>NC_134718.1:39038796-49038796 GCF_049634645.1 Pelodiscus sinensis
GTATAAGATTTGTTGCAATTATGTAACAGTGATTTACTTGGTCATATTTTAATGAAACATCACAACTGTACTGACATTTTCTGATTCTCCATAGATAACTTAATGCTCCTTGAATCAGAAGTAACCATCGAAGTAAAATGTTTAAAAAGTGAGCATAATTTACAGTATGTTAAAGTCATCAGTTAATTCTTGGAAATTCCTTCATAATGTATTATCCATTTTTCCCTCTTATTAGTCAAGTAAATAATCACAATAACATTTTCATTCACATTCTGCTATTTCAAAAGGAGACCCTCACACATCCCCTCCACTGACACCCTGCACCCCCAACCTGCTCACTCACTACTCTGCTGAGACCTTGCACACACCTCAAACACCATCTCCACTGAGACCTTGCACCTCCTGCCTGCTCTTGCACCCTTCCCCATAGCCAGACACCTACCCCCAGCCTGCTCCTGCACCCTCTCCACAGCCAGACATCTATCCCCAGAGAGAGGGGGGTTGACGAGCATAGTGAACTGGAGGCACAGCCCCCTAGTATTCTAGAATTTTTCTATGAGATAGATGTATAACTGTATAACATTTTTAAAGAGCAGTTATCAAGGGTTTGGTGTCAAAACAGAAGGACTTATCAACTGGGGTCCTGAAGACACGTGTTCTGGTCTTCTTCTATATTTTCTTTAACCACATGGATGATGGCGTAGAGAGTATGTTATAAAATTTGCAGATCATACCAACCTTGGAAAGGCTGCAAGCACTCTGGAGGACAGGATTAGAATTAAAAATTATCTTGATAAATTGGAGAACTGGTTTGAAATCAACAATATGAAATTCAGTAAAGAAAATTCAAATGCACAAACACAAAATGGGGACTAACTGGCTAGACAGTACTATTGCTAAAAAGGATCTGGGGACTATAGTGGATAACATAATGAATATGAGCCAATAGTGTGATTCAGTACCGAAAAATGCAAATATCATTCTGTGGTGTGTTAACAGGAGTGTTGTATGAAAGAGACTGGAGATGATTTGCCTGCTTTACTCGATAGCTGGAGTACTGTGTCCAGTTTAGGAAAGATGTGGATAAACTAGATAGCATACAGAGGAAAACAACTATAATGATATGAATTTGTCATGTTTAACATACAGAAGGGCTGAAGGGAGACCTATGTTTTAGTGTCCTCTTTTTAACACCCTTTACAATATTTGATCAATTGTTCCCCATGTCCACCAAGGGACAGGACAAGAAGTTAGTTTGCAGCAAGAGAAATTCAGATTACATGTTGGGAAAAACTTGTTTCATTACCCCTATAGTTAGAACAACAACAGATTAACTGGGAGACTGAGGAATCCCCATCACTAAGAACAGGTTAGACAAACACCTGTTAGGGATTATCTAGATGCACTTAATCCTGATTCAACATGAGGAGGGATATGCATGTGTGAACTACATGATCTCTTGAGGTCCCTTCCAAACCTTCAATTCTATTGTTCTGTGATGTCATAGACCAGCTAATACTTATTCATTGGCACTACCAAGATATACACAATAAGGATGGCAAATAAAGTAAAAATCCATGTAGCTGATGTTCTATTAAAATTTGCTTTCTTTCTACTCACGATATGCAAGACATTACAGCACACCATGATATTTATTAAGTTTGAGAGGGCTGGTACAGGGAGATTGTGCCGCCTGCTATGGGCAGGCTAATTTAATATATTTAGATACACTATTAAATATATCATTAAATATAATATATTTAATGTAAATTGACAATGAACACAGATAACATGGTAACAGGCATGTAAAGGAGTCAGACAGATTTTTTGGAAGGTGTATTATAAAATATTTAAATCTGTTGAAAAAATTATTGACATGTTTGACATTTTAAAGACTGCTCAATTTTCTTGCACCCACTATATAATATGTTAAAAAGAAATACATTAGCATTTTTCATAACAAGGTCTGCAAATATCCTAAAAGCCGTTCCTGATTTTCTAGGATAAAACACAAATCCAAAGTGCTGGGTTTATCAACATAGATAAGAACATGAATGACATTAAAAATATAGGCTTTGTGCTCTCTCTCTTGCTCTCTCTCTCTGACAACTCAATTTTCATGAGTAAAATTGGGTGGGGATTGAAACATGCATTTACATTCCATTTTACCTCAGAGTGTATGTTCACGTTCCTGGTCACTTTTAATTACCTGTAGCTTCATTAGAATGGAAATAGTTGGGGAATGTTTATATAACTCCAGCATTACAACCTGTCTGCAATTTCTACTAACTCCTGGGTTTGGTTAATCAGAGGTAATCTTAGGTTTTTGCAGTCATTTGGATGACTTAAAAAAAATATCTCTGACAGAAACATGCTTTGAGGTGGATCCAAATACAGGCAGTCCCTGGGTTACGTACAAGATAGGGAGTGTAGGTTTGTTCTTAAGTTGAATCTGTATGTAAGTCGGAACTGGCGTCCAGATTCAGCCGCTGCTGAAACTGACCGCCAGTTCTGACTTACATACAGAATCAACTTAAGAACCCCAGGCGTCCCCAAGTCAGTTGCTGCTGAAACTGATCAGCAGCTTATTCCAGGAAGCCCGGGACAGAGCAACTCTGCCTCGGGCTTCCTGTAGTCAGCGCTGGTCAGTTTCAGCAGAAGCTGACTTGGGGACACCTGGGGCAGAGCAGCTGGGGTGCTGCTGGGTTGCTCCAGTAGCGCCGCTCCTCGGCGCTACTGGACCAAACCAGCAGCACCCCATCTGCTTTGCCCCAGGCGTCCTGATTCAGCCGCTGCTGAAACTGACCAGAAGCAGCTGAATCAGGACGCCTGGGGCAGAGCAGCTGGGGTGCTGCCGGGTTGGTCCAGTAGCGCCCAGAGCGGCGCTGCGGGACCAACCGGCAGCGCCCCAGCTGCTCTGCCACAGCCGTCAGGAGAAAAGCCTAGTCTGCTGGGGAGGGGGGCGTAATAGCTGCGCCCCCCCACCCAGCAGACCAGGAAGACGCGGGCGGCAGACCGAGACGCACCGCAGTCCCGCCACCTGGGTCCTCCGCAGCTTTGCTCCCAGTCTCCCTGGTCTGCCAGGGAGACGGGGAGCAAAGCCTCTGAGGACGCTAGCAGCGGGACAGCCGTGGGGTGCCTGGGCTGCTCCGCTGCCGGCTTCCCCGAGGCTTTGCAAAGCAAGGGGGGACTCGGACAGCGAGGCAGCCCAGGCGCGCCGGAGGACACGGACTGCGGGACCTCGCGGTCCTACTGCCCGAGCCCCCCCGCGTCTTTGCTCCGCGTCTTCCTGGTCTGCAGACCAGTGAGACGCGGAGAAAGCCCCAGAGTACACAGGCAGCAGGACCGCGAGGTCCTGCAGTCCGTGTCCTCCGGGGGAGCCCCGTTCGTAACTGCGGATCTGACGTAAGTCGGGTCCGCGTAAGTCGGGGACTGCCTGTATTGCATTGTGAACTATGAGAGTATCTTTCTAACTCTCCAAGATTCCTGATAACAAATTATTCCTTTGTGTATGGTTGCTCAAAAATAATGTCTTTGATGAGAGGAAAGAAGTTAAAAACTGAAAAACTTCCAGTTCAACAGAAAATATACTAAATATATTAGGCTTTTGCTGTCTGTTTGTTCAAGAACTCCTCCTAAACAGAAAGAGCTAGGACCACCAAATTCGGTATACAGCTTTCTCTTGGCATAACTAAAAGCAAGGTAAAGGTTTGGTTGTGCCAGGAAAATGAGGTGTTCCTGGAATGGGGTTGCTTCTGATAAAATGACACAGAAAAGAGATAGAATCACTAGGTGAAAGGGACTGGCTGGGGGGTACCCCTCAGCCAGGGCTGCCCCAACCTCGAGCCTCTCAGGCATCCATTAGGGAGGGCAGGAGCAGGGAGGACTGAGGCCCCCGCCCCAATTCATAGGGAGACACTGCTCGCTGTTCCCCTTCATCAGGGAGCAAGAGGAAAATGCAGTTTGTTGCATTCCTCGCTCTGGCTGGGGAGAGCAGCTGAGACAGACAAGCTGTGCACTTGGCTTTCACTCCCTGACAGGTATAGGAAGGGGAAGAGAAATCAGCCCTGATATGAATCTCAGGGGGTGCTTTGGCCCCATTCCCCCTACACACACACACAAACACACACTCTCCTGCCCAGAGCGCCTTCTCAGCCTCCCTCCCCCCAACCACAGACCCCTGCCGAGTCCCTCCTTTAAGACCAAACAACATCAGGTCAATAAATGTGCTAGTTGTAAATAAGAGAAATGGTCAAATTCTTTTGGAAAACTATTCACTAAAAAAGGAATGGAGGGTGTGAATATCGGGCTGTGTTTTCTCAGATTTCCCACTGCAGAAAAAAATGTGTAAAATATCTTTAGTTGCATATTTCAGGCAATGTCTACACTGCAGGCTTTTTCTGGCAGAGAGTGTGCTAATGAAGCACTCATTAGCATTTGTTGCGCTGTCATTTGCATATTCTCTGTGGATGCTTTTTATGCAAGAGGTTTTTACGCAAAGACAAGCAATGTAGATGGGATTGTTTTGTGCAAAAACACTCTTTTGTGCAATATCCTTATACCTCCTTTTTTGAGGCAGAAGGATCTTGCGCAAAATGGGTTTTTTGCACAAAACGGACATGTCTACACTGCGTGTTCTTGCGCAAAAACCTCTTGCGGAAAAAGCATTGGCAGAGAATATGCAAATGTCAGCGCAACAAATGCTAATGAGCGTTTCATTAGCATACTCACTGCTGGCAAAAGCCTGCAGTGTAGATGTAGCCTTAGTGTCCTTAAAAGATATTGTTTAGAGATGAGTAATACTACTTTATGACAATTTGCAATACAAGTTTATTTATTTTCTGGAAGTAAATTAAATTCTTTGTAATGTAAAATTAGCTTTCTCCCACTAAATAATTTTTAAATGATGATCGGGAGATCTGTTTTTTTAATAATTAACAGCTAATTCTCCTACTCCAAAAGTTGCTCATATAAGTACTTTCAGTTTTGTATTGCAACATTTTGGACAAGAAGAGGTTCTTTGAATTTGGTGACATCTGAATTTTATAAGAATGAGTGAGCGCCTTTAAATGAACATGAAAGCCCAATGCCCACACAAAAAGCACATTAGCAGCCAAACAAACAATAAATAACGGAATGTGATTGGATTGATAATACAGTAAATACTTGTTCAATATTCTTTAAAGTTCAAAGGTCCCATTTATTTTTTAAACATATAGAAAACACATCCTGAGCCAGTCATGCTTTTAAGCTGTCAGAGCAATAGCCCAACAGAGTGCAACTGGAATAAAGACCTACTTCTAAGATGCTTCTTGCATCTTTCTGCATCTGGATTTAAGATTTATACAGTCCTTAGATCATATGATAATTCCCACTTTTTGCTCATTTATTCTAGGATTCCATAAGCAGCAAACTTCCTTTTAACATAAAAAATACTAAGGTTAAGGAGCTGAACTAAAAACAAAACATGCATGTCATTTCTCCCACAAGACATATTTGAACCTTAAAGTAAAATCAAAAGCATTAATTCACTGCAATGTCATCTTTTTCACAATCATTTCCCCTCATTTAGGTAGACACTACAGGAACTGAGAAATTCTGACTTCTGTGTGGAGGGAATTTACATTGCAGTTAGTAAGTTTCCACAACTCTTGTAATATAGGGATGGTTTAAGAGCTTTGATTGCACCAAATTTCAGCTCCAAAAGTTCTCAGTAAAGTCCCAACTCAAGTAAATCCCCACTGGAAAATGAAGGGGGATGGGGAGAATGATTCATAGTATGATTCACAGATTTCAAGGCATGAAGGGACTACAGTGATCATTTAGTCTGACCGCCTACAAAATATAGGCCATAGAATTTCCCCCTAGTAATTCCCAAAGCATATCTTATAGAAAAAAATTCAAGCTTGATTTCAAAACTGTCAGTGATGGAGAATCCACCACAACCCTCAGTAAATTATTCCAATGGTTAATCACTCTCACGGTTAAAATTTATGCCTTATTTCCAGTGTGAAAGAACTGACTATAAAAATAGTGAGTCTACTTTTTATTTGGGTAACTGTGTCAGTACTACCTCCTCCCCTAGCCTCTCTCGGACACATTAACTTCTGCAACAAGAGTCCTAGTCTAGTAGACCTGCTAATGCTCATCTGAATGGGTTGTCCCTGTGTCAAGCCCCAGATTCACCAAACGAAGAATCTGCCTCTGTAGTAGAGCTGCTAGCCTCAATGATGTGACTATATGTTAAAAAAAGTATTTCTTATCATGTTTCTGTCTTTCAATATGATGAAACTGCCCATTTTTTCCTTTTACTCTAAGAAAAGGTGCTATAATTAGGACCAGCTGATTGACTCTATCTGTACCAAATCCTCTCTTACTGTCAGCTTTTTAAGCTAAGCAATTTGCTTTTTTTGATCATTTTCTCCATAAACAGATGAATATTTTATTTCCTACATGCTAACCAGACAAATGACCAACCAGACTGAAAAAATATTTGAGTTTAATTAAATCAGGTTGAAACTCCATAATCTGGACTTCTCTATCTGGCAACACCCCTGGCCTGAAATTGTTGGGGTGAACCCACGAGAGCACTCATGGAGATAAGCTGGTGGCCTGGGGCTAGTGGTCAGGAGCATTGCCAGACTAGGGGACCAAACTGGAGCACAGGGAGTAGCAGAACTGCTGGGAGGAACATGGAGCCCCCAGTCAGTGGGGGAGGGTGTAGAACAGAGCTCCCTGTCACTGGAGCAGGGCCATTGGGGAAGCACGGATCCCCCTGGGCCATAGCGGGGGTGCTGGAGGGAGTGCAAAACCACCGGGAGGAACACAGAGCCCTCAAGCAGGAGTAAAGCCACTGGAAGGAGCATGGAGCTCACCAGGCGGCATCTGGGCTGTGGGGAGAGTAAGAGGAGCGCAGAGCCCCCTGATGGCATGGGTGGAGCATGGAGCTGCCAAGCAGTAGTGGAGTCCCCAGGTGGCAGCAGAGCCATTGGGGAGAAAGGAGAGCCCCTGGCAACCAGTGGAACTACAGAGACCTGGGCAACAGTGAAGCCACAGGTGAGAGTATGGAGGCTCCACCGGGGGAGAGTGGAATCCCAGCGGCAGCGAAGGGGAAAAATGGAAACCTCCCCATACTGCTGTGGGAAGAGCAGAGCCGTGGGTGGCAATGGAGCTGCCGGGGAAAAGCAGAACCACCAAGTGGCCAGGGGAAAGTGGAGCCCCCACCACACTGACCGCCCCTGGTCTAGCAAATTCCCTGGTTCGAGTTTTGAGGGGTTGTTTTAACAGTACTGGCTTTACATTTGTCTGAACAGTTGACAGTCTGGACAGAATTTTTTTTATGGTTAGGTTACAAAACAATGTTTTGTGTCCTATGTGTTTATGTTAACTTATAAACAGGCAGTTAGCTCTTAAAGAAGACTAATTCTCTGTGATTTCTGATACAAGGGTTTTGTAATGGCTTTATTTAAGACACTTACCTTGTGGTTTCCACAGAACAGACACTGAACAGGACTGTACAAGCTACAAAAACTGACTATGAACTAGGAAGCTGATTCAGGTTACCTGAAATACCCTACAGGCTTCTTCAAACAGCTGATGCTATTTTAACAAACAGAAAATGAGGTTTAAAGAGTTTTATTCCTATGTGTCATGGCTGTATCTCAACTGTGAGTATAGTTTAAACAAAAAATACATTCATTTGGATCCTGTGAAACTGGCAGTCTTTTATATGAAAGATCATGGGCATCACAGGCAGCTTTTGAATTGGTAAGGAGGTGCACACTTATAACCCAGGGGACAGTCAAAAGGTTTTTTTTACTTGCCCAAACAAGTAAAATGAACTTCAAGGCTGCATGAACAAATTTGATCCTAATCTCTATAGCGAGGTTTGTTCCTTCTGAATTGAAATGATTCCCTCTCTGTCCTGACCAGATCAGATTGCTGAATGGTTCCCTCAGTTATAATGGAGTCTCTCCAAAATCTCAGGCTCCCTACTGAAAATTAGCCATGTTAGAATTTGCTATAATCAAATCTAATCTCAGTTCTAATTTAGATTTGTACTCACCAATTCAAGAAAATAACAGTAAACCTAACAACCCAGACCCAAACTGAAATCAACAGCTAATATTACCCTCACAGTGCTAGCCAAATTCTACCCTTTGTTAGCACTGTGCTACCCAACAGGAGTCAGCAGGGTTGCTCAAGCGTAATGGAGGGTAGATTTTAAATAAGATTCTACCTGGGTGTATTGCTCTGGGTTGCAATATCCAATATCTAATTTATCTGCATAATAGAAAATCAATTCAAAAGCATTTTAACAAAAATAGCTCATTTTATTTAAAGCACCCCTCTCCCCCCTCCCCCCCAAAAAATAAAGCCGCAGTCACAAAAAAGGATATAAACAGGCCACATATTAAAGAAGGGAAGAAATCACCCCAACAGTTCTGGGATTTGGGATCAGCACAGTACAACTCTTTTAGTATAAAATGTTCCACACAATCCTACTTGAAAGAAAGAAAAACAAACAATGTTCCAACTGGTCTTAATTGCTGCTGTGAGGTTGCTTTAATCCGGCTTCCACAAGGTTAAACTCTTCCTGGTATCTCTCAGTTTTATATCTTGGAGACATTTCTCACTATGTCCTGCTCTTAATGACATCCTTGAATCCTTCCTGAACAGTATTGACCTCCCTTCTCCCCTCAGAAGAATCACTGAAAAGGTGATAGAGTAGAATAAATTGAAACATACTAGAAACACAATGGCTAACCTTTTCATAGATAAGGAAATGGGAGAAGCAATAATTGTAGTACAAGATGTCCACTCAGAAATCTATATGAAGTAAGGAACTATCATGAGCTCTCGAGATAGGATTCCAATTAAAAATGTAGGTATGGATCCAAAATTCTAACTCTATGTCATTAGTGGATAAACCTCGAATGTGACATTGGGAAACCTCGAATTGGGAAATTCACCATTAATTGATTATTCTGGACATTGTTTTTTTAAACGTATAATTTTTTAAATTAAATTTTCCAAATGCACCAACATACAAGATTCACCATCATCATAATACACACAGTAAAGAAAGAGGGTTAGAACAAAGGGATAGTGACATATCTATCTTCTGGGTCCATGTTAATCATAGACATCTAAACAACACCCAAATTGCTTTGAATTTTTCAGACATTCCCTTTCTGTGGAATGCCAGTCGTTCCATAGTTGTGAGATCAGCCATGTTGATGAACCAAGCATCAATATTTGGCAGTCTCAATGGATGGCTCAAGATAATAAATATTTTTTCCTAAAGAGGCCTTTAGAGAGTCTCCTGAAGCATGTGTAAAATACTGGGTATAAGCACATTCCTTTACTACACATTCCCCATTCTGTCTTTGGGGTTTATGCCGAGCACTTGAGCATGGTCTGCTGTGCTAGCCAGTTGACTTGGTACTTCCTGAGGAAGGCAGAACTATAAGAGAAGTTTTTTCTATCCTGCAATCATTGTACTAATGCTCTGTTTGCTTGGCTGCCAAAAGCATAAACTGTAAACATTGGGGCATAGAAGCCTCTTGGACCACCTTTCTACATACAGAAGTTCATCATTCTCATTAAGGGGCTCAAGGAATGTCTAAGATGACTAGGCTGATATTAGCAAATCCCATTTGTTTGCTGATATGAGGCATCAAAATAGTCTTTTTACATTTCTTTATGGCTCCTCACTTTAGCCATCTGATCTAAAAACTATGCTTTGATGACACAAATTTATCACAGCTACAAACAGCTCTAAAAATGAGCATATGGCTGAGAAATTGTAGAACACACACTAGTTTCCAGCCTCTTGCCGGAGTACATACACTGTGTATTTCTTAATTCTGAACATACTTAAAGAGTTAATAATATCATCAAGCATAAGCTTTTAAAGTCTTGGGTAAGGTTCATAATCCTAATAAAACTGATGAATCATGACTTGCAGTCTCAGCAGGGAAAATTACTGCTATCAAAATCATTGCCAATGGCTAAGTTGCATGAAAGAATAATTATGCATGTTTACTGTTAGCCATCAGTCAAGATCCTGAAGGTAGGACATATTAAATCGAATTAGAAGTGTATGGATTGCCAGTATTTCTACCTTAGAAAATACACATCCAAAGATTTGTTTGTCAGTAGTTTGAGTTCTAATAGGTTGCTAACGAGAATTTAAGGAAAGGTGTCCACTCTTCTGAACAAAGAGTCAATAAAATAAACTCTGGAATAATATTAATCTGATAATTAAAACTTTAATTTTATAATGACTTAGTCTTGAGAAATCCCTACTTCCCACAGGAAGATACAGGCTCCTTTATTACGAGCATATGATTTACAGCTGACTTTCTTCTTGGCTTTTATGAAAAGACATTTTTAGCTGTCCCACGTGAGTTGCCAACATCTGCACTGATGAACAAATTGTAAGAAGTGCATCTCAAAGGATTACAACTATCAGATTTTTTAAAAAAGAAACGTTGTATATTTTTAGTTGATGTGCTGATAGTTTTTGAAGTACAGTCCAATGTAAACTTGCAAAGTAATTAAATATTCATTATCTTTAGAACTGATAAAAAAAATTCAAAACTAATTGCTGTTAGACTATATACGTATAGCCACTTACAAGTAAACTGCCTTTGGTGTATGGGTACAGTTTTGCTTTGTTATAATATATTTTACTCTGGTCTTGAATACAGAAACCTGCACGTACACATTGAGGGCTACATTGGAGGGCACTAGAAAATCTACACAGTGGTGAAGGTTTGAAGTTGAGACTGCCCCACTCCTACCAGTCCTCCTCTCATTATCATATTTTAAAACTCTTTCCCCTCACTTTGAGTCTCTGATTTCTGAAGCATAAGAAGAGAGAACTTAATGGACAGTACCACCATCCCCACAAACATGGGGGAGTCAAGTACTCACCCCTGGTACTGCATTAAGCAAAACAACAACAAAAAAGCAGATTATTCCAAGGACTTTGGGGATCTTCACAGATCTCACTGGGATGCTCAACCTCTCCCTCTTTTACTGCTTCAGAGTGCTGTGTTTCCCACTCCTTTTTCACACAGGGTCTATTGGACAGGAATATTTTAGGGATCTGGCTGACAATTGTGGGAGTAGCCCAAACAATAAGGTTGGCATTATTTTGCAGCATCCGCAGACTTCAATAAGGATTGGAACTAAGGGTACGTCTAGACTACCGCGTTTTGTCGACGGAAGTTTTGTCGACAGATACTGTCGACAAAACTTCCGTCGACAAAGCGCGTCCAGACACATTGAGTTCTGTCGACAAAGCAAGCTGCTTTGTCGACAGAACTCCGTAGTCTGGACGCAGTGTTACAGGCAATAACACCTTCTGTCGACAGAGTTCTGTCGACAGAAGGTGTTATGCCTCGTAAAATGAGGTATACCAGCGTCGACAAAACTGCTGAGTTCTGTCGACGTTATGTCGCCAGAACTCAGCAGTAGTGTAGACGCTGGTATAGTTTTGTCGACAAAAGTCCACTTTTATCGACAAAACTAGGTAGTCTAGACACACCCTAATTGTAGTAGACACTGTAAAGACAGTACAAGGTGTCATAAAAGTTCTTTTGTATATTGCTTTCTGCTCATGTGTTAAAATGATTTTAAACAGCTACTTCAGTCATCTTTGATTAATGCGCTAGTCATAAGCTCTATTTCAA
The DNA here is from genome assembly GCF_049634645.1 of Pelodiscus sinensis. Taxonomy (NCBI): domain Eukaryota; kingdom Metazoa; phylum Chordata; order Testudines; family Trionychidae; genus Pelodiscus; species Pelodiscus sinensis. Next base: position 39,050,499 of record NC_134718.1, read on the forward strand.
GTCCATCCTCTCCCTTATTTTCTTGGTCAGTCCCTGTCTCACCTTAAAAATGCATTTAAAGAGTGAAAAATGAACAAACTTCCAACAATCTCTGTTTTTCCCCCTATGACCATGATACACAACCTCTGAATGGTGTCTTATAGACAGTTTTGAAAATTGAAAATATTGTTTCATTGCAAGTCAATTCCGGTATAGTCACTGACTTAAAAGAAATCACTAATACCAAGGTGAGCTAAGGTTGCCCAATGGAACCTCATGCCCCTCCAGAAAGTCGCATTCAGCAAAGCTCAGCACTTTGAAAACCATGAAATACAGTTCTCTCTGCCCACTGGAGCTGGCAACAGCCACTGCTAATGAGCTGCATTTCCACCAGCGGCATTCATTGTGTTAGGAGTAGCTGTACTGAAAGGTGGAGGGATTCATTGGGGAAGTGTGGAACTGCTGCATTTGTGATATGAGGCACTCTCAAGGGCTCCACTTTTTGAGAAAGGGTCTCAGCCCCTCTCCCTGTCCTGCCCCCGTGTCTGATCATGTATACGTGAGAGATTCAACATGTTTCCTTTCTGTACTAAGTTCTGTGGATTATCAGTAGGTGGTCCATGGCAGAGTCTTGTCCTGCAGATTGTCAGGTGGGAGATGAGAAGCCTGTGGGTTTAATGAAGGGCAAACAAAAATGTCATCGTACATGGAATGTTCTTGCTGGGTAATATGATGGAGTTGTAAAATTTAGCAAGCATTGAGTTGTTGCTGTGAAATGGGCTCAGTGTTTGAGCGTACAGCAGGACCATTACATTTTGCCTCACAAGTTATTGGCATTGTCAATGCCTGATTTTGTATTGGAGGTTTTCTATTTTTATGGCTTATAATACTTTCCCACTCCCATTAAATATCTAGTGTGAGAGAGAATTCAAAATCCTCCTACACTATAGATCGATAGTGATTTTTTACCTCCAAGACTACATCTGATGGCTCTTTCTCTGATGCAGAGAAAGCCACCGCAAAACACACAATATAAATGATATCCATAATGCATAACCGTGTCTTTTTTTTCAGATATTTTTGATAAGTAACTTGAATGTTAGATCCACTATTAGACCAAATAATTCCTGCGTTTCATTTCAAATGATGATGGCGACTCTATCTTCTCTACCAATATGTCCCTTCTGTAGAACTGTATCTAAACTTAAAAAGAACTGAGCTGGGGGTTACTCAATTAATTTCCATAACAAGACTATAAAACCACTAAGCTGAGAACAGTGAAAGCTGTTAATCAGATAGAGAAGTTTTGAAAGCATTATTCCTTTCAGGAATATGGTTCCTAGTTAAACATGAACATCTGGGAAACCATTCTGAATTCACTGTGCATAAACCTGCTGACCGGTACACAAAGTCACATTTTATTACAGACTAACCATAATATGGAAAGAACAAAACATTTCTCAAAAGTACTCAAATATGCTACATGATTTGTGACAAAATTCAGGAAATCCTTGGATATCTGTATCAACTTTCTGTACCAATTCTGTTTAAGGCTTGCGTGAGCCTCTCTGCTGTTTCAAATGCAATTTTCACAAAAGTAGTTTTTTATAGAAAATGTTTATGCCACTAGATATACTACTTATGCTGCCCAGAAATAGAATGTTACGGCCTCCTGGGCTTCTGTGTTCCCACATAGACATGAAGGGAACTCACATTCTTTAACTTCTGCCAGCTGTGCAAGGGAACAAAGCTTTTAGATTAACACTTTTCCATGTTGGTTATCTGTAATACAGCTCTTTTACCTCACATTGCTATAAAAAAATTTTTTTTCTCCACATCTAATAATCTTTTTTCTTTTTTTCTTGGTAGTGGTATAGTAGTAATGCTACACATACATCTCCATCTCCTTGAAGTAAGCGATACCTTCACTCATGTATTTCATTGATCCAGTAGATGCTTTAAAGAGAAACTGTATCATGATCTTAGGGTCTCCATTTTGATAAGGTTTAGTTTGTAGCCTAATTGCCCAAAGTTCTCAATTGCAGTTAAATGTTTGAAGACTGTTTGTTTAACTTACGTAACAAAAACCACAGAGCAAAAAGTGCTATTTTGGCCTAATAGATTCTTAATTGCCTCTGCAAAGAATCTACTCTAATATCAAATAGTAACTGGGACAAAGTTCCCCCAGCTCTTGGATTCCACAGGACATGAAAAAAGGGGGAGGGGAGCAGAGGCTATCTTAATATTCCTCAGCAGGGTTTGTGGGACTTTCTGGCATGTCTTTAACTTGGTATCAAAATGTTCATCTGGACCAAAGATGGCTATGACCACTCCACACAAAGGACTTCTCAAAATACAGAGAGGCAATCTGGTAGGGAGGTAGATAGCACATTAAAAATGTTTTGCAAATTACCAATGACTGACAATTTAGAATAAAGTTGGTTTGGTTGGAGTTAATGAGTTTTAAAAGGAATTAATTTATATGTGTGTCAAAATTTTTGTGTCAGTTGATCAGGAAAACTACCTTGCAGGAAGCAAAGATTTATAAACCTTTCCAGGATCTTGAAATGACTATATTTTTCTTCCTCTTTGGAAGTTTTTAAAAATATCAAATGTCTCAATGATAAAAGTTTTAGAGAAATTAAGGTCCTACGTACTACACTTTCCAGTTGACTGATCAACTTCCTCTTTTGTAACAAATCTCTCAATCTTCAGTAAATCTATAACTGTCAACAGTTTGGTATTTGCTAAATATTCATAATTTATCAGGATTATAATCAACTATGGATCATTTGTACTGGTCAATCCAGAATTTTTTGAATTCACATATTCAGTTAGTCTAAGAACTTGAGATTCCATGTATTTGATTATAGCCACAAGAGGTTTATTTTTGAAAAATTGCTGCATGTTCTTATTTTGATAAGTGTTTTGTAATCTTTCAATTTCAATCCTACAGTAGGTTGTTTGGAATTTTATTGTGGCTAAGGTATCAAAATATGAGTTTTAGTGGATGTGTTTTGGTTTCGGTAGAGGTTCTAGCAATCAATTTACAGTTGTGCTATATTTTTGCTGCTTTCATCTACATTGCTAAAATGGCTTTTTTCTTATTCTCTACATAGGAATTTGTCCCTCCAGAACAGTATGAAAACTGTGCTAGTAGATACCTCTATCAAGGTCCTCTTAACAATGCACGAATTTGTTAGCCAGAGGTGATTATCAAATCTCTAAGGTGATTATCTTAGCAAGTGTTTACTAAATCTCTACACTTAGTCAGTCACTGTTTGGACTGCATAGAATCATAGTGTTTAAGGCCAAAAGAGATCAACAGCTCATCTAGTCTGATCCCCTATATATCACAAGCCATTAAACAACACCCTGCCATTTTCATATCATGCCAACAACCAGAATTAGATCAAAATGTTACAGCTCTTGGGATACTAACGTAGTAAATATGTGAAAAGCTGAGCACAGAAATGACCTAGGTCAGTGGTTTTCAAACTACGAGTCACGGCCCACTACTGGGTCGTGGAATGTCAGGCAGTGGGTCTCATTGCTGCAGGGTGATCAGGAGATGAGTGGGGGGTACTAAGGCAGACTACCTGTCTTGTCCTGGCACTGTAAACTGCACTGTGCGCCAGAAATGGCTGGCAACAGGCCTGGCTCGTGGGGGGAGGGGCGGGGAGAGGGGAAGTGCACAAGTGTCTGCACACTGCTCCTGCCCTGAGCACTAGGTCCACACTCCCATTAGCTGGGAACCTGCTGCTGGTTGCATCTGGGACGCAGCATGGTCTGTGGTGCCAAGAGAGGCAGGAAGCTTGCCTTAACACTGCCCACTGCACCGCTGACCAGGAGCTGCTCAAGGTAAGCCTCTCCTGCCCCAGCCCTGACATCCCCAAAACTGGAGCCCACACCTACATCTCAAAGCTCTCATTGTCAGCCCCACCCTGGGGCCCAAAGTATGTTGGGTTGAGAGCATCAACAATTTTCTTCAATTGGGTCATGAGAAAAAAAGTTTGAAAACCACTGACCCAGGTGCACCAATGCTTGAGGCCCCTGAAATAACAAGAGTGGATTAAGTGAGAGATTCATAGATGGTCCTAATAAGTGACCGCCCTCCATGCTGCAGAAGAAGGTAAAAACCCATACAGTCATTACCCATCTGACCTGAGGGAAAATTCCTTTCTGACTCCAAATGTAGTGATCAGTTAGCCTATGTCTGTCTATACTACTGCAGAAAATTGACCTAAGGTACACAACTCCAGCTACTTGACCAATGTACCTGGAGTCAATGTATCTTAGGTTGAGTTACCGCAGGGTCTATACATTGGGGGGCCAACTGGAGAAACGCTCCTGTCAACTTATCTTACTCTTCTCATCAGGGGTAGAGTACAGAGGTCAACTGCAGAGTCATCTGTGGTTGATTTTTGGGAAAGCGGGGGTGTCTTTGCTAGATCCACTAAATCAGCTGCCAGTGGATTGATCTCAGAGCATTGATCCCTGCTGTAGTGTAAATAAAGCCTTAGTATGCGAGCAAGATATACCTGAAAGAGAATTCACGAGACCACTAGCATAACAAAGCAATAATGGTTCTTGAGGTGCAGGAAGATCTAGGTAAGGCAATTACTAAGAAGCAGTCAATTCAGGCATTGGATTTAATTTTCAGCTGTAATGAGACCTGAAGATGAAACGCCTGTCAGATGAACCCTCTTTTAAAACAGCTTTGATTTAGGACTCCTGTTTATTTGTGTCAATGGAGTGTGATCTTTTATGTTACTAAAAGCGATTGAAATATCCGACCCATATTTTATTCTGAATGAGATTTCCAATTCTCTGCACTACATCGGAATGTTTTACATTTCATTCTTTGCTGAAATGCAGCATATAAACATTAGCTAGTGCAATAAGGGTTTCATTTGTACATAGTGCACCCGGCATAGCAACCTATCCTTATGTAAGGCAGGAATGCATTTCTTAATGTTTCTAATCAAAGAGTCTGATTCAAGTGCACATCATAAATCACAACTCCATTCTGGAGAAATGAGGCATCATATCCAGTATCATTTTTAATTTTGTTATTTTTTCTGTCTACAAAATGTGGCATAGATTTTTCAAAACTACCTAGGGAGTTTAGACACAAACTACTATAATGAACAAGATGTCTGAATTCTCTAAATTGCTTTGAAAATTTCAGCCACATTTGTTCAGAGCATGAACAAAACCACAAGCAGTCTTTAAACAGTAATTTATTAATGTTTTCCCCCTCCCCACAAGGAAACCATCTTTTTATTTCCCAATCTACAAAAGATGTCTTTATGCTCTTCATATTTTCAAGCAGCAATGAATGGCATTATTTCCTTACTGATAAAATTCATATCTTCACTTTTTTGGCTCTTCATTGACTAGTTCTAGAAAAAGAACTGACAGCTGTGTTCTTCAAGGTTTCTGGTGGCTCTTGATGCTTCAAAAGACAATATTAGAGTGCATCTACACTGCACCCATCGCTCGAAATAAGCTATGCAATTTGACCTATGCAAATTGCGTAGCTTATTTTGAGCAAATTTCAAAATAACGCACTATTCCAAAACGTCCCTTACTCAAGGAATGAGGTTTACAGGCATGCAGGAATAGCGAGCCTGTTATATTTTGAAATAATGGGCTTGCTCAAAAGAATATTTATTTTTGAATACTTCTGGTATCCCAAAGTAGCTCCACAGTGTTGACGTAGCCTTAGGGTGAAATTTTGGCACCAGTAAAGTAAATGGAAATTTTGACAATTTTAAATGGGTTGGAATTTCACCCTGAGTCCTTAAAATTATGGAACCCAACATAAATGCCCTTGTTGCTCTTGAATCTGTGTCACTTCTACTTTAACTGTAAATTTCCACTTCATTTTGTACCTTTTCAAGGACCCATTTTTTGAAAAACTGTGACCGCATACTTGTCCCCTCCATTCTTGGGTAAGCCCCCCATTTTTCCAGATCTACAACCTTTTTCAGTTAGTTTTATAACTGGAGTTTCATTTGCTGCCCACTTCTCATTTCTTCCGTTCATTCTTGAGGTCAGAGATTATGTGCTGCAATTCCTCTTTTTCTGCAGATAGTTCCTGAATATTGTCACTCATTTTCTGAACTTAATCTTCAATCAACTCAAACCATGAATTCATGGTTATTCCAGCAATGACCTTTCTCACCAAAGTGATCTTTATGGCCTCTCTCGCAAATTATGCAGCACATAGTCTCTTTTCTTTTTAAAAAAAAATTGTTTTGGACAAATCCAATGGCATTTACCTAAATTTAAGATAAAGGAGTTATTCCACAATTTAGTGGTTCATTTGTTCAGTAAAGTACATGCTATAAAGGGTATGGAAGTGGTAAATTGGAAGCAGAAGCTCAAAATCCCTTCTCACATGCACGCACACCTTATTTCTCCATTGGTTTTATATAACACTTTTTCTTTTTAATTCGCAGGGTTTAGAAGAGCAGTAACAGAAGTTTATGTTACTATTCCAAAGCAAATCATTTGTATTAAACATTTCTAGAATGAACCTGAAATAACTCTTGGAACAACAAAATTTAAATGTTCTTAGATTGTTAATGGCTACTATATGTCATAAATTGGCTCAATCTGAATCATAACAAGAAGAATGTCGAACAGTAGCAAGTAAACATTCAAGATTCCCTCTGGGAATAAGGGTATGGAATTAACTTGTAGTTTTGATCAATTTCACTGAAACTGGATTATATTCAGACAAAGGGGGGAATTTAAAGGGGGATTTGATAGCAGCCTTTAACTACCTGAAGGGAGGTTCCAAAGAGGATGGAGAGAGGCTGTTCTCAGTAGTGACAGATGGCAGAATGAGGAGCAATGGTCTCAAGTTGCTTTGGGGGAGGTCTAGGTGGGCTATTAGGAAAAATTATTTCACTAGGAGGGTGGTAAAGCACTGGAACTGGTTAACTAGGGAGGTCGAAGAATCTCCATCCCTAGAAGTTTTTAAGTCCCGGTCTGAAAAAGCCCTGGCGGGGATGGTTTAGTTAGGGCTGGTTATGCTTTGGGCAGGATCTGGACTTGATGACTTCCTGAGGTCTCTTCCAGCCCTATGATTCAAAGCCTAATTTGGATTTTTACTTCACTAAATGGTTGTTCTTTTTCTTCTGTGCTAGAGCTATTCAGCTGAGGCACGCTCTCCTGAAACTTGTTTAAAAATGCAAGGACATAAAGAATAATTGTTTCCTCTGGAATAATATTCTACCATGGATACCAGCAATAAAGCAGTATGTCTTACAAAGATGTTGCTGTGAGATGTCAAAAGAACTTTAAAATGAACGAACAGCTATTCTGCATGTAGGCACCTCAAATTTAATTATAAATACAAACTATTATTACTGTTCCTCTTGAGCCTGTAATGTTTTGAACCTATGAAAACCGACATGAGCAGATTTTGATTATTGTCCCTTTTCTCAGAATATTCATAAGAAATATAGATAAACCCTGCAAGCTGCAGACAGTTAACAGTATTGCTGCACAAGAAAAGGGAGAACTGAGATAATAGGGCCCAGAGAAAATGTGCAAGATTGTACATGCTAAAACATGCAGCTACTTTTTTTAAGAAAAAAAGAGAAGCAAATATAAGGAAGAACTTCAACTCAAAGTCTAAATTGCAGTTGGACACAAAATCCAAACTTTCTGATAGCTATCTATGCTACAAGGATGTGACTCAGCAAAACAAAGGCTTTTGTCTTCACTTAGGCATTCTACAAAAGATCTATTATGTATGGTTCAAAGTCCATATTGCACAGAAAGTAGCAAATTCTGCTCAGAGGTACAAGGCCAAAATTCCACTCATTGTAGATAAAAGCCATGGAAAACTTGGGCCATGTTATATATAGATGATATAGACTAATGATATATATGGAAAAAAAATCACACAAAGAATGTAAGCATGACTTGTCATGACAAATCATAAAAGATAATAATTTTTTAAAAAATGAATATGTATATACATATTAGTCCCTAAGTAAATGGAATTTATTTTTTTCCAGTCAGTTTTCCAAATGTGAGTTTTGTGATTGATTTCAGTGCAAACAGATCAGACCATAAGTCTCATCATGTCTGCTGATATATTTAGAGTGCTAAATCCACTTTACAGAGGAGTGCATACAGAGATGTTAACTGACTTTCCCAAGGTCAAACGTGTTGGAATTTTCATGATACATAGACGGGCTTATTGGTATGGGTTGAACCTCTGAAAACTGGTACTCTCTGGTCTGGCAACATCTGTGGTCAAATGCTCCTGGACTAGAGACCTCAGGAGCCTAATGGCAGGAGGGCCAACAGCCTGGCTGAGGACAGCAGGACTGGAGCCCCACAAAAGTGCTGTGGACGGGCTGTAGAACCCCAGCAGCCAGCGGTAGCATGGGGCCAGAGGAAGAAGAAGTTTGACCACCCACGGCAGCGTGGGGACGGAGAACCCCAACAGCCCACAACAGCACAGAGCCGGGGAAATCGGACCACCCATGGCAGCATGGAGCCAAGGAACCACAGTAGTGTGCAGCCAAGGGCTGGAGAATCCCAGCCACATGCAGCAGCACAGGGCTGGGGGCTGGAGAACTCCGGTAGCACTTGGTCGTGTGGAGCTGGGAAAGCTTGGCTGCCCCAGCAGTGCAGGACCAGGGAACTGTGGCAGCATGGGGCTGGAGGTTAAAGAACCCTGGATGACCATGACAGCCCAGGGCCAGGGGGCAATCAGCAGCAGAGCTGACAGCCTGGTGGGAGTGTATGGGGGGGTGGGGTGGTAATAGAGGGGGTCAGAGTCAGAGGGCTGGTTGGCTTGGGGCCGGTGGTAGGGGCCACCTCCCCAGTCCAGAAAAAGTCTCTTGTTTGGGACTTGTCAGGTCCCAACGTTGTTGGACCAGGGTGATCCAACCTGTATCAGTTTAAGTATGAAAAGAGAGAATTTTCTGACAGACCAGGTGTATACCCCAAGATTTGTCCCTGGCACACTGCCAGACGTTCTTTACCTGCATGTGCAGAGGTATGACTGCTCACAGCATCTGTGTTTTATCATTCCCAGCCATCACTTCCTGCAGCTCCCAGTGCCTAGGAATAGCAAACCATGACCATCAGGAGTTGTGAGCAGCCGAGCCTTTAGAAGCTCAGGTAAACAAAGCATCTGGTGGCCTGCCAACAGTGAACCCTGATGTGCTGCATCTGGCCTGCAGACCACTTATTGCCCTCCCTTGGTGTATAGCTTGCGCAGTAATCAACATGGACAATGTTAGAAAAATGAATGTACCAATCTCAGAGAAGATTTTGAAACCACATTTGAAATGTTTGAATGAAAAAATTCTTTTCTTTTGGCCACATGCACTATACACATAAATTCTGGAGACAGCCCAAGTGGGAGCTATAGGATCCTAAAATAGAAACAAGATTTAAAAGTAGTTTTAGAAGTACAGTGAGATTAGATTAATTGCTTGGATACAATCAGGCCAATAGACAGCAGAAAAATCTTAGAAGCTTAGGAAAGATCAAAGCTAAATCTGAGGTTGAGCAGAAAACCCCACATTTCATTTAGGCTATGTCTAGACTGCAGGCTTCTTTCGAAAGAGGCTCTTTCGAAAGCATCTTTCGAAAGAGCCTCTTTCGAAAGAGAGCGTCTAGACTGCACGGAGAAATTTCGAAAAAGCGGCTTGCTTTTTCGAAAGAAAGCATCCAGTGAGTCTGGATGCTCTCTTTCGAAGAAGCCCTATTTACATTGAAGAACGCCTTCTTTCGAAAGAGGAACTTTCGAAAGAAGGCGTTCTTCCTCGTAAATTGAGGTTTACCGCCATCGAAAGAAAAGCCGCGTTCTTTCGAATTAATTTCGAAAGAACGCGGCTTGAGTCTGGACGCAGGGGAAGTTTTTTCGAAAAAAGGCTACTTTTTTCGAAAAAACCCCTGAGTCTGGACACAGCCTTAGGGATGATTTGCCACCCTTATTCATGCAGAGCAGTATCTCACTTCTAGACCAGATTCAGATACCCTCTCATGGTAGGTAGCACTTTACTTCCCAAATGGTCGTAATAAAGATACTGATAAGAGTACAATACTATTCTGCATAACAGAAGCCATGAGTACAAAGATATATAATTTCAGGTGAAAAAATAGTTTTAAAATGTCATATTTAAAATTGTCATCTAAGTGAACAAAATCATACTGACCACTCAAAAAGGCTCCAAATTCACCTCTTTCATTCTTACGAACGCATATGTGCAAGTGAACTTTGTTGATGTGCCTATACCGATACCTACAGAATTACATGCGCACACAAACTGAGGAGACAGAGGATGTGGGTACGTGAGTTCATAAGTAGAGCCTTGAAACCTGACCTGAACCCAATGGGACCTTACTTATTCCAAGTGTTGGTTTAAGTAAGATCCAAAAGCAACCTGATCCTCCTGGACTTGGGGAGTTTGAGCTAGGGATATAAGTGACTAGTCAACTAGTCGACTACCCGATAAGCATAGTGAATCGACTAGTCGCTCCCTCCCCCCCTACCTGCTGCCCCTATCAGAGAGAGGCATCAAGTGGGGAGCAGGGGCTGGTGCCGGAGGGAGCTGTCTTGAAAGCCAGTTCCCTCCAGCACTGTCATTGTGGGAGGGCGGGGAGGCAGAGGCATAGAGGGGGGAGCAGGTGCGAGGCAGGAATCAGCTGATTCCTGGCTCGTGTCTTGTTCCCCTGCTACATTTCTGCCTTTTGCATTAAGAGCCTGATGACTCTTAATACATTTAAAAGGCAGAGCTGCAGTGAGGTTAACTCCCAGGGCTGTGTGTTAACCCCGCTGCAGCTCTACAGTTTCCCTCATTATCGACTAACCGAGTAGTTGATGGAAATTCCATCGACTACTCAATTAGCTGATTAAATGCAATTAATCCTAGTTTGAGCAGCAGCAGTGGCTGCAAGCCACTCTCCTGTTGGCTGCTGCCATCTTGCTGCGATCTGCATGTGCTGCAGAGTGAGAATTCTGACAGAATACAGCATGCACAGCAAAGCTGGAGCAGATGGCAGGAGCAGGAAATGCAGCTACCGGCAAAAAGTGGCCAGAGATGGACTGCAGACATGGGAAGGAGGAGACCCTTACTGGGACTAGTGCCAACGACAAGATATGGGACTGATGCACGCTCAGGGGGAAGTGCTGCATTTGGATTGGGTCTTAAAAAAACGTGAGCTCAGGTTGGCAGACATTTTATTGTGAAAAATTTAAATAAAGTTGTATGCTGCTAGAAGAAATCATGCCCCTCCCATTCTTGGTATAGTTCACAAGACGCAGAAGGCTGGGGGAATGATCAGCTGACTGCATGAGTAAACTGCGTTGTGAAAAAAATAGTTTATATTACTAAATAATGGAATAATTTTATAGCAATGGCCAGAGTCATTGTACAGCACATCATGGCAACATTTATTGAACAAACCATTTTCCCACTCCAAATTCCTGAGATTAACAGTGGTGAGTTGTGTGAGTTACTCATTTGGTATCTATCCTTTTTCTTTTTTTAAAATGGCTGACCATTTTATGGGCATATGAAGTGCCTAGTGCCTGACACTGTATACCAGATGTTGAGTCCCTTGTATACTAAAAACAATCCATGTGAGTTAATATCAATTTCATTTAACTTGAATGGAGAAATTCTATAACTTGACATTTAAATTAAAAATTTAGCTGATATGGGGTCTAACCGTCCTCAGAATTACTACTAAACTTTTTTTTATCAAACAAGTCTTGTAATAGTATGTAAAACATGCTGCTGACGTGACAGTTATTTTAATGCCAAATGAGTAACAAGCTAGCTTTCCTTTAAATGAAACCATATTTTCTATGCTTAAAAAGTACTTTGATGGTGAGGGAAAGAGATTAACATGAAGAGTGTAAAAGAAAGCTAAAATATCTCAGTTCTCTGTCATGACTTTATTTGGTGGTCCGGAATGTACCAGCCGGGAAGTGCTGGCAATTCCCTCAATAAAGATGTGTAATTTCCAGAAATTGAGCATATGGTGTTCATCTATGAACAAACAATGGAGATTTCCTGGGCCTATGGATTTTTTTGTGTGCGCCTGGGCTATAAACCTATATATCACCTCTATAATTCAAAACTATACCTTCTGTTAGATCTGGTGCTGCAATGCCCAACTCAAAAGGCAAGTTTAAAGATCGTAAAAAAGTTACTCCCCCCTATAAATCAAAGCCCTTATAAAATACAATCTGATTTCATCATGCACTGTTTGATCAGCACAGCTAGTGCAGCATAGATAGTTATATTAAGAAAGTGAGTTAGTGGGTAAGAGAAGCTGAGGAACCAGCAAGATGGCACTGGTATGAACTGGTTCCCTGTCCATTGTAGGAGCCCAACCCTGTGCTGATACCACTTGCTGTTAACATAAAAAAGAAAGACATAACCAAAAATATTTAATTTCTTTATTCTTTAACTGACAGCATGCAAAAAGTTTTGCATTGATGAGCAGAACTTGTTGTAGCATGGGTTCCCAGGATCCATATCCCCATACTTCAATAGCATTCTACAGGTTGGACCTTCCTGGTCTGGCGCCCTCAGGACCTTCGTGATCCCAAAGGAGGGATTTTGCCAGACCAGAAAAGGTCATTTCTGGCTCCCCTGCCACTGACCCCCCAGCCTGGCCAACTCCCCACCTGTCACCAGCCCTTCTGCCCTGCCATGGCATCCCATGGTCCCACCTCTGGAGCTCCCAGCTCTACCATGGCAGACCGCCGCCCCATCGCTCGGGCTCCTGGACCCACCAGCCCTGCTGCGCCAACCTGCAGTCCCACCATCAGGGCTCCTGGCCCCACCATGGCAGACTACTGCTCCGCCAGAGCCTTCTGGCATCCCGGCCGCCCTACTGCCCACTCAGCTGGACTCCTGCGACAGGGCTCCCAGCTGCTGATCCCTTGGCAGCCAGTCTGGCTGGGTTCCTGACCCCCACGTGTCTCCTCCCTCTGGCCCTTCATGAGACTCTCTGATGCAGCAACATCTATTGTCTTGGTAGATCACACATATTGCCAGACCAGAGAGTCTCAGTGGAGAGGGTCTCAACTTGTAGAGTTAATACAGAGACATATATAGCAGTGCGAAGTGAGGATAGCAGCATAGGATTCACTGAGGGGGTGTCCCCATCTCAAATATGTTCAAAGTAAAATATAGTCCTTAATAAAAAGCCCAAATATTTCATTCATGAAGTTAGTGAATGATCTTATATTGCCTCATTTATATCACATATTGTGGATCTCTCCTATCCTCCTTTAATTTGTTCTACATTCTGTGACCTCTTTCCAAACAGATTTTTCCAAAGACATTAGGTATGCAGCTGCATGTGCACATCAATATACAAGTGTCACTGTGCATATTAATCAGGTAATTACACTCAAGTGGCCATTTGTGTACAAAATTATCTAATTTTTACAGGCAATTTGAATAACAGAGTGTAAAAATTAGGTCTGAAATTGTACACACACTTTAGGCATTTAATTGTGTATCTAACCTGAAAATCTGCTTCTTGGTGTCTTTCTTACGCTGGCATCAGGAGAGCCACAAATATTGCATTGGGACAGAGCTGTCAGAGGTTAGGGTTAGAGCAGTGGTCTCCAATCTTTTTAACTACAAGATCACTTTTTCAATTTAAGTGCAATGTAAGATCTACCACAAACTCAAATACCCTTGCCCCACTTCCTTCCCACCCCTTCTTTGCGGTCCTGTGCCTTGGCTCCGCCCCTTCTCCAAGGTATCACCCTGCTCACTCCATCTCCCATCCTCCCCCATCCTCACTCACTTGCACCAGGCTGGGGTAGGAGGATGGGGTGCAGGCTCTGGTCTTAGGCCAAAGGGTTTTGAGTGTGGGAAGGGCTCTAAGCTTAGCCCAGATTGGGAGATTGGGTTGCAGGAGGGGTTTCAGGGTGCAAGGTCTGGGAAGGAGTTTGGGTGCAGGGGAACTCACGCCTGGGGCAGGAGACTGTGTGCAGGAGGAGGCTTGGGGCTGGGATGGATTCAGGAAGCAGGTTCTGGCTGGGCACTGTTTAACGAGATGGCCTCTGGACAGTGGAGCAGTGGGGTTTAGGCAGCTTACTTCTGCCCTGGCCCTGCACCACTCTTGAAAGCAGCTGGCATGTACAGCAACGGCTGCATGGCACCATGTGTTGCCCCTCATCGACAGGCACTGAGCCCACAGCTTCTGGCCACGATTCCTTGTTATTGATGGGATTTTAGTTGGGATTGGTCCTGCCTTGGGCAGGGGGCTGGACTTGATGACCTCCTGATGTCTCTTCCAGCTCTATGATTCTATGATCAATGGGAGCTTCAGGAGTGGTGTCTGCAGGCAAGGACAGCATGTGAAGACCCCCTGCTCTGCTTTTCTCAGGAGCTGCAGCCACTTCCAGGAGCAACAATCACCATAGGGATAATTACTCCAGCCACAACAGGTTAGGCATTTTAGAATTCACTACTCAAAGAATGAAATTTAAGTGTAAGAGAGAAATGAAAATTATGGAATGCACAGACCAGTCAAAACCCAAAACTAACCCACTTGGCAAGCAGAAAAGTAGTAACAACAACTCCTCCCCCTCCCCCACACGCACATATGTATTGGGTCAGGAGATGAGAGTGAAGGACAGTGTGTGTTTATGAAAATGACAGACACACACAGTGTGTGTGTGTGTGTGTGTAACAGAGATTTGCATTACCAAGGTCCCTCCATCCCCTTCTCTCTGTGTGGAGATAGGGTACAGGAGTGGGGGGGAGGAGGAACACCCTGACATCAGTGCCCCCCAATCTTCTCCCTTCCAAACTCTGCACAACAAGCAGGAGGCTCCTAGGGAGACAGCTCGAAGGCAGAGGGCAGGAGCAGCATGACAGTGGGTGGAGGGGCAACTGAAGTGCCAGTGCTTGACAGCTTCCCGACCAAACCAGTCAGGATCATCTGTCAGAGGCTCCAAGATGTACCAGTAGATCCCAATGTACTGGTTGGTGACTACTGGGTTAGAGCATTACAGAAATAGGAATTATTAAAAATTCTGCTGACCTGGTAATAGTATGAATATAAGGAAACAGGTAGAATGGAAACAAGTATCATGTCCAGATAAAACACTGTAACAAATATTGTTGCTCAAAAGACAAAAGTTACTCTTCGTTATGTTTTCCTCAGGGTACAGGTAGTAGCTGCTGACTACGGTAGAACTTCAGATTTATGAACATCTCAGGAATGAGTTATTCATAAATCTGGACAAAATTTTGGTGGTTCTACCAAAAGTTTGCAACTGAACATTCATTAACTACATGCCTTTGAAATTTTACTATGCAGAAGAAAAATACCACTTTTAACTATCTTAATTTAAATGAAAGAACAGAAACAGTTTCCTACACTTGTCAATTCTTTTTTAAAACTTCCTTTGCCTTTTTAAAAAATAATTTACATTTAATGGTTGCCCCTCCCCAAACCGGAATTCCCTGGTCCAGCAACATCCGGGGTCCGGCAGAACCACAGATGTTCCTTGATCAGAGAACTCTGGTAGCCTAGTGGCAGGAGAGTAATCCAGAAGGGATGGGGCTGGCGGCAGCCCCCGACAGCCTGTGACAATGGGACTCAGTCTGGGCAGCCCCCAGAAGTTAAGGATTGGGCTGGCAACAGCCCATGGCAGTATGGGGGCGGGGTCAGAGCCTGCAGGCTGCTGCGGGGCTGGGACTGGGACTGGAGCCCAAGCACTTGGCAACTCTTGGCAGCCCAACCAGGGCCAGAGCCAGCCCCTGGCAGCATGGACTGCTGGAGCGTGGCAGGAAGTCCGGCCAGGGAAGCAGGGCCAGCAACACAGTGGGGCCAGCACCCTAGCAGGCAGCCTGACAGGGGCTGCAGGTAGTCCCTCTCGACCCCCCAGTTGGCAGCTGGGGACTACGGCAGGGAACCTTCTGTAGTGTAATGAATTCCCTGATTCAGGACCAGTCTGATCCCAAGGGCTGCAAATAAGAAATGTCCAAACTGTACAGTATTGGAAGCTTCAGGGGGTAGCCAAGCTAGCCTGCACAGGATAAACTTAAAAAGCAACAAATGGTCTGGTAGCACTTTATAGACCAACAAAACATGTAGATGGTATCATGAGCTTTCGTGGGCACGGCCCACTTCTTCAGATGACCGGAGTTTTCAATGTACTGTATGGGGTATTCCTTTCTTTCTTTGGGAGGTTTCTGTTGCTGCCTGACTGTGTACTTCCAGTTCCAAATGAGGTGTATGGTTGACTCATGAGTTTGCAACTGTAGTGTACATAACTCTGAGGTTCTATGGTACATAAACTGAAACTGTAAACAGCAGAAACCCTGACCTCATGAAATGATCAGAAGACCAGATTGCTTTCATTAGTCCAATTAGGGTGATCCAATTTGCTAATTACACGTACAGTAACATGGAAAGTACCTTTTTGGGGAAGGACTTGGAGGGGTATTCATTCAGATCTTTCCATATTAAGATCCTGTAGATTATCTTGCGCAAAAGGATTTATTATATTTTTTCAATTAGAAATCCTTTACCTAATACAGGTATTAAATAATTTAATTTTTTCATAAATAAAATTTAGTTTTCAGTATTTGTAATAAAATTAACTATTGTACAAATCATAATTTTATCTAGTTTGGTCTAATAATTAAAACTCTCTTTACAATTTCCTTAACAATCACAGGATGAGGCTCTGTTAATGGATATTTAAATTACTATCAAAGGATACGAGACCGATAATACTCTGGGAGGTCTTACATATGATTTTCTTTGATCATTACTAAAAAATGTTTATATTTTTAATGAAAGCTGTGTACATTGTGTGATTTTACCTACAAGTGTGCTGCTTCAGAAAAAGCACTTATTACACACACAAAATCTTAACTGCCAAAAAAACCTCTTGAACACCTGTTTGATCTTCCAAATTTTGGAGGGTGCAGAGTGGAGATGGGGAAGAGGTGCAGAACAGAGGAGCCAGTCTTATGGTTAATAGGCATGGATCAAAGTGCACTGGGGTAGATGTTCTATGGGCGTTTTCAAGGAACTTTAAGGTGATTCACCATGGTGGAAGGCTTCTGAGGGTATGGTTGGGGGAACTGATTTTCTCATTTAACATGCAGAATCAAAAATCTCCAAAACAAACTTATTTGTGCCTACAAAAATCTCTTACTTGGATAATTAAGTCTGGAACAGCTCAGCTCTTAAGGTATCAAGATAACTACCCTTGACTGAGTAATACTTATCTATTTTTTAAATACAGTATATCTGTAGGAACCCAGTCATTGTTTCAACAGAAGAGGTATTTGATAGGGAGAAGCCTCTTCGCTCTCCTAATTGAACTCCTGGTGCAGTACAGGTTGAACCTCTTTGATCCAGCAACATCTGTGGTCCAGCAGGGACAGGGATGTTGCTGGACCAAAGTGCCCTGGAGCAATGCAGGGGCTGAGGAGCCCCTAGTGGGCCAGGGAGCATCTGGGAGCCCCCGTCTTGGCCCACAACCCCCGCATCAATGGGGCCACCAGGGAACCCCCAGCATTAGTGGGGTCACGTAGCTGGAGAGCCCCAGTCCCAGCTGGGAACCTCAGGCTGCAGCTAGGCTGCCTGAGGCCAGGCAGCCCCAGCCAGAAACCCTGAGAAACCCCCGGTGGCAGCAGAGCTGGGATTACCGGGCAGCCTCTGCTGAGGAATCCCTCAGCTGAAGTGGACTGGAGCAGGCGGGCAGCCAGAATCCCCAACAGCAGCAGGGCAGGTTGTCCAGGCAGTCCTGGCTCAGGAACCCCAAAGGTGGCTGGGTGGCCCCAGCCGGGAACCCCAAGAGACCCTGGGGCAGTGGGCCGGCAGCAATGTGGGGAGCCATGGGGGCTTTGGTAGGGGCCAGCAGCAGGGCAGGGAGCCCCAGTGAGAGGAACCTGGGAGCAAAGCAGCTAGCAGCTGCCCTCCCTTGGTCAACTCCCGAGTCTGAAACAGCTCAGCTCTTGAAGTGTCAAGGTAAATTACTTTTCCCACAAGATTTAGATTTGTGTTGCTGAGGCGTGCCTCTCAAAACTCAAGTCCTGATATAGCAATTATTGAAGTCCTTGAAGGAATACAATAGATGCAGGCTAATAGGTCAAAATAGGTAAATCTGAAACAACAGAGGTAGAGCAATAACATTGTGATAACACTCTGCTCAGAGCACCTGGAAGGAAACCAGGTCACCTAGTACATTCCCCAGCCAATGCAAACCAGCTAGATATTTCTCCCCAGACTGAAGTACTGTGTAACTTTGGCCATAAATACAACTGATTGGTCTGCTGATGCTGCAGATATGGAGAAGAACAAAGTCAAAAAGACCCAGGTGAGGTTCTTGAGATTTGGAGATACAGACCTAATTCTTATATTATTTCATCCTGTGCCCGACACACTTTTCACTCCGATTCCTAGTACAATCAAATAACTGTTCTTTTGCATGACCTAATCGTGCTCCTATTGATTTCTATGGGAATTCTGCTACAGCCTCTTCCCGACTTACAAACTGGTTACGGACCAAGCAATTGGTCGTAACTCGGTTTGTTTGTAAGTCGGACCCCATTGAGTTACACGCGACCGCGTTGTTCGTAAGCGCGGATCGCGTTCGTAACTCGGAGTCCACCATTTACGACAGCTTTGGTCATAACTGCGAATAGTAGTAAGTTGACCGCAATTTGGGGACCGGCTGCATTTATACCTTATACCTTTCAATTTTTTTTTAAGTCTTTCCTTAAAAACTTAATTCTATTCTTTGTACAACTTTCTGTTTCTTAAACCTTATCAATTTGGTTTTAGCATTTCCTCCGAGTATGGTACAAGTTGCGATGAATTCAATTAATTAATTCAATGTTCAAAAATATGACCAAGTCAGTTTCTTATACATTAAACCAAACCTCAGTATGGCCTCTTGACAATAACGAAGAGCTAAAATTCCCCTAATAAACAATTCAAGTTATTGAGGCAGAGCCAACTCATTTATAAAACATTAATATAGGTTGAACCTCTTTAGTTCGGCATTCTCTGGTCTGGCAACATCTGTGGTCCGGCATGATTTTAGTTAGCTGGATTTCCACTTATGGGTGTGGTCAAGTTTCCTGCAGTCCCATAAAGTTTGTTTACAGTAGGGATGTAATAGTGTAGTCAATTAACCGATAAGCAAAATCTTATAGGTTAATGCTATAGACTACATGCATTTCCCTCCTCCCACTCTTGCCAGTAAATTTTTTGCAGGCTGGCCAGCAGGCTGGCTCAGTTCTGGCTCCCGCCAGGTCCAGAACCTACATCTGCTGCAGCTCTGCATTTAAAGTGTATTAGGCGCCAGATGGGTAGGCCGCCTGGCTTACTTCTGGCTTGTGCTGGGTCCAGGAGCTTAGACCCCCTGTGACAGGGCAAGGCAGCCCCACACTGAACCTACAGGGCCCAGCCAGGGTTACCTGGCTGCAGAGGCCCCTCCCCCACAGCCCTACCGAGCATGCCCAGGCTGCAGCAGGGCTATAAAAGCCTGGGCCAGGAATCAGTCTAGGGAGACAGCCGAAGGCGAAGGACTGGAGAAGGGAGCTCTCCCTCAGCGGTTGCCAGGGACTCCAGGAGAGGCTGGAAGGAAGGCGGAGGCGAGTTGTTGCAACCCGGAGACTGCCTGCAGAGGGGACGCCGGCCTGGAGATCGCAGCCAGCTGGGCAAGTCCAGGGGAAGGAAGCCCGGGGGTCCAGGTAGGAAGTGGCCCAGGGCAGGAGCGGGAGCCGCCTCTCCTGGCCCGAGAACCTCGGCGCGTTTCGGCTGGATGGCCCCGCCGAGGGAGTGACCCGGTACCTGGTTGCTCACAGGGCCCTTGGCTGGGACCTGGTGGAGTAGGGTGGGCCCGGGTCCCCCTACCTGGGGTGCGTCCCCGCTACAACGATAAACTGCTTTGTGGAATCGGCCTTGCTTAAAGGGCCAGCTATAAACTGTTTTGGGGACTCAGGCCAGAGGGCCTTCAGCCTGGCATAAAGGGCCAGGGATAGACTGTATCACAAGGGTGTCGGGGACCCAGGAGGGAGGGGCCCACCACACCCCCGCTTAGACAGGGGCTGGTGCCACCTCATGATGCTGCCTCTTTATCAGAGGCAGCAGCACTGGACAATAGGCAGCCAGTCCAGAAGGGGATCTGGTTTTAAAACAAGCTCCCCTCTTGGACTAGCTCCTGCCTGGTACTGTGCACTGCTGCCTCTGATACAGTGGCTGCTGCTCGTGGGGCTATAGAATAGTCGACTAACTGATAAAAATTCATGAGCTTACTCAACTATTAAATTAACTGATATTTAACATGCCTAGCTTACAGTCACCGGTCCTGGCTCCTGTGCTGTTATTTAGCTCTAATTTACCCCTAAATATCTGCTAAGAGCCCAGCAGGCAGTGGACATGTTGGTAACACTGCTAGACAATATTGATCTCCCATGGTCTGGCAAATTCTCTGGTTCAGCACCGGTCAGATCCCGAGGGTGCTGGACTAGAGAGTAATTGCACCTCTAGTTTACCTGTAATTGTAAACAAGGGTGTCACTTTCCTTCTTATATTGCTTTCGCTTCTGGATGTTTCATTATACCAGGTGCACCCCAGCTCACTTACTACCTCCTTGCTCTGGGATACAACATCTCTGAACACTTTGTGCTGCCATATCCCCTTGCAAACTCACGTCAAATTTATTTTTCATTATCTTTTAATTTTAAACATTTTTAATAAAAAAAGCAATGGATAGTACAGCATGTTTACAAATACAGAAGATCTCTCTACCTTGCTGTTTTAGCAATACAGTATCTGCCTAGCTATGTGATTTCTTGTGTGACCACGTATCACCATACCATCTGGTAGCACCGCAACAGGTGTTGCACAGCATATCCTCAGAACTATTATTTATGGGAGAATTATTCTTTTATTTTAATAAGATTAACATCCCACATACTCTTGGAAGTTATCATTTTGAGTGAAACCCTGGCCTTGCTGAAGTCCTAGGTAGTTTTGCATTTGACATCAACAGAGCCAAGGTTTCATTGTAGTACTGAAGCAAATGTTGATGCATTTCTCTATTTGAAATTTCTTTTAGTTTACACAATTATTCTCAGGAATTGAATAGTGATTGTAGGGGAGTTTTCAAGGATCCATATCACTTACAGCAGTTAATAGGTAAACAGTGTAATACAGCCCTTTTTCAATGATGGATATAAAATCTTAATCAAGAATTTGAAGAACTGAGTTATATAGGTCTAGTTTAATATATAAAATACAAATTGTAACTGTCTGACATTGGTGGTAAGATCTTAACAAATAATTGATTAGCTATTAATAGTTTGCAAATCTGGATCAGCGTTTTAAAGCAGGGTTTCAAATGTATACTTTAAAAAACAATAGCATTAATATGATTTCACTATCAGAATAGGTAATGCTTACACTTTATTTAAGCCTAAGTATAAATAAAATAAAATAAAATCATACAACTTATCCTATGATCACCTGCACATACTTTAGTCGTGTGGGGGAAAACATCTTTTTCAATAAAGTTTTACCTTTTCACTGAAAACTTGTATAATGTAAAATGGGTAACGTTAAATTTTATTTACATGGGACAGGGTGGAGGGAGGAGGCTAAAATGTAAATTATTGCTATTTCTGAGATCAGCCATTTACATATTTCTGCATCCAGAGAATGAAAGGTCAAGTTTAACTCCAATACATGACCTAGGAGTTACTGCCAAACAAACACTCATCACTGCTTCCCAGCCTTCTTCATCACAAGAAAGAATGGGACCCAAGCTTAGCAGGTCTGAACACAGTTCTCTATTCTGAGATGGCCCCTCTTTGCTACTCCAACAACATTAAAAGGCTTTAAAATAGATGGATCTGGCCATCTGGGATTTACCCTCCCCAAGTGATGGAAGAACTCTATTCCACCAACCCACAGAAGACTTAATGTAGAGATAGTGGCTGAAGAATGCCTATGCTCCAGCAGCTCTGAGTTGCACCATTTTAACAAGATGTGATTTTTAAAGTGGTATACAAATCTGTACAGATTTGTTTTGATAGTATTAAATAAATATATTATGCATTTGTCAGACAAGGCAAGGTGAAAAATATATCTTGCACTTGGAGCAGAAAGTGGTGAGATTTGTAATGGTTCCTGGGGGAGTTCATTCCTCAGCTTCAGACCACACCTGGAGAAGATTCTGTCTCCTGGATGCATGAACTTCACTCCATCACTGAGGCTACATCTACATTGCACTGTCTTGTGCAATAACATATGCAAATGAGATGCAGCAATGAATATCACTGCACCTCATTTGCATACTTAATGAGCTGCCATTTTGCACAAGGAGCTTTTGAAAGAGCCATTCCACCGCTTATTTTCAGGCAGAACGGCTCTACACTGCTCCTTCTTGCGCAAAAGCCCCTTGTGCAAAATGGCAGCTCATTAAGTATGCAAATGAGATGTGGCAATATTCATCACTGTGCCTTATTTGCATATGTTATTGTGCAAGAGCGCGCAATGTAGACGTAGCTTGAGATTTCCTTCATGCCAAAGGAGCTTAGTGGTTGTTGAACATGGCCTTTTTCCTGGTGCTTTATGTGGACTTTCAGGTATTGTGGTCTCTGGTCCTGGAATGTTTTGAAGATAAGGACCAAGAGTAGAAAACCACTGTAAATAGTAGAGGATAGGTGCTAATGATAGCTTGTGTTACTGAGGAGATGTAAATCTGTAACATTTTATACTAGGTGGAGTTTACCTAAATACAGAAAAATTATTGCTCAAATACATCACATTGCAATAGTCCAGTGAGTGGCTCCTGTACATGTCAAAGGGAAAGAGGCAGTGGGAACCCACACCAGCGGGGACCAAAGCAGTCCCCGCTGGCTCAAGTTCCCCTATGTGCCTCTTCCTTTGAAATGTATGAGCGCCACAGGCGGCTTTTGTGCATTCAAAGGGAGAGGAGCAGAAGTCGGACCAGTGTAAGCAGGACTGTTTCAATCCCGGCTAGCGCCGTTTCCCACTGCCCTCTGCCTCCCCTCTTCCCCTTGCCTACCTCTCTCTGATAGAGGCAGTAAGTGGGGGGAGGGGCAGGCGACTAGTCGAGTTCCTACTCGACTACCAGATAAGCATTTGCTTACTGGGTAGTCGACTAGTCACTTACATCCTTATCAGAGGTGGCACAAAGCACTACTTGTGTCCACTGCAATGTGAGCACTCAGCATCAGTGATCAGCTTGATCCTCTACCCCTTACTCATATGGAAAGTCCCATTGAAGTCCATATTACTGCTCATATGACTTAGAGAGGACTTCTGAAATGCTTAATTGATAGCTAATGGAACAGGCCCAAAATAAGCATACTAGGTAAGCAGATATGTTAAAAAAATCCAGATGGGTCAAACACAATCTACCAGACACATATATCCTATCTCTTGTATATATCCTGTACAATTATTTTCCACTGTTCAGAATTTAAGCTTTTATTAAACAACAAAAATCAGTAACTTTTTAGCCCTTGTGGTGGTAAAGAAAACCAAATATGAAGCAAATATAAACCCATCCCAAGGAGCCTGAAACAATAACTCTTAGGTGTGAACTCTATTGCCCCCAACTAACCTAATCTGGTGTCAGTTCTAAAGTTCATTTAAATGTCAAATTAAGTACTTCATTGCTGACCATCTCAGCAAACAGAAGAAGGAAAAGGGTGTGAATTAGGAGTTACTACAGCAAAGGAAATGCAAACAGAGGAACAAACCTGACACACACACAACCAAGGAGAGGGAAAGAAACAGAAAGAAGGATGGGAAGTAAAAGAAACAAATGGGCAGATATATCAGTGGTCCTAAAGGAAAAGCCAATTTTCCCACTGAGCAGTGCTGAATATGACCATTAATACTGAACAAATAATAATATAATTAACCTTCTAATTATTAACAAGAGCCACATCTGTTAACCCTGGTCTTCCTGCAAAACTCCTTTTGACATCAGTAGGGGTCTTGCTTTGAATTGAGAGATGTCTGTATCTATACCCTAGCCCAGCCACCACACTTAAAACTGTAATTTGGAGCTCTCTGAAGGTTTACCACTTCTATTAGTCTATGGAGTTGTTCTGGTGATGTCAGCTCAAGTAGTTTATTTTCAAAACAACATACATTTATGATTGTACTGATTCTATATGAAATGTTCATTCATGTTTTGAAAATGCCATACTGATATCAGTAATTTCTCACATCAAAGCTAATAACCTTTAAATGTTTGCATGTAGATTTTAAAAAGCACAAACAAGCCATACAATATTATATCATAAAACTAAGCATTTGAAAACCAGCTGAAACTACAGTACTGTCCCGGTCTACAGTATACTTCTCAATCATGTTATGTAATGTGAGTAAACCTGATTGTTAGTTTAAGTTCAGACAAGCCCTATTGTGTTTTCCTGGAATAGGATGAAATACAAACATTTAATCTTTATATACAAAGATATGCAATAATATTAAAGAAAGACTGGCGGCAGGGGGTGGGGGAGGAGGGCTGGTGAAAAGACATGAGTTTTGCTCTCATGATTTATTTTGCCAAATCTCTTTGCTTAGTTATACTATGGTCATATTGCACATGAAAAATATGTAAGGGGAAATAAACATTTATTTAAAAATCTATTCTATTTATAGAATTTTAATTCAAAGGTGTAACTTCTGACTTGGAGCAAAATGATGTCTTGAATATTTTAACAAATGAAACTTACCCTAATTTGTTGCATTAATTGTGTATTAAATGTTTCAGATTTACAGTATAGAAATTGCTTATTCTTAAAACAGACTCGAAAGACAAAAGCATGCCTACCAAATTTGTAAATGCAAAAAATAAATTTAGTTGCTAGATAAACCCACTCACAAGTGTACAATGTCTATAATTCTTCAAAAATTCTTGGTTTCAACAGTTTCCAGCTGCTTAGCATATCTAAACTATTTGTTACATAATGTACGTTTTGAAGAATTGAATCCTTTAATTCCTGCTTTCAAGTGTTCGATTTTTCTTCACTTAGGAGAGATCTTGTAAAATCAGAGACGCACCATTTATTTTCCTTATACTGTTCTGCAGAATCTTAGGAATTGCTAATGGAATCCCAAATACAACCAGAGGCGACAGTTAAAAATCTACGCACAAAGCTAGATGAAAATGTTTTAGGCCTACATATTTAGCTGTCACAAAGATCATTTGAACACTGCCACCTGCTGTTCTTTTAAAGATGTTGCAACAAACCAAACAATTTCCTAATTTGCCACAAAATAATTCCCATCCTGAAATCAAAATACTTCCAGGTTCAGAAAACCGTTAACCCTTCAAGTGCCAAAAGTTTTTCAATGAGAAAAATGAGTCTATTTTTATTTTGTTGTTGTTGGTAACTCCACTGTAGCTGCAAGGAAACATTGTATTCACAAAAACAACAAGGAGTCCTATGGTACCTTAGGGTTCATATGCACAGCATGGCTTAACTCGAAATAAGCTATGCAAATTGAGCTATGTCAGTTGCATAGCTTTTTTCAAAATTGGGAGCATCTACATAGCACTTACTTTGAAATAGAGCATTCTTCCTCTGACTTCCATTACTCATCGTACAATGAGGGTTTCAGTAGTCAGAATAAAAACTTCTCCAACTTGACAGTATTTTGACATTATTTCAAAATAACTGCCTACTGTATAAACGTGGACTAAGTTATTTCGAAGTAACACTAGTTACTCTGAAATAATGTTGTGTAGATGTACCGTTAAAGACTAACAGATTTATTTGGGCATAAGCTTTCAAGGGTCAAAACCCACTTTAGCAAATGCATGGAGTGGAAATTACAGAGGATAGGAGAATATATAGACACGCATACATACTGTCAAAAGAGAGTGGCTTATCAAGTATAGGGCCAATGTTAACAATATTCAAGCAGTTAACTAGTGTAAGCTATAGGAAAAATACAGAAAGAACAGATCATTTTAATATTAAAAAGGGACAGAAGGAAAGTCCAGATTAGTTCTGAAAGAAGTGACTTGTCACACATATGATTCACAATTTGCTGCCTTCAAGATCAATGAATACACTGGCACACGCTGATCTAAATGACACTTGCATTTCACAATCCTCACCTGCAGTTTAACACAAACAATATCTTAGCAAAAGCCATTCAGCAGGATGGTAGCCATAAACATTTAAACACAGTTGGCATTGACAGGAATTCTTGCAGCAGTGCTAGAGACTTGCTTTTTGTAAGCAAAGATTCTCAGAACAAAATCCAGGTTCATTATGGCCAAAAAGGGAAAACCATTGCTAGTGCAGTTTCAACCCCCAAAGTGGGGAAGACCTAATGGAGGACCTCTCTCTATGCCAGAGTGGCAGTTTGGCATTCATCTTAGAGCCATAAATATTTTAATTTCTTTAGGAAATTGTCTAAATATGGGTGATACATCAGAAGGCAAAGGACTATATATAACAAAGGCTAGATTTTGGTGGATGTGTTGGTTAATGACAGGATTAGGGCTCTTTGTGGATTTGAGGGCTGGTGACTTATCTCCCTTTAATTCCACATTCCCCTCCCTCGCTGTAGTTTCACGAGTTTCATTTCTTCTTTAAGTAATTCTATATGTATTATGGTAACAATGTTACAATATCACTGAACTTGGTCTTTGTCTTTTGGCTTCAATTTCTGACTTGCGGTGAGTGTTATCAAAGTCCTGTGATAGAAGCAACCCCACTTCTAAAACATTCCTTTTCTTCAAAACATCCTGACTCTCACTTCCATGATCATATAAATCCACTAAAACAGAAAGCTTCACTGAAATCAGTTAAGGCGTGGGTACTTAAAAACCGCCAGCATTGCCCTAAATATCTCAGCAACTCACTAGGTACATCATAAGCTCATCTCTTGCAATTCACAACTATGATTTCACTTTCTCTATTATGTCTTCCACAGCCACTGCTGACGCACATGCCCCCACTCCATACAAAATATGCAGTCCCAGTTGCGATAACAGGTAATTTAGATTTCATTGTCTTTAGGGCAGCAACTGTCTCATGTTCTGTGTTTGTACAGCATCTAGCACAATGGGATCCTGATACTTGACATTAACGCTCTATATTAATAGAAATAATAAACACCAACTGTTGAAAAACCCCAAAACTTACTAGAGAATTCATTTGTACTATTAAAAGTTATTGTGCAAAATGTGGAGTCTAAATTCAGAGACATCTTCAGAAACACAGGGATTTTAGTCTTGTTTTAAAATGCAAATCTGAACACAACCTTGAGTATGGAGTCACCAGACACACCCATGTTTTAAAATGCAAGTGTATCCAAAACACTAAAAGAACTAACAGTTGTAACATTCATATCCTTCATTGTTCAAGTCCTAACAGACTACATGAGATAGGAAATGAGCAATGTTGGTTTAAATTAGCTTTTAACTAAGGATTACCTATTGACTTAAAATTAGGTTAGGCTGCAATGAAATAAGTTTTGATTTTTAAGTCAACAGAGTTCTAAAAAGGAGCAAAGAAAAGGAAAAGGGGAAGACAAAACCCCTTGCAGAGTTACCTCAGATTAAGTTAACATCAAGAGGATTAAGCTATGTCTACAGTAGGAGTGCATCATTGGCATTGGGATACCAAACCATCATTCCTATTATGGACGAAGCTATATTGGTAAACTTGTGTTTTGCCCCAGTATATAGTAAACCCTTCCACGTCTCCCCTTCCCACAGTCCCCCCGCCCGCAAGTGAAACAAACTATTGCCATAAAAATACTTTGCTGGGTACAGGTGAATCTGTACTGTGGGCTTCTTCCACCACAGTTGCGTACATGAAGACGTTCTAGTATAGAACTAGTTTTAGAGACAAAAAGTTACTTGAAGCTCAGCCAAACAAAATTCTCAATACTTCAAGAGCAAGTGAAATGGCCTGCTGAGGCAAGGTAGATTCATTCCCCTTATCAAGGCCTGACAAAATTTTGTTCCTGAAAGGGTAGAGGTAGTGAATTACTCTCCTAGGCTATGTCTAGACTGCAGGCTTCTTTCGAAAGAGGCTCTTTCGAAAGCATCTTTCGAAAGAGCCTCTTTCAAAAGATCGCGTCTAGACTGCAGGCGGATCTTTCGAAAGAGAAATCCGCTTTTTCGAAAGAGAGCACCCAGCGAGTCTGGATGCTCTCTTTCGAAGACTGCCTCTTTACATTGAAGAACGCCTTCTTTCGAAAGAGGAACTTTCGAAAGAAGGCGTTCTTCCTCGTGAAACGAGGTTTACCGCCATCGAAAGAAAAGCTGCGTTCTTTCGAAATAATTTCGAAAGAACGCGGCTTGAGTCTGGCTGCAGGGGAAGTTTTTTCGGGAAAAGGCTACTTTTCCCGAAAAAACCCCTGAGTCTGGACACGGCCCTAGAGATGGTAATCCTTTCCATATAGGTTTGAAGTGCCTGGCTTTATACATAAATAGGGGTCGGTCTTCTGTTTCCTGTGGTGTCTGATATACTTTATGAGCACTGATCATTCGTTTTTGCATGTTTTTTTTTTAAATAAAGGCAAAGGCAAAATAATGTGTCTCACCACCGTATACCACCCCATCCCAAGTAACAAAAACAACACCCCCGCAGCTCGTTCCCAGAGTTGTGCAAGGACACATGGATAATTCAGCACAATGCTACCATACATATCAGCACAGCCCAACTAACTGTCATGGGTGATGAACCACTAGGTGATCTCAAATGTGGCTGTTAACTTTGAGTGAGGTGGGCCTCCAGAATGGTCCCTCTATTTACTGCTGCCTCTCTCAAGGACATTTATAGCTGCACATATACGTTTGCAATATAAGCATTGCAGGAGCAAATCAGATGGCAGTTTCAGCTGATGGGGCTACATTTTCATAGAATCATAGACTGCTAGAACTTTAAGAGACCTCAAGAATATTTGTCTTTTTTTTTTTTTCCAACAGTGTCACACACTTTATTTTTCTTCAGCTATGCAGGCAGATTTGATGCAACTATGGGTGCACTTTAAAGATGTAAGCAACTAGTCGACTAGTCCCCCCTCCCTTTGCTGCCTCTATGGGGGGGGGGGGGGGGGAAGGAGGGAAGCCCAAGCCAGTGCTGGGGGAAGCCGACTTAAAAGCTGGTTCCCCCAGCACAGTTTCTGCAGGTGAGACAGAGGGCAGTGGGAAACAGCGCTAGCCATGATTGAAACAGTTCTGCTCCTGCTGGTCAGACTGCTGCTCTTCTCCCTTTGAAATTTACAAGAGCCGCCTGCAGCTCTCATACACTTCAAAGGAAGAGGCACAGAGGGGCACCTGCGCCAGGGGGACTGCTTCGGTCCCTGGTGGTGCTGGTCTGACTGCTAATCCTCTCCCTTTGAAGTGTACATGGCCCATGGGCGGCTCCTGTGCATTTGAAAGGGAGAGAGGCAGCAGAAAAGCAAGCGCACCCCTTATCGACTCATCAACTATTTGATTAGCTGATTAATCTAAATTTAACATTCCTAGTGCCCTTACATTGGTTTGGCTCAACTGATTACTGCAAGGACAAGTACAAACTGGTAATTACACATATTGTGGAAACCACCACAAACACACATTCACAGGTACTCTAAAAATTGAGACCTGAACATTTACAACTCATCCACCTAAGAGATATGACTCTAGTGTTCTATTGAGTTGGGCAAGTCTACATAAATGACTTGTGTGTTTAGTACAGAAAATGGACTCTGAGTCTTTGTTTTTATGTTCTTTTCCCAGATATACTATCCATGTAAAAAATTAACGCTAATTCAATTCACTTAGAAAAACCATTTCAACTATAACTAATAGATGGCAGTTATCAATTATTTGCTCCCTATTAACTCTGGTTCATCATCCAATCCAATTTAAAACCAGTATTGGTTTATATACCCAGTCTGATAAATATATACTAGCAATATTCATGTTTATCTTACACTCCTTGCGCCAATAAATTTTTACTCAAGATATTCCTTCAGTTAAAAATAACTTGACTTATTGTGAAACATTGTTTCCAAATACAGCCAGCAGTTTAAAGCACAATTGTGTTTTGGTCATACATCAATTCATAGAGAGCTGACAATCTTCACACACTTTCCACTACTTTTTCTTCCTAATTCCACAGAAAATATCATGACTGTTGGAGCACTCTCTTGGGAATTTGTCTCTTAACCAATTTACTCCAAATCTGTGAAGTCAATGGCTAGTTTAGAGGCTAGTCTTGGTCAGGTTTTTGGTTGTTCTTTTAACTACTATTCGTGTAATTTTGTATTTTTTAAAATAAATCCTAGATACTAAACAGAAAGCCGAGCAGGCATTGCTCAGCACCAAGAGGGAGGTGGCCTGGCGGTGCACGGCATGTTCCTGTGCCGCGCCGTGGCTTGCTGAGCCGGCCGACCCACGGGCAGCAGGCTGGGAGCGTGGAGGCGTTCCCCTGCCCCGTGAGACCAGCGCATTGGGGACCCGGCGTGGAGAAGTCAGCCCCGCCCCCACCCCGTTTGATGACGTCCGGAAGGGCGGATGCGGCATGGAGTTTAAAAATGCCACCACCATAACTTGGAGGGAAGGAGAGAGGGGGAGAAGGGGAGAGAGAGAGAGTAGCCTCGTGGAGGCTTAGAGACGTCACTGGAGGGAGTCCCCCGAGAACGGTTGGGAGGCTAGAGAGGGCATTAAGAGGTCGGCGATTCTGGTCTGCTAACTCCTTTGTTTGTTGTGTACGCGTCGGCAGCCTGTCCGACAAAGGAAGGGTGAGCCTTCCAGCGGCGAGACGCCGGGGGCGGGGAAAGGAAGCAGCCCAGGGCGGAACCCACTAGGGTTGGTGGGTTGACGAGTTGCAGCAGGATGCCCCATCACCCGGACCGGATCCAGATCGATCTGTGTCCTTAGGGCCCTGGGCTGGGGCCCGTGAGTGAGGTGGGCCCGGACCCCCTCTTCCCCCCGCCCCGCGGCCTTGGTGGAGGAACCAGTATTCCCATGCCACGGAGAGTACTTTCGCCGAGGCAGGAGGATCGTTCTAGTGACCACCAGGAAAGGCGTCCGAACGACATTACTCCCTACCCCCCGCAGAGGGGGGTCAGAGGGACCCGCCGGACGAGACGGGTGCAGTGGGCTACAAAAATTATTAGAAGCATCAAATTGTTTATGTTAATAATAGGAAGTGATCTCTTCCAAATAAGGAAAACTAAAGAGAATAGGATTATTTCTTATGGCAAAGGGGAAATATGTATAAGAGGAATGATGACAGAGAATATAAAGTCATGAAGGGCCTTGTGATGGGATACCAAAAAGGGTTAATAATGAGAACCTGTGAGTGCAATCAACCCCACCCCATTATTCCTTTGTAAAGCATCAAGCCTAGAGGGAGGCAATAAAGAGCAAAGGCTCAGCTTAGTAAGAAGTGACTGGGAGAGGGGTTGTACTTTTTGAGCCAGACCAGGGTGAGAGGCTCTGGCAAGATCAATGCCTCTTTGGGGCAGCTAGGCTTGGTCTGGGATCTTTTGGTCATCATCACTGGTTTGGTTCCCCTTTCTGGGGATCTGAAGAAGAAACTCATGAATATAGAGGATCTGAACAGACCATGCAGGATCTCTGGGCTGGAATCCAGAGGAGAAGGTGAGCCTGGGTTCACTATTGATACACCTTAAGGCTATGTCTACACTGGTGGGTTATTGCGGAAGAATGGCTGTTCTTCCGCAGAGCATCCACACTGCCCACCTGCTCTTGCGCAAGGAGATTTACAGTGAAGCATAAGAGAGGACTTCTTGCGCAAGAGCTATACTCTTTTCTAACAGGTGTAAGCTCTCTTGCGCAATAGGGCAGTGTGGACGTGCGGCAGCAATTTCTTGCGCAAGAAAGCCCTATGGCTAAAATGGCCATCAGAACTCTCTTGCGCAAGAGCATCTACACTGCCATGGGCACTCTTACGCAAAAGCACAGCTCGCACATGGCAGTGTGGACGTTTTCTTGCGCAAGAGTTCTTGCACAAGAACCCTTGTGCAAGATATTCTTGCGCAAGAAGCAGCCAGTGTAGACATAGCCTAGGAGTTTAAGGCTGTAATGGCTGCAAATACCAAAGCTGTGCTAAAGTTCTGGTTCAATGCTGCCAGGCTATTGGTGGGTTGGATTTAGTTTACTCTGGAAGGGATAGGACTACAAGGGACAGGGCCAAGTCAAAGGAAGAGACACTCACTCGTAGTATTGAATGGCTGTTGGCAGAGGGCACTGAAGAAGAGGTTGCTATGCCACACTCCACTATGAGGGACACTCCTGTGGGTGAGTAGACTCTTCCAAAATCACTAAAGCACTATCTTTCCAGTAACAAAAGAATGGAACTTGGAATTAAAGACTGGAAGGAAAATATATTTTCCTTTGCCGCCTGTCTTCAGCCATGAACTACGCTTTTGTGAACTCCTAGTCACGTTGCTTCTAGTTCACTTTTTCCCTTATCTTCTCCTCCTCTTTACTGGTCTATTCTTCTATTGATATGTTTTATAAAGGACTCTAAAAACAGTCAGACTAGAGCTCATTCTAATCTACTGTGACAGGCTATTCCATAGTAGAGCAGAACAAATAACTGATTTATTTTGGTTTGGTGGTCAAACCAAAAAAAGAGTAGTTGGTTTCAAACCTAAACTGACAGTTTCGTTTTGTTTTACTTACTGAAACAAGTTTTTGGAGGTTTTGAAAATGATGACTTGATCTGACTTCTCATTTAGAAATGTGTGGGGTTTTTTTTTTTTAAATTGTGTTCAGGTTTTTATCCCTAGCCAAAGCTAGTTCTATTTCATGCTATTTGAACGTATTAATAAGATATGATGGGCTGTGAACTGTAGTGCACTTTTCAAATATGAAATTATTTCTCACCAGCTGTCTAAAAACATGGCTAAATATTTATCTGCACCTTTTGCTCCTAAGGACACAGGTAGCTTATGTCTCTGATATTCACTGCTTTACAATAGCCTGGTCCTATCATCTATCTGAATTAAAGATCAAAATACAACATTGAACCAGGAGTCAACTGAGGACAATATGCCCAATGTGACTAGTCCTGTTCAATCAACAGGCCGTTGTTTGTTGCGAGTTCACATCTCTGAATTTGTCTACACCGCAATTAAACACCAATGGCTAATAAGTGTGTTTAACAAGAGGTGAAGCATTTGGGCCCATGCTGGAGCCCATGCTTTGGGACTCTGCAATGGGAGATAATCCCAGAGCCTCAATGTCTACCCTGAATTACACATTCCTATAGCCCCAGCCTGAGTCAGCTGACATGGGCCATCTGCAGGTCACAGAATACTAGAACTGGAAGGGACCTCAAGAAATCAATCCAGATCCCTGTCCTCACGGCAGGACCAAGCATGATCTGGCTCACCGGGGACATCCATGGTGAGCTAAAACATAAAAAGGAAGCTTACAAGAAGTGGAAACTTGTACTGATGACTAGGGAGCTTGCCCGGGACCGCAAGAGGCGGGCACCCGCCTGGGCTAGTGCGGACATTGTGGACCTCGTCCACGACCTCCGCACTAGGCACAGGAAAGTGGCCATCTAGGGCAGGAGAGCTGCCAGCCTGGCCACCCAGGAGCAGGTGTGCATGAAAATCAAGGTGGTCCACTGAGACCCCCGACCCTGAGCCCTGAGCTTACAATGGCCGTACTGGGTCATACCAAAGGTCCATCTAGCCCAGTAGCCTGTCTGCCGACAGCGGCCAACCCTAGGGACCCTGGAGGGGATGGACCGAAGACAGTGACCAAGCCATTTGTCTCGTGCCATCCATCTTCAGCCTTCCACAAACTTTGGGCAGGGACACCATTTCTACCCCCTGGCTAATACCACTCCATGGACCCAGCCTCCATGACTTTATCTCACTTCTCTGTAAACTCTGTTCTAGTTGTAGCCTTCACAGCCTCCTGCAGCAAGGAGTTCCACAGGTTGACTCTTTGCTTTGTGAAGAACAACTTTCTGTTACTAGTTTGAAGCCTGCTACCCATTCCTTTCCTTTGGTGTCCTCTAGTCCTTCTATTATGGGAACTAATGAAGAACTTTTCTTGATGCACCCTCTCCACCCCACTCATGCTTTTATAGACCTCTATCCTATCTCCCCTCAGTCTCCTCGTTTCTAAGCTGAGAAGTCCCAGTCTCTTTAGCCTCTCTTCAAATGGGACCTGTTCCAAACCTCTGATCATTTTAGTTGCTCTCCTACCCTCTCTCTTCTCCTCTCCCACCTCCTTTTCCCAGTCTCCCCGAATTTTGTTCAATAAAGAGAGATTCTATTTTTGACCACACGTTTTCTTTATTTTGTACATCAGGAAGGGGGACTAGGGAGAGGTAAGTGGAAGGAGGTGAGGGAGGAATGGGGTACGAGCCGCCGATGGGGAGGACTGGGCTGGCTCTGCGGGCTTCTGGGGGTGGAAGCTCTCCTCAGCCCCCTAATTGCCCCCTCTCCCCAGATGGCAGCCTGCGGCAAGTGCAGCCGGTCTGATGGCCGAGTGCTGTGATGTGCCCAGTGTGGGCACTCCAAGACAGGACTGCTTTGCAAGCGGAGCACCCCTGAGAACTGTCTGTCCGGGGTGGGGGTCGGGTCCCTTTAAGCACAGCCCTCGGCTAGCCTGAGGCAGTAGCTCCACGCTCTAAGTCCTCATCTGATGCCCTGCCGGCACTGCTTCCGGCCATCCTTAACCCCTGTTCAGGGTCCACTTAATGTGGACATGCTAGTTCGAATTAGCAAAACGCTAATTCAAAGTAGTTTTTTAGTCTTGATGCGTTAGTTCGAATTAGCGCTGTAGTGTAGACATACCCTTGCTTGAGAATGCAGGGGAGTTATCAGGAAAGCGCAACTGAAATTGCATCTGGCAAGGGATGTGAAGGGTAACAAAAGAGGTTTCTACAGGCATATTAGCAATAAGAGGGTGATCTGAGAGGGTGTAGGGCCCTTACTGGATGAGAGAGGTAACCTAGTGACAGACTATGTGGGAAAAGCTGAAGTACTCAATGCTTTCTTTGCCTCTATCTTTAGGGACAAGGTCAGCTCCCAGACAAATGCACTAGGCAACGCCACATGGGAAGGAGGTAGACAGCCCTTGGTGGGGAAAGAACAATTTAGGAACTATTTAGAAAAGCTAAACATACATTAAATCCAGGCCCATGGATTTATGTATCCAAGGGTACTGAGGGAATTGGCACATGTCATTGCAGAGTCTTTGGCCATTATCTTTGAAAACTCGCGGAGATTGGGAGAGATCTCGGATGACTAGAAAAAAGCAAATGGAGTGCCCATCTTTAAAAAAGGGAAGAAGGACAATCCAGGTAACTACAGACCGGTCAGCTTTACCTCAGTCCCCAGAAAAATCATGGAAGGGATCCTCAAGGAATCCATTTTGAAGCCCTTGGAAGAGGGGAAAGTGATCAGGAATAGTCAACGTGGATTCATGAAGGGCAAGTCGTGCCTGACCAATCTGATTTGCTTCTATAATGACGTAACTGGCTCTGTGGATATGGGAAAGTCAGAGGATGTGATATACCCTGACTTTAGCAAAGCTTTTGATACGGTCTCCCACAATATTCTTGCCAGCAAGTTAAGGGAGTATGGATTGTATAAATGGACTGTAAGATGGATAGAAAGCTGGCTAGACTGTTGGACACAACAGTAGTGATCAATGACTCAATGTCGGAGTGCCCCAAGGATCAGTTCTTGGACCAGTTTTGTTAAACATCTTTATTAATGACCTGGATGAGGGGTGGATTGCACCCTCAGCAAGTGTGCAGATGACACTAGGCTAGGGGGAAGACGTAGATATGCTGGAGGGCAGGGATAGGGGCCAGAGTGACCTGGACAGATTAGAGGATTGGACCAAAAGAAATCTGATGAGGTTCAACAAGGACAAGTGCAGAGTTCTACACTTGGGATAGAAGAATCCCAAACATTGTTACAGGCTGGGAACTGAATGGCTAAGTAGCAGGAGTAGCAGGGGATTACAGTGGATGAGAAAATGGATATGAGTCATGGAATACTTTGCGTCTATCCTTATTAAACTTCATCCTATTTACCTCAGACCATTTCTCTAGTTTGTCCAGATCATTTTGAATTATGACCCTATCCTCCAAAGCAGTTGCAACCCCACCTAGCTTCATATCATCTGCAAACTTAATAAGCATACTCTCTATGTCATCAACCAAATAGTTGATTAAGATATTGAACAGAACTGGTCCCAAAACAGACCCCTGTGGAGCCCCACTTGTTATGCCCTTCCACCATGATTGTGAACCATCAATAACTACTCTCTGAGAATGGTTACCCAACCTGTTATGCTCCCACCTTATAGTAGCCCCATCTAGGTTGCATTTCCCTAGTTTACTGATAAGAAGGTCATGTGAGACTGTCTCAAAGGTTTTATTAAAGTCTAAGTATACCACGTCCACTGTTTGTCCCTTAGCCACAAGACTTGTTATCCTATCAAAGAAAGCTGTCAGATTGGTTTGACATGATTTGTTCTTTACAAATCCATGCTGGCTGTTACTGATCACCTTATTATCTTCCCGGTGTTTGCAGATGAATTTTCTTAATTACTTGCTCCATTATCTTCCCTGGCTCAGAAGTTAAACTGACTGGTCCGTAGTTTCCTGGGTTGTTCTTATTTCCCTTTTTATAGATGGGCACTATATTTGCCTTTTCCAGTCTTCTGGAATCTCTCCTGACTTCCATGATTTTTCAAAAATGATAGCTAAAGGTTCAGATACCTCCTCTATCAGCTCCTTGGGTATTCTAGGATGCATTTCACCAGGCCCTGGTGGCTTGAAGACAAGTAACTTTTAACTATTTTTATTTTAACTTCTAAACCTACCCCATTTCCACTAGCATTTGCTGTGTTAGGCAACCTGTCACCATCCATCTTCTTGACAAAAACCAAAAGAAAAATATTGTTAAGCACCTTTGCCATTTCCAAGTCTCCTGTCGTCGTTTCTCCCTGTTCACTGAGGAATGGGCCTGCCCTGTCCTTAGTCTTCCTCTTGCTTCTAATATATTTGTAGGTGCTTAATTGCATTAGAGATGTACTCTGAGGGACCATGATAAGTAAAAAGCACAATTCATTGGAGAAGTTAAATGTTTTATCTGTGTGAACTTACACTAGCTTTATTATTGAAAACCTCTAAACTTTTTTCCTGAAACTGTTACTAAAATTATATTCATTGCTTTCCCCAACAAAACTCCTGTAGAGAAACCCTGCTTATTTACTCCCCTAACTTGAGTCCTTATAGGAGGTAGCAAACCAGTAAGCAGCCCCTTGGGGGACTGCTGAGACACTATTTATATTTTGACATCTAAAAATTGTTTCCTCCACACTCTAAAAATTCTCATTACTACAAACATAGCCCGGGTTTCACTTATGAATTTAAAAATTACAGATTTTCTTTTCTGAAAATTGGATTTCAGTTAAGATATTAGTTGCATAAAACATAATCTGATATTTGTTGGATGGTGCACACCCACCTGACTTTCAGCATCCACAAAATATTTCCTCCTTTCTACAAATAAGAGTAGGGTCACAGACTCAGAGGTTCTTTGCTACAGCATACTATAAACTATTCTTCTGCATTTAGCACTTATTGAAGGAAGACTTACTGTTCACAATGTCACCTTCAAGTTGAAGAATCTGTGGAACAGGTATTGTGAGAACAACTATGTCAAATTGTTCTGGGGACCCTGTTTTCTTGCAGACCTCCCATTTCCCGTCTCTGAGGTAGATCTGTGTTACATGATAGTCATAGAAGACATCTGCATCTGCTTCAAAAAAGAAAAAAAGTTTAATACATACAGTTCTGATTTAGATAGTAGAGAACATGCATGATGTAGAATAACTTCCATTAGTAATCAAAATTAAGGTCCGAGTACTGCAAACAGTTAAGTATCTGTTTTACTTGAAGCACCTAATCTGTCCCATTTACATCAGTAGAACGAATAACATGTTTAACATGCATTCCTAAATATTAGCAGGACAGGGAGTGAATACTTAATGAATTTATAAGTGCAATTATAAAAGATTAGCAATATCAACAGTTGAAAATGCAGATGTGTTAATATCTCGAAATGGAGAGACTGAATAATCATGAAATACTGTAACAATACTCATATTCTTCAGCTTTTCAAAGAAAAACAACAATGATGCTACAAGTTTACACCAGCTCAGTGATCTGCTCCCTAGTCTTTTGTAAACAATTTATAAATGGTATAGCTTTCTATCACAGGTACGTGCTACAAAATATTCATAATTGTTAATAAATCATTCTTTTCAACACTATGCTTCCCAGACACTTGAGTGATTCCCAGATTGTCAAATAAACACTATTTAAAGCAATGCAATACATTAATTTAAAATCCCAAATTCTGGTGAGATACAGTATAGACTCAGGATATGATTCTGCTCCCACAGAAATAAATGGTAAAATTATCATTGTCCTAAAGGTGCGTGATCTGGACTACATATGATAAAACAAAGAGCACAAATATAACTCTGGTCTCTGATTTGGCCAACTCTTAAATGTATGCATAAATTACCCATGCCAGCAGTCCCATTGAAGTTTACAGGACTGCTCACTCAAATGAAGTCTTACAAGACCAGGGACTTGATGTCCTTGGTTTTAAAACTTTTCCAGATTAAACACATTACCCATTTCACAATTCAAGATGTCAGCATGAAATATTTTTATAAAAAAATCTTTAGTCTTTTTCTGCTTCAAATATACTGTATCAAGCCATAGTAATTTACAATGTTAGTATGCCATGCTGCAGTCTAAGGCCACAAAAGGCAACTGTGATCTAGTCTGGTTACCTGCATAATCCAGGCTGCAAAACTCTCACAAAGCAAAAACCTGTTTGAACTTATATCTTCTAGAGGAAAAAAATCCAATCTTGACTTCAAAATTGCCAGTGATAAGAGAATCCACTAAAATTTTGGATACTGTTCCAATAATTAGTATCTTTGTTACTTTGTTTCCTGTCTGAATTTGTCTAGCTTTATCTTCCAACCGCTGGCTCTAGTTATAATTTTGTCTTGTAGATTGAAAAACCCATTGTCAAATATTTTTTCTCTGTGTAGGTACTTATAGATTGACCAAGTCCTTAATTTTCACTTTAAGATAAACATACAAAGTTCCTGGAGTCCATCACTGTGAAGGAAAATTATGCAATCTATTATTCAAGGTCTCACATGTACCAATCCTACACTCAACTACCAGGGTTCCTTGGCCAAAGGGCATGAGAGCAGTGAAGAGACACTGCATTGAGATCTTTTCCCAGAAGATATACTGAACCTGGGGTGCAAAAGAACTTCCTATCACTTTCAACTGATAATAGTTTCAAGAGATGGGAAGGAGCCTGGGTCACTCCTTGTTGATCAAAGGAGGATAATTATCAGAGCTTTTAATTACAAAAGATTTCTGAAGACTACCTGACTCTGTTAAATAATGCTTGACAATTGAAGAGATTCCCTGAGGTGTCACAAAATTGTGAGATCCTTCTTCCATCACCATTCCTTCAACAGGGGCAGTCAGTGGCTTCAGCACACCATGGGTCAAAAGGTCTTCATAGAAGCTAAAAGTCAAACAAAATATACATGCTATGTATCTGCAAGAACAACAACATTTATTGTTAATCATAGCAATTAGACTGGTATAACAATTACGCAACACTTGTCTTCCATAACAGAATCTGGAAGTCCTTTCAGAGGACTGGAAGGAACTTTGGGAGGTCATCAAGTCCAGTCCCCTGCACTCATGGCAGAATCATGCACCATCTAGATAGACCATCCCTGACAGTTGTTTATTTAAGAGCAGGTGAGATATCTACAATGATGGTGATCCCACAACCTCCCCAAGCAATTCATTCCAGTGTTTAGCCACCCTGACATTTAGGAAGTTTTTCCTAATCTCCAACTTAACCCCTCCTTGCTGCAATTTAAGCCCATTGCTTCTTGTCCTATTATGGAAGTTTAAGGAGAATAATGTTTTTTCCTTCTCATTGTAATAACAGCTTTCAAATACCTACAAGGTTATCATGTTCATTGTTTCCTGTCACCTGTGCTCTTGTGCAGCTGCTCAGGAGAAATTCAAATGCTGCCCACCAGATTAGCAGAGTGCTCACAGCCAGGTTTTTGTTTCTGCTTGTGATGCACTTTCACACATGCCTCTGTGCACATAAAAATTATTCTGAATAGATGGAAAAGATTAAAGTGAGCAGTGATCTTGTCCCCTCTCAAGCCTTCCCTTTTCCAGACTAAATGAACCCCATCTTTCTATTCAGTCTTCCCTCACAGGTCATGTTTTCTAGACCTTTAATTATTTTTCATTTTTCTTCTCTGGACCTTCTCAAATTTGTCTATGTCTTTACTGAAATGTGAGTCCCAGAACTGAGGCCTAATCAGAACAGAGTAGAACAGAGAAATTACTACTCGTATCTTGCTTACAACAGTATTACACTGACATCTTTAGCTTGTGGTCCACTATCATGTGTAGATCCCTTTGTGCAGTAATCCTTCTAGACTGTCACTTCCTATTTTGTATGTGTACAACAGATTGATTCTTCTTAAGTGGAGTACTTTGCATTTGTCCTGTTGAATGTCATCCTATTTACTTGAGACCATTTCTCCAGTTTTTCCAGAATATTTTGAAGTATAATCCTATCCTCCAAAGCATTTACAATCCCTCTCCTGTTGATATCATCCACAAACTTTATAGGTGTACTTTCTATGCCATTACCTCAACATCTTCATTAATGATTGAACAGATCATACATAGTTCAGCTTCAGTTGAGCATGTTTAGTATGGCTACGTCTACACTGGCCCCTTTTCCGGAAAAGGGGCATGGTAATTTTTGAAATCGCAATAGGGAAATGCGCAGGGGATTTAAATATCCCCCGCGGCATTTAAATAAAAATGTCCGCCGCTTTTTTACGGCTTTTAGAAAAGCCGGAAAAGAGCGTCTACACTGGCCCCGATCCTCCGGAAAAAGCGGAGGAAGTAGGAATAAGATCCTCCGGAAAAGGGCGCTTTTTCCGGAGGATCGGGGCCAGTGTAGACGCTCTTTTCTAAAAGCCGGAAAAAAGCGGCAGACATTTTTATTTAAATGCCGCGGGGGATATTTAAATCCCCCGCGCATTTCCCTATTGCGATTTCAAAAATTACCATGCCCCTTCCGGAAAAGGGGCCAGTGTAGATGAGCCCTATTAGTATATTTATGTAATTGTTAGAAATACATTTTCTCACTACTTCATAAGGATAGGTCTCTTACAAGGGAAAGACAATATTCTCACCTAGCTCTCCCCACTACAGTTCTGTTGGAAAGTTTCATATCAACTGGAAATTCCAATTCACTATGTCAGGAAGATAAATGATGGTGTCTGGAGCTAAAAGTATTTGACTGACTGTTCACTTTTCCTCTAATGTGAAAACTCTAGGTGATGTCAGAGATAGGTAGTGAGTATCTTCCAACAGGTACAATTTTGCTTCCTTTGGTATTTATAAAAGATGTCCATTGCAGTTTATCATTAATTACCTTTCATCATATTGTCAGCTCCCTAATCCAACGCCTAAGGATTTATTCTAATATTTCAAACCAATAAGCAGCTAGTCACCCTTATTTTAAAATTGTTTGAATCTTTCTCCCTCCCCCCCCGCAAATATTACCATGGCCTAATGACAAATTTCTTTAGCTGTAAAGGCATACTATCCTTAGAGCCTGATATTTCACAGTTCCAAAAGGCAAGAAATAAAAAGTTTAATGCCATTGGAAATCAACTTTTCCAACTGGATCTAGACTATCTGCCTTAAGTTTTCCACTGTCTCTATCACTATATCTACGTACTTCCCCAGAACATTAGGCAAGTTTCCTAGTAGACTTTGAGACTTCTGTTTTTCACCATACCTAGTAGTCAGCTCTGTTTTGATATAGACATTTGTATGGTTTTGCTCTTTCACTTCTCATGCCCAATTTGGAATGATGGAAGGCATTGTTAGAAAAGTTTCGCAGTGTGTTAAAAGCAGTAAATCTCTGGGTTAGCTTCCAGAAGAGATCAGGCTTTCTCCACAGCTTAACCTCCTCACTTTGAGAATGATTTGCCTCTCGCTGTTTCAGGTTTGCTTTTGTCCTGAGCTTTTTGAGCTGTGGTATTTTGGTTTTGCTTTGTTTTCCCCAATTGTTAATGATTCAAAGCTCAGGTTCTCTTTCTTTGACAGCAAGTGGACAGTCAGCAAGGAAAACCTATGGCTTTGAATTAGTAATGGAAAAAAAGTAGTTGTCATTGGAGGTAGCACAGCAGAGAGGTGATGTACTTAAGGCAATCTGCCCCATTGAGGAGGCAATGGAGTCCCTGTACTGTTGCTATCTTCAGATACAGTGAATAATTTCTCTGCATGGATCTCTATGACCAGATCATCACCTGGGAGGACAGTGAAGAGCCACTGTGGGGGAAAAAAAAGCATTTTTTTCCATTTACACTTTGGAGATGCAAGCTAGGTGCCAAGTCAAGCAGGTCCACAAGATAATCAATAAAATGAATACCTCTGAATGAGAGAGAAAGACATCTTAAATATATTCAACAAGCTATCATATAGAAAGAAGTATAAAACCATTTTAATGACTTGTGACATGATGCATTTTTTTTAAAGATAGGAAATATTTTTCAGAGAATAAGCTATTGCTAGTCTGATTGCACAGGTCATTATCATAGAATACTAGGACTGGAATGTACCTCGAGAGGTCATCGAGTCCAGTTCTCTGCCCTCAAATTATGTAACTCTAAGGTTTTGATTTTTTTTTCTTTTCAGTACCCTAAAAGAAAAACTGGACAAATTCTAAATGTCTTTCACATTTAATGCCTCAGACTCCAATAAGAATATAGACAGTATATAAAATGAGGAGTCGGAAGAATTTGGCTTAGAACTCTGCAACCTGAGCCAAACTTAATGGGAGAAATGTGGGGTCCGGTTCTGATACAAGAACAACCATACCTAGTAGGGGACCAGTTCCAATACAAAATCAGCCAGACTTGTTTGCTTTGGCTCTCCTCCTTGATCATGCTGGCCACCTCTATTTTTGTACACTGTGCTGTGAAGTGAGGAGATGTCTACACTTGATCAACGCACGTGTTGTCACTCACAAGTGCTTACTCCCCCTTCCCCCTTGTGACAGGGCGCCTGCCCTGCACTGGCCC
This sequence comes from Pelodiscus sinensis, assembly GCF_049634645.1. Classification (NCBI taxonomy): domain Eukaryota; kingdom Metazoa; phylum Chordata; order Testudines; family Trionychidae; genus Pelodiscus; species Pelodiscus sinensis. Next base: position 39,093,724 of record NC_134718.1, read on the forward strand.
TTTAAGACCAGGACACAGGCCCTGAGCCGGGGCTGGGAACAGAGGGGCCAGCTGAAGCTGTTAGGCCTAGTGAGAGCCCAGCTGGCAGCTATCTAGTGCAGCACAGTTGGCTTGGAGAGGCCAGCTGAAGCCATTAGGGCAAGTGAGGACCCAGCCGGCAGCTATATAGAGAAGCACAGTTTGCTTAGAGGGGAGAGCAAGTGAAGAGCTGACTGCAGAGGAAACAGGCACTCCCAGGAGGGAGACCAGCTGGAGAAGGGCCAGCCAAGACTCCCCCTGGCTAGGGGCTGGAGGCAAGGCCCAGGGTTTGGAGGCAGATCACAATGCAGCCTAGGTAAGTGGGGTAGTAGAGATAATGCCAATGATGGGCAACCCATACAGACTGTAACTTGCCCTGAGAGGGGCTAGATGAGGACAGTCAGGGGGCACTGAGGCATGGTGGGAGGCATGCACCCTGACACTCCTCCTCCTCCTCCTCCAAATGAAGGACAAAGTTTTGCTGTGGCTAGTGAAAGTGAGAACGCTGCTTTGACAGAAAGACCACTCTGTCAATAAAGCAAAATCTCCTTGTAAGAATGAAAGTATTTTTTCTGGCCTAAATGCCAGCAAACAGCATTCATATAAACTGATTCTTAGCAACAAAGCTGTGTTGACACAACTTTGTCAGTAAAAGCTGCATAGTGTAGATGTTCCCTCAGTGTGTAGGACTGGTACAGCCTCTCATTCTGAAGTGCACGTGCAGCTCACTGGGGAAGAGTGGATGCATGTAGCTGCCACTTCACCAACTCCTGGATCAAAAGGCAGCCGTTTTGTTTCAGGTTTAGAAATGGGCAAAAAGGCTTGGGTTTGGATCAGGGCCTAAAATTTAGGCCCAAGCAAATCTCTAATTTGGTCCTCAGTATTCTATTGTCATCCAAAAAATATTTCCTTTGGTGGTAGAGATGTGAGTAGTCAATTACTTGACTATCCAATAAGCCTAAACTATTCGACTATGTGCTCCGCCCACCTTGCAGCCACTGTATCAGAGGCAGTGGGGAGAAACAGGAGCAAGTGCTGGGGGCAGCCATCTTAAAAGATGGTTCACCCCAGCACCATCTCTGAAGTGCCACCTGCTCCCCTTCTCCCCCTTACCCCCGTGGCTGCCTCTATCAGAAGCTGCAGCAGGGATGGGGGGGGGAGAAAATGAGAGGCTGCTCCGGAGCAGCCTCTGCTCGTGGCCAACCCAGGCTGCCATGAACAGTGGCTTCTGGACCCAGTGCAAGCCAAGACTGAGCAGTCCCAGCTCGCATTGGCTCCCGGAGCATTGCGGCTCAGCCTTTTAAATGTAATGAGCCGAGTAACTTTTACTACATTTAAAAGGCTGTGCTGCAGTGGTCAAGGATCCAGCACAAGCTGGGACCATTCAGTCCCAGCTTGTGCCAGGTCCCAGACCTCTCCTGCTGCAGCTCTGCCTTTTAAAAGCAGTAAAAGCCACCCACGTCTTACTACATTTAAAAGGCAAAACTGCAGTGGTCCCAGAGCTGGTGCAAACCGGGACTGCTCAGTTCCTGCTCACGGTAGCTCTGGGAGCTAACCCAATGCAGCTCTGCAGAGAGCACCTCCCCTTAGCAACTTATGGAGTAATTGACATAAATTGTAGCCAAACACCTGCTCCTTAACATCCTTATTTGGTTTTACTACTTGGGTTAGGTTAGGTCCAGTTATGTCACCTGTGTTCACACCAAGTGGTACCTCATTCTGAGAGTACTTTCACTGTGACTGAACTACAGGTAGGCTGTGTCTACACTGGGCCACTTATTCCAGAAAAGTAGCCACTTTTCCTGAGTAACTTGCCAGCTGTCTACACTGGCCGCTTGCTTTTCCGGAAAAGCAATGACGATCTACTGTAAAATTGTCAGTGTTTTTCCGGAAAAACAATGCTGCTCCCATTCAGGCAAAAGTCCTTTTCTGGAAAAACTGTTCCGGAAAAGGGCCAGTGTAGACAGCACAGTAGTCTTTTCTGCAAAAAAGCCCCGATTGCGAAAATGTCTATCGAGGCTTTTTTCCAGAAAAGCAGGTCTACATTGGCCACAGACGCTTTTCCGGAAGAAGTGCTTTTCCGGAAAAGCATCCTGCCAATGTAGATGCGCTTTTTCTGGAAATACTTATAACGGAAAACTGTTCCGTTTAAAGCATTTCTGGAAAAGGGTGCCAGTGTAGATGTAGCCGTACAGTGTAGTACCACTTGACATGAGTAAGAAGGGCAGAAGTTTACTGATCTCCTGAAATGCATAGTATGGAAATTAATTATTGTCTTATTAGTTTTGGATCTTTGTCACTTTTTTAATGTCTGATCTTCATTCCACTTACCTACAAGATGCACTACAAAACTCTCAACTCAACTATCCAATTACTTGAACAAGAATATTAAAATCATATCAAATATGAAAGACAGTGTTGACCTCAGGGTTTATTGTCCAAGCTGAGAAAATGCAGAAAATAAACACAGCACATAAAGAATGACCCTGCTGTTGTCATTTGTTCAGTTTAGTAACAGCTTAAAAAAAACCCTTTATAGTACATGACCTGTTCCTTTGACGCAGAAAAATATTTTAAAAGGATCACTTTGTAATCCCCATATACATTTGCAACCGAAGTAGTGCACGATGGCTGATTTAAAAAGACAACCGTTGCCTGCTACTTTTTCCTGGTGCTTTACAACTCCAAGATTTTTTCATTCGCCTTCTCACCTTCTATGCTTTTGGGCATAGGCGGGTCTGAGCGTTATGTATTGGGCTCCCAGATCTGCTGTACAGCGAGGGTCGTGAGGGCTCCTGCTTGTAGCCATTCTTCCTCCTAGGAAGAGGAACATGCAGCGCGATGTGAGAAGGGAACAGCCCGGCGTTGGCTGCCCCATCTACTGTCACGGCACCAAATTACGCGGCAGCGCCCAACCTGTGAGTTACAGAAAAGACTTTGTCCAGCCTCCTTGGCTCTCGGGCTGCTTGGCTTCCTGCTCCGCTTCTCTCGAGCTCTCCAGGCGCAGCTCCCTCCCCCTTGACAGCCCGCCTTCCTACTCAGCTGTTCGCTGCGGCTCCGGCAACTTGGGGAGAAGGGACGGTCCCTCTGTCAGCTCCTGTTGTCAGGCCCTGCTGGCAGCTTCGCGCCCCGTCCACTCCCGGAGACTGCGCGCTGTCTCCACGCGGCACTGCCTGCCCACGTCCCCCATGCCCCACGCAAAAGCCGGGGCTGATGCCTCTCTCCCGCCCCCGAGCCGGGGTGGCTGCGCGCTCGCCTGTGCCCACGCGTGGGGGGTTAAGTCCCTGCAGCCGCCTCACCTGCGCCCCGGGCTTTGTCCCACAGCGCGATGCTCAGCGGGCGCTGAGGCAGCTCGCTCCGCAGCAGCGCAGCGCACAGGCTGCCGGTCAGCCCGGCTCCCACGATCAGCACCCGCGCCATGACAGGAGCCGGGAGGGGCGGAGCGAGCCTGCAGCCCCGGCCTCCTCCGCTCCCCCAGCTGCTGCTGCGCGGCCAACCAGCGCCTTGCCTGGCGGAGTCTGCCCCAGCCCCGCTCGCCTGCAGGGGGAGCAGCCGGGCGCTGGCCGCAGTGACTGCCCGACTCCGGCTCGCTCAGCTCCGCCTGCCCAAACCGATCCCCCAGCGCACCACGCACCTGCGCCGCCGGGGGACGAGAGATTCCTGCTGCTTCGTATCCACGGGAGAGCGCCGTCTTTGGGGTGCTCACTCGAGAGACAGGGACACGCACGAATCCCGTGTGCAGCAGCCCGCCTCCGCCCTGCATAAACAAAACTCTGCCCGGCATGATCCCTACACAAGTCACATCCATACTTCCTCCCCAACACTCCATATCAGAGGCATAGCGAGGGTGTTATGCGCGGGGGAAGGTAACATTCGTTACTATGTATCTTATTTATTTCTAAGTCAGCAAAATATAATGTAAGTTATAAAAAACAAATACTACTAATATCCACTGATACTGGGATCAGTTAGTAGATCATAACTACAGAGAAATATAAATGATAGTATTTTTTTGGTTGACATGTTAAATATTTTTTCTCTTTAATTTGTTGGTATCCTGCTTTCATTAAGCTCATGTCTTTTACATAAAAATGTCAAATGCTTAAAATATTTGTAAGCATTAAAATAGCATTTAATGCTTAATGTTTTATAAAACACAAGAGAAATAAATGTTACACAACCTAAATATGAATTCATCACTATATTTTAATCAAGCATTTAAAACTACTGTTATAGCAAAAGAATAACTTGTTGCTTTAATGAATAAAAGGTAAAAAGATTGAGTGTATCAAATTTATAGTAAGCAATCTGTAATGCTTCCTAACTGCCTAGTTAACCTAGTTCTTTTTCATACTATCGCACAGCAAGAAACTACATAATAGTTATGAATGTAAGAGATTAACTTACCTGTTAAAATAATAGTCAGAAAAACGTTGAAATAAAACTAACACACAACACGAGAATCACCCTCACTTTCTGGAAGGCATTTGAAGCAATAAGTAGTCTAAGGCTAAGGTTACACTGCAAGTGTGGCCTTCTATCTTCCATGAGGACTTTTTCCTTCAGGCTGCGGTGAGATTCTATCCTTAAGCAAAGGAGAGAGGTCTCTCTGAGCTGCTCTTCCAAATTTCACACAAACCATTCAACTGAAGCCATAGATATCAAGATTAAAGGCCAGCTTTGCCTTTGGCAGACTGCCTCACCAGGTGTTCACAATCACATCAGAACATGTATAAGACTTTTAGTTGAGAAAGCCATGTTAATTCCAAGTCTCTGCTCTGAGGAGGAGATGTGGGTGACCTATAGAAAACACCAGCATTTTCTGTGGAAAATCCGCAACAAAACGGGGAATCGATCACCTCAATAATGCCAACTTCTTTAGAATTGAGGCCCTGATTATCCAGCACCGGCTGGGGTAGAGCGGGCACTGTGTACACGTCTGATATATTTTTACCAAAACTGCTGCCTGCCCAACTTGCCAAAGGAAACAGGGAGGCCAAAAGGAATGGTTTAGAGAAGTGTTTCTTTACCTTTTCTATAAAGTACCCCTTTTAAAAAAATTATAAGTACCCCAATGCACCCATCCCTCCCCCGGAGTCAAGCATGCCCAGTCGTCCCCCACTACAACCCAATGCCCCTCCCCCAGAGTCAGGCCCCCCAGTGCACCCACCCCTCTCCCAGAACCAGGCACTCCCAGTCCCTCGGCTCTAACCCAGTGCCCCTCCCCCAGAGCCAGGCACTGGACATACGGTAACCCTACCTTTGAAGTGCCTCTGCGGCTTGACTTCAGGGAGTACGTGGCCTGCCAGCACCAGGCTCACTGCGACGTGTGGGGCTGTTTGCTCCCACCCAGCCCAGCGCTCTCAAACATGGTACCCCGGGGGCAACTGCACTCCCCTCACTATGCCTCTGTCCTATATGAAGTTCCAGTCCACTGTAGCACCCTATATTTTTCAGTGACATTTTAGACCTACTCGGAGTCAGATATTTTTCTTTCTTCCTTAGAAGAATGCCACCAATAATTATACTACATTATTTTAGAATTGTGTACTCTCAGGAAAGTACTGTCTCCATTTATATATTTATTTCAATGAACCCTTTTAATGCCTTAAAATTTCAGTTTCAATATTTATCCTAAAGTCAATTTACCCTAAAGTCATGTTAGTTTAGAAAAGAAAAGACTGGGAGAGGTTATGATAGCAATTTTCAAGTACCTGAAAGGGTTTTATAAGGAGGAAGGAGAAAAATTGTTCTCCTTGACCTCTGATGATTGGACAAGAAGCAATGGGCTTAAATTGCAGCAAGGGAGATTTAGGTTGGATATTAGAAAAAACTCCTAAATGTCAGGGTAGTTAAACACTGGAATAAATTGCCTATGGTGGCTGTGGAATCTCCATCAATGGAGATATTTAAGAGCAGGTTAGATAGGCATCTATCAGGGATGGTACTTGGTCCTGCCATGAGGGCAGGGAACTGATCTTGATGACCTTATAAGGTCCTTTCCAGTTCTAATATTATATGATTCTGTAACTTATACAACCTTCATAAGTCACATCTGGTGACATGTAGTGAGACCTCAGTCCCACAAAGCACTTTAGCTGGTGGTAAACTTTTAGTATGCAAATAGTATCTTTGATTTCAGTGGAACTATTAGCATGATTGACTTCATGTGCTGAACTGCATTGCTGGCTTGGCGTCTGATGGAGACAGGGTGGTGTCTGAGGCTATGCCTATGCTGCACAGTTATTCTGGAATAAGTTATGCGTGCCTGGGAGACAGCTCAGTCGGGGCTGACCTCCGGAACGGAAGGAGCTCCTGCCCGAGCACGGGAGCAATCACTGCCACCGGAACCGCAGGTCCAGCCAACGCTGCAGCTACAGTCACCATACCAGTCTCTGCTGCCCCGCTGCCCATGGCTTGCAGCCACCCTAGCTGCTGTCACCGCACAAGCTGCTGCCGTGCCAACGGCCACCACCAACCCCGACACCACTGTTGCACAGATGCTGGACCAGCCACTGCTTTCATGCCTGCTAACTCTGCTTCCGCAGTAAGACCTGCATATACGGGTGGGGCCTACACTGGCCAGGGAGACTGGTTAGGAAGCAGCCCAGGACAGGGAGCAGGAAGAACCCTGGCGGGCTCGGGGCATTTCAGGGAGAACTCTCTGCGGAACCAGTGGTGAGAACCACCCACTACTGATAGGGCCCAGGGTTGGGGCCTGGTGGAGATGGAGGGCCCGGGCCCCCCTACCCCTTTTTCCCAGCTCCCGGACTAGGAGCGGATCCTGAGAGAATTGGCCTCAGGGCCTGTTTGTGAGAGACTTGGCCTCAGGGCCTGATTGTGAGAGTCTAGGCCTCAGGGCCGGACTGTAAGAGGCTAGGATTCGGGGCCTGATGGCAAATGACCCCGTTGGGAGGGATTGCAGGGCTAGACACCCTGCCACAATTCTGTGCACTTATTATGATGTCTATCTGGTTGTGCTGTACACCGTACATTGGTAAGTAATGTTTAACCTACAAATATTAAGTAAGACTTATTGCATAAAAGTATCATAACAATCTGGCATGACTTCTTAGGATATCTTGGCACAAAGGTCTGAATTTGATGTCAGATACACAACCACACAGACTCCCCAAATACCATAACTGATGCTGATACCTGACCACACTCATTTAGGTTAATGGTTTAGTTATACGGGTAAAAACAGGTCTTATTATTGGATGGTAGTGAGTGATTATGTTATCCATTGAATTTGCTGTTAGCAGGGTATAACAAAACTTGTCCCTCCAGATAAGCTTCCCTGATGATGATAAGGAGACCAGAGTGACTGAAGTTAACACACTGAAACCTAGTCTCTGCATTTTCCTCTCCACCTTCTCCTTGATGAGGGGTGAAGGAGCCCAGTTTAAGCTCCATTAATTTTACAATGTTGTAAGTTGCACGGTAGTATTCTAACCACTGTGTACTCAATTGCCAGGAATAGTACTATCTCCACAAATGTGTCATCATCCCATATTTCAGGTGCCCACTTGGGGCCCTTTTTAATGCTAGCAGGCAATAGGTATGTTTTAAAATATCAGTTAGCAGCATGCACACCTTTGAAACATGCTGATTAATCATAGTCAGTCCAAAGTCCCCAGTTGCTAGTAGACAAGACCTGAAATGAGAATTTATAGCTATTTGCAACAGCACAATATCATTTGTTACCCATAAAACATCCAGATATACACAAAGTACAATATACTCTTGCATCAGAAAGTTTGAACTGTTTACAACATTACACAGTAAATGCCTCAGGGTACCTCTACACAGCAATATTATTTTGAAATAACTAGCATTATTTCAAAAGATCATAGTCCATGTCTACACAGCAGGTAGTTATTTCAAAATAATGTTAAAATACTGTCAAGCAAGAGGACTTCTTACTCTGACTCCTGTAACCCTCATCAGACCGGTCAGTTTAACGTCTGTCCCAGGGAAGATAATGGAGCAGGTAATCAAGGAAAGCATATGCAAACACTTGGAAGGTAATAAAGTGATAGGGAATAGCCAGCATGGGTTTGTGAAGAACAAGTCATGCCAAACTAATCTGATAGCTTTCTTTGATAGGATAACGAGCCTTGTGGATAAGGGAGAAGTGGTGGATGTCATATACCTAGACTTTAGTAAGGCATTTGATACGTTCTCGCATGATATTCTTATTGATAAACTAGGCAAATATAACTTAGATAGGGCCACGATAAGGTGGGTGCATAATTGGCTGGGTAACCATAGTCAGAGAGTTATTAACGGTGCTAAATCCTGCTGGAAAGGGATAACAAGTGGAGTTCCGCAAGGGTCTGTTTTGGGACCTGTACTGTTCAATATCTTCATCAATGATGTAGATATTGGGATAGAGAGTACGCTTATTAAGTTTGCAGATGATACCAAACTGGGTGGGGTTGCAACTTCTTTGGAGGATAGGGACATAATTCAAAATGACCTTAGCAAGTTAGAGAAATGGTCAGAGGTAAACAGGATGAAGTTTAATAAAGACAAATGCAAAGTGCTCTACTTAGGAAGGAACAATCAGTTCCATACATACAAGATGGGAAGCGACTGTCTAGGAAGGAGGATGGCGGAAAGGGATCTAGGGGTCATAGTGGACCACAAGTTGAATATGAGTCAACAGTGTGATGCTGTTGCAAAAAAAGCAAATATGATTCTAGGTTGTATCAACAGGTGTGTTGTAAGCAAAACTCGTGAAGTCATTCTGCCGCTCTACTCTGCACTAGTTAGGCCTCAGCTGGAGTACTGTGTCCAGTTCTGGGCGCCACATTTCAAGAAAGCTGCGGAGAAATTGGAAAGGGTACAGAGAAGAGCGACAAGAATGATTAAAGGTCTAGAGAACATGACCTATGAAGCCAGGCTTCATGAACTGGGCTTGTTTAGTTTGGAAAAAAGAAGATTAAGGGGGGACACGATAGCGGTTTTCAAATATTTAAAAGGGTGTCACAAGGAGGAAGGAGAAAATTTGTTCCTCTTGGTTTCTGAGGACAGGACAAGGACCCATATTGATATGAACACACATCCATCCGCGGGGGGAAGAATCTCCCGCCCAACAAGAACATCCAGCAGTCCTAATTTAGCTATCTTCCTCTCTTACAAGTGACCTCAGTCCTCCTTGTCCCTCCCCTTTTCCCCATGTGGCTAGAGTGCTAGAGGAGTGAGGGGTCTCAGTTGGGTGCCATATCAGTGAAGGTTGGGGGTTTTTGCTTCTCACTTGTGTGGTCCCTGACTAATTATTTTGTGGGTCAGTGGCCGCCGATCCAAAAAAGATTCCCCATCCCTGCCATAAATAAAGAAAACATTGAAACCTTTTGTGTTGGACATAAATTAATATTTTACTTTATTTAAAATGAAGTTTGATAAACTAACATGAGACAGTTAAAGCACTTAATCTATTTAATAATTTAATATTTCCTTTTTTACTGGTTAAATTAAACCATTCTCTCTAGCTGCAGCATTAGCAAAATAGTTGGGGAGTAACTATGTAATTAACGGTGAGTTTCCCTTAGCAACTGGTGGTCCATGGAAAAGTTTGCATTGAGTCAGGTGGGCCATGGGCCAAAACATTTGAAAACCGCTGTTGTAAGCCTTTGAAAAATCTGTTTTCATGTGCTTATTAGAGACTTGTTGGAATGTGGCAGCTAAATAATTTGAAGATTCCACCTGCTCAAAACATGCTTGATCCCTAGGCTTTAGAAGCTGAGCAGGGCTTTCCCCTGGGGTTCCTTTCTAGGCCTGACACAAAGTAGTAATTATATAGGATTTATTTTATGGTTTTGTTTTATGGATAGGATAAGCAAGCAGAGTGGGTCAAAGAGTCTGGGGAAATACTGGGACTGTGAGTAGAAATGGAGGAAGAGTGATATTCTGATGCGGAGCCCTGAGGGCAGATGAGGATTGCCTGGACAAAGAGGAATTGAGCTGAGAAGCAAGGGTGGGAGGAAAAACTGGGATAGAGAAAAGAACAGGTTGGGAGAGATGAGGCAGAAAGAATCAGTTTTGGGGGGAATAAGCTGAAAGATCTGTGCCTATAAAAGCATACTGTGCTCCACAAGGTAGAATGGAACCCAGAATTGTAAAGTCTTAGCATTCTTTTGCTATCTGCAAATAGCTCTGAAACTCATAAGCAAAGTATGTTTCTTATTGTTCTTCAATGCTGATCCATGTAGAAGGTGACTACCTATTCCTAGCAATCAGTTACTCAGAGATCTGTGCAGTGGATCTACTGGTTCCAACACTGTTCATGAAAAAAATGAGTGTCAATAAGATTCCATCTAATCTGCCTTTTTTTGTATTTCAAAACACCTAGGAAATCTCTGTCTCTGTCACAAATTCCAAGCAGCATCGTAGTGATACTGTTCCTCCTGGTTAGAAATGTTTATTTCCTCTCCCCCTCTCCTCAGTTCAAATTGTGATAAGTTTGTGTATGACCCTCTTCATGGGCCTGCAAGTCAACACAGACTTCTGTCTACTGACATGTCTCTGGTGTCTATAGGCCTTCTTTTGTTGGATAGGAGATGACAACTTGTTGTGGAAAACCTGTATTTCATACCTGGTAATATTTCTTTCCTGACTGTGAGGGTTTCCAGTTTCATAGCAAATGCTTTCATGGTTACAAAGTAATTACCTTATAGATTACCTTATAACATTGGATACAGATATTATAAGTGATATTAATGCATGTAGCAACTCTCAAGCATTAAACTAAACATATCTCTAAAGTCTAATACCTGTTTTATGCATGTTAACACACAGGTGAGCCAGAGTGGTGTTCAGCTATGCCTTTATCAGTGTTCAGTGAGGCCTATGAGCTTTGACATGAGCTGGCACCTCATAATCACCCCCTCATTGCAAGAATATTGTGAGAATACATTCATTAATGTTTGTAAACTAGCCACAATATGCCATTGAACCTCATAGAAGCACTCATGGGAAAATTAATTCTGTATTTGGGGCAGGGTTTGAATAGTATGCAGTAAGTAAGGCCTGGGGCTACATATTGAACAATGAGGATAAAACAAAATATTGAACAACACTATCCATCTTATACTAATGAAGCAGGATCTGAATGATGGGAGACTGTGGAAAAACATTCTTTTAACATGTTAATGTGTGTTTTCTTAAATACTGCAGACTAAGAAACACTCCGCTATCTCTAAAGCACTTAAGAAAATATTGTCTTTCCGTCCTCCCACGAAGACTTTCAGGAAGGACTTTCAGGCTACACTTCATATTGCAACATAGCTCCTAAACAGCCAGCAGCAGCATCTGAAACTCTGAACTCTCTAACTCTTGTAAATCTTTTAAATACTAGCATAAAGAAACAGCAAAGGGGATTTAGTTTATTTTTCTCTTTCACTGATGGTGCTGAGAATGAACACTGAACAAGACGGGGGGCTGGGAAAGCATACACTTCCTTTACATGCATTTTGATTAAAGCAAAATATTAAGTGCTTCATCACAAAGATTTTGGCACTTCAAGCACAGTATTAATGACACATTCTAGAGAATATCAGTACCTTCTTCAAACGTCAACCTATGACCAAAATTTCAGATGCTCCACATTTGATTCACTCCATAAGCAAGGGTCCCCACCACACCACTTATGTGCCTTTCTGTTTTAATTTCTTATTTCCCCCCTGTATTTCTCCTCCTGACTGATTAGATTTATTCCAGTTAAATCTGGAACTAGTAATGCTGAAAGTCTCCCTTCCATTATTATGTGACTCTATAAAATATTGTATTTTTTTTTAAATAGCAACTACTCAGTTATGTCTTTCCTCCAGCCCAGAGTGTGGGCACATTGCTCTTTTGCAATTTGTACATGGCTCCTTATGTGGCAATGTCTACGTTTTAAGCAAGAATGAGCATCACACAACTGTAACATGTGACCAGGCATATGCCAGCATATAGAAAACCCAAGACCAGGACTAAGGTTAGATATCAGTTTTTCTAGATGATGTTTTATTAGGAAATTGTAGTCAACGGTTATGGGAACTGTTGCAGAAATTGGGAAGTGGGTTAGAAACAACAACCACAAAACTGTAGATCTGAATAGTAGAGACATAGAGTGGAAAGGTGGAAATTTTCCTGTAATTTATGTCAACTTTTACTGCTTACAATGTCCTTGCTGTAATATTATTATTCAGTAGATATTCTACCTAAAGAGCTTTTATCAACATATATTTCAGTGTTTTATTTGATAATTTATATAACACAGGATTAAATTCTGGCCTCTGTTGAGAGTCATGCACCTTGGAAGATGAATAGGAGCCAGAGAATATACTGAATTTTCAGAAGCAACCCCTTCTTTTGCATGTCACCTTCTGGGTGCCAAGCTGAGTCATCTAGGCCAGATCCACAAAGGTATTTTGGCTCCTAATGTCATAATGCTTTAAATGTCCAGAGCTATGATGTTTCAGAAGGTTACATTTATTAAACTAGAACAGATTTTTCTATTCTGTCTGCAATTGTCTATATATTACAAGGGTTATAGAAGGCAGGAAAGAGAATGAAATATGAGGTATTAGTGTGACGGACCCCCGCCGGTCCGCACTAGGGCCAGGGCCGCCGGCGCCCCCTGGAGCCCGCCGGACGGACCGGCAGGCAGCCGGGAGAGCAGGGGAGAGCGCGCCGGCGAAGAAACCCCGCAGGGGGAGGGGCGGCTAAAACCCCGGCGGGGAAGGAGGGGCCAGGGACAACCCCCCGAGGGGGGCGAGGAGTCCGACCGGCGTTCCGCCCGGCCAGAGCCGCACGGGACTGGCGTCAGGCCGGGACGCCCCGGCCGTGACGTCGACGGACGCCAGGGCACCGGGGGGACGGCCCGAGCGTCCCTGACGTCATCACCCGGGCCGCTTGAAAAGCGGCCCGGCGGAGCAGGAAAAGGCGGCACTCGGGAGAGCTGCCGCCACCACCGCCGACCTAGCCACCGAGGGGGAACCCCCCCATGCTGGAGGAGAAGAGGGAGCGACCCTGAACCCTCACGACGGCCGCAGGACGAGACCGGCGCCTCGGGCGGGGTAAGTGACTGCGGGACTTTCCCCGTCGGGGAGGAGGGGGGCGGAGAGTGGAAGCAGCCCGGGGCGGGGGCCTTTTGGCGCCCGTGGACAGGCGCGTTACGGGGATAAACCCCGCCTGTCGTGGGAGGAACGTACACTTCGTTCCCCCCCCACTTAGGGCCCCGGGCTGGGACCCGGTGGAGAGGGCGGGCCCGGGTCCCCCACATCCCCCCTCCCTACCACGACACCCCAACCCACCGAACCCCGCTGGGGTGACTAGATAAAATGGCAAGGACCCTGTCACTTTGACTGGCCGGGTGGGGACCCAACTTAGGGGCCGACCGCCGGAGGCGACCCCGTCCCCCTCGCTGGGACCCCGGGCTTACTGGTCCCTGGGACAGCCCCGAAAAAGACGAACCCCGAGTTCGCTGATCCCCGGTCCGGACTCGCAGCCGGGTGATCGCACTCAAACGACCAGACGGCGGGTCCGCTGAACCCCCCTTCCTCCGCCGGAAGGGGGAGCTCGCACCCACACAGGCCGTCACAATTAGGCTGCTAAAGACTTCTGAGGATGTGGGCCTTAAATCCTTATTTTTCAGAGATGCCAAGACTTGGAGTCACCAGGGTTACTTTTGAGAAGTTTGGCCCTAATCTTTATCTGGTATAAACTAGCACAGCTAGGGTTGAATGCCAAAATTTTGAGCATTATTAAAGTAGTGGGCTTTTCTAGTATATTTTTTCTCTCTTTTGTCTTTTAGTTCATTCTTCCTGTAGGACGAGAGAACCCATTACCTCAAAACTATTGCCTTCCCTGCTCAGTCTCCTATAACCCCTTTACTAAAGGGATTGTTGCAATCCAAATAGAAAAAATCTGTTAACTAGTTTAATAAATGTAACATTTCGAGTCTTTCATAGCTGTTGACATTTAGATCGTTATACCAAAATGTGTTTTGAAAATATACTTAGTGTGGTTGTTGTACATCTCAGTTCATTGTGTTGTTTTTTTTAAAAAATTGCTTGTATTAATGCATTGATTTACCTGCTATCTAGCAGTGAATTAAAGCTCACTGTGTAGCATATCTAGTCCAACCAAAGGACTCTATGCTACAAATCAAGGCACATCTGGCTCCCTGTCCTGCCAGCACTGCCTCTTGTTTCAAAAGTCATGTTTAAGTTCTGCCAACATAAGTGGTAACGTAAGTGACTCAGGAGTGTGAAAAAACATTCCCCGAGTGACGTAAATTTAGCTGGCAGAAGCGGTAGTATGAACAGTGCTATGTTGGTAGGAGAATTTCTAATTATGACAACTGGAGAGCTCTCTCCTATCGTCATCAAGCTGCTATGTGACAGATCTTACAGTGGTAGAGCTGCATTTGTAGCAGTGCTGCTCTAAAGTCTCTAGTGTAGACATAGCTGAGTCTCTTGTGGACTGTGGGATGAGGTTTATCGGGGAGGTCGACAAATGCCTTTGATGTCGACCGCAGAGCGTCCGGACTACAGTGCTGTGCCACGAAACAGCTGATTGGCACAACACGTCAGCCATTTTAATTTAAATGAAGTGGCGATTATTTAAATCGCCACTTCATTTGAGTATGTCTAGTAAACTAATCTACATGGCTCTGGCGACAGAGCCATGTAGTCTAGACATACCCTAATAGTTTAGTGATAGAAATGTAGCCGTGTTAGTCTGGGGTAGCTGAAGCAAAATGCAGGACAATGTAGCACTTTAAAGACTAACAAGATGGTTTATTAGATGATGAGCTTTTGTGGGCCAGACCCACTTCCTCAGATCAAATAGTGGAAGAAAATAGTCACAACCATATATACCAAAGGATACAATTAAAAAAAATGAACACATATGAAAAGGACAAATCACATTTCAGAACAGGAGGGAGATGCGGGGGGGGGGGGAAGGAAGGTAAGTGTCTGTGAATTGACGATATTAGAGGTGGGGAGAGTGGGATGTTTGTGAGTTAATGGTATTATAGGTGATAATTGGGAAAGCTATCTTGATAATGTGTAAGATAGTTCAAGTGTTTGTTCAATCATCTTTGGAGAGTGTCGAATTTTAACATGAATGACAGTTCAGAGGATTCCCTTTCAAGTGCAGATGTAAAAGGTCTTTGTAGCAGAATGCAGGTGATTAAGTCATTGAGAGAGTGTCCTTTCTGGTTAAAATGGCAAGAAACTGTTTTTTCACACTATTTAATACACACACTATTATATCAACTACATGATTAGTCAATAAGGGAAGGTGCTCAAAAGGAGCTACACCCCCCACCTCCATGGCTCTGCAGTTTAAATGTAGTAAGAGCCGGGCATGCAGCTAGCCCAGATCCTACTACATTTAAACTGCAGAGCTGCAGCAAGGGTCACTCCTGGACCCGGTGTAAGCAAGGACTGAGCCGGACTTGCTCAGTCCTGGCTTGCACCAGATCCAGCAGCCCTGTCCATGCCAGCAACCTCTTTTGTGGTGACTGGGGCTGGCCACAAACAGAGACTGCTCTAGCAGCAGCCCCTGTCCATAGCCCCCATCCACCTGGGATTTTGAGGGGAAACAATCCATAAATACTGATAACGAAGGGCTGTAGATATGAGATGGCTCTTGGCAACAAGAGCTGTAACCACCTCAAGGTAGAATTTATTGCTGAAGTGTGCACCAAGGAGCAAAAGACTTAGGGAAGCTTCTGAACATAGGGCGGTGCACCCCCAGGTTTTGTACCCAGCATCTTCATTGCTGGGTCATGCCAGAGTGTCAGCTACCATCCCATCCCTGGGGGCCTGTAGCCAGACAGGAACCCACCTGTAACATCCATTTTTGCTTTCCTGGAGCATACAGGGCACACAGAGCAGAAGGCCTGGATATGCAGGCTGCTGCTGTGACCGTGAATGGCTGTAAACAGAGATATGCCAATTGCTGACCAAGAGGCTGCCAAGGAGTGCCCTTGACTTAACCCATATTGATACGAACACACAGCCGTCCACGGGGGGAGGAATCTCTTGCCCAGTAAAAAAATGTCTAGTACTCACAATTAATTTACACTTGCAAGAGAGATAACTAAACTTGAAACTTGCTTGTAAGAACTGGCGCCACAAAACGGACCAGTACAATTTGGCCTCTTAGATAAGAAAGAGGATACGGGCCCCCAGGGGTATAAAGATGGGTCCAGCAGCACATTTACTCTGAGTGTCAATCTACCATCTATCTGCTGGTCGGGTTAGGTGTTTGACCTCCCGAGGTTCCACGGGGACACCTACCTTGTATTCGTCTTTCCTAGGAATTGAGGGACTGGCCCTGGCTTGACCCGCTGGAGTCGAGAGGCACAGAAAGGGGTAAAAATTGTACCTGGATGTGGTCCTTTTTCTTAAGTGTACACATAGACTTAGAGCTCCTTAAAGATTAAGCTGTCACTTGGTACCATTATTTCTATTTTTTTATCTTTATTTTCTTTGTAACTATTTTTTTTCAAGATCTATATTTGCTAGCAGTTAAGAAATAGAGCAATAGCCATTGTAACCATAAGATCTGTATTTGCTAGCAGTTAATTTGCTAGCAGTTAAAAAAGAGAGCAATAGCCATTGTAACCATATGCTTTATAAGTCTTTTTAATAAACCTGTAACTGTTTAAGTTTTAACCTGATTCCTTCAGTTGCTGTAACAGAACCAAGCACAATTTAAAAGAACTTCAGCTCTTCATAAGGAAGAGCTTGGACGTTTGGATTTGTGTCACTCCCAGGTGACAGATCCATTGGGGCATCTCTCAGTCTTTCCTAGACTGCCCGCTGCGAAGGAATCTTGTATTCTAGCAGCTAAAATTTGAGATGTAATAGGCTCTTCCTATAGGCCCATGGCGCACACACACACACTGCCCTGACCATTGGCTGACAGGGCCCCACTGTCACCTGAACTCCACTGAAGGCTCCAGAGTCCGAACTGATGGCATCAGGATCCAGGTCACTGACCCTGCCCACTCAGAATTCCAGTTGCTGGCCGTGCTCCTGGGGGATCCACTGCCTCCGGGATTCCAGATCCAGGGCTCTGCTTATGTTCCCAGTCTGGAGCTGCACAGCTTCAATTCCTGGAAAGATACTGGAACAGATTATTAAATCAGTTTTTAAGTGCGTGGAGGGTATATGGTTATAAGGAATTTCCAACAAGGATTTATTGAGAATAAATCATGCCAGACCATTCTAATTTCCTTCTTTGACAGGTTATTGGCCTAATGGATAGGAAGAAGCTGTAGATTAAGTGCTGTGGGAAGTGCAGCTTCAGCAACAAGCTACTCAGTCAGGGTATGTCTACACTACAGTGCTAATTCGAACTAATTTATTTCAAATTAGTTAATTCGAAATAAGCTAATTTGAAATAATGCATCTAGACCCAAAAACTAATTCGAATTAGCATTTTACTAATTTGAAATAGCACGTCCACATTGAGTGGACCCTGAATCGAAGGTAAGGCTGGCCGGAACCAGTGCCAAAAGGGCATCAGTGTCTGACTTAGTGTGTGGGGCTGCTGCTTCAGGCTAGCTGAGGGCTGTGCTTAAAGGTACCCGACCACCTATCTCGGACAGACAGTTCTCAGGTTTCTCTGCTTGCTGGTCCACCTCACTGAGGGACAGCAAAGCATTCGTGTCTTGGAGTGCTCTGCTTGCCCTCACTCGGGACAACACGGCACTCTGCAACATGGGAACCAGACCTGTCACTGGGCATGCCAGTGCATTTCGTGGGGTCGTTGCCATCTGCCCGGCTGCACTGTCTGCAGGCTGCCATCCGGGAGGTCCATCGAGGGGCTGTCAGGATCCAGGGGGCCCTGTGGGAGAGCTTCCACCCTGACGAGCGCTAACAGTCTCCCCGGTCTGCTCCACTGGGGGCTTGTGCCCCATTCCTCCCTCTCGTCCTTTCACTTACCCTTCTCTAGCCCCCCCCTTCCTGATGTCAAATAAAAGACACGTATTTTCAAAAATAACAACTCTCTTTATTCAACACAACTGGGGAGGGGGAATGAAACTGTGGGGAGATGGGGGAAAGGAGGCGGAGAGGGCAGGAGAGAGGGTGGGAGAGGGGAGGGTGAAAACTGGGAGGAGGGATCTGGAAGGGGGAAGCAAGGGGAAGAAGGGGGAGGGGAAGCTCTGGGATCAGGGGTGGGAGTCTCGCTGGGCCAACTGCCTCCCAGCACGGCGAGGGAGGGGACCCCGGCGTCCTCGGGGGAGATGAGGTGGAGAGGGGAATGAGGTGGGAGGTGTGGAGATTCAGGAGGAGGGTGTGGAGGTTGAGGAGGAAGAGGTGGGAGGGGGGCAGGAGTGGGAGGAGGGACAGTTGTTGGGGGGGCAGCAGGCGCAGGACCGGCACAGGGCACCTTGCTCTGCAGCAGGGCCTGCAGGTGACAGTTCCTTGCTCGGTCCTCAGCAAGCTGCTCCTGGCAGAGCTGCAGGTCTTCCTGCATCCAGGCCTCAACAGTCCGGTGCAGGGCCCCTAGGTGCTGGTCCCAGAACTCCTGCTGTGTGGTGGTGGTCTGGAGCAGGCCACGGGTGCGGGAGCATGGCCCAGGCAGGGTGGTGCGCCCTGCACGAGCAGCTGGTGCAGCTGTAGAGAAAGAAGAGAAGTGGTCAGTTCTCCCTGGGGACACAGTGGATGATGCCCGGCCCCCTCCGCCCCCCCTGCGACGTGATGGCGACTGTGCCCTCCATCGTCGGAGCTGCTGTGCTTGCACAGAGGCCATGGTCAGGAAGACTAGCTCTCCCCGGGACTGGGAGCTGCCCCAAGACTGCACCCGTGCCCCTGTGCCGTGTATAGTGCGGCCGGGGCAGCGGGGAGGGTGGGGGGGGGGGGTAGATGTCCCCTTCCTCTATGTAGAGGGTGTGTGTGAAGGGAGGACGTCCTGCTGGGTCCTGCCCTGGGGTCGGGAGCATGTCAGGTCTCTTCACACGTGTGTGCCTTTTGGGCCACGGCCCCTGGGTGTCACGCAGCTGGAGCCACCTGCCCAAGGGTGGCATGGCACATGCTCACACGTGCACAGGTGGCTGTGTGATCCATGGGAGGCATGGCCCACGTGCGCGGTCCCTGGTCTCCCTCCCCGCCTCCTCTCCCCCCCCCCCCCTGGGGCAGGGGACAGTACTGGCACTTACCTGATATGGCCTCCCTGGCCAACCCTGCCGACTCCAGTGCCGGGACAGCTGGTGGTGGCCCCTCCGGTGCGCCTGGGTCAGGGCCCTCAGCTCCTGGCTCACTGCCTCCCGGGCTGGCGCGGACCGCCCTGTCCCCCAGGAGTTGGTCGAGGGCGGGGAAATAAGGGCAAGTGGCCGCCCCTGGTGGCCCTGGCATACGCTTGCCACAGCTCTTTGACTTTCAGGTGTACCTGCTCCTGGGTGCGCCTGTGTCCCTTTCGGGCCATGGTGGCTGCTATGCGGCCATAGACGGCTGCGTTCCTCCTCCTAATGCGAAGATCATGGACGTTGGGGGCCTGCCCCCAAATCTCAATGAGGTCCATGACCTCCACACTAGTCCAGGAGGGTGCGCGCTGTCTATGGCCCCTGAGTGCTGGGGGACTGGGCGGGGGACGGCAAGTGCCGTCTGGCCAGAGTCTACCCCTTTAAGGGCCCCGGGGCTGGGGGAGAGGAGAGGAGCTCTCCTGGTTTGGCCCAGAGTGGCCACCAGGGCAAGCTGGGAAGGGCTAGCCTCCAGCTAGTTTGAATTAAGTGGCTACACAGCCCTTAATTCAAACTACTTAATTCGAACTAGGCATTACTCCTTGTAGAATGAGGTTTACCTAATTCAAATTAAGTGTTCTGCTATTTCGAATTAAATTCGAAATAGCGGTTTGCATGTATAGCTGCTATTAAAGTTAATTCGAACTAATGACTGTTGTAGTGTAGACATACCCTCAGGGCCAAAAGGGGACTGCATAAAGAAGCAGTTCTGGATATTATCAGGGCAACTAACTTGTATGTTTCCTTATCAGGTTTAGTCAGGATGATGTATCTGAAAGGTGAGCTGAGGAAGGACCCAGAAAGAGCTACGCAGTGGTCATGCATGCTTTATCCTTCTCAGGACCACTGCTATGTTCTGGACTCTAGGATCATCTAAAGGTTCATAGACCACTGCTACCATATCTCAGTTTATTGCCTTAAGGACTTCCAGCGTGCCAAGGTCAGGAGGGCACTTGACCGAGCTCATGAGCAGAACCATTTCACTCCACATCCTGCGGACAGTCTATTGAAGGCAAGTGAGCTGGGAGTTGTTGATGACACCTATGTTCCCCTGAATGCTCACATGGTGACCCATCTCTGAGTGGTTTGGACAGGGTCTCACAGGAAGCCTATGTTTTGTTAGTCTATAAAGTGCTACCAGACCCTTTTTTTTTATAGTAGAGCCAGTTACAGAATCTACATACACTGAATCCTAGTACAGTGCCTTGCCTTAAACACAAGACCTGTCTTCCTTAAAATCTACAAAACTTACACCGAAACTCTGTATTTTAGTACTTAGCCTTTGGTTAACAAAAACTGTGAGGGTAGGCAGATAATATTGTTGCATATGCACTATCCATCAAATAAAAGGATATTTTATGAATAATAGTCATATTCTGTCACAGAGTCTGTATGTATTTTATAAGAAATGGTCCAAAAGCTCTCTCCAAGTGCTCCTGAGAAATAGGTTTTGCCTCTGAAAGCATGTTTGCAGTTAAAGATACTGACCAAAAAACTTTGTTATTGATTTACTCCAAATAATATGTTTTGGATATTTGTTTCCATGCCATTTGACTCCTAACTATATTCTCTTTTAATAAATATTTTCAAAAGCATTATTGAATAGAACACTTGTCTTGCAGTAAGTTACTGCTTTCCCCTGTAATAAATGGAAACTCTAACAAAGGTAGTGTTCTTGACAAGCTAATTGGCAGCCTACATTATTAGGGCATACTCATATCACTAAAGAAAATCATATGAAAATATTCATAAATATTTGCAGGTGGGAGAAATAGAATTTAGAACAATCTGTTCAAGCTGGTGTTCTGACTATAATTAAACTTTTAAAGAGTTCTAGACAACCTACATGTGTAACAGTCAGATGGAGGAATTATATCTCTTCTTTCTGTCCTGTTCCTCTCCCCTCCTTCTTGGCCACAGTTCAAATGCTAAGAAGGTCTGGTTAGTAAGAGAGACCGAGTGCTGTAAACCATGCTAGTTGTAGGTGAAGTCTAGTTCCCCAGTGCTATATACTGTCACTGTTCCTTTTTCTCTGATATCCTACAACTTAACATAGCTTTTGCAGTGTGTTTGTCACAGGTGCTGTCATTCCCTTCAAAGGAGCTATCATCCTCCTGTCTCTACATGCAGCTGGCAACCTCAGCTTTTCAGGTGGTAAGTCTAGAACCAGGAAAAATAATTTGGAGATAAGCTGTTAATAAAGCAATAGAATGTGTGTGATACTTGTTCTAATCAATGCACCCTTTGTAGGATGTGTTCATCCAGTGTAATGTGTGACTTACACTTACATCAATATTTATAGATGCTACATTATAACTTGTAGCACATTCTTGTATCACTTTCACTATAATCACTGGCACTTTAGAGAAGCCTAAGGTAGACCACACAATGGGTTTGTTTGTTTGTTTGTTTGAGTCTTTTAAGTAAGTGTATTGACTTGGAAGAAATTGATTTTTATTTTTTTTAATACTTTTAACATGTAATGTCAACATTTTTAAAGGTTTTATCAATTTAAATTTTGCACAGTTGCACAAAATTATGGGGTTTATGCATTTTTTCAGTTTTTATTAATTTCCAACAACTGTGAAAAATTAAACTATGGAAGGGAGTCAGACAATAATTATAGCAGATGTTGCGATTCAAGTGTTAAAACTTTGTAATAACACAAATTGTCAACATCACATGTCAAAACATGGAAATTAAATATCCTTTAATCACTTCTAATAAGTTTTCAAACAGAATTTTTCTTTGCTTATATGTAAATTTTCATTATCAGTGGAAATATTTTTGTTTGTATAGTTCTGGTGAAATTAATGTTTATCCACTGTTACCAATACAAATCTAATCCTTCCAAGTCTCAAAATAAAGCCCCTTTTTTTGTTTGGGCTATTACCTCATGTATTGAGTTGTTCAGAGTCAGATTATTTCTTTTGTCTCTAACTGCTGGGCAGACTTGTTTAGTTGTTTAGTTAACAGAAATATTTGTGCACACAGGAGATTGATGCTTGTAACATTTCCCTTTGGTTGTGTGCAGACTTTTCCATACTATCATAATAGCACTGTTTTTAGAGAGAAGTAGAATCAGGAGAGATTGATCCTAAAAGGAGCTGTTCTGACACTTAATGCTGATGGAAAATGTACATCTATCTCTTCTGTGCATTGATGGGAGAAAGATCACTTCATGATCTGATTAGTGGACGAGAAACGTAACACAAACTTACTCTAACTACAAAAAAGTGGCATATCCCATTCTCAACTGTTGGAATGTGTGCAGCAGTAGGTAGGTCATCCTGGCACATCAAGTTGCACTGGAGGAATGTTATTCACGCGAATGCTTAGTAACATCACAAGCTAAGTCTTTTTTGCCTTACTCACATTAGTAGCATCATTGGCTTCAATAGAACTACTGCACGTGTAAGCATTTGCTGGAGTTCCTGCTGGCTATGCCATGTAGCATACTATGAGTAAACTTGTATTTATTAACAAATAAAAATACATGTGCCCGCAAAATTACAATAGATAACCTTTAAAGACAGTTACATACCTACTAATTTTCTGTTATTTGAAATGTCATTGTGGACCATCTTTCACACAACGAATGATGAAAGTTACACATTTTCCTTGCATCTGATTTTTTTTTCTGCCAAATACCAACAGTGATTAGTCCAACAAGGCTTCTCTCTGGACTGTATTGCTTAAACAATAGATTGGAAACAGGGCTCTTTTGGGGTTTAATGACCAGATAAAAGGAATTTAACTTGAGATATATTATACAATGAAAACAGAATTAAAAATCAGGGATATGCCGATTTATTTGAATCCACTTTGCAATTTCAGATGGTATGTGCAGGGCATTGCTAGAGAATTGTCCTGTATGCTAGCAACTAGTATTTCTGGAACTCTTCTCCACTTAAATTAAGATAGAGAATAATCATGCAGCCATTATATATGGATGGGAGGGCTTTAAAACCTGCTGGACATCAACTGTAAGTAAATGCTGGACTCAGCTGTTATTATTGCTGTTAGAGATAGGGGAAAAACCAAAACCTGAGGATCCAGTGACAGACATCAAATGCTGAATTAGTTTTGACCCAGCTCTAATTGGTTTCTGGCTCAACCCCATCTCTAAGCCATTTATTAAGAACATGTAATGAAAGCATGCTTATCTACGCTTTGCTTCTGCATTTGCTGAATCTTGCACTATATTGATGTTTGTCTGAGGTTAGTGTCCTGTCAATTAACAACTGGTAGAATAAGCATACAGAAAGCAGGACATTATTCTGCTGCATTATTCTCAAGGGAAAATATTATAAATGTGAATAATAGTAAATTACGTGAAGTCATAACTGATTCAGTTTGTGTAAGTTGCCCTTGATTTTGATAGCATTAACACAGTGCATATTTTTTCCTAAGTGACACAAGATGTGGCTGGCTGTAGTTGAGTCATGTTTGATCCTTGGAACTGTATCGGCGCAAAGATTTGTTGGCAATAACATCCCTTCTAATCCTGAAGTATTTATGACTATTGTAAGTAAAGTGAGAGAGAACTTCTGTGAAGCAGTGAAATGTTGCTAGTAGCTCAAGATGTAAGTCTCTGAATTAAACTGATAGAGCCTATAATAGATTATGCCCCATAGTTCAGTATTCCTTGAAATATGAATCCACTAGAAACTACTTCCAGTTAAAATCCTGAGTGAATACATGGCCTAGGAAAGCCTTTACAAATTGAAAGCCTATTGGCCATCTGACACCAAACTCAAAGCCTTTGTTTTTTTTTTCCTGCAGAGTGAGATCATCACCTACTGGGGATACCCAAGTGAAGAGTATGATGTTGTGACAGTAGATGGTTATATACTTAGTGTTAACAGAATACCTCATGGGAGAGTACCTGCTAGCAACACAGGTAAAATTGCATCTTCCTGCAGCTATGCAGTAAGTCAAACAGAAATCAATTTTACATTTTAGTCCTGCCCCAGGACTTGTGGAGCACCAATAGTAGAACTTCCACAGAGCACTGAGAGTGGGGGAAAAAGCAGTACTGAAGAGTTCCCATACCACCCCTGTGATTGTATCCAGCCAGAGCCACTGGATCTCAGCCTTCCCCATGCTTCTGGGTGCAGAGAAAAGAAATCTGGGCCCTTGTTAGAGAAGTGCTTATTTCGTGCTTATTTTGGTCCATCAGTCTTCACATGGGTAACTGGTCTCACACTTGGTCATCTGTTTTATCTGTATGATCGCATGGCCTAAAACAAAGCATGTACAGCAAATAGCTGAATGTTAAATTACTTGCCTCATTTACTGTGGTTAGGTTTCTAATCTCTGTTGCATAAATTCATCCTTGAAACACTGAAAGTTTGTGATCGATTGTTGCTTTAAACGTTTATGAACCGAAACTTTTTTTATTATGGAAAATCAATATTCATATTGTCGTTTGACTTAAGGTAGGATGTCTAATAGGAATTGTTTTGGAACAAGATTCCTCTGAACTGTTGGTTTTTGAAGAGTAAATGACCACATGCATTCGTTCAAACAAATTAATATGAAAATGGTCAGGAGGAGAAAAGTTTTTTACATCTTGTACTAAACCAAATCTCTCCAATCTGCATATGCAGTCTCGCAAGGGTTCAGCATTGTCCTTGCAAAGTATACAGGTACACAGGTAATATGTTTTCCCCCTGATAATTCCTAAAGCAAAGGTAAATGGTTCTGTTTTTTATAAAAATGGGAAGAAAATTCTTCACTTTAAAGGCCACAAGAGGACAGCAGAGTGTGTATGAGGACGCAAGAAACTAAAGATGCAGGTGAGGATCTTAGCATAGTGAGAAGACCAGGGAAGGAGTACTGTGTGGAGAGGGGAAAGAGGAGAGAGAAAGTGGGAGGGAAGAATACAAGTGAAATAATGAGGAAGGAAGAGAGAGAGAGATAGCAGGAAAAGAGTAAACAAAATTGACAAACTGAAGGCAAGAGAAATGAAAAGTTTCTGCCTGTAGGTAAGGACAACTAAGTATAAACCTTTGTTAGTACTAACTATGTTGGTCATGAAAAAAGAGGTCAAAATTACTAGAGTGCCACAGTTGGAATCCAAATGTTGAGATCTAAATCAGTTGTCCTTCCTAGGGCAATATGATAGAATCATAGGACACTAGAACTGGAAGGGACCTCGAGAGGTCATCGAGTCCAGTCCCATGTCCTCATGGCAGGACCCAGTACCATCTGGACCATCCCTGATAGATGTCTATCCAATCTGCTCTGAAATATCTCCAGAGATGGAGATTCCACAACCTCCCTAGGCAACTTATTCCAGTATTTAACCACCCTGGCACTTAGGAAGTTTTCTGTAATGTCCAACCTAAACCTCCCTTGCTGCAGTTTAAGCCCATTGCTTCTTGTCCTATCCTCAGAGGCTAAGGAGAACAATTTTTCTCCCTCCTCCTTGTGACACCCTTTTAGATACCTAAAACCACTATCATGTCCCCTCTCAGTCTTCTCCTTTCCAAAATAAACAAGCCCAATTCTTTCAGTCTTCCTTCATAGGTCATGTTCTCTAGACCTTTAATCATTCTTGTTGCTCTTCTCTGGACCTTCCAGTTTCTCCACATCTTTCTTGAAATGTGGTGCCCGGAACTGGACACAATGCTCCAACTGATGCCTAATCAGTGCAGAGTAGAGTGGAAGAATGACTTCTCATGTCTGTCTTACAACACTCCCAGAATTATTTTGCTTTTTTTGCAACAGCATCACACTGTTGACTCATATTTAGCTTGTGGTCCACTTGGACCCCTACATCCCTTTTTGCAGTTCTCCTTCCTAGACAGTCGCTTCCCATTTTGTGTGTGTGAGAGTGATTGTTCCTTCCTTAGTGGAGTACATTGAATTGTCCTTATTAAACTTCATCCTATTTACCTTAGACCATTTCTCCAGTTTGTCCAGATAATTTTGAATTATGACCCTGTCCTCCAAAGCAGTAGCTTATTGCTTATCCAGAAGAATCACCAGCCACAAACCTAAAACAGAGATCACCAGTCTGGAGGAAGGGTTTGTTTGTTTGGTTTTGTTTTCCCTTTCAGCATGTAATTAAGGAGAAATCTTTTAGGGCCTCAGAAGTGTCACTGTGCAAAAAGAGATGATGCAAATCAAAGATGATCAAGAGATACAAAGCAATGTTATTAGTGTTTGGCAAGCTGCGTTCTTATAAAGTGATTATTTAATATGGTTATGAATTTATTTGTAAATTTATTTAGAGCATCTAGACCATGGGTAAGAATCTCATTCTAATTTTAAATCTAAATAAATGAATGTTACTAATTAATATTTGCATTTTGAGGTTTTGTTTTTTCCATTGTACTCTGAGAGATGGCATGGTTAAATGAATCCATCAGGCGGTGCTGTTGGATTGAAAATAAGCATGTTGTTGAGGTAATAATCAGCTACGTCAAGGGGATAGTGAAGAAGTCTATGATGGATTTTAATAATTTTTTATAAAAGTTTCATAACCGTGTCTGAAAGTTTTGGTTGATGTTGTAATTTAACACTTGCTTTTGTAATGTGAAAACCCATTGTGATTGAATGCCTAGGGTTAGGCCATACTGAAAATGTCACATTCGGAACAAACTGCAAGAAATTGGTCAGACAATTTCCCAAAAACTAGTGGTTTATTTTATAATTAGATTCACCAAACCAGTAACAAAGAACTTCAGTATCACCACACTTGTTAACAAGAACTGAAGCATAGTCCTCCTCAGATATGCCAGCCCATGGTTCTCATCTCGACAAGTTGGTCTAATATAGTGAGTGGTTACTAAAAACACATTTAATCATAGAATCATAGACCACTAGAACTGGAAGGGACCTCTAGGGGTCATTGAGTCCAGTCCCCTGCCCTCGTGTGTCAGTCTTCCATTTCCAAGGGATCAGACATTTACCCCAGGTCAATAAGTTTCAAAACCAAACCATCAGCCAATCGTTAGTAAACTTAACTCAAGATTTATTAAGAAGAGTTAAATGGTTAATAGATCATATACATGTACATAATTACAAAGTGCTTATCAGGTTTGTAGCAGTGATGGAATAGTCTGCTACTTTGTAAAATTCTCTCTGGAATTGGCCAAACGTATTAGTCATTAGTCCTTGTCCAAAGCTTCATGATAGAATTCCAGTCCAGAGAAATGAAGCAGGAAATTAAGATAGAATGGCCATGTTCCAACTGCAATTTATATTCTTTGCCATATGCATGGAAACTCACTATCTCAAATAAAGCTTCCAACCCCCCAATATGGCAAATTACAGGCCCAGGGTGGAATTCAGGGTCACATGAACATAGCCCATGTCCTTGCATGGTTTGCCATTGGCTCCTTTCAGTCTGAGGTATTTGCAGAAAGACTTGCTGAGCAGGGGGAGTTTCTTCTGTGGGACATTGTGAGAGCTGAATGTCCTTATTGGGCTAGCAACATAAAGCTGGCTAGCCTTGATGTTAACCTATCTATGAGGAGTGTCATCCAGGAATATAGCACATGATTAAGATACAAGCCAGTAATCATAACTTCAAATGCAAAGATACTTGCATATAAATAGTATTACAATATATAACAGATTGCGATGTTTTTTACATCAATACCTTGGATGAAGTACTTTGGCAAAAATCCATTGCAACTTTGTAAGAATGGTGACTTTATTAGTGCAACAAGTCATTTTTATACTACATCCCACCCATCTCTAGAACCCTACCAAATTTACATTCCATTTTGGTCAATTTCATGGTTATAGGATTTAATTTTCATAATTTCAGCTATTAAATCTGAAATTTCACAGTGCTATAATTGTTGGAATACTGACCCCAAAAAGGAGTTGAGTGGAGTGTGTGGGGTTACAGACTTATTGTAGGAGGGTTGTGGTACTGCTTCCCCTACTTCTGCACTGTTGCTGCTGGTTGCGATTATTGCCTGCAGAGCTGGACAGCTGGAGAGTGGTGGCTTCTGGCCAGGAGCCCAGCTCTGAAGGCAGAGCCACTGCCAGCAGCAGCACTGATATAAGGGTGGCATGGTATAGTTTTGTCATCCTGACCTCTGCACTGCCTTCAGTGGTCAAAAAGTGGTGACTGTAGGCCAGGCACCCACCACTGAAGGCAACAGTGCAGAAGTAAGGGTGGCATGGTACGGTTTGGCCTTGCTTGCTTCCATGTTGCTGTGGTAAGACGCTGTCTTCAGAACTGGGTCCTGGCCAACAGTTGCTGCTTTTCAGACACCCAGCTCTGAAGACAGTGCAGAAGTAAGGGTAGCAATACTGTGACTCTCCTAAAATAACCCTGCAAGTGCCTGCAAATCCTTTTGGGTCAGGACCCCCAATTTGAGAAATGCTGGCTTCTACTGTGATATCTGTAGAGCATAGGGTAAAGGCACACAAAAGATCAGATTTTGTGAGAAGAGACCAGATTTTACAGTCTGTAGTGCATTTTTATGGCTATGAATTTGTTACAGCCCTAATCATGTCATCGGTAATCAGCAGATAATAGTCCTCTCCTTGGGACATAGCTTCAAAAGGCTGGATTGTTTTTGTCCCAAAAAGTGCGACCTTGTTTTGCACATTGTTCAACATAGTGTTTTGATAACCCAGGCCTTGTATCTCCTCTTCCTCCTAGAGAGGTTACCTATAATCCCAGGCCACAATAATACATACACTTGAATACAATGGACCCCAAAGATACTAAAACTTAATTCAGTAAGATTGTTTTCAAGGACATTGCAGGAAATTGCCATATCTGTCACAGTCACACTAGAGAGGCAAGGATGCAAGTGCAAGGTAACGTATTTTTATTGGACCACCTTCTGTTGGTGAGAGGGAGAAGTGCTTCAGGTGTGGGAATAGTGTTTAGCGTGTCACTGCTAGATATAAGACTGAACAAATAATTTAACATAAGTAGTTAGCACACATTGTAAGTGGCCATGTGAATGATGGTCCCTTAGAATATGTGGTAACTTGAAAGCTTGTTTCTCTCGTCAACAGCAGTTGTCTCAGTGAAAGATAAATTCTTCACCCTCCTTGTCTCTCCAATATCCTGGAACCAACATGGCTATTCCTGTGTCTATTAACAACAGTATTTAAAAAATGTATCTGTTTTCAAATGTGGTTTTGGCTTGTTCTGATGGTTCACTGTATTTTTAATTTTGTATAAAACTTCTCTCCTTTCTCTCCTTCCATCAATTTCATTTCTGCATACTTAATTTTGAATAACTGCAATTATTTGCAAAGTAATCATTTAACTAGTATCAATTGTAAATAGACCTTTCACTGTTTAGCTCTCCACTCTTTAATTTGATAGAACAGCATATGTTAAGGACTTAAGCTCTATCTCTTTTAACTGCTTTGGTGGGCTATCATGAGTTGGTTTACACAAACTGTTGCAATGGTATTAGGGATGGGGAAGAAGGAAAGGTGAGCATCTGTGGAAGGACAGTATGTGCAGAGGCAGGAAAGTGAATGGTGCTGGTGCCAGCTTGGTCAAGATCTCGATGAAGGACAGAAAAGCTCTTAGGAGCAGCATCCCCTTCAATAGATTCAAATCTCTGTGTTCTCTGGCACCATATCTTGTGCAGTAAAACAAATTGTCACTTTCCTGCTGGGCTTGAGCTGCTAGTTGTTTTCAGGAGGGCACGGGGAATGCTCCTATACCTGCCACTATACTCTGGACACAAGGTCCAGTGATTGAAACATTGATCAAACTAGAATTACTTCTAATTCTGGTATCCATTGGTGTAGGTGCAGTCAAAGGTATCCATGTCAGGGCTCTTTAAGGAAACAGTTCTGACATGCAGTAGTATAAAGTGCTCTGGCACTGACCGCATGACACTTAAAAAAACATTAGTTAATGTTATAGAAATGGTTCCCAAACCTTTTTCCCCCAGGAACTCGTTGGCATCTTACTAAATATTGTGGACCCCTTTCATTTCTGGGACTTTCAGAACACATGGTGCATCAGAGGTCATGCTGTGCAGAGGAAGCCATTTTGAGCACAAAATGGTGTCCTCCAAGTGTCAAAAGACTTGGAACAGTGTTTTAGTGTATACTGCCTCCAGACCATAACCCATCAGAGCTCATGGCAGACTCACAAAGGTCTGGGGACCCTATTTTGGGAACCACTGTATTGTAGTAATGATTAGGAGGGGAATGAACATAACCACAAAAGGGTAAAGTAGGCCACAAGAAACTCTGGGAATTAATGTGCATTGTGTGGAGAGGCTGTGGATCCAGTAATCAGAATGAAACTCACCTAACTGGTATACCTTTACAGGCATGCACTGCTTAGAGCTTCAACTACACAACAAATGTGTCTTCTGGCAATCAAATATAATAGGACTAGTATTGAAGTACATCCTCAGTATACATTTAGCCATGGTAATTATAAACAATTCCCTTAAATCAGGGGTGGGGAACCTTTTTTGCATGGGGGCTGCTGACTCACAGAAAAATCACAAATAAAAAGCAAAAAACAAACCCTCACTGAGGGTATGTCTACACTACAGTGTTATTTCGAAATAGCTTATTTCAAAATAACGCATCTACACACAAAATGCATTTTGAAATAGCATTTTGCTATTTCGAAATAGTGTGTCCACACTGAGTAGACTCTGAATCACATTTAAGGCTGGCTGGAACCAGTTCCGGCAGGGCACCAGGTCAGGACTTACTGTATGGGGCTGCTGCCTGAGGCTATCTGAGGTCTGTGCTTAAAGGGACCCCCCTGGACAGCCAGTTCTCATGTTTCCCTGCTTGCTTGTCTGCCTTGATGAGAGACAGCAAAGCATTTTGTCTCTGTGTGCTCTGGTTGCCCTCACTTGGGACACCACAGCACTCTGTAACATGGAGACAGAGCTGCACCTGGGCACTCTGGTGCTTCTTTTGGATGTGTTGCTGTGAGCCTGGCTGCACTTTCTGCAGGTTGCCATCTGGGAGAGCCATCGGGGGACTGTCAATATCCAGGAGGCCCTGTTGGAAAGCTTCTACCCTGAGGAGCACTAAGAGCCTCCCCGGTCTGCCCCACTGGGGGCTTGTGCCTCATTCCTCCCTCACGTCCTTCCACTTACCCCTCCCTAACCGCCCTTCCTAATGTCAAATAAAATACACGTATTTTCATGAACACAAACTCTCTTTATTTAACCAAACTGAGGGAGGGGGGATGAAACTCTGGTGAGACTGGGGAAAGGAGGTGGAAGAGGGGAGGAGAGAGGCTGGGAGAGGGGAGAGGGAAATCTGGGAAGAGGGAGCTGGAAGGAGAAGCAAGGGGAAGAAGGGGGAGGGGAAGCTCAAGGTTGAGAGTCTCGCAGGACCAACTTGATTTTCATGGGAACCTGCTCCTGGGTTCACATGGGGCCTTTGGTGGCCAGGCTGGCAGCTATCCTGCCATAGACGGCCGCATTCCTCCATCTTGTGTGGAGATCATGGACATTGGGGGCATCCCCCCAAACCTGAATAAGGTCCATGATCTCCACCCTGGACCAGGAAGGCCCTGGTAGGCTCCTGGGAGCTGGCAGACTGCTCCTGGGAAGCAGTGGAGGGCTGGCTGCCAGTGGCTTGTTGGCTCATGTTTTGGGGCCACTGGATCAGGGACAGTGACTACCCCTTTAACGGCTCCAGGAAGGGGAGGAGGGAGTGTAGTGTTCTTGGTTGAGGCTGGAGTGGCCACCAGGGCACCCCGGGAAGGCTCTAGGCCCCCTATTTGAAATAAGTGTCTACACAGCACTTATTTTGAAATAGCTATTTCAAATTTGGCGTTAATCCTCGTAGAATGAGGTTTACCAAATTCGAAATAAGTGCTCCACTATTTTGAATTTATTTCGAAATAGCAGTTTGGCTGTGTAGACGCTTGGAAAGTTATTTCAAAATAAGCGATGTTATTTTGAAATAACTTTGCTGTGTAGACATACCCTGACATTGCCCCTGCCTGAGAAGGAAAAAGATATTTCTCACATTCCCCTGGCACACCAGAGCCTGGAGGCAGTGTGTGTGTGCGGGGGGGGAGAGGGACTTAGGCTAGAAGATTTTGTGTGCTCCAGGGATAGTGGGGAGCTGGAGCACCAGTATAGGCTCCCCAATGGTGGGGGGAAGGCCTGAGCCTCAGGGGCTGGATCCAAGCAAGCCAAGGGCTGCATCCGGCCCCCAGGCCTTAGGTTCCCCACCCCTGCTTTAAATCTTCCCCCATGTGTTCCATATTTAGGAATGATAGCATTTGAGAAACATATTTTTTCTATAAAATTGTTCTTTAACACGTAGTAATACAAGTGAGATCATTCTTCCATGTTTTCCTGTTATAAGTGGTGTCCTTATGAAATTCCACATTACAGTCTCTGGCAATTCAATTTAATCCCTCCCTAGCCTAGAACTGGATATTGGAGTCAGGAGTTTAGCTGTTGGGGCATGAGTATCATTTTGTTCTAAATGTCACAGAAGTTTTGGTTGTGTGTAATATTCAGTCAAATCTCTCTCTCTCTCTCTCCCATTCAGGTCTGAAGCCTGTTGTGTTTCTGCAGCATGGTTTACTTACAGATGGTAGCAACTGGATCACTAATGTGGCTAAAAACAGCCTGGGCTTTATTCTGGCAGATGCAGGCTATGATGTTTGGATAGGAAATAGCAGAGGGAACACCTGGTCTAGAGGTCACAAAACTCTGTCAGTGCTCCAAAAGAAATTCTGGGCTTTCAGGTAGACTATAGTTTGGGAAAAACCATGTGACCAATTTGTTTTATGTTTGTTATGAAAGATTTCACTACTTCAGTGAGAAATGTATAATGAATTAATTTAAAACACCAAAATGTGTCCACTAATATTGAATGCCCAGTTTGACAATTCCACCTGGATTTTTCAGATATGTTAGACACAGCCGGTTGACTTCAAGTCAGGTTCATTTGTAGATGATAAGCATCTAAGAAAATCTGGCACTTGATACATAAGAATATGTCCCTAGAATTAGTGGACACACTAGAATACATAGGTGTTATATTTCGTTGTGGCATGCTTGGCGTTCACTAGGAATTACTAAATTATCTTGAGTACAGGATAAATTCAGTGAAATCAAATGCCTTTTTAACTATACTATGAACTTACCAGAGGACAAAAGTTCAGCATGGTCTTGCTACAATATCTGACACGGTCACTGTCAGACATCACCTCCAAGGACTCTGTTTAACCAAAGCTGCAGCTAACTTGGTTATAACAGCTTTATCTCGAACAACGAATCATCCTTATATACAGGACGGCCTTGCTATGAGTCCAAGATACATTCCAAAAAAACTTGGAATTATAGTGAAACAACTTAAACCGGGGATTTTTTCTCTCTGCAGCTGACTTCCATTTGCACAATTTTTTTTTGCATGACTTAAGAGTAGGGAATGAGAGGACTTATAATACATCAGTTCCTACAAGTGTCAATGACTTTAGTGTGGAACGGATGTATACTGGGGTGACTTATAGTGGGGACTCCCTGTAGTGGAAAAGGGTTTAAACACAGTTCCTTACCTCAGTTTCTGGCCCAGTGTGGATGGGGATATAAACATTAGTAGCAGTTTTGGGGAACAATATGGAAAGTGAATATGCTATGCCTGTTCTGTGGTTCAAAGATTTTTTGGCTGTGTCTAGACTGCCCCCTCTTGCACAAAAAATATGCAAATGAGGCAAATATCACCATGCCTCATTTGCATAATTAATGAGGCTCCCCTCTTGCGCAAGAACTGTTCTTCCTGAAAGAAGGAGGAAGAACGGCTCTTGCACAAAAGCCTGTTGCACAAAAACAGAGCCTAATTAATTATGCAAATGAGGCATGGCGATATTCCACGCTTTGCCTCATTTGCATATTTTTTGTGCAAGAGGGGGCTATATAGACATAGCCCTTGTGTTTAGAAGTAGACATTTAGCTCTATTTCACTTCAAGATGGTACTCTTTCCTTTTGTAGCTTTGATGAAATGGCTAAATATGACCTTCCGGCAGTGATTGACTTTATTGTGAAGAAAACTGGACAAGAGCAACTGTATTATGTTGGCCATTCACAAGGCACCACTATAGGTAAGTTAAGGGAAATACTGTGTATCTTTAAGTCTGGAAATAGCTGTCCATTATAAGCTAGATCTCTTCCCTCCACTGCGACATACTCATCTATAGTGCACATATGTACCATTTTCCAGTTCCCTTTGTTTCTGCTGCAGATTTCACAGGCAACCAGAAGACAATTTTTAAGGCAATGTCATGTCCTGGTCACTGTTATCTGGAATTCATATTCTGTTCTTTTCAGAATTGCATGTCATCAATCATTCAATAACCCTGATGCAACTGGAGTATGTAGTTAAGATGCACACCAATGATATATCTTTGGCCTGTCCACATTACGAAGTGCATTAACAACATCTTTCAACTAGCTCTTTATGAAATTCTCAGAGAGAGAAGGAGCATTGTATTTGAATGCCCGTGGTTTACTTTGGCCAACTAACATATTAATATACCATTGCCTTGTTTTATCTCAGATCTAGAACAGGATAGTAGCTGTGTAGTGAGCTGGGGTGGCCACTCACTGACCCAGAGGAAGAAGAACCCATCTCTGAGCCCACGTGGGCTGAGCCGGGTGTGGCTTACCCCTTTAACTCCCCAGAAGCCAAGGGGCGGGGCAGGAAGGATAAAAGCCCAGCCCAGGAGCTCAGAAGGGTCCCAGCCACTGGAGGAAGCAGAAGCCTGCCCTGAGCTCTCACGCCAGAGGTTGAGGACTGGTCTGGACCGCCAGGGCCCTGCTTTGAAGAGGATACCTTCTTTACCCTACTTGAGGGGTCAGATGGCGATGACCACGAGAACCAGCAGCCCGTGGGGGGTGGCAGGTAGATGCCTGAGGGGAGTTAGGAAGTGGCCCTGGGGAAACCGGCAACTCTCAGGCAGACCTTATAAAACTTTAGGGTGTCAGTGTGTTGCAGACCCCAGTGGCACCAAGGCTGCCACTGCTAGGGCCTTGGGCTGGGACACGGTGGAGTAGGGAGGGCCTACATGCCCCCTGCCATCCCACATACCAGATAGCAGTCTCCCCACTCCTCGCTCATGCTGGGGGAACTGTGTTTTTTGACTGTCCTCCCCTGAACTAGGGCCAGGACCTTACTAACTGTAGGATTGAGTTTGCTTTGCTGCCCTGTCCTGAACCGAGGCTGGGTCCTTGCTGATTGTGGGACTGAGTTTGTGTTGCTGGCTGCCCTGTACTCAGGGCCCGGGGTTTGAAGGAAGCTGCTAGACATTTATTTCCAGGCCTGAGCACAGGTCAGGGACCCAGGACTCAAGGCAGCCAGCTTACAAGCTGTTATGTAGTAAAATAAACCATTTTTATCTTTGAGAGGCCAGGCTCTTAGAAATTCAGTTAAAGGTTTTTTTGATGGACAGTAGGAGCCCGCTCGGCATTACAGTAGTTATTTGGGTTCTTCAGTGCTAACAAGAGTGATAAACACTTAATTTATGTGCTCACCAAAGTAAATCTGAGCCTGGCAATACAGAAGAAGGACATATGGGGCTATGTCTACACAGCAGTGGTAAATCGGAAAAAGATATGCAATTTTCAGTATGCAAATTGCGTATCTTTTTCTGATTTACTTTCACAAAAAGGCTTTTTTTTTAAAATTTGGTGTGTCTACACGGCACCAAATTTCAGAAAAAAGTGCTCTTTTGACACATCCCTTGTTCCTTGTAGAACGAAGTTTACAGGGATGGCGAAAGAGCACATCCACTTTTTCAATATTTTTTCCGGTATCCCAGAAAAGCACTGAGGTCTAGACGTAGCCTGAGTGAGGAGGTTCCATTCTGACAGTTGTTTTTCTAACATAATCACATTTTCTGAAATCTAAAACGCACACTCAGGATGCTACTTTCAAATCATCAAAACTTTGTTTTAACACAGTGTTCCATTAAGCAAGGGAAAGGCATTACATTCAAGTTAAATTCACATGAAAAAAGTTTCAGACTGCAAGTGTCATAATCTCATGCTCAAGCTTCAAAGGGAACTTGCTGGTTTTTGAGTCTTTTGAAAATTGCTCCCTTGCTCATCACTTCAAGGTGTGGCCCACAAATGCCGCTACAAAATATTTATATTAAAAACAGCTTGGCTACGTCTACATTGGCATCCCTTTCCGGAAAAGGGATGCTAATGAGATGAGTCGGAATTGCAAATCCGCGGGGGATTTAAACATCCCCCGCGGCATTTGCATTTACATGGCTGCTGCCTTTTTTCCAGCTTGGGGATAAGCTGGAGAAAAGCGCCAGTCTAGACGCGATTCTCCAGAAAATAAGCCCTTTTCCGGAGGATTTCTTATTCCTACTTTCAAGAATAAGAAATCCTCCGGAAAAGGGCTTATTTTCCGGAGAATTGCGTCTAGACTGGTGCTTTTCTCCGGCTTATCCCTAAGCCGGAAAAAAGCGGCAGCCATGTAAATGCAAATGCCGCAGGGGATATTTAAATCCCCCGTGGATTTGCAATTCTGACTCATCTCATTAGCATTCCTTTTCCGGAAAGGGATGCCAATGTAGACGTAGCCCCTGTGTTTCCAATTGATCCTTTAAAAATTTTCAAAATGTATGTTCTGATTACAGTTTGTAAATAGTTTTTACAAAAAATAAACGTGTTTTAGCTCCACAGTCATAACTTGGACATCTCTTTCTTCATTTTCAGCTTTCATAGCATTTTCAACCATGCCCCAGCTGGCTCGAAGAATCAAAATGTACTTTGCCTTAGCTCCTGTAGCCACAGTTAAATATGCCAAATCCCCATTGACAAAGCTTGCATTGCTTCCCAATTCAGTTATCAAGGTATGTGATTTCTTCAGACAGAATTTGCCAAAGTTAGTAGGAATTTTTGGTGAGGATTCTAAAATGAGTTAAGGAAAGCCTTATAATATTCAATTATTTTTAGTATACATCCTGCGCCAGAGTTAAAGCTAGTCCCATATCTTAATCCATAATCTGTGTTTACTGTGCCAAAATTTATCCTTACAGTATGATATGGCAGAATTAGAAAACCAATTAGAAGGATAGGAAGACTTCAGTGCCAGGGGAGAATGAAAAAATCTTGGACTAATCAGAGAGTGTATGAATAAAAGGAGAAATGAGAATCGCATAAAATAGTAAATGGTGTAGAGGTAGTAACAAAGCATTACTACTTACCCTTTCTCGTAATACAAGAAAAAGATAGCAGTCAGTAAAACTAAAGGGCATCAAATCTAAAATTGTGAATTGAAAAGGTTTAGCAGCATTCCAAGTAAGTTTTAGATGTTTCTATGGGTAATAAGGATATCCAGTTATTCTAGGTAGGATACAAAATAAGGGATATCAGTCTTATTGCATCAGGTCATAAACTAATCATGAGTTGGCATGAGTCTAGAAGTTACTTCCCCCACTGGCATGATTCTCCATTAAGAGAGTTTTAGTATCTTCCTCTGAAGCCTGTGTTACTGCAGAGACCAGTAACTGGATTAGTTGGACCACTAGCCTGATCTGGCACAATAATGCCAATAACTTTTTCCAAGAGAATGTCATAGAATCATAGGGTGTGTCTAGACTACAGAGTTTTGTCGACAAAAGTGGACTTTTGTTGACAAAACTATACCTGCATCTACACTACCACTGAGTTCTGTCGACATAACGTCGACAGAACTCAGCAGTTTTGTCGACGCTGGTAAACCTCATTTTACGAGGCATAATGCCTTCTGTCAACAAAGTTCTGTCGACAGAAGGTGTTATTGCATGTAGGGTTGTGTGTAGACTGCAGGGTTTTGTCGACAAAGAGCGTCTAGACTATATCCAGTTCTGTCGACAAAGCAAGCCACTTTGTCGACATAACAGTGTAGACGCAAAGGACAGTGTAGATGTAATAACACCTTCTGTCAACAGAACTCTGTCGACAAAAGGTGTTATTCCTTGTAGAATGAGGTTTACTACCATCGACAAAACTGCCGAGTTCTGTCGATGTTATGTTGACAGAACTCGACGGTAGTGTAGATGCAGGTATAATTTTGTCAAAACTCTGTAGTCTAGACACACCCTAAAAGAAGAATTCTTAGCAGTGAGGACTTTTGGACTAGGGAGTTGCCTTCCAAGTGGTAGAACCAACCTCACTTGATTTATTTAAATGTACATTGAACACTACATGTCCCCTATATGACATCTGAGTCCTAGTATTAATAGAGGGAAGGGAAGATTTCATTTCCGATTTGTGTAACTGTAATAAATAATTTTTGTTGTCATTTTACAGATTTTATTTGGCGATAAAGATTTCTTACCCCACAATTATTTTGGTGAAGTGGTTGCTAATTCATTTTGCAGACAGGATATATTAGCAGAGATTTGTGGTAATGTTCTGTTTGTGCTGTGTGGATTTAATGAGAAGAACTTAAATATGGTACGTATAATCTACGGTTATTTCTTGGGTATTTTTTTTGAAAGTCTGATTTTTTTCTTGAAATTATCTGCATTGATTTGTGATAAATAAATAAGTGGAGCCATTTCCAAAATGAAACTTCTTGTGAAATATAAATGTTTCTTTTCAGAGCCGAGTAAATGTGTATACAGCACATTCCCCAGCTGGAACATCCATACAAAATATGATTCATTGGAAACAGGTAGAATTTCAGAAACCTAAAGTGCTCTTTAATCATAATGTGACAGTAATATGTGGTATTTGGCCATCAATCCATTTTCAATCTTCCATACTATTCTGTCAGGAAACACTGGCATTCAGAATAAACTATCAATCTAGATGGCATTGTACATGGAAAGAGAACTTTACAATGACATTGAAGTATTTTCAGAATAAATTTCCAATCCAGATTGCATTGTTTCATAAAGAAATTAATCCTATTTTTAATGGCACGACATAGTATATTTTGCAAACCAGACCCTTGTCAGTATCTTAAAAATATCTTATATGTACAGCAACTTTACAGGGCAGCGCTGCTATTAAGGCCGTGTCTACAGTTACCTGAGTGTGAAGCTGCTGTGATCAATTTAGTGGGGATGGAGTTAGTGGGTCTGGGGATGACCTGCTAAATGAACAGTAGAGCACTGTTTGGTCAACTCCAGTAGTCCACCAGAATGAAAAGAGTAAGGTAAGTCAACTTGAGAGTTTCTCCAGTTGACACAACATGGTATAGACCAGTGTTTCTATATACTGTAGTATAGACATGGTATAGGCCAGTGGTACAAGTACTATGGTATAGACAAGTGGTATGAGTACTTTTAGGGGTACTCAAGAGAAGTCTGGGGGGTACGTCAATTCAACTGAAATTTGGAGAAAACTGAATTTTTGTTTTAAGTTTTACAGCGCTTTATTATTTTTGTACTTTTTACACCCAAAAATTTCATTGCCCGCCTGGCTACGATTAAGTTGTTTAAACAAATGTGTTGCAATGCTAGAAAAAAATGTTGTGTGTCTGAAAACTGTAGGTACTGGGGGTACTTATAATATTTTTTAAAGGGGTACTTTATAAAAAAAGGTTGAGAAACACTGGTATAGATACTACAGTAAATTGACATAAGATACATTAGCTTCAGTTACATTATTCGCATATAGCTGAATAGCACAACTTAGGTGCACTTACTGTGGAAGTGTAGACAAGGCCTTAGGTTTCTCTTTCCTTGAGTAAGATGCCAGCCCACACACTTTAATGGGAATGGGGAAAACAAAATATCATTTTTTTTCTGTCTGTCATGCCCTGTGTGTGTGTACATATGTGTGTGTGTGAACATATGTGTGTGTGTGGATGGATGGATGTTGTATAAAAATATATAAGAACGGCCATACTGGTTCAGACCAACGGTCCATCCAGCCCAGTATCCTGTCTGCGGACGGTGGCCAGCACCAGATGCCCCAGAGGGAGGGAACACAACAGGTTATCCTCATGTTATCCCTCTTCTGTCACCCATTTGCAGACAAACAGAGGCTAGGGACAGCTTTCCTACCCATCCTGGCTAATAGCCATTGATGGACCTAACCTCCATGAATCTATATAGCTGTTTTTTGAACCCTGTTAAAGTCCTAACCTTCATCACATCTTCTGGCAAGGAGCGCTGAGTGAAGAAAAACTCCTTTTTGTTTGTTTTAAACCTGTTGCCTACTAATTTCATTTGGTGATCCCTAGTTCTTATATTGTGGGAATAAGTAAATGACTTATTCACATTTTTTCATGCCAGTCATGATTTTAAAGACCTCTATCATATCCCCCAGTCTCCTCTTTTCTAACCTGGAAAGTAAAAGTCTTTTTAATCTGCCAATATATCTTTTTTGAGATGAGGCAACCACATTGGTATGCAGTATTCAAGATGTGGGCGTACCATGTTTTTATACAGAGGTGATAAGACATTTTCTGTCTTATTCTCTATCCCTTTTATGTTTCCTATCATTCTGCTTGCTTTTTTGTCTGCCGCTGTACACTGAGTAGATGTTTTCAGAGAATGATCCACAATGACTCCAAGATCTCTATCTTGACTAGTTGTAGCCAAATTAGTCCTCATCATATTGTATGTATAGTTGGGATTATTTTTTCCAATGTGCATTACTTTACATTTGTCAACATTACATTTAATTTGCCATTTTGTTGCCCAATCACTTAGTTTGGTGAGATCTTTTTGAAGCTCTTCACAGTCTGCTTTGGTCTTAACTAACTTGAGCAGTTTGGTATCATCTGCAAATTTTGCTACCTCACTGTAAACATATCGCTAAATCATGTATAAATAAATTGAATAGGATTGGTCCCAGGACAGACCCTTGGTGGACACCACTAGTTACCTCTCTCCACTCTGAAAACGTACCATTTATTCCTACCCTTTGTTTCCTGTCTTTTAACCAGTTATCAGTCCATGAAAGGACCTTCCCTCTTATCCCATGACAACTTACTTTACTTAAAAGTCTTTGGTAAGGGACACTATAGAGGTGTAGTAGACATGGTGTAACCACATCCGCTTGTGGCTATATGTCTGTTGTAGAGCACGCGTGGTGCTTCTTCCATTCATTACAGTTACCTCAGAATATATGTGATAACCTTGTTTTCCTTCAACTGCTGTCTGCCTATACTTCACCCCTCAGATTTTTAAAGCAGTTGGAATTATTAGTTTCTACAGGTGGAAAAAAACTGCAATCATATGAAGTAATGAACCTATCTTTCCCTCACAATTATGCTAATGTTGTTCATTAAAACTATGTACATTTGATTTTAATGTTTTAATCTAGGCAATTAAAAGTGGTGAATTTAAAGCTTATGACTGGGGAATCCTGTCCAACTATGTGCACTATGATCAGGTATGAGGAAAAAAAATTTCTCGTATTTAAAAAAAATGGAGAGGAGAGGGAAGATAATTTAAGAACCAAATTCAAAATATATTTGAAAATAGAATCAGTTAGTTAGTCTCTTCTTCCAGCTAGAATGTCTAACCTTGCATATTAAAATTAATGTTCATTTTATGTTACTGATTATTTAAAAAAATTAGGAAAACTTATGTCCCAAAATGATGCAATGAATTTTCTGGTTCAAAAATCAAATGCAAACTCTGAGGAAATTCAAAACTTCTGATTGACAGCTCCCTTGTCCTCAGTACTATCCTTTCCAGAACTAGAACGAATCATTATAAAGTTGTTGTTATTTTTCTCTAATAACATGAAACTTTTCTTTTATCAACTCTTCTTTTAAAGGTTAATCCTCCCTTATACAATGTGACAGACATGCAAGTGCCAACTGCGATGTGGAGTGGTGGAAATGATTTGCTTTCTGACCCTAGGGATGTTGCCCTATTGCTCCAACAAGTCACCAATCTTGTTTACTTCAAGGACATTCCTGATTGGAACCATCTTGATTTCATCTGGGGCCTTGATGCACCTAAGCGCATGTATATTGAAATCCTTGATTTGATGAAGAAAAATCAATGAAAATACTGTGGCTGTAGGAGCGACGATTTGATTAATTTCTGTTGATATCTATCTTGTTTTTTTTAGTGAACTACAAAAGTATTTGGCCAAAATGGTTTATATGTACTTTAATGAGATTCTATTAATTATCTTAAACATTAGGTTAGCAAAGTCAAAGAAAGTAATCAAACTCACAACATACATTTTTAAAACACCCCACACAAGTATTTAAGTCTTCTTCTTTCAAAAGTAAGTGTCATAAATGAAACGAATCATATTTTGATGACTTTTCTATACAATGGATTAAATGCATAGGTCACAACTGATTATGGGGCTAGACAAGACATGCAATAATAGTGTGCAAATTCAGAAAAGCTGTTACTTAATTTTAAATATGTAATTCCTTTGATGTCTAAGGAACTACACTGATTTTAATGCAGATGAGGGTATGGGCCAGGTTTAATTTCACCTAGAGTCAGAGTCAATATTCCTGTCTCATGACCAAAATATATTCTTCTCTAATACCAGTAATTTCCAATACACACCATGAAAAGATCCAATAGGCATGTCTTTTCATTCTTTCCTTGAAGCAGAAGTCAGTGGGGAAAAAAGGCTATTATAAGGAGATTGTTCTATATGTGTGTCTAGACTACAGGGTTTTGTCGACAAAAGTGGACTTTTGTTGACAAAACTATACCTGTGCCTACACTACCGTCGAGTTCTGTCAACAGTAAGTTGACAGGACGCAGCAGTTTTGTTGATGGTGGTAAACCTCAGTCTACGAGGAATGACGCCTTTTTTTGACAGAGTTATGTCGAAAAAAGGCGCTATTACATCCACACTGTGCTTTTTCAAAAGAGAGTGTCTAGACTCTGTTGAAAAAACAGTTTGCTTTGTTGACAGAACTGGCTGTAGTCTAGATGCTCTTTTTCAACAAAGCCTCTGTCGACAAAAGCCTGTAGTCTAGACGTACCCTATTTGTTGAGCTGGTGTGTGCCATTAACTAAATAAAACTCCTTTGTAATCTATTATCTCCATTTACGTACCTTTTGAATTCAATAAAAATAAAGTTCTTTAAATGTTCAAATTATTAAATGAATCTTTTTGTTTCATATGAGGATCAGAAAGAATCTAATATTATACTCTTGAATAACAAATAGCAAGCCAAAGTGATGATTACAGGATTCTACTATCTGATGCTCAATTCAATGAGGATTTTTTTTCTCTGGAAGTGGGAGACAGGGGAGGAATTACGTGAGGATTACCTTTTGTGATCCCTCCCTCTGGGGTATCTGGTATTGGCCACTGTCGGCAGATAGGATACTGGGCTAGATGGATCTTTGGTCTGACCCAGTATGGCCGTTATTATGTTAAGACACAATATTAACATGTAGCCTATATTAACATTGAATCAATATTAGTTTTCTGCCAAAAACTTAATTCCAAGACATAAAAGTTTATTTTACTTTATCACAACACTTAAAACAGACTCCAAAATCAAAAGGAGAATCCTGGTCATTATTGTTTAAACTGTGAATTTCTTGAGACTGTACATCATTTAAAAACTTTAAATACTTTAAAACTTTATTTTGTTTATTAAATCCTAAGGCTATGTCTAAACTGGCATGATTTTCTGCAAATGCTTTTAACGGAAAAGTTTTTCCGTTAAAAGCATTTGCAGAAAAGAGCATCTAGATTGTCATGGATGCTTTTGCGCAAAAGCACTTTTTGCGGAAAAGCATCCGTGCCAATCTAGACGCGGTTTTGCACAAGAAAGCCCCGATCGCCATTTTCACCATCAGGGATTTTTTGCGCAAAATAGTCCTCCCCTCTCTACGCTGGCCCTCTTGCGCAAATACATTTGCGCAAGAGGGCTTATCCCTGAGCGGGAGCATCATAGTATTTGCGCAAGAACACTGACAATCTTACATTAGATCGTCAGTGTTCTTGCGCAAATTGAAGCGGCCAATGTAGACAGCTGGCAGCCGCTTTTGCAAAAAAACTTGCCAGTCTAGACGCAGCCTTAAGAGACTAGCTACATTTGAACAAAATTGTGTCTGCCTTTTAAAGCAGTCAGAACATTTGTACATGCATAGGAATCTGAGAACATTTCTTTCCTCCATTGCCACACACATACATGGAGAACTAAAGATGTTTTCAGTAACAATCATCTATGGGATAAAACAAATTCTAGTGGAAAACAAATGTGTCTGAGAGTTATCAAGAGTTAGATGCTACATTTCAGTCTTAGTTATACAGGTTGGCTCTCCCTGGTTTTG
The DNA here is from genome assembly GCF_049634645.1 of Pelodiscus sinensis. NCBI lineage: Eukaryota > Metazoa > Chordata > Testudines > Trionychidae > Pelodiscus > Pelodiscus sinensis. Next base: position 39,138,175 of record NC_134718.1, read on the forward strand.
CATCCTTGAGACCTGACCGGTCCCAAATGAGGGAATTTTGCCTTCCAGGACACGGCCCCTTCCTCTGGTTTGGCTCTGCTCCAGCCCTGCTGCTCCAGGACTTGGCTTTGGCCTGCTTCTACCAGCTGGCTGGGGCTCTCTGGGGACAGGCTCCACTTCTGTCCTGCCTGGCTGGGCTTTCAGGGGTTGGAGCTCCGCGACTGCCCCACTGCTGCCGCGCTGGGTTGGGGCTCTGCAGCTGTCCCGCTTTGCCTAGCTGGGGCCCCGTGGGAGGGGGCGCAGCAATCCCGATGGTGGGGCTCCTCGCTGCTGTACTCCCAACTGGCTCAAACTCCTGGGTGCCAGAGCTCTCTGGTCCACCAACATCCATGATTGTGCCGGACCATGGATGTTGCTGGACAAGAGAGTCCCAGATTTAGGAGGTTCAACTTGTATTGTTCACTACTGCTTACATGAAATAATAGAATAGAAAATACTTACATACTAAAAACCACTCCAATAACAGAAGCATCTTAGGGATGGCTGTAATATTTTTAATTTTTTAATTTGTTTCCAGTGTTTGCTGCTGTCAAACTCTGTAGCTAAAATGCTTTAAATGGATGCTGTCAGTGTTCCCCCTAAACTGCAGGGAGCCCTGAGTGTCTTGACTGGATGGGGCTGATTAATCATCTATGAAGCTGGGCAGCTTATAGGGAACACTGCTAACTGTAACTATGTTTGGCTAGTTGCTTCTGAAAAACTCACTTTTGAGTTTGTGCGCCAGATGATTTTGAACATTTTACTGTGATAATTTTGAAAGAGTTGCTCTTGGGTGTGTAGACTGCTAAGATATATTTTTCCTATCCTATCCTTTCCTTGACATATTTTTAATAGTATGCTAGTAATGCAAGATGCCTACAGGATTAAATGTATTTGTCTTATATGACCCAGCTTTAGCAGAAGTAGGGTTAAGATTTATTTCTTATTTCCATTGTTATTTTCTAAGATATGTATGGTGTAAAGATTATTAAAGGCCTTTGCAGTTAGTTTGACGGTTACTTTGAGACCGTTACTCAATTTGGCCTGAACAAACATAAACAGAATCTGCAAACTCCAGCAAACTGAATCTGCACACCCCACAGACTGAAGCGCACAGATTTCTTGCACCTAACTGCAATGCTTCCCGTTCTTTTCTCTATTCCAGGAGTCAGTCCAAGAAGATCTCACGTCTTCTCCTATGCATATTAATCAACCCCCCTACTCCCAATATCTCTTCCAATCAATTAAAGGTACCCACCTATATCTATAGGTACCCACCTATATAGGTACCCAGATATCTTAGGGTGCCAGGCCCAACTTTGGTTAAGGGGTTGGACATCTGGGACATTTTGGCACCAAAAGGGGAATATAAACCCAGGGATTAAGGAAGTCAGGCTGTTGCAGTTGTCGCTGCTAAAGCCCACTCTGGAATGTATACTCTTCTCTCTATCGAGGTCAGAAACTAAGTTCTATTCTTTTTCTATCTTTTTACTTCTGTCTTGCTTCATTTATTCTGTCTAAGTCTTGCTTCTGAGTATCTCATACTCCACCTGCACCAAGGCTTCTCAGGTGAAGGAAGGCTGGTCCTTCCACGCCCAGCCTTTGGAGGAAAAGAACTCGTGAGTATGAAATTCTGATAGGTAACTAAGATCTGTATTCTTAGATAAGTCCAGTTTGATTTTGTTAATGCCATCCACAGAAGAGATTCAGTTAATCTGTATACTCAGTGCTGTATTTTTGTGGTATTTGTTATAGTTATTCCCATGGCAATAAAACTTATTTTAATTGCATTTCCTGATTTGAAATGTGACTGTCATTCGGCACCTGCAGACCATCCAGAGGGGGAATCTTATATCGTTCTACCAGCTTGTAAAATGGGGGTATGTGTACACTGCAAAGTTAATTCAAACTAACAGCCGTTAGTTCGAATTAACTTTCATAGCATCTATACATACAAGCCGCTAGTTCGAACTTAATTCGAACTAGCGGAGCGCTTAATTCGAACTAGGTAAACCTCATTCTAGGAGGACTAACACCTAGTTCGAATTAAGGGCTGTGTAGCCACTTAATTCAAACTAGTTGAAGGCTAGCCTTTCCCAGCTTGCCCTGGTGGCCACTCTGGGCCAAGCCAGGGAAACTTTTCTGCCCCCCTCCCGGCCCCAGAGCCCTTAAAGGGCCACGGTCTGGCTACGGTGCTTGTGCCAGTTGCAAGTCTGCCAGCACCCAGCCAGCAGTATATGCAGCATATGCATATGCAGTATATGCAGCAGTGTATACACCCTCATGCTTCAGCACATAAATGCTGACACTTAGGGCTTGATTTAGGAAGAAACTTCCCCAGGGAAAGATTATTTTGTAGTCCCAAAACTTTGTCTGCCAGACTGAAGAGCCCTTTATTCAATATTTCTTTCCCTTGTAGAAGCTTGTAGGTTGCAATCAAGTCATGATTCATTCTCTTTAAATTAAATAGATTTAGCATGCCCTCCTTCGGATCAATCCAGTTCTGTCCACTGTTAGTTACTAAGCTGTAAATCTGTGGTGTTCAACCAGTTCTGAAGAAGTAGCCCCTGCTATAGCAAACTAGCCACACTCAACCAGCCAAACAGCCACATGTGGTTAGTGGCTAGCGTGTAGGACCCCACTGCTATAGATAATTAGTTAGAGCAAATTGGTTTGGTTAAAAGTGAATTAGGACTTCATACATTCATCTTTAGGATATTATATATTCCCCCCGCATTCTTTTATATAAAAGACATGACTGTGCCAATGTAGTATGGAGTGCTGGACAGGGCTAGTTTGCACACTCAACGGATGTTGTTCTATTATTCTCTCAAATAAAAAAGTTTATTGTAAGAATCATTCTTACTGGAACCACTGGGATTTCATCTGAAGTCTCAATGCACCCAAGCTCTTGGACAACGGAGTCAGAGATGAAGTTTATTGATGGAAAAGTATCGATTAAACCTCATCATGCTGTTTGGGCCACATGGTTTGGTTTATCCCTGTCACCAGTACTGCAGGTGTGTCAGTGGATGGGCCAGATAAAACCTTGGTTCAATTTTCAGCAGCAATCATAAAAAAATCACACACAAGGTTAAAATGCATAATGAATAGTGTGGCAAATACATTGATAGTCACACCCAGGTAGTACTGTTGCAACAGTCTTCAAAATTCTTTTTTTTTTTTTTTTTTTAGCATGAGAAGTTTTTTACTTTTGGAATGACATGCTGTGCTGGTGTTAGTGTTGGCTAGGCAAAGTTGTTTTGCGTAGAGGCCGTTTGGGGATAGATGAGAGAGAAACCTGGGCGCTTCACTAGGGTTCGGTGTAGGCAGGATTGCATTCTGAGATTAGCCGCTCTTGTAGAGTTAAGTTTCTTGGAAGAAGGGATTGCGTTGCATGCTGTTTGACCATCTCATGTCAGGATCAGAATACACATGGACATAAATCAGGTTACACTTAAAATATACCCAGATTCAGTCATTAATTTCTCCTGCATGGGAAACCTCCTGGCCCAAACTCTGGAATTCTACTACTCAACAGAGGAGAAAAACTAACATAAGAGCAGGCATTGGTGTTGGAAATAGGGGCAACAATACAAATCAATGTCCATACCTAGACATTTGAATGTGGTCAAACTACTTCCAAAGAATATAGCAGAAAGAAAGGTCTTGGGTTCTGTGCATGGGGAGACCTCCCTACAAAAAGAAGAAAAGACTGAGATTATTCATTTATAGAGGAGACATAATATCAGGTATGGTAGATATACAAAATAATAACCCCAAAAAGCTTGCTTGCCTCCTACCGATCTCAACCCAGGTCTCTTATGTCTCACTTTTACATAAAGTTAATTTTTCTCAAAATTAACAACCTAGAGCAAAATGAATCTAAAATAAGTATCTAAAGAAACAATCCACATCCAAATGTATACTTATTTTTGATAATGCAGAGACGTGAAGTTCAGTAATTATATTTAAATGCTGCAAAGGAGCTGGAATTCCAACTCGATTATTCAAGCAACTTTCTCTTTTTCTGTTCCAGCTTTCATGAAATGGCCATGTATGATCTTCCAGCATTGATAGACTTTATTCTGCAGAAAACAGGACAACAGAACCTATACTACATTGGGTATTCTCAGGGCTGTACCATAGGTTCATTTGGAAGATGATTAAATGTGTTTTGTCTTTGTCCCTATTGCATAGTTAAGGTTTGATTGGGACTGTTATTTCACTGTGAATATTATACACATGGATTTATAACAGGAGACTGGTCAAAACTGGTGCATTCTTACTCTCTGTTTACACTCAGTTGAGAGAGCCATTCCCAACTTAACAGAATCATGGGAAAGAGAGAGACCAAAATTTTGGGTTGGGAATTGAGTGGACAGAAAGCCAAGTACAAGAATTTGAGATTATAGATCTCAAGACTGGAAGAGGATAAACAAAGTAGTCATATTAAGGTTCTGCTCGTCCTCCTCCGCTTCCTCCTCCACATCCTGTTAAATGTTGAGTGTGTTCTTGGCACCCACTTACCTCAAACCTTCTTTCCACTACTTGTAACTGATCCAGGCTGTAAACAGGGAGGGAACAAAGTATTAACTAGATTTTTTTTGTTTGTCAATTTTAAAAAAAATGAAAATGAAATGTGGAAGAGAAATCCAGGAGGCTTCAGAAATTTATACTATGGAAATTATTATTATTCAGCAAATTCAGAGGCTGACATGGAAAAAGATTGACTATAATTAGCAGATATTATCTTTAATTTATTAGCAGATGCCTAAAGTTCCAGCTAATGGACACACATTTTAGTTTGTGTTTACCCTGAATGATCTTGAATTTTCTTTCTACATCAGCTCTGATTTCTCACAAACAAAATATACATTGATATTTGTGATTAACATTTACCTTAATCAAACAGTGTCTGCACAATCACAGCTCTGCCTGTTTTTCCTGGGTTGTTGTATGTTGTAACTTGCGTTCAAGAGTGCTGTAATTAATCTTTTTTGCTTTCTCAGCATTTATTGCATTTTCAGCCATGCCTCAACTGGCTCAGAAAATCAGAATATTTTTTGCCTTGGCTCCTGCATTTAACAAAAACAAAGCACCTCTGACACAACTGATATTTCTTCCTATGGGAATATTAAGGGTATGTAAAATCCTCCATATTTCACTACTCTTTTCTTATAACATTTATTCATTAAAGTGTTATAAATGGAAATTTAGAATGTGTGGCCTACATGTACATAGTGTGTTATATGTACATTTCCCAGGTGGCAGTGAAGAACATTATGTATGGAAACACATTTATCGTACAATAATAGAAAGATAAACATTTTGAAATAGGGTTAGGCAAAACTGGGGAGTGGGTATGAGTAAACTAAAAAGTTTTTCAACAATTTTTATTCTGTTAGCTGTTTCCATGCCTGAAATTTGATTTTTCTGGGAATAACAAGCCTGAAAGCTTTTTCACTGGCAAACATCCAAATGCCTGTAAAGCCCCCTTTTTGAGCAGAGTTAGTCATGTATGCTCTTTAAAGTTTGAGGAGGTACACTCCCCCAGAAATAAGAACTGAGAGCTAACAATTTTGGAGCTTTTCTCAAAATTTATAAATCTATAAAATTTATAAATTCTACAATTTTTTTTTTCAGAAATAGGTTCTGTATCCTGACCCCATTCTAAAGACTGGGAAATTTTGTCTTGGAGACCTACAGCTCTTTAAACAGAAAGATCTTATCTAGGCCAGGATTAAAAGATGTGGTATTAGATTAAATTCCTTAGATGAACTTAATTAATACCATCTAAAATTGTAGTGCTTATTGAAAAAAGTAGTAACATGGTGTAACGGGGTGGCACTTCCCTCCCACTAGTGCCCCGTCAGGCCGAATGTGTGTGCCCGCGCTTCCTGAGTTCATCAGCCTTTTCGGCTATTCAGCCGTCTGGATGAGTAACACCCTGTGTGAATCAAACCCCTTCTAAGATACATGTTTACCTGGGCCCATCTTGGTGTTCTCTGTATGATCTCAGTTTATTCCCCACTCAGATGGAGAGTGATGCCTACAGGGCTTCCCCTCTTGGAGACAGTGTCCCAACCTCTGGGCTCTATCAGAAGAATTCTGTCTAGTGAGTGCGAAACTGAAATCATTTACTGCCAAGGTGTGCGGAACTGCATTAATAGACTGACTTTGCATCCAAACCCTCTTTTTTATTTTAGGAGGATTTAATGAGAAAAACTTAAATGTGGTACGTAAGCAACAATCATAGTTTACTGATCTGCATAAGATAGGTTCTGAATTTCAGAAGTGTGCAACATACTGTCGTCATAAAAAAAATTATACATTAGTACCCAAAATCCTCAGTTGGGTTTGTGGTCCGATAGTGCTGGCTATGGTAGAAACAGTCCTTGCACCAGAATCTTAATATGAATATCTAACATGCAATAAGATAACTTGGTCTTTAGATTGTTGTAGAGTTTGGGATGGCATTTGTGTGAGTCTGTGTCATGCTAAACATCACGTAGAAGGTGAATTGCTTGCGTATAGAACTAAGTGTGGCCTTTAAATTTGTCTCATCTGTTTCCTGTCTTTCCTGATGAAGTACTTTTTTTAGTCTGGCTCAGAAAAAAAATTCTCTATATATTCAAAATATGCTCTCCTCTTTCCTGGCAGCTCCATTGCTATGTGAATGAGAAGAGTTTTGAGCACAATGTGTTTCCAAAATAATTAGGGTGACTAGGATCAATAGTAGAGCATGTTTAAATTCACATGGGTTGTGCACAAGTTTTGTTTTTCTTATTATGACTTGTTTATTACAATAGCGCCTACCTTCAGTCAAGATCAGATCCCTTTGTTCTAGTCACTATACAGACTCAGGATAGTAGACTAGTTGGAAGACCTCACAATCTAAATAGATACGAAACACACAATAGGGTGAGAAAAGGAACAGAACACTTAGCAGAGGAAAAACTGATATCCATTGTCAGGGAGTTTTTAATTACAACTTCTGTTAGGAAGCATTCGCTAAATGGAAAGAAAGGCAAGCAATGAGGGGGAAAATAATAGGTAAAAAGGAGAAGGAATGAAGGGAAAAGGGACAGGTATAGAGTGATTCTAAGGGTGCACCTACACTGCAGGGCTTAACTCGAAATAAGCTACAGAAATTGAACTACTGTGAAACCGGTTGGCTTGGATACAGGCTTAGTTTCCTATTTCAATGTTTTTTGTTTCACTTCCTACCCTTGATTAGGAATGTAAGTAAGTAGTCGAATACTTGACAACTCTATTTGCATCCCTCCCCTGGCCTGCGCTCAGTATGGTGTGGAAGGAAAGAACCCGGAACCCACAAGGACCTGGGATAAGTCAGCTGCTCTGGGGGTGGCTCAACCATGGCTCCTCTCTCTGACCATCCCATGCACTGGGCTGGCACCATTCTCCTGGGAGCACTGCTCACACACAGTCAGCAGGGAAATGGCCTGGGCTGCTCAGTGCTGGGCCAGGAGCCGAGAACTGAAGCCCAAGGGGGCAGAGCATAGTGGCCAGGTGAGCTTGGCACTCCCAGGCTGGGCTCAGGGAGATGCGAACTGGCCAGGCTGGTAGTGCTCCGCAGGTTAGTCTCCCTTGGTAGAGCTTGCCAGTCACTGGGGCAGAGCAGGGTGAGTGTCTGAAGGCCAAGCAGAGCTCACGCCATGTGAGCACAGCTCAGGTAGCAGCCCGGCCTCCACTGTCTGCCCTCCCTGGCCCTTTGATTCCTGTCTGGGCTCTGCTTCAGCTTCTCTCCGGTAAGCCTGGGGACACAAAGAGACAGATGAAGCACCCCTCTGTCGATCCAGCACTGCCTTCTTGGAGCCTAGCTAGCCAACCTGCCCAGGGTTGCCGTGGCCCTTTGGCTTCCTCTCCCGGCTCCAAGATGTGCACGACGGGCAGGCTCTTGCTGAGGTTGCCTTCAGCTGCCAGGGTCAGGACAGGAAGGCAGGGGGTAGGGTTAGTTAAATGAGAGGCATTGGGAAGCTGCATCCCAAATCAAACTCACCAGCCACTGACAGACAGGCTGCTGGACCCCGAACCCAGGACTGAGCCAGCTTGGCTCCATTCCGGCTTATGCTGGGTCCAGGAGCTACCAATTGTGTAGTTGATAGAAATTCCTTCGACTACATGATTAGTTGATTCCTAGCACCCCTACCCTTGCTTCCTGCTCCATCTGTTCCCTCGGATTAGAGACCTCCCATCTCTCTTATCCTCTGCTGTCAAGGCAAGTTCCAACTTGGAGTCCACATCTTCAAACTCAGCAGTCAGCAGCTCTGGAGCTAGCAACATGTGTCTACTCTCCTTGTCCCTTAGCGCAGACTGAGCAGGGCTGTTCCCTGTTTTTACCTGTTTTCAGTTAGAACCAGTCTAGCAGGAGTGAGGAGGCATGGCCTCTTCAGCACAAGTTGTGTGGCCAATCCTAGTTGGGCTCATGTGAGGTAGATACACCCGTCACAGTAATTAGCAGTCAAAAAGCCTATTTTTTCTGTTTGAGTGGAAGCCATGAAGTGTGACCAAGTGTCCTGTGCTTTCCTCCAGAGACCATAAATCTTAGGCTCATGAAGAGCTTGACTTAGGTATGCTTCAAACCTAGTGAACTTCTAATATTTAGCTGTATAATGACAACACATTTTGGGCTTAGCTGCCTTTACACTTGCCTTTTGTACAGATAGTCAGGCAGTCTGTGAAGACCTATTTTAGTTCCTAGAAATTATAATTTTCTAGACTTGAAGTAAGATCCAACTGTTCTCTCAGGCTTTTTCTGGAGAGTGGAGGAGGGATGGGAATGTGGCTTTTTGAAGTGGATACAGTTTTTAGACTTTCCAATTTTGTTCCTGGATTTCTTGTGAAGTTTTTGATTTGAAGTTTTTGTGGGGGAAAAAAATCTCTATTAAGTTCCCCCATGCCTAGATCATGACTAGGTCAAACTGAGTTGAATGTTAACTGTAAGTAGAAATTTTGTTCTTATTTTACTCCTGAGGTAACTGCACCAAAAATTAATTTTTTTGTGCACAATATTTTAAAATTCTGCCTATTTTATTTGTCAAAATAATCCAACATAGTCACTCTGGTGTCAATTCCTTTGGTAATATATTTAAATGACAATACAATGGAGAATGGGAGTGGGGAACACTAGAGGAAATCCCAGGACCGACTTCCCTAATATTCATTTAAATAGGTTTCACTGTTTATTTCTAGTTATTAGTCAGCAAATATATGCAGTCTTATGCTTAGTATTGCATTATAGGAATCTGAAGAGCAAGAAAGGACTGGGGAATCAAACTAACAATGTATATTATATATTAACCTGGAACATCTCCAGAAAAGGAAGAAGCAAATAGCATATTTAGATGGAAAATTTTTCCAGTCTAAATAGTTACATTAATTCTAATCACTAAAACAGCATGAACACTTATGAAGTCATACTGTTGTTTATACCAGGAGTAAAGGAGTCTTAAAACTTTTACACTTGTTTTATAGTCCTGGGGGAATTCATAAAGACAATGGGAACAACTCACTCAGCAGGCAAGCTACTACATAATGTTCTGTCTTGTGGGACACAGCCTGCCTTGCACCTGTCTCCTCAGAAACAACCTGAAGCCCTGCCAGTCTGTGCTGAGCATAGTGCAATAGCAATCAAGAGGGATAGCGTGTGTCTGTGTCTCTCATGCATGATTGACCAACAACACCTGGATCCTTGTGATTTATATCTCTACTGATTGCTTTGGGCACCCAACCTCCATGCACTGCTCAGGAAGGGTATATAGCAGTCCCAGTGGCTTCTCCTTGCTTCCCAGGGAGAAGTCATATTTCTCCAGGGAAGCAAAGAAATCTGCAGGGGACATGAATTCTGTGCACACACAGTGACCCACAATTCCTCCAGAAGTAATCATTCTTACTTCACTTAGAAAATTAATATTATGTAACAATATTTTTTCTTGCAGAGCCAGGCAGATGTGTATGTAGCAAGCTTTCCAGATTATACATCTGTAAAAAATATAATCCACTGGGGCCAGCTAGAGTTTCTGATATTTACTGCATTATTTAACCATATCTTCTTTAAAAACAAATATACTGCACTGATGGATAGTGTTTCAGAATTTGTCTTGACTCTTCCTTTCACACTTAAGTTAAAATTTTGTAGAGAAGAAAAATCACCTATTTATCAATCAAGTAATCATCTCCCTTTGCTACGATGGAATGTCCAAAAAAAGAGAATCATCTGCACAAGAAGAAAGGAAATGTAATGTGTAATGAATATCCTCTTCTGCTGTACATCCTCAATAAAGGAGAGACAAAGATAAAGAAAAATTAACTAAACTTATACACTTTTTTTTCAAAACCTCACAGTGAGGTGAACAGACAATGTTTCCTAGTGTACGCACTCAGAACTGGATCCTTCAGTGAATAGGAGTTACAGAAATACTTAGTTCCTCACTGGATCAACATTTAATATCCCCCAAAGTGCTAATATGATGAATGATTTTGTAATGAACCATGCTAAATGGTAGTTAAAAGTGAGAGGCAGGAAAGCTCTGTTCTCCACAACATTTCTGTCCACCTACAATCTCGAAGGGAAGTTGTGGACTGAGCACTGCACCATATTAGATGTTTAAGACACTGTATTATGTTGCATCTTTCCAGGCTTTCATTTTTCATGCACAGATACATATTATCCCCAATGAGAATTTCTATAAATGTCTTCAAGAAACAAAACTTTAGTCCTCTATATATGTTTTATGAAGGAATCCTAATCTGTGTCGATACTAGCCAGATGTTTCTAGAATTTATCTGAAGAGGATGAAAGGTGAATAATTCATGGGGAAATATTATCTCCAATTCTGTGTATGTTCTCTTGAATAAAGTAGCAAAAGAAATGCTCTCTTCTCCTAGGGTATGTCTAGACTGCATCCCTGTCAGCAGGGGTGCTCTTTCAGTTCGATCTAGCGAGTCTATACCACACCCACTAAATCGAACCCTGGAAGATCAACTGTAGCAGCATCAATCTTCTACATAGCATAGACATGTCCTTAATGTTCTCTCAATAGTTTGGGAAAAGGGCCTGTCTCTTGTTCTCTCCCTAGATCAGCACATACAACCTTGCTGTGAGAGTGGGAAAACCACGAGAGAGGGGAAACTGCCCTATACCCCCTTTTCACTACAGGGCTTCTCCAGATTTGGCTGCGCGGATTCTGAGTTGCTCCTCTGGCTGTTCATGTTGTTCATGTTGTTGGACTCTCCTCTGTTCTAGCAGCTCCAGCTCACATAGGGTTCCAAATAGAATTTGCTACAGATGGTTCAGTGAAATGGGTATTAAGTGTAATCAATAGTCATTGGAGAGCACAGTGAAATATTGATACAATCAAAGCTGCTGTTGTATTCTGCTGAGCAGAAAATGGAAATCCCTTCCTATGAAGTGTGTGTGAATTTATCCATAGGATTAATTTTAAAGAAAAATTCTGTGATGGGAACAGGAGTTTAGCCACAGGTGGGTCCTCATTGTCCACTCACCCACTTTGCAACCAGACCTATCCCCTCGAGGCTTACCCTGCTCCGCTCCAGCCAGGGTGTGGGGTTGGGGCTTATCCCCTCTTCCCTTCTGTCCTGCTCCTCCCCATTCTTGCCCACCCACACCACTGGGTAATTTTTCAGCTTCACCTCTGCCAGGCTGGAAGGGACTTGTTAATTTCACGTGATGCTAACAAGATACTTGCAGCTCTAGTGCTGAAGAGGGAAAGAGCTGTTGCTCCCAAGGTGGGGACTGTGCTCCTGCTGTTCCCTAGGAAATTAATTTTTCCGCTCTGGGGTGCCCCCTTTTGGCTGGTGTCTTGTTCCCCCCAGCAGACCCGCGTCCTCCACGGCGAGAAAAGCCGCTCCGTGTCTCCCTGGTCTGCTGGGGGGAAGTGCCCCCTGCGCCGCCGCAGGCGGCAACAGTGGGGAAGACACCCCACACTAGCTGCGCCCCCCTTCCCCCGTTTGTAACTAGGGATCCGACGTAAGTTGGATTGATGTAACCCGGGGACTGCCTGTACTGCAATTAACCTGCCCACTCCTTATGCACACTAATGAACCTATCCTAATCCCCGATTCCTCCCACAGAAGGAACTGCGCCAAAAGGGTTTCCAGGCAGGGATTTCTACTCTAGCAGGACTAGTCTGGTTTAGCCAGTTTTTCTTTATATCTTCTTGTGTACAGGCTGTGATGTGGAAAGACAAATCTCTATGTAGCAAAGATGAAAACTCTTGGGTGAACTAGCCCTCTTCAGTTCAGACCTTCCGGGCTGACATTGGGCCAACTTGTGCAAGTTGTTTTGGAGGTTTGGGTTCCAAAATTATTTTGTTTTTCATCTGACAGCAAAAGCTTTTGATTGAGTCATCTTTGTTTTTACAGAAGGAATATCTTGAAGTGCCACAGAAATGCTGAAATCACTTTTCAAGCTGACAGCATTGTGCTGTCCTTATCATCTTGCCAACTCGCTGGCTGCGTCTAGATTGGCATGATTTTCCAGAAATGCTTTTAACACTAAACAAAGCTCCAGTAGGCAGTTAACCAAATTCTGCAAGGATGCCACTTTAGTACAGTATTCAAATGGATGTTTGAAAGAAATTCCTGGTGAATTAGTGAACAATTATTTTGGAGTAAAAGTAACACATCAGAAGCTCTTATCCAGGAAAACCTGAACTCTCTCACAAAGTGTCCTTTTTTTAAAATATGTGTGAACCTGTGATTCTGGGTTAGCATAGCAAGGGATTAATTTGTCAAAGCGAATGCAGATAGGGAACAACAATGATAATTAGCAATACTGAAACTGCCCCACTGAACAAACATTATTGAAATGACATCTATCACCTACCTTCACATGCAAAACAAAGAAAAATATTATTGCCTAATAAACTGTCATCAGTCTAGAAAAGAATTAAACTTTACTATCTAATGTACTGTGCATTAACATTATATGCTAATGCCCTGTTACCAACAATTTAAAGTGATTCTATGTGATTGATGAATACAGAATTCAGGTCGATGTTTCATAAATGAATTTGCTGACAGACCCTGACTAGAAGTCTACATTTTACTTTCAAATTTAGGGTAATTTTTTAAAGGTGACAGACACAACCTGCCGGTAATATGTCTGCATTAGCAAAGAGCAGAAATATGACTTCTTTTCCTTTTTACATAATTGCCAGTCTGTTTGCTTTGTGATGTATACATTTAACTTTGCAGGGGGCCTAGAAATCCTCAAAGGGAAGTATGAGTCCGAGTAAAATATGTATTAAAACTCTCAAAATCATAACAAAGAAAAAGGGATTGGTAAATGACAGGGAAGTTTAAGGCTGCTCTTGATTGGATAGAAAGAAATATGAGATATAGATGTGGTAGGTATTAGCCCTCTAGTGCTGCATTTTAACACTGCAATCAGAAAAGTTACGACTGTTCAGACATCTGAATCCTCTTAGTGTGGTAGCAGGACTATGGTGGGTAGCACCTTCTCTGTAAGAAGATTGGAATTAAAGGAGGCAAAAGGGGGCACTACATTAATTACTATTTTATTGTTTCCGAAACGCACAGTATGTTGTTACAACATATCAGAATTAATACAGACATACAAAAATAATGTGGAATCGGTGCTTACTTTGTGTTGGGTCTTGTCTGGTCTGAGCCCTGACACCTCTAGGCTGAGCAGTACATAGCCCCAGCTCCTCTGGGCTTCAGACATCAGTTACAAAAATAGAAAAATTGCTTTAGTCCCAGCACCTAATTGCTTCATCCTGCCACCTCTGTCATTATAAATTGTGTGGCATATATAGTTGTTCCTACTGAAAAGAACATTCAAACAAAGTGCTGTTAAGCACGCGAATATAACTATTCTAGAATGGCTATGTTCTACAAATTTTTTTTATAGGAAAATGCAAATTTGCCAAGAATTAAAATTTGTGCCAATTCCAGAACAGTTTCCTAGATCCAGCATTGAATTTCAAGAGAGAGAGGGAGACCTTTTATCCCCAAATCAGGCAGGATAGATAGCTGAACCTGGGCCTCTCACTTCAATGTGCGGTGCTTTCTTTCAGGATCTTTCTTGTGCTCTCATGCAGTTTCAAAAGGTCTCTGCTTTTGTTTCTATCTAGCACAAAAACAAATTTTGAGATTTCAACTGACCAAAAAATGGAATGTATGTTTGTTTTCTGTTCAGTCCTGCTACATATACTTAAATAACAGTGAACAGCAAGATGAGTACCATAAAAGCATTCAGTTGGCAAGTATTTAATATTATTTACATGTTGTTGATTCCCCGGACATTTCAATTATCTTCTGGTTCTGATATTACCCTCACCACCATAGCTTCTGCATGTCTCTCAGCAGTATGTTAAGCACTGTCACTAGCACATATGTGTGATCTGAGACGAAAAGGAGGTTACACTCCCCACCCCAAAAAGTGTTGAGTCACCAGCAACCAGCAAATATATTTTCAGAAGTAGATCTGTCTCAGGATCCCCTTTATAAAGATTGGAAAACTATGGCTCTCAGATCTTGCAACTATTTTCTCATGTGAGTAGTCAGATTTCAATGAATATTTTATAGGATGGACTTATTGAGTGACTTTATTGAGTCTAAATAGAGAAGTCTCATTTAGACTAGAGTTACTTAGGATGTGTCTAGACAGCAGGATTTTTTCAAAAAAAGAGGACTTTTTTCGAAAAAACTTCCCCTGCATCTAGACTGCCGCCGTGTTCTTTCAAAATTAAATTGAAAGAACGTGACAGTTTTTTCGACCGCAGTAAACCTCATTTTACGAGGAAGAACACCTTTTTTCAAAAGTGCTCTTTCAAAAAACGGCGTACTTGAATGCAAACAGAACTTTTTCGAAAGAGAGCATCCAGACTACCTGGGTGCTCTCTTTTGAAAAAGTGGCTTGCTTTTTCAAAAGAAGTGGTTGCAGTCTAGACGCTTTCTTTCGAAAGAGGCTTTTTTGAAAAATTCTTTCTAAAAAGCCTCTTTCGAAAGAGGCTTGTAGTCTAGACGTAGCCTAAGTGTGATGTTAGATCAAATTACATAGGTGAATTTAATTAATAACATCTAAAATTGTTAAGACAAAAAACTTGGTATTACAGCTGATAGAAAAAACCTAGTATCTTTGCCCATTAGATAATGGTTTTACATTGAAATGACTTTTTTTGTCATCAATATCAAAATGAGATACTTAATTTCAGTTCCATAATCTCTCCCTCTGTTTGAACCAGTGAGGTCCTTTGTGGGAGTTGTCCTCTGAGTCCTCCATGCCCTTAATATTGCCCCGAACCATGTTCTTGAGCAAGATGATGTTCGATGGTCTTTTCATGGTGGCTAAGCCTCTGTGGTCCCTTTTGGGATTCCTAAGGTTGTACTGGCTTCTATGGATCCATGAATTCACTCATGGTCTCTCTTTCCCTTTGGGTGGAGGATTATGAACAAAATATAGAAGAAAATGGAGAGATTGTCACAGCTTGGCCAAGAATGCTGATTCCCCCTCCTAATGTGAATAACTGAAAAGAGGCTGTAACATTTTTATTAGTAGTGAAGCGCATCTGTCATTTGCTAATTGTAGGTGGAAAGTTTCTTAGCAATGGAAAAGTCACAAACATTCACATTTAACTCTTTATCTTAGTCTTTCTGAGAGACACTTACCTACACATAAGGGCTAAGTCTACATTGCCCAGTCTTGTGCAAGAACATACGCAAATGAGGCACAGTGACGAATATCACCATTTTTGCACAACGGGCTTTTGCTAGTCTACACTGCTCCTTCTTGCACAAAACCCCCTTCTTGAGCAAGAGCTATCTGCCGCTTATTTTCAGGCATAAGGGATCTTGCACAAAAGGGTTTTTTTGCATAGTGGGGTTATAGCTGTCCCAGTCCCCATCTCTGGCTACTTGCTGGCCCTCTGCGATCATTCTACAGTATAACTGTCCCTCCTATCAGACCTCTCCCTTACCATTTTATGAGAAACAGTTGCATTCCACATCTCATTGTCTTGTACAACCAAACCTTTATCTTGCTTTAAGTTATGATAAAAGGAAGCTGCATACCAAATTTGATGGTCCTAGCTCTTACTGTGTTGGAGGAGTTCTTGAACAAACAGACTCACAGAGAGACAGATGCACATTTATAAAATGTATAATAAGAGGAGAAACTCCTTAAGTGATGCTGTCTCTGCCTAGAGAGTAAGATGTGCAGTGATGGTGACACCTTGCTGGTAGAAGATCTTCAGAGTCCATTGTTATTGTTTCTTGCAATATCAAAAATTCTAAGTAGTGCAAACCACTGAAACATGGTAAGAAGAGGATGGGGATATTTAGGCCATGCTTTAAGGTTGCCACCGGCACAACTTCCAAGGCAACAAAAATGATTAGGGGGCTGGAGCACATGACTTATGAGGAGACGCTGAGGGCTTTGGGCTTGTTGAGAAGAGAAGAGGAGGGGGTGATTTGATAGCAGCCTTTAATTATCTGAATGGAAGTTCCAATGAGGATGGAGAGATGTTGTTCTCAGATGTTGTTGACAGATGGCAGAACAAGGAGCAATGGTCTCCAGTTGCAGTGGGGGAAGTCTACATCGGATATTACAAAAAACTATTTCAGCAAGAGGGTGGTGAAGCACTGGAACGGGTTACACAGGGAAGGGATGGAATTTTCATCCCTAGAGGTTGTTATGTCCTGGCTTGAAAAAGCCCTGTCTGGGATGATTTAGTTGGGGGTGAACTTGCTTTGGGCAGAGGGTTGGACTCGATCTCCTGAGATGTCTTCCAATTCTATGATCATATGTTTCTATGATTCTAATACTATGGAAACTACCTGGAAAAAGAAAGCACCTGGAAAAACAAAAAGTCAGTGACTCAGAAAAACATTTGGGAAAACAATAAAGAAGTCAGACCCTTCAACATGACACTCAGAATCGTGAACAGAACAGCACATGACTGCAGTAAAAGCAAGAAACTGGCAGATGTCTCATGGGTGAGAGCATAAAGAAAATGAGGAAAGCATTATAGGCCTATTCCCACTAGACCTGAAATTGCAGAAGCAACAGTCATATATACTTAAACAGGTTTTTCTGGTTTCCAGTTTTTTTCCTGCCATGTTTTTTTCCTATTCAGCATAAATGCATCCTTGGATTTAAAAAAAAAAATCGTCATTTCATTCACCATTAAAATACAGAAATGCATTTTTGGAAAAATCACAGCCATCTGGAGATCACTCTATGAGTGAAGCAGGCCTGGCCAAACAGTGGATTCCTGCATTATTCTGTCTGATAGTGTCCTGTCTGAACACTTCAGGATGGTTCAGGGCTAACATCAGTCCTGTTAGCAAATACCACAGCTATTCCAAAGCGAAACATGTGACAGCCCTGGATCTTTGGCAGCAGCTTGACACAAAGGATAGGGAATCTGACTGAGCCCTAAAGGTAGCAAACCATGACCTTTGGGACTATGGATTATCCCAAAGGTTGGCCTAAGCTTGGATAGGTTGAACTGAGACTCAACCATTGTGTGTTGTGGACAGAGACAGCAGCTGCGAGAAAGTATAGGTGAATGTATTCATAGCTAATATTCCTAACTTTTAGCTGCAAGGTTTGGGTGTTCCCTTTGAAAGCAAATCACAGCCTTCCAAAGTATGCTTATTAATAAAGGGAGGCAACAAAGATGCTATTGTTGTGCACACCCTTTAATAATAATATTCTGATGTAATAAGCTGGGGGGAAAATTCTATCTGATTTATTCTCTCTTTTCTTTCCTGCTTAATTTACATTACGGCTATCAACATTGTAACCATTAAGGCATCTGATTCTCATCTGTGCAGCAAGGGAGCTCTGGTAATCTCTTCTTTTTCCACAAATCCAACCTGCTTTTTGGTTAAATTTTGGAGATAGACTGATTGAACCAAGTCATTCAGAGACAATAGATTAATGTCTCAGAACAAACCTGTAACCCATTTTAATAGTTCCAGAGAGAGAGAGAGAGAGAGAGAGAGAGAGAGATTGTTGGTGCCTGTGAGATTCCTTCTGAAGGAATGAGGAGGTCTTTATTATTTTTAATGGGGAAGAAGAGAACTGCGGGAGGGAGGGAGTCTGCTGCTGCTATCTTTACTTAACCGAAAAATGGCATGAAGATCAGAAAACATGATAGTGCAGTAAGTACATAATAGACGTGACTCCTTTGTGGCTCTCGGAAGGTAAATGCTCTAGTGGTAGTTTTCAGATTTATTCTATGGAAGTGAGCATTAGGATATACATGGTACTTTGAGCTCCATTCTGAAGGTATTTCCTGAGAATCTCCTGAGAATAGGGGTGCCAAATAATAAATAATTTATTATGTTTACTTTGCAATTGCAATGTTTTATATTTAATGTGGTTGACATAATCTTAGATTTATAACAGAAGTACATATACAAATCAGTTCATATGCGCATTCAGCAGGGGGAATGCCCTTAGACTAGAGAAGGGCTTTTCCTTTGTCCCACACAATTCCATTCATATTTTGATGAGATATAAACTGTTAAAAATTACCATTTCCCTTCTAGTTTGTGTATGGACATGGGGATGGGCTGAGATGAAATACTGGAAACTGCCACTTCCTAACGTTAACATAATGTTGTACACCTGAATATATGACTGTAAGCAGTTCCATTTAAGACTATTAACTTATGATTGTGATTATTTCTGTTACACTTTAATTTTACAGGATTATTACAAGCCAATTAAATTTTAGAAATTGAAATTTGCTGAGGGAATGTGTTACAAAGCACGTGTTTCTGACACACTGAGCAAGCGCTTCTCAGTAGCACCTCATGACTTGAATAGTGGTATTGGTTTTCTTTAATTTTTGAAGAGTAGCATGTTTCTGCAGGGTGCTTGACAAAATGACATCGTGGCCAAACTGAAAGATTCAAGTACTTAAAAATGATGTAATTCAGATCACCTTGATGTGTTAAATGGAAGGTCTTATACAAGGATGAGGTCAAACAACTAAAATTCTAGCCCTAACATTTGTCTCCTGTTTGAGAACCTAAACACTGTTTTCTGCATCTGTGAATTGCAATTTGTCAAAGTCACAATACCAAGATATGTGTTTATAGCACATATAAATAGGTGCATTGTTTTACACAGAACCAAGATGTGGCTGTTTATTATGGTAGCATGTTGGACACATGGAATTGAGAGTTCAGAAGAAACTACGAGAATGGTTGTGAATCCTGAAGCATTCATGAATATTGTGAGTTGCATATTATTACCGGAAAAGAGGTTGGGAGTAGGGAAATCTATTTTGAGTTGTATAACATACAAACAATTTTCTTCATTAACAGAGTGCCCTTTTAACCAAGACCCTTCCCCAACTTGGACATTATTTTCACACTTTCAAATGGCCTTGAGGTCTTTTGTTGAAAGCTATATTGGAATAATAAGTGAGACCTTATTAGAGAGAGCACTTTTTGTTTTCTCTGTAGTCCTACGGGTGGAAGAGACAAGTCAAGTTAATGGTGCCTTTATTTTGTTTTTTTGGGGGAGAGGATTAAATCAAAGTAATAGCTGTCAATTTCAAAGGAAATGTAGTTTTTATCATGGGAATATTAAAGGCTGGGTTGCATGTCTGTGCAGGGGACTAAAAGGACATAAGAAGCCCCTGTACACTAACTACATTTTGTGTCTAGGTATACAGGAGTAAGTAGAACTGTACACCTTCTTACTCCCTTCCTGGAGCAAGCCAGGGAGAGGAGAGGACTGGAGCCTTAATGTCACCCCTTACTGATTGGCAGCAGAGCTAGAGTGTGTTAGAAGTTACATTAATAGGCCAGCAGTAGATTACTATCCCCTGGGAGCAAGGGGTAAGGTACATTTCTGTAAATCACTGTTCCTTTCCTATGATTATACTGAAACATTATTATCCATTATGATTACATGTGTCCTAATATGAAGAGAACAGGTTTAGCCTGAAGAAAGTGTTGAGTAACAAGAGCAAGAAAGGGCTTTAAGTTCACTAAATTCTGTCTCCTAGATGAGGCAATAACTGATTTTGTTACCCACCCAGTTTAGCATATATGGTATATTAGGGTTTTTTCACTCATTCCACAATAGCAGCTTTTAACTTCCTGAAGGGAGGTTCCCAAGAGGATGGAGAGAGGCTGTTCACAGTAGTGACAGATGGCAAAACAAGGAGCAATGGTCTCAAGTTACAGTGGGGGTGGTGTAGGTTGGATATTAGGAAAAATATTTCACTAGGAGGGTGGTGAAATACTGGAATGGGTTACCTAGGAAGTGGTGGAACCTCTATCCTAAGAGGTTTTTAAGTCTCAGCTTGACAAAGCCCTGGCTGGGTTGATTTAGTTGGGATTGGTCCTGTCTTGGGCAGGGAGCTGGACGTGATGATCTCCTGAGGTCTCTTCCAGCTCTATGATTCTATACTCCATTACATCCCAGCTTAATATAAATTGCAAGTTTCCTTTCGGAACATGTTTTGTTTTGGTTTTTGACCAGCAAAAGACTAACTCATGTTCTTAGTTTCTTTTGAAGGCTTCATTATGAGTAGTCTGTTATATGACACATGAATATCTCACCATTATGAAATGCAGTGTATGTGAAGAGTCCAGTGTCTGTGATGGGTGCATATGAAGTGGCCTCTGTTAAATTTTAAATGAATTAACTAAAATGAATTAAACATAGAAATATATAGTGGCACCTGGATTACATCCAAGGCCATATTCACAACTGTAATGTGCCTAGTACAGTGACTCAGGGTACATCTAGACTGCATCCTTTATTGGGATGCTAGAAGTATTTTCTTCTGTTTCATGTCTCATCCTTAAGAGATTTGTTTAAATCCAGTTTTGTCTCTATATTGTTGAAGGTAAGCCAAGAGCTTTCCAGAAAACCTGATTCCTTCTTAATAGAAATATTCTTATGGTATAAGGCAGGGATGGGCAAGATATGGCCCACAGGCCAGATCGAACCCACCAAGTTGTTTGATCCAGCCCGCAGCTCCCTCCCCTCACCAGGGGTGCGTGACACATATAGGGAGTCACCAGCCGTTTTGAACAGCAAATTCTTCACACCCTCCTTCTCCTCCGGCACCTGATTGGGGTGGGGGAACATGCAAAGTCTCTTCTCCTTGGCAGGGGGTGCGGCACCTAGAGGAAGCTGCCAGCTATTCAAAATAGATGGCGGTTCCCAGAAGGGCGGGAGTGGGAGATGAGACTGGCCTGGGAGGCAGGGGAGTGGGTGAAGTCTCCCTCTCCTTCCAGAGGCACACGGTGCCTGGAGAGAACCACGCCTTCTGCCAGATGCCCCACCCTTTCTGGGGGGGGAATGGAGCTGACCCGCGACCACTAGCAAATTTGTTGAAGTGGCCCCCCGGTAAAAATTATTGCCCACCCCTGCTATAAGGTATAAGAAAACACCACTTGAAATGAACAATGAGTTGTCCTAGTTTCAGTAATTCCTTGTTTGGACGGGTTGCATGTACACTGATTTGTTTACAGATTGTGTCAAAAATTCACAAGAGCAAACTATTCTATAAAACACCTTTGTTTTGTTTCCTGCAGAGTGAGATTATTCGCTACAGAGGATATCCAAGTGAGGAGTATGAAATTATGACAGACGATGGCTATTACCTTAGCATCAACAGGATTCCAGTTGACACAGGAAATCGTAGAAACTCAAGTATGGCTCTGTTTTATTAAATCAGGAGGGTCTAGATAATCTCCATCCAAGATATTATAGAAGCTGCCACATGAAATTGCAAAATACAATTGTAAGGATTTTTTCAATGATTCTGTAAACTCAGCTCTATGACTGAAGAATTGCTAATATAGTACTTATTTTTAAGAAAGGAACAAAAAGTGGTCTGGAAACTACAGGCCTGTCAATTTGCCCTCAACTGAATGCAAAGGAACACTTTTGAAATAGAAAGAAGTTAAAGACACAGAGGTAAACAGCAAATGGGATAAAATACAACATGGTTTTACAAAAAGTAAATTGTGCTAAACTTGCCTATTTTTCTTGGACATAGAGGAGGGAAATAGAGCTTATCTACTTGGACTTCAGTGAGGCATTTGATACAGTTCTTCATGGGAAATTATTAAAGTTGAGAAGGTGGGGATTAATATGACAATGGAAAGATAAGTAAGAAACTGATTAAAGGGGAGACCGCAGTGGATCATGCTGAGAGTTGAACTGTCAGGCTGGAGGGAGGTTACTAGTGGAGTTAGAATCAGAGAACACTAGAACTGGAAAGGACCTCAAGAGGTCATTGAGTCAAGTCTCCTGCCCTCACGGCAGGACCCAGTACCGTCTAGACCATCCCTGATAGATGACTGTCTAGCCTGTTCTTAAATATCTCCAGAGATGGAGATTCCACAACCTCCCTAGGCAACTTATTCCAGTGTTTAACCACCCTGACAGTTAGGAAGTTTTTCTTAATGTCCAGCCTAAACCCAGTTTAAGCCCATTGTTCCTCAGGAATCAACCTTGGGACCATTTTATTTAACATTTCTGTTAATACGTTGGCATGAAAAGTGGGGGGGTGTTAAAATCTGCAGATGACACAAAATTGAGAAATATTGCTAATGGGGGGAAGGCTAAACAATCATACAAGAAGTTCTGGAGGCTCCTGAAATTTCAGTAATAGAAATGGAATGAAACTGAATAGTTCAAAGCACAACATAACACACTAAGGCCTGGTCTACACTACAGCTGAAGGTTGGCTTAAGATACGCCATCCAGCTACACAAAATGCACAGGTGGAGTTGTCATGCTCCCATCGATCTCCCGCTGTGTGGACAGTGTGCAAACACTGTCACTGGCTTCCCTTACTTCGTATAAGGAGCAGGAGTGCCAGCATCAACAGGAGTGACCTTTGAATGTGATCTAGCAGGTCTATACTACACCCGCTAATTGAACCCAGGAAGATTGACAGCAGCAGCATCAATCTTCCGCATAGTGTAGACATAGCCTTAGAGATGAACAGCATGAATTTTTGCTGTAAAATGGGGACTTATCGATGGGAAGCTTCAAAAGAGGAGAAAACCCAAGGTATATTGGTTGATCACAAGATGACTACAAGCCACCTATGTGGCGTGGCAGTAAAAAAGGCTAATGCAGTCCAGGATGCATCAAATAAGGAATTTCCAGTAGAAAAAGAGAAGTGTTAGTGCCATTTTACAATGCTCTAGTGAGAATTCATCTGGAATACTGTGTGTATTTCTGGTATCCTATATTTAAGAAAGCTGATTTCAAACTGGGAGAGGTGCAGAGAAGAGCTATTAGGATGGTCCAAGGAATGGACAACCTACCTTATGCGTGGAGACTCAGAGAGTTTGGCTTCTTTTCCCTAACCAAAAGAAGGCGGATAGGATTGTAGGGTGATCAGATATTCCAAATGTTTAGGAATAGTCCCATTATTCAGAGTTTTCTAGGCACTCACTGAAATCCCCTTCCCTCCCCTCCCCCACCTGCCATCCTGATTTTTCACACTTGCTGTCTGGTCACTCTATATGACAGCTCTCTATGAATACACTGGAGGGATAAATACCAGGGAGAGAGAAGACCTATTTAAGTTAAGCACAAGAACAAATGGATATAAACTGGCCATGAATAACTAGATGAAAGTTTTTAACCATCAGAGGAGTGAAGCTGTGGAACAGCCTTCTAAAGGGAGCAGTGGGGACAAAAACAAAACACCTAAATGGCTTCAAGACTCAGCTTGATAAGATTATGGAGAGAATGTTATGCTGATACTGCCTATTTGCAACTGCTAGTCACAAATATCTCCAATGGTCATGACATTGTGAAAGAAATCCAAGGAGAGGGGTCAAATATTATTTTACTAGCTGGACTTACCTAGCGTTGCTCGGGAAACCAGAGGAACAAAATTTAGGAAATTTAGGAAAGGAGGGGATCCTGAGCCAGGGGACCCCCTGGGTCACAGACCCTGGGGGCTGATGGCTCCTGGCCCACACCTGACCTTCTGAGAGCAGCAGGACCCTCCTCCCCCCAGGACTGAGCAGCCAGCCCCCAGGAGAACAGTACACAGTCATGCGGCCAGTAGCAAGAGGATTTCTCTTTGCAAGGCTGGCTCAGGGATCCACCTGCCCTGCCTTGGCAAGCAAAAGCTCAGAGCTCACATCCAACCCTGAAGGCTGGAACCAGACACAGAAGAGCCCCACTCGCAGTACGAACAGCAGCCGTCTGGCTTCACAGCAGTGTAATGCATCAAGGGTTTAACCCAGCCCCTCCGCCCTGGGCTGCAGCAGGCACACGGATTCCTTCTGCTTGGATAAGCCCAGCGAGCTGAGCAGAAAGGCTGGCCAGCTTTGGTTTTTGTTTCCGGAGGGGGGAGTGGCAGGTGTGGAGCAACCCTGGGTGAAGGGAAGGTTACACGCGGGAGGAGCGCCTCAGCTCGCGCCCAGGACTGCAGGTGCCACGGGGGGCAGGGTGGGTGCCTGAGCCATTGCGTGTATGGGGGTGGGGCACTGCATGCCGGTGGGGTGGGCAGAAGAGGATCAATTATGTAACCTCACGGGTGGGAGAGGGTGAGTCCAAGGAGACTACACACAGGAGAGGCGCCCCAGCTCACGCCCGGGTCAACCCATGCAAAGTTTGGCTGCTGTAGCTCTTATAGTGTCCAAGTTATTAGCGCACAAACTTACAAACATTCTCCTTTATATATTAGATAGGGTGGTACTTGGACAGATGTGGTGGAAGAAATTCAGATTCTCTGTCTATATGGGACACAGGTTGGCAGTTAGGGAGGTGGTGGGCAAAGGGCAGGGAAGAGTGGAGCGCTGTCTGTGTGGGGCACAGAGTAAGATTTAAGGAAGTGGCGCATGAGGGGTGGGGAAGAGCGGGGCGCTGTCTGTATGGTGCACAGGCTGGCAGTTTGGGAGGTGGTGGGGAAGGGTGGGGAGGAGAAGGGCACTGTCTGTATGATGCACAGGCTGGCAGTTAAGGAGGTGGCGCGGAAGGCGGGGTGGCAGCGTGCAAAAGAGCCAACCCTTCTCCCCCTCCCTCCTTCTCTCTCCCCCCCTTCTGTCTGGCCCAGCACCGGTTTTAACTGTCAGCGCCCTTTTCCACTAGTCCGAACTACCTAGTCCGTGCCGCGTGTAGCCGCACGGCACGGGGTTCGAACAAGCCGGGATTTAAAAATGGCGGCGCCCGGCTTATGCAAATGAAGCCCAGGAAATTCAAATCCCGGGCTTCATTTGCAAGTGCGGTATGCCTACATTACCCTCCTAGTTCGAACTGGGAGGTTAGTGTAGACATACCCCCTGCTAGCAGAGACCTCCCTTTTTCTTTTATAAGAAACAATCGCATTCCAGGCACATTCCATTGTCCTGGCACAACCAAACTCTGACCTTGCTTTAAGTTATGATAAGAGGAAGCTGCATACCAAATTTGGTGGACCTAGCTCTTAACGTTTAGGACTTTTTGAACACTCTGAAATATGGACAGATATATGGTAGATTAGAGAGATTCTGCATTTGTTAAATAATCCATGTCTTTCTTTCTCAGGTCTGAAGCCTGTTCTTCTCCAGCATGGCTTAGTTTCAGAGGGAACCACTTGGATTACAAATATGGTCAACAGCAGCCTGGGCTTCATCCTAGCTGATGCTGGATATGATGTTTGGATTGGAAATAATAGAGCAAACTACTGGGCAAGAAAACACCACAACTTTACAGCTGACCAGGAGGAATTTTCAGATTACAGGTACCTTAAACCTAATGGCAGAAAGACTTTTTAAAAAAATCTTAATTTTTCCTATTTAAGTGATTTTCTATTTATAAACAAATGGTTCAGACTTACTGGTGAAGTCCAGCTTGTTTGCACTGCTCTGTTTGTGATACAACTTAATCATAATGCATTTTAAGGAGGCGGTGACTGTTTCTACTATTATGCCAGCCATCTAATTCAACTGACAATCTTATACCACTTAAACTTAATGATCCTTCATCATTTATTGTGCTGTGCACATCTCCTGGTGTTCAAGTGTGGGAATTTCAAAGGGTATGTCTACACTACAAAGTTAATTCGAACTAACGGACGTTAGTTCGAATTAACTTTGATAGGCACTACACTAGCGCTCCACTAGTTCGAACTTAATTCCAACTAGCGGAGCGCTTAGTTCGAACTAGGTAAACCTCATTGTACGAGGACTAAGCCTAGTTCGAACTTACTAGTTCGAATTAAGGGGTGTGTAGCCCCTTAATTCGAACTAGTGGGAGGCTAGTCCTCCCCAGCTTTCCCTGGTGGCCACTCTGGCCAACACCAGGGAAACTCTATTGCCCCCCTCCCGGCCCCGGACCCCTTAAAGGGGCACGGGCTGGCTACGGTGTCAGTGCCAGGTGCAAGCCTACCAGCACCCAGCCAGCAGACCCTGCACCTGGCACGGCTCGAGCCAGCCACCCGATGCCCCCCAGCCCTCCTCCTCTTCCCGGGACCAGGCTGGCGGCTCCCGGGAGCTTGCCCGGGACCGCAAGAGGCGGGCACCCGCCTGGGCTAGTGCGGACATCGTGGACCTCGTCCACGACCTCTGCACTAGGCACAGGAAAGTGGCCATCTAGGGCAGGATAGCTGCCAGCCTGGCCACCCAGGAGCAGGTTTGCATGAAAATCAAGGTGGTCCACTGAGACCCCCGACCCTGAGCCCTGAGCTTACAATGGCCGTACTGGGTCAGACCAAAGGTCCATCTAGCCCAGTAGCCTGTCTGCCGACAGCGGCCAACCCTAGGGACCCTGGAGGGGATGGACCGAAGACAGTGACCAAACCTCATTGTACGAGGTTTGTAACTCTTAAGTGCTTGTAACCTCTCCCAGCTTACTAGCTTTTACAAACTCAAGTGTATACTCTTAATAATCAGCAAGTGGTCCATTCTCTGTTACCCATTCCCAGCCCTGACAATTAAGCAGAGGCTAGGGACACCATCTATGCCCTTCCTGGCTAATGGAAGTCTTGGCCTCCACAACATTCTCTGGAAATGAATTCAACAGATTATGTGTTGCACGAAGAAATGCTTCCTTTTGTTTGTTTTAAATCTGCTGCCTATTAATTTCTTTTGTGACTTTTAATTCTTGTGTTATGAGGAAGGTAAATAACTTTCCTTATTTACTTTCTCCACATCCAGTCATGATTTTATTGACCTTTATCATATCCCTCTAGAGTCATCTCTTTTCCAAAATGAATAGTCCTAATCTTAATAATCTCTCCTTATATGGCAGCTGTTCCATATTCCTAATAATTTTCGTTGCCCCTTTTCTGAACCTTTTCCAATTCCAGTATATCTTTTTTTTTTAGATCTGCATACAATATTTAATATGTGGGCATATCATTGATTTAGATAGAGCAATACAGTATTTTCTGTCTTATTATGTATCCCTTTCTTAACGATTCCCAGCTATTACAAATAATTTATGAACGTATTGAGAATTAGACACAAGATAGATCCCTGCAGGACCTCACTTAATATATTCTTCCAGCTTAACTATAAACCATTACTCTCTGACTATGGTTTTCCAACCAGTTGTCATCTACCTCATAATAGGTTTATCTAGATAGTTCACTAACTTGTTTACAAGACAAAAATGTGAAAAATATCAAAAACCTTACTTTATGGAAAGCTTACTTAAAGCCTTACTTAATAGTCATGACATATTACTTCAACTACTATCCCATACTCACAGAGCCCGTTACCCTGCCACAGAAGGCTATTGAGTTGGTTTGACATTATTATCACATTATTATCTGCTAGGTAATTACAAATGGATTGATTTATTATGTGTTGCATTATATTTCTATGTACTGAAGTTAAACTGACTGGTCTATGATTTCCTAGGTTGCCTTATTCTCCTTTCTATAGATATTGTAGTGGGTTCACTCACTTTCCATACGGCTTCTTCCCTCAGGGTGGCTTGTGGGGAAGTAACCGGCTGCTCCAATGCCAATGCGCCCCCTTTGGGTGAGGTGTTCTCTTCTGGGCACTGCTTTCCGGCAGTGACCACTCCGATCTTGGTCTGCGCCCCCTTCTGGGGAGGAGTCATTGTTCTTCCTCCACTCCTCCTCCGGGGTCCTCCCTACAACCCCCAGTTCTTCTCCCACTCTGCCTGCCCAGATGCTTTCTGCAACCCTGCCTTGTGGATTTATGGCCTGGGGCTTTCCTGTCTCAAACTCCCCCAGCTTATCACAGCTGCCTCCTTGTGAACCGTGGCTGCCTCCTTGCAGCCCGGCCTTTTAGGGCTGCCTCCTTGCAAGCCCCACCCTCCATGACTGCCTCCTGCAGCCCCTAGGACCTCAGGCCGGGTAGCCTAGGTTTGCTAGGCCGAAGCCTCTCTCACTGCAGGCAGACAGGCAGGTCCTTCTCCTCCTTCCAGGAGTTGCTTTATACCGCCTCCAGCTGGGCCCTCATTAGCTGCCTCAGCTGTGCTTCCCTCCTTCACTCCAGCTCCCAACCCCTTAAAGGGCCAGTGCAGGGCAATGCCCTGCCACAATATATACTATATTTTTTTTCATTTACGAATCCTTGGGTATCTCTCCTGTCTTCCATGAGGTCTCAAAGATAATCTGTAATGGCTCAACTATCTCTTCAATCAGTTCCTTAAGTATTCTAGCGTGTATCTTATCAGACTTTGACATCTTAAAGACATCTAATTTGTCTAAGAAATTCTTAACCAGTATTTTTCAGCTTCAGATTCTATCCCATTTACACTGATGTTCACTATGTTAGTCATCCAAATGTTAACGTTTTCCGGTGAAAACTGAAAATATAAAAAGCATGTAACAGTTCGGCCATTGCTGTGTTTTCTCTTGTTGTCTTTTCCTCCTGACTAAGTAATTGGCTTACCTTGTCTTTGATCATCTTCTTGCTTCTCAATATTTGTAAAATGTTTTCTTGTTATTTTTTATGTCCTGAGATAGTTTTAATATCATTTTTGCCTTGGCATTTTAAATTTTGTCCTACATGCTTGTAATATTTTATTATATTAATTCTTCATAATTTGACATAGCTTCCACTTTTTGTAGGACTCCTTTTTCACTGAAGAGATCCTGAGTAAGCCAGGGTGGTCTCTTATATTTCCAATCTTTTCTATGCACTAGGATAATTTTACTTTTATGACCTTATTAATATCTCTTTAAAAGTTGCCAACTCTCCTGAACTTTATTTTCCCATAGATTTGCTTCCCATCAGATTTTTGCCTCCCAATTCTCTGAGCATATGTCTACAAAGCAGGGCTAAAGTTGAATTAACCTACGCAACTTCAGGTACGTCAATTGCGTAGCTTAAGTTGAAATAGCTTAGTTTGGCTTTTGGAGCTGTCTACAGAGCAGGAAGTTGAAGGAAGAACTCTTTCCCTTCAACTTCCCTTACTCCTTATGAAATGAGGGCTACAGGAGTTGAAGCAAGAAGTCCTCAAGCTCAACATTATTTCAAAATAAAGGCTTGTAGTGTAGACACACGCTATGTTATTTCAGAATAATGTCAGTTATTCTGTGTAGACGTACCCAGAGTTTGTTACAGTCTGCATTCCTAAAGTTAATTGCTTTTTATTCTGCTATTTTCTACCATTCCTTGGAATCATGAATTTTATCATTTCATGATCATTTTCACCCAAGCTGCCTTCTATATATAAAATGTCAAAAAACCGTTGAGCTGGAATTAATATACACATTCGACACCCTGAAACTAAGGTTTAAATAGACACATGGAGTGGTTCTCACAATACAATAGGTTATTTCCCATTCAGATGCTCTTACCTTCTCATCGCCATTGGAGATGAGCCAATCCAATCAAATTTAATAAGCACTGATATCACAATCTCATCTCTGTATCTCTTTCTTTTTTTTCTTTGTTTCTTCAGCATCTGAGCAAGTGAATTGTATCTCCCCAAAGCTTATGCCCTTATACTCTAATAATTTTTTTAGTCTTTAAAGTACCACCAGACTCTTCGTTGTTTTTGCTGACACAGGTTAAGAAGGCTACCCCTCTGAAACCAGTTTCTTCCTATTTGTCAGAACAAATCTAGAACAGCCTCTCCTCCAGTCATTTTCTCTATCTTCTGTTATAAAAAGCTGTCTCCAGTGCATTCCAAGAACTTGTTGGAGCCTTCCAAGAATCTGTTGGATAATCTGTGCACTGCTGTATTATTTTCTTAACCCATGTTTGGGTAGTTGATGTCCTCCATTGCTACCAAGTCTCGTGTTGTGTATGATTTTGTGAGATGTTTAAAAAAAGGACTCATCCACCTTTTCTTCTGGTATATGTGTTCTACAGGGGTATGTCTAGACTACATGCCGCATGTAAATTAGACTACCTGACATAGTCAATGAAGCCGGGATTTAAATATCCCCAGCTTCATTAAAATAAAAATGGCCACCGCGCTGTGCCAGCTCAGCTGATCGTCGCCACAGAGCGCGAGTCAAGACGTGGATCGGTCGACAAGGGAAGCCTTTGTCAACCGCTCCTGTAAACCTTGTTTCACGAGGCATAAGGGAGTGGTCGACAAAGGTTTCCCTTGTCGACCGATCCGCATCTTGACTCGCACGCTGTGCTGACGATCAGCTGAGCTGGCACATACTACTTGCATTAGTATACAGACATCTAAGAAAGTCATTAAATTTTCACTCTGTATTCCCTCCTGTCTCTCCTTTGTTCCTGCTGTGATTTCCCATGTTCTCCTCTCCCCCACCCAACAGGTTCCTACCTTTCTCTGTAGTCTCTGTGCTTTGAATGTACCCATGGGCTTTTGTCTCCTGTCCCCCTTTGGATCTAGATTAAAACCCTCCTCACTAGGCTAACTAGTGTGTATCCAAAGATACTCTTCCCCTGTGGTGATAGGTAGATTCCATCTCTGTTCAGCAGTCCTCCTTCTTGCAACAGCATGCCATGTTTGAGCAAGCTGAAGCCCTCCTGTTGATACCATGAGTACAGCCATGTTTTCATCTCCAGGATGTGTCTGTTTCTGCCTTGGTCCCTGCCCTTGACTGGAAAGATTGCTGAGAAACCCACCTGTGTCCTCAGTCTGTCTGTAATATCTTTGATATGGGCCCTTGTGAGGCAGCACACCCTCTGATAAGCCAGGTCAGAATGGCAGATGGATGCCTCCATTGTTCTGAAAAGGGAGTCACTGATAACAACCATCCTTATTTTTTTCTTGGGATTGATGGATGCAATCCTCATAGCCATGGAGGGTACATGGCTTGGGGGTTAGTGCACTACTAGGGACACAGGAGAACTTGGGTCTTATCCCCCTGCTTCAGTCACTGTTTGATTATTTATCCACAGTGGAACAGCTTCAACAGCAGAGGATGAGCCCTGTGTCAGAATATCCCATAGTTTAGTGAGATTCAGAGAACTCTTCTGGGAAGTGGGAGTCCCCAGTTCAAATTCTTTAGCAGTGAGGGAGGAATTGATCCTGAGTTTCCCCAATCATCTTCTCTTCTAGCTGTTTTGTGCCACACAAGGCAGGATTTTTTCTCATTCCCACAAGAAATTCCTTAGGTACCTAAGCCATCTGACTCCAGGCACTGAGTTCCAGTTTGTGGCTCACTAAGCAGAGAGAAGCAATTCCCTGCGGTCTGGACTTTTGCACCTATCTCCGAAAGAGGGGCTGAGCTTAGCACACATCCCTCTCATTGGTGTCTCCCATTATCTGTCTTTGGCAGCCCTCTCCCCTCTCACCTTATGTAGCATGCTGGGTTTTGTGGCATCTTTTCCATTCATTGTTTAGGGAGCCTAGGTACTTAACTTGACTTTGTAGATTGCAGTGTTATTTCTATGTTTTTCGAGGCACCTAAAAGTTAGATGGTGCTGAGCAATGTAATGGTTTGTGTATCCTACCCCAAACTAATTTAAAAAAATAATATAATATTGCTAAAGGACCATTGTAAACAGCATCTGTACCACCCCCAGCACATTGTGAAACCCTTCCAGTGAACATCATACTCCTCTTTATATCCAAGCATTGCCAAAGCCTAGGGCTTACCTTAACTTGAGGACACAGGTTAAAACTACAACTGCCTTGTCTCCAGCCAAATATGTGAAGCTTTTAAAAATAAAATGAAAAGGTGTCTTGACTACATAGAGAGACAAAGATGTAACTTCCATTGGGGCATAAATGATCAGTGAATGAGAATTATCTGACTTGCTGTGTCTGGGATTCAGAAATGTTGCATTTTGCACACAGGAACATGAATTATAACTTCATTACATATCCAATTTCATTTTGTGTTGCAGCTTTCATGAAATGGCCCTATATGATCTTCCTGCCATCATAAACTTTATTCTGCAGAAAACGAGGCAAGAGCAACTGTATTACATAGGCTATTCTCAGGGCACTACCTTAGGTATGGTAAGAGAAATCAAATTATTGTTGTCATGAAAGCTAGAGCCTTACTGTATTATCTGCTGCATCCAGTAAGTGACACTTCCTTCCTCAAAAGCTTATCATTTAAAAGAAACAAACAAGTGATGAGGGAAAGAGGACAGGGTGGCAACAATAATATGTTATTAGCTACCTATTTGTGTGCACCATTCATAGGTGTGAAAGATGCAATAGCACAAGTAAAAAAGACTATAATCACAACTAGCTCTCTGTCTTACAGATAGCAGGTTTCTGTAGGCATTTTTAACCTGAGTCAGGACAAGATTTGAAAGGGGGGGGGACACTGTATGCACTTTAGCTCATTAAAGCTTTTTGTTGCTGTTTATTGTGTCATTCAATGCTCTGAGGAACCATAGAATCCAGGGGTGGTGAACCTCAGGCCCAGGGGCCGAATGCGGCCCTCTACTTGCCTGGATGCAACCCCTGAGGTTCAGGGCTCCCCCCAGCATAGGGGAGCCCATGCTGGCACTCCAGCCCCCTTGAAGCTCCACCGCAGGGCTGTAAGCACACAAAGTCTACTAGACTGCCCCCCGCTGGCTCTGGTGCGCAAGGGGAATGTGGAGAGTCTTTCTCCTCAGTTGGGAGCTATGTCTGTGAGGGTTTTTTGTTTGTTTGTAGTTTTGCTTCTCACTTGTGTATGGCCCCTGACTGATTTTTCTGTGGGTCAGCAGCCCCTGACCTCAAAAAAGGTTCCTCACCCCTGCTATAATCCTTGGGCCAGTCCCTTCCTCACCCTTCTCAACCTAAAGAAGAGGGGACAAGTAATTTTACAAAGTTTGGAAAGTCAAACTAAAAGGATCCCAACTGTGGAGAGTTTGCTGGGAGACAGAGTAGAAACCAGCATTGGAAGAAAAGTACTAGTGGATGAGGACGGGGTAATATATTTTATTGGACCCATTTCTGTTTGTGAAATAGCCAAGTTTTTGACCTACACTCAACTGTTCTTTGGGACAGGTCAGATTACCTTTTCCAGACCTGAAAAAGATCTTTAGCGCTCTCTAGTTTGCTGTCTTGTCTCTTTCTCCATCAGACCCAACATGGCTGCACCTACACCACGACTAAGAGTGGGATGACATTCTGACCAGGATTGGGAGATGATAGCTCTTATAAAGACCCTGATTCTCATCCCTTAGTTCCAAAATGCTTCCCACTGATGAACCTGTCATTATTCCAACTCTCATTCACCCAGCCTCTGGCATCTTATTTCCAGTGAGCAGGCAGGCAGGCAGAAGGGGAGTGATTTTGATAGGATTTCTGCATTTAGTATTCCTGACTCCTTTCTTAGGGGCATTTAGAACGTGTAAGAAAAATTCCAGACCCCACAGAAATGTGTGATTTGGAAGTTTTTGATTTCCAGTATATTCTGATATAGACGTGACTTGCCTTCCTGCCAATTCCAGGCTGTGTCTACATTGACATCCCTTTCCGGAGAAGGGATGCTAATGAGACACTTCGGAATTGCAAATCCGCGGGGAATTTTAATATCCCACGCAGCATTTGCATTTACATGGCTGCCGCTTTTTTCCGGCTCGGGGTATTCCTTTCAAGTAGGAATAAGGGATCTTCCGGAAAAGCGCTTATTTTCCAGAGAATCGCGTCTACACTGGAGCTTTTCTCCGGCAAAAACCCCAAGCCAGAAAAAAGCGGCAGCCATGTAAATGCTAATGCCGCGGGGGATATTAAAATCCCCCGCGGATTTGCAATTCTGAAGTGTCTCATTAGCATCCCTTTTCCGGAAGGGATGCCAATGTAGACACAGCCCCAGTGTGTGCAATGCTGAGCTTTTCTAAGTAATCTTTAGTTTCCTTTTTGTTTCACACCAGATTTCTTACAAAATGACAAAATCTGTGCTGACAAAACTGACCTGAGGTTAATGGTGTTATGCCAGAAGAGAATTTTGCCTACAATGCATACATTATGATTCAGAATGAGTATATCCTTACACCAGCTTAGATGTCTGAACCAATACAGAATTATTGCTGACCCCAGACATTCAAAAATCATGAATCAGGTCTCGTAGGTTATGTCTACACTAGCCCACTAGTTCGAACTAGGGTGGCTAATGGAGGCATTCGAACTTGCAAATGAAGCCCGGGATTTAAATATCCCGAGCTTCATTTGCATGTTCCTGGGCGGGCGCCATTTTTAAATCCCCTTAGTTCAAACTGACTGCTCGCGGCTACACGCAGCAGTCAGAAGTTAATCCGAACTAAGTCCTTAGTTCAGATTAACTTTTACACCTCATTGCAGGAGGAGTAACAGTTAAATCCAAACTAAGGACTTAGCTCAGATTAACTTCTGACTGCTGCGTGTAGCCGCTGGAAGTCAGTTCGAACTAAGGGGATTTAAAAATGGTGCCCACCCAGGAACATGCAAATGATATTTAAATCCCGAGCTTCATTTGCAAGTTCGAATGCCTCCATTAGCCACCCTAGTTCAAACTAGGGGGCTAGTGTAGACATACCCCTAAAGATCACAAGATTGGCTTAACAATTATTCGATTTTTTTAAAAATAACTCTGTGTATGTGGGTGGGTGTGTTGGAAGAGAGGGATTGTCTATTTGCTTTCTGAATTTTGTATCTTCACAGTGCACTTAGTCACATTTTAAATTCCTGACCATAACAACAAAGTCTAGGAGCTTTCTCTTTTAAAATGAAATCTAAGATTCTCCCATAATCAGTTGTTTCAGGGAGTGAAAGCTTTATATTTAACTTCAGATCCTATGAAACACATTTTTAAATTGCAAGACTTGGCAACAGTTGAATTTTTTAGAATTGTATAAAGCAAGTTTTTTTCCCCTAGGATTTCTCTGATCTATTTCTTGTGCTTTCTCAGGTTTCGTTGCATTTTCATCCTTGCCCCGGCTGGCTCAAAAAATCAAAATATTTTTTGCATTGGCTCCTATAATCACACTTAAGAATTCTAAAAGTCCACTGGTAAAACTGTTCTTCATACCTGAACGAATAAGCAAGGTGTGTGATTCTGGTTATAGATGCTCCTGATTATTTATGTATATATTAACAAGTGTGTGTTTGATGTTTTATAGAAAATGACAAAAGC
This sequence comes from Pelodiscus sinensis, assembly GCF_049634645.1. Taxonomy (NCBI): domain Eukaryota; kingdom Metazoa; phylum Chordata; order Testudines; family Trionychidae; genus Pelodiscus; species Pelodiscus sinensis. Next base: position 39,173,667 of record NC_134718.1, read on the forward strand.
AAAGTCTCTTCTCTGAGGAGCTTTTATTCTGCATAGGAAAAGTAGCAACAAAAGATGTCAGGAAGAGATGCAAACAAGAGCAGTAATTAATTATTTTGGCATATACTATACTTTTTTGTTTTGCTTTGTTTTGTTTTATTTTTACTCATCTTTGCTTGTGTTAAGATATGCATATTGGTTTTTTTAAGCAAGGAACTTGAAAACATTTTAGCAGAGGCTCTACAGTGAAAGAGAGAGAGAAGGAGAGAGATTTGGGAATTGTAACATTTTCTTTATTTCTAGTAAAATCCCATATTCGGTGTGAGAAGAATGTAATACTTTCATTGTCATTGTCATGTGTCATGGTGGGTTGGTCTCAGAGGCTTCATAGAATAACCTCATTTTTGAGACAAGATGGAGGAGAAATGTATAGAGAAGAGATGGAGGGCTAAGGGAGTACAGTGCTAAGAGAGTAAGATTAGGATATAAATCAGGAGTGGGCAATAATTTTTGACTGGGGGCCACTTCAGAAATTTTGAACTGGCCACCCTGGAAGGGGTGGGGCCTCAGGCAGAAGGGGCAGGGCCAGGATACTTCCCTGCTTCCTCACTCACAGACATTAATTCAGGGGTGGGCAAAAAGGCCTCCGGGGGCCAGATGCAGCCTATCAAGCAAGTTGATCTGGCCCACTGAGGCCCTGCTGCTCCCCCCACCCTCAGGCCAATCAAGGCCAGGGGTGGGGAGGGAAGCATGAAAAGTCTCCTCCCACCCTGCTCCCACCCTGCAAGGAGAGCATGGTACTTAGAAGCACCGCATGGTCCTGGCAGCGTGGGAGGAGACTTTGTGCAATTCTCCTGCCCCCATTCCCTGATTGGCTTGGGGGTGGAGGGAAGCGCATGGTGCTTTTAAGCACTGCACACTCCTTGCAGGACAGGGGCAGGATGGGAGGAGACTTTGAACCGCGTTCTACCGCCTCCAGTCCAATCAGGGCCCAGGGGTGGGGGGAGCGTGCAAAGTCCCCTCCCACCCTGCAAGGGGCTGCTCAGCTGTTAAAGTCAACTGCCAGCTGCTGTTCAGCTGGCAGTTGACTCTAAGCGCGACGCTCCCTTGCAGGGCAAGGGCAGGGAGCAAGAGACTTCATGTGCTCCCCCTCTCCAGGCCCTGATTGACCTGGAGGCAGCAGTGGGGAGCACACGAAGTCTCCTCCCACTGCCAGGGACTGAGGCACCTGGAGGACACTCCCAGCTATTCAGAACAGCTGGTGGTTCTCTCTGGGAGGACAAAGACTTAGCGCACTCCCCCACCCCCAGATCAATTAGGGTTTGTGGGTGGGAAAGCAGAGAAGTGTCCTGGCCCCACCCCTTCCACCTGAGGCCCCGCCCCTTCCGGGGTAGCCCAAAGCCACTTCAAAAATTTCTGAAGTGGCCCCTGGTCAAAAATTATTGCCCACCCCTGTCCTAATAAACCATAGTGAGTAATGTCTTTGTGTTTTTACAGGCTATTCTTGGCAAGAAAGAATTCTCTGTGAAGGGAGAGGTTCTGAGCAAATGGACTGTTTGGGTGTGCCGCTACAGAGTATTTCAGAAGTTTTGTTCCTTGGTCTTTTCTGTCATTGGGGGCTTTAATGAAAAGAATCTAAATATGGTATGTGTTCAGTGATTTTGAACGAACTAATTTGTTGCTTGGCGACATTACATGGATAATTAATTTTATACAACAAAACTGGCTTCCTTTTGTTACCAGTTTGATCCCAGGGTAGGTTAATATGTTGATACTGTGTGTTTATGGTGGATGAGGGAGTAAAGGTTGGCTGGGATGCTGTAAGATGGATCAGTTCATTTGTTTGACCTCACTTGAGAAGGGAGTAAATGATTACACTAAGCACAAGATAATGGAGAATGAGCTCCTAATATTTTGAAGTATTAGGCTCTGAATTCAAATGCATAATGCAATGACCTCAGTCAGAAATCTTTTATCTTTACTGAATGTTGTACTTCCTCAGACCTGCTGAGGAACAAACCTGGACAAAGGGTGGGCTGGGGCGGTATTGCTTTTGGGGTTGTTTATTGGTACAGATTCTTAAGAGTAAAGTGATACTCACACACACATATCACATTCATGCTGGCAGTTTGAAGGCAGGCTGCAAGTGCAGCGTAGATTGCTTCTGATTTCACTGGTGGCCAGAGCGCTGGCCAGGCAGCAGCTTCCCAGACTCGACCATGATGTTCCTTGGGAGATCCCTTTGGATCTGCAGGAGGCTTGACTTCCTCCGGGCCAGTCCCAGGTTTCTGCTGTGATGTTACATTTAGTCTGGGAGAGAGAGATTTTCTGGCTGCTTCTTAGTTAATTTATCTGCTTTCAGAGTCTTTGTCTGCCTTAAAAGGTCAGAGATCTCAAACTGCCTTAGATTGGGTATTTCTCATTCACATCTTACACACATTCCACAGATTACATGCATATTCATAAGCAAAATGGTTTCTAGGCAAAGTTGGGCCTCATGATAGACTTGGGTAGCAAGAAATTGCATTGAACTGAAGATTACATACCAAAGGCATGATAAAAAGAGCCAGCGTCAGGGGAAAAGAAAAAGGAGAGGAGTATGTCCAGTCAGCTAGACACCAGTGGAGAGGAGGGACATGTCTGGTTAAGTTACACTGAACATATGTAGTCAGCTTATTTTATTCTGAAACCACATGAACTTTTTAGGTTTGAAAGTTCTTTTTGAACGCTGACATTATTGGGTTAATGTTTCAGTTGGAAAAACACAGGGGCTACGTCTACACTGGCCCCTTTTCGGAAAGAGGCATGCTAATTTCACAGGTCGTAATAGGGAAATCTGCGGGGGATTTAAATATCCCCGTGGCATTTAAATAAAAATGTCCGCCGCTTTTTTCCGGCTTTTAGAAAAGCCGGAAAAGAACGTCTACACTGGCCCCGATCCTCCGGAAAAAAAGCCCTTTTCCGGAGGATCTCTTATTCCTACTTTGAAGTGTGTTTATGGTGTAGGAATAAGAGATCCTCCGGAAAAGGGCTTTTTTCCGGAGGATCGGGGCCAGTGTAGACGTTCTTTTCCGGCTTTTCTAAAAGCCGGAAAAAAGCGGCGGACATTTTTATTTAAATGCCGCGGGGGATATTTAAATCCCCCGCGGATTTCCCTATTACGACCTGGAAAATTAGCATGCCCCTTTCCATAAAGGGGCCAGTGTAGACGAGCCCAGGAAGAAAATTATCTAAATACAGCATACCTCCACTTTATAGCCATATAGCTCTTTAAAAACATATGAATACACAATAGTATATAGTAGCTAACCTGCGAAAGAACATGAGCAAAACTGAGCATCACATTCAAACATTTTACCCCTGTCATCTAGACCTGCTTTGAATAGAATTGGTAGATTCAGAGGAAAGAATACCAGTACCCTGTATATGCAACCACTCTCTGTATTTCTGCTAGCTGGTGAGAGATTTGCAAAAAAGTTTAGCATAGATGCAACTTCAACTGACTCAGTCTAATTCTAGGTCTATTTCAAAGTCTTAGTTCTCATCTTTATACATCTCACTGAGTTAACAGTAGAGTTGACAAGTGTTTTCTATGATGTGAAGATTATCTATTTCTACTGATGGTATAGGGGAGCAGAAAACTACAGTTCTTCACCCCTCCTTTCCCCCCAGAGCAAAGAGTAATCAGGGAGGGAATTGGGACAGAGAACAGTGTCTCCAAATGACTTGTGGGGATGGTGAGCTGGTGACTTATCTCTGGCTTAGGACTATGACTAATGTCACAAACTACCCCATGTTAACGTGTACAAAGCTCTGCTAGAGGCAAGGCCTGAGGCATTCGTGTAAAACAAATCTCCTTGCACACGTGTTTCCAAAATAACTGAGGCTTCAGAAAAGCCCTGCATTTCTTTCCTACAGACAAATCAAAGTATAATTATCATTTACAAATGCAGTGTCAGCAAAGGAGGAATGTTGATTGGGGACATTTTAAACAGATGATTGCATTTTTCCTCTTGATAAGATATCCAAATGTATGAAAAATGCAGATGTAGGTAGGTTACATATCTTTGAGTATCTAAGAGACTGAGGGGAGGTGCTTCTCTAACTCATAATACCAGTTGCCCTTTTCCCTGAAGCTAGACTATTTGTTTTGATTACATTGCCCTTTAAAAACAAGTTATATTAATAGGACCCTTGGCAAAAAAGATCTGTGAACCCAAGTGATGCTTTAAGAGTATGGGAATAGTGACCATAATATAATAACATTTAACATTCTTGTGGTGGAAAGAACACCTCAGCAGTCCAGCACCCTGGCATTTAATTTCAAAAAGGGGAATTACACAAAAATGAGGAGGTTAGTTAAACAGAAATTAAAAGGCACTATAACTAGAGCCAAATCCCTGCACGCTTTTTAAAGACACTATAATAGAGGCCCAACTTAAATGTACACCCCAAATTAAAAAACATAGCAAGAGACCTAAAAAGAGTCACCATGGCTTAACCACCATATAAAAGAAGCAGTGAGGGACAAAAAGGCATCTTTTAAGAAGTGGAAGTCCAATCCTACTGAGATAAATAGAAAGGAACATAAACACTGTCAAATCAAGTGTAAAAATGTAATAAGAAAAGCAAAAAAAGATTTTGAGGAACAGCTAGCCAAAAACTCAAAAAGAAATAACAAAATGTTTTTTAAGTACATTAGAAGCAAGAAGCCTGCTAAAAAACCTGTGGGTCCCCTAGATGATCGAGATATAAAAGGAGCAGTCAAGGATGATAAAGCCATTGCGGATAAACTAAATGACTTCTTTGCTTCAGTTTCACGGCTGAGGACGTTAGGGAGATTCCCAAATCTGCACCATCCTTTGTGGGTGATGAATTTGAGGAACTGTCCCGGTTTGAAGTGTCATTAGAGGAGGTTTTGGAACAAATAGAAAAACTTAATGTTAACAAATCTCCGGGACCGGATGGCATTCATCCAAGGGTTCTAAAAGAACTCAAATGGGAAATTGCAGAACTATTATCTGTGGTTTGTAACCTAACCTTTAAATCAGCTTCTGTACCTAATGACTGGAAGGTAGCCAATGTGACACCAATATTTAAAAAGGGCTCTAGAGGCGATCCTGGCAATTACAGACCGGTAAGTCTAACTTCAGTACTGGGCAAATTAGTCGAAACAATAGTAAAGAATAAAATTGTGAGGTACGTAGAAGAACATAATTTGTTGAACAAACGTCAACATGGTTTCTGTAAAGGGAAATCATGTTTTATTAATCTATTAGGGTATGTCTACACTACAGCGCTAATTTGAACTAACTTAGTTCAAATTAGTTAATTCGAACTAAGCTAATTCGAACTAGCGCATCTAGACTTAAAAACTAGCTCAAATTAGCGTTTTGCTAATTCGAACTAGCGCGTCCACACAGAGTGGACCCTGAACTGGGGTTAAGGATGGCCGGAAACAATGCCGGCAGGGCATCAGATGAGGACTTAGAGAGTGGAGTTGCTGTCTCAGGCTAGCCGAGGGCTGTGCTTAAAGGGTCCTGACCCCCATCCTGGACAGACAGTTCTCAGGGGGTTTCCCGCTTGCAAACCAGTCCTGGCTTGGAGTGCCCTGAGTGCCCACACTCGGCACATCACAGCACTCGGACATCAGCCCGGATGCACTTGCCGCAGGCTGCCATCTGGGGAGAGGGGTCAATCGGGGGGCTGCAGGAGAGTTTCCACCCCAAGGAGCCCGCACAGCCATCCCAGTCCTCCCCATTGGGGGCTCGTACCCCATTCCTCCCTCACCTCCTTCCGCTTACCCCCCCCAGCCCTCCTTCCTGATGTACAAAATAAAGGACACGTGTGATCAAAAATAGAAACTCTCTTTATTGAACAAAACTGGGTGAGACTGGGAAAAGGAGGTGGGAGAGGGGAAGAGAGAGGGTGGGAGAGGGGAGGGCAACTACAATGATGAGGGGTTTGGAACAGGTCCCATATGAAGAGAGGCTAAAGAGACTGGGACTTTTCAGCTTAGAAAAGAGGAGACGGAGGGGGGATATGATAGAGGTCTATAAAAGCATGAGTGGTGTGGAGAGGGTGTATACAGAAAAGTTCTTCATTAGTTCCCATAATAGAAGGACTAGAGGACACCAAAGGAAAGGAATGGGTAGCAGGCTTCAAATGAATAACAGAAAGTTCTTCTTCACAAAGCAAATAGTCAACTTGTGGAACTCCTTGCTGCAGGAGGCTGTGAAGGCTAAAACTATAACAGAGTTTACAGAGAAGTGAGATAAAGTCATGGAGGTTGGGTCCATGGAGTGCTATTAGCCAGGGGGTAGGAATGGTGTCCCTGGCCTCTGTTTGTGGAAGGCTGGAGATGGATGGCATGAGACAAATGGCTTGGTCATTGTCTTTGGTCCATCCCCTCCAGGGTACCTAGTGTTGGCCGCTGTCGGCAGACAGGCCACTGGGCTAGATGGACCTTTGGTCTGACCCAGTACGGCCATTGTAAGCTCAGGGCTCAGGGTCGGGGGTCTCACTGGACCAGCCTGATTTTCATGCAAACCTGCTCCTGGGTGGCCAGGCTGGCAGCTATCCTGCCCTAGACGACCACTTTCCTGTGGTCATGGATGAGGTCCACGATGTCTGCACTAGACCAGGCGGGCGCCCGCCTCTTGCGGTCCCGGGAGCCTCCAGCCTGGTCCCGGGAAGAGGGGGAGGGCCGGGTGGCAGCCGGTGGCCGTCTCAAGCTGTATCAGGTGCAGGGTCTGCTGGCTGGGTGCTGGCAGGCTTGCACCTGGCACGGGCACCGTAGCCAGCCCGTGTCCCTTTAACGGCTCTGGGGCCGGGAAGGGAGCAGTAGAGTTTCCCTGGTGTTGGTCAGAGTGGCCACCAGGAAAAGCTGGGGAGGGCTAGCCTCCCACTAGTTCGAATTAAGCGGCTACACAGCCCTTAATTCGAACTAGTTAGTTCGAACTAGGCTTAGTCCTCGTGGAATGAGGTTTACCTAGTTCGAACTAAGCTCTCCGCTAGTTCGAATTAAGTTCGAACTAGCGGATTGCTAGTGTAGCACCTATCAAAGTTAATTTGAACTAACGTCTGTTAGTTCGAATTAACTTTGTAGTGTAGACATACCCTTAGAGTTCTTTGAAGGAGTTAACAAACATGCAGACAAGGGGGTTCCAGTAGATATAGTATACTTAGATTTTTAGAAAGCCTTTGACAAGGTCTCTCACCAAAGGCTCTTGTGTACATTACATGGCCATGGGATAAGAGGGAAGGTCCTTTCTTGGATTGAGAACTGGTTAAAAGACAGGAAACTAAGGGTAGGAATACATGGTAAATTTTCAGAATGGAGAGGGGTAACTAGTGGTGTCCCCCAAGGGACAGTCCTGGGACCAATCCTTTTCAACATATTCATAAATGATCTGGAGAAAGGGGTAAGCAGTGAGGTGGTAAAGTTTGCAGATGATACAAACCTGTTTAGGATAGTCAAGACCGAAGCAGACTGTGAGGGACTCCAAAAAGATCTCACCAAACTGAGCGACTGGGCAAAAAAATGGCAAATGAAATTTAATGTGGATAAGTGTAAAGTAATGCACATCGGGAAAAATTACCCCAACTAAACGTACAGTATGATGGGGGCTAATTAGGCTACGACAAATCAGGAAAGAGATCTTGGAGTTATCATGGACAGTTCTCTGAAAACTTCCACACAGTGTGCAGCAGTGGTCAAAAAGACAAATAGGATGCTAAGAATTATTAAGAAAGGGATATAAAATAAGCCACAGAACATCTTACTGACCCTGTATAAAACTATGGTATGCCAACATCTTGAATACTGTGTACAGATGTGGTCTCCTCACCTCAAAAAAGATATTTTGGACTTGGAAAGGGTTCCGAAAAGGGCAACTAAAATGATTAGGGGTTTGGAACGGGTCCCATATGAGGAGAGGTTAAAGCGTCTGGGACTTTTCAGTTTAGAAAAGAGGATACTGAGGGGGGATATGATAGAGGTATATAAAATCATGAGTGGTGTGGATAAAGAAAAGTTATTTATTAGTTCCCATAATAGAAGAACTAGAGGACACCAAATGAAATTAATGGGTAGCAGGTTTAAAACTAATAAAAGAAAGTTCTTCTTCACACAGCGTGTAGTTAACCTGTGGAACTCCTTGCCAGAGGAGGCTGTGAAGGCTAGGACTATAAAAGAGTTTAAAGAGAAGCTAGATAATTTCATGGAGGTTAGGTCCATAAAAGGCTATTAGCCAGGGGATAGAATTGGTATCCCTGGCCTCTGTTTGTCAGAGGCTGGAGAGGGATGGCAGGAGACAAATCGCTTGATCATTGTCTTTGGTCCACCCTCTCTGGGGCACCTGGTGCTGGCCACTGTCGGCAGACAGGATACTGGGCTAGATGGACTTTTGGTCTGACCCAGTATGGCCGTTCTTATGTTCTTATGTAAGAGGCTCTAGCTGCAAACTCTGTGCACTCACTAGCACTTTTGTTGCTGAAATGTATGTCTCTCAGGGTTGTGAAAAAACATCTCTCCACCCCGAGTGACATAAATTACACTGACAGAAGCCTAGGTGTGGACAGCACTATATCAACTGGGAGATGCACGTCTGCTCATGAAGGTACCACCACTCATTGGGGGTGATTTAATTATGTTGACGGGAGCTCTGTCACCCACCTGTAATCCATAGTTTATCTAAATCTCTTTAAGTCCTGATCATCCATTTCAGAGAAGTGTTACTGACTTGTCAGCTTGAAATATTTTGAATGACTGGAGTTTGCAAATAGTTTTAGGTAAATGGATTGAATTGGAACCTGAGGTTTTCATTTCACATGGATTATGAAGTTGAAAAAGTTAATATTGGTTGTTTAGCATGGCAAAAACTTGGAAAGGGCATGGCTATGTAAAACGCTGCAAAAGTCACAAAGACAAAATGCAAAAATTTACAAGATCACATTAGTTTAAGGAAAGTGTACTTGATTTTGCACTAAAAGCTGTTCAAAGCAGGCTAATAAAAATGACCAGTTTAAAAGTATTGCTAAACAGAAGGCAGGCCAGGATTCATTATAGAAATTTTAATTCATGGTTTTGTCCTGAAAGTCAAAATGTTGCTGCAAACATAAAGCAGCAACCTTACTCAGAGGGAAACTGAGCTGAAGTTGTCAAATTTTTTCTGGTTTTGAAAACCTTATGGATCCATAACTTGGTTCAGATATACTTGAAAATTGTCAGTCTTATTGAATGGTTTGAAAAACTTCTGTCATAGTGGAGTTCATTACATGTATCTGAATAGTATTGTATATTGTTACATTTTTGTAGAACTAAGGTGAAAATGTTCATTTAAAAAAGCTAACTCAGTTCTTCAATCCAGTTTTTGGATGATAGTGACAGTGTTCCTGGCCATCTCTTAAGATTTTCTAGAGGATAGCTGTTTTCATATTCTGTAGCTATTTACCTCAATGGTATTTAGTAGAAGATGAATTTGACTTCATTCATTTCAGTTAGAAAATAAATGTCTAAAATGTTTTCTTACAGAGTCGCGTTGATATCTACCTGTCACGCTTTCCAGATTCAACATCTGCAAAAAATATACTCCACTGGGGCCAGGTAGTGTTTCTGAAATATAAAATGACTTTAACTCACAGCTTCTATTTAAATGTTATGCAGCCAGTTCTGATGTTTTATATTCTCACATATACTGTCTGATCTATTCATGAAAAGAGAGAGCTATCTGAAAATTTACATCTCATATTTTTCTTTTGTTTTCCTGTGGCACTGGTGCTGAGATTTATTCATTCAAAACAAAGTGCAATTTTATTAACTCTGACAGAGGTCAGATGTCAGTACCATATAAGCATAAATCACTACCATCATACACAATGTAAACCACCCTTAAACTTAATGATGTCTTCCATTAGAATTTGAAAACAAAATATGTGCAAAGATCAAAATACTAAATTTTCCACCATGGCTACCACTTGTGTGGCTGCACTGATGAGTAACTTAACATAACATGCTAGGGTAGACTTCTGGCTTTGCATTGTTGCATCTCAAAAGAGCATTTAAGAACATAAGAACAGCCATACTGGGTCAGACCAACGGCCCATCCAGCCCAGTATCCTGTCTGCTGACAGTGGCCAATACAAGATGCCCCAGAGGGAGGGAATCCTCACATGATCCCTCCCCTGTCACTCACCTCCAGAGAACCAGAGGCTAGGGATACTATTCCTACCCATCCTGGCTAATAGCCATTAATGGACCTAACCTCCATGAATCTATCTAGCTCTTTTTTGAATCCTGTTAAAGTCCTAGCCTTCACCACATCTTCTGGCAAGGAGTTCTAGAGGTTGACTATGCACTGAGTGAAGAAAAAAAATCCTTTTGTTTGTTTTAACCTGCTGCCTATTAATTTCATTTGATGACCCCTACTTCTTATATTGTGGGAATAAGTAAATAACTTTTCCTTATTCACTTTTTCCATACCAGTCATGATTTTATAGACCTCTATTATATCTCGCCTTAGTCTCCTTTTTTCTAAACTGAAAAGTCCAAGTCTGTTTAATCTCTTTTAATATGGGACCCATTCCAAACCCCTAATCATTTTTGTTGCCCTTTTCTGAACTTTTCCAATGCCAATATATCTTTTTTTGAGATGAGGCAACCATATCTGTACACAGTATTCAAGATGTGAGCATACTATCTTATAGAGGCAATAAGATATTTTCTGTCTTATTCTGTATCCCTTTTTAAATGATTCCTAACCTTCTATTTGCTTTTTTGACTGCCGCTGCACACTGAGTAGATGTTTTCAGAGAACTATCCACAATGACTTCAAGATCTCTCTCTTGACTAGTTGTAGCTAAATTTGTCCCCATCATATAGCTGGGATTCTTTTTTCCAATGTGCATTTCTTTACATTTATCAACATTGAATTTCATTTGACATTTTGTTGCCCAATCACTTAGTTTGGTGAGATCTTTTTGAAGCTCTTCACAGTCTGCTTTGGTCTTAACTATCAGGAACAGTTTGATATCATCTGCACATTTTGCCACCTCACTGTTTGCCCCTTTCTCTAGATCTTTTATACGTACGTTGAATAGGATTGGTCCCAGGACAGACCCTTAAGGGATGCCACTAGTTACTTCTCTCCGCTCGGAAAACTTACCATTTATTCCTACCTTTTGTTTCCTGTCTTTTAACCAGTTATCAATCCATGAAAGTTATCCCATGATAACTTACTTTACTTAAGAGCCTGTGCTAAGGGACCATGTCAAAGGCTTTCTGGAAATCTAAGTACACTATATCCACTGGACCCCTTGTCCACATGTTTGCTGACATGTTTGCCCCCCTCAAAGAACTCTAGCAGATTAGTAAGGCATGATTTCCCTTTACAGAAACCATGCTGACTTTCCCCCAACAAATTATGTTCATATATGTGTCTGACAATTTTATTCTTTACTATAGTTTCAACTAATTTGCCTGGTACTGACCTTAGACTTACTGTTCTGTAATTACCAGGATCACCTCTACAGCCCTTTTTAAATATTGGTGTCACATGAGGTATCTTCCAGTCATTAGGTACAGAAGCTGATTTAAAGGATAGGATACAAACCACAATTAATAGTTCTGCAACTTCCCATTTGAGTTCTTTCAGAACTCCTAGGTGAATGTCATCTGGTCCTGGTGACTTGTTACTGTTAAGTTTTTCAATTTGTTCCAAAACCTCCTCTAATCACACCTCAATCTGGGACAATTCCTCAGATTTGTCACCTAAAAATAATGGCTCAGGTTTGGGAATCTACCCAATATCCTCAGCCATAAAGGCAGAAGCAAAAAATTCATTTAGCTTCTCCGCAATGACTTTATCATCTTTGAGTGCTCCTTTAGCATCTCGATCATCCAAGTGCCCCACTGGTTGTTTAGCCGGCTTCCTGCTTCTCATGTATGTAAAAAACGTTTTGCTATTTTTGAGTTTTTGACTAGCTGTTCTTCAAACTCCTTTTTGGTTTTTCTTATTATATTTTTACACTTAATTTGACAAAGTTTAAGCTCCTTTCTATTTTCCTCACTAGGATTTGACTTCCACTTTTTAAAAGATGTCTTTTTATCTATCACTGCTTCTTTTACTTAGCTGTTAAGCCACGGTGGCACTTTTTTTTGGTTCTCTTACTGTGTTTTTTAATTTGGGGTATACATTTCAGTTGGGACTTTATTATGGTATCTTTGAAAAGTTTCCATGCAGCTTGCAGTGATTTTACTTTTATCACTGTACCTTTTAATTTCTATTTAACTAATTTCCTCATTTTTGTGTAGTTCCCCTTTCTGAAATTAAATGCTACAGTTTTGGGCTGCTGAGGTGTTTTTCCCACCACAGGGATGTTAAATTTTATTACATTAGGGTTAATATTTCCAAGCAGTCCAGTTATATTTACTTCTTGGACCAGATCCTGTGCTCCACTTAGGATTAAATCAAGAATAGCCTTTCCCCTTGTGGGTTCCAGAACCAGCTCCTTAAAGAAACAGTCATTTAAGGTCTCAAGAAATTTTATCTCTGCATCCCGTCCTGAGGTGATGTGTACCCAGTCAATATGGGGATAGTTTAAATCCCCCACTATTACCGAGTTTTTTGTTTTGATATCCTCTCTAATCTCCCTTAGCATTTCATAGTCACTATCACTGTCCTGGACAGGTGGTCGATAATCCTTACTGCTATATTCTTACTGCTATATCCTTGCTGCTATATTCTTATTATTGGAACATGGAATTACTATCCATAGAGATTCTATGGAACATTTAGGGTTATTTAAGATTTGATTCTACATTTTCTTTCATGTATAGTGACACTCCCCCACCAGCCTGAACTGTTCTGTCCTTCTGATATATTTTGTACCCTGGTATGACTGTGTCCCATTGATTGTACTCATTCCACCAAGTTTCTGTGATGCCTATTAAATCAGTATCCTCCTTTAAAACTAGGCATTCTAGTTCACCCATTTTATTATTTAGATTTCTAGCATTTGTGTATAAACACCAGAAATATGTCACTATTTATCTGTCTGCCATTTCCTGATGTGTTAGACTCTTTTTTCATTTGATTGTGTTTCATCTGATCTGAACCATACTTCTATCCTCTCCTCCTCACTAGAACATAGAGAATCTCTATTAATAGGACCTCCCCTAAGAGATGTCTCTGTCTGATCCATGTGCTCCTTTTAAATGTAAAGTGCCAGCAGTCTGGTTCCATTTTGGTTCCATCCTTCCTGTATAAGCTCCCACTATCCCAAAAGTTTCCCCCAGTTCCTAATAAATCTAAACCCTTCCTCTCTACACCATCATCTCATCCACATCATTGATATTTTTGGAGTTTTTAGGGAGCAGAGAGGAAACCAAACTGTGTAAAACAAGAAATGTTTAGATGCTAGAGAGTTGAGAGGACTGGGATCACTCAGACTTGAAGTGTAAAGGTAAATAAGACCACTTCTTTATATCTCAGTGTTGAGTCTTTGGAAAATATATTGATGAATATTAATCTATGGAAGACATTAAGAACCTGAGAGGAAACCTACCCACACAGTGTTACATTTAAATTTACTCCTTAAAGGTTCCACTTTAGTAAATTCTAACAATCTTTACTCCTTAAAAACAGCAGTCTCTGTAAAAAGCTTCTCTATAATATTAGAAAAAAACTAAAATGAGATTTATAAAATCTATTCAGCATTATCATGTTATACTGGGTCATGATAATGTCTCATGACCTGGGAAACAGGAAAAGATCCTCTGGTGATTATTGCTTAATTAGATACTTCTCCCACCCTCACTAAGTGGCTATTCTTCAGTCTTGGGATACTGAAACTTCATTACAGTTGTTAGAAAGATAACACGGTTTAACTTGATGGTTTTATTCTTACATGCATATTTTCTTTTACTCTCCCCTCTCCTCTTCCTCCTCCACCACACAGGTCCCACAATCAGGTTTCCCATAGAATTTTTACAAGCACAAGAGATGAGCCCTAAACCCTCTGTCTGGTAGAGTGCCTACACAGAGCTGTATGAGTCAGAACAATAACACAGTGAACAACTACAACAGGATGTGCATGAGTAGTTTGCTGGTACATGTGCAGTAGATTACATACCTTGGGTATGTAATGAAGCATGAGTCCTTCAGCTTTGTGCTTTCAGCTACACAAGAAGTGCACCAGTAGCCACTTGCTCTACACCTTGAAATGACTTATTTTGCTTACTTGGAACATACCTGAAGGTGAAGTGGGTACCTTGCAAACTGATAGCTAGATGGGTCTCTGCTCCAAGGCATTTAACAAGGGGCACAAAAGGAGCAGGTGGATTTGGACAGGGTAATACACATTAAATTATGTGCAGACTCCTATTCCTATATGTGTGTTTTCTGGACTGGGGCATCTGTTAGTTCACATGGTCACCGTAGTAAGTATGACTCCTGTTTACATTTTACTTTAGCACATGAATTAGTTCATGTTCTATAGATTTCATGGCAGAAGTGAGCCATTAAGTGAAATATGAATAAAGTGAGAAGGTGATGGGTTGGTAATGACATAACATTTTTATGCTAGGAAAGGCAGTACATTTTAGAAGAATATGTGTATGAGTGTGTCTTTACTTCAGTAGAGCTATTCATGTGCTTAAAATTAAGCCCATGCATCTGTATTGTATTACATTGGGGTCTTACTTCCATTTCCAGACCAATGATGCTAAGAGCTTTAATGTGGCTTCCTACAACCCGAGGCTGCAATTTTTCTCTTGTACAGCTGAGCACTGTAGCTAATCTTGGGATGGAGGAGCAGGTTTTTTCCCCTGGGTGTCTTTTTGAAACAGGAGTAATAGCAACAGTCTATCAAAGGTAGAACAGTGGCTTCCCTGCCCAGCTTAGCCTCTATCATCAGCTACCCTGGGAAACTGCTGTTCTGCTTTGACATGCCACTGTAGGAAGCTGAATGAAATGCCATTTAGTTGGGTCTGAGAGAAGGCGAAAGAAGAGGGGTGCGAGCTGGAGATGTTGAAAGCATTGGCTGTTTGGGGGAAAAAATTCTGGAGATCCTCTCAGTATTATCCCATAGGGAGGAGCAGGAGGATTGGTTTAGGAGTTAAGGCTTGCCCTGCTACCCAGAAAAGGCTACCTGGCCACTAGTGACCAATAGAACACTTCCCCGCCCTTAGCCCCTTTGTAATGTGACTTCATTATAACCATGCTTTCAGGGACTCACATTGGCCATATGAGAGAATGACTCTGCGGAAAAGTTATATAGCCTAGGCCTATATCACTTTTACTGAGGACACTGCTTGCAAATAAAGGAGAGATGATAAGCATCTTAGCCCAGTGCTGGGATACCCACTCCTTTACCCGGTCCTTCCAGCATCCTCCACAAACAATGCACGGAGAGGCCTCTCTAAGGATAATAAGGAAGCATTGACATAGAGATGGCTGACTGTCCTTGGGGAGATCCACACAGGAAAGATGCCCTCACATACGGATCAGAGCGGCATGACCTGGTTTCATATTTGTCTGAAAACCAGTGTGAGAGGAGATTAAGGTCTAAAATAAGTTTATTACAAACTTCACCCATAATATTTAAAAATACTGTAATAAATTAGTTAGTTAAAATAAAATATAATACACTCACTATTATTACAATATGGAAACACAATATATGTATCATAATAAGGTAAAATAGTAATCTCAATCTGATGGACTAAATTTCTTTTCCTTTTTTCCCTTTCAATATTATGAACAGATACAGAAATATTTTACAACAGAAAATGTATAAAACTTATTTACAGCTTGAATAAAATGATTATGGACACAAAAACACAATTATGAATTGGCCTTTGGAAGTCCCTAAAGCTGTATTATTGAGACTTGTGGTTGATGCTTTTCTATTCTTTGTCTTCTGTATTAATTAAAGTCTTCATTACCATATGTTTAGATCCAAACTTCTGGGTTTTTAAAATGTAATGAGTAACCTATTTTACTTGTTGTTTCAAAACTTTCTGATGTGAATCTTTTCTCTTTTTTCCCTACGAGTTTAATTGTGGCTATTGTAGAAAAAGGTTTCCGGAGCATTAGAAAAAATTCTTAAACTATCAGGTTTGGTGGCTGGGAATGACCCAGTTTCAGCATGTGCTAAAATGTTCTAGACGATTTATAAGCAATTGTCCTTTTACCTTCACTCCTTTGTAGAACCTTGACTGATGAGTTGGTTTTTCTAATACTGACATTCCCCACACTTTTTGATACCAGGTAGTTTTGGAAGACTCACTCCTCTTCCACCATCTTGTTATAGTAATTCTAGTGTCACCTAGGAGATGAATGATCTGTTCTTTCTGGATTTTATAAGGTGCAGAATTTTCAGGATAAGTTAATACAAATACTTGAGAGCTATCTGAGAGCTCACTCCCTGATCTTCCTCACTCCCTGATCCAAAATATAGTTGGATCTTCCACCATATATGGAGAAATCATCCTATTTCATTACATTCTCTCTGGCTTTGGCTCATCCCTGTATTATAAGTATGTTTCATTTTAAGGGGAGCAAGATAAAATTGATAAAGAATTGTAATGTAATTTTCTTTTATGTGTTTATTGAGGAGTGGGGTTCACTGCTTTATATATGTGCCCAATCCTCAATTTTTCCATGACTATTCAAATTTCTATCATTTCATGAATATAGTTATTTGCTGTAAGTGATTACTTTGTATAGAGTGGAAAGTGGATCTGTTTGTTTAATGCATGTGGAATAGTTCAAATTCAGTCAGTCGATGGACAAAGTTGTAATGGATTTCTCTCTTTGATATAAAAGAATGATTTCATATGTCTCAAAAGCCACAAAGAGAGAGATTTATAGTTCTCTAGTCCAACTGCATAATCAGCTGTAACTTCATCAACTTGGATCATCTCCAAGAGCTCTCAACCATCAGCTTTAGCACTCTGAAGGTTAATTGTTATACTGAAAAATTTATTGTATTTCTGTTGACTTTTTGCTGAATAGAACTGCAAACACTTTCTGGTACCAGTGAATTAGTGGGCATAGAATCTCAGAAAAATAAAATTCAGATCTGGGTAAGAAAGCTTTGGGCCAGTACTGAAATGATGCACTGAATCATAGCGCTTCATGGCTTTTAAGAACCCTTCTGGTTGGTTGCCTTATCAGTCTGGAATGAAATTTTGAAAGTGAGATAAGCAAGTATTTTAACAAGATTATGATATCAGTATCCATTCTAGAAAGCTGCCTACTGCTTCCTCTTGTAATAGAAACAACGTTTAATTAATTTCTAATATTTCTTTTAAAATCTACTTTTTAATTTTGTTAATTGCAGGATATTATGGAATGGACCAAATCATAAAAAATATTAAAGTGTGTAATTTTTTTTACTTAGACTTTTAAAACAGGAGAATTCAAGCATTTTGATTATGGCAGTAAGGAGAATGAAGTTAAATACAACCAGGTAAGAAAAATCTGTTACCTCTTGAAAGTAAGAATAAACAGAATATAATAGCAAGAATATTTCTGGTGAAGGAATAAAATATATTAGTATATGATCTGCATGGGGGCCTGGATTTTCATCTGATTATGGTAGAAATATCATCTTATTTGATTTATTTGAAATATTTAATAGTATGTTCAAAATATTTTCAATGCTGATAATTTGTTATCTGTCCTCTGCCCCCTAACCAGCTGTTATTCTATTGACTTTTCAGTGAAATCTGTGAAACTTTAGGATGTTCTTGCTATATCTAACAATTGTCGATTCTTTCTGGATGCACCCAGAACTTTGGGCAGGTATCACACCACAGATGAATATTTTGTGTTTAAAAATTTCTACTGTAGATGCTTTCAGTTTTAAAGCTGTTCAATTTGTTTTCCAGACTGAAGCTCCCTTGTATAGGTTAGAAGATATGAAAGTTCCAACTGCATTGTGGTATGGTGGAGAGGACTGGCTTGTGGACCTAAAGGATATAAGGCTATTGCTCTCCAAAATAACCAATCTACTTTATAAAAAGTATATTCCTGATTGGAGCCATTTTGATTTCATCTGGGGTCTTGATGCTCCTCAGCGAGTATACAGTGAAATCATTGATCTGATGAAGAAACATCCGTAGAATTGCATACTTGTGTTTTAATATTAAACAGGATTAAAAGGGTTCCTATAAAATGAGTTTTGTTTCTGAACTAATTATAGGGTTAACAGGTCTTTGCTATGATTCCATAGATATTTCCACTACTAGCCACTACCATATTTTGTAGCCTTCTGGTAATACAAGCACTTGTCAGGGATCTGAATTTCATTTCCTATAGGAAATTTATCTCATATCTAGAATTTATCTCAACTCTAGAAATATATTGCACAATGAAAATAACCGAAATTGAAGGTTTTAATATTTCAGTGAGAAAATGAAAATTTCACTGTTTGTGTGATAGTTACGAAAATTCCCACTAAATAAAATATCAAGATTTACTTTCTGTACATAAGTGACTGATTCAAATACCATTAATCACAGCCATGCAAAACTTGGTGTGCTTGAATGTTTTCAGGAAAGATTTTCCATTTTGGCCATTTTTTTCCAAGTTGACTTCACAAAGGGATTTAGAAGCTATTTCCCAGAAGGGGGCAAGAGGTCTGCTGCCTGCAGCCTGCAGCCTGCAGCCTGGTGGTTAAGGTATTTAGAGGAGAGTGTGGTTTGAATCCCCGCTTTGGATTAGAGAGTTGAAAGCAGTTATCTTCCCTTCCGGTTGAGTGTCCTTACTGCTGGGCTGGGGGATGTTTGTGACTGAAGCTCCGTAGAACTGCTTCACTTTATATGAAATTCTTGAATAGTCATTGAGCCAGAGAGAGAGTGAAAATGACTACTTGCAAACATGGGATGCCATGTGTTATGCATATCTGCAGTGATGCAGGACCATCCTAAAGCATTAATTGTTCAATCACTTTGCATGTACTTAACTTAAGGCTACTGTGTTACATGCTGGCTGCATATAAACTACAATAAAAGCTTTATCTAGCTTGTATGTTGGGAAAATGGAGGGTGCTGGTTAGTCAAATATTCTGGTTAACTATGGGTATGTCTACCCTTGCCATCTACTTTGAAGTAGGGAGGCAAATGGAGCATACCGAAGTTGCAAATCAAGCCCGGGATTTAAATATCCCGTGCTTGATTTGCATGTTCCCGGCCGGTCACCATTTTAGAAATTCACTAGCCCGGAGTAACTGCCCGCATCTACATGTGGCAGTGAAACAGGAGTCCAGTTTAAAGCACTAACTCGAATTAGATGGTATTCCTCCTGCAATGAGGTTTACCAGCTAATTCGAATTAGGGGCTTTAAATCGGACTCCCGTTTCACTGCCACGTGTAGACGCGGGCAATTACTCCAGGCTAGTGAATTTCTAAAATGGTGACCAGCCGGGAACATGCAAATCAAGCACAGGATATTTAAATCCTGGGCTTGATTTGCAACTTCAATATGCTTCATTTGCCTCCCTACTTCGAAGTAGAGGGAACGTGTAGACATACCCTAAGAGTTCAAAGTGTGGGAGGTGACGCTTGGATCAGGCAGGAGGCTGGGCTGTAAGAGGAGGTATGAGCTCTGGGTTTGTGGGTGTGGGGTCTAAGATAGGACCAGAAATGAGGGATTCTGGCTTGGGCCAGGGCATTGGGTATGGGCTCTGGCAGACGTTGCGGGCAAAGGCTTTGGGAGGGAGTTTAGGTATGGAAGGGGACCCAAGGCTGGTGGTTGGGATATGAGAGGGGCTTGGTTGCCAGATCCAGATAACACTCACCTCAGGCATCTCCCTGCAAATGGTGACATGGGAAACAAACTGTGAAACAAAGGATTCCTGTCACAGGTAAATCCTATCTAAGGCAAGGGAGTGAGTGAATCTAGTTCTTTTCTTCACTGGGAAGCAGAATACAGTGCAGATCTTCCTCCCCAGCAAGGGGAGGAGATGAATTTCAATTAACGTACACTGTACAGTTCTTCGTGCAGCACGAGACAATACAATTCTGGGTTTGCACTGCGCAGTTGAGTGCTGGGCAATTCTCTCACTGAGTCCTCCTCTGAAGAGCTGATTTCAGAGTTGTGTCCTGTTGCAGCTGGAAGTGTCCCTACTTGCGGGGGTGCTACAGGAGGCCTGGCTCAAAATGGTGATGTAATGGAACCCTGATTGTTGGAAGAGATGGGCTCAGTGGTACCCCACTCTATCAGGTGGCTCTCCAAGCAGGGGGGTGGCAAACCATTATAGGGCATGCCACTTAGCAACAACTTTCATCTCTCTCTGCTCATCCTGTCCCTGTATTAGTGGCCTGGGCTTAGCACATTTCAGCACTTTCTTCCCTGAGTGGAGCCCCATAAAGCTGCCTGTATCTGAGAACCCAACCCCCTGCCCATATGGGAGGTAATGGACTGTGGCACCTGCATCACTACATCTCCACCCAAGGGAGAAGCCCCTTCTATAGGCTGGGCTGAGATGTTGCAGGTAAGGCAGCAGTATCAGTGAGGGACTGGGCTTTCCATGGAAATCCCAGGAAACAGTTGAAAACTGTAAGATCAGTAGGACAGTGGAATAGCCACCTAAGGAGATCATGGAAACTCCTTCAGTGAAGGTTTTCAAAAGGAGCCTGGATAACCATCTGTTTTGAACAGTTTAAAAACAACCAATCCTGCATCTTGGCAGATGATCCTTGTGATTCTTTCTAACTCTATGGTTCTATGATTCTCAATATTGGCATGAAATGTCATTCCAACCTCCATTGCTCAGATACACTCCTGAGCTGCTCCCAATCCTCTGAGGATGGCTAAGAAGAAGTGTGGGGGGGGGAGGGGAGGGGGCTACACAATTACTTTACACTTCACATATTAGGACCCACTGAGAGCAACATCAATGCTGATGGCTAAAGAAACTAGTGAGAACACAGGAAAGAACATGCCATATGTCAACAAAAGTTCTGGAGCAATCTAGAGGGCAATTTAAACTGATCACAGAAGATCTGCAGACCATTATCACAGATGTCAGATGATATTTTAATAAAATCAAGTGGTGGCTAAAAAGGAGGTTAGTCTAATGCAATGCAGAGAGCTTATACTAACAGAGGCAGAAAAATTATTGAAACCAACATTCACAAATCAGAATTTAGGTCCTTATATCCCCATATATGGGCATCTCAATAAGTGGTCTGTCTTACAAAGATGCCAAACATCCAGCAGCTCCCATAAAGGCCCTTCCTGGTAATACATTTTGAAAAGTTTGTGGTGAGACAATTCTATAATATCTGGATGCTTCATGTTTCTGTATCCCTAATGAATCTCTTTCGGCTGAACTACTATGAACATTGCACTGCTTCTGTTGCTTAATGCTGTGCTAGTGATGGATGAAAATTGGGTGGCCTCTTTATTTTCATCAGACTGATCAGCTAATATTTGGAAACACTTGTCCGATATTGTGATATTTGTCATTAGCCTCTGAAAGTGTTCATTTTGCTCCTCCTTTCAGCAAGAAGGAAGGAAGGAAGGAATAAAAGGACAATGATTTATGTGCTAAAGAAAAATGTTGAATTAATCACTTTAAAAGTTTGTGATTTTTGTCCCTCTTATACAAGCAATTGTGGTTGTGTCTGGAGGTATATAAAAGAAGTAGAAGTCACCCAGGAGTGGCTTTGATCAGAGAGATATCGGAGGGTAAGATTGAATGATTACACACCTGTTATGGGGCTCTGTCTTTCTGCAGGGTTACAGTTTTCTCCAATGCACTATCCATGAAGAATGTAAAATGGAGATGAAAACAATTTCTTATTGATTCTAAAACTGAAATCATATATATGCAGAATTATGATTCTGTTTTTTTTTAAACCTGAGCCTAACTGTGGTAAAGAGTTTATGAGACAAATTTTTCTCATTTTCCTTTTGGTACTAGATGAATGTGCAGCTTTGGCAGATGCTGAAATGCTCTTTTATGCAATAAATAATACTATTGAAAAAAGTACATAATAACATAAGTTCATAATATGATTTTGCCCTGCTCAGCTTTGGCCCTTTTTTGAATTTGTTTAACACATATATTGACATGATCCAATTGTACTCATATTAATGATCTTGGAGAGTGAGTTTAAGAGGGATAGCCATGTTAGACTGTTTCAGCAAAAATTAGAGTCTTGTGGCACCTTAAAGATTCACACATTGAAGGTATGTCTACAAAGCAAAGTTATTTTGAAATAACAGCCATTATTTCGAAATAACTTTACTAGCATCTACACAGCCAAATCACTATTTCTAAATTAATTCAAAATAGCGGAGCGCTTATTGTGAATTTGGTAAACCTCATTCCTCTAGGAATAATGCCAAATTCGAAATAGCTATTTCGAAATAAGTGCTGTGTAGACACTTATTTCAAAATAGGGGGCCTCCAGCCTTCCCAGGGTGCCCTGGTGGCCACTCCAGCTTCAACCAAGAACACTCCTTTCCCTCCCACCCTCCCCAGAGCCCTTAAAGGGGTTGACTCTGGCCACAGTGCCAGTGCCAGCTCCAAGCCTGCCAGATCAGAGCCAGCAGTCACTGCCCCTGACCCAGTGGCCCCAAAACATGAGCCAGCAAGCCACTGGCAGCCAGCCCTCCACCGCTCCCCAGGAGCAGTCTGCCAGCTCCCAGGAGCCTGACAGGGTCCTGAGAAGGTGGGCACCTTCCTGGTCCAGGGTGGAGATCATGGACCTTATTCAGGTTTGGGGAGGAAGTCCCCAATATCCATGATCTCTGCACTAGATGGAGGAACACGGCCTTCTATGGCAGGATAGCTGCCAGCCTGGCCACCAAAGGCCACATGTGAACCCAGGAGCAGGTTCACATGAAAATCAAGTTGGTCCTGCGAGACTCCCAACCCTGAGCTTCCCCTCCCCCTTCTTCCCTTTGCTTCCCCTTCCAGCTCCCTCCTCCCAGGTTTCCCTCTCCCCTCTCCCAGCCTCTCTCCTTCCCTCTTCCACCTTCTTTCCCCAGTCTCGCCAGAGTTTCATTCCCCACCCCCAGTTTGGTTAAATAAAGAGAGTTTGTGTTCATGAAAATACATGTATTTTATTTTACATCAGGAAGGGGGTTAGGGAGCGGTAAGTGGAATGACATGAGGGAGGAATGAGGCACAAGCCCCCAGTGGGGCAGACCAGGGGTCTCTAAGGGTACGTCTAGACTACAGTCTTTTGTCAACAGAAGTTTTGTCGACAAATGCTGTCGACAAAGCTTCTGTAGACAAAGAGCGTCTAGACTACAGCCAGTTCTGTCGACAAAGCAAGCCGTTTTGTCAACATGACAGTGTAGATGCAAAGGACAGTGTAGATGCAATAACGCCTTCTGTTGACAGAACTCTGTCATCAAAAGGTGTTATTCCTCATAGAATGAGGTTTACAGCCGTCGACAAAACTGCTGAGTTCTGTCGCCATTGTTGACAGAACTCAGCGGCAGTGTAGACACAGGTATAGTTTTGTCGACAAAAGTCCATTTTTGTCCGCAAAACCCTGTAGTCTAGACATACCCTTAGTGCTTCTCAGGGTGGAAGCTCTCCCTCAGGTTCTCCTGGATACTGACAGCCTCCCAGATGGACCTCCTGGATGGCAGCCTGCAGAAAGTGCAGCCAGCCTCACAGCAACGCATCCACGAGAAGCACCAGAGTGCCCAGGGGCAGCTCTGGCTCCATGTTACAGAGTGCTGTGGTGTCCCAAGTGAGGGCAACCAGAGCACACAGATGCAAAATGCTTTGCTGTCCCTCATCAAGGTAGGCAAGCAAGCAGGGAAACCTGAGAACTGTGTATCCGGGGGGGGGGAGGGCTTTAAGCACAGGCCTAAAATAGCCTCAGGCAGCAGCCACACAAAGTAACTCCTGACCTGATGCCCTGCCGGACCTGGTTCTGGCCAGCCTTAAATGCGAGTCAGCATCCACTCAGTGTGGACACGCTATTTCAAAATGCATTTTGTGTCTATACGTGTTATTTTGAAATAACTTATTTTGAATTAACTATTTTGAAATAAGATATTTTGAAATAACGCTGTAGTGTAGACATACCCTTCTTAGGGCATACGTTTTTGTAGGCTGCCGCTCACTTCATCAGTTGTATGAAGTGCAAGCTTCAATGTGCAGGGATTTATACATACATACAAAGATAGGAGTGTTACATTACTGTGTGGAAGATCAGTGCTAATGAGGCTAATTCAATTGAAGTGGATGTGGCCCATTTCCAACAGCTGCTAAAAAGGTGAGACTACCTAAAGAGGAAATTTCTTTTTATAATGAGAGAGCCATTCCTAGTCTTTATTCTGACCCATTCTGATGGTGTCAAGTTTGCATATGAATCCAGCTCAAGCTGTTTCATGCTGCAATCGGTTTTTGAAGCTTTTTCCCCTCAAGTATGGCAACTTTTAAATCTATTACTGTGTGTCCAGGGACAGTGAAGTGCTCTCCTACTGATTTTTGGATGTTACTGTTCTTGATATCTGATTAGTGTCCATTTATTTTTTGTGTAGAGACATTTTGGTTTGGCCAATGTGCATGGCAGAAGGACATTGCTGGCATATATCACATTCATAGATTACAAGTGAACAAGCCCCTGATGGTGTGACTGATGTGCTTAGGTCCTAAGTGTCAAAGGGGTATATATTTGGACAGAGTTTGTTGCCGAGATAGGTTCCTGGATCAGTGTTTCTGTTGTGTGGTGTGTAGTTGTTGGTGAGTATTTGTTTCAGGGTGAGGAGCTGTTTGTTAGTGAGGACTGGCCTGCCTTCCAACATCTGTGAGAGCAAGGGATCATCATCTGGGATAGGGGTAGTGGATCCTTCATGATGTACTGGAGAGGTTTTAGATGGAGGCTGTCTGTTATGGCCAGTAGTGTTCTGTTGCTTACTTCGTTGAATCTGTCCTTTAGTAGGTGACTTCTGGGAACCCATTTGGCTCTACCAATCTGTTCCCTCACTTTTCCACATAGGTACTGTAGTTTTAAGAATTCTTGATAGAGATCCTGTAGCTGTTTGTCTCTGTCTGAGAGGTTGGAACATATGCAGTTATGTTTTAGCGCTTGGCTGCAGACAATGAATAGTGTGATGTGTACTGGATGAAAGTTGGAGGTGTTTAGGTGAGTACACTGGTTATAGGTTTCCAATATAGGATGGTGTTTATGTGACCATCATTTATTTGCACATGTCCAGAAAATTGATCTCTTGTGTGGATTGGTCTAGGCTGAGACTGATGGTTGGGTGGAAATAGTTGAAATCCCAATGGACTTCTTCAAGCGCTTCCTTCCCATGCATCCAGATGATCCTTCCCATGGCTCCCCTTGGCTGCAAATAGTGAATCTGAGCCAATGGGAGCCGTGAGACTCCACGGCTAAGGAGCCGGTAAATAAACCAGAGTGGCCATTTAGTGGGTTTCTCAGAGTGGATCCGCAGACCACTTTGAGAAACACTGATGTAGAGAGCGTCTACATCCATAGTGGCCAGGACGGTGCTTTCTGGAAGATCACCAATTGATTGTAGTTTCCGCAGGAAGTCAGTGGGTGTCTCGAAGATAGCTGGGAGTACTGGTAGGGCCTATTTTAGTTTATATATGCAAATATTTGTTCTTATTTATTTTACAAATGTTGTGATTTTTGTCAACACAACAGTGGGACTAGATTTACAAAAGCCCTCATCAGCTCTTCAGCAAAGAGGTGGTTGAATTAACTAGACAAGAAGCTAACCAAATCCTTTGTAGCTAAGACTAGCGTGCATGTGCTGTTGTGTTTTAGCAGTGACTGTGATGATGATAGAAAATAACAGGTTACTATAAACATACTGTAATTAATATATGTTATGTGGACATATGACACTGATTAGTACTCTTCACAACTCATGCAGATCACTGCTTTGTATGAATGTGATAAGACAAGATTAAATTCAAATGAGTTTGCATCCAGCCAAGATATAATTTAGTATCTAAAGTTAAGCTTATGAGTAAGTGACTGAAGGACCTTACTGAAAAACTGCGGAAATATATTAAGTGACATCATGTGCCTGCATGTGGAGGGGAGTGAAGGCATTTAATCACACAATAAATATGGTTTTAGTCATCATCTGTGTTTACTGATATGCACCTACTTTAATGATGTGACATTAAAGGTACTGTGCCTCTGTCACCTCCTGCTTCTCTGAACATTGGTGTTGACTGTACCGCCACCATTCAAGCATCCAAATCCCAGCCGATACAGAGAGTGGATTCTGGTTGGTAATATCTTTTCCTAACTTAATGTGGGATTACATTTTTATCTGCTCTTTTGGGGGCAAAATAACTGATAAACTGTACCCCAGTCATTTGGTTTATGTCAAATTTGTACATGGTTTTTGACAGGGTTATTGGCTAATACTTGTAACATTTCCTCAGAAGGAATGACTAGAATTGGCATTGCAGTTCCTCTGGTCTGTATATTTTGTAGGGAGAAAAGATTGTTGGAAAGAGACAACAGACAGAAAGTCTCCTGTGGATAGATTGAGATATTACTTAAAAATTATTGTAAAATGTACTACTTACAGTACTTTACAAAAAGCCTCTGTCCACAAGGAGTATTCACCTGAGTTGAGCTGAAAACTTTAGTTGATAGAGGTGAGAGTTTTTTGTAGTTTCAATACAGAATTTAATAATAAAATTAGTAATAACGAGATTGTATAAATTGGGTTGTGGGCTCTTTTCATGCTGTTTTCAATGAGACCTAACTTTCAGTCTCATGACTTGAATTGATATCCACAAATCTAGCACTGTTTGTTTATAGGAATCTTATTTTTGTAAAATTCTGTGGTAAATTTAACTCCTCGACAAAGTAAGGGATTGATATCACTTCACAGAACCAGGGAGAGTGATGGCACACAATATTAAACTTGTGTATTTTAAGCATATTGTAAACAGGCATATTATAAACAGATTTTTTTTATTGGGAGATGTGATTACTATATGGGCCAAGTTGTATGGCGGTTTTATGGTATATTGACAATTTTTTTAAGTTTGAAACATTTATAACCCTGGAAATAATGGTCTAGAGCATTGTTATGTTAGATTATAAATTCTTTGTGTCAGGGAACATGTCTTCCTATCTGTTTGATCAATGTCTTGGACAAAAAGATTCTAATCCACAGTATATTATTGCGTAATAAAATAACAAAAGTATAGACATGGCCAGACTAGCATAAATGTATTCCATGACACATTTGTAATCCCTATTATAATTGTGTTTCTGTCTTTAATAAAACATAACACAATTAGCCCTGGTCTACACTAGGGTTTTATTTCGAAATACACGCCTCTCCCCCACCACCGAGGCCAAATTTATAAGCAGACCGTTCACAATACCAAGCCCATTATTTCAAAATAACGGGCTTCAGAATTAGAAATCTGTACTCCTGCTTTTTATCAGGAGTAACACTTATTCTGAAATAGTTATTTTGGAATAATGTGGACCCTCCAGTGCTACAATTTCAAAATCATTACTCCCCAGAGTAATTTGAACTAATTACTCGTCAGTGCTTTCTAGAGCTCTAAGTCCGAGATAGTGCATCTACATTAATGAAGCCTGTCTTAGACTAATTTTGAGGTTTCCCTGAGATGTGGATGTATTAGTTCAATTTTGTTAAATTGGGAGTTAAGCTGAATTTACTAATTTTGAAATAGTTTCTTAGTGTAGACATGGCTTAACTTACATACCATCGGTCCTGAGTATTAAGCAGTTTGACTGCTTTTTAGTGCTAGAGTTATCGCAATAACACAGAACCTGATCCATCTTCTATTCCAGACAACTTTCAGTAAGTTCAATAAGAGTTGGATGTTGCTTATAAACACATGATCATGACAGAGACTAATATAGGGCCTGCCCCTTCCCACTGAATTCAGTAATATTGTGCTTGTGAATAGGAATGGGCAGATAAAACAGTGGATTTTTTCCCATTTTACAGAATGTATATGTTTGGATATCAAAGAGAATTGTCATGAATGTTAAAAAGTCAAGCTATATGTTGGTAGAAATGTTATTCATAAACACTTTTTTCCCCCCCATAGAAACAAGATGTGGTGGTTTATTGCATTAGCCTGTCTAATACAAACCTTTACAAGTTCAGAAGAACTCATCAAGAAGAAAAGAGGAATGAATCCTGAAACATTTATGAATGTTGTAAGTAAAGTATTTATGGAAATCTTAATGATAATTAAGCAGAATAATTAGACATAGACCTGAAGATTCAGATCGAAGGTCTCATTTCAAATTTTCAACCACGATGTTTGAGGGTGTCTGGTTTTGGGATTTAGAAACGCTCATTGAAGACATCCACAAAGTGTCCTAAACTTTGGATCCAAATTCAGGTCCAAATTTAATATCAATAATATCATCATTGATAAGTTTTCTCTTATTTCTCATATTAATTCTTATTTCATTCGCTATAGCAACACTTACTCTACCTTCATTCTGTTCCCACCCAAAAAAGGCCTTCCAATTTATCTGTATTGAAAGATAGATATGAATACGAAGTGTGCATATGAGAAAGTCAATTATAAATGGGAGCAATTTCTCATATTCTGTTCCATGAATTTTTTGTTTGTTTTTTTGTTCCTGTTCTTCTCTTCTCTTATGTCATGGTTCCATACTGTGAGGTAGAATTTGAACCCGCAATAGCAGGTCTCAAACATTTTTTTGATAATCCTTTAGGAAGTGACTCTTTTATGTATGTATGTTAAGGGATTGTTAAATAGATATTTATGATTTAAAATTTGGAGCAAAAATGGATCTTTACAAGAGATAAACTTCAAACTGTAAGAAAACGTGGAGCTGAATACATGAAAACTTTGCAAAGAGAGTGGGTTTCAAGGAGGCAATGGAATGAACAAAGAAATACTGGTGTTACAGTGTTTATCACATAAACACTGCCATTTGTGATAGTTTATATCTTTATTTTTATAAGACGATTCATAATAAAGTTCTTTCTATCATGGAGCCAACCATTTTCTGAAATTTAAAGATACATAGTTATTATAGGACAGAGCAAATTTAAGAGTTAAATTTTGGTTGAACTGAAACTTCCCACTGGAGTGGATTTTAATAGCTAGGCAGATATAGGGCAGGGCACGTAGGGCGACTGCCCCGGGCACCATGCTACAAGAAGTCCCGCGCATGTGCCGTGTCAAAGGGGGCCCCACGAAATTGTGTTGTCCTCGGCCCCGCAAAATCATCATCTGCCCCTGGCTAGGGCTGACAGAAGGTAAATACGATTGCTGTTAGAGAACTATACAAGCACGTGCAGGATTCCTGCAGTAGTGGCTTTTCAGGTTAGGCAAAGGGACTTTGTTTTGGTTCAGGTATATTATGATCCTTATCTGCAGATATGAATTGGCTCTGAGAAAGACTTAGCATGTCAATTTTGCTACCAGTGTTGTCAGCAGACACCATTGCTTATAATCTTCTCGTTCTTACAAGTTACTAAAGCTGGCATTTTCCGAATGCTCTGGACAAATCGATTCCTCACATACTAGGGTGGAGTGTTTATATTATTAAATACTCTGGCTTGGGGACCCAGACCTCTCTCTTCTCCATGTGTTTAATTATCTTTCTCCTTGGGTTCATGTCAGAGTCCTAGCAAAGCTTCCCAGCTACACACACAGACTACGTCTACACTGCAGTGCTATTTCGGGATACTTCCGTTATCCTGAAATAGCGGCAAGGAGTCCTGTGGCACCTTATAGACTAACTGAAGTGTTGGAGCATAAGCTTTCGTGGGCAAAGACCCACTTTGTCAGATGCATGTAGTGGAAATTTCCAGAGGCAGGGTATAAATATGCAGGCCAGAATCAGTCTGGAGATGACGAGGTGGATCCAATCAGGGAGGATGAGGCCCACTTCTAGTAGCTGATCTGGAGATGAGAATTCCAAGAGAGGAGAGCTGCTTTTGTAGTTAGCGAGCCATTCACAGTCTTCACAGATTCAGACTAACACGGCTACCCCTCTGATACTATTCTGAAATAGCTATTCCACGTCTTTTGAGTATGCCCATTATTTGAAAATATAGTGGGCTCGACATTCTGAAGTCCCTGTAAACCTCATTCCATGTAGAGTAAGGGATGTTTTGGAATAATGATTTATTTCTAAATAAGTGCTGTGTATACAGCACCAAATTTTGAAATAAGCTATTTTGAAATTGACTCGAAATAAGCTACGCAATTTGCATAGCTCAAATTGCGTAGCTTATTTTGAGCTATGGGGGCAGTGTAGACACACCCTCTCTAGGCTGTCGTGTTTGGGATTCACACACTGGGCCCACCTGCTTTAAGCATTCCCTTGTCTGAAGAGTCTCTTTTCTCTGGCATGCTTCCCGGGCACAGGCTCCTTATTTGTTATCTCATCGCTGAGAGAGGATCCTGTGGCCCACCAGTTGTAGACCCCCTCCAGTGCTGCTAACCCTGATTCCTCCCTAGTTTTAGTTGACGTTATCCCTGAGCTGCAAGTCTGTGGACTCCATGTTTACAGGGAAGCAAACAGAGGCACAGATTTCTCAAAAGATTCCAAAAAACAACTGTTCTTTACTTGAGGTAGCATAAGAAATATAAAGAGCAAGGGAAAGCTGTAAGGCAGCTGTGCACAATTTCCTGCCTCAGTTTCCTCAGGACACTTGAACATTCTTTGGGCTTAGAGCAGAGTACACTAAGGAATTCAGAACACTCTCTCCAGAACATAGCTTTTCTTGCAAATCATGGAGTCTCTCCTCTCTGCAGATAGTTTCCCTATTCCTCGGCCAGCCCAGCAGTCCTTCTACAATAACAGCATGCCCCTCTATTCTCCTTTCCTGCCCAAATGCCCTTTGTCTCTTTGTATCATTTCTGTGAATTCCTTATGTCACTGGGTGATCAGAGTCCCACTAGATAATCCATTGTTTAGCAATCTCCTCCCTAGCGCACAGACTTGAAGAACTGGATTGCCCTGGGCAGCAATCATCTCTTTGCTAAAGGAGGACCATCAAAGTTTAGTGGCCTATCATTGTCCCTCATCAGAGAGATAGATGGTAACCTTGATGGTGGATGGTGAATTGTACACATTCAAGTATACAGCAAATTGATAAGATCAAATTTCCCAAATATCACAGTTGAAAAATTACTTTTTATTATATTTTCCCATTTATTAATCATTGACCTTTTTGCATCTAAAATGCTTAACATATTGAGAATTTCTTGAAATAACTATTCCAATGAAAACTGTTTTGAAATAATAGGTTTCGGAATATTTAAGAACATAAGAATGGATCAGCCCAAAGGTCCATCTAGCCCAGTGTCCTGTCTGCTAATAGTGGCCAATGCCACATGCCCCAGTGGGAGTGAACACAGCAGGTAATCATCACATGATCCCACTCCTGTCATCCATTTCCAGACAAACAAGCTAGGAGCACCATTCCTACCGATCCTGGACCTAACCTCCATGAATTTATCTAGCTGTTTTTTGAACCGTGTTAAAGTCCTAGTCTTCACAACATCCTCTGGCAAGGAGTTCCACAGGATGATTGTGCTCTGAGTCAAGAAAAACTTCCTTTTGTTTGTTTTAAACTTGCTACCTATTCATTTCCTTTGGTGACCCCTAGTTCTTATATTATGTAATCAAGTTTTCTTATTCATTTTTTCCAAACTAGTCAATACCTCTATCGTATTCCAGCTTAGTCTCCTCTTTTCTACAATTCCTTTCTTTAATTCCTTCTGACTCCTGCCACTGAATTTGGATGTGTGCAGGAAGAACATGGAAATGTTTACATTTTGTGGAGACATTTTCTAAGCTTTTCCCTAACTAATTCAGCCTTCTTGGCACCTTTGTGCTCACATAATTGGGCTGTGTTAAGGGGTGCATGGGTGTGCCCTGCCCAGGGCCCATCAGCCCACGCCCCACTGGCTGTCCCACGAGAAAAACTCCTCGTTGTTGCTCCCCGTCACCCGCCCTGCCCCACGTCCGGCATGGATGGTCCTCTCCAAATTTCACCTCTCCTCTGGCGAGTTGGTTGATCGGTGAGGTGCGGTAGGAGGGCTCGGGCCCACCCCCACTCTGAGCTCTGACGCAGGGCCCTAAGGATTGGGGACCGCGCCCCAGTTCCGGTTGGTGGGGGGGAAAATCCACTCCGAAACACACCAAGACCCCGGGTTTGTTACCCTGCCTTGGGTCACTTCCTACCTCCCCCGCCGAGCTGATGCATCAGTCTGGTCTGGTTGCCCCATAGGTGCTGCTCTCTCAGCCTCCATGATGCCTCCCGATGGGCTGCTCTCGCTGTCTCCTCTGTTCTCCTCTCTTCTGCTCTCAGCTGCTCTGTGCACCTCCACCCTCCTTCCCTCTGCTCTCCTCTTCCCGCCTCTGGCATCAGCACTTCTTTTAACCATCGTGCCACCGAGACATCCAGCGCGCCCGGAGATGGGCCTGCTTATGCTCCTCCGGCCACTCCCCCTCCCTGTGTCTTGGCCAATTCCGGCTTGGGCTGAAGCAGCTGAGGGCTCTGCGCATGCGCTGCTTCCGGGTGAGCCGGCCCGCTGGCCCCAAAGCTTCCCTGTTCTAGCAGGGGCTCTGCGAGCTCTGGTGCTCCCTGCCCGTTCACACCCCCAGCCCCCACCTTGGCCACGGCGGAGCAGGCACCGCAGTGCTGGAGCCTGCGCAGGGCCGCCACTTTTCCCCAGCACGCCGGGGATGGCACCTCGGCCGTGCGGGGCGTGGAAGTCGCCCCGTCACAGGCTAGAAATCTCAGGGAACATGCTCCCTGGCAATATTTTCAGTACAGGCAGTCCCCGGGTTACGTACAAGATAGGGACTGTAGGTTTGTTCTTAAGTTGAATCTGTATGTAAGTCGGAACTGGCATCCAGATTCAGCCACTGATGAAACTGATCAGTTTCAACAGTGGCTGAATCTGGACGCCAGTTCTGACTTACATACAGATTCAACTTAAGAACCCCAGGCATCCCCAAGTCAGCTGCTGCTGAAACTGATCAGCGGCTGATTCCAGGAAGCCCGGGGCAGGGTCTTCCTGTAGTCAGCCACTGGTCAGTTTCAGCAGCGGCTGACTTGGGGACGCCTGGGGCAGAGCAGCTGGAGTGCTGCTTGGTTGGTCCAGTAGTGCCCAGAGCGGCGCTACGGGACCAACCGGCAGCGCCCCAGCTGCTGTACCACAGGCGTCCGGAGCAAAGCCGCGGAACACGCGGGCAGCGGACAGCCCAGACGTGCCGTGGCTGTCCTGCTGCCCTCGGGCTCCGTGGCTTTGCTCTGCTTTGCTCCCCGTCCCCCTGGTCTACAGACCAGGGGGACGGGGAGCAAAGCAGAGCAAAGCCGCGGAGCCCGAGGGCAGCAGGACAGCCACGGCACGTCTGGGCTGTCCGCTGCCCGCGTGTTCCGACGCTTTGCTTCCTCTCCCTGGTCTGCTGGAGGGGTCCCGTTCGTAACTGCGGATCCGACATAAGTTGGATCCGCGTAACTCGGGGACTGCCTGTACTTCAAAAGTATTGTTTAGAGGAGGTTAGGAATACAGTCAGACTCATCGATTCTCTCAGCATTGTATTGTTCTATATCCCAGTTTAAACAAAGTAAAACAATTTTAAAAGCACACATTCTGATACTTCCAAATGGGAAATACCTCTTCCCTGCAACAGATGATGGAAAATCTGATCTATGTAAAGAATCTTAGGAATTTATTTTAATTTTCTCAGAGTCAGTTGATCTGCTACAAAGGATATCCAAGTGAGGAGTATGAAGTTTTGACAGAGGATGGCTATTACTTGAGAATAAACAGAATTCCGTATGGAAGAGAGAAACCTACAGACAGAGGTATGGCTCCATTTTGGCTTGATGCGTAAAACTCCAAATAACACTTATCCAAAATTTAAAAAACCAACCAACCAAACAACCTACCAATCCAAGTGGGTAGGTCTACACACCAAAGTTATTTTGAAATAACAGCTGTTATTTCAAAATAACTTTACCAGCGTCTACACAGCCAAACCACTATTTTGACATTAAATCGAAAAAGCGGAGGGCTTATTTTGAAATTGGTAAACCTCATTCCATGAGGTTTCAAATTGCTATTTCAAAATAAGTGCTGTGTAGACACTTATTTTGAAATAGGGGGCCTCCAGCAATTTCCAAGGTGCCATGGTGGCCACTATGGGCACAACCAAGAAAACTCCTCTCTCTTCCCCCCTCCCCAGAGCCCTTAAAGGGGTAGACACTGGCCACAGTGCCTGTGCCAGCTCCAAGCCTGCCAGCCCAGAGCCAGCAGTCACTGTATCTGATCCAGTGGCCCCAGCATGAGCCAGGCAGCCAGTGCCAGCCAGCCCTCCACCGTTCCCCAGGACCAGTCTGCCAGTTCCCAGGAGTCTGCCAGGGGCTGGAAAAGGTGGGCGCCTGCCTGGTCCAGTGCGGAGATCAGGGACGTAATTCAGGTTTGGGGGATGCCTCCAATGTCCATGATCTCTGCACTAAATGGAGGAATGCAACCATCTACAGGTGAATGGCTGCCAGCCTTGCCACCAAAGGCCACATGCGAACCCAGGAGCAGGTTCACATGAAAATCAAGGAGCTGTGGCAGGCGTATGCCAGTGCCACAGAGGGCAGCTCCCAACCAGGGGCAGACCCAAACCTTTGCCCCTATTTTGATGCCATGGACTGCATTCTGGGGGGCAGGATGGTCCATGCCCCCCAGGTGGTCATCAACCCTGGGGCAGAACTTGCTGCCTCCTCCTGCTCCAGCCCCTGCTGCCTCCCCAGCTACTGCTCCTCCTCCCACTCCTAGTCCTCCACTCGCTTCTTCTTCCCCACCCTCCCTACGCCTCCAGGGACACCGAGGCCCCCACACCCACAGTGCTGGGAGACAGTTGGGCCGGCGAGACCCCCCAACCCTGAGCTTCTCCTCCCCCTTCGTCCCCTTGCCTCCCCCTGCCAGCTCCCTCTTCCCAGGTTTCCCCCTCCCCTTTCCCACCCTCCTTCTTCCCCCTCCCACCTTCATTCCCCCCTCCCCAGTTTTGTTCAATAAAGAGGTTTTGTTGTAATGAACACGTCTTTTACTGTACAGCAGGAAGGGGGGTTAGGGAGGGGTAAGTGGAAGGACTTGAGGGAGGAATGAGGCACAAGCCCCCAGTGAGGCACACCAAGGAGACTGTTACTGCCTGCAGAACGCACTGCCAGGCTCGCAGCAACATGTCCAGGAGAAGCACCAGAGTGCCCAAGGGTGGCTCCAGCTCCATGCTGTAGAGTGCTGTGGTGTACTAAGTGAGGGCAACCAGAGCACGCAGAGAAAAAAATGCTTTGCTGTCCCTCAGCGATGTAGGCAAGAAAGCAGGGAAACCTTAGAACTGGCTGTCCGGGGCAAGGGTCCCTTTAAGCACAGGTCTCAGCTAGCCCCAGGCAGCAGCCACATAAGGTAACTCCTGACCTGATGCCCTGCCAGAACTGTTTCTGGCCAGCCTTAAATGAGATTCAGCATCCTATCAGTGTGGTCACGCTATTTCGAAATAGCAAAATGCTATTTCGAAATGCATTTTCTGACTAGACGCATTATTTCGAAATAAGCTATTTCGAAATTACACTGTAGCGTAGACATACCCAGTGAAAAAAAAGATATATTGGAGCCATGTTTAATATCTGTGGGAAAATCCTGAACCCAGATCTCAGACTGAAAATCAATCAAATCTTTACAAATGTATTTATGTTCATGATTTTACTGAATAAACAGGATGGGAAAAATTAAGAATGATAAGAATAATGGATTTTGACATTAGCAAAGATGCATGTTTGAGAACAGGAGAGGCTAGATGTCTGTTGCACAATGATATTTTTCCTATAAATTTGTGACTTTTGCATATTTTGTTCTGTTTTGTTTTGTTAGGTAAGGCAACCAGCCTTATGAGAACTAAAAAGGGATTTTTTTAATGGAAATATTTAACTAGAGCAGTTAGGAGCTTTACAGCTATTTATACATATATATAAATATGAAATTCTAATATCAGCCATAAAATTCCATAAACATTTCCATTCTAAGCCGCTCTTTACAGTTGCTTTTAACTATAGCTAATTATTTGCCATGGATTATCATACATATGAATGTTCTCTTATATGAAGGTTTTATCAACATGTGTTTGGAGTAAGTGAAATACAATATGTCACTTTGCCATGTTACAGAAATTCAGATTTGGTAAAGTATTCCATTTATTTAGGTCCAAAGCCAGCCGTCCTTCTCCAGCATGGATTGTTTGCTGAAGGTAGCAACTGGGTCGAAAATTTGGCCAACAACAGCCTGGGCTTCATGCTAGCAGATGCAGGCTATGATGTTTGGATAGGAAACAGCAGAGGGACTACGTGGTCACGAAGACACCAGAAATTTTCAGTTGACCAAGAGGAATTTTGGGATTTCAGGTAGAATGAACTGGAGAGACACTAATGAAGGTGGCAAATTTGTTTCACATCCTGGCAATTCTGTAGGCGTGGGAATCCATGTGAATGTCAGTTTGTGTGCTTGGTACACAGAAGTAGTGTTCCTATAGGATTTAGATCTGTAATTTTGTACAAATTTCCAGTTGACTCCATTTCCAAGGCACTGAGAGGCCATCAGTGCAAATCAGCAGAGCGCCTCTTCTTGCATCCTGTGTTCACATTGTTAATGCCATTGATTTCAGATGTAAGTGCAGAGTTAAAAAGAACCTTTTGCATTGACATGTGTAATTGTCAGGGCCATTAGTCACCCACAGCAATGTTTAATTCATTAACCATCACAAGGAATCTTTCCCTCACTGAATTTCTCCCCAGTGGCCAAAGACAGTCACCCCCTGAGCACACAGCAGAACTAGTATTGCTCTGTCCTTGTACCAGGGGGATGCATTTTTTCCATAGAGAGTAGGGAAGAGCATGGAACAGGTCCTGTCCTCTTCCATTTGTCCCAGATCAGAGTGAGCAAGGTAAACTATAAGGAGCAGGTTGCATCATGCAAACGTGCAGTTGCACATTCCGTTCCAGGCATAACATGCACGAATACATGAGTCAGGTAATATCACAAAAGCTTTCCAACTGGCTAATGCCTCCTTATTTAACTAGAGCTGAGCCATTTTCTGACAAGCTTGTTGTGAGTGTGTCTAGTTATTAGAATATCTTTTTTAAAGAACATTTCTGCTTTCCTTTAGAGCTGAGCTTTGGGCTAACATGAACTGAAACTTCATGGCTT
Organism: Pelodiscus sinensis; assembly: GCF_049634645.1. NCBI lineage: Eukaryota > Metazoa > Chordata > Testudines > Trionychidae > Pelodiscus > Pelodiscus sinensis. The sequence goes on from NC_134718.1 coordinate 39,210,873, forward strand.
GGCCAGGAAAGTAGTCTTGTACTTCCCAAGCTTGTAAACACTCCCACTACAGAAAAACAAATAAAGCACCTGCATAACATAGAATAAAGCACCTGTAAAACAAAAACTCAAGCTCTAGGCTGGCAAACCTAGGCTGGACAGGGCTGAGCAGTTTGAACTGTTATCTGACAGAGCCATGGCTCCCCAGTGTTGCATTCAAATGCACATGGGCAAGATTTGCTGGTAAGATTCTCCCCTAGCCAGAGCTCTGCTAGCTGAAAAGCTGTTTAGAGCTCCCAGATTCTGAGAGTAATCCTTGCAAACTGTCAGCTGCTGCTGAACAGCTCAAAGCTGCAGCATGGATAGAAGGCTTTTAAAGACCCAATTAGTTGGTTGAGAGAAGGGAAGGGCAGTAGCCAGCAGCACAGCTCTAGGTCCCATACAGCTGCACTCAGCAGAGAGCTTTCTTACACAATGGTAACGTTCTCCTGGAAATTTGCTCCCAAACTCCAGCCCCTAGGAGCCATAACTTACTTGAGGATCGGACTCTGTGACTTCAGTATGTGGCTAACTTCATGGTTTTTTATATTGCAGTTTTCATGAAATGGGCATATATGACCTTCAAGCCATGATAAACTTCATTCTCCAGGAAACTGGACAGAAGCAACTCTATTATGTTGGCTACTCTCAGGGTGGCACTATAGGTATGCTAGCAGAATTTGGTGCATTAGAATTGTACTTTTCTTTCTTTTAAGTAAGGAAAACTTTCTTGGGGATATTATTAACTCTTTCATATGTTTATAATCAGAAAAATGCAGAGATTATTCCCATTTTTGCGTAACGTTGTTCAGGTAATTTATACAGGCCTAAGTCCACAATTCCTTTCTGTTTTCAATCAAACCTCACTCAGGTAAAGGTCGTACTGAAGCCCTGGTTTCTGTGATGTAATCAGGGAGGGCCAAAAATACCAAGGACAACCACAGAGATCTTGGTGGTCAGCAAAGGCCCTTTTCTTACTAAACTTCATGTTGCTGTGACAAATGTAATTTTTTACTATAATTTAGATCTATAAAACTTTAATTGCTGAAGGAACCAGGAGACCCTCTATAATTAACCAAGGGGCACTGCACCAAGTTGGTGGCTTTTATTTTCAGTGAAATGCATGGTGCTCCTTTGTTCCATACTAGTGGACAGTCTAACCTAGGGCTACGTCTATACCGCAGCCTTCTTCCACAAAAGTTTATGCAAATGAAGCAGTAGAATATCACCATGCTTCATTTGCATAATTAATTATCAGCCATTTTTACACAAGAGGTTTTTGCACAAAAAGGAGCTGTGTAGATGGCTCCTTTTTGCGCAAAATCCCCCTCTTACGCAAGAGCCATTCTTCCTGAAAAAATGAGGAAGAACGGTTCTTGTGAAAAAGGGGGTTTTTGCCCAAAAAGGAGCTGTCTACACAGCTCCTTTTTGCGCAAAAGCTTCTTGTGCAAAAATGGCTGCTAGTTAATTATGCAAATGAAGCGTGGCAATATTCTACTCTGCGCTTCATTTGCATAAGCTTTTGCAGACGAAGGCTGCAGTATAGATGTAACCTAAATGTGAAAATGAGCTCACTGTTCCAACTTAGGCCTATTAAGTTATATTTTCTGTCAGCAATAAGGATGAGATGCTATCCTTTTAGTCTCAATAACCAGTAATCAAGACAACTGCTTCTGGGCAATAGGCATTAAAAAGGTCTATATCCTTACTATGTTTGACCACAGAAATAAAGAAATATTCTCCTTTTAATATCTTTATTGTCAAAGTGATATAAATGTTAACCAGCAAGATCATGAATTAATATCCCAATAATTTCCTCTGAAATGGTGATGATGACTTTGATACAATTCCATTTCTGTCTGTTCTTATTCTGGGCTAAATTGCATCATTCAGCACAGACACAGTGCTCTTGTGTCAATGCCTGGCTAAGCTATAGTCAAAGGGCCTTCCCAAAGTGCATGCATATTCCCTCATTCTGTACTAGAGCTGTTTTTTTCTGAACCAGCTCTACATGATGAGTCCTGATGAGCCCTCTGATGGGGGTTTTAAACAAATGCCTGTAGGTATTAGATTATATTTTGTAAGATTTCTTTAATTATTCTCTTTTACTTTCTCAGCTTTAATAGCATTTTCCTCCATGCCACAGCTAGCACAGAAAGTCAAAATGTTTTTTGCCTTGTCTCCTGCTGCCACCATTGCACATGTCAAAAGCCCAATAGTGAAACTGTTACGAATTCCTGAAGAAACATTAAAGGTATGAGATTTCTCTGTATTTTATTATTCACCTGAGTACTGGTTTTTAAAAGAGGCTTTGTACCTGAACAGGTGTTCCTTGCTATCAGTTAATACAAAAGGAAATACATTGTAAGCAGTTTAGATTGCCTCTGATATATTAATTCAGCCACAGCATATTGATGTGCAGTAGTGTTTGTGGTTGTTTTGTTAAACATATGCCTTCGTAATGCTCACAGTTTGTGCAAGTGGCAGAATTAACATCCCTGCTTGTAGTCATACCTGCTGAATTCCTGACATGAGTATGATTGAATTAGCCATTTTAATATTTTATTCAAGTATCTTTTTAAAATTTATTTTGTAAAAAATGGAAGTAGAAGGTATCTGAATGTGAATTTTCCAACTTCATATTCAGCTTACTGTATTGATACAGTGCTGATGTCTTTTGAAATATCTGTACAGGTTAGGGCTGGGCGGTAGGGGAAGGTATAAATGCGCTTCTACCTTTTTGCCTTGAATAAAGGAGAATTCCATGAGGTATGCATGTATTAACTGTGACATTTGTGGAATACACAATTTATGGATGCACAGTTGTGGTCCTAGTAAACACATCAGAACCCACAAGAAGTCAATTAAGGGTATAACCTGGATCAGACCTGAATGGTGAGAAGGAACTATATAAGATACATTTTGAAAGTTCACTGTTAAGTAATGTCCTTTGTGTTTTCACAGGCTATTCTAGGCAAAAAAGATTTCTGCCTTTGGGGCAAGACTATGAAGGAGATTACTGCTAAAATATGTTGCTATGAATTACCTAATAGACTTTGTGCCAATTTGTTTTTCTTTGCGGGTGGATTCAATCAGAAAAACTTGAATATGGTATGTGTGTATATCTGCATTAGTCTGTTTTTTTTAATGATGGTTAAAATCAAGATAACTTTTTTAGTTCAGCAAATTTTGTGCCAAATGTGTGATTATTTAATTTGGTATCAGTAAAGCACAGATCTTTAATTGTTGGAGTTTTGCTAGCAATTTTCAAACATGATGAAACTGGACAAACAAATGCCTCAATAACACAGGTCATGTTAACCATTTTGACTGGGAATGTCTGGAGCCCACAGTCAGCTTAGTGGTTTGACTAATGTGTTACCTGTCTTTTTCTCAATGAAGCAGCGTAAATGTTTAACATGGCGTTAACGTATCACAGATTATTTTGGAGTTTACAGCCTGCAGCCCCAGGCTCTGGCTAACATAACAGCAGTGCTATGTACGTCCTGGGACAGGTGGGTGCAAGTGCATGCTGTGGCTAGCGCAGTTGTGCAGGGTGAGTTGCTGTGCTCAATTTTCAATGCTATCTAGGCAGTCTTCATTGGTTTCCATTCAGGCAGGAGAGAGGCTGTTGAATCCACTATCCCCAAAACATTATTCAAGAGACCATACAGTAGCACAGTATAGCGATTAAGTGACCATATATGGGTTATGCTATGGTCTTAAGAACAACATGTTCATTTGTGTGTGAATTCCATTCCTCAACCCTAACCTCTCCTACACAAGAATGCTGCTCAGATAAGAAAAGTCTGAGGTTCCTCAACTAACTGGCACCAGTTGCTGTCTGATATTTATCAGTAATATTATTAAACTCTCTGTAGGCTTAATAGTCACTAGTCAGCCAAAGACTGACACAGTAATGTCTGCTGGCATCACTGCGAGGTACCCACTACCATACACATTTTGCAAACGTATTTTGTCAGGTGCATTTAATATTGTTTCCGGTGAAATGTTGACAATCCAATAGTAATCCATTTCCCAGAGGTATCATGTATATGGCAATCTGGAATTCTCTGTATAAAAATATAAAATAGAAATTATGTTTCATGTGAGCTGGTTCCTGACTCAATCCACTCTGAAACAAAGTCCCATGCAATATGCAAAGTCAACGATTTTCACCCTGCTGGAGGGTAGGCTCTATAAGCACAGAAATTAATGACAGGAAACAAAGTTCAGCCCAGCTTTCTACTCAATCTTGGCTGCTCCTACAGTTCCTACATGAGGCTGTTTCAGCAGCCTCCTAGCTCCCTGTTTCCAGAGAGCAGCTCCCACTTGTTTTATCGAATCACAGAATACTAGAACTGGAAGGGAACTCCAGAGGTCATTAAGTCCAGTCCCCTGTCTTCATGGCAGGACCAACACCTTCTAGATCATCCCTGATAGATGTTAATCTAACCAGCTGTTAAATATATCCAATGATGGAGATTCTACAACCTCCCTAGGCAATTTATTCTAGTGCTAAACCACCCTGACAGTTAGGAAGTTTTTCCTAATGTCCAACCTAAACCTCCGTTGCTGCTATCATGTACCCTCTCAGTCTTCTCTTTTCTAAACTAAACAAGCCCAATTCTTTCAGTCTTCCCTATTGGTCATGTTTTCTAGATCTTTAATCATTTTGTTACTCTTCTCTGGACCCTCTCCAATTTCTTGACATTTCTTGAAATGTGGTGCCCAGAACTGGACACACTACTCCAAATGAGGCTTAATCAGCACAGAATAGAATGGAAGAATTACTTCTTGTGTCTTGCTTACAAATTCCTGTTAATGCATGTTCAGATGGTTTGATAGTCCAGCTAGCTCACAGTGTCACCAGAATCCATCCACATAGCTTTCCTCCAGAATCTACATGTGGTAAAACTGTGAGGTAATTCAGACAAATATTACAATCCTGTTTTTATCTGTCTCAGAATCAAAACTCACACATAATTAAATCAAACCTTGGAATAGATTTAAGAAGAGCTTAATATTACAGGTGTTTTCTTAGTACTTTTGGAGGAACTATCGTTCATTGGTTTTAAAATTAACAAATATGAAAGAAGTATATTTTTAAAAAATTTTCAATATTCTGGACATCCAACTTGCTCAGGTTTGGATGATTTGTAATGCAGTAGTTACTGAACTGAATGGTGTTTTGTTTATGTTGAATCCTGACTTTTTCCCATTGCACTGACAAAACAAATGGTATCCTAAAAATGTTTTTTTGCAGAGTCGTTTGGATGTATACACAGACCACTTTCCAGATGGAACATCTGCTAAAAATGTAATACACTGGGCCCAGGTAGACCTGAAAACTTTCAATACTCTGTGGTTTATACTTTCCCTTGAGGTTTCTGATCATAGTTAAAACCTGATTTATTCAGAACAGGAAGGCTGTTATTTATCAATGAGATTTTAATATTGATGCTGTCATTTGAGCTCCATCTCTGACATTGTTTACCGAGAGCGTTGATTTGAAAGGACAGGCATGTAGGAAAACTATGAATATTACAATTGTAAAGCCACACACTCAGAAGTGATGAATGTCAGAATAAATTTTGCCCATGCAACCATAATTAAGACCCTAGTGCATATTATGACTTTCTTTTATTACATGATCACATGCTATTTTTTTCTATTGGGCCATCCATGCATCATTCTGTGCACAGGAGGGACATGACTCAGGGAATCTAGATATTTTCCAATAATTTATTGAACTGATTTTACCTTATCATAGACCAGATCTAAGAAAGCCAAGGACCAGATCCAATCTTCAGCCTGTAGGTTCCCCACCCTGATTTATATATTTTAAGAGACTATTGGTGTCAAGAAAAAGAGATGGAAAAAAATCATGGGTGATGTAATACCAAAGTCTGTCAATACAAAGTTCTCAAAAAACCACTCCATCTTTACAATATTAATGATGAAGTAAACAGAAATAAAAAAAATTGTTAGTATCTACAGATTAAAAATTAATGGCAATGAAAAGTGAGAAATGATTGTTAAGAAGTGCATGCAATTGTTTTATTATTTTTATGCCCAAAATATGCTATTGTAGATGCAAAGGATTACATTTTGAGCCTACTGAAGTCAATGAGTGTTTTGCCAAAAATTCATCCAAAATGCCTAACTAAAGCCTTGCATGCTGTAATATTGTTTCATGATAGTTTAGGCAGAACTGCACACTAACATGCGAAGGCATAAGAATAATCCTGTAACTAATTTTACTGTTTCATTTCTTCATTTTGCTAGGCACTTAAATCAGGAGAATTCAAATATTTTGACTATGGCAGTGAGAACCAAGCAAAGTACAACCAGGTAGGGGGAAATTTTTTTTATTGATTTTTATTGAACAAAAAGTGATCTTTTAAAAATAAGAATGGTCCGCTCCCTTCCTACTCTCAATCACAACACATCCCTATGGTGTTACAGCATTGGTCTAAAGGAAACCTAGCCTCAGTTTATGGATTTTTAGGGTGTTTTTAGTATTTAGGGTTTCATTCATATGATAATATTAATCATACAGTCTCCTTTTGCTATTCATTTAAGTCATGTCTACACTAGGAAATTATTTCAAAATAACTTATTTTGAAATAATAACTCCCGAAATAACTATTTTGAAATAGTGTGTCCACACTACAGGGAAGCCTCTAAATTAATCCGAGGCAGCCTCCCTTAATATGGAAGCACTACCTTGACTTAGAGCCCGGGGGAGTAATTACTTTGAATGACTTTGGGGAGTAATTATTTCGAAATAGCAGCAGTGGAGCATCTATGCTACTGCTATTTCAAAATAAGTGTTATTCCTCGTGGAAAGCAGGACTTATTATTTCAAAATAACCAGCCTCTTATTTCAAAACAGCGGGCTTGGTAGTGTGGATGTTCCACTTGTTATTTTGAAATAAGAGGAGTTATTTCAAAATAACTCTCTAGTGTAGACCAGGGCTTAATCTCTTCCATCATTTGTTCATTTCCTCTGTTTCTCCTGCACCTGCTCATCTGCCATCTGGTTGCCTTCACCTTCACTGTCTTGCCCTGTGTTCCCTGCTAAACAAGGTCATTGTTAATTGGCCTTTGTCTCCCCCTGCACATACTCCCCTGCTTCTGGGTCCTCCTCTCTCCTTGCAAGCCTTCAGGTTCCTTACTTCTCCATTCCCTTTTGTACGTGTTTCAGTTCCCTTCTAACACATTCTCCTGTCCTAAAAAACTTAAAAAAACAACAAAGGTCCTATAGCACCTTAGAGTGCATCTAAACAGCACCCTAAACTAAAAATAAGATACACAATTTGCACTACGCAAATTGCATATCTTATTTCAAATCTATTTAGAAATAGCTTATTTTGCATCTACATTTTGTCAGATTTTGAAATAATGTGCTATTTCATGCCATCCCTTATCCCAGTCATCTTTTACCAGGATGGCATGAAATAATGCACCCATTATTTTGAAAATAGCCATGCAACGTAGACAAAGCCCAAGGTACTGGAGTATCTCAAAATAGCTACTCTGTGTACAAGCTGCCCGTTATTTTGAAATAATTTTTTCCATCCCAATAAATCTCGTTGCATGAGGGATAAGAAATGGCTCAAAATAGTGCATTATTTTGAAATTTGGCACTATGTAGACACACCAAATTTCACAATAAGTTATTTTGAAATAAGAGACGAAATTTGTGAGCGTGCAAATTGCATATCTTATTTCGAGTTTAGGGTGCTGTGTAGATGCACCCTTATTAGAGACCAACCAAAAAACATATAGATACGGCTGCCCCCTCTGAAATTTTTGATTCCCCTGTTATGTGTTCCCTTCTCCTCTGATCTCCTCTACATACTGCCTGGCTCCCTTCTCCACTGATGTTTGTTTTCAGCTGCATGGGTCTTGGTTCCTCTTGCACTGGTAACTCCTTTCCAGCAGCAAGTCTCAGAGAACAGTTCAGTTTGTTTTCCTGCTTCTTCTCTCAAGTAGCACTGATCCCTAGTGAGGAAACTAGGCAGGCTTATCCTGCTACTTTCCAACTGCCCTAATGGGCACCCAGCTGCTACATTACAAAGATCAGTTGGGACACCTATAGAAGGCAGCTCTTTACGGAGCAGGAGCAGGTGCTGTGTGGACTAGGGTTTGAGAAATGCTGCCCCAAAACAGATCATCACAGATGACACTGACAATTGGCTAATTAATGGTTTTTCTTTAAAAATTAAGACAGCTTCTCAGACTTACATTTTTGTCTTTCAGTCTGTCCCTCCCTTCTATAAGATAGAAGATATGACTGTGCCCACTGCAGTATGGTCCGGTGGAGAGGACTGGGTTGTAGACTCAAAGGATATTGACATGTTACTCCCTCGAATTACTAACCTGATTTACCACAAGCATGTTTCTGACTGGAACCACTGGGATTTCATATGGGGTCTTGATGCAGCCAAGCGTGTGTACAGTGAAATTATTGAAATGATGGAAAAATATCTATAAAGTCACAGAGCATAGTTAGAGAATTAATTAGCTAATTGAGATTTATTGAAATCTACTTTCTGTATATGTGGCAATAGACTGCTTTTCTACTTGCTATTTTGTAAGTCAATCATGGCACTTATAGAGGGAGGGGGATTTAATGAGACTGGATTAAATATTTATTTTTATTTTGGTGATGGTACCAATTTTTCCTCATCTTCCTTTCAAAATACAGGGACCAGAACTCCTTTACTCAGAAAATTGTATTTCTCAAAGAAAATGCTGCTGAAATAAAAACTAAAATCTTACCATACACATAACATATGGGTGACAGAATATGCTTCCATGTCTTAAAACTTTCAGCAGAGTCCATCTAAACTGATAAGGCAATTTCTCAGGTCCAGTTAAAATACTACAGAACTTGTTAAAAATAAATATTTTAAGTTGGTAATCAATAGTGCAGCCTTTCATTTAGCTGTGTGTGATGATTTTACAATTAAGGCACTCTATGTTAGTTTTACTTTGACTCGTTTGTATAGCTACACATGAATATATAAAATTATAATAAGAAAACAGCAAAAGCATAACAGGAAAAATACACACATCAAATGATGTCCCTGAATTGAAAGACTTGTAGAAAAAAGATGAAGAAAATCTCATTACAAAGAGATTAATGTGGTAAAAAAATCACTATCTGGATTCTAAAAGAGTTAGGGTATGTCTAGACTGAAATGTAAGGCCTGAGGTAGTAGAATGTGTATTAACAAATCCTGGGTTAATGTAGGGCTTGAGCATCTACTCTGAACTGCAACCCCAATTTTCGAACTGTTGAACCCAACCTGGGGCTTTAACATCTACACTACATTATTGAGCCTGAATCTAGCTACCCACCACCACCACCACATCCCAGGCTTCTTCGTACCTTTCCAAAATGTAGGCACTCTTATCTTTTGTTCTTGAGGTAGTGTGGGAAAACGTGACTGTCCAAGGACAAAGAAAGTCAGCGCAGGGGATTCTAGGACACTTTTGGAGACTCCTGGAGCATGAGTCCAGTGGGACTGCATCTACACAGCAATGTAATAGGGCTTAAACACAGGATCTCAGCTTGACTGAGCGTCAGACCTTCCATCCCTATGGTGTCCTGGAACCTTGGGCTGAGTCCTTGGTTAGTGTAATTTGCATGTTGACAAAAAAGGAGGGGGCTAGTCTTGAGTGTGATTTTGAACCCTGAGATTACACTGCAATATAGATACATCCAGCAAAAAGGAAATGCTGTCCTTGCCCACTGTTTTAGAACAGGGTGCTCCAAACTCAGTAAAGCTGCTTTGATTGGGTCATGTGCCAGTTAGTTATACATTAACTGTTATTGGCCACACCCCCTATCTGCATGACTTATTTCAGAGTGCTCCTGTTTAAAGCTTGCATCATAACTGCACTTTTTAGAATCTTTACGGGGTGAGACTAGCTAGCTCTCATAACTTCAACACACTAGTCTAAGACTCACATTAAGATATCTGTGTTATGATGGTGCTCATTTGCATAGATCTTACCAACATGTGGCAGACTAACGTGAAAATAGCATGAACTGAATGTAAATAGGGAAAAGGACCTAAATTAAGAAATTCAGCATTAAAATTAAAGGTCCCCAAATTCCTACGTGAGGGAGCCCAGCTGAGGAGAAAGGAGCTGGACTGAGTTTACAAAGGTATGCAGCTGATAGCAGCGGGAGCTTCAGGGCAGAAGTGTGCAGTCACTCCCTGGGAAAAGTGTTTGGGGCTACAGAGGCAAGTGGCCTACTCTTACTCCCTGGGAGGATACAGTTATGAGGCTGGCAAACCCCAAGAGTGGGCGGAGAGACAGAAAGTAAGGAAATTGCTCGGGGAAAGCAGTAAAGTCCAAGAGGGAAAAGACCTTGGATGCTGATTAGAGGAGTCCTAAGCTGAACACCTAAGTAGAGGGTAGGTCTAGGTTCCCCTGCCAGTCTCTGAAGAAATGGCACCTTAGGTGGCAGAGAAAAGGGAAACTGCTAGTGAAGAAAGACTTTGATATCCCAGGAAGGAGAAACAAGTATTGTGCCATGGCCAGAGGGCCAAGATGTGGTTAGATGCATGGTACAGACCTCTGTCTCCTGAGCTAAAGCAGTAGTAGGGTACTAGCCTGTGTGGAGCTATTAAAGAGGGATGAAACATACACCTTACCTCTGGCTTACACAACTCTTCTCCCCACATCTGTGGGAAAATGAGAGCCCAGAATTCCTGAGTTTTGTTACTGCTTCTGGAGCAGGCTGTAGTTCTACTAGTTACAGACGCACAAGAAAGCATCTACATTTTGTACAATTTTTCTAAGGTGGCAGATGAGTCTTCTGTCTGCCACATTAGAGAGCAGCATCTATTCTGGGGTCTGCCAGAATTGCCACTGGCGCGTATTACTTAACAATAAGGAGAGTGAAGTGCACAGAATTGTTAGGAACAGGCCCTTAACTGCAATCAGCAGTGGCAGGTTTGCTGCTTTGTCAGGATGCATGCTCAGGGCCAATGGCAACTCCAAAGACTATGACAGCACATCTTTAAAAGGCTCTCCTGAGCACATCCAACCGGCTATTTTGAGAAGTTTAAACTAAGCAAATCTGGATGGAGTTTCCTTTGGATTGCAAAAAGAGCACCTCTCTCATCCCAGAGCCCGTCCTACCAAATTTCAAATTACCCTTCAAAGAATGAAGGTGCTGGAACTTTCCAAAGAAAGACATTTACTAATGCCACCATTTTATGTTTGGTTTTCCTTTATTTCGTCCTTAGAATCAGATTAACTGCTTTTGCACAAAACTTAAAGCATTCAGCCTGACACGGAGAGCAAAGATGGAAACTTTCAGCCAAATTGTTAGGTTGGCAAAGATAGGGGCAACCGAAAATGTGTTGTGTTAGACACATTTCACAAACTCTAACACTTCAAACTCAAATCATTATATGCAAGTCTTCCACGGTGATAAATTCACCACATGTTTACATTTACAAAGCAGTATGGGAAGAGAAACAAGCTCCCAATTCGAAGGTTGAGTTAATCTGTGAACATTTTTTGTTATTTTCAGATGTTACATTTAAATTAATTTGGACTAAGTTCATCCATCCCTCTTATAATTCAAGAGATGTAGTCATTTAAAATCTCTATTTGGTAACACACATTGAAACCAGGGGAAAAAAAACTGGGTGTCCCCAACCCACCTGTTCTCCTTCTCCTTCCGGTGTGTCTTGGGGGCACTTGGCACTGCAGCATGGGGGTGGAGGACAGGGTATATTTGCCCACTCCAACTAGCATTCAATCTTGGTTGCATGGGCCACTCAACTGTAAAGTTGTCTAATGGGTTTCATGTTTTGCAGGACTGGGTACCTGGAGAGGGCACTCAGGAAGTGGCATGGGGTGGAGTCTAGAGGCTGGCCATGTGTGCAGGCAGCCTTTCAGCCAGGTCTTTTCTGTACTCTGTGTTCCCTCTCAAAAACTGGGCTGTGAACCTCATCTGGTGCTCTGCCACATCTCTCTGCCTTTCATCTTGCTTTGCATCCTTCTCCATTTGGTACTGTAGTTGGTGTGTGGCCTTGTGTAGGATATACATCATCATGAACACACTTCCTCTTTGACCTCATCTTGATAGTATGCTGTCCAGCCCCCTCTTAGTTGGTGACTTCCCTGGAGTAATGGAAGGGCCTAAAAACAATATGAAACAGTACATTGGTCTCAGAATTTTGGAAAGGTTCACTACATCTACCTTTGCAATCTTGAGGCCAAAAAATATTGCTTTGCAAAACTCTGCTTCAATATATGCTAAGTGCTACAGTTAAGTTCCCTGATGCTTCTTGGATGCATCTGAGAACGAGAGCATGAAGCCTTCATCACTTTTTCAATAGTAGTTCCTGAGATGCTTGATCTACTCTCTACATTGGTCACAGCTCTGTTGAGGCGATGGTAACAAACTTTCTTACTGAATTCGAAACCAACACTGCCAGCTTCCCTGCTGATACTTGGTACATGTGGTACTCTGATTGAGGCTATGTTCTTTGCCCAACTCACACAAGCCATGTCATGGAAGATCGACACTGCTGCGGTCAATCTTTCAGGGTTTGATTTTGTGGGTCTAGTGAAGACCTGCTAAATCAAACTCAGAGGGTGCACCCATTAGTGCTTGTGCTCCTGCTCCTCATGAGGAGTAAGGGAAACCAATGGGAGCATTTGTTCCCATTGACCTCCCACTTGGTGGACTTCGCAGAAACACGACTTAAGATAGGTTTACTCCAGCTACATACTTTACATAGTTGGAGTTGTGTATCTTAAATCAACCTTCCTCTATATTGTAGACCAGGCCACAGAGATTTACCAGAGTCTGAGTGTAGTCAGGTGACCAGTTAGCAGTGCATTTTGCAAAGGCTTGCTTTTCTTCGGCAGCCATAGCTAATGTCGGGGACTCGAACCCGGATGGCCTCTGTTTGTTGTCTGACCGCAAAGAGATAGGCAACACCAGCAAGATCCAATCACAAGCTCTTTATCGAATAGTGCGCACTACAACAGAGAGCGGCCCGTCTCCAAAGAGAACCAGCCCCAATTTCATTTACTGGTAGGCTTATATAGACAGTTCCGGCGCATCATAGACTATTTGCCCAAGCAACCCACCCCCCTTTATCAGTTAGAAACTTCTAGTATCCATGCACACCTGGCCAACTATACATCATGGCCTTAAGCAATTCATAATGCATCAGCAATTTCTTATCAGCCCAAAAGACAGGTACTGGGCAACAAGGAGACAGTTTGTTATGGCCAAAGGAGAACATAAACAGGGAGTTTGGAACAAACAGGGGAAGAGCAGAAACAGGGAGTCTCCTTATCAGTTCTCAAAACAAACTGTTCCTCATCACAGCAGGTACAAAAATGCAGCTTCTTACTTATCTCATTTTGCAACTTGAGCAAGCGTGTAGGGTGTGTCCCTGCTTGAACCTATCTCCAGTTCTGCCAGGGACTACCCAGAAATCTTTGTTACATCTGCTTTAGCATAATTGCACTAGGCCTAATTTTCCAGGACCTAACACTAACAAAGGAGATAGTTCACTCTGCAGCAAAATACACTGGAGCACTGAAGCCCACCTCCATACATAGTTACAATGGAGCACAGCTCAAGACTCTTGTCATTAGGATTTTCACACAAAGAAGTAAAGAAAAGGGTTTAGGTCCTGTCTATGAACATCTTATTAGCTAACAGTGACTCATTCAAGCTGTCCCAGGGTGAGTAATTGCTCACTATTGGGAATAAGGAGTTCACAATGTGGACTTCAGCTGAATGTGATAACTTACACAAGTAGGTTCTGAAACTAGAGATGCTGGGGGGAATGTTACCACACTCTCTGGCTTAAAGTGGTTTCCATGATATACGGGGTTTACAGTTTGAGTCAATGACTATCAGCTCCCGACAATATAAATTATTCTCACACCCCTACTTACACATGTGCAAAGAACAAGAAAATGAAAATATGTTGATTTTGCACAACACTCTTCTGTGATAAACATTCACTGAAATCCTACCTTTGTACAAGTTAATTTTTGAGAAAGCTACAGGATTGAAAATAGCTGTAATTGAGATTGTACTTTCATGCTGCTATGAGATGGAAAACACTGCCATTTCCTGCCCAATTTCAACTTGGCACTAATAAAGTGGGTGGGTGCGTGCATTAAGAAAAAGGGCTACAAGAGATATGGGGAAATGGGACTGAAGGAAACCTTTGCATAGCCAACAAGAACCTCTTTGATGTTTCTGTAGATTCTTTTAGAGGGGCAGATATCTTTGCTTGCAACCCATATCTGTCAAGTCTAGGGGATCCAGAATTCTGGACATGTTATGCAAGTAATGTAATTCCCTATAATTTCCTACAAATGGTTTGGTAGCACTTTATAGACTAACAAAACATGTAGATGGTATCATGAGCTTTTGTGGGCACAGTCCACTTCTTCAGATGACTGGAGTTATGAGTTGGAAAAGCCTATTCTTGCTTACAAACAACTCCCAGAAATGGTTACCAGAAATGAATTCTTTCTGGTAACCATACCACACAACCACATCATAAGCCTCCAGGAAGCCAGCTCTGCAACCAAAAAAGATATCAACTCAGTCCACATATCTATACTGGCGAATTCATCACTGGAGCCAATAATGTATGCTACCAAATCAAAAGGTCATTTGACTGAACATCCAGTAATCTGATCTATGCCATCAAATGCCAGCAGTGCCCCACTGATATATATATATCAGACAAACTGAACAGTCTCTGCGGGAAAGAATCAATGGACACAAATCAGATATAGGCAAAGGAAACACAGAAACCTATTGGAGAGCACTTCAACTTCCAAATCATACTTTGAAAGATCTCCAAGTAGCTGTCTTGTCACAAACCAGTTCTACAAGCCACATCCTCAGGGAAGCATTGGAATTAGAGTTCATCTGCAAATTCAGTTCACATGCTAATGGACTTAATTGTGTTGAAAGTTGGTTGGGACACTACCAATTTAACAACCATTGAAGGTGTAAACAGCTCTCCATGTTGTATCCTTCTTGACATGGGAATCTATCTATTGACTTTGATTTTTATCTGCTTCAGTTTAATTATCCAATCTTCAGAAACTTACTGATGATCTGTCTCCCACCTCCTCCTTTTTTCTTCCCTCCCCCCTCTTGTTCCCCCCCCCCCATTTATTTTGGGTGTACACATCCCCAACTCATAACTCCAGTCACCTGAAGAAGTGGGCTGTGCCCACAAAAGCTCATGATATCATCTACATGTTCTGTTAGTCTATAAAGTGCTACCATACCATTTGTTGTTTTTTTTCTGTAACAGATTAACTCAGCTACCCCCTGAAGCTTATAATTTCCTAGTAATTACTTTTGCAATAGGTCTATTGAGATAGGTTAGAACATGTGTTTGAATAAAAAATGGAAAAAGTTCAAGTTTTCCATTACCTTCAATTTATGCAATATATCAGATAGTCTTTAACTGAATAACAATACAATTAAAGAATGAGTACCTGCATTACTACTTTTTAAGCCAAATTTTAAAAGAAAAAAAAAATCAAGATTAATAGTAAGTTTTGAAATGGTTTATAAATAACAATCTTATACTTTAACTGGTTCATTTTAGTTCTCTTATCTAGATTGTCCTACAAACTTGTTCTTGGTTTGAATTACGTTTCTAGCTATGCCAGATGTGATTAAGAGAATAAAAATATATGTTACCTTGGTTTCCTTCTTCAAGCAAACCGATAGCTGGTTCAAAACAGGGTCCCATTTCAGGTAAGCAACCAACATTTAGGGGGTCTTTGAGAAATGGTTCTGATTTTGGCCTACCTGCATTTGAAATTGTTCCAGACTGAATTTTATACACTGTAATGAGAATAACTCAGTTGTATTTCCTGAGTAGATAGGTGCTGTGAATGTTTTCTTTGGGTCAAGTAGATGCATCTACAATACACAGACCAGCTAGAACTTCTGTACAAATATTATCCACAGGAGTTAGAGTTTCTAAAATAAAAAATGCTTGAATTACTCAAAATAAATGTACTCTACTTGGATGCCAGGGTTTATGTCTAGAAACTCATTTAACTTTTGCCATTGGACAGACCCTTTTTAAAGAAAATACACCAGCAACAATATAGAATACTAGTAGTAAACTTCAGATTTTTTTAAATAAGGCATAATTCTCACCTGATCAGAATAAACTTAAGTTATACTTTAGAGAATGTATCTTCCCTTCAGCAAGGCAGTGTTTAAATTCTGATTATTGGTATTTTTTTCAGAGAAGAAAACTGAATGTTTCTCTTTTCAGAGTGAGTTTTGCTGCCAGGAGATGGAGTGGAAGCTCGGCGTCTCCATGTGCATAGCTTTAGCTTTTTGTGGATCCCTGGGGAATCTGTTATGTTTCTGGTGTCCTCCTCCGTAGGATCAAAAAACTCTGCAAAGGAATCATCAGCCGTTTCATCCCTTAAGGTTCATCCCTGGAGTTTTTCCAAATCCAAATAGTATACATGACATACCTGAGTGATTCTTAGTAAGAGATGTACCCTTGTTTCCTGGGCCTTGTCATACAGAATAGGTAGGATTACTAAAGGTTATGTATGCCCTATTTCAGAGCAGATTTTAATGTTCATTGGCTACTGTGACATGAGGCAATGTTCATTCAATTTCAGCAGTTTGGATATTGGGATATTTTTCTACAGTATTGTGAGACTTTGTGGTAGTATTAAATCAGAGCAATAAATTCAATCTGGGGGATAGATAATTTTTATGCAACAAAATAAACACATTTGGATTGGAATACTTAGACAAAGGTAAGAAAAATTGTTCCGTAGTGACTATTTACTTGGTCTTGAAGTTGCATCATTGTGAAGAGCTTGCAGATGGTTAGTAATAGGTTTAGTTCTGTATAAAAGAAATTTCAACTAAATCATGAACTGAATTTGATATAATTTCAAGTGTAATTTTTTATATTACTGTAGTAAGGATAACATTTTTTCTAGATTTGTGATTTTGGTTGTGATTTTGCTTACTTAAAGGCAAGCTATTTATTACTATTAAGGCTTTTCTCTGATTTTATAACTATTTACATTTTTATGCTGGCAGTTAATCTGGGAAATGCCAAGCTTGCAAAAGATGACCGAGAAAGCTTGCCAAAGAATATAGTTCACTTAATCAGGTATTCTACACTTTAAGGAAACTATTACAGTATTTCAAAAACAAAGGACAAGATTTTCAGCTGGTAAAATCATCAGAGCATCATTGACTTTAATAGATATGATGATGTACATCAGTTGAGGATCTAGCTCAAAAAGCACAAAGGAAAAAGGAGGCTCAAAAGCCTCTCTTTCCAACAGAAGTTAGTCCAGTGAAAGATATTACCTCACTTGCCTTGTCTCTAAAATCCTGGGACTGGCATGAGTACAACATTGCATACAAATAAAAAAAAAGTTTTATCATGTGGTAAAATGTTGTTATATATTTATAAATAACACTCTTTATTGGTCAAAGTGGGATTAAGCCAGTAAAATTAGTATAAATCAGTCTCCCTTACACACACAACAGCAATTGGAGTTTTGTCTTTGACTCCCATGGTGAGTAGTCATCAGGCCTTTAATCTATTTGATACTTAAAAGTAAAAATTCCATCTTGGTAAAGTTAGCTGACAAATTAGCAAGACTTTTACGTTTTTAATGCATTTCTGAATTTTCTCCTGTTTTCTCAATTTGAAATGTCACATACTTTGAGATTATAGAACCTTTTCTCTAATTACCACTAGAATTTTATCAAGTGAAGGACATGATAATCTGGGACCATAACAGTCCTTACCAGGGGTTTTGCTCCTGAAGTTCTGCAAAGTAAAAGTAAGGTCATTAGTAGTAGATTCCAAATTGGAAGGAAATCTTGTCACTAAAGTGCAAACAAAACCAAAATAGTGTTCAGATTAAGGTTCAGAGTCAAAGATCCCCTAGCTGGATAGGCTTCGAGGAGGCAGTATGATAAGGGGTTACCTAAATATGTGATTAAAATGATGACGAGAGTGACCATTTCAGAGCTTCCTGATTCTTTGCTGTTAAACATGAATACTTCATCAAAAGCTTAAAATATGTCATTAAGTCCTCTTTAACTTCTGTAAATGTTACGTCCAATGACAGCAGCAGGCTCTGAGGAAGATGGACGCTTTATGTTAGATCTCAGGCTATGCCTATGCTTTGTCAGGAAAACTTATATCACTTGGGGTATGAGCATTCCATTTCTGGAGCAACAGAAGTTACCCTGACATACATGTTTGTGTACACAGCACTAGGTCAGCAGAAGAGAATCTACTGATATAGCTTCTGCCACTCATGGAGGTGGCATGCTCTCCCGTTAGCATAGTGCATATTTACTAAAAGCTCTGCAGCACTGTACGTATTGATTTACCCTTGCTTTACTTGTAAAGATTTTGCTAATGAAGTGAAATGATTGACAGACAGCTCTAGAAACTGGAGTCCTCTACTTATTCACAGAAAAAGCTGCAGTTCAGGCAGCAAAACTGGTAGGTAGGTCAGGCTTAATCTTAGAGAAAAGAAAATTCTTCATGTGAGATGTAAAGCAGTGAGTCAGTGCTTTGGATGTGTAGATGAAAAAAAATTCAAAACAGATGAGACAACTCAATTGCATTGTCTACCTTTTATCCAGCACTTTCCATTAGTAGATTTCAAAGCACTTGCCCAGCAAGATGAGTATCATTGTTTCTGTTTTAGAAATGGGAAATCTGAAGAACAGAGAGGCAAGTGACTCTATCTGTCAGTGGCACAGTGAAATGAGATGTGAGTCAAGCCACCCAAACTAAAACTTGTAAGGATACCTGTCCCAAGAAGTCATCTTCCGTATTATATGACTGGAGAGCTACAGAATGATAGATATTATGCAGCATGTTTTTACTATAGTTAATAAGGATAGTGAAAGGTGGCTTTTTATATAAGGTTTGTGTGATTTCTCATGCCATTCATTAAAATAGTTCACCACATCAAAAATGGATCAAACCACTATTCTATCATGTTTGAAATCTTGCTTGTGAAAGTAGTAACTAAAACAGGTCAATTATGATTAATCACAGAAGTACAAAAAATATTTGTAACATCTTTTCAGGGCTAATTCATCAAGCATTTATTTGCTCAAGATATTCACTCTATAATCTGAAGATTTACTTAAAAGAATTATTTCCGGTATGCTTTTTAGACTTGGTTTCTTTTATGAAGGTGTGGCTCTTTTTGTACTCCTCCAATGTACCATGGCACTGTTATGAAGGTGCCAATTGTGATTTGGAGTGCTCTCCCAAAGGAGGTTGCCATGTTCCTTCCTAAAACAAGAAGTCTCATTTAGCACATCCATAATCCTTTTCTGAATCATCTAAATTTCATGTGGTGATTCAAAGCATTTCTGCCTGTTCGGAGTAAAACCCTTCACCTGATGAAGAAATACTGTAAAACTGAAGAGTGATGCCTTCTTGTGCCTTCTTCATGGTTAACTTGTTCAGTTCACTTAAAAAACCTTGTTACAGTTACAGAATTACGTCTAAAAATGTAAGGGTGGATTTTGGCATTAGATACCAAGGTATTTGAGGCTATTAGCTGTAAAGTTACACATGGGTAGTTGGGTAGAACTTCTAACAATGAGAAAATATTCCTGATTGGCATTGGGCACAATAGCTGCTCCAACTACCACCTATTTTAGAGTTTCCATTAAAGGTTGATGTTATCTTGGATCCTGCCTCCTGCAAGGCCTGTGTTTTGTTTATAGCTAAAAAGTTTCTATAGAAGCTCAGTGAAGGGAGGTCAGGATTTCAGGCCTTGGCTTAGAGGGTTCCTTGGGCTTGTGTTTGGTTAGTGATGGGGCTTCACAGAGTTAGGACTTTGGAGAATAGGTCTCTGTGGGGATACAGCTGGAGTAGTGTGGGCTCCAAGAGCTAGGACTCTTGTAGGTAGGATTCCCAAGCTACAGTTGGGAATGGGAGATCAATTTGGGTTCGCATAAGAGTAGTGCAAAATAGGACTTCTCATCCAGTAATTAAGGTGGTGGATGGTGAAGTGGTTCCCAAAAGTAGATTTAGAGCTGCGAAGGGTAGGACTCTCCAGGGATAGGGACAGACAGGGCACCAAAGATTAGAGGTAGGTTTGGGGCAGGTGGAGCTCCTTCGGCTAAAGTTAGGGTTGGAGAGTAGGACTTCATGGGCTTGATTTGAAGTTTCAGGGCTTCCCTGGGCTTGGAGCAGGGTTGGGGGGATGTGATTCCTTGTTCTAAGCTTAGTGTTGTAGTAGGTATTGCTTCTTGGGCGTGGGCTAGGGCTAGGGCTAGCATTGAAGACATTAGGAAGTCCCTTCCTAGGGTGGGGGCAGGGTGTATGGAAGGGCAGGCCACCTTGGGCTAGAGAGCAGGTACTTGTCATTTGGTTAATGTTAGAGGCTCCTCAAGCTGGGGTAAGGCCTTATAAAGGACAAGGCTTCTCAGGCTAGGATTTTGGTTAGGGTGAACAGGGTTCTCTAGAATAGAGGTAGGGTTGAGGCAGGTAGGCAGGTAGGGTTAGGGCTGGGTTGTGGAGGGGAGGCTGTCTCAGGCTGCCATTAGTTTTGGTTTGTTGGTCTCCGTGGGCTAGGGTTTGAGGAATAAAGGGAGGTCACCCCAGGCTAGGACTGTGGTAGGAAAACTTCTTCAGGCCAAGAACAGGGTTATGGAGCGAAGAGACTTTCTCCTTCTCTGAGGTTGCCTTTCATTACTGCACACTGAAAAAACAGTGTTGAGATTCTACACTCCAGCTCCCAAATACCTGCCCTTTCATTCAGAAATAATGTAGAATTATTACTGCAATTATTGCTTTCCTTTTTTATTAATAACTTGGCTGTCTAATTTTAGATTAGAGGTGGGAGATGCTGTCAGATTAAATTATCTGGGGATCTGCTGCTGCATTGTTCCCAGAAGTTTGGTGGCAGTTTTGCTTTAACTAGGAATAATTTCATGAAGCAAAAATCAGACACTTCCCTGAAGGTATCTGGGAATTTATATTTGCAGAGAAATATATCAGTACTATGGTAATTGATACTGCTTTTTAATGTAAATATTCCAACTGCCCCTTTTCTTTTGGCCTCCCTGGGTGTGTCTAGACTACAGGGATTTTTCCAAAAAAGTAGCCTTTTTTCAAAAAAGCTTTACCTGCGTCTAGACTGCCACTGCGTTCTGTCGACAATAAATCGACAGAATGCAGCGGTTTTGTGGACAGCAGTAAACCTCGTTTTACGAGGAATAACACTATTTTCAACAGAGATCTGTCAAAAAAAAAAGGGTAGTTTGGATGCGGGGAAGATTTTTTGTTGAAAATAAAGGCGTCCAGGAAGAAGCCCTGGTGTACACTCCTGCCAGACCTTTCATCTCTATTATTCCTGCCTGTAGCCATCTTTTAAAGCCACAGGCACCCAGGAGTAGTATTGTGGCAGCAAGCCAGCTCCAAACAGGACCCTGACTGCTGAGCTCTTCCTGGTAGGGCCACTCAGAGCCATGTCCCAGGGACAAGCCCCCCGAAACACCCTCGCCCCTCCAGGGACACATCCCCACAAGAAGCCAGGGGCACCAAACACCAGGCACCCTCCTGGTCTGGCCCTGAGATCAAAGCCCTCTTGGGGCTCTGGTCTGAGGAGGAGTCTCTTCAGGCACTGCAGTCCAAGAGGAGGAATACGGACATTTACGCCAGAATGACTGATGGCCTTGTCAAAAAAGGACACCACCTCCTCACGCTGGAGCAGGTCAGGGCAAAGGTCAAGGAGGTGCAGCAGGGGTATGTTAGAGCCCATGAGTGCAGCTCCCACTCTGGGAAAGCACCACAGTATTGTGCCTATTATGAGGACCTGGACTGGATCCTGGGGACAGAGGAACCCCTGTCTCCTGAGAAGGTTATGGAGTCTGGGGTGAAGACCCCTGTGCAGCAGTGGCCGCAGCTCCAGGGTGATACCCCCAGAGGACCAGCCGCTCCAAGAGGAGGAGGAGGAGGAGGAAGACACTAGCAGGAGCAGTGACCCTGACCCTGGAGCCAGACACCCAGATGCAGGTGGCCTCCCAGACAACTTTGGACATGGGAGAGGGAACATCAGGTGAGTGCTGTGAGGAGCCAACACACGCAGAGCAGGGGAGGCGTCAGCAAAGTGGATGGTGCAGTGCTATGACATGTCATGCTGATCACAGCCTGGTGGGGGCACACACATGGCTCACCTCAAGGAGGGCCGTCCTACCCCTGCACCCGCATGGCTGCGAGGCACCACCTGCTCCTGCATGCACCACCTGCTTGTGCAGCAGCGCACTGCTATTTGCACTGATATCCGGGAGGCCATGGCCTTCCCCGGTCCTGTGCCTGTTCCTGCTCCTCCTTCTCAGCCTGCCCCCTCTCACCCCCACCCCCTGCCGCCCCTTCACCCCCTGCCATCCCAGACCCAGGTACAGCCCCATCTCCTGCCCAGCCCCCTACTGTCCTAGCCCGCAAGCGCAGGTGTCTCCGAGCAGGCCTCCGCAGCCAAGGTGGCAGGGGCTCGTCACCCAGGCAGCATCCTCAGCCCTGAGCCTCCCTCCCTGCTTCTAGGTTGACGTCTCCCTTCCTACCTGTGAGACTCAATAAGGAAAGCACTGTACTTTGTTAATGAACAATTTCTTTTTCTGAACAAAAGAGTTTTATAGTTTTTGAAACACTCAACAGTGAAATAAACTGTCAACATGTCTTCAACAATACCTGTCTCTGTTCTCAGTGTGAATGTGTACAATGTGAATGTGGGGCCGGGAGGGGTTTAGGGGGGGAGGCGGGGAAGGCACTGGGGGCATGGGGCAATCCCACATTTGGAAGGCTCTGGGGAAACTCATCAGGCTTCTTGGGAGAATCGTTCCCTCAGGGCTTCCTGAATGCACAATCCCAGCTAGTGGGCTTGCCACCAAAGTGCCTCCCCTCTACAACAGCCTGTGTCCCCCACGCTGGGAGGAAGGCCTCCCCTTTCCTCTGCACTAGATTGTGCAGCACACAGCATGCAGCAACCACATCAGGGATGTTGTGTCCAACCAAGTAAGCAGGCATCTAAACCTTCCCTTCAGACGGCCAAAGGTGCACTCCACCTGGAAGCGAGCCCAATTCAGGTGGGAGTTGAACAGTTCCCTGCTCGCATGCAGGTGGCCTGTGAATGGCTTCATGAGCCAGGGCATAAGGGAGTACGCTGCATCGGCCACGATGCACATAGGCATCTGCACATCCCCGACTGCATAGTTTCACTCCAGAAAGAATGTCCAAGCCTGCGGTACAGATATAAGTTCCAGAAGATGAGGGCATCGTGTGCCCGGCCTGACCACTCGACATAAATGTCTGTGAATTGTCCCCGGTGGTCGACCAGGGCCTACAGCACCATAGAAAAGTAGCCCTTTCTGTTAATATACTGGGCTGCTCGATGGGGTGGTACGCGGATCATGATGTGCATCCCGTCGAGTGCTCCATGGCAGTTCGGAAATCCTAGCCCTGCAAATCCAGCCACAATGGTATCCAGGTCTCCGAAGCGGACAGTCCTGTGAAGCAGCTCTGAATTGATGGCTGTCACCACCTGCAGAAAGAGACAAATAGAAACACACATAACAGGATATTAGAGGAGTTACGTGAGCTGATGAGAGGTGCTTTCCCACCCTTTCACCTCCCAGACCCCAAGAGCCTCCCCCTCTGACAACCCCCCATCTCCCCTCCCACACTCCTCACAACATGGCAGGGTGAGGCCAGGAAGATTTCTACCACTGCCACCCCCATTCTCCATTCCCTCTTCCTGGTCCTGACTGCTCCCCTTATCTGCCTCCCCCCTTGGACTGTCCTCAGAGTGTGACTTACCTCCATCAAGATGGCCCCAACAGTGGATCTCCCCAAGCCAAACTGGTGTCCCACGGAGCGGGAGCGGTCGGGGGTGGCAATAGCGACCCGCTTCTCCGGGGGGATGGCAAGCTGCAAGTGGGTGTCCTGGAATTGTAGGGCAGGGGCAAGCCAGGCACAGAGCTACTGGAAGGTGGACTTCTGCATACGGAAGTTTCGGAGCCAAGCCTCATCGTCCCACTGTTCCATAACAAGCTGGTCCCATCAGTCTGAACGGGTGTTCAGCCTCCAAACTTGCCTCTGCAGGAATAAGTTCAGCGGCAAAGGCAGTGGGGCTGCAGCCCGAGTGAGGGGCTCAAAGCTGGGCTCTGAATCCAGCTCTGCCACAAACATCATGATGGGCTCATGAAGATGCAGAACTTCCAGCATCACAATGTGGGGCCATCACCTGCCCAGGGGCAGCTCAGGCTCCATTGCCAAAACACAGTGAAAAGCAGAAAAAAAACCCTCAAAATAAACTGCTGTGGTGTCTGCGAAAGCAGGGCAACCAGAGCAAGCACTGCAGCAGCTTTGCTTTCCCTCCAAGAGGTAGGCAAGCCAGAAGCAGGAGCAGAGCAACGGCTGTCATGGGGAATCCCTTTAAGCTCACGTCTCTGCAAAGAGCATGCAGCAGCACCTGAAAATAAAGGCTGCCCCTATGCCCTGTTAGAAGCAAACACTTCCAGGTGCCTTTTTTTTTTTTTTTCAAAATAGCGTCCAGAAGTCTGGACGCTCTTTTTTGAAAAAGCGGATTGATTTTTTGATCCGCATCATGCAAGCTAGCCCCTTTTTCGAAAAATACTTTCGAAAAAGCCTCTGTTGAAAAAGGCGTATAGTCTAGACGTATCCCCGTGTTTGTCTGTTTATCCATATTATGTGTCCTGTCATAATCCTTAAGAATGAGATTTCTGAGGGAGGGTCTGCCTCTTCCTGAATACAATGATGCCTTGATTTCTGGATAAAACAAATAAGTAATAAATATAGTATTCAAAATGGAGAGAAATGGAAAAAAAGATCCCTTTTTTCTTTGTGCTTATGTATTTATATGGATTTTATATGCACCAGAAAAAGCATATTTTTTAACCTTAGATACATCCATCCTGTGTTAACTTTTAGAGAAATCTAATGTTCAGAGCAAAGAGATTAAATTTAGATGTGTTTTAAGTGGGGTTTGTTTGGGGGTTGTTTGTTTGTTTTGTTTTGTTTAGAAAATATATTTCATAGGAAAAGCTTCATAACTTCTACCATTATTATCCTTACCTTTTTTCTTTCTTTATAGTATAAAGAGAAACATTGGAAAGAACAGACTTATTCTTGTTACTCCATATGCCTCTTTGTTCTAAGGATTTTATTTGGAGTGTTTTCATTCCTTTGGTTTCTTAATTGTTTCTTAGCTAAGAGAAGACAATAATGGCTAAAGAGAATCTAGTCCTGTTGAAACACCTCTGAATTCAGCACAACAACCAGGAAAGTAGCAACTGTTACAAGTCAAGATGTGGCCATGCAAAAGTAGAAGGAATTTGTTCTTACAAAAACTCTGATATGATTGCAAGAGACAACAGCTTAGTAGCAGAAGGGCAGGAATAGGGAGTTGTGCTGTATGCATGATTGTACATTAACAAAACCATGTGCAAGACCTATTTCTGACAATACTTATCTGAACTACTATACAGGCCTGGCCAGCTGCAGAATGTTACCCTATGGGGGAGTTTCCTCCTTGGGTCCCCAGAATACTGATCAACGAAAAGGGATGTGTGGCTGGGATGCCATTGGATTCCAATAACTGATGACTGTTGGAACATCCCCTTGGAGTGATGGACAACTCTGAGGTTGCGTTAAGTTGTACTAAACATTAAAACCAGCTCCAGGATTTATTGGTAAATGTAACTTTTGCTTCCTCCCTCATTCTAGTGGTGGTGCTCTGGGTGCAGCTCATCTTAAAAAAAGCTGTGGGCCCATTATTTGATTACAGGGAAATACAAGGAAATTAATGGTACTTTTCGGAGCAACAATGAGATAAATACTGGGTTAATCACAGAAAACAAATTCTTGAAAATTAAATCAGATTGAATGACAACTAATGCAGAGCCAAAAACTTTAAATAGTCCAGTTTCCCAAGGAGAATAAGACATAATGATAGAGGAAAAAATTATTTGACTTCATCTGCCTCTATCCTGATTTCCATTCATCAATGCATGAGTTGAAATAGGACTTTGTGGTGGATTTCCTTGAGGATGACACCTTTAACTTTGGGCATTTAAAAAAAAAAAAAAGCAGAACTCCCTGATGATTTTATGGAGAATTCTTCTTCAGAGCTAATGCTCTGATGTGGCTTTATGTCAATAACATACTCCCGAATGTATCTGATGAGAGGTGATATTTTTAAACATGAGCTTAAGGGGAATATATAATATCTAGCTGCACAATCCTCTGGAATGAAAAATGGTTTTGAAGGTGTTGATTTCTGGAAATGCCTTTGTTCCCAATACGACTGAGAGTTATATACACCAGTCATGCTCTTAATGACCCCAGGAGGTCTATCCTGCTTTGTTGAGCTATGTATTAAGGAAGGAGAAAAAGTAGTGGCCATTGTGTTATTAATGTACAAATAAGCTGCATAGTGAGAACTGAATGTGGAACAAAAATCAGTTGAATTTCACATCAAATGACACAGGGCCATGCACTGACTCTATTAGCTTTCATCTATAAATTTTTTTTTTAATCTCTGCAATTAAGCTGCTGCAGAATTAATGCTCAATGAGGCTGATGCAGTACTCAGAGACCCTGATAATGGATTTGCCAGATATGTCACATGATGGAATCTTTCCACGTGAAACACATTTTGTAAATAGGTTTGACATATAAAATTACTCACTGGAGTGTGCAAGTGAAGGATCCCCAACACCTACCTCCATGGGTGATTTTGCACCTGCAGGTGTGTTTTTTGTGCATACACAAGCAAAGCAGCATATATGTAGGTGGAGGAAGTCTTCTGAATATTAGGCCTAAAGGACCTGATGTGTAGGAGAAGGGATTATAATAGAGCAATGCAACACTGGAAGGAATGAGCTGTAAAAAACTACAATTGAAAGAACAGTTTGACTTAAAATTAGAGTTCAGAGAGCTATATTAGTGGAGTTCTGAACAAGGGTATTGGCTATGCAATATGCAACAGATACTTTGGCTTTGCTAGCCCTGGTAATATCTCTGTTTGAGTGTGTATTCTTCGTGATAAACACAAGTAGGAATATAGAATACAAGATTAACTCATCTCTGTCTCCACAAGAAAAAAAAACCCGTGCCTGTAAGTCCAGTCTTTCCTGACCAGTTGGAGGGTGTGACAATGTTCTCAGTCTTCTGGCTAAGATCAAGTGTACATATGTAGGAACCTCTATTAAAGATTAATTGCAGCAGACACACAAGACTTAGACAAGAGACATGACTAGGATATTGCCCTCTTCCTTCCCTGACAGACTATATATGTCTCCAGGAAGACCCATAAGCCACCAACAGACCAAGGTATGCACTCCGCCCATGTGCTTTACAGCCACAAACTGTGATTCTATATCCTTTATGGGCAGCATTCCTGAGAACGCTTATTTGCTGATGCAGTTAGAAAAAACTCACCAACCTTAATCTGAACCAATGCTGGTTATGTACACTGTGTATCTCGTTAACCATGTAAACCAATACTTGTATTTCCTCATTACCCAAGTTTGACCCCAGATTTACAGTGCCTTCCTTTTTAATTTATATCCTGTAAACTTTATTTGAAACATTACCTTTAATAAATTGTTGAACATATATTAAAGATTAGTTGTAGCTCATAATACTATAAAAGAAAATCAGAATGCCTTCCTTTTCTATTCCTTTTAACTGAAATTGATTGTTTTAATAATATAGAAGTAACATCAACATTCAGATAGGCATTTTGAGCATCTATAGAGTCCTGAAAATTCAATCAAGATGCTGTTGGATATTGTCTCATTGATTTTATATTAGTTATCAATTATTTTATTACCTGTCTCCATTACTTTTTGGTGGTAGTGGTGGCGGCTGTGCATTATGACTCTGATCCACTCCAAACTGCATTTTGAACCTACCAAATTAAGGAGGTATTTGGATCTAGAATTTTAGTTTTTTACTTTAATTCAAAATGTATTCTGTTACCATCTGGGGTACCATAATATTGAACCTATGAAAAGGGGAACTACATAAAAATGAGGAAATAGGAACTATACAAAAATGAGGTTAGTTACAAAGAGATAAAAAGGAATAGTGCCAAAAGTAAAATCCCTGCAAGGTGCATGGAAACTTTTTAAAGACACCATAATAAAGGCTCAACTTAAATGTATACCCCAAATTAAAAAACACAGTAAGAGAATCAAAATGTGCCACTGTGGCTTAACAACCAAGTAAAAGAAGGAGTGACAGATAAAAAGGCATTGTTTAAAAAGTGGAAGTTAAAGCTTAGTGAGGAAAATAGAAAGGAGCATAAACACTGCCAAATTAAGTGTAAAAATATAATTAGGAACCTAAAGAATAGCTAGCCAAAAATTCATAAAGTAAAAGCAAAACTTTTAAAAAGTATATCAGAAGCAGGAAGCCTGCTAAACAACCAGTGGGTCCACTGGATGATCGAGATGCTAAAGGAGCACTCAAGAACAAGAACGTCATTGTGGAGAAACTAAATAAATTATTTACATCACTCTTCATGGCTGAGGAATTGTCCCAGATTAAAATGTGAATAGAGGAGGTTTTGGAACAAAGTGATAAATAAAACAGTAACAAGTCACGAGGTTCAGATGTCATTCACCCAAGAGTTCTGAAAGTACTAAAATGTGAAATTGTCGGACTACTAACTGTGGTTTGTAACCTATCCTTTAAATCATCTGCTATAGCAAATGATGGGAACATAGCTAATGTGACACCAATTTTCAAAAAGGGCTCTAAAGCTGATCCTGGAAATTATAGGCTGGTAAATCTAACTTCAGTACCGGGCAAATTGGTCAAAACTATAGTAAAGAATAGAATTGTCAGACACATAGATGAATATAATTTGTTGGAGGGAAGTCAACATGGTTTCTATATAGGGAAATCATGCCTTACTAATCTACTAGAATCCATTGGGTCGGGGAATCAACAAGCAAGTGGACAAGGAGGGGGTCCAATGGCTAGAGAGTACTTAGATTTCCAGAAAGCCTTTGACCAGGTCCCTCATCAAAGGTTCTTCATCAAAGTAAGTTGTCATGGGATAAGTGGCAGAGTCCTCTAAAAGATCAGAAACAAAGGGTAGGAATAAATGGTAAGTTTTCAAAATGGAGAGAGGTAACTAGTGGTATTCCCCAAGGGACTGTACTGGGACCAACCCTATTCAATGTACCTATGAATGATCTGGAGAATGAGGTAAATAGTGAGGTGGCAAAATGTACAGGTGATACTAAACTGCTCAAGATAGTTAAGTCCAAAGCAAATTGTGAAGATCTTCAAAAGGATCTCCGAAAACTAGGTGACTGGGCAACAAAATGGAAAACAAATTTTAATGCTGATACATGTAAAATAATGCATATTAGAAATCATAATCCCAACTATATGTGCAAAATGATGGGGACTAAATTAGCTATTATCACTCGAGAGATCTTGTAGTCATTGTGGATAGTTCTCTGAAATCATTCACTCAGTGTGCAGCAGCAGTCAAAAAAGCAAACAGAATGTTAGGAATCATTAAAAGGGATAGAGAATAAGACAGAAAATATCTTATTGCCTCTATATAAATCCATGGTATGCTCACATCTTGAATACTACATCCAGATGTGGTCAGCTCATCTCAAAAAAAGGTAGCTTGGCATTGGAAAAAGTTCAGAAAAGTGCAACAAAAATTATTAGGTGTTTGGAATGGCTGTCATATGTGGTGAG
This sequence comes from Pelodiscus sinensis, assembly GCF_049634645.1. Lineage (NCBI taxonomy): Eukaryota > Metazoa > Chordata > Testudines > Trionychidae > Pelodiscus > Pelodiscus sinensis. The sequence continues at coordinate 39,240,725 of NC_134718.1, forward strand.
ATTAATAAAATTTGGACTTTTTAGTTTGGAAAAGAGGAGAATAAGGGGGGTATTTTAGAGGTCTATGAAATCATGACTGGTGTGATGAAAGTAAATAAAGAAAAGTTATTTACTCATTCCCATAACACAAGAACCAAATGATATTAATTGGTAGCAGGTTTAAAACAAACAAAAGGGAATATTTCTTCACACAATGCACAGCCAATATGTGGAGCTCCTTGCCAAAGGATGTTCTATAGAACAGGACTTCAACGGGAATCAAAAAAGTACTAGATAAATTCAATGGCTATTATCCAGGATAAGCAGAAATGGTGTCCCAAGCCTCTAGGAGACAGGAGAGAGGGAGTAAGTTGGGCTACATCTACACTATGGCACTATTTTGGGAAACAAGAGGTATCCCAAAATAGCTATTCCATGTCTTTTAAACAAGCCCATTATATCAAAATATAACAGTCTTGCTATTCCAACCTTTCTGTAAGCCTCATTCCATGAGGATTAAGGGACATTTCAGAATAGCACTCTATTTTGAAATTTGGCACTGTGTAAACAGCACCAAATTACAAAATAAGCTATTTTGAAATTAACTTAAAATTAATTTGAAATAAGCTATGGAATTTGTGTAGCTCAAATTGCGTAGCTTATTCCAAGCTATGGGTGCAGTGAAAATGCACCCTTGATGATTACCTGTTCACTCCCTCTGAGGCATCTGGTATTGGCCACTGTTGGAACACATGATATCGGGCTAGATGGACCTCTGGTCTTACTCAGTATGACAGTTCTTACATTCATCTGTTCTGATGGTAAAGTGGTTCCTGTGCTCCAAAAAAAGTTCCCTATTTGGAAGGGTAATGTACCACAATAAATAATTTCTATAACTGAGACTACCCATGTGCATAAAATTAAGCATGTTTATGAGTCTTGGGAGAAGTAAGCCCTAAGTATCCAATCCTATGAACATTTACTACTAAACTAAGCACTTAAAATTGATATAGTCCCATTGAGCTTAAGGGACTATGTCCTCAATAGTCAGTACATCAATATATCAATGCTTATGGAGCTGGCACATCTGTTTGATTGTACCAACATGTCCTTGTGAATTCCATGGCCTTTGATAAGATGCAACTTTCCCCAGAAGAATGAATCAGGCTTTTTTCAGAAACAGTTAATACCACACCTTGAATTTGAATGATGTGAGGCATTCAAAGGTAAGCACATATTTGAACAATCCATTCTTCAAATTCATGTTGTTCTTCAAAGATAAGGAAACTTGGAGCTCATGCTGAGAGGAGAAAGTATGGGTTTCTCAGAAACAAGCTGAAAGTCTTCAGGAGCAAATACAAACAAAAAAAAGGCTTAAAATCCCAGACAAAATGCAGTGATGGACATAACATTTATAAATACACTAGCACATTTACCAGGCATTGCTCAGGCCCTTCACTAATTAATTTCTGTTTTTCTTCATTGAAATCATTGCTCTGGGGTAGGGGTGGGGATGAAGAGTTCAGTATGCAGGCCACCCTGGGGATAGAGGACAACCACAGCCCTCTCTCACCGCAGCATCTTGGAGCCATTACAGACGCATCTCTCCATGGCCACTGCAGCTCCAGCGGGTACAGCCAGGGGAAAGATGCATGCCCCCGACTGGGGTAGGTCCAGGTTCATCTAATCCCTGCACACCCTACCTGAGCGAGGAATGCAGCAAATTGTGCACTTTCCCCTTGCTCTCTGACAAAGGGGAACAGCCAGTAGTGTTCCCTTGTGAACTGAGGGGAGCTTCAGCCCCCTCTCCTTAATGGGTGCCTGGGGTGGTTTGAGACTTGGGACTGAGGCAGTTCCAGATAGGGGTTGTGCCTCCAGCCAGCCTCTTTCACCTGCCTAGTGATTTTCTGTATTGTCAAGATATTTCCTCTTTTACTTTCCTGTCAGGACCTGAGTTCAGGGTTCTGTGATCTCAAATCTCATTGAATCAGAATGTCTTCTAAAACTTTCCTTCTCTTTTCGATTTGAGCTGAACAAAGCAAAAGAACAATCTTTCTTATGGTATTTCAAATACACCTGGTCCTGACCAAAACCTAACCTGAAGTGGGAAGTTGCATGAACTAAAAATAACAGTAAACAGAATTATTTAAAAAGTTGAAGGAGAACATACAGACAAAACTTTGAAGAAGTTGGCTCATTCTTTATCTTCTGCATGAAGATGGTGTCTGATTGAAACTTAAATAGCGAATAAACCTCTGTAACAAGGAATGATTTGTTTTAAGATTTAAAAATACCAAATTGAAGTGGGCATAGTATAAAGAAGAGACGCTATTGCTACAGTCAAATTATGAAGAAATTAGCTTTGACCACATTTCTTATTACTATTTATAATTTGTAGTTTGGTGTTCCTAGGAGTCTCCATCATGGACCAAGGTCCCACTGTGCTGTACCAACTTAAGCCAAAGAGATGGTTCGTCCAAAAAGTTTCCAATCTTGATCTGGGAAGCCAATCAACAGCTTTGGAACTAGTTCAGCCCCGTCCATGCTGGGGAAAATCCTTCTGAATTTTGAAACTGCTTAGTATTTATTTCTGGTAAAGCTTGAATACTGAGCACCATTTTCTAACATCTGTCACAGTCTGTCTGAGCCTTTTACAGTTAAAAGGTACTTGGCAATTCACTTTGAGAGCCTTTCAGCCAATATCCTTGTGAAATTCTACTCTGGGACATAAAGAGCACTGTGCATTACACGAAGGGTATGTCACAGTGCCCACTGGGTAATAAGTTTGAGCCCATTTGAGCCCATTTCTGCCAGAGGCTGAGCCCAATGACTCCCATTACAACTGAGGGCACTAGGAATGTGATGAACATTACACCATGAGCCATTTCAATAAGTCGTGCTTTCTAGGGCCTGTATCCACACTGACTATTACATTATGTAATACCTTGAACATTAAGGTTACACCCTGAAGGAGTCTAGTGGTATGCATGTGTAATCAGAACAAAGGAATCCCTTTTAGCTGCTTCTGCATCACTCTAGCAGTATGGAATCACAACATGTACATAAAAGAGAAAAAAACATAATTTTTCATATTTCTCACAACATTGAAGAATGGGGTTACCTTCTATTCCCTCCATAGAACACAAATATATTTGACTTGGCAGGTTAGCAGTAAAAAAGGGAATTCTTGGCATCTGTGAATGTATTTGTATTTGAAATTCCTGACGAGGCTGTTCCACTTCAAGAGGTTTGGTATTCCCTTAAAAACTACGACATTCTGTTAGAGTCAAAGGAGACCGCTCTTATAAGCAGCACTAGAGCGGTGCACTTCCTTTAATATGAATAAGCTGAAGTGTTGCTAACTTGCCAAGGAAGAAGGAAGTGGAGAGAAACCAAAGCTTATTGCCATCATTATTGGAAAAATTCTGTGTGATCCATGTCACATTGTTTATCTCCTTTACCTAGTGCTGCTGTTAAACATTGGGGCCAATTCAAAATTGCCATCACTCCTGCTTTGGAATCTCTGAGTGCAACAAGTGAAATCTAACACAAGGTTGGTAATACTTCCACTTAACTCTGTCCTAGAATTGTATAATGGCCTTCAAAACAAAAATTGACTAATGGTTTAGCATGAGCTGTTGAGAAGTAACCTTTCTAAGGTGCATAGGGTATTTTTAATTACATAGACAAAATAATTGCTACTTGCTGAATGATGCCTTCTGATAAAGGGTGACTGTCCAACTTGTTCTTTTCTGGTCTGTAAATCTTTTTGGAAGACATAGAGAGGTGAGAGATGAGTAGGAAGGATGAGTTGATCTAAAAGTCCTTGAAAATGTATTTCTCCATTTCATAATAAAATAACTTTTTTTAGACCTAATATTTTTTACAGTGAGTATATCTTTGTGTATATATGAGTGTATGTGTGTAACTTTTGTTCTAAGAGAAAAAATAACCCTTTATGTCAACTTTTCTGAAATGACTACTAATATTTTTTACAAATGCCTTGTGTATAGAGTGTGTATCTTTGGCCTGAGGAGCAGCAATTGCAGTGTGTTTGTAATGAAATTGGGCCAGTTTATATGTACATTACTGGTTTTCTGAAATGATTCAGAGACATTCACAGATGAAAAACACATTTCATAAATACCCTTTATCTTGTCCTCATCCACTTGCATTCTTATTCTCATGGTATAGTTAGACCTTGCTGCTCTCAGCTGAATTTGTCAAGATCCTCCCTCGTATTCTCTTAACTAGAGAAACTCTGACATTTAGGTAATATGTATAAATTACAAATTCTGGCCAAGATTTTAAAAAATGGGTGCCTACCTTTAAGTGCTGAAATCTTTTGTTGGTTGTTACATAAGTCATCTGATTTTAAAAAATGCTGACTACAGCAACTATGCAACTCTTGCTTCTGTTAATAGTCAGACCTATTGCATAACATATTGATCATCCATTCAGTGTTTTTGCTGACTCCTTGTGTATAGTTATTTGATAATCCTTTTAAGAGATTAAGCAGCAGGATTCTATAATGAGGCAACTAAAACTTCTTTATTCATTTAATCTTACTCCTACCTATTCCAGGTCCTACTTATCTTTCAGGATAGATATCAAAGAAGAAAAAGAGTTACATGTAAGGAATCAGAGACCGAATAAACAATTATTATTAGAGTTAAGGGGGAAATGGTTTTCCCATCCTTCAAGAATTTTTGAGATATTGCAAATTGTTTCCATCCTGAATGGGGAAAAAAAACTTAACATTTTGAAATTATTTCAGAACTGGTGACACAGAAAAAATGGGTTTGAGTCACTTAAAGCATTTTGAACTTTTTTTACATTTTTAAACTTTCGTTAAAAAACATACACAATTATATCATTCCAATGGTGTGTGCTCCATGAGAATATCTATAGGACCCTTTCCCTAAGTACTGCTCCACACCTGGTGTTTACAGATGTTTTCATCCAGCACTGGATGAACTACAGAGCCCTGACTGCTGCCAAGTTCCCTTTGCTTTTTTCTTAAAGTTTTTGCTGCTTGTACTGCATATGCAATTGGGGGTTGTGTCAGATAGCTTACAGCGGTACAACTTGGTCTCCCAGCAATTCACTGCTCATCACACAGGAGTGCCAGTGCTTGCTTTCTATCCTAAGTGCATAGAGAGCAACATTGTTAACAGGTGAATGTTCTGTTTTACACAGAACCAAGATGTGGCTATTCATTACAGTCGCATATTTGTTACAAGCAACTGTATCCCCAGAGGGCCTCAAAAGAGTGAAGAGAGATCATGTGGACCCTGAAGCATACATGAACATTGTAAGTTACTCATTAGAATAAATTTTAAATGAATGGAATGTGTTGCTGATAGCACAGTGTTATTATTCAAAGTTGTCTGTTTTAACAGGTGTAGGTGAAATGACTTAGTTAACATTTCCCCTCTTCTCAAAACTTACTATTGTTCTATTTTGCCAGATGTTCCTTTCTATATGCTTATATAGCAGTCCAGATCATGATAGGCAGACAGTACAAAAGTTATATCTTCCTTTACTGAAATGTCATAGCAAAAATTCCTATTTGAATGTTTGTTTGTTGCATCAGCATCGGCCTGCCAGCTGAAAGGGGCAGCAGTGAGGATTCTGGAACAACAGACTTCCTCAGCCTACATTTTTGGAAGAGATTTGTGATATTTGAATGGGGGTTGATTTTAAAAAAAAATGCTATGCACCCATTGGCTGAAAATCAAATCCCTTTAAATTACTAGTCTCTCTCAAAAAAAAATCTCAATCCTACTGCTCTGCAGGGTAAATGTCATTAGAGAATGCTGAATATCTGTAAAATGACTTTGCCTTCCAGCAGCAAATGTTATGGCTCTGGGACAGTGATGGTTTCAGAGCAATGAGCTGGCTCTGCGCACTTCAGGTACGTCTACACAGCAGCGTTATTTTGGAATAACAGACATTATTCCGAAATAACAAAGTGTGCATCTACACACAAGCAGGTATTTCAACATAATGTCAAAATAATGTCCTGCTAGAGGACTTCTTACTCTGACTCCTATAACCCTCATTTTACAAGGATTAAGAAAGTTGGAGTGCTCTGTTTTGGAATAAATGCTATGTAGATGTGCCCAAATTCAAAATAAGCTATTTTGATGTAAGCTACGCAAGTAGTGTAGCTCAAGTTATGTAGCTTATTTCTACTTTAGCCCTTCCTGTGTGACCTTGGGAAAGTCACTGTGACACACTGTGGTCCAATCCTGACTCATGAACAGCCGTGTCCCCCTCGCCATGCAATATTGGGTGCCTACAATGCTTTGCTGACATAGCTCCCACCTGGGCAGCTCACAAAGAAGCCTTTCACTCTTCAAGCCACATGTTGAGTGTCTGTGTGTTACTGCACTCTGCCAGCCACACTTGGCTCTCACCAGTCTTGGTTATACTACAAGATGACCCCAACACACCCATCTTATATTTTTACCCTAAAAAATGTATGTAATTTAGCCCAATCCTCTTATGAATAACACAAGTTAAATTAGGTCCATTATTTCTTTGAAATAAATAATATGTGCACAACTTGCCATCCCAGATACTTCAATTTAAACATACTATATTAGATAAACTACAGAGATTTTAAGTGAGTTCAAATAATGAGGCATAAGAATCAGAAATGGTTACAAGAAAAATACAATATTTACTGATACCTAACTTAACAAGCTATATCAGATTTAAGCAGTTTCTCATCACATATTTTCAGAAGTCTTTCTGGCAAAATCCTGTTGGTCCAGACCCCTTCTCACAGAGTCCAGGTTCTGTAAATACAATGGAAAGGGGAGAAAAAAGGGGTGCCTTGAGGTTCTTGTCTCTCCTTTTTATAATTTCTGTCCTACTGTTAACAACCATTTTCAGCTGGACCCCAGGGCTGTTAACAACCATTTTCAGCTGGACCCCAGGTTGCTCGAGGAGCAACACAGACACTGAAACATTTCAGGTCTGAGGAAAATGCAGTTTGGGGCCTAACTCCCAGGGAAACCACTCCCCAAAGGGGATGAGAACCCCAAATACATAATTTAGGTAAGCTCCTTTTAACAATGAAAGAGGGCTATACATATTGATTGCTCCCCCAGGTAACTGTTCTTTACACTGGACTTCATAGTAAATAAAAATGATTTTATTAAGTACAAGCAGTAGGATTTAAGTGGTTGCAAGTGAAAACAGGAAGAGCAAAGTAGATTATAAATTTAAAATAACAAAAATGCATAGCTAATTCCAACACTTAGAATCATAGAATACAAGAATTGGAAGGGACCTCGAGAGATCATCAAGTCCAGTCCCTTGCCCTCACAGCAGGACCAAACACCGTCTAATTCATCCCTGTTAGATGTCTATCCAATCTGCTCTTAAATATCTCCAGAGATGGAGATTCCACAACCTCCCTAGGCAACTTATTCCTGGGTTTAACCACCCTGACAGTTAGGAAGTGTTTCCTAATGTCCAACCTAAACCTCCCTTGCTGTAGTTTAAGCCCATTACTTCTTGTCCTATCATCAGATGTCAAGGAGAATAATTTTTCTCCCTCCTCCTTGTAACAACCTTTTACATACTTGAAAACTGCTATAATGTACCCTCTCAGTCTTCTCTTTTCTAAACTAAACAAGTCCAATTCTTTCAGTCTTCCCTATTGGTCATGTTTTCTAGGCCCTTAATCATTTTTGTTGCTCTTCTCTGGACCTTCTCCAATTTTTCCAGATCTTTCTTGAAATGTGGTGCCCAGAATGGAACACAATACTCCAACTGAGGCCTAATCAGAGCAAAATAGAGCAGAAGAATGACTTCTCATGTCTTGCTCACAATACTCCTGGTAATGCATCCCAGAGCTATGTTTGCTTTTTTGCAAAGAATCACACTGTTTACTCATATTTAGCTTGTGGTCCGCTATGACCCCAACATCTCTTTCTGTGGTACTCCTTCCTAGACAGTTGCTTCCCATTCTGTATGGATACATCTAAACTGCAGAATCTTTCTAGGATACCAAGGAATATGTCTGCTTTTCTAAAAAAAATTCAAAAAAGCAGATGCATTTTTTGGCATCCCTGTAAATTCATTCTACGAGGAAAAAGGGATGTTCCAAAGAGGCTTTTTTCCTGATATTTGGCCCACTGTAGATGGGCCAATTGTTGGGAAAGCCTCTTTCAGAAGAAAAGTGGAAAAAGATACACAAATTACGATTCATAGATGAAGCTATTGAACAGAACTGGTCCCAAAACAGACCCCTGCGGAACCCCACTTGTTATGTTCCTCCAACATGATTGTGAACCGCTAATAACTACTCTCTGAGGGTACGTCTGCACAGCAGGGCTTCACTCAAAATAAGCTATACAAATTGAGCTACATCAATTGCGTAACTTATTTCAAAATTGGGAGCATCTACACAGCACTTATTTCAAAATAGAGCACTCTTCCTCTGACTTCCTTTGCTCCTCATACTATGAGGGTTAGAGGAGCTGGAGTAAGAAGTCCTCCAGCTTGACAGTATTTTGAAATTATTTCGAAATAACTGATTGCTGTGTAGATGCAGACTAAGTTATTTTGAAATAATGCTAGTTATTTCAAAATAATGTTGCTGTGTAGACATACCCTAAGAATGGTTATCCAGCCAGTTATGCACCCACTTTCTAGTAGGCCATCTAGGTTATATTTTCCTAGCTTATTAATAAGACGATCATGCAAGACCACATCAAATGTTTTACTAAAGTCTAGGTATACCATGTCCACCACTTCTCCCTTTTTCACAAGACTTATTATCCTATCAAAGAAAGCTATCGGATTGGTTTGACATGATTTGTTCTTTACAAATCCATACTGGCTGTTACCTATCACTTTATTGTCTTCCAGTTGTTTGCAAATGAATTCCTTAATTACTTGCTCCATTATCTTCCCTGGCAGTCTTCTGGAATCTCTCCTAACTTTCATGCCTTTTCAAAGATGATGGCTAAAGGCTCAGATAACTCCTCTATCAGCTTTTTGAGTGTTTTAACTTTTAAACCTGCCCCATTTGCACTAGCAGTCACTATGTTAAGCATCCCGTCACTATCGATTTTCTTGACAAAAATGGAAACAAAGAAGTAATTAAGCACCTCTGTCATTTCCAAGTTTCCGGTTATTGCTTCTCCCTCTTCACTAAGCCATGAGCCTACCCTACCCTATCCTGGGTCTGCCTCTTGCTTCTAATATAATTGTAGAATGTCTTGTTATCTTTTATGTTTCTAGCTAGACTGAGCTAGTTTTGTGCCTTTACCTACTTGCTTTGTTTGCTTATATTCGTCCTTTGTAATTTGACCTAGTTTCCACTTTTTATACAACTCCTTTTTAATTTTTGGATCATGTAAGTTCTCCCGGTTAAGCCAAAGTGGTCTCTTACCATACTTTGTATCTTTCCTCCACACTCCTTTTTATAACCATTTTTTACAAAGTTGAAGACTCAGTCTTCTCTTCTCTAGACTAAACAAATCCAGTTTTTCTATCTTTCAATGTAGGTCAAATTTTCTGGACTTTTAATAATTTTTGTTGCTTCTCTAATTTGTCCACATCTTTCCCAAAGTGTGATGCCCTAAACTGGACACAGTACTCCAGTTGAGACCTTATCAATGCACAATGGAATGAAATAATTACTTCTCATCTCTTGCTTACAACACTCCAGTTAAAACCTTCCAGAATGTATTGTGGAGAATGAAAGAAAAGAAGGGTGGCTTTGAGGGATGTGTCATTAAAATATGACATTTTATTATGGACATTTAATAACACAGGGACTGTATCCTCAGTCACAATCTTTTCTCACCATAGAGATCCTTCCATATACATAGTGTGTAGAAAATGGACACCCATAAGCCATCTGAAGCAAAAGCATTTGTGTTTTCTCTTGCAGAGTGAGCTTATTACCTACAGAGGGTACCCTAGTGAGGAATATGAAGTGGTGACAGAAGATGGCTATATTCTTAACATTAACAGAATCCCTTATGGAATAGAAAATCAGGGGAATACAGGTATGATTTATTTCCAAAAAACAAGGAAAGTTTGTGAGGATACATTTTGAAAAATGGGTATCTAAATTGCTTTACCAATCTGCATATGTTTGGGCTCAAATACGGCTTGCCTTAGATGCATAGTCACACTGAAGTTGACAGAAATGTTTTTGGGAGTAAAGTGAGAAGAATTTGGTGATAAGTGAGTGGTAGGGGAACAAACTGCTGCAAGCCAGAAAGTACTGTTGCAGCTCTTGTTCTGGCACCCATATGCACCTATTTTTGAAAATGTGTCCTTGAATGAATCAAAGATTGTATTCTGATCATAGTGGATTTAGTATTTCAGTTGATTTTTTTTTTTAATGTGTGAAGGCTGCAATCTACCCCAACTACCCACTTTCAGGTAATCCCAATTTTACCCTTAAGTTTCATGGTTTGTGTTTTGGTTGCTTTTGTAAACACTTGTTTAACCTCAGTGACAAATTAACATTTTAAATAAAAACAACAAGGAGTCATATGGCACCTTAAAGGTTAACAGATTTCTTAGGGCATGAACTTTCGTGGGCTAGAACTCATTTTGCCAGATGCATGAAGTGGAAACTTTAAGTTTGGCAGGGCTATATTCACACATGCAAAGATGGGAGAGTTCCATTGCTATGGGGAGGACCAGTACTAAAATAGTCAATTCAGTCAGGGAGGATGTGACCCATTCCCAACAGATGATGAAAAGGTATGAATATCAACAGAGGAAAAATTACTTTCTGTAGTGAGCTAGCTACTCCCAGTCAATATTCAAACCCAGTTTGATTGTGTCAGGTTTGCACATGAATTGCAGTTTCATGCTGCAGTCTGTGTGTCCAGGGAGAGTGAAGTGCTCTCTTACCAGTTTTTTAATATTACCATTCTTGATGTCTGATTTGTATCCATTTATCCTCAAAGGGTATGTCTACACTTGCACCCTAGTTCGAACTAGGGATGCAAATGCAGGCATTAGAAATTGCTAATGAATCAGGAATTTAAATATCCCGTGCTTCATTAGCGTGATCTCGCTGGTGAGCTAGTTCGAATCACAGTTGATTTGAACCAGAAAGTGCATGCCGGAACGCATTAGTTTGAACCAAACTCCTTGGTTCAAACTAGCATGTCCTGGTGCGCACTTCCTGGTTCGAATCAGCTGTGATTCGAACTAGCACGCTGGCAAGATCATACTAATGAAGCGCAGGATACTTAAATCCCTGCTTCATTAGCAATTTCAAATGCCTGCATTTGCATCCCTAGTTTGAATTAGGGTGCAAGTGTGGACATACCATTACATAGAAACAGTCTGGTTTGACCAATGTACATGGCAGAAGGGCATTGTTAGCATATGATGGCATATTCACATTAGTAGGTGAATAGTCCCTGATGGTGTGATTGATGTGGTTAGGTCCTATGAAGTTGTCTCTGGGGTAGACATGCAGACCGAGTTGACAATGGGGCTTGTTGCAGGGATCAGTTCTTGGATTAGTGTTTCTGTAGTAAGATATATAATTGCTGGTGAGTGTTTGCTTCAGGTTGGAGGACTGTCTGTGAGTGAGGACTAGCCTGCCTTCCAAGGTCTGTGAGAGTAAGACATTGTCTTTCAGGATAGGTTGTAAATCCTTGTTGATGTGCTGGAGAGGCTTTAGCTGGGAGCTGTGTGTGATGGCCAGTAGTGTTCTGTTACTTTCCTTGTTGTGTCTGTCTTGTAGTAGGCGACTTCTGGATAACTGTCTGGCTCTGTCAGTCTGTTTCTTTGCTTCCCCAGGTGGGTATTGTAATTTTAAGAATGCTTGCTAGAGAGTGGCTAGCTCATTATAAAAAGTAATTTTTGCCCTTTTGGTATTCTCACCTTATCAACTGTTGGGAATGGGCCACATCCATCCTGATTGAATTGATTTATTTAGTACTGGTCTTCCCCATAGAAATGAAACTCCCATCTTTGCATGTGTATGTGTATATATTCCTGCCAAACTGACATTTCTATTTCATGCAGGTGATGAAGTGGGTTCTAGCCCATGAAAGCTTATGCTCAAATAAATGTGTTAGTCTTTCAGGGTATGTCTACACTGCATGACTATTTAAAAATAAACTATTCTGGAATAGTTACTCTGAAATAGTTTATTTCAAAATAGCACATCTACACTGAAGGGAATCCTCAAAATAAGTCGGAGACATGCTATCTTGATTTAGAGCCCCAGGAGGCACGTGGAAGGAATAACTTAGAATGGCCCTGGTGAGAGGCTATTTCAAAATAGCAACAGTGGTGCGTCCACACATGCCTTATTTCAAAATAGCTATTTCAGAATAGGCGTTATTCCTCGTAGAATGAGCTTTTCAGATTTTGGAATAAGCCATCCATTATTTTGAAATTATTTTGAAATAACGTAATGGCTGTTTAGACACTCACATTGTTATTTCTAAATAACACTAGTTATCTTGATATAATGGTGCAGTGCAAACATACCCTAAGATACCACAGGACTTGTTGTTTTCGCTGAAACAGACTAACATGGCTACCCCTCTGAAATTTGAATAAAGAAAACCTTTTTTACATATTCCATGTCTTTGCTATTTAAATTAAGATATTAAGACTCTCATCTCCCCGTCCAACCAGTACAATTTCAGTAAAATTAGAAAAAACAGAAAATCAACTTTTTAAAAGTCCCAGGCATTCATTTTCTCTCATCACAAATTGAGAAAGGGATGTTCACTTTTAAAATAAATCCTTAGTAGTTCACCTTTAATCCAACGCAAAACTAGGAATCACAAGTTTTGAGTACTGGAGCGGGTGCCTTTGTATTACCATATTAATAAAGCAGCCAGTAAAGTTTTTTTTTCTTTCAGTTGTAAAGCCTGCTGTGTTTCTCCAACATGGATTACTAGGAGATGCTAGCAACTGGGTCACAAACCTGGCCAACAACAGCCTGGGCTTCATCTTAGCGGATGCAGGCTATGACGTTTGGATGGGAAACAACAGAGGGAACACCTGGTCTAGACGACACATGAATCTTTCTGTTGAGAAAGAGGAGTTCTGGTCTTTCAGGTAGACTGAATTATTGAGCACCGTGGGAAATAGCATTCGGAGGGACTTGGGCTATTAAAATCTTTCTTTTTTTTTCTTTCGGCTCATCTATCTAGACTTTTATAAAACACGCATCACTGTGGTGTCTGAGTACATCTAGGTCATTGGTTTGAACTCAGTCCAGACTGACAGCGAGTGAAATTTGTTGACATCTGATGGCTTAGAAGGTGATGCTGTATAATTAGTTGGCAGTGGTCCGTTCACACTTTAAACATATTACCATAACTAGTAATAATTGAAGTCCTCATTGGCCTATTAGACACTGCAGAGGTTCAGTGGGGTGGCTCAGGAAAGACTGCTCTGCTTGTGTCCACGCTATACCTTCCCTGTAGGCAAACAGAAGACTTCCATCACTAGGGCTGCCAGTGCACGTTTATTTTAACGAATGTTTGAAGACTTGACTCTAGCAGTACATTATATAATCCAATATCTCCCTCAGAGTGATTCTATTACTGTGTAATTATTTGTTCCTTCTACAAAGAAAGATTAGGCACTTGTAGTCTGAGCCTAAGCTCCCAGTCATTAAAAACATTCTTTCCATTGACTTCAATTGGCTCTTGCTCAATCCCTCAAGTATGAGCAGAAAGCACCTTGGAAATTAGTAAACAGCCTCTTTTACACCAGGGACCACAAGGGCCTAGTACCCAAAATAATAGAATTATTCACAAAATAATTTGTTTTCTCTCATCTGACACACCAGGATTTCCCTTATCCTGTGCTAACTCACATGGATTTAATTTATGCATGCATGTTTTCATCCTTTCTCTCGGCAGTTTTGATGAGATGGCTAAGTTTGACCTTCCAGCAGTGCTAAACTTTATTATGCAGAAAACTGGACAAGAGCAGTTGTACTATGTTGGCTACTCACAGGGGGCCACTATAGGTATGTAATGTTACAAGGAATGCAAACTGATATGTTATGGTTAGGGCCTTACCAAATTCATGGCCAAAAAAAATATGTCACAGATCATGAAATCTGGTCTTTGTGTGCTTTTATCCTTTATTACACAGATTTCATGGGGAAGACCAGCATTTCTCAAATTGAGGGTCCTGACTCTAAAGGGAGTTGCAGGAGGTCACAAAATTATTTTTGGGAGGGGGGTCATGGTATTGCTGCCCTCAAAGCTGGGTGGCGAAAGAGTGGCAGCTGTTAGCCAGCAGCAGCACTGAAGGGTGGTGATATCTTATCATGCCACCCCTATTTTTGCACTGTTGCCTTCAGAACTGGACAAGTTGGAAAGCTACTGTTTGATAGCCCAGCTCTGCAGGCAACAGCACAAAAGTAAGGATAGCAGCACCACAACTCTCTTACAATAATCTTGAGCCTCCAACCCCTACTCCCCCACCTCCCATTCTTTTTGGGGAGAGGACCCCTACCATTATATCATGAAATTTCAGGTTGAAATGGCTGAAATCATGCAATTTACCATTTTCAAAATCATATTACTATGAAGTTGACCAAAATGTACTGGGAATCTGATAGGTCCCTAACTGGGGAATCATATCTACACTGCAGTAAAGACTTCATTTCCATCTTTCAAACACCTTTTTATGAGTGACCTAAAATTCAGATGCAAAAACACTTCCTAAACTGACAGCAGCAAAATTTAGGAAACTTGAACAAAGCCAGTTTTTTATTTGTCAGAAGAACAACACAGAATGGGCCAAATGCATTCCTGCTGTATCTCCAATGATGTGGAGTTCAATCTGGCACAATAGTTCCATTGGGTTCTTAGGCAAGGGATTTTGGATCTAACCGGGGGGATCAAGACTTAACGTTAATGCAAGCAAAATGTGGAGATGACCACAAACAGAGGGATTGGGTGAGTTGGAGGATAAAAATGAAGGCAATATGATGAGGCAGTTGTTTGGGATCTTTAGAATGAAATAGCATATGTAGTTGTTTGCATCTTTAGAATTAAAGAACGTGTACTTTGAATTTTTGGAGAAATAGTGGAGAGAGAACACAAGAAAAGTATCAGTGTAGGAGGTGAATGTAAGACAATAGTTTACAAGCCTGTAGGACATGGAGGATAGTGGAATTTCAAATGAAATCTAGGATGAACACTTACTTTAATAGTTAATCAAGTGTTTGAATAGCTATAGTATTGTCTATAAGTTTGAAGCTGCAGGATGGAATATGATAAATACCAATAATATTTTAGTTTTTGAAAGTTGCTCTAGTTAACTTGTCTCTTGAATTTTCTCAGCTTTGATTACATTTTCAACAATGCCACAGCTGGCTAAAAGAATCAAACTGTATTTTGCCTTAGCCCCCGTAACTACAGTTAAATATGCCAGAAGCCCTGCAGTAAAACTCCTGCATCTTCCTGAAATGTTGCTTCGGGTATGTGATATTTCCACTTAAAATATTTGCTTGGTTTAAATATTTCTCTGACTTTTAGAATGGATAGAATGAAAACATACATTTAACTAGAAATGTATGGGTCTGTTAATGTCTGAGTTTACATATATTTAGCTCCACCCACAACACTGGGAGAATTAATTGATCTCCTTGAGTCTTTCTCTTATGTCCAAAAATGCAAAAGGAGACTATTACATTCCACAAAGTTAAGTTCATGATTGAAAAAACATACTTGCCTCTATTTACAGTAACTCCCAAAGAATTGCTGTGGCTCCAGTCCTACAGACACTCAATCACATGCGTAAGTATTACGCAAGTGTGAGTGATCCCATTGATGTCAATGGGGCTACTTATTTGTGCAAAACTGCTCATGTGCATAAGTATTTGCAGGTTCAGGAGCAAAAGCAAAACTGGAGTTAACTTGAAAGAGTCTATCATTAAACATACAAAAAAAATCTGAAGCACATTGATTGGGCAGAGCCTGTGCTATATCTGTTTGATGGATAAACAAACAACTTCTGTCCCCATATTCAAGTAGTATGTAGTCACTAGATTAGCGGGGAGAGGAAAAATATGGGCATCATCAATAAAGAAAGGGAGGAAATAAAAATGGGGTAATACAGTAAAACAGGTTTTATTTTTACAGAAAGAAAAATTCATAGAACAATTCAGAAAGGCTACGTCTAAACTGCAGTGGTATTTTGGGATACAGGAGCTATTCTGTGTCTTTTGAGCATGCCCATTATTTCAAAATATAATAGGCTGACTGTTCTGATGGCCCTGTAAATCTCATTCCACAAGGAGGAAGGGACGTTTTGGAATAGGGATTTATTTTGAAATAAGTACTGTGTAGACAACGCCAAATTTCAGAATAAGCTATTTTGCATAGCTCAAATTGCGTATCCTTTTTTGAGCTACAAGTGCAGTGTATATGCACCCTAAGTGAGCAACACCTTTGTGTTTTTACAGGGCTTGCTTGGCAGAAAGGAATTATTTCACCAAAGTGAATGGCTAAGAAAGCTAATTGTTTCTTTTTGTGGCCGCAGCATTTTTGCTAAGCTTTGTGGAAATGTCTTCTTCATTCTGGGAGGCTACAATGTGAACAATATAAATATGGTATGTACAACCCAACCTGGCTGCCGTTGTGTTTTGAGATGTCTAGCCCCTATATTCAATTTGCATTCATTTTTAACTTGAAACTCTGAGGTCTGAATCTTGAAGTCCTTAATCAGGAATGGTCTGGGACATAGGAAAACCCTCAAAAGACTATATTACTGTGTTAGGGGAGGGCTTTGCTCTACCTGCCAGAAATGCAGGCAAGTTAGTCCTCGGAATCCACCAATTTTCACAGACCCACAAATATTTAGGGCAATGTGCTGCAGTGTTCTCTCACTTCTGTGCTGAGAGCTTATCCTGTTGGCTGCTGCTTGTAGAACTTCTGATCAGGGTTTTACAATGCACAGGGGCACCACAGAAAAAGTTATTAAGCCTCAAGGTGTGTCCCATTTTTAGCAGGTGGGTTAGAAGGAAGGGAAGAGCAGTGCGAATGAGCTCTCTTCATCCAGCCCTTCCCATTACATGGCTCCTCAGCACTGCAGAGGTCTCTCCACGGGTCCCAGGATGAAAGACTTTAAGCAACAGGGAGATTGATGTGTGGAGGATCCCTTTTGTGTGCCATTCTAGATGAAACACTCTGCCCCTCATATTGTGCTTTTCTCAGGCAAAATCCCCTTTGATTTTTTTAATCAGAGTTTTGTTGAACTATGGACTGTGTAACAGCTTCTTAAGGACATGGCTCAGGGTTTGTCTCTATCGTTCATGGGAGTTACCATGTTCCTGGAACATCCATCCAGGGCTCCACCTTGTATCTGAAATCCTACTTATTAATCCCTACAAGTGTGAATTAAATAAATACTCTGTAGTCTCTTGGATAAATCTCCTGCCTTGTTATCTAAATGGCTGAGCTAATATTCTTTGAAATGGTAATGCCATGAAAAATTCTGCATAACGCTTTTCTGTAGCCAATGCGTTCCCTCATTTGAAGTACTTATGCCTGATCCTGCCACCTTTACTCATATTGAGTGTCTTACTCCATGATTAGTTTCACTGCCATCACCATAAATACTCTGGGAAAAAGGCACTACTCAGTGATAAATGGGGATTGAATTGATTCCTCACTAAATGTTTTCTTTCAGAGTCGTGTTAATGTGTACGTAGCTCGAGCCCCAGCAGGGACCTCTGCGCAAAATATTATCCACTGGAGCCAGGTACTGTTCAGCTTTTAGGCTGCAAAGTAGGTACTAATCACTGTATGTTATACAAATTGAGTGTACTTAGTATTCTGAAATGAAGTTATAGCTAATGGGTAGAAAACTCACCTAATTTGTGGTTTACAAATGCAATTTCAACAAAAATAATACTTCTTATTGTCACTTAAACAATGGGTGTTGAAATTCCTCCAGGAAATATGAATACATTTGAGGAAACACAAAAAATGAGTAGGCTAATTAAGCAGAAATTAAAAGAAACAATCACAAAATTGAAATGCCTATACGCTGCATGGAAATTTTTTTAAAACACCATAATAAATCCTCAATCTAAATGTATCCCCCTTATTTAAAAAAAGCAATTAAAGGACCAAAACCTACCGCCATGGCTAAACCACAGAGTAAAAGAGGCAGTTAGAAACAAAAAGACATCTTTTAACAATTGGATGTCAATTCCTATAGATGCAAAAAGAAATATCCATAATCTCTGCCAAGTATAATTATGCAGGCCAAAAAGCATTTAGAGAGCAACTAGACAAAAGACACAAAAACTAACAGCAACAGCTTTTAAAGCACATTAGAAGCAAGAAGCATGCCAAAACAAAAAGGAGTCCTGTGGCACCATAAATATCTTTAAGGTTCCACAGGACTCCTCCTTGTTTTTGTTGAAACAGACTAATACAACTATCCCTCTGAACCCTGCCAAACATCACTGGAGCCAATGGACAATTAACGTGCTAAAGGAAGACAAGGAAGACAAGTCCATTGCAGAGAAGCTAAATAGATTTTCTCAGTCAGTCCTCATTGCAAGGAATGTCACAGAGCTTCCCATATCTCAGCCATTCTTTTTAAGTGACAAATCTGATGAACTGTCACAGATTAAGATGATAAAATTAAACACTGATAAATTAAATATAAGAAGTCAGCAGGACCAAGAGTTCTGAAGAAAATCAAATATGAAATAACAGAACTGCTAACTGTGGCATGTTACCTTCTGCTTAAATCAGCCTCTCTACCAGATGAATCACAGATACCTAATGTGATGCCAATTTAAAAAATAAAAGCTCCAGCGGCAACCTTAGCAATTATAGGCCAGGAAGTCTAAGTTCAGAACCAGGCAAATTGGACAACAGTATAGTAAATAACAGACTTATGGGACATAGAAATGAATATGATTTGTTGGGGGAAGAGTGGCTTTACAACATGGCTTTTGTAAAGAGAAACAATGCCTCACCAATCTATTAGAGTTATTGATCAGTAAGCAAGTGGACAAGGTTGATTGAATGGATAGAGTGCACTTAGACTTTTAGAAAGCCTTTAACAGTCTCTTAAGTGAAGGGATAAGAGGGAAGGTCCTTTCAAGGATCAGTAATTGGTTAAAAGATAGGGAATCAAAGAGTAGGAATAAATGGTCAGTTTTCACAATGGAGAGAAGTAAATAACAGGGTCCCTGGGATGAGTGCTGTTCAATATATTCATAAATGATTTCAGAAAAGGGAGAAACAGTGGGGTGGCAAAGTTTGCAGATACAAAATTACTTAAGCTAGTTAAGCCCATAGCTGGAGTTACAAAGGGATATCACAAAACTGACAAATCTGGACAACAACTGGGAAATGAAATTCAATATCCATAAATGCAAAATAACTTACATTGAAGAATATAATCTCAACTAAATGTACAGAATGATGGGGTCTAAATTAGCTGTTGCCACTCAAGAAAGATCTTGGAGTCAACATGAATAATTCTCTGAAAATATCCTCTCAATAGGGAACAGCAATCAAAAAAGCTAAGTGAATGCTAGGAACCATTAGGAAAGGGACATAAGAGAGAAAAGATCAGATTGTCACTATGTAAATCCACAATACACGCACACCATGCAGTTCTTGTCACCCCATCTCAAAAAAGATGTATTCGAATTTAAAAGGTACAGAGAAGGGCAACAAAAATGATTAGGGGTATGGAATGATTTTCATCTTAGAAAAGAGATGACTAAGGGGCTATACGAGAGAGGTATAGAAAATCATGACTGGTGCGGAGAAACTGAATAAGGAAGTGTTATTTACTCCCTCACATAACACAAGAAACAAGGGTCATGCAATTAAAGTAATAAGGATGTTTGGAAGGCCAATGGTAAACTGGATTTAAAAAATAGCTAATGAGTAGGTCCATCGATTGCTTTTAACCAAGATCAGGAATGCAGACCCATGCTCTGAGTGTACCTAAACCTTTGATTACCAGAAACTGGGATGGATCATCAGGGATGGAACACTAGATAAATTGCCCTGTTCTGTCCATTCTTTCTGAAGCATATGGCATTGCCAATGTCAGAAGACAGAATACAGGCCTAGATAAATCATTGTTCTGACCTAGCATAGTTGTTCTTGAGTAGAACCTGGGCATTTGCACTATTATTCACATCTCAGCTAGCTACCTGTCCACACATGCACATGCTATTGTCCAATTTGTAAATACAACAAGAGCATTGGATGGCTAAATGCATATTTTGGATGTGTGCACATTTGATAATTTTTCCTAATTATACTTTTTATATGTGCAGCCTCTATCAGTAAAAAAAAAAAAAATAGATACAGATTCATAGCTTCCATAGCCAAAAGGGTCCATTGTGATCATCTAATGTGACCTTCTTATATAATACGGGCCATAGAATTTCCCCAAATAATTCCTTTGGGACTAGAGCATATATTTAAATCTTGAATAGAGGCTCAAGGGGGAAAAAACCCAGAGCCCAGCATCCAAAAGGTCCTATAGTTTAGTCTCCAAAGCCCAGTTAATATAAGTAATAATAATAACTAACAAAGTGGCTAATCATGGACCAGGAATTTTGCTAACAATGTTATTTATTGTGTTGGCAATTTCTTGGAAGTTGCCAGAGGCACCTATTCACTTGGCTCTGAGACCAGTAATTTAATGTAGGCCTCTGCATAGCCTTGAAATGTGATTAAATTTAGTCGAGGTCAACATAGAATAGGTTGAAATCCAACCAAAGGCTTTGAGGTGAAATAGTCTATGACTTATTTCTTATCTCCTGATAAACTGTTTTGTATATTACAATTGTAACTTTTTATCTCTCTTGCTCTTCATATTAGATAGTTCATTCAGGGGAATTCCAAGCTTATAACTGGCGCAGTCGAACCAAGAATATGGCGAAATATGCTCAGGTAGTATAAAGATTTTTTTGCATAACAGTGCTACATGTTGAACCTCTCTAATCTGGCATTCTCTGGTACAGCAACATCCATGGTCTGGCTGATTTTAGTTAGCTGGATGTCCACTTATCATGACTATAGCCAAGTTTCCCACCGTCCCATACATCTTGTTTACAGTCACCAGTCCTGGTTCCTGTGCTGTTATTTAGCTCTAATTTACTCATTAGTGTCTTCTAAGAGCCTAGTAAGCAGTGGAAGTGCTAGTAATGCTGCTAGATAATATTGACCTCCTGGGATTTGTCAAATTCTCTGGTTTGGCGCTGGTCAGGTCCTTAGGGTGGGCTAGAGAGGTTCAACCTGTATTAACTTTGGAAACATAAAAGCAATTGAGAAGAGAGCCCAAGGGTGGGGAGGATATAAGGGGGATTTTCCCTCCCGGTTTTAACAAAGGATTTACTGAATGACTATGTCTAAAATTTGCTGTCATTTCAAGGCTTTCTTTTCTACCCTATTCACTGTTTTCCAGGCCACCCCTCCTTTATACAAGATAAAAGATATGACAGTGCCAACTGCAATATGGACTGGTGGAAAAGACTTGCTTGCAGACTTAAAGGATATTAATATTTTACTCCCTCAAATTATTAATCTTGTTCATTATAAAAACATTCCTGAATGGGCACATTTGGATTTCATCTGGGGGCTGGATGCGCCACTGCGCATGTACAATGAAATCGTTGACCTGATGGAGAAGAATCCATAAAAGCACCCACAGTAACAATGCTTTTCCTCTGAGGAGGCTTGTTTTCTCTGTGTATGGAAAGGAGCCCATTTTCCTTTTTATAAAAAAGTTAACTCTTCTACTGACTCCATTATTTACTATGAATGGCTTTATTTTCACTGCATCTGTTGTAGCATATTTTCTATCCTGGTGGTGAATTTCAGTAACTAGAGCTACATATTTAACTTCACACCTATATATTTAACTTCACACCTGTTTCAGAAGGCAGAAGCGAATCCAGTGCCAAGTATGTAGAAGGGCTGAGCAGTACCTTGTCTATCCCCTGTTCAGAAATGGCAGAATCCATAGCCCTACACTCAGCATTCATCAGGATGAAACAAGAAAGATCTGCTAGCTCTTGTCTGCGAATGCTGGTCCTAAATGTATTTTGAAAAGTACTGATTATCTGTCTGTGGCCCCTGTGCTGCTATGTGTGTCCTCCAAATTCTACTCCCAGGCCACCTTTGTTTTGCATGGCTTTGTATTTTTTGCTGCATTGATTGACTATGTCATTGTATTCAATCTAATCCCTTTGACCCAAGTCCCCAAAGACCTTTAAGCTCCTAACTCCCATGAGAATCAGCATTTCTAACGTGAACATCACTGAGGTATAGAGGTGTTCTACATGTACATTAGGAAAAATCAGTTATATTTTTGATTTAGGTAAAACGCCATTGAGATTAGTAGCTATGCAATTACTCTTCAGTTAACATATCTATAAACTGAAGCCATGACTAAGCCTAAATGGATGTGTAAACCTGCCTGGGAGCTTTTGGTTCATTATTGCATGTGTATATGTGCATGTGCATGTGCATGTGAATGAGAGAGAGAAAAAAGAGGACACAAGCTAGGACAGAAGTGGGCAAAATCAGTCCTGGGTGCCGGATGCTGCCTGCCAAGCATTTCTCTCGGGCCTGCCCAGATGATTAGCAGAGGTGCATATCTACAGCCAGTGGTGGATATAGGGCAGGGTGAGTGGGGCAGCTGCCCCGGGCCCCACGCTTCAATAGGCCCCGTGCATGCGCTACTACCTGTTGGCTGTGGCTGTGGCTGTGGCTGTGGCTGTGGCTGTGGCTGTGGCACATGCATGAAGGAAGGAAGGAGCATGGCGGAAACGGATCTAGGGGTCATAGTGGACCACAAGTTGAATATGAGCCAACAGTGTGATGCTGTTGCAAAAAAAGCAAATATGATTCTAGGTTGTATCAACAGGTGTGTTGTAAGCAAAACTCGTGAAGTCATTCTGCCGCTCTACTCTGCACTAGTTAGGCCTCAGCTGGAGTACTGTGTCCAGTTCTGGGCGCCACATTTCAAGAAAGATGTGGAGAAATTGGAAAGGGTACAGAGAAGAGCGACAAGAATAATTAAAGGTTTAGAGAACATGACCTATGAAGCCAGGCTTCATGAACTGGGCTTGTTTAGTTTGAAAAAAAGAAGATTAAGGGGGGACATGATAGCGGTTTTCAAATATCTAAAAGGGTGTCACAAGGAGGAAGGAGAAAATTTGTTCCTCTTGGTTTCTAAGGACAGGACAAGGAGTAATGGGCTTAAAGTGCAGCAGGGGAGGTTTAGATTGGACATTAGGAAAAAATTCCTAACTGTCAGGGTGGTCAAATATTGGAATAAATTGCCAAGGGAGGTGGTGGAATCTCCCTCTCTGGAGATATTTAAGAACAGGTTAGATAGACATCTGTCAGGGATGGTGTAGACGGAGCTTGGTCCTGCCTTGAGGGCGGGGGGCTGGACTCGATGACCTCTCGAGGTCCCTTCCAGTCCTATGATTCTATGATTCTATGAAATTCTGCTGTCCCGGGCCCCATGCTTCAATAAGCCCTGGGCCCTGCAAAACTCTCATCCGCCCCTGCCTACAACCTGTAATATGTTCAGTTTCCCTTTGCCCCACCTTGCTCTGTCCTGCAGCGGAGCTGCTCCCAGATTCTCCTGCTAGCTGTGCAGAGTGGGAAAGGGTGGGGGGAGAAGAGGAGAGAGAAGAGTTCTGCAATTAGGGTGTTCCCCTATCCCTGTACCCTATCTCTGGAGAGCGAGGTTGGAAAGAGAGAGACACACAGCAGAGCTGCTCCAGTCTGAAGCACGGATGGTGAGTGACTCAGAGGAGTGCCTGCCTTAAGTATACTGTTTATAAGATTTCAGTGCTCTCTTACACACTTCCCCACATATGCTATCTCTGCAGAGCAGGGGAGGAGTGAGAGAACAGAGCAGGGCAGCTTTCCCTGTCCTAGAGACAGAGTGTGGCTTCTCACAGAAACTTACCCAGCAACAGCCAGCATGCACTCTTTGTGTCACTGTCACAGCCATCCAGTCTGTGCCACACTCTCTTTTGTGCCACGCGCACACACAACTGTCACTGTCACACACATACTGCCACACTCTCTCCGGGTATGTCTACACTACAGACTATTTCAAATGATCTTATTTCAAAATAGTTAATTTGAAATAAGCTAATTTGAAAGAACACGTCTATACACAAAACCTATTTCGAAATAGCGCGTCCACACTGAGTGGACCCTGAACCGAAGTTAAGGCTGGCCGAAACCAGTGCTGGCAGGGCATCAGGTTAGGACTTAGTGTGTGGGGCTGCTGCCTGAGGCTAACTGAGCTCCATGCTTAAAGGAATCCTACCCCCACCCCGGACAGACAGTTCTCAGGGTTCCCCGCTTGCTTGTCTACCTTGATGAGGGACAGCAAAGCAGTCCTGTCTTGGAGAGCCCTGAATGCCCGCACTCGGGACACTGCAGCACTCGGCCACATGGAGCCAGAGCTGCCCCTGCACGCCAGTGCATCTCGGGTTGTTGCCATCAGCCCGGCTGCACTTGCTGCAGGCTGCCATCCGGGGGGGGGTGTCCATTGAGGGGCTGTCAGGATCCAGGAGGCCCTGCGGGAGAGCGTCCACTCTGAGGAGCCCTCAGAGCCACCCCAATCCTCCCCACCAGGGGCTCGTGCCCCATTCCTCCCTCATGTCCTTCCACTTACCCCTCCTTCCTGATGTCAAACAAAAGACAAGTATGTTCAAAAATAGAAACTGGGTTTATTGAACAAAACTGGGGGGGAGGAGGGTGAACCTTTGGGGAGACTGGGAAAAGGAGGTGGGAGAGGGGAAGAGAGGGTGGGAGAGGGGAGGGGGAAACCTGGGAGGAGGGAGCTGGAAAGGGGAAGCAAGGGGAAGAAGGGGGAGGGGAAGCTCAGGGCCCAGGGTTGGGGGTCTCGCTGGACAATTTGATTTTCATGCAGACCTTATCCTGGGTTCGCATGTGGCCTTTGATGGCCAGGCTGGCAGCTATCCTGCCATAGAGGGCTACATTCCTCCGTCTAGTGCAGAGATCATGGACGTTGGGGGCATCCCCCCCAAACCTGAATAAGGTCCATGATCTCTACCCTGGACCAGGAAGGCGTTCGCCTTCTCCAGACCCTATCAGGCTCCTGGGAGCTGGCAGACTTCTTCTGGGGAGCGGTGGAAGGCTGGATGCCAGTGGCTTACTGGCTCATGTTTTGTGGTCGCAGCCCTGGTGGCCACTGCTGGCTCTGGGCTGGAAGGCTTGGAGCTGCCAGAGGCACTGTGGCCAGGGTCTACCCCTTTAATGGCTCCAGGGCTGGGAGAGAGGAGAGTAAGTTTTTCTGGTTGTGCCCAGAGTGGCCACCAGGGCTCCCTTGGAAGGGCTGGAGGCTCCCTATTTCAAATTAAGTGTCTACACAGCACTTAATTCAAAATAACTATTTCAAACTTGGTGTTACTCCTCGTAGAATGCAGCTTACCAAATTCGAATTAAGTGCTTCGCTATTTCAAATTAATTTCAAAATAGTGGTTTGCATGTATAGATGCTATTAAAGTTAATTCAAAATAACAGCTATTATTTCGAATTAACTTTGCAGTGTAGACATACCCTCCCAGTGTCTGTGACACACACACTCTGTCTCTCACATACAGTGTCTCTATTTCACATTCACTCTTTCTTTGTAGGCCCTAGCCTCACCTCTTTCACTCGAGGACCCAGGGAGCCAGCCTGTGACCATGTACCTAAATCCATAAAGTAGACCCCTGCAAAAATTATTGCTCACCCCTGACCTAGGGTGACCATATTTCCCTGTGGTAAATATGGAACACCCAGTAAAATTGAATTCAAGCAACTTTAATGGCAATGAATCAGAACAATGTGGTATCTCCCTCCCCCCAACATGCTATAAAACCTCCTGGGCCCAGTGGGAGAAAGGGGGACTTGTGGGTGTGAGCTGAGGGGCACCCTCAGGTATAGCTCTGATGGGATCCAAGATCCATTTAGGCTACATCTTTCTCTACTCAGGTGTAGTATGGCTTCTATTTTTGGAGCAGGGTCATAGTCCAGGGGGCAGGCAGGCAGGGGGCTAGAGGCTGTGTTTGGACAGGGGGTAGCACAGGGAACAAGGACGGGAATTAGAGGCTGTGTGCCTGGAGGACTCCCCTGTGGCCCCTATTCCCTGAGGGCTCTGTCAGCCATGGAGCTGGGTTCCTCACTCCTGCTGCTCTTACCGGCTATGTGAGAAAAAGGGACTGGGAGCTGAGGGCCAGCTTCAAGCCCCTTCACCAGCAGCAGGAGAGAAAGGAATGGCATGGCTGCCTGCACTATGGCACCGGCCAGAGGAGCAGCTGCTTCCTGACTCCAAACTGGCCAGGAGGCAGGGAGGAGTGCCCCACACTGCCATTGAAGTTGGGGGAGTCAACATGCCCAGCCCCCTATCTCTTCCCATGGGCTCAGGGACTTCTGATGCATGGAGAGCACCAGGGATCTGGGATTCAGCCCTGCCACTCCTGGCTTCAGTTTGGGGGCTATGAGGATTGGGATTTTAGCCCCTCAGCTCCTGCTTTCAGCCCTGCAGGAGTTGCCAGGGCTTGAGGCTTCAGCCCTTGAGGGACGTGCATGATCGGGAATGGGGTTAGAATCTGGGGGAAGGAATGGGAGAACTCCATCCTGGGGGATGTTGGGAATTCAGTGGGGAGGGTGGTGCGGGGAACAAGGAATCAGCCCCATGGAGCCATCAGGGACAGGGATTCAGCCTGGGGGTCACTGGGAATTCAGTGTGGGAGGGACCACCAGGGGTTAAAACTTCCGTCCTGCAGCTGGTGCCAGGGATCAGGCTTTAACCCCACGGCCTGCAAGGGCTGGCTGATACCTCCTCTGTTGAGAAACCTTGCTTTAAGGTGCATAAGGGGCAGGGTGACACACACACACACACCTCTCATTAACCCCCACACACCCTTAGCTCTTTATCACACATAGGCTGCCTCTCCTCCCACTGGCTTCCTGCCTCTGCGCCCTGTCTGATAGCACCACCTGCCAGCATTCACCTGCCAGCCACAACCAGGTTGCTACAGATGGGCTGACCAGCAGGGGGGGTGCTTTAGCAGAAAACAAGGGAAAATTTCCACGTTTGTTTTTAAAAAGGACGGGATACCTGCAAGAAGGCTTAAATAAGGGATTGTCCCATTAAAAACAGGATGGGTGGTCACCCCCAACACAGCCTGAAGTGACTGCTGGAAATACGGTGTCTGGCCCAGGAAGAATCCTGAGAAGAGGCTTCTGGGCTGACAGCTAAAAGAGTGCTCTTGGTGTTGTGAGCAGAAGAAGCTGCTTCCCTGTGCCCAAAGACACAGAACTTTGTACATTCATTGTAGATAAACAAGAACTAGTATTCTAGACTCCGTCAATTTCTACTTCTCAATGGGACATCCCTGGAGACCAAAGATTTGACTAGCTTCTCTGGATTGAAAAAGGTCAACAATATCATTAACGTGTCAGCCGTCTATTCCTCCCCTTTTTAGGCTGTTTCCTATGATGAATGAAATTTTTGTTATTCATTTTCAGAGATGCTGAATGTCCCCATCTCCAATTGAAATTAGATGCTCTGTATCTCTGAAAATGAGGTGGCTGATTTCCAGGAGTAATGATGCTCCAGAAGCTGTACTCAAGAATATTTAAATGTTTTAGATTGTCTGCCTGGTTCACAGAGATATACCTAATAGTTCTTACAGACAAGGGATATTTTCCTGTAGTGCAGATGGAAGCAGTCTGTGTTTATTGTAGCAGAAAGCTTTGAGTTTTACTGCTGCTGGTACACATGCTGTTCAATTGACAAGTGTGAGTTCTGTATGTGTACAGCTACTGACTTTATATGATGTTGATAGAAGATGGAACAGACAGCACAGTGGGCCTGTCCTGACTGCCCCCAGAGAGACTGTGGATGACAATGTGATGTTTGCCCAGATTCAACTCACCTCACTTAAGAAATTGAAGTCTTCATCTGTCCAAGGATATGCATCTTTGTTTTTCAGGTCAGAGTTATTTCTGTGATAAGCATAAGTCATTTTGATTATGATTTGCATCTGCATTTCTTCTCAGAAGCAATATTTCATTAGTGTGATGTAAAGCGTGTGTAAAGGCATCGCTGAAAACATGTTGCAACAGCAACCATTACAATCTAGGTTTTCATCAATGGTTTTAGATTACAGTAGGAGTTAGATTTAAGCAAGGTTTGCACAATAAGCATTGCAGCTGCTGGTCTCCGAGTTAATTACCTTAAGGAATCAGAGAGAGGGGAAGGAGTCATTGGTTTGGAGGGAATCTGTTAGAACAATGATATGTTTAACCCAAACCATTTTGATGATGCCAATTTCCTATCTAGTGTGTGTTTGACACAAAATTTTGTGGATTTGGAGTTTTTTTCCCCTTGGCAGGGAGCGGGAGGGAGGGGAGAGGAATGTTAAATTAAGTAACACAGATGAGGTATGTCTAAACTACATGCCTCTGCTGACAGAAGCATGTAAATTAGACGTACCGACATAATAAATGAAGAAGGGATTTAATCCCCTGCTTCATTAGAATAAAAATGGCCACCGCGTTGTGCCGTCTCCACTGTTTGTTGGCACAAAGCGGCAGTCAAGACGAGGATCGGTCGCCAAGGAAAGCCTTTGTCGACCAATCCCTTATGCCTCGTGAAACAAGATTAACAGGATCAGTCGACAAACGCTTTCCTTGGCGACTGATACCCATCTTGACTGACGCTTTGTGCCGACAAACAGCTGAGCTGGCACAACGCAACAGCCATTTTTATTCTAATGAAGCGGGGGATATTTAAATACCCGCTTCATTGACTATGTCGGTATGTCTAATTTACATGCCTCTGTTGGTAGAGGCATGTAGTCTAGACAGACCCATGCAGAAAAACAAAACTAAAATGTTATGACCTTGTTAACTAGGGTTTCACTCAAATTAGATGTAAAAAGTCAGTAAGAATCAGTAAGTACTATATATTTGGTTGTTAATTTTCCCATTGAATCCAGCATTTGATTTGTGTTAGCTTATGATGGTAGTCAAGTACCTTCGAGAATTGGCTGAGATGCTTCCTTTCCCCTCTTCCTGCAGGGCTCATTTTCTGGTGTTACAGGGAGCTGGAAGAGTCCCAGGTATGGTATGTTCGCTTGTTAAAATAAAAGGGAATTGTCTGTGTTGGGTAAAGAGATAAACAGAAGTCAGAAGAGAATGGGGAAAGGATGGAAAGAGACTAGTTAGTAAGAACTGTATTGGACAACCCTCTTTTAATGCTTTGCTTCGTTGGTTAGTTTATGGGCATGGGGGTTGTTCTGACTCATTCCCCCTATATTGGGGAAGGTTAGAATACAGAAAGGGCCTATTATCTGGAGCAGAGCATTTTGGCAAGATTTACGAATCAACCTCCCCATTCCAATTTAGACTTGCTTGGCCTAGTTCAACCAATCAGTGAAGGTCTGTTTACTATCTTAGGCCTAGTCTACACTAACCCCCGATGTTGACCTACTTCAGCTACATAAATAGCATAGCTGAAGTTGATGCACTTACTGCAGCATCTTGCATGCAGTAAGGTTGATGGGAGCTGCTCTCCCATTGACAGTAACTACTCATTCTGGGGAAGTACAGTGTTGACTGGAAAGTGCTTAGAGATCGATTTATCTAAGCAGATGAGAAAAATTATAGAATTATAGAATACTAGAACTGGAAGGGACCTCGAGAGAACATCAAGCCAGACTCCTGCCCTCATGGCAGGACCAAGCACAATTTAGAATCTCCCTGATAGATGTCTATCCAACCTCCTCTTAAATATCTCCAGAAATAGGGAAGTTGTGGAATCTCTCAGCAATGTATGCCATTGTTTAGCCACCCAGACAGTTGGGAAGTTTTTCCTAATGTTCAACCTATGCTTCCCTTGCTGTAGTTTAAGTCCATTGCTTCTTGTCCTATCATCAGGAGTCAAAGGAGAACAATTTTTTCTCTCTTCTACTTGTAACACCCTTTTAGATACGTGGCCCTGGGGGAGGAGGAACGCGGTGGGGGTTCCCCTGTGCCGTGGGAGGGAGGGGGTCAGCCCCAGGGAAGGAGGAACATGGGGGGGTCAGTCCCAGGAGAGGAGGAATGCGGGGGGGTTTCCCCTGTGCCGCGGGAGGGAGGGGGTCTGCCCCAGGGGAGGAGGAATGCGGGGGGGGGGTTCCCCTGTGCCACAGGAGGAAGGGGGTTGGCCCCGGGGGAGGAGGAATGCAGGGGGGGGTCTCCCTGTGCCGTGGGAGAAGGGGGGTCACCCCGGGAGAGGTGCATGCCGGCTTCTCTCTGGGGGGGTGGGATCTTGGGAGGAGGCAGGTGCAGGGGACTCTCTCCCCCGATTGGCACCCTGTTCCCTCTCCCCGGCCCTCAGCCCCCAAACTCCATCCCCAGCCCCTCGGCCCCCAGCCACAGAACTCCATCCCCAGCCTCCCTCTCCCCAGGATAGAACTAAAACCCTCAGTCGATATCTGCCCTTGGGGTTGGGGGAGGGGCACCGATTGCATGGTTCGCCTAGGGCGCCAGTTGCTGGCAGCTAGGGCCACCCCTGGCAACAGCATCACACTGTTGACTTATATTTAGCTTGTGGTCCACTATGACCCCTAGTTCTCTTTCTGCAGAACTCCATCCTAGTCCAGTCACTTCCCATTCTGTATCTGTGAAACTGATTGTTCCTTCCTAAGTGAAGTACTTTGCATTTGTCTTTATTAAACTTCATCCTATTTACTACAGACCATTTCTCCACTTTGTCCAGATAATTTTGAATTATGACCCTGTTTTCCAAAGCATTGACAAGCCCTCCCAGCTTGGTATTATTGGCAAACTTAATAACTGTACTCTCTGTGTCATCATCTAAATCTTTGATGAAGCTAATGAACAGAACCAGTCCCAAAACAGACCCCTGTGGAATCCCACTTGTTATGCTCTTGCAGCATGACTGTGAATGATTAATAACTACTCTCTGAGAATGGTTATCCAATCACTTATGCACCCATCTTATCATAACCAGTGGACTGATCACTGCAGCAGCATCCTCTGGTAAAGTGAAGACCAGCCCTTAGTTCCTCTGTTCTACATTAAGAAAAAGTGTCTGTACATTTCTTCAGCAATTACAATAAATATGGCTCACTATCACCTTCCACATTTGTTTTATATTTTCATCAATTGAACATGGAGCAGCCAAGCCTCGGTTTCCAACTTGTTTATCGTGAAAAGGGCCCATTCTCTTTCGTGGTCAAATAGCTTGGTCATATGTTCCTTTATGTCTATATGAATGATGACTTCCCAGTGCATTCTTTTTCTCCATGTGACAGCAACTTGTTCTATCTCACCATATCTCAGCACTGTGAGAAATGGAAGGTAGGTTGAGTGATATACTAATACGTTTCTCTATGAACCTCAGAACAGTCTTCCCCAACACACTGAAGCAGTGTAGACTTTTTGGGAAATTATCTGGTTTTAGAATTAATTATTATAAGACAGAGACCCTCTTGATGGTTTACTCCAAGGTGTATCCATGCTGCAATAAAACACTCCAAAATGGCCCATGTCAGCTGACTGGAACTCAGGCTGTGGGGCTACACAGTTTCAATATAGATGTTCAGGCTCTAGCTTGTCCTTTTGCCTCCCCCGCCCTTTCCAATAACTTTTTGATACTCTTGGGAGACTAGGAATCCTTGTATAAAGGTTGGGCTCTTAGTGATTTTTACTAGATTTACCTAATTTCTTGATAGAATGGTCAAATATAATTTATTTGGCCAGTTTAAGGACATACTTTCATTTCAGAGAT
Source organism: Pelodiscus sinensis (assembly GCF_049634645.1). Classification (NCBI taxonomy): domain Eukaryota; kingdom Metazoa; phylum Chordata; order Testudines; family Trionychidae; genus Pelodiscus; species Pelodiscus sinensis. The sequence goes on from NC_134718.1 coordinate 39,272,528, forward strand.
GCATCTTTATTTAAATGCATACAAACTTTTATATTTTTAAGTGACTAAAGTCAAAGTCCAAGTTGAGGGTTGACCTACCCATGGAAGCCCCTAAGGGTCTAATCCCCTTTTATGAATGACTTGGCCTTCACCTAAGCCCATTTACAAGACCCTCCAATGATCTCAATTGGTACATCAAACCCCCTTACTTAGGGCAGAGTGGTTCTGGGGCTCGAGTCTGTACACAAGTCTTCTCTGCTAGGGATAGTAAGGCCTAGTGGCCGGAGACCATTCACAAGTCTGTTCTAAAAGGATAAATATAGCCTAGTAGCAACAATCCACATGCAGGTCCCTTCTATTATGGGAAATACGGCCTAGAGGCCAGAGGCCATATACATATCTCCTCTAATAGGAGAAATACAGCTTAATGGCCACAGTCCAGATGCCTGTAGGAAAACTTCACCCACAAGGGCTAGCTACAGAGGAAATAGGGGGACATGGGCCCTCCCACTCCACAGGGCCCCAGCCCAGTGCCCTGTTGGCAGTGGCACAGACCACTGCCCACTCAGCAGGGAATCCTGCCACAACATGTTGAGCGCCCAGAGAACAATTCCCCACCCTGCGCTAGTTCCTACCGTTCCTTGGTCGGTGTTCTTTTCTGCCATCCTACTCCGGGGTCATGGCTCATAGGTAGCTTCTCTCAGCCTGCCTGCTGCTGTGTGGTCTGGTGACGTCTGCTTCTCTGGCTCCAGAACTTTCTCCGTGCCGCCTTCCCCTTCCACAGTCAGCCCAGACTGAGCTCCAGGGGCCTTTATAGCCTGCCTCCACTCTTGGAGCATACCCAGTAGAGCTGTGGGGATGGGGTCTTCTCAGCTAGCTGAGCCAAGACAACTCCCTGCGCCCCAGTGTGGTGTTGATATTATATCAAAGTCTTCTAGGCAGACTGTGCCGGGGTATCAGTTAAGCTAGCTAATGACAGAAGTAGCTCTTTGTCACCAAAGATGTGTGGGAGTAATCGGGCCCTACTCCCCCACCTGAAGTCAGCTGTGACTCTCAGCCAGCAGGTAGAACAGAAAGTTATTAGTCAACAGGGACACAGCGTAGAACAGACTTGTCAGCACAGTAAGTAGAAGCAGTCAGTACAATCCATCCCTGAGAGAAGGTATCCAGAGCTAGCTGGCTCCCTTCCTCCACCTCAAGCCATCCCAGACTCTCCACTCCTAGCATTATGGGCCCAGCCTCCCAGCCAGGCTCCTCCTCTGGTCTTTGTCCTGCCCTCCTGGGCAAAAGGTATTACCTGGTCACTCCCCCTCCAAGGCTCAGGTCATGAAGGTCATTAGTCATTGGGTACATGTCGGAGGTGGAGACAGCCTCCCTCAGTGGAAGTCACACCCAAAATTCCCGTCACTATCTCGGTATTGGTGCAGTGCGAATACATGGATGGATTTCCCCATGCAACTAAAAATATCACTAGCCCTGTTGGGTGTTGACAATGTCATTACTAAGTGGAGGGCAGCTCCCCTTCGCTATTTTTTTCATGAGGTTCCTAAAGTACAGTAGAACTCACATGCAACATAACAAGGGGAATAGAACCCCCACACCATCACACCTCTCCCCACTTTGAACTGAGCAGGGTCACTTAGCCAGTGACTTAGGCAAGTTCAGGCTCTTCTCTTCACAACAGGGAATTGGCTATAATATTAGCACTCCCCTTACCATGGACCACCTCTATGTCGTAATCCTCCAGGAGCAGACTCCATCTCAGCAGCATTGCTTTGCCCCTGTGCAGCCACATCAGGGGAGGGTGCTCAGTGTATAGAGTGAAGCACCACCCAAATAGATTTGGCTGTAGCTTTCTAAGGGACGCACAATCTACACCACGCTTTTGAAAGCTCAGAATCCCCAGGTGACATAGATATACAGCTGCTGGATATTAATATCCCTGTTCAATTTAACTTTAAATCTTAAGGAAACATCTGGAGACAATGCTAAACCAGATACTAAACCAGAGATATTGTTCCTGTGAATCTGCTATTGATCCTTTAAAAATAGTGTGTGATTGTAGCTACATATGTATTTTTGTGGACTTTGGGAAAAAGCAAGCAAATACATAGATGTATTTCTTCATACAACTAAAAATATCCTTAACCCTGTTGGAGGTTGACAATGTCATTACTAAGAGGAGGGCAGCTCATTTTCACAGATGTTTTTTTTTTTCTGAGATTTGCAAGACATTCTGACATTGCTCAGGATTATAATCTGTATACCCCTTCTATGATCACTTGGTTAATTAAATATAGGACATTCTTACTACCAAAGGAGTCAAAATAATAATTATATTGACACCTGGCCTGCTCAGAAATTGTTGCTGCACATCATTTTCCTAATACTATATATGAAATCCTTACCCCACTGAAGTTAATGGGCATTTTGCCATTGACTTTTGTAGACAGAGCAAAAATTTCATACCCTGTATCTCTTTATGGAATAATTTCACATCACACTATAATACATATTTTACCACTTATCTCTGTATGTTACTTTCAAAATCATAATTTGAAAAGGGTTGCTTCTGAGGCCATATGTTTTGATTACATTTACTTCTTAGTGAATATTTGTAAAAATCTATAAAAAATTAGACTAGTTCTTTTTAAAATAATCTCAGAAGTAAATTTATGAAAATATACAACATGAAATCCCAACAGGTTCATGCAGTCAGCCTGATAAGAATCAGAGGTAAGAGGGGACAGACTGTTTTCCCCCTCCATACCACTATTGAGCTGAGGGAAAACAAATTTCATTATCATTTTGTTTTTACTTTTATATTACTATCCTTTAAGGCCTTAATTACACCCTGCTACATGGGCTGGCAGCACTCATTAGTCGTCACTGCTGCTCTTAAGTAATGAATGCATTTTGATTACCTGTAACAGGTGTATGTTTCCCACAATGAATCAGTTGGGGTGGAGTCTGCCTGAGAACTAGAGACAGAAGCAAGGACTGAGACAGCTGAAGCAAAGTTAAGTTTCTTGTGTATGTGCATTCATATTTTCTTTGTTTTGTCACCAGTTAATGAATAGGAATAATCTGCAAGGAATGAATAATGTCTTTGTTTCTGATGTGTTTTGAATGTTTAATAAGAGCTCTCTGTTTGGTGGTCCTGGGAGAGGAGATACGTGCATATATGAATTGTTGCTTCTCCTGCTAGAGGGTGATAAGAGATCAACAAGTGCATCTTCCTTGGCTTGTTTTTTTTTTTTTTTTTTTTTTTTACCACCTTGAAGATTGAGGAGCGCAAATCCCTGCTCTCTCAGGGTGCAGCTGAACTAGCAAAAGTTGGACACACAATTTAACGTTGGTAATACTGTTTTTTTGGTAACAAGCAGAGGTTGTACTGTAAAGAGTGTCAGCATGTCCAATATTTGTGAGTATGTAGGTAGATTTTTATTTGTTTTTGTGGGGGTGTTTTTGTTTTGTTTTGTTTTGTTTTTTGTGAAAACTCACCATATAAGGAGATCATAGGCTGGGAGAACTGGACAATAACCCTTAGAAGATGCCTTGTTTCAGGCTTCTGCAATTTTTTTAAGGGGGGTTCTTACTGAGAAATACTCATGTAGCCTGGATAGAAGGGGCCTTTTGGATCCTTACAATGTGGATTTTTATAGCTGAGAAATGACAGTTTTGCCTGTGACTGGAGCTAAGAGCATTTATGATTTTGTGCGTCAGTCAACTGGATACAGCTTGCATCTCTCAGAACTGGTTAAAGTAATGGCATGGGCCCATGGTACTGGTTAGATACTTGCTGATCCATCAGCCCCTTGCAGAATGAAGGAATAGCTCTGGTACTTCCCCCTAGAGTTGCTTGGGAATATTTTAAGTACTTTGCTTTAAAAAAAAAAAAAAGACACTTCCAATTCATTAAAACTGAAACTTTCTGCAGAAAGTACTTGTAGCGAATAGGAAGTTTCTCTGGTCTAGGATGGAATTGCTGTAAAAGCAGTTCTCCACTTCCTCCCTGGAATGGCCCAATGGGTGTGTGTGAGACTGATCTTTCTAATTCAAGTCAGGCAGTTGAACCCAGATCTCCCACATCCCAGAGGAATATTCTAAGCACTTGGCTATTTTGTGATAGTGTCTCTTGCCCTTGCTTTTTACTTACTCTCTCTTTCCCTGCCTCCTCCTTCCTCCACTCCCCTTCCCCCCCTCCATTTGCAGGACACGGGATGTTCAGCCACAGGTTAGTTTTTCAGAATGTGCCTGCGTTTATTGCTGCTGGATTAGGACCAATACGTATGGCTGGTGTGTAAACTAACAGATTTTCAGGAGGACAGTCCATCGGAGATAGGGTGTGCATAGAGATAGCTTGTATTTGTGTGCTGGTTGGTGTATGTGGTGTAGGGTGTGCATACACATATCTATATCTTGAGAGGACTGTCCTATGAGGCTCTAGAAAGCATCATCTAGGTGTTACCCAGCACATGGAGGAGAACTGTCCCAAGGCTGGCCATATGGTGGCTTTTAATTGCTAAGCTTTAGGGGTGATCTCTCCCTTGTTTGTGTGGTGTTTTTTTGTTGGATTGATTTAATATAACATGTTCAATCAATGTCTTGTTTGCCTTACAAACAGCATTCTGTGTGTTCTTGCTGATCCTCTATATGCTTGGTTAAAGAACTCTCTACTGTGTGCTCAGGGCCTTGGTAGTATTATGAGACCTTGTCAACTTTTAGAAAAAATATGAATTAACTGAATAGCAGAGCCAGAACCAGACGGAATTATTTCATTCAATTCAAGCATTAGTAGCAGGGCTTGCTTGCTTCCAGACTAATATTCTTGAGTCCTTGTTCCTGCAACTGGCAGGAGTGATGGCAGGTTAGTCCCTTCAATACCATGTATCTGATTTAAAAGACAAACAAGAGAAGATAGTAATAAATGGACCATTAAGGAAAATCTCTGCCTGCAAGGAAGGAGTTACTCAGGCTCAGTCTTTCCAACCTGGGATCCACAGCTAGGCAGAAACAAGCTAGGACATCAGCAGAACCTCACAAGTTCTGCTACCAGAGGACACTCCACTCCCATACTGAAGGAAACAAGATTTGCCCCTCAGTAATTAGTATATAATTAAGCTAAAAGACCACTGAGCGTTAATATGAACATCCATTACAGGATTCTGCAAGTTATACTGGTATAGAGTGATTATAAGAGCTGATTGGAATTTTTTTGATTGTATATTATCTGAAATGTAGGTAGAGAGACACAGATCCAAAAATAGTCAATCGACAAATGGCTTGGGGGCTCATTTGGGCTGTGAAAAACATTGCTGCCCAGAGCAGGGACTTGAATCCGTATTTCCTACATAGGGATGCCAATTTTCCAATTGCAAAAAACCAAACACCTTGGTCTGGCCCCACCCCTTCTCCAGGAACCCACCCCCTCTCCAGGACCTTGCCACCACTCGCTCCGTCCTCCTACCCCTAAGTCTGTTGCTCTTCCCAACCCTTGCTCATTCATTCATTTTCATCAAGCTGGGGTGGGGTGTTAGGTTACAGGAGAGGGTGAAGGCTCCAGCTGGGGATGTGGGCTCTGGGGTGGGGCCATGGAGGAGGGGTTTGGGTGCAGGAGGAGGCTCCAAACTGGGGCTGAAGGGGTTGGAGTGTGCGAGGGGGCTCAGGATTCAGAGTTTGACAGGGGTTTGGGGTGTCAGAGGGGGTTTGGGTGGCTCCAGGTGGCACTGACCTCATGCAGCTCCTGAGAAACAGCAATATGTCCCCCCCAGCTTCATGCAGTGCCCTGGCCCACAAGCACCATCCCTGAAGTCAAGGATCAGTAAGTTTTATTTTATTTATTTGCATTGACCCAAGTTGTCTCTAAAGCAGGGGTGGGGAACCTCAGGCCCGAGGGCTGGATGAGGCCCCTGGCTTGCTTGGATCTGGCCCCCGAGGCTCAGGGCTCTACCCCAGCATTGGAGAGCCTGTGTTGGCACTCCAGACACACACACACACACGCACACCCATCCTCCCCCCACCACCACCGCAGGGGTGGAGCACACTCAATCTACCAGCCTGGGTCCTCTTAGGCTTTCGTGTGTGAGGGGAATGTGGGGAGCATCTTTCTCCTTCTCACTCAGGGGCCACATCAATGAAGGATGGTTTGTTTCACTTGTGTGTGGCCCCCCCACTGATTTCTTTTCTGTGGGTCAGTAGCCCCAGACCTAGAAAAAGGTTCCCCACCCCTGCTCTAAAGTAAGCAGAAGGACTGGAGCTGAATTTGACTTCCTTCGTTTCCAGGCCTGAAGGAGCTCTCTGACTGGCTGCTTGGGATACATGCAGGTGCCAGGGGTTGGACCATTGTGGTTTTACAGCCCTTGTGTTCTTATCTAGCTGCTTGGTGGCTCAGGAAGATATTGAAGCATCAGCACATTTGGAAAGTTATCTCGATACTCATGAGCATTTCTTTTAAAGTGTAGCTTATGTAGAAACTGGCTTGTACAACAGTCCCTCCCCCATGACTTATTGGAATGACTTTGTCAAGCCTTAATCACCAGCCAGTATTGCCAGTTCACAGGAGGCTTGTGATGTTTGGTATTTTGCTTTTTCAATCAAGACAATGCATAAGAATTTGGTTAACAAGGCAATTTTCTACTTCCACTCTTGTGGAGAAAAACTTGAAAACATAAATCAGATGCATCCAAGGGCTCAAACTAGGATGAAAATATAAAGAATTCCACATTTATTGTTTAAAAAAACCAATCTCATTCATTTTAAGACTTTTACATTGTTATGGGCTTGACTCATGATTTTGGAAAGTATGGGGCTAGCCATACTGTAAACTCCTGGTCTTTATGAGCCAGAGCAGAAAACACACTTTGCTGCACAGGGACAGAAGTGCATGCAGGAAGCCTGTCCTCATACAGCTGCACCAGGGCTTTCCACAAAAGCAGTTCCTGTGCCATGGGGAACACAAACAGGTCCAGAAAGCTGAGAAGGGGACGTTGAGTGGCTTTGGCTCTGCTCCTTTGTGCATGAGCACAATTTGCTCCATGCTGCGGGAGCTGATTAGTTAACCCATGTGCCCAGCAAAGCCGCACTACCCACCATGTCGGGCTGTGCCATAAACGGCTCGCACTTCTTCCAATGGAAAGTACATTTTCAGACCCAAACACACATGTTCACTGAGGGTATGTCTAAGCTACCCCGCTAGTTCAAACTAGCAGGGTAATGTAGGCATACCGCAATTGCAAATGAAGCCCGGGATTTGAATTTCCCGGGCTTCATTTGCATAAGCGGGGCACCGCCATTTTTAAATCCCCGCTCGTTCGAACCCCGTGCCGCGTGTAGCCACGCGGCACGAACTAGGTAGTTCGAACTAGGCTTTGTAGTTCGAACTACCGTTACTCCTCGTGGAACGGTAAACAGAAAACTTCTCTGTGGCCTTCACAATCAACCCAGGGGAGAGCTTGCTGTAGTAGTCTAATCTCTAGGTGCTGAGGTACACTAGCGAGTTATTTCAAAATAATCCTTCCTTGTTTTGAAATAAGTGGAGCATCCACACTACCACGCCCGTTATTTCAAATAACAGGCCAGTTATTTCAAAATCTGTACTCCTGCTTTCCTGGGGGAATAAGCTTATTTTGAAATAATTATTTTGGGAGTTGTTTCAGATTTAATTATTTTGAAATAATTTCCTAGTGTAGACATGCCCTAGGTGACAAGGCACGGATTACTATGGGGAAGGTTCATTTCTGAGAGGAAGGGACATTGTCATATGCCTATATTAAGACAGAAAGTATTCATGGTGATTGCTACAAAAGCATTAGAAGTATTTAAGTAGAAATCACTGCTCCCCATCTTGACAACCAGAGGTCTCGTGCCCCCTACAAAGGGTACAGTTATCATTACTAGCATTTTCCAGTAGTGCTTTCTTCATTTTCACAGCATTGCTTCGCTCAAGCCAGGGATACAAGTCAGCTGGTCCTTGTGCTGGTCTGTAATTCCAAGACAGACTCTGGGCTTCTTTCTTACTATAAAAATAAATAGTACCATTTTTTAAAGCAGAGAGATACAGTATGTTCATAGTATTCCTATTAACAAATAAATGAATTCTTTCAAACAGACCCAGAATGCAGCTGCTTGTTATATTGGCATATTTGTTCCAACTATGCTATTCAGAAGAATTCAGGAGATGGAAACCTAAACATATAGAAGAAATGCTAAAGAAGGCAAATGTGGATCCAGAATGTTTTATGAATGTTGTAAGTGACATAATTTTCTTGCCTTAAAATATGGATTGCATTACTGGTTGGACCGTGATTGTCCGGACTTCTGTGGGTGATCCTGGGATAGAGCACTCACAGGATAAAGCCAGGTCCTGTGCTCAGTAATGCCTGCCCCACCTTCCCAGAGCTTCCAGAGCACAATAGCTCAGGGAGGAAGGAGGAGGAATAGGAGCAGGAGGGGAAAGAGGCAGGATGAGGAACCCCACGGGACTTTGCTTCTGGCCCCAAGCTGGGGGGCTCTGCCTCTTCCCTTAAGTGTTCCCCAAGTCCACGCTCGGTCAATGCCATCTCCTCTGCTGCTGCTGGACAGAACCCCTTAGCCAGCGACATTAGAGGGACTGGCATTGATCTCCTCTGGTCTGGCAGATTCCCTAGTTCAGGACCAGTCAGGTCCCATGGGTGCCAGACCAGGGAAGTACAACCTGTATTACTAATACTAAATCACTGATCATGGTCTGCGTGCCAAACTAATTTTATTAGATCCAGATCACAGTGAGGCCAAGCTACATTCACATGAACAGTAGATGTATCTTTGTATAAAATCACATGAGACAGCATGTGAGTGTGGTGCTGCTGCTGCCATCACCTCACTTTTGTCTGAAAGGACAGAGGAGTAGTTGTTTTGGGGCATGGGGAGTCAAAACTCCTGAATCCTGTGCCCAGCTCTGCTGCTGGTTTGCATTGTTTATGAGCAGTGTGCTTAAGGCCTGATCCAGCTCCTACAGAAATCCAAGGAAGTCTCTCCATGTATGAACAAACTGCCTATGTAGCAACTGTAAGCCCCAGTCAGAGTTAGTTAGAGGTGGCAATAGCTTCCTCTGACAGAGCTTCATATTTATGTGCATGTTAGGGGGTTGAGAAGAGATTGGAGTGAGTGACGGTGTCTGCTGCACTGGGACAGGAAAGGAATTTCAAGATGCAGATGCTTCGCCTTGGAGATTTTGATTGCCAGACAGTCAGATCCCCAGTACAGTTGGAGGAGACTTTTTTTCCAATCAGAAATAAATTAACCTTTCCCCTGTAATAACATAGATGCTCATTACATCATATAGGAAGTTAAATATCTTCCCGCAAAAACTGGGTTCTGATTTACAGGCTCCCTGACAATGTAGGGATCAAGCTACAAGCCTGCTGTCTGCATCATTTAAAAATTGTTCCAGGCTAAAGGTGACAGTTTTATGAGTAAGTTGTACCATCATTTTTCAGGTTAAAGGACCATGCATTTCTTGCAAAAGTATTATTATGCACTCTAGCATTAAAAGAGCACTAAGCTCCTAAAGCTTTATAGCAAGCTTGCATAACCGGATGAATATAGTCATATTATGCTGACTGTCACATTTCAAAGTAGAATGTTGCTTCCCAGCATCCAGGGAACCTGTTCATCTCTCTTTTTTTTTTTTAAAAGAGGGTTTTGAATGAAGAGGGAATGAATTGCCTATGAGTCAGGCTATAACACAATTCACTCTTTTATTATACATTTTACTGGTGCTTTATCCACACACCTAGCTAGAATGGCATTGTTTGAAAATAAGCCCTATATTCAAAACCATTTCTGCTAATAGATTTCTGAATTTTCAGAAGAGCCAGTCAAATAGTAGGAAAAAAAATATCTGGTGAATACCTCACTTGACCAATTTCATAATAAGTAAAATATATTAGTTGACTAGTATTAGACCATCTCTGATCAAATACCACTAAAAGGATTCATCTATTCAGAAGTCCAAAAGTTGAAAATAATCAGAAAAAAATATTAACCTAATTCTATTCAGTCAGACGTCCTGTTTAATTTTTAGCCATAAACCCTATCAGCAAAGAATTCAAATCTGTTCAGTACCTAGCTACCAACACTACGGTGATGGCTATTTCTGAAAAATCTGAAATATTAATTAATGGTACGGAATTAATTGTTTCAGAGAGGTAGCCGAGTTAGTCTGTAACAGGAAAAACTTAAAAAACAAGAAATAGTCTGGTAGCTCTTTAAAGACTAACAAAACATGTAGATGAGCTTTCATGGGCACAGCCCACTTCAGATTCATCAGACTATTTGTTGTTTTTTATGGAATTAATTGTAATTATTGATAATTTTTAGGGGTGTAGCAATGACTTTTATCTGGTCTAGAGGCTACATTTCCTAAGGGGGTCTCAGCTGTGCTGGTATGACAGTGTTACAGCATATTGCAGCAACAGCACTTTTTGGCCATCTCTTAAAGCAGTAGTCACCAACCAGTAGATTGGGATCTACTGGTAGATCTTGAAGCCTCTGACAGGTGATCCTGACCAGGAAGATATCAAGCACTGGCACTTCATTGCCCCATCCCTCACCATCATGCTGCTCCTGCCCTCTGCCTTAAAGTTGCCCCCTGGGATCCTCCTGCTTGCTGTTCAGAGTGTGGGAGGGATATGGAGGGGGTGCTGATGTCAGGGTGTCCCTTCTCCCCCTGCTTCTGTACCCACACAGAAAGAGGGGGATGGAAGGAGCTTGGCAATGCAAATCTCTGTCACTCTCACACAGTGTGTATCTGTCACTCACAAACACACGCTGTCCTTCACACTCATCTCCTGACCCAACATAAGTCTCCCCCCCCCCCCAATGTATATTGTTACTACTTTTACTGCTTGCAAAGTGCATTATTTTTTATTTGTGACTGGTCTGTGCACTTCATAATTTTCATTTTTCTATTACACATAAATTTAAGTCTTTGCACAGTGAGTTCTAAGATGCCTAACCTGTCATGGCAGGAGTAATTATCCCCGTGGTAGCTGCTGCTCCTGGACGTGGCTGGCATGTTCCTGGAGCCTCTGAGAAAGGCAGAATGTCTGCAGACAGTGCTCCTGCAGCGCCCATTAATCAATAACAGAGAACTGTGGCCAGTAGAAGCTGTGGGCTCAGTGCCTGTAGATGAGGGGCAGCACATGGCACCATGGAGCCACTGCTTACATGCCAGTTGCTTTCAGGAGTGGTGCAAGGCCAGGGCACGAGTAAGCTTCCCTTAACTCCACTGCTCCACCACCTGCAAGCCATCTCAGTTAAACAGTGCCCAGCCAGAGCCTGCAACCCGAACCCCTGTCCCAGTCCTGAACTTCCTCTTACACCCAGCCGCCTGCCCCAGACGTGAGTTCCCCTGCACTCCAAACTCCTTCCCAGAGCTTTCACCCTGAAACCCCTCCTGCATCCCAACCCCCCCCCCCCCACCCTAAGCTTAGCCCGGAGACCCTCCCGCACTCAGAACTCCTTGGCCAAAGACCAGAGCCTTCACCACAACCCTTACTCCCACCTGGTGCAAGTGAGTGAGGATGAGAGAGGAAGGGGGATGGAGTGAGCAAGGTGAGGTCTCGGAGAAGGGGTTGAGCAGGGATAGGGCCTCGAAAGAAGGTGAGAGAAGGAAGCTGAACAAGGGTATTTGAGTTTGAGGTAGATCTTACATTGCACTTAAATTGAAAAGGTGAACTTGTGGAGACCACTGTCTTAAAAGGAGGGCGCAGAGCTTTTCTGTACTTCAATTATCACTTTGGGATCATTACTAGTTTGTATAACTAGAGCCCTGGGGAAATGAATGGGTACTTCACATCCCTGGGAACTGGAAGAGCACAAAGATGGTGTATGGTCACCTTCTCCCTCTCCTATGATGAGCAACAGCTTCAGTGGATATGTGGATTGGGACCAAAATTTCCTACAAGAGACCTCTGAGTGTGAACAATGTGAAAGAGGGTATGTGTAGATAAACCTTTATTTGATTTCCTGCAGAGTGAAATTATCAGGTACCATGGATACCCCAGTGAGGAATATGAAGTTACAACAGAAGATGGGTATATTCTCAGTGTTAACAGAATTCCTGGTGGGAAGAACGGTGGGAACACAGGTATGGTTTATGTGTGTGATGATAGGAAGGCTTGGTGGGCCAAGTTTTTGTGGTGCAATTGGGAGCCTGGAAGTCCAAGCAGGACGAGGGTGCCTAGAAGCTCTGGGAGCCATGGCTAAATCAGGAGCCTTGGAGATTGGGCTTGCAAGTTCAGTTCTTTCAAAAACATCTTAACATTTTTTTGAAAAAAATTCTTTCAAAAGATTTTGAAATTGTGTTCTGAAATAGAATATTTGTTCAGAACTTTGTACAGATGGAAATTCCTTCTTTACCAGCTCTTGTTGCTGCACAACAATTATATATTACCCAATAGTAAAAACACCACACCTTGTCTTTCCAAGAGTCATCATCACCAGGTAACAACAGCCAGAGTGTCATGTTATTAACCTCTAGTTATATTTGCAAATAAAAATTCTGGTTGGTGGCAGTTAAGGTTTCAGCAGAACTTTCTTCCTCTGAAAACTTCTTAGGAAGGAAAATACACATGCATTGCTTTTCACCTTCCCGTGACTGACCATTTGTGTACCGGACTTCAACTTTCCATGAGGCTTTTACTTCCTTCTCCAAGAGATTTCCAAATATTAACACATCCTTCAGCTTCATCTAGTGCAAAACTCTAATGGTCATCTGATGTGCCTAGCAGCAGTTTGGCACACCTTACAGTTGCACATGCCATGCAATTGGGGAGGTAATCTGCCTCAATGCTGCCCAGGTTACTCAAGGGAAATACACCAAGAATAAGCTTCCATTCTTAGCAGCGATGAAATAACCAGTCAGCTGGAAGGAGCCTTAGTGAAGGAGTCTCTGTCATCACTCATTCCAAAACACTCCATAATCTCTCTTGGACTTCTGGAAATTGGATGCAGCCACAGGTAGCTGCAGCAGCAGATCTGCCCATTTCTTTACACCTTCCCGGCCACTACAAAGCATATTTTTTAATCTTCAAACACGCCAATAAAGATTATAGGCACCATTTGGATCAACACTTGGGATTGAATGGATGACCTCCAGTGTGAAAAGCATGCACTAAAGAGTAAATCAGAGCCATCACAGACTCTCGTCCTCTATGGATTGGTTCCAGAGAGCCACACCAGAAGCACTGAGCAATGGGTTACTCAAGCAAAGTGTGTGACAACTTACATATTTCAGCTGGTGAGTCACATTAATTTACAGATTACTCAAGTTTTCCTATACAAAGGTCTATTTTAAAGAGCTTTTCACTATGATTCATATGCAACCATTCCATCACTTTGCAAGATCAGCAATGGGGTCTTCCAATCCATATTTTACACTTTTACAGTTGAGCTCAGGACTAACTGCCCCACCTTTTGGAGACCTGCCAGTAGAAGAGAACTTTATACATGCTATCCCAATGATTTACATAGACTCTTGCTGACTAGTAAATAGTTATTGGAGATCCTGTGTTCTACCTTGGGCTGTGGATTCACCAAGGGCAAGTCATGCCTGACCAACCTGATTAGCTTCTATGATGAGATGACTGGCTCTGTGGACATGGGGAAGTCAGTGGGTGTAAAATACCTTGACTTTAGCAAAGCTTTTGATACGGTCTCCCACAATATTCTTGCCAGCAAGTTAAGGAAGTCTGGATTGGATAAATGGACTGTAAGGTTGATAGAAAGCTGGCTAGATTGTTGAGTCCAAAGGGTAGTGATCAATGGCTTGATGTCTGGCTGGTAGTCGATTTCAAGTGGAGTGCCCCAAGGATTGGTTTTAGAGCTGGTTTTGTTCATCTTTAATGACCTGGATAAGAGGATGGATTGCACCCTCAGCAAGTTTGCAGATTATATTAAGATGGGAGAGATGTAAATAGGCTCCATGGTAACCTAGACAAATTGGAGGACTGGGTCAAAAGACCTCTGATGAGGTTCAACAAGTACAAGTGCAGAGTCCTGAACTTGGGACGGAAGAATCCCAAGCATTGTTACAGGCTCAGGACAGAGTGGCTAAGCAGCAGTTTAGCAGAAAAGAACCTGAGTGGATAAGAAGCTGGGTATGAGTCAACAATGTGCTCTTGTAGCTAAGAAGGCTAATGGCATATTAGGGCACATTAGGAAGAACACTGCCAGCAGATCTAGAGAAGTGATTTTTTCCCCTTTATTTGGCACTGGTGAGGCCACATCTGGAGTATTGCATCTGCGCCCCCTTCCCCCCCCCCCCCCACACACACACTATAGAAAGGATGTGGACACATTGGAGAGGGTCCAGTGGAGGGCAACCAAAATGATTAGGGGGCTGGAGCACATGACCTATGAGGAGAGGCTGAGGGATGTGGGTTTATTTCATCTGCAGAAGAGAAGAATGAGGGGGGATTTGATAGCAGCCTTCAACTTCCTGAAAGGAGGTTCCAAAGAGGATGGAGAGAGGCTGTTCTCAGTAGTGACGGATGCCAGAACAAGGAGCAATGGTCTTAAGTTACATGGGGGAGGTCTAGGTTGGATATTAGGAAAAACTATTTCATTAGGCGGGTGGTGAAGTGCTGTAGAGGTGGTAGAATCTCCAACCATGGAGGTTTTTAAGTCCCAGCTTGACAAAGTCCTGGCTGGGATGATTTAGTTCGGGTTGGTCCTGCTTTGGGTAGTGGGTTGGACTCGATGACCTCCTGAGGTCTCTTCCAGTCCTATGATTGTATGATTCTTTGGGAAGAGGTCTGTGGTTTCTCATGGTTAGAGACAGTGTGACTAAACCAGTTTGGATTATCCTGAGTGGCAGCATGATGTAGTTGGGCTTGTCAAGGTACTTAGATATCTAAGTTCTCGGTTTCCAGACTCCTTCACTGCTGTCTTCTAACTTGGGGTTCATGGCCTTAATCAATAATAATAGTAGTGGCACTCTCCTTCCAGTTACCCCAAGAACTTCATGGCAGGCTCTCTTGCCTCAATAAGACACCTTCTGGGAGCTAGAATATTACACAGACAACATGCAGTAGCCCTGTAAACAGAAGTTCTAGCATAGCTCATTTAGAGGAACCAGCCACCCTATGGCATGCAGGAATTTCATAGTTAGAAGAGATGTGATTTGAAACCCAGGTCTCCTCTTGCCCCACTTGAGGATCTTTTCCCCCAGATTACAGGCATATTTGGAGAAAGGTTTCCCCTACGTTTGTTTTGTTATCTCTCTTGGAGTCACAATTTTGCCATTCTGACTCAAAAGTTCTAAAATACTCCATTGATATTTTTTCCATGTATAACTCGTATTCTTGGAAATCAGCATGAGGAGCAACAACATGGGCAAAGGGCAGGTCATAGAGATATAGATTTGATGCAAAAGAGGTGCAAAGATGACACAATCCAGTAAGAAATTGCCAAGAGTCAATTTTGAGCTCTTCTTGTTCTTTCTCTGATTCACTTTTCATCAAATCAGCATGAAAAACAGTTGTACTTAGTTTCTATTCTGTGTAATTGCGGTTTGTCATTTGAATGAGAATTTTACAAAATAAGGGCCTCTTAAAGCCAGCTCTGTAACACAACTGTGTAGTTATTACTGTGCCCTAATAAAATATTCTTCCTTTTCAGGGCAAAAGCCTGTAGTGTTTTTGCAACATCCACTCGTCGGAGATGCTACCCACTGGATTTCAAACCTGTACAACAATAGCCTGGGCTTCTTGTTAGCAGATGCTGGCTTTGATGTTTGGATAGGAAACAGCAGAGGGAACACTTGGTCTACAAAACACAAAACACTTAAACCTGACCAACAAAAGTTCTGGGAATTCAGGTAAAGTGAATTATGGAGAACTGTTAAAAATGGAACTGTATGGCTCCTTGGAGACTGACTGGGTTGGGGGAAATAGATAATGAGGCTCTTTCCCTTTCAAATTATTAGTCCATACCTAGCTCAGATTGATAGTGACCCATGGGATGGGAAGTGGTCTACAAAGAACCGGCAGGATGGACGAGATGATAGAAAGGCATCTGGAAAGGGGCATTCATTAGGGCTGAAGTGTGACAGAAGAATGGTGGGAAGGGATTAGGGAGTAAGGAAAGGGTGTGGTGAAAAGGAGGCAGATATTGAGCTGAGTTGGGGAGAGGGAAGAAAAGGAAGATAAGTAACACTCTGGAAAGTGATAGTGAGTTTGGGCAGCTGAAGGGTTGCAGTAGAGAATCAGGATAAAGTGGTATGGACAACCTGGTAATGCAGCAAATGAGTTCAGAGTTCAAATATCAGAACTGGTATGAGACTGAAGGGTTCTCCTGTCTGTAGCTCCTCAAGGGCATGGGGAAAGGTCCATGGCTTGGTGGTCTAGAACATTGTTCTAGAACATTCTAGCTGACATACATCAGCCTCAATCTCTGGAGTCAGAGCTGCCTTACCTTCTGAAGTGAACCCAAGCCTCTGAATCAGTAGTAGGCAATATTGAGGGCTGTATGTGGCCATCAGGGTTCTATGTGTGGCCCACGGGACATTTTGTTTACCACTGCCCATGCACAGGGTTGCCAGAATCTGCTGGTTTCAATCTGCATAGGTTTTATTTTCTACCGGTATTACTAAAAGTGACGCACAGGTAAAACAAGGGAATATAAAGTGAGGTGTGTGCTAATTGCACACAATATTGATTGTGAGCCATGCACTCTCTCTGCATCCAATCCAAGCATAGGCTTTGGTTCAATCTGCATATCCTATAAATTCTAGGCACTAAAGCTCAGTTAGCAAAACTACCGTATTCCGAGAAACTGTCTTGGTTACGACAATCTTATGGCCTGCTGAGATGAAGAAGGACATTCATGCAGCTCACTCACTAGTATAGGTTGCCCATCACTGCTCTAAATGGTTTCACTTAATCATTGAATTGTTCTTGTTTGACTTAGCTAACAAGCCTGAGATTTACTAATGTGCATTCTAATGCAGTTGGGACTAGTGTAATTAATGCATCTAAGCCTTTTGTGTTTCCTCTCTGTAGTTTTGATGAGATTGGTAAATATGACATTCCAGCAGTTCTCTACTTTGCCATGAATAAAACGGGACAAAAGCAGCTGTACTATATTGCCCATTCAGAGGGCACAACTGTAGGTAGGTTAAGGAATGCAATCTGGTGTACCATAGCGTTTGATTTACATCCTCACAGTATATTGAAAGCAGGATGTGGACTTCAGTTATTAATGCCCTTTCTCCCTCACTTAAAATTTAAAGATAGAAATATTTTCTAAACTGAAATTGTCAATATTTGGATAACATTTCTCAGAACAGTTTTTTTTTTCCAGAACTAAGCAAACAAATTGGCTCCTGACATCCCGTTAGGATTTGGTGATGTCATAACCTATTATTTTGCAGGTGATCAGTGTGAAAGCTTGTCTGCGGTCTTTGGTTATTCTAGTCTTGCCAGCACCTGTGATTTTTATCACAAGCCTCACAATATTTGTTGGTAGCTCCTTGAGTCAGTGCTATTAGCTGAGAAACTCAGCTTTCATGATTTTTTTTTTAAAGCACTTTCTAACCCTCATGTTTTGGAGAAAAGATTAAAAACACAACTTCTCGGGGCTCAAATACCAGAGGGCAGATAAAGAGAATCTAAACATTATTAAATTTCAAGCCAATCTTATTGTCTTAGTGGGGCCTAATGCATGATTGTTGTGTGTTTGGTGTTGGCTATTCTATTTAAAAACAAATTGGTTGTACTATAGCTATTAAATCAATATCTACAAATTGTTTATTGATCATAGCATCAGAACAGAAAGTCAATTCATTCTCTAGTGTCTGAATGCAATGAGGGACATGATTTGTTCATAGTCACTTGAGGGTTACTGGTTTATCCTTGGGATCCATTGGTGGCGGTGCCATGGGGGAGATATAGGCTTATGCGCCATGTTGCACCATTTCCCTTTGAAAAAGGAAAATGGGTAGGGAAAAGATGGCGGGGGGGGGGAGGGGGAGGAGGATATGGCAGTGCAAGAAGCAGGTTACCACTCCTTTTGCTTAATATCTCTTTCCCCTTTTCCTCCTCCAGTAAGAATATTCTTAGAATCTTAAGACAAACATGATAAAACATACAGTTGGCTGGGGATTTTCAAAGGCACATATAGAAGTTGGGTGCTTAATTCCCATAGGCACCTTCGAAAATTCCAGCCATAGAATACAAATAGTACCATACATAGGCATCATAAGGCCATTTTAGTTGCTCTTTAGAACACTGTGGAATTGAATGAGTAGTCACAGTAGAGTGTTTCTTATCTGAACATTAGCCAGCTTTGTGAATTTAAGTGACAGTTTTAATAATCTTTTAAATATATTTTTGTATGTGAACAATTAAATCTTCAAGTTGTGCGCCATGTAGGGAGGGTCTCTACACTAAGAGTCACAATTGAAAACTGAAACTTCATGAGAATTACACTACAGGATGGACCTCCCAGTTCTGGCACCCTGTGGACCTGAGCAGTCCCAAACAAGGGAGTTTGCTAGACCAAGGAATGTCAGGCCTCGGGCTCTCCCAGGCTCTCCTCCTGGCAGTGGCCCTGGCCAGTGCACTGCCCCCAGCTCGCCTGTTGGGTTCTGCTGCTCCCAGCCCTTTGGCTAGGCTCCTCTCTAGGCCACCAGCCACACTTTCCACCCTTCCTGCAGGTGCTTTGTGTTCCCAGCCAGTGTGGGCTCTGTTCCGTGCCCCCGGCCGGCAGCGCTTCTCTCTGGACCGGCCTCACTCCAACCATGGCAGGGCTCCATGCCCCTAGCTGGCAGGATTCCCTGCCCTCAGCTCACCATTGGCCACTGGCAATCTTTGTGCCTGGGTCTCTCTGTTGTTGGACCAATATGTATAGTTATAAATTTACAATCATATAGATAGTGTTTTAGAAACTGAGCACTATGCAACTCAGAAAATATTTTACAGGAATTTTGGAAACTTAATAGAAAAGATTCTGGAATCATCAGAAATCAGGGTAATAGAAAATTTGGTTCTACATCGCAATGGGTTGACACTATAATCTGGCTCTTGGCCATCTAACTCCATCTGAACAATACCCCAAAAAACTTATTTTTTTTCCCCAATGAAGACTTATTGGAGATTTGATGAATATTTTGCTATGATACTGTAGAATCATAGGACTGGAAGGGACCTCAAACTCAAGTCCAGCCCCTTATATTGAAGCAGGACTAAGTTAACCTAGATCTTTCCTGACATGTATTTTTCCAACCAGTTATTATGAATCTCCAATGATGGGGATTCCAAAAGTGCCCTTGGAAGCCTATTCTAGAGCTCAACAAACCTTATAATTAGCAAGTTTTTCCTAATCTTGAATTTAAATCTCCCTTGCTGCAGATTCAGCCAATTACTTTTGTCCTATTTCAGTAGACATGGAAAATAAATGCATAGAATTTGAATTGATAAAAGGCTTACAGATTTTAACCTTCAGTTTGCTTCCTAGTAACTATTTATTTTAATTGTCGATGATTGATTTGCAATAACACAAAATCATTTATATTTTCTCAGGTTTTGTCGCATTTTCACTTCTGCCAGAGTTGGCTCAAAGAATAAAAATGTTCTTTGCCTTGGGGCCAATAGCCACAATTACATTTGCCAGAAGCCCTGTGATAAAGCTTTTGAGACTTCCTGAAACAATGCTCAAGGTATGTCATTCCTCCATCTATTGGCTTCAACTCCACCTGAACAGTTCTGCCTAAAAGAAACAGCCAAGGATTATTCTAACAGAGGCTAAAAGAGTTGGGAGGTAAACTCAATACAGCTAAAAATCTGACCTTGAATATTTGCTTATTCAAATATTTCTATGATGGACTTGGAGCTGCTTTCCAAAGATTTACAAATACTGCATGTTGGCCTGGTTATTAGGGTATATTAGTTTAACTCAACAAGAGTCTGTATGAAAAGCATGCAAGAAAGAAAAGAATGGCTCAAGACAATTCACCCCTTAAACACTCAAGTTCTTAGGGGCCAGTAAATGTCAAGTTGCCCCGGAAGCCTTTACTTTGATCTCCGGCTAAGCCTAGAATAGCAATGAGCAAATACCAACCCAAAGGCTGGATGCAGTCCCCTAGAGTTAACCCCTGGCAGGCCACTGCCACTGTATTTACCTGTGCCTATGCAGATACAGGCAATCACAGCTCCCATTGACCACTGATGGCCTTTCCTGGCCAATGGGAGCTGTGGGAAGTGGTATCCCAGTCCACACCACTGCCTGTAGCTCCCATTGGCCGGGAACAGGAGCTGCAAGCATCTGTACCTACAGAGGCACAGGTAAATATAGTGGCAGCAGCCCACCAGGAGCTAACACTGGTGAACTGCCACTGTCTTAATGCCCAACCCTGGCCTAGAAGAACAAAAGCAGTATTGCAGTTTTTTTAAAGTGACCTTTTCTCAAGAGAGAACGCTAAGGGGAACAAGACTGGGACAGCAGACTTCTGGGTATCTGAAGTAGTGAGGCCAGCCTAGTTATCACTGCAGTATGGCAAGATAGACTGTTTCTTTAAAATGTTTTTCTATAAGGCTGTGTCCAGACTCAAGGGTTTTTTTGAAAAAAAGTAGCCTTTTTTCGAAAAAACTTCACTTGTGTCTAGACTACAGCCGCGTTCTTTCGAAATTAAATCGAAAACGCGGCTTTTCTTTCGACGGCGGCAAACCTAATTCCACAAGGAAGAACGCCTTTTTTTGAAAGTGCTCTTTCGAAAAAAGGCATTCTTGAATGCAAACAGGGCTTTTTCGAAAGAGAGCATCCAGACTACTGCCTGGGTGCTTTCTTTTGAAAAAGCCTCTTTCGAAAGAGGCTTGCAGTCTAGACTTAACCTAAAAGTCATGTTCCTACTGCAAAAAAAAAAAAAAAAAAAAATCCTTCTGTCTAAGAAGGCTGGTCTCTGTACTTCACCAGTCAGACTCCCGAAGGGATGAACTGCATGTGGCCAAACCCAGGCAGAACCACTGTATACACATGGTTCATATGTAGAGAACTGTAGCCCAGAACCCAGTCTAAGGCTATGTCTACACTGCAGAGCTTTTCCGGGATCCCAGAGGGATCCCGGAAAAGCTCTGCTGCGTCCAATGAATGCATCTACTTTTTCAGAAAAAAATTTGGAAAAGCAGACATTTTTTTTGGCATCCCTGTACTTCCTTGTAGAATGAAGTTAAGGGATGTTCTGAAAGAGGGTTTTCCCCCAACATTTGGCCCCATGTAGATGGGCCAAATGTTGGAAAAGCCTTTTTCAGAAGAAAAGTGAAAAAGATACACAAAGTGCAGTTTCCAATTTGCATATCTTTTTCCAACTTTTCTTTGGAGTGTGGCAAGGGCGCCTCTTCCCCAAGCCACTACTGGTGAGGCCTCCTCCCTTTAGCCCCCCCAAGTTAGGATTTTGCAGCGGGTCTCAGTGGTAGGGAGCCCAGGCCAGGAGCCCACAGGCTCCCTCCTTTGCTGCCTTTACCTAATGCTGGTCAAACTTGTTCTCTCCGGTTTCTTCCTCTTTGCCTCTCCACCACCTTCCTTTCGTCCTCTCGCTCTCCTCCCCAGCTTCCAACTGCTGAGGCTTTTAAAGGCCCTCAGACAGACAGCAGAGAAGTCAGCTGGCCCCAATTTGCCTGAGCCAGCTCCCTCCCAGCTGCATCTAATTGGGCTACAGTTCTCTGCTTTTCTAACAGGAGTTTTTCCCTTTTAGGCTGCCTTTTCCCCTCACCTTTTTATTTACACACACCCAATCCATGGCCCCACAAAGTTGCGAGACCTCCTCGTCAACCTCCTCCTGGCCTTAGCGAAAGCTGCCATCTATAATAGCAGGAGGAGGATGTTAGACAAGGGGGTTCTCTGCGACCGTGGGGCCTATTTCCATTCTTCCCTCGTGTCACGAATCCGGGCAGAGTTCCTCTGGGCGGCGTCCACTGGCTCCATCGACAGCTTTGAGGAGCAGTGGGCGCTGTCCGGAGTTCTCTGCTCAGTGTCCCCATCCGGCTCCCTTATTTTAAACCTGTGACCCGCACTCCTTGACCCTGTTGTCATTTTTTGTCCCCCGGATTCAATTGAACATGGGTTCAGTGTCCCTCCCATAAGGTTGGGGAGGGGCTTTTAGAATGTGGGCGGGCTTTGCCCGCCCACCATCCCATGATTTCAAATAGGCCCTCTCTGCAGCAGCTCCCTGGCCTGACCCCGTCACAGGAGACATAGCCTAAGTGTGGGAGAATTGTAAAATTCTACCCCAGGACAAAAAAAAGGCATCAGACCTGAAAGGTGCATTCAGAGAGACCAGACATGAGACACAGTTGCAGCATGTCATGCAACTTCTTAAAATTCTGTTCCTCTGTCTATGGAGAGAGGTGGAAGTTAAATTGGAAAAGCCCTTCCATGGGCACTATGAGAACTGCTCCCCTCAGCCTGCATATACACACATACTAACTCAGTTTATAGTATTCTATATGCAAAGCAAGCTTGAAAATTATACCGGAAGCAATTTCAAAGATATCACTACCACAACATTGGTCTGGGGTAGAAGAATATCACAAAAGTGCAGGTTGTAGTTCTGTAGCTAAAAGTGAGTTGAGCTTAATATTTAAAGCTGGAACCACTTTGCTAGAGATGAAGACTATAGAATATCCTCCTCAAAATGACAGCTCTTATTTTTGGAGAACAGAATGTACTTTCTGGGAATTTAAAAATAAGTCCTATTATTTTATTAATTTTATGAGTTTAATTATATTAAAAGTAAATTAAAATTAATTAAATCTAAATTAGTCATAATTATAGACGAGTGCAGATACTTCCCAAATAGCTTAAAAAAAATCACTGAAATCTCATAACCTCATTGTGATGCTGGTGGGTACAGCTCCCCCCTCATCATCATTTAAGATGATAGAAACAGTTAAGCCAGAGCTACTCAACTGAGGAAGCCCCAGGGGCCACAATGATACAGCACCTGCCGAGGGCCGCAACTTAAGTGTGGTTGCATATACATGCAACTATTACAAATAGCTTCTTTCACATTGACAGGAATGAATACAAAGATTAAGGCAAGACTACACAACACGCAGGCCCCATTTTAGTCAGTTTTGTTGATATTAATAAAATGCAATGTTTACCCAATTTTCACCCGACAGCACTTTTTTAATGAGCAATGAAAGTCCAGGAATTTAACTACTAAAACGCATATCAACAGAAGACCATCATATTGACTTGCTGTTGTAGAGCGTGTTTCCAGTAGAGGCCATGTTCAAAGGATCCCACCCATGGACCATGTGTTAAGCCCTACGTAACCCCAAACTGTATCATGAGCCACAAACAAGTGGGCTCCATGCTGAGTAGCCCTGAGTTAAGTTCTGTTGTGAAGTAATAGTGAGCTCCACCCAAAACTAAGGCACATCCAAGGTCACTCAAGAATTTGAACTGTGTGTAGACAGAGGGCACTTGCCAGGTATTGTCTGAATAGTGTGTGCATGAGACCGAGAAACCGAGGTGTGAAAAGCATACAAAAACAAATTGAGAAGGAAGCTCCCGCCACAGCCTAGAAAAACATGGTGTCTGGCCCCAAGAGAAGCCTAGAAAGAGTTTTTGGATGGGCTGGTGGCAAAAAGGGAAGTGAGGGAGGGTTTGCAGCTGAGAGCAAGGAGGCTATCTCTAGCTATGTTGGCTCTCCTGGCTTCAGAGAAACAGAACTGTCTACATTCTTTGTAAATAAACTGGATTACATCAAAGGCTCCTCAACTCTATCATAAATTTCTCCCTTAACTGGAAATTTTGGCTAACAACCTGGATCAAAAAAGGGGTTGTGTGGTCCTTTAAGAAATGTAGCATTGGAGTCAAATTGTTTTTCTTCCTAATGATGTTAATCATAATAATAAGGCAGACTCTTCAGACTTCTCATGTAGTTAAAATTATTGAAATCTCCTACACTGGCTTCACTGGAAGGTCTTTCCTATTTCCCATAATTCATCATAACTGAACATTTAGCAGAGGCTAGATAACTACTTTGACAGCATGACATGAAGCTGGGATGTATGTGTGCAACTAACACATTTTCTGAAACAGAGCTCATTGTCTTGAGAATGTCAGAAAATTTCATTCATGATTATCACTCACTAAACTGAGGGGAAAAAAGGCCAGGATTCAGGCTGAAGTGTTATAGGATGGCAGAAGGTTTTGTCAAGCTTTGAATACTTAGCTCACATTTGAGACTAGGGTGGCAACATATCTGTATGAAATGGAACTATAAAAAGACACCTATTGTGGTAAGGAAAAATAGAATGAATAATTTTCTTTTCAGACTATACTTGGAACAAAAGGAGTCTTTCATCAGAATGAACAACTGAAAAAGCCTTTAGCTCTATTATGTACCAAAATGAAAAAGTTGTGTGCATGCACCCTCTCTTCTTTTACTGGACACAATAAACAAAACTTAAATGCGGTAAGTATGATCCAGACTATTATAAAACAAATAACACTCAAATAATTTCTGAAGTAAATAGTGTTGGTATTCTATGTGTGTGGCACATAGCTACTTTCATATGGGGAAATATATGCCTAGTACTTGGCCTAACTCAGTGATGTTCTGAGCAGGTCTGTCGACTGAGGGTTGCGGGGAGGTGTAAAGAGGCCCCTGTCTCCTGGCCCCCACCACTGCTACCTTTAAATTGCCACACAAGTGCCATGCTGCGCACTCCATGGGGTTGTGGGATGTGCAGGATTGCTGCACTTTGGGCAGTGTAGAGGGCTGGCTTCTCTGGCCCCACTCTTTCTGCCTGTGGCCCCGCCTCTTCTGGGAGAACAGAGCTGGACACCCACCCACCTTGCCCAGGGACCAGTGCAGGCTGTTGGTTCCCCAGTTCTGAGAGAATAAGAACTTTGTGATGACGTGTTTCACAAATGCCAAAGTGGCTTTTAACTAGTAGTGGGATCAACTAGAACACTAGGTTCAAACCTATCAAAGCATGCTGGGGCGGACAGTCTGAATCCAAACCTGGATCCAGATTTTACAGATGTCCCTATCCTTAAAACTGCTTGATACAAACCCCTGATCTGAACTTCATTTACCCAACTACAAGGTGTTAATGATTGAGAGTCAGTTTGATAACGGGCCATTCTCTAATTTTAACCCATGAACGATATGTCAAGAATATTTGCTCTCTTTTCTTAACCTAAGATTCATGTTACCTTTATCCTGTCTAACTCTCAGCTCATTCTTGCCTTCTGACAACATAGCCAGGCAGGAGGAGGAGGAATAAGAAGAAGCACTCCCTCCCCTTCTGTGTATGTGGTGTCTTATTTTTGCCTGGTCCATGTCTCTAAGGGTACGTCTAGACTACCGCGTTTTGTCGACGGAAGTTTTGTCGACAGATACTGTCGACAAAACTTCCGTCGACAAAGAGCGTCCAGACACGTTGAGTTCTGTCGACAAAGCAAGCTGCTTTGTCGACAGAACTCCGTAGTCTGGATGCAGTGTTACAGGCAATAACACCTTCTGTCGACAGAGTTCTGTAGACAGAAGGTGTTATGTCTCGTAAAATGAGGTATACCAGCGTCGACAAAACTGCTGAGTTCTGTCGACGTTATGTCGACAGAACTCAGCAGTAGTGTAGACTCTGGTATAGTTTTGTTGACAAAAGTCCACTTTTGTCGACAAAACTAGGTAGTCTAGACACACCCTAAGGCTCAAGAATAAGAAAAGTGTTTGGATCTGCAAGTCCAATCCTTTCTTCCCTGTACCCTGGTCTATACTAAGGCTTTATTACAAAAATAACTTCTTCTTAGGTCCAATTAATAAATGGAACGTCAACACTACCAATCCCATTTTTTTGAAATAATGGGCCCCGGAATTCAAAATTTGTACTCCTACTTTGCTCAGGGAATAATGCTAATTTTGAAATCGTTATTTCAAAGTAGCAGTAGCATGGACACTCCACTGCTGCTATTTCAAAATAACTACTCCCCAGAGTAATTCAAACTAATCACTCCCCAGTGCTTCCTGGGGCTCTAAGTCGAGAAAGCTCATCCACATTAACGGAGCCTGCCTCGGATTAATTTTAAGGCTTTCCCATAGTGTAGACATAGAACACTCGAACAGAAAGGTACCTTGAGAGGTCATCAAGGCAAGTCCCCTGCCCTCAAGGCAGAGACAAGCACCATCTAGACCATCCCTGATAGATGTCTATCTAACCTGCTCTTAAATAAACCCAGAGATAGAGATTCTACAACCTCCCTAGGCAATTTATTCCAGTGTTTAACCACCCTGACACTTAGGAAATTTTTCCTAATGTCCAGCCTAAACTTCCCTTGCTACAGTTTGAGATCATTGCTGCTTGTCCTATCCTCAGAGGCCAAAGAGAACAATTTTTCTCCCTCCTTCCTGTGCCACCCATTTAGATACTTGAAAACTGCAATCACGTCCCCTCTCGTCTTCTCCTTTCCAAACTAAACAAGCCCAATTTTTTCAGACTTTCCTCATAGTTCATGTTCTCTAGACCTTTAATCATTCTTGTTGCTCTTCTCTGGACCTTCTCCAATTTCTCCACATCTTTCTTGAAATGTGGTGCTCATAACTGAACACAATACTCCAATTGAGGCCTAATCAGTGCAGAGTAGTCCGGAAGAACGACTTCTTGTGTCTTGCTCACAACACTCCTGTTAATGCATCCCAGAATCATGTTTGATTTTTTTTTTTTTTTTTTTTTTTTTTTTTTTGCAACAGTATCACACTGTTGACTCTTATTTAGCTTGTGGTCCGCTATGACCCCTAGATCTCTTTCTGCAGTACTCCTTCCTAGACAGTAGCTTCCCATTCTGTGTGCATGATACTGATTGTTCCTTTCTAAGTGAAGCAGTTTGCATTTGTTCTTATTAAACTTCATCCTATTTACCTCAGATCATTTCTTCACTTTGTCCAGATCATTTTGAATTATGACCCTGTTCTCCAAAGCAGCTGCAACCCCTCCCAGCTGGTATCATCTGCAAAATTAATAAGCAAACTCTCTATGCCAATATCTAAATCATTGTTGAAGATATTGAACAGAACTGGTCTCAAAACAGACCCTGGGGAACTCCACTTGTTATGCCCTTCCAGCATGATTGTGAACCATTAATAACTGCTCTCTATGAATGGTTATCCAACCAGTTATGCACCCACCTTATAGTAGCCCCATCTAAGTTGTATTTGTCTCACAAGATCTTCTTATCAACAAAACTGTATCAAATGCCTTACTAAAGTCTAGGTATACCATGTCCACCACTTCTCCTTTATCCACAAGACTTGTTATCCTATCAAAGAAAGCTATCTGATTGGTTTGACATGATTTGTTCTATACAAATCCATGCTGGTTGCTACCTATCACTGTATTTTCTTCCAGATGTTTGCAGATGCATTTCTTAATTACTTGCTCCATTATCTGTCCTGGCACAGAAATTAAACTGACTGGTCTGTAGTTTCCTGGGTTGTTCTTATTTCCCTTTTTATAAATGGGCACTATATTTGCCCCTTTCCAGTCTTCTGGAATCTCTCCCATCATCCATGATTTTTCAAAGACGATAGCTAAAGGCTCAGATGCCTCCTCTGTCAGCTCCTTGAGTATTCTAGGATGCATTTCATTAGGCCCTGGTGACTTGCAGACATGTAACTTTTCTAAGTAATTTTTAACTTGTTCTTCTTTTATTTCATCTTCTGAACCTTCCCCATTCCTACTAGCATTCACTATGTTAGGCATTCCTTCATCGTCAGACTTCTTGGTGAAGACTGAAACAAAGACATTATTAAGCACCTTTGCCATTTCCAAGTTTCCTGTTACTGTTTCTCCCTCTTCACTCAGCAATGGGCCTACCCTGTCATTGGTCTTCCTCTTGCTTCTGATACATTTATAGTGTCGTCTTGTTACCCTTTATGTCTCTAGCTAGACTGATCTCATTTTGTGTCTTTGCCTTTCTAATTTTGCTCCTGCATACCTGTATTGTTTCCATATATTCATCCTTTGTAATTTGACCTAGTTTCCACTTTTATATAACTCCTTTTTCATTTTTAGATCATGCAAAAGTTCCTGGTTAAGCCAAGGCAGTCTTTTGCCATAGTTTCTATCTTTCCTATGCAGCAGAAGTTTGCTTTTGGGCCCTTAATAATATCCCTTTGAAAAACTGCCAACTCTCTTCAGTTGTTTTATCTCTTTGTCTTGCTTCACATGGAACCTTACCTATCAGCTCTCTGAGTTTACTAAAATCTGCCTTCCTGAAATCCATTGTCTGTATTTCACTGTTCTCCCTTCTACCATTCCTTAGAATCATGAATTCTATGATTTCATGATCACTTTCCCCCAAGCTGTCTTCCACTTTCAAGTTCTTAACCAGTTCCTCCCTATTTGTTAAAATCGAATCTAGAACAGCTTCCCCCCAGTAGCTTTCTCAACCTGAAATAAAAAATTGTCTCCAATGACGTCAAAGAACTTATTGTATAGTCTGTGCCCCACTGTGTTAGTTTCCCAACATATGTCTAGATAGTTGAATTCCCTCATCAGCACTTTTGATGATTTTGTTAGTTTAAAAAAAGCCTCATCCATCTCTTCTCCCTGGGTAGGTGGTTTGTTGTAGACCCCTAGCATGACATCAGCCTTGATTTTCACCCCTTTAAACCTAACCCAGAGACTCTCAACAAGTCTGTCTCCTATGTCCATCTCTACCTCAGTCCAAGTGTATACATTTTTAATATATAAGGCAATACTTCCTCCCTGTTTTCTCCGCCTGTCCTTCCTGAGCAAGATGTACATTTCTATACTAATATTCCAATCAAGTGTATTATGCCATCAAGTCTCTGTGATCCCAGCTATGTCATAGTTGTGTTTATTTGTTAACACTTCAAGTTCTTCCTGCTTATTACCCATACTCCTTGCAGTTGTATATAAGCATCTAAGATACTGATTTGATTTTTTGCCTCCCAGTTCTGCTTTGTCCCTCCTTTATCTCTGCTATTGTAGCACATGTTCCCTTCCAATTCCGACCCAACTCCCAAGTCTCCATGTTCTTTACTTACCTGTGGGCTTTGGTCACCTGCCCCTGTCTAACCTAGTTTAAAGCCCTCCTTTCTAGGTTAGCCAGTCTGCATCCAAATATGGTCTTCCCCTTCATCGAAAGGTAAACCCCATCCCTGTTTAGTAGTCCTTCTTGGAATAGCATCCCATGCTATTTTGATTTTGTTATTTCAAGAGTTATTAAATGTAATTAGTTCAAAATAGTTTCGAAGTGTAGACATGTCCTTTATGACATGGTGGTTACAGAGGTGTCTGGAGTGAGTGAAGTCATGACTATACCACATGCATATACCAGCCAGCTGAACAGGGGCAGGGCGAATGTACTGTACCCTGAAGGAAGTAAGGAGAAACTGCCTCTCCGAAGTGTAGTGTAATTAAACTCATGTAAAGAATAAAATTTTTTCTCTCCATAAAGCTAATAATCAGTCTTTATCAGACTATGAGAATGAAGTAATACTCCATTTTCCAGAGGTACTGCAGACATTAATTGGAAGCTTGTTTTTATCTAAAGAAATATGGTGGGCCATACCATGTCATTGATTATAGAAAACTTTGTAGATTTCTATTGGAGTGTCTGTTCAGAAATGTGTAGTGTGCAGTGATCCCTATAAGCTGGGCACTTTTGTGGCCACTCATAAGAGATTCAAATGCTCTCAACTGATTAGCAGTGTCCACAGCTAGGTTTTTTTTTTATGCTGGTGATGCACATGTCTTGGTGCACACAAATATTTATTTCACACCTGGACAGGGAAAAATGCTGAACATGGGTGGAAATGATTAAAGGGAACATTGGTAGTAGGGCATGGCATGAAGTTTACAAATTTACCTGGATTTATGTCTTTGTCCTCTTTTGTTTTTTGTTAAATAAAAACAGAATAATTCATTTAAGACTTTTTTTCTAACTCTAAGAAAAAGAACCAATTTTTTAAAATCAGTGATAGTATTTCACATGTGTCTAACAACTGAGATTCATGGTAGTATCTTAAATCCAAATAATAAAATAAATCCTACAAAGGTCTGTCACTGGCCTAAAACATTTCATAAGTTCAATATAAAAAATTAACTGCAGAAAGATGTTGTTATGCTTTAGAACAGACATTTCAGGAAAAGGTTAGCTTTTCTAAATGGCAAAGCTAAACAAATACTTTTTTGACATAAGATAAGTCAGTAATGTGAAAATCAATCCAAAACCAAATTTGATGGAAAATATGTTACTGTCTCACAATATTAAGTAATTTTCTTTGGGTGTACTAATATAGCTAGAATATATATACACATAAAATAATTTGTTTTTCTTCATATATATGATTTTGTTGTGAAGTGAGGCATATATCTGGTTTGAAAACTCTAGTTAATTTTTTTTTTTACTTGCAGAAACTGTTTATTCAGTAATAGTGACTTCACACAACATGGGCTCCCTCTAGTGGCCAAAAAGACCTGTACATTCTTAGCATGAATTCAGTTATTTAGTAGACTTGCTCATAATTTCCCTGTTTTTATATTTTAAGTGGTAATGTGCTCCTAAGCTTTTTTGATGCAACTGTGAATCTGGTGCTTTCTAGGTTTAGAAACCTGTCAGTGGGGGTTGCCTTCTTCTACAACATGTGGTTACAACAGGTCACTTACATTAATGTAAAGGGTGGATTCTTTTGTAATTTGACATCTTTAAACCATGACTTGAGGACTTCGTTAACTCATCAAGAAGTTATGGGTTGGTCACAGGAATAGGTGAGTGAGGTTCTGAGGCTAAACAATATGCAGGAGGGTCAAACTAGATGATCACGATAATCGCTTCTGTCCTTAAAGCTTTGAGTATAAACATGTGGATCTCATATTGATAACAATTAGTAATTTATTTTCAGAGTCGATTACCCATGTATGTTGCACATTCACCTGCTGGAACATCTATGCAGAATATTTTACATTGGCGGCAGGTATTTTTCAACTTTTGACTCCTGTATATTTTTTGAATCATAATTCCTGTGTATTTTATGTAGTATAAGTGTGCTAGGCCCAGTTTTAGGCTCCTCTGACACCTTACCCTATAGGCATCTAAACTCATTCTGTAACTTTAGTGAAAGTTCCCTACACACACATATCTCTGTCTCTGGGTATGCATGTGACTTTTTCTAAGTGCCTGGATGCCAGTCTCCCATATAAGCTGCAGAGTGAGCCATAAATGGGGAAGATGCTCAACTACCTATCTTGCCGGGCCTGATCCAGAGGACGTGTTCAGAGGCTGTCTATTGGATGAAGAGTCATTCCAAAACTGGGTGAAGAGGTGGTGCCCATCTTCTACCTCAGTGGTTGGAGCATTCACTTGGTCTGTGGGATACCTGCTTTAATTCTCCACTCTGCCTGACAGAGGGAAAGGGTTTAAATAGGAGAATGCTCTAATGGCTAGGCAATGGGATACAGATTAAACGGCTCAAATCCAGGACTCTCTGGGGTTCTAACCCAACCTGGTGGCATGCAAGATGGCAAGCCCCAGCTAGCCACTCTCTTGGTCATGTGGCTGTCCCCAGTGGTCACTCTGCAATATAGCTCTCCCCTGTACTTGCAGCCCCCAGTGATCACTCCCAATATCACATCCCTCTTTTCTGTGACCCATTCCTTTCTGTGTTATGGAAAACAGTTCCATTCCTGGCACTTCACATTTTCCTGGCACAACCAAACCCTGACCTTGCTTTAAGTTAGTATAAGAGGAAACTACCAACCATATTTGGTGGTCCTAGCTCTCACCATTTAGGAGGCACTCTTAAACAAACAGAATCATGGACTGCCGCACTGTGCCGGGTCAGCTGATCGTCGGCACGGCGCAGCGGCCATTTTTATTTTAATGAAGCTGGGATTATTTAAATCCCCGCTTCATTGACTATGTCGAGTAAACTACTTTACATGGCTCCGTCAATGGAGCCATGTAGTCTAGACGTACCCACAGAGATTATCACAAATGGCTTCTTCATCACCCTTAGGATAAAATTTGTTTTCCTTGATTCTTTCTAGATTAAGATGCATAATATGCCCCACTGTGGAGGACCACCAGTATAATTTCCTACAATGTTTAGCAGCAAAGGCCTCTAATCTGCTTGCCTCTAGGCATTACTGCAATATTAATATTAATATACAAATTGTATTCATATCTAACTAACTGAAAATAGCTAAATTGATAAACACAATGGGTCTGATCTCACACTGATATAAATCTGGAGTAACTGAAATCAGTGAAGATACTTATATCATAGGTTCAAATTTTTCTCTAGTGTAACTAAAGTCATTAGAGTCACAGAAAAGAGTAATCTGGCCTATTGTTTGGTTTCTTAAAGTCCTCCAGTTCAGGATCTGTAAATATTTAAATGGGAAGGAGATTTCTGATAAGCACTTGGTTCTGTAATCTAGTGGACAAAGATATAATATGATATATTAGCTCAAAATTGAAGAGAATTGCATTTAGGTTAGAAATTAAGTACAGTATATGTTTCTAAAAGTGAGAGCAGTTAACCACCAGAACAGCATGAGAGCAACATTTAATCCCAAATTTTAACAGGATGAAAGATGTTGTATTCTCTCTTTATCCGATGACCTATCCAGACTTTTGCTATGGTTATAACTCTTTATATTATATAATTCATAGGTATTGTATTCAAAGCAATTGCAATCTTATGACTATGGCTCCAAGGAAAAGAACATGGAGAAATACAATCAGGTAGGCTAACATACTTTTTGTTGAAAATGCTTTGAAGAATTTTTTTTTAATTGAGGATTAGAAATCTCAATTTTTAGTACTATAAAAACACATTTCTATAAGATGTGTCAATGATACTTTACTCTGGTGAGGTTAAAAAGTTGTGGATGAAAATGTGAAGAAAAGTGATTTTATGCAGATATGCGAACATGTTCAGTTATTAAAGGTTAAGATACAAAACCAAATATTACAAAAAATGGATGGAGACTTATTTACCAAATGATCATTTGATAATTCTCCTGGGACTTCCCAGTAGGAATGGTCACAGGCAAAGGAATGAAGAATTAAGCTCTTACCTGTTAAGGGCTAAAATCAAGATTGAAAAAATGTTATAAAAGCTAATATTTCAAATAAAGTTTACCAGATGCAAACTAAAAAGGAAGGCATTGTACATATGGGATCAATCTGAGTGTTGCAGCATGCTTATTTGATGCACCAATTTCTCCATGATTCTCTCTGGGATTTGTTTTTGTTTTTTGAACCAACCCCTAATGCTTCCTTTTCCAATGAGACGGTACCAATAGTCTAGCAGCTACTAACAGGTACCAATAAATATGCCATTTAAAAACAAAGCAATATAAAGCACGCACACTTTGCTAACAAAGATCAATGTAAAAGAGTTGCATGTGTGTGTAGCTACAAGGAGGAATAACAATCCTTGTTTCAGACTAAAGTTACCCAAATTGTGTTTCTGGCCCTGCCATATATTTCCTGTATGATCTTGAGAAATGCACTTAATGTCTCCCAGATTAATACTTCCTTATAGGTTTGGGGTGAAGATGAATTCATTAAAGTTGTGAGATACTGTAATAATGAGTACCAAGGAAAAGTCTATGAATAAAAAGGTGACATAAAATGCCCCATTTTAATTAGAAATAAACTGTAACAGCCCAGTACATGGGCAAATGGAGTGTAAGTAAAAATGGCTTGTATTTTGCTCAATGCATAGCAATCCTATATGATGTGAATAGAATGCTAGGATATATTAAGATGATACAAACATATTTTCTTACAAAATTTGTATGATGAACCAATGTATTTTAACACCTATATTATAAACTTGGTTTTTGGTCTTTTGGAATTGATGCCTCTAATTTTAAAGTTTACCCTCAATCCAGATATCAAATGACTAAAGAAATTATATTCATACATTATGCAAAAATCCAGCAGTAGGGTTGTTGTTGCAGTTAACAAGATGGAAAGTGACTAAGATAGCAGGCTTTATTTTTACTAATATTTTAATTCTATCAGACTGTGAAAGCAAGAGAATAGGCCTCTGTCTTTTCAGAATTTGTTTGTTAAAAAAATGGGTGTAGTTTTACAAGTTTTCATGTCTAACCATTTCCCTTTTTGCCAGACTACCCCTCCTATATACAAGATAGAAGAAATGAAAATGCCCATTGCTGTTTGGAGTGCTGAACGTGACTTATTTGCAGACTCAAGGGACTTGGATGCATTACTTGATCGAATTACTAATCTCATTTACCATATGCGTTTTCCTGATTGGGAACATCTAGATTTCATCTGGGGTCTCGATGCACCTAAGCGCATGTATGCAAAAATCATTGAGATGATGAAGGAGCAGCTCTAAACCACACTGTAGCTCCAGAGGTTGAATGATTTGATCCTTCTGTTGTGCCTGGCAATAGGGGTGTTTTTCTTATTCAGTTTTCTTTTTTGAAACTTATTTATAATGGGATTAGTGAAGGGTCTGATGGTGACTGGCCTGTATTTTGCTACATTTGTCACTCTGTTCTATTTTCCAACCTGCTGGTGAATTTCAGGAAACTGAGCTGCCTTTCTTAGATGAATCCTTAATGAAGCTACAACAGTCACATACATACCTCATGTAATACTACAGGAGATCACTTTCTTTGAAATGCTTTATTCTCTATGAGACAGTCTGCCAGTGGGTGATTTATGACATTCATCTGGTTCCAGACAATAGCATATTATTTTACTGGGCAGCTTTTGAAGAGATTGTCAACTTTCTTAGGCCAAAAAAATTAACTTTGGCATATGAGAATTATTTCCTTTACAACCTCTGGCAGCTCAACTTCTCTTTCAAATTTCCTATTTGCAAAATGGGAATAGTAATACTTACCTTTTAGTTCTGAGGATTAATTTGTAAATGTTTGTAAAGTACTTTAAAAGATCACAAGTGCTAGGTTTTGTTAACTCGTATTGAAAGATTCCTTTCAGTTTTCCAGGCATTCATAAACTTTTCATCCATTCCACACTGTAGCAAAAGACATGCTAAAAGTTCAGATTCTTGATTTCCACAAGCAGATCTGATGTGATAATTACTAAGCAAGAGGCACTAACTGAAATATATGTTGATGTTTAGGCTTAACTAACTACCCAGAGTGAATTTCTTTTGTTAGTAATGCAGCTTCAAGCAAGCTGTGAGCAGGCTGAGCTGCTCAGTGCTTTCATGTGAGTGAAGTTCTTGGTTCTGTTTTCAGTTAAAGATTTCATATGCTTTTGCTTTGCTGCCCTTGGTGGTTCATTCAGTGGTTTAGGATGCTGAAAAATTAAACCTGTTCTTGCTGAGTACTTATGTCTTAAAAACCTTGCTGGGAGACTGTGGGGCTTTTTATATTATTAACAGCAAGAAACTCAGAGGTTATGGTATGGACCACTTGGAAAATACATGCTCAAGGAAGGCAGTAAACTGTGTACTTCCTATGCTTTGAGTTCTGATGTGTGATTTTAACATGTTGCAATTAATAAACAAAAACTTTAAATCATCTCTGTGTGTGCCGCTGGTTCAGTATTAATTGTTCAAGCTAATATAAGAATGAACATTCTTCTACTGCATATCAAATACTGTAGTTTCTGAACAGGTTGGGAGGAGGAGGGATATTCTATCCATTGGGAGTATCTCAGCCTCAATAGCGTTAGGTGTTTAGGAATCCCTTGATTACTGTTCTGACATGAAAACAGTTTGTTATTTTAGCCTCATGATTTTGAAGCCAATTGCATGACTCTTTGACAGTCTGACTTGAGATTTTTGAACATGCAGAGGTGGCAATAGTGAAAACCTTATCACCTAGTTGCCATTTTAAATGAAGTGATTGATGGAAAGGGGGACACATTTTTTATTTTAAGATTTTTATTGGTTGGTTATTATTTTACCAAAGAGAAGTGAGGGGGGGAGACAGACAATACAGCAGCCAGAAGTACAGGTTGGACCTCCCTGGTCCAGCACCCTCGGGACCTGACCAGTCCTGGATGAGGGATTTTGCTAGACCAGGGAAGTTCATATCTGGCACCCCCCAGTCTCGGACCAGTTGCTGACCTCCTGGCCGACTCCACCTTGCCACCAGCCTCACTGGGCAGCCCAGCACCCTGTGCACCAGGTTCCTGGCCCCACTGGGCAGCTCTGCTGTGGCATGCTAAGCTCTTGGCCTCACCAGGCTGCCCCACTGCAACACACCAAGCTCCTGGACCCATCAGGCTGTCCTGCTATGCTCCCAGTCCTGTCGGGCTGTCCAGCAGCAGCGTGCCAGGCAACCCAGCTGCAGGGAGCCCAGCTACCAGCCCTCCACTAGGAGACTCTGGTCCTGGAATATCCATGGTCCTGCTGGACAACGGGTGATGCCAGACCAGGGAATCCCGGTTAACAGAGGTTCAATCTGCAATATTAACCCCTCCACATGTATTGCAAACACAGAGCAAAACAGTAAGAAGCCAAAAAAGTTACATTCATGCTTGTTCTCGAATTTCCCAGCCTTCCATAGCAATCCTCCATGATGTTGAATTAAGGCCCCTTTGCCATGCATGTTAAAAAGTCTCAGAGGGGTAGCTGTGTTTGTAACTTTAAAAACTAGTTGTAGTCCTGTGGCACCTTAGAGAGGAAGAAAAAGTATATATCATATCATG
Organism: Pelodiscus sinensis; assembly: GCF_049634645.1. NCBI lineage: Eukaryota > Metazoa > Chordata > Testudines > Trionychidae > Pelodiscus > Pelodiscus sinensis. The sequence goes on from NC_134718.1 coordinate 39,309,203, forward strand.
AGATTTCGTGGGCAAAACCCACTTCTTCAGACGAGCTATGTCATGGTGAAATTTGGAGTTGCACAGGGGTAACTAAGGGCCCTGACCCTGACCTGAGAACCAGGGATCTGTAAGCAGCTCCCTATGCCACTTTGCTCATCCTGCACTGGGTGTCGCTGGCACATAAGACGCTGTCCCTTTGTTACTTAACTTGGAAGGATTTGATTTGACTTGTCCTTTTTCCCCTTCAAAAAGCACCAAACAGACGACAATAAGTATTCCATATTGTCACATGTCTGGGGGAGGGAGGCTTTCAAAGTTTGGTGGGCGATAGATCAGCTACTCCTGCCTTCCTCCCACCCCTTCCAAAACTGATCTGGATCAAATGGAGAAGAGCTAGCAAAACTTAAGTTACTGGGGGGAGCGGGCACTGAGGCTGCCTACACAGAGTTCGATGAGTGCAGCTAGAAGGGAGTGCCAAAGGAGAGGCGCTTCTCCTCTTTGGGAAGCAGCCTGAAAGAAGGTTAAGAAATCTACAAGTGAGAAGAGAAGACAGGCTACTGCCATGGAGAACTGGAGGCAGAAGACCAGATGAGCTGCAGCCTGTCTGAACCCCTGAGTGAGGGGAGCATGCTGAGCCCTCGACAGTGGAGTCACTGGAAAAAGACTGTAGTCAGGAGGCGTGCACGTGAGGGAGAGATGGCCTGCTGACCCTGGCCTGGCTGAAGGTTGGGTTTCATTTTTTATGTTTGATTAAACTTTGATAAGACTTTGTAGCCCTGGAAAGGGCTGGATTCAAAAGTGGTATAGCCGGAGGGGAAAACTGAGGCGGACTTGCTGCATCATTACCTCCAGCCATAAGGGCAGGGCCAGATTACGAGGCCCTAAGTGTAAAGTATAAGAACACCCATACCATTTAAAAATTTAATGTTTTTACAGAAAGAATGTTGAATACTGTATATAAACATGAAAGCTTTATATTTGCATATAAACAAAGGTGAAGTTGTAAAAATAGAGTAAATAATATTTACTAGAAGAGTTTTCAGAAAATTGTTCTTCCCTGTTGGGCATCTAAACTGTGAAATTCCTTGTGTAAATATGCAATGACACTCAGAGGACATAAGATGTCAACAATCAAGAGGCAACAGAGGATACAGGAGGCACATAACCCACAAACTTAAAGCTCAACTATTAGTTAGATTTATATGAATTTCACCAAGGTAATAAGCAAGCCATCAGAAAGTTGTACAGGTATGTGAGTTTTTTATTTTTGCCAATAAATAGGTTTTTGTTTTTATTGAAGACAAAGTTTTTATTGAAACAGTAAAAAATGTAATTTTTATTATAAATATTGAGACATATCTATACATGACAAATAATATTTGTGTGCATTGATGTATATACCCAGGTTTTCAGCATGTGTGTGTGTGTGTGTGTGTGTGTTTTACTAAGATGTTTCTGTGAAAAGTTAGTGCTATTTTATCTGTTCTCACAAGAAAAAGTGGATATATACTTTTTCTTCATCAAATAATGAAATGTATCCTTTTCATGACTCAATAAAATAATGTTTGATAAACTTTGTATTTCCCTGACAAACTTAATCTAAACTACATATAAAATATATTTACAAATCTTTATTCCAGTGTAATTTTTGCTAAGAAACAACGAATTAGTGGGATTTTTCTTTTGGCATATTATAAAATACAGTATCCTCCCATTATGCACTAGAATGCCTTCTTTAACATATATTCAATGTTGATGAACTTTAATCTTCTTGCTATATCCACCGGAGTCTCCCCATTCTGAAAAAAACAGACAAAACATGCCGTGATAAGTCATGGAAGCAGGCGGCTGAGTAGAAGTATGTCTGTACTGCAATCTAAGATGTGAGCGCAGCACGTGGAGGCACACATGATGCAGGGTTAATCTAGTTAGCACCAATCCTGGTGGTAGTGAAGCTGTGACAGACAGCACAGACATCAGTACAGGCTGGTTCTCTAAGCACCCAGGTCCCAGAGCAGGCAAGTATAGCTCAAGCTGGAGCAGGTGCTGCCTCATCCTTGTTGCCATTGGTACTTTTACTAACTAGATTAAAGTCAGCTTGGGTATGTCTACAAGAGCTGCAAACACATGCCTAACTGCTGTGCGCGCACACACACAGCCTCATGAGACAGAGCAGCCAGTTTGTGTTCATCTAGGTGGTCTGTATTGTCTGACCCATGCAGATAGGAATCCCCAGCACTTCTAGATGTCTCAGTGAAGTGAGACTGAGCCTGCTTCCTGATAATCAGTGGGCCATGGCCTTTATTTCAATCACATCAACACTTATCCTGTTATTCAACTTGGTTGATGTCAGAAGTTGGTGCTGAAACAATGATAAATGAAGGGAGTAGTGTTGCCAAGATACTTGCAAGTCTCTGGTAAGTGGCAAGAAATCAGTTCTTTCCTTTAACGTTTGATAGTGATGGATGAGTCTCCCTTGGGAATGGAAGTTGCTGTAAACCCCTTACATTGGCATCACCTAGTGTGCAAGGCTCCCTGCAGCAGAAAATACACCTGGGGAGGGTACCTACATAGGTCATTCCAGCAGGAGGCCTGCAACCATCCATCATAGCTGAACGTGAGAAGTTCTAGACTAGCAGGGACATGGCTAAGGCCTCTAGGGGTACATCTAGACTACAGGGTTTTGTCGACAGAAGTTTTATCGACAGATGCTGTTGACAAAGCTTCTGTCAACAAAGAGCGTCTAGACTACATTCAGTTCTGTCAACAAAGCAAGCTGCTTTGTTGACAAAACCCTGTAGTCTAGACACAACCCTACATGCAATAACACCTTCTGTCGACAGAACTCTGTCGACAGAAGGCGTTATGCCTCGTAAAATTAGGTTTACCAGCGTCGACAAAACTGCTGAGTTCTGTCGACGTTATGTCGACAGAACTCAGCAGTAGTGTAGATTCAGGTATAGTTTTGTCAACAAAAGTCCACTTTTGTCGACAAAACTCTGTAGTCTAGACACACCCTAGGAGATGCACTAAATCAATACATCCCCCAAATAGCTGGAGCTGTGCAGGCTAAGCATTATTTACAGTCTAAAGCTGCTCTCTCCTCACAAAGGCAGTGGGGCACATACTTTGTCCTCCCCAGGAAGTGGGGAGCAGTGCACCCTGCCCCCTCTAGTACCAGCCACCTGATTTCTGGAAGCTTAGCAGGAAAATGCTCATAGACACAGTTATCTCCTTACCTTATTCTTTATAGAAGGGTCTGCATGGGCTTCAAGTAGTAGAGGAATGACTGACTGATTTTTCATTTTACTGGCATAGTGAAGGGCTGTGTTCCCAGACTGAAAGTAAACAAAATGCAGGTAAAGTTTACTTCTACCATTCTTTAAGCTGAAATTTTAGACATGCATTTCTCTGTATGAATGTACCACCAGCCCACCTGCCGATGGTACTTGTAGGTTGGAAGCTATTCTGCGTGCTTCTTGAAAAAGGAGGACGTTGCCATATGTGATACAGGGCAGAAGGCACTTAGTGATGGTGTGTCAAGACTGATCGTTTTACTGTTTGCCAGAGATGAGTCTAAACCACAAAATATGGTTCTAACTACAGGCCCAGATTTCATTCTCTGCCATGCTTGAGAAGATAGAGATTGAGGGATCTGGTTCAGGCTACACTGTTATCCTACAGCACAAATATCTTCACAGCTGGCTACATAACCCCTGCTTTGGCATGGTACAATGCCTCATCTTCCCCACAACCCCCTAATGTGATCAGTGCCTAAATGTGGACAGCTGCCCTTGAGCAAAGCTTCTAGTGCATGGTACCACAAATCTAGGCAATAGCCTGGGTAGAGAAGTATCACCGGATGTTTGTGTCCAGTCCTGTGAATGTAACTATTTCTGTATTTAGGAAATTTTAACAGGATTACAAATTCAAGCTCAGTACATATTAGAGACAATACGGTAATCGTTACAACCACACATGGATGGAAAAAATTTGTAGGAACATTGACAGGTATGCTGTTTTTTCTAGGGGGATGTTATCTAGACAGGTATATAAGCATGTAATATAAGCTTTGCAGGTTTTTAAAAACTTAGTTGTTTAACATGCTGGAAATGCAGTTATAAAGCATTAGCTCGAGATCATGTTTCCCTGTAATGGTTGGCCTCAGTGACTATGTCATCTTGCTTCCTTAGGTCATTAAACAAACAAGAAAGGATTGCATTCTTGTAAGAGCAGAGTAGAAATAGAGAAGCATGCCTGCACCTACCATACCACATCAGTTTTTGTATGATTGCTACAGAAGTATCTGGGATTCCCTAGAAAGTAAGCCATGGCCAGGGGCGGAGTGGCCCAGCGGGACACTGGGAATTTCACTGTGGGCCGTCCTCCGAAGGAGGAGGAGGGGGATTGTGACAGGGCACCACAGCCCCGCACTTTAAATTCCCTGGCACTGCTTGCCGGCCATGTATGGGGCACGGTGGGGCCGAGGGAGCATATCCGCAGCATGCTCAAACGCCGCACAACAGATGAGAGGGGAGATGCCCAGGTGTGGCATGCTGTTACAGCCCTGGGACTTCAAAAGCACTCGCCCAGAGTTGCACTGCACAGCCCAGCTCAAGGCCCGGCATGTGGTCTGGAGCCCTGAAAGCAGCTGCGGCCAGATCACAGACTCCAGCACCACAAACAGGAAGGGGGGGAGAGGAAGGGGCTTGTGCTGAGGGGAAGGAGGCAGGTCAGGAGAAGAAAGGGGAAGGCACCAAGGGACAGGGTGTAGGAGAGATAAATGCCAGGGGGCCAAGTGGAGACAATGAGGAAAAGGGCAGGAGGGGAGGTGTCAGTGGGAGGGGAGACAGGGTGATGCTGGGAAAGGAGAGGGTAAGGGCATTGGGGGCTAGAGGGGGAGGTGCTGGGATAAGGCTTGAAAGAAGGGGTGGGCATGAGGAAGGCGGGGATGGAGCAAGTCATGTGTGAGGGCATAGAGGGGCATAAGGGGCAGAGGGGCAGAGGGTGGTGAGGGGGTGGGCATCAGGGAAAAAGAGTGCAAAGGGGGTAGGGGCAGTGAAGGAAGGGGGGAATCAGGAGGGGGCAGGGGTAAGGGAAGGTGCAGGTGCCAGGGGATTCTGGGGGTGAAGCAGAAGGGCAGACACCTGCAGGGGAGGGACCAGCATCAGAGGTGAGAGGCAGGGCAGGTGTGTAGAGGAAGGTGTTAGGAGAGGGGATGAGGAGGGGTAGGTCACATGATCAGAGTTGGGCTACTGGAGGAGTGGGCACAGGGGAGAGAGAAGAGCTGGTGGAGGGGGACAGGTCTCAGGAGGGCTGAGGGCAGTGAGAAGGGCAGGGGTCTGAGTCAGGACAGCAGAGGAGGGTGAGCAGTGGGGGGCAGCAGGCATCAGGGGAGCTGATGGAGCCAGGGGAGGACAAATGGCAGCAGAGGGAAAAGGTGGAGGTTTATAAGACATATATTAATAACTTGGGTGCCACAGTGGCACATCCAAACAAGCCACATGAACTCAGTAGTGGTGCACAACACAAAATTAATTCTGCTCATGGTAGGAAACTCTTAGAGGGAACACTTCCCCCAGCCTCTCCACCCCTGAGTTAATATCACACACATTGGGTTAATGCAACTGCAGGATAGTTGCATGAGAGGGGTTTGGTGGGGGCCAAACTAATCCTTATTGGTAGGAGGATGGTGGGAAAAGTCCTTAAAGGGGTCACATGACACCTTTTACTTCTGGGCATGTGTCCATCTTGTCCCAAGAGTGATACCTCCAGAGGGCTGGCTAATGGGAGCCAGGGAGTGTGGCTAATGGGGGCCGGGGTGTGGTTAACAGGGGGTCAGGGGTGTGGCTAATGGGGGTCAAAGAGTAAATTTTTAAAAATTCTTTGATGTGAAAAAGTGGGCTGTTCTCAACCCATTTCCTGGGCCTGTTTTGATTGCCAGTCCACCCCTGCCCATGACTGCTTTTGAATGGCAAGACCTTTCCTAGATGGTATATCACTGCCAAAATTGGCTGAAGAAAGAACTGAAACTTTGCCTCTGCTCTACGTGGAGGAGAGAGAATGAGGCTATTAACTACAAAGGCCCCGGTGGATGTAGGTATATGAACCCAGCAATCTCTAGATGAGACCAGGAAGGAGAAGCAGTCACCCAGAGCCCTCTGAAAACTAAAAGGTTGTAGGATCAGACCATCCCCCACCAGCACAGAAAACCAGTAAAGTTGGGAGTGTCGTTGACTCATATGAGACCAAGCCCGTGGATGTTTGTGAGGTCAGGCTGATGGTTCATACATAGGATTGGAAACTAAACCCATTCTGACACTAGATGAATATAGGGCTCTAGCCCAGTTGTTCATATAGTCTCTGATACCATGATATTACTAAGAAAAACTATAAAGTCTAACCACCCCAATCTAGGGAATCAAGTCCTTTCTGGTGCCGTTGCAAGGAGATTTGTACTACCTGACTCCACACCTATTGGCAAATTCTACACAGAGTTTGTTCTACACACAATCACCCCTGCTCAGTGAGAGCTTATTCACCCTCACTGCTCAGTGAGAGCATGTTCACTCCACGCTAATGGCTGACTGGTGATTGAACTCAGGTAAGTTTCCTTTACAGCTCACACTCCTTTAAGGGTATTGTGGCAATGTGACACTACATTGTTCCCCAGCATTTGACTAAGCCTCTGCCACAGCAGGAAGGTGGCTGACAGTCAAATGTAGCACACACATGGGTAAGGGGAATGTCTCTAACATTTCACATTTGTTTTAAAAGCTGTGTTGGAAACAATAGTAAATAAAAATCTATAGGCAAGACGAATAACTGTGTTGAATAAAAGCCAAGTTGGGGTGCCAAAGGGGAGAAAATTGTATACTTTAGCAAATTTCACCCTACAATTGAAGGGACAATGTTCCCTATAATCTTTTTCATTTACATGTGGATTTTTTCCCTCCATGTGAAGAATAAATTTTATGTGCACTGAGGCATGTGTGAATGTGCACCTCCAGTAGAAATACATGCTGCCAGCTGTGGGCACTCTGATAATCCGCTGGGCAGCATTTAAATTTCATCTGAGTTGCCGCACAAGTGCACATCTTATTGGGAACACCAGACAACAGTGAGATGCAATGCCAGACAAGTTTAATGTATCAAAACAACCTCTCCTTGATCTTCCCCTGAAAGCATTACCTAGTAGCCCCTGAAAGTTACCTTTTCTAATTAACTAAATTGAATGTTGTATACACCACATCAGTGAGGGACCTCCGTGAATGTACAAACCCACTTACATAGTCTGTAGCATTAACATCTGTGCCAGCTCGAAGTAACATCTTGATGAGGTTTTCATTTTGCTTAGTCTTTGATATCTATTTAACACATAGAAAAAAGTTCACCACAGTTGGAAAGTTCATTCAGATAACTCGTGGTCGTAAGCAGATTTGGGCTAGCTGTGAGTGTGCTATTCAAACCAATGAATGTGCCCTATTTGTGCAATATAGTTAAATGTGACACTAATGCCTTAGCAGTATGCCAGTTGTATTCATGAGCCAAATCCTGAGAGCTGTACACGTTTTTACAGTTCTCACTCAGTCCTGAATTTGACATTAACAACCCATGGTTATTTTGTGTATATTTACAACTCTGGATGAGCTACAGCACAGGGTCCTGCCTGCAGTAGCTAATCTGTGATTGGTGGGTGTCACAGGCTGACTGGCTCTTTTAAGGATGTCGGGCCCCACCTTCCCTGTAATGATCAACTACCCTCTCCACTGATGCTGAATGGCTGGGGTTCAGGTGGCCTTATTCAATTATTAGATCCAGCTGGGAATGGGCATCTTACAAAAGGTGAGAGAGGTCAGTTAGCAATGGAGAGGTCTGGGAGACTCTAGGATGAAGGAATATTCATACATACTTCCTCCCGTCTTTATGAGACTTGACTCCCCCCACCTGCCTGAAATAAACCTATGAGCTATAGAAGCTCTATAGAGAACCTGAGGAGTCTGCCTGCCTCCAGGATGTCCAAAGCAGAACTAAGGAACCTGTACCAAAGATCTGAGACAGATAGGAAGGCAGAGTGGGAAATCCTGTTTCCTTGAGAACTTTATTAGTAAACCAAGAAGAAGTATTACTTGACACATAAAAGCCCATGTCAAAGCTATTGAAGAGTGTGAAAAGGAGAAAATGAAACAGCATCTAGTCCTGGTACCCAAGGTATGCTGTAGTGCTTCTATATTTTCATGCCTTAAGTAATTCCAAAATGGCTTCCTTCCTATGGTGTAGCCTTCACATGAGGTCATGCTGTGTGGAGGATGCTGGCTCTTTCTACAGTGTGCAGTGGGGGAGATGGATGAAATTGGTCTGCAGGCTACCAGTTTGGTCATGAATTTTTGTGTGATTTCTGGGATGTATAACATATACCTCACATACACCGATGGTAAATTATTGGGTCATGTAACAAGTGCCTTGCATACATTGATGATACACCAGTGGGATGTGTAACAAATGTCTTGCATACATGGATGGCATGCCACTGCCAGGAAGTTAATGTACCCACAATGGGGCTCAAGATGACAAAAAATGTAGGGTAAGTCCTTCTAGCTCAGTTTGTACTCACCATGATAAAATAGCCAATAAGCAGAACGGGCATTAGGATGATAATGAGTAGGTAGTCAAGAAAACTAAACCGTTTTCTCACAGCATAATGCAAACATGTGCGCTCTTTCTAAACAGAGAAGAAATATCGATTGTTAGTATTAGATGCACAGTTAATTACACTCCTAGTATATTTCACAGCTTTCTGACCAGATATATATCTGGAACATTTCTCTTTCATTAATGTTGAAACAAGGACATGTGTATCTTGTTCAACTAAGTGAAATACATTTCATTGGCACAAAGCCACAGTCTGGGAGCTTCACAGGGGGGTTGGGACTGGCAGCTGAACTTAACCTCTCCAGTTCTGGGTGGGGAAGAGTGTTCTATATTTCCCATGTGGATATTACTTTCACCTTTAGGGGCAGAACAGCAAGAATAGCCTCCATTGTGAAGTGCCCCATACTAATTGCTAATCTGTGTCATTAGAGATCTTTGGGCTCATCTAGACTACATCCCTCTTTTGAAAGAGGAATGTAAATGAGCCTGATTGAAAGTGCAAATGAAGCGGGGATTTAAATATCCTGCACTTCATTTGCATAATTGCATCCCAGAGGTCTTTCGAAAAAGGGTATTTTGAAAGTGAAACCACAGTCTAGATGCGGTTCTTTCAAAAAAAATCCTTTTTCGACAGATCCTGTACTCCTGAAAAAATGAGGAGTCTGGGATCTTTCGAAAAAGGGTTTCTTTTTCCCCAAAAGAACCACGTCTAGGCTGCGGTTTCACTTTTGAAATACCTTTTTCAAAAGACCTCTGGGATGCAATTATAACACGAGTTATTTGCTTCATTTGCACTTTCGATCGGGCTCATTTACATCCCTTTTTCAAAAGAGGGATGTAGTCTACAGGAGCCCTTCCCTAGTCAGAGGGGGTAGCGGAGTAGATGTAGGGTGAGACTGGAAAAGAGGGAATGGGAGGGGTTTGGACTAAGCAGTGAAATAGAGCTACTGCAGAGGCCAAGAATGCTTTCCACACCCTCAGGAGGCACAGAAGCTTCTGGAGGGGGTGGGAGATACAGTAAGAGAGTAGCAGCTCTGCTCCGTCTTCCTCTACTGTGAAAAATGTATTGGTCTGCTCCTCCTCCTTAATGCTGCAACAGCAGTCCTGGGAAGGGAGAGAAGAAATTGGAATTGCCATCCCTGAGTAGAAAGAGACACAGACACACACCACAAACGTCCCCTGAACTTGTCTTCCTGCCAGGCCTGAGAGAGGTAAAGAGCCACCGAAGCCACAGGAAGAGCAGACAGGGAGTGAGGGGAGGGGTCAAGGTGGGTGAAGAATTGTGGTGTGATGCAGTTGATGTGCAAGCTGGGTCACAACATTAACTGCTATGAGGCTGCAATGACCAAAAATCCAATTTCTCCCATCCTTTGTCCCACACACTCTGGAGGTGGATGAGTTCAAAACTCAGGAGACCGCATAAAAAATCATTTAAAAATCACAGTTTTGGGGAGCCAATCTCATGACCTTTTTAGGTCTAACTTGTGATTGTTGAACTTCTGTGGCTGGCGATATGCAAACGTTTTCCTCCACTCCTAGTTGCAAAATGTAGTCAGGTGTCATTAAAGACAAGAGGATATTCCTGGGGTACTTGGCCATTACCACTCACCTTGTTTTTGATGTTCACATCAGCATTCCATTTCAGAAGGTAGCTGACTATTCTATTATGTCCCTGTCTGCAGGCACAGATTAGAGGGGTGTCTCCACCAGAGCTATCTTGAACATTCAAATAATTGCTATCTTCTTCCAACAGCAGCTGAACTTGATTGAAGTCATTATCATAAGCTGCTTGGCAAATGGGCTGAGGAAAGGAGGGGAAGAAATGTTATAGGCCTGAGCCTTGGGAGAGCCAAGTACTTCTTTCTAGATGATATGAATAACCCTAGCTCCCACTCAAGTAGATGTGAGGTCCCTCGGTCCCCACTTTCTGCAAGGTGCTCGGTATTTCACAGGCCCTAAGAAAAGAGATTAAGGGCTAACTAATAAAGAGGTGAGTGCAGATTCTGAGATGCATACAGTATGGTGTTGAAACATTTATATAGGACTGGTCAGGGAACAAATATTCATAAAATTCAGAAACAGAAGTAAGCGAGGGCCTAGTTCAGCTCTCCTGGAAAGGAAAGAGTCAAGATTCCATTGGGCTGAAATGGGAGATGTACATCAGTGGGAGGTCAAGATCTAGTCAGAAATAAAGTAAAATGTTACAAATCAACATTACAAACTCTTGCATCAGGGGAAAAAATGTTAAAATCCCTCAACAGATCCAATAGTACAATTGCTTATAGTTGTGTGTACTTTATACCATGTATCATAAGACATGGACTACCTCGATAGTGCTTTAGGCTATACAGTAACTTAACTGAATCAAAGGTCATTCATGTGCATATCTACTAATATAATACATGCCATCATGTGCCAACAACGCCCCTCTGCCATGAACCTTGGACAAATGGGATTGCCTGTACGCAAAAGAATAAATGGATACAAATCAAACATTCAGAATGGTAACTTCCCAAAGCCAGTGCAGGAGCACTTTAAGTTCTCTGGGTCACACAGTTGCCAGTCTCAGACAGAAAACTTCAAAAAGCAGACTGCAGAGAGAAACTGCTGGGTTGGAATTCATATGCAAATGTAACACCCTGAAACTAGATTTAAATAGATACATTGGGCATGTCTACGCTAGACAAAATTCGAAATAACTCCTGAAATAACACAATTGAAATAGCGTGTCCCCACTACGGGGGAGCCTCCCTTTATGTGGACATGCTACCTCGACTAAGAGGCCCAGGAAGCACTGGGGAGTAATTACTTTGAATGACTCTGGGGAGTAGTTATTTCCAGGGCTCGACAATTAGTGTGATCTACTCGCCTGTTTCAAGTAGATTACAAGCTGGCACAGCCACGCAGCACGGTAAGCGCATGCGCAGTGTGCCGAACCGCGCGGCTGGCGAGCGGGGCTCACCGACGCTTGGCAAGCCCTGGGTATTTCGAACTAGCAGCAGTGGAGCATCCACCCTACTGCTACTTTGAAATAAAAGTTATTCCCTGAGGAAAGCAGGAGTACAGATTTTGAAATAACCAGCCCGTTATTCCGAAATAACAGGCTTGGTAGTGTAGAGACTCTGCTTATTTTGAAAAAAGGGAGGTTATTTCAAAATATCCCTAGAGTAGAGTGGTTCTTGCATTACAACAGGTAATGTCCCTTTCAGGTACTCTCACCTTTCCATCACTGTTGGAGAGAGCCACATGCCACTCTGATTTAATTAGCACTGATGTGTACACTCATCTCTGTATCCTTTTTTCTTCCTTTCTTTTCTCTTCAGTAACGACGGAAGTGAGTTGTAGCTCATGAAAGCTTATGCCCTAATATCCCTCTCTCTTATTTATATATATATTTATAGTTATGTGTGTATATATCATCACGTCATCTGCGTCCTCATGCTGCTGACACCACCCACTTCCACCTCCATCCTCAGCCACCTGGCGCTGTCCCCTCTGGACATGGGCTGCACTGCTGGGGCAAAGCTGCTGGGGCTGGGTCCCCTCCAGCATCTGAGCCCGAACCTGGCCACACCAGGTCCCCTCTGCCATCTGAGACCACCCCGCATCCCACCGAGCCACACTGCATCCCCTCTGCCATCTGAGCATGCCCCCCCGGCTGCCCCACATCCCTCGGGAGAGCTGCTGCAGCAGCTGCACATGGACAAGAGCTGCACACAGGCGCTCTGGGGAGGCAGGAGCCACGCAGCCCCCTTCCTCCCCACTCCTGTTGCTCCGGGGGCTGGGGAGGCAGGATCTGTGTGGCCTCCTTCCTCCCTCCTCCCACACACGCCCCTCCCTGCCAGTGGGTTAGGGGTGAGGGTACAAGACCTGGGTGGGAGGTGGGGTGCAGAATAGGGTGAGGGTGCAGAGTCTGGCCAGGAGGAAGGGTGCAGGAGTAGGCTGGGGGTTGAGTGTCTGGCCAGGGGGGAGGGTTCAGGAACAAGGGTGGGTGCAGGAGCAGGCAATGGTAGAGCATAGTGGCCTGAGATGGGTAGGGGAGTTGGTGAGCGTAGCAATCAGAGATGGAGGGGTGGGCGAGTGTAGAAGTCTGAGATGGGGGTGGGGTTGGAGAGTGAAATGGCCAGAAGGTGGGGGGATTGGCAAGCATAGCAGCCAGAGATGTGGGGTGGGGGTTGGCACACATATCAACCAGAGAAGGGGGGATGGAGTTGGTTCATATAGTGGCCTGAGGAGGGAGAGGGGTTGGCATGCATAGCAGACAGAGATTGGGGGGGAGGGGGCGAGTTAGCAAGCATAGCAGCCTGAGATGGCTGGGGGTGGTGGCATGTGTAGCACCTGGGTGGGGTGGCGTGTGTAGCAGCTGGGGGCGGGGTTCAGCCAGAGATGGGGGGTTAATATGTGTAGCAGCCAGAGGGGTGGGGTTGGTGAGTGTAGCAGCCTTGGGGGGGGGGGGGAGAGTTGGCGAGAGTAGCAGCCAGGGGAGGTTGGTGAGCATAGCAGCCAGAGGTGGGGTTGGCAAGCTAATAAATTTGTTCATCTTTAAAGTAACTCCTTGTTTTAGATGAATGTTGAATGATAGCTAATTTCCACCAGATGGTGCCGTGAGACTAATCACAAGGTGAATATGCCTATTACAGTGTAAAGTTTAGGAAAGTACCAGGTTTGTCAATACTGTAATAAACCACGCTATTAATTTCTGTATGTGCAGCTGGAAGGTGATACTCCAGACAGAACTGAAAACTAATGCTGTCATTCAGCAATTCCTAAATTCCTCTTTTTGGTGGCTTTTTGCTGCTCTAGGTCAGAGATTGTGTGTGTGTGTTGATAAAGATGTCCGCTTTAGCCCTGCAAAACACCCTTTTCACTTAGTTTTACTATGGTTACTAGCTTCAACTGAGTTCAAGTTTGAAAAATGCTGGATTTCAGCCCACTAATGAACCTAAGCAGGTGTTTACCTTCACAGATGGTGAGGAATCCTGTTGGATCAGAACTGCTGAGTAAGAAGCAGTTTTTGCAGTCACTTTTCAGAATAGTCACTAAAATGGAAACTTTTTTAAAAGAAATCAAGAAAGGATCACATCACGTCTGCAACTATTGGTCAGGAAGCTTAAATACAAGTAATACAATGTCTTATAAACTGGGCTTTTTTCTTCTAGCAATCCTAATTCAATTCAAAGACCTCTGAATGCTGATATTGAAATAGCACTATGTTAAAGTGCACTAGGGAACTTTACATGTGCTCCAGCAACTCTAGTAGAATAATTAGTTACTAATAATCATTACTATGATTCAGAAATCAGATCCCTGCAGCATGTGTTTTTGCACTGTATACACCTTTCCGGAAAGTTCCTCATTTTTTATAATCCAGAAAAAAGCAGGTCGTAAGTAGGAATCTTCTCAACAGCCTAAGCAGTGAAAACTTATACAAAAAAGTCATGTAGTTTCTCTGCAATCTCCTTGTCTTCCTCAGCTACTCCCTTTAATGCCCAGTGATCCAGCAGACCTAGCAACTCTATCACAGCCTTCTTCCTTCAGGCATACTTAAATCCCATTTCTTTGTTTTATCCCTTTTGATGTTTGCTCTTCAAAATTCATTAGGCTCTTCTAGTTTCCTTGTTACTATTCCCTGCTCTATTTTATACTACTGTTTGCTGTTTTCACTAGTCAGATTTCCTAATTTTAAAAGATTTCCATTTGGCTTGACTAGCTTTTCAGACCTTGCCATTTAGCTATAATGGCACATTCCTTGCCTGCCTTGTTTCCCTTTTTGTTCAGCATTATAACGTGCCTTCTGAGGCTCTGTTATTGTTTTTAAGTAGCATCCATGTCACCTCTAGGGATTTTATTTCTTTACTTTTAATTTTATGGCTTCCTTTAGTGAAACCTTCCCTTCTTAAAGTAGGGTACCAAAAAGTGACAACCGCCTCTTCGATGCTAAACCAAATTGTGTTGTGGCCACTAGTACTTCCTGACTTCACTACTGTCACGTCTTCAATTAGCTCCTGTGTGTTATTTAAGACTTATTCAAAACTACCCTTTCCTCTTGAGAGCCAGCTGTTTTGCAGACACTGTCCGGTTGTGCCTTTTGACTAGCTTAAAACTGGGTGGATGAAGTCTCTCATTTAGAAGAGCACAAATAAAATGACAAATAGCGTATAAATGGAGAAGCCCCAAAAAAGGAGCTGGCTGGGTTATAGACTGCAAGCTTGGAGGGTCAGGACATGTATAAGCAGGATCTGAAGGAATGCTTCCTTACAGCTGGCTGGAAGCAGGGCCGTAGGCGTGGGGGTAGGGAGAGGGGAGAAAGGAGACCATAGGTGTGTCTGTGTAAATACAGTTCCTGCTTTGCTTAAATTTGTTAGTCAGCAGATGGAGTGGTATTTTGCTCATTGTAAACAACATAATTTGTGACCCAATACCAGCCATGCAGGGATAGCTGAAATATGGTTACCACTGTTTGTAATTCTGTGGGAATACAGAAAAGTAGGTCTGTGCTAAATCTGTTCCAAGCAAAAGCCTCAGGGTGCATCTATCCTGCACCGTAACTCAAAATAAGATACGCAATTTGAGCTATGCAAGTTGCATATATTATTTTGATCTTATTTCGAAATAGCTTATTTCATACTTTGGCGCTGTCTACACAGTGTCACATTTCGAAATAAACCACTATTCCAAAACGGCCTTATGCCTTGTGGAATGAGATTTACAGGGACGTGTGAATATTGAGCCCGTTATATTTTGAAATAAAGGGCTTGCTGTGAAGATGTGCGATAGCTATTTCAGGATAACCGAAATAGCGCTGCAGTATAGACGTAGCCTCACAGTTAGCAGAATGAGCCCGTTTACCAAGATTCTACTTTCAGAGCTCTCTACGAGTAAGAGGAGCTGAGGAAAAGTGATTTCGATCAGGAAGCTATCCCCTTCTTGGACTGGTTTCACTGGTTGTGTCCATTCCTCCTACCCTAGGCTCCCACTGTTCAAATAGAGCTAAATAAGCATTATTAGGAGCCTCTTTCTTAGATAAATTGTATTGGAGCTGTGTTTCTTTTACCCTGCTTGCTAAAAGTTTAAATCACTAGGAGCTGAAATCAGTTGAGGCTGATGGGCAGAAGTCACAACCAAAATATGTGACACATGGCCAGCAGGGCAGTGGCAAAGAGCCAGGAGCAGGCAGATGGCAAGTGACCAGCAGAGTGAATAAGATGCCCCTTTACCTCTCCCCCACCCAGTTTGGTAGGTGAACTCTGTGCATACATCCCTGAACTCTGGATCTGCACTAACCAATGGCAGCATGTGTAAGTGGAGTGCAGAGAAGGGTTGGGCATGTGAAGGGGACATTTACATTGCTGGACCTAAGAACCTGAGAGGAAAAGAACACTGCCCAAACTACTTGGGGTGGGTTTTATACTCATGGTTTATGTTTATGCACTCTGTCTGTGCTGTTTTCCCAAATTAATACCAATTTATCAAGTAAATTCCCTCCCTTTTATTAAAAGTTATTTTCTGTGCTTAGACTCTGTGCTTGTGAGTGGGAAAGCATTATCTTTTGGAGGTACCCAGGGTTGGTGTGTGAATTTCCCAGGTGGGTGGGAGCTCAAGCTGGTTTTGGAAGGATGCAAATGAACCCTTAGATATTGAATCCATCCAAGGCTGCTGCTGGCTCCACCTGGCAGAAACGTTACACGCGTTAGTGGTATTTTTGCTTTATGACAATGTTATGAAAAACACTTCAGGTTTATTTAAGGTTTACCTCTAGTTTTTGTCTCAGACCTTGCAGTCTTCATCTGCGTCTCTTAATAGAAAGGGTGGAGACTGTCCTACGTAATATGAATACCACAGAGAAGAAATTTCCCTTGAGTAGGGAGATCTGTGTTGTGACAGATAGAACAACATACTGGACAAATCTTACAGAATTGAATTAGCATTACTGATGTAAATTCAAAGTATTTGGGGTGCACTGTACTAAAAAGGCAATCTCTTGCGTTGTGAGATGGCATGCCTGAAGTTTCATACTGACTCTGCTTATCAGCCCTTTGAAACCACCCCTGGAGAGGTTTGCATATATTGGTTCAAACTAGATTCTCTGGGGACCAAACGCAAAGGATTTGCGCATCAATAATCTGATTTTAAACAGCCTCAGCGCCTTCTTCCTGGTCCAACAAATGGACAGAATCTCTGATCCAAGGACAGTTCTGAGTGTTAGGGAAAGTTGGAAGGACTGGGCTTACTGAAGTCCCATAAGATCATGTACTTGTTCTGAACGGAAGCTGTGATGAATTTGAAACCACCCGTGAGGTTTCAAAAGACTGCTCCTTTCAGAGCCCATGTTAGTGTTGAGGTGAACTCTGGTAAGTTTATTTGCATGTGGATAGTTTCGTTTATTGTTTCTTTCTCTGCTTTTACCTTAAGAATAAAATAGGCTTGCATAGGAAGTGCTGTGTGGTAACAAGCAGTGACACTGGTAAACCTTTGAAGAGAAAGTTCACAAGCCTGCTTGAGCAGAATCTCTTGGTGAGCACAACATTGTGAAGGCTGGAAATATCTCAGTAAGAAGTGGGAGAGACGCATGTCTCCAAGAGAGTCGTCTGAAGAAGTGGGTTGTGCCCACAAAAGCTCATGATACCATCTACATGTTTTGTTAGACTTTAAGATGCTACTAGTCTATTTGTTGTTTTTTAAGTTTTTCCTGTTACAGACTAACTCGGCTACCCCTCTGAAGTCCAAGAGAGTTGACAGACAAAGAGCCTTCCCTGAAATTGTTAGTGACTGACCCAGGCTGTATCTTGTCCTTTTTTAATGGAAAAAAAAATCAAAGAACTGGGATAACTGCAAACTGTTCAAGACTAATACCAGTTAACAACAGGTACTAAAGACTTGAAGGACAAGCTAGGGATTTAGCAAACAGTTTTATTCTCTAAGGGTACATATACACTGCACGCTTATTTTGAAATAAGCTATTCCAGAAGAAATACTCTGAAATAGCTTATTTCGAAATAACACGTCTACACTACAGAAGCCTCAAAATTAGTCCAAGGCAGGCTTCCCTAATGTGGACATGCTACTTCGACGTAGAGCCCCAGGAGGCACTGGGGAGTAATTACTTTGAATGGCCCTGGGGAGGAGCTATTTCAAAATAGCAGCAGTGGAGCATCCACACAATTGCTATTCCAAAATAGCTATTTTGTAATAGGTATTATTCCTCATGGAATGAGATTTACAGAAGTTGGAATAAGTCAGAATAAGCCATCTATTATTTTGAATTTATTTTGAAATAAGGGAATTGCTGTGTGGACACTTGCATTGTTACTTTGGAATAACGGCTGTTATTTTGAAATAATGTTGCTGTGTGGACAAATCCTTACAGAGAAGAGGACTCTGCCTTAGGGGTGAGGCACACATAGGCTACGCCTAGACTGCAGCTCTTTTCTGGGATACCAGAAGTATCCCAGAAAAGCTATGCCATGTCCAAGGAACGCGTCCGCTTTTCTGAAAAAAAAAATCAGAAAAGTGGCCAAGTTCTTTCACCGTCCCTGTAAACTTTGTTTCATGAGGAAGAAGGGACGGCTCGAAAGAGAAGGTTTTTCCAAAATTTGGCACCGTGTAGATGCGCCACATTTCGGAAAAACCTCTTTCAAAAGAAAAGCAGAAAAAGATGTGCAAATTACGGTTCGCAATTTGCATATCTTTTTCTGGCTTTTCTTTGTAGTGTAGACTTAGCCTAACTGAACAGTGTGAAGAACCTTGTATTACAGCTGCTCTCAAGAAATGAATTGTCTCCTGATCTATTTGTATGATGTCTCTTGGCAGTACTAAATTAAGATGAACATAGAGAGGCACAAGGCCACAATCGCAGCTCTGAGAGAACATCCCTCTTGAAAAGCAGAGCACTGGCTGGTGTTGGGGATAATTTCCAGGAAGCTTTAGGAAAACTTCACTGATCTGCATGACCAGAGTGCTGAGTTGAAAGCTCAGATTACAAAACCCAAAAGACAACTGGCTGATCCAAAGACAACTTTGGGGAAGGTGGAAAAGAAGCAACCTATGAAGGTAATCAGTAAGATGGAATCTCAGGACAGTGAATCTCAGAGATTTAGGGCTAGATTCACAAAAACTTAAGCACAGCAGCACCAATGTTGCCAGGCCTAACTTTTAGGCTCCTGGAAATATCACTGGGATTCACTGAGCCTGGATTAGGCTCTCTATCCAGTGAATGGAGAGAGATAGGTACCTCAGAATGGGACTTTAAAAAGCCAGCACACTATATGGCCCTAGCCTAGAATAGCCATTTGGACATGCCAAGCCAAGAAGTGTGCTAAGCCTGTGCCTCCCTCCCCTTGGGAATCTCATCTACAAACCTTGTCTTGATGTTAGGCACCTACACTGTTTTGAACAAGAAGACGGAAAGGGGGACTACCTCACAGCTTTCAACCCAGTGGTTAGGATGGTGGTACTTCCCCTAGCCAGGTTGTGTAAACGTTCCTGTTACCAGAGGGAGGCCTGGAATTGCATTATGCTCTTGCTATGCAATAACCCTGTGTTTCATAATTTTTGTCATTTTTCATTTGTTTTAATAAAGGGTTTAATCAATTGGTATTGTCCTCTTGAGTGCCCTTGCCATGCACTCTGAGAGTCTTTTTTTGAGCTGGAACTCTCTCACTCTGTAGCTTAAATTGAGACAAGGAGCTAAATATCTTCTTGATAGATGTGGCCAATGGCAAGCCATAACCTCTACCCATAAATTCAAGTCGACAGTCCTGAGATTAAGCATCCAGGTACCCGATATTAGGTTTCAGTAAACATGCTCAGAGGCAGAAATATAAGCACCTAAGAAATTTTTTGTGACTCTTGACCTTGAAGTCTGAGCAGCCGGGAACAAAGCAGGAGCTGAAGGGGGAGCTGGAGATACTGAACACATCCACAAGAAACACAACTCCACTGTTGCACAGCAAGAGCTCAGATTAAGTAGGATGAGAACCTGCCTCTTCTGAAGAAGACCCTGAACAATGAGGCAGAGGCATTTATGCTGTGATCTGTGAAGGAGCTGGGTTGTACTTCAGACAATCACTCTGCCGCTCTCCTTAAGACAGGTCTCCCTGAGCATTCTTCCTTGATACTGAAGCTGTAACTTAGGCCACCTTCCAGCTTCGGCCAGCATCCCCTCCAAGCGGTCGTCTTTTCATAGCCAGTCCTTTCACTCTTGACTTAGGAGGGTTCAGCAGGCAGATCATCTTTGGAAGGAAGAGAGAATATATAGTTGCCTTCCCAGAGCTTGTACTAATTGGCTGGGAAAGAGGGGAATCCTGCTCAGTCAATTCTGTCAGGCTCCTGGTCCTAAACCCTGAAAGAAGCAATAGTCTGGATTTTCCAAAAGCTGTAATTAATCCTCTGGGACCATAGTCCTCTCTCTCCCGATGCCATCCTTTGCCTTCTCCGGTTGTCTTCCATTCTAAAAAGTCTCAGAACTTATAGGTGGGCAACACAGAACTGATGTTGACTGACCTTTGCATCTAGGAAGGAGAAAGTGTTTTCTCCAAAACACCAGAAGTCCTTATACAAGGTAAGTAATCCAGATGGACATTTGGGAGAGGTGCATGTGTGTGATTGTGGGAAACGGGCCATTCTGTAGAAGTGCCTGCCCTTGATTCTATAGGGTCTGCAGTTACTTGTATGACTTCATTTCATTTGTTGTGGAAACTTGTAAGAATAGTGCAGAGGCAGACAATAATCAGCACAGATCCTGCCATAATAATAGAATTAATCTAAAATGGGGAGCAAGGCTCCTCGATAGCTTGGTCCAAAGCCCACTGAAGTCAGACAGACAGAGATTTACTGGGTACTGCATCAGGTGTTAGTGAATTAAACTTCTCTTCATAGCAGAAATACTGATGGCAATATGACAGATCTTGCTCATCAGTCTGAAAGCATGTTGTTAGATTAGAATGCAGTGGTTCTCCTGGAACTGATCTCTAACTTATGACTACTGGCTTTTGATCTGATTATCTGTTTACTGTATGAATGTATTGGCTTAGCCTAATAGGGTGCTGTGAGATACAAAGAAGAAGAAAAAGGCTACTGATAAGTCACCCCTTGGCAAACACTTAGGAGTTGTTCTGAGACAATGCCATTACAAGAAACAAGTCTGGAATTATGAGATCAAGAGGATTATAGCTGCTTAAAAAGGGGCTGTGCTTGAAAAGAGGTAGTTTTGGGGCAGGTGTTTTGGCACCCCATATGTCTGCCTGTGCTGTTTGAAGAAGGCAAGTTCTGCATAGTTTATTCTCAAGAGTAAGCTCAATGTGCCTGTAGACATGTTTGTTTAATTTTTCACCCTCCTATGCTTTCTTCCTACTATGATCATGTACCACTAGTCATGGACTCTTGAAGCGAAGAGTCATAGGTGCTGAGCTCAATTGGATTTGCTGGGTAAGCAGTTGATGCAGAGGATGCTATAACCCTGTTGTATTCCCAAGTGAGAGAACTTGAGACTGCTTCCTGCACTGGAAAGTGCATGGCCTGGCAACTGAAGGGATGTACTCAGAGGGGACAGCGGTGCAGCTGGTTTGTAACTATGACCCAGAGTACAGATAACTACAGCCTCTCAAAACTGCATGGGGCTCGTAGGGGTATTTCATAAATTTCCATTTGCACTTCCCCTAAAGCACAGACACTTTCTCCGGAAACACCTATTCTACAAATTAGGTGAGAATCAATGTTGAATACAACAACTAGAAAATAAAACAATTATTTATACCGTTTCTGCAATATGAGAAAAATTTGGCAGCATCCCAGCTGTCCAGAAACTATAATTGTCATTCATTTACGTCATTGTTAATTTGCATTAGTCACGTAGGAGCCCTGCTCTGCAAAGAAAACTACTCCCTAAAAACACATTCTACTGGAAAATAACAAATTAATTTAGAATTGTTTTCTACAAAGTATGAAAAAATGTTTGTAATTACACTGACTGTGCTCTAATTAAACATCTTTAAGTTTAAGTTTTTGATTTGTCAGACAAACGGGGCCTATTTTTAATGTAAAAAAGCCAAAATTCTGTCAGAGTAGTAAAGACTTCAAGATGCAGACAGACTTATAATAACTTCCTTTTAAAATGGAATGAAGTCCAACCAGTTAGTTGACTTTTATGAACAGGTGGAACTGAGCTTGTGTGTGTATATATGCCTTCTCCCTTTCATTTAATAGCTCTTTACTGTTTAAATGAGAACTTTATTACATTTCCATATTTTAATTTTTGAGGCATGTATATTCTGTGATATATCCACCAGAAAAACCCACCATATTGTAATCAATGTTCAGGGAGAAAATAAGAAGTTCAGCTCCTTCTCTAGCATTATAGAAAGCCTTTGACTAGACATTTTGACCATACAGCTCAATTTATGAATAATTACAAACACTTAGCTAAAAAATCTTTGGATATGAAGTCTACTCCCTAGCAAACTCAAACAACACTTCTGCTAAAAGTTTCTGTTTCCCCATAACAGAAGCTAAGGTAGTGGTGGAAAAGAGGAGAGAACTCTTTACCATTCAGTAAAGAGAAATGGCCTCTGGATTTGGCCCTTAGGGCAATAGTACTTTATCAACACCCAAGACAAACTGACCATTCAGTACATTCCCTAACATGTCAAACAGAACCTCAAATGGCTTTGCTCTGAATGCAGAGCTGAAGCTTACTCTAACGACTAACTCCTTCCTCTCTGGAAATGAAACAACCCATGTCCTATATTTTATTTGTACAAAAAAAGTACCTTTAGCCACATGTAATATTGTAATTTAGATCAAATGGGATTTTCAGTTCCTAATCTGAGCCTCTGAAAGAAACCTAAATGTCATGTATGTAGATCTACTGCAGTTTCATATACCTCATAGGAAATGGCCACATACCTCTGAATAAAGTATCCCCATGTCCTTTCTTTGGGAGCTTGCCTCAAGTCCTTCGCAGTTCACTTGGCCAGTAGCTTTTCTTGACTTTCAATTGCTCTTGAGTTTGTTTAAAGTTGATTAAAATTTAATCTCAAGAGTCTCTTTGCAGAATTATTTGGGCCATGAACAATGTAGGTATATGATCCTTCCCAAAGCTACATGTGTGGTAAGTACTTTCCTAATCAGGGAGTATGAAATGATGACGTTTTCAGAAGCCCAACCCAGTGAGGTAAACATGAGACTGTGGGTTTACTGCGAGGCTGACACAAGCAGTACAAGTTACAACAGCTAGAAGTATTTTGCAATAGCAGGTTCCCTAAAAGAAAAAAGGGTAAACTAGCCACACGAGAGAAGACAAATTTCACAAGAAAATGCATGAAGAAACTTGAGACCTCTAACAAAAATTTACAGAAGTAGGTGTGAGATTATCACCCAAATAATAAAAATGAGGCCTTACAACGTAACGACCATGATTGTAGAAAATGAGATTAAAGTGAACAAAAGTGGTGTTGTCATACCCATTGAAAGGGAAGTGCAGATTTGCTTTATCAGATAAATACACTTCCATTACTACACAATCATAGAAATTAGAGACAATGAAGTGGAAAAAAAAGGGAATTACCTGTACTAATTTTTTCAGATTTAATCTACATTTCTAGTTTTAATATGGTCCATGCAGATGAGGGGATATTCCATCATCTGCATTGGCTACTTCTAGGAAGAATTGTGATTGCTGTTTCCTCATGCAGAATACTGTAAAATATATGCAACAGTCTGCTTCACTGAGCCAAGAGCATTCTATTACTTATTACCTACGTTGTACATACGTTTTTTTCTGAGAAATTAAAGAAATATTGAAAAGTTTGTCCCATTTGTAAAATCTTTGCATTTGTTCATGCTAATCTCCATCAGGAAAGAACACCAACAACAGCTCAATTTATGAATAATTACAAACACTTAGCTAAAAAATCTTCGTATCTGGAATATGTCTCATTACAATCATTTTGAATATGAAGTCTACCCCCTTATACCTTCCATGACCCATCTTGAAAACAATTATGATTGCAATCAATTTGACACATGAGTAGTCCTACTGATAACAACTGGACTTTCCAAAATTGTGAAGTTGCTTATGTATTTGTTTGTCCCAGGGTTGTTTTTTATCACCCAAACTTATTACCCACATTAATGTTAAAAATAGAGGTGTATACTAAGGATGTTAAAATGTGGTTAATTTAGTAGTCGACTAGTCGATGGAATTTCCATTGACTAATTGACTAGTTGATAGGCACTTCTGCATTCCTCCTTTAAAATGTACAAGAGCCCCTGCTGAGGCTCTTGTACATTTCAAAGGAGGCATGAGGAACTACAGCCTGGGGCCAGTGGGAAGCCCCACTAACTCTGTGCTGCATGAGGGTACCTTCTTTGAAATGCACAAGAGTCCCCAGCAGGGGCTCTTGTGCATTTCAAAGCCATGGAGCTCGGGATCAGCAGGGGACTCAGAATCCCTCACTGACTCTGGGCTTCATGCTAAGCTGCATGCTGCTAGGAGCCCAGGGTCAGCTGTGGACTCCTCAGTTGATCCCGGGCTCCCTGAGGCATTTCCCGGGGAGCCTGGAGTCAGCTGGGGAGTCCCCAGCTGTCCCTGGGCTCCTAGCAGCATGCAGCGTAGCATGGAGCCCAGGGTCAGCAGGACATTCTGAGTCCCCCGCTGATCCCGGACTCCGTGGCTTTGAAATGCACAAAGAGTACCAAGCATTTAAAAGAAGGCATCCAGTAGGGGCTTTTGTGCCTTTCAAAGGAGGAATGTGGAAGTGCCTAGAGACTAGTCGACTAGTCAAAAAACTATCTGATAAGTGAATGTTTATCGGATAGTCAAGTAGTCAACTAGTCTTTAACATCCTTAGTGTATACATTAGCATCGACAGAAATTGACTTGTTTTTTTTTTCCAAATCATTCCTTAATGTTGTTAACAGCATGAATAAAACAGTAGAGAATATATGCGTCATATTCCAGAACAAAAGTTTTCTCTGGGGAAGGAGAAAAGAAAAACATTGTCCAATGCAATATTAATTCAAACTGAAATACAACTAATGATTCTGAAGACTCTAGTAATGAAAAGAAGGAATTAGAGATGCAAGGTGGACACATTCATCAAGGCTTGGTCTATACTGCAGGGCTGTGTCTAGACTGGCAAGTTTTTTTGGAAAATCAGCAGCTTTTCTGGAAAAACTTGCCAGCTGTCTACACTGGCCACTTGAATTTCCAGAAAATCACTGATGATCTCATGTAAAGTCATCAGTGCTTTTCCGGAAAAACTATGCTGCTCCCGTTCGGGCAAAAGTCTTTTTCCGAAAAGGGCCAGTGTAGACAGCATAGTTCTGTTTTCTGCAAAAAAGCCACGATCGTGAAAAAGGCTATCAGGGCTTTTTTGCGGAAAACCGCATCTAGATTGGCCACGGACGCTTTTCCACAAAAAGTGCTTTTGCGGAAAAGCATCCTGCCAATCTAGACGTGCTTTTCCGAAAATGCTTTTAACGGAAAACTTTTCTGTTAAAAGCATTTTCGGAAATTCATGCCACTGTAGACGTAGCCCAGGGTTTTTGCACAAGAAGCCTTTTGAGGAAGAGTTCTTGTGCAAAAACTTCTTGTACAAAAGCGCATCCAGACCTCAAAGTGCATCGCAAAAGCGATGTGCTTTTGTTCAAGAAAGCGTCCACACTACATGGACACTCCTGCGCAAGAAAGCTCTGATAGCCATTCATAGAATGGCCATCAGAGCACCTGTGCTTTTTCTGATAGGGTTTCTTGCACAAAAACCCCTCCAGAGCATCCACACTTGCCTTCTTGCGCAAGAGCTGTATGGCAAAATGGAGTTATTCCTCGTGGGGAGAGGAATAACTCTACCAGCAAAAGCCCTCTGTTCTATCGATTTTCTTGCACAAAAAAGTGCTTGTGATGTGGATGCTCCACCAGTGTTTGTGCACAAATGGCTGTTTTTGTGCAAAAACGTTGTAATGCAGACATAGGCCAAACACTGGAAAAGGACTCAAGGCTGTGGTACAAAAACTATTGCTTATGTAGTATCACCAGTACTGTATTATATAGAGCTTTGCAAAAACTAGTGAAGGCAAGGAATCCGCCCAGGCAAACTTACAATAAATGATCACTATCCTTCACACTTACCATAGTCTTCACAATTTAAGCATCTCATATCTCTGCAAACTCTTCTATATTCCTGGGTATGAAAATTAGTCTTTAAGCAGCCATAGTGATTCTTGGTGCAGGTAAAAGGGAAAGTGAAAAATTATCAACCCCCTTCTTTGTACTCAAGAGACACTTATCTAATCCACAATCCTTCAGTGTTCTTTTGTGCCCCTTACCAACATAGGGTGCCACTATCTTCTTTGAGAGCAGACTGGCTTCACTCCCTTCAGGAACAAAGAGAAAATGTCCAGTTTTGCTATGGGCACTTTGTGGCTTCTGTCCTATTGAGAATAAGAACAAAGGGTGACGTGTCTTGTTCCAAAAGGGCCAACAATTCTCTGATTTTTTTGTCTTGTTCTGTACTAGGAAAGGGAAAGTGGATATCATGCTTACGGATATATTGCATAATAAAGTTCATACTTCACATAGAGTTTGAATAGGCATAATATTTAATGTGAATAAAAAATCAATCAAGTACTGGATTTCTCCCTTGCTGTTGTACCTCCTTGAACTCCTCCCTACTCCAGTTCATCTCCCAGTTTACATCAACACCCTGCACTGGAGTGGAGTATATCAACCTGTGGTATTAACATGAAGTACTCACCCCGAAAGTCACCATTCAGATTAAAATAACTAGAGAATTCCTTTTCTTTTGCTATATGGGACTGTGACTCACCCTATTTACATATTGCTATAAATCTGTAGGTGGAATGACACACAGTTTAGGTGTTACTATGGGAGTGGGAGGAGAGTAGGGTGGAGCTGTGTAGTATGACAGAATGTATTCAGAGTTTCACTAATCACATCTATCACTCTGGGTAAACCCTCTGTTTCTTGACCTTCAGAAAGTGAACAATATCCACCTTTCATTACATTATGTAGCGTAACAGATTGTTCCACTGCCAAAGGACTTGAGAGCAAACTCTTAAAATTCTTAACTCTCTGGCTATGTCTAGACTATGGGGTTTTTGTGGGATACCAGATGTATTCCACAAAAACCCCACCGCGTCCAAGGAACACATTTTCTCCACTGAAAGAGGAGGCTTTTCTGAAAAAAAAAAAGCGGAAAAAGCTACGCAAAATGCAGACCACACTTTGCGTTGCTTTTTCTGCAAAAACGCCGCAGTCAACACCTAGCCTTTGTGCCTGTATGAAATACAAGGATCCCCCTCACCAAATATAAACTAGTCACTACAGACATGGGTGGATCCAAACAGACTTGTCCTAACAAATAAGAAAATAAATCATTCTCAGCCCTATGACTAACTATTGAATAGGTGAAATGAGATAACTGACTGCTTTAAAATTCAATCTGTCCATTGGGGATGTGAATGGTTAACTGGTTAACCGGTCAGGGTGGGAGCAGCTTTCTCACCTATAGTTGGCAGGGGGCTGTTCCAGCCCCACAGGTCCGCCGTGGTGGGAGGGAGGCACTCCAGCATGGCCAAAGTAATACCTGATCATGGTGGGCCTGGCTTGGGTGTACTGCAGGCAGGGATGCTCTAGCCCAGCTGGAGTAGCTGCTCCAGCCCCCCACCACCCTGTTGGTTAAACATAATGCTTAACTGGGTAACTAATGGGATTCAACATCCTTACCTCCCACAGTTTTAAAGGAACTAGCTGGGAGATATCTCAGAATGATTAATGTTCAATTTTAACAAATCTGAGTCCTGGGGAAGCTGCAGAAGAGGGGTGGAAAGCGAATATGCCAATATTTAAAATGGGAGAGGCCAGTTAATCAGCCATTAGTCGTGGGTAAAATCATAGAAATGGTCATGGGTGGCAGCTGTAATAGGCCGGGGAAGACAATGCCTTCCCAAACTGACAGCCCAACCCTGCCCGCAGTCTGCTCCCAGCCTCCACTCCTTTCAGTGCATCTCCCTTATGCTGTCTGGGATTCCACATATCTCTCCTCACCTGAGGCCAGACAAATGTTATCTTTTTTTCATGGACACAACCCACTTCTTCAGATGAATGGAGCAAGGGGTAAAGAGGTACAAATAAATAGTAGGAAAAGAGGGGAGATGTGAAGGGAAAGAAAAGGGAAAAAAATCTTGTCGATTAGGGTGTCCGTGCTAAATGAGGCCATAGAGTGGGCTGTGAATGCCTGATACTTAGCTTTTGCTGTCATTAGGGTGTTGAATACAGCTTCCCATCCAGTTCATGTTTTTGTTCAACCCCCTCTTTTTCTGCTATGTATTTGTAACTCTGGACCACTTGCTCCATTCATCTGAAGAAGTGGGTTGTGCTCATGAAAGCTCATGATACCATCTACATTTTTGTTAGGGTATGTCTACACTACCCCGCTAGTTCGAACTAGCGGGGGTAATGTAGTCATCCGCAATTGCAAATGAAGCCCGGGATTTGAATTTCCCGGGCTTCATTTGCATGAAGCCGGCCGGTGCCATTTTTAAATGTGTGGAATGAGGAGTACAGCTAGTTCGGATTAGAAGACTAATCCGAACTAGCTACTCCGTGCCGTGTGTAGCCGCGTGGCACGGGGTTCGAACTAGCCGGCATTTAAAAATGGCGCCGGCCGGCTTCATGCAAATGAAGCCCGGGAAATTCAAATCCCGGGCTTCATTTGCAATTGCGGATGACTACATTACCCCGCTAGTTCGAACTAGCGGGGTAGTGTAGACATACCCTTAGTCTCTAAGGTGCTGCAGGACCATTCCTTTTTTTATTTTTTTTCAGTTACAGACAAACACAGCTACTCCTCTGAGGCTGTATCTTTTTTAATGAACTTACAAGTTTAAAAGTAATTGTGTTGATATAGTATGCACAGTCTTCCGTAAGATATTTGACTTTATAATGCATGACATCCATAGGGGAGGATGGGGCTCAGGACAACCCCTCCCCCCATCGCAGGCCCAGGCCCTGCTCTGCTTCCATTCCACCTTTTCCACCAAGCCCCTACCTTACTTCTTTCTGCTTTCCACCTCTCTCCCAAGTGACGCTGGGAGCCAGCAGGGTGGGGCAACGTAGGTTGGGACCAGGTTGCTCATTGCTGCTAGCACCATGCCCCATGCTAACTCCCCAGGCCATCTGGAGCCCACATCCCCCTGAAATGCAGGGCCCAAGGCAGTTATCCCAGCCTTACGTGGGACAGCTGTGAAGAACCTTAACACAATTTTTGGATATATAAACAGAAGAATATAGAGTAGATGTAGGGAGTCAGTATTACCTCTTCATACAGTGTTAGTGAGATCATTACTGGAATATCGTGCTCAGTTCTTTAAACAGAACGCTGACAAATTACAAGAGAAAAGCTAAAAGAATAATATGTGGTTTGGAAAACTTGCCATTATAATAAGAGACTAAAGAAGTTCAGTAGTTTATCCAAGAAAAGGTTCAGAGTTAATTTGATCATGGTCCATATGGACTGATACGGGAAGATTGGATACTAGTTATACCTTTGTTTTCTAGATTATTAGGCTATCAATGATAGAAACAGAAGCTGACAAATTCATTTTGAAAATAGATGCAATTTTTTAAACAGTGAGGGTAGTTAACCATTGAAAAAATTTATCTGGGGATGTGATGGATTTTCCATCACTTGAAGTTTTCATATCAAAATTAGATGATATGCTACCAGATATGAGCTATACTAGAAGATAGACTTGATGCAGGAATCACTTGATAAAATTCTGTGGCATATGTTATGCTCAAGATAAGACTAGATAAACATTATGATCCCTTCTGGCCTTAAAAATCTATGTAAATCAGTAATGGACCATAAATCCCCTAAATTAAAGAATAAAATAATCTAAGAAATTTTTCCATTTTCTACACCAGTAATTTCCAGATTGCAGAAATAGTCAGTAACTTTGGGGAAGGGGAGGAGGGAATTAAAGGAAAATAACCATAATGGCTTTGGCTAGGAGAGGCATCAGATACTTTAAAAAAAATAATTCAGTATTTTTTATTTTCAGTTCCTAAGAGAAACTGTGGATGTTGTCTCCAAACTGAGCTGGTAACAGCTCCATTACCTTTAGTATTTCTGTTTCAACTTCAAGTATTTGGCTCTGTTTGAGTGGTCCTTCTGCTAATTATTCTACTGAACAGAAATGGACAGCGCCACCTGGTGTACAGTTTGGGAACAAAAATTGGCTTAGACGTTTTAAGATTGGTGCACTGTTAGATAAATTGGGATGTGCAGGCTGGCTGACAGAATTGACAGGACCTTGGGTGGGTTATGGGGGAAAGGATTCCTCTGGATTAAATATCAAACTTTGGTTATATGCCACACTTTTGAGAGTTATATTTGAAATGGGATATGGTTAAAAAATAATAGCCTGGAAACTTTTCAGATAGATGGAATCCCATTAATAACTTTTTGAGAAAAAATGGGTGAGAAACATATATATATTACATAATACAATTATGTGTTTTAATTCAGCCTGTTCCTGTATGTGTGTAACAATATATTTTAAGTATTCCTTTCCCTCTTGAGTGGGCTGGATGTGTTCCAAATATAGCATTTCATGTGGAAATGCAGATGTTAAAGGCAAGAAAAATTGGCTTTGTAATGTGCCAACCAGTTAATGTCTTTGTTCAAGCCCAGACTAATGGTGTCAAAACTGTAGATTAATTCCAATTCTGCAGACTCACTCTGTAATTCGGTAGTGTGTATTGCCATTTCTGATATCTGATTTGTGTCTGTTTATCCATTGTTGTAGAGACTGTCTGATTTGGCCAATATATAGGGCAGAGGGGCATTATAGGCACTTGATGGCATATATCACATTAGAGGATATGCAATTGTATGAGCCCCTGATGTCATGGCTTATTCTGTTAGGTCCTGTGGTGGTGTCGCTTGTGTAGATATGTAGACAGAGCTGGCAACAGGGTTTGTTGCAGGGGTAAATTCCTGGGTGAGTGTATCTGAGGTGTGATGTGTGGCTGATGGCAAGGATTTCCTTCAGGCTGGGGGGGCTGTCTATAGGCAAGGATTAGCCTGTCTCCCAAGGCCTAAGGGTGAGGAATCATTTTCCAGGATAGATTATAGATTGTCAATCTATATACATACACACATGTAAATCTTTGTGGGATAATGGCCTTAGATTATAGAGTTTTCAACTGGCACATACATCAGCAAAAAACTTTGCACATTGGATATTAACTAAATAATAATAACCTGCTTTGTTTTACTGTTAGTACAGCAGACATAAAAGGTTTATTGCAGGTACATAAGAACGGCTATAGTGGGTTAAATGATGTATTTTAAAGTTACAGATGAACATGGCTACTCCTCTGAGATTTAAAAATATTTCTCACTAGGCAAAGTTAGATATCAATAATAGTCTCGTAGCAGTTTAAAACACTAACAAAACACACAAATGGTTTCATGAGCTTTTGTCGGTACAACCCACTTTTTCAGATGACTGCAGTGTTGGAAGTCCAGATCCAAGAATAAATAAGGAAAGGGGGAGAGGAGAGAAGGAAAAAAATGGAGGGAAGGAAGAAAAAAGAGAGGGTGAGTAGATAAGCTTCAGAGGGATAGCAGAGTTAGTCTGTAACAGGAAAGACTTAAAAAATCAATAAATAGTCTAGTACAGTGGTCTCCAACCTTTTTACACCCAAGATCACTTTTTAAATCTCAGAACAGGCGAAGATCTACCGCCCCACCCCTTCCTTGAAGCCCCGCCCTCTCTATTCTCCTCCTGTCCATCACTTGCTATCCCCAGCCCTTACTTACACACTCTGATAAATAGTTTATTTTTAAATTATGCGATACATAAAATTAAAGTCACGTATTTATAGTTATGAAATAAATGGTCTGTTTTTTATTCATGCTATTTAAATCTAAAACGAAGCATTTATAATTATACATTTTGTGGGGACAGAGTTCTGCGGCTGGGGGCAGGGGAGAGGGAACAGGGTGCTGGGAGGGCAGAGGACAGGGTTCTGCAGCAGGGGACAGAGTGCCAGTGGGGACAGGTTTCTGCAGCTGGGGACAGGGTGCCAGTGGGGACAGAGTTTGGGGAGTGGGGACAGGAATGGGGACAGAGTTCTGTAGCTGGGGACAGGGGAGTGGGGACAGCGTTCTGTGGCTGGGGAGAGGGGGTTGAGGAGTGGGGTGCCAGTGGAGGCGGAGAGTCCTCTGCATCTCCCTCCTCCCAGGATTCTCCCCCCCCAGGGAAACCAGCGCATGCCTGACCCAGGGCCAACTCCCCCATCCGCACAGGGAAGCCCCGCGCGCGCTTGTCCCGGTGCCAACCCCCCACCCCCGTGCAGGGAAGCCCTCGCGCACGCCTGCCCCAGGGCCAACTACCCCGCGTGCGCTGGGAAACCCCCTGCACGCCTCCCGCAGGGCTGACTCACCCCTCTTGTGTGGTGCAGGGAGCCGATGCTCCCTCCCACAGTACACCCAGCAGAGCAGCTAGTGCACTTCTGGAATCGCCGGAAGTGGCACTAAGCTGCGGGACTTCTGTCCATCCCCGGGAAGCCGACACGACTCTATTTTCACTGGAGATAAGTAGTGGGGCTTCTCGGGGGTGGGAGGGAAATGGGGGCGGGGCAGACAGGATGCCTCGCGAGCGACTGGTCGAGGCCTCGTGATCAACCAGTAGATCGCGATCGACCTGTTCGTGACCACGGGTCTAGTAGCACCTTAAAGACTAAATAGTTACAAGAGGCTGATAAGAACCATTAGTTTGCATTTGGAAAGGAAGCTGACCAACACCAGATTCTAAACAGACATCAAGAACCATTAGCACCTTCATTTGTTTGTTTGGATCACAATTGTCACGTTACTGGATTTTGAGGGGAGCAGCCAGATCACTGCTGCACCCATGGAGGGGTGTTGGCCCCAAAAATGGTAAAAAAGGGGGCCATGTGAGGTGTTGAATAGAAGCTTACTGTCTGCTAATCTTATGTACGCTAGTCATGTGATTGTATAATGTCTGTGTGTGTAGTTCGGAGTCTGTAATCTGTGTAGATACTGAATATTTCTCTGCATGTGGTAGAGCAGTGGGCAGAGCCCAGCCTATGGACATGCTAATCAGCGAGGGCCTGTGGGACAATGGCACTCAATGGGCCAAGGACACATCTAAAGAATGAGTGGTGACTCATACCTAAGGGCTACCAGCAGGGGACACAGGAATAAGCCGTGGGCCAGGTGACCTGCTGTAGCCAAGAAGAGACCAGGAAGGAGGGACAAATAGGCCATGTGGTGGACTACATCTTGGTCTTCAGCTCAGCACTTCATCCCAGAGGCAGCAGTGCAGGGATCGAAAAGCCAGAAAGAACTATGGACCCATCCTGATCCTAGGATGTGTAACAAGAACTCTTAAGCCAGCAGCTGTAACATCTCTGCTAGAGCCTGCATCAAGAACTGGGAGGTTCGGTGCATGTAATGTATGATTCTTTAGCAACCTTACTCTCATGCTTTTCTTTCTTGTGGTAATAAACTTTTAGAGGATAGATTCTAAAGGATTGGCTCAGCATGATTTGTGCGTAAGGTCCAGAGGGTAAATTGACCAAGGATCTGTGGCTGGTTTCTTGGAACCGGACAGAACTTGTTCGGGGTAGGTGGGATTGGGTGCTAAGACCCCCCACCTGTGTATGAGGCCCGGGGCCACCTGGGGCATGGATATTGCTGGGGTGCCAGAGGGGTTTTGCTCGTGAGGCTTCAGGCAGGCAGCTGAAGCGCTCTGTGGGACTGGTTTGTGGCCTGGTTGGAGAGGTCACCAGTCTGGGGACTGTAAGGAGCCCCGAGGTTGAGCAATTCGCACTGAGCGGACGCCCTCAGCTGTGCCCAGACCGGCCCGGTCCGTCACAACGATTCATACCATTTGCATGAGAATTAAACTTGTAAATAAAGTTAAGTTCCACCCCTTCTCTGTGTATTTAGCATGTGGAATTGGTCTGAAACAAAACAGCAACTTGGAGATCCATTAATGAGAGTCCAAGAAGATTAAAGTGTTCTCCAACAGGTTTTTGTGTGTTGCCTTTTCAGATATATGATTTGTGATCATTAATTCTTTCCCATAGGCATATAGACTGTCCAGTTTGGCAAATATACAATGCAGTGGGGCATTACTGTCATAGATCACGTTAGTTAAATGAGTCTCTGATTTGGTGGCTGATGTGGTTGGGTCCAGTGATGAAATCGCTTGTGTATATGTGTGGGCAGAGTTGGCACTGGGACTGATTGCAGGGATGGGTTCCTGGATGCTTATGATGGTGCCTGCCGCCCTCTGAAGTTTTAGCTATCACTGAATCTCAATTTTGCATAAATATCTCTTCATTTATTATTGGGAATTAGAGATAAGGAATTTTGTATATAATATATAGCTATGATCATGCAAGAGGATCTGTACATGCTAGGGATGTTAGTGGCTAACCATCTAACCGTTTAGCCAATAAGCGATTGCTTATCAGTCCCGGTTAACTACACCCCCAGAGTGCTCTGCATTTAAAACTTTAACCAGCAGGCTGGTACCAGAAGCAGCAGTGTGGGGCAGCAGCAGCCCCTGTCCACAAGGGGTCTGAGCTTCCTAGATACTAATTTCTCATTTTGTGTGTATGAAACTGATTGTTCCTTCCAAAGTGAAGTACTTTGCATATGTCCTTGTTGAATTTCATTATATTTAGCTTACACCATTTCTCCATTTTGTCCAGATCATTCTGAATTATAATCTTATCCTTCAAAGCACTTGCAAGCCCTCCTAGCTTTGTATCATCCACAAACTTATAAATGTTTTCTCTATGCCATTATCTAAATCATTGATGAAAATATTGAACAGAACCAGTCCCAAAACCGATCCCTGCAGAACCCCATCCATTATGCTCTCCAGCATAACTGTAAACTAATGATAACTACTCTCTGGCAACAGTTTTCCAGCCAGTTTTGCACCCATCTTAAAATAGCTTCATTTTGGTTATATTTCCCTAGCCATATAGCCACAGCTAGACCCTATGTATCTACCTTAGGTACAAATATAGGTCCCCCTATACCATAGCAGATGAGCATTTCATATTTTTAACAGATTTACCCTCACAATACTCCTGTTATTCCTAGTTCACCAGACTATCTGACCTGCCCAAGAGCATACTAGGATTTTCTGGTGAGCAGATAAATGAAGGCTGGTCTCCTTGATCTCATCCTGGTACCTAACCACTGGACCACACTTTCCTTTTCTGATCTGTTTGGAGGGATAGGCCATTGGAAACCAAAAGTATGAATTTTATATTTTCTAGTTCTGAACTGATTAGAACTTGCTACTGTGATCATTTTGTTTTTATGTTGCTTTTCCTTCCCCTGTTCTTCTGCTGGATTTTTGTATGTTTAGGCCCATATCACACATCTGATTCCAGTCACTAGAGCTCTGAGCAGGCACAGAAGTCCACTAGTGAAGCCATTTGCAGGGTCAGAGTATAAGGGCTGCAGAAGGCCCAATCTTGCAGATTTATACACACGCTCAAATGTACGCATTGACTTCAATAGGTCTTGCAAAAGTTTATGCAAACGTTTATGCAAATTAAGCACAGAGTGGAATATCTTCCTGCTTCATTTGCATAATTAATTAGCAGCTGTTTTTGCACAAGAGGCTTTTGCGCAAAAAGGAGCTGTGTAGACGGCTCCTTTTTGCACAAAACCCCCCTCTTGCTCAAGAGCTGTTCTTCCTCATTTTTTCAGGAAGAATGGCTCTTGAGCAAGAGGGGGTTTTTGCGCAAAAAGGATCTGTCTACACAGCTCCTTTTTGCGCAAAAGCCTCTTGCACAAAAGCGGCTGCTAATTAATTATGCAAATGAAGCACGGCAATATTCCACTTTACGCTTCATTTGCATAAGCTTTTGCAGAAGAAGGCTACAGTGTAGCAGTAGAAAGGGTTTATTGCATGTACATAAGAATGGCTATAGTGGAGTAAATCAGTGGTCCATCTAGCCCATATCTTTCTTCTAATGCTCATGCCAAATGCTTTTTTAGGATGGGGTGACCGGAACAACATGCTGTATTCAATGTGTGGGTGTACCACTGATTTATATAGTGGCATTATGATATCTTCTGTCTTATTATCTACCCCAATGACTCCTAATTTTTTTTTGGACTGCTGCATATTGAGTAGTACTAAGCATGTAAACCAGGAGAG
Source organism: Pelodiscus sinensis (assembly GCF_049634645.1). Classification (NCBI taxonomy): domain Eukaryota; kingdom Metazoa; phylum Chordata; order Testudines; family Trionychidae; genus Pelodiscus; species Pelodiscus sinensis. Next base: position 39,345,086 of record NC_134718.1, read on the forward strand.
TCAAGAGAGAACATCACACTGGGGCTACTGTGATAGCTTAAAACATCTACATTTTGGGTATATTATAATCTGTCTAATCTAAGTATTTATTATTTATTATGTAAAAGAAACAGTAAAGTTCCTTCCTTCTTATTCCTCTATAGCTAATCTTGCTTGCTAGATTCAAACAGTGGGCATGTTTATTTCAACTGCCTCTTGTGTGTTCCCTTTTCTCCTGATGCTTTTCTCAAAACATTTCTTTCTGTCCTTTAAAAAAAAAATTGCAGGCAAAACACACAACATGCTGGCCCCAACGTGCATTGTATCAAATCGTTGGCTGAGTTAGCACATGTTCGACCTCCAAGAGGTGAATGGCACGTGAGACACACGGCTCACCTCGTGAGCCTCTATCTTGCAAATACACGCCAACCTGAAGAGTTGTGATCAGGAGCGACACACCCCTCTCCCCACGGTGCGCACCTCTCCCCAGTGCAAAGGTCCGCGGGCTCATCGGGCCCAAATGGGCACGGCCCCAGAAAGGTTAGCTAGTGGGCTGCGGCCAGGGAGCCAGATGGGAACGCTGCGAGGCAGGGGCTTTGCCGTGCCACACACCTGCCCGCGCCTGGCGCCCTGCGGCGGGCACCACCGGCAGCCAGCCGGCCTCCCGCCATGCCCTGCCCTGCCCTGCCCTGCCCTTGGGGGGCGTCTCCCTCGCTCCCGCCCGAGGGGGGCCCGGATCTGGCGCGGGCCCACCCTGCCCGTGTCTCCCAGGCGGCATTTCCAGGCTCGCTCCCGGCAGGCAGCCGGCAGCGGGGCGGGGGAGGCTGTTCCTGCCATGCTGCTTCCTGAGTGGCGGGGCGGGCTGCAGAGCTCCTCCCCCCTGCCGGGGCCGCGGCTGGGCTCACTGCGGCGGGCTCGCCTCGGGAGCCGCCGAACCGGCTCTGCGCCCCGCACTGCCTTAGGCGCGGGGCTGCCCGGCGCTGCTGCTGCTCGGCGGGGCGCGCTGAGCTCCTGGAGCGGGCGGCCGGGCAGGGCATCCCGCTGCCCCAGGAGCCGCCGGTGTCGTGCCCGTCTCAGGCTCGGCCCCTCGCCGGGCGCGCCGGAGCAGCCCCCAGCCCCCGCTTGTCGCCGTCCCGCGGGTGCGAGCCCCAGCAGCCGGCGCCGGGGAACCAGCCCGGCTTCCCGGTAAGAGCCTCCCCCGCTCGTGAGCATCTGCCTCTCCTCGCTGCGGCTGCTAGGAGGGTCCGTCTGCCCCTCCCCCGCTGAAGGGCGCAGATGCGCTGGGAGGAAATGAAACCGACTATCGCATCATCTGCGGGCTGATGGGCTGGGCGGGGAGGGTAAGTGAGAAATCGCCTCCTCGGGGGTCAGCGGCTGCAGGGGACGGCATCCTCCTCCCCCTGTTTTCCTGGGGCAGCTTATTATTGGCTGCACCCCACGTGTAATGCCACAGTGTGTAGCCAGGAGTGCAACCAGGAATGTCTTGATCCATTAGTGCTCACCTCCTGTTGTACCCCAGTCATCCCGGTGGCCAGAGCCTGGGTAGGGGGTGCCGAGAGCCTTGGAATGAACTGAACACCCTGCTTAGAGTGGAAACGAATTGGAGGTGAGGCAGCACCTCAGACTCCCGGTTCCAGCAGCTATGCCCAGAGATGTGCCAGAGCACAGATGGGGCATGGCCAGCCCTAACATGGTGTCATAAATTTTAAAAGTACCCCAGCTAGTCTGTAACAGGAAAAACCATAAAAAAACAACAAATAGTCTAGTAGCACATTAAAGACTAACAAAACATGTAGATAGTATCATGAGCTTTTGTGGGCACAACCCACTTCTTCATGATACCGTCTACATGTTTTGTTAGTCTTTAAGGTGCTACTAGACTATTTGTCATACCCCTCTGAGACTGTCAAAAGTTATCAGTGTTAGTCTCTGACTTAAAATGAACTTAAAAAACAACAGTGGTCCTGAAGTACCTTAGGGTATATCTACACTAGCTCGTTAATTCGAGCTAGGTAGGCAAATCAGGGAACCAGAGTTGCAAATGAAGCCTGGGATTTAAATATCCTGGGCTTTATTTGCATGTTCCCGTCCGGCCGCCATTTTCTGGGCCATGATCTGGGCACTGCAGTGGCAGAGCTGCATAGCCACAGCTATGTGGCTCTAACATCATTGTATAGATGCTTTTTTAAAAGGATAGAAGGGGATTTTTGGTCAGTGCTGATAATCCAGTTTTTCAGGAAGCAGTAGTTAAGTTAATGGAAGAATTCTTCCATTCAGTTCACCTGCATCTAACTAGAGGTGAGGTTAGGTTAGGTTAGTTTAACTGTGGCGCTCAGGAATGTAAAATTTTTCACACTGCTGACCAACATTGCTAGGTCGATCTACATTTTAAGTGTAGACCAGGCCTTATATAGGTACACAATCAAGCAAAGAACAGCAGCGTGATGGCAATAATTTTTTAAAAATTGCACACATAATCAGACAAGAAGCACTATCAGTTTGGAGAGCAGAAGAAGAGGGTTCAAAAGAATGAAATTGAACTAATATTGAATTTTAGGCCTTGTCTACAATAACGGGAGCTGTCAATCTAAGTTACATAATTTTAGCTGAATAACATAGCTGAAGTCAATGTGCTTAGGTCTGCTTACCATGGTGTCTTCAGTGTAGTAAGTTGACAGCTGATGCTTTCCTGTCAGCTACACTTCTTGTTCTGATACAGTATTGGAGTTGATGGGAGAGCGCTTGGAGATGGATTTATCATGTCTACTAGATGCAATAAATTGACCCCCGCTGGATCGATCACTGCCCATCAATCCATCCTGTAGAGAAGACATGCCCTCAATGTCTGAAATCCTGGGACTTTTAAAGTGTGCAGACTCTTGTACTGCAGTCCATCACCACAGTATCTGAGTGCCTTTCAGTCTTGTATTAAGCTACGAGATTAACATCTGTCATGTGTTTGCTCTTTTTTGCTCTCCCTGGGGGAAAGTGTATAGCAGAATGTTTTGTTTTGCAGTTTATTTATGATATGCACATGTTGATGTGTGTTTGTCAGAGAAGGCAAAGTCAAAGAAATGTGCACCTGAAATGAAAGGTTTGTGATGGTGTTATTTCTCAGGGGGAATTCATTCCAAAGTCTTGGCCTGGTTTGTCTCCTGCACAGAGGAGTTTTACCTTTAATATGAGTTCAGTTTTCTCAGGGGAGCACAGTTTTTGAGCATGATATGTATTGGGTCAGAAGGCGCCTAAAAGTGAGGGGCCCACCCACTGATGTCCGAAACATCTCCCCAAGACTCCAAGTTGCAGCTTCACCCCAAGCACTCGTGCTGCCTTTTCTCCCCAAGTCATGCCCCCTGCTTGCTCCTCTCCACCCTCTCCCCAGTTGCTTGCATTTCAGACAGTAAAAAGTGTATGTGGGGGGAGGAAGGGGAAGGTGGGAGGAACAGGGGCGGATATATGGCAGGGCGAGTGGGGCGGCCGCCCCGGGCCCCGCGCTTCAAAAAGCTCCGCGCATGCACCGTGGCACCACCGCACATGCACGTTGCGTCACCACGCATGTACCATGGCAAAGGGGGGCCCCGCAAGATTATGCTGCCCTGGGCCCCGCAAAACGGTCATCTGCCCCTGGGGAGGAGGCATAGCTCTTCCACTATTAAAAGTGATGGGGCCATTCCCGCATCCCTGATATGCATTCTAGAGCTTAAATTGATCTTTTAGATACTGTTAGATTCAGTATTTTATGAGAAGTCAGTATAGGGAATGGAGCTTTTACGGTAGTGTGCGTCTTTTCTAATTGGAGTCTCATAAGTACTAAAGGCTTCTTGCCCAGTTAAATTCCCTTGCTGTAGTCCAGGAGTAGCGATGAATAACTGAGATCAGGTCATTGTTTGCTAGTATGAGATGGAGTCTAGGGATGTAAAATCCCATGTAATTGCTTAACCGATTTAACGTTTAGACCTCCTACCCACATGGCCAGGCTGGAGTGGCCCACCATCACAGGCAGGACCCGCCACAAAAAGGGGCTGCTACGGATGCCTGGAACAGCCTCTGTCTGCAGCAGGCTCCATGTGGTTGGAGCACTGCTTAACTGGAACCAGTCAGCGTCATCCAGTAACCTTTCCTATGGAGTCCCATAGCTAACTTGATATGGCGGAAAATGTTTCTTGTAGATGCGGCGTGCTTATAGTTGCACAAATTGTAGTGAACATATTAGTACAAAATTAAAATAATTGTAAACATACTATTTTTATTTTAAATATGTGATAAAGAAATAAATAATGCGGTGTAATGCTTTGATCCTGCAAACATGCATACAAGTAAGTTTACTCAAGTAAGTAATACAACGGACCATAGTTCCCTCTAAGGTGCACGCCCGTGTAGGTGCGCACTAAGATTTTTAATCCCATCCACCTCATCAGCAGAGCCGCTCAGCAGCACTCTGTTTCCATAATGTGGAAGGTAAGTAGGTGGCTGTCGGTGGGAGAGTGGCGGACAGGGTTGCGTGGCGGCTGCCGAAGATGTGGCTGCAGCCGGGGCCTGTGTGGCGACTGCTGGAGTGGAGGCCCTCATGCAATGGACAAAACAAGTCTCAGAACAGGGGCCATGTGGCAGCGGGCAGAGCTGTGCCCGAAGCTGGGAGCTGCATGATGGCGGGAAGGGCTGGGGCTGAAATTGGGGGCTTTGTGGTGGCAGGCAGAGGTGGGCCAGGAGCTAACGTCATGTGGCAGTGCCTGGAGCTGGGGCTAGAGCTGGGAGCTGCATGGACTTGCATGGCCCAATGAAAAAGAGGGAATAGTACCCATAGGAATTTGCTTTTGGGGGAAATGTGGCTTATTAATTTCTTGGTGGGGGATAGTGCTTGTGGCTTTTCATTTCTTGGTGGGGGATAGTGCTTGTCTAAGGCATGGGCTTGACTGTCCTGCAGTGTAAGTCAGAATGACATGATGAATAATTTGGGTTGTGTGGGGGTGGGGGGTAAAATGGATGTACAGATGGAATGTACTGAAATGTAGCTCTAGCTAAACAGAGAAATAATGTTTTCTTACTGTGCTTAATTGCTCCTAAACACGTTTAGTTTTATCATCTCTAATCATGATGTCATAATGTAATGCTGAGATAGCAATACACTTTCGTGAAAATATTGTTTCCTTTATTTGTAAATGTTTCATAAAATAGTAAAACATACACAGCATTCAGCAGGCCCACTGCCATTACAAAACCAGACCAAACAAAAGAGCAGGAAATAGTTGATACACAATATAAATCCTCTACTGTTACATCATTGCTGGCCCCACATTCTGTTTTCCCTTCTTTACACATTACACACACACACAGACACGGGAGTGTCTAGAAGAGGGCTATAAACAGAGAAAGTTGGCTACTGAAAATTTTGCAGTATGATTTTTTTTTATTTGACTTCATATTAAATAAACACTTAAAGTCATATACCTTGTTTTGTTTTAGTACTCTTTCTTTCATAGCATTTTAAAAAATACACATAAGATCTTTGTTAATAACTTGGGTGACACATTGGCACACATCCAAACAAGTGCACATGACCTCAATATAGATAGGTGCACAAGACAAAACTCATTCCATTCATGGATGGAAAATCTTAGAGGAAACACTGCAACGGACCGACTCATGTGCATTAACATACATAAATAAGATATGTGCAAGATCAGGTGATAAGGCATCTTCCAAAAATTGATAACCAATTTGGGGGAATTAATAGCCCACTGTGAAAAGATATAATTAAATCCTGGGCCACTTAGGCAAATTCTGTTAAATAAGCTGAAGCACTGTTTGAAAAAATAAAACACTTGGCTTTTATTTTCTTTAAACTTTAAACAGATTTCTGTATACTTGCCTGACTCAGATTTCATTTCCCTGTCAAATGTTACATTGATATTGTGTGTTACTTTCTAATAAAATATTTTTCTTTACTTTAACAATTATCAATTTATTAAATCTTTCAGAACATTTTTCTGGTCACAATTCCCAGTATCTCTTGTTATATCAAAGCAATGGGTGCTTGTCTCTAAGATTCCTGATGGCTGGATATTACAGGATATTTCCTGATTTAAAATGTGATGAATCAGAAACCAGCTTTATGGCATTTTTAAACAATATTTTTATCAATAAGATTTTTGCTTGCTTGAAGGAAAATTGTTTTAGCTTGAGGGGGAAAAAAGCAGAAATCCTCTTATCAGTAATTGTTGTGACAAGTGCTTACAGAATATCGTCTACATCCACACAAGTAAGATGGATTTTGAATGGTTGGTCAAATCTTTTACATTTCAGTTCAAATTATTTTTTAATATCTGTTTGATACAGTCTGAGTAACCCAGTTTGGTGCAGGATATGTGGTTTTAAGTGTTCCTTTTGAAAATACTTTCCCCGCCTCTTTACATGGTTGTTTATTTTCTAAAATGTCTTGACATTTACTTCACTCAAGTTCATCTCATCTGACAAAGTGGATTTTGCCCAGAAAACCTCATGATAGTGTATATATATATATTCTTGTTAGTCTCTAGGCCTGATCTACACTAAAGAGTTATTTCGAAATAACTCTCCTCATTTAGAAATAATAAATAGGCAGTAGAATACCTGTGTCTTAGGGAAAAAAAGTTAATTGTTCCATTACTACGCATTGATACAAATGTCTAGATTCCCACAGAATTGGTCAAATATTTGCTAAATAATTTATTTGACAAATATCATGATCCGGTGAGTATTTTTTAAAATATTTGCTTGGCTCTGTTAATTAGTCTAGAAATATAATCCAGTCATGAACATTTTAAAAACACTTTTCACAAGCCAAATTTAAAAGGATGTACTTTGCTCCAGTTAAAAAAAAAAAGTGTTCAGCCTACCTGTATATGGAATTGATTGGTGGTTAATTCAGGTGCCTAAAGTCAAAGGGACTAATGGTGTGCTTAAAGTTAAGCATGTATGCAAGTGTTTGCAGAATAGTATCGAGAATTCCCCCACAAAGAAAACATAAAAGAAGTTTAAATGTTACAAGTATCTGTCAATTTTGTGTTCTATGTAAGAAAAATGGGGCTAGTTAAAGCACTCTAAAGTCTTCTGATAAATGTTACATGATGATTTTCAGACCATTTATTTACATGAAGTTTTCTGATTCATTTAGGCTACATTCTGTAGGAAGATGCAGGTTTTATTGTACATCTTCAGTTCCGTTTGTAAAAATAACATATAGGTTTGTATGTTTGTCTCTTTGGTTGTTTTGTTTACTGCTGCTTGACCACAATGTACATTGTAGTAAACTTAGTATGTTAGAAGTAAATCCATTCTTTCAAGAAGGACTTCACCCCCATTTTAGTCAAAATGATGAAAGAGCCATTTAAATCATTTTTTAAAAAACCAGGTAACTGTATTGTCTTGATGTCAAACATTTTCAAACCTTGTGCCACCCAAGAATGATTGATTTGGTAATGGCTGTATATCATAGTTAACCAAGTTACCCAAAGGGTGAGGTGTCATTAACATTGTAGCCTGTGCTGCATGCACTCACTCACTCATTCCCGATTAATTTTATTTGCTAAACTCTATGGGAATGTCTACACTGCACGGGTGTTGAGTATAATGGCCCATCCAGTTCAAGTCTTTGTTCAAACCTTGGTCAAATGTGTCAAATTTGCATATGAAGTCAAGTTCTGCAGTTTCTCTCTCCAGCTGGTTTTTGAAATTGCTTTGTTAGTCACTTTTTGATTCATTAGTGAGTGCCCTAGCAAGTTAAAATGGCCCCCATAGGTTTCTGTGTGTTACCATTTCAAATATCTGATTTGTGTCCATTAATCCTTTTTGTAGAGATTGTCCAGTTTGGCCAATATACAGTAATTCCTCATTTAACACTATAGATATGTTTCAGAAAATGATCATGTTAAGTGAAAACGTGTTATGTGGAGTCAATTTTCCCGTTGAAAATGGGGGTTGCGTTTCAAGCAGTGGTTTCTATTGGGACCGGGACATAAGGTTGGGGGAGAAAGGGGACTGGGTTACAGCAGGGAGGGGAGGTGTTTGGCTCTGGGAAAGGGAAAGGGAGGAGAGGGGAGGGGGATTGGGTTGGGAGTATGCCCCTGTGATGGGTCTGCCGGGACCTGCACTGCATCTGGCGAGGGGGGGGGCGGGGTTGCTGGGGAACGGCGTGGCGAGCTGTGAACCCTCCACCACTTTGCAGGGACGTGGGTGAAGCACCACGCAGCCATCAGTGACAGGCCAGCTGGGGAAACCCAGCCGCCAGCCTGCAAGTGGGGACGGAGGAGAGGGGGCAAGGCGTCCGGTGAGGGGGAGTCAGCGGTGAGCGGCGAACCCTCTGCCGCTTTGCAGGGAGGCGGGGGAAGTCCTGTGCCGCTGCTCGCAACGGGCTGGCTGGGGAAATCGTGTTCTGGGGACGGTCATGTAATTCAAAAAACGTTCCCTAAAATAAATCGTGCAGTAGTGGATGTTCAGTGTATGAGGCTTTGATGTGGTGGCTTATGTGATTAGGTCCTGTGATGATGTGCTTGTATAGATGTGTGGACAAAGCTGGCACTGAAGCTGATTGCAGGGGTAGGTTCCTAGGTGAGTATTATGGATGTGTGCTATGTGATTGCTGGAAATAATTTGTTTCAGGTTACAGGGCCATCTGTAGACAGGGATTGGCCTGTTCCCCAAGGCCTGTGAGAGTGAGGGATCGTTTTCCAGGATAGATTGTAGATTGTTAATGATGCCCGGAAGGGTTTAAGTTGGGGGCTATAGGTGATGACTAGCAGTGTTCTGCTATTTTGTTTGTTGGACCTGCCTTGAAGAAGCTGATGCCTGGGTACTTGTCTGGCTCTGTCAATCTGTTTTTTTTCTCTTTTCCAAGTAGGTATTTAAATTATAAGTATGCCTGATAGATCCCGTAGGCGGTGCTTTTTTTGTTACAATACTGTGTAATGAAAATGGCCAACAGCTGGCTGGGCCGCATTTCTTAAAGGGGCCACGTCTCTTAAAAGGGCAATGTCGGCCCCACCACCTTTTCCCCTGCACTTTTTTTTTTTTTTTTTAACAACAAAAGCACTGCCTGTAGGTGTTTGTCTGCGGGATTGGAGCAAATCTGTTTGTATCTTAGGGCCTGGCTGTAAGCAACTGATTGGGAAATGTGCCTTAGATGGAATTTAGAAGCATTAGGTAAGTATAATGGTCAATAGGTTTCCAGTATAAGGTGGTGGAAATGTGGATGTCATTTAATTGTACTGTAGTGCAGGGGTGGGCAATAATTTTTGCCTGGGAGCCACTTCAAAAAATTTTGCCCCTCTCTCCCCACTAGGCACCCATGCCCTAAAAGAGGCTTGGCACGCTCCCCCACCCTCAGACCAATCAGGGCCTGGGTGCGGGGGAGCGCGGGAAGCCTCCTCCTGCCCTGCGAGGAGCAAATGGCACTTTGAAGTGCTGCAGGCTCATCGCAGGGCTGGGGCAGGGCGAAGGAAGTTTCACGCAGCTCCTTCGCCCCAGGCCCTTATTGGGGAGCAGCAGGGGTTTCACCGGCTGGATACACCTGCGTGGAAGGCCGAATCTGGCCTGCAGAGGCAAATTTGCCCACCTCTGCTGTAGTGTCAAGGAAATGGATCTCTTGTGTGGACTTGTCCAGGTTATGATTGATGTTGGGGTGGAAGCTATTGAAATCCCTGCGAAATTCTTCAAGGGTCTCCTTCCTGTAGGTCCATATGTTGAAGATGTCGTTAATGTAGTGCAAGCACAGTAAGGCTGTGTCTAGACTACATGCCTTTGTCGTCAGAGGCATGTAGATTAGACACATACGCAAAGTCAAATGAAGCTGCGATTTAAATGATCGCGGCTTCATTTAAATTTACATGGCTGCCGCGCTGAGCCGACAAACTGCTGATCAGCTGTTTGTCCGCTCAGCGCGCTAGTCTGGACGCTCCCCTGCCGACATCAAAGCCCTTTGTCGGCAGCCCCGTTATTCCTCGTGGGATGAGGTTTACCGGGGCTGCCGACAAAGGGCTTTGATGTCGACAGGGGAGCGTCCAGACTAGCGCGCTGAGCGGACAAACAGCTGATCAGCTGTTTGTCGGCTCAGCGCGACAGCCATGTAAATTTAAATGAAGCTGCGATCATTTAAATCGCGGCTTCATTTGACTTTGCCAAAACAACAAATCTACATGGCTCCGTCGACGGAGCCATGTAGTTTAGACGTACCCTAAGAGTGCTAGAGGGAGAGAGCTGAGGAAACATTGTTTGAGGTCAGCCGTAAAGATGTTGGCATGTTGTGGGGCCATGTGAGTGCTCATAGCTATGCTGCGGACTTGAAGATACAAATTGTCCCCTGACTGGAAATAGTTGTGGGTGAGGACAAAGTCACAGACCTCAGTCATCAGGTGTGCGGTGGCCTCATCAGGGATAGTGTTCCTGACAGCCTGTCATGTGGAATGTTGCTGTAAAGAGCTTCTATATCCACGGTGGCCAGGATAGTGTTTTCAGGGAGATTACTGATGTTTTCCTCAGGAAGTCCGTGGTGTCTTGAAGGTAGCTAGGAGTGCTGGTAGCATAGGTCTGAGGAGAGAGTCAGCATAACCGGATAATCCTGCTGTAAGTGTGCCAATGCCTGATATGATGGGATGTCTGGGATTTCCAGGTTTGTGGATCTTAGGTAGCAGATAGAAAACTCCTGATTAGGGATTGCCAGGGGTAGGAGGGTGTTTGTATAGATTTGGTCCCAAGTAGTAGCAGGGAGTTTCATGAACAGATGGTCTAGAGGGTTTTTGGGGGTTTTTTTGGGAGGGGGGAGCGTTCTTTAGTGGGATTAGAAGAGAGAAGCATGTAGAATCTGGTGTTGGTGAGTTGTGTGGCAGTCTTCTGTTTGTAATCTGTTCTGTTCATGATGACTACAGCACCCCCTTTGTCAGCATCTTTGATTATAATGTTAGAATTGTTTTTTAGGCTGGATATAGCATTGCGCTCTGCAGGACTGAGGTTATATGTTATAGCAGTGGACACCAACTAGTAGATTGGGATCTACTGGTAGATGCTGGAGCCTCTGACGGGTGATCCTGACTGGTTTGGCCAAGAGGCTACCAAGTGTCAGCAATTTGGCTGTCCCTTCCCCCACTGCTGCGCATCTCCTGCCCTTTGCCTTGTTGCTGCTCCCCGGGAGCCTCCTGCTTTCTGTGCAGGGAAGGAAGAGGATGGGGTGCTGATGTCAGAGTGCCCCCTCTCTCACCCTGTATAGTATCTCCACAGAACAGAAGGGGCACAACAGGACTTGGGATGGAGTTTGCTGGCTTCTTTTGGGAGTGGTGCAGGGCCAGGGCAGGGGTGGGTCTGCCTTAGTCCCACTGCACCACCACACAGGAGCCACCTGAGGTAAGCAGTGTCCAGCTTGAGCCAGCTCCGAAACCGTGCCCCAGTCATGAAGCTCCTCCTGAATCCAAAGCCCCTCCTGAACCCCAAGCTCCTGTCCTAGCCCTGAGCCCCCTGGACCCAAATGCCCTTACAGAAACTGTACCCTGTACCCCCTCCTGCATCCCAACTCCCTGCCCCAGGCTAAGCTCAGAGCCCCCTCATGCTCCAAATTCCTTAGCCCAAGACCAGAGCCTGTGCCCCAACCCTCTGCTCCTGCCTGGTGAAAGGGAGGGAGTCTGGGGGGGGGGGGAGGACGGAGTGAGCAGAGGTAGGGTCTTGGAGAAGAGGCACAAAGGTGGTGGGACAAGGGTATTTGGGTTTGAGGTAGATTCTGGATTTCACTTAAATTCAAAAGTGATCTTGTGCTTAAAAAGTTTGGAGACCACAATGTTATATGTTGTTTGTTGACAATGCCATCCCATGCAGGTTTGTGGAAGTAATCAATATAGAAGTCAAGACTCTTGTTATGTCTGTCAGGAAGGGTCCACATAGAGGCCTTCCTCTTGTGGAGTTGGGGGGGAAGGGAGGGGAGAGGATCTTGACAGTCAGTGTGTTGTTCATTGGTGTGTTGGAAATATTCCTTTAGATGGAGGCAGTGAAAATAGGCTTCCAGATCATCACAGAACTGAATCATATTTGTAGGGTGGTAGGGCAGAAAGAGAGATTATATTATGATTATATTGGTATCTTAAATTACCAGAAAAGATTATAAAATGAACTAGAAATATAAGTGCAATCATCCCATCCTGTAAGATGGAAAATAAGGTTCCAAAATCCACACTTGGAGAATTGTACCATCATTATTATTATTGCTTGTATTACTATACCATCTAGGAGCCCCAATTATGGACTACGACCTGATCTGCTCAGGCAGTTTCTCAACCAGTGGTACGAGTCCCCTTAGGGGTACTCGAGAGACATCTGGGGGTACGTCAATACAACTGAAATTTGGAGAAACTGGAATTTTTGTTTGAAGTTTTACAGTGCTTTAGTCTTTTTGTACTTTTTATACCCCAGAATTTCATCATCCACCTGGCTATGACTAAGTTGTTTAAAAAAATATGTTGCAATGGTAGGGGGAAAAATTGTGTATCAAACTGTAGGTACTGGGGGTATTTATAATTTTTTTAAAGGGGTACTTTATAGAAAAAAGGTTGGGAAACACTGTGCTAAGGCGTTATCCCTGAAGGGGAAATTGCCATGAAATTGTGAAACCAGCAAATCTGCAAGGAAAGCTGCTTCCAGCACTGCAGGTCACTAGCAGCCTATGAAGTGTTCCAGTCCCTCCATGCTGTTCTTTACCCCTTTATTTTTTCCCTGAAAAATGCAGATCCTTTTCCTCTTAGTAGAGCTACAGCGCACAGTTTGAAGATTAATTTTGCAAGTGGTATTTTAACTTCATTGATTCTAGTAGCACCATTTCTGATAGTATTTCTGTTGCTGAGGGTTACTACTGTTTTTATCAATGAATTCAGATTTCACTTTACAATGACTGGGATTGCTGTTCTCTTAGCAGTGGTAATTTTTCTTTTGCCCATTAAGCCATTACTTCTAACAACTTTTTTCCATTTCATCTATCTGCCTTTGTTAGCAATTGTTTTTAGTAGCTTGGTTTAGCAATCTATAAATTGAGCATGTAGATACCACAAAACAGATGAAAAACGGAAACAAATCAGGCCTCATAAAGTTAAGAATGTATGGAAGAATCATGGAATATAAAGATAATTTTAATATGTTGTTTTTAGTGTCCAATATAGCAAACGAAAGGCCTGTGAATTACACTGGGTGGAAGTAAGAAAATCAGTAATTAATGAGTATCTAGTTTTACTATCATGGCTAAACAGTGCAGCTGAGTAAAAATTATGTTGTCATTCTTCAGATTGCTGATGACTTGTGTGCCAATTGCAGTATTGCAGCTGGATATCAGAGCTCTAGGACACACTGTAACAAACCTTTCTTATTGTAACTGCAGAAATATCTCTGTTGAAGAATAATTCTTACAGTGGTAGCAGTGGTATATAAAATGTGAATCTGTTACAGAACTATAGAAATCTGCAATTAGAAAACAGTAGGGCTGTCGAGCGATTAAAAAATTTAATCATGTTTAATTGCTAATTAATAGCGTGCACTGCCCCTTTGAAATGCTGCCGCAGCATTTCAAAGGGGCAGCATCGTGGGAGCCCTGGATCAGCTGGAGTCCCCACTTGACCCCAGGCTCAGTACAGCTCCCTTTGGAAAGGCCACCCTGGTGAAGTCCCCAGCTGACCTCGACTCGATGCAGCGCTGCCCTTTGCAAAGGCCACGGCAGCACTTCAAAGGGGCAGCGCAAGGCGGAGCCTGGGATCAGCTGAGCACTCCAGCTGATCCCTGGCTCGTAATACGCTGCCCCTTTGAAGCTCCAGACGGGCACTTCAGAGGGATAGCATAACGCAGAGCCCCCTTGATGCGCTGGAGTGGCACTTCAAAGGGTCAGCGCAACGCAGAGTTGGGGATCAGCTGGAATGTCCAGCTGATCCCCAGCTCCTGTTGCGCTGCCCCTTTGAAGCACTGGACAGGTGCTTCAAAGGTCCAGCACTACATGGAGTCCGGGGTCCGCTGGGAACACCAGCTGATTCCAGGCTCCTAATGCGCTGCCCCTTTGAAGCGCCGGTGCGGTGCTTCAAAGGGGCAGTGCAGCATTAAGTCCTGCGATGAACGTGTTCAAAAAATTAATGCGTTGATCCTTCCCTGCGATAATCGCAGGCATTGATGCACATCAATTGACAGCCCTAGAAAACCGGTAAAATAGATGATCTTGGACCAAATTCTGAACTCAGTTGAACTGCAGTAGCTTTCTTAATCTGAAGAATTGAAAACTAACATCAAAGTGTAAGTAATGGAAGAGCTTATTTTATTACACCCTTTTGGCTGCTTTTATGGGAAAATCTATTTTAATTTCACGGACATATCCTTGTAGAAGTCAGGTTGAATTGTGTGTTTGTAAATTATAGCACAGAGAGCTTTAATTGCTTGCACAAACAGCACCAGACCTGTGCACCCAGCACTGCACATTGGGTCATGTCCATGTAGGATCTCCCCCTTTGTGCATAACCTGTACCACACAGCATGGCTGCTCTGCCAGCTGAATGGCTTCTGCAATGGCAAATGAGCACAAAGGAGGTGGAGGAGACAAGATAGATGTGAGTGGAGATTGGGATGAAGCATTTTGTCCCTATTCTGGTTCATGGAAAGTAGGTGAAATGAATATGACTCTGACCACTATAATCTCTCTTGTATTGCTCACCAGCTTTCCGGAGGGGGTGGTCATAGGGACTGCTGGAGCTCGAGGGAGACCCGGCTAGTCAGTTCCAGTGGTGGTGTGCTGCTGACCAGGAGCACTGTGTGCAGAGCCAGCATTGAGACCAGGTTCTCTAAATAGATTCCTGCGGGATCATCCAGACTTCTCTTCCCTCTAAATTAACAGAACACTGGCAGTGTACCCCCAGAGAGCTAAACGTGTTAGCAGACTCGGCTACTGTCCGAGATTAAACACTTTGGAACACAAAGATTTCAGCCTGTTTAGCGCCATGGCAAACACACTAGAAAATCCATCAGTCGTGGCTCATGGACAAAAGCTTTTGGATATTCAAACACAAAAACTGGTATCGTTTTCCAGGATAGGTTGTAGATTGTCAATGATGGGTTTAAGTTGGAGCCTGTACGTCATGACCAGTGGTGTTCTGTTATTTTCCTTGTTGGACCTGTCTTGAAGTAGGTGACTTCAGGGTACTTGTGTGGCTCTGTCAATCTGTTTCCTCACTTCCCCAGGTGGGTATTTAAGTTTCTGTTCTATCAGGGATGATCTAGACGGTACTGGGTCCTGTTTTGAGGGCAGGAGACTGGACTCGATGATCTCTCGAGGTCCCTTCCAGTTCTATTGCTCTATGATTCTATAAGTGGTCGGCCACAACAGCTGTTGTTTGCATTCCTTGGCAGAGGCACCAGTTAATTGGTCTTCTCAGGTCCCTCTCCTTCACTGTTCCTTCTCTGGCAGAGCAGCACTGGATGGTCTGTCTCATCACACCCTGCTGGTGTCATGTGGTTAATTTCAGGTTCACGTGTAAAGCTGAGATATACAGGACAGGTGGCAGATAGTGGAAGGGGGCGGAGATGGAGGGGAGATGGGCTGTGCAAAAAAGTGTACATGAAGGAAGTGTAGTATTGGTAGTAGTGTTCCATGGAAGGGGTGATGGTGGAATAGCTCATGCCCTCATTATTTTGTCCACCAATTAGGCTTAATTTCTGGTCCCACCTGCCTCTTGTTTACCAAACATGATCTTACCACAGTCCTAACACAGTATCAGTAGATCTTGGTTTAAATCAATTTAGTCTATCTGCTTCTCACATCTTTGTCTGAAACAGGCTGTTGCTGTCTTTATGCTAGCTGAATCATTCTGATAGTGACCACTTATTCCAAAAGCCCATGTTTACATATAAATAGCCATCTTCTGTGCAGACTGAACTGTTGGAATGCACCTGTTGCTGTTTTGATTATTTTCAAATAATCTATCAAGGCAAGATTTTGTGTCCCATTACTTAAATTTTCACAAAGTACTCTACATTATTAATGTGCCTAACTCCTAGTGAAATTTAGAAGAAGGGCACCTAGCTTCCTTCAGCTCCTTTGAAATGCTCATCTAGCCTGTACCTTCTGTAGAGCAGGAAAAAAAATTGTGATTATACGGTTACTCAAACACATTTTAACATCCCTAGTTAAAGGAATGTCTGTAGGGAATAATTGGCCTGTCTCCCAAGGTCTGTGAGAGAGGGGTACTGTTTTCCAGGATAGGTTGTAGATTGTCAATGATGCATTGGAGGTGTTTAAGTTGTGGCCTGTAGGTCATGACCAGTGGTGTTCTGTTATTTTTCTTGTTGGATCTGTCTTGAAGTAGGTGACTTCAGAGTGCTTGTCTGGCTCTGTCAATCTGTTTCCTCACTTTCCCAGGAGGGTCTTTAAGTTTTAAGAATGCTTGATAAAGATCATGTTAGTGTCTGTCTGTGTCTGTGGGATCGGAGCAGATCCGGTTGTATATTAGGGCTTGTCTGTCAACAACAGATCGTGTGATGTGTTCTGGATGGAAGCTGGGGGCAAATCTAGTCAAAGGGAACAAATGGATTAGTAAAGGAATTTACAAGTAAATCCAGGACAAAACAAAATAAGAGAGAAAACAGACCAATTAGTAATTGAAATGAAATTGTTGATTCTAACTTTAGCCATGTTTGACCGTAACCATTTTAAAGGATGACCTAATATTAGATATGATTAGCCTTTAGAAAAACAAGAAAGAGACAAAGACAGGAATAATGAGTCGCAGAAAGCATAACCAATTATTTATTTGTAAAAAGGAGAGAAACATATCTCCAGCACTGGGAAAAAAAGCAGTGGGGCTGTTCTGACTTCTACCAGGATTCGAACAAGCCTCTGTGGAGAGAGAAGCCCCCAGTAAGTCTTTGCTGCAACTCCTCTGAGTCTGAGGCTTCTCTGCTGAACTAATCTGGCCTTTAGATATTTATAATATTCATTTTCTATATCACACACAACCTTTGACATTCAAGACCAGTCTTCTAGATCAATGTTTCTCAACATTGTGGTACGAGTACCCTTCGGGGTACTCAAGAGAAGTCTGGGGAGCTAGATCAACACAACTGAAATTTGGAGAAAACCGAATTTTTGTTTTAAGTTTTACAGTGTATTATTATTTTTGTACTTTTTATACCCCAAAATTTTATCACCCGCCTGGCTAAAATTAAGTCATTTAAACAAATTGTGTTACAATGATAGAAAACAATTTTGTGTGTCTGAAAACTGTAGGTACTGGGGGTGCGTATAATTTTTTTTTTTAAAGAGGTACTTTATAAAAAAGGTTGAGAAACACTGTTCTAGATGGTGCACTGAAGTGTTAGGAATTAGAGCACCCACCTCAACAGCTTCAGATTCTTATATAAGTACAACTTAATGAATCATTTCCTTGTCAGAAACAATTTTTGCTGATGACCGCAGCACTTTTAAATATTTGTCTTTACAGTACTTTTTGTTAGTATTTGCTTTTACTGAAATGTTGTGTTAAATTGCAATCAATCAGCATGTAAAATTTATGAGTTCCAATCACTTCTTGCAGTCAACTTGCAATCAATCAGTGTTCTAGACAGTTCAGCTGGTGCTGGAAAGATTTATTTTATGTTTAGTTACTAAACATGTAGTTTCCATATTTAAGCTAGGACAGTTGCTGGAAAAAAAGTGCTCAGCTGGAAAAAAAAAAGCGCTCAGATTCACACTGTACTTTTATCATGGTATATACTGATGGAAAAATAAATGCAGTTATTAGTCTTTGAACTTTTGGTTTGAACTCTTTCCCTCTCCCCCTCACTTGGTGTTTGAAAGATATTAGTTAATCATTTAAATTGCATGTTAACAAACTGTTAAATCAATTTATTTTAAAATTACTTAATTAAATGTTATATTCTGAAGCCACTTATAGTAACGTGTT
The DNA here is from genome assembly GCF_049634645.1 of Pelodiscus sinensis. Classification (NCBI taxonomy): domain Eukaryota; kingdom Metazoa; phylum Chordata; order Testudines; family Trionychidae; genus Pelodiscus; species Pelodiscus sinensis. Next base: position 39,363,001 of record NC_134718.1, read on the forward strand.
TATTAAAACACACATTTGGACTTTATTTTGTTGTGTTTGATTTTAAACTGACATGGCTCAAGAACATAGATGTTTGAAGATATTTCCAGTTAAAATGACTTCATTATCCTATTTCATATTAGCACATGGTGACAATCAGTGGATGTGTTCTGAAGTTTCTTTTTGACTAATAAACCATGACTCAGGGGGCAACTTACTGCAGCCACTGAACACTGCATTAATTTTCCTTCCTTCTCCCTCTGCACCCTCTCCCTTCATTTTGTTCTTTGTTTCCAGATGGAGAGATTGGAAAGAAATAGTAATCTTGGTTTGCAGACTGTCGGCAACATGGAACAGCCTTTCACTGTTAGTTCGTTGGTATGTATTACATTTTGATATTTAAATGCTTGGCACCCTGACTTTAAAAAAAACAGCAAACTGTATGATGCCACTCATGCTTGTTGTGTGGACTGGTGGTTCAAGGTTTTTTTACAAGGTTCCAGCCACCATAACCCTGCTACCTCCCTTATTCTCTGCCCAGCTGCTTCTTACTATGGAGTGTGGCAACCTGGAATTTAAATATTTAAAAAAATATTATACTTGATACGTTTGGTTTGTTGGGGGTTCTTTGCTTTTTTAGTTAACTGTGCGCTTCCTCCTGGCATGTGTATATTTACACATTCTGAATTGAAAGACTAAAGCATTTAAAATATAATAAGATGAAGCAGTTTCTCAGCAACAATTTCAAGTAATCAGAATATTTTAAGTAATAGTATGAAAGAGAAAATGCATTAAGCCTTTTTAAAAACATGGCTTTTCTTGCTGGCTTCTGTTCCTGTCCTGTCAAATAGCTTTAGTTTGCTCAGCTGTAAATGCAATACTTTAATCCATAAAGTTAACATTGAAATGAACTTCCTGCAATTTCTGATTCCTGTTATCAGACTGCACCCAATAGTAAATATTATATCCAAAGGTAAGGACTTGACTGCACTTGAAATACTACAGCGCAGCACTGCTGTGGCATTTCTAATGTAGAGACCAACTGTATCAAAAGGAGGGCTTCTCCCATTGCTGAAGGTACACCACTTCTTTGAAGGCGGTAGCTAGGTTGACAAAAGAATTCTTGTGTTAATCTAGTACTGTCTACACTGGGAGGTGGGGTAGTGCTGGCATAGCTAAGTTTCTCAGGGATCTGGATTTTTCATGTCCTCAGAACAGGAGTGAGCAATAAGGGGCCTGTGGGGCACATGCAGTTCACTAGGGTTAGTCCCTGGCAGGCCAGCAGACTCTTTATTTACCTGAGTGTCCGCAAGTACAACTACTCACAGCTCCTGTGGGTTGCAGCTCTCTGTTCCTGGCAGATGGGAGCTCTGGGTTGCGGTGCAGGCTTGGCCTGCTTCCCAAAGTTCCCATTGGCCAAGAATGGCAAACTGCAGCCAACAGGAGTGGTCAGGGGCTGTACCTGCAGACTGCATCCAGCACAAAGACCACTTATTGCCCATCCCTTTCTTAGGAGATGTAGCTTTGCCTGGGTAAGTTCCCAGTGTAGCTCAAGCGTAGGGAGAATACTTTAAATGTCTATAAAAATAGGCAAATGTCTATACAAATTGGACAGTTGATGGGAATTCATATCTTGGCAAATCTAGGAAGCTGTCAAATCAGGCTTATTCCTTGGTTTGTTTCACTCTGATTAATTTAATTTTATCTTTATCTTATTTCAGAAAATATGTATTTTAACATAATTTATTTGTTGTTTCTAGTGCCATTGAAGAAGCACGATAAAGCCTTTTTGTTGTTACTAACAATTGGGACTATTTATTGATTGATTTATATTTGTTTAAATTTAAATTTCCCTTGGTATCTTGAACAAAGTCATGTGTTAATGGGGTCAGCCATCCAAGGTGAAATGTAACCTGTGATATGTTGCTTGTTTTCAGGAAAAGCTAGTGGCTATGCCTGACCACACGGATGTTTCAGTGAGCCCAGAGGAGCGAGTACGTGCCTTAAGCAAGCTTGCCTGTAACATCACAATCAGTGAAGATATTACTCCACGTCGTTACTTTAGATCCGGAGTGGAGATGGAGCGCATGGCATCTGTATATCTAGAGGAAGGAAACCTGGAAAATGCTTTTGTTCTTTATAATAAATTTATAACGTAAGGAGAAATCTGTACGGTTTTTTTTTTTTTTTACCTAAATGATTCTGTTGGCTAGATTGATTTGGTAATTTTACTCAGACATCAAATAGGCCACAAAAAAGAGGAGCTTTTTACTCTCTCATTCTACTCCTCTTCCACACAAAGATTAAACAGAATTTTTTCCTGAATGAAAGAGCCATTTCAAAAGGTCCCGTGCATGCTTACCATGTGATTTTTTTCAAAAGGTCATAACTCCATCAAATTCAAAACAGATTTCACCAGAACTCTCACTTACTTCCTGAAAGCTAAGTCTACATCAGATTTAAACTTTCTAAGAAGCCAGATTAGCTGTAGAGCTTTAAAAAAAATTAAATATATAATGATGACTGGACATTTTCCTCACTCTGTCTGGTATCCTGATTGTTCAGACATTGTTGCATTTTTTTTAAACAAACACATACAATTTTTGGGAATAGATTTGGGCATGGAAATTTCCAGTCTACAAGGTGAACTTCAAAGAAAGCTATGGATGGCTGGAAATGGAATTATCCAGTGTGCATCCTACATGTGCAATAGATATTGATTTGCCTACTACATGCACAATAGATATTAATTTGTTTCATCTCACAGCACAGGCTGGTGTGGTCTAAAGTGGGCTGCAGTAATGCATGTCAATCTGGCATGCCATGACTTCACATGAAGTCTTTATAGACTTTCTCTGTTGGCAGCTTCCTCTCCTATACCTTTGCCAGGCTATCATTATTTCCACTGCAGTAGTTCATGAACATACACAAAATAAAGAATATTCACTGGCATGAAGAACTTAATAAGACAAGACCTAACAAGTGTGTTCAGAATGAAAAAGTAATGGAAGGACAAGGGTGATGCTGTTAAGATTTTGTTACAAGGTTAGCTAGTGCCCCGCATGGTGATTTCTGTTGCCATGTTCTAGTTAGTCCCTTTATTATCCATTGCTACCAAAGAACAAGGAAGAGTGCAGCCAACGACAGAAAATGATATTATGGGGGTTAAGATTTGTGTCATGTAAATCAGTGCTGGAACTTCAGTGACATGGTTTAAACCCGTGAAAGTGTAGAAAATGGCTTTAAATCAAATTGGAATGCAGTGTTCAAGAACATCTGTGATATGCAAAACTTATTTTCCTCCCAACATAAAAGCTGTTTTGGAAAATATGTGTGTTTAATTTTCTAGTTTATTTGTAGAAAAGTTGCCTAGTCACCGAGACTATCAGCAATGTGCAGTACCAGAAAAACAGGATATTATGAAGGTACTACGGCTTTTTCCTGGCATTTCTTAAATTGCTCTCCAACTAAACTGCTCTTTTCTCAATACAAACAAATGCACATGGAACCAACCCAGCCTACAATACTAAGTTCCTATAACTAGCTCCATTAGCAACAAAGTTTCATTTCAGCTTAGTCACTTGATCATTTCTGGGATAACTAATTGCAACTCCTGAAAACTGGTATTACTGAATAGAACCAATATTGTAGGTTTTTTTGGAAACTTAGTTACATATATTTCTAAATGTAGGGTCGTCAGGTTGGGAATTAGGGGAAGAGGGCCTCAGAGGTGGAGGTGGTGGTGCTTACCTCAAGCAGCCCCTGGATACAACGGGATGTCCCCCTCCAACTCCTACTCATAGGAGTAGTCAGGGGCTCGGCATGCTACCCCCACCCTAAGTACCAACTTTGCAGCTCCCATGGGCCCCAGCCCTGCCCTACTCCAGATCTTCCTTCTGCCCTCCAAACCCCTTCAATCGCAGCCTGGAGCTTGCTTCTATAATCCAAATCCATCATCCGCAGCCCCAACCCAGAGCCCACAGCCAAAGCTTTCACCCCCCCTGCACCTCCAACCCACTGCCCAGCCTGGAGCCTCCTTATGTACCTTTAACTACTCATTTTTGGCCCCAGCCAGAGCCCTCACCCCACCGTGCACCTGAACCACCTGAGCCAGCCCAGTGAAAGTGAGTGAGCGAGCAAGCAAGCAAAAGAGGGTTGGCGGCTATAGTGAGCAGGGGCGGGGACTCAGAAGGGGCAAGGCAGAGGTGGAAGCTCAAAGAAGGGACAAGACGAGTGTTTGGTTTTGTGTGAGTAGGAAATTAGCAGCTCTATCTAAAGGGTACATATGTTTTAAATACATTAAATTAAAGCATGTTGCATCTTATCTTTTCTTCCATTTAAGTGAATGGCCATTGACTTGAGTGGAAGCTAAGCATTAAGAAGTCATTTGGAATCATTAGCGTACTGTATGTTATCTGTTTAACGTGTGCTTATAAGCCAAAGTATTTTCTACTTTCCTTAATACTAAGATATGTACTCCATTTCCTTTTTATGCTTTTCTCAGTTTTTCTGCTACTATATTGGTTTCATCATTGCTTTAATTGAAGGATAAACTTTTAAAATAATCCCTTCCTCAGTTTAAAATACTGGCAATTGTCTGTTGATATTCATTGAAATATGGAAAACTATCTCTTCTGCCAAACCCTTTACCTTATGGTACCATTCCACAGGGCATTCCAAGTGAAGCCAGAAGGAAGTGCAGGTTGCAGCTCTATAAACTGAGACTCTCTGGTCTGGCAGGGCCACAGGTGTTCCAGGATCAGATAGTTGTGGCACATAGCATGGGAGGGGAGCACAGATGGGGGAGCTAAGCAGTCCAGGGGGATGTCAGGACAGGGGATGGGTCCATCAGCAGGGCAGCCAGAAATGACTTTTCCTGGTCTGGCAAAATCCCTCATCTGGGACAAGTCAGGTCCTGAGAGTGCTGGACCAGGGAGGTGCAACCTGTAGCTGCTTTCTGGTCTAAGTGTGTACTGTGACATGGAGTAGCACCTGTGCACTGATTTGTATAAACTCAAATTAATCTGGCAAAATGCTACACTGTTGTTAAATTTTCCATTTTGTTAGTTATTTAAAACACCCCCACACCTATGGGGACAAGTTATTGAACTCAGTAGGAGTAATTATGTGAGTAAAGCCAAGCAAGAATGTAAAGTGCCATGTGATTGAAGTCAATCATTGTAAATGCAATACATTTAATAATGTCTCTTTTGAGGCTTGGTCCACATCATTTTCTTCCAACTAGGGTTGCCAGGTGTCTGGTTTTGAACCGGACAGTCTAGTATTTGAGCTTTCTGTTCAGGAAACAAATTGAGAAAATATAAATGAGAAAATATAAATGTCCGGTATTTTCTAAATAAGATGTAATGTAGATTGTGATGTAATGTCAAGTGAGTCTGGTATTTTTGTTGAAACCATCTGGCAACCATACTTCCAACTCTTGTTCTGCCTTAGGCCTTGAATTAGGAGCTCATCCCGATTCAGGAAGTGTACCCAAACACATGCTTAAATTATGTTAATCAATGGGATTAAGTACATGCTTAAGTACTTTAATTAAGGCCTTAAAATGTGCAATATCAAAGACACCCCCCTCCCCCTTCCTGCAGTAAACTCTCCATAGGCAGAACCCTACATCTGAGTGGAGACCTAGGCTCCTTCTGGACAACTCATTGCAGGATCTAGGCCAAAACTGATTTGAAACCTAGAACTAGATGTCATCTGAGCCAGTAATTCCATTGTCATATGTCATTTATGTCTCTGAGGCATCAGTCTGGTTGGAAAAGTGACTTTCCTTTCCTAAAAGAAATCTGTTGTCCAGATCTCAGCTGGTTTAAACTGGCATTGCTTCAATGGATTGTGCCAATTTATAACTGTGGACATGGCCTTATATATTTGACATGCCTGTAATTTAGTGTGTTTAACTTTTGTTTTGAAATGATTGCCTTTGAAAATCTGCATTCCAGCTGGTGTTCCTTCCCAGCTAACTGTTTGTTTGTTTGTTGTTTGTTTGTTTGTTTGGAAGGCAGGAAAGCAGTTTTACATTTTTTTTTAACTCTCCTCTCCTCCCCCTTAAATCTCAAAAGAAACTGAAAGAGGTCGCATTTCCAAGGACAGATGACTTGAAGAAGGATCTTTTAAAGAAATATAACGTGGAATACCAAGAATATATGCAAGACAAAGTAAGTCTTAGCTGAATTCACATCTAATTTTTAAAACATTATTCGTATTAATGTTTACTTATAACTAACTGATTTAATAAGTATTATAGAATCAAAATTCAAATAAAAAGCAGTTGTATGAGCAAAAAAATCAAAATGTTACTATTGCATAATAGTTTAGGCACTATTAGAAATTGGGTCTTTTGAATCTCTAATAAACCAGTGATTTAAAAATAAGTGGTATATATGTGTGGTTATTTAGAAATAAATATGTAAGTGTTTTAGTATTTACATAATAGAAATACTTACTGTCTGTCTTTATCTACTGCAGAAAAAGCCTCTATTGCAGTTTAGTACGGTTTGGTTAATACTATTTTATTTGAAAAAGTAAGATACTGTACTAATGAGTATTTAAATAGGCCCCTTTTCCCCAAAGAAAAAGAAAAATTAGACCACAAGACAACTAGTATTCACTTGAACTCTGACATGCATCAAGGCATTGTGAAAGCTACAAAGTTAGGCTAGGTTCTGGTGGATATGTGGGAGTATTTAGATTGCTATTTAAGAGCTCAAAAGTCATACTCCCTCTGGGTATGTCTACACTACAACGTTAATTTGAACTAACTTAGTTCGAATTAGTTAATTCGAACTAAGCTAATTCGAACTAACGGATCCAGACTAAAAAACTAGTTTGAATTAGCGTTTTGCTAATTCGATCTAGCATGTCCACATTAAGTGGTCCCTGAACCGGGCTTAAGGATGGCCGGAAGCAGTGCCGGCAGGGCATCAGAGGAGGACTTAGAGCGTGGAGATGCTGTCTCAGGCTAGCCGAGGGCTGTGCTTAAAGGGTCCCGACCCCCACCCCGGACAGATAGTTCTCAGGGGTGCCCCGCTTGCAAAGCAGTCCTGGCTTGGATTGCCCGGACTACCCACACTGGGCACATCACACCACTCGGCCATCAGCCCGGCTGCACTTGCCGCAGGCTGCCATCTGGGGAGAGGGGGCAATTGGGAGGGCTGCAGGAGAGCTTCCACCCCCAGAAGCCCACAGAGCCAGCCCAGTCCTCCCCATCGGGGGCTCGTGCCTCATTCCTCCCTCACCTCCTTCCACTTACCCCTCCCTAGCCCCTCTTCTTGATGTACAAAATAAAGATAACGTGTCTTCCAAAATGGAATCTGTCTTTATTGAACAAAACTGGGGGAGACTGGGAAAAGGAGGTGGGAGAGGGGAAGAGAGAGGCTGGGAGAGGGGAGGGCAACTAAATGATCAGGGGTTGGGAACAGGTCCCATATGAAGAGAGGCTAAAGAGACTGGGACTTTTCAGCTTAGAAAAGAGGAGACGGAGGGGGGACAGGATAGAGGTCTCTAAAAGCAGGAGTTGGGTAGAGAGGGTGCATTCAGAAAAGTTCTTCATTAGTTCCCATAAAGAAGGACTAGAGGACACCAAAGGAAAGGAATGGGTAGCAGGCTTCAAACTAGTAACAGAAAGTTGTTCTTCACAAAGCAAAGAGTCAACCTGTGGAACTCCTTGCTGCAGGAGGCTGTGAAGGCTAGAACTAGAACAGAGTTTACAGAGAAGTGAGATAAAGTCATGGAGGTTGGGTCCATGGAGTGGTATTAGCCAGGGGGTAGGAGTGGTGTCCCTGCCCAAAGTTTGTGGAAGGCTGAAGATGGATGGCACGAGACAAATGGCTTGGTCACTGTCTTCGGTCCATCCCCTCCAGGGTCCCTAGGGTTGGCCGCTGTCGGCAGACAGGCTACTGGGCTAGATGGACCTTTGGTCTGACCCAGTAAGCTCAGGGCTCAGGGTCAGGGGTCTCAGTGGACCACCTTGATTCTCTTGCACACCTGCTCCTGGGTGGCCAGGCTGGCAGCTCTCCTGCCCTAGACGGCCACTTTCCTGTGCCTAGTGCGGAGATCGTGGACGAGGTCCACGATGTCTGCACTAGCCCAGGCGGGTGCCCGCCTCTTGCGGTCCTGGGCGAGCTCCCGGGAGCCGCCAGCCTGGTCCCGGGAAGAGGGGGAGGGCTGGGGGGCATCGGGTGGGTGGCTCGATCCATGCCAGGTGCAGGGTCTGCTGTCTGGGTGCTGGCAGGCTTGCACCTGGCACGGGCACCGTAGCCAGCCCGTGCCCCTTTAAGAGGTCCGGAGCCGGAAGGGGGGCAGATGAGTTTCCCTGGTGTTGGCCAGAGTGGCCACCAGGGAAACCTGGGGAGGGCTAGCCTCCCACTAGTTCGAATTAAGGGGCTACACACCCCTTAATTCGAACTAGCTAGTTCAAACTAGGCTTAATCCTCGTAAAATGAGGTTTTCCTAGTTCGAACTAAGCGCTCTGCTAGTTCGATTTAAATTCGAACTAGCGGAGCGCTAGTGTAGCGCCTATGAAAGTTAATTCGAACTAACATCCGTTAGTTCGAATTAACTTTGTAGTGTAGATATACCCTCAGTGTCTAATGGAGTCACTGAGCGTAGCATTTGTAGTTTAAAAACGTGCAGTGGAAAGAGGTAGAGGACGTAAGGAATGCTGTTCTTTCTCCTGCAGTATGTCTCTTACAGTTTGGAACAAGAACCCATGTTCCCATTTATAATTTGTTTCTGAGGTTTTATTTAGTTTTCGATGTTAGTCATTGATGAAGTATCCATATTTTACATTTGAAAATTTGTGTTGCTGTCCCTTTAACAGAAGTGGGGAAGGAATGTTGGAACCTGAAGGTTCCCTGCAGTTTGTGGAATAGCAGTTGGGGTTGGGCATCTGGAGGGAGATGAGAACACAGTGAAGACCTTTGTGACCGAGTCAGAACAACAAGCAGTGTGGAAAAATGCAAGGTTAAGAGTTTCATCTACATGGAAAACTTACATTGGCACTGCTCCGCATGCCTGACAGGCGTAGCTTTGAAGACCTATCACCTGGTATAGGCAGTACTAGTCAACGGAAGAATTCCTCCATTGGTGTAGCAACCGTCTCATGGGGAGGTGGATTAAGTATAGTGATGGGAGAACACCCTTCCTGTCATTGCAGTGCCTGTGCAGCAGTTTAAGTATAGACATACCCTAGGTTTTTGGAAGCAGTGCAAGGGAACTTAAAGTGAGTGAAGAAAGGAAAAAGGCAGGAGAAAATGCCATAGAGGGAACTTTATTGTGAAATCCACCTGAAGATATGTGTCCTTTTATAAAGGCTTTTTGTGCTTCCGAATTAAAAAAATATATATTTGTTTTTAGACTGCAATTATCTCTACCAAATTATAATTGGGTTAGGGGCATATATTATCAGTAGTGAGGTAAATGCATAATGTGTGAAGAGGCGTGCAGAATGGAAGATTTCGGTCTTCTGTCTCATGTGTTGTGTTCATTATTTTAGAGCACTTTAATGGACACAATTGTATTGGGCAATGTGGCTAATGTGTTCCAGACAGTATCGTTATTGTCCAATGATAACTGGTTAATCCATTTGGTAGCTTTCCCCTCACCATTTTGTGACTTTTTTAGTACTGTCTAAAGGATTTTACCCTTTAATTTACATACTTTGCAGAACAAGTGTAAAGCTGAATTCCTAAGGAAACTGGAGCAGCAGAGATTGATAGAAGCCGAAAAGAAGAGAATTGCACAGATGCGACAACAGCAGCTTGAAACAGAGCAGTTTCAGTTCTTTGAAGATCAACTTAAGAAGCAAGAACTAGCCCGAGATCTGAAAATTAAAGAGAATATGGTTGATGGGAGTGTGCTATCTTGCATTTCTATGCATCAGAATAGCTCCTTATCCACCACTTTTTCTGACAAAGCCAGTAAGAATGATGCCTCTGTTTCTGCTAGACAGTCTCTTTCAGTAAACCAGGCATTAAAGCCAGCAGCCACTTTAAGCACTGTTCAGAGTAAGTGCCATTTGGACTGTAATTCTCTCTACTTCTCTTAACATAGCATATAATATAGAAGGGCCCGACATGGCTTCAGCCCAGTGCGGCTTTGCCCTGACCCCTCCCAGGGGCAGGGGGGAAGGGCAGGGGGAGCCTCAGCCTCTTGGAGTGTGGGTGGGGGGAAGGGGGAAGAGCCGGGGCAGCCTCGGACTCTCCCTGGGGGCTGACACTAGGGGAGCCAATGGCTGAGACCGTTGGGGGGAGGGGGGACAAGGGCCGGGAAAGCATTGATCTCTAGAGGGTGGGAGAAAACTGGGGCTGGGATGGCCTCGGCCCCTCCCGAAGGGGGAGAAAGAGCCAGGATGGCCTTGGACCTTTCCCAGCAGCTGGGGAAAGAGCCAGGGCAGCCTCAGCCCTGGGACCTGCCCGACCGAGAAAGAGGTTGGCAGGCATAGTGAACAGGGGGTGCAGCCCCCTTGTTCCGATTAAAAAATTCTTTTTGGCAAGTATGGCACTGCCTAGGTGTAAGTCAGTTCAGTTGATCTGTAACTGTCTAAACCTCTTAGATTAGAAAATGTCACACCAAAGACTAGATTATAAATGCTCTCTCTCCTTGTTTATTAGATCAAGTGGCCGAAGCACTCCGAGGTGTAGTTTTACCCACAGATCTTTGTCACAAATTTCTGCTGCTAGCTGAGGCAAATACAGTAAGAGGAATAGAGACATGTGGAATTCTCTGTGGAAAACTGGTACAGTTATATGATCACATTTGTATGGGGAAGGCACTTTGGATAGTACTGTTTTTTCTGTAAGGAACTGATATCAAAGCAAAAGCAGATCTGAAGTGTAAGAGCTAGTCTACACTACCATGCTACAGCAGTACAGCTCCACTGATGCAACTATAGTTCATCCGGTGAAGACATATGCTCTCGCATTGGCAGAATTACTTCACCTCAACAAGAGGCGGAAAGAGTGTTGCTCAGATGAGTGGCTTTTTTTATACCTCTGAGTGATGGAACTTACATTGACTTAAGCAGTAGTGTAGACAAGCCGTCTATGTGTAATATCTGTTTAACTATGTTATTGAATTGTGGTGAGCCGTTTGCATTGTTACAAACCTATTTGATCTTAATTTCCATAGTTATTGAGGTCATGTGCTGTTATGAAGCTGTACAATTAAACTCTATTACAGGATTTTTCAAGAACATTCCCAGGAATTCATCAAACAATATGAGGCTTAGTTATAAGAAAACTGGATTTTAAACATATTAGAAGCTATTGTCGGGTGTCATCAAATTCTACAAAAAAATCCACCACTTTCAGCAAATAAAACAAAAATCACTGCTCTTTGTTTTTACCTATATGCTAAATAATGCTTAGTGGTCAATTAGCTAATTTTGCAGCAGTACTTAATTATCAGGTTGTTGCCAGAGCAAGGGCGACTGCACCACTGAAGCTGATCCATAGACATGCAAGTACTGTACAGAGTATTTCTAAGTAGATATCCAAGTGCTTTAGAGACAGATAAAAGCCAAGAACAATAAAACAGGGAAGCATGTTGTGTTTCAAAGAAAGGAATCATATTTTTAATGTTCTTGCTTCCATTCTTAACAGACATCATCTCTCCTTTTACCATTTTTCTGTGCATACACATTTCATATATGTTTGTTGCTTTTCTGAATACTGATGTGATGAAATACTGGCCAGATTCTTAGCTGGTGTAAACTGGCATAGTTTAATTGAACTCAGTAAAGCTACTGCAATTTACAGCAGCTGAAGATCTGACCGGTTTTCTTCCTCAAGATTCATGTTCAGCATTTATTAATTCTAATACCCTCAATTCAAGTCATTTTCTTACCATGTGTTTTACAGACGCATAATGAATTTACTATTACTCATGTGATAGTGCCAAAGCAGTCTGCAGGGCCAGATTACTGTGACATGGAGAATGTGGAAGAATTATTCAGCGTTCAGGATCAACACGATCTTCTCACTTTGGGTTGGATCCATGTATGTATGCCTTATGGATCTTGACTTCTCTGTATTGGCTACATAGGCTATATAAAGCCAGCACTGGAAACTCCAGTGAAAGGAAGTAATTTGCATGATCTAAACTAATTTTCTCTCTCAGTCTTTCTGCTGTGGCCTGATTTGACATACAAGCTGTTTTTTGTTTCTAGGAAGCTGTAAAGTGTTTCATTGATACAGTAGGCCCAATTTTTCCTGTTCAAATTCTATTTAAGACAACAGAGGCTGTCTGTCTGTTGGCAGAATTTGGCCCAAAATTCTGTCTTATGTAAATGGTATTGAACGAGGTATACATGTCTGACATGTATTCTCAGAAAGGAAAAGAGCCGGAGATTTCAGGAAGTCCACTAGGACATCTCTGTTGAGTTTATATGGAATTCATTCAGCTGTTACAATAACACATGAGAATTTAAAATCCTAATATATACAAGATATAGTTGAATGCAGCATTTGGTCCATCTGTATGAGACATTTCTAAAACCATTACTTGGAGATTATCGAACTGTAGAGTTTGGATCAAGTAGTTTTGAGCATTGTGAGTTTATTCCAGGCATGGTGAGAAGGAAAAGTTGTGATATAAATATTAAAAAGTAGAGGGCTTGACTGAGTGCATTACAGAGTTTTCTTTGTAAATCAGTGGTGAAGAAGAATTTTTTAATGATAGCAAACACGACAAAAAGAAACCTGCAAGCAAAAGAAGCTTGAGGCTCTGTTTTATTAGAATAGCTCTTAGATTTTTTTTTCTATTGCAAATTAGGCTCATCTTGTATTCCATAAAATTCTAAAATGAAACACAAAACATACATATCTGTGGAAATGAGTAAATCACCTAAAAAGTTAACTTCTAATACTTAGTACATTAATGACTAAAATAATAAACGGTGAAGTAATTCCTGACTTCTTTAGAGGGTCAAGGACCTGAACCTCTAAGGACCTTTAATTTAAAAAATTAAATAAAAGTTTGTCAAAGTTTTTGAAATACAGTATCCCACTTTGACTTTTTCTAAGAAAAGTTGATTTTTTTCCTTTTAAAGTATTTTTTTGTTTAGCAAGTTTAATTTATAGTGTAAAAAATCGTTAATTGGAAACAAAATATTTGAAATTTCGAAACAAAACATTTCAGTTGAACTGGACTGAATCGTTTTGGTATTTTTTCCATTCTTAAACATTTTTAAGATTTCAATTTTTGGTCCTGATTTGGCACTGGATATTGTGTGTGTGTGTGTGTGTGTGTGTGTGTGTGTGTGTGTGTGTGTGTGTGTGTGTGTGTGTGTAAATCTTGAAAATGTTAATTGTGCAGGAAAACTGATTACTGTGGCCACTCTGCTCTGGCAATTTGCTATTCAATGTATGTTTGCATTAGAACCAAAGACAGTGGTGTACCATGTGAACACCATGTAAAATTTCAACTTGCTTCACACTTTCATTTTCACACTTTTTACCTTCTAATGAAAATTACTTTTAATTATGTTCTAATTTTTACTTTCTATTTGAAATATTGGCATATGATCCCATTTTAAGGGATTTTGAACAAATAACTTAAGTCCTTTTCTCTCTGCCTGCTATCCTATTATACTCACACATGCCCTTTCAGTCTAGCATTGTTTCTTTTCATAAGAACATTAATCTGATATTTATAAGAATTTAAAATTGTTTTTGTAAGCCTTCATGCACCTGGTGTTAGGAATTTACTTATGGGTGGTCGGTGAAGGGAGGGATGGGAGAAGGAAGCCCCCAGTCCACCTCCAGCCCTGCCCATTTCCTGCCCTCAGGAGGAAGGGCAACAATTCCCCCTTCCAATCACAGGGAGGGGAGTGGGTGCGCGCTCGCCATAGCGTTCCCAGCCCTGGTGGAAGGCGTATCGCACTGCACAGCATGACCAAGCCCAGCCCACCCTCTCAAACACCGGGGGAGGGAGGAGGCTAGACCGCATGGCACAGCATGGCCTTCCTCCTCCCTCCCCCAGTGCTCTGGGCCTGGAGAGGCTGGGCTGGGCTGGACTGTGCCGCACGGTGCACTGGGGAGGGAGGAGACAAGGAGCGTTGTGCTGTGTGGCCTGGGCCAATCCAGCCTCGCCAGCCCCGGAGCACTGGGGGAGGGAGGGCGAGTGCTGGGGGCAGTGACATTCTGCCCTCAGAACACCTACAGTAGGCACTGTGGGGGGAAGTGTGGGCAGAGCTATACCTAGCGGTTTGGGAAGGCAGAAACCTTCCCCCACCCTACATACCAGACACTCATGAATTTACTTATGACACTGTTGCGTTTAGTTTTTGCATTGTTGCAAAAGTTATCCTGAGAGCTTTATTATACTGGGGAAAAGTTTGGGTTTTAATAGCAAATAATAAAAACTGAATCCAGGGGAAATGCTAACACTTTCTCGTGTTACAAAATCCTGTTTCTTCTTGAATGGATTTTTTACCTTGACTAAGAAATACTTTCACTATGCGGAGCTTTCCCTTTCTTTTTGTAGACGCATCCAACACAAACTGCGTTCTTATCCAGTGTTGATCTTCATACTCATTGTTCTTATCAGCTAATGTTACCAGAGGCTATTGCAATTGTTTGCTCACCAAAACATAATGAGTGAGTTCTGTTTTTTTCTAAGTAATATTTAGCTCTCTCTCCCAGTCTGCTATCTCAGAAACTAGATCACCTGCAAAACAGCATCTGAATGTCAACTAAGGTGAAGGGGAGAAAAGGTTGAAGTATTTCCTTGAGTTTTGAATTGATCTAGGCTTACATTCCAGTGAGCCTGTCTGTACAGTTTTATTTTATTTTATTTCACTTGGTTTCCTATTTTAAAATTTTGTAAAGGGTGATGCTTCGCTTCACTCCACTTGGCAGGTGTGACCACGTTTGACTGATAGTGAGCTCTATGAGAAGTAGAACTATCAGGTGTCTCACTAAATCCAAACTGCACTCTCCATGAAGGGGAGGAGGACAGTATAAGTTTTTTAGCTTGTTCTTAGCAAAAAACACTAAAGTGATGGGAGCGTGGAGATAAATACAATACAAATAAATAACTAAAAACTGTTTAAAATACATTTTGTTACAGACCAAATTTGTAAAAGTATGTAAGCATTGCTCTTCTCAGCATTACAAGGTCTAAGGTCTCGATTCACAAGAGGCTTAGGCATTAGGTTTGCCAACTCTCCTGCTTTCACTGGGAGTCTTCTAGAATCATGCTCCATCTCCCGGAGGCTATTTCAGCCAAACTGGGCGGTTTTGGGCACTAACAGTCTGGCATGGCAGTGGAGCTAAGGCAAGCTCTCTTGGCTCCATGCCACTCCCAGATGCGGCCAGCACCATCCCTGCAGCTCGTGGGTGAGGGCATCTCCTCATGCTATCCCCACCCCAAGCACAGGGACGGTGCTTGCGGACAAGGGCCATGCACAAAGCACCCTAGCCCTTGTGACCTAGGAGCTACTGCCAGAGGGCTGTCACAGTTGCTTTTGGGAGCTGCTCGAGGTAACTGCTGTCCCCTTCACCTCTTCCTGCACTCCAACCCCCTTCCCTACCTAGAGCTTACACTAAAATTCCTCCTCATTGTGTGCATCCCACACCCCCTCCTATACACTAACCCTGTGCCCCAGCCCAGAGCCTGCACCCAATACCCTCTCCCTCACTCCAGACTGGTGAAAATGAGTGAGGGTGAGGCCTTGGAGGAGGGGTGGGACAGGGATCTTTGGGTTTGCATGATTGGACAGTTGGCACTCCTATTAGGCATTGCAAGGCTGAGGTTTGCAACATGCACCCTTGGGTCCCTTCTTGAAGCCCATGCTTGAAGCCCACTCAGGAAATCCACTGGCGGACAAGAGACCACTTGTTTACATTGAGCTTCTGCACACACATGGCCCTCCAAAGCTCCCAGTGGCCATGGTTCACTGTTCCTAGCCAATGAGAGTTGCAGGAAACAGCAGCCAGCACATCCCTGAGAGCTGCGGGGACCATGCCTATTGAAATGCTCAGTATAAACAAAACTGTCTCATGGCCCATCAGCAAATTATCCTGCTGGGCCCCTGCCCTAAGGCAATTCAGGGACCCAAGTTGGCTCCCTAGGGGGTGAATTAGGCGATAAGAAAGGGATTCTCAGAAGCCAGCAAACTGAGCTGGGAGCCACCTGAGATAGCCAGGAGTGAAATACAGAAGAAAAGGCAGGTGCAGATGCACAGAGGCAGTCAGAATAGGTCTGCATTGCAAGTAGACACCTGCAGCTCGTCTGTGCCAGCAGGATTTGGGCTAAGAAGCTGTTTAAGAGCAGTGGACACATTAGGGCTCAGGCTGCAGCCCAAGTCCTAGAATCTGGGCTGTAGCAAGAGCCCAAACTTCTGCACCACAGCCCAAGCCCAGGGGCCTGAGTCATCTGGCATGGACCAGCTGCAGGTGGCTCACTGCAGAGCAGAAGTACCTTGAGGTGCCAGAGGCTCCTATCTGTGTCTCTGATTCACAGCCTTGACCCCTCTGCTGGTGTTAGGTGCTAAAGAATGGGCAGTCTTTCCTAGCAGAAACCAGAGTAAGTACCATTCTCCCACCACTGATTATAGCCCAGGGGTTAGGGTGTTCACTTGAGATACGGAGACCTCAGTTCTAATCCCTGTTCTGCCTGATTTGGATTAGGTTTTCCATGTCCTAAGCACTGAGGCTATGTTTACACTGCTATGTTATTTCAGGATACCAGAGTATCCTGAAATAGCTGTCCCTTGTCTTCACAGCAAGTCTGTTATTTTGGGCTCACTATTCCAATAGTGTTTCACAAGGAGTAAGGGACGTTTTGGAATAGTTATTTTGAAAATTGGCACTGTCTACACAGCACCAAATTACAAAATAAGCTATTTCAAAATAAGATATGCAATTTATCGTAGCTCAAATTGTGTATCCTATTTCGAGCTACTGTGCAGTGTAGACTGAGTTATTTGGTGTTCTGGGTTCCCCTTAGAAGCAGCATTAGTGTAAGAAACTGAGACAATATAGTCCCTTGATTAGGGCATACACCTGGGATGTAGGACAGTGTGTGGGGGGCAGGGGAGGTGCAGGAGAGTGGGATCCAGGGGCCTGTTCTTCCCCCCCATTCTGAAATTGAGGGCATTCATTTCTGAGGTAGGAAAGCTGGGTTCAAGTTCCCACTCCAAATCAGACAGAGTGGGGAGTCTAACCTGGGTCTCCCACATGCTAAAGGAGCAACCTAACCTCTGAGCTAATGGGTATGTTGGGGGATGTGTGCTCCCCAGCCAGTTCTGAAAATTCCTAGCTGTCCATTGTGCAGGTTGAGTGTAATTGTAGCACACCTTCCAAATGAGGTCCTGTAAATGAGGTAAAACCTAGTGTGAGAATCCCACCAGAGCTCATGATCGAGCAGCTTGAGAACTGGGGTGGATGTAGGAGGCATGACACATGCCTACCATCAGTCTTTTTTATGACACTCCTGGTTGGAGCCTCATCCTCCTGCACCCCTGCCTCTGGCCCAGCCCAGAGCTTCATCCTGCACCCCAAATCCCTCATTTCCATTCCCACACCAGAACCTTTACCCCCCAGCTGGAGCTCTCACACACACCCTGCACCAGCCCTGATTCCCCTCCTGCCCTCCAAACCCCTCATGTCCCAGCCTGGAGCCCCTTCTTACATTTCAAATCCTTCATTCCTGGCCCCACTTCAGAGCTCCACCTCCAGCTGGTGCCCTCACTGCCTCTAGCATCGCAACACACTGCCTCAGCCCAGAGTCCCATCCAATGCCCTGAACTGCTCAATTCTGGCCCCACCTCCCTGAGCCAGCCTGGTGAAAATGGGTGAGTGAGTGTAGGGAGAGCAGGCAAAAGAGGGAGGGGGAATGGAAGTGAGTGGAAGTGGGGCCTCAGAGAAAGGTGGGGCAAAGGTGTTTGCTTTTTTGTGCATAGAAAGTTGGCAACCTTATCATAGAATAGAATCCTAGAACTGGAAGGGCCCTTGAGAGGTCATCGAGTCCAGTCCCCTGCCCTCACGGGAGGACCGAGCACTGTTCTAAGTCATTCCTGACAGTTATCTGTTTAACCTGCTCTTACGTATGTCCAATGGTGGAGATTCCACAAGCTCCCTAGGCAATTTATTCCAGTGTTTAACCAGCCTAACAGTCAGGAAGTTTTTTCTGGTGTCTAACCTAACCCTCCCTTGCTACAGTTTAAGCCCATTGTTTCTTGTCCTATCCTCAGAGGCCCAGGAGAACAATTTTTCTCCTCCTCCTTATAACACCCTTTTAGATACTTGAAAACTGCTCTCATGTCTCCTCTCAGTACTTCTCTTTTATAAACTAAACAAGCCCAGTTCTTTCAGTCTTCTTTCATAGCTCATGTTTTCTAGGCCTTTCATAATTTTTGTTGCCCTTCTCTGGACCTTCTCCAGTTTCTCCACATCTTTTTTGAAATGTGGTACCCAGAACTAGACATAATACTTCAGTTGAGGCCTAATTAGCATAGAGTAGAGCAGAAGAATAACTTCTCGTATCTTGCTCACAACACTCCTGTTAATGCATCCCAGAATCATGTTTGCTTTTTTGCAACAGTGTCACACTTTAACCAGCAGAAATGTAGATTTCTTCAGGGTTAGTGTCAGCAGTGGTTTTGTGAATTTGAATGGCACCTAAATGTTGAATTTAGGTGTCTAACTGCCTCTACAGATGCCTATGTCCCCCTTGTGAATCTAGTCTTTAGGAAAAGCTGAGTGGGGTATCGTCTTCATGCTTTTAAAAACGGACATGTGGAGCAGGTCAATAGATTGCATGTAATTACAGCCTATAAACTTCTATAATACCTTCTGCTGCTATGCTTATAACATCTATTGCACCTCTTACTCATGTCTGTAACATCAATTAATCCATTAACTCTTCATAAACAATCTATAATTAGAAGCATAAAGTGTGACAGTGATTAAAAAAAACACCTGCATGCAATCGCTAGCAATGCAGTTTTACTGAGAAACTGCGAGTTCTCTTAACTCATCATGGCTTAAAGAATACAGCCAGCATACAGAGCTCTTTGGTACCACAGGGCGGATAGTAGCCTGTCTCCATATTCCCTAATATGTGCAAAGCTACATGTAGTTCTCCAGAACCTCTGTGCAAAACTGCCATGTACAGGATGCATTGCTGGCTATGATTGTTCCTGTGATCCAGAACTGGCAGTAACACCCTGGAACATGGTTGGGCCATGATCTGGATAGTGGCGAAGCAACAAGAATCTGTTTCTCCCCCTTTTCTTGCTCTTTCAGTAAATTTAGCAGGGTCACACACCATATTAATCCATATTGGCAGGGAATAGGAAATTGGTCTTTCATTATTCCTTTCAAAGGTCTAAGGTCTGGATTCACAAAAGTATACAAAAGTAACTGTCTTCAGCAAATGGTTGTACATCATATGATGGGTCCAAGGTCTTCTGTAACAACCTTGCTAACTCCATACCCACAGGAGCACCCTTCATCACCGGAGTAGTACTACTGACTTCAGTAGGACTACTCCTGTGAATAGGGACTAATCAGTGAGTAAGAGTTTATATAGGTCCATCCCCTCCACTTCTATTTCTGATTATCTATTTTTTATTCAGTGTTTGGAACATTAATCATAGTGACTTTAATTGTAGTCAGATGGTTCTTTGGTCTTCTGTAGAATTTCTTTTTACTAATAATAAAGACTCAATGCAGAGTATACATCAGCTGTAGCTGGCAAGACATTTTTTATTTTATAGACTCATAACTTTTAATGCCAGACAGGTGCATTTTTATCATTTTTCTGATTTCCTGTACATCAGAGACAATTACATTTTACCCCCTTAATCTGTATTGAATGCAGTAATTTGTGTTTGACTGATTAATGCTTGTTTGAACCAAGTTCTTTTAATACTACAACACTCCTTGAGTTTTGTTCTTTTGCTTTCCAGCACTGGGATCTTCAGACTTACTAATGCTGGCATGCTTGAAGTTTCTGCTTGTAAAAAGAAGGGGTTTCACCCACATACTAAGGAGCCTCGACTATTTAATGTAGGTATATTACTTTAAAAATATTTTAACATGTTCCAAAAGAATAGCCAGAGATAAGATCATTGTAACTCTCTCATCTGACCTGCTGCAATACAGGCCATAGCATTCCCAGAATTAATTCCTGTTTGAACCAGAGCATATCTCCTAGAAAACCATCAGTTCCTCCACATTTTCACCCATGTTTGTATTGTAAACAGCATTAGTTTGAGTTTCTTTATACACTTGAATCTCCATGCTCCGGATGTGCCTAATCTGGGAACACCCATGGTATGTATCCTGGCAGACAGAGGTGGAAGTGGCTCTGCACACTACTGCTCCCCCTCTCCTCTGGCTGGGGCAATGGCAGTGCAGCAATGTGCTTCCCCTGAGATTTTTCCCCACTGCTCCCATAGCAGTGGGGAGGGGGGGGGAGGGGAGAGGAGAGTGCAGACCCACATGTGCCCCCAGGAGTGGAGTGCAGTTACGTGCCCTACTCCCATCACCCTCATGCCTAGACCCACAGCACCCTTTCTGGCATAGCAAATTCTTTAATCCAGTATACACTGTTTCCCAGGGTTGCTGGATTAAAGAGGTTCAAGTGTATTTTTCCTTTAATACCTTTGGGCCATGTTTAGTTCAGAGTCCTATCCCCCACTAACAGGTGCATTCCTGATACCTCCTTCTAAGAGCCATTCATGCCTGATAGGCAAGTAACTGATGAGAATTCATGAGGTTAATTGACTGTTCAATTAACTGATATATAACATCCCTACTCCTTGTTAAATGAGGATTACTATGAGTCAGAGTAAGAAGTCCTCTGCTTGAAATAAAGGCTTGTAGTGTAGGTGTGCACTGTGTTATTTCAGAATAATCTCAGTCATTCTGAAATAACACTGCTGTGTAGACATACCCTAAGTGATTATAAAAAAGAGTAGCACACTCACTTTTAAATTAGAGTACACATTTACCATCTTGGTGCTGTTAATGGAAGGATTATACACCCATTCTTCTCCTCCAAGGACTGACCACCCTTGGATGAACTCTTTCAACTTGAAACGTGAATATAACTGCAGTGTATGGTTTCATCGTAATTTCTGTTTACTTTAACCACTACTCTATTTTAAATAAAGTTTTTGATTCTGAGACTCGTGGTTCCCTACTAAAACTAATTTATCTATAACTGCACCAGAGAGCCAAACCTAAAGAATTTAATTTGGTTATAGATATTATTTCCATGTAAAATGTAAAACAAAGGTTCTCACTACTAGACAGGCAGTAACCAGTAAATGTTACGAACAGCTCTCTGCCAAATTTGAGAAATAAAATATCCGCCAGAAAAGCAGCTTTCCCACATTAGGATTTCCAGTTGCTCCTTGAGCATGGAAAGTATACTCCTCTTGCCTTCCTTAACAGCTGGACAGTAGTCCCATGCCACCAGGGCCAGAGAATTCCCACAGAAGTTTTTCATTACCACTTAACAGATTTTTTTTTCTAACAAAGAATCACAACTGACTTTCCTAGTTGTGATGGCCAATAAATCTGCAGAGCTAACAGCTAGTCACCATGAAGGATAATTTTCTCTATGGAACCCTGTGTTGAACAGATCCATCTTTGCTTCCCCATCGGAGTAACAAATGGCAGCTAATCTTACATTAGCTGAAAAAATGTGACCCATCTTAAACTAGCTCAGTATTGCTGACTAGTGGCATTACAGGGGTGGGAGTATAGTTAAAGCTCTCTGTCTATCCCAGATGGGGAATAGTGGGCACCCATCATCCACTTTTTCCTGCTTTTCCAGCCAAAATATAAGCAGCCTATTCAGATACAGTAAAACCTGTGCCAAAATTTAACTCTTCAGCACTATTCTGTAAAGTCACTTTAATACATAACATATTAAAGCTTGTGCTTATCTAAACCTTACATGGTTTGGGGCTTCCTCTTATCTCATTAGTTTGGTAATAAACAAAAAGTGACTGCCAGCTTATGGGTGCTTGTGGCCTACATGAAATCATTTGTGGGTTTTAGGTCTGTGGATACAACAAGCCTCGACCTCATAAAACAACACTGAGAGCATCAGTTTTCACTGTTAGTAGCAGGCTGAGCAAAAACATGAAGATGTGAATATAGCTGGCGTCAGAACTAGCCTTTTTGCTATGCTAGAAGTGGTCTCAGCAGATCGGGGTGAGGAACACTGGCAGAGCCATATGAGAGAACTTGCAGTGCTCCTGGCAATGGCTTACTATTTTATTGCCGGTATCCAGGGCTGTTACTCAGCACCTTGGAAAGTATTGGGAACAATGAAGTGATTGGGGTTTTTTAGCTGTCACGTAGAAGAAAACAGAAAGAACATACAGGATATGGAACGGCTCTTTCATTATTTGGTTTGGAGCTGATCCTCATGGAATTTTGCCTAATATTCAAATGATATATTACCTTAATTGGCTGCTGTCAGGAACTAATTATTTGCTTTCTTTTACAGACCTGTAAACATGTAGTTGGGAAAGAAACAAAAATAATTGTGCTGGATCTGAGGTGATGTGGATGGAAGCTAAGTGGCCCTCCAAATAGGGGCCCCAAGTAGCAAAATTGCTGCCAGATTTTCCTATGGTGTTTTTCAGCAATTACTGATGTTTTATATTTATACGTTTTAGACTTAATGGTTTGATATTTATTGCTCTTGCCATTTTGAAGTTATTTTGTTCTGTCAAGACAGAGTTCACAGTATATTAAAGCAAAATCTGTAAATGTTTCTGACTAACATGATACAGTAAAGTGAGCAACAAACAACTGGTAAAACACGTGCAGTCAACTGCCTTGTCATTAGGTATTTTCTGTGCATCAGCTCTTTTTTCAACAGTTGTGGTCTGTACACCTGACCGACCACATGCAGCCTAACACATGCAGCTGAGGTATTCAACACCCATGCTCCTGGGGTGACTAGGTCAGACATCGGATCAACTTGGAGGAGGAATGTGCACTCAGAAGCCTCAGAACTCCTTTTACCTGTCTCCAGTAGCTGGCTAAGCACAGGCTTCTGCCCTGATGAGAGCCCCAAACTGACTTTTGGGACAACGAAGAGCAGGGGGAGAGAGGGGAGACCAGGGTTCCCATCCCCACCCAGCCATGGGTAGGTGCAGGTTCCACAACTCCATACAGACTCCCCACAGCTGCCCACATGGCTCTCCCCAAACGGGGAGTTGCGGGGATTCAGAGGCCAGTATAGAGCTCTGCAAATCCACAGTTATCTGTGGACAGCTGCATATCTACGGATACACTTGTGTATCCATGCAGAGCTCTAATGATTGTTCCCAACTTTGGTGTAAGGTAGTTACAGTTGCTCTCTTGCAATTGCTGAGAAATGTATTCACCAATAGTTTGACAAACTCAGTATATATTTGCCTGAGACGAGGTGGGAAAGATACTGTCTTTTATTGGGCCAACTTCTGTTGGTGTAAGAGTGAGAGAAAGAGAGAGAGTATAGCTTTTGAGTTTACAAAGGAACTGACCTGCATCTGAGCTCTGTGTAACTGTGAAAGGCTCGCTTCCTCCCCAATTGAAGGTGGTCTAATAAAAGACTTTACCTCACCCACCTTGTCTTACTAATATTGTGGAACTGACAAAACTATAACACAACTGTGCATCCACTTTCCTGATATCTTCAGTGACTCAGGCATGAGCTTCCATAGATATAGTAAGAATAAAATTGTTAAATAATTGCTTATTTTCAGGCAGAACAGCTCCCCTTGTGCAAAAATGGCAGTTCATTAAGTATGAAAATGAGGCATGGTGCTATTCATTGCTGCGACTCATTTGCATATGTTCTTGCGCAGGAGAGCACAATGTAGATGTTGCCTAAGGTTATGTCTATATGACCAGGTGGTTATGAAATAACTCCCGAAATAACTATTTTGAAATAAGCTTATTCCTCTTCACAAGCAGGAGTGATTATTTTGAAATAACAAGCCCATTATTTCAAAACAGCAGGCTTGGTAGTGTGGACACTTGCCTTGTTATTTCGAAATAAGGGGAGACATTTTGAAATACCTCCTCAGTGTAGACATGCCCTAAAAGAGTGCACACATTTGTAAAATAAAAGAGGTTATAAGGAGCATATTTACTATTTATTCAAAAAATACATAGTATCCAATTAGCGCCATTAGTATGAAAGATTTTGGAATGAAATTATAAGAAATTATATTTCTTCCTGAATACATTCACAGTACTGTGCGAAAAATATGTAGATAAGCGGATTAAAAGCATTTGCGGTGAACAATGGATGGGCCGGCCTCATCATACTCCTGTTTGCTGATCCACATCTGCTGGAAGGTAGACAGGGAGGCAAGTATAGAGCCACCGATCCAAACAGAGTATTTACGCTCCGGAGGGGCAATGATCTGTTAAGGAAAAACACCACCTTGTGTTATGGGATAAGCATATTTGCTAGCAAAACTAATAAAGCCAGGATACTTAGTGTTAATAAAACCCCTCTGGAAAATCAGCACTTTGCTGGCATTGCTCATCTTTTATTGGGGGTAAGATCCAATATTTCATAGTGTATAGGCAGAGCCTAGCTGACACTGAAAGTGAGCACGCACACACAGTAAAAGCAGTATAAGTGGCTGCAAGTGAAGAAGGGGAAGCCCCTACAACTCTTGAAATATTTAAACTGGCTAATGGATTGGAAAATACATTAAGGAATAATCCTGCATGTGCAGAGAGATGGACAGTGGTTCTCTCTGTGGAGCCCTTGCCTGTTGATATGGAAAATACAATATCCCCAGGGCCAAGGAAGGGAGGGATTGTGGTGACAGGAGAGGATCTTTTTAGAAAGTGATCAGTGGAAAGAAAAGATTAGAAATGCTTGGAGCTCTGAGGGCAGTGTCACCAGAACGGGGGGAGGAGTGCCAGGAGGCCACAGCCCATTTCCTTTCTTAAAGGGAGGTGACATGGGGGTGGAGAGGAGTGTGTGAGGGCGGGGCCTATGGGGAAAGGGAGGGGTGGAGCCACAGTTTGGGCTTCGGTGGCCCCTTCCTCATTTCTAGACTGCTTCCGGCACTCCTGAAAGCCTGATCAAAGTCCAGGGAAAGCAATGCCAAGTCTGTGAGTCTTTAGACTCCTGGTATCAATGGGAAACACATTAACTTTGGAAAACATTTTCAAAAGTTCTTAAGAGTAGGAATCACAAGGAGGACTTAGGTGCCCTGTTGCCATGGGAATGCACAATCCTGGCTAAGGCACCCAGGTGCCCTGATTACTGCAGGGGGCAAACCGGTCACCTAACAGAGTCATGGAATCCAGGAAGTGGAGGAGGAACTGCCTAAGCTAGCCACCAAAAATGGCAAGGAACGGGGGTGTGTCTAAGCCCTGCCCCTCAGAAAGGCTGGAACCCTCGCTTGGAGTCAAGTGCCTGAGCCAGGCCAGCCCCCTCAAGAAAAATGAGGATAAAGAGCCGGTGCTTTTGCCCTTCCCTCCCCAAAGCTCTTTGGTCAGAGCACTGAGCTAGGGTGTGGGAGGCTTGGCTTTAAATGCTCACACTGTGAAGCAGAGGCCTACACCCAAGTGCGCTCTATTGATGCTATAGTGTAATCTGGGTTGGTCTCAGTCCCTCCTGTGGAAGCTGCCCCATTTTGTATAAAGCTCCTAAATGTCCACTGGACGAAAGGACAAGACTGACTAAATCGTTTGGCGTTTAGGGCACTAGCACATGGGAGACCCCAATTCCAGTCCCTTCTCTTCTTGGAATACAATCCTTAAATAACCATTGAAACCTCTTCAACAGGACAGAGAGGGTGAGAGCTATCCCAGTGGTTAGGGTGCTCACCTGAGAGGTGGAAGACGTGGCTTCCAGTCCCTACTCTACACCAGCAGGAGGATTTGAACCTAGATCTCCCATGTCCTAGTGTTTTAAGCAGTAAGCTATTGGGGTTTAAGAACAGCTCTGCATACTCAAGCTGTGCTTTACACAGAGCTCAATCTAATATGTGACTGTCATTGGCCAGGCACAGTGGGGGAATAAGTTACTACAAAGAAAGGAGTGCAATAATTTACTTCATGCCGGAAATAATTGGGATTCAGTCACAATTTAATCTCTGCTCTCTTGTGGCAATGCACCTACCTGCCACCCCTTACTTGGGGAAGATTGTACAGTTAGTGTAGCCCAGAGTAAGGTACATCTCATTATGCATCAGGGTGGCAAAACTGGCCTGTTGCTTGCATGCAGGATACATATTGGTGATTATTTAAGAAAACATGTATATGAAAGAACTGAAGCTTCCCCCCCCCCACACACACACCCTATACACACATTTTTGTAAAAATTTGTCTATAAATAATTGTGCTATACCTTGATTTTCATAGTGCTGGGAGCCAGAGCAGTGATTTCCTTCTGCATCCGGTCAGCAATACCTGGGTACATTGTAGTACCACCAGACAGGACGTTGTTTGCATACAGGTCCTTTCTGATGTCGATATCACACTTCATGATACTGTTATAAGTCGTTTCATGAATGCCAGCAGACTCCATGCCTGTGGAAAAAAATGGTTCAGAATAAGCAATAAGTAGTAGTAGTCTTTAAAGCATTAAGTAAAATTAATAGAAGCCACTGCTTAGAAGGCACCAGTCTCCAAGGCTTGTGCAGAGTCATTCTGCAGCCAGCTAAGCTACTTAGAATGGTGAGATTCTCTGTTGCCCCAGACAAGGCCAACCTCCTTAAGGTACATTTTTGTAAACGTGTGACTTGTTTGCATCTATCACTCCTGACGTATCAGGTTGCCAGTCCTGACATTACCTAAATACTGCCCATTACTTCGTACATGGTGGTTTGATCAAAACATTTTTATCCATCATGATGTCATTTTAGACCCTGTCCTAAGCCTGCATTGGTATGTCCCTGTTATCTCTGGGGAGTATGTTGGTGCCAAGATGTTTCTTAAGAGCTCTTGTGCAAAAAGGCATTATTCTTCATAGAAAGAGGAATACCTATACTGCAAAAACTCCTCTGTTCTGTCAATTCACTGTAAATTTTCTTGCGCAAAAATGCACTTGAGATGTAGACACTCTGCGAGTTTTTGCACAAAAACAAAACATAGCCTGAGTGATGTAGTTTTGGACCAGGCCATGGGTTAGAAGTTATTTGGGGCACAGACTGCTTCTGTGATTGTTTAAAACAAGAACAAGAGGAGTAAAGTCCACATTGGAATTTTCCATTCAATTTCAAACAGACTGTAATAATTCCTTACAGATTTACTGAAATCATTTGTTTGGAAAAACTGCTCAGAGTTATTGTCCTAGGAACATTAGGTAAGTAACTGTTATTTCTGGTTGAGACTCCTGCCCTCTCCTGGGACCTACAGTTCATTCTATTTAGTTTCTTAGCAGTTTATAGCAGGAATGATCTAAACGGTGCTAGCTCCTGCTGTGAAGACAGGGAACTGGACTTGATGACCTCTCAAGATCCCTTCCAGTTCTACTATTCCATTATTCTATGATCCTATACTCAGACTGTTCACTAGCAGAGGGCATCTGGAGAGAGACCAGAAGGGGTCAGAAATACAGTTATTTACAGCTTCCATTTAATGGTCCAAGGATAGAGAAGGAAAACCCAAGTGAAATTTGAATATCCATTGGTAGCTATGGTTTTATAGGAAGTGCACAGAGTCCCAGGGAATCAATGATCAGTGAACAATGATCCTGACAAAGCAGAAATAAAACCTTCAGGCCAAGTTCTGATTGGCTGTGGTGGGCAGGACCCCAATGATAGTGATCTACTTAAGCCAGATCTGAATTAGACCCTTGGATATTTTTTGAAGCATTGGTTTTGGATCCTCAACACGTATTAGCTTTCATATTATCTACTAATGGGGGGGTGACTTGTTGGTCTCAGGCTATTAAACCTTAGCAGCTGATTGTGCACTATACGAAAGAGGACACTAGTTTTTGTTTTGAAAGTGTCTGTCACTTAGCTGGTGACCTGTGACCACATTAAACTCCATGACAGGAGTGGTATTTAGAGAACCACATTAACTGAAAATGGACATAAACATATGCATCTATTCTATAAGCACCTTATGTGCAGTCTATGTAAATGAGCGTGGAGCAAGCATAGATAGGATTTAAAAGCGCACAGGAATAAGCTACTAGCATCATTTACTGAGAGAAGAAATCAATTAACTTACCAATGAAGGAGGGTTGGAACAGCGTCTCAGGGCAGCGGAAACGCTCATTACCTATAGTGATCACCTGCCCATCAGGCAGCTCATAGCTCTTCTCAAGGGAGGAGGAAGAAGCAGCAGTGGCCATCTCATTTTCAAAATCCAAGGCCACATAACACAGCTTCTCCTTGATGTCACGGACAATTTCACGTTCAGCTGTTGGCAGGACTCAGACTTTAGAATGGGAGTTCAAGATTCAAGCATTTTAACAGATTATTCATCACTATACCCTACCAGCTCTTCCAAACAATTTGTAAAAATAAACCCTCTCTCAGTAAAGCTGGGTGGGTATTTTGTTTTCTGCTCAATTTCTTTACGCTTCTGCTGCAGCTCTAGAACAACCACTGCTCTTTCAGACTATCAGGAATTGTACATGTTAAACAAATGTGCTCATGTACTGTAGTCCTTACCAGTAGTCACAAAAGAATAGCCACGTTCAGTGAGGATTTTCATGAGGTAGTCAGTTAAGTCTCGACCAGCCAGATCCAGACGCATGATGGCATGGGGTAAGGCGTAGCCTTCATAGATTGGCACATTGTGGGTGACACCATCCCCAGAGTCAAGCACAATCCCTTTGAGAAGGCAGTACGTGTGTCAGTAAGCCTTAGATTTCTTTTTGAAAAACTGTTTAAATTTCACATATTCCCTTCCCATAGATCCCAGAGTCACATACCTGTGGTACGTCCAGAAGCATAGAGGGACAGAACAGCCTGAATAGCAACATACATGGCTGGTACATTGAAGGTCTCAAACATTATCTGAAATGTAACAATACCAAACTGCTGTTGCTAGAGGCATTTTTTAATTACAAAAAATAAGTAACTTGTTAGAGAGGAAGAAGGGGGATGAGTTGGTCCAAATTATTGACAAGCAGCAGTAGAGAGAAAAATCAAGGGGTATTTTGTCTAAATTTTATACATAGAGGATAGGGTTTCAACAATTCTGGAGTTGTTCGGTTGTGCATTTTTCTGGCTCTCACAAACATGTACACACCGCTTCCATTATAGTATTTTATTTTAATCAAATAACTGGAATCAGAATATTGAATGGAAAAAAAATGAATTACTCTATTTTTAAATAGCCTTTCACTTTTAAAAAAGGTTTTAAAAGCTGAAATGTGGCTACTTGTATTGATTGATTCATTAACTTATTTAAAAAGATTTAACTATGGAAACATGCAAATATGACAACTACAAAGACAAGTTGGGTGAAGTAATATCTTATATTGGACCACCTTCTGCTGGTGAAAGAGACAAGCTTTTGAAAGTATTTAAAAAGCTTGTCTCTTTCACCAACAGAAGTTATTCCAATAGAAGCCATTACTGCACCCATCTTGTTTCTCTAATATCCTGGGACCAACAGAGCTTCAACAATCCTACAAACAATAATTTGATAACTTGCCACTTTACCTACTCTTTTATATTCATGTGTATTAATAGCATAAGATGTACAATTGTTGTGAGTCTAACTGCAATGCTCATATACAAGTCATACAGACTCCACAGAGTTTGAAATTATTTCAGAGAAAGCATCTCAATGCCATTACAGTGTCAGAAAAGGGTCTGGTTCTTGGTCCTTTCATTATACCATAGCTTTTTAAAAATATGGTTAGGAAATCTAATTTAGCCAGGGCAAAGGACAAAATTTAGAGCTCTGGTGGCTATGTTATATTCAACCCTAGCTACAGTTTCTAAATTTGTGTCACCTGTGGGACAAAGCAACCCAAAAGTGAGTAGTTTTATTGGAGTTTTAGTACAGCTGATCAAAGTACAGTGACACCTTCACTCTGAATGGTTTTGCTTCTCTAGGATGTAACATTATTTCATTCATTAACTTACTGGAAAATTTTGAGGTGAGTGATCTCAATTCATGTGATTCTCTAAGTATGAAAATGTATCCTTTGTTGCTTGTCTCTCAGTTGATTCGGTTCCCCATCTGCCATGTGTTCTTCATGCAGGGGAAGCACTCTGGCCTTTCTAAACTGCCAATGGTGACCCTACTCTATTCTATGCTCACCTGGGTCATTTTCTCTCGGTTGGCTTTTGGATTCAATGGAGCCTCAGTAAGCAGGGTAGGGTGCTCTTCAGGGGCAACACGCAGCTCATTGTAGAAAGAATGGTGCCAGATCTGGAGACAATAAGAAAAGGCAAAGTGAAGCAACATCAGCCACCAACTGTCCATAAGCATCACAATTACTTCCAGCCATGTACCATACCCCATAGATGCAAGTGCTTCTTGCCCCAGAAATTGGCCAACAATATCTGACAGCAGTTATCTCTGATGGGCACAGCTGAATTCAGAGTGGAGAACTACATGATCAGCATCAGCAACCTACTTCTGGTTTTACCACTAATAATGTTTTGCTTATTATAAATCAGTTTTGGGACTCCTAAATTAATACAAAATAAATGCATTGAGCTTTAAAAAAACCAGATAAAGACCTTTAGTTTATTGTTGGAAAAAAATGTGCAGTAAAACAGCATCCACCCAAACAACCTGGATCACAGCTCTGTTTTGAATTCATTTTTTTTCTCATACTAGCTATCTTTCCATT
Organism: Pelodiscus sinensis; assembly: GCF_049634645.1. NCBI lineage: Eukaryota > Metazoa > Chordata > Testudines > Trionychidae > Pelodiscus > Pelodiscus sinensis. Next base: position 39,393,763 of record NC_134718.1, read on the forward strand.
TAGAGAAGCAAAGGAAACCTCTTACTCCAGAAGGAAAGGTCAATGAAAATATATGTACATGAGCAACTTAGAGACTGCCAAGTGACTCTTTGTTGGTGGAATAAATTATAATTAAAGTTCCACCTATGCAGGCAATTATCAGTTTTTGTGTTTACAAACTGATCTTTGCTACAATCACTTTGTGACTCTTTTTAGTGAGCAACATCAGTAAATAGGACACATATTAGGATCCAAGACCCGAATGAATCTGGTTCTTCAAACCTGGGGCAGACTCCTCACAAGTTCTACCAAAGATTGAAGTTAAAATAGCCTTGCAAATCAGTTTCCCAACATCCCTCAATGGCTGTGTCTAGACTGGCCGCTTGAATTTCCGCAAAAGCACTGACTTCCTACTGTAAAAAATCAGTGCTTTTTGCGGAAATACTATGCTGCTCCTGTTTGGGCAAAAGTCCCTTTTGCGCAAAAGTTTTGTGAAAAAGGGCCAGTATAGACAGCTGAGATTTGTTTTCCGCAAAAAAGCTCCGATCGCGAAAATGGCCATCGGGGCTTTTTTGCGCAAAAGCGCGTCTAGATTGGCCATGGACGCTTTTCCGCAAAAAGTGCTTACAGTCCATGCCAATCTAGACGCTCTGTTCCGAAAATGCTTTTAATGGAAAACTTTTCCGTTAAAAGCATTTCCGGAAAATCATGCCAGTCTAGATGTTGCCAATGTGAATTTGGAGCTGGCCTCTAGCTGTAATATCTTGATGACTCTGTAATAGCATTCAGTAAATTACGGGGCTACTGAAAATTGTATCCTAGGGTACTTCTACACTGCAACACTATTTTGAAATAACTAGCACTATTCCTAAATAACTTATTCTGCATCTACACAGCAGGCAATTATTTCAAAATAGTGACAAAATACTGTCAAGCTGGAGGACTTCTTACTCCAACTCCTGTAACCTTCATTGTACAAGGAATAAGGGAAGTTGGAGGAAGAGTGCTCTGATTCGAAATTAGACGCTCCCTATTTCAAAATACGCTATTTCAGTTGACACAATTGAGTTAAGCTCTGCTGTGGAGACATACCCCTACATGCAGACTATAGTTCATGGGTGGGTACTTCCCTTTCTTGTTTGTAGAATTTCTCTGGGGTCAATTGTTTCCTAAGAATCTGTGACTAGCCCCACAAGCAATTTGCTTTTATTCTAAATAAACTCAATTAACAGGATTTAAAAAAATACTTATCTATTACCTTTCCACTATTAACTTTCATTCTTACCAAATATAAAACCTTGGCCATGTCAGCTGCAGGGAGGGAGTTAACATTCTGATGAACAATAACATCTTGTACATTATTTATTTATATTTAATTTGTTATATAACACTAGGGCTGTGTCTACACTGGCCCCTTTTCCGAAAGGGGCATGCTAATTTTAAACTTCAGAATAGGGAAATCCGCGGGGGGATTTAAATATCCCCCGCGGGATTTAAATAAAGATGTCCGCCGCTTTTTTCCGGTTTGTAGAAAAGCCGGAAAAGAGCGTCTAGACTGGCCCGATCCTCCGGAATAAAGCCCTATTCCGGAGGATCTCTTATTCCTACTTCAAAGGAATAGGGCTTTATTCCGGAGGATCGGGCCAGTCTAGACGCTCTTTTCCGGCTTTTCTACAAGCCGGAAAAAAGCGGCGGACATCTTTATTTAAATCCCGCGGGGGATATTTAAATCCCCCACGGATTTCCCTATTCTGAAGTTTAAAATTAGCATGCCCCTTTCGGAAAAGAGGCCAGTGTAGACGCAGCCTAGCAGAAATACCTGGTGTTGTTTGGGTCTCTAAGTCAATTAAGGGATTTTGGGTGTGTTTTTTTTTTAATAAAAGGAAAATGTACATGTTTTATTTAAATACTTGTGTTTTTTTTAAAACACAGTGTTATTTTTATTAAATTATTTTTTTCAGATTTCTTTAAAAAAGAGATTGTTAAAAAATTTTAGGTTTTTTTAAGTAAATTTTTAAATGGACATTCATTCCATCAAGTGTATTTTTCTTATCCTTATACACCCTTATCGTTTGCTATGTTTTAACAAAAAAGGGCTATAGTCAATTTGGTTTCCAATAACATTTTCTTCTAGTTTTCAAACCTTAAGCATTGAGTTAGCTGTGCCAAAACAGAGCACTACTCCAAATTTCTCCATTTTATCTCCTTTCTCTAAGGTTTATTGAGGAGCGATCCTACTGCAGATTCATCCTATTTTTCTGGCTCATCTTGGTTTAGTCTCTTTCAACATTCACTCGAGTTATGTCAGTTTTGAGAACTATGCTTGATTTGGTGATCCTGTCTCTTCTTTGTTTGTTTATTATGAGAAGCAACCCCATTCTACACACAGCCCATTTTCCTGGCATTACCAAACCCTTATATTGCTTTCAGTTATGAAAAGAGGAAGCTGTATACCAAATGTGGTAGTCCTAGGTCTTACCATTTAGGAGAAGGAGTTCTTGCTCATACAGACAGTCAGACAAACTCTATATATAGAGTAGATTGTTTCCAAAGCATTGGTAATTACAGATCAGTTTGCACCTTGCACTATTTTGCTAAGGCATTGATCCTTCTGCCGTTAAAGCTCATAGGAAAACTTCGGTCTAGGCCTCAGCACGTTTGTGATGTAGTGTACTGCTTACACAATTCTATAAAACTACCTTAAATAGATGCATCATCAGCATCTTGTAGATAAATTTCAACAGTCTGTTGCAACAGACCTGGCTGTCAAAGCACTAAGTCTTGGATTTGAATTGTGGCTCTGCAACTGATTCATTAGGACCCCAGTCCTGCTAACCAAGTGCATAACTTTGCTCACATGTGTAGTCCCACTGACTTGAAAGTCATGTGTGAATTTAAATGCTTTGCAGGATCAGAACACGTGGCCTTATTCAAGTCAATCTCTCTGATACAGCTTCCCCATCTACAAAATGGGTATAATGTTAACATACCTTACATTAACTAGCCAGGTGTACACATCACATTGGAGAGTAAAATAATAAATAATAACACTGATACCACATATATGTTAATGATTACTAGACCAGCTCTAATGTTCAAAAAATAAAATACATTATTTCTGGATAGCATGATACTTCAACCTTCAAATTACTTTGTAATCTGTTGCTATTGTCCCCATGTAATTATGTCTGATGGTGATACATATAAACAAAATACTTAAATACCTTCTCCATGTCATCCCAGTTTGTGATGATGCCATGTTCTATGGGGTATTTCAAGGTCAGGATACCTCTCTTGCTTTGAGCTTCGTCCCCTACGTAGCTGTCTTTTTGACCCATACCCACCATCACGCCCTAATAAATTATATAAAGAATGTGACTATCAGTGAGAAGTGCTAATTAGTCAGAATACTAACTGTGAAATAAACAGGCCATTGTATACACTGCTAGAGAGTTTACACAACATTCATTTATTACTAATTTCCAGAGTATTATTTTCATCTTACTTTAATGCAAAATTGCATAATTAGTTCACATACAATAACATTCTTATTATACCTAAGTATGTAGAGTAAGCAACACAAGCCTGACATAAAAAAATCAATATAATGTAGAGCAATTAAAGATGGGTTTTTAAATAATAATTCACTCTATAAGTAGAAGTGGTAGAAGAAACTATCACTCAATCAAATACACAGTTGTAGAGGAAAAACTCTACATAGTGCCATTTAGTGATAAATAATGATGAGCAATACATTTTTCAGATTTGCCCAAGGGCTTATATCTGTATTTTCTGGAGTGGAAGATCAGCTATCACTAGCTATTTAAAATGTTGGCATTTTTTACAATGTAAATATAATTGGCTGCTTTCACAGTATTGTGTTCTTGTCCATGCCTGATAATTACACACTCCAACTTCTCTGCATCTCAGACTGATCCATCTTGGACACTGATTACTTTGACCTTGTGATTTATGATGTCAGTAGCTCCATGAGACAGTCTGAGCTAGGATGTGGATGATTCTAAATAGCTGTATTCAATTGCATGCAAACACTTATTTTCATTCTGACTAATCTGCCTTTGAGCAATGAATCTTAATCTGCTGCAGAAAATGGCATTTGAATTACTATTTTGGGATCTTAGTGACCAGATGTCTCAAAAAGGATTTGGGCGCTATTGTGCTAGGTGCTGTACAAATGGAGAAGAATATAGGGTCCTTTCACAAGGCGCTTACAATGAACATGCTATTAGCATGAGAGCAATGTAGCCTCGATTAAAAAAAGAAACAAGAACATGGAAAAAAGGAATTATCTATAAACTCACCCCAGAAGTGGGGGAGCCTCTGATGGCAAAGCAACCTCCTCTTGCTCATGCTGTGGAAGTTTCAAGCTCTTAGCTTTGGAGTGTCTCACCCATCCTCTCCATGATACAGGGCACTTAAACCATTACAATGTACCAAATAAAACATGCATTGAATTGTTTATAATTAGCATAAAAATGTTCAAACTGGGGAGTAGCTGCCTAATCTGTCTCAGACACAGAACAGATTAAATGCAAATGTCCTGCTGATAGTTTCTTTCATAGTTACAAAGGGAGAGCAGGAAAAGCGTGAACACTTCCAGCAAGATGGTCAGATCATGGGCTGCTTTATTCTCCCGACCATGTTACTGAACTAGGACTTAATCCAAAGCCTCCTGAAATCAATGGGAGCCTTGTGATTGTCTTCACTGGGATGTGGATCAGTTCCATAGTCCTAAATTGTTCTAAAGCTAAATTACCCAGACATTGGAGGGTTCCCATTGCACAGGGATCCGTGACTGGAGCAGTCATGGAAGCTGATCCTTAAGCCCCCAACCCCAGCAGCTTGCCAGCAGAGTGTGACTTAGGTACCTCAGCCCCACAATATCTTCCTTATGCTTGTTCTAGCTCAGGGCTGGGCAAGATGTGTCCTGGGGGACAGATCTGGCCCACCTAACACTTTGATCTAGCTGCTTTCTATTTATAGCATACTGCCCTGCCATCCAATTTCCAGGCAGTGGCTCAGGCAGCAAGATCTTATATAAATGGCTCACAGCTCCTGATCACGGTGCTACCCTGGCAGGGGCCGAAGCTGTGCACCATTTGAATAGCCACAGCAACTCCAGGCAGCTGCCAGCCAAAGTGGTCGCAGAGGCACCGGTAGCCACAAGCCCTTTGCTGTTTTTACTCCGAAGACTCTGGTCCCAGACAACACTGGAGGGAAGGCTAGTCCCCAGTTCAGCCCCTTCTGCCCCAACCCCTCCCCCCCTTCTGAGGATTGGAGCCAGCTCATGACCATATACCAACATTTGTTAAGTGGTGCCCCTGTGAAAATTATTGCCCTCCCCTGTTCTAGCTTGTGCTGCTAAAGATGTCACTCGAACTGTGCAAACTCTGTAATAGTCAGATAATAAATGCTTGAGCACATATGAGTCAGCCTGTGATATATCGTTTTGTAAAATCTGGGAAATAAGTCCCTCTTCTCTTTCCCTCCACCTCCCTAAAGTTATGACATTCTAGCTGTCAAGTAAATAAAGCAGAGCCAGATTACTAGGAAAGCTGGGTGAAAAAATTAAGAAGTTTTAAAATGTCAATGAAAAAAATAGGCAATACTTTTGTATTGATTTTGTTTGATTTTTTTTTGGCCATGTTTTCAACCAACTTTTAGAGTGGTCAAGATGTGTATGAACATCTAATTTTTTAACCCCAGGAAAACAGAGAAGATGGTGGGCCCAGTGACAGGGTGATCGAATGCCAAGGAAAAAATAGCATAAGGAAGGGATATTGAAAAATTTGGGGAAAAGGATTTCTTCCACCACACAATAGATCAGTCCTAATTCAGGCATGTAGACTTGCACAGTCTGTGTTGTCTTATTTCATCTAGAAATATCATATAAATGAAGGGCTTGCAGCTACAACAGCTGGCTCTGTGGTCTCAACACATCTCAAACTAAGCTGAACTGTGGTTGTTGAGTATTTGCAGGAAAAAGCGAGGTGCTGGAAATGGAGTTGATATTTAAGGAGGTGACACACTACTATTTCTAATAAGTTCTGTTTAATCCCATGCTATGCTTAAATAATTGAACCGATTATTTACCTGGTGCCTGGGACGACCCACAATGGAAGGGAAAACTGCTCTTGGAGCATCATCTCCAGCAAAGCCAGCCTTACAAAGTCCTGATCCATTGTCACAAACCAGAGCAGTGCTGTCCTCTTCCTCGCACATCTTCTATGTCAACGTCCTCAGGCCTTTCAGACAAAAACAGCCCTACAAAGACAGCACACAGACAACTGAACAATTCATGCAGAGGCTGCTGCATGAACTGGACCTGCCCCAGTCACGATAAGCACGGCATCCAGTAGGAACAAGAGTATTATTAATGGACAGTATAAGGATTCAAATGAGAGTGCTAATCTTAAAGAGTGGGACCTAATATTCTACCTGTCTTGCAGGAAGGAGAGGTGATTATAACAAAAACCAAACCACCTGCAGGAATTCAATGTTATTCACATTGGAAGTCCCACTGAAGGTCAGGAAATCTGATCCAGGATGGTGTTTAAATGGCTTGAGGATGGCATAAGCATTTCTAGTTTCGTGTTTAAATTCAGTGTTCAAAAAGGGTGCTGGACAGAGAGCTCTAGGGGGGAAAAGTACAGTTATAGGAAGGGACAGTACAAGTTTCCTAGTGCTACCCATTGCCAGCCAAACCCCTGCCCTGGATGAACACTTCTAAGTGTGAGAGGGTATTTTGCCATGGTCTTCTTTGAGTTTGCCAATAATGCAATCAGATGGGAACCATTATAACAGTGGAATTTTTGCTGAGAATACTAATCTATTGGAAAGTGGGTCAAGATGGACAACCCCCTTCATATGCATATTTGTTTAAAAAGAAAAACTGTTAATGCCAGGGGTGGGGAACCTCAGACCAGTGGCCGGATGCGGCCCCCAGCTTGCTTGGAACTGGCCCCTGAGGCTTAACATTGGGGAGCCCGTGCTGGTGCTCCAGCCCCCTTGCTACCCACCCATAGGACTGAAGCACACAAAATCCACTAGCCTGGGCCCCCCTAGGCCCTGGTGTGCAAGGAGAATGTGGGGAGTGTCTTTCCCCTTCTCAGTCAAGGGTTTCTCACTTTGCTTCTCACTTATGTGCAGTTTCTGACTGATTTTTCTGTGAGTTACTAGCCCCGACCTAAAAAAGATTCCCCATCCCTGGTTTATGCTAATCAAATCCCTTTCCAGTATTATCATGCTCAGAAAAGAAGTCCTTCCGTTAAATTAAAGTTAGAAATCATTGACAGTATCTGCATTTGAAACAGCCACAAAACACAATGCACCGTCATTCCAAATGCGTCTAGATCACACTCTGCTATTATTCATGATTATTTTGCATGGTTCTCTGATGAATTAAATGCCACTGGAATTAGTTCCCTTTCTAAAATGATGCAGTAAAGAAAGTGACACATAACACGCTCTGAAGAAATATTTTGAATGAAATCCATGAAAGAAACAAGTATTGTGCAAAGCTGCAGAGGCACATTTGTCAGCAGTTCATATTGTTAGGGAGAATCCTCTGAATAGTATTGGACACACTATTTGGCTTGCAACAGCCTAGATGTGGAATTACATTTTTCTAAAATGTGTTGTGGGCTAAGTGAGACAGTGACAACAGTCACAGCTGACTGCACACACTCAGGAAGAAATCCAAAGCGTTAGAAATGCAGGCATGGGTGGGAGTCAGATTGAAGTTAAGCTTTGCGGTAGAAAAAGTGATTGTATGTTGGATGTTTTCAATAGCAGAGTAGACTAAAGAGTGAAAAATGGAAAAATGTCCCCAAAATGTCTCCTTCGATCTGTGCTGCCACTGTGCAGAAAAGGAATCCAGAAGACACTGCCCAGATCAGCTACTGTACACTGGATGATGCTGGCTGCCAACACAAAAAATGATACATAACTCAAAATGTTCTTTGTTTTATGCACTGGGGAAGAAAGGAGGAGTTTTACAGTTATACGCAATTATGCATTTCTTAGGGGAAAGAGCTATTTATATTTCAGCATTTACTTAATAGAGTACAACTTATCTACTATGCATGAATAACCCAGTTTGGAACAAACCATTTCCTAATTAGGAAATAGACTTTCAAAAGTCTGCTTTTGGAACAGAGTTCAAGGTCAGAGGTTTGCTCAAACCAGTGCAAATAGCACAGTGCCAAAAATCACTTGGGGGAAGGGAGAAGGAAATGCTACATTTCTGAGCTTAGAGGACTCTAAATGAAAACCATATTTAGTAATAAAGCACCAAAGATGAAGAAATCAAAACTGAATGATTTCAGACAGGATCCTCTGCAGCCATACACTGATTTACAGCTCAGGACTGCCATGGAGTGTGGCAGTAACATTCTACAGTAGCAAACAACACAACATTGTGGAATAAAATCATGCACTATACACCCTTCAGATGATTAAACCATGGATTTAGTTGCTTGCCACTTTGTTGTGGCATGCTTTCTATTCAGAGAAAGAGAATTGATCTCAGAACCTTGCCCCCAAAAGACCGATACAAATTTCCATTCCTTATATAGAATACTTGGCATTTACACCACGGGTAGTTTTTTGTGTAAATAGATATCTTCATTATTATTATATCACAACCATTCACATATTCAACTCATTTCAAAGCATGTTCCCAATAACCTTTGCTAAACAAGCAGCAAGTGTACAGCACTAAGACATCCATGATAAGCCATTAACTGAATCCAACGCTATAGCTAGACCCATTAATCCTCTAGCCAGACCCACTGGGACAATTTAAACTATTGAATCCAAAGCAGATACACCAAGGTGGATTTTCCCAGTATGTTTAAACAGAAACAGTCAATATTCCAATCAGGAAATATTTTAAATACCCTCTTTTAATATACTTTACTACTGATATGACACATTAAATGACTTGGTAGAACTAAACTTTTTCCAACACTGTAAAATATCTTGACTATACAGGCAATAAAATATAAAATGACTGGAACGCTTATCAGTGCTATTTTAATATGAAATATAGGACAAGTTACAGAAGAATACTACATCCTCCTGAACAGTTTCTGCTTTTTCTTTGTTAATAAAAGTTCTCCTGAAATCTATCATACTGCTGGTTTACTGGCACTTACCCTGACTGTGCTTGGCTGGGAATAGTTGCTCTGGTACCCGTATACTGTGAATCTGAAAGCTGTTAGGTTATATAGCCCCTTGGCCTGTTCTCCTCCCACTAGCTTCCCAAACAAGGAGCAGAGACAGACTTCAACTCCATCTCTCATTCTAGCAGAACCATATAGGGATCTCAGCACAAAAACCTCTGATCTGGGTGGTCATGGGCCCTGGGTCTTTCCACTGCATTCCACTGCACTGCTCCTGAAACGAGGAGAATACAGCTGTATAAGATAAACATATTACAACTTCAGGAATACTCCTAAAATGCACTGGGAGTTACTGCACCACTGAAAGCACCTCATCTGCAACATAGGAAGTAACATAAAAAGCTATGCAGTAGAGACTTCTGCCTTCATGTTCAGATTAGCTAAAGATTATTTGGCAAAAGCAATAACAATGATTGTGGTAAGCACACAAGTTGCTGTACTTTGCCACAAATGGTGTTGAAAGAGGCATGTAAATCAGTGACTCCTGTGATCATGCTAATAGGAATAAGAGTTCTAAAGGACATTTTCATTTGGCTCTCTGGGGCAAGTAGTTATATAGGGCACAATAGAAATGTTTTAATTCTGTACTGGTTGTAAAGATACATGGAAAGCAGACAGTTACAAACCCTTGGGGACAGGCACTGATGAGCTGGAATTCTTTTTCTTCCCACAAATGAGTTTTAAATCACTGACAATATCAGGCCCAATTCTTCCCTAGGGTAATTTACTGGACAAAGTTGGTCCACTACATTTATATCTACACACAACTAACTTCACTGTTGTGATCAGAATGAGGTTTTCTACATACATATAGAAAAATTATTCTCAGGGAATGACAGGATTTTACAGCTGTAGTCAGCTGCTAAAAAGGCAGTCTGTAGAAGAGAAGCTCTTTCTTGGGATAACTGTTTTGCCATTAGGCTTGTAGTAAAAAACAGATACCAAGAAGAACATTCTCTAAAATTTGCATTGCTGAACCATTATGAAAATCAAAGTACCCCAAGCATTCCAGATGAGATCTCTACTTTATGAATTTTTTTCTTAACTGGATGTGTGTGTCTGTGTGCACAAACTCACAAAGTCATCACTCTCTAATGCTGTAGCCCTAATGCAAGAAACATTCCCATATGACTTGAATGGGAGTTTTCTCAGTGTAAAGATTTAAGGATTAGTAGGCATCCTTCAGACTTGAGAGACCATGGCCAGCGAGGTAAAAAAATTATTCTGTTGTTTTTTTTGGTGGCTGTGGCTGAAGAGACCCTCCTGAGGTTAGGTCTACACTACAGCTTTTTTTTGGAAGAAAGGTTGCCAGGTGTCCAGTATTAAACTGTACAGTCCAGTATTTGAGCTTTCTGTTCAGGAAACAAACCAAGAAAACATAAAAGAGAAAATATAAATGTCCGGTATTTTCTAAATAAGATGTAATGGAGATTGTGATGTAATGTCATGTGTGTGCGGTATTTTTGTTGAAACCATCTGGCAACCCTATTCGAAAGAGGCTTTTCTGAAGTTTGGCCTGTCTACACTGGCCCAAATTTCAGAAAATCCTCCTCTTTCAGAAGATCCCTTCTTCCTCGTGGAATAAGGAAGACAGGACTTCTGAAAGAGCGTGTTTGCACTCCCTTCCCCCCTCCCCCCCAAAAAACAGAAGAGCAAACACATTCCCTGGATGGGGTGGAGTTTTTCTGGGATACTGGAGGTTTGCTGGAAAACCCCCGCAGTGTAGACCATACTGAAAGAGACAATCTTTGCTGCATCTATCACATTCAAAGTTGATGTTTCAGCTCTGCCTTCTACAACCTCTTTTCTTCTCATCTAAGGTGGACTGCTTCCTCTCGTAACTCCAGAGACCTTTGTTAAGCTCATTTCCAATGACTGCGGCCTTGAGTGTGATCTTCCCAGTTGTCCACATCCATATCCATTTCTTTGAGGTCTCCCTTGCACACATCCTAAATACACAATGTTGGGCATCCTTTGCGTCTTTTTCCAAATGCCAGTTTGCCATAGAGTAAGTCCTTTGGGATGCACGATGGTTCAATTGGCTCACATGTGAGCGGAGGCATCTCTGTTTGAGGAGTGTTTAAATGCCGGATACACAGGCCTGCTTGAGCACCTCAGTGTTGGTGACTCTGTCCTTCCAGGGAATTCCAAAGATCGACAAGGCCACACGTATGAAAGCTGCTGAGACTGTTTTCCTGATGAGAATATAAAGGTCCATGTCTCACTCCCATATAAAGTGTGCTGATAATACATGCGTGATACACATAGGTCGTTGGGTGTTCTGTCAGTTTGCTGTTTTGCCATTCCCTTTTGCTCAATCTAGATGTAAGGATTAGGCATTAGATAGAATTAATTAGGGATAGACCAGAGGACTCAAAGGTATACCACAAAGCTATCTGGGCATGTGCTATAATTTTTTTTAAAAAAAAGCAATGTGAACTTTTCACAATAGTCTGTATGAATAGGCTTTTCCTTGTATTGCTCCAGCTCATCACCATCAGAAAAATAAAATCTCCAGGAAAGAAGAATAGTCAGATAAATGGTTGACCAAAATGATGTAGCTTGTATGGTTCTCTATACATTAATATGTTCAAACCAAAGCGCACAAGAATTCAAATCCCAGGACGTGCCTTTTAAGACACCTGGATCTGATTTTGATACATACTAGTTTGACATCAGCCTAACTTCACTAACATACTGACTCACATTGCTGGAAATGAGAAAAGAATTGAAGACCCACCTCCCGGTCTCAGCTGTGCCTAACTGGAGACTGTCAGGCACAGCCTCATAGTTGATCTTACCTGTGGCAACGGTGCACAGAGAAAAGCAGGAATTTTTGAAGGTACCAAGATCCACCTGTGGCTTTATGAACTGAACTGGATCAGGCAAAGCAATACATGTAAGGACAGATGTAACATGTTTGTGCTGATCTTGTCCACCAAGCAGGCAAACCTCTATGTCACCTGCTGCTTGCACATGGTCTTCAAGACTAGTCACAATTGGAATGCATTGCAAGAGTCCAATCTGAAAGTGTTAGCTATTAATGGCCAAGATGGGGGGAGGAGCCCGCACCAAAGAAAGGCTGTCACTAGTTCGGTAACCGCAGATTTTAAAATAGATTGTGAGCTATCACTGCTGACAGGAAATCCAAGATCAGACCAGGTGCCGAAGTATCTAATGCCAGTGAACCTTCTAGAATGAGGATGAACAGACTGTACCAATAGACAGCAGTTTCAGATCATTACTAAATCCTCCAGATGCTCTCATGGCCAGTCAACAACATGACTGTTGTATCCAGACTGAAGCGCAAATTGCTCATCTTCATTCACATCCCTGCTTCAGCTGGGTGCTAGGGAAGCAAGGAAATAACACCACACTGGCTTAAGGAAGAGGGGATGTAGTGTAGGTCTTAGATATTTGTCCTTTTTGAGGATCTCTGGGACCCTGGAGATGTACTTTGAGCATGAAAGAAAAAGCAGCCTAGGCAAGTGGACTCTACCTTGGCAACTTATTATGTTATTATTATTTGATGCCAGACAAATTGGAGGCCACAAACAGAGCAGAGAAAAATAGAAAAGAAAAACATGGATATTGAGAATCATGAGCTAAATACAGTATGCGAAAGGCCAAATTTCTAAATCTGCCTTTAGAACTGCATATGAACAGTGTGTGCATGAAGCATGTGAGTCTGTCCCAAACTCTGTACTTTTTGCCCAGACCACTTCCCACTGCTGTTCTCAGCAGAGGTGGCCTGACAGGAGCATAGCCAAGAGAAGGGGCATGACCAGGGACTTAGGGTTTAAAGCCAATTTTTTCCCTTCTTCCAACCTCCTCCCATATCTTCTCATTGGTACCAAGCAAAGCTTGCGTGCACTGAAGTTCTGGTTCACCTTCTTGAAGTACAGGCAGTCCCCGAGTTACGCGGATCCGACTTATGTTACGAACGGGGTTCTTCTCGCCCCAGAGGACAGGAGCGGCGGGACACCCAGATGCGCCGCGGTCCCACCGCCCGCATCCTCCGGGGCGAGAAAAGCTGCTCCGTGTCTCCCTGGTCTGCTGGGGGGGGGAGCCCCTCCCAGCAGACCACGGAGACGCTGAGCAAAGCCGCGGAGCACGCAGGCAGCGGGACAGCCCAGACATGCCGCGGCTGTCTTTGCTCCCCGTCTCCCTGGTCTGCTGTCTCCAGCAGACCAGGGAGACGGGGAGCAAAGCCTCGGAGGACGCCGGCAGCCGGGGCGCGTCTGGGCTGTCCCGCTGCCCGCGTGCTCCACGGCTTTACTCCCCGTCTCCCTGGTCTGCTGGTCTCCAGCAGACCAGGGAGACGCGGAGCAAAGCCATGGAGGACCCGGGCGGCGGGACCGCAGTACGTCTCAGTCCGCCGCCCGCGTCTCCCTGGTCTGCTGGGGGGGAGGAGGGCGCAGCTAGTGTGCCCTCCCCCCCCAGCAGACCAGGCTTTTCTCCGGCGCTACTGGAGCAACCCACCAGCACCCCAGCTGCTCTGCCCCATGCGTCCCCAAGTCAGCCGCTGCTGAAACTGACCAGCACTGACTACAGGAAGCCCGAGGCAGAGTTGCTCTGCCCCGGGCTTCCTGCAATCAGCTGCTGATCAGTTTCAGCAGTAGCTGACTTGGGGATGCCTGGGGTTCTTAAGTTGAATCTGTATGTAAGTCGGAACTGGAATCCAGATTCAGCCTTTTGAAACTGATCAGCGGCTGATTCCAGGAAGCCCGGGGCAGAACAACTCTGCCTCAGGCTTCCTGTAGTCAGCCGCTGGTCAGTTTCAGCAGCAGCTGAATCTGTACGCCAGTTCCGACTTACATACAGATTCAACTTAAGAACAAACCTACAGTCCCTATCTTGTACGTAACCTGGGGACTGCCTGTATTTTTCACAACATCCATGGCAAAGTTAATTACTGATTCCTTTTGTTTTTAAAGGAGTTGTGAATTTTCATGTGAATTCTGAAAGGTGACACCAACAGAAAATGTGGTTGAGAATCCATGCTAGCCATAGCTGTACAGCTAATCGGCCTGGACCCTGGACTGCTGCTACAGTTCTGCCCTAAAGAATGCTCTCACAGAACTCTGAAGATTAACTTGCAGCTGTCATACTTTTTTGGTAAAGGAGATCTGGAAGTGCAGTGCTATCCTGACTTCTGTAGAAAACTGGGAATAAATTAACCCCCTACTCATTGTAGGCAAAATATTTACATGCCTTAACTTTATAAGGGAAAAGCAGCTTCTTAGATTTGCACACAGATCTTTCACTTAGTTTTAATTGGCTGCTCAGGAATAAGGCTCAGCTAAAAATGTCTCTGACTTCCTTTGATAGAAGGATTTTTTTCATGATGTTAGCAAGAGCAGAATCACTTTAAATGTTTTGGTTGATCAGTCTACAAGTGCTCTCCTATATCCCAGTGATAGGGAAGGCACTAAGCATTTCTCTCCATTTTTCAAAAAGGTGAGAAACAGCTAGAGGTAGCAGAAAGATCTTTTAACAACTTGAATTACTGCAGCTGTCCTAAAGCGTGATGTATCTGTGAAGTGTCAGACCCACTGTGAACTGTCAGGTGTTCAGGCTTGTGAATTCAGTGTTTTCAAACTGACACTGGTCTTTCTGAGGAGATAAGTGCTTCCCAAAGGGCTCAAGCAAGGCCAGAACCTGGGGAAGGCTGGAATAGACTTTCTTCCTTGCTTAAGCTTTTCCAAAGACCATTATTGTACATCCAGTACTGAATACTAGCTAAATATCCTCAGTCCCTTGTAAGTGCCTTGTGCACTGCTTCAGCTACCTGTTGGGGCCTTAAAGGCTAGCTTAACACAGCACTTCATGATTCTCTCATTCTCTCCATGTACCCTGCACTATGCCAGCCCTGCTCTGTATAGGGAGCATTTTGAGACTGTTAGGGTGAGGCCAAAGTGCAGTTCTGGTTGGGCAATGGCTCTGTTGGAGCGGCAATCAACTCACACAAGATGGCAGCCTCAAAGGTCCTGTAGTTCACAAGGCTCTTTGCATTAGTATCAGGGCAATGGAAAAGGTACTGTGGCCTCAACAGGGCTGACAGCCACCATAAGCCCTGGGGTTATTTGTGTGGGGAGCCAGCTCCATGCCCCAGAAGGGGCGGGGCTGGGCAGCCAGCCCTCAGTGCCACCTGGACCACAACAGGTCCCGCACAACTTTCAGAGCCACGCAAAGTGGTGCTCCATTGCTGATTTAAAGGGGCCTAGGGCTCCAGCCTCTGCCACACTAGCAGTGGGGGCAGCCAGGCGCTCTGGGCCCCTTTGAATCTCTGGGGCAACTGCCTCCTTTGCCCCACCACATCAATGGGCCTGTGTAGTCTAAATTCTCAACAGTGACTAGTGCTCCCTTTTCCATCACCCAACTCGAGACATTTTAAAGGAGCCTGATTTTTCAGAGGTCAAAAACCTTTTCTAAAATCAAGCCCCTTTGCAATGTCTCACGCTGAGCATTCAAAAGCTGAGGCACCCCTCAAGCCCTAAATTACTTTTGAAAATCTAAACAATAGCCAGGTAGTTCTACTCCCTCCTGTCAGCTCTGGGGGATTTAAGGAAACGTTTATTCCCCCCTGCACCGTGCCCTGTAGGCGATGAGGGAGAATGTAAATAATTCACTCCAGCCCTTCCACCTTCCTTCCAGAGAGTATTGCTTTGTGATCTATTCTTCTGGTCCAAACCCAAGAAGCATATTCACAGCTGACGTGTGAATAGTTCTTTTCTGCTCTGATCTAAACACTCTCACTTACACTGATGCTACCTTGGAATAATTCCATTAAATTCAGTGAAGTTCCTCATAATTCACACTTTTGAGAGGATATAATCAGGCCCACCTAATAGGACTGATATAGCAAGGTTTTCATTTATTTAAATTGCCCAGACATGGAGTCTTCCCAGCTGATTTTCATTTGATAGTTTCAAGTAGGCATCAGCTGCTCCAGAGCCAATTCATTTTCTAGCAGTAGTCAATCAAAATGCATGTATATAGGTGCAGTATATCCCATACACATCTGCCTTAACCTGGTCCTTACTTCAAACTATTATGGTTCCCTAGAGAAGTCATGCAAGTGTGGAAAACAATCCTTAGAGGACATTTTAAAAAATCTTTAAGAAATATACATATATACATGCATACATACAAAGTTGGGTACCTTATGACCCTATAATGACTACTTCACTGCTTCAGATCTATTGATTTGTGACTTCTGAAGTAAAGCTTTTCTTTAATCAAACTTCAGGCAAGAGTTGAAGGTGGGGAAATTTTCAGAAACATTGAAGATTAATTTCAATTTTCAATTTCAATGTCATGAAAATTTCACAGATGAAAAGTTGGTTTGTAAATATTAACTTTTACCGTTTAAAATGTATATTGTATATGTAATTGCTTCCCTTAGTGCAGTGTTCTACCTCAGCGGTGGGCAACCTGTAGTGCACTGGGGTTCCACCTGATGACCGTGGATCCGCAGTCTGCTCCCCTCCCCCATGCACCTTTCATTCACTGGGGCATGACAGCCCCACACTTCCTACTCCTCCCCTGTCCTCCCAGCACTTTCCGAGCATCATGCTGTGTCCCTGCTTCTCCCCCTCACTCTCAGAGCTTGAATGTTGTGAATCAGCTGTTCAGGCTCTGGGAGAGAGGGGGAGGAGTGGTGATGGAGCACAAATCAGTGGATCCGTGGCACTGTGAAAGTACTGGGAGGGAGGAGGAGGAGCAGGAAGAGTGGGGATCCATTGCCCCAGTGCACAAGAGGTACAGGGGAAGAGGGCAGAGAGGAGGTGTGCCAGCCTCACATGAAACCCCAGGCTGCCCACCACCAGCAATCATGCAGCCCCCTGAGATGAAGCAGAGCCACTCATGCGCCCCACTCACTAGTCTTGGGTGCTCAACACTGTTCTAGATGGTCCCTATCCATAGTAATTGTCCATTTGTTGTTTGGCTGATGATAATATGTGGACAAGTGTATGAGAATTGCCCAACAGTAATTTCTACTGTTTTTATATAGCCTCATTCTGGGTTTCAGAAAATCTTGGCATTGGGATTACAGCAGCATTTTTGCATTTCAAAAAAACCCTCTAACTTCTGTTTCCTCTTTGAGGGTCATGGTTACATATTCTCCTCATTTCTTGCCTCCTTGTAGACCTGCAGAAGGACTCTTCTTCTGCTTCTGCATTTAACCATGTTCCTTTACGAAAGTAGAAGAGGGAAACCTTGCCTTCTGATCTCCCTAATGAGCGTTGTGCCTTATTTGCATATGTAAATTGGATAGTAAAACTGCTGTGTCAGACAATCTCAACAGAATTTAAAATATGTATGTGAGCACTGCCATAGAGAAGACCAAGGTGCAGTTTCCAGTCTCTTTCTCTAGCTGTTTGGGCTGGGAGGGTCCTACCTGCAGGTCACTAAACTCTGGGGAGGGTGTCTACATAGCACCCTAAACTCAAAATAAGATATGCAATTTGCACTATGCAAATTGCATATATTATTTCAGATCTATTTTGAAATAGCTTATTTTGAAATTTGGCACGTCTACACAGCACCAGATTTCAAAGTAATGTGCTATTTCGAGACATTCTTTAACCTTCGTGGAATGAGGGTTACTGGGATGCCAAAATAGCGCACCTATTATTTCAAAAAAACGGGCGGTTTGTGTAGACGCAGGGTAGCTATTTCGGGATACCAGAGGTATCCCAAAATAGCCATGCAATGTAGACGTACCCTGGAAGAATAGGGGGTAAAGCTTCTGGAGACAAAGGAAACATGCTCTTACTGCAACTCTTTATTGTCCTCTATATACCGTTCCCCAGTGTAAATATTAGACTAGTATTCTCACTCCTGATCTCCCAGATTTTTGATGTGGATGAACCACTACCATATGGGGAAGCAATTGCTTTGTGTTACATAACAGTGACCTTGTCACTGCCAGACCCTGTCTAGTGCAGAAGGAAGTCCTCTCCTTAAGATGCTGACCATGACATATGGCCTCTGCAAAGTTTGAATATGTGGTAAATGGACACCTCATCCTCACAATGAGCATTAACACACTGCACAACACCATTTGGCTGTTGATTAGAATGAGCAGAGAAACATAAAAGCTCAGAGCTTGTATTATTCACTAAAATGCAACAAGGAAAGAAAGTATGATGAGTTGCCTCCCCCATTCACCCAGCATCACCATTCATTGCTTCTGCCACACAAATACCCTCATGCTTTCTTCCATGCTACCTGTTATTCATGGAACACCTTCTGCTGATTAACCTACAAGGCCCACTTCTACTGACCCACATGCAGGAGACTGCCAATTAACAATGATACGATAACTGACTAGGGAGAACTTCTGAAATGTATATTATTGATTTGATACCTATGTGATGATTTGTTCCTATTCCTTTAAATACACACACATAGGCCACGTCTCCACTTGCTGTGCTGGGTATTGATCTTCTGGCGTTCAATTTAGCATATCTAGTAAAGACCCTCTAAATCGAATGCTGAGGGTGCTCCTGGCCGGCACTGATACTCCTCAATTTACAAGGAGTAAGGGAAGCTGACAGGAGCATTTGCACCTGTCAACCTCCTGCTATGAAGACCTTGCCAAGCTTGGCTTAAGGTGTGTTGACTCCAGCTAAGTTATTAACATAGCTGGAGTTGTGTACCTTAAACTGACCTTCTGGGTCTACTATAGACCTGGCCAAACACTCACTCTCTTCGTCCAGTGAAGTAATAATTCCATAGAGAGTCTGGTCTGGTGTTGACAGCCTCTTCTGCAAGCTCTGGGCAGTCAAACTGATAGTATTTAGAAATACCATTATCAGTTGTGATTAGGGCTGTCAAGCCATTAAAAATTAATTGAGATTAATCACGCAATTAAAACATTAATCTTGATTAATCGCATGATTAATCATGCTATTAAACAATAATAAGACTCCAGCTGACCCCAGACTCCGCATTGTGCTGAAAGAGGCAGCGCAATGTGGAGCAGGGGGTCAGCTGGAGTCCCCAGCTGACCCCGTGCTCCATGCAGCGCTACTGCTGCAGCGGCATTTCAAAGAGGCAGCACCGCGTAGCTGATCCTAGGTTCCCACAGTGCTGCCCCTTTGAAACGCAGTGGTGGCGTTTCAAAGGGGCAGCACTGCACGGAACCCAGACTCCAGCTTTTCTAAGGTTCCCACTGCGCTGTCCCTGGTGGCATTTCAAAGGAGCAGCACCACAGAAACACCTGCGATTAACGTGCATTAAAAAAATTAACATGTTAATTGTGCTCGGCATTAATCGCAGGCATTAACGCGCGTTAATTGACAGCCTTAGTTGTGATTGCATAGTGAATATGGAGAAATTCTCTGTCTGAGAATCAATATATACACATGTGATCACACTGTTTCAAACACTGTTGGATCAAGCCCTAAGAGAGAACTCTAGATAAATTAGAAATGTAATACATATATTACCAACTGTGTTTAAATTGAAGAGTTCTCTTTTTCTGGTTTGGTTTCCTGAGCATTTATCCATGTTTTGTGGACAAATAATGTTTCTTCTTTTCCTCCAAGATGGATTTGTCATGCCCACGATTTCTCCTATATCTAGACCAAAGAATATTATTTTGCTCAGTTTTCCATCAACAGCAGTCTTACCCTCACTAATTTCAGAGAAATGTTAAATTAGGTTGCTACGTTTCTCTGTTCAGGAGGAAGGTTCTGTAAAGCTGTTGATTATTTCATATGGTGCCATTTAGGACTAAATTCTTGTTCCATTGGCAAAACTCCCATTGGAATCAAAGGGAACAGATTTACCCCTGAGAGCCTGAGACAAAGCCAGCTAAGCTCAAAGTGAGTTTTTCTATTTGTCTGTATTGTAAATACTTATTAGTCTATGTCTATTATTCATAGTCTATGTCTATTGGCAGTGTCTGTTGCTAAACACAAACTCCATTCTTATGCATCCACTTGAGTAGAGAAAATTTATTACCTGACATCACTGGGACAGCGTCTCGGTCAATGCTTAATTCATTACAGGGCTTAGCCTTGGCAGCTCCTAGCCCTGGCACCTCCAGGCTTGCCATGTCAGTTATGATAGTAAAGGAAAAAAATGCTTGAGCCGCAGCACCTAATTGAGTGAGCCCCAGCTCCTCTCTCATTATAAATGAAGCACTGGTCTCAGATATATTGTGAGAGAGGAAGTTGTAAGGCTAACTGTTCTAAAAGTATTTCCTGTTCTTACAAATTGGAGACTAGATTTAAATAAAATGCCGATGAGGCTTTCTACAGACCTTAAATCTTGGGACTGTGGCTTCTGTGATCAGAATAGCCACCCTTACAGGCAAGGCCAGTTTGTTCTTTCTTTATTTAATAACTGAGAAAATTATGCAATTAGCCATTTTTAAGTATAAACACTTTCCCCAAGCTGAACAGTGTGTAATTAAAATACTTTAGGCTTATTATCCTTTAACATCTTACAGAAGTTCAGTGCCACTGAGA
Organism: Pelodiscus sinensis; assembly: GCF_049634645.1. Taxonomy (NCBI): domain Eukaryota; kingdom Metazoa; phylum Chordata; order Testudines; family Trionychidae; genus Pelodiscus; species Pelodiscus sinensis. The sequence goes on from NC_134718.1 coordinate 39,414,434, forward strand.
TTGTAAACAGCCTGGCCAAGTCATAAAACTCTGAAAAGGAATCATGCTCAAGGAAATATTTAAATGTTGATGTGCTTTTTAAAAGCTTACACAATATACAATATAAGCTACTGCTTCTATCAGAGCTTTATTTTCCTTCTTAGGTTGATTTGCCCTCCATGAGAAAATATTTTAATAAGGTGTATCCCTGCAGTGGAGTTATTTATGTGCAGAGCTTTCTGTCAGATCTTGGTCTTCACCTCGGCAATTCAGAACAAAAAACAACGGGGGCAGATAGATTCTTTGCTAGGCTTTTCAGGTTTTAGCAGAGGGGTGTGGCTTTTGGACACCTTTACACCACCCAGACTCTGGGATGTTCCAGGGGCAAATGTGGGCCCCTGCATAACTTAGAGCAGCCTGATGGCTAATGCGGTTGGCAGTCAGCTCAGCACCTCAGAACAATTCCCCAGCAATGGAAGAATTTCCCAGTGGCTGCCTAACATCAACTTTATGTCCCCTTTGTGCACCCGGTGTAAAATCCTGGTCCCATTCAAGTCAATAGCAAAGTTCAATTGATTTCAGGGGTGAAATCCTAGCCTCACTGGTGTGGTACAATGAGAGATATGAAAGGCTGAGAATCTGGTCCGGAACATCTACTTGAAAGGGCAAGAGGCTTTCACTTCACCAGTCATAATAATTAAAGAATGAGAGACCCATCTTTGTTCTCACATACAAAAGTGCGGATTGAAGCAATGTGTCCCTTGATTGGTTACTTCAAATCCACAGGGCTTTGACATGGGGCAAGACAGAGAAAATTAATGACGATTTAATGGTCTAAGAAGATAAGAACAGCCATACTGGATTAGACCAATGGTCCATCTAGCCCAGCATCCAATCTTCTGACAATGCCCAGTCCCAAATGTTTCATCAGGAATTAACAGAACAGGGCAATTTATCTAGTGACCCATCCCTTGTCATTCAGTTCCATCTTCTGAGAGTCAGAGGATTTAGGGATACCTTTATTATGGGTTGCATCCCTGACCATCTTGGCTAATAGCTATTGAAAGATGTAATCTCAATTAATTTATCTAATTCATTTTTGAACCAATTCACAATATCCCTCGGCAATGAGTTCCAAAGATTGACTGTGCCTTGTATGAAGAAGTACTTCCTTATGTTTTAAACATCATCTTATTAATTTCATTGGTGAAGTGGCCCCTGGTTCTTGGAGGATAAATTACATTTCTTTCTCCACTTTCAGCATTCATGATTTTATAGACTTTTATCATATCCCCTCTTAATCATCTCTTTTCTAAGGTGACCAGACCCAAACTTTTTAATCTCTCCTCAGATGGAAGTTGTTCCATGCCCATAATCCTTTTTGTTGCTCTTCTCTGTAACTTTTATAGTGTTAATAAATATTTTTTAGATGGATTGACCAAAATTGAATGCAGTATTCAAAGTCTGGATGTATCAGCAGGACCAGTATTAGCTTCAGTGGGGCCCAGGGTGGAAAGCAAGGTCCCACTATATGGATCTTAAACTTGGGATCCTGGACCCAGCTACTTGGGGCTGAAACCAAAGCCTGAGCAATGTAGCTTCACAGGGACCACGGTGACATGAGACCCCAGGCAATTGCTACCCCCTAATACCAGCTCTGGCTTTTTTATATGCAGAACACCAATTGCAGTAGCACAGGTGGGCCGTGACGTTTTTATAGCACGTTGAGGAGGCTGAGAAAGAAAATGGTTGAGAGCTTCTGATTTAGGGGACCCAACTATCTACCCCTCTTCATTGTGAAAACTACTTATTACTACCCTTGTTTCCTACTACGTAATCAATTACTGATCCAGGAGAAGACCTTCTTTCTTATCCCATGACTGCTTTGAACTTTTGGTATAGGACCTTGTCAAAGGCTTTCTCAAAGTCTGCATATGCTATATCCATTGTATTACTATTGTCTACATGTTTGTTTACCCTTCCCTCTCCGAGAAATTCTAATAGATTGGTGATACATGATTTCTCTTTACAAAAGACTTGTTGACTGTTCCCCAACAAAGCTTGTTAGTCTATGTGGCTAATTATTCTATTCTTCACCCACCATGCCTGACTCAAGTTAGGCTTTCTTACCTGTCATTGCCAGGATCACCACTCAAGATTTTGTTAAAAACAATTTTACATTAACTATTCTTCAGTCTTCTGACACAGAGTGATAGGTTGAGCTAGTCAGAAGTATAACAGGAAATGCATAAGATTCTGCCAAAAGGATAGCAAAGCAACATTCTATTCACCCTTTCTAATTCTCCCACCCTATTTCCAATACACACACATTGAACCTTCATGGGACACCATTAGAACTGACTGTAGAGAAGAGATGAGATGCAGCAACCAAATTCCTATACATACACAGAGACAGAAGGATGCCTCTTTTAAAATATTTGGCTTCAAAGAAATATTTAAAGCTTTATTTGGCTGAAGCTGAATATCAACATTTTTGCTGGAATTTAGTGGGGTACTTATTTAAAACTAAACATCTCTCTCTCCCTACTCATCAGCATTAGTCCACAGAGAAATCTAGTCCCCACCCCCTTTTCAGTATAGCTGCATCAGTGATAAGAACCATAAGTAGATAATAATTGTTTTCTGGTAAGTTATTGAAGACAAAAATAATTAGTTTCCATTTTCTATTTACAATTACATAGAACTTGGTCACCTGTTGGAATAAGATCCCCTCTTTCACCACTGCACATGCCCTTCCCAGACTTTGGGTCTCAGTGTGCAGGAAGAAGCAGGTAACTGCAGTAAGAGAGGTGGGGGAAGGAAGGCAGGATATGGGCAAAGCCACACCACTCTCCCCACCCCAAACCACCACCTCGCAGAGCTGAGCTGTCATAAAGCAGACAAAATTTAGCTTTATCTCTAATGTTAAGAACAATTTGTTTAAGAGGCTTGTTCTTTATCATACACCTAAAATGGCAACCCTGGTTAAAATGCATGCCATCAACCGGGTGGGAATTTTAAACTTTGGCAAGTAGAGTAGGAATTATGCTGCTAATGTCTAAGCTAACATTCAGACATAGATCACTGCATCCTGGTCTCTTTCTAAATGAGACAGTTAGATGTCACAGCAGACTGATGGTGCATGGCCACACAAAGAGATGGAGGGATAGCTCTAGTAAATCTTTTCTGTCTAAAGTCAGGCAGCATGAAGTAGGAAGGGTAAGAGAGAGGAGAACTTGGAGGGAAGACTCATCCCCTAAGTATCACTTTTTCTAAGTGTGTAATTTTCACTTTTGTAAAGCACTCAGGGTATGTCTACACTACAAAATTAATTCGAAATAACAGCTGTTATTTCGAATTAACTTTAATTGCATCTACACCTACAAACCGCTATTTTGAAATAAATTCGAAATAGAGGAGCCCTTATTCCGAATTTCTTAAACTTCATTCTATGAGGAATAACACCAAATTCGAAATAGCTAATTCGAAATAAGTGCTGTGTAGACAGTTATTTCGAATTAGGGGGCCTCCAGCCCTTCCCAGTTTCCCCTGGTGGCCACTCTGGGCACAACCAGGAAAACTCTTCTCCTCTCCCCCAGCCCCGGGGCTTTTAAAGGGGTAGACTCTGGCCACTGGGCACATGCGAGAGCCAGGCCTGCCAGCAGACGCAGACACTCAGCCAGTGGCCGCACAATGTAAGCCAGTGGCAGCCAGCTGTCTCTCGCCCAGTCCCTCACTACCCAGGGGCCAGCCAGGGGCCATAGACGGCGCGTGCCCTCATGGACTAGTGCAGAGAAAATGGACCTCATTGAGGTTTGGGGGGGAGGCTCCCAACTTCCATGATCTCCGCACTAGGCAGAGGAATGCAGCCATCTACGGCCACATAGCGGTCACCATGGCCAGAATGGGGCACAGGCACACCCAGGAGCAGGTGCACCTGAAAGTCAAGGAGGTGCAGCAGGCATATGTCAGGGCCACCAGGGGCGGCACTGCAGCAGGGGCTGCCACCTGCCCCTACTTCCCGGCTCTCGACCGAATCCTGGGGGGCGGGACAGTCCGTGGCAACCCGGGAGGCAGCGAGCTGGGAGCTGAGGGCCCTGACCTGGGCGCACCAGAGGGGCCACCACTAGCTGTCCCAGCACCGGAGTCGGCAGGGTTGGCCAAGGAGGCCATACCAGGTAAGTGCCAGCACTGTCCCCTACCCGGGGGGGGAGGCAGAGCGGGAGACCAGGGACCGCGTGCGTGGGCCACGCCTCTCATGGATCACGCAGCCACCTGTGCACATGCGAACACGTGCCATGCCACCCTTGGGCAGGTGACTCCAGCTGCGTGACACCCAGGGGCCGTGGCCCAATAGGCACACACATGTGTGAAGAGACCTGACACGCTCCTGACCCCGGGGCGGGACCCAGCAGGTCGCCCTCCCTTCACACGCCCCCTCTACATAGAGGAAAGGGACATCTCCCCCCCGCCTCGGCTGCACTATACACATTACAGGGGCATGGGTGCGGTCTCAGGGCAGCTCCCACTCCCAAAGAGAGCCAGACATCCCGACCATGGTCTCTGTGCAAGCACATCGGTTCTGATGCTTCAGGGCACGATCGTCTGCACCTTGCAGGGGACACTGGGCATCATCCACTGTGTCCCCACGGAGAACTGACCACTCCCCTTCTTTCTCCACAGTCGCACCAGCTGCACATGCAGGGTGCACTACTCCGCCTGGGACATGCACCCACACCCGAGGGTTCCTCCGGACCACCAGCACGCAGCAGGGGTACCGGGACCAACCAACACCTCGGGGCTCTGTGAGCCCTGCACCACACCATCCAGGCCTGGAAGCGGGAGGACCTACAGCTCTGCTGGGAGCAGCTTGCTCAGGACCGTGCCACGTGCTCACACCTGCAGGCCCTGCTGCAGAGCGTGCTGCCCCGTGCCGGTGGTGTGCCTGCTGCCCCTCCCCCCCAGCTACTGTTCCTCCTCCCACTCCTGCCCCCCCTCCCACCTCTTCCTCCTCAATCTCCACACCCCCTACCTCAACCTCTGCATCCTCCTCCCTATCCCCCCGGGGACACCGAGGCCCCCTCCCCCGCAGTGGTGGGAGGCGATTGGCTCGGTGAGACCCCCCAGTCCTGAGCACTAAGCTTCCCCCTTCCAGCTCCTTCCTCCCAGTTTCCCCTCTCCCACCTTCTCTCCTGCCCTCTCCCTCCTCCTTTCACCTGTCTTCCCAGAGGTTCATCACCCCTCCCACACACACACTTGTGTTAAATAAAGACGGTTTCTATTTTTTAAAATACATGTATTTTAATTGACATTAGGAAGGGGGAGCTAGAGAAGGGTAAGTGGAAGGACGAGAGGGAGGAATGGGGCACAAGCCCCCAGTGGAGCAGACCGGGGAGACTGTTAGCGCTCCTCAGGGTGGAAGCTCTCCCGCAGGGCCCCTGGATCCTGACAGCCCCTCGATGGTCCTCCCGGATGGCAGCCTGCAGACAGTGCAGCCGGGCTGCTGGCAACGTGTCCACGAGATGCAGCAGAGTCCCCGGGGGCAGGTCTGGTTCCATGTTGCAGAGTGCCGTGGTGTCCCGAGTGAGGGCAAGCAGAGCACTCTGAGACACAAATGTTTTGCTGTCCCTCAGCGAGGTAGACCGGCAAGCAGAGAAACCTGAGAACTGTCTGTTGGGGATGGGGGGTTGGGTCCCTTTAAGCACAGAACTCAGTGTGGGGGGCTGCTGCCTCAGGCTAAGTCCGACCCTGATGCCCTTTTAGCACTGGTTCCGGCCAGCCTTACCTTCGATTCAGGGTCCACTCAATGTGGATGCGTTATTTCGAATTAGGAAAATGCTATTTCGAATTAGTTTTTGTGTCTAGATGCATTATTTCGATTTAGTTTATTTCAAATTAACTAATTCGGAATAAGTTAATTCGAAATAGCGCTGTAGTGTAGACATATCCTCAGAGATGGGAGGATGACAAATGGGCATTTAGATTAATCAAACAACATGTCCCAAAATTCAAAAATGTTTTCATTCCTTTTCACATGTGTTTGGTGCCCTAAAATAGCTCTTTAAAATGTTGCTTTAACCCTTTATTTTCCTACTACCTTTAATCAAACTTGTCCTGAGTTCTTAAGTTTTCTGTGACTAGCTGGCCCGAGGAAGAAAGGATTCTATTGCTTCGATGGAGTATAGAGAAAAGTAACTGTATAACAGGGGTGAGCAATCAAACAGTAGCAGTTCACCAGGTTAGCCCCTGGCAGGCCACCGCTGCTGCATTTACCTGCGCCTCCTCCACAGGTACAGGTGCTTGCAGCTCCCATTGGCTGTTCCCAGCCAATGGGACCTATGCAGGGGCAGCCTGTGCCTATAGGCAAACTAGGCAGCCGCCTAGGGCGCCAAGTTGCATGGGGCGCCAAATTCCAAACCCTGCCCCTTCCATTTCCCCTTCCCTTTCTGGTGCCTTACCCCCATCCTGGCCGCAGGGAAGCCGGTCTCCAGGTAAGTCCTGGGAGAGGCAGGAACACGGGGGGGGGTCGGCCCCGGGGGAGGAGGAACGCAGGGGTGGTTCCCCTGTGCCGCAGGAGGGAGGGCCTCAGCTCTGAGGGAGGAGGAACTTAGGGGAGTTGCCCCGCGGGAGGGGGGGTTGGCCCTGGGGGAGGAGGAATGCAGGGGGGTTTCCCCTGTGCCACGGGGGGGGGGGGTCGGCCCCGGGGGAGGAGGAATGCAGGGGGTTTTCCCCTGTGCCACGGGAGGGAGGGGTCAGTCCCAGAGGAGGAGGAATACGAGGGTTTCCCCTGCCCCAGAGGGGGGGTGGTCGGCCCCGGGAGAGGAGGAACACGGGGCGGTTTCCCCTGTGCCGCGGGAGGGGGGGAGGTCGCCCTGGGAGAGGCGCATGCCGGCTTCCCTCTGGGGGTATGTCTACACTACAGCACTAATTCAAACTAACTTAATTTGAATTAGTTAATTCGAAATAAGCTAATTCGAATTAGTGCATCTAGACCTAAAAACTAATTTGAATTAGCGTTTTGCGAATTTGAAATAGCATGTCCACATTGAGTGGACCCTGAACCGAAGTTAAGGCTGGCCGGAAGCAGTGCCGGCAGGGCATCAGGTTAGGACTTAGAGAGTGGAGCTGTTGCCCCAGACTAGCCGAGGGCTGTGCTTAAAGGGACCCAACCCCCACCCCGGACACACAGTTTCTCAGGATTCCCCACTTGCTTGTCTACCTCGATGAGGGACAGCAACGCAGTCCTGGCTTGGAGTGCCCTGAGTGCCCACACTCGGCACATCACAGCACTCGGCCATCAGCCCGGATGCACTTGCCGCAGGCTGCCATCTGGGGGGGAGTCAATCGGGAGGCTGTCAGGATCCAGGAGGTCCTGCAGGAGAGCTTCCACCCCGAGGAGCCCAACAGAGCCACCCCAGTCCTCCCCATCAGGGGCTCGTGCCCCATTCCTCCCTCACCTCCTTCCACTTAGCCCTCCCTAGCCCCACTTCATGATGTAAAAAATAAAGGACATGTGTGTTCAAAAACAGAAACTGTCTTTACTTAACAAAACTGGGGGGGGGGGACTAACCTCTGGGAAGACTGGGAAAAGGAGGTGGGAGAGGGAAAGAGAGAGGGTGGGAGAGGGGAGGGGGAAACCTGGGAGGAGGGAGCTGGAAGGGGGAAGCCAGGGGAAGAAGGAGGAGGGGAAGTATAAAACTATGATACGCCCACATCTTCAGTACTGTGTACAGATGTGGTCTCCTCACCTCAAAAAATATATATTGGCTTTGGAAAGGGTTCAGAAAAGGGCAACTACAATGATTAGAGGTTTGGAACAGGTCCCATATGAAGAGAGGCTAAAGAGACTGGGACTTTTCAGTTTAGAAAAGAGGAGACTGAGGGGGGATATGATAGAGGTCTATAAAAGCATGAGTGGTGTGGAAAGGGTGAATAAAGACTGGTCCCGGGAAGAGGCGGAGGGCTGGGTGGCAGCGGGTGGCTGGATCATGCCGTGCCAGGTGCAGGGTCTGCTGGCTGGGTGCTGGCAGGCTTGCAACTGGCACGGGCACTGTAGCCAGACCGTGCCCCTTTAAGTGCTACTGGGCCGGGAGGGGGCAGAAAAGTTTCCCTGGTTGTGCCCAGAGTGGCCACCAGGGCAATCTGGGGAGGGCTAGCCTTCAACTAGTTTGAATTAAGTGGCTACACAGCCCTTAATTCGAACTACTTAATTCGAACTAGGTGTTAGTCCTCGTAGAATGAGGTTTACCTAGTTCAAACTAAGCGCCCAGCCCCAGAACTCCAACTCCATCCCCAACCCCCTGGCCCCAAGCTCCAAACCCTCTCGGCCCCCAACCACAGAACTCCATCACCAGCCCTTCGGCCCCCAGCCACAGATCTCTATCCCCAGCCCCCCTCTCGCCAGCACAGAACCAAAACCCTCAGTCGATAACTGCCCTTCGGGTTGGGGGAGCGCCGATTGCATGGTTCGCCTAGGGCGCCAGTTGCTGGCAGCTAATCTAGGGCCTCCTCTGGACCTACGGGAAATGGTGTCCTAGTCTGCGCCGTTTCCTGCATCTCCCATTGGCTGGGAACAGCGATCCATAGACAATGGGAGCTGCAAGTGCCTATACCTACGAAGCTGTACGTAAATACAGTGGCAGTAGCTTGCCAGGGACAAACCCTGGCAAATTGCATCCAGCCAGGAGGCCAATTATTGCACGTTGCTGCTCTAGACAGAGGGGAAGACCTAAACCTGTCTTTGACAATCTCTGAATGGGATCTTCACTCCCAACACAACTCTTGCACAGCTTTTCCCTATTTGTTCCAAGCTTCATGTAAAGCATAAACTTAGATCTGTTACGTTCACAAGAATGACTGACGGAAGCCAAACATTAAAAATGGACAACAGGCCAGGTACTGAAACTGTCTGATGCTGCTAAAAATCTGTAGAGCTATAGAGAGCTCAACGCTTACACTAAGCAGCTGCGTTTACAGTACCTTTAATCAAGCAATCAAAGTGATATTTTTAATAAGAGCATGTACCTAAGGATGAGAAATGACTGCTTAATAACACAATCTCAGAAGGGATCAGCACAAAACTCAGTATTCATTGGTGGAACACACATAAGAGTGTCAGAGCACTGGAAAGAAGGTAGCCCCATGATTAAAATAACAAAGCCAGATAGTCAACGCTGAGATGGAACATATCTACATTTATGGTAACATTACAGCGATTGGCTGCAAGCATCACTAGGCACCCAGCCAGTTCACTCTTCCAGTTTAAGAAAACACTCGGTTGGTATGAAAAAATTTTCAGCTGCAAAAAATTCACTGACCTTGTCAAACTTAGTTCTGTTTAAAGAAAACATGGGGCACAGGACTGTAACAGTAAGCTGAATTGTAACACACATGACATGCATATAATCTAGCTTGCCTCAAGAACAAAAGGGTCTATTCCAAATTATTGATTTTATGGACTAATCATCCCCTGCTATGGAAAAACTGCAGGAAGGGAAAGATTACTTACTATGGATGGCAAAGTTCCTGCTGCAATGCCTCAAACATATCAGCCCTATAGATGCCAAGGATAGTGGCCTCAGAGACGGGAGAGCAGACGGGATTGTACAGCCCACATATCTGTTGTTAACTGTAGTCCCAACCCTCTGAGCCTGACTGGACTCATGAAGCAAAAGTGTCCTTCTCCAAGATCCTGTCTCTAGCAGCATGGCTGGCTTTTGTGAAATACTTCCCCATGAGTGAATGTTACACAGGCTTCCTTTGAGTTAATTCTACAGCTTGACTATCAAATTGCTGCAGACTTTTAAGCCTTCTTCTAATGGGAACATGCTCCATACGATGCACCTCCACGACTCAAAACTTACGGTACCATTACTACTTGATGATCATGAAAAGGATGATATTAGGCAAAGATGGAACATATGCCACTGCCATAGCTCTCCACCCATGTGCGATCTTCCTGCCAACAAACTTCCATGTCAGTGCTCCTCCATTTACAAAGAGAGAGGTACATTTGGGCCTCTGAAATATTTTATGACTGGGTGATCTGATTGAGATCCTTGCATTCATTTCCATGCATGCACACTTAGAAATAAAAATACAAACTTAGAAATTGAAATGGATAAATGGAAATATAAAATCTGATCAAACTAAACCATATGATTGCCTGTTGCATTAATTATTTTGATTCTTAGCAACTTTTTAAAAACATCGAATATTAGTGTAAAAAATAAAGTTAGAGAAGAAAGCATACGAACAAAAAAAAAAAGGAAGAAGCATTAAAAGTTAGGTACCTAGTTAATTCTTGCAACCTGAAGAACCTAGCTTCTAGTCCACATCTCTCATCAACTACTCAACCTAAAATCCATTGTGCAGGTACAAAATACCAATCCTGCCTTAATAATTTAGCATCAAGGCAACCATAATTCCTCTGTATAACAATTCTAATATGAACCATGGGCCAAAACGTAATTTAAATCAATGGGACTATTTGTGTGAGTTACTGTACATAATTTAACCAAATAACAGTATATATTAATGCAGAATGACTGTCATAATATCATGTGAACTGTTGTTGTAGCTGTGTTTGTTCCAAGATATAAGAGAGACAAGGTGAGTGAGATCGTATCTTTAACAGAACCAACTTCTACTGGCAAAAAACACAACACGTGAAAGCATCTCAAAAGTAAAACATAGTATTTGTGGATATTCTGTATGTTTTAGAAAAATTTAAAAACTGACCAATATTAACCGAGATTGCTGGCTTTCTTTCTTTCTCTTTGTCTCTTCCCTGCCCCGCCCAGTCAATGCGAGCTGTGGGAAGCAGTACAGGCCACAGGGAAGTGATGGCCACTGCTTCCTGCAGGTCCCATTGGCCAGGAATGGTGAATCATTGCCACTGGAGCTACAAAGGAGCTACAAAGTGCCTGCAGATGGCCAATATCAGCAAAATGTCTCATGATCCACAACCAGATTACCTAGTGGGCTGCAAGTTGCCCACAATATACTGTACTCCTCATGGGCTTATGATCATAATTTATCTCATCATCAACTTCTCTTCCCCATAGATATGCCGACCATATGTCCCAGATTCTCCAGGACAGTCCCAATTTAGAATACTCTGTCCCATTGTCCCCATAAAGCACTGAAGTGTCCTGGGAATTCCAATATGGGGGAGGGAGGAGAGAGAGAAAGGACCGAGGCTCCCTGTTGGATGTGGTTTATGGGGAAATAGGGCAGCTACAAGCAGCAGTGCACTCAACTGCTTTCCCTCCCCCTCCCCTAGCTGGCGCACAGGACTGCAGGGCCGCACTTCCTGAAGGCCTTCCCTGCTGCTCCGGAATATGGCCAATAGAAGCAGCAGGAGGAGGTGCCTGGGGCACAGTGGGAGCCGCATGAAAGCAAGTAAGTGCCCCCCTTTTTCCCTCATGCCCATGCCCCATACCCCCAGCCCACTCATTCACTGCCCTGCCAAGACCCCACACTCCTAGTCTGCTCACTTACAGTCCTGCTGAGACTCCACACCCCCAGTCTGTACATTCACCTTCTTCACCAAGACCCTGCACTCCCTGCCTGCTCACTCACTGTCCTGCCAACACCCCACACCCCGAGCCCACTCACCCATCACACTGCCAACATCCTGCACCCTCAGCCCACTCCTGCATCCCCCCTCCTGCACAGACACCCTGCCCCAAGCCTACTCCTGCACCCTTCCTGGCTCTTGCACCTCTCCCTGGCCAGATACCCTATCCACTCCCAACCTGCTTCTTGACCTTCCCTTGCTCCTGCACCCTCCCCCTTAGCCAGAGACACACCCCCCACATCGTGCTCCTGCACTCTCCCAACGTCCATCTCCCGCCCAGGTTCTGCACCCCCCATCCTTATCCCACTCACTGAAAGCCCTGTCCTACACACTTAACCCCTCATTTTTGCTCCACCCCCGAGCCTCGGGGATCCACAAAATCCACTATCCCTGGAACCGCAGAAGAGTTAGTTTGGCCTGAGGCCTTGAACCTCAGTCCTCCCATCCTCTCCTTCCACCATGGGACTGGAGCACTAGGGGAGTGAGTGTTTCAGTTGGGGGCCACATCCGTGAGGGTTGGGGTTTTATGGAGGGTTGGCAAGAGTAGCAGCCAGAAAGAGGGGATTAGTGAGCCTAGTGAGCAGGGGACACAGTCCCCTACTTTAATTGTAAAATTTTATTTTAGTGTCAAAATGAGTGCAAAGTGCAAGAAAAGAAAGTGTACTTTTAATGAGGGTTTGCAAAAGTAATATCCTTTTTTAAAGAAACATGACAATCTACACGTAACATTTTGCACTCGATGTAGCAGTGAGGTAAACATTGGTCACGGTGGGAAATTTGGCCTCACTTCACATATTCAATCAAAGAAACATCAGTTAGCTGTCAACTCTGTAGCTTCCAAGTGCTTCAATGAAGAACTGTATTATAAAAGATGATTCTCTTAAAATGGAGCTTATGGCAAAGGAAGTGGTAATTGCATATCACGCAGTAAAACACAATCACAGTTTCAGATCTTTAGATTGCACCTCTAAGCTAATTTCTACATTGTTTGAACTTAAATTTTCATCAGCGCGAAGCAATTGTGAAAAACTTTCTTGTTCCAGAAGCTCGAAAAAATTTGCAACAGGAATTAGGCAAAACTTCATGTCTCACCATTAATATAGATTCTTCTAACCACAAAGATAAAAAAGTTGTTCCTATCTTAGTAAGCTATTTTCATGAAAGTACTGGAGTTAATATAAAAGTACTTGAACTTGACATCCTGCCAGGTGAAACAAGTGACCAATTAAATGATTATGTTTTCTCTGTTCTAAGCCACAGCAGACTTGTGATAAGATTGTTGGCATGTCAGCTGATGGTACTAATACTAATTTCGGAGGTACAAAGCATACAGGTTCTAAGAATCTTTTCCAGAAATTGTCGACTAGCTGCAACAGAACATTGGTGGGGATCGGTTGCATGACACACATTTGCCATAACTGTATTCTTGCAGTTGATGTGGAAGTTGTTATTGTAAAAATATTAATTTTTTTCACATTTATATGGTACGAGTAGACACACTGAAATCATTTTGTGATTTTATCGAAGTGCAGTACAGACAAATGTTGTCATATTCTAACACTAGATTTCAGAGACTGGTGCCTGATTTTGAAAGAATTCTAATAATGTTTCCACGGCTATGAGCTTATTTTTTATCAGCTGAAAATGCCACCATTATACTTAAGACATTTTTCAAAGATCCTAAGCCAGAAATGTGGTTCTGATTCTTACACAATGTTGCCACTATTTTCCATGATGCTATTTCCAAAAATGGAGGGGCAGAACACATCAGCTCCAGAAGCTGCATGTGAGTACTTGCGCTTGTATCAGAATTTAGAAGAAAGAAAAAATTCTAAGTTTTTGCTGCTCAAAGTAAGACAATTGTAGAAGAAAACTGCTAACGACTGTATTCGTTGCAATTTGGATTTGGTACAGCAAGTAATGGGGGAGTTCTATGTTAATTGTCTGATTTAACTAGAACTTTGGAAGAAAAATCTTCATAGCCTCTATTGATTATCCTGGATTCAGTTGAATAAAAGCCCTGAATGGGGTGATCTGGAAAAGACATGGAATCTTTATGAAAGTGAGCTTCCCACTTAGTCGCACAATGATCTTTTTAATTAACTTTGTGTCTTCATAACATATCTGAATGAGAACCTGCTAGCCGAATGGGACCAAGGAGAGAGTATCTTCAGATCTGAGATGGCCGAATGTACTTAAAGATTTCAGTCATGAGAACATTAGTATTACAAACAAAGAAAATGTGTGAATTTGCCCTCTCATTGTGAGGTATGAACCCTGCGATCAAGAGGTCATTTTCGCCGATTAACAACTTTTGGGGATCGGAAAAGTCATTGATGACCACTGAAATGTAAAATCTCTCTTGATAATCCAAATTAATTACTCAGAGACTTCCCAAGAGATGTTTGAAAAAATTAAGAAGAATAAACAATTATTGAGCATGCTGAGTTCTTTAAATAAGTACAAGTGGAACAATACGCCATCAATTTCAACAGTAGATGAAGGACGAAAATGACAATGCAAATATTGTATTAACTGATATATATATTTTTTGCTGAATTTTGTACTTCTTTTCATGTAATTTTATTCTTTTCAATTAAGGCAATTAGTTAAATATGTAACTAAATATGATTTAATTTTTATTCTTTTGTAAGACTTTTCATATACATACATTCACAAATAAGAAAGAAATCCTTTGTCAGATTATCTGTCCCCATTTTTGGTTTGGAAAATATGGTCACCGTACCAATAGAGGCAGTTTTTGAGAAGACTACACTAACAGTCACTCCAAGAAGCCATAATGCTGTTGGGTACCATTTTCCCAAGTGCCAGATCACCTTTAGAGAAAAGAGAGAAAACCTGACATTTGATCGCAATCATAAATATACATTAAAATATCATAATCTTTATTAGCAGAGCACTGCTATTATGTGTTTTAAAGTCAGTTTTATTCCTGTAATTGTCTACTGGCTCTCTCTCCAGTTTACCCTGTGATGATTCGGTCATCAACATGATTGTGAAATAAAGGGCACAGTGACTCGAACTAGTGTGGGGAGAAGATTAAACTGCGGTTGGAGGTGTTCACTCTAAGGGTGTGTCTAGACTACATGCCTCCTTCGACGGAGGCATGTAGATTAGCCAGATCGGAAGAGGGAAATGAAGCCGCGATTAAAATAATCGCGGCTTCATTTAAATTTAAATGGCTGCCCCGATCTGCCGATCAGCTGTTTGTCGGCAGATCGGGGGAGTCTGGACGCGATGCCCCGACAAAGAAGCCTTTCTTCATCGACACAGGTAAACCTGGTTTCACGAGGCTTACCTGTGTCGATGAAGAAAGGCTTCTTTGTCGGGGCATCGCGTCCAGACTCCCCCGATCTGCCGACAAACAGCTGATCGGCAGATCGGGGCAGCCATTTAAATTTAAATGAAGCCGCGATTATTTTAATCGCGGCTTCATTTCCCTCTTCCGATCTGGCTAATCTACATGCCTCCATCGAAGGAGGCATGTAGTCTAGACACACCCTCACAGCATACATTTTCAAAGACTGAATGCCTGATGACCTAAAAAGTTTAGGATCCCGTGTATAACTGTTGCAGGAGGCACAACTCCCAGATTTTTATAACTATTCTGTGATGTGAGCTTGAAGACACCTAGTGGCAAAAAAGTGTATTCTAAGGCCAGAGATTACATTATTCTAAAATGAAATACTACAATCCAAATTCATATTAAGAATTAGGCCTATTCAAGAAAATTAAGTTG
The DNA here is from genome assembly GCF_049634645.1 of Pelodiscus sinensis. Taxonomy (NCBI): domain Eukaryota; kingdom Metazoa; phylum Chordata; order Testudines; family Trionychidae; genus Pelodiscus; species Pelodiscus sinensis. Next base: position 39,429,754 of record NC_134718.1, read on the forward strand.
GTTTAATGTCTGTCAGGGATGTGAAAAATCTCCCCCCTGAGCAGATTTGTTAAGTTGACCAAAGTCCCTGTTCAGACAGCACTAAGTCAACTGCAGAATTCTTCAATCAACCTACTTACCACTAGGGATATAATAGTGTAGTCTATTAACCGATTAACTGATAAGCAAACGCTTATAGGTTAATGCTATAGACTACACGTATTTCCCTCCCCTCCCTGCCAGTAAATTTTTTAGCAAGCTGGCCAGGAGTCCAGCTCAGTCATGGCTTGCAAAAAGTACAGGACCTACCCCTGCTGCAGTTCTGCATTTAAAATGTATTAGGAGCTGGGCAGGCGGGCAGGCAGGCAGCCCGGCTCTGTCCTGGCTCTTGCCAAGGGCTGCGGCTCTGCATTTAAAGTATATTAGGAGCCAGGTGGGCAGGAAGAGGAGTTCCAGCTCACACCAGATCCAGCAGCTTAGACCTACACAGGGGCTGCTGCCATCCTGCGCTGCTGCCTCTTTATCAGAGGCTGCAACACAGGGAGACAAGCAGCCAGGCCACAAGGGGGGCTGTTTTTTAAACTGGCTCCTCTCATGGATCAGGTCCCACCTGGCACCCCACACTGCTGCCTCTGAAAATAGAGGCAGCAGCACAGAGTGGCAGAGGGCTTCTCAGGAGTGAAGCCAGAGTGCACTGGCTGCCATTCCTGCCCCCAGGGACTATAGAATATTCTATTAACAGATTCACAAGGTTATTCGACTATTCAATTAACCAATATTTAATATCCCCGCTTACCACCTCTAAGGGACATTCATCTGTTCAGACATTTGCTGATGTTCTTATCCTAAAACAGTCAAAAGCAGGTGTTTGCTCCTATTCCTTTGATTGCCTGGTGTCATTATGGACAAATTTCCCCCTCAAACATTCTATTCCTATTTCTCCAAAGTTTATAGGCCTCAATCCTTATGAAAGCTGCCAAAGCCAATGTCATAAAAGATAAAGGCCAGTAGGATCCTTGCATTATGGTTAAATAAAATAAATGATAATGCTAGCACAGGGCTATATAGATAGCATCTACAGTGAAGTGCTGCTGTTTCTGTGCTGCAGTGGTATACAGACAGTCCCCGGGTTACGTACAAGATAGGGACTGTAGGTTTGTTCTGAAGTTGAATCTGTATGTAAGTCGGAACTGGCGTCAGCCGCTGCTGAAACTGATCAGTTTCAACCGCGGCTGAATCTGGACGCCAGTTCTGACTTACATACAGATTCAACTTAAGAACCCCAGGCGTCCCCAAGTCAGCTGCTGCTGAAACTGATCAGCGGCTGATTCCAGGAAGCCTGGGGCAGAGCAACTCTGCCTCGGGCTTCCTGTAGTCAGCCGCTGGTCAGTTTCAGCAGCGGCTGACTTGGGGACGCCTGGGGCAGAGCAGCTGGGGTGCTGCTGGGTTGCTCCAGTAGCGCGGCTCCTCGGCGCTATTGGACCAACCCAGCAGCACCCCATCTGCTCCGCCCCAGGCGTCCTGATTCAGCCGCTGCTGAAACTGACCAGCAGCGGCTGAATCAGGACGCCTGGGGCAGAGCAGCTGGGGTGCTGCCGGGTTGGTCCGGAGCGGCGCTGCGGGACCAACTCGGCAGCCCCCAGCTGCTCTACCCCAGGGGTATGCAAGAAAAGCCTGGTCTGCTGGGGGGGGGGGGGCACTAGCTGCACTCCCCCTCCCCCAGCGGACCAGGGAGACGGGGGTGGCGGGACCGCCCAAGTCCTCCACGGCTTTGCTCCGTCTCCCTGGTCTGCTGACCTGGGAGACGCGGAGCAAAGCCGCAGAGCACGCGGGCAGCGGGACAGTCCAGGCGCGCCGCGGCTGTCCCACTGCTGGCGTGCTCCGAGGCTTTGCTCCCCATCTCCCTGGTCTGCTGGTCTGCAGGGAGACGGGGAGCAAAGCCGCGGAGCACGCCCGCAGGGGGACAGCTCAAGCGCACCCGGTCTGTCCCGCTGCGGGCGTGCTCCCAGGCTTTGCTCCCCGTCTCCCTGAAGACCAGGGAGACCGGGAGCAGCTTTTCTCGCCCCGGAGGACAGGGGCGGCAGACCGCGGCGCATCTGGGCATCCCGCCGCTCCCGTCCTCCGGGGCGAGAAAAGCCCCGTTCGTAACTGCGGATCCGACATAAGTCGGATCCGCGTAACTCGGGGACTGCCTGTAGTTATGTTACTCTCGCATGTTAAGCAGAGACAAGGCTTTAAGAAGAGAAGGAATGGGAAAGAAATAAATTCAGAGTCACAGTGGCCACAGCCTTCAGCCGAAGAAGCTGCTACAGTTTAGGTAGCAGTGTAGAAACCACTTTCACTAGAGTGTATTAGATATATTAATGAACTCTCACTTTTTAAAAACAAAAACAACACCTCCTCTCCCTTTTAAAAAATCCTGCTTTTGCGTCTTTTGCTCTTTACACTAAGGTAATTAAAGGACCAACACATAGAGAGTGGGGGCTAAATAACAACTGGGTTTATATTCCACATGCAAGGCCTAGTTAAATAAATAAATGGCTGTTTGGCAGGGTTCTGAAGGTTTCTAAAACCCAGAAGCCAGTAAGGGCCACTAGAGGACTCGAGCTTTTTAAAAGGGCTCTACGGGATTTGTATACACTACACCTACCAAAACAAAACACATGACACTGCACGCACAATTCTTCTCCCGGTGAGAGGATGACAGAAAGAACAACTGATATAAGAGAGATATTAATCATATCAGTAATGAGCTACTGTAAAGTACTCAAAGGCTAGGGTGATGAGATCAGTATAGAACAGAATCTTGATTTTTATGCTAAAAATGATACATATGAAGGGGCCAATTCTACTGGAATTTGGGGGAGAGTGTTTGTTTTCAAGGAAAATCCTGCTCCCTTGATTGATAAATTTGGCAATAACTTTGTAGTCTGGCAGAGCCCCCTCCAGAAGGTGAGGACAATCTAGTACTTAATTTGTACTATTTTCTCAAGCTAGTACCTATTAAAATCACCAAGCTGGAGTGTGAACTGTGTAAACATTTTGGGATTTGGGCCTGTTATGAACTGAAACTATGGGAGGTAGGACAGTTTGCCATTAATCTCTGTATCTAGGATGGAGCATCTCAAAGCATCAGCAGTTCTAGATGAAGAGTTTTGTTTTAAGCGGAAGTGGTTAAAATGTCTGAAATATTTAAAAGAGAGGCTTTTTTTAATGTTTCTGAACATAGCTTAACTGGCATAGCAACATTTCTCAAACTGCAGCTGCTCTTTTGCTTGCAAATACAAGGGTGAGTCACATACCCCTAAAAAATGGGCTTTAAAATGGAAATACCAGACGCAACCACAGTCTTGCAAACATAATACTATCATGGCATAAACTGAAACCTGTTTAACTATTTCAGTAAATGACATCTCATTGAAACTGTCTTACTACCTTCAAAAGACACTGTCGGCAGAGTGTGGAAGATCAATGATTCATTGAAGGCAAGCACAAGAGGAGCAACTGTTACATCTCGTGCATGTGAAAGGCTGTGAAACACTATGGCTGAGAGGTCACATTATCAGCCTTCAAAGTGTCCTTTTGGATGACAGTTGAAAGCAGCCTTGAGTATTACATTGACCAGTTTCAGACTTTTTCATATTTCCACTCACCTCTCTCCTGTCTGGATTCCCTCACTCCCACACCTGCACACTTAAGAAGGCAGGGCAGACACAGATGAGAGACATATTTAGTGGTTAAACACATGAGCTCTATTCCTGATTCCATCTCTGAGTTGCTGTGTAAACTTTAACAAGTGATTTAATACTATCTTAGGTATTATTGTAGCTCCCATTAACATAATATGTGAGCACCACACAGTCTTTAATAGTCCTATTTATCCTCACAACACCTGTGCAAGGCAGGAAAATACTATTCCATTTTATGGATTGGGACTGAGACCGAAAGAACACATTGTAAAGGTATGTAAAGGTATTTAAGCACATAGGCCCCTCATGCGATTTTCAAAAGTGTCTTCTGAAACCAATGGGAATAGACACTTAGGATTTTGAAAAATCACACTCCACAGCTATCTGCAACCACTGGAGGTGCCTACATGTAATAATCAGGCTTTAAATAGATTTCCCAAGAGGAAGTCTGCTGGAGAGAACAAAACTGATTGCAGCTCTTTCAAGTGCCAGTCTAGCAGCACTCTTCCGGACCTACAGGGACATTGCTAGCTGCAACTGATTCATTGTCAAATACCTAGCTCCTTGCACCTACGGTGCTATTGCACTGCAGTGTCTCTCTCCTTAGCATAGCATAGGTCACCCCCCGAAATGTCACTCAGATGCACCTGAGGGCCAGGCTGTTCTGGACAGCGGCACCGGCAAGGGACAACTCGGACTCTTTCCAAACAAGCCGGCCCGATCCAACTCTCGCAGGGCCCTGTTCAGAGCAGCAGCGCCAGAGGAACCCCTCTCCGAGGAGGGTGAGAGCTCAGTGCCAGGGTTTGCCGCGTGGTCCCGTTGCGAGGTGGGCGGGAGCCCCTGCCGCCCCTTGCAAAGCTGTAGCAGGAACGCTCGGGGACTAGTGGCAGGAGGAGCCTCCCAGCTGCCCCCCAGCGGCGGCTCTGCCCAGCGCCTGGCCCAGCCACCCTGCGCCCTTTGCGGGGATTCCGCCCTGCTCCCCGCGGCGCGCTGGGCTCGGGCGGGGCTGACCCGGAGGCGGGGCTGCGCGCGGGGCGGGCCGGGGCCCCAGGGCCCCAGGGCTCGGCGCACACACACCCATGGGGGACGGCGGCGAGAGGGCAGCTCCCCCGGCGCCGCGACTCACTTTCGCTTTGCTGGGCTTGCCCGGGCAGCGCGCCGGCCGGCGGCAGCATGAGCGCAGCGCTCCTCTTCCTCCGCCTGCTCCTGGTGAGTCCCGTCCCGCCGCGCCGGGCCCGGGCGGCCGCTTGTCAGTCCCCGCACGGCTGCGCCTCAAGCCCCCGGCCCCCGGGCGCCGCTGTCCCAGGAAAGGGGGGCAGGCGACACCTCTGGCGCGGCCCGGGCTGGAGGGGCGCGCTCACTCGGGGACAGGCTGGGCTGCGGCAGCCCGCGGTGGGGGGGGGGGGGGGGGGACCCAGGTGTAGCGGCGCGCGCTGCGGTCTCTTGCCCTCGATCGCTTTTGGGAAGCGATGCCAGGGAGGGAGCAAGTCGGGGCTCGACAGCAGCGCACAGAACTCATTCCCGCCTTTGGCCCGAGCCCCTGCGAACGGGACGTGACTCTCACACGCGGTTTCCTAGAAGCGGCTTGTTGTTGCCGGTGTTTTCAACAGCTCGCAAAGGGAAAACTCCACCTAGCCTGTGACGGGAACTCGCCTACCTTTCTCACTGCGTCTTTCTGTGCAGTAAAGCGATGCAGTAAAACGCGTACTGGAGTTAAAATGTACCTTACATGATGCAGTAAGAGGACAGAGAAGGTTTTGCGGAGCTGGAGGACCCTCCACTAGCTGGTTTACAGGTGGATTTCTATTTTGGACAGCTGTTCTGGTTTTGAAAACTGACTTCTACAGTTGTCACGTCTATTTCCTAGGATAAGAAAACTGTCCCAGCAGTTGGCAGTTACTAATCCTTTAATGGCCACAGAGACTACAGAAGTGAAATGAAATTAAATAATATTAATGGCCTAACTATAATTGAAAGTTGGGAACAGGATTGGGCCCTGAAAATGTGACATCCTCCGTTTATCAAACTTATTTCGTATGACCCTGATCCTGCCAACACTTAAGCACATTCTTGAGTATTTGCAGGATTGGAGTTACTCATTCCCTTCCGGTACTTTTACATTGAAGGGCAAAAGTCAAATAACGCTACGCAACTTGAGCTACGTCAATTGCATAGCGTAAGTCAAAATAGCTAATTCAGCTTTCCACGCTGTCTACACAGCAGGAAGGTGAAGAAAGAACATTCTTCCTTCGACTTTCCTTACACCTCTCAAAACGAGGGTTACAAGAGTCGGAGTAAGAAGTCCTCCAGGTCAACATTATTTCAAAATAATGGCTTGCTGTGTAGATGTGCTCTTTGTTATTTCGAAATAACGTTAGTTATTCCAAAATAACCCTGACGTGTAGACATAGCCTTCATCTACTCCAGGAGATATACTAAGACTGTTTCGGACATTTTCTATCTTTTTGTTTGAGGATCACAACCGTATGAATCATCCTCAGTTACTTCTGTCATCTGTCTCAGAGATAAGGTGTTGTATTTCACACACAAGATCTTCCTGCAGTATGAGATTACATTTGTCATTGAATGATTGTTTGTAGAGCAGAGGCTATTATTAAGATGATTGATAGTGAAATTTTAGCAATAGATTTTATTTATCACTCGTGCAAAATTAATTTTGGTAATGCAGCTATGTAACTTAGTTTATGCTGTGGAACCGTATACTGTGGAGCTGTACAACAACTGTGCCACTCCACAGAACACCAAATGTTAATTAAATAGCATTAGCAATGCTGAACATCCAAACCGTGGACGTGTAGTTTGTGTGTGTCAAAAGGGGAGAAATGCCTCCAGCACACCAACTGCAGTGACACGCTAAATATATCACACCCATATACACGTAAGCACAGTCAAAAATAGAAATGTATTTATATCCTGGAAGTATTTAGCACAAATAGATAATGGTATAAACAAAACTTTTTCCCAATGCCCCTTCCGTTAATATACACAGTGGGCTTATGTTTCCATCTAACCCAGGCTCTGTGTCGAATCCCAGTCCTATTAGCCAGAGAGGAAATATCTCTCCCAAATGCCTATTATTCCCTCTTCTCTGATCTAGCATATGATCTTACCACGCTTTTTAAAAGGGCCCTACAGTATGCATCTGCCCAATTAATTTACTTACACCTGAACATGGGAGTAGTTGTGTTTATTAACCCTTGATCCTGCAAATGATTCCACAGGGGGAAACTTCTACACTCATCATGGCACAGCAGTTGCGGAACAGATTCTTAAGAACATAAGAACTTCCATAATGGATCAGATCATAGTCCATCTTACCCAGTGGCCTGTACTACTAGAGCTTTGGGAGGAGCATACTGAACAGGGCAATTTTGTAGTGATCCTCCCCTATCTTCCACACCTATCTTTTGGTAGTTGGGGGTCCACTCCTTTTTGAAGCCAGTGATACTTAGCTGTCACATCTCATGACAGTGAGTTCCATCCTTATTTGTGTTTCATGAAAACGTACTTCCTCTGCTCCATATTAAATCATTAGGTGATGCCTACCTTGATTAGGGGACCATCCTTAGGCTCTTAATATTCCTTCTTTGTTATCACAAGACTAGAAAAAACAAAACATAGACCATTTGAATAAACAGCTGGAAGACACTCATACAACAATGATAAAAGTGATACAGAATAGAGGGAAAGCAACTAAATCTAATAGGAACACATTTGGATACCTTGAAAATAGCAAACTAATATTAGCCAATAATTTTCTAATTTATATAAGAAGATTGTGTATCTAATAAGCAGCAAATTTCTGGGAATTTAGAAAAGACCTCTTAGAAGTTAAGGCCCTCACAATAAAGCATTCCATCCATTCTATTATCTATTACACTGTGCACGTGCTTAAAATGTATGCACATAAATTATCAGATTAAAGTCAACTGGATGACTGGTGTAAAGTTACCCCGTCATAAGTATTTGCATAACAGGGTTTGTATTTGCACCATATGTTTACATTTTTTCTGGTAAGATGAATTTCTGTTTTCTTCTACTTTGATGCAAGACACTGACCAACCAGGAAATGCTGAAAAGTGAACTGCAATATATTGTATAAAAAAAAACAGATCAGAAGCTTCCCCTGAATCTTCCATGATGATATCCGGCCACAGAGTAGCAACAATGATATAGAAGCTGCTAGTGTTGCTGCAAGTCTTAACAATAGACAGTAATCCTTATTTGCATTGAGAAAGAACTCCAAACTATCCACAGAATAGTTGTGTGTTACAAGGATCTGTTGTTATCTCTATTGTGCAGATAGGGAAACTGAGACAAAAAATTAATGCCAATATTTATAAATTTGATTGTGGTGGTTTTACTCCACTGTGACTCTATTGACTTCACAAAATTAAACTCAAGTCCTTTTTCTGGCCCCACTGGTTCTTATTACTCAAGTGCACTGAATACTACGGAGCATACAAATATTGTAGGTGTTACAGCTATGGTAGGATTAAATTATGCCCCGACATCAGAAGTGGACAAATACCACCAGCCTGTAAGCCGGATCTGGTCTGCCAGGATTAGCCCTTGATGGGCCCCCACCTCTATATTTATCTGCGCCTCCACCAATATGGTCAATCACAGCTTCTGTTAGCCATGGATCACTACTCTCTGCCAATGGGTGTTGTGGAAAGTCGTATCTTGGTCCACGCTGCTCCCATTGGCTGTGAATGGGCAAATCATGGCCAACAGGAGCTGCGATCTCTGGTACTTTCATAGGAACGGGTAAATACAGTGGCGGCAGCCTGCCAGGAACTAACTCTGGTGAACTGTCGTTATTTATTGCCCACCACTGTCCTACATACTGTTTTCTCGGAAGTTCTCCGTGCATGGGAATTGCGCCCGCTGTGGAAAATACCAAGGTTATGATCCACAAATTGCATGGATCATTGAGGAACCATAAAGCCCTCCATGGCTTCCTGAGCTCCATAGGTAGCTTGGCTCAATTGCCACACTGCCAAGGACTTCCCAACTAGTGCCTGTCATTGGAACTCAGTTCTCGTGGTTCCCCAGAATAGAGAGGAGCCCTGAAAGAAGATTAATGCCTGAGCAGCTCAAATGGAATTGGAACTGATAATCTGGCCCAAATTATGAATGCTAAGGGGTTTTCTGGGGTTAGTTTCCCCTACTAATTTTGTTTCTATTGTATGTTTAGAGTTTTAATTTAAAAAGGCATTTATCTTAGATTAGGAAAAGAAAAAAAAGCCACCATGAGTCATTTTAAGAATACATACCTTAAGCATTCCAAGTACGCATGGCATCATCCATTTGTATGAAGGCAGATCAGAAAGCACCTATCATCCCCTTAATGCATGTGTGTAACTTCTTTTACTGTCACTGAGTAATATGAGTAGTACTGAGGACGTGAGTGGTCTCTCCCAAGCATACCATCACGTGTTACCATTAGTGTTCCTTTTTTATTAATAATGAATTTTTTAATAGCAAAGGACTGCATGTCATATGGGAGTAGCAATTCAAAGAGAAAAAGAATAAAGTGAACCTGGGATATAAAGAAATACTTTGAAAAATTAGAATGTCAGGGGAAGCAAAAAAGGAAGAATATCAGGTGTAGGGCAGCGTATGAAGTTCCGATATGTAGTGCCTACATGATATTACTTGAAAGACAGTTCCTGAGAAGTAATCCGCATTTATTGTATTAAGAAGAATTATCTGTGGTAATACATTGGTTCTAAATATGTTACTAAATGTTTTGTTTCTCTCTTACCCTATTGTGTCAACAAGGAGAGAGCTTGGGGTGGTTTTGAAGAGATCTATGAGTTCATGTGTGGCATGTACATAGTAGCAGCTAAGAGAGTTTGTCAGTGTGGTTTCTGCATGATTATCAGTTATTTCCTTTGCACGTGTCTGTCATTTAGAAAGTTATTACTATGATCACTCATTTTATCCTGATTTCTATCCCACACTTTACACCTTTTTCTTTTCATGTGCATTTTGTATTTGCTCTTCCTCTAATCTTTCACTTTCTGTCCCTTGAAAGAAATGGCATTTGTAGTTCTCTTCACAATGTCAGACCTGCTAACCGACAGGTGTCCCCATGAATTTTTCCAGACCCTTCTGTAGGTCCTAATGAAGCAATCAGTCAGAACAGCTGCAAGCTCTGAGGGATATAGACACACACCTCTGGGGTGGCCTTACAGCACTCAGAGCACTTCTGGCTCCCAGATCTCCTCACAGGCCTAGATGAAGGCACTGCAGCCTTTTTGTGTAGGGTCACCTCTGAGATGAGGAATACACAATGAGACATTGTTTCCCTCTTCCCCCTCCCTACCTCTCCTCTAACCCTTGCTGCAGGGTACTGTTCCCACACCATCTTCAACTCCTCCCTCAGGGTCCAGTGCTACTGTGATGCAGAGATTGGGCAATTTTCCTACAACTATAATTTATCTCCTAGGTGTGTGTTTGGACTACTGGATCACAGCATGACAGTGATGTGCCTGTTGCACACTCTATATCTGATAAGCTGTCGATAAAGAAGAATATTTCTAAAAGGGAACTTGAATGTGAAGAGGGAGAATATCATGCAGAAACTATGTGCTGTAAAATGTGTGCACCAGGTAGGTATCATTTTAAGATAATTTATGGAAAAAGTAGTGAGTGGAAATGGCCACAGGCAGAATTGCATACTGCTGGATAAATACTCTATGGCAGGAGTATAAAATCATAGAACTGGAAGGGACCTCTAGAGGTCATCAAGTCCAGTTCCTTGCACTCATTCAGGACCAAGTAACATCCAGACCATCCTAACAGGTGTTTGTCTAAATGCCTTTTAAAATTCTCCAATTATGGAGATTCTACAACCTTCCTAGGCAATTTATTCCAGTGCTTAACCACCCTGACAGGAAGTTTTTCCTAGCCCATTGTTTTTAGATACTTAAAAACTGTTAACAAGCCCTCTCTATCTCTCTTCTCCAGACTAAAAAAACCCAGTTCTTTCAGTCTTCCCTCATAGGTCACGTTTTCTAGACCTTTAATCAGTTTTTGTTATTCTTCTTTGGACACATTTCCTGAAATATGGCACCCAGGACTGGACATAATACTTCAGTTGAAGCCTAATCAGTGCTGAGTAGAGCAAAAGAATCATTTCTCATGTCTTGCGTACAACACTCCTGCTAATGCATCCCAGAATGAAGTTCACTTTTTTGCAAAAGTGTTATGCTGTTGAGTCATCTTTAGCTATGGTCCACTATGACCTCTTGATCCCTTTCCACAATACTCCTTAGTCCAGTGGTTTTCAGACTTTGGGTCACAACCCAGCATGGGATCGCACAATGTCAGGCACTAGGTCATCTCACTGTAGGTCTGCAGTAGGTTTGGCTCCTAGGCGGGAGGGAGAGGGGAGAGCATGGGCTCCATGTACTGTCTCTACCTTGAGCACTGGTTCCACACTCCCATTGGCCAATTACTGGCCAATAGGAGCTGGAGAGGACCCATATCTGTGGTCAAGAGCAGCTTGCAGAGCTGTTTGTGTGCCTCCGCCTAGGAGTAGGGATGTTAAATTTCGATTAATCATCTAATCAACTCAATCAGTCGATAAGTGGGAGGTAGGGCACTCGCTATCCCAGCTGCACCTCTGTCTTTTAAATGTAGTAAGAGCTGCTATGGCTCTTACTACATTTCAAAGGCAGAAGCACAGCAGGCATGAGTGGGGACTGCATCAGTCCCCATGTGCGCTGTTTCCTCATTATGCCTCTGCCTCCTCTGCCCCCCTGCACAGATGGTGCTGGGGGAGCCAACTTTTAAATTGGCTCCCCCCAGCACTGGCTCCTGCTCCCCCCACTTGCTGCCTCACTTTGATAGAGGCAGCAAGGGGGTGGGGAAGCAAATAGCCGAGTCACTACTCAGCAATCCAATAAGCACATGCTTACCAGGTAGTCATCTAGTCGACAATTCGCTTACATCCCTACCTAGGAGCCAGATCTGTTGCTGGACGCTTGCAGAGCACAGCATTGTCTGCAGTGCCAAGACAGGCAGGAAACCTGCCTTAGCACCCCCATTGCACCACTCACCAGGAGCAGATGGAGGTAAGCACATACACCCTGCCCAAGCCCTGAGCCTCCCCACAACCAGGAGCCCCCTCTTGAATCCCAGACCCTTCATTCCTGACACCTCCTGAGCCCACACTCTAGTCAAAAAATATAATTATGCTGGGTCACGAGCATCAATAATTTTCTTCAACTGGGTCACAAAAATGTTTTTTTTTAAACTAATGCCTTAGTCAACAGGTGAACTGTAGGCCAAATCTGAACCACCAGCTACTTTTGAACGGGCCCTGAAAATAAAAATAATTGAGTACTCTTGCTCCATATGCTGTAGCTTCTACTAGGACACAGTGTTATAGGACCTTCCTCTGGCCCTCAAGAGACAGAACTACAGTGGCTTCATATTTTTATTCAGAAATCCCTTGGGCATTGAAATCTCTATTCTTTGGATTAGTCTCTGTGCTATATTTTGGTGTTTCCCGAAAGAAGTATATGGTTATTCCATGCTGTGCAAGCATTTTTGCATGATCTGTTCAACACCTAACTAGAATGCAGAATGTTAGAAAAACACATATTTACTGAGTTAATGCCAATAACTCCCCATGGATTTTAAACAAGTCCATGTAAGCTACAACATGCACACTTTTGAAAGAGATTTTTAAAAATGCATTCATACTCTTTTGCCCACACAGTTACCTAGGTAAGCCTGTAAATGGGTATTTTCATTGGGCAGATCATTTGGTTAGTAAAAGTCTCTTCTTGTTTTTAATAATAAAAATTTTAAATCCACCCCTGCATATGTTACTTTACCAAAAGACATGTACAGATAGATACCCATCTAGTTTATCTATAGTATTTAGAAAACTTTGAGCCTGTTACTAGTCATACATTATAAAGTTTAAGAGATGAAGAAAAGCAGAAAACCTGAAGCAGATCTTCCCTCTGACAACTTCTGGGTACAGATACTGCAAGTTTCATTCTTCTTTTTGCATTTTTACAGGTTCATTTAAACGTGCTGATTGTACAAAAACCAACAAAACTGCAGTTTGTGACCCATGCACAGAAGGAACATACACGGAACAAGACAATGCCCTCCCGGAGTGCATGAGGTGCAAGTCATGTGACACTATACTTGGTATGTCTATAAAATACCAACTCAAGCAAAAAAAAAAACATTCCATAGAATGATACTGAGCAGGTACCACAAGTAAGGGGTAACATATAGTTATGATGTCTCAGAACAAACCAGAGAGGAAATTGTGACAGTCACAATGTGGTCCCTGGATCCCCTTTGCTCTACAGGAGAGAAGAATATGCCATGGCAGTGCTTTTCCTGAGCAGTTGTTCAGGTGCACTTGTTGGCAGTTTGAGAGATAATAGAGTTAAAGCTTTTTCCACTCCACACCCATCTGAGTTGGAGGGCATGTAGAAGCCCCTGAAGGTGTCTCTTTCAGTCACAGTATGACATGTGATATGGGTAGCTCATTATGACATTCTAAGGTGCAATCCGGACTAGGGAAGGATTGTGTCATCACCTGCCTTGCTACGCTGGGTTGCCAAGCTGGGCACCTCATAAACAGGGAGCATACAGTTTGCACCCTGAGTATCTGCGGATAGTTAGAGCCTGCCAGCAAGACTCCAGTCAAACTCCAGCTCCCACTAGCCTTGGTTATCATTTGTAGTATGATGCCAACACATTCCCAGTCTCATATTTTCTCTCCACCCCCCTGCAAAAAAATGTGTGTTCTACTTTATCCAGCCCTGTCCTGGGCAGTTCAGGTATTGTAGATCCCTTTCCTCTATAAGGGGTCAAATGTAAAACAGTTTTCTACTTTATGCTGTATTGTTTGGTGACTCAAGTTAAACACAACACTGGATTAATTTTGATTAAAGAATAAAACAAGTTTACTTAATTACAAAGAGATAGAGTATAAGTATATAAGTCATTAAATTCAGAAATGTTTACAAGGGAAATAAAAATAAAATACTTTCTAGGAATGGAAAGTTAGCAAACTAGATTTGGTTCAAGGTAAAATTCTAACCAAATGTTTCCAACAATGGCTGACCAGATTATCAGGTCAGAAACCCTCCTAAAATCCAAAGATTATTTCTTTTTCCTTTAGATGAAAAAGTAAGAGGGAGATAGAAAGAATAGAGAAGAGACTACAGGGGGTGAATTAGCCCCCTTTCTTTTATAGCCTAGTTACCCTTTGAAGTGTTTCTCCCCTCAGGATTACCCGCTAGATAAAATTCCTCCCTCTGTGATTGTGGAGAAATGGGATTTCATAGTGAAAGAGGCTCCTTGTTGCATGTTAAAATGTGAATGTTTGTTTCTGCCCCCCCCCCCCCTTCACTGCCAAGTATGGCAATTTTACAGGTGACAGCCAGTCAAGTTTAATGACTAGAGGTGTCAGCTTCTTCTTTGTCTTCAGCAAATGGTTTATCCACTCCCCAAACTTGTCTGGAAAACACATTCAAGCTGTAACTTCAGCTTATGTTTAAAACTGTACATGGGGGCTACGTCTAGACTGGCCCCTAATTCCGGAAAAGTCATGCAAAGCAGGTAAGTCAGAACAGGGAAATCCGCGGGGGATTTAAATATCCCCTGCGGGATTTAAATAAACATGTCCGCCGCTTTTTTTCCGGCTTGGGGAAAAGCCGGAAAAAAAGCGTCTAGACTGGCGCGATCCTCCGGAATAAAGCCCTTTTCCGGAGGATCTCTTATTCCTACTTTCAATAAGAGATCCTCCGGAATAAGAGATCCTCCGGAAAAGGGCTTTATTCCGGAGGATCGCGCCAGTCTAGACACTTTTTTCCGGCTTTTCCCCAAGCCGGAAAAAAAGCGGCGGACATGTTTATTTAAATCCTGTGGGGGATATTTAAATCCCCCGCGGATTTCCCTGTTCTGACTTACCTGCTTTGCATGACTTTTCCGGAATTAGGGGCCAGTCTAGACGTAGCCATAGACTACATCTACACTGCACATCTATTTTGAAATAAGCTATTTTGGAAGATATCTTCTAAAATAGCTTATTTCAAAATAGCACATCTACACACCAAATGCACATTGAAATAGTACTTAGCTATTTTGAAATAGAGCATCCACACTGATTGGACGCTAACTCGCTTTTAAGGCCACCTGGAACCACTTCAGACAGGTCAGCAGTTACTTCATGTGGCTGCTGCTTGAGGCTATCTGAGGCTTGTGCTTAAAGGGACCCCCTTGTATAGCAGTGTCTCAGGCTTTTTTCCTTTGCTTACCTCCTCGAGGGACAGCAAAGCCTTTTCTTCTGCCTGCTGCAGTTGCCCTTGTGAACATCTCAGCTTGCCAGCTATGGAGCCGAAGTTGCCTCTGGGCAGACTACAGCTATCGCAGCTTGTGGTGAAACTCATACAGCAGTTTCTGCAGGCTGCCTCCCAGGGCCTGCAGGAGCCCAACCCCCAGCTCCTCTGGGAGACCCTTCTTGGATCTCAGTGGGCGCGGCTCATTCAGCTGGATTGGGACACCAGTGCCAACTAGTGGGACTGGATCGTCATGGAGCAGTGGGGAGACCAGCAATGGCTCCATAATGTCAGCATGAGGAAGGATATGTTTCTGGCTCGCCCCTGCCCTCAGGCAGCAGGACACTCACATGACACCCTCCAGAAGTGTGCCACCATCAGCCTCTGGAAGCTCACCACACCAGATAGCTACCAATCCTTCGGGAACCTGTTCAGTGTGGGGAGATTGACCATCGGGCTGTGCTCATGAAGGTATGGCATTCGCAGGTTATTGTCCCAGGAGGGGGGTGGACTGCTGGAATGGGGCTCCCTAGGGAAAAGGAGGGTGGGAGTAGAGGGAGGTGCAAGCCCCTTCCCAGGAGGTTTTTTCAGAACTACCCTCACAGCCCTGCCCGGGGATGGTGTAAGTGGGGGGTTGCTTCTGGTGTGTGTGTGTAGGAGAAACGGTGGGATGGGCTAGGGGAACCTCCCACTGGCCCTAGTACCCCTATGATTCTCTGTTTGTTTGTCTCCTTCTGCAGGTAGTGAGGGCCATCAACACCATCCTGCTGCGCAGGGTCATCCCCCTCAGCGACGTGGATGCCATCATCACCTGATTTGCCGACATGAGCTTCTCCAACTGCAGGGGGCTATTGATGGCACCCACATCCCCATCCAGGGCCCCAACCACTGAGCATCTCTCTACATCAACCAGAAGGGATATTTTTTGATGGTCCTACAGGCCGTCATGGACCACTGAGGCCAGTTTACGGACATCTTCGTTGGATGGTCATGGAAGGCACATGATGCCCGCATCTTCCACAACTCCAGTGTCTTTGAGAAACTGCATGCTGGAACTTTTTTCCCTGACCACACCATCAGGGTCAGGGACATGGACATGCCCATGTACATGGTGGGGGACACGGCCTACACATGCTTGCCTTAGCTCATTAAGTCATACACCGGCCACCTCGACAACTCTTGGAAATACTACAATGTCAGGCTCAGCAGGGCCTGCATGGGTAGTGGAGAGCGCTTTTGGGTGTTTGAAGGTGCGGTTCGGATGCCTCCTCACCTGGTTGGACCTTGGGGAGTGCAACATCCCTCACATGGTGGCAGCAGGTTGTGTGCTCCACAATATTTGTGAGCCAAAGGGGGAGGCATTCCTGCCAGGCTGGGTGGGCGGAGGCTGAACGCATTGGCAGAGCCATTGAAGGAGGAGCTACAGTGAGAGCAGAAGTAGGAGTGGGAGCAGGAGCAGGCATCATGGCGGCAATGAGGGACTGAACGGCCGTACACATGATGCGGCCCTGTTCCAGCAGCTCCTCCAGGATTCTCACCACAGCTGGATGTCCTCCTGAAGCCTGCAGTCGATGGTCTGCTCCATGGATCAGAGTGCTGCAAAGTGCTCCCTCTGGAAGTCATTCATGGGTTGTCAGCGCCTATAGATCCCTCAGGTTCATGAGGCTATCCTGGGTAGCGTCGACCAGGACGCAGTCCAGATCCTCGAAATAGAGGCAGATGTGGGGTTCTGCCCTGGAGTGGGAGCTGCCTTCCCTGCTCCTGGCCTATGCCTGGTGGAGTGCTCTATTTGTGCTTGTTATCTGCACTTGTTCCTGGGTGTGGATGTCCTTTTGTGGCCAGACTCTTGGTCGTGTGGCCATAGACTATCAGCATTCCTGTGCCTGGTGCGGAGATCCTGGAAGTTTGCCTCCTCACCCCAGACCTCAATGAGGTCCAGGATCTCCATACCAGACCAGGTAGGTGCACATTTCTTTTGGCCCTGGGCAAGAGCCTGAGAGTCATCTGACTGCTCCCTGGGAGCACTTGGGGGGCTGGTGGGAGCAGCAGACTGGCTCATGTCACCCAAAATGTGTAGCTGTGGCAGCTGCTGTTTGGCTCAGGGCTGTCAGGGTCTCCTGCCTGCCACAAGTCTTTTCCCTGGAGGTTGCAGCTTGAAGGGCTCCAGGAGAAGGCGGCTACAAGGTATGGCTAAGTGTAGACAGAGTGGCCAGCAGGACACCTTGAGAAGGGCTGGAGGACCCTTATTGTGAAATAACTGCATCTGCCCTGTCTACAGAGCCCCTATTTTGAAATAGCTGGTTTACCAATGCCAAAATAAGCTGCCCATTATTTTGAAATGATTTTGAAATAGTGCTATTGCTGTATAGACGCTCACATAGAAACAGGTTTGCTGTGTAGACATATCCACAGTGCCATTACATGCTTTTCATTGTGATATGATTGATCAGTGAGTTATTAGTTTCCAAATGATACTTCACAAGGCATATTTTGTTCAAAGATTATTACAATACATGTAGGATCCGAATACAGAAGTGCAGTCAGCCACACCCACCTTATGCCCTAAAAGTCCCTTCTATTGGCATTTACCTTGGCTCACAATCTGGTCTAATGTGAAAACATTTTGGATAGTCAAACATTTTAGGGTGTTAACAAAAGGTACCAAACCCAATGTTTCTAGTTAATGCCTTGTTTACAAAAGTTATCTTGAATAATTCCTTGTGGTTAACACTCCGTCCCCTCCCCACACAGACAACATTGCAAGATACAACTTGATTTTCTCACAGACACACCTTTTTTTTTTCTTTAAACAAGTAGTCCTGTAGCATCTTAAGAGACTAACTCTATCTTTGTATCATGAGCTTTCGTGGGCAAAACCCACTTCCTCATAATACTGTATTATATATATATATGTATGTCTGTATGTTATAAGGTACTACAGGACTACTTGTTTTTAAAGTTACAGAAGGACTACTTGTTTTTAAAGTAACATGGCCACCCTTCTCAGACCTTTACACAGTTTTTTGAGTATTTTAATGACACCCATGACACAGAGCAACCATGTAGGACAACATAAACCTGTTCCCACTTTAGGCCTCACTGAAGGAGGTTTGAAGTTGCTTCTCCTCAAACTCAGAGGTGCTGCATAGTAGAAATTTGTGCATAAGAAGAGGCATTTGAGGAAGCCCATTTGCAGGTGGTTAAGACAGGGAACATACATCCCATAAAAAAGTTGAAAATCCTTAACTTACAAAAAGTTTCCAACAAGGGATTGTTGTGTTAATATTAATGCATTTAAACTTTATTTTGAAGTTATTAGAGGCTCAGGTCCCTGAGCATCCTACAGTGTTTTGTACCTGATTGCGTCTGGCCCTCCAGCTTTGCAATTATGTGGGAGGGGGCCCAGAGATCCTTGCGGCCACACCACATAAAATCACAGAATTTATAGAACCATATGGATGGAAGACACCTCTGGGGGTCATTAAGTCCAGCCCCCTGCCCAAAGCAGGACCAATTCTAACTAAATCATCCCAGACAGATCTTTGTCAAGCCAGGACATAAAAACCTCTAGGGATGGAGATTCCACCACCTCCCTAGGTAACCCATTCCAGTACTTCACTATCCACCTAGTAAAATAGTTTTTCCTAACCCTCAGTGGTTGCTGAAATTCTCAATTTTAGGTCAGGGCTGGAGTTCTGTTCCAGCAGCATATCTTTTCCTTTAATGTCTCTCGAGGTACAGGTTCAACCTTTCTAACTTGGAACTCTCTCATCTGGCAATATCTGTGGACCAACATGATTTTAGTTAGTCAGATGTCCACCTATCACTAGGGACGTTAGATATCATGTAACTGAATAGTTGTGTAACTGCATGAAATCTTAGCAGTTATATGACTCTTTGATAGTCCCCGTAGGTGGAGCTGTCAGCCAATGCGCTCCTGGCTCCACTCACAGGATAAGTCTACACTGCAGGCTTCTTGCGCAAGAACCTTTTGTGGAAGAGATCTTCCTCAAAAAGTTCTTGCGCAAGAGCGCGTCCACACTGCCATTCGCTTTGACACAAGAGCGCATCCACACTGCCTTGGATGCTCTTGCGCAAGAAAGCTCTGATGGCCATTCATAGAATGGCCATCAGAGCACCTGTGCTTTTTCTTACTAAAAGAAAAACTAAGCTAGTTCAAACTAGGCAAACAGAGTGACTCGGCGCTGCCCAATGTGTCTCTTTTACCCAATGTCCAGTCCACATAAGTAGATGGACATCAGGGAACTGTGCCAGAGGATGATGCCAGCAAAAGGTGCAGGAGCTGCACAAGGAGCCATCACAAAAGTGGCAACTAAATATACAGGGACCTGACCATTCAAGTATCGCAGAATGAGGAATGATAAAATACTGGCAGATTTTTCCTAATGTTATATACTAGACCTCTTCCAGCAAAGCAAGTGCTTAGTGTTAGGTTGGCTGGTTGGGTTTTTTTGCAGCTTTTGCTTGCAGATAACTCTTTCCCTCCCTCCTCTTCCCAGTATCAGAAGGTATGTATAGAAAACAATATGGTGATGCATGCTATAATTACCAGCACATATTGATGTATATAGCAATATTCCTAAAAGCATGAGCATAGCATTTGCTAATGGTGCACTAAAATAGAGTACCACCATCTTTTAATTGTCGAAAACTTTTGGGATTTATTTTAGGTTTTGAAGTTGAAAAACATTGTACCACCACTAACAACACAAAATGCAGGTGTGCACAACACCACTTTTGCAATTCTTCTGAACCATGTGGACACTGTGATCCATGCAGCAAGTAAGTCTGAAGTCTTTAAATATTTGTATAGTTAAATAATAATGTGAATTAGTCAAGCTCAGTCAGTTTTCCCAGTGTCATTGTGGCCTCTAAGGCATTGCTTAGACTAGGAAAGATACTAGTTAAACAATTTAGCTCACTTAAGTGAAAATCCCACATCAGCATAGTACTTTTTAGATCCAGTTAGTGATCAAGTTAAATCTAACAGGATTTTTACTTGAGTTAAGCCTGATTTGTTGAGCTCATTCAGTGAGGGGAAGCACTTTTTTCCCTAGTCTGGATAAGGCTAAAAATTTTATAGGTTCCCATTTGCATGCACAATGACCACAGTTGTGTGCAAATATTTATTTGAATGCATCAATCTACACAGAAATTTAGAAGCCACTTTAAATAATTCCCACTCAAAATTAGGCTTGCCAGATGCTTTCACCAAAAATCCCAAATATGGGGACGGGTGGGGGGGGGGGGGAGAAACGGGAGACCAATCTTGTTGAGCAAAAATAAAGGCGCTGCGCCTTTAAGAATCCCCGTGCTGTGTGCTTCCCCCGGCCCACACCAGATGCAGCAGGGGAAGATTGTCCCTGCCAGCCTTCCGTACAAGAGAAACAGAAAATCCTGGACATTTTACATATCCTGTATTTTCTGGGTTTTTTTTTTTTTTTTACCGGACAGGGGCCAGAAAAAATGGCCATGTCTGAGTGAAAATCAGACACCTGGCAACCCTACTCAAAATGTTTTTGAGCTTTGTGTGAGTGGATAGAAGATTGTTCCGTGTTGGGAAGTTATAGAATGAAGAATTGGCTGGGTAAGAAAGCAGAGTTGGAAGTAGAAGGTGACAGTCTATAGAGGAAGAGAACTTTAAAGAAAGCCGTGGGCTCCTTTTATAGGCTCAACTGACAAACTTCTCATACTTTTCTAATCTCCTTTCCAGGAAATGACATGAGGGGTAAAGTAATATATTCGGTCCAATAAAGGCTATTGCATAACCCATTATGTCTATCTAATATTCTGGGACCAACACAGCTACAACAACATTGCATACATCTCATTCTGGTCACAAAAACAAACTATATTGCATACAAATTTGATATTCCTTCATTTACCACACAAACTAGTTTTAATTAAAAGTCTAAAATGGTAAAACTGAGGTTTTAAAATTATTTTGGTTGAAGGAATAAATTTTAATTTTCTGGTAGGAGATTTTTAATATCTAATTTTGGGTCTTTGTCACACACTGATTGTATCTCACCTTGAGGCTTTGGCAGATTGAGAGATGCATTTGGTTCCTGTTCATAAGCTGTAATGTAGCCCTGATGTAACAGGTAACTCTGTACATCTGCACTGCAATTAGACATCCACAGCTGGCTGGTACCAGCCAATTCAGGCTAATGGGGTCCACCTAAAGGGTGGTTGGATTGCAATGTAGATGTTCGGGCTCAGGCTGAAGCCCAGTTTCTGAGATTCTCCTATCTTGCAGGGTCCTAGACCCAGGCTCTAAATCTGATGTCTACAAACTTTGGGTACTGCTGCAGCTTTTAAGGGTTTACTTGAGCATCCACAGGCAGGCCATTCACAGCTTCCGGTGGCCATGGTGCACTGTTCCCAGCCAATGGGAGCTGCAGCAAGTGGTGGGGACTGGGCCACCACTTCCGGGAAGCTTTCATTGGCAAAGAATGGTAAACCACAGCTACTGGGAACTGCGAGCATCCATACCTGTGGATGCTCAGGTAAACAGAGCATCTCACAGCCAGTTAGTGGCTTACCTTTAAAAGCCATGATCCAAAGTTGGAAAACTCCACAGTCTATATCAGTGTTTCTCAACCCGTGGTACAAGTACCCTTAGGGGTACTCAAGAGAAGTCTGGGGGGTACATCATTACAACTGAAATTGAGAGAAAACTGAATTTCTGTTTTAAGTTTTACAGCATTTTATTATTTTTGTACCTTTCCCCCATAGCCAGCATACCCTTCCCCCTCAGCTATTAGTGGGTGTAGGCAATTGTGCTTTTGTTATTGGGCACAGCTGGGTTAGTGGGTACAGCTGTTTCTGCTTCCCAAAAATTATCTCAGTCATCGTCTCACCCTACTTATAAAAAGCAAAACCAAACCAAAACACGAAAACTTTACTCCCAAGGTGTTTGGGTTATTTTAGAAAGAGCGCTTCTTTCTTCTGTGCTTTTCTCTTCACTTCTTTTTCTTTTTTTAGATTTCCTCCTTTGTTTTATTTTGAGGATATTTTTGAGGATATGTTTGTTTTTATTGTGTTTCATTGGGTTTTATCATGCATAGAGCACCATGAATTGCTCACAAGGCCACCTGACAGCACTCTGTAAATAGTGGTATTATCATTTACATTATCACTAATGCCTTATGGGAAACTGGGCAAGAATCCCTAGAGACTAAATTTTAAAACATTGGAGGACTAAACAAATACTTTTCCCTCTTACTGAACTCAAAACTCCACTTTCTTACTGTATTAAAAGCCAGCTGGAAACAGGGTTTGGGGACATGGATAATGTTGCCTTCTTTTAATGACAGATGGAATAAAATCAACAATCTTTAAATTATTGCTAAATATATAAATATTTGTCATCTTTTTCTCTAGGTGTGAAAATGATGCCATTGAAAAAGAATGCACTCGGACCACAGATACCATATGCAAAAGAAAAGGTGAATCACTGAATCCTGGAATGTAGCTGGATAGAGTGGAATCAGCTATGAAGTGTAGGTCAGATTGCATGTGTTAGGTCCAAGGGAGGCAGCAGGAGCTGCACCATCATATGAAATTCTTCCTGGGGACACCTGGAATGCAGAGGGAGCACACTGACTGCTGCACAAGGGTAGAACATGGGCTCAATTCAATGACTGGCCAGATCTGCTGGCTGATGTGGACAGCTTGCCCCTTTTAGAGAGGCTTGTATCGTAGGGGGCAGTAAGAGAGAGCAGTCCCTATAGGCAGGAGAGAACAGGAATGATTTTTGTGTCTTGTTCTGATGCAAGGAACAGGGAGGGGAAGAGTCCTTGAATCTCACGACACCCCCCCCCCACATCTATACAAGGGCCCATAAAGTCAGGCCTCTTTATATACCTGTGAAGAGGTCCAAATGTGTTGTTGTATTGCAGTGTTTTTCTATGTTTTACCTTGATGTAAATGTTATAATGCTCTAAATTATCAGGACACTTCTGGTGGATCTATCTAGTGGCTGGAATCATAATCACATCACTAGCAGCCATCGCAGTGTACTGTTGTAAGTTAGTCTCTTTTCTTCATCCATTCTGCATACTGAATTGACCACTCTATTAATTATCATAATTCTCCTCTTGTGGGTTTTTCATTGTAGCATGAATACATACTCCATGCTGGTTTTAAAAATTCTTTGGCCTGGTTTATTTCAGACAAGAAGAAACGGCAGGATTTTGATTTGAACAAGGAGATGCCGTGTCAGGATGTTCACCGCCCACCCATCTGTGTTGTAGGTATCGTTGCTTAGCATGGCTGAAATTCAGCTTGGTGCAGCACAAGACCCCTCCACACCACTTAAATCCACATGGGGGCTGTGTAGATTGTGGAGGCCCCTCCCTTAACATTCTGGTTTTATATGAAGGAAGTGAACTTCACCACCAAGAGAAAGACTCTTGGGGGAGAATTCAAACTATTTTTTACCAAGTAAATAGTGGGCTTTGTCTAAGTGCGTCCTAGAAGCCGGTCTGAAAAGAGAGTTTTGTATTGTACAATGTATACAGAGCAAGAGAAAGTTTCAAACCCAAATGTCCCAGCTACATACACAAACTAGGAAGTCAGGGATTTCATTTGGATCACTCCACTATGTATCTATGCCTGAGATACAGTTAAAGCTTTTAACCCCTAAATACTCTTATCTTTAAACATGCATTGTTCCCTAGAACGGTATAGGCTAGAGTGGGATGGGCTAGCAGTGCCCAGCAGCTGAGTATGTCTACACTGCGACACCATTTGGAAATAACTAGCGCTATTCCAAAATAACTTAGTCCACGTCTACACAGCAGGCAGCTATTTCAAAATTGTGTCAAAATACTGTCAAACTGGAGGACTTTTTACTCCGACTCTTGTAAGCCACATTGTACGAGGAATAAGGGAAGTCGGAGGAAGAGTGCTCTATTTCAAAATAAGTGCTGGGCAGATGCTCCCTATTCAAAATAAGCTATTTTGAAATAAGATAAGCAATTGACGTAGCTCAGTTTGTGTATCTTATTTCGAGTTAAGCCCCACAGTGTAGACATACCCTAAGAGAGGACATTGTGTCATTCTGTCATGACCCTCGCTACTCCCTTCCTCAGCCCATCTGTCGGCACAACCAAAGAGCTCAGTTCATCCAGTTTTCTGTGGCCAAAGGACAATTGCAACAGAGGGGACCATGAGGAAGGAGCGTGAAAGCAGGGGCTCAACAGAGTTTTCTAAAGAGGACCCTGAAGAAAGAAATGTAATATTTGCTAGCCTGACTCATTAGGGTCAGATCACTGCAGAAATGTGCATAAGTGACCCAAGGTTTGCATCACTTCTGCTTTCTCCTCATCAGCTGCTTGTCTTTAAGCTGTGAAAAAAGGAAAGGTATAGAAGTAGGGGAAGCTGCCTTTTTGCAACAGCCACTCTCTCCACTCTAGTAAAAGCCCCCTTTCCCCTCCCCCCGCCTTAGACAAAGAATCTTTTCTCTCCCAAAGAATGCTCTATACATTGCTTAAGCATTTTGAGTAGCGAAGACCCTGAAGTCCTTGTCCTAGTCCAAATAAAGACCACCTGTATTTTTATTTTTCAGTTTAAAATTGGTCATGGTTAAAGCTCGGAGAAAACACAATTTTCATGACATTTAGCATTCTGTGTAAATTGGTGTTTAAAAAAAATTGATAGTGGGAGTCTATGCCACTGCCCAGTAAGGTATAAAAGAGAATATAGCACCGAAAGAAGAAGAGAAGATGGGATTAAGTGAGAACACAGAAAAACAAATCAATTACCAAGAAAAACAGGTGACGGGTGGTGAGGGAGGAAGAGAGGAAAATACTCTACAATCTGCAGGGCCTCTCTTTACACTTATTTCTGTATCTGTTTCCAGGAAATGGAGCCTCTCATGCACCCAGGTATGAAATAACATTTTACTTTCGCTGAAGGAATCATGAGAAACATGGTTTCGAAACTGTGTAAGACTGTAGGCTTTGCTCAGTTTAATGCCAGAGCAGGCTCTGTTTTGAAATGCTGTCACTTTTCACTGATTTGTAACTCTTCTTCTTAAATAAATGTCAGTTAGGGGAACAATCCTACAGACCTAAGACACAATTCTCATTGTTTTCAAATTCAAGAAAGTTTTGCTTCAGGAAGGGCTGCAGCCTGTTTTACCTGATCCATGTTAAAAGTAATTAGTTATTGAAAAAATACTCTCTTCTTGTATAAGCACTCAGATGTCTTCCTGCTTGTTAAAAATTTGCATATGTGCAAATTTTTGGAGATTTTGTCCCACAGGACTAACTAGGAAATCCACTACTGGTTAGTAGATCAGTTGGCTGCCTTGTTGCCAGATTTCATGTATTCATGTATTCTATTCTCCTGGACTTTGCAGCTTTTAAAGGCTCCATTACAGATCATGTAGTATTGAAATGTAGTTGTACACAAAGAACAGAAGATAGGCAGCTGTACACTGAACTGTCTAGTGCATGAGTCAAGCACCTGAAGTATCTTCATCTCGTGGTTATGTCCCAGCTAAGAGAATGCCAGAGGTGCTGATCTGTTTGTGTGGAATTTATAAATTTGGTGATGTGTGGAAGGCACGGAGAAATAGTCCTAGGCTATGCCTTCACTGTGTGTTCTTCTGGCAGAAAATATGCTAATGAGGGACTCATTAGCATAGGTCGTGATCTCATTAGCATATTTTCTGCCATTTTTTGCACAAAAAGAAGCAGTGTGGACAGTACAGGCATAAGAATCTTGTGCAAAACAGGGGTTTTGCGCAAAAAAAGTTCACACTGCTTCTTTTTGTGCAAAAAGAAATGGCGGCAAATATGCTAATGAGATTGCAACTTATGCTAATGAGTCCCTTATTAGCATATTTTCTGCCAGAAAAACTGGCAGTGAAGATGAAGCCCTAAAGAAAGACTTGTGGGCTTATTTGAAGTCACAGGAAGGACATGGGTCCATACTTGAAAGTCTAAATTTTCTAACAAAGAATGTAGACTTATTCCTACTATGAATTCCCTATAAGAGATTGACTCTCATGTCTCATTTAGCCTTAAACTCCATCTGTTTTGAATAGGAAAGGTGTGATCTATTTAAAATGTGTGAAAAATCAGTAAAATACTAGTGTTTATATTTATATAAACATACTATTTATATTTCCAGATGTTGACCTGAGCATCCATATTCCGGCTATTGTAGAGGAGATGACGCTATCACAAGTGAAGGCTTTTGTTCGAAACCGTGAAATCTTAGAAACTGCCATAGAGCAGACCCTCCAAGATAATTTAAATGATTCAGTAGAGCAAAAAATCAAATTATTCCATATCTGGTATCAACATCACGGGATGAAGGGGGCTTATGGAAGTTTGATCAGCAGCCTAAGAGAATTAAAAATGCGTGCCGTTGCTGATAAAATTGAGAAAAAACTGAATGTGGTCACTTGCAGCACTCAGGAAAATGGAAAATGGAATGTCAGTACAGCTGAGTAAACAAAGGCTATTCTGATGGACATAATGTGTAGTCAGTGGACACACTATCTAAACACATTAGTGTTTTTGTATCAGCTCTTTCAAAGGCGCTTTCCTTCATCATTTCTACCTGATTTTCCTGACTAAACAAGAGGAAAATGAACAATTACAGACAACATGGCTAACTTCTGCAGACATATCAATGTGCATTTCAAAGACTGAGATTTTCTTACTTGAGGAAAAGGATTGGGAAGGATTCACTATAAAAAAAAGCAACCATACAGTAGTTCAAGCAGAGGACTCACAATGCTGTTGCATGCAAACAAGTCAGCTAACGTTTTGAAATAAAGCTTTAAAGATTTATAGTCCTAAACACGGGATAACCTTTGTGTTTAATTATGCTCAAGTTATGGTTTATAGCTATTTTCTTTATGTAAAGAATGAAAACTCTGGTGGTATGTTTACAGTATTTTTCAGCAATAATGGTGGGGGGGGGAGAATTTGTTTTAAAATTAAAGGCTAAGTTTAATGTAATTGATAAACATGTAAAGATTTACTTACATGAGAAATCCCATTTAAATCACTGAGGTTATTCACTTGTGTAAATTTACAAGATAAAGAATATACTTGTTTTTATAGTTTACTTTATATGGTACTTTCCTTTGTGAAAGCATATGCATATATTTCATGAAGGGCCCCAAACTAACCTCAAATGTGTGGGTGCAGTTTCCATTGCCTTCTATAGTAATAAAGGTCCCTTCTGGCCTTTAAAAAAGCCCCCCATGAATGCAATCTGTGTCTGTATATCTGAAGAACACAACTGGGTCCCCAGTTTCTAAAGGAGAGATCACCAAGATCCAAATGACAGACCAAGATCCAAATGTTTGCTATTTTAAATATTTACATGAGAAAGGCTAATAAGATACAATCAGCAATGAAAGAAGAGCTTGAAATAGTATGTGTTTCTTTGAAGTGAAAACAGTGAGCTCCATTCATTTCAGGACTATATGAAGGCCAGAAAACTTCATCAGACCAATCTAGTCAGTAAGGCTGGGCCGCCACGTAATTTATCAACCTCCAAACGAGCCTAGGGAACTGCAGGACTACTTGGGGGAAGGCAATGTTAATTTGTAAACTTACATTAGTATCCTGCGTCCTATAAACCAGCGTTTCTAGTGCTGAACCTATTTCCTTTTCTACCTCTCTCTCTCCTAGGTCCAAGATAAGTGAAGTGCAAAGATTTGCTAAACTGTATTACATTTGCTCGCCCATCATGTTAATTTTCTTATATCCATGTGCAGCTGGCTGAAAAGAAAAGACTGCCTGGACTGTTTTTGGAGAGAAGTCTCCCACATCTCATGACTTCTGTGGTGGACTCTTCCTTATCACCAAAGTCTGGAACCCTTTCTCCCGTTATTCACTGATTTCATTCAGTTCATTGGTAGTCTTATGAGACTTTTCAGCTTGGTGAATGCTGCTCTTCCTCCTGCTTGAGCTTTTTCAGCCACATGATGCCTTTACTGTTTTCACTTTGATTCACTGCAGATCAGTTCTCCATTAGTCACAGTCAGTGCACTGCCTAACATGGCTTCCATGAACCAGATTGTTACCAGTGGCTCATTGGCTACAGAAAGCGTATGAACCTGTTTCTCCATTGGTCTGTACCTTTGCACCCATTTATACCTGTGGTAACTGAAAAACAATAGGGCTGTGTCTAGACTGGCATGATTTTGCGCAAATACTTTTAACAGAAAAGTTTTTCTGTTAAAAATATTTGCGCAAAAGAGCGTCTACACTGGCATGGATGCTTTTGCGCAAAAGACATCTTTTGCGCAAAAGCATCCGTGCCAGTGTAGATGCTCTCTTGCGCAAGAAAGCGCTGATGGCCATTTTAGCCATCGGGCTTTCTTATGCAAGAAATTAACATGGCTTTCTACACTGGCCTTCTTGCACAAGAATACTTGCGCAAGAGGGCTTATCTCTGAGCGAGAGCGTCGGAGTATTTGCGCAAGAAGCACTGATTTTGTACAGTACAAAGTCAGTGTTCTTGCGCAAATACTCGCGGCCAGTGTAGACATGCGGCAATTTTTCGTGCAAAAGCACCCACTTTTGCGCAAAATCTTGCCAGTCTAGACGCAGCCTAGCACTTTGCCCAAGTGTAAATGACTACGAGGATGCAAGGCAAAGGAGCATCATGTGTTGTGAATCAGTTACAGGGCAGGCTTGAGCACTGTGTAATATGGAGATCAGTATTGGGTGTCTGCTACTAATGATCACACTACTAGTGAAATACAGTAACTCCTCCTGGACTGCATAGCATGGGAGGGCTTTAAGGAAAGCTGGACCTGAATTGAGTCCAGAGGTAAAGACAGGTGTAAGTGGGTGGGACTCACCATACAGGTGCCTCCTGCTGGTCATGCTGGGAATTAACTTTCAGCACCTCCAGGCTGCTACCACTGCTGTGTCTACTGTTTGGATCAGCATTACTCCCAAATTGTGGCTTCCTCCTCTGGGCATGGCTCTCTGGCTGTGCCTCAGTTCTCTCCCCTTTTAGGGGACCAGCTGTCCTCAGGCCAACCACTTTCTTCTGTGTCAAACTGCACTCTCAAGTCTAGCCACTCACCTCAGTGGTATGCTGCAGTCCAAGCTCTAGCCAGTCCTCCGAATGGCAAGATAGGCAAAAGGGTGGGGGGGGGGGGGTGGAGAGACCCAGGCCTGCCCACTATTCTGGGTCCTAACCTAGGGACCCTGGAAGCATCTCATGTCATGCGTGGAGCAAGACTTCACATGTAATACATGCCTCTGTATTCAGTATAACCCACCCCTATTCTTCAATGCCAATCAGCATGTCAGACATTTCATAGTATTCCTTCCTTTAGGGGAACCTCGAGTAGCTTTCTACGAAATGCAATTGTAGCTAGGAGACAGGTGACATAACTTCTGCATTCTGTATGTTGCACATCATCATAAGAGTTGCTGGAGCTGAACTGCAGTGCCTGGTACACTGATATTATATAAATAATTAGTAATAAGTAAAAAGATTGGTTGTCTTTGCATCCAGATCCACGCCTCACCTTTGGGCTGATTGTGTCCCCCGCTGCAGTCCTTTTATGCAACTCCACTGTCATAAAGGGGATGGAATGACCTGGGAATTTCCCAATTCAGGGGTAGCATGTGGCTAGTTATGGACTTTCCAACTCTGCTTTCCTGTGTAGGTGGAGGACAAGAAGGAGGGAGTGTCTGTATCTGCCATGCCAACCCTTAGAGCAGGCCAGAATTAGCGGAGCACATGAAGTAGCTTAAAGACATCCTACCTTCCTGGGCTCTCATTCTGGCTTCACTTGTGAGGAGGTGCAGGGACAGGCTCTGGTTCCATTGTATTGATTAATGCAAGTTATGAGCACCCATTTCTTAAGGCCTGAGCTGTTCAAACAGCGTGTCCAGTTTAAAACAGAGGGAGCCTTAAAATGAACTTCTTACATTTGTAGCAATGAAGTATGCAAAATTTTATGTAGCTGTATTGGAATTTCCCAAAGAAGCAGTCAGAAGGACTGTTTAAAACAAAAAGTCCCCGAGAAGTGAGTCATATTTTCTCTGAGAAGTCTGCAGATCTGAACCCAGAATACTGTTAAACCTGTTAGTCATTATGCTTTTATTTTTTACATTGCAACATGATGCTGCCACAGATAAATGAAGTGAATATACAAGCAGAATAGTGGTGAGGTTCTTAACAATGATAATTACACCTTGAAGCACCTTTTACCACAAAGGATAATGGCTATGTCATGCACAGACAGACATTCAAAATGCCTCTTCTCAACATTGAGAAGGCCTCCATTAAAGACAAACAGGGGAGAGTTCAAAAGGAGAAAAACAGGACAGAATGTTTAGAAAACAAAACCTATTACGTAAAAAAATTAGAGAACTGAATGTGTTCAAATTACAGAAAAGCAGACAGGAAGGAGAAACTGAAACTGCTTCAACATGCATAAAGTGACTCAACATGAGGCATCAGGATTGTGAAAGGAAACAGCCTTGAGGAGACCAACTCTGCAAAACATACTTCTAAAAAAATCAGGTTTGCATCTTGTTCAGAATGCTTTCCTGAAGAAATAGGTATTTCAAAATCTTTACACATACCCAAAGCTGCCACTGGTTGAAAGGCGTCTCTCTCCGGAGGAGCTAAGAAATGAAGTGCTGAGTTCAGAGGATCTGTAACACTTCTTTAAAAAGATAGCATGCACTGTAAAGGAAAGGCATTTAGTTGACAGTGAGCCTTTTTGCAATGCCTAAGTCTCCTCAAGTGCCCAGGAGACTCCACAGGCTAGGAACCCATTAGATTAGTCCAGTGGTCTCTCAGGGTATGTCTACACTACAACGTTAATTCGAACTAACTTAGTTCGAATTAGTTCATTCGAACTAAGCTAATTCGAACTAACGCATCCAGACTAAAAAACTAGTTCGAATTAGCGTTTTGCTAATTCGAACTAGCATGTCCACACAGAGTGGACCCTGAACCGAGGTTAAGGATGGCCGGAAGCAGTGCTGGCAGGGCATCAGATGAGGACTTAGAGCGTGGAACTGCTGCCTCAGGCTAGCCGAGGGCTGCGCTTAAAGGGACCCGACCCCCACCCCGGACAGACAGTTCTCAGGGTTCCCCGCTTGCAAAGCAGTCCTGGCTTGGAGTGCCCTGAGTGCCCACACTGGGCACATCACAGCACTCGGCCATCAGACCGGCTGCACTTGCCGCAGGCTGCCATCTGGGGAGAGGGGGCAATTGGGGGGGCTGCAGGAGAGCTTCCACCCCCAGAAGCCCACAGAGCCAGCCCAGTCCTCCCCATCGGGGACTCGTACCCCATTCCTCCCTCACCTCCTTCCACTTACCCCTCCCTAGCCCCCCTTCCTGATGTACAAAATAAAGAAAATGTGTGGTCAAAAATAGAATCTCTCTTTATTGAACAAAACTCGGGGAGACTGGGAAAAGGAGGTGGGAGAGGGGAAGAGAGAGGCTGGGAGAGGGGAGGGCAACTAAATGATCAGAGGTTTGGAAGAGGTCCCATGGAGTGATATTAGCCAGAGGGTAGGAGTGGTGTCCCTGCCCAAAGTTTGTGGAAGGCTGGAGAGGGATGGCACGAGACAAATGGCTTGGTCACTGTCTTTGGTCCATCCCCTCCAGGGTCCCTAGGGTTGGCCACTGTCAGCAGACAGGCTACTGGGCTAGATGGAACTTTGGTCTGACCCAGGACGGCCATTGTAAGCTCAGGGCTCAGGGTCGGGGGTCTCAGTGGATCACCTTGATTTTCATGCAAACCTGCTCCTGGGTGGCCAGGCTGGCAGCTCTCCTGCCCTAGATGGCCACTTTCCTGTGCCTAGTGCGTAGGTCGTGGATGAGATCCGCACTAGACCAGGCAGGTGCCCACCTCTTGCGGTCCCGGGCAAGCTCCCGGGAGCCGCCAGCCTGGTCCTGGGAAGAGGGGGAGGGCTGGGGGGCATCAGGTGGGTGGCTCAATCCGTGCCAGGTGCAGGGTCTGCTGGCTGGGTGCTGGCAGGCTTGCACCTGGCACGGGCACCGTAACCAGCCCGTGCCCCTTTAAGGGGTCCGGGGCCGGGAGGAGGGCAATAGAATTTCCCTGGTGTTGGCCAGAGTGGCCACCAGGGAAAGCTGGGGAGGGCTAGCCTCCCACTAGTTCGAATTAAGGGGCTACACACCCCTTAATTCGAACTAGTAAGTTCGAACTAGGCTTAGTCCTCGTAGAATGAGGTTTACCTAGTTCGAACTAAGCGCTCCGCCAGTTCGAATTAAGTTCCAAGTAGCAGAGCGCTAGTGTAGCACCTATCAAAGTTAATTCGAACTAACGTCCGTTAGTTCAAATTAACTTGGTAGTGTAGACATACCCTCACCTTTTTAAGCATAGGATCACTTTTTGAATGTAAGTGCAAACCAGGATCTACCTCAAACTCAAACACCCTTGCCCCACCTCCTTCCCACCCCCATTATCACTCCCTTTTATCAGGCTGGGGGCAGGAGTATGGAGTGCAGCAGGGGTGCAGGACTGGGACCGGAGTTCAGAATGCGAGCTCCAGCTGGGCACTCCTTACCACAGGTGGCTTCTGGGAGGTGATGCAGGATGCTAAGGTAGGCTCACTCCCTACTCTGGCCCTTCACCACTCCCAAAGCAACCTGCAAACTCTCTCCATCCCTGCCCCCTTCTGCTCTATGGAGATGGGGTACAGGTTGGAGAGAGGGGCACCCTGACATCAGCACTCCTCCTTCTTCCTGTGTCCTGCACAGCAACCCGGGGGCTCCCAGGGGTGAGGGACAACTCCAAGGAAGAGGGCAGGAGCAGCACGGCAGTGCTGAGAGGGGCAGATTAAGTGCCAGCACTTGATAGCCTCCCAACCAAACCTCCAGGATCACCCATCACAGGTTCCAAGAGCTACCAGTAGATCCCCCATTGCACTGGTTGGTGACAACTGGCTTAGTCCCTGGAGTCAGGAACTGGCCATTCTTCATGGAAGGCTCCCAGCCAAAGCCTAGCTGGCTATGAATGTAGAGGTTAATGCTCACAATGATTCCAAGAGAGGGTGTTTGAACATATTTGGGTGGGGGAGCCAATAAAAGGGCTGATACTAGGAGAAGGCTAAGGGTGCAACAGGAATGGGAGAGGAGGGACAACAGCCTATGGCAAATTCAGCAACCACAGTATATGGAGGTAATGGTCCCTGCCACCTAAACTCCTTGCAGAGGTCCTGATTGCTAGGGTTTTACCACGGGAATGAGAAGATTGGGCCATCCACACGTTGGAGATGGTGAGGTGAGAGTTAGGGAGATGGACGGTTGATTTCTACCAGTTTGGCTATTTTAGCTACACTGCTGTCCAGTTCCACCTCTTGGGAATGTACACCAAGCCTGTTACTATGGTATCTGTGCACCTTCCGCCGGTGCATAAATCTGGCAAGGAGTCTGCACCCTGGAGTCTTAGGCTGCCCCTTGAGGTCTCCTCTGTTGCCAGGCACATGTGTACAGATTTCCCTCTAGTTAGCACTCTGTGGAAGCAAAGGTGAGCTTTGCATTGAGCTCTGAAGTTTGTAAGTCAGGCACCAAGAAGACTCTGGCCCATTCCCATTACTCTCGCTCACCTCATGGACAGTTCACATTGTACCTGTGGACAGCAGCTATCATGATAGGTTGTAGTGAAAGAAGGTGGGAGATTAAAAGTCCCTCAGCTAACCCAGGCTAAACCCATTGACGGGTCAGAAGCTAGAGAACAGGACCCCAAATTTAATCCAATATTTGGTGAGGAGTCAGTGTTCTCAGGCTGTGTCTATGCTACACACATTTGGTGCTGGTGTGTACTGTGTACATCTAGGTACATGCTGCAGTGCAAAGCAGGATGCATACCCACTGCCTTATATAGCTACACCACAGTGAAAGGTCCTGGCAGAGGCAAGTAAATGGGAAAGCTTCAGAAGCCCTCCACTGCTGGAGCCTTCACCAAGGCAATGAAAGGCTCTGGCAGAGAGTTGGCAGTGGAGGAAGATTCAGCCGCTCCCTGCAAAACCTCTCTCTGCTTCTGGTCTTTCCCTGCTCTAGGGAAAAAAAGACTCCTGTCGTGGGAGGCAGCAGGACACCTATGACACTGCTAAAAATAGCAGTGTGGGCATGGAGATAATGTGTGTGGACTAGAAGGGCATGTAATCAGCACATAGCCACACCCTTCCAGCACATCTTTACTCGCCTAAGCCATGCCTCGCAGTCTATGCTATTAGACCTGCCAGAGCATGGAGGTACCTATGTGTATGTACATTACATGCTACCAAAAGAAGCATGTAGTGTGGATGTTCTCTATAGTGTCACAGTAGTGTGTGTGACTATGCTTTTTTGAAGGGAAACAAACATTTTTGTGTCAGCTGGTTTCCCCTTACTCTGCGATGAGTCATAAAGATCAGTTTTCACTATCCAATTAATTATTTTCTGTATCTCAATCGAGTCTCTTTTATGCTTGTTTTTCACAAAGTTTCTGTAATTGTTCCTGTCATTCTGCAAACTATTTTGATTTCCAAATCAAGATTAAAATAATACTTAAAATACCATAAGGAAAAAAAAGGCAATTTTCTGTTATTTTTGTTTAGCAGAAACATAATACCAGCTTTTCCCACAGGAGGCTTGAGTTCAAGAAGTGGGCTGTGCTCACGAAAGCTCATGATACCATCTACGTGTTTTGTTAGTCTATAAAGTGCTACCAGACCATTTGTTGTTTTTTAAGTTTATTCCTTAAATATTTTATTAACTGGAATGCCCACTAGATGGCAATGTGTCCCAAGAGTTCCCATACCAATGCTACTAGATTTTTTTGCTGATCCTGTGACACAGCAATTACATGAGCTCATTGTTTTTTAAGTTTTGTTAAGTTTTTTAAGAGCTCAGACTGTTCTGTTTTCACCTCTGACATGGGAAATTCCACAAGTACTTAGTTACACTGTTATAACTTTTCCTCCTCCTGCAAGTGTTTCAATAGGGGAAAGGATTTGTCTGTGTCAGGAAATGTTCCTGATATTCAGGTTAAATTTTCTTTTTAATTTAATCCATTCCACATTATCACAGCAGACTATGTAATTTTAAACATTGTGCTGTAATCATCATACTTCTGTTACAAATGTTTGTAATAATAGCCACAGTGTGGTTTCCTTGTTGACCACAGTTCTTTTTCATAAACAAAAGGATGAAACATTTCACTGGTGCTTTCTACTAGAGTAGAAATCCAGAATATTTGAGGATGTTTGGTACTTGACTTCATGAGATCGACAAAGGCATTCCCTGTCGACTGATCCGCATCTTGACTGCCGCGCTGTGCCGACAATCAGCTGAGCCGGCACAGCGCGGCGGCCATTTCTATTTTAATGAAGCAGGGGATATTTAAATCCCCTCTTCATTGACTATTTCGTGTAGTCTAATTTACATGCCTGTGTCGACAGAAGCATGTAGTCTAGACATTCCCTAAATGCAATATAGCAATGGCAAAGGCAGTGGGGACAAGGTCAGTCCAAAATTGCAAAGGCTGGAGAAGGCAAGTATTGTGCACTCTTCTGAGTCAGGCACTTTCAATATGAGACACAAATGTGGTGTTATAAGTGGTAAAGTGTTGGCTTTGTTCAAGAAAGGTTACCCAAAAAGGAATTTTTTCTAGTTCCCCAATAAGAGATCCACAGCCTGTCAGCTGGTGCTCCTCTGATTGGTGGAGCCCTAGACACTGCAGTACTGTTAAGTCAAGTCAAACCATCATCGCATTTAATGTGCAGGCATTAATGAGTCAACTTTCAGAATATTTCTAAGCCTTAAACTAGGAGAGCCAATGCAACCATTGATTTATCACCCCTTTTTCATCCTTTATCCAAACCCAATACAGGCAGTCCCCGGGTTACATGGATCCGACTTACATCGGATCCCTACTTACAAATGGGGTGAGGCAACCCCGCACTAGCTGCTTCCCCCCAGCAGACCAGGGAGACGTGAAGCTAGCACCTCCGTCCCCCCCCCCCGCCCCCCCACCCCCACCCCAGCAGACCAGGGAGACGTGGAGCAGCTTTTCTCAGCAGACACCTCAGCTTGAGAATAAAGGACTGAGGGAAGTGAGGTTTGGGAGAATAAAACTGAGCTCTGGTGAAATGTTTGGCTAGAGTTTCCCCTACAATATGTACCAGTTCCGACTTACATACAAATTCAACTTAAGAACAAACCTACAGTCCCTATCTTGTACATAACCCGGGGACTGCCTGTATAGTGGTAGACAAGCTTTTTCCATTTCATAGCTGGGATCCTCCCAACTGCCTTTTGGAAATGGCTTTTTATTTGAGACATGCACAAAAACCTGCTCCCTCACTTTGTACTCCTTGCTAGAAACTTGGCCATAACATTTTTTTTTTAATTTTTCACTTGGCTTCCCCTAAATGAAGCATCTCACACATCTAAACAGCAAATTTATTTCTCTATTTCAGCTTAGAATAGCTTTTCATGGTCAAGATAACTTTTGTTATGGTTGGTTTTGGCCTGTGCTCTTTTAATTTCTATATTTTCGCAATGCTACATTTCACTGATATTTTGATTTCTCGGTTCTTTACTGCAGCTCAACCAAAACAGCTACATTTAAACTATTCTTTCTCTGACAGGAGATGCTGGCTGTTTAGTTATTCCTTTTTTTCTTCACTTACTAGGTATTCCTCCCTTCTTTTTTTTGTTTTATTGTTGTTGTTTTAATTACAGGTTGAACCTCTCTAGCCCAGCATCTGGGGACCTGACGAATCACGGCAGATCAATACTGTTGGGCAGCATTACCAACATTTCCACTGCTTACTGGGCTCTTAAAAGACATTGGGGTAAATTAGAGCTAAATAACAGCACAGAACACTGAGATCCAGGACTGGTGGCTGTAAACAAACTTTATGGGACTACGGGAAACTTGGCCACACCTATGATAAGTGGACATCCAGCTAACTAAAATCATGCCAGGCCATGGATGTTGATGGACAAGAGAGTGCTGGACTAGAAAGGTTCAACCTGTATAAAAATCCTCTCAAACACTTGAGCTGTGTCTTCATTGGCATGATCTTGTGCAAATACTCTTTAATACAAGAGTTCTTGCGTTAAAGTATTTGCACAAGAGAGCATCTACACTGGCATGTGCCTTTGTGCAAGAGATGTGCTTTTGCGCAAGAACATCCGTGCCAGTGTAGACGCTCTCTTGCGCAAGAAAGCTCTGATGGCCATTTTAGCCATCGGGCTTTCTTGCGCAAGAAATTCATGTTGCCTGTCTACACTGGCCTCTTGTGCAAGAGGGCTTATTCCTGAGCGAGAGCATCAGAGTTCTTGCGCAAGAAGCACTGATTTCACACATTAGAACATCAGGGTATGTCTACACTACCCCGCTAGTTCGAACTAGTGGGGGTAATATAGTCATCCGCGGTTGCAAATGAAGCCCGGGATTTGAATTTCCCAGGCTTCATTTGCATGAAGCCGGCCGGAGCCATTTTTAAATGCCGGCTAGTTCGAACCCTGTGCCGCGCGGCTACACGCGGCACGGAGTAGCTAGTTCGGATTAGGCTTCTAATCCGTGGAACGAGGAGTACAGCTAGTTCGGATTAGGCTTCCTAATCCGAACAAGCTACTCTGTGCCACGTGTAGCCGCGCGGCACGGGGTTCGAACTAGCCGGCATTTAAAAATGGCGCCGGCCGGCTTCATGCAAATGAAGCCTGGGAAATTCAAATCCCAGGCTTCATTTGCAACTGCGGATGACTACATTACCTCTGCTAGTTCGAACTAGCGGGGTAGTGTAGACATTCCCTCAGTGTTCTTGCGCAAGAACTCCCCGCAAGTGTAGACAGGCAGCATGTTTTTGTGCAAAAGCGGCCGCTTTGGGGCAAGATCATGCCAATGTAGACACAGCCTTGCACTTCCACTCTAACCCATGCACTAGTCCCCTTTGAGCGCTGCAGTGGTCCGAGCGTCTCTACAAAACTCCCTTTGAATTTATATTTCTCAGATTACAGTGTCAGTTTTTCATTGCCAAGTAAAACATTTGCCAAGGACTTACTGGCTACTGCATTCTCAGAGTAAACTTTCTATCTTTTCTCCCAGAGTGATGCAGTTTTCAGCCAATGTCTTTGGCAGCTTTTAGCTTCCCTTTGTGCCTTTATATTCATTTTTCAGCTTAGCATACTTTGTCACAGTGTCTGCAATACTGTATTTCCAGATATGGTCCTTTAAAGACGGCTGCTTTTTGAGGTCTATGGCTGTAAATAACCATGTGGATCAGACGCACTGCCTCTCTAGGGTACCCATACTATTTCTGGGGAGGGAACCTGGAATGCACATCTATCCTCCGACACTCATGTTCAAACTTAGAAAAAAGTTTCAACAAGTGTTATGCACAGCTCCAAAATCTCAGCATGTATCACTGACTTCTGCCAGTCTAAAAAATGAAACTCCTTAACTACAGACATTGTGTGAACAATAAGTATTAATATATTCTCTCCTTAGATCTCCCACAGCAAAAGATTAGCTAAATGCACAATGCAGCCCCCCAGTGTTCATCCAATCTGCTCCTAAAATCTCCCAAGACGCATCATTCACCCAGCTATGAGTAACAGAAAGCTACGTACAAGGACATTTAAAGGTTTAGCAAGCCAGACAATGGCTTCTTGCTCTGTTACTCTGGACATGGCAATGCACTTGTGTGTGACATCCCCTGCCTGACTTCTAGATGTTAAAGCATCAGACCCTTCTCTATCAAACATAGTTTGCCTTTGAGTGCTTCAAATAAATGGTAACACCTTGAGGCATCCCCACTCATCCAAGATAATGTGCATAAATCCTGGATACTGGGAGGAAGCTCAGTAGCCCTAAAGGGGGTGGAGGAAACAGCTCCAACAGGTGGACTGCGTCCAGTCTCCAGAGTCAGCTCTGAAGCCTCTGAGCCTCCTCTTTCAGTTTCTCCTTATGCCTCTGTACCTCATAAAAGGGGATCAATGGGTTTTCATGACCTCCTCCTTTCCTTTGGCTGTGTCCTCTCCAGTACCCAGGGCTTCCTGTAGAACCCGTAGTATTGGATTCTTCTGAATCCTGAATGTCTTAGTCTGACCCCCTGGATGCAAAGCCTTACTCTCTAGGGTACACCAGAAAGCACATTCTGCTTTTTCAAGCAATAGCTGAAGATTAGTAAGACCCTTATCATCACACACCATTTTAGCTGCCTCCCACCTTTGAAAGTAGCTCATCTATAACAAGTTGTGGGTAGCCTAGGTCATCAGAAGCTGAATTAGTCCTGACCAGAGGACAAGCAAAAAAAAAAAAATCACGCATCATATTCTACCAGGGGCTTATAAAGTTTCTGCTGAACTGCACCCACAATGGAGATTGCCACATCAGACCTGAATCAAATTCAAAGAAGCTCTGACCACAGGAACTGCTACTGTCCCTAAGCTCTGTAGCCCTGTGGAATATGCTGCCAACCCAGAGCTGAGGCCCTCTTCAAGTCTCTTCCAATGCCCTCTCATCAGATCACAAATTTAATCTGCTTCCCAGTTTTCACAAGCCACTTTTGTCCTTTCTTTATGCCCTGCTTCAGGGCCAAGGACCTAATTCTTACATGATGGCAGTACTAACCTCCATATTTGTACCGTCCCATCCTGCCGGTTTGGGTTTAGTTGCCCTGCCCAGCTACTCATGAGTAATGAATGCACACGCTGCCCTGAAATGGGCCAACTACTGCTGGACTGAGGGTACAGTGTGGGGTGATCATCATGCCATGGTATTGTGGGGGCAGCAGGAGCCATTATGGGCAGGAGTTTCTAGAATAGCTTTCTCTCTTGAGACCTGTCCTCCTTGTATAGCCACTGTTCCTGGAACTGCTCTGCACATGTAACCCTTCTGCCAGGAGGATCTGAGAACATGCAAGTTGGCTTCAATATGTAGGGGTTCCTTTTCAACAATGCAACACAGAACTGGCTCAAGTCACCCCCGTATCGTGGCAAAATTACACCCAACCACTGGGCACTTCTGAGAAGCAATACTTCCCCATCCACAAGCACAGAGTCTGCGTGTGGAAAAGAATCTATCAATGAAAGGAGAGACGTCACCCAACATTGACTATGAATCTTGCATGTGGCATTTTCCTGAAACATAAAACCATGAGCAGGACATGCACAAAGAGTGCAAGGGGCAGTGCCTTCTGCCTCATGTTCTTGAGTTCTACGACCAAAAGCTGCTTTACTGTACCCATCCCTTGGGCTTCCTGACCATCCCCCACTCACAGTGGTTATACTTTGTCAGGGAGAACTCAGAGTTCAGACGTACATCTGTGTGAGTTCATCTCCCACCAGGGAAAGAAGGCAC
The DNA here is from genome assembly GCF_049634645.1 of Pelodiscus sinensis. NCBI lineage: Eukaryota > Metazoa > Chordata > Testudines > Trionychidae > Pelodiscus > Pelodiscus sinensis. The sequence goes on from NC_134718.1 coordinate 39,470,130, forward strand.
CTTGCTTGCTCTGCCACCTGAGAACTTGTCACATGGTCATCCCACCAGCTGTGGTTCCTCACTGCCATCCAGTTACTGTCAGCCGATGGTCAGGGCAGTGTGTGTGTGTGTGTGTGTGTGTGTGTGTGTGTGTCACACCCAAGTCTGTAACTGCTGAGACACAAGGTCCCATCGCAACGGGCAGCCTAGGAGGCTGAAGGGCGCCCCAAGAAGTTTAACGTCCGTGTCTTTACCGCTAGGACCGGGGTCCCTTCGCGGAGGGCAGCCAACAGGCTGACAGACGCCCCGCGGTTTACAGGAAGAGCTTATTACATCTCAGATTTTAACTGCTAGGATACATGATCCCTTCACAGTGGGCAATCTAGGGAAGGCTGAGAGATGCCCCTACGGATCTGTCCCCTGGAAGCGACATAATCCAAATGCCCAGCTCTGCCTGTATCTATCCCTTGTGACCGGCTGAAGTTCTTTTAAATTGTGCTTGGTTCTGTTACAGCAACTGAAGGAGTCAGGTTAAAGCTTAAACAGTTACAGGTTTATTAAAGAAGCTTATAAATCATATGGTTACAATGGCTATTGCTCTATTTCTTAACTGCTAGCAAAATATAAATCTTAAAAATGGTTACAAAGAAAATAAAGATAGAAAATAGAAATAATGGTACCAAGTGACAGCTTAATCTTTAAAGAGCTCTAAGTCTATGTGTACATTTAAGACAAAGGACCACATCCAGGTACAATTTTTACCCCCTTCTGTGCCTCTCGACTCCAGCGGGTCAAGCCAGGGCTGGTCCCTCAATTCCTAGGAAAGACGATTACGAGGTGGGCATCCCCGTGGAACCTCGGGAGGTCAATCACCTAACCCGACCAGCAGATAGATGGTAGATTGACACTCAGAGTAAGTGTGCTGCTGGAGCCATCTTTATAACTATAGGGGCCCGTATCCTCTTTCTTAACTAAGATGCCAAATTGTGTTGGTCTGTCTTTGTGATGCCAGTTCTTACAAGGAAGTTTCAACTTAATTTACACTTGCAAGAGAGATACCTAAATTGTGAGTACTGGGCATTCTTTACTGGGCAAGAGATTCCTCCCCCGCGGACGGCTTTGTGTTCGTATCAATATAGGTGCCAGCCAAGGCAGTTTTCGCAACAATTGGCATTTCTCTGTTTACAGCCATTCAGGGTCACAGCAGTCTGCATATCCGGGCCTTCTGTTCAGGGCTTTTACTGCTCTGTGTGCCCTGTATGCTCCAGGCAAGCAAAAATGGATGTTACAGGGGGGTTCCTGTCTGGCTACAGTTACCTTCTACTACCATCTGCCTATCTGCTGTGACCTCTATGGGTTCTTCTCTTCATGATTTTCAGCTCTCAGCAAGCTGGGCAGAAACACTGCCTCACCACAAGTGCTTTCCACTCTTATTGACTTCTTGAAACAACAAAAGGTTCCTAAGGAAGCCTTATTTAGCTCCATCTTTGAACAATGGAGATGAACTGTTTAAACTAGATTGGGGACCCTTAGGGAGAATCTACATCATCTAGCCGGGATACATGGCTGGACAAAGTCCTTTCAGCTGAGGGTGACTCCCTCATTTGGAACAAGTTAAGCACAGGTTTGCTCTTCTTTATTCACACAATTGGATGACAACTTTTCACTGCCCCTTCATTCTGTACTAAAGTGATTTGTAACAAAACACTGGCCAAAGCTGATCATTTTGAGCAACACAACTCTGAGTGCTGAATACCTTGGCAGATACGCAGTCCCTCCCCCTCCTACTTAGCTGTCTTTCAAACCTGGCTTACATCAATGCCTGCTCCCTTGCTCAAACCCTGTCCTCTGGTTGGGTGAAATGCATCAGCCTTTGGTTCTGCCTGTCAGCAGGCTGTTGTTCCAATCTGTCATACCTCTTCTGCAAGTGGACCTGCTGCAATTGGGCCAATTGGACCTGCTGGACTCACTCTTCAGCTTCTTAACATGCTCCCTACACTGGTCATCTGGCTGGAAAGTGCAGAGCTGCCTGCTGTTATGTATTGTCATTACTGGTGGCTTTTGCTAAAGTCCACATATCTACTCCTTTGGCCATGAAGCAGTTTGTTTAGCAATAGGCTTGATGGGCTCACTGTTCATTGCAAAGGTTCTCTGAGAGTGTACTTGCAGATCCCCGATTAAAACAGAATGGGTGAACACTGACTGGAGCTAGTACCATTTGCCAAGGGGGAAGAGGTAGCTTTCATTTTCAGGAGAGTGGTTTGGAGATTGTTGGAATAGAGAGGACTAAAGAACTTGTCCCATGAAACTATGAGATATTTCTGGAAAACTATTAGGGTTCAACTTAAGAGGAGTTGTATGTAGGGCTTGAACCCTGAGTTCCAGCTTGACTTGTATTCAGACTCGGAGTCCTGCGACCCTGGATTAGCACAGTTACAGTGCACAGGCAAGGGAAGCTAAGCCTGAGCTGAGCCCAAGCTTGGGCTTACACCGCAGTACAAATCTACTGTAAGTCTGTGTCTAGACAGCAGCGTTATTTTGGGATACCGGAAGTATCCCAAAATAGCTATTCCACATCTTTAAATGTGCCCATTATTTCAAAATATATTTTGAAATAATAGGTGCATTAGTCTGGCATCCCTGTAACCCTCATTCCACAAGAGTTAAGGGACTTGTCGGAATAGCACTTTATTTCAAAATTTCTCACTGTGGGGACAGCGCCAAATTTTGAACGCAGCTATTTCAAAATTAGATCAAAATAAGATGCGCAACTTGAGCTATTCAAATTGCGTATCTTATTTCGACCTATGGGTGTGGTGTAGATGCACCCTAAGAGACTCACATTCCTGAGCTTTCTCAATCAAAGCCTCTAAACTTGAATCACATTGTGGAGTCATCTTGTGTCTCAGATCTTGCATCTTACCCTCCTGCATTTATTTAGTCCGAGATTTATATTTTCTGCATTCCACTTTCAATGCTGTGTTTTGTTTCACAAAAGCTCTGGTTGGTCACCGTTAAACCCCAGACCATCTCTTAGCAACTTTTCTGTGCCAAAAAGTTGCTTTCAAGCTGGTTGGTCACTGAGTCAAGCAAATTCTGGCTTGTGAGGATATTACTTTGGGAAACTGGACTAGCCTCAAATAATCAGTGTGTTTCTCTTTCACTGGAAGTCTACAAAAACTTTGTAAACATTTATTATTTATGAAACGAACTCTTGTTTGAAGTGTAATCCCTCTCTGTCACACAGAGGACATTGGCTGCTGGCTTTGGCACAAGGAAGACACCGGTTGCTGGTTATTTCTGGCATTAGGCAGTGTTCTATCCCTTTTCCAACCCATCCACCATGGTGATGAAAAACCTATATACTGACCTGGCAATGAGAGATGAGGAATCAACCCCTAAAATGGAAGAGGAGAAGCCAGGTATCCCTGAAGCTGGGAGGTTTGCAGCCACCACTCCCAGGAGGCAATGTAGGGTGGCGGTGGCTGGTGACTCTCTTCCGATGGGGGTGGAGGCATCTATTTGTCATTCTGACATGGCTTCTCAGGAGGGATGCTGCTTGCCCATATCGGAGATATTATGGAGGGATCATTCAGCCCTCTGACTATTACCTCATGCTACTCATCCATGTGGGCCTTAATGATACTGTGAGGAATGATCAGAAGTGACTACAGGATTTGGAGAGTACTGGTGAATGAGCTGGGAGTGCAGGTGATGTTTTCTTCTATCCTTCTGGTAAAGGGTAGGAGCCCAGACAAAGATAGATCCAACCTGGAAGTGAATGCCTAGCTGCAAAGATGGTGTTACCAGACGGGCTTCATCTTCCTGGAACACAGGATACTGTTCTGGGAAGGAGGAGTGCTAAACAGAGATGAGGTTCATCTACTGAGGAAGAAGAACATATCTGGACAGACTGGCTAACTGAGTGAGTAGGGCTTTAAACTTGGTTTGAAGGGGGCAGGTGACCAAAGCCCACAGTTAAGTAAAAAAGATGGAGATCTGGGAGATTGGTTGGAATTTGGAGAGGGAGGATGGGCTGTAACAGCATGGATAAATGAGAGATAAGACAGAACTGGAGGGGTGAATTAAATTAGTACTAGATGTTGTATACTAAAGCAAAAAGAATGTGGAATAAGCACATTGAATGAAGAAGAACTCAAAATGCTATTAAATAAACACAACTATGACATAATTGGTATCACAGAGACTTACACATGACTGGAATATTGATATGAAAGGATACAGCTTCCTCAGGAAGGAAAGGCAGGGAAAAAAGGGTGGAGACGTGGTCTAAAATATTAAAAATGTACATACTTAGATTGAGGCTGAGATAGAAATAGGGGAGCTTTGTTGAAAGTCTCTGACTAAGAATAAACGGGGTAAAACACAAGGGTGATGTCATGGTGGGGGTCTACTATAAACTATGTAGCCAAGAAGAAAAGGTGAATGCAGCTTTTTTTCCCCAACAACTAGCAAAATCATCCAAATCACAGGACTGTCCACTACCCAGACATCTGTTGGGAAAATAACACAGTAAATTCAAAGGATGAATATAAACAAATAACACAAGTATGTAGGAACAGAATTATAAAGGCCAGGCACAGGAGTGGCCTGAGGCCAGCTGCGACAGCTGGTGCCCCAGGCAGAAGGCATGATCGGCACCCCCACCTGCACAGCTGTCAATGGCCATGACGTAATCATCGGGTGCCCAGGTGCCCCATGACGTCATCATCGGGCGCCCCTGGCCGGCAGTGCCCCAATCAACTGCCGAGTCTGCCTATGCTCACGGGCCGCCCCTGGCCAGGCACAAAACGAAATCAAACTAGCTAGATACAGAAAGTGTAAAAGAAAATATTCTACAAATACATTAGAAGCAAGAGGAAGATGAAGGACAAGGTAGGTCCATTATTCAATGAAGAGGGGAAAATAATAACAGTAAAGGTAGGTATGCGAAAGATGCTAATGACTTCTTTGTTTTGGTTTTCACCAAGAAGGTTGGTGGTGATTACATGTCTAATATAATTAATGCCAGTGAAAATGGGGTTGAACCAGAAGCTGAAATAGGGGGGAAACAAGATAAAAATTACTGTTGCCAAAAAAATGCAAATAGCATTCTGGGATGCATTAACAAGAGTGTTGTAAGCAGGACACTAGAAGTCATTCATTTGATCTACTCAGTAGTGATTAGGCCTCAGTTGGAATATCTTATCCAGTTCTGGGAGCCACATTTCAGGAAAGGTATGAATGAACTGGAAAAAGTACAGAGAAGACAACAACAATTATTGAAAATCTAGAAAACGTGGCTTATAAGGGAAGATTGAAAGAATAGCGCTTGGTTAGTCTGGAAAGGAGAAGACTGATAGGAGACATGATAATAGTTTTCTAGTACCTACACATTTGTTGTAGGTTGGACTTCTCTGATCTGGCAACCTTGGGACCTGAGTGGTCCCAAAAAAGGGAGTTTGCCGGACCAGGCCTCCAGAGAACTACCCCCATACCCAGCATGCTTGCCAAGCTCTTTTGCCCCAAATGAACTGGTGGGGCTACAACCCCACCCACCGGCATGGTGGGCTGACAGCCCCCAGCAGGGCTCCAATCCTGATCGACAGCAGGGCTCCCTGCCCCCATCAGGACTCTGCCCCAGTCACTGGCCAGACTCCCTGTGGACTGCTGGCCTGCCAGACCAACTCTGCCCAGCTACAGACAACCTCTGCAGTTTGGATCTCTGGCAAGACCACAGGTGTTGCTGGACCAGAAAGTCCCAACCCCGAGAGGCTCAATCTGTACAAGGAAGAGGGAGAAAAATTATTCTCCTTAACATCTGGTGATAGGACAAGAAGCAATGGGTTTAAATTGCAGCAAGGCAGGTTTAGGTTGGACATCAGGTAATACTTCCTAACTGTCAGACAGTGCTAGACTGTCTAGACAGTGCTAGATGCTGCCATGAAAGCAAGGGACTGGACATGATGACCTCTTGAGGTCCTTTCCATTTCTACAATTCTTAACACAAGAGGAAATGTGCAGACAAAATTAGCGACTCATCTAAGACTATACAGGTTGATTTTGGTAGAGCCAAAACACTGAATTTAGGACTTGCCTTTTAATCATCACCCATTCATCACAGAAAGAGTAAGGCCCAGATACTCAAAGGTATTTGGGTGCCAATTTCCATCAAATGATCGGAGCTTGCTTGACTTTGGTGAAGTTGTGGAGGGCTGCAAAAACAAAGTACTTATTGTAATTATTACACCATAGGGATTTTGAGTTCCTTAGCTCATCAAACTCTGCTTTATTCCCGTTGAACTAACTGTCCTTTCTTTTTCAATGCAACAAATAGGAAATAAGGTCTTGTGATGAAAGGGAAATCTAAGGTCTCTATATAACAACAAAGATCAGAAAGGCTAGGAACAAAGAAAGCTTAACGTAGCATCCAGATACGAGGAAAGAGTTAGAAAGTCTTTATAGCACAGCCAGACAGTCACTTCCTCCAAAGTTATCAGTTAACTGTAATATGCTAATTCAGCTATCTTTCCAGTAAATTCTATTTTGTCCTCTGGTTGTTTATTTCCAAAACTTAGTCCAAGTCATGTTCAATAACATACCAAGAGATAAGGGCATTTAAGGATATGTGACGTTCTTTTTCACATCCTTTCCAATTCAGGCATCTTTTTCTACATTTCACTTCTACACCTTCATTTTTTTCTAATGATAAACCTATTGTACTGAATTCTACTCAGGTACATGCAAAGGCTAACTTCCTTAATCTGATTTTGGACTGCACAGATACATCATAGGTTCCTTCTTACTAAAAAGCAATACAGTCCTTGGAAAATAAGTAAATCTCTGTGGTGGGAGCTACATTTGTGTACTATGGAGTTGTGATATTAAACAATTGTTTGTCATTTTTCTGTTTAATTTTCAGCCTAATGCTACTTAATGATTTGTTTGAGAGGTCCTTTTATCCTTACAGAGAGTTAGTCCGTAGTGTGCTACTAACATTTTAGGTGTCTTTTTGGGGGGGGAAACCCTCATTTTTCTGCTGAACAGAGTTACTTTCTTGGCTTTTCTCATTCTGCTTCTGCAAAGTTTTGTAATTGCGTAATTACAAGAATCTCAGACAGCATTTTTCTTTAAATTGGCAACAATTTCCTTCTGGTCCCAACACTGAAAGATTCAGCTTCCTCAATTAGTTTCATGGCATTTAGTTATGAAATCTATTTAGAGCATATTACCAGAGACGTTATTCAAGTTGAGTGTCCTGTCTGGAATCCTCTGATAAAAACTGCACATTTTTCCTGAAATCATTCCTGAACATGTGCTTCTTTTTCACCATGGTCCTTTACATCTGTGTGTGCTGTAGCTTCTGCACCGAAGGGGGTTGCAGCAATGCTTCTCTGCAGTTTGCACATTCTGCTAGAACATAAAAGTATCTGCCTAAGTTCACCAGGCAGTAACTGACATGCATTGCACCGTATACCAAGCACACTAAGCACCACTTAAGAAGTTAATACATTGTGCCTGTCTAGTTTTAGGAATCTATAGTTTGCTTTCAGGCTTTGAGACACATAATCTGAAGTAACTAATTTGCATTCTATCACACTGTAGATAATGTAGAAAAATGCATTAATAATGTTAGCAATACTAACAGACATTTTTTGTCCATTCCAATGGCTAATTAGTTCAGAGCTAAAATACTTAATTTGTTTGTGAATTTTCAATCACTCTCCCAGAAAGTTAAAGTGAGAAGAACTAGCAAAAGCTTTCACATGTTCTTAATGACCACTTTCTTTCTGCTAAATCCTTGGGTTCTGCCATAGTACTTTATTCACCCTTCCTTGCTGGCCACAAGGATGGACCTAGTCAACTATGGAAAGTTCCTCACTTAGATAATTTGATTTCTACGTTCTAAGTGGTTGACCAACAATGACGAAAGTTTTGTGAGTAACTTTGAGCTGCAGTTCCTTTGACATTGCTTCATAAAGGCTATGTCTAGACTATGGAGAAGATTTGAAAGAGGATATCCAAATTCCTGGGGAATTTGCATATCTTCTTCCGATCTCACTTTCAAAAGCAGAACTTTCAAAACTAAAAGTTGTCTAGACATGTTTTTTTTGACAACCCTCTCCCCTTTTACGAAAAGCTGCGTAAACCTCATTTTTTGAGGAAAAGCGGCTTTTCGACAAAGGGAGTGGGTGCCAAAAAATGCGTATAGCCTACTTTCGGAGATCGGAAGAAGATATGCAAATTCACAAGGAATTTGTATAGCCTCTTTAGAATCTTCCCCGTAGTGTAGACATAGCCTCATTCATCAGCACTGTTTTAAAGGGAAGCTGGAGAGGAGGAGAAAAAATTCAGTAAAAAATATAACTAATTCCAAAACACAGTTAATTCTAACTAAAGAAAATGGGTGTGTGCCTCAGCAGTGGCAAAGGTGGAGGTGGAACAGATATGGAAAAACAGACAACATTTGTTCACAGGTACATAATTTGATAAACAACCAAACAACTGTCACATTAGACAATACGGAAGACATGTCCGTCATCACCAAAGTTAGTTCAAATTTGTCAGGCATGTACTGCTGAGGATAGGACCTCCTCTTGTTTTCAACAGGTGCTGGATCAGACACATAATGCTTACCAATCTGAGAACTCCCATGGAAATCAGTGGGCCTAAACACCCTTTCACTTAGATACCCGTGTATCTCCATTGATTTATGGAATTACTTCTGATTTACACCACAATGAGAGGAGAACCTTGATAAACCTGTTAGTACCCTTCTTATCACAAACCTGGTTGTCTTTCCACCAGATTTGGATCAGGTCCATAATGTCTGTTGACTTCAAATGGCACTTGTCAGGGTTTTTAGGACTGGTACCTTGGTTTCCAGAGATGTAAAAAAAAGAATCAAAATACAACATACAATAAAAAATTGGACATGGCATGCGTGGAAAATAGGAAATACAGCGGGTGATAGGACACCAAGGTAAGGTAAATCAGAGGACTCCTTTGGATCTAGTATAGGTTAAAGGAGGATTCCTTGGGATCCAGAGGCTAGTAGTAATAATATTATAAGTAAGCAGTGATTATAGCAATACAGGTTGAACCACTCTAAACTGGGGCTCTCTGGTCTAGCAACATCCATGCTCCAGCAGGACCATGGATGCTCCTGAACCAAAGAGTCCCAGTGGACAGCCAGCTTCCAAGATGCCTGCAGGGGTCAGGAGCCCAGCCGGGCTTGTGGCAGGGGCATGGAGAAGTGTGGCAGTGGGCTCCAGCAGAGCAGCAGAGCCAGCTGTTCTGCTGCGGGAGTCCAGCTGGACTGGTGGAAGAGGGGTCAGAAACATGGCTCCACAGGCACTGGCCTAGAGCCACCTGGAAGAGACCACTCTAAGGTAGGCTCAACACTTCACATTGGCTACATTTCTGGAGTTTAATGTACCTACCATACACAGATACACACACACACACACACACACACACACACACACACACACCACTTGAAAGCTTAGTTTAGATACATTTAGATTGAAGCTCTGAAGCAATTGTGTAAGCCTATAGGGGAGGTGAAATACTGGTACCCAAAACGGAAAAGTGTTATTATTGCACAATTCCATAAATGCTGCAACATGATCATGACATCATCTTTTACTATTTAAGTTAATTTTGATACCTTAATATGGTGTTTATTGGCCAAAGTTGCCAAATGACAAACATAGAACCTAATTCAATGTATTAAAAGGTTTTTATTGGTTTTGAATGATGAATATTTCCCCCCAAAATGATTAAGTTGTTAAGCATGTGACAAAACAGGTGAATTTCAATGTTTTACAAGATTCTAAAATGAAATGTTTCTCATTGTATATTCTTAGTTGTCAAAGTATCTCACAAGTGATCGTTTTCAGTTTCCAGTTGAAATATGTTAGCTACATCAATCTCAAGCTAACGGTTGAGCACCGGTAGCAGCAGGGTCCTGCCCATAGTTTGTATTGCATAGTGGTTAGAAATAAATGTATGTGACTACATAACCTACTGCTTTTCCCTGGGTAAGCTTTTGTGCATACAACGCAGCATCTAGTCTGCTTGGTAAAAGGTTTTGATGTGCAACTGGCTATGCAAGATGTATTAATCTTTGAAAGATTCTAGGAACTAGTCATCTGAAAAGTCAGTGATGCTTCTCCAGAGGTCAGCATTAGTGTTGAAGATAACAGTTCACAGCTTTTATGGAAAAGCTATGAGGGAAAGAAGAGGCTTAATAAGAAGTAGTGAAGACAAAGTCCATAATCAAGCATTTGCCCCTCTAGTGAAGAGAGGTGAAGAGCATGTTACAGCTTGTATCATCAACAAGGACAACCCAGATGCTGATGAAGAACAAATGAAAGATTTGTTAAATGGGCAGTTGATTCTGATGGGATGTGTATCTTTCAGACCAGTCAAGAAATCTAGTATCAAAATTTGCTGATGTGGCCTAAACAACCAAATTTTAAGTCTGGCAAGGAAGGAATAATCATATCAACCATCAGTTCAGTAATTATTTTCTACAAAGCCTTGTCCTGAACAAATTGCAGAGATGATGTTTCAGTGGTAATGGTTCTTAGCCATCCATTAGGACCTGTGCCTAGGTCCCTCTTCCTTTGCTGATGGAACAATGAAAATCAGACTTAGCTGACATGCGGCATCAGCTAGAAACTCAAGAGCATAAAACCAAGAAACCACAATGTAGATTAGAATGGACATGGCTGACACCAGCTGAAAATCTGGCATGATGGCAAAAGAGCAGAATAAGAAATCTGAGAAATCATAAAGTAAATTATTTGCCAGTAACATCTAAAATAAATTTATCTCCTCACATTTAGTTTCTCACATTGTTTCTACTCAAATAGAAAGATCCCTGAGCACAGGACTTACTAGCATCTCAACCAATTCACCTTTGCTAAAATATTTATTTCAAAGTGATTTCTGTCAGTACATTACTGGAAAGGACATAGCTAAATATATCAATGGTTATTAATCTATTGTGCAGAAACTTCCATGGTGCTACTCCATATATAGACGGTGAGGTCATGGGAGAAATGACAGTCATTTGCATAGCAAATTACATTCATCTGAGGTTCGACCTCCGCTCTAAGGACAGCACCAGAAGTATATTTGGTCAAAGGTCAGGATACAGGGCTGCTTATGGGGCTTCATGATTTTGTGACCATCTAGCTAACCATAAATATGAGCACTATATAAGGTCTGAATAATAATCAAGTAATCAAAAATAGAAAATCTATTTATATATTTTAGAAATGTGCATCTGTCTACTATGAGTCTATTTGTTCAAGAATTCCTCTTATACAGTAAGAACTAGGGGTACGTCTAGACTACAGGGTTTTGTCGACAGAATCTGTCGACAAAACTTACGTCGACATAGAGCGTCCAGACTACATCGCTTTGTCGACATAAGAGCGTCCAGACTGCAGGATGCTCTGTCGACAGAAGGAGGCACCCGGAAGTGCTTCTGAAAGGCCACAAGGGCAGCCATAAAGCCCTGGCACTGCTGCATGCTCTCTGCAGAGACGCATGCTTAAAGGGATACTCCTGGACAGCCGTTCCTCTGCTCCTGCTTCTAGCTTGCCAACCTTTACAGGGAAAGCAAAGCTGCTGCAGTTTTCCTGGCTCTGGTTGCCTTGCTTTGTCGGACACCACAGCTGTGTATTATCTGGATTGTCTGTCTGTTTGTTTGTGTGTGTGTGTTTGCTGGTTTGTTTGCTTGGGTTTAGACTTTTTTGGTTTTTTTGTTTGTTTGTATTTTTGTTCTTGTGTGCATTTGTTTGTTTTGGTCTTTTGTTTGTGTGTTATTTTGGCTTTTTTGGGCATGGAGCCTGAGCTGCCCCTGGGCAGGCGATGGCCCCACACCGTGCTGCTGGAAGCTCTGCTTCATGCTCAGGAGAGCATGCTGACCTTTGCAGAAGAGCTGGATCCTGAGGCCAGCTTTGAGCCCCTCGCTCAGGATCCAGCTGCAGCCCTGCTGCCCTTGCCCCCCAACTTTTTCCTGGAGAGGCGGGTTTGGAGGCTGGACACCAGTTCGGACTGGTGGGACCGGCTAGTGCTGCAGCAGTGGGATGATGATCAGTGGCTCAGAAACTTCCAGATGCGGAAGGCCACCTTCCGGGAGCTCTGTACCTGGCTCGCCCCTGCCCTGCAACACCAGGACACCCACTTGCGGCCTGCTATCCCCCCGGAGAAGCGCGTTGCCATTGCGCTCTGGAAGCTGGCCACCCCCGACAGCTACCGCTCTGTGGGGCATCAGTTTGGTGTGGGGAAGTCTACCGTTGGGGCCGTCTTGATGGAGGTAAGTCACTCTTGGGGGACAGTCCAGGGGGCAGTCAGGACCAGGCACAGGGAATTGGGGATAGGGTGGCACAGGCAGAAGCCCTCTCAGCCTCCCCCTGCCATGGTGCAGGGCCAGGGAAGGGATTGTCTGGGGGACAAAGAGGGGAGTACTTCTCATCAGGTGAGCCAATCCCTCTAAAGTCCTGTGCTGTGTGTTTCTATTTCTCCCATTCTGCAGGTGGTGACGGCCATCAATGTGGAGCTGCTCCACAGAACCGTTCGCCTCGGAGACCTGCAGAACATCCTGGCTGGATTTGTGGGGCTGGGGTTCCCAAACTACGGTGGAGCACTGGACGCGACCCACATCCCTATCCGTGCCCCGCCCCATCGAGCGGCACAGTACATCAATAGGAAGGGCTACTTCTCTATGGTGCTGCAGGCTCTGGTCGACCACAGAGGACAGTTCACGGATGTTTGTGTCGGGTGATCAGGCCGTGCACACGATGCCCGTGTGTTAAGGAACTCCTACCTGTACCGCAGGCTTCAGACTGGGGCATTCTTCCCAGAGAGGAACCTGGCTGTCGGGGATGTGCAGATGCCTACGTGCATTGTGGCCGATGCAGCCTATCCCCTTATGCCCTGGCTTATTGTGACGAGCCGTCACTGGCCCCGGGTCGAGACAGTCAGAGCCCCTGCCAGCAGGGGGCCGGCAGCCAGGCCCGAACGCCCCAACACTCCCCCGGCGCAGGCCGGAGGGGCGGAGGACCGGCGCGCTGCCACCGCGTCTGCGCCGGCAGCGCGAACACGGCCCTCCCCCCGGAGCCCCGCACTTTTGTTGACAAAATCTTGTAGTCTAGACACACCCTAGGACACCAAATTTGGAATTTAGCTTCCTCTTCTCCTAACTTAAAGCAAGGTCAAGGTTTGGTTGTGTTAAGAAAATGCAAAGTGTCAGGAATACGTATGGATGGTCGGTGAAGATAGGCTTGAGAGAGGCAAAGCCCCCAACTCCACCCCAGCCCTACCCCACGGGAGCCAAGTTGCCTCCCAGCATGCCATGCGCACCTCCCATCACCACAGGAAGAGAAGGGGCGGAGGGCACATGGGCAGCTTCAGCCTCCCTGGCCCCAAAGCAGGGGAGGCAGGTAGGCATGTGGCCCCAGCCTTCCCAGCCCCAGAACACAGGGACAGTGGGCACTGGAGGCAGGGCTGGCCCACAACATTTTGGCACCTGAGGTGGGGAGTTCAAATGATGCCCCTATGCCCCCTCACTTGGGCCAAAACTTTGAAAGGTTTCAATTCTCTGGGTTCTAGTGACACCCCTTTCCCCCTCCCCAGTCTGGCACCTGAGGGCCGCCTCAGTTCGCCTCATGGTAAGGCCAGCCCTGACTGGGGGCAGCAATCTTTGCCCCCATAACACCTACAGTAAACATTCTGTGGGAGAAGTGTGGGCAGGGCCAGGCTGGAGGTTTGGGAAGGCTGTGCGTTCCCTCGCCTATAATACCCGACGTCCATGGGAATGGGACTGTTTCATAACAAGGAGGGGAAACAGAGAGGAGAGACGTGATACTGAAAGTGGCCACACGGGCCCAGTGAGCATAGGGCAGAGCTAGACTTCCACTGGGGGCAGCCAAACCACCAAGAGAATGGCCAGCAGGCTGGAGCTTCTCCGTCTTGCCTGCCACCAGACTGGGTAAGTAGCCCCTCTGCCCTTGGCTACAGCACTGGGGGCAGAAGGCCCCAGATGGCTGGGAGGGGGACTGTGAGAGAGACAGAAGACCATTGCTGGCCATAGTGGGAGAGCAGAAAAAGCCACATTGGATGGGACCACCCACCCTGAGCCCCTTCTCATCCAACCCTCACTCTCGTACCACCCTTCCCTGAGCTCCTTTTCAGCCTCCACCTTGACTTCTGCAAAACCCCATACCTCCTGATCCGTCCCCTCCCCACCGACCCACACACATTCCCAGGCACCTGCCCTTAGTCCTGCACATACACCCCCCCCCCACCCACCCACCCACCCACACACCACCTATGCCTTGCCCTGAATCACAGACCACTAGAACTGGAAGGGACCTTGACAGGTTATCCAATCCAGTCCCCTGCCCTCATGGCAGGACCAAGTATAACTGCCTGCAGGAGGAACGGAACCTGGAACCTCTGGAACTTAGTGTAGGAGCCTGTACAGCAGGGATGGTCAACCCATTCCAGACAAAGAGCCAAAATAGCAGTGGAGACAGCGCAACCAGCCAGGGCAAAGTTATAGAGAAAGAAGGGAAAAAACCCACCAACCCAGCCACAAAGCCATAGGTTGGCCACCCCAAAATAACAACCCCTCCAACTCCTCTCCCCAAGCCTCAGTACTGTGGCCCTAACTGAAACACCTCACTTCCCTGGCACTTCAACCCCAGGTCAGATTAACTCTGGCACTTCAACCCCAGGTCAGATTAACTCTTCTGTGTTTCCACTAACCCTGGAATTTGTGGGCCCACAGGTTGGTGACCACAGCTCTAACCCAGTCTCCCCACCCCCGAGCCAGGCACTCCACCAGCTCTCACTCAAGTTCCCCCTCCCCCTTCCCGAGCCAGGCACCAAAACACAAGCCTCTGAGCCAGGCACCAAATCACAAGCCCCCACTCCTTCCCCGAGCCAGGCACCAAAACACAAGCCTCTGAGCCAGGCACCAAATCACAAGCCCCCACTCCTTCCCCGAGCCAGGCACCAAATCACAAGCCCCTACTCCTTCCCCGAGCCAGGCACCAAAACACAAGCCTCTGAGCCAGGCACCAAATCACAAGCCCCCACTCCTTCCCCGAGCCAGGCACCAAAACACAAGCCCCGCTACAAAGCCAGCAACCAACCCATCTTACCTAAGGCCATCGAACCAGGAGCCCTCACTGCTGCTGCTGCCACCGCAAGATCCCTTGCCATTGCAGGAGCCCTCCTCACCACCACTGCTGCCTCCGCCACAAGATCCCTCACTGTCACAGGAGCCTTCTTTGTTGCCTCTGTCGCTGCTGCAGGATCCGCTGCTGCCGCCACAAGATCCTCTACCCCCGCTGTCATTCTTCCCGTCTTCTCTGTGCTGGTTAGGCCTTAACTGGAGTATTGTGAAGTACTTTGCATTGGAGAAGGTCCAGAAAAGGGCAACAAAAATGATTAAAGGTCTGGTAAACATGATCTATGAGGGAAGACTGAAATAATTGGGTATGTTTAGTCTGGAAAAGAGAAGCCTGAAAGGGACATGATAGCAGCTTTCAAGATTATACAAGGAAGAGGGAGAAAAATTATTCTCTTTGACCTCTGATGATAGGATGAGAAGCACAGGCTTAAATTGCAGCAAGGGAGGTTTAGGTTGAAAAGTAGAAAAAACTTCCTAACAGTGAGGGTGGTTAAGCACTGGAATAAATTGCCTGAAGAGGTTGTGGAATCTCCATCACTGGAGATATTTAAGAGCAGGCTTGACAAACATCTGTCAGGATAATAAATGGTGCTTGTGTAACCCACACACCTAGTAGGTGTGGTTCACTGTCCCATGTAGTGGCACTCAGACCATTTACAGCAAGAGATAAGAATGAGTGAGCTCTACAGTGTAAGTTAAGATCCAGCTAGCTTTTAGCTCAAGCTGTAGAGCAGCAGTGGCCAACCTGATGGAACCGGGACAGAACCTGGAACTGCTCAAGTCAGCCTCTCTGAAATGGCCAGGCTGCTGTGAGCCGCATTTCAGTGCGTGCTCATGGCCCCCAGCGCCCTGCATCACGTCCTGTACGTGCAGGACATCACATCCTGCACATTTGGCGGTGACGTCTTTTGCAGCACCAAGCACTTGTGTGGCAGTGGCAAATTTTGCGGTGGTGGCAGCAGAGGCGGTGGTGAGGAGGACTCCCGCGATAGCGAGGGATCTTGCGGTGGCGGCAGCAGCGGCGAGGGCTCCTGGTCTGGCGGCCTTAGGTAAGTCTGGTTGGTTGCTGGCTTTGGGAAGGGCTTGGGTTTTGGTGCTTGACTCAGGGAAAGGGGATGGGAGGGTGCTTGGATTTTGGTGCTTGGCTCGGGGGAAGGGGGATGCTTGTGTTTTGCTTAGGGTTGCCAGGTGTCCGGTTTTGAACTGGACAGTCTGGTATTTGAGCTTTCTGTCCGGGAAACAAACTGAGAAGATACCAGACATATAAATGTCTGATATTTTCTAATTAAATAAGTTTTATTATTATTATGAGTATCAATATGTAGTTGCATATTGCCTGGCTAATAGACATGCTCACGTTGCAGCCAGGCAGTCCGCAACTATGCAGCAGAGAGGAGGGGTAGAGGGAGCGGGAAAGGGAAAGGGAGGGGGCGGAGACGGGGGCAGGATGGACTCCCCGGGGCCAGACTTGCCCATACGCTTCGCCGGGACCGTGCACAGAATGGGCAGCGCCCCGAGATCTGTGTGCGCCCGGGCCACCCTGCTCCCCGCCGGACAGCCCCACTCCCCTCTCCCAGCCAGCCCTGCTTCCTGCCGGCTGGTCCACCACTCCCCCAACCCTCTTCTGGCCAGCCCTGCTCCCCTCGCGGCCAGTCCTCTCCACCCCTGATCTGAGATCAAGCGTGTCTGGTATTTTTTTCAAACCATCTTGTTACCCTAGTTTTGGTGCCTGGCTCAGGGGAAGGCGGGGGCTTGTGTTTTGGTTCCTGGTTTGGTGGCTTGTGTTTTGGTGCCTGGCTCAGGGGTGGAGGGACTGGGTTAGAGCTGTGGTTACCAACCTGTGGGCCCACAAATTCCACAAACCCTGGAATCACAGAAGAGTTAATCTGACCTGGGGCTGGAGTGCCAGGGGAGTGAGGTGTTTCGGTTGGGGCCTACAGTTCTGAGGCTCGGAGAGAGGTTTTGGAGGAGTTTTTTTGTATCTTGTTTGTAACTTCTCTGTGGGTCAGTGACCCCGGACTCAAAACAAGTTCCCTGACCCTCTCATAAATAAAGACAATGCTAAAACATTTTGTGTTTGATATAATATTTTATTTAAAAATGAACTCTGGCCAATAAGCCCCCAATTGAGGCCAAGCCCTCATCTGGCTGCAGCATCATAACACTCCTGCCCCCCCACCCCAAACCCAAATCTGAGCCTATCATACACTGAGCCTCTCACTTGACTAAACTCCTGCACCCCCACATCCCCAGTCTTGTGCCACAACACTCCTACACCCTCCACACACCATAAATCTGTGTCATGAGCCCATCATACTCCAAACCTTCCTGTCCTGAGCCCCTCACACCCCCCAACCCAAACTCCTGCATCCCCACATCCACAAGCCTGCATCTTGCTCAGCACCCCAACCCTTCACCTGACCAACACTCTCCAACCTAGACCCCTCTTCCTGAGCCAGCAGCCCCTTCTCTTCTTCCTCCTCTCACCCCTTTCCACACCCAAATACTTCATTCCCACCCAAGAGCCCAAGAGTGAGTAAGCACAGCAAAGGATGGAGAGGAAGGGAACAGAGGGGAACACAGTTTGTTAGTGACGTGTAGCAGTGCCCGATATTTTCTTTTTAATTTGCAGCATATGGTAGTCCTCTTTCAATATGGAAGGAAAATGTAAAAATAAGCGTAAATATGAAGATGAACACTGAACATTCTTAACAGATTGGGAAAGTTCTTATTTTTTCATCGAATGCAATGGCAAACCACTCTGTCTGATATGCCAGACTTTGTTAGCACATTTCAAGTGTTCAAATCTCCAGAGCCATTTCACAATACACCATGCTAACATCAATCAGGAATTTCCAAAAGCTACTGAGCTACACACTCTCAAACTAAAAACTTTGGAAAGTCAAATAGAAAACCAGAGTGCAATGTTCCATACATTTTCCAAACACTCTCAGACAGTGGCTGCGCCAGGAGACGATTGAAGTTCGCGGGGCACCCAATGCAGCTGCCGCCGTCCTGGGCAGCAGGGTCCCAGGAACGGGCGGGGGAGGCAGCATGGGCGGGGGGCCACAAGCCAGCACGGGGGTGCTGCTGCCACACTCCACACACACCCAGCCCAGCTGAGCATCTGTGGAGCGGCAGCCGGCAGGGAGAGGCGATTGGGCCAGGGCTGGCATGTAGGCAGGCGCAGCGCGCTCCGCTAGCCACTGACAGGGTCCTAGGGGGTGCCTGGTGGGCAGCCCAGCTGGGAGGTGGGGGAGCGCTGAGCCCCGCCACGTGTGAGCTGAGCCCATGGGAGGAGCAGGTGTGCCCCGCACCTCCCCCCTCCCCCGATGGTGAATGCCAGCAAGCTCAGCAGCAGGCAGGGGCAGGCAGCTGCGCTCCATGGTCTGAGTTGCCTGCCACCGCACCGCTTCTTGTTGTTGATTTCACCCCCTCCCCCCACCTATCCCCTTCCCTCTGGCCTCTTGTCTAATCAGTGCCAGGAGACCTTGGGAGACCCGCCGCCTGCTCCGTGCGGTGCTTGGACCCTGGCGCAGGCAGCGCCCCACCCGGCACTCTGCCTCGCTCCTGCTCCCATATGTTTGCCTGGGGCTGCCAGCCAGCTGCGCTACCGCGCCGGCCCCTCAGCACTTCCGTAGCACCCCTGGGAGCCGCTGCCTGCAGAGTCCCTCGTGGTGGCTGCAGGCGAGTCCTGGCCTAGCGGCTCCTCTCTCTCTTCTTGCAGGGGAGGGGAGCCTGCGGCGCCCCACTTCACACCACGGAAAGGTGTTTACAGCTGCAGAGAAGGGGAAGTAAGGGTACCCGTGCCACTTTCAACCCCTCCCCAGGGCGCTCCGACGTTTCCGCGTGTACTGTGGGGAGGGGACACAAGGATTTGGTGGGGAGAGGGAAAGGAGATGGAGTTCGGTCTGTGGGGGGAGATGGAATAGGGGAGCGGACTGGGTCTGGTCAGGAACAGGGGACTGGGTTTAGCTGGGAGGGAAGAGAAGGTGGAAACTGGGTTTCATGAGTGCATGGGGAGGGAGGGTCAGGATGTGTGTGAACGGGGATGTGTATGGAAGGGAGACAGGATGTAAGCTGGGTTTGGCCGGAGAGCGTGGTGGGAGTCCAAGAGCCGCAAGGTGAAAGGGGCGCTTTCCTCCTCAGTGCTTGTCCTGCAGCAGCAGGCCATGGGGGGGGCGGGGGGGGGAGTGGCCAAAAAATGTTTTGCTTGGGGCAGCAAAAAACCTAGAGTCGGCCCTGGCCCCACCCCCACCCCGGGGACGCAGCACCTGCATGGTGCTGGCCTCAGGTGCGCAGCACATGCACGGCCGCTGCCCCCAGGTGACCCAGCAGCCCCATGTGGCGCCCGCCACCCAAAAAGATTGGGGACCACTGGACTAGACACTACAGAAGGATATTTTTCACAGGGGCTCAGGGATGGGGATGCACCTACTGTGACTATTCAAAGCAAAGTAAGAGTTGGTAGAGCTCAGAAGAGATTGTGTGGATGGTTAGCAGACTGGTGTTTTTGGAGAGCTAACACGCAGTTAAGCACCAGTATATGTATCTCTCTCTCCCCCCTACTATCATACAATTTCTCTTTTTCTCCTCCCTCCGGACAGAAAAGCCTTAAGGCTACACCTACACGACGATGTAGTAGGGATGTTTTCTTTTTGTACAAAAACTCCTTTTCCCACAAGATCGGTAAAAGGATCTTTCAGGAAAAGGGGGTTTTGCTCAAAAAGAAAATATCCACGCTGCTTGTTTTTGAACAAAAACCCTAGCAAAAAAATGGATGGTCATAAAATATGCAAATGAGATCAGGACTCATGCAAATGAGCCCCTCATTAGCATATTTTTGCCGAGAAAACTCGTAGTGTAGACGTAGCCTAATTGTTCTGCAACGTTTTAGTTCTTCTGAGATGCAGTGTCAAGGAGAATTTGATCCTCATATCAATTTAATTAGGGGAAAAAAGTCAGGCTGTGAGTGGGGACAGAATGTAAGAGTGGGGACAAAGTCAGATGAAAGTATTTATTCAGCTGTTGCACTAAATGTCGTAAGCCTAAAGCCCCCTTGAATTTGTTTATACAAAGAATGCCAAGATAAATACAACTGTGAACACTAAAGGACTGAGGCATAAAGTACTGGAAGCCTTTACTCACAACCATGTCTGCTGAGAGAGAGTTCTTAATCAGAATCTGAAACTAAACATTTCCTGAGCTGGGAAAGTGTTATCCAAATTTTAATTACGAACATCACACATTGAATTTATTCTAAAAACAGTGGAATTAAAAGCGGTGTGAATTTGTGAGAGCCTGTGTCTTCCTCTTGTACTGTTACAAGTATGCTGACAGCACTCCATAACTAAGGCAAGTGAATTCTCCAGTTGACTCCCCTTACTCTTCTTGATCAGGTGAAGTACCAGAGTCGATGGGAATGCTATCAGCAGTCTATTTAGCAGGTCTTTAGCAGACTCACTAAATCAACCCCCAGGGGATCGATCCCTGCAGCGGTAAGTGTAGATAAGGTCTAACAGAATAACTAACCGTGGCAGGTATAGGGCCATCTCAATCCTCTTTGGCAAAAAAAAAAAAAAAAAAAAAAAAAAAAAAAAAAAAAAACCACCACACACTTTGGTAGGGGAACAAGTTATGTAGAAGATTCAGTGGAAGTAGGCAGTAGGCACAGCCAACTGTCCCTTTGTCCCCTGAGTCATGGATAGCCCCATGGTCCAAAGTGTCTCATGGCAGACTGACTGGCCCTTCTATATTATTCACCAGGTGCTTTCCCCTCTCTCTTGGCAATAGTCAGCCACCCACTGACTGATTCCCACTCCCAGGGAGACTGCTGCAGAGCAGGCCTCAGATTTAATGCTAACTCAGAAACACATCCTCCACAAATCTGCATCTGACAAAGTGGTTTTTACTCACAAAAGCTTATGCCCAAATTAGTTGGCCAGTCTTTAAGGTATTACAGGACCCCTCTATTTTTGCAAATACAGACTAACACAGCTACCCTTCTGAGACTTGCTCCCAAATCTACTGACACTGGGCCTGGTATATACCGCAACATTAGGTTAGTTTAACTGTGAAAAACCTACATCCTTGAGCAGCACAATTAAGGTGGCCCAAGTCCTGTGCAGACAATAGTAGGCCAACAGAAGTACTGCCTTGAGGATGTTCCTGTTGGAGGACTTCTACGGGTCAAGCAATGAGAGATGCTCCCTCTACCTCAAAAACAATTAGTAGCCCTGTGTCACCTAAGGATATGTCTACCCTACAGCGTTATTTAGAAATATTTTGGTAACGACACCAAATCTGTAGATGAATTCAAGTTCTGCAGACTCTAATTGGTTAGTGAAATTCCTTTGTGGAAGAATAGCTACTTTTAAATCCATGATTCAATACCCAGGTAGGTTAAAATGTCCCCCTACAGGTTACTGTGTGTTACCATTTCTGATGGCTGATTTGTGTCCATTAATCCTTTGTCATAGAGCAGGGCTGGGGAACCTAAGGCTCAGGGGCCAGATGTCACCCTCCACTTGCCTAGATCCAGCCCCTGATGCTCATGGTCCCCCACCCCAGCATTTCAGAGCCTGCGGTGGCACTCCAGCCTCCTACTGCCCCACTGTGGGGCTGGTGCACCCAAAATCGACTAAGCTGCTCCCCTTCCTAACCCCCCAGCCTCCCAGCGCTGGTGTGCAAGGGGAATATGGAGAATGTCTTTCTCCTTCTCAGTCAGGGATCACATCTGGGTGGGTGCCCCCCCCCCCAACAGATTTTTCTGTGGGTCAGTGGCCCCCGACCCAAAAAAGGTTCCTCACCCCTTTGTAGAGACTGTCCAGTTGTAGAGACTGTCCAGTTTGGCCAATATACATGGCAGAGGGGCGTCGCTGGCATATATCACATTAGAGGATGTGCAGTTCTATGAGTTTCTGATGTTGTGTCTTATTGTCTTGAACACATTTGAGAGGGAATTCTGTAAGCCCTAATGCTTCAGTGAAGAATTGGTCAATTTTTCTAGAACCTTTTGCTAGTGTAAAGAGCAGCCTATTAATCAATTACTTATAAAAACCTTTTCATATCTTTCCAAATTCTTTTCTAGGATATGGAGCATGTCTCCAGATATGTTACTAGAAGCACCAGAAGCCCCCTGCTTACACCAGTGATGGAATGAAAGTGAGAAGCAGAGCTTGTTAAAAACAATTCCATTGATCAGACTCCCTTAGCCATTTGCTCTTGAGCTATGACAGTCATAGTGCTCTACCAAAGCTTAGAACCACTAAAGCAGGGCACCTCCCTGAGACAGAAAGAGGAGGGCACATCTCTATTGTGCAGAGAGGTGGAATATAAAATGTAACTATTCTAATATATAGGAAACAAAGGTCAAGGATTTGTTACTGTTTGGTCCTTAGGATGGTGCACGAGTAACCTTGTCACACATAAGAACCGAGTGGATAGATAGAGCACGCACAATGAGGACAGAAACTTTGCAGATTTTAAGCAGCTCACTCCTTAGTTGAGCATTACACAATGAAAATGGTTATAACTTGGCCAAATTTGGGTGGATTTTCACACATGCAGCAAAAACACACACCCCTGTTACAAAGCATGGGAACACTAGACATTCACAAAGAAAAAAGTCACAATTTTTTCACATTGAAAAATGAAGATGTTTTCCCTAGCCTCATCCTCAGCTACTACTTTCACTTGTGCCCTCTCCCCCCCCAAAACAGGGATATGATGAGCCTAGCTTGCTGATTGTTAAAACTGAGAACAGATACAGTAAAACTCCACTGGTCCGGCATCCAATGCTCCGGCACTCCCGATGGTCCATCACCATCAGGAACCTGGAAGTGCTCAAGGCAGCCAGACAATTGTATCTGCTCTGCCCCCGGCTTCCTTGATTCAGCCGCTGCTGAAACTGACCAGCAGCTGAATCAGGAAAGCCAGGGGCAGAGCATCTGGGGTGCTGCCAGGTTGGTTCCATAGCGCTGCCCCTCGGGGCTGCGGGACCAACCCGGCAGCACCCCAGCTGCTCTGCCGCAGGTGTCCCCGATTCAGCCCCTGCTGAAACTAACCAGCAGCGGCTGAATCGGGGACGCCTGGGGCAGAACCGGACTATCGGAAGTGGGGGCTATGAGGGGTCTGGGGTGGCATCCCCCCCACCCCACCCCACTCAGCTCAGCTCCCCCCTTCTGATAGTCCAGCATATCTGATAATCCGGCACCCCCTGGGTCCTAAAGGTGCCAGATTATCGGAAGTTTACTGTACAAAAATTCCTTACAGTGAAGTGACTGGGGCAGATTCTGGGCTGTGCACTTTAGCCTGGCCCAGGATTTTAAGTTTACATTAAACCAGAGTCTCCACCACTACAACTTGGCAAAATATCTTGTCTCCTACATAAAGACTTGCATACGAGAGGTGCTGGAATCTTATGACCGGTCCTGTAACTTCCTTTGTTAATGGTCCAGTGCATGGGATGCCCCAAGCATGGATTTTTGTAACCATACCCTAGGCCAGTGGTTCCCAATCTTTTTCATACTGTGGACCGACAAACCCATTCACAAACTTTTGGTGGACCAACAACATTTAATTTGCATGTTAATTATGAAAATAATATGCAAATAAAATGTTGCCCATCTGCCAAAAGCCCTGGCACCCAGAGCCACTGTGAACAGCCAGCTTCAGCTCTGGCAGTTGCCATATGGCAGGCGGGTGCTGCAGCTGAAGCAGGCTGTTTGCGGTGGCTCTGGGGGATGGGGATGGGATAGAGCACACCCTGGCCCGAGCCCTCTAGTGCCAGCCCTAACCCCTAAAGCCCCCCATTCCTCCACTGCCTCCACTGACCCCAGTCTCTGCACCTCCCAGGCCAACCTCCCACCCTCAGAGCTCCCCAGTGCCAGCCTCCATCCCAAACGCCTCAGTGCCAGCCCCTTAGAGCCCCACCACCACCAGACCCCTCCAGTGCAAGCCCCCAATATTAGCCCCATGCTAGCCCTGTCCCCATAGTCCCCTCCTCCCCCACTACTAGCCCTGTCCCCAGAGCCTCCCAGTGACAGTTCCCCACCCTGGACTTCCCAGAGCCCCCATGGCACTAGCCCCTTCCCTGGAGCCACCAGTGCCCGCCCCAGCCCCCGTTATCCAGCCCTGTGCTGCCTCCCAGCTGACAACGGCTTCCCGGGTCGTGGCTGCTCTAAGGTTGCTGTGCTGGGCTCCATGTGGCCCTCCCACTGCACAGTGAACTGTTCTTCTGCGTCTCAGAGGAGACCCCTCCCATGCCCAGCACTGGTTGGCTGAGAGGCAGGGCAGGACACGCCTATGTTAACAGCTGTGGCAGGAGGGGAGACTCTGGGTCCCAGCCCCAGCCTCCAGAGCCACAGTGGCCTGGCAGCCAGCGGTTCACGGCCCAGCACCAGCGAGCAGGCCGACGATTGGGAATCACTGTCCTAGACTATGTAGTGCTCATGTTGTACAAAGCCTAGGTAGTTACTCCTGAAGTTACTCCTTGGACTTAGTAGGCTGTGAAGGAGATTAGTTTATTGAATGACTAAATAACAGCAAAAAACAAAAACAAAAACAGACAAGCATACTGCTGACTTGACATACTAAAATATAGAGCCCCAAACATCATCCTTAAACTGGAGTCTAAAGATATCCCCAGCCTTCAGCAGAGTCACTTTATGCAATGGAGAATCTAAGGCCCAGGGTCTAGTTTCAGCCCCCAACTTGCCTGGATCCAGCTCCCAAACCTCCCCCCTCGGAGCAGGGAGCTGGAGCAACAGCGATGGCTCTCTGCTGCAGTGAGAGCCCTGAACCTCACAGGCCAGAGCCAGACAAGCCCAGGGTTGGATTAAACTCACGGGCTCTGCCTGGTGGAGGAGGCGGCAGCTCTGCATGCTGACACACCCTCTCCTTCTTTCCCGTAATCGGGAAATGGCAGCACAGCAAAGTGCTGCCTGGAGGCTTTCCCCCACATGGCTCTGATTGGCCATAATCGGAGCCAATAGGAGCAGCAGGGAGTAGTACATGGGGACTCAGAACGATTTGCATCCTGGGAAGCTATACCAGATAAGCTCCTTCCTGCCTCCCTCCTTCCCAGACCACTCCTGCACCCTACTTCTTGCCCAGATGCCCAGTCCAATCCTGCACCTCCTCCTGCCCAGAACCCATCCCAATCCTTACTCCCTCCCACCCAGACCCCCACCCTCAATCTACTCCTGCACCCTACCTCCTACCTACACGCCCACCCCGAGCCCATTCCTGCACCCTCCCTCCAAGACCCCACACTCCAAGCCCTCTTCCCAGCAGCTCCCTCCCACACACTGACTCCCCATTTTTGGGTTCCACCCCAAAGCCTAAGGGACCCCACAAAAATCCACTAGGCCTAGTCCCCCCTAGACTCTGGTTTGTGAGGGGAATATGGATAGTGTCTTTCTGCTTCTCAGTTGGGGGCCATGTCAGTGAGGTGTTTTTTGCTTCTCACTTACGGACAGCCCCCAACTGATTTTTCTAAGATGCCCCTCCACCACAAAAAAAATCCCCACCCCTGCTTTACGGCATTAAATAAAGGAGGTCAAGGAGACCGTGTGACCCTCCCAGGAACAGATAAGCAGACAGAAAACATTTTTTGTAAGTGATGATTATATAGGATTCCAGCTAATTTGCATGAGTTTCTATAGAAAGGGAGACTACGGATTTCCCCAAAAGCATTAACAGATGTGTTATTGGTCCATCTCCTGTAATAGCTTTTCACAGACATTCAAGATTAAATAAATATTTATCAATGGAAAAGCAGCAGCTAATGCTGCTGGCCTGCACTGTAATAATCATTCAGTAAGAGCTTAGCAAACATGAAGCAGCTTGGCAGGCCTGGAAAACCCACATGGGCAGAAAGTATTGTTGGTAATACAGCCAGAGGTAGCTGTTTTATATTAGGGATGTTAAAATGTGTTTAAGTAATCATGTAACCTCTGAACATTTCAGTGGTTACATATGGGGGGCAGGTGGCTCCCTGGAACTGGTGAGCAGGGGGAGCCAGCTTTTAAGCTGGTTCCCCATTCATAGCAGGTCCCACCTATCGCCCTGTGCTGCTATCTCTGTACAGCAGCACGGGCGGGGTGAAGAGGCAGCACATACCCACTCCCATCTGCCCTCTCAGCACAGGGCAGTAGGTAGCTCCCCGGGAGCCGGTGGGCATGGGGAGCTAGCTTTTAAGCAGGCTCCCCGAACATACCAGGAGCTCAGGCATATTTGTTAACTGTACAGTTACACTTTCACATCAATTATGCAATGTATTCAAATGCAGCTAGCCTAGCTTGACCTTCATCTCAACACTTAATACAGCTAGTTTGTTTCACTTTATCTTAAGTGAATCTAGCACATTCCCAGTTACAAATGTACCCTACTAATTTTCTTTAAACTCAAGTTTAAGATTGATTTCTATAGTTTGTGTGTAACTTATTCCATGGTTTTCTCCATATGTTAAAAGAAAAACCCAAGTGTCCAAATGGGGGGGGGGGTGTGTGTGTGTGTGTGTGTGTGTGTGTGTGTGTGTGTGTGTTTGAGTGGGGGGGGAGAGAAGGGGGGAGATGAATAGAAATTGTGAACGAACGTACAATGTCCCAGTTCAGGGCAAATGCATTGGTAGTTTCCATCATTAGTCCAGCAACAGCACCCACTCTCAGGCATTTAGCTTCCCAGCTGTTGCCATTTTGGGGAGAAAAGCCACATCTTTGGAACAGGGTATTTCCAGGTTGCACAGTTCCCTGCCTTCATTGTATTATTCCCAGCAGAGACAAGCAGCCCTTTTGCTTAAGAGATAAATAATATAATGATTGTCAACAGTAAAGTACCATACAAATTTTATGCTTAAAGTAAAAAGTATTCCAGAGAAAACTTTTAAAACAAACAATAAAAGAACTGGCACACATGCTAATAAGCTTACCAGAATTCACTTCAGCTCTAACATGGGCTCTAGTGGAGTGGCCCCTTAACAACATGCCCGAGAGGTTTCCTTGTGGTTATGAGTTTATTGCAGCTCAGAATAAGCTCAGTCTTAATAAGGCCTCCATAGGCCCAGTCCATCTAATCCCCTCTCAAAGGACTGGAACCTTCTATGGACCAGGGGTTCTGTTTGTTTGCTGGATCAGGAAGAAGGCTTGCACCCATTTAAATCCAGGATTATAAGATAAATTGCCTCTTTTTGTTGGTCCCTGGAGAATGCAGTTTGAAGTAGCACATGTACCTGTTGAAGGGTGGCAGCTTTGGAAGGCTGATAATTCCGGAAGTACCTGGCCTACTAGAAAAGGTATATGCAATGCCACAGTAACACACATACAATTGCATTTAATACAGTGTGTCCCAAAGATGTTAACCCTCATTTAACTTGATTGAATTCAGTTTATTTTAATTCCATAAAGGAGTGTTCATGACATAAGATCCTGTCAGTTTTTCAGTATTCATAAAGATAAATAAAGTAGTGAAAGGAGCCACGTGGAAGGCAGAAATATACGGTGCATGCTGCCATTGCACCTCAAATCCAGCCACCTACTAGGCATGCACCTCTAGTTCAGCTTAAACCAAGAGGCACCCCGTCACCTCTAAGGATGCAGGAAGGTTTAACATAAGGAAGAGTCTAGAATGGTCCCTTCATGGAATTTCCTTATTTTACTAGTAGGAGAAAAAGAACTTGTCCACCTCTCTGACCAAAAATGTGGCAGTGATACTGTCCCAGAAACCACTGATGATGGCTAGATTATCTGGGTTATAGAAGGGAGGTTTGGGGCTATCTAGATAAAATAGGCTAAGGAAGGGCCAGTGAGATGATGTAGGAGGAGCAGATATGGGTGGTTGTGGGGGGAAATATAAGGAAGGCCAGGGTTCGGGTTCATGTCACCAGAAATGGATTTTTGGCAAGTGAGCATTCATTGTGGGTTATTTACTGAATCCAGGTTAACACTGAACAAAGCAGTGAACTGAAGGAGACAGAATTGATTTAGACAATTAAATCAAGCCAACCAAAGCCATCAGTTAGGGGAGGCAGAATCAGTTTGACAGAAGACAGTCAAAAATAACTTAAAAAATCCAAACCCACGTACAATGCAAAATCTGGAAATCAAAAGGAAATATCAGAGGTGAGAGAGACTATCCCATTACAGTACAGTCATAGAAATAAGGAACAATTGCAGGACATCCTGTAATGTCCAGTAACCTAACTTTAGCTACACCACTTACTGGAAAGAAAAATTAAACTGCATTTCCAAGTCATTTAATCATCATAGACTGTATTCCCGCAGCCCAAGGAGAAAGGGAATGCATGTACAATTCTTGAGTGGAAAGATATCTTTGGGTTATTATAGCGGTAGACTGTTTGAAGACTGCAGGAATTTTCAGGGTCTCTCAAGTGCCCACATAACTCCTTGGGCGCTTATAATTGAATAAACTGGGTTGCCAAGAACAACCGTATTTATACTAACAATGGCTATGAAAATATATGATCCCCTCCTCAACCAACAAAGTCTAATAAAATGGAATAAATCAGGTAAAAGAATACCTTTGTGTACACATTGAGATACTAGGAAAATACAGAGGGTCGTGCCCAAAAAAGCTCATGATACCATCTACGTGTTTTGTTAGTTTCTAAGGTGCTGCAGGACCATTCATTGTTGAAGTGTTTTCAGTTACAGACTAACACGGCTACCCCTCTGAGACTAAGAAAATACAGCGATTAGTGAACTTTTCAAAAATGATTCTTGAAATGAGATGACCAAGAATAATCTCAGTGTGCTATGCAAATGTTAGAGAGACCACTGAGTACAGAGGGGCAGCTCCTGAGCTGGTATCCCTGTTCACAGTTCTACGGACTTCAAAATGGATTTCTGGCAGGACTTCAATGTAGCTAAGGAAATTTACAGGATCTGCCCCAGTCACCTGACATTTATCGCATCATTTTTCCTGTGTGTCATCTAAATGGCATCTGACTGGAAGCATATCATTTAGTAAATCTTTGGGCCTGTTTCCAAGCTAGGGAAATGACTTATACACATTTTTTTTCAGATTGCCAGTCTCTTGCATGACACTATGTAGAGTTCCTGTTGATTTTCAGACCACCACCTACAGACTGGAAACTGACTGCACAGGCCAAGGGCTAGATCCACAGCTTAAACCAGGAGGCACAAAACGATCCCTGACCTTGGTCCAGCTGTTTGCCAGGCCACTCAGTTGCTATCGCTTAGAACAGCATGGAGGTGGCACTGGAATACAGACTCTGGTCCTCCCAAGCAGACAGGCTGGATTACAACAGCATCCAGACTTGGTTATGTAAACATTCTCCTGCAACCTGCCACAGTAATGGTTGGAAAGTTACATGCTTTGCCACCTCCTGGGACACAACTCAAGTGTGCAGAGGGTTGCCAGATGGCTGAAAGAAAAATACTGAAATCCCCTCGCCCCCCCAAAAAAAACAGAAAAAAATTTGTTCAAGGAAAAAAAAAAGGGGGGGGAGGGACCAAAGTTGTTGAGAAAAAAAACAAAACAAAACAAAAAAAACCCCGAGAACCTGCTAGCGGTTACCAGGTAATCATTTAAAAACAAAACACCCCGAAAACACTTAATTGGGGGGGGCAGCCAGGAAGTGAACAGTGCTTGCCGGGAAGGGGGGGCCTGGAAACAGCTAACAGGGGGGTGGGTGACAGTGGAACTGGCATGGGGAGATGGGGGGGCAGTGGGAAGCAGGGCTGGTCGTGGGGGGGGGTCAGGTGGAACGGGGCTGGCCATAGGATATCGGGGGAAAGGGGACTAGCCGGAAGGGGGCGGGGCTAGCCGGGAGTAAGGGGGAGTGGGAAGCACGGCTGGGAGGAAGGGGGAACAGGAAGCAGAGCTGGTGTGGGGGGGCAGCGGCACTGGCTGGGAGGAAGGAGGGCCGGGAGGAAGGGGGAGTGGGAAGCAGAGCTGGCAGGGGCGGGGAGAAGTGCAGCGGCACTAGCAAGGGGAGACAAGGAAGAGGAATGGGCTGGCGGGAAGCAGAGCTGGGGGGCAGTGGAGCAGGGCTGGCTGAGGAAGATCAGGAGGGGAAGTGGGAAGAACCAGCTGGCCGGGAAGGGGGGGGAGGGGAGATGAGCAAATTGGCCGGCGGGGAGCGGGACTGACCTGGGCACTTGCTGCCTGTCCCATGCAGGCTCCCGGGGACACATGAGTGAGGAGGAGGCTTCCCCTCCTCCTCACACTCAACCAATTGAGGACTCCCGGCAGCAATTGCAGACCTGCCTCCCAGCTGGGACTCCCAGCTGCTCCCCCGCCCATGCCAGGCTTCCGTCCAGTGCGCAGCCAGAAAAATCAGAAGATACCTGACATTGCACATGTCCAGTATTTTCTGATTTTTTTTACTGGACAGAGAGCGCAAATACTGGACTGTCCGGTACAATACTGGACACCTGGCAACCTTAAGTGTGCCACACCACTTCATTTTTAACCATCCTACATCCCACATCACAAGAGCTGGCCAGACTCAGAGCTATATCAACTGTCCAATCATATTCTTAGCAGCTGGTGGGAAGAGGTGGCTTCATGATTCAGTTGCCTCTCTCCTCCCCCAGCGGCAGCAACAAAAGACAAATCCGCATTTCTTCCCTCCCTCCATCCCATAATAAGAAACAAGCAGCTTCTCAGGTCTACTTGATTTGTATTGTTTTAAAGTTCTTTTTCCGGCCTGCCCTCCACTTCAGAAACCTGTAAGGGGAACTGTAAAATGAACTAGCTTAGTTCTGGACCCCAACCCTGTGCTCAGGCCCATAAATAACCTAATATAGAGGCTCCGCTTTAAGTTCGGACCTAGAGTACGGGCAGGGCAATCCCACAAACAATTGTCCCCTATTTCAGGCAACCACAGGCCCAATGCAGAGTGGGGCAAACAAACTTTCTTCTCCCCATCAGGTTACCCAGCAACACATCAGTCAATGAAAAATATGAACAAGTATAAAGGTCGAAACAAGGTTGGGATTATTTTCAAAAGAGCCTAAATGGAATTGTTTCAGTGTTCTAGAACATTAAAATCAGTTGTGAGAATTATGTTCCTGTAGGAAGTTAGGTTTGCCTCCTGTTGACCCAGAAGAGGCTGCAGGCTAGGTGGAAGTTTGTAAGGGCCATGCTCTGAGGCAGTGTGGGACAACCACCAACATTTCAAAACTGTTTAAAGCCCATGTCTGCCTGCAGACTGAGTCACAGTTTAGAAGGCCAGGCCCGGAGTAAGGGCAGGCCAGCAACCCATAAACAAACAGTCCATCAACAGTTAAACAATTCTCCAAACAGTTCAAAGCTCAGGCCTGTCTGCAGGCTGAGCCAAGGGTCAGGTCTCCTGGTTGGAGGAGAGCAGACAAATGCAGGGGTTTTCTCCCTGTAGGGGGAACCTGCCACCCAAGGTGAGGAGAGGCAGGGAGGACACAGGCCCTCCCATTCCACTGCATCCCAGCCCAGGGCCTTAACAGCGCAATGCGAGCTGCTACTGGGTTGGCGGGGATCTTGCCACAACACACCAACCACACCTCCGCCTCCTCTGCTGGCCTTAGGATAGCTACCCCATGCTGCTTTCTGATTTTCCTTGGGGTCCCACCTGGTGCTACCATGGCTCTTCAGGGTCTGCCAGGGACAAAGGTGCTGGTATCACATCCATGGGTTCTGTGTCTAGCTCAGGCAAAGGCCCAGGTGGTTCAGCCCATTTTCAGAGCCTGGCAAGGGTCCTGGAGGCCAAGGCAGCAGTCTCAGGAGCCCTGCCCAGTTGTTGGGCATGGCAGCAGCTATGGCAGCCTGGGCCAGCCCTCGGGGCCTGGCAGTGGCCCTGGTAGCCCAACCCCGTCCTCCTGCCGAGGGCAGTACGGCAGGGCTGTCCTCCTAGGGAGCTTGAGCCAAGTCTCCAACCTGTTCAGCAGATGGCCCCAACTGAGCTTGGAGCTACTGCTTTTATACCTCCGTCCCAGCCTTCCTGCGGGTGGGACCGGATTGCTCTGGCACTACCCACCAAGGAGTTTTAGGGGGAGTTTCCTCT
Organism: Pelodiscus sinensis; assembly: GCF_049634645.1. Lineage (NCBI taxonomy): Eukaryota > Metazoa > Chordata > Testudines > Trionychidae > Pelodiscus > Pelodiscus sinensis. The sequence goes on from NC_134718.1 coordinate 39,502,352, forward strand.
TCCAGGTCAGCGGGAGGCCAAGCTAACTCCCTACAGGAACATAATTCTCACAAGCGATCTTAATGTTCTATAACATTGAAACTATTCCATTTAGGCTCTTTAAAAATAATCCCAGCCTTGTTTTGGCCTTTATACTTGTACATATTTTTCATTGATTGTTGCTGGGTAACCTGATAGGGGAGAAGAATGTATAGTTCTGAAGTATGTGGTCCTTGGAAAAAGTCATGAGTTGAAGCCTGTTCAGCTAGATCATTCCCACCCACATACTTTGATTTTTTTAAATCAGGCATGAAAGCTTACCTCCTACCTAGAACCATCGTGACTTAAATCACAAAGTTACATAATGCAATACAATACTCCAGCCAGCCTCAACAAGATCTATCAAAAAAATAATAAAACAAGCCAACCCTCCCTCAGATCCAACCCCTTTCCCTCTACCTTGTCCCCAGCTCAAGCCCAGAAAGATAGATGAACGAACCCAACCCCCATTCCTCTTCCCCTAGGATAGCCACTGGCTGTCCTAGCATTTATTCTCTCTATAGCTTGTCCACTAATGGGGCAGCCATCCTGTTCCACTCACTACTGGATTTCCTCAGGGCTTGAGTTGGTGAGCCAGGTTAGGTCTTATTCTGCCACACAGAAAAAAGAAGATCTGTTGGTGGTCTTTGCACTCTCATTGCCACCACCTGCCAAGTTAACATCCAGGTCAACACAGCAGGTTTCCATAGTGCTGAAGCTTACCTGCTGTTTATAATGGTCTTTGGATTCTCCCCAGCTGAAGCCATCCTAGCAGAGGCCCGGGTGGTACAGAAGACAATCACTGACTGCTCCATGACTTTCAATATTAGCACCTCATCTCACTTTGACCCAATGCTTTCGAGGCAAGAAACTGTAGCAGGCAGCTCTCCAACAACCTGCCCCAGGCCCATGGATGGTGGGGGGGAGGAGCGGTCAGGGGGAAAGGAAAAAAAAATACAAAGGGGACAGTTGCTCTGGGGCCTGGTGATTTGAAGGGTCCCAAGGCTCTGGCCGCCGTTGCTGCTGCAGAAGCAGCTGTGGTAGTCAAAGCCCCAGGCCCTTTAAATCACTGCCAGAGTGCGGTGCAGTGCGCTCCGGACCGCACAGAGAGCTAGCATCCCTCAGCCCGGCCCCTTTCACTCTCGGTCTCACCCCTTCCACCTTTAGCCCCACTTCTTCTAGGAGCAGAGCTGCTCCACCTCCCTGCCTGCCACACACGCACACACCCGTTGCTCAGTGACCTGTGGAGGCTGTCAGCTCCGCTGATCCGCCCACAGGTACAATTTCTTCCTAGCCCATTAAAATTTTCTAAACCTTTTCCTTGGTATTATTTTAAAATCCTTACTAACGTAACTCTAGGCCTGTAAATCCACCGCTCTGCTAACTGCCCCATCAGCCTTTGGAAACAAGGCTTTTACATTCTTCCAGCATGACCAAACTGATTGCAGTGTCTAAGACCTAGCTCCTTCCTCTGAGATCACAGGGATGTAGAGATTTTGACTTCATTTATCTGAATAGCAAGAAGCGGCCTACTGAAATACTAGCCCTCGGATTCTGTAGGTAGGACAGAGAGTGAAGTATGCAGCAGTGACTGCTGAAATACAGGCAGTCCCCGGGTTACGTACAAGATAGGGACTGTAGGTTTGTTCTTAAGTTGAATTTGTACTTAAGTTGGAACTGGCGTCCAGATTCAGCCGCTGCTGAAACTGACCAGCAGCTGACTACAGGAAGCCCGAGGCAGAGTTTCTCTGCCCCGGGCTTCCTGGAATCAGCCGCTGATCAGTTTCAACAGCGGCTGAATCTGGATGCCTGGGACAGAGCAGCTGGGGCGCTGCCGGGTAGGTCCCTGCAGCGCCGCACCTCGGCGCTGCGGGGACCAACCCGGCAGCACCCCAACTGCTCTACCCCAGGTGTCCCCAAGTCAGCTGCTGCTGAAACTGATCAGCGGCTGATTCCAGGAAGCCCAGGGCAGAGCAACTCTGCCTCCGGCTTCCTGTAGTCAGCCACTGGTCAGTTTCAGCAGCAGCTGACTTGGGGACCCCTGGGGCAGAGCAGCTGGGGTGCTGCTGGGTTGGTCCAGTAGCGCTGCTCCTCAGCGCTGCTCCTGAAACTGACCAGCAGCGGCTGAATCAGGACTCCTGGGGCAGAGCAGCTGGGGTGCTGCCAGGTTGGTCCAGTAGCGCCAAGGAGCAGCGCTGCGGGACCAACCCGGCAGCTCCCCAGCTGCTCTACCACAGGCGTCCGCGAGAAAAGCCTGGTTTGCTGGGGGGGGGGTGGGGGGGGGCGCACTAGCTGCGCTCCCCTCCCCCCCCCCCAGCAGATCAGGGAGACGCGGGCGGCGGGACCGCCCAGACACGCCGCGGTCCCGCCGCCCGCATCCTCCGCGGCTTTGCTCCGCGTCTCTCTGGTCTGCTGGGCCCCCCCAGCAGACCAGGGAGACGCGGAGCCGCTTTTCTCGCCCCGGAGGACGCGTTCTCCGGGGCGAGAAAAGCTCCGTTCGTAAGTACAGATCCGCGTAACTCGGGGACTGCCTGTACCTTTTCCTTATATCTGGGAATAACAGGGAACCATGCTCAGAATCTCAAGCTATTTATGCACCCTAGCTTCAGGCAAAATCAATTGGGAGTGCCTCAAAGAATTTTCCAGCTGGCAGTCAAATGACAGTTGCACATTTTCTAAAGGTAACTTAGTGAATCATGAAGCCATGAGTCTTGGAACACAGAAATTCAGAAAACTAATGTTCTGCAATATTTTACAAAGGTATCAGTCTTATAATCAACCACTTCATTATCTTCCCTGGGATCGATGTCAGACTACCAATACAGAATTAAAGGAGAATAATGTAACTACTACAATTCAGTATGGCTTTATGGAAAACAGATCCTATCACACTAACTTGATTTTTTTAATGCAATTACAAGTTTGGCTGATAAAAGGTAACACTGTTAGTGTACTATACTGAGAATTCTGAAAGGAAGCTGACTGGGTACCATACTACATTTTGATTAAAAAAAGCTGAAAAGTTTGACATTTTATGAATGAGCCTTAACAAAGATGCTAATTATCTTTCCCATTACAAAGATAGCTTCCTCAATTATCACCTCTAATATCATTAGCTCATAAACAGTAGCCCTGCCCCCCCCCCCATCTCCCCTCTGTTCTAAAATCCAATTTGCCAATTTTATGTGTGTTCCCTTTTTTTGATTGTATCCCTTTGGTATATATGGTCATGCCAATTTTCTTCCACAATTTTATTTGAGGAAGTGGGTCTGGCCCATGAAAGCTCAACACCTAATAAACCACCTTGTTAGTCTTTAAAGCGCTGCATAGTCCTGTCTTTTGTTTCAGCAAGACCAGACTAACACGGCTACATCTCTACTACTATAAAATTAAATGGATTAAGATGGCTATGTTAATGTATGTTAACTGACAGATCTCAACATGTAATTATAAATAGGGGAACAGGTTTTCAAGGCCCTGTAATATTGAACATTTTTATTAAATGACCTGGCAGAAAACAAAAATCATTAAATTTGCAAATGACAAAAATTGGGGGAGTATTAAATAATGAAGAGGACAGGTCACTGAACAAGCAATATGGATCACTTGGTAGGCTGAGTGCAATCAAACAATATGCTGTTCAGCTAATGTGTGTGTCTTGGAACAAAGAACAGACCATTCTTACATAATGGAGGACCGGACCCTGCCCTGAGAAGCAATGATTTTGAAAAAGATTTGTGGGGAGAAGAGTCATAGTAGATAACCAGCTCAACTTGAGCTCTTAGTGCAACACTGTGACCAAAAAGGCAAAATGCAATCCCAGAAAAATCTTGAGTAAGAAATGTAGAAATTGTTCTCTCTTTATTTGGCTCTGATGGAACCACTGCTGGAATATTCTGTCAGTTCTGGTGCCAAACCATTCAAGAATAGAGTTGCCAGGTGTCCGGTTTTGAACCGAACGGTCCAGTATTGGGGCTTTCTGTTCAGGAAACAAATTGAGAAAATATAAATGGCCGGTATTTTCTAAATAAGATGTAATGTAGATTGTGATGTAATGTCAAGTGTGTCTGGTATTTTTGTTGAAAACATCTGGCAACCCTATCAAGAAGGAAGTTAATAAATAGGAGAAGGCTCAGCAAAGAGCCACAAGAACTACCAGGGCATGTCTACGCAGCAGCAGGACTAAAGCCAAAGTAACCTACGCAACTTCCGCTTTGTCAATTGCGTAGCTTAAGTCGAAATAGCTTATTTTGGCTTTTGGCATTGTGTACACAGCAGGAAGTCCGAGGAAGAGCACTCTTCCTCTGACTTCCCTTACGCCACATAAAATGAGGGTTACAGGAGTCACAATAAGTAGTCCTCCAGCTCAACATTAGAGAATCAGAAAACATGACACAGCAATAGACTCCAAAAGTTCAATATATTCAGCTAAAAGAGAAGGTTGAGAGGTGCTTTGATTACAATCTAAAGCAGTGGTCCCCACCATGGTGCTCATGGGCACCATGGCGCCCATGGGGGCATTTGTGTGAGCCTGCCAAGTGCTCGGGGCTGACCCCGCCCAGGGTGCGTGGCACATGCACAGTGCCGGCCCTGGGCACATGGCACACGGGAAGCGCCAGCCCCGGGAGCATGGCGAATTGGCTGCTCGTGCCCTGGGTGCACGGCTATAGGGGGCGCCAGCCCAGGGAGCGTGGCGAAGTGGCCACCCCGGACGCACGGCTATGGGAAGCGCCGGCCCCGGGCGCACGGCAAATTGGCTGCCCCGGCCCCCGGGCGTGCATCTATGGGGGGCATCGGCTCCAGGAGCACACCAAATTGGCATCCCCGCCCCCAGGCATGCAGCTATGGGGGGGCGGCTTTGGGCGCGTGGCTATGGGGGGGGTGCTGGCCCTGGGCGCGCGGCTCTGCAGGACGCTGGCCCCAGGCTTGCTGCAAATGGGCGGCCCTGTGGCGCATAGGGTTGCTGGCCCCGGGCACGTGGCTCATGGGGGTGTGGCGTATATGCAGCCCCGCCCCCGGGTGCACGAGTGTCCCCACCTTCTGGTGCCCAGCAGGCGATCAGGCATGCCCCCTGGCACCCAGCAGCTTTGAATGGTTGGGAACCACTGATCTAAAGTATCAACGGGGGAACCCAATACTTAATGGGCCCTTCAATCTAGCAGAGAAAGGTACAACATGATCCAAGTGCTGGAAATTGAAGCCAGGCAAATTTAGAATGGAAATAAGTTTAATTTTTAACAAGGAGAATTGGTCATAGCGGATTCTCCCTCACTGAGGATTTTTATTTCAAGATTGGATGTTTTTCTAACAAATATGTTCTAGAAATTATTGGGATGTTCTGTGGCTCATGATTTATAAGAGGTCAGATTAGATAAAAATGATGGTATCTTCTGGCTGTGCAGTCTATAAGCATATGAATAATTGTTTTTTACTGAAATTGAGCTGAAATCAAATAATAGAAAACACTGAAATGAGAAACTGTGCTGTTTCTAAGGTCAAGGTTTACGTTCAATTGAATGTTTATTCTACAAAAAGTGAGTCAGAACTATTGCTGCCAACAAAATTCTGAACTGTGGCTAGGAGGAAAACTGTGGCCTAAGATGGTCTTATTTGTGGAAATTTGGTTTTTACATACAACGGGGATTAAAAAATAAAACAGCGCTTCAGAGGAACATTTCATTTTTGCTGAATATGGCAATATCTTATCTATAAGAACAGAAAAATTGTTCATTGTTTGCGGTCTAGCTTTAATTTTCCTTCATATGGAATGAAAGATCATTGTTTCTAGGTAATTTAGTGCCCACTAAAGGCATTGACCAAGTACTATCATTTCTCCAGTTAAATACCACAAACTCCTCTATGGCTCCATCCTCATCCAGTCATATTCTATTCCTATTCCCCTGATATCTCTCTCACACACACACACACACACACACACACACACACACACACACCCCCAACATTCCACCAAACACAACTGTACTGCTATTAGGGACAGTACATATGTTACGATTGCACACAGAAGTCACACTCAAGACTGGGAGAAGATGCACTGAATAGAGAGACAGAGAGTCTGTTCCAAATCCCTCTAGAGCAGGGGTTGGCAATAATTTTCACAGAGGGGCCACTTAATAAATTTTGGTACGTGGTCAAGGTGCAGCTGTACCCCCAGAAGGGGCAGGGCCTAGGGCAGAAAGGGAGGGACTGGGGACTAGCCTGCCCCTAGAGTTGTGTGGGCTTTGAATTTAAAACAAAAAAACAAAACAAAACACAATACAGAAAAAAGAGCTCATGGCTCCCAGAACTTCTGCTACCGTGTTGCCTGGCAGCCATCTGGGATTGCTGTAGCTAATTAAAAAGCTTGTGGCTCTGGCCATTGTCATGGTAGCACCACAACCTGTAGCCTGAGCCACCATTTGGAAATACGGCTGCACAGGCAGCAAGATATAAATAGAAAGCAGCTAGACACAGTCTACGGGACAGATCAAAGTGTTGTAGCCTGGGCCCAGCCCACATCTTTCCCAGTCCTGCTCTAGAAGCTCATTGCACTACATAGTTCAACTTCTCTTTCCACAATTCTTCAGCTGACTCCTGGTAGATATTCTTTCCTTTCTGCTCATGTTACCCTAAAGGGATCCCAGCATTCTCATTATCCACCTTACTAAGGTACCTCATGCCATTCCTCTGTGTACATTTAATCTTTTTTCTTATTTCATTGCTTCACTGCCTTCCTCCACAGGAAAGCAGAAGCCTTGCTGGTGGATAGAGGTTGGTCATTAATACTAGGCTGTTCTTTCTGCCTTTGTGCCCATACTTACTGAGGGCTTGTTTACACTGTGCCTTTCTATGCACCAGAGTTGTGCATTAACTGGCTTGTGCAGACCCTGCTGACAGACACTTGATGTTCCCTAGTGCACCTTAACACCTTTCAAACTATACTACATTACCCTGCAGAAGGGGAAACTGCCACTTGTCTCCTGCTGGCTGCATGGCCAACACCTGCTCCTCATCTGGCCAACAGCACACAGAGCTCCCTGCCTGGCAACCACACCTCCTGCTGGTGCCCCAGTCAGGACAGCCTCCCTGCCTTGCTCGGTGCTCAGGCTGTGTATGGCACCAGAATTGGTATGGATGGCCCTGGGGTTTGGAAGGCGGGAGGGGCTGGAACAGGGGGGTTGGGTGAAGGTGGGCTCAAGGGTGCCAGTTCCAGACAATGCTTATCTCAAGCAGCTCCTGGAAGCTGTAGCACGTCCCCCCTCTGGCTCCTAAGCGTAGGTGTGGCCAGGTGGCTTTGCGCAGTGCCCCATCTGCAGGTGCCATGCCCAGAGCTCCCACCGGCCACAGTTACTGGCCAATAGGATCTGCAGAGGCAGTGCTTGGGGCCAGGGACAGCATGCAGAGCTCCCTTGCTGCACAAGGCGGACAGCCTACTACTTCTGGGAGTCACGTGGAGTCAGGGCAGACAGGGAGTTGACTGGGCAGGAGTTAACACAACCCAGTCAGGAGTGCCAACTCAAACTGCCAGAATCCTTTTACGACTAGGCATCTCGGTCAAAAATTAGATACCTGGCAACTCCATGCCATGTCTTCGTGCAGGTTCAAGTTCATGTAAGGAGGCAGAGGAACCTGAGCAGAGCCAGTGGGACATGAGTAGAAGAATCACCACACAGACCTGTTCCCGTCTCTAATCTGTTGCCCACTAGATTACCTCTTAACACTGGAATGTTCAAAAATTCAGGCGTGTCGCAGATTTTTACCAACTTAAGTTGAGCCAACTGCTCTCCCAGAACAGAACAAGCTCAGAAAATCCTCACGCCTCTCATGTTTTCCAAGTGTTCTGTAACTTACTCTGAGGCAGCTTAACAGCTCAGGAGGCTCCCAAACATAAAACTGGACATAAAATATAGTGGTGATAAATACAAATGAGTCAGAGAAAGATGGAAGAGGAAGTCACTGGCATGAATAAAGGGGGGGATACTGACTTAATTTTCTTAGTAAGTCAGTTTTCTAAAAGAGCAAATTTAACACCCCCTCACATACACCCCCACAATGAACTTTAGCAGCAGGGTTTGTTACCACTTCTCCAACCATTGGTGTGGTCTGGCCTTTTAGAAACCTTAGAAACCTTACAGTTCTTTCCTTTTTCTCCAAAAAGTCAAAACTAATAGTCATTCAATATATGAGACTAGCCTCGCCTACCAGTCATATTTCACACATCCACATGGACGTTGGCTCTTTTTAATTAGAAACCATTTTTATCACAATACATTTCAATAGGCCAATCTGTAGTCAACCCCCCATCTTTTCAAAGCATACTTAAAGCTCAGTCTTTTCCATGTATAAAAAATAGTCTGCTTAGCATTGTTGTAGTGAATGGGGATTGCCTGAATATGAAAAGATTAAATGATAGTCTCTTACCAGAAGACATAAACACAGTTTCAACACTAAAGATGTCAATCTCAAGCCCACTAAAAAGAAAACAAAATCTTTATCATACTCGACAGAATCTCATGGAAATACGCAAACAGTTTTGCGACAGCAGCATGAATTACGTAAGAGCCTAGGCAGCTTGCCTTCGAACTCCCTGGAATTAATCAAGAGGAAAACTTCCTGTATATAAAGGAGCACTGGCAGTAGTGCAAATATGCTAATGAATGTTTCCTGAACAATTACAATTATATATTGGGATACAGCACTGGTTAAAGAAAACAGGTTCTTTTTCTAGGCAGCTACTTCAAGTTAGCTGAAGAGATGGAGTCTGGTGAAACATATAGAAAAGCTTTATTTTCTACAGACGAGTACAATAGAAATCAATACACTATACATAGGACTTATTTTAAGTACAGTAAATTACTTTTCATGTTTACAGTCTAGCTTTGTGCATACTTGCAACTCTGTGGAGACTACTGGTAACAAGGAAGGAAAAGTAAGTGAATTAAGATATTGATTCAGTTTACACTGTTTCAGGAACCTGATGAACCAGAAGAAAAAGGAACTGGCTGTGGTATTTCATACCACTCTTAGGGTATGTCTAGACTACATGGCTCCGTCAACGGAGCCATGTAGATGAGTTTACTAGACATAGGAAAGTGAAGCAGCGATTTAAATAATCACCGCTTCATTTTCATCAAAATGGCTGCCACACTGTGCCGATCAGCTGTTTGGCGGCACAGCGGGGCAGTCTGGATGCTTCGCGGTCGACAAGAGAAGCCTTTGTTGACTGCTCCGGTATGCCTCGTGAAATGTAGTCCAGGCATACCCTTAATGGCAATAATACAGATAGATAGTATATTTAATTCTGTGCCCTCATTACAATAACATCAATAGCTACCCCTATTCATATGTGGCTTTTGGGCTGTCCATAAGTAGGGCCCTACCAAATTCACAGCCCATTTTGTTCAATTTTATGGTCATAGGATTTTAAAAGTGACGCATGTCATGATTTCAGCTATTTAAATATGAAATTTCATCGTGTTGTAATTGTAGAGGTCCTGACCCAAAAAGGAGTTGTGCATAGTTGCAAGGTTATTATATGTGGGACTGGTATTGCTACCCTTACTTCTACATGGCTGCTGGTAGCAGTGCTGCCTTCAAAGCTGGGCAGCTGGAGACTGGTAGCTGCTGGATAATAGTCCAGCTCTGAAGGCAGAGCCACCACCAGCTGCAGCAGCACAGAAGTAGGGTGGCAATTCCATACCATGCCATCCTTTACATCTGTGCTGCTGCCTGCAGAGCGGGGCCTTTAGTCAGCAACTGCTACTCTCTGGCCACCCAGCTCTAAAAGCAGCAGTTCAAAAGCACGTATTACCACATAGTATTACCACCCTTACTTCTGCACTAGTACTGGCAGGGTACTGCTTTCAGAGCTGGCCACACAACCAACATTACAACCACCACTCTCCAGTTGCCCAGCAGGGTGGCAATACCATGACCTTCCTTGCAATCCCCCTGCAATTCCCTTTTGGGTCAGGGACCCCCAATTTGAGAAATGCTGGTGTCCCTTGTGAAATCTGTATTGGCTGGGGTAAGAGAGCACAAAGGGCCAGATTTCATGGAAGGACACCAGATTTTATGGCCCGTGACATGCTTTGCAGGACTGTGAATTTGGTAGGGCTGTAGCCATAAGTATCAAGTAATGTATCAAACATGAATATTAATGCTTATTTCTTAATAATGCCTTCATATAAATGCAGTTTTAAGTGTTTAAAAACAGCATAGCAGTCTAACTGCCAAAGCCCTGAGACACTCTTGGTGGGGGAGAGAGTGAGGGGATTGGGATGTGTGGGGTCTGGGCATGAGGGGGGACCTTATCTGGCTTTGTCCCCTCCTTTCAGCAATAGTCATGGCCACACTGTCCTGGCCACCCCAGAGGAGGTCCCACTGCCATTTCCAGGGCCCACATGATCTGGTGCCAGCCCCAGAGACCTCACTGCCGTGGCCACATGGTCTGGGGCCAGTCCTGGACTGCGTGGCCATGGCTGAAGCACCTCCAGTCCTAGCCAAGGAGCCATTGAGGAGCTTCAGCCCCAGAGCTGCCTCCCTGCTCCCCCCCACCCCCCCTCAGCCTAACCTGCTGCAGGAAGGAGCGAGTGCTCTACAGTGGCTATGTGAAAGAAGAGGCAGGGCTGAGCTCCTTTCTGTGTGCTGCTGAAAAATCGGCTTGGCATGCATACCATAGGTTGCTGACCCCTGCCATAGATTTATATAGTAGCATTATGATATATTCTGTTTTATCTATTCCTTACTTCATAGCTCCTAACAATTAATGTTAGCCACCACTGAACTTTGAGCAAGTGTTTTCAGGGAACTAGTTAAAAGACTAACTCCCATTAAAGTCAAAGGGAGTTCTGCTGTGTGAATTCTACTGGAAATAGATCACTTTGAGCCATGTTCTGATTGTAAGTAATCTTTCTTAGGCTCCCTTTTGGGGGCTTTACTGTGCAGCATTGGGACATCATACAAAAATAGTCATAGAGATGCAGCCGTGTTCGTCTGAAACAAAAGACAGGACTATGCAGCACTTTAAAGACTAACAAGATGGTTTATTAGGTGATGAGCTTTCATGGGCCCATGAAAGTTCATCACCTAATAAACCCTCTTGTTTGTCTTTAAAGTGCTGCATAGTCCTGTCTTTTGTTACATTATACAAAAAGATCAGGATGGCCCTGTAGGGTTGAAGAATGAAGTTGCCCATTTAATGAATTATATCTACCAATTGACTCTGTACACCTGCAGTGAAACTGCTGTAATGAAGCCACCTTTCATAATGAAATTGTCTACCAATGTAACCTCATGAATGGCAAACCAATTTTTATTAATGGGATTTCATAAATGAAATAGTGTTAATCACCTTTGGATAAATTGTGTTAGCAGCTTGTTAAATTCTTCACAGGCAATTCTTGTTATTGTAGTCCCATTTTAAACTGTTAAAACATTGTAGCTGAAGACACTCCACACTGTTGCTGAAACCCCATTTTAAAGTTTGTCCTGCCTTAAATAGAACTAAGGTTGTGGGATTGTAATGTCTAAAAGTGTGAATGTGGATGTGGATGTGCATGTGTAAGGGGATCAGTCCCTGACGCCAGCCAATCTTGCTGACCAGCACCATTATGATGGCTGAAGAACAGTGCGGGCATGTCTTACAAAAGAACCAACCCAAAGAAAAGACAAAAGCCCTATCAAGAAGAAGGCTAAAGTTGCATCTGCCATTAACTCATGATGATACCGTGCCCTGGGACAGTGGGACAGGACAGGTTCCTTGGACTAAAATATATACAAAGACGGGCACAAAGCCATAGGGTTGGGGCTTTTGGTTCAATGATCCTCCTCTAAGAACGTCAGTGTGCACTGACATGACCTGGATCCCCTCCTTATGTCTAGACCACCTGGCCAGTGGACTTGCATGAACAACTGAGGCTGGTGATTATCTCTCATCCGTAGAACTGTGTGAAAGAATGTGTGGTGGATAATTTTAGCTAGAGACAGTAAATGAATTCTGCATTCACAGTAAACATGGCATATTGCCCTTCCCCACTGAAAAAGATTCTGTTACATTTAGAGAAATAGAGTAACACCAGTACAACCAGGGCAGGCCGTTTTTATTTGCTGGCTGTGTTCTCTTCTGGGGTCATTTTTTTTCCTAATAGCAGTGTGAGACAGTGTACCCTTACGTCCATCCTTCTTACAAGTCTATGCTAAATATTTTGTACAGAAGTATGCCCTGTGAGGTAGCACTTGGAAACTCATTTTGTTAATCATTATTGTCCTAGTAAAAATATGTTCAAGACCATATGTAAAGTTATAAAATTTTACTGACATTGCTGAGAGATGCTCCAGCAGGCGCTCTACAAAACCAGGCACAAACCAGGAAAAAGATGGTGAGAGACCTGCTGCATTCACTTAGCTTGGTAAGTTAAGTGTCAGTTTGTTTCTGAACAGTTAAAAAGAAAAATGCAATTTTGACTTACTCCTCATTACTTGTAATCACTACATTTATCTTTCTGTGGATAACAAGCCTGTGTTGTTTGAGATAAGACTGGGCATAACATTTTCTGTTCATGACAGACTTTATATGGGCTAGTCTGGTCCAGAAGGGTGGGGAGCAGTAGGAGATGAGAATTTCAGGGAGAAAGTCTGGGATTGGGAGTCTGCTGGTGTTATTCTGCTTAGTAATTCCTGAGTGGTTAGATACAGCACTTACGCCCTAGTGCTGGGAGTGACCAGTATGACAGAGCTGCATGTGATCAGACCAGGAGTGGTTACTTTCACAGCAAAGCATGTTGAATTCAGGGAACACAGATTATAAGTGCAGATTATACCCTATGGAATTTCACACGGAACAGAAAAGTGTGCAGTTTGAGATGGCTTCTCCCTTCCACCATTAAAGCCTTACATTCAGGGGGATGAGGGAATAGCTCACCTTTGTTTTGTACTTGACTTCACGGAAGTACCAGGGTTCACTCCTTCTTGGCCCATTTGTTATCAGATATTGCTATCCCCTTTCCAACCACCCACCACGGCTACATCTAGTCTGCAAGCCTCTTTCGAAAAAGAGCATCTAGACTACAACCAGTACTTTCGAAAAAGCAAGCTGCTTTTTCAAAAGAGCACCCAGGCAGCGTGGATGCTCTCTTTTGAAAAAGCACAGTTTGCATTACGTAGCGCCTTTTTTCGAAAGAGCACTTTTAAAAGGCGTTATTCCTCGTAAAACGAGGTTTTTCATGGTAGAAAAAACTGCCGTGCTCGAGGAGGTGGGGTGTCTCTGCCTACCTGCTACCACCACACCCTCCCTTGGCATATCACCTAAGGACTAGGGGACATCAAACATTCCAGGGGCCTCACCACCATAACCTGCAAAGCTGCAGGGTTGAGGCAGCTTCCGGCCACATGTCTGCTGCCAGTATGTGTATCTGTGCAGCTGCGGGAGGGGCGTGCATGTCTATGCACTGCTCCAGCTGCTGGATCAGTGCATTGCATGGAGACACCTCCTCCCCCCCCCCCCCCGGCCACAGGAATACACATGCTGGCAGCAGCCTCAAGGGCAAGTGGCCGAAAACCGCTCCAACCCTGCTACACTGCCAGTGATGGTGGCAGGGAATTCCAGGGCATTTTATAGTCACCTAGAGGCAGCAGGCAGAGCCAGAGGACACAGGGGGCAAGGAACACAGGGGGCAGCACTAGCAGGTAGTGATTTTTGGTGGAGCCTAGCTCTGGGTCAGGAATATTCCTGGTGCCAGGGCACCACAGGCCCATATAACTTGTCATCAAGGCATAGCACCATGGGTAGCTATTTAGGTTAGTCTCCCCTGAGAACAATCCCAGCTAGTATCTTCGCTACCTACTAGGACAAGTTACTCCCAGCTGGCATGGATGCACTCTTAGCCAATAAGATGAGTGTACCTAGCACAGTTACATCTAGGCTACGTCTAGACTGGCATGATTTTCCGGAAATGCTATTAACGGAAAAGTTTTCCGTTGAAAGCATTTTCGGAAAAGAGCATCTAGATTGGTACGGACGCTTTTCCGCAAAAGCACTTATTGCGGAAAAGCGTCTGTGGCCAATCTAGATGCGCTTTTCTGCAAAAAAAATCCTGATCGCCATTTTCACAATCGGGGCTTTTTTGCGGAAAACAAATCTCAGCTGTCTACACTGGCCATTTTGCGCAAAGGTTTTGCGCAAAAGGACTTTTGCCCGAACGGGAGCAACATAGTATTTCTGCAAAAAGCACTGATTTTTTACGGTCGGAAGTCAGGGTATGTCTACACTACAAAGTTAATTCGAACAGCCGTTCGTTCGAATGAACTTTAATAGGTGCTACACATACAAACTGCTAGTTCGAACTTAATTCGAACTAGCGGAGCGCTTAATTTGAACTAGGTAAACCTCATTCTACGAAGACTAACGCCTAGTTCGAATTAAGTAGTTGTAATTAAGGGCTGTGTAGCCACTTAATTCGAACTAGTGGGAGGCTAGCCCTCCCCAGCTTGCCCTGGTGGCCACTCTGGGCACCACCAGGGAAACTAATCTACCCCCCTCCCGGCCCTGGTGCCCATACCAGGTGCAAGCCTGCCAGCACCCAGCCAGCAGACCCTGCACCTGGCACAGCACGAACCAGCTACCCGCTGCCACCCAGCCCTCCGCCTCTTCCCGGGACCAGGCTGGTGACTCCCGGGAGCCTGCCCAGGGCCGCAAGAGGCGGGCACCCGCCTGGTCTAGTGCGGACATCGTGGACCTCATCGAGGTTTGGGGGGGAAGCCTCCAACGTCCACGACCTCTGCACTAGGCACAGGAAAGTGGCCGTCTAGCGCAGGAGAGCTGCCAGGCTGGCCACCCAGGAGCAGGTTTGCATGAAAATCAAGGTGGTCCAGTGAGACCCCGACCCTGAGCTTAGAACATAAAAACATAAGAATGGCCATACTGGGTCAGACCAAAGGTCCATCTAGCCCAGTAGCCTGTCTGCCGACAGCGGCCAACAATAGGTACCCTGGAGGGGATAGACCGAAGACAATGACCAAGCCATTTGTCTCGTGCCATCTATCTCCAGCCTTCCACAAACAGAGGCCAGGGACACCATTTCTACCCCCTGGCTAATACCACTGCATGGACCCAACCTCCATGATTTGATCTCACTTATCTTTAAACTCTGTTCTAGTTCTAGCCTTCACAGCCTCCTGCAGCAAGGAGTTCCACAGGTCGACTATTTGCTTTGTGAAGAAGAACTTTCTGTTATTAGTTTGAAGCCTGCTACCCATTCATTTCATTTGGTGTCCTCTAGTCCTTCTATTATGGGAACTAATGAACTTTTCTTTATGCACCCTCTCCACACCACTCATGCTTTTATAGACCTCTATCATATCCCCCCTCAGTCTCCTCTTTTCTAAGCTGAGAAGTCCCAGTCTCTTTAGCCTCTCTTCATATGGGACCTGTTCCAAACCCCTGATCATTTTAGTTGCCCTCTCCTCTCCCACCCCCTTTTCCCAGTCTCCCAGGGTTTTGTTCAATAAAGAGAGTTTCTATTTTTGAACACACTTGTCCTTTATTTTGTAATTCAGGAAGAAGGGCTAGGGAGGGGTAAGTGGAAGGAGGTGAGGGAGGAATGGGGTACGAGCCCCCGATGGGGAGGACTGGGGTGGCTCTGCGGGCTCCTCGGGGTGGAAGCTCTCCTGCAGCCCCCCAATTGACAGCCTGAGGCAAGTGCAGCCGGGCTGATGGCCGAGTGCTATGATGTGCCGAGTGTGGGTATTCAGGGCACTCCAAGCCAGCACTGCTTTGCTGTCCCTCATCGAGTTAGACAAGCGAGCGGGGAACCCCTGAGAACTGTCTGTCCGGGGTGGGGGTCGGGTCCCTTTAAGCACAGCCCTCGGCTAGCCTGAGACAGCAGCTCCACGCTCTAAGTCCTAATCTGATGCCCTGCCGGCACTGCTTCCGGCCATCCTTAACCTCGGTTCAGGGTCCACTCTGTGTGGACATGCTAGTTCGAATTAGCAAAATGCTAATTCGAACTAGTTTTTAGGTCTAGATGCACTAGTTCGAATTAGCTTAGTTCGAATTAACTAATTCGTATTAAGTTAGTTCAAATTAGTGCTATAGTGTAGACAAACCCTCAGTGCTTTTGCGGAAATTCAAGCGGCCAGTGTAGACAACTGGCAAGTTTTTCCAGAAAAGCGGCTGATTTTCCAGAAAAACTGGCCAGTCTAGACACAGCCCTAGAGTAACTGCAGATCACACTTCCCAGCTCAACTGTAGCCAGAGAGTAGCTGGGTGGCAGCTCAGACTTGTGTGTATTAGAGTGATATTTCCTTGTCTAGATGGTTTGTTGCAAGCCAAAATTGTCTGTTAATGTATCTGATAAACAGGATTGTCCCCCACAAGGGTTTCTGCCCTCAGACTGAGGTTCAGACATATCATTGGTTTCTGCTGAGCTATCTTTATGAAATTTAAAAGCATCTCTGAAATATTGTCAGGCAGTACACTCTGGTGAATAAATTCTACAGACCTGGTCTCAGTTTCAAAAAGCCTAAAGCCCTCCAAGGGCTGGAGCCAGGTCTCGTAAGTGCCTTGCTTACATCTCATGAACTGTTAGATTCACAACCTAAGAACAGATTTAGGAGAAGAGAGATTTGTTATAAGAGCATCCATTTCCTACATGTGCCAAGAGAGCCTGCTTGACTTCTAAAACATGCCCCCAAAATTGCTCTTTGCAGGTGAAGAAGCATTTCTCAACCTACAGATCTAAAGTTATCTGCTAGTTATTGTGCATGACGTACAATCAGCTCTCCCAGAAACAAAAAAGACAAAAAAAGACCAAAACAAAACCACAATCATGTTATGTCCTCTTTTGGGGGAAGTGACAACATTCAGCCCACTGCTACTGACTCAGTTTTTAATATGGCAATACACTTATATCTCTATGTTTCACTAAGAGTACTTTTGTGCTTGCTCTGCTTATTTCTGTGAAATAGGCATGTGACTACATTAGACATTTTCCTAGTCAGAAAATATGCAACTACAGAGGGTTGTTCTGGCTTCTCCACCCACACAAAAGGGATCTCTTAGTGTCATCCCCCATCTTTCAATGAGTGCATGGAATGCATCATTTGATTTGATATGCAACAGAAGGCTAGATCCCATTTGGAGCTGATAGCTGAATCAAAGCATACAGTACAATGGTAGTCATGTTGGGCCCAGGATATTAGAGAGACAAAGTGTGGGGGGTAATCTCTCTTATTGAACCAACCTCTGTGGCTAAGAGAGGGAAGCTTTTGAGTCAAACACCACTCTTTTTCAAGGTTGGGAAAGGTACTCCCAGCACCACAGCAAAATGCAAGGGGGACAGGTTCTTTAGTATAAGCAACTGGCACTAAGGGACCTGTGAAGGTAGAACCTGTTAATACCGTGTCCAAGCCACGGGTGAATGGGTTGCAAGATTGTTGTAACCAAGACAGTTTCCTAGTATATGTCGTTTTGCAAGCTGCACTTGTGTACCTAGAGTTTGTGGGATGTGCCAATTTAATTGTAGCAACTAGCAGTGCTTTGGTTGTATGACTGAGAGTTGTGTGCTCCCTGTGCAATCTCACTTCACATGCCCTTGCTTTACATTTGTGTCACTTTATAATATCAGTAGCAAAAAAATCTACATGGACAGAAACCAGCAAAATCTGGCAACCGTGTACGGGGGCAACAGTAAACAAAATGTCTCATGGGGCTGCACAGAGAACCCTGGTAGGCTGCAGGTTGCCTGCCTGTGCTGTAACTTGCCCATAGCACTGCAATCATAGGACAAAAGAGGGGGCTAGTCAATTACAGATTATTATAAGAAGCCATAAAACCAGTGTCTCTATTCAGGCCAGGGTTTTTAGCATCCAACAGAGTAGTGGATGGAGCCTCATCTTTTGAAAGGGGTAGGAAAGTTTCATTTGTCTATGAGGACTGATAGGGTTTGTTTTGTGAGGGGAGGGGAAGGGTTCGCTCACAGGTGATAGGATATTTGTGAACATCTGTGCCTCATCTTGCCTATAAATAAAATGAAGACAGTGCACTTCAGGGAGAAGTTGGTTGGTGGAAAGATGTTATGTAAACTCCATCTACCTTACAAAAGTCTTCCACAGATATTCTTAGCAAGTACAGTTAAATGTCATAGTATATCATTTCATACGCATAGGAAGTTGCCACACAGTTTCAGTTCTGTGAAATTAAAGTAACAAAGGAAAAGAGGGAATTTATGGAATCAACCACCACAATATGATGTCGTTTTTTCCAGGGGCCATTGCTTAAGAATCACCTTGTAAGGTCAAATGGATGATTGCCCAGTCCAAAACATATGTAATCTGAATATGAACTATAGGACACTGAATTATCACACCTTAAGATTTACTAACTCTATGTGTGTACAAATTAAATGGAAAAGACTAATGGTGCAATCACTAGCCAAGTGTAGGAGAAAGAAACAGTCTGAAGCACAGGCCTAGTGTAAGGCCTGAGATCTGAACCAAAGGAAACAAGAGTTATTCTATGAGCAACAGGCAAGCCTTGGAGGCAAACATCTACTTTGGACAAGGCAGCGTCCGGGACATGAACTCGGCAGTAGCAGTGCTAATACACATGGAACATGTTAATACATTCTACCCGGGCAATGCAAGGACACCCCAACTTAGCATATGATAAAGTGGTTTGTCAAAAAGGGATGCATAGTGATATTTTGTCTGAAACATCAGAAGTGAAAGCACAACATCAGATGAGGAATAGGAACACTTGTCTGAAGTGTCAGAAGGAAGATACAAGGCAAGGTACCAACCGCATCATTAATGCATAAGATGATACACAAAGTGTGTATCAGATTGTTTGTCTCCACCTTTGGCCTGCTTAGGGGACAATAGTGAAATTCTATTGACTATTGACTGAGCCATGTCTCTTGTAAGAGGGTACATATGCATAGTGGTTCAGTGGCATGTCTGGCTACTGACAACTATTACCATACAGGTTGGACCTCCCTGGTCAGACCTCCCTGGTCTGGCACCCTCGGGACCTGACATCCCAAAAGAGGGAATATGGCAGATCAGGGGAGGTCCTTCCCACTGCTCTTCCAGGATGCTCCCACTCCCTGCGGCTAGCTCTACCCCAGTGCACTGCCAGTGGGCTCCAGCCTGTAGGGCTTGGACTCCAGCCCACTGCCTCCAGTTGGCTGGAGCTCCCTGGGGACAGAGCTCCCCAGACACTGCAGCCCTGCTTCTCCCCCACCCACCAGGTGCTCTCCGCAGACAGGGCTTGCCAGCTACCCTGCTTTTGCTGCTCCCCAGGATGGAGATCCCTGGCTGTCTCGCTGCTGCCCCACCCAGCCGGGGCTCCCTGGGGATGGAACTCCCAGCTGGTTCACACTCCTAGGTGCCAGGGCTCTCTGGTCCAGCAACATCCATGGTCCTGCTGGACCAGAGAGTCCTGGATTTAGGAGGTTCACCTTCTGCTTCATTTGACAATAAACCCGACTCAGGTGCCTTCATATCTTATCTGAGTCTGTGGTTTTTGGGGGCTCTCTTGAAGTCTATTATGCTAGCTATGTGCGCAGAGCTGGTATGTTATACAGAGGGAACATATGAAACATTCGGCTGTTTTATCACCACTGATGGAGCAGGAAACTTGTCAGGATGACACACTAGTGAATCCTGAATTACTACACCAAGAACTATCAACGTGTGAAGGTCTAATGAACACATTTTACTTTTCAGAAGCAAAATGTTGTCTATGCCTATTTCTCCCTGCCCCCCCCCCCCCCCCCAGAAGGTAAAAATATCAGGAATTGTGATTAGGGAACATCTGCTGTGAAAACATAATTCTTTATAGTATTATGCAATGATAGAAGTAAGAGCCTGTTCAAATGCCAGCTTGGTTGGATCAATATTGTACTGGTTGAACCTCTCTAGTTCAGCACCCTTTGGACCTGACCAGTACCAGTCCAAAGAATTTGCCAAGCAATGGGAGGTCCATATTATCTAGCAACATTGCCAGTTCTTCCACTGTTTACTGGGCTCTTAAAAGACATTTGGGATAAATTAGAGCTAAATAACAGCATCAAACAGAGACAAGACTATTGGCTGTAAATAAACTTTATGAGATCATGGGAAACTTGAGAAGCGGCTAAGTAAAAATAGGGTTGCCAGTTTCACAAAAAAAAAAAAAAAAACCAAAAAAAACCACACACCAGAACATGGTGGAGGAAAGGAAAAAAACCCACAAGAAACAAAGTTGTTCAGCAAAAAAAGAAAAGAGGACACCTGTCAATCCTAAGTAAAATCATGCCAGACAACGGATTTTGCCAGACCAGAGCATGCTGCACTAGAGAGGTTCAACGTGTAGTAGTCATCAGGACTCTGCTGTTTTCTGAGTTACATATTACTATTACTTATAGTCTTGTCAGAGACCTGAAATGAATCACATGTAAGACAGCGGGGACAGCCATTCAGTTTTCTATTGGATCTTATGCTTTCAGCATTCCAGTGCAAAGCTGTTCAATTAAGATCCAACCCAACTCCTGCTAAAGTCATTAGAAAGACTGTAAATGAACATGCCTGTTTTGTATCACTCAGTTCTGCCTCTCTCAGGTTCCCCTTCAACGAGTTCACTCTGATAGTGTGTTTGGCTTATCTTTGCAGGCTGGCTAACTAACAATAGTCAGTCAGTCAGTCTCTCTCTTCCTCCCCCCCCCCCAAAAAAAAGAGCATCCAAATAATAGTTTAAAGGCCCTTACCTCAGAGCCCGAGTTAGGACTAATCAGAACTTCAAAGTCCCAGAACAAAAGGCTATTGATTCCAGTCTTCAAGGAACTGAGTCAGGATCAGTCTTCCTTTGGCTGCTATGCAGACACTCTAAGCAACTTCTTTCCAGTCTACCCACACTATCTTAGTAGCTCAGACAAAAGACAGATCTATGCAGCACCTTAAAGACTAACAAGATAGTAGCTCCCCTTCCTCTAGCTGCATCTCCATTAACTAGAAAGGCCCAGGCTTCTCCCGTGCCTGGAAAGCTTTGCAGTTTCTCTCTTGCTAATGCAAAATCTCACCGGGAACTCCCTATCTCCATGCCTGTCTTTAATCACCCAGCTAATTAAATCCCACCCTTCCTAGATGTGCAATGCAGAGCTAATTGGGCAGGCTGGACATCTCTAGGCCATTGATCCTTAAGGGGACAGACTATAGCTATGAATGCCCACTGGCTTCTTTAGGAATTGAATCAAACTCTCTGTTAAAAATAATTATATTGACAGAACTAGGCTATTCTCTCCTCCGTGCAGTATGTAACTATACACTTTGAATGTGAGGGTTACATTTACTATAGTAATTCTAGCACTTTTGCATAATGATTTTTTATTTAATTTCAGAAATAATCAAACAAATGACACATGAACTGAATGAATCTGGAAAAATAGATTCACTGTGCCATCTGACATCTAACCAAACAGGTTCTCAGCATCAGGGCCATCCTTAAGATTTATAGCCCTATACAGTACTATTAAATTGGTGCTCCTATGCCTGTCAGCTGTGTGGGGGGGGGGGGGAGAGAGATTTTTTTAGAGATGTGATTTTATAATCTTCAGTGACATACTAATTAAACATTTTTAAGCAAATCTTAAACTAAGGATCTGTAGCCAACACAGAACATTTGTGAACTGACAGGGAGACTGGGGTTGGAAATGCCTATTAAATAGCTTCATTACCACATGAATGACTCTTTCACAGGTTTGATGTTTTGCTAATAGGTCTGACAGGCTTTTTCACTTTTAAGTTAACTAGATCTTCTCCACAGGAAGCAGAGCCACAGAACAGAGTTCGGAAGAGGTGGCTAGGTGGACATTAAGACCCAGTGGTGCCCCACATTTTTTCTGGTGCCCGCACAGCTGTATATTCTGTATATGAATAAGAACAGCCCTTCTCAGAAGGTTTGAATTATTCCTGAAGGTCCCACAACTGAATGAAAATTCCTGGGAAAGACATTGCAATGTCAAAATGCCCTTCAATCAGAGGTGAAATAAAATTCCTCTCCTAGCAAACTCTTCCCCAGGAGTAGTTGCTATTGAGAAGAGGTCACAATAATGTAGCTATATGCACACGGTGGGTGTGGGCAAATAAAGCATGTGGACACACTTACCCCAATTACTTAATCTACTACAGCCATGGACCCCACATTAGTAATGGCCAACACCTCTTCTGGTTGTTCATGTAGAGACCAACTGTCAGGACTAAGGCCCTGCAACTGGCCTAAAGAGTCAGCTAGGCTGCCTGATGGTCTGTCCTGCCTAGCTGGGGGAAGAACATAAGAATGGCCATACTAGGTCAGACCAAAGATCCATCCAGCCCAGTATCCTGTCTCCTGACAGTGGCCAATGCCAGGTGTCCCAGATGGAGTGAACTGAACAGGTAATGACCAAGCGATCTCTCTCCCGCCATCCATCTCCACCCACTGACAAACACAGGCTATGGACACCATTCCTTACCAATCCTGGCTAATAGCCATTAATGGAATTAACCTCCATGAATGTATCTAGTTCTCTTTTAAACCCTGTTATAGTCCTAGCCTTCACAACCTCCTCCGGCAAGGAGTTCCACGGGTTGACTGTGCACTGTGTGAGGAATCACAGAAACTAGCAGGCTGATTCCTAAGCTTGGCGGCAGCAGCAGAAAATGAAATAAAATAGCCAAAATATTCATAAATATTCTTGAGAAGTGGTGCTGGAAATCCTAGCCTTTGTAAAAATGTATGACAATGAAAGCAAGGCCTGGTCAACACCAATATTTAGTTCACTGCAAGCTGCGCTAAATTCTTTAGAGTGTTTTGATTCACTTGGGTTTCAAAGTGGGGTAGATCAACGTTCAATACAGAACTGTCCATGCACGTTGTCATGGTCCACATTGCTAGATAGTGTCTGGAAGGTCAATGTGGGATAGATTTACCCTCCCAACTTGCCACAAACTAAATGTTCATGTACACAAGTCCTGCAAAAGTTTTATGAGGAACAAATGGTCAAAGAATACACACACACAAATCACAAAAATCAGAGTGAATAAATATTCATGAGTAGATCTGGCCAAAATTTGGGATTTCTAATTTATGAGAAATCTTGACATTTCTCAAAAACTGCAAATACCGAAAAAAAAGTTTTGGAAACACTGACAGCTGGTATTTTCTTAATGAGATAAACCTCCCAGGCGGGCTGCTGCTGACTGAAACTGACATCAATTTTATGGCTGCTAATTGCAGCATTTCAACCAATAAGAATGTCAATTCAGTCAACGGCCGCTGAAATTCTCAGAGTCTACCAGGGCATCCCCACCATGCAGACTTCCCCAGTACCATGGACCCCAGTGCTTTTCAACCAGCTCTTGCTTTAAGTTAATTTCTATTACATATGTTCTCATGGCAATTCTGAAAACATTTACATTTTTATGTGAGTAAAAAAAATTACAAATAGGAAACAAATTTACAAAAATCATGACCTGTTTGCAAATCACGCAAGATTTCAGAAGGAAACTCCTCCATTCTATAAATCGTAAGGCTTGTCTGTGTAGTGCTTTAGTTTACACCAGTATATTATTAAGCATACCAGCATATCGTGCACTAACTGGTCCATGCCGACATTTGCTGGCTCTTGCTAAAAATTTCCTAGAGAGTGTTAACGGAGTACGGTTTGAAATGGGGCTATACTAACGTATGGAAGAAGATTTTAGTGTGCACTAGCAGGGTCCCATGGGCCAGTTGGTACATAATAGACTGACATAGATTAGAATTTACACCCCAGATGGTGTGGAATACTGCACCATTCTTAACATGCCTTTATATCATCCAATCAGAAAACAGAAAAAATACCATGTGGTGATTTAAGTGACCAATCGTATGACATGAAGATTGAATGATGAATAATAATATTCAGCCAGCTCCACAATAAGCTACCAGAGCTGAATTCCTAACTGCCATTTGTGCCTTTGAACAAATAAGATGATTCTCTAAAAGAAACTGGCAGAAATCAAAACCTGACTAATTTAGTCCTTTTTGAGTTTGCAAATTACCTATATTTAGGTATGTATTCAAAACATATAACTTGACTAGCTGACTTTTCTTTACACAGGCATAAATTTTAATTATTTCAGTCTGAACTTCACAGCCTTCCAAATTCAAAATGTGGGCAGATACAATGTAATAAACAAAAATTAGAAATACAAAATTATTCATAAAGATACTTAAAATCCCATAGGAGTCATTCCTTTAGAGCAAATAACATTTTCTATAACTTCAATGTAGTTGTTCTTTGTTTCTCAAGAAAATAATTCTCAATAATAAAAATGAGGGAACATCAAATTTGCATGTGACACAAGGAACTTTTGGACTAATAGGAGTAATAACTGCTGAAATAACAGACATCTGAAGGGGAAAAAAAGCAGTCCTGAAGCACTTTAGAAATTAACAAATATATATATATAGTGTACCATGAGCTTTAATGGGCAAAGCCCACTTCCTCAGACGCGGGGAGAAAAGGAGAAGGAGTTGCACTGTATGTAAGGGTATGTTTGACTACACTTGCATCCCTAGTTTGAACTAGGGTGCAAGTGTAGACATACCCTAAGAGAGCAGTATGATTGCTCAGAGCTCCAGTATATAGAGGGAGAAAGCCTGTTCAGAGTCTTTGAGTTAAAGGTTAGAGGTGGGAGCCACAGGTGATGTTGTGGTCAGTGTCTGCCATAGACCACCAGATCAGGTGGATGAGGTAGACGAGGCTTTCTTCAGACAACTAAGAGAAGCTTCCAGATCATAGGCTCTGGTTCTCATGGACAGAGCCGGTCTTAGGGGCGGGCCTCAACTGCATGTCGGCCCGACCTCCCGAATCCTCCCCCCAGGTTTCTCTGGTTATTCCATGACCCCTTTTTTTCCTGCCTTCTTTTTTTTCTCCATGAATTTTTGCCCTTATTCCTCAAAAAATGAGGTTTACAGGCTCTTGCGCAAAAGGGGTTTTTTCCGACAAATAGCCCCATCTACACAGAGCTTTTTATCGCAAAAACCTCTTCCGCAAAACAGATTGGAAGAATATATGCAAATGAGAGTGCAAGATATGCAAATGAACACTTCATTTGCATTTCCTCTTCCACAAAAAACACACAGTGTAGATACTTCAATCAAGTATAGCTGTCTCCAAACAGTCGAGCTAATCCACACCTAAGCAGCTCCTCTAGGCTTCTAGTGACACTAGATTCTTCAATGATGTGAAGAGCATAAAATACATTAATTATACACATCTGGCTAAGAGACTATGTGCTTTACTTCCTGATAGTAATCTATTGTCAGAAATGCCTGTTCCCCTCTCTCCGCAATTGATTATTGCAACATATTATATCCTGCCTTGAAAATACAAATCTTGAAAAAAAACAGCACCTGCTGTGCGAAGTGCTGGAACAAACAACTTAGCCCTTCAGATTGCCATGTGCACATCATTGCTGAATACCATATGCTCTGTAGATTTCCTATTAAATACACAGCCATTACTCCATATAGCAACAGCATTGCAATGAATGATCCAGTCCTACCCTCATTCCTGTTTAGTTTAGAGAAGTAATAGAAAATTCCACCTTGTCTTCCTGTTGCTAAGTTCTCCCCTGCTCAAAGATGGAAATGTCACTTGGAAGGAGGAGTGGGTGGAAGGTGGGTAGTAATGAAAGGCAGTTTGGACCTCTTGGTTACCATTCATTTGTTAAGGATCTGGAGTTTACTGTTTAATTCCATGAACTGTAGCTATCCTGGGATAAATTGCTGCCTCCCCTTGACAGATTCGTCACCTCAAGACAAGATGGTGGTAATTTGGGACAACCTAACCAAAAGTTGAGTCCTCACTACAGAAACAGTCAAGTTTCAGGTCTAGCTCCTTATTTTCAAAAAGTTTAGTGAGCTGGAACCAGGATCCTAAAGAACTCACTGCCTCAGTCTTGAGATATCAAATACACTCCACAGCTCTTCTTGTTGGGAGCATTGGTACCGTCTACTTCAAGCATGAGCACATGAGGTAGGCAAGGTTTTCTTGTCAACCTGCCCGAGACCAGGACATTTACTCTCACAGACTAAGAATGACTGCAGACCTGGCCACTTTGCAGTCAAAATTCAAACTTCACCTCTTTGACCTTGATTTCCCACAAACTCTGAACTTACTGCAATTTACAGAAAGCAAAACAAATTTAAATACTTAATTTACTCCCCATGGTGTGGGGACACGAAGAAAAGTAAAATCTAATTGGTTGATATAAGTCATTTCCTATGTTATTTGCCTGAAATATGCTTTGAAATAATAGTGTTAGGTGTTGGTTTCAAGAACCTGAATAGAATACTATTTACCCATAAATATACTTACTCTACCTGGAATTCAGCTCTCAAAAGATCCTATTCTTATTGTTTTATATTGAATTTTGAGTCCACATGTTCAAATGACATTTCTATAACAGGATTTGGTTTTACTAGGAAATTTCAAACAAAATTAAATTTCCTATAACTTGTGCACCTCCATTTGTGGCAGGAAATAAGACATTAAAAGGACTGTCAATTTGAAATCTATTCCGTTTGAGAAAAAGAGAGTTGAAAGTCATTTTAGTTACTATATTTGCTGAAGTCCCTGCCAGTTTGTGTGCCCTTTACAATCATATTTTCCTTTCAAAAATACTCTCTCTTTCTGCGGATCAAGAGAACCACACAGTAAACAGGAGAAACTGAGAAACTAGACGGGGGCAACTGTGAAACTGATACTACACAAAATGCCATCAAATGTACAAAATAAATATAGAAAAAGTACATTTACAGTAACCTTAGCAGTTGCTTGTATCAGGAATAAGTTAAACAACCCTTTTCAGATACTAGTATGATTTTGGAGTTAATGGCTTCCTATTAAGCTGTTCATTTGTTTTTATGTTCAACTTCATGGTAGACCATCTCGGACACAATTGATTTGAGTGGCAGCTGCTTTGTGAACAGCATTAGAAAATCTGCCTGCCTATTTGTGTGTCTAAACACTGGTAATTCAGGGTATGTCGACCCTACAGAGTTTTGTCGGAAAAACAACCTTTTTTCTGACAAAACCTAAGTTATGTCCACACTGCAATCGCATTCTTTCGAAAGTAAATCAAAAGAACAGGGGGTTTTCCGGCATTCTATGAGGAAGAAGCCTTTTTCCAAAAGAGCTCTTTTGGAAAAAAGGTGCATGTGGACAGGGAGGAGGGTTTTCTTGCAAAAGAAGAGGCCTCCAGTAAATTACACAGGTGCACAGATGGACACTCTGTTCACAGTAATCACAACTCTATAGTTCCTGTCTCCTGGCACCTCTTAAAGCTGCAGGCACCCTGGACAAACCTTGTGTCAGGAAGCCGTCCTGGAAGCAGCACCTGACCACGTGGCTCTCCCTGCCACAGGCCTGCTTACCCATGGTGGAGCCACAAGCCCCCCCTAAATCCCCTCACAGGGAGCAGCCCCAGGGATCCCAGAACCCACCCAGGGGGACCAAGAGATGGTCACTCTCCTGATCCGGAGTGGAGATCCTGTCCCTCCTCAAGCTGTGGAATGAGGAGGAGAAATTGCAGGATCTCCATTCCAAGAGGCAGAACACCAATATATTTGAGTACATGGCTGAGTTCCTGGCAGAGCGCGGACAACCACCCTGGATCTTGGAAGGTAAAGGAGCTCCACCAGGGATACGTCAGGGCCAGAGAGCGCAGTTCACACTTGGGGAAGGGACTCCATACCTGCCCCTATTGCCAGAAGCTTCACCAGATCCTGGGCGGTGGGGAATCCATTTCCCCACCAGTCGTGGAGGACTCCGGCCTCGAGACCCCTGTTGGTGCCTGGCCAGAGGTCACGGCAGAGGAGGAGGACGACCAGGGTCAGCAGGAGGAGGAGGAGACGGACACCATCACCCTGTCCCTGGAGCTGATGCCTGTCATCCAGGACGACTCCCAGGCCTCGTCTGATGCTAGGGAGGGATAATCAGCTGAGCGCTCTCAGTTTGTCACACACAGACACAGGGGTCGGGGGTGGCAAGCTTTCAGAGGGCTATTGCGACTTGCTTCTCCAGGGGGATGGTGGGCTGCAAGTGTGTGTCATGTCTCCGGCGTGCAGGGGTGAGCCAGACACATAAATCCAAAAAGGTGGCCTTGTGCTTGCGGAAGTTTTGAACAGCCTCCAGAAATGCCTCACCACTGTGGGGTGTGGCTGCCCGAGTGTAGCTCCCGCACCAAGGGAGAGGATCCCAAAAATGAGCTCAGTGTTGAGCTCATGAAGGACCAGGAAGGCAGCTGGCACAAAGTGCTGCAGAACCCACTGCATGGCTGTGTGGGGCCATCGCATGCCCAGGGGTAGCTCCGGCTCCATGGCACCAAGAGAAAAGCTGTGGTGCCCAAAAAAGCAGGGTAACCACAGCCCACACTGCGAAAGCTTTGCTGTCCCTTGATGAGGTAGGCAAGCATTCAGAAGAAGCAGAGAAATGGCTATCCATGGGGCTCCCTTTAAGCATGTGTCTCTGCAAGGCTCCGGCACCAGCACTCGGAAGCAACTGCTGACCTAAAGTTCTGGCTGAACTGGTTCCAGGTGGCCTTTTATGCGAGAGAGTGTCCAATCAGTCTGAACGCTCTTTTTTGAAAAAGCGCATCGCTTTTCCGATGCACTTTTGTGTGTGGATGCTCTCTTTCGGAAGAAGTTTTTTCAGAAGATAGTCCTAAAAAAGCTTCTTCCAAAAGAAGCCTGCAGTCTAGATGTAGCCTCAGTTTCCCTTTTTTTAAATCTTGGCTTTAGCTTCTCTGTGCCTGAACTGCCTTTTTTTTTTTTTTTTTTTTTCAGTTTTAACTTTTTGCGTTCTCAGTGGAACTGCTTGGTACTGAGCACTTTTGAAAATCTGGCTTGTAATATACAAACAGTGTTTTCTACTTTAATAATCAGCTACCATTGAATTAGACTGATTAAAGCTAAATGTATTGGGTTTAATTCTGCTGAGTGTTAGATGTGGGTTAAAAATGATGCAACACTTGTTAAAACACAACATGTAGGTATTTTTAGAAATGAAAGTATTAAATATAACAAATACCTTTATGTGAAAACTGAGTGTCATCAGAGTGTAATTTCTGATTTCCCTGGGAGATATTTTCCTGTTTACTCTAATCCACCTATAAGCACAGATTTCCTGTTAGCCTCCAGATAACTCCCACTATGCTTTCTGTAATGCAGATGTTCAGAAGTCTGTTTATTCATGGAAAAGTAATAATCTTCTATGAGCAAGACTTTATAGTTACCAAAGAAATACTTTGTTTTAGTAGGAGAAGAACAAGACAAATATTCCCATTCAGCAATTATTCCACTTGGTCCACTTATTTTCAGATTAAATAAGTGGGATACAAATTAAATGCCTCTGGAAACATAGTTACTGGTGCAGATTAACAGCACCACAAAAAGCTGAAATACGTCATATCAGTTGACAGCTTTCTCCTCCCTTACTTGGCAAAGGGAGTTTTAGGCTCAGTTTTCATGAGAGATGAGTCAAAACTTTATTCCACTTTATTCCCACAAAATGCGCTAATATTCAGCTATGGAAATAAGATTTGATAGGAGCTAACTCTGATAAAATGTGGTTCCAACTATTTTATTCTTATAGGGGTATCTCAGCGAGATGAACAAATAGCAGTTCTGATGTTTGAATTGCATTGGTGATGTACAAAATGAATTTTAGTGGTTTTATTTGTGGTCAACATACTTCAATCTAGTTTAAAGCCTTGAATTAGGACACGTCTACACTACATGGAAGATCAATGCTGCGGTGGTTGATCTGGGGTTCAATTCAGTGGGTCTAGTATAGATCCACTAGATCAAACTCAAAGCGTGTTCCCATCGGTGCCTGTACTCCTGCTTCTCATGAGGAGGAAGGGAAATCGATGGAAGCGTTTTCTCCAGTCAGCCTCCCACTCTGAGGATGGCAAGGAAACATGATGTAAGATATGTGGACTCCAGCTACATAATTTACATAGCTGGAGTTGCATACCTTATATGGACCTTCATATGTAGTGTAGACCAGGTCTTAGGGTCTGAGACTCCTATGCTTACAATTCCCGTAAACTGTTCTGCAGTTTTGTCTCCAGCTCCAGACCTTCTCTCTGCTACTCTTCTTTCATGGGGAAATGAGATTATCTTAAGGAGAAAGCTGAATCTATCTGAAAGGAAACTGCTTCTTCTCTCCCTTACTGCTTTGGCTCAGACAGTGACTCCGTATGTTCCTATTCCCTCTTAATCTGACCTTTCTTTTGCCTTACATCATGCACTCCCTCTTTTCCCCTCTTCTCCCCCGCCCTCCCCTCCCCCCCCTCCCCCCGATACCCACCCTGCTCAGCCACTCCCTCCCATCTGGCTTCTTTCCCTCTGCTTCCAAACATTATTATGGTCACTTATATAGCATCATAAATGTGTGAGGCAATTTAGAGAGATTAGAGAAAAAGCCTGTCCAAAAAACTTAAAATCAAAAGTAGAAAAAGAAAATTAAGTAATGTAATTGTAATGGCAAGGGGAGCTGACAGCTCAGACAAATAATATCAGAAGGCAAATGAATTCTGATTAAGAGAGGGGAACAAATGACATGGCTAAATGGAGTTATAATCTATAAATAAATGTGAGATTTTTTTAAATTAGTCTTAAAACAGCTTGTTTTCATCCACTCACACTAAACTTTTAATCTCAGAAAATCTCCCCTCCCCACCTAAAGTACTCATTAGAAAACCCCTATTAGAGCTAGATGTGAAAACCCTATTAGCCAACTGGATATGAACGTTGACTTCAGATAAATCATATCAAACATTCTTACTACATTACATGTAAGCTACAAAATAACAGCTTCCAAGCCAAACTTCAGTTAGTGCACTTCTATTTCTAGCAAGAGAGAAGAAAGCCTGATGGCATGATGGAGTAACATCTCATTCTGTAGAATTATAGTGACAGAAATGAAAGGGAGGTATCATTTGATTTATAAAAATCTGCAATATCATCATGTCATTGGTGTCACGTCAAGGTGGGCTCTTCCTTGTAACACCCTTTTAGATACTAGAAAACATCTGTCATGACCCCTCTCAGTCTTTTTGTTTCTAAACTAAAACATTTAGGGTATGTCTACACTAGCCCCCTAGTTTGAACTAGGGTGGCTAATGTAGGCATTTGAAGTTGCAAATGAAGCCCAGGATTTAAATATTCTGGGCTTTATTTGCATCTTCCTGTCTGGGCGCCATTTTTAAATCCCCTTAGTCCGAACTAACTTCCCACGGCTACACGCGGCAGTCAAACGTTAACTTGAACTAAGTTCTTCGTTCAAGTTAACTGTTACACCTCTTGGATAACAGTGGCTCTGCACCAAAAATATCGCACTGCACCAAAAATATCACTGTGGCTCTGCATCAAAAATATCGCTGCCCACCAGCTCCTAAATTACTTTTAGGTCAGATCTACAGCAAGGGCAGCCGCCAGGACCTGGCATGAGCTGGGACTGAGCCAGCCTGCCAGCCAGCCCGCTAAAAGATTTACTCACAGAGATGTGCAGGGGCCGGATGGTGGGAGGAGGAGAAATGCGTGTAACCAGTAGCATCAACTGATCAGCATCATCTTGTCAGTTAATCAGTAAAGCCGATACACTATTCCATCCCTAATGAACATGTTAGCAGTCAAGTAGAAATGAGTGGTTTGCCAACACTGAAATATAGGAACCAATAACAGCACCATGCATGCACCTTCATCTGACATTCTCAAAGATTTACAGACATTAATGACTTACTGTGCTGCCCCTGCAAGGCAGGTCAATGCTGTGCTGAGGCGGGAGAGACAGCCACAAGTTAAACAATGTGCTAAAAGTCAAACAGAGCCTGGAAGAGATCTCCTAATCCCCTACCCTAACTACATGACTAGACTCTCTGAAGCATCCATGTGGCTCTAAGTTCTATCTAATGACTGAGGCATACAGTCATTCAGCTGAGCATGGCAGTCTGGCAGTGCCAGCATGCTCATGCTTATTAGAACAAGGCAGTCGAGTGGCAGTAGAATTTTGAGAGTTTAAGGCCATTTGCTACCAGGAAATGGAACAAAATTCACTCATGAAACCGCCATGCCCAACAGCTGCAAAACAAGTAGATGACGTTGTCCCTTGCAAGTGAAATTAACATCTGGCTTTTCAGTGCCTGGCCCCACCATATGGACATGATCAAAACCGCAGAATAAAGCTCTTTAGATTGACTTCTCATGGTACATGAAATGGACTTAGCTTTGTCCTTTCACAGGGATGTTATTGTATACACACTGTTTGCACAAGAAACCATGTGCAATACTGCAGTTAAATGCACCTTGAGAACCATTTCTGCATGAACCACTTGGTCTAAGTTTATGTCCAACTGAAAGACCGGCTGTATGGAGCTGCAGGAGGCCTCATTTTGTTTTGTCTTTAAGACATATCTTGCTACCTGGACGGGCAGCAGAACTCAGTACCAAAATGTGACATTTCCCTCTGCAAACTCTCCGGGAAGAAGACTTTGCATCTCAGAAATAAATCCCAAGTCAGTCTCTTGGCTGAGTTTTACACCTATGAAAAATAGGAGTTTACAGTTCAAAAGCAACAGACATTTCATATACGTTGTGCCAGAAAGCTCACTACAACCTGAATTCATTTCAAGCACAAGAGCTTTGTAAACACATTAAACAGATAATGCAGGGATTAGGTCCTTCTTTACATCTGTAAACCACCATGTAAAATTATGGTGCTATAAAATTTCATGACAAAAAGGAGTCTTAAGCGATGAAACAGCAAAAGATATCAGTCAAATGGATACTTTGGTTTATGATTTATAAGATGCCTTCAAAACTGAAAGAATTATCTAAAGCTCCATTTCTTGGCTCTAATCAAGAACAGACTAAAGATGAGTCAAATACAAAAAAGAAAGTTAGAGTGAAAGTGACAGGGACTTTTACAGAATTAACCAAAGAGAGGCCATCTCCTAGTCATGTCCAGATCTCAGTATGATGTTGATCTCTGTCAGACTTTGTGAAACGACCACAATCCCAAGGTTGGGGTGTTGACAGAACAATGCATATGTATCATCAGAAAAGCAAACTAGTACCCATCATGCATGGACTTCCTAAGCAGCAATTATTGACAACGTGACTGGTACCTTATGCCAGAACTAAAAGTCCTTCTGCATAGCAGTTGTAAACCTTCTGCCAGGTAGGGCAGGCAACAGCAAGGTCTGGGTTCAATATCTAGGGGTTCCCTTTCATCCATCCAACACAGCACTGGCTCAAGCCTCCATTCAGTAGCCTGGGAAATTCACACAACACCCCTGGGTGCCTCTGAGGCTACGTCTAGACTGCACACCTTTTTCGACAGAGGCTTTGTCGACAGAGGCTGTCGACAAAGCCTCTGTTGAAAAAGAGCATCTAGACTACAACCAGTTCTGTCAAAAAAGCAAGCCACTTTTTCGAAAGTGTGTAGACACTCTCTTTTGAAAAAGCACCATTTGCATGCAATAGCACCTTTTTTCGACAGAACTCTGTCCAAAAAAGGCGTTATTCCTCCTAAAATGAGGTTTACTGCCATTGACAAAACTGCCACGTTCTGTCGACTTTCCGGTACTGTCGACAGAACGCGGCAGTAGTGTAGATGCAGGTATAGTAGACTAACCCTGTAGTCTAGACATACCCTGAGAGACAATGCTTCCCCACTCAAAAGCACAGAGTCTTGTAGAAAAGGAACGTAGAAAAGGAACTTTTAATGAAAGAGGAAGAGACGTAACATGGCATTAACTCGGGAAAACACCTCAGAGTTCATAACCAAACCACAAGTAAACATCCCAGCTCAAGCAGGTTGGGGAATGGCCTTTTCCTCGCAGGCTCTTAAGTCCAGCAATGTAAGTGTCCCATTTACATGCCCAACCCTTCTCTGCACTCTATTCACAGTTGCGCCCCTTGGTCAAGGCAGACCAGAGTTCAGAGGTGATCTGCAGAGTTCACTTCCCATCCTGAGTGGGGGAAGGGTAGGAAGTACTGCACTCACTCCACTGGTCACTTGCCGTCCACCTGCTTGCTGCTCTTTGGCACCGCTCTGCTGGCTCTCTGCTGGCCACTCGCCACCGCTCCCTCTGGCCTAACCGCCTGCCGTTGCTCCTACCGACAGCCTGCCAGCCGCCTCACTGGCCACTCCCACCAGCCACTCCTGCCAGCTGGCTTCTTGCTCTTGCTGGCCGGCCCGCTGAGTGCTCCCACCAGCCACTGGTTCTGCCAGCCACTCCTGCTGGCCAGCTGCTGCCACTGGCCTTGTGATGGATTGGCTCTGGGCCAAATCTAGTGATTTCAGCTCTCTGTGATTTCAGCTTCTCAAGGATTTCTGCTCTTGGCCCACAGCACAGGCCCACCAAAAGATTCCCGCACCTGCTTGAATAACATTTAAAAAAATAAAGACACTCCTTATGGAGTCTGTTTTAGTTCTATATTACAGTAGTCCCCAATATGGTGCCAGCGGGCACCATGGCACCCGCCGGGCCATTTCTGTGCGCCTGCCGAGTGATCGGGGCCAGCCCCACCCCGGGCACGTGGTGCATGGGCGGTGCCGGCCCCTGGGTGCGCAGCATATGGGTGGCCCCCCCGGGTGCACGGCACAAGGGCTGTGCCGGCCTCGGGCGCATGGCGTATGGGCGGTGCCAGCTCCTGAGCCCCGGGTATGCGGCACAAGGGCAGTGCCATCCCCGGGTGCACAGCACATGGACAGCCCCGCACGTGGGCACGCAGCATATCGGTGGTGCTGGCCCCTGGGCGTGCAGCATAGGCCTGGCGCTGGCCCCGGTACATGGCACAAGAGTGGTGCCAGCCCCAGGCATGCAGCACATGGGCGGCCCCGCTTCCAGGCACGTGGTGCATGGGCTTTGCCGGCCCCTCCCCTGAGCATGCAGCGCAGGAGTGGCACCGGCCTCAGGAGTGCAGCGCATGGGTGGCACTGGCATGGGCATGCAGCGTATGGGTGGCCCGCCCCCGGGCACGTGCGCAGCCCCGCCCCTGGGTGCCTGGCACGTGAGTGGCCCCGCTGTATTATTAGAACAAGGGGCGGGTGGGAGAGAAACAGGTTGAACCAGTTTTACAGCTCATGCTGGAAGGCATGTAGTTTGCTGGTTCAGAGCTCTTCCTTTCCCCCCAATTGACTTCACCAAGTCTGGAAGAGGAAGCCTTATCAATCTGAGATTCTTTACAATGACAGGGTCTCTCCTGCAAGCACTTGTGGTCACATTTTACAATTCCTACATTTAGGGTTAACATTATTTGTGACCCCACAACAGTCAAATTGGTTACAATAGGCAAAATACCATTCTAACAACTGAATATCTGTCAGACCTATAGCACTGACTGAACTGTATTTACATAACCACACCCAGGATTTCTTTTCCATTCCAGCATGAACTGTATTTACATAACAACAGTTGAATACCTTACAGGGCTAAATAACTGAGTGAGGATAACCACACCAGGATTTCTTTCCCATTACAGCTGGCTGCATTGGATGCATTGATTCAGACCATGCTTACACAACCATACCAAGCTCTCAAACAGAAACCATTAAAGCCTGGCTGAACACTTCACAATGAGGCTACAAAGAAAATAGTATGACAAAGTGCACTTCGTGTTTGACACATACGCAGAGAAATCAATTTAAAATATTACCAGAGAGAAAAGTTGCCATGGCATTACACCTGTTGAATACAAAATTATTGACTCCACAAACATCTCCAAAGTCACAGTGAAGAGGCTACAGCCCTGTACTTGAACAATGATGGGTTAACTGCACATCTTGCATTAAAAATGTTCTAGAATGTAAAGAATAGAAATTCAACTTGAGACAACAGAGCATGACGGAAACAAATGGCTATGATACAAAATCATAACATGAAAAGAGCCCACATTTATTGTTATCTTTCCTCTATAGTACTATAGATGCTCACCCTATGTTCTGTCTGTGGCAGAGCTGCCAGTTTTACCAGAACCAGCAGGATCCAAACTTTCATGAAAATACCCCACTCCACAAGGGCAACGTCTAGACTACATCCCTTTTTCGTAAAAGGGATGTAAATTAGACGTATCGCAATTGCTAATGAAGCGGAGATTTAAATCTCCCCCGCTTCATTAGCATAAAAATGGCTGCCACTTTTTTCGGCACGGAGCTTTGCCAGAAAAAAGTGCCAGTCTAGACACTGATCTTGCAGAAAATAAAGCCTTTTCCGAAAGTTCCCTTATCCTTCCGAAAGTTCCCTTATGCTTGCCTCCAAACAGCATGAGTCAGATGCTCCCTTGAACTGTGTTGTGCACCTGCTGTACTGTGGCTGCTTTAAAGCATAGCTTTGGCCTTGCACAGAACACATCTCCATTGTCTTTAGAAAGATCTTTGCAGTATGTAAGGGTATGTCTACAATACAGCGTTATTTCAAAATAGTTAATTCAAAATAAGTTATTTCAAAATAACGTGTCTACACACAAAATTCATTCGATATAATGTTTTGCAGTTTTGAAGTAGTGCGTCCACGCTGATTGGATACTGAATCGCATTTAAGGCCAGCTGAAATCAGTTCCAGAAAGGCATCAGGTCAGTAGTTGCTTTGTGTGGCTGCTGCCTGAGGTTATCTGAGGCTTGTGCTTAAAAGACCTCCCCTGGACAGCCAGTTCTCAGCTTTCCCTGCTTGCTTGCCTACCTTGCTGAGGGACAGCAAAGCATTTTTGTCTCTGCTTGCTTTGGTTTCCCTGAATCGGGATACCACAGCACTCGGCATCATGGAGCCAGAGCTGCCCCTGGGCACTCTGGTGCTTATTTTGAATGTCTTGCTGCAAGTCTGGCTGCAATTGCTGGAGACTGCCTGGCAGCATCTGCTGCAGCCCAACACCCAGGCCCTCTTCCAGACCTCCCCTGGGGGGGTTGGGGAAGAGCAGCAGCAGCGTCCGGATGCCAGCGTGCCCTTCTGCATCTGGCATCTGGACACCAGCAGCAACTGGTGGGACCACATAGTCCTGGAGCGCTGGGGAGACCAACAAAGTATCCAGAACTTCAGGATGAAGAAGGACACCTTCCTGGAGCCCTGTGAGTGGCTCACCCCTGCTCTGCAGTGATGGGACACGCACATGAGGCCCACCATTCCCCTCTAGAAGCGTGTGGCCATTGCTCTCTGGAAGCTCTCCACTCCAGATAGCTACCAATCCATGGCAAATCAGTTTGGTGTGGGGAGAAGAAGCGGGAGGAGGAGCAGGAGTGAGAGGAGGAGTGACAGCTGGGGCAGCCGCAGGGACTGGAGCGGTAGCAGGCAGCAATCTCTGCACCAGGGTCTGCAGGTGGTCGTGGATGGCACGGCCCTGGTCAAGCAGCTCCCGCAAGCTCTCCCACCACAGCTGCAGGTCTTCATGCACCCAGTGCTCCTGGCTATGGACCTGCCTTCGCAATAACCCCAAGTGCTGCTGCTGGCATCCCTCCTGGTCCCAGTGAGCCTGCTGGCCCACGTGTGGGAGAATGTCCTGGGTGGGGTGGTGCTCCCTGCACTCGCAGCTGCTGCGGCTGTGGAGAAACAAGAGAAATGGTCAGTTATCCCTGGGGACACAGTGGGTGAAGTCCAGCCCTTCTCTTCAAGGCGAGGACGGCAGGTCTCCGCACCATCATGTCCTGCTATCCCCGGATTGTGAGCTGGCCCCTGTGCTGTATATAGTGTGTGGAGGAGTAAGGGGAGGAAAAGGGGAGATGTGCCCTGCCTCTGCGTAGAGGGGGCTTGAGGAGGAAGGGCATCATGCAGTGTCCCACCCTGGGGTACGGAGCATGTCATGTGCCTTCATACATACATGTGTGTGGGTAACAGGCCAGGGCCCCTGTGTGGCAGCCAGCCAGGGCCACATGCCCAGGGTGGCATGGCACATGCACAGGTTGCTGCATGCTCCGTGGTCATCAAGGCCCACATGCGCAGTCCCTGGGTTCCCTCTCCCTCTGCCCTGCATAAGGGGACAGTTATGGCACTCACATGTCAAGGCCTCCCCGGCCTTGGATGACACCAGCGACAGGCTTGCTGGGACGGCTCGGGGATCCTGGGTGCGGGACATACTCCCTCCAGGCTCCTGCGGCTCCTGACCCTCCTCCTCCTCCTCGGTGTCATGGACAGGGCCCTCTGCCCAGGGTCGATGTCCACCTGGGGCACACGGATCATCTGCCCCCCCAGGATGCGGTCCAGGGCATCATAATAAGGGCAGGAGTCTGGATCAGCCCCTGGTTGGGAGCTGCCCCCTGAAGCCTGGCATAGGTGTGCCCCGGTGCTTTTCATGCGCACTTGCTCCTGGGTGCATATGTGGCCTTTGATGGCCAGGCTGTCAGCCATCCGCCTATAGATGTCCGTGTTCCTGTTTCTAGTGCGGAGATTGTGGACATTGGAGGCCTCCCCCCAAACGTCAATGAGGCCTACGATCTCCACACTAGACCAGGCAGGCGCCTGCCTTTTGCGGCCCCTGGCAGGCTCCTGGGAGCTGCCAGCCTGCTTCTGGGGAGTGGTGGAGAGCTGGGTGCCACAGAGTTGCTGGCTCATGCTGGGCAAGGTGCACAGACTGCTGGCTCTAGGCTGGCAGGCTTGCAGCTGGCACGGGCACTGTGGCAGAGTCTACCCCTTTAAGGGCTCCAGAGGTGC
The DNA here is from genome assembly GCF_049634645.1 of Pelodiscus sinensis. Classification (NCBI taxonomy): domain Eukaryota; kingdom Metazoa; phylum Chordata; order Testudines; family Trionychidae; genus Pelodiscus; species Pelodiscus sinensis. The sequence goes on from NC_134718.1 coordinate 39,541,079, forward strand.
GGGGGGGGGGGGGAAGAGCAGAAGAGTTTTCCAGGGCACTCTAGGAAGGGCTGGAGGCCCCCTATTTCAAAATAAGCATCTATACAGTGCTTATTTCAATTTAGCCATTTTGAATTTGGCGTTATTCCTCGTGGAATGAGGTTTACCAAATTCGAAATAAGCTCTCCGCTATTTCAATTTAATTTCGAAATAGAGGTTTGGCTGTGTAGACACTAGGGCTATGTCTAGACTGCAGGCTTCTTTCGAAAGAGCCTCTTTCGAAAGATCGCGTCTAGACAGCAGGCGGATCTTTCGATAGAGGAAATCCGCTTTTTCGAAAGAGAGAACCCAACGAGTCTGGATGCTCTCTTTCGAAGACGGCCTCTTTACATTGAAGAACGCCTTCCTTCGAAAGAGGAACTTTCGAAGGAAGGCGTTCTTCCTCGTGAAACGAGGTTTACCGCCATCGAAAGAACGCGGCTTGAGTCTGGACGCAGGGGAAGTTTTTTCGGGAAAAGGCTACTTTTCCCGAAAAAACCCCTGAGTCTGGACATGGCCTAGGAAAGTTATTTCGAAATAAAGGCTGTCATTTCAAAATAACTTTGCTATGTAGACATACCCTAACAGATTATTTTGTAGGCTTCACAATGTATCTCCTGTGAACAGCAGGGAGCTTGCTATGTACTCCCCCAGCTAGAGCAGCTCTCTGGTTCACACAAATCTGCAGGTGAAAACAGACTAGGGAAGATATGTTTAAGGAGCGAATGGAGTCATGGAATATGTTCCTGGAGGAGATGTGGGAGGAGAGGCAGGAGAGGATAGCAGAGAGGCTGCACAAGAAAGCATGTAGGAAACTGCAAGTGAAGCAACAGGAGAAAGTCTTTTCGTCCTTGACAGTTGTGATGGAGCACCTGGAAGTGAGCCCGGACAAGAACCCTCCCATCCTGTGCATCTGACGAAGTGGGTCTTTGCCCACGAAAGCTTATGCTCCTACACTTCAGTTAGTCTATAAGGTGCCACAGGACTCCTCGTCGCTTTTGCAGATTCAGACTAACACGGCTACCCCTCTGATACTTGCCTCCCATCCTGTGCAGCACAACTTTCCCTCCTCACCAGTTCCCTAGCCTCCATCACCAGGGACCCCAGGACATGGGGCAGGGAAGAAGGGTGGAGCTCACATTCCACCTCCAGGGCCATGGGAGACAAAAGGTTGTCCATTTCATGTTTCTGAGCCCATCCCCTTTGGGCCCCACCCTGGATTCTTTTCTGTCCCTGCTGTCTTCCATAAATAAAACAGCATGATCTCTAAACAACAGTCTCTATATTTCTTGTATTACAGGAGTAGGATGGGGGATTACAGGCAAACACATTGAATGTAGGGGCACCTTGTAGAAAGCAACATGTATGACTCAAAACTTCATAAAACTTCCTTTCAAAGCCTCTCTGATTTGCACTGCCCCATGCTGGGCTCTCCTTATCGCCCTGATGACTGGCTGCTCAAAATCTCAGGCTAGGCACTCTGCCTCAGTTTCCCACATTGTCAGATAACTTTCTCACTTGCTTTCACAAATATTATGGGGTACACAGCAGGCTCCACTACAAAGGGGATGTTGCATTCGCAGAGGTCTATCCTAGTCAGTAGACTCCTAAACCTTCCCTTTAAACACCCAAAAGCACATTCCACCACCTCTCTGCACTTTCTTAGCCTTACTGTGGTCCAGACTGCATGCAGGGCCAGACTGGCATGGGCAAGCCGGGCAGCTGCCCAGGGCACCAACTGATGGGGGGCGCCTGATGGCAGCTGTAAGGGGTGTGCAATGTCCCTAATAGCTGCCATCAGGCGCCGCGCTCCCAGTTCCTGCAGTGCCGGCCCGCCTGCATCCCCGCGACACCGGCCAGCAACGCCCTTCACCCTACACGGCCCAGTGCGCGCACGAGCGGCAACTGACGGGCCAGACTGGGCCACACTTGCACCATGCACCCCGGGGGCAGGCCTGCGCATCCTAGGGGGGCAGGCCCACGCATGTGCCATGCACCCCGGGGGCGGCGCTGCGTGCCTGTGCCCAGGGCACCAGAATGCCTCAGACCAGCCCTGACTGCATGTGTCTAGCTTCATGAGAGCAAGGGTTAGACTGGGCCACCAGAGATCTTAGTGGCATTTCCACCCCTCCAGTTCTAATTGTCCAGTCTGGGAAACAAGTTCCAGTACATCTTTCTGAAGAGACAGGAGTTCCTGCACATGCATGCATCATGCACTTTTCCTGACCATCCCACATTAATGTCAGTGAAACGATCCTTGTGGTTTCGCACCTGCAGCTCCATTGAGACATACTCCTTGTGGTTTCTGTAGTCCTTGCAAAGAGGGGGATGTGCATTCCATCTGTCACCCCACCACAGCTAGGGAAATCCCTTCTCAGCAAATGGAATCATGGCAAGTCTGGGCTAAGCCCCATAGGTCCTGTGCTTCCTGGCAGGTCTTTTCTGTGCACCTCAGGGGCTCACAGTGTCTCTAATGCTGCCAAGAAGGCGAGGGTACCCAATACCAGAGCCCTTTTCATCATTGCCCAGTCCAGGGTCCCTTTTCCATTCCCTACCAGCCCTTCCAGCCAGGGGGAGGGTTGTGGGGAGGCCGGTCCCACCCACTTGCTCCAGCTTCCAGCCCAGGGCCCTGTGGGTGGGGGCAGCTTTGAGTGGGCTGTGAAGCTTGGTCCTTGCCCCTCTGAGGAACAGCAGCCACTTCCTGGGCCACTTCCCCAACCCTTCCTGTGGTACCTCCTCCCTGATGCCACGAAGCAAGCCTTGACATCAGCTGTCTTGGGTCTGTTCCCTTGCACTGGGCTGCTCTCTTCTCCTTCACGTCTCCTCTAGTCCATCCCTTTTCTCCTTCCCCCCTAGCCTTGCATGAGGGAGGGTTTTTATAGTGTGCTCATCCACCTTAACTGGCCGCAGGGGTTCCAGTTAGCCTTCTCTTCAGGCTGATGCCAGATGAACTTCATGTGTGGCTGGCTGGGCTAAGGTCTTTGGCAGCCTACACAGGGAACATAAAACCACATACCCAGCTCCCCACGTATCTGCCTTCCATCAGGCCTCGGCAGCCCCCTGCTCTCAGTCTGCCACAGTATAAGAACATAAGAACGGCCATACTGAGTCAGATCAAAGGTCCATCTAGCCCAGTAGCCTGTCTGCCGACAGTGGCCAAGAGAGGGTAGACTGAAGACAATGATCAGCGATTTGTCTCCTGCCATCCTTCTCCAGCCTCTGACAAACAGAGGCCAGGGACACCATTTCTATCCCCTGGCTAATAGCCTTTTATGGACCTAACCTCCATGAAATTATCTAGCTTCTCTTTAAACTCTGTTATAGTCCTAGCCTTCACAGCCTTCTCTGGCAAGGAGTTCCATAGGTTAACTACACGCTATGTGAAGAAGAACTTTCTTTTATTAGTTCTAAACCTGCTACTCATTAATTTCATTTGGTGTCCTCTAGTTCTTCTATTATGGGAACTAATAAATAACTTTTCTTTATCTGCCCTCTCCACATCACTCATGATTTTATATACCTCTATCATATCCCCCCTCAGTTTCCTCTTTTCTAAACTTGCTTTAACCTCTCTTCATATGGGACCCGCTCCAAACCTCTAATCATTTTAGTTGCCCTTTTCTGAACCCTTTCCAAGGCCAAAATATCTTTTTTGAGGTGAGGAGACCACATGTGTACACAGTATTCAAGATGTGGGCGTACCATAGTTTTATACAGGAGCAGTAAAATATTCTGTGTCTTATTTTCTATCCCTTTCTTAATAATTCCTAGCATCCTATTTGCCTTTTTGATCGCCGCTGCACACTGTGTGGAAGTTTTCAGAGAACTGTCCACGATAACTCCAAGATCTCTTTCCTGATTTGTCATAGCCAAATTAGCCCCCATCATACTGTACGTATAGTTGGGGTTATTTTTCCCAATGTGCATTACTTTACACTTATCCACATTACATTTCATTTGCCATTTTGTTGCCCAATCACTCAGTTTGGTGAGATCTTCTTGGAGTCCTTCACAGTCTGCTTCTGTCTTGTCTATCCTAAACAGTTTTGTATCATCTGCAAACTTTACCACGTCACTGCTAACCCCTTTCTCCAGATCATTTATGATTAAGTTGAAAAGGATTGGTCCCAGGACTGACCATTGGGGGACACCACTAGTTACCCCTCTCTATTCTGAAAATTTACCATTTATTCCTACCCTTTGTTTCCTGTCTTTTAACCAGTTCTCAATCCAAGAAAGGTCCTTCTCTTTTATCCCATGGCAATGTAATTTACACAAGAGCCTTTGGTGAGGGACCTCGTCAAAGGCTTTCTGAAAATCTAAGTATACTATATCTACTGGATCCCCCTTGTCCGCATGTTTGTTAACCCCTTCAAAGAACTCTAATAGATTAATAAGACATGATTTCCCTTTACAGAAACCATGTTGACTTTTGTCCAACAAATTACGTTCTTCTACATGCCTCACAATTTTATTCTTTACTATTGTTTCGACTACTTTGCCCGGTTCTGAAGTGAGACTTACCGGTCTGTAATTGCCAGGATCACCTCTAGATACCTTTTTAAATATTGGTGTCATGTTGGCTACCTTCCAGTCATTAGGTACGGAAGCCGATTTAAAGGATAGGTTACAAACCACAGATAATAGTTCAGTAATTTCCCATTTGAGTTCTTTTAGAACCCTTGGATGAAGGTTCCAAAACCTCCTCTAATGACCCTTCAATCCGGGACAGTTCCTCAGATTCATCACCCACAAAGGACGGTGCAGATTTGGGAATCTCCCCAACGTCCTCAGCCGTGAAGACTGAAGCAAAGAAGTAATTTAGTTTATCCGCAATGGCTTTATCCTTGATTGCTCCTTTTATATCTCGATCATCTAGGGGACCCACAGGTTTTAAGCAGGCGGCCTGCTTCTAATGTACTTAAAAAACATTTTGTTATTTCTTTTTGAGTGTTTGGCTAGCTGTTCCTCAAAATCTTTTTCTGCTTTTCCTATTACAGTTTTACACTTAATTTGACAGTGTTTATGTTTCTTTCTATTTATCTCACTAGGACTGGACTTCCACTTCTTAAAAGATGCCTTTTTGTCCCTCACTGCTTCTTTTACATGGTGGTTAAGCCACGGTGACTCTTTTTTAGGTCTCGTGCTATGTTTTTTAATTTGGGGTATACATTTAAGTTGGGCCTCTATTATGGTGTCTTTAAAAAGTATCCATGATCTCTGGCAGGGGTTCCCAAACTTTTTGACACGGGGACCAGTAAATCCATTCATGAGCTTTTGGAAGACCTGTACATTCATTTGCATATTTTCATATTCATTAAGCAAATTATGAATATGCAAATAAGTTGTTTCTGGTCCTCCCAAAGCCCCCAGTGCCAGCTTTAGAAAAGCTTTTGATATGGACACCCACAATATTCTTGCCAGCAAGTTAAGGGAATATGGATTGGATAATGGACTGTAAGATGGATAGAAAGCTGGCTAGACCAGGGTTTTCCAAACTTTTTACTTTGGAACTAATTTTTTTTAGTACAGTTTTTGCAGCCCAAAAATATAAATGCATATAAAAAAAAGAATGAAAAATGAATACATTTTCAGTGTTTCACCCGGCTGCATCCTCCGCCCAGCCCGGGCCAGAGCTTGGGCGACCCGGTGCCACATGGGCATTCCGCGAAGTGGGAGCAGGAGCAGATTGTGGGTAGGGTATCTGGCTAGGAGGGAGGGTGCAAGGAGGGGACTTCAGAATGAGTTGGACCTTCCTTGAATAGCACCCTCTAGACCTGACTGGTCCCAGATGAGGGATTTTTTGGATCAGTGGAGGTCATTTCAGGGCTCCTGTTTCTCCCCATCCCCATTAGGCATCTTTGCACTTCCCTCCCCTGCAACCCAGCTGAGCAGCCCACCCCGCTGGTTCCCTGCACCTCCCCCAAAACCATGCCCCACAATCCAAGGGACTGCAGCACCAGTTCCCGGCAGCCCCTCACAGCCTAGCTGAGCTGTCCTTCTGTTCCCTATGCCTTCCTCCATTCACCTCAGCCCAGCTGAGCCCCGCATTGGTTCCCTGCATGCCTCCCCCACAGCACAGCTGAGCCCCATTTCCCTGCACCTTCCCTCAAACCCTGCAAAACTGCTGAGGCCAGCTCTGATTTCCTGCCCCTCCCTCCCCTTGAGTCTAGCCCTGGTTCCCAGCACCTCCCTCCTTCTTCAGCCAAACTGAGGTCTGAGATCTGCACCTCCCCTTCCTCCCCCCTGCATCCCAGCCTGGCACCCCCCCCTAGCATGGTGTCCCCCTGTCTCCCGCACCATTCCCCCTTTACTCCGTCTATTCTGAGAGCCGGGAACATCCGGCTGCATCCTGCGCCCAACCCGGCCCAGGTTTGGGGAACCCGACACTGCACGGGCTCTCCAGGAGCCCAGAACACCCTGGCAACCATGCTGAGGCCTGGTACCGGGCCGCAGCCCATAGTTTGGGAAACGCTGCTCTATGGTATCCAAGTTTCCTAGAGTCACTACCCTCTGGATCAGAGTGGAGTTGATTGTTTTGGCTACTTGTATAACAACAGCCCCCACTGTAAATTTTTCCACTCCAAATTGATTCCCAGCTGACCGATGGTTGTGTGGCATTGCAAGTTTCCACAGGGCAATTGCCACATACTACTCCACCGTCAGAGCGAGTTGCATTTGGGTGTCCCTGTGCTTCAGGGTGGGGGAAAGCCATTCACAAAGTTCAATGAAAGTGGCCTTGCATATTCGGAAGTTTTAAAGCCACTGCTGATTGTCCCACATGCAGCACTATGCAGTCCCCCCAGTCTGTGTTTGTTTGATAGCACCAGCATTCCACTCTTTCTGGAGGGTCGAATGCTGGCTGTGTTTCAAATTTGCTCAATGCATGGAATTGCCTGTACAGCATGTCCGTGGAACACCAAGATGGAGGAGATTCCTTCTTGTCTTCTTCCTAGAGTGCTGTACTTATACTCTCAAAATACTGCACCATTAGGCGCACCTAGGTAGACATCAACATCACAATTGTTCAATGCATAATGGGATCCACAAGGGAGGCCATGTTTTCTCTGCTATGGTCTCTGCATGAGTAACCAGGGCCGAAAAGGGTGCAAAAAGACAATTTCCCATTGATCTCACGCAAGGAGGGAGGGAGTAGACAAGTACATTATGGGACACCAAGGACATGAACCCACTGCACAGTTTTGGCCACAGCATGCACCGAGAGCATAACCCAGAATGCAAAGTGGTGCAGGCACTGTGGGATAGCTACCCACAGTGCATCACTCTCAAAGTCAACGGCAGTTTTCCTAATGGGGACACGCTATTTCAAACTACATACGTAGTGGGGTCATGGACCTTCAACTTCACAAAAACTGGGTGACAAGAAATCAACCTTAATAAATTCAACCCTATCTCTCGGTATAGAAAAGGTCTCAGCCATGAATTTGCTGCTGTCCCTCTCATCTGAAATTCTGACTGTGATACTTGTTCCTTGACAGTCCAGGAGGGAGAGGGTAAACTTTCTGAAAGGTTTCTAGTTATTGAAATAAACACATTGATGATATTATTCCAAAGAACTCTGTTGAGCACCTTCTGGCATTTGAAAAACTCAATATCAAATAAACATTTGTTCCCGTGCTTTCAGGTTTACAATAAGGGGAAATGCATGGAACACAAAACACATGTTCTAGCCTGTAAAACCACAAAGTCCACAGCTCTCAAGCACATTCCAAATACTTGGACTTATGCCAAGATAAAAAAAATCCCTACTGTAACCTTTTCCCAAGCACTTTCCAAATTAGTGCCAATTATTTCCAAGCATAACAGACTCATCCAATGTTATTTTAACTGTTGAAAAGGGGCCAACCTGGGCAATTCCAGTTTACAAACTTTATTATTTGAAATAATTAAACCAAATAGCGATGTGTAAACAAGAAGACCTCTCACTCTGACAAATCTCCCTCTGAACTCAAGAGATGTCTTGCATGAGTAAAATTTGTATAAGAACTTCTATATAAATTCAGTTCTATTGTATATTTCTACCGACAAGTGCACTATCAGGCTTCTAGCCATACAAACAAGTTTAGGGAGACTGTAGAGATGCTATTGCGGGACATGATTCCTTTCATGTTGAATGTAATTATATTATGGAATCTGTAAGACATAGCTTAACTGAAGTTACTTCAACCACCTCTTCTTAAACCTCTCTTTTTTAGGGCTTGACCTTTCAAATGGATAGTTTCACTCATGTGAAGATCTTGTTTGACTCTCAGGTATATGGCACCATTGAACTCAAAGGGAATGTCTAAACTACATCTTTCTTTCAAAAGAGGGATGTAAATTAGATAGATCGAAATTGCCAATGAAGCCAGGATTTGAATTTCCCATGCTTCATTTGCATAATGGTGGCCGTGCATTTTTTCGAAAATGGGAATTTTGAAAGTGAAACCAGTCTAGATGCGGTTCTTTTGAAAAAAAAAAAAAACAACCAAAAAAAAACCTCCTGAGGTACAGGATCTTTCGAAAAATAGTTGGGTTTTTTTTCAAAAGAACTGAGTCTAGACAGAGGTTTCTCTTTCGAAATCCCTGTTTTCGAAAGAACGCACGGCCACCATTATGCAAATGAAGTACAGGAAATTCAAATCCTGGCTTCATTTGCAATTTCGATCTGTCTAATTTACATCCCTCTTTCGAAAGAGTGATGTAGTTTAGACATAGCCAAAGGGACTATTTAGATAAGATAAATTATTCATGTGCTTACATGTCTGTTGTACAGGGACTCGAACAATTAAAAAAGTCTTATTACATGAAAAACTTATTCTTAATTATTTTCAAAGTAGTTAATGTACTAAATGTGCATGATTAAAAATCACTATTTACATTCTCCATCATTTCCCATCAATCTGCTGACTCCTCCAGGTGCCATGAGGCAAAGCAACATGCCATACAACATTTTAACTCATTAATTCCCAAGGAAAATAATCCCACTCATTTTCAGCATGCTTGAAATCTTTTTGACTATCTGGCTGAGGCCTTCAATAAGCTAATGATGTGATGCCCACTAATCTTGATAGTTGAAACATAAAGGCTGTGTCTACATTGGCAAGATTTTGCGTAAAAGCAGCTGCTTTTTCGCAAAATCTTGCCGCCTGTCTACACTGGCCGCGAGTATTTGCGCAAGAACACTGACATTGTAATGTACAAAATCAGTGCTTCTTGCGCAAATACTCTGACGCTCCCACTCAGGGATAAGTCCTCTTGCACAAGTGTTCTTGCGCAATAGGCCAGTGTAGACAGGTAACATCATTTTCTTGCGCAAGAAAGCGTCTACACTGGAACGGATGCTTTTGCGCAAAAGCAAATCTTTTGTGCAAAGGCACATGCCAGTATAGATGCTCTCTTGTGCAAATACTTTTAACGGAAAAACTCTTCCGTTAAAAGTATTTGCGCAAAATCATGCCAGTGTAGACGCAGCCAAAGAGGAAAGTCCTTGGTTTGTGCTGTGTTTCTAGTTTGCATGATAAAAGATATTTTTGATGTTACTTCTAATTTTTTATGGTCTTTGAATATTTTTCCTAACACAAGGACAACAATTTAACTGAGTAAGATCTTAAGAGAATTACAGAATGGGAAATGTAGAGCTAGTGGCCCACCCCACTCAATGCAAGCCTTTCTGTGGATTGCCAGCCAACCACCCAGGATGACAAAATGTCTTTGCTTATCTCTAACTACCTTAAATACTCAATTATTTATATTAGGCTACTGGAACTAGAACACAAGGGGATATATGTAACCAGTAAGAAAGGAAATATTAATCAAAATAAACATTATTAAACAGATTAAGTGCTTAAACTTTATCATTTTAATTTACCAAACTTCATTTTAAATAAAGTAAAATATTAATTTATGTCCAAAACAAAAGGGCAACTGGGACGAAAAGATAAAAGGTGTAAGTCATGATTCCTAGGACTGGAAGGGGCTGCAAAAATGTGTGTGTTTCCTATTTAAGGTCCATAAAAAGGAAGATGTGAGAGGAAAATAGGCACAGACACCTTTAAGCCAAAGTCTATGCTATCTATTTCCACCGATTCAGCACTTCAGGCGCAGTCTAATACTGTTTAAGTAGGTGGAACTTTATTCACCACAAGAAAAATCCCAACTTCTCCATCCCACTAGTCTGGTGTTCCCCTTATTGCAAAAGTACCTTTTTTTTTTTTTTTTAACTCAAGCTGCTTTTTTTCTCCCCCTCTTCTTCCAAATGTTATTGCCTCAGAGAGCAGCAGTTAGGGTGCATTGTTACATTCTTCATCTGCACTTCCTCAATTTGGATTGATTTAAAATGATGCAGATCTTGACACGTTAAAACTCCTTGCCCTAGGAGTGTTTGTTGTACCTACTCAGTTTTCCTTCATTAAGGGACCTGTCCTGTAAGCAGGCAAAGAAAAGCTAGGCAGCTGCCATGCTCTCGGGTGTGAGCGCCAAATACACACTTCCTGGGAAAGAGGGCTGCTTTCTCCAACCTGCAAAGTCTGAACAAGGCCCAGGGTAATAAAAAGGAAGTGGCAGTGGAGAAAGTGACAAAACATAAACAGTTGTGTGCTACAGATGGCACTGATATCTTATAAAGGAACTCCGTCGAAAAACCCTCAAGTTTATTTAATGATAGGCACTGTAAAGGAGAAAGTGGCATTCTGAAGAACAACGGATTTTTCTTCCTTTGCCATGAGAAGAATGTTGGTTGAAGCAAATTGCTAGTGGAAGCAGAAAATTAGCATTTTTGGTATTTTTTAAAAGGCCCATATTATATGGGCCAAACTAGCTCCACTGTAGTGGCAGAGCTATGGACAATGACACCCCAGTTAATCCTCCACAATAAGGACATGTATGACAAATTAAAGCTGCATGGCAGCTGCCTGACCTTACAGACCCAATTTTAAATAGGTCTCTTACAATTTGAAAGAGGACAATGCATGCAATTTGTGGGGACAATTATTTCCAGTGATCTCACTTTCATTTCAAGAATGCCATGTTCAGAGAACCCCGGGCTAAACTGATGTCATAGTAGACTACTTCATTTGCTGGCTAAAGTCTCTGTTATAATATTTAATTTTCACTGCATCAACATCTGGCCAGGCATCCTAAACTAACGATTTAGCTACCATTTTAAAAAATGGGCAATGATGCTTGGAAACAGAAGGAAGATTTCAAATTCAATATAAATAAAATGGCAGATTTTCTCTCATAAAATATTGCCAAACTGCGTAAAAACCCTGTAGTGTAGACGAAGCCTTACTGTCCTTCACAGTGAGATGATGAACAAAGGCTGTTTGAGTTCTGTACAGTAAAGGATCCATTTCATTCTATTCTTTATGGCTTTGTCTACACTAAGCTTTTACAGGCAGAAAATATGCTAATGAGGGACTCATTAGCATAAGTCACTATCTCATTAGCATATTTTCTGCCTTTTCTTTTTGCGCAACGGGTTTTTGCACAAAAAGAAGCAGTGTAACCGCTTCCATTTTGTGCAAAAAAACCCATTTTGCGCAAGATCCTTATGCCTCTCCTGGAGTTTTTGCACAAAATGGAAGCGGTTATGCTGCTTCTTTTTGCACAAAAAGAAACGGTAGAAAATATGCTAATGAGACCGTGACTTATGCTAACAAGTCCCTCATTAGCATACTTTCTGCCTGTAAAAACTCACAGTGTAGATGTAGCTTATGGTTTTGTCTACACTGCAGGGGTTTTGTGCAAGAAGCCTTTTGCGAAAGAGTTCTTACGCAAAAGTGCATCCAGACCTCAAAGCACATTGCAAAAGCAATGTGCTTTTGTGCAAGAGAGTGTCTGTAACCCAGGCACTTAATAGGGAGCTATCTCTTTAAGAGACCCCTGTGGGGGGAGGTAGGAGTGAGTTGAGTGTTACTGTTGCTGGGCACATTCAGCACTCCACCCAGAAGCTTCTGGAGTTGGGTCCAGTAATTTGGGTTCAGACTTCATGAGCAAGCAGGCAGGTCAGATGCTTTTCTAAGGCCTGTGTGAGCTGGAAGAAGTTAAGCAAGGAGCAGAGAACTGGCTGCTGTTCCTCACTCTGCAGCACTTTGCAGCAAGGTTTCTTTAATGTCTGTTCACTTGTGAGCTGACTAGTTCAAATCTGCCTGGTGGCAGCTACACAGATGCTCTTACACAGGAAAGCTCTGATGGCCATTCACAGAAGGGCCATTAGAGCACCTGTGCTTTTTCCGATAGGGGTTTCTTGCACAAAAACCCCTCTGGAGCATCCACACCTGCCGTTCTGTGCAGAGCTGTAGCGCAAAAAGGAGTTATTCCTCATGGGGAGAGGAATAACTCTACCGGCAAAAGCCCTCTGTTCTGTCCATTTCTTTGCACACAAATGTGCTTGAGGTATAGATTCTCTGCCGATTTTTGCACAAAAACAGCCATATTTGCACAAAAACCTTGTCGTGTAGACATAGCCTATGTGTTTGTTGCACTTCACTTTTACTGAAAGTGGATCATTGAGTATTTTCTCAAGACAACATTAGCTTTGGAATTGTGTTAGCTTTGGACATAAACAAGTGTCAGAGTTACTGTAAGTTAACAGCAGCTGCATAAATCCACTAAAGAGCTTGAATGTTATTATTTTATTACATATTTTGGCCCTTGTTATCCAAATGAATAAATCACATAATAAACACAAACATGCACAGGGATCTACCCTAGCAACTTGAACTTTGGACAGTCAGACTACTTATTATCAGCAGTAGCAATATGACTCGGAGCCCAGTGGTGGATTAGGGCTCAGTGTAGTAGGTGCTGTGCAAACACAGAACAAAAAGATGGACCCTGTCCCAGGGAGCTTACATTATAAATGTAAGACAAGAAACAGACAAACAAGCGGACAGGCAGATGAGGAAGTCCAAGGAAAACAATGAGACAATACTTGTCAGCATGATAAACAGAGGTATCAGTTCACTTACAGCCTAACCACTGTCAAGATTTTTTGTAGGCAATCATGTTGAAGGACAGTTTTGAGGCTGGATCTGAGAGCTTGAGCAAGATGTTTAGCTGTGTAGAGGAATGAAAAGGGCCATTCCTAACATGTTGTAGCAAAGGCTGTAGATAAGGATCCTGCTCTAAAAAACTGCTACTGTAGTACTATTGCAAGTCTAAAGAGACATCGGTAATCAGTACATTTTGTTATTTGAACACACAATGGCTGTCATTAAAAAGAAAGACTAAAAAATTTACCACACCACTGTAAAATCAGTACCTTACATATCACTGTGCTTACTAATGGTAAATGCTGACTTGCATTTTATGCACCTTTCATCATGAACTCACCCACCTGTGTGATGAAAATGTGACTTTTTTCTGAAAGGCACAGATTTCGGCAGGCAGGAACACTTGCCTCGTGAACTCTCTTTCATTTTGGTGGGGCCATGTTCCAATCCTACTTTTGCTCATTGCCACAGTGGATAATCTCTACACAAAAGGGAAGGATCATTAACTACTAGCCATGTAAAAGGTGAGTTACTATAACTGTATGGGGAACCTTGCACAAAGTTTTTATATGTCTAAGTTCCTGTGTGTGGTGCAACAAGTGAGTCCTAAATTCCACAGCAAGCCCTGCTGTCTTTTCTGTCTGTGGGTATGTCTCGGCTGCATCCCTCTGTCGGCAGAGGTGTGCAGATTATGCCTCCCTTATGCCTCCTGCAAGGAGGTTTACAGGATCTGTCGAAAAAGGCTTTCTTTCTCGACAGATCCCTCTCTGGACTGCCGCTTTTTGCCGACAAAGTGCTGAGTCTGCAAAATGCGGTGGCCATTTTTATGAAAATAAGGCGTGCGATATTTAAATCCCTGCCTCATTGGCAATGTCGACCTCCCTAATCTGCATCCCTCTGCCAACAGAGGCATACAGTATGTCTACACTGCAGACAGAATTGAGACTGTAGCAGGGGTTCACCTATCTGAGGGTATGTCTACACGACAAAGTTAATTCGAACTAACAAACATTAGTTCAAATTAACTTTGATAGGTGCTACACACGCGAACCACTAGTTCGAACTTAATTTGTACTAGCGGAGCGCTTAATTCGAACTAGGTAAACCTCATTCTATGAGGACTAATGCCTAATTCGAATTAACTAGTTCGAATTAAGGGCTGTGTAGCCACTTAATTCGAACTAGTGGGAGGCTAGCCCTCCTCAGCTTTCCCTGGTGGCCACTCTGGGCACCACCAGGGAAACACTACTGCCCCCCTCCCGGCCCCGGAGCCCTTAAACGGGCACGGGCTGGCTACCCAGCCAGCAGACCCTGCACCTGGCATGGCTCGCTGCCACCCAGCCCTCCGCCTCTTCACGGGACCAGGCTGGCGGCTCCCAGGAGCCTGCCCGGGTCCGCAAGAGGCAGGCGCCCGCCTGGTCTAGTGCAGACATTGTGGACCTCATCTACGACATCCGCACTAGGCACAGGAAAGTGGCCATCTAGGGCAGGATTGCTGCCAGCCTGGCCACCCAGGAGCAGGTTTGCATAAAAATCAAGGTGGTCCACTGAGACTCCTGACCCTGAGCCCTGAGCTTAGAATGGCTGTACTGGGTCAGACCAAAGGTCCATCTAGCCCAGTAGCCTGTCTATCAACAGCGGCCAACCCTAGGAACCCTGGAGGGGATGGACCGAAGACAATGACCAAGCCATTTGTCTCGAGCCATCCATCTCCAGCCTTCCACAAACAGAGGCCAGGGACACCATTTCTACCCCCTGGCTAATACCACTCCATGGACCCAACCTCCATGACTTTATCTCACTTCTCTTTAAACTCTGTTCTAGTTGTAGCCTTCACAGCCTCCTGCAGCAAGGAGTTCCACAGGTTGACTATTTGCTTTGTGAAGAAGAACTTTCTGGTATTAGTTTGAAGCCTGCTACCCATTCATTTCATTTGGTGTCCTCTAGTCCTTCTATTATGGGAACTAATGAAGAACTTTTCTTATGCACCCTCTCCACACTACTCATGCTTTTATAGACCTCTATCATATCCCCCCTCAGTCTCCTCTTTTCTAAGCTGAAAAGTCCCAGTCTCTTTAGCCTCTCTTCATATGGGACCTGTTCCAAACCCCTGATCATTTTAGTTGCCCTCCCCTCTCCCACCCTCTCTCTTGCCCTCTCTCACCTCCTTTTCCAAGTCTCCCCAGAGGTTAATCCCCACCCCCACCCCGAGTTTTGTTAAATAAAGAGAGTTTCTATTTTTGAACACACGTGACCTTTATTTTGTACATCAGGAAGGGGGGCTAGGGAGGAGTAAGTGGAAGGAGGTTAGGGAGGAATGGTGTACGAGCCCCCAATGGGGAGGATTGGGGTGGCTCTGCAGGCTCTTCAGGGTGGAAGCTCTCCTACAGCCCCCCAATTTACACACACCCCCCCCGGATGGCAGCTTGCGGCAAGTGAAGCTGGGCTGATGGCCGAGTACTGTGATGTGCTGAGTGTGGGCATTCAGGGCACTCCAAGCCAGGACTGCTTTGCTGTCCCTCATCGAGTTAGACAAGCGAGCGGGGAACCCTGAGAACTGTCTGTCCGGGGTGGGGGTCGGGTCCCTTTAAGCACAACTCTCAGCTAGCCTGAGACAGCAGCTCCACGCTCTAAGTCCTAACCTGATGCCCTGTCGGCACTGCTTCCGGCCAGCCTTAACCTCGGTTAAGGGTCCACTCAATGTGGACATGATAGTTCGAATTAGCAAAATGCTAATTTGAACTAGTTTTTAGGTCTAGATGCACTAGTTCGAATTAGCTTAGTTCGAATCAACTAATTCGAATTAAGTTAGTTCGAATTAGTGCTGTAGTGTGGACATACCCTGAGTTAGCTTTGATCTAGCGGATTTGAAGACCAGCAGCAGTGAAACCGTGGCAGCATAGGGTGTGATATAAATTAGTTACACATTCCGAGGCCCCTGGGTATGTTTTCAGTTTGTGCTATATTGGCTTCTGTGCTATTGTTACTCCAGCTTTTTCAGTCACAGGATTTGCTTACATATGCTGAAGCTGCACCTCCAATTGCAGCACAGAGAAGTCCAAATCCTGTAGCAATTCAGTAGATAAACAAGGGTAGGCTTTGTTGAAGTAAATGTGAAAATGAATAATATCAGTGCACTAGTTGTGTGCAGTAGCCACCGCCACGCCTGGGGCCGTGGAACCCCAGGAGCTGCATCAGCAGCCTTCACACGTGGTAACTAGAAACCCTGGAGGCAATTTGATATTAAATTGAGGGTTTTTTCTGCTCTCCTTTTTCAATTTATACTTCTGGGATGCTTTCTTGGGGTGCCAGAGCTCTAGGTCATTCTTACCCCCTCTGTATCAGCGGGACAGATTGGTACTAATGTTCTTTGTCTGTTTCTCTTTCACCTTCTGGCCTGCTCTCACTTCATAGATGATTCACTGGGACAGGCTCCAGGCTGGTTTTCTGGCTTTCTGTTTATCTTGTTAGCTTGCTCATCTTTATACTTTCCCTGAAACCTTTTCTTGGTTTCCAGCCCACTCACTTGTGCATCTCTCAGAAATCTAATTTCTGACTGTTTGAGGTGTGAACTGTGTTTAAATCCTGCCTCGCTTTCCAACTGTGACACTTCCTTGGGGTACTCAGGATTGAAAGTCACTTTGGCTACGTCTAGACTACATGCCTTTTCCAACAGAGGCTTTTTCAAAAGTAAAAAATCAATCCGCTTTTTTGAAAAAGAGTGTCCAGACTGCCAGACGCTCTTTTGGAAAAAAAAAAAAAAGGCACCCAGAAGTGCTTCTGGCAGGGCATGGGGACAGCCTTTATTTTCAGGTGCTGCTGCATGCCCTTTGCAGAGACGTCTGCTTAAAGGATTCCTCCTAGACAGCTGTTGCTCTGCTCCTCCTTCTGGCTTACCTACCTCCTAGAGCAGGCATGTCCAAAGTCCGGCCCGCGGGCCAATTGCGGACCGTGTTCCGGTTTAATACGGCCCCACAGGTAATTTGGCAATATCTATCTTTTATGGCCCCCAACGAATCCATATGTATTGAGATGAATACATTGTAAAATCTCAGTTAATATCAGTAGGTCTAAATCAGTTATAAATATATTTGGACACAACATGTATACTTGGTGTTATGTTCCTGTTCATATTTTTTTAACTTAAAAGTTGACAGACAACCTTTATTACCAATAATATGTAATGTACTTTACAATGTTCCTGACATATATTTCAGCTTCCTGGATTTTTTTTTCATCTGGCCTTCAGATATGAAAGGCAGAGTGATTAACACCTGTTTAGATTTGTCATCCATGTGACGAAATGAAAAGTATGCCGTTTGCAATAAACTTTGCATAAAATAGTTAATTTGCATTTAATTTTAATGGTTCAAAGAATGTCAGGCAAAATGGTCGGCCCTCACGCTTGTTCACTTCATCAAATCTGGCCCTCTTTGAAAAAAGTTTGGGCACCCCTGTCCTAGAGGGAAAGCAAAGCTGCTGCAGTGCTTGCTCTGGTTGCCCGGCTTCCTCGGACACAACAGCAGTTTATTTTCAGGGTTTTTTTTTCTGCTTTTCACTGTTTTTGGCCATAGAGCCTGAGCTGCACCTGGGCAGGCGATGGCCCCACACTGTCATGCTGCAGCTTCTGCATCTTCATGACTCTGTCATGAAGCTCCTTCCCCATATGGACCCGGACCACACTGAGACCCTCCTCCGGGATGCAGGAGCTCTGTCCTTGTCCCCAAACTTTTTTGGGGACAGGCAGATTTAGAGGCACAAGACGAGTTCGGACTGGTGGGACCAGCTTGTCATGCAGCTCTGGGACGACGACCCCTGGCTCCGCAACTTCCGGATGCAGAAGGCCACATTCCTGGAGCTGGGTGCCTGGCTCGCCCCTGCTCTGGAACACCAGGACACCCACCTGCGGCCCGCCATCCCCCTGCAGAAGCAGGTCGCAATCGCCCTGTGGAAGCTGGCCACCCCCGACCACTAACACTCCGTAGGACACCAGATTTGTGTGGGGAGGTCTACCGTCGGGGCCGTTTTGATAGAGGTAAGTCACTTTCAGGGGACAGGCCCTGCTGGGGGGGGGGGAGGGTTAAGAAAGGGGGACTGACAGGCAAGGGCAAGAGGGAGTGGGGGATGGAGTGGCACTTGGAGGCCGCTCCTTGGCCACCCCAGCACTGATTTGGAGGAAGAAGGCATCCTGACAAGAGGAGGGGTGGTTTGGGGGGGGGGAGAGCTCTCCTCCCAAGTGCTTAGGTAACCTATTGAACTCCCTGGTTTCTGTCTGTCTATTTGTCTCGTGCTGCAGTTGGTGAGGGCCAGTAATGTGGAGCTGCTGAAAAGGCTCGTCCATCTCGGGGACCTGGACAACATCATTGCTGGGTTTGCTGCCCTTGGCTTCCTGAACTGCGGAGGAGCCCTCGATGGGGGACACATCCCAATCTGCACACTGCCCCATTGAGCAGCCCAGTTTATAAACAGGAAGTGCTACTATTCCATGGTGCTTCAGGCCCTGGTCGACCGCCGGGGACAGTTTCTGGACATTTGTGTTGAGTGGTCGGGGAGGGCACATGATGCCCACATCTTCCGCAACTCCTACCTGTACCATAGGTTGCAGGCAGGCACATTTTTCCCCCAGCAGCACCTCACGCTTGGGGACTTACAGATTCCAGTATGCATAGTGGCCGACGCAGCGTACCCATTGATGCTGTGGCTCATGAAGCCCTACACCGGCCACCTGGATGCGAGCAAGGAGCTTTTCAACACGCATCCAGGTAGAATGCACCTTCAGACATCTGAAATGGAGGTTCCGTTGCTTCCTCACACACCTGGACATGGGTGAACGCATCATCCCAGAGGTGGTGGCCGAATGTTGCACCCTCCATAACATGGTGGACAGGAAAAGGGAGGCCTTCTCCCCGGGGTGGCGGACAGGTGCTGATGCGAGGAGAGGCCATTTTAGCAGCCCCGGACGGCTGCCATCTGCCAGGCTCGCCAGTCTGGCCCTGAGAGAGAGATTCTCAGAAGGAGCCCACTGACTCGCCCCAGGGTCTCCCCCATGGGGAGTTTGGCCTGGCCCACCTCTACCTTTCCCTCCACAACCCTCACTCTCTTCCCATAAATACATACACACAAAAGGCCACTTTTTTAGAAAAAACCCTGTAGTCTAGACACACCCTTTGTTACCCCTCCTGCCTCTGCTACTCCCCACCCCTCTCTCAAACACATACACACACACACACACACACACACACACACACACATACACACACACTCTCTCTCTCACACACACACACACACAAACACCTCAGCTGAAACCAAACAAGCTGGAGTGCACATGGTCTCTCTGGAGAAAGCAAACTTGTTAATTCTGTGTGTGACCAGTGCCGGGTCTGATTGTTATGGGGGACCACTCTTTAAAGGAGTGGGGAAGAGGGGAGCACCTCCAATAAACCTTCAGGGCAAAGTGAAGGCTGACAGAACTTCTGGGGAGATTGTTTGGGTGGCTAACACACTACAGGGAGATGACATTCAGTTTAGCAAAGAAGCTCTCACTGAGACATGAAGTTAATAAGGTCACTCACAGTCCTGTCCTGTGAGGAAGCTCTACAACAGTGGTCCCCAACGTTTTGGGACTGCCGGGCACCTGGGGGTGGGGCCACTCATGCGCTGCACATACGGGGGCGGGGCTATTCACAGGCTACTTGCCTGGGGGCAGGGCCAAGCATGCACCGCACGCCCGGAGCCGACACCGACATGTACCGTGACTCCGGGCAGGGGCCACCCAGGTGCCACATGTCAGGAGCCGGCACCGGCATGTGCCGTGACCCTGGGCAGGGGTCGCCTAGGTGCCACACACCTGGGGCCGGCACCGGCATGTGCCTTGACCCCGGGCAGGGGCCGCCCAGGTGTTGCGCACCTGAGGCTGGCACCGGCATGTGCGGCAACCCCGAGCAGGGGCTGCCCAGGCACTGTGCACCCTGGGGCCGGCACCGGCATGTGCTGCACACCCGGGGCCAGGGCCAGCACCAGCATGTGCTGCGACCCCTGGCAGGGGCCGCCCATGTGCCCGGAGCTGGCACCTGCCACACCCCTGGGGGCGGGGCCAGCCGAGATTGCTCCACGGGCGCACATAAATGGCCTGGCTGGCACTATGGCGCCCGCGGGCACCGCGTTGGGGACCACTGCTCTACAACTACACTGGGGTATGTCTACACTACCCCCCTAGTTCGAACTAGGGGGGGAATGTATGCATACCGAACTTGCTAATGAAGCCCGGGATTTGAATTTCCCGGGCTTCATTAGCATAAAGCTGGCGCCGCCATTTTTAAAAGCCGGCTAGTGCGAACCCCGTGCCACGCGGCTACACGCAGCATGGACTAGATCGTTCGGATTAGGCTTCTAATCCGAAGTATCTGTACGCCTCGTGGAACTCCACTGTAGGAGCTGGGAGAGCGGGGTAGATCTGAACACGCGGGCAGTTGGATAAGTGACATTTGGGCACCAGCACAGTCCTGGGCAACTGCTTTGGATTTAGGGGTAACTCCATTAGTGAACATTTGTTACAAAGATCACCAATGAAAGAGTGAATGTTGAAATTTAAATTGCCCTCATTATATTTCTAGATTAATGGGCAATCCATTGATATTATAAAAGGAGAGTTCATACTTCTTAGAGCTGTCATTTTAGGCTGTGGACTCAGGGAAAAACTATATTTGTTTACATTTGGCTTGGTTTTTTGTTTGTTTGGTTGGTTGGTTTTGTTGTTTTAATTTGTTCTGGGGGATTTTTTTTTTTTTTTTTTTTTTTTTTGGTCTTTTGCCTCTGTAAGAGCTAGAAACATAAAGTGTGTTAAATACATAGACACAGGACTCAGTTCTACAGAAAGTAAGAGTGAAATACACGGGGTCCTTATAACACCTAACTTAAGTCAGGACTATTATCTCTATGAAGCATGTTTGTACAGCCCATAGCATATGAGGTCTTGATCCATGACTGGAATTCTTAGGCACGACAGTAATCAATGATGATGATGATGCCTCCCCTTCCTTAGCACTAATTATTGTGTCAACAATTATTAGTTTAACTACCATCTATTGATTACATGGGTGGGCTTTCTTTTATTAAGATATACTCAGAATTATTTTCTGAAAGCACTGCATTACATGTTATTCCATCACATTTCAGAATGAGGTTATTTTTCAGTAAACTTTCTGAAGGAAGAGAATTAAATTTAGTTATATATGTCAGTCCCCGTAATACATGAGGTTCGAAGGGATGCCGGAAAGGATGAGACCACAACTGGGAGCTTTAAAAAGCACAAACTGATTTTATGTTGATGGCGTCAGACAATCATCAGAACAGAAATTGAACAGATTGCCAGACAACACAAAACAATTCCCTAAGGCTTTTCTAAATCACAATAATTTCCAATAACTGCCCAGGGGTTAGGAACAGTTGAATTAACACTGGTATTGGCCATAGGGCTGATTATTTAGCGGCTTTCAAATATCTAAAAGGGTGTCACAAGGAGGAAGGAGAAAATTTATTCCTCTTGGTTTCTGAGGACAGGACAAGGAGTAATGGGCTTAAAGTGCAGCAGGGGAGGTTTAGATTGGACATTAGGAAAAAATTCCTAACTGTCAGGGTGGTCAAATATTGGAATAAATTGCCAAGGGAGGTGGTGGAATCTCCCTCTCTGGAGATATTTAAGAACAGGTTAGATAGACATCTGTCAGGGATGGTGTAGACGGAGCTTGATCCTGCCTTGAGGGCAGGGGGCTGGACTCGATGACCTCTCGAGGTCCCTTCCAGTCCTATGATTCTATGATTCTATGATTTACACAACTTTATACAAGGAAACAGAAAAAATCTAAACCACAACTATTTATAAACTAACTTAGTAACTTTTTAGCCACTGTCACTTGACAAGCAATAAGGACAACTAAAAAACCAATTAGGATAGGGATGATGGCGGGGGGGGGGGGGTATACCAGTTCTGGAGACAGCAGGAACACAAGTACCGGTCGCATGCTCATAAACTGTCTCCACTCGGGTCGACCAACTCGGAGTACGCTCAGTAAGACTCGAGAGCGGGGGGTGCAAGGCGTCTGGGTGATCAGGCCAGGCGTTCACTCGATGCGAATCCCCAGTGAGAGAGGGGCTGCCTGCCTGTTTTATTGCCTGTGAACTTATCACCCCATAGGTTGCTTTTTGCTGCAGTGGGTGGAGTAGCAGGCCTGAGCACAAGTCAGCCCATTGGCTGATCTTTTACAGCAATGGGTGGAGCGAGCAGGGGAAGATTATTAATTTACATGCCCTTATATGGAAAACACTCCATCTCACAGACAGAGCCCCCTATACCAGCCTCAGAGGAATTACAGGCTATGGCTCCCTGCGACGGGCAGCCATTTCTGATGTTCTGTCTCGGACAATATAATATTTACCTCTTCAGTTTTTTGCACCTTCTATTCTTACCATTACTTGTTGATTTGCTCATTAGGGATAAATTTTGGACCTGATCCTAATACTGGTTTAGTGGCACAAGAAAGTATTCATTAATACTACCTCCTGAGACTTTAAAACTAAGATTTAGAAACAGCAATTTGTTGCAAATTGTGTATCTTATTTCAATGCTATTTCAAAATATCTTATTTTGTCATTTGGTGCTGTCTACACAGTGCCAAATTTCAAAATAAAGCGCTATTCTAACATGTCCCTTGCTCCTCATAGAATGAGGCATACAGGGACATTGGAATAGGAATCCTGAAATAACTGGCTTGCTGTGAAGACATAGGATAACTATTTTGGGATACTCCAGTATCCCGAAATAGTGTTGCAGTATAGACGTACCCTATGGTGCCACAAGACTACTAGATGTTTTTAAAGCTCCAGACTAACAAAGCTACCTCTCTGAGACTGCATGAACCGGTAAAGACAAATATGGTTTTTGTATCATACGTGGGATGATTATGAAATATCCTTTCATAAAATGATGAAAGGATTTATTTCATGACAAGACAGTGAAACCTGAGTCATAGGGGAAAGTCAAAAAGGGTTAGAGGAAACAGAAATTCAGAGGAAATTCTATGAAACTAATGTATGCAGGATATTAGCTTTATTGCAGAACTCAAAAAAACCCCAAAGAAACGGAATGAAATAGGTGAATATAGTTTCTGGCTCTAACTCACTGCCAGCCTATGATAAGCTAATCATTTTGGGGTTAGAAACCTGAAGTGCTTTGTAATATCAAACCTCAAGATAAAAAAGAGCCAATATGTCATAAATAAAAAAAATCCCCCCAAAAAACAAAGGACCAAGTAGTCTGGTGAAAACAGAATAAGTGACATTGCTGTTACTTATCCCCAGGAAGGGCAAGTACTGTGGGTCTGGTCCTGTTCTCATTGAATTAAACATCAGCCTGCTAGTCACAGCCCATTGAGTACCTGCTTGCTTCAGGTTTATAGTGGAGTGTGTTATGGGGGCTGGGCACTGAGACTAGTGGCCTAGTAGGCAAGGCGGAGAGCTCCCTGACGAGGCTCTAGCCTGCCATTCTTAGATCCCCCTTAGGAGCCCTTAACAAGAAGGCGGGGCTAGTCAGTGACACCCTAAAACAGGGGTGGGCAAAAGGCCCTCTGCTGGTCAGATCTGGCCTGCCAAGCTGGTGGATCCGGCCCTCAGCTGCCCTGCCGCCACCCCAACACCAGGCCAATCAGGGCCTGGGGCAGGAGAGCGCACAAAGTCTTCTGACCCCTGAAAGAGCGCTCAGCGACTAGAGAGACACACCAGCTGATTTAAAACAGCTAGCATTTATCTCTAGCTGCCACGAGCCTTTGGCTGTGGGGGGACCTTTGCGCACTCCCCGCCCCCAGGCCAATCAGGCAAAATCTCTCAGGGTATGTCTACACTACCCTCCTAATTCGAACTAGGCATACCGCACTTGCAAATGAAGCCCGGGATTTGAATGAGGAGTGAAATGAGGAGTACAGCTAGTTCGGATTAAGAAGCCTAATCCGAACTAGCTACTCCGTGCCGCGTGTAGCCGTGCGGCACGGGGTTCGAACTGCCGGCATTTAAAAATGGCGCCGGCCGGCTTCATGCAAATGAAGCCCGGGAAATTCAAATCCCAGGCTTCATTTGCAAGTGCGGTATGCCTACATTACCCTCCTAGTTTGAATTAGGAGGGTAGTGTAGACATACCCTCACGTCCTGTCCCTGCCCTGCCAGGGGCATGCAGCAGCTAGAGAGATGTCTCTCTAGCCGCTGCGCTCTCCCCGCCTCCAGGCCCTGATTAGTCTGAAGGCGGGGGAGCAGCAGGGTGGCACCGGGCCGGATCCACCAGCTTGGCAGGCCGGATCTGGCCCACAAAGGGCCCTTTGTCCACCCCTGAGCTAGAGACACATGCCAGCTGTTTTAAAATTGCTGATATGTCTCTCTAGCTGCTGTGCACTCTTGCAGGGGATGAGGAGACTTTGCACGCTCCCCTGCCCACAGACACTGATTGTCCTGCAGGTAGGGGGAGCCACAAGGTCTTCTCCCGCTAGGCACCTAGAGGGAACTGATAGCTATTTTTAAACAGCTGGTGTTTCTCTCTAGGGGGCGGGTGGAAAAGAAGCCCAAACATCTGCTCAAAAGGAGAGGGAGAAAGAGAGCCTATATGAACTGGCTGGACTGGACTGGACAAGTGAACACCCCAACGCTGCAGGACCCATCTCTCAAAAAATCCACGCGACAAAAATCTAGAGACATTGCTGAATATTTCATCACCTTTGAGAGATTGTGCACCATGCATTCAATTCCTGAAGATCAGAAAATGACCACTCTTGTTGCAAAACTGAAAGGGAGATCCTTAGACATCTCCAATAAAATGCCTATCGCAGACAGTTCAAACTATGAAAAATTCAGAGATGTGGTTTTAAGACAGTTTCAGATTACATCTGGGTGAAATTTAGATCCTTTAAGAGAGGGGCTGGGCTATGGAATGTGGCTTACGTTAATCAACTGAAAGATCTGCTAGATAAGTGGGTGAGGGGGAAAGGAGTCACAAGCTTTGAGGGTTGTGTAGGAACAGTTGTGTAGGAACAGTTCCTAGACATGGTTAAAGTTGATGTTAAGCAGTGTTTGTGGGATAAATAAATCAGTCAAAACCATGGAAATTCTTATTGCTGGTTTTTCAAACCAATATGAGTAGCCCCAAACCCCTGGAAAGGCAAAATCTCAGGCAGAGTGGGGGGATAAGTCATTGACTCTCTGATTCTTCTCCAGTTGGGGTAGGCAATTTGCAAGAAGTGGAGAAGATGGTGGTAGAAGCCAACCCTGACGCTAAGTTATTGCCGCCACCAGAGAGTCTGTCTAAGCTGTGAGATATCTGAGAGGGGCAAGAAAACAGCAGGGGGCAAGTCCAACTCTGGGAAGCAGAGGAGCGTGTCTCAGAGAAAAGCCTTCAGGCAGAGGTTGTGGTCTAAGATGATGCTGCAGGTGCTGAGGGATCCAGGAGCCTGATGGCTAAGAGTTTACCCAGTAGAAAAAGAGAAAAGAATGAAGAGCATTCCAAGGAAGGGTCTGTCATGGCTGGCAACTGTGTGCATACAGCTGGACAGGTGACAGATGGCCCAGAGGAGGGGGAGCAAAACTGTTCCCCCATTTTTGGTTTCAGGGGGCTGAGACTTCCAATGGGGGCTGACTCTGCTATTAGCCTCTTGGGAGCAGAAACCAGGGGATCAATGGGAGCCCCACGGATTCAAAACAAACTAGTGTCAGACACTGAATTAGTACCACCTGACAAAATTAACAACATCTCTTTGAGACAGAAAGGTAGACGGTCCTCCCAACTTACAGTAAATGTGTTCCAGGCACATGTCAGTTTAGTGTGTATCATTTATTGGAAGACTGGTATCATCTTTAAAGTTTAACTACATTATAAAAACATTTGTACATGGACCTTGTAATGATAAGTACTAACCATTTATTATTTTTTCTAAGCTGCAGCATGAAATCATAGCAAACAATATTATGACATCAGGGAGCAATTATCCTACTGCTCAAATGTAAACAGTGCAGTAGCTGGCAAACTTATTCTCTGAGTTCTGCCAATTCTCCAACAACAGCTGGAGAGTTTCTTCAGAATCAAAAAACAAAAAAGTGTGCTGAGGGGATAAGAGCGGAGAGAGAGTTATGATATAGGAGAGGGAGAAGACCTGAACAATATTTGCTCCATCAATCAGTTCAGTTGAACAAGCCATCCCTGAGCTTTCTTGTGAAACCCTTCTGCCAATAGCAGCCAGGGCCGGGTTCAATATCTAGGGGTTCCTTTCCATCCATCCAACACAGAACTGGCTCGAACCCCCACCTGGGAAATTCACATACACCCTGGGGTGACTCTGAGAAGCAATGCTTCTCCTCTCACAAGCACAGTCTAGGCATAGAAAAGAAACCTTTAATAAAAGAGGTAGAGAAGTAACGTGGGATTAATTGGGGAAAAACTAGAGTTCATAACAAACCACAAGTAAACATCCCAGCTCAAGGAGGTTGGGCAATGTCCTTTTCCTCTCAGGCTCACAAGTACAGCAATGTAAGTGTCCCATTCACATGCCCAGCCCTTCTCTGCATCCCACTCACAGTTGCTCCCCTCAGGGCAAACCAGAGTTCAGAGGTGATCTGCAGAATTCACTTCTCATCCGTGGTGGGGGAGAGGGTAGGAGGCATCTGACCTACTCCACTGATACTCACCTTCCACTTGTTTACTGCTATCTGGCACCGCTCTAGTGGCCTCCTGCTGCTGTTCCTGCCAGCTGCTTGCTTCTGCCAGCCACCTCCCTGGTCACCTGCCAGCCGCTGGTGATGGATTTGGCTCTGGGCCAAAACCTAGTGATTTCAACGCTCTGTGATATCAGCTTCTCAGGGAT
This sequence comes from Pelodiscus sinensis, assembly GCF_049634645.1. Taxonomy (NCBI): domain Eukaryota; kingdom Metazoa; phylum Chordata; order Testudines; family Trionychidae; genus Pelodiscus; species Pelodiscus sinensis. The sequence goes on from NC_134718.1 coordinate 39,567,987, forward strand.
TTTAGCTCTTGGCCCACAGCACAGGCCAGTCAAAAGAGTCCAGCATCCACTGGAATAATATTTTAAAATAATAAAGACACTCCTTATGGAGTCTGTTTTATCATTAGAACAAGGGAGGGGGGAGAGAAACAGGTTGAACTAGTCTTAAAGCTCATGCCTGGCGGGCATGTAGCCTGCTGGTTCAGAGCTCTGCCCTTCCCCTGAATTGACTTCACAGAGTGTGGAAGAGAAATCCTTGTCCATCTGAGATTCTTTATAATGACAGCATCTCTCCTTTGAACTGAGTTAAACACAGTCTGCTTTTCTGCGTTCCCAATAACTGCAAGCACTGGTGGTCATATTTTATAATTCCTATGTTTAGGGTTAACATAGTTTGTGAACCCACAATAGCCAAATTGGGTACAATAGGCTAAATACCATTCTAATAATTGAATATCATGCCTAAGCAACTGACTGAACTGTAGCTGCATAACCACACCCAGGATTTGAACTGTATTTCCATAACAGTTGAATACTTTGCCAGGGCTAAGCAGCTAAGTGAGCATGACCACACCCAGGATTCCTTTCCCATTCCAGCTGACTGCAATGGAGGATTGATTCACACCCTGCTTATACTTGCAGACTTTCTCAGTTTCACAAATCTAGTGTGAGATGGAAGAAATGAAAGCACAACTCCTTAGTGAACTGGAAAGACCTTCACTGACTACAGTGGGCCTTGGATCAGGGGTAGGGGCCAACAGAATTGCTGGGCCCCTAGGCAAGGTAGGGATGGCAGATCCTTCTTCCTGGAAATGGTGAGGCCTTGAGCAGAAGGGGCACTACTGTGGTGATGGCTGGGAGCCTGGGCCCTTTTGAATCACCAAGCCGCAGGGCAGTTGTCACCTTTGCCCCCTCCCATTTGTGGCTTGTTGCTTAACCTGTTGTTTGCTACTGGAACTGCCCTAGCAGTGTTACTTTATTAGGAAGAGTTGGTTTACCTGTGCCAAGATCCTGGGTGAAGGTGGGCAGAACTAATGGTAGGACTTAGGACAGGAACTGAAGCTGGTGAGAACCAGTATGAGGGAGGGTCAAGAGTGAAGCTGAGAGTTAAGCTGGAATCAGAGTTTGGAGTTAAGCAGATGGAGCAGTCAGGTTGCAGCTGTAGTTGGTGGCACTGAGTAGACTGTTGCCTGACAGCCTTGCAAGCCCAGATTCAAGCCCTTACAATTTGCACCATTGAAGTTATCTATAATTTGTCATGAATTAATTTATTTTCTATCCAGATAGTGGGTTTGATTCTTCTCTATAAAACTATCGCTCACAAAATTCACATGCGGATGTGTGCCACCGTGGCACCCAAGTTATTCATATATATATATATATATATATATATATATATATATATATATATAAATTAAAATGCTATGAAAGAAATAATACTAAAACAAGGGATAATTAAAAAGTGTTATGACTTTAATATGAAGTCAAATAATGAGAAAATCCTGCAAAGTTTTCAGTATGTTAGATTAGCCTCAAAGGCTGCTCTAAATCTGCACTGTCCTCAGTTCCATAGAAGTCATAGGAGGCCAAGAGTAAGCACGCTGCAGCACTGCTCATACTGCGGCAGCAGCCTCCAGAGCCCCAGTCCCTTTAAAATCACTGAGTCCCAGGGAACTTGACAGGCCTGGCAGTTCACTAGCTCCTGGGATTGGTGGCAACACATGCGTGCCCCTAAAAGTCAAGCAGTGCAGCTTCTGTTTATCAGCTATTTTGCTGACAAAATACTTCCACCCCCAATGAATGGCATTCACATTGGTACGTGCCAAGGGAAAATTTTTGTCTTGGGAGGCAAGGGGTAACACCTCTGAAGGACATAAGCTTTGTCATTCAGTTGCCAGTGTAGACATAGCCAAGCCTCCTGACAGACAACTGTCCTGTAGCAGCCTGAAAATTGCAGCTTTTCAGAACCCTGTGCACACTCGCTGACAATAACAGAATCACAGGTACCTGAGCCATCATTGGGCCAACTCACGCACGATATTTAGACAAATGTCTTCAGTGTATAGTTCAAGATACTACTATAGTATCCTAGCCAGATAAATCACCTCCTGGGGAGAACTATTTATTTTTGGTGTGTATCTATGATTAATTCATTGGGTCTTCCAAAGGAACATATAGACTCAAAATTACACTACTGTAATATAAGACTTCTTTTACTTACTATATCTATAGTGGAAAGTGGAATATGTCTCCTGGACTTTATTGGGAAGAGGACACAGAAATGGGTACTACTAATGACACATGCAATTCATGGCAGAAGCACAAGAGGCTTATGGTAAGCTGGTAAATAATGTCTGTACCAGTACTGGGAGATGAAAAATGCATTTGACAACAGTTTTAGATACATTTGGTAGTAAAAATTTCACTGTCAGTAGTTTCACAGAGAGCACCAATCAAGTAATAATTTCAGATTAATAATGTTTCAAGGAAGAATACAAAGGAAGAGTTGCACAACAATCCTACCTGCGCTGTTATTGTTACTGTTAGAAGCACAATCAGAAGCTTCTCGTTTCTGGTTGAAAATCAGACAACCTTTACCCTCACCCCAGCACTCTTTTTAAAGCTAAAACTAATACAGAAATGTATATTTGAGATGGACCGTGGCTTTGCTTTGTGCAATATTGAAGAATGCTTAGGTTTTCCATATTCCACTGCTTATGATTACTATGGCAAATCTTTTTCCTTCCATTTTTAAAGATGCTTTTATTTCAGTGTAAGAATGGGAGAATGAAGTCTAATATCAAGTACATTAAGTACACCCCCAACAACTATAAAAGCCCTACATTTTAGTCTTCAAGGACAGTTCAAAACAATGATTCCTTTTCTAAAGTATAAATTTACAGAGTAAGCTCCACAACTAGGCCTGCAGTAAAACAGCTCCCAAAATGGTATTTTGTGTTCATCTGTTCTTTTTTTTAAAGAAGTGTAAATATTTATTTGCATACCTGTTTTATCACTGTTGCTGATTTACAGCTGTGTGAGAGCAGAATCAGTCCCACTCAAGACTGGAGAAATGCTGATTTTGCTCTCACTTTATCTGATTCTGTCTTTTCTATCCCTCATACCCACCCCCGGGTTTGAGCCACACAGCCCTGCCCTGGAGCAGCTGCCCACCTGCCATGCAGCTGTTGCATCAAGGTCCGGGCAGCAGCCTCCCACTACCTCAACCTGTGGTAGCAGCACCCTCCTTGCTCACCGCCCCATACCTCGGTGGCAGCAATCCACACCATGTGGCTGCAAACTCCAGCAGTAGCCCACCCGCCAACAGCTCCAAACCCTGGTGGCAAACACCTGTTTGCTCGCTCACAGCCCCAAACCCCAGCAGCAGCCCCCCAAGACAGCCCCAGCTGCCAGAGTAGCAGATCCCCAGCCCCAACCCCATCTGCCACGTGGCCCCAGCTCTGGGATCAGCCAAGCCACTCATTTTCCAAATCCAGCAGGAAGATGAGGGCTGCTGCGCAACTGTGAAAGAGGTGGGCAGGCTTAGAACCGTTGGTGTGCGGCCGCGCAGGTGCACACCTTAGAGAGAACCCTGCTTAGGAGCCTCTCATTGAAAGTCGGTGGAATTTAGGCCCTTAAGAATATTTTTACATCTAAATTAAGCTGGCAGTTGGCCCCTGAAAGCTGACTCAGGCTGTGAGCTTCCAGGCTAAGGGGCTGTTGAATTGCTGGGTAGACATTTAGGGTCAGGTTGGAACCTTGGCTCTAGGACCCTGTGAGATGAGAAGATCCCGGAGCTCAAGTTGCAACCCAAGCCCAAACATCGACGTTGCAATTAAATAGCCCCTATGAGCCCAAGTCAGCTGGCATAGCCCAGCCATGGATGCAGGGTCATCCTTACCCATATGGAGAATACGCAGCTGCATAAGACATCTGAAAATCTGGGGCACCACTGGGTCTTCATGTCCACCCATCCTCTTCTTTCCATACCTTTTCTGTGATTGTTGCAATCTGGTGAGTCTCCCTGCTGCGGGGATCTAGTTAACTTAAAAGGAAAAAACCCTGCCAGACCTATTAGCAGATGCTGAACCAGTGAAAGAGCCATTCAAGTGGTAATAAAGCCATTTAACAGGTATATACTATCAACTGCTAAATATACTGTTATTCTACAAGAACTTTGTTTAAAATTTGCTCTACAAAATATTTCATTAGTTTGTTACTGAAGATTATAAAATCACATCTCTAAACAATTGCCCCTCTCCCGTCTGGATGCTGTCAGGCATAGGGGCCACAGGGTAGAGTACTGCATAGGGATCCATACAGTCTAAGGCTGGCCCTCCATGGGCATATTCCTGCAGTATAGACACTCCTTATTGTCTAAGCCAGTTTGAGATTTAGGCTTCTAAGGTTTAAGCTCATAAACTCCTAAGTCTAAGACACTTTTTAAAACAGAATTTAGATTGGGGTGGGCAATAATTTTTTCCAGGATGCCACTTAAAATTTTTTTGAAGTAGCCCTAGACCACCCCGGAAGGGGCAGGGCCTAAAAAGGAAGAGGAGGGACCATGACTGGTCTTGGGGGGGGGCCTCTTCCCCCCCCCTTCCCACTAGGCACCCATGCCCTGGAAGAGGCTTGGCATGCTCCTTCACCCCCAGACCAATCAGGGCCTGAGGGGCAGAGGAGGGTGGGAAACCTCCTCCCGCCCTGCGAGAAGCACTTGGCATTTTGAAGGACCGCAGGCTGCTCGCTAGTCCAGGGCAGGGCGAAGGAAGTTTCACGCAGCTCCCCCGCCCCCAGGCCCTGATTGGTCTGGGGGTGGGGGAATGTGCGAAACCTCCTCCACTTTCCCCCCCACCTTGCGAGCAGCACATGGCTCTTCAAAGCGCCACATACTCCTGGCAGAGCTTCACATGCTCCCCTGCAAGTAGGAATAAGGGATCTTGCGGAAAAGGGCTTATTTTCCGCAAGATCCCGTCTAGACTGGCGCTTTTCTCCGGCAAAGCCCCGAGCCAGAAAAAAGCGGGAGCCATATTCATGCAAATGCACGGGGGATATTTAAATCCTCCGCGGAATTTGCAATTCCGACTGGTCTCATTAGCATCCCTTTTCCGGAAGGGGTGCCAATGTAGACACAGCCTTGCAGAGATGTGCCTAAGCAGCAAATTTCAGATTTTGAACTCCTAAAATGCACATCTGTTCAGATCAAGTTTTTGGCCCTCTAAAGAGGAAGAAACAAGTCATTAAATTTGGTACTAGATCAAGTTTAGCACTGTTATAAAGACAAGGAAATTTGCCGTATCCTAAATAACAAATTCTTGGGCTGAATAAGAACACATTAAATGTGTTTCAGGTTGGCTATAAAAATATTAAAAGGCTCTGCTGGCCTTCTATGCCAGAAAGAAACTTCAGTAAAGCTGTATCTCCACAATATAGCTAAACTTAAATAAAAGCACTGTTAACACTATTTGACAGTATAATTCATTTCACTTTACTATACCGGGGAGAGATATAAGTTCATACTTCAATAACCACCATCACCAGAATATGCCACTAGAAATCCTGCAGTGCTACAGTGAAATAGCACAGGAAAGCCAAAAACAATACTTACAGTACAGAAAGGGTTAATTCCCCTCCTAAGAAAGGATAAGAAATTTTTCCTCCTGTATCAACAATAGTAGCAAATACTCCCTTTATCACAATACCACATAGGATTATAAAGTAAATGCTATAGAAATCATGATCCAGCTCTGTAGATCAGCATGTAGATTCATAGAATTCTAGAACTGGAAGGGACCTCGAGAAGTCATTGAGTCCAGTCCCCTGCCCTTACGGCAGGACCCAGCACCATTCTCTAGATCAGTGGTCTCCAACCTTTTTGCACCCAAGTTCACTTGTTAAGTCTCAGAACAGGCAAAGATCTACTGCCCCATCCCTTCCTTGAAGCCCCACCTACATTACATGAGGAAATCTAATGTAAATTAGGTGCGCAGTTCAGAGAGGGCTCAAAAGCTACTCTTAGAGCCCCTGAGATCTACCGGTAGATCGCGATCTACTGGTTGGTGACCACGGCTCTAGACCATCCCTGAGAGATGTCTATCTAACCTGCTCTTAAATATCTCCACTGATGGAGATTCCACAACCTCCCTAGGCAACTTATTCCAGTGTTTAACCACCCTGGCAGGTAGGAAGTTTTTCCTAATGTCCAACCTAACCCTCCCTTGCTGCAGTTTAAGCCCATTGCTTCTTATCCTATCCTCAGAGACCAAGGAGAACTTTCAGAACTCAACAATAGTGCAACCTCCTAATTGGCAGAATTAACAATTCCTTCCAAAGCTGAAAAAAATGGACATATTACTTAACTATTGTTTATGTTTAAACTGTTGTTTACCTATTGATTCATCTAAAGAAGTGGATTGTACACATGAAAGCTCACATTACCATCTACATGTTTTGTTAGTCTTTAAAGTGCTGCTAGACTATTTGTTGTTTTTTTTTAAAGTTTTTCCAGTTAGACTAATTCAGCTACCCCCTGAAGCTATTGTTTATGTATTATTTGTGTTCTGATAGCACCATAAGGGACTTTAGATATGCAGTAGGGTCGGGACCTATTTTAATAGGCACCATACAGATAAACAACACAAAGACTGCCTCCAGTCTAAGATTTAGACAATATACAATAATAGAGCAGGTTGAAAAACATAGAAACAATTTGTGAAAAGCACTGGCCACTGTAAAAACAGCAAACAGGAAACACAATGCCCCAAGTCAGGCAGGCATCAGGCATCCTGCCTTAATGGTGCTGACCATGAGTTAAGGTAAGCCCGAGCCTGAGCCTCAGCCTCAACCCCCTGCCCCAGCCCTGGTCCTTCCCCCCAGACTGAGAGCATCATCTCCTCACTCCAAACCACTCCTCCCCAGTCCCACCCCAAAGCATAATCCCCCAGAATAGAGCCTGTATCCCTTCTTCCACACCAGTCCCAGCCCAGAGCCTGTATCCCCTCCTGCACCTCATCCTCTCATTCCTGTGGGGCCTGAGCCCCTTCCCAAACCTGAAGCCCCCTCTTGAATCCCAAGCCCCGATCTCTGAGACCACACCAGAACCTCATCCCCTCCTACACCCCAAGCCCCTGCCACAACCCACACCCCTCTCCTGTAATCCAAATCCTTCAGCACTACCATGCAAGGCTGGAGGCCCCTCCTGCACCTCAAACTGCTCATCCAGCCCCTCCTCAGAGTCCATGGTCCCCAGCTGGAGTCCTCACTCCTTTCCCCCACCCCAGCTACCGGACCCAGCCTGGAGTCCCCATATAGAGCCAAATGCCCATTTAGAGCTCTGACCCCAGCCCCATGGAGATCAACTCACTGAGGGAGAGGGAATATAGTGAGTGAGGGGCGGGCCCTTATTGAAAGGGCGGGACAGGGTGGGGCCTCACAGAAAGAGCAGGGTTAAGGTGATAGGTTTTGTGCCAATAGGAAGTTGACAACCCCATTCTCTGGGTATGTTTGCAATACAATCAAGAGGTGTGATAACTGCTCCCTAGACACTCCAAAGACAGCTTTGATTAGCTAGATCAAAGCTAACATGAGTGACTGCAGTATAGCTATGAGAACAAGGCAACAGCATGGGCTAATATTCCAACTATATAGACCAGGCCCTGGGCAGACATTGTATGGGGGAGCTTAGTGGGTGACAACCAACCCTGCCTAGGACTAGCTTTGATCTAACTAGCTTCAAGTAGTCTGCAGTGTGCTTAAGGAGCAGCAAGCTTTGGTTGCACTGTAGACCAAAGAGGGAAAAGTCCAAAATCCTGAAGAGTCAGCATGCACTGCAGTCCCACATCTTGGGTGTGTTTAGACTACAGGGTTTTGTCAACAAAAGTGGACTTTTGTCGACAAAACTATACTTGCGTCTACACTGCCGCTGAGTTCTGTCGACATAACATTGACAGAACTCAGCAGTTTTGTGGATGGCTGTAAACCTCATTCTACGAGGAATAACGCCTTTTGTCAACAGAGTTCTGTCGACAGAAGGCGTTATTGCATCTACACTGTCCTTTGCATCTACACTGTCACGTCGACAAAGCGGCTTGCTTTGTCGATGGAACTGGATGCAGTCTAGATGCTCTTTGTCGACAGAAGCTTTGTCAACAGTATCTGTCGACAAAACTTCTGTTGACAAAAGCCTGTTGTCTAGATGTACCCCTTGTCTACTTGTGTAGACCAGGGTCTCAAACTTCCAGCATGCAGGTCACCTCCAACCAGAGCAATTGAGCAATCTAGATCCAGAGTCTCAGTGGGTTAGGGAGGCACCAGTCCAGACTCCCCACAGCAGCAAGACCTGCAGCAATGTTGAGCACACTCAGCAGGCACCACCACAGGGAGCAGGAGGGACCACTGCTGTTGCCCTGCACCAGAGCGCCCTGATAATCCCTGAGGTGGGGGGAAAGAATGGACAGGCTCTCCCCTCAGCACCGGCAGAAACTTCAAGGCTGGATTGCACAACTCTCCAGGCCAGGATGGCCCATGGGCCAGGCGTTTAAGACCCCTGATGTAGACATACTTTGAGTAAGTGACAATGCCTTTGCATAGTGCTGAAGGCAACTTCAGAAATACAGTGTTCTCTTTAGGGGAAGAGAGAGACTTAAAAGCCTGATCACCTGTAGCCATTAAATATTCCATGGCTACATTATCACAATATTATTTTTTGCCAGTGTTCGGAGGGTTGACCTCATCATCCATGATTATCCGATACACTTCAGTTGAAGTAACAATTTGGATTACACAAAATTCCTCCTTTAATTTTAGTGGTATGCATCTTCTTTACTGCTTGGGTTGCACTGCTATGTAATGCTGCCCGGTAGCTGACTGGTTCTTGAGGGGGAGGGAGAGAGTGATTCCTGTTTGGCTCTGTCTAGACTGCTGGCTTCTTTCAGAAGAACCTTTTTTTGCAAGAGATCTTATGAAAAACTTCTTCCGAAAGAGAGCGTCCACACTCAAAAGCGCATCAAAAAATCAATGTGCTTTTTTGAAAGAGAGTGTCCAGACTGATTGGATGCTCTCTTGCATAAAAGGCCACCTAGAGCCACTTCAGGCAGGGCTTTAGGTCACCAGTTGTTTCTGAGTGCTGGTGCCGGAGCCTTGCAGAGACACGCGCTTAAAGGGACCCCCGGACAGCCGTTTCTCTGCTTCTGCTGCATGCTTAATACCTCTTTGAGGGACAGCAAAGCTCTTCTAGTGCCTGCTGTGGTTGCCCTTTTGTTTTTGGATGTCACAGCTTTTTCCTTTGAGACATGGAGGCAGAGCTGCCCCGTTGCATGTGATGGTCCCACGTGGCCATGCTGCAGGTCTGCAGCATTTTGTGCCAGCTGCCTTCCTGGTCCTGACCGAGCTCGACCCCAAGCTCATTCTGGGCACCCTCTCTCTGGGTGCAGGAGCTACACTCTGGCAACTGCAACCCACTGTGGAGAGGCATTTCTGGAGGCTGGACACCAGTTCAGACTGGTGGGACTGGCTGGTCATGAAGCGATAGAATGACCAGCAGTGGCAGCAAAACTTCTGCATGAGGAAGGCCACTTTTTTGGAGGTGTGCCTGGCTCGCCCCTGCTTTCCAGAGACGTGACACCCACCTGCAGCCCACCATCTCCCTGGAGAAGCGAGTCACCATCGCCATCTGGAATTTTGCCACCCTAGACAGCTACCGTTTGGTGGGCAACCAATTTGGCATGGGGAAGTCCACCATCAGGGCCCTCCTCATGGAGGTAGGGCACTCTCAGGATATAGTCCCTGCATGGTGGGGGGGAATCCTGGAAAAGGGGGACCCTCAGGAAAGGGGGCCTTGAGAAGTGTGGCGGTGGGAGGAAGTCCCATTCTCAGGGGGTTGTGCCTTCCTGTCCTCACACAGCCCTGCTGCTGGGGGGGGGGGGGTTCCTCATAGGGAGTGGCTTCTGGGGTGTTTGGGGGAGGGGAGGAAAAGGGGATGGGCACCTCCCCAGGGTTCAGGCACTCCCTCTCTCGTTTTCTGTATTGTGTGTTTGTTTGTCTCCTTCTGCAGGTGGTGAGGGCCATCAATTCCATCCTGCTGTGGAGGATTATCTGCCTGGGAAACCTGGACCCAATCATGGCCACCCTGGGGTTCTCAAACTGTGCTGGAGCCCTAGGCTATGTCTAGACTGCATCCCTCTGTCGACAGAGAGATGTAGATTAGGCACATCAAAATTGCTAATGAAGCAGGGATTTAACTATCCCACACCTCATTAGCATAAACATGGCCACCACTTTTTTTCTAAACAGAGTTTTTTCGAAAAAAATGGCAGTCTAGACGTGAATCTGTCAAAAATAAAGCCTTTTTTGACAGATCCTGTATTCCTCAAAAAATGAGGTTTACAGGATCTGTCGAAAAAGGCTTTATTTTTGACAGAACCGTGTCTAGACTGCTGGTTGTTGTTTTTTTTAAAACTCCGTTTTGGAAAAAAAGCAGTGGCCATGTTTATGCTAATGAGGGATATTTAAATCCCTACTTCATTAGCAATTTCAATGTGCCTAATCTACATCTCTCTGTTGACAGAGGGATGAAGTCTAGACACACCCATAGATGGAACCCACATCCCCATCCAAGCAAAGTCTTGGCCAAACACCCCCACACTTGCAGCTCATTAATAACGTTGCAAAATTTCTACTCCTGAAAACCAAACACGCCTATCCCTGAAGGCCCTGCCTCCTGCCCCAACAGGATTTCCATGCCCCTCCATCACTTACTCTCCACCCTTGCCCCCATCACTCACTTCTCCATCCCCTGGGACCTGAAGAGCTTGGCTAGCAGGAGCTGACGTGAATCCTGCCTATCTGCCCAACGAGGGCACAGAAAGGATCAATCCCCAGAGCAAGGAGCTAGAGTGGGGAAATCTGGTCACTCCCAAGATGGCACTTACATCTACTTTGCAGCCTGATTCAAGAGCCAGACTGTTCTCTCCATCAGCTGGGAGCGGGGGCTGGGAAGGTCAACAGCTGCTAAACAGAGCCACTCCTCCAGGCTGCTCTTCCTGCTTGTCCCTCTCCCTCGCTCACTTCTGAGACCAGCACTGCAAGTAACCAGACTTTTAGACTCCAGTCAAGTATGCTAACCAGATGCTGCCAAGTTCCCTTTTTGACCAGATGTTCCGGTCTGGACACTTGGCAATGCTAACTTAGTAGAGAGGTGCCCAAAATACAGCACTTTCAGTAGCAGAGACCATGCTCTATTCTAGCATTAACTCAGTATCAACTCAAAGAGAGCACTTACTGAATGATCAGTTTCGTTTCATATAGCATCTGTTCATGGACTTCTGTTTTTTATTTTTAAACAGAGATACTCTCCACACATTGGCTTGACATGGAAATTGGACAACATCACAGCATCACATATCCAGTATAATAGCAAATGCCCACTGAAACCACTGTTAATCATCATCAGAAGTTAAGAATTTGGCCATCTGAAGACAGTGGAAATTTTTCCTGAGTTTAAGAGTACAGCTTTGAGTCTTGACTTGCTTCAAAGCTGGTACAGGCAGTCCCCAGGTTACATGGATCCAACTTACATCGGATCCCTACTTACAAACAGGGTGAGGCAACCTCGTACTAGCTGCTTCCCCCCAGCAGACCAGGGAGACGCGAAGCTAGCGCCCCTCCCCCCCCCCAGCAGACCAGCGAGACGCGGAGCGGCTTTTCTCAGCAGACACCTCAGCTTGAGAATAAAGGACTGAGGGAAGTGAGGTGTGGGAGAATAAAACTGAGCTCTGGAGAAATGTTTGGCTAGAGTTTCCCCTACAATATGTACCAGTTCCGACTTACATACAAATTCAACTTAAGAACAAACCTACAGTCCCTATCTTATACGTAACCCGGGGACTGCCTGTATATTGGTTAAAGAGAAATCGGAGTTTGTAATTTGCCTCCCATTTGCCATAAAAGAGAATCTTTCCTTTCCTTGCATTGCAGCCAAAAATATTTAAGATTAATATAATCAAGCAGATTAGATGAGCCTTTATTTCTGCTTAGTGGAAGCATCAGCTGGTTATATTCTTTTAAATACATCTAAGTTGCCGTAGTCCTCTTTTAAAAATAAAATGTGATTTTATGTAATTAACATATTTTCAGAGTAAACAAAATTGTAGTGTTTCACAGATTTTTGTATGGAGATATTTCATTAGCAAAACAGACATCCTAAGCAGCTAAGAATGTTGTATGGCTTTCCCTCAAACTCAACCCCCTCACCCTGGTGCTAAACAGAGCCACTGCTCTGTGTGGCTGCTACCTTTACCATACAACCTGACAGTCTCCAAGAGAAACAAGGGCCTTTATTCTGGGATACTCAGCCTCTTAACAGTCTGTGCAATTCTTCTAAGGAAAATTAAATACAAGTGCATTTGGGGATGGTGCAATACGTATATAATTGTCATCCAACCCATAGACTCAGACTTTCACTTGTGTCTGTGTATGGTTTACTAGAAATCCAAGGCAGGAGCTTTTCAGGATTTTCAGTCAGAGGACGCATACTGTGTTACTTCACTAAGGCTACATTTACACTGCAGTCTACACTATCCCGAAATAGCTATTCCACATTTTTTGAGTGCACCCGCTATTTAAAAATATAACAGATCCCTATTCCAACGTCCCTGTAAACATCATTCTATGAGGAGTAAGGGATGTTTCGGGATAGCGGTTTATTTCAAAATAAGTGCTGTGTAGACAATGCCAAATTTTGAAATAAGCTATTTTGAAATAAGCTATGCAATGTGCGTAGCTCAAATTGTGTAGCTTATTGCGAGCTACGGGTGCAGTGTAGACACACCCTTATAGAACTCCCAGTGAAGTTACTTTGCTAAAAGAGGAACACGGGACCTATCCTTAGGCTTGTATCTTTACATTCTTCTATAAGCCTTTTATTTCTGAAGTACCCTGGCAATGTTATTGATAATTATGCTATTAGTAGCCTTAAACTTGTTGTTTTTCAACCAATGCCCTCCAAGATTCATGAAAATCAATTTTTTTTAAACTTAAATTTTGTGGAAATTCCAGCCAGATTCCTAGTCAGTTTTGCAAGTCAATAATAAATTAGTTGGTTGGAGGAGTGCTAAAGGAATGATGAAGGAGTCTGTCTATTCTCTCTTATACCATAATGTAGTGCAAATTATTTCAAATTTGTGCAGACAGAAACAGAGGCTAGGTCTATACTACAGTCCTTTGTTGAAATAATTTGTGTTGCTTTTTCCAATCGCTTTTCCGGAAGAGTTTTATCCACCATTTGGCCCTGTCTAGATTGTCCTCTTTTGGCAAAGCCCTTATCCATCATAGAGCAAGGGATATAGAGTTCCCCAAAGAGCACGTTTGCTCTTCCGCTTTTTTTGCGGAAGAGCAAACGTGTTCCTTGGATGTGGCAGTTTTTCCGGGAAACCCCGCAGTGTAGACATAGCCAGAGAGACAACATGGGTGAGGTAATATATTTTCTGAAGTTTCCATTGGTGAGAGACATGTTTCCAAGCTCTTCAATAGGACCATAGTCCAATAAATTATATTAACCTCACCCTCTCTTGTCTTTCTAACAACAATACTGCATGTAGACAGAAATGTACATTGTGGGAGAATTGAGGACCAAATATAAGGAAACAAAACATAGTTTTAAACAAATATAAATGTTTATTTCCCATTCAAAAATTAAAAATATATTCAGGTATGAAATATAAAGATCCAATTTTTTTGCAAAGAAACACAGAACCAGATTATACAAGTAGTGCCATCCAGCAGCAATTTTTTTTAAATAACATGTACGCACATTAAGAATTCTAAGAAAATCTGTTCATTGTTTCTATTCATTTCACAAGTCATCTTATAACAGCAAGAAAATATTTGTCTCTCTATGTTGAAAACACAGTAACACAATATGCTTTATAAAAGCTGGCATATTCAAAGGAAAGAAGGCAGAGAGAATCTCTTAGTGTTTTCCTTGTAATGTATCATTGTTTCTAAACAAGTAGAAATAGACATTGCATATGCAATTCCATAAATATATATACACACACATATGCTAGGTAACAGACAAATTCCTTGTTACTGTTGTGACCGTGTAGGAGCAAGTGTTCCAAAGAGTCTGTCCCAGTGGGTGAAGTAAGGTGCATAATTACATTTGAACTTCAGGTGATGGAGATCATGATGCGGAGCTCCTCCATACAAACCAAATGGCACCAGTCTGTTTGTTGACCACGGAAGTTCATAGCCTGAATGATCCTCCACTGACAGCCAGATATTAACAAGGAAGAAAATAGTTTCTGTCAAAGGATGGCACTTCAGCAACTTTGGATTTATGGCAGCAAAAAATCCCAGCGAAAGTAACTCCCAAACACTTGAGTACTGTGTGCTAAGAGCAAATGTAGATACATGCTTGTGATGAACCTTGTGAAAAGTCTTGTAGAGCCAAGGCACTTTATGATGAAGCAAATGCCACAGAAAATACTGGAAGTCAAAGAGAAGCAGGCAAACAGATACATCCAGCAGGACTTTCGGAAGCTCTGGAGCCATTACTGGAAATTCCACTGGTCTCCAGTACCAATGAACAATTGTCACTGGGAAGATAAAGACAACGTGGTGATAGACACATTGAATCATACAAGGTATCATCATTCCCAGAGTTGGATAAACCATAGGCTGGATTTTGTATTTTCTCAAGGCTGGTACTTTAGTGCTTAGGCAGTCCAGTGCAATGTAAGGAAAACAGAAAGTCATGTAAGCTGTAAACGAAAACAGCACTGGAAAGTAAGGTGATGTGATGAATGGCTCCTTTGATTTGACAAAGTCCCAGAAGGGCTGCAGAGTGACTTGGTCCAGCTGTTTATCCATTCTGTCACTTAGCAGCACTCTGCTCTGCACGCTGCCGTTCATGCTGATGCTGTCTGAGGCTGCTGCTGAATGTGCTGCTTTTGTTAGGCGTTACCCCTCCCATTTAATGACATCACACACTACGTTGTCACAGGAACTCCAGGAGGAAATCTCTCTCCATCTAGAGCACTACAGCGTCAGAGTGGGCAGATTAGCCCACCCACAAGGCAGAGACTAATTCTGTAAATTGATTTATAGTGACAGGTCAAGAAAATCATTAATATCATTCCAAACCCCTTTCACTATAAGATATGAATGGTAACTAGAAATAAACCAAGAATAGTGATAGAAATGTAGCCGTGTTACTCTGGTGTAGCTGAAACAAAATACAGGACTATGTAGCACTTTAAAGACTAAGAAGATGGTTTATTAGGTGATGAGCTTTCGTGGGCCAGATCCACTTCCTCAGGTCAAATAGGAAGTGGGTCTGGCCCACGAAAGCTCATCACCTAATAAACCATCTTGTTACTCTTTAAAGTGCTACATAGTCCTGTTTTTTGTTTCAGAAATAAACCAGTGTGATATCCCTGAACATGAGAGACAGGAGAAAAGGTTGCAGCAGGATTTTCTGTGCCACTTCGCCCCATACATTTTAGAGAACTGTCATTTTACCTTTTAGTAAATCAAAGCAGTGACAGCTCTGCCTCAATGCTGAGGAATGAACCATACCATCAAAGAATTACATTTTTCTATGATTCCTATTAAAGATTTACTTGAACCTAAATCCCAGATATGACCCCCCTCCCCCCAAAAAAAACTCTTTTGAGGGGAGAAGGGGAGAAATCGGTCCACATACATTTTGCAAAAACCCCTATAAAGGACAGAGTTCCCTGACTCTGATCTCTGTAAACAGACCTTACACATTCTCCTGCCAAGCACAACACCATGTTTGTGTTTATTTACCATATGTTATACAAGTGGTTGTACCACTCCACATAAGGCTTTTACTTTCTGCCCAGACACAGGGCTCAGTTTTCCTGGTTTCCCTCCAGCCTTCTCTCCTTCACTCCTATCTCTGTCTTTTCACTGTACTTTATTGACAAGATGAATCTCTCTAATTGGTTAATCACCTTGTGCTCAATTTGCTTGTCAGTTTGCCCCCATGTGGGAACATTTAGAAAGTGTACAAAGTAATAAGGCTGATTAGGCTACTCAGATCCTGTTACAAGCCCCTCATCTGCATAATGAGTACAATCAATCTCCAAAATCAGAAAACCATCAAACTGTGGAGCTGCACTTGTGCCTTTAGCCCACATGTGTCTAGTTCATTACACATTCAGGTTTGATCCTGCACTCACGAAAGTAAGAGACATTGACTTAGGCTGGATGCAAAATTGAGCTGTTAGTTATTTTATTTAAATACATCATCACACAAGAAACTGAAGTGTCGGTGTCCATGCACATCAAATTGGACAAGATTAGTGCACACTAGAGAACTTTTAGTGCACACCAGCAGAGTCCACCCGAGCCAGTTACCACACAACACATTAGTGCACACTAGAATTTACATTCTTCTGGTACAGACTAACACACCATGCGTACAAGTCCCTAGGTTTTTGTGTCATTGTAAAGCAAACTGGAAAACATTTCAGGTATTGAGTACACCATTTAAATAAAGTACTTGCTTATCCTCTCTATATTTAACTCAAAGTTATACACCTAGCTCTTTTCACTTCGTAAGTAAGAAAGGTAAGTATTTCGGGTGTTCTGCCTTCTACTGTGAATCAGTATGTCCTTGACCTGTGTGGAGCAGAGGTCTTCAGATGCACTTAGCCAACTAGAAGCCATGCTGTGAGTTGTAGGGTGTGCACTTGGGGATGAAGCAAGGACCTCTGGTTCTGGGTGAGGAGGTCAGGGAGAATCGGAAGGGGGTAAGGACTGCATGGTGACATTCTCTGGAAGAAGGGAAACCAATGTTGGCATGCCCATGCGGGTGCCACTAATATCAAGGTGGTCTTGTCCACTTTGACCTTCTTCAGGACTTTGGGGATGAGGACTGTGGGAAGAAAGGCGTACAGAAGAGGCCCGTTCCAATTGAGTAAGAATGCGTTGCCCTGGGTTCCTTGACCTTCTCTCGCTCTGGAGCAGTAATAGCTGCACTTTTTGTTGTAATAAGTTGCAAAAAGATCGATGAGGGGCATCCCCCAACTTTGGAAGAGGAATTGAAGGATTCCGTCATGGAGCTCCCATTTGAGATCTGGTGCAAAGTGCCTGCTCAGGAAGTCTGCAGTAAGGTTGCTGACTCCAGGTAAGTAAGATGCCACAAGTGTGATGTTGTTTTGAATGCACCAATTCCAAAGACAGATTGCTTCTACACATAGGGAGCGAGAACGTGCTCTGCCCTGACAGTTGATATAGTACACTGCCTCAATGTTGTCTGTGAGAATCTTGACTGACATATTGTGAATATGGTTGTGGAAGTACTTACTGGTTCGGTGATTAACAGGTTAACCTTCCACATCCCTAACAGAAAGCTGCAGTAAGAGAAATCTAGAGTTTCCAATTGGCACTATCATTTTATTTTATATTACATAACATATACCCCTTATTTTGAAATATCATGGCCACAGATCATAATGGTGATGCCCTAACAGGTCTATTTCCTATTTTACCTCAGCATAACTCAGCTTTTCCAAGGGAACCCCATCCTATATAGGCAGTCCCCAGGTTACGTACAAGATAGGGACTGGAGGTTTGTTCTTAAGTTGAATTTGTATGTAAGTCAGAACTGGTACATATTGTAGGGGAAACTCTAGCCAAACATTTCTCCAGAGCTCAGTTTTATTCTCCCACACCTCACTTCCCTCAGTCCTTTATTCTCAAGCTGAGGTGTCTGCTGAGAAAAGCTGCTCTGCGTCTCCTTGGTTTGCTGCGGGGGAGCGCTAGCTTCGCATCTCCCTGGTCTGCTGGGGGGAAGCAGCTAGTGCGGGGTTTCCTCACCCCGTTTGTAAGTAGGGATCCGATGTAAGTCAGATCCATGTAACCTGAGGACTGCCCGTACTTGTTTTCTCGAAAAATTCAAGTGCTAGTGAGTTCAGTTGGGTTTGCTCCAAAATTAAGTGCACTCGAAGCATATTAAATGTTAACTTTTTTGATAACTTGCAATTGGCTCTGCATCCTTGCTGGAAAAATGTAAATAATTAACTGAATAATGTAGCAAGAACTGAGAAGAATGACTATTCAATATCTTTTGAATTTTGTTTCAGGATCACATGTAAGTGGAAGAGACTTGGTCTATCTGCAGCAACGTCAGAGTCATCCATGGGTATTTTTAGCAACAGAGCTGCAACTAAACTTATTTCAGATAAAATATCAGTAGTAGTCAAAAAATTTCAATAATCCAATGCAACTAACACCATGGATTGTTTTGTAATAAGGACCAGCAAATACTAACAAGGTATCATAGATCAGTGGTTCTCAAACTTTTTGGGCTCCGGAGCCCTTTACATGCGTAAAAATGTATGCGGCACCCCAGCGGTCCACTGATTGTATGTGTTGTATCTATCGATGCTTCCAGTTTGTCAACCTCGCAGAGCCCCTGGAGATGTCTCGCGGAGCCCTGGGGCTCTGAGGAGTACAGTTTGAGAAACACTGTCATAGATGAAAAGATTGCTCAGTTTGTTTATGCCACAAATTGTCCTTTTTGCATTGTTAACAATAAACACTTGCACTGACAGGGTAGAGTCCCTATGACTGTTGTTTCTGGAGATATCTGTTTAGCTTTCTGAGATCCAGTATTGGTCTCCATCCACCTGTCTTCTTTTGTGTGAGGAAATAGTGGGAGTAAAACCCTCTCCCTTTGAATTCTGTCCCAGTTAGATCCTAGCTGCCAAGGGTGAGAATCACAATATAAATCTCATCTGTACTTGATGAGGGAAATTCAGACCCTTAATGGTCCACTGCCATCAAGAACAAAACAATAACAAGGAAGAAGATTTGTTTTCCCAGACTGTTTTGATACAGACCCAAGATCAGTGCTCCAGTGCTCCAAGTGGGCACAGGGTGTAAAAATTTCCTCTTATTGTCCACAGTTTTGGTGACAGATCAGAGGGTAGGTCCTAAGGCATGTTAAGCCCCTTACCAGAAAAGGGAGTTGTGAAGCTCTAGAAAGGCACATCTACATAGCAGAGCAAAAGCTGAATTAAGCAACGCAACTTGAGCTACTTCAATTGCGTAGCGGAAGTCAAAATAACTTAATTTTGCTTTTGACGCTGTCTACGCAGTATGAAGTCGAAGGAAGAACACTCTTCCTTCAACTTCCCTTATTCCTTGTGAAATGAGGGTTACAGGAGTCAGAGTAAGATGCCCTCCATCTCAACATTATTTCAAAATAATGGCTTGCTGTGTAGAGGCGCACTATGTTATTTTGAAATAACTTCAGTTATTCTGAAACAATATACCCCAAGACAGCAGCTAGAGAGGGGAGAGTCATTCAGGGTTTGCCTAAGCTGAACAGATACCACAGCAATGAAGTCAAAAGGCTTTCTCATCTTATTTTAGAACAAATTGCTATGCATGATGCAAAAAGGGAAGATAACTGGGTCCTTAGGTCTTCACTCCCAAGAAGCTGTGTGAAACAAGTTACATAATTCCTGTACTTGAGGTCTGTAAAAATAGCAGATGCTAACAACAGCTGATGGATTCTGCATAACAGGAACTAGACTACAGAATATTATTTACAAGTCCATTTGCACCTCCTTGTGGCCAAAACCAGATTTCAAATAGCTTCATCAATGGTATAAGATAAGGTGGTTTTAAGATAAAAGCTTGTATGAGACTATTGTAATGGCTATTTTGGAAGTAAAGATTTTCTTTATGCTTTTATAGGTGAATTATAAAGCATTAAAAGTCGTTTCTAAATCAGATGAATTTTCATGAGTCACTAGGACTGAAAGCTGACAGCAACATAAATTGTTTCCTCAAAGTTTAACTTAGCGCCAATATCTATCTAAAAAATAAACATCAATGTAACTTTGATCACAATCCAATATTTACTTAGTCCTTCAATTCATAATGATAAAATTGTTTGTGCTATCAATGGCTGAAATTAACGTAGCTTTAATATTAGAGAAAAGCAAAGTTACTCACCTTGGTGCAGTAACTGTCATTCTTCGAGATGTGTGTCCCTGTGGCTGCTCCACTGTAGGTACTGGGTTTGTCCCCATGCCACAGATTGGAGACTTTTCCATAGCAGTATTCAGGTGGACTGCGCATACACAGAGGGCGTCTTGCAGCGTTCACACTCTTTTGCACAGGCGCGCGATTCAGCTCTCGCCAGTTCCTCGAATTCGCTTTGGAATCTGAAAGATATAAGAAGAGACTCCAAAGCGGGGAGGAGAGTGGGTAGTGGAGCACCCATGGGGACACACATCTCGAAGAACAACAGTTACTGCATCAAGGTGAGTAACTTCACTTTCTTCTTTGAGTGATGTCCCCGTGGGTGTTCCATTGTAGGTGACTGAGTAGCAGTACCCTTAGCTTACAGAAAGGTGGGACTCGGAGTCCCTACTTGGTTGTTGTTGAGAGTACTGCAGATGCTACTGAAGTATATGAAAGCCACCGACGCTGAATAGCGTAGTGTTTAACAAATGTGTCGTGGGATGACCAGGTGGCTGCTCTGCAGATGTTCCTAAAGGAGATGCCCTGGAAGAAGACTGCTGAGGTTGCTATGGCTCTGGTAGAGTGAACTCTAAGTTGTGCTGGAAGAGGTACACGTCGCGCAGAGGAACATTCATCTATTCATGAAGTTATGATTTTGGACACACATTGAGATGATATTGGCTCACCCTTAGATCGCTCAGCAAGTGAGAATATCAGTCGGTCCGTTTTTCTAAATGGTTTAGTCCATTCCATATAAAAAGCAAGTGCCCTACGGACATCCAGGGTGTGGAGTGCCGCTTCATGTAGTGAGGTGTGTGGTATAGGGTAAAAAGATGGTAAGATAATTGGCTTGTTGATATGGAATTCTGAGCAGATTTTGGGAATGAAGGCTGGATGGTGTCTCAAAACTACTACTCAAAACTGTCCTTATTAAAGATCATATATTGAGGCACTGCCATGAGAGCTGATATCTCACTGACCCTGCGGGTCGATGTGATGGCGAGGAAAAAGACCACCTTCATAATCATTATTTGTAAGGAATCTGTAGCTAGCGGTTCAAAAGGTGGTGAGGTTAAGGCCCCACGTACTATGTCCAGGTTCCATGGTGTGGGGACAGGTTTTCTAGAAGGGCTTAAATTTGTAAGGACTTTGATGAACCTCTTGGACATGGAATGGGCAAACACAGAGGTATTATCGATGGGTTGTCTGAAGGCAGAGATCACCACGGGATGCACTTTTAGAGAAGATAAAGACAAACCTGTCTGTTTCAGGTGTAGAATATAGTCAAGGATGAAATGGAGAGGAGTTGAATGAGGTTCCATATCGTGTGCAGAGCACCTGGAAGTGAACCTATGCCATTTGGAAAGGTAAGTATTTCGGGTGTTCTGCCTTCTACTGTGAATCAGTATGTCCTTGACCTGTGTGGAGCAGAGGTCTTCAGATGCACTTAGCCAACAACAAGCCATGCTGTGAGTTGTAGGGTGTGCACTTGGGGATGAAGCAAGGACCTCCGGTTCTGGGTGAGGAGGTCAGGGAGAATCGGAAGGGGGTAAGGACTGCATGGTGACATTCTCTGGAAGAAGGGAAACCAATGTTGGCATGCCCATGCGGGTGCCACTAATATCAAGGTGGTCTTGTCCACTTTGACCTTCTTCAGGACTTTGGGGATGAGGACTGTGGGAAGAAAGGCGTACAGAAGAGGCCCGTTCCAATTGAGTAAGAATGCGTTGCCCTGGGTTCCTTGACCTTCTCTCGCTCTGGAGCAGTAATAGCTGCACTTTTTGTTGTAATAAGTTGCAAAAAGATCTATGAGGGGCATCCCCCAACTTTGGAAGAGGAATTGAAGGATTCCGTCATGGAGCTCCCATTTGTGATCTGGTGCAAAGTGCCTGCTCAGGAAGTCCGCAGTAAGGTTGCTGACTCCAGGTAAGTAAGACGCCACAAGTGTGTTGTTGTTTTGAATGCACCAATTCCAAAGACAGATTGCTTCTACACATAGGGAGCGAGAACGTGCTCCGCCCTGACAGTTGATATAGTACACTGCCTCAATGTTGTCTGTGAGAATCTTGACTGACATATTGTGAATATGGTTGTGGAAGTACTTACTGGTTCGGTGATTAACAGGTTAACCTTCCACATCCCTAACAGAAAGCTGCAATAAGAGAAATCTAGAGTTTCCAATTGGCACTATCATTTTATTTTATATTACATAACATATACCCCTTATTTTGAAATATCATGGCCACAGATCATAATGGTGATGCCCTAACAGGTCTATTTCCTATTTTACCTCAGCATAACTCAGCTTTTCCAAGGGAACCCCATCCTATACTTGTTTTCTCGAAAAACTCAAGTGCTAGTGAGTTCAGCTGGGTTTGCTCCAAAATTAAGTGCAATCGAAGCATATTAAATGTTAACTTTTTTGATAACTTGCAATTGGCTCTGCATCCTTGCTGGAAAAATGTAAATAATTAACTGAATAATGTAGCAAGAACTGAGAAGAATGACTATTCAATATCTTTTGAATTTTGTTTCAGGATCACATGTAAGTGGAAGAGACTTGGTCTATCTGCAGCAACGTCAGAGTCATCCATGGGTATTTTTAGCAGCAGAGCTGCAACTAAACTTATTTCAGATAAAATATCAGTAGTAGTCAAAAAATTTCAATAATCCAATGCAACTCACACCATGGATTGTTTCATAATAAGGACCAGCAAATACTAACAAGGTATCATAGATCAGCGGTTCTCAAACTTTTTGGGCTCCGGAGCCCTTTACATGCGTAAAAATGTATGCGGCATCCCAGCGGTCCACTGATTGTGTGTGTTGTACCTATCGATGCTTCCAGTTTGTCAACCTCGCAGAGCCCCTGGAGATGTCTCGCGGAGCCCTGGGGCTCTGAGGAGTACAGTTTGAGAAACACTGTCAGATGAAAAGATTGCTCAGTTTGTTTATGCCACAAATTGTCCTTTTTGCATTGTTAACAATAAACACTTGCACTGACAGGGTAGAGTCCCTATGACTGTTGTTTCTGGAGATATCTGTTTAGCTTTCTGAGATCCAGTATTGGTCTCCATCCACCTGTCTTCTTTTGTGTGAGGAAATAGTGGGAGTAAAACCCTCTCCCTTTGAACTCGTCTGGAACTCTTTCTACTGCACCTATGGAGAGTAGATGGTTGACCTCGATGCACAGCAACTTCTCATGGGAAGGGTCCCTGAAGAGGGACAGGGTAGGGGGTGTGGGGAGTGGATGGAGAGAAAAGGTATTGTGTAGCTGAATCAAATTATCTCCAAAACCCATTTGTCGGTAGTGATGGCTACCCATTGATGGTAAAAAGTCGGAGATGATGGTGAAATATGTGGGTGGTACGGTGATCCTGCTCGGTGACGGTTTGGATGCTCTAGACTGAGGAGTCAAAGCTGCTGCTTGTTGGCAGGCTGGGGTTGTGTACAGTTATTCTGATTATGGCATCTCTGAGGCCTCTGTTGGGTGCATGACTGGTCAAAGCCCCATTGTTGGTGTTGCCAATGTTGTCTGTTATAACCGTAATCATAATGTCTTTGGTAAGGGGTATAACGCCGTCTCCTATAGGTGGGGTGTACATCCCCAAAGTGTGCAAGGTAGTACGCAAATCCTTATTTATTGGTGCCAGAGATTTGTTTACTCCATCTGCAGCCTGAAACAGTTGAGAGGAACTGGTGGGAGCTGGACCACGCACCTGTGCAAAAGAGCGCGAACACTGTCTATGTGTGGACCAGCTGAATACTGCTATGGAAAAGTCTCCGATCTGCAGCACCAGTACAAGCCCAGCACCTATAGTGGAGCACCCACGGAAACATCACTCAAAGAAGATTTGTGTTTTACAAAATGCTTTTTTATTTCTGGTTTGTTTTTTTGTTTTTTAAGAAAAAAAATGCCTATTTGCTTTCAGAAGACTAGGGGAAGAAAATAAGTCTGAATTCATCTTGCAGACAGCTTCACTGACAGCTCTAGCCCAATAGTCTAATCAGAAACTTTGTGGCCAAGATGTTTTAAAGTATGTGGACAAAGCACACATCCTTTTTTTGTATGCACAAAACACTTGATGTGTGCACAGGTTGTAGTCTGCAAATACTGAATTTAGTGTATACTCTTCATGTGTTGCATGTCTATATTTTAAATGTAGGCCTGGGTGTCGATTGATTAGCTGTACAGGAGGTCTCTAGTCTCTTGCTTTCTTGATCTTCATCACCTCATTAGACTATAAGCCTAACTCAGACCTGGTCTACACTTAGGCTGTGCCTAGACTGGTCCGTTTTTCAGGAAAATCAGCCGCTTGAATTTCCGCAAAAGCTCTGACTTCCTACTGTAAGAAATCAGTGTTTTTTGAGGAAATACTATGCTGCTCCCGTTCGGGAAAAAAACTTTTGCGCAAAAGGGCCAGTGTAGACAGCTGAGATTTGTTTTGCGCAAAAAGCCCCAATCGCGAAAATGGCGATCGGGGCTTTTTTTCACAAAAATGCGTCTAGATTGGCCACGGACACTTTTCCGCAAAAAGTGCTTTTGCGGAAAAGCATCCATGCCAATCTAGACACTCTTTTCTGAAAATGCTTTTAACGGAAAACTTTTCCGTTAAAAGCATTTCTGGAAAATCATGCCAGTCTAGACGTAGCCTTAAAGTTTTACAGAGTAACTATTTCAGTTGCAGGAGAAAAGTTGACTAAAACAGATACATTGATTCAAGCCCTAATGTGGATGCAGTTATACCAGTTGGCCATGTCTATACTCGTGGCTTCTTGCACAAGAAATATGCAAATGAGGCTAAGCTGTCTACACTGCCCCTTCTTGCGCAAGAAAAACGCTCTTGCGCAATGCCGTTATTCCTGAAAATAATCCTTTGCTCCCACACTAATGCATTTTCACAGTGTTCCAAGTGATTGTCTATGGATAGGACATTAACCTGACTTCAGCTGCAAGCGATAAGAAGGAAGTATAATAAGCCAGCAGATGGCAGCTACGTCCTGGAGAATCAATAGCTGGAGGAGCCCTTTTCTGGCAGAAATGTGTGTGGAGGAGGAGGTTGGTGGAAGGAGGCAGGACAGTGCTGCACTGACTGTGAGTGTGTATGAACCCAAGGCCCAGGACTGTGATCGGGGGGCTGAAAGAATTTCTGGGTCCCTAAGCAAGGTGTAGGGGTTGGGAGCTGCATTCCTGGAAGGAGGGAGCCCCAGGTGGAAGGAGCCCAGCCCTCAGTGCTGCCCAGACCATGTCATGCCCCTTTACTGCCCCCACCCCTCTCCCCCAGCCAGCCCAGAGTGTAATGTGTGGAGTTTCCTCAGTGATTTAAAGAGCCCTGGGCTCTGGCCACTGCCACAGTAGCACTGGCATCCAGGAGCCCCAGGCCTTTTTGTATCACTGGGTCCCAGGTTGCCCCTCCCCCCCCCCACCCCAACAATAGGCCTGATTATGATGAATGCTGCAAGTCTGGGGCCGGCAGTGAACACTTTGACCTTCCTGGGCCTACTTAGGGGCTATGTTGAACTGCTAGGGTGGAGAGAGGAGTGGAAAGATGCAGTTTTGGGGAGCAATGCCCATTCATGCCTCTCCCAATCTCTGTCCCTGCTGGCAGACCACCTCAGACTACTTCACATCTCACTTTTGGGCTGCAGTCCATCAGCTTGGGAACCCCTGCCTTAGAACACTGGCCAACACAGACAAGTGGAGAGGTTGACACAAACTGATGTTAGAGAAGTGGGATTGTGCACAGGGTGGGGGAGTACCCCACAGGTTAGGCAAGGGACGGTCAGGTTCAGACCAGAGGCAAAGATAAACTGCTTTGTTAATTGTAGAAATTTGTGGGTTTTTGTTAGCTGTTAAGACATTGGAAGGGAAGCAAATACATGATGGGAAGGATGGGATAGCCCTAGTTAGAGGATCATATTCGCCACCAAATAGGGTTACCACTACTCATAATCTGGTATTTGTCAAGAGGTTTGGGTGCTACCTTGGGATACTTAGGTTCTTGTACTCAGAGAAGAAATTTTGAATCCCTATTTTTCCAGCAGGAGTGTGAACTTTTGGAGTGCCCACAGTATGGTTATCACCCTAAATCTGATTCATTGTCTTGACACAGGGAGAACAGCGTACTAATAAGCATGCTGTTGAATTGCTCAAATAACCAAAGTGAGGGACAATGTTACTCACCTACATTATAATGGCCTATCGGAGCACTGTCCAGTCACCTATGGGATATGCATCCTATACAGTGTTATGGAGGCAGATTTGCCTAGCCCTTGAACTTACATCTGGAGTTGAAGTATGAGAAGAGTTCAGCAATCCATCTGAATATGTCCTACAGGTAACAAGGAACTTGAGTTTTATGAACCAAGATGTCCAAGGCAGCAGGCAAAGGCCACATGACAAACAGCATACCTGACCTCAGGTACACCAAACAGGGGTGGTAGTCAGGAGAGTTGTGTGGGTACAAGACCAGACTAGAAGGGAGGGAAAAAATTAACGATGTCCTTTCAGCTATTGTAAAACTACATTAGGTGCTATTTGAGCTATCTCCAAAGCTGGATGGACAATCTTTTGTGATACATTACTACTGGCAGAAGCCTTCCGTGCATCCCCAGTGCAGGGATGCTGAGCCTACACAGGAACCCGGGGTTACCACCACAGGACAGGAATACTGCCCTGTATTATAGTTTTGCCCCGTTCCATTTCACAACCCCTGCACAATGTTCCTCAGTTATAAAGCCTCACATTAACCTGGTCCAATGAAGACGGGGATAGTGAGGATCAGTAAATGCTCAGCATGGAATCAGAGCAGGGTTCAGCAGGACAGTATTCCCTAAATTCAGGCTGGACCCTGTCTCAACTTAAGAGCAGATCACAGTGGGTGTGCAGACTGACCAGATGGCTTCAGGACCATTTGAAAGAGCTTCAGCAAGATGCAGGAATGCATCCTTTTAAGGGGGGACAGGGGATCAGAATAATGTAAGCCAGCAAATAGCACAAAAGAGCATTTAGCAAAGACATAGAAGAGCAATAGCCTAAAGGGCAAAAAGCTGAAGGATTTCAGGACAGTTGAATAATGATAGAAATGTAGCTGTGTTAGTCTGGTGTAGCTGAAACAAAAAACAGGACTATGTAGACAGCTGAGAGAGTGTCTTTCAGGTCTAGAGTGAAATGTGCCCTAGGCTTTCAGGCTTTTACCATATACCGATGTTGTATGTATCCTGGATACCTATGTCCATGAAATATCTTTGACAAACATCATAAATGCATATGTGAAACAGCATGCAACATAACAGAACACACCATTTCAAGTTATGGTCGATCATTTTGATTTATTGAAAAACTGTGACTATTCTATCCAGGCCACTTCAGACACTTTCAGAGATTTCCTTTTTAAGTAATTTAAAGCAAATGCCAAAACCAGCAATACACAGCACAGGGCCCCATAAGGAGCTACAATCAGGATATTAATGAAGAGCAATTTTTTAAAAATGAAAGTACCAGAACTTATAAATGCAAGAAACTCCCTGAGCCTCGATAAGGAGTAAAACCTCCCGAAAGTATTGCTTTTTTTCTAGCTTATTTACAAAAGAATTCTCTCTCAAGAGCTTAACTGCTAATATTTTCTGTACCATACAGAGGCAGAAGCCAAAAGGAGAACGGATGGCTTCATGGTTAGGCTTATAGATTGGGACTCTGGAGAACTTCAGCTAAATTCCTGCTCTGCCACAGAAACCCTACGGTCTCCTAGACCTTCACTGCAGCTGCCAATTACAGCTCGAGTCTGAATGAAAATGGAAGTGCACTTGAACTACAAAACTGTTACCTTGGCCCCTCCTCTGCCCGTACTAAACATTTGAGCCTTGTTTTCTAGTCATTACCATTACATACTTCCACCTTTTTCATTGCAGCTTAAAACAAGTAACCGTTACAGAAAGCAGTGTTTTCTTTTATTCCATTTGCTTCTCCCAGCAATCTTTAAAATCAAACAATAAGTAATAATTCTCATCAGTACTTTGATTTTTGGCATACAAGGCCTTATCTAGTTTTACCTTTGTGTAACTCAAGTGAACTCCAATACAATGCAGTAGTGAATCAAACCCAGAATATATATGACTCCAAATGGCACTGAAAGCATGCAGTGTTGGCTTGCTTCTTCTTAGAGTACGTCTAGACTACAGGGTTTTGTCGACAGAAGTTTTGTCGACAGTATCTGTCGACAAAACTTCTGTCGACATAGAGCGTCTAGACACATTCAGTTCTGTCGACAAAGCAAGCTGCTTTGTCGACAGAACCCTGTAAGTCTAGACGCAACCCTACAGGCAATAACACCTTCTGTCAACAGAACTCTGTCGACAGAAGGTGTTATGCCTCATAAAATGAGGTTTACCAGCGTCGACAAAACTGCTGAGCTCTGTCGACGTTATGTCGACAGAACTCAGCAGTAGTGTAGACGCAGGTATAGTTTTGTCAACAAAAGTCCACTTTTGTCGACAAAACTCAGTAGTCTAGACACACCCTTAGAGAACATTAGGCAGAAATTAAACTGACATGTTAATTCTTAAAATATGGCTAACTTAAAATTAAAGCACAAGAGAAAATGGCAAGGCATCTTTGGTTTCTGTGCTGCTAGAGTTAGAATGTCACTGTATTAGCAAAAGCACCAATAAAAGGTTTAGAAATATCTGCAGTAGAACCTCAGAGTTACAAATATCAGAGTGTAAGAGCTGATAAATCAAGCACACACCTTATTTGGAAATGGAAGTACACAATCAGGCAGCAGCAAAAACCACCCTATTCATCCCTCCCCACCCCCAGCCCCAAAAAAGCAAATATGAATTGTGTTAAACAACTATAAAAAAGGAAAGCAGGATTTTTCTTCTGCATATTGTAAAGTTTCAAAGCTGTATTAAGTCAATTTTCAGTTGTAAAGTTTTGAAAGAACAACCATAACATTTTGTTCAGCGTTGAATATGTTTCAATTACGAACAATCTCCAATCCCAAGGTGTTTGTAACTCTGAAATCAAATATACAGTGAAACCTTTGTTATCCGGCACTCTGTTAACCAGAAAACTTTGTTAACCAGCACTGCCCCCAGCCACAATACTGTCACATCTTCAGGCGCACAGGCCTGGCTTGGTTTATCATGATTGGCTTAACAATTTTTTATTTAAGAAGTACTAATCATCTTTAACTCAAAATGGAAATGTGAGACCAACTGCCTCACAGTATAAAAACTACCAATATTAAAAACTTGAGTTTTACTATTATTGTCCATTGGTTTTTCCTGGGTTGATGGGATCCTCAGATAACCGGAATTTTTAGATAACCGGAATGCCCTAATCCCCGAGCATGCTGGATAACACAGGTTTTACTGTAGTAGAAACTTCAAATCCATGCCAATATTTTATTCCAGGGCACATGCTCATCTTTTTTACTTTCAGGCTGCTGACATGCAAAGTGGGATAATTTGTCTTTTAAACATCTTATTAAACCTACATGGATTTAAAATGTATCCTCTGAACAAAGGCACACTGTTTTCTGATAGTATTACCAGTAAAATAAGAAAGGAACTATACAGATAAAAGAAATAACACTGTTTACATCAACAGTAGATAGTAATCCAAACCAGTAGTCATTATTGGCATTTTAAAGACATTATAAATAAGGATATATTACTAGTGCCATGACAACACTACACATTCCGAAATAGGCAATTAGTAAACTTTTAACCCACACATCAGGCAGTTTTACAAGTATGTGCTCATCTCGTTTATGATTTCTTTATACATGCGATAAGGTGCGTCGAGACCCCAGATGAAATCCAGATGTTCCCATTCAGGAATGTGTTTGTGGTAAACTAGATTAGTGACTTGAGTGAGCAGCATGGCAATATCATTCACGTCTGCAAGCCAGTCCTGTCCTCCAGTCCAAAGTGCAGTTGGCACGGTCATATCTTTTACTTTGTAGAATGGAGGGGTAGACTATAGTAGGGGAAAAGATCACAAACTTTTAAAAAATGAACGTACGTACGTGTGTGTGTGTGTGTGTCTGTGTGTGTGTGTGTAAGTGAGAGAGAGTGAGAGAAAGAGAGAGAGAATATCACAAGTGTAAGAGAATAGTAGAAGTCAGAATCCTAGTCTTTCCTGTCTTTGCTCTGGAGCAGCAGTCAATTCAAGGGAAACTGTGACTAACTTCATGTTAAAGCTTCCTCAGTAGAGAAAATGAGGTTTTTGGGTAATACAAGATAATGCTAGCTCATTGATGTATGCAAAGAATCTACCATGTAAAATTTAAATCTCAAACCTACTTTTGTGTGTCACTATTACCCCAAAGGTGAAATACCTACCTACCTACCAACAAGCATTCAGATAGCTAATCTCCATTGCATTGCTCAAGCTAGAATTACTGTAAGGCAGGAATGGGGAACCTCAGCCCTCAGCTTGCCTGGATCTGGTCCCCGAGGCTCAGCCCTCCCCTCTGCCCCCCAGCATTGCAGAGCTTGTGCTGGTGCTCCAGCCCCCTGCCATCCCCCTGGAGGCTGAAACTCACACAATCTACTAAACTGGGCCCCCCTAATCTCTGGTGTGTGAGGGGAATATGTGGGGAGTGTCGTCCTCCTTTTTAGTTGGAGACCACAGTGAGGGTTTTTTCCCCCCACTTCTCACTTGTGTGCAGCCCCTGACTGATTTTTCTGTGTATCAGTGGCCCTCCAGCCTAAAAA
The DNA here is from genome assembly GCF_049634645.1 of Pelodiscus sinensis. Lineage (NCBI taxonomy): Eukaryota > Metazoa > Chordata > Testudines > Trionychidae > Pelodiscus > Pelodiscus sinensis. Next base: position 39,598,698 of record NC_134718.1, read on the forward strand.
AGGTTCCCTGCACCCGTAAGAGATTACTCTCACAATAAAGCAAGAGGAGTACATTTTTAATGCTATGCAAAAGGGATCGAGAAAATAATTTGGTAGTCATATAAAGATGCAGGCGGATTTAAGGAGGTTGAAGTTTGGCCAGGACACCTTAATTAACCATATACAACTCTAGTGAGAAATGCAGAGAGATCATTAATGATCAAAAAAGTCAGGCCAAGAGCTGAGCAAACAAGTGATTTTTCAGCTGGACAACCACACCAAAAATTTAAAAATGGTTTGTTTCTAAAGTTTTTTTTCAGGTTCTCTCTAAAGTGAAAAATACATTTAAAAACAAAATTGTTTCAGCTGAAAATATGCCCTAAACCAAAAAATAAATGTATATTTTCATTTCATCAATTTTTAAAAATATGTAGCTATATTTCAAAATGAAAAGTTAAAGCACTTCAGAATGGTCAAAATGGAAAAATGGCGACATTTTAAAAATAAATTCTCTCACTTTTGTCTTCAACTTGCCAAATTTGTAAATATTTTCAACATCTCTTAAATGCTTTTTTTGGGGAGGGGAGAAGAGGAGGATGAATTTACTATTCACTGAAACATCTGCAGACAACTCCAATCAGAACCTTGGTTAAGACCTATTTACTGCATCTCTTGCAACAAAACACCCCGTATCATACGGAAGCACTAAATCTGTACTGATTCAGACAACAGTGCTACCTTATGTCTAATAATTTCCTAATGCCTATATGCTTGCATTACAGAAGCAGGTTTCTGCTTAATTTGCGAGGCCTGACATGGTCTCCTGGCAGTTTTACATGTTGTATCTCTCAGGGATAGTAAGACTTTCATTAAAAGTTCTTTACCTGGTTATAGTGAAAAATATTTGCAGCCTTGTTTCCCCAGTCAAAAGCTTTGAGTTCCCCAGATTTAACAGCCTGAAACATATAGTCACACAACAACATGAAGGTCAGTGTTTGCACTCAAACTGTAAATACAAAAAATGAAGGTTAGCTAGAGAAGCATCTTAATCCTATGTAATTAAACTAAAAAAGAACACACACCAGGAAGAGGAGATGTTTTACCTATACAATGTGACTGAGGCTACATCTAAACTGCACTGCTCGTGCAATGATCAAGCAATGCCACATCCAAAGAATGTGTCCACTTTTTCGGAAAATTTTTTGAAAAAGCAGACACATTATTTCGCCATCCCTGTAAACCTCATTTTATGAGGAATAAGGGATGGATCGAAAGATCACTTTTTTTCTGAAATTTGGTACTGTGTAGACACGTCAAATTTCTGAAAAGCTTCTTTTGACAGTAAAGCGGAAAAAGATATGCAATTTGTGTTTCTTTTTCGACTTACCATTGCAGTGTAGACCTAGCCAAAAATACCTGGAACAAAGGAAAGCCCAACTAATTGTAACTTTTGGGCATGGGAATGGTAGAATGAATATTTTAAAAGAACATTTTGTTTCCACAAGGTGTCTTAGGTCTCACATTTTTACCTATAGACTATGGGCACTCAAGAGTCCACAAGGCAGGAGCAGACACCATATCCTGGAATGGAATATACAGTTTGCCAGATTTTCTAAAGGTAAACATCCAAGTGTGCTGGATTTATTACAAATTAAGAACTGAAGACCAGCCATACTGGGTCAGACCAAAAATCCATCCAGCCCAGTATCCTGTCTCCTGACAGTGGCCAAGGCTAGGTGCTCCAGAGGGAGTGAACCGAACAGGTAATGATCAATGCCATCCATCTCTACCCTCTGACAAACAGAGGCTAGGGACACCATTCCTTACCCATACTGGCTAATAGCCATTAATGGACTTAACCTCCATGAATTTATCTAGTTCTATTCTTTTATAGTCCTAGCCTTGTGAAGAAGAACTTTCGCTTATTAGTTTTAAACCTGCTACCCATTAATCTCACTTGATGGCCCCTACTTCTTATATTATGGGAACAAGTAAATAACTTTTCCTTATTCACTTTCTCCACACCACTCATGATTTTACATACCTCTGTCATATCACCCCCTTAGTCTTCTCTTTTCCAAGACAAAAAGTCCTAGTCTCTTTAATCTCTCCTCAGATGGGACCTGTTCCAAACCCCTAATCATTTTAGTTGCCCTTCTCTGAACTTTTTCTAATGCCAGTACATCTTTTTTGAGATGAGGAGACCACATCTGTACACAGTATCCAAGATGTGGGGATACCATGGATTTATATAAGGGCAATATATAAATCTTATTCTCTATCCCTTTTTTAATGATTCCTAACATCCTGTTTGCTTTTTTGACTGTTGCTGCACACTGCATGGACTTCTTCAGAGAACTATCCACGATGACTCCAAGATCTCTTTCCTCATTAGCTGTAGTTAAATTAGACCCCATCAGATTGTGTGTATAGTTGGGGTTATTTTTTCCAATGTGCATGAGTTCATATTTATCCACATTCAATTTCATTTGCCATTTTGTTGCCCAATCACTTAATTTTGTGAGATCTTTTTGAAGTTCTTCACAGTCTGCTTTGGTCTTAACTACCTTGAGCAGTTTAGTATCTTCTGCAAACTTTGCCACCTCACTGTTTACCCCTTTCTCCAGATCATTTATGAATAAGTTGAATAGGATTGGGCCCCAGGACTGACCCTTGAGGAATACCACTAGTTACCCCTCTCCATTCTGAAAATTTACCATTTATTCTTAACCTTTGTTTCCTGTCTTTTAACCAATTCTCAATCCATGAAAGGTCTTCTCTTTTATCCCATGACAACTTAATTTACGTAAGAGCCTTTGGTGAGGGACCTTGTCAAAGGCTTTTTGGAAATCTAAGTACATTATATGTACTGGATCCCCCTTGTCCATATTTTGTTGACCGCTTCAAAGAACTCATGATTTCCCTTTGCAGAAAGCAAGTTGACTTTTGCCCAACAAATTATGTTCTTCTAGGTGTGAAAATTTTATTCTTTACTATTGTTTCAACTAATTTGCCCGGTATCGACGTTAGACTGACTGGTCTGTAATTCCCAGGATCACCTCTAGACCCCTTTTAAATATTGTTATTACATTAGCTATCTTCCAGTCATTGGGTACAGAAGCTGTTTTAAAGGATAGGTTACAAACCATAGTTAACAGTTCCGCAATTTCACATTTGAGTTCTTTCAGAACTCTTGGGTAAACACCATCTGGTCCTGGTGTCTTGTTCAAGTTTATCAATTAATTCCAAAACCTCCTCTAATGACACTTCAATCTGTGATAATTCTTCAGATTTGTCACCTACAAAGGCCGGCTCAGGTTTGGGAATCTCCCTAACATCCTCAGCCGTGAAGACTGAAGCAAAGAATTCATTCATTCATTGGGGGTTCTGCATGCACATTAGACTGTATATTACTAGAAAGACTAGCATATACTGGTTCAAACCAGGCTCTCCAGAGACTAGCAGATAAAGGCTACGTCTAGACTTAAGTGTTAAATCAGAAGAAGATATGCAATTTGCAATGCGCAAATTGTGTATCTTTTTCCGATTTACTTTTGAAAGAGGCTTTTCCAAAATTTGGCGCTTCTACAAGGTGCCAAATGTCAGGAAAAAAAATGCTCTTTCGACACATCCCTGCTGTTTTGTAGAACAAGGTTTACAGGGATGGCCAAAGAGTGTGCCCGCTTTTTAAAAGAATGTTTTGAAAAAAACGGATGCATTCCTTGGACACAGCATTGCTTTTCTGGGATACCTCTAGTATCCCAGAAAAGCAATGCAGTCTTAGAGGTAGCCAAAGAAAGGAATCTGGGATAAAATGACTGACTTGATACCAAGTCTTCTTATATCCTTAAGTTGCATCAAGGGAGGTTTAGGTTGGACATTAGGAAAAACTTCCTAACTGTCAGGGTGATTAAACCCTGGAATAAATTGCTTGGGGGGGTAGGCGTTATGGACTCTCCATCACTGGAGATATTTAAGAGCAGGTTAGATAGGCATCTATCAGGGATTATCTGGCTCTTGGTCCTGCTGCGAGGGCAGGAGACTGGACTTGATGGCCTCTCAAGGTCCCTTCCAGTTCTAGTGTTCTACGATTCCATGATTCTTTCTAGTCTATCAAATAGACATAACTGATCCAAGGGTGGAGACCCAAATCTTTTAAAATGTTAAAGGACAGAGCCCTTCTAGGATGTGGGGGAGGGGAGAGATAATCTCTGTTAAGATTATTAGCAGGTGTATAGGTTCTTTTAGTTGTTTTCTGTATGTTTTACCTAATGCTTTCACCTTAAAAGTAAATGTGTTTGTTTATACAGGGCTATGTGGTAACTTATAGCTGGGGAAATTAACCTGTTCAAAGCCATTGGAGAGATAGCAAAGCACACATGCAGACCTGTTAAGGCAGTCTGGCTTGCAGGGGAACTCAGTGTAGCAGGGAGCTACAGCATTGAAATACCCTATTCTGAAGGGAAAGATGTGGGTTTCTGCCCAAGAGAGGTGGCCAGCTAAGAAGCTGGAAACCTAGAAGGAGTGCCCTTGGTGATAAATACAGGTACAGCAGCCCTGCTCTGATAAACAAAACAATGAAGTTTTCTTTTAAAACTTGTCTAAGAAATATGAATTTTTAAAGCCAGCTTTCTTTATGAGCCTCTTTCCGCTTCATTCCATGTCCCATATCTAACCCATGGAAGCTCAACTTAAATTTCTAGACCAACATGCGCTTTGTGTGGACAACCAGGTTGACTCTAAGACTGTATCTCAGTCACCTATGCAGAGAGCAGCAGCTGCGGATTCCATGAAAAATCTCTCTCCCTCAGCATAGGGATATGGTACTTGCTTTCTAGCACTGAGATACAACAGCACCACAACCACTTAAAAGAACTGAAAGTATATAGATTGCAAAGTGTTAAAAAAAAGCCTAAATATGCACAATTTGTCCATTGGTTCTGCTACAGTATGTAGTTAGAGCTCATGGTCAGAAACCAAGGTTAATGAAGGAGAAACAAATGTTTATTGTAGCAACACTATCTCTGACATGCTAGTTTTAAATGCAGACAGGATTACTGTCTACTGATCTGGATCACCTATTATTTTGCACTTATGCAAAAACATGCTGCATCTAAGGGAGGGGGATTTTTAAAATTAAAATAGTAGAGATTAACATATGTTGTTCTTTCTCCCTAGTAGTCCCAAAGTCTTATCCAAGTTGTGCTAACATAAGATTGTTTTGACATTTCACCCCATTTCAGTGACAGCAGTATTTTATAAACATAAATTAGGTTAACAGGCACTTTAGATTTCAAAAGTTCTACCTGACTCCAGTGGAGCATATTTTGTACAGATGTCCCAGCAGGGCAGTGTGTTGAATACACGTCTACTCGGCTCTGAAACAGCAACATAGTAATTACAATTTTCATCTATTAATGTGTATCTGCTCCATTCTTTACTGTTTTTTTTTTTGTTTTTTTTTTTTTGCATAACAAAACAGTAAGTTTAAGAAATAAAAAGTTCCTTTCAGAAAGTTTCAGAGTAGACTAGTATAAACAAACTAGGTAAAATGCTTAAGTCATGGAGAATATTTGACATTAATTATCACTGTGTACTTAGTTTAGTTTAAACTAAAGTTCATATTTTACTATAACATTGCCTTTTCTTTAAAAAAAACATACTAAATCTGACTAGGAATATTTCAGTGTTTTGCGCTGAGTTTTTTCCAAGGGTGGGGGAGGAGGAAGGGACGTAAGCTTTCTCCAAATATATTGAGAAAAAACAAGAAAACAATGTTACTCAAGTTAATTAAAACTACTAGATGCAAAAGTGAAACTAGCTACTCTAACTTTGTTTCCCTTCTGAATGAAATGCAAAAATAAAATAAAGCATAGATGTTGAAAAGTAAACTAAATTTAGAAAAAAACGCTTCAGATTTAATATTCCATGGTGTCCTTAATACTGTGATTTTTTTCATAACATTGACTTTAAACTTGATATTGTTATGCATGAATCAGTTTTATATTAATGCACAAGTTCAAAAGTCCTATTGTTAACAAAAGTATGCCAAGTATTTCTAGGTTAAAAATGCCTCCCTACAGTATGCTAGTTTTAACCAATAATTCAGCTATTTTTGCTATGTAGGCTTTTGCTCCAAATAAGCATCATGTACATTCAGTTAAAAAAAAACCCCACAACCTGAATTTCTTCTGAAAGCTGAATCCTCAGGCAGGTTAACATATCATCCATATCTAGAACAATGGAATATTGTGTGCAGGGAGAGGAAAATTCTACCTATAAAAATCAGCATTTTTTCCTATTTCATATAAATTATGCCAACTTCAAATTTTCAGGTGAAATTCTGGCCCTTCTGAAGTTAATGATAAGAAGTCAATTGGGCCAAGTTTCACCAGGAAGATTTGTCCAAACCTTTAGGAAGAAGAAATAATTTTGCAGGTTTTTCCACTATATTTTAGTGAAGTTGCATGGAAAAGCAAAAACCCGTCAATGAAAGTTTTGTTGTGAATATTTTGTAATCTTTCCCATATGAGAATGTCCCTATTTCATTGCTCCTTTAGGTGGCTTGACCCAACAGAATGGCCCATCGAGTTTGAATCCTCTCTCCCTAAACCCAAAGCTCCATATTCTAGGATTTAGTAGACAATTATGTCCTGATTACTGCACCCAGCTTACTGAGTTACGCCACAAACAGACTCTAAAAAGAGTCAAGCATAGAATCCCACATCATTTTCTGTCACAGATGTCCACAGTAACAGAGAGATGTTCTGCTATTTGGTGTTTCTGTGTGTTTGTTGTTTAAACAAAAACCCAGCTCTGGAAACTCAAACCCTGAGACTAGAAATTTCACGCTGGGTTATTTCTTTCTGAGACTTTATCACTATTCATCTTGCTCATGTTCTGCCCACTGAGTACAAAAATATTTTCAATCCGTTTTTAAAATTTAGTTCCATGTATCATCAACTAGAGTCTGTGAAGTTGGACTCATATGTAGAAGAAGAAAAGATACTTATTCAATCTTTCAAGAACTAGAACGGGGTGGGAAAAAGGGCCTCTGCAGGCTGGATCTGGCTTGCAAAATGGGTTGATCCAGCCCACAGAGGTCCTGCCACTCCCCCGCCCCCAGGCCAATCAGGGCTTAGGGATGGGGGAGCATGTGGTGCTTAGAGTCAACCAGTGTTCCCACTAAGCTGCACGCCTATGCGGTTGCATGCTAAAAATGTTAGGTCCACCCATGTCATTTTAAGAGCCGTGCAGCAGCTAGAACAGAAGGTGAGTGGTGGCGACAGCAGCTAGTGGTTTGGTGGAATCCTGGCAGACGGCAGCTGCCCTTCTGCTCCGCTAAGAGCAATGGCGTGTGAGGTGAGGATCTTCCTATAAGACTGCCCCAGGTGGAACAAGCCTCATGCAGTTGCCGCTTTATTCCAGCTGAGGCCAGGGTGACCCGCGGTACTATTTTTAGTACTGAGGTCCCATGGGGACCAAGACCGCAGTACTAAAAATAGCACCGCAGGCAGCTTCTGCTCCAGTCCTGGCACGCGGTCCTGTCGCTGGAGCAGCTGGGCCAGGGCTGCGGGGGCTTCTGGGGCCGGAACTGCAGTACTAAAAATAGTACTTCAGCCAAAGCTCCAACCCCCACAAACTGCTTTCCATGCTGGAGGCAGAAGGTGAGGGAAAGAACAGGAGGAAGTGGGGGAGAGGAGAGGAAGGGGCTTGTGCTGAGGGGAGGTGGGCCGGGGCAGGCACTAAGGGACAGGGTAGAGAAGAGACAAATGCCAGGGGACCAAGAGGAGACAATGAGGAAAAGGGCAGGAGTGGAGGAAAGGTATCAGTGGGGATGGGAGAAGGGAAGGGACAGGGTGATGTTAGGAGAGGAAAGGGGAGGAACAATGGGGGCAAGAGAAGAGGGGAGACATGAGTACGAGGAGACGAGAGGTTGAAAGAAAGGATGGGCATGAGGAAGGCAGTGGATGGAGTAAGTCATATGTGAGGCTCCAGAGGGGCCATGAGGAGAACTGGGGCAGTGGGTGGTGAGGGGATGGGCACCAGGGAGAAAGAGGGCAAGGGTAGTGAGGGAAGGGGGAGAAACCAGGAAGGTGCAGGGGTAAAAGAAGGTGCAGGTGAGAGGGGTATCATGGGGATGAAGCAGAAGGACAGACACGTGGAAGGAAGGGACGGGCACCAGAGGACAGAGGCAGGGCAAGTGGGTAGAGGGAGGAGTTAGGAGAGGAGATGGGGAGGGGTAGCTACAGATGATCAGAGTGGGGCTAGAGGAGGAGTGGACACAAGAGAGGGGCTGGTGCAGGGGTCAACGGGTGGGGGGTGAGAGCAGGTCCACAAAGGACTGAGGGGAGTGAAAAAGCAGGAGCCAGGACAGCAGAGGAGGGTGAAGAGTGGGGAGCATGAGGCACCAAGGAAGTAGATGGGGCAAGGGAAGGGTAGGAGACTTGGCAACAGAGGGAAAAGGTAAAGGTTTATAAGATATTTATTAATAACTTGGGTGCCACAGTGGCACATCCAAACAAGTGCACGTGGACTCAATACTGGTGCACTAGACAAAACTCACTCCGTTCATGGGTGGAAAATCTTAGCAGGAACACTGGAGTCAACCTGTCACATCCTGGAGGGCAGGGAGCGAGATACTGGGAATGCCTAGATTACATGGCTCTGTCAATGGAGCCATGTAGATGAGTTTACTAGACATAGGAAACTGAAGCAGCGATTTAAATAATCGCCGCCTCATTTACATCAAAATGGCCGCTGCGCTGTGCCGATCGGCTGTTTGGCAGCACAGCGGGGCAGTCTGGACGTGCCACGGTTGACAAGGGAAGCCTTTGTCGACCGCTCCGGTATACCTTGGTTTATCGGAGCAATCGACAAAGGCTTCCCTTGTCAACCACGGCACGTCCAGACTGTCCCGCTGTGTCGCCAAACAGCCGATCGGCACAGTGCAGCGGCCATTTTGATGCAAATGAAGCGGCGATTATTTAAATCGCTGCTTCATTTTCCTATGTCTAGTAAACTCATCTACATGGCTCGTCAACGGAGCCATGTAGTCTAGACATACCCACTTTGTGCTCCCCCACCTGGGGGGGGGGGGGGGGAAGGGAAGTGGGCAAATTCTCTTCCCACCTTGCAAGGGGTTTGGCACTTAGAATCATCTTGCAGTTGCTTTTCAGAAGACTTAATGTGGTCCTCCCACCCCTGGGCCCTGATTGCGCTGCCAGTTCTCCTGTGGGAGGCAGGGGTGAAGATTTCACGTGCACCCCCACCCATAGATCAATCAGAGTCTGTGGGCAGGGTAGCATGCACGTGTTCTGGTCCCCCCAACACCACCCCACCTGAGGCCATGCCTCTTCAGGGGTGGCCTGGGGCCACTTCAAAAATTTCTGAAGTGGCCCCCGGTCAAAAATTATTGCCCACCCCTGAACTAGAAGGTATTAAACTTTTTTAAACTCACATATGTATACAACTACATTTAGATTGTAGTCTATACGCTTTAAATTTCACAAGATGCTAATTGCTAAGTGTATACAGAACATACCATGTTTAAGTTTTTCTCATCAAAGCCACATATAAGAAAGAAGAAATTGCCACAAAGGTCATCGAGTAATCTGTGGGTACAAACATGCATGGCAAGCCACTTCAGCAATGAATTCTGAGGAAGGAATTGCTTCTTTCCAAACATGTCCTGCAAAAGAATAAGCCCACACATGTAAAAACAGAAGGCTATTTGCTTTTGCTCATACAGTAGCCTTCTTCAGATAGTTTACTTCAATTCAGAAAATAAGGATAATGTAATGCTCACATGCTTTTAGTGTTTCGCCTAGATCAGTGGTTCTCAAACTTTTTGGCCTGCGGCCCACGCCACTCAACACAAGCCTTTTTGCAGATCGCCAGACAACCACCCAAAATAACAAAATGGGTGCTGGAGCAGGCTGAGGGTGGGGAGGAGGTTTATCCAGGAGGGAGGGCGTGGGATCTGGGCATGAAGGGCACTTACCTCCCATGCCTCCCACTGCTCCCAGGCTCCATTCTCCCATTGCTGCCATTGACCACGATTCTGGTTAGTGGAAGCGAAGGGGGAAGCCTCCTGGGGAGTGGTTTCCTGTACTGTCATTCTCCCAGCTGGGGTGGGAGAAGGGAGGAGGGGCTGCAGCAGTACTCGGAGCTGCTTCCTCTCCCCGACTGGCCAGATCCAGCCTGTAAGGTTTGGGACTCCTCCCCACCCCACCCCAGCAGAAAGCCGGTGCTAGCATTCCAACCATGCACGGGAGGTGAGGGGTTGGAGCGCCAGCAAAGGCTTCTCCACTGCAGAGGGGGGAGCTCCGAGCCCAGGGCCCTCCTGAAAGACTGTTGCAGACCACTACGGGTCCATGGAACACACTTTGAGAATTACTGGCCTAGATCGTTAATCTGAAATAAAATATATAAATCAGGAACTTTGGTATCAAGTTAAAAATATTATGGGCTGTCAAGCAATTAAAAAAATAGCTATTAAACATGCTATTAAAAATTCCTGATTAAACACTAACAAAATACCATTTAAATATTTTGAATGTTTTCTACCTTTTCAAATGCTTTTATTTCAATTACACCAGAGATTACAGTATACAGTACTCACTTTATTTTTTTTTTTACAAACATTTGCACTGTAAAAACCAAAATAGTATTTTCAATTCTCCCATTACAAGTACTATAGAGCAATCTCTTTATCACGAAAGCTGAACTTACAAAAGAACTATGTACAAAAAAATCCCCTGCATTCAAAAATAAAAACGTAAAACTTTAGGCCTACAAGACCATTCAGTCTGACTTCTTGTCCATACAAACAAGATTTTTTTACATTTGCAGGACATATTGCTGCCCACTTCTTGTTTACAATGCCATGTGAAAATGAACATGTGTTCGTATGGCTTTGTTGTAGCCAGCAATGCAAAATATCCCAGTTCCAGATGTGCTGAAGATTCATATGTCCCGTCACACTTCAGCCATTCCAGAGGACATGCATCAGCTCTGCTAACAAGTTCTACCAAAGTTGGGCAGGCCAACCATGTTTATTTTCATCATCTGAGTCAGGTGCCAGCTGCAGAAGGTTGCTTTTCTTTTTTGTTGGTTCAGATTCTGTAGTTTCTGCATCAGAGTATGATCTTTGAAGAGTACTGAAATCATGTACCACATCCTGTCCCTCAGAGTTTGGAAGGCACTTCAGATTCTAAAATTTTAGGTCAAGTGCTACTGCTATCTTTAGAAATCTCATTTTGGCACCTTTCTTGTGTTTTCTCAAATCTGCAGGGAAAGTGTTCTTAAAATGAACATGTGCAGGGTCATCAGCCAAGATTTCAGATGTAAGGCAGAATAGTGGGTGAAACAGAGCAGGACCCATACAATTCTCCCTCAAAAAGTTGAGTCACAAATGTAAACACTTTTTTTTTTTTTTAAATGAGCATTATCAGAATGAAAGGATGTCCTCTGGGACGGTAGCTAAAGTACAAATGGCATATGAATGTTTAGCATATCTGGCACCTTGCAAGGCCAACTATAAAAGTGCTAAGGGAAGGCCTATTCTCACTCTCAGGTGACTTTGTAAATAAGCAGGCAGCATTATCTCCTGCAAATGTAAACAAAATTCTCTTAATTAGCTGAAGAAACAGAAATGGATGGACTTACAAGCTTTAAAGTTTTATAGTGTTTTGGTTTTGAGTGCAGTTATGTAACAATCTATATTTGTAAGAAGCACTTTCACGATACAGAGATTGCATTATAGTACCTGTATGAGGTCAACTGAAAAATACTATTTATCATTTTCACAGTTCAAATATTTGTAATAAAAATAATATAATGTGAGCGCTGTAGACACTGTATTCTGTGTTGTAAATGAAAAATGTAAAAAACATCAAATAAATGTTAATTGGTATTCTACTGTTTAACAGTATGATTTAAAACTTTGATTAACTGCAATTTTTATATCACAGTTAATTTTGAGTTAATCCCATGAGTTAACTGCAATTAATCAACAACCCTATACAATATTCATGGTTACCCAAAGAAAATCCATGACAATTCCAACTTTTAATTGATCTTATCAGTTTTGTATCCATGGGCATGTCAGATTTCTGCTAAAAGCTAAATATTTTAAACTGATTTTTGTTTAGGTTGAGAGGTTTGATATCTGCAGCTTCCTCAATTCAAACTATTTGAATAAAACCAAGCTTGCATTGTGGTGGCAGCTTCCTCTTGCAAGACATTATTTTTAAACAGTTCAAGAGTTTGAATATGATCTAGGGATAGTGCATTTTACTCTCACTGACACAGCACAAAGTCTATGACACATCCACTAGTTTGTGGTTAACTGGGTGGTTCCACAATAGCTTATTGTGCAAGTCACCATGACTGGATCAAGTTTCACAGTCTGATGTAAACAGGTGCATTCTTCTATAAATAAAAACTTCTTAACTGGGGGGATACTGTCTATTATTCTAACTAAGCAGCCATTCTCACTATGAGAAGAGGGGCAGCCAGGCAGGTGTTATTCAATCTCATCTTTATCTGCCTGAGGGGAGCCAGCAGCAGTTATGATACATAAAAGCAGTGCTTTTTTTGTACAAAAAGAGGTGCCAGTACTCCAGGGGAAAAGTTGTTGAGCTCTGACTGGAGTTGCCGTCCTGCATAAAAGTATCTATTCAAGGTATGTCATGTGGCTAGAAAAGGTACATTATACCTATCAGAGACACACTTCCAACATTTAAAATCTAGTCTCCCATAACTCACATAGCTCCCCTTCCTTCTCTTACCAAAGGATAGCTAGATGGAAGGATATGAACAGCACTGCTCCCATAAAGAGCACTTTTTAACATCTAGTAAACATCTTCATTGTATCCTACTTGTTTCCTCTCACTTTGTTTGGCAATTTGTGTGAAAAATAAGAATTTAGAATTTAAAGTCTGAAAAAGCATTTTTTTCCAATGGAAAAAAATCTATATGAAGACTGAAGTACACAGATATGATTGCTAAATAAGTCTAAAGAAACTGATGACAGATGAAAAATATTCTATATAAAGGCAGAAAGGATACCGCATGATTCTGCTAAAATTGACCAGCCTGTAAGTTAATCATGACTTTTTTGGCAACACGAGCGCTAGAATCATGTGCAAATGAGTAAATATCACACTGATTTTTTCAGGTCAGGTCAAGCCCTATTTAATATGGTACATTGTAAGTTCTAAATTCCCCCTAGCTTCTCCTGTCACGTATTTAGATTTCTCAGCTTCTTGGTTCAAATCTTCCATTTTTAAGGCTCTCTAGACACTTGTGGATGGTACAAAAAAGATAAATATTTAAGTTTTTTAGATAGCACATGATGCAGCAACATAAAAACAAATGTTTTTTTCACATTCTTATTCACTTTTTTCCAGTGGGGAACATGAGGTGCAACTGGGCAGCATCAAATGCATTTTGTAGTGACTGAGCCTAATTCTCCTCATAATTACTCAAGTATCAGAGGGGTAGCCGTGTTAGTCTGAATCTGCAAAAGTGGCGAGGAGTCCTGTGGCACCTTATAGACTAACTGAAGCGTAGGAGCATAAGATTTCGTGGGCAAAGACCCACTTCGTCAGACGCATGTATGACATACATTTGACGAAGTGGGTCTTTGCCCACGAAATCTTATGCTCCTACGCTTCAGTTAGTCTATAAGGTGCCACAGGACTCCTCGCCATAATTACTCAGTTATCAATATGAAAACCATTAGAGCAACTATGGAGATAAACTGATACAATATCAAAATTTGGCTTAGAACTCTTGTTGCATGTGTGTACCTTATGTACAAATGTTTACACAGCAAGAGAAGCACATTCATATGAATTAAGCCTGCATTCAATCTCATTTATATTCTCCACTAAAGCCCAATTTAAATGGAAAAGAAATAATCTTACTTGGGTTTAAAACAAATATCTTGACTGAAATACATACTTTAAGCAACAGTTCTGGAAGCACTCCAAGTTTTGTCAGCGGGCTAGTGGAGAACTTGATTGTAGCTACAGGTGCCAAGGCAAAAAACATTTTTATTTTTTTAGCCAGCTCTGGCATAGTTGAAAATGCAATGAAACCTATAAAAAAATTAGACTGGTTAATAAGACAACATTTGACAGAAATTCACATCAGAATTTTAGCTAAGCATGTTTTCATTATAAAATGTAGCATGTTTTAAGTTCTGAATTTGGAACTTATATAGGTGTTTAAAGAAGAATTTGAATTAGCATCAGTCCTATATTCTTTAAATGCAGGTTTGGTTAATTAATGGTTCACCTGAGCATCACTTAGATTTTTTTATGAAATGATTAATTATTTTTTTCCCATGTACATTTTTAAAACTCTAAAACATCTGTTTATATAAACGAAATGAATAATGTAGTCTACTAGCTTAGCATACTTTTTTACAGCTTTTCATTTCAAATGAATACGTGAAAATAAATTCTCTACATTTTAGCTCTAATGAGAATGCAAAACAAAATGTACTCAAATTTATATTTTATCATTATTTAACCAAAAGTGTGATAATCTATATCTTTTAAAACAAAGTATTTAAATCTCTTCACATACCTATAGTAGTACCCTGTGAATGGCCAACGTAACAGATTTTCTCCTGGCCAGTTTTATTCACAATGAAGTTTATAGTGGCAGGAAGGTCATATTTAGCCATTTCATCAAAACTACAGTACAAAGACAAAAAGGCAATTGTATAAATAAAGTTATAAAATTTCTGCATCAATGTATACAATGTAGAACTGATGAATGGAACTTTATATTCATTCACAGCTGACCTATCTTCAATATACTCAACTTCCAAAGGATGTTTCTGAACAACCAGACTCTGACCAAGATTAACTTAGGTCTTGATCCTGCACCACTGAAGTCAACGGGAATTTTCTCATTGATTTCAATGAAGGCACGGTCAGGTCATTATGGCAAATTGATAGTTCCCCATATTGTTAACATATTAGCACATATATAACCAAGATAAAAAATTATTGTGGCACACATTTGTTTAAATCTATTACTGAAGAGGGGTAGTAGATAAAGCAGGGTAAAATTTTTCATATTTGATTTTTTAAAAATGACCAAAGGAACTTCAGGAGGAATGGGAGAATCCTCCTTCACAGGCTTTATCTCAGCAGCTAGGGCATTGTCCCAAGACATGAGGGACTCAGCTTCAAACCTCTGCTTTGGAACAGCAACTGGAACCATTAGCTTCCTTCACATCCCAGGAGATTACACGACCACCCCATTATGAACTACTGAGGCAGGTCTCTCAATTTCGCCTCCTGATGCTTTTCCAGTTTATATAAAAGCACATATATAGCCATTGGGCCAGACAAGCAGGAGAGAGATTGACTATATCCCAGTGGTCAGAGCACTCTCCTGGCGGCATAGGGAGGGGGAAGCAGCCCTGGGTTTCAACCCCTGCTCCACAGCAGGAATTCAAACCTGAGTCTCCCATATTCCAAGTGAATACCCTGACCACCGGGCTAAGGAGGGAAAACCCTACTGCCTCAGCTGTGAATAAAAGTCCTTCATTTCCTTTTGATTTTATTTTTTAAATGTCTGTAAACAAAATGTTTCATTCAATCCAAAAGGACATTTTCCCTACTTTTTCAATTCATCAAAAATTCCAAATTTTGTTTTAGTTAGACCCAAACCAACCTGCACCCTCCTGCCTCTCAGAATAGTCAGCAACCCCCCCCCCCCCCAAAAAAAAATCAGTGATCAGCACAGAGCTAGTACTGGAGGCATGGCATCACAGAGGAGATGGGGAAAGAGAAGAGAGGTTCTGGTGACAGCATATATGACACGTAATAACATCACTCCTCAAAAATGAGATCCGGCTACCTGAAAATCCAGAATTCCTCTTGCTTTTCTGTAAAGCGTTTATGCTTTCTGCACCAAGTATTCCCCCTGCTGTTTCCCATCCAAACATCATATCCAGCATCTGCCAGCATAAAGCCTAGGCTGTTGTATTCCAAATTGGTGATCCAGTTACTAGCATCTGCAAGTAAACCATGTTGCAGAAAAACAACAGGCTTGGGACCTGAAAAATAAAGCACTTTACATAGTTAAAACTCAAAGATTCATATTCTCCTTTGAACACTGAATACCTGACAAATTCTACTGAATAGTCAATATTTCCTTCATATCTATATTTGAGAGGTTATCAACCTATGAGCTGTATGATTAGCAGTCTTTATGATACTCAGAAAGTCTTAAATTCATGCACTGTAATCTTCCACAATAGCAGGTTTTTAAAAGCGTTATTTTATTGCAGCTATGGATTTTAAAACATTAGGTACTTATCTAGAGCAAAAGGCAACTAGTATTTCACACACACACAAAAGCAGGCTTGCATCAAGCAAACCCAAGAAAAACAGGAACTACAGTTAGAAGAGAGCTATTTGTACCCAGTGTTTATAATTTCTGCAAGATAAGAGGACAGATCCTAGAGGTATGCTAGATTTTCTTCACTGCCCTTGCTCCCCTTCCCCTAAGCATTCCCATAGGTGGACTTAAGGAATTAGACTTTGTACACTATGACAATAATAAACATGTCATACACAACTGCAATTAATTCTATTCACATTAATCAGATATTGCAAAAAAAACATTATGAAATATATGTACTATGAATTCTGACACAGCAGTAAATAAACACTGTTTGGGAAGTTATACCAGATCTGTAACAGCTTGAAGTCAATATGAACTTTAAAATCCGCAATCTTATAGAGAGAAATATTGCTAGTAATCCTTGATTTTAAAAATTAAAAGTGTTTTACAAAACATTAACTTTGACATTGCTTCCTCCTCCACCACAACACTCCTAAGAATAATATTTCCTGTCTCAATTTGCTTATTATTACTGATGAAAGATTCACTAAAAAACCTACAGATGCATCACCTATCTTCTCTTGTGGATTTCTCAAGATTTTTTTAAGCACAAATATGAAATCTAACTAATCTGACTAGCTTGCATCACGTACCAAACTGTCTGTCCCTATGCTCTTTGAAATAGTCGTTAGAGCAAACATGATTAAGAGAGATCAAATCAAACATTAAGGACAGACAGATTTTTTGCCTTTGGCAGAAAAGTGTCTTTTGGCATAGTGTGTGTTCACACCTGCCATTATAGGATACTTGCATTTTACCCCTCCATAAGATACATATGTATGCATCACACATCTTCAGCTTTTTAAGTTCAATTGATTCAGACTCTAAACTCTACACAATATAAGTGTACAATTCCCTTTGAAATAAACAGATGCATGCATGCCTTAGGGGACAGAATTTACCACAAGAGACAGTAAACATATATCCTGGCTGAATTCATCCTTTGTTGTTCAGATTTACAAGTGTATTAGTACAGCAGATCTAAGACTTTTTCCTGCAAATGTTTCTCTTCTTCCACATACATTTTAATCTTATTTTCAAAACATTTCAGAGCTTAGTCCTTGCCAGTACCTTTGTCCTCATTCCCTCCTATACACTCTCTCACCCTTTACACTTCTCCAAATCTTCTATTTTGAAAATTCCCTGGTCTCCTCTTTTGATTTCCCCGCTCCTAAAGTTATGCCTTCTTTCATGCCACTTCTTATACTGTGGACATCCTCCTGTTTAGGATATGGCAATCACTCTCCTTCCCTGTCAAACAACTTCTGTTGAGGAAACATGCAACTACAGCGACTTGGCCCTCCATCTTGGAGTTGGTTATTTCAAGCTGAATTGCACTCATTTGTCTTGGAACAAGATATTTTTTATTATTACAGCATTTTATATATGGTAAATAGCTATGCACAATATGGTGCTATTTTAATTACTTTGCTTTATAGTTTAAAACAAAGACAAGGAGAATAGTTAGTTAAAAACTGAAATTAAGTGTTAGTCTAATTCTCATTTCCATACAGCGGGCCAGAGCCAGCCCACCAAGCCACCAGGTCTGGCCCACAGACACGGGGGGAGCCCCAGGCAGGCTCCTTGCTTACCTCGCCTCACCCACCCACCACTCAGAAAAGTAGCTGCCACGCTGTTTGAGTTTCTCAGCTGTGAGCCATGGGAGGAGGGAGAGGCTTCATGAGCTGTTCCTACCCAAGCACAATCCCATTGGCCAGTTTCTGGTACATGGGAACTGCCCATTTGAATAACAGGCAGTACATGAAACACCACTCTTCACAGGCTTCTACTTATTCACATACACACATGGCCATTGCACCCTGTGCGGGGGCAGGGCAGCCTCAGAAACTTGCTAGGTTGCTGACTGGGAGTCACCCAGTTAAATCCCCCGGTCAGAGGCTGCGTCTGGAACCTTAGCCCCTCTCTCCTCCAACCCTCTTCCCCCATACTCCTGCTCCCTTACCCTGCATAACCCAAACCCTCTGCCCCCTTCCAGCATCCAAACACCCTCTCAGAACCTGCACCCCAGTACTCTGCCCCAGGATCCAACCCCCTCCTGCCGTAGGTCCTAACCCAAACTCCTGCACCCCAGTCCAGTGCTCCAGCTTACAACTGCCTCCTTCACGCAAACTCCCTCCCGCATCCTAATCCCTTACCTCAAGCTCCCTTCCACACCCAACCTCCATCCTAGACCCCACATCTCCTCCATTCAGATCATGGAAGAGTGCAGCCCTCAACCATTTTCCAAAATCTTGGAATGCCCTCACCCATCAAAAATTAGTGCCCACTCCTGCCATACAGAAATCAAAAGAGCAGTAGGGTGTTTTGTTTGTTTGTTTTTAGGGAGGAGAAGTATCTTTCTAGTTTGTTTTCAACAGTAGAGGAACAAGACCTGCCCCTACCTTTAGTGTTGGTCAAATTTTTAAAACAAACTTTATATAAAAATAGAAATATTTTGCAACAAAACAGAATTAAACACATTCTTACTTTTTTTTAAAAGAAAAAAATATTACCATTTATCAAAAAAATGAGGTTTTCAGTAAGTGTAAAATTTCAACATAAAAGGAAGAGTCTGTTTTAGAGCCTATAAAACACAAACTACTTCAAAATTTTGATTGGGGGGGGAAAGAGAATATTTCACCCACATAATCTACCCATATTCTGATTATTGTTTTCCACATAGGTTACCAACATTTTTTCCTAGTCAGGATTATTACAAAAGTCACCTCTCTAAATTGAAGTGATTTTTTCCCCCCAAGACTTCTTTTTCTTCAAGCAGAAGTAAATCTTACCCTTATTATTCCCATGGTTTTTCTTCCCATGGGGAATTCTGTTAATGCTAAGGATATACCCATCTTCAGTCACCACTTCATATTCCTCACTAGGGTAGCCTCTGTAGATAATAATTTCACTCTGCAAAAAAAAAAAAAAAAAAAAAAAGGGAGGGGGGGAAGCTTTTGGTTGAAACTGTTGACATTTTTAATTCATTAATGTCTGTAAAGTGCTTGGAGGTCCCTCCACAGACAATATATGGAGACACCACACTTCCATGTCTGGTAAGCGTTAGAGACACACAAGTAGGAAAAAGGTTTGTTACTTGGCAGTGATGCATTTTCTACTACCTGTGTTTCAGAGAAACAAATGAGAATTAGGCACCCAACTCCCATTGACTTTCTATAGGAGTTGGACACCTAACAAATCTTGGTGTCTTAGAACAGTGTTTCTCAACCAGTGGTACAAGCTCCCTTAGGGGTACTCCAGAGGAGTCTGGGAGGTACGTCAACACAACTGGAGAAAACTGAATTTTTTATTTAAGTTTTACAACTCTATTATTTTTGTACTTTTTACACCCAAAAATTTAATCACAACCCAGCTACAATTAAATTGTTTAAACAAATGTGTTACAATAGAAGAAAAAAAATTGTGTCTGAAAACTGTAGGTACTGGGGATACTTTTTTTTAAAGGGGTACTTTATAAAAAACGGTTGAGAAACACTGCCTTAGAAAACTCTCTTTATCTGTCTCAATGATCAACCTCTACAAAGAGGGAGCTCTAAAGTTCTAATACGTATTTCAGGCTAAAGCTGGTAGTCTGTGTTTTCACTCTAAAGAAGACACATCAGTTCTCTCATCTGCCACTAACCAGGAGAAATTAGAGTGTTGAAAAAGGAGGCAGGGGAAAGAAGCTCAGAAACAACAGGGTAAAGGAGGAAAAGACTGAAGTGAAAGAGTTAAGAACTGACAGACAATGCCTAATGTAAGTGGAAACAGAACATCTGTCAACAGCAGACTAGTGATATCACCAAAAATTGAGCTTCCATGGCAGACAGGGAGATACATCTCTCTTCTAATGGGGGAGATTTTTAAAACCTTTCAAATATTAGAATCACGATCCTCATCCCTATTTATCACACATGGAACTCAATCCCATTTAAATAAATAATCTAAATGCCCACAACACAGAGGGTTTGACACAAAATGTTGTGTAACACTGGCTTCAATAAAGTCATTTATATTATGACTTAATCATCATAGTAAGAATAGGAAAGTTTTACACACTGTTCACTTGCTTGGGTGATGGCTTTTAATGCCACATATCCTACAATGAAATAGGGCTATTAAATACGATCTTTTCTAAACATTCACTTCTGTTTATCACCCACAAGTGAGTTAATTCAAACCTTTAAAAAATTAGCAGAACTATGAAGGTATACAAATGCCTTATCAGTACAATTGCATGATCTTGTTGGCAATAAACATTTTTAAAACATGCAAGGCATTGTACGGGAATGGCAAAAAAATGCCCTTTGGCCCCAAATGTTTCAGACATGATGCCACAAGTCAAGGTAACAAAAAGGGTGGGGAAAATGAGAGGAAGGGCAAATGTGCTGATAAGATCACCAGTAACTAACACAAAGTCTTTACTCAATGAGAGTACAGACATGGCTATTATAAGAAAAAGAGGGAAAAGTGACAAGAGCGAACACCAATGGGGAGAAAAGCAATTGCCAGGAAAAACTTACTAAAACCTTGCTAGCAACAAGTGGTTTTACTTTTAGTTGTTTTAACAACTAGAGATGTTAACTAGAGTGAAGGCATAAACAGAGGGGTAGCAAAGTTTGCAGATGATACAAAACTACTCAAGATAGCTTGAACCTAACTACTAAGAGTTACAAAATTTCACAAAACTGGGTAACTGGGTAAGAAAATGGCAGATGAAATTCAATGCAAAGTAATGCACAATAGAAAATATATTCCTAACTATACATACAAAATTATGTTAATAAAATTCGTAGTTACCACTCAACAAAGATCTTGGAGTCATTATGGATAGTTCTCTGAAAACAACTGCTCAATGTGCAGCAGCAGCAAATAAATAATAATAAAGGAAAGATACAGATAAGACGACATAATATTATCATAATGCCACTATATAAATCAGGGACAGGCAAAATATGGCTTTTGGGCCAGATTAAGTCCACCAAGCTGCCATATCATGAGCCTCACACAGGCTCTCTGTCTGCCTCAGCCCTACACGCCACTCAGAGAAGCCACGTGCTGTCTCTATCCCCCTCCCCCACACACATCTCACAACTCCCATTAGCTGGGAACCAGCCAATGGGAGCTGCTTGGGCCATGTTTGCAGGTGCAGTGTGTGAAGTAGCTCTCCTCAGCTCACAATGGTCCCCACAGCCGAACACTCTGAATGACATTGCGGGAGGGGGACCAGATGAATTGCCAGCCAGAAGCAATCTAGGTAAGCACCCTGCCTCTGGCACACTCTCTCTTACTACCCCCAGTCCTCTGTCCCCCCTCCTGTATCCCTACCACATGTAACTCAAAATTTCAGCACCCCTGCTCCTGTACCCATCCCCCCCCCAGACCCTGCACCTCAATCCCCTGCTATAGGTCATAACCCTCTCCTGCCATAAGTCACAATCCAAACTTCTGCACCCCTTCCTGCATTCCTGCCCCAGGTCACAACCCCCTCCTACATCCCCTCCTCCAGGTCAGAATCCTCTCCTGCACCCATACCCCCTCCTCGACCCTGCATCCTATCCCCTACCCCAGGTCACAACAACCTTCTCCTACACCTCAATCCTCTGTTCCGGGTCACAACCTCTTTTTTCATCCAAACTCCCTCGCAAACCCCACACCCCCTCCTGCACCCCAATTCCCTACCTTGAGCCTCCATCTTCACCCAACTTCTATCCCAGACTCCACAGCTCTTCCATTAATAGCATGAAAGAGTGCAGTCCATGATCACTTATCAAATTCTTGAAGTGACTCCTCCCCCCATCAAAAAGTACTGCCCACCCAGATATAAATCCATGGTATGTCCACAGCTTGAATACTGGTCATCCCATCTGAAGAAGAAAAAAGGTGCTCTGGGCAGCTGCCCAATTAGGTCCAACCCTGTTCTAGTTAGTGGCAGGGGGAGGTTAAAGAAAGATAGATGGGGGAAATAAACAAAGAGAAACTGAGGGACAGGAAGAGAAAATGCAAATAAAAGACATTTATATGCTATTTCCTCTGCATCTCTTACACACGCACACAATTAACCCACAGCTTTTTCCTCTATTTGGAAGAAAGGAAGGAGATGGATACAGAATGTCACTGACAAGATTCCTGCTTACTGTCAGGTGTGTAAACAAGTTAGGCAATTTAAGAAACTAGGTTAGACAATTTCCCTCTATTCTTTCATCCAACCTGCTACAAGAGCATTATTAATTCAAATTTACTAGGCAAAACACCATTTCACAGTTAAAGTAATCATTTTTTAAAAGGCAGCCATTTCCCATAGTAATGAGACTACAATATCTGAGAGAACTATTTCCTGTCCTACAAGGGAATGATATCTATCACCTGTTATCGTATAGGATATTAACATCAATGTTTTTAAATGGCAGCTAGTGAATGAATTTTACAATGCATAACTTACAACATTCATAGTTGCTTCAGGATCCACATCTCTTATTCTTCTGATGAATGTTTCTGAACTTACAATTCCTTGGATCAAACATGCCACAATTATAAAGAGACACATCTTCATTCTGTAGAGAATACATTTATTTATTTTCTTACACAATTAAATGAGGCTTGGTTAAAACTACACAGTATAAGAGAAAGATTTATGCTGTAAAAGAATGTGAGATCCTGAGGTTGTTATATATGGCTTCTTCTACAGGAAAAATAAATAGATGGGATGGAGGGGGGAGGATATACAAAGAGTCTACTTTTCTCTAATATTTCTTTTCATGAAGATTTCAAATGGGTTTAAAATTGAAGTAAAATTTAATATCCTTTCCTTCCAAAAAACCAATGATGATGTAGCAGACCAGAAACAAAGCACTTACAAGAGCACATCAATTTTAAACAAAGAATGGTGAAAACTTGGCCACCTGTATTAAGCTGTGTATGTGCCTCCCTAGATTTGCTCTTAAAAATAATTATGAAAATCCTAGTTTTCTCTTGCAAACTGGCCATAAAAGTGGAACCGGACGGCACTCACCCAAGGGTTCTAAAAGAACTCAAATGGGAAATTGCAGAACTGTTAACTGTGGTTTGTACTCTATCCTTTAAATTGGCTTCCGTACCTAATGACTAGATAGCTAACATGACACCAATATTTAAAAAGGGCTTTAGAGGTGATCCTGGCAATTACAGACTGGTAAGTCTAATGTCGGCACCGGGCAAATTAGTTGAAACAATAGTTAAGAATAAAAATGTTAGGCACATAGAAGAAGATAATTTGTTGGGCAAAAGTCAACATGGTTTCTGTAAAGGGAAATCATGTCTTACTAATCTATTAAAGTTCTTTGAAGGGGTTAACAAACATGCAGACAAGGGGGATCCAGTAGATACAGTATACTTAGATTTTCAGAAAGCCTTTGACAAAGTCCTTCACCAAAGGCTCTTGTGTAAATTACATTGTCATGGAATAAGAGGAAAGGTCCTTTCATGGATTGAGAACTGGTTAAAAGACAGGAAACAAAGGGTAGGAATAAATGGTAAATTTTCAGAATGGAGAGGGGTAACTAGTGGTGTCCCCCAAGGGTCAGTCCTAGGACCAATCCTATTTAACTTATTCATAAATGATCTAGAGAAAGGGGAAAGCAGTGAGGTGGTAAAGTTTGCAGATGATATTAAACAGTTCAAGATAGTCAAGACAGAAACAGAATGTGAAGAACTTCAAAAAGATCTCACAAAACTAAGTGGGGCAACAAAATGGCAAATGAAGTTTAATGTGGATAAGTGTAAAGTAATGCAGGTTGGAAAAAATAACCCCAACTATACATATAGTATGATGGGGGCTAATTTTGCCTATGACAAATCAGGAAAGAGATCTTGGAGTTATCGTGGATAGTTCTCCAAATACGTCCACACACTGTGCTGCGGCGGTCAAAAAGGCAAATGGAATATTAGGAATTATTAAGAAAGAGATAGAAAATAAGAGACAGAATATCTTAATGCCCCTGTATAAAACTATGGTACGCCCACATTTTGAATACTATGTACAGACATGGTCTCCTCACCTCAAAAAAGATATTTTGGCCTTGGAAAGGGTTCAGAAAAGGGCAACTAAAATGATTAGGGGTTTGGAACAGGCCCCATATGAAGAGAGGCTAAAGCAACTGGTACTTTTCAGCTTAGAAAAGAGGAGACTGAGGGGGGATATGATAGAGGTATATAAAATCATAAGTGATGTGGAGAGGGCGAATAAAGAAAAGTTATTTATTAGTTCCCACAATAGAAGAACTAGAGGACACCAAATGAAGTTAATGGGTAGCAGGTTTAAAACTAATAAAAGAAAGTTCTTCTTCACACAGTGTGTAGTCAATCTGTGGAACTCCTTGCCAGAGGAGGCTGTGAAGGCTAGGACTAGATCAGAGTTTAAAGAGAAGCTAGATAATTTCATGGAGGTTAGGTCTATAAAAGGCTATTAGCCAGGGGATAGAAATGGTGTCCCCGGCCTGTTTGTCACAGGCTGGGGACGGATGGCACAAGACAAATCGCTTAATCATTGTCTTCGGTCAACCCTCTCTGGGGCACCTGGCGCTGGCCAGCTCTAGGTTTTTTGCTGCCCCAAGCAAAACATTCCCCCCACCCCGCATTTTAGCCCTATAAATAGCAAATAGTATTTTCATTCATTTTTTTCCATAAAGGCAAAGGCACTTCAAGTGAACTATCCGTTTCACTCGCTGCTGGGTCACAGCAGCCTTTTCCTTGCCATGTCAAGCACCTCCCTATGGACATGCACCCCTCACTCCCGACCCACTGGGGGAGCAGGGTGCAGGGACAGCACAGAGCGAGAGGGGTGCAGGGATCGGGGGGAGCAGGGTGTGGTGGAGGCATGGGGAATGGGACGCAGGGAACGGGAGGGGCAGAGGGATCGGGGTCTAGGGGCACTGCAGGAAACAGGCAGCACAGAGCTGGGGGGGCGGGGTGCAAGGGCGGCACAGAGCCAGAGAGTCACAGGGAAGAGGGAGAGCAGAGGGTTCGGGTGCAGGGGAGCAGAGGCGGCATGGGAAACGGGCAGCGCAGAGACAATGGGGCGGGCACAGCAAGCCGGGCAGTCGACAGGGAGCAGTCTCTTGCCAGCGAGGGGGCTGGGGCCGTGACAGGACTAGAGCCGGCGGAGTGAGGTGGGGCCTGGCTGCGCCGCGCGCCGCAGCCAGCTCCCAGGGACATGCAGCCAGAGCCAAGCTGCCACGGCCCTTTAAAATCGGCGGGGCCACATCACACCAGCGTCCTGACGTCTGCCAGCATCCCGCCCTCTGGCTTGCACCCCTCCTTCTCACACCGGAGCTGCACACAGGCAGCCCCGTGGCAAGAATCGCCGCACTTACCCCTTCCTGGCAGCCCTCTTTGGCCAGCCCTTTGGCCAGCCCTTCACAATGGCCCACCGGGCCAGTCCGCCCCTGCACTTACCAGATGGTAAAATCTACTCACCGCAAGTGAGTGAATTTGTCAAGCCCTGCCAATCAGGGTCTGGAAATGGGGAGCATGCAAAGTCTCCTCCCCCGCCTGGGGTGGGCTACACTTAGAGGGAACAGACCTCTTCCGCCCAAAGTCCTGCTCCTTCCAACCGTGGCCCCGCCCTTTCGGGGGCAGCCCCTGACCACTTCCAAAATTCAGGAAATGGCCCTCTTCAAAAAGTATTGGCCACCTGTCGTAAGCACTGCTCGGAGTAAGTAAATGTCTAAAAGGCTTAGAGACCATAGGATATGACTGGATAATTTTATTATTAAAAAAGAAGGGTGGCCATTCATAGAATACTAGGACTGGAAGGAACCTTGAGAGGTCATTGAGTCCAGTCCCCGGCGCCCCCCCCCCCCCCCGCCCTCACTGGGTAGTTGCCTACTGCCTGGCTGGTAGACACACTCACACAGTGTGAGTGTGTCTACCAGCCAGGCAGTACACAACTACGTACTAATACTCATGATAATAATAAAACTCACTAATTAGAAAATACCAGACATTTATAGGTCCGGTATTTTCTCAATTTGTTTCCCAGGCAGAAAGCTCAAATACCTGTTACCCACCAGCTCTGTGATTCCGGGGAAACCAGAACATGGTCACCTGTCAGCCTTGTGCTCTTGGGGAGCCAGGGAGTGATTCATGGAAAACCATTCCCCTCCCTCAGGCCTCTGCTAGAATCAAAGACAAAGCAATGAAAAGGCCGGGGAAGACACACCTAAACTGCTTCAGACCAGGGTGATATAATTAAGGAAACACCCCAGCCTCATTTGCATTAAAGATGGAACAGAGGGACATCTCATTAGCATACAGAATAGAGAGCAGCTCTTCCAAGGCAGGAACCGCAGTGAACTATGGGACACCGAAAGCAGAGAAGCACTGCCTGATGGGAAATCCCTGCTCCAGATGCTAATGAACCTAGGCCTGCTCACACCCAAATTAGTCATTATCAGACCAATTCTAGTATTGACATCTAAAATACTGAAACTGCCTAGTTGCATTGTGAGTTCGTTCAAGGAACATCACCCATAACCAGCGGTGATCAGTCACTATTGTCTCTCCTCTTTCTCTTTGAACTATCCCTATAAAAACTCCTATCCTTGCCCCAAGAAAACTGTTCTGATACCTGGACTTAAACTGCATCAGTTCCATTGAGACTTCTTCATCTCCTGTCTGATCATGCTGGGGGCTCTGTCCTGCTTTTCTCCTGCCCTCTGGACCCCCAGCTACCATTTTCATCTGGGAACCCCAATCAGTGCAAGCTCTGTGGAGTGGTGAGGTCTCTCTCTCTTTCTCTCTCTCAACTATCTCTCTAAGCATAGCCTCCTGACCCTGCCCTGTGTAAACTGTTATATGGTTACCTAACGTTTGTAATCAGTTTCAATTTAGATTTAATATTGTAATTGTTAGATTTAATATTGTAACTTTTTGATATCTATTCACTACTCAGAAATAAATCACTTTCATTGTTAAGCTGGTTGCTTCTCTTTCTTTCTCTTTTGCTCACTCTTCCTTAAGGGGTGTTGTTTTGGCTTCCCCATTCGCTCTGCAACAACACTTCTTGTTCCCAAGCAAAAGATCCCTATAGTGCCCAAAATCCTGTGGGGTTTGCTCATCATGTGGTTTACCAGTGAATGACTGTGGTGTGAAAGTGGGGATGGGGGTGCTTAAGCTGCCATCCTCATAAGCCCCCAGGTTCATGAGGATGGCAGCTTAAAGTGCTGTTTAATCCAGCCCACGGAGTCCAAAGGCACATGAGGGTGCAGTGTGGCATTGCTGTGAAACCCAGCCAGCTGAATCCAGGGACATATGAGGGGGTCAGCTTGTGAGTGCTGAGTACCCAGTCCTCTCAGACGTGCTCTGATTAGTGGGTGTGGGTGTCTGTGTGTGTTGCCAAGGTGGTAAGAACCCCATCCTGAGGAACCTAGTTCCTGCAGGAGAGCTCCAGTGGGAAGGGGAATTGGCAGCAGGGAGAATTCAGCTCCATATGAGAGCACAAGTAAGCACACTGATAGAATTGTTAACCTTCCCCCAGTCCCATCAGGGTAACCCTGATAAATGAGCATACCCCAGAGTATTGGGCAAATCTGGTAACATACCAGACCGTCTGGTTCAGAAGTGGACACCTGGCAACCCTAGGGATATATCATTAACTCCCACTTTCACACACCCCATGCTGTGCCTCAGTTTCCCCAGCTACAGAATGGGGACAAATGCCTATGATGAAGCATGTACGTGCTTTAGGGAAAAGGGGAAGCGGCGCAGAGCTCAGTGCCGTGACCGAAGCGGAGGCAAGCGGTCAGCTCACATTCAGTCGCACTTGGAGCAACTAGCGGACCGCAGCGGCCGGAGGAGGAGGAGGAGCCGCCGCTGCGCTAGGGAAGCGGGGCACAGCCAGGGCGAGGCACGCAAAGGGCGGCAGGGAAGAGCTCTGGTGCCCACGGGGGAATCCGCTCCAGAGCAGCGCCCGCGCCCAGACCACGGTGCGGGCAAGCTCCGTCGGGCCCCGCTCAGGGCCGGGCCCCAGCCGCCGCGGGGCTGAGCGGTGCCCGAGGCCGGCGGCGCGCGGGGGACGTGCCGGGGGGGCCGCACTGACCTGAGGGGAGGCGGAGGCCGCTGCTGCTGCTCAGGAGCCCGGCGCCGCTCTCGGTGCAGCGAGGAGGAAGGAGCCAGACCCGCCCCGCCCCCTCAGGCCACGCCGGGCGCCAATCGGCGCTTCCAGCGCAGGGGTCGCCCCGCCCGGCGCGGGCTGGCGGGGGAGGGATTTCTGCAGCGATACCAGCCCCCCCCCCGTGCGCCCGCCCGGCCTTGCGCGCAGGGCGGCGGCTTGGAAGCTGCGGGGCGGCGCTGACAAGGGGCTTGTCCCGAAGGGTCGCTGCGGGACTCGGAGGCTGGAACCAGCGCGCTCCCGCTGGGGAGTGACCGGGCCGGGGCTCCGCGGGCAGCTTCGGGGGGCGGGGGCAGTCGGAGTTGGGCTGCCCGGATCCCCGCAGCTCCTCGCGGCGGGTTGAGCTGCCTGGGGCGTGGGCGGCTCCTCGCTGGGGGGCGGGGTTGGGCTGCTCCTGGGGGCAGGCGCTGGGCTGTCACGGGGTTGCCAGGGTCCGGTTTTGGGGCCCTCTGTCCGGTAAAAGCATCCAGAGAATAGCGGCCATTGCCCATTTCCTGCATCTCTGGCTGGGCGCTGGACGAAGCCTGGTGGGGGCTGGGGCAGTAGCTGGGAGGCGGACGCGATCGGCGCTGGGGGCTCTGGCTGCGTCTGAGGCCTGGGGGAGAAGCCGGGTCCCTGCTCCTGAGCACGTCCTGGAGCCGCAGCTGGACTCACTCGCTGTCTCTGGACTGTGCACGGGACTGACAGTGCCCCGGGATCTGCATGTGCCTGGGCAGCCGCGCCCCTTCTACTTCTCCCAACCAGCTCCAATGCCCCCAGCCACCCCTGCTTCCTGCCCTCTGTTCGTCTCCCTGATCTCCTCAGGCCAGCCACACTGTCCCCGGCCCCTCCCGCATCTCCCCGGGCCAGCTGTGCTGCCCCTCCTCTCCCCCATCTCCCCAGGCCAGCCACGCTGCCCCCCCCCATCTCGCCCAGCCAGCCGCACTGCCCTGACCCCTGCCATCCATCTCCTCCAGCCAGCCGCGGCGCCCCCAGTCCCCCACATCTCCCGCGGCCAGCCACGCTGCCCCTGCCCCCCTCCCAGCTGGTTTCCCCTCACCCCCATCAAGTGTGTCCAGTATTTTTTTAAACCTACCTGGTAACCCTACCTGTCAAGCAGGCCAGTAGCAGACGGGTGGCTCTTTGCGAGGGGGGACTCAGATGCCCAGTGGCGCCTTACTTGGAGAACAGCAGGGTGCTGGCCAGCAGGTATCTTCCCCTTGCCCCCCATGGTTCTGCAGTGTAACTGTCCCCAATGCTCGCTGCCCCCGTGGTCATTACAGAGCAGAATTCTCCCTCCTATCAGCCCTCTCCTTGTCCATGTTATGGAAAACAATCAAATTCCCAGCACAGCCCATTTTCCTGGCACAGCTAAACCCTGGCCATGTTAAGGATAAAAGGAAGCTGCTTACTAAATTTGGTGGCCCTAGTTCTTACAATTTAGGAGGAATTCTTGAACAAACAGACTCACAGGTGAACTCACAGATAGATGCACAAAGGCTGTAAACGTTTACATATATAAATCTGGAAAAGGGTAAATAATGAAAAAAATTTGCAAACAATACAAAATTACTCAAAAATAGTTAAGTCCAAAGCCATAGGTCAGTGGTTCTCAAAGTGGGGTCTACAGATCACTAGTGGTCCATGAATACCTTGCAGGTGGTCCACGGCTCAAGCTCAAGCCCACACTAGTGTTCCAGCCTCATGTCTCCCTCTGGTAAGATTGGAGCAGCAGCGTGGGTTTCCTGCTGGAGGAGTGGGAGAGAAAGCCCTGAGCCTCGCTATGTAATCTGGCTGGAGGGAAGAAATGGCTCCATGCACTGTTGCTCCCCTCCCCCGGCTGGGGAACAGCAGTGCACGGATGGCTGCCTGGAGGTTTTTCCTGCTGCTCCCTTTGGCCAGATTCTGGCCAATGGGAGCAGTGGAAGGCCATGTTACATGGTGGCTGGAAGCAGCACAGGGCACGAAGGCAGGTAAGTGTCTCCTCTTGCCCTCATGCCTAGGCCCTGCACTCTACTTCCCTTACATGCACACCTACAGAGACCCTGCACGCCCATCCCGCTCCTGCCCCTTCTCCCCAGCCAGAGACCCTACACCCAGCCTGTTTCTGCCTTCCCCCTCCCCCAGCCAGAGTCCCTACCCCTCAGCCTGCTTCTGTACCCTACCTCCCACCCAGATCCTGCACCCTCGTCCCACCCACTGGCATCCCTGTCCCAGACACTGAACCCCTCATTTTGGCCTCACCCCAGAGCCCAGGGGGTGTCTACAAAATCCACTAACCCAGGAACCCCAGAGGAGTTAATCTGGTGTATGAGAAGCCCTGATCTCAGTCCTCCCTGTCCCCCTGCACATGGGGCTGGAGCACCAGGGGACTGAAGTGTCTCGGGGGCCACATCAGTGAGGGTTTGAGGGGGGGTTGGAGGGTTTTTGTTGGTTTTTTGCTTCTCACTTGTGTGGTCCCTGATTGAGTTTTCTGTGGGTCAGTAGCTCCTGACCCAAAAAAGGCTCCCCACCCCTGCCATAAGTAAAGAAAACTTTGAAACATTTTATGTTGGACATAAAGTAATATTTTACTTTATTTAAAATGAAGTTTGGTAAACTAACATGAGAAAGTTAAAGTGCTTAATCTGTTTAATAATTTCAATTAATATTTCCTTTCTTAGTAGTTAAATTAAACCTTTCAGCTACAGCACTAGCAAAATGGCTCGGGCATAATTATATAAGTAATAGCAAGTTTCCATTAGCAGCTGGTGGTCTGTGGAAAGGTTGTGTTGAGCCAGATGGGCCATGGACCAAAAATTTTGAGAACCACTGCCTTAGGTTCTGGAAATAGAGATCGGGTGGGAGGGAAGCAGTTCTGCAGCATCCCGATATTGTGAATCATTAGGAAAGGCATAGAGGGAACACAAAAATCACATTTCCTGTGCCACCTATACTGGTTATTTGGATAGGTGGAGTAGTCTGGCCCCTTGTGTTTTAAATACTACAAATCTCACAGCACCCAATGTAGTTTGCAATATCAGTAGGGATAATTTCTTTGAGGAGTTCACTGAGGCACCAGGAAGGCCCAGCTTTCTGAAGGTATTTAGGCATTGCTCTGCTCAGCATTGCAAGGAGCAGAATGATATAGACAGCTAAGTCCCCTTTCCAAACATGACATAACCTTGGACTTCTAAGTGGCTATGTCTACATTACAAAGTTTTTAGTGACAAAGCTGTGTCAATACAGCCTTATCACTTCAAGCGCGTGTGAATGCTGTTTGTCGGCACATTTTCTGACAAAATATTTCTACCCCCAACGTGAGTGCTCCTGCTGACAAAAAAAGCAGTGTTCAATTCTGTACTTGCCTCGGCACATCTTTGTCATTCCTGGGGGAGAGGAGGGTTAAAAACCCATGAACAACAAAAGTTGTGTCAATCAAGTGCAAATGTAGACATTGCCTAAGTCCTGCTGACTTTCACACTTAGGTTACATCTACACTGCACATTTATTTCGGAATAAGCAATTTTGGAAGAAATATTCCAAAATACCTTAGAATCACAGAACTGGAAGGGACCTCGAAGTTATCGAGTCCTGTCCCCTGACTTCACAGCAGGACCAGGAACTGTCTAGATCATCCCTGACAGGGTCTGTCTAACCTGCTCTTAAATATCTCCAGTGATGGAGATTCCACAACTCCCCTAGGCAATTTATTCCAGTGTTTAACCAGCCTGACTGGAAGTTTTTCCTAACGTCCAACCTAAATCTCCCTTGTTGCAGTTTAAGCCCATTGCTTCTTGTTCTGTCCTCAGATGCCAAGGAGAACAATTTTTCTCACTCCTCCTTGTAACAAACACCCTTTTAGGTACTTGAAAACCGCTATCATGTCCTCTCTCAGTCTTCTCTTTTCTAAACTAAACAAGCCTAGTTCTTTCAGTCTGCCCTCATAGGTCATGTTTTCTAGACCTTTAATCATTTTTGTTGCTCTTCTCTGGACCGTCTCCAATTTCTCCACATCTTTCTTGAAATGTGGTGCCCAGAACCTGACACAATATTCCAATTGAGGCATAGTCTGTGCAGAGTAGAGCAGAAGAATGACTTCTCGTGTCTTGCTCATAACACTCCTGTTAGCGCATCCTAAAATCATGTTTGCTTTTTTTGCAAGTGTCATACTGTGGACTCGTGTTTAACTTGTCCATTATGATCCCAAGATCTCTTTCAGCAATACTCCTTCGTAAACAATCACTTCCTATTCTATATGGCTATGTCTACACTACAAAGTTTTTGTGCAAAACCCACCATTTTTGTGCAAAAAACAATGGAGCGTCCACACCACAAGTGTGTTTTTGTACAAGTAAATCAACAGAACTGAGGGCTTTTGCTGGTAGAGTTATTCCTCTCCCCATGAGGAATAACTCCTTTTTGCACTAAAGCTCTTGCACAAAGAGGCAGGAGTGGACGCTCTGGAGGGGTTTTTGCACAAGAAACCCCTATCGGCAAAAGCACAGGTGCTCTGATGGCCATTCTCTGAATGGCCATCAGAGCTTTCTTGCACAAGAATGTCCATGCAGTGTGGACGCTCTCTTGTACAAAAGCATATCGTTTTTGCAATGCACTTTGAAGTCTGGACGTGCTTTTGTGCAAGAGGTTTTTGCGCAAGACCTCTTCCACAAAAGTCTTCTTGCACAGAAACCCTGCAGTGCAGACAAAGCCTTTGTGTGAAACTGATTGTTCCTTCCTAAGTGGAGTACTTTGCATTTGTCCTTATTAAACTTCATCCTATTTACCTCAGACTATTTCTCGAGTTTGTCCAGATCATTTTGAATTATGATCCTATCCTCCAAAGCACTTGCATCATCTAAAACATTGATGAAGATATTGAACAAAACCCGACCCAAAATAGACCCCGGTGGAACTCCATTTGTTATGCCCTTCCCACATGATTGTGAACTGTTAACTACTCTCTGAAAATGATTATCCAGCCAATTATGCACCCACCTTATAGTAGCCCTAGCCCATCTAGGTTGTATTTTCCTAGTTTATTGATAAGAAGGTCATGCAAGACCATATCAAATGCTTTACTGAAGTACAAGTATGCCACGCCCATATTGCTTCTCCCTTATCCACGAGACTTGTTATCCTATCAAAGAAAGCTATTATATTGGTTGACATGATTTGTTTTTTACAAATCCATGCTGGCTGTTACCTATCACCTTATTATCTTCCAGAAGTTTGCAGATGGATTCCTTAACTTCCATTATCTTCCCCAGCACAGAAGTTAAACTGAGTAGTCTGTAGCTTCCTGAGTTATTCTTATTTCTCTTTTTATAGATGGGCACTATATTTGCCTTTTTCCAGTCTTCTGGAATCAATCATGACTTCCAAGATTTTTCAAATATGATAGCTAAAGGCTCAGAGACCTCCTCTATCAGCTCCTTGAGTATTCTAGGATGCATTTCATCAGGCCCTGGTGACTTGTAGACATTTAACTTTTCTAAGTCATTTTTAACTTGTTCTTTTATTTTAACTTCTAAACCTACCCCATTTCCACTGGCATTCACTATGTTAGGCATCCTGTCACCATCCATCTTCTTGGTGAAAACCAAAACAAAGAAGTCATTAAGCACCGCTGCCATTTCTAAGTTTTCTGTTATTGTTTCTTCCTCTTCACAGAGCAATGGACCTACCCTGTCCTTGGTCTCCCTCTTGGTCCTAATATACAATATACTTGTAGAACATCTTCTTCTTACTCTTTATGCCTCTAGCTAAATTTAGCTAGCTTTGTGCCTTTGTCTTTCCAATCTTGCCCATGCATGTTTGCGTTTTTTGCTTATATTCATTCTTTGTAATTTGACCTAGTTTCAATTTTTTATATGACTCCTTTTTGATTTTTAGATCATAGAAGATCACACAGTTGATACAAGGTGGTCTCCTGCCATACTTTCTATCTTTCCTACATAGTGGAATAGTTTGCTTTTGGGCCCTTAATAATGCCTCTTTAAATAAACTGCCAACTCTCTTCAGTTGTTTTTCCTTTTAGTCTTGCTTCCCATGGGACCTTACCTACCAGCTCTCTTCAGTTGTTTTCCTTTACTCCTCAAAAATGAGGCTTAACAGTTATTTCTAAAGAAGGGATTTCTTTAAAAATAACAGCGTCTACACAGTGATTTTTATTTCGAAATAGGGTATTTCGAAATAGCAGCTGGATGCGATTACGCAAATGAAGCACGGGAAATTCAAATTCACGTTTCATTTGCTATTTCGCCTGTCTGTATTTGCATTCCTCTCTCGGAAGAGGAATGCAATGTAGACATACCCTGAATTTACTAAAATCTGCCTTCCTGAAATCCACTGTCTCTATTTTGCTATTCTCCCTTCTACCATTCCTTGGAATCATGAACTCTATGATTTCATGGTCACTTTCACCCAAGATGCCTTCCACTTTCAAATTTTCAACGAGTTCCTCCCTATTTTTTAAAATCAAATCAAGAACAGCTTCCCCCCAAAAGCTCTCAACCTTCTGAAATAAAAAATTGTCTCCAATGCAGTCCAAGAACTTATTGGATAATCTGTGCCCCGTGGTGTTAGTTTTTCAACAGATGTCTGGATAGTTGACGTCAGAGAGTAGTTATTAATGCTTCACAATCCTGCTGGAAGGGAATAACAAGTGGGGTTCCGCAGGGGTCTGTTTTGGGACCGGCTCTGTTCAATATCTTCATCAACGATTTAGATATTGGTATAGAAAGTATGCTTATTAAGTTTGCAGATGATACCAAGCTGGGAGGGGTTGTGACTAATCTGAAGGATAGGGTCATAATTCAAAATGACCTGGACAAATTGGAGAAATGGTCTAAGGTAAATAGGATGAAGTTTAATAAAGACAAATGCAAAGTGCTCCACTTAGGAAGGAACAATCAGTTTCATACATACAGAATGGGAAGCGACTGTCTGGGAAAGAGTACAGCAGAAAGGGATCTAGTGGTTATAGTGGACCACAAGTTGAATATGAGTCAGCAGTGTGATGCTGTTGCAAAGAAAGCAAACATGATTCTGGGATGCATTAACAGGTGTGTTGTGAGCAAGCCATGAAAAGTCATTCTTCCGCTCTACTTTGCGCTGATTAGGCCTCAATAGGAGTATTGTGTTCAGTTCTGGGCACCGCATTTCAAGAAAGATGTGGAGAAATTGGAGAGGGTCCAGAGAAGTGCAATGAGTATGATTAAAGGTCTAGAGAACATGATCTATGAGGGAAGACTGAAGGAACTGGGTTTGTTTAGTTTAGAAAAGAGAAGATTGAAGAGGGACATGATAGCAGTTTTCAGATATCTAAAAGGGTGTCATAAGGAGGAGAGAGAAAACTAGTTCATCTTAGCCTCTGAGGATAGAACAAGAAGCAATGGGCTTAAACTGCAGCAAGTGAGGTTTAGGTTGGACATTAGGAAAAAGTTCCTAACTGTCAGGGTAGTCAAACACTGGAATAAATTGCCCAGGGAGGTTGTGGAATCTCTATCTCTGGAGATATTTAAGAGTAGGTTAGATAAATGTCTATCAGGGATGGTCTAGACAGTATTTGGTCCTGCCATGAGGGCAGGGGACTGGACTCAATGATCTCTTGAGGTCACTTCCAGTCCTAGTATTCTATGATTCTAAGTCCCCCATCACCACCAAATCCTGTATTTTGGATGATTTTGTTGTTTTAAAAAAGCCTCATCCACCTCTTGTGCGTGGGTAGGTGGTCTGTAGTAGATCCCTAGCATGACTTCACCCTTGTTTTTTACCCCTTTTAACTTAACCCAGAGACTCTTGACAAGTTTGTCTTCTATGTCCATCTCCA
Organism: Pelodiscus sinensis; assembly: GCF_049634645.1. Taxonomy (NCBI): domain Eukaryota; kingdom Metazoa; phylum Chordata; order Testudines; family Trionychidae; genus Pelodiscus; species Pelodiscus sinensis. The sequence goes on from NC_134718.1 coordinate 39,635,054, forward strand.
CCTCATCCAATTGCATTCATTTTTAATATATAAGGCAACACCTGCTTCCTGTTTTCCCCACCTATTCTTGAGCAAGCTGTACCGTTCTATACCAATATTTCAATCGTGCGTATTATCCTACCAAGTCTCTGTGATACCAACTATGTCAAAGTTGGGTTGCTTTATTAACTCTTCAAGTTCTTCCTGCTTATTCCCCATACTTCTTGCATTTGTATGCCTGTATACTCATTTGATTTTGCCACCCTGTTCTGCCTTGTCCCTTCTCTATGTCTGCTATTATTGCCCATGCTCCCTCCCATTCTGACCCATCTCCCAGGTCTCCATGTTTTTCACTTACCTGTGGGCTTTGGTCACCTGTCCCTGTCAAACCTAGGTTAAAGCCCTCCTCACTAGGTTAGTGAGTCTGAATCCAAATACTCTCTTCACCTTTCTCGGAAGGTGAACCCCATCCCTGCTTAGCAGCCCTTCTTGGAACAGCATCCCGTGGTCGAGGAAGCCAAAGCCCTTCTGGTGACACCATCGTTGCAGCCAGGTATTCATCTCCAGAATGCACCTGTCTCTTCCTGGGTCCCTACCTTGGATAGGAAAGACTGAAGAGAACACCACCTGCACTCCAAATGACTTTACCCGTACCCCCAAAGCCTTGTAGTCACTCTTGATCCGCTCAAGGTCATATCATTTGTGCCCACATGGATGAGTAGCATGGGGTAGGAGACAGAGGACTAGATAATCCTTGACAATGCCTTTAACATCTCAGTTATGGGCTCCTGGCAGGCAGCATATCTCCCAAGATGTCATGTCAGGGCAATAGATGGGTGCCTCCATCCCCCTCAGAAGAGAGTCTTCAACTACTACTACTATACGTGTCATCCATGTAGCGGTGGCTGCAGACCTCCCAGCCTTGGGAATACAAGGCTTCTCCTCTTCTGCTTTGGTGGGTGATTCCTTATCTCCCGTATCCAGAACAGCATAACAGTTCGACAGTACCACGGTGGGAGGGTTGGGAGCAGGGGTGGAGCACTGCCTGCTGCCAGAAGTGACCAGCTGCTAGTGTTCCACCTGTGACCAAGCCATCTCCTCCTCCATTAGTGGTGTGTCAGCAGTGTTTTGTGAAGAGACAGCTTCATCATCCACAGCTGTGTCCACATGAATACTCTCAAGGAATTCCTCATGGATTCGGATGTTCCTCAGCCTAGCTACCGCCTCTCGTAGCTCTCCACCTGCTTCCTGAGAGGTTCCACCAGCAGGCACCTTTCACATCAGATGGTCTCCCCATCCTGGATTTCCATAAGTGCTAATTGCAAGCCACAGTCCCTGCAAAACCACACCAGGATCTGTGTAGAGCCGTGGTCCCCAACACGGTGCCCGCGGGCGCCATGGCGCCCGCGGGGGCATTTGAATGTGCCCGCCAGGTGCTCGGGGCTGGCCTGGCCCCGGGCACATGGCGCACGGGCGCTTGTGGGGGGCGGGCGCGCGGCGCTTACGGGGGGAGCACCAGCCCCGCGCGTGTGGCGCTCTGAGGGGGGGAGCGCCAGGCGCTCGGCAGGGGGGGTGCCGGCCCCGGGCGCGCGGCGCTTGAGGGTGGGGGCCCCGCCACCGGGCGCACACATGTCCCTGCCCCTTGGTGCCCAGCGGGCGAACGGCCACGCCCCCTGGCGCCCGACAACCTGAAAAGGTTGGGGACCACTGGTGTAGAGGCATCCATAGTCAGGTGGTCTGTCTGGCTACAGGCAGAGGCAACAGAAGCAGTGCTGGCACAGGTGTGGCAGGTCTTCCTTAACCATATTGGGACTCCCTCTGTCAAACTCCCTTTCAGACTCCCCCGTCTACAGCCCCCTGTCCACTTCGCTTCCCTGGTCACTCTGCATCTGACTTTTAAAGCCTGCTCACCTAGATTAGGCTTAACCCTTGTTAGCCACACAGGGAGGCTAATCCTGAGGCTGATCAAAAATAATCAATGGAATAGAAGATCAGACACTTACAGTCCCACAATCCCAACTGGCATAAGTAACAAATCACCTGCCACAGAAGTGAAACAGAAACAAAATGCAAACAAACAGCCTAGCAAACTCTCTAAGGCTATGTCTGGACTGCAAGCTTCTTTAGGAATAAGCTTTTCTGGAAGAAAAGCTTATTTTGAAAGAGAGCATGCAGACGCAAAAAATGCAACAAAATAACACTTGTATCCCTTCCCATGGGGGAAGACAGGGATAGGGGGTGGGGGTGAGTGGCAGATGCTCCTGTGCCTTGCCATAATGTCTCCAGGAATGGATGCTGCCCCAAGAGGGCAGGAATGCCCATGTATGACACTGCTGACGGTGTGAGTGTGTCTGTGTGTCCATGTCCCCAGCCTCCTTCTAGTGGTGGCTTGTGGAGGGAGGGTGTCCCACCCCAGTGTCATGAGTATGGCAGGCCTCTCCAGACACCCTGTGGCCAATAGCACAAGGGTCCTCTGGTGCAGCTTGTTGGGGCCGTCCCCCCTGGACTGTCATTCCACATGCACAGGCTTCTGTGCAATCCCCAGACTGCAAAGGTTGAGCAAGGACTGCACCCAGCCCTTCGCCTCCCGCTCCCTGCGTGCATATGGAACATGATGGCACTCACCTGATGTGGATTCCCCAGCATCAGATGATGCCTGGGACACATCCAGAGCACAGGGTGGCTCTTCCTCTTGTCTGGCTCTTCCTCTTCCTCTTCCTCTTCCTCCTCCTCATCTCTGTTTCCCGGCAGGGCCGGATGGAGTCATGGGTAAGCCAGGGCGCCAACCGATGAGGCGCGCCTGATGGCAGCTGTAAGGGGTGCGCAGCATCCCTTACAGCTGCCATCGGGAGCCTCGCACCCGGCTCCCTCAGCACCAGCCCGCCCGCATCCCCACGGCGCCGGCCAGCAGCGCCCTTCCCCCCACGGCTGTGGGGCCCTTCATGGCCCGACGCGCGCACCAGCAGCACTGACCAGGACAGGCTGGGCAGCGCATGTGCCATGAGCCCCGGGGGCAGGCCCGGGGATGTGCGCCAGCAGCCGTGGCCGGTGGGTGCATGCGCCGTGCACCCCCGGGGGCAGGCCAGCACTCCACAGGTGGGCCTGCGCATGCACCCTGCGCCCGGAGGCAATGCCACACACCCCGGGCCCAGGGCGCCAAAAGGGCTCGGGCCAGCCCTGTTCCCCGGGAGGGCGATGATGGGAGTCTCAAGCCCCCAGTCCACTTCCAGGGGGGAGGAGAGGGACTGCCCTGCCCCCCAGGATGCAGTCCAAGTCCGTGTAATAGGGGCAGGTGTGGGGTTCTGCCCCAGAGCAGGAGCTGTGCTCTCAGGTCCAGGTATATGCCTGGTGGAGCTCCTTCACTTTCATCTGCAGCCAGCCAGGCTCTCAACCATCCGGCCATAGATATCTGCATTCCTGTGTCTGGTTTGCCTCCTCGCCCCAGACCTCAATGAGGTCCAGGATCTCTGCACCAGACCAGGAAGGTGCACGCCTCTTTTGGGCCCCGCCAGGCTCCTGGGAGCATTGGAGGGATGGTGGGGATCGGCAGACCAGCTCAGATTTTGTCAAAATCCAGGCAGTGGCAGCTGCTGTGCGGCTCAGGGCTGTCAGGGCTTCCTGTGTGCCACAAACCCTTTCCCCTGAGGCTGCAGCTTTAAGGGCTCCAGGGGGAGAGGGAACTACAGCATTTGGCTGAGTGTAAAGAGAGCAGCCAGGAGGGCACCTTGGAGAGGGCTGGAGGCCCCTTATTTCAAAATAACTGCTGCTGCCCTATCTACACTTCCCCTATTTTGAAAAAGCTGTTTCGAAAGAGGCATAGAATGAGGTTTACCAATGCCAAAATAAGCCATCCGTTATTTCAAAATAATTTCGAAATAATGCTATTTTGAAATAACAGCTGTTATTCCTAATTAATTTTGCTGTGTAATCATACCTTTAGGCTCCTAATGGTTGGGATTCACACATTTATGTAAGTGTCAAGCTCCCATTGAAATCAAAAGGAGTTAAGTTCTTAAATACCTTTATGAATCCTACCCTAAGTTCTTCAGTCACTTGTGAAAATATAACTTAATTGCCCAAGTCACTCAGGACTTCCAACATTGAGCAAAGCAACTCATACATTCTTTCAAAATATGAACCTAAGTGACTTGTCGAAAGTGACACAAAGCCCTAGGAATAGAAACTGACTCCCAGTCCCTCCCACTGAGCCTTGTGTCTGTTTGATCCACTAGCTGCACATTTTTCCTCCATCTGTGCACTAATGGTTATATTTTAAACAAAGGGGAAACTTAAATTCTTTTATATTAGGAAGGGCAACCAGAACACTCTGAGCTATTACTGCCTTAGTCTGTAGCAGTTAAATCAATGGCATGAAAACAAATGCGAACAGTAGAAACAGATCCAAGTTCCTTAAGTTTCAGTTTCCCTGGCAGCGATTAGTTCAGCTTTACTTGTTTATATTGTTCAGAGAACAGAGCATAGGTTTCATTTTCTAGTTTCCATTTACTTCACTAAACTGCTGAGGAACAGCCCTGATCACATGATGCTAGAATGCATATAAAAAGGAAAGAAACAACAGCCACCATCAGCATCCCAGGCTAGTAAGAAAAAAAGACCAGGCTACATTATAACAGCTGACCAGCGAAGCAAGGCCATGAGGTAAGTAAACAACAGCAACTCTGAACTGCATCTATTTCATTGCAATCATAGAAATGTAGAGATAGAAAGAACATTAAGGTCATCCAATCATCTAGGAGTTCTCAATTAGGAATATGCATACTCCTGTGGGTACACAGTGGTGTGGAGGTATGTCAATTTATTTAGCTATTTCCCTCATATTGCAGCAGGATCCATAAAAAAGCACTAGTGAATTAATATAAACAAAACTTCGTACAGACAATGAGTTGTTTATACTGTTTTATCTATATGCTGAAATGTAAGAACAATATTTATATTCCAATTGATCTATTTTATATTTAAATGGTAAAAAGAGAAGTAAGCAGGTTTTTTTCAGTAATTTCTAATTCTTATGTTTGATTCTGTAAGTAAGTAGTTGTTAAGTGATGTGTAACTTGGGGTAAACAAGACAAATCAGACTCCTGAATGGGGTACAGTAATCTGTAAACCCTGAGACCCACTCTTCTAGTCCATCTGCCTGGGCTGAGGATTTGTGTTTTTCCTTCATATGAAAATTCTAAACTAGAATTTGAGTTTAAGTAACTAAGCAGGTATGGTACCAAATGCACTTAATTGTTTTACATGTTAATTCAAATGAGGTCTAGATTAAAGTGAGAGAATTGTTGTAAATTTAATTCTGTTATTTCCAGATGGTCAAGCCTCAGGCCCTCTACATTTTCATGGGTGGAATTTACATCCCCAAAACTTGTGCCTACAGTGTTCACTGTTGCTACAAGTACTTTAGGGCAGGGGTGGAGAACCAGCAGCCTGGGGGCCAGATCCAGCACCTGAGGCTGCCCTACCCAGCATCCGGGAGCTGGCACTGGCGATCCAGCCCTGTGGCCTGCCCCTTCCCCTCCCCCTCCCCCCTCCCCCCTCCCCCCATGGAATGCCAGCACTGGCTCCCAATTGCAAGGAGAGGGGGAGCTCTGAGCCTTGCAGACCAGAGTCAGGTACGCCAGGGCTGAATCTGACCCACAGGCTCCACTTGGTGGGGGGAAGGAAGCAGCTCCATATGCTTCTACTCCCTCCCCCCCCCCCCCCCCCCATTCCTCCCAAGCTGGGGATACAGCAGTGTAGGAAATCACCACCAGGAGGCATTTCCTCTGCCTCCTGATTGTCTGTAATCATTGCCAATAGGAACAGCCAGGGGTGGTGCCTGGGAGCAATGGGGGATATGGAGCCATGTGCATTCCTGGGGAGCTGTGCCAGGAAAGTGCCTCCCCATCACCCAGACCTTGAACTCCCACCTGCTCCTGCAGCCCCTTCAACCAACTTCTGGGTATTTAAAGGCTTAAGGGAATTTCAGAGCTTTTTTTTTCCATTAATATTTTTAAAGACCAAACTCCAGACTTGCAATGAATCTGAAAGTAACGTTTAATGCTCAGAGAAAGGATCCAGGGACAGATAGGTGCAATATGAGAAAGCAAATAGTGAGGAGCAGAAACAAGGCACTGTGTGTGCCAGGATAAATTATCAGGCAGGAGTACTGACTAGTGCCAACTTGTTGAGAGTAAACCAATTTGTTCTTTTTCAAGTGATCTTCCCACATCTACTACTTATGAAATAAAGATAAGGAATGGAAAAGAAAGATCATTCATAGAAATGTATCCTCTTTTTCACATTTATCCATTGTTGTTGCTGGTTGTTAATACTTTTGACAATCTATTTCCTTGTCTATATATGGATTTAGGAGCGTACATTTTGGCACCTATTTTTAAAAATATTGGTCCCAACTTCCAGTTCTTTCATAAATCATTACCCTCTATCCACTCCCAGTATTCTCCTACCTTGGATGGCCCCCTTTCCCTTATCCCCAGAAAAAGGAAGATCTGAGCAGAGTGTCATGTAGTAGAAACTAGAGGCTCAGGCAAAGTAGTTTGGTATAATCTCCAGAGTATTCTTCAATGTTTATCCCTTTTCCCAGATCATTTATGAATATATTGAACAGCACTTGTCCTAGAACAGATCCCTCAGGGACACCACTGTTTACCTTTCTCCATTCTGAAAACTGACCATTTATTCCTTCCCTTTGTTCTCTATTTTAAACCAATTACTGATCCAGGAGAGGACCTCCCCTCTTATTCCATGACGTCTTATTTTACTTAATAGCCTCTAGTAAGGGGCCTTGTTAAAGAATTTCTGGAGATCTTGCCAGAGGAGGATGTGAAGACTAGGAATTTAACAGGGTTCAAAAGAGAGCTAGATAAATTCATGGAGGTTGGGTCCTTCGATGGCTATTAGCCAGGATGGGTAGGAATGGTGTCCCTAGCCTCCGTTTGTCAGAGGCTAGAAATGGATGACAGAAGAGGGATTCGCATGATGATTACATGTTCTGTTTACTTCCTCTGGGACATTTGGCATTGGCCACTGTTGGAAGGCAGGATACTGGACTATATAGGCCTTTGGCCTAACCCAGTATGGTCGTTCTTATGTTCTTAGCTAAATATATTATATCTACTGCATCACCCTTACCCACATGCTTGCTGATTTTCTCAAAGAATTCTAATAGATTAGTGAGGAATTATATTCCTTTACAAAACCCATGTTGATTGTTCCCCAATAAATCATGTTTAACTATGTGTCAGATAGCTCTGTTCTTTATAATTTCAACCAATTTGCCCAGTACTGAAAGTAAGCTTACCAGCCAATAATTGCTAGGATCACCTCTGGCAAATGGTTTATCCACTCCCCAAACTTGTCTGGAAAACACATTCAAGCTGTAACTTCAGCTTATGTTTAAAACTGTACATGGGGGCTACATCTAGACTGGCCCCTAATTCCGGAAAAGTCATGCAAAGCAGGTAAGTCAGAACAGGGAAATCCACGGGGGATTTAAATATCCCCTGCGGGATTTAAATAAACATGGCCACCGCTTTTTTTCCGGCTTGGGGAAAAGCCGGAAAAGAGCATCTAGACTGGCGCGATCCTCTGGAATAAAGCCCTTTTCTGAAGGATCTCTTATTCCGGCTTTTCCCCAAGCCGGAAAAAAAGCGGCGGCCATGTTTATTTAAATCCCGCAGGGGATATTTAAATCCCCCGCAGATTTCCCTATTCTGACTTGCCTGCTTTGCATCCCTATTCCATAATAGGGGCCAGTCTAGACGTAGCCAGAGAGTAAAAACAATCCAATATGGACAAGAAAAAGCCATAAAGGAGAAACAATGTAAAACAGAATATCAACACTGGAAACATGAAATTAATATTATTATACTGTCAGATAAAAGTGATGTGAAACTGGAGATACAATGGAAAGAACATTATAAAGCAATATAATCATTCCCCAAAGAAGTATGGCAAACCCAGGAAATTCAGAGTTCCTTACGGAAGAAATCCAAATATGTTAAAATACGGAAATTCACATGTAAGGTACCTGAACTCTCTGTAATTTTTTGACATTTTTGTTTGATTGTCTTTTTTAGGCAAACACTGGCATTTGTTTACAAGCCCCAATATTATGTTGGCTTTTTTGTGTAATCTGACACTTTCATGAACTCCCTACATCTTTAATACTTGACATGGATTAACAGTAATGGAGTTAATATGCATAACCAATGGTGTTCAAATCTTCAGACCAGTGAGCTCCAGACCTTTGACTTCTCAAAGTATTGCTCTCTGGTTAGTGCCACTTGTGATGCATCCATTCTCTGAAGCACCGGTAGTGTTGTCATGATTGCTTCCTCTCTAGTTAAGATTGGCAATATTGCAAATTAAAAACAGAGCTGCAGAAAAGCAGAACAGAAAATAGATAAATTGTCCTTGGCGTACACATAGTTTTTATTTGAATCTCTTCTTCTCAAAGATTTAAACATGCTTCTATTTTTTCCCCTCTAGCAATATTTCCAAGAATTCTCTAAAAACTGTCTTGCTGCAACTTGAATGTCATTTTACGTGGACTTTGCTGAAGGATGATGTTGATCTTGATGATTTAGAGGAAACAATTTGTGCTCAGATTGAGTTTCTAATCACAAAATCCAAAATCACAAATTATAATCTCCTCTCTTATGTGAAACACATGAAAGGCAACAGCAAGGAAGCCCTGGAAAGTCTACAAAAAGCTGAAGAAGAAGTTCAAACAACTTATGGAGATGAGGTTGACAGGAAAAGTCTTGTTACCTGGGGGAACTATGCATGGGTCTATTACCATATGAACCAATTTCAAGAAGCTCAATCCTACATAGACAAAGTAGAAAGCAGCTGCAAAAAGTTGTCAAGTGCATCTCGTTATAAGATTCAGCTCCCTGAGATCTACTGTGAACAAGGGTGGGCACTATTAAAGTTTGGAGGAAAGTATTATGAAAGAGCAAAGAAATGCTTTGAGAAGGCACTGGAAGAAGAACCCAACCATCCAGAATTTAATTGTGGATATGCAATTGCTGTGTATCGCCTGGAAGATTTTTTTGCAAAAGGCTCTTCTGGTGAGGACTCCTCATTGGAACCTTTAAGACGTGCAGTAAGTCTGAATCCAAATGACACTTTTGTTATGGCACTGCTTGCACTGAAACTTCAGGACATAGACCAAGTTGAAGAAGGGGAAAAGTATATCAAAGAGGCATTGCAAAAAACCCCAAATCTTCCCTATTTATTGCGATATGCTGCAAAGTTTTACAGAAGAAAGGGACTAGTGGATAAATCTCTGGAGTATTTGAAAAAGGCATTGGAATTTACACCAACCTCTGGTTTCCTACATCATCAGATAGGTCTTTGCTACAGAACACAATTGTACCAAATGAAAAAGGCTACAAAATATCCACCTAAAGAACAGATGGAGCAATTGATTCGATTATGCATTTTTCATTTTAAAATGGTAGTGGAACAAAAATCTAAGTTTATGTATGCCCATATTGACCTTGCAATGATGTATGCAGAAAGAAATGAGTATCAAGAAGCGGAAGACATCTTTCAGAAAGTATTTAAGATGGAGAAACTTACTTGTGAAGAGAAGCAACAACTCCACTACCGCTATGGACGCTTCCAAGAATTTTACAAAAAATCTGACTCTGAGGCCATTAAACAATATACAAAAGGACTGAAAATTGAGAGAGACTCTCATGAAAGAAGCCTATGTAAATATGTTTTGAAAAAATTAATAGAACGGAGAATTCAGAAAGGCTGCGCAGATGCTCAGAATTTTGGTATTCTTGGATTCATTCACCAGCTGAATGGGGAGAAGCCTCAAGCAATTGAGTGTTATGAGAAAGCCCTGGCATTGGATCCTGATAATGAAGAATACTTGAGCGCTCTCTGTGAGATACGACTTTCCATCTAAAACTTTAACAGCCAGCAGAGAATCCATCTCTGTAGCTACCCAATATTTGTATTTTAAAAATTCTGTATAACTTCCTGCATTATTTTTATGGTAGCCTGAATTCCTCACTTATACAATACTTGCATTGGGACTAGGCCTATTGTTTGGACATTACTTGCTATCATGTTGGGAAGAATTTGTAATCCTACTTTACATCCTCTCTCACACCTGTGAGCTATATTTATGCTGATAACCAAGAAGTATCCTGCAGTGCATGAGGTGAAAGTTGGTAGCATCACTTGCTAGTGATCATGTAAAACCTGGAAAATGATGTTTTCTAACTTGCATATCGCCAAGTATTATGATTGAAGAAAGCCATCGACATAAACACGCAGTCCTGGGAAGACCTCGCAGCAGACCGCCCAAAGTGGAGGAGCACCCTGACCACACAGCTCAAGTCAGGCGAAACGAACATGATGCGTGCATCAGAAGAAAAGCGAGCCCGCAGGAAGTTACGCAACAACAACAGCCAGGGAACCACCTATAGCTGCAACTTCTGCGGCAAAGAATGCCTGTCCCGGATTGGCCTTTTCAGCCACCAACGACGCTGTCCCTGACGCTGTCCCAGACAATTCGACACGAACCAAGACGAGAACTAGGATACGTCATCCATGGTCAACTGACCGACGGAGGCCAACTTATGATTGAAGAAAACATATAATAGTAAATCTGTCTTTTGGTTCAATTTAAGATTTCTGTAGAGGTCTGTTTTTGTTTTCATTTATGCTCTTAGATACATAGCTTCAGCCTGACTCCTCAGAACATGTAGCACACTGGGGAAAAACAGGAGGGTTACAATTTATCAAGTGTATGTGAGTTGTGAGTTCACACTGTTTCAAGACATCGGATAATTCCAGCCTATAAGGGCAGGAAATAATAATGATATGCACTGGATATTACCAATGGGTTTTATAGTTTTGGACAAAGTGAATTTATATTGTTATTAAAATGCATACTTTGGAGCTATATTCAGAACTCAGTAAAGGTTGTGGATTTTTTGTGAGTTTGGGGAGGCTATAAACTTGCTTAATTGACTGTGTTTGTGGTAATTGTTTAACTGTGAAGAAAGAAGAGTCCTGCTTATATCTTTTTCCAATTAGACTCTGATAAACCATGTACTACTTTCACTTTGCTGCATTTTTGTAAATTATTAAACTGCATTGCATCAATTAAATCTTGATATAAAGGAGTTAAAGGAGAAGCTCGTACCTGATTGCCTAGTAACTAATAGCTAGTTTTAGTAGTTTTACTAAACTACTGAACTGTGCATAGAGAGCGTCTTTCTAGTTCCACTACATCCTACAATCTTGGGCATGTGCACATGGATAGAAGGTTGAGAGTCATGCACGGAGGAGGGGGTGACAGAGCACAGGGCCCATGCAAATGGGGACGGGCTGACAGCACATGGCACGGATGCATGAGAAGGGCAGTGACCAAACACGGGACATGCTCTAGAGCTATGGTCACCAACCCATTGATCGCGATCGACCGGTCAATCTTGGGGGCCCAACCAGTCGATCTCGAGGCTTTCGGGGGCCCTTCCTCACTGCCCTCCACCCCCAAGATGAATACCGCACTGATGCTACCTCCAGGGACAATGGAGGTAGCGTGGGCTTCCTGTGGGGTGGGGGGGAGTTCTTCAGCTGCGCGCCAGGTCCCGGAAGCGTGCAAGCCACTCTTCCTCCCCCCACAACAGCCGGCGCAGTACCTAAAACACTGGTCCATCATGCACTGGGGACTTTGTTCCCCTGCTGCCTTCCTGCGCGTGGGAGAGGGGGTGGTGGTCCGGGATTGCGCCTGCTCGGGCAGTGTGCGCTGCTGTGGGGAGTGGAGGAGCAAGGCATGTGCCGCCTGAGCAATTGGAGATGGCATGGTCTGGGACTCCTCCTCCGCTCCCACACGCAGGGAGGCAGCAGGGGAACAAAGTCCCCAGCATGCCAGCTCCAGGTGCTTGGGCAGCACACACTGCCTTGGGGAGCAGAGGAGCAATTGGGGCTGGTGTGGTCCGAGATTCCCCTTTCCCCCGCACCTCCCCCTGCAGGAAGGCATCAGGCATACAACAGACCAGCATTTCAGGTACCGCGCTGCTCTTTGGGGGACGGGGGAGCAGCCCATGCACTTTCTGGGCCTTGGAGCACAACTGCAGGATCCCCAGGTACCGGTCCCTGTCCCCTCCCCCTGCCCAGACCCCCACAAGTTCCCTGCCCCAGCACCCACCAGCACCCTGTCCCAACACTCCGACCCCTGCCCCAGCCCCAGCACCCACTGGCACCCTGTCCTCTGCCCCAGGCCACTGCCCTGGCACCCAGTCCCCTGCCCTGGCACCCTGCCCCCTGCCCTGGCACCCTGCCCTCTGCCCCAGGAACTACTGGCACTCTATCCCCTGCCCCAGTCCCCTGCCCTGGAATCTACAAGCACCCTGTCCCTACCAGCACAGTTGGGGCCACATTAGTGAGGCTTGAGGGGCTTGGAGGGGTTGTGTTTTTGTATCTCACTTGTGTGGCCCCAACTGACTTGTCTGTGGGTCAGTGACTCCAATTCAAAACAGGTTCCCCACCCCTCTCATTAATAAAGACAATGCTGAAAACTTTTGTGTTTGACATAATATTTTATTTCAAAATGAAGCCTGGCCAACAAGTCCCCAATTGGGGCCAAGCCCTCATCTGGCCACAGCATCATAACACTCCTGTACCCCCCACCCTGACCCCAAATCTGAGTCTATCATTCACTGAAACCCCCTGTCCTGAGTCTCTCACATTCCCAAACTCCTGTATCCCCACTTCCTCAGTCTTCTGCCACAACACTCCTGCACTATTCACACACTGCAGATCTGTGTCCTGAGCCCATCATACTCCCAACCTCCCTGCCCTGAGTCCCTCACACACCCCAACCCAAACTCCTGCACCCTCACAGCCACAACCCTGTGGCTTGCTCAGCACCCCAACCCTTGACCTGAACCCAACACTCCCCAGCCTGGAGCCCCCTCCCTGAGCCAGCATCCCCTTCTCCACATCCTCCTGCATCCAAATTCCCTCCCAGAGCTTGCACCTCTCACCCTTTCCCACACCTAAATCCCTCATTCCTACCCCAGAGCCCACACATCCTGTCTCAACCCAGTGAGGCTAGACTGCAGGAGTTTTTCTGGCAAACATGCTCTTTTGGCAGCCCCCGTATTCCTTGTTCCACAAGGAATGAGGGGGCTTCCAAAAGAAGGGTTTTTTTCCCAACATTTGGCCCAGGCTAGACGGGCTAAATGTTGGAAAATTTCTTCCAACAGAAGGATCAAAAAAAAAAAGCAGCAGGGTAACCATACCCTGAGAGTGTATAAGGGCCAGAGATAGCAAGTGATGGAGAGAAGGGGAACAGAGAGGGCGGGGCCTCGAGGAAGGGGTGGGGTTTTGGGAAGGGATGGGGTAGATCTTCGCTTGTCCTGACATTGAAAAGGTGATCTTGGGTGTAAAAGGGTTGGAGACCACTGCTCTAAAGAGACGGGAGTGACAGAAGACAGGTTGCTAAAAAAATGAAGATGTGGAATGTATTTCATCTTGTGATTGCAAAAAAGAACCTAATTGTTTTAAGTCTGATGGCCAAGGGGCAAAGCTTGTACAGTGTGACACTTATACATTCCACTACTGTGTCTTGGCCAATGGGATGACATGTGATGCTCCATATATAGAGCCCTGCACAGATACAAAATTTGTGTCCACATCTACAAAAATTAGCTACGGATATCTGCAGCCACAAATACAGGTACCTACAAATATAAAGTGGATATCCATGGATTTGTAGGGCTCTATCCATATAGATAACTGTAACGGGGTGGCGCCCCGCCACCTCCGTTCGTCCCTCAGTGTTCCCTGCTGCCTCTGCAGCGCTGACACAGCTGCGATTTCAATCCCCCATAGCCGGGGGGCTGGAATAGGGGGGTCCGGGCCCTCCCTCTCTCCCGGACCCCAGCCCAGGGCCCTAGGGTCAGGATCAGTTCGTCCTGCCCTGCTGGGGGGGGTGCTGGCCCGCAACTCTCCAGCACGCTGGCTCCTTGCCCTGCCCTGGGCTACTTCCTATCTCCTCCCAGGGGTCACCCTGCCCTAATCCTGGTGTCCCCGCTCCGTCTCTCCCAGCCTCCGGCTCGTCTCTGGGCGTCCGAACCCTCCGCTGCTCACCCCGCTTCGCTCCCCCCCCACTGCTCTCCACCTTCCTCCTCCTGCTCTCCACCTTCCTCCCTCCCACCGGAGTCAGCCAGCTTTTTGAAATGCCCACGACGGCGTGCGGAAGTGATGACATCCCACACCACGTACGCAGGCTCCTCCTCCCTCACCCTTTGCCAGCTCCCAGTCAACAGGATCCCTGGGCGCGGCGGCTGAGCACACACCGCATGTCACCCCCGGGTCTCGAGTCGCCCCGAAGAAGGTCAGGGCGACCGCTGGTTTAGTGCGGGGCAGGCTCGCCTCCCCGGGGGGGGCCGACCTGCTCCGTCACAATAACATACTACATTTCCAAAGCAAACCCCTTCAAGAGCATGTAGTGAAAGAAGCAAAAGCTATTTTATTATCTTCAATTTATAATATTTCTCTTAGATCGCAGGCAACAGAAAATGCAGTCAGCCTCCTAGTCATACCACCAAATAGCCACATAATTAAGTTCCCAAATCACTCATATCATTAAACAGTGCTTCACATAGTTATTGAGGCATAAATATTACTTATTAAGTATGAAAAACTCTGGTTTCAGAGGCACACAGAGAATTCTCACTCGCTGCACTATGTATTGGCGGTGCGGCTGATCTCTGGGAAACCCAAATGAAGCCAAAGGGAATTTACAGTGTGATTCTGGGACATGAAAACTCCCTTTCTCAAAGAATCTCTCACAAAATTGAAAAAACCTTAAAAGCACAATGAATAGTCCTGTAGCACTTTAGAGACTAACAAAAAAATGTAGACGATACGAGCTTTCATGGGCTCATGATACCATCTATATTTTTTGTTAGTCTCGAAGGTGCTGCAGGACTATTCATTGTTTTATATGTTTTTTCTATTAGAGACAAACACGGCTACCCCTCTGAAACTCACAAAATTGATGTTCTCCGTCCCACACCCACACGGGCATAAAGGAATAAGAGACATACTACACTTCCACAGCTTCTCACTGAAAAGCGAGAGGGAGGAGGCTTTTCTTGCTTTTTATAACTAAGGTTTCCTCCATTTCTATAAACAAAGGTGACTCAAAACAGGTGACAGAGATAGGGAAGGGACTCCTTGTGGAGAAAAGAAGGTGGGGAGGGGGAAGAGAGGGAAAGTGCGTCACATTCACATCCACAAAATAGTCTATCCCTCCACCACTTCTTTCCCTCTCCCAGTTTGAAAACTGCTGGGAACAAAAGCAGATGAAGCCAGGAACCACTGATTCTCTTGAGCATGATCCCTATCTTGTTTCACAGATAAGAGAATGAGGGTATGTCTACACTAGAAAGTTAGTTCGAACTAACGGACGTTAGTTCGAACTAACTTTCCTATGCGCTACACTAGCGCTCCGCTAGTTCGAATTTGAATCGAACTAGCGGAGCGCTTAGTTCGAACTAGGTAAACCTCATTTTACGAGGACTAACGCCTAGTTCGAACTAGCTAGTTCGAACTAAGGGCTGTGTAGCCCTTTAGTTCGAACTAGTGGGAGGCTAGCCCTCCCCAGGTTTCCCTGGTGGCCACTCTGGCCAACACCAGGGAAACTCTATGCCCCCCTCCCGGCCCCGGACCCCTTAAAGGGGCACGGGCTGGCTACGGTGCCCGTGCCAGGTGCAAGCCTGCCAGCACCCAGCTAGCAGACCCTGCACCTGGCACGGCACAGAGCCACCCACCCGATGCCCCCCAGCCCACCCCCTCTTGCCGGGACCAGGCTGGCGGCTCCCGGGAGCTTGCCCTGGACCGCAAGAGGCGGGCACCTTCCTGGGCTAGTGCGGACATCGTGGACCTCGTCCACGATCTCCGCACTAGGCACAGGAAAGTGGCCGTCTAGGGCAGGAGAGCTGCCAGCCTGGCCACCCAGGACCAGGTGTGAATGAAAATCAAGGGGGTCCACTGAGACCCCCGACACTGAGCCCTGAGCTTACAATGGCCGTCCTGGGTCAGACCAAAGGTCCATCTAGCCCAGTAGCCTGTCTGCCCACAGCGGCCAACCCTAGGGACCCTGGAGGGGATGGACCGAAGACAGTGACCAAGCCATTTGTCTCGTGCCATCCCTCTCCAGCCTTCCACAAACTTTGGGCAGGGACACCACTCCTACCCTCTGGCTAATAGGACTCCATGGACCCAACCTCCATGACTTGATCTCACTTCCCTTTAAACTCTGTTCTAGTTGTAGCCTTCACAGCCTCCTGCAGCAAGGAGTTCCACAGGTTAACTATTTGCTTTGTCAAGAACACCAACTTTCTCTTACTAGTTTCAAGCCTGCTACCCATTCCTTTCCTTTGGTGTCCTCTAGTCCTTCTTTATGGGAACTCAGGAAGAACTTTTCTGAATGCACCCTCTCCACCCAACCCCTGCTTTTACAGACCTCTATCCTGTCCCCCCTCCGTCTCCTCTTTTCTAAGCTGAACAGTCCCAGTCTCTGTAGCCTCTCTTCATCTGGGACCTGTTCCCAACCCCTGATCATGTTAGTTGCCCTCCCCTCTCCCAGCCTTTCTCTTCCCCTCTCCCACCTCCTTTTCCCAGTCTCCCCCAGTTTTTTTCAATAAAGACAGAGTCAATGTTGGAAGAAACGTTATCTTTATTTTGTACATCAAGAAGAAGGGGGGCTAGGGAAGGGCAAGTGGAAGGAGGTGAGGGAGGAATGGGGTACGAGCCCCCGATGGGGAGGACTGGGCTGGCTCTGCGGGCTTCTGGGGGTGGAAGCTCTCCTGCAGCCCCCCAATTACTCCCTCTCCCCAGATGGCAGCCTGCGGCAAGTGCAGCCGGGCTGATGGCCGAGTGGTGTGATGTGCCCAGTGTGGGCACTCAGGGCACTCCAAGCCAGAACTTCTTTGCAAGCGGGGCACCCCTTAGAACTGTGTGTCCGGGGTGGGGGTCGGGACCCTTTAAGCGCAGCCCTCGGCTAGCCTGAGACAGTATCTCCATGCTCTAAATCCTCCTTTTATGCCCTGCCGGCACTGCTTCCGGCCATCATTAAGCCCTGTTCAGAGTCCACTCAATGTGGACTTACTAGTTCGAACTAGCAAAACGCTAGTTCGAACTAGTTTTTAGTTCTAGATGCGTTAGTTCGAACTAGCTTAGTTCGAATTAACTAATTCGAACTAAGTTAGTTCGAACTAGCGCTGTAGTGTAGACGTACCCTGAGATATTTCATACTAGTAACAATGTCTTCTGTTAAATCTTTTGTGCAGCTTTTTTACTGTGCAACAATGGTGGCATGGCTTCCACCTGAGCCATCCTGCTGGGGTATGAGGATGAAGGAGACAGCAGAGTAGTATTGAATGACCAGTCCTCCATCAGGCTGCCTTTTTACACTTGGAGGCTCCATTGGCTATAGTTCCTAGGGCTGTTGGTTCAGGAAGATTGTGTTCCTTTTTGCAGCTCCCCAAATTCCTGCTATGGGAGGAGTCAGTTTTCAGGAAACTTCTCAAGATGAGCCTGGAGGAAAGAAGAAGTAGGAATGCAGCTGTTTGTGGAGAAAGATCTTGGGCAGAAATTTCTACTGGAAGAAAATACAAGGCACCAAGTGCCTCTTAAATCTAGCAGAGAAAGACGTAACAAGAATCACATGCTAGAAGCTGGTGCTAGATCAGAGCTACTCAACACATGGCCCGCAGGCCATTTGTCTGTGGCCTGCGGGTGGGAGCCAAAACCAAAAAAGTAATCAATATAATGGTCTTCTGTTGATATGCGTTTTAGTAGTTAAAGTCCTGGACTGTCATTGGTCATTAAAAGTGCTGTCAGATGGATGGAAATTGGGTAAATATTGCATTTGTGTAATATCAGCAGAACTGACTTAAATGGGGCCTGTGTGTTGTGTAGTCTTCTCTTAATCTTTGTACTCATGCCCATCAGTGTGAAAGAAGCTATTTGCATACATATACAACGACATTTAAAATGCAGCCCTCAGCAGTGCTGTGAGTATCATTGTGGCCCTCGGGGCTTCCAAAGTTGAGTAGCCCTGTGCTAGATCATTACAAATTAGCAATATGACACACATTTTTATAAGAATGTGGGTGATTTACCATTGGAGAACAGGGAAGTTATTGGGCTCAGTACTGGGCTAGTTGGGTTAAATGATATACCAGAGGTCAGCCTAAGAGATGATAAAATGATCACTTCTGGCCTTTAATTCCACGAATCTATGAATGGAAGCTGTACAAACCTCAAATGTATATCTAATTTTAAAGTATATAATCTTCACATTCATAGATATATTATAGGTCAATATTAACATTCTTGAAAGAGGAAAAAGTAACCAGCATTGAGGCAATGTTTACCAAAGCTCAGCTTAAATGGACAGATCTTGTTATCAGAATTGGTAAAGCTAGGCTCCTGAAAAAGCCTTCTATTATAACATGAACCTCAGAAAAGGCAGTAAATGTAAATCATAGAATCATAGAATAATAGGACTGGAAGGGACCTCGAGAGGTCATCGAGTCCAGCCCCCCGCCCTCAAGGCAGGATCAAGCTCTGTCTACACCATCCCTGACAGATGTCTATCTAACCTGTTCTTAAATATCTCCAGAGAGGGAGATTCCACCACCTCCCTTGGCAATTTATTCCAATATTTGACCACCCTGACAGTTAGGAATTTTTTCCTAATGTCCAATCTAAACCTCCCCTGCTGCACTTTAAGCCCATTACTCCTTGTCCTGTCCTCAGAAACCAAGAGGAACAAATTTTCTCCTTCCTCCTTGTGACACCCTTTTAGATATTTGAAAACCGCTATCATGTCCCCCCTTAATCTTCTTTTTTCCAAACTAAACAAGCCCAGTTCATGAAGCCTGGCTTCATAGGTCATGTTCTCTAAACCTTTAATCATTCTTGTCGCTCTTCTCTGTACCCTTTCCAATTTCTCCACATCTTTCTTGAAATGTGGTGCCCAGAACTGGACACAGTACTCCAGCTGAGGCCTAACTAGTGCAGAGTAGAGCGGCAGAATGACTTCACGAGTTTTGCTTACAACACACCTGTTGATACAACCTAGAATCATATTTGCTTTTTTTGCAACAGCATCACACTGTTGGCTCATATTCAACTTGTGGTCCACTATGACCCCTAGATCCCTTTCCGCCATGCTCCTTCCTAGACAGTCGCTTCCCATCTTGTATGTATGGAACTGATTGTTCCTTCCTAAGTGGAGCACTTTGCATTTCTCTTTATTAAACCTCATCCTGTTTACCTCTGACCATTTCTCTAACTTGCTAAGGTCATTTTGAATTATGTCCCTATCCTCCAAAGAAGTCGCAACCCCACCCAGTTTGGTATCGTCTGCAAACTTAATAAGGGTACTCTCTATCCCAATATCTACATCATTGATGAAGATATTGAACAGTACGGGTCCCAAAACAGACCCTTGAGGAACTCCACTTGTTATCCCTTTCCAGCAGGATTTAGAACCGTTAACAACAACTCTCTGACTACGGTTATCCAGCCAATTATGCACCCACCTTATCGTGGCCCTATCTAAGTTATTTTTGCCTAGTTTATCAATAAGAATATCATGCGAGACCGTATCAAATGCCTTACTAAAGTCTAGGTATATGACATCCACCGCTTCTCCCTTATCCACAAGGCTCGTTATCTTATCAAAGTATAATACTTCAGAGACACTCTTAAGCAGAACCTCAAAGCATAAATCATAAATATAGATAACTTAGGCACAGCGCAGGAAGCACCCAAGTGGAGATCAGTGATCAGTAAAGGTTCTAAACACTTTCAGAAAGACAGATACAAAAAACTAATTGAAAAAGTGGCCACACATCATGCCAAGTCTTCAGCAGTAGTCTACATATTCCTCTGTGAGCTTGTTTGTGACCTCACTCTTCACAGGTAGGACTATAAAACTATAAGGGCATGTCTATACTTATGAGAAGATTGACGCTCTGAAAGTCGATCTTCTAGAGTTCGATTTAGTGGGTCTAGTATAGACCCCCTACATCGAATGCTGATGGCAGTCCCCACCACTGCCCAGTACTACTCCTTCTATGAGGAGTAAGGAAAGCTCACGGGAGCATGTGCACCCGTTGGCCTCCCACTGTGTGGATGCTGCCACAGCTCAGGTTAGGGTAAGCCAGCTCCAGCTACACATTTTGTTGTGTATCCTAAGCTGACCTGACACACACAAGTTGCCACACTGTCATTGTTGAATACATTAGACAGCCATACATTTTATGTACAGCTAGTCATCAATGCAAAATAGTTTAAAATTTTACATCTTTCCAAAAAATTTCAGAATCTGAGCCATGTATTATTTCTATTTCTATTTCTATTTCTTAGTGCAGGCACTAGACTACATATATTTCTATCATTATATAATTTAAATGAAGGACCACTAAGGTTGGTAGAAGAAGAAAAAACAAAACACAGGCCTTGCATAAGAAAGGTTATAACTTGTGTATTAACTTGTTTAAGTACTGGAATATGGTGCATATTTCAACAAATCTGCATCAATTTAAGAAGCTGTGGCTCTGTGACTGATTTTCTTGCCCACTAGGTGGTTCTGTTGCTTAGTTTTTTGCTGTCAGGCTGAGTGACTGAAATATAACTGGAAAAAGTGAAAGCTGCTCTGTGCAGATGTTGGGTCTGATACCTGAACAGAGCATGTTTGTTAGATTTATATCTTTAAACAAATAGAAAATCCCAGAAAAAAACATAAAAAATTGCATTTTTTATTTCACATCCTACTGCTTCTTCTCAGTAGGGCAATCTTGATGTAACTGTACTATGTAGCTATAGTACAGTAACTTAGAAAAGCTGGGAAAACCAAAATATGCTTTTTTTCCATCCAGACCTAGAATTTGTATGAATGGAGCCTCAGGCATTTTGCCTTTTTTTTATAAGGACAATGGGCCTCCCTTTAAGTCAGTAGTGATTTACTAGCTGAGAATCTGCCTCATTTCCTGTTACTCAGATACTTCTTGGGTATTCGTTCTCCAAGTGAAAATTTAAAAACACAAGCTTACAATCCTAACCTGAATTTGTGCTTTTTTTGCCTGTGCCCCCACTACTGAACTCCACTGAGCCTAGAACAGGTTAGGGGTGGGGTTTCAACACCATTGCTGGTAACATGGTTTTGCCAGTGGATACTGATTATGAGACATGGGGAAGGTGGACATGCACAGATCCATGGAGAGGGGTCTAATGCATCCCAGGGTGGCTAATGTGATTGCAGAGCCATTGGCCATTGTCTTTGAAAACTCATGGCAATTGAGGGAGGTCCTGGATGACTGGGAAAAGGCAAATGTAGTGCCCGTCTTTAAAAAGGGGAAGAAGGGCAATCCTGGGAACTACAGACCAATCAAGCCTCACATCAGTCCCCAGGAAAATCACGAATCCTCAGGGAATCCATTTTGAAGCATTTGAAGAGAAGAAAGCGATCAGGAACAGTCAACATGGATTTACGAAGGGCAAGTCATGTCCAACCCAGCTGATTGCCTTCTGTGACGAGGTAACTTGCTCTGTAGACATGGGGAAGATGGTGGACCAGGATATTCGTTAGCTTTGGCAAAGCTTTTGATACAGTCTCCCACAGCATTCTGGTCAGCAGGTTAAGGAAGTATGGAATGTCGGGCTCAATGAGCAGTGATCAAAGGCTCAAAGTCTGCCCAAGGGTTGGTTTTAGGGCCAGTTTTGTTCAACAGCTTTATTAATGACCTGGATGAGGAGATGGATTGAACCCTCAGCAAGTTCACAGACGTCACTAAACTATGGGGAGAGGTAGAAATGTTGGAAGGCGGGGATAGGGTCCAGAGTGACCGAGGCAAATTGGAGGATTGGGCCAAAAGAAATCTGATGAGGTTCAATAAGGATACGTGCAGTGTAGCCAGCACTGTTCCAGGCTGGGGGCCGAATGGCTAAGCAGCAGGTTGGCATAAAAGGACTGGGGGATTACAATGGATAAGAAGCTGGATATGAGTCAATAGTGTGCCCTTGTAGCCAAGAAGGCTAATGGCTTATTAGGGTGCATTAGGAGGAGCATTGCCAGCAGATCTAGAGAAGATCTAGAGCAACAAAAATGATAAAATGTCTAGAAAACATGACCTATGAGGGAAGACTGAATGAATTAGGCTTGTGTAGTTTAGAAAAGAGAAGACTGAGAGGGGACATGGTAGCAGTTTCCAAGTATCTAAAAGCGTGTCACAAGAATCATAGAATCATAGGACTGGAAGGGACCTCGAGAGGTTATCGAGTCCAGCCCCCGGCCCTCAAGGCAGGACCAACCTCCGTCTACACCATCCCTGACAGATGTCTATCTAACCTGTTCTTAAATATCTCCAGAGAGGGAGATTCCACCACCTCCCTTGGCAATTTATTCCAATATTTGACCCCCCCTGACAGTTAGGAATTTTTTCCTAATGTCCAATCTAAACCTCCCCTGCTGCACTTTAAGCCCATTACCCCTTGTCCTGTCCTCAGAAACCAAGAGGAACAAATTTTCTCAGAGGAACAATGGTCTCAAATTGCAGTGGGGGAGTTCTATGTTGGATGTGAGGAAAAACTATTTCACTAGGATGGTGGTGAAGCACTGGAATGGGTTACTTAGGGAGGTGGCAGAATCTCCATCCCTAGAGGTTTTTACGTCCTGTCTTGACAAAGCCCTGGCTGGGATTATTTAGTTGGGATTGGTCCTGCTTTGGGGAGGGGACTGGACTCAACCTCTTGAGGTCTCTTCCAACCCTATGATTCTATGATTTTAAACAGTTTCTGGGCATTCACCTGTACATTCAGTTGTTTAGAGGAATGAGCATATACAGAACATAAAGTGGTAACTCTGTTAAGTGGATGAAAATATGAGCAAAACAAAAAGTTGTAGAAATTAATTTTAATGAACTAAAATACAAGAAAAGTAGCCAGCTTTAGTTTCATCAAAAAATAACAAGGCATCCCATGGCACTTTAAATTTATATGGGCATAAGCTTTTATGGATTGGAACCTAGTTGCACCTCACAAATTTAAGATGCCACAGGACTGTTAAGAGTATTTTACTTTTTATTTAGCCTAGAGTGAACACATAAGGCATCAGGTTGGTCAGGATGCCTCATTAATAGAATGGTTTTCTTAGAAGATTTTTTAAGTTTGGCAAACTAAATTCCATGGGTTTACATGCCAGAAAGCCACTATAGAGTATATTCACCAGATCATTTTGTTTGTATCTATACTAGGCTATGGGCAGGCAGAGTGATTATTAATTAATTATTAATAGAGATGGCAACTTTTTTTTCCAAACACAAAGGGTTTTTTTCATTGAGAAAGTGGCATTTTCTTGAAAATTATCTGTTTTCATAACAACAAAATTACTTTTTTAAATGTATGTTTTTCACTCAGCTTTTCATGACATTTTCATCCAGTTTATTTCAAGTTTGATAAACAAATTGATTAAAGTAATTGTGATAAAAACTGAAAAAGTAAAAATGGGTCAAATTCAAACCCCACTGAATGGAAACAACTTTGGTAGTTTTGGCTATTGTTCCTTCCTCCCCCCACCATATTTCAATCAGCTGAAATATTATTTTTATAAAGCATTATCAGTGTGGTCTTTTATGAACAATCAAGCATCCAGATCTCCGCTGGGGTGTGGCATTGAAGTCA
Source organism: Pelodiscus sinensis (assembly GCF_049634645.1). Taxonomy (NCBI): domain Eukaryota; kingdom Metazoa; phylum Chordata; order Testudines; family Trionychidae; genus Pelodiscus; species Pelodiscus sinensis. Next base: position 39,658,793 of record NC_134718.1, read on the forward strand.
ATGGAACTATGCTGATTTGTACCAGCTGAGGGTCTTCTTATGGGTCACTTTTCAAGGAACATGCCACGGGCAGTAGGCAATGAAGGTAAGGGAAGGCACTGCCTACACAAACAGACATGGGTGGCCTCATCCCCCACGTTAGGCTCCCTCCTACCTGACTGCTCTTGGCCTAGCATGGTCACTGGAGTGGGGATGGCCAGTGGGAGGTCCGGCAGCACAGCCCAAGCTTCCCAGCTCTCCCCCACTTGGAGGCTAGTAAGGCTGGGGATGCATGACCACTCAGTGGATTGTGGCTATGCTACCTGGCAACCCAACGCTCTGGGGTGGGGAACACACTAGCCATGGGCAAGGACAAACTAGTGGCAACATTGGAGGGGCAGGAGATGGGACAGAAGCCAGCAGCTACAATGGGGGCTGGATAAGCTTCAGTGGGCACAGAAGGGGCAGGGCTGAGGGTCTAGCCTTCCCAAGCTAGCCATTCATCCACTGCCCATGGAGCTTGAAGTCTGTTAGAACATGCCTAAAGTTTGATGGGATGTCTTCAGGGAGAATTACTTTGAAAAGATCAATGAAAGACTAGGAGGCATATTTTCAGAAGACATGTAAAGAAAGACTGGGAGGATTGCTTGAACTATGAGTAGAGGGAACAAGTCACATGGGTAGGGATATGGCTGAAAGGCCAGCGGTGGAGAGAAGTTGCATTTGGGGCCGGATGATAGCAATGTAGCCATTCTGATTTGGCATATTTTATATCTCCTCCATTTCATACCTACACTAGACAATTGCTATTTATCTCCACGTGAGAAAGAACCAGTCTTCTACATATTGTGAATTAACAACACACACACACAATGGTGATTGTAAAAGCAAGCTTAATTTTAATTTAAATGTTCAAAGTTAGTGATTATTCCTGCATACTTTTTACTTATATAAGAGGCTTCCTTGAAGATAATGGAATTACTCACATTAGTAAGGATCCCTAATGTGAACAAGAGTGTACTGGACTATACCATTAATTTTATTAAATACTTCTTTACTGAACACAGAAAATGTTCCTTAGCACACATTTAGTTTTGCAAGCTAATCTCATGTACTAGTCTCCTAAAAAGCTGTGTTCTTAGAGTTCAGTCCATCAAACTATTATTCCATCAAGATTTACATTGCACTCTCCGGACATGTGTAAGGTGCCAGTGCCAATCAACATGCTATAAAATTGCCACATACGCATACACACTTTTTTTTCCTACACCATTGAAAAAGGACAAGACAAAAGAAAATAAAAAATTAACACATGAAATATAGCAACATCTTTCAACTGATAAAGCACCAGATTCTGCTTTCTTACTCACATTGAGTAGTACCTTATTTGGTGAGCAGTTCCATTTATTATTACCTCACTAAATAAGTACATATTATCTGCCATTTACAAACACTTGTATGTATAGTAATCAAGCCCTGGTCTATACTAGGACTTTATTTTGAAATAACCCCCCTTAGTCCGAATTTATAAGCAGAGCCTCCACACTACCAAGCCTGTTATTTTGAAATAAGGGGCCTCTAATTTCACTAATTTCAAAATAGTTATTTCAAAATAACAGTGCTACTATTTCGAAATATTACTCCCCAGAGTAATTCGAATGAATTACTCTCCCGGTGTTTGCTCTAAGCTGAGGTAGTGTCTGCCTTGGACTAATTTTGAAGCTTCCCTGTAATGGAGACATGCTATTTTGATATTGTAAAATTGGGAGTTAAGTTGAATTTAGTGATTTTGAAATAGTTTCCTAATGTAGACATGACCCAAGAGATGTCAAGCTTCTCCAGAACAGAAGAAATGTGGGTTGTTCAAGGATAACATCATTCCCCAGTTTTGGGATAGAATCTGGAGAGGGACCTAAAAGACCAGGGTTCTATTCCTGCCTCTGATAGTAACAGTCATTTTACTTCTCTGTGCTTCCACAAACTCTTCAGGAAGGGGAGTGTTCCTGCTATGTGTTGGCACAGTGCTATTTAAATATCATTCTGATCACTGGGATTTTACCCCATTGGCTTATGCAGGAGCAGAATCAGACAGAAGATATGTTGAATGAAAGCTGATTTCTTGTGAGCAGTATGTGTTTTTATTTTGTCTCTGGCATAACAGTGCCAAGGCATGCTACTACATCCAGTATCTGCCACGATGCTGGTAAACAACACACACACAATGGTGATTGTAAAAGCAAGCTTAATTTTAATTTAAATGTTCAAAGTTAGTGATTATTCCTGCATACTTTTTACTTATATAAGAGGCTTCCTTGAAGATAATGGAATTACTCACATTAGTAATCGTGACTGTACTCTTTTCCAGAGTCAGTGTCTTTGAAAAGTTCCACTTACTGTTATAAAACACTGAAGATCTATCATACAAAAAATACTCTTATTTATTCCTATCAATGCATTTCCCCAATTTGTACTTCCCTATTTACATCCCCCAAACATACAAACAAAACAAATCAACAAGTCTGATGGAGAAAACATTTTATTTTTTCCTTAAAATACTAAAAATGGAGCTTGATCTTGCAAAGCCTTATTCAGGCAACTAGTTCTTACTCATGTGAGTAGTCCTATTTGTACTGCCAAAAAGAGTAACCCAACATAATCTGAAAGAAGGACTGGGGATTAAATCACCCAGCAACAAACATATTTTCCTAGCTCAATTTTCATACAAAACATGTTAATGTTTTTTATGACAGCTTGTGGGAATCTCTCCTGTAAGCAGAAGATGGGCAAATGAAAAGGGACAGAGTTAAGAAAAGTGTTATATTCTTACCTGAAAGTTTCCAAACTCTTTGATATGTAGGTGTTTTAAATTATATGATAGTTCTCTGAAAACAGCCCGTCAATGTGCCACAGTAGTTCAAAAACTGACAGAATGTAAGGAACCATGATGAAAAGAATAAATAATAAGAAAATATTATAATGCCATTATATAAATCCATGGTACCAGGCATCCCAGTATACAAGTTGCCCTGTTATACATCCATTCTGTACTAAAGTTGCTGACACTTGTAGGAACTGATGCGTTATAAATCCTTCCATTCCGAACTCTTAATTTCAAAATAAAACAAAAAAAACAATGTGCGCAAATGAAAGTCAGCCACTGGAAAAAAAAATCTCCCCTTTAAGTTGTTTTGCTGTAAGTCCAAGTTTTTTGGAATGTATCTTGGACTTACAGCAAGGATAGCCTATATGCCCATACTTTGACTACTATGTGCAGTTCTGTTGTCCTGTCTCAAAAATAATATTAGTTTTGGAAAATGTACAGAGAAGGGCAACAAAAATGATTAGGGGTATGGAACAGCTTCCATACAAAGACAGATTATAAAGACTGGGGCCGGTTTACACTACAAGCTTAGGTTGACATGTTCAGTGTTAGGTCAAATTTATAACAAGTACGTCCACACTGTCTGGTCTTCCAGTTGACCTAAAAGACTTTTAAAATCGACCCCTGTATTCCACCTGACCAGAGGTGTAAAGCCTGAAGGGACATTCATGCCTCTAATTAAGGGCAGTATAAACACTGTGTATTGTAATTCATAAGTTACTGGCCTCCTGGTGGTGATCTAGCATGTGAACACTCTGGTGAGCAATTTGAATCCCAATGTTCTTTAGCCAGCTAAGCAGAAAAAGCCCCAGGAACTTTTGAATGTTCATTTCCCATTGGAGCAGCATGGAGAGTTCAATAGCACAGCTGAGCATGGATGCCCAGGATTGCAAACACCTCCAGCATGGTGCATTCAGGAGATAGTGGATCTTATTGCTGGGGTGGGGTCAGGGAGGGAAGAGAGAGAAGCTCTGTGCAAGCAGAGCTGTGAACCAGCAAAAGAAACGCTGATATCTATGTCAAAATCACATATGGCATGGTGGATATGAGCTGGCTATACCAGGGACACACAACAATGCTGCATGAATTCAGAGAAGCTTATACATGCATACCACAGGATAAGACTGGTTCTGAGTCACAGACATGGGAGGCTGATGACATGAACCCATAACCACTTGCAACAATGTTTTCACCCTGTGAAGCACTGGGACCCTAGCCCAGAATTCCAATGTGCTGCAGGGACTGTGGGATAGATGCCCACAGTGCATTACGCCTTGCGTTGACGCAAACCCTTGCAGGGAGGATGTGCTCCACTGACCACAGCCACCTAGCGGGGATGTGCAAAATCATTTGTTAAATCTGAAAGGCAAAGTCGAATTAAATAAAATCAGCCTAATTTAGTAGTGTAGACATGCCCTGGGACTATTCATCTTAGAAAAAAAGATGACTAAAGGGTGATATGATAGAGGTCTATAAAATTATGAAAGGTATGGAGACAGAGAATCTGAGAGAGTTATTTACCCTTTGACATAACGTAAAAACTGGGCATCACCTGACGAAATTAATAGGCATCAGGTTTAAAACAAAACAAAGAAGTACTTCACACAGTGCACAATACTCTGTGAAATTTGTTGCCAGAGGATGTCATGAAGATGAAAACTATAACTAGGTTAAAATAATTAGATACATTCATGGAGGGTAGGTTGAGAAATGGCTATTACCCAAGATAGTCAGGATGGGATGCAACCCCATGCTGCAGATGTCTAAACTGCCAGAAATTGGGACTGGTCAACAGGGGATGGATCATTCAGTAATAATGCCCTATTCTGTTCATTCCCTCCAGAGTGGGGATGGGGAACCGTTTTTTTAAAATCAGGGGCCACTGACCCAAAGAAGAATCATTATGGGGCCACACAGCAGTGATAAGCAAAAACAAAACAAAACAAACCTAACATTCTCAAAACCCTCAGTGGCCTGGCCCAAAAGAAACCAACCACCCTCCCTCACTGCCATGGCTCCTGAAAAACAAAGAACCACAACCAAAGACACACTCAAGGTGCTGGGGCTCCCTTGCATCCAGCCGGCAGTGAGGCTCTGAGTCCCTCCCTCCCCCTGCAGTCTGCAGAGCCCGCGTTAGTGCTGTGGCCTCATGGAAGGGTGGTAGGGGGCTGAGATAGGAAGACTACAGCAGGGCTGGAGCATTAGCACCACCTGCCCCACTGCAGGGGAAAAGAGAAGCCCCAAGCCCCATTGCATTGCCTGTGGGCCGTATGTTTCCCATCTCTGCCCCAAAATATCTGGCAGTGGCCACAGTCAGAAGACAAGATACTGAGCTGGATGGACCTTTAGTTGGCCCAGTGTGGTCATTCTTACTTTTAAAAATGGCTCTTTTTGCTTAAGAGATGCCTGCTGTATCATACAGATTAAAACCTGAATCCTGCCTGAAATGTATTGTTTGGCAAGACTCCAGACATTTGAAACCAGATTTCAAGGTGTGACTTTCTCCACTTAATACTCATTTTTGTTTTCTTTTTACACTTGTAGCGACCTTTATAGTTCCTCTGCAGCAATTGTAATGCACTATTGAATAAACTGTAAAGAAAAGAAAAAGTACAAAATTACAAGCTTCTAAAGAAAAAAGGATTAAGTTAAAGGGCCAGATGACCACTTTGCATTGCACTACTGCATAAAGGGCCTACACAGGGTCACCTCCAAAAGAGTGATCCTTCAGTGACATGGAGCCAGCAAACCCCATCCTCCCCCTCTTCTGGCAGAGCAGCAAGGAGAAAGAAGACATGGCTTGGACATCTCTCTGCTATATGCAGATGTCTGGTCCTGTCTTCATTCCCTGGGCCCTTTGTAGCCTGTACATAGGGGCACCAAACTGCTGTAGTATAAGTAAGTGCAAAGATTATCTGTGCATACAATCCCCTATCTAAGCTGTGTGCAGCTAAATTCAACGGCGTAATCAAGCTATTTATCTTTATGTAACACAGTACCCATAATAAATACCTTGTCAGAGTGCTAACAGTAAGGTCAAATTACATCTCAATATTTTAGACTGAAATATGCATGACAAATACATCTAGTCAATTCATGTTCTATTTATAAAAATAATAAAAAATATGGTGTTATATCCCTAAGGTATGTACTCTCAGCTCCTGGTTATCTATATCAGGTTTATAAACTATGATCATTTCCCTTCTCACATTTACAGAGGACCAGGAAATCATGGACTAACTACTGAAAAAATACTAATGTAGTGTTCTTTGGACTCTAATCAATTTAAGAAAAAAAAAACCCCTACCATAACAATATACAGTATCAAAACAGAGACATAAGTGTGACCTTCATTTCAGAGTGTAGATGTCATCCCCCTGTTACATTTCAGAAACCTAGAAATGCACATTATTTAATAGATGAATGTATCAGTAATGTATCCCACATGCTACATTTAATCTATGGCTTTTCTGAAGCATTCCATTGTATTGTATTTTTCCAACACTATGAGCGTAAGTTAGCAGCAAATATCAGCTATTGTCTTCTTGCCCAAACAAGTCAAAAATAACTAGGGCCAGATCCTCACTTGGTGTGAATAGCTGATTCACGTCCATTTAGAGGAGATAGACCTCCCTAGGTTTGGGTCTGGTTTGGGTTGCGTTAAAACCCTGAAAGGACAAACCAAACACACTGGGCTCCAAAGCCCAGCTGAGATGGCAATTGCAGATTTTCTTCCCATCTTCTCACAAAGTGATCAACAATAGGGGATAATATCTCAATTGCAGTACTACCCCAAGAAATACAGTCTCTGGGGACCTTTAAAGTGGGAGAGGGCAAACATCCTGTAGCAGGTATTTTCTGATTTTTTCCCAGCCAGGAGTCGAAAATACCAGACTCTCCGGGTCAATACAGGACACCTGGAAACCCTACACACACTCAGCAACTGGGCCCAGCTTCTCCTCCCCCATCCTCTGCTTACCTGGAGTAGGGAGACAAGATGGCCACCCAGCCTGTTCTTAAAGGGGCCATGCTGGGTTTTTTTGCTCAACAACTTTGGTCTCCTCCCTTTTTTTTCCTCAATAGAATTTTTCCCCCGGTGGGTTGGTTTTTTTTTTGGGGGGGGGGGCGGGGGTAGGGGAGAAGGCCTGTTTGGCATTTTTGGTTAAGCCATCTGGCAACCCTAGTTATGTGCAAAATTTAGCCACGCTCTAAAATTAAAGTTGCTTCCGAGATACTTTAAAATAATGTTCTAGATGGTCTAAAACACAACTGTCCAGCAGAATTCCCTAACAATTACATTGGCATCTGTAACAACAATTGTCAAACATTTGGCAAAGACCAATATGCTTAGAACTTCTTTTTGCTGGTCAGTCCACTGATAAACAAAACAGAATGCAGCACTGCATGAGCCCTGTTTTTAAAACAGTTTCAGTCTAAGTTCTGTTGTTCAGTTGTACTTTGACAGTCATGTAAATTACTTCTGGTCATGATCAATTACCTCAGTACATTCATCCTATTATCTCAGGAGCCAGCATTACTGACTCAGAAAACATTCTGCATACATCTTAACAGAACTCTCCTCATTTGTATCTAACTTTGCTTTATAGTTGTATCAACTGGTTTTTAACCTACAAAAATAGAGAAAAATCTAGTTGAAAGATGCCTTGTTTTTTTCTTTGCACTGGGAAAATATATCTTCACGAGTGTAGCATGTGCAGTCACATCTCTGTTAGGCATGGCTGTGCTGTAGACCAAAGCAGGGTGGCACTTGTCATCTGTTGCTGTAGCTATTTGCCTCAGTGGGCAATATTTCTACATCCTGATGGTCTAATTCTCCAGACACAGAATAAGCTATTGCTCCATTTGTCCAAATCTGCTGTTTTGTGTCAGTATTTCTGGTAAGTGACCTCAAATGTGTCTTTTTGATTTTCTTTGCTATCCTGGCAAAGCACAGTAATGTTGAACTGAATATCATAGAAAATCCACACAGAATGAAAGATGCCGTGTAGCTGCCAGTTGTATCTACCAGCCAACCTATTGGAAAACAAATAATTTTTAAGGCATTGAACAGTTTACAAACCTGTTGTATAACATTCGTACTGCAGTTTTATCACATACATTGGTAATTAAGCAATAGGCATATACAGCTGACACATCAGTTAAAATACATTTTGCCTCTAGGGAAAGAAACAAATATCTTACATAATGATCTCATCTCGCTTAGCTCAAGTTTTTAGAGGCTTTTGTTCAGAACATAACCCCATCACAAAAGGACACTATTTTTCCCTCTAATCCTCTAAATACATCCTCTGAAAGCACTGATTTAGCTGACAGTTTGAAAATGTGCTCACAGCAATGGCAGTAAATGCTATTCTATGAATGAGGTCCCCAAACAGAAACATAGCCTGGGCTTGTGTAGCACTTGAAAAATTCTTTTTTTTTTCCCCCAGTGACAAATCCAATTAAAAAGCATCAAAAGCAGAGGTGAATTTGAATCTGGAATGTACAGCAAATACAAAATGAAAGACATACGTATATTGTACTATGGCTATTCAAGCAAGGTAATGTGAATGGTTGATCTTCCCACATCACCATCACTCAAACCTGATATAAATCCTTTCTGTGGAATGACCAGGACATCATTGTCCTAGTTCCTACTTCATATTTGAAGCCAGCTAAACTGACAGGAGATATAGTGTTCAGATATGGTGATGATCAGGGTTACTTCAGAACACAATTTAACAGACTATTGCCCAGTCATGCTAAAGAAATTCAACAATAAACCCCACTGCCTAATCCAAGCCTCATTTCCAGATGGAAAAAGCTCTCTGGACCCTAATGTCTGCAGAAGACTCTCCTATGATTAAAACTCAAGGGTTATTTAATTTTACAGCAAAAGAAACATTTTGGTGCTTTTTATATTGCTTAACTAAATGAAACAATTCAATAACAATGTGCTGCATTATTTCATTGCATGTCCCTTAATTTCTGTTTGTTTTTAGCATGCAGAATTCACTCCGTCAAAACAGGGCTTAAGTGGGACCCAAGTGGTGCGTAGGCCATGCCCTCTGCTCAGGGCTCAAGTGTACTCAAATGCTGTTTGTTTATTTTCCTTTCTCTTTTCCATTATTTACTGCTAAGGCCCACGTGAATTTTACATTGAATTTAGAAAACAGCTAAGCCACAGGGATCTTTTCCTCACCAACACAATGAAAACATCAGAAAGAGGTTACTTTGATCAGTCACAAAGGAAGAGTACATTGAGACTGTGAATAATATTTGAAAATGTTATAGAAACACACAAACTAAGGAGCAAAGCCACACTAAAGGATGTGCACTTAATTACCGTGGGCTGCAAATATTATACGGTGGGGCCAGCCCCGCATCACCCTGCCCAGATTCCATTCATCTGGTGCTTTGGGGCTGGAGGGCTTCAGTGGGGGAGAGGGAATGGGGAGCAGGGCCTTAGGCAGAAGGATGTTGCAGGCCAAGGGCTAAGGTCCCCATACCCGTGGTTCACTCACTGCCCGTTAACTACTAATCTTCCTTGTTCTCACCCAGCTTTGTTACCCCCTTTCCAAGATTGGAGGAGGACTGTTGTTTCTAATAGGAGCCAGATGCTCTCCTCTGCTTCAACTGTTTTCTTTTCTTACCAAAATTTGTCATGGATGCCTTTGTGGTGGGAGGGTCCCAGTGCTGGATGTACAATGATGCTGCCAGTGGCACCATGGAACTGGGACCAAGTTCAGAAGGGACCCTGGCCTGCTCTGAAACTGCTGCCGTTGGCTGGCTCCTCCCCGCACTGTCCATCACCTACTCCTCTCAGCCTGGCCCCTGGCAGGCTAACAGCTTCTCTCCTCATCCACTGGCTTCTCTCTGCCTTCTGACTGGACCCCCATGCACCTTTGGCTCCGGCCAATCTCCACTTCCCACCATATGTCTCCCTGGAGCTCAGCCATGTGGGACTGGTACAGAAGCCTGGCAAGTCTTTGCCAATTTGGGAGGTGGGCAGTGTGAGGGGCTTTGTTCAACTCCTCCACACAAGAGGGAGCCTGGCCAGGGCAGGCCTGGCCTGGCTGATCACACCATCTCCAAGGGGGCATGTCATTCCTACCTCTAGCAGCACTGGTGGCTCAGCCCAGCAGACATGTCCCAGAGGCCAGTAAGTGCAGCCAGGGCAGTGCATCGGGGAATGGGTTTCTGGAGTGCTTGAGTGCAAGTGCTGGGCTGCGAGAGAGCAGGGAAGATCTGTGTGTGGAGCATTAGGGACTGAGGTTCTGTGAGGGATGCTGGGCAATTGTAGGAGGGCTGTCTTGGGCAGGGTGGTGATATGCAGGGCACTGTGCAATTGTGGCAGAGACTGGGGAAGGTGCTGGGCATAACAGATCCGGAGGCAGGTCTTTGGTGTCAGGCGGGCTGGGGGAGATGTGTGGCACAGCATGGGGTATGTTGACAGCACAGGGCACTCCCAGCCTTTGTGCATCTAGCAACTGCTAGTTTGTAAATAGCACCCTTGCACTGGGCTGAGTGGAGCAGGGCCATCCCTGTCATGCCATGCCCCTGGCCAGCCCCTCAGTATGGGGACCAAACCTCCCATGCTATGCTCCATTGTCCCCCATAAGGACTCACAAATATGTTTGGCACAGGGCCCACAAGAGGTTAATCCAATCCTGGTCCCAAAGTCCAGAATGGCAGCCTGAGTCCAAACATCTACACAGCAATTAAACAGTCCCTTAGCCTAAACCCCACAAGCCCAGGTTAACTGGGATGGGCCAGCTGTGGGTTTTTAATTGCAGCGGAGACATACCCTGCGAGGGCCATGTTGTTAGGCCTATGGGGATGAATCTACATGGACGTCCTGACCTTCACTAGAGTCATATCAGGATTGTCTGTGGCTCTTCATGTCATTTGGGTGAATGTGATCACAAAAGGAGAGGTTGCATGATTCTAAGGAAAGGAAGGAGTCAGAGCAGTGGAATAGGGACAACTGACTTCAAAAAAGTAGACTTTACCATGCTCAGAGAACTGATAGGTAAGGTTCCATGGGAAGAAAATCTCAGGGGAAAAGGAGTTCTGGAGTGCTGGAAGTTTCAGGAAGAGTAATATTAAAGGGACAAGATCTAACTACCCCGATGTGCAGAAAGGGGCCAATATGGCTCCATGAGGAGCCATCAGTGACCTGAACATCAAACAGAATCCTGCTAAAAGTGGAAGCAGGCACCTTGCTAAGGAGGGATACAAAATAATAGCACAAGCACATGGCAGGGGTGGGCAAAAAGTGGCCTGCGGGCTAACACAGTTCACCAAGGTTAGCCCCTGGCAAGCAGCCAGACACTGTTCACAGGCATGGCCATGGGCAGCTCCCATTGGCTGAGAATTGCTGTTCACCACCATGGGGATTGTACGGAGTGGTACAGGCCAGGCCATCGCTTCCAGTAGCTCTCATTGGCTAGGAATGGAAAACCGCAGCCAACGGGAGCTGTGAGCAGCTGTACCTGGAGATGCTCAGGGAAACAAAGAATCTGGCAGTTCACCAGGGCCTAACCCCTGAGACGCGTGTCTGGCCTGTGAGCCACTTATTGCAATAGAAAGAGATTCTATCTATCTATCTATCTATCTATCTATCTATCTATCTATCTATCTATCTATCTATCTATCTATCTATCTAACAGGAGAAAGATGAAGGACAGAGTAGGTTCTCTATTTAATGGGACTAGTGTGCTAACAATAGAGGACTTCAAGAAGGCTGATATATTTAATGCCTATTTTGCTTCAGTCTTCACTAAAAGGCAAACTTTGACCAGATACTTGACATAATAAATATTAACAAACAGGTGGAAAGAACACAAAGCAAAATAGGAAAAGATTAGGTTAAAGAAGGTTTATATTTAGATTTGGCTAAATGCAAATGAATACATCAAGGAACAAAGAATGTAAGCCATACTTGGGAATCATGTTAGATAATCAGCTGAACATGAATTCCCTGAGTGCCACTATACCCAATTAAAAAAAATGGCTAATGTGATACAGAAACAGAGGAATCTCAAGTAGTAGTAGAAAGGTTATTTTACCTCAGTATTTGACATTGTTTGACCACAGCTGGAATATTATGTCCAGTTTTGGTGTCCACAAGTCAAGAAAGATACTGATAAATAGGAGAGGGATGAGAGAAGAGCCATGAGAATGATTAACAGATTAGAAAACTGTTTTATAAAGACAGATTCAAGAAGCTCTATCTATTTAGCTTAACAAAGAGAAGGTTAAGGGGTAACTTGGTTGACATTAGACATATTCAGATAGAAGTACTTTTTTAATAGTGAGGGTAATTAACCACTGGAATAATTTACTAAGTGTTGTGGTAGATTCTTCCCTAATTTTTAAATCAAGATTGGGAGGTCTTGTTTTCTAAACTATATGGTCTAGGAATTATTTTGGGGAAGTTCTATGGTTTGTGTGATATAGGAGACTAGACTAGACAATTATAATGGCTGCTTCTGGCCTTGGAATCTATAAATCTAGATAAATTAGATACATTCAAGTCAGCAGGGCCTGACAAAATTAATGCAAGAGTATTGAGGAACTATCTGTGCAATCTCAGGACCATTAGCAATTATCTTTAAGAACTCATGGAGGATGAGTGAAGTCACAGAAGACTGGGGAAGGGCTAACACAACAGCGATCTATAAAAAGGAGAAGAAAGAGGACCTGGAGAATTGTGGTTAGACACTAGAGCAAAATATGAAACAGTCGATTTGTAAGTACCTAGATAACAGGATTATAAGGAATAGCTAACATGAATGTGTCAAGAACATATCTTGCCAAATCAACCTTATTTTCTTCTTTGACAAGACTAATGACCTTGTGGGAAGCGGGAGAGAAGTTGTAGATGTGATATGTGTTGGTTTTAGCAAGGTTTTTGACATAGCCTCACGTGACATTTTCATAAGCCAGCTAGGAGATGTGTGCTCAAGATTAAATTACTATAAAATGGGTGCAAAACTAATTGAAAGATGTTAATCAAAGAGAAGTTATAAATGTTTTTTGTCAAACTTGTGGGGTTCTTATTCTGTGTCCAATACTATTAAATATTTTCATTAATGACATGGATAATGGAGTGGAGAGTGTGCTTAGAAAATTTGCAGATGACACCAAGCTGGAATTGCAAGCACTTTGGAGAACAGGAATAGAATTTGAAACAAATTTGGCAAATCGATCTGATTTCAACAAGAGATGTGCAAGGTATTCTACTGGCGAAGGAAAAAACAAAGGCTCAGTTATGAAATAGGGAATAACTGGCTAGGCACTAATACTGCTGGAAAGAATTTGAGAGTTATAGTGGATGACAAGCTGAATAAGAGTCAACAATGTTTTGCAATGGGGAAAAAAGGCTATTATGATTTTGGGCTGTATTAACAGAAGTGATATGTGTAAAACATGAGAGGTTAATTGTCCCACTGTTCAGTGCTGGTAAGCCCTTAGCTGGGGCCCTACCTCCAGCTGGGTGCCATGCTTGGAGAGATGAGCAACAAAAATTATCAAAGGTTTAGAAAACCAGACCTGTGAGGAGGGGGAAAAAGACTAACGGGGTCCTGGTACCAGTCCCCAAATATGTTAAAAGGCCTTTATGACAATGATGGTGATCAATTGTTCTCCGTGTCCACTGAGGCTAGGACCAAAAGTAATGGGCTTAATTTGCAGCAAGGGAGATTTTTGGTAGAGAGCAGAAAAAAATTTCTCACGATATGGGTATGCACTGGAATAGGCTTCCAAGGCAGGTTGTGGAACCCCCATCACTGGAGGTTTTTAACAACAGGTTGTTCAAACACCTGTCAGGGATGCTCTGGGTGTATATGGTCCTGCCTCAGCACAGGGGGCTAGACGAACTGACCTCAGGTCCCTTCCAATGCTACATTTCTATGATTTTAGGATATGTATTTACAGCCTTTAATGCGTTTTTCCACAAAAGTGGATAATTTTGACAGCTGTACTTTAGTGATAGGCAACATTTTCTAGAACTTGATTTTTTAATGACATTTTTCAGCTGTGTTTGAAGTGTCTATGAAACATATGGGAAAAAATTTCCACACAAAATTACCTCCCATGTTTGACCAATTCTAGATCACTAATAAACAGCTCTGCTTTTGTCAGAAAGAAAATCTGAGTGGTACAATATGAACAGTACAACAGAGTCATCTGTGAACTGACCTGCAATAGGTGGACTCACTAGGTAAGGGACTGCATGAAGAAAATACACTACACCTAGAGCTGATGATAAGGAAGCAGTTCCCACTACATCTGCTGTCACGACGGGGATCAGTGTAACATAGGCTCCATCAAAATACCCAAAAGTAAATGAGAATGGCACAAGCAAAGGGAAACTTTGGAGAACGGGAAGGAAGAGACAACAGAGGCCATCCATTCCCACAGCAAAGAGGTAGCAAACATGGCGGTACTTCTTCAGACACCTGTGGGGTTTAAAAACAGGAAGGATACATCAGTTATGTACTTCTTCTTTGCTTTTGTTCACTTCCAGATCTATTAATTCACCATTTGCTGTGTCCTGGGATATTTTCTGTGTTAATGTGCTCCCTGTCTTTTCTGTGCTGCACAGTTTTAAAGTCCAGCTTAGCACATAGAGTTTTCTGGGTGCAAAACCTAGCCAGTTTTAAGGGTGTAAATACTGTGCTGGATTGACAATTCTGGATAATGACATTCTCCATCTATCCACCAAACATACTCTAGAGACAGCAGTGCACGTTTTCCTCCACTATGCATGTGCCTCAGTTTTCCTCACGACTACCCTTGGTGGAGTGAAAGTAGTTCTACCTATGGGCCAATTCAACTCTTGGTCTCTGCTTTAAAACATTATCTTTAACATAAATTCTTCTGTATTTATATTTAATCTCACTAAGACAGTTCCCAATATTTTGCAGAAATAAAATACATGGCCTTCCTCCCCCTGCTCACTTTTACTGGTGTTAATAAGGACTGATACAATAATCCTAATGTTAAAAGTGGTGAAAGTGAGAGGAGGATCAAATCCACAATTTGCATTGATTCAAATATTCAATGTACTGAAAATGTATGATGACTGAAATGTCTCTACTGCCCCACTCACCTGATCTTCACCACCGGTATTAATGAAATTACATACAACAAAATGTCAAGATAAAGTAAAGGTAACAAAATGTAGGTAAGCACTAAAACATCAGGAAATGCAGAAGTTAGTATTCACATACAACCTTAACTCTGCCCTACTGTGCTTCAGCATTACAATACCGGGTCAGATCCTCCATCCCTTTTATGCCACTACAGCAGCATAAATGAAACAGAAAGGCAGAAGTAGTAGACTCACAGCCTCTACAGAGCGGGCTCAGAGGTAATACTTACTATGCACTGAACAATGAGTGACATTTACAATGTAGACAATGGCAACTTTAATCATTTCTAAAAATTCAAATTAAAAATGTAAGTTAACTCAAAGATGAAAAAATGAGCATTTCTTAACACTATATAAATACCATAAATTGAGCTCATCTATTGGAAAAATAATACAAGCCATTTGTAATACCCTCAAAATGTATGTTAGCAAGCTTTACACCCACTATCCCACACACAAAGCTTATAAGTAGTATGCTATCTATCATTACCTTCTGTCTGTCAACCATCCAAAGGTGATATTACCAATAATATCGATGACACCAAGTATGGACATAAGGAAGGCAGCCTGCTGATGACTCACCCCCACACTCAAAGCATAAGGCACTAGGTAGACAAAAAGAGGGCTACAGCCATATGCCATAAATAAAACAGACACTGCTAGCACCAGGAAGTTTGGCATCAGTAAGAAGTTGTATTCTTGCCAGGAACAACGACACAGACGTTCATGGGACCATGCTCTGATTAAAGGTGAACAGATGGAAAATTGCTTTAAGTCTTGCTTCTGTGCTTCTGAGACATATTCCTGTTCAAGAAACTCAGGAGGGTTTTTATGGTCCTCCTGAAGAGCAATAGGCCTCATCAGGGCACCACAGACACAGAGATTTAAAACAAAACCGCCCAGGATGAGTAAAGCTCCACGCCAGGAAAACTGTTCAATCAAGAGTTGGACCACAGGGGCCAGAATGAAGGTGCCGATTCCGCTCCCTGACATGGCTATCCCATATGCCAGGGCTTTTCTTTTGTTGAAATATTTGCCCACCATTGCTATGGCCGGAGAATAACAAAGTGCAAATCCAACTCCTAGGGGAAAAAAGTGGAATGAAGGCTGTTTAATACCGAATACAGGTAATAGGATATATCACAGTCAACCAAGTTACTCACTCCCATCAGCACTACTCATCAAGATGCACGTTGCAGATTATCACTATCAATTTCATGGCTGCGAAAAACATGTCATGGACCGTGAAATCAGCTGTGCCCCTTGAAATGTGACCTCCCCAAAATCAGCCAGGCTGGGGAGGGATTGGTCTTGTCCTTCTCCTGTGTGATTGTTATGGGGAGAGATCAGACTCACCTCCGTAGGCAGACTGGTACACCCTCTCTTCTGCACTGCAGCAGCCCCAGAGCTGGGGTCCAGACTGCCTCCCTCATAGCTCTGGTTGGGGCTCAGGGCACCCAAGCTCCTTCTTCCCCCTGGCTCCTTCCCAGGCTGCTGCTCCCTCCCCACCCCTGCAGCTCCAGATGGGGCTGGTCAGGCACCAACTGGGGCTTGGGGCTTCTACCTCCCATGGCACCTGCCTAGTCTTACAGAGCTTGGCTGGGGGTGCCAACCTGCAGCTTCCACCCAGTTCAGTGCTGCTCCTCCCACTATGGCTCTAATTCGGGCTTCGGCTGTCCAAGCTTTGGGGCTCCCACTTCCTCTCTCCCCAGCTTCTGCTGCTCCCTCCCCACCCCTAAGGCTCCTGACAAGACTGCAGGCCACCTAGGCTAGTGTTGGGGATCTGGGACCTGAGCTTGGGACTGCCACCTCCTGCAGCTCCTGCCTGCCTTGTGGAGGCCTCCCTGTGGCTCCAGCTGGGGCTTGGGCTGCCCAGGCTCAGGCTATAATCCCCAACAGCTCCTGCCAGTCTCTGGGCTGCCCAGGCTTGGGGCTTCTGCCCCCTTCTGGCTCCTGCTGGGGCTTAGGGCTTCCATCCCTTTGCTTCTGCCTGTTAACATTTCTTCAAAGTGTCCAGGTCCTGCTGGCAGCAGTTCCAGGGCCTGGGCAGAACAGTCAATGACAGGGGAAGTGAGTTGTATGGGCCCATGGTGCCAGACACCACCCATGTCGGGCCCCCGGGGCCCAGCTCTACCAACGTTGGGGCTGGGTCTCTCCCCGGCCCTGTCTGCCACCTCTGCACACCTCTCCCAGAGTGTCCCCTGGCCCCACCTGCCAGCCCCGCAGACATCTCCTCTGGCTGCCCTATCTTACCTGCTCCCAGGCCCCCTGCACTCCCTCACCAGCTGCTGACATTGCAGACTGTCTGTAAGGGGTTGGGCCCAGCAGCTGGCTGACTGCTGGGTCTGCTGAGGAAGGAGGGGAAGAGGCAAAAGGCAGCTCCCCCCAACCCCAGGGTATCTTGTCTGCTGAACCCAAAAGTTTGAGTTCCTCATACCTGGCCTCACCCCAGAGCCCACACCCCTCACTAGAGCACTCACTCCCCCAACCCCAACTCTTTGTCCCACCTGTAAGCCCTTCCCATACCCTGAATCTCTTTGCTGCAGCCACACCCCAGAGACAAAAACTCACCCCCATCTGACCCTTACAAGGCAGGTGTGAGGGGGATGGTACCACCAAACATTCTGCAAACCTGATGCCTGGTCAATGGGCCCCCATGCATACACAGCCATGCCCACACGGACGTGATCCACCTGATATTTGGGCAGTAATGGCTCTGAGGGGGAATTTGAATGTGGGATGGGGTGAGGGGCTGGTTTCAGGGAGGAAGTTTGGAAGCAGAGTACAGGTCCTGGGCCAGGACAGGTTTGGGGTGCTAGAGAGGTCAAAGTGGAGGTGCTTTCCTAGGGCAATTCCCCAAATGCAACTATCACATCACTCTGGCAGTAGCTCATAGGCAGGTGGAGCTAAGAGATGTCCACATGTGGCTGCCAATGGATACTGCCCCCACAGCTCCCATTGGCTGCAGTTGCTGACCAATGGGAGATGCAGAGCTGGCACTCAGGGCAGGGGTAGTACACAGAGACTCCAACCCAGGTGCCACAGGAATGGTGCTGGCTCGTTGCTTCTGGGAACAGCATGGAGTAAAACTGCCTTAGTCGTTCTGTGCTGGCAGCAGTGGTAGCTGGTGCTAGGGCTCTTCTAAATTGCCCCTCCACATGGGCAATTGCCCCCTTTGCCTCAATGTCTCCTATCAGTAAGCCTGCCCTGGACACAGGACTGAAGGGCTGCTGTGCTAATGCACCACTGGCCCTAATTAGCAGGTGGGGTGCTCCTAGCCATACTGGGGAGATCAGACCCACCTCCACCTCTGAGCTCCCTTCCAGCTACAGGAAACTCCACAATTGCTGCCTTTGGAGCTAGACTCTGTAGGCAACACAGAAGTCAGTACGGCAATTTTGCAACCCCTCTACAACAGCTTTAGGGCCTCCCCTGCCCCCACAATCTCCTTTTGGATCAGAACCCCCACAGCTACAACACCATGACATCTCAGATGTAAAAATCTGAAATACTGAAACTGACCAATTTTAATACCCTGTGGCCATGAAATTGATCAGAGTTAGCTGTGACTTGGGTAGGGCCCTAATGATCACATTTTGCAGTTCTGTGAGTATGGGATAAAAACATGAAAAAACAAACCCAGAAATGCTGAGTCAAACAAATACCTAGAATTGAAACTCACTAATCTGTACCAATGCAGAGGCTCAGTGAGGACTGATAAGTTTTGTGTACGAACATGTCCCCAGGCTAGACAGGAGCATAACACTGTCGGCCAGTTATTAGTGCCTGGCCCCATACCCAGGCCTCACTGAGTGCCAGAGGATGATTCCCGCTTATATTGTGGGGTCATTCCATCAGGCACATTTGTCCCACAGTCATTCCTCAGTGTTATGCTCAGCAACAAACCTAAACATTGATTTTCAGGACAGATCTGAGCATTCGTAGATCTCTGAAGGATGGTGGAGGGACAATCTGTCTACTCCAAAATATTCTGCACAAAACTTTCTTTGACAAGAAGAAATTTTGCATTTCATCTGGCTGGAGCTGGGAGCAGTTTTAAGTCCCTGGGAAAAAACCCTTATTCAAGGTGATATATCCACTTTCAGAACCAAGATTAATAAGGTTCAGAATAAGATGCCATTCCTATTTAGCAGATTAATTAGATTCAGCTGAGTAGCGAACAGTCATGAATTTTGCTACAAAGCTTCTAAGGACAGATGCACAAGAATCAGATGTTGGCATCAGTGCCAATGTTTTTGCAGACATTTCTGAATCAGGCACAGAAACGTACTCTAGGCATTTTGAAATAAATTGCACCCTAAGTTACACAAGTACCTCTCCATTGCCTTTGGGAGATTCTCAGCTGTAAGTGTAGCAGGCTACATGCTGGCCTGAAACATTACACCCTGTTAGCGGGTGCTGAGGGTGCTGGGAGAGGGCTAAATAGATTAAAGGAATGCACTGAGACCAGCAGCTTGTTACATCACCCAGACATAAGAGAGAGGAAGAGTACTAGGGTGTCTGGAGGCAGGACCTGTGGTTTTTTTGTGGGGGACGGGAAGGTGAACTGAACTTTATGTTCTCTTATTATTTCTTTGCAAATAAGGCCAAACCCCAGAAAGGGCAGTGAATTTTGACACTACAAAGTAAGTGTTGCTGTCTGGCCTCTAGGTTTTGGGTGAGCTACACCATCAGTACTACCAGCCCTATTATTAATCCATTTCTTCCCTGCTTACTCCTTGCAGACTAAATTTGCTGCTTGTGAAATGGACTGTCTACAACTTAGCGTACACTTCTTCATTGCAGTACTGATAACAGCTCTCGACAAGGAAGCCTCAGAGGCAGTAGGAGAGTATGTGACGTGGTGCTGTGGGTTACAAGGGACCTTTTTATTTGTTACAAACACATTGGACAAAGATTAACATTGTAATGCAGAAGCAACACACACTGTAACAAGGACATTTTTTTTCTTAGCAAATAAGCTGTTGGCAGCACAGAGTATAGTCATTCTACCAACTCAACGGCAGGGGACCAAGTACAAGGCTTATATCACCGTGGCTACCGTGGCAGTTTTAATGAGGCAGGAATCTCAGTATAACTATTGCAAACCTTTCTTTTGTGTACCAACTACAGAGAAGCAGGACAGACTGAGGGCATTCTTTTAACACTGGCTGAACTGAAAGGGAGGATGCATTAGCATAATGCATTCAACGGAGGATTTGTGCTTCTAACCTGAATGTAGAGCTGGCAGAAATAAGCTGTGCAATGGTGACTTAAGAAACCCTCATTTATTAATCATTATCTTGATTTAAATAACATGCAATAACCAGTGCAAAGCTCTGTCTGTCTTGACCTATCATTTATATTGCAACAAATCCCCAAAAACCTCAAACCAAAAGGAACAGTAACTTACCAACACAAACAAGCGAACAATTTTCTCTCTCACACTCCTATCCCCTGGGAAGTTTAACATTTGCTGCTAGGAAGGTCACTATAGCTGGGTCTATTTCAGATCAGGAGGAAGTACTAGAGGCCTGGAGCCCTCCCAGAGAATTCCCAACAAGCTTGCCACTCTTTTATAACAAGTGGGCTCTGGCTTGAGAGCCTCTGCTGACTGGCGCTGGGGCAGTGACAGTGGGACAGTGGTGATCCCCCAGGTGTTAAGATCATGGCTGAGGCAAACATTATGAATCCCTCCTACCTGTAAGCACGCCTAATGAAAAGTAGAGGTGTCCCAGGCTTGTGGCAAATGAGCTCAGGATCAGTCCGGCAGATGCAAGAAGTCCTCCAAGCATGATGCCCACTTGACACGATACATGGTTACTGATAAAACTTCCCAGTGGGGCTTCAAAAACAAGGAAGGCAGTTAGTGAGCAGCGTGCACGCCTCTGCACTTCACCACCGCAGGGTCCAGGCTTGGGCGCACCAGACAGCAACAAAACCAGACAGACAAGAGAAAAACATTGATCTGCTGCTGCAGCTAATTGGAATGACATTTCAGATTCACCTACCTCACATTGTGGTGGTGGTGACCTCCTCAAGAGCCCTTTCAAATGTTTCCCTTTTCCATTAAATCAGGCCAATAGCTATTTAAAATCAGTCAATACTATTATGAGACAAAGCTGTTTTTTCAAGTAATAGGGGCAAAGGAGGCAAAGCCAATAACTAGGTTAGGAGCATTTTGTTCATTAACATGTTGTTATGGCTGCAATAAACCTGCTAACTCTGGAATGTGTACTGCTACTCAATAGAAAGATGTCCCTTTTGCCTCATCATTGAAGGACTTAGAACATGTAAGTTGTACAAATTATATATATATATATATATATATATATATATATATATATATATATATATATATATCATAGGAATAGGATGACCTAGAAATATTAAAGTTAAAATCCCTTCACACACGAAGAGCAGTGTGGAGTGTCAAAGTCCAGCTTCACCCATTGGAAGTACAAATCCTAGAAACCTTTGTGCTCTTCTCCCTACCTACTTACAATTCCCTTAGAATTTCAAGTAGAAAACTTTGTCCTCACATCTTTGCCTGTCAGATGTGGTGTACGTGGTACAGAGGTGTCTGGCAGCCTTTTAGGCCCCGATCCAGGAATGCAATAAATACAGGCAGACCACTTTCCCTGCAATATGGGGGGTAGAGGATCAGAACCTAACTTTGCATAGTATGTTGCAGATCTTTAAATGATATCCAAGAAGTTAGCAGTAAGTCCAGAACTGAATGAGGGTCCAGAGGAATGTTTCAGAAGAAAACACAAATGACATTCGCTCACAGAGAAGTTCAGTGAAGGGAGGCAGTGGTTGTGATTTGAACCAAAGGAACTAGGAAACACAGAGTCATATCTGAATTGTAACTACAAAATACTAGGCAAAATAAGTCCTAGTGGGAAATCTCTTAAACCATGATCTTTCCCATTAGATCTTTCCACAAAACAGTTCTTAAAACACACATCACTTCCCAATAAAATAGTCTGTTTCTTTTCAGTATCAGACAAAACGGTAGGAAGAAACCCCCTCCTTGCTGAACTTTACAGCAGGATACAGCTTGGACATACTATGCTCATTTGGCTACAAAACCAAATGTGTGGAACAAAAGCCAGCCTGAAAAGCCAGGAATTTTCCACATTGGCTCTGATGACTTGTGAATACACTGATATCAGGTGTCCCCTAGGACTAAAGAACAAACCAGTTTATTATTCAGAGAGGACAATACCCACCACACAGCATTGTGGCACAGTCGGCAATGGAATGGATCCAAGCTGTTCGGGCGTAATCCTGAGCAAAGTATGTCTGGAACTCCACAAAGAAAATTGAGATGCATCTAGGAAAGAAAACACAAATACCGATCTGTTAAATTCAAGGCTAAACGGTACCTGGCTCGGGCCTGTTCCAAATCCTATGAAAGTCTGCGCAAAGATTCCCATTGACTTCCAAGAGAAATGCACTGGGTCATTAAACATCTGAAAAATGGAAACTATCTGGATGCACAGGAAATAATGACAAATGAAAATGTGGCACATGGGATGGATAGTTCATGTGGCTGGCTCACATCTGTCTAGCTGAACCAGAGAAGACCAAATGAGACAAGGACAGAGGAGTTACAGAATGGTCACCAAGTACGATTGCAATAGTCACAGTGGGATTAGTCAGATCAGGTTAATCCCTCAAGGACAAGGAAGACATTTCTTTTCACAAGGACAGACAATCCTTAAAAAGACAAACAATTCTCTTGCCCTCTTTTATTCTAACCTCCCATAAATGGTTTTCCTGTTCCTACACTCTCAGCCCCAAAGCGGAGGGCCCGCAGGGTCAGAGAGCGCAGGGCACGCTGGCCTCACGGCGGCCTCCCTGCACTCACCAGCAGAGATGGGGGGAAGCGAAGCAATGCAGCTCCACTCCCCGGCTGCCAGCCTCATTGCTCTGCTTCCCACTGATGAGCACAGGGCAGTGGTGTCACCCCTGTCCTGAGTGAGGTGGCAGGAGAGGCTGCTTTGCTCTGCTTCCCCTCCTCCCTTCCCCCACTGCTGCCAGTGAGTGCAGGGGAGGTCTGAATCCTTGCTGTGGGCTCCTGGACCCCTACCCCTCATGCCCATGCTTTTGGAGGGGGGTCACGTACCTCCTTGCCATCCTCATATGTTGCCCTTGAGGCGAGGTAGCAAACATCTATCAACAGCCATTGTCCAGCAAGAGAGCATAATGCAATGACTTACCTGCATGAGTCCCTACCAGGGGAACTACTCAGTTTTCCCTGAGACTCAGACTAAATCTGCGCCAGTACTTTTCTGCACTGCAACTTTCTGCCTCTGGGGTGTGAAAAAACATCCCCCCTCCCAGTGCAACTCATTACTACTTCCCTTGTGGAGCTGATTGACACAGAACACTAGGAGAGCTCCCCCACACTTCTGCCTGGCCACACTTTCATTTTGAAGCCCTGCCAAGGCTGCTCTTTAATTTTGGAAGTGTAGAGAAAGCCTCAGCAATGCCCCAGACGTGCCTGGACATGTGATCGATCACCCAGCACATGGAACTGAGGGCATAAAAACCAAGCACAGGGGCCCATGCTTTGCCCTTCTCCTGCCCCTCCATGCTGCAAGCAGCAAGCACATTCTGAAGATTTCAATAAGAAGTGGCTTAGCTTTCCAAGGAGAAAGCCACCTACTATGGACTGCAATATCCAGTGGGGTGAGAGAAACTGCTTTATCCAGATGTTGCCCAGTCTAATAGGTTTTAGCGTTTCGACTGCGTGTTTATATTTTCTTTTGGTAACTACTCTGACATTTTGCCTAACATTTATAGCCACTTAAATTCTATCTTTGTAATTAATAAACTTCTTTTATTGTTTACCTTTACCAGTGAGTTGGTATGAAAAGCGCGGCAAATCTGCTCATGTTTTACAACCGCTGCTATATGTCCACTTTCTGCTGAGGAAGTGGTGAACCCATTAATAAATTAGATGGCATAATCCTGAAGTACAGTGCTAGGTGCTAGAGGGATTTGGCTCAGGTGCTCTGGGAGCATTCAGGCAAGCTGGATGAGTGTTGGGCTCCACATGCGGTTGTGCTGAGTGATAACGTCGACGAGAGGGTTTGCTGATGACTGCTAGCAAGGCTCTGTAAGAGACAGCCCAGGCTGGAGAGAGTTAAGGTGGTACAGTTTTCTCACAGCCCCAGGCTGCACCCCAGGGGCAGTGTTCCCTCTAATTTCTCCCACCCCTGAGTGGAATGAATTTTCATTATGGGCACCAATATGGAGGTGACGTGTGACATGGAGGTGATGCGCGATGCATCACTTTCGTATTGGTGCCCATAACAAAATTCATGGGGTAGGAGTGATCCCAAGAGGTCCTGAGTGTGGGAGGGGGCTCAGAGCTGGGGCAGAAGATTGGGGTGCAAGTGCACTGGCTGGGGGGTGAAGGTGAGGAGCTGCTAATGTGGGGAGGGGCTCAGGACTGCAAGAGAGGCTACAGGCTCTGGGTTCAGGGTGTGGGCTTTGGAATCAGGTCAGGAATGAGAGCAAGAGGGTGTTCAGTGCTGTGAGGGTTCAAAGTGGGGCAGAGGGTTGAGGTTTGGGCTTACCTGCATGGCTGCCTGCTGGGGACAGCAAGAAGGGGCCCTTTCCCCTGGCCACTGCAGCTCTGTGCTAGGGCTGTTGGGAAAAGGTTCCCTTCCCTGCTGTCCCCAGCAGCTTCAGGACTTAGGGAGAGATCTCTCTCCCCACAGCAGCTGTGAGCCCTTGCATGAGCTTAATGGGAACCTGAGCAGCATGTAACTTATGGGAAATTTACCCTAAGGAGATCCCAACAGAGGCATGTTTATGATGAAAACAGGAAAAGTTTATTAAATAAAGTGTAGAGGTCCAAGTGACAGAAAGCAGAAGTATTGGAAACAAATGGTTACTCACAAGTTAAAACCATAATATGCATTCTAGAACTTAGATCTATTTTCATATCTTAGAGCAATTTTTATCCAAAATACTTGCCTGTGATCGTCCATTGATGAGACAAGTCATGCTGGCAGCTTGCCTCCTCAGGAAAAAATATCCAGGGTGTCTGTTTGCATCCCCACATAGATCAGAACAATTCATTGTTCATATTTCACCAGCAGGTAGCATCCTGTTTGTTTATGTCTGTTTACTTTGTTATTGTAGATTTTGAAATTTCTTAATCAGCATCTGTCTCAGGATGCAAATAGGTCTCTCCTGAGACACACACTATACACAACAACTAAGCAGGGAGATAATTGTCTCTTCCCCCTGAACACCCTTCCTGAAAGGAAGCCATCCAAGACATGCCACATCCTGGTTATCTGCCTTAGGAATCTAATTTTCAGTCTAAGGATATAGCCCCTTAAATATTATCTGTGTATACTTTTTGCATGTTTAAAAGTCTCAGAGGGCTAGCCATGTTAGTCTGTAACTTTAAAAAACAATGAGGAGTCCTGGGGCACCTTAGAGACTAACAAATATATGTATATAATCAGGGCTCATTGAACCATGGCGAGCCCTGCTCGCCAGCTGCGCTGTCCGGCGATCTGCGCATGCACAAATCGCCTGAACCCGGCTCTTCTGGGTTGCAATCTAATCGCCACAGGCGAGTAGTTTGCATTATTTGTCGAGCCCTGTATATAATATCTCAAGACTCAAGATCATCTCATCTGAAGAAGTGGATTGTGCCCACGAAAGCTCATGATTATATATATATTTGTTAGACTCTAAGGTGCCACAGGACTACTTGTATCTACTTTTTGCAGTGATTCTGATGGCTCAGTTGGCTACTGGCTCTCAGAAAAGGCACCATATGCCAACCTTTAGTGAATTATTATTAGACACATATTTGACCTGGCAATCCATATAAAACTCTACGCACCTCTTGTCCCCTGAGTTGGCACCAAAGCATTTCTCAAGAGTAGGATGTTGGCCTGTCATTCTCCCTGGCCACCTGGAGGACCACTCTTTGTCTGTCCCCTCCCTTTGACCTGTTCAGTTTGGGTGCTCCTGCCAGAAGTAAAAAATGCTGCCAGCATAGCTCTCCGCCACTGGATCACACTGGTCTTCCCATTGCTTCCCACTACATCTCCTTCCCTAGGGACTCACCTGGATGCAGTGGAATGTTTGCGTATGATCCTTAGAGCTATGCCAGAGAGTTTTAACTCCTGGCAGGACCACCCAAACAGATCAAAGGGACCAGATGAAAAGTAATTTATTGGTCAGGCCTGCTAATGGGAAATGGGGTTGCACAAAGGGGGCAGTTGCAGCAGCCAGAGCTCCAAGTCCCTTTGAATTGTTGCCTGAGTGAAGGACTATGGCTCCGAGGACTGGGGGGGAGGGGAGAATGCCGTGGTCCAGGAAGGCTAAGGGTTGACTGCGCTTGTCCCCACCCCTTCTGCTCTCAGCCACACCCCTTCTTGGGGCATGGAGCCAGACACCCGCCCACATACCTTGCCCCAGGGACTGTGGTGGCTGTCGGCTACTGGTCCTTCAGGGGAGAAGAGGAAAGGAGGGAGGGAAGGAGGGATTGAGCAATAGGCCAACAACCCATTCTTGTGAAGATAGCCAGTCCAGCAAACAACTTGATAGACAAGGATGGCAGAGTCTTTCAGCCCTAAGTGACTGCTGGTGGCACAAATTCATGCTTACAGAGACGTATAGATTTATAGACATGCTCACTGGAACTGAACAAAGGACCCAAAATGCTGGCTGATTAAGCAGTATAGGTGATGAACGGTTCTTTATCTACAGAAACTGATTCTGAGACCATATCTCCCTTTTAGGGGCTGCAAATACTTGTGGATGCATTGTGAACACAGAGACAAGAAGCCATTGGTTTAAAATCTGGCCAAGAAGGTAGACTGTTTAAGTACAAATAGTAAACAAATTTTCCCACAGCTACACTCCTTCTCTATAGTGATCCAATTACTGTTAGACTTGATAGTATCATTTATCTAGATAACTCCTACTGCATATCAAACAATACAAGCTTTTGAAGCTAGCATCAATAAGACTCATGTGCATAGAATTAAGTGTGTGCATAACTGTCTGGAGGATTGGGCCTACGGCTCTGAGCCCACAATGAGCTCAGTGTGGACAGAGCCAAAGCCCCACTGATTTCAGCAGCCCAAGCTGCAGCAGAATATACACAGACATGTTTCTTCTTTCCTGAATCTGTAGCTTCAAAGCATAGGGTGTGTCTGCCATCTTTCCATATCACATGAAAGGACAAAGTTGACCTCGAAGATAAAATGTGTTTATGTATTACTAGGAGCATACTGCTAAGGAAAAACAATAAGAGTGTTGTTTGAACGAAAGCATCAGGAAGGATACAGAGACGCAGTGTCAATTCCAATGTGGTCTTATAACATAGCCCCTTTCATGAGTTCTTCTGGCTGTACCCATGTCCAATCTCAGATTCACCATGGAATTCCAAAGTCGTCATTACTGCTCATGTGGCATCATACCACTAGCTAGTGGTGTTTTGTGATACGTCAAAATAAAACATCCACACACTTCCCATATCTGATGGAATATTTCAAGTTGATTAAATAAACAAAGTGTTGTTAGGTGGAATCCCTGCTCTATCCCCAATCGACTGGCTCTCAGTTCAAAGCCGTTTTTCTGATACATTCTAGGAAATGTAGCATCAATTAAGATCAGTTCTAGAATGCAAGTCAGGTATTTCACATGCAAAAAAGCAAACATTATAGGGACAAAGCAGCCTTTAGAAAAAACTTCTGCTGTTATATTGTTCATGTAGCTGTATTGAACCAACACTGACATGGCTATAAACAAGTGTTTATGAAACTTACCACACAATCCTTTCCTCAAGTCTGGCAGCTTTATTCAAAAAGAAATACATTAAAATAGGTAAGAAGAGTTGCAATTGTATCATATTGCCAGTTCAAAGGAGATCCATGTCTCCAATGTCTCTCTCACAGTGTGCTGCCTGTCTTTTATGTCCCTCATAACAGTCTACATGTTCATATCAACAGCTTGTCCTCCCATGTGTAGTAAACACCAGCAGTAGGAACCTTCTTGTCCCCAAAAATGTAGAAGAGGGTTTCAGAGTATGTTAGCCTCTTTTCTCTCTCCTATTTTTGAGGAAAATAGCAACAAATATTCCCTGCATATTTTGGATGCTGGAAGCACATATAGTGAAGGGTTTCTTTAGGTCATAGTTCTCACGCAGGATGGCTCTTGAAATGCTTGTGGAGAGCAAAGGAATTACATGACAGGTCAACTGGGCCCAAGAGTCAAACAAACCCACAGAAACTGTCCAAAACAAAACATATCACAGGAAGGTCAGAGAGGGACACAAGGCCTGGAAAGACCGTGACTACCTCCCTCTACTGGTCTCAACTGAACAACTCCAGCATGAAGTAACTGACTATGCCTACACAGCAGAGTTATTCCAAAATAAGAAAGAGCGTGTCTACACAGCAAGCCATTATTTTGAAATAATGTCAAGCTGGAGGACTTCTTACTCTGACTCCTGTAACCCTCATTTCAAGAGGAATAAGGGAATTTGAAGAAAGAATGTTCTTCCTTCGACTTCCTGCTGTGTAGGCAGCACCAAAAGCCAAGTTAAGCTATTTTTTACTTTAGCTCCACAATTGACATAGCTCAAGTCATGTAGCTTAATTTGACTTTTCCCCTGCTGTGTAGACGTGTCCTCTGATGGTACAGAATAGCAAGGGTGGTGATAGGAGTTCTTGGATGGAAAATAACAGCTGTCAGGGACTAGGCAGGATGAAAATTGGAGGGACCTTACTCTCTTAGCTGTCCCATCCCCCATTCAGATTTCAGTAGGCCTTTGAAAACAAAGCAGGTTAGAAGCACAGTAAAAAGCACAGAGTTGATTCCTTAAGCTTCAACTATTGGCCATTACAAAGGATCTTTCTTTCTTTATATTTAGGAGAAAGAAAGAAAAGAAAGAACAGCCTGATAAGAAGCTATTTTACCTTGTTACAGCCCTAGTGCAGATAGTAACGAGGAAGCAGCCAACAACAATCATCCATCCCCAGCCTCCATCGGGAGGGGAGGATAGCAGCACTTTCTTTGGTGCTGCCATAGCTTTGATAGGGTTTCTTTGTTCTTCTTTCCAGATTCACTGTAAGAGACCGACTCCAGCTGACATGCAGAGCATGCATGGAATGTTACCTGGTACAAGGGTTATTTGCCATCTGAAACAGAAACACAGCAGGAAGAGAATAAGACTAAATTATCCTTCACCCAATCACTCTAAACTGCATTATTAAAGGGCAGAATATAGCTACTGTTTTATTGCAGAATGTGATGATTTATTTCTAACCACTGTGATTGTGTAACATACATTCTGTGCATTGTGAGAAGCAAATGACTTTGGGTCACATTCTGTTCTTATTTGCTCAGCTATAAATCAGGAGGAACTCCACTGATTTCAATTTACATTATATAATCAAGAGCGGAATGTGGTTCTATGTCTGAGAGAATTTCTATCTTTAGTATTTGTTTCTGAAATTACAGATAGCACATAATATCACAAAATCCAGTGATAACATATACAGGAAAAATCCTCAACTGTTTTAAATCTCTGTAACTCTTTTAACTTAGAACAACTCTGCTTACACTAACTGAAAAACTCTGATATCATTTCAATTAAATTTTAAAATTGCTTCCCTTATAATCACCTGTTTTCGCTCACATTAAATTTTCTGAAAACTCCACCTTCTGGGCAGAAAATTTCCACCTACATATTAAGGTGAATATCCCTGGATGGCTGAACTTTCTTGAGCTATAGATAAGTAGAATTCTCTCCATCCTCCCTCCTCTGAAAAATCCATTAATTTGAGTTATGATTTTTCTGCGTAAGAAGAAGCTTATGGGGAGGAATTCTTATCCATTCCCATGAAAATAGTCAACACAATTTCTGTTCACCACTTAAATCCCAATTAAGATTCAAAACAGGGTTTAAAGGCAACTCTAGCAGGGCTGGAACTCTACTCTAGACTAAATTCAACCCAAAGGGCTCAGCCCTACAACAAACTTGAATATGTAACTTAAGTCATGAGAGTAGCTTTCTTGACAGCTAGTTGCTCATGCAACACATGCTTTCAAGATTGGACCCATAGTGACTAGCTACTATGGTTTTCACCAACAACTACAATATAAGGCAGGGAGGGCTCCACATTCTGAGGCTAAGCCCCACTTATGTTCAGTTTCCTGCGCATGCAGCCTGGCTGTCTGGGCTGTTCCCCATCCCCAGATCCGGGCAAGATGACCACATAGAGTGGATGATTATTGGTAAAAGTGAGTTGCTTTGTTGCAAGGATTTTGGATTTTTTTCCTGAATGAAGTAAGACTTCAAACAAGCAAGCAAAACTGTCTGGTATGTGTTTCAATTTTGCTTGGAGAGAACCCTAAAATAGCACGGCTATACTGTCATATTGAAGATGCTGAACATACAACATTCACGCTGACAAGAATCACAGGCAGTCCCAGGAAATGTTAGCTGATAAAATTTGGAAGAAGACTTTGGGGCTCTTTCAAGGTACAGAGTGATAAGCAGCTATCACTATGATTAAATCTCTGATGAGCAATTAAATCTCAATTCACACAGTTCCTCAGTCAAACACTGCACAGAGGTTTGATGCCCAGAGCACAATGGCCACAATCCAGCAAAGTGCCAAAGTACATGCTTAACATTAGTTCTTCCAGATTTTGAATTGTAATATGGAAATGTGTGATCATCTGCAGTTTCAGGCTGTTATTTAATGCAAATGTGTATTAGAAAACCAATATTAAGCAATAAAATAATCCACAGAGAGGCTAAATCTGCATGTCACTACCATGCAAGAGCACAAATTAAACCACGTCCCTAAAAGATGTCTGCCGCAATTCCTGATGTTGATGGATTATTTTTCTATTTAAATATTTCTAAATAATTCAGAGCCATCAAGTTATACCCATTATTATACTATGGAAATGCCTGTTTGCATACTATTACACCCTCCTCCCTCGGACTGTTGGTCACACTCTCTTGTGTCTGGAACAACTAGGAGGAGCAATTGCCAACAAAGTCCCTCTGAGTCCTCATAACCCCGGGCTGGAACATGCTCAGTCACTCTGTGGGTGTATGTACAGTCTGGTCAGCATTAGACGCAATGAGGGAATGGACCTGCTTAATGAGGATAGAATCTGTGTAGATTTTAGCTGTTAATATTGATATTTGCACAGACCATGTGCAACCTGCAAGGCTTATAACTTGATCAGATTTGGGAGGATTTTCCTGGGGAAGACAATAGTCACATCCTTGACATAAAGGCATTCCCCCTGACAAATGTCAACTCCCTGCTCCAAAGCAACAAGCTGCTAGGGCATTTCAGGAACAGTCTCAATTTTTTAATCTGGTTTAAACATTGTGTATTTCCCTAGCTTCTTCCTCACCGACCGAGGGATTTTGGCTGAAAGTTTCAAAGAAAATTCAGCCTCAGACTGACAATTGGCATGGAAAAATTTAGCAAAAATAACTTAAGTTTTGTAAAGTTATGAGCAACTGGAAACAGAATCTTATAATTGGAAGTGTTGGAAAAGCCACTGCGATAGGCAGTGATACCAGCCCCACTTATCACAGAATAGAATCACATTCAGAAGAAAATGCTAAATTCCTCTCATTGACTTAAGCTATGTCTACACTGCAAGGAAAAGTCGGAAAAAGATACACAAATTGTGAACCATCAACATGGGGCCAAATTGTGGAAATAAGTCCTCTTTCAGAACATCCCTTCTTCCTCTCACCGAAAGGAATACAGGGATGCTGAAATAACATGTCCGCTTTTTCGGAAACTGTTCTGAAAAAGCAGATGCATTTCTTGGACGTGGTAGAGCTTTTCCGGGATACCTTCGGTATCCCGGAAAAGCTCTGCAGTCTAGACATAGCCTCAGCTTCTTCCCAGCATGTTCTTCATATGGTTTTAGAATATATTCAGTGAACTAGTAAGTAACTTAAATATTGCTTCCTCTGTCCAATACATATTTATTTTGGCATAATGTCAATTTGATTCTTCAGTTAGAAAACTATCTGTTGATAAACAAATCCAAGGTTATTTTTCTAATTATGCCATGCAACTGAATTTCCTTGGGTGGTGGACTCTGCATGCTGTTTTGAAATACACTAATGAGGCAGGCAGCTGTGTGTGACCCTGTGCTCCTTTCCACCACTCCTACCTCTGTTCATGCTCTGATCTATTGCATTTTAGCTTACTCTAGACACTATACTTTTTGGTGCAGTAAGTGTCTTCTTTGTGTTTGTACAGCATCTAGCATGATATCACCATAATGCCAACCGGTCCAACTTATTGTTGTGGTAATACAAATAATGCAGACACAGTGAAACTACTCTCAGGCATGGGCAAAGGGAGGAAGGGAAACTGCTCTCAGGAAGGGCAAAGGGAAAAGCTCACTAGAGAGTTTTGCACTTTAGAACATTTCTTGAGTAATTTTCATTCAGGCATGAAAATGAGTTGGCCTTCTAATGAGTTCACAGGAGGCTCCAGGGGAAAAGGTAGCAGAAATTCTGCTGATGTGTAAGAAAATTCTCAGCTACTCTGTTTGTCCAGAAGAGGAGTCACTGCTCAGTGAGCTGATTCTCAAATTAATACATTAGGCTCTAATCTAGCAAAATAAATTGCCTGTCAGTTATGTTACAGGTGTCTTCACTATCTCTGGATAGAAAGCAGCAGTTAGTAACAGCATTTTCCTCGCTATATCTTCCCCGCCAGAGAAAGAAAAAGACAAGTTTGCTCAAAGGACACTGCCTCAGTGTCTCCCCTCATCAGGAGATCCCTCTGCTACATGATAAGAAGGCAACAAAATCCACTGCAACCTAGCAACTGGCCTTCACACATAACATGAGCCCACAACCTTTTGCAAAATGGCACATAGCCAATGAAGCACTCACTGCATCTTTCCATCCATCTGTCCTTCCACAGGAAAGATTTCGTTTTGTAAACACTACAATTCAGTGACACCATGATATTGCAAATCGCTTTTGTGTTTCAGAAGATATGAGTGGAAATTAGAGAGTCCCTTTTTTTTCTTTTCCAGATCACCTCTTCAACACCAGTGCAGAATTTCTGATTAATAGTACTTCAGAAAATAGCTACCTCTCCCACTGCAGATTTTCAATGAGTCTAGGGCTCCTAGAGGGATATTTGATCTGTGATGGAGAAACAGACATGGGACTGGATTTTGCTCTCTACCAGGATAAAGCTAGAATAACTCTATTAAAGTCAATTATCCTTATCAACCACTGTAGATTTCCCTACTCTGAATTGATTCCCAGCTATCTGGCATTGCAGGCTTCCATAGAGCAATTGCCGCATGCTTCTTCGCTGTCATAGTGGGTGTCATTCTGGTATTCTTGTGCTTAAGGGTGGCAGAAAGCCATTCACAAACTTCCATAAAGTGACCATATGCATACAGAAGTTTTGCAGCCACTGCTGATCATCTCATAGTTGCATGACAATGCAGTCCCAACAGTCTATGCTTGTCTCATGGCACCAGACCGGCATATGACTGTGTCCAGAAGATCAAATGCCAGCGACATTTACCAGTTGCTCGACTCAGGTGCTTCACAAAATAATTATGGCCTCTCAAGATTCATTCTCATTCTGGCAGATCCTGGATACACTCTGGACATACTCCAGCATTAGGCAAATCATAATGCTTGGTGCTCAACAGGATTTGCAATGGATTCATGATTATGCTGCTATGGCATCTGCACAGACAACCAAGGGAAAAAAGGGTGCAAAAAGACTGTTTGCCATTGGTCTTAAGCAGAGGGGAGGGAAATGAGTGCATTATGGGACAGTGACAGCATGTACCAAGAGCCACGTGCTGCACAGTTTTGGTCCCAGTGTGCCCTGGGAGCATAACCTGGCATGCAAAGGCACTCAGGCAGTGTGGGACAGCTACCCACAATGCATTGTTCTCAAAATTGATGACAGCTACCCTAATGTGGACGTGCTACTTCGAACTATGTCAAATTTCTTGCACAAAGTGGGGAAATGCACCTTCGACATAACAAAATCGCATTCTAAAAAGTCAACTTTGACCTGATCTTGTAATGTACTCATGGCCTTAGGTTCATTTATACTAGGCCCCCTTGGAAGAGTAGAAGGGGCCTTAAAATGAAAATAAAGTAAGGCACCTTTCCACTGCAAGAGCAGTGTAAAAGGGCCGTTGTGTTACTGAATATAATGGCAACCAGTAAGAATCTGGCCCATAATTTCTACATATGTTAAATAATACAGAAGGAAAGGCAATTTCCATGAGACACAGACTGAGTGGTAAAGGGATTCAGACAGTGTTTTGTCAGGAGAAAAATTCTGAGAAAACATTGAGTTTGTATATTCAGTAGTTGATAGTCACTGCACTATTTTAACTGTGGTGATTCACTGTAATTGGTCAGATAGTACATATGACTGCCTCTGAGCCCTGAATAGCTAGAGCACAATTCTCCTAGAATGAATGAATTTGCATGTGTGAATTTAAAATTTGTTTCCTGTGAATGGTAATGTAGATAACTTTGAAATTCAATTTCTGGGAATGAATGTTCATAGAAATGTGAATGCAAACTATAAAAGCAAAGCTAATGCAAAATTAGAGTGATCACAGCTTTTATGTGTGTAATATTCAACCAGTTCTAACAGGAATATTATCTTTCTAAGCAACTACTTTTTCCATTTTTACATACAATTTTCAATTCAGACTATGAGATCTAGTATAAATTTTTGGCATGCATGTGTTATATTAATGCATTAACCTCTTACTTGGATCCTCTTTGGCCTTTGTTCTCTCTTCTCCAGATATTCCATATTTTGTCAATAGTTGAAGAAAGGGAAAGGGTAGATGGCGAAAAAAGAGTAAAATATGGATGAAAAGCCGGGGTGGAATGGGTGGCAGAAAGAATATGGAAAAGAAAAAAGAAAATATGTGATAAGGGCTATCAGGGCTAACTCATGGGACTTATATACAACTTAAGCTTACATATGATTCCTGCATGTCCCTTGAAACAGTTGTTTGCTCTAAAAGGATTTTTACTGATGCATATGGTTGCATATAAACTGCGCACCAAATTGAAGGTAGTGAGACAGACTGCTGGCTAAGCCAGAGCTCTGCCACTACAGCCTGGCTGAAAAGACAGAGCAAGCCCAGGCCTGAAGGGTTAATGGAAGCAGCCCTGGGCCTCATAAGCCAGAGGGCTATATAAGGCATCCAGCGGGGGAAGGGAAGAGAAAAGAGCAATGGGAGGAGCCAGGAGGTGGCTGAGTATTGCCCCAGGCAGAAGGAGAGGCTCCTGAGTTTGCTGTAATCCAAAACTCTGTAAATAGACGGTGATGGGAACCTGACAATAAAAGGCACCAGAAAGGGTCTCTGGCTGATTCATGAACAAAGAAGGTGTCCCTGGGCAAGAGACCTGAGCGAGGACCTTGCCACACATGGTGTCAGAGGTGGGATTCAGCACTAACGAACGTGGTTGGCAGCCCAGGGATGGAGGATACCCTGCGGTGACTCGTCAAGCAGCAAGAACAAATGCAACAGGCCCTGCAAAGTTTCCAGCAGTCCCACCAGGCGGAGAGACAGGCCTTGCTAACCTGGCAGGCAGGGCAGCAGCAGCAAAGCCTGCAGGACTTTATTAAGGAGAAGAGAAAGGTACAGCAACAACTCCTTCAACAAGTGGGGGGATGGCACCTGACCACCAGGTCTGGGACTCTATAAAATGGGGCCAGCAGATGACCCAGATTCTTTTTTGGGGATGTTTGAGCAGATAGCCATGGGTGCTGCATGGGAGAGGGCTACCTGGGCCCTGCATCTGGCTCCCTACCTGGCAGGAGAGGCACAAGCGGCCTACGTGGCCTTGGGAGATGATCAAGCCTGCAACTATGAGGCAGTGAGAGTGGCCATTTTGGACCAGGTGGGTCTGTCCATGAAAAAATACCAGCAGAAGTTTCGGTCAGCTGGATGGACAGCAGCAGTGAGGCCTCGGGCGTTTGCCCAAAAGTTAATAGACTGATCAACCCACTGGCTGAGACTGGGGGCACGGACAGTGCAAGAAATAATGGACTCACTCATACTCGAGCAGTTGCTGCAAGCCCTGTCAGAAAATATCCACGTGTGGGTCAGGTGCCACCAGCCTGACACAGTGGATGCAGCGGTCATGCTGGAGGAGCAATATACCAAGGTGGTGGTTCCCCAGAGAGGAGGCCGACCCTACTGGGACAAGGAATCAGAGAGGAAGCTGGAAGAGCCCCTTTCTGGGAAAGGCCCAGAGAGGAAGGAGGCACCCCAAGGAACACCTATGGGGGCTGGCACAATGTCTTGCTGGCAATGCAGAAGGGCTGGGCATAGGAAGCAGGAGTGCCCAGACAGTATGGACTGTGGGTACGCGGGGTTCTATGGGTTGACTCAGGCGGGAGGACCTGGTAAGAGGCAGAGTCTGCCCACTGTCCCGATACAGGTGGGGAGAAAGGCTCAGAGAGAGTTAACAGATTCCACGTCAGCCCACTCACTAGTGCAGAAGGGGCTAGTGAGGCCACACTGGATGGTCCCTGGTGCACAGGTGATGCTAGAGGTCCTATCTAGTAGCCCAGGTGCCGCTGGAAGTGAGGGGCAGAATCCAGTGGAGGCAGGTAGGCGTAGCGGACCAGCTACCGTACCCTGTCTCTGGCTGTTTGTGGCAAAGAAGGTGTCCCAGGGCGAGGGGCCTGAGTGAGGACCTTGCCACAGGAGATAAAATAGCATGTTATTTTGTTGGGATCAGATTATCCAAATTGGTAAATATTTCACATGATATCAAGAATCTCCCTTCCTTTGTATCCTTAAATGTCTAGTATCATTTTTGGTTCTTTAGAAGGATAATTGGGGATCACTAAGAAAGGGATAGATAATAAGACAGAAAAATGTCATATTGCCTCTGTATACATCCATGGTATGCCCACATCTTGCATACTGATTAGGGGTGTGGAATGGCTTCCATATGAGGAGATTAGAAGTGTGAGAATGCACAACTGAATAGTCATGTAACTGCATCAAATTTTAGTGGTTACTCACAACTACTCAGAGTAGGGACCAGCAGAGCACTCCTGGTTCTACTCCTGGGGAAGCCCCCTGACACCCTATCAGAGGCAGCAGCATACGGTGACAGGCAAGAGAATCCACGAATGGAGCCAGTTTAAAAACCAGCTTCCCCCGCATACCGGCTCCCACCTGCTGCTCCGCGCTGCTGCCTCTGATACAGTGTGGGGTGGCAGCAGCCCCTGTCCATGGGGAGCTTGAACCCCCTCCATGCACAGGGACTGCTGCCATGGACCAGCCTCTGTCCATGGTGGGCCCAGACTTCCCGTGGATGGAGGCTGCTCCATGGGGTTCCAGAGCAGCCTCTGTCCACAGTGAGCTCAGATCCCCCATGGACATGAGCTGCTGCCGCGGAGCATCCTCTCTCCACAGTGAGCCTGGGCCTGTTGGGCCCACCTGTCTGCCCCCTCCAACCCCATGCTACTACCTCTAATAGAGGCAGAAGCAGAAGAGGGAGAGACACTGGCTCCTGGCTCTGTAGGAGACAGCCGGGGGGCAGGCAGGTCCGTGGAGCTGGCACATGTGGAGAGCCGTCTCCCCATGTGTATCAGGTTGTGTCTGCCCCCCTCCCCCTCTGCACTGCTGCTTCTCTATCAGGAATGCATTTAGTCGACAAGATTAACCGATAAGCCTGCGCTTTTTGGTTAATCACGTAGTTGTCTACATATTGACCTCTCTAGAGAAGACTTTACTAAAAAATAACTCCTGAAAAGACAGTTTGCAGATGATCATGCACACTAGCTTCTTTAATTAAGATAATAAAAATGGCCATATTGGGTCAGACTCAAGGTCCATACAGCTATAAGACTGATCTTGAAAAAGAGATGACTAAGGGGGGATATGAGAGAGGTCTATAAAATCATGATTGGTATGGAGAATGTAAGTAAGGAAGTGTTATTTTATTCCTTCCTATAACAAGAACTAGGGGTCACCAAATGAAATTAACAGTCATGAGGTTTAAAACAAAGAAAAGGAAATATGTCTTCACACAATGTATAGTCAAATGATGCTGTGAAGGCCAAGACTATAAAAGGGTTCAAAAAAGATCTAGATAAATTCATGGAGGAGATGTTCTTCAATGGCTATTAGCCAGGGGCATGTGTACACTAGAAAATTATTTTGAAATAATAATTCGCAAAATACTATTTTGTAATAAGCTTATTTGCTGAGGAAAGCAGGAGTACAGATTTTGAAACAACCAGCCTGTTTTGAAATAATGGGCTTGGTAGCATGGATACTCCGCTTAGTATTTTGAAATGAGAGAGAGTATTTCAAAATAACTCCCTAGTGTAGACCAGGATGGGTAGAAATGGTTTCCCTCACTTCTCTTTGACAGATGCTAAGACTGGGTGACTGGGGAAAGATCACTTGATGATGACCTGTTCTATTCATTCCCTCCAGGACAGCTGGCATTGGCTACTTATGGAGAACAGGACACTGGGCTAGATGGACCTTAGGTCCCACCCAGTATGGCCATTTTTAGGTTCTTAGTTATAGATGCTAGTGTACATGATAATCTGCAAACTGTCTCTAAGACCATTTTAAAAACAGCCATGGTCCCTTGATCTGTATTTGTCATCTGAAGAAATGGGCTGTGCTCATGGAAGGTCATGATACTATTTATATATTTTTGTTCATCTCTGAGGTGCTACAGGACCATTATTTTTTTTTAATTTATTTAGAGACTAACATGGCTACTCTGTCTTTTTAAGAGTTGTTTTTAAGTAGTAAAAGAGGAGAAAACATTGGAGAACACAAGCGCATAGTCAAATGAATTATTGTGAAATAGCACCAATTCTGGCCTCTCTTTTCTTTTTTTTTAAAATGACAATTGCTCATCTCTAATGTTATTAAAATTAGAGGTTTGGCAGTCAGCTAGATTCTAACTTGTCCTTTAATGCATGGGAAACAAATACCCTTTAGTTCTGAGATTTAAAGGTATTTTTATTCTAATATATTTTCTCCAATTAAGAAATGAGACATTCCATTTTGCAACCTTGCTTAACTATTTAACCCAATAAGAACAGCTAGTTTTGATAAGTAGCCTCTGAGGGAATCAATAATTTTTAGTTTATTATTTGCCTTGTTTAAAACAACTGAAAATCTTTGTGCCACTGCCCAAATGTCTCAGATTTCTTCTCCACATAGAACTATGTCTGTCTAATCTTTAGACTATCCAGTTGTTGATGCTCTTCTGAGATAACATGTGGAGTTTACACATCCTCACACAGGTTGCTCAATTAACATCCCCACAGGCACCAGTAATTCTGAGGATTACACTAAGGCACAAGGTTGTTCCTCCAACTTCTAAGATACCACAAGGGAAGCAATGAAGGTGTTACAAAAGGTCATTGCAAATAATAATTTCTCTAGTGATTTTTGTCAAAAACAAAATCTTGGCTAGATTACTAGTCACCACAACAGCACTGAAATGTGACATACTAATAACTGCGCTTGTCCAGCTCACATTCCTTATCTCATGGTACCTTTGGGAAATATTTAGCCCTACATCACCTCATTTTTATCAGATATTCATCCACACTATGCATTACTAAGTTTCTAACTAGGTAGTATCCATCAGATTGGTAGAAAAGATTTAAGCTGAAATGAGTGGTGCACTAGACAAGCTTATACTGCTATTAAGAAGTGTTAAGAGTGAATTCAGTCACCTATTTTTCTCAATCAAAGGGTACGTCTACACAGCAGGACTAAGTCCAAACTAAGCTATACAACTTGAGCTACGTCAACTGTGTAGCTTAAGTCGAAATAGCTTATTTCAGCTTTTGGCGCTATATACGCAGCAGTAAGTCTGAAAAAGAGCACTCTTCCTCCTACTTCCCTTTATCCTTGTAAAATAAGGGTTACAGGAGTCAGAGTAAGAAGTCCTCTGGCTGGACAGTGTGACGTTATGTTGAAATAACTGCTTGTGTGTAGACGCAGACTATGTTACTTTGGAATAACATGAGTTATTCCAAAATAAAGCTGCTGTATAGATGTACCCAAACACATTGTTTTGGGATATGTGCAGGCTACACTGATACAGCCTGAGTTTGAGACATACCTTACTTATATCTGGGGTCTCAGATTATGGGCCTCATTCTCCATTCAGCGCAGCCATTCCACCCTATTCTGACGAAGATATGGTTCAACAATAGCCATAGCAGCTATTTGAATAAAAAACTGCATTTTAAAAGACGACAACACTTGCTTTGCATGCATACTACCCCCCACTGTTGCCATGCATGCTGAATTCTTACTATAGATAGCCTTGGTACATGCATTTGAAAGCACATTTACCCTCCACTCAAGGTTGCAATAAGTCTTTGATATTTGTTTCACTTTATCAACAAAAACATATTCAGACAATTTTAAATCTGAGACTCTGTAAATCTTTAATCTGCTTGCTGGCCTGTAATGATGGACTTCTACACAAAAGAAAATATTTTAAAAAGTATATCCTAGTAGTTCCAGAAAGCCCCAGATCAGGGGGCCTCCCTGAGTCAGGCATTGTACAAACATACAATAAAAACAGTCCCTGCTCTAAAGAGCTTCTGTCTTAATAGAAAAAGACAGATAAGATAGGGAGGAGGAAGGATGCAGCATATCAACAGAGCAAACAGGATGATGGGTCACAAACATGTTCTTCCATTGGTTAGCTGTCCACTTATATGTTGTGAAAGATGGTGTGAGCAGGAGAAGAGGGTAGGCATGAGGTATTAGAAGCACGAAACAGGAGAAGAACTGGCAATATGGAAAGGAAGAAAAAGCAAGAGGAGAAGGTAGAGGGCAGAGAGAGTAAATTTACAGCAGAGACAGAGGTTGTGAGTGGGATGGAGTTGGAAAAGCGACCAATCAACAAGGAGAGCAAAGGTCTAGACTCAAAATGCAAGAAAATAAAAATTGTAAACTAAAATGTATAGTGTAACTTGAATACTGCTATGGACCGATCCTGTATGGGGACAAGAATGGGAGAACCCTTATAGCCATTGATTTGAATGGGACTTGTAAGAGCATAAGGGTTCACTCGCATTGGTCCCTTTGCAGAACTTAGGTTGTGACATCTTATGAGATCAGACACTTAGTATATGACTACAGGCCATAACAGAAGGAATCGGTATAGTCTGCTGAGTCCATAGGATGCAAATTAAAAATTAGTCAACTTTAGAAATCATCTAAGGGTCTTGCAAAACCAGCAGTCTGACAGTGGTGGTTTATGGTGAAAGATCAAACAAAATTATCATCCTTGTGGTCATTTAATGTGGTTTCCTCCGATAAAATACTGGCTAAGGTCATCCTCGTGGTGTTCAGGTTTCACTACACATTTATATGATAGAATACAACAAGCAATAAGGAGAATTCAGAAGAAAATTAAACTAGTCTGTGACTCCTTAGTGCAAGTTCCAGCCTGGAAGTAGTAGTTATAGCCAAATTATACTAAACTCACCTGGAAGTACAGATTTCTGATTGAAATCCTGTCTGAATTTTAAATCTATGTTATGTACCACTGTAATGACAGTATATAAGGCTAAATGCTCCACTTAAATACATTGATTTAAAAGAGAGGAGAATTTGGATCTTCAGAATGCATTCTCACAGTAAGATTATTCTATGATCATGCACGTTACATCATGCTTACTGACTGGAAAGAGAACTCTTCTAAGGGCATATCTAAACTACATCTCTCTTTCAAAAGAGGGATGTAAATTAGGTAGATTGTAAATGAAGCGGGGATTTAAATATCCCATGCTTCATTAGCATAATCGCATCACAGCGTTCTTTAAAAAAAAAAAACCTTTTTTGAAAGTTCCTGTACTCCTCCAAAAAAGTGTTTTTTCCTCAAAAGAACGTCTAGACAGCGGTTTCACTTTTGAAATACTCTTTTTCGAAAGAACACTGTGATGCGATTATGCAAATGAAGCACGGGATACTTAAATCCCCGCTTCATTTTCACTTAAAAACTGCCTAGTTTACATCCCTCTTTTGAAAGAGGGACATAGTTTAGATATAGCCTAAGTCTAATTGGAAGCCAGCACATAATGGACTTTTAAAAGGGTGAGCATTTTAACAATAGATTTTTGTAGATTTCTACAGTGGATCTAGAACAAAGCAATTCCTATTACTAATAAACATCTTTCTGGAATACTATTGAGTTTTGACAATTGAAGTTATTTGGTTCCAATATCTGTGTGAAAGAAAAAGGTTTAGGAACTCTGACACAAATTCTCATGTACACTGATGTCAATCCCAAGTGTCTTTAATGGATTTATTGCAAATTACTCCACTGGAATTGAGGACAGAATTTGGCCCTATGCTCATTTCATTCTAATAGCCCATTACATTTCTACAGTCAATAAAAATCTAATTAAAATTTGAGGAACTGCCCACCAGGAGATTCAAAGCTTTTATTGTATTGTGACCTCAATCCTGATTTATTAATACAAATATAAAACTAATGAAGAAAGTCATCTTAGGCTAAATCCTACTCTAGAGTTCATGTCTATAGTTTGCACTGACTTTAGGGCTGTCCTACTCACTATATTGTATGATAAATGTAGTTCAGCAGTGAGACCCTTAGAATTCTGGCGTGGGTGGGGTTTTTTTTAATTTTAATAAATCAGTGGTGAACTACACATTTAGTATTCAGGAAGATGCTGGCTCAGGGGTACAGCAGTCATCACAGGGGTCATATGCCTTCTCCACTGCTAACTATTATTTCTTGATATTTATGTTTAATATACCATCTGAATTAACTTTTTATTTTTGAATGTGGAATATTTCTTAAAACTACCAACTTATATATTGATTCCACAATTGTACTTTATTTGGGGATTATGTCTGAAATTTGCCTTTGTTTAATACTGTTATATTTTAGACATCAAACAAAACACTTCTCTTTTACAATTGATCATCTAAATACGTGGCGATCAGGCCCACTGACAGGGTGGGCAAAGGGGACAATTATCCTGGGCCTGGAGATTCAAAGTGGACCCTTTGAATTGCCACCAGAGCGCCACTCTGCATGGCTCTAAGGGCTGCAAGAGCCACGCACCACAATCTGGGCTATGCCAAGGACTGACTGATGGCGGCCCCGCCCCTTCCACCTGAAGTCCTGCCCCTTCTGGGAGTGCAAAGCCACCTACACCTTAGCCTGGGACCCACAGTAGCTATGAGCTGTGTTGGTGGTGGTACTTCAGTTTTTAATTTTCTTAATTTCCCTAATTGTTCCGGAAATCAAATTCACTCCTTTGGATTGGGCTTTCATCAACTTCCCCTTATGCCTTTAAGCAGATGTGAACTTTTCAGTTTAATTGCTTGCACACACATAAAAAGCTTTTTGCTCCAGTGGGGATTTCAGTGGACACTTTTCTAGCATTACACTCTTCCATCTTGCCGAAACATGAGAGAGAATTCTGCTGTACTATTGCAATGGGACACATAGAAATATGATGTTTTTGTCAAGGCATTTGGTGGTTTAATATGACTAAATTATTTCCGTCCATTGATGCAAACCAATTTTGTCACTGAGAGCCCTAAAATGATCCAAACGTTGTTCTTCCTTTGTGTTAGTTGGGGATGGTCTAGTAAGGATAAGAACTGTAGCCAAGAAGCTCATCTCACCATTCAGTCAAGGAAGTTTTTTCAATGCCTATTCAGCCCTAGCTATGTGGAGAGTATGACGTTATGTAGCTAAAAAGATATGTGCCTTGAAAAAACAGCAATACTGCCAATTTTCAAGCCCCAATTCTGAAGTGAGAGCAACACAGCTGGACACTTTCAACTGTGACCCCATTGTAGGATCAGAGCTTTGGGAGATGAAGCCAACAATTCTGCAGGTTTATGGGAGCTTTGTTTCTCATATCTGAAATAATCATAAATATGGGAGGTGCCAAGTAAGCACTAATCAAGGCTGCAAGAAGTTAAGATGGCCTCACCTAGAAACCTAATTTGTGTATTTTAGAAAATGTACTTGTATTTTGAGTTCCTCTCATTTTCCATCTGATACTTTTTCATCCCTTCTGTATGTGGAGTTGTTTTTATCAAATTATGAAAGTCTGAGTTGGTCAGTAATGTCTTTCTATATACTCGAAATATTTCCCTAATACACATATAATTCAAATGTATTACTTTGTCAGAATACTCTTAGAAAATCTCAGTCCTAGCTAGAGAACATACAGAATCTTTTTTGATTCGACTTTCCATAAAAGACATTCCTTCTGTTTTCAGGAAAGTTTCATTTTCTTGTCTTAAGTAAGTTGGGCTTCTTCAAATAACCCACTTCTCCATTTTTTTAAACTTTTACAATGTACATTTTGAAGATGTTCTCTGAGGTTGGTGTTAATCCCACAGATCCAAAAATCTCTGGTGTAAATTTAGGTGCTTTGTAAATTAG
This sequence comes from Pelodiscus sinensis, assembly GCF_049634645.1. Taxonomy (NCBI): domain Eukaryota; kingdom Metazoa; phylum Chordata; order Testudines; family Trionychidae; genus Pelodiscus; species Pelodiscus sinensis. The sequence continues at coordinate 39,703,328 of NC_134718.1, forward strand.
TCATTCCAGCAACATGAGCAATAACAGGAAGATTTTCTAGAATGAACTTAATTAACAATAAGTTCATTTGAACATTATTTAAAATGTTAAATTTTGTGACATAAATGGAGGTACAGCAGGTTTTCTGAGTGTAAAATATGTTTCATTTCAATCATCCCATTTTATAAGGAAAGTGCTAGAAGCCGCATCTCTGGCATACTTGAGTACTAGATTGGACAAAACCATGGAGACTGCCTGAAACAATCCTATACAGGGAGGGAAATAATCTAATTGTTACTTTCCATCTTGTGATAATGTTATAATTCAAAAAGCTCCTTTAGTGCCTGCAGCACATCAGGCTGTGATCTTCTCTGATCTCGTAAACAAAGACAGGTTAAACCTAGCTAGTAAATATATGGGAGACCACAGGAAACACATGCTACAGGAAGCAGGGTTGAAGATTCAATAGACTGAACTCTACCTTCTAAAAGGCAGTGCTGAATCAGTGCCCTAGTAAGATGAGTGCACAGTGTGGCTGCACAGAGATGTCATATTTTGGATGTGATATTCAATTATTGACCCCTTGTGTCATTAAAATTTTTTCACAATAGAGCATTCTCCTTGGTAACCTGGCCACTTGCAGCTGAGGAACTCAGATTCTGCTTACATAAAAATCTCCATTATTTCAGTTGTTAAAGTATTTTTCCCCTGTAGTAGTGCACAAGTGTCACTCTCTGCCGTTGTAAAGTTACAGACTTCCACACTGCAGGCAGCTGTATGTCAGTGTAGGTGAAATGATTCCTAAGCCATGTGGTTCCCGATAGCTGTTCATTCTTTTGGTAGAGTACCTGAAAATTCCAAGTTCTCGATCAGTCTGGACTTAATTAGAATCATATCTGTCTAAAGAATCAAACTGCAATACATTATTTGTGGCTCCTTGTATTTCTTTTAATAGATATTGGAAAACTCAGGGAAAAAGAAATGTGGAAATAACAGTATCAATGCGGGAAGGAAATGTCACACACTAAAATGGAAGAGAAGGAAACAGGTGGAGATCAAAAGAAAAGGCTCTTTGTTTTCCTTAGAAAACAGCCTCTGAAGAGGAAGAACCTATTAGTCTCTAAGCACAATGTGAAACTAGTAAAAACTTTAATCAGTTCACAAGTGATAGTTTAATCTCTTAAAGAAATTATATACCACAAGTTAAAGAACAACAGACAAGCCTGGAATAAATAGGCACATTCCCAGGCTCAATGTCCTGCTTTGTCTTAATTCATATTGAAACTAGTTTCTCATTAAGCAGTGTGCGCACGCTTCCCCAGAGACCAGATGCAGTCCGGGGCTTTGGGGCTTCCCCACCCTCCGCAAGAAGCTGGCGCTGGCTCCAATCTTGCGGGGGCCTGATGCTGGATTGCCAGCATGGGCTGGGGTCAGGGTGGCTGTGGGGCGAGGTTCAGGGAAATGGGCGAGGCGAGAGTAGGTGGGTGAGTGACCCCGGGGACTGCAGCCCTGATGGGGGTGGGGTCGACGGTGCCCTCACCTTTCTGCCAGGAACCCAGGCACCCAGGGGCCAATGTGGCTTTGGGGTAGAGGGACCCTCCCCCCCCCACACACACGTTTTCCTCTCCCCTCAGCTGCCACCGCCCAGCCCCATAGCTGCAGCCATCACCCTCACTCATGCCCCAGCACTTACTCACGTGCCAGACAGAACTCCCCTCATCACCATGCCTCAGCCCAGCTCCAGCCTTCCCCTGGAGCAGCTCTGGCCCCTGGAGCAGCCCCAGCCATGAAGCAGCTACTGGCCATGCAGCCCCACAGGTCAGGCCGCATGGCTACCTCAGAGCAGGAACCGGGCCCTTGGTGAGGCTGCTCCAGCAGGGACAGCCTCACCATGACCCGGTTCCAGCCGCAGCATATGGAGCAGCCACTGGCCACGCAGCCCCACCAGCCAGACCATGTGCCACTCAAAATTGGCTCACATGCCACTTATGGCACGTGTGCCATACATTGCCAACCCGTCCTACAGTGTGCCCAAAGAGCACTTCGGCTTGTAAGCTATCAAACTCAGCTGCTAACAGAACGCTACTTCTGATGAGGGAGGGACATCTGGCTTTCATTGGGGACTGGCTGACAGGAAGTCCCACAGCAGTGTTTCACATCAAGGGAATTTATAAATCTGTAACAAATGGGAATGCTTGAAGAAATAACCGCACATGAAAAGGGAGGGTTAGCCCAACATACAAAAAACACTAGCCCAGATAATAGCTAGGTTAGATGCACAGAACTAAAGAACTAGAACAAAGAACTGCATCCGTGATGCTAAAACTGATATGTGCAAATGGAAACCTGTGATTTTATATAAAAAGAGATTGAATTACGTCAGCACTCAGGAGACCAGAAACAGAGAGAAAGATTGCATCACGTTTTTTATTTAGCATTATAAGCTACACTGAAACAGGAAAGAGAGCCATACAAGCACAGCTGAGCGAGACAAAGAAGAGATAGTGAGTCAATAAACTATGAGGCAGCAGTCTTAGACCTTGTCTACACTTACCAACATGATCGATCTACTACTTCAGCTACACAAATAGCACAGCTGAAATCAACATACTCACTGTGGCGTCTTGCATGTGGTGAACTGCTCTCCTGTTGACTACTCTTCTCATCTTGGTGGAGTACCAGCATCGATGAGCGTGTGCTTGGAGATCAATTTATTGTATCTAAACATGCAATAAATAGATGGCTAGTAGATTGATCATAGTAGCTTCAATCCACCACATAGTGTAGACAAAGTCTTAGAGATTAGAGATTCATCTTTTAAGAAGATAAGGGAGTAATGATATAACAGTGCCTGTGAATTGTCAAATTTAAAAGGTGTGAAAAGACAAAGGGAGAAAGAGACAGCAACTATCTATGGATACGTCTACATTTGCTCCCTAGTTCGGACTAGGGATGCAAATGCAAATGAGCAAAGTAGCTAATGAAGCCAGGATTTAAATATCCCGCGCTCCAGTAGCATGATCTCGCCAGCGCGCTAGTTTGAATCACAGCTGATTCAAACCAGGAAGTGCGCACCAGGATGCATTAGTGCAAACCAAAGCCCTTGGTTCGAACTAACATTACTCCTCAAAAAATGACTTATATACAACAAATATAACTTATTTCAAGACTAAACTTGATAAATGTATGGAGGATTGTAGAACATAATATATATGGAGATATACCTATCTCATAGAACTGGAAGGTATCTTGAGAGATCATTGAGTCTAGTCCCCTGCCCTCACGACAAGACCAAGTACCATCCCTGACCCATTTGCCCCAGATCCCTAAATGAATCATAGAACCATAGAGCTGGAAGAGACCTCAGGAGGTCATCAAGTCCAGCCCCCTGCTCTAGGCCGGGCCAATCCCAACTAAATCAACCCAGCCAGGGCTTTGGCCGCCTCAAGAATTGGCCTCACAACCCTGGGTTTAGCAGGCCCAAACCACTGAATTAGCCCTCCCCCACAGAATGAGCATTATATGGCTCATCCACAACTGCTAGTAGCAAAGATCTCTAATAGCTAGAGATGGGACAGTAGATGGGAAGGGCTCTGAGTTATTGCAGAGAATTCTTTCTTGGTGTCTATCTGGTGTCAGGGTCTCACCCACATGATCAGGGTCTAACCAATCACTATACTTGGGATTGGGAAGGAATTTCCTCCTAAGTCACAGTGGCAGGATCTCTGGGCAGCTTTCACCTTCAGAACAATGTAGGCAATTAGAAATTGTTGGGGATTAAAGGGAGAGAAAGAAAGAATCTGAAGCTGCACTTAATTGGACAAGAAATAGGAGCAGAGCCGGATGAATTGTTCATTGTGAACAATATATTTATTGGCTCTGTCCTTGTTTTCTGTTCATGAATTGTCCACAAACAGATTGGGATTTGTATTAACTTGTTTGTTCATAATATTTTGCCAAATTGATTTTTAGGAATGTCACTTGCTGTTTTGAACTAGAGCAAATGGTGGGTTCTCTAATAATTTGAATTCTTTAAATAATGACTTGAGGATGTCAGTAACTCAGCCAGAGGTTAGGAGTGGGTTCTGTTGCCTGCAATCTGCTGGAGGTCACACAAGATGATCATGATGTTCCTTCTGGCTTTCAAGTCTATGAGACTCCTACAGCTAATGTTAACCGGATGGTTAGCCTCGTCATTTGTCAGCCTGTGAACTCAGGAGCACAGAAACAATAGAGAATAAGAAGCATCAAACTCCTAAGGGACTCAATCCCTTATCCTATTATTCTACTCAGTCTAGTTAGCTAGTTTCCATTACCAATAACCATTATTAAGTTAATCTCTTTAATCTGAACTATTTTAATACATAAGACATGAATGATGCAGAAGACAGAGATTCTAGCAGAAAAAAGTTTAGCTGGAAAAAACATAAAAGATAATATTCCTAAAAATTGATTGTGTCCAATTCAGTTAAATTCTTCCCCTGAATACACAATACCCCAGTGACTGCTTCAGGAAACACTCCTGTTCATACAACTAAATTCATCCCATCAGAGAAGAGAACTACCTGTAGTACTATGTAATTTATATGAGCAATCGCATGACTAAATTCTCAATACTGAATATCTGAAAAAACTTAAGACAGTTTTCATATAAACCAGGGGCACATATATTGTATGTTCATGAACACTGTTTGGAAAAATATTATGAACAAACAAGTTAATACAAATCCCAATCTGTTTATGGACAATTCGTGAACATAAAACAAACACAGAGCCAATAAATATATTGTTTACAATAAATACCTCATCCAGCTCTGATCTTATTTCTTGTCCAATTAAGTGCAGCTTCAGTTTCTTTCTCCCTTTCCCCATAAGTCCCAACAATTTCTAACTGCCTTTCTTGTTTGCAATGTGGGAAAATATTGTAGACATCTCTAGCTATGAACATTCTCTTTGAACCGAGTTCTTATTAGGTTGAAAGCCTTAACTGATTTATTATTAAAAAGTTCACCAGCAAATGAATTATGCATCACAATTTAGGCATGTTTTAAAAGCCAGTGGGCGATTTTCTGCTCTTATTTATGCATGAACTATGACCTCCACCTACCTACCTGCATGCTGTTTGTGGAGATATGGATTATTTCTGAACAGTTTAATTACAAATTGAAGAGTCATTCCCAAGAGGCTATGCTTCAGGGCGTCTTAGACTTTTGACCCAAATGTGGTAATATATAGAATGCCATGAGAACTAGACAGCTATCAATGCTCCTTGTCTTGTGTAAGTATGCTACATACAGTATGTATGTGTGTCTTTGGACAGCCAGCTCCTTGAGGCAAGGACTGCATGTTTTGTGAGATTTAAACTTATATCCTTCACTAGATGTAAACTGCCACATTGATCTGTAAAGGAACTGCCTTCCTCTGCTTCTGAAGCAAGTAGCCTCCCTTTTTCATCCTTACAATCAATCCTTCAAATACACTCCTGATGTTTGACACTATCTCACAAAGCCTTCTGATGTTATTCTCCTTGACAGAATGTCTGCACCCTGAGGGTATGTCTACACTACCTCGCTAGTTCGAACTAGCGGGGTAATGTAGGCATACCGCACTTGCAAATGAAGCCCGGGATTTGAATTTCCCAGGCTTCATTTGCATAAGCGGGGAGCCGCCATTTTTAAAACCCCGCTGGTTCGAACCCCGTGCAGCGCGGCTACACAGGGCTCAAACTAGGTAGTTCGGACTAGGATTCCTATTCCGAACTACCGGTGGAACGAGGTGTACCGGTAGTTCGGAATAGGAATCCTAGTCCGAACTACCTAGTTCGAGCCCCGTGTAGCCGCACTGCACGGGGTTCGAACCAGCGGGGTTTTAAAAATGGCGGCTCCCCGCTTATGCAAATGAAGCCCGGGAAATTCAAATCCCGGGCTTCATTTGCAAGTGCGGTATGCCTACATTACCCTGCTAGTTCGAACTAGCGGGGTAGTGTAGACATACCCATATATACTTCGGTTTTAAATAATGTCTTAGAACAGATTTCAAGGAACCACTCTTTGATGTATTGGTAAAGTGCTTCATATACTCACTGTATTCTATAAATCATTGCAAAAGGGATTACTCCTTCAGCTGGCTAACTAAATGGCAACCCTATATTCCAGGTTATCTGAAGTGCTTCCTGGGATTTACTCTCTCAACAAAGCAGTAATCAGTAAGTTGTGCCCAGGCACAAGGAATATTCCTGGCCTGTGGACCCTGCTCCATCAAAGTTCAGGGCAGGATCTCTTTCCCAGCCCTGCTTGCCACTGTCATACACTCCCCCAGTGTCACCCCACAGGCAATTTAAAATGCACCCCAGTCTCCCACCAGCTCCCAAACTCCCGCCCAGAGCCTGCACCCTTCACTCCCTCCTGTACCCCATCCCCTGCTCCGGCCAGTGCCTACACCCAGCCTCCAGCCCAGAGCCCGATCCCTCACTCTTCCTGCTCCCAAGTTCCCTTCCAGAGCTTGCACCCTGCACCCCAATCCTCCACCTCAGTTCAGACCCTGCACCCAAACTCCCTCTCAGAGCCTTAGGCAAGGCTGAGGAAGGGAGTTTGAGTAGGGGCGGGATGTGGACTCTGGGGATTGTGGGCCCCTCACCACCAAAATGTCTGCAAACCTGCTATCTCTGCCCAAAGTGCAGCACAAACAAAAGCGATGTGGTTTTATATCAACTCTCAATGACTATCCATTCGTTAATTTCTCCATCACCCAACAAGCTGTGTTGTATAACTCCGTTAGTTCATTTTAACTTGCTACTGCAGCAGGATAACTGAAATTAAAACAAACAGGATAAAATCCAACCACAGGTAAAAGGAGAGAGAGCAGGGGTGGCCCATGACCATAGGCCGACTCGACCATCGCCTAAGGTGCCACCTTCAACAGGGCACCCGGGGTGCCCGATGGTATCACGGGGCGCCCGGGGTGCCCGATGGTGTCACGGGGCGCCCGAGGTGTCCGATGATGATGTCACTCCATTGACGGCTGTGCAGGTGGGGGCATCGATTGCACGTTCCGCCTGGGGTGCCAGCTGCCACAGACCCCCTCAGGCCACTCTTGACAGAGAGTGACTCCAAATAGCAGAGAGAGTGGGGTAGTGGTGGACCAGCAACCAACAATAACACTGCATTTGAGATTCTCTCTTGCCCCTGCATCAAACAGTCACTGTAGAGTTTCCACATCTGGATCCTTATCCAACCTGAAATGTGGATACAATATTTCAAACCTAGGAGTTTGAATTGTGCACTACTGGATGAAAGAATGTCATCCAAGGGCACCGTGCTTGTTTCTACAGGAAATAGGCTCTTGTTGGTGTGCACAGTCATGTCTCTGTTATGCAGTGTTGCCCTGCCAATTTATATCTGAGCCATGCAAAAACCAAAACCAAACTGAGACAATGTAATTGTTCTCCAATTACATCCTGTTTTGAATGCTGAGCATTTTCACATTTTTAAGGTAGAAGACAGTGTCTATGTAGTGCAATGACACACCAGGCACATTTTTGCTCTTTAAAGGTGCTTTTTTTTCCATGCTGCAATGCTGCAAACAGTACACTCTTCACTTGGGCAGATTCCTTACTCTCATCAAATCCTAGAGAGTCTCTGGTTCCCCTGCTGCTTTCAGATATGAATGTGACCCAGGCATAAAGAAACAGATGGAAAGCGACTGAAATGGTAGACAGAGGAATTAGCAAATTTAAGCCCCAGTTCAACAGTAATCTCTTCTTTTACACCAAACAAGTGGGGCTTCTGGGAACCTCGTATCAGTCTCTGATGTGCAGAAGTTGCTTAATTTAGTATGAATCAGGCCCTTGCAGAGTGGAATTAGACACTTCCTCAGCTGGTTTTCATTTCATGTGTCTTCCTAGAGGAATTATTTTAAACCTCTATTGCCAGTTAAAAACATAGATGTACTCTTGTCTGTCATCTGTCAATGTACTGATGTGATTTGTTTTTATTTGCATTGTGCCATAGCTGAACATGGTGCACCCCAGGCTTCTTAGCTAAAAGAGACCGCTATTCTAATTAAACAAAAGCATCACAAAATGACAAAACATGGCCTGCACTGAAATGAGGAACTCTGTTGGCTGACGCAGAGGGGAGAGTGTCTGGAAGATTAAAGTAAAGACAAGCTTTTCTCCAAAGAGCACACTGGATTGACTGAGTAGAACAGGCAGTTCTACCTTTCTTTGGTGGATTCACTTTAAAGGGTTTATGGAAGAAAGCTATTTTAAGAAATGGTTTCTATGAGGGCAAGTTGGCCAGCTAATCGAAGAAGTTCTCCAGGCATTTGATGCAGGATGGAAGATGACACAATGATGAAAGTAGAAAGACTGGCTTTGTGAAAAATGAAAATATCCTGTCTTCTGGAAAAACCGAATGTGCTAATACAAACAGCTCTGGTCTCCACAAATGAGAGCAATTAGTGAAGAGAAACAGAAAAATCAGCACAGTTGGGAATCTGTTCCCTGAGCTTTAATAAAAGCCATCACACTGCAAAATGAAAAGTTATTCCTGGTGACTGAAAAGTAGCCCTTTGGCCTCATTAAACTCAGCATTGTTAATGCCTTTCACAAACTTGTAATCATTTATTTAGTACCCACAGTGCACTAGGCCTTTCAGAGACAAGACGCAATATACGGTCCTGGCCTGGAAAGGTTGCTGGTCAATCATGTGAGGGAAGTGATCAATAGCCAGTAACTGATTGGGTAGTGACATTTTAGTGTTGGGATTTTTTTCTAATGTTCTTAGTAATTAAAGTTTCCTTTCACCTGCTTGGTTACTGATTCCTTGAGGGGCAGGCTAAGGCACAGGCCTATAGGAAGAAGCATGTTGAATGAGAGACTTCAAGGAGATACACAAGCACAAAGCACCCAGAGTTCCAATGTATGCTGGGGGAAGAGCATTCCAGGGAATGCCAGTGCAGCACACAGGGGCTATGTCTACACTGGCGGGTTCTTGCACAAGAATGGCTATTCTTCCGCAGAGCGTCCACACTGCCCGTCCACTCTTGCGCAAGAAGATTTACAGTAAAGCATCGTAAGAGAGGGCTTCTTGCGCAAGAGCTACGCTCTTTTCTAACAAGTATAAGCTCTCTTGCGCAGGAGCTCTTGCACAAGAAGGCAATGTGGACATGTGGCAGGAGTTTCTTGCGCAAGAAAGTCCTTTGGCTAAAATGGCCATCAGAGCTTTCTTGCTCAAGAGAGCGTCCACATTGCCATGGATGCTCTTGTGCAAAAGCACATGGCAGTGTGGACATGTTCTTGCGCAAGAGTTCTTGCACAAGAACCCTTGCACAAGATGTTCTTCCACAAGAACCTGCTAGTGTAGACATAGCCAGGAGGTGTTCGGACAGTTGCAGGCCAAGAGAGTGGGGAGCAACCATTACCAGGGCCAGCCTTAAGCCGCTTCAGCTGATTCAGGCCCCGCACCTAAGGGGGCCCTGCACTCTGCACCCGGAGGTCAGCTCCCTCAGCTCGGCCAGCTGGGTTCCCCGCCCTTACCTGCGCATGCTGCCAGTAATGAAAAAGCAGCAGCGCACGCGGTTTAGAGTCCGGCCCCGCAGAAGGCAGATGGTAGGGGAGGGGGAAACTAGGAGGAGGTGTGGGAGAGGAAGAGGCTTGGGGGGAGGGGGAAGAAAGGGGAAGGCACCAAGGGACAGGCTGGAGGAGAGACAAATGCCAGGGGGCCAAGTACAGACAATGAGGGAAAGGGCAGGAGGGGAGGTGTCAGTGCAAGGGGGGACAGGGTGATGCTGAGAGAGGAGAGGAGAGGACAGGGGAAGGGCTTTGGAGGATGGAGGGGGAGGTGCTGGGAGAAGGCTTGAAAGGAGAGGTGGGCATGAGGAAGGTGGGGATGGAGCAAGGCATGTGTGAGGGCACAGGGTCATGAGGGGAACGGGAGCAGAGAGTGGTGAGGGGATGGGCATCAGGGAAAAAGGAGGCAGGGTCAGTGAGGGAAGGGAGGCACCAGGAGGGTGCAGGGCTAAGGGAAGGTGCCAGGGGATTCTGGGGGTGAAGCAGAAGGGCAGACACCTGCAGAGAAGGGACCAGCACCAGAGGAGAGAGGCAGGGCAGGTGTATAGAGGGAGGTGTTAGAAGAGGGGTAGCTCACGTGATCAGAGTGGGGCTACTGGAAGAGTGGGCACAGGGGGGAGAGAAGGACTGGTGGAGGGGAGCAGGTCGTAGAAGACCTGAGGGCAGTGAGAAGGGCAGGAGTCAGGACAGCAGAGGATGGTAAGGAGTTTGGGGGCAGCAGGCACCAGGGGAGATGATGGAGCAAGGAGAGGAGACATGGCAGCAGAGAGAAAAGGGAAAGGTTCATAAAATATGTATTAATAACTTGGTATGCTGCCCACGGCCAGTTTGTTTGCGCCCTGCGGTGCAGTTTGGGTTTATGTGGGGATCAACACGTGGCTGGCGAGTGAGAGCCAAAACAAAAAAGTAGTCAGTGTAATGATCTTCTGTTGATATGCGTTTTAGTAGTTAAATTCTTGGACTGTCATTGCTCATGAAAAATGCTGTCACATGGGTAGAAATTGGGTAAATATTGCATTTTATCAAAATATCAGCAGAACTGACTTAAATGGGGCCTGTGTGTTGTGTAGTTTTGTCTTAATCTTTGTATTCATGCCTGTCAGTGTGAGAGAAGCTATTTGTATATATTTGCTTGCACATGCAACCACACTTAAGTTGAGGCCCTCAGCATGTTCTGTAAGTATCAGTGTGGCCCCTGGGGCTTTCAAAGTTGAGTCGCCCTAGCTCATCCCTGACAGGTGTCTGTCTAACCTGGTTTTAAATATCTGCAATTTAAGCCCATTGCTTCTCATCCTAACCTCAGAGGCCAAGCAGAACAATTTTTCTTCCTCCTCCTTATGATACTCTTTTAGATACTTGAAAGCTGCTCTCATGTCCCTTTTTGGTCTTCTCTTTTCCAAGGTAAACAAGGCCAATTTATTCAGCCTTGCCTCATGTCTCATGTTCTCTATGTAAGCAGGGGAATGATCCCGCTATTGTGGGGAACTTTCCTGGCTTCTATACCACCCCGGTGAAATGAACCAGCGAAAGGATCTGAGTCCCCGCTCCCACTTCCTTTACCCCACGGCTCCCTGTTCCTGAGGGCTCCCCCTCCACTCTCCTGAGTAACAGAGCCCTTGAAACCCCAACAAGGCTGGGCCCAGGTTTCCTGGGGCTTAATCCCTGACCTTGTAGTCACTAGGGGCAGGAGTTAGGGTGTCCCCACTCTGAGGTGCTCTCTTTACACTGCAGGCCTTCTTGGCCCAGTGATCACTTCATAAGGTTCAAAGCAAATATAATTTATTAAACAACAACTGATTAAAGAGAAAAGAATAAGAAAAAATGAGAATGGTTAAATGAGAACACAGCCCTGCTCTGTAGCACAGGGACATCAAAACAGCAGTCTGCAGAGTGTAAGGACAGTCCACAGTCTCTTTCTTAGAGGCCCTGGATATGCTGCAGGGGGGCTACAGGCTGGACACGCTAGCTCTGGTAGTGACCACACAGTCTCAAGCTCAATGTGGCCAGACCCCTCTCCCAGTCCAGAGCCTTTCCCCACACTTTGCTGGTCCCAGGTGCTCACCACATCCAGCTGCAGGCTGTGCTGCTTGGCCAGTTCCAGCTCCTTGTGCTGCTTCTCTGTTCCTTTTGGCTCTCTGAGCGCTGCCAGTCTGCTGCTCAACACAGGGTCTGCATTCCTTGAGCTGTGTATGCCTGGCTCTGCTGCTGTAAAAACTGCCCCTCAGCACAGCTTGCACTCCTCTTAGCAGTCTCTCAGCTCTCTGTTCCTTTTACAGGACTTCTTCTGCACACAGCTTGCACTGCTCTCCCAGCTCTCTCCTTGTTCAGAGAGACCCAGAACAACCCCTGCTCACAGGGAGGACGGGGCCTGGCCTCTCACTGTCCTCACTGGCCTGTCCAACCTGTCAATCAGGCTGAGCTGGAGTGTTGGCAGCCATGTTCATGCAAATGCCGCGGAGGATATTTAAATCCCCCGCTGCATTTGCAATTCCGAAGTGTCTCATTAGCATCCCTTTTCCGGAAAAGGGTGCCAATGTAGACACAGCCCCAGTGTTTAAAGGCAGAGCTGACTAGAATCAATTGAGAGTCCTTGTCTTCTCAGTGATCGCTTGAGCAAAAATCATTGATAAAATCTTGTATAGACTAACCTTGGACTCAACATGCAGGCAATGTGTTGAAGGAGAGTGCAAAGGAGGCAATGATGGTGAGGTACCATATTACCTAGTGAAATCATTGGTGCTGAAATCACTAAGGACTGGAATTTGACCACAGAACTGACACTTCCTTAACAAAGACTCCGTTTTTGCTATTTAAAAAGTAAATCAATGTAACAGAAAACTGCAACGCTCTCCGGTAACTTTTTAAAAATCAAACTTTAAACTTTATTGAAAAAATTGGATAGTTTGCAATTGAAAATATTTGACCTACACTTAAGGCAACCGATTTAATTTTGTGTAAAATTTTGCATAATAAAGGATGGCATTTTTTTTGAAAATGTTCAACTATATTGATATACATTTTGATCAGATCTACTTCTGATGTAATATTTGTGTGTGGTTGTGGTTTGTTGTGTGTGTGTGTGTGTGTGTGTGTGTGTGTTTTGCTCAACAAAAAATCCTGGGGAGGGAGCCCCGCCAAAACAGTTCAAATTGGGCCCCGCACTTCCTAAAGCCAGCCCTGACCACTACTTGGTCCCCTGACCAGAGCTGGAAACTTGGCCTGGCAAATTTGGCTTTTGTCCCATCAGGACAGAGGTGTGGCTCAGCCAAAATGGAGTGGTGTTGCGACCTTGTATGCCAAGTTGCAATGCTATACATGCAGGCATGGACTGGCCACCCTTCCAACATCATGACTTCATGCATCAGACCTGGCCCAGCTTCCCCTTCCCCAAGATGGATACAGGCTGACTTGGAACAACAAGATTTAAATTATGGAAAATACTCTAAGTTGCACTTTCACAGTATTTCTGCATTTTCTCAGGATGATCTTTCCGTAGCACTTAATTATACATTAAAAATTAAAAATCTGTATTAAAAATCTAGAGGCAGTATAGCACATGCCTCTGCAAACTCCAATGCTTATTAGCACAGCAGAAACCAAATTTAAAATACCTTAGGGCTATTTGAGATCTTTCAGTGATGGTGGGTTTACACCATTTTACTCTCCTTGACTTTCTTGTTTATACCAATACAAGTTCAAGTAGAATTGGGCTCCAAAACTACACTTTCCATCAACCTGAAAAACAGTTTTATCATACAGTTTTATCATAGGTGAAAATATTCACCTATTTTCCCCCATAAAAATATAACTTCTTTCAGTCTCTTAATTCATCTAAATATACTAAATTTGTTTCCCCATGGAGAGATTAATAAGAAAAAGTAAAACACAGTTTCTTATGTACATTTCTGTTTCTTTCTTTCATTTCTATAACTTAATAAGATGGAGTTCATAATAAAAATCAATAAAAACTACCTTATAATAAAACAAAAGAAAAAGTAGAAAAGAAAAGGGGCATACTACAAGGCTGCGTCTAGACTGGCATGATTTTGTGCAAATACTTTTAATGGAAAAGTTTTTCCGTTAAAAGTATTTGCGCAAAAAAGCATCTATACTGGCATGTGCCTTTGCAGACAAGATTTGCTTTGGCGCAAAAGCATCCGTGCCAGTGTAGATGCTCTCTTGCGCAAGAAAGCTCCGATGGCCATTTTAGCCATCGGGCTTTCTTGGGCAAGAAATTAACGTGGTTGTCTACACTGGCCCTCTTGTGCAAGAATACTTGTGCAAGAATACTTGTGCAAGAGGGCTTATCCCTGAGCGGGAGCGTCGGAGTATTTGCACAAGAACCACTGATTTTGTACATTACAAAGTCAGTGTTCTTGCACAAATACTCACGGCTAGTGTAGACAGGCAGCAAGATTTTGTGCAAAAGCAGTTGCTTTTGCACAAAATCATGCCAGTCTAGATGCAGCCCAATAGTAAAAGGCAGGTAACATCATTGCCTCAAAAAGACACTAACAAACTCTTCAGCTACCATCCTCCACATACATTATTCCACCTTCTAACAGCATCAAACAGTTTGATGTGTGAATCTAAAGAAGGGAGGCACAGGTAAATAATCATGACACATAAAAGGAGAGAAATGAAAGCATTGTTTGGTTTGTTTCAAGTGCTATGGAGCAGAAGAGCAGAGTACACCACTTTAGAGAGAACCTTGCAAGCAAGACAGTTCAGTGCACAGGCTTTGCAGCTGAAATAAACTCTTAAATGGCATCATTTACTGCATGACAGGCAACTAATCAGGTTTAAGGGGGATAAGCAAACTGATTTTAATAAAATCATACACACCTTGTGATTTCATTTTCCAAAGCAGTTCTACAACTCTCAGCTGCAGCACAGGTCTGGCAGGTAGCAGAGGCTTTTGAGACTCCAACAGCAGGCATTTATTTTGGCTAAGTTATCTTGCTGCTGAGCTAAGATTTACTGCCTCTGAAGTTTGCACAACTCCTAAGTCTACAGGTAATGAGTGAGGGATTTGGCTTCGACTATTGAAGGAGAGAGTATTAAAGATACTTCTTTGGTATATTTGGATTTTGCAGGGCACTGTAACATGCAGCCTGAGTTATCTGATCTCAGGTATCATTCACAGTTATCTAGATACCTATCTAGTCCAATTCATCTGATAAAGCAGGTTTTGCCCACAAAAGCTCATGATTCTATATATTTTGGTTAGTCTCTAAGGTGCCACGGGACCACTCGTTTTTAAAGTTACGGACTAGTATGGGAAGTAAATGTGCGCACCATTTGTTCTATATAGTATCGACCCCTTCTTAGTGAAACAAAAAGTGTGGATGTGTCTTGTTACTCCAAAAGGAAGAATAACCCTAACACTGTAATATTTTATTATATCAAATAACTATAATTATAATCTCCCTCCTAAGTATCAAATTCACTACCTGTTAGAAAAGTACAGCAGGGATGACAAGATGTCTCTTGAACTTAAATGAAATAGTAAGAAGTGCCACAGTTCTACAATCCCTGTAAATTGCCCCTAAATACAGTATAACTCCCAATCTTGAGAACAATGAAATGTAAGCGGTGTTTTTCATTGATACCCACTCAGAACACCACAGAAACCACCTCTGATGTTACTGTTTTGTAAGATGCTACAGTAGGATTATTATGCAGAAACAATATATGTATCAGGCCAGGGTGGGAATAGGGATTTTAAAATACTGACTTAAAAGCAACACACTTTTATTCCAGCTGGAAACTGTAAGCTGCTGTGTCTCACTAACTTTTCAATCTCCCTTATATAAACAGAGCAGGCTGCTAAATTAAAACCTGGCTAGTTGCATAACGAGTATGTAAAAATTAAACAGCGTGTCCACAGACCACTCAGGGCACACAGCATAACATTCACATATGTTAGCGATACATATTGTCGCAAGGTAACTGAGCCTGCTTTTAACTATGCTTAGAGCAGTGTTTCCCAACTGGTGCTCTGGGGAACCCTGGGGTTCCGCAACGCAAAACTAGGGGTTCCGCGAGGAGCCGGCACTCCCCCACCTCCGCTGAAAGAGAGGGAGATAGCTAACCAGCAGAGGCATGGGCAGCAAGTTGTATGGGCTCATGGTACCCATGCTCCACCAATATTTGGAACTGGAGCGGGCCCCGGTCTCCCCATGCATCTCCCACCCTGGTCCCAGACTGTCTCTCCCCTGTCCCCATCCCCGCCGTGCGCAACCTACACTGAGCTCCCCCTTGCTGGCTGCTGCTGCCCTGCACGGCGCGCTAAAACCAGTAGACGGAGAGATGCCCGGGTGTGATGTAACGTCACTGCCCAGGATTTTAAAACTGCTGGGTGTTGCGTTGCACCGTATGGCTGAGTTGCGGGTTCAGAGTCCAGGGATGGAGTGCAGAATCCAGCCCCACAAAGTGGAAGGCAGAAGGTAGGGGAAGGGGAAGGGCTGGGAGAGGAAGGGGTTTGTGCGGAGGGGGAAGGGAGAGGGGGAAGAGAGGGGAAGGCACCAAAGGGACAGGGTAGAAGAGAGACAAATGCCAAGGGGCCAAGTGCAGACAATGAGGAAAAAGGCAGGAGGGGAGGTGTCAGTGGGAGGGGGGACAGGGTGATGCTGGGAGGGGAGAGGGTAAGGGCATTGGGGACTAGAGGGGGGATGGAGAGGTGCTGGGAGAAGGCTTGAAAGAAGGGGTGGGCATGAGGAAGGCAGGGATGGAGCAAGTCATGTGTGAGGGTACAGAGGGCATGAGGGGCATGAGGGGAATGGGGGAAGAGAGTGGTGAGGGGTTGAGCATCAGGGAAAGAGGGGAAAGGAGGTAGGAGCAGTGAGGGAAGGGGGAGGCAACAGGAGGGTGCAGGAGTAAGAGAAGGTGCAAGTGCCAGGAGAGTCTGGGGGTGAAGCAGAAGGTCAGACACCTGCAGGGAGGGACCACCATCAGAGGAGAGAGGCAGAGGAGGTGTTAGAAGAGGGAATGAGGAGGGGTGGCTCACATGATCAGAGTGGGGCTACTGGAGGAGTGGGCACAGGGAGGAGAGAAGGGCTGGTGGAGGGAGGCAGGTTGCAGGAGGGCTGAGGACAGTGAGAAGGGCAGGAGTCAGGACAGCAGAGGAGGGTGAGGAGTTGGGAGGCAGCAGGCACCAGGGGAGCTGATGGAACAAGGGGAGGAGACATGGCAGCGGACAGAAAAGGTAAAGGTTTAAAAATATTTATTAATAACTTGGGTGCCACAGTGGCACATCCAAACAAGCCACATGAACTCAGTACTGGTGCACAACACAAAATTCATTTTGCTCATGTGAGGAAACTCTTAGGCTATGTCTACACTGGTGGTTTCTTGTGCAAGAACACGTCCACACTGCCATGTGTGAGCTGTGCTTTTGCACAAGAGCATCTATGGCAATGTGGATGCTCTCTTGCCTGAGAACGTGCCGATGGCCATTTTAGCCATAGGGCTTTCTTGTGCAAGAAATTCATGTTGCCTGTCTACACTGGCCACTTAGGCAAGAACAGTTGCACAAAAGAGCTTATTCCTGAGCAGGAGCATCATAGTTCTTGAGCAAGAAGCCCTTATTTCATACATGAGAACGTCAGTGTACTTGCGCAAGAACACACGGCCAGTGTAGACAGGAAGCAAGTTTTTGCGCAAGAGCGGCAGCTTTGGCGCAAGATCATGCCAGTGTAGACACCGCCAAGGGCAGGGAGGGAGGGAGGGAGGCAGGGGCAGGGAATCAGCGCTGGCTCAGCATGTCTGCATGGTTTGGGGGAAGGTGCAGGGAAATTGAGCTCAGCTGGGTTGCAGAGTGGGGAGGTCCGGGGAGCTGGGCTGGGCTGACGGGTGTGTGCGTGTGTGTGGAGCTCAGAGCTCAGTTTCGCTGCAGGAGGAGGGAGGTGCCGGGAACCGGAGCTAGACTCACGGGGAGGGAGGGGCAGGGAATCGGCTCTTGGTTCAGCAGTTTTGCAGGGCTTGGGGGAGGTGCAGGGAAACGGGGCTCAGCAGTCCTGTGGGGGAGGCATGCAGGGAACCAGTGCAGGGCTCAGCTGGGCTGAGGTGGATGGGGAAGGGCATATGGAACAGATGGGCAGCTCAGCTGGGCTGTGGGGGCTGCAAGGAACTGGTGCTGTGCTCCTTTGGATTGTGGGGGATGGTTTTGGGGGAGGTGCAGGGAACCAGCAGGGGTGGGCAGCTCATTTGGGTTGCAGGGGAATAGAGGTGTAAGAAGCCTAGTGGGGAGGAGGGGGGGCAGAAACCAGGAGCCCTGAAATGACCTCCCCTGGTCCAAAAATCCCTCATCTGGGACCAGTCAGGTCCAGAGGGTACCAGTTCGAAGAGATCCAACTCCTACCCAAGTCCCCTCCTTGCACCCTCCGTCGTAGCCAGACACCCTACCCCAATCTGCTCCTGTTCCCTCCCCCTGGCCAGACACCCTACATCAGTGGTCCCCAACACAGTGCCCACGGGCGCCATGGCGCCCACCGGGCCATTTATGTGCGCCTGCGGAGCAATCTGGGCTAGCCCCGCCCCGGGCGTGCGGCAGGTGCCTGCCCCGGGCGCGCCACACAGGCCGGTGCCAGCCCCGGGTGCGTGGTGCGGGCTCTGGCCCTGGGTGCACCGCACATGCTGGTGCCGGCCCCGGGCATGCAGCCCCTGCCCGGGGTCGCAGCACATGCTGGTGCCGGCCCCGGGTGTGCAGCGCATTCTTGGCCCTGCCTCCTTATGCCCAGCGCGTGAGCGGCCCCACCCCCATGCGCCCGGCAGCCCCAAAACGTTGGGGACCACTGCCCTACATCCAGACTGCTTCTGCACCCTACCTCCCACCCAGACCTTGCCTCCTTCCGCCCCCCCACCTCCCTCTCAGATCCTGCACCCCATCCCTATCCTGCTCCTTGGCAGCCCTGCCATCCACCCTAGCACCTAGCACCACCCTGTCCCTGGCCCCGACACCCTGCCTCACACCCCAGGACTCAGCACCACCCTGGCCCTGACCCTGACCCTGACCCTGGCCCCGGCCCCGGCCCCAGCACCCTGCCATCCACGCTAGCACCCAGCAGCACCCTGTTCCTTGTCCCAGCACCCTGCCAGTCACCCTAGTGACCAGCAGGACCATGTCCCTGACCCCAGCACCCCGCCACGTGCCTGCCCCAGCACCCTGCCACCCGAGCCAGCATCCTTCACCCAGCAGCACCCTCTCCTCCTCCTCAGCCCCAGCACCCACTTTCACTCTGTCCCTTGCTCCCACCAGCACATTTGGGACCACATTCAAGTATCTATAAGGGTGTTACAAGGAGGAGGGAGAAAAATCGGCCCTTGGTTGGTTCCTTCAACACTTGTACCAGGTAGTTATCCCCAACATTCTCCAAAAACTTCCTGGATTGCCTGTGTATTGTTGTATTGGTCTCATATCAGATGTCAGGGTGATTAAAGTCCTCCATGGGAACCAGGGCTATTATTCTATGATTCAATGATTCTATGATAAGAATGACTTCTTGTGTCTTGCTCACTACACTCCTGTTAATGCATCCCAGAATGATGTTTGCTTTTTTTGCAACAGCATCACAGTGTTGACTCATATTTAGCTTGTGGTCCACTATGACCCCTTTCTACAGTACTACTTCCTAGACAGTCACTTCCCATTCTGTATGTGTGAAACTGATTGTTCCTTCCTAAGTGACCAAAGGGCAACCAGCAACCAGCACCCCCCGTTTGCCATGGCGCATGCTCAGTGACGCCATGCGCATGCGCCGTGGCACCACGGCGCATGCGCAGGACTTTTTGAAGCGCGGGGCCCGGGGCGGCTGCCCCGTTCACCCTGCCCTATATCCGCCCCTGTTCCCTGGCACAGAAGTTAAACTGACTGGTCTGTAGTTTCCTGGGTTGTTCTTATTTCCCTTTTCATAGATGGGCACTATATTTGCCCTTTTCCAGTCTTCTGGAATCTCTCCCAACTTCCATGACTTTTCAAAGATGATAGTTAAAGGCTCACATATCTCCTCTATGAGCTCCTTGAGTATTCTAGGTTGCATGTCATTAGGCCTTGGGACTTGAAGACATCTAACTTTTCTAAGTCATTTTTAACTTTTTTTTTTTATTTTAACTTCTAAACCTTACCCCATTTCCACTGGCATTCACTATTTTATGATGAGCAATCCCATTCCAAGTACATCCCATTTTCCTGGCACAACAAAAGCCTCACCTTACTTTCAATTATGATAAAGGAAGCTACATACCGAATTTGGTGGTCCTAGCTCTTACTGTTTAGGAATACTTGAACAGGCAGACAGACACACTCTCTCAAATATATAGTAGATAATATAAAGGAACAGTAATGTCTGAAATAAAATAGTGAAGAAAAGGTAATGAATTGATAACATTACACACTATTTTTGTGAAAAGTAGCATTGTAATGATTATGTTACATTAATACCAACAAAATGACTTACAATGAAGGCATAACAGACCTATTGGGAGCAAAATGTAATCCTGCTACAATTCATTAAGCATTAAAGGAAATGTTATTTCACTGACTTTCCAGGAACAGACATACAATACATAGGTGTGCACACAGGGTGTCTTGGGTTTGCCCAGGCACACCGTAATGTCTCGGGCCGGCTAGCCTGAGCCATTTTTTAGCCCTGGGCTCCACCCGGCCCGGCAGCACCACGCGGCCTGGCAGCACAGCGCAGCAGCCCTGAGGCATCCGGGAATGCCCCCACCCAGCACGGCAGCACGGCGCAGTGCTCCTGAGGTGCCCGGGAGCACCCCTGCCCAGCACGGCAGCACGGCATGGTGCCCTTGAGGCTCCCGGGAGCACCCCTGCCCAGCATGGCAGCCCCATGCAGCACCCCTGAGGCATCTGGGGGAGCCCCCATCTGGCCCGGCAGCACGGTGCAGTGCCCTTGAGGTGCCCGGGAGTGCCCCCGCCTGGCCTGGCAGTATGGTGCGGTGACCCTGAGGCACCCGGGAGCACCTCCACCCAGCCCGGCAGCACTGCGCAGTGCCCCTGAGGTGCCCCAGGCTAGGGCCCGGCTGGCCTGTAGCTTGGATTGGCTCTGACTCCAGCCCCGCAAATAGGAAGGCAGAAGCCGAAGGTAAGGTAAGGGAGGGGATGGGAGGGGAAGGGGGAAAAAAGAGGAAGGAGTGGCAGAGGAAGGGGCTTGTGTTGAGGGGAGGGGGCAGGTCAGGAGAAGAAAGGGGAAGGCACCAAGGGACAGGGATGCAGGAGAGACAGATGCTGGGGTGCCAAGTGCAGACAATGAGGAAAAGGGCAGGAGGGGAGGTATCAGTAGGAGGGGGGACAGGGTGATGCTGGGAGAGGAGAGGGTAAAGGCATTCGGAGTTAGAGGGGGAAGGGAGAGGTGCTGGGAGAAGGCTTGAAAGAAGGGGTGGGCATGAGGAAGGTGGGGATGGAACAAGGCATGTGTGAGGGCACGGGCATGAGGGGAATGGGGGCAGAGGGTGGTGAGGGGGTGGGCACCAGGGAAAAAGGGGGCAGGGGCAGTGAGGGAAAGGGGAAGCACCAGGAGATTGCAGAGCTAAGGGAAGGTGCAGGTGCCAGGGTATTCAGAGGGTGAAGCAGAAGGGCAGACAACTGCAGAGGAGGAACCAGCACCAGAGGAGAGAGGCGAGGGAGATGTTAGGAGAGGGGATGAAGAGGGGTAGCTCACATGATCAGAGTGGGGCTACTGGAGGAGTGGGCACAGGGGGGTAGAGAAGGGCTGGTGGAGGGGGGGGCAGGTCTCAGGAAGGCTGAGGGCAGTGAGAAGGGCAGGAGTCAGGACAGCAGAGGAGGATGAGGGGCTGGGGGGCAGCAGGCACCAGGGGAGCTGATGGAGCAAGGGGAGGAGAAATGGCAGCAGAGGGAAAAGGTAAAGGTTTATGAGATATTTATTAATAACTCGGGTGCCACAGTGGCACATCCAAACAAGCCACATGAACTCAGTACTGATGCACAACACAAAATTCATTCTGCTCATGGGAAGAAACTGAAGGAACACTTCCCCCAGCCTCTCCACCCCCAAGTTAATGTCACACACATTGGGTTAATGCAGTTGCAGGATAGTTGCATGGGGGAGTTTGTGGGGGCCAAATTAATCTCTGTTGGTAGGAGGATGGTGGGAAAAGTCCTTAGAGGGTGTCACATGACACCTTTTACTTCTGATTATGTGCCCATCTTGCCCCCAGAATGTTACCTCCAGAGGTGTGGCCAATGGGAGTTAGGAGGAGTGGCCAATGGGGATCAGGAGCGTGGTTAACAGGGGTCAGGGGTGTGGCTAATGGGGGTCAAAGTACATTTAAAAAAAATCTTTGGGTGCACACCCTAATGAAATATGCTGCACACACCTATTATACAACAACAAATACAAAGTGGTTGCTCCAACTAGCTTGTTAATTTGATAAAATCAATGCAGTCAAAGTTATCATGCAAACATACTTGAATTCATAACAAATGTTTCATTAAGAGTCTATATTCTGGAAATCAAACAAGTTTAAAGTAAACTAATGGCAAATTAATAAAAAATACTAGTTCAGCCAACACTCATTATAGGTATTCTTATTTTACTTGTTTGTTTTTAGTTGAATTAGCAAGTGTATTATTGATATATAAATACAAGTAAATAATTATTTAAAAGCTTTAGTGTAAGAGCCATTTATTGTTGATGTAGATGCAGATACCAATTTTTCATCCATGCAGGCTTCTACTTTATTTTATAGTGTAGGTACATTTGAAAATATTTGCACATGTATATTGCTTCATACTTCTGCATTTGCTCAGTCCTGTATGATGCTTAACCACCCATAGCACTGAAGACCTCACAACAGGACTGGGCCCCAAGTCACTATTTTTATTTTTATGTTTTTAATATAAGAACATAAGAATCACCAGACTGGGTCAGAGCAATGGTCCAACCACCCAATATCCTGTCTACCGACAGTGGGCAATACCAGATGTCCTAGAGGGAGGAGACACAACAGGTAATCCTCACATGATCCCTCCACTATCACCCACCTCCAGAGAAACAGAGGCTAGAGACTCCATTCTCTATCAAGGATTATGGGTCACATCTAGCAATCATCATCACACAATTACTTCCATTAATAAAGACCAAGTGCATCACTAAGGTTTTGCATGATCAAGTCTTTAGGTAGTGGACGGACAGAAAGACAATTAATCCTCTGCACACAGTACACAGGCATAACTCATGCTGCAAATGCTCTAATGTTTATTTTTATATTTGAAAAAATTATTTCCAAAAAAATTCAGAAGAATATTTTCACACAGGAATCACAAGGAATCAGAAAATTACATTCTGTGATGCCATCTGGGAATTTGGACAGTTTAATCATTTTTTGATTGTCACTCATAGTTAATCATACTGATGCAGTATAAAGTAAAAAACTGAAAAAAAAATATGTTTTTGAAATCGGATCAGTCATAGCTTTTGTGGTTGGCAAAGTAGAGGGAATATGAAGATAATTCACTTGGTTAAGATACTTGTGTGATACAAATACTGGACCACATGACAACTTTTCTGTAAGTTTGTCTTACTATGTTTTAGTCAGCAACAAAAATGTAAACATGGTCGAGCTGGACAAAAAAATGGACTCAATTTTTGTGTGTGAAAGTTTCATTGCACTTTTTCGGTTGAAATGGTTTGAGTTTTGAAATGTTCCTACAAGCTTGAGAGTGCACTAGAAAATGGAATGATTTTCACACCATTTTTACGAAATATGCCAATTTTAGTATAACATTTTTCCACAGTTCCAAAGATTTTAACCATCTCTAAAATAATCACGTTTATAATTCTATACCACACTGCATCAAACTATTTCCATAGATGCAGGTCTCTCACAACACACTGTCTCTAAAGTCTCAGCCATACCATTCGTTATAGAAGGATAGTGATAGAGATGCAGCCGTGTTAGTCTGGTGTAGCTAAAACAAAATACAGGACTATGTAGCACTTTAAAGACTAACAAGATGGTTTATTAGATGATGAGCTTTCCTGGGCCAGACCCACTTCCTCAGATCAAATAGTGGAAGAAAATAGTCACAGCCATATCCCCCCCCATCCCACTTCTGTTCTGAAATGTGATTTGTCCTTTTCATATGTGTTCACTTTTTTAAAAATTGTATCATTTGGTATATATGGTTGTGACTATTTTCTTCCACTATTTGATCTGAGAAAGTGGGTCTGGCCCACGAAAGCTCATCATCTAATAAACCATCTTGTTAGTCTTTAAAGTGCTACATAGTCCTGTATTTTGTTTTAGAACTATGTAGCACTTTAAAGACTTAACAAGATGGTTTATTAGGTGATGTCTGACAGACAGGCAAAGGATGCCAACTTGTAGGGCCTTTGTTACTCTCGTAGGGAGTTTGTGCTCCTGTGGAGGACAACTCTACTTGGGATGAGTAACACAGCCTGACCCTAAAGCAGCAGCCCTGTTCCCACTAAATTCACCGGGTGTTTTGCCTTTGACTGCCAGGGGAGAAAGCTGGAGTCCCACTGTAGCAGTTTTGCAAACCCTTTCCCAGCCACTTGAAACTCTTCTTAGCAGGTAAAGTTTAAATTCCTAGCTCTACTTGCTGCCATCCCTTTGCCTCACAGTAATGCTCACTGGGTTGCTTTGATTCCTGCCCTTTGCTCTAACAGCCCCCTCTGGGGGCTCCGGTCCGCCTCGCCCAGGTAACAACCCGTCCTTCTTCCCGAGACTGTTACTTACAACCAAGAAAAAACCACTTTCCCTGGAAGTTTCCTAGCTAATCTAAAGCGCGGCATTTGGAAACCGCCTTTGCACCTTGGATGTCTCCTCCGGCTAAGGGACTGGCCGCCTAACAACATGACCAGGGCGGAAAGACAAGAGAAAAACTCGCTTGTCATTTTTCACAGAGGGAGTCTAGTCGGTGTCAGCAAAAACAACAAGGAGTTCGGCAGCTCCTTAAAGGCCAACACAGTTATTAGGACATAAGTTCAATCATCCGAGGAAGCCAACTGTCTCCCCAAAGCTTATGCGCTAACATGTGTTTGTTTTTAAGGTGTCACTGGATTCCTTGTTGTTTTTTCTCTTGCCATTATACAAGCAACAACTCAATTAAATTCCTTTCCTGTTCTTCTTCCATCCCTCACCAACAGAACCTCTTTTCCCACATCGCACCCCTCAGCACACACCCCGCTAGATCCCCAACACACACACACCCCTTTTCTCCCATCACACCCCGCTAGCCCCCAGATCCCCAACCCCCCCACACACATACACACCTTTTCTCTCATAACACCCCTCAGCACACACCCCTCTAGACCCGACCCCCAACACACACACCCCTTTTTTCCATCACACCCCTCAACACACACCCCGCTAGACCTGACCCCCCCACACACCCCTTTTCTCCCATCACACCCCTCAACACACACCCCGCTAGCCTGCAGACCTCCAACACACACACACACACACACCCCTTTTCCCCCATCACACCCCTCAACACACACCCCGCTAGCCTGCAGACCTCCAACACACACACACACACACACACACCTTTTCCCCCATCACACCCCTCAGCAACACAGCCCGGTCGCCAGCAGGGCTGGTGGGCGCTGCAGCACACATCATGCCAGCCCCCCACCCTCCATACCCGTCTCCTCCCCGCCTCCCAGGTCCCTTCTCATCTCCTATCGCAGCCCCATGCGCCCCAAAGCCCCGCGCCCCTTGCTCCTCCACTGCGCCCCGGCAGGCGCGCGCACTCACCTGGCCCTTCGCTCGCTCGCCGCCCGCCCAGCGCTGCGAGCCCCTAGCCCACCGGGCACCGGGGAGGGGCACTTACCTCGCGGGGACTGCCGCCGCCGCAGGGCGACTGGGCTGCCGCAGCGCTGAACAGCCCCGCCTGATCCGAGACGCCCTGGCTCCGGGGAAGAGCGGGTCACGGGCACATGCAGCCTCCGGATCGGGGCTGCCCGAGGCGTTCAGCTTCTGCTGGTGCAGCTCCGTGGTGTGCAAGGGAAGCCGCAGCACCCGCGGCAAAGTTACAGCGAAATCCTGGCCCCTAGATCTCTGGAATCGGATTACACAAACTCCCTGCCCTCTGCTTGCTTTTGGACACCTTAAACACAAGCTGGGCTGAAAAGAGCTAAATCTGATCTGGATTGTCTCCCAGGGTAAAGGAGCTTTCTGGAATGAGAGGCTAGTGTGTTAGTTTGTGCTTCCGGCAGGATTCAAGTAATGCTTCTCCTCGATTCAATTAAATACTCGGATCTTGAAGAATTAACCTACAAAGCCAGCAAATGTTGGGAAAACGGGCGTCCTTCCTGTACCTTGGGTGCCACTTTAGGAAGCTTGTAAAGTATCAGAGAAATTCCTGTGGATTTTAACATCCAGAATCTGTCCAGATGAGCTGGTTCGTCTACACATATCTGTAGTCACAACAGTGATTGTCACTTTACAACATCTGTCAGGTCAGCTTCACTAATTCAGGGAAGAGCTGAAATGCAAGGTGCTGATTACTAGAATTTAACGTCTGACAAAGAATTCTGGGAATTCTACAGGTAAATCTCTGCCACATTGGAAACTGTAGAATGAACCCCCAAAACTGAACTTCACTCAGAATTATTCCAAGCCATTGTCCTGACATGACCTGTTGGCCAGTGAAGGGGAAGTGCTAGAGACAGGTGGGAGTGAAAGCAAACAGGTAGTTGGGATTAATACAGGGAAGTGAATTATGCCTGGGCTGTTCAGGCCGTGTCTGGACTAAGATTTATGGTGTGATGTTAACCCTTTTATCTGAAGCCATTTTAGTGCCAGTTAAAGCAGGGTGCTTTGATTACAATAAACTTCAAAAAATGTATTGTACATGCCAACATCGTATGTTGAATCTAGTCTAAACAAGGCCTGTATTCAGCACAATGAAATCCTATCTTCTGGAGGCAAAAAAGTGTTTTTCGATCCTATTTCCTCATCTGAGCTAGCTTGACTTGATTAAGCCATGATTAAGCCGTGACTTGATAACACCTATGCAGACAGCGTCATTTGAACTGGTCACACTGAAGCCTACCAACCAGCTCTAAATACTGTAAAAGATACATCCACACTAAGAAAAAGAAGTGTGCAAAGGGCAGGGATTCCTGTACACTGGATAACACATGATAAAATCATAGGCGTGTGCACGGGGTGTGCCTGGTGTGCCCAGGCACACCCTAATGTTTCAAAGGGTTGCCCAGGTGCACTGGGGAACAGACGCTGTGCAGGGTTTGCTACGCATGCGTGGCTAAAACCGGCGGATCTTAGGACCCCACGGAAACAGGCGGCAGGGAGCAGGATCAAGAGAGGTCAATTTAAACTCTGGGCGGGAAGGCAGGTGGTGTGCCTACCCCTGGGCAGGGGAGGGAAGCAGTGAGGCTAGACCGGGGGTTGGCTCGGGATCAGCACTGCTGGGTGGGGGGAGCAGCGCGGCGGGAGTCAGGGTGAGGGGGCCTGGGGTCAGGGGCAGCGTGGTTGGGCTCAGGGCGGAGGGGCTCAGGGTGGAGGGGCCTGGGGTTGGGGGCAGGGCAGCTGGGCTCGGGGTCGGGGGCAGGGCGGCTAGCCCAGGGCAATGAGGCTGGCCTGGGGAAGGTAGGGGAGGGGGCAGAGCACCTGGTCTGAGAAGGGGGGGTTGGGGACAGCACGGCTGGCCCCTGCCCCCCCAGAGCTGCCTCCCAGCCCCCTCTTTCTCCCTGCCAACCCCATGTTCCTCAACCCCCTCCCTCCCCCAGCTCTGCTTCCTGCACCTCCTTCCTCCCGGCCAGCCCTGTGACCCCTGACTCCCCCGCCAGCTCTGCTTCCCGCCCTTCCTTCTTCCTGGCCAGCCCCCACCCCACCCACTAGAGGCTCCCAGTGCGGATTGCACCCCACCTTCCAGTTATTCCCGCCGCCACCACCAGGCTTCAGTCTGGCACCCAGCCAGAAAACCAGGAAATACCAGACATTGCATATATTTTCTGGATTTTTTTTTTACCGGACAGAGGGCCCAAAAACAGGACTGTCTGGTAGAAAACCGGACACATGGCAACCCTACGAGTCGGACCTGGTGCAGGTACCAAGTGATGGGAAGTCTGCTGGAACTTTGGGAACCAGAGACTGTGGTGTGGGGGTTTGTGGCCCAAAAGGGGGCTGAGAAACCTAATAGACAGAGTAGGGGGAGCACCAGAAGGGTGACAGGCAGGGTGACCCTAGAACTCTGTTACAGACCAGCTGGCGGCTGCTGGAGGAGGAGGGAAAAATAGGGAGAAAGGGTCAGAGAGGAAGGGGCTTGTACCGAGAGGAGGGTGGCAGGTCAGGAGAAGAAAGGAGAAGGCACCAAGGGACAGAGAGGAGGAGAGAGACAAATGCCAGGGGGCCAAGTGCAGACAATGAGGAAAAGGGCAGGAGGGAAAGTGTCAGTGAGAGGGGGGACAGGATGATGCTAGGAGAGGAGAGGGGAAGGGCTTTGGGAGGCTAGAGGGGAGAAGGGGAGGTGCCGGGAGAAGACTTGAAAGAAGGGGTGGGCATGAGGAAGGCAGGGATGGAGCAAGGCATGTGTGAGGGCAAAGGGGAATGAGGAGAATGGGGGCAGAAGGTGATGAGGGAGTAGGCATCAGGGAAAAAGAGGGCAAAGGGGGCAATGGCAGTGATGGAAGGGGAAGGCACCAGGAGGGTGCAGGGGTAAGGGAAGGTGCAGGTGCCAGGGGATTCTGGGGGTGAAGCAGAAGGGTAGACACCTGCAAGGGAGGGACCAGCACCAGAGGAGAGAGGCAGGGCAGGTGTGTAGTGGGAGGTGTTAGGAGAGGAGATGAGGAGGGGTAGCTCACATGATCAGAGTGGAGCTACTGGAGGAGTGGGCACAGGGGGGGAGAGAAGGGCTGGTGGAGGGGGGGCAGGCCTCAGGAAGGCTGAGGACAGCAGAGGAGGGTGAGTGGTTGGGGTGCAGCAGGCACCAGGGGAGCTGATGGAGCAAGGGGAGGAGACATGGCAGCAGAGGGAAAGGGTAGAGGTTTATAAGATACGTATTAATAACTTGGGTGCCATAGTGGCACATCCAAACAAGCAGCATGAACTCAGTACTGGTGCACAACACAAAATGTATTGTGCTCATGGAAGGAAACTCTTAGAGGGGACAGTCCT
This sequence comes from Pelodiscus sinensis, assembly GCF_049634645.1. Lineage (NCBI taxonomy): Eukaryota > Metazoa > Chordata > Testudines > Trionychidae > Pelodiscus > Pelodiscus sinensis. Next base: position 39,732,024 of record NC_134718.1, read on the forward strand.
CCCAACCTCTCCACTCCCCCGCTCTGAAACCACTAAACCCAATGGAAAGACTCCCGTCAATGTGATGGGCCCAAGATTCAAGCACTTGGAACAACATGTTCAAATGCAAGCAGCCTTTTTGTTGTTCTAAAGAAGATAAACAGCTGCAAGCTGAATCCTGCATACAGATTTTTCAAACATAATTTGGGCCCTCTCTGCCCTACATAGGCATTAAAAATCCCATGGCCCTTACTGTTGGAATAGGGCAAAGTAGAACTAACTTTCCTTCCTAGGATGCTGCTCTGTGTGCTGAGTGCTGTGGGATATCTGTCTTTCATCCCGCACCTGGCCCCCCTGCCGGCAGTGCTGTATGTAGTTTGCAAAAAGCAAGTGCAAATCTCCCATTGACTTCAGTGGTGCAGAAGCAGGACTTAGGAATTGAGTGATGTTATGTATTAATTACACTGCTTCTTCAGAGTAAAGGCCAAATCCAGATCCCTATATCCAGCCCAAGTAACTGTGGTAGGTGCTGGGCAGGAGTGTAGCAGGAAAGATTCTTCTCCCCAAATCATAGATCTACTCTGAAGAGGAGGGCAGCTTATTTGTCTTCCAGCCTTAACAATATGTCCTGCCTTCACCTAACAGTGAACTCTATGTCAGGACATACAGGGTACTCCTCTGGAGTGGGGCTCTGCATTGCACGGCAGGTGAGGAGGTGCTGCCTGCCTACCTCTTCCCTTGAACTGAGGAATCACCCCAATTCTGCTGCCATGAAGTGCCAGGCTGAGGCTAGATTTGTCTCAAGCACAGAGCTGATAGGGAGTAATTTTAAAAACGTGTAAATACAACGGTTACATTCTTGGTGACGTTCAGATTATTCTGGTTACTGATCTTAAGCAAAAACCTGGTAATGTTTTCTTAGTGATAAAAGGACTTTCCACATAAGGAAATCACAATTTAGTAGCAGAGCTAATATAATGTGAGAGCACTCTTCTAGCGGGTTTCCAGCTTTTTAATACTGGAACGTGAGGAATGCTTGATTACAGTTGGAGATGCTCTTCTTAGATTGGTCTGCAGCTCAAGAGTTAGGAATTCTATCCCCGTTTTACTACAGCTTCCTTTGTTTCTTTCAGGAAATCATTTAGACAGTGCCTTAACAGCCCTTTGTCCTCTGGGGCAGTGTTTCTGGTCGCCCTGCTAACTGGTCGCCCCCGTGTTTACTTGTCAGTGCCATGGCCACAGAGCCTCGGGGCTCCCATTGGCTCCAATTTGCCATTTGCAACCAAGGGGAGCCGTGGGAAGTGGCATGAGCTGGGCCACCACTTCCTGCGGCTCCCCTTGGCTTCAAACGGCAAACCAGAGCCAATGGGAGCCATGAGGCTCTGTGGCCACAGCGCTGGTAAGTAAACACACCGGTATGGCCAGTTAGCTGGTTTCTCAAAGTGGTTTCACAGACTACTTCAAGAAACACTGCTTTATGGCAACAGCAATGGTGGTGATGCAGAACAGCAGCTGGCATTTTATTTGTGTATACAAGACACAGTCCTCAACCTCATACAACAGGGATAATAATGTTTTCGTACCTCTCCAGCGTGTTGTAAGATTACTGTTAGATATGAAGTGGTAAGTGCCATAGAAAAACGTATCTTACTATATATTTTAGAAATGTGCATGTCTGTCTGTGAGTCCGTTTGTTCAAGAATTCCTCCTAAACAGTAAGAGCTAGAACCAGCAAATTTGGTATGCATCTTCCTCTTATCAAAACTTAAATCAAGGTAAGAGTTTAGTTGTGCCAAGATAATAGGATGTGCCTGGAATTTGATTGTTTCTCATCAAATGAAAAGGGAGGGATCTGGCAGGAGGGAGCTATACTGCAGAATGACCACAGGGGGCAGTAAGGGGCCAAGCCTGTGACCCAAGACAGCTATAACCACATTGGGCCGGCAGGGGTGGAGAAAGGGACAGCTATTCACTACACATTTCAGAGAGTTTGTCTCTTTATATCTGTCTCCCAAGTGAGAGCTGCAATGGCCATGGATAGGCACTTCTCACCTGGCCCCAAGCTGCTGCAGTGAGGGAAGGCTGGGGTTGTCCTCTCTCCCCAGAGTAGCCTGCATACTAAACCCTTTATCTCTAGCCCCACCCCAGAACAATTATTTCAATGAAGAAAAACAAAATTTGAGTTAAAGATCTGAGCAGCACCCAGAAAATCTTCTAGTACATAAATATATTCATAACTGAATAAATAAAACAACACTGCAGGGATTGGGAATACAGACATTTTGTAATGCAGCTACATTCTGCTGTACTGGAACATGACTATTTAACAAATCATGTAACTTGTTAACATCATGCTTAATTTTTGTGTATATATAGTGGCCAGTAATAGTAAGGGCTGAGTTATGATTGGCTATACTAATATAAATGACTTCATTGAGTCATTTGGAACTGGAAGAATTCTCTGTGCTAATAAAAATGTTGAAGGGTCTTGTCCCACATTCATGTCGGACAGGCTTCCCTTTGTTATACATGGTCATTTTGTGCCTGTGCATTTTGCTTGTTGCTATATGCGAGAAGTGGTGGATTGGGATGTTATGAAGCAGTCTGACATGCAAAAACGGAAATGTAATTCACTTGGATCCCTTCGCTGCTCCAGGGCTCTTTGTGTGATCTAATTAACTTTTAATATTTTTTTCTGTCAAAGAAACATTCCTTTACCTAGACTACTTGGCTGTGAAGACTAAATGCATTTCCTGGCATGTCATTTTTTGGCTCTTGTTTAGGTTTGTGTCCACAGGTGATAGATAGACCATGAAACTTTCACGTTTAAAGCAGCATGATGCAACACCTAATGAACAGAAGTCATGATACTAGAAATTGCCAGATGCAGGACGTGAATGATTTCACACCATTTTTAGTGGACAGTAAAATGGGAGCTGTTCACCAGGATTAACCCCTGGTGGGTCTCTGCAGGTATGGGTGCTTGCAGCAACCCTTGACCGCAAATCACTGTGCTCAGCTAATGGGAGTAGCAGGAAGCAGTGTGGCCCAGGACACCGCTTCCCACAGCTCCATGGGTCAGGAATGGCAATCAGTGCTCAATGGGAGGTGCAAGCACCTGTACCTGCAGAGGCACAAACAAATATAATAGTGGCAACCCACCAGGAGCTAACTCTGGGGAACCAGATCCAGCCCACAAGCTGGTATTTGCCCCTCCTTGTTGTAGTATGTAATATTACTAGCTGTCTCATACAGTGAATGCTAATGTTTCACCTACAACAATTAATTTTTGGTAAACTCAAAGTAGTGCAGCATCATCACTCTCTTCTAGCCGCAAAAATCTCATAAAATCAGGCCAGGATTAAGGGAGCTATTTTAATGGTGCATTTAGGCCAGCATTTTAATAAGTGGCCACTGATTTCAGGTACCTCCATTTTCGGATGCCCAGCTTTGAGACTAGTTTTCACAGATGCTGAGCACCACAATTCCATTTGAAGTCAATGGGTGTTGTGGGTAGTGATGTTAAATATCAGTTACTTGAATAGTCGAGTAACCTCATGAATTCTTATTGATGACTCAACTATTCTATAGTCCCTGGGGATAGGGCCAGCAGCCAGTGTGCTCCAGCCCCACTCCCAAGGAGCCCTCTGTCACTCCCCGCTGTTGCCTCTGCAGCAGAGGCAGCAGCACAAGGTGCCAGGTGGGAGCTGGTCCACAAGGGGAGCCAGCTCCCTTCATGGAATGGCTGCCTATTACCTTGTGTTGCTGCCTCTGATAACGAAGCATTAGCTCAGGGTTGCAGCAGCCCATGTCTGGGGGGGCGGGCTGAGCTCCTGGACCCAGCATGAGCTGAAACTGAATCAAGCTGCCTACCCGCCTGGCTCCTAATACACTTTAAATGCAGAGCCGCAGCAGGGGTCAGTCCCAGACCCATTGCAAGGCAGGACTGAGCCAGGCTGCTGGCTAGCCTGCAGAAAAATTTACTGGCTGGGGGGTGGGGGGAAAAAGGGAAATGCATGTAGTCTATAGCATTAACCTATACGCTTTTGTTTATTGGTTAATCAGTTAATCAACTACACAATTACAACCGTAGTTGAGGGTCCACAACATCTCTGAAAGTTAGGGCCAAAGTCTCAGGCTAGACATCCATAAACAAAGTTCCCGCTGCATGTAAAACCCATGCTCCTTGGAACATGTAAGGAGCTATGAATTAAATTTAAGACCAATAAGGAAAAGTTCTTATGACCAAATTCTGTAGTTTCGCTCAGCTATTCATGGGACGTTGTAGGAGATCAGATGATAGTGTAAATCCAACACCAGAACATGCTGGCTCCTCAAAAATACATTCATGCATAAGTTACATCTCCAGCTCCATTAGCTACATTTAGATAAAATGTTTGTTTTGTATGCAAAACTTGGAAAAATAAAGTTTAGGGGAGAGATGTCCCTAGTATAGAATTAAGATGACAATTTGTGGTAGCTGAAATCTTGATTAAAGGGAAAAAATATGAGAAATTAACAAAATTTAATATGTACCTTCCCATGATGAGGGATTAGAAATCACTGCATCTCTCTTCAGGGTTAGAGGTGTATTTTATATACATCTCAGCACCACTTTCCTGCACCGCTGAAAGAGTTAAGTATTAGAGCCTTTTAGATCCATTATATAGCTAGATCCATTTTTAATATTAGTTTAACAAAAAGATCTGTTTTCTTTCAGTAATTGGTACCAGCTTCCACACTTTAAAATCACACATGAGAAAGTACAGAAGTGATCTCTTACTTACTCTGTATTAGCATGAATACCAAAAATCCTGAAAGGGAAACCCTTTAAGGTATTGTCTGCACTAGGAAAATGCGTCTTGTTAAAAACTGTTCACTAACATGATGTTTGCCCTTATTGTGGACAAGGACAATCATGCTTAGACATGAGTTAGATGTTTGTTGTCAATGCTGGGTCCACACTGTGCTCTCCCACTAAAATCCCCTGAATGAACTCCTCCCCTAAAATTAACCATGATCACATGACTATCTACAGGGGACCCACAGACCTGCCCAGCCCTTGGACAAGGTGTGTGAGAGGTGGTGCTTCTCCTTATTCCCAGAGGGGATGGGGCTGCAGGCAGACAGGACAGAGTTGGAAGTAGCCAGCCCTCAGAGCCACCCAAAGCAGGAGCTAGGAGCCCTAGGCCCTTTTAAATCACCAGGCTCCAGGGTAGTTGCCCCCTTTTCTCTCCCCCTGCATTGATGGCCTGATTAACATGTCTGTAAATATGATTTGTTCATGTCTGCCTGGGGGGCTAAGTCACCATTAACAACCTTCAATGTATAACACATCAGCTAAAACATTTTCTAACATGAAAAGTTTTCCCAAGTTAGATGCAGCATTCCTCATGTCAAAAAGGACAAGTAGGCATCAGTTCCAAATCACAAAACACAGATTTGAGGAGAACTATGTTCCCCCTAATGATACTGTTGCTCATTCCTTGGTTAGGACCTTATCATATCAGGTACTGAGCACCTCCCAGGATGTAGGATCAAGAGCTGCTCATCACATTTCAAGACTGCCCCGTAAAGAACAATCCCAGGCCATGGGTTTCCAATCAGTTAACTCCAGATTAAAGGCTAGCTAGGTTTTACTTTGTACTAGGGGTGTAAAATCATTTTAATTGGTTAAATAATATGTTTAACCAGTTAACTAATGGGAGGCGGGTGCTCCAGTTAAATACTCACATCCCTGCTTTGTACTATTTAAGGTTGGCAGCAAGGGCACTGCCGCTGCCTTTTGCTCGTCCTTGGGGGGGCACGCGCGCACACACACACACACACACACCCACCCACCCACCCACCCACCCCTTTACCCTGCATAAGAAATAACATGACACTACAGGTACAAAGGCAAGATTTTGCTTGGTTGTTACAGAATATAGGTATATAAAGATGAAGGCCTGAAACATAAGCCCACGTATCACAGGCTGGGTATGAAGCCTGAGGCCTAGACAGCAATGGTCAAGACTTTGCTAATATAAAGCACAGTCAAACTGTGAGCAAGAGGTAGGCCCTGCTCACAGAAATTGACAAGAACAGGACTGATATTACAGAAACACCATACGTAAGAGGCACTAGGCACAGGCTGGAAGTACATTCCAGAGGGGTCATAATGGAACACCTTGTTAAGAAACATCTCGGTACCAACACCCCCACATGTATACATATAACAAGAACATACTGACCCAGGTTCAAGAGTGATGTGTAACTCGTTTGTACCCACATATAAAAGCATTCCCCAAAGAGTTATCTTTGTCTAGCCAAGGGAACAATGCCGAATCCATAATATTGACTAAGCTAGTCTGTTGTCATGGGTACATATGCATAGTGACTTAACAGTGAGACTGTTCACTGAGAACTATTACGGTACTTCACTTGGCAATAAACCTGTCTGGGTGCTTTCATTCCTTACCTGATTTGTGCTCTCTGGGAGCTCTGTCAGAGTCTGTCGTGCTGACTAATTGTGCATGGTTAACATGTAGACAGAGGAACACACACACACACACACACACACACACACGCAGCTGAAAGTTTATCATCAACAGAACAGAAGACCTGTCAGGAATCCATTGGGAACATCTGACTGACAGCAGCAAGGACCTCTCTCCCTTCACCTGGACTTTATAAACATGAGGCAAAATCATAGTTCCACTGCTGAGGACAAAGAAAGACCTACTCCTTCCCTGTTCCCTAGTGGGTGTGCAGTACGCAATGGGAGGGGAGATGGAGGTGCAGCCATGGCCCTCTCCATGCTCCACACCAGTTTACACAGTTGGTGCCATAGTAAAGTTCAATGTTAATCTTAGTTCATAGATGGATAAACAGAGATTCTTCCTAGGTCTCTGGTTTTCGGTCTGTAAAATGTTGATAATGCTAATTAGCAACCTTCCTCTGAGAAGTACCCATCAACTGGCCCTCTGCCTCTGCACAGGGCAAAGCTACCACGCTGTACAAAGGGATACATAAGGACACAGAGGATGGAGAGGATACATAGGTAGAACCCTGCAAACCCATGGAGATCCACGGCTCAGTTTTGCAGATACAGATATGGGTACAAAGTTTGTATCTAGAACTTCACAAATTTGCAGACATCCCCTTTATATCAGCTGGTATCTACATCCACGGAGAGCACCACACCTGCCCTAGACAGCCCTCCGTGCTGCCCAGAGCACTCTGTGTGGTGCCCCAGCAGCAATTCAAGGACCTGGGGCTCCAGGTGCCACTGCTGCTGCACTAGCAACAGCCAGGAGCTCTGGGCCCTTTTATATCTCCAGACCCTGGGGCAATTGCACCTCCCCATTAGCAGGCCTGACATAGGGGTACACAGGGAAACAGTCACATAGGGATTCCTAGGAATAAATTGGGACACAAGGATACAAAAGAACACAAAGGGATAATTAGGCTACATAGGTATGGATAGATACACAGGGATATATAGCTATACATACAGATAGCTAGCTACATAGCTAGGGGATGACAGGGTTCATAGAGATAGGCATATGCAGTCTCTCTCCGAGTTATGAACGAGTTACGGACCAAACACTTGGCCGTAACTTGATCCGTTCATAACTCGGACCTCATTGAGTTACACGCGACCGCGCTGTTCATAAGCGCGGGTCGCGTTTGTAACTCGAGGACCGCCTTTAGAACCGCTCCATGGGAGCTTTGGTCATAAGTGTGAACGGTCATAACTCAGCTGTTCGCAACTCGGGGAGCGGCTGTATTGGGATACATTGGGGTAGACAGGATAAAGAGGTATAAATAGGATCTATTGGGATACACAGGGATAGACAGTTTACATAGGGATCAATAGGACAGATTGGATACATAGCATACCTGGGGATACAAAGGATGGATAGGATAGACAGGATGAATGGGACACATAGTACACATAGGGATACAAGGATACTGAGGAGAGATAGCATACGTAGGGAATCAAGGATACAAATGGATACATGTGCATACAAAGGATACATCCGTAAGGGAGGAAGTGTGCCTGAAAGACAATCTTGCAATGAATATTCTGGGACTAGCTACCAGACTGCCACTCATTACTAAAAGATTAGCATTTCAAGTGACTGAAATACATCACATCATACAAAATGCACTGGCAAAAGAAATGTCATGCTGGTCCCTAAACAACCTTTCACTCTGCTCTGGGAGAGCAGAGAGGGATGGGGAAGCGCATGTCAGATTCACCCTTCTCTGGTCTCAGCATTTAACCAGCATGAAGAACTAAAACCCGGAGTGCTGGTGCCATCTACTGGTAAAAGTGGAAGACTGACATAGCTGAACAGCCATATCACCATGGTATTTATGTGAGGAGGAGGAGAAAGAAGAGGGTTTAGGTGTCATAGTTCCATCCACAGAAAAAATGATACAAGACCCGAGAGCTGGCAGTGAGCATGAATCAGTGTTTCCATTTGTAGCAACAACTTTTCACCCAGTTTTTCCACTACACAATCACATCAGAGAAAGATTCCATCTTTTCCCTGCTGTACACAGACCCACCTTTGCAATTTTGCATGAGATGTTAATTTTATGCTGAAGAGGATCCCTCCCTTCTCTGAGCACTTGGTGAAAGAGGATTTGCATTGCTCCCACCTGGGAATGAGCAAGGCATTTTACACAATACTTGGGTGACATATACCAGTCACCATTATACACCTGAAACCTAAAGCCTTCCCTTGCTGAAAAATATTCATAGTTGTAACACTAAACCATATCTCTTTGGTATCCCATCCTATCTCTTGCTGGTACGTGAACTATATAGCCTCTAGATGCCGTAAGCTCACACTGCATGCAGGGAGTGGATGGATCTGAAATTTTCCTTCCCTTGATAGGTAAATCAAGCCTGAATAGGCTGTTATGGACTGAGGAGCACTTCACTGGGGTGGTTGTTTACTGTTCTTTATAAAAAAAAAAGTGAGTAGACCCCAGTCCATTTCCTAGGGGCAATTATCCATGTCACTAAACTACCACACCTGGCAATCTTCATGGCAAGCAAAACGGAAAAGTCAAGGTTGGAATAGTAACAGAAACTAAACTATTCTCTTTCCTCCAAAAGGCAGGCTAAAGCAAACAGGTAGTGAGGGGGGAGGTTGCTCCTCCCTAGTTGTTTTATGGATAAAGGGGTTTCAGCCTCTGGATCTGTCTCCAACAATAACATAAAAACTATCATACTTGTCAGACCTTCTAGACCACTATTCTGTCTCCCACCAGCGGCCGCTTCCAGGAATAAGCAATTGTCAAGTGATCTATCCCCAGTCTTTCCCAAGCTTCTGGTACTCCACGCTCCACTCCTGGCTATCCTGACTAATGGAAGTGTCCTCCATGAACTGATCTAATTCTTTTTGAACCCCATCATAGTTTTGGCTTTCACAACATTGCTTGGCATTCAGCTCCACAAGTTGTGTGTTGTCTAAAGAAGCTCTTCCATATATATGCTTGTTTTAAACCTTCTGCCTATTAATTTCATTGGGTGACTCCTGGTTCTTGTTGTAAAGAAGAGGTAAAAAATAATTCCTTCTTCACTTTCTTCACACCGATCACAATGTTACAGATCTCTATCATAACCTTGGTCATTTCTTTTCCAAGAGGAAAAGACCCAGTGTTTACTAACTTCACAACTTATGAAGCTGCTCATTATACAACGTTCTCACTCAATTATTCCCCTATCACCACATACACTGATGTCAGGAGGCATCCTTCTTGCCCCAACTTAGTAAAGGATCGAATAATTACAGATGTGAGCTTGCTAGACTGCAGGGAAAAGGCATGTGGGGTGTAAATAGAATAAACATCTTAAAAATGTCACCAACACTGAGGTTTAATTGATATTACTGTTTAGATTTCTCCAGGAAACTACAATGTCTTCAGTTATTTGCTTTGTCACAAACTTTTGTTAGAAAGATTTCTTCTCAGCCACCTAGTCAGTGGGGCTGTAACAATTTTTAGGATGGGGGTGTTAAGCTGCACCCCCCATTACAGCTGTCCATGCCCTCACTGCACCAAGTGGGGCCACAGCTGGGGGTGGTTGCCAAGCTCCGGTCGTAGGCCAGGAATGGAACCAAATGACTGGTGGCCAAGAGCCTAAGGCTGTGGCAGAGCCCCTGGGGCCAGTGGCTGGGCTCCCAGGCAGTGGCAGTGGGGTGGGCGTTCTGGACCCTAAGGCCAGCAGTTGGAACCCCAGGCAAGGTGCCAGCCACCAGGACCCCGGATGGCAGCAATGCCCCGGAGTGTGGGGTCATGCTGCATGCCATTGCATTCCTACTTCTTGTGCCTATGCACCTAGTAATAGAGAGAGGTGTTAAATAAATAGCATTTGAGATTCCAAAACTCTGCCTGGAGAAAGCTGATTAAGGCTCCCTGAAAGAAAGTCAACTTACACTTTTGCTTCTTCATTCAGACCTAAGTCCAAGTCACCCACAAGGATCCATTCCTTAGAAAAATGGCAACTTTTCATAGTTCCAGCTCTGACAATGGAGGAAAATCATGGTAGAACACCACAGGAAACTACAGAGGGCCAGCAGCCCTTGCCTATCTGAAAATGAGGGATGAAAATGAGCACCTGTCAGGTGCTTGTACACAAACACAAGAAACCTGGGAAACAAACAGGAAGATTTGGAAGTCATGATGCAGTCAAGGAACTCTGATAAAACTGGAACAACAGAGACTTGGTAGGGTAACTCACATGACTGGAGCACTGTCAGCAGGGCTGTCCCTAGGGGGGTGCAGTGCCAGGGCAATCACCTCTCCTCATGCCAGGTGTGGGACCCAGGGCAACCCCCTTTTCCCAGGTCATTCCTCTTCCTGCCCCACTTCTCCCCCACACCCTACCTCTACTCTAACCCTTCTCCTAACCTCTGCCCTGGCTCCACCCCCACCTCTGCCAGCTCCTGCTCAACCGCCCTTCCTCCAGAAGCCCCCTCCAGAAAGCAACATGAGCTGGGGCATTACCTCGGTGGCCTGGTGTGGGGCAACAGCAGGGGCACTCACCACAGCAGCAGGAGCTGGAGTGACCCAGGAGCTGTTCTACTCTCCCCTCCTCCACGCCTGCACTGCCCATTTTCCAGTCCGCTGCGCTCCTCTTCACCGCAGCAGTGGGAAGCGGAGTGCTGCGGCCTGGCCCCAGCCTGCTGTACTCTCCCGAGCCCTGCATCGCTCGGGGAAGCAGAGTGCAGCGGGCTGGGGTGCTCTACTTCCCGCCACTCCGGTGAAGTGGAGCAACCCAGCTGGTAGAGGGCAGGAGTGGCGTGGACTGTTGCGTCTGAAATCTGAAGTAGGAACATCGCTGTTTATTCTGTCACCGGTTCAACTCTATACATCACTCTGCTTCCCAAGCACCTGCCACTGCAGTGAGTGCAGAGGGGAGGTCAATCCCTGCTGCTGCCCACATCCAGGCCATCTTGGGCTCCACAGGCTCCCATCATTGTGGGGCACCATCCCATCCATAGGATGGTTGGGATGGCCACTGCAGGGCCCTCTCAAAGCACAGGGACCAAGGCAGCTACTCCAAACATCCTATGAAAGGGGCTGCTCTGTCATGGAAAGGTGTTAACTGTTCAGGAAGGACAGTTGGGGGAGAACAGGTAGAGGAGCTGCACTGTATGAGAGAGAGGAGTGTGATTGCCCAATGCTCCAGTTCAAAACTGGAGAAAAGTCTGTTCAGAGTCTTTGGGTTAAGATGAGAACAAGAGTGGTGTGACAGTGGGCATCTGCTATAGACCACCAGACAGGAAGACGAGGCTTTCTTCAGACAACTAACAGAAATTTCCCGATCACAGGCTCTGCTTACAGCACCCAGTGCCAGGGCACCTCTCTCATGCACCCCCAGCTTGTTCCAACCAGCTAATAGTAGAAATTAGTTGATGACATGTGACATCTTTAAATATATGGCTTCTCTAGCTCTCATCTAGTACTATGGAGGCAGGAGAAAGTGTCGGGTACACAGTTTCTACAGTTCATATTACCTTGTTTTTCCTCTGGATATAAAGGCTCTTTGCATATTTAAATGACAGCCCCTCAATGAGGGACTAACAAATCTGAAGTAGGGAAATAGCTGTTTATTCTGTCACCAGCTCAACTCTATATGGTTTTCCTCTCCTAAAATGCAACTATGACCTGCCAAAAATCACTTGAGACTATCCCAATGATCATCTCAAAGGAACATGAATGCTAAGAACAGCTGGGGCAGCCTTACCAAAACTGAAGCATCAAACACGTATTACTGTCCTACAAGAAATCATAGACATGTACTGCCATTAGAATGGAACCCTATATATCCTTCTCATAAGAAGCAGTTAAGACTTAGGCTTAGTACTTCTCCTTTCCCTTGCCATTCTTTGAAGTCAATAATAACTTCTATCCAATATTGTAATCAGAGCTCTTTATTATTGAAACTAGGTTTCAGAGGGATAGCCATGTTAGTCTGTTTCAGCAAAAACAACAAGGAGTCTATTGGCACTTTAAAGACCAACACATTTATTAGGATATTAGGGCATAAGCTTTTGTGAGCTACACTTCCTCAGACGCTGAAGCCGAAAAGACAAAAAGAAAAAAAGGGTACAGAGATGGGAGTGTTTCAATAGTGATAATTAAATCAGAATGGATGTGACTCATCTCCAACAATGGTGAGAAGGTGAGGTCCAGGTTGAGATTGATGGTGGGGTGAAACCTGTTGAAATCCTGGAGGAATTCTTCAGGGAACTTTTTCCCATCAGTTCAGATAATGAAGATGTTGTGAGGAAGCAAAAGTAGAGGAGAGGCACTTGTGGATGGGAGCTGAGGAAGTGTTGTTCTAAGTCAGCCATAAAAATGTTGGTGTACTGTGGAGCCATCTGGGCACCCATGGCAGTGCCTCTGATTTGAAGGTATAAATCATCTCCAAATCACCAGTCCATACAGATAATCCACTTCCTGAACACTACAGTACAAATAACTGGTGGTCACACAAGTACCACTCTGTATTGGAAACCTACTGACCACTATACTTACATGCCTCAAGCTTTCGTCCAGAACACATCCTATGATCCACTGTCTACAGACAAGTCCTAAGACACAACCACATTTGCTCTTCCTGAAAAGTAATAGGTGTAATGGCATTGCGCAAGAGGATTTTTCTTGCGCAAGAAGAGGCAGTGTAGACACTCCTTCTTGAGCAAGAGCCTCTTCTGAAAAAAATGGTGGCTCATTAGGTATGCAAATGAGGCTTGGCAATATTCCACGCTTAGCCTCATTTGCATATTACTCGTACAAGAAGCTGCAAGTCTAGGCATAGCCATGGAGTGGTTCTCGCACAAAAGGTAATTTCCCATTCAGATATTCTCATCTCATCACTGTTGGAGATGACTCACATCCATTCTGATTAGCACTGATGTCACATTCCCATCTCTCTATCCTTTTTTTCCCCTCTCTCTTTTTCTCTTCAGCATATGAGAAAGTGAGGTGTTTCTCACGAAAGCTTATGCTCTAATACATTTGTTAGTCTTTAAAGCGCCACCAGACTCTTTATGGTTATTATTAAAACTGCACTTAGGATTATCGCTCACCCTAGGAAGTAATGAGGCATGGACTTGACCTTCCTTAAAATGGCCATTAATCAGAAGAGAAACAGCAAACATCCCACCCCTCACTTTTTTTTTTTTAATAAAAGTAGCCATTATAAAGTGGGGCTCACATTGCTTGGTATTTCTCTAGAGCAGGGAAAGTGAGGGTGGGATTAGAAGAAACAAAATACTGGTGTAAAACTAAGGACTTGCCCGTGTTGTTCATTTTACCTATGAATTATGACTTTAGAGCATAGGTGGGAAAACTTAAATTACATACATAGGTTTCTTTTAAGAGATCCAGATCTGTTGGTGATGCTCTCCTACTAGTGAACACCGCATAAATGTTTTGGAGAGAAAAGGTAGGCAAGAATATTTTTCATTGGACCAACTTCTATTCTCTCACCAGCCGAAGTTGGTCCAATAAAAGATATTATGTTACCCGCCCTTTGTTTCTCTAAAATCCAAGGACCAACAGGGCTACAATAACACAATAGCTAAATATTTTCCCATGAAATATTGCAATCTGTGGGCCAGAGGATTAATTATACTTTGTTAAGACATTAAAAATCAGAATAAGACAGTGTCCCCTTTGATGCACAGTGGCAGCTCCACATCCCCAACCTTGAAGTCACACTGGGAGAAGAATGTGCCAACCTCCAGTTTCTGGTAGAGGCTGGAGTATCGGAATGCACAGGTGTCGTGTGCCCTCCCCAGCTACCCAACGAAAACGTCTGTGAACTGGCCACGGTAGTCGACCAAGGCCAGCCTGCAGGACCATCGAGAAATATCCCTTCCTGTTGATGTACTGGGTGGCTCGATGTTCTGGGGCCTGGATGGAGATGTGGGTTCCATCTATGGGCCTCCTGCAGTTGGGGAAGCCCAGAGCAGCAAATCTGGCCACGATGGGGTCCAGGTCTCCCAGGCGGATGACCCTGCAGAGGAGGACTGAGTTTATGGCCCTCACCACCTGCAGGAGACAGACACAAAACAGAGAATCAAAGGGGGTGCCTGAGCCCTTGGGAGGTCCCTGAGCTCCCTCCTTCCACCCCGCAAAAACATCCCAGGAGCCATACCCTTTGAGGCCAACCTGCTCCTCCTCCCCCCCCCACAGGGCTGTGGGTGGACAGGACTGCAGAACCCCCAGAGGACGAGGCTTCCCCCCCACTGCGAGCCAACCCCCTGCAACCTTCAACCTCCCTCTTTTCCCAGGGTTCCCCTTTCCAGTACTCCCACCCCCTTCAGGGACTGCAGCCTGAGAGGGCCTTACCTCCATGGAGTGCCCCAATGGTGGACTTTCCCATGCCAAACTGGTTGCCCACAGCCTGGTAACTGTCTGAAGTGGCGAGTTTCTAGACGGCGACGGCAACCCACTTCTCCAGGGGGATGGCAGGTCACGTCCAGGTGTCCCATCGCTGGAGGGCAAGGGCGAGCCAGGCACACAACTCCATGAAGGTTGCCTTCCTCATTTGGAAGTTGTGGCACCACTGCTTGTCGTCCGACCGCTCCATCACCAGCCAGTCCCACTAGTCGGAACTGGTGTCCAGCCTCCAGAAACTTCTGTTTACCATGTGGTGCAGTTGCAAGGGCATTGCTCCCGCACACAGGCAGAGGAGCTCAATGATGAGTTTTGAGGCGAGCTCCTGCAGGGCCATGAAGGCAGCCTGCGCAAAGTGCTGTGGAAACTGCAGCATGGCAGTGTGGGGCCATTGCATTCTCAGAGGCAGCTCTGACTCCATGGCTAGGGATGTGCTGTCGTGTCCAAAAGCTGGGCAACCAGAGCACGCACTGCAAATGCTTTGCTGTACTTGGGAGAGGTAGGCAAGCAAGCAGCAGAAGCTGAGAAATGACTGTCCAGGTGGGATCCCTTTAAGCACGTGCTGCAGATAGCCTTAGGCAACAGCACCCAGAAGCAACTGGCCTAATGCCCTGCCTGGATTGGTTCCGGGTGGCCTTAAATGTGAGATTGTCCAATCAACATGGATGCTCTCTTTCGAAATAGCACATCGCTATTTCACTGTGCTTTGTGTGTAGATGTACTATTTCGAAATAAACTTTTCCAGAAGATCTCTTTCAGAAAAGCTTATTCTGAAAGAAGCTTGCAGTCTAGATGTAGCCAAACAGTTGATACCAGCAGAAAAACCTACACCTAGAAGACAGATAGATTCTATATAATGGCTGGGATTGGGCTATTTTCAGAGAGGATCTCCAGCTCTGAAGTTTGCTTCCCTTCTTGCACTAACACAACCTGAATTTGTTGACTTTCCTGGCATGTTGCATGGTCTATTGAAGCATGCATTCTCTTTCCTTGTTTTATTTGTGAACCAGGCAGTTATTTTTCCTTTTTTATACATTTTCAAATTTACATTTTTTTTAAATTTGTATTCTACTTGCACCCAATTATGAGAAACATGAAAATACAATATAGTAAGTAAAGTTCACATTAAGCAAAGTTATTGATGGTCTCATGTGACAGTCACCCAGTAGGAAAAGGCAGAGAAAAGAGGACAGATCAGGTTTTTGTCTGCAACAATCTAAACAAAACGTGTAATGCCTTTGGTAAGCAAAGCACAGCCAGAGACTATGAGAATTTGCATTGCTAATAGCATGCATCTCTCTACTGTTTACTATAGCAATTGCAAAGTCCTAACATATTTGAGCTCAGAAGCTTCAGAGGGTAGCCGACTTAGTCTGTACTATGTTGAAAGATACAGTTTGCAATGTTTCTGTATGACAATTTGAGAAGGAAGACAACTAAAATACACTAGAATGCTGCATGTCATTTATAAGTGCTGATAAATTACTGAGCTAATTAAACAGAGCTAATTAAAAATAGCTGACAAGTGATTTCTGACATTAAAGTCAAGGTCAATATTAATTCTAACGGGCTATAGTATTATATGCATCAGCAAGCCTAGAAATACCTCTTTGGTCCTCGTCCCCACAGAATTTAAGTAATAGCTACAAACCCCTTGTTCCTACAAACCTGTTCCTTCTGCTCACCAGTTTAAGATATGCAGGAACCCAGAAAGAAATGCAGCTCAACCAACAGGTTCTATGCAAGAAGAGTGCACAGGATACAGGATGGCCAGAGAAAGTTGGATGTAGAAGAACAGGAGCAGGTGGATAGCACTTAAATCATCTGGAGAACTCATAGGACAGTGAGTGAATGTTCCAGATCCGGAGAAGTGATCTCACTTCCCCAGCTAGAAGAGTCTATTTTACTGCTGGATGCTGCTACCAAATTGAACCAACAGTTTGGATGACATGTTGGGGACTGGTTGCTCACCTGAACTCTGAGTTCTCTCCTCATTTCTTCTCCTTGTCTGGTTTCTCCATAGAAGGTTAGAAGTCCAAGCACATTGTGTTGGCTCCATCCTTTAAGGCAAAAGTGACTCAGAAAGAAGTAATTGTACCAATTGTACCCTCCTGAGCACAGCTTACATGTCCACAGCTCCCAACATTTTCTGATATTTGTTGAAATACCAAAAGAACTGCACGTGTGATTTTGCATGTGCCAATTTATCCTATGAACATTCTTTGCACTGCAACATGTTAAGTAAACTTATATGTCCATTCAAATTGCTTCCCTTTTAAAACTCAGGAAGCATGCAATGTTTGCAATAGCCAATCTAAAGACCTAATCAATGAAGCTACGTTGCTGAGGGCTATGAAAAATTCCACATACTGAGCAATGTAGTTAGGTCAATCTAACCCACCTATAGACACAGTTGGTCAATGGAATTCTTTAAGGGGTGGAATTGCGACAGTGATGGAAAAACACCTTCCATTGATGTATAAGTGTCTATACTACAGTGCTGAGTGAAAGCTGCAGCTGTGTTATAGTAGCTCTTGAAGTGTAGACATACCCACAACAGCTAAGATTCTGCAATTTTCCTCAACAACTTTGGGCTGATTTATACTACAAACTTAGGTCAATGTATTCAGCTTTAGGCCAAATTTATAATGAGTTATTTACACTACCCTTTTAAAAAAAAAAAAATCGAACCTTGAACTCCACGTGAATGGAATAAAGCCTGAGGCAACATTCATGCCTCAAATTAAAGGGCAGTGTACACACTGTGCATTATAAGAGTGCTCTGTTGTGAATGCTCTGGTGAGCACTTTGAACTCTAGCACTCTTCAGCCAGCAGAGCATGAAAAGCCCCAGGAACTTTTGAATGTTCATTTCCTATTGGAGCAACATGGAAAGCTCACCAGCAAAGCTGAGCATGCACGCCTGTGTCACAAGTCTCCAGCCTGAGCATTCAGGAGAAAGTGGATCTGATTCCTGTTGGGGAGAGACTCTGCAGGAAGAGCTCCAAAGCAGCAAAAGAAACACTGATATCTATGCCAAAATTGCATATGGCATGGTAGATACGAGTTGTTTACACCAAGGACACCCAGCAATGCTGCATGAAAATAAAGGAGCTTAGACAAGCCAGGACAAGGCTGGTTCTGAGCCACAGACATGGGAAGCACTTAAAACACTGTTTTTATTCCATGAGGGATTGGGACCCTAGCCCAGAATTCCAATCTGCTGCAAGGGCTGTGGGATAGCTACCCAAAATGCATCATCCCTGGAGTCGATGTAACCCCTGGCAATCCCTGTGGATGTACTCGGTAGACCACAGCCACCTACTGTGACACACAAAATCGTATTTGTTAAATTGGATGCTAAAAGTCAAGTTATAATTTTGTAATGTAGACATGCTCTAAAAAGCTACATGAATAACATAGCTGGAGTCAACATAATTTAAGTTTCAGGTCTTAGGTATCTTACTGCTCTCCCGTTGGCTTATCTTATTCTTCTCAGAGGGCTGGAGTACGGGGGTCGATTGGAAAGTGCTGTGCCATTGATTTAGCATGTCTTCACTAGACTCGCTAAAATTGACACCCACTGCACTGGTTGCAGCAGTGTCGATCTCTCCCCGATAGAGAAGACAAGCTCTTAATGTAAGTCAAAATGGCAAAACTATAAACTTGTCACATAAGCAATTCAACAAACTTTCAAATAATAGATTAATCACAATAGCAAAGACCGAAGTGACAAACAGGAAAACAAGTACCAGGAAGAGATTGTAAAAACAACAGGAAGATATAACCAAATTAATACTTCTAATAATACTCCTTTTACGTAGATTGATTTAAAGAAATGAATTCCACAAATACATTAAACCCATCACACAGTAAAGGGCTTTATTTCCAGCAGACAAGTCAATACTTCAGTTAGTATCAAGTTATTCAAGGTTTGAGAGATGGAAATTAATAAAGTGTTCAGAAACAAAAATCCAAAACCAAAATGCATCACAGAGAACACGTGCCCCCTAAAATTGTACGGCCTCTCTGTGGGCCTGTACATCATATGACATATCAAAAAAGATGTCTTTCAATTACAGATTTAGAAGACAGAATTATTTAGGAAAAAATACTCAGACTTTACTAAGTTCTGGAGGCAAAATTTTACTTTAATTCCTAATCCAATATATAATGCATTAAGAATGTATTCTAATTTTAGAAAGTGGGATTTAAATATTAGTTAAGCCACCAAATTGCTTTGATGAAGACAACATTTTAAAAAGTTAACGTAATGACAACAGTAAAGTCCGCAGACATACTGAAATTATTCTCCCTTGTTATTTTCTAATACTTAGTAACTGTATAAATAACATCTGTACCATAGAGCTTTTTTCATAGATGACTTTTACCATAACAAGATTTTGTTTTAGTTTTGACTCAATAATAAAAAATTTCAGAATGGAAGAGCCAAAATGCAAGGGGCTTTGATACAACACTAAGCAGTTATTTTCATTCAGGACTTCAGAAGGTGCCAGTGACTACACAAATCTTATCCCCATCTCAGCAGGCCTTTTAGTGCTTCTTGTTAATAGAAACACAGGTAACCATAGAAAGGTCATATTTTTACAGGAGGGAGAATAGGGAAGACGATCTTTTTAAATAAAAAAAAGTGAAGGCAATAAAATTAATTAGTTTAGTGTTCACAGTAAAATGTGCCAGCTTTGTAGTTTCATTTGAAACCAAGAGCAAATCATGAAACGTCATGAAAAATATAAGATAAAAATCTCCTAGAGTGATTACTAGATGAAGTTAAAATTACCACAACTAATCAGTAAACCCCAGAAGAAATGCAGGTGTCTCATAGTATGGGTCCTTCTTTAAACAGTATGCACATTTTAAAATCAATCCATAAAATCTGCATGTTTGGCCACGTTGCACAGATTTTGTTCCTAAAAAATACAGTATACAGAAAAAAAGCTTTTTTATTCCCAGTATGAATTTTGAAGTATAAGCTCAAAACCCAAAAGTTAGATATCAGCTAAAAGGATTTTATATTATTTACAAATCCAGCAGGTAGAACTGCCATAATGGCTTCATTTCCATCCTTCTAGTGGCTTTCATTCTAACCAGCAGCATCTGTGACAGGTATCTCTTTCTAGCTGGTGTCCTCACTGATCTTCTGTCATTTTAAGCAATTCCAGAAGGGCCCCAACAGCTCCAAAATAACCCTTAAAAACAAAAACAAGGACTATCAGAAATTCCGAAGCACAACAAAGTAGAACAATACTCATAAAGCTTTCTGCATTGGTAAGGCAGTTGAAAGATATACATCTTGTGAGGTCATCCTACACGAGTTTTGAACATGTGGATTGCAATTAAATTATTTCAAGGGGGGGGGGGGGAGTATTTCCCCAGTATTATTATAAGCCTTATGCTGCTTGTTGTGATTAACCAAAGATCAAAACAGCACTTGTAATGGAACCACAGTTTCCATTCTAACCCTATTAATCTAATTTTATCACCATTCGATATTTTCTCAAAACTAAAACAGGTACTGGTCTGAAATTCGGTGATGCATAGCCTTATGCCAGAGAAAGTTTGAGGCAGATGTATGAGGTTTATCAAATGAAAGGGAAGTTAGCAAGATGAGTGCCCATACTAACTGGAATTGAGGGATTTACAATACAAGAAGGCATCTTCAACCACCTCTAAATTAAAGGCCATTTTCACAGAACAGTCTATCACGTTTCATTGGCTTTTTAAGAGACATTTTCTATGCAGGGTTGCCAGATGGTTGAAACAAAAATTCCAACCCCCCCTCCCCCCCCCCCCCAAAAAAACGGGACAAAATTCTGTTGAAGGGAAAAAGGGAGGGAGACCACAGTTGTTGGGGGGGAGAGGGGGGGGAGGGGGAGAAATAAAGGGACTCCAAGGACCTATTAAGCCAAAAAAAAAAATTAAATAAAACAGCATGTCTCCTTTAAAAGTGAGTGCAGGGATAGGAACAGGGGAGCAGATGAGCACTAAGACCCAGGGGAAGCATTGCTTCCCCTAGGTCTTTTGGCCGGCAGCCATTTTGTGCCAGCAGCCTTGGGGAATCAGGGAAGCATGGGGGCTGGGGTCAGGGGGTGTTGGAAACTGGGGGGGGGGGAGGAGGGCTCGGAGGGAGATGGGGAGAGGCCAGGCGCTGAGAGCTGGGGGGGAGGAGGTCTCAGAGGGAGATGGGGAGAGGCCAGGCGCTGAGTGTTTGTAGGGTTGCCAGGTGCCCGGTATTTTCGCCTCCTGGCTGAAGAAAAATTCACAAAATACCGGACATTTTAAGTGTCCGGTATTCTCTTAATTTTTTTTTTTTTAACCAGACAGGAGCCAAAAATACCAGACTGTCCAGGTGAATACCCGACACCTGGTAACCCTATCTCTATGGCAACTGTACACTCAAACGCATCATAGAAATAGTTTTCTATAATACAAAAGGAATTCAATGGATACATTACCCTACCTCATGTTCCAAAAACAGAGCCTTCAGCTGCCCCTTGGACCAATAATCCATAGCATATGCTAGCACTTTCATAGAGACCATGTTGATTCTGAGAAAGTTTCCTACAAATACCACTCTGTCAATGTTCTGTAAAATAACAATATATAGATGAAGAACAAAACTAAATTCAGTAGATGTGCTGCTTTAGAGCCATGCACATTTATTTGGATTAAGAAAAAAACTTGGTAATTTTGAACTTTATACATCATATCATATCCCTAATCCCTGCAAGTGAAACCCCAAAAGCAGTAAGTAGCTGTGTTTACTAAGGAGGTAAGTGGCAGAAGGCAGGCAGATTTTATTTCAAGGACAGGATAAAATATGTCACTAATGTGTTAATATACATGTAATCAAATGGCAATTACAAGATATATGATAGTGTGAGAGTTTCTCTGATGTGTATAACTGACATGTAAGCTACCAATACTATTTCCATTTTATTTCCCATGTAATTTATTATGTATGCATTGATATTAGGTGAAACAGCTTTTGAAAAGTCAAGAGAATCAACAACTCCATTTGGCTCCAAAGGAACCTTGGAAGGGTATTTGATAAGAATTACTTTGGAGACATAGGAAAAGACATCTGTAAACATCATTCCCAAACTGAGGTTCCATTCTGAAAAGTGACTGTAAAATGGCAGGTTGAGTTTCCACATTTATTATATCCCACTGGTTTCTATATTAACTGTGCTCTATTTATAAGGAAAATCATTCAAAAACATTTTTAAAAATCCAGAAAATCATCTCACTAACTTCAATTTAAGAGGCTTTTCACACATCACCACCTGTAATTAAAGTTCCTGTAGATCATTATGCCCCAACTTACAATTATACTACTCCATGGAATCCAGTTCTGGTGATGATGCATGAAGAGAAACAGCATCCAACACTCATTAATTTAAAATAGTTCACACCCAGCAAGTCAACAATTCAAGAGCTAGTGCACAGCTGAGGGTGCAAAAGCTCACAAGACTCTTGTTGGGAGCTTAGGTGATGTATTTAATGAACAGTCTCTGCCGAACATCCACAGATTTCTCTCTAAAGATAATGGTGACATATGCATATGGGGCCACAAACTCCCGAGGGTTAATCAGAAGTCTATGACTGTAAAACTTCATTATCTAAATAAAGCTTTTGTTAATAAATGTAATCTCATTTGCACATTTGACTTCTCTTGTAAGTAGTTTAGCCAAGCTGATAAAAATAACTAGACCATGATGTCCTTTAGCACTGTCCAGTGGTGTAGTGAGAAGAGGATATCACACTCAAAATGTGTAAGATATTGGATAGTGCTGAAGTACATCATGGTCCAGTTATTTATATTAACATGGCTAGAGAGTCAAATGTGCATGAGACTATATTTAGCAACAAAAGCTTTATTTAGATAATGCAATTTTTAGTCTTGGAGGACAGAAATCTTAGAATTTGTGGCCACATAAACATACATCAGCATACCCTCCTATAAACTTATTTGGCTGGAGATAAGGAGTAAATCAATCTTTTACAATTTAAGATTAAAAACTAGCAGCAACATTCTGCACTCCCCAAAAAGACACAGGGGCTTCTATCTTGTAAAACACATTTCTTGAAAACTGATAGCAAAGACATTTGCAATACATTTCTCTTAACAACACACTGGCAAGCTGTTCAGGAACCAAATTTAACTTCACTCTTACACTTTCCTCTCCTCCCCTGCTCCCTGCAAAAAATTACGACCATGAAGTTATTAGAGAATCAAAACAAATGGTATCTAACAGACACATGCCCCTTTTATTGAAAATCCTAAACCTAAGGAAAACTATTCATACATAGAGTTCACTATCCTATGACAAGTATGCAAGATTTATGGCAAATTATTTTTAAGAGAACCAAAGTTCTTTTAGTGTTTTTCATTATGCTGTTAAAATCGATAGCCTAACTTTGGAAGGCTACAGAGTATGTATGTGTGGCCAATTTAGTTATACAATGAAATCTATATTGATGCAGTACAGAGGGTTATTGTACAGTTTGTAAGCAGCAGCCTTAGTCTGTACCTTAGGTGCTCTGTAGCTAGGAAAGATGCAAATCACTTCCCTCAACTGTGAACAGTGGAGTGGGGGTCCTTTGTGCAAATCTATGGGATAGTGTTTCATTGACATGTATCCAAATGTTCTGGCTACAGAATTTACACACATCTTTATGCAAGCCATCACAGCTTTGAAGCTCAGGAAAAAGAACCTTCTATTTATTTATTTATTTATCATCCTCATATTGAATCTTTTTCATTAATATGTTTAAGCTACAATCATAAGACTCATCAAATCTTACGCAAGTCACAAAGGAATCATCACCATACCCCTGAACCAACACATAATGCTTCACAACAGGCTATGTGCATTTTGCTGGCAGGGGTAGCTTTGCTTTCTCTGAAAAGATCAAAAACTGGTTATTGAATTAATGAAACCAGTGATATCACAATTTCTCCTAGAACAAAAATATTTATTTTAAGATTCAGCCTAGGATTTTTCTCTGTAATGCTAGCCCATCACACACTGTGAATAACTGCTCATCCTTTGTGTCATGTAACTAAAATAAGCATAACAAACAAGATCAAAGTGCTGGGGGGGGGGGGGAAATCTATTCAGATGTCCTCTATGAAATGCAAGCTATTTATAACATTTACCCATTCTTCCTAGTAGTGCTACTGATCACATCCAGTTAAAAGACATTATCCATTAAGCAAATAGTTAAAAAGTTCTTTGTAGAGGCATAACACATTGCAGAGTGTCATTAGTGATCTTTTTTCTCCTTTTAATGCACCACAAGCAGGTCTCTGTTGTAACTCTCGATGCTTTGATAGCCCTGTACAATGCTGCTTGAACTCCATGCCACAAGGCAACACTGTAAAGAAGCTGAAAGCAAAAAGAATGTAGAAAACCCTCAAGACTGAAGATAGCTTTCCAGAAAATGAAACTAACTCCATGAATAGTTCTTAACCAATAGGTCATGGCCCGTGGCCCACCTGGCTCAATGCAAACCTTTCCATGGACCAGCAGTTGCTAATGGAAACTGTCAATTATATAATTACATGTGAGCCATTTTGCAAGTGCTGCAACTAGGGAGAATGGTTTCATTTAACCAGTAAGAAAGGAAATGTTAATTTAAATTATTAAACACATTAAGTGCTTTAACTTTCTCATGTTAGTTTATCAAACTTTATTTAAAATGAAGTACAATATTAATTTATGTCTAACACCAAAGGTTTCCATATTTTGTTTATTTATGGTTGGGTATCTTTTTTGGTTCTACTGACCAACAGGAAAAAAAAAATCAGTTGGGGCCCACACAAATGAGAAGTTAAAAAACAAACAAACACATCCCACAACCCTCCAAAAATGTCCAACCCTTACTGATGTGCCCCCCCCCCCCGCTGAGACATCTCACTCCTCTGGCACTCCATTGCCACCAGGGGAAGGACAGGGAAGACTGAGGTTCAGGGCTCCTCATAGGCCAGATTTACTCTTGTGAGGTTCCAGGATTAGTGGATTTTTTGGATCCCCCTAGGCGCTGGGATTGGGACAAAAATAAAGGGTTCAGTGTGCAGGACAGGGATGCCAGCAAGAAGGATAGGGATGGGGGTGCAGGATCTGGGCAGGAGGTGGGGTGCAGGAGCAGGCTGGGAGTAGTGTGTCTGGCCAGGGGAAGGGGACAATAACAAGGGAAGGTACAGTGTCTGGCCAGGTGGGACGGTGCAAGAGCGGGCTGGGGGTATGGGGTCTGGTCAGGACGGGGTACTTACTTTCATGCTCCATGCTGCACGCTCCCAGGCACCGCCTCCCTCTGCTCCCATTGACTGAATTCCGGCCAATGGGAGCAGCGGGGAAAGCCTCCAGGCAGCATGCTCACATGCTGCTGTTCCCTCAACCAGGGGAGGGGGAGCGCTTCTTCCCTGCGAGCCGGATTGTGCGGCAAGGCTTGGGGGCTTTCTCTCTCCCCATCACTCCCCAAGCAGGAAGCAGGCATTAGTGCTCCAACCTTGAGGGGGGAAGTGGAAGGAGTGCAAGGCTGGAGTGCCAGCACGGGCTCCTTGCTGTGCAGCGAAGAGGGGATTGACCTTGAACTATGGACCACCTGGAAGGCAGCTGAGGACCGGTTTGAGAACCACTGTACTAAAGCAATAGTTAAAGAGAAACACTGGATCACTACATATATGGATATTCATGTCCCTGTGCTCTATAGTGAGAACAACTGAAAGGCTCTAGAGATCGTTAATTATAGGAGTGCTTATTTATTTATAAAAACTTTTTTTTTTTTAAACAAATGTCCTGTGCCTTGTTGTAAAGAAGGGGTGGGCAAAAGGGCCTCTGCCCCCAGGTCAATTAGGGCCTGGGGGCGGGGGAGCTGCATGAAGCTTCCTTCACCCTACCCTGGCCCTGCGAGGAGCCCGCAGCACTTCTAGTGCCATATGCTCCTCGCAGGGCGGAAGACTTCCCACACTCCCCCACCCCGAGGCTCTGATTGGCCTGGGGAAAGGGGAGCGTGCCAAGCCTCTTCCAGGGCATTGGTGCTTAGTGGGACTGGAGGGCAAAGGGCCTCCCCCACGCCACAAATTTCTGAAATGGTCATGGGCCACCCAGGAAATGGCAGGGCCTCAAGCCTGCGGTGAGGGAGAGTACATGAAGTCTTTGCCCCTGGCCTCCAGTGCCTACAGAAAACTGCCAGCTCACCCTTCCCTAGCTCTCGATCTAAATTGGGGTGGGCAATAAAACAGTGGTGGATCACCAGGGTTAGTCCCTAGCAGGCCCCCACTACATTTACCTGTGCCTCTGCAAGTATGGACAACTGCAGCGCCTGTTCGTCACAGAGTGCTATTCCTAGACAATGGAGCTGTGGGAAGCGGTATTCTGGTCCATTTCGCTTTCTGTGGCTCCCATTGGCCGGGAACAGAGATCCATGGCCAATGGGAGCTACAATCACCCGCACTTAGAGGTAAAAACAGCAGTGACAGCCCACTAGGGGCTAACCCTGGGGGACTGGATTTGGTCCACAGGCCAGTATTTTTCAGACCTTTAATGATTTTTGGTGCTCTGCTCTGGACCCTCTCCAATTTTTCCACATCCTTCCTGAAATGTGGCACCCAGAATTGGACACAAAACTCCAGGCTGATGCCTAATCAGTGCAGAGAAGAGCAAAAGAATTACTTCTTGTGCCTTCCTTACAGCACTCCTGTTAATACATCTTAGCATGATGTTTGCTTTTTTGATAACAGTGTCACACTGTTGACTCACCTTTAGCTTGTGGTCCACTGTGACCCCTAGATCGCGCTCTCAGTACTCCTTCCTAGGCAGTCATTTCCCATTTTGTATGTGTGCATCTGATTACTCCACTTAGGAAGGAATACTTTGCATTTGCAAATAACAGACTTCAAAAGAGCTAGAAGTCAAAATTAAATATGTATATCTATCTAGTGGGACAGTCATAGAATAGGTATATAAGCACATAAAATCAGTAAGTGAAGTCTCTACTGCATTAATGCTAGAGGTTTCAATGAAACTTATAGTAAAATTTGCAGAATTACCTCATTCAGTGCACACATGCGAGCAATGGAGCCAATGTTGTTGGTGATAGTGACCAAGGTAGCTCTGGCCAGGTCCTCTTTACTGATGGAATCTCTTTTTTCTTTACTCATCATGTTGCCAAAGCTGTGTTGGAAATATCAGTCCTTTTTATTCTAAATTATTCAGAAAGGTTAAATATTCACAGATCCATCTCAGTAAGTTTATATTATAAACAGTTTTGCTTGGATTTGATGCTGTTGACTCTGGGCACAACACGGACATGTGAGAAAGGACCTCTTAATAAAGAAAAACAGAATGGGTGAATATAGTTACAGTGGATAAAGGTGTTTCTTTCAAAATAATTTTAAATTTGCTACGCTTTGAATATTTTTATACTTTATTAGAAAACAAAAACAGAAGAGATCCTAAATGAGAACTCTGCACCACAGCAGGGCAACTTCTATACACAGACAAAAGACACTATCTAGGCATTAAGAGCTCAGTTGAGCATGCACAGCAAATATCTACTGAGCTCTTTGAAAACAACCAGATAAATATGTACCTGGATGCTACAGCAGATCCTTGAAGGCCAAATCGTTCATAGTCTCCCCCATAAATATCTTTCACCAGTTTATCGACATTGGTGCTGTCTCCTTTAGCTGCCATTTCTAGTGCTTCTTCAAAAGTCTCACAGCCAGTCAGCAAACAGCACAGGCCCAGGAATGTGCCACCTCCGAGACTAAAAGGAGAACAGAATTGTTAGGCACCAGGCCACTCTAAGAAGCAACATCCAGACATTCTCGGTCTCTTGCTTTTACTTGCTCTTTGCATGGCTTCTGTCTAGAAGTTCACATCTCCTATTTTGGACCAATGGAGGAAACACATGCTTGGCTGCATTTATAGTTATGAGCCAGGCCATGTATAATCCCCATATTAGAAGCTTGGGAATGCTATTTATGAAGACCCAGCTGGGAGGACAAACCACAGGGATGCAGCTTACAGTACATTGCTCCAACCCACCTCAACCCCACCTAGTTGTAAACTTGGGAGTTATAGCTCAAGTACCTGTGGGCTGGGCTCTAGCCATCTCTCCCTGGTCATAGGGGTCAGAGTGGAAATCACTGGTAATCAGCAACCAAAGCACCCCCCCCCCCCAATCCAGAAATAAATGGGCAAGGAGCAGCAAGAGCTGGATGCCTAGCAAGTGACCAGCAGGCTAGCCAAAGCACACTTTAGATAATAACAGGAAGCAGCTAGATACTTTCCCAGACCAGGGCAAGCAACAATCCCATTAATCAACTCAACCCTCCTGTCCAGGGCAAGGTGCAACGGGGCAAAGCCACAAAGAGCAGCCAGGGCTACCTACAGGTGCCAAAGCCATCAAGGCATTTGGGAATTTTAATGTTTTTTAAGCCTGTTCTGTACTGCTACCTTGTCAGGCTTCACTTCAGATAATCAGGCCATTTCTTGGTTATGTAAATAAAATAATGCATATTTATCATGTGCATATCAGGATGCTGAATATTCGTATAACTCCTCCAGATTTCCAAACCTTCAGCATCGACAGGACTCAGCACCAACATTTTTTAAAGCTGAATTCATGTGTGAACTCAGTGCTTGTGCAGGGTGAGAGGCCTGGAGATGAAAATCCTATTTATCAAATGAGCTGAATGTACAGGCCGTCCTCGCTATAAGTCCAGGATACGTTCCAAAAAACTTGGACTTATAGTGAAACAACTGAAACTGGGGAATTTTTTCCCATGGCCGATTTTCATTTGCACAAATTGGGGGTTTTGTTTTGTTTTTTTTGGTGCAACTTAAGAGCAGGGAATGGAAGGACTTATAACACATCTGTTTCTATGAGTGTCAATGACTTCAGTGTGGAATGGATGTGTACCACGGAGCGTATGGGACACTCCATACATATTTCTCCAAAATTTCCTGTCAACATGCCTATGTCACAGAAACAAGAAATAGTTTGACCTATTCACTCCTTGACCCCTTTATTGAAAAGGGTGAAAACTAGTCCAAGGTGGGACAGTATTTCTATGGAGTGGACAGCTGACCAACTAGAAAGTGGACTATTAATTCACTCCACAAAGTGTATTTGCCTATGATCCAGGTCAATTTTGCACCAATTAACTAGAGAATCTCAGATCTGAATAATCAGAATCAAGTACCACTCCAGTATATTAGTTATTAAACAATAATACACATATTTATATAAAATTCAGAGTTTTGAATTAGTTAAAAATTATCCACATAAAAAACAACATACAGGCTTATGGGCATGATTCTCCTCTTACAACTCTACTGAAGTCAATGGAGCTATGGTATGTAACAGGGCATCCAAGCCCTACAGCTTTAAAAAGTGACTGATTACTCTGAGTTTGTTTGAACTATATACTGGGAAACAGACAAACAGTTCAAGGATACAGAAGCTAAAGGCAAAGGAATTTTCAAGTTAATGAGTTAAAATATATTACTTATGAGGGGGGAGCAGCACACACAAGGCATGTCTACATAGCAGGGCTAAAAGCTGAAATAAGCAACGCAACTTGAGCTACATCAATTGCATAGCTC
The DNA here is from genome assembly GCF_049634645.1 of Pelodiscus sinensis. NCBI lineage: Eukaryota > Metazoa > Chordata > Testudines > Trionychidae > Pelodiscus > Pelodiscus sinensis. The sequence goes on from NC_134718.1 coordinate 39,761,557, forward strand.
AAGCTGAAATAGCTTATTTCGGCTTTTGGCGCTGTCTACACAGCAGGAAGTCCCAGTTAGAGCACTCTTCCTCCAACTTCCCTTACTCCTCATACAATGAGGGCTACAGGAGTCGGAGTAAGAAGTCATCCAGCTCGACATTATTTCAACATTATGTCAAAATAACTGCTTGCTGTGTAGACGCAAACTATGTTATTTTGGAATAACGCCAGTTATTCTGAAATAAAGCTGCTGTGTAGACACACACTCACACTCACACTCACTTATTTATACAGGTTGAAGTAAACATGTTTTATATCCTATGTGTAAGTATAATGAAAAACAGTGAAATTTTCAGCATGCTTTCGATGTTAACTGATCTATCCTTAGATTTGAACGTACATTCAAGCTTTACGAAGAACAGAACTTTAGTGAATTATGTATCCTCTGAGAAGTGGGGATGGCCACAGAGGTTTGCCATAGCTTACTCTTTAAAAGATAGGGAGAAAAGATGCAACATTAGGAGATTTTAATATGAATGGCGGACTGACAATGAAGGGGAAGGAAGTCAGAGAAAACCACACACACAATTAGAAATAAATTCTTCAGTTTTGGAGGGGGCTGGCAATATCTAATGATCATTACTAGGAAAGATTAAGCAAGCGGGGAACTATTATACCAAGATTAATATTTATTTTGTGGTATTAATAGCAAAAATATAAAGGGTATTAGTAAATGCTTCAATAATTAAAAAAAAACTAGATTTTTAGTTTAAATAATCCCCCCTCCCCCCAATATTCATCATATATGGAGATATTTTCATTTTTTCCCACACAATTCAAAAATTGCACACCTGCTTTATTTAAATGGCCAACAGCATGTGACACAATGCGGGAGGGGGAAGGGGGTTGTTGTTGTTTTGTTTTGACAATGTGAGAATCTCCATAAAGAGAGGATAACTTTACAATTCAGTTGGGGTCACTAGGTCCCTGGCAGAGGGTGCCCTGCAGCTGCCTCCAAGCCGTCTCCTATGGAGGGATGGGGAGAGAGGTGACAATAATCTGACCCCATATATATGGCATATTTACCTGGTCCCTGTTACTCTTTTATAGTTGTCCTTGGAATACACGGCTAGGATGCTGACCCCTGAGCCTATATTAACCAGCAACATTGGATATGGATTATCAAGGCAGCAAGGCTTTTTCTGACACTGTTCAGGATCGGTGGGATTTTCAAAATAATAGCACTCTGGCTGGCCATTAAACCCAACAGAATCAACATACAGCAGGCCCTGGATCAAGCAGTCCAGCTCATCCAGTTTATGGAGCTGCAGATCAGCAATCTGTAAGAGATCAAGAAGTTAATAAATGAACATTTGTTAGTTCAACACATGCAACACAGAGAAGGGCAAAAGGTTCTGATGAAGCACTTTGTACTGTTTGTGTTGGATAATATGCTACCATTAAAGTAGTCAAAGTTCTATTTAAGCCAGAAGTCAAGTAAAAGTAGATGCTGTCTGCCCAGCAACAGGCATATCAAAAGATAATCCCTCCTATACAGTATACTTGAGTAGCTTTCAACCATTTTTCACCTGCGGACCCCTGAACATTTTCAAATGAAGGTGTGGATCTCTTTGTAAATCTTAGACACGATCCATGGACCAACCACAGACTACCGGTTGAAAGCCCCTTTTCTTTGGTAACAACCACCTTTCATGGATCCTGCAGGTCTGTGGACCAAAGGTTGATAATCACTGCAGTTCAGGCTTCAGGTTCCCTTTGCCCTAAAGAGACTTTCTGGACTATTTGCACAGCAAACTGCTGCCACCAATTAAGAGTTCAGATCAAATGGAAAACTCTGTAGGGAAACCTACCCTGCAGCTGTTTGACAGTACCTGACATGCATTTATACTCACATGGTTTATGCCCATGCAATATTTTTATCCTCTCCCAGATATACAAGAATCAAATAATTTCTAGTTGCCTATAACCCCAACTGTCGTTTTGCATTTTGGCTCTGTCCTCCTTGTGTTTCCTCAGTCACACAACACAGTTACAATAAGGCAAAATGCTACATACCGTAGCACAGTGGTCACCAATAGATCAGGTGGCCAGGAAGCGATCAAGTGTCAACACTTCAGCAGCCCTTTTCCTGCTGTGCTGTCCCTGGGCCTCTGCTATGGAAGTGTTCCTGAGAGCCTCCTGTTTGCTGTACAGGGTGGGAGAGGCTGAGAGGGGGCACTGATGTCAGGGTGTACCCCTCTTCCCACCCCTGTACTCCATCTCCACAGAGTGAGCAGAGCAGGGCCTCAGAGAAGGAGTGGGGCAAGGACAGGGAAAGAGGCAGAACAAGGGCATTTGGGTTTGAGGTAGATCCTGGATTAATTTAAATTTAAAAAGTGATCTTGTGCTTAAAAAGGTTGCAGACTGCTGCTATAGCTGCATCTGTAGCCAAATACAATATGCACAAATAGCAAAGGAAGATTCACTTTTCTCTAGATATTCAAGGAGTGGAATGAAATACAGTTACTTTTCAATACATTTCATTTGTAACTCACATCACATGTTGTTCAGTGCCCTGTGAACAGGCTACATAATGAAGGAGCCATAATTAGTGATTACATGACCCTATAATCTGACTTTCAAAAATTTATGAACTTAAAATCTCAATCAACAGTGCACCAGATCAATCATCTTAATCTGATGTTTGTGCATCTCCAATAAATCAATTTAATACAACAAAAAGTATGACTCACACAAGCCTAAGAACAAAATAACCTGAAGTACCAATATCAAGAAAAGTACTGGGAACAAAATTATGATTCGGACATAATTTTCTTGCTGCAACTCTTCGGATCCATCCAGAGCTCCATCACAGAGAACTGGAATGTAGGGGAAGTAGATGAGGAGCTAACAGAGATCTGCTCTCTGCACCCATGGAATGCTTAAGTTTCAGTCCATGCTAACAGGGAAATAGGATTTCACTCTGCTCTTAGATGTGTCTATTAGGTCAGCTGATATATATATATATATATCTCTCTCGCTCTCTCTCATTTTTATATATATATATATATTCCCAGCCCAAAAAACCTTATAATTATTGTACCTCCTTATACTTGTGACTTTTTTGTAACCATTAATTATTTTACCTTCAAAATACCTTTATGAGGTATTACTTACTCACATTCTACAGATGAGGGAACTGAATTACAGAAAGCTTAGTTTGCCCAATCTCGTACCATAAGTCAGTAATAGTATTAGAAAGAGAACAAGGCCCATTCATTAACCAAAACTTATTATCCTTCATAGAAGTGAGTCAAGTAGCTTTCCCATATCAGGAAACAGATGTTGCCTTAGACCTCAGCCATGGTATTGAATAGGTCTGTTTCTTTCCTGGTGCCATCATTCTACCCTGCCTCATTCTGTTCCATCATAGCTGTCAATCTTTCAAGACCCAGTTTTGCTGAAAAAGATCCAAAGTTTCATACATTGAGAAAGGCTGGTCACCTGTAACTCCCGTGCATTCGCTGATACTTCCAAGCCTTCTATCATCTTTTTCACATGTAAAGCCAGCTCCCCTCTGGCAGAAGCTGCCCTCCCCTGGAAGTTACTGATAACAGCAATTCTGCTGTCCATCGTAATGTCTCCCCAGAGCATCCCCTTCCAATATAATTTCAGGTTGGGAGAAGAAACTGCTGAACAAACAAGCAGGACTCTTGAAGGAAAAGATTGGAGCTTGTGAAGTTTACAGTGAGTTTTACTTGTTTAAAGAGGGTGTTTAAAGAGGGAGTTATTTCTTGGTTTTTGTTATCACACTGCATAAATGGCTTGGTTTGGGACCATGTATTATATTTTTATTGGAGTGTTTTGGAAATAATTATGATTGTCACAAAACAAAGAGCGGTTCTTCAGAAGGCTTGAAAAATCATCAGGAGCAGAAAGTTTTGGACAAGCAGGGACAGTACTGTGATCACAGAGGAGCAAGGGAACTATGCTATATTCTATACCTTACCCACAAAAGGTAATTTCCAGAGATAGGTAGGTTCCAGGATTAGACAGAGGGGTAGAGAGATGTGTTGGAGAAGTGCTACAAAAACCACTGTTTGCAGAACAGAGACAACTCCATCTGTACACCTGCTCAAACAGATTTTTCAAATACTTTCATCAAGGCCTTTGTGGCATGTGTAATAATGAACAAAGACATACCTGATCACACCCAAAGGAGGGTATAAATTCACTTGACACCATGGAAAAAGAGATGACACCAGATATTTGTTTCCACAGAGGTGGAAGCTGACAGGACCCTCACACTGTGAATGGGGCATTACTGATTGATTCTGTGTCCGTCCATTCTCCAGTATAGGGCATAGGGATGTAAAATCCCAATTAATCAGCTAATGGGGGATCTGGGCTGGGGACCAGCAGGCAGAGAGCTGCTCCAGCCCCCAAGCGTTACCAGTTAACCAGACCCAGTAAGCATTACCTGTTCAGGATGATGCTGACCAGTTAACTAAGTGACAGGTTAACCTTTCAAATCCCTATGAGGGGAACATTTCCTGCATCTCTGGGAAAGTTGTTCCTTGACAGTAGAACAAGTAATTATCCAGAGAAAAATATGACCATGCTGGATCAGAGTTGAAGTTTCGATGCAAGTAAATAACATGTACGAGGCCAGGTCTACACTACAGAGCTGTATCAGTGTAACTACATCATACAAAGGTGTGAAAAACCCACATCCTTGAGCAAGGTAGTTATACCAATCTAATTCCCTCCCTCCAAGTAGACATCAATGGGAGAGGCTCTCCTCTCAGTGTAGGAGCCCAGGATGTTAATGGTTAACGGGTCAGCCTCATCCTTAACAGGTGAGGCTTACCCGTTACCTTTAACCTGTGGGGCTGGAGCAGCCCCTTACCCACTATGGGTGGGTAGGGGGTTGCTCCATCCAACCAGGGCCCACCGCTGGTAGGGGATGTTCCAGCATGGCTGGAGCAGCCCCCAACCACTGCAGTTCTGGTCTTAGTTCACTGTGGACACCGGTGCTCCTTAAAAGTCAGCTCCCCTCGGGCAACAGCTCCCAATTCCTCCTCCCCGCTCCCCCACCTCTGATACAGAGGCAGCAAGGGTGGGGAGGAGTGCATGTAGTCAACAGGATTAACCGATAAGCCCAGGCTTATAGGTTACTTCTATAGTTGACTACAATTGTGTAGTCCCTAGTGACAAATCTTAGCTACTTTACCTTTCCCCAGATTCCACAGTTGATTCCTCTGCCCCAACATGATAACTCCTAGCCTTCTCAAGCAGAAGAAGAGTCAAACTAACACGAATTTTGTCAGTATCACAGCTACCCAAAGAACTCTGAATAGCAGTAGTAAAACTGACATATTTCTTCTGCGTCCTGGAGATCTATGGACGACAGTAGAGATATAGGAGCTGTCCCTATGCAGTCAAAATGGTACCCATCAATTTGCTTACATAAAGGAGGTTATATTTGCTATCATCAGGGCTGTAACGTTTAACAAACTCAGATTTCCTAATGTCTGATGGTACTCTTTGGGAAATATTTCTAAGGGTTGTGGGCAAATGAATTTTTCAAGCCCTGCACATAAGGTATAGATTAAGATTCCATCAGTAACAAAGAATAGCCTTTTGGGAATAACAAATATGCAATAAGTAATCACTGAACATGCTTTCCCTCTTCTTATTTCTGTGTACTTTTCAAATGATTTAAAAAGTAGGTCAGATGTATATTATAAAGTTAACAGATGTACACAAATACAATTCACACCTCGAGTGTACAGATTTATAATTTATCACAATTTTAATGGACACAAAAATATTATTCCAGTTTAAAATGACATTTCCATAAAAAACTGCCTTATTTCCCTATCATATTTATTTAGCTTCTGAATTATAAATCTGTTACCAGAACCACTCCCATTGCAGTCAGTGGCAAAATTCTTACTGATTTTAGTGGGTCTAGTTGAGAGCTAATTCGACGTGAGAGGGGCACTCCAGTCAATGCCAGAAACCCTGCCTTCATGAAGAGTAAGGGAAGTTGAAGGAAAAGCGTTTTTCCTTCGACTTCCTGCAGTGCAGACAGCACCAAAAGCTGAGTTAAGCTACTTCAACTTCAGCTACATGATTAACGTAGCTGGAGTTGTGTATCTTAATTCAACTTGGTCCTGTAATGTAGACATACCCTCTACTGACAGATGATGTGGGAAAAGCTGAAATTCTCAATGATTTTTTTCGTCTCTGTCTTCACAGACAAGGTCAGCTCCTAGACTACAGCACGGTATGGGAAGGAGGTGGGCAGCCCTCAGTAGAGAAAGTACTGGTTAAGAACATACTAATCTTATGAGCTGCATGTGATGACCATGATCAGATTTGCAGAATAGTTCTCTGGAGACCAAAACAAATGGATCCACCCTCGTGAGTCTGCAAAGGGTAGAGCAGGATAGAAATATCACCTTCCCCTTTTCTAATCGGGCTGGACAAAAATCAGAGATTTTTTAAAAATCATATTTTTAATTTAAAATGGATTTTTATCATTTAAAAACATTTTTCTTTTAAAAAATAAACTGATTTAAATTTAATTTGTTATTTAATTTAATTACATAACATCTGCTAAAGGCCTAACCTTACTACAATCTATTAAAAATTGTTTAAATTAAAACCATTAAAATTAATAAGTTAAATAAAATTAATAAGTTTAAATTGTTTTAAAAAACCATTAAGCAGTATATGTTTGCACTGGTTAAAGACTTGGAACTGTGGCAAGACTTGAGTCTGCAGCAGTGCTAACTCAGCTTTTGGCAGCTTTTTCAGATCAGAAAGAATATTTTGTTCATTTCTGTTTATTCGGCTACTTGAAATCATGGACTATTGTTCATTCAAAGTTAAGAAACTACCTGGGGTTTGATAAAAGGAGGAAAGCTTGTTTTCCTTTTTCAATCTAAGAATAAAAACTAGGTGTGATGAGATCTAATTCTAAACTTTTGAAGGAGATATGTAATAAATCAATTGGTTTTAAATGAAAAATCATATTTTCATAAATGTATTTTTCTTATGTATCCAACAGATCTATAGTAGTCTTATTTAACTAATAAAATAAACATTTAAAACATTTTGGGTGCATTTTTAATTGAAATAAAATTTCTATCCAAATACACCTAGATACAAAATTGAAAAAAAAAAAAATCTAGTAAATAAGAAATGCATTTGGTTAAATAAATCCCCCTAGTTGGCAAGAAAAATACTAATTCCGTGTTAAAGGCTATACATAGTTGCAAAGAGATAACTAGTTTTGAAGATGACCAAAGAGAATCAACCTCTGAGCAAACAACTAAAATGTACAAATGAAAACCAGGATTAAAATTTTTGATTTAAATAAGCAAGCAAACCTTAATTTACATCAATCCACCCCAATTTTTCACCCCTAGGAAGTATCATTCTATACAGTTCTTCCCAATTAGCAATTCTTTAAATTAAATAAGTGACTGTATAGGAATAGCACAAAGAGGTGATTTTATTGAAAACTTTAGTTAATAGAAAGATTTGCCCGTATTTGGTTTTGGAGAAGAACTCACAGCTAGGTGCTCCTTAGTGAGATTATGTGCATTTCCCACATACCGTTCTGAAGTCCTCTTCAAACTTGTAAGCCCCACCTCCAGTGGCACAAAGTGTAGTGTGCAGGCTGGAGAAGTTCTTTTCACTACCCATCTGTATAAATCTATGCATGGCACAGCTGGGAAAACGGATGAAGTGCAAATTCCCTTTGCGTCCACACATGGTCAAGTTTTTCAGTTCAAGATGGACATCACGAATGCCTGTTTTACCATATGCTGTATTGGAAGTCAAGTATTTTCTAATGCTTTTCAGGTTTTCTACTTCTTCCTGTTCCTCTTCTGCTGTAATGTCTTTTGGTTCAAAGTAGACCAGTTTAACCAATGTTCCACCAATATCCATTCCAAACCAAGGGAATGCTGGTTAAGGGGGGGAAAAGAGAGAAATGCAATAAATGTTAGATTATCATATTACATAGAATACCTACAAAACTGAAATTCAAGTTAGCAAAGTTTACAAGATCAAATGCTGACCCTAAGGATTGTTGGACACCTGCATCTAACAATTGCAGATGCTAGACACTTCCTGATCAAATTTCATTCATAAAACCCCAGGATTAAAATAAAACTTCAGAGAAACTGGAAAAAAAAAAAAGCCTCCAGATACTTCCGAAAACATAATTTTCTTCAGAAAAAATAAACAGATGTTACACATATAACATCGCTGACAACATCCATCTTACTCGGCACTAGAGATCACCACATCCTGAAATAGTAGGTTTACTGAATTTCATTTTACTTTGATTTCTAGCATTGCTAATTAAAATGGATTGAGGGAAATGAAAAAGGAACAGGAGAGTGAAGTTTTCAGTCACTTTGGCAGTGCAAGACAGCTATATTCCCTTTCCTCTCTGTTATCCTCCTCTGCTCTTTATTTGCAAAACAAGATCTCCAGAAACGGCATCTGCTATCCCATCTTTGACATCAACAGAACTGCCGGAGCGAAGATGTCTAGTCTGGACAGCTGCTACAAATTTCCTAAGTAACCACACTGGCATGACACATTTTCTTCTTGACAAAAGAAAGGCAGTTAAAACTACAGTGCTGGTGTTTTCTTCAAGATATTGAGACATCATCAGCAAGTAAAAGCATTAGTGACACTTTATTTTAATGCAGTGGTCCTCAATCTTTTGGGGCTGCCAGGTTTTGCCCTGGGTGCAAGAATGACTTGGGCTGGCCCTGGTCACTAGGTGGGCACACATAAATGCCCCGGCAGGCTCCATGGCACCCATGGGCACCGCGTTGGGGACCACTGTTTTAGTGCTTAAAAGCTCATGAACCCATCCCTTAAATCAAACCCCAGTTTCTGGGCAAAGATTCTGTGTACTATTTGTTCCTAATAATCTGTATGCACTGGAAAGACTACCATTCAAACTGTAGTACATCTTCCCTTCACCTCCAGCAAACACCATTGTCCAAGTACACCAAAGGTTTCACTTGGTCAACAGTATGAAAAACATTAAGCATTAGATACAGCAGCCAACCAATTTGTCAGAACAGCCTATTATAGTGTGGATGACAAAATACCCCCACCTGTAATTACCATGAATCAACTACCATTCACCTATTGCTGACAGTGAACCACACTGCCTTTCCCACACAGCAGTGGGGTGCAAAGGCATGTTTGCACCTTAATGTACACTTCTGAACTGGACTGTCCTTGGTAGCAAGTTCTCCTGGCACTATTTGTGCCTTTTCTTGGACACAACCTTTTGACTAACTATCCTGTTAGGGTGAAACCCCCCCCCCCCCCCACCTACATCATGGAAGGCAAAGACTGGGACATGTTCTCTTAAATGTAACTATCAAAAATATTTCTTGTTTCAAAATAAACTGCAGAACTGTATCATGTTAGTGGTTAGATGTTAGATCTTCAACAAGCATTCTGTAAACTACGATACCCACACGAGGAAGTGAGAAGACAGATTGACAGAGCCAGACGTGTACCCAGAAGCCTCCTGCTACGGGACAAACCCAAGAAAGAAACCTACAGAACACCACTGGCCATCACCTACAGTCCTCAGCTAAAACCTCTCCAACGCATCATTAGTGATCTACAACCCATCCTGGACAATGATCCCTCGCTTTCACAGGCCTTGGGAGGCAGGCCAGTCCTTGCCCACAGACAACCCGCCAACCTAAAGCATATTCTCACCAGCAACTACACACCGCACCATAATTACTCTAGCTCAAGAACCAATCCATGCAACAAACCTCGGTGCCAACTCTGCCCACATATATACACCAGCAACACCATCACAGGACCTAACCAGATCAGCCATACTATCACTGGTTCATTCTCCTGCACATCTACTAACATAATATATGCCATCATGTGCCAACTATGCCCCACTGCTATATACATCGGCCAAACTGGACAGTCCCTACGTAAAAGAATCAACGGACACAAATCAGATATTAGGAATGGCAACATATAAAAACCTGTAGGGGAACACTTCAATCTCCCTAGACACACAATTGCAGATCTAAAGGTAGCCATCCTGCAGCAAAAAAAACTTCAGAACCAGACTTCAAAGAAAAACTGCTGAGCTACAGTTCATCTTCAAGTTTGACACAATCAACTCAGGATTAAACAAAGACTGTGAATGGCTAGCTAACTACAAAAGCAGCTTCCCCTCTTTTGGGATTCACACCTCCAGATCAGCTACTAGAAGTGGGCCTCATCCTCCCTGATTGGACCCACCTCATCATCTCCAGCCTGATTCTGGCCTGCATATTTATACCTTCCTCTGGAAATTTCCACTACATGCATCTGACGAAGTGGGTCTTTGCCCACGAAAGCTTATGCTCCAACACTTCAGTTAGTCTATAAGGTGCCACAGGACTCCTCGCTGCTTTTGCAGATTCAGACTAACACGGCTACCCCTCTGATACTTGATATGCTGATGACAGATCTCTAAATGCCAAAGACACACCTGCAGAATGAATCTGGATGCCTGCAGACCAGCCAGAATAATGATTGCTGGCTTGGGACACAAGGATAGGCCACTGAGCATGTGACCTGCTACAGCTTGGAAGATGCCAGGAGAGGTATCTAAATGCCATGTGGCACCCTCCATCTTGTCTCGAGTTCAGCTCCTGATCCCAGATGCAGCCTTATACGGAACAACAAGCCGGGAAGAACCATGGACCCATTCTGACATAAAAGTCTCTGATGTACATCCTAAGATAGTAGAGATGTTATAAACTGCTAAGAGCCTGTATTGAGAACTGGGTGATTCGATACATGTAATGTATTCTCCTTAACAACCTTTCTCTCATGCTTTTCTTTCTTTTATTAATAAACCTTGAGATTTTAGATTCTAAAGGATTGGACAAGAGTCCAAAACATGTAGTCCATTCTGGTGCACTGGGTTCACGTGCACTTAAGTCAGAGAATTTTGTGTAATAGTACCCATAGGGGTGGCACTCGGGCCTTTTCCCTCATAGCTCCTCCCACAAACATAAGGGCAGCACCACCCCAATCCCTTCACACCAAAAGTCCAGGAAAAAGGAAAGAGACTGTGATGCAAAGTAAGGATGTTAAATAACGACTAATTTACTAGTTGAGTAGTCAACAGAATCGACTAATCCATAGGCACTTCCACATTCCTCCTCTGAAATGTACAAGAGCCCACTGGTGCTCTTGAACATTTCAAAGGAGGAATGAGGAACTCTACTAGTCCCAGGCTGCACACAGTGTGCCAGCTTTGAAATGTACAAGAGCCCCCAGTAGAAGCACTTGTACATTTCAAAGCAGAAGTGTTCTCATGGAGCACGGGGTCAGCAGGGGACTTACAGTCTCCCTCTAACCCTGGGCTCCACGCTGTACTGCCACTTTGAAATGCCACACAGAGCCTGGGAAACATTTCTCCAGAGCCCGGGATCAGCTAAGATCTCCCCAGCTGACTCTGGATTGCATAGAAATGCCGCAGGAAGCCCGGGGTCAGCTAAGGAGTCCCCAGCTGACCCTGGGCTACACGTGGTACTGCTGCTTTGAAATGCCACAGTGGTGTTTCAAAGTGGCAGCGCCGTACAAGTGATCCTGGGCTCTGTGCGGTGCTGCCCCTTTGTAACGCGCTGTGGCGTTTCAAAGGGTCAGCGCCACATGGAGCCCAGGTACGCTTCCCCCTCCCGCTTTGCTACCTCTATTATATAAGGACAGAATTGACTAGTCCTTAACATTCTTAATGCAAAGGGCCTGGAGAGTAGGTGGTGGAATACACATCTGAATGAACATCTCAAGGAACAGTCACACCAGGTTACTGTTCTGCAAATGTCCAGCCTTAAGCCATCACTAAGACGACGACATTGATTGCTTGAACACTCTCTGAATGAGCCCATAATTATTCAGGGGACATTTGCAATTCCAGAAAAGGATAAAATATAGGAAGTTATCTAGTTGGAAATGGTTTCTGTTGAGATCAATTTTCTATTCATTAATTTAGTGCAGAACACAAAAAGTTGGCATTATGTACAAAACACTTTAGTCCTTTCTAAATAGATTGCTAAGCAATGTCTGTCTTCTAAGGTATGTTACGTTGCTTCTCTGCACTTGAATATGAATTTAGGGGAGAGGGTTGGAAGAAAATAACCCAAATAAGATTAAACTGAGACACCACTCTGAATAAAAATGTTGGATGCGATCATAAAGCTACTTTGTCCTGGAAGAACAGATATCTGCTATTAAGGCTTATATCCCACTGAGTCTTCTTGCCGATGTTCTAGTCAGAAGAATGAACATAAGAACAGCCGTACTGGGTCAGACCAAAGGTCCATCTAGCCCAGTGGCCTGTATGCCGACAGTGGCCAGCACCAGGTGCCCCAGAGAGGGTGGACTGAAGACAATGATCAAGTGATTTGTCTCCTTGCATCCTTCTCCAGCCTCTGACAAACAGAGGCCAGGAACACCATTTCTATCCCCAGGCTAATAGCCTTTTATGGACCTAACCTCCATGAAATTATCTAGCTTCTCCTTAAACTCTGATATAGTTCTAGCCTTCACACCCACCTCTGTCAAGGAGTTCCACAGGCTGACTACATGCTGTGTGAAGAAGAACTTTCTTTTATTAGTTTTAAACCTGCTACCCATTAACTTCATTTGGTATCCTCTAGTTCTTCTATTATGGGAACTAATAAATAACTTTTCTTTATTCACCCTCTCCATATCACTCATGATTTTATATACCTCTACCATATCCCCCCCTCAGTCTCCTCTTTTCTAAACTGAAAAGTCCCAGTCGTTTTAACCTCTCTTCATATGGGACCCGTTCCAAACCCCCAATCATTTTAGTTGCCCTTTTCTGAACCCTTTCCAAGGCCAAAATATCTTTTTTGAGGTGAGGAGACCACATCTGTACACAGTATTCAAGATGTGGGCGTACCATAGTTTTATACAGGGGCAGTAAGATATTCTGTCTCTTATTTTCTATCCCTTTCTTAATAATTCTTAACATCCTATTTGCCTTTTTGACCGCCGCTGCACACTGTGTGGAAGTTTTCAGGGAACTATCCATGACAACTCCAAGATCTCTTTCCTGAATTGTCGTAGCCAAATAAGACCCCATCATAGTGCATGTATAGTTGGGTTTACTTTACTCTTATCCACATTAAATTTCATTTGCCATTTTGTTGCCCAATCACTCAGTTTGGTGAGGTCTTTCTGGAGTCCCTCACAGTCTGCTTCTGTCTTGACTATCCTAAACAGTTTGGTGTCATCCACAAACTTTACCACGTCACTGCTTACCCCTTTCCCCAGATCTTTTATGAATAAGTTAAATAGGATTGGTCCTAGGACTGACCCTTGGGGGACACCACTAGTTACCCCTCCCCATTCTGAAAATTTCCCATTTATTGCTACCCTTTGTTTCCTGTCTTTTAACCAGTTCTCAATCCATGAAAGGACCTTCCCTCTTATCCCATGGCAACGTAATTTATACAAGAGCCTTTGGTGAGGGATTTTGACAAAGGCTTTATGAAAATCTAAGTATACTATATCTACTGGATTCCCCCTTTTCCGCATTTTTGTTAACCTCTTCAAAGAACTTTAAGGGTATGTCTACACTACCCTCCTAATTCGAACTAGGAGGGTAATGTAGGCATACCGCACTTGCAAATGAAGCCCGGGATTTGAATTTCCCGGGCTTCATTGCATGAAGCCGGCCGGCGCCATTTTTAAATGCCGGCAGTTCGAACCCCGTGCCGCGCGGCTACACGCGGCACGGAATAGCTAGTTCGGATTAGGCTTCCTAATCCGAGCTAGCTGTACTCCTCGTAGAATGAGGAGTACAGCTAATTCGGATTAGGAAGCCTAATCCGAACTAGCTACTCCGTGCCACGTGTAGCCGCGCGGCACGGGGTTCGAACTGCTGGCATTTAAAAATGGCGCCGGCCGGCTTCATGCAAATGAAGCCCGGGAAATTCAAATCCCAGGCTTCTTTTGCAAGTGCGGTATGCCTACATTACCCTCCTAGTTCGAATTAGGAGGGTAGTGTAGACATACCCTAATAGATTAGTAAAACAGGATTTCTCTTTACAGAAACCATGTTGACTTTTGTCCAACAAATTATGTTCTTCTCCGTGCCTGACAATTTCCCATTTGAGTTCTTTTAGAACCCTTGGATGAATGCCATCCGGTCCTGGTGAATTGTTGACATTAAGTTTTTCTATTTGTTCAAAAACCTCCTCTAGTGACACTTCAATCCGGGACAGTTCCTCAGATTCACCACCCACAAAGGACGGTGCAGATTTGGGAATCTCCCTAGTGTCCTCAGCTGTGAAGACTGAAGCAAAGAAATCATTTCGTTTCTCCGCAATGGCTTTATCATCCTTGATTGCTCCTTTTATATGTCGATTGTGTAGGGAACCCACAGGTTTTTTAGCAGGTTCCTGCTTCTAATGTACTTAAAAAACATTTTGCTATTTCTTTTTGAGTGTTTGGCTAGCTGTTCCTCAAAATCTTTTTTTGCTTTTCTTATTACATTTTTACACTTGATTTGACAGTGTTTATGTTCCTTCTATTTATCTCACTAGGATTGGACTTCCACTTCTTAAAAGATGCCTTTTTGTCCCTCTCTGCTTCTTTTACATGGTGGTTAAGCCATGGTGACTCTTTTTTAGGTCTCTTGCTATGTTTTTTAATTTGGGGTACACATTTAAGTTGGGCCTCTATTACGGTGTCTTTAAAAAGTTGCCATGCAGCTTGCAGGGATTTGGTTCTAGTCACTGTGCCTTTTAATTTCTGTTTAACTATCCTCCTCATTTTTGTGTAATTCCCCTTTTTGAAATTAAATGCCAGAGTGCTGGGCTATTGAGGTGTTCTTCCCACCACAGGAATGTTAAATGTTATTATATTATGGTCACTATTCCCAAGAGGTCCTGTAACGGTTCTCTCCTGGACCTGATCCTGCGCTCCACTCAGGACAAATGGCTCTCCTCTACGAGGACACAGCCTACGAACATGTTGCTATTGGGTTGAACAGCAGACCTATGAGCATCACTGCAGAAGAAAGGTGAATACCTTTGAAATTTGTTATATGGGGTTTAAAAATAACCAATTTCCTTGGATGGGAGAGTGTTTTAAAGCTGAGAGTGCAGCTAAATGAACCTGCAAGGACCTAAAAGGAAGAACCAGAAATTTCAAATGCAGTCTAAAATGTCCTGAACCCAAGCTGATGTTGGCCGAATTCACTTGGCTATTGCCTAAATAAAAAATTATTTCCTTTACAGCCTCTTCCCGACTTACGAACCGGTTACGGACCAAGCAATTGGTCGTAACTAATTTTATTCATAAGTCAGACCACACAGAATTACATGCGACTGCGCTGTTCGTAAGTGTGGTTCGCGTTCATAACTCGGGGTCCGCCATTTATGATAGCTTTGGTCATAACTGCAAACGGTCGTAAGTCGACTGTTCGCAACTCGGGGACCGGCTTTATACCTTGTAGCTGGTTTTCTACCACCAGAATTTCCGTAACAATTCTGAGAATCCCCTCTCCCCCTTTGATATAGGAAGAAATATAAGGCAAGGCATATATTAGGGATGTTAAATTTTGATAAGCAGGCGAGCCGCAGCTGGATTAGCTCCCGGGCCCGGCCTTTTAAATGTATTAAGATCCTGCTGGCTCTTAATATATTTAAAAGGCTGAAGTGCAGCAGGGGGAACCTTATGCAAGCCAGGACAACTGATTCCTGGCTCGCGTTAGGTCCCCCTGCTGGGCTCCAGCCTTAAATGTAAAAAAGCTGGAGCACAGCGGGGACCCGGCATGAACCAAGAATCAGCTGGCCCAGCTTGCGCCAATTCCCCCTCTCCCCCCTCTGATTTTTAAATGTGTTAAGAGCTGGCAAGCTCTTAATACATTTAAAAAGCAGAGGTGCAGTGTCTGGGACTGGGCAGAAGCTGGGAATCAGTTTATTCCCAGCTTGTACCCAGTCCCTGCTACACCCCTCCCCCCACCTCCTCTGCCACCTGTGGAGATGGTGCTGGGGGGAACCGGCTTCTAAGCCAGCTCCCCCCAGCACAGGCTCCTGCTCCCCCGCTTGCTGCCTCTGAGAGAAAAATAAATACTGTCTCTTGCTGTAACTATTGTTTGACAGAGGCAGCAAGGAGGGGAGGAAGGGACTAGTTGAGGGACTAGTCGACTATCCGATAAGCTTTTGCTAGCATACATCAGGTCTTCGTCCCAATTCAGAAAGAACATGGAGACCCATGCTGTTTTCTGCTCAGAAACAGAACTGATGACTCTTCCAGTTATCCTCTGCCACAAATTAGTCAACTGAAGAAGGAATGCAACCCCATTCTCAGAAAATGGATCTCAACACTATTCTTTATGTGCCACTTGTGGTCAGCTGAGACAGGCCTGCTGAGGTGATTGGCTAGCTGATTTTGAAAGCCTGGTAAGTGCATTCCTGTGTGCATGTTATCTGACTTGGTGAAGAAGTGCCAACATTCCCTTGCTTTATGATCAGACTGGCTATACCGGGCTCCTCCCTGTTGTTACCATAACACATTGGTGTAGTACTGTCCTGGAGTACACACACTACTGCTCATTGAGTATGGTCCTGGAAGATCCCCCACATATTATATATGGCCTGATGTCCCAGCACCTATTTCATGATCTGTCCCACCCACAAGCCGAGAATCATTGATCATCATTGATGCTCTCCCCAATCTATTGGGCAGGCATCGGTAACTAATGTTCTTAAAGGCAAAGGGACAGTCCCCACCCTACCTTATACTGTCTCACTCACTGCTGCCCAGAGAGTCCAGTATTTCTGGAGGCATTTGTATAAAACTGTGAAACGACTGACAGTTTGGATGATAGACTAACCTCAACTATAGCTGATGTGGTGAAGATGCAGCTTCACATAAATGCATACAGCCATAGAGCCTAGTAATTTTAGACCTACAAAAGCTGTTGTAGAAGAATGTGATTGGAGGTCGAGATATAGGTGCTGAATAGGGATGTTAGATATTGATCAACTGAATAGTTGAGTAACCGCATTCATTCCTATCGGTTACTCAACTATTCTATAGTCCCCGGGGGTGGAGCTGGCAGCCAGTGCATGCTGGCCCCACTCCTGGGGAGCCCCCTGCCACCCTGAGCTTCTGCTGGAGCCCCTGTCCGCTTGAGCCTCTGTCCACAGGGAGCTGGGGCCCCCCTGCAGACAGGGGTTGCTACAGAGGTAGCGTGGGGTGGGGGAAGGATTTGAGTAGCCGAGAAGATTAACGATAAGCCTATGCACCCCCTGTGCTGCTGCCTCTCACTGGCCCTGCCTTCTCCCCTTGCTGCCAAAGGGGAGGGGAGAGAAGGAGAGGATGTGTAGTGTTGATAGGATTAACCCATAAGCCAAGGCTTAATTGTGTATTTAACTACATATTGACATCCATACTCCCAATACATACATGTATTATTATTGTTGTTACTACTTGGTACTTCCTGAACAGCATATATATTCTCTGTAATTTTAGCCTTTCAAAGTGTGCTATTTTAGTGTTTTGACTGGTCTGTGCACTTAGTAATTTTTATTTCTCTTACACTTAAATTTAATTCCGTGAGTAGTGAGTTCTAAAATGCCTAGCCTGTCCTGACAGAAGTAATTATCCATTTGGTAACTTTTTAAAATTATATATTAAATCTAGGTATTTTGTTTCTACCGGTGGTGCACAACAGCGCATGCATCAGTGCTCATAAGAACATGTACTCCACACATGTCTGGAAAAAAAAAATCAAGTAACCATGGTCATAGACTAAGCTCAACTATAGCTGATGAGGTGAAGATGCAGCTTCACATGCTATACTACGTAAAGGCATACAGCCATACAGCCTAGTAATCTAAGACCTACACAAGGTGTTATAGAAGAATGTTCTTGGAGGTCGAAATGTAAGTGCTGAATAGGGATGTTACATCTTTGTCTAGACATGGAAACGGCTTTAAGGAAAAGGGCACAACTATCACCTCTTTGAATAATGCTAGGCAAAATTCTCTACTGAAAGCACTCAAAGAAGAATTATAAATTATATATGATACTGACAATGAAATTCTAAGGGAGATTAGAGAGGCTACCAAATAAAAAATGCTATAATAATGGGGGATTTTAATTATCCCCATATTGACTGGGTACATGTCACCTCAGGAAGAGAAGCAGAGATACAATTTCTTAATGGCTTAAATGACTGCTTCTTGGAGCAGCTGGTACAGGAACCCACAAGAGGAGAGG
The DNA here is from genome assembly GCF_049634645.1 of Pelodiscus sinensis. Taxonomy (NCBI): domain Eukaryota; kingdom Metazoa; phylum Chordata; order Testudines; family Trionychidae; genus Pelodiscus; species Pelodiscus sinensis. The sequence continues at coordinate 39,779,880 of NC_134718.1, forward strand.
CAATTCTCGATTTAGACCTGAGTGGAGTGCAGGATCAGGTACAGGAGATAACCATTACAGGACCGCTTGGGAATAATGACCATAATATAATAACATTTAACATTCCTGTGGTGGGAAGAACACCTCAATAGCCCAGCACTCTGGCATTTAATTTCAAAAAGGGGAATTACACAAAAATGAGGAGGATAGTTAAACAGAAATTAAAAGGCAAAGTGACTAGAGCCAAATCCCTGCAAGCTGCATGGAAACTTTTTAAAGACACCATAATAGAGGCCCAACTTAAATGTATACCCCAAATTAAAAAACATAGCAAGAGACCTAAAAAAGAGTCATCGTGGCTTAACCACCATGTAAAAGAAGCAGTGAGGGACAAAAGGCATCTTTTAAGAAGTGGAAGTCCAATCCTAGTGAGATAAATAGAAGGGAACATAAACACTGTCAAATCAAGTGTAAAAATGTAATAAGAAAAGCAAAAAAAGATTTTGAGGAACAGCCAAACACTCAAAAAGAAATAACAAAATGTTTAAGTACATTAGAAGCAGGAAGCCTGCTAAAAAACCAGTGGGCCCCCAAGATGATCGAGATATAAAAGGAGCAATCAAGGATGATAAAGCCATTGCGCAGAAACGAAATGATTGCTTTGCTTCAGTCTTCACGGCTGAGCATGTTAAGGGAGATTCCCAAATCTGCACCATCCTTTGTGGGTGATGAATGTGAGGAACTGTCCTGGACTGAAGTGTCATTAGAGGAGGTTTTTGAACAAATAGAAAATCTTAACAAATCTCTGGGACCGGATGGCATTCATTCAAGGGTTCTAAAACAACTCAAGTGGGAAATTGCTGAACTATCATCTGTAACCTATTTGTAATCTATCCTTTAAATCGGTTTCTGTACCTAATGACTGGAAGATTGCTAACGTGACACCAATATTTTAAAAGGGCTCTAGAGGCGATCCTGGCAGTTACAGACTGGTAAGTCTAACTTCAGTACCAGGCAAATTAGTTGAAACAATAGTAAAGAATAAAATTGTCAGGCACAGAGAAGAACATAATTTGTTGGACAAAAGTCAACATGGTTTCTGTAAAGGGAAATCATGTCTTACTAATCTATTAGAGTTCTTTGAAGGGGTTAACAAACATGCAGACAAGGGGTATACAGTAGATATAGTATACTTAGATTTTCAGAAAGCCTTTTTACAAGGTCTCTCACCAAAGGCTCTTGTATAAATTACATTGTCATGGGATAAGAGGGATAATCCTTTCTTGGATTGAGAACTGGCTAAAAGACAGGAAACAAAGGGTAGGAATAAATGGTAAATTTTCATAATGGTGTGGTGTCCCTCAAGAGTCAGTCCTGGGACCAATCCTATTCAACTTATTCATAAATGAGCTAGAGAAAGGGGAAAGCAGTGAGGTAGTAAAGTTTGCGGATGACACTAAACTGTTTAAGACAGTCAACACAGAAGCATGATAGAAATGTAGCCGTGTTAGTCTAGCATAATATAATTTATGCTATCATGTGCCGAAAGTGCCTATCTGCTATGTACATTGGATAAACGTCTCAGACACTTTGCCAAAGAATCAATGCCCACGAAACAGATATTAGACAGGATCACAAAGAAAAAACAGTTTCTTGCCATTTCAACCAGAAAGGATATTGTCTCAACGACTTGATTACCTGCATCCTGCTTCAAAGATCTTTTAAGACTACACTTGAAAGAGAATCCTCTGAACTGTCTTAAATTCATGCTTAAATTCGACACTTTACACCTAAGCTTAAACAAAGACATAACTTATCTTACCCATTACAAAGATAGCTCCCCCAATTATCACCTCTAATATCATTAACTCCCAGACATTCACCTCCCCTCCTCCCCCCAGTCCTCCTTCTGTTCTGAAATTTGATTTGTCCTTTTCATATGTGTTCATTTTTTAATTGTATCCTTTAGCATATATGGTTATGACAATTTTCTTCCACTATTTGATCTGAGGGTCTGGCCCACAAAAGCTCTTCTTGTTTAAAGTGCTACATAGTCTTTTTTTTTTGTTTCAACACAGAAGCAGACTGTGAAGAACTTCAAAAAGATCTCACCAAACTGAGTGATTGGGTAACAAAATGGCAAATGAAGTTTAAAGTAATGCACATTGGAAAAAATAACCCCAACTATACATACAGTATGATGGAGGCTTATTTGGCTACGACACATCAGGAAAGAGATCTTGGAGTTATCATGGATAGTTCTCTGAAAACTTCCACACAGTGTGCAGCGGCAGTCAAAAAGGCAAATAGGATGTTAAGAATTATTAAGAAAGGGATAGAAAATAAGACCCAGAATATCTTACTGCCCCTGTATAAAACTATGGTACGCCCACATCTTGAATACTGTGTACAGATGTGGTGTCCTCACCTCAAAAAAGATATTTTGGCCTGGGAAAGGGTTCAGAAAAGGGCAACTAAAATGATTAGGGGTTTGGAACGGGTCCCACATGAAGAGAGGTTAAAACGACTGGGACTTTTCAGTTTAGAAAAGAGGAGACTGAGGGGGGATATGATAGAGGTCTATAAAATCATGAGTGATGTGGAGAGGGCGAATAAAGAAAAGTTATTTATTAGTTCCCATAATAGAAGAACTAGAGGATACCAAATGAAGTTAATGGGTAGCAGGTTTAAAATGAATAAAAGAAAGTTCTTCTTCACACAGTGTGTAGTCAATCTGTGGAACTCCTTGCCAGAGGAGGGTGTGAAGGTTAGGACTATATCAGAGTTTAAGGAGAAGCTAGATAATTTCATGGAGGTTAGGTCTATAAAAGGCTATTAGCCAGGGGATAGAAATAGTGTCCCCGGCCTCTGTTTGTCAGAGGCTGGGGATGGTCGGCACAAGACAAATCACTTAATCACTGTCTTCGGTCCACCCTCTCTGGGGCGCCTGGCACTGGCGACTGTCGGCAGACAGGCTACTGGGCTAGATGAACCTATGTTCTGATCCAGTAAGGCAATTCTTATGTTCTTATAACCCAGGACAACAAATTCACACTCCTTGAGTGACACAGCTAACCTGTGAACAGGAAATTAAGACACTTGGATAACATCAGAATGGGTCAATATGCATAATATGGAACAGGTTTGAGAGTAAGTGTGTTCAAGGTAGCAGAACCACTCATTTGCAGAGACACTGTGCAAATTAATGAGTTCTACTACTGCACAAAACTGATGCTGTCACTTTTTTTTTTTTTAAAAGGTTAGCTTCTCCTTTTATGGTATGAATGTTACAGGCCATACTAGATTTACATGAACACCTCAGAACAGCCATAATGGGTAAGATCAAAGGTCTATGTAGCCTAGAATCCAGCCTTCTGACCATGGCCAATGCAGGTGTCCCAGAGGGAATGAACAGTACATGTAATCATAAAGTGATCTATTTCCTGTCTCCCATTTCCAGATTCTGGCTGGCCATTGATTGACCTATCCTACATGAACTTTTTAAAATCCTGATATATTCTTGTATAGTAAGCCAAACAAGGTCTGCTGCACTGAAAGAAAAGAACAGGTAAAACTGGCTCAGCTGGTGCCACTCCTCCCCCAGCACTATTTTGGATCCAGAAGTAGACGTATGGTAGGGTCTCCCCTGCACACAGGTTGGGGTCACTAGGATACAGATGGCCCCTCCCTCCATTCTCTCCTGTAACAAGACAGTGTTTTTGTTTCTTTAAAAGTCTCCTTTCCTGTATATTGAAATAGTTATTTCAAAGCTATTACAATGTAAACGTAAGTGTGTATTTAAATACAGAAGTAAGGGAAAATCATGTCACTCACTTATCAGGTGCAAAAGTGCTTTGAACCCAATAGCAAATAATGATAAATAAACAAACAAGTGACAAGACTGTCATGTATGACAAGTGCTGTGCGTGTGATGAGGTGTCCCTACATCATGCCAGTTTATAGGAACTCCACAGAATCATTAACAGGGCAGAACTGGGGGGAGTACTATTTGAGGTAATAGCATTATCAACGCATTACAGGGTTTATATAACACAAGGGGCAATAATTATGTAGCCTACCCACGTTAAAAAATAAACCTAAATTGGATTACTACGTTTCTCTTTTATTAGGCCATTGGTTTTATTTCTCTCTCAATGTATCTCACTCCCCTTTTCATTCTGCTATGGATCAAGTTAACAACTGCAGAAGAAAATGAACAAAGTTTTGTTGCTCAACACAAGCAGAATCCTTGCATCCCTGGGGCTGAGTAAAATCAACTAATAATCACACTTTTAACACCATAGCCACCAATATTCCAACAATGCAGAAGCACAGCTTTACTATTTCATTTGCAGATTCTAGCACGAGTTGTCTGGTGGAGAGATAGAAGCAATGACTGTATAGCAGACTTCAATAGGAAACAAATTCCAGAAACTGAAAACTACCACTAAAATCCATCAGCTCTGACACTAATAAGTAATAAAGTACAGTGTAAAAGAGTACCAAAGAATCAACATCAGCATCTATGCATTCTGATAAAGGTTTCAGCGATTAGCAATTTAGCTTTTGTTTTGCAAAAATGGGCTATTTTACTGACAAATGCTCTTATTAATGGGAAGTATGAAGAAAAACACAAATAGCTTTTAATTGTAATATGCTAACACCTATCTCTGAACTAAAATATGGATGGATCAATTTTATTTAAGTCGGTATTTTGTCTGACATCCTGGCTATCTCTAGACTGGCAAGTTTTTCCGTAAAATCATCTGCTTTTGCGGAAAAACTTGCCAGCTGTCTACACTGGCCGCTTGAATTTCCGCAAAAGCACTGACGATCTCATGTAAGATTGTCAGTGCTTTTGCGGAAATATTATGCTGCTCCCGTTCGGGCAAAAGTCTTTTTCTGAAAAACTTTTGTGCAAAAAGGCCAGTATAGACAGCAGGTATTTGTTTTCCGCAAAAAAAACCCCGATCGCGAAAATGGCGATCGGGGCTTTTTTGCGGAAAAGTGCGTCTAGATTGGCCACGGACGCTTTTCCGCAAAAAGTGCTTTTGCAGAAAAGCATCCTGCCAATCTAGACGCGCTTTTCCGAAAATGCTTTTAAACAGAAAACTTTTCCGTTAAAGCATTTCCGGAAAATCATGCCAGTCTAAACGTAGCCCCTGTATGTCATCGTTCTCCGGAATTTAAATTATCAAAAATTGAAAAAGAATTATTTACAGTACAAATACTGACAAATCTATTTATTGATACTAAGTATTGCTATAATATTTTGGCTAGGTGCGATTTAGTATATAAGAAATGGAGAAGCCACTGAATTCTCCATAAAAGCATTATACTCCTTAAACTAACATAAAAATGGGATTATCCTTAGCTAACCAAAATTGCATGATGAGAATAGTTAACTGGATAATTGACTCTGTTGAGCAGAGGGAAACTGATTCCTAAAGAAGCTCATCAAATACACATTCCTTGGGGGAAAGAGGAAACAATTCTGCTAAAAGTCTGCATTGCAGTAACTTACAAAGGATACACTTATCCATTGAAATGCAGTTCTAGAAAGCAGAGCATGGACATAGAATGCCCTACAATGAATCAGACACACCCAAGAGAACGGAGTAAAAATATTAGTGAGAGCAAACAGAAATAGGGTGCCGAGCTGGTGTGCACACTTAGCTAATTTAATTTTTTCTATGAAAGTTAACATGTAGTTTTTAAATGTGTAATGGCAATGTTAGATACTTAGTCAAAAACATATCTGATTGTTACCTGTATATAAAAAGTTATCTAGTCTTCTTTGGCAGTTCAAAGCAAAAGCACGTGACTAAGAAAACAGAAGGTATCTAAAAGATTATGTAATCAAGTAATCTGATAACCCAGCTGTTGGCATGTATCTGGGGGAAAGGTTCACTAATGGTAATAATAGTACATCTCATCCAGTATCCATACATGCCTGAAATGCTCTGAGCCCATATAAACACTAGACACAAAAAAAACCTGTAGTCTAGACACACACAGAGTTTAAAAACCACAGAAGGCCACAATTTAAGAAAACTCCACAAGATTTGAAGCCTTCAATGTCTGTCTCAACATGCCCTCTCATGGAAGAAACCTGAAAGCCCACAAAAGAAGTGGGTGGCACAGCCCTCCATCACCATGAATGTCCTCAGATTTGCAGGGAAATTCATGGACCTCTGTGTATCAGTTGTAGGTCATGTCCTCTCCGCAGAGTTGCATACAGTAGCATGGTTACCTTAAGTAGCTCCCTTTACACTTGCACCCCAGCTGATGTCTGGCAAAAAAAAAAAAACCCCCCACAAAGGCAGAATGATGTCTCTGGAGTAGCATGTACTCAGAATTTGGTCAGGGAAAATTTTCAATTGACTTTATAGAGTAGGTATATTGCTGGCTCTTAGGAGACTTTATCTCACATTGGTTCTGTTATAGCTTGGGAAGCAACTGTAACATCTTAAATAACCTCACAGCTACAACAGGATGCAAAAGGGATTGTATTTAAAAGAGTGATTACTTAGTGACTGCTGTATAATCTGGTTCCCAGTTGGCTTTTTTGCATTGAAGATGCTTATGACTGACTGACTGACAGAAAAGCTCCTGCTTTAATTGTAGGCTTGTGCACATGTTAGTATAACTTATGTCTCTTGAGTGTCAATAAACCACTCTCCCGGACAATGTAAGTTACACTGCCCTAAGTACAGTCTACATTGGTGCTATGCTGGTAGAAGAACTTCTCCTGCTAACACAGCTTCCACTCTCGTGGATGTGGTTTCATTACACTGACAGGACAGCTTGAGCTCTCTCCCATAGGCATAGACTGCTTCTAGTGTAGTTCAGCATTATGAGATTTAACTGCTTACTAACTAATACCTAGTCTTCAGTTGGAAAGAGAGAAAAGGTGGGCCACATCTTCCTTGTTTCTGTAAGATGCTACTTGTAAAATATCTGAATTAGGTTTTATGAAGAATCTTGATGCAATAATCCTTTAATCTACTAATTATTTCTTGAGCACTGCACAAATACTTGAATTTAAAACCATTACTGATTCAAAGCTAAGTATTTGTTTTGCTTTGGGTCTGCCTATCTTTTACCAGAGTCCCAACCGTAACATCCTATTTCTGCTGGGTGAAAGTAGTGGGAACCTCAAATGCCGCTTAGTTCACTGTGTCCAGGATAGCGATGTTGAATTGCGAGTAACTGACTCAAATAGTCGATGCATTTTGCATTGACTATTCAATTAGTCAATAGGGCACCTCTGACTCTGAAAAGCAGCAATAGCCCTAGGGCTGTTGCTATACTTCAAAGGCGAAAGCACTGAGTGGAGCCCAGGGTCAGCTGGGAACTCCCCCACTGATCCTGGGCTCTGTGCAGTGCTGCTGCTTTGAAATGCTAGTGGGGAACCTGGTGTCAGGCTCCTCACAGCATTTCAAAGCGGCAGCTGGGACCTCCCCAATGACCCTGGGCTCCATGTGGCACTGCCACTTTGAAACATGACCTGTAGCCTGGGGATACCCCCAGCTAGCCCTGGGCTGTATATGGCGTTAAAAGCAGCAGCGCTCCACACGCCACTGCCACTTTCAAAGTATCCCCTCCTCTTTCCCCACCCCTTGCTGCCTCTTTCTGATAGACTAATCCTTCACATCCCTAGTCCAGGACACACTGAAGAACTACACTGAAAGTCCATCCTGTTACATAATCTCAGAATAAACAGAATGATGCTAACATGGGAAGTGCTTATTGAGTGTCTACTGCCTATTGGATGGAACACACAAATGTTTAGTATGATCGCCCATTCACATAAATGTGAGGGCAGATGTTTATTTGCACGTGTTACTCCAAACATACTTCAGACTTATTATCTGAAATTGTAACTTTAAAAGACAGGCAGAGGCACACTAGGACTTTTCTCGAACAATCTACGTCTATGGAGAAACAGATGGTGAAATGATGATGATTTAATAGCAGGCCCAGTATTAGCTAGCTTCTGGAAGTAAGGAGGATCAAGCCAGGTCACAATTTCTTTAACTTTCCAGTGTTGTTGCAGACATACCTAAGTATGTGCAATTCTATTGCTGCAGAAGATGATATTGCATCTTTTTAAATAAAGGATGCAGACTTTGCTAACTTTCTAATCACACAAAACCAAACACCTTAGCCCTATCCCTTCCCCAAGGCCCCACTCCTTCCCTGAAGCCCTGCCCCCACTCACCACATTCCCATTCCTCAACGTCTGGCTCTCCACCCTCACTCACTTTCACTGGGCTGTGGCAGAGGATTGGAGTATAAGAGGGGGTGAGCACTCTAAGGGGGTGCAGGATCTGGGGTGGACCAGAAAGAAGGATTGAGGGTTTTGGGGTGTGGAGCCTGAGGACTTCAGATTGTGGGAGGGAGATGCAGGTTGAGATGAGGTTGGCTTTGTGGAAGGGTGAAGGCTCTAGGCTGGGACCTGGTGTGATGCTACTCCTCCATATTTTTATGGAAATATGTTTTTGAATATGCATAACTTGAATATACTTCATGCAAAACAGGGCAAGTAACCTATCATTCAAGAATCTGTAATCCCTTAAATGTGTATATTCTATTTGTGTGCATGTATCATACTTATAAGTAAAGGTAAAATATGAAGGGTAAACATGCTTATTAATCTAGAATTTCTAGTGAAAGTAATTAGTGGCATTAAAGGAACTTAATGGCCCAGTGCTCAAAGCAATAATCTGTAAATGACTTTGCTTAAACTGTGGTTGGCCCTACAAAGATCTGTGACCATGACACCTGGTGCTTGAATTTCATATTTATCCATTGGGATGGGGGAGAATGGAACAAGACTGCCTACTCTGTTTACCGTCCCTTAAATAAAATTTCCCCAATCAATGTCTGTGGCTTTTGAAACTGCCTCCTCACCTTACGAGTAGCTTTCTGACCCAGGCTAGAGAAAAGATCAGTTCTGACTTGAAGGATTTTACCTGAAATTAAGACTGGAGTGGGGGTGAGAAATATGATTTGTAAAATTCTCTCTTAGGGTGCGTCTATACTGCACCCGTAGCTCGAAATAAGCTATGCAATTTGAACTACACAAATTGCGTAGCTTATTTCAAGTCAATTTTGAAATAGCTTATTTCAAAATCTGGCGCTGTCTACCCAACACTTATTTTGAAATAAATCATTATTTCATAATGTCCCTGACTCCTAGTGGAATGAGGTTTACGAGGACATCAGATGAGCGAGCCCATTATATTGAGAAATAATGGGCATGCTCAAAAGATGTGGAATAGTTATTTCAGGATACCACTGGTATCCAGAAATAGCACTGCAGTATAGATGTAGTCTTAGTGTATTAGGGTCATTTTAGATTAGTGCTAGTTTTAAATTAGTAACTTGCTTTGATCTGTCTGTTCTCACTTAAAACCTACATTTTATACTAAATAAAAATACTTCTGTTTTATTATCAAACCCAGTGTAAATAACTGTTACCGAGGAAGGAAGGGAGGAGCAGACAGCTGTCCATATTTATCTTTCACTGATACAGAGCATGAACTGCTCAGTCCCAGCTTGAGCTAGCTCCTGGAGCTACCCCCGCTGCGGCTCTGCAGAGCAGTTGTATCAACTAATCAGATAGTCGATACAAGTTGTATTGAGTGTACGATTAGCTTGATAACCGCATTTTAACATCCTTAATTGCAGGTGCTCTCATATTAAGTAACTAGCCAATCAGCCCATCATAAGACGGGATATTCAGGTCCCTCCTCCACATCGGTCTTCTCTCCTGAGCTGTCCCCCCCCTCCGTCTCCCTCTCCCTCTCGCAGTTATCCTCCGCCTCCTGCCTCTCTCATTCTCTTCTCCACCCCCTCCTGCCTCTCACTTGGGGGACCACGGAGCCCAAACGGCTGTTTGGGCTCCACGCTCCCCGTGCTGCATGGGGAGCGCGGAGCCCAAATGGTCGCTTGCGCCACTTGCTCCCACGCAGCGGCCTGGCTGAGCGGTACAGAAGTAAGCCGAGCACCACGGCGGTAAGCGAAGGGAGGCAGGGCGGTGACTTTCACAGCCAAGGGGCGGGGCCTGGAACCGCTGTCATGCCGCACATCACTGCCTCGCCCCGTTCGCCTCCCACCATGGCACTCAGCTGACTTCTGCGCTGCTCAGCTGGGCCGCCACAGGGGAGCAAGCGGCGCAAGCGGCCATTTGGGCCCCGCACTCCCCATGTAGTATGGGCCGCCCAGAGGGAACAGCCAGCATTTCAGCAACAGTACCTCGCAGAGGGAACAGCCAGCATTCTGGCGTTACAGACTCAGATACTGGGCTACTATTTATATCAATGCTGCTTGCTAGCACTTATTCTCTATGTCAGAATACTTGCTAATTTATTTTCAGTATTGTTTTTATCAATATTCTTAAAGGTTTGTCTTGATTAGAAGTGGCTAAGTATAGCACACGCTGGTTCTCCTTGACCTAATTTAACCTTTTTTCTAGTGCAGGGGTTCTTAAGCTTCATAGCACCGCGGCCCTTTCTGACACCAAAAATTACTTTTATGACCCCATGAGGGAGAACCAAAGTCTGAGCCCATCCAAGTCCCACCACTCTGGGCAGGGGGCCAAAGCTGAAGCTCAAGGGCTTTTGCCCCAGGCAGAAGGCCTGCAACTTGAGCCCTTCTACCCAAGGCTGAAGCCCTCAAGCTTTGGATTCACCTTTAGCAGTAGGGCTCAGGTTTCAGCCCCAGACCGCAGCAAATATAAGCCAGTCTTGGTGACCTCATTCAAGGGAGTCCTCCTCACCCACATTTTGAAAACCGTTGTCTTAGTGTATGATTGGAGCATGATTTGGCTAAAAAAAAAAAAAAAGTGTTAGACGAGGTGACCTGCTTGACTACACCACCACTGAAGGGGGTTGAAATAGAAAGTTATCTATGAAGTCTCTCCACGATCATTTAATATCATCTTATCTTTCTGAGTCTCATAATTCCTTGCATTGAAAAGCACATCCAAACAGGCTCTTCTAGGGATAGTCTGGATTAGGGATGTCAACAAGTAATCGAGTACATGAATAACTGATAAGCCAGGTTTATCCGTTAATCTTCTCGACTACTTGCACTCTCCCCCTTGAAGGTGGGGGAGCAGGAGCCGGTGCTAGGGGGAGCCATCTTAAAAGCTGGTTCCCTGCTAGCACTGGTTCCAGGGTGCAACCTGCCCCCTTCCTCCTCTCACTGCTGCCTCTGATAGCATGAGGAGCAGGGACAAGGGAGGCTGCCATGAAACAGGCTCACCGAGGGCAGAGGCTGCTTCATGGCAGCAGCCCCTATCCACAGGGGGTGCAGCAGCCTCTGTCAGTGGGCAGCTGGGACCCCCCCCTTCACACACACACACACACGGGCTGCTGCTGGACCAGTCTCTGTCTGCAGCCAGGCCTATCCACCCTGGACAGAGGCTGCTTCGTGGCAGCCTCCCTTCCCCCACTCTCCAGCAGCATCCTTTGTCCATGGGGAGCTTGGACCCTCACAGAATCCTCACAGACGGACTGCTGGACCCCACACTGCTTCCTCTGTATCAGAGGCAGCAGCACAGGGTGGCAGGTAGCCAGTCCACAGGGGTGTGTGTGTTTAAACTGGCTCCCCTCGCTGACCGACTCCTGCCTGGTACCCCACACTACTGCCTCTGTGGCAGCACAGGATAGCAGGGGGCTTCCTCAGAGTGGTGCCAGAGTGTACTGGCTGCCTGCCCCGCCCCCAGGAACTACAGAATAGTCAACTAACCGATAAGAATCCATGTAGTACTCAACTATTTTATTACCCACTATCTAACATCCCTAGTTTGGATGCTCTAAAATAGTTGCAAAAACATACATGGTTATTTCACATAATTTAATCTTTCTGAAAAGAGCTGTGAGGCTGGGGCTGGGTAGCTGGTATATGCACAAGTGATCCAAACTAGAAAACTACGCAACTGATCACCAAAAATCATTTAGTGCAACTAAAGTTAAACTACTTATTAGAGACCCCAAACAATTACAGAATCAATTCAAGAGCTTCACCAAAGTAGATACTATATCCTCACTAGCAAACAGTTTTCATTTATAGTGAAAGTGGCGAGGAGTCCTGTGGCACCTTATAGACTAACAAAGTGTTGGAGCATAAGCTTTCGTGGGCAAAGACCCACTTCGTCAGATGCATATAAAGTGGGTCTTTGCCCACGAAAGCTTATGCTCCAACACTTCTGTTAGTCTGAATCCGTAAAAGCGGTGAGGAGTCCTAACACGGCTACGCCTCTGATACTTGACATTTATAGTGAGATTCTTCCCCCCGACAATTTTATATTTCTATTCTTTACTTCTGTCTGTCATGTTCTAAGGACACCATACCAATACATTAGATGTCTCACTTTTGTGGATTTAGAATGCAATTATACCTGCAGTTTGACATCTTTTTCTTGTCAGGAGACCGGGAAATGTCAATTTTCTTTCACAACATGCAAGCAAAAACAGTGATCAATACTAAAAGACTTAGTGCAGTTACCAGATACATTTTGCAATATGCCCTTTAACACACCTAAACATCTCCAAGCACCAATGTTAAAGACTGTATAAAACCAGAAAAACAGGATTGTTCATTGTTTTGCTCAACTCAGATCCTGTCAGAATTAAACTTTTCTACTATAAACTACTTTGCTTTCTGGTGAACATTATAAAACATGTTGAAATAAGTGCTACAATACACTACAAGATACTATTCTCCTGCAAGTGTAATAACTAGCTACAAATACACTTATGTACAAGATAGCCATAAGACACCCAATTTTGTAGAAGTTATTAAAGAAACTCATTACTTACCCAGACCTGAACTGATTCTACTGAGTATTGCCCCCCCCCAAAAAAAATTACCAAAAATTCAGTAAACTTCAGTCTACGAAGCCTGCATTAAAATCAAGAATGAGGTCATATTTGAAAGTGCTAGTCTAACTTTATCTCCTTACAAGTCTTTTTACACATTCAGTGAGAAAGGAACTTTAACAAAAACACCCCCAAATAATCCACTAAAGAAGTCACCTACTGTCAGAAACATGCCATAAAATCCAAGATATCTAGACAAAAACCAGTTTGTACTTAGTTTTAACTTTATTATGTTTTGGCACAGAGTATTTATGGGTTGTAACTATGTCTGATTACCTGTTTAAAATATGCTGAACTTCAAAACCCTATACAAAATAGCAAGTGAATTAGGTCAACAAATCTCAGTTCCAAACACTGCATCAAGCATGCAGCAATGAGCAGAGCTATTGTTTCTCTAATGTCTATTCACAAGTGGATTTATATATAAAGTTTTGGAATTAAACAGCTTTTTTTCATAACTGAGCCTAGGTTTTAAAAACCATCAATTACTAAGCAAACAGAAGTATGTTATTAGTAATCAAAAACATAAATACTGCAAACATTTTGAATACATGTGGATTTTCAATTTTATATATATAAATAAATATAAATGTGGGTAATCAGTTTACCAGTCCTTACAACACCAATAACCAAAAAACCCTAAGCGATAATTACAAAGAACACACTTTACATACAAATTTCAGATTGTATTTGCAGTATAAATAAAAATACTTCCTATAAAGCTGAAAAATCAAATGTTTAATTTCTGGATGAACTAATTTTCATTTAACAGGACAACATATACAAGTACAACGGTTTTATTTCCAATTTTTCAGTAATTAAATTAGAAAAAAAAACAGCAATAAATCATTAAGTAACGACCTTAATTAGGATTTCTCTCTCATTTACTTACAATGGTTCTTGGCAATTACGAGCTTCATTGGAATGTCTAAGTCACAGAGGACCATGTTTCAAAAGCGGCTAAAGTAATAACCAATTCAAGGTATTTTCTACCGACTATCCAAGGCTATATCACCTACAAGTTTATATCACAACGGAACTGTAAGTTGTTGGGTTTTTTTTTAACAAGGTCACATTTATGCAGCTGTAAATTAGGAAATCTCTCATTTTAGCTTTCAGCACAGCAATTCAAGAAACCAATCCACATGCCCACCACATTCCAGCCTCCTCATTGGTCAAACACTGGCCCAGCCCACATGGTATCAGTAGGTGTGTTCCCCAAAACACAGTTTTATTGGCTGAAACAAGATGGTATTTAATGAACTGATTCTGCGGTGGTGGGGGAGGAGGGGATGCCAGTCACACTACAGAGCTCCTTCTCACCCAGCCGGGGGGAATGGGCATGGCTCATCCTTGCCCACCCGCCCCGCCTTGCAGCTGGCCTTAGAAAATCCCTCACCTCACACAGTGAAATAGACACAAGGGCTTGGAGTCATTTATAGGCAAAGTCCTTGCGCTCCAGGGGGAGGTCACAGGGGATCCCCTTCTTCCTAGAAGCCTGAGAGGAGCCTGGGTACCCGGGCGAGGCGGGAAGGGGCCTCGGTGACCCCAGGGCTTGCGCTCTGTGGGGCCCAAGGAGGCGGGCTGCCGACAAGCCCTTCTCCCTGCGCCGCTGGTGCACGGGGCGAGCGTGGCGGGGCGCGCGGAGGGGGTGGGGGCGAGGCTGAGCCCGGCGCATGCATCACTTACGCGGCCTGTTCCGCCTGCCCGAGTCCAGCCGCCTCCGCAGCCGGCACTTCTTGGCGGGGGAGCCGTGGCCGGGCAGCGGCGGCTCCTGGCGCGGCGGCGGGTGGAAGCCGTTGAGCAGCTGCCCGTTGAGCAGCGAGCCGGAGGGGGCGGCGGCCGGCGGGGCTCGGGGCCGCTCCCCCATGGCGGCCGCAGGCTCGCTCCTTTGTCTCCGCGCAGCCAGCGGGCGGACCCGGCAGCGGCGCCTCAGCGCCCGCCGCTCACGCTGCTCCGGTCCCGCCGCAACCTGCTCTGGATGCGGCGCCGCTGCCGGAGCCCCCGCCCCCGGCCTCCCGCCGGCAGCGCGCGGCGCAGGCGTCCTGCCCGCTGCGGAGGGGGGAGGGGCCGGCGGCGGCAGCAGCAGCATGTGGGTGCCCGGCGGCCGCCTCTCCCTCGCTGCGGGGTCGCAGCGTCCCGGGCTGCGCGGTGGGGAAGGCCGGGCCGCGCGCTCGGTAGGGTGCCGGGGCCTGGCAGGCTGGGGATGGGCCCTGCTGTCCGCACCGGCGCCCAGCCGGGCCAGCCCTAGCACCTGGGGCTGTGCGGCGGGGCCGGGGCTGCTCCCCGAGTGACCTTCCCTGGGCCGTGCTACACGCCTGCACCGCAGTGCCGTTGCCTTGGCTTGGCTGAGAGGCACGTGTCTTCTGGCTCTGAGCGTGTGGGCCGGGTGTCCGGCGTCCAGGCCCGTTCTGTGTGCGTCTGTGAGTGGTATCGCAGAATTGTAGGACTGGCCAGGACTTAGGAGGTCATCTAGTCCAGTCGCCTGTGCACATGGCTGGACTAAGTATTACCTAGACTGGGGGAGTGACCTTTGGCCCGCAGCTTGCCTTGATCCAGCTGCCTGGTACCTTCCCTGGATTGGTAAATCCATTGGTAACTATGGATAGTGGATGTGGCTATCCACAGCTGTTCATTTTTTATGGTTGTGGATACAAAACTTTATATCCACACAGGGCTTTATTAATCTGGCCCCTGATGTTTGGAGCTCCCCAGTAGGTGTGGAGGAGCATGGCTCTGTGTCCTTGGAAAGAATAGGATGGAAGGGGCTGGGCTGAGGGCAGTCAGCCCTTAGTGCTCCCCAGACCATGGCATGCCCTTCCCAAGCCTTCAGAGCTGTGCAGCAATTCAAAGGAGCCCAAGGCTCCCCTCACTGATGCAATAGCAGCAGCCAGAAGCTTGGTCCAAATCTCTGGGCCACAGGGCAAGCGACCCCCTTTGCTCCTCCCCGTTTGTGGGTCTGGGGCTCTCCCCCCCCCCCCTTTTCTGCAGCAAGGCAGGCTGGCACTCTGCTGCTGAGGGGAACCTTCCAGGATGATCAATGCAAGCTGTGGGGGACACCCGGCCTGCAGGCTTACCTTAGCACAGGCATGTCCAAAGTCCGGCCCGCGGGCCAATTGCGGCCCGTGTTCCGGTTTAATACGGCCCCCCAGGTAATTTGGCAATATCTATCTTTTATGGCCCCCAACGAATCCATATGTATTGAGATGAATACATTGTAAAATCTCAGTTAATGTCAGTTGGTCTAAATCAGTTATAAATATATTTGGACACAACATGTATACTTGGTGTTATGTTCCTGTTCATATTTTTTGAACTTAAAAGTTGACAGACAACCTTTATTACCAATAATATGTAATGTACTTTACAATGTTCCTGACATATATTTCAGCTTCTTGGATTTTTTTTTCATCTGGCCTTCAGATATGAAAGGCAGAGTGATTAACACCTGTTTAGATTTGTCATCCATGTGACAAAATGAAAAGTATGCCGTTTGCAATAAACGTTGCATAAAATAGTTAATTTGCATTTAATTTTAATGGTTCAAAGAATGTCAGGCAAAATGGTCGGCCCTCACGCTTGTTCACTTCATCAAATCTGGCCCTCTTTGAAAAAAGTTTGGACACCCCTGCCTTAGCAGGAGAGAGAAAGCAGTTCTTTGCACTGCAGGGAAGCACTCCCTGCAGGCACTGCCCTCCGTTATTCCCTGCCAGTGGAAACAATGGCAAGTGGGGGAGGGGGGGCACTTCCTTGCAGCACACAGAGCTGTGTGGAGCTGCCTATACCCACCTCCATTCCCTGGGAGCTGTGCCATATAGGTGCTCTAATCCCCTGTCCCCTCCTGCTCAAAATCCCCCCCCCCCCCCCAAGCCTGCTCCTGCACTCTCCTGCAAGGTGAGTGGGGCCGGGAGCTGGGCAGCACGGGGCCCTGAATGCGTGGGGCCCGAGGCAACCACCTTGCCTTGCCCAAAGGCCAGGCCTGCTCCCTGGTAGCCCTCTCTGGCTGAGCTGGAATTCATATGCAAATTTGACACCCTGAACCAAGGTCTAAATCAGGGGTCAGCTATGTCTGGCATGTGTGCCATAACTGGCATGCAAGATGATTTGCAGAGGCACACGGGGGTGGAGAAAGCCCCAAGCCTTGCCCTGTGATCGGGGGAAAAAACCAGAGCTATGAATGGTGTTAGAGAAAAGAAACTGCCCCCCCAGTAAAAAAGTTTGGCCAGGCTGCTCTTGACTCCTTGAGAGAAACCGGCCGCACCCTTCCTGCATACCATTGCCTTTAGAAAAGCAAAAGGTGTGAAAAGGGGAAAATAGCCTGACTCTCCCACACGTCACCTTGGCATGAGAACTGCGGGGCTTACCTGGTCGCATGAAACCTGCACAGTTTCGGCCCAACCCCTGGGACACAGACCCCCCCACTTGGTGACCATTGGGCCATATATGGTAATATGCAAGCGCGGGAAAGCGATGTGCAGATTTGGGGATAAATACCCATGGCACAGTTTGCTCTAGGAGGTCTTTGCAACACACGTACTACCGTGCGTGTGCCTTCTCGTATACTTCAAAGCGCTGCCGGCCTGATCAACCGACCAGCCACCTCCCCTGACTCTCGGGCGTAACCAAGGCCTTCGCAACCGAACCGATATCTGTGAAATGTTCTGTGTGCTGTGTAAGTTGGTATGTATGATTTGATTTTTTCTTGTTGTATAAGCTTAGTGTTGTAGTTGTTTGTGGGTAGTACATAAGAGTTTGTAGTTATCACTGTTATTTTATTACTGTAGCTGGATATTTTAGGATTAGAGACTATTCCCCTTGCCATTCCCATCCCTATATCTCTGACACGTTTTACTAGAAACCATAGAATAAATATAATAAATACTGTAAATTCATTATTAACACGGTCTATTAAAAATCTTAGAATAAATACTATAAATTCACCACTGTCATAAATAAATATTTTTTATTTGATAAAACTGTCCACCTGGCTCTGTCCTTCCTCCCTTGGGTATTCATTATCGGACCTGTGATTCTCGCGACAAATGGATCCACATACACATGTTTGCACTCTCCCTGCTGCAGGAACAAAGCAGTGCACCGGCACACTGCCTGCAAGCTTTTCCTGCTGTTCTGTTGCCCAGAATCCAGATAATGGAGCAGTGGAAAGCCATGCCTGGGACAGGGAGCCAGAGAGCATCATGGGGGGGCAAAATCAGATCTGGCCACCATTCTTCCCTATGAAGGTCCTGCTGCAGCCATGGCTGTGTCCCTGCTGCTCTGCTTCCGCCTCCTGTGTGGGCCGTGCACTCGCACCAGCCAGAGAGCTCTGTGAGGCCACTGGATCCTGGCCAGCCACCTTGGACTCCCTGCGCTGCTGGCAAGGCACAGCCTCCATTCCTGGCCTCCGTGTGTGCGTGCGTGTGCATGTGTGTGCGTGTGCAAATGGACCTCCCCATGGTGACTGGTGGGGCCCCCATAATGGCTAAGCAGGGGGAAGAAATCAGTGTTTTAAGGGGGGAAGGAAGGCACTCTCTGTACATAGATACCTGCCACACTGGGACCCCAAACTCACCAGTGTCTTCCAGACGCTGGGTTTGTCAGTTAATTAGCAAGCTTAGAGTCACCCCATGCAGAGCCAGGGAGTGGTGGTTGAGCAAATGAAGTGCAGCTCCAGGGGAAAGGAGATTCAAGCAGTGGGGGTTTGCGCTGCACTCTGAGGAAAGCAGCCTGTTCCTTGATCAGAGGCAGACATGCCCTGAGCCACGGAAGTGGCCTTGTAGATCAGCCCAGAGAAGAACAAAGCTCCCGCCTGCCAGTTTCTGGGGCTTTACACATCCCTGTCCACCGGTCCTGCCTGCCATGCAGTGGGGGAAGGAGCCAGCAAGCAGTGCAGGCCCTGGTCTCCGGCTGCCCCTTGGAACGCATGTGGCCAGGTGCTGCAACTTGGCTCCCCCAGGAATGCAGAGCTCAGCTCCAAGTGTGCCGGTGGCAGCTACTTGTGGGCTAGCTGGGAAGCAGGCCCTGTATTCCAGCAACCATTGTCCACGGGGAGATGTGTTACTCCCTGCTGCCTGTCCCAGGACACTCACTTCCCTGGAGCCCTCAATGAGCCCCTCAGGCCAGGATTAGAGCGAGGAGCAATTTCCCTTTGAAACACAGAGCAGGTTAAAGGCATTTTGTGGGGTTTGGGGCACCCTGGGCTGCAAAGCGAGTAGTGCGGGAGCAGCAGAAGGAACAGTTTGGGCACAGTGTCCCAGCAAAGGTGGGTGCCTGGTGGAGGAACAAGGGCTTTTTCCTAGTGTGTGAGCTAGCTTGGGCTTGCCACTCTCTGGGTTGCAGCTGCTCCCTGGAGCAGGCAGATAAATAGCTCCCTGGGATCACTGGAAGGCACAAACCTGTGCGGCTGCTAGGCCTTCACTTAGTTTTGCATGTCACCTTAAACCTTGTACACATGTCCCTCAGTGAGCTACAGTATGTGTTAGGGATGTAAGCAACTAGTTGACTATCCGATAAGCAAAAGCTGGTTCCTTGATTAGTCGTTTCTCCCCGCCTGGCTGCAACTCTGCTTTTTAAATGTATTAAGAGCCTACTGGTGTGAGCGGGGCCAGCTGATTCCCAGCTCATGCTGGGTCTCCCTTGCTGCGCTATAGCCCTTTAAATGTATTAAGAGCCTGCCAGCTCTTAATATGATTAAAAAGTAAAGTTGCAATGGGGTTAGGTGCTGAGACCTGGAGCTAATCCTGCTGCAGCTCCCCTGCTTACTGACTAGTCGATGGAAAGTCCATGGACTAGTTGATTAAAAGTGTGTGTGTGTGTGTGATCACCGTAGCCTGCAGACTGTGAGTGAGAGAGAGTGTGTGTGTGTGAGAGAGAGATCACTGTAGCCTGCAGACTGTGAGTGAGAGAATAACAATCATTTTGGCAATCACTGTTTCCATTCACATTTTTCATTAACTTCTCTTATGCACACACTTATTGCATAACTATTTTGAACACCTTTATATTTAAAAACATTGTGGTCTACACTTACAAAAAAAAATTCCTGTGTATGGGCTTGATTCTGAAATCAGCCATGGGACACTTACTTGCTCCGTGTGTGGAGCAGCATCTGGCTGCCATGTGGGAGTGATTTTTACAATAAATAAACCACATTACAGACACTGGGAGAAAGCAAACATGAAATGTTGGGGAAAAAACCCTCTTTCGGAACATCCCTTCTTCCTCCTAGACAGAGGTTTACAAGGATGTTGAAAAATTTGTCTGCTTTCTGAAATTTTTTCCGGATAAACAGATTCCTTGGATGTGGCAAAGCTTTTCCAGGGTACTGGAGGTATCCCAGAAAAGCTCTGCAGGGTAGACATAACCTTAGAATCATGAACTCTATCCTTTCCTGTTCACTTTCACCCAACCTGCTTTCCATTTTGAAATTTTCAACCAGTTCCTCCCTCTTTGTCAAAATCAAATGTCCAACAGCCTCTCCTAGATTTCTCCACCTTCTGAAATAATAATTTGCCAGCATTATAGTCTAAAAATGTGTTGGATAATTTGTGCTCTGCTGTGTTATTTTCCCAACAGATGTCTGAGTAGTTGAAGTCCCCCATCACCACCAACTCCTGTGGTTTGGATCATTTTGTTAGTTGTTTTTTTTTTTAAAAAAAAGCCACATCCATTTCTTCATCCTAGTTGAGTGGTTTGTAGTTGTCCCCTTGCCATGACATCATTGTTGGTTTTTTTTTTACTTTTTTATCCTTATCCAGAGATTCTCCACAAATATGTCTCCTACTTCCATCTCAGCTTTAGTCCATGGCTGTGTCTAGACTGGCAAGTTTTTCCGCAAAAGCACCTGCTTTTGCGGAAAAACTTGCCAGCTGTCTACACTGGCCGCTTGAATTTCCACAAGAACACTGATGATCTCATGTAAGAAATCAGCGCTTCTTGCGGAAATACTATGCTGCTCCCGTTCGGGCAAAAAAGTCCTTTTGCGCAAAAGCTTTTGTGCAAAAGGGCCAGTGTAGACAGCTCAGATTTGTTTTTCACAAAAAAAGCCCTGATCGTGAAAATGGCGATCGGGGCTTTTTTTGCGCAAAAGCACGTCTAGATTGGCACGGACGCTTTTCCGCAAAAAGTGCTTTTGCGGAAAAGCGTCCGTGCCAATCTAGACGCTCTTTTCCGCAAATGCTTTTAACGGAAAACTTTTCCGTTAAAAGCATTTGTGGAAAATCATGCCAGTCTAGACGTAGCCCATGTGTATACATTTTTAATATATAAGGCAACCCCTCTTCCATGCCTGCCCTTTCTGTACTAGCTATATCCTTCTATACCAATGTTCCGATCATGTGTATTATCCCACCAACTCTCTGTGATACCAACTATGTCATTTACTAGCATTTCTGCTTATTTCCTATATTTCTTGCATTAGTATACAGACAGCTTAGATACTGATTTGTTTCCACCTCCCCCCCAGGTGTCTTGTCTCTCCCTTATCTCTGCTATAACAGCCCATGCTCCCCCCAGATTTTGACCTGTTTTCAAGGTCTCCAAGTTTTTTACTCACCTGAGGGCTTTGGTTACCTGCCCCCTTCAAACTTAGTTTGAAGCCCTCCTCACTAGGTTAGTCAATCTGTGTCTAAATATGCTCTTCCCCTTCAATACATGAACTGCATCTCTATTTAGCAGTCCTGCTTCCTAGAAAGTGTCCTGCAGTCAAGGAAGCCAATCCCTCCTGGCGACATGATCCCTGCACCCAGGTATTCACCTCCAGGATGGATCTGTTTCTGCCTGGGCTCCTACCCTTGACCAGAAGGATCAAAGGAACATCACCTGTGCTCCCAACTCCTCCAGCCTTGCTCCCAGACTATGTCTCCACTTGCGCAATCTTTGCGTCAGAAGTATGCAAATGAGGCTAAGTGTGGAATACTGCCGAGCCTCATTTGCATATCTAATGAGCTGCCATTTTTGCAGAAGAGGCTCTTGCGCCAGAAAGAGCTGTCTACACTGCCCCTTCTTGTGCAAGAAAAACCCTCTTGCGCAATGCCGTTACACTGATTATTTTCAGGAATAACGGCATTGCGCAAGAGGGTTCTTCTTGCGCAAGAAGGGGCAGTGTAGACAACTCCTTCTGGCGCAAGAACCTCAGGCCCAGGGGCCGGATGCAGCCCTCGGCTTGCCTGGTTCCAGACCCCTGGGCTCACAGCCCTCTCAGCCTTGAGGAATCTGTACTAGCACTCCAGCTCTCCCCTTGCCCCTAGCTGCTCTACCACGGTGCTGGAGCACACAAAATCTACTAGGCTTTGCCCCCCTAAGCTCTGGTGTGCAAGGGGAATGTGGGGAGTGTCTTTCTCCTTCTCATTCAGGCGCTATGTCAGTGAGGGTTTTTTGTGTGAAGCCCTCAACTGATTTTTCTGTGGGTCAGTGGCCCCAGACCCAAAAAAGGTTCCCCACCCCTGCACTAAATCAACTGCTGATGGCGTTCCTGTGGCAGTGTAGATGTAGCTGAAGATAATAAGGCAACCGTATTTATGAGGGAAAATGCACTAAGTACATAACTTACCATTTTAAAGATGAGTAAAGTAAGTAGATACTTTTGTGATATTTCACCACATAAGCAACTGCTATTCTTTCCGTACGGTGTTATGCAGTCATAAATAGGACTCCTATTAACAGGCTGGGAGAAGATAGGATCTGTAAAACAATTCCCAGATTAAGATCTGATCAGCACTATGATAATTTGAGACTCCCTGCCTTTATACACTGTATTTTAACTAACCGCCAGATCAGTGCATCCTGAATTGTGAGCTGGTCCATGGAGAGCTGGCTTTTTAGTGTGCTGGTTTTTCTTCTGGATTCCATGTGGTAATGCACATTAAAGAAAGCTAACTACATTAAATACTCACCTAATATTATTTTCCCCATGTAAATTGCTGCAGGTGCCACAGGAGTACAACACAATTGTACATGAAAGAAGGTGGACTCTGTAATTTTGAATATGAGAAATGGGTCCTTAATCTGCGTATATAAAGTAAGGTCCTTGCTACTGAAGTATGGATAAGTTTAAATGATAAAAATCACAGTTGTAAACAAAAAGAATATTATTGCAAAATGCAGAAAGTGTCCTTGAAGGGTGTGATGTCACAGATGACTCAGCAGACTCATAGATATGATTAATAGATATGATTTAAGTGCCTAATAGAGTGTGGAGAAATAGATTCTCTTTTTCATGTAAAAAACAGTTTCGAGTTAAGCTTTATACTAGGCCTGTCAATTAATTGCTGTTAACTCAAGCAATTAATGAAAAACAAATTAACTATATTAAAAAATATTTGCAACTTATCAGTTTTAATTGCCCTATTAAACAGTAATAGAATACCAATTTAAATGTATTACTACAGTTTGGATATTTTTCTATATTTTCAAATATATTGATTTTAATAACAGTACAACACAGAGTACAAAGTATACAATGCTCACTTTTTATTTAATTACACATATTTGTACTCTAAAAAAGATTTTTAAAGTATTTTAACTCACTTCATAGTGGAATCTCTTTATCATGAAAATGCAATTTACAAATCAAGAATTTTGTTTCACACATCTGCACTCAAAACAACATACAACTTTAGAGCCTGCAAGTCCATTTAGTCTTGCTTAAAACAAACAAGTTTGTTTACATTTATGGGAGATAATGTCGCTCATTTCTTATTTACAATGTCACCTCAAAATAAAAATAAGCATTCACATATCAGTGTTGTAGCCGGCATTGCAAGTTATTTATGTAGTGAATATATTACACGTTTGTATACTCCTTCATGCTTCAGTCAAAGTTCCAAAGACTTATACATGTGAGTAGTCCCACTGAAGCTAGCAGAACTAGTTAAACCATAAAGTTAAGCAAGTGTGTAACTCTTTGCAAGATTAGTGCCTAGAATAAAAGACATTTCAAGATATAATTAATTCTTTGTCCTTCAGATACACAGTTGAATTTTAGAAGTCAAAGTCACTCCCCCCAAATCTACCCGTACAGTTCAATATCTTCATCAATGATATAGATATTGGGATAGAGAGTACGCTTATTAAGTTTGCAGATGATACCAAACTGGGTGGGGTTGCAACTTCTTTGGAGGATAGGGACATAATTCAAAATGACCTTAGCAAGTTAGAGAAATGGTCAGAGGTAAACAGGATGAGGTTTAATAAAGAGAAATGCAAAGTGCTCCACTTAGGAAGGAACAATCAGTTCCATACATACAAGATGGGAAGCGACTATCTAGGAAGGAGCATGGCGGAAAGGGATCTAGGGGTCATACTGGACCACAAGTTGAATATGAGTCAACAGTGTGATGCTGTTGCAAAAAAAGCAAATATGATTCTAGCTTGTATCAACAGGTGTGTTGTAAGCAAAACTCGTGAAGTCATTCTGCCGCTCTACTCTGCACTAGTTAGGCCTCAGCTGGAGTACTGTGTCCAGTTCTGGGCGCCACATTTCAAGAAAGATGTGGAGAAATTGGAAAGGGTACAGAGAAGAGCGACAAGAATGATTAAAGGTTTAGAGAAAGTGACCTATGAAGCCAGGCTTCATGAACTGGGCTTGTTTAGTTTGGAAAAAAGAAGATTAAGGGGGGACATGATAGCGGCTTTCAAATATCTAAAAGGGTGTCACAAGGAGGAAGGAGAAAATTTGTTCCTCTTGGTTTCTGAGGACAGGACAAGGAGTAATGGGCTTAAAGTGCAGCAGGGGAGGTTTAGATTGGACATTAGGAAAAAATTCCTAACTGTCAGGGTGGTCAAATATTGGAATAAATTGCCAAGGGAGGTGGTGGAATCTCCCTCTCTGGAGATATTTAAGAACAGGTTGGAGAGACATCTGTCAGGGATGGTGTAGACAGAGCTTGGTCCTGCCTTGAGGGTGGGGGGCTGGACTCGATGACCTCTTGAGGTCCCTTCCAGCCCTATTATTCTATGATTCTACCCTCTCATTGTGCTTAATGTTGGCTTCTTATTAGCTTCCTGTCATCTGCTATTGAAATAAAATAGGGCAAGTTCTGTTAATTAACTTCAGAGGGGTACCCGAGTTAGTCTGTAACTATATACAACCGGATATGCTCCAATCCCACAGACAGACAAACACCTATAGGATGTATATAGAGCATTCTTAAAACTGAAATACTCACCAGCAGAAGTAGTATGAGGTGAATTTAAAAATACTATTTCTTTTGTTTCTTTTTTACATTCTCATTCTCTGTTGATGGCCTTTTCCATGAAGGAAGAAATGGCACATTCTGACCTCTATCTGAAGAAGCTCTGACCATAACAAAGTACATTCTTCATCTCCTCAGTGGCAAAAATCTACCCTGAACACAAGATCAAGAATGTGCCCACCTACATGTATAAAGCCAGCAGAAGTCTGCAATATGCCCACCGTTGATATGGTGGCCAGGAAATCCTGAGCCAATCAAGAAAAGTCATTGTTGGGCTCTATAGTATAACTGCCAGTTTTCATTCCTGGGGGTGTTGAGAGCCACTGAACCAAATGGTAAGCCCTGATGGATACCACTTCAAGCTAGGGTATTCAGAAGTACGCTCTCACTCATAATCCCAGAACCTTATGGTCCTTCGGTCACTTAAACAGAAAAAGAACACATGCCAACAAATTAATTTTCAGAGAGCGCTACCTCCTGCATATCAACAAATACAAATAACATTGGATTTAAAGCAAACCCTACTGCTAGTAGAGAGTAGAGTCCCAGAGCAAGGAGAGAAAATGCTGTTTTCTGACAATCATGTAGGCTAGGCCATACTGGAGATTAATTTCCTAGGTAATCTAGTATAGTTTTATAAAACAATTTTCAGAAAAAGGTTTTTGCCTGGCCAGAGAAGCTAGAATCCTTGCTTCTTTGTTGTTCAAAGAATCCAATTTATAATTCTCCTACCAACCAAATTTAAATCTAGGTATAGCTAGTTTGGTTCCATTCACAGTGTACATGGGAAACATGAGGAGGGTGAAACATCCTCCTGACTTTATAATAAATAATGCTTAATACCTATATAGCATTTTGTGCCCATTGATCTCAAAACATTTTACAAAAATGGAAAACCATTATTATTCTTATACACATGGGGAAACTGAAGCAATGGTGAACCGAACAAAGCAAGTCAATGGCAGAGCTAAGCCTAAAACTCAGATTCTCCTATTAACCAAATGCTTTCATTTCTTCAGACCATGCTACCTTCCACATCACATACAGTGGACTTTTATACATTTCTCCTTCTTTTTACTTTCTTTTGTTCTGACTCCCAGAGCCTACCACACTGAAAAACCTGCACAATTTTTCATCATTGTTTTGCTGTTCTATTTTTAATGCCCCCAAAAGATCTTCATATCTTTGTTTTGGTATGAATGTACATAAGCATGATGTGCTTTGGCTGTCACCACTATGACCAAAGTTCTGAGTAGTCAGGTTGAGGGCAACAAAACACAAGGACTGTAAACAGTATGTTTGGCATAGTTTATTTGATCTTCCCCTACGTCACCAGTTGTTTGATTGTCTGCTTTCTAGTATAACTCTTGGATCTGGACAAAGTTCAGTGGGTAAAGAGTACCGCTCAATGATGTATGGAACAGTTTTGTCAATCATTCTCTTGTCTCGTTAGGCTCAATGTCATATGTACTGTGCATCAATAATTACTTATCAATCTGTAAGTGGCCTGCTTTTTAAAATCAGTATGTACCTGTGTCTCCAATGAATATGAACCTGTAACGTCATTGTCTGTCTCTAGTCCAAATAGTAAGAGTTACATTTGAACAACATGAATATCTCACTGAAACTTGCCAATGTTTCTTCTTTTTGATAACGTGAAAATAAGTTAGAGCAAAACTGTGACAAAACTGTAATCTGAATCTTACTATTGCTGTCATTATATGGTACATACTTAAAATTGAATAAGAGCCTGAATTTCTTGGGGATATTGATCTATCAGTATGCAGGCGGTGGGGATCCCTGCAATCAATAACAATCCAATCTGGCAACTGTCAATAAAAGATGGAGGGGGGAGAGGAGAGATGGGGAAGAAAGAGGTTGCAGTTGACTTGATCAAAATGGAGTCAATATTCACAGCTTTGCACAATGAATTCTGTTTTCACCACTGTCAGATGTCACCATTGGATTAGATTTTATTAGATGAGTCCTACATTGTTCTATCACCTTTTAAATTGATAGCATAAAAGAGACAATTAAAGGCCTTTTGAAATGGTCTTTCTCCCATTGCTATGTAATCCCTTTTCTCTCTAACTGCGCTCCTCCCCCCCATTCACACCAACCAAGGCATGGTATCTGAATAAATAAACAACTCTGCAGAAAATCATAATCAGTATTCTTTTATTATAATTAATAAAATTATAACTATACACTTTTTTGCACCTTTCTTAGTGACTCTTAAAACCTTTTATAAACATTAATAAATCTAGCCTCACAAGAGCCCTGAGGTTGGAAAGTAATATTCCCATTTACCAGATAGTGAATTAGAGGCACAGAGAGGTTTGCTCAAAGTCATAC
The DNA here is from genome assembly GCF_049634645.1 of Pelodiscus sinensis. Lineage (NCBI taxonomy): Eukaryota > Metazoa > Chordata > Testudines > Trionychidae > Pelodiscus > Pelodiscus sinensis. The sequence continues at coordinate 39,807,301 of NC_134718.1, forward strand.
AGCAAGTCATTGACATAGTTGGGATTAAAATCTCATATCTTCTGGATACCCCCATAATACACCACAACAAAATATTTACTAAAAGCTTTACTCTAGCTAGTTATTTATACTGCTCTCATCTCTATGGTACCAGAGCAGCTACATTAAAACAAATCTTCACCAAGGTAGTTCAGATCCATCCCAAGCAAAGAACTTTCCTGTTTTCCCCATATCAAGTTTCTCAATAATATTCATTAGACAATTAACTGAATATTCTGGGGTGAAGAGTTTGACCCTGGGAACATTTCTGTGATAAGGCTTTGATAAGTCAGTGTCCACAGTTCCTGGATGCAAACAAACACATACCACTTTAGTTTTCCCTCTTCCAAGTTCAATGCTGAGATTCTTGGTAGCCATGTTCAAAGCTGCTTTAGACATCCTGTAGCTATACCATCCACCTAAGGCTAAAAACAAAATGTCAGGTAAGCAAGTTGTGCAAATCCACAAGCAACGTTGTGTCATAACTGTATCATGTTAATATATTTGATAGATCTCAGAATAATACATTAGTGAATATATCTTTGGTTATTTGTTGGTACATACAGCATTATCCCATATTTCTGAACCATGGGAAAGGATGTATTTCTTTCATGAAGATGTTCTAGAAAAACCATTGGATTCACCCACTGTCTTGTTTGTCTTTCTAAAAGATAGGTTCTTTGACCAACCAGATGTTATGAATTTGATGCAAGAGCCACTGCATAAAATTCTGCCGTCTGTTATACAAAAAGTCAAAATAGATGATAATGATCCTTTCTGGCCTTAAATTCTATGAAAAAAATAATTTTAGAAAAAAAAAATCAGTGGACTCTTATCATTTACCCTTTAGTTTCCTTTTAAATTCATTTATCTAGTATTTTTATATTTATATTTTTATGTTTATTTGCCAAGGGACAGATAGGAAGTCAATGGCAGAACTGAGATAAGTTTTTAGGAAGTCCTTTCTCCCGGTTCTGTATTCAATTTACCAGTTAACACTGAATTCAAGGTTCCTGTTTACCTGTGCCATGCTAGCAATAAACATCTACCAAACCACGGTGTCTATTTTAGAATTACTTATGTTGGATAATTAAATCCCTGAGAGTATGAGTCACCCAGCCAGAAATGAGTCAACACTCTAATTTTATACTAATATTATACATCAAATAGATTTTTTCCTTCTTCACCCAGTTACTTTTTCACGTAATTAATCCTTTCACAAAGTCTCAGAAATGCAGCTTTATGTAAAGGGTTTTTCAAAGGTACTGATAGAATAATTCTTAACATTTTATACAGCCATTTATCCAGAAAAATCCACAGTGCTTGCAAATTATATATAAAGAAGTGACTTCCCGCACCTCCTAAATACACACATGTATGAGATGAAACATGGCATGTGTAAGCTAGTGCACAACAACACTACAAAACAAACTACAAGTGGAAGTGAAAGACATAATATCCAATTCAAACTGCAAAGAGAAGTTCAGGGGAACAAAAAGGAAGAACTCAAAATGCAATTTAGCCAAAACACCAGGGTTAACATCCCATTCTTGCAAAAAAAAAAAAAAAAAAGAGCTTTAGAATTTTCAATGATCACAAATGGTCACATTCTTTGGTGCTTTATAACACACTATCAGTTTGCATCAGGCCTTTCACAATTTCGTTCTATAATAAGTGCAAGTAAATCTGAACAAGGAAGCCTGTTGTGTTGCAAAACTGCTGTTTCATTGGAAAAACTGACTGGAACTTCTTGTAACAGAGTGCTATATGACAGGATCAAATTATGAACTCTACACCGTATTGTGTGTGTGGAAATAGTATCTGTGTGACTGCATAAGTCTGAACTTGTCCAAGGGAAAGTCTCTTATTAGGCTGCAATCCAGACGACTACCCTGCCTGAGAAAGGTGTTTGTCACCTCACTGCAGGGTGGTCAATGAAAAGCCATTGAGGCTGCAATATGGCTTTTATTGTCTCTCAACTTCTGGACTAAACCCATACAACTTTTCTTTTCTACACATGGGTGGATGAACATGCATGGCTGGTGGATCTGGGGCTTCTCGGTTGGAGCACAAAGCACAAACACATAGGTCCTATTTAAGAGGGAGGTTCTGTTCTGTGCAGGGTACAGGATGTGCAGGAGTAACTCTGCCTACTTCAAATGCTGATAAACCACTGATTCTCAGAAGGGGTGAGCTAAGATTAGGAGCATCTCAGGACTTCTGCTTTCAAAAGATCTGTAACTGTAATTCAAGAACCTCTTCAAATTGGCCAGGGGGTGTAGAGAGCTTCTAGTCCACCAAAGAACGCCATGCTATGTCGTATGAAAGCCACTGTTGCAATGGTACCACTGTAAAATGCATGTACAGATAATTCTCCTCTCCAAACTATGTTTTTAAAGTTTGCATCAAGGTAGCAATCACCAGCAAAGGTGAAAAACAGGATTGCCTCCAGAGAGGATGCAAACTTAGCTAACACAATAGATGCTCAATTACACATGAAGTCAAATGTTAACAAAGGTATTCAGAAACAGGGAACAAGAAAATGGGGGGAAATCCCCAAGCCACAGGTGATTTCTAGTATAAGGGTATGTCACACTAAGCAACTTTTGCCAAAAAAGCTGTGTCAACCCAGCCTTGTTGCTAAAAATCAGCTTGTGCAAAGACTTTTTATTTGCATTTTTGCCAAATAAAAATTTCCACCCCCTATGAGAGGGTTTCCTTTGATGGCAGCAGAGCACTCCTGCTGACAAAGCAGCACTTTCACTTGCCTCAAAAAAACTTTGTTGTTCATAAGGGGGTCTTTTAAGCACTCATGAATGATGAAAGTTTTGTTGATCAAGTGTGAGTGTCTCTACACCCTAAGACTAAGAGTATATAGACAATGAACTTTGAGAGTAATTTCTAGAAGGAATAGAAGACACCCAGAGATCCTGGAACTAGGAAGTAGACAGACAGAGTGTTTATAATAATGTAAAGTGTCTGAGCCAACCTTGGTGGAAAACATCGAAGAAGGCTTTCCATAAAACTTCATAGGATGTTAATCTGTTACAGTAAAAGCTCTGTTATCTGGCACTTAGTTAACCAGAAAGCCTAATTAACTAGAATTTCTATCACCTAATACAAATCTGCAATTTAAAAATAATTTTAAATTTAAAAAATTGTAGCAGCATACACCATCATAATTACTTTTAGCAGTGAGATGGGATAAAGAAAAGAATTAAATAGATACTTGTTAGACAATGTATTAATGCAATTAAAGCATTATTATTTTTACTGCACACATTATTTTTTGCAAGGAAAATATAAATCAAGATGCAGTAATGCTTAGAAAAGTATAATGATCTTCTGTATTGTTACTAGCTATGCTGGCCCACACCAGCTGGATGTTATAAAACATTCATGTCAATCATTTATCTTCTTATATGAAAAAATATTTGGGTTACTACATAACACTTATGTTAAACAGTACTTACTATTATCTCCTATGGAGCCCACTTTAGCTGTTAGGTTCACCAGTATGGCCGTATGCTGTTTGGCCTGGTCAGGAAACTGATCTCCAAATGCTCCAGTTCCTTTCCGCAATAGAGGGGCAAAATATTTAGCCATCACTAAGGGCCCTATGGTATTTGTTGCCAATGTTATGGAAAGACCCTAGAACATTAAAATAAAGTAGAAACTGTAAAAGTAGATAGCTTACAACCATCAAATGCCAGTTTGAAAGTTCCATCTTTTACTAACAAAAGATATAAAGTCATCTCATCATTTTTCATCATTTCACTAATAAACATTTCTTGTTATTGGTCACTTGGCCCATGTGAATTGCTGGTCAGGATAAACTGTAATGTGTAGGGGATGATCCTTCCAGAAATGTTGGCAAATCCATATTACTATATGGCTACGTCTCCACTGGCATGATTTTCCAGAAATGCTTTTAACGGAAAAGTTTTCCGTTAAAAGTATTTTCGGAAAAGTGCGTCTAGATTGGTAGGATGCTTTTCCACAAAGCACTTTTTGCGGAAAAGCGTCCGTGGCCAATCTAGGCGCGCTTTCCCGCAAAAAAGCCCCGATCGCCATTTTCACGATCGGGGCTTTCTTGCGGAAAACAAATCTCTGCTGTCTACACTGGCCCTTTTGCGCAAAAGTTTTTCGGAAAAAGACTTTTGCCCGAACGGGAGCAGCATAGTATTTCTGCAAAAGCACTGACAATCTTACATGAGATCATCAGTGCTTTTGTGGAAATTCAAGCGGCCAGGGTAGACAGCTGGCAAGTTTTTCTGGAAAAGCACCTGCTTTTCCGGAAAAAGTGGCCAGTCTAGACACAGCCTTATTGGTGATATTCAGAAACTCTGGTAAGGATTAGCATCACATTATCCTAGGCAAAGTACAGAATCCAAAGGTATAAGCCTTACTGAGAAGCATTCTTTTTTTGTTTAAGACAAAAGGCAAACAGCAAACAAAATAATGTGCATATGCCTTGTTAATTCCATCTTCTTCCTTGTCAAATAAAATTTTCATTTTTATTTAGTTAGAGTCAATATGGAGCCAATTCTGCTTTGTGGACTCTTATTGAAGAGTGTGTTGAGCTAGTTAAATTAAAATGATTTAACCTAAAACATCAAGTAGCATAATTGTTTTTCTTTTTAATGCCCACTTGCACCGAAAACAAAAAACTGAACTACTTTAGCTCTTTCAGATTTTGCTGATATTGTCTGAACTTTGAAACATTGGTCACTTGGTATCTGAAAATAAACAACTAGTACTATAACATGTTGTTTTGTCATTGGAGTGTACAAATTTAAACGAAGAGCAAAAAAGCAAATAGAATGTAAGGAATCATTAAAAATGGGATAGAGAATAAGAGAAGATATCTTATTGCCTCTATATAAAACCATGGTACGCCCACATCTTGAATACTGTGTACAGCTGTGGTTGTCTAATCTCAAAAAATATATCTTAGCATTGGAAAAAGTTCAGAAAAGGGCAACAAAAATTATTAGGGGTTTGGAATGGGTCCCATATGAAGAGAGATTAAAAAGATTTGTTGGACTTTTCAGCTTAGAAAAGAGGAGACTAAGGAGGGTCTGTAAAATCATGACTGTCGTTGAAAAAGAATAAGGAAAAAATTTTTACTTACTCCCACAATATAAGAACTAGGGGTCATCGAATGAAATTAACAGGCATCAGGTTTAAAACAAACAAAAGGAAGTTTCTTCACTCATCACACAGTCAACCTTTGGAACTCCTTGCCAGAAGATGTGGTGAAGGCTAGGACTTTAACAGGGTTCAAAAAAGAGATTCATGGAGGTTAGGTCCATCAGTAGTTATTAGCCAGGAAGAGTAAGAATGGTGTCCCTAGCCTCAGTTTCTCTGGAGGTAGGTGACAGGTGAGAGATCACGTGAGGATTACCTGTTACCCTAAGTTCCCTCCCTCTGGGGCATCTGGTATTAGCCACTGTCGGCAGACAGGATACTAGGCTGGATGGACCATTGGTCTAACCCAGTATGACCGTTCTTATATTCTTATGTATTTATAAAGATGATCTAAATAGGAAACTATATTACCATCTTAATTTATGTATACATTAGGGTTAAATTATTTATTAAGAATACTACAGTAAAGGCCACGAGAGCAATTTCATTCTTATGGTTCCAATATTGCAAAGATGTATGTATGCGCTTAACTTTAAGCAAGGAGTCCCATTGATTTTTTTTTTACCACATCAAGGCTAATACATTTGTTTTTCTCTCCTAGGAATTTTCTGATCATTTTTTCCCTAAAAAAACCCTCAAATTAGTCCTAGCACATAAAACCAACACGGTGAGTTAAAGAAAAGAAACAACACAAAATGAAGGGATGGAATTAGCAACATGAATTCAGTAACGAAGTTTATAACTACACTAATAATTTTGTCAGTAAAACCTTTATCAGTCACGGGTGTGAAAAAAATTTACCGCTATCTGACATTGCTTCATGACTAAAAGTGCCGGTGTGGACAGACACTCTCCTATTAACATAGTGATAGAGATGCAGCCGTGTTAGTCTGGTCTAGCTGAAACAAAAGACAGAACTATGTAGCACTTTAAAGACTAACAAGATGGTTTATTAGGTGATGAGCTTTCATGGGCCAGACCCACTTCCTCAGATCAATTTGTGGAAGACAATTGGCACAACCATATATACCAAAGTGATACAATAAAAAAAAATTAACACAGGAAATTGAAAAATCAAATTTTAGAACAGAATGGGGGTGAGGAGAGAAGGTTAATGTCTGTGAGGTAATGACATTAGGGGTGATAATAGGGGAAGTTAAAATGCGTTTATTTAGGTAAATGTGTAAATTTCAGCAGTTACACACTTGCACACGGAGGGGAATGGAGGGAAGGAGACTCCCATGGAGCCACCTGTAGCAGAGGCAGTAGTGGGAGGAGGAGAGGAGGGTTGTGTGTAATCATGCACGTTAACTGATGAGCCCAGGATCATCAGTTAACTGTGTCCACGGGTACAAGTTCACATCCCTAAGAGACATAGCATAAAGAAAAACAGGGAAATGGGAATAACTCACTTAGCAGACAGATATGCTTAATGAAGTCATTTCACATTAAGAAAGAGACAAAACAAACACAGATTCCCAAATCATTATATTGCTGTTACTTAAGGTTAAGGATCAGATGAAGACAGAGTGGGATTTTCAAAATCACCTAAGTAAAGCACAAGTTCCCTTGAATATCCCATCCTTAATAGAAATGCTAGGGATGCAGGGCCAAACTTAAGTTGTATTGTGACCCCTGGAGCTAGGTTGCAAAACCCAGACCCAGACCTATGTGATTGGAGCTGCATCCCACTCTAGGGTCACCTGAGTGTGTTGTGAGCTTCCTCTTCAACTCTTCGCCCTCCTGCCTTCCCTCAGGGATAATTTATTTGAAAGAGTGGGGGCCCTCAGTGTCTGTCCCAGGCTCCCAAAAAACTCTGTACAGTCCTAGCTAGTTAATCTACTGTAACACCAGTGGAAAATAACTTTTTTTCCACTGCCATTGTTGTGGAACATGATGTAAGGATATACGTCTCTGTGGACGAGGGAAGGGATTGCTTTTTGTTATTTCATAGCTCTCTGAAAAGTGTGCTATTGCCATTTTTCTGTTCTTTTTTTAGCTCGGCCAAAGATTGTTAAATTTATTTTTGAGTTATGCTAACTGGCCAAAATACATTTTGTTCAGGATATTTTTTCAAATGTTCTCTGCAATTATAATGCAAACTACTTACTTCTCAGTGTGCTATGTTTAGACCAGAACTTTCTTTCAAAGCGTACTTGAAGGTCTGAAAATAACGTCTTGAATACCTGTGGTGTATTTTCATTACTGAACTATACCTATACAGTTCCAGATAGACAAACTCCATGTATCTGGAAATGTGCATGTTCAAGGTGTCCAAATAGACCCTCTAAATTTGGGCACCTTTCCAGCTGTGTCCCCTTTTTCTTTTCTCAGAGGTTGTTATTTTTAAGTACATAAACATATACGTTCAGTTTCATGCATCCTGGAGCTTTGCGCTCCTGAGTGCAAAGTGTGTATATTAAAGAGCATGAAACAACGGGAATGAATGTATGGAGAAAAAAAACCCACTAGATCTGCTTCAGTTGCCATTAGAAGACTCCTTTCTTGTGGTATTGAATGGGGGCCAGTAAGTGGCATATATTTTCCTCTCATGGAAACTAGCCACTGATTTCAAATTGGACATAATTTTAAAGCCATGATGCACTTTGAGGTGTCTACTGGTATATTTATTGAAATACACCCAGCTGCAAACAGATGAATGGCTTCAGTCAGCAAAGCCACCTTTAATAAAAAAAAGTCACTCTCCTCTTCAGACCTCCTTCCCTTCTCACCACAGGTCAATCTAGCCTTTTAGCAAAGCCTTAAACTGACATACAATTTGGACAAATACATCTGCAAAGAGGAGAAAACATTGGAAAGAAGAAAAGCAAGTCTGAGGCTATGTCTACACTGCAGCGCTATTTTAGGATCCCAGAGATATCCTGAAATTGCAATTCCATGTCTTTTGAGTGCACCTGTTATTTCGAAATATAATGCGCTCGCTATTCCAATGTGCCTGTAACCCTCATCCCATGAGGAGCAAAGGACGTTTTGGAATAGTGATTTATTTCAAAATACGTGCTGTGTAGATAGCACTACATTTTGAAATTGACTCAAAATAAGCTACACAATTTGTGTAGCTCCAGTTGCGCAGCTTATGTCCAACTAAGGTGCAGTGTGGAATGTCCTTGCTCTGAGAGCTACTGGCAGGACAAGGGGTTTTCCAGTTAATCCCACAGCAGTGAAATACAACAGGTGTGCACTAACTGCACTTGCTATTGACCCCATTGATGCTTCCATTGAGGGAAACTCTGGCCCACCTCCGCTGAGATCTCCCGCAGGCTCGTCTCTCCTCTGGCGCTGGGGTGCAACATTGCCCCAGAGTTGATGAGTAGATCCAAATGACCATGCTCCTTCGCGACTGCTTCTGCTGCATCCCGGATCTCTGCCTCCCGAGTGGCATCCAGCCGCAGCACCGTGAGGTTCTGGGCATATAGCCCGTGCAGCGCTTGTAAGGCGCTGGCTGCTTCGGGGTTCCTGCAGGTAGCGATCACTTTCGCCTGTTTCCGTGCGGATAAAATGTGTTTGCAGAAGTGCAGACCGAGTCCCCTGCTGGCTCCCTGCACCAAGACCGTCCCTCCTGCCATGGCCCCCCAGCTACACTTACATCTACTCTTCCCCAAGAGGGAGCCCCCCAGTCTGATCCTGTATGGCGCCCACAGAGCTATGCCCTCCGTCCAGGCATTCTCCCTCCCCCCCCAAGCCAGGGACCCCCTACCGCTCTCTAATTAATAAGTGCCAGTTATATGCTGCATTCACCATACAGGGGCACGGCTAGAGATGGGTGCTCCCTGACAGAAAAGCGCCAGTTCGTTTGCACCTTTGCAAGGGCCAAAGAAACTGCTGCAGCTGTCAGCGTGCAGAGGAAACGCATATGCTCAGCGCTCCCGGACCCGGATGTGTATCCTCACATTCAATCAGCTCCCTGATTTTAGCTAGAGGGGAGGTGCGTAAAGACTGGGATTCGTAGTGCCTTTGTCCCGTTCCTGTATTGACAGCTCAGAAGGTGTGGAATCCATTTCCCAGGATTACCTGGGCTAGGAAAGGCGGTATGAAATACTGTAATACAGCAGCAAATAGCCCGCTTCCCCGCCCAAAGGACCTTGGGAAATGAAGTCCCATTCCCACCAGCTCCCATAATAAAGAAAACACTGGGAACTAACTCCAGCTTCGATATTGCATGTTGTAAGGCAGCATTAGCCCTCCACCCTTATTGGTGCTGTCAAAGTATAAATATCTGAGGTCAGACATATGTCATTGTAGATCATATGGGAGATCATGATTAAGGGAGAGTTAGGGAAGCATAGTGATGCAACATCGCCAGATCTTTCTATTTTATTAATAGAGTTGTAGCAGTGTTAGTCTGGTCTTGAAACAAAAGACAGGACTATGCAGCATTTTAAAGACTAACAAGATGATTAATTAGGTGATGAGCTTTCCTGGGCCAGACCCACTTCCTCAGATCAAATCGTAGAAGAAAATTGGCATGACCATATATACCAAACAGAATCAAAAAAAGTGAACACATATAAAATAGACAAACCAGATTTTAGAATCTTGGATAATGTGAAGCAGAGTCTCTCACTGTAGACAGTACAGCATGTTGATCTTAATGGGTCAACATCTAAAATCTGATTTGTCAATTTTATATGTGTTCACTTTTTCTGACTGTATCCCTTTGGTATATATGGTCATGCCAATTTTCTTCCACAATTTGATCTGAGGAAGTGGGTCTGGCCCACGAAACCTCATCACCTAATAAACCATCTTGTTAGTCTTTAAAGTGCTGCATAGTTCTGTCTTTTTTTTTCTATTTTATTATGAGCCTCACAGTATATTTGGTATTTTTCTTAAAGAACCAGCTCTTGGAGTCAAGTGGTTATGTGAGTAGCTCAGCTTTCATTTAAAAAATTAGGTCCATATAAGACAGTTTATGTCCATGTATCTTCACTATAACCTTCATCTCACAATGTAAGTGCTCTATTACACCAAGACAATAATTACACCTCTATGAGAGGCAGAAGACTTACATCCACATAGTTAGGGTGGTACAGTGTTTGTGGATACACTGCCTCCCTTACATCCAGGCTGTCTAGACTGCATCCCTTTTCCGTAAAAGGGATGCAAATTAGACATATCGCAATTGCAAATGAAGCAGGGATTTAAATCTCCCCCACTTCTTTAGCATAAAAATGGCTGCCGCTTTTTTTTCGGCTCGGAGCTTTGCCGGAAAAAAGCGCCAGTCTAGATGCGGATCTTTCGGAAAATAAAGCCTTTTCCGAAAGATCCCTTATCCCTCTTAAAATGAGGGATAAGGGATCTTTTGGAAAAGGCTTTATTTTCCGAAAGATCCGCGTCTAGACTGGCGCTTTTTTCCGGCAAAGCTCTGAGCCGGAAAAAAGCGGCAGCCATTTTTATGCTAATGAAGCGGGGGAGATTTAAATCCCGCTTCATTTGCAATTGCAATATGTCTAATTTGCATCCCTTTTAAGGAAAAGGGATGCAGTCTAGACACAGCCCCACTGTTTTGTCAATTTCAAGGCAAGAGCTGTGAAACTGACAAGAAATCCTCTCTCCTCTGATCCCACTCCCATCTGGGAGCTGGAGTGAGAAGCCTGAGGCCCCCCCCACCGAACCCCTGTCTACTTCCTGCAGGTAGGGAACAGGAGGCAAGAAAGCCCCATGTGGCTTCCTCTGCCCTGCTCACAGCAGAGAAGGGGTGTGTGTGTGCAAAGTTAGAGTGGGTTTCCCAATGGGAAACAGGTCTGAGAGAAGCCCCGAGGGGCTTTCTCTGTACCCTGTTGGGAATGGGAAATGGGGGGAGGAAGTCTGCCAGTGAAGTTAAGAGACAAGTCTCTCAGGAACCTGCACTGTTGCTCCTCTTAGGCTGGTGGAACCGCTGCTGGTGAGGATGCTACCTGAGAAATGTAGTGTAGACATGCACCACCACAGTAATTGCTACAGTTGCTATAAGTCAACCTAAAATAGCTTGATTTAGGTTTGCAGTATATACATTCCCAAAGTCAATATAATTCCCTGTAGTAAAGTTAAATGTGTGTGATTTTTTTCACAGTTGGGGTCTATGGGCTATATTTACAAAGGGAGTTAAACAACTACCTGCCACTTAGGCAACTACATCCAATATTTAGATGCCACTGGCATTCACAAAACCCCTGCTATCAACTAGTGGCCTAAGGCCAGGTCATCTTAATGACACCAGTAAATGTTGTTGCCAATCCTCCAAGGTTGTCCTGGAGTTTCCACGAATTAAAGATTCATTTTTTGTGAAAAACTATGTTGTGATGAAACTGTCAGGAACAGCCATCCAAACTGGCAACCCTGTCACTCAGAGGTGCAGATTTTTCATACCCTCAGCAACATAGCTGAGTCAACCTACTCCCCAGTGAAAACAATGCTAAACTGACAGAAAAAAAAATCTATCAACCTGGCTGACACCTTTCAGGGAGGTGAACTTATGTTAATGGGGAAACCCATCTTGTCAACATAGGTACTGTAGTGTTTGAAGCTCTGCATAAGTGCAAGTGCAGGTGTGCCATAGCAACATTTCATGCGTAAACAAGCCCTCAATTCAAGTTGCCAAAGTACTTAAATTTCAGTGACCGAACATGCACAACACTGGTGTTTAAACCCTGATATGGCCCTGCATTTTGGCACCTTATTCACACAAAGCCCCAACAGGACTCAGACTAAGCACTCCTCTGCCTATTTTGCACAGTCCAGTAGGCCTCTTTTGAGTACATCTAACCCCCAAGCCTTTAACCAAATGATTAGGCGTTTCTTCCAGGTTTAGGTTTAATACCCCCATCTATCTCCAGCATGGAGAAGGGAGAAATCCCTAAATACTAACCTATGGATTGGATGCTGTGGGTCCTTTGGCACTATTCCATTTGTGGAAGAAAACATTGTCCTCACTCTGAGTTTGTAAGCAACAAGTAGCCAGAGGCAGTTTTATAACGAGCTGCAGCAAGGGAAAAACTGGTTCGGACGGGGGGGGGGGGAGGAATCCCCCCCCTTCCGAGGCAGCTCTTCGAATACAAGCAATTATGAAGCAGTTTATATACTGTCTATTAGATATAATAACAATAACAATTAGTCTCCTTCCCATTACAAACACCAATGGCTAACAGTTATTTAGTTCCACCCAGATGCTCCTTATCTTAAGGTCCCTGCCGGAGTCAGCATTCTATCCTTATCTCTGTACAGAGGTGAGAGGCAAAAGCAGGGTCTAATTACAGATCTCGCGTTGTCAGGCCACAGACTTAGCCTGACTCTTGCTCTCTTGTTAACAAGACCAAGATGGCTGCACACAAATTCCCTTATTCCCTTTTCCTGCCTCCACACATTGTATATACATAAATGTGTATTGAAGCAGGAAGCTTGGATTCTGAGTCTCCCATCTCTAAGGGGAGTCTGCAATCACTGGGCTGGGGAGTCATTCTCAGACTCTCTCTAGACCAGTGTTTCCCAATTGGTGCTCCGGGGATCCCTGGGGTTCCGCAGAGCAAAACTAGGGGTTCCGCGAGGAGCCAGCACTCCCCCACCCCCTCTGAAAAAGAGAGAGAGAGCCAGCTAGCCAGCAAAGGCATGGGCGGCGAGGTGTGTGGGCTTGTGGTGCCCATGCTCCAGCAATATTTGGAGTTGGAGCGGGTCCCGACCCTCCCACCTCCCATGCATCCTCCCACCCCAGCCCCAGAGCGTCTCTCCCCCGTCCCCGTCCCTGCCGTGCGCAACCTTCTCTGAGCTCCCCCTTGCTGGCTGCTGCTGCCCTGAGCAGCGTGCTCAAACCAGTGGGTGGGGAGACGCCCGGACGTGACGTAACGTCACAGCCCGGGATTTTAAACCTGCTGGGTGCTGTGTTGCGCCACATAGCTGAGTTGTGGGTTCGGACTCCGAGGACAGAGCACAGACTCCGGCCCTGCAAAGTGGAAGGCAGAAGGGAGAGGGAGAGAAGAGGCTTGTGCAGAGGGAAAGGGGAAGGGCTGGGAGAGGAAGGTGCTTGTGCGGAGTCGGAGGGGAAGGGGAAGGCACCAAAGGGACAGGGGTGGAGGAGAGACAAATGGCAGGGGACCAAGTGCAGACAATGAGGAAAAAGGTAGGAGGGGAGGTGTCAGTGGGAGGGGGACAGGGTGATGCTGGGAGAGGAGAGGGTAAGGGCATTGGGGGCTAGAGGGAGGAGGGGGAGGTGCTGGGAGAATGTTTGACAGAAGGGATGGGCATGAGGAAGGCCGGGATGGAGCAAGTCATGTGTAAGGGCACAGGGGCATGAGGGGAATGGGGGCAGAGGGTGGTGAGGAGTGGGCATCAGGGAAAAAGGGGGCAAAGGGAACAGGGGAAGTGAGGGAAGGGAGAGGCAGGGTGCAGGGGTAAGAGAAGGTGCAGGTGCCAAGGGATTCTGGGGGTGAAGCAGAAGGGCAGACACCTGCAGGGGAGGGACCAGCATCAGAGGAGAGACACAGGGCAGGTTTGTAGAGGGAGGTGTTAGAAGAGGGGATGAGGAGGGGTAGCTCACATGATCAGAGTGGGGCTACTGGAGGAGTGGGCACAAGGAGGAAAGAAGGGCTGGTGGAGGGGGGCAGGTTGCAAGAGGGCTGAGGACAGTGAGAAGAGCAGGAGTCAGGACAGCGGGGAGGAGGGGGGACAGTAGGCACCAGGGGAGCTGATGGATCAAGGGGAGGAGACATGGCAGCAGAGGGAAAAGGTAGAGGTTTAAAATATTTATTAATAACTTGGGTGGCACATACAAACAAGCCACATGAACTCAGTACTGGTGCACAAGACAAAATTAATTTTGCTCATGGGAGGAAACTCTAAGGCTATGACTACATTGGTTGTTTCTTGCGCAAGAACATCTTGCGCAAGAGTTCTTGTGTAAGAACACATCCACACTGCCATGTGTGAGCTGTGCTTTTGCACAAGAGCATTTATGGCAGTGTGGACGCTCTCTTGCCCGAGAAAGTGCCGATGGCCATTTTAGCCATAGGGCTTTCTTGCTCAAGAAATTCATGTTGCCTGTCTACACTGGCCTCTTGCGCAAGAATAGTTGCGCAAAAGGGCTTATTCCTGAGTGGGAGCATCGTAGTTCTTGCACAAGAAGCCCTGATTTCATACATGAGAACGTTAGTGTACTTGCGCAAGAACACATGGCCAGTGTAGACAGGCAACAAAGTTTTGCGCAAGAGCGGCCGCTTTGGCACAAGATCGTTCTAGTGTAGACACAGCAAAGGGGAGGGAGGAAAGGAGGAAGGCAGGGGCAGGGAATCAGCACTGGCTCAACATGTCTACATGGTTTGGGGGAAGGTGCAGGGAAATTGAGCTCAGCTGGGTTGCAGAGTGGGGAGGTCCGGGGAGCTGGACTGAGCTGCAGGCTGTGTGTATGGAGCTCAGAGCTCCGTTTGGCTGCAGGAGGAGGGATGTCAAGGGAACCAGGGCTCGACTCAAGGGGAGGGAGGGGCAGGGAATCGGCTCTTGGCTCAGCAGTTTTGCGGGACTTGGGGGAGGTGCAGGGAAACGGGGCTCAGCAGTCCTGTGGGGGAGGCATGAAGGGAACCAGTGCAGGGCTCAGCTGGGCTGAGGTGGATGGGGAAGGGCATACAGAACAGACGGGCAGCTCAGCTGGGCTGTGAGGGGCTGCAGGGAACTGGTGCTGCACTCCTTTGGATTGTGGGAGATGGTTTTGGGGGAGGTGCAGGGAACCAGCAGGGGAGGGCAGCTCAGTTGGGTTGCAGGGGATAGAGGTGCAAAGAAGCCTAGTGGGGAAGGGGGGGGGGGGACCAGGAGCCCTGAAATGACCTCACCTTGTCCAAAAATTCCTCATCTGGGACCAGTCAAATCCAGAGGGTGCCAGATCAGGGAGGTCCAACTCCTACCCAAGTCCGCTCCTTGCACCCTATCCCCAATCTGCTCCTGCTCCCTCCCCTTGGCCAGACACTCTACATCCAGCCTGCTTCTGCTCCCTACCTACCACCCAGACCTTGATCCCTTCCGCCCCCCACTTCCTTCCCAGATCCTGCACCCCATCCCTATCCCGCTCCTTGGCAGCCCTGCCATCCACCCTAGCACCTAGCACCGCCAGGGCCCCAGCACCTTGCCTCACACCCCAGGACTCAGCACCACCCTGGCCCTGGCCCCAGCACCCTGCCATCCACGCTAGCACCCAGCAGCACCCTGTTCCTTGTCCCAGCACCCTGCCAGTCACCCTAGTGCCCAGCAGGACCATGTCCCTGACCACAGCACCCTGCCACCTGCCTGCCCCAGCACCTTGCCCCAGCACTCTGCCACCTCAGCCAGCATCCTTCCACCCAGCAGCACCCTCTCCTCCTCCCCAGCCCCAGCCCCCACTAGCACTCTGTCCCCTACCCCCACCAGCACATTTGGGACCACATTAGTGAGGCTTGGGTGTTTTTGGAGGAGGTTTTTTTTTGTTTTTTGCATCTCACTTGTGTGGCCCCAACTGAATTTTCTGTGGGTCAATGACCTTTGACTCAAAACAGGTTCCTCACCCCTCTCATATATAAAGACAATACTAAAACCTTTTGAGTTTGACATATTTTATTTTAAAAATGAAGCCTGGCCAACAAGCCCCCAGTTGGGACCAAACCCCCATTTCACTGCAGCATCATAACACTCCTGCACCACCTGACCCTAAATCTGATCCTATCATACACTGGAACCCCCCGTCCTGAGCCTCTTACATCCCCAAACTTCTGCATCCCACATCCTCAGTCTTCTGCCACAATACTCCTGCACCATCCACACATCACAAATCTGTGTCCTGAGCCCATCATACTCACACCCTCCTTGCCCTGAGTCCCTCACATATCCAGCCCAAACTCCTGCACCCTCACATCCACAAGCCCTGGCTTGCTCAGCACCCCAACCTTCTACCTGAGCCCAACACTCCCCAGCCTACAGCCCCCTTCCCGAGCCAACAGCCCCTTCTCCTGCATCCAAATTCCCTCCCAGAGCTTGTACTTCTCACCCCTTCCCACACCCAAATCCCTCATTCCCACCCCACACCTCACTCTCACCAGGTTGAGACAGGTATAAGGGCTGGAGATAGCAAGTGATGGAGAGGAGGGGAGCAGAGCAGGTGAGGCCTCACGGAAGGGAGGTGGGGGGGGGGGTCTCAGGGAAAGAATGTGATTTTCATGAATTGGTGGGTCCCTTTCTCCTCCCGCCCCCCCCCCCTTTTTTTTTGCTTGACAAACCTAGGGGTTACTTGAAGTTCTGAAAAACTGAAAAGGGTTCCTCGGCCAAATAAAATTGGGAAACACTGCTCTAGACCAATGCACATTTAATTAATTATACACAATCATCATCATTGGTGAACCTTAGTCTGTAAGACAGATTTACATATGGGTCCTGAGATGACTCTCAGGAGTTCATTCCTGGAACCACAGATGCACCTGAAGTACGTACAGACATTTTCTGCCAGGCCAACTGCCTGCTGGAATAAAGTTATTTCTTTTTCCTTCCAAAGTTAATTCTCTCTCTTCAGTTTCAAGAACAAGGTGGTTTAACATCTCTTGGAAGCTAAAGGGGAAAGAGATGTGTCCCATTGTAAGTGGAACTAATCTGCCCTTTCTCGATTAGCTAGGTGGGTTGTAGCACATGGGTCCATATGCTGAAAAAGACTATCTGAGCCATAGAAGTGCTAGAATCGGGTCCCAAGAACTGTGTCAAGAGTAGCCAGAATATGACTCCTCTTAGATGTATAGGAATATCCACAACTTTTGTGGCCTCCATCTGCAAGGAGTAGCAAGGGCAACTCCTAATACAAGGAACATAATTTTGGAGGGGAGGAAGAAGTATTTGGCAGTGCTCCACAGTCGGTAGGTCTTGTCTTACCAGAAGAATAAAAATAGCTCCACAGGCTGTGGTGATTTTGAAAAAATAGGAAATAAAATTTCAGCCAGATATTTGCAAGATCATTTCAAGTGTCTGCCTCTAAACCAAAACATGTAAGAAAGACATCTATGTAAAAAACAATAAAAATTAAGTTAGGGATGTGAAGGTTTAAGTAGTAAGCCTCACTGTTAACAGGTAAGGCTTACCGGTTAAGGTTAATCCATGGAGCTGGAGCAGTTCTCCGCTTGCCATGAGCAGGGGTTTGCTCTAGCCCTGCGGGGGGAGGGGAGGACTGCAGCAGATAGGATCTGCTCCAGTGCAGACCCTGCCTTCCCCATGGAGCAAACTCTGTCTGTGGTGGACCTGGGTGCCTCACAGGCAGCTGCTGCTCCTCCCATTGGGATGCCAGAGCAGCCCCTGCCTATGGGGCAACCTAGTCCACCAGAGGCAGGAGCTGCTCTGGCATCCTGGATCATGCAGTACCTACCTTCAGCAAGCAAGGAGGAAGAGGGGGGTGGGAGGGCGGGATCCCCACATTAACCAATTAAATGTGATTTTACATGCCTTATTTAAGTAATGAGTTTCATCACCTCTCATTCAACAAGGTGATTTAATTTAAGTGGCTTAATCCTTCCCTTCTCATAATTTCTATTATGAAAATACTTGGAACATTTGGTACACTTTTAGTTTGCTTTTAGGCAGCTGTCTTTTGAAAGCATGGTATTTTCTATGACTGAACGTACTACGTTTTTGTCCTTTATTTTTAACAAAGCTCAAGCTTTCTTTATGCCATAGCTGATCCTGATGCTGATGTGGGAAAGGGGGTATGAGTATTTAGTTTTAATTTCACAAGTATAAAACCTTGTCAATCAAATAATTTTTTCTGAGACATGATCTTGGTACACCAGAAAAATCCACACCCCTGACCTACGTAAATATAATGTCCAAATGGCTAGTGTAGGTTTAACCAGGCGGATGGAAGAATGCTTCTGTTGACACAGGTACTATCATTCAGCGAAGTGGTATTCTTACAGTGTAGACGTGGCCCCAGAGATTTCTTCCCCTCTATGGTGTTTCAGAAGGAGCAGGCAATTTTTCTCATTGTATGTAGGCTTTCTCTATGTTTTGACATGCAAAAACGATGTAATTTTTAATTATTTTTGCAGGAGTGAAAAACTGTCTCAATCTCAGTGAGACACATATTCATGTAGCCAGATGTAACTGGCAGCTTCAGAGTACTAGCCTGCACATTAATGACAATTAAGGGTTATTTTCAGTCCTCTTAAGCAAATACATTTTTGAAGTTCTCTGCATAAAACAAATTCTCTGGACCACTGATCCCAAAATCTGAGAGAAAATGGGTTAGAATGGCTTAATGGTGTGGTTTAACTTTTGATATGATAGAGATCTATAAAATCATGAATGTGGAGAAAGTTAGTAAAGAAGCATTATTAACTCCTTCCCATAACACAAGTACTACCAAAATTAAAAGATAGGAGGTTTAAAACAAAGAAAAGGAAGTATTTCTTCATATAATGCAGTCAACCCTGTTGAATTCCTTGCCAGAGGATATAGTGAAGTCTAAGACTATAACAAAATTCAAAAAAGAGCTAAGTAAATTTATGAGAATAGGTCCATCAATCTCTATTAGCAAGAATGGGTAATGGATGGTGTCCCAAGCCTTTGTTTGCCAGAAACTGGGAATGGGGGACATAGGATGGATCCCAGACCAGGGAGATGGGGAGCAAAGCCGGGGAGCACGCGGGCAGCGGACAGCCCAGACGCGCTGTGGCTGTCCCGCTGCCGGCGTGTTCTGCGGATTTGATCCACTTTGCTCCCCGTCTCCCTGGTCTGCTGGAGACCAGCAGACCAGGGAGACGGGGAGCAAAGTGGAACAAAGCCGCGGAGCACACAGGCAGCGGACAGCCCAGACGCGCCGCGGCTGTCCCGCTGCCGGCGTGCTCCGCGGCTTTGCTCCCGGTCTCCCTGATCTGCTGGAGACCAGCAGACCAGGGAGACGGGGAGCAAAGCTGCGGAGCACGCGGGCAGCAGGACAGCTGCGGCGCGTCTGTGCTGTCCCGCTGCCCCCGTGATCTGCGGCTTTGCTCAGGACGCCTGTGGTACAGCAGCTGGGGCGCTGCCGGTTGGTCCTGTAGTGCTGCTCTGGGCACTACTGGACCAACCCGGCAGCACCCCAGCTGCTCTGCCCCAGGCGTCCTGATTCAGCCACTGCTGGTCAGTTTCAGCAGCGGCTGAATCAGGACGCCTGGGGCAGAGCAGCTTGGGTGCTGCTGGGTTGGTCCAGTAGTGCCGCTCCTCGGTGCTACTGGAGCAACCCAGCAGCACCCAAGCTGCTCTGCCCCAGGCGTCCCCAAGTCAGCCGCTGCTGAAACTGACCAGCGCTGACTACAGGAAGCCCGAGGCAGAGTTGCTCTGCCCCAGGCTTCCTGGAATCAGCCGCTGATCAGTTTTAGCAGCAGCTGACTTGGGGACGCCTGGGGTTCTTAAGTTGAATCTGTATGTAAGAACTGGCATCCAGATTCAGCCTGTTGAAACTGATCAGCGGCTGATTCCAGGAAGTCCGGGGCAGAGTAACTCTGCCTCAGGCTTCCTGTAGTCAGCCGCTGGTCAGTTTCAGCAGCGGCTGAATCTGGATGCCAATTCCGACTTACATACAGATTCAACTTAAGAACAAACCTACAGTCCCTATCTTGTACGTAACCCAGGGACTGCCTGTATTACCTATTCTGTTCATTCCTTCTGAACGTGGCATTGGCCACTGTCACAAGACAGACTACTGGGCTAGATGGACCTTTGGTCTGACCCAAAATGGCCATTCTTATGTAACTTCTAATTTACTTTATTTAAAGAGAGACATTTAAATTTTAAAGACACTATAGTTCAAAATAGTAAACACAACTGTAATCTATGACCCAGATGGATTGAATGTCATTGACTATTTCATACACTAGATGGTGTACTTCTACTGAAATTTAAAACAGGCATACATTGTAGAATAGTGCACCTTTAATGTTGCCCTGTGTTGTTCTGCAGCAAGGCCCATGTGTATGGCTCAGGTCCTCTCACACAGGATTAGTAGGTGACAAGGACTCTGGCTATATCTATACTACGATCCTCTTCCGCAAGAGGAAATACAAATGGAGCGCTTATTTGCATATGTTGCGCTCTCATTTGCATTTCCTCTTCGGATTGTTTTTGTGCAAAAAAGCACTGTGTAGACAGCTCCTTTTTGGCATAACCCCCCTTTTGCACAAGAACTGTTTTTCCTCATTTTTTGAGGAAGCAAGAAAGACATATAGGAGCATAGACTGGAGCTTCCACTGAGGATACAAAATAATCTAGGTGAAGCTGTGGTTGAGGTAACATACAAAAAACAGTAGTTTCAGAGGGATAGCCAAGTTAGTCTGTAACAGGAAAAGCTTAAAAAATAACAAATAGACTGGTAGCACTTTAAAGACCAACAAAACATGGTATCATGAGCCTTCGTGGGCACAGCCCACTTCTTCAGATGACCAGAGTGTTCGAAGTCCAGAACCAAGAATTAATAAGGGAAGGAGGGAGTGGAGAGGGGGTCAGAAATGGAAGGGGGAGAAGGGAAAGAGGACATTGGGTAGATAAGTTCAAAAGAGATAGCCGAGCCAGTCTGTAACAGGAAGAACAACAAATTGAATCTAATCACCAATTTCACAAGGTGAGTGCCTGGGAGGAGGCCACCAATTCCACAAGCCAAATACACAGAGAAGGATTGGAACTCAATTTCATTCTCAAATTTAATTCTCACGCAAATGGTCTAAATTGTGATATTCAATGGCTCACACATTATCAACCAACCAACGAAGGTGCCAATGCTTCTTGATGTCTGTGTAGAATCTGATGTTAGTACTCTTCCTTTCTTAGTGCAAACTAATAGTTCTTATCAGCCTCTTTTAACTATTGTGTCTTTGAGGCGCTAATAGACTATTTGTGGTTCCCTCCCCCCGCTTCCAAAGTTGAGTAGCCTTGTAGTAAGAGGATACTTGAACCTCTCTGGACACTCAAAGTAAATTTAAAAGTAGCCATCCTTTTTTAAAAAACAAAACAATCAACTTAAAAAAAAGACTACAAAGACAAACAGTAGAGCTGCAATTCAGTTGCAAATGAAAGAATCAAATTAGGACTGAATAAGAACTTAGACTGGTTATTTCACTACAACTTTTTCATCTTTTGGTATTTACAGGGCCCCATCAACAGCTGGGGGTAACCCACATCCACCCTGTTTGAATTGGCCTCCTTCACACTAAACCTACATTTAAATAACTCCCTTCATTTGATATGCTAGTGCCATAGTCGTATGGTGATCATATTTTCTGAAGCAAAATTAGGGACACATTAGCCATGCCCCTGCCACAAGAAATCCCACCCCTGGAAGTAGTACTCTAGGGATAAAGATGGACACATGATCAGAAGTAAAGGGTGTCATGTGACCCTTCTAAGACCTCCTCCCACCATCTTCTACCAGTAGGGACGGGTTTGGCCCCACAGGACCCGCCCCCCATACAACTAGCCTGCAATTGCATGAACCCAACTTGCATTGCATTAACTCTGGGGGAGAGGGTGAGGGTGGCGTTCCCTCTAAGATTTTTCACTCATGAGCGAAGTGAGTTTTGTCTTGTGCTCTAGTATTGAGTTCATGTGCACTTGTTCGGGTGTGTGCCACTGCGGCACCCAAGTTATTAATAAATATCTTGTAAACTTCTCCCTTTTCCCTCTGCTGCCATGTCTCCCACCCTCCCCTTGCCCCATCTGCTCCCCTGGTGCCTACTGTCCCCCCAGCCCTCACCCTCTTCTACTGTCCTAGCTCTTGCCCTTCTCACTCCCCACCAGCCCTTCTCTTCTTCCTGTACCCACCCCTCCTCTAGCCCCATCTGTTCATCCATAGCTGTCCCTCCCCATCCCCTCTCCTAAAACCTTCCTCTACCCATATGCTCTGCCTCTCTCCTCTGGTGCCCGTCCCTCTCCTCCACGTGTCTGCCCTTCTGCTTCATACCCACAATCTCCTGGCACCTGCACCTTCCCTTACCCCTGCGCCTTCCTGGTGCCTCCCCGTCACTGACTGCCCCTGCTCTCCTTGTCCTCTTTCTCCCTGGTGCCCATCCCTTCCCACCTTTTGTCCCAGTTCTCCTCAAGCTCCTCTGTGCCCTTACACATGACTTCTTCCATCTCCCCTGCCTTCCTCATACCCAACCCTCCTTTCAAGGCCTCTTCTGTGGGCACTCACTCCACCCCCTCCCCTTCCTCCGTCTTGCCCCATTGTCCCTCCCCTTTCCTAACATCACCCTGTCCCCTCTCTTCTCCCACTGACACCTTCCCTCCCTTCCCCCCCCTACCCCTTCCCCTCATTGTCTCTTCTTGGCTCCCTGGCATTTGTCTGTCCTCCATCCTGCCCCTTGGCGCCTTCCCTTCTTCTCCTGCCCTGCTCCCTTCTCTCCCCTCAGCACAAGCCCCTTCTTCCCCTCATCTCTTTTCCCTCACCGTCTGCCTTCCACAAGGGAAGCAGTTTGTGGGGGCTGGAGCTGGGGCTCCTGCAGCCGTGGTTCCAGCTGCTCCCGGGCAGCAGCGGCTTGAGGATGGCTGCGGCAGCTGGCGCCCCCTCGCCCGCACGGCTGTCAATGGCTGTGACATCATCATGGGGCGCCCCGGCACCCCGTGACATCATCATCTGGCGCCTGGGCCAGTGGCACTCTAGGCAACTGCCTAGTTCACCTAGGCTCCCAGGCTGGAATCATATTCTGGGACTGTGGTATTAAAAATATTATCATGGTTGGCCTCAGCTCCAGCTGGAGTTAAGCAGCAGCTGCACGAGGCCCATTGTGGTGCAGCTGCCCTGGCTGAAATTCTGCAGGGGTGAGGGCAGGTGAGTCTAAGAGCGCCCCTCATGCAGCTGCCGCTTGACTCCAGCTGGAACCAGGGCCGCCTGTGGGGACCGGGACCATGGCATTAAAAATAGTACCATGGGTGGCCCCAGTTCCAGTTGGAGTCAAGTGGCAGCTGCACAAGTCACGCTCTTGGACCCACCTGGTGCCCTCCGCAGCATTCGCTGTATAAAGAGCAAGTAGCTACCTGGGAACAGAGGAGGAGGCAGCACAACTGGATTGGACTGTGTGTGGCAGAGGCATCCCACTGGAGGAGGGGGGCGTGTGTGCTGTGGTGGGGCAGAGGCTGGCAGGGGGTTCCCGGGCATCATTGTATACCACACTGAAGCTCAGAGAATGCTCCGGGCTCCAGCTTCCAATCCAACCTGGATACTGCACACCACCGGAAGCAGCCCAGGCTGCCCAGTGGCAAAGCACCCAGGAAGCTGCACTAGCGTCTGTGAGGCTGTCCCAGCAGGGGAGGGAAAGTGTGGTGCCATTTCTAGCTGGATCCGGTAGGGCTTTCCGGTACATTTCCCTACTTGATAGGGCACTGGGACAGAGCACTTAAATTCGGGACAGACCCAGCAAAACTGGGAGATATGGTCAATGCACATAGTGGCTCCTGCTAAACTATAGTAAACTGCCACACTCAACCAGCCAAATAGTCACATTGTTCAAGCCATCTAGCCACACTCAGCTGGCCACATGACTACATGTGACTAGTGGCCAGTGTGCTGGACGCAATGGTGCTAGTGCTGCGTGTGTATCTCCCCGCCTCTGTTAGTTCCACAACCCGCATCTGACCAAGGGGTC
The DNA here is from genome assembly GCF_049634645.1 of Pelodiscus sinensis. Lineage (NCBI taxonomy): Eukaryota > Metazoa > Chordata > Testudines > Trionychidae > Pelodiscus > Pelodiscus sinensis. The sequence continues at coordinate 39,831,066 of NC_134718.1, forward strand.
AGGAAAGGGGAGCCCCAAACAAACCTGTTAGTCTTCGAGGTGGCTCAGGACTCCTTGTGATGGGAAATACGGTCACCTCCCGCCCTCACAAATAACTGGCCCCCTGTTCCCCGCCCCGCGAGCGCCTAGCGAGCCAGGCTGCCCCGCTCAGCGCTCTCCAGCAGAGGGAGCCTTCCCTTCCCATGCGAGGCCGCATCTCCTCCCCATCCCCGCGCCGGGCGGCCAACCAGGCTAAATTCCTCCCGGCGGAGGAGCCGAGGGCTCCGCAGAGGCCGGAGCAAGGAGCGGACCCGGCAGCCTCCCGCAGCCCACCGGCCACTGGACGCCCCAGGCGCAGACGCGCCACTTCCCCTCAGCCGCGCGTAGGCCCCCACCCGCCCCTCCTGCTCCCATGGTGCCGTGCGGCAGAGCGCCGCCATTGGGTGGATTTGAAAAGGGACCGCGGCTGAGGCGCTGTTGCCGGTAGAGAGAGCGAGGGCAGGCGGGGGTCCGGCAGGTGAGTGCGCGCCGCGGGGCTCGGCCCTGGCTTAGGGCTCGCGAGCCAAGTTGCGGAGGCGCTCGGGGAGGCGCGGGGCTCGGGGCGCTGCGGCTGCAGGGGCAAGGTAGCGAGTTGCGGCGGCAGTTTACCCGGGGCTGGTCTTTTGTTGTTGCCTGCTTGGCCTGTGCACGCCTGTAGTTTGAACTCTGCTGGCGGAGGATGGGTCCTCGACCCGTCTTCGTGTGGGCCTGGCCGGGTTATTGTGGTGGGATCCTGGGACAGCAATTGTGGGGAAACCCACCTGTCCGTAGCCTGTAGCTTCCCGGGTTCTAAGTGCCGTTTCGTCCGCAGGCTTCACGCGTTTATTTGCAGAAAGTAACCATGGCTCTCCCTAAGCTCAGCTTCCAGCCAAGTGTGCCCAGGGAGAGAAGGCCTCTTCTGCACTGGGGATTAGGCCTGGTTTCGATTATTATCAAGGCTATCCCGTTGGAAACACTGTGTCAGTGGAAAAATAGCCATTCACCAATGGTCCTTACTGAGGTTAAATAGGGGGAAAGGGGCTTACTCTTCTTGGGCTCAAGTATCAGAGCTGTGTTAGTCTGAATCTGTAAGAACAACGAGAAGTCCCAGGGCATCTTATAGAGCAGGCATGTCCAAAGTCTGGCCCGCGGGCCAATTGCGGCCGGTGTTCCGGTTTAATACGGCCCCCCCGGGTAATTTGGCAATATCTATCTTTTATGGCCCCCAACGAATCCATATGTATTGAGATGAATACATTGTAAAATCTCAGTTCATGTCAGTTGGTCTAATTCAGTTATAAATATATTTGGACACAACATGTATACTTGGTGTTATGTTCCTGTTCATATTTTTTGAACTTAAAAGTTGACAGACAACCTTTATTACCAATAATATGTAATGTACTTTACAATGTTCCTGACATATATTTCAGCTTCCTGGATTTTTTTTTTTCATCTGGCCTTCAGATATGAAAGGCAGAGTGATTAACACCTGTTTAGATTTGTCATCCATGTGACAAAATGAAAAGTATGCCATTTGCAATAAACTTTGCATAAAATAGTTAATTTGCATTTAATTTTAATGGTTCAAAGAATGTCAGGCAAAATGGTCGGCCCTCACGCATGTTCACTTCATCAAATCTGGCCCTCTTTGAAAAAAGTTTGGACACCCCTGTTATAGACTAACACACGTATTGGAGCATAAGCTTTCATGGGCAAAGACCCACTTTGTCAGATGCACACAGTGGAAATTCCAGAGGCAGGTATTAATATACGGGCATAAGAAAAAAGTTCCATGAAGAGTAGGGTTAGAGATAACATGGTCAAATCAGTCAGGGCGATGAGGCCCACTTCTAGCAGCTGATGTGGAGGTGTGAATACCAAGAGTTGAGAAACTTCTTTTGTAGTTGGCTAGCCATTCACAGTCTTTGGTTTTGACACTATCAGTTTAGGATTCAATTAGCTTTGCAGGGCTACTTGTGTGGAACCACAGGCAATTGCCCTATTTGCTGCTCTCCAAGGCAGGAGTAGTTGTGCCATTGGAGACGGGGGGGGGGGGGGGGGGGGGCATGGCATTTTTACAACATGTTGTGGGAAGCCTACAAAAGAAAAAGGTTGAAGGCCCCTGTCCTACAGCCACACAGAGTTCCTATCTTAAGCTACTAATTAAGTTTAAGGCACACTAGTTTGTGTCCAAACTAACAAATGTAGATGATGTGAGAGCATAATTTTGAGACTGTTAAAGCTTTTAATATCTAGGTCAAAAAAGAGATCCATAGGTAACATCTATTACCAGCTAACTGTCAATTAAATAGAATACTGTTTTATTCAATAGTTGTGCACTCTTTATCCTTAAAATTGCAGTGGACGTGGCTTTGAGACTGTCACAGCACAGGTATATTTCATTCTGGTAGTAGATTCAGTTTTTAGGTTAGTATGTGTTGTGTATGTTGTTGAAGCCCTAATAATACTTTGAGTCAAATTCTGCCCAGACTTAAGCTCCATGCAAACCTCTTCTCACATAGTTAGTACTGAACAGGTAGAAATTGGGGCAGAAATTGACCATGAATCTTGCATAGCTCGCTTTGGGTACGTCTAGACTACATGCCTCTGTCACCAGAGGCACGTAGATTAGGCTACCTGACATAGGAAAATGAAGCAGCGATTTAAATAATAATAATTGCCGCTTCATTTAATTTAAATGGCTGCCACACTGTGCCGATCAGCTGTTTGTCAGCATAGTGAGGTAGTCTGGACGCGCGGGGGTCGACATCAAAGGCATTTGTTGACCTCTCAGGTATGCCTCCTTCATTTTCCTATGTCGGGTAGCCTAATCTACATGCCTCTGGTGACAGAGGCGTGTAGTCTAGATGTACCCTCAGTCTGTAGCTCTTGAAACCCCTTACAAAGCTGGGCAAGTATTATTTGTGTTTTACAGGTAGGTGGATGAGGAATACTGAGGCTTGATTTACAATGCAGAGTTAGGTTCATGTAAGGCAGCTTACATCAACCCCTTATGTCAGTGTCTACACTGCAGCCTTGCTCTTGCTAGTATAAGTGTCCTGCTGTATTGACATACTTGCTACACCTCCATGAGAAGTGTAGCACTTATGTTCGTGTAGTTAGGATGTCACAGTGTCCATGTAACACTACCATGTAGTTAGTCTATAAGGTGCCACAGGACTCCTCGTCGCTTTTACAGTGTCCATGTAACACTCTCGAATGTTGGGCTGCATGTGGCTCAGCGCACAGTTGTGGCCCAGATGTGAGCACTAAAAAATGTCTGGTGGGGTCTGGGCTGCCTGGTGGGGAAGGCTCTGGGTCTCTGACACCTGGTCTGTATATGGAGCTCTGCTCCTGGTCCAACTCTGGAGGAGTCTTAGGGGTCTAAAATGAAATGTGGGGGAGGGCATTGTGGTTCTCAACCTGCTGTCCGCAATGATCAATAGGTTGAGAACTACTGATATAAACAATTCATTATTGACATTGGCGGTTGGCTGTCATTCTTGTCAGTTTCATAGTGCTGCTCTGCCATACCAGGCTCGCAGTTGGAGCTGTGAAATTGACAAGACTGGTAGGCTACCTACTATGAAATTATGGCTGGTATCTGAATCACAGTCCCTCTCTCCCCAAAAGCTCACAGCTGGGTATGGGGCTCACACAGCCGAAACCCCTGCTCTCCACCCTACAGTGACAGCCCAAGCTTTGACCCCCCCCTACAACAGGGAACCTTCAAGCCTTCCTTGTCGATTTCATAGATTCAGCTGTGAGCTTCTCTTGAGCCTGAGGCATTTATAAAATCGACAAGAAAGTCTGGTAGGCTCTATGCTGTGAACATTAAACCATGGTCACAGCTCAGGGCTGTCACTCCAGTTAACTAATTAAGCAGGATTTTACATCCTTATGCCTACCTACAAGTGATCTTGTTCAGGAAGACTGCTGGAGTTTGGTGGGGTAGAGGAGGGGAGAAGATAAATTGGGATCTGATGAGGGAGTTGGTTTAGCGCAGGCATGTCCAAAGTCCGGCCCGCGGGCCAATTGCGGCCCGTGTTCTGGTTTAATACGGCCCCCCAGGTAATTTGGCAATATCTATCTTTTATGGCCCCCAACGAATCCATATGTATTGAGATGAATACATTGTAAAATCTCAGTTAATGTCAGTTGGTCTAAATCAGTTATAAATATATTTGGACACAACATGTATACTTGGTGTTATGTTCCTGTTCATATTTTTTTAACTTAAAAGTTGACAGACAACCTTTATTACCAATAATATGTAATGTACTTTACAATGTTCCTGACATATATTTCAGCTTCCTGGATTTTTTTTTCATCTGGCCTTCAGATATGAAAGGCAGAGTGATTTAACATCTGTTTAGATTTGTCATCCATGTGACGAAATGAAAAGTATGCCGTTTGCAATAAACTTTGCATAAAATAGTTAATTTGCATTTAATTTTAATGGTTCAAAGAATGTCAGGCAAAATGGTCGGCCCTCACGCATGTTCACTTCATCAAATCTGGCCCTCTTTGAAAAAAGTTTGGGCACCCCTGGTTTAGCTGCTGTGGCAAGGAGTGGATCTGGCCAGCAAGAAGGCATTTTTCTGAGTATGGCCCCCCACAGCCTAATGAGGAGAGGCAAGGCTGCTTGTATGAATTGCCCTTGTGCATTCAGCAGAGAGTACTAGAGTGTATGATGGGGTGGATTATAACAAGTCAGCTAACCAACTCCAAGGGGAGTTGGGGCTGGTGCCTGTGAGCATTGAGAAGATGCTGCCTCAGCTAGGAGCACAGACAGTTAGGTAACTGCCCGGACCACCTTGTTACAGGGCTTGTGGTCAAGCAAACTCCACCAAGCCCTGAGATATGCCTGCCCACACAGGCTTTTCCCTTGGGACTCCAGCCTGAGAGGCAGCTATGCCACATGATAGGATGCACTGAAGGAGGAAAGGCAACAAGGAGGAAAGGCAGTGCTTCCAACAAGCATTCAGGGGTATTCTCCTTGGCCTGGGAGTTTGCACAGCACCCCACACCCTTATCTGACCCCAACACTCGGTCCAGCTTGGTGCTCCCTTCCGGTGACAGTAATCTGCACTCCTGGCTGGAACCATGTTGGGATGTAGGCAGAAGTCCTCTTCTGCACCCAAATTCCCTCCCAGAGTTTGCACATCTCATGGCCTTCTGCTCCCAGATCTCTTGGTCCTGGCCCTTACTCCCTGTCCCAGTCCAGTGAAAGTGAGTGAGGGTAAGGGAGAGCCAAGTGATAGAGAAAGGGGGCAATGGAGTGGGAGGGTGGGGCTTGGGGACTAGGCTTATTGGGTAGTTGAGTCACTACTTGACTAGTTCCCCCTGTCCCCCTCCCTTGCTGCCTCTGTATCAGAGGCACCAAGGGGGAGGGGAGCAGGAGCTGATGCTGGGGGGAGTTGGCTTAAAAGCCGGTTCCGTGGGGGGGGGGGGGTAGAGTCTCAGTGGGGGAAATGGCATGAGCGGGGACTGCTTCAGTCCTCTCTTGCATGAGTTCCCAGCTGCACCTCTTCCTTTGAAATGTACAAGAGCCATGGGCAGCTCTTGTATGTTTCAAAGGGATAGTGAGCACCCCTCTTATTGGCTAATTGATGGAAATTCCAATGATTACTTCATTAGCTGATTAATAAAAATTTAACATCCCTATTCTGAGTTACTCTGACATTTAAAAAATGCTCTTAGGAATAAAAAAGTTGGAGACCATTGTATTAGGGTGACCATATTTCCCTAGGCTGAATATGGGATGCCTGGTAAAATAATTCCTATTCAAGTAAGTTAAATGGCAGTCAATCAGAACTGTGTAGTACAAACATTCAAGTTAACTTTTAAGTTGACTGAGCCCCTCTAAAAAGAAATATTGAATAGTTTAAGTATTTACCATTTTATGCCTGGAGTCTTGAAGGTTTGCATGGGGAGAGGTGATGCACAAACTCACTCCCATGCACCCAACTCTCCTTGTCCAGGGCTCTCCGCCCTCATGCCAGGCTGGGCCCCTAGGATGGACCCACCTCACCTCATACCTGGCACAGTCTTGAGGCAACGTGGGAAGCATGCAGAGTCATGGGCCACCTCTCACTAGATTTCTGTGAGGGTTCACACGAGAACATGGTCAGTGAATGGAGCCAGAGAGGTGGCGCAGTAGGAGAAGGTGTCTAGGGCACAGAGCAGCCCTGCACTGCCTGGGGACAGGACTTAGGGCAGGAGCAGCATATGAAGGGGACTGATCCCCTCACTCGGAGAGGAAGGGAAGTGGACAGTTGTGGAGCCTGCGGGGGCAGGGCTCAAGCAGATTGGAAATAGCTTCCTTACCATCACTCCAGAGTTTGGCTGAGGGGCAGAGAAAAGTTGTAGTACTCATGGACTGCGTCTAGACTGGCAAGTTTTTCTGCAGAAGCAGCTTTTGCGGAAAAACTTGCCAGCTGTCTACACTGGCTGCTTGAATTTCCGCAAGAACACTGACGATCTCATGTAAGATTGTCAGTGTTCTTGTGGAAATGCTATGCTGCTCCGGTTCGAGCAAAAGCCCTCTTTGCAAATGCTTTTGTGCAAGAGGACCAGTGTAGACAACGCAGTATTGTTTTGTGCAAAAAAGCCCTGATGGCGAAAATGGCGATCGGGGCTTTCTTGTGCAAAACCGTGTGTAGATTGGCACGGACGCTTTTCTGCAAAAAGTGCTTTTGCGGAAAAGCGTTCGTGCCAATCTAGACGCTCTTTTCCGCAAATGGTTTTAACAGAAAAACTTTTCCATTAAAAGCTTTTGTGGAAAATCATGCCAGTCTAGACATAGCCATGGTGTATTGGTAGGCTGTTGGTGAACTGAATGATCTGGTCAGGAGCTGGTTCTCTGCACAGTGCTGGGATGCAGTCTTTTGGGGAAAGAGCAGGATATGGAAGAGCAGCAAGGGTGTGAAGGGGCACAGCAGGGAGAGGACAGTGAGGGGGGAGCATGTAAAGGGCCAATGGGTGGGCAACAGAAGTAACATAACCAGCCCCTATGTACCAGCCACTGCAGTTAACTAGACCTAGTAAGCATTGCTGGTTAAGGGTGATGCTTACTGGTTAACATTCTAAAAATATAAATTTGTATTAGGTTGGTTTTTCATGTCTTTAGGCATGCCATGCTATTTAAATTGTTTGCTTTATTTTTGCAGAATGGAACCAGTTGTAGGTAAAGCAACAATTGTAAGACCATCCTATATCGCTAGTGTTGAGCTGCCTCCAAGAAGTGGGCCAATAAATGTTGAGGACCTCAGAGCAGACCTCTCAGATGAATTTTCCCTGGTTTCTTCATTCTTGGATATAAGCCAGGTGATGATGATGAACAGTCTACTTTGTTAATTTAAATTATTTGAACAATGAAACATCTATATGTCCTGTTTCTTTTAATGATAAAGCAAGCTGTATAAATAAGAGGGAGAACTTTTAAATTAGATGCTATAATAATGTGTAATAGTAATTAATTACTATAACAATGTATTCCTCTATTTGTACCTTCACCATCTTATTATTGTGAAGTTTGTGATTTAAGTTTATCAGAAAAATACTTTAATTATAAGTATTCCTTCGTATTAGGCCTTTCACAGCATCTGAAAAAGAAAATGTATTATAAGCGGCTAACTAATGTCACCAGAGGCAGAGAAATTCATAGACATCTGTACATATGTATTGCTTGTGGCCTATTTGTTTTTCAGCTTATTGTGAAGTTCTACTTTGTTACACTCTATATAGATGACAACATCTTTTTGCTCTGTACTTTTGATATGAACACAAAGCAATAATTACAAACAATAATGTTCAGGAAATGTTGACAGAATCTACAGTCAATTTCTGCATTACTAGAGCATGGCAGGAGATCATTCCCATACGATCCTTTGTATGCTAGTGGCCTTTAGTTTCAATTACAACTTGGCCTAAACTGAATAGCATAGCTTGTATGCCACAAGAAGTGGTTCTAAATATCTTATAAGGAAATTAAGGTGAATTTCTAGGAAGGCCAAAGCACTTCTATGAATTCTAGTGTGTGCATGTGTGGGCAGCCTGAAATAATTAGTATTTAATAACCTACTTTGTTAATTATCAAGCTAAGAATATGACCAATGCTATTAATTGAAGGTGTGTCTTTTTTAATTTTATTTTTAGAGGAACAGTTTGAATTCCAAGGAACATATACAAGTTTGCCTTCGTATTAAGCCTTTCACACCATCTGAAAAAGAAAATGAATCTCAGGTGTGTGTCTTTGTGTATTATGCTTTCATTGTATATTATGTTCTCTTTACAAAACTTTTTTTGTTAAGATACAAATGTACACTTTCTCTTTAAACTTAAACTCTCTCTCCTCCTCCCCCCCTTTTTTCTTCCTTTTCAGGACTGTGTTTCTATTCAAGACTCAACTAGCATTATATTGAAAGGCCCTAAGAATTCCATGATCTGTCGGTTGAGTGAAAAAAATGTAGGGCAGATGGTGCAGAAATTCACTTTTTCACGAGTAAGCAGATAATAATAATAAAAAAAATCATTTTGCAGTGTGAAGACTTGTTAAATCTTGCCATAACAACTTTTTAAAAATTCTTTTAAAACTGGAAATGTTTCATACATTTAGCTGATGGAAAAATTCCTAGATGTAAATTTCTTCAGCTCTCTTCCCCTGCCTTGGTCCTTTTTAAAAACAAATGAAGGCCATATAAACTCCTTCTTGCTAATACTTAGGTATTTGGACCTGAAACAACTCAGGAAGAGTTCTTTGACGGTACTGTGAAACAGCCAGTACAGGACTTCTTGGAGGGACATAATCGTCTTATATTCACTTATGGTGTGACAAATGCTGGAAAAACCTACACATTTCAAGGTACTATTAACACTTTTTTGAACCATGAATTTATAAAAATCTGTGGGTATGTCTACACTTGCACCCTCTTTTGAGAGAGGGATTTGAATGAAAACATTCGAAATGGCAAATGAAGCCGATATTTAAATATCCCGTGCTTCATTTTTATATTTACGTTATAGTGCTATTTCAAAATAGCGCCATTTCGAAATAACAGACGCTGTTAAGACATTTTGAGAGAGAACCCTTCTCTCGAAATAACTGGTAAACTTCCTTGTCTGAGGAATTAAGGGTTATTTTGAGAGAGGGGTTACTCTCAAAATAACCGTGTCTTAACAGCATCTGTTATTTCAAAATAGCGCTATTTCGAAATAGCGCTATAACGCAATTATGCAAATGAAGCTGGAGATATTTAAATCCCAGCTTCATTTGCAATTTCAAATGTCTTCATTTGCATCCCTCTTTCGAAAGAGAGTTCAAGTGTAGACATATCCTGTGTGTTCAAGCTTCTAAATTTTAAGAATTCTAATACTATAGAGTGCCTTTTAGTTAGAGGTCATGAATGCCAAGTGCTTGTGGAAGACGGGGTGAGAAACAATAATGCAGATAAGTGGAGTAAAATGTCTTCTAGAGTGCTTTGCCAGCACACATGAATCCTTGCATTTTGCTCTAATTAGAGTTTTCTGAGCAAAGACTCTGTTAGTCAGATTGTGACACAAGTGTTACAGTTTGAGACTTAGACCAATTGCCCCAGAGATCACGTCTTTAAGCAGTGCGCGTTTTGGTTTTGGTTTTGGTTTTGTTTTGTTAAAAAAAAATATGCCAGTATTCCAGGGGAAAAGTTGTTGAGTTCTGACTGGAGGTGCCGGTACTGCGTACTGGGCAGTACCATCACAAAAAAAGCACTGTCTTTAAGTATCTTCTGTCCGGAGGCAGCGCACTTCACCTTTACACGCAGCACTTAGCAAATGTATTAGGAAAGGGGCTATAGTGGGTAAGCCTCCCTCCTTGGGCAGGTAAGTAAAAGATGCTGTGACCCCAGATGTCCTTAGTTTGATAGTTAATATTATGGTCCTATTTTCTCTCTTCGGTTACTGGATTACATGATCATCCCCACTAATCTCTGAATGATCATGCCCAAAGGCATATGTGGAGAACAACAGAAATAGCTGCAGTGATATGTAATTTGGTTTGCCTGCTTGATTCTGTGTGACAACACAGAATCAATTGAAAAGCTTGGTTAGGAAGAGCAAGCAGGAAAAAAAAAACTATAGTTAGTAGGGATGTTTGAGTGTAAATGACTAACCATTTATCCGATAAGTGGGTGGGCAAGGACTGGTGGCTCCACTCCTGGGGAGGAGACTTCACTGTGGGCAGCTGTGTAGTTGCTGAGATTTTCAGTGGTTAAACGGTACCCTAATACATGATTTTTACCATCCCTAATAGTTAGAAGATCTCTCGGGATGAACAACTTTAAGGGAATAATGGGAGGGCAATCAAGTGGGGGGAAAGCCCTTTCCAGGCACCAGCAAAAAGATACAATTGTATTTTCCGTGCCAGAGTCTAGAGATCAAAAGGACCATAAAAAGTTTGCTAATTTTTGAATTGTGGGGTCACCAGCAGCACTTGGCACATAGATGCTTCTAGTGAGACACAGGTGGAGAATGCAGGAGGGCAGTCTGTCTGCCTGAGGAAAAGGATGGGGTTGTGGGTAGGAGGGAGAGGATCTGGGTTAAGTGGAACCATAAATTTCTAAGGAAAGGATAAGGTGCAAGACCATATATGTAAATTCTTTTGTTCGAGTGCTTGCTCATGTCCATTCCATGTAGGTATGTGCACATAGCGTGCACATGTCGTCGGAAATGTTTCCCTTAGCAGCACCTGTTGAGCCAGCAGGGGATCCCTCTGGAGTGGCACTGGTATACTGGCCACCATATACCTCTGCTGGTCCTCCACCCCCCAGTTCTGCTCCTGAAGGTCACTGGAATATGTTCTTGCTCTTAAGTGACAAGTGCCCTTCAGGAGTTAACTCCTCTTTAAATTCTTTTGTTCCTGTTGATCAGTTTGGCTTTATCTGTTCCTAATTAGTTGCTAAGTGCTGTTTCCTTAGTGTTAAGTACTGTTAGTGTTAAGGGCTCTGGAAGAATAACAGTTACAAGGTAAGTAACCATTCTTTCTCTTAACCCAGTGCTCTCCAACCTTTTTAAGCCCAAGATCACTTTTTGAATTTAAGTGCAATCCGAGATCTACCTCAAACCCAAATATTTTTGCCTCCCCTCCTTTGTGCCCTTTCTCCGAGACCCCGCCCCTGCTCACTCCATCCTCACTTCCTCCCCACCCTCCCTCACTTCACCAGTCTGGGGCAGAGGATTTGAGGTGCAGGCTCTGGTCTTGGATTAAGGGATTTGGGACAGGCAGTTGGGGTCCAGAGGAGATTGTAGGTGCAGGCTCTGGGAGGATGTTTGGATGCAGAGGTGCTCAGGGCTAGGGCAGAGGCTTAAGATGTAGGACGGGGTTCATGACTGGGGTAGTGTTTTGGGATGTGGGCACCAGATAGACCCTGCTTACCTCAGGTGGCTCTTGGGTGGTACAGTGGCAGGCTCATCTCTGTTCTGGCCCTGCACCACTCCCAAACTCCATCTCAAGTCCTGCCCCCTCTCTGCTCTGTGGAAATAGGATACAGCGTAGGAGAGGGGGCATCTTAACATAAGCACCCTCCTTCCCCTCTCCTGCCCTGCATAGAAAGCAGAGGCTCCTGAGGGGTCAGCTCCAAAGCAAAGGGCAGGAGATGCGCAACAGTCTGTGGGGAGCAGCTGAAATGCTGGGCTTGATAACCTGTTGGCCAAACAAGTTAGGATCCCATCAGAGGCCCCAAGATCTACCAGTAGATCCCAATCAACTGGTTGGTTACCACTGTCTTAACCTTTTTATCCATCTGAAGATAGTCTGACACACATAATTTTTCTATCTTGAAAAAGTTTGAGTTGCTTTAATCTGTCCCTGGTCAGTCTATTGGCCAGGCATTTTGCAAGTGCCTAATACAATTGGACTTGTTGGGGATAGCAACCCAGATGGTGAGCTTCAGGGGAGTGAAACCTGTTACCTGAGGGCTGCATGTGAGGACTACAAAGGTATTTAATACGCAGTCATGATGGCATGTGAGAGGGAATGACTCATCCTTCCTTTCTACTACCTGAAGGGCCACATGAGAGTTTAATGTATTCATCAATGTCTTGCTTTCCAAGAGCATGCAGGGCCTTAATATAGATCTTGTATCTTGATTACAGGGACAGAAGATGATGTTGGTATTCTGCCAAGAACTATGAATATGTTGTTTAAAAACATTCATGGCAAACTGTATCCAGAAATGGATTTCAAACCCATTCGATGTAGAGATTACATACGGCTGACTAAAGAACAAGCGAGAGACGAAATTGCTGTTAAAAATTCAGTGCTTCGTCTAATGAAAGAGGTACAAAAAACCCTCTGGTATATCACACGTATATTCTGTGTATATACACTGCGGTGTGTATATTGACTGTTGATTGAGAGTTGGTTGGAAAAATATTTAAACCTGTTGCCTATTTATTTCATTTGGTGAACCCCTAGTTTTTGCGTTTTGAGCAGGTGGTACTAACACTATTTTACTTTCCCCATGGCATTCATGTTTTTATATAACTCTGTGATCAGCTTAATCATCTTTTCCAGACTGAAAAGTCCCAGTGTTATTTACCCCTCCTCATACGGAAGGTGTTCCATACCCCTAATAATTTTTGTTGCCCTTTTCTGAACCATTTCCATTTCTGGTATATCTTCTTTTTGAGCTGGGATGACCACATCTGCCCACAGTATTCAAGACATGGGTGTACTATGGATTTACATAGCGGCAATATAATAGGATATTTTCTGTTTTATCTATTCCTTTCTTAATGCTTCCCAACATTGCTTGCTTTTTTTGACTGCCACTGTATACTGAATGGATGTTTCTTCCACTAAGATTCTGGGTTGGCCAATATGGTGTCGGTCTAGACTCTATGGATAGCAAACAGGTTTTTGGCTCTGGCAGTGGAGTCAGTTTCCCATATTTAATTAAACTACTTCTTTGTACCCTGTGTATGATTTGTGAAATGTGCAATTATATCTAATACTATACAGGAACTTTACAGTGTTGCAAAGTTGAAGGAGATGTAAAATTACCTCTGATAAAAATGCTCTGGAATAGAGCCACTGCAATTAAGGAACAGTATTTTAAGCGTAGATTTTTTTTTTTTTTAAATAAACTAAGAGGTATCTTATACAGTGCACAATCTATAGACTAAGGGTATGTCTAGACTACAGGCTTTTGTCAACAGAGGCTTTGTCGACTAGACTAGAGCCAGTTCTGTCGATAAAGCAAGCCGTTTTGTCTACATGAGTGTAGATACAAAGGACAGCGTAGATGCAATAACGCCTTCTGTTGACAGAACTCTGTCAACACAAGGCGTTATTCCTTGTAGAATGAGGTTTACCACCATCGACAAAACTGCCGAGTTCTGTCGACGTTATGTCAACAGAACTCGGCAGTAGTGTAGACGCAGGTATAGTTTTTGTCAACCAGACCACTTTTGTTGACAAAACCCTGTAGTCTAGACATACTCTAAGTGAAAAATCTACATAATTTAAACAGTCTAGTGCTTCTGAGCTTTTAATGAGATGAGAAAGGTACTCTCAAGATTCCAGCTAGGTTTCTGTGCATTAGAAACTTGTAATTGCATTTTAAAGATGTCTATCTTTATGGGTGCCTATATGTCAGTCTGCACCTAACAAATTTTGAATACTTTAGAAATGTTCATATGTTTTTGTTTTTAATCTGGGTTGGGAGCAATTAACTGGGTAGAAAGGTTGGTGAAGGAGAGAAAGTAGAATAGTCTGAGTAGGCTTGTAATCCATGCTTAGTGGTTGAATCTTGGCCCCACTGAAGTCAGTAGAAACATCCATTTTATGTTAGGGATGTTAAAATGGTTAACCAGTCAAACAATAGTGCTTAACTATTTAACAATCTTAACCCGCTACCTGACCTGTCGGCCCCAGAGTTAACTGGTAAGGGCCAGTTAACCAGTAAGTATACCAGTAACTGGTCAACAGCCCTAATTTATGTCTGTAGGGCCAGGATTTTGCCTGTTGTGCATAAAAATAAAATTTATCGTTGACGTTTCAGTGACATAATCACTTGGATTTTGTGGCTATTGCATGAATCAGTTGATGGGAATCTCATCTTGTCATGGGCATTGTTTCCCTATAAAGAACCTGACTTTTAATACAATTTCTTCTGAAGGTGCACTTTACTTGTTTATGATTCTTGGTAGATGAATTCCATCTCTGCTATTTGCAGGCATACTGTGTGTGTGTGTGTGTGTGTGTGTGTGTGTTTAAAAAAAAAAACCTGGATATTGAAAGTATACAAATGCTTGAAAATATTAGCAGTAAAAATTCCTTTTCCTTTAATTTAGAAATATAAGTTTAGTAAAAAAATAGTACCCCATAGTCTTTGGAATCTTAATGTTTTTGTTTCAAGCTGAAATTAAAAAAAGACTTTTTAGCATGGCCTCTTAATGGCATATGTGACACAACTAGCTAGCTAAGCTTTTTACGTGAACATTCTTTTTTGTTGCTGTTCCAAGCATGTTAGTTTGACAAAGATGTCTGTTAGAAATTTGATGCTATTATCTAGTCTTGTGACGTGAACAGCCACAGGAAACTTCATGTGGCCAATAAACTTATGTTGGTGTACTGATAGAAATGTAGCTGTGTTAGTCTGGGGTAGCTGAAGCAAAATGCAGGACAATGTAGCACTTTAAAGACTAACAAGATGGTTTATTAGATGATGAGCTTTCGTGGGCCAGACCCACTTCCTCAGATCAAATAGTGGAAGAAAATAGTCACAATAGATCATAACGATGTCATCGATGTACCGTAGGTAGAGAAGGGGTGAAAGGGGACGGGAACTGTTGGTGAAGTTGACTGGCCTTTTGTAGTCAGTAGTATTATGTTACAAAAATGATCTGTTTGAATACCTTAATTATTATGTTGACCATGACATAATAAAAACAGAAAATTAAGAAAAACTCTTTTGTTGTTTCTTTTGTCTTTGTATAGGTAGACTCTCAAAACAGCATTAATAATTACAGCAAAACTTCAGAATCATCTGAAGGTATGTTCTATATTAAAACTACTTAATTCTTGCCCTCACTTTAAGAGACTGGGGATCATTCTCTAGATCAGTGATGCACTTTGAGCCAATGTGTCTAGTAATTGAAAGTGTTTGTCATTGAACAGCTGCTCATTGGGATGAGAAACAAATGGGTCTAAATTAGTTTTTTGCAGATGGGTGTCATGGCACAAACTACTCCAACTGATAGGTTTGGCAGAAGCCAAAGATAAAATTGCTACAAAGACTGTAGTTCTTATCTAGGTCTGATTTAAGGGAGATTGCAGAATAGGATGTGGTTGTCAAAGGGGAAATTTGCCCTGCTAGTGGTAGTACTATTAAAATCATAGACCACTAGAACTGGAAGGGACTTCGAGAGATCATCAAGACCAGTCCCCTGCCTTCACCGCAGGACCAAGCAACCTAGATCATCCTTGGTAGATGCGTATCTATCTAGCTCTTAAATATCTCCAATGATGGAGATTCCACAGCCTCCCTGGGCAATTTGTTTCAATGCTTAACTACCCTGACAATTAGAAAGTTTATCCCACTGCTCAACCTAAACCTCCCTTGCTGCAAATTAAGCCCATTGCTTCTTGTCCTATTATCAGGTTAAGGAGAATAATTTCCCCCCCCCCCCCATCCTTGACACTCTTTTAGGTATTTGAAAACGACTATCATATCCTCTCTCAAGTCTTCTCTTTTCCAAACAAACTCAGTTTTTTCAATCTTCCATTTTTAAGTCATGTTTTCTAACCATTAATCATTTTTGTTGCTCTTCTCTGGATCTTCTCCAGTTTTCCACATCTTTCCTGAAATGTGGTGCCCAGAACAGGACACAGTACTCCAATTGAGGCCTAATCGGAGTAGAGTGGAAGAGTTATTTTTGTGTCTTGCTCACAACACTCCTGTTAATGCATCCCAGAATCATGTTTGCTTTTTTGCAAGTGTCACACTGTTGACTCCTGTTTAATCTGAGTTCGAGTTAGATCCTTTTCTGCAGTATTCCTTCCTAGAAAGTCGTTTCCCATTATGTATGTGTGAAACTGTTGCCAAGTGGAAGGAACTTTGCATTTCTCCTTATTAAGCCTCATCCTATTTATCTCCGACAATTTATCCGGATTACCCAGATGATTCTGAATTATGACCCTATCTTCCAAAGCACTTGCAACTCTTCCCAGCCGTTCCAATCCCCTAATAATTATTATTGCCCTTTTTTGAACTTTTTCCAGTGCCACAATATCATCTTTGAGATGAGGTACCCACGTCTGTATGCTTTATTCAAGGTGTGGGTATACCATGGATTTATATAGAGGAAATAAGATATTCTCTGTCTTATTCTCTATTCCTGAGTGGAAGTTTTCAGAGAACTATCCACAATGACGCCAAGATCTGTCCAAGTGGTAACAGCTAATTTAGTCCCTATGTCTGTATAATAATATTCTGGTTTTTTTTTAAATGGAAGATTGAAAAAATTATAGAATCATAGGACTGGAAGGGATCTCGAGAGGTCATAGAGTCCAGCCCCCCCACCCTCAAGGCAGGACCAATTTCCATCTACACCATCCCTGACAGATGTCTATCTAACCTGTTCTTAAGTATCTCCAGAGAGGGAGATTCCACCACCTCCCTTGGTAATTTATTCCAATATTTGACCACCCTGACAGTTAGGAATTTTTTCCTAATGTCCAATCTAAACCTCCCTTGCTGCACTTTAAGCCCATTACTCCTTGTCCTGTCCTCAGAAACCAAGAGGAACAAATTTTCTCCTTCCTCCTTGTGACACCCTTTTAGATATTTGAAAACTGCTATCATGTCCCCCCTTAATCTTCTTTTTTCCAAACTAAACAAGCCCAGTTCATGAAGCCTGGCTTCATAGGTCATGTTCTCTAAACCTTTAATCATTCTTGTAGCTCTGCTCTGTACCCTTTCCAATTTCTCCACATCTTTCTTGAAATGTGGCGCCCAGAACTGGACACAGTACTCCAGCTGAGGCCTAATTAGTGCAGAGTAGAGCGGAAGAATGACTTCACGAGTTTTGCTTACAACACACCTGTTGATACAACCTAGAATCATATTTGCTTTTTTTGCAACAGCATCACACTATTGACTCATATTCAACTTGTGGTCCACTATGACCCCTAGATCCCTTTCCGCCATGCTTCTTCCTAGACAGTCGCTTCCCATCTTGTATGTATGGAACTGATTGTTCCTTCCTAAGTGGAGCACTTTGCATTTCTCTTTATTAAACTTCATCCTGTTTACCTCTGACCATTTCTCTAACTTGCTAAGGTCATTTTGAATTATGTTCCTATCCTCCAAAGAAGTTGCAACCCCACCCAGTTTGGTATCATCTGCAAACTTAATAAGCGTACTCTCTATCCCAATATCTACATCATTGATGAAGATATTGAACAGTATGGATCCCAAAACAGACCCTTGTGGAACTCCACTTGTTATCTCTTTCCAGCAGGATTTAGCACCGTTAACAACAACTCTGACTAAGATTATCCAGCCAATTAGGGCCATGATAAGGTGGGTGCATATCTAAGTTATATTTTCCTAGTTTATCAATAAGAATATCATGCGAGACCGTATCAAATGCCTTACTAAAGTCTAGGTATATGACATCCACCGCTTCTCCCTTATCCACAAGGCTCGTTATCCTATCAAAGAAAGCTATCAGGTTAGTTTGGCATGACTTGTTCTTCACAAACCCATGCTGGCTATTCCCTATCACTTTATTACCTTCCAAGTGTTTGCATATGATTTCCTTAATTACCTGCTCCATTATCTTCCCTGGGACAGACGTTAAACTGACCGGTCTGTAGTTTCCTGGGTTGTTCTTATTCCCCTTTTTATAGATGGGGACAATATTTGCCCTTTTCCAGTCTTCTGGCATCTCCCCTGTCTTCCATGATTTTTCAAAGATCATAGCTAAAGGCTCAGATACCTCCTCTATCAGCTCCTTGAGTATTCTGGGATGCATTTCATCAGGACCTGGTGACTTGCTGACATCTAACTTTCCTAAGTGATTTTTAACTTGTTCTTTGTGTATCCTATCTTCTAAACTTACTCTCTCTTTGCTTGTATTCACTGTTAGGCACACCTCCAGACTTCTCGGTGAAGACCGAAACAAAGAAGTCATTGAGCATCTCCGCCATTTCCAAGTTTCCTGTTACTGCTTCTCCCTCCTCACTGAGCAGTGGGCCTACCCTGTCCTTGGTCTTCCTCTTGCTTTTAATGTATTTATAAAAGGTCATCTTGTTTCCCTTTATGCCTGTAGCTAGTTTGATCTCATTTTGTGCCTTTGCCTTTCTAATCTTGCCCCTGCATTCCCGTGTTGCTTGCCTATATTCATCCTTCGTTATTTGTCCTAGTTTCCATTTTTTATATGACTCCTTTTTTTATTTTGAGATCATGCAAGATCTCCTTGTTAAGCCAAGCTGGTCTTTTGCCATATTTTCTATCTTTCCTACACAGCGGAATTGTTTGCTTTTGGGCCCTTAACAACGTCCCTTTGAAATACTTCCAACTCTCCTCAGTTGTTTTTCCCTTCAGTCTTGCTTCCCATGGGACCTTACCTACAAGTTCTCTGAGCTTATCAAAATCTGCCTTCCTGAAATCCATTACTTCAATTGTGCTGGTCTCCCTTCTACCTTTCCTTAAGATCATGAACTCTATTATTTCATGATCACTGTCCCCTATACTGTCTTCCACTTTCAAGTTCTCAACTAGTTCCTCCCTATTTGTTAAAACCAAATCCAGAACAGCTTCTCCTCTGGTAGCTTTTTCAACCTTCTGAAACAGAAAGTTGTCTCCAATGCAGTCCAGAAACTTATTGGATAGCCTGTGCCCCGCTGTGTTAGTTTCCCAACATATGTCTGGATAGTTGAAGTCCCCCATCACCACCAAATCTTGGGCTTTGGATAGTTTTGTTAATTGTTTAAAAAAGGCCTCATCCACCTCTTCCACTTGGGTAGGTGGCCTGTAGTAGACTCCTAGCATGACATCACCCTCATTTTTTTTACCCCTTTTAGCTTAACCCAGAGACTCTCTACACAGCTATCTCCTACGTTCATCTCCACTTCAGTCCAAGTGCATACATTTTTAATATGCAAGGCAACCCCTCCTCCCTTTTTTCCCTGTCTGTCCTTCCTGAGCAAGCCGTACCCTTCCATACCAACATTACAATCCTGCTTCCCATCCCACCAGGTTTCTGTAATACCAATGATATCATAGTTGTATTTATTTGTTAGCAATTCCAGTTCTTCCTGCTTATTACCCATACTTCTCGCATTTGTATATAGACATCTAAGGTACTGATTTGATCTTGCCTCCTGTTGTGCCCTGACCCTCCTTTCTCCTTGCCATTATAGGCAGTAGTCCCCCTCCCCATTTCCAACCCATCTCCCGGTCCCGCACATTCAGCACTTACCTGTGGGCTTTGCTCACCTGTCCCCGTCTAACCTAGTTTAAAGCCCTCCTCACAAGGTTAGCCAGTCTGTGTCCAAACAAGGCCTTCCCGCTCCTGGAAAGGTGAACTCCATCTCTGCCAAGCAGTCCTTCCTGGAAGAGCACCCTGTGGTCAAGGAAGCTGAAGCCCTCCTGGCGACACCATCCTTGCAGCCAGGCATTCACCTCCAGAATGCACCTTTCTGCCCGGGCCCCTACCTTTGACAGGAAGGATCGAAGAGAATACCACCTGTGCTCCCAAAGCCCTGTAGTCACGCTTGATCCGCTCAGTGTCACACCTGGCAGTATCATTTGTGCCCACATGGATGAGTAGCATGGGGTAGTAGTCAGAGGGCCGGATAATCCTCGACAATGCCTCCGTAACATCTCGGATACGGGCCCCTGGCAGACAGCATACCTCTCGAGATGAACTGTCAGGGCGACAGATGGGCGCCTCCGTTCCCCTCAGAAGAGTCTCCAACCACCACTACCCTACGTTTCTTCCTTGCAGTGGTGGCAGGAGACTGCTCAACCTTGGTGGTGCAAGGCTTGGTCTCCTCCACTGTGGGGGGTGACTCCTTGTCTCCTGCAGAAAGTATAGTATAACGGTTATGTAACAACACATGTATGTTATGTAAATTACTGTTACACTGACAAGTTTTAAAGACGTTGGTATTAGAGTTCAGCTATATAATATCTACTTTAAAACTTGGTTTTAAAACCGATTATTACTGCTGAATCTAGGTAGATAGATTCCCAGTTGTGCAAAAGACAAGCATCTTACTCTCGTAAAGTAGTTTGATCGGAATCCAGTTTAATATTTTGTAATATCTAATTTGTCACTTCTGTGCTGATATGGTTCTAATGTGATTCTAATTAACTCAAGTTACATTGCTTTAAAGACTTTATTTCAGCAGGATATTTGTATAACTGAATAAATGTTTTGGCAGACTCAGAAGAACTGTTAAAAGAACCTGAACAATCTAACATGAGCATGGCAAGCTATATAAAATTTTCTGTTTGGATTTCCTTTTGTGAGATTTACAATGAGTGCATATATGACTTATTGATCCCAATGTCAAATGATAAGAAAAGAAGAGCGCTGCGACTTGCTCAAGACATCAAAGGCTGCTCTTACGTAAAAGGTAACTGAAATACTACTATTCGTTTGAATTTTTGGTGTATTCATCCTGTTGCCAGCATTGAAGAATGTAAACTAACTTTATAGTAGCTAGGAATGTCTTCACTTTGTATGTTAAGTCTGAGAAATCCATTTTGAATATGACAGTGTTTCCCAGCTTTCACTACCTCAAATTTAAAGGGCTTGTGCATGTGTGCATGTGAATGTGCTCTTCATTAGGAGGGCTTTCTCAATGTTCCCCTGATTTCCAGGGTGCACTTCCTAGGATCCTGTATCCATTCCCTAAATTTCCCTTTTAGAAAACTTAGGAAGAGTCTCTTGCCATGTAGTAGCTCTGTCTATATCTTGTAAAAGCTCAGCCTCACAATTATGATGGCTTCCCACAAGAAGGGAGCTATGTCTTTAAATCTCTCAGGCTAAATAATAAACAGAATTCCATCCAGGTCACAATGAGGCTGAGTTATTAATGGAAATTCTACAAGGGCTTGCTCTGACTTGCTTGCTTCCACGCCTAACCAGATCTGTTTAGAAGGCCCAGTAAAGCTTTATTTGTGAGTGTTGGGCGTGATGGTCTTGTGTGCTTTTGTCATCTCCTTTGTAAAGTATAGTTTCAGCCCCCAACATTTTTTTTTTTTTTTTTTTTTTTTTAAAAACTGCATTTAAAAAAAACCTGGATAGTCCATGTCCGCTGACTCAGGCTTAAGGGATGTAGATGTTCAGGCTGGAGTCTGGGTGCTAGATCCTGTGTGATAGGAGGATATGTCTAAACATCTACATTGGAGTTAAACAGCACCTTTGCCCAAACCTCTTGAGCCCAAGTTAGTTGGCCTGTGCCTGCTGCAGGTTTCTAATTGCAGTGTAGGCCTACCTTAAAAAGCCAGTTAAACTGGCGTGCACATCACTTAGTTGCTACAGAGATTCTAAACATGTTTCATAGAAGATCAGAAAAAATCTTACAGCCATGTTTTAGTATGTACTATTACATGGAAGATTATACAGTCTCAAGAATACAAGGCTTCCTAAAGTAAACCAAAAACAAACAGTAAAATTTGATCTAATCTTCCATTTTTTTCTTCCAACAGTCAAGCATTACTTGGCTGGTGCGGACTAATTTTTTGTGTTTTCTACATGTTTCTAGTTAATATGTTACAATCTTAATATTGCTTGAAGGTCTCTTGTGGTAGTTTCAGACACAGTGTGAGTTGTTTTTATTGTGTATAGAGTCAAAATACTGATGATTTATTTCAGTAAGACTGGTTCTATTTATTGCAAAGAGTTTAAGTGTGATACCCCCCCCCCCCACTTGTTTTTACACGAGGGCATGCTGAAGCAGAAGAACAGTCTAAACACAACTAATATTCTGTCGCAAATCAAGATGCATGTTTTAATTTATGCCCTACTAGCAAAGAAATTTAAAAGTAATCTTGGTGTTTCCTCTCAAGATCTGCAGTGGATTCAGATTTCTGATTCAAAAGAAGCTTTTAAACTTCTGAAGCTTGGGTTGAAGCACCAGAGTATTGCTTGCACAAAACTGAATACTTACTCCAGTAGAAGGTGAGAGAACTGTTGTTGGTATTGTTCAGTACAGGATCATAGAACACAAATAAGATGGCCAATTTTTTAAAATCTGTGGCGCTTACATTGATAGAGTCCAGACTTTTTAGGTTCTGGATTTGACCTACTTGAATAGTGAACAAAAACTGCAAGTTTTGCTCTAAAATTGACCTGCATAAGAATTAAACACCTTTTGCTGAAATATCTTCCTTGATGGGAAGGCATTTAGCTATTAGATTTGTTTGCTTTTCTATTCATTGTCTCACTTGAGGATGCAAAACAATATTGTGATTTTGGTAATTACTACAATGTTGGGTGTAGAGATAATTGCTCAACAGGCAAAATAGCAGACCAAAAAAGAGTGCATTTAGGTCTCAAGTGTATATTCTCATGTGCATGGGGTGTTGAGCTAAGTTAAATTTTCATGTTAGAATAATTTTACGATTGAAGATCTTTAACAGGCATTATAGAGACTAAAATATTTTGAACTAAAGTATTGAAATTAGACAATTTAAAAATTCTTTTTCTTTTAGTCACAGTATATTCACTGTTAAAATTTTAAAGATTGAAGATTCTGAAACTCCTCATGTAATACGAGTCAATGAGTAAGTAATTGTTTACTTGAAAGCAAACACTAATTTTGATTACATCGAAAACCTCTGGAAAGCATAATAACTATTATTCTGTATTTTCAGATTGGCACTTTGTGATCTTGCAGGTTCAGAAAGATATACCAAGACACACAACGAAGGTGATAGATTGAAAGAGAGTGGAAATATTAACACTTCTCTACTGATTCTAGGCAAATGCATCAATGCACTCAAGAACAGCCAACAGTCAAAGTAGGTGTTACTATATCTTTTAAATATTTGTGGCTTTATACAGCATGGAGCACGAATGTTAACTATAGTTATGGTGAAAAAGTAGTTGGATACATTTCCCAGACTCCTTAGCCCCAATGTGCCAAATTTCTGGGAAGTCTGATTAAACTCACTAAACCAGTACATTTTCAAAAAACAGCCCTTAATTCACTTTTTCAGATATTTTGCTGTTCATTCTGATTATTCAAATTCCTACATACTTTTAAACTTGCCTAGTTCTCCATGACAACTGACTGATTTATTTGTAAACCAAGCTTTGTGGCAGGAAACCCTTACATTATTTCTCAGCTGTGCACTTTTCTGTGAAATATGCATCTTCTGATGGTACTTGTATATTGGATGCCAGGACCAGCATTAAGGTGCAGGGAAGATTGGTGAAGCACAGAAAGTTCTCAGTGGATTTTGGGGGTGCGGGGAGAATGCATTTTAGCAGTAAGTCATTTTCAGTGTATGTAAAGTTCAAACTTATGATAGTGCAGAGAGTAACTGCCCTTGGGCAAGTGTGGCTATAAAATTAATGGATATCTCTGGACATTGTACTATATCACAGTGACTTTACCTCCATCCTATTCTTTATCTAAAGTACTAGCAGAAATGCTATGTTTCATGTGCCCTCAAAGTAGGAAGTAAGTTGTGCAAAGCCAATATGAGCAGGATGATTTGTTTTTTCACCTTGAGATACAAATGTTTTTATACCACACTAAACTTTGGCAACACTAACAATTAGAAATCGAGTCCCCCCCCCCCCCTTTTTAAATGACAAACCTAGCTTTAGATCAGTGGTTCTCAAACTTTTTGGCCCGTGGACCACTTGGTTCAATCCAAACCTTTCTGTGGACTACCAGTTGCTAATGGAAACTCGCCATTAATTACATAATTACACACACCCAAGCCATCTTGCTAGTGCTGCAGCTAGGGATAATGGTTAATTTAGATTATTAAACAGATGAAGTGTTAACTTTCTCATGTTGGATAAATTCACTTCATTTAAAATATAGTAAAATATGAATTTATGTTCAACACGAAAGTTTCCCATGTTTTCTTTCTTTATGGCAGGGGTGGGGAACCTTTTTTAGGTCAGGGGACACTGACCCTCAGTAAAGTCAGTTGAGGGCCACATCAATGAGGGTTGGGGGTTTTTGGAGGAGTTTTTTTGCTTCTCAGTTGTGTGGTCCCCAACTAAGACACCTCACTCTTCTGGCACTCCAGCCCCACAGGGGAAGGGATAGGGAGGACTGAGATTCAAGGCTTCCTATAGGAAAGATTTACTTTTCTGGGGTTCTGGAGTTAGTAGATTTTTGTGGACACCCTTAGGCTCTGGGATAAGGACAAATATGAAAGGCTCAGTGTGGTGGACAAGGCTGCCAGAGAGTGGGATTGGGGTGGGGGTACAGGATCTGGGTGGGAGAGAGAGTGCAGGAGAGGGTGATGAGGGCTGGGTGTGGGAGGGAGTTTGGCCGTAGGAGAGGGTGTGGGGTGGGGAGAAGGAGAGAGTCTGGGAGTTTGAGGGGGTTGGAGGAGTAACTCAGAAAAGGTGAGAGGGTGAGAATGCAGCTGCATTCAAATAGCTGCACATCAAAACCCTTGTGGCTGGTGGATTATTGTGCACCCATCACTGGTGTCTTTCTGTTATGATTGAGATTTGTGGTGACCCTGGCAACTATATGGCGCTGAAACTGAGTCAAAGAAGAACATTGATTCACTTTTATATGTAGATGTTGAAGCAGCTAGTTATCTTAAAAAAACAATAACAAAAAAACCCCTAAGCCAACAAGTATTCAATATGGAGGGGAGAGGTCTCCCTTGGCCCGGCTTGTTTTCTGGCAATCCCAGTGAGGTGTTATCAGTAACTGAGGGGTCAGAAAGAATGGTAGCTGGAGGAGACTAATCCATGGAAAAGCAACAAGCCCCAGACATACAGCTTACAGCTCTGGGGGAAATAATGAACAAGGGTCTCAGCTGCCAGCAGAAATATGCACTGGCATTAAAAACAGCTACTCTGCTGGAGATCTGGAGGGAGCAAATGTCCCAGATCTAATGCCAAGGAAGCTACATATTATTGAACAATGAACAGACCTGCCAGCTTTCCTGCAGTGCCTGCAAACAGGCTGAAATTCTCATTCACACAGAATGAAAAGATGCAAAGAGGATTGTGCTGTGTTTGGGGGGGGGGGGGGGAAAGGAGACCAAGATGGGGGCGGGGGAGAGTAAAGGAAAAGTGCAGCTTCTGCAAAGAAAAATTTGTATCCCCCACCTCACATCTTCCCTCTGCTCCAGCCTTGTTGCCGATCCCCTTTCCAACCTGACCTCCTTCATTGCAACCCCTGCCCCCTACCATTCTGCCCCCGAATCCTCCTTCACCCCTTCTTACTTCCACATTGCTATTCCCCCTCAGTGCACACATCGGCAGGGCAGCCCCCGAAGAGCAGCGCTGGGGCAAATCACTTCCCTGCTTGGCCCAACCCTTTGCCTGGAGCTCACCCCTCATCTTCAGGCTGCGGTGGGTAAAGCCCAGGGCTGTCTCCAGTCTAGCTAAGCACAGTGGGGCACTGGGGAAGAGTCTCCCCACCCATATACACCCATGGGGAGCAGCGTGGCACAGAGCAGGCCCCAGCACCCCATGAAACCAGATGCCCTGCCCCAGCTGCAGAGCAGCCCCAGCTATGCCCCCTCCCAGAGCAGGGGGCAGAGCTTGTGTGTGTGTGGGGGGGGTGGTGGTGTTAACCCCTTTAGTTTCCAGGAACTGCACGCCCAGGCGGAGCAGGGACAGCTCCAGGGACATGAAACCCAGCGCAGGGTCATGCCGCCCACTCGCTGGCTGGGCTGGTCTGGCCTGGCCCCTACGCCATGCTGCACCACCCTCCCATCACCGTGTCCCCCCCCCCCCCCCCCCCCCCAAGAGGGAAGCCAGAGCTTGCGGAAGCAGGAGGCCTACATTCAAGCCACAGACTGCACTTTGAGGACCATTGCATTAGTTTTGGTTCTACAATCTTACTCTTTCTCTGCATGCTCACCTCCATTACCGTGTGGGAGACCCACACCAGCAGACTACATAGGAGAAACAGTGAAATTAGCTAAACAGAAATTTGTCAGGTACATGTAACAAACCAAGTAACTTCTTCTAATTTTACAGTAATATGAGATACTAAAAATACCTGTGTGAAATAGAATCTTTAGAAGTGTGATAGAAATTTAAGCATTAAAAGATTTGCTAAAATGGTAATAAAGTAAGACCTAATGTGGGCTATTTTATATGGTTCAGGAAGGCAGGAATTTCAGATTGAAGTGTTATGACTGAGGCTTTTTTCCTTACTGAGCTAGAATATATTGACATTTTATTTTGTTTTTAGGTTGCAGCTGCACATACCATTTCGGGAAAGCAAACTAACTCACTTCCTTCAAGGTTTTTTCAGTGGAAAAGGAAAGGTACATATGATAGTAAACATTAGCCAGTGTGCTGCTGCATATGATGAAACGCTCAATGTGCTAAAGTTCTCCTCAATTGCTCAAAAAGTAAGTGCACTATAACTTTGTAATTGTAGTTTCTTAACCTTCAAAGCTACATTTTGGCAATAACATAGCGCTTTCACATCTGTACAATTTAGACTTGTAAGCAAATCCAAAATCCCACCTGTAATATACTTCAGTGCTTTCTCTTCTCCTCCCACCCTTAAAAAAATTGAATCTCTAAATTCATTCACTCCTCACGATTAAATTAAATATTCTGTAATCTTTCCTGGTTGAAATACTTAATTGTTTTGGCAAGGAAACATTTAAAAACCTGAATCTTTATAAAACATTTTGATTTACAATGCTTTCTTGGGCTCCACTAGCTAGAAAACCATAAATGCTAAAAATTCCCAACTTCACACACATGGCTTGTCCTATCTCTGATCTGATTCATATTTTTAAAATTTTTGTATGTTTTTAATGCAAATCTCTGACCTGGTTCATCTGTTGATCATAAGCTATTTTTTTTCTCAGCAAGCATGTCATAGGAAGTACATCAACTTTTTTACTCGTTAAATTTTTATCTCTGGGGGGAGATTCTCTCCAGCACTAATTGCAATCTGAATCTGTAAAAGGGACAAGCTGCCTTTGGCTCTTAAGAAAATCTTCCACTGTTTGTGCCAAAGTAATACATCAGCAATTCTTTTGCAACAAAGGAATTAGCAACCCTGCTCCTGAGGCTGCTTTCTTCCTTTAGTCAGTCTGCAGAGCTTCATTCCAGGAGAGCACAGGAATCTCAATACAGTGCTGTTTCTGCACGATTCCTTCTTTTTTCGGCATTCGGAAAGTAATCTGGATGAAAAATTAATTTGCTGCAACAGCAAGTGGGCATTGCCAATTACATGAAGTTAGCCCCTAGTTGCATACTAAGTGGGAGCCATGGCTGCAGGTTACTTCCATAAGTGCTTAATATTCTCTGAAGTAGTATCTAACATAATTGACTATCCCTTTCCCTCAACAGGTTTGTGTTCTAGACACTTCTAATCCTTCTCAAGAGCATAAGTCTGCAAGAGAAATGTCTCTTATAAGTAATCCTGACACTAAAATGCAGGTAGCAAGAAAAAGAGCCACTATACTTTGGGACAGGAGCCTGGAAGATGTGATAGAAGATAATGATGGTGATTTAACTGTGGATAACAAGGACATAAGTGAAGAGCATGATATTGCAAAAGAGATGCCAAATGAGGAGGAAGAGCACGATATAGCAAAAGAGATGCCGTATGAGGAGGAGGAAAATAAAGTAATTATTGGAAAAGAAGAATATCTGGTATGTACCTGGAATGCTTTCAGAGTCAATATAACTTTTGATAGGTGGCATCCTTCCTTCCTAAAATGTATTCTAGGGGACTGAAGCATGCAGATAAACAACCAGTGGGGCCACTGGATGATCGAGATACTAAAGGAGAACACAAAGATAAGGTAATTGCAGAGAAACTAATGAATTCTTTGTATCAGTCTTCACAGCTGAGGTTGTGAGGGAAATTCCCAAACTTGAACCATTCTTTTTAGGCTACAAATCTGAGCAGTTGTCCCAGACTGAGGGTCATTAGAGGTGGTTTTGGAACAAACTGATAAATTTAAACAGTAATAAATCACCAGCACCAGATGGCATTCACCCAAGAGTTCTAAAAGAGTTCACCCAAGAGTTCTGAAATATGAAATTGTAGAACAATTAACTGTGGCTTGTAACTTATCCTTTAAGTCCATTTCTGAATCAGATGACTTGAGGATAGCCGATTTTTAAAGTGTATGCTAGAGGTGATGATAGCAATTATAGGCCATTAAGTCTAACTTCAGTACCAGGGAAATTGGTTGAAACTATGGTAAAGAACAGAATTATCAGACACATAGATTAACATAATTTGTTGAGGGGAGGGAGGCATCAACATGCTTTTTGTGAAGGGAAATCAAGCTCCATACATTTACCAGAATTCTTTTGGGGGGGGGGGGGGATCAAAAAGCATGTGGACAAGGGGGATCTAGTGGATATAGTGTACTTTGATTTCCAGAAAGGTCCTTCACCAAAAGCTCTTAACCAAATAAGCTGTCATGGGATAAGAGGGAAGGTTGTCTCATGGATTGATAACCGGTTAAAACATAGGAAACAAAGAATAGGAATACATGGTCAGTTTTCATAATGGAGAGAGGTAACTAGTGGTGTCCGGACAGGGACCAATCCTGTTCAGTATATTTATAAATGATCTGGAAAAAGGGGTGAAGTGGGGTGACAAATTTTGCAGGTACAAAATTGCTCAAGGCACTTGGGTCCAAAGCAGATTTGAAGAGCTTCAAAAGGATCTCACAAAACTAGGTGACTGGGCAAAAAAAAAGCAGATAAATTTTAATATTGATGAATGCAAAGTAATGCAAATTATAAAACATCATCCCAATTAATACATGTAAAATGATGGAGTCTAAATAAGCTGTTCCCTCTCCAGGGAAAGATCTTGGAATCCCTGTGGATAGTTCTTGGAAAACATCCACTCAGTGTGCAGCAGCAGTCAGAATGCTAGGAATCGTTAAAAAGGAGATAGACTAAGACTGAGAATGTTATTACCTCTATATAAATCCATGGTAAACCCACCTTGAATACAATGTGCAGATGTGGTTGCCTCATCTCAAAGAAATAAAATAAAATTAAAACAAAATAAAAATAACTTGGCACTGTAAACATTTCAGTACAGGGCAACAAAAATGATCGGGGGTTTGAAATGGCTGCCATATGAGGAGAAATTAATGAGTTTGGGACTTCTCAGATTGGAAAAGTGGAGGTATGTAATAGAGGACTATAAAATCATGATTGGTGTGGAGAAAGTAAATAAGGAAAGGTGTTATCTGAACAAGAAAATAACGAGAACTAGGAGATGACAAAATAAAAAAAGAATAGGGTAGCAGGTTTAAAGCCAACAAAAGGAAGTATTTCTTCACACAGTGCACAGCCAACCTGTTAAACAATTTTCCAAAGGATGTTGTGAAGCCCAGGACTTTAACAGGGTTCAAAAAAGTGATGAAATTAATGGAGATAGATCATAAGAATGGCCATACTGGGTCAGACCAAAGGTCCATCTAGCCCAGTATCCTGTCTGCTGACTGGCCAATACCAGATGCCCCAGAGTAGGGAACACAACAGGTAATCCTCACGTGATCCCTCACCTGTCACACATTTACAGACAAACATAAGATAGGGACACTATTCCTACACATCCTGGTTAATAGATTCATGGAGATGAGGTCCATCTAGCTCTTTTTGAACCCTGTTTAAGTCCTAGACTTCACCACATCATCTGGAAGTAGTTCCACAGGCTTACTGTGTGCCGAGTGAAGAAAACTTCCTTTAGTTTGTTTTAAACCTGCTGCCTATTAATTTCATTTGGTAACCCCTAGTTCTTATATTGTGGCAATTAGTAAATAACTTCCTTATTCACTTTTTCTACACCAGTCATGATTTTACAGACCTCTACATATTCCCCCCCCTTAGTCTCCTCTTTTCTTAAGATGAAAAGTCCAACAAGTCCTTTTAATCTCTCTTCATATGGGACCCATTCCAAATCCCTAATCATTTTTGTTGCTCTCTTCTAATGCCAGTACTGTATATCTTTTTGAAATGAGGCGACCACATCTGCAGAATTCAAGATGTGGGTATACCATGGTTTTATGTAGAGACAATAAGATATTTTCAATCCCCCCCCCCCCCTTTTTTTTTTAATGATTCCTAACAATCTGTTTGCTTTTTTGACTGCTGCTGCACGTTGAGTGGATGTTTTCGGAGAACTATCCACAGTGACTCCAAGATCTTTCTTGAGTAGTTGTAGCTAAATTAGTCCCCATCATATTGTATGTGTAGTTGGGATTATTTTTTCCAACGGGCCATCCAAGGTCCATCAATGGTTATTAGCAGGGCTTGCTGAACCGTGGGGAGCCCCGCTGTCCAGCGATCTGCACATGTGCAGATCGCCTGAACCCGGCTTTTCCAGGTTACATTCTACTTGATTGTATTATTTGTCGAATCCTGGTTATTAGCCAGGATGGGCAGGAATGGTGTCCCTAATCTCTGTTTGAGAAGCTGGGAATAACAGGTGGGGGGAGGATGGATCACTTGACTATCTGTTCTGTTCATTCCCTCTGTAGCACCTGGCATTGGCCTCTGTCTGAAAACAAGATAATGGGCTAGGTAGACCTTTGGTCTGACCCAGTATGGCTGTATTTATGTTCTTGTGCTAGTTGTGGAAAATTGTGTAAAATGGATTTTTTTAAAGTTTGGATTTGGGCATGACTGCTGCAAACTTATATAAATTGTCCTCCGTGTCTGTGTCCACAGCCTGGGTAAGCTGTGGACTTCAGTAATATAAAAAAATCCTTTGTTTATATTCTATGCATGGAAGATCTCTGGAAGCAAACTTTGAGGATGTTTCAGCATGCTCATCAATTTAATACAAGAGTAGTTTCCAAATCTAGTCATGAGCTATAGTATATTTACAAGCTAATGCTTCTTGGAAAAACATTTATTTTGAAACTAGATTTTTAACCTTGTTTTGAATAGCTAAAACATTCAAATCTTTCTTACAAGACTCTTTCTAAGAATTGATATAGTTCACTGTAATGTTCTTTGGATTCTTGAATATGCTTGTTCTGTGGATGTGTGTGTATATAGTATTGATGGTTTGCACTGGTACAGTAATTTACCAATGTTTAATATAACTACCATTCCTCCTGTTCTTTTGAGTAATGACAGTAGAATTGGACACAATGGTTGTTTCAAAATGAAATCTGAATGAAATGTCTTATGTTTGTGAAGAACCTTTTTATTCTTGGAGCTGTGATTACAAAATCTTTCAGAAGATTATAAAAACATTATGACTATTTGATCATTGTAGAGATTACTAAATATAATAGAAGATTTGAAAAGCAAGCTGATCAATGAGAGAAAAGATAAGTTACTTTTGGAATTAAAAATTCGTGAAGAAGTCACACAAGAATTTACTCAGTATTTTGCTCAACGGGAAACAGATTTCAGGTAAAAACATTTTTTGTTTAGGTTGCGTTGTAGTCTTCTAGTTGTACATAACTTACACTCCTGTATAACTCAGTCATGTAATATTAATCTCTAGGTAAATATTTGCTTTTATTTTTTCTACAATTGTAAAGGACAAAGTACTTAGGCTATGTCTACAGTTGCAACTGAGCACCACACCTTTTCTTTCAGAGGGTATGTTTACACTACCACCCTAGTTCGAACTAGGGTGGTAATGTAGGCAACCGGAGTTGCAAATGAAGCCCGGGATTTGAATTTCCCGGGCTTCATTTGCATCTTGCCGGGCGTCGCCATTTTTAAATGTCCGCTAGTGCGGACTCCGTGCCGCGCGGCTACACGCGGCACGGACTAGGTAGTTCGGACTAGGCTTCCTATTCCTCGTTTCACGAGGAGTAACGGTAGTTCGGAATAGGAAGCCTAGTCCGAACTACCTAGTCCGTGCCGCGTGTAGCCGCGCGGCACGGAGTCCGCACTAGAGGACATTTAAAAATGGCGACGCCCGGCAAGATGCAAATGAAGCCCGGGAAATTCAAATCCCGGGCTTCATTTGCAACTCTGGTTGCCTACATTACCACCCTAGTTCGAACTAGGGTGCTGGTGTAGACATACCCAGAGGTACTAACCCCCTTTTTCACAAGACAGAAATTTTGCTGCAGCAAGTTTCAGTGTAAACAGCATGTCAGCAGGAGCATACTCTGTAGACCACGTGAAAACTGGCTGCTTGTTGGAAGTGGAAATACTTTGTCTGTAAAAGTGCTCACAGAGGATACACTGCACAACTTTTAGCAACCAGAGCTGTGTAGTGAAGATGGCCTTAGTGTTGACGACTTTTTAACATACTTGCCTCCCACCTCTCCACTCTGTGCAAATGTTCTTATTCCTGTGTCCCATATAAGTGACTCTTCAGGGTTTAAGGTTAAACCATTTCTCAAAACATGTTAAATTTAAAAAGTTACTCCTCCTTTACCAGAATAAGTGCTTACAAAGCGGGCTATGCTTATGTATCTGCTCAACTTCACATCTCTGGTTATAACAAACTTTCCTGTACATAAAAAGCTTCCCTTTAAAAGAGGGAATAAAAGCTAAAACTAAACCACTTTCTGTTTCATGAGGTCAGCGTATGCTTGCTTTTTCACTATGCCAAATGGATGTATTTGATTAAATAAAATGGAGTTCTCCTCCCTTCTTCATCTCCCTTAGAAATTACTTGCAGATTTTTTTTCCACTGCTCTAGTCTTTTCCCCTCAGCTTTCTTACTTGGAGGGCCTTTTACTGGCCACAGCTAATTCAAATCCACTGCCCAGGTTGTGACATTAATCACTTTCAATGAAAGCAACGTCTTCTATACCAGGGCCATTCAACTTTGGAAATCCCTAGGGCCACAGTGATACTCACAGCACCTGCCGAGGTTGCAACTTAAGTGTGATTGCATATATGTGTGTGTGTCTATATATCTATATGCAAATCACTTCTTTCACACTGATGGGCATAAATACAAAGTTTACGCAAGACTACACAACGCACAGGCCCTATTTATAGCCGTTCTGCTGATATTAATAAAATGCAATACTTACCCCATTTCCACCTATATCACAGTACTTTTAATGAATAGTGACAGTCCAGGAATTTAACTACTGAAACGCATATCAACCCAAACCTCACTGCAGGCCAGAAACAAACGGGCCTGCAGCCTGTGTGTTAAGTAGCCCTGTTCTATAATATTATAAAAGAAGAGGTGTCCATCATGCCCGCTGTCACCGAGCACATTAGAAAAGACTTGAGAAGTTTCTAGAGAGAGGAAGGCCCCCAGTCCCACCTACAGCTTTGTCCCCTCTGCCGAAGCCCTGCCCCCTCCACAAAGAGGGGAGGAGGAGCAGTGTGCACCACCACTGCCACGGCGAAGGACCACCCCCTGGAATAGCAGGGAGGGAAGGAGCCACGTGGCCTGAGGCTCCCCAGCACTGGGAGCAGCAGAGAGGGAGGAGGCCATGTGTGCATCCTCCCCTACACTGAGAGGGGAAGACTGTGTGTGTGTGTGTGTGTGTGTGTGTGTGCGCGCGCACTCCAGCATCACCGGAGCAGTGGGGATTGAAGAGGAGACACAGCCCCAGCCTGGAGCAGTGTGAAGGCAGACAGCTGTGTGGCCCAAGCCTCCCTGCCCCTGGGAATAGTGGGGAGGGAGGAGGTCAGGTGTACATCTACCATGGCAACAGGATGGGTAATACTCATGTGTATAAACTTTACATTAAACGAGTAAATTTAAAAAAAAAAAATCCAGCATTCTGAAAGACACTGGAAAAACAAATGACAGTTGTGAAGTTCCTAGATCTTATAGGCTACCAAGTCAAAAAAAATCCATAATCTAATTGAGAAGATAATAGGTATGTTTTCGGGGGGGTGGGGGGGAGAGAATGAACTAGCTCCAGCAGCTGGGGAGCTCTAGCTCCAGCGGTCAGGGAACTCCAGCCCCAGCCCTGGCTGTAACTAGGGAGCTTTGGCCCAGGCTGCGAAGCTCTCCAGCTCAGCCGCCTGCCCTGGTCACAGAGCTCCAGCCACAGCTGCGGAGCTCTGTCACGGCAGCGCTGTTCTGGCTGCGGTTCTCTCTGGCCCTGGCAGTAACAGGGCTGGCAGGAGCCCCACGGGACTAAGGCAGTAGTGAGGGAAGGCTGGAGCTCTAGCCCAGTGACAGCATGGCCACGATGGGAGGGACCTTCCCTGGTCTGGCAAATCCCCTCGTTCGGGACCAGTCAGGCCCCGAGGGTGCTGGATCAGCGAGGTCCAACCTATAGTGAAGTTTGTTAGAGCAGCTATGAGTGATTTAAAATTAACAGAACCTGCATATTCTCCCACATGACAGTCAGAAGGTAGTGTCAGTGACTTCTAACGATCTCTTTTTAAATAACTAATTTCTAGCATTTGAACTCTTTAAATACAGGCAACACCTTTCTCATGAACGAGAGTTGCTGGCAGAAAATTCTGAACGACGCTTGCAAATCTACAAGGAGTTAGTAAATGAATGTGCCAAAAACCGGGATGAACAGGACACAAAGGATTCCCATTGTAATGAAAGAGCTGGAATGCTGGTATTTTCCCCTTCCCCCACATTGTTGAAGGATCTGTCTTTGTACTTTTAACTAACCTACTGTTAAGGGATGAGCACTTTCATGGTTGTGTTAATGTAAATTAACTCCAGAGACCAAGGAATTTGGTGGTGGTGATTTCAAGAATTCTTGTCCCAGTTAGGGTAGACCTTATTTCTTATTAAACTAGATGTTGGTACCTTTTTAGCTTGTCGTTAAAGAACTCAACAAGATTTATTTTGGGGATTTTTCAATGGATGAAAATTGGCATCTGTGCACTATGAGATTTAAAAATTAGCAATCCTGTGGCACCTTAGATACTAATGCACATAATATATCATGAAACAAAATACAGGACTATGTAGCACTTTAAAGACTAACAAGATGGTTTATTAGATGATGAGCTTTCGTGGGCCAGACCCACTTCCTCAGATCAAATAGTGGAAGAAAATAGTCACAACCATATATACCAAAGGATACAATTAAAAAAAAAAGTGAACACATATGAAAAGGACAAATCACATTTCAGAACAGAAGGGGGATGGGGGGGCAAGGAAGGTAAATATCTGTGAGCTAATGGTATTAGAGGTGATAATTGGGGAAGCTATCTTTGTAATGGATAAGGTAGTTGAAGATAGCTTCCCCAATTATCACCTCTAATACCATTAGCACACAGACATTTACCTTCCTTCCCCCCCCGCATCCCCCTTCTGTTCTGAAATGTGATTTGTCCTTTTCATATGTGTTCACTTTTTTTTTTTTAAATTGTATCCTTTGGTATATATGGTCATGACTTTTCTTCCACTATTTGATCTGAGGAAGTGGGTCTGGCCCATGAAAGCTCATCATCTAATAAACCATCTTGTTAGTCTTTAAAGTGCTACATAGTCCTGTATTTTGTTTCAGCTACACCAGACTAACACGGCTACATTTCTATCACTATAATATATCATGATCTTTTATGGGTAAAACCCATTTCATCAGATGAGTTGGAGTGGAATCTGGATCCTACAATTTTCACTCTAACTCTTCTGATGAAAAGGGTTTTACCCATAAAAGCTGTGCCATAGGACTGCTCGTTTTCATAGAAATGATGGCTGTGGTAGGATCTGTCTAATAGAACTAGAGTTCTGTGTCAGCTGATTTAGCAATTTAGGCCATTTCTATATAACCATAAAACACTTTTAAATTCCTTTTCTAGGAAGGAGGAAATAATGTAGCTCCTGAAAGCAGTGTTGATTTTGAGGGCATTATTACATCTCTGCAAGATGATGTCACTGATATTAAGAAGCAGGTAGAAGAAACTCACAGGTATATTGTATCTTTAGAAGACCCACAAGAAGCTATTGCTTGGCTTGAACAAAATCTGGGAAAAGCTACTGTTGAGCTAACTAAAACTAAAGAAGAGCTAACACAGAGAACTAAAGGTATGTGGGGTAAAATAAGAGTGGTTCTGAACTAATGCAGATATAGAAAATTGTGTTGAATTTTAATGAATTAAGTGGATTCGATATCTTCATTTTTTCTCTGTTTTAATATTTATATTTTAATATATTTGACATCTCATACTGTGATCTTTCTAGTTGATCAAATTGGATGCTAGCTCTTATTTTTAATTACACTATTTTAAGCTCAACCAAACCTCTAGCTGGGGATGTGTGGGTTTGGAGATGAGGGATTTGGGATGCAGGAGGGGGCTCCAGGCTGGGCTCTAGAGGGTTTAGATTGCAGGGGTTGGGCTCAAGGAGGGAGATTTGGTAGAGGAAAGGGCTCAGGCCTGGATCATGGCATGGAGACTAGTTTTGGAATGTCAGATTTGGGTGGCTCTCCGAAAGTGGTGACATGTCCTGGCTGTTCCTAGGCAGAGGCACAGATGGCTCTGTGCACTGCTCTGTCCTCAGGTGCGGCCCTCCCACAGTTCCCCTTGGCTGCTGTTCCCAATCAATGGCAGCTGCAGAGCCAGTGCTCAGAATGGAGTGGGAGCAGATACGGAATCCCCATAACTCCTTCCTCTGCCTTGGAGCAGCAGCAGCATGTTGCTGTTTCTAGGGAGCAGATAGGGACCCTGCCAGTCCCACGTCAACCAGACTATAAATCAGACTTTCAATGAAGATCAGAAAAAGCAATTTTTATAGAGCTTTCCGATTGGTACAGGGCCAGATAATATAGTTGCTGCTCTAGTGCTGTCCCTGTGGCTGCTCCACTGTAGGTGTTTGCTTTCGCATCCCTGCACTAATAGTTGGAGCCTATTTTTGGTGGCAGTGCTGGGTTGAGTCACATGTATGGTCACTCTCCCAGACAGTTAACTAACTCTGTGTGACAGACCAACCCACACTGCTCTGCCTAGGGTGATAGGGGGAAAAAAAAAGACACAATCAGTAGCTGGCTAGGTAGTTGTTAATTAGTTATTTTGTTTCCTCGTTAGTAGCTACTTAGCCTTCCTTTTGTTTTTTCTTCCTTGCGTTGTGAGCTACTGCCTGAGCAGAACACCAGTCACACCTGGGCATAGTTGGTTGAAGGTGAAAGCCAGTCTCTCCTCCCCTAAATACCCTGTTTCCAAGACTTAAAACTCTGCCCCACCTGCAAGCTTGTGATCCCTGTCTGGGATTGCTGTAGTGTAGTTAATGTGTTCCATGCTCAGGCGAAGCATGTGTAACGGCGTGTCGGGAATTCCCCAGATCCTTTACCCCCATAGCAGCAAGAACAGACTCCACCATCCAGTAGAATAGGGAAGGTTTATTGCTTCTCCAGGATACAGCACAGTGTAGACATGATGTGGCTACAGGAGTGAAGGCCAGGCTCCCGTAGACCCCTTGTGGTGGGGTGCCTAGGCCCCTAAACTCCCAGCCCTCCACTTTAGTCTCCTCTCTTCATGTTTCCAGCCAGACTGCCTTGCTCCCAGACGCTGGCCCCCAGCCAGGTGTTGGTCTCCACCTCCCTTCCTTTGTCTCTTCCCCCAGGGAAGAGCCTTGTTAACTGCTCAGGCTGAGACCAGGTGTCTGGGCCAATACACATGTGGGTGAGTCAGTGGGAATCGCACATCACAGCGTAGGGGAACCCCAGGTTACAGAGCAGACAGCACCTCTGCTATGTTACAGCATGAATTCTACAAAAGTGTCCACGTTGGCTCAAGCTCACAGCCAGAACAAGATGGGCTAGACTTACTTCTCCATACAAGAAGGAAATTTGAGCTGTATCTCAAACCTGCATCGGAACCTGAAACTTGGAACCCTTCCTCCAACTTGCTTCACTGACCATGGTTCCTGACAGGGGTCCTTCTTCTACTCCCACATCGGAACACACTTCCAAACATCACTTAGGTGCCTGCCTCTTTAAGTCCCCACTGCAGGGGTTGGCAGAGGAGAGTTGTTCCACAGGCAGGCATCCAGCACAGACTGCGCTGTCAGTACTGAGAGCTGAAGCAGAAGACAACCCTGGCACCACTAGACTCTGCCAGAGTTGGCTACAACAGAGGCACTAATGGAAAATCAAAACCCCAGCCTCTGCATTGCCAATAAGGAAACTACAACCTTCAAAGAGCAGCATGGCACCGACGCAAATGATGGCTTCTTCAAAGGCACTCCTGATGCTGATAGAGATGCAACTGACAGTGCCATCTTATGCTTCACTGTCCCCAGCACTGACAAGCTGGCAGCTTCAGGGTCCAATCAAACCAGCACAGCAGCAGTTCCTCAGTCAGAAGCATCTGTAACTGGGCTTTGCCCCTAACTTCCCTTTCCTTGTGTCAGTCTGACACGAATTTGGCATTTAGTCTCCTTGCATCCCCAATATCACCTGCACCTTATGCGAAAAAGGAAAACCAAGAAGCTCTCCCTCCATTGTCTCCTGTCTACCAGGAATCAGCCAACACAAGAGCATCTCTTTGGCCATACTACCCTGACCGTAAGTACTTACTGTGGTATGAACAACCCTGGTGGCCCCCAATACTTCACCCCAATGGGCATATTAGAATTTGTAGGCCACTTACCCCAATAATAGGGATTACCTGCTACATCGAGACCTGGGGCACAGCAGTTGAAGGTAGCTTCTGTAGCAGCACCCTCAATGGTGATAGGGGAACCAGAGGAAGAAGAGGATGACCCCGTAACAACCACTTGTTGTCATTATCCACAGAGAACACCATTATGCTACTTTCCCCCCCAATACAGGGTATGATTTTCAAATTATTCCAAGACCTGTTTAAGAAGGTAGCTTGGTTCTGTGACTGTTTTTCTTTAGGAGATTCAAATAACACATTAGTAAGTGGACATTCTGGATACATCTGGTTCATTCAGAGTCCTCTTTTCCATGAATGATGCACCAATGAACCCTGTCAAAACCATTTGGCAGACTCCTGTAATTGCTCCTTCAACCTGCAAGAGTCCAACAAGAAATATGATGTACCAGCCAAGGGCATAGAGTTCTTTTCTTGCATCCAGTGCCTAATTCCTTATTGATGAAGTTCAGGAATGTGGCAGGCAATGACAGCCCAGGAACACAACTCCTCATAAGGACTGGAAAAGTCGTGATATGTTTGGACATGAGGTTTACTCCTTGGCCATGCTTCACCTCCGCATAGCCAACTATGCAGCACTACTTGTAAAATATGATTATACAAACTTCATGAATATCTCCCAATTGACTAACTTTATTGCTGAGGACAAGAGAGAACAACTTGCAGTACTTGTGGCAGAGGGACAACTCATCTCCAAAACAGCTGTCCAAACAGCACTTGATTCCACAGACACATTTGCAAGCTCCGGTGTGATGGTTCATGTAATGAGATGAACCCCTTGGCTCCATCTTTCTGGCTTCTCCAAAGAGATGCAATCCATGGTGGAAGACTTGTCACTTGAGGGGCCCAGACTATTTGCCGAGAAGACGGATGAGTCCCTCCACTCACTCAAGGACTCACAAGTGACACTCCAGTCTTTGTCAATCTATACTCCCAACCCAAGGAAAAAAACAAAACCAAATTACTATACACCCCAACAATTCCACTAGCCTATGTATTTGCAAACAGTGGCAATTGAATCGTGAGGTTGCGGGCATAGTCCCTCATGGAAATAACAGTCTACTTCTTCAGTGGCTGCATCCCAGCCGTTAACCCCCAGACAACAAATCTGAAGCCTTAGTCCAGGGTTGGAGGAACCTAAGGCCTGGGGGGCCAAATGCAGTCCCCAGCTTGCTTGGATCTGGCCCCCAAGACTCAGTGCTCTTCCCCAGCATTGGGGAATCCCTGCTGGTGGTCCAACCCCCCTGCTGCCCCACTTCAGGGCTGGAGCGCACACAATCTACTAGCCTGGGCTCCCCTAGGCTTTGGTGTTGGAGGGGAACATGGGGAGTGTTTTTCTCCTCAGTCAGGAGCCACATCAGTGAGGGTTTGTTCTTTGGAGGGTTTATTTGCCCCCGACTGATTTTTCTGTGGGTCAGCAGCCCCTGATCCGAAAAAGGTTCCCCACTCCTGCCTTAGTCGAAGACCCAAAAACCCCAGCTCTCCGTGACACCATGTCTCTCCTGAACATTCAGAGATTGTCCCATTTTATCTAACTTGGGAGATTCTCATATCCAGGGGTCGACAAATTATGGAAAACCCTACTCACCAGACAAAAAAGGGACTCGCCACCCTCCCCCACAAAGTGTTTTTTTTTTTTTAAATGGCATAAATTCCTAATAAGACTAAGAACAGTAATTACTAATAAGTTCTTAATAAATATCACCCAGGTTATTAATAAATATCTTATAAATCTCTCTCTTTTCTCTACCATGTCTCCTCCCCTGGAGCCTGCTGCCCCCCAACCACTCACCCTCCTCTGCTGTCCTGACTCCTGCCTTCCTGAGACCTGCCCCCCTCTGGCAGCCCTTCTCTCTGTCCTGTGCCCACTCCTCAAGTAGCCCCACTCTGATCATGAGCTACCCCTCCTCATCCCCTCTCCTAAAACCTCCCTCTACACACCTGACCTGCCTCTCTCCTCTGGTGCTGGTCCCTCTCCTGCAGGTGTCTGCCCTTCTGCTTCACCCCCAGAATCCCTTGGCACCTGCACCCTCCTGGTACCTTCCCCTTCCCTCACTGCCTCTGCCCCCTTTGCTCTCTTTTTCCCTGATACCCACTCCCTCCCCACCCTCTGTCCCTGTTCCCCTCATGCCCCTGTGCCCTTAGAGATGCCTTGCTCCATCCCTGCCTTCCTCATGCCCACACCTTCTTTCAAGCCTTCTCCCGGCACCTCCCCCTCCCCCTCTAGGCCCCAGTGCCCTTACCTTCTCCTCTCCCAGCATCACCCTGTCCCCCCCTCCCACTGACACCTCCCCCTCCTGCCCTTTTCCTCATTGTCTGCACTTGGCCCCCTGGCATTTGTCTCTCCTCCACCCCTGTCCCTTTGGTGCCTTCCCCTTTCTTCTTCTTCTTCTCCTGACCTCCTCCTCCCCTCAGCACAAGCACCTTCCCCATATTTTTCCCCTCCCCTCCTTTCCCCTCCCCACAGCCCAGCCCAGTTCCTTCCCCTCCCCAGGGGCCAGCTGCTAGGTTTTTTGCTGCCCCCCCCCCCTTTTTGTTGTCTTTTACATATGTTTGCATTTTGCAATGGGTTTTTTTTTTTTTCTTTTTTGTCCCGGCATTTTAGCCCTATAAATAACAATTAGAATTTTCATTCGTTTTTTTTCCATAAAGGCAAAGGTGCTTCAAGTGAACTTCCCCCTTTCACTTGCTGCTGGGTCACAGCAGCCTTTTCCCTGCCCTGTCTAGCCCCTCCCTATGGGCAAGCACCCTTCACTCCGACCCACAGGGGGAGCAGGGTGCGGGGACAACTCAGAGCCAGAGGGGTGCAGGGAACAGTAGGGGAGTACGGGGGTGGCACAGGGAACGGGAGGCACAGAGCCAGAGTGATGCAGGGATTGGGGGTAGCAGGGTGCGGTGGAGGCACGGGGAATGGGATGCGGGGAACGGGAGGGACAGAAGGATCGGGGTCTAGGGGCAGTGCAGGGAACGGGCAGCACAGAGCTGGGGGGGAGCAGGGTGCGGGTTGTAAGGGTGGCGCAGAGCCATAGGGAAGAGGGAGAGCAGGGGGTCCAGGGTGCAGGGGAGGCGTGGGGAACAGGCGGCTCAGAGATAAAGGGGGGCTGGGGCCATGGCAGGATGGGAGCCTTCGGGGTAGGCCCTGGCTGTGCTGCGCGCTGCAGCCAGCTCCCAGAGACACGCAGCCAGAGCTGAGCTGCTGCGGCCCTTTAAAATCAGCGGGTCCAGGTCACGCCAGCATCCTGGCGTCCTGCCCCACCTCCTCGTGCCGGAGCTGCACGCAGGCAGCCCGGTGGGAAGAATCACTTCACTTCCCCCTTCCCAGCAGCGCTGTGCTCCTCTGCCGGCTGGCGGATCGGATGGGGCGTGCCACCCGTAGTGCGGGCTTCCACCAGCCTGTCAGAACGGCCCACCTGGCCAGTCCGCCCCTGAACTCGCCAGCTGGAAAAATCTACTCGCTGTGGGCAAGTGCATTTGTCGAGCCCTGCTCATATCTGACAGGTGCTAGAAATGGTAGAAACTGGTTACTCTATCCCCTTTCTTTCCAACTCCTCTCTCCACACTCCCTTTGGATCACTCTTCAGAGATCTCTCTTCAGAGTATCCACTGCACCAGGAGTTGAACCATGTTATGCAGCTAGGAGCAGTAGAATCTGTGCTAATGAAACAGAGGGAAAAAGTGTTCTATTCACACTATTTTTTCCACAGAGGAGTCCTGCAGATGGAGGCCTTTTGTGTTTGTGTACGCATGAGAGAAATTCTCATGCCTGGATTTCATTCACTTAATCGCTTGTGGGTTGGTGGCCTTTTTCATGGTGGAGGGATAGTTTTCTTGTATTGGGAGTGAAAAATTCACAATCCTTATTGATGTAATAACGTATCTAATCAAATAGGTGACTACCAATAAGCCTGATCATGGAGTCCTGCTCAGAACAATAACTTTAATATTAAAGTGCAATTATTAGGTTGTGTTGGTTAAAATGTATGCATTTATTTTAAGAAACTTATTTGAAAATCAAGTATTTTAGACTGCCTAATTAAATACCTTTAATACTGGTACATGGCTAAAACCTAATTGTAGGAAGAGTACCCAAACTTACTGAATGAGCTACTAGTTTGAAATCTAATTTGTGTCAACCAGTTTCTCTATTTGATTACAGAGTTTGAAATGCAAGTGATTAAATTACAAGAATCTGCTCAACAACTTGAAGAAGCTACTGAGGTAACTTTTTTTAAGAGAAGTAAATTCACTGAAACGATCTGCTTTAATTATTCATTCAAAATTACAGTAGCTTAATGTCTAATTTCATAGTGTGCTTCACCGAATATGCCTAGCACTACTAAGTTTTGTTTCTCATTGCATGTTTGAGTATAAAAGATTTGGAATTATATTACAATGCATTCTGTTATCTAAAACCTAGTAAAATGTAGTTTTTCTCTTTTTAAAGAAAATGACGATACAGAATAAACGAATTGAAGAGCTCATGTGCATTGTGGAGCAAAAAGATGATGCTATAAGTAGACTAAAAGTCTTAATATGCCATTTAGAAACTACAGTAAAAGACTATGTAAGTTTGTTTGCATCTTCATTTCTTAAAATGTACAAAACTTATCTGACTTTTTAAATGCATGTAATAACTGCTTAAAATATGGGAACAAAGTAGGAGTAAATAATCAGCTCTTGTAATGGAGAGAGGTAAACAGCAGTGTCTTGTCCCTCAAAGAACTGTAGTGGGACCTCTGGTATTCCAGATATGCATAATGGGTCTGGAGAAAGAGTGCAGTGAGGTGGCAAAGTTTCCAGATGATTTAAAAAAAAAATTCTCAGGATAGTTAATTCTTAGCAGTCCACTTTACACTTACAAAGGAATTTGTCGAAATTGGGTGACTGGGCAACAAAATGGCAGATGAAATTCATTGTTGATAAATGCAAAGTAATGCACATTGAAAAATATAATCCTAACATAATCACCAAAAAAAAATAATAGGGGTCTAAATTCGCTTTTACCTCTCAAGAAGAGATCTTGGAGTCATGAGTGGTTGTTTGTTCTTTGGGTGATGTCCCTGTGGGTGCTCCACTCTAGGCAATGGGTCTTTCCTGGAGCTGCAGGTTCAGAGACCTTTTCATAGCAGGTAGCAGTTGGGCCATGCATGCGCAGTGAGCCTCTCATGCTGCTGGCAGTTTGACAGTTGAGTGCAGCCCGAATCCCCTTCCCTCAGTTCCTCTTCTTCCGTCCTCTGTTGTGGACGGAGCTCTCCTGCCATCTCAGGTGCTTCTCTCCTCACAGAAATATTTCACTCTCTTCACAACCTTTTGATCTCATTTAATTACAGATTGCCTTGTTACTTTATTTCCACTTCAAAGAGACAAACAAAACAAACCGGGGAACACTGTTCAGTCAGCGCTAGCTGCTTCAGAGGCAGCGGCTCCTCTCTGCGCCAACTGGTTTCACTCTTTTAAAAAAAGAAAGAAAGAAGAAAGCCGGGGTGAAGGGGAGAAAAAAGATCAAAATCTCATAAAACAGCTGCCTTTACCCACGAGCGTGCCAACAGTTGAATTAAGAGCCCCTCCCCTCCACCTCCACTGCCAACAGCTCTAATATACCTGGCTCGCGGGGGGTTAAATGCCGCAGCTGCAGAAAATCCATCCCATCTTCAGATGGTCATAGCTGCTGTCCCAGATGTTTGGGGGAGTTACACATCCCACAAAAATGCAAGCACTGCAAAAACTTGTCTGCCAGAGCAAGAAAGGACTGGGAGCTTAGGCTCCGTATGTCCCTTATGGAGAAGCCGTTACAACCTCTAGCTGAAAGTGTGCGGGATCAAGGGGCATAAAATCCCAAGCGCAGATTAGCCTCAAGGTCATCAGCTGACTAGGGTCTCTCCTGCCAGGTCTTTGCCACCTGATCTGTACCCCAGAATAACCACGGAAGATGTGGCGACCAGTTCCGTGGTGCCGAAGTCTGCCTCTGAATCACCTGCTCTGGCCCCGAGCATGCATATAGGAGCCACACGCTCACTCTCTGCACTGGGGAAAGCGCCCAGACAAACTCCGGTGCCAAAGCAAGCGTTTACACGTGCAGCACCGGCTAGAGAAGCAGAACCAGCTGCAAAGCGGCCCTGCAAATCTT
This sequence comes from Pelodiscus sinensis, assembly GCF_049634645.1. Taxonomy (NCBI): domain Eukaryota; kingdom Metazoa; phylum Chordata; order Testudines; family Trionychidae; genus Pelodiscus; species Pelodiscus sinensis. The sequence goes on from NC_134718.1 coordinate 39,875,893, forward strand.
CGACACCACCACTCAGCGTGGCGGCTTCTCCAGTGCCTCCCCTCTACAGGCTTTCAGCCCACAGACAAACCAGATGTGTTTTAAAGGAAACAAACTGCAGGGGACTCAGGGAGAGTACTAGTGAGCAAAGACAACCTGCCCCACTCCCATCAAGGGAGCAGTCTCTGGCACTGTACCCATCCTATTCACCACCACAATATGGATATGGGTGCTTAAAGGAGATCATTATGACCAGAGGAGTGCATTCTCCTTGCAGCATTCACCTCCCACCCCATCTCAGCAGGGGCATCACTACGCAGCATGCCCGTATCACCCTCCATGGCAGCCAAGCTTGTACTATCCACCACCTCATTACCAGCCGCATTGGGCACCTGAGATTATTGGGAACCACCTAAATTCCATTCTGCTACCCCATAGTCACGGAAAAGGCTACCGCCAGCTTCACCTTCCCACACTATTGGATCCATGCCAGATTCTGAGAAGGACGGTCAATTACCGGGCAATCAGGACAATTCTCAGCTGGTGCAGTCAGAAGACAGTCCCCTTTCCCCTCTGGAGGAGGCGATAGCCCTTGAGGATGTGTGCTGCTTACTGGGAGCTCGCATTCAGGATGTCACTGAGAGGCTTACCAAGCTGATCAAACCTTCGGATCGCTACCGCTTCCTGCTTCTCCACGTGGGAACTAATGATACGGCCAAGAATGACCTTGAGCGTGTTACTATGGATTATGTAGCGCTGGGAAGAAGGATCCAAGAATTCGGAGCGCAAGTGGTATTCTTGTCCATCCTCCCTGTTGAAGGGAAAGGACTGGGTAGGGATTGTCGAACTGAGGATGTAAATGTGTGGTTGTGCAGATGGTGTCGCAGAGAGGGCTTTGGTTTCTTCGACCATGGGACTCTGTTCCGGGCACGAGGATTGTTAGGAAGAGATGGGATCCACCTAACAAAGAGAGGAAGGAGCATCTTCGCGGGCAGGCTTTCAAACCTAGTGAGGAGGGCTTTAAACTAGGTTCGTCGTGGGATGGTGACCAAAACCCTGAGGGAAGTTCGAAAGTCGGATGCCGGGAAGAAATGCAGAGAGGAAGGGGCAAGAAAGGGAGGACCCCTGCTTCGAATGGAGAAGATAGGACAATCAACTGGTCACCTGAAGTGTTTGTACACTAATGCGAGAAGCCTGGGCAACAAACAGGAAGAGCTGGAGGCCCTGGCCCAGACCAAGAAATATGATTTAATTGGGATAACAGAGACTTGGTGGGATGACTCGCACGATTGGAGCACTGTCATGGAAGGGTATAGATTGTTCAGGAACAACAGGCAGGGGAGAAAAGGAGGAGGAGTTGCACTATATGTAAGAGCACTATGATTGCTCTGAACTCCAGTATAAAGAGGGAGAAAAACCTGTTGAAAGTCTATGGGTTAAGTTTAAAGGAGCAAACAACAGCAGTGATGTTGTGGTTGGTGTCTGCTACAGGCCACCGAATCAGGTGGATGAGGTAGATGAGGCTATCTTCGGACAACTGAGCGAAGCTTCCAGATCGCAGGCCCTGGTTCTCGTGGGGGACTCTAATCACCCTGACATCTGTTGGGAAACCTATACGGCAGTACACAAGCAATCCAGGAAGTTTTTGGAGAATGTTGGGAATAACTTCTTGACACAAATGCTGAAGGATCCGACCAGGGGCCGTGCGCAGCTTGACCTTCTGCTCACAAACAGGGAGGAACTAATAGGGGAAGTGGAGGTGGGTAACAACCTGGGAAGCAGTGATCATGAGATGGTAGATTTCAGGATCCTGACCAAAGGAAGAAAAGAGAGTAGTAAAATACACACCTTGGACTTCAAAAAAGCAGATTTTGACTCCCTCAGAGATCTGATGGGCAGAATCCCCTGGGATGTTAACATGAAGGGGAAAGGAGTCCAGGACAGCTGGCAGTATTTTAAAGAAGCCTTATTGAAGGCACAGAAAGAAACCATCCCGACGCTTAGCAAGAGAGGCAAACATGGTAGGAGACCGGATTGGCTTACAGGGGAAACCCTTGGTGAACTTAAGCACAAAAAGGAAGCTTACAAAAAGTGGAAATTTGGACAAATGACCAGGGAGGAGTTTAAAGGTATAGCTCGAGAATGCCGGGGGGTTATCAGGAAGGCGAAAGTGCAAATGGAATTGCGACTGGCTAAGGATGTGAAGGATAACAAGAAAGGTTTCTACAGGCATGTTAACAAGAAGGTGATCAGAGAGGGTGTGCGGCCCCTAATGGATGAAGGAGGTAACCTAGTGACAGATGATGTGGGGAAAGCTGAAGTACTCAATGCTTTCTTTGCCTCTGTATTCACGGACAAGGTCGGCTCCTGGACTTCTGTGCTAAGTGACGCAAGATGGGATGAAGATGGACAGCCCGTGGTGGGTAAAGAACAGGTTAGAAACAATTTAGAAAAGCTAAACGTACATAAATCCATGGGTCCGGACTTAGTGTATCCGAGGGTACTGAGGGAGTTGGTAAATGTCATTGAGGAGCCTTTGGCTATTATCTTTGAAAAGTCGTGGAGATCGGGAGAAATCACGGATGATTGGAAAAAGGCAAATGTAGTGCCCATCTTCAAAAAAGGGAAGAAGGATGATCCAGGGAACTATAGGCCAGTCAGTCTTACCTTGGTTCCTGGAAAAATCATGGAAGAGATCCTTAATGAATCCATTTTGAGGCACTTGGATGAGAGGAAAGTGATTAGGAATAGTCAGCATGGATTCACGAAGGGCAAGTCGTGCCTGACCAATCTGATTAGCTTCTATGATGAGGTAACTGGCTCGGTGGACATGGGGAAGTCAGTGGATGTGATATACCTTGACTTTAGCAAGGCTTTTGATATGGTCTCCCACAATATTCTTGCCAGCAAGTTAAGGGAATGTGGATTGGATAAATGGACGGTAAGATGGATAGAAAGATGGCTAGAAGGCCGGGCCCAGCGGGTAGTGATCAATGGCTCGATGTCAGGATGGCGATCGGTTTCTAGCGGAGTGCCCCAAGGTTCGGTTCTAGGACCGGTTTTGTTCAATATCTTTATTAATGATCTGGATGAGGGGATGGATTGCACCCTCAGCAAGTTTGCGGATGACACTAAGCTGGGGGGAGAGGTAGATAAGCTTAAGGGCAAAGATAGGGTCCAGAATGACTTAGACAAATTGGAGGATTGGGCCACAAGAAATCTGATGAGGTTCAACAAGGGCAAGTGTAGAGTCCTGCACTTGGGACGGAAGAATCCCAAGCATAGTTACAAGCTGGGGACCAACCAGCTAAGTAGTAGTTCTGCAGAAAAGGACGTGGGGGTTACGGTGGATGAGAAGCTGGATATGAGTCAGTGTGCCCTTGTAGCCAAGAAGGCTAATGGCATATTAGGTTGCATTAAGAGGAGCATTGCCAGCAGATCCAGAGATGTCATTATTCCCCTTTATTCGGCTCTGGTGAGGCCACATCTGGAGTATTGTGTCCAGTTCTGGGCCCCCCACTACAAAAAGGATGTGGACGCATTGGAGAGGGTCCAGCGGAGGGCAACCAAAATGATTAGGGGGCTGGAGCATATGACTTATGAGGAGAGGCTGAGGGACTCGGGTCTGTTTAGTCTGCAGAAGCGAAGAGTGAGGGGGGGATTTGATAGCAGCCTTCAACTTCCTGAAGGGAGGTTCCAAAGAGGATGGAGAGAGGCTGTTCTCAGTAGTGACAGATGGTAGAACAAGGAGCAATGGTCTCAAGTTATGGTGGGAGAGGTCCAGGTTGGATATTAGGAAAAACTATTTCACTAGGAGGGTGGTGAAGCACTGGAATGGGTTACCTAGGGAAGTAGTGGAGTCCCTAGAAGTGTTTAAGTCTCGGCTTGACAAAGCTCTGGCCGGGTTGATTTAGTTGGAATTGGTCCTGCCTAGAACAGGGGGCTGGACTTGATGACCTTCTGAGGTCTCTTCCAGTTCTATGATTCTATGATGAACATATTGCAGCAGACCTGAAACAATTCCAAGACCTTTTTAAGAGGGTCGCTGCCTCCCAAGAAATAAAATTACAAGCAGTTGAGGAGAAACAATACCACCTCCTAAAGAATATTCACCCCTCATCCCAGGGCAGAATCGCATTGCCCATAAACAAGGTGATTATGGAAGTGTCCAAAGACCTCTGGCATCGGCCCAGCCAATTTGCAAGAAGGTGGATAGGAAATATTTTGTCCCACATGAAGACTTAGACTTCCTGTTCTCCCATCATCGGCCAAACTCATTGGTGGTTGATGCAGCAAGCCAATGGGCAAAGGCCCCTCACCCTAAACCAAATAATGGAGATAAAGAACACAAGAGGTCAGACCTATTTGGGAAGAAAGTGTACTCCTCTGCCACCCTGCAGCTTAGGATAGCCAACTATTCAGTGAACCTGACCAACCACGACTTTGACAGCTTCTCCAAATTAGATGACCTGATGGAGCATTTACCAGACACCAAAAAGCCTATCCTCGGGGCATTCTTATGTGTGAATCTCACAATTGCCCACACAGCACTGCTTTCTGAAATTGATATTGCTGATACTGCAGCAAGAACAATTGCTACAGCCATGGTTATGAGAAGAACATCATGGCTTCAGGCCATGGGAGTCCCAAGAGAACTTCAATCTAAGGTGGAATATCTGCTCTTCGACAAGCACAAACTTTTGCGACCAACACTGAGATCCTGCACAACAGGAAAAATTTGTGTACAACCTTGCATACCCTAGGAATATGCACACCACCCTACTCGTCAGCCCCAATTTGACGGTGCATACCTGTCTTCAGCTCATGGGCCATATGGTGGTCACCACCTATGTAGTCCAATGTGCGCGCCTACACTTCTGAGCCCTGCGGCACTGGCTGCCGTCAGCCTATACGCCATTGCGGAGTTCTCTGCAAAAGGCAGTTATTATACCGTGACACTTCCTGGAATCTCTCAGGTGGTGGACATCCCCAGCAATCTACTCGATGGGGTGCCCTTCTTTCAACCAGAACAATCAGTCCAAATAACTGATGCCTCACTCATGGAGTGGGGTGCACATCTACAGCACCACAGCATGCAAGGCAAATGGTTACCACACAAAGCACTACTCCATAACACCTTCTAGAGCTCAGAGCGGTCAGGAATGCATGCAAGCACATTACTTAATCCATCACCCACAGAACTGTCCATATCTCTAAGGACAACATGACCACCATGTTCTACCTAGACAGAGAGGTGCACGTTCCTAATCTCTCTGTGTGGAGGTGGTCAGCCTTTGGAACTGGTGCATCCAACATGGAGTCACATTAAAAGCAGCATACTTACTAGCGGTGAACAATGTTGTGCTTAAAAGAAGCACCCGGGATCTTTTTCGGGGGGATAAGGCAATATGCCATGTTTATTGAGCATACATATATCAATCAATACTTTATCATATGCATATGATACATTACTCATGTGTGCGCGCGCACAGGCTCTCTCTCTCACTCACACACACACACACACCCCATCTTGTGACCAGTAGTCGCTCCCCCTAACTACACTGGTAAGGTGAGTTAGATGGGGGAGGGGTGGAGCCGGGCTTCTGCCGATCCGGATTGATGCCTCGATGTTGACCGGACAAAAACCCGAGGTCCCTCTGCAAGAAGCTTCGTATTTATCCCTCTTATGCAGCCAGTTAGTCATCGCCTCATCTCTTTTAATGCTGCTTCAAAGAGGCTTCTTCCAAGGGCAGGCACTTGCTGCTTGACTCCCAAGGCCCTCTATATGTCCAATCTTCTTTTTAATGAGTTCATTTCACAGGTATTATCTTGGATCTGGCTCGCAGCCCCTCTCCACCCTTGCAACTGCTGCTGGAGGTGCTCACCTTTCATTCTCTATTCACACTTCATTCATTTCAACAGGGCAATCAATGAAAGGGGAGAGATCTATTCTACTCCTAGCAAGAGACATTTTTCTTTACCTTAACTATTCCTAACACCTATAACACATAAAGAGCTTGATACAAAATTTCTATGGAAAAGACTGGATACAAGGTTTCTCTTAATACAAGGGATTCTATAAGAAGGCTTAACGTAAAGATATATCTAAAAGGACAAGATTTTATTTACACACACGCACACGCGCACACACACACACACGACGTACCAAGTTTCTTTTAATACAGACTTATATGAGAATGATACATGGTTATATGGAAATGTTACAGAGATTTATCCACAACACCATGGCAGATGCTCTGAGATGCAACTTCACCATCGATTGCGAGTGGGAACTCTATCCACAAGTGTTTGCCCCACCTGTGAAAGAGGGAATCTATTCAGTAACATACCTTTTTGTAACTGGGAGGAACACCAAATGTCCTCGCTTTTGCTCCCGTGTGGGACTGGTGAAGAGATCCGGGGAGATGCATTTCTAGTCCCATGGGATGAGCTGATTTACTATGCCTTCCTGCAAGTACCATTGAGACTAGAGTTAGAATGTTATGAAACTCAGAATAAATAATGCCTTTGGAGGAGGGGGAGCAATAGGTTATTTAAAGGAGACTTTGGTGAGCAATTCAGAATAGAAAGTATGTATGAGGAAATGAGGAGTTGGAGACAGAGGGAAAGCATCAGCCCCCCAATGCTGTGCCATAGTTCATTTTGATGTGTGAGGGAGAAGGATCATTAACGGATATAGTGTTGCACTGACAGCTAAGTTTCAATAGGGGTGAAAAGTAGAAGAAGCAAGAGAAGATATCAGAAATGTTTGGAGACAAAGCAGGCATTCTACATGTATCTTCGTTACCATCCCCCTACCTGGATACAGAATGAAGTTGGTAGTAGGGATGTTAGAAACGATTTAATTTAACTGCTAAAATTATTAATCAGTGCTTCCACCTCTGGGGGTAGGTCCAACAGCTGGGGCATGTCTGGATCCTGGTGCCCCCTTCTGGGGAGCTCCCTGCTACCTTGTGTATCAGAGGCAGCAATGTTGGGTGGCAGCAGCTCCTCTTTGTGACGGGCCTGAGCTCTCTGCAGACAGAGGCTGCTCTGTGGGATGCTGGAGCAGCTGCTGTCCACAGGAAGGTCTGGGGCTGCACCCCGGACATGGGCTGCTGCCACCCTGCACTGGCTCCTCAGTATTAGATGCAGCAGCGTGGGGTGGCAAGCAGCTCCCCTGCGTGCTCCTCATTTAACACTTGGACTGGTGGGCTGGGACTGAGCCCGATTGCAAGTCCGAGTTTTAAATGCAGAGCATGCATTGGGGGTGGAGTGGGGTTTTTGTGGTTAACCAGGACTGTTAACAGATAAGCAATTGGTTATCGGCTACTCGGTTGACATCCCTAGTTGGTAGTATGGAACAGTTAGCCAGAGACATTCCCTCCCCCGCCCCATGCCTTTTGAAATGACTGACTTTCTACTTTTTCAATTGTTAGAACCAATGTTCCTTCTAATCTTTTCTGTCCATGTGTGGATTTTTCCTTTTTTTTTTTTTTTTTTTTTTAAGTGCCCCAATCCATGTGACAAACTAGTGTGGGCACTCTTCTGATCGGCTGGGCATCATTTGAATCTGCCCTGAGCAGATGCACAACTGCACAGCTTACAGGGAATACTGGTTACAACCATGGTAGCAACCTTTGAGGTGAGATGGGTCTATAAGCACTTCAGTGGTGTTGACTTTAATGCACACACTAAATCCAGTAAGTGTCAGCTAGTCTGAAACAGTTGGAGATCAGTGGCAGGTAAAAATTTTTTATTTGCAGCTATATTATCTGTATGCGTTCACTTTTTTCTGCAAGCTCCAAACCGATTAATTCCTTACCGTACATTAGGGGAAGCAAATTAACAGAGTCATCTTATTCCTGCCCTTCTGTTTTCAGTAGTATGATTGCTTTTGAGGGTTTTAGTTATACTCTGAAACTTTTTATGACTTATACAAGATATGGCTCTTGTTATCATTTCCTCATTCTCTAATTAATTTTCCCAAAGTGAACTGTTGGTAAAATGTTTGTATATCTGTAGTTTGGTCAGGTGTGAAAGTACAAACCGTAACTCTATCCACAATTCTTAATGACATGGTCGTGTGAAAATTTTAGTGACATGTTTGCCTTATCTGGTCAGCTTCGGCTTGTTCATGGAAAAACCTTAATCTTAATATTTGGTTAAATTTACAGAAGAGATGAAAGCATTTGCCAAACTATACTTTGGGCTTAATATTTTATGATGGGCACTCCTATCCTAATTAGAAACTATATCAAGTGGTGTTGGGAGGAGGAAGGCGTAAAGCTGTTACTGAGATCTACTTCTGAGAAGATGATAAAGTGTAAGCACTCTGGGTATGTCTACACTTGAACCCTAGTTCGAACTAGTGATGCAAATGTAGGCATTCGAAATACAGCCACTCCCCGAGTTACGACCACCTTCACTTACGACCATCCGCACTTGCGCCCAAAGTAGTCGCAAATGCAGATCCAAGTTACGAATGGCGATCCGCACTTATAAACAGCGCGGTTGCCATGTAACACTATGGGATCTGAATTACGAACACTTCGAGTTATGGACCAAGCATTGGTCTGTAACTTGTTCGTAACTCGCGGAGCGGCTGTTGTCAATACAGCGGGGTCTTAAATATCCCGTGCTTCATTAGTATCATCTCGCTAACGTGTAACTACAATCAACAGCTGTTTTGAAACGCGCCGGTGAGATCATGCTAATGAAGCGCGGGATATTTAAATCCCCTCTTCATTGACTATTTCGGATGCCTACATTTGCATCCCTAGTTCGAACTAGAGTGCAAGTGTAGACATACCCTTTGTAAAAAATCAAACACACAGTTTCTGTACCTTCCTTCAGAAAGCTTTACTTTTGAATTATATTACTGTTCTATCAATGGAATGCGTAATGTCACTGGTTTGTGCACATTATCTGTGTTGGTATTTTTTCTTCCCCTTTGTGCTGTGTTCTGTATTCCAAAGCATTGTACACTTTTTTTATTGCCCATAGAAAAGACTATAGAAAAGAATATCTTCCTACAAGGATTTTTGTGTGTGACTATTTCTCATTTTTGTTTTCAATATCAAATTGAAATTATTTGCTTGCTTGTAACATGTTTGCTGCACGTTTTGTATAATGATAGGTAGTAACTAATTTTTATTTAAACACAGGACAACACCTTGACTACTATTAGAAGACAAATGGCAAAGGAGAACAGCAATGGGACTATAGAAAGCACTCAGTCTAGTGATAGTGTAAAGAGTATGTTGGACATTGGAAGAAAACGTTGTTTTGAAAGTAAGCCTACCCAAGAGGAAGAGCCACCAACTAAGAAAGGTATCATTTCTTCCACAGCTAAACAGGGAGCCTTTCGAAAAAATTTGATTCCAATGCCAGAACAAAAACTTGCAACTCGTAAACTTTATCGTCTGAGGAGAAGAAAGCAACATTAAATGCTAAATGGAAGTAACTATTTACATTGTCTTGTGTGTAGGTAAAATGTCTCAACTGTCTGTACATACTTTAAAATAAAAACTGCTTTTATATGTCATGCTTTTCTCTCTGCTTTATCTGCTAATACGTCTTATAAGATATTTATTTGGCCTTTGACTACAACTGGTATGTTTAACTCCTGTTTGTCTGCCAGGCTTGCTGTTCACCTTCTTAAACCTTACTGTTTTCCCCACTGAGCTGTTTTTTAAATCTCTGAAGTGTTGATGCACTCTGTCATATAGTATGTGTATGCTGTACACATTTCTGGGCAAGGTGTTTCATTAGGTTATCCTATAGAAACGTACAAATGCTGCAGTCTAAAAAATCTATATATAATATGCAAAACTGATACTGTTAAAACTCAAATTAATTTTGGAATCTAGTGTTTCTCATTACTGGAGAAACTACACTAAGTAGGCATTCTAGTAACATCTGGCCAAAATCTACATAGTGGTTCAGTGTCTGCAGTGCTGAGATCTCCCTGTGCTTGAACCATGAGCCTCCTTGGCCTCCGAGCACCAAGGATCATGTTGCTACCTCTCCAGAAGCTAAGGAACATCAAATAACAGGTGTAACATCTACACAATTTGAGTGGGGATTGCAGACAGGAATATGTTGACCTAAACAAGAGTTAAGGAAAGGAGGTAATGGGACAGGCTAGAAGTTATTTTTCTACTCTTTCAAGTAATGAGCTAAAGATTTCCCCAGTTAACTTTAATCCATCTCCAGTTGTTATCTAGCCTGTGCTTTGGGATCATAAAAGACATATGGTAGTAAAATGAGAAGCAAAACACGGAGTTGCAGGTAGACCAGCCCCCTGTATAGGACTAAGAAGTAACAGCTGTTCAAAGGCATTCCATTCAGAGTCATGCTAAACAAAGGAGGAGGGGTATAGTAAGTTCCATAGGTCTAGGCACAGTGGTCACCAATCAGCACATTGGGATCTACTGGTAGATCTTGGAGCCTATGACAGGTGATCCTGACTGGTTTGGCCAAGAGGGTATCAAGTGCCAGCACTTCAGCTGCCTCCCCCCCCACTGCTACTCATCTCCTGCCCTTTGCCTTGGAGCTGCCCCTGCCCCTGGGGAGCTCCTGCTTGCTGTGCAGGACAGTAGAGGGAGAAGAGGGGCACTGATGTCAAGGTGCCCCCTCCCACTCTGAATCCTTTCTCCACAGAGCAGACAGGGGGCACAACAGTACTTGGGAGAGAGTTTGCTGGGTACTTTAGGGAGTGGTCTAGGGCCTTAGCCCCACTGTATCACTACCTTGCAGCCACCTGAGGTAAGCAGTGCCCAGTTGGAGTCAACATCCTGAAAACCTATCACTGTCATGACTCCCCTCCTCACCCCAAGAACTCCTGTATCCAAACATGGTCCCAGATTCTGCACCTAGAACCCTCTTCTACATCCCAACTGCCTGCCCCAAGAGCAGATCAGAGCCCCTCTCACATTACAGATCCCTTAATCCAAGACCAGAGCCTGCACTCAACCCTCTGCCCCAGCCTGATGAAAGTGAGTTAGAGTGAGGGTGAGCAAGAGAGGGAGAATTGAGTGAGCGGGGCGGGGCATCAGAGAAGGGGAGGGAAGGAGGTGGGCCAAGAGTATTTATATTTGAGGTAGATCTTGGATTGCTCTTAAATTCAAAAAGTGATCTCGTGCTTAAAAAGGCTGGAGACCCCTGGTCTAGGGCATAGCAGGTGAGCAAGCTGCTGATGTTGCTTTTTCTGACAAGAGAAGGAACTAATATGCCTATAAAGACCTAGAGCCAACCTTGGATCTGCATACTTTCACTTTCATAGATCAACCCTTGTAACTGCCAACAGGGAAGAAGGTGATGACAAAATTGAACAGATATTAAACACCTTGCTACTACAGACCATATGAAATACCTTCTGTGTTATTGATATTCATGCCTGATAGAAATTTGTAAATATTATTTGTCTGCATTGAACAGGAAAACAGACTGTAGAGTGGTGCAGTTATTTTACTGTTACATTTGCAGAGTCAGGAAATGCAAACTTTTCAAAATGTAAAACTTAGTTTTTGGTACTCTCTTTCAAGAGTACTCAGTCAAATCTTAAAGGCCACTTGATTGACTGTCTGGAAAGTGTTTGGAGAATTATTGCTTCCCCTTAGGTACATAATTCCAAAATGTCCAAATGTCTCTTTCTCAAATTTTGCTTGTCACAGAGAAAGATAATGTAAATTTTAGCAACAAAAACTCAGAGTGGAAGAACAAATTTCAACAATCCTGCAACCTTTACTATAGAATTTTACTATAAAATCTTAAGAATTCTCTTCACACAGATGGGCTGTCTAAGGGCACAGCTACACTACAGCGTTATTTTGAAATAAAGTGACGTCCTCACAGCAAGCCTGTTATTTCGAACTTATTTTGAAATAACAAGCTTCTTATTTTGGAATAATAAACCCCATTTCACGAGAAATAATGCCTATTTCAAAATAGCTATTTCTCTCTATTGCTGCTATTTTGAAATAGCTCCTCCCCAGGGCCATTCAAAGTAATTACTCCCCAATGCCTCCTGGGGCTCTAAATCAAGGTAGCACATTCACATTAGAGGTGCCAAGTTGGATTAATTTTGAGGCTTTCCTGTAGTGTGTACATGCAATTTCAAAATAGTTATTTTGGGAGTTATTAATCCGAAATAACTTATTTTGAAATACCCTTGTAGTGTAGGCATACTGCAAATTGAAAGTCACATGGCCTGTTATAGCACTACAAGTTCCCCAAATGATCTTAGCTATCAGTTATAACAAACCAAAAATATTTGGAATTGATTCTCGGGCTCTCTCTAACATACAATATGGTCACAGTAATAGTGTCAGACTAGGCTTTTTTCTTTTATTTATTTCAGTCACAAAGTCAGCCACATATACTGTGTGTCATCAGCATACTTTTATTATATAACTTAATACAGAGAATATATGGTGGAGGTTATGTGTGTGCCTGTGTTGGTTTTTGGACCCAGTGAAGAAGAGTGCTGGATGTCAACATGAAACTGGCCATTTGCCTTTCCAGTGTTTCTAATGCTGGTTTTTAGCCACTGAGCTGTGAAGTCCGAGTTTCAAACACAGAGCACCATATTGGTGCATGTAACAAAATTAATGTGGTGGAGATGGGACTGAGTATATGAGGGGATTCAGGGCTGGGGAAGAAGTTTGGGGTAAAGGGAGGGGATACTCCAGCTGAGGGTGTCAGCTCTGTGCTGAGGCCAGGGATGAGGGTTCAGGGTATGGGCTGCAACAGGGAGAGAGGACTCATCACAGCTCTCTCCCTGATGTAGGACCTGGATTGGGACCAGGGGAGAGGTGCCTCTCCATGCTGTGACCCTGGGTGCCTGCTTTACACACACTGATGTTTAGTTCAGTATCTTCTCAAGGTGTACTGCTGTGAATTTCCAAAGTACTCTCATAGTAGTTGTAAAGTCTACGTATAACCTCCTGGGTTTTCAAACTGCACCATTTTCTACAAAGATTTCATATTCCTCATATTTTTTTCCTTAAAAAATTCTGAATATAGAGAAACATTTTCAATAAGCTTATATGGTTGACCAGGAGACTCCTCCCTAACACTTATTATGTATGATTGCATTAGATTTTTTTTTCCAAATTTTTGAGAAGTGATTCCATCTGATGTCATTGGGAGATCCAGTTGCTCACTGATAGTTAATCAGCTTTAGTGTAATAAAAACAATAACATTTTCAAGGTGGAGCTCAGACTGCCTGTGAGTTTTGAGAGCTGAGTGTGCGCTTGAAGTTTTTAAAGTTTCAACACTGTCAACATTTTGTCTTCAAGTGGATTTCTTCATACATGTGTGAGGAAGGCAGTGCAGAAATCTTTCACTTTTTAACGTTTCCTTTCTTTACTTCCTTCTGCACACAAATGTGACTTTTCAATATACTTTTATACTAACACTTAAGCTGCCATTGTGTCAAATCAGAAGTAGATCTGGGAATGCAAACCTTCAGCATCTAATGGAAAGGATGCAACTTATTTGCTTAAAGATTCAGTAGACAGTTGTTGGTTGTGGCAGAACTGTGGACATTTTACACAATCCAGCAAACTCCTACTTTCTCTCTGCTTCTGGCAGATGGGCATATTTGTAGGAGGTAAGATTGTTGGACCAGTTGAAGAAGAAAATGTGGGAGTGTCATGTAGGTTTTTTTTGTGCACTAGAAGTCAAAGTTGTACAATCACTGCAGTAAATTGGGAACCTGCAGAGTACAAATCAATGTCAAGCCATTCATATAACAGTTCACTGAAAGTCTCTAGAGTATGCATACCATGTAAATCTAAGGCAGATAGTATCTATAGTACTGTTCAAACATGTATTTTTCAGGTTTGGGGATCGCTTTAAAGTATTGCATAATGTAAACATTTAATTTTTACTACCCTAACCAAAATCTCCTGCTAAGTTTGGAAATTTACTTCTTGGTATGTATAATGGCTTATATCATTTTTGCTTTCAAGAGTAATAAAAGTGATATTTATTTTTCTTTTTATAGGGTCCATTAGAAATGGGTGTAAAGGTGATGCAATAGACCAAAAGAAAATTGAAGACATGCAGCAAAACACACTAGAAAAAGAGACAGAAATATTAGATTTACAAGAAAGAAGTGAATCCCTAGACAGTCAATTAGCTATAGTTAAAGCAGAATTTGAAAAAGAAAAAAGGGAAAAAGAAGGGTTCAGTAAACAGGTAGCGAACTTGTACCTGGAGCTTTCTTCATCTGAAGAAAGGGCTTCTGGTTTGAGTGAGGAACTCCAGCAGTGTCAGGTTAGTTATGAAAAAATAGTTTCTGAATTAGATACACAGAAAGCCATAAATAAAGAGCAAGAGGAGAAAATTAAACAGCTGACTAAAGAGGTAGAAGCCTCTAGTCAAAACATCCTAGTCAAAGTGTCACAAATAAAAGCAGTGCAGACAAAAATAGATGAGTTGCATAAACTTGATTTAGAATCTTGTACTGCAGATATTGAGCTAAAGGATTTTTTGGGAGAATCTCAAAAAGATAAACCTTGGCAAATTCAGCTGAATTCCTTAAATACACAATGCCAAGAATCTGATATTGCAGATGTCAGACGAGAGAGCTCTTTCCATGGCACTATTGAAGGTATTTGGAAAGAATGCAAGCAAATTATTAAGGCCTCTTCCCAAAAAAGTAATCAGATCCAAAATCTCCTTCAACAAGTTGAAAATTTACAAAAGACCATCCAGGAGGCTGAGAACGAGAACAGTCAACTAAAGCTACAATTGGATGACATTACAAATCAGGGTAATTTGTCCATAAAAGAAAGGGAAAACCTTGTTAAGCAGTTACAAGAACAATTACAGGAAAAAAACTGTGATTCTGAAAAACGTGTAGCTGAAGATAAGAGAGTAATATCTCAGTTTGAGAAACAAAGTGCCAGCCACCAAAAGAAAATAAAAGCGCTTGAATGCCTCTTGGAAGCTAATAGGGCAAAAGATGACAATGCAACCAGGTTAGAACAAATAATTGAGGAAAAAGAATCTATAATTTTAAATATGCAAAGAGATGTAAAAGACCTGGAAAAAAAATGTATGAATTCAGAAATAAAAATCCAAGAATTAAATGATCAGGAAACAAAATTGAAGGAGGAAATCATACAGTTGAAGAATAATTTGAAAACTATTGAACATTCACTTCAGGAAAAGGGGAGAGAAGAAGAAGAATCAAAAAACATTACAGAACAGTAAGTACATCATTGACTGAGATGAAGTACAGCATTGACACTTGAGATGAAATCTAAGATGAGAGTAGTTTGAATGTGTCCCTATTCTCTTCCAAATAACACTAAGGTACTTATCCAAATTAAATTAAGAAATGGTTTAGATACTAAAATTTCTCTTTGAAAATCATTTGTATACACTACTGGCTATTTTCCACTTGTTTAATTGTTCATTTTTGTAATACTGCGTTTATGTAAGTAGCTTCCTTCCTGTAGCATCAGTATACAGAAGGAAACATGAATACAAACATAGATGTTGCAATTAAGTATATACTTTGCAAAACAGATTGATTTTATTAAATTAATACTCATAGCAGGAATATTGACTTGTTTTTATTGGGAAGGATTGAAAACTTCAAGTTTTCTACAGCGTACCTACTCTTTGTAGTAAATAGGTCTTGAGGTTTAGGGGGAGAAGGTTGGGTTGTTTTTTCCCTCTAAAAATTACATTAGGCTATCTTGTCAGGTGGAGACTGTCTGATCAGGTATTTTCACTTTATGGTATTGCATCTTTACTGTAATCACAGTATTTTCTAACTATAAATTATATCTCTACTAGTGAAATGGACATAGCCTGAAGAATCATTAAGCATATAAGTAAATATGCTATCCACCAGATTCTAGTGTCTGTCTTAAGCACAATCTCTCTACTGTACTAGAATTCTCAGAATATGAATGTTCAGGGTCTTCCACATCAGCTTGTATAATGCTATACAGTGAAGTGTACCTAATTGTGTATTACATTGGTGTGTAATCTTTCACAGAACTAAAGTAGTTCTTGTGTTTAAAATGGCCCCTGTATTTGTAGTTCTGTTAATATTCATCTGGCAAGACAAATTTTATCAGCTTGCCTGTAACACATCCTGATGCTATGCAACCTTTTTAGAGTAGAAAATTCAAATGATGAAGCAGAAACTTCATATATGGCAATATTTTAAAGCAGGCAACTCTTGACCTGTCAAAATTATTAAAATGTTGATAGTAGTTGTTGAATATGTAGCACTTTACTGATCAAGGAGTCTCATTTAAATCAAAGGTAATTATGAAATATAAAGTATTAGCGTAAGGATGAAAGAATTGGGCCCTAAGTTTATAAAGTGCTGAACAGCTTCTCCCCTAATTAAATCACAGGAAAGAAATTTCATTGTATGTTGTTGCTTGCATTTGTATTTATGGAACATCAAAGGAACTCTCTTAAGTAGCTTTGTTCCAAAGTTCATGACTTTCCGTGATTTTAAAAACACAAAACAGAAGTGTGTTTTTTTTAAAAACAACAAAAACACACTGAAGATTTTCAGTTAAATGTTATTTTGCAGCTTAAAACTCCTAGGGATGGAGAAGTGTAACTGTTTAAACAGTTAACTGATAAGCATCAGCTTATTGGTTCCTGCTACAGTTACATGCTGGCTTGCCGCGAGTGGGGGGTCGTTGCCAGGTTCACTGTGGAATCTGTAGTATAAAAATAATGCTGCAGAGCCTACAATGCGTGTAACCTCTAAAAATCCTAGTGGTTACCTTTTTGAAATTATTTTATTTCACATCTCTAACTCCTTCCTCTATAATATTGAGCAAGTTAAAATAAGCTGATATTTAATCCTTCCTCTTGTCTTCCACCATCCCCAGGGTAAAGAAAGAACTCTCTGAGAGGTCTGCCTTCATACGTTGTCTAGAAATGGATCTTCAGAGGAAAGACGAGGCGTATGCAGATCTGAAAGAAAAGCTAGCTGATGCCAAGAAACAAATTCAGCAAGTACAGAAAGAGGTTTGTAACCATAAGGGGAAAACACTCTTTTGCAGATTAAATGTAGGGCTCTGCTAATCAATTATGTGCTCTTGGTTACATGAATTTTTAAAGCATTTCATATTAAAATAATATTTTAAACATCTTCAGATTTAGAATTCTGAACCTAGAGTAAAAATGAACGTGAAAAATATTGATACAAAACCTATAAGATACTGAGGATTTACACTCATATTTTTATCCTTTCAATGCATACATGTCAAAACATTCTTGCGAGTAGCATATTGGCAATGGGTTCAAGATGACTCGAAAACAATGGCCAATCAGGTTACTGAGACGAACTTTTCAGACTGATCTAATCGTATCATTGTGAAATTTGTCGTCTTACAGGACTAACTTTGGGATTTTCCATTTCTTAGTTTGATGAAGACTAGACTTCTTATGAAGATAACACATTTAAGTAGCCTTTTGGAGAGAGGCAAAAGTTTGTCAGAAAGGGAGAGAGCTAATTTTGTTTCTCTTGCTCGTTTAAAATGAGGGTTTCAAAATCTGTTGATTTGTGAAAGGAAATACAATAGAATAACTTCTAGTTGTATTAGCAGCTAATAGGTACAGTAGAGTTCCAATATCCGACCTAAACGGGACTGATAGGTAGTCGGATTAACAAAAGTGTCGGATAATAGAGAGTGCTGAATTACCTGTAGTTGATTCGGGTGGCCTGGCCCCTTCCCTCCCTCAGGCACGGGCTGGGAGAATAGCCCCGCTCGCTGCCCCATCGCTCCGGGTGCTGCAGGCAGGAATGGGGACCGAGTGGCACTGGCAGGAGTCTCCGACGTGTGGGCTGGACTCTCAATTACCCACCGTGCACTGCAATTCAAGGGACGTCAGCAGCTGGGGAAGGAGAAACGGGCCAAGTCACGTGGCAGGCGGCTGGGGGCAGTGTGGGGTTTTAGTTTTGCTTTCAGGGGCTGCTGCTGGAGCCTTTTCAGCTGGGGAGGCTGCATGCCGCATGGCACTCCAGGGTTTATCCGGCTATGTTGGATAAAGCGGAATGTTGGATTAGCGAAGGTTGGATAATTGGGACTCTACTGTAACTACCAAACAGTAGCACAATTTACACTGAATGCTTACTCACTCAATTTTGCATTTTAATAAATTGATGTGTGTACTCTTGCACTAGTGGTTAATTACATGTATTGCTGTATACCCAGGGTAAGAGAGAACACTTCTTCTACTGCATCTAACCAGCATCCTAAATATTTAATCCTGAGCCATTTGAGAAGGGGCAGGAAATGATTAAGGTCAAATGCGAACCAAAACCTCTTTTTTAAAACTCAACCATTGAAAAATAAAAGATTAACTTTTTGGTTTTATATATATACAGCTGAAATTCTTACCTGACAAAGTTACCTCTATTGATATCTGTCAAACACAATAAATCTTCCCATTCAGTGACCAGACCTCCTTCTTAATTGAGAGGAAAATGTGCGGAGAACTCTGTACCTTCATTTTTTCAGAAAATGGAGAATTGTCTAATTTATTTGAAAGCTTCTCATGTAACCATGTTAAATACTATTAGTAAATACAATTTATTTATGCCATTTAAAAAAGCAAACAAATGTAGGATAATTGTGAACATTTGCTTATCCTTTCATGACTTGGACTACTTTGCAGGTGTGCACAATGCGTTCAGAGGAAAAATTATTGAGGAGCAAAGTTAATGAACATGAGAAAACTAAAAACCAGTTCACTGAGGAACTAGATATGAAACATCGGACGATCCAGCAACTTAAAAAGGTATTTTAAAAAAATTCTTATAGAAGTTAAATGACTTGATATATCCTTCATTTGTCTTGAGCTAATTATCAGTTTCTAATGATATAAGGTCTAAACAGTGTTAAGACCGTCACAGGAAATAGGATAAAATAGAACTAGCCATGCTAAAAGTAACTTGGACAAGAACATTTTAAAAAAATTTATCATAGTGCTTCATCAAATTCCCTTTGATAGAATTAAGTGTCCAGTAAATAATGGATGAATGGGCAAGGATCTGATCTGAAAATGTTAACCAGGTGATGCTTACCGGTTAACTGCTGACATCTCTAGTTGGAATGCCTCTTTCTGGTGGTTGGAAAAGCTATGTATTCCAGATTTACTCACTATTAAGTATCTGCTCATTGCTTAATAAAGCTCTGAGTGAGACTTTCCAGATTCTTACTAAATGCCAATATGCATCTTTGTTTTCAAACATATTTCCTGTCAATATACTACTTAGGAACTATTGGGTAATGAGAAGATAGAAGAAATCTCAAAACAATACCAGAATGCATGTAAAGGTAAGTGATGGCCATTTTTGTTCATATCCTATCATGAATCAGCAGCATAGTGAGTTTTTGTGTAAATAATTTGCATACACATTTTTAATATATTCATACTTTAAAAATATTGTTTGACTAGAACAAATTTCAAACCTAGTATTACAATAGTGAGATCATAAGCTGCAGTTCTTCTTGGAGTGATTGCTCATGTGCATTCCAATATAGGGGTGTGTGTGCATGTGCCATCGGAGACTTTTCCCTCAGCAATACCTATAGAGCTAGCATGGAACCCCCTGGAGTGGTGACGATATATTGGTCCATATATACCCCTGCTGGCCCCCTCACCCACTCAGTTCCTTCTTACCGCCATGACGGTCATTGGGACAACCCTTAGCTTGTCTTTGAGTCGTTCTCTTCACTGTTGTTCCTCCTTTGTTAGCAATCTTCAGTTAAGTACCTGTTAATTTAGTTAGACTTCATTTGTAGTTTTCTTTTTACGCTGCTGCGGTGCAATGTGTACCCACGGCACAGCATGCCTGGCCCGCAAGGCTTTAAGCCCTGCAAGAAGTGCAACAAGTTTATGCCATGTGGTGACCCACACTCCTCGTGTTTGAAGTGCTTGGGAGACTCGCACATTACAGACGCGTGCACAATTTGTAAGGCATTTAAGCCCAGGACCAAACGAGAGCGTGCGTCGCGGCTCCAGGCACTCCTGATGGAGGCGGCACTCTGGCCGGCCCCGGCACTGGACTCAGCACCAAGCTCCAACAGCGCACCGGCCTTAGTGTGTGACAGCTCCACACACCGTGCCTCCCTGGTACAGCAGAGGGCCAGATGTCACTCCCAGTCGCTGGTACTGCTATGGAAGAGGAGGCTTAACAGGGGTCGGTCTCTGCCCAGGTACGCACCCTCCATGTGCTCTATAGTGAGGCACGTGGCGCCAGCCAGTCCCCAGAGCCTGGGCCTTCTAGGTCGTGCAACTACTCTTCACCGGAGGGATGTGAGTCCTTTAGAGGATCTCCTGGACCAGTCCACCCTGGAGGCCTTGGAGGCAGCAAGGGTCCTTATAGACTCTTCTCTCTCCCCACCCCAGCATCCTCAAGACGGCACAGGGATGCCTGGTACCGCTCCCCTCCTAGGGTGCCTGGCAAAACAGTACACGAGGTGCAGCAGAGCCATGTGGCGTATGCAGCACCTCTCCCAGCACCAGCTACTCTCACACCAGTGCCGTTAGCACTGACAACGGATCCAGCACTGGATGCGATGCAGATTACCTGCCCGACACTGCTACTGGCACCGCGGCACCTACCATCAGGGATCCTGCCTTGGCCATGCCTCCTATTCCACCTTGGCAAGCCAGAAGCCATGTCTCAGCATGCTGCAGGACAATCAACATTGGCAATGCCATGGTTCCCTTGGAGTACTTGTCCGACTCCGACGTGGACTCAGCATGGTCTTTGGGGGGATCCAGGTCCTGTTCACAACACTGGTGCCGGCACCATGCCTCTCCATATTGGTACCAACAGTGGGCTCAGCTGATCCCCGTACCAATAGTTCAGCAGACATGGTCGCCCCAAACACCCTCACAGTGGCCCTTTTGAGCCCCATAGGCGTACGCAACTGTCGACATCTTGCATGCAGACACTCCCTCCAGAGTGGCATTGCTGATCAACAAGATGGTAGCCAAGATTTCCGCAGCCTTGTGGCAAACCCCAGTGTCCATCCCGCCCACCGATAAACATGCAGAACAGAGGTATTTTGTCCTTCAGGAGGGTAATGAACACCTCTTCTCTTACCCTCCCCTGGGTTCTTTAGTAGTTCAGGCGGTCAACCAAAGGGAGAGGCAGGAACCGCCTGTGGCCACCCCCTAAGAATAAGGAGGCTAAAAAGACCCAACTTACTGAACAGAAAGGTCTATGCATCCGGGGGCATCTAATACCGAATTGCCAATCAACAAGTCCTTCTGTCCAGATACGCCTACAACACCTGGGCATCAATGAACAAGTTTACGGACTTGCTCCCCAGAGACTCCTGTGCGGAGTATAAGGCCCTTCAAGAAGAGGGGAGAGTAATTTCCCGAACGACGTTACAATGTGGCGGCTGCGGCTTCACGAGTCATGGCCACTGGAGTGGTCCTGCCTCGCAGTTCATGGCTCCAGAGTGCCGCTGGAAGTCCAAAACACTTTACTGGATCTCCCTTTTGAAGGCACATTGCTCTTCTCCGAGCAAACTGACCAGCATGGCCTGAAGGACATGAGAGCCACATGAAAGTCCTTGGGTCTACACACACCTGCCACCCAGAGGCGGTCATGTATCAACAGGAATGTTCCTAGACTGCCTCCACAGGGACCATGTCCCGACTTTACCCGACGTAGGGGCAGGGGTAATAATGGCCGGAAGAATAGGCACCGCCCTCACCTAGCCCTGGATTCTAACCAGGGCCCCCCCAATAAGCCCCCTGGGTCTCAACAGGTGTTTTGACGGGACCCCCGAAGACTCCTTGCCAGTCTCCCCGTTACCCTTCTGGGACTGTTTATCCCGATGGGTTCTGGAGATAGTGGAAACGGGTTATGTAATCCTTTTCCACTCGCCCCCTCCTTTCCAACCCCCTACCCTGTCCCTTTTTTAGGGACTCCTCTCACGAGCCTCTGTTACAGGAGGAGGCTCGCCATCTTCTCACCTTGGGGGCAGTGGAATGAGTTTGCCCCCCACCCCTCCTTCCCCCCCGAATTTCAAAACGGGTTTTTATTCCTGCTACTTTCTGGTCCCAAAAGCAAAAGGGGGCCTTTTCTGAGGCCCAGGATTGGGTGCTCTAAATCTCTTCATTGTCAAGACAAAATTCAAAATGGTGACTCTGGCATCCATCATTCCTTCCCTAGCTCCTGGAGACTGGTACACTGCTCTCTACTTAAAAGACACTTATTTTCATGTTTCAATCGCCCCCTTCCACCGAAGGTTTCTGCGATTCACTGTGGGCCAGGACAGCTACCATTTCACAGCCCTTCCCTTTGGTACTTCTACGGCTCCCCGGGTCTTCACCAAATGTATGGTGGTAATGGCCACTGAGCTCAGAAAAAGGAGAGTCCAAGTGTTCCCTTATTTGGATGATTGGCTCCTCCGAGTGGAGTCGGAAACCCAGTTGGCAAACTTTCTCAAGAACCAGGTCTTCTTTTAAACCTGGACAAATCCACTCCTACTCAGACAATAGTATTTGTGGGTGCTACCCTGGATTCCCAGTCTCAGAGAGCTTCTCTACCCCGCTCCCGTTTTCTCACACTACAGTTGGCGATCAAGTCACTCCCGAACTTTTCAGTGACCACCGCCTGGGCTTGCATGTGTTTGTTGGGCCTCATGGCTGTCTGCACTTATGTAGTGCAACACACCAGGCTACTCATGCACCCACTACAGACGTGGCTATTGCGAGTCCACAACCCGGCTGTCCACTCCTGGGACAGAGCGTTAACCATTCCCACACCTGTCCTCCTTGCGCTGGAGTGGTGGACCCATCGAGCGGAAATCTGCACAGGGGTCCCATTCTCCTGGCCAGTCCCATCCATCCGACTGGTCACAGACATGTGGACATGGGTTAGGGAGCCCACCTGGGAGAGCTGCACACTCAAGGTACATGGTCCCCCCCCATGAAACCTCCCTGCATATCAATGTCAGGGAACTCAGGGAGGTCCGACTGGCTTGTGCGGTTTTCCTTCCCCACTTGAGGGGCAAGCCTGTCCTCATCCTGTCAGATAACGCGACAGTGGTGGCGTATATAAACAAGCAGGGCGGGGCTCGTTCACGTCGCCTGTGATCTGTGGCGATCAGCCTATGGGAGCTGATCGGGGCAGATATCCACCCAATGGCCTCCTATATCCCGGGCTCACAAAACGTCCTGGTGGACAGACTGAGCAGATCGTTTGCAAGCCACGAGTAGTCCCTGCATTGGGACGTTGCCCAATCCATCTTCCGCATGTGGGGAGTTCATCACAGGGCAGAACACGAAGTGTCCCCACTACTGCTCCCTCATGGGACAGGGACGGGGTTCCCTAGGGGGCACTCTCCTCCTCCACTGGCCGCAAGGCCTGCTGCACGTCTTCTCGCCCTTCCCACTAGTTCACAGGGTCCTGTTGAAAGTGCAGGAGTCCAGGGCATCATTAATTCTAATCACCCCAGCATGGCCCAGGCAACACTGGTTTTCACTCCTCCTCAACCTCTCATGTGAGAGGCCCATAACCCTCCCGCTAGTCCCGGACCTGATATCCCAGGACTTGGGCACGCTTTATCATCGAGACCTATGGTCCCTCCACTTAACAGCGTGGAAGCTCCATGGTTAATGACGGAGGAGCTCCAGTGCTCCCAATGAGTTCAAAAAGTCCTTCTGGGTAGCAGAAACCCTTCCACTAGAACCACGTACCTTGCTAAGTGGAAGCGGTTTTGCTGTTGAGCTTCTCAAAAGGGGGTGCACCTGAAGTGGGCACCAGTCCCCCTGATTCTGGATTACCTGCTGGACCTTAGGCTCCAGCATCTCTCTTTCTTGTCCATTAAGGTCCACCTAGCGGCCATCTCGGCCTCCCACCCAGGAGAAGGGGGAAAATGGTATTTGCCAACCCAATTGTCAACAGGTTCCTAAAAGGCATGGATAGGTTCTATCCTCATGTCTGGCAACCTGTTCTCCAGTGGGACCTAAACTTGGTGCTAGCCAAACTTATGGGGCCCCCATTCGAACCACTAGCCATGTACTTCCTCCTTCACCTATGATATAAGGTATCCCTCCTAGTTGCTATCACATCCGTGAGGTGGGTGTCTGAGCTTAGGGCACTGACATCAGATCCCCCCTACACAGTATTTTTTAAGGACAAGGTTCGGCTCTGCACTCACTCAGTCTTTCTGCTGAAGGTCATTTCTGCATTCCAAACTTCCCAGGATATTTTCTACCAGCTTTTTACCCAAAACCGTATGTATCAGGGAAAGAGCAAGCTTTACACACATTAGACGTCCGTAGGGAGCTAGCCTTTTATTTAGACAGGACCAAACTGTTCCGAAAATCACCGCAACTTTTTGTAGCTATTGCGGAATGCATGAGAGGCCAACCTGTATCCACTCAGCGGATCGCTTCATGGATAACTGCCTGTATCAGGGAGTGCTACTCCATAACGGGCATTTCAGCCCCAACCCTTAGAGCACACTTGACGAGAGCTGTGGCAGCTTCCATTGCGTTCTCAGCACAGGTTTCCATCCTGGACATCTGTAGGGCTGCCACATGGTCCTTGGTCCACACGTTTGCCAACCACTATGCCCTGTCATATTAGGCCAGAGAGGATGCTGCCCTAAGTAGGGCAGTCCTTAACTCCTCCTTGGTTTCGACATCCAGCCCTCCACTTAGTTATGTTCTGCTTTGGAGTCACCTATATTGGAATGCACATGAGCA
Source organism: Pelodiscus sinensis (assembly GCF_049634645.1). Lineage (NCBI taxonomy): Eukaryota > Metazoa > Chordata > Testudines > Trionychidae > Pelodiscus > Pelodiscus sinensis. The sequence continues at coordinate 39,900,614 of NC_134718.1, forward strand.
ATCACTCGAAGAAAGAATGGTTACTTACCTCATAACTGTGATTCTTCAAGATGTGTTGCTCATGTCCATTCCAAATCCCCTCCCGCCACCCTTTATTCGGAATATGCCGGTAAGAAGGAATAGATTGGGTGAGGGGACCACCAGGGGTATATATGGGCCAATATATCTGTGCCACTCCGGGGGCTCTCTAGTAACCCTAAGGGTACTGCTGAGGGAAAAGTCTCAGACGGCGCATGAACACACCTATATTGGAATGGACATGACCAACACATCTCAAAGAATCACAGTTACGAGGTAAGTAACCTTTCTTTTTGTTTAGCCTGTTTCAGCTTTCCTATTTAGACAGAAATTGATGAAAAGGCTATAAATTCTCAACTGTCTCTCCAAAAATAAAATTAAAAAGTATTGTGTGGGAATTGTAAACCCACCTGTTTTAAAAGTCTGAGAAGGTGTGAACTATAATTTTAATTACATCTCACATTAAAATGCTGCTTTGTTAATGATAGTTACATGTTGCAAACTCTATGAGCATACTTCAGTTGAACAGTTGTTACCCTCTCTTATAGTATTGGAAAAAGACTCTCACGGGGAAACTTTTAAATGAGTAAATGCTCTTCCTCCAAAAATCCTGTTGGGATAAACCTTTTGCTACTAATGCATTGGTTTATAATTTTTGTTCCTCTCATGATTGGTGATACCCAAGTTTGACAACTCAGACCATCAGATCTTAAGTTTGTTCTTGTACTTTGACAGAGCTTCGGATCCAAAGCTTTTAATGGGCATGCTAAATTGGGGTGGAATGCTGGGGAGAAAACAAAGCCTCCTTTTTAAAATCTGTTTTTAAATCTTCAGATCTGCATGCAAAAGAAAAAATAATTGAAGACATGCGACTGACGTTAGAGGAACAGGAACAGACCCAACTGGAACAAGATCAAGTGCTAGAGGCCAAATTAGAAGAGACTGAGAGATTAATTTCTGGTAAACTACCTAACATTAGAGTAGAAGCAAAAACATACTTTTTAAATGTTTAGGAATGATTCTCCATTTTTATCACTGAGTTTTGTAACTATTGTATGACACCAAATCCAAAACAATAATGGAGTTTTTACTTAGGGACTACAGGATTTGGCCTACTGGTGGCATTTCTGCTATATCTTTGCTCTCTCAGTAGTTGTGACTGAGGGACTGTACTAGAAGAGGAGGGCTAATGTGGTAAGAAGTTTGTAATTGATGCAAATCGTGTTATTTCTTGTTCTTGTGTAATTTCTAGAATTAGAAAAATGGAAGCAGAAATATATAGAGCTGGAGAAGAGTAATAGTGAGTTGCTACAAAAAATAAACAAACATGAAGACAAAGACCTAGATGCAGTCAATGGAGAACTAATAAGTCTGCAAGAAAGACTTAAGGTAAATTTTGGTGACTTAGTTTTAATAATAGAGCATTCAATTTAAAGCAGGCAAGCAGCTACATCACCTCTTTTTAAACCAAAGAAGTAGGGAATGCTATAAAAGTACACATGCTAACTGTGTCACACTTGTAAAGGACTTCCTTCTGAAAGGTAAAGTAACGTTGCATAATTAACGACTGTGCAGCAAATGTGACATGTCTAACCAATCCTTATCCTTTTTCCACAAAAGTTAGTTTCTTTTTGGGCTCTGGCTAAACCTCATTTGAAAACTTTCTATATTTTTCAACCTGCTATTTTCTTCCATTAGTTCTCCAATTCATAATTTTTCGAATAACCACAGTTATTTAGAACATGCAAAATCTATCCTTTTAACACTTGATATATGAAGTGTTCACAGTAACTAAAAGGGATGCAAGTCCAAAAAGGCTTAATGCTGTGGAAGGTGTCTATGCCAAACCTCTGCTCTGTCCCATGCTTAGTCCATCAGATTAGAATCTCTTATGATAATGAATTTTTTTGTCTTCTGACCCTTAACCTCCACTTCCTTACGATGATGACCTATGTTTGAAGCCTTGGGTAAGGGTGGTTTTTTAGCAGCAGGCAGCTCTCTGGGAAGGGAGATTGCGGAAGATCAGGCAGTATGACCTTGCAAAGCTGTAAATTGGCCTGGGCTTGTCTGCAAAACTAGAAGTTCTTCTTCGGGTAGTGTCCCTGTGGGTGCTCCACTGTGGGTGTCAGGCTCATCCTGGCGCCGGAGATCTTCTAGCTGTTGTTTGCCAGACTGTGCATGTGCGGTGGCCATCTTGCAGCTTCTCGCACCATTTCCAGTCACGCGGTCCGGCCCTGCCAGTTCCTCCTAACAGTCTTTGGGTGCAGACTGAGAAACATCTCCCTCTCACGTTGTTCCTCACAGAATCCGAGAGGACAGAATTAAAACATTTGTAAATAGTTATCATCCTGTTAGTTATTGTTAGCGTGTTTAAAAAAAAAAAATTATAGTTTTTAGTCTTAGACAGTTTATCGAAATGCCTGGCTCCCCAGGCTTCAAGAACTGTGTGGCATGCAGGGAGTCCATGCCCGCTTCAGACGGACACTCATCTTACATAAGATGCCTCAGAGAGGGGCACATTCCACACAAGTGCTCCCATTGTTCAAAGCTGACTGCTAGGGCACGTAGAGACCGTGAAATGCGGTTCAAACTGTTGCTTTTTGACAAAGCCCTCGGGCCGCAGTCAGACCACCCACCGGAGTCGCCTCGCCACACTTTATCTAAGATGGTACATAAAAAGAAGGCTCCTTCCCAGTCTCACTCCTTGCCACCGACCAGAGTGAGTACAGGTGATAAGCCGGGCACCTCAGAAGTTACGGTGACCTATAGACCGGAGAAGAGAAGCAAGTGCGTAGTGCTTCGGCACCTAGCCCTGCAGAGCGTACTGCACCTCGCCCTAAGTCGACTTCGACGGCGCCGTCTGCACTGACATCCTCAGTACTGAGTCGGTTAGCACCAGTGACCTCCCTGCCAGGCATTACGGCACTGAGAGCCCCGGCACCGATTACATCAGCACCCAGCCCGCCGGCACCAACTCCGCCCCCGGCACTGACTCCACCTCCGGTGCTGAGTACGTTGGTACCGAGTGCTTCGACCACTGCTCAATCGGCGACGCCATCCACATCACCAACATGACAGGATATGGCACCGGATAGGGTGAGGAAGAAGGCGCACAGACTTCCTTCTCCATCTCCAAGCCCTGAAGCAGAACCCTTCTCTCCTGAACCACCATTTCCACCGGTACGTTCATATTGTTCAACCAACCGCATCTCTGGCTCACAATACCGTGCACCCAGTATGTCGCCTCATCAGAGACGTCATTACTATCATTGCTATAACTCTCCATCACCTCATATTCAAGAGGACACTCCAGATCACCAAGATCTCCCTCCTATTCAGGACCTCTCACTACAGACAACACTACAGAGGTGATTAAGTGTATTCGCCATACCATGACGACCACTGGCACAGGCACTATACTCTGAGAGAGCATTCACTACACTCACCTGCCCATTCGAGAGTCATATCACTGTCACTGGCTCCTTCATCTGATGCACCACATAAGAGCAGGTCCGCTTCTCCACGCATGGACAGATCACCTAAGCCTTCTGGTGACCAACCAGTGGTGACCCAGAACATAGTAGCGGAGAGCACCCATCTCTTAGATATGGAGGACACTCACCACCAGTCCCCGGCAGATGTAGCCTCATCTTCCCCTGATGATGCTGTATTCCAGGGAGATACCTCACCAACTGATGAACTAAAGGACTTCCAAGAGCTTTTTAAAAGGGTTGCCGAGAGCCAGAGAGTCTAATTGGGAGAGGTCTAGCAGAAACAACATCACCTGTTGAGGAACCTGCATCCATCCCACTCGTCAAAAATTGCCCTCCCACTAGATGAGGCGATATTGGAGATAGATAGCCCCCAACCAAACTCCCTTGTATTGGATGCGGCACAGCAAAGAGCTAAGGCACCTCAATATAAAAACTCAGCTGGAGACAAGGACGTTAAGAAGCTTGACTTGTTAGGCAGAAAGGTATATTCTTTTGCCACAGTCACTCTGCATGGCGAACTATTCGGCCTTTCTGGCCAATCATAGTTCTTCTTCGAGTGCTTGCTCATGTCCATTCTGATTAGGTGTACGCGCGCCGCGTGCATGGATTCCGGAGCTTTTTTCCCTTAGCAGTATCCATAGGGCCAGCAGGGAGCCCCTTGGAGTAGCGCCGGTATACCGGTGCATATATATCCCTGCTGGCCCCTTCACCCCCTCAGTTCCTTCTTACTGCCTGTGACGGTAGCTGGAGCATGCTTCAGGCTGATAGTCTATCTCTTAGCAGCTTATTTCTTATCTGTTGTATTATAGTTCTAGTTGAAGTTTTTATCTAGTTAAGTAGTTAAGTGTTGTAAATATTTAGTTAGATAGGGGAGCAGTGGAACCCTCCCGCGAGGGGAGGGCATGCCAGGGCCCCAGGGCTTTAAACCCTGTGCTTCCTGCTCCAAACCTATGCCCTGCGGAGATCCCCACTCCGACTGCCTAAAGTGTCTGGGTGAGGCCCATCGAGCTGAAAGCTGCTCTATCTGTAAGAGCTTTAAGCCCCGGACCAAGAAGGAGAGGGACTCCCGGCTGAAACTCCTGCTAATGGAGTCGGCACTGCAGCCTCAGAGCGAGGAGCGGCCTCACTCTGCCCGCAGCACACCGTCGGCGGCACCCCCGTCGGACAACAAGGCACTGAGACACAGATCGCAGTCCCCGGTGCCGAGGGCCTCCAAGAGCTCGAGGGGATGCTCGGCAAAGAGGAGTGCCCAGAAGGTACGCCCTAAGGAGAGGCACCTTTCTTCTAAGTCCTCCAGAAAGAGGCGCAGCCCGGACAAGGGCAAGAGCCCGGGGCAGCCCGTGGGGCTAGGAGAGGTCCGTCGGCCCTCCACCCCAAAGACTTTTGAGGTGGCCCGGGACCTCATTCACATGGCTGTGGATGAAGGAGAGGGCCCGGTGCCGCAGGAGCGGACCACGCCGGCACCGGCCTTAAGTGCCCCCCAGCAGGCTATGGCCGGGTCGTGGGACCCTCTGGGCGAAGGGCAGGCCTCGGCCCAGCAGCAGTTTTTCCCGGTGCCAGGAAGAACACCGGCACCAGAGCCGGGACGAACGCCGGCACCGACCCCGGGCCCCTTCCCGACGGCACTGGGAGCGAGTGCGCTTGCGGCGCCAACGGCACCGACACCGGTGCAGGGTCCGGTGCCGCAGACGGCCCCCTGGGCGGTGCAGGGCCCCGCACCGTACTATGCGCCATCTGCGGTGCCACAGCAGGCGCCCCGCACGGCACCGACGCTGATGCCTTGCCTGGCTCCAATCCCTGCTCACACCTTGGGAGCGCCAACCCAGCAGCAGGGCGCGGTGCCGCTGCACACGACGGCACCGGAGGGTTATTTACCGGCCTATCAGATGCAGCTGGGCACGGTACCGCTACAGCAAGGACCTCCACTTATGCCCCCACCGGCACCGCATGCAGTGCACAGGGGCAAGCCATCGGCCATGGCAGCGCAGCGAAAGGTGCAGGCTTCATCGGCCCCTCCCTGGTCAGCATCAGAGTACTCTTCGGAGTCTGAGGCCGAATCGGTGGCATCGGCCAGGTCATCATACAGGTCACGGCCCTGTCATAGGTCTCGCTCATCGGTCAGATCCTCTCACCGGGAGCCGGTGGACCAGCAGCAGCGGCAGGGGCAACCTCAGTGGGCATTCTGGACGCCCTGGGCATACCACCAGGCCCAGGGGCCTCCCCCTACGGGGCCGGCGGCAGGGTTGTCCTGAAGGAGCAGCACCCCATCTGCCACCCCTTTGCCAGCCCCCCCACCTGGAGACAGCTTGTCTATAGCGGCAATGCCAAGACCCCTGGCTATTGGTCAGGAGCAGGGGGCTATGCCCCAGCCGGGCTCAACCTATATGGACATCTCTGCCCAGGGGGAACCAGGGGCACAGTTCGGCAAGGAGGAGGCGGTCCCCTCGAGGGAGTTCTCGTCATCTTCACCAGATGAGGCCCTGGCTGACCCCGCGCCCCAGCCCCCGTCGATGGACTCCAGGGCGCACCAGGAGTTGCTCCAAAGACTGGCGGTCAATCTTACGGTCCAGCACGAGGAGGTTCACGAGGACCTAGATCCTATGGTGGACATCATAGAGGCAGCGGGCCCTGGTCAAGTGGCGCTCCCACTGAATAAAACGGTGGACAAACTGTCCAAAACTCTGTGGCAGACGCAGGCTTCTATCGCACTGACCCAGAAGGGGGTCGAGAGAAGGTACTACGTACCCCAGGCGGGGGACAAGCATCTTTTTAACCACCCGGCTCCAGGATCCATAGTGGTCCAAGCCGCAGGGCAGAAGGAGCACCAAGGGCCTCCAGGTCCTACTCCGAAGGAGCCCAGGAGATTGGACTTACTTGGCCGGAAGGCCTACGCCACGGGGGGCCTCCAGCTACGTATAGCTAACCAGCAACTAATGCTGGGGCGTTATGCCTTTAACACATGGGCCTCTATGCAGAAATTTGCCAGCCAGCTTCCTCCTGAATCCCGCCAGGAATTCGGGGCCCTGATGGACGAGGGACGAGCAGTGGCACGTACCTCTCTCCAGGCGGCCCTGGACGCGGCCGATTCGGCAGCCCGCACTATGGCCACAGGGGTTGTTATGAGGCGTAGTGCGTGGCTGCAGGTGTCTGGCATCCCACCCAACGTGCAGACCACCATTCAGGACCTGCCTTTTGAGGGGCCGGCCTTATTCTCAGAGCAGACTGATTCCAAGCTTCATAGTTTGAAGGACTCAAGAGCGACCCTGAAGTCGCTAGGGATACATACCCCGGCGCCTCAGAAGCGCTCCTTCCAGACTAGACCCTACCCTAGAAGGGGGCAAAACAATGATAGGGGTCGCAGGAGGGGCCGTAACAATAGCCGCCCTGACCTCTTCAGAGGCAGGCGTAGGGGCCCTCGGTCAGACTCTGAGAGGCTCAGGCCAGTCACCCGGTCACCAAACTAAGCCATCATTTTGAAGGTACACCAGAGAGCAGAGTACCAGTAGCACCTACCTGTCCACCCTTCGGGGACTGTCTTTCCCTCTTTTACCAGGAATGGTTAAAGATCACGTCGGACCGTTGGGTCCTAGACCTGGTGAAGCAGGGTTATACTATCCCCTTCCTTTCCTACCCTGCCTCCCACCCTCCTTCCCCTTCCCTTTTCAGGGACCCTTCTCACGAGACACTCCTTCGGCAGGAGGTGTCCAACCTGTTGGCGCTAGGGGCCATAGAAAGAGTGCCCCCAGACGTAAGGGGAAAGGGTTTCTACTCCCGCTACTTCCTAGTACCCAAGGCGAAAGGGGGTATGCGTCCCATACTAGACCTCCGAAACCTGAACACCTTTATAAGGAAGGCAAAGTTCAGGATGGTGACGCTAGCCTGCATCATCCCATCGCTCAGAAAGGGGGACTGGTACGCTGCTCTCGATTTGAAGGATGCGTACTTCCACATTTCAATTTTTCCAAGTCACAGAAAATTCCTACGGTTCACGGTGGGACAGGACCACTTTCAGTTCACGGTCCTCCCGTTTGGACTGTGTACAGCCCCAAGAGTCTTTACCAAATGTATGACGGTGGTAGCCGCGTTTCTGCGGCGACACAGAATCCAAGTGTTTCCATATCTGGACGATTGGCTCATAAGGGGCAAGTCTCGAGAACAGGTGTTGGATCATGTCTCAAGGGCCAGGGTTTTGTTCGAGAGCCTCGGCCTCCTCATAAACGAGGCCAAATCATTGCTAGATCCCATGCAAGTCATAGACTTTGTGGGGGCCCATCTGGACTCGCCTTTGGGCAAGGCGTCCCTACCGAGAGACAGATTCATGGCTATTCGCTTGCTGGTAGTGGGGCTGCAGGAGTTCCCAACTACGACGGCGAGGACCTGTATGAGGCTCCTAGGCCACATGGCGGCGTGCACTTACGTGGTCCAACACGCCAGGCTGCGCATGCGCCCATTGCAGGGGTGGCTCAAGGTAGCGCACAACCCCTTGAGGTCTCCGCTAGATGCGGTAGTGACTGTCCCCCAGGACATTCTTCGTTCGCTGGACTGGTGGAAGGACGAGGGCACGGTGTGTGTGGGGGTCCGATTCACCAAACCGTCCCCGTCAGTGCAGCTGGTCACGGACGCTTCGGACGCAGGATGGGGTGCTCACCTAGGCAACCTCAGGACGCAAGGTATGTGGTCAACAGAGGAGGTTCACCTCCATATAAATATCAAGGAGCTGCGGGCAGTCAGGTTGGCCTGCAGGGCGTTCCTTCCCCACTTACAGAACAGAGTGGTGGCAGTGCTGACAGACAACACTACGGCCATGTTTTATATCAACAAGCAGGGTGGGGCGCGTTCCTCTCCCCTGTGCCGGGAAGCCCTAGATCTATGGGAACTGTGTATAGCCCACGGTATTTACCTGGAGGCATCTCACCTTCCGGGAACCAGGAACGGGCTAGCGGACAGGCTCAGCCGTTCGATCCAGGCACACGAGTGGGTGCTAAGGTGGGATGTACTTCACGGGGTCTTCCAAAGGTGGGGGTTTCCCCGCCTGGACTTGTTTGCAACTCTGAGCAATGCCAAGTGCAGGGAGTTTTGCTCGTACATGGGGCACGGTCTGGGCGATGCACTGCAGGTCAGCTGGCCCAGGGGCCTACTCTATGCCTTCCCCCCCTGTTCCCTCTGATCCACGATACACTCCTCAGAGTACAAAGGTTCAGGGCCCGGATCATCCTGATAGCGCCAGTATGGCCTCGGCAGTACTGGTTCACCACCCTGCTGGATCTGACTGCGGAGGGCCTGCTCAGGCTACCCCTAGTGCCAGACCTAATCACTCAGAGCTGCGAGGCTGGGGTAGCACTCCACCCGAGCCTACCATCTCTGCACCTAGCAGTGTGGCTCCTCAGTGGCTCTCAGTGACGGAGCGAGCCTGCTCCAGAGCAGTCCAGGAGGTCCTCCTAGAAAGCAGAAAGCCCTCTACGAGGCTAAGTGGAAGAGGTTTACTTCGTGGCTGGAGGGCAGGACGCTCTCTCCAGGTGAAGGGGCGGTTCCGACTGTCTTGGAATTCCTTCTCCACCTGCAGAAACAGGGCCTGGCCACAGCCTCCCTAAGGGTATACCTGGCGGCCATAGCAGCTTTCCACGCCGGGGGGGAGGCCAAAGGTTTATCTTTGCCAATCCCTTGGTTAAAAGATTTCTGAAGGGAATCGACAGAATGATGCCATATGAGAGACCTCCGGTCCCGGCTTGGGACCTTAACCTGGTCCTGATTGCCCTTATGAAGCCCCCATTCGAGCCTCTGGCCTCATGCTCTTTGATGCACCTGTCCTATAAGGTAGCTTTCCTCGTGGCCATTACCTCGGCCAGGAGAGTGTCAGAGCTTAGGGCTCTCACCTCAGAACCACCCTACACGGTGTTTTTTAAAGATAAGGTGAGGTTGCGTCTACACCCGGGGTTTCTTCCCAAGTTTGTCTCGCACTTCCATATGTCCCAGGACATTTACCTGCCAGAGTTTTACCCCCAAGCCACACGCGTCGCCCAGGGAACAGGCTCTGCACTGCCTGGACGTTAGGAAGGCGTTGGCTTTTTATATAGACAGGTCACGAGAGTTCCGTAAGTCAACTCAATTGTTTATTTCAGTGGCAGAAAGGATGTGTAGGCAGCCAGTCTCGGCTCAGCGTATATCCTCATGGATTATTTCCTGCATTCGACTGTGCTACGAGGGCGCGGGTAGACCACGGCCGCGCATAACAGCACATTCCACTAGAGCCCAGGCAACGGCGGCGGCGTTCCTGGCCTGCGTGCCAATCTTGGAAATCTGCAGAGCAGCAACCTGGACATCAGTGCACACTTTTGCAGAGCATTATGCTATCACGCAACTGGCCAGGGAGGATGCTGCTATCGGGAGGGCAGTTCTGGGCTCTGCAGAATAATAATAAGAGAGTAGTTAGTCACCTTCCGACCCTGCCTCCGGAGGGGGGACACGGTTAGGGACTCACCTAATCAGAATGGACATGAGCAAGCACTCGAAGAAGAAGAGGTTACTTACCTCGTAACTGTAGTTATTCGAGATGTGTTGCTCATGTCCATTCTGCATCCCACCCACCTCCCCGTGTCGGAAGGAGCCGGCAAGAAGGAACTGAGGGGGTGAAGGGGCCAGCAGGGATATATATGCACCGGTATACCAGCGCCATTCCAGGGGGCTCCCTGCTGGCCCTATGGATACTGCTAAGGGAAAAAAGCTCCAGAATCTGTGCACGTGGCACGCGTACACCTAATCAGAATGGACATGAGCAACACATCTCGAAGAACTACAGTTACGAGGTAAGTAACCTCTTCTTTTGACAGTTACGCCAAGTTTGTCCCTCTCCTTGAACAGTTCCCGGTAGCAATAGTAGGGTGATTGGAGTTTCCAGCGACAGTTCCAGAAGCTGATGAGGCCAGGCTGGTGCTATCAATATCACCAACACTGTCTCTCCGAACCTTGAGTAACACCTTACGGGAGAGTTTGATGGGTGGAAATATATAAAGGAGGTCCTTCTAGGGAAGAAGAAGGAATGCATCCACAATCAAGTCTGGGCTGTTATTCAAGAAAGAGCAGAACTGCAGACAATTCCTGTTGCATCTTGTCATGAATAAATCTATCTGCAGAATTTCCAATAGTCAGAAAATGATGTTCTGAGTGTTTGGGTGGATGGACCACTTGCTGTTGTGAAAGGACTGCTGAAAGAGTCCTCTCTGCTTTAATTTTTTTTTTTTTTAAGATTCCACTGCTGGCTCCTTTGCTCAAGAAGCCCTGAAATGGGAAGAAGTTACTCACCTTGTGCAGTAATGATGGTTCTTCAGCATGCTAATTTCAATTCTCCACCTCATGGCTCGAAAGCTCCATGGCTAAACCCAATGGATCTGGCTTGCTCTGATTGAATTAGCGAAGTCTTGTTTGGCAGTAGGAAACTGTCCACTAGGACCATCTACCTAGCCAAAAGGAAGAGATTCACAATTTGGTCATTGCAGAAACATGCATCTCCTACACAGTACTCTTTATTTTAGACCACCACCTGCAACTAAAGCATAATCAGTAAAAGTCAATTTTGCTGACTTTTTCACCTTTCACCCAGGCATGCCAAGCCGGCCAATTAGTCTACACCAATCCAATAGTTGGATGTATTCTTAAAGGGCTTTACCCACAAGCACAGTACTTGGTCCCAGTCTGGGACTTTAATCTGGTTCTTTCCAAACTAATGGGACCCCCGTCTGAAACACCTATCACATGCTCTTTGTGGGAGTGGGCCAGGGCCAGGGGCTTAATTGGTTAGCTGGCTAAATGTAATATTTAACCAGTTAACTGGTTGAGCAGGATTTTATATCCCTACCTCTTTTCTGTAGCGCTCATGAAAGATCATATTGTTTGTGGCAATATCCTCTGCAAGGAGAGCTTAAGGCTATAATGTGTGAGCCTCTTGATGCAGTGTTCTGTAAAGACTTGGTTCAGCTTTGGGGACACTTGGCCTTCCTGAAGGTCACCTTTCAGTTTCATATGAATCGGGATACTTTTTTCTCCCAGTGTTCTACCCAAAGCCACATGCAGACATTTGGGAACAAAAACTCTGGTTTTAGACATTTTGCGTGCATTAACCTTCTATAATTAATACCCACTCCAATCTAGATCCTCCCTGATAGATGTCTATCTAACTTGCTCTTAAATCGCTCCAATGATATATATTCCACAGTCTCCCTAGACAATTTATTCCAGTATTTATTCACTCTGACAGAAAGGAAGTTTTTCCTGATGTCCAACCTAAACCTCCCTTGCTGCAGTTTAAGCCCATTGCTTCTTGTCCTATCATCAGAGGTCAAGAACAACAATTTTTCTTTCTCCTTGTGACACCCTTTTAGGTACATGAAAACTGCTATCATGTCCCCTTTGTCATCTCTTTTTCCAAACTAAACTAACTCAGTTCTTTCGGTCTCTCCTCATAGATCACATTTCCTAGACCTTTAATCATTTTTGTTGCTCTTCTCGGGACCCTGTCTGATTTCTCCAACTTTTCTGAAATGTGATGCCCAGAACTGGACACACAACTTCAATTGAGGCATAATCAGTACAGAGTAGAATAAAAGAATTACTTCTCAGCTACGTCTACATTGCGCTCTCTTGTGCAAGAACATATGCAAATAAGGTGTGGCAATGAATATTGCCGTGTCTCATTTGCATACTTAATAAGCCACCATTTTTGTGTAGGGGTTTTTGTGCCAGAAATAGCAGAGACCCTTGCGCAAAATGGCAGCTCATTAAGTATGCAAATGTGGCGTGGCAATATTCATCGCCACACCTTATTTGCAGATGTTCTTGTGCAAGACTGGCCAGTGTAGACGTGGCTCTTGTGTCTTGCTCACAACACTCCTGTTCATGCTTCTCAATCTGTTGACTCATATTTAACTTGTGATTCACTGACCCCTAGATCTTTTTCTGAAGTACTGTTTTCTAGATAGTCACTTCCATTCTATGTGTGAAATTGATTGTTCCTTCCTAAGTGAAGTACTTTGCATTTGTCTTATTAAACTTAATTCTATTTACTTCAGACCATTTCCCCAGTTTGTCCAAATCATTTTGAATTATGAACCTATCCATCAAAGCACTTGCATCCCCTTCCAAGTTGATATCATTTGCAAACTTAATAAGCATACTCTCTATGCCAATATCTAAGGTGTTGGTGAAGATAATAGAAACAAATATGACCTATCTTTATTTAATATATGTTGTTAACAGGAGGGTTTTTTAAAAAGAAAATTATATCTGTCAGAAAAGAGAAACAACATTCTGTGACTTACTGATTGATTGGTGGACCTGGGTTTCTGTAGGTTCCTGTGTTGCTGGGTCAGTCTTGTCAGTTGCTTCCTTTTTACTTGCACAAAGTAATGTTCTTTCCCTTCTGCCCATAGGGAGCAGTAGTATGCACAGGCAATTCACTCTGTGGCAGAGCAGGAAATTCAAGGGATAGGGTCAGGAGAGGAGAGGAACAAGTGTTCCTGCTGGCATAATTTTTGGCACAAATGGATTTGGTACCTAGGATTAACCAAAGTTATGTGCACTGCTATAGATCAAAATATAAACTCTCTCATTTATAAAAAATAGCACAGAAGATCGAAAAACCATCTTGGAATGGTTTTATAGGAGAAACATTTATATCAGGAATATGATGGTATCCAGTTGATGGGTTGATATTTCTTTGTTTTGTTATTAGGTTTGTCTGTCTTGTCGTAAAATATGTAATTGGGTGAGCCCTCCCTACAGCATAAAAAATCAGCAATTTAACATCCACCTAACCTTGGAGAGCCTTCTCACTAGCTAAAAAAAGATTTATATCTGACTTTTTTAAAAAAAAAGTTATTACTTTAAACAGGAAATGGAAGAAAAGTGTAAAACAGATAGAAAGAAATGGTTGGAAGAAAAAATGGGGCTCATAGCTCAAATAAAAGAAGCCGAGAATCACCGAAACAAAGAGATGAGAAAATTTGCCGAAGATAGAGGACGTCACATAAAGCAACAAATAGAAGTGGTAAGTAATAGACTATGAGCTCTAATTTTCACAGTGCTTGAAATAGGTTTTTAAAGAAGATTAAAGGTCTGGATCGAGTATTTCCTGAGCACTCTAACTCTTATTGTAAGTAATTGGAGTTGACGATATTTGGAACTTCAGAGGACCCAGTTCTTTAATTTTCTCTTGTAGTTTCATAGGAAAGTCAGGATGGGAGGTGCTCAGGTTGTGTCTTTTTTATCATGCACTTACCATAACTACTAAAAAAACAGATTATATGCAACAGAAAACGACTTGGTTAATTCCTGCTATATTGATTCCTCACATACCTGAGAACAAGGAATACAAAGATTCCAAGCCCTAGACATTGAGGCTACATCTACACTACAAGCTTTTGCTGCAAAAAAATGCTAATGAGGAAGTCATTAGCATGAGTTGCAATCTCATTTGCATATTTTCTGCTGATCCATTTTTGCGCTAAGGGTTTATGTGCAAAAACAAGCAGTGTGGATGTTTTCTTTTCTTTTTTTTCCCCCCCATAAGATTCTTATGCTCCAAAAAAGGATTTTTTTTGCAAAAAAGATTTTTGCGCAAGTAGAAAATGTCCACGCTGCTTGTTTTTGCACAAAAACCCCTAGTGCAAAAACGGATCAGCAGAAAATATGCAAATGAGGTCATGACTAATGCAAATGAGTTCCTCATTAGCTTTTTTTGCCGAGAACTTGTAGTGTAGACGTAGCCTGAATTAAGTCCTCAAAAGAGTCCTTACTAAGAAAACATGCTGTTTCCTCAGTAGGACTGAGGAGAACTCCTTTTTAGGAAACCAATTAGATCCTGATTGAAATCAGAAAGACATAGTGGAGGCAAGAGGGAAGACTGAGGAAAGTTGGAGGAGAAGTCTTAGCTCTAAATCGTAGTAAAATCTATAATTCAGGTTAAAATGTAGTTTGTGATAATCGGGTGGGAGGTGGGAAAGTCACTGTTTTCTCCATCCATACCTCTTTCACAGCTGTGCTGGGAAACCCATTGTATCAGTGAGATCTAGTGCAGGGGTCAGCAACCTTTTTAAACCAGAGAGTCACACTACATCAAATTTCAGAACTAGTGGTCACCAAAGAATTGTATAAGAATGCCCATTTGCATGACTGAAAATATACAGCTTAATTTTATTAATTGACATAATGATTAATAATACCATAAATGAAATGGTGTACTCACAGATTTTATGTAATGGGACTTCTGCTACTGCATCTTTTCACGTATTTCTTTGAAGTTTACATCATAACTGGTCAAATCCAGCTTCATGCAAGCATTCAGTCTGTCTTCTGTCAGTCTTATGGCAGGGAGTTGGGGATGTAGGAATCTGGGTTGTGGTGTATGAGGGGCTAAGAGCAGGGGATTTGGGTGTATGATGGGCTCAGGACACAAGGTTGTGGTGTTTGTATGGTGCAGGAGTGTTATGGCAAGAGTCTGGCGATGTGGGGGCATGAGGGGCTCAGGGCGGGGGATTTAGGTGTAGGATGGGCTCAGAGTTTGGGTGGGGATGTGTGCGCGCGTATGAGTATGAGTGTTATGATACTGCAGCCAGATGCGGGCTGGGCCCCAATTGCAGGCTTGTTGGCCAGGCTTTATTTTTAAATAAAGTAAAACATTATGTCCAACACAAAAGGTTTCCACATTGATAGAAATGTAGCTGTATTAGTCTGGTGTAGCTGAAACAAAAAACAGGACTATGTAGCACTCTTTAAAGTGCTACATAGTCCTGTTTTTTGTTTCGGTTTCAACATTGTCTTTATGTCAGGAGTGAGGAACCTTTTTTGGGTCGGGGCCACTGAGTTTGGGTGAAGGAGGCAGAGGTGACTTGAGGCATGAGATTAAGGTGCAGGAGTTTAGGATTGTGAGCTGTGCCATCGTATTGGAGTGCAGGGTCTGGGAGGTGGTATGGAGTAGGAGTAGAGGGTTTGGTTTTTGGGGTAGAGGGCTCTGGCTGGGAGACTTAGCAGTGAGATTCCAGCCCAGCATGTTTCTCAGGAGCATGGCCTGCCCCCTGCACAGGCTACAAGGCCATGTGGGTTGGTGACTAAGGCTGTGTCTAGACTACATCCTTCTTTTGACAGAGGGATGAAAATTAGACACTTCGAAATTGCAAATGAAGTGGGGATTTAAATATCCTGCGCTTCATTTGCATAAAAGTGCCATTTCGAAAGTAAAACCACGGTCTAGACGCGATTCTTCCGAAAAAGGCAGGCTTTTTCAAAAGATCCTGTACTCTTCAAAAAATGAGGTTTACAGGATCTTTCGAAAAAGCCTGCCGTTTTCGAAAGAACCACGTCTGGACCGCAGTTTTACTTGCAAAATGGCGCTTTTTCGAAAGAGCGCCATGACACGATTATGCAAAAGAAGCGCAGGATATTTAAATCCCCGATTCATTTGCAATTCTGAAGTGTCTAATTTTCATCCCTCTCTCAAAAGAGGGATTTAGTCTAGACACAGCCTTAGAGCCTGAGGGGAGGGGGGGATTGGTGCTTTGCATGCTGTCTGTTCTTGAAACAGGCAGCTTCCATTGGCCAGAAATCTGCCAATGGGATTGTGCTGGAGGCAGAAGCAGCTGTAAAGCACCACTCCTCTCCCTCCCCTCCTGGCTTACAGTTTGTGAAAATCAAATGACCTCGCAGCTGCTTTTCTGAGCAGTGTGGAGGGGGGAAGGGGCAAGCAGGGGTGTCTGTCTGGGGGCTCCCTGCTATGACGGGGTCCAGATTGTTTTGCCTAGGCCTGCTGTAGTGCCAGTGTGGGCTTCCTGCTGCAGGGAGAGCAAAGGGCATGGGTTGGGCTTGAGCTTCAAAAGACCCATATCTGGGTCCCTAGTGAGTCATATTTGGCTCATGAGCCATAGATTGCTGACCCCTGATTTAGCAATAAGGCTGATACTACTCTGGCCTCTCAAGCTAGCCATGTGGGCATGTACTTAGGGTGTCTGGTGCAATTGTACTCCATCAGCAGCCCAGATTGCTTTGGACACACCCACTATCTTTAGATGCTAGCTTAAACAGTTGGGAATCACACCTCTCAGTTCAAATGTAGATGAATCCTTAATTTACTCTTCAACTTTGTTGTCCAGTCTGTAAAATATTCACGAGAAGCAGACAGGTTAGCAACATCAATAGTTGGAGTGGCTTTTCATTACTGTTATTCTGCTCTTGAAAAGCGAATGGGGGAACAAGATTTATGAATTCAGACCCTTTTTGTTTTTTAACATTGTCAATTACTGCAAATGAAATTGAACTATTTGGGACCTTTTGTGAAATAGAATACTCACATAGGCTTAATTTCCTTGATGATGAGAGTCTTTCTTTTTTAATATAAATATAATAATCTCTGCTTCTATGTCGTGAGAAGGGTTGAAATACAAGGTTTTTCAGGGCTCTTCTAATTATTTTCCATTTGCTGTTTAGGAGACGCTTACTGCACAACTAGCAGTAAAGGATCAAGACCTGCAAAAGTGGCGAGAAGAAAGAGATCAGCTAGTAGCAGCTTTGGAAGTGCAGCTCAGTACTCTGGTTTCTAGCAACATGCAAAAAGATAAAAAAATAGAGGAACTAAAACATAGCACATTAGCGGGTTCAGGAAAGGTCAGCTTAATCTGCCTGTTCATTTTTATTTGTTATCTATTAGTTTTGTATAATATAATATTATTTCAGCCTTGGATTTTCAGAGCTGTCTTAGTGTCAAATACTTTAATCTGTTCAGTGTTTAAGAGCAAATTTAACAAGTAAACAAGCCCATAGCTTGCTTTAGAAATCAATTGGCAGTAGTGGGGGGGTTAACTTCCAAAAGGTTCAGTGGCTCAGGAAAATATTTGATGTATATTTGAATTCTGTGATCGAGGAACTGGACTGGAAATGTCAAATAAGCTTCCTTATAAGATTTCTAGTGTTTTCTTGACCTACCAATCCTGAAAATTCCATGAAAAATAGCCTATGTTGGCTTTTCACTTCAGTTTCTGGTTCAGGCCAAGACCAGAAGGCATAGTGGCACAAGAAGGGGGGGAGATGGGACAAATGAGTTAATTCCAATTAAATGCCAAATAACATTTTAAATTGTCTTTGTATTTTACTTCTATACTCCCATTTACGTTTCAACAGATGGATAAACATCTATGGTTTGTCAGCCATTTTTTCATCTTTGGTGGGGATTAACACCTTGATTGTAAGCCATATAGAGACCTTATGTGACTCTCTTTGGGACCTAGAATTTGCAGTAATTACTCGTTTAACATGTACCCGTTTAACACGTTTTTGTAATAGCACAATTTTTTTTAGGGAATGTTTTTCAAATAACATGACTGTCCCCAAAATGACACAGAAATAATCAAGTAGCAGTCTACTTCGCACGGTGGTATAAGTTGGTGAAAACAGTGGTAATATGCATGAGCGGATGAATACACATAGTCACAGCGCTCCTCCACTCACTCACATATTTATCTTTGTGTTTTAACAAACTGCAGCAACTTGAGTTGCTAGATATCTAATGTTGACGTTGACAACCCAGCACCAACAAAAATTTGACTTTGCCACCACCACCTGAAACGCAACCTCCACATTTTCCATTATTTTTAATGGGAAAATTGACCCTGCATAGCACGTTTTCACTTAGCACAAACATTTTCAGAAACACATTTAAGTGTTTAAATGAGGAATTACTGTATATGCCAATCCCGGGAGACCCCTATAACCTGTATGTATCTGCTCTGTGCCCTTTTGCCAGCTGGCATTAAGAGGTTCTTGCGTGACAGACGCTTTTCATGATTACCAAATTAATACAGAGAATTAAAGTTGACATTTTACAAAAATATTTTAAGTTTAGCTCATTTGTTTATTTCTGGTTTGGGTTTTTTTGTAAATATGCCGGCCAAATTTGTATTTTGCCAATTCTTAATTTCATTGATTTGTAATGTGCTTAACAGGGTTATGGAACTGCAATAGAAGAACTAAGGAGACAGTTGGCTGAAAAAGATGACACTATAAAGAAACTGAAACAATTTACTTGTCACACAAATTCTAAAACTTTAAGGGTAACTTCATTAGCTGAAGAAGGACAAAATCAAGTGAATGAATGCATCCATAATAAACAGGTAACCTTAGGTTTAGCAAATACTTTCTATAAATATAATAATCTATTCACAACCATTTATATCCTAGTTTTACAGGCATCCATCCCAAAAACTCTAGTCATTTCCCAAAATTAACACAAACCTTTTCTCCCCTCTCCCCAATATAGTTTTATTAATCAAATTTCTAAGTACTGATTCTTTTACTTCATAGATTCTCTCACTAAAACCAAAGACACACTCTAGCCAATAAAATATCAACTTCTCCACTTATGAAAACTCAATTTCTGCAAATGCTTGTAAGAAAAGGTAGGTTTCAGAACCTACCTAGTTAATTAACTAATAGAGGTACTGGAAGGCCAAGAAAGGGACCATACTCAAGAGCTGAGGATGCTTTATAGTGATTTCCCTCTTGAACAGCTTCTGTAGGTCAATGTCAATGAAATTCCTGCTCAAGCACCTCTGTCAACCTGACCTCTAGTGCTGGGAGAGGTGTAGTCCTGCAGACAATGATGTTGTAAATCATACAGTATTATTAGGATTAAGACACTACTTTAAATTCTACCTGGAAATGTACTGGACGAGTGTGCAACTTGCGGAGTATTAGTGTTGCATGACAACCTAGGGATTATAGACACCCCTCTGGAAAATTGAAAGTGTCTTAGCCAGTGTTCCCTCTAATTTTTTTCCATCTGTATACTGAATAAATTTTATCTGCACCAAAGCATGTGCAGATGTGCACCCCCCCGCCCCCCCAGTGGAAACGTATGCTGACGCGCTCTGGGCGCTCTTCTAATCAGCTGAGTGGCGTTTGAATTAGGGATATGAAGGACTAGTCGACTATCCAATAAGCAAATGCTTATCGGATATCTGGCAAGATAGTCAATTAGTCGCTTCCCTCTCCCCCCTTGCTGCCTCTATCAGATAGAGGCAGCAAGTGCGGGGGAAGAAGAGAGGGTACTTCAAAGCGATAGTGCCATTTGAAGCCTGGGGCCAGATCTCTGGCTCCCTGTGGCGCTGACACTTTGAAATGCTGCATGCAATCAGGGGCCAGCTGGGGTGTCCTCAGGCTGCACATGGTGTTTCAAAGCAGCAGCGCTGCGTGGAGCCCGGCATCAGCTGGGGACTCCCCAGCTGACCCTGGGTTCCATGCGGCCTCTGCCACTTTGAAATGCTGTGGGGAGCCCGTAGGGCTGTTGCTACATTTCAAAGGTGGAGGCACCTTATCAACTAGTTGATGGCAAAATGCATCAACTATTCAATTAGTCAGTTACCTGATACGTAACATCCTTAGTTTGAATCTCTCCTAGGGTATGTCTACACTACCCCCCGAGTTCGAACTAGGAGTACGAGGAACGAGGTGTACAGCTAGTTCGGATTAGGAAGCCTAATCCGAATTAGCTAGTTCGTGCCGCGTGTAGCCGGGCGACACGCAGTCCGAACTAGCCGGAATTTAAAAATGGCGACGGCTGGCTTCATGCAAATGAAGCCCGGGAAATTCAAATCCCGGGCTTCATTTGCAACTCCGTATGACTACATTACTCCCCCTAGTTTGAACTAGGGGGGTAGTGTAGACATACCCCTAGTGGCTTCCCAAGCAGTCAGCTTGCAGGCGCTCAGTACTCTATCACTGTCTCTAGCTCATGCCTTGTGCTGTACAGTTTTTCACAGTCTGAGTGCATGCCCATTTAGTTGATTTTGATACCTCTATCAGTGGCAAGTTATAAACACAAACACAGGAATGACAATAGAAAACCAGACAAGTAGTCTAAGTCTAGTCAGCACCCACTGCTTCAGAAAAATGTGCACGAAATGCAATAGGAAAGTTGGAATAACTTGGCCTAGGAATATTAAATATTGATTAATTGAATAGTTGATTAACCTCATGAATTCTTAGAGGTTAGTCAACTATTCTATAGTCCCCAGAGGTGGGGCTAGTAGCCAGTACACTCCAGCCTCACTCCCAGAGAGCCACCTGCCAACCTGTGCTTCTGCATCTCTATCAGAGGCAGTAGTGTGTCATGCCAGGCAGGATCTGGTCCATGAGGGGAGCAGGTTTAAAAACCAGCTTTGCACATGGACTGACTGCCTAATGCAGGGCAGTAGCGTGGGGTGGCAGCAGCCACTGTCCAGGGCAGGTGTCTGAGCTACTGGACCTGGTGCAAGCCAGGACTGAGCCAGGCTGCCTGCCTACCCGGTTCCTAATATGCTTTAAATGCAGAGCCATAGTGGGTGTAGGTCCTGGACACAATGCAAGCCAGAACTCAGCCGAGCTGCTGTATAGCCTGCTAAAAAATATGCTGGCGGGTGTGTGTGTGTGTGGGGGGGGAGGGCGCTATAAATGTATGTAGTCTATAGCATTAACCTATAAGCTTTTGCTTATCAGTTAATTGGTTAATCGACTATACTGTTGCATCCCTAATTTGGCCACAGGGGAAGTTTCTTCTTACAGTCATGTAACAGATTTGGCAGCCAACCAAGAATCCACTTGTGGCCTAAGCTGCCTCTACAGGGCTTTAACAATTTCTCCCTGAAAGAGCTACTTACAGAGACTCTACCCACTTTTTCTAAGGTCAAAGTACCTCTCCAGATCTGGATCACCTGGACATCTAAAGAAGTGTAGTTCAGTAGGGATTCTATTGGCCATGTTGATACATTTTGGAATCCAGACAAAACTCAACAAATAAAATTTCATTCATTTGATCTGGTCATGTTTCTGATGGGAAAGAAAGTGGCCAGCTCTTTGGGGCAGAGAATGCCTCTCCTGTTTGTACAGTGTGCAGCAAAATGGGGCCTGGTCCACAATGTACTATGATAATACAAACTGTATAATAATAACAAAATATCTTCTAGGAAAGTGGGTTACAGCTGTAGCAGCTTTTTTTTTATGCAGGTGCATTGAACTTCAGAACTGAGAACCTTCAGATGCATCAAAACTTCCACATAAGCTAACGTGGTTAACTGGTTAAACAAGCAGTTACCCAGTTAAATATTTTGACTCTGCTCCTACCATCTGGCTCTGCTGTAAACTTAGTTGTCCTGCTGTGGCGCTGAGATCATTTTGCCTCGCCCGACCGGCTCCTCCACAGCCTGGGCTGTTCTGGCCCAGCACAACTGGCTGCAGCCGTAGTTTATTGCCAAGGGTTGGTTAACTGGTGAGCATATCAGTAAGTCTGACACTTACCATTTAACATCCCTGCCTGAGGTCAGCTTTTCTAGTTGCCATTACTTCTAAAAGGCACATTTTTGAAATTAGTTATTCCATCTATAAAAGAACCTCTCTATTTTAAGGAATAGTTATTCTGATATTTCTAGAAATCTTTCTGGTCGTGGCAAGTTTTTCCCACAATTATTAGGAAATAGTTGGCCTATCATTTTGTTCCAAAGCAGAGCTCAGGACATGGAACATTGTGACATAAGAGGGCATTGCTAGACCTCTAAAGACTATAAATCTCAGGTATGCAGCACATGTATGCCAGTTGTACCCTTTTCACAATTCCCTCTCCAAAGTTGCCAGAGACAAATGGTAAAAACATGCACTAGCTGGACACTAGGCCTCTGGGAAACAACTCAGTGAGGGAATCAAGGTTCTCTCTAGAAAGTTTCTAGTGGCAGTGTGGGAAGAAAGTGTCTGAGCCTCACCTGAGGGAGACTTGCGGAGGTATTGAAACCTACTTTGCAGAGGCATCCTTTGGAATAAAAGTGCTACTGAGTTTGTCCCAAATAATTCCTCAAGTGACCAAGTTTCCACTTTATATTGTGGAAACTTCTAGTTCCTTCCTATTTCTGCCTAGTGTGACAATAGTTTAAATTCTACTTTATCCTTCCATTCACTAATCCTCTCTATGACTGTGAATTACTGCTTTCTATTGCTTATTTGGTGTAAAGGAGTGAAGCTGTGCAGAAGAATGGGAAATTTCTTACCTGATTGATTTCTTTCTGTTAGCAGCTTCTAGTTCATTGAATCCAAACTGGTAGTTTGGAAAATGATTGCAATACAACTTGTAAAAATAATAATGTTTTCTTCTAAAGGGAGACACCCATATAGAGTTGCTTTAAGGTTAGCTATAGTAATTTCAGATCTTGTCTTATTACTATTGATTGGTTGCTGGCATGAATCTAAAGCTTTAGAAGAACTCCTGGTGGCCTGAGCTGAAGAGCAGGACTCAATCCTGGAGTTTCCAACAGCAATGTTAAATCAGCTCTAAGTTCTCCAGGTGGCAGCCATTTACCAATTTGTTATGAATGAGGAGAGAAACTGCTAACAGAACTATAAAGTCTGAATGTTTTCATGGTATAATAGTATTTCTTTGGATATTAACTGCACGAGTCTTTTGAAATATTTTAATATTGGCTTCCCAGACAAACATTCATTAATTCAAATGTATTCAGCTAATGTTATAATTTTGAAGCTTACACTCTAGCATTCTTATTATTTAATTCTAAATCTTATACAACTCAAGGAAGAACAAAGAAAAAACAATTCTGTAGCTGGACAAAGTATCCCAGTAAGCTTCAGTGAAGTTAAAGACAATCCATTATCACGATGTCCAAGCAATGTGTCTTCACTGGATGAAACTGAGGTTGGTATATAGCTTTAAATTATTTGTGGTATGTGGTGATATAGCTTTTGTCTAATAGACACAGTAAAGCTAAAGAAATTATCTGTGTAATATTCTTATACGGAAGCCTACGAGCCTCTTCATTGTAGCCTGCATGGAACTGACAGCTCCCTTGGTGCTGGTTCTTTGTTTCTAGCTGTTTTTTTGCTAGTCTGTTGCTGTAAGGGAAAAAGCTATAAAAAGAGCCCTGCTAATAGCAGGGAGAGATGTTGTGGTGTTGAACAGTCTCCTAGCTCTGCCGCTGACTTGGTGAATCATGTCTATGAAAGAGGCATAATACCTACTTCATGAGCTCTAATTAAGGCCTAACTCTGTTTGCAAAATGATTTGACTCTTAGTGAGACTTTTTTTAAGACACTTGAAATGGCCAACTCTTAGGGCAAGTTTGATACCCCATCTTCACGTCCGCTCCTTTGTGTGGATTTATATGCTGGACAGTCCCAGCTCTGATCTATCTTGACCTTTAAACTGCCAACTGACATGATATGTACATAATGAGTGATATTATAGATCCACCCCTAATTTTAGAAATGAGATGGTGCAAGGATTTTCATTAGTTCCTGGATGTGTGATCCATCTTAGGAACACAAGTGGGAGCTGTTAGAAAGAAGAAGTTTTAACTTTTTTCCTTTCTTTTTCTCGATCTCTGAGATTTTTACTGTTATAGGGGAGCAACATTTCAGCACCCTATACCTCTAGCATCTCTGCTAATATAAAGGGGTGGTGGGAAGAGTCTATCTTTAGCCAATGTTTTCAGTGTGGCCTCTCCCTGAATAGTTCCTGTCTGTGGCTAATTTCCAAGTAGCAGTAGAATGAACCTGATGTGATTCTAGTCAGCTTAGTTGCTGCCAACAGGATTCTGAGTAGAAGGAGCACAAACTTTCCAATCATATTTTCTCTCTGCTGTTGCTTTGAAAAACAATAAGAAGCTATATAACAAAGCTGGAGTTTGCAGATGACTCAGTGAGAAAACTGTCTAAGAACTTCATTGGGTTCACATTTAAAAACTTCTATTTGTAACCATAAAGGAACTTAATTTTTTTGTTTTTTCTTAAGAAAAAAGCTTAAACTTTACAACAGCTGAAAATGTAGGCTTCTTCATATGCCATGGCCAGTTTCCCAAGTGCCAATATCTATGGAGTGAATGGATTTTTTCAAAAGGCTATGTTAACTTTTTATTTTTCATATCACAAGGTTATTTTAAAGTTTTTTCAACAATATTTTTGTTCTCTTTAATTCACTGCATGTCTCTGCAGGACCATTCAGACACTGCTCTGGACTCTTCTGAGGTGTCTACAGAAAATGGAAAAGGTAGCAGGTTTCCTAAACCTGAGATGGAGATTCAGTTCACACCTCTGCATCCTAATAAGATGGAAGTGAAACATCAGGGCAATGCCTTACCAGTGACTGTTAAAATGCCCAAGACAAGAAAGAAAAGGAAGAGTAATGAACTAGATGAAGTAAGTCTTAAACTGATCATAATCTTTTTAAAATTTAAAGTATATATTTAAATCTATTACCATGTTTGGTTTTGGTATACCTTACTGTACCGGCAGTGGAATCCTATCTTGAAATTAAAACATTTCATGCCTTTTGTATCTGATTCTTATTAGAGACAACTAATATATTCCTAATTGTATATCTTGATATATTTATCCCAAAGCATGACTTTAAATGCATGTACAGTGAAAACTTTGTTATCTGGGACTCTCTTAACCAGAAAACTTAGTTAACTGGAATTGCCTCTAGACACAATAACACTGTGTCTTCAGGGCATACTCCTGGCCCCCACCTGTCCATCTAGTCATTGCAGGGTTTCTGACAGCCAGCACTCCTTCTCCCTCAGCCTGCCTTGGGCTGTAAGGGGATGGGGGCAGAGCAATAAGCTTTATTATCCAGCATATTAAATTAACTGGCAACACCCCATTCCCTATGGGTATGTCTACACTACCACCCTAGTTCGAATTAGGGTGGTAATGTAGGCAACCAGAGTTGCAAATGAAGCCCGGGATTTAAATTTCCCGGGCTTCATTTGCATCTCGCCAGGCGCCGCCATTTTTAAATGTCCGCTAGTGCGGACTCCGTGCCGCGCGGCTACACGTGGCACAGACTAGGTAGTTTGGACTAGGTTTCCTAGTCCAAACTACCATTACTCCTCGTTTCTCCTCGTCACGGAGTCCGCACTAGCAGACATTTAAAAATGGCAGCGCCCAGCAAGATGCAAATGAAGCCCGGGAAATTCAAATCCCGGGCTTCATTTGCAACTCCGGTTGCCTACATTACCACCCTAGTTCGAACTAGGGTGGTAGTGTAGACATACCCTATGAGTGCCAGATAACAACACAGCTTTCACTGTACATGGTGGAAGTGCACTGGTAATTTAAAACTGTAATGCATACATGATTGGTGAATAAATGTGTGGTAAGGAGAGGAGCTATTGCTTTGGATTTTTTAATGTTTTTTGTAGCTCCTATGTTTTGGCTTTAAATATATGCCAAGGGTATCTAGTGCTTTGAATAAGCATCATTTGTGGATGGCTTATGTTTTTGGTCGGAATAAAAAATAAAAATGTTCTCCTGCTATGCAAATCAGCTACATAAAAATATCCTCTTTATTTTGTATAAGTATTTGAGTTTGACTTATTTTTCTTAAGACCTTGAAGTGGTGGCTTGAGCAGGCTTTCATTTCCTGAAACCATCCCACCTCTTTCCTTTTGTAATATAGTCAATAGCAATTGTGAAATAAAGACAGAATCTTTTATTTTGGCAATTAACGCTAGTGCCAGATTGTAAGTTGAGATCCAGGCTACACACACCAGGTGCTATATCACAGTACCTTTCTTGTGTGTTATGATCTAGATCCCTCTCAGAACTTCTGAAGTGTACTGGCAATGGCTGGTGAGCTGGAGGGGCACCACTCGTAAAATATGGCTATGGGTGGAATCAGGCATTTTGCTGAAAAAAGGGAAAATGTCATACTTCATTGGTACCTTTCATGCAAGATTCTCAGAATGCTTATTTTAGCACAAGGAGAAGTAGGTTTCAGTTCAGTGTATTTGAAAATGGTATTAAAAATTATAATTTCTGCATTTTGTTGTTTTCAAAACCTAAATGCAAAAGCATTTTTGGTGAAGACTATATAACTAAACATTTGAACTGGAATTCTGATTATAAAATATTTTGGAAAAGAGTAGTATCCACAATTGTCTATTAAAATTACTTCTGGTTTTTTTTTTTTTTTTTTCAACCCATTTCCTTCAAGAGTAATATGCTTTCATGCTGCTGGAAAAGCAAATGTAGAAATAAACACACTTCTGAAGCCCTTGGTCAGGTATTGAACCACTTTGTGTGATAGATGAAATGTGCTCATCTGTAACTTAGAGCTGTTTGTATGGTAGATGAGTACTTTAGAGAGATTTTTATACTGAAATAATCCCTCTTCATACCTCATTTAGCTAAGTCACAATAAAATTGCAACACTCCTGGACTAAAATTAGTAGCATCTTCAAGTATTTTCTTATTTTATTGGTACTTTAAAAAAAGTCCAAACTTTTTTTTAATTCTAATATACTTCTATTTTTCTTTCTAAATTCGTCACTGACCAAATAGGAAACCAGGAAGGGGGGGAGAATTCAACAAACCTGAATTTCAAAGTTAAATGTACTGACTTATTTTCTTTTATAGTTTCCTGAAACCTCCAAATCATGATTTTAGACAAAGGGTTGAAATTAATGGATAAGTATCAGGCATAACTAGTGGTAAGATATTTTGAGCACTAAGAATAGCAGAGGACAAGGGGAAAACTCCATAGGCTATGTCTTCTCTGTGGGGAGGTTTGACGCTGCCACGACCGATCTTCCAGAGTTCAATTTAACGGCTCTAGTAAAGACCCACTAAATTGAACTTGGTACACCTGCTTCTCATGAGCTGTGAAGACTGCACAGAAACATGAATTAAGATACGTACCTGGAGTCAACATAACTAATGTAGCTGGAATTGCATATCTTAATTTAACTTTCCCCATAGTGTAGATCCAGCCTTCGACACCTTAAAAATGCATTGATTGATTAGGGTTTGTTTTAGTTGAGACTTAAACAGCTAACAGTTTAACATAGGGTTCCATGTTTAATTCAGCAACTTTTTCACCTTATTAGTCCTTTGTTCCCTATGCGACTAGATTTGCTTGACAGCCCATGTACATGAAATCATCCCCTTTGTTCTGTGTTTCTAAAAGAACCCAGCCACAAGTGTTATCAAAATTGCATGCTAGGGTTTTCAAGTACTATATTTGATTGTCTTTTTACTGAACTATCCATGTGCAATCGTGCTTTTTATATTAATTTTGAAAGGAAAGTTTATTATACATGGAAGTGATATCACATCCCAAAAATAGAAGATGCCTCTCACAGACAGCTCAACAATGGTAAAATGCTATCAATTTGAATTTACATCAGGTAGCTAAATTTGCATTCATCTGAAAGACTTCCAACTTTAGTTTTAAGATATTTGAGAAGAGAACAC
The DNA here is from genome assembly GCF_049634645.1 of Pelodiscus sinensis. NCBI lineage: Eukaryota > Metazoa > Chordata > Testudines > Trionychidae > Pelodiscus > Pelodiscus sinensis. The sequence goes on from NC_134718.1 coordinate 39,928,393, forward strand.
CCATATAGATGAAATGGTGGAGAAGAAAAATAGCAAATGTCAGACTGGGATAACTACCATTATTTCCTGTTGACTTCAATTCAGAAGATTTAGCTTTCATTTTGGTGTGAATAAATATCTACTGTTTACTGCTCAGGAAATGCTAACTAGTAGCTCATTAATAACTGACTATAGCAATTGAGATCAAGGATGCAATAGTATAGTTGATTTAGCTGATTAACTGATAATCAAATGCTTATCAGTTAATGCTATCAACTATAGACATTTAAATGCAGAGCCTTGGTGCGGGACCTACCCTCCGATGCGGCTCTGCATATAAAAGTTAGTAGGACCTGGGTGGGCAGGCAGCCTGCCTACTACCTTTTTAAATTGCAGAGTCACAGGGGCGGTTCAGTCCCATACCCAGCATGAGCCAGGACTGAGCCTGGACATGGTGTGAGCTGGGACTGAGCACTTTAATTGCCTTGCCTTATTGACTAATTGTGTAGTCAATGCAAATTCTATCAACTACACGATTAGCAAATTACTCGCTTCTTAACATGCCTAATTCAGATGTTGGCTGCTGCTTTACACAACTGCTACTTTTCCAGGAAAAAAAATTGTAATCTGTGGCAAACTGCGGTTGAAATTTACCATATACTTCATTTTCTTAGGACTATGTGAAGAATGAAAACAAGAAAAATGCCACACCTACAACAGATACTGCTTTATCGACAACATCCAGATCTGATAAAAACAAGAAGAAAACGGTTTGTTTGTTTTGTTTTATTCTGTTGAAGTTGGTTTGGATGTTATGTGAATACAGATATATGTAAATAATTAAGGGGCTTTAAAAAGGGTTTTTTTGGTTTACTAAGCAGTATTTATACTTTGTGTGCACTTGTCTGGCATCCCCGTACCATCCAATTAGATTCTGCAAGTGACTCAGTCATTACCTGGATTTTGTAGCACAGCTTCTCTCGTCAATCATTACTCCTGGGCTAGTGCCTCCACCTATGGAACTTGGACACAGTCCAGTGTTATTGGGAGCACAAGCGTGCTAGACTCTGCTCTTCAACTCAGGCCCTCCAGATTTTCTGCCTCCACTGGTGGCACAAGTTAGTGGTTTAGTTTCTCTCAGCCACTTTGTTTTAAAACCTTTATTAGCATTCATTTTTGTGCTATTGCAACTTTAATCTTTCTCCCATTTCTTCCCTAGATTTGATAAATAGCAGCATAGTGATTTCAAACACCTGTATCTGCAATTGGAACAATTCCCTTTGAGTCCTCTGCCCCCACTCAGGCATGGCTGAGCTGTCCTGCAAATATGTGGCTTAAATCTAAGCAGTGTTTATGATATGAGGCAGCACTTTTCTGCCACCTTGTGCTCCCCAGGCCAATGCCCTATCCCCATAGCCACTCCAGAGTCCTCCCTCCCTCCAGGATGTCCCTTATCCTGTGTTGGGGGTCTGGACACTTCCAGGATGGATAGATGGAGTGGGGTTTGAACCTACTACCCTGTACTCCCCAGGTAAATGCCCTATCCCCAAAGCCACTTCAGAACCCTCCCTCCCTTCCTTCAGAACATCCCTTATCCAGTGTTGGCAGTCTGATTTGTTCTGCCTTTAGCCAGCCAGCAAATACATGCCCCCAAGTACCTCTGACAATTTTTGTGATTCTTATTAATTTTTTTCTATTTATAAAACGAGTTTCTCTACACTCTTATGGTAAGAACCCTCTCAAATAGTGGAAACTAATTGACAAGATTTGTAATAATGTTTGTATAATGTGGTATCATGTATAGGCCCAAATCATATCAATGTAGGAGCATTTGAGGTAAGTGCAAAGGCATAGTGTAAACAGTCCCACTTTTGTCCTGGATTTGTGTAGGCACAAGGTTTGACCTACATAGCAAAAGCCCCATTGATTTCAAAAGATCCTTGTGGATACAAAGGTGTGCCTAAGTAGATTCTATGGAAAACTCAGGGCCTAAATTAAGTCAAGAAACAACAAATGAGTAAACATGGAACAAATGAGGAGAAAACACTGAAACTAACTAGACACAATGCTGCCTAATACCTAATAACTCAACAATAACAGAAATAGAACTTCCTTGAACCTTTCAGTCATAGCAGAGTAGTTAAAAAAAACAAAACAAAAAAAACCACAAAGCCTTTGGCCATTAGAGCAGGTAAAAACAAATTCGGACTAGTGGTTTTTAAAGCTTTTCCTTACAATTATTTAATGTTGCTGAGTACTATGAAACTACCATCATTTCCCATTGTATATCAGGGTGAAACAATCCCTGTACGTCCCAATGATTTTTAGGAAAGTACTTTGAAATCCTCTGAAGTGCTACAAAATTGTCTGGTGTAAAAACTCTGAGTAAGAATTAATATGTACACAGTACATGGAGTGAAATCCTGGGAAGTCACTGGGAATTTTGCTACTGTTTTTAGTGAGGCCAGAACCTCTGTTTTTATAATTTTGTTTATATTTTGGTGGATTTTTGTGTAGTATAACACTTGTTTTATTAAACTCTGTTGCCGTCAGAATATTCAGATTGCCTTGGATCATTTATATAAGTACATATACAAGTGCCCTTAGCTCTCAAATTAAAGGAACAGAGTTAGGTATAAATTAAAAACTGAAGTCTATATATGTTAAAAAGTAAAAATGAGCCATCTGATTATCAAATTTAATTTGTAGAATAAAAAAATGAAATTATGGTTCACTACTTTACTTATCTAGTATTTTTGTTTAGATGGCCACTACGCAATCATTTAGAAAGGAATATCTGTTAAGAAAACAAGTATTGACTTCAAGTACAAAATCAATGCAGAAAAAAGATGGAACCCTACAAAAGCTTGGAGATTTCTTTCAAAGTTCTCCTACAATTATTCACTCCAAAGGTTTGTATAGAGCAAACTACAGTAGAAGACGTATCTTTTTTGTGATTTCTGTTGGAAAATGTAGAAAGAGGACAGGTTCCTGAAGAGTATTAGGTTGCAAATGTGGCATAAGTGCTTCACAAAGGCACTATATGGCTTTTCATTCTGCAGCCCAGCATCTTCCACACTTCTGGACATCTGACCCACATTCTCTGCAGCTCACAGAGGTTGATCGGTGTTTTGTTGGCGCACAGTCTAGCCAGACCCCTGCAGCTCCTACATGCTGCCAGATTCTCTGCTGCTGCAGCAGCAGACAATGGCAATTGGTTTTGCTCCTGATGGTATTCATCTAATTTAACTTTTCCCCCAATACTTGAGCAGTGGAAAGCCATGTTCTCCCTCCTTCACATGCCTTCTTCTCTCTGGGTCAGTTAACCCTTCAGGAGTTTAAACCTCCTTGAGCCACTGCTGCGGTCTCTCTCTTATGGCTTCTCTGTCCCTCACAGCCATGTGCCTGAAAAAAACTTAAACAAATAGTCTTACAGTACCTTAGGGTATGTCTACACTATAGCACTAATTCGAACTAACTTAATTCAAATTAGTTAATTCGAATTAGTGCATCTAGACCTAAAAACTAATTCGAATTAGCGTTTTGCTAATTCGAACTAGCATGTCCACATTGAGTGAACCCTGAACCAAGGTTAAGGGTTCCCCGCTTGCTTGTCTAACTCGATGAGGGACAGCAAAGCAGTCCTGTCTTGGAGTGCAGTAAGTGCCCACGCTTGGCACATCAACGCACTCGGCCATCAGCCCGGTTGTACTTGCCGCAGGCTGCCATCCGGGGGGGGGGGGGGGGGTGAATCGGTGAGCTGTCAGGATCCAGGAGGCCCTGCAGGACAGCTTCCACCCCGAGGAGCCTGCAGAGCCACCCCAGTCCTCCCCATCGAGGGCTCATACCCCATTCCTCCCTCACCTCCTTCCACTTACCCCTCCCTAGCCCCCCTTCCTGATGTAAAAAATGAAGGACATGTGTATTCAAAAATAGAAACTCTCTTTTTAACAAAACTAGGGGTGGAGGGATTAACCTCTGGGGAGACTGGGAAAAGGAGGTGGGAGAGGGGAAGAGAGAGGGTGGGAGACGGGAGGGGGAAACCTGGGAGGAGGGAGCTGGAAGGGGAAAGCCAGAGGAAGAAGGAGGAGGGGAAGTATAATATTATGGTACGCCATATCTTCAGTACTGTATACAGATGTGGTCTCCTCACCTCAAAAAAGATATTTTGGCCTTGGAAAGGGTTCAGAAAAGGGCAACTAAAATGATTAGGGGTTTGGAACATGTCCCATATGAAGAAAGGCTGAGACTGAGGGGGGATATGATAGAGGTATATAAAACCATGAGTGGTGTGGAGAGGGTGAATAAAGAAAAGTTCTTCATTAGTTCCCATAATAGAAGGACTGGAGGACACCAAACGAAATTAATGGGCAGCAGGTTTAAAACTAATAAAAGAAAGTTCTTCTTCACACAACATATAGTCAACCTGTGGAACTCCTTGCCACAGGAGACTGTGAAGGCTAGAACTATAACAGAGTTTAAACAGAAGTTAGATAAATTCATGGAGGTTGGGTCCATTGAGTGCTATTAGCCAAGGGGTAGGAACGGTGTCCCTCGCTTCTGTTTGTGAAAGGCTGGAGATGGATAGCACGAGACAAATCGCTTGGTCATTGTCTTCGGTCCATCCCCTCCAGGGTACCTGGTGTTGGCCGTTGTCAGCAGACAGGCTACTGGGCTAGATGGACCTTTGGTCTGACCCAGTACCGCCATTCTTGTGCTTTTATGTTCTAAGCTCAGGGTCGGGGATCTCACTGGACCAACTTGATTTTCATGCAAACCTGCTCCTGGGTTTGCATGTGGCCTTTGGTGGCCATGCTGGCAGCTATCCTGGCCTAGACGGCCACATTCCTGTGCCTAGTGTGCAGGTCGTGGACGTTGGAGGCCTCCCCCCAAACCTCGATGAGGTCCACTATCTCCGCATTAGACCAGGCGGGCGCCCGCCTCTTGCGGCCCCGGGCAGGCTCCTGGGAGCTGCCAGCCTGGTCCTGGGAAGAGGCAGAGGGCTGGGTAGCAGCGGGTGGGTGGCTCATGCCATGCCAAGTGCAGGGTCTGCTGCTGGGTGCTGGCAGGCTTGCAACTGGCACAAGCACTGTAGCCAAACCGTGCCCCTTTAAGGGCTCCGGGGCCGGGAGAGGGGCAGAAGTTTCCCTGGTGGTGCCCAGAGTGGCCACCAGGGAAACCTGGGATGGGCTAGCCTCCCACTAGTTTGAATTAAGTGGCTACACAGCCCTTAATTCGAACTACTTAGTTCGAACTAGGTGTTAGTCCTCGTAGAATGAGGTTTACCTAGTTCGAATTAAGCGCTCCACTAGTTCGATTTAAATTCGAACGAGCGGTTTGTATGCATAGCCGCTATTAAAGTTAATTCGAACTAACGGCTGTTAGTTCGAATTAACTTTGTAGTGTAGACATACCCTCAGAGACTAACAAAAAATGTAGATGTGTTGCAAGACTATAAGTATTTTCAGTTACAGACTAACACTACTTATCCCTCTGAAAGGGGTATGAGCCATGTGTCTGTGTAATCAAGCAAGTTTTTATTTTAACCCATTGCCTCTTTAAAAACCTTTTCACTGGTGGTTAGATTATTATATTGTAGCTTTTTAAATATTACCCTGATTCCTTCTAATTATATTATTTTTGTTTAAAAAAATCAAATATTGATTAAAATCAAATGTCTTGTAGCAAAGAAGCTGATTGAAACAATAAGCTCCCCTAAATCTACAGAAGTGGACACTCGGAAAGCAAATGAGCTCAAGCCAAAAAGAGCCAAAAGAAAGCTGTATTCAACAGACATTTCCTCTCCTTTAGACATTCCTGGTGACATGGTAAGTGATGTACCTTCCACACACACACTGAAGTGAGATAAGCTACAGGCTTTCAGAAAGCTGATTTAAAGAGATGCAGTCAACCTGAGATCTAGTCAGTTTACAAAAATGAGTTAAATATCGATGTACTTCAGTTCCTTCTGTCTCCACTTAACCAATCTTCATAGTTTTACAACTGGATCTTGTTCTTTCTCCTCTTGCCTCCCCTCTCTTTGTGACTGTTTGCAAGACATATATAAATGGGAAAACTGAGTTGCTCTACAGGGGATATATTGAAAATACTGCCAAATGCACAAAGTGACCCATTGCTGTCTCTAATTTTGGTGTAGAGCATCAGACTTTTTTTTTTCAGCTATTGTAGTTTTTTAGTTGACTGCATCAATTTAAATGTAATAAAATGATACATTTTATTTATATAATCAATGAATAAGAAAGTTAACTGATTTAAACACTGAAGATGAGACTTTGTGCTATATCACTAAGAGTTTCAGCACAGATGTGTCAGACCAAGAGAAGGGGTGTGGTGGGGGGGAGGTGTAGGGAAAGACCACATGTAATGTTGTGCAGATCCTGGGATATTCCATGGCTGGAAAGTCTCTTTGTGTAAACTTAGCTGCTTTTTCGAGTGCTTGCTCATGTTCATTCTCTAGCAGTACCTGTCTGATCAGCTGGGGAGAACCCCATCAAGTAGCACCTTGATGGCAAAGTACATACGTCCCTGCTGTTCTGCCACCTTCTCAGTTCCTTTCTAACTGCCAGTGATGGTTGCTGGAGCAACTGATCTCATGCTTTGCAAGACGTTCCTAAGCTTTCTATGTATATAGTTCTCATTAGAGATGTTAATGTGCACCCAGATAGACAGTTAACCAATGAGCCTGGGCTCATCAGTTAACCCTCATAGTTACACGCACTGTATCCCCTACATTGCTGCTTTTGTATCTGAGGTAGCAGCACATGGGGAGGGGAGACCGGTGGGAGCCTGTACACGCATGGAAACGTGTAACTGTTGAAAATTTCAGCGGTTACTCATTTACAAAGACACATTTTAACATCCCTAGTTCTTATTTAGTTATAGTAATTGTGTATGTTAGCCTTTTTATAGTTGATCCCAAGTTTACCATGGGAGGTTCCTCCTCCCCTCCCCCCCCCCCCCCCAAAAAAAAATTCTGTTTATTACTGGGGAATGCAGCTGCCCCAGGGGTTTAAGCAGCGTGACTCCTGCGGCAAGCCCATGCCCAGAGGGGATCCATATGCTGTTTGTCTAAAGAGCTTGGGGAGAGCCATTTGCAAGGCAAGTAAAGCATCTACAGGGACTTTTAAAGCCCAAAACTAAGAGGGAGTGAGACCAGCAGCTAAAACCCCTGCTAGTGGAGTCTTTGCTCCAGCCACAAGAACACAACGCACACCAGCTGTGCTGTGGGATATCTATGCCCCTATCCACCACCCCTTTGGCAATGTTGGTGGTTCCAGAGCACTCCAAGGCCCCTGAGATTGTTCCTGTGGTACCTCTGTAATCAAGTATGCAACTGAGAGTGACAGTGCTGGCACCTCCCCTACCACGAGGGCTATTACTAGCTGACTACCTGGAGGGTACCAGTGAACCAGAAGGACTGGAGGACCTTATTCCTCCCAGGGCTTCCTTATCTCCATCGCCGAATGCAGCAGTGGCTAGCTCTATCTCATCCTTTTTGGTTTTTGACTCAAAACCCACCAGGACCTCCTCAGAATGGCTCAGAACTTGCATATGCCCACAGAGGATGTTGAGGAATCAGACCCTATGATGGACCTGCTAGCCCTGGAGGGTTCATTTAGGGTAGCCTTGACACTCATTAAGACAATCTAGAACAAGGTGCTCTGGCAGACCCTAGCCTTGATACCAATGGCTAAGGGGGTGGAGAGGTTTCATTTCTTCCCACAGAAGAATTATGAACATTTGTTTACAGACCCTCAACCTGGGATCACAAAGAATGGCAGGGGCAACCAGGGCTGCCCTCCAAGAACAAGGAGGCAAAGAAGCTAGACCTCTTTGGTCAAAAGGTATATTCCACAGAGGGCTCCAGCTTAGGATCTCAGATCAGCAGGCAGTGCTTAGCTGCTATATGTTTAAATCATGGAACATGCTGTCCAAGTTCCAAGAATTACTCCTGCCTGAGGCTAGACAGGAATTTGTCATTTTTCTAGAAGAGGGCAGACCGGTGGCTAGGACCTCTCGCCAGGCCACCATGAACTCAGCCAATTCAGCAGCGAGAACCATGGCTGGCCATTACTATGCGGCACAGTTCATGGCTGCAGGTGTCTGAACTCCTGGCTTAATTGCAGAATATTATTCAGGGTTTTCCCTTTGACTGTACAGGACTATTTGCTGACAAAACTGACTCTAGACTACATAGTCTGAAGGACTTATGAGCTATCCTTAAGATCTCCAGCGCCTTATACACCAGCACTCCAGAGGAAATCTCCTTCATGATTTTATCCTCGGCCCCGGCAGGACTATAACCAGCATCAGGGCAGAAACTGTCATAGGAGGTGGTAACCACAGTCCTCCTCCAGCCAGGGTTAGAGATCTTCTAAGGAGCTCCTCTAAGCATGCCCCCCAGAACCAAGCTGAATTTTTGAAGGTACACCTGGGATGGACCACTAGCCCAAATCCATTCTCTCTTTGTGAACCACCTATCTCCTTTCTACCATGCCTTGGCCCAGATTACTTTAGATTGCCAGGTTCTGCACAGGGAAGAGGTGGGGTGTTCTGTGCCATCCCACTCACCTTCCCCATGCCTCTTCAGAGACCCTTCTCACAACCAACTCCTCCTACAGAAGATGCAATCGCTCCTCATGCTGGGGATGTTAGAGAAGGTTTCTCAGGAGTTCACGGACAGGGGTTTCTACTTCCAGTATTTCCTTTTGGCCAAGGGCAAGCTCCCGCCCGCCCATTCTAGATCTGCAAAACCTCAATATATTTATAAGAGTCAAGTTTTGCATGGTGTCTCTTGGCCACTATTATTCCCTCCCTGGAGCCAGGGGCTGATTATGCCTCTTTAATTGAATACACTCTTCCATATACTAATTATTCCAGCACAAAGGCAATTTCTGAGATTGGTAATTAATGATCTGCATTCAGTTCACTGTGCTACAGTTTGAACTCTCCACGGCCCCACATATTCACAAAGTACATGGCGGTTGTAGCAGCCAAATGCCAGGTGCAAGTCTTCCAGTACCTGGATGATGAGCTCATCAAAGGCCAGTCCCAAAATCGGGCTGGAGCATGTGGCACTGTGAACATTTTCAGCAGACTAGGTCTTCTCCTGAATATACCTTAGCCCGTACTGGTCCTGACACAAAATCTAGTGTTCATCTGGGCCTTTCTGGACTCCACACAGGCTAGAATCTGCCTGCCTAAGATCCATTCCAAACCATTACAGGCCCCATCAACAGCTTCCAGTGGTTCCCAACCACAATGGCAAGGAACTGCAAGGCTTCTTGGGAACATGGTGGCCTTTACATAATGTGGTGCAGCACCAAGTTTTATCTTTTTCCCCCTTATAGGCCTGCTTAGCAGAAGTTAAGGGTACCAGTTGGGACTGTATAGAGGGGCTGATCACCCTCCCTCCCATGATTCTCGAATCCATCAACCAGTGGCTTCAACTTCAGGTGGTCTGTGCAGGAGTGCCCTCTATCAAATTTTAACCCTCACTCTTTCTGGTCATTGACACATTGGAGACTGGTTGGGGAGCACACCTGGGCAGCATCAGGACTCACTTCTGATTGTAACCATAGGCCCTGTTGCTGCACACCAATGTCGTGGAGGTCAGAGCGGTTCGCCTGGCTTGCAACGCTTTTCATCACCAATTGCAGGGCACACGTGTTTCAATACGGACAGACAACAGCACGGTGATACTCTATCTAAACAGACAGAGTGGTACCTCAAGCCTATCAAGGGAGCAGAATGACCTTGCGGGACCACCTCAGCTGCTCATTCAACACCCACAAGTGGTCATTCAGAGTAGACATCACCCTCTCCATCTCATGTGGATCTCTCTGCGAGACAGAGCAACCGCAAATGTCACTAGTTCTGCTTCTTCCAGAACCACAGCCATAGCTCCACAGTGGATGCCTTTTATCTATAGTTTAAGTCATTGCCTGCCTGTGTTCTCTTCCTTCCTGCTCGTATGCAAGGCCCTTCTCAAAATCCAGTAGGACAAGGCATCAGTCATTCTCATTGTGCTGGTATGGTCCCAACAGCACTGGTTCACAACACTGCTGGGCCTATCAGTGGACAGGCTGTGCCAGTGCTCCTGGATCTCATCATGCAGGATCACTGCCAACTACAACACCTCAACTTGCTGTCTCTCCACCTCATGGTGTGAAAACTGCATAACTGAATCAGCTGAAGCTGCAGTGTTTGGACTTGGTTAGGAAAGTCCTATTGGGCAGTCAGAAGCCCTCCACTTGCTGAAACATACCCTGCAAAGTGGAAGCATTTCTCAATTTGGTCCCTCCAAAAAAAGTATTCCCCTCAACAAGCCCCCTCGTCGGTTGTGCGTGACTACCTTTTGCATCAAAAATACCTCAGGCTGGCTATGTCATCTATTATAGTCCACATGGCATCTATCTCAGCCTTCCATCCAGGTGGGGAAGGCAGATCTGTCTTTGGCAGCCCCATGGCTTGGATAGACAGTATCCCCAGGTCAGACATCTTGTCCCACAATGAGACTTAACATGTTCCTCTCCACACTCATGGGACCTCCGTTCAAGCCCCTTGCAACCTGCCTCTTATCATACATTTCCTGAAAGATTATCTTTGTGGTGGCTATAATCTCAGCCAGACGGGTCTCAGAATTCCAATTCTCTTCTCTGACCCCCTTACGCAATCTTTTATAAGGTTAGAGTGCAACTACATCTGCAGTTAGCGTTCCTATCTAAGGTAGTCTTCCACTTTTACGTGAACCAGCACATCTTTCCACTACTTTTTCTTTCCAAAATCTCATGCAAGCAATGAGAAGTGAGCTCTCCACTCATCAGGCATGACCTAGCTTTCCACACTGGACACACATCTATTTCTTAATCATCACAGATTTTCACTGCAATAGCAAGAGGATGAAGGGGTTACAGGCAGTCCCTGGGTTACGTGGATCCGACTTATGTCGGATCCTGACTTACATCGGATCCCTACTTACGAATGGGGTGAGGGAACTCCGCACTAGCTGCGCGTCCCCCTCCCCCTCCAGCAGACCTCCGAGATGCGCCACGGCGGTCCCGCCGCCCGTGTCCTCCGCAGCGAGAAAAGCTGCTCCGCGTTTCCCTGGTCTGCTGGGGGGGCCCTCAGCAGACCAGGCTTTTCTCGCTGCGGAGGACATGGGCGGCGGGACCGCTGAGACGCACCGCGGTCACGCCGCCCCCGTTCTCCGCGGTGAGAAAAGCCTGATCTGCTGTGGGGGAGTGGGGCGCAGCTAGTGCGTCCCCGCCCAGCAGACCAGGCTGTTCTCGCTGCTGGTCAGTTTTAGCAGCGGCTGAATCTGGACGCCTGGAACAGAGCAGCTGGGGTGCTGCCAGGTTGGTCCCCGCAGCGCCGCAGCTCGGCACTGCGGGGACCAACCTGGCAGCACCCCAGCTGCTCTACCTCAGGTGTCCCCAAGTCAGCTGCTGCTGAAACTGATCAGCGGCTGATTCCAGGAAGTCAGCCGCTGGTCAGTTTCAGCAGCAGCTGAATCGGGGACACCTGGGGTTCAATATGTACCAGTTCTGACTTGCATACAAATTCAACTTAAGAACAAACCTACAGTCCGTATCTTGTACGTAACCCGGGGACTGCCTGTACATATCTCATCCCAGAATATTTTGTCATGTATTGCATCCAGTATCAGCTCCTGCTACCACCTGGCTAACAATCCAGCTCCAGCAGTAATGGCTGATTCCACCAGAATGCAGGCATCTTCTGCAGCATTCCTGGCCCAGGTCGCTTTTGAAGACATAGGGCAGCAACATGGTTGTCTGGTCATACCTTCACATCACACTGTGCCATTGCCCAACAGGCAAGGAATGACATGGCTTTTGGCAGGGCAGTTTTGCTCGATGAGCTTCAATCCCTTTTCCATAGAAACTGCTTGGGAGTCACCACTCGGAACAGATGTGATCAAGCAGTTGGAGAACAAAAACACCAATTTACCCACCTCTTATAACTTGTACATCCAGATGTGTTACTCGTGTCCATTCCAAATTCCACCTACCTCCCCTTTGTCAGAGTAGTTTGGAAGAAGATACTGAATGGGCAGCAAGTAGGCAGGAACCTATATATCTCATGAAGGTGTCACTCCAGGGGGCTCCATAGTCAGCCCTGTGCGTACTGCACCCACCTATTGGAGTGGATATGAGCAACAGATCTCAAAGAACTGTAGGAGAGGTAGGTAGGCCTACAGGTTTTTCTCCTGGAGCTGCTCTAAGAATTAGAGCCATGCATGCTGGGACATGATACGGACACCTTCCTCCTAGCACAGACTCTGACGTGCGCCATATGCCAGGGTCTGCAAGGGGATCCTTGGAGTTTAGCTTTATGGCTCCGTGCAGTTGTTGCTCTGGAGGAATGGTCCAATAGCTGGAAGCAGGGATTTACAGAACATTTATTCTGCTTTCTTCCTCCTTCCCATGGTGAAAGGACCAAAGCAGAGCATATGCATTTCATTTTTATGCTTCCATCCTACACATTCTTATGCAAATGAGTATAATCCCAGTAACTTTACTGAGAGAAGTCTGGGGAGGGGGAGAGAACAATGCAGAAACCAGACTGCATAGGATCCAAGATGCTGGACAAGCCAGGGAAGATAAAATTAAATCCTTTTTTTAAAAAATGTACTGTATGTAATAGTGTGGTAGCCACATTAGTTCCAGGATATTTGCGAAACAAGGTGGGTGGTAAAATCTCACCCACCTCATCTCACTTTTTTAACACTTATTTTAGTGAGTTTGTACTGTAAGTTTAGGGTTGGAAAGAATTTTCAGTCAGAATGGTTTCTATGGTTTTATAATTTGTTAGCATTAATTTCTGTGGACACTTAGTCTGACACATCCTAGTCCTTATCATCCATTCTTTTTCATGAAATTTGTGGAGCTATGTACATTGACTTCAGACTACTTCGGGCCCTTTTTAACAAATCGAGTAGTGATATTATGTAATTTATTATGAATATACCTAAGGGGAACACTAGAAAATTGGTGGCTTTTTCATAAAGCGAACTGCCTGAATGCATCATCTGTATACATATATTTAGAATTATCTACAGAGTGACACCTAACATAGGATTCCATATTAAACATTTATATGAAAAAAGCAAAAATCATTTTCAAAACGTCTCATTTTTTTTAGATTGTTATGGATCAAAAGGAAAAGGAAAGTGATCACCTAATCATCAAGCGACGACTGCGGACAAAAACGGCAAAATAGAATGGTTATGTAGAAGCATGTTTACATAAGTTTAAATCAAGGTATATTTCTATTGTATTATTTTCAACTGATTGTATATAGTGAAGTGCAGCACCTTTATTATATTCCCATTGCCTCTGTATAGTTCTGTCTTGTTTAAAATCTTAAGTATTGTATGAAATCTTGACTCCATTAAACCTGAAATATTGTTCAAGAAAGTGTATATTTGTAAATTATTTTTAAAGGGGTTCAGGAATACCACTTTTAGGTGAACAAAAGAACAGACACTGGTTCAGACTAGTGGCTCATCTGTCACAAAGGTGGGGATTCCAGCCTCCTGCTTAGTTTGATCCAGCCCACGACAAAAAGGCCCAATCCCACAATGACTCCCAGATTTCTCTCTTTCCCCCTAGGATGGTGCCCATATGGTACAGTATAAGGGACACTGCCAGCTCCTCCCACCCTCAGTTCTTTACATTTGGCTGTTCATACGAATTTTAGCTTTACTTCTCTTAGTGTCTAGTTTAAAGTTAAGTGTCCCCAAAAGGGACTTTTCCTTAGGACAGAGCATGCCCCACTCCTCAGGGTTTAAGAACTGCAACCTGTGCAAAAAGCCTATGCTGATCAGTGATCCTCATACCAGCTCCCTTTGCTGTTTAGGTGAGGCCCGTATTAATAGCAAGTGTCTTATTTGTAAAAGCTTTAAGCTGCGCACCAAAAAAGGGCAGGACATTAAGTTTAAAGCCTTTCTAATGGAGGCCTCTCACCTTCTGGGCATCAAGAATTTGCTGGCAGATCGACTGAGCAGATCTTTCTTCTCTCCCCACGAGTGGTATCTTCATCCCAAAGTGACTCGGTTACCTTGTTTACCAGGCCAGACAAGAAGTGTCTTCACTTCTGCTCCCGACAGGGACACAATCTCCAATGTATTCCTCCTGTCATGGTCTGAGGAGTGCCTGTATATGTTCCCTCCGATCCCATTGATCAGCAGGATCCTGTTGAAGATTAAGGAAGACAAGTCTTGAGTCATTCTGATTGTCCTAGAGTGACTACGCCAGCAATGGTTCAACATGCTGCCAGATCTTGTGGTAGCCCATCCATGGTGGCTGCCCAATTCCCGGAACCTCCTGTTCAGGACCGTGGCTGCCTCCTGCACCCCAGCTTCACCTCCCTCCACATCACAGGGTGGAGGCTGTATGGCTAAATCCTGAATTGCAGACTTGCTTCAGGGAAGTACAGTAAGTTCTTTTGGGTTTAACTATTTTGAGTAGTTTTGTATCCTACAGAATTTACCTTCTCACTATTTACCCCTTTTTCCACATCATTTATGAATATGTTGAGCAGTACTGGTCCCTCTACAGTGTGAATTGTATTCTGCCACGTGGTTTGTGGAAATATAATTAGTACAACTGAATGTATTAGGAACAAAAGTGAACAAAAAGATCCTATATGCTTAAATAATTTTAAAAGGTTTGTAAACATTATGCCTAGAATTTAGTCAGATGAAGAAAAGTGGAAAAACAGGTCCTGCTCATCTTCACCTTTTGCATGATGTTACTTTATTAGCTTTGTTTAATCTTAAGAAGACTAGATGATGAGTGGGCCTGATAGAGGTTGGACAGCTCTGATCTGGCATCCTCGGGACCTGACCAGTCCCTGTCATGAGCAGGGGGAGTGCTGACTAGCACCCAGTGACTAAGGGGTTAACTCAGGTACCTAGCAAAGGTGTCGGCCGGGAGAAGGTTGACATTTGAATTGAATATAGGTTCCCTCGCTGCTTTCTTTGTGTGGGAGAGTTAAACCAGGAGTTGAGAGACAGACAGAATGATTTAAACCCAGGCAGGACTACCATGCTCCCCATCTCCATGGAATTCAGGGCAGGACAACAGACTGAACAAAGAGAAAATTAAAAGTGGGTACCAGAAAAATGTGAGTCCAGAAGCGTTCAGAGTAATTTTTCTTTATTTCGTGGTTTGGTTTAAACAGCTCTGTGTGAATCTATGCCTCCCTTCCCCATTTACTACCATCTAAGCATTGTGCTGAGACTTTTCTGGGTTTTTTTATTTTCCTTGGTTGCGCAGTAACATCGAGCAACCGAGTATGCTTTATCAAGTGTATCTTTTTTTTATTTTGTAATAAAAATCACTTCTTTTAAGGTGTTGATTTGATTCTTGTGTCCTGGAAGGTCTGTCTGTGTGTGTATCTGCATGTTCAGATACCAGAGACTGCAGCTTGTTTTTCTCTTTTCTTTTTCTAAGCTCTCTTGGGCAAAAGAGCTTAGGGACCTCTGGGGGTGATTTCAAGTGTTCACCCCGGTTTTTTTAGGGATCAAAAAGCACTTGATGGTGGCAGCAAATTCCCCAAAATCTGTGTATTAGGATTCTGGGGGGAAATTTTTGTAACCAGTGCCTTTAGAGGCAAAGTTTTGAAGCTCTCTTATGGTCCCCCCCCCCACCCCCCACCTCCTGCATTCAGAGTGCCAGAGTGGGGAGCAGCCTTGACAGTCCTGAACAAGGGAATTTGCTGGATTAGAGATGGTTCCGGGCCACAGCCCCCTGCCACTGAGTCTGCCAGCCAGTGGGCGGGAAGAGGCGGAAGGACTCCCTCTAGCCTTTGCCAGGCTACCTGCTGGGTCACTGACCCTGCTGCTGCTGTCTGCAAGCCCAAGCGGCCCGCACTGCCATAGGCTCCAGACCCATGCTACCACAGGCTGTCAGGGGCTGGTTCTGGCCCTGGTTGGGCTGCCAAGGGCTCAGGCTCCAGTGCCAGCCTGAAGTCTCTGGCCCCACTTCCGCAGGCTGTCTGGGGCTTTACCATGAGCTGGTGGGGCTTTCTCCAGCCCTGGACCCAGGTCCTCTGCCATAGGCTGCTGAGAGCCTGGGCTTCTGCTCCATGGCATCCCACAGGCTCTGGTCTCACTTCCACAGGCTGTCTGGGGCTTCAGCCCCATTGTGCTGGGGGCTGTCACCAGCCCCGGCCGTGGTCCCGCTTCCACGGGCTGCCTGGGGCTCTGGCCGCAACCCTACATTGCCACAGGCTGTTGCAGGCCCGATCCTATGCTGCCGGGTACTGCCCCGACCCGGTCCCAACGTCGCAGGCTGTCTGGTGTCTGCCACCAGCTCCTGGCCCGTCCTGCTGCTTCATCCTGGCCCCTTCTAGATTACCTTTCTGCCACTAGGCTACCAGAGTTCTCTGATCAAGGAACAGCTGTGGTCCTGTCAGACCACGGATGTTGCCAGACCAGAGAATTCCAGTTTTGGGAGGTGCAACTTTAAGGATTTGTCTCTTGAGTCATTGGCAATCAACTTTATCAATCCAGAAGAGAAATGCAGCATCTGGCATTCAGCAATAACTTGCTTCTGACCAAAGCTTTCCACTTAAGATGACACTAGATAGGCATTTATATGATGTTCTTCACTGTAGCATCTGAGTACTTCTCAAACACCAACAAATTAAGCCTCACAACACCTTGTGAACTAAACAAGTATTATTGTCCATAATTTTACTGACCGCAAATATGATCCTTCCAAGGGAGTCAGTGGCTGACTTTTGTGCCTAGAGCCTGGCCATCCTTGTGCATTATTTGCTCTATCTTCTAGTCCTCACAGCTTCCTTCATGACTTTTTTTCCCCTAGAGTTTAGCCAAACGACATTTGTGTATCCTTAGGTTTTGCTATCTTGGTTATGTTTTGTGCTAGGATTTCAAGATGACTGAGACTCACTATCTGGCCATGGTGATATACAGGCATTAGTAACTCTGTGAACTTGTTAACGCAGCTGTATTCCATTGCTATCAGTTTCAGTTAATCTTGGGTGATGTTAATATAATTTTGTTCAGAAAATTAAATGTTACTTTTAATGAAAGCCACATTTCTCCACTGATTACTCCCTTTCTTATTGTTGTTCGATATATTTGAAGAGATGGTTTAAGAACATCTCTGGAATGGAATGGCAACAGTTGTATAATGTAAATGTACAGAGCTGTGCAAATGCTTCTTTCCTATATACTTGCTATACTAAAGGATTTATAGCATTCTCAACCTTATTAACTGTAGCTGGGAAGTCAGTGTGAGTGGGCTTTGAGTGTTGAGCTTGTCTTAAAAATTTTAGTACCTAAGTGATTTAGACTCTCAAATTCCATGGATTTTAAATGAGACTAGTGAGGATCTTCAGTCACTTAGGCACTTTTAAAAGTTTTATTTTTTGTGCCAAGATAGCACTCAGTATGATACAAATGAGTGTAGCATATGCCCGGCTCCACATGCCGTACCATTCACTAATTCACAGCCAACACTTTACTCATTCTGGGGTTTTTCCCCCCTGCATTATTAGCCAGAATTAGAGGCATTCTCAGACTTGGATGATAACCTTTTCTCTGAATTCTAAATCTAACTAGAGGAATCTCTTGGCTATGTTGTGCCCATCCCAGACCAATCTCCTCCTCCACCACCCATCAGCACTAAGCTAGTATTTGGGGAGGGAGAGGGTATTGCAAACTGGCTAGCAGCTATTATGTATCCTAATTGTTTCCATGGTTACTTGTTATACTCATCTTACAATCATGTTTATGGAGGCGTTTCAAAGAAAATGGCCAAGTAAAATTGAAACCCAAACTTGAAAGTCCCCTGGGAAACATTGGAGATGTAGGGAAAATTCCTATAGCTCTTTCAAAAATTCCACATGGTCTGTTGTTCCTGGTCAACGAGAAACAAGTATACGTGATAAATAAGAAAACAATAGAGAGATAAGTTGTTTTGTTTTCAAAACAGTCTGACCTTTGTAATACTCAATCAAAAACTGATATTAGTGGTGGTTCAACAAGAGCAAATTGGTTCATTACTGGTAAGTTCACTGCTGCAAGAAGCACTAGTTTGACTTGCAAACTTGGGGTCTTATTGTTACACTGCCATCTGTAGGAGGAGGGGTCTGGGATTCAACAGATGCTGACCTGGGGATGTGTGTAATAGGAAGTATCACAGAAGTAGCATTCTCCATCTCCTTTTCCCTAGATCCTAGAAAATCCTTCTGGCTGATCGACAACATGGAGGATCTATGGGAGGAGGGTTAGGATCTGGGTGAGGTCCCCAAAGGAGATACTGAATCCTCCTGAATCTGAGGATCATTTGGTAAATTGTTGGTTTCCCTATTTATCACTCCTCAGTTTGGCAGCCTCCCTGCCTTCCCCCATCAGTTCATTCCTTGCCAGTAACTGTGCATGCCAATAGCAGTGCAAAGACAAAAGGCCTTCATGTGGCTGGCCAGTAGACCATCTAAGGGCATGTCTGCACTACCTGTCAGGCAGGCAGCGATGAATCCAGTGGGGGATTGATTTAGTGAGTCTAGTATAGATGTGATAAATCGACCACCGAGTACTCTCCCATTGACTCCAGCACTCCACCAGAATGAGAAGTGTAGGAAGAGTTGACATAAGATCATCTGCCATCAATTCATGGCACTGAAGACACCGCAGTAAGTAGTTCTAAATACATCTACTTTAGCGACATTATTCATGTAGCTGAAGTTGTATAACAGATCAATGTTAGTGTAGATCAGGTCTAAACTTATGGGCTTAAGAAGTAGAATTCTTGGCAGACATCGCAAATCAAATTCTTCCCAGGACTACCTCTTTCTCAGTGGAAGAATTCCAGGAAAACATCACAAGATACAGAATAAGTTGTCAAGTTGCCTTGGTGTCTTATTCTCAGCCTCAGAAGCTATCCCCTCAAATTCTAGCAGAGAAAGGAACATCTTGTCATTCATTTCATTGCTAGCCCATTAGAATAGTAACTAAGTTCTGCGGGGTGCAGCATTCAGACACCCCTGCCAGATAACTCTCCTTCTTTTTGAAGATGCATAGTGTAATCTTACTGTCTTTCAAATGTCTACTTTCATATACATAATACTGTTCTAATTCTTTCTGCCTTATTACTATATTGCCTTATCAGTTTTATTAGCATAATAACCATCAGACGTGATGTCTAAGAGGAGTTACACCTTTCAGTAAGCATTAGAGAGAAGATATTTAAAATCAGTGATCTTGAACATAAAATGTGACTTTCTAAATTACTGTTACTATCTTTAATTGAAAAACAAAGCACACTGAAAATGCAATTTGCCCTGAATGGCAGACTCAGAAGGAAGAGGAAAGAGAATCTGTACTTTGATTCTCCAGAGTGGCCAAAGAAGGCTTAATTTACATACCTACAGCTGTCCCAATGTTTTAGTTTCCATCTACCAGAAACAAAGAACTTCCTTTTCTTGTCTTCATGGAACTGTGTTGGGAGTCTCTACCCATTCACAAAAGAAAGGCTCTCTATGGGGGCCAGATGGATCTGCAGGGAGTCCAAATAGTAGTAGCCCTGTGGTAGCCAGGTAGACCGCTAGTGAATTATAGAGCCCAGTCAGGGGCTGAGCTATGAACCTTTGGAAGAGGGCTGCAGAGAACCCTGCATTAGATATTAGCCAATTTGAGCCAAGCTTACCATAGGGTTTGCAGAACTCAAGGATGGGAGAGACTGAAACTGTGCAGTAGGTG
The DNA here is from genome assembly GCF_049634645.1 of Pelodiscus sinensis. Classification (NCBI taxonomy): domain Eukaryota; kingdom Metazoa; phylum Chordata; order Testudines; family Trionychidae; genus Pelodiscus; species Pelodiscus sinensis. Next base: position 39,948,149 of record NC_134718.1, read on the forward strand.
AGAGCAAGAATATTTTGTTAGATGCTAGAGATCAGTGTTCTCTGTAAGCTGGGCATGTGTGCAGCCGCTCAGATACCACCCAGCTGATTAGTAGAGTGCCCACAGCTAGGCTTTCTTTGTTTCTACTGATGGTGCACATTCACATATGCTTTGGTGCACATAAAAAGTATCCTGCACATGGATGCAAAAAATCACATGCATGGAAAAGATTAGAGGGAACATTGCTCGAGGTTCTTCAGATTGTGGGAGGAGAAAAGACTAAGCCTAAATATGAATCTCTGCTGTCCAAGAGGAACACTGCTGCTGTTACTTTACTGGAGCTTAAACAGGGTGTGGGGTACATTGATTATGAAACCAAGAAGGAAAAATTTAGACAAGAGGCATGACTCTGTGAAGTAAGATAACTAGTGCAGTGCTACGGTGGTCCAAGCCTTCTACTTTTACCTTACACCAAGGCCAGGCTTAAGGTTCAGTGATTTTGCTTATATATCTGTTTATAATCTTACCTACTCCACGCTTCAATGTTTTATGGCAGGGGTGGGGAACCTAAGGCCCAAGGGCTGGATGCAGCCCCTGGCTTGCCTGGATCTGGCCCCCAAGACTCAGGGCTCTCCCCCCAGCATTGGGAAGCCCATGCTGGCACTCCAGACCCCCCCCCCCCCCCCATCCCCTGCACATGGAGCTGCAGCACATGGAGCTGCAGCACACACAATCTACTATCCTGGATCCCCCTAGGCCCAGGTGTGTGAAGGGAATGTGGGGAGTGTTTTCTGCTTCTCAGTCGGGAGCCATGTCAGTGAGAGTTTGGTTGTTTGTATGACTGATTTTCCTGACCCAAAACAGGTTTCCCACCCCTGTTTTATGGGGTGCACCACACTGTAGAGGGCTGGGACTCTCAAACTAAATAAAGGTTCAACGGGGATAGCAGCATTCACCTATACATTCCTCTTATAGATCCTGCCTGCATTGGAGATGGTTTCTTTCCTTTTTAATTAGCTTCACATATTTGCATTTAAACGTTATTGGATAGCTCTATTTTATTATGGCAGTGAAAATAGGAACAAAATGACCTTTTCTCTAACTTTCATTTTATAACTTATATAAACCTCTCATGTCACCTCTTATTTCTGTCTCCATTGTAAATCAAATAATCCTAACCATTCCAATTCCTTTTCATAAAATCTGTCCTAACTGCTAAACAGCTTCACTTTCATTCTCTAGTCTTTTTCTGTTTTATACTTTGCAAGATGGAATAACCATAAATGAATTTAGAAGGCTAGATTATTAGCCTGTGTAAATGTCCCTACACAGATTACTCCATCCATCTGACCTCATGCACCAAGAGAAGGGAGTCAACAGATATATATAATGGTATAGTCTTTTTAGTATAATTTTCTGTCCATCTCTTAATACAGCCTAACATCTTTTGCACATCAGCAGGTATTTTCATTCAGATGTCTGCAATGACCCCTAGGTTTTTTTTAGTGGTTTCAGTTAATTTTTTTAACTCCATCACTGCATATGCTTAGTTCAAATTGTTCATTCCATTGTGTATAACCTTGCACTTGACTACATTGAATTTCATATGCCATCATGCTGCTGTGAATGGCAGTTTGATTGCTTATCATTAAATCATCAAATGGGCCTATGGCTCTTCTTCAAAAACATTTGCAAGGTAAATGCAGTATTGAAAAGATGCTGGATGACTTGATTGTTCTATGCTTGAGTTCTTTGTTGATTCAAATGTACAGAAAATGATAGAAATCTCATACCATATGTCATTTTTGTTAAATTGCTGATTGATCAAGACCATTTAATCCATTCTCCCTCTTTAATATATAGTTTCAAAGTGAATTATTACTTTTTCATGGTATCGCTCGATTAAAGGGACAGCAGCGTGTGTGTGTGTGTGTGTGTGTGAAATATTTTCATTTAATTTGTCGCTCAGTGAGGGCCAAAATGACCATTTACTTTCAAGTCAGCAGTGCAAATCTGCATACAATCAAGTTACCCAGATGTACAATTTTCCATATTCCCAGCTTCTGACTTGAATATTTAAACCCTTTTGATATTTATGGCTAAAGATTCACCAGTTTAGATGCCTATATTTGGGACAGTACATGAATACTTGTTCTTTCTGGAAATTTGTTACTGTTGGCTTTGCTGTTCCCAGTACAACCATTGAGAGATGATTGCATGCATCAGCAGTTGTCTAGACTGCATTTTTCATTTGTTTGTTTTTAATTAAATAATTCTAAACACATTTTGAGATTTCCATTGTGATAGGATATGACGAGGGCATGGGGAATCCTGTCTTTTTATTTTAAGATGGGATGAAGAAGTTTTTGACTAAATTTCCCCCCCACACACACAATTTGAAACACATTTTTCAGTAAAATCTACAAAAATAAATTTATCAACAAATGAAAAATGTTATTAAAATGAAAATTCTGTGGAAAAGTAATTGAAACCTCAATTTTTTATGGAAGTGTCTTCATGAAAAAAATCTTTAGCCAGCTGCTTACAACTTAAAAATTAAAAAAAACTTTTAAAACATGTATATATAGGCAATAAGGCTTGGTGGTGCTTTAATTAATTTGTGTTTATTACTGTATGCTTCAGAGGCTTTACAAAATCAGTGAAACTCCAGAGCTCTAAAATTGAAGCTATAGGCAGCACGGTGCTATCTCCCCTGCTCTTCTTCTGCAGCAGGATCCTAATAATTTTACATTAATAATATCCACTGGGACTCCTCTACTACTTTAAACATTCCAAGTTTGAGATATTCAGACTGTAAAATCTCAAGTCTTCCATGGAAGTGGATACATTAGAACCTAGAGGACTACTGGCTTCCACTGACACTTGATGTCTTGTTAAGTCTAGAGCTTTTTAGCTTTAATTCATTAGCAGCCCTTGTGTAGTATGTCTCACTTCGGGATTTCTGATATTTGCCATTTAAATACAAGACTGGCCCTGCTTGGTCAGACCAACAGTCCATCTAGAGTAGACCATTATTTTTTATAGGGATCAGTGCTCCTGACTTGCCTGGATCTGGCCCCTGTGGCTCAGGGCTCTCTCCCCAGTGTTGGGGAGCCTGTGCTGGCAATCCACCCGCCCCCCCCCTCCCCTGCCATCCTCCTGATGGAGCTGGAGCACACAAAACCTACTAGCCTAGGATCTGGTGTGCAACATTTTTGACAGTGATCAGTGCCAGATGCTTCAGAGGGAATAAACAGAACAGAACAATTACCAAGCGATCCACCCCTTGTTGTTCATTCCCAGCTTTTAGCAGCTGGAGGTTCAGAGAAACCCATATCATGGGATTGCTCCCCTCACCGTTTTTGCTAATAGCCGTAGATGGATGTATCCTTCATGAGCTTATCTAATACTTTTTCAGACCCAGTTATCCTGTTAGCTTTCACAGGATCCCTGTGGCCACAGTTTCCACAAGTTGATTGTGTGTTGTGTTAAGAAATAGAATTTATGCTATCATGTGCCGAAAGTGTCCGTCTGCTATGTACATTGGACAAACGTCTCAGACGCTTTGCCAAAGGATCAATGCCCACAAAACATATTAGACAGGATCACAAAGAAAAAACAGTTTCTTGCCATTTCAACCAGAAAGGACATTGTCTCAACGACTTGATTACCTGCATTCTGCTTCAAAGACCTTTTAAGACTACACTTGAAAGAGAATCCTCTAAAATGTCATTCATGCTTAAATTTGACACTTTACGCCTAAGTTTGAACAAAGACTTTAATTATCTTACCCATTACAAAGATAGCTTCCCCAATTATCACCTCTAACAGCATTAGCTCACAGACATTTACCTCTCCCTTCCCCCCCCCCTTCCCCCTTCTGTTCTGAAATTTGATTTGTCCTTTTCATGTGTGTTCATTTTTTTAAATTGTATCCTTTGGTATATATGGTTGTGACAATTTTCTTCCACTATTTGATCTGAGGAAGTGGGTCTGGCCCACGAAAGCTCATCACCTAATAAACCATCTTGTTAGTCTTTAAAGTACTACATAGTTCTGTTTTTTGATTTATCATCTGGTCCACTATGACGCCCCCAGATCCCTTTCTATAGAACTCCCATTTAACATGTGTGCAGCTGATTGTTCCTTCCCAAGTGGAGTACTTTTGCATTTGTCCTCATTGGATTTTTTCCTATTTTCTTCAGATCATTTCTCCAGTTTGTACATATCATTTTGAATTTTTATCCTACCCTCCAAAGCATTTGCAACTTTTCCCAGCTTCATATGGCCTACAAACTTTACAAATGCCATTATCTAAATAACTAATGAAGATGCTGAACAGAAATGGACCACAAACTGATTCCTATAGGATCCCACTTGATATGCTCTTCCAGCTTAACTATGAACCACTGATAATTATCCTCTGAGAACAGTTTTCCAACCGGTTATGCACCTACCGAATAGTAGCTCCAGCTAGGTTCCATTTCCCTAGTTGTTTGAGAAGATCACATGAGACAAGATGTGCTACATCTATTTCTGCCCCCTCTCCCTCTCATCCACAAGGTTTGCTACTTTGTTAGAAAACTATTATGATAGTTTGACATGATTTGTTCTTGACAAATCCATGCTGACTGTTACTTATTACCTTATTTTCTAGGTCAGTGTTTCCCAAGTGGTGTTCCGCAGAACCCTGGAGTTCTGTGAAGTGAAAATAAGGGTTCTGCGAGAAAATTCCATTACAATACCATTTTATGATTTAAAAAAAAATAATTAATATTATGTGATTTTTGTTTTTAAATATGTGCAGTTCAACTAAATGTTGATCTCATGACCTTGTTTAGCATTTGTTTATTATTATCCTTACTTATTTGTGGTCTGCTTTTTCAGCTCCATATATTAGACTGTTATTAGGGGTTCTGCAAAATTATTTCAAGTTTAAAAGGGTTCCGTGGCCAAATAAAATCAGGAAACTGTTCTAGGTGTTTGCAAGTCAATTGTTTATTTGCTGTATTATCTTTCCAGGAATTTAAATTAAACTGACTGGTCTGAAATTCCATGTTATTTCCCTTTTTATAGAGAAGCATTATGCTTGCCCTTTTCCAGCTGAAATGTTACAAACTGAGCCATGCTGTTACATCTCATGTGGCACTTGGTTCTACTGTACTATCTTCAGTTACAGCCTTTATTCCAAAGCCCGATCCTTCATCTGGAGAAAGTGATTGGGTTCTCCACTTTGGGTGACCTCGATAGGGATGGTGCTTGGAAGAGATTATTTACTTTGTGCAGTAATTCTGGTTCTTTGAGATGTCCTCCTTGCTCTCTGCTTCAGACTGTTGCTTAGAGGATGTTTGTATGGCAAAAGAACTAAGGTCAGTTTATCTGCATACCCTGTATAGCCTTGGTATTGAGCACAAGGAGACACAGGGGTATGTGCACAGGCCAAACAGACATTGCTAATGGAAAAATCTCCCATTAAAGTTTTGAAAAGCGCATGCGTACCTGAAGTGGGTCCCCAATAAGGGCATATGTAAAAGAACCAGTTATGGCGCACAGTGAGTGACCTTTTCTGCTCCTAAAAAGCAATTTAGTAAGTGGAAACAGAACAAAGCATTAGGATCAGGTGACAGGCTACCTCCCCACAGACCACAAGAGAGTGCTCCATGACTATAGTTTGAGAAGTGACTGGGACAAAGAGGGATGGGAACAGGGTATTTGGGAGCATTTTTCACCAGAAGGAAACTACAGAATGGCTTTCTGCTGATGAGTCATGGCCATACATTCTGGTCTTTCTGAAACCTGCTAGTTAAACCAATTCAATCTTTCTTCTTTCATGGGCTTAATCAGGTTAATCTGTATTTTGCTAGCCATCCAGATGAGTTAATCTCTGTATGATCTTTTCAGGTGTCAGTAAAGCCTCCACAAGATGGCGCCTAAACATTTCTCCTTAGCTATCAAATTTATCCCAGAAAAACTTTAAACTAACTTGGTATCTTTTTTTTGGATATTACAAGTTTGGTTGATAAAGGTGATAATGTTGATGTGGTATACTTAATCTTCTATAGCATGTTTGTTTGATATGGCACCGCATGACATTTTGATGAAAATCTCACATATAAAATCAACATGATTTGCAGTATTGTAGCCATGTTAGACCCAGGATATTGGAGAGACAAGGTGGTGAGGTAATATTGATGAAAGAGACAAGGGGCTAACAGCTCTTAAATATCGTATGCCTGCACTACTATCTATTAGTGCTTTGAAGCAACACTATAGCCAATTATATAGGTTCTACACAAAACCAACTGATATATTAAAACAATTTCACAATCTGTAGCCAGCAAAGCAAATTGGAAGGTTGACGTCTGGCAATATGCACCAACATAACATCTTGTCCAGCTTCTCATGTAGATGTAAACGGTAGCTGAAAGGATGAAAATTTACAAAAAGCTAATAAAGTGAGTGTGGCTACATTTAAGATAGCCATGTGGGAAAGCTACAGTCATATTTACTGGTGGAAGGCAAAGTATGGCATTTGTTGTAATGCAAATACCTTTCTCCATCTGGTTACCAAAGACTCGTGTCTCTGGATACATTATTTTGGAAAAAGAAATGGGTCTAATCTAAATTTACATTCCTTTTGTTAATTGTTTAGAATCTTAGACTTTTTTTCAAGAAAACTTCACAAACCTTTCCATTCATTTTCAAGGAGCTCTAAAAAACTCTGTCCAAATGTTTGGAGGTCTAACTATCTAAAAGTAGCCAGCTTAATCCATATTTGGATAACTAAATGTGTGCACCAATTTTCAGAACTACTGAGCATTTTTAGCTTCCACCAAAGTCAGGCCACTTCTCCTAAATATACAACAAGGGGCTTGACTTCCAGCCATTTATGTTTTGATTGCTGGTTAGTCCCCTTCATACAAACTTCTGTGAGACTGTATTTTGTGAACTAGTTATTTTCAGAAATGAGCAGTAGGCACTGCATCCATGACCGGCCTAGTCATATTTTTCAAAAATATTACACAAAACAAGTTTTTAAATGTAGTTAGGCCTTTTTTTGAAAAAACTTCTCCTGCGTCTAGACTACTGCTGCATTCTTTCAAAAGTAAATCGAAAGAATGCAGTTTTTTTGACCACGGAAAACCTCGTTTTACGAGGAATAACACCTTTTTTTTTTTTTCCAAAAGTACTCTTTTGAAAAAAGGCGCTATGTAATACAAACTGTGCTTTTTTAAAAGAGAGCATCCAGAGTGCCTGGGTGCTCTTTTTCGAAAAAGCGGCTTGCTTTTTCGAAAGTACTGGTTGTTGTCTAGACACTCTTTTTCGAAAGAGGCTTCCAGTCTAGACGTAGCCCAACAGTATTAATAACTAGTATGCCTTGCTCCTTCCCCAAATATGTACGTGAATGTAACTGGCAAGAAAGGGATATGGATGTTCACAGTGGAAGTGGCAACATGAAGAGATAGAAGAATCCCGTTTAAGATCTGCTCTCATCTTCAAATGTTAATGGGCGGTGGTGCATGCATCCAAGGGAGAGCGGAATTGCGTGTGAACAAATTGCATGACTGTAAAAATAAAACAGAAAACAATTTGTGGGTATATAAGTTGAAGCTGACCTTGAACAGGACTGTTTACAGGGGGCACAAAGGACCAATTGCCCTGGGGTCTGGTGATTCAGATGACAGGACAAGAATCACCACCCAAGCACCAGGTAACATGCTCTAGAGTCCTGCACCACATGCTCCATACAGCTCTGAAGGCTGGGGAGGGGAGAGGGAGGGAGAGAGGGAAAGGGTTGGTGTGGGTTAGCTGCCCAAGTCCCACCCCTTCTGGGAGTGTAGAATGGGTCTTCCCCCACATTGCCCAGGGGCCCAACAATCCTACCTGCTCCCCTGACTTTGAATAACCATAATTTGCACAGCAAAAGACTTGGAGACATTGATCCTTGTGCATTAGCAATCAGTGCTTAGGAGGGAGGATGTTGCATAGTTTATCCAAACAGGTATAAATGCAGTTTTCATTGAGGAAAAACTACCTTTCCAAAATACAAATTTCATTACTCCTTGAACACCCTCTTTTTAAATGTAACTTGTCTTTTCATGACACTTACCTAATCATTGACTTTTTCTGTAAAGAAAAATGTACTAGAACATTTACTACACCAATCTTATTATGGCTTACTGCTATTGCAGTGATGACACTTGGAAAATATCACATGTAGTGTTCAGATGATCTTAGATTTGCCTTATGTGTCTACAGAATGTAATGTAAAAGAAAAAAGATGCACATCAAAAAAGTAATTGAAACTTGTTAACACAGGTGCTTTTTCAGTTTTTACAGACTATTTTACTAGTGACTTACAGGAAAGTGGCCAATGGAAGCTGAGACTTTTCTGGGTGTGGGGGCAAGGCAGCATAACTTCTCAGCTCCCATTGGCTGGTTTCTGACCAATAGGACCTGAGAGATTTTGCTGGGGGCAGGGGCAATGCATGAAGCTTCTCCCTTCCAGCAGCTCAGAGAACTACATACATAGTGAGCCTACAGTCAGGAGCTGCTGGCAGGGAAGTCTGCCTGAGAATGCTGCTCTCTGGGAGATGCATAGCAAGTGCTTCTCACCTAGATTCTCCCTCTCACACCCCAGTCCCTTCCTCCCCTCAGCTCCCTCCCAGTTCCTGCATCTCTCCTAATCTTTCCCCATGCTAGAATCCTTCTCCTGTGCCATACCCCCTCCTGGACCCTGAACCCCAATCCCCTGCCCCAGGTCATAACTCCCCCACCAGACCCTCTCTCCTCTCCTACACCTTCCCCCAAATCAGAATCCTCTCCTGCACCCATACCCCCTACCAGGCTGCACCCTAATCTCCTGCCCCAGATCATAGCCCCCTCCTTCACCCAAACTCCCTCTTAGACCTCACATCCTGTCCTACCCCAAGCTCCCTTCTGTATTCCACCTATGTCCCAGACCCCACAGCCCTCCATAGAAAAGTGTGGCCCTTAACCACTTACCAAAATCTTGGTGTGGCCCCCATCAGAAATTGCCCAGCGGTTTAAGTGTTAAGTAATTAATATTGAATGTCAATTGATATTGGTACATGTTTGATTACTATATTATTATATTTAATAGATATTGTTATAAAGTACAGAGTAAGAAGTGAATGATTATATTGTTATATATAATAGTTTATTGAAATTGTAAAGTTTTTATTTGCCATGCTGCTTCATGTTTATACTGTAACTATTGCCTCTGTTGCTATTCTTTTACTGTAACTGTTCATTTCTAAATAAGTACATTTTTATATTCAAAGAATATATTGCTTGTTGCCTGTTCTTGATTGGAGGGCTGAATCTGTATTCTTTTAAAGGAAAGTTAGCTAACTGTGGCCTTTCCTTTAAAATCCCTTAGGGCCATACAACATTTGTAATATGGTAATTAATAAATGTAATTCAAAAACATTGTTTTATTATAATAATCAAAATTATTTATTTATTTATTTATTTATTTAGCATAATTGGCTTTACGTCTTCCGGTAACAAGACAGCAACATCATATGATAAGTAAATACTTTTAATTCCAACTAACTCAGAAGGATGTACAACAGCAGTTATAAAAGTTAGACATTTTAAATCCGCAATTCTAGAGTACTAGTATCCAACAGTTTTAAGAGAGCTGCAAGGAGATGTCTGTCTAGATTGTTAATGCTGATTTTAGTACTAGGGAAGTTCCAGAGAAGTGGAAGAAAGATAATGTGGTATCAAAATTTTAAAAAGGTTAAATCAGATGACCCAGGAAATTACAAGTGTCTCAATCTGACATGAGTCCTGGACAAAATGGTGGAATGGCTGAATCAGGACATTTAAAATAAAGAATGGATGGAGGGTAATGTAATTAATGCTAATCAATATAGGTTTAAGAAAAATAAATCTTGTCAAACTAACTTGATACACATTTTTATGATATGGTTAATAACATAATAGTGCTAATATAATATACTTAGGCTTCCATAATGTATTTTAATGGTACTTCATAACATTTTGATTAAGAAACTAGAACAATACAAAATCAACATGTCACGCATGATTTTTAAAAATCTGGCAGTGCTCCCTGATTTAATCCTTGCATTTCCAAATTAAATAAAAATGTAATAGGTAAAGAGAATGACAGTGTAGAATTACCCTCAAATAAACTCATTTCACAATACTTTTGGTTTTGGGAGAAAACACTTTAAACACAGATTTTCTAAATAAATTTATTTACGGATAAGCTATGTTGTAAAAATTATAGGGATACATTATTGTAAAAGTGCATGTGTGTGACAGGCAAGAATGCAACCTCCTCCTCCCCCCCACATATTTCTACCATTAGGCTGGTTGAAAGCAGATCTACCATGATGATCTACCATGCATATTCTTGTCCAATGCTGGTCATTATGTATCTCTTTGGCTGCAGTCTCTAGTTGGCTTGTCATAAGAGATTTTTTTCTCCTAGTTTTGCCATTGCCATCCCCTCTCTCTCCCTCACTTGGGGTCCTCCAGCTGAGCTTCTGTCTTCCTGAGAAATGAGGGCTGAGGTGACCCTGGACCTTTTACACTTCCCTACTGAAATGATTTTTCTAGTACACTACCTTGTGGGGGAATATCACCCTCTCCCTATGCTCTGTCTCTATTCTACACATGCTCTTTTGTGCTACATGAATTGACAAATGTGTGGGTTATACACTACAGGCAGTCCCCGAGTTGTCGGATCTGCTGTTACGAATGGGGCTTTTCTCGCCCCGGAGGACGCGAGCGGCGGGACGCCCAGATGCGCCGCGGTCCCGCTGCCCGCGTCCTCTGGGGCAAGAAAAGCTGCTCCGCATCTCCCTGGTCTGCTGGGGGAGGAATCCCCCCCAGCAGACCAGGGAGACGCGGAGCAAAGCCACGGAGCACGTAGGCAACGGGACCGCTCAGACGCGCTGCGGCTGTCCCGCTGCCAGCGTCCTCCGAGGCTTTACTCCCCATCTCCCTGGTCTGCTGGGGGGGGCTCACCCGCCCCCAGCAGACCAGGCTTTTCTCCCCGACGATGCCTGGGGTAGAGCAACTGGGGCACTGCCGGGTTGGTCCCACAGCACCGCTCCTCGGCGCGACTGGACCAACCCGGCAGCACCCCAGCTGCTCTGCCCCAGGCATCCCCAAGAGAGCCTCTATTGAGAAAAGAAGAGTAAAGAATCAGCTTCAGCTGAAAGGACCATCCCAGCAGATAGGCACTCAGTTCCATGCAAACTTCTGTGGATACAGGCAAAATTGCTGACTCAGAATGGTAAAACTATACATATAACCATGATCAAAGTCAAAAAGCCCCAGCAGACATAGTTGAGTGACCAAATTTGAGTTTAAATAACATGAGATTTATTAAAATTAAAACTGATTAGCTAAGCTACCTCATTATTGTCATAAGTTTGAATGGTTAGCCATAGACATTTGTTAGCAATCATTATAGGGCATTCCCCCTTTGTACTCTCAAAATAAAATAATACTATCCACCAGTATTTCAGTTTTACAGTGCAAGAAAGCATTTAAACATTAAAATGTCCTCAGGTGTCTTGAAGGAGATTTTGTTTCTTGGTATGAAAAGATTGCTAACAAATGTCTATGGATAACCATTCAAACTTATGACAATAATGAGGTATTTAGGCATTTATCTCCTGCCTTGCTGAAGTCAGTGGGAGTTTGACAGCTAGGTGCCTAAAAGGATTTGAGCCTTTGTTTCGCTGAATTGCAGTGTAAGTTTATACACTCTCTTTATACGCTCAGTCATTTTTGCGGAAAAATTTGCCAGTCTAGACGCAGCCTAAGTGCATACATTTCCATTTTATTTTCCAAAAAACAAAAATTAATTGTGAAGAACCTAAGCAACACTGGGTATATCTTCTAGTGAGAGAATAAAAGCTAAATGAGGTGGAGGTTAATGCTTTTGGAAGGAGACTTCTCAGACCTAGCAGAATAAGCAGCATATATTAAATTGAATCTACAATATGGCTTGAATTTGATAAGTTTATTTGGGAAAGGTTATTTCACAGATAAAACTCATAGGGAACGGTATTTACACAAACATTTTTTTTGGCCCCCAACTGTGGAAAGGAGGAGGCAATATAAAAAAAAATACATAATGCATTCAAACCCACATGCAGTCATATTAGAGGCATTTTGAAGTTACTTATTTTTGTCTAACTAGTTAAATTGCAGTTCTTGGTTATCTGGGTCAGTGTGAAATAAATAATGGATGAAATCGCCAACTAGGAAAACACTGCCTTTAACAATGTCACAGAACTGTAAACTGCCTTTATTTATGTGAGAACAAGGGGCTGCAGCGTTTAAGTGGATTTAAATAAAATTAGCGGCTCAATATCAACCCTGAGATTTTAGCTTTTATTCTTGGCCTTAAGACTTCTAAAGTAAGTTCCTCAGCAGGTGTCATCAAAGTCAATGATACTGCCCCTGCTTACACTGCATCACACAGGTTTACTCACATGGCTTTTAGCATTTGATTGCTTGACTGTGTTCTGGTCTCCAAAAAGTCAGTCCACTGGCCAAATACTCTTTGCAGCACTCTCTTGAATAACTAGGCTACTGTGTGTGCTCTGAAATAGCTACTATGGACTAAGAGCTGAAATAGTCTCCATACTTCATGTCCCTCATTAGCACTCCAAATTAGGAAAATGGCTGCTTGAGCTGAATAATCATATCCACTGGTCCTACCCTGCTTAAATCTTCTCTGCATGCTAATGAGCAGGGAGACCACACCAAGCAGAGCTCTAAGGGAGGTGGCTCTTTGTATGCGTGTGTGTTGGGGGGTTGTTAAATACCTTTTTATGGTTATTCCAAATCCTACCTCTCTCTGCCTATGCAGTAGGTTGACGCTCGATTCATTGTGGCCAGGGCCCATTACACCTATTGATGAAAAGGGATGGGAGCATACGTTATATACAGTATCATTTTCTGCTGGTTTGGAAAGAGTGAAGGAGTGAGTACCCTCTGGAAAAAAAACAAACTAGTTTTGTAATAGGAGTCTATTAATCCAGCCACATCCAAGACAAAAATACATCTGATCTAGATGGGACAGAGAAGACCCTGCAACCTATAGGAGGAACTACCAGTCAAGAAAGCTGCATTCTTCAAAGTGATAACCATCAACAAGCAGAGAGTAGGAATGTGGGAAGGTCAGAAAACTCTGATATCCAGTAGGCACCTCACCATAAAGAGCTAAGTTTTTCTGGAAAGCACTTAGGTATTGCCATGGTTTGCTCAACAGAAAATCTGAAGAGAAAGCAATATTTATGGTTGATTTTGAAAGCTATAAAAATCATTAAGTACTCTCATGAGAACCTTAGTTTTGCTAACTCACCATAGCTTTTAATAAACAGGCAATATCTTTTATAGGGCATTCCCCCTTTGTACTCTCAAAATAAAATAATACTATCCACCAGTATTTCAGTTTTACAGTGCAAGAAAGCATGGTGTTAGAGAAAACTTTAATATTTTATCTACTTCTCTTTGAATTGGCAGTTATAATTTTACACTTCACAGTTCTTGCTCAAATCGACCCAGTGAGGAACCAGAAGCACCAACCTTGTTACTGTATCTCCGTGGTCCCCAACCTGGTGCCCGCGGGCGCCATGGCGCCCGCCGGGCCCTTTACATGCGCCTGCGGAGCAATCTGGGCTGGCCCCACCCCCGGGTGTGCGGCAGGTGCCAGCCCCGGGCGTATGGCCGGCCCCGGGTGCGCCACGCGTGCCGGTGCCGACCCTGACCCCCGGTCCCAGTCCCCACGCGTACCCTTGCCGGCCCTGGCGCCAGCCTTGACCCCGCCCCCAGGGGCGCCGCGCGGAACCTGGGCAGCCCCTGCCTGGGATCTCGGCACATGCCGGTGCCGACCTCGGGCGTGCGGCGCATGCTTGGCCATGCCCCCAGTCACGTGGCCTGTGAGCAACCCCGCCCCCATACGCGCAGCGTGTGAGTGGCCCCACCCCCAGGTGCCCGGCAGCCCCAAAACGTTGGGGACCACTGCTGTATCTACAGAGATCTTAGTGTATAAAGGCAATTCCTCTTCTTTCGTTTTAAACATACCTTTTTCAAATTTTCTAGAAAGCAATGGATGTAAAACAAGATCATTCTTAAAGTTCAAATGGAAACAAACACAAATCTACATGTGCTAGAAACAATGAGCCACTAAGTATGATTTTGTTTAAAAAATCTGATTTCAACAGACTGAAAACTAATTAACTTTTAATTTCTGGAAGATATATTGTGAACAGAGAATTTTGAAACTTTTACAGTATTTTCTTACAAGCAGATATTCTTGATGTATATATGATTCACTGTAAAAATGTTTATATGTGCTTGCTAACAAGAGCCTATGTAATATTAAGACTAATTATAGCAAATTTGGAACAGTTCATGATAAAATCAAAGATGTATTGACAATCAAAAATATGTTTAAAAGTAAGACATGCCATAGAGTATTGTGTACTGGAATATTAAAATTGTAGAGAGAATGCTGATTACAGGGTGTAACAATTATTAGTTCTGTACAACACTGTTATTTTTCATGACGAGGGTTGGCTTTCTAATACTGTAAATTATATATATACATGCAGGGTAGATTTTTTTGTGAAGCTTTGTAAAAAATCAGAAAACAACTTGACTTAGAAACTCCTCATCTGTTTTGGTGTTTGAGAAATGCCTCTTAGGGTATGTCTACACAGGAAAAAAAAAATCTATGGCTGACACATCGTAGGTGATGTGGATTGGGCTTGGGTTTAGTAAATTGCACTTTAAACAGCCTTTTAGCTTGAGCCCCAAGAAACCAGGGGCTCGTCTACACTGGCCCCTTTTCCGGAAGGGGCATGTTAATTTCACCTATCGTAGTAGGGAAATCCGCGGGGGATTTAAATATCCCCCGCGGCATTTAAATAAAAATGTCCGCCGCTTTTTTCCGGCTTTTAAAAAAGCCGGAAAAGAACGTCTACACTGGCCCCGATCCTCCGGAAAAAGCACCCTTTTCCGGAGGCTCTTATTCCTACTTCAAAGTAGGAATAAGAGCCTCCGGAAAAGGGCGCTTTTTCCAGAGGATCGGGGCCAGTGTAGACGCTCTTTTCCGGCTTTTTTAAAAGCCGGAAAAAAGCGGCGGACATTTTTATTTAAATGCCGCGGGGGATATTTAAATCCCCCGCGGATTTCCCTACGATGACTGGTGAAATTAACATGCCCCTTCCGGAAAAGGGGCCAGTGTAGACGTAGCCCAGGTGAGCTGGCACTGGCCAGGCACAAGTACAATGTAGACATATTCCTAGAGATTTTCTATCCTGAGTGTGTGCATGGGTGTGTGGATGGGCAGGTTTTACTATTAATGTGAGTTTAACCTGAAAGAGTTGAAAAGGACTGAAAATATTTTGGCATTAAGATAATTAAACCAATGGCTCTCTTCTAAACTGCTAAGGCTTTAGATGTGATCCTTTAAGTTGTACATCTTTGTGGAAGCATCAGTGTGGTTAAAATGGGCTCTGCATCAGAAACTGACTTCTTATCATACATGCTCCTTTTGAAGTGAAGGGTCACTTACCTTTTCTGCTGTGGAAATGTGTCTCTATCTTAGGCAGCACAAGGCCAAGTTCAAAAGCAAAAGAATACATGCTAAATTGAAGGGTGGAGATCAGATGATTAAGCTGGCTTGGAAGAAGCTGTCTTGGAGTTTTTTTGCTTCTTCCTTTGAGCTTTTTATTTTAATAAAGTCTCTAACAATTCTGTCATAGTAGAACATTCGGAAAGAGGTTGTAGTAGTCCTGGGAGACAACATATATTAGGAATGTTTTATATTTCTGCCTAAATTGGCTTTTAGAGAAGATTATTTAAATTGTGGAATAAATGGGGCCTGTTTAAAGATAGAGTCCCTGACCAAGAGTATCTTCTTCCCAAATACTGTAATGAAATTAGAACAAGCTAATAAAAGCATGGAGAGAGTTATATAACCTGAAGGATTTTAAAAAGAGATTTTAAAAATTGCATAAGGTAACTTTTCTACTTTAATCAAACCCCTTGATCTTTCAATAGATGTTTAAAAATATTTCTTCTAGAAAAGATGACCTCCTATGTGGTGTGAGTTTTATGTGCTTCTGAGGAAGAGTTTGGGGAAATAATATTGATTACAATTTCCCCTGTGATGTATAACACTATACATAATCTGTAAATGAGCATAAACAATTGCTTGATCATGAGGTGTAAAACTCATTTTGTGTAAAACTAACCATAACTTTATGCAAAAATAAAAACCACTGCAAACTGTTGCCTAATGCTAGCACATAAAACTTAAGATAAATGTTCATTTTAATAGAAAGTGATAAACAGTCAGCAACAGAGTGCCCACGTGTTTTCTGACCACGCATTGAACTTCCACTTCACTAACAGAAGTTCTGGTTAGCAGTGTTGCTCACTTGAAAAATCTCAATCAGCAACTTATGTACTAATTACAAAACGAACAGCTTCTGATAAGAACTCAGATGCCTTTTTAATAGTGCATATCTCATAGCTATATGACCTGTCCTTGCTGTGATATTCCAAAAGGAAGATCTTTTGTAATAAAGATCTAGGTGTGTCATGGCACTGCAATCTGAGTTTGGAATCTGAATAGTGTATGGCTCTGTGATGGGGTATCTGCCCCCGCACTGGGTTTTAAGGGGTTAAGAGCATCCTAGGGAGGCAGTGCAGAATGCAGCCAATTAGAGAAGAGCTGAGGGGAGCAACTCATCATGGCCTGGCAGGCCCTTATGAAAACAGCTTCAAGGCAGAGCAGCAGCTTCAGTCACTCCCTGAAACTTGAGGAGGAGGGGAACTGGATAGAGATGTGCTTTAGGCAGAGACCTGGGGTGCTAAAGGCAGTTTCTGGCCTGATGAGTCAAGGGAAAAGAGAGTTAGATTAAGGTGGGCTGTGGGGAAATGGCCCATGGAATTCTATTTGAAGAGTCCAAGCGGGCACAGCAAGTAGCAGACTTCTATGTGGTTCCCCATTGGAAGTGGCTAGATCAGAGGTGGGCAAAAGTGCCTCCGCATGCTGGATCCGGCCTGCCAAGCAGATGGATCCGGCCCACGGAGGCCCTGATACTTCTCTGCCCCAGGACAATTAGGGCCTGGGCGTGGGGAAGTGCGTGAAGCCTTCTCTGCTCTGCCCGCCCCCCTGCAAGCAGTGTGCGGTGCTTTGAAGCACCATGCACTGCTCGCAGGGTGGGGCAGAGCGGAGAAGACTTCCTGCGCTCCCCGCCCCCAGGTCCATCAGGTTCTGGGGGCTTCAAAGCAACATGTGCTCCTTGCAGGGCGAGAGGAGGCTTCCTGTGCTCCCCCGCCCCCAGACCCTGATGGATCTGCGGGTGGGGGAGCATGCCAAGCTTCTTCCAGGGCATGGGTGCCTAGTGGGAAAGGGGGGCAAAGGGGCTTCCCCACCCCCAGGCCAATCATGGTCTGGGGGTAAGGTAGCCCGCCCTTCCTGCTTAGGCCCCATCCCTTCCTGTTTAGGCCCTGACCCTTCCGGGGTGGTCCGGGGCTACTTCAAAAAATTTTGAAGTGGCCCCCGGGGCAAAAATTATTGTCCACCCCTGGGCTAGATAATAGATTGCAATTGCCATTGAGAGACGTGGCTGGACAGGGGTCACAGAGATGTACCCCTGAAGAGGGGATTTAGGATATGGTATGGCTGGAGGGCAGTGTCACTGAATAGTGTGACTGAGGAAGGCTATGGGTCCCGGAGCAGAAGAGGTGATAGATGGCGCACCACCAGGGCAAGGCACATTGGCTGCTAGAGCTAAATCCAGCTTCATTGACAAGAAAATGCTTGCATTCTTAGTGAACCCCATTACAAACCCCTTCTTCCCACCCTCTACCCTCTCTTTCTGGGGTTCAAGCCAGCAGAGTGGCACAGCCTTCCCATCCCCACTCCTCTTGTTTCAGGATGTAATTTTTATCAATGGCAGGTCTCTTTTCTCATTGGAATGGCCAAAGGGGACTTAATGGATTTTTCACAGCAGCTTACAGTGAACCCCCTCCTCTATAGCTCTTGTGATTTCTTCAAATGGAATTTTTCACCTCTCTGTGCTTTGTCCTCAACTGAAGAGAGAATGATTAAACAGGAGTTGGCAGAGCAAAAATGTCATGCTGCAGTTGTGCAAAATGAGGGTCAAGACATGCGGAATCTTATAATCATTGGAAAGCAGGCTTTGGGAATAACAGACTAGCTTATCCTTTAAAAGAATAAATCATTCACTGTTCTCCTCTCATTGAGAATTGAGAGTAATATTGCTGAATGTCAATGAACCATCCAGAGAAGCAAGGTGACCTAGTGGGTAGAACATGAGGGAGGTGGGTGATGTGTGGCTTCTGTTCTCAGCTCTGTCACTGAATTGTTGTGTGAAGTTGCAAAAGTCAATTCACCTCCCTCTACCTCAATTTCCTACTCCATGATAATGATGCTTACCACCTTTTGTAAAGTGCCTTAACATTTAGGGATGAAAAGTAATGTAGAAGACAGAGGGTAAAAAAACTCCATTCTGAATTGGTTCAAGAGTCTCTATCTGCAAATGATCTCTGCCAACATCCAGCACCACATGCTGCAGAGGAAGATTCTAAAACCATCAGAATGGATAAGTTGTAGACTGCTACCCATAGAAAAGATCCCCATCTAATCTGTGGCCACCGGCCCCAAAGCTGACTACAATGTCCCTGGATTTATTTTCTGTCTTTGTACCTCTCTAGCTAGACAACTAGAAAACAGAAATAATCTACTTTTGTTACCAACCTCCTTTCAGTGTTTTTATTTGCGGAATCTTAGGGGAGGGCATCATGTCACAAAAGTGCCAGCCTCAACAGGACCTGTATCTTTATGAATTAGTTCATAATTTCCAGATATGATACCCCCTGAGACCTGTTTTGAAGAGCCTGGCAGAATCCCAGTTGTGAGGTTTTTGTTGTAGGTTTTTTAATATCAGGTCTGTGTTCTTCCTTCCACACTTGAAGATCTGAAAGTGAAGGAGGAAAGTTATTGAAAAATTTTGAATCAATTCAAAACTTGAAAATTTTGTGTTCAAGTTTTCATCGTATTGAAATTAGTTCTGAGAGAAAGGCAATGGACAGGGCCTTTAAAAATGTGATTTCAAATATATTTTATGGACTTTTGTTTTGGGGTTTAGCATCATGATGGCCCCAGTACCGAATATATCAGGAAGTACTCCACTCAAACATTGAACATCCCTTTAACCACTGACATGGCTTTAGGCTACCACTCTGGGATCATGATCCTGGGGATATCTAACCAACCAGCATAACTCGGAGTAGCTTTAGGGCTGTCTTAAAATACGTTCAGCTACCACAGCCACAGTAGATGGCCAGTGGTTATTGGGCTAAACTCCCTTCCCCTTTCACATGCTGCCTACACCAAGGCTGTGACTGCTGTGGGACTCTACCAGCCCTATGCAATCAAGGGATTTTCCTTCCCATTAGGAGGAACACCAGGGGACCAGATCTGCCAAGCTTTAAGCAGCCAGAATGGGACTAGTTCTGGAATTGCATCTTCTGGTCTCTGCAGTTTACTTGGTTAAGAGGTTGATGATTATAGCTGTTGTTGCCAAGCTTTCTGTCCTTAATGTCCAAAACTTGTTTTTCTTAACATCTATCATTCCACATGTACAGTACTTCACTATTAGTTGATTTTTTTTACTCTGTGCAACCTAAGACAATATCTCTGAGTACAATTGGCCCCTTCCCTGCAAAATAACGTGAGATTGGTACATGCTGCAGAAAAGATGAGTCATGTGGAGAGAGACTGTGAGTGTTCTCTATAATGTGCTCTGTGTGGGCTTCTGTTACTGTTAATGTCAAAGATTTACTCTTTGTCCTGTGGAGCACACCTGGCCAAAACTGAGTACAAAGGAGCCCATATCTTTTGTTCATAAAACCAGCAGGAGGCATGCACGCTATGTTGGCAGAAGAAAAATATAGATCCTTCTTTTCATTCCATATAAGATGGCCTTTTGGAGACTGCAATTTCTCTTTCTGCACTGTCTGTCTCCAACAGACTTTCAGCACCATTGGAAATACAGGTCACTGAATCAAACTAACCTTCCTTCTACTGCACTTTAAACAAGCAGAAGTGGAAAAACAGAGGAAACCAAGCAGACAGGCTTTTCAGAAATAAACAAACATTTGAGGTCATAACTGGCATATACCTTGTTTCCATAACTTGTAACTATTTTTACTCTTTCTGGTTTTTAATATTCTTTATTCTATGTGTAAACTACATTTTTGTTCACTGCATCTTTTGTTAGTCCTCTGAGAATTTTAGCATATTTTTCTATGTAATTTTTCTTTGACATACCCTGTGATGGGGTGTACTTCCCACACTAAGCCTACAGAAACTAAATTAATCCAGGTGGGCCTAAGCAGCTAATTAGGCTGCAAAATGGGGGAAGGCCTTAGACTGGAGGCAGCTAATTAGAGAGAAGCTCACCTGGCCTCACAGGCAGGGCTTTTACAAAAGTCATAAAACTAGAAGCTGGAGCAGGATACAGCGTTTGAGGAGCCACAAAGATAAATTCCCTCCTAGGAAGGAAAACCTGAAGAGTGTGTGAAACTCAGAAGAGGGCTGGAGGTATGGAAGCAGCCTAGGGAAAAGCAGGAAGGTGCAGGGAGGGACCTTGCTGCTGTGTAGAGAATCCCTGAGCCAGAACCTGGAGAAAAGGGTGGACTTGGGTTTCCCTGCCAGCCACTATGGAAGTGGCACTGTGAGGCAATGAAGTAGGAGACTACTGGAGAGCAGGAACCTTGACACGCTTCTTTCCCTCCACCCTCCTTCAGAAGGGGAGAGCACAATGGTGATTTGGCCAAAGGGCTGCATAATACAAAGCTTCTGAGAAGGGGAGAGGAACTGCTGAGGAGAAACTGACAGGGCATCAACACAAAGGGGCATGGCTTGCCTGAGCTAATCCCAAGAGCTGACAGGAGGAGGAACCCTATCAAACAGTGAGTAGGAAACCATGCCATAGGCCCACAAGGGTATACAATTGCTGTGTAGCTATATGCTTGCTGTACGTTTTCTGCAGTTACCTTGTGCGCCTGCCTGTTCCTTGGTCTTCTGCCCCTTGCATTAATACTCCTGCGGGAGAGGAGCGTTCTGCCCATCCTCCATCTGACCGTGACAATGAGGAGTGTTTGGGGGTGGAAGTGAGGCTTCAGTTTTCCTTTTTTTTTTCTGAGAGATTCTTGTCTCTTTTGGGGGGCTATCTGTAAAATCACTCACTGACGGGTATAACACCTCACTTTCTAAAGACAGTTGTTTATTTTAGCCAACATTTCCCCTCTATCCCAACATCCCTTATCTGGATGCTTTCCGAAGCCCAGTGAGATAGACTTTGTAAACTTAGTTACAGTGATGACAACCCTGGTGCCTCTCCATTACCCAAAAGTAATGTGTCCATCACAGCCTATTTATCAAGCCCAGCTGTTAAATTTCATTACTGTGTCTGAGTGAGGTTACCGAAACACTTCTACAAAAGGGTTGTTTAACCAGGTATGCAGTTTGAGCAAATGCTTGCAAACATAAGGGCTGTGTCTAGACTACATCCCTTTTTCATAAAAGGGATGCAAATTAGACATATTGCAACTGCAAATGAAGCGGGTATTTAAATCTCCCCTGCTTCATTAGCATAAACATGGCTGCCGCTTCTTTCCGGCTTGGAGCTTTGCCAGAAATAAGCACCAGTCTAGACGCAGATCTTTATTAGAAAGAGACACTATCTTAAAATGAGGAATAAGGGATCTTTTGGAAAAGGCTTTATTTTCCGAAAGATCTGTGTCTAGACTGGCACTTTTTTCCGGCAAAGCTCCGAGCCGGAAAAAAGCGGCAGCCATTTTTATGCTAATGAAGCGGGGGAGATTTAAATCCCCGCTTCATTTGCAATTGCGATATGTCTAATTTGCATCCCTCTTACGAAAAAGGGATGCAGTCTAGACACAGTCAAGCTGTAGTGATAAGCAGTACTCAAACAGTATGTAATTGTTGGGTTTATTACTGAAGAGGATCTTAGATCTGTTCTGTGCATAAACCTATGAACAGACTTATTATGCGCTCTCATACGCTATTGTATGATAGGACATTACACTGAGAAGGAGACATTCTAGTATACAGTATAAAAAAGAATTAGCTAGACTAAAATTATTTTTCAGAGCCCCCCTGATACTCCTGCATTTTTTAGTAACAGGTAAAAACTGTCTCTTGTCACAATGGAAACTTTTTTTTTAATCTAATCAAGGAATCTCATTGGTAATTGGAATATGATCTAACCAAAAATGCATACTTGAAGCTAAGTGAGAAGCATATGTTCTTAACTGGGACTCCTGACCTTACTAATTAGACTTTATATTTATAGCCAAATTATTTGTTCACTCTTTTAATCCTGTCTGTGTTCAGTTGGCATTGTGTTCAGCCAAAAGTTGTCTGATTAGATCACAAGTGTTAAGCAAAAATGAAATTAGAGGTGAAACCTGAAAAAAATGCAGGAGAGAGCTCTTGAAATTAGTCAGCTCTCAGATAACAATTTGGTGAATAGCTGGCTTCCTGAAAGAGAGAGGAAATTATGAAGTGAACATACTGTGCCACTGACAAAATTAGAGTAATAAATCACATGTTAAATGGATTAAAAACTGGCTAAGCCATTTCAAAATGGCTGTAAGTGGGGAATTCAATATAAAATGTTTTTACCAGGGTTCAGCAAAGATTGAATTGCATTGGAAATAGGGCCAACCTTCTTCATCCCCCACCCCCACCCCGCACCTTTTTCATCAATGAGCTGGGAAGTAATTATAAAATCACCGCTGTCAAGACTTATGGATGAGCCAGAGTCTGATGGCGTGGTAAGGTAGCAATGAGGGTAGGGCAGTCTGCTCAATAAACTGAGCCCATTCAAACAAAACTAATTTGAGTCCTACCAAATATAAAGTTATACATCTAAGAAGGAGGAATGCAGGCTCCATCTACAGAATGAGGGACAGCAATGACTTTGAACGGGATTTAGAAATTATAATGGACACAACTCAGCGTGAGCTTTCAGTCCAGTGCTGTGGCCTAAAGGTCTAAGGTGGACCTTTGATACATAAACAGGAGACTCATATGCAGCATTTCAGCAATTGTTGTCTCCTTTGCTGTATGGTGAATAGGAATAGGGAGGTGAACTTAACATCTGCATATAGTGTGGTAAAGTCACCTCCTTGTTCCTACTAACTATGTCATCGATGGGACCCATACTGGAAGACTACATATTGACCTGGAACCCATATTCATACTGACTACTGTTCCGTGGGGTGTGGCAATTGGAGAGAGCCATGCACAATTCGAGGGCTGTAGAGTGAGCTTTAAAGAGTCGGTCTGTTCAGGTGATCAGAAAGGAGGTTGAGAGGTGAATTCAGGATAGTACCTTCGCTGGGAGAAAATTCTGGGGTCTAGAAGGCTCTTTGGTCTAGCAGAGGCACACCAAGAATCAATATCTGTCTTGGCTTCAGCTTCCGATCTAAAATTAAATCTAAAATTAAATGTAGGCACTTCTTTTAACACAATTAATCACTGGAACAAACTACTAAGGGAAGTGAGGCTTCTCCTTCTCTCTGTCTTCAGGTCAATGCACATTCCCTTTCTGTAAAAGATGCTGTAGTACAGGGATGGGGAACTTACCACTTGTCAGAGGGATCTGGCCTGCAGGTTACCTTAATCCAGCCCATGAGGCTTGGGGCTCCCCCTCCATGCAGTGGGGTAAGCTGGTGTGCTAGCCACGTGCGGGGAGGGAGATGCTTAGCTTTGGCAGCCCTCTGTGTGGCTGGAGCATGAGCTCTGGCTCCCTGTTGCAGGGAGTGGAGCCCTGAGCCTTCCAGGCCAGATCAAGGCAAGCTGTGGGCTGGCTCCCACCCATGATCTCTATCTGGAAGGGAGGAGGAATTGGCTCTGTGTGCTGTCATTTCTGCTCCTCCCAGACTGGCAGTACAGGGAACTCTGCTCATTTGCAGGCTCCACCCCCATGGCTCCCACTGTCAGGGAGTTGTGGCCACTGGGAGCAGCGGGGAGGCAGTGCTTTCGAGTACAGGGTGCTGAAGGGTGATGTGCACCATCCTGGGAGCAGCACCAGATAGGGTGCAGGCTGGGGGTGGAAGTGCTGAGTCTGGGATGGAGGGGGTATGTGATCGGAGTACCTAATTGATTGGGGGAGGGATAGCTCACTGGTTTGAGCATTGGCCTGTTAAACCTAGGGTGGTGAGTTCAATCCTTGTGGAGGCCATTTAGGGATCTGGAGTAAAAATTTGTCAGGGATGGTACTTGGTCCTGCTGTGAAGGCAGCAGACTGGACTCAATGACCTTTCAAGGTCCCTTCTAGTTCTAGGGGAGAGGCAATCTCCATTATATATTTATATTTAACTCCCATCCATCTCCCCAGTATTCCCCTCCTACACACAGAACCCCTCAGTTTTGGCCCACCCGAGAGGCTAGTGGGGGCTCAGAAAAGCTGCTAGCCCCAGGCTCCCAGAAGAGTTAATCTGGCTTGGAGGTCAGCCCTGAGGCCTACTGCCCTGGAGCTCAAGAGGAGTTCTACTTCCCGAGCCCTAGGACCCTCCCACCTCATGTGGCCCTGGAGCCTGGGCTTTTTTCTGAGCCCAAACATCTACCCTGCACTTCAACAGCCCCTTTGTCCAAGCTTTGTGAGCTCAAGGTGACTGACCCATGCCAGCTGTGGGTTTTTTTTTAATTGCTTACCCTGAAATGCTAATGGAATTTCTCCTGGTATATGCAGACTTGCTACATTGAAGCACAGGGAAGTAATAGTGTCTGTGGTAGCTCAGTGTGACCTGATACTGTTTTAAGTACTTATGCTATGGAGTAGACCCTATATAGCTACACCAGTTCCTAGCAGCTGAGGGATCTGGTCTTTACAACTGGCAAGGTGTTCACATGCTGGAAGGCAGCCAAAGTAGGGAAACAAGTAATTGACTTATGGCAGAGATGGGAACCCTAAGGCTTGCCTGGATCTGTCCCCAGAGGCTCAGCCTCCCGCCGCCATCATTGGGGAGCCTGTGCTGGCATTCCAGCCCTCCTGCTGCCCCACCATGGGGCTGGAGCACACAATCTACTAGCCTGGGGCCCCCAGGCTCTGGTGTGTGGGGAATGTGAGGAGTGTCTTTCTTCTTAGTCAAGAGCCACATCAGTAAGGGTTTGTTCTTACTTGCGAGTGGCCCGTGATTGATTCTTCACCCCTGATCTATGGGAACAGGGGAAGGTTAAGATTTACATACATACATATATATAGTGCATGAGTAAGAGGCTATAATTTCAATTTGTTTGGATGGTACAAGAGGCTAGGATAAAACTGAGAAATGGGAGAACTTGCAGTGTTGCACAGATCTTGCTGACAGCAATATCTCTGGAACCGCCATCACATAGGTCGCTTAATACAAGACCATACGTGTATTAACTAGGGCTGTGTGTGGGAGGGGGGCGGTGCTGCAGCGTCTCCTGGCTTGAAGTGATTTCCATTCTATTCAGTTGGTTCAATGGCTCTCAGCACCTCTACACTAGACAGGACTTTTGCTCTCCAGTCCCAATGTAATACTACTAACTGTTCAGTAGGGAACTAGTGTGCACTGGCAGGCAGATGTACTAATATGCAAAAACTCTTCTGTATCTAACTCTTAAGAGTCTCTGAATATTCAACCTCCATTTCATCTGAGCCCACAGTAACATCTAAATAGCAACACTTTCTAAACATTGCTCCTACGTTTATTCCCCAAAGGCTTTTGTGTTTTTCTGATGCTCCTCAGAATCTGGTTTGTACTGGGATGGAATACAGTTGAAACTTGTATAGCTGATTTTTAGTTGGGGAAAACTTTTTCCATTGCACCAGTAGGTACAAGTGTAAGGCCTCCATGATTTTCTGAGCCAGAATCTGAATGAAAAATGTCTTGGTATTTGCTAGAAATAGAAGCTATTGTTTGGTAGGTAACAATAGTTTTGGAGATACTTATGCTAATAATTTCAGGAACACTGTGTAATTTTCTTCCCTGCTGTGATCAGTGTATTATTATGTACTGTACTTGTAAGAACTTAATTTTGCTATAAATCCAAGACTGGCATACAAGAGTTTTGGAAAGCTCTATTTAAAGAGGTAATTTCTCGTGTAAATCAGTTCACTGTCCATGTGAATAAATATATTTTTCTCTCTCTATCGACAGAATCTTTCCTATTTAAGGCAACATCACATTAGAGTAGCTGTAGTCTTATATCCAGTTTTTTTTAATTGTAAATATTTTCAATGTAAATTGTTCCCCCAAACGGGTAAGGACTTAATTCCCCTCTATTCCATGAGCTTTCTTTTTAGAGGGTTCCTTGTATTCTTCAAGAGTTCTGAAAACCCTCCCATTTCTCCCCCTCTAGGCCCCAGTTCACCACGATGCTTAAGCACATGCCTAACTTTAAGCAAGTAGATGTATTCACTAGGCCTTAATGGGAGGAAGCGGCAGGGCCGAGCAGCAGGCTGTCAGCACAGCGGGGACTGTGCCCCTCCTCGGTTCTGTCTGGAACGTTCCACCTGGGGCTCTAGAGTGCTGCCTGGGACTCTGGAGGTGATTTAAAGGGCCCAGAGCTCCAGCATCCACTGCTGCCACAGTAGTAGTGGTGGTTGAAAGCCCAGTGCCTTTGAATAGCCAGGCCTCGGTGCAGTTGCCTCTCTTGCTCCCCGTTGGTGGGCCTGACTGCACATGCACTAAGAATGCGCATAAGGATTCTTGCAGAATTAGAATCTTAATTGCCTTTCGAATAGCCAGGTCCCTCTTAGCAGCTGCCAAGAATCCAGGTTAGGAGACTTCATGTGACTTCTGAGTGAGGACACAATCACTTTATCTTCCCATCTGGTTTTAGGGAGTCTCCTTAGACTTTTACTTCACCGCTCATTGGCTTTTTAAAGGCAATTTATTTAAGGGGAATATTCCACCTTTGAAAACTTAAACTGCAAGTATCTGACCGGTGTATGTACTTGCAGACAAACTCTCTATCACTTCACATCAGCACAACGGGGTCTCTTATACAACAAACATGTGGATTCTTCCCCCAAATGCTGTGGGGGAAGGGCAGGGAGTGCGCTCTCAGCCCCAAAATGGCTGTGTTCTTTTCTCCGAATCCCTGAATCAGTTCATCCCTCTGGCAGCCTGTGCTAGTGAGGGTCCCATGTACTCCATGCTGTAAACGAAAACTCCTCCCGACAGACAGCCTAGGAGCTATTTACCTTTCCTGCTCTGTTGCTTTGGGATGAAAAGCTACTGAAGTGCATTGGACATAATTGGCACAGAAAGGCCCAGGGGAAAATAGCCTTTAGTCTCTGCACTGGTATTCAGCTTCTGAATCTCATTGGCATTCTTTGTTCAAAAATGCATCATGACAATTCAGAGCTGCCCTTTTCCCATTCAGGGCACATTAAAGTGGTTTAAAAAACGGGGCTGGTAGCAAAGTTGGTCAGGCCCTGAGCAATGTGGTGGTGGGGGAGGGGCAGGGAGATCTTGACTCCAGGTCCCCTGGAAGGGGCAGTCTCTTGGGTGGAAAGGGTGGGGCTAAGAGCTAGTCTCCCCCAGCCAGC
Source organism: Pelodiscus sinensis (assembly GCF_049634645.1). NCBI lineage: Eukaryota > Metazoa > Chordata > Testudines > Trionychidae > Pelodiscus > Pelodiscus sinensis. Next base: position 39,975,808 of record NC_134718.1, read on the forward strand.
CCTCTGCACCACCCAGACTGTGCCATGTGGGGCTCCAGCAGCAATTAAAGGGCCAGGGGCTCCAGCCACTGCTACTGCTGCAGTGGTAGCCAGGAACCCAAGGCTCTTTTAAATCATTGGGTCTGGGGGTAACGACTCCATTTGTGGCTACTCCTTATCACCCATTTGGTGGCCCTACATAAAAATATTTGTTATATAGTGTAGCTTCCTAATATTATAGGAAATGGTAAAATGCATGGGACAAGTTCTATATCTATATTGCAACTGATCTTGATGTCTTCTGAGAAGACTTTATTGTATTAGTATGGACTTGTTTATAAAGGAAATTGATCTTTCAGTATGGTCTAAAACGTGTGTGTGTGTGTGTGTGTGTGTGTGTGTACAAATAATTATGTTGAGCTATATGATCCTGTTCCACAGAGAGAGGAGCTAAACAGTTTTATCAAGATTCCAGTAAACTTCCGACTTAATGTTTGAGGCTGTTTGGATAACTTTCTGAGGTTGCTTAGCCTGTTAGGCACTCCTTTGTCTGAAGCACTGATGGGGGGGAGGGGATTGAGATAACTTCAATAGAACTGAATGATTTATCTATCAAGAGCAATTTACTGTTGAGGACGGTGAGATATTGTGATATTTACAGGCTGCCTAACTACAAGATGAGGTTGTCCTAGAACATGGGGAGCCACTGGGCCCTGCACGCCCATCTGCAGCCAGCTGTGCCTCTCAGCCAGCAAGTAGAACAGAGGGTTTATTTGTTGTCAGGGACACAGCGTAGCACAGACATATTGTTAATGCAGGAACCAGGAGCACCCAGTACAATCTCACTTGGGGAGGGGGACCCAGAACTTGGGCCCTCTCCCTGCATTCTCAGCCAGCCAAGAGGACTCCCACTCAGCAATTGGTCCCAGCCCTACAGGCAGCTCCGCCCCGTGCCTTTGTTCAGATACCTGGGCAAGGTGTCACCTGGCTCCCGCCCCCCCCCCCCCCCCACACACATGCTTAGGCTCAGGTTACAAGACAGCCTGAGCTGCTATTGTGTATGTGCTAAGGTGCGGCAGCCTCCCCTCTGTGAAAACCACACCCAACATTCCCATCCCCAGCTGAGTTCCGGTGCAGGGCCCAGGGAAACTGAGGCACACACGTGGGGTTACAACAGTACAGGACAAAAGGAATCGCATAAAGCAAACAGCACAAACAATCCCCACTATGTTGCAAAGATGCATTAAAACACTTTTCTTACCTCCCCGTTTTCCAATAAATACAGAATGAAAACTAAGCTTGTCTTTCTGCCTTCTGCTGAGCATAAGAACGGCCCTACTGGGTCAGACCAAAGGTCCATCTAGCCCAGTAGCCTGTCTGCCGACAGTGGCCAGCACCAGGTGCCCCTGAGAGAATGGACCGAAGACAATGATCAAGCGATTTGTCTCCTGCCATCCTTCTCCAGCCTCTGACAAACAAAGGCCAGGGACACTAATTCTGTCCCCTGGCTAATAGCCTTTTATGGACCTAACCTCCATGAAATTATCTAGCTTCTCTTTAAACTCTGTTATAGTCCTAGGCTTCACAGCCTCCTCTGGCAAGGAGTTCCACAGGTTGACTACACGCTGTGTGAAGAACTTTCTTTTATTAGTTTTAAACCTGCTACCCATTAACTTCATTTGGTGTCCTCTAGTTCTTCTATTATGAGAACTAATAAATAACTTTTCTTTATCCGCCCTCCCCACACCACTCATGATTTTATAGACCTCTATCATCTCCCCCCTCAGTCTCCTCTTTTCTAAACTGAAGAGTCCCAGTCGCTTTAACCTCTCCTCATATGGGACCCGTTCCAAACCCCTAATCATTTTAGTTGCCCTAAATGTAAAGTCCTTCTACGTATGCAGGACTCCATTGTGGAGAAGACTGAGAAACCAAACACTGGGTGAGCATCACTGTAAAAATGCCACTGAAAATTATGATAAAGGCTCTCTTGTGCAGTTCTCATCTTGGCTTTGCTGGGTGGTAAAATGAAGCAGTGAAGTCAAATTTTCTTCAATATAGCTGTATGTGTCACCTATAGCTCCTTTTTATTAAGGGGACATAAAAAAGAACAGGGCTTAGTGGTGCAGTAAGTTAATTCAAGAGTTTCTCACCTCTGGACACATGCAAGCCAAGGCTAGATTAAAATGACTTACGAGGTCTCATCCTGGCTTCTGCTTGCATTGTTTGCCATGATGAAAAATCTTGGTAAGAAGTAGGTTAATAGGGATCCTACAAGGCAGGATTAAGGTACATTGGAAGCAATAGCTTACAGCAGGGGTGGGGAACCTAAGGCCCAGGGGACCTGGATCTGGCTCCTGAGGTTTGGGTTTTCCCCCTCCAGCCTCCTGCAATGCATTGGGGAGCCCATGCTGGTGCTCTACTAGCCTGGGCCTGTCTAGGCTCTGGTGTGCAAAAGGAATGTCTTTCTCCTTCTCAGTCAGGGACCATGTCAGAGGGGTTTGGTTGGTGGTGGTTTTGTTTTGCTTCTGACTTGTGTGCAGCCCCTGACTGATTTTTTTTTTCCTGTGGGTCAGTGGCAACCCCCTCCAACCCCAATTATTTTTTGCCTCCCCTGGCTTACAGGGTGCCTGTCAAGACTTCTGAAGAACTGTTCCAAACAGTGGCTATTACTCTGGTGCTTGTGAAACTGAAAATATCCCCAATTCTTAAAATGAATACATGTATATAACATTATCAGTGGTTCTCTTGTCAGCTCTTCTCTTCCCCCTCCCTTGCCTGCAAATTAAGTTCTATTTATGAGGTAATAAAATTTTACAAAGTATTCACTGAGTGCAACAACTGGACACAGGGTAGTATGATACCTGAGGACTTTGCTGGTTTCTGCAGAAGGAAAGAACACCATGTGCCTGTGAGGGATGCAAACAAAAATCATTGAAGGACAAAGGCAACTGGAGCTATCTAGGCAGAAATCTGAGCCTAGGCCAAGCACACATTAAGTGAATGGGATGCTGCCTGGGGTAAATACAGAGGTCCACTTGTATTTACATTGTATGATGGGGGATGGATATTAGGGAGTAAATAGCTAGAAACTGGGTTTTACAGTATTTTTAAACAGGATATTAACAGAACATTCAAATTCTTATTTGGGTGTTTATATCAGAAGCTAGGCCTGGAACAAAAGGGTTTAGCTGCTTCTACAAGTGTTTGAACAGTGATTTGTGCATTTTTGGTGCCCGTTTAAAACACTCATAAAAAGCACTCTTCCTGTCTACAGTAGAAATTAACAATTGTCAAATGTATACAGTTTCATAAAATAGTACTTATCCTACAGACAATTTATTTGTTTGTTGTTTTCTTTTTATATTTGGGAACATTATTAAAGGTCAAATTTTGCACTAAGGAATAAACTTCTACTGATACGCTGCTGATTTAGTGCCATTCTAAAGCAGGGGCAGGCAATAGTTTTTGATGGGGAGTGGGGAGGTGGGGAAGGCTCTCCAAGATTCTGGTAAGTGTTCAAGGGCTGCCCTTTTCTATGGAGAGTGCAGAAGGGGGCTTAGGTTAGGAGATGAGGGTGAGGAGGGACTACGGAAGTTTGGGTGAAGGAGGGGGTTGTGACTTGAGGTAGGGTATTGAGGTGCAGGGGCTGGAAAGGAATATAGGCCCAGGAGAAGATTCTGACCTGGGGGATGGGGTGCAGAGGGTTTGGCCGGTGATCTGGAGCAGGGAGATGTGGTGTGGGGAAGGAATGGGATGCTAGAGGCAGGCTCTGGCCAGGAGGTGCATACTTAGGCACCCTGTACCTCTCTGTACTGTGGAGTGAGGGAGAAGGGGAGACTTTGTGGACTGCCCCTACCCCTTCCAGCCCAATCATCACAGTTCCCATCAGTCAGATTGGGCTGGGGAAGGGCAGCACACAAAGCATGCCCCCCCCCCGCCCCACAAGGAACATGGAGGGAATATATATATATAAAGCAGCCTGGGGCTGCAGCAAGCAGAGAGCCTCCTTCAGCATCCCAGAGGGATGGGCCACAGGCTGGAACAAAAGGCTTGGCAGGCCAGATTCAGCTTGTGGCCTGTATCTTGCACACCCCTGTTCTAGAGCTACAATTGGTAAGATTACATCAATTTCTATTTTTATCAAAATAGAAGACTGTTGAAATCAAAATGCTTGTGAAACTGCATTGATTTTGATGGACTTAAGAGCTTGAAGAAAATTCAGGGGGGAGGTGTCCACCCTATGGCAGAGAGCCCTAGTCCGAGGAGCCTTAATCTGTCAAAATGTTCTGTCTGAACCCAACATATTTTATTCTGAAAAATATTATCTATTATTTGCTCTACAAAATCAAAATGTTGATTAATGCTAAACAGTATCTTTTAGAATTTTTCTTCATAGGGAAACTTCAAATTGCTCAGTTCTCGTTCCAGTTTGAAACTAATCAAAATGTCAAAATCCTGGTATCCTCCATGAAACAGACCCTTCATCTTATGGACAACTCTAACTAGCATGGAACCATATACATATGTATCTGAAGTGAAAGCCTTCAAAGTCTGAACTACCCATATGTTGTAAGTCCAGAAAGTCATGTAGCATCTTGTAATGTTAGGACTACATGTATTTACTCTCCTCTAAAGCTGGAAAGAACCATGCAAGCCTCCTAACTTATGAAAAGGTATTTCCCTTTCTATCTTTTGCTATTAGCCCATCATAAGGTCATCTTTCTCTCTGGTGCTACCTGTGCTGGGGCTTAATCGTTTATATAATGTATCTAAACGGCAAAGGAGAGAACCTTATTTAATCATGCTACATATGTGAGGTGATGGTGGGTAGCTCCACCTCCTCTGCCCAAGAGGCAACTGTACATAGGGAGCTGAGTGCTCAGTCTAGGGGAAGACACCTGAGAATGGAGTTGGGGAGTTCTCCTCCCTGGGGAAAGACCCAGAGGAAGGGCTAGTAGTTGGGATTGGCTGTGCTCAGAAACTGGAGACATGGGAGCAGGGCTAACCGCTATGGAGGGACTTTAGAGACCTGAGCCATATAGACTTATAGCCCAGGGCAGCTAGAAATCTTCCCAAATATGCCTTGCTGGTTAAGCTGAACAAAAAACTCTAATGATGCTACTTTTAATGTTTCACATGGACATCTGAAGCATCGCATATTGCATGAATGTTTGTGAACAGGAGAATACTTCATTTAGCACAATTGTATTCAAATTCTTCTATCAGTTTGGTCTCTTTCTTCAGCATTTTAATATCCAGTCATTCCGTGGTGGTAGACTACATCATCTTGCAGAATGTCCCTAAATACTTCCATTCTGATTAGCTCTAAATTAACTGCCTGTGTCACTAATTTCTTCTCCCTTCTAATCCTCCTCTCAACTGCAGCATCTCAGCTGCTGTTTCAGAGCACAGACTGGTATTTGCAACTTAAAAAAAACCCCTTCTATTGCTGTACTTGTGTACATGTAGGTTTTGGGTTGGCACAGGAGCTATTCTCAGGGAAGTGTTACTATAAAGGGCTGATTGCAATGCCAGCTTTCAAACTCCGTTGCGGGGTGGGAGGTATGGTGTGATTTCAGCATCCAAATAGCAGGTATTTGTTAGAGAAATTACATTGTTCATAGTGGATGCTGATTTGAAATACTGAGTTTCTACAGCCACTGAGAAATCAGGCCTTGTTAAAATCAAGGGCTGTGTCTAGACTGGCCAGTTTTTCTGGAAAATCAGCCGCTTTTCCGGAAAAACTTGCCAGCTGTCTACACTGGCTGCTTGAATTTCCGCAAAAGCACTGACTTCCTACCATAAAAAATCAGTGCTTTTTGTGGAAATACTATGCTGCTTCCGTTTGGGCAAAAGTCCCTTTTGTGCAAAACTTTTGTGCAAAAGGGTCAGTGTAGACAGCTGAGATCTGTTTTCCGCAAAAAAGCCCCCATCACAAAAATGGTGATCGGTGCTTTTTTGCAGAAAAGGACGTCTAGATTGGCCATGGATGCTTTTCTGCAAAAAGTGCTTTTGCAGAAAAGCATCCATACCAATCTACACGCCCTGTTCTGAAAATGCTTTTAACGGAAATGCTTTTCCATTAAAAGCATTTCCAGAAAATCATGCCAGTCTAGACGTAGCCAAGGTGTTCAGTGATCTGCTTAGAAACATTTTAGTACTGATCATATCTTCTCTATTACCTGAGTTGTGAAGGGGTGTGCCTTTTTTTGATAGCCTTAATTATGAGCATGCATTTGATAGGGTATTCTTGCTCCAGGAGAAGCCCTGGACTCTGGGTCTTGCTTCCACATATGTATTGAAAGTCCTGTCAATTTATTCAGGCTTTTTTTGGAGTTGTGGTTTATGAAAGAATCAATTTTTTGAGGGAGTAGTTGTGATGTGCTTATGTGCCTGGAGGCTCATAGTAGAGAATTTTACAATAATATTTTGTACTTTTTTTCTTCCATTTTTAACATTTTGGGAGTTTGGCCAAAATAATCTCCATCTTGCACTTGGTGTAGAAGGGGCACCAGTTGGATCAAGGACAGAGAACCTCCATGTCATCTTTCCACTCTCTCTTATTCACTGCTGTGGTAAGATAAATAGTGACAATAAAACTTTTATCAGGAAACATGTCATGCATGGATGGGATAGTAAGTCGAATGGGGGTGTAGTCCATCCTGGCAAAGAATCTAAAGTGACTAGATGTTTGAGTCCTAACACTGAAGAGTTCATCATTAGAATGGCTCTGATAAAAGGGATGATGTAGTTAGTACCTCTTGATCCCTGGTTTTGAAAAGTTTCTGTCTTTTCACAAGTGCAAATAACTAGCTGCTATTCACATGCTTAACCACAGAATTGTACTTTGCTATATTGCATTTGTGGTTATAACTACTTGAACACAAATTTGTCTCGATACATTTTTTTTTTTTGTCTTTTCAAATTTGGGTCCACATCAGCAATATGTTTGTTCTCTCTCTCTCTCTCTCTCTCTCTCTCTCTCTTCTTTTTTTTTTTTTTTTTTTTTTTTTTTTCTAGGTGCCTAAATTCTAATCATGAGTAGATTTACTTTCTCTCTTATAATTTCTAGCAACAAGGGTAACCAGTGGAAAAACTTTCAGATAACGATACATTCTGGGGTTCACTCTGTTATAAAATTATCTATTCTACCACACTTCTGTTAAGTGAGTTTGCCAAAACACTATAGACATCACTGTGAATATGGGATGCAGTGTTGTTGTTATAATATGATTATGGCATAATTACAATGCATTTTGTACAAGATAAGTTGTGAGGTTTCACTGGAAAATTTTGTTTTTGCTAAATGGTTATCCTATTTCTATGTATGTATCACTTTTTTATATAGTCTCTTTAAAACTTAGCCAGACACTTAGCCACAGCAATCGTTCACCATTTGATCCATTCCTATGTGATCATAAAGTCCTGATTTTTGACACACTCTCTCAGACCATCAAAAAAGATTTGATGAATCCATGTAATATGGAGTCTATTTCCAAGCCATCTCTGCCCCCTTCATTGATGGAACTTTATCCCAGATGTTACAAGCCACCTGGAGGACAGCATTTGCTGGAATATCTTGTGACATCCTTGCAATGCTGTTTATGGACGATGGCTCCAGTGGTCTCAACGACTATAAATACCTGCATTACAGATGAAGTCATTCCACTTTATGCCCAATATGTGATGTTGACTCTTTGTGTGGAACACCTCTAGTATTTGTCTGGGTTGCATGGCGTAGTGTCTGTGTTTTGCAACTGTATAACAGTATTGGGAAGACAAAGCCTTCTGGAGGGGTATGTGTGCGTGTGTGGAGGGGGAAAAGAGAGCAATTGCCCTAGTGCCCAGAAATTCAAAGGGGCTCAGAGCTCCTGGCCTCTGCCCCTCCTGCAACAGTGGCTGGAGCCCCGAGCCCCTTTAGAATTGTTGCTGGAGTGCTTCTCCACACCAGGGATATAAGTGAGTAGTTGAGTACTTGACTACCTGATAAGCCTACTTGACTACTCGCTTCCCCCCTGCCTCTGTATGAGAAGCAGCAAGGGGGTGGAAACAGGAGCTGGTGCTGGCTCTCTCTCCTTGCAGACAGGGGCTGCTGGACCTGGCACAAGCTGGGACCGAGTAGTCCTGGCTTGCCCTGGTCTGGGACTGCTGTGGCTCTGCATTTTTAAATGCAAGACCCTGATGGTTCTTACCACACTTAAAATACAGAGCCACAGCAGTACAGAGCCGGTGTCAGCTGGGACTGCTCAGTCATGGCTTGCGCTGGCTCTGGGAGCTACTCCCTGCCCCCCGCCGTGGCTCCCTTATTGACTAGTCATGTGGTTGATACAAATTGTATTAATCACATGATTAGCGAAATAACTGCTCCTTGACATCCTTACTCCACACGGCTCTGAGGGCTGGGAAGAAGGTGTGGGGTTTGCCAGGGGCCGAGTGCCCTTGGCCCTGCCCTTTCTGGGGACACAGAGCCATCCCCCTCACACCTTGTCCTGGGGCCCAGGATGACTGTGGGCCCTGCTGGGAAGGACACAGCTCTACTAAATCCTGAATTTAGCTGTCTTACTAGGATGTGGATTCCACAGCCAGTGTAAATGGCCTATGATTCCAATCCAGTGTGTGAGACTGTTGTCGTCATCATCTGATTTACAGGGCTAGCCTTGCTTGTTGTTCAGGATGCCATTTGTAGTAACTTCCTCTTGACCCTGCTGAGGTTATGAAGGGGGCAGAATGCTGGCTTCAAGTTGCTCCTGGCTAAGCCAGATTGTAATATCAGCTGTCACTTAATTATGCCTTGTGATTGTGGAGTGCAAGGATGTTAAACTTTTGCTTAAGCTTTAATGAGAGTACTTACCACTGCACTGGAAGGCTGTGGCCTTAAATTTAATTATCTGGAAGGCCTGCTCCGGTCGCTGTGTCCGGCATGCTGCATGCTTATAGGCAATCTGTTCAGCAGATTGGTTGAGGGTAGAAGTTAATAGAGACCAGATAACCTCCATGTCCTCTTGCAGATTAGCTAGAGCTGGGAAGCTGTTGCTGATGTCACTGCTAAACCTGTCACACGGTGCCAAATGACATCAGGTTTTTTAAATGTGAAGTTATGAATATTGACTAGGGATCTGTATTTCAGATGGGCTAGTCTTTCTGGTACAAAATTGAAGCCAGGTGTGGCTGATGTCCCATCAGTGAAGACTGTGGACTGCAGAATAGCCTAACATTTCTGTGGGAGTTTTTGGGCAGTCTGTAAGCAATGGCTGCTATAACACTACAAGGACATATGTGGCCTGGTCATGATTCTGGATTCCATCTTGAGATGTCAGTTTTTCCAGAAACCAGTCTGGGAGCCAAATTTGAAACAAAGGGTTCCTGCCATAGTCTAAAAATACAAGGCAGGGAGTGAGCTCTGTTCACTCCCCATACAACAAGACTCCTGGAACAAAGACTGAAATGGAGGAAGTGCTGGACCAAGCCTAAAGGCATTTCTAGCCTGAATATGAAAGACCTGGGGATTCTAAACTGTAAAGCAAGTGCAGTTTGTCCCTTAATCTGCAGCCTGCCTGTAATATCAGTTTGGATGTGAATTAGCAGATTCTCCCTCTAGCTAGTATAGCTAGCAAATAAACAAAATACAAACTAATCTTAATAATATGTTCTGGTTTGTTTGTTATCCCTTATCACTTAAAATTTCTTTTGTAATTAATACATTTATTCTTTAACTTACTCCAGGGAGTGTGGAGTGACACGTGTGAGAATCTTAGCTCAGAGAGGCTGCTGCATATTCCTCTCCACATTGTGTTTTGGATCAGGGCAGGACAGTACCACTCCAGAGGCCCAGGCTGGAAAGCTGGGGTTTATTTTGGCTGGTGCCTCTATTTTTATCTCACATGCAGAGGCTGGTCTGAGAGCTTGCAAGTAACTGCAGCTGGATGTATCCCTACCTGTGTACATGCCGGTGGAAGTGTAAGATTGGGAGTGTCTACAGCATTTGTGAGAGGGAGCCCAGGCTGGTGGGTCAAAGGGTTCAGTTGAACTCCAATTCCAAGTGGCCCCTTGTGGGGGTGGGGAGAGAGGCGGACCCATCACACTAACTGAAACTCAGTTCTGTGCTCTGCTAAAGAGAACTGAGGTTGTATATTAAATAAAGAAAAATCCACTTACAGGGTCAGCCAATGGCCCGAATGTTTGTTCCTATGTGATAGGAGAGATTTGATCCCTTCCAAGGTTTGGGTGCTTGTTCTCCACGTCAGCTGTGGCTGAAAGTGACTCCTTTAGCCTAAGGGAGCATTTCTATGCTCTACAGCAGTGTTTCCCATTCATTTAAATTCAACATGTTGAATAGAACACCATTCATTTATATTCAACAAAAATCATATTAAATATGTACAAAAAATAAAACTATCAAATAATATTAATTACATTCATAGTTTTCAATGTGAAGAGTGGTTTTTCTTCTTTTCTTGGCAAATTCTTTTTATATTTGGTTTAATACTAGAAAGTTGGATTCGCATATCTGGCGCAGCATTCGGTCGATTTCTGTATTTCGTTTTCGTTGCTGCATAGTTCGAGAACCCAGTTTCGCACAAGTATGTACTGGCAAAGGGTAACAGCTGACGAATTGCGCGTCTTGATAAAGATGAATATTCTTGACTTTGACATAAGTCACTCCAAAATGTAATCAGAGAAACTTCTTTAAATTTTTGAATTAATTGGCCATCTGAAGCAATTTCAATTAGGTTTTCATAACCTTGTGTAGAAAAACTGACTGGCTTTTCTGTTAAACTTAATGGATTTCGAATCCAGTTATTGTTGTCATTGATGTCTGGAAAATACGTAATGATGTTCGTGTATAAATCGCGGAGATGATCTGCAATGTCGCTGCGAATATCTTCATCAAGTTTGTATCCATTTTCTTCAAGGAAATCATTCAGAGTTGGTAAACGTTCCAAATCATTTCGTCCTACAGATGAGATCCAAAACTGTAGCTTCTGTGACAATGACAATTTTGTCTTTCGCATTAAAAATATTTACATTCTTTCCTTGCAGCGACAGATTTACTTCATTTAGTTTTGTAAAGATGTCTGCAAGATACGCAACTCTCGATAACCTCAAAAAGTCTGTTAAACAATCAGACAGTTGGAATTTCTGACCCATCAGATATGCGGCGAGCTCATGACGCAATTCAAATAATCTAACCAGCACTTTTCCTCGTGATAGCCACCTGACTTCTGTATGTAGAAGCAGGGCTGTGTGCTGACTACCCATATCTTCACACATAATTTTGAACAGTCTTGATTGTAATGGTCGAGTTTTTATATAATTAATAATCTGTACTGCTTCGTCCAACACATTTTTAAGAGAGGGAGAAATATTCTTAACTACCAGAGCGTGTCTGTGGAGATTGCAGTGACTGCTGGTGCAGTTTGGTGCTACATTTTTTTTTTTTTTTATTCATGTTACAGCACCAGCCACTGTTCCTACCATTGCTTTGGCACCATCACTGCACACATCAACACATTTTTCCCAGCTTATTTGATGTGTTTTCATAAAGTTATTGATACAATTGAATATATTCTCACCAGTTTTATGTGAATTTTTGCAAACCAATACAAGTAAGTCTTCTTCAATAGAACTATTAAAATCATAACGGACAAATACAAGCAGAAACTGCAAGACCTCAACGTCAGTGGAGTCATCTAATTGTAATGCATATGCATCACATAAATGCAGCCGAAAAATAAGCTCCTTTTCGATGTCAGCAGCAAGATCATGAATATGACGTGTGACAGTATTGTTTGATAGTGGCACAGCCTCAACTTTTTTACTAGACTCCTGATCCAACATACACATTACAATATCTTTTGCACATGGTTTTATGAGTGATTCTCCAATAGTGTGTGCTTCTCCGGCGAGCGATATACGATAGCTTACTTTGTAAGATCCCTCTGTTGCATTTTCATTATCAGATTTGGCAATTTTTGACATGAAGAGTTTACTTTTTTCAAGCGATTCAAGCTTTTGCTTAAAAAAACTAATGTCTTTATCTTTGTATTCTGGATGATTTGTTTCAAAATGTCTTCGCAATTTAGCAGGTACTAAACAACTATTAGATAATATTTTGTTGCACACTACACACTGGGCACCTGGAGCATCTTCATTTCCATTGCTTGTGAATCCAAATGCCAAATAGTCCTCACAATACCCGTGTTTCTTATTAGTCAGCTGAAATTTTTTATAATTAACTTAAGCTGCCTCAGTATTTTCCTTGCTGGTTTCAGTAAAAATATTGGAGTTTGAAGTACTCACTTTTCTCTTTAAAGTTCCTTCTTTTAACCAACGATCCATGGGGAATTTTGATATTAGATTGAATTCTTAAACTTAGTCACACACAGGAGCCACGTGTCCTCACAGTGTGTATGGGGATTTGTTCCGATCCTCACTGTGAGTAGGAGTTCCAGTGTTCCACTCACTCATAGTACTCCCCCCCCCCCCCCCCCCCACATGCTGACTTTACCAAGGGACCTAGCAGCAGCAACAGCTGCTTGTCCTGCTTCTGCCCGATCAACCCAAGATCCCTCTCCCACGTCCCCCGCTGCCACTCTGCTTTTACCACCGGACCTAGCAGCAGCAACAGCTGCTTGTCCCGCTTCTGCCTGATCAACCCAAGATCCCTCTCCCGCATCCCCCGCTGCCACTCTGCTTTTTCCGGTGGAAGGGGATCGGGGAAGGAGCCAGCGTCTTTGTGCACCGGGCTGCTCTGTCTCTTTATGGGCGGGGGTAAGGGAGTGTTCGGGTTCTTGTGGAACCCTTACGTTTGCTTCACGGAACCCCAGGGTTCTGCAGAGCACCATTTGGGAAACACTGCTCTACAGGGACCCCCCTCTGAGTTAACATACAGTGCTTAATGAAACCTGCTGCGGTTTTAAATTAGCTGGAACTTGAAGAAGACATGTGCCAAAAACTGTCCAGGCACACAACTTTGATTCTCTCAGGACCCAAACAGCTTCCATGTATAACTTATCAGTATGTCCATCAAAGATGAGCCATTTCAACAAAAAAGTCACAAATGTATGTTTGGGTCTGACTCCTCTAAAGAGTCATAAGATAAAGTCCTAGCCTTGTGCAGGTTGTATTTACTAGTCTCTTTCAGATGGTGTGGGAGTGCATATGTTCTAACACAATATTTCCTTCATTTCACTTTTTCTGAAGATAGAGAATTTGAGACCAGTCGAGGTAAGAAATTGGTCTTGCACTTTTACATAACAGAAATACACCCAAATCTGAACCCTAGATCTGAACACCAGTTTCACTGAGGGTTAAGTGTCAATTCCCACACAATGCCTACCTCTAATCAAACCTTTCCAAATGCTTCCAAGCTCTGGGGTGCTTGGAGCCTGGAGCCTAGACCCAAACTTTTATGCAGAGGCTCCCTTGAAAGTACATGATGTGCTAAGGTTAGGCCAGGATCAGGCTTGCAACCAAGTTCATAACTCTGTGAACTATATTTTGAAGATGAAACCTATTTATGGCGTTCAGAGGGACTTACACTTAAGCATACCTTCAATTGTGGAATTGGGGATGAAACCTATCCCTGTATGAATAGAACTATTCTACCAGTTGGTTTTAGAAGTTGTAGTCAAGTGTGTAATATTCTCATCTCTAGCGCTTGGGCAGAATAAAATCAATGATGTTTCCAGAGAAGCATCCCTGTTCGTGTCCCCTTTTTCTGTTGGTCAATAAGTCCTGTGTTCTAAGACATTACCACAACCTGGGGCTGTTCCAGCCTAGAGTAATCAGGTGCAAATGCATGTGATGTCTCTGGGCCATATACAGCAGTGATGGAAGAAATGGGGGCAAGATTTAGCTAGTCAGAAAGCAGGTCACAGTTGCAAATTAAAAATGAGGCAATTGGAAACTTTCCAGCTGAATGGCTTTTCTGTCAGAAAAAGCCAATCTATCAACAGTGAAGTGACTTTTTTTCTTTTGTAGCAACATGTCACCTCTGAAGAATATTTATTTCTAAAGCAAAACTGGAAAGAATATTTTTGAGGCTGAAATGTTCTATTCCAACTATATTGTAAAAATGTTTTTGTTTCAAAATGGCACTTTTCAACGCAGCACTATCCATTATAAAATGAAAGTCAAAATTGGACTGAAATGGTTTGGTTGAAACAAAATGCTTCACTTGATAGGAAATGCATTTTTCTTAATGTTGGCTTGCAGGAAATTTTGAAACTTTTTTGAAAAATTTTTCTGCTCTTGAGGGGGGAGGGGGGAAATCTCCCTCCCTAATGAAAAACTGACTTTTATGCGGCTCTAATTATCTGCACTTCTGGGGCCATATTTAGTCTCCTTGATTAAACATGCCAAACCCCTATTGACTCAATCTAACAGGAACGAGTTGGATCCCTTTCTTGTGTATCATAAAGAGAATTATTTACTGAGTCACCTAATACGTATAGGCCCATTGACAACAATGGGAATTCAGACATTACTGAGGGGTACAAGTTGAGCAAAGACACTTGGAAAAATTTTGGAAAATGCCAATTCATCAAAACCAAAATGATTTGTGGGAACAGCTCAGGCTTGACTAACAGTTGAATTGCAAGCTGGTTTCTTGATGAGCTATGAGAGTTCATTGGTCCATTCTACGCAGGCCATGCCAGGAGTCTTCAAGATCCCTGCTGTGGATCTGGGAGTCTGGGCTCTAATCTGGGCTTGGTTTCAGGCACTGGAGCAGGGTTTCCAGGTCCTGCATCCATCCCTGACCATGCAGACTATCATGCACTGGGGACCTAGGTCTTTCACAGGAAGTAGGCTGGCCCAGAATACTGCAGTCAAGTGAACCAGCTGTCCCAAGACCTGGGGAATTAGCTGACCTGGGATGGTCAGCATGGCAGTATTGCCTTGGAATTGCAGACTCTGGAATCCCCCTTACAACCACGTCAGTGTTTAATGCTTTTTTTTTTTTTAATTGCCCAAAACTTGATTGGGATAGAATCTGATTGAAGGCAGACTTTGAGGTGAGGAACTTTCTATGAATTGGAGATTGAGTTTGGCCCCCTCTACTGATCTCAGCAACTTCTGTGCTGTTAGCATTATTTGGTGTTTAAGACTTTAACTGCTGAGAATTTGCAAGAAGGCAGAGACTGGCTGAGTTTGCAAGGACTAAGAATGAAGAAAAAACCACTTCTAGACTGAGAACATACAGCAGTCATTGAAACTCAAACATGAAAACCTTCAAAGCCAAATCTACTGTCTCTTGACAGAAACCACTTGGTAGCACATCACAGCAAATGGAAGTGGAGAAAGTTTCAGGAGAGAAATGCACTGACAAAGCATTGGAGGCACAAAATGAAAGGTTGGTTCAGCTGCGCGATAGAGATCACAGCTCCAGTGAACAGGTACATAAAAATCAAGCTCTGGGCATTATGTGAGTTGTTGCCATCCTATTTCTTGAGAGAGATACTTGTGTAACCACGCACACTCTTTTTTTAAAAAAAGCTCATTTTTCTTGATGGCCTGCACTATAAACCATACATACTGCTGCAGCTTGTTTGGGAGGCATTGGTGTGGTCTGTGATATAGGCTCTATTTTGCCTGGTGCATTATTTAAAGAGTAGTAAACACATATGGATGGTTGCTTAGGTCCAGTGATCCTTATTCAGTCTCTGTGAAATCAAGTGGAGTTTTTACAAAGCATGGACTCTTGCCTGCTTAGGAAATGGATAAGGTCTTGAACTAGATAATTTAGCCCATGAGTAGTCACTTTATTCTTTGGGGAGACTGTTTTGACTCCAAGATGTGAACCCAGGAGAGATCATGACTCTTACCTGGTGCTGAATAGAAATGTTAGGGTCTCAAGTATGGCCAATAAATTAAGAGTAGCTGCTTGTCTGTCTAAAACATCTAGTATTCTTCTTTGTACATAGTACTGCATAGCCAGATAAATAGAAGTAATTTACTGTAGTTACACTTAATGGAAACAGTGAAATGTTTTCATGTTCCCTGAGACTTCACAAAAACCCAAGAGAGTACTTTTAACGTATTCCAGCAAGTGAAATTTTAAATAAACTATTGGATGGATGGTACAGTACTGCTCCTAGAGAAAAGCAATGCATGTAATTAAACTCCTTCATGACCAAGTACATTTCACTTTATCACTAATGTACAGTATTATTCATTAAAATAGAATTTCTTGGAATTTCATTATTCTGTTATATAATTTGATCATTAACTAAGATTATGTAACTCTTAAGAGAATACTTGCACATTATAGTTCATAATAAATTAAATGTGCATATCATGCAACTATACTATAGGAGTTTGGCCTGGTTTTTTACTTCATTGCCTATGTATTGTCTGAGCTTATGAATTAAAGCATCAATAGACATAGTTATACGTTACTTTTAAATTCTGTGCTTCAGGAGAAACTTAAATTAATCCTCATTAATGTTAATAAAACAAATGCAACTTTGAGGAGGGAAGAGAATTAGAAACAGGTCCATACAATTCAGATCCAGCTTTTGATCCAGCCTCTCTCAGACCACTAGACAAAGGTCAGTTATGAAATTTTATATCTGGCTCAGCTTTTTCCCAGTTAACCTAGTTCTTCCTTTCACCACAAATATTTGGGACATCTGACTGTAGGCTATTGCTTCACAGAAACTTCAATATCCATTGTATTTGCAAAGGATTAGATTTAATATACTGTAGTTGTACCTTTCTCCCCTCAAACACTCCACACTCAGCAGTGCGATAGTATCTTACAGTGAATATTGTATACATAACTTTACTAGTTAAAGAAATGACAATTCTAGTCTGTGGCTAATTCCACATGGTATAATAGAATTGTTTCCCTTATGATATTTACACTTTCCATATTTGATTTCAACTGCATATACAAAGTTTTCTGCTGCAGTCAGGTTATTTTCCAAATGTAAGTCTAACAGTCTCTAAATAGCTTTTACTAGCACTTACCTGTTTTTAAAATTGATCTCATGAATATAGAGAACACATGTAAAGCCTCTTGGTTTACTAGATATTTGGTTATTTAATCCAGTGTAGAAATGTTGGGAATAGAATGGGAACATTGGGCTTTCACACATTGCTGTTAGGTCTTCAGGTGATTATTAGATACCTCCGTGCCAACTCTAGCAAAACAAATTTAAGTTTTTGATTATTCACCTGGCAAGAAGTGTTCTTTTCTGTGTACTTTGAGGACCATGTGGTAACCAGTGCTTGCTCTTTACACTGAGCTTGTACTACCCCTCAGAATCCTGGAGTTGCCCATTCTTTAAAAATATAAACTGAGCTGTGTCAGCTTCAGAGATTCTGCCTTGAAAAGGAAGTGAGATGCTCTGAAGCATCTGTTGGCCTGTACATTACATACAAGATCACCTGTAAGTGTGATTATAGGGAATATTTCTTTAAAGAAAGATGTGACTTTTTCTTCTCCTGCTTTATAAAAGCAAACTATGATCTGTGCCTCTCCACAGTGTTTGAGCAAAATTAATAGCTACGTGACAGTCTGATAAAAGAGCATGTGAGGGTCTCGAAAGTTTTGTCAATTGGAGAGGATAGAGAATGCAGTATTTGTAGACGTTCTAATGCTACCTACGTCTACCCTGGTGCACACTCGGCTGGCTCACAGCACATATGCTTGTGCATTCCCCATGCCTGTGCCAAGTGTCCACACATGTTGTGCTGGAAATGGGTATAAATAACACTGTGCACACATACCATATCCACATGTTCTCTTTTGTTATATTATGTCAGTGATAACATTTCAGGGGTGGGATCCAAAGTTTCTGCATCTGGGGAGTTGATCTAGGAATTGCCTTGATACGTGTTGGTACTGTCTCCTGCCTTCATGCATTTGGTGATGTCAGTTCTGCTTACCTTTTCCTCTTGTCAAACTGGCTAGAAGACATGCAGCAGTTGGCTGACCTGGCTGTGTTTCCTTATTTCAGGGCAAATGCCTGAGGTGGAGCAGGTGTTCAGTAAGATGCAGGATGGAATCCATAAGTAAGAGTTAACATGAAGGTGGGAAGAAACATTGGACAGGTCTTCCTTGAACTTGTTTTCATACTTTCAAGAATTTGGATGTGTGTAACTGTCAGGTAAATGTGGAAAGATTATATGATGGAAGTTAGGTAGTGAAGGGGTATGCATGTGTTCATTTTAAACAAAATGTGGTTTGGAAAGTAGGTGTATATATAAAGAAGCATGCTGTGGCTCACCACCCTAGGAATGGTCTAGAAAAGGCCTAGGGGAAGGAGATGAGCTCAACATGTGGAGTTGAGAAGTACAAGCATGTGATGGAAAGGTTAAATGTTTAGATCTATTAGTGAGTGTCCAGGCAAGTTGAAAGAATCCCAACAGGTTTCTGTATGTTACCATTTTGGAAAGGTTAAATCTGATTGGTTTAGAGGTTTGTGTTATGTAACTTATGTAACTGCCATGTGCTATAAAATAGCAAGGGGAGGGGCTCCTTGCTCGAGGGGCTCTGTCTGATTTTTGTACCAGGGACTCTCCCTTTATGCACATTGAATAAAGCCTTATTGATTTGAATTGAAGTATCGAAGACCCTTGATTTTGCCCAGCACCTGACTCTCTGGGAACCACAAAATCCCAACAGTAGTTAGTGAAATGGTGAGTAAAGCAGTCTTCTCCCCATCAATTCACATTCCAGGCTCTGCAATTTATGCTGCTGTTAATGGACAGCTATTCTTTGACCTTACAAGAATTATAGCACATTCCTATGCAACTACTCCTTCAGTATGAAAACTACAGTAACAAAAGTGTATTTTTTGGTGGGAGGGGGACAGTGTTAGTCTGTAACTAAAAAAAATTAAACAGTGACTAGTCCTGCAGCACCTTAGACTAACTCCATTCATCTGAAAAAGTGGGTAGTGCCCACAAAAGCTCATGATACAATCTACATGTTTTGTTAATATACAGTAAGAGTGCCGGGAGCAAGAGCTAAGGAAACGTTTGAGGTCAGCTATAAAGATGGACACAAATCAAATATGCAAAATGGTAACATACAGAAACCTGATGGGGTCCTTTCAACTTGCCCGGACACTCACTAATAGATCTAAACATTTCAAAGCAATTTCAAAAGTCACCTGGAGAGAGTAACTGCAGAACTTGGTTTAATTTACAACTCTGACATCTTGACTAGAGGTTTAAACAAAGACCTGACCTGGATGGGCTTCTATTTTCCACACCCTAATGACATAAAAAGCTAAGTACCGGGTATAGTGGGGTGAGGCAACCCTGCTCTCACCCGATGCCGGAGGAAGCTCCACAGCCAAGGCCAGATGGCACCCGCCATCAGCCAGAAGCAGTGGGGCCGGACTGTGAAACCCCGCTCGGAGCCAGGGGAGGGGCGGCGCGGGGAGTGAGAGCCCCGGGAGCAGCCACAAGTGTGGTGCTGGGAGATGTCACGTGCCAATGTGGCGTGACATCAAACTGGTGCCGGGAAGGGAGGGGCTCAGGAATGGAGATGACATCACCTGCTGAGCGCCGAGGTGGGTGATAAGGGAGCACCAGTGCAAAGGGGGACGGGAGGAGGAAAGTCACCAAGGTTGTGAGGGGAAGGAGAGTTGATAACTTGGATGGCGGAGGTAGGAAGTGGCCCAGGGTGGGGTCATGAAGCCCGTGAGCAAACACGTTTAGGAGCTGCTACTCCTGTTTGCTAGGGTAGGGAGTCAGGCTCCCTACTGTAGGGCCCTGGGCTGGGACTCGGGAGACTGGGCAGGCCCGGGTCCCCCTCCTCTGCCGTGGGAGGTCAAATATCAACGCTCAGGCCAATATGATTGTCCATGATGTATAACTGTCAAGTAAAAATCGGAAGGAACCTATATTGTTGAGAGTTGTAGAGGTGACTCGGGGGGGAGGGGGGGGAAGAGAGGGGGGGCAATAAAATCGGTGATTGAAGGAAGTACAAGTCAGGACTACTTACACCGGGTACTTGGAATACTTAGCGTCCACACTGTGTTAGCCTCTTTTTTAGCATGGACACTGTAATTGACAATATTTCCACTCCCCCTCCCATCCTGTCTTTCTCTGTTTATTTGCACCCTGGACCCCTTAACTCCATTCATCTGAAGAAGTCGGTTGTGCCCACAAAAGCTCATGATATTATCTAAATTTGGTAGTCTATAAGGTTCTGCAGGACTAAGAACAGTTAAATTTTGACTAAAGATACATTGTTTTTACAGTAACAATGTCAAAATTCATGAAGTTAGGTGTCTTCTGGAATTCAAGTAATAAACCTCAAACAAGACATGATCTTTAGCCTTCATTTTGAGATGAAGCAAAGACTCTTAACATATTAAAGATTCCTTAAAAGCTGTCTGTATTTTGCCATCTGCTTCCACACTTGGCTCTTTTCTCGCCCCCCCCCCCCCACCATCCGTCCTATAATAGGCAGAGGGCCAAATTCATTCTCACCCCTGTGTAAGTGTAGGTAATTCTATGGCTGTAACTTATCTGTTTTTGTAAACATAAGTGTGTCTCTTGCAGTCAGATCCACAAATAACAGAATTGTTATCCCTTGTCCATGCAAACCTCCAACTGTGGCAGCCAGTTACTGCTGTATGGTGACTTATTTATTCAAGATAGTACATCTCTACCGCAATCTCAACTCCAATATGAAATCTGGGAACACTGCTCACGTTTTAAAGCATGAGAAATCCTCCCTCCCCCTAGTCACAATTAACGGAGAACACAGAGCTTCCACTTTAAGTTTGTATGGATCTGGGCGCTTTATTGATTGGATTTTTTGGTGTGTTTTTTTTAAAGTGTGTAGATATAACTCTTTCACTTAGACTACAAACTAACAAACTTTTAGGGAGTAGCATACCTTACTCCAAACCCTAAAATTATAAGATTTCTCAAGAAATGTAGTTCTTTCTGACAGGTATGATCCACAGAAGTATTTTACTAGACTGCAACTGAAGGCAACCTAATTATTTCTGGGAAAGTCCCACAAAATCCCTTTACTTTTTTCTTTAAATGCACTTGATTCCTCTTTGCTGCTCTCTTTGGTACCACTATTGATCTCTTTAGGGAATATGCACCATCTTAAACAATTTTATATTTCTAGGCAAAATCAACAATTTAAGTTCTGTGCTTTTGAGCCTGTCAGATTGATGCTTGGAAATTGGTCCACAGGAGGTCAGTTTAGCAGGTCTAGTTAAGACTCACCAAATCAACTGAAGATTGCTCTGCAGTCGATTCCTCTACTCTACCCTAGATGAGAAGAGTAACAGAAGTGTATGGAGGAGTTTCTCTTGACAGTTGCCTTGTGGTGTAGACCCTGCGGTAACATAACCTAGTGTACAGTGACTCAGCTACATCATTCACATAGCTAGAGCTGAGTAGTTTGACTTTCAGTGGTAGTGCAGATGTAGCCTTTCTCTAAAATAGAGCTAATCTCTTCAGCTTTCTAATGTTCCTCTTAAGAACATAAGAACAACCATACTGAGTTGCGATACCAGAACACATGGACCTTAGATCTGTCTTCTGACAGCGGCTTGCATGGCCTAACCTCTCTCCTTTAGAAATCCTTGCTTACCAGAAAATTCATCTACTCCTCATAAGACTGATGTGGCTTAATCTTTCTTCACTCCATTGACCTAGCTCCCTGTCTGCTGTTCCTATGTGTCATCCTGACTTTTCTTCTTGACTGTAAGAACATGATGAAGGTGAGAAGGATGTGATGAGTTTGAGAGAAGTGATTTCATCTAGGTTAGAGGACCTTCCCCGCTGCAATTGCTTGCCCTAAAATTAATGTGATCTATCCCAGCACTAAGAGGGGCTGAGGAGCTAAAAACCACATTGAGTAGGAAGGAGAAGGAGAGAAAGAGTTAAGACAAATTTGTTTTTTCTTCTTACTTGAGTGACTAGGGTCTTTGAGATTGATTGGTATGGGTTTGTTTTAATGCCCAAGAAACTGTTGTAAGCCTTAAAAGAACTTAGTCAATTAAAATACAAGTTACTCGCAAGATTTGACAGATACAAAAGTTACTTCCAGCATAGATCAAAGAGACAGGGAAAAGAAAGGGATACAGAGATGGGATGTGACAGTGCTAATTAAATTAGAGTAAATGTAGCTCATCTCCAACAGTGATGGGAAGGTGAGTACTTGAATGGGAAGTTGACCTATTTTAATGTGGGAACCACTCCATGTGTCTGCCTAAACCTTGTTTCAGGGTGTTAAATTTGCATATGAATTCCAGCTCAGCAGTTTCTCATTGCAGTCTATTTTTGAAGTTTGGAGATGAGCCACATCCACTCTAGTTCGATTAGCAGTATGTCACACTCCAATCTCTGTATCCTTTTTTTTTCCTTTTCCTTTTCAACATCTGGGGGAGTTGTAGCTCGCAAAAGCTTACACCCTAATAAATTTGTCAGTCTAAAGTGCTACCAGACTCCTTGTTTTTCCTGAAACAGGCTAACATGGCTTCCCCTCTGAAATCTTAGACACTCTCAGATACTTCAGGTGTTTTGTCTAAATTTTAGTGACACATACATTAGAAAAAACTTTTTAAAAGCAACAAATAGTCCTGCAGCACTTTAGACTAAGGTGCTGTAGGACTATTAATTGTGTTTAAGATTTTTTTTTCAATTACAGATGAACCTGGGTACCCCTCTAAAACTTTTGAACATGTTAGAGGTTATCTTGTTTAAAAACCCTTACTAATAGGCCTAAAATTGCTAAGTAAGTGTAGCATTTCCTATAGACCGCAAGCTAAGGATTCTTATTCCTAATACTCAAAGATTCATATGCTACTGAGAACTAAATTTCCTCTAGTGCAAACTTTAAGTCAAACTGCTTTAAGGACAATTGCAATAACCTGTCCTCGGTACTTTTCATAAAGAAATCTATGCAATTGCCTTTTCTATTTCTGTGATTTATGGATAAACGAAACAGTCTCAAGTGCTCAGTTTGCAGAATGAATCACCTTTTTAATAATGCAGTATTTCAAAACCATCTAATAAATACCTTTCCACCCAGCCAACACTTCTCAAAGGTAAATTCATTGTGTAGCAATTTCTCCATTTTCAATTGTCAAGCCACAGACTGCCTAATAAAGGGATTATTTCCTAGCCAATTGGATCAAGTATAGTTAAGAGCCCAGTCTGTCATCTTAGTGACAATGCAATATTGGCACTCTTGATAATGGCCCCATTTCCTTGAAGTTTCTTAACTAACAGGGAGGTGCTAAAATTTTGGCAGAAAGTGCTCTGTATATGAGAGAGGAAGCTGTTTCCATATGCTGCCAGTTTCCCATCTCTCTCTAAGGTTGTGAAAACTTCATACAGCTAATTGAAAAGTCAATATATCTACCAAACACAGCAACCGATTAGATTTTCCTATAAACTGAACTATATGATACTGTTGGAAAAGGGGGAGCTACAGTACCACTAGGAGAAGTGAGAAGACCAATCACTAGCAGTATTTCTATTTCTCTAAGAGGACTAGTGAATAATCCTGCTGATGCGACCATCTCCAATGACTAGAATTATTCAAAGCAGGGGGTCAGCTTATTAAAATCTGTTCTTGCTATGATTTCTAGGAAGTCTTTATCCTGAGTTGCTAATTTTTCAGACAATGTTTTGTAGGGACTGGAAAACATACATAATGTAGCAAATGGTAAGTGATTTCAGCATTGCTTTCACTCTTTTGGAGCCATCTGTTGGGTGAAGTAATGATGTCATGATGTATGAAGAGTGACATTCTGTAACACGTATGGCGAGGGTTGCTATGACCATGAGTTCCAAGCTCAGGTCAGATTGCTAAAGCAGGGCAGAGAACCCAGCTGTTTGTATGGTGTGTAACTAGATTTGACCAACCCAGTAACGAGTGTGAATTCCTAATGCACTAGAACATTCTTATGAGATCACAGGCAGAAGGGGCTGTCCTAGGAGACTATCTTCCCAAGCTGGTCTGTGAGGTAAAGATGGCCAAAGACACAGTAATATTTAGGCTAGTCCCACTACTGAAGGACCAGTCACTTACCTGAGGTCAGTTGTTCTCCAATCTCAAGCTGCAGATAATGCCTGTAGCCAATCCTGTAATTACTGTATTCTCCGGCGTATAAGGCGACTGGGCATATAAGACGACCCCCTAATTTTCCAGTTAAAACATAAGTTTTGGCCTATACTTGCCGTATAAGACTACCCCCCCTTCCGAGGCAACACCATTTAATAACATCAGTACTGTAGCTTCGGCTACATACAGTATCAGCACAGGGACGTTCTGTATGTACCGCGCTGAGCCAATCCCGGCAAGCGGTGTATTCTATTAATGCATACAAAGCCTGCTCGGATTGGCAAAGGTTGTAATAGCCCGGCTCTCTGACTCAGCCAATCTGAGCAGGCTTTGTATGCATTAACAGATGACACCGCTTGCCGTGATTGGCTCAGTGCGGTACATACAGTATCAGCACAGGGACGTTCTGTATGTAGCCAAAGCTACAGTATGTTTAAACCTGGCGTATAAGACGATCCCCGATTTTTGGGGGATATTTTTTAGTATAAAAAGTCGTCTTATACGCCAGAAAATACGGTATCTAAAGATTTGTTAATTAAGAAAAGATTTTATTTACAAAGTTAAATCGGGAAACACACACACATGAATTTTAATCTTAGCTATTTTAAGTCTAATAGATGCGTCTCTAATAAGCAGGATTACTACAGGCATCATCCTACAACCATTCTCTAAACACATTCTTGTAACACTACTCTGTTTTAACCATACTAACCCACAGGGGAGCCAGAATGGTTTTCAGCTACATATTTGTCAGTGTTTAGTGAGGCCCTGGGCCTTCGGAATGAACTGGCATTGGGTCTGCCAGTATCCTGGGGTATCTCAGAAGAATATTTTATTTTTTGTAGCCCTTACAATGGTTTGAAAGGGTTTCTCATTGTATATTACTTAGCGCCTTCTTATAAGGCTGGTGGGGATAAACTGTTACTTTTGAAGCCCCTCTCACTTTGTTTTATTGCTGTAGGCTGTTGTATGGTTTTAGTCCTTTATCTTGAAACCATCTTCTTGCTTCCTGTAACTGCTGGCTGTGATCTATTTAAAAACTACTTGCTATGCTTCAGATGAACAATAATTGAATATTTTATTTGTATTCAACACACATTCAGTAATTACAGTAGTTCAGCATGGGGATGAGGAACACGTGGAAGTTCTGTAGGTATTGTTGGAGAACATGTGAATTAAGATTAAAGCAAAATAGTTCATTGACTTTTTAATGGAAGCTAAGTAAGGGCAGCAATGAGGAACACAAATGGTTAACTTCTACACAAAGTTTCATCGGATGGAAAGGCACACCCTAATCATGCCCTCAAGACAGATGTTACTTGAGGCCTTCAGGGCTGACGCTTGGGATGGTGAGAGAACAATCCTGGAAGATCACGGGAGTGGGGAGAGAGGGGAGAGCATCTCTGGTAAGTAAAGTATAACCTTCAAGTCTCCTGCTGTAAAACGTCCCTAGAAATCTCCTCAACACACATCACTGGGTGGTACTTCTGGAAAATATATCTTTAATTTTTTTATCATCTTACCTATGGGTAACACATAGCAGGATATCCAAGAGATAAATGGACTGACATGTCTAACCCATTTTGTAATACGTAAATAGAATTCTTAAGAGTCTATAATTGTGGTGTTACTAAGAATAATTAAGGCTTAGAAGTACAGCCAAACAATAAAACTGATTATCCTGGGTTTACGGCATATACAAATTATCAATATGAATCATCTTAATCACACCTGCACATTTGTTAGCCAAAATATGTTTCTTCTCCCCCCTCCCCCCCCAGATTTGGCAGAAATAAGATATTTGTCTGGTTTCTCTCTCCATTCCTGTGGAATCTATTTCCCACAGAAAACATAAATGCAACTCTGGGAATTCTAACTCATTTGTTGGCAACTTTAATGACTGTCAAGATATTTGCAGTCCTAATCTACCATATAACTTGTATTTGTAACTAGTTTCAGGGGGAAGAAACCATGAGTCTTATTGTTTGGTCTGAAAAAATCTTTGCAGACTTCTATTTTCTTCACTGATGAATCACTTTTGTCATTTCAGTGGTAATAATGCAATCTACCCTGAGCCTTGCTTCATAAAACAAGGGAGTTGAGAAATGATTGGACACTTGGAATGAAATCCTTGCTCCATTTAAAATCAGTAGTAAACCTCCCATTGACTTGAATGGGGCCAGGATTTCATTTGTACTAGCAGCAAACTTATAGTTAAGGTTACGTTGAAACTTCCACATTATACCCCCTCAGTTTTCATGTGTGTGTATAACATCTTGCTTTAGGCTGATGTACTTCTATGTGTCAGTTCAGGCTGTGTTTCTTGGTTCTCTTTGTTTAATTTGAAAGTTCATTGGAAATTGGGGGGAGAGCTGCAGATATTGAACCATAAATCTGTGGAGAGAGAACATAATTTAAAAAAAAAATAGTGGTGTATTTCTGTTTAATTTAGTGTGCTTTGTTCACCAGTAACTTTTTCAAATTTGGCTGTTCTTCCATGAAAAATAGGTGAACTTTTTGCTTGGGTGGGGGTGGGGAGAGGAGAATATGCCTCAGTATTGTCACAAAATGGCCAATGCTGGTCTGGTGGATTACACACTTTTCTTGGTGAGAGTTAGGAAGTCACTTGTGGGGAACTTTACCCTTGTTCTTTCATGTTGGGAGATGGAGAATTCCTTCTAATCTCCGGTCTTTAAAATGTCAGTAAGACCCTTACAAACTCCAGTTCTCTCTCCTTCCCCTGTCTGCCTGAAGTAAGGGTTTTTTGCTTCCTATTTTTTACTTTCATTTTTGAGAGGACCTTAATTGGCTTACAGGGAATATGCCTTAATTAGCCTGCTGTATCACATCAGGTTCCTGACTACAGGACTAATTGGCTACAGGTGCTTCAGGTTCCCTGTGGACTAGAGAAGGCTACTACAGGCTATCACATTTTAATTAGCTTAGGGCTTGTATACCATCTCTTCAGCACTTTTTCTATTGCTTCCTGGTCCTGCTATACCACAGTATATTTGGAGTGTTTGGGAAAAGATACGATTATTGTTTAGCTTTTTTTAATCACCAGGATAAACTGACATGTCTTCCCTCTAAAACAGGGATGGCTATCCAGGTAGATGCTAGGACCAAAATAGCTGTGGATAGTAGTGCAAAGAGCCACGTTCCCCTTCCCCAGGACCAGGTACCCCCAGCCTCCCCGCTCTAATCCAATGCCCTCCCCCAGAGCTAGGCACCCCCAGATTCTTTTATTTTTTAGCAATACTCTGGGTCTCACTGGAGCCACAGCCACACGCTTCTCCCTCCAGGCGCTGGGGCATGTGCACAGAGTGGCTGTGAGCAGACCGGATGCGCTGCTTCAAACAACAATTGAGCCGTAACCCTAAGAGCCGTATTGCTTTGAGCAAAAAGCCAAATGGAGCTCAACAGCCACAGGATGGCCACTTCTGCTCTAAGACAATGTTAAAACTGTGTAGACTGGTAGAACCTGAGACTGATGGTGGAGTGAAAATTGTTGAAGTCTCAGTGACAGTCTTCAAGGACCTCCTTCCAATGAGTCCAGATCATCATGTCCTCAATGCAGCGTAAACAGAGGAGGGGCACTTGGGGATGGAAGATGAGAGAGCATTTTAGGTCAGACATAAAAATGTGTCATATTGTGGGACCATACGAGTATCCATAGCAGTGCCTCTGACTTGAAGGTAAAATCATCCCCAAATCATCAGGCGATCCGCTTCCTGAACATGACAGTGTGACAGTGGTCACATAAATACCACTCTATTCCAGAAACTCACTGACCACTACCCTTAACATGCCTCCAGCTTTCATCCAAAGCACATCACATGATCCATAGCCTACAGCCATGCCCTAGATTACAACCACATTTGTGCCAATCCCTCAGCCAGAGAAACATGTACAGCAGCTCTATCAAGCCATTACCTACAGCTCCCAGGTAAAATCCTAACCATCTTCCATGGTTTACAACCTGTTCTAGATGATGATCCCTTCCTCTCTGAGCATGGGAGGCAGGCCAGCCCACGCTTACAGACAGCTCCCCAACCTGACGCAAATATTCATCACCACCGTCACACCCCACAACAGAAACGCTAATCCAGGAACCTAGCCCTGCAACAAATCCCACTGCCAGCTCTCGCAGACATCTACCCCAGCGATACCATCACAGGACTTAACCACATCAGCTATGCCATCAAAGGCTCATTCATGTGCATGTCCATTAATGTAATATGTCCTCCTGTGCCATGCCCCTCTGCCATGTACGTTGGACAAACTGGATTGTCTCTATGCAAAAGAATAAATGGACACAAATCGGACATTAAGAATGGCAACATGCAAAGCCAGTGGGGGAGCACTTTACCTTCCTGGGCGCACAGTTTCGGACTTGCAAGTTGCCAGTCTCAGGCAGAAAAACTTCAAAAAGAGTCTGCAGACAGAAACTGCTGAGCTGAATTCATATGCAAATGTGACGTCCTGAACCAAGGCCTAAATAAGGACTGGGCAAGAGCCTGTAAGCGGGCCAGATCTGGCCTGCAAGGTTCTCACATCCTGACAACTCCTGGTCCCACCCACTAATGCGTTGCCTGGGAGCAGTGGGGGCATGAGACCTTTCAACTGCTTCTATTTAAAGGGCTCTCACCTTTCCAGTGACTGCCAGGCAACATGTTCGTAGCCGTGGGGAAGGCATGAGCCTTTTAAATAGAAGTAGTTGAAAGGGCTCGCTCCTCCCTGACAACATGCTAGCAGCAATGTAAATGTCTTTCGTGTGCCCAACCGTTCTCTGCACCCCACTCACAGTCGCTGCCCTTCAGAGGTGCATCCGCAGAGTTCACCTCCCATCCTGAGTGGTGGGGCAGGGGGTTAGGAGATATCTTACTCACTGTGCTGGTTGCTCACCATCCACCTGCACACTGGTGTTGCTCTGCTGGCCATTCGTCACTGCCACTGTTCTCCTGGCTGCTCTTTGCACCTTTCCATCACCACCCTGCTGGCTGATCATCACATCTTCCGCTGGCTTGGGGCGGATTTGGCTCTAGGCCAAACCTAATGAATTCAGCTTTCAGTGATTTCAATCCTTAGCCCAAAAGCCCAGTCCAGCCACAAGAGATTCCAGCACCCACTGGAGTAAATTTAAATATTTAAAAAAGGCTCCTCATGGAGCCTTTCTTTAGTTCTCTCATTGAACAGTGAGGAGAAACAGGATAAACCAGTCTTACAGCTCACACCTGGAGGGCATGCAGCCCGCTGACTCAGAGTCCTCCTTCCCCCGTTTAATCTCACAGGGCTCTGGAAGTGGAGCCTTGGTCCATCCAAGTGTATTTATGCTGACAGGGTCTCTCCTTTTGAACTGAGTTAAACACAGTCTGACTCTTCTGCATTCCCACAATAACTGCAAGCATTGCTGATCATCTCTCACAATTCCTGCATTTAGCGTTTACACAGTTTGTGACCCCACAACAGCCAAATTTGTTACAATGGGCAAAACACCATTGTAACAGCCCAATAGTGAACACATCTGCTATCCTATAACAATCTCTCAGTTTTTACCATAGAGTGCTGCCAGTCACTGCAGGCCCTGGGGAAAGTGTGTGAATGGGGGGAAGGGGGAGGTTGCCATGTACCCCCAGGAAGGTGGGGCCTTGGGCGGAAGGAGCAAGGCTGGGGCAGTCAGTCGTCAGTACTGCTCAGACTGCAGTGCACACACCCCCAGACCATGATGCTCCCTCCCCCAGTCTACAGGCTTATATGGAGTGGTGCTCCAGTGGCAATGCAAAGGGGCTCAGGGCAACTGCCCTTTGTCCTCTCCCCATTGGCAGGCCTGGCAGCAGGTATAAGAGGCAAGGGTAGGCAATGGGTCTTCGTGCTCATCATCTTCTCTCGTCCTATCCCTAGTCTGACTGTTCCTGCAGGTTTCCACAGTAGGCTGCTGCAGCCTGGTAAGAGTCTTCTCCAGGTATGGCTCTATTATCATAAAAGTGAAAAGCCTTCCAACTTGCCAGATCTATTAGCATAACATTGAACCTGTGAAAGAACCATTAATTGATAATGGAGCCATTGAATGGGTATGTGTCAGCCTGAACCAATATACTGTCAGTTTCTGAATTTAACACTAACACTTGTGCATTAGTGTAATGTGTCTACAGGAACTTAGTTTAAAATTAGCTTTAAACATTTAATTAATTTGTTACTAAAGATTATAAAATCACATCTTTAAAAATCCTTGTATAGATTTTTAGATGTACAATCTAAGTATTCAGCTTTAGCCATACATTCTTTGGCTCTCCAGGCATATAATTTTAAAAAATAAATTCTTCAAAAAACCATCCTCATATAAAACACAGTTTGGCTACGTCTAGACTGGCATGAATTTCCGAAAATGCTTTTAACGGAAAAGTTTTCCGTTAAAAGCATTTTCGGAAAAGCACGTCTAGATTGGCAGGATGTTTTTCCGCAAAATCACTTTTTGCGGAAAAGCATCTGTGGCCAATCTAGACGCGGTTTTCTGCAAAAAAGCCCTGATCGCCATTTTCGCGATCGGGGCTTTTTTGCGGAAAACACTACTATGCTGTCTACACTGGCCCTTTTGGGCAAAAGTCTTTCGGAAAAAGACTTTTGCCCAAACGGGAGCAGCATAGTATTTCCGGAAAAGCACTGACGATCTTACATGAGATCGTCAGTGCTTTTCTGGAAATTCAAGCGGCCAGTGTAGACAGCTGGCAAGTCTTTCCGCAAAATCAGAACATTTTGCGGAAAAACTTGCCAGTCTGGACACAGCCTTTGGCTACATCTACATTGGCATCCCTTTCCGGAAAAGTAGGAATAAGAAATCCTCCGGAAAAGTGCTTATTTTCCGGAGAATCGCGTCTAGACTGGCACTTTTCTCCGGCTTATCCCCAACCCGGAAAAAAGCGGCAGCCATGTAAATGCTGCGGGGGATATTTAAATCCCCCGCGGATTTGCAATTCCGAAGTGTCTAATCTGCATCCCTTTTCCGGAAAAGGGGTGCAGTGTAGACTCATAGACTTTAAGGTCAGAAGGGACCATTATGATCATCTAGTCTGACCCCCTGCACAGTGCAGGCCACAGAATCTCACCCATCCCTCCCAGAATAATCCTCTCACCTATATCTCAGATATTGAAGCCTTCAAATACGTTGAAGACCAAGATGCAGAGAATCCTCTAGCTGTGATCTGTACCCCATGCTACAGAGGAAGGCGAAAAACCTCCAGGGCCTCTGCCAATCTACCCTGAAGAAAAATTCCTTCCTGACCCCCAAATATGGCGATCAGCTAAACCCTGAGCATGTGGGCAAGACTCATCAGCCAGACACCCAGAAAGTTCTCTATAGTAACTCCTATCATCCCTCCATTGACCTATTCCCACTGATAATGAATGGTCAATTAGTTACCAAGATCATGTTATCTCATCAAACCATCCCCTTCATAAACCCATCTAGTTTAATCTTGAAACCAGATAGATCTTTTGCCCCCGCTACTTCCCTTGGAAGGCCGTTCCAGAACCTCACTCCTCTAATGGTTAGAAACCTTCGTCTAATCTCAAGTCTAAACTTCCTACTAGCCAGCTTATATCCATTTGTTCTTGTGTCCACATTGGTATTAAGCTTAAATAATTCCTCTCCCTCCCTGGTATTTATCCCTCTAATATATTTAAAAAGTGCAATCGTCCCCCCTCAGCCTTCTTTTGGTTAAGGTAAACAAGCCAAGCTCCTTGAGTCTCCCTTCATAAGACAGGTTTTCCATTCCTCGGATAATCCTAGTAGCCCTTCTTTGTACCTGTTCCAGTTTGAATTCATCCTTCTTAAACATGGGAGACCAGAACTGCACACAGTATTCCAAATGGGGTCTCACCAATCCCTTGTATAATAGCACTAACATCTCCTTATCCCTACTGGAAATACCTCGCCTAATACATCCCAAGATCGTATTAGCCTTTTTCACGGCCATGTCACAATGGCGGCTCATAGTCATTTTATAATCAACCAGGACTCCGAGGTCCTTCTCCTCCTCCGTTACTTCCAACTGATGAGTCCCCAGCTTATAACTAAAATTCTTGTTATTAATCCCTAAATGCATAACCTTACGCTTCTCGCTATTAAATTTCATCCTATTGCTATCACTCCAATGTACAAGATCATCCAGATGTTCCTGTATGATATCCCGATCCTTTTCTGAATTGGCAATAGCTCCCAACTTTGTGTCATCTGCAAATTTTATTAGAACACTTCCACTTTTGGTGCCAAGATCAGCAATAAAAAGATTAAATAAAATTGGCCCCAAAACTGATCCCTGAGGAACTCCGCTAGTAACCTTCCTCCAACCCGACAGTTCACCTTTCAATATGACCCGCTGTAGTCTCCCCTTTAACCAGTTGCTTATCCACCTCTCAACTTTCATATTAATCCCTATCTTTTCCAATTTAACCAATAATTCCCCATGTGGTACTGTATCAAATGCCTTACTAAAGTCGAGGTAGATTAGATCCACTGCATTTCCTTTATCTAAAAAATCTGTTACTTTCTCAAAAAAGGAGATCAGGTTGGTTTGGCACGATCTACCTTTTGTAAAACCATGTTGTAATTTGTCCCAATTGCATTAGCCTCAATGTCTCTAACTACTTTCTCCTTCAAAATTTTTTCCAGGATTTTACATACTACAGATGTCAAACTAACAGGCCTATAGTTACCCGGGTCGCTTTTTTTCCCTTTCTTAAAAATCGGAACTATATTAGCAATTCTCCAGTCAAATGGTACAACCCTTGAGTTTAGAGATTTATTAAAAAATTTTGCTAATGGACTTGCAAGTTCATGTGCCAGTTCCTTTAATATTCTTGGATGAATATTATCTGGGCCCCCCGATTCACTCCCATTAAGCTGTTCAAGTTTGGCTTTTACCTCGGATATGGTAATATCTACCTCCATATCTTTAGTCCCATTTGTTAAGTTACCATTATCCCTAAGCTCTTCATTAGCCTCATTAAAGACTGAAGCAAAGTATTTGTTCAAATATTGGGCCATTCCTAGATTATCCTTAACCTCCACTCCATCCTTAGTAATTAGCGGTCCTACTTCTTCTTTTTTTTGTTTTTTTCCTATTTATATGGCTATAAAACCTTTTACTATTGGTTTTA
Organism: Pelodiscus sinensis; assembly: GCF_049634645.1. Lineage (NCBI taxonomy): Eukaryota > Metazoa > Chordata > Testudines > Trionychidae > Pelodiscus > Pelodiscus sinensis. The sequence goes on from NC_134718.1 coordinate 40,009,007, forward strand.
ATTCCCTTTGCGAGGTCCAACTCTACCTGACTTTTAGCCTTTCTCACTTTGTCCCTACATGCTCTAACCTCAATAAGGTAGCTTTCTTTACTGATTCCTCCCATCTTCCACTCGTTACATGCTTTCTGCTTTTTCTTAATCACCTCTCTGAGATGCTTGCTCATCCAACTTGGTTTAACACACCTGCCTATAAATTTTTTCCCTTTTCTAGGGATACAGGCTTCTGACAGCTTCTGCAACTTTAACTTAAAATAATTCCAGGCCTCCTCCACTTTAAGATCCATAATTTCTTTAGTCCAATCAACTTCCCTAACTAATTTCCTTAACTTACTAAAGTTAGCCCTTTTGAAATCAAAAACCCTAGTCTCAGATTTATTTTTGTTTATCCTTCCATTTAATTTGAACTGAATTAGCTCATGATCACTCGAGCCAAGGTTGTCTCCTACAACCATTTCATCTATGAGGTCCTCGCTACTCACCAAAACCAAATCTAAAATAGCATCCCCCCTTGTTGGTTCAGCAACTATTTGATGAAGGAATTCATCAGCTATCACATCTAGGAAAATCTGAGCCCTATTATTATTACTAGCACTTGTTCTCCAGTCTACATCTGGAAAGTTGAAATCTCCCATGATTACGCAGTTTCCATGAGTATTTACTTCATTAAAAACATTAAAGAGGTCTCTATCCATATCCAAATTGGATCCTGGTAGTCTATAACACAGCCCTTAAGTTTAGTGATAGAAATTTAGCCGTGTTAGTCTGGTGTAGCTGAAGCAAAAAACAGGACTAACAAGATGGTTTATTAGGTGATGAGCTTTCGTGGGCCAGATCCACTTCCTCAGATCAAATAGTGGAAGAAAATTGGCATGACCATATATACCAAAGGGATACAATCAAAAAAATGAACACATATGAAAAGGACAATTTCATATGTGTTCATTTTTTTGTTTGTATTCTTTGGTATTTATGGTCATGCCAATTTTCTTCCACTATTTGATCTGAGGAAGTGGGTCTGGCCCACGAAAGCTCATCACCTAATAAGCCATCTTGTTAGTCTTTAAAGGGCTACATAGTCCTGTTTTTTATTTTAAGTTTAGTTACTATAGTGCAAATACTTGCCCCTCCTCCACAAATATCCATAACTTAGTAAGGTGTAAAATCTTTTGTTATGCCTCAGATATTTGGAAATGTATTTTTAACCTAAACCCATGGTGAAATTTCATTAACATGTCTATTAAGATCATACAAAATAAATTAGTGTTCCCTTTTCTATAAGCAATGAACTTTGTTATGAATACACTACGCCACTCTGATTAATTTAAAATAATGTCTTTGTTTCAGTGAGTTACATATGTAATAATCTGGAATGGTTACTTTATGAAGGCTTGAGTACATTTAAAATATAAAATCAGCTTGGAAATACTGATGAAAAAAATGTAAAACAGAGAAGATCTGCATTATGTATCCCATAATTAATTTGTATTTAGCAGGACAACTCACTTGCCCTACAAAGTTTTTGCAGATAAATCTCTGACCAACTTCAGGATATATTTAAAAACAAACAAACCTGTGACTGACTTTTATTATTATTATTATTCCCAAATCTGGTGCTTTTTAACTAGGTACCTTCTGCACAAGTCTTTACAATTGGGTATGCAGTGGGAAACATGTTTCAGTTTCTTCAGAAAGAAATTTTGAAAGAGCATTTTTTCCCAAGTATCACTTGCTACACTTGAGATAAGAGATTTGGCCGAAAGGAGTGAGCAGAGCAGGAAGGATGAGAAAAGAGACAGTCAGGCTGGGGTGAGACCTGGGACGAATGGGGCGGGTCCCGAGCGGAGCAGGGGAGGAGTAGAAGTGGGGCCACAGGCTAGGGAGCTTGCCTCCCCAAGCAGTAGCTTCTGGGGGGCCAGCTTAGCTTGAGCCGTTGTTTCCTTGCAGTGCAAATAAACACCCCAATATACAGGCCATCAGGTGATACTCATCAGTTATTAAAACATTTCTGAGAACTAGTTAAAAGAATCCTCATGCTGATGACACTGTTGATAGACAGTGTTCTAATTACTACATCTATTTACATTGCACCTCTTCTGTATGGACCCACACTAGGTATGCTGTCCATTATTTATATTCATCTTTCCACACAGGCAGCTTACTCTAACTCTCCGGTATAGCAATAGTTAAGCGTATAGGGCTGGTTCTCACTATTCAGTACGCGGTCAGCTGGGGCATGTGCAGAGAAAATACTAAGGCTTAGTTACAGAAATGACTGCTGATGTCTGGGTCTTGGACTAACTCCTCCAATACCCCTAGCCCCCAAGCTGCAAGTGTCACTCAGTTTAAAGGTGTCCTATTTCTCTTTCTGCCTTCTGTGTAGTGAAGCATCAACATGAAGTTTTTACTTAAGCTGCTGAAAGTATGACATTGTCTGGCTAGGGTTCACAGGAGCTCCTCCCTTTAAAGTTTTACAGATTGATGCTGAAATATAAGGTTATCTATGTTCAGTAAAGTCCAGCCTTCATCTCCCTTTTCTGCCTTTGTGCTAGGGGTAAAATCTTGATCCTACTGAATTCAATTGAAATTCTGCATTTGATTGACTTCAGCAGAACAAAGATTTCACCTCAGATGTCCAACTTGAAGATTTGTCCAGCATACTACCCAACCTATATGCATGCACCTTTGGGATGCACAAGTTGTGTAAATTTTATAGATGGGTAGCTGCATACCTTCAACTTCGTGAATAATTAAATCCTGAATGCATTGCGTGATCCAGTTAACTAAATTTCTCTTGTAATAGCGTGAAAAACGATAAAACTCTAATTTCTGTTTTTAGTTTTTAATTTTACACGTAATTTAACATTTTGTAAAGATTCATGGATAAGAAAATGTCACTTTAATCTTCACCTCACTCTTTTAATGTTCCACAAAGAGTGAAATTCAGTTACTGCAGTTGTCTGTCTTTATAGATACAAATTTGCCTCTCTGTTTTCTTTGAGTTTAGAAGAACTGACAAATCTTTTAAATATTTCAGTAGAAGGGAACAGAGATTAGTTGTGGAATTCATGTGAGTAGCATAAAGACATGTTCAATTAAAAGGACTCTGATACAGTTGATTTGTTTTCAAGATGACCATTTCATTAACATTGAAATGCCTTAGTAGCATCTAATAACATTGGATTTTGAAACCTAAATTAATTTTTATTGTTAACTAATCAGCTTCCAATCCAAGTACTTTTTATAAGACCCGGGTCATGCCCCATTTTACTTCTTATCCTTGCATTTTTTTTTTCAGTAAACCTGGAACACTGGGTGAGCAAAATTCATTCTTTACTCTTAAATTAGGTTACCAGGCTCAAACCAAAATAATCTGAATGTTAATCATATTGTTGAATTGATGTCCGTGAACACTTTGACACAGTTGTCCAAATTGATCACACTATTTCTTCAGCATTGCTGATTTTTATTAAATAGAGTTGTGTTGAAAAGAAGAGATATTTATTTGCTTCCTTTGGAATAGCAAAGGGCAGATTTCTATATTCTAACCCAAATCCAGTACTGGAAGCACTATCTTGATGACTCATGCTATTTTTCTTTAAGAAACCCAGATAATTTTCAAAAGCTGAGCTTTACTTTTGGTACTAAAATTTTTCTCTTCATTTAGAGGAAGAATAAAACTTAGCCAAGTGGGGTGTTTATTGAACTGACTTACAAATGATACCTGATATCTGTAACATTGCCTCTTGTAACAAATGTGATTCTAATTTTGATTAGTATTTTTATATAGTACTACATATATATTTGCATTATGATTAACTCATCACTTGGCTTATATATAGTTTTTGTCCCCAACCCTTAATTTCTTTTCTATATAGACCATAAACTCTTTATAGTAAGAACTGTCAACTACAGTTATCTTATATAAAACAGTACTGTTAAGGTGCTGTCCCCCAGTAAATGTCAATTAGATTGACTCCAGTACCCTCCTTATTCATTATTCAAATGATTGGGCAACCTTGCAAACAGAGTAATTTGATGACCATACATTGGCCCCCACAGCATCATGTAAATGAAGACCTGTTAGCATAGTTGTGTTTCTTCTCTATTTCAAACTGGAAATTACACGTAGTGGTGGAGGAAGAAAGATTATCCCACATGCAGTACAAAAGTGCCTACTGGGACTATTGCTTTGACATGAGGCAAAAATTATGTGGCAGTGTGCTTGAGTACAAAATACAGTAATGACTCCCCAGCAGCTACAGTAGCAATACTACTGTGTTGATACTTTAAAGAATATTAATAGATTTATTCCAGAGCAATGTTAGACGTTTCTGAAAACCTTCCACTGAGCATGCACCAGAGCTAGGAGACTAGACTCATTAAAGTATATTGAGAAGAGAATGAATTTAAATGCAATGCCATCCTTGATAAACCAAATGAAAAAAACAGAAAAATGCAATACCTATAATTGTAGGTTAGAGCATTTTTTGAAACATTTTATGTGGGAGCATAATGATTATATTTACAGAATGTATCTGAACAAGGTAATAGTCCTGGACAAAGCATTACAAATTGCATTTATCATTCTAAAGTACTGGAAAATTAATTTATAGACTTATGTATGTTCTTTGACAAGATTGTTTGGAATTTGACAAATAGACCATTGTGATCTTTTACAGATATACGGCTCAGTAAGTGAATGAATACAAAAGACATTGGGCCAAACCCTTGTGAGACCAGAATTAAAATATAGCTTAGTATTTTCAATCTCTTGTGTGTTACAGAGAGACCCTACTAAATTTGCACAATTTATCAACACTGGTGCCTTAATTTTCTGATCAGGAAGTGGTCAGTGCTGCATAATGAATATCTTAGCTAAACATGCTGCATTATGATTTAATTCAACGCCCACTGCATTCAATGGGAAGATCCCCACATATTTCACTGAGCTTCAGATTGGGCCCTGCATCTATTTCAAAGTGCTTCCCAAAAAGTTATGAACTGTAACCCCAGTTCAGGGAAATCAGTAGTGGTTAAGCATGCATGTGAGTGCCTTTCACAATTGGATATCTATAATGTGGATAGGACTCTAGTTTCTTTCATGAGCTTTGTTCCATCCAAGCCAATTTCGCTTGGTGCTAATAGAATTATACACAGACAACACTGTTGATACTTGCCATTACATAAGTGGAAAAAGTAAAACAAGCATGGATTCACTAAGTCATATTCAGAATACAATACCTAGGAATAGTTCATAGAAACACATGGAACATTTTTTTATTAAAGTCTGAAAATGGATTCCAGATAAAAGCTGGAAGCATGACTAATAATTATGTTCTAAACTTGTGCAGAAGGTGTAATTATGGAAAGAGATTTCTGATATTAACTTAGTCGTGTCTGAGCTTCAGTAGAGTCTCACTTAGGGGAAAGAAGTGTTTTATTGTAAACTACTTGCCTTTGGCATCGTCTTAGCATGGTGAACAGTGGAGAAATCACAGGCTCATCTACTTTCTATAGTTGCTGCAGACCAAAGGTAGTTACACTTTCACACATGCCATGTAGAGCCTAAGTAGATTCCCTGTGAAAGGCCATTCTAGGATACAGCATGTTAGGGGAAGGAAAAGAAGCTGCTAAGATAGGTTCTACAGGTGGGGCCTCCTGCAATTCTTCCCTGTTGGTTTCTGAGTTATGCATCTTGAATGCAATAAGCCTGCCACAGAGAGATGGTCTGGTATGCATGCAAATAAGCAATGATTTTACTGTAGTTAGGACCTTCTTGGCCCTGAGGGGAGCACTCTTTGGATTTCTATTTGTGTGGTAACTGACAAGTCTTTGAGTTCTAAGTCTGTTCCAACAGAGGGATTGTATGGTGTGATGTCATGACGTACATCATATCCCATTACCTCTTGCCTATCAAATACACAGATGTTCTTCTGTGTCAGTAATGCTATCAGTGACCACATATGACCTCTGCTAAAACTGACATAGTTATCAGCATTGCTGAGGAAATGCATCTCCCTAGAGCCAGAAATAAAGTAATTCTTGTTATGAGTTCATGGCTCCATTTCTTTAATTCTTGGCCCAGCATTCTTTTGCAGGTTTTTTTTTTTCCAATTTATAATGAAGTAGATGTTGAAAAAATGGGGGCAGATTTGTTTATCTCCACATATTGAGTAATCTGCTGACATGGGGTACAATCCCATTCAATCTGTTTCAATGGCAGTTTCATGTGATGAGTAAGAACAGTAGCATTAGCCGTACTGTGGAGATGGTATTACTTGCAAAGAGAAAAATCATTTGCATGGTAAGATGTCAGATTCTGACAGAATGATACAAGCCAGCCATAAGAATAAAACAGACTATTGGAAAGCAACAGCCAATGGTCCTGCCCTTTAAGGAGCACTGCACCATTTCTGCCCTTTCCAAATTGGGGGGTGGACAGGGGAGAGCTTTAATTTTTGGGTGGAACTACACAAGGGCTACTCTGAATTAACGTGTCTCCTGAGGGATGTGGCCTCCTTGCCCCAGAGTACCAGTAACTTCAAATGGGCATTACGTAGTTATAAGTGTCTTTGTAAGATTAGGGTCATATGGTCATCAAAGCCTGAACATCTATCACCTCCAACCCTATAACACTCCTTAGCCTTCTCCTATACCTCTCCTTGGTGCGTCACCAGTGTCCATGAGGAAAAATAAGTTACCACATCACATGATAAAACTGAAGTGTGTGTGTGTGTGTGGGTGTAAAATGAATGAAGCAGTTGCTACCTACTTGCAGATACAACACTGGCTCTCTTTTAAACTTTACTGATTAGCCTTTTTACATGACCAAGGACAATTGCAATCCGGTTTTTTTTTTTATTACAATCTCCCCCATAGATTGGAAGAACTCAAACTTCTGATTTGTGTCTTCCTGCTATTTCCATAGGATTTTGACCAAAAAAAAAAAAAAAAGAGTAACAACTGGCAAATAATGTGACGTTTACCCTCCTGATTCCTGTTCTGGCAGCTCACAAGACTGAGATTTTTAAAAAATATGAGTTAAGTAATTTTGCCAAAAGCCAGTACATATGTCTTGTCTCTCAAAGTATTGGCAGGCTGAGGGCTACTATACCACAGGAATGTTACAATTTCTGCCCTTTTTTGGTGGATGGATAGAATATAAGAATGGGGGTTGAGAAGAGCTTTAATTTTTGGAGGAGTTCCACAAGAACTCCACTGAAAGCTATATAAGAGATGCTCTGAATCAGTGTGTCTCCCAAGTGATTTGACTTTCCTGCCCCATTTTCTGGGCCGTGTAGGCAGGGAGAAACCCTTGGTGGAGCTAGGATTGCAGTTGATTTTGCTTCACTGCAAATCCTTCACTATAAACTGCTACAAAGTGGGAACTCAGCAATCATTCTGGTGATAAATAAAAGAGGCAAATCCAGCTCAGATTCTCTTTAGACGATTTTAAGAAATCATGTCCTAAATAAACTGCAGCTAGATACTGTCTCAATACCTCTGTTTCTCTGTCACTAATCATATGAATATGGACCCTGTGGGTGATTTGATATGCTTAAAGAACCCACCACAGGGTTTACTTTCCCCTTATCATGCACCATGAGACAGCTGGATTTAATCTTGCAGTCCTTTTGATCTCTTTTAAACCCCTTGCACAGTGACATTTACAGGGACTATCAAGTTAGCAGGACCACCTCTTATAATAGGTGTCTACCATCCTCATATTTAAAGAAACTAAAACTGTTTACTATAAATATAAGCTACTTACATAGTGATAGCACATAAATCTAGTGTACATTCCATTCTGAGAGACAAAACTATTCCTTTTGAAGATGTCTGGACAGTCACAGTCAGCAAGTTCACATGTGCATGCACACATACAGCCCTTAATATAAAGCTGTTCTCACATCCATCCTCAGTCTTTTCTCAAGACTAAGTATGCCCAGATTTTAGCCTTTCTTCATAGTTTGGATTTTAACCTCTTATTTTTACTGCTTTCTTCTAGCTCCTCTAAATCACACGCAACCTGGACTTAAAACTTGCAATTTGAGTTAGTGCTATGTGGCTGTGGTGGTAGTGGGGGCAGGCCTCTAAGTTGCCAGATCCCTCTACAAGGCTCTCTTGGACCATATTACATACGCCCTAACCATCTTTGTTAATAGAGACTGAAATAATGTTTAGACAGTGTAACTGGAAGAGGTGATTAAATGAATTATTCTGATTTACTCTTCAAGAACATATGGGAGTATAAATACTTTCACCAATATTTGCATTCATGAGCTACCATTTTGAGTAACCTTCCAATCAAACCATGCAGGTGCATGCAGGCTCTGGCTACAAGAAATGGGGGAAATGATTAGCAAATGATATCTTTAATAATGTTTAAAAAAACTACAAGCCACATTTAAACTGTTACCAGCTAGTAAAGAGTGGAAATAGTCACAGAGCTCTGCTGAAGTAGGATCCGAGGAAATGAAGGCACTTTAGATTACAAGCAAAGAGATTAACTGGGGACCTGGTATCCTTTAGGCAATTTTCAATTTGCCTGTCTGACTTTCCCAAATCAGAAAAATTAAACTATTCACTAGGCCAACTATACACTGGACTCATTTTGTTCTAGCAATATAAAAAGTTTGTTCAATAGCTCTGACCTTATTGAATATCTGTGGTCTGTGTGAGCATTGTGTTTGTTTAAAGCTATTGAAGGTGCAATAGAATCAACCTCTTCTTATCACTTATTTTTCTTAATCTAATTTAATTAAGGAAGTGATGATGAGGTGACTGTGACTAATACCACACAACGTTAGCAGAGTCATGCCTCTTTGCTTATAGTGGCAGGTCTTACCAGCTAAATTTCTGGTGTTCAGCATGTGGAAAGTGTGCTGGTAAATACCAAAAAGGCAGACGGGCGTGGGCTGAATGGAGCAGGGGGCAGCTGTGTGGTAGTTTGTCTGCATCTTTTCTGCTCACTATGCCATCAATGCAGTGACTGTGACAGATGTGGCATCCTGCAGACCGTGACTACTTGCAAGTACTCCACACCAAGCACTGCTCGCTACTCTGCCACATCTGGAATCCATGTAGAGACCATCACTCAAAGAAGAGGTGGTTACTTACTGTAACAGGAGGTTGTTCAAGATGTATGGTTCCTATCTGGACCCAGTGCCACCCTCCATCCTCTCTCCTGCAGGCTGTATTGCTTACAGGTAGGAGGGACCTAGAGTGACATTGACCCACACAACCTCTGATAGCATCAGATGCACCATGTGGCCAATGCATGTGTGGGCCAACAGAAACTACTACAAACAGTCCTACCATGTGCTCACCCCTGTCTGAATCCAAACAGGGATTGAACGTCTCAAAGAACCGCCAGTTAAAGTAACCTCCTCTTAGCTTCTCTTTGTTTGGTGAAGGGACATAAAGACCAGGAGTTGAGACATTTTATGTTTAAAAATGCACCAATGTTGTGTTAATGTGTCAGTATTAGTCTGCAAGCTCTCCCACTTTGTTCATTATTCTCCAAAGTTCAGGGCCTGAATACTCTTAGGTAAAACAAGACACCTGTTGTGTTGAAATAGCCTTTATTAAGGGGATGAACTAAGGCCTACAGAAAGTAGACTGATTCAGTTTCTGTTCCACGTTATCAATGATTGTTTTCCTTTTGGCCCCTAACCTATTACCCCCTTATGGCCCCACACACTATTTTTACACACATGATAGGAGTCTTTCTCACTGTACACTTTTCTCCATATTTACAAATGCTCTTTCATGGGTTTTTTGTTTCTAGCTGTGCAGCTCTCCTTGTGAGATTCCAGAGAAAGTTACATTTCTTCACTTGCCTGGCTTTATATGATTTAATGAGAAATGACTCATGAAGTACAAGTGATTTATTCTAGGAAGCAGGTCAACTGCAAATCTCTTTTAGAAAAAGCATTTAGTTCTCAAACACAATAAAGCACATTTTGGTTTTGAGAAGTCAATCTCTTCTCATACTTGGAGTCTCTATTTGTACTAGAGGGCTGTAAAATGTTGGGCACATAGCCAACCTTGTCTCTAGTACATAGCCTGAGCAGCTGAGCCGCTCAATAGAAATCAGCCAGATAGAGGAGGGAAAGCAAAGAAGCACAATAGCATGGACATGTGTGTGACAACACTGAGAACACACAAGCCCAATGGCATTGAGAGAGAAGATATAAAGATTTCAAAGCATCAAATGATTCCCAGCCTAGAGGAGAAACCGTTTGATTTGTTTAATTTTTAGAAAATACATTATTTTCTATGTGACTGTACCCAGTACAAGAGGAGCAGAGGTTGAAGTAGAAAAGGTCCTTTTATACAGTGAAAACAAATATTGACACTATCTCTTCATATTTATTACAAGGATTTAGCTATGCTAAAAGGACAGTTGACATGTACTGTCCAGGAAGTTAGAGAGGTGTATGTGTCTTCAGTGTGACCTAAAGAAAACTGAGCAAGAAAGTTTTTTAAAAAAGAATGAAAACTATTATCTTTTGAGAGAGTAATGTAATTAGTTCTCCTAAACGATCTACTCAAATATGCTCCCATGCTGCTCATTCCCTTTCTAGAAACTCGAGTGATGTGGCACTGTCGAAGCAAAAACACGCTCCTCTGTGTTTAGGCAGCTAACAAGCAGCTTTATTAATTAATAAAGCACAGCATGAGCCAAACGTGGTCACAGCAGAGCCAGACCCAGTAAAGCTGCTAATACAATCAATCCTAGTATCTTTATACCCTTAACCAAACAGTCTGACGTCAGGGCATCCAATTACAGAAATCCTCAATTAAATTTGGAAAAACAAAGCCTTATCAACAAGATGGCGGACAGGTGCGAGGGAGTACATCTCCTGTCCCAACCAGCCCAATTAACACATACCAATAGCCCATCCTGTAGGCCTCTTCTCATGGGGTGACAGAAAGTTCACTCTGGTCTACGTGCTTGAGAGAAAAGCTGAAATGGTTTCTGATATACAAGATGGCTTCTAGCTAAATATGAAAATGGTTTCTACAGCTTCTACAGCACTATGCCTGTGTTATTGGATTTGATATACGGCAAGCAGAAATTTAAGTACTTCACTGTTTTGTCAATATTTCCAATGCTTAGCCTTCCAACAAAATTTCCCCACTTCTGCTTTGTTTCTGCATAGGAGATAACATTATGCGCCAGCTCAGATAATCATAACCTTCATATATGAACTTTTTCTTTTGCTCTCTTAGTTTGTTATAATGCACTTGTGAGAACTGCTCTAAAGTCAATAAGTACTAATAAGGACCTAAAATACCCACATGTATTAAAATGACTGTTTCATAAACAGTTCAATTGTAGACTAGTATTTAAATAAGTTCTAAAGTATCATAAATGGTAATTGTATTGCTTTGTGTGCTTGTAAAATACCTGTTTCCCTTCCTTCATAGGTCTATCCTACACATCTATTAAATCACAAACTTCTGCATCTGAGATTAACTCCTTGATATGTCTGTTTTGATAGTTGCAAAATAAAATGGGAAAAAAGCACTTGTAACTTATGGAATGGGAAACAGGCAACAGATTTGGAAAAGACTGTGAAGTAACACAACAGTATAACAGTTTTAATAGCTTCAAAAACAAGTCAAAGCCAATTACAATTGTCAGAAAAAAAATAGTCACTTCCATTGATGATAGTAAGCTGGAGATTGTTAGGGACAGACCAAACCACTTCTAGCTCTAATTTTACTGGAAACTCAATAGAAATAAGTGCAACACATCATTTAATGCTGAGGGATATGTTTTTTTCCAGTGTTCTCTTTATGGATTAACTCTAATTCTCATATGAAGTTAATGCAAATAATATAATTTCCCCTTTCTCCATAAATATCTCTTCTGTGGTGTGAGACTGAATATAATGACCCCTTCACCACACAAAATGGAGATTACAAATTCCTATACATGTCTACCTTGTTTTGCTAATACATTTTTAAAAATATTTATTTCTCACCTATCACATACTATATATAATAATGAAACACAAAAATCAGACTACAAGTGTACATAACAATAATGTTTAGTTTAATGATCCCATTTTCCAACCAGTTATCAGTTTGTGTTGGTTAAAAATTAAGATAGAAAGTACTCATTGTGAATTAATGAGGCCAATAATACAATCATAGTGATGGCAGAGTCAGAGCTCACCGTTGATAAAATTTGTGAAAGATCACAGTTATGGTCTCCAGTAATATTAGGCTGCATTCTATACTATAATCTCAATTTTAATGGACATCACTGAATAACAAAATTGCCTTTCGTTTCTCCGCTTGTCAACTCATGGTGCATGACTTATGTCACGGTCAATTTCATAACATTGACCATAATGACTACTGCCTGATTAGGATGGTCTATCTTAGACAGTTGTGTTTTTTTTAAACTGGTTAATTAACTCTGCCCGGTCACATGCCCCAGTGCTGAGGAGAGGGTTTATCTTTAGAGCTTAGCGGATAGGTTAATAGCCGTGCTTCATTTATCATTGATAAGTCTAATGAAACTGAGACAGCATCGCAACTGCTATGATGTGACCAAATCAGGTCATGTGACACAACAGCCATTAGATGGTAATGTCTTTCGATCACTTCCAGCCTGGTCAAGATGAGAAATGCACCAAACCCTCTCATTTCAATTGCTCTGTAGGTGGAAAGCAGAGTCAATCCCACATTTTGATGTAGTGAAGTAGTTGCAACCTTTAAGGGGAGATCTCATACCCTAGAAATAGCCCTGGCTTGAGTAGGGTCTGATGGACTTGAGCCTTTAGAAGCCCTGGCTTGAGTAGGGTCTGATGGACTTGAGCCTTTAGAGATCAATTACCACTGGATATGAGCATATACTGTAGTTGTTGGTGCTAGTGGTGGAGGGGTCTCCTTCAACTGAGTGTGCCATTCCTTGGTGAGGCTGGGAATGGAGCTGTTGGAATGTGGTAACCCTCAGCTGACACGATAAGGTAAAAGCAACCTCTGCACCCATAGAAGGCTGTAATCTGTTGTTTCCTACAATAAAAAAAAAAAGTTAAACACCAATGCTAACGTGATGCCAATTGATATTTTGACCAAGGAATTAATTTGCTTTGCATTTAAGACTGATGAATTCTTAGAAGGTTGATGTTAAAATATGACACATTTGCCACCCTTGTGATCTGAGAATGTCAGGTTCTTACCTTTCATACAATGCTGCCTTTGAATTGTATCAGGCTGATGGCTCAGAAGATTTTTAGCTAAGAAATTTGTTACCTTGGAGAGGGAAGGGAAATGCATTTAGAACTTTCATTGTCTGTTTCCTGGAAAGATGAGCTGAGAGCTTTAATAGTGAGGAGGTGGGCAAAAGATAAATAAGGTAACTTTTGTCATCATTATTTGACAAATATTGCTAGAAATTTTTCAATTTGATAGTTAATGGTGGGTGAAAAAATGCACATTAATAAATGTCATATTTAATCAGGTTGCTGAAGATACAGCAAACATAAGATAGTCCGCAAAAGCAGCAGAATAAAAACAGGTTGGTTTAGTAATTGATCTGCATTATATACTGCGAAAGCAACAGTTATGAAAAGTGTTATAATTGGGGGTGAAAACCTATACAAACCTATCTAAAACCAGATAGGATACTGTGCTGTATAAGCATGTTATCTATTTTATAACCCTCCCATAAAATACTATAGTGAGAGTTATAGTTCTTTTAAAACTGATTACTGATCTCTGGAGGTTGTCTGTGGAGCAAAAAGAACTAGCGGCCATGACTGAAGAGGCCGTGCAGAGAAATACCAGGTACATCCATTCTTTGACAGCTTAGGCAGAGAATTTATAAGTCAGTCCTGAAAAAAGGGGTATGTTTTGGACCTTATTTGTGAGGCGCAAGGATGGGAAAAGATGGGCCAAATAGTTATTTTCTAGGCAATTTTTATGACTTTTCTATATGGGAAAAGGATATTTTGTGAATCTCTCTCTTTGGATTGTGATGTATAGAAGTGATTTATTTTGGATCTGGGGAAAGGAACAATTAAAAATCCTCCTCCTTTCTATCTGATCTGGAGCAGCATGCAAGTTGGCATTATTGGATGCTTAGGGCTTGATCCAATGCCTATGAGTCTTTCAATAGACTTCAAGATGCTGGATCAGACTCCAGTTGCATACTCTTTATACTTGAGAAAAAGCAGCAAAATATGAAAGAGGAACACTTATGAAAAATAGGGTTGCCTGCAGAATCAGTGTATGGAGACCACTGCCTGAATCAGCCTTAGATCATTTTTAAAAACAGTATACATTAGAATTTGTAGAAGAAGTAGATTTTCCCATCAACATTAGTAGAGAGAAGGGTAAAACAAAACTAACCACCAAAAACCCAACCTCACCCACCTGTAATAGCTTATTTACTTTTTATATAATACTATTGTTCACACATTATCATGAGAAAGCTGGTAGTTTTTCATTAATTAAGTATTGATTTATGATTCCCATAAAGGAATCCTCAAATTACCCTCCCAATATGCATTTATAGTTTTTGTTTTACTATTTTTATCAAACTGATCTGAAGGCTAGATTGTTGCCTTTCCTAGTAAACTAGAAGTAACTGGAAACTATTCCAGAAATAAAAAGTAGTGAAATGCAATTTGCTAACTTCAAAATCCTTTCTTTTTCATACAATGTTGACATTTTTTATGAGATAAGAACTGACATTTTTATCTGCCTATTTATAAAACTCTGATGTGTTCAGATGCAGAATCATGAATCATAATTCATGATGGATGATCTATTCATGGAAATTAAGAGGGCGAGATCATGTAGGATTAATTAGTTATTAAAATTAACCTGCGTTGCCTGAATAAGATGAATTCGTTATTAGAAGACTTCTATTAGAATTTTATTAAAGGACTTAGTCTATCATAAAAAAATCACTTGTTATTATTTCAGGAAATGCACCCTGTCATGCAATTTGTTGGAATTTGACTAAACTTTGTCAGGATGTCTTTTGAGCATGTTTTTATTCTGAAAATTAGCAATAGATACAACAGGAAAAAAATATACCCTAGGATAAGGGTGGGGAACCTAAGGCCCCAGCTTACCTGGATCCAAACCCTGGGGCTCAAGGCTCTCCCCCTCCCCAGCACTGAGGAGCCCATACTGGTGAGGGGTGGGGTTTTTTTTATTGAGAAGCCCTTGACTGATTTTTATGTGGTCAGCAGCTCCTGATTCAAAAAGGGTTTCCCACCCGTGCCCTAAAATCACACTTTGTCTGGTTTGCAATAATTTTGTGTGTAACTTTTTAGTTCTGTCTGTGTGAGTGAGTGGAGAAAGGAGAGCCTGGAATCCTTGCAGGTCCAGGGGTTAAAAAGAGCTCCTGGCTCTGTGGACCTCCTGGCTTTAGCTGCAACCAATATCAGACCTGAAGGGGGTTGAAAAGGAAGGAGTCTGGCTCAGTTTGGGGCTGATTAGCGAGGAGAGAGAATCTGAATTTGATGGTCTGAGGGCCAAGCTCTTTTATCTGTTTGTCTTGATCCATTTGATGCATACGTTCTATTTGTTTTAAAAAGCTGTCCCTGCAAATTCACACTGGTCACATTCTCCTAGGGAGAATTTAGTAGCAAGGTCCAAACCAGTCAGGGCTGTGGAAGTGATATGGCTAGTAAGCATATTCACCCCACTTTAGTTAAGTGCTGGGTACCACTCAAAGATGCATGTATAGGCCGTCCATTTGAAAGGTGCCCAAGGACAGACACAGAGATTGCAAATGGAATTCACCCTGAACCATGTGCTATTTTACAATTAGTTAGCAAAATAATATATACCTACTATGTCTATACTATATACCTATGCTTAGAGACTTAACATAAACGTGTGAGTGCATGCATATATGTGTGCACAGATATAAATTGTGACCTAATACAAAATATGTAATCAAAGGAACTTTTCATGCATCACCTAAATGACTTCTGAATAGAACAAAGAACTTTTAAATAGTTTAAAGCTGCACTACAGAACAACTGAGGGCAAGAACTGAAGTGTATTTTTGTCCAACTGAGCTTACAAAGAGAATTTCAGATATAACATAACTACCAAAGTTGGAATGAAAGAAAAATCTCTGCCAAAAACTGTTTTGCTGTGCTGGGCTTACATTTTCCCCCTGTGGGTTCAACAAAGAGTATTGTGCATTCTTGCAGAAAATGATGAATAGCCCATACAAGATACCTTTACTGAATTTTAAAAGCAGTGGGTAGTTGCTCAACCTTAAAATGAATACTTCCTCAGACCAGTGTGTTACTATGACTTTAGTGTCCCAGATAACTTTTCATATTGTTTTCTGAGAACGTATTTTGTATTGGAAGAATTTACTATGGTTCAAGGCAAACAATTGACCGTAGAAACTCGGAGGTAAAAACTCTTGGGAGATTTTACCTCTAAGTCTTGGACTTTGATTTAATACAATGGCAGAATTTTGATACTTGAGGGGTTTTATTACAAATTGTGCATGGTTTCACACATCTCTTGAAGGTTACCCTTTCTGAAGAATTGCATTCAGTCCCGAGAAAACGAGCTGAGATCAGGGCAGCCTCACAGGCAAGCAAAATAAATGGGCAAATGGGACAACAAAATAGAAGGGATGCTCACAGGTACAAGGGTGGTGGTGGTTGTGGTGGGGAGTACATTTTCTACTGTGCTACAACTTGCATTTTAAACAGCCATTCTTCACTTAAAAGTATACTGTTTTTGTTCCAGTCATGCAATGTTGTTTCAGACCTCTGGCTTCCTGTGCTTGTATTTCCATGCCACTGGCTCTAACTCTTTCATATTTTCCATGCTGTGTGCAGAAGCAGAAGAACATGTTGTCTACCCACAATGGATGAATAGTAGAAGGTGGAACTAGATGGCATGCTTTTTGGTCCCTCTGCAAAGATACTTGACTACTGAGTGTTCAGAGAAGACTGCAGAGTGGGAAGAAAAACTGTAGCCAAAAGATAACCAGCTGGATCCCATTGGTGCCCTGACTGTTCCCACTCATCACCACTTGGGATTGGAAACAGACTAAGATTCCAAGAAGATGGTTGCAGAGTGACAGGATCAGGGGAAGCATGGAGATCAGATCAGCTAGACCTGTAATCCTAGAAATTAGTCTAGACAGCAATTCAGGCACTTACTAGTTTTGCCACAAGCATTTCACAAAAGGAATACAAGTTTTTCTCCAGCTTTGTTTCTTGCAAGTCAAACTGTCAAGTCGCTGAATGTTAATGCATCTGATACCTCTGAGTGCTGGGGAGATGCTGCTTTATCTAGATGCAAATTGAATGCAGTACATTCAGCCCCATATTGAGAAGTTATGCTGAAACATTAAGATTTTATTGTAAGAATGCTACCAAGCTCCTACTTAACTACGGCAAGTATAAGTTATGCAGGAAAATCAAGACCACGCTGAAATATTTGAATGAATGAATGTGATACGCTTTTGGCAGGGTTACCTTAAAGCATGTACTGTTAAGCAAATATTATATAGGCCACATTCTTCCTAGGCATTCCTACTAACTTAATGAGCAAGCACAAGGTGCATCTGAAGGAAGAATTTTACCCTTTACTTATTTTGTCTTTTTAAAATAAACCTTTATGGGTCCTACAGGGAGAGTTTAGACACCTGTGACTGTTTAAGCTGGCCATTTTGATGCTGTGTTATGCTCCTTACATGCTACCCAAGTCATGAACAACTAGGGACATAGTGATTATCTCTGCCAAACTCCATAGATGCTCAAAAGTGTAGAGCTGGAAAAGACCTCATATCCTGCTGCTCTCATATCCAAATCCCACAGACTTCACTGACCCCTGAGGATTGTACCTCTAGCTGTTAGCAGAGACTGTTGCCAATGGGAGGCCCAAATCAACAGGGTTCAACTCCATCAGAGACTGGCAGAAACTGCAGTAGGATATATACTGTCTGTAATGGGGCCCAAAGTGACTTATAAAGTAAGCATTTCACCTTGGTGCATCTGTCAAGAATTCTTCTTGATCCTCATAAAAAAAAAAAAAGTGAGGGATTTATTGGATGTTTCCATCTTAAGAATATTACTTTGTACTACAAATCAGTCACAAACAACTCTGGCTTAATCCTTTTATTTTAGCAATCATGTCAGATTGCTTTATTTACGGTGCATGTGCTTTTGTTAATTTTAACTTTCATTCAGTGAGACAGCATGTGAAGTGGTGAGAGCCTGAGCTTCAAAACCCCACAGAACACACAATTCAGGATGGAACCTACTGCAAATTGTCATCTTGCTATTTAACAGGAACTAGCCATCCACAAAGTGCATGGACCGGTTTCAGACACAAGACTAAATTCTCCACTGAGACAGACTCCTATACTAGTTAAAGCTGCAAGGGGAAGCTTTAATTTATGCAGCTGTGGAAAGGTTCCTCGGGGACATTACACTAGCAGAGAACTGGATGTTCTAGAGACTCTCACTCTGCCACACCTTGTGCATGTACCTTCCTTTCCTGCCCCTCCAGTCCTCAGGATATTTACACCCCTTGCCTCCCATTATGAGGAGGGGAAGGTGTGCAGTGCAGTGCAGAAAGTTCATGCAAGTTCTTAGTTCATGCTAACTTGTTAGCCTCCTTTGGAAAGGGGGAATTCTCCAGAGGCAATTTCTTCCACATGCCTTAAGCCCTACTTCTTGCTGTGGCCCAAACAGAGCTTGGTGGACCAGAGAAGCCTAATGAAGACCTCTTCTCCTTCCCACGTTTCCCAAAATTTCCTATAGAATTGAATCCTTTCCCCCAACCCAGGGTTCTTAATCACTTTGCAGTGGACCATAGATTTGCTATTCTTACTCCCATGTACATGGTTTATAATTCAGGTTTTGCCTCACTTAACCAGGACACTCTGGTCCAGCAACATCCGTGGTCCTGTCAGATCATGAATGTTCCTAGATCACAGAGCCCAGATATAGGGAGGTCTATCCATGGGGCAGGAGCACAGTGGTGGTGATGGGGGGGGGGGGGAAGGTGGCAATTCATCTAGGAGCCCTGTATTGTGGGGGAGGAATGCCGGAAGGTCTGGTCCCAGCAGCTGGGCAGTAACGGAGGGCCAGCCCCAGCCATGGAGCATCGGCCCCAGCGGCAACCAGGGAGCTCCGGTCTTGGTGGCAGTCAGGCAGCTCCAGCCCCAGCGGCAGCCAGGCAGCTCTAGCCCTGATTTCAGAGCATGGGCCCCAGCCTTGGAACTCTGGCCCCAAGCCAGCCAGGGAGTTCTGGCCCCAGGAGTCACAGCTGGCCAGGTAACAGCATGACTGGGCTGGAGCCCTAGCTGGGGGGCAGGGGTTCAGCAAGGGCCATGAGGGGAGGAACCTCCTCTGGTTCAGCAAATCCCCTTGTTCAGAACTGGTCACGTCCCAAGGGTGCTGGACCAGGAAGATCTAACCTGTATATTTTAAGCTTTCTGACTGCCTGCCGCAGAGATCTACACACACACAACATTGACACTGGCCTAATTCCTTTGTGCACTATGGAGACAAAACTCCCAATGGCGTAGGTGCAGCACTAGGCCCAAAGTGACTCATAGAGTAAGCATTTCACCTGTATCAAGAATTCTTCTTGATCCTCATAAAAATGCTGATAAAAATATTATTTTAGTGAAGGATTGATTGGACTTTTTTCCTTTTTAAAAATCAGAGGAGTACCGTGTTAGTCTGTATCTGCAAAAACAACAGTGTCCTGTGGCACCTTGGAGACTAACAGACTTATTATGTAAAACATTTCATCAGATGAATTGGAGTGGAAACTGCAGAGGCAAGGGGTGTGTATATATACGAAAAGAAGGAAGTTACTTGTCAAGTGTAGGGTCAGTTAAGGCAAATCAGCCCTGTTGGCTGTGGGTCACACACAGCAGCTGATGAAGAAGTGTGACTACCAAGAGAGGGGTTAGTGAGGGGATTGGTAAAATAACCAATCTAAATCCTTTTTCAGTCCTAATTTTATGCTATTGACTTTGCAAATGAATTGCAACTCTGCTGTTTCTATTTGTAATCTGATTTGGAAGTTTGTTTTGTAGAAGGATGACTACTTTTAAATCCATTTCTGAGGCTAGGTCTACACGACAGTTTTTGCACAAAAACTCACAGAGCATCCATACCTCAAGCGTGTTTTTGTGCAAGTAAAATGAAAGAACAGAGGGTATTTTCCTCTGTAGGTATTCTTCCTTCTACGAGGAATAACTCCTTTTTGTGCAAGAGCTCTTGCGCAAAAAGGTGTGTGTGGATGGGGAACAGGGTTTTTTTGTGCAAAAAGAGGCAATCGAAAAAAGCACGGGTGCCCTGGTGGCCATTCCGTAAATAGCAATCTCAGTTTCCTTTTGAGAGAGTGTCCGTGCAGTGTGGATGTGCTCTTGCACAAGAAGATTTTGCGGAAGATCTCTTCCACAAAAAGCTTCTTGCTCAAGTAGCCTGTAGTGTAGACATAGCCTGAATGTCCAGGGTGGTTATAGTGTTCTACAAGTTTATGTATGTTATCATATAGGCTTATACCTCACTTGATATCTGATGAAGTGGTTTTACCCACAAAAGCTTATGCCCTAATAAATCTCTTAGGGTATGTCTACACTACAAAGTTAATTCGAACTAACAGACGTTAGTTTGAATTAACTTTCATAGGCGCTACACTAGCGCTCCGCTAGTTCGAACTTAATTTGAACTAGCGGAGCGCTTAATTCGAACTAGGTAAACCTCATTCTATGAGGACTAACGCCTAGTTCGAATTAACTAGTTTGAATTAAGGGCTGTGTAGCCACTTAATTCGAACTAGTGGGAGGCTAGCCTTTCCCAGCTTGCCCTGGTGGCCACTCTGGCCCACACCAGGCAAACTCTACTGTCCCCCTCCCGGCCCCGGAGCCGTTAAAGGGCCACGGGCTGGCTACACTGTTTGTGCCAGTTGCAAGCCTGCCAACACCCAGCCAGCAGACCCTGCACCTGCCACAAAATGAGCCAGCCACCCAATGCCACCCAGCCCTCCACTGCTCCCCAGGACCAGCCTGGCGGCTCCCAGGAGCCTGCCTGGGGATGCAAGAGGCGGGCGCCCGCTTGGTCAAGTGCGGAGATCGTGGACCTCATCCAGGTTTGGGGGGAAGCCTCCAATGTCCATGATCTCCGCACTAGCCACAGGAACGTGGCCGTCTACAGCCGCATGGCTGCCAGCCTGGCCACCAGAGGCCACCAGCGCAGCTGGGAGCAGGTCCGGTGCAAAATTAAGGACCTGTGGCATTCCTACTCCCGGGCCTGCCAGACGGGGTGACCCGGAGGCTTGCCCCCACTTTCAGGCTCTGGACCGCATCCTCGGGGCTCACGCCGTCCATGCCCCCCGGGTGGTGATTGACCCCGGAGCAGAGGGACCACTCCCGGACATGGAGGAGGAGGAGCCGGAGGACGCTGAGATCCAGGAGCCTGCCAGCAGCCTGCCCAGGACCCAGAACCCCCGAGGCACCCCACAGAGCATGTCTCCTGTGTCGTCCGAGGCTGGGGAGGCCTCCACCTGTGAGTACCATCATGCTCCCCTTATGTGTACAGGGGGCTGGGGGGAGAGGGAGCCCAGGGACCGTGCACCTGGGCCTTGCCCACCACGGAGCAGCAGCTGGGTGTCATGCAGGGTCCCTGGCCTTGCAGAGGGGGCTGGGTTTCACCCACCTGGGCCCCAGGGAGAATTGACCGCTGCTCTTGTTTCACCACAGCCGCAGCACCTGGGACTGCAGAGCGCACCACCCCGCCTGCAACAGCCACCCATGCCCGGGCCAGCAGGAGAGCCAGGAACCAGGAGGACTACCAGTGGCGGCACCTCCGGTTCATGGAGCAGCTGCTCCGCAATCAGGAGCACTGGGTCCGGGAGGACCTTCGGCTGCGCTAGTGGAGTTTGGAGGTGCTGGAGGAGCAGAGCCGTGCCCTCAGAGGCCATCTCCAGACCCTGGTGGACAGGTTCCTGCCTCCTCCTGCTCCAGCTCCTGCAGCTGCTCCAGCTCTCGCTCCTCCTCCCACCCCTGCTCCTCCTGTTCCCCCTGCCCCTGCTCCCCCTCCCACTCCTGCTCCCCCTCCCGCTTCCTCTGTCCCCCCGTCCCTCCTGCCCCACCCTCCACAGTCATTCCCCCCCCCCGAGGCTCCGCACCCGCAGTGCTGTGAGACGGGAGAGCCAGCCCGACCCCCAACCCTGTGCTTTCCCTTCCCTTCCTTCCTCCCCCCCTTCCAGCTCCCCCCTCCCAGGTTTCCCCCTCCCCTCTCCCACCCTCACTCCTCCCTCCCCCCACCCCAGTTATGTACAATAAAAAGAGATTTTGTTTGCCAAAACAGGTGTCTCTATTTTACATTACTTGGGGGGGGGGGGGGGGGGTTAGGGAAGGGAAAGGGAAAGGGGAAGGAGGGGAGGGTGGAAGAAGGCCCCAGTGGGGCATGCAGGGAGAGTTCAGTCCTCCTCCTCCTTCACCTGGAAGCTCTCCCGCAGGGCTTCCCGGATCCGGACGGTCCCCCGCTTGGCTTCCCGGATGACGGTGGTGCGGGGCTGACCATAGTGTCCAGCCATGCGGTCAGCCTCAGCCATCCAGGCTGGCAGGAAAGCCTCCCCCTTTTGCTCTCACAGATTGTGTAGCACAGAACATGCTGCCACCACGGG
Source organism: Pelodiscus sinensis (assembly GCF_049634645.1). Lineage (NCBI taxonomy): Eukaryota > Metazoa > Chordata > Testudines > Trionychidae > Pelodiscus > Pelodiscus sinensis. Next base: position 40,031,675 of record NC_134718.1, read on the forward strand.
AGGGATGTTGCGCTCGGCGAGGTCGAGACGGGTGAGGAGGCATCGACGGGCTTTCAGTCGCCCGAAGGCCCCCTCTATCACGATGAGGGCCCTGGTCAGCCTCGCATTGAAGGCCTGGCAGGAGGGGTTGAGGTGCCCCGTGTAGGGCTTCATGAGCCAGGGCTGTAGGGGGTAGGCCGCATCCCCCACCAGGCAGACAGGCATGTCCTCGTCCCCGACCCTGATGTGGTGGTCGGGGAAGAAGGTCCCGTCCTGCAGCCTCTGGCAGACGGAGGAGTTCTGGTACACCCTGGCATTGTGTGCCTTGCTGGACCAGCCCACATTAATGTCCGTGAACTGTCCCCGGTGGTCACACACGGCCTGCAGGATCACGGAGAAGTACCCCTTGCGGTTCACATACTGGGAGGTGTTCCATCGATGGCCCTCCCGCAGTTGGGGAAGCCAAGGGCGCCAAACCCCCAGATGACGGCGTCCAGGTCGGCGAGGCGGACCACCCTGCGGAGCAGCACCCGGTTGATGGCCTTGACCACCTGCGGAGAGACACAGCAAAGCACGAATCAGTGGGGCGCCCGGGTGGCTGGGAGTGTTCGTTCCCTGGCAGTGCCCCGCGCCCCACTCCCGGAAGCAACCCCCCCGGGGCAGCGTGTAGTACGGCCGGGAGAGACCAGCCCCTCCGGTGCGGGGCACTTTTGCCTCCTTCCCCCCCAACCTCCGTTTTCCCTGGGGCGGCCCATCCCCTCCTTGCAGCCCCACCTCCCCCCCGGTCCCATGGCCGACGGGTGCCGTGCCTCCATGAGCACCGCTCCGACGGTGGATCTCCCCACGTCGAACTGGTTCCCGACGGATCGGTAGCTGTCCGGTGTGGAGAGCTTCCAGAGGGCGATGGCCACACGCTTCTGGAGGGGGATGGCGGGCCTCATGCGAGTGTCCCTTCTGCGCAGAGCAGGGGCGAATCACTCGCAGAGCTCCAGGAAGATGTCCCTCTTCATTCTGAAGTTCTGGGTCCACTGTTGGTCTCCCCAGCACTCCAGGATGATGTGGTCCCAGACGCCAGATGCGGTGGGGCACGCCGGCGCCTGGGCCTGCCCCAAGGGTGGCCAGGCGGAGAGGCAGGGAGCTGACGTGCACCAGGTGGTGCATTTCAGCCTCCACCCATAGCTGGCAGGCTTGCAGCAGCAAGTCCAGAAACTGCACCAGAAAGTGCAGGGGGAGCTCTGGCTCCATGTTGCCACCTGTGGCGGCATCCCTGAAGGGAAGCACCGACACACACGGGCGCAGAGAAAAACGCTTTGCTGTCCCTCGGCAAGGTAGGCAAGCAAGCAGGAAAAGCTGAGAACCGGCTGTCCAGGGGGGTCCCTTTAAGCACGAGCCTCAGACAGCAGCCACACAAAGCAACTACTGACTTGATGCCCTGCCAGAACTGGTTTCAGCTGCTCTTAAATGCGCCCCTGCGTCCAATCAGTGTGGATGCGCTAGTTCGAATTAGCAAAACGCTAATTCGAACTAGTTTTTAAGTCTAGCTGCACTAGTTCGAATTAGCTTAGTTCGAATTAACTAATTCGAACTAAGTTAGTTCGAATTAGCGCTGTAGTGTAGACATACCCTTAGGCTCTAAAGTGCCACAGGACTCCTCATTATCTTTTAAGAATGATATTTAGTTTGTATTATAAATTAGCTACAAACAACCCTGGTGTAATCATTTTATTTTAGCATGAAAGTAGGACTACTTTATTATACCGTGTGTATGTTTTGTTATCTAATTCATTTGATTTAATTATCTTATTTAATTTTTCTTTAGAAAATGACTGTAGTCACATGAGTTACTTTGTACCTCTACAGAGAATGCTGTGAGTAGCCAGGAATTATATGACTTCGTGAATGTGCCTGAGGTATTCAAGCCTGCCACTTTCCTCTTAGATTACCTTTAAAAGGGAACTCATAGCAATGACTCTTTGTTGTGTATGTCAGAAAAAATAACTCTTCCTTCTATGTGCCTTGATAATTGCTTTTCCCAGCATTCTTCTCTGTTCCTTACAAGGGCACCACTTATTTCTTGTCTTTTAAATGTATAACATACAGTTCCATGAAAGACCAAGTTCCAATTTAGGGTTTTTTTCCCCCTGTTGTTTCTGCATCACATTTTTATTTCAGAGAAAATTGCCGGCGTAACATCATTCATAAGTGTTAATAAATAAAAGGCCCTTTCCATGCAAAAAGTGTGCCAAATGCACTGCTGGCAGAAACAGGCACAGGAAAAAACCTGGGGAGAGTTATTTGGACCGCAGATAGTGGATGCTTTTCTACCAATATACGAGAGGCCTCTGTCTGGGGAGGGGGGGAGCCTGGATTATATTACTCTTTAACTGGTAGGAAGAGCTGCCACCAAGATCTTAACTAGGCAGGACTGCCCCTCTCCCCCCCCCCCCCCCCCCTTCCAATGGTAACTCTCCCTGTGTTTTTGCAGGGCAAATTGCTCCAATAAATCCCTGTGTCAGCTTCATGACAACAATATCAATTGCAGTCCATCGATTTGGAGGATAGAAATACTAATTGTAATACTGACAAAATGTTCTTCAACAGTAGCATAAAACGTTTTTCATTTTCCAGCCATTTTTAAACCGGTTATCCCAGTGCAAATTGTATTTCTTTGTATCATCTTTCACATGCACTGGCCTTAAGCAAGGCTTTTCTACCTGTGAAGAATCCTATGGAGTAAATGAGGTCAGCCAGGGTACAACTTAGGCCAGAATTTAGCCATATATGACACCTTCATATCCTCAGTTTTTCACAAGAAACCAAATAGCTGTTTCCACGTTATTCTTCAGAAATTCTCTTTGTAGGGCAAAATGTTCATGTGTGAGCTAATTTCCCAACCCCTCAGTCTGGAAAGAATCAAATCTAGACTTTTTTCTGTTTAAACTCTTGAATACCATGGTCTGAATTATATCCTTACATATGTATTCCAATCCAGTGATTCCCAAATTTAGGGTCATGGCCTATTACTGGGTCACAGGACCTGGGGCACTGGGTCAACAGCCACAGCTGGGGAAGGGGGAAAGGGAGGTCCCCAGCAAGAGTGCAGGGTGCTCTGCATGGGGGGAGCTTTCCCCAGCAGGCATGCAGGGAGCTCCACCAGGTAAAGGAGACACTGTAAAAAGACCTAATTTATTGGGTCAGGGGCATAAATGACTTTTCCCAACTGGGTCACACGAAAAAAGTTTGAAAACCACTGTTCTAATCTTAAGTATATGACCCCTTTTTTTTCTACCCCAAAATTACATCTCCAATTCTACCCTGAACCACAATCGAATAGTTGACACAAGTAGAACCTCTGTGATTTATACATGGAACTTTGGGGGGAAAACACCTTCTATGAATTCAGATACAACTGAATTTATCCTGTCTCTTGAGCCTCAGTGTGTGCCTGTTGTTTGCCTTTATTTTATTTTATGCATGTGTCTACTCATATTGAAGAGCTTTATTTAACAGTTTTCTCAGACACTAGGTCTCATCAAGGTAGCATGAGTATAAATAGCAGCGTAATCTCCAGTAGTGGCAGCTGAGGCAGGGCTGAGCTGTTCCAAGTGTGTACTCACAAGTTTCAGGAGGATTTGTGCTCAGAACAGCTCAGCTCTGCCTCTGCTGCAACTACCATGACTACGCTGCTATTTATACTTGCAGTAGCTCAATAAGTATCCTTAAGAACACCAATGTGGCATAGTATCCAAGCACATCACAATCTTTTAATATCTTTATCCTCTCCATGCTCCTGTGAGAGAAGGCAGAACTAATATCCGCATTTGACAGATGGGGTTTGGAGGCACAGAAAGGCTAAGTGGCTTGCCTAATATAATAATTATCAAATAGTAATGACAAAATATAAGCCAAGAGTTAATAAAAGACAAGAACATTCAGACTTTATCTGAAGAAGTAACAGCATTCAGTTCATCCTATAAAGAAAAATACTCACATAGTCTAAAATATTTCACAGCTGGTTAGACTCTATTTTTCTTGTGCATGGGCAAAATAGTTCATTGAGTAGATTCTTACAGATGGGGTGAAGTGCTATTGGAAAAAATCCTTATGGCTAGGCCCAGTAGTGGAATTAATCAGTTTACAGAAGCCCAGCCATGATCCAAGTACTGCCTACCCCATCAGTAGGATTACAAAAGGGAGTTGTGGTGCATGAGTCCCTTGCTGGCCCTCTGCAAGGGCTGAATTCCCCACGCATTCTTTGATGTACCTCACACACTTTGAAGCACATGGCCCAAAAAGAAGTGTTAGCATTTTCTTACTTAGCGTGTTTACAAATCCATGCTACAGTACTTAAAAAATACCCTCAATTAAAAATGGTATTGAAGTAATGGATTAAAAATCCACTTTTCTGAAGTGGATTTACCAGTTGTATACAACGTTTTTCAGATGGTCAAAGGCATCATGCAGAAAAATGTAACATTTATCATTGAAAATCCCTGATTTATTTTGTTGGTTTCATCGGTAAAATGTGTGTCTTTCCCATATTGGCGAAAGATCAGATTTTATACAAAATTACTTATAAAGAAACATTCAAATTAGGATAAGTAACTCACATGACTAATTCTTCTGACAAATTCTTAAGTAGCGAATTGCACTCAGACAAGACATGTTTCTGCATCACCTAACTTGTGTGTGTATATATAATAACATAGCTAGGCCCATACATTCTGTTTCATTGGGCCTGCATATTGATGGTTTCTCATATCTGTGATCTAAAACTTTAGATAACACATTAATTGCTCTATATCATCCATTCATTTTTTTTCTTCCATGGTCTGTGTGAAAGTGTGTAGGTGGCAAGGTAGGATTAACTGTTCTAATTATTGTCTTTGACGAGTTTATGATCCATTTGTGTCTGCGATTCAATCCCTTTGAATATAGCCACCACAATGAGCTGTGTGATCTAATGATACTCTGCTTCTGTTCAATAAATGGTAATGACACTAGAAGTTAAAAGTAGTTGCTGAGCAACCTGAGCCTTGTAGATTATATACACGGGATAATTATTTCCTGTCTTGTGATGAAGCAGCCAAAGTTAATGTAAGATGTTTATAATTTGAGCATTGTTATTTTTGTTGTGAGGGTTTTTTTCTGCATACACATTGAATTCTGTCCAGTCAGAAATTGTGACTGACATTAGAAGTTAATTTCTTTACCAGAGGGGAAGCACCACGAGTTGCTTGTGCATAACAAACCTGAGGCTTTGATTCAACCTTTCCGTTGCCCCCCATTGCCTTTTTTTGCTTACTTATGTTTTTCATGCATGGTGACTTCCTCTTTCCTCGTAAGTAGTGAATCAAATAGAACTGAGCAAATCTGCAGGACAAGTCTGTGCATGGCACAAAGGTGGCGAGTGCAAGTGTGAAGGAGGATGCAGGAAGAAGGGAGTCTTGAATTCATTATATCGAACTTGTAATGGGCTCACCGCAGCATTAGATATCAGAAGGGCAGCCATGTTAGGGTGCATCTACAGAGCAGGGCTCACCTCAATATAAGCTAGGCAAATTGAGCTACATCAATAGCGTATCTTATTTTGAAATTGGGAGTGTTTACACAGCACTTATTTTGAAATAGCGCACTCTTCCCCCAACTTCCCTTACTCCTCGTGTAATGGAGTAAGAAGTGCTCTAGCTTGACAGTATTTTGACATTATTTCAAAATAACTGCCTGCTGTGTAGATGTGGACTAAGTTATTTCAAAATATGTTGCTGTGTAGACATACCCTTAGTCTGTATCTGCAAAAACGAGTCTTGTGGCATCTGAGAGACTAACAAACAGCTTTATCTGGGCATAAGATTTAGATGCAGAGTTAGAGTACAGTAAAACTCCAATAGTCCGGCATCCAATAGTCCGGCACTCCTGATAGTCTGGCATCAAAATGGCAAGAGCCTAGAGAATAAGCTTCAGTAAAAAACGAGTCACAAGGTAACAGTGGCAGCAGCTGAACTGAGCAAAAAGGGTAAAAAAGACTTAAAAAAACCTAAAATATTACAGTATACTGTATACAGTATGTACAATAAAAAGGGTTAAGAACACTTTATATATGGTATATAATGTATACAGTATATATATAACCATCTTATAGAATCTCCTGATAGTCCGGTATATCTGATAATCCGGCACCACCTAGGTCCCATAGGTTCCAGATTATCAGAAGTCTACTGTATTTCTATCTCTGGATGGTGAGACTATGCTGATAGGGGCTTCAGGATGTTAACTTCCACAGTCTTGATGCCTAACCCACAGATTTATTTGGATTGCATTCAGTGATAACATGCCAGACTCTTCTGGAATAATAATCCAAACGATGAGATCTCCCAATCTCTTAACATACAGATTATAGCACTTATAGATAAGGTTGAAACTTGAGGCCTTTATGCTCTTTCCTTTGGATAGAATGGGACAAATCCTGAAAGTGAATGCATAGGAAGCCATGGTGGGACCACACAGGAGAGGGAATGCAGCATTCTTAATGCCACATATTTCACCTAGCTGTTTCTATCCCTTTAATGGCAAATGTATGCAGCCTACATATAGATTTAATACTCCTCATTTAGCCACGTGTGAGGGACCATGTGTCCAAAACCCAGGTCTACAGTCAACCTTCATAAACAGCCACCATCTGGCCACTTGGTAGTAACTAGTGGGCTGCAGGATTAATTGAACCCCAGCCTCAGAGGCATTGCCCACTGATGTCTTAATTTGAGGATCACCCCTCCCTCCAACACACAAACACACAGTTGGTTGGACTGTGCTATTTAAGCCAGAGGGAGGCCCGGGAATTTATTGGTGCAACTGTGTGAATTCTTACTTGGCTACTACATTGGATCCTGTCTTCTTACCTGGTGCCGGGTTGTGACAGACTACATCGACTAGCAGCTGGTGTATTCAAATAGGCTTTGCAATAACCTCCACTGCCACAGTACTTTTGTCCACAGATTACATCAGAATGGTGACTTAAAATGAGAATTCTTAGAATTCACACCTCCAGATCAGCTTCTAGAAATGGGCCTCATCCTCCCTGATTGGATCCCCCTCATCATCTCCAGCCTGATTCTGGCCTGCATATTTATACCTGCCTCTGGAAATTTCCACTACATGCATCTGACGAAGTGGGTCTTTGCCCACGAAAGCTTATGCTCCAACACTTCAGTTAGTCTATAAGGTGCCACAGGACTCCTCGCCGCTTTTGCAGATTCAGACTAACACGGCTACCCCTCTGATACTTAAAATGAGACACATTTACATGTTTCCACAATACTAAAAAGGCTCCCAGAATGAAAGGAATAGAAATATTCCAGCATAGCAATTTTGGTAAACTTCTAAATGCAGACAGGCACTAATAAACATACAGTTCCATAATTTGTCGATACAGGAGAAAATTATAGTTCTGCTAAATTTCTTAAAAGGCTTCATTCTGTCTGTTGTGGTCATATTCAGAAAGCTCTCTGTACAGTTTCCCAAGGTGTTAAGGATGTCACTTTACAAAGGTTAGTAGTGGACTTCTGTGACTTCAAAGTGTGTTTTTCTCTCTAAAAGGGTGCTAAAAAGGCATTTCTATCTTGCAAAATCAAGGATCATTGCAAAAAGGAACAGATGTATGTACTTTGATTACTATCCACCAAGACAGTTTCAGGATGTTCTTCAGATTAACAGATAATTTAATGAGGAGGCGTGCATTTTAAAAGCTCTCTCATTGTTAGATATGTTAGTATTTGCTTAAACAATTAACTGTTTCTTTACCATTTAGTTTCACTTTTTTGAGAGAATTTAACTTCTTGCAATAAGCTATTTTTAAATCTCTGTATATTTTAAAAAAATTCCTGCAGGATGACAAAGTGACATCATCATGTCACTCTGCGTCCTGCCTGCCTCCTCCTTCTCTCCTACCTCCACCCTCTTCCAGCTGGAGCCTAACCTCGCTGCTTCCCCTCGCCACGTGGAACTGCTATTTTAAACTAAGTCCCTACTCCCCCTTCTTCCACCCCCACTCCACAGGGCTTTCAATGCCAACAACCATGGCACAGTAGCTGGCAGCTCTCACATCGCACTTATGACAGGCTGAGTGAGGCGGGGAGGGTGCAGCCCTTGGAACAGCAGCCCGGGGACAAGCACTAGGGCTGTGTCTAGATTGCATCTCTCTGCCAACAGAGAGATGCAAATCAAGCACTTCAGAAGTGCCAATGAGCCCGGGATTTAAATATGCCTGGAGTCCAGCTGCTGCCTCAGAGACTCATCCCTTACCGTAGCTGCCAGAGCATCGCCGAACCACCCAGGGGAGCACTGCACCAAACCTGTCTGCTCTTTCCCTTCCTCTCCTGGTGTGCGGGTGGCCTGGCTCTGCAAGCAAGACTGGGGCAGTGAGCAGTGCAGGCAGGACTTGCCCGGGGAGAGGTTGGGACAGTGGTCCCCTGCACTGCTGCTTTCCCCACCTCAGCAAGCTGCAGTGCCCCAGAGCGCTGCATGCACATGGCACTACCTGCACCTCCCTGAACGCTGAGGTTAGAGCCGTGCCTGGGGCATGGCTGGGGGTTGGGGGCAAGGAGAGGAGGAGAGAGGCTGGGCTGGGCTGGACTGGTGGAGCGAGGAGGGAGAACAGACCCTGGCTCATGGGGGGAGGGAGGAGAAGCCTGAGATAGCAGGGGGTGGGAGGGAGAAGGGACCCAGGTTGGCGTTACCGCATCCCTGCCCTCCCTGGTAGCTGGAGGGGAAGAGTCGGGGTTGGTGAGTACAGCAAGCAGGAGGACCAGCCCTCTAGTTTTATTTAATGGCCTTTTCCCACTTGTAATTATACAGTTTGTCTTTTAATTGCTCTATTGAAATAGTTTCTTTTGAGTGATGTCCTTGTATTCCAATAAGGATGCTTGTGAGGAGTGGGGAAGGAGTGTCCCTTCCTGAGGAGAAAGTAGAGTCATTTCCATTCAAGGAAGTTCTAGGTCTTCATCTCACTCACAGAGATGCCAGTGGAGCTTGCTCCATGGTGGACATAAGAGGTACCACTAGTGCCTTCCTTCTTTTCCTTCACATGTTCTATATGCTTTCTTTCTTCTTGGCTCTCCCTTTCCATTTTGAAATGCACCAACCAGTAGGGGATGGCAGGATAACATCACAAGCCAGTGTCATGCCAAGAAGCAGAACCGAACCTGGGGTCTCTGAAGCTTGTGCATGAATCTCTACTGCTTAAACTAAAAGCCAGCTGGCTCTCCGGTAAGGCTGCAAAGGAAACTTATTTTTTCTATCAGTGCCACTACATGGGATAGTGCACCACACCCAGCAGGTATGTGGGTTACACCAGTCTCTGGCTTTAAAAAGAAGTGTGGGGGTCGTATACAGGCATATATGGATTGTTATAATAAACCAACTAGTTATCACAGTCCTTTCTTTACCTCTTTTTATATTTTCCTCACACATTTTCTTATTCCTGTTCTTTTCTCCCCATGTCTTATCTATAGCCAATGGGTGAAATCCTAGTTGATCCCTGAAGTAAGTGGCAAAATTCCTAGCTCTTCTACATCTGTATCCAATGCACAGACTAGTGTTATCCCAATGTTATAATCAAGCTCTCAAAAGAAAGACAACTAGGATATCCCCAATCTTGATAGAATTTCAGGCTCTCTGTACAAGTACTATGGTGGAAACAGAGACCTCTGAAGGAAAGGATCTTATGGAGAACCGTCAACCAAAAGGCATGGGATACATTGTCCTAGAGATGTGGGTTCCACAACCATCTCCACCAAGAGAAGGAGATGGGTGGTGATGGTCGGAGACTCCCTCCTAAGAGAGACAGAGTCATCCATCTGCCTTCCAGACCAGGCATCTCTAGAAGTGTGCTGCTTACCTGGAGCTAGAATTCAGGGTGTGACTGAGAGTCTCCTGAAATTGATCAAACCCTTGGACCACTACCCATTCCTATTTCTCCATGTAGGAACTAATGATACTGCCAAAAATGACCTTGAGCAGGTCACTGCAGATTATGTAGCACTGGGAAGAGGATCAAGGAGTTTTAGGTGCAAGTGCTGTTCTTATGCATCCTCCCTGTTGAAGGAAAAGGTCCAGGCAGGAATTGTTGACTCTTGGAAGTAAATTCATGGTTGCGCAGGTGGCGTTGGAGAGAGGGCTTTGGATTACTTGACCATGGGATGCTCTTCCAGGTGCAAGGTTTGATAGGAAGAGATGGGCTCTACCTATCAAAGACAGGGAAGATCATCTTCATGGGGGTGGGCAGGCCTGCAAATCTAGTGAGGAGAGCATTAAACTAGGTTCAGTAGGGGGTGGTGACCTAAGCCCTGATTTAAGTGGGGAAGTGGGATGCCGAGAACAAACACAAGGGCTATGTGTACATTGGTGTGATCTTGTGCAAAAGCGGTTACTTTTGCGCAAAAGCTTGCTGCCTATCTACACTGGCCAGGAGTTCTTGTGCAAGTACACTGACGTTCTAATGTGTGAAGTCAGTGCTTCTTGTGCAAGAAACTCTGATGCTCAGGAATAAGCCCTCTTGCTCACCTGTTCTTGTGCAAGAGGCCAGTGTAGACAGGCAACATGAATTTTTTGCGCAAGAAAGCCCTGTGGTTAAAATGGCCATCAGAGCTTTCTTGCACAAGAGAGCATCTACACTGGCATGGATGCTCTTGCGCAAAAGCACATCTCTTGCGCAAACGCACATGCCAATGTAGACGCTCTCTTCTGGAAGAGTTTTTGCACAAGAACTCTTCTGCAAAAGAGTTCTTGCGCAAGATCTTGCCAGTGTAGACATAGCCAAGGAGAAAAGTGCAACAGAGGAGGATCCCTGATTTGTATGGAGAAGGTAGGGCAATCAACTAGTTATCTAAGGTGTCTTTACACGAATGCTAGAAGTCTGGGAAACAAATCCTGGTACAGTCAAAGAACTATGGTTTGATTGGAATAATGGAGACTTGGTGGGATGACTCACATGACTGGAACACTGTCATGGAAGGGTATAAACTGTTCAAAAAAGGACAGGTGGGGAAAAAGGTGGAGGAGTTGCACTGTATACAAGAGAGCAGTATGATTGCTCAGAGCTCCAGTATAAAGCAGGAGAAAAGCCTGTTGAGAGTATTTGGGTTAAGTTTAGAGGTGGGAGCAAAGGGATGATGCTGTGGTTGGTGTCTCCTATAGACCACCAGATCAGGTGGATGAGGTAGACGAGGCTTTCTTCAGACAACTAACAGAAGTTTCCAGTTCACAGGCCCTAGTTCTCCTGGGGGACTTTAATCACCCTGACATCTGTTGGGAGACACATACAGCAGTACACAGACAATCCAGGGAGTTTTTGGAGAATGTTGGGGACAACTTTCTGGTACAAGTGCTGAAGGAGCCACCCAGGGGCCATGCACAGCTTGACCTGCTGCTCACAAACAGGGAGGAACTAGTAGAGGAAGTAGATGTGTGTGGCAACCTCGGCAGCAGTGATCATGAGATGGCAGATTTCAGGATCGGGAAGAAAGGAAAGCAGCAAAATACACATCCTGGACTTCAGAAAAGCAGACTTTGACTCCCTCAGGGAACTGATGGGCAGGATCCACTGGGATGCTAACATGAAGGGGAAAGGAGTCCAGGAGAGCTGGCAGTATTTTAATAAGCCTTATTGAAGGCACAGGAACAGACCATCCTGATGTGCAGTAAGAAAAGCAAATATGGTAGGTGAGCAGCTTAGCTTGATGGTGAAATTCTTGGAGAGTTTAAACACAAAAAGGAAGCTTGCAAGAAGTGGAAACTTGGACAGATGACTAGGGAGGAGTATAAATATATTGCTTGAGCATGCAGGGGTGTAATCAGGAAGGCCAAAGCACAATTGGAATTACAGCTAGCAAGGGATGAGAAAGGAAACGAGAGGTTTCCACAGGCATGTTAGCAATAAGAGGGTGATTAGGAAGAGTGTGGGACCCTTACTGGATGAAGGAGGTAACCTAGTGACAGATGATGTGGGGAAATCTGAAGTACTCAATACTTTTTTGCCTCTGTCTTCACAGACGAGGTCAGCTCCCAGTCTGCTGCATCGGGCAACCCATGGTGGAGAAAGAACAGGTGCTGAGGAAGTTGACTGATGTGATTTCAGAGCCATTGGCTGTTATCTTTGAAAACTTGTGGCAATTGGGGGAGGTCCCAGATGACTGGGAAAAGGCAAATGTAGTGCCCATCTTTGAAAAAGAGAAGGACAACGATCCAGAGAATTATAGACTGGCCAGCCTCACCTCAGTCCCTGGAAAAATCATGGAGGGGATCCGCAAGCAATCCATTTTGAAGCACTTGGAAGAGAGGAAAGTGATCAGGAACAATCAACATAGATTCACCAAAGGGCAAGTCATGCCTGACCAATCTGATTATGATGAGGAAACTGGCTCTGTGGATATGGGGAAGGTGGTAGACGTGAGATACCTTGACTTTAGCAAAGTTTTTGATATGGTCTCCCACAATATTCTTGACAGCAAGTTAAGGAAGAATCCCAAGCACTATTACAGTCTGGGGACCAATTGGTTAAGCATCAGTTTGGCAGAGAAAGACCTGGGGATTGCAGTGGATGAGAAGCTGGATATGAGTCACAGTGTGTCCTTGTAGGCAAGAAGGCTAATGGCATATTAGGATGTATTAGGAGGAGAATCGCCAGCAGATCTAGAGAAGTGATTATTCACCTTTTTGCAGCACTGGTAAGGCAACGTCTGAAGTATTGTGTCCAAATCAGGGCTGATGCATTGGAGAAAGTCTAGTGGAGGGTAACAAAAATTATTAGGGGGCTAGAGCACATGACTTATGAGGAGAGGCTGAGGGATTTGGGCTTATTTAGTCTGCAGAAGAAAAGTGAGGGGTGATTTTATAGCAGCCTTTAACTACCTGATGGGAGGTTCCAAAGAGGAATGGAGAGAGGCTGTTCTCAGTAGTGACGGATGGCAGAATGAGGAGCAATGGTCTTAAGTTGCAGTGGGGGAGGTCTAGATGGGACATTAGAAAAAACCTATTTCACTAGGAGAGTGGTGAAGCACTGGAATGGGTTCCCTAGGGAGGTGGTAGAATCTCCATCCCTAGAAGTTTTTAAGCCCGGTCTTGACAAAGCCCTGGCTGGGATGATTTAGTTGGGGTTGGTCCTGCTTGGGCAGAGGGATGGACTTGATGACCTCCTGAGGTCTCTTCCAACCCCATGATTCTATGAAGTTGGAAACTCAATTAACTCTGCCCATTTCTTCTTTTTCCTTAAATATGTTTCCCCCTTATAGTGTTATAAACCACCATCAGTATTTAATACAAACTGGCATACGGATCAGAATAGTGTATGCAGCCTTTCATCATATGGATGATATTGTCCAAACTATTATATATAAGGCTATGCTATTATATGTATATTCTAAGTAGTAGACAATGCTACTGAACAGTAATCTTCATGTGTGTGTACATATATAACTTGTCATTGAAGCATTTGGTATTTGATTCATTTTTATGGCTGGTATCCTTTCCTGATGTTTCTAGTATGTTATGTCTTTGTCATTACCATGTTGGCAGCGGCTACTCTACAGCACTGATTTTTAAAATTGGATGTCTTTGTGGATTGTGGATGTCCACAAGGATATGAGAGTAATACTAGCAGTTTATTTTCATGTTTAGTTATGCTGATTCTAGTGTAGCTATGTCATAACACTTTGGCAAAGATTAGTGATTAGATGAAGTGTAAAAATATGCCAAAATAGATTGTTACCTATGCTACTTGAGTAGGGTTTTTTTAGAGCATAGATTAATTGTGAAGTGTTGAGTTCTCCCCCTATCTATGAATAAATTTATTTTAGTCAAGCTGAATGATTGCATCACCCAGCAAAAGGCTAACAGTAATCAATCTAGTCTTTGAAGTTACTTTGCTTTTTTTCTTTTAATTTTTTGTATGATAGGTAGGGGTGTGTGTGTATTTGGTGCTAGAATTCAGATTTATTTTCCTATTTTAATGTTTTAAGTGTTTGTAGTTTAGCAAAATATTGTGAGCTACTGCATGCTATGATAGTGGATACCATTATAAAACCATAGACGCAGGGAATAATTTTGAAGGGTTAATGTAATTTTATGTTTGCACATCTATTTCTGAGAGTTAATCAACTGGGTTCATATTTTCCACTTAGGTCTTATTGACTAGGTGGGAGAGTATCACAGAGAGGTGAGAATAGGAAACCTGACTTTAGTTCTTCAGCAGTGAGGTTAACAAATGAGAATGACACTTGTTTAATTACATCTATGGTATAAATAACTGTAAGAATAGCTGTTACTTTGTCTATCACCCCTTCTGAGAGGGAGGAGGATAAACTGAGATGACAATTTAAAAACTAATACTTTTTCCTTTCTGATATGAGCTCAGAACTCAGGTACAAGGGGAATCAAGGGAAAATTCACTGTTCTTACATGAAATGTTTTAGATAATTTCCAAGCTGTGGCCTTACAATTAGAGCTGCCAATACAAAAATGAGAGCAATTTTTATTAAATTAAATTATGAAGAAAGCTCTTGCTGACTTCAGGCTATACATAAAAATGTAGATTTTTTTTTTTTTTTTTAAAAAGTATATAAAATGCTTAGGGGTATTTTCTGATATCATCTGTTTTAAATGTTTGGCTTTGTTAACAATGGAGAACATGGGTGTGCGGAGCTATAACTGTATTGGTAAGGATGCTGATTAGTTATAACTATATTGGTCAAAGAACCACTTTGTTTGTAATCTACATAATATGAACTACTTTTAACTAGTTGGTTCTATGCATTCTCTTTCCAAGTTTCAAGCCCATACATGTACTTATCTGAGTGGAAACCCATGATTCACCCTGCTTTTAGGCTAGCGCCTCAGTTCACAGTCTCTGTTCACTTGCAGTGTCCTCAGCATGTCCAACTGTATTTTGGCCCCTGCCTGGACTTCCCTTCAGGGCTTCTGACCAGCATCATGATGCAGCCACAGAGAACAGCTTATTCAAAGCTCTTGTTTATTGTTCCATGTGAACATTGCAAAGAAGGAAAAGTTAAAGAAAACCAAAAATTCCTATATAGTGTATATATATATTATATTACCTAAATCTTACTCTTTGCTTGTAAGTTTAGGTGGGCTTTGCCCCCATCCCAGACATCTTCACAGCTCCTGCCCGTGTGTGACCTTCAGTCAGTATTTTTCTCTATAGTTCACAGGCAGTCTTTAATTGACTTTAGAATGTCTTCGTTTGTCTTGGGATTCTTGGACCTAATCAGTATGGTTTGTGCGTCTCATTGGGGGGTTGGAGGTAGGCTTACACCAAATAATTGTTCTTTTTGAGAATCAGCAATTGAAATTAGTCCATCCTCTGATCATCCTGAGGATGTATAAAAACTTCCGAGGATTGAGTTAAAGCATTCCTTCCTCAGGAAGAAGACACACTATGTACTTAAAATAATTTTTTCAGGTTCTTCACACATGCAAAGAAATTAGCATTGACTACTGAATGGAAAAATGTCTCAGTCAAGATAACTAATATTTAACAATCCAGCCCATCAGTCTCCATAGGCCATTTTGCCCTGTATATTCAGTAAGACGCTGTGCAAAACTGCCAGATGCTTATTATTTACTCCTGGCTTGTGTGTCTTTGTGTGTGAGAATTTAAGCTATTATCTCATGTAAACAAATAGAGTAGAAGTCTTCCATAGTTCTTAAGACAATATTCTGAGAGAGTTGTTGCAGAGCTAATTATTTTTCTGCAGAGAGAGAAGTCCTGCAAAATAAGGGAAGTAAATTAATTGTGTTCACAAGAACTTTGGTGTATGTATTTGGGGATCAGCATCTCTGAAGGAACAAGCATCTGATCTTTTTTCTTTTAAAATGTGGAATGGACCTAACTGTGAAAATGCTGTTTTGAAAAGATGGTTTTCATCTGGTCCTAGAGACTAAGAGATTTGTTTTGGCTCTAATCTCATCAGAAAGGGAATTCTAGTCATTGAGCCACCAGCTAAGTAAGCTGTGCCTCTTGCTACTATGATTCTCATTTATTTTATAGAGACAGTTTTGTGGTACTTGATGAACAAAGCAGCTGTGGCAGGGCATCAAAGGAGAAGTGATCCCTGAGATAGATTAAAAAAATCAAGCTCTTTGTATTACTTTTCAAGGCCTTCAATAGAAATGGGCCCAATTTATCACTGAACAGAGCCAGTATAGTGTCTGGAATGTCAGTGTGATGTGTTTGTATAAGTCTGTGCTGCTTTGCAGCATGCTGCAGCACATTAAACCAACCTAAGGGATTTTTAAATGCTGTTACATTGATTCCTAGGTTACAGAATTGCAGTAATTAAACCTAGAGAACATGGAAGTGTTGACAACTGTGGCTCAATGTGTTTCTGGAAGCATGGGGCACAGCCTTCTGGCAACTGAAAATGAAAACTTGACCATTTTTACCAGTTGGGCTTCTGGTAAGAATAGTGATGAGTCCAAATATGTATCATCTAAACAGCCAGGGGAGTGCTGTTCTTCAGCATATTTCCCTCTGTCTACTAATATTACTTCCATTTGTGGCACTTGTGCCACAGGTTTTTCTTGGGGATAATGTCCCTCCTAAGAGGAAGCATTAGAGGAAGGTGTTCTGTGGCAATGTGACAGTATATTTCCTGGAGTTCTTTTTAACAGATAAATATTATAAAAGGAGATGCCTTCCCTGCAGCATCACCTTCTAGCCAAGTTTGGCTCGTCTGAGGCCTGCCTCTGTTTTCCCCTTTCATGATGACAGGAGTAGGTTCATTGTCAAGGTGCATTTACACAGCACCCTTACCTTGAAATAAAGCGCTATTCTGACAAGCCCCTTAACCCTCATGAAACGAGGGCTACAGACCGGAACAGGGCGCCCGTTATTTTGAAATGTATTTTGAAATAAGCGTGTTTAAAGACCCAGAGTTGCTATTTCAGGATACTTCCAGTATCCCAAAATAGCCTTGCAGTCTCAATGCAGCCTAATAGTCCATGACATTGGGAAACCAAACTCTCCAACATAACTGTCTATACTTAGTGATGTCCTCTGAAATGGTCACTTGAACAACAGTTTAAATATTCTTACCTCAGAACCTAGGTTGAGCTACTCAAAACTTTAGTCCCAAAACAAAGTCTCTGGGTGTGGTCAACTAGGGTGTTTCTAGGCTACAGAGTTTTCTCGAAAAAAGCGACCTTTTTTCAAAAAAACTTCCCGTGTCTAGACTGCTGCTGCGTTCTTTCAAAATTAAATCAAAAGAACGTGGCAGGTTTTTTTTTTAAGTGATAAACCTCATTTTATGAGGAAGAACACCTTTTTTCGAAAGTAGTCTTTCGAAATAAGGCATTCTTGAATACAAATAGGGCTTTTTCAAAAGAGAGTATCCAGACTGCCTGGGTGCTCTCTTTCGAAAAAGCGGCTTGTAGTCTAGACGTAGCCCTAGTCATTAGGAACCTGAGCCAGAGATCACCTTCCCTTGTCAGTTGTGTAATTTTCTACACTGGATGGGGTCCCATTCAAAAGCGAGCTGGAGGAGGAGGTAGTGGTGCCCACCTGATAAGTCTTAGCCCAGTGGTTAGAACAGACCATGGTTTTATAGTCAGTAATTCTCACACTCTGGCCCAGTCATTTTTTCCTTGAGTGATTGGACAAGAGAGAATGGATAACCACCTGTCGTGGGGTGAGGCGCTCACCTTCCCCCCTTTAGGGGACATAGTTGACTCCCAAGGGCTCTTGAAATTATACCTCAAACCATCACATTCAGCAATTCCTCCCTTGTCCTATACACCAGGCCCTCTTGCTGGGGCCATGCAACCTACCAGCCGGAGTCAATAGTGAAAAACCCTTCTCATTGGGGCAGAGCAGCCTATTGTCTGAAGTCAATAGTGAAAATCCCTTTCACTAGGGCAGTATGGCCTAGTGGCTGAAGTCAATATTAACCATCCCACTTGCTGGGGCAGTGTGGCCTAATAGTTAGTCAATAGCAGCGGGTTCCGTCTCCCCAGGTTGGGCATAAAAGAGCGGTAGGGGGACCCAGGCCCTCCCTGCTCCCCTGGGTTACAGCCCAGTGTCCTGTTAGCAGTGGACCACATCACTACTAGCTCAGTGGGAACTTCTACCGCAACACGTTTTGCTCCTTGGGATACAATCTCCTGCCCTGGGCTACTTCCTACTAGTTTTCGCTGGACTCCTTCCAGGGTCCTTCCTCCAACTCCTCTGCAGTGGTGCTGGTGTCTTGCTGGCCAGTCTCCAGGTTTGGACCCTCTGGCGGTTTGCCTCCAGGAGCTCTGGCAGTGACTCCTTCCTCCTCATCAGCCAGCCCAGACTGAGCCTCTTTCCAGGTCTTTAGACGTGGGCTGCAGGCTGAGCATGAACAGCAGGTCTGCGGGGGCGGGACTTCCTCAACCCGGTGGGCCTGTGTCAGCCGAAATGGTCAGGGCAGGAGCTGTATTTGACCACAACAGTATCCCCAGGGGCAGTCTGTTAGTGGTGCCCCTGGAGTCAGAGAGGCTTTCCTTGTAGGGAAAAATCCTTTGCTAATTGGGCTACCCGTAGGGGTTTGCCGATTGTTTAGCCGTTGAAGCACGGCATCCAGTCTGCCTCCCCAGCTTCCCTACGTAGGCTTAAGGTGGTATTTTAGCAGTCCATTCCATCTCTCAATTATGCCATTGGACTGAGGTCGGTATTGTCAGCCGAAATGGTCAGGGCAGTGTGTTCGTGTGTGTTACACCCAAGTCTTCAACTGCTGAGACGCAAAGTCTCGTTGCAGTGGGCAGCCTAGGAGGCTGGAGGGTACCCCGAAAAATAGTTTAACGTCCGTGACTTTACTGCTAGGACCGGGGTCCCGTCGCAGAGGGCAGCCAACAGGCTCTCAGACACCCCGGTGTGTGTGTGTGTGTGTGTGTGTGTGTGTGTACGTGCGTGCGTGCTATACACCCGAGACTTCAGCTGCTGAGACCGGGGACCTTGCAGCGGGCAACCTGGAGGAGGTTGACGGGCGCCCCAATAAGTTTACAGGGAGAGCTTATAAAACCTCAGATTTTAGCTGCTAGGATACAGAAATCCCTTCGCAGCGGGCAGCCTGGGGAGGCTGAGAGGTGCCCCAATGGATCTGTCCCCTGGAAGCGACACGATCCAAAATGCCCAAGCTCTCCCTATATCTGTCCCTATTGACCGGCTGAAGTTCTTTTGTTTTGTGTTCAGTTCGGGTACAGCAGCACGGGTTCAAGTCAGAAGCTTGACACTTACTGGCTTATTTATAGGAGAAAGAAAGAGAAAATAAAATAAAGAAACTTGGTTCAGTATATATATATATTTTATAAGTGAATGAGGGCACCCCACTTATTCCCAAAGTTTATAGCTAAATCACCTTACCAAAGGCAGTTTACAATAGAAATGAAGCAGTTTGCCTTAAGAAACTATAATAAAGTAAACAGAGTGACAATTAAAGTGTACACATAAAGAAACACATTGCAGGTACAATTCTTACCCCTGCGTTCCAGACTTGGCGTGGCCAGCGTCTTTCTCTCAATCCCTTAAGAAGTAGGGCGAGGTTGGGCATCCCATGGACCTCGGGAGACAATCAGTACCTGCCAGCAGGTGTAGGTGTTTGGAGCTCAAAGGGGGTGGGCTACTAAACCCCCCTTTATACTCCTTGGGTCATGTAGGCTTCTTCCTGGTCTCAAGTGGCCAATTAGGAAAAATGGCTTTGAATGCCAAGTTTCCCACAAAGGGTGCAAAGCATAATTCACACCTGGGAAAATGCAGACAATGGGCACCTCTGGTATGTGATGGGCGAAGATTCCTCTCCTGAGACAGTGCAGGCGTGTCAATTACTGGTACTAGCCATCAGGGCGACGGGAGGCCTCCCAGTCATCAGCTAGCCCATTTACTGTCTGGTTTCTGTTTATGGTAGAGTCAGGGACAGGCACCACACCTGTGTTCCCAGGGTATCAAAGGCTGACTGCCTTTCTCTTGCTCTCTGGGGGGGGGGGGGGGGGGGGGGAAACAAGATGGGGTTCGTGTCTGGCTACAGCCTGGTTAGACCTTGTTTCCCCCATGCAGGGTTGGTACACCACGACCACTACCGAACAGTGGATGGTGATGGGGCATGCACCAGGGTTGCAGAACACCCTGCTCCAGTTACTCTGATTATTTATCCAGAGTGCAATAGCTTCAACAGTAGAGAGGGAGGAGATCCTTCTATCATAGCTCAGTGACTTGAGCACTCTCCAAAGAGGTGCGGGATCCCAGTTCACACTCCTTTCTTCCCTCTGCCAGGGAGAGGCAACTGATTTTGGGTCTCCCATATTCTGGGTGAGTACTTTAAACATGGGGCTAAGAGTTGTAATATGAAACCAGACCTCTTTTTGGCCATTTTGCATGAAGCAAGGCAGGTCACTCAGGTATCATTCCCACAAGAAAATACATAGGTGCCTAAGAAGGTTTTCCATTCATAGATTGCTGGTGGAACTAAGGATAAGTACCCATGTTTGGGAATGGAGCAGGGCTTAGCACATTGTCAACTCCCATAGTTGGGCTTAGGCAGGGAGCTGCCTAGAATGGTGTCTTCAGAGTGTAAGAATGAAATTCACAAATCTCTCCCCATTAATTGCATAGAAAGATAAGGTTCCTAACACAGCTTTGTGCAGTACAGTTTTGTTCCTATGGTGCCTGTTTCTAGGTGCCTAAAAATAGGGTGTCCATATTTTCCTATGCTTTATACAGGACACCTAGTAAAATGACTAGTACTCAGGTGAGTTCATTGGCAAACAATCAGAACTATGAAATACAAACATTCAAGTTCACATGAAGTTGATTCATCCCCTGTTAAAGAGAAATAACGTGTAGCTGGAGTCTTTTTTTTAACCTTCTAACCTTTAAGGTTTGAACGGGGAGAGGTGACACAATATGCACACTCCCATATGTGTCTCTCACACGAAGATGGGGATGACTGACTGAACTTTGAGCCAATCTTCCCTGCCCAGTGCTCTTCACCTTCCATACCTGGCTGGGCCCTTGGGATGGACCTGTCTCTCCCGGTATCTAGTGATGTGTCTTCTCAAGGCAATATGTGCAGGCACATGGGGTTACAGCTCCCCCTACACAGATTTGCATCAAGATTCACAGCAGAGCATGGCCAGCAGCAGCCTTTCAACACTGCATGGGAGGAAAGGAATGGGAGTTTCTTCCAGCCATAGGGAGGTGAGGTAGGAATGACCTGACCTATGTATTTGAGAAGTCATTTCTTCCCTCCTTCCCCCATCTCATTCCCCTGTGGCTGGAAACAGCGTGTCCCTTCCTGCCTGCACAGTGTTGAATGTCAGCTAACACTTCCAAGCTGCTGGTGGTCACCGATATAACCCAGCCATCTCCGGTTCCCTGGCTAAAGCATGGGCAGGAAGGGGCTAAGCTCTAAGGATGCCTTGTACTCCAGGGTTCGAAGAATCTCTCTGCTGGGGCTTCAGTGAACCTGGCCAGAGAGGTGGCTCATCAGGGGAGGGTGCTGGGGTTAGAGAAACCCCACATGCCCTAGGGACAGGACCTAGGGTGGAGGCACCATGTGAAGAGGGTGCTGTGCCCTTGCCTAGGGGACTGCTCTGCAGTCTGCAGGGTTCTGGTTCAAACAGGCTGGAAACAGCCTCCTCCCCACCACTGCAGAGCTTAGCTGAAGGGTTGAGAAGCTTCCCCTTGCTGATGCTGTGTGGGGCTTTGGCATATGCACATCTTGGCTGCTCCTGGCCAGTGCCCATAGCCAGGGTCTTGAGCTTTCTCTGAGTGCCAGGCCAGCCTAAGGCCGTGGGGGAAGGACTTAGCTTGCCAGCCAGGGTGTTGTTGAGCAGAAGGATCCGATCAGGGGATGGTTGTCCACACAGCACCGGGAGCTGGGGGGAATATGGAGGAGCAGCAGGGCTGAGGGGATCAATGGGCACAGCAGGGAGAAGGCAGTGATGGGAAGTGTGTAAAGGGCAGCAGAGGAGACACGTAACCAGCCACCAGCAGCTCACCAACCACAGCAGCAAGCAGCCAGTGCTGGCTGGAATGGGACTGAGGATGGAGGCGGTCTGCTGGCCAAGAGGAGGCACACAGCAGGGACTGCACTGATGGGCCAGCAAGGGGAGCATCTGGCTGTGCATGTTGCAGCACTGCCCAGTCACCAGCCTTGAACTCCCAACCCCATCAGTCATCAGCCACTGGATTCTCTGTCCCTCTACCCCCACACACTCACCACTTGTGGGTAGAACGCTGGCAAGCAAGGATCCAGACAGCAGCAGGACCCACCAGTACTGATGGGGAGGGAGAGACAGACAATACTGGACAACTGGCCTATTAAAAATAAAATAGGGACACCTGCCAGAGGGTTTAAATATAGGACTGTCCCTTTAAAAACAGGACATCTGGTCACCCTGCCTAAAGGTTAGGCATTGTGACTCTGCATTGCCACACATCTGTCTCTTTTTGGATTCCATCTCCAGATATTGGAACATAGTTTCAATAAATCTTTAATGTTTAATCCACAAAATTGAAACTAGTTTTTCAGATACATTATGGATTTACATGGCTACTTAGCTCCAAAGACCAAGTTTCCCATGCATTTAAAATGACTCAACTAAACTTTTGAAGGAATATCACTTGAACTGATCCAATTGTACATGTGATGGTTGAGATTTGTAAAGAGTGGTGCTTTTCATTTTGCCAAACTTTCTTTCTGTTAATAAGCAATTTCCAATTGCTCCTCTGTGGTGTTAATAAGTGGTTTGCAGTAAGTAGATAATGGTTGAAAATGAGCCAAAATGAATAGTAATTCTAATTTTTTAAAGTTGAGTGACTGACTGTACTTTTTTCATAAGTATTAAAAGACAAAGGAGTCAATGATTGGCAAAACATTTTATTTCATCCCTTTAATAAGCCCAAATACAGTGGGTGAAATTCTGGCTCTACTGAAGTCAATGGTAAAATTCCTATTAATTTCAATGTAGCCAGGATTTCACCAAATGTATCTTTTAAAAATGTATTTTATTTCAAATTCCTTTTGTGAAGACTTTGACACTAATTAGTTCAATTTAGAACAGCAATTGTCTAGTTGTGAATACAAAATTCAAGCATCTAATGAGCAGACCAATGATTAGAATGAAGAACCTGGACAGTAATGTACAGTTATTGTAAAATGCAGAAATGTAATTAGTAGTTTTCTTTCAACTTAATTACTATGGCAGTTCACAATTTTATATAATAAACCCTTAACATAATTTAAAGTTGTTTTCATCCATTATTGAAATAGCTTCTTTCATTGGTAAGGGATTATTAATGCTCTATAAGGCAGTCACTGCTTTAATTAGTTGAACCTGTGGAGTAGACAGTATAATTTTCCTATGAAGCTCTTTATTAGAAAACAGGCTGCTTATAGCACAAAATACAGCACAAGCTTTGTTATTTGGCATTCATGGGAACTGGGGGTTTCCGGTTAATCAAATGTGTAGGTTACTTCACATTGATGGTTTATGTGTGGAATACTTAATATATTTATTTGATGCGGTTGCAGAAGGAAACTTTTTTTAACTTAAGGCTAGGTAATTTTTCCTCAGGAACACAGATAAGGAAGCTATAGGAATCATGAGGATTTGATTATTGTGTAAAAATCTGGAGTTGATAAAATTAATTTTTGAAAAAGGTAAATTTAAGTTAATATATTTGAAGACTGTGTCTATCACCATCCGTCAAATTTGGAATGAAATATGATCTGAAGACTATTTACAAGCATGAATTGATGGCTGGCTTGCAATTTGTGGATATCAATTCATATGATATCAAATTGCATTCATTTTTCAGTAATACTTCTATATCCTAGGATAATTCATTGTTCATTATCATTTAATCACTGCCTATTTACTGGTCATTTTTAATGTAAAATAGATGACTAATTATGAATCCTGAATTAAATGTATTTGTGGTTTGCCAGAGGTCCTTCTCTTATCTTCCACCTGAAAGTAGCCCCATTGATCAAGGCAGTTATACATATAAAAATAAAATAAGAGTTCAAATATTATTGCCACCTAGTCTAAATGAACCATGGCTTTCAAGTACTTGAAATAAATTTCCCGTAGTAAATTTTACAAACTAGTATTGGTTGAAAAGTCTCCTTTGGAATAAATAATTGTATGTTTTTCATATTTGTTTTTGATATATAATCACCTGGATGAAAATCGGCAAGCTACAGACACCATGTAGTAATCTTGCTCAGTCACTGATAGTTACAGCCTTGTCTTTTCGGTCTAGCTGTTGAAGCTCTGAGGTTCAGGATAGCTGCACAATAGAATGGTAGATTACCAGACTTACTTTTTCTAGACCACCTGAACTAGGGTTTGCTCATGGTAAAGGAGAAGAAAAAGGAGACAGTTAAGCAGTGTGCCTGGTATGAGGCTCAAGAGAAAGGGAGGTGCAAGGAAGCTACTTTGTGATCAGAGCACAGGTCCTTACCTGAGGTTTCTGCAAGGAGTTTCTCGTGTCCTGCTTGTTTCCACCTTGCACAAGGAAATGGGAGTTGTGTACAGTTGGTGAATGAACACAGGCATTAAGAAAACACCTGTAACAGTCTTTATCACTGAATTCTGCTCTAAATGCAAATCTGATCTACAAGGCTATGAAAAACTGCTACAGAGAAAATTAAATTGAAAAATAACCTTTAGCATAACTAAACAGCAAGATATTTTGATACCAAATATAATTTGAGTCTGGAAGTCTAGCCAGATTTTAAAATCAACCAATGTTTTATATGGATTAATGGAATAGCCACAGTTACATTACGTAGGAAAAAATACAGAGCATATATATCCTATGAAAAGCATTATCTGACCATAATCATCTGGGTAGGAGTAGAAGGTACCCAGTGCAGGTTATTATATCATTAGCTATTATGGGGATTTTTTGAGACTTCCTCAGAAACATTTGACACTGGCCATTGTTGAATAAGAGTGTTAGATGTTCCATGGGTCTGATCTGATATGTCAATCCCTGAGTTCCTAAATTGTTCTGTGAGCTCTGTGTATTCCGTTTGATATAATAAATAGGATGGTTTATTCTATAGATCCTGCTACAGGAGAGTGCAGTCTAAGGCTAGGTCTACATTAGACCTGGAAGGTCGGATTAAGATATGCAACTCCAGCTACATAAAATGCGTAGATGAAGTTGGCTTGCCTTAAGCTGAGCTTGGTACCGTCTTCTCAGAGGGAGGCTGAGGGGAGCAAATACTTCTGTCAACTTTTCTTACTCCACATGACTGCAAGGAGTACTGGTGCTGACTAGAGCCACCCTCAGCATTTGATTTGATTGAGTGGCATGAAGTGTGTACCCAGGATACCTGATTCAACTGCTTCAATAATTAGAAGAATGCACCAGACTCAGAGAGATTTGGGTCCTTAGTTTATAATGGATGCCCCTACCGCAATAGTTTAAAGTGCTCCTGCAACTCTATTCCAGCTGGACAGGATATTACAATATTTTTAAAGGTTATTGTCAAAATGTGCAAAGTAAGTAAAACTGCCATAGATCTAGCCAGTTGTTTATCACCGTTACTCTCAAAGTGCGAGATATTGAAAAGACCATATTTCAGTGTTTATTGACACTTTCAAAAAAGTTGACTGTCTAAACCCCCGAAAGTGGGTAAGTCCCAGTTTCAAAGTAACTTAGACACTAAAACCCCAAGTACTATGTTGATCTTAAGTCACTTAAGTGCTTCTGAAAATCTTATTCAGTAACAAGAAAACAGATACATAAATCCTAAATGAACCAAGAGTGTACACTTAAATCTATGTTCTAGTTGATAAAATCTATGGAAGACAGAGCAATTATTTGCATTTCTGTAAGTGAATGAGCATCCAATTTAAAAGATTGATTCTATTTCAAACATTTAGTCTTTTTTCTTTGACAAAATTGGTCTTCAGTAGATGGTGTCATAAGTCAATGGAAGAATTTGGCACTGGCTAATATAATTTGTCTGACTCAGGCAACAGTAGCTTAACCTCCTACAGGATCCTAGGTGACTAACTATCAGCTGATTCCCCAAATGTCTCTTCCAGACATTTCAGGAAGATGACATGCTGGTTTATGAAGTGGAAATGACTGTTAACAATACACTGTGTTAGATTTAGTATAGGCTCTAAAGCTATAGATATTGAAAAAATATGCCATTAAGCGCACTTCTAAGAAAAGACCAAACTATCTAATCCAGGCAAAACTACTTCAATAAGATCAATCAGAGTAGTCAGTTATCTTTAAAATGTTCTCTATCTCTCCAAGGAAGCTGTAGGTTCCAATCTGTGACTCCAAGGTCCAACTACTTGACTATGTGAGTTTTGAATGAGATGGAAGTTTTTCTGAATGATCTTGCATATTTTCACTGGGAGAATGCTTTTTTTTTAAACAGACATAAATGTCAAGTATGGTCAGATGTAACACAAAACACATATAGCACATCAGGTGACAGTCTGTCATATTGCTGGTGCATGACCCTAAAACTGATTTTTATCACATTATAAATGTCATTATCTTCACGCATTTCAAAACTAGAGAAATTTAGGAAACTGTCAAAAAATCTGGACATTTATCTCTATTGTAATGTTGTAAACTAAACTGTAAACTAAAGGTATTCTTGCACTAATGACCCCCCCTTTTTTTTTTCTCCAAGCCAATATATATGAATCTGATAATATTCAGGTGCTGGTACTAATTATATGGATTCTACTAAGGGTTGTAGAATTTTTTCTTATACAAAGTATTTTTGGTTAGTGAATGTAATGTATACAGTATCATAATGAGGCAATTTTGTCTGGTGTGTGATATTTGGGATGATTACAGAATTAGCACCAATAATATGAGGTAGAATAGCTTAGACCCATTTCTGGGATCTGCACTCAGAATTGCACTATTTTGATCCAAGGTAAAACCCCTGTGTGGACACATTTAATTTAATTTAAATCTGCCTTATATTGTTTTATCTTAAATTGATTCCTCTCTCAGTTATGCTATTGTAATATAAAGCAGTCTTAAGCTGATTTTAGGTGTCCACAAACATTTTGCACTTATTTAATTACATCCTTTAATCAGTACAGCTTTGTATGTAGATGAAGAATAAAATTTTAAGAGACTAAGTCATACTGAAAGTCAGTGAGTCTTACGTGCTTAAATCCCTTTTCAAAATGGGACTTAAGCTATTACATTGCTTAAGAGTTTTTGAAAAATTTACCCAATGCGTCTGTTCTAAAGACTACCTCTAGCTGAGATCTTTCTGCGAACATCACCATAATCACTGCCCTTAGCTATTCCTTCTGTGCATGGGGATTATACAAAACATTATTATAAAGAAGTTAGAAATAACAATGCTGACTGTTTAATACAATCTGCAGTGAACTATAATCTATTAGAGGACTAGTATTTACATGTTTTCAATCTGTCACTGTGTTTTACAGCTTTCTGGACCATCAATAGCACACACTATGACAATCTCAACATATACATAGAGATGAAACGTGTCATAAATTCAAAAGTAGTAAAATTATTTTGCACATAAGAGCTACTGTTCTCTTCAAAAGCAATTCTAACTGTGGAATACAGGCAGTCCCCGGGTTACGTACAAGATAGGGACTGTAGGTTTGTTCTTAAGTTGAATCTGTATGTAAGTCGGAACTGGCGTCCAGATTCAGACACTGCTGAAACTGACCGCCAGTTCTGACTTACATACAGAATCAACTTAAGAACCCCAGGCGTCCCCAAGTCAGCTGCTGCTGAAACTGATCAGCAGCTGATTCCAGGAAGTCCGGGGCAGAGCAACTCTGCCTGGGGCTTCCTGTAGTCAGCGCTGGTCAGTTTCAGCAGAAGCTGACTTGGGGACGCCTGGGGCAGAGCAGCTGGGGTGCTACTGGACCAACCCAGCAGCACCCCATCTGCTCTGCCCCAGACGTCCTGATTCAGCCACTGCTGAAACTGACCAGCAGCGGCTGAATCAGGACCTGGGGCAGAGCAGCTGGGGTGCTGCCGGGTTGGTCCAGTAGTGCCCACGGGCGCTGCAGGACCAATCGGCAGCGCCCCAGCTGCTCGGCCCCAGAGTCCAAAACAAAGGCCTGGTCTGCTGGGGGGGGAGCACACTAGCTGTGCCCCCCCCCCAGCAGACCAGGGACACGGGGAGCAGAGCCGCAGCGGCAGTGGGGTGCCCCGCCTCTGAGGCTTTGCTCTGGCAAAGCCTCAGAGGCGAGGGACCCCGCCACGGCTGCGGCTTCAGTCTGGGTGCCTGTGGTCTGCTGGGGACGGTCCCCAGCAGACCACAGGCCCCCGGACTGAAGCCGCAGCCGCGGGGGGTCCCGCGCCTCTGAGGCTTTGCGAGAGCAAAGCCTCAGAGGCGCGGGGAACCGCCGCTGCTGCCGCTCCAGTCTGGGTGCCTGTGGTCTGCTGGGGACGGTCCCCAGCAGACCACAGGCCCCCGGACTGAAGCCGCAGCCGCGGGGGGGTCCCGCGCCTCTGAGGCTTTGCCAGAGCAAAGCCTCAGAGGCGCGGGGAACCGCCGCTGCTGCCGCTTCAGTCAAAGCGGCAGCAGCGGCGGTTCCCCGCGCCTCTGAGGCTTTGCTCTGGCAAAGCCTCAGAGGCGCGGGACCCCCCCGCGGTTGCGGCTTCAGTCCGGGTGCCTGTGGTCTGCTGGGGACCGTCCCCAGCAGACCACAGGCACCGGGTCTCAAGGGGCAGCAGCAGCGGTTCCCGCGCTTCTGAGGCTTTGCTCTGGCAAAGCCTCAGAAGCGCGGGAACCCGCCCGGTGCCCCTGGTCTGCTGGAGACGGTCTCCAGCAGACCAGGGGCACCGGAGCAGCTTACTAACGGGGCTTTCTCGCCCCAACTTCCGGGGCGAGAAAGCTCCGTTCGTAAGTGCGGATCCGACGTAAGTCGGATCCGCGTAAGTCGGGGACTGCCTGTAGTATAGAAATACAAGAGGAAGTGAGTTCTGATTTCACAAGCTGTCTAGGGCCATTCAGTCTCTGGACACTATGAGCAGATCTGCTGCTAAGGCAAATAGTCAGTTCCATTCATTTCAAGAATGCTGTGACAATTCTGAGGATTTGCCTCCAAATACATTCAAGGGAAAAAACCTGCCTTCCTCATGATTTTTTTGTCCCCTTGTTCAGATCATCTGTGTAATGCATAAATATAAACACAAAAATGATAAGTTCTACTGGATCAGATCCTGTTAGCTTAAACATCAATGGACTCTCATCATAGGTAGACAGTGTCTCACTGCCAGCAAGTGGCTTGCCCTTACAAATAGCGTTCCAGAGTTTGAAAACCCATGGTCTAGAGCCCTATGTCATGCTATTGGCATTTGGCAATAATTAAGAGTATAGGCATTTGAGTATTCACCAGAAAATGCTTTAATGGTTAGTTTTTATGAATTAGTTACATTTGATTATGTAATTTTAAATTTTTAAAATTTAATATTCTAGATATGAATATATGTATAAATAGATATATAAATAGGGTTTATCTATCAGACTTTTTAAAAAAAGTTTTACCTACTTCACATTTTACATCACTACAGATAAATTTAGTCACATTAAGCTTTGAGTATAGACTATAGAATAGATGCAACTTTTTTTGAAAAAGAGGGGGGTTTGAGTCTAATTCTGGCCCAGTGTAAAAAAATTATTTGCGCTGAAGTCAGTAGGAATACTTCAAATTTTCATCATTGGGCCCATAGAAAGTAAATTGTTTGAGGCAAGGAATGATCCAAATTCTGCTTTTTTGTTACACTTGTGTAAATCTAGAAAACATTTATGTAGTTGACACCTATATCATCTAGTTTTATACACATGAATTATTTAATAATGAAGTTGGGTATGATCCTCTATCTATACTCATGCAAAACTCCCATTGAAAGACACAAGAGTTGATAAAGAGTCTTGCCCATGTAGCTTAACTTCATTGCTAATTATAATAGATAGTATGGGAAAGTAGTAAAATTGGTAGGAATTTGACACAGCCTTTTATTTTACCTAAGACTGTACTGCTTTCCTTACATCACTTTGAGTAAAAATATTTTAGTTGCTGTATTTTGAATGGAAAATGATAGCACATCCAATAAGCAATAAATCATTTTAATACTTTCACTTACATTGGTTAATTGCTCTCCCATCTCTTATAGTGCTCTCTCTTGGCAATTGACAGTGATGCAGAGTATAAAAATGAGGTTTTTAAAAAACTAAACATGTCCAACATTCATGAATTAGATTGTTACCTCATGATTGACTTTCTGCTGACAAATAAAAGCCCTTAACTGTTATCCATGGGCTAATTTCACTTGGCTCTTCAATTTATGCTGAATTGCAGAACATTAAAAGCAACTGAATTCCATTTAATATTTCACGAATTTCTACCAGTCCTGTTGCATTTAAAAATACCCAAACTCACAATTACATAAGTACTAATAGCGACAGAGTCAGTCACAGCAACAAAATTAGATTTGTAATGTTGTTGAGAACAGTTATAGATGATTTAAGATTGAAAACTTCAAGTTTTTTTAGCTAAATCATAATTGTGCACTTGATTTTCTTAGGGGATGGGGAGAAAGAAAGCCCTTTAAGAATCTATGTACAGGTACATATCTGAGCAATAGTGTGAGTGGCAGTCTATATGGAAAATAATACAGAGACCAAGCAATACAGACTGTAAACTCAAAGGAGATTGAGAGAGGAATTAGAGGGAGGAATTAGACAAGAAAACCAAGGAACCACCAAGAAAAGATAATTGAGTGACTAGAACTAAGTATTAAGTTGTTTCCATTGCTTCCTGCTTGGTCACTATAGCCTCTTGCATAACTTTTACAGACAAATGTGCATAACATACTCCATTATGTGTGAATAATTCATGTCATGATAATGAAAGCATGTTAGCCAAGTTAGTGCTTAAAGTGAATTTATATCCTGGGGGATCCTTTTGAGGATGTTATTTAAATTTAGATTCACATAATTGCCTAGTGAGCCTCATTAAAGTGTATGGAAACTTCCACCCCTTTTAGGTAAAAATCTTCATGTTTCCTACAGCTGATGGGAGACTTGCAGTCTTCAGAATCACTGTCAGCATGACAGAAGCTCTTCAAATGGAGTTAGAAAGTGAATTTAATACCTTTGCACATAATCATAGAATACTAGAACTGGAAGGGACCTTGAGAGGTCGAGTCCAGTCCTCTGCCCTCATGGCAGGACCCAGTACTGTCTAGACCATCCCTGATAGATGTCTATCTAACCTGCTCTTAAATATCTCCAGAGATGGAGATTCCACAACCTCCCTAAGCAACTTATTCCAGTGTTTAATCACCTTGACAGTTAGGAACTTTTTCCTAATGTCCAACCTAAACCTCCCTTGTTGCAGTTTAAGCCCATCGCTTCTTGTCCTGTCCTCAGAGGCTAAAGAGAACAATTTTTCTCCCTCTTCTTTGTGACACCCTTATTGATACCTGAAAACTGCTATCATGTCTCCTCTCAGTCTTCTCCTTTCCAAACTAAACAAGCCCAATTCTTCCAGTCTTCCTTCATAGGTCATGTTCACTAGATCTTTAATCATTCTTGTTGCTCTTCTCTGAATCTTCTCCAATTTCTCCACATCTTTCTTGATATGCAGTGCCCAGAACTGGACACAATACTCCAACTGAGGCCTAATCAGTGCAGAGTAGAGCGGAAAAATGATTTCTCGTGTCTTGCTCACAACACACCTCTTAATGCATCCCAGAATCATGTTTGCTTTTTTTTTTTTGCAGCAGCAGCATCACATTGTTGACTAATGTTTACCTTGTGGTCCACTATGACCCGTAGATCCCTTTCTGCAGAACTCCTTTCTAGACAGAATTATTACATGTCCTAGGATTATTACATATCCTAGAATAATGGATATGTTCGTAGCAACAGGACCTGGTTATCAACATCAGCTCCATTCATAGTTGTATACGAACATTATTATGTACACGTGCTTTGACATAGTGGGAATTTTCTTAATATACTGTATGTGTTCTGTATGTCTCAGTTTCCGCTATGTGCTGCATGTTTACCAAGGTGGAGGGAAAAGTGGCTTCATATTTGTAGAGATCAAGAGCACTAGTGTGACTGCTGTCTGGCTTCCTAGGTCTGGACAATGGCCAGACACATGGTAATCTAATAACTGATGAAAGGGGGCACCCTCTGCAAGAAGCCAACTGGCTACGATGTGCTGGTAAACAAATTGTTGTGGCGGAGCTCCAGTTATCAGTTTTGCCCAGGAGAGACAAACGATGGATAGGGAGCCAATGGGTGTGACACAGGGTGAGCTTCTAGAAGCAGGTCTCTAATTCCTGTTTTGGATCTTTGTCCGAGGTGGTGCGGGAGAACCATGACTCTGAGCTCTGGGTCAGACCAAGAGTACAAAGCTGTAACTTTCTGGTTTCTGGGCTAACAAAGAATATTCCTACACTATGTTCCAGGCAACTAACAAACCCTTCTGTTTTACAATGGTGAATGTCACTGCTGACAGGAATTTGGGAGTGCATGAGCCTGTTGAGGGCTGTAAGGCTCTCTTGAGGTGTCCTGTTCAAGTGTACTCACTCCAGAGAGTTACTGGTATGGAACAGGGGTGCTGAAGACTCTGAGGTCAGTCTCAGGAGGTGTTGAAACCCAGACAACTTACTCTGATGAGGGTGTGCACTAAGGGGTTGTCACCCTGAAGAGGGTCCTGCCTTGGTTTGATTCAGAGCTGTTCCAGAGCAGCGAGTCTGTGCACCCATGACACATGCAAATTGAAGGTTTGCACGCATGCATATTGAGCTGAGTACATACAGAATTGTGGCAAAATTGCAGTTGTAGGCATAGCTAATTCCCAGAAGTCGGACTACAGTACACTAACACTTACTTCTAAAAGTATCTTACCAGCATATAGAAATATATTACCAGTTATACTATATTGGCAGCTCATTGTATTCTGTAGCCACTCATCCACTAAAACTGCACACAAGTAAACTACCAAAGGAATTCACAGTAAGAAATGTGCCTTCAGTCACAAAGTGTTGTTACTGTTCTCTTACAAGCCACCTTTTCCATGTAAAGGTTCTTTTTCAAATAGTTGTCCTAGTGCCCAGAATGCATTTTACACTTTCGAAGGTGCCCTTTAATCACTAACCTTTACTAAAGCAGTGCCTCACTGAAAAGAGGGAAGGGAAACGAAATTTAGCCTAGAACTGGCTCTAACTGCTTTTATTTATGCATAAAATGTTTTCATGAGTCATTCTAGCAGTAACCAAAAAGAGCATTTTTTTTTTCTTTTAGAATAATTAGAGGAGATTGTAATTTTGGTTCTATGTTTTTTTTAAATGTACAATTAGTGTTTTCTGGAGGACAATCAAATTCTATAGCTTAGTCTGTCAGAGCATACACTACCAACAAAAAGTCTGGCAACATGATTATCAATCCTTAAATTTCTCATTTGTTTTACCCATTTTGTGCTTTCACTGCAAAATGATTTTGCCATGGTAATTTGTCCTATAATGGCTTTCTTAGAACGAGTACTGCATATACTGGAAACTAGTGCTCAGGTAGTACTGTAGAGCTAAATATCAGAGGGGTAGTCGTGTTAGTCTGTATCTGCAAAAACAACAAAGAGTCCTGTGGCACCTTAGTCCTGGTCTGCAATAGGGCATTCTTTCAAAATAACTCCCCTTATTTCAAAATAACAGGTAGAGCATCCACACTACTAAGCCCGTTATTTTGAAATAATGGGCTGGTTATTTCAAAATAATAACTCCTGCTTCTTATGAGGAATAACGATTATTTCAAAATTGCTATGTTGAAATAGCGTTAGTAGGGAGCTTAGCTGCTGCTATTTCAAAATAATTGGCCTCCAGAGGCCTCACAGCTGCCCTTGTGGCCATTCCGGTAACATACCTGACAACTCCAGTGCTCCTCTTCTGCAGAATTTAAAGCTGCAGGCAGAAAGGAAAAGGCTTGTGGCAGCAGGAGAGCTCTCCTGGCCCCGTGCCACACAGCACACTGCATTGGAGCCATGGCAGACCCCGGCGTTCTCTTTGTGGCTCCCTCGGCTTCCAGCATGCCTGAAACACCCTCTGATGCTCCTGCCTGGGGTGAGAGAGAGCACTGGTCTGGGCTAGTGTGGAGATCTTGGATCTCATCGAGGTCTGGTGGGAGGAGACCAACATCCAGAATCTCCACACCAAGATGCAGAATGCTGACTTCTATGGAAGGATGGGTGCTAGCCTGGCAGAGGTAGAGCACACCTGGACCAGGAGTGGATGAATTAAAGAGCCCTGGCAGGCTTACACAAAGGCCTGGGAGCAAAGTTCCCACTCTGGGGTGGCACCACACACCTGCTACTTCTGTGAGCAGCTGGATGCCATCCTTGGAGGGAGGCTGGTCACCTCCCCTGGTGTTGTCAGCGACTCT
The DNA here is from genome assembly GCF_049634645.1 of Pelodiscus sinensis. Taxonomy (NCBI): domain Eukaryota; kingdom Metazoa; phylum Chordata; order Testudines; family Trionychidae; genus Pelodiscus; species Pelodiscus sinensis. The sequence goes on from NC_134718.1 coordinate 40,066,126, forward strand.
GGCCAGGACACATCCAGCATCAGCCTTCACGAGGAAAGGATTTTAGAGGAGGAGCAGGCTAGCTAGAACACCATGACCACCAGCCAGGAGCTGATTCTTAGCCTGGAGTCAGTCCTCCTTCCTTTCCTAGGATGTCTCCCAGGGTTCAGACAATCCTGGGGAAAGCTCTACAGGTGAGTTTCATCACTTTCCCTGTACACATATGGGAGCAGGTGGCGGGATCCTTCTCAGCCTGGGGATCACACAATAGCCTATGCACATGGGTGCATACAGAGCACCAATCTTAAACGCTAAGCCCCATGACACACTGTCACAGGAACCCGGTGCTCCTTCTCACAAGGTTCTTGTAGAGGTCTGCCTTCCTCCAGACTCGGTGGTGGGACACCTGCCCACAACAACCCACCACTAAGGAGGCTGGGGTCATGGAAACACACACACAGCAGAGCCGCATATAGCACATGCTCATGCCCACACTTGGGCAGCATCTGCTCCCAATCAAGCGTGGTGATGCAGAGGAGACCAATCCCTGGCATGGGAACTTGCCGGGGAAGGAAGAGGAGGAGACCCTAGTATCACCACCTCCCATGCCATCTTCCTGACTCCATGAGATCCTCTGGAGGAGGTGCACCAGGGAAGACCTACTGTGGGACCAGATGGCCTGCCTCCAGACCCTCATCTGGGGCTTTGATAAGGAGTGCTGAGAGCTGGCCGCTGACCAGGAGCAGAGGAAGGCCATGTGGGAGCAGCTGCTGTGCCAGCTCAAGGCCATGTGTTGCTCAGTAACATCAGTCATGGAGCACATGGCCATATATATGGAGCAGGCCACTAGCCACCTCTCACCCTCCAAATCCCCTCACCAACTTCTGCCCCCCAACTCCTGGTACCCACACCTGCCCCCTGGCTTCTCCTCCTAGCTTCTGCAGGTCGTTGGGGCCCCCAAACATGTGGCTGTGGGACCTCCCAGGCAGCCGAAGCCTCCCGAAGTACCTGAGGTAGGCACCAGTCCCAGCCCCATCCCTGAGCCCTCCTCCCCCCTCCCTTTCCTTCCTCTCCCTCCCTCATTCCAGGTTCTTTCCTCAGTCCTTCCACTGTTGTATTTCCCCAAAATAAAAAATCAGAGTCATTAGTTCAAACATAAAGGCTTTTTTATGTGGTCTACAGGGGAGGTCAGAAGGGAGGGCAAGGAAGGGAGGGGGTGATGGAGGAAAGGCACACAGATGCAATGCAGAGGCCCCTTGTGGAGAAGTATGGGGAAGAGTCTCACAGGTGGCCTTGGCTGAAACTCTCCCTCGAGGCCTCCCAAATGAGCACAGCCTGGGGTGTCCAGCTGCTCCTAAGCCCTGACCAGCCGATCAGCCTCTGTCACCCATCCTGGCAGGAAAGTCTCCCCCTTGCTCTCTTATATGTTTTGGAGCACACAGCATGCCGCCACCATGTAGGGGATGTTTTGATTGCTAAGGTCCAGGCAGGTGATGAGACTTCTGAACCCCCAGCTCTGCTTTCAGGCAGCCAAAGGCATACTTGACCCCCATGCAGCACCTGCTGAGCCTGGCATTGAAGTTTTCGTTGGTATATATAAAAATAAACTTTGTGAGTTTATTTTACATTCCATTTTACCTTTATTGGGCTTTACATCGAATACATAAAAGCTCAAGTTCTTCTATCAGTTATGCTTACAAACCCATTGTAGACTTGTTGGATTTTCAGTAATGTTAACTATCAGAGACATATTTTGTTAAAAATTGGTAACAAATCTTTTTAAGATCATTAGGGTATGCTGTATCCAAATATGGGTTTTACCAAGCTCTATGTCATATACAATGTCTCCTACAAAAATAAAAATTGAACATGGAAATCACTGCAGTGTAAATCATTTTCCATTTGGATTTACATACTTCACATCCAGGCGTAAGATAGCATAAAACTGCTCAATATGCACAATGTTTTTATGAAGCTATTGAGTTTCAGTTTCTTATTTGTAAGAGGTACTATGAATATTTTCAAACATCATAAAACTGTGAAAGAGCATATTCACATGACATAACTTGAGCATTAGCACCTTGAAGCAAAAGTATACAGACTGATTTAACAATCAGAAATGCAATGCAATCTTAAAAAACATTATAAAAACAGGTAAAATGTTTTCTTTACCATACATAAACATTTTAATGTATGCAAGTTAAGCACATGTTACTGTTTCAAGAAATGGTTTATTGGATCAATAGCTTCTTGCGGTCCATCTACTCATTTAATAACCTTGTCCTTGCAGCATCTCCAGTCTAAAGGCTTCACAGAACCGAATTGTCTTGAATACAGATACTGTCAGCATCTTTATTGGGATCATGATATTTCGCTCGCTACCTGTAATACGTCTTGGTGTTTGTGATCTTTGACACAGACAAAATCCAGTGTTTTGGGTGTGGCAACTTCTGATACTCTCAGTTCTAAATGAAAGGTGCACTCAGTTTTGTCAATTGCTTCTGTATTTGACATCTTGTTATCTCTTTTTAATGACTGTGGCCTCTCTTACACTGTGATCTTGTTCACCAGATTCATATACATCATCTTATTTACTTGATTCTTGGCAAATAATGTACAGACTCTAGGATATTGGCATAGATGTTTTGAGAATTGCTACTAGTTAGTCTGTAACTAATATGAATGTCAAAAAGCACAACATCATCTTAACCCCTCTGTTGCTTTCTCTCTGTTTTTAAAAAATTGTCATCAATTTTATGCTGTTTCTACTCTAAATACAAAGCCTTATTATAAAACAAATACTAAGTATGCAAGAACATGATTTCACATATCACAGGAAAAATAATTTGTGTTATGGTTAATTTATTTCTAATTGTTATAAAAAGTTGAATATTAAGGTGCAATAGACGTTTAAACCATGTCCTATGTCATCTTATGTCTGTTCTTAATAGATGGAAAAGAAATTATGGCAAACATTTTGATGCTGATAAGTTCATGCACTTGCTGTTAGTACATCAAACATTTGTGGTGAATTTTGGCTATACTTGTTTGCAAGTCTGAGGTCTAAATGTCAAAATCCAGCTTTGGGGTAAAATATTTTGTAAATCAGCAGATTCAGATTATGCAAGGAAAAAGGTAACAAAAATAGCCTCTGGACCCTTTATAGATTGATTCTGAGGTTATTGTCTAGTTGTTGGGGTTCCATGCAAGTAATTAGAGCTGGTTGGAAATATTCTGTTTTGAGTACATGGGAAAATATAAATTTTGATGAAATTGTAATGAAACCTGCCTGGCTTCCTGCCAGCTTGTCTGCCTGGCTCCTTGGCCACTTTGGTGGGTTGAGGTAAAGCCAGGCCTGGAAGTTCCTGTTCCAAAAATCCTGATTCCCAGTTCCTTGGCAGTTTTCCAGGCTCCCCTCAGGCCACTAGACAAACTGCTAGGAAGCTGGGGCTCCCAGGGCTTCCACATGCACAAAGACAGGCATGTGTAAAGGGGTTTGCAGGAGTAGGATCTAAATTTGTTTTCATTAAGGCCATGTCTTCACTAAACAGAAGATTGACACTTCCACAATTGATCTTTTGGAGTTTGATTTAGTGAGTCTAGTTATGACTTGCTAAATTGAACCCAGAGGGCGCCCCCATCAGCAGCCAGTACTCCTGCTTCTGCAAAGAATAAAAGAAGCCTATGGGAGCTTTTGTTCCCATCAGCCTCCTGCTGTGGAGATGGCAGGAAAATTTGAAACGAGGTACGTCGACTCCAGCTACGTAATTAATCTAGCTGGAGTTGAGTATCTTGATTTGATGTCCTCTTTTAGTGTAGACCTGGCTTAAAAAACCAAAAAAACTGGGACTATTTCCTAAACAGACATGCTACTTCGGGTACGTCTAGACTAAACCTCTTTGTCGACGAAAGATGTAGATTAGGCACGTCAAAATTGCTAATGAAGCAGGGATTTAAATATCCTGTGCTTCATTAGCATAAACATGGCTGCCGCTTTTTTCGAAACAGAGCTTTTTTAAAAAAATGGCAGTCTAGACGCAGATCTGTCGAAAAATAAACCCTTTTTCAAAAGATCCTGTAAACCTAATTTTTTGAGGAATACAGGATCTTTTTAGAAAGGGTTTATTTTTCGACAGATCCCCGTCTAGACTGCCGTTTTTTCGAAAAATCTCCATTTTGAAAAAAAGCAGCTGCCATGTTTGCGCTAATGAAGCACGGGATATTTAAATCCCTGCTTCATTAGCAATTTTGACGTGCCTAATCTACATCTCTCTGTTGACAGAGAGGTGTAGTCTAGATACAGCCTGTGTGGCACTGATTGATGTCTATTGCTTTGACAATAATCCAGTGCCCCATAGCTTGTACCAGTCTGCACGAAAGCCTTACTTTGTGGTGCTTTTAAAATATATTTCTTTGTTTGCTGTTTTGTGTTTGTCTGTCATTGTTACATTCCCAGAAATGTTTGATTCTAATGGTGGTATGTATAATAAACTAATTTAGGAGGAAAAAAGGTGATGTGTTCATGTGCTCTTCAGTGAGAACACAATTAACTCTAGGGACGCTAAATATTTTATAGTATAGTATCATTTTACAAGCAACTATTTGGACACGTTGAAAATATCAATTTTTAAAGTGAGATGCCCAACAGTAAAGATGAAGGTGTATGAAGTATTTACATGATTTTTGAAGTTATTTTTCTATTTTAGATCCCAGTTAAATAATAGCATCTAGGCTCCAGTTTCATAGTGATGTCCCTGCATATTCACGATTATATGAAACTACAGCTGCCACAAAACTCTACAGAAACATGTAACTAGCCAATAGTGGATTGAATACAGATTGTAGCTCCCTAAACTAGGACTTTCTGATCTGGCAACATCCATGGTCAGGCAGGACCACAGATGTTCCTGCCCTAGAGAGTCTTGGAGCATGGGGGGGCTCCCAGTGGCATGGCTGGGGGGTCTCCTGGTGGCATGGCTTGAAGGCCTAGGACAGGGCTGGAGGCACAGCTAGCTGGAGGCAGGGGGCTGTCAGGGGATGAAAGCAAAGCCAGCAGTGGGCTGGGAGACCAGTAGCAAGGGGGACCTCCTCTGGTCTTGTAAATTCCATCATTTGGGACCAGTCAGGTGGGCCACTCCGTATATAGATATTTAATGGTGTGGGAATTTCTTAAAGAAAAGTAAATCAAGGATTAATCAAATATAAGGTTCTGATTAAACTTGTGACACATTTAGGATTTTTGTGATTAATAAAAGCTGAGGTAGGGTTTTTTCACATTCTTAGTATGTTCCTGTCTAAAACTGAGGTTATAGACAGTCTCTTTTTATATAGCAAATTCTTTTTCTCTCTTTGCTTTATTTATATTTATTTGAATCTATTTAGAAGAGCAAGATTGCAAATAGCTGTCATGAATGGAAAAGCTCTCTAGAGACAATTACATTAACCTCGCTCCAAGGCACTTCATTGAAAATGAGGGTTGAAATGGTTCTCTGCTACCCCACAATCTTCTCTTCCCCCACCTCCTGCCCAAATTAAGCCATGCTTATATCCTGTGTGTGCATCTTGCAGGGTTGGTGCATTTTTGGTCCACACTATTACCCACGATAATCTTCAGTGTCAATGGGGACATAACAGATGCTGCTAATGGTAAATGTTTTCCTCATTCTGTCAGATAGTTGTGTTGTGAAAGTAGCCTGAAGAGATAATAACTATAATCAGTGTAAAGACAGGATCATGTAAGATGGAAAAGTGAGTTTTTCTAAGCTTTACCTCTTTTTTGCATAGCTCTTAATGCTATGTGAGCGTGTCAGGCATAAATTGCATTAGCTTCTGTCTCCTCTATCTGAGAAGAATTAAGTTTGATTAATCAAAAGGTTACATTAATGACTTCCTCTTAATGCATTATCTGTTCTGGGTAGCATGTGACAGTCCTGGGCAGCATGTTCATATTTACCGCAGTTTCTGAAGCTGGTTGGGGTGGGGGAAGGGATATAATCCTGCTCTGATCAATGCAATGCCCCCTTGCACCTAAAATATAGATCCATTCAATTTGCTTACATCATCCTGGGTGTGGTGAACTTGGTGGTCTTTGCCAGGAGAACGAATGAAAATTCAGATTTTCTCATTATGCTTTGTTTGCTGGATTAAACTTTTTTATGATAGAAAATTCATTTGATACTGTGCATCTTATATTCATCTGTTAAATCCCTGTGTTAAATCTCACTGGATTTCTGTACAAAAATAGAACTATTTAAGCATAGTAAGTGTTCCTCTTTCCACTAGTATCCAACAGATAATAGTCTCTTGCCCCATCTTCATTTCAGTATCTTCACTAAATAACATTTGCATAAAATTATTGTTCAAAGTGATACATTTTTAATATGCTTCAACATCTTCCTCATTCTCATTAAACTGGAAGTCCTACATAATTTCTCAAATGGATATTTATCCTTTATTATTTTTCTTCATTTAATCTGTTTTTCATTGTTTCTTTGCTGAGCACTTTGATATCTGACAGTCTCATTCTTATTTTGTTTCTTTTCCCTAGACAGAAAAATCAAAACATTTATTTTTAATGTAGACTATTTTTATTGTTTTCCATAACTTAAATACACAAAGAACCAATTTAAAGTTTGGGGTTGAGGGAGAAAACACAGTGAGTGACTCTAACATTTGTTGTGTAAACAGAAAATACATAATGGTGGCTGTCTCCATAACAATCTCTGCAGTAGACAAAGAGACTCCTCTTTACATATACTAAGCGTAGTATGCAGGAAAGAATAGCCCCTTAATTTACATAGCAAGAAACACAATAGCCTAAATCATGAGATGTCCAATATTAATAGTAATTAAATTAATACATATAAAATGATGGTCTAATGGATAATATATTTTGGAAGAATTATTCTATGTAGTATTTCTAACTAGGAATACGTGAAAAGAGGTAAAACTACAGTATGCTCTTGTAGTGAGGTGCTAGCTGAACCCAAGAGGATGGGTGAGCGCTAACCAAGAAAGTAGGGTTGCCAGGTGTCCGGTATTCACCCGGACAGTCCGGTATTTGCGGGCTCCGCCTGGTAATAAAAACAGGAAATACCGGATATGTGCAATGTCCAGTATTTCCTGGTTCCCTGGGATGGAAGCCCAGCGGGGACAATTTTTCCAGGCCACGTCTGGCGGGGGTGGGGGAGAGAGGAGTGTGGCAGACAAAGGGGGGCACAAAAGGGTACTTGCCAGGCGCCACTCTAGGGGGGGCACTGGGCCAGGGTGGGAGCGGTTCTTTCAGGGGGAAAATAAAACCTTGTTCAAAAGAACCCTTCTTCCTAAAAAAATGAGGTGTAGAGGGTGGAAAGTGGAAGAGAGTGGGGGAAAGTGTGAAAATTTGCTCATTTTACTTTAAATTCATGCTATTCTCGACTTCCCTTGAACCAGAACTAGAGTAGCTAGAACTAGAACGAGAACAAAGCACTCCAATACCACAGTGTGGGTCACTATGTAAGAACCTAGATATGAATTGAGGACTTTTGCATGCTAGATAGAGTTGCTTTACTAAGCTAGAACAGCCCAAATATTATCTTTTGTTGGTTTGAATGCTTTGGTAAATTCGGGTATGTCTACACTACCCCCCTAGTTCGAACTAGGGGGGGTAATGTAGTCATACGGAGCTGCAAATGAAGCCCGGGATTTGAATTTCCCAGGCTTCATTTGCATGAAGCCGGCCGGTGCCATTTTTAAATGCCGGCTAGTTCGGACTCCGTGCTGCGCGGCTACACACGGCACGGACTAGCTAGTTCGGATTAGGCTTCCTAATCCGAACTAGCTGTACGCCTCATTCCATGAGGCGTACAGCTAGTTTGGATAGGAAGCCTAATCTGAACTAGCTAGTTCATGCCGCGTGTAGCCGCGCGGAACGGAGTCCGAACTAGCCGGCATTTAAAAATGGCGCCGGCCGGCTTCATGCAAATGAAGCCTGGGAAATTCAAATCCCGGGCTTCATTTGCAACTCCGTATGACTACATTACCCCCCCCCCCTAGTTCGAACTAGGGGGTAGTGTAGACATACCCTTCCATAGCTTCATCAGACAAGCCTTGTAGCAGAATCAGAAAATGGAAACAAGACTGGTTTGTATCCGCTAGTTTTGTGTTAGACATTTGGAATGAGCCCATGAACAATGTCTTGTCCACATAACCAGTCTCTTCCCAGTTCCTTTAACGTGCCTTGTGAATCTTTTTGCACTGCCTTAGACCTGCTGAGGAACACACCTGGACAAAGGGTGGGCTGGGGCGGTATTGCTTTCGGGGTTGCTTATTGGTACAGATTCTTAAGGGTAAGGTGATACTCAAACACACATATCACATTGATGCTGGCAGTTTGGAGGCAGGCTGCAAATATGGCATAGATTACTTTTGATTTCGCAGGTGACTGGAGCCATCAACTTCCCGGAGACTCAGCCATGAGGTTTCTTGAGAGAGCCCTTCGGATCCACAGGAAACTTTACTTTCTCTAGGCTGGTTCTAGGTTTCTGCTGTGCTGTTTCTGTCTTGACAAGATATGAGAGATTTTCCTGGCCACTTGACAGTTGATTATACACTTTGCAGGGTCCTTGTTTGCCTTCAAAGGTTACAGATCATAAACTGCCTCTGACTGGGTATTCCTCATTGACACTTCACACTCATTCCATAGGCTAAATGCATTTTCATAAGCAAATAGTAAGCAATATGGTTTCTAAGCAAAGTCTAGCCATATGGCCTTCACGTAACAACAAAAAGAGAACATAAATGGTATGGGTTAACTTAACAGGAAGACATAGCAAAAAGCTAACATAAATCGTATTGCTTGACACCTAACATAAACTGTAGCTAAGAGAGCCAGGGTCAAGGGAAGGGGGAAAGCAGAGAGGTATGTCCAGCCAGCTAGATGCCAGTGCAGGAGGGGGGATTGTATCCAGCTGGCTACAAACCTAACAACTGGAGGCAGAGTATCCTATTCGGTAGCTTTCAGTGAGAGGTGAAAGTACTGTTGTTTAGCGTGGTCTCCAGGTCCTACCAACCTGTGAGGTGACATACTTGCATCTTCCACATGCCTCAGACTGCTGCCACCATGTGATATCTTCATCTCTACATCTCTTCCCCACTAATCTCCCAAGTTTTGGCTACAAAATCCAGAATTTGATGTTGAATTTGTCTAATGCAAATAACCAATTTCCCCTCTGCCCATGGAAGAAAGTTGACTAATGGTATTTCATTAGGCATCCCTATTCAACTTGATAGGAAGTCCGTTATTACACCTGTTTACATAGTTATAGTGATTCACAGATGTATTTATGATGCTATAATGTTTGATTTGCCTGAGCCATAATTTGCTGAAGTTCTTATATCGAAGAATATGATTATGGTGTCATAATATTCCTTGAGAAATGTTCTTTTCCTTTTATCCTCCTCTCTTTTTTTGGTCTAATATTTCCTTGCACCAATCATTACTTCCTTTATTTCCTACCCAAAAGACAATATTTAAAAGCATGCCTTCAGTTCTTAAAGCACAGAGTTTTGTTCTGGCTTTCTCACTTGATTTAATGGCAAATAGGAGGTAGCATTTTGTGAGGTAGAAATTAAAAAACATCCTTTCTTTGAAGGCTATATATTTGCAAAGTGATAGTAAACATTGCCAGAGACTTGATTGTGCTGTGAGCACCTCCTGCAAGGTGCTGAACACCTTCAACTTATACTGAAGTCAAGGGTATGCAGCCCTTTTCAGGGGCTACACTCGCCATCTTTCGTGACTGGGAAGGAAAAAATGATTGTGTGGATCAGGCCCTGGATGGTGACCTGAGAAATCTGGGTTCAGTTCCAAGCTCTGCCACAGACTTCCTGTGAGATCTTGGGCAAGTACAGGCAGTCCCCGACTTAGGCGGATCCGACTTATGTCGGATCCGCACTTACGAACAGGGCTTTTCTCACGCTTGAGCTGTCCCCCTGGGGGCGTGCTCCGTGGCTTTGCTCCCCATCTCCCTGGTCTGCAGGGAGACGGGGAGCAAAGCCTTGGAGCACGCCCGCAGCGGGACAGGCCAGGCGCGCTTGGGCTGTCCCGCTGCGGGCGTGCTCCGCGTCTTTGCTCCCCATCTCCCTGGTCTGACCAGCAGACCAGGGAGATGGGGAGCAAAGCCTCGGAGCACGCCAGCAGTGGGACAGCCGCGGCGCGCCTGGACTGTCCCGCTGCCCGCGTGCTCTGCGGCTTTGCTCCGGGTCTCCCAGGTCAGCAGACCAGGGAGACGGAGCAAAGCCGTGGAGGACTTGGGCGGTCCCGCCACCCCCGTCTCCCTGGTCTGCTGGGGGAGGGGGTGCAGCTAGTGCCCCCCCTCCCCAGCAGACCAGGCTTTTCTTGCCTGCCCCTGGGGTATAGCAGCTGGGGGCTGCCGGGTTGGTCCCGCAGCGCCACTCCTGACCAACCTGGCAGCACCCCAGCTGCTCTGCCCCAGGCGTCCTGATTCTGCCGCTGCTGGTCAGTTTCAGCAGCGGCTGAATCAGGACGCCTGGGGCAGAGCAGCTGGGGTGCTGCTGGGTTGCTCCAGTAGCGTGGAGGAGCCGCGCTACTGGAGCAACCCAGCAGCACCCCAGCTGCTCTGCCCCAGGCGTCCCCAAGTCAGCCGCTGCTGAAACTGACCAGCGGCTGACTACAGGAAGCCCGAGGCAGAGTTGCTCTGCCCCAGGCTTCCTGGAATCAGCCGCTGATCAGTTTCAGCAGCAGCTGACTTGGGGACGCCTGGGTTTCTTAAGTTGAATCTGTATGTAAGTCAGAACTGGCGTCCAGATTCAGCCGCGGTTGAAACTGATCAGTTTCAGCAGCGGCTGACTCCAGTTCCGACTTACATACAGATTCAACTTAAGAACAAACCTACAGTCCCTATCTTGTACGTAACCCGGGGACTGCCTGTACCTCTCTCTCTCTGCCTCAGTCCTGTAAAATGGGAATAATACTTATATAGCTCCTGGGCGGAGGTGGAGGGGGGAGGAGGGGAGGGAAAGTACTGTGAGTAAAAGTTCATTAGTATTTGAAAGATGTTGGGGGTGGGAAGCAAGTACCATAATTTATTTCACATGTGAAATTCCCACTCACTTCAAAAGGAATTATTGCCGTGCAAGAAATGCCATATAGGGCTGTATTTTCCATCTATCACATCCTGCTCATAACAGTAAAGTTACATGCATACTTCTAAAATGGATCATCTGCAAAGGTAATTCATGAACATTTTTAATTTTAAGTTTCTGCAGAATGGTTACATTAAATGATTGATCAGGCTCCATCATTGTCTTACTCATCATTTCCATTACTTGGCTCATAATTAGAGGCCCTTAGTTGAAACACAAATTAAATAATAAACTCATTTTCAAATTCAGTTTAAAAATAACTTCCAGCTTTTTTAAAGTTACTTCTATAGATAGTTGCATGCAATACAGCAAGCATTTTCCTTATTCTTCAGCTGGGCTGAAAAGCTTTAGCTATAAGGAGCTTTTAAATATGGAGTCATGGGATAAGTTTAAATCAGCCAATGATCTACAAAAAATTACTGCAGCTCTAGTAAGTAGCAATTATATCTTGAACAGAATAATTTTGTTCAAAGAATTCAATTACTACTTGTTGGGTGGTAGCCTAAGAATAGCAGAACTTTCATACTGTGCTGCTACTAAAAAAGAAGAAATACGTATTTTATGTTTCCGGAAGAACAGTTGAAGCTTGGAAGGAATTCGAGTGACTTTTGCACATATAAGGCCAAATTTGCTCTTATATCTGTGCAATGCTACCAAAATGAACTGGAGCAGCTCCATAGAAATGAATGGAATTACTGTGGGACAGAGAACCAAATGAGCCATAAAGAGTAAAGTTGCCTTACCTATAAGTGAGGCATCTGTGTTTTGTGCTCTTGTAATTTTTTCCAGTTAGTTTTTGAGCTTCTGAAATAATGACAAGCATGTGTAGCTTTTCAAAAGACAAAGCACTTGTAGCAGAATGATATATTGCATATAAAATAAACAAATAAAAAACATTTTAAAGTCGTCCTGGAAAAGTCCACAAAAATGAATGCCAAATAGATTCCTAGTATGAGAAGAAGGGGGAACATTGAACACCTTATAGCTGAAATTCAGTTTCTGGCAGAAAAATATATGTCCTAAAGAGATTAAAAATATGGCATGACAATTTATTATTCATATTCAAGAGCAAAGATATATTTGGAATTTTAGCAACTGAATGTAATTCTTTACGACACGAAATTTTTTTGTAAGAGGAGAATAAGATAATTCTAGTAAATGTTAAAAAAGAATTGAATTTTTTATATGTTTTATAGGACTTGAAAATCCTGACATTTGGCAACCAGCAGAAATGAATCTTGTTGATAAAGCTTATAGTTTGTTGTGCTATTTTTAAGTTCTTGGAAACAGATAAGAAAAATGAACCTTGATGATATTCAGCTGCTGATTTTCTTTTCATTTTCAGACCTCACTCATTAGCTGTTCTTTGTCATGTAATTCTGCAAATATAATACCTCTAAGAATATAGAATTATTTTAAGAAGACTTCAGTAAAGATTTTCACTTCAAAAATATTTACAGGTAGATCAAATGTATTTACAAGTGCATCAGTCTCAATCAATGAAACTTAAAAAAATTAAACTTTAATCAATCCTCAGTAGAAACAGTCTAGGGGATTAAGTAGGATACATGTCAATCTAATAACGTTTTTGTAAGTTCTAGTTTACAGAGAACAAATACTTTATTCTGAAAGATGTTCCATTTACAGTGCTATTGTCACAGGTGAAAATGGGCACATATGATGTACCAGGAAGAAGCTGCCACTGGTATAGTCCATACACAGCTGACATTAACGCACTGCCAGGACAATACTTTAAGGACCCTCCTTGAAGTGCTGCCATGGCAGTGCTTTAACTTCGCTGTCCCTTTGACGCCCCACAGGGCCACCAACTGAGGGAAGGGACAGTGATGTTAGAGCATTGCTGTGGCAGTGCTGCCAGAGCCTTCCAGCAGGGCTGCAATGGGTGGGTGGGCAGGTAGCAAAAGATGCAGCTGCTTCAGGGCCCGGTGATTTACAAGTGCCCAGTGGGCTTCCATCTACCACTACTGCCTCTATCGCAGCAGCAGCCAGAAACCTGGGCCCTAATAATTGTTGCCAGAGCCCTCGGTGAAGGGCTGGTTGAGGGAGGCTGGCCTCCAACCCTGCCCCCTCTACCGATGTCCCCATCTCTTCTGGCAGGCTGGTTCTGGACCCTCATTCTAGTAAGATTTTTAACTTACTTTCACTCCTGGTCACTGTCCAAATTCTGTACAGAGAAATCCTCATTTTTATCATCAGACTCACTAATTTTACCTGTAGTTCCTTGCTGAGTTCATAGTATTAAATGAGTAATTTTATGTAACTGTCAAATTTAGTTTGAAGAGTTTTATTGCATTGCAGATGGACTCTGATAAAAAATGAGTGTAATATGGTGAGGAACTGGAATCACATTTCTGTTCTATTGATTTCTAAACTACTTTCTAAAGTGGCTGAAGTTGTAACTGATTATAGAAAAGAAAAAGACCCTGACTCACAGCCCACTGAAATACGGGGAAGTTTTTCTATTGGCTTCTGAGGGCTTTTGAACAGGCCCTAAATTAAAAGAACTTAACTAACTTCTTTGATGTTGTTAGCCTGGCTTACAGTCAAAGATCACAGCTGAAACTTTTATGCTAGGCAAATACCTTATTCTTTGTCTTGGCTGGCCCATGGTGAATGGGGAAAGAGGTGGGAAAAGAGTCAAGGAAGCCAGTAGGGGGGAAAAAATAAGAAGTTTAAATAAAATTAACATGTCTTTTAAAACAGTGAGACCAATCTATGAGTTGCATGATGGGCCTCACTGTTGGAAGTTCCCGAAAATGACAAAGGGTAATATATAAAATATGCTAGATGACATAACATATACACGATAACGATACACACCTGGGCACTGGGTGAGAGGGTGTGGTTGGAAATAGCCTCTATGTATTTCCCTCAGATGTCAGTGCTATGGAGAGAGGGTGTATTTAACCTTTTTTGTTCTCATGAATCTCTGGGCATCAATTGGGCAGCAGCACCTGACGGAAACATCCTTCATTCTTATTTGCAGTTTTCTAAGGACTGTGAACAGTTAAATTATGTAAGAATTCTTATTGTACAGAATATAGAAAGAGAGGAAAAGACTATTATTTCTTTGGGAGAAATTATATGAGAGCAAACATCAGAAATGATTGATAATTTCCTCTTTTTAACAGGATTTGTTTATTATTACTTTCAAGCACTACTATGGGGAATAAAGGACAAATGTCACACATACAGACATATAGCTGAGTAAAAGCTTAACATATACATTAAAATAATATTGAGACTCCAAATTAAACCCACAAAAAACAAGCAACTTTGTTTCTTTTAACATGTTTAACAAGGCTTGATGGCTCTGGCATGAGTATACAAAGGGAGGGAAGGGAGAGGTGTAAAGGACATTTCTCCTCTAACGTTCTGTACAGGGAATGTTCATAATTGCATTCTCATGGGCACAAGCTCACTCCTACAGGGTGTAAAAAAAGGAGACAGGGTCATGATGGCCATACCTCCTCCCTATTCCACATTGCCACTGAGGGGGAAAAAAGCTTCCCAAAATGGTGCCATGCCTCCTCCCACTGACAAAGTTTGACTACATGATTTAGTAAGAGCTGAGTCTAACAGACACAAACTGGTTCACAGGGTTGGAGTACAAAAAGAAAGCTGTTTCTACTGTCCCTTCCACCTCTTCTATTCTACTCTCTTCATTAAATAACCTCTTTACCTTCCTAAAACCTTTCTGCTTTCCCTTCTATGTTTGATCTTAGCTAAACCCTACAAAGAAAATAAAAATCTAATTTCACTGGAGACCAACCCAGAGTTACACTTGCATTGATTTATTCAGTGCCGCTATTGGATCAATTGAAAAGGGAATGGAACTCCTTCACATGTGTGCACACGCATTCAGACACTCATACACTTACTTTTGCACAGAGATCTCAAAAGAGGCCAAGCATTGTGGGTCCGGGGTGTCTGCCTACAGTCACGAATCGGGATCGTGGTCTGCGTGCTCTCTTCTCTTCATTGAGCTGGGTGGCCCCTGTCATGGACACTGAGTTCTTTTTCTGTCAGGCACTGAGACACCCATCCAGCTCTCATTTTCCTCATGCACATTAAATTCTTCTTCTCATCTTTGCTGCATCTTCATTTCTGCCTTACTCATGTGCAAGTGAAGATTACATCAGACCCCACCTGGCTTCAAGTCTGTAGCCTCAGGGTTCCTTCCCACCCAGGCACAGACATTCCCTTGTTCACGCTCTCTTATCACTTACACACACCCACTACTTTCACACACTCCCTTGTCCCATGATGGAATGTTACAAAGCTTAAAGGTTGTACAAGCAATAAAAGTTACAAAGCCTACAAGAAGTGACAGAACTTAAAGCATTACATAACTTACAATAGCTTAAGCGTTACACAATTTACAATACAGAAAATGATGCAACTCTCAATAACTGAAACTTACATCTTTCTCTATATAAAAATAGCTTTTCCTGAGGGGCGACAGAGTGACATCATCATGTCACTCTGCATCCTCTGCTCTCCCATGGCCTCCCTGCCCCAGACACCATTCAGGGACAGCAAAGCTGTCTGGCAGCCCGGCCTGGGCAAATTCTGCGGCCAGAACTGAGTGGGCAGGACCCTTGGGAGGCAGAATCTGTCCAGGCCGGGCTGCAGGGTGGCTTTGTCTGTCCCCAAATAGCAGCCAGGGCCTGGGCACCAGTCCGGATCAGCCTGCCACAAGGAATGGGTCTAAAGCAATGACGCTGCCATTGTTCACACGGGAGACCCCCCAGGTAGCTGCCCCAGAGTGCTCTCAGCACTGCGCCCATCCCCCCGGCCGAGGGGGCTGCTTCAACTGGTACAATGCCCAGGGTGTGGCCGACTCATGCCAGGAATGGAGACAGGCTCTGCATCCCTGGCTGCCCACCACCCCATTCTTCACTGTGCCCTAAGTGTCCGCACCAGCACCGAGCTGCCCCTGGAACCTGTCGCTGCAGTCCAGCAGCCCCTGAGGCATCACAGAGAGGAGGCCCAGCAGCTTTCAGAGCAGCTTCCAACATGGTCGAGTGGGGGTGGACTAGTCGGGGGAAGGGTGCCTGCCAGTGCATGGTGGTGCCCGGAGACCCCGCTCACTGCATGGCCCCCTAGCCCCCTCATCATCTTCCACGTGTGTCCTCAGCCCCTCTCCTGTTCCCTCACAGACTCCCATCTCCTCTGCTCAACCTGGAATCTCAAAGGAACCCCCGCTCTCTGCCCCTCCCTCCAGCCTCTTTCTCTCTCTGTCCATTTCTTGTGCCCACAGACATCCCCCTTTCCCACTTCACAGCACCCCTGCAATGCCACTTTTGCTGCCTCTTCTCTCCAGGCAGCTGCTCAGATCCTGCTGCCACTCCCCTCCCTGGAACTCCTGCATATGCATTTCTTTGCTGGTTAGGTTTCCTGTTCATGGGAGGGGGCAGGATGTGCATGGGGGTGAGGATAAGGATGTATGTGGGGATGAGTGGTGCGGTAAGGGGGGATAGTAGGGATGAGGAGGATCTAGGAATGGAGGCAGGGGAATGGGCAGTATAGGGGTAAAGAGGGGGAGGGGTTAATGAAGGATGGGGTGTAGGAATATGGAGGAAGGAGGTGGGAGTAGGGATAGGTAGTGTGGGATGGAGAGGGGTTAGGGAGGATGGATGGGTGTAGGAATGGAGATGGGGGATAGGGATGGAAGAAGGGGAATGGGCAGAGTGGGGAGGGAGGTTGGTGGGCATAGGAATGGTGAACGGAATTGCATGTCCTTCATTGCAAGTTGTATCTTCTTTATCTTTACATTTTTATAATCATCATTATAGTGGTATTTGAGCATCTTGCAGCAATGCATTAAGCAATGTGATTACACATCTGTCATGTATTATCTGTTCTCTCTTCCTCTCTCTAGAGTGTCTAACCATGGGTGATAGGTGGATTGCTTTATTTTGGTAGTGTCTTTTTTAATGTAAATATATCTATTGCCATGTGTTTGTTAGAAAAGGGCAAAAATGCTCCTATCTCTTGGAGATGCAAGTGGTGGGACTTGTGATGATTCTTTGTTCCTGGAGGGAGTTTATTTCAGAGTCTTCGACCACCCTAAGGAAAACTCTACTGCGTAAATGAGTTTTTGCTGTGAAGGACTTGTTCTGTTGTGCCTGAAGAGTGTAATTGTTGAACATGATTTTGTTATGCCCAGGCCAGGAAGTACTTGAAGATAACACCTGAGTTGTATTTGAAATTCTATGGGAAGCAGGCATACAGAGCAGATGGCAAGTTTGATTTGTTATGTTCAGGGTAGCCTGAGTTCTTTTGAAAATGCATTGCAGCCTTACAAACTAGTTGGGGTGTGTCTAGACTTGCAAGATTTTGTGCAAAAGCACATGCTTTTGCACAAAAACTTGCCAGCTGTCTACACTGGCCGCTTGAATTTGTGCAAGAGCACTGACTTTGTAATGTACAAAATCAGTACTTCTTGCGCAAATACTTTGACACTCCCGCTCAGGGATAAGCCCTGTTGCGCGAGAATACTTGCGCAAGAGGGCCAGTGTAGACAGGCACCTTCATTTTTTGCGCAAGAAAGCCTGATGGCTAAAATGGCCATCGGAGCTTTCTTGGGCATAAGTGCATCTGTACTGGGCACGGATGCTTTTGCGCAAAAGCACTTTTTGTGCAAAAGCATCCGTGCCAATCTAGACATTCTTTTGCGGAAAATCTTTTCTGTTAAAAGTATTTCCGCAAAATCATGCCAGTCTAGACGCAGCCGTTCGAGTTTCTTAAATGCTGAAGGTTTTGTGCTCAGCTATACTGTATTAATGGAGTCCAACTGAGAGATAATGAAGGCATGAATAACTGAGGCCAGGTCATGGTTCACCAAGATGCTAGACAAGCTTAGATGGTAGAACATGTTCCTGTGAATGTTGCTATGTGAGAATTCAGAATCCGTGAAGAATGCAAGAGTACTGAATTGACCATGTGTGTGTCTCACAACTGATGGTGACTGTTCCTCAATACTTTCCTCTGTCCACCAGCATCACCTCTCTCTCTGGTTCAGTTTAAGTCAGCTGTTCTTGGCCAAAAAGCTGATTTAATCCAAGCTTGGATCATCTTGTTGATAGTGATGTGGTCATATGAAGTGAAGAATTGGTTGAATTGTGTATCATATGCATACTGACGGCATTTCAGTCTGACCAGTTCACCAGGTGCTTGTGTGTGTATGTTGGAAAAAGGAGCTGAGATAACATTGATCCTTGTGGACCTCCATAAATGAGAAGTCACCAAGTGATGAATGTGCTGTTTCTTATCACACATTTGGTATCTCTCCAGGTAGGACTCAGACCACTTTAGCTCATTACCTTTCTGTTTCCCCATACACTTGAACACTTTTTCTTTTCTCTTTAGACTGTAAGCTCTTCAGAGCAGAAATTGTTTTCTTATATGTGTATACAATTTGGAATAATGGATCCCTGATCCTGTCTGGGGCTATAAGCACAATCAGAATATAAGTAACAGTCTGCATCATGGTTGCTGTTAGGAGAAGATTGTGGATACATTTTTACTGTCCTTTAATTAATAAGCTTTATTGATTTATTTTATTTCCCAGTAATTGACTTTCAGTTTAATAATATTCTGTGCTGAGAATGTACTTTGTAAAATCTACATAAGAACATAAGAATGGCCATACCCGGTCAGACCAAAGGTCCATCTAGCCCAGTATCCTATCTTCTAACAGTGGCCAATACCAGATGCCCCAGAGGGAGTGAACACAGCCGGTAATCATCACGTGATCCTTCTCCTGTCATCCATTTCCAGCCTCTGACAAACAGAAGCTAAGGACACATCCTGAGTAATAGCCATTGATGGACCTAACCTCCATGAATGTATCTAGTTCTTTTTTGAACCTTGTTAAAGTCCTGGTCTTCACAACGTCTTCTGGTTGACTGCGCTGCATGAAAAGAACCTTCCTTTTGTTTGTTTTAAACCTGCTACCTATTAATGTCATTTGGTGACCCCTAGTTCTTTCATTATGGGAACAAGTAAATAATTTTTCTTTATTCACTTTTTCCACACCAGTCATGATTTTATAGACCTCTATTATATCCCCGCCTTAGTCTCCTCTTTTCCAAGCTGAAAAGTACCAGTCTTTTTTTATCACTCTTCATATGGGTCCCATTCTAAGCCCCTAATCCTTTTTGTTGCCCTTTTCTGAACCTTTTCCAATGACATATCTTTTTTTGAGATGAGGCGACCACATCTGTACACTGCATTCAAGATGTGGGTATACCATGGTTTTATATAGAGGTAATAAGATATTCTCAGTCTTATTTTCTATCCCTTTTTTAATGATTCCTAACATTCTATTTGCTCTTTTGACTGCCGCTGCACATTGAGTGGATGTTTTCAGAGAACTATCCACAATGACTCCAAGATTTCTTTCTTGAGTAGTTATGGCTAAATTAGTCCCCATTATATTGTGTTTATATAGTAGGGATTATTTCTTCCAAAGTGCATTACTTCACATTTATCAACATTAAATTTCATTTGCCATTTTGTTGCCCTATCACTCAGGTTGGTGAGATCTTTTTGAAGCTCTTTACAATCTGATTTGATCTTAACTATCTTGAGTAGTTTAGTATCATCTGCAAATTTTGCCACCTCACTGTTTACTCCTTTCTCCAGATCATTTCTAAATAAGTTGAAGAGAATTGATCCCAGACCCTGAAGTTAGTCTATAAGGTGCCACAGGACTCCTTGCTGCTTTTGCAGATTCAGACTAACACGGTTACCTCTCTGATACTTTTAATTTCTGTTTAACTGACCTCCTCAGTTTTGTGTAATTTCCCTTTCTGAAATTAAATGCCACAATGTTGGGCTGCTGAGGTGTTTTTCCCACCACAGGGATGTTTAATTGTATTATATTATGGTCACTATTTCCAAGCGGTCTAGTTATATTTTCCTCTTGAACCATTTCCTGAGTTCCACATAGGACTAAATCAAGAACTGCCTCTCCTCTTGTGGATCCCAGAACCAGCTGCTCCAAGCAGTCATTTAAGGTATCAAGAAATTTTATCTCTGCATCCCATCCTGAGGTGATGTATACCAGTCAATATGGGGATTGTTGAAATCCCACTCTTATTGAGTTTTTTGTTTTCATATCCTCTCTAATCTCTCTTAACATTTCATAGTCACTATCACTGTCCTGATCAGGTGGTCAATAATATATCCCTACTGCTATATTCTTATTATTAGAGCATGGAATTACTATCCATAGAGATTTTATGGAACATTTTGGTTCATTTAAGATTTTTACTTAATTTTTCTTTCACATATAGTGCCACTCCCCCACCTGCCTAACCTACTCTGTCCTTCTGATATATTTTGTACCCTGGTATGACTGTCCCCCATTGATTGTCTTCATTCCACCAAGTTTCTGTGATGCCTGTTATATCAATATCCTCCTTTAATAAGAGGGACTCTAGTTCACCCATCTTCTTATTTAGACTTCTTATTTAGACTTATTTAGACTTATTTAGCATTTGTATCTATGCACTTAAAAAAATTGTCACTGTTTATCTGGCTGCCATTTCCTGATGTTTTACTCTTTTTCATTTGATAGTTTCTCATCTGATCTTATCCATACTTTATCATCTTCCATCTTCTCTTCCAGACTAGAACATAGAGAATCTCTATAGACCCTCCCCTAAGAGATGTCTCTGTCTTATCCATGTGCTCCTATGCACCTGTCAGCTTTTCCCTAGCCCTTAGTTTAAAAACTGCTCTACAACCTTTTTAATGTTAAATGCCAGCAATCTGGCTCCATTTTGGTTTAGGTTGAGCCCATCCTTCCTATATAGACTCCCCCTTTCCCAAAAGTTTCCCCAGTTCCTAATAAATCTAAATCCCTCCTCTGTATATCATCTTCACATCCACACATTGAGACTCTGAAGCTCTGCCTGCCTACCTGGCCCAGCGTGTGGAACTGGAAGCATTTCAGAGAATGCTACAATAGAGCTCCTGGATTTCAATCTCTTTCCCAACAGCCTAAATTTGGCCCCCAGAACCTCTCTTCTACCCTTCCCTATGTCATTGGTACCTACATGTACCACGACCACTGGAATCTCCCCAGCACTACATATAAGTCTATTTAGATGTCTTGAAAGATCTGCAACTTTCACCCCAGGCAGGCAAGTCACCATACAGTTCTCCCAGTCATTACAAACCCAGCTATCTATGTTTCTAATGACCACCTCCTCCATTACTAACACCTGTTTTGTCCTAACGACTGGAGTTCCCTCCCCCGGAGAGGTATCCTCAGTGTGAGAGGATACTACAGCATCATCTGGAAGGAGGGTCACAATTATGGAATGGTTTCCCTCTGTTCTAGATGAATGTTTTCCTTCCCTGAGCATTTCACCCTCCTTAATAGTGCAGGGTCTGCCTGCCTGGAGGTGGGACAGTTCTACAATGTCCCTGAAAGACTCATCTATGAAAATTTCTGCTTCCCTTAGCTCCTCCATTTCAGCCACCCTGGCCTCCAAAATGCATACATGGTCTCTGAGGGCTAGGAGCTCCGTACAACAAATGTGCATGTATGACATCTGTCCATATTACATTGGGTGCAATAAACAAGATAAGCCCCCCCACATACACTCTGCTGCTGGGCTTCTCCCTGCACTCTCCCCTACAGATAATTAATTATTGATAGGATTTATATTTAAATTAGGTAGTTTTGGTTTTAGTTTAGTTTAAAAGTTTTAAAGAAGGTCAAGGTATCTAGCCCGCTTCCAACTCCCTCACGAAACTCCCTCTTAGCTGCCCCTGTTCACAAACTCCCTGGTCGCTTTCTAGAGTGCTTTAGCCTAGACTTCTTGAAAGCCCTGCCCATGATTAAGACTTGACCACTGATTTCTAGATTCCAAATCCTTGTTAGACTCTCTAGATAAACTTATATGAAAACAATCCACTTTTGCAACCATTCCACTGCAAACAGTTTAATATGACCCAACAAACTCCATGTTGTAACACAAATTTCACCATAAGACTAATTCAGAAGTGCATGCTTAGAACAATTCTGCTTAAGATTTGAGATGAAAATGTTTAGAATATAGTAGCAGAAAACAATAGAAGAGTGCCATAAATGCACTTCTAAATGTAGTGAAAGAGAGACACTGAACATAGCATACTAAATAAAACTCTGAGTTCAATCAAGAAATTAGCATAAATAAGGATAATTAACAAGAATTCTGGTATGTGAAGGAGTCAAACTCAGCTGACCTTGACCTAATTTCAAGGGTGGAAATAATGATTGTGTTCCTACCAGAGGAGAATTGCTTTTCTGTTAAACTCTAAACTCCCATTCATTCCAGTCATTGTACTCTGTCTCTTTCTCTCTCTCTCTCTCTCTCTCTCTCTCGCTCAACATTTTTTTTCCTGTGGGATGACAAAGTGACATCATCACATCACAGCATCCACAGGCTGGTGGGGGTGTAGGCATGAGCGGGTAAAACCCTGCTCCCTGCCCCACCCCTTCTGCCGCAGGCCTCCACTCAATGCCAGTCTGGCCCTCTCCAGTGGCCATGTGGAGAGACAGGGTTGGTACACCTTGGCCCAGCCTTCTCCAGTTGCAGGGGGCAGAGCCAAGCCTGGCACACTGCAGCCTTGGCCTGACCCCCTGGCAACCAGGGGCAGAGTTGGGCCTGGCACACCTCGTCCCAGCCACTGAGGAAGAACTAGGCCTGGTGCACTGTGGCCTCAGCCTTCCCCGGCCACCAGGGGCAGAGCCGGACCTGGCGCGGTCTCAGCAAGGGTTGCCAGATGTCCAGCTTTGAACCAGACAGTCCAGTATTTGAGGTTTCTGTCCAGGAAATAAATTGAGAAAATACCAGACATATAAATTTTCTAATTAAGTAAGTTTTATTATTATGAGTATCAGTATGTAGTTGCATCCTGCCTGTCTAGTAGACACGCTCACACTGTACAAGCATGTCTACTAGCCAGGCAATATGCAACTACGCAGTAGAGAGGTGGGGGTGGGGGCGGGGCTGGGGTGGGATGGAATCCCCGGGGCCGTACTTGCTCGTGCTTCGTTGGGACCATGTGTGGGATGGGCAGCGCCCCAGGATCTGCATGCGCCAGGGCCAGCCCTACTCCCCACCAGCTGATTCTCTCCCCCTGCATCCCTCCAGCCAGCCCCGCTCTCCTCAACCCTCTCCCAGCCAGCCCCACTCCCCACCAGCCGGTTCTCTCCCGGCCAGCACCACTTCCCCCGACCCCCTCCTGGCCATCCCTGCTCCCTGCCGGCTGGTTTTCCCCCAGCCAGCCCTGCTTCCCGCCAGCTGGTTCCCCACCACCACCCTCGCAGCTCCCCCCGACTCCCTCCCAGCCAGCCCTACTTCCTGCTGGCTGGTTCTCACCCTCCCTCCCCCCCGATCTTCCCTGGCCAGCCCTGCTCCCCCTGACCTCCTCCCGGCCAGCCCCACTCCTGTCCTGGACAGTCCCCCCGTCCCCTCCCACCTGAGATCAAGTGTGTCCAGTATTTTTTTGGAAGCCATCTGTTAACCTTAGTCTCAGCTGGGAGAAGGAAGGTTAGGGTTAGGCCATGGCTGGGAGGGATTGGGGAAGGGGGAGAAAGGGCCTTGGTTGGTGTGGCTGGGAGCAGGGAGGGAGAAGGGGCCCGGGCTGGGGAGAGACAGGGTTGTCTACCCCCAAGAAAAAGGGGTTGGTGAGCTTAGTGAGCAAGGGGCGCAGTCCCCTAGTTCCCTTAAAAATAAGTGTTCATGCCATTGTCATATATGATATATCTCCAGGTATAATGTACCTAAAACAGAAAAAATGTATTATATGTATTCCTTTGTATCTTTGGCATTGTAGTCATTCAGTTTAATAGAATTATTCATCCCCTAAAATATTAGTCACTGAGATGTTTAAAATGTTAAGGGTTCGTGCTGTTCCCCTGATTCATTTGGAATATGGTGGTATTCCACACATAAGGGTTGGAAAACATGGCCCATGATATTTGGAAAGTTTTTGTCTTTGCCATCTTCAGACCATGCCTCTGTCATCTGGAATTCATTTCCTGATTAGTGCATCTCAGATTTACAGACATTTGATAACCAAGTATTTTAAAGACAATTTTTCTTTAATATTATGATGGGTATGGCCAGTACTTACTATTATACAAGTGGCAACACAGATTCCATTGTAATCCCTTCTTTTTAGCCATTCATGTTTTTCTAAAACATTCATTTTTTAAACCGTGAAATTCCTAAACTTGCTCTCCACTAGAACGTTACTTTTTAAAGAAAGTTTGAGTAAAAACCTTTCAGTGATTCAAGATAGCAGAGAGGGGAAAAAAAGTTGCTCTTCCTGTTGGGACAAATTTTAAAAATCCTTTTGTGATGAGGTTGTATAGACACCACACTGGAACCTGCTCTTTGAAAGGGATGTGAAGGCAGATGTAGGTAAGAGGGGGGCCTAGAGAAGCAGCAGTGAGTTTGAGAGAGCAGACTGTAGCGGCTTGGTATAGGCTCCCTGGCTGAGAAATCAGAGGAGAGAGGGGGCTGGGTTCCCCTAGCTACTTCTAAGGAAGAGGATGTTAACATTCCTGAAGCAAGGAGCCAACAATATTCGAGCCCAGGGTGAGCTGAAGACCTGGCATAAGTTTGTTGAACTTCATTAACCAAGAAGGGGTGTGGCTAACGTGACCTGGCCAGAGGAATTGAGCTGTAAGATGGGACCATGAACAGTATGGCTGGAGTGGCTGTTGACAGTAGAGCACCAGAGTCAGAAAGGTGGGGCCACAAGCCATAGAGAGGGATGCTGGCTGGTGAGCGAGCCTCTCCACTCTATTAAATGTGGCTACAGCAAGAAATTTCTGAGTTCCAAAGCTGAAACTTGGCATGGAACACAGAGCTGAGTTAGCCTCCAGTGTGGCTCTCAACCACCCAGAGGCATAAGGGGAGGGAATATAGCAGCAATTCAAAGCAGTGAGCCCAACCCATACCCCTCTCAACACGCCCCTGTCTACTTAAGCACCTTTCAAAGTGAAAACAACAACCCCGGCTGAGAAGGCATCCAGGAAATCAGCCTCCCTCTGATAGCCCGTGTATATATTTCCAGTGTGCACTGTGCTTTGAATTCATTCTTTATGGAACAAAAAGAACACGGAAGATATAGCAGAGTATTCTAGTATAAGCAATATTTGTGTACTCCAGTCAGCTCATATATGAATAATTAAAAGTAGCAGAATCTTATTTAAAATTGAGTTGAGCTCTGCTCATTAAACAAAGCACATCTCATTCCACTTCATCCTCGCCCCAACTCTCCAAAGGACATTTGAAGGGAAATATTTTTGTTATCTCCTTTAACAATATTGCAGCTGCATGTGGCTAACTATGATCTAAAATGCACAAATAATGTTAAGAATCTCTGTAAGCAAGTTGCCTCACTATGAATGTCAGTGTGTGAAATTAATGTAATTAGACTATCACATCTTTTGCATCAAGAACTATGCTTCTTTCATCTAGTTTTAGCTCAATGTAGATATATCTCTTTAAAATGTGTTTGTTACTCTTGGATTCACCATTCACTGTAATGGCTGGTCAACTCTCTGATGGTCTTGTAGAGCCTTTTTAGTTGTTTTAAAGGTCCCCATTGGGCCTATATTCCAAGAAGTTTTCCTCGCAGCTTTTCTTAACACCCTGTAATCCATAATTTGAGCAGCTGACAATGTTAAGTATGCCGATTAATTGAAAAATACACGGGGAGGGCAGCTAAATAATCTAAAAATGGAGGCTCATATGTAAAATGCTGGCTATCAAAAACTAATTCATCCTTATGTGAATTTTGAATGTTCCTAGCACTCATTTGCATTATGCACTATACCATGTAGCTATTTAATCTTGTAATGATGCATATCTAAAATCTTGAAGAAAAATGTTTTGCTAAGCTTTCTTCTATTTGTCCCTTTGATGGTTATGGGAAAAATATTTAAAGAGCACCTTAGAAAGTGTCTCATTTATATTCCCCTGCCTGTTATTCCTTTCCCTTTTAGTTTGTCTAATAGAGTAAAAAAAAGATGCTCTGGTACTTAGTCTCACCACATGCACACACAAAGAGATAGATTGCTCTCCAGTTTGTTTTTGGACTTGGGGTCAGGTCAGGTCTATGTTCAAAAGTTAAGTCAATCAAACTCCATCACTCAGAAATATGAAAAATCCAACACCCTGACTGATGTAGTTAAGCCAACCTAATTTCCAGTGAACTCAGTGCCAAGATGACAGAAGAATTCTTTTGCTGATCTACCTATTGCTTCTCAGGGAGGTGGATTACCTACATGGATGGAGAAGCCCTACACAAGCACCACCACACTTCAAGTGTACACAAGCTCTCAGTGAGTAGTTTTCCTTTTTCTTCTCACCCCCACCCTCTTGCTTCAGACCTCTAATTTCAGGCTGCTGTGGTTCTGAAGGGTAACTGAGAGTAGCTGGGGCCTGTTGACCAGCATTTGCAGTAAGCAGCGTTGTCTAGGGGGTTATAGTATTGGACTTGAACTTGAGGAACTGCGGTTCTATTTCTGGCTCTGCTGTTAGTCTTCTGGATGACTTTGGGCAAGTCACTTCTCATCTCCATGCCTTAGTTTCTCCATCTGTATAATAGGGGTAGTGATGGTGACTGGCCTTGTAAAGCACTTTGAGATCTATGGATGGAAAGAACTAGATATTGTCTGATAAAAATCTTTCTCTAACTGATATGAAGAGCACAAAGCATATTTTTCTTTGGTCCTTTTAGCCTATGGCTGTTCCCTGTTGCCTCACTTCTGTCGGTCTTGCTCTGTTCCCTGCCTTTGATTCCTCAGGTTGTCTAGGGCCCTGTTGGTCATTCCATTGTCCAGAGTCTACATTTCCTTGCTGAGTCATGCCCTGAAACTTTCTTTTGTCTCTTAAGTCTCTTTTACAGAGGCAGACATTCTGTGATGCATGAAGTATACCACTGTAAAACACAATTTTGTACTGTATTGTTACTATACATTTTATGCAGACTTTTTGCAGAATCCACAATGGGGGATATTAAGAACAACCACAGCTTCATGCATACTCATCTTTGAAAGACCTGGTTATGTATGTATAAGGAAAAATGAACATGAATGTTCTCTTCCCTTATTTTTTGTTCCATTAATATTAAGTTGTAAATGCATTTGCTTTTGAATGGAACAGATTTTTCTTTACAGTGATTTTGTTACTGAATAAAATTCTATTTGGAAAATAATTCAAATTTATTAATTTCCAACATATGCTACAGATGCCTAGCAGTTCTGGAAGCACCCACTTGTTACTGTACAATGTGACAACTCATAGGTTCAATGATAAAATAGTGTAATAATAATAAAACATACTGTGAGAGCCACAAAATTAATGGGTGTATTAAGAATGTTATATTTATAGATGTACACCAAGCACCACATAGCTCCTAACAGACCCCAAAACAGTAGGGTCAGGTGGAGCACAGTCTATCGCATACCTTACTGTGGCTCTTCCAATGCCTTCCTGAGCCATATAGCTCTGCATTGAGCTTTTCTACTAGTCTACGTGTTTGGCTGTTCAATCTCTATCTCCACTGTCCACTCCAGCAGCAACCTTCTCCCTCCACCCTTTGCTTCACAGGTGCACTTGGGACATAGCGGGCAGGAATAACTGTTGCATTTATTTCCTCTGATATCCCATCTAGTGAGTAATCTATTCCAGCACCCTGTCAGTCTACCAAAAGCACACTCAACTGCCATTCTGCACCTGCCAAGCTAGCAGCTGAACTTTCCTTGGTGCTGTCAAGATGTCCAGTGCTCTGTTTCATGAACCAGAAGATAAAAGGTTAGGCTGGGTTCCCAAGGATCCCTATGGGCACTTTAACATCGGCTCATCTGGAAAGAAAGACTGTGGCTTTCTGAACAATCTTGTGTTCTTAAAGTTGTGAACATCATGCACTTTCCTTGACCAACCAACGCAGATGTCACTGACGTGTCCTAACGACCCACCAGCATTTGCATAATAACCATACAAAAGAAGCACTTTCTGTGGATGTACTGTGGCAAGGAGGGCTGGTGCCAACATGGAGAGATGTGCACCACCTATTGGTCTACCACAGTCCTGGAGCCCCACTAATGCAACTTCATGCACTATGCCCTCCACAGTGCTGGGAATCTCAGTCCTGCATAGCGGGAGGTGAGTAATAGCCCTTGCATGATAATGGCCCCTACAGTGGATTTTCCAAATCCAAAAGGATTTCACAGTGGCCAGTAGTAATCTGGCATTGTGAGTTACCAAACTGCGATGGCCACTCACTTCTCCTCTGTCAGTGCAGCTCCCATTCTGCTGTCCTTTGGGGTGAATGGGTGTATGGATCCAGGAATATGGCATCACAGCCACTACTCCTCAGCCTGAGCCTGCATTACAATGCCATTCTGCCAATCAATACTTGTTTCTCAGGACCAGAAGTGGCACCCCACCATCTGCAGTCACTTCATGAACTGGTTTGCAGTATGTCACATAGCTGTCTGTCTCCCTAGAAATTGTCACCAAGCTGGACAATCAGGAAAAGGTATTTCAAAAGGGAGGGGCTCTAGTGACCCTTGGGCAGTGGAGTTCACAATTATGATCAGAGTGGGACTTTGTGGGACAGCTGCTGGAGAACGGTAAGGATCAACATGGAATATTAACTCACTGAATTCCAATAAGATGTCAATGACTAAGAGTGCAACCACTTCATATTACCCCTGCTTGATACACTTCACATGCAGCTTTACCTGTTAAGCAGGTGAGCACTGGAACATGTTCCCTCTACAGTATGGACAATAGGGACACATTTTTAATAAAAAAAAGTTACCCATCAAAGCTTTTAATTTCCCATGGGATGGATTTGTGCCTCTTCTTCCAGTACACAGCCCTATCTGAAAGCTGATTGAGCACTTGAA
The DNA here is from genome assembly GCF_049634645.1 of Pelodiscus sinensis. Classification (NCBI taxonomy): domain Eukaryota; kingdom Metazoa; phylum Chordata; order Testudines; family Trionychidae; genus Pelodiscus; species Pelodiscus sinensis. The sequence goes on from NC_134718.1 coordinate 40,095,209, forward strand.
GAGGGACTGGTCACAAATGGAAATGGTAGAGCTATCTTAAATTAGAGCACAAGCTAGAAAAATCCCAAGTGCACGTATCCTGTGATTATGATCAGAAAGGAAGGGACTGTGGGCAGTTCCCGTAGACTGTGGGAGAAGGTCACATGCCTTACTGCTACTGCCTTAGAGGACTGCAAATTTCAGGTGCTAAGGGAGTCCTAATGTTTCATACCAAGGATATGAGACTCAAAAGTGAGAATCCTGTGTATGTGGTCTCTCTTGCCAACTGTGTTCATGCTGCTAGTAACCTTACAAAGAGAAAGGACCATCTTCCACATCCACTCAGGCAAGGAGAAGTGAGAAAACTTTTAAGCCCTAAACTACAGAAAGTTGGAACTAAAGGATTTCTGTATACTCTTCCAATGGCCAATTCTTTTGAAAAGAGTTCCATCAGTGATCCCGCATTAAGAATCTGCAGAGGCAATGAAAGAAATGGGAGTTTTGCCTGACAGAGAGAACTTTGGGAACTGACTCATAGAAATACATATAATTCCAAAATTAATTCAATTTTATTAGATTATTCACTTCAGTAGAAGATTCCACTCAGTTTTGTATATTTTGGCATCAGTATGTGTATATGTAACCTGCTATTTATTGCCAAGGTCAGGCTAGAGGGCTAGATTGGAATGTTGGGATGGAAGGGTACAGCTTGCTCAGGAAGAATAGGCAGGGAAAAAGGGAGGAGGTGTTGCCATATACATTAAAAATATACACACTTGGACGGAGGTGGAGTTGGACATAGACTCTCAACGCTTCCGTCTCCTGGGTTAGGCTAAAAGGGGTAAAAAAACAAGGGTGATGTCATGCTAGGAGTCTACTACAGGCCATATACCCAGGTGGAAGAGGTGGATGAGGCTTTTTTTAAACAACTAACAAAATCATCCAAAGCCCAAGATTTGGTGGTGATGGGGGACTTCAACTATCCAGACATAAACTGGGAAAATAACACAGTGGGGCACAGATTATCCAATAAGTTCTTAGACTGCATTGGAGACAACTTTTTATTTCAGAAGGCTGAAGAAGCTACCAAGGGGGAAGCTGTTCTAGATTTGATTTAAACAAATAGGGAGGAACTGGTTGAGAATTTGAAAATGGAAGGCAGTTTGGGTGAAAGTGATCATGAAATCATAGAATTCACAATCCTAAGGAAGGGTAGAAGGGAGAACAGCAAAATAGAGACAATGGATTTCAGGAAGGCGGATTTTGGTAAGCTCAGAGAGCTGATAGGTAAGGTCCCATGGGAATCAAGATTGAGGGGAAAAACAACTGAGGAGAGTTGGCAGTTTTTCAAAGGGACATTATTAAGAGCCCAAAAGCAAGCTATTCCGCTGCTTAGGAAAGATAGAATATATGGCAAAAGACCGCTTTGGCTTAACCACGAGATCTTGCATGATCTAAAAATAACAAAGGAGTCCTATAAAAAATGGAAACTAGGACAAATTATGAAGGATGAATATAGGCAAACAATACAGGAATGCAGGAGCAAAATAAGAAAGGCAAAGGCACAAAATGAGCTCAAACTAGCTACAGGCATAAAGAGAAACAGGAAGACACTCTATAAATATATTAGAAGCGAGAAGAAGACCAAAGACAGGGTAGGCCCATTGCTCAGTGAGGAGGGAGAAACAGCAACAGGAAACTTGGAAATGGCAGAGATACTTAATGACTTCTTTGTTTCGGATTTCACTGAGAAGACTGAAGGAATGCCTAACATAGTGAATCCTAGTGGGAAGGGGCTAGGTTTAGAAGATAAAATAAAAAAACGACCAAGTTAAAAATCACCTAGAAAAGTTAGATGCCTGCAAGTCACCAGGGCCTGATGAAATGCATCCTAGAATACTCAAGGAGCTGATAGAGGAGGTATCTGAGCCTCTAGCTATCATCTTTGGAAAATCATGGGAGACAGGAGAGATTCCAGAAGACTGGAAAAGGGCAAATATAGTGCCCATCTATAAAAAGGGAAACAAGAACAACCCAGGAAACTACAGACCAGTTAGTTTAACTTCTGTGTCAGAGAAGATAATGGAGCAAGTAATTAAGGAAATCATCTGTAAACGCTTGGAAGGTGGCAAGATGATAGGGAACAGCCAGCATGGATTTGTAAAGAACAAATCATATCAAACCAATCTGATAGCTTTCTTTGATAGGATAACGAGTCTTGTGGATAAGGGAGAAGCAGTGGATGTGGTATACCTAGACTTTAGTAAGGCATTTCATACGGTCTCGCATGATATTCTTATCAATAAAGTAGGCAAATACAACTTAGATGGGGCTGCTATAAGGTGTGTGCATAACTGGCTGGATAACCATACTCAGAGAGTAGTTATTAATGGTTCTCAATCCTGCTGGAAAGGTATAACAAGTGGGGTTCCACAGGGGTTTGTTTTGGGACTGGCTCTGTTCAATATCTTCATCAACGATTTAGTTATTGGCATAGAAAGTACACTTATTAAGATTGCAGATGATACCAAGCTTTGAGGGGTTGCAACTGCTCTGGATGACAGGGTCATAATTCAAAATTATCTGGACAAGTTAGAGAAATGGTCAGAGATAAACAGGATGAAGTTTAATAAACACAAATGCAAAGTGCTCCACTTAGGAAGGAACAATCAGTTTCACACATACAGAATGGGAAGTGACTATCTAGGAAGGAGTACGACAGAAAGGGATCTAAAGGGTTATAGCAGACCACAAGCTAAATATGAGCCAACAGTGTGATGCTGTTGCAAAAAAAGCAAACATGATTCTGGGATGCATTAATAGGTGTGTTGTAAGGAAGACATGAGAAGTCATTCTTCTGCTCTACTCTGTGCTGGTTAGGCCTCAGTTGGAGTATTGTGTCCAGTTCTGGGCACCGCATTTCAAGAAAGATGTGGAGAAATTGGAGAGGGTGCACAGAAGAGCAACAAGAATGATTAAAGGTCTAGAGAACATGACCTATGAAGGAAGGCTGAAAGAATTAGGTTTGTTTAGTTTAGAAAAGAGAAGATTGAGGGGGGACATGATAGCAGTTTTCAGGTATTTAAAAGGGTGTCATGAGGAGGAGGGAGAAAACTTGTTCATCTTGGCCTCTGAGGATAGAACAAGAAGCAATGGGCTTAAATTGCAGCAAGGGAGGTTTAGGTTGGACATTAGGAAAAAGTTCCTAACTGTCAGGGTAGTCAAACACTGGAATAAATTACCCACGGAGGTTTTGGAATCTCCATCTCTGGAGATATTTCAGAATAGGTTAGATAAATGTCTAGCAGAGATGGTCTAGTCAGTACTTGGTCCTGCCATAAGAGAAGGGGACTGGACTCAATGACCTCTCGAGGTCCCTTGCAGTCCTAGTATTCTATGATTAGAAGGAGGAGAGGCAGCTTTAAAAAGCAGAAAACCCTTTCCTAATTAGCTGGAGCCTACTTCAGGGCTGCCAGCAACAGCTCACTGGACATTACCAGGGATGGAGTAAGAACGGCCCAGGCAGGGCTCCTATAAATAAATTAATGGCCAGCTGATTTCACTTAAGGTTGTCAAGAGGCCTTGTTTGAAAAAGCCTTCCCTGCTGGGGAAGAGGAGTTTGGAGTAGTAGGAGGAGGAGGCAAGTGAGAGCTGATAAAGAAAGTGACGAGGAGTCCTGTGGCACCTTATAGACTAACTGAAGTGTAGGAGCATAAGCTTTATGCTCTTACACTTCAGTTAGTCTATAAGGTGCCACAGGACTCCTCGTCGCTTTTGCAGATTCAGACTAACACGGCTACCCCTCTGATACCTGATAAAGAAAGAAACACAGAAGCTGATGAACAGAACATCAGCCCTGCCAGAGTAGGCAGGGAAGGCAAGGGGCTCTGACAGGGAGTGTTTGGGCTCCCTTCCCCAAGTGTCCTGAGAGCCCAGCTGGTGACTGAGGATAGGGAGGACTGACCAGGAGCATCTGCCCCAGCATCCATTTAGCAAACAGACAGAAGCCCAAAATGCTCGAAAGGACGTGTCTAACCATGGAGTTGTGGACAGAGCAGGGTTCTGGGACCCAGAAGAAGGTCTGAACTTGCCACACAAGATATTTTACTCTTCCAGAATTTATCTATGGTGGGGATTGTCAATGGCATCCGATAAATGGCAAACTTCATCTAAAAATTCCTGTGGATTGAGCTACCATCTTGCATTCTGTCCAAACAGCTTGAATATCAGGAAAAGCTTAAGCAGAAGAAAAGACAGCAGTAGTGAATGGGGCTGGTTGGCGTGTGTTGAGCTGTATAGGAGGCAAGAAGTGGAAGGTGTGGATCAAAAAAGAGTGCAGGATCTGGAGAGAGACTGGGGGGTGGGGTGCCAGAAGACATATTGATTGTCGCTAAATAGCTAAGCAAGGGCTGTTTTGAACAGGATTTATTATCAAACTATGAATTATTCATCCTAAATCAGCATGCTTTTGAACACTGAAGAAAATGTCTTTGTTTGTAGTGTCCCCACTTTAAATTCCTTCTGTGGTTCAACCCTAGAATATCAGACTTTTTCATTTAATAGTGCAATGGTGCCGTACTATGGATTATGAGCATACTCCCTCTCAAACACTGCTATTGTGAGGGGATTTTTTTCCAGTAAAAACCTCACTCAGTAATTCACATTTTCTGTGCACAGTTGTAATAATACATTTGCTGTCTGGTGTCATTATTGATCACCTCGTTTTGAAATTTGATTGCACTCCTGCACCTATCTAGTTGCTATGATGATAAAATGAATTTCTTCACATTCAGCTCACATTCAATTTTTGAGTAGGTGGTTTGTTCCCTAGTTCCCTCTAGAATAATTTTTAAAAGAGATACGCACCAACAGGAAAAATACTGGGAGAGATGTCCAGATGGTGTAAATTGGCATAATTCCACTGATATCATTACTCTAGTTCTGCTGGGTTTCACTGGGTTCCATGGGGAAGGAGAGCAGAGAAGATTCTTCATCTTCATTTCCAAGATGTGTTTTGACCTTTGAGCAGCAGTAGTAGCAAGAAGATAGCAACTTGTCTTTGACTGTGCTGAGTAGCCTTCACTGAGGATTTGCCAGTTATTTCATCTGCAAGGGGCATAGAACCATTAGAAACCGCCAGAGAAATTAGTGTAGGAAAACGGTTAACTTGCATGATTGACAATCCTTTGACTATTGCAGCTCCCCACAATACATATCTTAGTGCTTTGTCCAGACTGGTTTGAGGGACTAAAGAAGATAGCAATGAAACAAATGGGGGCTATGTCTAGACTGCCCCCTCTTGTGCAAGAGAATATGCAAATGAGGCAAAGCGGTGAATATCTCTATGCCTTATTTGCATTCTTAATGAGCCTCCATTTTTGCGCAAGAAGCTTTTGTGCAAAAAGGAGCCTTCTATACAGCCAGTCTAGATGCACTTTTCCGCAAATGCTTTTAACGGAAAACTTTTCCTTTAAAAGCATTTGCGGAAAATCATGCCAGTCTAGACATAGCCCTGCAGTCTAGCTGGATCCTCGCTGGGTTGAGACAGGATGTGTAGTCTCTGGGGTGGGAATGAGGGATTTGGGTGTGGGAAGGGGTGAGCGGTGCAAGCTCTGGGAGGAAATCTGGATGCAGGAGGAGGTGAAGGGGACACTGGCTCGGGGAGGAGGCTCCAGGCTGGGCAGTGTTGGGGTACTAAGCAAGCCACAGGCTTGTGGATGTGAGAGTGCAGGAATTTGGGTTGGAGTATGTGAGGGGCTCAGGGCAGGAGGTTCCAGTGTTTGATAGGCTCAGATCTAGGGTCTGGGGAAGGGGGAATGCAGAAGTGGTTGTGGCCAGATGGGAGCTTGGCCCCAATTGAGGGTTTGTTGGCTAGGCTTCATTTTTAAATAAAATACTATGTTAAACACAAAAAGTTTCTGCATTGTCTTTATTTATGAGAATGGCAGGGAACTTGCCTTGAGTCAGGGGGTCACTGACCCATAGAAAAGTCATTTGGGAGCAGAGGACACAGTACTGGGGAGGAGTGCTAGTGCGATCTGGGGCAGGGAACAGGTTGCCAGTGGGAGCAGGGGAGAGGGAGCAGGGTTCCAGAAGGACAGGTTTCTGCAGCAGGGGACAGGGTGCTGGAGGGGACAGGTTTCTGTGGTGGGGAAGGCAGGGGGACAGGTTTCTGCAGTAGCGGACAGGGTGCCAGAGGGAACTGGTTTCTGCAGGGGGGGGCAGGGTGCCGGGGGACAGGTTTCTGCGGGGGGCGGGCAGGTTTCTGCAGCAGGGCGGAGGGGCAAGGGAGAGGGAACAGGGGGCCAGGAGGGTGGGGGACATGTTTGGGGAAGGGGAGAGGGAACAAGATTGGGGGCAGAGAGTTCCCTACACCAGCCACAGAGGGAAGCCTATGACCCACGCTCCCTCCGGGCTGACCACAGGGCAGCTGGGCTGGAGCAAAGAGAAACAGCTTCTCTTCACTCCAGCCCAGCTGCCCTGTGCTCAGCCCAGGGAGGCTGCGCCTAGCTCCAGCTGTGCTGGAGCAAGCTTCCTGGGCTGAGCTCAGGGCAGCCAGACTGAAGCGAAGAGAAGCGGCTGCCTGGCCAGCTGGCCAAGCTGCTCAGCCAAGGTGCACCATGTTTCATGTGGGCTGGTGCAGAGGGGAAGCTGCCTGGCCAGCTGGCTGTGGCATTCAGCCTGGAGGTGGCTGAACTGCACTCCAGCTGATTGGGCGGCTTCTCCTCTGCGCCTGCCCACATGAAGCATGGTGCACCTTGGCTGAGCACCATGGCCAGCTGGCCAGGCAGCCGCTTCTCTTCACTTCAGTCCGGCTGCCCTGCACTCAGCTTCGCCAGCTGGCCATGGTGCTGAGCCAGCATGCCCCACGCTCCACATGGGCAGGCGCAGAAGAGAAGCCGCCCGATCAGCTGGAGCGCAGGGCAGCCTCTCTCAGCTGAAAGCCACAGCCAGCTGGCCGGGGTGTTTCAGCCCTCCCGACTTCCCAGCTCCCACCATTCCGCACAGCCACTCACCTGTATTGTTGCTCGGTGAGTAGCTGCTCCTCAAATGAGGAAATCAAATTTAAATGTACTGCGCAGGCGCGCAGTTCAGAGAGGGCTCAAGAGCGACTCTTAGAGCCCCTGAGATTGACCAGTAGATCGCGATCGATCGGTTGGTGACCACGGGTCTAGACATAGCCAGAATGTTTCCAAAGTTAAATTTGAGACCAAAAGTCGTCTAGTCGTTCAGAGTTTCCACAATTGTGTTAAAACTATATCAGTAAGGCGATCTAAGCTTTATGGTTCCTATTTGTTGAGTCTGATGGAATACAGTGAGTCAAGGACATGGGCAAGTGAAGCCAAAGATGAGCTTTCTACTTCCTGATCACTGAAGGATAGCCCTTAGAATAGGCACTTAGAAGAGGATTAGGGATCCTATAATTGACATTTAGCTCACAATGCAGAAAGATACTGCTTATAAGATTTAGACTAAAAGGATCTTCATTGTTTAAACAATCTGAATGATTTGTATTTTTGATGGGGCATTTAACATATTTGTAGAATGAAACACCTTTTGTTGGCATGGTACCCTATATTGGAAGGAAATGGAATATTTTGACTATGGAATAGGATTAATGTGTATAGATTATCAGTTGATAGTATTGATCACCGTGCAGTAAAACTAAGAAGAATTAATTATCTTGTTATGGGAAGAACCTTTCTTTTTGACTTATAATGCAATACTAATTTTTAACAACACAATCCAAGTTCCTGAAAGTAGAAGGGAAGGCACACTGAGTTTGAGTAGTGGAAGATATGAGATTTTCAGGTTATGTTACCAATAAAGCTCAGGCTATAATTGCAAACAGGAAAGTTACAATTTTTGTTTCTTATGTGTCTTTTTTATTATTAATCATTTGCACTTATGTAGCATCTAGGTGCCCCTAATAACCCACATCTGCCTGTCCCAAGGAGATTACAATCTAACCACTAAACAAGAGAAAACAGATGGATGTAGATGGACAAGGGAGTCCAAGGCAACAATGAAACAAAACCGAGCACCATGATAGGCTGTGTTCTCAGTACACCAGCAGCCTAGCAGATGTCCGTTTCTGTAGGTATCAGAGCAAAGGAGGGCTTTAAGGAGGATATGAAGGCAGATCACAAGGTGGCTTGGATGTCTATGGGAAACACTTCCCAAATATGAGGATCAGAAAAAAAATAGGCTTTAGCAGAAAGGTTCTTGCTTGAAAATGTAACGTGGGCAGTGGAAGCTGGCATCATGGAGAATGGAGCTGAGAGTCGACAGCTCATAGTAAATGGGGGATGATAGATACTGAATGAGGATTGACTGAAGAACATCTGAAAGAATAGAAGAAGCTGGTACAAGGATGTCTGTAGCTAGACAGGAACCCCCCCCTAACATCCATCTTGCTTGCCTGGAGCATACAGGGCACACACAGAGCAGTAAAATCAGCATAGTCTTTGAAGCCTTGACAGGAGGACTGGATATTCTAGCTCACAGTGACCCTGGACACCTGTAAGCAGAGATATGAGGGTGATCGAGCTAATCACTGACCAAGAGGCTGCAGAGGAGTGCCCTTGACTGAAACCCGTATTGATAAAATCACACACACTCATCCGGGAGGAGGAATCTCCTGCCCAGTAAAGAATGCCCAGTACTCACAATTTAGTTATCTCTCTTGCAAGTGTAAAGTAAGTTGAAACTCCCTTGTAAGAACTGGTGTCACAAAGACAGACCAACACAATTTGGCATCTTAGATAAGAAAGAGGATATGGGCCCCTATGGGTATAAAGATGGGTCCAGCAGCACACTCACTCTGAGCGTCAATCTACCATCTATCTGCTGGTCGGGTTAGGTGATTGGCCTCCTGAGGTTCCACGGGGACACCCACCTCTTTCCTAGGAATTGAGGGACCGGCCCTGGCCTGATATGCTGGAGTCGCGAGGCACAGAAGGGGGTAATAATTGTACCTGGATGTGTCCTTTGTCTTAAGTGTACACATAGACTTAGAGCTCTTTAAAGATTAAGCTATCACTTGGTACCATTATTTCTATTTTCTATCTTTATTTTCTTTGTAACCATTTCTTTAAGATTTATATTTGCTAGCAGTTAAGAAATAGAGCAATAGCCATTGTAACCATATGATTTATAAGCTTCTTTAATAAACCTGTAACTGTTTAAGCTTTAACCTGACTCCTTCAGTCGCTGTAACAGAACCAAGCACAATTTAGAAGAACTCCAGCTGGTCATAGGGCAGACACAGTGAGAGAGAGCTGGGCGTTTGGGTCCTGTCGCCTCCATGGGACAGACCCTTTGGGGCATCTGTCAGCCTTCTCTAGGCTGCCCTCTGCAAAGGGACCCCGGTCCGAGCAGCTAAAGACACGGATGAAATAAGATCTCCCTGCATACCCTTGGGGCATCTGTCTGCACTGTGTAGGGATCTCGGTCCTAGCAGTTGAAGACTCAGATGTGACACACTCTCCCTGCAAACTCTTGGGGGTGCCCATCAGCCTTCCCTAGGCTGCCCACTGCGAAGGGATCTCGATCCTAGCAGTTGAAGACTCGGGTGTATAACACACACGCACACACACACATACCACGGCTGGCAATGTCTGAGGGGGTAACATAGTCTGATAGGTTAGGAAAATGGTCTTTCCAGCAACATGGTTATAAGGTGGGACAAGATTGCATTTGTCGAGCCAGACAAAAAAATTGCAGTAATTATAATATGAGCTTGGATGCAAAGAGAGGCTATGTCTTTAAGATTTAAGCGGAAAGAATAAACCACATCTAGACATAGCATGGATGTGAAGATTAAGGTCAGAATCAAAGATGATACCCATATCGTTAAGCTTAATAGATATGGTAATTTTATCATAGGTATGGATACTCCTAATTTAAAAAATACACTAATATAGTATGATATTGGTACTGGCCACTCTTGTAGAGAGTACACTAGACAAGATAATCTAAACCTGTTTAGCTGTACATTCCACGTTCCTTCTGATTTTATAGGGCATTGATTTTGATGAGTTACACTATTGGATAACAATAGTGTAAACTTCCCTCCTCCACCCCTCCACGCCGCAGAAAAGGAGAAATGATTTTTGAAATACAGTATCTGAAGATGCAATCTCTGATTGCTGAAGCATGCCAATTTAGAATGTAAAAGATCCCAATTAGAAACATTCTTCAGTTACTGAAATGTAGATGGCAGGGGGAGCAGAATGTCTGTAATATCCAGATTTATAGCAGAACTATACTCTAGTTTAGAAATGTAAATCTGAAGGCGGTCATCTTAAAGTTTGATCATGAATCCAATCAAAATACTGTGTGCTCTTGTTCTTTTGTAGGGGTACTCTTCTCTATCAGCAGAGCTGTTAGCTGTGCCTAGTGATGCCTTTGTATTGCTGACAATGAGGCTAGAAACACTAATGAATAGCTAACCTCAACAGCAGATTTTCAAAAATAATATAATTAAAATGACTACCTTTTCCTTCCTGATACTTATTGAAAGTAGGATCCCCTGACACTATGCCACTATAAAGAATATTGTCATCTTATTGGCACTCTCTGGTTATCTCCCTGTAGCATTGTGTGGAAGATAGTGGCAGATGTAGAAGAATTTGTAGAGCCATCAGAAAAGGAAAAACAAACAAAACAATGTTCCTCACAAGCAGGCTGCTTTCTTAGTTAGTGAAGGAGAGAGGGAATGAAATGGCAGATGCTGTCATTAAAAAAAGTGTTGGGAGCTGGGAGATGTGTATTTTGTAGCAGAGTTTTCACTTCATGTTGCATCTCCATGAGCCTATGGGAGGTCCTTGTAGTACCAAGGAGATAAAATATGTTGATCTGATGAAAAACAAGTCTGCTATCGAGCAAAAGAGACAAATTGTTAGACTGTCTCTCAGATGAAGAAAAGATGCTGGGATGAGAAGATAGGGACTAGATGGGTAAGGAAACAAATAAGAATGTGTTAAGAATTTTCAGTATATTTCATTATAGAATTCATTACTTTACAGATATGAGAGAGTATCTTGGTTAAAATATAGAAATTTCCCCCTTTTAAACTGTTTATCACATTCATGCATCCAAAGTAGCTGAAAATTCTGTTTATTTATTACTGTAGGGCAATGTTTTGGGTACTGTGTTGTATATCAGATCATATACATGCTGAATCCTCTATTTGCTCTCAGTTATATAACATATGTTTTCCCCAAATATCCCACACTTGGACTGCCTGTGTTTCCCAACAATTTCCTCAGACCTAAAAGCACACATTTTTCAAGTTGACTCTCATTTATAAAATTTCCTATCCATGATCCAGGTTGACTGTGTATTGTGTGAAGACATACTTCCTTTTGTTTTAAACCTCCTGCCTATTAATTTCATTTGCTGACCCCTAGCTGCCGTGACCATCTGGACTGAGAGAAGGAGGAAAGGGGGCGTCCCTCCTTGGCTGCCAGCCAACCTCTAGTCTCCCCTGGGACAAGCTACACTCGGTTGTCCTCAAGGCGCCTCAATTGTCAGTTGTCTGTTCTCAGCCCCTCCGAAAGGGGGGGTAGAGATAGGGGGGCCTAGGCCCACCCTCTCTCACGGGTCCCAGCCCAGGGCCCTAAGGGCAGACTCCGTCCAGACTCTGTCCAACTGGTGGGATATTTGCCATAACTCACCAGTCGGCCAGCACTCCGAAGGAGCCCCGCCCTGAGCTGCTTCCTACCTCCACTCCTTCTTTCACGTCCTCTGCCCCCACGCTCTGCTCCACTCCCCATCTCTCTCCTGCCTTCTCTGATCTCCTCCATTTCCCGTCCCCCTCCTCTCTCACCCTTCACTCCTCCACCCTCCACCGTCTTCTAGCTCACTTCTCTGTTCTCCCTTCTCCCTCCATTACTCTCCTCTGCCTCCCTCCTCTCTTCCGCTCTCTTCTATTCCCCTTTCCAATGCGGCACTCTCTTGCGCCAGTGCCTCTCACCCTGACATCAGGTACGCACGCACACTCTGGCACTGCCCTGCACCCGCGTGCGGCCCCGCCCCTGCTTCTGGCTCCCGTCCCAAGACTCGGCCTCCTACACACCACTCGGCTTGGTGGCTGCACAGGAGCAAGCAGTGCAGACCGCTGTCAGAACACCGCACTCCTCATGCAGCATGGGGTCAGCATCGTTGTAGTGCGGGGCAGGTCACCTTCGCCACTGTGGGACGGCCCCGCCCCGTCACAGCTCACCAGCTAGTAATATCTACACACCACGGGTGAGCGGGCGAGTGTATTTGTTGAGCCCTGTGTCTTATCTATCAATTTTTAATGATTCTCAACATTGTTTGGTTTTTGTCTGCCACTGCACACTGAATAAATGCTTTCAGAGAACTAGTGACTCTAAGATCTCACTCATGAGCATCTGCTATGCTAGACGGGAGAAGGCTTTGCCTTCCCAAACCACCAGGCATGACCATACCCATACTCTGCCTAAATAATGCCTCCTGTAGGTGTTCTGGGGGGATGGAGTGTTGCCCCCAGTGCCTGTCCAGCAGGGGAAGCTGGGGATGTATGCCTTCTGCCTTCCCCAGTGCTCTAGGAGCTGGAGAGGTTTGGGTTGCACAGCATCCTCCCTTCCCGGTGCTCTGGGGAGGCTTGGGCATGCTTCCCTTCTCATGGAGGCTTCCCTTCTCATGGTATGTGTGTGTGGGGGGGAGGGAAGGGGAGGTGCGCAAGCACTCAGTGTGCTGTCTCTCTGCCCCCTCTCCCTAGGGCTGGGGTGGGGCCTCAGCGGTGAAGGCAGGGCTATAGGTGGGACTGGGGGCCTGCCTCTCCCAGCCCTGGCTGCACTGACCACCCACGACCTCACTGCTTCCCTCTTTTTTTCCAAATCATTTATGAATATGTTGTAATAGGTTTGGTCCCATTACAACCCCTGGGGGACACCACCAGTTACTTCTCTCCAATCTGAAATACGCCCATTTATTTCTATCCTTTGTTTCCTATCTTTTAACCAGACCCATGAAAGGACCTTCCCTCTTGTTCCATGGCGGCTTACTTTGCTTAAGAGACTTTGATGAGGGACCTTGTTGAACCCTTCAAAGAATTCTAGTAGATTGTTGAGACATGATATCCCTTTTCAGAAACCATGATGACTCCTCCCCAACAAATCATGTTCATCTATGTGTCTGATAATTCCATTCTTTACTATTGTTTCAACCAGTTTGCCCAGATACAATGTAGGACACAGTCAAGATATAGTGTAGCTTTCAATTCCATTTATATCAATGGAAAAACTAATTCTCTTCATCTCCATTTAGGAAATTGAAATGAAAACAGTAACAAATGTCCTTCTGTACCTACAATAAATACAACTTGGACTTAATGGCAACATCTCTACAATAAAAAGGCATGCAGAATACTATTCTTCCTGATAAAAGAAAAAGTATTTTATTATATAATAGCTTTCCTAGCTGCTACAGTGCTCGAATAATTAGTGAGCATAATTTTATTAGTTATCAGGTAATTCAAACACTTTTCATCCAAGGATAAGGTCTAAGATTTTATAACCTACACATGACAGATCAGGGAAAAACAAAGAACAGGATATAGTATCAAAACTAGTTTCACAGTTATTTTGCTTATTTTTTTCTTTTAAAAATAACAGTAATAGAGTTAATTAAACATGTTTCTTCTCTGATCTGGATCCAGGTGGTCTCTTTCAGATAAGAAACTTAAACACACATTAAATATATTTAATGCGGAACTGTTCGCTATAAGTTATACAATGTGTCACTGGAATAATTAACTCTGTAGACACTACACAAAGACTCCCATTGGAACATAAGATCACATTTGTGAGAAGAGATGGCTTCTGAGAGGAATTTATCTGTCATTACAAGAGAAACATTTTGACAGGTTTTACAATCTATGATCAAATTAAGAATGAGTTCCATTTGGAAAAGCAAAAAGCCTCTCTAAATATCCAACAATACAAATGGCTCATCATCAAAGACTAAGTGATTTCAAAAATTGTTCAAAAGAAGCTTAATGAGTAGTAGTTCTAATTAAAACAAGAACTCAGTACAGTTATTCTGTTTCAGCCCTTTATATTCAAAGCTGCAATACAATGGTTCAGATGAAGACCACAAACTAAATGGTAGATAGACTTTTATGCTATAGGAGACTGCCATATGAGGCTCTTATGAAGGAAGAGTGGGGTACCTACATTAGTGTACATGCTTAGAAATCTTTCTTGAAAAAAAGGAAAGTTACTTTGACACTAGTATTTGTGTCACCTGGTGTGCATGCACTAGAGATCAGTATACTTTAACCAACGGAGCCAAAGTCTAGATTTTGTGGCTTCTTTAGGCTATATCGGTGGTTCTCAAATTTTTTGGCTCACAGCCCACCCCGTTCAATGCAGACCTTTTCATGGACCACCAGCCAATCACTCGCGATAACACCTCCTGGCTGGGAGGTTGGGTTCAGGAGTGGCTGAGGGTGGGAGGGAGTGTGCAGAAGGTGGGATGTGAGTGAGGGGTCTTGGTAGGAGGGGAGTATACAAGGTTGATGGGGATGCAGGGTCTGGGCATGCAGGAGAATGGAAGCGCTTACCTAGCTCTGTGCCTCCTGACACTCCCAGGCACCAGCCCTCATTGCTCCCATTGGGCATGATTCCTGGGAAAGCTTCCAGGTGAGCAGTTTCCTGTGCTGCCATTCTCCAGCTGGGGGGAAGGGGAGCAGCAGTGCATGGATCTACTGCCTTCCCCCACAAGCAGGATCTACCCATGAGGCTTGCTCCTTCCTGCAGCAGGAAGCCAGAAGTGGTGCCCCAACCTCATGGGAGCCTGTGCTGGTATCCCAGCCCCACCCACTGCAGGGGGGGTTGTTGTGGCCCACTAGTAGTCCATGGACCACACTTTGAGAGCCACCGGGCTATACCTGTACTATAGGACACATGTATGATTCCCACTTTGCGTAGCCATGCACGCACTAGTTACTCTAGTGCACTAAAAATAGTAATGTAGCCACTGCAGTAGAGGTAGTGATGGCAGCACCGGCTAACCACCCCATGTACAAGCCTGCCCAAACTCATGGGTATGTATTCAGGGCAACTGGCCTATGACTCTTGCTCAAGTGAAAATTCTGCACAGATTATATCCTCCGAGAACTAGAATTGTAAGATAAATAAATCATTCTATCCATCGTCTCTGCTATTATTAATAATATTCAGTCACACCAGTTATGGTGCAAGGTACTTTCTGAACATTCAGGCATTCCAAAACCATCTCTGCTCCAAGGATCTCACTATCTAAGGCCATGTCTATACTTAACATACTGGACATCAATCTTCTGGCATTGGATTTAGTGGCTCTAGTAAGTACAAGCTAAAATGTTGAGGGCACCCTGGTCAGTGCTAGTGCTCATTGATTTGTGAGGCATAAGGGAAGTCAACAGGAGCATTTGCTGAGGAGGTGGCACTCGGCATAAGGTACCCGGTCCGCAGCTACATTATTTATGTAGCTGAAGTTGCGGACCTTCTAGGTCTAGTATAGCCTGGGGCTCAGTGCTAATTCAGAGTACAAAGTGCTGCTAATGTTATACATTTTAAAGCTGGTTCATTTAGTAAATAAAGTGTAGTAGCATCTTTCTGTAGAGCTGGGTTCCAATAAGCAAGAAGCACATTTCAGCCAAAATGCAGTAAGAGGCAACTCTTTTTCTCATGGCAAAATCCAATCAAGGACAAGATGATTGGATCATCAGATCTTATCTTCATCACCCTCCATGGCCTGGACCCAGGGCACCTAATAAACCATCTTGTTAGTCTTTAAAGTGCTACATAGTTCTGTCTTTTGTTTCAGCTAGACCAGACTAACACGGCTGCATCTGTATAAAGCTCTGATTGCCAGCAATGTTTCTCTGAGGGTATGTCTACACTTGCACCCTCTTTTGATATCCCATGCTTCATTTGCATATTCATGTTCTGTCGCTATTTCGAAATAATAGACGTAGTTATTTTGAGAGAAAACCCTTCTCTCGAAATAACCCTTATTCCTCATACAATGAGGTTTACTAATTATTTTGACCTCAACAAAAAGGGCGAAACTCATCTGTGCAGGAGACAGCACTCTCTCACAGGCTGGCCAGTGCTTAAACTCACAGACCCATGGAAATAAATTGAAGTTCAAGTACATTGTTCTCATGCCACTCTCCCTGCTCCATTGCACTCCCCCCGCCAACCTGCACACTGCTGTGCAGCCATCACACATGCAGGAGAAGGGATCTACTACTGCGGCACTTGGCTCTGTTTACTGCATTACCATTTGTTTGAGGGCTGGGAATGCTTTTGGTCAGTAGACACTTTCTCCCTCTGAAAGAGGGTAGTGGGCAGAGTGAATTCCTACAGCGGGGAAGGCCATAAACAGAGCTGAAGTGTATGACAGCAAAGCCCCACCCATGCATTTGTGATGGAGGGACCAATGAGTGTGCAGTGCTTTTGTTGGGGGGCGGGTGGAAGGAAGGATTGCTTGCTGGTGTGGACCTGAGTTGATCCTAGGGAGCACCAGTTTGCAGCCCTGGCAGTAGAAATTATATCAATACCAGACTCCATCAATTGTGTTTACTTATAAGGAATGTAAAAAGTCCTGATACTCTGAATGCAGGATGAGCCAAGCACAGAAAAATCAGTGTCTTGGCTTGCAGCCCCGAGCCTCTTTAGCCAATACCAGACCAACAGTGCTCTAGGTTTTTCCAGGGTCCTGTTATGTTGCTCTCACAGGCTACTGCTCAGCTTTCTTGTGTTTTTGCCCCCTAAGCATCTCCTCCTGCCATTATGGTCTCTCTTCAATTTTTCTGTGTTCTCTATTACACATGAACATGCATAACTGCTTCAAATACCCAGTGACACCCCCCTCCCAACATACTGATATTTTAAATGAAGTGGGTTCACATGTCAGTTTGAGGTTTTAACTTAACCCCTAATAAGGTTTTATGAGCTCAAATTGACTTAAGTAACACATGTATACAAAAATTGCAGTTTGTCTGCATTGCATACCTGGACATTATTTTTATAGGGATTACCAGAGACTGCCCACTTCTTTCAGAATAATTTCAGCAGTGGGACTGAAGACTGATTTATGGAATGAATCTCTTCCTCTTCCCATAATCCACCCCCAAGAACTAACATCATCACCTTCTTCTCCAAGTATAAAGTACACTTCTTTCGTCTTGCCTTATCTAACATAAACATAGAACCACATGTCTAGTTAGGGGTTTTGTTTTCTTTTTTATCAGCAAGACATTCCATTACCATGTTTTTCTCCCAGGAAAAAGGATGAGAGTACACATAAGCGTGATGGATGTTAGTCATATTCCTTAAGGTGCTATTGGAAGACATTTAGATATTATTGTGATGAGCATGGCAAAATAAGTTATTGAGACTAATATTCATCCCGACAGAGAATTGAGTTACATGACCACTTACTATTTTTTCCACAGGACCATACCTCATTCAGTACACCAAATGGACAGTGCTTATTAATGAGAAGCAATTCAATATTTTGTTTTATCCTTGTTGTTCACTAAGTGACTCCATGCTTTATTTACTGCACATAATGAAAATCTGGCTAAGAATCAATTATTGATTTCCTTGTAGGCTTCCACTTGTCATTATTGTAACAGTGCTTCACAAATGCTAATTTTAGTTAGTCTTCATAATTCACTTGTGAAGTGGGGAGACAAATGTTCTGAGACCCAGAAAGATGAAGGTCAAAAGTATCTGGGTACCTAATTTGAGAATTTAATTTTTCAGATTACTTAGAACTTCATATGTTCAAAGCGCAGCTACCATTTAATTTAGTGGAAGCTGTGGGTGCTTAGCACTTCTGCAAGGATTCTGCAAGCACTTCTGCTTAGCAATTCCAAGGATTTCAAGTTGGGTGTCCAGGAAATTAGCTCAGAGTTAATGACCACCAGTGAGATGTCTGGTGTAAGTTACTTGCCCAGCATCGCACATTTGTTGAAGAGGAAGGGATAGAATTGAATTCTCCAAGGCAGCATTCAACTACCTTGCCCATGTGACCATCTATAACAGGATGGCTTACCCCTGTAAGAGCCAGGAGGCCTAAAACCAGTTAGTCCTGCTCTTCTAACCTGTGGTGGGTATTGGATTCAAGAGGAAGGAAGCCCAGTAGTTGCAGGCAGGTTCGATAGCTGAGCAGCAGCTGTAAGCAGCTAGAGAACACAAGTAGACAAAGGCCAGTGTAAGATGCCAGGTAGGAAAGCTTGGAGTTTCAGATCAGGAGAAAGAAAAGAGCCACACAAAAGAGCCTAGGAGGGACTGAGGAAAGGCATTGGAAAGAGTCTAGGAAAGATAAAAGCTGAGTCTTGATGATGTGCCAAAGAGGAGAGAATACCGAGTCCTTGGCAAAGGGGCTAGGCCCAGTTTGAGAAAGGGCACAGACTTCACTTTGTTGATTTTGCACTTAGATACCCTGGATGGAGTGGGTCTGAATATAACCTGGGTTGAGGCATGAGAGGAGTTAGACTGTGGCAGTGCCGGAATTGTTGAAGGCATGGAAAGCCTCTGAAATACAGTACATCCATCTCCCTGACAGAGTCAGTCACACCGTTCTGTGTCTCTTCCTGCAATCCACTGTCTTATTTACTTAGGGCACGTCTACACAGCAGGGCTAAAGTTGAATTAAGCTACGCAACTTGAGCTATGTCAATTAAGTAGCTTAAGTCAAAATAGTTTATTTCGGCTTTTGGCGCTATCTACACAGCAGGAAGTCGAAGGAAGAACATTCTTCCTCCTACCTCCCTTATACCTCGTAAAATGAGGGTTACAGGAGTTGGAGTATGAAGTCCTCCAGTTCACCTTTAGAAATAAAGGCTTGTAGTGTAGACACGGTCTTTGTTATTTCAGAATAACATCAGTTATTCTGAAATAACAGTGCTGTACAGACATAACCTCAGTGCCAGTGGTGAATGCTGGGGGAGGCACATGCAGTACCAGTCACATGATGACTGCCCCCTAAGTGATTCCTCCCTTTGTCACCTTTCACACAGGGGAGGGTCCTGTCCCTGCTCTGCCCCATCCTGCCCCCATTCTGCCTCTTCCCCTCAGCTCCTTCCCTTGAGTGATGTGGCTCAATGGATTGTGGCAGTGGCAGTGGGAAGCAGATCCATCCAGCCACAGCCCATTCTGCTCTCCTGGCTCCCATCCATGTTGCTCTGCTTCCACTACTGGCAGGGGGGGAGCTCAGTCTGCACCTGGCACCAGGGGAGGAGGCTTGTGGAAGGGGTGGAAGTGCCCCCTGCACTCACTGGTGTTGGGAGGTGGAGCAACACAGCTGGGAGTGGAGTGGAGTTGGCTGGAGTCAGGTTGCTCCATATCCTGCCATAGCCAGTGAGCGTGTGTGTTGGAGGTGACCCTGTTAGTCCCTGAGCCATGCTGGATCCTGTGAGGTCCCCTAATATGTGGGGCCTAAGGCAGCTCTGCCCATCAGCTGCTGGCCCCTTGCTCCTCCTCTGCACGGTGCTTGGGAGAAAGTGACCCTTCATGTCTCTTCATGTGGAATCCTTGCTAAGTACCTTCCAACTTTGAGGCTGGGGCCCTAGACAAGATCTCCTTCACTACACAACCCTGATTCATCCCCAAAGAAGAACCATTCTGTAAAATGAAGAAAGAAAAATATATGCACAAGGGAGCTGAATTAAGGCTGAAGAATTATAGAATCTTGCCCAAAAGCAAGCTATTCCACTGCATAGGAAAGATAGAAAATATGGCAAAAGACCACCTTGGATCAACCAGGAGATCTTGCATGATCTAAAAATAACAAAGGAGTCATAAAAAATGGAAACTAGGACAAATTATGAAGGATGAATATAAGCAAACAATACAGGAATGCAGAAGCAAGATTAGAAAGGCAAAGGCACAAAATGAGCTAAAACTAGCTACAGGCATAAAGGGAAACAAGAAGACACTCTATAAATATATTAGAAGCAAGAGGAAAACCAAAAGACAGGATAGGCCCATTGCTCAGTGAGGAGGGGGAAACAGCAACAGGAAACTTGGAAATGGCAGAGATACTTAATGACTTCTTTGTTTCAGTCTTCACCAAGAAGTGTGATAAAGGAATGCTGACACAGTGAATTCTAGTGGGAAGGGGGTAGGTTTAGAAATAAAATAAAAAAAGAACAAGTTAAAAATCACCTAGAAAAGTTAGATGCCTGCAAGTCACCAGGGCCTGATGAAATGCATCCTAGAATACTCAAGGAGCTGATAGAGGAGGTATCTGAGCCTCTAGCTATCATCTTTGGAAAATCATGGAAGACAGGAGAGATTCCAGAAGATTGGAAAAGGGCAAATATATAGTGCCAATCTATAAAAAGGGAAATAAAAACAACCCAGGAAATTACAGATCAGTTAGTTTAACTTCTGTGCCAGGAAAGATAATGGAGCAAGTAATTAAGGAAATCATCTGCAAACACTTGGAAGATAAGGTGATAGGGAACAGCCAGCATGGATTTGTAAAGAACAAATCATGTCAAACCAATCAGATAACTTTCTTTGATAGGATAACGAGTCTTGTGGATAAGGGTGAAGCGGTGGTATACCTAGACTTGGTATACCTAGACTTTAGTAAGGCATTTGATATGGTCTCACATGATATTCTTATCAATAAACTAGGCAAATACAATTTAGATGGGGCTTCTATAAGGTGGGTGCATAACTGGTTGGATAACTGTTCCCAGAAAGTAGTTATTAATGGTTCACAATCCTGCTGGAAGGTAACAAATGGGGTTCCACAGGGGTCTGTTTTGGGACCGGTTCTGTTCAATATCTTCATCAACAATTTAGATATCGGAATAGAGAGTACGCGTACTAAGTTTGCAAATAGTACCAAGCTTTGAGGGGTTGCAAGTGCTTTGGAGGATAGAGTCATAATTTAAAATGATCTGGACAAATTGGAGAAATAGTCTGAGGTAAACAGGATGAAGTTTAATAAGGACAAATGCAAAGTGTTCTTCTGAGGAAGAATCAATCAGTTTCACACATACAGAATGGGAAGCGACTGTCTAGGAAGGAGTATGGCAGAAAGGGATCTAAGGATTATAGTGGACCACAAGCTAAATATGAGTCAACAGTGTGATGCTGTTGCAAAAAAATCAAGTATGATTCTAGTATGCATTAACTGGTATGTTGTGAGCAAGACATGAGAAGTCATTCTTCTGCTCTACTCTGCGCTGATTAGGCCTCAGTTGGTGTATTATGTCCAGTTCTGGGCGCCACATTCAAGAAAGATGTGGAGAAATTGGAGAGGGTGCACAGAAGAGCAACAAGAATGATTAAAGGTCTAGAGAACATGACCTATGAAGGAAGACTGAAAGAATTGGGCTTGTTTAATTTGGAAAAGAGAAGATCGAGGGGGGACATGATAGCAGTTTTCTGGTATCTAAAAAGGTGTTACAAGGAGGAGGGAGAAAACTTGTTCTTCCTGGCCTCTGAGGATAGAACAAGAAACAATGGTCTTAAACTGCAGCAAGGGAGGTTTAGGTTGGACATTAGGAAAAAGTTCCTAGCTGTCAGGGTGGTTAAACACTGGAATAAATTGCCCGAAGTGGTTGTGGAATCTCCATCTCTGGAGATATTTAAGAGTAGATTAGATAAATGTCTATCAGGGATGATCTAGAGAATACTGGGTCCTGCCATGAGGTCAGGGGACTGGACTCAATGACCTCTCGAGGTCCTTTCCAGTCCTATTATTCTATAATTCTATGAATCCTAGGGCTGGGAGAGACCTCAGGAAGTCATTGAGTCCAGCCCCCTGCCTAAAGCAGGACCAATCCTAACTAAATCATCACAGCCAGGGCTTTATCAAACTCGGATTTAAAAACCTGTAGGGATGGAGATTCAACCTTACTTCTTCCATTTCCTAACTTTTGTATACTTGACGTTGCAACCATCATCTTCTCGTGTGTGTGTGTGTAAGCAATTTTTTAGGATTTTTTAAAAAGCAAACAGAAATTCCTTGGTGTGACAACACATTGAGGTGCCCATGGCTTATCAGTTGGGCTAGAGCCTTAGATCAGTTCCCAGACCTCTGTCACTTGATTTAACGGATTACTTAATAGCGTTGGTAGGTTGTGATCCTCTGTGTGGACCAGCACTAAAGAGGTTTAGACATAGAGTGCATTAGTGTGTTTCAGACATTTGTTGACAGCCGTTCTTCCTAATACTGGTGCCAAGTTGGCTCTGAACTGAATAGCTGTAGTCAGATGACACCTTCTCTTGTAACTTGTAATTAGCGGACACATGTAAGATGCAATGACATTTTGTTAAAATGCTGGTAAATGTTTGGCTGCTATGAAAGCATGAAATGCCCAGACCCATAAAGTGAAATTATTTTAACACAAAAATAGTAATATTAAAAAACCAAAATATAAGAATGGCCATACTGGGTCAAACTGATGGTCCATCCAACAATGGCCAATGCCAGGTGCTTCAGAGGGAATGAGCAGAATGGATCAATTTATCAAGTGATTATCCCCTACCATTCAGTCCTGACCTCTCGCAGTCACAGGTTTTGGGACACCCAGCGAATGGCATAGCATTTCTAATCATCTTGGTGAACAGCCATTGATGAACTTGTCATCCATGATTTAGTAATTCTTTTTTGAAACTAGTTATACTTTTGGTCTTCACAACATCCCATAGCAATGTGTTTTACAGACCATCCTCCAACCCTCTGAATGCAGCTATTGCAGCACAGATGGTATGCCAGATTACCCACTCTGCTGAGAGTTCTTGATAGAGACATTCCAAAAGATAAGTGAGCCACTGCACGTAGATTCAGTGTTACATTCAAAATATATGGTGGAGCAGGACAGGACAGGACAAAAGCATTATTTTAATGATCTGGTTCAGTGAAGTTTTGTGAGCCAAAGCTTTTACATTCTTGTTCATCTTTGTCAGATATAAATGTAATTAAAATCTAAATCTATTTTAAATTCAATGTTAAGTTTGAGATTTTAATTCCCTAAAAGTTTAATAAGAATGAGATGTAGCATACTGGCAGCAAACTTAACTAAGGAATAGTTTCAGTTTAAACAGAGTGTAGTTTGTAATTGATAGAATAGGAGGACTGGAAAGGACCTCAAAAAGTCATATAGTCCTGTCCTTTGCACTCCCAGCAGCACCAAGTATTATCCAACCATCTCTTGACAGATGTTTGTTTAAGCTGCTCTTAAAAATCTCCAGTGATGGAGATTTCACAAACTACCTGGGTCATTTATTCCTGTTCTTAACTACCCTGATAGTTAAAAATTTTCCTATTTCCATCCTAAACAGCCCTTATGCAAATTTAAATCTTTTGCTTCATGTCCTATCATCAGAGGCCAACAAGAACAATTTGTCTTCCTCTTCTCTATACAGGCAGTCCCCGACTTACGCGGATCCGACTTACGTCGGATCCGCACTTACGAACGGAGCTTTCTCGCCCCGGAAGTCGGGGCGAGAAAGCCCCGTTCGTAAGCTGCTCCGGTGCCCCTGGTCTGCTGGAGACCGTCTCCAGCAGACCAGGGGCACCGGTCGGGTTCCCGCGCTTCTGAGGCTTTGCCAGAGCAAAGCCTCAGAAGCGCGGGAACCGCTGCTGCTGCCCCTTGAGACCCGGTACCTGTGGTCTGCTGGGGACAGTCCCCAGCAGACCACAGGCACCCGGACTGAAGCCGCAGCCGCGGGGGAGGCGCGGGGAACCGCCGCTGCTGCCGCTTCTTGACTGAAGTGGCAGCAGTGGCGGTTCCCCGCGCCTCTGAGGCTTTGCTCTGGCAAAGCCTCAGAGGTGCGGGACCCCCCCGCGGCTGCGGCTTCAGTCCGGGAGCCTGTGGTCTGCTGGGGACCGTCCCCAGCAGACCACAGGCACCCAGACTGAAGCCGCAGCCGCGGCGGGGTCCCTGCCTCTGAGGCTTTGCCAGAGCAAAGCCTCAGAGGCACGGCACTCCGCTGCCGCTACGGCTCTGCTCCCCGTGTCCCTGGTCTGCTGGGGGGGGGGGGGGCGCAGCTAGTGTGCTCCCCCCCCCCCCCAGCAGACCAGGCTTTTGTTTTGGACTCTGGGGCAGAGCAGCTGGGGCGCTGCCGATTGGTCCTGCAGCGCCCGTGGGCACTACTGGACCAACCCGGCAGCACCCCAGCTGCTCTGCTCCAGGTCCTGATTCAGCTGCTGCTGGTCAGTTTCAGCAGCGGCTGAATCAGGAAGCCTGGGGCAGAGCAGATGGGGTGCTGCTGGGTTGGTCCAGTAGCACCCCAGCTGGTCTGCCCTAGGCGTCCCCAAGTCAGCTTCTGCTGAAACTGACCAGCGCTGACTACAGGAAGCCCCAGGCAGAGTTGCTCTGCCCCGGGCTTCCTGGAATCAGCTGCTGATCAGTTTCAGCAGCAGCTCACTTGGGGACGCCTGGGGTTCTTAAGTTGATTCTGTATGTAAGTCAGAACTGGCGGTCAGTTTCAGCAGTGTCTGAATCTGGACGCCAGTTCCGACTTACATACAGATTCAACTTAAGAACAAACCTACAGTCCCTATCTTGTACGTAACCCGGGGACTGCCTGTAGTAACATTTTATGTACTTAAAAATTATATCCCCTCTCGCTCTTCTCTTCTCCAGACTAAAATCAATTTTTTTCAATCTTTCCTCAGAAGTCATGTTTTCTAGACCTTTAATCATTTTTGTTCTTCTCTGGACTTTCTCCAATTGTGCACATTTTTTGTGAAATGTGGCAACCAGAACTGGGCACAATACTGGAGTAGAGGTCGAATCAGCACAGAATACAGCAGCAGAATTACTCTTTGTGTCATGTTTCCAACACTTCTGCTATTAAAGCCCAGAATATTGTTTGCTTTTTTTCCCCAATAATTTAACCCTGACTCATATTTACCATGTGATTCACTATGACCCCCAGATTGCTTTCTGCAATACTCCTTCCAAGACAGTCATTTCCCATTTTATATTTGTGCAATTGATTGCTTCTTACTAAAGATGAGTATTTTGTCTTTGTATTTTGAATTGCATCCTGTTCTTTTCAGACTATTTCTCCACTTTATCCAGATCATTATTAATTTTAATACTATCCTCTAAAGCACTTGAAATCCTTCCAGCTTGCTATCATCTGTAAATTGAATACATATAATCTTTGTCATTATTTTAATCATTGATGAAGATCATGAACAAACTTGGACCCAAACTGATCCCTTCAGGACTCCACTCAATAGTCCCCCATATCTCCCAGCCCCTGCCCTGACTACTGTACCCCCTGCCCTAAGCCTACCACACACCCAAAAACCCGCTCTGACTCCTGTACCTCACCCCTCTTTCATTAGCCTCCCTATACCTCCCAAACCCATGCCATGATTCCAGCTCCTCCCACTGCCTGTCCTGAGCCCCCAAAAGGAGCCTAGTAAATTAGCTTCTATGATGAGGTAACTGGCTCTGTGGACATGGGGAAGTCAGTAGATGTGATATACCTTGACTTTAGCAAAGCTTTTGATACGGTCTCCCACAATATTCTTGTTAGAAAGTTAAGGAAGTATGGATTCCATAAATGGACTGTAAGGTGGGTAAAAAGCTGGCTAGACTGTTGGGTCCAACAGATAGTGATCAATGGCTTGATGTCTGGGTGGCGGTTGGTTTCAAGTGGAGTGCCCCAAGGATCTGTTCTAGGACTGGTTGTGTTCAACATCTTTATTTATGACCTGGATGAGGGGATGGATTGCACCTTCAGCAAGTTTGTGGATGACACTAAGCTAGGGGGAGAGGTAGATACATTGCATGGCAGGGATGGAGTCCAGAGTGACCTAGACAAATTGGAAGATTGGGCCAAAAGAAATCTGATGAGGTTCAACAAGGACAATGCAGAGTCCTGCACTTGGGATGGAAGAATCCCAAGAACTATTACAGCCTGGAAACCTATAGGCTAGGTAGCAGTTCAGCAGAAAAGGACCTGGGGATTACAGTGGATGAGAAGCTGAATATGAGACAACATTGTGCCCTTGTAGCCAAGAAGGCTAATGGCATATAGGGTGCTTTAGGAGGAGCATTTCCAGCAGACCTAGAGAAGTTATTATTCCCCTTTATTCGGTACTGGTGAGGCCACGTCTGGAGTATTGCTTCCAGTTCTGACCCCCCCCCCACTACAGAAAAGATGTGGACGCATTGGAGAGGATCCAGTGGAAGGCAACCAAAATCATTAGGGAGCTGGAGCACATGACCTACGAGAAGAGGCTGAGGGATTTGGGCTTATTTAGTCCGCAGACGAGAAGAGTGAGGGGGGATTTGATAGTAGCCTTCAACTTCCTGAAGGGAGGTTCCAAAGAAGATGGAGAGAGGCTGTTCTCAGTAGTGACGGATGGCAGAACAAGGAGCTATGGTCTCAAGTTACACTGGGGGAAATCTAGGTTGGATATTAGGAAAAACTATTTCATTAGGATGGTGGTGAAGTACTGGAATGGGTTACCTAGGGAGGTGGTGGAATCTCCATTCCTAGAGGTTTTTAGGTCCTGGCTTGACAAAGCCATGGCTGGGATGATTTTGTTGGGATTGGTCCTGCTTTGGGCAGGGGGCTGGACTTGATGACCTCCTGAGTTCTCTTCTAACCCTAGGATTCTATGAAATCCTCTTGTTAACCAAATAATGAAGGAGTACATCATTGCTCTCTTCTGCAGTGAAGTAACTAATCTCTATTAGAAGTAATGAAAGACCAGAGAATTCTAGTTAGAGACTAATTTCTTCACCCACTGTCCTACTAAATTCCATTGGAGCCTCTATATGAGTTTTGTATGGACTTTGGTCTCCGAGGTTTGAGAGCTTGGGGGGAGGGGAGAGGAAGAGACAACAAGGGAAGTAGAATTGATGCATGTGGCATAATTCCCTACAAGCCACAGGGTCTTCTGTTTTAAAATAAATAAATAATTTGCTGTCATGCTGCAAAAAACATTTTCCAATCTTTCAGAAGTGATAGCGGATTTAGAAGGTGCGTAGGTAGTGAGATATGGCTCTTCAGAAGTCAGACTATCAGGGGATCCAAAGTGGGGTTTGTGTGGGATAATATGTAAAGAGAGATGGACTGCAGAGGTCTCCACAGATTCCTGTGGAATTAGCAGTCAAACTTCCTGTCTATTCAACAAAAGGAGGCAAAGACTGAATCTTGCCATTCTTTGGAGGAAAATCTCTTAATGAGAATTCAGAGTTTCTGGCCTTCTTTTTATTGGCTTTTGCCATAGAAAGAATGATCTAGCCATAAGGCTTTTTAAATGATTTTTAAAGGCTTTAGCTGTCAGAGTGATGAATATTATTTAATGAAAGGATTATTTTGGTCTTCCCATTCATTTCAAATATTTTTGCATTTATTTTCTCTGCATAAATTTATTATGAACACCCATAAATAATTAGATTGTATACCTGGGGTACTAGAAATGGCTGCTTAATGTTCCATTAAATTAGAAATTCAAGCATGGCTATTTTGGATTTGTCATGCTGCCCAGAATTAAATGAAATCCCAGGAAATTATAATGGAATTTTGCTATTTTCATAAACATTTTATTATGCAGTTATTAGGTGCCAGGAGGAAATTTAAAATGGTGTAAATTGCACGTTACATGAAAGTTAATTCAAAAGAGATGAAATGATACACTGCCACATCAGTATGAGTGAAGCCCATGGCTTTTGAAGCCCTATCTTAATATTAACAGCTGTGGTTCATGATAAAATTTTCAGAAAAGAGCCCAAACCCTCAGAACTGTGGAGAGAGCAGCCACGCAGGGTTACTTTTACACATTTAATCTTTAGACTAGGCTTGTCTTGTTCTCTTGCATACTGTCTGTTTTGTGCATATTGAGAAAAATGGTGGCCAGAGAGTTAAGGCCTCTACCCCAAAGGCACCCACATGTACATTCTGTGGGCAAGTGTGTGTGTGGGCAGGGGGAGGCTCTGTGCTTCCAGAAGGGGATAGGCTGAGAGTGGAAAGGGGGTTGTCAGGGCAGCTGGCCCTTAGCACTGTCCACACCACAGTGCAACCCTGCCCCTCAGGCGTCAGAGCTGCATGGAGCAGGACTTGGGATTCCTACAGCAATTCAAAGGGGCCTAGAACTCTGGTGCCATAGTAGCAGTGGTGGTGTCATCTGGGAGCTTCAGACCCTATTAAATCTCTGGGCCCCAGGGTAATTACCCTCTTTCCCCCACCTTCCCATCGATGGGCTTGGCCATGGTGTTCAGTGCTGCTGGGAGCATTAGTGGCTCTTGTCCGGGAGCACCAGTTGCAGTAATAGTTTAGTGCTGAGTGAGACTGTTGTCATCTCCTCCATCAGCTCGCCTGTGTTGGGGTAGCTGAGTTAAGGGGTACCTGTGCGGGGCTTTGAGGTGGCTAACTGACCATGTACATATCAAACCCAGTTCTCAACCAGGGTATGCATAGCTTTGGGGATACTCAGCTCATCCATGATACTCTAAGTCAGTGTTGTTCAACATGGGGGTTGCAACCCCCAGGGAAGGCATGGGATGAGTTTTCAGGGGTGCAAGTGCATGACTGGCATAGCGGGTGGCAAGCCAGATCCCTTCCAATCCCAGGATTTTATATGCATTTGGGAGGAAAGCTGGCTAGCTGAGTATTTATATTACTGGCTACTTTGTATTAAATAGCTAAATAACTGGAATACAAGACAAAGAAAATAACCTGGGAACAAGAGATGCCAGTGGTTGTTAGTAGTCCCCAGCATCCTTAGCTTATTGGAGAACTGTCAGGGTTGGCAGACTTGCAGATGCTGGCAACTGTGAATGGATGGACTCCAAAACAAGAGCTGGATTCTGTCTCTCCCCTAGTACAGAATGCTAGTGGTGGCATGAAAATCCCTCAACGTTTCATTTAAATTAACTCATTTAAAGTTTCTCCATCACCCTAAAATGTTATCTCATACTTCACAAAACTGAGGCAGCTTCTGTTCCTCCAGTGTTCCTCATGAAATACAAGTATCTATCTCTATAAGAATCTAAAAAGCCTCAGATGCCTGAAGAACCAGAAAATGATACATGCATCCATGGTAGAACAAGGAAATAATGTGCATTTAATAGGTTGAATTGTTAATCTGCTGGAATCCATGCAAGCCCATAAAGCCTGGTAAGCTTTACAGGCATTCTTCCCACTTAGTCTTTGATCCTGATATGGGCATGAGCAGGACTAGCTCCAGGCTCACTTATCTCTATCATTGTTTCACTTACTGCCCTCTTTTAGAAAAAGAAAAATCTTCAATAAAACATTCTAGCTTTTAGAAGGAAACCCATAAAGCCATCTAGTGACTAATGTCACACTTGGAAAGGAGAAAACTGACAGCAAGGCAACACTGATCTTCCATAAACAGAAAAAATTAAAGGGGGGGAGGGAGGTTTAAACTAACCAGTTTTGTGTGAGGTTTTTTGGTTTGTTTTAAATTGTATGGCCCTTATGACATTTTAGTAAAAGCATTAGGGTTGCCCATATGTGAACCTTTCCAAGGAAATTAGTTTCAATATAATAAGTGCATATGCTTTTGCAGTGCTACTTTTAGAGGCTAGATAATCCATTCCAAATGTCACTTGTCAGTGCATTAAACTGGGCTTTTCCTGAAAGGCTGTCAGCGCAGATAGAGATGTTGTTTTCATGATGTAAAAAACAAAATGTTGTATTTCTGTTTGAGCAATATAAAAACAATCTGAAGCTCCATGTACATTATTTAGTGCAAAATGATACTAATTTGTTTGGAAAAAAATCAATTTAAACTAGATGAACAGAAGCCATTCCAGGCTTTTTGATAGGCCAGAGAGAGGTATCATTGTCCTTGCTTCACATTACACTGTAGAAAAATATAAGCATATTTATTAATGAAATGTTAGCTCCATTAATAGAGCATGAAAGCTTATTAAGGATGATTATGAATGATTTAATATATATTATTTGAGTGCCTATAGACACCCAAGCAAGTCTTATTGTGTTGGCTATTGTGTAATACTTACAAACATGTGCCCCTGCCTCAAAGAGTTTACAGTCTATGGCCCTGATCCAATGTGGAGCAATTTAATCACAGTAGGCAATGATTCTTACAGGCTAACTTGTGACACTTTATTCGTGTTAAATAGGGCTTTCTACTGTGCATAATCCCTCGGATGTCAGTGTGTCTAATTTGTAGAAGAAGTCACTGTGCAGTGTGAGTAAGGGTTTAATAACCTGGTCCTTTCTGATTGTGAGACTGAACTATACACATATCCTTTCCTTTTAACAATATATACCATTTACCTTAAGCAAATGCAGATACGTAAATTAAATAATATAATAGTCTGAGGATCTCTTATTTAACTTAGAGAAGAGGGCTTTCTATGTCCCATTAGTAAGGAATGAGAGAATATGAATGCAACTGAGTGGCTTGGGGGGAGGCGGAAGGGGATGTTGCGGGTTTTTGTTGTTGAGGGTTTTTTAGGTTTAAAAGCGAGCTTAAATTATTAAATGTATTAATTTTCAAAGGTCAATAATGTCAAAGTGTTTATACCAAATGAAATTAAATCCACATTTCCCATCCTGTATCCCACCACTCTTCATCCATCTTCTGCTGCATGCAGTTTTTCTTTTACCTGGACAGTAAAGAAAGAACCAACAAGTTACACTAGTAGATTAGGAATTAGGAGCTGTCAATTTAAAATCAATTTCTCTGTTAATAAAATGCCTCTACTGAAAATATTGATAAAATTATTCATTTCTGAGAGCAAATTGTGAAAAAGGAGAGAGATAATGATCCAGAAACATAACACCTGTTTTTTCCCCAGATCTTCTAGTTAACTTTGTAGAGAAGAGAAACACAGAATTGTTCTCTGTGGACAAGTAAATTGATAGTTCAAACAGTCTGAAATATCTGAAAGTTACATACAATTAAATACCCTGTAGTTTAGAATAGCAGATCAAGCCTCTTTTTAAAATATCCTATATTTTATTTTTATTCAGATAATCAAATATCCAAATGCAACAAGTGCTGATTCTACTTAGTAAAAATCCCTTGGATCATAATTTACCAGAAAAGTAGATTGCTTTTCACAATCCTTATACTTGGACAATATTAAATATGCCCTGGTTTAAAAATGAATTTTGACAATACTTAGATAATCACACTTCATGAGTTCCCAGTACACTCTCAGATATAAGCAATTACAGTTAAGGGCTTGTCTCCTTGGGAAGAAAAGCCAGAATAGCAAATGCAAAATAATTATTACACTTTAGCTCCCAGTGTAGACACTCTTTCACATTGAGTTCCTTTTTGAAGTTTAGCTTAATCCAGTGTTCTTAGCTAAACCACACAAAGCCAAAGGCATCCAGTGCAAAGTACACGTGTCTTCACAGGAAGCTACCACAGAATAGTCACTTTAAATTTACCCCTAACTATTTTTCACTCACTTACCCATGGACACAAGCTCTTACCAAAAGTAAATACTATTTCATGAAGGAACACATTTATTTTAGCTAGGTTTACTCAGTTTGCGAAATAACAATGGCTTTAGGATTTTATTTATTTTTATTTTTTTTTTTTTGCATTAACAGATGGTAATTTGCACAGCAAAAGTTCTACCATTTATCTGGATTAAAAGATATTCGTACAATTATTGCAATTGTTCAACTGTTCAAGAGTGCTTTTCCACTCTGATATTTTTGGTATTAGTCGGATAACTCAGAGGTCCTTCTTTTAAAAAACAGTGACACATGAATGTACCTCTGGCATGGAAATAACCAAATAGTTGGAGTCCTTAACCCAGTTCTGCCAATGAATCATAAATACTAGTTTTCCAGTACTTGCATTTTAATCAGTCTCTTTAAAATTACTTCTGCAGATGCTCCTTCAAACCCATAGCTGTGGTGCCTTCCAGTTTGGGGTGCTAGAAATAAGAAGCTCAGTTTTTAAAGCAAGCTTTTAGCCAGTTATCTAGCAAATTCCTTGTTTAAACATCAACTGACAGCTAGAGAATAAAGCGATCCACTTCTCAAGTAGGAGGGCACAGGTGGGTCTTAATGTTGTGTGTAACAATCCTCCCTCACACCTCAAGTGAAATAAAGAGTGAGTCAATTAACTTGCATGTATCCCAGTGAACAAATATATTGAATCCTTCCTGTAATCCATCAGACAGTTCTGGGCATAGTGATATGATAATGGTGGACAAAAGTAATTTAGGTTGTTGAAAGCAACAGATGTTCCATAGTCCCGTGCCAAAATGCAAGGACTTCTCTGATGTGTTTCTAATAGTAACAGTATTTCAGATTCCTAACAGACCACTTCCATATAGGGTTTCCAGATGGTTTCAACAAAAATACCGGACACACTTGACATTACATCACAATCTACATTACATCTTATTTAGAAATTACCGAACATTTACATTTTCTCATTTATATTTTCTCAATTTGTTTCCCAAACAGAAAGCTCAAATACTGGAATGTCCGGTTCAAAACTGGACACCTGGCAACCCTAATTCCATATGAATGATGAAAACTGAGTTCCTTAATAAACACACTTTCTAGTTTTGTTTAGTTTCAGGCAGAGAAACCATGTTAATATAGCCGTTTGAATCACACAATATAATTTTGAGTTTTGCCTGCTTTATATTGTTGATCTGTAGGCTGAGTTGGCATAGCAACATAACAATGACAGTGTTTTTTTGTGTGGAGGCAGTAGGTAGTATTCTAAACAGCATTTGTCAATCTTGCTATTTTAGTATTGGATACTAATCTCTCCTTTGTCAAAAATCAGCCTTAATTCTATATACTATTGCTGTCAGATTTACTGTATTAGTAGACATATGTTTTCTAGGGAACATTCATATTCCCATTTGCATATTTTGCAGCCCATGATATAAACCCCAACTGCACAGCATATTTATAGCAATTCAGTGTTACAGGCAAAAAGCAGTAGATATTAATATTATTAATAATAGCCAAAGTAGGGCTAGCTAGTCATAACAATCTGTTTATCTGGGAAATTCAAAGCCTTTTTTTCTATTTATGAATGTCTGCAAACAGGCTGGATTTGTTACAAATTTGTACATTATTCAGATTTGAATAGTTTATGTAAAGATAGTGCAGCCTAGATATAGCTCAGTATACTGCCCAGTATCTATTCACAGTAACAATTGCGTGGTATATTAGCTGTTCGTAAATCCTGTAGTCATGGCTACAGGATTTCTCACCTTAGTCACATGTCAGTTGTCCTGCTTCCTGATGGGAAATTGAAACTTTTACAAGCTTCACTGCATTAGCAAAGCAGCCCCAGCCAGACTCTCACCAGGCTGTTGTGCTTTTGGCTCTAGTCTCGGTTTGGCTCCAACCTCTCTATTTGGTCCCCAGTCTGGAAGATGGACTCCATGTGCCAGCTCCTTAGGCCCCAAATCAGTGCTGAACACTCCCTAAACCTCCCATTATTTTAAGCACATTCTTCCTACAGTTCCATTGTTGTGGAGACTCTATAGTCTGCCTCTTCAGGGACATATACTATTTGAAGCAAATAAACACAGAATTTGAAAAAGGATTTCTAAAACAATCAATTTACTTTAAGGACAGCACAGGTAAAACAATCTAGGTAAAACAATAAACCCCCTGCATACTGTTTCCTGCCTCTGTTTCCTCACAACTCTTGAGCATTCTTTAGGATTCGGGTCAGTGTCCTTTCAGGGTTCCAAATCCTCTCTTTTTTTGGGAACAATCTGCCGAACTAGGGCTTCCCCTCCTAATTAGGGTGTATGTGTCTCTGACCTTTGCTCTAACTGGTCTGGACAAGACTTGCTGTTATATACTGTTCCTTAGTTGATGCCAAATTATAGGATCCCAAAGCGTATGTTGTATATGAAGTTCATGAAGGGTCTAGAAAGAGAGGCAGACTGATGCATAGATTTGGGGGTGCTTGTAAAGATGACTTAGTATTCTTTAGAAACTCTCTAGGTGATTGGGAAAAGGTTCACAATGGTGCTCTTTGGTGGAGTCAGTTTATAGATGGAGCGAGCATTGAGAGATGGACTAATCTGAGCTTTGTGATAACCAGTGCCAGAGGAGGAATGAATCTGCTGCTCAGATTCAGAAGATTGCTAGTGTGTGGATGTGCCCTATCTGTGGACAGGACTTTCACTCATGCATCAGACCCAATGGCCATCAAAAAACTCACCAGCATAGACGCCATGTTCTATAAAGAACAACAGTGTCATTGATGGTGGATGCTTCCAAACTCAGATACAATTAGTTATAAAGACACAACCTAGAAGTGACAAAGGTATATATCTAGGTGCTCATCTGAGAGGACTGGTGAACCTCCTAAACAGATCGAAATGAAAGAAGGAATCAGTCACTAATGTGGCAGCTTCTAGGAGTAATGAGGTGGTTAACTAGACCCCAGACTTTGCGCTGTCTTGACTATCTACAATGTCAGCAGTGGTGATCACGTGGGCAAGCTCCTTAAAATGTTTTCCCCTTTCTTACTACAGGTTGAACCTCTCTAGTCCAGCACCCTCGGGACCTGACTGGTACTGAGCCAGAGAATTTGTTGAATCACAAAAGGTCAATATTGTCTGTCAGCATTACCAACACTTCCACTCTTTGAAGATATTGGGGCAAATTAGAGCTAAATAACATCACAGAACACTGAGGGCACATCTACCCAGCTGGACTAAAGGTGAATTAAGCTATGCAACTTCAGCTACATCAATTGCATAGCTGAAGTTGAAATAGCTTAATTCGGCTTTTGTCGCTGTCTGCACACCAGGAAGTCGAAGTAAGAACACTCTTCCTTCGACTTCCCTTACTCCTCATCAAATGAGGATTAAAGGAGTTGGAGTAAAAAGTCCTCCAGCTTGACGTTATTTTGAAGTAAAGTCTTGTAGTGTAGATGTTTGTAGTGTAGATAACGTAATTTATTCTGAAATAATGATGTTGTGTAGATATACCCTGAGAGCCAGGACTGGTGGCTCTAAACAAACTTTATGGGACTGCAAGAAACTTGGCTACACCCATAATAAGTGGACATTTGGTTAACTAAAATCATGCTGACTCACGGATGTTACCAGACCAGAGAGTGCCAGTCTAAAGAAGGTCAACCTGTAGTATCTCTCTTTCCTGTGGTTTTGTTTTGAGCTCTTTGCACATTTACCCATAGACCCTCACTCATAATGGCAGCTAAGTGGCATTGGTTTATTTTATAAGATGTGTTGTCTACCATGAAGTTCAGATATCTCAGAAAAAATAATCTTGGGGTTTCCATTATCAGGCTAGCGTTATTTTAGCTCTTTTAGGAAATTTTCTGAGTGTTTGTTGAGTGTTTTGGCTGGAAGCCTGCATGTCAGAAGTGTTTCTGGGTTCAGCGTACAAACGATTATGAGAATCCTATCCCAATTGAAGTCTGTGCGAGTTTTTTCCATTGACTTCAGTGGATCCAGGATTTCACCCAAGAACATATATCCACAGCTGGACTAAATGCAGGACTAACTGTTACAGTATTTATGTTAGGATGACTAGTTTGGCAGTATTTAATTTTAAGTTTTGAAAGCATGAGAATTTGATAAATGTGTCTCATTTCCAGGGGCTGAGAGAATTACTGACTTTATTGCATATCACCATATGTTACTTTTTTTTTTTTTTTTTTTTTGCTTTGGAGAGATCAGCTAAATCATGATAAATGTCTCATGGGGATATAATAGCTCATTACTATAAATGCCTCTCTCCGTGTGGATAATGAAGGCCTGGGTAAAAGCTAATGAAAAAAATTGCTTCTGCAGGTCTTGTGACATTTTTACTGAGTAGGTTGTCTCACTACAATATTGACATATACTTAAGCACTTCCAAGTTTTGGTAAACAAAAACATTAAATGTTTCAAACAAAAATTAAATTTAAAGTTATATGAAAATGATTGTAGCATAACTGGAATACCAAAAGAACAGACTATGCAAAAACTTCCTAAATTTATCACAGGTACTGTCTCATTTGTTATAAAGTTACCTGCTCAATAACTTTAATACATCATTATAATACATTCCACATCCCATATCAACCCTCATGTAAAAATAGCTTTCAGCATATTGAACCAGATCCCCTATTTGAAGTCAGTGGCAAAACTCCCATTCATTTAATTGGGAATTGAATATGCATGTTATTTGGAAAACTACTGTTTATTCCCTCTTGGAAGATTAGGTGTACAGATTTAAAATACATGCTACTTCTTCACCATCACTGCTGCAATGTTTATATATGCTTATTATGAATAGAAATGTGTGAACAATTGGGTCTTTTTTTTTTTTTAGTTAATGTGTACCATAATGGGGAGATCAGTGTTGAGTAGTAGTGACTGAGGTTAGTATCTTGTCACAGTTGTGTGTTGTTTGCTCTGTTGCTTGGTTTGATAGAGTGGAATTATTATATTAATTTTATGTGATTATTTTTTTAAGATTGGTGACAGAGCATTTTTCTGGTCACTTTTCTCTTTTTTTCCCTCCTTAGCTTTTAAAACTCTCCATAAATATAAAAAACTGTTCAGAGAATTCTTATGTAATAGCTCTCCCCTTCTTCATGCATGAAATTTTCATACTTTTCAGTAATAGTATCTTGCAGAGGGACTATTATTAATTAAAGATACAGGAACTATTACTGAAGTATGTACAGTTATCCTTTAGCTATTGTACCAGATAGGCACAATAATAATCCACCAGTTCTGACACTGTTAAAACTCCAGTTGGGAGTAAAGACTACATGTGTCAAAATGATTGTGTTTTAATCTATGGAAAAATTAAGGAATGAGCTGTTTGACAGCTTTTAGACTATCCTATATGCCCAGCTGCCTAATGCTGCCCTTCAAAACCTGACTAAGCTGTGAATATGTGTAGTAAAATTCACTGCTTGGCAAAGAGCCAGAGCAAGGTCAATGTGCCACAAAAGTCCCACTTAAAATAGAGGTTGAATACTTCATTGGTACTTCAGTATCGTATGGGCCATGTTCTCCCTCTCTCTGCCGAGAGGTGAATTTCACCCAGGGTAAACAATAGGGAGCCTGCTTTTGGGCTGTACCGAACTATTAAACATTGATTCAAAAATATTGATACTGTGGGTAACACTGTATCCTGCTTGAACATTTTGCTCTAAATTCTACCAACTGCCATCTGGAGAGAGTCAGTGTTCTAGGGCAACAATAGGTGCGTAACCTCCTCTGTCCTCATCTCAACCCTGACCTCAGTTGCCCACAAGGTGAGAGGACAGTCTCCATACTAACCTAATTTTGTGAGTATGATTACTTGCCTGGTAAAGGCAATCCTCTGCTTTATGCTAAGCACATTAAATATGCTGTAGTAAAAATACAGACCAGAAAGAAATAAGGTAAAAATTCCCATCTTTGAAGACTAGAAAACTTTCCATGTGATTATGCCAATTGTTGTCAATTTATATGAATTATGGGAATGTTATGGGTTGCAAAAATAAAATCCTAGTTAAAATCAGTCAGAATAATGTGAGATACTAAGAAAAAGGCCAAAATCCAGCACTCCTAGGCAATGTTTACACCGCACTGCTCTTCTGAAAAAACAAGTGGAAAAAGCTATGCATCTACACTGTGCCAAATGTTTGGGAGAAACTTTTTGAGAACATCCCTTCTTCCGCATAAAATGAAGTGTGCAGGGATGCCGAAAAAGTGCATCTGCTCTTCTGAAAAAAATTTCAGAAGAGCAGATGTGTTCCCTGGACGCAGCAGAGTTTTTCCGGGATAACTCTGGTATTCCAGAAAAACTTTGCAGTGTAGACATACCTTTAGTAAGTGTTAGCATATTCCTCACAATGAAAAAATAACCCTATTTATTTTATAACTGAGGAAGAAATGTGTGCTGAGGTGCTAACAGCATTAAGTAGCTGAGCTGTACAACAAATTGATTTTTCTACACATTACTAAATGCAGCCATGACACAAAAACATAAGAATAGCCATACGGGGTCAGACTAATGGTCCAGTGAGCTCAGTATAATGTCTTCTGACAGTGGCTGGTACCAGATGCTTCACAGAGAATGAACAGAACAGGGGAGTTACCAAGTGACCCATCCCCTGTTGTCCAGTCCCAGCTTCTCGCAGTCAGCAAATCAAGAAAACCCAGAGCACAAGGTTGTGTCCTTGACCATCTTGGCTAGTCACTGTTGATGGACTCCATAAACTTATCTAATTTAAAAAAAAAACAGTTATACTTTTGGCCTTCAAAAAATTCTCTAGCAACAAGTGCCACAGGTTGGCTGTGCATTGTATATAGAAGTAATTATTTATGTTTGTTTTAAACCTTCTCCCTATTGGGTGACCCCTAGTTCTTGTGTTATGGGAGGTATAAATAATACTTCATCATTCACTTTCTCCACACAACTTGTGATTTCTCAGAACTCTATCATGTCTTACCATGGTCACCTCTTTTCTAAGCTGAATAGTCCCAGGCTGTGTCTACATTGGCATGATTTTGCGCAAAAGCATCCACTTTTGCGCAAAAACATGCTGCCTATCTACACTGGCGCGGAGTTCTTGTGCAAGAACACTGACGTTCTAACGTATGAAATCAGGGCTTCTTGCGCAAGAATTATGATGCTCCCGCTCAGGAATAAGCCTTCTTGCGCAACTGTTCTTGCACAAGAGGCCAGTGTAGACAGGCAACATGAATTTCTTGCGCAAGAAAGCCCGATGGCTAAAATGGCCATTGGAGCTTTCTTACGCAAGAGAGTGTCTACACTGGCATGGATGCTCTTGCGCAAAAGCACATCTCTTGTGCAAAGGCACATGCCAGTGTAGATTCTCTCTTGCGCAAATACTTTAACGCAAGAACTCTTGCGTTAAAGAGTATTTGCGCAAGATCATGCCAATGTAGACGTAGCCCTTGTTTTTCAGCTCTCCTTATGTGGAAGCTGTTCCATACCCTAATCATGACTGTACTGCAACCATGCAGAGGGTTGCAGGAATGATCTGAGTCCGTCTCGCTAAATTCAGGTCTTGAATTTTGCATATAGATGTGTATTTTTGCAGTCACTCAGAGGTTAGCACAGATCTGTCCAATTATAGTGTCTTCAGTCTAGTATTAATAATATGGTTGGAGTGTCCCACTGAAGCCAATGGATCTATAGGCATAATTAGAAAGGTTCTGTCTGAGGTCAACCCACAGCTGGACCAGGGATGAACACTCACACTTCAACAGAGCCTGCAGTGGCCCATTCCTCAGGTATGCTGCAGTAGCCTTTCTTGGTGCAGGGCCTGGGTCAGATCTGATCCCTAGGCACAGGTATTTCACTTTGCTGCTGGAACAAGTTAGTCAGCACAACAACACGGCTTGGCTAGAACCTTTCTGGTGTCTCTATCTGTTATCAGACAAATACTGATCTCCTCTTTTAAATATATATTAAGAAATACAAAGAAAAGTTTGGACAACTAGGAATGGACAGGGACACTATTTGGTAAAATTAGATTAGTGAATATTTGGAAAAGTGTATATTATATCTATGTAGATCAACCATTCAGAAAGCTCTGCATCTTTATGGAATTAAGGAGATTAGCAAAACCATTCATCAAATCACTAAGAAATATTTTTAAGTCATGCAGTTAGAGAAAAGTAAACCTACTACATTTTAATTAAGGTAAAAAGAAAGAAAAGTGAGACGATGGCCCTTGATATGGATGGTTACGTGCTAACTCTTATTTCTAATGAAATAACAGAACAAATATGAATAAAAAAATTACCTTTAGACTAATGGGATTATGATCAATATAGAATATGGGTCTATAAAAATTAGACCTTATCACCACAGAAACTGAATAGCTCTTTTTGTAGAAACATGCCCATGTGATTTCCAAACATTAGGAGTGTTTGGAATCTGGCTCTGGACTCCTACCTACCTAAATTTTCCAAATGGCTTGTCCAGTTTCTTTTTAATGCATGCAATCAAAGTCACAGGTTTGAGGAGACTGAAAATTTATATATTTGAATTTGGATATCGATTTTACAGCATGAAGCCATCTAATTATTTTTTTTTTTTTGTAGAACAAGAAATTAGTGACTCCTTGTAAAGTGGTTGGTGACACAGACTTGAACAGCATTTCATGAAATGAAATCTTACTTTCAAAACTAATTAATTTGGCTTGAAAATGAACATGACCATCTGGCTTGAAAACTGGCCAAGAGATCATGAACAAGAGTTATGATCAATGAATCACATTGATAGGAGAAGTTTAGTGAGAATATCACAAAGGATATCTTGAGATCTGGCTTTTGTTAATCAAGATATTAAATCTGTAGAAGAGGGAGTAAAGAGCATGTTATGATTGCAACACCATTCTGCAAAACCCATGGACTCAAAAGGGAGCTAGTGACTTTGAGAGTGGGAAGCTTTGTAATGGTACTCTGGGTTCATCCTGCCAAGCAACAGCATCAAAGTATCGGAATCATGACTGACAGAATGTGACTCCCTCCTTGCTTCTAATCTAAATGGCCACTAGATTGGTCTGAGCCACTGATTGCTAATTATAACATTGTTGGTTGTACAATCTGTATGTCTGTGCAGATGCCGATTTCTGTATTATGTCTTCAATAAATGTGATGCATTGTCTTTTCCCCTCATGCTGCTTACAAGCATAACACTCCCACCTCAAATTAGGGCTAACTCTAAGTTTCTATGTGGCCCCACGTTCTATCGGTCACAATTTGGAAGTTTCGATGCTGTTGCTTGGCAGGATGAACCCAGAGTATCGTTACAAAGCTGCCCATTCCCAAAGTCACCATTTGAGTCTGAGAGTTCTGCAGGTGTGCTGCAATCAGTTATATTTGTACAAGAGGTTTTTTTTCTGGTTCTTTGAACACTTGTGCTTTTATAGAATTGCTTTATATGATTTTTAGCTTCTTTGTTTTTAAGGAACTTGCTTTTACCTTTATGATTGTTAAAATTGGTTTAGTGTGTTTTATATGTGCAGGTGCCTCTGAGATCCCAGCTCCTCCCTCCCCTTTGGTAAAGCTGCACCTAGAAATGCCCTTCAAACATATCTAATTAACATCCACATTCTTCACACATACCAAAAAATTATTACTACAAGTTACAGAATTGTTTTACAAATCACAACATTTTATAACATCTATCACTTACATCAATAAACCCTGTAATACAAGCTGACCATAATCAGTCAGAAATGGTGTATCTACACTGCACCATAACTTGAAATAAAACACGCAATTTGAGCTAATTGTATCTCTTATTTTGACACTATTTCTCAATAGCTTATTTAAAAAACACTATTCCAAAATGTTCCTTACTTCTTGTAGAATAAGGTTTACAGGGACATCGGAATAGTGAGCCAAAATAATGGGCTTGCAGTGAAGACATGGGATAGCTATTTCGGGATACCTGTCTGATGTATTTTTACCAATGGCATTAAGGCCATTCCTTTCTGCTAACTAGAAAGAATAGCTGGCAGGCTATTCTGAGGCATATTACATTTCACAAGACTTATTATATATTATATATTTAGTAGATAATATATAGTATACAAAAACTATACAAATACTATAAAATTACATTTTAGTTTCATGGTTACAGGAGGACAGAGAAATAGCCCAAATACACTTAGAAACATGGGCAGACAATGTTAAAATGGAACTCAACTTGAAAAATGCAATAAGGTTTAAAACATACACAAACTTACACATTAAAAAAGAGAGTCCGAGGGGAAGATGAATCGGAATCCTGAGCTGAAAAGAATGCCCTGAAAGCGGGGACAGAAATTTGCTGTACACAGTGTCTATACCTATCATGGATGTCAAGGAAAATTTTTCTCTACGGGGGTATGTCTAAAAAATCTAGATCAATAGATTAGAGGACATGCAAAATGCTAACTATTTAACTAAGAAGTGCAGGCATAGCTGTGTCAGTCCAAGACTTAGGAGACGAGAGAGGCAACATCTTTTATGGGACCAGCTCATGCTGGTGAGACAAGCTTTCCCAGACCTGAAGAAGAGTTCTGTGGACTCCGAAGCTGGTTTCATCAACAGAAGTTGGTCCAAACTGGCTAGTTCTAGACTGCAAGCCTCTTTTGAAAAAGAGCACCTAAACTACAACCAGTACTTTTGAAAAAGCAAGCCACTTTTTTGAAAGAGAGCATGTAGGCAGTCTGGATGCTCTCTTTCGAAAAAGAACAGTTTGCATTACATAGCACCTTTTTTCGAAAGAGCACTTTTGAAAAAAGGCATTCTTCCTCGTAAAACGAGGTTTTCCGCGGTCGAAAAAACTGCAGTCTAGATGCAGGTAAAGTTTTGTAGAAAAAAGGCCACTTTTTTCGAAAAAACCCTGTAGTCTAGACACACCCTTATAAAAGATGACA
The DNA here is from genome assembly GCF_049634645.1 of Pelodiscus sinensis. Classification (NCBI taxonomy): domain Eukaryota; kingdom Metazoa; phylum Chordata; order Testudines; family Trionychidae; genus Pelodiscus; species Pelodiscus sinensis. Next base: position 40,137,575 of record NC_134718.1, read on the forward strand.
TACCTTTTCTCTCTATTTAACTAAGACCATGTTTACACTATACAGCTTACAGCTCTGATGCAGCTGTGCTGCTGTAAGATTGCTCATGTAGCTGTTCTATGCCAACAGAGGAGAGCTCTTTCATTGGCATAATAAAACTGCCTCCATGAGCAACAGTAGCTCTGTCAGAAACTCTCCAGCTAACATAGTATGGTCCTCACCACTACATACTGTATTGTGGTAAAATGTATGGATTATTTTTTTCCTCCTGAGCAACGTAAGAGTTGCTGACATAAGTGGTAGAGTAGACATGGCCTAGGTATTCATATATAGACTTTTCCCTCCCTTCCTGATATAGGTATGGTCCATATGCTGAGTATAATACAAGCCTTATTTACAAAGAGAGTTCAGTGGGTCTCCCTCATTATGGCTTGCAGAAAATTCTGCTTTGGAGGCTAAGCAAATTCTTCAGAGGCAAGAATAAGCCCTCTTCAGCTGGTAAAAGATGGTCAATCATTTCTCCATACCACAACTTATTCTTGCCATGCACAGCACTTTCATCCCAATATATATCCCAGAAGTCCACTTCATGGGTCATTTCTGTGGTTTTGTGTGTTGGCGGTGTGACTAGAAAACACTGTGAAATTTTAGATTAAAACAGCAAATTTCATACTAAGAACAACAATATAAATTAATTATTTAAGCAACAATATGTTGAATTATTTGTGTCAACCTACAAAAAGAGCCCATCTAAATTACACATCCATACTTTCTGAAAAACCTTAAACAGTCTTCAAAAGTGGCCTTTTTAGGAAAGAGAGAGATTCATTGTTACATTCAGTGCAGCTGCATTTCTATTACATTGCCATGGTAATTACTATGGTAACAGTTGAAATGATGGCCACATAAACCAGATAATACATAATTACATTGCCACATAAACTGAAAAAAGATTATGCCAATGCCTTCATTTTGGGTGGGTAATTAATGCATAGTTAGAGGTTAGACAGGACTTTATCTAGATGTTTATAATCTTATTAAAAAGCAAAGTATAAAATAAATGTGATTAAACATAGAGAAGTAACTACAAATACAATTCCAAGAACATTAAATTCTAGAGACAGAGCATTTTAAAGTTAATAAAGTACTTTGATAAATTGGTAAACTTGTTCATACCTATATTCCAAGAAACAGAATCCTGTCATTTGAAAACTCATATGTAATCTCACTGGATTCTTAAATGCTAAAGCTAAATATGAGGTAATCTTAATGTCCAAACACCCATAACTGTGTGATAGCACATTGCTGATTTTCTCTCAGTTATTTTGTCAGAAGTATAGTTTATCAAGATTTAGCCCCACACACTAGCTATGAAAGGGAAATGCTATATTCCGACTTCTGATTCCGATTGCATGCTGCATTGCTGATAAGCCATAGAGTATTACCTTTGGTTTTTATTGCAGCCACCTCCTTTCCCATTTTACAATATTGTTTCCTACCTCTCTGGCAGGTTGTCTTTTTTGACATTCAGTAAACAGCTGACCCTTCAAAGGGATGTGAAATGGGAAGTCATTTGTTGTTTGAAGAGATTTTGAGTCTCACCCACTCTCTTTCCATTCCATCCCAGCACTTGTACCCAGCTTTTGTGGTATAAAGGAAATGAAAATGTCCCTGGATAAATACATAAATGTAAAGATACTCACTGGATGGTGTAGAGCTACCAGGATGGCCTTGATTGTATGAGAATTGGTAAGAAGTGGCCAATGGTCCCAGTCTCAGAAAATCATACAGAAAAGAGACACAATCACTTAGCAGGTAAAAGGGGCTGGCTAGGGCCATGTTCCCCCATCCAGGACTGTCCCAGCCCTAAGCCTCCACCCCCGAGCTCTTTAGGGACAGCGGGGCTGAAGCTCCTGCCTGCCCCACCAATTCATACAGGGACGTTGCTGGCTGTTCCCCTTCACCAGGGAGTGAGGGAAAAGTGCAGTTTGCTGCATTCCTCACTCTGCCTTGGACGCACAAAGGGAAGATGCACCTAGACCTGCCCCAGCTGAGAGACATGCACCCCTCCCCCATTGGGACCTGCCCCAGCCAAGAGACGTGCACCCCTCTCCTACCTGTGCCCAATGGAGCTGCAGTGGCCATGGAGAAGAGCTTCTTACCTGGCCTCAAGCTGCTGCAGTGAGAGAGTGCTGAGGTTGTTCTCTCTCCTGGGGCAGCCTGTATGCTGAACCTCTCATCCCCAACCCCACCCCAGAGCAATGATTTAAATGAAGCAGGCACATTTTCATTTTATTTTTCAAAATCCCAGAACTTATTTCAGTAAAGGACCTGAGCAACGCTGGCTACATCTTGTAGTAGTAAATATACCTTTACGCATGGATAAGTACTTCATATATAAGAATCTCATGCACTTTGCAAACATTAATTCATTAAGCTTCACCACTGCCTGTCAGCCAGTGGCCGGGGTAGTGTGTGGTCTGTGAGCCCTATTAAACACCTGAGTCTTCAACTGCTAGGACAGGGTCCCTTCAGGAGAAGCTGACGGGTGCCCCAAGTTGGTGCAGAGAGAGCTTATTACACCTGAGTCTTTAGCTGCTAGGACAAGAGTCCCTTTGCAGCAGGCAGCCAGGGGAGGCTGACGCGTGCCCCAAGGGTCTGCCCCATGGAGGTGGCAGAACCCCAACACCCAGCTCTTATTGCGTCTATCCCCTGACCGTCTAGTTCTTTTAATTATGTCTGGTTCTGTTACAGCGACAGGAGGAGTCAGGTTAAAGCTTAAACAGTTACAGGTTTATTAAAGAGACTTATAAAGCATGTGACTATTGTTCTACTTCTTAACTGCTAGCAAGTACAGGTCTTAAAATGGTTATGAAGGAAAAGGAAGATAAAATAACGGTACCAAGTGACAGCTTAATCTTTATAGAGCTCTAATTCTATGCATGCACTAAGACAAAAGGACACAAACAGGTACAATTTTTACCCACTTCTGCGTCTCTCGATTCCAGCGTGTCAGGCCAGAATCGGTCACTCAATTCCTCGGAAAGACGAATACAAGGCTGGGAGTCCCCATGTGGACCTCGGGAGTCAATCACCTAGCCCATGCGATCACGTATTCTCTTTCTTATCTATGGTGCCAAATTGTGCTGGTTCGCCTTTGTGACACCAGTTCTTACAAGGGAGTTGTGAACGTAATTTACACTTGTAAGAGAGAGATAACTAAATTGGGAGTACTGGACATTCTTTACTCAGTGGGAGATTCCCCTCCCAGGACGGTTGTGTGATCGTATCAATATCAGTGCTAGCCAAGGGCAGTTTCTGCAGCCTCTTGGTCAGTGACTGGCTTGATCACCCTCTTATCTATGTTTACAGTTAAGATAAACATATCTCATCAGGGTCATGATGAGCCAGGATATCTGGGCCTTCTGTCAAGGCATCAAAGACTATGCTGATTTTATTGCTCTTTGTTCCCTGTGTGCTCTGAGGCATCTTAGAGGGGCAAGCAAGATGGATGTGACAGGGGGGGCTCTGTCTGGCTACACTACCTACGTGTTATCTCTACTTTATAGATAGATAAATTTTAAAACTAATCGATTTGCCTAAGGCCACAAGAGATCAAGTGCATTGTGAAGGGTATCCACCCCACCCCATGCCTGAGCAGGTGAACCTTGTAGGCTGCACCTGGAGGAGAGCTGGGGCTGATAAGCTGTAGTTGATTATGAAGACCAGCTGGGCTGGGCAGGCTGCACTAGTGTAAACCAGAAAATACAGTAAAGAGGGGCTGCAGGCAGGAGCTCTGCAGTTGCTCCCCAGACAGGACGGGAGTGGGCTAGGACAGGGTGAAGTCCTGGGGTTCCTGCTAGAGTCCTGGGCAAGGCACAGAGGTAGCTCTGGGTCCCGAGAGGAGGTGGGGCCTCAGGTGGAAGGGGTTGAGGTATGAGACCAGACTCTTCCAGCAAGTCCTTCAGGGCTCTGGCAGCAATTTGAAGGGCCCAAGGCTCCAGAGACCGCTGCTGTGGTGGTGGCAGCTGGGAGCCTCAAACCCTTTTAAATTGCTGCCCCTTTTGCTTCCCCTGTCAACAGCCCTGCCAGTAGGGTCTGGCAGTGCTATTGGACCCTACTGGCAGGACTGCAGATCTGGGGAAGCAAAAGAGGCAATGATATTAAAGCACTGCAGCAGCACTTTAGCATTGGCCATGTACAGACTCATGCCATTCGCCACTTCTTACTGCTACACCATACCAGCCCATGCTGGCCCACTTCCACCTCTCAGCTAGGATCAAAGAGGAATTATATGGGGTATTAGGCTTAGGGGGTTTTCTTTGGACTATAGACTCTGTCAAGAAGCTGAGAGGAGGGAGTAGCCATGAGAAGTTCCTTCTCCTCCAGTGGTAATTGAAGGACAGGCCACAAGATAGAGATGATAGGAAGGAGTCCACAGAAAAAGAAAAAGTTTTGGAGTTTTGAACAGACTGTGATTGCTGAGCATAACTTTGCTGGACTGGAACCTAGGGTTGGGCCTGGGTTCCCTCTACTGGCTACTGGGAAAGTGACAAAAACAGGGCAGTGGATCTGATTTCTATACCTGTAATTTAACAAGATTGTCCTTCTCAATGCCTACCCTCGTAATCTCTTCACCCCTTGCCGTATCTCAGTTTGTATCCTGGTTATGCATATTCAGTGCTTCTTGCTGTCCCCTATCTTATTCCCATTTAAATAGATCACAAGACCTATATTAGATACCTTATCAACTGTAATTTTCAAAACTGACTAACTTTTAAAAGTTCCAAGAACTCATGGAGCACCCCATGATTAATATGCCCTTGTATAATACTTACCATGAAGGGGCTGGAATATGCATTTTAATGAAGCAATAATTGATCCCTATTTCAGAGGGAGTCCCGTTATGGAAAGTCAGTTGGTCTGAGGGCGAAAAAGCCTGCGTGAGTGGTTCCCTATGCAGGACTGGCATTTTAAAACAGAAAGTTCAACTTTTCTTCTCTTCTCAAAGAGCTGCTTTTAGTCTCTCTCCCTTGCTTCCAAATAAATGAATGCAGCTGCATATAATAATCTATTTAAAGAACAAGATGAAATTGGTATTAAAATACAGTTAATTTTGATCCATTTCTCAGACAATTTGTATGACAAAAATGGATTCACGGTGTCTCGTTTTCTCTACTGTTCTCACTTTAATTCTGAGAATGAAACATTAGAATTGTAATGAATAATGTAGCATATGAAAGAGGGAGAATGCATTAAGATAGCGTGATAGGACTGCTTTAAAGAAAAACATCAAGGTAAAACACATTCAATAATGCTAAGGTTGCGCAATACAGTGGAAGATCCTGTATACATATGTAAGCCCCCTGTTCTAATGCAGTGAGTTAGGAAGTAAGAGACATCCTTACTCTTTTAAAAATAAAAACACATGAATGCTATTTACAACCCAATTTAAAATGCAAAACCAAATAAAACTTTCCATTGAGAATGAGCTAATTACAAGATACCTAAAATATATTTCTCAGAGGCATATTTAGACATAAAGGCTTTCGCCTACTAAGCCTAACTCCAGGATATTCTAAGCTCCCAAAGCATTCCTTTGAAAAGTGTTACTTTGTTTTTTAAGACATAGCAATCTCATAAATAAATGTATAGAACTAATGGAAATAAAGTTATATGATGCTGGACTCTGCATACAGGTGATCCATGGCACTTGCTAAATACAGTATCTGCTATTCTACCGAAGACCTGATCCTCATAAGTTCCTGCTACAAACAGCTGTTGTGTTTTATTACTTACCATTTACTATGTTTTCCTCAATATGCTAGGAAATAACTTGTTTTTGTCTACTAAATATTTTTAAAAGTTCTTTTGTGTATTTGATCAAGAATTCCTCATAAACAGTAAGAACTAGGACCACCAAATTTGAGATATAGCTTCCTCTTATCATAACTGAAAGCAACATAAGGGTTTCGTTGTGCCAGGAAAACAGGATGTGCCTATGTGTCTGGAATGGGATTGCTTCTCATAAAATCAAACAGAATAGAGACAGTCACTAAATCAAGTACAGTCCTCAAAATTAAGTGAGCAGATGTTGAAAGAGAGAGAACCAAGTTGATCCAGAAACATAGGATGAACCTAGAACAGGATTACTTCTCAATAACCCTTACCAAAAAAAAAAAAAAAAAAAAAAAAAAAAGAAGATAAAATGGAGAAGTTTGGAGTGGTGCTCTATTTTGATATAGCTAAATCAATGCTTAAAGTTTGAAAACTAGAAAACAATGTTATTAGAAACCAAATTGACTATAGCCCTTTTTTGTTAAAACATAGTGAATGATAAGAATTTAAAGTGACGAAGAAAAAAATACACTTGATGGAATTCCCATTTAAAATTTTTTACTAAAAACATCATCTGCATTCGAGTCCTCCTCCTCTGCTATTAATTGCACAAGTAGCTCTGCTGCGATGCACGATATCCTAACCTCGTTGAACACATCATGGGAGAGAGTTGTGGGATCCATGATTTCTCACAGCAGATGCAGGAGTACGCAGCAGGGACTTTCAGGCTATGTCTACACTGCAGAGTTTTTGCACAAAAATGGCTGTTTTTTTGCAAAAACTTGTGGATTGTCCAATCCTCAAGCATGTTTTTGTGCAAGAAAATTTACAGTGAATAGACAGAACAGAGGGGTTTTTGCAGTATTGGTATTCCTCTTTCTACGAGGAATAACTCCTTTTTGCACTAGAGTTATTGCACAAAAAGGTGTGTGTGGATGGGCAGCAGGGGTTTTTGTGCAAAAACAGCCTATCGAAAGAAGTACAGGTGCCCTGGTGGCCATTCTGTTAATGGCAATCAGAGCTTTCTTGTGAGAGAGTGGCCATACAGTGTGGACATGCTTTTGAATTGTGGATGCGCTCTTGCGCAATAAGTTTTAGCACAAGATCTCTTCCACAAAAAGCTTCTTGTGCAAGAAGCCTGCAGTGTAGACGTAGCCTCATTTGAATGAGGCGAAATTAAGCTGAAAGTCTGGGAAGGGCGGGGTAACAAAGAGGTGGCTGACAGGACATTTTTCACATTACCAAAATGCATAGTGCAATGTTGTGCATTCCCACAGTGCTTAGCAACTGAAGATGATGCCACAAACTGTGCAATGCTTACCCACTTTGCTTTGCTCTTTCTTTCAACAAGGTGCTCATAATGTGGCCATGAAATGTCGACAACAGATGGCAGAAAAACAGGTTTGAATGGTTTTCACTTTTGACAACTTTTGCATGTCAATAGCACTTTCATCACTAAACATTCCCAGTATAGACATTCCTCTAGGAAATGACAGCAAAAGATGGGGAGAGAGGTAACAGCCCAAGGATATGCTAAGAAAATGGCTTATTTGTGCACAAATTCTGAAATTGCTGTAATCTCTGTTATCTGCTATCTTTGCTATTGTAACTGTCAGCATGTCTGAACTTTGCCTGTTGCTAGGAAATAGTTTTTCAATCATATAGATAAAGATATCTCTTCCGTTGTAGTAAACCAGTCACAATCAGCAGCAGCATTTATTGTTGGCAATAATAAATAAGGTTTCACCTTTCCAAAACCCAATTTCTATACAAAAAACTCACACAATAACATCTGTCTGCTACCTCAGACCTACCAGCAAGAACTTTCTTTGTGCATTTGTCCAATAGGTAAACATTACATAAATTCAGGCTTACCATCTATATCAGCGTTTCCCAAACTATGGAACGCGGCCCGATACCGGGCAACGGGAAAAAATACCGGGCCTCAGCATGGTTGGTGGATACCAGCAGGGCCAGCCTTAAGCCGATTCGGGCCCCACGTCCCTGTACCCAGAAGTGCCGGCGAGTTACAGAGCCGGGGCCCTGCTCCACCGATACGGCTCCTCCTCACCGCCTGCTGCTGCCCATGTGCAGTGTTGCACGTGGGCGGGGAGGACGCCTGGGCATGACGTGATGTCACGGCCCGGGATTTTAAAAGTCTTCACAGGCATGTGGGGTCACACTGGCTCCGGCAGCCTCCAGCCCCGCAATGTGGAAGGCAGAAGGTAGGGAATGGGCTTGGGCGGCAGCGGGCTTGTGCAGAGGGGGAGGAGTGGAAGGAGAAGGGGCTTGGGAGGGGAAGGCACTAAGGAACAGGGTGCAGGAGAGAGAGACAAATGCCAGGGGGCCAAGTGCAGACAATGAGGGAAAGGGTAAGAGGGGCAGTGTCAGTGGAAGGGGGACAGGGTGATGCTGGGAGAGAAGAGGAGAGGAGAGGGGAAGGGCATTGGGGGCTGGAGGAGGAGGTGCTGGGAGAAGGCTTGAAGGAAGGGCTGGGCGTGAGAGAGGTGGGGATGGAGCAAGGCATGTGTGAGGGCACAGAGGGGCAGGAGGGGATGGGACAGAGAGTGCTGAGGGGATGGGTATCAAGGAAAGAAAGGGCAAAGGGGGCAGGGGCAGTAAGGGAAGGGGGAGGCACCAGGAGAGTGCAGGGCTAAGGGAAGGTGCAGGTGCCAGGGGATTCTGGGTTGAGAAGGAGGGGAGAGCTGGCCACCGGAAGCAGCACTGGATGGGGGAATCAGGGCAGGCTGGGGAGATTGTGGGGCTGGTGGAAGCAGGGCTGATGGGGGTTGTGAGGTTGGGGGCAGGGAGCTGGCCGGGGAAGATGGGGGGGGGGAAGCGGCCGCCGGAAGGAGGGCTGGATGCGGGCAGCAGGGCTGGCCAAGGGAGATTGGGAGGAGAAGCGAGGGGGGGGAGGGGACCTGGCTGTCCGGGAGGGGGTTGGGGGAAGTGGGGCAGGCTAGAGGTACAACGGCGGGGAGCAGGGGGGAGGAATGAATCAGCCTGCGGGGAGTGGGACTGACCTGGCCATATGTAGATCTTAGGATGCTGCCCCTGTTCCCCTCTCTCCCCCGCAAAGCACAAAGCATGAGTTAGTTGGGCCCGGGGATTCTATTGTTCCCCCCTCCCCACACACACACCCCTCGAGTAGTTGCGAACTGTCTGGCTGGTAGACACACTAATGCAGCCTGAGCACATTTATCAGCCAGGCAGTTCCAAACTACAAACTGATACATCTAGTAATAATAAAACTTACCTAATGAGAAAATACCAGACATGTTATAGGTCTGGTATTTTCTCAGTTTTTTATGTGTTTATATTTTTGGGCTGCAAAAAGCAGTATTGGAAAAAAAAGGGTTCCAGCTAAAGTAAAAAGTTTGGGGAAACCCTGGTCTAACCAGCTTTATGTCTGTCTTATAGTCCATTTATCCAATCCATATTCCTTAACTTACTGGCAAGAATATTGTGGGTGACTGTATCAAAAGCTTTGCTAAAGCTGGCACTGGGGGTTTTGGGAGGACCAGAAACAACTTATTTTAATAGTCATCATTTGATTAATGAATACGCAAATATGCAAATGAACATTACCGGTCCTCCAGAAGTTCATGAATGGATTTACTGGTCTCCGTGTCAAAAAGTTTAGGAACCCCTGATCTATATTATTAAAGGATAACTTGTGCAACAGAATCATACAGTCTTATTATATGTATTCTTGTACCTCTTGCTTTGTGCTTGGTATTTCCCAACACAAAAACATTCTGTGTATGTTGGAATTATTAATAATATTTTATATTATTAATATTGATATGGGAAATCAGAAAACACTAATTTAACTACAAATTCCTTTATGAAGTCCAATACCAAATGGTATTTATACAAACGCTCTAAATGTTCCCCCCAACAAGCAATCTATTGCATTCAAACAGTAACCAAATATTTATATAATTTAATTAAGATACTTAAAACCAGGGGGTAGTCAGGTAGGCATTAGCAGTAACCCTTTAAGAGTTTACTTTTATATCCTTTAACAAAAATGTGATGTCACTGCCAATTATTTACTTCAGTTTGAGACAGGTCAAATCCTTATTTTCAGTCTTAATCTGGATAAGATTTGCAACTTCTTTTCTTCTCAAGGCCTTTTCTCCCCTCCCCCTTGCTATTGAACAGTTTTTCCATTGTACTTGGGTTCACAAAAGTTTTGACACTGGTGTATGGGTTGGGGAAGGTCTGTGTTGGTTCATTTTAAGACAGATTCTCTTTTATTTAAAACCATCTAAGGTTACCCCTACTGCCAACACCCTTCTTTTTAGACACCACCTCTTACCTCGTTGGAAAGAAGAATAAATGTCAAAATATTTAGTACAGGTTGAACCTTGCTGGTCCGGCACCCTCGGGGCCTGACTGGTCTGAACAAGAGAATTTGCCAGACCAGAAGAGGTCAGGCGTCTAGACTCTCATTGGGCTCCCCTCCTGGCTGTTGCCCCAAGAGAACCTGGAGATCTGATCTCCTCTGTCCTATCTGCTTCCCCGAAGCCCATTCGCAGGGCTTTGCTCCCTGCTCCTAGCACCGCACAGGATGGCAGCTGCTCCTGGAGCTCTCTACCCCCGGAGTTCCCCAGTCCCGGCTCCCTGACCCCACGTGGAGCAGCAGCCACTCTTGGGTCTCCTTGCCCCTTCTGCCCAGTCTGCTCTGGGCCACAGCAGCTCCTGGGGCTCCCTGCCTACAGATCACTGGCCCTACCAGTTGCTGCCTGCCAGACTGGACCACAGATGTTGCCAAACCACAGAGTTCTGGACAAGAGAGTTTCAACCTGTAGTACATTGCTTTTAAAAAAAAATTAAACTATTCCCCAAGGCATCTCTAGCACTGTTAATTCTCTGATTACTTGACCAATAGAGCAGTCATGGTCAGAGTCAAAGAAAGTGTAGTGACTTTACAAAGTAGTTCAGGGACAACATTCTATGTTCAGGGAGTATCAAAGGAAGCAGTCAGTTATATCCCCTTTCTCCTGCCATGTATTTCAGCATGCGTTACACTCTTCACCCCCAGTTTTATACATTATCTCCTTTGCAACTTTTATTATAGTGACCACCAAATAGTATCTCTTGCTTAAACTAAGCTAAAATGGAACAACTTGAACCACTCTAGTCCGGCACACTCAGGACTTGATGGGTGCTGAACCAGAGAATTTGTTGAACCACAGGAGGTGAATATTCAAGTATCATTACCAACACTTCCACTGCTTACTGGACTCTTAGGGTGTGTCTAGACTACACGGCTCCGTCGACGGAGCCATGTAGATTAGGGTTGTAAGCAAAGGGAAATGAAGCGGCGATTTAAATAATCGCCTCTTCATTTAAATTAAAATGGATGCCGCGCTGTGCCGATCAGCTGTTTGGCGGCACAGCTCTGTAGTCTGGACGCTCCGCGGTTGACATCAAAGGCATTTGTCGACCTCTCCGTTATGCCTCATGGGATAAGGTTTAACTAAAATCGTACTGGACTATGGATCTTGATGGACCAGATAGTGCTGGACTAGAGAGGCTCAACATGTTTATGGCTTCTTTTTAGGAATCTTTTATAATAGTTTTTTATTATCTAGCAAATGCAGGAATGGAGTCAAGAAAAAGGCTTAGACCTGGGCAAATAACATTTTTTCAGTTTCCTGACAACTGAGAAAAAAACAAAATGTTTTCAGGTCAAAAGAACCAAAATATTTTGTTTTCCAAAATTTAACATTTGGGGTTTTTTAAATAAAATCAAGGGACATTTTGAAAGTTATTTTGAACCAAAAATCCAAATGTTACAAATTGAAACTCTGCTTTTTTAATGTTTCAGTTTTTAATCAAAACAATTTGGCAAAAAAGACATATGCAAAAACATTTGTGTTGATCAAGCTGCATGTTTTGCTAGAAAAGTTTAGTGCCACGAGTTCACTCAGCTCTCCAAGGCTACATGTACACTGTAGAGCTATTTTGGGATACTTCTAGTATCTCAAAATAGCTATTCCATGTCTTTTGAGCAAACCTGTTATTTCGAAATATAACAGGCTCGTTATTCTGACGTCCCTGTAAACCTCATTCCACAAAGAGTAAGGCACATTTTGGAATAGCGCTTTATTTTGAAATAAACTCAAAATAAGCTATGCAATTTGCGTAGCTCAAATTATGTAGCTTATTTCAAGCTCCAGGTGCAGTGTAGATGCACCCTAAAGGAACAAAAAAATAAGCTTGCATCTTCCCTCGCTGAGTTAATTCTCCATTATTTCTGCATTCTATTGGGGTATTTTCCAAGTTTATGATGGATGTTATGCTAGTGAGTATAATTAAAAGGACTTTAAAATTTTGAGTCTTCTTAAATAGTCAGCCAGTCAGTAATTGTTTGGTTATGTGAGTTTTATCCTACTTTTCTTCCGTATGCATTTAATTTTATTAAATAGTTTACAGTATTCCTTTCTTTAACACTTTTAACTTCAGTTCCTCTGGTTCCTCCAGATAGCACATTCTGGGAGCAGCATTCTTTAGTTAGCAGACTAAGTAGGAGCAAATGCTGATTTATTTATTTTGTAAGAGCAGCAGTAAAGTGCCCCCTGCACACACTTGTATTTGCCTTGCTGACTCAGGAGAATCTTGTTCTAGATGACAATATTCATGGCACAAAGAACACATCATCTTCAAGTGTCCTCAGTCCACTCAACCTCTCAGCAGTTGTCTGGGCCTTGTTTGGCTCTAACTATCTGAAAAAAAAAAACCGAACTATGTAGCACTTTAAAGACTAACAAGATGGTTTATTAGGTGATGAGCTTTCGTGGGCCAGACCCACTTCCTCAGATCAAATTGTGGAAGAAAATAGATTTGATCTGAGGAAGTGGGTCTGGCCCACGAAAGCTCATCACCTAATAAACCATCTTGTTAGTCTTTAAAGTGCTACATAGTCCTGTTTTTTGTTTCAGCTAGACTAGATTAAGACGGCTACATCTCTATTACTATCTGAGACACTTTTTATGAGCGTATTTAAAATACTTCAAGAACCTTTTCTTTTAATCTTCTACTTAAAGCGATCTTACTTGCTAAGGCCTACATTTCATAAAGAGACCGAATGAGGAGTGGCTCAGTTTTTGGGTGCCTGTCTTGGGATTTAGTTATCAATTAGTTCTGACCACATGCTATCATAAAGCAAAGCCCAGTAATATATTTCAAGTTGAGCACCCCAAATCATTTGTCATTCTTTAATAACTTCTAATAGGTCATTCCACAATCAACTGTCCTAGTTGGAGGACCACAAGTGAAGGCCCACTGGTGTTATTTCTAAACCTTAAGATTTTTATCCTGAACTCTGTCAATTTTACTGTCTCATAACAATGACAATGCCTCTCAATGGGTCATTGATTGATATGTGGTCACTGATGTGGCTGACTTCCAATCTTTTGGCAGCCTTAGGCTATATCTACACAGCAAGATTATTTTGGACGTTATTCCAAAGTAACGTAGTCTGAGTCTATACAGCAAGCAGTTATTTCAATGTAATGTTGAAATAATATCAAGCTGGAGGACTTCTTACTCCAACTCCTGTAACTCGTATTTTACAAGGAGTAAGGGATGTCAAGGAAGAGTGCTCTAACCTGGACTTCCTGCGCCAAAAGCCAAATTATGCGATTTTGACTTCAGCTACACAATTGAGGTAGCTCAAGTTGCGTAGCTTATTTCAGCTTTAGCTCTGCTATGTATACATGCCCTTACAGATTAACACTAAGACCTTGAATTAATAACACAAGTCAGCTAGAAGCCAACTGAAATGCAGAATTACATTTTCACTTAGAACATCCAAATGTTAATTTTTGTGTAAGTAATAGGACAACAAGTGTGATCCTTCCAATTGCTGAGTACAGGAGAATAAGGTCCTGACTAAATAGGAGGATTCCAGCTACTTTATTCTCTAATTATAATAAAAGTGGACAATCAAATTTTTATATCAAAGTGGCTAATTCCATTAATGTGTTTGCTCAAAAAAAAAGGGGGGGGGGAAAGGTATTACCACTTTCCTGTAACTAAAAGGAAAACACAATCCATTATCTTCCAGATATAAGCCTAACATTTGACTGTCACATTCATATATCACAGTTGGATTTGAGATGTCCTAAAAAACACACTTATTTTATTGGCTTTGTATTGGCTCACAATGTGGTGACTCATGCATAATTGCTGTCTGAAAACTACATGTCAGGAAAAACAATGAGAAATCTCACTCTAAACAGCTGCATCATCATTATAGATGGACATGAAAATGAGATATAAGCTGCTTTTCTCTCTATGGGGAGATACATTAGAGACATCTCCAACTCTTTAAGAGCCTGCAAATGTTTCACAGAGGTAGCAAACATGGCCATTATAAAGGGACAATCGATTCAGCAGGCAAAAAGCCACCTTTAAAGTGAGAAGTATGTTTTATAATGGGATTATGTTTCCTAATATTGAAAAAGCAAGATTTTAATAACAGGGAGAGTATTCCCCTTTCATAGATAGTTCAGGATATTCATCAAAATTCTACAGAAAATAATATATTAACACACCTCAATTTTTCTGTCTTTGTATGCTTTCTTTTTGCTTACATTTTTAATCAGTAAGGCTTCTCCTCATTACAGGCAGTCCCCGGGTTACGTACAAGATAGGGACTGTAGGTTTGTTCTTAAGTTGAATCTGTATGTAAGTCGGAACTGGCGTCCAGATTCAGCCGCTGCTGAAACTGACCGCCAGTTCTGACTTACATACAGATTCAACTTAAGAACCCCAAGTGTCCCCAAGTCAGCTGCTGCTGAAACTGATCAGCGGCTGATTCCAGGAAGCCCGGGGCAAAGCAACTCTGCCTCGGGCTTCCTGTAGTCAGCGCTGGTCAGTTTCAGCAGCGGCTGACTTGGGGACGCCTGGGGCAGAGCAGCTGGGGTGCTGGTGGGTTGCTCCAGTAGCACCGCTCCTCGGCGGTACTGGACCAACCCAGCAGCACCCCAGCTGCTCTGCCCCAGGCGTCCTGATTCAGCTGCTGCTGAAACTGACCAGCAGCGGCTGAATCAGGACGCCTGGGGCAGAGCAGCTGGGGTGCTGCCGGGTTGGTCCAGTAGTGCCCAGAGCAGTGCTGCGGGACCAACCGGCAGCGCCCCAGCTGCTCTGCCCCAGGGTCCACAACAAAAGCCTGGTCTGCTGGAGGGGGGGGACCACACTAGCTGCGCCCCCTCCCCAAGCAGACCAGGGACACGGGGAGCAAAGCCGCAGCGGCAGTGGAGTGCCGCGCCTCTGAGGCTTTGCTCTGGCAAAGCCTCAGAAGCGCGGGAACCCGCCACTGCTGCGGCTTTGCTCCCGGTGCCCCTGGTCTGCTGGAGATGGTCCCCAGCAGACCAGAGGCACCGGGAGCAGCTTTTCTCGCCCTGGAGGTCGAGGTGGCGGGACCTCTGCCTGCGAGCTCCGGGGCGAGAAAGCCCCGTTCGTAAGTGCGGATCCGACATAAGTCGGATCCGCGTAAGTCGGGGACTGCCTGTATTATTATTAAATCTGTATGGGGAATAATTTGTAATCATTGCAGCTTAGAACTTTTTTCCTAACTAAAGTATGCTGTAGTAAATCAAATCTATGGAGATTCCTGAGCTGTTTAGAAATTACAAATTATCTGCTATATGGAAAGTAAAATCAATTTTGCTAAGTTTACTTTAACTGAACAAAATAAAGTCAATCAATGAACCTGGTTATAACTTCAGATGTCTTATTGTTGATACAAATTAACAAATCACATTGACATCTGAGCTAAACTATTGTTGTCTTTATTTTGAGAAATAATGTTAATGCACAGTAGTATTTTAAAATTTTCATTTTTTTCTGTAGTTTACTAAAATTATATGAAATGTTTCCTCAGAAAATCAAGAAAAAGTCAAATACAAATTTTACCTACACTTACAAAAAGGAAAAAAAAACCCACTCCATATATTTCTGGATTTTTTCCATTACAAAAGTTTAAGTTGTATGGTGAGGAGAATTAAGTAGGATATGTTCTGCCAGCTATTTTAATAACTATTCAACTCAAATAGATTTAAAATTAGTCTGTCTCAAGAATAGTTCACATATCTGCAAAACAAACCCCAGGAGTCATCAATTTGTCTCTAGATCTCTGGCCATATCCATCTTTAGGTCTTAGATGTATTGACATAAGAGACTAAACAGAATAACCCCCAAGCCTAGTAATGCTGACTAGATAACACCTCAGTGTTTTCCTGAGAATATTGCTATTTGCAGTATATATTTATGGGGAAAATGTGTGGGCCACTGTAGGGTGCCCAAGTTTGGGGTTCCCATGAGTAGGCAGCATTTCTTTAAAAGACGAGAGGAAGGGAGCTACCCACAAATAACTTGGAAGACAGTGCAATTCAGTCCTTGCTTAAAGGATATCTAGCTTACATTGTTTTCATTAAGCAACAGATCATCCAGTTTGGAGTGTTAGGATCTGATCCAAAGTCCGCTGAGGTTGATGAAAATACCTTGGATAAGATCATCAGTGCTTGAGTGTTACCATGAAGTAATAGTATACATCCCTGGAAATACTACGGTTTTGTGTATCTTTTTGAATTGTAATTGAGCAAAACCAGAATTGCTTTAGAGGGTTAGTGTTTTTTCTTTTTTGTTCACTATCTGCTATCACTGTGCAGCAGTGCACTGAGAATCACTGGAAGTGAAAGATTAAGCTTCTTCATGACAATCAGAAGTTTTGGAGGGTCTTTGTGATGGGCTGTATCCCTCCCCCACACTGTTCAGGAGGGGGTTAACCCAACCCGGTGGGCAAGGAAGGCCACACCCACTTTAGCTTGCTGGGCATGCTCCAGCTGCTCTAGGATAAAAGAGAGCTATTCAGGTCAGTTGGGGTGAGCGGCCAGGGGAGAAGGAGCTCAGGACCAAGCTCGTGAGCAGTTGCAGCCCCAGCCGCCTCAGGTGAAGCCACCCCAGCCTGCGCAGTAGCCGTCCGCGGGACACTACCTCGCCAACCAAACCCGTGAGGTCAGCACGGCCCATGGGGAATGGTAGG
This sequence comes from Pelodiscus sinensis, assembly GCF_049634645.1. Classification (NCBI taxonomy): domain Eukaryota; kingdom Metazoa; phylum Chordata; order Testudines; family Trionychidae; genus Pelodiscus; species Pelodiscus sinensis. Next base: position 40,154,454 of record NC_134718.1, read on the forward strand.
ACGGAGCCCTGGGTGAAGGGTTGCCCTCCAGGAATTCAGTGCGCTGCGGCTGGAAACCCTACTGAGCCAGCTGTGGAAACTTCCCTGGGCTGGGACCCAGTGGAGAGGGAGGGCCCAGGTCCCCCTACCTCCCACCAACCCCACAGTAACGCTGCTCCCAGGTTCTTGGGAGGCTTATCTGCTGACTAGACCTGAGTGGCTGTATTTACCCTAGTAGGGGTGAACTAGACTTTGGGCCTAGGCCAGAGTGGCTGTATTTACCCTAGTGCGGGTGAACTGGACTTTGGGCCTAGGCCTGTAAGGCTGTACTTGCTCTAGCAGTAGAAGCTGTGCTTTGGGAGGACCATCAAGGGGTGTCCTGGGCACAAGGATGCCCGTGTATACCGTCTTGGTAATTAAAAGAAACTTAGCTGGACATACAGAATGGACTGGATGTGTCCTCATCCATTTCCTCATCTAAACCAGAGAATTTAAAGCAAATTGGTTCTAACATCTACTTCTCTGGCCCTGTTAACCTCAGGTTCTACTTGAAGGATAAAGACATCATACATTTACTTTCAGGGTTGTTTTTTTACAAAATATAATGCTCTGTGTTAAGTTCATGGAGAATATGTCCATCACTGACTATTAGCCAAGATTGTTAGGGATGCTAAATTTAGACTACTAGGAAGAAGGCCGCACTCCATACCTTCAGTATTAGTTTTCTCTAAAATGCTTTCAGTTCTATGTCAAAGTCCAGCTTCACAGAAGGAATTTCAGGGTTGCATTGGGGGTGAGGGAGGAAAAGGATTGTCAAATTAGCTAGGAGACAAAACAATAGGATCATATGATCTATTTTCGTCATGCAAAAGGCTGATAGTGAGATGTCTTGATATTCTATACTAGGTCTTATGTTGTGTAATACATTTATTAATGATCTGGAGATATGGAAGGAAGGTGAGTAGCAAAGTAGCAAAACTTAGAGGTGATACAAAGTTGTTTAAATTAATCCTGAAATGAGAGGACTCTTGGAAACTTCAGAGAGGCTTGAATAAATTAAGTGATTGGATAACATGATAGCAAATGAAACTGTCTGTTGACAAATGCAATGTAATGTATATTGGAGGAAAAAGCTTAAACTATAAACTTCTAAATTAATTGTACCAGCCCAAGAAAAGGAATCCTGGGTATCATTGTAAAAACAGCTCAGTAAAAATCTCTACTCAAGAGAACATTTAATGTAAACTAAAAAGATTGTGTGGCATTGAGAACGAGTGCCAGAAGTTACATAATGTCACTGAGACCAAGAACTTGACAAGATTTTAAAAAGAGATTGGATGTTATATGGATATCCAAAACAGCTAGCATTATAACATTTTTTGGAAGAGATTATAGGTCACACTTGAGGACTTATGTCATTCTCTAATGGTTAGATGCTAGGAAGAGACTGATTGTGGGATTTCATATCTGTGTGTCCACTCCATATGTATGTATGTTGAGGGGGATTCATACACCTTTCTCTGAAGAGGTTAGTGTCAAAGGGTATGTCTAAACTGCCAGCCTAGTTCAAACTAGGGTGGCTAATGTAGGCATTCGAACTTGCAAATGAAGCCCAGGATTTAAATATCCCAGGCTTCATTTGCATGTTCCTGGGCGGGCACCATTTTTAAATGCCCGTAGTTCGAACTACCTGCCCCCGGCTACACGCGGCACGGACTAGGTAGTTCAAATTAAAGCTCCTAATTCGAACTACCTACTCCATGCCATGTGTAGCTGCGGGCAGGTAGTTGATACTACGGACATTTAAAAATGGCACCCGCCCGGGAACATACAAATGAAGCCCAGGATATTTAAATCCCAGGCTTCATTTGCAAGTTCGAATGCCTACATCAGGCATGTCCAAAGTCCGGCCCACGGGCCAATTGCGGCCCGTGTTCCGGTTTAATACGGCCCCACAGGTAATTTGGCAATATCTATCTTTTATGGCCCCCAACGAATCATATGTATTGAGATGAATACATTGTAAAATCTCAGTTAATGTCAGTTGGTCTAAATCAGTTATAAATATATTTGGACACAACATGTATACTTGGTGTTATGTTCCTGTTCATATTTTTTTAACTTAAAAGTTGACAGACAACCTTTATTACCAATAATATGTAATGTACTTTACAATGTTCCTGACATATATTTCAGTTTCCTGGATTTTTTTTTCATCTGGCCTTCAGATATGAAAGGCAGAGTGATTTAACACCTGTTTAGATTTGTCATCCATGTGACGAAATGAAAAGTATGCCATTTGCAATAAACTTTGCATAAAATAGTTAATTTGCATTTAATTTTAATGGTTCAAAGAATGTCAGGCAAAATGGTCGGCCCTCACGCATGTTCACTTCATCAAATCTGGCCCTCTTTGAAAAAAGTTTGGACACCCCTGACCTACATTAGCCACCCTAGTTTGAACTAGGGTGGCAGTGTAGACATACCCAAAGATAGGATTCTGGCTGGGATGGACTTTGGGTCTGATTCATTGTGGCAATTCTTTTGTTTATTTGCATCTATTCCATTAAGAGCTTGGCTGTGTAGGAGACAAAACTTTCTTGGAGGTCAGCTCAATGTTATGGAGCAAACTCCTCCAGGAACCAGCACAAACCTTGCTATCTCATGCCACAACGGCAAAGTGCACTTCTTTGACTTATCTTCACCAATGCCAACATCTAGCACAAATCACTAAAATGCTCTTTTCTTGGTCACAAGGCAAGCTATTCTTGAGATTCCTCTCAGAACCTCTGAAATGCGCTCTCAGGCACCAAGCTTGATTTACCTCACCTTGCTCTAGGTAGAGTCCCATGGTCCACTCACTCAGCCTGAATTTCTAGACTGAGACCCCCTGTTCATCAACCAAGTTTGGGAGGTCCAGATGAGTATAGTATCTGTAAACTCTTTTCCTATGGGGACCTGTGACCAGCAAGCTAATTAAAATTAATAATAAACCATGCCTTCAGAACAAAGCATTATTCATTTACCCAAAGACACACAGTATGCAGAGTAATTCATAAAACCAAGTCCATATCCACGGAACTTACCTACATCTTAAACTTGCCTTGCAAGTTTTGAAAGTTCCTTCTCAGCCCAAATATCTCCATCTCAGATCTGGGTGACACAGACTGCTCTATTGTAGCATCTGTATCTGTCTGCCAGAGATTCAACCTCAGCTGTTGATGACACCCATTCAACTACCCACTTTTCCTTCCTCTTCAACCCACCTTCATTCTTAGGTGTGGACTGGGAAGAGTACAATTTGCCAGACAGTAGATGCAGCCAAGAAGGGGCATTCTCTACATAAGAATAGATCTAGGTCAGATCAATGGTCCATTTAGCCCAATATCCTGTCTTCCAATAGTGGCCAATGCCAGGAGCTTCAGAAAGAAAACAGAACCAGCAATCATCAAGTGATCCATCCTGTTGTCTATTCACAGCTTCTGGCAATCAGAGGCTAAGGACACTCAGGTCATGGGGTTGCATCCCTGACCATTTGGATTAATAACCATTGATGTACCTACTTTCAGTGAATTTAACTAGTTCTTTTAAAAACCCTGTTATAGTCTTGGCTTTCACAGCATTCCCGACAGTGAATTAGGAAGGTTGAGAGTGCATCGTCTGAGTACTTCCTTTTATTTGTTTTTAAACCTGCTGCCCGTTGATGTCACTGGATGAACCCTGGTTCTTGTGTTTATGTGGTGAAGTAAATAATGTTTATTTTTCACTTTCTCTACCCTAGACAATTTTATAGACCTCTATGATAACCCTCCTTATTCATCTCCTTTGCAAGCTGAAAAGTCAGTCTTTTTCATCTCTCTCCATACAAAAGCTGTTCCATCCCCCTCATTATTTTATTGCCCTTTTTGTAACTTTTCTCATTCTAATATATCTCTTTTGTGATGGGGTAACTGCAAGTGCAGGCCATTTTCAAGGTGTGCACAACCATGAATTTGTATTGAGCATGATGATATCTGCTGTCTTATTATAAATTTCTTTCCTAATGATTCCTAACATTCTGTTCACATTTTTGATTGCCATTGCACATTGAGCAGATGTGAATCAAGATCTTTCGTGAATGGTAACTGTTGATTTAGACCCCATCATTTTGTTTCTATAGTTGGGATGATGTTTTTCAGTGTGCATTACTTTGTCGACATTGAATTTAATCTGTTTCTCAGTTTTGGTAAGATCCCTTTGTAAATTAGTTCAGTCCAAAGCAAACTGAACTCTTATGTAATTTTGTATCATCTGCAAATTTTGCCACATTACTGTTTGCCCCCTTTCCTGACCATTTATTCCTTCTCTTTGTTTCCTGTCCTTTAATCTTTGTTAATTGTACCTTTGCCATAATTTTGCCTTTTCTGCTAGGGTTGATAAACAGTAAACCAGTAAGCATACCTATAAGTATCAGGCTTATTGCTATGCTTACCGGTTAACCAACTCTTCACAGTAAGTCTGGCTGTGGCTATCTGCACTAGGCCAGAGCAGCCACAGGCACGGAGGGGTGAAGAGGTTGGGCAGCAGGATCTCATGGCTGTGTCAGGGCCAAGGAGCTGAATGGCAGGCTGGGCAGCAGGAAGTGGATCAAATTGGTTATCCGATAAAGCACTCTCGTTTATTTTCTGCTTTGTTCCTGGAACACAACCCTTTTTGATCTCACCCCCAGAAAGTAATCTGTTGTATACAGACATCTGTCTGGGTGGCTAGCCTCCGGCCAAGGGTTCTCCTGGATAGGTGCTGGTGGGTTCCTCTGGACTGGTGGAGCTTGGAGTTGACCTTTATTATGTTGAATGGGCCAGTTCCCACATCTCAGAACTATTGTTTCGGGCTATTTGCAGATTCAGACAAATATCTATATCCCTTGATTACATTGAGTTCATATTGTCAAGCTTTTCTTCATGAAGCCTAAAAACTTACCTTTTTTAAAATAAAGCTGAGATTCTGTGATTATGTGACTATCAGACCTGTGTCTTTCAGACTTTGAAGTGATTGAGATCATATGACTGTTAGACTTCAAAGTGGTTTTTACCCATGAAAGTTTATGCCCAATTAAATCTGTTAGTCTTTAAAGTGCCACAGGACTTCTCGTTGTTTTAACTGGAACTTAGCTATTCCGAGGGTATATCCACACAGCCAGGCAGTTCTGGATCAACAAACTTAGGCTCACACAACCATGCTAAAATGGTAATGTAAACAGCATGTTTATGTTGGGGGCTACATCCCTTCCTAGGCTTCAGAACCTGACTCCATCCTGATCTGAAATGTCTACAGTTATTTTTAGGTGGTAGCATGAGCCAGTAAGCCCAAATCCACTGACCTGGCTTGGACTTCAATATCTGAGATATAGGTGAGAGGATTATTCTAGGAGAGGGTGGGTGAGATTCTGTGGCCTGCATTGTGCAGGGGGTCAGACTAGATGATCATAATGGTCTCTTCTGACCTTAACAGCCTGGTCCCAGGAAGAGGGGGAGGGCTGGGGGGCATCGGGTGGCTGGTTCGTGCCGTGCCAGGTGCAGGGTCTGCTGGCTGGGTGCTGGCAGGCTTGCACCTGGCATGGGCACCGTAGCCAGCCCATGCCCCTTTAAGGGCTCCGGGTCTGGGAGGGGGGCAGACGAGTTTCCCTGGTGGTGCCCAGAGTGGCCACCAGGGAAACCTAGGGAGGGCTAGCCTCCCACTAGTTCGAATTAAGTGGTTAACTAGTTAATTCGAAGTAGGCGTTAGTCCTCGTAGAATGAGGTTTACCTAGTTCGAATTAAGCGCTCCGCTAGTTCAAATTAAGTTCGAACTAGCGGTTTGTATGTGTAGCGCCTATCAAAGTTAATTCGAACTAACGTCTGTTAGTTCGAATTAACTTTGTAGTGTAGACATACCCAGAGAGATTTAAACAATAGATAGAGCTTGTTGATAGACAATATTTGCAGTTTATTTTTCTTTTGCTAGAATAAAAAGGGGATAGAGGTGCAGGAGTGAGGGCAGGGGGCTGGGAGGGTTGAGGAGTCTCAAAGTTGTATGGGGAACAAGCACAGATTTCTAGGAAAGTGGCTTTTGACATCCTGAAGTTTGGCCAACTACTGCTGGTCATCCCAGGTCTGAAGCACTACCCTATACTAACAGTCAGTGCTGGTTGGTCAAACCCAAAAGCAATGGTTCACTAAGAAAGGCTGTCTTAGGAAAACATCTAGAAGGTTCTGCTTCATTTCAGCCTCTTTCTCCTGAGGTACTTCTCTTGGCCTAATTCTGGACTCATTGCATTGAATGTAGATTTGTTTGCAGCACCCTGTTTGTTTGTCACCATGTGGATCAGAGTGATCATCAACGTTTTCACCTTGCTGCTTGGCAGCATTTTGAAAATTGCTTGCAAACCCCTCCTGGATGAAGGGAAGAAACAAGAGGAAGCATGGGAACTATTATATTCATCCCTAAGTCCAAGACTTCCATTGCCTTTTTTATGTATCCCACAATATGCATCACAAAAAAATCCCAAAATGAATACAGCCCAATTAAGGAGGAATGCAAGATGTCTGACTAGAATAGTAAGCACTTATTTTGAAACACTACTGAGCTGTGTGGTCACAATGACATGAGGCAAATGTATCTTAAGCACAGGGTACCAATGCACAGGTTATGCAACTGTGTATCCATGTTAAGTGATCCAGGAGGAAAACCCATGCAAGTTTTCCTCATGCCGATGCTTAGCCTCTGGGATTGCTCATGTGTAAATTATACCTTTGCATAATGTATATCCTGCATGCAGGATAAGGTGTCTGAGTAACTTTAAGCTATCAACTTTATTGCTTTTTGTAATGTATTTTAGCAGATACTGCCTTTATTTTTAAGACTGTTTTATCATTCTGAATAAAATATATTTTATATAAAATTTCCCTTTCTTTAAAATAACCATTCCCACCCTCTCAGTTAATGAAGAAAAATGCTATTATATAATACATATTTGTAAGTAATTGAGCTAATTTTAGTATAAGTATACTTAGTTTTAACAAGTTGCCAAGTCCAGCTGGCATTGTTATAAAATCCCCATTCACTGCCTGGCATATGTGCAGTAACCATGGTATCTTTCTACACTATATAAAAGCAGAACCATGAGCACAGCTGAGTGGTAGACACTGAGCTTTTAATGGTCCCTACTGTAACTCATTATTTATAATTGTTTTTTAATTAATGGATTGATTGCTTACTAATAGGAGAACAGAACATTTGTTATTTTCAAGAACTTTGTCTTCTCTGCTGCTGAAGCTGCTGTATGTCATGTGCTCCAGGCACTGCACGTCCTGCTGAGGATAGCTTCAGTTCGGCAGCATGGTGGGAGCAGATGCTCAAACAGTAGTAATGACAAAAGCTGTTGTGTGGACATACTGAATTACATTATTTGTAGCTTATAAAAGTAGCTTTACTTCTAACTGGTTACAAAAAGATGGTTGAAGTTGTAGTGCAAGGCTAGGTCTAGAAAATAGGCTAAAAGACTCTAGTCCTGCCTACAAGATGTGCTACCTTCTTTGCTATATTTATAGAATACACCCTCACTCTCAAGACACTACTTTTTTCTGGTAGGAACAGCTGGTGAAGTATATGGGCTGCATGATTTCTCAATTATTTCAACATCTATTACTTCAACTAAATGATGCTTTAAGTTTTCAAATGCTGTTAGAGATGCATTAGATGAGAGTGTTCTTAAAACAAGATATTTTCCGCCTGTTAAATCTAGTTTTACCCAAGAAGTGCAAATTATCTAATCTGAAAAAATGCAAGAGGCACTTTCTCATCCTATTAAACTAAATTAAATTAATGCTATGATTGGATAGCACTCAACATTTAGTTTATGGTTGTTCACACAACTTAACTCTGTTCCATTGTACTTATGCATGTCTGTGAAACAGTCTTCAATTATAGAGCTCATAATATTTGTGTGCAAGTTTCTTGACTTGGATAGCATAGCGTTCTTCTTGAGTTTACACAGAGATGAGTAATATGAGCGAAAAAGATGCAGAAAACCTTCCCCCTATGTGGCCCATGTAAGGGGGAGTGTCAAAGGGTATGCACCCCATCCTTTTTTGAGTGTAAGGAAGAGAACAGGGTCATGATACCACCACAATTACAGTCTACAAGACCATTCTTAGGCTCACAGCATTATAGCCCACAGGTCAGAGTCTGCCTGACTGACTGGAGATTCAGGGGTGTGCAGCCTAATGGCCAGAGTCAGTATGGCTGGCTTAGGGTCAGGGCTTTGCAACTCAATGATCAGATTCAGGGCCTGCCACCAAAGGAGGACCCAAGCTGACCCAGCTCCACCAGGTTCCAATAAATGTGTTTGAGACCTAGTCAGCGGGTCTCCTACTCCAACGCTGATCTTACGTGTGTGGGAGATATCCCTCACCCTGCGTCCCTGAGCCACTTCCTACCACTCTCCTGAAGCTGTAGTCCATGTATCATTGGGGTCTCCAGGTCCCCAGGCGCTGGTAGCTCCCTGGAGCTCTGGCTCCTGCCAATCATCTCTGTTATGCTTACAAGAAGCACATGGAATCTTTTTATTAAGAATACAGTATCACAGCATCTATCAAATGCTAAATAAAGACAAGCTCCCCACCCCCCGCCCCACACACACACATACAGATCTGCAGATGGTTTAGAGTTACCAGTCTGCTGCGGCTCAGTCCTGGCCAGGCAGGACTGACTGAGTGAGGAGTCAGGGTCTTTCGATCGCGATTTGAGGCTCCTCTGAGGCTTGTCTTGCAAGATTGAACCCAGAGTGTCATGGCAAGAACTCCCCATTTTATGCTTGTGAGATCCCATTTGAATCTATGGGTTTTGCAGGGTCATGCTGCAGTCCTTGATATGTTAATCCTAGGATGTTTTGCCCACAGTTATTCTTTGATGTTTACGGTCAGGCTTCAGTATCTCTTGTTTGTTGTTTCATTGGGAATGTCTACTTGTCTCCAGGGCTCAGCTATTCTGCTAATTTCTTCAGCCTTCATTCAGCTTTAGGCACCATGGATGTTCGTTCATCATCTCCATTTGTCTCAAGTCTTTTTGACTATCTGGACCTTAATGATGACTTTTACACACATTCTCACTCATAATAAACAATTTACAGAACAAGAGCATTCCAGACAAGGATGACATAGATACTAGAAGACACAGCTCAGTTTGCAGTCTTGGCATTGTTTAATCATAAGAAGCATACAGAACATATATTCTTGAACCAATATTAAAATATTACATTTTTGTTACAACTGTAGGTATCAGATCTCTGGTCTGGTTCCTGGGATTTCTGGTTCCCACAGTCAGGAGCTGTAGAAGTTCCTGGCCTAGAGCCTACACCAAGTGTGCTTCTCCCTCAGTGTGCAGCCCAGACTTAGCTAAACTGCTCTCCTTTATACGAGCACAGCAGTTGTAACAAGCCCATGACAGGCTGAGGGAGTGACATTTCCTTCATCTATAGTATGGGATTAATCCTGTCTCTGCTAGATGGATCGAATTGCAACACCTATACTCCTGAGCAGTGTTCCCTCTAAGATTTTTGTCATCCATGAGCGGAGTGAGTTTTGTCTTGTGCATCAATATTGAGGTCATGTGCACTTTTTTGATATATATATATATATATATTATGGAAGAAAGAATACTAAAATTGCCCTTTCCCAGTCCCAAAGAATAAAAAGAGCTGTTTAAATCAGAACTTTCACTCACATATCCTCATTATTATGGCTGACCCTAAGTGCTAATGTACTATATTTGTTCTACATCTGCTAATTGACCATCCCTGAAGTTTTGCATTTCTGCAGCAGATGTGATTTAATCCTGGCATCAAAGTTTCTGGGGAAAAAAACCCTATTTGACTTAGAAAGAAAACAAAACAAAGCAGGACATTTTTCATTCTAACTGGGTTACAAAAAAAAGTTTGCCAAAACCTCCTTCTTCCCACTAGAGACACTTTAGGAAAACGTTGCAGCCCACAGCCCTTGGCATGATTACCTATCAGCCCAGGAGAGCTGCTGCAGCAATATTAGTTCAACTCCCACCTTCTTCCCTTAATATAGGCTCTGGCCACATTTCTCCTCCTTGTGTCCTTAGGGGTTCAGCCCATCTTCTTCCATTTAAGGTCTGCAGCCCACACCCTTTTCTGATCTTTTCCTGCTCTCTGAGACTGGTTTGAACACCTCCATCCCTTTCTGTCTGCCTGGCCGCTCGCCCTGCCTTCCCGGAAGCCCATTACATGGCCGTCTCTCTGTGCCCACAAGCACAGCCCCCTGCTGGCTACACAGGTTCATCTGAGCCTCTCAGCCCCACTTGCCTCATGCCACCGGGCTGCTCCCTTGGGGGCAAGGAGGGAAGTTTCTCATGAGCCCCTGGCACAGCAGGTCAGTACCTGCCTCTCCCGGCCCGCGGGCTGCCACATACCACTCCTGAGCTGGGTGCTGCTGGCTGGCTGGTGCCTTCCCAGCCCCAGGAGCACTATCTGCCCCACGGCAGCTGGTGGAGCACCTCACTCAGACTTTGAGCTCACCAGTGGGTGCCCGCCTGACATGGGTCCACCGGAGCAGCTGACACACGGCTACAGATACTGCCCACCACGAGGCTCTGACCCCAGCTGAGGCCACTGCTGCTGCCCAACACATGGCTCCGGCTCTGACCCCTGCCGAGGCTGCCACAGCCGCCCAATATGTGGCTCCATCTCTGGCCCCAGCTGGGGCCACTGGACCAGCCACCACCTGCCACATGACCCACAGCTCCAGCCCTGGAGAAGAACTGAAGCTGGGGCCATGGCCACGTGGTAGCTACCCTGCTGCTCCTGGGGCAGGGCAGCCACCTGCCACCAGCCTCACTCCCAGCGTAGCTGAGCAGCCACTGTGTGGTTCTGCTGAGGAGGTGGGCAAAAGGCAAATTTTTGGTGCACACCTGCGCAGACGCACACCTTAGAGGAAACACTGCTCCTGAGAGTTGTAGCTGCAGGAAAAGCACATGAATCATTTCTGTTTCTTAGAAGTTTTTTTTTTTTTTGTAATAATGGATCATATCTGAGGCACATGAACATTTCCAGGGAAGAGCAGGAGGGGTTGTGATACATGAGCAGCACATGGAGAGAGGAGAGGCGGGTGCCCCACAAGGAGCTGAGGTCCTGTTCCTGCAGAGCTATGAGGGCAGCCTGCAGTAACTGCAGCAGGTGGCAGGTCCGACTCAATGGCTGGAATACTGTGGTGTCCGCAAGGGCAACCAAAGCAGGCAGTGAAAAGGCTTTGCTGTCCCTCAAGGAGGTAGGCAAAGGAGAGAAGCCTGAGACATGACTGAATAGGAGGGTCCCTGTAGACTCAAGCCTCAGATAGCCTCAGGCGGCAGCTTCAGGAGGAGATCACTGTCCTGATGTCCTGCCTAAAGTGCTTCCACATGGTCTTAAATGCGATTCAGCATCCAGAGGGTGTGGATGCTCTATTTAAAGATAGCTCAGTGCTATTTCGGTGGGCATCTGCTGTGTAAACACAGTTACAAAATTAGTAATTTTGGAGTTTCTATTCTGAAATAGCTTATTGGGACATAAGCGTTCAGTTTAGACAGAGCTTTATCAGCCTGTGAGCTAGAATGCAAAATCTTCTATGATTGAATAGAAAAGTATAACATTTTAATCAAATTTTTGATTAACCAATCCATAAAACTAGAATGTAATAGAGAATTATAGCCCTTCAATAGAATTTTAAGAGGGTCCAAAACTACATAAGGGATGTTATTCTCTAAGGGTATGTCTACACTACAGAGTTAGTTCGAACTAACGGACGTTAGTTCAAACTAACTTTGATAGGCGCTGCACTAGCACTCCGCTAGTTCGAACTTAATTCGAACTAGCGGAGCGCTTAGTTCGAACTAGGTAATCCTAATTTTACGAGGATTAAGCCTAGTTCGAACTAGCTAGTTCGAATTAAGGGGTGTGTAGCCCCTTAATTCGAACTAGTGGGAGGCTAGCCCTCCCCAGCTTTCCCTGGTGGCCACTCTGGCCAACACCAGGGAAACTCTATTGCCCCCCTCCCGGCCCCGGCGCCCTTAAAGGGGCATAGTCTGGCTACGGTGCCCGTGCCAGGTGCAAGCCTGCCAGCACCCAGCCAGCAGACCCTGCACCTTGCACGGCTCGAGCCAGCCACCCGATGCCCCCCAGCCCTCCCCCTCTTCCCGGGACCAGGCTGGCGGCTCCCAGGAGCTTGCCCGGGACCGCAAGAGGCGGGCACCCGCCTGGGCTAGTGCGGACATCGTGGACCTCGTCCACGATCTCCGCACTAGGCACAGGAAAGTGGCCTTCTAGGGCAGGAGAGCTGCCAGCCTGGCCACCCAGGAGCAGGTGTGCATGAAAATCAAGGGGGTCCACTGAGACCCCCGACCCTGAGCCCTGAGCTTACAATGGCTGTCCTGGGTCAGACCAAAGGTCCATCTAGCCCAGTAGCCTGTCTGCCGACAGCGGCCAACCCTAGGGACCTTGGAGGGGATGGACCGAAGACAGTGACCAAGCCATTTGTCTCGTGCCTTCCCTCTCCAGTCTTCCACAAACCTTGGGCAGGGACACCACTCCTACCCCCTGGCTAATAGCACTCCATGGACCCAACCTCCATCTCACGTCCCTTTAAACTCTGTTCCAGTTCTAGCCTTCACAGCCTCCTGCAGCAAGGAGTTCCACAGGTTGACTCTTTGCTTTGTGAAGAACAACTTTCTGTTACTAGTTTGAAGCCTGCTACCCATTCCTTTCCTTTGGTGTCCTCTAGTCCTTCTTTATGGGAACTAATGAAGAACTTTTCTGTATGTACCCTCTCCACCCAACTCCTGCTTTTAGAGACCTCTATCCTGTCCCCCCTCCGTCTCCTCTTTTCTAAGCTGAAAAGTCCCAGTCTCTTTAGCCTCTCTTCATATGGGACCTGTTCCCAACCCCTCATCATTGTAGTTTCCCTCCCCTCTCCCACCCTCTCTCTTCCCCTCTCCCACCTCCTTTTCCCAGTCTCCCCCAGTTTTGTTCAATAAAGACAGATTCCATTTTTGAACACAATTGTCCTTTATTTTGTACATCAAGAAAAGGGGCTAGGGAAGGGTAAGTGGAAGGAGGTGAGGGAGGAATGGGGTACGAGCCCCCGATGGGGAGGACTGGGCTGGCTCTGCTGGCTTCTGGGGGTGGAATCTCTCCTGCAGCCCCCCAATTGCCCTCTCTCCCCAGATGGCAGCCTGCGGCAAGTGCAGCCGGTCTGATGGCCGAGTGCTGTGATGTGCCCAGTGTGGGCACTCCGGGCACTCCAAGCCAGGACTGGTTTGCAAGCGGGGAACCCCTGGGGTGGGGGTCGGGTCCCTTTAAGCGCAGCCCTCGGCTAGTCTGAGACAGCATCTCCACGCTCTAAGTCCTCCTCTGATGTCCTGCCGGCACTGCTTCCGGCCATCCTTAACCCCGGTTCAGGGTCCACTTAATGTGGACATGCTAGTTCGAATTAGCAAAACGCTAATTCGAACTAGTTTTTAGTTCTAGACGCGTTAGTTCGAATTAGCTTAGTTCGAATTAACTAATTCGAACTAAGTTAGTTTGAATTAGCGCTGTAGTGTAGACATACCCTCTGTTATGTATGATTGTTAAAAAGCTATTTGGAAGGTTAACATCATGTAATTCTATTCTATTTTTAGAATAATATTCATAGAATTGTATTTGTTTAATTCTATATGATTAAAACATCATATACTAGTTGATGGACATGAGCAGACTAGGGCCAAATCTTCAGCTATTGCAAACCATAAGCTGTTATGAAGTCTGAGGCTATACTGATATTACATTAGATGAGGGTTTACATTAGCCCTTGGTTTTCTATTTTTTATTCCAAAGTATGAACATCTCTCCCTGAGTGATCTTATTGCACTGTCCAAGTCTCTTTCCCAGTACTTCCCATTATGTTTTCTGGAGATGTGTACTTCTGGTCCATTTTATTTTAGATTAAAGAAAACAAAAAAGAAAGAATGAACCATGAGACTCAAAGCAGAGTATTTCTTTATCCATCATGAAAGTCCAGTGAATTCACTGAGGTTAAAGAGAATTGACTGACAACGGAAAATCTCATTGGTATCATATGTGCTTGTATAGCACTTAACAAACTGAGCTCAATCTAGGGCTAGGTCTTCAAGATTTTCTGGTTGAATATTCTGCTTTTGTCCATCAATTGTAAACTTATCACATGCCAAAGCTTTTGGTGCCCATCTGATCATGGCCATGCAGAGTTATTGCTGGGAACACAGGTTTTGGAAATTGTTGGTCTTCCATTTTAAATTGTGAGGGGTTAGCCACCTGAGTGCATAGCCAACATCTTAAATGCATATATATTCCAAGTGGCTAGCCCCTTTTGCCACTTGTGCCTCTGTGGCTTCACTCTGATTTTAGCATGCTAGCTTGATGTCTCCTTGAGCTGGAAATTACAGCCCTGAGCTTGAAGTGTAGATGTTGAGCACATACAAACTGGATAGTTAGTTTAATAAATTAGATAGCCAGTGATCCTGTACTTTCATTTCCTATATAACAGTCTATAGGATTTCTTGAATTAATTCCTGTATAAAATATAACACATCTTTTAGGAACATCCATTCTTATCTGATTAATTACTATCTCTGGTAAGATGTTTTAATGGTTAAATACCCTCACTGTTAAAAAATTGAACCTTGTTTCTAGTCTGATTTTTCTTTTACTTCATATTCTACCACATAGATCTTGTTATTCCCTTTTCTGCTAGATTGAAGATGTCTCTGTTATCAAATTTCTGCTCACCTGCTAGGTACTTATAGACAGTGATCAAGCCTTCCCTTATGCTTCTGTTTGATAAGCTTTTTTGACTCTTTGAGTCTTTCACGATAAGATGCATTTTTCAATCTTTTAATTATTCTCATGGCTCTTCTCTGAACCCTCTCCAGTTTTTATTAACATTCTGCTTGAATTATAGATACTAGAACTGGACACAATATTTCAGAAGCAATTGAACCAGTGCCAAATAGAGATAACACAGACTCCCTGTTTAAACATCCTGGGATTGCATTAGCCCTGTATTGGTCACAGGCTCACATTTGAAGCTCATTTTTCCAATTATCCACCAGGATCTCAAGTCCTTTTCAGAGATACCAGCTTCCAAAATAGTCCCACATCCTCTAAGTACGCCCTATGTTCTTTGGTTCCAGAGCACTGTATGTTTGGTTGTATTAAAATACATATTGTATGCTTGTGCTGATATTACAAAGCAACCCAGAGCTTTCCATTTAAGATTATTATCTACCATTCTTCCAATCTTTGTGTCATCTGCAAACTTTATAAGAAATTATTTTATTCTCTTCCTTGTGACATGTTAAATAGCATGGGGCCAAGATCCCTTCAGGATAACAGTAGAAACTCATCCACTCAATAATTCCCATTTACATCTTGAGACCTGTCAGTTGATTTTTAATACATTTAATTTGTACTCTGTTGATTTTGCTTCATTTTGTTTTCTTAATCAAAATGTTTGTGCAGTACCAAGTCAAATGCCTTATGAAAGTCTATTACATTGATATTCTTCGCATCCACCTACTTCTCCACAACCTACTTCACATCCTACCTTTCCACAACTACCTTCTCCCTCTGCTCTCACATTGACCTTGTCAATCTCATTACACATTTTACAACTAGAGAAACTGAGACTTGTTTGCTAACTACTGTGGCCTGTCAGATTAAACTTGAGTATGGGTGCATCTGCACATCACCCTTACCTCGAAATAAGCTACGCAATTTGCGTTATACAAATTGCATAGCTTATTTTGAGGTTGTTTCTAAATAAAATGCTATTCTGACAAATCCCTTAACCCCCATGGAATGAAGGTTACAGGGCTGCTGGAATAGTGCACCTGTTATTTTGAATCCTTCTGAGCCTAACATCCCAGTCCCTAAAATGGAGATCGTATTTACTCACTTCATTGGCATAGCTAACAACTTTGTAATATGCAAAGAATATATATGCAAATAATTAAGACAATCAATGGCAGAGGGAACAGAATAGAATTTACCTTATCTCTGTTTCTTAACGCACTTCTCATTCCATCCCTATGCACTCTATGGATTTTAAATGCTTCTCTAAGCTTTATCCAAATTCAGAAGTACCTCTATTTTTCAAGCAAAAGTGGCTCTTCAGTTTCTCACAACTTGCTCAGTTTTTCATAAAAATATTTTGCTATAAATATTGTGAAAGACAGTAGAACTTTCATGGAAGTTTGACATGCTTCAAACCCAGCAATTTTTATAATAAATATTATTCTACTGCAGTTTTTCATGTGCATTTGTATCCATCCCAGTATGTATTTTCACTCAAATAGAGATAATATAAATCTAAAGTAAATCAATTTATTTCAGCTAGGTTTCTTATAGTCAACTTTTTCAATGTATTAATAGGAAGGCAGTCAACAACTTTGTTAATTATGTCATAGTAAATTGACTTTAATGGAAAGTGCAATAATGAATGCTGCTTAATGCCAACTTCCTGAATTTTCATTGCTTTGAGGTTACAACTCTCAAATGTAGAACATAATTTATCTAGTCACTTTTCCTTATGTATAAAAGTTGCTACAAAATATTTAATAACTTTCTATAAATTGCTATAAGAATCAGTGCAGCATTACATAAGCTGCATTTGCTCTGGAATTAATGATGAATTTAAAGAAAGCAAAATACAGGACTTCATTGACAGAGTTATGCACTAATTATTCATAAGACATTTTGCTCCCAAGAGCTTTAATTTGAGTTAAGGTGAAAAGTAGTTCCAAACAGCAGGTTTCTTGATGATAGTAATTCTTACAAGAGTGTTTCCCTTGGTAACAAGACATGCATTACATTCAGAAGTTATGTGTGCTGTTTCCACTGGTTTTGCATGTTAGAAATACTGCCAGGCATGTACTGTATATTTTCTGTATTTTCTTGGTGATGTGATTGTTCATCTGATCAACTCCCTCTTTTGGCTCCAAAGGGATTGCACATATGCTTAAAGTTTGTCACAGTTTCAGTAACTTACTGAACTGGGACTATGTTGTTCAGTCAAAGTTTATGAAATATGAAAACGTTTACACATTTTTGTTGTATCATGTGGACGATGACTGTTCTAATCTCTTTAATACCTTTTATTATCTGGTAGTGGGTCCCTAATTTTTCAAGCATATAGGAAAAATGCATTTAGCATTTTTCTTGATGTTCAGAAGCTTTTGCCTAAAATGTGCCCAAACACTAAAGACTGATTCTGAATAACTAGTAATAATTGGAAGGTTTTCAGCTCCACATAGATTCAAATCCTGGCACAGGACTTGATTTCCCAAATGGATGTTGCTCATCAACACTGTTTGTTGTGGTTGTGGTGCTTGGGGATGGTGGGAGCAGTGATGGCTGTTTCTAGCTTAACAAGCAATTAATGTGTATGGCAAAGACATACTACACAGGAGAGATTTTTTTTTAAGAATACAGATTTGAGAAAAATCAAAATGGTCTTTGGGATAGCAGTAAGAATAAAAGCTCTGTTCGATGATCTGATGGAGGCAAAGTTCTCATTAATTTCAAAGGATGCTCTTCCTAGTTAAGGAATAAGGCCACAATCCTGCAACCCTTTGCTTGCAGGCAAAATATTGTGCCTGTGCACAGGAAGTGACAGGATCAGACCTAAGCAAAGAGTGCTCAATAAATGAGAGCCCAGAGCTCCAGCATTATTAAATAAGAATAATTTTTTCTGCATGCATTTTTAATTTATAGGAAGAGTATAATTCTAACATCTCACTAAGCCAAATCCTGCAGTCTTCCCTCACTCAGGGTACTTCTAGACTAGAGGCTTTTGTTAGCAGAAGTTTTGCCGACAGATACTGTCGACAAAGCTTCTGTCAACAAAGAGCGTCTAGACTACATCCAGTTCTGTCGACAAAGCAAGCCGCTTTGTCGACATGACAGTGTAGATGCAATAACGCCTTCTGTCGACAGAACTCTGTTGACAAAAGGCGTTATTCCTCGTAGAATGAGGTTTACAGCCGTCAACAAAATTGCTGAGTTCTGTTGACGTTATGTCGACAGAACTCAGCGGCAGTGTAGATGCAGGTTTAGTTTTGTTGACAAAAGTCCACTTTTGTCAACAAAACCCTGTAGTCTAGACACTCCCGCAGATGCAATTCTGTGCCAGCTTCAATGAGAGTGAACTATGTTTAAAAAAACAACAACAACAAAAAACCCCTAAGGCCTTGAGGACCCAATGCCTTTACTTCCAGAGAGCAACTTTATAAATAAGTTGTCAATTTATAGTCAGAGATTATAAAAATAGAACTGAAAATTATACAAATTTTTACTTGTGACATTTTTACTTCACAATAATTTTTGTCCTGGCCCTTAAAAATTCAACTCAAAAAAAATCTGGGAGATATTTTGCAAGACACTCCCTTCGAAAAGGACATTTTTAAGGGATTTTGCTTCAGTGTGCTACTTGTACCTCAAGTTAGATATGTGCTTATGTCCCTTGGTGAATTCGAGCCAACTGGCTGTGGATTTCATGCCGATGATATTTAACTCCTTCTGATGTGCAGGTTATTCTTTGCTTCAGGAATAGCTTTGCTGCTATAGGTCATTCAGGGTGTGTCTAGACTACATGCCTCCGCCGACGGAGGCATGTAGATTAGCCAGATCGGCAGAGGGAAATGAAGCCATGATTAAAATAATCGCGGCTTCATTTAAATTTAAATGGCTGCCCCGCTCTGCCGATCAGCTGTTTGTCGGCAGATCGGGGCAGTCTGGACGCGCCGCGCCGACAAAGAAGCCTTTCTTGATCGGCACAGGTAAACCTGGTTTCACGAGGCATACCTGTGCCGATCAAGAAAGGCTTCTTTGTCGGCGCGTCGCGTCCAGACGGCACTGATCTGCCGACAAACAGCTGATCGGCAGAGCAGGGCAGCCATTTAAATTTAAATGAAGCCGCGATTATTTTACTTCAAACATCATGCAGATGGGCAGATACATTCATTCAGTCACAACTAGCACTTTTTCTATGGTCTGTTTTTTTACAATAAATTATGGATAGTCACTTGTATGCTGCCAATCTCAGAGTAAATACTAATCTAATCCTATAAAAATGTAAGTACGAGTTTACTATACAATGGTGATTGATGATTGCCTTTGTTAATTTTCCAGTACAAGAGGATAACAAAAAGCCCAACAGAACCAAATTACCTTATCAAAACTATATTTTAATTTTAGAGAGAGTGATTTTTTTGAATCAGATGGAAAGTCAATTTAAAAGATTGTTAATTTTCTAAGATGAGTTTAAATTTTCTAAAACAACCATTGAGAAAATAAAGTGAGTGCTGCAGGGGAATTGTAATGTGTAGAGTTTTCAAGAAAATATCTTTACAGTATAATCTGATTAAACCGTGAGTCAAAACTTTTTAATATTTTACGAATGAAGCAGCTGTTCTGTGTGGTACGTGCACAGACTCATTCCTTGACAGGAGATACCACAAAGGACAGACTATTCAGTGAACCCAGGAAATATAGCTGAGTAAAGATAGGCAATAGAAGATAAATGCAAAAAGACCAGGGTTCTTTCCTATAGGATTAGAGACATGTGTTGCTTTCCAAAATCTTGAACTACTGAGCTATAAAGTACAAGAAAATGTGGAATTAAGAATACCAAGTCTCTAAACTAGCTAAGTACGTAAGCATCTTCATAACTTTCAAGAATATGAGTAGTACCAATGAAGTCAAGAGAACAACTCACCTGATAAAAATATTTGGCTGGATCAGGGTCCAAACCTGTTGTGGAAAAAGAGCAATGGTTCTTTTGCATCCTCTTCACTGATCCTCCACAGAATGGAGTTCTGTAGCTCTGGGGATTGCAGCCTGGCCAGAAAACAGAAGCAACAGTAGGTGTTACCATCAGATAACAAGTGCCCTTCTTAGGTATCCATGAAATAAGATTTTTTTTCTCACCTCTTCTCATATAAACAGGTAAAGGTGTGGTGACACAGGCAAACAAAAATAATCTCCACAACAGAATCTATCAATATATAGAGCAGGGTTATGGTCAAGAATCACTGAAGTTAAATTTTAATATCCCAAAGAAAAAAGCTGAGATCACAAAACAGTCTTCACAGAGAAGGTGCTATTTTCTCTGAATAGTGGAGACTTCAATCAAGGTCAGAACAAATTTAAGATGGCAGAATAATGTTGTTTAATATGGCACCAATGCCTCATTTTGCATAAATTAGAGATATGTCCAACTGTTAAAAAATAAAAACTCCTGGAAAGAGACTTTCAGAATAAAGATTTTGTTCAACTTCAAACTAGTGTGTTTATTTATAGTATAGGGAAGGAGTGAAGGGAGGGGTTGTGGTGGGAAAGGCATAGTGGGGCAAGGCACAGGCCCCTAGTAGGAAGGCCCTGGGGATAGTTACTGGGGTCCTTGAGAGAAACTCTCCCTCAGGGCCTCCTGGATGTGCACCCTCACCTGATGAGCCTAGCGGATTGCAGCTGTCCGCAGCTGCTCAAAGGCCCTTTCTTCCCGTCCAGCCTATGCCCCTCACCCCGGTAGGAAGGCCTCCCCCTTCCTCTCCATGATGTTGTGGAGAACACATCATGCCAATACCACCTCGGGGATGTTGTGCTCCTCCACATGAAGGCGAGTCAGGAGGCACCTGAACCATGCTTTCAGGCACCTGGAGGCATATTCTATCTGTATTCGGGCCCGGCTGAGGTGGGCATTGAATTGTTCCCTGCTGAGGTCCAGGTGGCTAGTGTAGGGCTTTATGAGCCACAGCATTAGGCAGTAGGCCGTGTCCCTGATGATGCACAGTGGCATCTGCACATCCCCCATGCGAAAGTCATGCTGAGGGAAGAATGTACCAGCTTCCAGCTTCTGGTAGAGGCTGGAGTTTTGGAAAATGCGGGTGTCATGCGCCCTGCTTGACCACCCAACGAAACTGTCTGTGAACTATCCACAGAGGTCGACCGGGGCCAGCAGCACCATGGAGAAATAGCCCTTTCAGTTGATGTATTGGACAGATTGATGATGTGGTGCATGGATTTGGATGTGGATTCCATCAATGCCTCCCCCGTAGCTGGGGAACCCCAAGGCGGCAAATCCTGTGACGATCGGGGTCAGGTCTCCTCGGCGGATGACCCCGGACAGCAGGATGGAGTTGATGGCCCTCATAGCCTGCAGAAGGAGACAAAGAAACACACAAAACAGAGACTCAGAGGGAGTGCCTGAACCCTTAGGAGTTGTCTGCCCCCCTGCCCTCCCCTCCCAAACACCCCAGGAGCCACCCACTATGAGGCTGCCCTCCCAGCAGGGCTGTGTGAGGATAGGTCTTCCTCCTATCCCCAGACCACCTCCGTAACCCCACCTCCCCTTTCCCTAGGGTCCCCCTTTCCAGGACTTCCCCCTCCAGGGACTGCAGCCCACGAGTGCCTTACCTCCACGAGAAGGGCCCCGACAGTGGACTTCCCCATGCCGAGCTTGTTGCCCACTGACCAGTAGCTGTCTGGGGTGGCGAGGTTCCATACAGCGATGGCAGCCCACTTTTCCAGGGGGATGGCAGGCTAAAGGTGGGTGATCCATCATCAGAGGGCAGTGGCGAGCCAGGCACACAGCTCCATGAAGGTGGCCGTCTGCACGCAAAAGTTTTGGAGTCACTGCTGGTCATCCCACCACTCCATGACCAGCC
This sequence comes from Pelodiscus sinensis, assembly GCF_049634645.1. Classification (NCBI taxonomy): domain Eukaryota; kingdom Metazoa; phylum Chordata; order Testudines; family Trionychidae; genus Pelodiscus; species Pelodiscus sinensis. The sequence continues at coordinate 40,176,186 of NC_134718.1, forward strand.
GGTCCCACCAGTCAGAACTGGTGTCCAGCCTCCAAAATCGTCTCTCCACTGTGGGGTGCAGTTGCAAGGGCCTTGCTTCCGCATCCAGGCAGAGAGACTCATTGATGAGCTCAGAGTCGAACTGGGGCAGGATCGTCAAGACAGTCTGCACAAAGTGCTGCAGAAGCTGAAGCATGTTAGTGTGGGGCCATCGCATGCCCAGAGGCAGCTCCGGCTCCATGGCAAGGAGTATGCTCTGGCATCTAAAAGATGAGCAACCAGAGCGCACACTGCAAATGCTTTGCTGTCCCTCAGAGAGGTAGGCAAGTACCTACTGTATTAAGTATTTTATGGTTATTCTATTTTCATTCAGTCTCTGTATTTTTGATTCCTCCCATTTCATCTTGCTTAATAGATTTCTCCTTTCCGCAATATAAGCTTTCACCTATCTGCTGAAAGAAAAAAGGAAGTTTTTCTTCACTCGGTGCACAGTCAACCTGTAGAACTCCTTGCCAGAGGATGTGGTAAAGACTAGTACTTTAACACGGTTCAAAAAAGAGCCTAGATAGATTCATGGAAGTTAGGTTCATCAATGGCTATTAGCCAGGATGGGTAGGAATGGTGTCCCTAGCCTCTGTTTGTCTGTAAATGGGTGACAGGAGAGGGATCACGTGAGGATTATCTGTTCTGTTCCCTCCCTCCAGGGCATCTGGAATTGTCCACTGTTGGAAAACAGGATACTGGGCTAGATGGACCTTTAGTCTGACCCTTTATGGCCATTTTTATGTTCTTATGCTGTGTTATAGTGAGACAATTCATGAAGTCTTAATGGATTGATGAAGTAATAATTATGGATTTGTCATTGTAAAATACATTTCCTCATAAAAGTAAACAAGTTTGCTAATCATTCAAACTGATCATTCTGATGTTTGCTCAGAAAAGTAAATATTATATATCTGCCATATTGACTACTCTAGTTCCTTGGCTGTATGATTTGTGGGCAAGTCGAAGAAAAGCACCTAGTGAGATTTTCCACACTGACTGTGTCTCTTACGGGAATTAGGTATCTAGATGCTTTAGATAATACTACAAGGATTCTATCTGCATCTCTAGATGCCTGAATTCCTTTGAAAATCTGCCACTTAACACCTAAACTGTGCTGGGTTAAATTCTATTTTTGCCTTGTTGAAGTGTTGGCTGTTTACGCAACAGTCATCTCAGAGCATAAATAGAAACATTTGGGAGGCAATAATCTGCTTCTGGAAAATGTGACATCTCGGGCTCTTGTTATTTCTTTCTTAAATCTTTAACCAAGTTGTGTCTACATTTATTCAAACAACACTGAAATCATATACCAAGTTGGAACATTTTCAAATAGCAACTAGGGAGAGATTCACTGTTCAAAGATGTACACTATATATATTTCCATTAGACGTATAATGGCAGCATTTAGGTGGTACAGTAGATTATTTGTGGGGTATTTTACTTCGGTCTATAATGTGGTCTAGTTTGCCTTCCTGCCTATGCAGGATTGTTCTCTGCAAGACATTCTTGTATACTATATATTCTAGTTTACATGTCCCACACAACTGAGCTTCAATACTGACCTTAGAAGATTAGTCCATTGCTTAATATATCTTGCTCTGAAGAACTTTTTCTTGATATTTAGCTAAAAATTTCCTCTTCTTAATTTCATCCTCCCATTGAGGATAGATGTGCCTCAAGTATTTTCTGACACAACCTGCGCTATTCCTGATAAAAGTGTATCCACCCCAATAAATTCATTCTTCATTGTATAGGAAGTTAATTTTAAATGGCGGTGCATGCAATTATATTATGGTAAATAAAGTAAAAACACTTTTTATATTTTAGATGCTCTCACCCTCTTTCATTGTTTTTCTGTCTTCAGGAAATAGACCATTGAACCTCAGTTGCAAAAGATGTTTAAAAATAAAATTTAAAAAAGTTTTCTTCATTAAAGATGTTAAGGGATTTGCTGAGGAAATTGGTGAGATCATTAAAAGGCTAGAAAACATAGAATCATAGAACACTAGAACTGAAAGTAACCTCGAGTGGTCATCAAGTCCAGTTCCCTACCATCACTGCAGGACCAAGCACCATCTAGATCATTCCTGATAGATGTTTATCTAACTTGCTTTTAATATCTCCAGTGATGGATATTCTACAATCTCCCTAGGCAGTTTATTCCAGTGTTAATCACACTGAGTTATGAAGTTTTTCCTAATATCCAACCTAAACCTCTCTTGCTCAGTTTAAGCCCATTGCTTCTTGTCCTATCATCAGACATTAAGGAGAATAATTTTTCTCTCTCTTCCTTATAACAGCCTTTAAGGTACTTGAAAATTGTTTTCATGTTCCCTCTCAGTCTTCTCTTTTCCAAGCTAAACAACCCAATAATTTCAGTCTTCCCTCATAGGTCATGTTTTCTAGACCTTTAATCATTTTTGTTGCTGTTCTCTGGACCCTCTCCAATATCTCCACAAGTGGACACAATGCCCAATGGAGACCTAATTAGTACAGAGTGGGGATGTAATAGTGTAGTTGATTCACCGATTAACTGATAAGCAAAAGCTTATAGGTTAATGCTATAGACTACATGCATCCCTCCTCCCCCACACCAGTAAATTTTTTAGCAGGCTGGCCAGCAGCCTGGCTCAGTTCTGGCTCCTGCTGGGTCCGGGACCTACCCCTGCAGAGGCTCTGCATTTAAAGTGTATAGGAGCCAGGCGGGCAGGCAGCCCGGCTCAGTTCTGACTCGCGCTGGGTCTGGGGAGGTCAGCCCCTCTTGGACAGGGGCTGCTGCCCCTGTATCAGAGGCAGCAGGGCGGAGTGGCAGACAGCTCTCTTCGGGGGTGGGGCTAGAGTGCACTGGCTGCTGCCCCTCCTCCCAGGAACTATAGAATAGTTGAGTAACCGATAAGAATTCATGAGGTTAATCGACTATTCAATTAATCTATATTTAACATCCCTAGTGCAGAGTAGAGAGGAAGAATTACTTCTCATGTCTTACTCACAACACTCATGTTAATGATGTAGAATGATGTCTGCTGCTTTTTTTGTTTATTTATTTTTGCAACAGTGTCACACTGTTGACTCATATTTAGCTTGTGGTCACTATGACCCGTAGATCTCTTTCTGCAGTACTCCTTCCTACACAGTTGCTTCCCATTCTGTAATGTGAAACTGATTGGTTCTTCCTAAGAGGAGTACTTTGCATTTGTCCTTATTGAACTTCATCCTATTTACCTCAGACCATTTCTCCAGTTTGTCCGGATCATTTTGAATTATGACCCTATCCTCCAAAGAACTTGCATCCCCTTCTAGTTTGTTATCATTAGCAAACTTTATAAGCTCACTCTCTATGCAATCATCTAAATAACTCATGAAGCTATAGAACAAACCAGTCCTAAAATTGACCCCTGCAGAATTCCACTTGTTATGCCCATCTTGCATGACTGTGAAACATTTATAAAAACTTGCTAAGAATTGTCATCCAACCAGTTATGCAGCCACCTTATAGTAGCCCCATCTAAGTTGTCTTTCCCTAGGTTGTTGATAAGAAGGTCATGCAAGACTGTATCAAATGTTTTACTAAAGTCTGGATAGAGCACATGTACCACTTCCCCCTTATCCACAAGGCTTGTTATCTTATCAAAGAAAGATATCAGATTGATTTGACCTAATTTGTTCTCTACAAATCCATGCTAACTGTTACTTGCCACCTTATTATTATTCAGATGGATTTCTTAATAATTATTTGCTCCATTATCTTTCCTGGCACAGAAGTTAAGCTGACTGATCTGTGGTTTCCTGGGTTGTCCTTATCCCCCCCCCTTTTTTTTTATAGATGGGCACTATATTTGACCTTTTCCAGTCTTCTGGAATGTCTTCCATCTTCCATAACTTTTCACAGATAATAGTTAATGGCTCAAATTCTTCCTCAATCAGCTCCTTTAGTATTCTAGGATGCATTTCATTACACCCTAGTAACTTGAAGACATCTAACTTTTCTAAGTAATTTTAACTTGATCTTTTCCTATTTTAACTTCTGATTATACCCCATTTTCACTAATATTCACTATGCCAAGCATCCAGTCACGACCAGTCTTCTTGGTGAAAACCGAAACAAAGACGTTATTTAGCTCCTCTCCCATTTTCATGTTTTCTGTTATTGTTTCTCCCTCTTCATTGAGCAATGAGCCTACCCTGTCCTTGGTCTTCCCCTTGCTTCTAATATATATGTAGAATGTTTTCATGATACCCTTTATGTTTCTAGCTAGATTGAGCTCATTTTTTGCCTTCACCTTTCCTTCACAGGAATATAAAACATATAAATTATGTATCTAACTGCTATAAGCATTAGAAAATGAGCATTACTTTTCTCACAACTATAGTTTCTTTAAAAACTTAAGCAAACACTAAAAGGGTCTTAAATTTGACTCTCAGTTTACTCATGCACACAACTTGTGCTTTAGATTTTTTAAAAATAAGATACAACCTGCCAGCAGGACAACCGCTGAGCTCATCGAGTCTGCAAATAGCTATGTTTACTTAAACCATTCAGCAAGTATGTCAGACTGACAAACGAGGAAGCAAGTTCTAGCTCTAATAATTAATAAAGCTCCTACACAGAGAACAGTAACTTTTTCTCCTCTTATGGAAAAAAGACCCAACAGCTGTAGAACCAAATGCTGTTCCCCACTGAAGTCAGTAGAAAAACTCACTATGTTCCAGGGGATAAATATTTGCCAGCTGGTCCCTAGCAGACTGTATTACCAAAAATGAACATTTCTAATGAATTCTTTAGTCTCAAAATAGGTGAATTGTGATTTTATAATAGGTTATGCTGGGCCTAGTAAGGCAGTTATTAGCCCACAAACACTTTAACTGCAGGAACAGCGTGTTGTACTTCCCAGGGTTTCCTGAGAGTTGTAGAACCTCCAATAATACATGTAGGTAGGTAGGGGCTAAGAATACATCCTTTAGAGACCTGGAGGTGCCCCCTGGAAGGAGGATGGAATCAACAGGAAGCCAATGGAGGGCTTAACTTGCTTACTTTCAAGAGCAATATCCAATTCTGAGAGCCTGAAAAGGGCTTACAGGTGGGGCTACCCAGTATACTTTCCCGAGCTGGAGAACCAAAAGTCAGGGAAGATATTCCCTGATAAAGGCTGAAAGCAAGCAGCGTAGCAAGAGGGGGTTTCTGTCTGAGTTCTCCAAGCTAGAGTACAATGACAATAGGCAGCAACAGAGGGATAACCTGCCTACTTGCTGTAAGCTGGAGAGTCATAGCTAAGGAGTAGAGAAGGCTGAAGGCAGAAGTGCAACACAAGGGCTCATCTGCTGTCAAAGGAGGATGCTCCAGGTGAAGCTGATGCATGATGGCATTCAGTAATTTAATGAAATACTATAATTACAAAATCAGTATGGAAATAAGACACATGCATCATGGAATAAAAGAAAGTTTTCTTAAAATGCACTAAGTTGCTGCTGCTCAGATACACATGTATGAAAAACAAAGCTCAAAAGAATACACTAGAAACCCAGAGTTACAAACTGACCAGTCCATCACACACTTCATTTGGAACTGGAAGTACCCATTCAGGCAGCAGCAACGATGGAAAACAAAAACCTAATAAAGTACAGCACTTTGTTTAACATACTCTACTGAAGAAGGGGAAAGCAGCATTTTTTCTGGGTAGTAAAGTTTCAAAGCTGTATTAAGTCAAGGTTCAGCAGTAAACTTTTGAAATAAAAACCATGCTAGGTTCAGAGTTACAAACATTTGAGTTATGAACAACCTCCTTTTCTGTGGTGTTTGTAATTCAGGAGCAGGTCAGAGACATTATTACAATTACAAATAATATTCTATATATTAAAAACTGGAACGTGAAGCTAGAGTGGAATGTAATTTCCCACTTGCCATGCAGAGTTTCATGCAGACAGCATAGAGTGCTCACTTGCCATGATCTGCGAGGAGCAAGTACAAATGTGTTATATTTTCAGAAACATCTATTTCCACCACAGATGGACTGAGGTTCTTAGAACTGTTCATTTCCTGTGGCCACACCTCCTAAAGTAAATTATCATAATCTAAATACTAAAAACACATTTTTTAAAATACAAAAACTGCCTGCAGCAGCATCAATGGAACAAGAACAAAACTGAGCATTTCCTTTGATATTTATGGTAGTAATTTTAAGTGCATAGAAAACTAACACCCCCATTTTCTTAATATGTGGCACTCAGAACCCTTGCAGTTAAATGACTGAATTCTCAGAACTAAGTGAGTCTCCACATTAAAAAGACTGACTCAGACTATTATGGTTCTTAGCATAAGTTAAATCAATTCAAAGGCTATAACTTACACTCAGCCATCAATGGCCACAAGACACCATTCTGGTACTTGGGGAAATTAGCAAAGAGGTATTGTTGTGATGGTCTCTTCTTCCATGTATTCCCCGGAGTTCACCTTCTACCCACTGTGCTCGCTGTTCTCTCCCCTTACAAAAGGGGATCAGTTAAGCCAGAATTAAATATATGATTTTTGTAAAAATAAAATGTGAATGCTACACTCTCTCTTATAACGTGCTCTAGCAGCAGATTGCAAGGGGTGATAGGGAATTCACAGAGGGAAGGGTTTACTCATCTGCAGTATTGAAATGTATGAAGAATGAATATATTTCTTCAGAATTCTAAGGGTTAAAACATGTTGGAGTTATTTTTTCCCCACTTAATATCATATAGGTTTACAAGATCTAGTCACTTAGATTAGTTTTTGTATCTTTGGAAAAAACTACACTGTCTGGCCAGAACAATATAGTATACAGTAGCAGGTTAGAAGAACATTGTGGTATCTAGTTGACTTCATTCTGACTTCATTCTGCCAGTACTTAAAAGCAGGATAATTAGAAGAGATAAACATCTGCATGTCAAGAATCCAATCAGAAAAAATTCCATGAAAGATGTAATTTTTATCCACCTTTCTACCCTTTGAGTGTTTCTGTAATTTTAATACAGCCTAAAGATTTGAGCTGCATACAGAAATGGAATTCCTTCTCAGAGAAGGATTTCAAAAATTGGTTTGGCTCCAGTTTGGAACTAACTTCCAACATTTTAAAATTTGCTGTGAAAGGAAATGGAGCCTGGAAGCTGTGGGGCCCCCTGCTCTGAGGCAGTCTGGCAGGAACACTGGCTTAGAGCCTGCTGGGCAAGTTGGCAGGATAGGGACAGGTTCCTGACAAATGTACCTAGCAGACTGCATTCCATCAGACTCCCACCTGTGTTCCATCAGAATTTCATTGATTTTCATTCAAAATCAATTTTAAAATTCCAGCCAAGAGGCTGGATGCAGTCAACTGACAAACTCATTTCTCCTTGGTGAATCAAAGTGGTGTGAGGCCAGAAGAAGTTTTGCCGTGCTGGGTGGAGGTAGTTGCTAAGGTGCTATATTCCACTTTGCTGCCTGCCACTCTTAGCTTTCTGCAGATGGAATAGGGGTCACCCATACTTCAGCCAGGGTTGCTGATCCATAATCATGTGGGCAACAACTTGAACATTCACAAAGGTTCATGTTTGGGTGGGCCTCCATGCTAATAGGGCACATTTATGGCCACATCCTAGATGCAAGTTTTTAATTGATACTGAAAACACCTTACTCTTGCTCCATTCTGTGTATTGTGAACAAGGTGGGCATGTTTATTAGCATTGCATAATCAAAGCCACAAAAGTAATAAACATAGCAGTGCTACTTTTGTGACAACTTTTATGTCCCGTATGCATGACACAGTCTCACAAAAGTGAATGCTTTGTTTTACTGATTCATGGCAACAAGATGCCAATATTTGTTAGAAAAAACAGTTTGACAAAATAACATCTCCTTGCCACTCTATGAGGCTATGTCTAAACTATGACTTTTGCCACAAGAGCCTATGCAAATGAAGCGTGGATTAGCATTTTCTTATGCTTCATTTGCATACTCTCTTTCATTCTGTTTTTGCAGTAGGGATTTTTGTGCAAAAACAGGCAGTGTGGATGTTTTTGCAGTAGGGATCTTGCGCAAAAACGGAATGAAAGAGTATGCAAATGAAGCATGCGAAAATGCTAATCCACGCTTCATTTGCATAGGCTCTTGCAGCAAAAATCATAGTGTAGATGTAGCCTCAGTGCTTAGACATTATGTCAAGATAATGCAGCATATGATGGGAATTCAATTGTATTGCATAAATTTTGCCACCTAATTTTAGTTACCTTATTTTCAGAGATGCTGAATACCCCCGATTTCAGTTAAGATGCTTGCTGTCTTTAATTATTTCCTTACAGATCACAAGGTATCAGCATTATGTGCTGTCTTCATGAAATTCCATACGGCAAGTAGGCTGTCACATACTGCACTAGCTTCAGTTTCTAGATGCTAACATCTCCATTATGGTTTAGAATGTAGTGCTAGCTGAATTTACACATGGACAGCCTTCCACTAGGATAGCTCAAAATGTCCTTTAGACAGCAATAATCTCACATTCCTGCAAAACTTTTGGAGAGGGGATGTTGTTAAAATTTTGAGTAACTAAATATATTAAATGCTTCTAAACAAAGTGTACAGCAACCCAATTAAGTAGAATACTGATTTCTAATTAGGATTTAATTAGAAATTGAATGCAGATTGGAAAGAGAACAATTTCCTTTTGCTAATTAGAAAACTACATTTGCTGTGAGCATTTAATTTAGTATGATTCTTTTTAAACTTCTTATAAGTAATAAAATTAATATATAATATATTGCTTGTAACATGTTCACTTACTATAAACCAAGCGATAACTACAGCATCATGCTTTATTTTAATTGTGTACGTGTTGGATTTGTTTAGTGCAGTGTTTCTTAAACTGTGTTCTGCAGTGTTCCTCATAAAAAAAAATATTTGTTGGTGTTCCTTGGTCTTAAAAAGTTTAAGAAACACTGGTGTAGTGTTATATGCATATAGCAGTTAGCATCACTCTAGCTTTCTGCATATTGTAGATTGTTAATCATCGGTGCTTGGATGAGCTGGACACTGCTTTCCTGCACTTATCAATTTCCCCCTTCCATGCTGATGCAACCAACATTGTGATTGTTTTTTCCCCCATAAGCTGCTGAATTCCTTTTGCAGGATGTCAAAAGTCCTGGAAACAAATGCAATCTCAAAATAAAGTCTTTCCCTTCCATGATATAAAGTCAGTCTCAGTTAAACTGCTTTTCATCCACAATTTCCATCTCTCCTTTCCGGCTATGTCTACACTACGGGGATTTATCAGAAGAGGTTTTCCGAAATTTGGCTCGTCTACATTGGGCCAAATTTCAGAAAAAAAACCTCTTTCGGAAGATCCTGTCTTCCTCATGGGAGGAGAAAGACAGGGCTTCTAAAAGTGTGTTTCTGCTCTTCCGCAAAAGTAAACGGACACATTCCCTGGTATCCTGGAAAAACCCGGTAGTCCAGACATAGCCAGAGCTGAGCCTAGGCTTCCTCTTCCTATTAACTATGTTAAAACTGCTGGTTCTGGTTGTCTGCTCTTCCTCCTAATCAAATGAAAAGAGTCTACTGTGGACCTTTTTCACCAGTTGACAGCATTGTACCAGAATCATGGAATGAAATTCCTATGTCTAGCTCAGTCCTGCAGCTGAGACTTGGTTACCTAATGAGCTCACAATATCTAAGTAATTAGTCCCTTAACTGTTTCCAGCCTCATCCCAAAATCCTGACAACAGACAGAGCAGAATTTGGGTTCAGATGAATCTAAATTCAGTTTCCAGAATCCCTTTGGGTATGTCTACACTACAGCACTAATTTGAACTAATTTAATTCGAATTAGTTCATTCGAAATAAGCTCATTCGAATTAGTGCATCCAGACCTAAAAACTAATTCGAATTAGCATTTTGCAAATTCGAAATTGCATGTCCACATTGAGTGGACCCTGAACCGAAGTTAAGGCTGGCCGGAACCAGTGCCGGCAGGGCATCAGGTTAGGACTTAGAGAGTGGAGCTGCTGCCTCAGGCTAGCCGAGGGCTGTGCTTAAAGGGACCCGTCCCCCACCCTGGACAGACAGTTCTCAGGGTTCCCCGCTTGCTTGTCTAACTCGATGAGGGACAGCAAAGCAGTCCTGGCTTGGAGTGCCCTGAGTGTCCATACTCGGCACATCACAGCACTCGGCCATCAGCCCGGCTGCACTTGCCGCAGGCTGCCATCAGGAGGGTCAATCCAGGAGGCTGTCAGGATCCAGGAGGCCCTGCAGGAGAGCTTCCACCCTGAGGAACCCACAGAGCCACCCCAGTCATCCTGATTGGGGGCTCGTGCCCCATTCCTCCCTCACCTCCTTTCACTTACCCCTCCCTAGCCCCCCTTCCTGATGTAAAAAATAAAGGACACGTGTGTTCAAAAATAGAAATTCTCTTTATTTAACAAAACTGCGGGGGGGGGGGGGGTATTAACCTCTTGGGAGACTGGGAAAAGGAGGTGGGAGAGGGGAAGAGAGAGGCTGGGAGAGGGGAGGGGAAACCTGGGAGGAAGGAGCTGGAAGGGGGAAGCCAGGGGAAGAAGGAGGAGGGGAAGTATAAAACTATGGTACGCCATATTTTCAGTACTGTGTACAGATGTGGTGGTCTCACCTCAAAAAAGATATTTTGGACTTGAAAAGGCTTCAGAAAAGGGCAACTAAAATGATTAGGGGTTTTGAACAGGTCCCATATGAAGAGAGACTAAAGAGACTGGGACTTCTCAGCTTAGAAAAGAGGAGACTGAGGGGGGATATGATAGAGGTCTATAAAATCATGAGTGGTGTGGAGAGGGTGAATAAAGAAAAGTTCTTCATTAGTTCCCATAATAGAAGGACTAGAGGACACCAAATGAAATTAATGAGTAGCAGGCTTAAAACTAATAAAAGAAAGTTCTTCTTCACACAGTGCATAGTCAACCTGTGGAACTCCTTGCCTAGGAGGCTGTGAAGGCTAGAACTATAACAGAGTTTAAAGAGAAGTTAGATAAATTCATGGAGGTTGGGTCAATGGAGTGCTATTAGCCAAGGGGTAGGAACGGTGTCCCTGGCCTGTTTGTGGAAGGATGGAGATGGATGGCACATGACAAATTGCTTGGTCATTGTCTTCGGTCCATCCCCTCAGGGGTACCTGGTGTTGGCCGCTGTCAGCAGACAGACTACTGGGCTAGATGGACCTTTGGTCTGACCCAGTATGGCCATTCTTATGTTCTTATGTTCTAAGCTCAGGGCTCAGGGTCGGGGGTCTCACTGGACCAACTTGATTTTCATGCACACCTGCCCCTGGGTTTCTATGTGGCCTCTGGTGGCCAGGCTGGCAGCTATCCTGCCCTAGATGTCCGCTTTCTTGTGCCTAGTGTGGAGATTGTGGATGTTGGAGGCCTCCCCCCAAACCTGGATGAGGTCCACGATCTCCGCACTAGACCAGGCGGGCGCCCGGGGCCAGGAGGGGGGCAGAAGAGTTTCCCTGGTTTGGCCCGGAGTGGCTACCAGGGCAAGCTGGGGAGGGCTAGCCTCCAACTAGTTCGAATTAAGTGGCTACATAGCCCTTAATTTGAACTAGGCGTTACTCCTTGTAGAATGAGGTTTACCCAGTTCGAATTAAGTGCTCTGCTAGTGTAGCCCCTATTAAAGTTAATTTGAACTAACAGCTGTTAGTTCGAATTAACTTTGTAGTGTAGACATACCCTTTGTGATCCAAATGAATAATTTGGAATGAATAATTCCTGTGCCCAGGAATAGTGAGTATCCGAAATTCTGAATGTTCATTGGGGTAAACTTTATATTTGCTATAATTGTTGTGCATAAACATAAGGTATGTCCTGAATTAGGGAGAGCAGCTATCTGAATTTTATAGGAAGAGCCCCCATATCCAGGGCTTTGTCTTTTTATATAGGCACCTATTACCTCCACCCACCTTCTGTTCTGATTTTTCACACTTGCTAAATGGTCACCCTAGCCCGCATCTGCTAATGAAGATTTATTTCCAATGGATTTAAAAATGTTTTCATCGTTTAAATATTTACCTTGATTCTAGCTCAATGAGGCATCTGAAAATATATGGTTACTGCACTGGCATCTCTATAACCTAATTGGAATATACAAAAATGCATCATCTGCTCTGAATGATTTTTGTATAAATGAACTGATTTTCCATTACTGAATACTTGAAATGTAATGTTAATCAGGAGGACTATAGGACCAATGGTGTAAATATTTTCATGCTACAAGCCCTATTTAGCATATTTAGTAGCTTTTCATGTAAGATTCATAACTCCCTTAGATGTGACTTTTTAATACATCACCCTGCTGTTATTAGTCAGAGCCAATATTTCCTTACTTGCGTGTTATTTACACAATCATAAGGGCAGCATTTTATGTAATACAAATCAAAGAAAGCCATCTTTTTGTAGCTTTCCCATTGCTGTTGCTTTATATTTGTTGTGACTGAATTAACAGAAAATAGGTTCTTTAGAAAAACCTAGGAAAATAAAAACTTGGGTAACGTGATTGTTCTGTTCTGGAGAGAAGGCTACTATGCATTCATCCAGTATTCTTTTTGAAACAATCATTAAAACCATGCTTGAAAGACTACTTTAATTTTATTTAATTTTAGAACATTGTAGGGTCTCTTGATTTTTTCTTTCATTCATTCATTCTTTCTTTGTCCTCTCTCTCCCTCCCGCCCTCTCCCCCGAGCCTAGCCCTGCCACAGAAAGTATAGACAAAGACATTTCTCACCCAGCTCCATTCCCCCCAATCAGGCACAATATCCATCTGCATTGTGGGCAAACAGGGAGAAGGTGAGTGGCTTAAGAAATTGAGCCTGCCCGTCCTCTAAAGCCTATTCTCAGGAATTATCTACCCCTTCTGACCCAATCAGACATTTTCCTGCAGGTCAGCTGTTTTGCTATTGGCATGGTAAAAAGTCTGAAATTTGGGTGGGATTTTTCAGAAGTATGCAATTTATTTTAGGAGCACAAGTCCTATTTAGTCATAGCGTAAATAATGTGTGGGAAATTAAGGAACTGTTTTGTTTTTAGGAGGGGCAAAATTAAGGGCTGACATTTTGGAGGACTTAAGAGGTTGGGGTACTCTTTGAAGAACAGAGAGGAAATATTTGAAAATTTCTGGTTAGTTTTTGTGAAGAAATAAAGCCACTATATCTAACAGCACTTATTAAAATGTAGTCAACAAAGCAAGCAAATCTTACTAGAGTCATTCAGAATGCAAACACAGAGGCCTTTCCTTCTCGTAATAAACATAATGAAAAAAATCAAGTATGCTTCCATGCTGCACAGAGATGATGTACTTAAGTACTCCTGTTAAAAGTAACCATGATTTTGCCTTAGCCAGAATTAAATTATGCACTTTCATTTAATTCCCTCACAGCTTCCCAGATCAATTTATAGTCATAATATGGTTAATATTCAATTGTCTAGCTTCTCAATTTGTATATCAAGGGCATAGAGCAGGTAGTTGACGGATATTAACTTGCTCTTGTCAGCTTTCGTTAACTGAATAACTGCCTCAAAATTATTTGTGATCAAGTCATTTTAGGAAAATGCCATGAAGTGTTTGAAGTGATCATTAGCCCCATAGAATATTTTTTTTAAACTTTCTAATTGAACACCAAATATGGGATTTATGTCTTGATCAGACATCTCTTGGCTGTATTACTTCTTGGTAGATCATTAGTAACACTACACAATGGTGCATCAAGTGTGTTATTGGTACTCTTACGGCTTCTATGAAAGAGCAATTTTTCCACATGTAAAAATGTTTTAATTACTAAAGGACATTTTGAAAATGGTGTAACCTGGAATTATTCAGAATTGCAGTCTAGACTACTTCTATCTTTTACTCTCAGTTCTCATGCTGTTAACTCTAAAGGTGAACCTAAACTGAAATAATAGAAATCACAGCTCTCTACTCATTGTTGCAGAAAATTGCTGCCCAATTGTTTACTCAAACCATGTTCAGCCATGCAAATCAATGACTTTTAAATGACTGGCTAGATCAAGTGTCACTTCAGTATTTAGCATCATTGTCATGGAACAATGAAGATGATCAAATAAAACACTGAGGAGATAGAATATGAAATGAAACTGAAAAGAAATGTTCTTTCTTATGTTATAGACTCTCTGTCTATGAATCACATTCCATACAGAATAAATGTGGCAGACATGCCAGGTTGGTCAGTATTGTTATAAATAGATCAGATAATATCATAATCCAGGTTTAGTTATATTTGCGAATTAGTGAGCAGCAAATTCCATAGCCAAAGTTGAGGGAAACAACAAATTCTCCTTCTCAAGCTACATCCACAATAGGGCCAGGGGCACTGTTTGCAACTTGTGTAGATGTACTTGCAGTAGCTTTAATCTATCTTGCTAAAAATAACAGTGAGGACACAATGGTGTGAGCTTCAACACAGGATGTATGATCTCCTCTTCCCGGGCTCACTTTTACTCTCTTGCACTGCCACATCCTCCCTGCTGTTTTCAGTGTTATTCCAAGACAAGCAAAATTCAAGGTGGTAAATAAATATCAGTAACCCCAGGAGAAAAAATAACTTGAGAAATATTTTACAATAGATTTTTAAAAGTCACCCGGGAAATTCAATCTTAAGCTTACCCATATAAGAAAGGGCCTGATTCTTCTCTCATTCGGTCTTTAAATCATGAGTGGCTCGGTTGGCGTCAATACAGTGTCACGAGAAAATTTTGGGTATGGGACTGTACCTCCAAAACCAGAGTGCCTTTTTTTACATCTGGCACAGTGCTGCCCACTCCAGATCCAGTGTTGTTTAGTTTATAAGACTTGACAAGAGTTTCAATAATTCTTCTGTATACTCACCGCAGTGGATTGGTAGTAACAGTGTTAATTATTTGCAGTAATAATTACAATAGTGAAAATAACCAAACTAGTGTAGTCTTAAAAATCTACTTATTTAAGGAGTAGAAGTAGCAAAAAGCAGAGACAGTTGTCACTGTGCCATTGCTTTTCTTTGAATATTTCATCACACTAAAGGAGACAACAATTTGTATTCATTTTAAGGAACAATAAATAAGAATGAATGATAGCTAAAGTGGCTCCAAACACTCAGCAAAATGGGAAACAAAATTAATTTAAATCTGAAAAACACTTTAAATTAAAGGATTTATTTGAATATAAGTCACAAGGTGAAAACAGTTCTGAAAGAGGCCTGATAAGAGTTTGGCAAATTATTTAATCTGAACAAAAGCTCATGAATATGTGTGTTCACAAGCCGAATTGCTTGAAAAATGCAGATTCATTGAAATAAGCTTCATGAAACAGTTTCAATGAATTTCTTGGCTCAAAAAATGTTGAAATTATTTGCAGTGTAAAAAATGCTCCATTCTGATATTTTCTAAATTAAAATTTAGGAGTTTTACTATTTCAAATGACTTTTCATTTTGAAATGTAGGCCAGTTTGACCAAAAAATATGATTAGTAAAAGAAAAGGTCAAAATCAAAACAAAATATTTTTTCGATTTTGGTTTGTGAACATTTCTGAGATTTGTACTATTCAGGATGAGGGAAAAAGTCAAACTTTCAAAAATATGAAAAGCACCAGAAAACTGTTTCCCTCACAGCAA
The DNA here is from genome assembly GCF_049634645.1 of Pelodiscus sinensis. Classification (NCBI taxonomy): domain Eukaryota; kingdom Metazoa; phylum Chordata; order Testudines; family Trionychidae; genus Pelodiscus; species Pelodiscus sinensis. The sequence goes on from NC_134718.1 coordinate 40,191,834, forward strand.
TATTCATGAGTACAGATAAAGTCAAATGTATCTACTTTTGAAATATTGATTGCTATTGGTGTCAAGAGCTTTCAAAAAATGATTCAGGCACTAAGGAACTTAATTCCCACTGATTTTGAATGAGACTTTTAGTCCTAAATGCCTAAGGGCTTGTCAACATATACAGCTCTATGCTGATGGGGGAGAGGTCTTCTGTTGATATAATAAAACCACCTCCATGAGAGGCGGTAGCTGTGTTGGTGGGAGAAGCTCTCCTGCTGACATAGCACTGTCCATGCTAGTGCTTATGTTGATATAAATTACATTACTCAGGGAAGTGGTTTATTCACACTGCCGAGTGACATAAATTATGCCAGCAAAAGCTGTAGTGTAGACATAGCCTCAGTCACTTCTAAAAACAAAATCAAGGCCTGGTTTACACTAGAAAATTAGATTAGTTTAACAACACCTAGAAGGGGTGTGAAAAAGCCACACCCATGAGTAGCATTGGTAAGCCAATCTAAATCCTGGTGTAACAGAAGAATTCTTTCATCACCCTAGCTGCCACCTGTTTGGGGAGGTGGCTAAGTGGAAGCACTACAGCAGCACATTTAAGTTTCCTAAGTCATTTAAGTACCATTGTTCTGGCAAATCCAAACCCTGACCTTGCTTTAGGTTATGATAAGAGAAAGCTGCATATCAAATTTGGTGGTCCTTGCTCTTACCATTTAGGAGGAGTTCTTGAAAAAAACATGACTCACAGACGGATGGACATACAGACAGATGCACATTTCTAAAATACATAGTAAGATTCTCTATATCTGTTATTTTGGGTTTATACACATTACTTAAATCTTCTGACTTGAAATAGTGCCATCTGAACATGACATTCTTTATTAGTATTATTTTAGTCTACTAACAGATGTTGCTATTTAAGCCTTTTCGCTGTCTTGCTTTGCAAAAATAATTCACTAAGTATCAAACACTATATTTGATGTCCCACAATCATCTGTGCAGGTGTTCCAATACTCATTATAAGCTGCTACCTTGGAAAATTATTATTTCCACTCTTTGGACAGAAGCAACAAGGAGTCCTGTAGCACCTTATAGACTAACAGATGTATTTGAGCATAAGCTTTCATGGGCAAAGACCTACTTTGTCAGATGCATGTAGTGGAAATTTCCAGAGGCAGGTATAAATATGCAGGCAAGAATCAAGCTAGAGATAATTGGTAATTTCAATCAGGGAGGATGAGGTTTGTTGCAGGGATTGATTCCTGAGTTAGAGTTACTGTGGTGCAGTGTATAGTTGCTGGTGAGAATATGCTTCAGGTTGGCGGGTTGTCATCTGCAAATCTGACATCATTAGCTCAGGATTAAACAAAGACTGTGAATGACTAGCCAATTACAAAAGCAGTTACTCTTCTCTTGGTGTTCACACCTCCAGATCAGCTGCTAGAAGTGGGCCTCATCCTCCCTGATTGAATTTACCTCGTTATCTCTAGCCTGATTCTTGCATGCATATTTATACCTGCCTCTGGAAATTTCCACTACATGCATCTGATGAAGTGCGTCTTTGCCCACAAAAGCTTATGCTTCAATACATCTGTTAGTCTATAAGGGTATGTCTACACTACCCCGGTAGTTCGAACTAGCGGGGTAATGTAGGCATACCGCACTTGCAAACGAAGCCTGGGATTTGAATTTCCCGGGCTTCATTTGCATAAGCGGGGAGCCACCATTTTTAAAACCCCGCTGGTTCGAACCCCGTGCAGCGCGGCTACACGGGGCACGAACTAGGTAGTTCGAACTAGGTTTCCTAGTTCGAACTACCGTTACTCCTCGTGAAATCCCCCCCCCCCAAAAAAAAAACTTCCACCCTTATGTTGTCCATCAGTGAAGTTCCATTTTTATGTAAAGTTTTTCATAAGTAGATGCAGCTTTACTTTAAGGTAATTGTACAGAAAGGTCTTCTATTGCAGTGGGATCTTTAAGAAACAGCATTTTTGTAAAAGAGAAGAGTTAACTTTGTAGAGTACCAGATCTAAGGGTATGTCTACACTACAAAGTTAGTTCGAACTAACGGACGTTAGTTCGAACTAACTTACATAGACGCTACACTAGCGTTCCATGAGTTCGAATTTAATTCGAACTAATGGAGCGATTAGTTCAAACTAGGAAAACCTCATTTTACGAGGATTAAGCCTAGTTCAAACTAGCTAGTTCGAATTAAGGGGTGTGTAGCCCCTTAATTCAAACTAGTGGGAGGCTAGCCCTCCCCAGCTTTCAATGGTGGCCTCTCTGGCCAACACCAGGGAAACTCGTATGCCACCCTCCTGGCCCCGGAGCCTTTAAAGGGGCACGGGCTGGCTACGGTGCCCGTGCCAGGTGCAAGCCTGCCAGCACCCAGCCAGCAGACCTTGCACCTGGCATGGCTCGAGCCAGCCACCCGATGCCCCCCAGCCCTCCCCCTCTTCCCGGGACCCGGCTGGCAGCTCCCGGGAGCTTACCCAGGACCACAAGAGGCGGGCACCTGCCTGGTCTAGTGCAGACATCATGGACCTTGTCCACGACCTCCGCACTAGGCACAGGAAAGCGGCTGTCTAGGGCAGGAGAGCTGCCAGCCTGGCCACCCAGGAGCAGGTTTGCATGACAATTAAGGTGGTCCAGTGAGACCCCCGACCCTGAGCCCTGAGTTTAGAATGGCCGTACTGGGTCAGACCAAAGGTCCATGTAGTCCAGTAGCCTGTCTGCCGACAGCGGCCAACCTAGGGACCCTGGAGGGGATGGACCAAAGACAGTGACCAAGCCATTTGTCTCGTGCCATCCCTCTCCAGCCTTCCACAAACTTTGGGCAGGGACACCACTCCTACCCCCTGGCTAATACCACTCCATGGACCAAACCTCCATGAATTGATCTCACTTCTCTTTAAACTCTGTTCTAGTTCTAGCCTTCACAGCCTCCTGCAGCAAGGAGTTCCACAGGTTGACTCTTTGCTTTGTGAAGAACAACTTTCTGTTACTAGTTTGAAGCCTGCTACACATTCCTTTCCTTTGGTGTCCTCTAGTCCTTCTATTATGGGAACTAATGAAGAACTTTTCTGTATGCACCCTCTCCATCCCACTCATGCTTTTATAGACCTCTATCATATCCCCCCTCAGTCTCCTCTTTTCTAAGCTGAGAAGTCCCAGTCTCTTTAGCTTCTCTTCATATGGGACCTGTTCCCAACCCCTGATCATTTTAGTTGCCCTCCCCTCTCCTATACTCTCTCTTCCCCTCTCCCACCTCCTTTTCCCAGTCTCCCCGAGTTTTGTTCAATAAAGAGAGTTTTTATTTTTGAACACGTGTCCTTTATTTTGTACATCAGGAAAGGGGGCTAGCAAGGGGTAAGTGGAAGGAGGTGAGGAAGGAATGGGGTACGAGCCCCCGATGGGGAGGATTGGGGTGGCTTTGCGGGCTTCTCGGGGTGGAAGCTCTCCTGCAGTCCCCTGATTGACACCCCCCCCCGGATGGCAGCCTGCGGCAAGTGCAGCCGGTCTGATGGCCGAGTGCTGTGATGTGCCGAGTGTGGGCACTCAGGGCACTCCAAGCCAGGACTGCTTTGCAAGCGGGGCACCCCTGAGAACTGTCTGTCCGGGGTGGGGGTCGGGTCCCTTTAAGCACAGCCCTCGGCTAGCCTGAGGCAGCAGCTCCACGCTCTAAGTCCTACTCTGATGCCCTGCCGGCACTGCTTCCGGCCATCCTTAACCTCTGTTCAGGGTCCACTCAATGTGGACATGCTAGTTCGAATTAGCAAAACGCTAATTCGAACTAGTTTTTAGGTCTAGCTGCGCTAATTCGAATTAGCTTAGTTCGAATTCACTAATTCGAACTAAGTTAGTTCGAATTAGTGCTTTAGTGTAGATATACCCTAAGGTGCTACAGGACTTCTAGTCGCTTTTTCAGATCTAGACTAACACAGCTACCCCTCTGATCTCTGGACAGGTTACCTAACATACTAAAAGAAATGTGTTGCTTTCCAAATGAGTGAACTGGCAGAGATTATTCCAAGTCTACCAACAGACAAAAGAAACTATCTGCTGCAGAAGCTGTTGGGATTCTCCTCTTTCCTCCAACATGCCTCTTCTGCAGGAGTGTGCAAGGGGGTTGTGCAAGGCAGTAATGGCTGTCCTATGAAACGATTGTACTGGGAGCGAGGGGCAGAAATTCTCACTTGTCCAGCTAATGGGCTTTCATAGTCCCTCTGTGTCACTTCAATGTTATGATGAAGAGAGTCTCTCACACAGCACGGAACCTCCCCCATATCACTCTTAGAGTGCCCAAAACAACGTGGCCTTGCTGTGATGTCTACTGCAGGGATGCAGTCTAAAAGCTTTGCCTCCTGTACTGAAATCTTACCAGCATTGTAACGTGCTGTGGCCTCTCACTATAAATAGCAGCAGTTGCCTTGAGAAAAAGAGAATTCTGAAAAGACTCTAGTGTGCTAACTTTGCTGAAAAAAAATTCACTCTGAAGATTTTATGCTCTTATTACTGTTAAGGAAACTTCAATAAACATTCATCATTATTCAGGAATACAGTACTAGATATCTTCATATATGACTGAGAACACTGAATGCTACCTTCATTGTTAAAACAACAGATTTTCTCATTATGCTAACAATAAATAAATCTATTCACAGTAGACACCAGAGTGGTTTGGAACACTTTTGACAAAATGCTTCTCAGGAATGTTATTGATTTTGTCAGAATTGGAAAGGGGAAATCTCTCTGTGTCTCTAGGCTAGTTGTTCAGACAATGGCCTGAGAGAGACAGATTCAAGTCCCTGCTTTGTTGATTCAGAGTGATCTGGGGTTAAAAACTCTGCTCTGAATCAGGCAGAAGAGGGATTTAAGCCTGACTGTCTCCCACGCTAGCACTACTGGCTTGTGACAGCCAAGTTATTATACAAACACTCTCCTAACAGATAATATTGTTAGTTTAAAGGTTTGTAAAGTAGAAATGTTTTTTATAGCACTGACAAAAAAAAACACAAATGTTTCCTGTTCCCCTGAGATGCATATTCTGTACTGGGCCTCCTGGATGAACAAACAGTTGGTGTTGTACTGTTTCTGTGCCTTCCAGATTCTGATCTGCTCCAGGGACCAAAACAGCTCTAGCACAACCTAGACAAGCCCCTAGCACATCTCTGGATCCCTCTGGACTATAGGGAACTCCAGAATTCCCATAGTACCATGTGCTGCAGCTTTGCCCTGAGCCCCACCTCCAGCATCTTCCTTTCAATAGGGCTTCTCAAGGAGACAAAGAGACTTGCTGATGGTTGCCCTATGCTGTCATTGTCTGTCCTAACCAGTTGTATCTTATTAACTGTCCCATTTTGCTACCACAGTAAGGACACTGAAGTGGGGAACAGAATCTGTCAGCTGTAACCAGTCGATTAATGTTATCATTCAGTTACTGTGTGTTTTATGGTATTGGTATTATAAAAGCATAATATCAATTAGTAGTTAAATGTAATAAGTATGTATTAGATATCCAGGTAAATAGGGTTGAAATGCCAGGTCCATATGCCGAGGCCTGTAAAATGTCAGCTTAGCCATATGAGGCCATGGACTTAAGACATGTTTGACTTAAATAAGTGACCAAAGAATAGCCCAATGCCACAAAAATTACTGAAAAAGATGTGCCAATGAGTGCTATTGTGAAAAATTAACAATTTTTTTCTTTCTAGATACCTGGTAGACACATTTGTCCAAGAAATGCCCTAAATGCAGGGTGCACTATGTGTGTAACCACTGATGAGCTGTAATTAAAATCACATAAAAAGAGCATACACAAACCAGCTCTATAAGCCAAATACACAGAGAAGCCCTGGAATCCCAGTTCATCCACAAATTCAATTCACATGATAATGGTCTCAATCATGATATGGGATGGTAGGGACTCTACCTATTTAATAATCACTGAAGGTGCTACCAGCTCCCTGAGTGGTATCCTTCCTGTTTTAGGAATCTATCTATTGACTTTGATTTTTATCTGGTTAGGTTTAAGTACCCATTCTTCAGATACTTAATGATGGTCTGTTTCCCATCCCCCTCCCTTTTTCTTTCTCTCCCCTCTCCTATTTATTTTGAGTTTTCATATCCCAAACTCATAACTCTGGTCATCTGAAGAAGTGGGCTGTACCCACGAAAGCTCATGATACCATCTACATGTTTCGTTAGTCTATAAAATGCTACCAGACCATTTGTTGCTTTTTGGAGACATAGAGTTACCTGTGGGAACATCGAGGCAGAAGCCATCCCTCTACTGATAATCAGTTGGCAAGGCAGCCATTAGACCATAAGAGTATTCTTAAGGATGTAAGTATAACTATATTTGAAGCTCGCACATAGGTCTTTAAACAATTTCTATATGCTTGGGTTACCATAACTTGAATTGTGACTTGATTAAATTTGTAAAACAATCTAGACCATGGACGTGGAATTGTATGTGAGGTCGCTGACCTTGGTCTTTATGTGTCCTTAGCAATGCTAAATTTAAAGCAAGTAGCAAGGGCGATTTTCACTCGGTGAAGCTTGAAGCTCTAGCCACTGTAGAGCCAAATGTACAATAGTGTAATACATTATAAATACATGTAATACATGTAATACATTCATTTTAAATGAATAAAAGGCTAAACAAGTGTTGGGATTTGTGTATGAGTGTAAGGCTGCTTCATGATGACTTGTTTAGGATACTGCCGAGATAGGAATAGCATGCCAAGAGCCCAAATGAATTTTCATTTTACCTGACTAGGGAATACACTGGTAACAAATGTGTTAGTTTGACCAGTAATTGGAAACGAATCAATTCAGAGGAGATTTGGATATCTCTACATTTTCTATAGACCTTTTTGTTCTAGACAAAACAAATTAGACCTAGCAGTAGCCTGGTTCCCAAAAAATGTGAGATTTTGGACATAGCACTCTTAATAAAATACCCATTTTCTGATTTAACATATATGTGGTTTAATAAAATAGCAATCTTTTGGGAGAGAAATAGTTAACTGTGAAGATGTCTATAATCAGGGTGTTTTAGTCAAATTAATTTCAAAATGTTATTTTCCTAGAATTACATAATTTGATAGAATAACTGTATTGAATGACTAATTTAAAATGCTATAGGGTGGTTAGTTTTACCTTGCTAAATTAAAGCTTTAGGAAAATATGACACCTAAGATTTCTGTTAAATATCAAGTTGTGTAGGTGAAATGCACACTTTAAATTCATCTCTAAAGTAAAGAAACCATTTACTCTTCCCTGGCTTATTAAAGGATAATTGTATTAATAATATAGCACCCAGATGCGCAGTTTGGGATCTGGACCCCATTAAATGCTGCTTAATGTTTTTATGGACTTATTTTAAATGAAATATTTCAGTTCAGGTTCAATTGATCTGAGAAGAAATATTTCATTTCAATTTTCACAGTGAAAGAACGGTTTTCCACAGAAATATTTTGATTTAAGAGAAAATTTCCTTCCAGCCCTACTAAGTGCATGATCCTGCCCTGAGTGCAGAGGACTGGACTTAGGCTATGTCTACACAGCAGCATTATTTTGGAATAATTGACATTATTCCAAAATAACAAACTCCTCATCTACACTACAAGCAGTTATTTTGACATAATATTGAAATAATGTCAAGCTGGAGGACTTCTTACTCTGATTCCTGTAACCCTAATTGTGCGAGGAGTAAGGGAAGTTGGAGGAAGAGTGCTCTTTCTTGCACTTCCTGCCGTGTAGACAGTTCCAAAAGCCGAAATAAGCTATTTTGACTTAAGCTACGCAATTGACATAGCTCAAGTTGCGTAGCTTATTTCGGCTTTAGCCCTGCGGTATAGACATGCCCTTGATGACCTCTTAAGGTTCCATCCATTTCTGGTATTCTATGATTCTATAAGCCACACCCTCCACTGGTGTGAATGGGATTGCAGGCCATTTTCACTGAAGTACGTTGTATTTACTTTAATTAAATTAGGCTAATGTACCTCAGTTTAGGTTTTGGCTGATATCGTAAGTGAGCTGGAGAGATGGGGAAGCTGGGAAAGGCTTAGATGCTTTTAGAAAGCATCCAGAAAGGCTTAGATGCTTTTAGCCATGAGGATTAGATTGCGATTGGTCCATACACAGGCCTGCTAATGTGGGGGTGGAATATACAGGGCAATTGTCTTAAGGCTCGGCGATTCAAAAGGGCCCAGAGCTCAAGCCACTGCCACTGCCTGTGTAGTGGTGGTGGTGGCCGGAGCCCTGGGCCCTTTAAATAGCTGCTGGAGCATTGCATGTTCAGGGCAGTGGTAAGGGGTGGGGAGGGAGCGTGCCTCGCTCCAGGCAGTCCTGAGGGCTGGCTGCCCTCAGCCCTTCCACAGACACAGAGATGCCACACACTCCCCTTTGTTGTCCATGGAGGCTGTCAGCTCTGCTGTCCATACATAGGTACTTTGGGGGTGTATGGAAGCTTCCCATGTCCTCTGCCCAGGACCGGCCCTAGACTAGCTGCCAGCAACTGACACCCTAGGCAAACCATGCAATCGTCACCCCCACCTTCAACCCCTCAATGATATTGCGCCACCATTTGGGGCCCCATTGTGCCCCATTTAACTTAGCGCCCTAGGTGACCGCCTAGTTCGCCTATATGGACGGGCCACCTCTCCTTTGCCACTCTCAGTGAGAGGCAGTGCTGATATCATGTGTGTGAATATGCATCAGGTTGGGATACCACAAAGTCTTCTAAAGGATTGTTTGGGGCTTTGGAAGGGAGGGTTAACTCCAGATCTGCATGATGAGGCCTCCCATGCTGGATTAGGGACAGTGGCTTTGGTTAGTTAGAAAAGAGAGAAAAAGAAGGGGGTTTGATGGGGAAATTTGCCTCTGAATTAATGTAGAGTTTAGAACAAAAAAAAATCTAAAAACAATATGAAGTTGTGTGTTTTTCAGCATTGTATGGAGAGGAAGACTGCAAATTAGAACATAGTGGGACAAATTCACTTGGTTTCGTTGATGTAAAGCTAGAATAATGCCACATGAGTCATTGGAGTAACACACACACACACACACACACACACATATATATATATATGATATTAAAATGAAGAATGTATATTTTCTGCCTTACGAATGCAACTTCCGAGAGCCATGTCATGCTACTGATTCTTAAGTGGTTTCTGTGGGCTGGAGATGAGTTCTGCTGAAAAAAAATCGATGCCATAATAATGATGCTCAGTTTAAATAATAAAAACAAGTCATTTTTTATAATGATCTTATACTGATTCCATAGCATTTATTTCCATAAGTCTGGCCTTGAATGAGACTCGCATGGCCTGCATTCCTTATAAAAATAATATTTATCTTAAAGGTTAATTATTAGAGCTGCTAGGTTGCATTAATGAACACATTATTAATTCATTCATTATGAGACACTTTAATCAGATGGATGTAGGAAGCATAGTGATGAGTCAGTGTATAAGCAGTAAAACAAGTCCACAAATCATCCAGGCACAGATTTGTAAAGGTATTTATGTCTACTTCACTTAGCCTTGCAATGCCTAACTGATTTGGGAATCCAAGCCTCCTTTTCAAATGGGAAATGTGCACTTATGAGTCTAAATCCCAGACAGTGGGGGAGGTCTAGATTGGACATTAGGAAAAACTATTTCACTAGGAGGGTGGTGAAGCACTGGAATGGGTTACCTGGGGCAGTGGTGCAATCTCTATCCCTAGAGCTTTTTAAGTCCCAGCTTGACAAAGTCCTGGCTGGGATGATTTAGTTGGGGTTGATCCTGCTTTGAGCAGGGAGTTGGACTTGATGACCTCCTGAGGTCTCTTCCAGCCCTACGACTGTATGATTTAGATTCCTAAGTGCCTACATTTCCTTTGAAACTGAGATTTAGACTCCTAAGCCACATTTGGCCTGGCTAGATGCACAAGATCAAATCCAGTGACAAGCAACCTGTGGCCCAGGGGTGGCATGTGGCCCTTCAGAGTTCTATGTGAGGCTTATGAGACGTTTTGTTTACTGTTGCCCATGCACAGGGTTGCTAGATTCTTCTGGTTTTCATCTGTATTCTGTTTCTCCCTCAGGTATTCCTAAATTGCCATGTGCATAGAGGCAGGGCATGCAAAGTGAGGTGCATGCTAATTGCACACAACACTGATTGTGATTGACATTGACTGCATGCAATCAGAGCACTGCTATGGATCATTTGGCAAACCCTGCAAACTTTAAGTACACAAGCACAGTTAGTAAAGCTATCCTATCCCAGAAGACCATCTTGGTTGTGATGATCCTGCAGCTCACAGGGTATGTCTACACTACAAAGTTAGTTTGAACTAACGGACGTTAGTTTGAACTAACTTTCATAGGCGCTACACTAGCGCTCCGTTAGTTCGAACTTAATTCGAACTAACGGAGCGCTTAGTTTGAACTAGGTAATCCTCATTCCACGAGGATTGTGTGTAGCCCCTTACTTCGAACTAGTGGGAGGCTAGCCCTCCCCAGGTTTCCCTGGTGGCCACTCTGGCCAACACCAGGGAAACTTGTCTGCCCCCCTCCTGGCCCCGGACCCCTTAAAGGGGCAAGCCTGCCAGCACCCAGCCAGCAGACCCTGAACCTGGCACGGATCGAGCCACCCACCCGATGCCCCCCAGCCCTCCCCCTCTTCCGGGGACCAGGCTGGCGGCTCCCGGAAGCTTGCCCGGGACCGCAAGAGGCGGGCACCCGCCTGGGCTAATGCGGACATCGTGGACCTCATTCACGATCTCCGCACTAGGCACAGGAAAGTGGCCGGCTTGGGCAGGAGAGCTGCCAGCCTGGCCACCCAGGAGCAGGTGTGCAAGAGAATCAAGGGGGTCCACTGAGACCCCCGACCCTGAGCCCTGAACTTACAATGGCCGTCCTGGGTCAGACCAAAGGTCCATCTAGCCCAGTAGCCTGTCTGCCAACAGCGGCCAACCCTAGGGACCCTGGAGGGGATGGACCGAAGACAGTGACCAAACCATTTGTCTCGTGCCATCCCTCTCCAGCCTTCCACAAACTTTGGGCAGGGACACCACTCCTACCCCCTGGCTAATAGCACTCCATGGACCCAACCTCTATGACTTGATCTCACTTCCCTTTAAACTCTGTTCTAGTTGTAGCCTTCACAGCCTCCTGCAGCAAGGAGTTCCACAGGTTGACTCTTTGCTTTGTGAAGAACAACTTTCTGTTACTAGTTTGAAGCCTGCTACCCATTCCTTTCCTTTGGTGTCCTCTAGTCCTTCTTTATGGGAACTAATGAAGAACTTTTCTGTATGCACCCTCTCCACCCAACTCCTGCTTTTAGAGACCTCTATTCTGTCCCCCCTCCGTCTCCTCTTTTCTAAGCTGAGAAGTCCCAGTCTCTTTAGCCTCTCTTCATATGGGACCTGTTCCCAACCCCTGATCATTTTAGTTGCCCTCCCCTCTCCCACCCTCTCTCTTCCCCTCTCCCACCTCCTTTTCCCAGTCTCCCCCAGTTTTGTTCAATAAAGACAGATTCCATTTTTGAAGACACGTTATCTTTATTTTGTACATCAAGAAGAGGGGCTAGGGAAGGGTAAGTGGAAGGAGGTGAGGAAGGAATGGGGCACGAGCCCCCGATGGGGAGGACTGGGCTGGCTCTGCAGGCTTCTGGGGGTGGAAGCTCTCCTGCAACCCCCCAATTGCCCCCTCTCTCCAGATGGCAGCCTGCGGCAAGTGCAGCCGGTCTGATGGCCGAGTGCTGTGATGTGCCCAGTGTGGGCACTCAGGGCACTCCAAGCCAGGACTGCTTTGCAAGCGGGGCACCCCTGAGAACTGTCTGTCTGGGGTGGGGGTTGGGACCCTTTAAGCACAGCCCTCGGCTAACCTGAGACAGCATCTCCACGCTCTAAGCCATCCTTAAGCCCGGTTCAGGGTCCACTTAATGTGGACATGCTAGTTCGAATTAGCTAATTCGAACTAGTTTTTTAGTCTGGATCCGTTAGTTCGAATTAGCTTAGTTCGAATTAACTAATTCGAACTAAGTTAGTTCGAATTAACGTTGTAGTGTAGACATACCCCCAGAGATGAAGGAGGGCCCCTTATGCTGCCCACTCACTAGCCTAACTTGCCCATTTCTGGTCTAAGCTAAACAAAGCTATGGAAATATTCCACACTCATGTTTACACAAATTGGAGGAAATGAGATTTAGGCTCCTAAATCGCATTAAGCCTGACTAGATGCACAAAGGCCTAAGCTAAACAAAGCCAAGAAAATGCTCCACACTCATGTTTACATAAATTGGAAGAAGTTTGTTTTTTTGAACCAGTTTCAAACAAAAGTTTCTTTTGCATGGTCCTTCTTTTCCTCATATGTACTGGGCAATCTATACACTGCTGGTTTCTTCGAGAGCTTCTGTAGTTAGGCATCCAAACCCCTTTGGAGTTTTTTTTTCCTGAAAATTCCAACCCTACCTATTTCAATGGCACTCATCATCAAAGCCTCTAGGAATATCCTTTTACTTGTACCAAATGATTGCATATGACTCACTAAATCAACTCTCTCTCAACATGAATAATAATGCTATAAATTGGATAAGATTCTGGGGTATAACAATTCCTTTATTTAAACATAGGTCAAACAATTCATGTGCCTGAGACAAGGGTTTCATAGAAATGGTCCCATTTCTCAGTTCATAATGCAAAGTGAAACAAGTTGAATTCCAAGTACTTCCACTTTAGTTTACATATATTTGAGCCTCTGGCTATGTCTACACTACACTGATCTATTGGAAACAGGTACGCAAATTGTGTTCCAACAAAGTTTTTTCAGAAGAGGCTTTTCTGAAATTTGGCCCGTCTACACTGGGCCAAATTTTGGAAAAGCCGCCTCTTTCAGAATAGCCCTTCTTCTTCATGAGAGGAGGAAGACAGAGCTTCCAAAAGAGCACATCTGCTCTTCCGCAAAAAAAAAGCGGAAGAGCAAACATTTTTCCTGGTGTGGCAGAGTTTTTCCGGGATACCTGCAGTTTGATAGGAAAACCATGTACCGAGTTATGCTGAAATTATATATGTGGATTTGCATTTACAGCTTATTAGTTTACACATATAAGCAATAATGCTCATTCAAAAAGATTTTGTTTTGTGTTTTTAATTATATTATTTCTACAAGAATAATAGCGGGTGAGCCACAGATGTTATCTAAAGAAATGTATACTTGGTCACTTGATAAAAAGAGTGTGTTTACATGTGCAGTGTGAAATGTATTATGTTCTTATTCATTTACTTGGTTATAGGTGTGTGGGTTTTGTAAATGATGTGATAGAGAACAACTGTCTTTAATGACTTGTTCTGGTTTATGAAACCTATGATACTTTGTTTTTCCAGTTACCCAGGTGGGCGAGGGGAAGTTTAGTGCTTTTTATATCTTTTGTAAAAGTAAATAAAAATTCTAGAATTGTGCAATGTAGCCATAAGTGTGACTCAACCAGCCCAGGCAGGATCACTCTAATGCAGCCAACAGATAAAACCATTATTAAGAAATGACTAAATCCTAATTAAAACCCAGCAAATTCAAAATAATTGCTCCAATGATGCAAAGGCAACTAAATACAAATACCTTCTCGTATAAAAGGCAGTAAAACAGATTATATTCTTCCAGCAGAGGACAAATAAATTATGGGTTTATATAAGTGTTAGTAATAATGCAGTCTGCATTTCCTTGAAAAATTGTGCCCTACATTTTATACTGGAGCAAGAAGTAGTCCAGAATTTATAATTTTCTATGGGACAGTATCACTTATCTCATCCTTTATAGTTTATTCTGCACAGATATGACGCACTTTGTGCATGTGTCAGAGGGAATACATTAATTATAATTCACTCTCTAGATAAAAATGGTTGTAGAAAGGGTCAAAATATGACATTCAAAAAAGAGGCACAATCCTTGAAGGTCCTCAGAAAAATGTTGCCTTTTTCCACTTTTATGCAACACCTATCTCTGATTTTTTAAAGACTATTTCACACAGTCTAAACTGCAGCTGGGACCATGCTTGACCCTGCTCAAATGAGCACACTAAGGCTATGTCTAAACTACCAGGTTATTTCAAAAATAAGGAGTTTTAAAATAACAACACCCAGAATAACTATTTCTAAATAAGCTTATTCCTCTCCACAAGCAGGAATTGTTATTTTGAAACAAGTCCATTATTTCAAAATAATAGGCTTAGTAGTATGGACGCTCACCTTGTTATTTTGAAATAAGGGGAGTTATTTCGAAATAACTCCCTAGTATAGATATGTCCTAATTATAGAAGCGTAGCTGCGGGTAGCACGGGCAGCAGCTCTAGTATGTAGCCAGTGGATCCAGGGGGATTGTACCAGAGTCATAGCCAGAATGGGACAGATGGGCAGGCCGTGGGCAGGCAATGATGGGGGGCACTCATGGCTATACCCCTGGTTTGTATTTGGTTGGCTAGTTTGCAATGTAGCCCATGCTATCCTTGGCTACTCTGCTTTTTAAAGCATGTATCCGTTTCATCCCTCCCAATGGCTGGCTTTGGAAGAGTGAGAAGGATAGATGCTCTGGCCAGGGGCCCCTGTAAAAATGGGAGCTTGCATTGCCCTGTTGGCCTGATGCACCTAGCAGGAGAGTGGGGTCAGGGTACCGGGGCCTTACCCTGATCCATCCACCTGGTGCTTCCAGTGGTGAGCAGGAAGGGGGGTTCGAGACGCAAGAGCTTGCCCTGGCTCGCCCAACTGGTTCCAGCAGAGGAGGGAGGTTGGGACACTGGGGCTTGCACTGTTCCACCGGAACAGGAGTGGGGTGGGGGTGCCAGGGCTTGAGCTCTGCTCCACCTACCCTGTGCTCTAGCCAGGGAGCAATGTTGGGGAGTTGTCCCACTCCACATCTGCACTCATTGCTGCAGCTAGGAAGCAAGAGTGGGACTCAGAGGTTTGCAAGAGCAGAGCAAGCCCCTGACCCCTTTCATCTGCTCCAGCTGGAACATCTGGTAAAGAGGGACAAGCACCTTGGCAGGAGTAGAGGCAGGGTTATGGGTGGGTGGGCTTGGATGCTAAGTGGCCCTCCCAGGCCCACTCATGGCTATGCTCCTGGTTTGTACTTGATTGGCTAGCGTACAATGTAGCCCATGCTGTCCTTGGCGGCTCTGCTTTTTTGGTGCACTAGGTTGAGCGGAACTAGTGCATCTGTCTGCCCATACTGGGAAATGCACACCCACCTGGAGTGTAGAGAAACCCTCAAAAGAAGAATTACAGTGGCAGCTACTACTTTAGCACACTAGACTGCAAGATACACAGTAGGTGTGGGTGATTGCTGAAACATCATTAAGAATATGTCTACACAGCATTTGAGATTGAGCCTCCCAGCCTATGTCAACAGACTTAGGCTAGTGGGGCTTGCATTAAACGTTTAAAAATAGCTGTGTAGACCATGCTTTGAAGTTGTGCCTGAGGCTCTGAAACCTAGGGTGGGGTGTTCTTTAGAGCCCCATCTCCATCCAGAGCTGCAACTTCAAAGCACTCTTTGACCTGGACTAAGAGCACTGCTACAAAATGTTGTATAGCTATAATAGGACAACACTGAACCACCTAACAAGAGCCCTTGGTGTGATTATATGTATATTTATAGTATATTCTGCCTTTAGATGTCTTTGTGTGCTGTATATAATTCCAAAGAAGGTATGGACATATGGTAAACAAAGGAGACAACGCTGGAGCTTGAGTTGCATGGAAATTTGTCTGTAGCTGGTAGCTATTTTTCTTTAATAATGCCTCCCATTTTTTAAAAAAAAGCTAAAGGCTTTATTTATCATGACATTGGGAAGCACTTACAAAAGAACTTATGCTGAACACATGCTCAGCTTTCAATGGCATATTGTAACATACTTTATTTTGACATAATCTTCCATTACCATTAGCAACTGAAAGAAACTAAACAGGTCACTTACAAATGTAGAAATATCCAATAACCAAATTAAAACATGTGAAATTCTGGCCCCAAATGAAGTCAATGGGAATGTTGCCATTGGTTTCACTAAAACTAAGATTTAACCATGTGTGTACCACCCAAGGAGGGGGAGAATGCCTGCACTTCTTATTTTAAGGGTATTAAAGGCATTGTAATCAGATATTAAGAATGATCTGGTTTATACTGATCCAGCCAACAAATTGAAGACCCAAGCAAATTATCCAAGGACTTGTAGAAAAATATTTTTTATTTCTCTGACACGATATCAGTGCACAGAAACTGGCAGCTACACATGAAGAAGTACTTAAGAACAATGAATCATCAAAACCTACTTTTCCCAGACCTAAAACCTGGTAGCTAGATAAGTGAATAGGAGTTTCTTCTGATGATAAAGGCATCCATTAGGTCTAATTTGCCTCCAGTGTCTTCAGAATTTTTTCATTATTGGTGCAATGTAAAAATCTGTCTTTAATATGTATATTTTATATAACATAGTTGGATATACGCTTTCAGGATTGGTGAATATTTGGGATAGCTTTGGCAATTTTAGAACATAATTCTTTCAATAGCTTACTAAATCCTTGTAGTCTAGTTATCCTAATTTAAATAACATTTATTTAAAACTAGTTAAGTGGCCTTTAAATGTCTGCAGAGATCCCACATAATTACACAGATCTACCCACTGGCAATCTGTAAAGTTCCCCGTTTGCATAAATTGCCTTAATCAAGACTAAAAAGAAACATTGAATCTATTATCTATGGTATTTTTTCCACTACAAAATGGCTCAGTTGTCATAATAAATTAACACAAGTTCTTCTATTTGTTTAATTTTTATACAATGCAGTCTATGAACTGTGTAAGATTTTAATTTAAGAGCTATATCCATTAACTAAATTTATTGACTAAAATCCCCATGAACATGTGTAATGTCACAGAAACCAGCTCACTGAACACTTCTTAAGACTGAAAACAAATCTTGTATAGAGGGGCAATAAAGAGTAAATATAATAATTATCTTCATTAGTCTCCAGTCAGATTAAGATGGAATTTTCCATTACAGCCCTGTTGAAGAATGTTCTATAAGCTTATACAAAAATGTGCTAGATCTAAATGTCCTGTTTCATGTACAGTACAATTCCTATTCCTACTATTAATTTACTTTTGAAGTTGGAAGCAAATTCCGGGCTCCCCACTTTTTTGTGTGCTAACGGGTCTTTATATATATATATATATATATATATATATATATATATATATATATATATATATATATATATTGAAGAACCTAAATGAACAGTCTATACCCAAGAGGGAGGAGAAATGAAGAGGTAGAACCAATACCAGTCCTAGGTGCTTTTCACAAAATGGCCGTTTTTCCAAAAAACCACAAAAAAAACAAACAAAAAAAAACAACCCTCTGTAGTGTAGACATACCTGTAGAAATAAGCAGGTTCTTTTTAGTGGGTCAGTTTAATAAAAAGCCAGAGTAAGTACTTGAATGTTTCACTGTGTCCAACATATTTGTAACTCTGGCAGAGTGAAAGAAGGAATTTAATTCCCAAGGGTCTTCCACCACAAATGCATCATTGTATCTGCCATCGTGAGTTCAACATGGGACAGACAATATATATTTTGATTTATTAAAACCACTGTCACAAGGTGGAGGGGAAATTACTCCAGTAGACCCATGCCTCATTTACTGCCTTGATGGGGCCTAATAGAGGACAGGTATTCCCACAAAGTGCAAGAGTGACACCAGAAAAAGAGAAGAGGTGCTTTCTTAGCACAGTGGGCAGTGTGTCAGTCTCCTAATTTGAGTTTCAGAGGGGAATTTGCCTCATGCATGAGGGAATATTTTGATTTTAGTAAGCCTGTTGATACAGTCCCATATAACACTCAGCTATGAAATGTGTGTGTATACCTGCTTGAAAAACGGAGCTCAAAAAGTAGTTACTGAGGCAAACTGTCAAACAGAGAGGATCCTGCAAGGGCAGCCCTGGGTCTGGTACTAATCAATATTTTCATTAATGACTTGGCTAGTGTACTGTAAAGCGAGCCTATAAAATTGCACATACCGAGCAGGGAGGAAAAGCATAACTGTAGATGTTGTTGAGGTTTCTGACACTCTGCATGGTATTGGAAATAATTTTGCATCCAGGACATTGCTCTGCATCTTTCTCTGGTGAAGAGTGGTGGAGGTGAGTTGAAATTACGACAGATTTTACTGCCAGTACAAGCTCATCAGCTGCCATCATGCTCTTCTATTTTATTCAGAAACTTCATTAGTGGAGGTTTCTGTTGAAGTGATCAGCAGCGAAACAGTACATATTTTTGTTTAAATTGAACATAAGAACAGTCTACCGGGTTGGAGTTAAGGCTTCCAGGACCTCCTCTGTGATAGCATTTTCTGAAGTGCTTCCGGTACCACACACAGGGCCAGGTAGACAGGCAGAACTGCAGTGTCTCTACACGTGGATGAGATGATGGTGTGGGGAACAGGGTTTTCAATTTATTAGAACTAGGGAAACTTTTGGGAAAGAGAGAACCTACACAGGAAGGATGGGCTCCACTTAAACCAAAATAGAACCAGACTGCTGGCACTTAAAATGAAAAAGGTCATAGAGCAGTTTTAAAACGAAGGGCTGAGGGAAAGCTGACAGGTGCGGAGGAACACATGGTGGACAGAGGATCCTTAAGGGGGAGGGTCTATTAATAGAGATTCTCTATGCCCTAGTAAAGAGGAGCGGATGGAAGATGAGATAAATATAAGTAAGAGCTGTTGAGAAACAGTCAAATGAAAAAGAGTCCCAGTCAATCACATTGTGTAATAAGAGACAGAAACAAAAAAATGACAAGTTTTTAAAGTACTTATATACAAATGCTAGAAGTCTAAATAAGATGAGTGACTTAGAGTGCCTCATATAACAAGAGGATATTCATAGGCATCACAGAAACATGATGGAATGGGACACAAGGTGCAAAATATATCAGGACATATTTTGGTGGGGACTAGTACTATATGTGAAAGAAAGCATAGAATCAAATTAAGGAAAAATCCTAAATGAATCAAACTGTACCATAAAATCTCTATAGATAGTAATTTCATATTCTAATAATAATCAATCATCATAATCATCTTAATAATATAGCAATAGGGATATATTACCAACCACCTGATCAGGATGGCAATAGTAACAGTAAAAAAAAAAAAGCAAATGGTCTGGTAGCACTTTATAAACTAACAAAACATGTAGATGGTATAATGAGATTTCTCTACATGTTTTGTTAGTCTATAAAGTGCTACCAGACCATTTGTTGTTTTTTTCTTAACAGAGTAACTTGGCTATCTCCTGAAGCTCCTAATAGTAATTGTGAAATGCAAAAGGGAGATTAGAGAGGCTATGAAAATAAGCTCAGTAATGGGGATTTCAACTATCCCCATGTTTACTGGCTACATGTCACCTTAGGGCACTATGCACAAATAACGTTTTTGATAACTTTAATGACTGCTTCTTGGATCAGCTAATTCTGGAACCTACAAGAGGAGAGGCAATTCTTGATTTAGTCCTAAGTGGAACACAGGATCTGATCCAAAAGGTGACTAAAGCTGGACCACTTGGAAATAGTGACTATAACAGAATTATATTTAACATTACTATGGCAGGAAAAATACCTCAGCAACCCAACACTGTAGCATTTAATTATGAAAAAAAGGAACTACACAAAACTGAGGAGTTTAATTAATCCAAAATTAAAAGGTACAGAGCTAAAAATAAAATCCTTGCAATCTGCATGGAAACTTTTAAAAGAAACCATAATAGAAGCTCACCTTAAATGTACACCCCAAACTTAAAAAACAACAAAAAAGTGCCACTATGGCTCAACAGTCAAGTTAAAGAAGCTGAAACAAAAACAGGACTATGTAGCACTTTAAAGACTTAAAAGATGGTTTATTAGGTGATGAGCTTTCGTGGGCCAGACCCACTTCCTCAGATCAAATCTGATCTGGGTCTGGCCCACGAAAGCTCATCACCTAATAAACCATCTTGTTAGTCTTTAAAGTGCTACGTAGTCCTGTTTTTTGTTTCAGCTACACCAGACTAACACGGCTACATTTCTATCACTGTTAAAGAAGCTGTGAGAGAAAAAGGCATCCTTTAAAAAGTAGAAGCTAAATCTCAGTAAGGACAATAGAAAGTAGCATTAACTCTGGCAAATGAAATCTAAAAGTATAAATAGAAAGGCCAAAAGAGAATTTAAAGAACAGCTAGCCAAAAACTTTAAAAGTAATAGCAATTTTTTTAAAGTACATCTGTCACGAATTCACCTCGCTTCCCCCCCCTCCCTGCCCCAAGTCCGTGTGGGATGGGGTCCTCGCGTTAACTGCACGGAGGCTCCTATCCCTAGCTTTATTCTGGGCGTGCGCCATAAAGGGGGCTAGGTATGGTCTACGCCCAGGTAGTTGGGAAAGACCAACCTACCACCCAGCAAGCCCTCCTAGATCCCCATGGTTGGTGCAGGATCACCTGCTGTCTGGGGTGGGGAGAGCTCAGCACCCGCTGGGGGGTTACTCATGGCCTCCCCGGTCTGTCGGAGTGTTGTCGATGTAGGTGTCCCCGGACGTCGCGGCCCCGGGCCTCGATTTAGGAATAGTACGGGGTGCTCTGCTCCTCCTTTCTCTTGGGATAGTACTGCCCCAAGTCCGACTTCTGAGGCATCGGTCTGTAAAATGAAAGGTTGAGAGAAATCAGGTTGGGTTAGTACCAGTTCTTGGGATAACCGTTGCTTCAGGGTCCGGAATGCCATCTCGCAAGGTCCCAACCACTTAACTTTCTGTGGAAGGTTATTTTTCGTTAGTTCCGTCAAGGGTGCGGCTATCGTCGCAAAGTCTGGCACAAATCGTCTATAATAGCTTGCCAGCCCGAGGAACTGCCTCACCTGTTTCTTTGTTGTCGGGGCTCGGTATTCTTGTAGGGCTTGTATTTTCCCTATCAGGGGTTTCAATTCCCGCCCCCTCCCCCCCACGGTGTATCCTAAGTACGTCACCTTGCTTTGTCCGATGCAACACTTGTTTGGGTTGGCGGTCAGGCCGGCCTTCCCTAATTCGGTCAGGACAGCCTCCACATGTTGTAGGTGTTCCTCCCACGATTGACTGTAAATGATGATATCATCAATATATGCTGCCGCATACGTAAGGTGTTTCTGCAGCACTTTATCCATCAACCTTTGGAATGTGGCGGCTGCCCCATGTAAGCCAAAGGGCATCGTTGTGAATTGGAACAACCCAAAGGGGGTAGGAAAAGCCGTTTTCTCTCGGGAAGCCGGTATTACAGGGATTTGCCAATACCCTTTCGTAAGGTCTAGGGTAGACAAGTATTTGGCGTGTTCCAACCGTTCTAATAACTCATCCACCCTTGGCATTGGGTAGGCATCGAATCTCGAGATTGCATTGACCTTCCGAAAATCTATGCAGAAGCGGACGGCCCCCCCCCCCCCCGGTTTAGGCACTAACACTATAGGACTGCGCCACTCACTCCTGGACTCCTCGACTTCTCCCAACCGTAGCATGTCCTGGAGCTCCTGTTGCACCGGCGCCCACATCTTCCGAGGCAAGGGTCGGATGGCATCTCGGACCTTCTGTCCTGGTTTAGTGGCTATGTGATGGCTAGCTAAGGTGGTGCGTCCTGGTAGAGTTGAGAGGACGAGGGCAAACTTCTGTACTAACTGTTGAACCTGCGCCTTTTGTCCCTGACTCAAGCTTTCTCCTACTCCGACTCCGTCGGCGCCTTTGGTTCCTGCTAAACACGGCCCCAGCTCTATTTGAGGGGACGGTGGCATGATAAACATTGCTTCCCGGGGATGCCATTTTTTCAATAGGTTCACGTGATATACCTTGGTCTCATGCCTCCTCCCTTTCATTTTAAGCTCATAATCTACCGGTCCTATCCGCCGAACTACTTCATAGGGGCCTTGCCACCGGGCCAACAATTTAGACTCACGGATCGGTAGAAGGAGGAGTACCCGATCCCCGGGGTTAAATTCCCTAAACCTGGCCCTCTGGTCATAATACTGCGTTTGCCTGACCTGGGCTTCCCATAGATTGGCCTTGGCGAACTCCCCTAACCGATGCAATTTTTCTCTCAGGTGGAGGATATAAGGGACGGACCCTCGGGCTCGGGATTCCTGATCCTCCCAGGTTTCTTTGAGGAGGTCCAGGATCCCCCTTGGCTGTCGGCCATACAATAGCTCGATGGTGAAAAGCCCGTAGAAGCTTGTGGTACCTCACGAATCGCGAATAACAAAGGCGGCAGCAACTTATCCCATTCTCGGGGCTCCTCTATGACAAAACGCCGGAGCATGGCTTTTAGAGTCTGGTTAAAACACTCCACTAAGCCATGTGTCTGGGGGTGGTAGATGGCTGTTCGCAAGGTTTTTACTTCCAGTAACTTACACAATTCTGCTATTAGTTTAAAGGTGACATTCGTACCCTGATCAGTCAGGATTTCCTGGGGGATCCCTACCCTCGAAAATATTTTTATCAATTCAGTGGCTAATGTGGGGGCCAAGGTGTTTCACAATGGCACCGCCTCAGGGTAGCGGGTTGCATAGTCCACGACTACCATAATATACTGGAAACCCGCCTTGGATTTTTCCAATGGTCCTACTAGGTCCAGCCCAATGCGTTCAAAGGGGACCCTTACTATTGGTAACGGTATTAGAGGAGCCTTGGGACCCGGCTTCAAATTAGCCTTCTGACACTCTGGGCAGGATTCACAGAAGTCTCGAATTTCCCGATAGATTCCCGGCCAGAAAAACCGCTGTATGATCCTCTGTTCGGTTTTCTCCCGTCCCAGGTATCCCGCCCAGGGATTGGCGTGTGCTAACTCCAGTACCTGCCGCCTATATCGGCTGGGCACCAATAATTGTCGACCCCACCCTTCCCTCCTGGGCTCTTTAATTACCCGGTACAGGCGGTTGCTCCATACCTCAAAATAAGGCCCTTGCGGGGTCTCGGGTTCGGGATCTTCCTCCCCCGTTATCACTCTAGCTTGCTCCCAGGCTTGGCTTAGTGTGGGGTCATTGGGCTGCTCTTGCCAGAAGTCTCCCTCTTCCCAGTTTCCCGTTTCCAGCACCGGGTCCCCGGCTTCCTCTCCTCAGGCTCCCAGCTCGTTCGCTAGGTCTTTTGGTTCTCTTCTCCTGTCTTGGGGTTCTGACTGACTCCATGCTTGGAGCAGCTGTCGGAATCCCGGCCAGTCTTGCCCCAGAATGGCGGGGTATACTAGTTTAGGGACGAGGGCGACTCTACATTGGCTACCTCCCCCCGGTCCCCTCACGTTAACCCAAATCATGGGGTAAGCACGGACATCCCCGTGGATACACTGCATCTGTACGGGTGGGCCGAATCCCCGGGGTTTAGACACCAGCTCCACCCGCAGCAGGGTTTGGCTACACCCAGAGTCTATCAATGCTGTTACCTCCACTCCGTTGACTATGATCTCTGTTGTGATTCGGCCTGGTAGCGGGGGCCCTTCTGGTGGCCCCTCGGCGAGTATCTCCCCGTAGGAGCAATCCATGAATGGACACTCCCTCCTGAAGTGACCCTCCTGACCACACTCGAAACATACATTCGGTGGTGGCGGGGCCGTCTTGATGCCCCCTTCCGCCCCTTCTACTCTTTTCCCTTCTCCTCCCCCTGGGCGGGGGTTCACTCCCCTCCCGAGGCCAATTCGATGGACGGGTATGTTCCTGGAGGGCGAAGCTGGTCTTCACTCACCCCTACCCTGGGGTTGAGAGGTCCTCTCTCGGATCGGCCGCGCGTCTGTCTTCCCCACGTCTCTTTCTGCCCTGGGATTTCGGCGGCTAAGTAGTCCTCCATCAAGGAGACCACATCAGCGAGGGCTTCAGGCCGATGTCGCCTCACCCACCGATGGGCTCCCGCTGGGAGGATTTGGATAAATTGTTCCAGGACTATTGCCTCGGCCACCTGGGCCCCTGATCGTTTCTCAGGCTCAAGCCATCGCCATCCCAGATCTCGCAACTTCTGGGCTACGGCCCTAGGTCGGGCCCCTGGGGGAAAGGGTTCGGTACGGAATCGTTGGCGGTACGTTTCGGGGTTGATCCCCGTTTGATCCAAAATAGCCTCTTTAACTTTATAATAATTAAGGGCTTCTCTATCGGGGAGACTTCTATACGCGGCTTGAGCTGGCCCAGTTAAATACGGGGCTATCAAAGTGGCCCAATGCCCCTCGGGCCAGCGGGCGGCCGTAGCTACCCGTTCGAAGGTGATTAAAAAAGCTTCCAGGTCATCCCCTGGCCCCATCTTAGCTAAACGTACGGGCAGTTGGGCTAGATCCTCCTCCTCGCCTGACCCACTTGGAATGGCGTGGATTCCGGCGGCGTCCTTTGGGGCCCATCACTGGAACCACCGGTCCTGCTGGGCCTGGTGTTGGTCTGCCAGCTCCCGGACCAATTGCCTTTGCTTCTCTTGCTGTTGAGCAGCTAACTGCTGCATCAATTGCGTTTGCTGTTGGTGATTCTGGCGCTGATGCTCGGTCAGCCAGTCTAATAGCTGAGCCACCTCCATTTTTTTTTCTTTTTATATATACTAAACACAACCCCCAAATCTTCTCACACTCCCCAACCAAAAATCCCCTTAGCGCAGGGGTGTGGGTCCAGTGCCCACATTCTCCACCATCTGTCACGAATTCACCTCGCTTCCCCCCCTCCCTGCCACAAGTCCGTGTGGGATGGGGTCCTCGCGTTAACTGCACGGAAGCTCCTATCCCTAGCTTTATTCTGGGCTTGCGCCGTAAAGGGGGCTAGGTATCATGAGATCATTATGGAAAAGTTAAATGAATCAGTTTTCATGGCTGAGGATGTAGGAGAGAAGTGGCAAATCTGAGGAACTGTTCCAGTGTGAGGTGTCATCAGAGTTGGAACAAATTGATAAACATCAATAAGTCACCAGGAGCAGATAGCATTCACCCAAGAGTTTGGAAAACTCAAATGTGAAATTGCAGAACTAACAACTATGGTTTGTAACCTACCCTTTAAATCAGCTTCTGTACCAAATGACTGGAGGATAGCTAATGTGATGACAATTTGTAAAAAGGGCTCTGGAGGTGATCCTGGCAATTACAGACCAGTGAGTCTAACTTCAGTACCTTCAAACCAATTGAAACTATAGTAAGAACAGAACTGTCAGACACATAGATGAACATCATTTATTGGGAAAAAATCAACATTTTCACAAGGCATACCGGAGCGGTCGACAAAGGCTTCCCTTGTCGATTGCACTGCATCTAGACTCCCGCGCTGTGCCAGATCAGCTGATTGTCGGCACAGCGCGGCGGCCATCTTTATTTTAATGACGCGGAGATTATTTAAATCCCCTCTTCATTGACTATGCTGAGTAAACTACTTTACATGGCTCAGTCGACGAAGCCATGTAGTCTAGTCGTACCCATACAGAGAAGAAAAGAGGCAGTATACCCTCTCAGGGCTTGCTTAGGGCTGTCTGCATGTTCAGGAAGAGCACATTCTTCCTTTCATTCCTACTTCATTTTCTGGTCAACTGTACACTACTGAACAATTTTTAAATGTAAGCTCAAACTTTGTCTTACATTTCCATGGCAGAGAACAGATGCTGGAACGAATCCCTCAGCCAGGATATTGATAAATACACATGGCCATATCTAAATAATGAAAATTACAGTAAAGTAAAACTCCATGAAAGATTTCACTTACACTATTTGAAAAGCTGTCTCAGATTTGGTCTGATGCTAGAGAAACCTGCCATGCATAATTTAAAAAAAGACTGGCAACACTAAATCTTGGACAGTTATACAAAAATAATTGAGAAACTCACAAGAAAAAGCATTTTTAACTAATACATGAATTTGCTCCTCAAGTAAATTTGAACAATTAAGAAATAAGATTAAGTGTTTTCAGGTATGGAGACAATAGCAGAGGCACATAAGTACTAGAATATTTTGTTTTTAAACTTATAAATTAAGAGGATTTCTTCTAACTGTTCATCATAATACAGTTACCTGTTTCCCATTTTAAAATAGCTGCTTGCTGGAGAATTCTACATGACAGCCCACCAAAAATGAGGACATAAATCTCCACATAACATGAGAGACGGTGAATGCACCATTTATTTTGAAATGGTGAGCAAAATTATTAGAAGCCATTTTTTACTCTGTACAGTTTAATCTCCCAGGACATTGGATACTAGCAGTCCGAGTGCAGATAGTGATTATATTGTTTACAATAGGCTAGTTATTCTCAATTTCATTGACCGGATAATCATATGCATACAAATAAGAAAACACAACTCAGTTGCTATGTACTTGTGTTCTTGAGATGCTCTAAACACCTACATGAGCAAGAAAAAAATATTTAGTACATTGATATGCTGTCACCTGAAAGTTGCTGAGGAAAATTAATGATGCCTGACCTCCCAAAACTCCATGAGTCTGATGTTTTTCCCCATACTTGATTCTTACAATAGAGACTATACACTTGTCTGATATGACTATGTAGTGTAAAATAAAAATAGTCCCAGGATAAGTTGCAAAGGACTCGAATTAGCTAGTCCTTATTAAATAAGTTCATCAGATAACTGCTGAGTAAGGCATGTTTTGATGGATTTTGTGGTTGTGCTTCACAATGACAAGATGCAAATATGTCCATTGATAGAATTGTGTATTGTAGATCATGAGGGAACTTGCCTTCTTTAGGACACAAACTTGTATCCAGGGCCAGAACTATATGAACTGAAATTCAATTTTGTGATGACTGGGGACCTAGAAAAATCTCTCTTGGTATGATGTTTACCGCTCTTATCACCATGTAACCACGTGCCTGTGTTTTCAGTTTTAGTCCAGGCACCAGGGGACCCCATCAAAGAATTGGATCTTACTGATATCTTGTTTTGCCCAGAGTGGTTAGATATGGAAGCTGAACTGCCTGTGATTACATTGAGTCATATTGGTGTGTGCAGTATACAAAGGTTTATATTGCTGCTATGTGCTATAGATAGAAAACTTTAATTGTCAACCTGGCATCATTCACAACCACTAAACACTTAAAGAGAAATATGACTTATCCCATAGGTACCCCTCAGGAAAGTAATAAACATAAATATTGCCATTTTGAAAAAATGAATCATAATCCTGGCTTTAAAAGCTAATGCTGTGCTAATATTGAAAACTGGCTTGAGCCGGAAAATTCAGATCCAAGGCCAATAACACCTTAATGCAGATATTTTACTTATGTGATGTACAGAAGAGGCCATTTTTACTGTCAACAAAACATAGCCTAGAGAGCTTAGATGAAATACATTCTGTACATAATATAAGAGAATTGTCTGGAAAAGAGACTAGCAGAGTTATGCATGTTCAGTTACATGAGAGCAACAAGCTCTTTCATGATAGAAAGATCCACATATTATACTCTGTAGGAAATGAAAACCAGGCTAGAAGGACATCCCATTGTTTTCAATGCATTTAAAAATCCTCCCACATCACAGAATCAATTTTTAAAATGTGTTTTCTTCCATCCACTTGCTAGATGTTGTGACAAGAGTAAGCTTTACTTACTTACCAGTGATAAACTATAACAGATTTAAGACCTTGGCTTTGAACAGCTTGAAAAGATCTAAAAGCATCTAACCAAGGTCATACTTGTAAGATCATGGGTTATGCTGGAACATTGATGGTCTCCTTTTGAGAACTGGGCTTTTTCTGATGATTTAGGATTTCTGTAAAAAGGCAAACTGACAGATTGTTTCTCCGCATAAATTTGTACACCCAATTTCCTGAGCCCCCAATAAAATAATAGATTTTCTGTTCCATAGCCGTAAGTCGAGCCTTGAGCTGTATGGCTACTGTTGACACTGCCCGTTTGTTCTCTCTCTGTGCACGATCCCACTTCAAAAGATTTTCTTCCAGATTCGGCCACTTGGCTTTCTTTCCACGGCGTACTCTTTTCCTAAAGTGTAATTTCTCAATCTCTGCTTCTTCCTTTCTCCACTCCCGAACAGACTTTTTGCTGACAGAATATTTTCTCTCTGCTGCTCTGTTTCCATTGTCCTTTGCATATGTCACAACACACAATTTAAAATTGGCTGTGTAGGATTTGCACTTAGGCATGTTTAAAACATTTTAAGAAGTTTTAAATACTTTTTAAAAATTCATTACAAGTTAAAACTACTAAAGGAATAAATAAATGGTAAAATGGTGCGGTTCAAAGGGGTTATATACCAGCAATAGGGTGGTAGCATACTTACTGCTCGGCGTCATCAGATGCGGTTCATTAAGAATTCATTACAGATGCTGTTCATTAATAGTACCCGCAATTCATCTCCTGTGGGCTATACATGTGCACAGGTTATCTAAGACTTTTTTTACACAATCAGGAAAAAACGTGGGTTATGCACGGGTGCGGGTAATACACGTGCACAGGTTATATATGCTAATTTGCGGTAAGTATTCCATTGCCTAAAAGTACAGGGGTGTCTTCTAAGGGCAACCCTGGTCATTGCCTAAGCAAAAAAAACCAAGTCACTGCACCATAGCCAATTTCAGGTGAAAGGAACAAAAGGCATTGTAGTTTTAAAGGGCCCCAAGGAAAAATAATGTGAAGAAATCTCTGGAAAGCAAAGACATGTAGTGTACAGAATGAGAAGGAATTTTGGAAATGAAAACCATGTAGTCTTACTTTTTTTCATCTGCTTGAAATTAAATACCATTCCTCCTTTACAAAAGTATAAACTGTATCCAGGATGAT
This sequence comes from Pelodiscus sinensis, assembly GCF_049634645.1. Classification (NCBI taxonomy): domain Eukaryota; kingdom Metazoa; phylum Chordata; order Testudines; family Trionychidae; genus Pelodiscus; species Pelodiscus sinensis. The sequence continues at coordinate 40,220,612 of NC_134718.1, forward strand.
GTGGGTTTTGAGTATTTTCATTACCCTGTCACCTTTTACCCATAATAATGTGCCCTCATTGTTGAAACAGTAAAGAGATCTTGGAATTAAGATTTACAATTAATAAAGGAAGCATATTTTGAGCAATAGAGATATTCACTATTTTTTCTAGAAAAAAAGGAATTAGACCTGGTCAACAACTACAATAACAATTGTTAACTAATCATATTTTTCCTTTTACTCTCCAATCTGCTTGTATACATCTGTTATTTTTTTGTCTCATACTTAAATTATAAGCTTTTTTTGTCAAGGGCTGCTTATTTATTCTGTATGGGTACAGTATCCAGCATATTGGGGTCCTGACCCATGCTGGACTCCTAGGTACCATAGAAATACTAGTATTATTAATGGTTAGTTCCTTTTCATAGAGTTTTATTTGTAGTTAAATTGATACTTTAATTAATGAGCCAGTGACTCTGAATGACATACTCATTTCAATATGTTAGGATATGTGATGAGGTGTTTGCCCCACACTAAAGATAAGGGGTTAAAAGACCTGTAGGGTCAATAGGAGAGTGGCTTACCAGAGTGGCAACCAGAGCCCAGCAGGACCAGGTAAAAAGAGCCTCATGGCTGAACAGGATCAGTAGCTGTCTGGAGCAGGCCTGGGACAAGATCTGCAGCACCTTGGACAAACCTGCTTCTGGGAGAGACCAGGGAAGCCAGAGGAGTTCCTGGCTGGGTAGCTGCAGGTCCTGAGGAAGAGCAAAGAAGGTGCAAGGGCCTTGGTGAAGTGGCCCAGGGAAAGGAATTTGAGGCTGCAGTCCACAGGGTCTGTGGGCTGGGACCTGGAGTAGTGGGTGAACCTGGGTTCCCTACATTCATCACTGAGGAAGTGGCAGGACAAGTTACTGCAGTCTCCACTGGGAAAGTGACAGGACTAGGAGCTGAACTCCCCTAGAAGGGGGAACACAGACATTGACACAGCTAGAGGGCCGAGCCACAAAGATGTTGTGATTCCTGAGACTGTGAGAGGGATTTCTGACAGGCTGTGTCTAGACTGCATCCCTTTTCTGTAAAAGGGATGCAAATTAGACACATCGCAATTGCAAATGAAGCGGGGATTTAAATCTCCCCCGCTTCATTTGGATAAAAATGGCTGCTGCTTTTTTCCGGCTCGGAGCTTTGCCGGAAAAAAGCGCCAGTCTAGATGCGGATCTTTCGGAAAATAAAGCCTTTTCCAAAAGATCCCTTATCCCTCTTAAAAAATGGGATATGGGATCTTTCGGAAAAGGCTTTATTTTCCAAAAGATCCGCCTCTAGACTGGCGCTTTTTTCCGGCAAAGCTCCGAGCCGGAAAAAAGCAGCAGCCATTTTTATCCAAATGAAGCGGGGGGGATTTAAATCCCCGCTTCATTTGCAATTGCGATGTGTCTAATTTGCATCCCTTTTACAGAAAAGGGATGCAGTCTAGACACAGCCGCAAAGTGCAGAGATCAAGTGACATAGTGCAGATTGTGGGCGGGGGCAATGACCTAATCCCCAGGGTGGCCAGCAGATGGTGCCAGTCCAGTAGTGAGTGACATACTCCATGAGAGGATATAAAATATTTTTCAAAAGTGCAGCTAATAATGAGTTAGATTTTGGAAGCTGCATTGTGAGATTGAATTCCCTGCTATGTGATAACAGAGGATATGCTTGTTAGCTGTTAGAGTATGTGTCAGCTCTTCAGTTCCAATATTCATGTCTCTGATTTCTGGGAACACAATTCTAACCAGGCGGGTAAGATTACAATTTCATGTGTGGGAATTAGAGACTATGCCTTTTCCTGGGATGAGGTATCAAACTATCATCCTATGCTAATGAAAAAAAAAAGACATTTCCATATCTGTTACTGAAAGACTTGGACCCTTCCCAGCCCACTATTTCTGCCAAACTTTAGGTGTCTCTAGACTTTGGGTTTAACTGGCTCCATTTTATGTATAGTAAAGATACTCAGTCCAGTGAATACTAAAAGGGAGGGGGCAGACAATGATGATATTAATTTAAGAGCTAACCGTGTGCTTGTTCTACAAGATGCAATCTCTAGTTAAGATGTTTACTGACTGAAAGGTGATGAAAGACAAACAAACTCAGTGGCACATTTGGAAAGTGGTAGGAACTTAGAAATGTTTTCAGAGATTGAAATGGTGATGGCGTAATGTTGTCCACGTTTACTATTCTGAGCCGTGTGGATTTAAGAGACAGAAAAGGAACTGCAGTTCTCCCCCTCTATGCCATTGCTAGGACATGTTACCCTAAGTTGCTCCTCTAAATTAAACTCAGTAAAGTGACATTTTTTGGCTATTTGCTAAATAACCTTGCATCTTTCTTCATTGGCCCCTGCTCACACAACATCTGATTAACAAACTTCACTGAAATTCCTAGGGAAATACTTGATTATTATCACCAATTCCTGATTACAAGTGAGTTCATAAGAGAGGTGCCGACTTTCTAATATGCTAGGGGCTCCCCCCGGCTCCATTCCAAGCACCATCTCTACTCTACCTCTTCCCCCAAAGCCCCATCCTCACCCCGCCTCTCCCTGCCCCATTCTACTCCTTCCCCAAGCATCCCTGGCTATTGTTCTTCTCTTCACTCCCTCACCACCTTCTGCACACCCTAGAACAGCTGATTGTGGCAGGTAAGAGGGGCTGTGAGGGAGGGGGAAAGGTTGACTGATTGGTGGAGCCATCAGTGAATGGTTGGCACAGAGTGGAGGAGAGTAGCTGTTGGGGGGCTGCCAGAGAGCATTCAGCACCCCCAACAGCTTTGTTTTTTCTGAGTGTTGTAGGCCAGGTGCACCCTTGGAGTTATCAACTATACCTCACAATATAATGGGAAGTAAAATATTCCAGAAAAGTTTTAAGTATTGATCTAATTATCCCTATTAATAGACTCCAACCTAAGGAACGATGGCCCAATGATTTGGAGAGTACTAGTCTAGGATTTTAAAATGTGCTCCTCCACAGATTTCCTGTGAGAGCTAGGGCAAGTCACTTTGCCACTCAGTGTCTGTGATGAGGAAAACCAGGAACTATGGCTCTGCTGGAGACCCAGTGGTCCTGCCACACTCCATCCCAGAAAATGGCCATAGAGAAGTCCACCAGGCAGGCTACAATGGCTTCAGGAAGGTCCAGCCAATCAGGGGCCAGAAAGGTCTATAAAAGGAACTGAAGATGCGAACAGCAGTTGGCATTGCTGGAGGTCTTACAGAATGAATATCAGGAGACCGGCTGGCTGAGAGGCAGCAGCACGGAGGTCAGCTCTGTGTGATGAACTGTTGTGGATTATGTTAATATTCTGAGATAAAGCCTTAAGGTAGGGGTGGGGAATCTTGGCTTGGGGGCCACATGCGGCCCTTGTCTGACTGGAACCAGTCCCCAAGGTTCAAGGCCCCCCGGCATTGGGGAGCTGGAACTCCAGCTCCTCCCTCCACCCCCTGCTGCCCAACCACAGGGATGGAGCACACAAAATCTGCCAAGATGGGGCTTCCCTAGGCTCTGGAGTGCAACGGGAATGTGGGGAGTGTTTTTCTCCTTTTCATTTGAGGGCCACATCAGTGAGGGTTGGGGGTTTTCTTTGGCTTTTTTCCTCACTTGTGTGGAGCCCACGACTGATTTTTCTATGGGTTAGTGGTCCCCAACCCAAAAAAGGTTCCCCTCCCGTGCCCTAAGGTAAGGGTGAGAAAGCTGTTTTCAAGAGGGGAAGCCCCGGAGGCTCCACTCTCTCTTAGGGGGACCAGACTGAGGGACACTAGCAGAGGGCACCAAGATGAGCCTCTGTTAAGTGTATACCCCAAAAGGGGTTTGTGGTTCACACGGGGTGACTCGGCCAGAGGGCTGAGTTGCCCAAGAGGCTTCAGTAGTGCGAATGCAGTGATACACACTTGGCCAGAGAAGGGAACTTGCAAGAGAAAAGCACCTCCCTGTTACAGTACCTCAGTTCCCCTTCTATAAAAAGATAATAGATAAAAGGCCTTCCCCATCCGCCTCATAGGTCTTATGAAAATAAATTTATTAAAGCCTAAGAGCTACTCAGATACTAATTTGTATTAGTATCTAAAATCCAGTAATCAAATGTAATAGCTTAGATAAATTCCTTTATATGCACTACATTTTTCATAAACTTTTTATATTTGACTCTGAAATCATTCATGTCTCTTAACCATGGAAATCATTGCAAAATCAATGAAAACCTGCTAATTTCCCTCTACTCTGCTGTCAAGTACTTTAACCTCAACCAGTACGTCCTGTGCTTCATGTTGTCTTTTTAGATTGTGCTAGTAAATTTCCAGATCTACCAACTAGCTAGCACATCCTAGATACTTTGTTTATTTCTTGGCTATATTACTTCACAAACATAAAAACACAATGAAAATAGCTCAGCTTTAATATTAGGGTTGTTTTTTTTAACTTTTATTGGTTGTTGTAACAATATGAGAGCTTTTTCATACCTTCTGGAAAACTATTAAACATTATTTTATTTAGAACCAGTCCTTTTGTCAAGACTATTTCCATTTCTTTGTTACCAGTCTCTCACAGTGAAAAAAGTAGTCAGCATGTTCAAAATCTGAAATGTAGTCCTTCTGCACTGTCCTGTCTAGGCACAGGACCAGTGCAGCCCAAAATAATTTACATAAATCAGGGTGCATGTAAACCAAAACTCTGAATTGATCTCAAGGGGAGAAAGTGATTGGGAGACATGCTCCCATGCAAAAATGGGGGGAAATTGGGTTTAAAAATTGCACCTCTAAAACTGGGGCAATTGAAATTGAGCTCATTCACTATCAGTCTGGATTTCATCATAGCTAATCACTGTAGTTAATTCCAGGAAAGGTGCCTTGACTATTCTGTCTGTGGAATTTTCTTTCAAAGCTTTGACACGTGTTCATTTGTAGGTGTTTTGTTTGTAGAGAGCACGATCTCCTGCAGTATGTCTACACTGCACAGGGGAGCAAGCCTCTCACTAGTCTTGTGATAGCAGGGCCTTGCACTACCATGCTAAAAATAGTAGTGTGGTCATGAGGCATTGACAGAGGCTCTAGTTACCTGAATTCAGGCTCACCCACCTTCCTGTATCCAAGCATAACTAGCCCAAGTCTCCACCACTAGCACATGGTCACATAGATATTTTTAGTTCACAGGTGTGAGGCCGGGCTACTAGAAGCTGAAACCATAATGACCACAACATGGTGAGGTTGCTTTCTAACAAAAGAAAGGGATGGAATGGTTGAAACCTGGTTTGAAACAAGATGAAGAGAGGAACTTTAGCTGCTCAAGTTTTTGTAGATCTGAAGTAGGAATAGATTCATGTTTGTTCACTAATGGTTTTAAACAAATAGATAGTAGATGATAACCACAGTAGCAAAATATGAACCAGTTGATCTGATAAATTCTGATTTAGGATTATCCTTTAAAGAAGGGACCTTGTCTGGATCTACAACCCTAGGAGAGGAAAAGGTAGGACTGAAGTCTTAAACTGGATAAATCTTGGAAGGGACATTGCACAGTAGTATCACGAATAAATGAAATATAGTTGCTTCCCAACATTAAGTCCAAAGTTATCTATTAGGATCAGCCACTGAAGATTAAGCCCATTACTATTTATCCTATCTGGACATGGAGAACAGCTGATCACAGCAATGGAGAAAAAACCCATCAGTAGAGGCTGCATCTAGTCTACAGTGTTCTGGAAGCATAGCTATGGTACTGTAGTTATCCCAGTAAAGTGCCCATAGTGTAGACATGGCACACATTTAAACTAAAGATGCTTATTAACAATAGTCTGTGTTAAGGATGTGAGGGCTATTGAAATTGATTCAGGAGGAAATAATGGAAAGATTCAAACTAAAAAACCCTTTGATTTTTTTAAATAGAGCGTAATCCGGACATTTGATCCTCAGTGCTTTGTACTTTTGCTTAAGGGGTTTAATAAACAGACCCCAAGAAAGGAAATGTACTCTGGACTGTGAACATGTTATTGGGAGATCTATGAAGTAAGTGAAGATGATGTGCCTATAGGGCCATGCCGTAAGTGGAGATGCCATGGGATGGCACCTAGCCATAGAAGTACATAACTTTCTGGGTGGTTTTTTTTTTACATATTTATGATGGGGTGGTTAAAGATGATGTGTGTCTAAAATAATATAAAAACTCAGTGTAGACTCCAAAATAATAGAAAATCATGCTGTTTTACTGAATTATTCAAATAAAGTTTGCAGTTCTATACTGTATATATACAACCTGACAAAAACTTTACATGCAGATAAAATCTATTTTTCCTTAACCTTGGTCTGAGAAATGGTTGAACTATTTTTGCTTATGGCATCCCCAAAACCTCTGTCCAAGGCAGATGCCCAGTCTGAGAATTTCAGCCTAAATGACTTTAAAGTTGGCAAAGTTACAAATAAAATAGGATCTTGTAATGGGTATCTAACAATAGGTATCACAAATTATGCCATGTACAATGGGTAAAAAGAGAATTCTGACTTAAAGATATTTATTAGTTTCTACATCTGGCTAAATACATACTCTATTCCTTGGGTTCTTTGTGTACTGCTCCATTTATGCTTAGCCTAGTAACATTTTTATTACTCTTGCATGTCTTAATGGGAATGTATAATCACTGGAACCTCGGTAAGCTACTGCAAGTGTGAGTGAAAGGCCTTAGACAAAGTCTTTACAATGTCAGGCAATTTGCAGTGTAAAAAAAATTGTGTATCATCTTCAGAATTATTCACTCTTAATAATTCCCAGATAACAAACTATTGTGGAACAGGGCATTTTCTTTTTGCCAATAATAATAAATGAATGGAGCAATTTACTCTTCATACATCTCTAACTAACAGTATGAGTCATTGTGGAGAAAGGGAAGTGACCTTGCTCTAAGTCCATGCTTTAATACCAGCCTTTTTGCCAGGACTATACGTTCAATCATATCAGAAAAGCAGTCTACTATATCAGAAAAACAGATCTCAGCTAGACTCTCCACTAGCATGTACATGATCTAAAGATCTTATCAGAGATTTCTCTTTTATATAGCTTGCTCTCCGCTTAAAAAACAGCTATTTCAGAGTTCACTTTATGCGCTACAATCCAATAATGGAAATTAATTTTATATCACAAAATGGAATACATATTGAAACTTCTGTTATTGGCAACAAAATTAGAAATAAAACAAATTCTGGGAATTAGATTTACATGTAACTGAAAGTGCTGCAGAGGCTTAAGTGATTACAGCTTATCTGAACTTCTCAGAAATAGAGTAATGGAGTTCAGCTCTGATCACTGTCTTCATTCCTCCATGGCTTGGTTTTTACCTTGCAAATCTTACAGCATGAAGCTCTACGCCTTTGGAGGTGAGTGGTGGGGGAACAAGTCAGATTCTCAGCCCTGTACTAGGCAGCTGGCTCAAGTGGAAGACGAATTGCCTGCAATTCCCTAAAGTTAGGTCTACAGTATAGAATGTTTTAATAAAAAACAGATGTTCTTCTGAAAAAACTTTACTTACATCCACACTGCAATCATGTTCTTTCGAGGAAAAAAAATCGAAAGAATGTAGGGGTTTTTCCGACATGGGTAAACCTCTTTCTATGAGGAAGAAGCCTTTTTCCGAAAGAGCTCTTTCAGAAAAAAAGTGTGTGTATGGGGAAGAGGGAGTTGTTTTGAAGAAAGAGGAAAAAGCACAGGTACCCTGGTGGTCACTCCACCCATAGTAATCACAGCTTAAATGTGAGATAGCGTCCATTCAGTGTGGACACTGTCTTTCGAAAAAGCAGATTGCTTTTTTGATGGGCTTTGGCAGCGTGGATGCTCTCTTTCGAAAGAAGTGTTCCCAGAAGATCTCTTTCAGAAAAGCTTCTTCTGAAAGAAGTCTGCAGTCTAGACATAGACTGAGGTTTCCTGTGGCCTGCAGGGGAGGAGGGACCTCAGCAGGTGAAGCATTGTTCCTATGTAGGGCTTGCCAAAACATTTCTTAATTAGATTTTTGACTAAATGAAACTTTTTTCACCAAAAGTGTCTGCTTTCCAAAAGTATTTCAATTCAGGAGCCCCCCTGTCCTGCATGATAAGAGCTGCAGTTCAGTTTTCTCATGAGCCAATTCTCTTTCATGGGCTGGTCTCCCCTGCTGGACTACATTGCCTATGATACACTCCCAGTAGGAACTTCTGAGATGCAATTGACTGCCCTCAACATCTCAATAGAGGCCCTCAGACAGTATTCAAAGAGTTTGAGGCCTGAAGAGACCAATTCATGATCTAGTCTGACTTCCTGTATATATTACAGGCCATTAAATTTCATCCAGTTACCTCTGTAGTGAGTCCAATAAATTGTCTGAAACATAAATTCCAGATTTAATTTGAAGACAGCCAGAGATAGAGAATCCATCACTTCCCTTGGTAGCTTGTTCCCATGGTTAATCACGGTCACCGACTTTAAAAAAGGAAAAGAAGGAGAAACTGTACTTAAATTCTAGTTTGAATTTTAGCATCAGCTTCCAGTCATTGGTTCCTCTTATGCCTGTCTCCTCTAGCCTAGTTGCTAGGGAAGAGTGCATGCATGAGGCACTCAAACTACAATTCCTGCAGGCACGAAGGCAACTATTCACACTGAAATTTTCTGCAGGACAAAAGCCCCTTTTCTGGACAGGTGTACATTTATGCCATTGGCCTTTCTTCCCTGTAGCCCTAGCCCAAGGGGAAAAGAAAAGACACAGCTGAAGCATTTGTGGGGCTGACATATTCTTCCTCAGGGACCTTTGGTAATTGGCTTATGAAAGAACAGACAGGCCCACTGCTGAGGGTTGGGAGGTAAATGTGGCAATTGCCCTGGGGCCTGGCCATTCAAAAGGGTTCGGAACTCAGGCAGCTGGAGCCCTGGCTCCTTTTGCCTCTGGAGCACCATGTCAGATGCCCTGTGTGGCTTTGATGGCCGGGGAGGGCAGTACCACAGTCTAGTAGTGCTAAAGTCTGACTGCCCTCAGCCCTACCCCTTCTGGAGGTGTGGCACCACCCCCTCACCTTGTCCCAGAGCCCACAATGGCTGTCGGCCCTGCTGAGAACAGCCACCAGGTTAGGGCACAGAATAAGGAAACTGCAACTCACTCCATCACATCTACTGCCTTACTGCTACCCAGAGAAGATCCCAAGTGTAATAGGGTATGTCTACATTAGTGGAGCCCTTATTTCGAATTTGGTAAACCAAATTCTACGAGGAATAACACCAAATTCGAAATAGCTAATTTGAAATAAGTGCTATGTAGACACTTATTTCAAATTGGGGGCCTCCAGCCCTTCCCAGGGAGCTCTGGTGGCCACTCTGGGCACAACCAGGAAAACTCGTCTGCTCCTCCCCAGCCCTGGAACCCTTAAAGGGGCAGACACTGGCCACCGTGCCTGTGCCAGTTGCCAGCCTGCCAGCACACAGCCAACAGACCATGCACCTGGCACAGGATGAGCCAGCAACTACCCAGCCCTCCACCTCAGACAGCAGCCACACACAGCAACTACTGACCTGATGCCCTGCTGGAACCAGTTTCAGCTGCCCTTAAATGTGATCCAGAGTCCAATCAGTGTGGACCCGCTATTTCGAAATAGCAAAACGCTATTTCGAATTAGATTTTGTGTCTAGATGTTTTATTTCGAATTAGCTTATTTCAAATTAACTAATTCAAAATAAGTTAATTCGAAATAGCGCTATAGTGTAGACATACCCATAGGGTGTGTCTAGACTGGCAAGATTTTGCACAAAATCAGCTGCTTTTGTGCAAAAACTTGCCAGCTGTCTACACTGGCCGCTTGAATTTGCACAAGAGCACTGACTTTGTAATGTACGAAATCAGTGCTTCTTGCGCAAATACTTTCGCGCTCCCACTCGGGAAAAGGCCCTCCTGTGCAAGAATACTTGCGTAAGAGGGCCAGTGTAGACAGGGAAGAACTGTTTTGCGCAACAAAGCCCCCATGGCTAAAATGGCAATCGGGGCTTTCTTGCGCAAAATCGCATCTAGACTGGCCACAAATGCTTTTGCGTAAAAGCACTGATTTTCCGCAAAATCATGCCAGTCTAGATGTAGTCATAGAGAATGTGGCTCTGTTCTAAACTGAATTTAGTATTCTAAAGGTTAACATCAAGCCTTTGTGTTCTTTTAAGAATTTGAGAGCTTTAGTAACTAGAATGATTCTTTTTGTTTGTATGTTCTGTGTTATTCTCTCATATGGAACAAATGTTGAACGGGGAAGATTTCCCTTGCTGTCATTTTCTTCTCCTGAGAGTCCTTTCTGAAGCTCTAATTTGCCTTGCCTACCTAAGAAGGTTTGTGCAAAATTTCCCCTGTCCTTGGCAGTGATAGTGCAGACAAGGCTTCCCTGGCTGTTGACATTGTTAACATTTTGGAGAAGGATTAGCATCACCTCCTTCAAAATCTGATGTTTACTAGTTGTTTCTGTTCTTAACTTTGGGGTGCTTCTAGTGTCTCAGGGGACATAGATTAGACAGAGTCTCCCCCCCCCCCCTCATTGCAGGTTGTAACACAGATGAGACTTTGGCCTGAGTATAGAGTCCTAAGAAAGTCCTCAACGAGCTTTAGTTTATAGGAGACTGAAATTTCCTGTCTATATTCTCTGTTGCAGTCATGTTGTAATGGATCACTTTACTCTTGAAAAGAGACTTTCCCGATCATAAGGGCTCAAACTGATTTTTTTTAAAATGTGACCTTTATACAGTAGTTTGCAAAAGATGTCGTTGCAACCTGGTGTCTCAATTCAGTCTGACAGCTGTGTATATTTATTTGTAAGTAATGGAATGTCATACACTCCAGGACAATTCACAGTACTAAACACATTTTCTTGGTTTTCCTGCTGTTGAAGTATGCTCCACAGTAAATGGTTCTGTTGGGAATCGCATGACCTAATATGCAAATTAACTGTGGAAAAGTGCTGTTGAGGTTTAATTTGCACAAAGTTCTGGACTGGATTGTTGAAAGATATACTCTCTAAAATGCTCTTAGAAGTAAGTTTTTACTCGTGTGGGAGGTTCTGGTAGGGTTTGTTATTTCTAGGAGAACAGCCAAAAAAGTAGGTTGAGAACCAAGTATTAACGAGACAGGCATTTTAAAAGCACAACCATGTTCTAAATTCAGCAACTGCTAAGAATTAGATGGGCAACAAAATAACACGAATGTTAATGTAGCTGAGTCAGCCTGATTCGTTGTCTATCAAATAAATGATACATTCTTACTTTTATTAACAGTGAAGATATCAATCATACACCACAGTTAGCTAACTCATAAATTAAAGGTATTACATTCTGTACCTCATATCTTGATAAGCCATTTATCCTTAATACAACATCTAACCATTACTCAAAATGCAAACATTAGTAACATTATAACTTTGATTCTTTATACCCAAATATTTTTTAGTGACAGTTGCAACAGTAGCCATGGGAGACAAAGTAAACTCACCCCAATTACATGATAGATGTAGAACATCTTGTAAATAACAGGGATATTAAATAAAAGCTGTCTCTTACCAGGTGATCTTATCTGTCTTAGCATTAATTCACATATGAATAATTATTGATTACACACTGAATAGGACAGTTATGACAAGGACAGTAGAAATAGGAAAGTTGTTGCTTTCTCACTACAAACAAAAGCAAAAATCAAAATTTATTTTATCAAAGAAACTAGTAGTTTGTTTTCTGTTTAAAATAAGTGTTAGGTAGCTGTTATTAATACCTTAAAAGTAGAGCTGACTGAAAATTTCTGAATTAAAAGGCTTTGTTTTAAAAAGAGTCTTTTCTCAAAATTAAAGATTTCTCTTTTTATATTTTAAATTTTTTCTTTAACTTTTTTTCCTTTTACCTTATATTTCTTTTTTTTTAAGTCAGCTTTGAAAAATCAACCTTGTTTTTCATGAGTGATTGAGAGTAGGGAACATAAAGAAAAATCCAGAAAAGCTGAAAGACAGGAGAGTAGCCAGAGGAGTGAGATACCTTCAGAGGGCATAATTACTTTATATATATATATATATAAAATGAGAGAGAGGCTGTGTCTACACTATGGGGGTTTTCTGGGATACCAAAGGTATCCCGGAAAAATTACACCACATCCAGGGAACACGTCCGCTCTTCCGCTTTTTTTTGCAGAAAAGCAGACGTGCTCTTTCAGAAGCCCTGTCTTCCTCCTCCAACAAGGAAGAAGGGCTCTTCCAAAAGAGGAGGGTTTTCCAAAATTTGGCACAGTGGAGATGGGCCAAATTTTGGAAAAGTCTCTTCTGAAAAAACAGTCAGAAAGAGGTACGCAAATTTCAGAGTGCAATTTGAGTACCTTTTTCCGATAGATCATTGTAGTCTACACATAGGCAGAGAGAGAGAAAGAGAGGGAGAGAGAATGGCATCCTACTTAAATATCACTTTCTAAGAAATTACATGGACATTTTTCTATTTTACAATGAACATCATATAAAATTTAACTTTATGAGGGGGACCAGATCAATGTAAAGAGGGGACTCTATCTTATTTCCATATGGAAAGGGATCTAGAATCATGCTTCACACTGCTGGAGGACTGAGCTACTGTAATCATACTTGTGTACCTATAGCAACTTACATTTGAAGGTTTCAAGGGACTTACAAACATTATGTAAACTTTAGAAAACATTTGTGAGACAAGCAAATAAAAATCTCCTTTACAGACAGATAAATTGCAATACAGAGGGGTTCATTAGTGGGAATTGCACACTTGCTCTAACATTTAAGCCATCACACAGCAGATGGCCAAGGTCTGCATGCAGCCATAAGTCTTCAATGTTGCATGTAACAAGTATCCACAAGAGTTAAAATTAACATATCATGCAGCATTCTATGCAGCTTGCTTACTCCCTCATTTCTGTATTTCAGTTCTAAACTCTAATTAAACAGTGAGGAAAGGAACTTAAGGCCCTCTTTGAGAGATAACAGTGCACCACACTGAATAACAATGAGAAGAGAGAAACGGAAAAGAGCTTTTCCCTCAATTTTCAATATTGCAGATTAATGCATTTAAAGTATAACTGTAGATAATATGCATGTATGTATGCTTTAGAGGACGGAAGATACGTTTCAAAAAGCTCTGTTTCAGAGACAGGCATGAAGAAGTAATGAAACACAACTAGTGTTTGCTTCAGTTTCTATTTATCATCTTTTTGAAGAAGTAGATGTCAGAATACAGATTTGATTTGTGTGGGCGAGGTTCCAAGCCTATAACTTGTCTTCATGTGAATGAAAGCCTCTTCTTGTGTGATTGAAGATGCAGAATTGGGGTAGTATCCCCATTGGTCTGTCAAATATCAGGCCATTAACATTAGTGGGCCCAGGATTTCATGCTCACGCTCTCTTTATTGTGTTGCAATTTTTCTCTTGCCACCTCACTGTTTCTTTACCTACAATTATTTATTATCAACAAGTGGTGACCAAGGAACTGAAACTTACTTAGTAGGTATGCTCACCGTAGCTTGAACAATGCTGTCAGCTCTCCATATACCAAAAATGAATGGGATATACATAGAATTATTCTAATGACTACAACATTCATTAATTCGTGTGATGTTAGATAGCTGAAGATGTACTGAATTTTCCTTTAAGATGCTTGTTACAAAATTAGCTTTCTTCTCATAGTTAAACTAGTTCAGATAAAATAAGAATCAATCAGAACTTCATTCAGAATGAAAATTGAACCCAAAGTAATTGAGACTGAGATTCAATAATACAATTAACTTTTAGGAGAGATCATTCAGTAAAATAATGACTATTTTTGAGGAAGTGGGACATATAACAATGCCATGAGAATTGAGTGGATAGCAGAATAAGGGTACCTCTACACCACAACATTAGTTTGAAATAACTTAGTCTGCATCTACACAGCAGGTAGTTATTTCAAAATAATGTTGAAATACTGTCAAACTGGAGGACTTCTTACTCCAACTCCTGTAACCCTCATTGCACGAGGAGTATGGAAAGTTAGAGGAAGAGTGCTCTGTTTCGAAATAAGTGCTGTGTAGATGCTCCCAATTTCAAAATAAGCTGTTTCAGAATAAGCTATGAAATTATGTAGCTCAGTTTGTGTAGCTTATTTCGAGTTAAGCCCTGCTGCGTAGACACGCCCTAAGTTATTAAATAATAGTTATATACACTGATTGTTGTATTTGTTTGACTGTCATAATCATATATAATGTGAAAACCTCCTTTCTCAAAATTCAGATCAGGTTCAAGTAGAGCATACATTTAAATGGAGTCAGGAGGAAACTGCCAGCAACTGTAAACAAGGATCTTTTATCTAAAGGTCTCTCCATGCCGTCTGCTCTCTCTATACTTGTTCTAGTTTCTTTGTATCGTTAATCATCAACTGTGAAGGCAGAAAGGCCACTCTTCACAAAACAGCTATTTCTGTTTTTCTTAGTGTTGGCCTTGTTTGAGAGGGTTTTTTTTTTCCATTTCTGGTTTTGAAATCAATGATACAAAACAGTACTCATAGTTCTCTCCTGACAATTCTGCTATTTCAAAAAGCAGTGGGCCATGTGAACATTTTAATGATCAGTCTTCGGCTACAACCTAATATTAGTTTAAAGTGCCCAAAACATAACTAATAAATTCAAAAAATAAAGTTAAGGAGGAGATCAGACTAATGATGCATATACAATTGGAACCTGAATGTCCATTTCACATTTAGGTAGTGCTCAAGGCTCACCTAAAGTGCTCAAGTGTCAAATAGAAAAAATTAATGTTAACAAAACTCCGGGATCAGATGGCATTCATCCAAGGGTTCTAAAAGAACTCAAATGAGGAATTGCTGAGCTATTATCTGTGGTTTGTAACCTATCCCTTAAATCGGCTTCCGTACCTAATGACTGGAAGGTAGCCAAAGTGACACCAATATTTAAAAAGGGCTCTAGAGGCGATCCAGGCAATTACAGACCGGTAAGTCTAACTTCAGTACCGGGAAAATTAGTCGAAACAATAGTAAAGAATAAAATTGTGAAGCACGTAGAAGAACATAAATTGCTGGACAAAAGTCAACATGGTTTTTGTAAAGGGAAATCCTGTCTTACTAATCTATTAGGGTATGTCTACACTACCCCGCTAGTTCGAACTAGCGGGGTAATGTAGGCATACCGCACTTGCAAATGAAGCCCGGGATTTGAATTTCCCGGGCTTCATTTGCATAAGCCGGCCAGCGCCATTTTTAAATGCCGGCTTGTTCGAACCCCGTTCCACGAGGCGTACAGATAGTTCGGAATGGCTTGCTAGTTCGAACTATCTAGCCCGTGCCGGGTGTAGCCGTGCGGCACGGGGTTCGAACAAGCCGGCATTTAAAAATGGCGCCGGCCGGCTTATGCAAATGAAGCCCGGGAAATTCAAATCCCGGGCTTCATTTGCAAGGGCAGTATGCCTACATTACCACCCTAGTTCGAACTAGGGTGGTAGTGTAGACATACCCTCAGAGTTCTTTGAAAGGGTTAACAAACATGCGGACAAGGGGGATCCAGTAGATATAGTATACTTAGATTTTCAGAAAGCCTTTGACAAGGTCCCTCACCAAAGGCTCTTGTGTAAATTACATGGCCACGGGATAAGAGGGAAGGTCCTTTCTTGGATTGAGAACTGGTTAAAAGACAGGAAACAAAGGGTAGGAATAAATGGTAAATTTTCAGAATGGAGAGGGGTAACTAGTGGTGTCCCCCAAGGGTCAGTCCTGGGACCAATCTTTTTCATAACTTATTCATAAATGATCTGGAGAAAGGGGTAAGCAACGAAGTGGTAAACTTTGCGGACGATATCAAACTGTTTAGGATAGTCAAGACAGAAGCAGACAGGAGCAGAGGGGCTCCAAGAAGATCTCACCAAACTGAGTGATTGGGCAACAAAATGGCAAATGAAATTTAATGTGGATAAGTGTAAAGTAATCCACATTGGGAAAAATAACCCCAAGTATACATACAGTATGATGGGGGCTAATTTGGCTATGACAAATCAGGAAAGAGATCTTGGAGTTATCGTGGATAGTTCTCTGAAAACTTCCACACAGTGTGCAGCGGTGGTCAAAAAGGCAAATAGGATGCTAGGAATTATTAAGAAAGAGATAGAAAATAAGACCCAGAATATCTTACTGCCCCTGTATAAAACTATGGTACGCTCAAATCTTGAATACTGTGTACACATGTGGTCTCCTCACCTCAAAAAAAGATATTTTGGCCTTGGAAAGGGTTCAGAAAAGGGCAACTAAAATGATTAGGGGTTTGGAACAGGTCCCATATGAAGAGAGGTTAAAGCGACTGGGACATTTCAGTTTAGAAAAGAGGAGACTGAGGGGGGATATGATAGAGGTATATAAAATAATGAATGGTGTGGAGAGGGCCAATAAAGAAAAGTTATTTATTCGTTCCCTAAATAGAAGAACTAGAGGACACCAATTGAAATTAATGGGTAGCAGGTTTAAAATTATGGGTGCATAATTGGCTGGATAACCGTAGTCAGAGAGTTGTTGTTAACGGTTCTAAATCCTGCTGGAAAGGGATAACAAGTGGAGTTCCTCAAGGGTCTGTTTTGGGACCCGTACTGTTCAATATCTTCATCAATGATGTAGATATTGGGATAGAGAGTACGCTTATTAAGTTTGCGGATGATATCAAACTGGGTGGGGTTGCGACTTCTTTGGAGGATAGGGACATAATTCAAAATGACCTTAGCAAATTAGAGAAATGGTCAGAGGTAAACAGGATGAAGTTTAATAAAGACAAATGCAAAGTGCTCCACTTAGGAAGGAACAATCAGTTCCATACATACAAGATGGGAAGCGACTGTCTAGGAAGGAGCATGGCAGAAAGGGATCTAGGGGTCATAGTGGACCACAAGTTGAATATGAGTCAACAGTGTGATGCTGTTGCCAAAAAAGCAAATATGATTCTAGGTTGTATTAACAGGTGTGTTGTAAGCAAAACTCGTGAAGTCATTCTGCCGCTCTACTCTGCACTAGTTAGGCCTCAGCTGGAGTACTGTGTCCAGTTCTGGGCGCCACATTTCAAGAAAGATGTGGAGAAATTGGAAAGGGTACAGAGAAGAGCGACAAGAATGATTAAAGGTCTAGAGAACATGACCTATGAAGCCAGGCTTCATGAACTGGGCTTGTTTAGTTTGGAAAAAAGAAGATTAAGGGGGGACATGATAGCGGTTTTCAAATATCTAAAAGGGTGTCACAAGGAGGAAGGAGAAAATTTGTTCCTCTTGGTTTCTGAGGACAGGACAAGGAGTAATGGGCTTAAAGTGCAGCAGGGGAGGTTTAGATTGGACATTAGGAAAAAATTCCTAACTGTCAGGGTGGTCAAATATTGGAATAAATTGCCAAGGGAGGTGGTGGAATCTCCCTTTCTGGAGATATTTAAGAACAGGTTAGATAGACATCTGTCAGGGATGGTGTAGGTGGAGCTTGGTCCTGCCTTGAGGGCGGGGGGCTGGACTCGATGACCTCTTGAGGTCCCTTCCAGTCCTATTATTCTATGATTCTATGATTCTATGAAAACTAATAAAAGAAAGTTCTTCTTCACACAGCATGTAGTCAACCTGTGAAACTCCTTGCCAGAGGAGGCTGTGAAGGCTAGGACTATAATAGAGTTTAAAGAGAAGCTAGATAATTTTATGGAGGTTAGGTCCATAAAAAGCTATTAGCCAGGGGATAAAATGGTGTCCTTGGTCTCTGTTTGTCAGAGGCTGGAGAGGGATGGCAGGAGACAAATCGCTTGATTATTGTCTTCGGTCCACCCTCTCTGGGGCACCTGGTGCTGGCCACTGTCAGCAGACAGGATACTGGGCTAGATGGACCTTTGGTCTGACCCAGTACAGCCGTTCTTATGTTCTTATGTAAATTTAAGCATGAATGACAGTTCTGAGGCTTCCCTTTGTAGTTTCGTGTTAAAGTCTCTTTGAAGCAGGATGCATGTAGTAAGGTCATTGAGACAATGCCCAGTCTGGTTGAAATAGCAAGAAACTCTTTTTTCTCTGTGAAACTATCTGTCTGTTTTGTGTGCATTGATTCTTTGGTGAAGTGTCTGAGAAGTTTGTCCAATATACATAGCAGACGGACACTGTTGGCACATGATAGCATAAATTATATTTCTGGATGAACAGGAATATGTGTTCGTGATCTTGTAACTGACATGGTAAGGTCCAATGATGGTGTCAGCAGAGTAAATATGTGGACAAAGCTGGCAATGGGGTGTGTTACAAGGGAAAGTTCCAGGGTCGGTATTAGTGTGGCATGTCCTGTGGTTGCTGGTAGGAATCATCCTGAGGTTAGGTGGTTGTCTATAGGATATTATGGGTCTGTCTCCCAGTGCCTCTCGGAGGGTAGTATCCTGTTCCAGTATCAGTAGTTTACTGATAATGTGTTGGACGGGTTTAAGTTGAGGGCTTAAATTTGACACTTTACGAATGGGACTTAACACAGATGCTAATTATCTTACCCATTACAAAGATAGCTTCTCCAATTATCACCCCTTATATCATTATCTCATAGATACTAACCTCCCCCCCTCACCTTTCCTCTGGTCTAAAATCTGATTTGTCTATTTTATATGTGTTCACTTTTTTTGATTGTATCCCTTTGGTATATATGGTCATGCCAATTTTCTTCCACAATTTGATCTGAGAAAGTAGGTCTGGCCCACAAAAGCTCATCACCTAATAAACCATCTTGTTAGTCTTTAAAGTGCTACATAGTCCTGTCTTTTGTTTCAGCAAGACCAGACTAACGCAGCTACATCTCTATTACTATCTTAGGGTACGTCTACACTACAACGTTAATTCGAACTAAGCTAATTCGAACTAACGGATCCAGATTAAAAAACTAGTTCGAATTAGCGTTTTGCTAATTCAAACTAGCATGTCCACATTAAGTGGACCCTGAACCAGGCTTAAGGATGGCCGGAAGCAGTGCCGGCAGGGCATCAGAGGAGGACTTAGAGCGTGGAGATGCTGTCTCAGGCTAGCCGAGGGCTGTGCTTAAAGGGACTCGACCCCCACCCCGGACAGACAGTTCTCAGGGGTTCCCCACTTGCAAAGCAGTCCTGGCTTGGATTGCCCAGAGTACCCACACTGGGCACATCACAACACTCGGCCATCAGCCCGGCTGCACTTGCCGCAGGCTGCCATCTGGGGAGAGGGGGCAATTGGGGGGCTACAGGAGAGCTTCCACCCCCAGAAGCCTGCAGAGCCAGCCCAGTCCTCCCCATCGGGGGCGCGTACCCCATTCCTCCCTCACCTCCTTCCACTTACCCATCCCTAGCCCCTCTTCTTGATGTACAAAATAAAGGACAATTGTGTTCAAAAATGGAATCTGTCTTTATTGAACAAAACTGGGGGAGACTGGGAAAAGGAGGTGGGAGAGGGGAAGAGAGAAGGTGGGAGAGAGGAGGGCAACTAAAATGATCAGGGGTTGGGAACAGGTCCCATATGAAGAGAGGCTAAAGAGACTGGGACTTTTCAGCTTAGAAAAGAGGAGACGGAGGGGGGACAGGATAGAGGTCTCTAAAAGCAGGAGTTGGGTGGAGAGGGTGCATACAGAAAAGTTCTTCATTAGTTCCCATAAAGAAGGACTAGAGGACACCAAAGGAAAGGAATGGGTAGCAGGCTTCAACCTAGTAACAGAAAGTTGTTCTTCACAAAGCAAAGAGTCAACCTGTGGAACTCCTTGCTGCAGGAGGCTGTGAAGGCTACAACTAGAACAGAGTTTAAAGGGAAGTGAGATCAAGTCATGGAGGTTGGGTCCATGGAGTGGTATTAGCCAGTGGGTAGGAGTGGTGTCCCTGCCAAGGTTTGTGGAAGGCTGGAGAGGGATGGCACGAGACAAATGGCTTGGTCACTGTCTTTGGTCCATCCCCTCCAGGGTCCCTAGGGTTGGCCGCTGTCGGCAGACAGGCTACTGGGCTAGATGGACCTTTGGTCTGACCCAGTACGGCCATTGTAAGCTCAGGGCTCAGGGTCGGGGGTCTCAGTGGACCACCTTGATTTTCATGCACACCTGCTCCTGGGTGGCCAGGCTGGCAGCTCTCCTGCCCTAAACGGCCACTTTCCTGTGCTTAGTGCGGAGATCGTGGACGAGGTCCACAATGTCCGCCCTAGCCCAGGCGGGTGCCCGCCTCTTGCGGTCCCGGGCAAGCTCCCAGGAGCCACCAGCCTGGTCCCGGGAAGAGGGGGAGGGCTGGGGGGCATCAGGTGGGTGGCTCGATCTGTGCCAGGTGCAGGGTCGGCTGGCTGGGTGCTGGCAGGCTTGCACCTGGCACGGGCACTGTAGCCAGCCCGTGCCCCTTTAAGGGGTCCGGGGCCGGGAGGGTGGCAGAAGAGTTTCCCTGGTGTTGGCCAGAGTGGCCACCAGGGAAAGCTGGGGAAGACTAGTCTCCCACTAGTTCGAATTAAGGGGCAACACACCCCTTAATTCGAACTAGCTAGTTCGAACTAGGCTTAATCCTCGTAAGATGAGGTTTTCCTAGTTCGAACTAATCGCTCCGTTAGTTCGAATTAAATTCGAACTCACGGAACGCTAGTGTAGCACCTATGAAAGTTAGTTTGAACTAACGTCCGTTAGTTCGAACTAACTGTGTAGTGTAGACATACCCTTAGATCTGGTACTCTACAAAGTTAACTCTTCTCTTTTACAAAAATGCTGTTTCTTAAAGATCCCACAGCTATAGAAGACCTTTCTGTA
This sequence comes from Pelodiscus sinensis, assembly GCF_049634645.1. Taxonomy (NCBI): domain Eukaryota; kingdom Metazoa; phylum Chordata; order Testudines; family Trionychidae; genus Pelodiscus; species Pelodiscus sinensis. Next base: position 40,241,365 of record NC_134718.1, read on the forward strand.
CAATTACCTTGAAGTAAAGCTGCATCTACTTATGAAAAACTTTACATAAAAATGGAACTTCACTGATGGACAACATAAGGGTGGAAGTTTTTTTTTTTGGAGGGGGGGAGATTGCTTTCATGTGATATCAAGTTTATCATGCAGTTAGAAACTTGACATCATATTAAAGTTTCAACTTTTATTCAAATGTATTTCTTAGCAGATCCAATAGAACTCTGGACCCCTAGGATTGGAGAGTCTTGCTAAAAGAGACACTAATTAGTAGTGTGCTAGTTTAGTTGAATTTATTAATTTTGCCTCCTAGACCAAATGTTTAGCTCAGAAGAAGAGCCTTGGGAATGGGATATTAGCATTTCCCACAAATCTGTAGACCATATTAATATAGTGCTGAAAAATTCAGTGTGTGTGTATGTGTGTTACTCCTGGGTAATTGGGTAACACACATACACACACACAATTCTGCAGGACTGTGTACCTGTAGAAAATGCTCCCCCACCCCCAATTCTTGTGTTTGCTCCTCTGCAGAAAAACTCAGGGAAGCCACAGCATGGGGAGAGGATTTGAGAGCCTTCCCAAACAGAGATGAGATATGGGGCACACAGAGGATACGTCTAGACTACACCTCTCTGTCGACAGAGAGATGTAGATTGGGCATGTCGGAATTGCAAATGAAGCAGGGATTTAAATATCCCGCGCGTCGTTAGCATAAACATGGCCACCGCTTTTTTTCGACACTGAGCTTTTTGGAAAAAAATCGGCAGGCTAGACCAGGATCTGTCAAAAAAGAAGCCCTTTTCTGACAGATTCTGTATTCCTCAAAAAATGAGGTTTACAGGATCTGTCGAAAAAGGGTTTATTTTTCGACAGATCCCCATCTAGACTGCCGGGTTTTGGTTTTTGTTTTCGAAAAAGCTCTGTGTCAAAAAAAGCAGCCATGTTTGTGCTAATGAAGCGCGGGATATTAAAATCCCTGCTTCATTAGCAATTTTGATGTGCCTAATCTACATCTCTCTGTTGACAGAGAGGTGTAGTCTAGACACAGCCAGGCTTACGTGACTCAATGCCTTCTCCTCCCTTTCCTTCCCCCCATTTCTGCAAGCTCAGCGCTGCCCAGTTGAAGGAGATTACAGCTGGGCTCTACAGACTCTACAGTGAATGCCTCCTGCTGGGTCCTAGTGCCAGTTCTGCTCCCCTTCTGGTGTGCTGGGAGCCTTTCTCTTTTGTGTGCAACCATGAGTGCCCATGGTCTAGCTGGGTAAGGGAGTGGGGTGGAAATGAGGGACAGGATGGCTACATCTACACTGGCCACAATTTCCGGAAAAGCCATGCAAATCAGGTAAGTCAGGATAGGGAAATCCGGGGGGGGATTTAAATATCCCCCGCGGATTTAAATAAACATGGCCGCCGCTTTTTTTCCGGCTTGGGGAAAAGCCGGAAAAAAAGCGTCTAGTCTGGCGCGATCCTCCGGAATAAAGCCCTTTTCCGGAGGATCTCTTATTCCTACTTCGGAAAAGGGCTTTATTCCGGAGGATCGCGCCAGACTAGACGCTTTTTTTCCGGCTTTTCCCCAAGCCGGAAAAAAAGCGGCGGCCATGTTTATTTAAATCCGCGGGGGATATTTAATTCCCCACGGATTTCCCTATCTTGACTTACCTGATTTGCATCCCTTTTCCGGAAATTGTGGCCAGTGTAGACGTAGCCTCCCTGTACAGATTGTTTGAGCCCCCCTGAAGTAAGGGGAGAGGGACTAGACATGGGGTACTGGGAGGAGATGAGGAAGAAAAGAAAATAGGAGATTCATGGGGCGGGGGAAGTATCCCCTCGGAAGCAGCTGGGGCTCCTCCATTAAGCAGACCCATCAACCCCTCACCCTGGCAAACCCTGTACCTGGACCCCCTGATGATCCCCCACACGCATCCAGACCCCCATTCCACTGAACCTGAACCAGCTGCACTTGGACCCCACCCCTCATGCCCCACTACACCCAACCCCCCATTAACTCCCACACCCAGCCCCCCCCAGCTGAGACCCCTTTCTTCACCTGAATGCCCTGCACCTGGAGCTCCCCAAGGAGCCCGTTTGCATCCAGATTTCCTACTGAGACACCTGCACCCAGATTGCCCCACACAAAAGCCTTCTACCCCACATCTGGATCCCCTCAAACTCAGCCCCTCAACACTCACCCTCTGCTGAGCTGAGCCTTGCTTGCCCACACCTGGTATGCCTGGTGCAGAGGGGCAGGGCTGCAGTGTTTTTTCTGGGTCAGGTCTGGCCTCACTGTCGAGTCCATGTATGAGGGGAAATGGGGTCTTCATGGTGATCTCCCACCTCAGTGCAGCCATGGCCTGTGCTTCTCACTGCCAAGCTGGAATCACATTTATTTATTGACAAATAAAATTTTCAGAATTTTGCAGAATTATGAGCATATTTTTGGTACAGAATTTTTGAATTTTGGAGCAGAATTCCCTAGGGGATATCTATCTATCTATCTATCTATCTATCTATCTATCTATCTATCTATCTATATTTTCTAAACGCAGCTATTAGAGATCCAGTTATGGTCCAATTATGGCCCAGGTTCATCTTTCAGTTTTGGCTCTAACATTTTGGCAAAACTCTTGGTGTCTTACTTGGATAATGTGATATCTTCCCCAATTAATATTAATACAATGGTTTTATTACTGCTGAACATTTTGTAGATAATGTTACATGGGCAAAGTATTGATTTACATGGGCAAAGAATTGAGTCCTCTGATAGTCCTTTAGACGCCAAAAGCTTTTGTTGAAATAGAGTAAGACTCACTAGTTAAAGTTTGTCACAGATTTTATAAACGAGCAATCTCCATCAACTTCCTCATCCAATCATAATAAACACTATGTGCAGCCAAGTAATCTTGCTAAAATGTTAACTAATGTTATGTACATCCCTGGGCCTGACTTCTAGGACTGCTGAAAAACTCAACTACCAAGCGCCTTTAATGAACTCTGAAAAATCTGGCAAAATATGATTCAAGTTGAACAAGCAATGTTAATGAAACTTCCAGACAGTGTTGAACTTAATCTCTACCAAGACATTGCATAGGATTGCAATTTTTTCTGTTGTTTGGTGTAGATTTACAACCTTTATCTCTACTTGCTAGAACTTGTCCAAATTCTCCTTTTATTAATATTAAAGCAAAGATAAAGTTGGTATCAATGTTATGCTGATGCTTATTTCAGGTCGCTCCCAAAGATAAGGAAGGAATAATAAGAAAGTACCATGGCGTTCATCTTAATTTGCCAGTCACTTTCCTACATTTTCTAACCTTAGCCTTTCCTATCACACTAATTCTGCTAGGGTATGTCTACACTACAAAGTTAATTTGAACTAACAGTCGTTAGTTCGAATTAACTTTGATAGGCACTACACAGGCAAACCGGTAGTTCGAACTTAATTCGAACTAGCAGAGCGCTTAATTCGAACTAGGTAAACCTCATTCTACGAGGACTAATGCCTAGTTTGAATTAAGTAGTTCGAATTAAGGGCTGTGTAGCCACTTAATTCGAACTAGTGGGAGTCTAGCCCTCCCCAGCTTTCCCTGGTGGCCACTCTGGGCACCACCAGGGAAACTCTTCTGCCCCCCTCCCGGACCCGGAGCCCTTAAAGGGGCATGGTCTGGCTACGGTGCCTATGCCAGGTGCAAGCCTGCCGGCACCCAGCCAGCAGACCCTGTACCTGGCGCGGCACGAGCCAGCCACCCACTACAACCCAGTCCTCCACCTCTTCCCGGGACCAGGCTGGCAGCTCCCAGGAGCCTGCCCAGGTCCATAAGAGGCAAGCGCCCGCCTGGTCTAGTGCGGACATCGTGGACCTCATTGAGGTTTGGGGGGAAGCCTCCAATGTCCATGACCTCCGCACTAGCCCACCCAGGATCAGGTTTGCATGAAAATCAGGATGGTCCAGTGAGACCTCCGACCCTGAGCCCTGAGCTTAGACCATAAGAATGGCAGTACTGGGTCAGACCAAAGGTCCATCTAGCCCATTAGCCTGTCTGCCAACAGCGGCCAACACTAGTTACCCTGGAGGGGATGGACCAAAGACAATGACCAAGCCATTTGTCTCGTGCCATCCATCTCCAGCCTTCCACAAACAGAGGCCAGGGACACCATTTCTACCCCCTGGCTAATACCACTGCATGGACCCAACCTCCATGAATTTATCTAACTTCTCTTTAAACTCTGTTCTAGTTCTAGCCTTCACAGCCTCCTCCAGCAAGGAGTTCCACAGGTTGACTATTTGCTTTGTGAAGAAGAACTTTCTGTTATTAGTTTGAAGCCTTCTACCCATTCATTTCATTTGGTGTCCTCTAGTCCTTCTTTATGGGAACTAATGAAGAACTTTTCTTTATGCACCCTCTCCACACCACTCATGCTTTTATAGACCTCTATCATATCCCCCCTCAGTCTTCTCTTTTCTAAGCTGAAAAGTCCCAGTCTCTTTAGCCTCTCTTCATATGGGACCTGTTCCAAATCCCTAATCATTTTAGTTGCCCTCCCCTCTCCCACTCTCTCTCTTCCCCTCTCCCACCTCCTTTTCCCAGTCTCCCTGAGTTTTGTTCAATAAAGAGAGTTTCTATTTTTGAACACGTGTCCTTTATTTTGTACATCAGGAAGGGGGGCTAGGGAGGGGTAAGTGGAAGGAGGTGAGGGAGGAATAGGGTACGCGCCCCCGATGGGGAGGACTGGGGTGGCTCTGCGGGTTCATCGGGGAGGAAGCTCTCCTGCAGCCCCCCGATTAACCCCTCCCCCAGATGGCAGCCTGCAGCAAGTGCAGCCGGGCTGATGGCCGAATGCTGTGATGTGCCGAGTGTGGGCACTCAGGGCACTCCAAGCCAGGACTGCTTTGCAAGCGGGGAACCTCTGTGAACTGTCTGTCCGGGGTGGGGGTCGAGTCCCTTTAAGCACAGCCCTCGGCTAGCCTGAGACAGAAGCTCCACGTTCTATGTCCTAACCTGATGCCCTGCCGGCACTGCTTCCGGCCAGCCTTAACCTCGGTTCAGGGTCCACTTAATGTGGACATGCTAGTTCAAATTAGCAAAATGCTAATTCGAACTAGTTTTTAGGTCTAGATGCACTAGTTCAAATTAGCTTAGTTCGAATTAACTAATTTGAATTAAGTTAGTTCGAATTAGTGCTGTAGTGTAGACATACCCCTACTAAGCCTGAAGGAGCCAGCTGAGGCTTTGCTTTCCTCAAACAGGTGGAATCTCAATGAAAACATCAAGGATGATCTCCTGGAGTCAGGGATGCCAGAATTTCATTCTAAGAATGGAAATATTTGAAATTGAATAAAATCCTCTTGTGGGATTTGCAGGTTCTATTGAGTTGAAACATAAGCTATGTAAGGAGGTATCCCTCTCACCCGAATTAAGTATTCTTTAATGAACAAAACTAACTGTGCTTCTGACTGCAATAGGGAATTATTTGGGGATAATATCTAAACTAGTCCCCTTTCTTTTAACTGAGTTTAGCATCCATCAAGGAATTTTTTTGGAAACCCCAGCTTTTATTGGGCCAGATTCAGATGTTCTCATTCATGGTGAGTAGCACTTAACTGCTCAAGGAGACTGCTTGGTTTCAAATGACCATGAGTAAGGGTTGTGATGAGTTCAGCCACACAGATCCCTTTATGCCTGTCACTTGATGTGCTGAAATACCATTGAGCCAACCTCCCTTCTCTCATGTGCACTCCTCAACCCTGAGTCCAGCATTGGTATGGAGACAGGGTCACAGACTACAACAGTGGAATGCAGATGTTGACATCAGCTCAGCTCTGGGGAAGCTCAGTTAAAGGGAGTTACCTCAGCACCCAGGGGCACAGCCCCAATGGGACCTGAATCCCAGATAAATCTGTCTAACTCTGTATAATGTTTTATACAGGACAAGCTCATGTTGTTCACCCTCTTTCTTATGTAAAGAGAGAGAGAGAGCTACTGCTGTTGGCCCCTCTCCCCAGGTAACAATTATTTACTGAGTCTATTAATGAACAAGAATGTTTTATTAAGTATAAAAAGTAGAATTTAAGTGTTGTAAGTAATAGCACAGTGCACAAAGTAAGTTTTCTAGCAAAATGAAACAAAACTTGACAGCTAAGCTCAATACACTAAGAAACTGTTTACATTCAGTATCTCACTCTCAGTTATTCCGATAAGCTTCTTTCACAGACTGGACAGCCTCCCAGTTTGGGCTTGATCCTTCCCCCTGTTCAGTTTTAAATGTTTCCAGCAGTCATCTTTAATGGTAAGCAGCAGTGTCCTGATGCCACCTCTATTTGTTTGGTTTCCCACCTTTATATAGATTTTGCCAAAGGTGGGAATTCTTTGTGTTCGGTTTAAACTTTTTCTCACTTTCAGTAGAAAGATATAACATCCAACATGGGTCATCAGGTAATCTAAACACAAGCGCTTGTGGGTACTCTGAACCCCTCCTGCTGGCTGGTTCATGGGAAAAATAAACCCATTTGTCCTTATCAGTGAACCATCAAGTTCCTGAAATACCCTTAATGGTCCTCACTTAGCATGTCTACATCCATACCACAGGATAACACTTAATATTTCTCATTTCCAATACTGAAATAATACATGCACACAAATAGAATATACACATTCAAGAAATGATAACTTTTCAAATATCTTACAGCAAGTATTTTGCATAAAGCATTTTGCAGTTATGCATATTCATAAGCATATGTCCATAAAGCATATGGATGGCCCTGTGACAAGGTTGTCTGAATCTAATCTAATGCTTACAGCTAAACCACTCAGATGCATAAGCCTACACAATGCATTCCTAAGAGCATGGAGTCTTTTTGAAGCTGGGCTTGTTTAAAGACATGAACTAGATTGTATTTTTAAATCACAAAGAAACCCACAAACAAGAGGGTGTGCAACAAAATATCTGAACAGGTGCAAAAGACCTACAAATTAAAACTCTCCATTAGAGTGATTACAGATGTCTCAAAGCACTGACTCAAGAGCTATTTTAGGCAGGTAGTAAAATTTGATAGATGCTTAAAATTATGGACTTAATAGACAGCTTGTGACTATTTTGAAACATGATTTCAAGTAAGGTTATTAGAAAAAAAAAATCTTTCCCAGTATTGCTGGGCAGGATGGACAGAAATGTTGCTTCTTGCATAAATACACAATATTACCTGATACTATCTGAAATAAAATGCACTTAGCTGTGAAGACTGCAACATGGTTCTTCACGCTATTTAAAAACTTTACTTTGTCTCTATCTTTTTGCTTGTATTCAATTTTAATTCAGTTGGATTCATTGGTTTAATGATCACTAAAACTAGAGATGTGGACTTTTATACTTACTTCTGTTAATGCTAGGATATATTAGACTTCAGGGATTTCCCTCTTATAGTAACAAAAGACAGGACTATGCAGCACTTTAAAGACTAACAAGATGGTTTATTAGGTGATGAGCTTTCATGGGCCAGACCCACTTCCTCAGATCAAGTTGTGGAAGAAAATTGGCATGACCATATATACCAAAGGGATACAATAAAAAAAAGTGAACACATTTAAAATAGACAAAACAGATTTTAGAACAGCGGGGGGATGAGGGAAGGAGGTTAATGTCTATGAGATAATGTTATTAGGGGTGATAATTGGGGAAGCTATCTTTGTAATGGGTAAGATAATTAGCATCTTTGTTAAGGACAAACTTCTCAGACACTTCGCCAAAGAATAAATGCACACAAAACAGACATCAGACAGTTTCACAAAGAAAAAACAGTTTCTTGTCATTTCAAACTGTCTGATGTCTGTTTTGTGTGCATTTATTCTTTGGCGAAGTGTCTGAGAAGTTTGTCCTTAACAAAAATGCTAATTATCTTACCCATTACAAAGATAGCTTCCCCAATTATCACCTCTAATATCATTATCTCATAGACATTAATCTCCCTCCCTCATCCCCCCTATGGTCTAAAATCTGATTTGTCTATTTTACATGTGTTCACTTTTTTTGATTGTATCCCTTTGGTATATATGGTCATGCCAATTTTCTTCCACAATTTGATTTGAGGAAGTGGGTCTGGCCCACGAAAGCTTATCACCTAATAAACCATCTTGTTAGTCTTTAAAGTGCTACATAGTCCTGTCTTTTGTTTCAGCAAGACCAGACTAACGCACCCACTATGATGCTCCTCCTTTACTCCTACCTGTTGCATGTCTTGCCTCTCCTCTGGCCGTACACTTACTCCAAAGCCCTTAGTACCTACTTTCTCTCTTAGACAATCGGAGTGACATGTGCAAACTCTCATTCACCTATGCTCTCTTATATCTTTGGGGTCTTCTTAATCAACTAAGAGTGGAGTTCCTATGCAGTGTGCAGAGCAACCAATGCATAGATTGAGCTGCACCTGCTCCCTTAATCTTTAGCTTTGACTAAATCAGAAGCACCTGACTGACAAGAGAGGGATCTCTGAAAGGGCCTCTGAAAATCAAAGTCCAAAGCATGCTGGAGACAAGTGCTTACATGAGAATCTCAACTTCATTTTTAAAGTTTTTAACCATTATGTCTGCAAAGCTTGAAAATGTGACATGAGTGTACCTTAAAGGCACAGAAACAAGGAGAAAAAGAACCCAGATTTTTTTTTAAATCGGATGATTTAAAGTGAATTTTACCTCCCCAAGGGTACGTCTAAACTACATGCCTCCGTCGACGGAGGCATGTAGATTAGCCAGATCGGCAGAGGGAAATGAAGCCGCGATTATTTTAATCGCGGCTTCATTTAAATTTAAATGGCTGCCCCGCTCTGCCGATCAGCTGTTTGTCGGCAGATCGGGGCAGTCTGGACGCGACGCGTCGACAAAGAAGCCTTTCTTGATCGGCACAGGTAAACCTGGTTTCACGAGGCATACCTGTGCCGATCAAGAAAGGCTTCTTTGTCGGCGCGTCGCATCCAGACTGCCCCGATCTGCCGACAAACAGCTGATCGGCAGAGCGGGGCAGCCATTTAAATTTAAATGAAGCCACGATTAAAATAATCGCGGCTTCATTTCCCTCTGCCGATCTGGCTAATCTACATGCCTCCGTCGACGGAGGCATGTAGTTTAGACACACCCCAAATGTTCTACAGTTCATCTCTCTCCAGTCCAAACATTCCAGCTTTTGCTGGTGCAGTGGAGTCAAAGGAAGTAAAAGTAGTGGCATTTGGATTGTATCAGGGTGTTTTCCTTGTGCAAACAGAGCAGTGTGGCATGTGAGAAAGCATGGAAATGTTCAGAGAAGTTCACTGGTGGGCAGTAAAAGCTGGGAATATAGGTAGAGGTCACTGTCACAATAAGATATTAGCTCATCTGCCTGGGGCTAAATTATGAAGGCTCTTAAAAACAAAAAGAAAACACTTATATTTGAAGGGGAGGTGACAGAGGCACTAGTGCCAAGAGTGATGGGATCAGAGCTATGATCCCAAAATGATTTTTGGCAGCAGTATTCTGAATAGCCGTATGAGAGCACAGTTGGTGTAGTGAAGGGGAAAAGAAAAGAAGCTGAAGTGTTTAAGACAAGAAATGTCAAGGATTTGGATAGGCGTTCTGGCTATGTGAAAAGAGGGAAAGGCCAGCATTTATGAGGGTCGGTCAAGAAAAAGCAGCAATATTCAGAAATGGCCTGAATAGAAGGGGCCAGAGAGAGAACTGAAACAAGGATGACATTGAGGTTATGGGACTGAGTAAAATGGAATATAATGTGGATGGACAGAAATTGTGAATTAGGTGGAAAATAATTTAGAAACTTCCAGTAATATTGTGTCTTCTATAACAAAAGTTACAATAAAATCTTTATGGCTAACATTTTTTTCCTATTATAAATTGGTTGAGCTGGCTCATGAAATCCCAAGATTATTATCCACTAAACATAACCTCATTTTCAGAAGAATTCTATATAGTTCTTTATTTGTGACATCTGCAGAGGCATTTATTGCAGTGGTCATAAGAGCTATTTTAGAACCTTTGCATACGTAGGTGTCATAATCAGGAGTGCTGACCAGCACCTGGTGATTAAGGGGTTAACTCTGTACCTAGTAAGGTATTGGGTGGTCAGCTAATAACAATGCAAGTAGGAATTTCAAACTGGAAAAGAGGGGGTTTTCTATCTCCTTTGTTTTGAGGTAGAAAGCAGTTTCTCCCAGATATTGAGGGAGACAGGAGACACTTCTCTCTCCAAGAATGGACTTCTTAAAATGTGTAAGTAGGGAAAAGTTTAGATCAGTGGTCCCCAACCTTTCAGGGTGACTGGGCACCTGGGGGAGGGGCCGCCCACGTGCCTGGGGCTGGCACTGCGCGTGTGCTGCGTGCCCGGGGCAGGGGCCACCCACGTGCCTGCTGCCGGCACCACACATGCACCGCGCACCAGGAGTGGGGCCGGCCCAGATGATTCGGTGGGTGCACATAAATGCCCCAGTGGGCGCTATGGTGCCTGTGGGCACCACGTTGGGGACCACTGATTTAGATAGTCTGTCAGGGTTTATTGTTTTCCTTGTCTGAGGATTTGGAAATAATGTCTGAGCTTTTTAAGTGTTTTTTCTTCTTTTGTTACTAAGCTTTCAGCCCAGGAACTTTCCCTGAGTATCTACACCAAATGGTGGCTTTTTCCAGCTATCCAATTTACTATGCTTGTAACTGTAGTTTTGTTTTGATAATAAACAGTTGTTCCTTTTTTCTAATTAACTGGTATTGGTTGATTTTTGTGTCCTGGAAGGTCTGTCTGTGTGTACCTGCATGCCTGTCTGAGGAGTCAGCTACCAGAGACTGTAGCTTGTTTTTCTCCTTTCTTTTTCAAGTTCTTTTCATGAAAAAGAGCTTGGGGTATCACTGGGGTTAGTTTCAAGTGTCCACCCTTGTTTGTTTGTTTGTTTTATTTTGGGGATGAAAGCACTTGATGGTGGCAGCGGATTCCCAAAATGTGGGTATTAGGATTTGGGGGGAAGTTTACCAGAGCCTGTAGAGGTAAGGTTTTGGAGTGCTCTTTGGGCCCCCAACTTCTGCATTTGTCGTGCCAGAGTTGGGAGCAGCCTAGACATCAGGACATTGTGAAATGATGGAATATATCAGATTAGTTCATATCTAATTCAAATTGCACAGGAAAAATCCCTCCCCAGTTAATTCTCATAGAATCATAGGATACTAGAACTGGAACTGAAAGGCACCTAGAGAGGTCATCAAGTCCAGTGCCCTGCCCTCCTGGCAGGACCAAGCACCATCTAGATTATCCCTGATAGATTTTTATCTAACCTGCTCTTAAATATCTCCAACAAGGGAGATTCCACAACCTCTTTGGGCAATTTATTCCAGTGTTTAACCACCCTGACAGTTAGGAACTTTTTCCTAATGTCCAACCTAAACCTCCCTTGCTGCAGTTTAAGCCCATTGCTTCTTGTCCTATCATCAGACCTTAAGAAGAATAATTTTTCGCCCTCTTCCTTCTTGATACCCTTTTAGGTACATGAAATCTGTTATTGTGTCCTCTCAGTCTTTTCTTTTCTAAACTAAACAACCTAATAATTTCAATCTTCCCTCATAGGTCACGTTTTCTAGACCTGTAAGCATATTTGTTGCTCTTCTCTGTACCTTCTTCAATATCTCCACATCTTTCTTATAATGTGGTGCCCAGAACTGGACACAATGCTCCAACTGAGACCTAATCACCGCAGAGTGGAAAGAATTACTTCTTGTGTCTTGTTCACAACACTCCTATTAATGCATCCCAGAATGATGTTTGCCTTTTTTTTTTTTTTTTTTTTTTTTTTTTGGTCATAGTGTCACACCGTTGACTCATATTTAGCTTGTGGTCCACTATGACTCCTAGATCCCTTTCTGCAGTACTCCTTCCTAGACACTCACCTCCTATTTTGAATGAATGAAACTGATTGGTCCTCCCTAAGAGGAGTATTTTGCATTTGTCCTTATTGAACATCATCCTATTTTCCTCAAACCATTTCTTTAGTTTGTCCAGATCATTTTGAATTATGACGCTATCCTCCCAAGCACTTGCAACCCCTCCTCATCTGCAAACCCTTCCTCATCTGCAAACTTTATAAGCCTAATCTCTATGCCATCATCTAAATAATTAATGAATATATTGAAAAGAACTGGTCCCAAAACTGATCCCCGTGGAACCTACAATAATACCTGAAAAGAAACAGTCACCCAGTTTCTAAACTATTTCCCAGAAATCCATGGGTCAAAGTTCAAAGAACCCCACCATATATAGTATGATTACCCTTCCCCACTATATCTCCATTACATGTATCTTTAAGTTGTAATGAAACACTTCCAGGGTAAGAATTAACTTCATATTACATTGCCATATTGCACAAGAAGTCCTCCCACTTACTCTTCTCAAAATCACATGCACTCCTCTATGATCACAATAGTTATCTTAGATACAGAGCAGTGCCTTCCTCCTTTTTTATCTAATAGCAGTTGTGTTTAATAACTTAAACACATGGATTCATCATTTCAAGGTCAGAAGAGACTGTTATGCTCATTTAATTTGATTCCTGTATAACACATGCATATCTTTTAACTACTATTAACTTCAATGGAACTGAAACATGTGACCGAGCTTAATTACATACTTAGATGCTTTGATGAATCATGACAGATTAAAGTATGTGCTTTAATACTTTGCTAAATAGGGAAGTATTCACAGTCATTTGCTTGGGATAGAGTCCAAAATATACCTACAACATGAAGCCAGTCTTTTGGCTATCCAAAGGAAGAAACAAAAAACTTTCCTTGGGAATACATTTCACACATTCTATACATGTACTTTCATCTGCATTACCTTTTTTGTTATTTTGTACCCACTTAAACAGGTGTAATCCACCTCTTTGGATTGACAGTGCAGACCTCCCCTGAATCAAGCCTGAATCTATTGCTTAAACTAAAGGTCTAAAAGACTGGAGGCAAAGCTAGTTGAATGCAGAAGGGACTGAGTACTAATTTTGTGAGGCAAATGCACTATGCCATAAATGGGTTTGGGACCATCATAGTTTTGATACAAGAGAGCAATTTAAAAATATTATGATTGTAAGAAAAAAAGATGTAACAAATACGCTAAAAGACCCAAATACATCAATAATTTCGTTCAAATGTTAAATTATCTATGATAGAGGACCAAGTGCCTATTAATCAGAGTTACCTCCTGTATACTGGGAGCAAATTTCACAAAATTATTTTTAATGAAACATACAGGATCATAATGCAACACAAACCACACTAGATTTAAGGCAAAAAAAAAAAAAAGAAAATGTATTGGCAAATTACCGAGGTATTTAAAAAGTCGTATTTCTGTAATATCACTAATTTGCCCATGGGAAATAGATAAAGATACCCTTAGGAATATCTCATGTGGTATCTTCAAGATAAGAACTAGACTAAATTATTACTTTTTTAAAAAAATTGAAGATTTTTATCTTCTACCAACTAATATTAGGAAACTCAAAGATGAGGCCCCAGATCCATCCATATCCTGTCTTGTTTTAATGGTGGAATGTATTTGGAGAAGAGTGTGATTGTGTGGGTTACACATTGTACTGTTTTCTATTTCACACAAAGGGCCCAAGCAGTGAGGGAGCTTCTGGGTTTTGTTGATTTAAAGATGTGAATTTGATGTTATTTTGAACTGATTAATGAAGAGGGTTTTTTATTGCCTTTTCTTTGGGTATTTTATGGACAATTTGATGTAATTTTAAAATATAATTCTCTTTTTCAAGCCACTACCTTAGTATATAATCCAGCCTCTGAGATGGACAAATGTATTTTGGAATGTCGGCTCATAATAGTGATATGAATCATAAAATCCATTCCCCTGCCAGTTTGTGTTTAGACAGATTAAACTAATAATACTATATTATAGACAATGCCAGAGGCAAAGGAAAGAGAGTGGTTATTAAGCCTATTGTATAAAATCCAAAGTGTTAGGCCAGAGTCTCTAGTGCAGGGTAGCTAACTTGTGTTGCACCATGAGTAGAAACTGGTTTAATTTGCCTAAGTAGGGTCACCAAGTGTAAGCATGAACCACTGGAGGCATAAAAGTCCTTAATGCCTCTAGTCGTCCTAGGACCAGTACAAGAGGGAAAGGGAAATACAGATGGGAAGCCCCCATTCCAAACTTATTCTTGGCTGTCATTTTGGACCTTCTGGCCCTTTGCAGCTAGTTTAAATTAGAGCAGACTAACATGGCAGTTCTAATGTGGCACAGAGGGCCAAGATTGAGGGGAGTACAAAGGTGAACTTTAAACCATCCTTTCATAAATGCGGGGAGCCATGCACATCATAGATCAGGCCCATTACATTGGGTTATTTTCTCCAGTGAAAAATATCCACAATAAAATAAGCCTTTCTTTTATGCCAATAAGAGGCAGAAAGTGGATTCTTCTCCATATAATTGCAAATGGAATATGAGTCCTTCAAGGGCCTTGGATAAGACTAACACCATCTCAATTAACATTAATTAGCATTAGGAGTGTTTGTAGGAAGATGGTTACAATGGCACTGCACTTTTTTTCTGTATCCAAAAAGGATTGATAGCCTCCAATTTCTTTCAGAGCAGTTCCCAACTGAATAGCAACATTCTGTGTTGCAAATTAAAAAGAGCTGCATGTTGAACATATTTCAGTAAGAACAAGGAGACACCCATGGGAAATTGTCTCCCAAAAAAATCCCATGACCATTTTCTCAAATAAAGCTTCAATCTTTTTCTGTATTTTATCAGAACTAGTCAGTCTTCTTTGGTATTTTGTTCAATAACATAGAATTTAGGCACTACATACTGTAACTTGTAGATAAGAGCTTGACGTTTAACAGAAAAAGATAAATCTATATTCTACTGTTTATGAAACCATAGTACATGAAGCAAAAAATATGTTCTGTGGGCTTATTTAGGCAGTTCTTCCAGATAGGCAATCTGTGCCCTGCTGGGTAAATATTAATCAGCTGATTAGATAGGCTGAGTCACAGTAGTATGATACAATTCAGTCTCTTTACTTTACTGTCTCTTTCTTATGATAATTTAACAGCTAAACAATATTCCTGAATTCTGCCAATTAACTGATAGAACTCCAGAGGGAGCCATAGATAGACTGTCTTGCTTTTAAAGGGCATAGTGTTACTTAATGGTAATTATAACAATTTTGAGGCCATGTAAACAAACCAGTGAGATTTTTTTATACAAAAGCTCTTGTGATTTAAGTTCACAAAGAGAAGTCTTTTGGGTATGGAAGACTATAAACTCTAGTCTGGTAGAATACTGGTACAAAGATGACCCCGAGTTAAAATCCCTGCTACTAACCAATGATTACCAAATTTTTGATACAACATCTCATATTCTGTAAAATTAACCCAAACTTACAATCACGGCTTTTATTAAAATATATGCATTAAGATTCCTATCTGAGCATCTGGGTCAGATTCTGCATCACTCATTTACCCAAAGTTCTTGTTGAGATTGGAAATTAATGGGAAAGTTGGGTGATAAGAAATCTATAATTGGTCCTTAGTAGCTAATTCTCCAATATTTACTCTCATGAGTGATTCTGATGAAAAAAAATCTTAAAATAAATTATCTCGGTGTAAGATTACATATCACTGTAAACCGCTGTGTACTTCAAAGGAAGTTATAGACAGGAAATACACAGCAGGAGAACACAAAAAGTGGAAGTAGAACACACCTCAACGGTGTAATAGAATCATAGAATCATAGAAGATTAGGGTTAGAAGAGACCTCAGGAGTTCATCTAGTCCAACTCCCTGCTAAAAGCAGGACCAACCCCAGCCAGGATGGAGATTTTACCACTACCCTAGGCAACCTCTTCCAGTGCTTCACCATCCTCCTAGTGAAGTAGATTTACCTAATATCCAACCTAGACCTCTCCCATTTCAATTTGAGACTATCGCTCCTCATTCTGTCATCTCCCACCACTGATGATAGCCTGGCTCCATCCTCTTTTGCATCCCCCTTCAGGTAGTTGAAGGCTACTATCAAATGCCCCCTCATTCTTTCTTCTGCAGACTAAATAAGCCCAGTTTCCTCAGCCTCTCCTCAAAAGTCAGATGCCCCAGACCACAAATCATTTTCATTGCCCTCCGTTGGACTCCAAGTTGTCCACATCCTTTCTGTAGTGGGGGCGTGTGGAGGAACTGGATATAATACACTGGATGTGGCCTCACCAGTGCCGAATAGAAGAGGACAAACTCCTTTGATGAGTTAGCAATGCTCCCACTAACGCAACCCAGTATACCATTAGCCTGTTTGGTAAGAGCACTCATATTCAGCTTCTCATCTACTGGAATCCCCAGGTCTTTTTCTACAGAACTGCAGTTTAGCCAGTCAGTTCCCAGCCTGTAGTAGTGCCTGGGATTCTTCCATCTTAACTGCACTTGTCCTTGTAGAATCTTATCAGATTTCTTTTGGCCCAGTCCTTCAACTTGTTTAGGTCACTCTGGCTCCTAATCCTATCCTCTGGTGTATCCTTTACCTCTCCCTACATCTTAGTGTCATCTGCAAACTTGCTGAGAGTGCAATCCATCCCATTTGCCACATAATGAAGATGTTGAACAAAAATAGCCCCAGTACTTGATACTGTA
This sequence comes from Pelodiscus sinensis, assembly GCF_049634645.1. Taxonomy (NCBI): domain Eukaryota; kingdom Metazoa; phylum Chordata; order Testudines; family Trionychidae; genus Pelodiscus; species Pelodiscus sinensis. The sequence continues at coordinate 40,258,011 of NC_134718.1, forward strand.
ATAATGTCTTTCAATCAGCAATTACTAAAAAAATTACGTGATTGTTACATTCAGTGCAGTGTTTCATATATAGGAAGAATCATAAGAGAAAATCTGAGAGAATAAACTAATCTCCTACCCAAAACATTGAGACAGGCACTGGGATCAATTTGACTGAAAATTTGTGAGGCTGAAACCAGCTACATCATTGTAAATAATGAAGAATAAAAGATTACAAAACTGCTGCTTTCTTTAAAGTCATTAGACACAGCGAGGGAGAAGGAAGCTACATTGGGGTTTCTGAGAGACAGTGTAAAACCAAGATTTGTTCTTGCAACAATAACACCAAGTATTGGTTATTTCTGAAAGGGAGGAAAAAACTATTTTTAAAATGTTCTAGCAAAAAATGTGGATGCATTAATGGAAGCTTTCATATCACTAAAATTAATTAACCAGTTAACATTTTATAGATGTTATCTCTAAGGACTGGATAAGTCATGTGCAAATTATTACTTCTGTAGTACCATTGTACAGTCATTACAAAGGAAAATGATATTTTTGCATCTAATTTTTATTATATCCGTTAATATAATTTAAAGGAAGAAGAAAAAAAGATTGGATTAAAAAATTTTCCATTTGTGCCTTTGAAGGCATAATTTGAATTAGAGTACAGATTAATCTCTTGCTGTGATATATTTTGGAGATACACTTAAGGAAAATCCCCAAAATTAAGGGTATTTGCATATAGATAGCAAACTTATTTAAGGTGGTAAATAAGAACAACAGTTTCTTTTTCTTGTTTTATTCATTTCCTTTAAAGTCATATTTCCATTATTCTTTCCTAGGAATGCTACAAATCTATTAGATTCACATATATAGACCATGTTGGACCCAAAAGTTGTAATTCATTACACATACTGATTATATAAAACTGAAAACTGAGAATGCAAATGTAATGCCTTTCATTCAATTGCATCCTTGAAATTACATCTTCTTGGTGACTGACTTATTCAACACTCTCTTCAGGTCACGTGGCATCACTGTTTGTCCATACCATTTTCAAGACCTTAGGGTCTCTGAGCTGTGACATCTCCCACTGCCACTGCAATTCCAACACTGTCTGACCTACTTATCTTTGGTCAACAGTTTGTTTTGCTGACTAAATGCAGGTAACATAGAAAAAGTTACACAAATGCTCCTCTTTCTGTCAATATGAAATGGAGAATGTTAGGTTACATATTTTGTCAGGCTCAGCACCTTCTGACGCTGTGCACTGTATTAAAATACAGGAAAACCTATTCCCTACTCACAAAGAAGTAAGCCAATGAACACAGGTGCTGGAACTAGGAGTGCTAAGGGTGCAGTTGCACAACTGGACTTGAATTAATTTCCATTATAAACAGGGTTTATAGTTTAGTTCAATGGTTCTCAGTGCTCCCGCTATACAAATTGTTCCAGAACATTCCCTGCCAATGTATTTGCACTAAAGTAGCAGTCAGCAAGCAAGAACAAGGTAGACACTGTCAGGAAATCCAGAGAAAATATGATCTAGACTATTGGGGAGAGGGTATTATTTTGTATTAGAATACAAAATCATTTTCTAATCTACAAATGCTGCTTCCAAACACAAACATGAGTAGAATTGACCAGAGGGTATCACTTCCATTTTGAGGTATCTTTGAGATTTTGAAATATGTTTTTTCTTCCTCGCTGGAACGAAAATAAAATATTTCAAACATTTTGATGAAAATGGAATTGTGTCAGGGAGTGTACATGTGCGTGTCACATACTACATCCTGGTGCTAAGGGACAGGGACATCCAGATTCAAGTCACTGCTCCTCCATCTGATTCAGAGCAGTTTTCACCCTACAACAAACACTTGAATGTGGATGGCTCGCTCTCTCCCCCTCCCTCTGAAAACAGAAAACCCTTCCCAAATTTTGTAGGAATTTTCATCTCCATGAAAATGTTGGCTTCAACAACAGGTCATTTTTCACCAAAATGTTAGTGAAAAATGGTCCAACTGAATCTAAAAAGGAGTCATGTTCACATTTCAGTGATTGATGGCAACTACACAAAAAGAAATAGTAACCATTGTTGCCATGGATTTTCATAACAAAACAATAACATTTTGTCCATCATAACTACAGTGAGGTAGGTATTTTAAGGGCAGAGATAGGGTACAGAATGACTTAGACAAATTGGAGGATTGGGCCGCAAGAAATCTGATGAGGTTCAACAAGGACAAGTGTAGAGTCCTGCCCTTGGGACGGAAGAATCCCAAGCATAGTTACAAGCTGGGGACCAACCAGTTAAGTAGTAGTTCTGCAGAAAAGGACCTGGGGGTTACAGTGGATGAGACGCTAGATATGAGTCAACAGTGTGCCCTTGTAGCCAAGAAGGCTAATGGCATATTAGGTTGCATTAAGAGGAGCATTGCCAGCAGATCCAGAGATGTCATCATTCCCCTTTATTCGGCTTTGGTGAGGCCGCATCTGGAGTATTGTGTCCAGTTCTGGGCCCCCCACTACAAAAAGGATGTGGACACATTGGAGAAGGTCCAGCGGAGGGCAACCAAAATAATTAGGGGGTTGGAGCATATGACTTATGAGGAGAGGCTGAGGGACTTGGGTCTGTTTAGTCTGCAGAAGCGAAGAGTGAGGGGGGATTTGATAGCAGGCTTCAACTTCCTGAAGGGAGGTTCCAAAGAGGATGGAGAGAGGCTGTTCTCAGTAGTGACAGATGGCAGAACAAGGAGCAATGGTCTCAAGTTGGGGTGGGAGAGGTCCAGGTTGGATATTAGGAAAAACTATTTCACTAGGAGGGTGGTGAAGCACTGGAATGGGTTCCCTAGGAAGTAGTGGAGTCTCCATCCCTAGAGGTGTTTAAGTCTCAGCTTGACAAAGCCCTGGCCGGGTTGATGTAGTTGGAATTGGTCCTGCCTAGATCAGGGGGCTGGACTTGATGACCTTCTGAGGTCTCTTCCAGTTCTATGATTCTATGATTCTATGATAATGTTTAAAATAAACACATCAGAGAGACTGCCTCTTCAAATGATAATTTGGGGCCAGATACTCTGCTATTAAATGTTACATTTAGGTGTTGTCCACCTGCTTCAGCAGGAGTTTACAAAACTGTGCTGCATCCACCACTATTTATTATTCACTATAAAAGTGAACCATATCCAAGAACTCCTTCAGATACTTGGATTAGTTCTAATTAATTGATCCTTGAGAGGAGCTCAGTGACTACTCCTTCTTGGGCCAATGCCGGGACCAGACCAAAGAATTATTGAGTGTTCCTTTCTAAATTATTTTTTTCTGGGGACATAGCTGACTTAATAAATGTAAAGTTACTTTTTTTCAAAGACTTCTTGCACTGACTTTTCTGTGATCCGATTCCCCTCATGTTTATATTTCTGTCTCTACCTTTCCTCTCTCTGACTGACAATTATACTTAGCTATGAGAGATGCATCTTTGCTCACAAGAACTCCAATGACTCCCCATAATACCATTTTTAAGAGCAAATTCAAAATGTTCCTCCGTGTGTATTCCTGTTTCCCGCTGCAATAAGTGGCCACGGACAAACATGTCTCATTTATTGTTCTAGCCCACGGAAGAGGGTGAGAAATATTGGCCCACGTGCTGGATCTGGTTCCCCAGGACTATCTCCCATCAGGCCACTGTTACTATATTTACTGTGCCATCACAGGTATGGACGATTGCAGCTCCCATTGGCTGCAGATCACCATTCCCAGGCAGAAACTGTATTCCAGTCCCTGCCACTTCCTGCAGCTCTCATTGGTTGGGAACAGTGACTCGTAGTCAACAGGAACTGCAATTGCCCAGACTAGTAGAGGCACAGGTAAATATAGAGGTTGTGGCCCACCAGGGGCTAACCCTGGAAAACCACTGCCATCTTATTGACCACCACTGTTCTAGCCACTGTTTGACTTCAAGTTTTGCCTCAGCTAAATACCATTTTTAATACCACACTTCATCTCTCCAAAAATGAAGTGACTGACATAAATCAAATGGGTCATCTAAGATAAGATACAATTTTTTTTACCACGTCTAATAGGGTGTTTTAATGTTATTTTATCAGGTGGCATCCACATCCAAATTTGGGTGCTGATAACCTAAATGATAAGAAGAGTTGGAAGAAATAAGTTTTGAGTTTCAGCCAGAATAGCTCCTCCATTCATTCCAGCCCACATACACACCTTCTCAGGGTAACTATCAAATTCTTCTTTGTCATAACTTGACAAGAAGATTATTAAAGTTTTTTTTATCTAGAATTAGATGGGTAAACATTACTGTAGCAACTCTTAGCCTTTTGTATCATCGGCTGAAAGCAATTTACTTACAGCCAATCCTGCTATTCCTGTCATTCAGATGAAGTGCAAAAAAAGGGAAGACAGTAGCCTTTCTGTTCTATACTATTACTGGTTTTCATGGGCAGGTATTCAGCGCTGATACCATGTACTTCAGGAGAAGTCGTTTGCTGGTGAGATCAATAGAAATGGCACCAGCATAAAGAAGTAGCAATGTCTTCTGGGCTAAAGTGCTTGTCTACTGGAGGATTGGTGCTGTAGCAATCAATCCCTTGGGGGTTGATTTAGTGGGTCTAGTGAAGTCAATCATTCTCTTTTTAGCTCTGGTACTCCACTGGAATGAGAAGCACAAGGGAAGTCAATGGGAGAGTTTCTCCCTTTGCTCCCCACCCCAGTGTGGCCCCCACAGTAACTCAATCTAAGATACATTGACTCCAGCTACAATTTTCACATAGCTGGATTTGTGTAAATTAGGTCAACTTTGCCCATAGTGTAGATCTGCCCTACCCGAGTTTTTGGATGACGTTGCCTTACATCTACAGATGATTACAGCAAGAACTGTAGGATTTGCCATGGACATTAATGTCTTTTTATTTTTATTTCCTTACTTTTTGTGGTCCTTGGTTCTCTCTAAAATTTAGTGACAGATTAATAACTAGGCTTACATAGGCCCAAGAAAGAAAATTGTACCACTAGGGTCCTTCACTTGTAGTGCTTGATGAAACACTATAAAATCCATAACCAACATACATAGACTATCCAATGTTATAACAAGAAAATTAATGACAGGTTTGTGCACCCAAATTGTCAAACAGTTTTCAGAAAAATGTGTAAAACTAGGGAGCTATAAAATACCTTTTTTATTATCTGGTTGATGGTGAAGGATGTGTTAGCACCAAAAGTGGAAGCAGGGTATGACCTGGCAAAAATGTGTCAGGGAAGGGAACTAATAAATAGAATAGACAGGAAAGAATTTCACTTCCTTAATCCTCCTCATTGAAGGCCTGAACATTAGAGGTTCTGAGTACTTGCAACGTTGGTGTGTGAATCATACTTCCTAGTCAAAATTAGCACTTTTGGGACCTGATTCTGCATTTCTGGTTATCCACGCACTGAGTCAGTACTACTTTTGTGTGTCAAAAAAATGCATGGTCTATCCTTCAAGGATTCATTAGAACTTCCTTGTTCTTATTCCTTCAGTGTTATTCACACCATCCAAGCAATTTAAGTACTGTAGCTTTCTGTGTCTTGGGTTTTATTATAGTGAGAACTTTAATCAAATGGAGTGAAGTTTAACCAAATCTGACTTACTTGTCTTTTATTAATCTAAATTAAAATCACCTAACTCAATGTATTCACTGTTCTCAATAGAATGTAAGTTCCAAGAGGCCACATGGCATAGAGATTACCATTCAGTGAGTTTTATAGAGTGCTGTATAAAAGCAATTTCTTTTAAATGCTGCCTAAATTAACATTTAATCTCTCTATAGGTTTGAATATTGTGAGTAAGAACAGAATACAACTTAGTACCAAGTAAAAAGAAAGCAATTTCCCCTTCCTTCTAATCTTGTTTCCGTCACTATATGTGGCAATCATCATTTTTGGTTGTAATGAAGATTCATATTTTATAGCCATAGGCATTTAACATTTTTGTCACCGGCATCTGAAATGTGTAGGGTTGGGAAATTGATTTCCTTTGATATGTTTTTCTTTAGAGAACCTATGTATCAGAAAATAATTTAATTATGTTAATGATCTAAAGGTTTGTTTTGGTATCATCAAGGGAAAATGTTATGAATTTCAAAAAAAATACAGTGTGCCAGTGAATTCTCTTCCTACTAGTTATTTGCATATTGAATGCTCAATTCATTGAAATGATGATAAAACATGTCATTATCTATTAAAACTGTCCAAAGTGACTTACTCTTGTCACGTTATCACTCACTGACTGTTGTTATGTCATACATGGGTATGGCTTTTTTCATGCTTTGATGCAGCTGTTTTGTGTAACATGAATCAATGTGAATTGTAAAAATCAAAAGACTCCTTTTTTACTTTAGCAGTATGTGGGGTTTTTTCATGCCCAGATCTGAAGTAAATTAATCAGAATGTCCTGTGGGTAGATGTTGATATAGTATCTGGATATGTTGAGTGAGAGGTACAACACAGCTCACTGATGTTACTGATTCTCATTAAAATGAAGTTTACATGATAGATTAGGCTACAATAGGTGCTGTGGTGACTGCTAAGTGAATTTCTGTGGAATGTGAGAGAAGACCAGCTGAGCTTTCTTATGTTTTCTACAGCTTTTCTCTCCACTTTCCTCATAGTTGGCCAGACGCCTTATGGAATTAGGAGCACAGTGAGATGATATCTTGATATTAAGTTTGAGAAAAGGGAAGCTGAAGAGGCAGAAAGAGGGGGGGAAGCTTCCCTTATGTGTGACTGAGTGTGCATCTACACAGCAGAGCTTAACTCGATTACATAACTTATTTTGAAATAGCTTATTTTGAAATTGGAAGTGTCTACACAGCACTTATTTCAAAGCAGAGCACTCTTCCGCCGACATCCCTTACTCCTTGTACAAAGAGTCAAAGTAAGAAGTCCTCCAGCTTGACGGTATTTCAACATTATTTCAAAATAACTGCCTGCTGTGTAGACGCAGACTAAGTTATTTTGATATAATGTTGCTGTGTAGACGTACCCTCATGAGTAAGTGCTTATGAAAGAAATCGCCCTCTGCCTGTGTTGCTCAGCCATCCCCACATTGCACACAACTCTTAGTTCTCTGGCCTATGTTTGGCATGCTTTACCAGTTAAGATTGCTATTCTAAGCAGCATCAGTATGTATTTCCTATGTGTGACACAGGGCTGTTTTCTAAGACACTATATAGGGCATGTCTACACAGCAGGACTCAAGCTGAAATAAGCTTCGCAACTTGAGCAAATCAAGTTTAAGTTGAAATAGCTTATTTTGGCTTTTGGCACTGTCTACAAAGCAGGAAGTCTGAGTTAGAGCACTCATCCTCTGACGTCCCTTACTCCTCGTAAAATGAGGGTTATGAGAGTCAGAGTAAGAAGTCCTCCAGCTTGACATTATTTTGACATTATGTCAAAATAACTGCTTGCTGTGTAGACACAGACTATGTTATTTCAGAATAACTGGTGTTATTCTAAAATAATGCTGTGGTGTAGACATAGCCCATATGAGCACTTCTGCCAGTATTCTTCCCATTGGCATGTCCTGCTTCTCACATGCTCTGCACGTGCAGACTGCTTGGCAGTGCTCTGCTTGGCAGTGGACGCAAGGGTGTTCCCCATGCAAGGAAAAAGAGCTGTGCAGGAGACATGAATAGGCCCAGGAGCCGAATGAGGCCTCGCCTTATGTAGGAGGCATCTTCTGATGGAGATACTAACCTTGCACTGAACTGTCTCTGCGGGCATGTCTACACTAGGAAATTATGTCAAAATAACTAAATTTGACTTAATAACTCTTGATTTTACAAAATCAAAATCTCGTTTCGCCACTACAGGGAAGCCTTGAAATTAGTCCAAGGCAGGCTCCGTTAATGTGAATGTGCTACCTTGACTTAGAGTCCTAGGAAGCATTGGGGAGTAATTAGTTTGAATTACTCTGGGGAGTAGTTATTTCGAAGTAGCGGCACTGGAGCATCCACACTACCGCTGTTTTGAAATAACTATTTCAAATGTAGTGTTATTCCTTGAGGAAAGCAGGAGTATGGATTTCAAAATAAGTGGCTTGTTATTTCAAACTAATGGGCTTGGTAGTGTGGATATTCCACTTATAAATTCAACCTAAGGGGGTTATTTCAAAATAACACCCTAGTATAGACCAAGGCAAGTTAAACCAGGGTTGAACTTGTCCCCAACAGTTCCCAGGATTGAGAAGGGCACAATGGTGACCTTTGTTCTCTTGTCCCAAGCTGTGTTGCCTGCAGCTGATGCACTGCAGAGACATCTGCACTAGATATTGGGGACATTTTCCTTTTTCACCTGCTCTCTGCACACTGAGTCTTCTTTAGTCAATTTAGCTTTCAAGCATTTCATGATTTTTCTTTTAAAAATCTGCCACAAGTGTTTCCTTCCAGCTGTTGCATTTCCTCCACCCCTGCAGTTATCATAATCTATAAAGTCCAGGTGTGAAATTCTGCCTCATTTAAAGTCATTGGGAATTTTGCTATTGGGGCCAAGATACCCCAAGACCAGCACATTTCAAACCTGGACAGATGATGTTTTATGGTTCGATATCTGACAAAGGAAATAACTGTCTGGGCGATAGTACTGTTGAAAAGAATATGGAAGTAATAGTGGATCACAAATTGAATGTGGTCCATGGATGTAATGCAGTTGCAAAAAAACCACTAATATGATTCTGGAGTGTATTAACAAGACTGTTTTATATAAAACACAGGACATAGTCAGGGGCAGACTGGCAATCAAAATAGGCCCAGGAAATGGACTGAGAATGGCTGACTTTTTTCACGCACACTATCTTTGTTTGTTTACACTGTACTTGCACTGTTATTTATTGTCAGTTATGGAAAACCAGACATCCACAATGACAGATGATAACAGAACTCATTCAACCACTGCATACTCTCTACTCGTCGGTCAAGACTTGAGCAACTCCATCGCCAATTCCATTGTTGCACAAAGCAGGCCTACGCATTGCTGTCATGCAATATCACGCATTGCACATCGGACGTCCATTCCGTTGATTTCAACCAAATGCGACATCATTCACTTTGGTGCCAAAGAAACCAAGGCTGAGCCAGTGCAGCGGCCCACGCCCAACCGCACACACATACACACAGGGCCTCGGCCACCTCGGATTTATTTGGAAACCTTTTGAATTTTGATATAGATTTTTTGGTATTAGAACAGTGGTCTCCAAAATTTTTACACCCAAGATAACTTTTTAAATATGAGAACAAGCCAAAATCTACCGCTCCATCCTTCCACCAAGACTCCACCCCTTCCTTGGAGCCCCACCCTCTCTATTCTCCTCCTCTCCATCACTTGCTATCCCCAGCCCTTATACACTCTACACTGCCACTTTTTTTTTTATTCTTCTGTAGGAAGAGGATTTTCCAAATTTGGCCTGTCTGGACAGAACCAAATGTCAGAATAAACCCTTCTTTCAGAAGCCCCCTTATTTCTTGAGGAATATAGGGCTTGCCTAAAGAGCATGTTTGCTCTTCCACTAAAAAAAAAAACCCATACATGGACGCAGAAGAGTTCTTCTGGGATATTCCTGGAATCCTGGAAAAACTCCTGCAGTCTAGCTGTACCCTCACAGGCTTGAGACAGGATATGTGGGCTCTGGTATGGGAATGAGGGATTTGGGTATGGGAAGGGGTGAGAGGTGCAAGCTCTGGGAGGAAATTTGGATGCAGGAGAAGGTGGAGAAGGGGACACTGGCTCAGGGAGGGGCCTCCAGGCTGCAGAGTGTTGGGGACAGATGGAAGGTTGTGGTAATAAGTAAGCCACAGGCTTGTGGATGTGAGGGTACAGGAATTTGGGTTGGGATATGTCAGGGGCTTAGTGCAGGGGATTCCAGTGTATGATAGGCTCAGAACTAGTGTCTGGGGGTGGTGGTGCAGGAGTGTTATGATGCTGTGGCCAGATGAGGGCTTGGCCCCAATTGGGGGTTTGTTGGACAGGGTTCATTTTTAAATAAAATACTCTGTCAAACACAAAAAGTTTCTGCATTGTCTTTATTTGTGAGAAGGGCAGAGAACCTGTTTTGAATCAGGGGTCACTAACTCTCAGAAAAGTCAGTGGGGGCCACACAAGTGAGATGCAAAAAAAAAAAAACCCTCCTCCAAAAACACTCCAAGCCTCACTAATGTGGCCCCAACTGTGCTGGTGGGAGCAGGGGACATTTTACTAAGGAAGGGTGCTAGTGGGTGCTGGGGCAGGGGACAGGGTGCCGGTGGGAGACAGGGTGCCAGAGCAGGACGGGGGGGGGGGGGGGGGGGAGGCAGGGGACAGGGTGCCAGTGGGGACAGGGAATCCCATTCACCCGCCTCCTCCTGGGACTCCTCTCCCCTTCGGCAGAGGAGGGAAGCCCTGGCGTGGATCTCCTCCAGGGACGACTCCCTCATCCCCCCAGAGGAGGGAAGGCCCTGGCATGCACCTCCTCCAGGGACAACTCCCTGCTCCCCCTGCAGAGGAGGGGAAGCCCTGGCACGTGCCTTCTCTGTGGATGACTTTCCACTCCTCCTGCAAAGAAGGGAAAGCCCCGGCGTGCACCTCCTCCGTGGATGACTCCTCCCTCCCTCCCCCCACAGAAGAGGGAAAGCCCCAGCACACACCTCCTCTGGGACTCCCCACCACCACTCAATGCCAATTCCCGGCATGCCACAGACTTGGGGCAGGGGAGCAGCCACTGCACTTCCTGAACCCCCGCAAGTGGTGTGCAGCTGTCAGACTTCCATCCATCCCGCAGGAAGCTGCCACTACCTCCATTGTCGCTGGAGGTAAGTAGTGGGGCTTCATGGGAGTGGGGGGAAATCGGAGGGGGGCTCCCGAATGCCTCATGATCGACTGGTCGAGCCCTCATGATCGACCAGTTGATCACTATTGATAGCTTGGTGACCACAGTATTAAAGGTCCATTCGGATGATGGCCCACCGGGAAATTCCCAGTATCCCGCCGGGCCAGTCAACCCCTGGAGATAATTGTCCCATTTTACTTGGCCCTGCTATCACACTTTAGGAAGGATGTGGGAAAATTCGAGAGAGACCAGAGGAGATCAACAAAAATGATAAAAGATTTAGAAAACATGACCTATGAGGAAAGGTTTGAAAAAAAATGGGCATGTGTAGTCTTATCAGGTCACCCCTCAGTTATCTTTTCATAATAGAGTTTGTTAAGGGCTACTAACTGAGGGTGATGATCAATTTTTCTCTATGTCCACTCCAGGTAGAACCAGAAGTAATGAGCTCAGTCTGCCGCAAGGCAAATGCACATTAGATAATAGGAAAAACTGTCTAACTATAAGGGTAGTTAAGTATTGGAAATCTAAGGGAGGTCGTGAAGTCGAAGTGTTTTAAAACAAGCTGGACAAACATGTCAGGGATAGTCTAGGTTTACTTGGTCTTGCCACAATGCAGGGGACTGGACAAAATGTCTTCTCAATGTCTCTTCCAGCTTCATGTTTCTATGATTTGATATAAACACATCTTAGCTAGCAACAGATCCCTTATGCCAGTGGTCCCCAAGCTTTTGAGGTTGTCGGGCGCCAGGGGGCGTGGCCGTTCGCCTGCCGGGCGCCAGGGGGCGGGGACACTTGCGCGCCCGGGGGCGGCCCCCCCCCATAGCCACGCGCCCGGGGCCGGGGCCCCCCCATAGCCGCGCGCCCGGGGCCGGGCCCCCCCGCAAGCGCCACACGCCCGGGGCCGGCGCTTCCCCCTCCCCCCTGCAAGCGCCGCGCGCACGGGGCCAGGCCAGCACTTCCCCCTCCCCCCTGCAAGCGCCGCGCGCCTGGGGCCGGGGCTTCCCCCTGCAAGCGCCGCGCGCCCAGGGCCGGGGCCGGCGCTTCCCCCTCCCCCCTGCAAGCGCCGCGTGCCCGGGGCCGACGCTCCCCGCAAGCGCCACGCCATGTGCCCGGGGCCAGTCCAGCCCCGAGTACCTGGCGGGCGCATGCAAGTGCCCCCGTGGGCGCCATGGCACCCGCGGGCACCATGTTGGGGACCACGGCCTTATGCTATTAAACAGCTGGGACTTTTCCTTTCTTAGTGGTATAAGGGTATGTCTACACTACCACCCTAGTTCGAACTAGGGTGGTAATGTAGTCAACCGGAGTAGCAAATGAAGCCCGGGATTTGAATTTCCTGGGCTTCATTTTCATGTTGCCAGGCACCGCCATTTTGGACTCCGTGCCCCGCGGCTACACGCGGCATGAACTAGGTAGCCGCGGGGCACGGAGTCTGAACTAGCGGACATTTAAAAATGGCAGCGCCTGGCAACATGCAAATGAAGCCCGGGAAATTCAAATCCCAGGCTTTATTTGCAATTCGGGTTAACTACATTACCACCCTAGTTCAAACTACATTACCACTCTAGTTCGAACTAGGGTGGTAGTGTAGACATACCCTAAAGTATTTGTTTGTAGTCTTGGAGTAATACATAGTTATGTAAGTTTATATTTGTAACTACCTATTAAATAGAAAACATATTTTAGAAGTTTTAAAAATAGTGTGTATTGTTCTCTCCCCCAAGACCACACCACTATGATCCACAGTACAAAGAGAAGCCAGAATTACAGAAAAGGGATACACAAATAATCCCAATGAACCTTACTCAGTAAAATGGTTTTACAGATATATTGCAGTGTTTTAGTGTTTTCTGAAATACAGGTTTGAATTGGAGTAGCATTTGAGAGCACCTAGTTACCTTGAACATAGCTTTAACTTCTCTGAGTAATGAAGCAGTCCAACATTTTGAGGAAGAAGCCTCTGTACTATCATGTTTGCACATTATTTATTTATATACACACTCAAACATAAAATATTAGATTCAGTTTTTTAAGAAAAAGTGACAAACTTTTTAACAGTATCATACTCGACACGAGATTTCTTCAAAATTTAATCTATTGATTAATAGATTTTTCTGGGGCAAAAGGGGTCATTATCCTCATCTAGTCTGATTTGTGCACAAAGCCCGTATTGTTCATTTCAAATTAAAAATGTTGACTGATAAAGAACCCAGCAATCCCCTAAGTAGGTTGTTCCAGGGAGGTTAATTATGCCTGCTGTTTTAAAAACTGTGACTTATTTGTTCCGCTTCAGTTCCAAACATTGCTGATCTGCCTTCTGCAAGGTTAAAGAGGCGTATACTGAAATAAATCCTTTTAGACCATGATCAAATAATCTCTTAACCTTCTCTTGGATAAACTAAATAGACTGAGTTTCTTAAGTGTCTCCCAGTAAAGCAGGTTTTCCAGGCCTTAAATCATTTTTATAACTCTTGTATGAATCCTTTCCAAATTTTTAACATTCTTTTAAAAGTGTACACACCAGAACTGGACATAGTATAACACTAATGGTCTCACCAATCTCATAAGCAGAGACAAAACCACCTCTCTCCTCCTACTTAAAATTTCCCTGCTTGTGCATCAAAGGATCACATTCATCCTTTTAGCTACAGCATCACTCTGGAGGTCATGCTCAGGGGTCTATGATGAATCCTCAGCTAAGTCTTTGTCAGTAGCACTGCCTTTCAGGACACAGTCCTCCATCTTGTAAATGTGAGCTGGTGTTTTAGGAAGTTGATGTCAGCCTTGCCTGGGCCAATTATTTGTCCTGGGTGATGGGCTTGAGTCAACATTTTGCATGGGCCAGAGGACCAGTACCACCAGCTAGTCACCTGGGTGTGATGCTTAAAAGAGAGAACCTTTTCATTAGTGAAAGGAGACCAGCTCAAGATGTAGACTCAAAGAGAGCTGGGGTGGCATTGCAGCACTGTCACCCCCGGCAGATGCAATGGCCAGGCTGAAGCTACCTTCAGAGAAGGGCAGGAGCAGAATCCTTAAGAAGAATTGGCTTGAGGGAATACTGAGCATCAGTAGCTGTTTTGGGTTTGGGGACATTTATGATTCTATAAATCTATTCAGATTTACATTGACATTTGCAGTGTGATGCTGTTTTAATAAACCAGATTCCAAGAAAGGATAACATTTGACACACATGAGAATTTTATTAGAATTTCAACACAGTTGCCTTCATCAGTCAAACTTGCAATCTCATCAAAATATGTAACATTAAGTCTTATCTGATAAGATAAGTATGTCAGTATATTAAATGGCATTAATTTTGGAATCACTATTTAAAATCTTTACTGATTCCATCCCATGATTTTACCCTAGGTCTCAATGTCAGACTAACCAGACCATCCTGTTAACCCTTTTAAATATTGGCTTAGCATTATGTTTTTCCCAATCTTCTGTATCTTCTAACTCTTGCTAGAACTGGATGACGGGATGAATCACACAATAATTGCCCTGGTCTCTTCGTTCCCTCTGACGCATTTGGCACCAGACAGGATACTGCACTAGACAGCCATTCTTATATTCCTCAGTATTCCAAAATTTGTTAAAAGCATGGCTTTCCATGGCTTTCCATCCACATCTTAGTCAGATGGCTTCTTCTCCTCTACTATTAAAGCACTGCAAGTATCATTTTTCCCAATGCTACAAAACTGAAAAATGTCTAATTTTGATAACTAACCATAGATTTGATAGCTCTAAATTATACTGGTTCACGGCAGCTAGTTTAGTGTTATGTAGATTCAGTAACTTATGTCATATAGTGACAGTCCTACTGTTTTATCAACAGAAAATTTAAGAATTCTTTTCTCCCTTTCTGTTTGTTCAAACTACCAAGGCTGTTGTTGAGGACCTCATCAGCTCATGCCTGGACTACTGTAATCTTCTTCTATCTGACCTCAATACCAGACACTTGGCCTCCCTCAAGTTCATTCAGAATGCTACTGCTGGAATCATTTTCCTGGTTGGTCACTCCAGTCACATCATCCCACTTTCTTTGCATCACTCCTACCTGCACTGGCTTCCTTATTGAAATACAAATTATTTGTCTTTACTTTGAAGGCCTTTTCATGTTTATCCCTGGCGCTAACCTTCGGTTCTATGAGCCTATCAAGCCATCAACCCTTGTCTTTTCTGCTAGGGATGCCAACCTCACTTGTCCATCTGTCTTCTCCCACAAGCACCTATGTACTTATAAATAATCTTTAACTAAATAAAGTGTGTTTCAGACACTGCTGCTTTTTAAAATATTTTTATAATTGCTTCTGAGTCTTTTTATTTCAACTTTTTTTTTACAAATGAAAGTATATTCTTTTGTGAATATGGTTATAATTAACACAGAGAGGAATTCTAGAAGTCCAGATTAGGAAAGGATCCCTTAAAGTTCATGGGGAGAAACCCTACTCCCACTGCAGTTAGTAACAAATCTCTTACTGTTTTCAGTAGTGCTAGGATTTCATCCTATATGTCCTTGATTATCAGCTTATCAGCCATTTTACATTCCAAATAATCTGAAGTTCTCTTTGGACAGAGATAGGTTTTCTTTATTATGTCTGATCCATTTGAAACTCTCGTACCACTTCTGCAGGGTCTGCCAATATAATTCACCAATTTTGACCTATGATAATCCATAATCTTCATTTAATTAAATGGTATTTCTGGGCTGATACTGGCAATGTATCACTATTTTAAATTATTGAAATACCGCAGGTCATGTACACAAACAAGGCAATGAAAAAGAACTCCTAAGTTTGGTTGCCATCTGCAACTAAGAAGCCTACCAGAGCTCCTTATTTTTGCCAAAACAAATTCCATATTTTTAGGCACTCTTCCTGTCCTTGACATTTTCTGTCATACAGGAAAGACATTTCTCCTCACCTTAAAAATTCAGTTGTAATAATTCCCTAAATAAAATGTGGCTTGAGTAATTATAAGAAGAATTTTGGTTTCCAAAAATGCCATGGGTTTTGGAGTGGTGGGGTTTTTTTTGTTTTTTTGTTTTTTTGTTATAAGCTTATTTCAACACATGCACCTCATTTCAACACATGCATTCTGTTTGTCTCCTGTCATTAAATTCTAAACAGCACTTCTGAATGCTCACTTAGTTTATGTATCAATATAACTGGGGTTGATTTCTTGACATATCACAGATTAACAGGACACAATGATACTCAAGATGTAAGGCTGACTCAATAGAACATCATTCCTTTGGCTGAGGAATAAATGAATTGTGTTTGTAGAAAAAGTGTGCGGAATAAATGAATTGTGTTTGTAGAAAAAGTAACCAGCAAGATGTGTTTCTCAGTACTTACGGTATTTCTTCTTTTTCTTCCCTCTGATGTTTTTATTGGATGAATGAAAATAGAAAGATTTTTTCAAACTTCCTATTTCTGGAGATCAGACTGTGTCTTTTGTATCAGTTACTTTTTCATTTAGCAAACCCCACTGACTTCAGTGGAACTTTAGTGATGTATTGGTATCAGGGTAGTTCTAGGATGGATATTTTATTTATAGCAACACGATCCAGCCAGTAAGCAACATCACCAGAGCAGCCTGCACATCCCCCTTTGTGGATATCCGCTTCATAAAACTTTGGCTCTGACACTGAAGTACACTGAGCTCCCAGTAGAGGTGCTCACCCATCCTTGGTGCATGCCCTTGCATCAGTGTGGGATGTTGCTGCTATCTTTGACTTCAGTGCCTTTTGTTGACTGCTTAACTCTGGCTCCAGATCTTACATGGCGCAACTCTTCAGCCAAGTCACAAAATTCAAACTGCTTCCAGGGTATGGCAAACAACCCTGGCCACTGCAATCTAGGTATTTATAAATTTTCAAACTAGGTTAATGACTGCAACATTGCATTCAATATAGAAACTTCAACTAGTGAGGGATGCAACATCCTGCCTCCTGACATATTCAGGTCAATAACAGTACTGATGTTTTCATTCTAGTCACTTAACTGACTACTCATTGGATATTGGTTCAAGATGAAAATCTTGGCTTTGATCTTCAGTGTGTTCAATGGGTTGATTCTGTGGTATCTCAGAGATTACTTCTCGTACCCTGCAAATCTACAGATATCTGATTTATATCCACATGTATCCAAATCAGCAGAAGTGAATATGGATATCTGTGGCTCATTTTTGCAGATGCAAATACTGTATTGCACCCTAAAAATTTGCAGCTATCCACTTCATATCCATGGCTATGGATACAGATATCTGAGGATAATTTTTGCAGATGCAGATACAAATTTTGTATCTGCACAGAGCTCTGATTACCTCTCCCTCTATGACTCCTAGACATCACTGGCAGCCATGATCTTCAAGAACAATGGAATCCTTAATGGTAGTGGTAACTAGCAGGCACTTGGTGACTGATACTACTTAGTAGTTAGCCAACTTTTGTTAAACTCCTTTCTACAAGAGTGACCACAAATCTGACTGCTTTCTAGACAAAATCCAAGGCCCTCTTCTTTGCCATAGCTTTTGTGTCCTAATATTAAAATATTTTAATTATATTAATATGTATTCAAAGTCTTTTGGTTTTCCTCTTCTTTGACAGATGGAAAACAAGAATGAATTCTAAATCTTTGTATATGCCACCTGTCTGGATTTATATAATTTTGAAAAGTTCTTAGATGCAACAGTGAGGAGTGCAAAATAATTATCTAGGCAGAAAGATGAAAGAAAGTCATACTTGATTGTCTGGAGGAAAAAAGTAGGTTAGATGTAAAATAGTGTGGTTAAAAATATCCTGTAAATTCAGACACAGGTGTTAGAGGTTCAGGAAGGGTGATGTTGGGTCTCCACAGATTTGTAAAAAAACAAAGATGTTTAAAGAACTAGAATTCTCTACTGCAAAATGGACATTATCCTCATCTAACTTAGCAACAGAAAAGAACTTATTGTACAAATTGTACTTTGAAGAAATATGGGTTCAGCATATCACTTATTCAAGCAAAATAAAGAGATATAAACCTAAAATGTTATTTTTTTCAATGGGAAAAGGAAAGAAATTGAAAGAGCCATGAGTCTAACATTGAATCTTAACACCTTATTTTTATTCATTGAAACTAGGATTTCTCCAAGGAGCCAAGGGCATTAGGTATTTTAAGCCAATTAATATTTAAGGAGATTTTGTTACTATCTTCTGAGGTACTTTGGAAAACCCCAACCTTATTTTTTGGGGTTCATTTGTATTTTTGGCATATACAAAAGGGGCTCATGATCATGAGTCCCTCCCATTTTGGCATTTGTGCCCAACTTCAGACATCTAAAAGAGCCCTAATTTTCATGGTGAATGTGCAGAGGATTTTTGAAAGTCAGGCCCCTTTCAGGTGTCTTAAGTTCACCCACATTTTTGTATAACCTCATAGAAGTCCCGTTCGGACCATTACACCACAAATCATCCATGACCACAAAAACTAACAACATAATTATCCTCTATCTTAAACTTCAGGTATTTTACAAGTTATCTAGAGCTGATGTTAGAAGGTGCTATACTACCATGAGAAAGGAAGAGCAGAGAAGATTCCTTTTTAGTAAGGGAAAGGTGTTGGAGCCAGAAACCCTGAGTTCTATTTCTAGGACTGCTACAGCATTGGTCAGATCATTTAAAAGTTTACTTGTGTCAAATAAGAATAATATCAAATCACCTTGTGTGAAACTTAGTGTTTGTAATGCACATGTAAATCTGCAGATGGAAGACATTATAGAAGTACTGAGTATCATTTTATGCAACTATTCAAATTACCTGCTGGCCTTTTTGTACACTCCTTTTTGTACCCTGCAGCATGTTGTGCGCATGGTTTGATTAATGTATTCTGGGAATGTAGGTATTTAAGAGAAGCCTTTATCTCTCATTGGCAAAGTGAGTTAGTTCTGCCACCTACTGCTCAGTATAACAGACGTTATCTAGAAGATGTCATTGCAGGAGAGGCCTCAGGTGGAATAATGAGCTCCACATTGCATGATAAAACACCAGAATATTATGATGTTCCATATTCTTTGTAACCCTTGTGTATTGTTTAGTTGATGCTAAGTTGTGGACCTGTAAACGATTGTGAGGCAACACTCCCCACCAGCTCTCCCATGCTAGGGATAGGGAAATACCAAACTTGGTTCACTGTACATGCTCTACTAAATCTTCTTCTTCTTAGAAAAATAGTAATGTAGTTCATGTTACTTGTATTTATTCCAAGAGATCATTGTTCTAATTTAACAAAAAGATGGGAATTCAGGGTAAATTTTAAAGGCACCAATGGCTGATAGTGCCTATCATTGGAGCCTCTTAAAATATATTAGACAAAATTACAACAAAATCACTGGCTAAAAACCCCCAATGATATTATAGATTTACTATTGCTTATGTTTCCAACAGGCATGTTGTTCCAAAAGCAGTTAGCACGTATTTCCTCATTGCAGATCCCCATCTATCAATTTGATGAAGCGTTCCTAGCTCCCAACTTTTCTCTTCTGACCTTTACAAATAGAATATATTTTAGATTAAATTTAATGTCACCATAATTACAGTGAATTTCATGGGTAATTGAAATACTAGTACATATTACAAAAATCATTTGAATTATTGATCTAATAATGTACAATTATTCTATTAAATCGGAAACTAAGGTTTTGGTACTACTTTAAAAAAAGAGTTTGACATTCTACTTAGTTCTGAATACAGGTGCTTCAATATCTGAAGTAGCTATGCATGTCAGAGTAAAAAACTAGACTTAGAATATGATAGATGTCCTTTTGCTTTTTTGTTTAATAATCTTCAGGTTTCTGTTTTTATTGTCACTCGTGAAAGTCCTTCTTCTCCTTTCAATCTTCCGTTATTAGTTTTATATGTCACGCCCTATTCTAATTCAACTTTATCAGAGTAATTATAGTAAAATCATACGCCAAGGCAATTAATCAGAATTTGGTCCACTGAGTAATTACAATAAACTTTCTCTTTCCTACATTAAATGTTTAAAGTTTAACAAAACTTTTATCACTGATATTGAATTTTGTATAGATCTCTTTGTTCCCAGTATGTACCTCTTGGGAAATCCCAGTAAATTACCAGAGGCACTTATTTTATTTAAAATGTTGAAGTCACAGTGACTAATCCTAGTGATGAGGTCCTAAATGGAGCCCTGGAGACTTTTAATACACTGACCAGAGGCTACTATGGTACTTGATTATCATCAGTCTAACAGCATATACCCCTGTGAAATTCAACTGAACAAATGAGATTCAAAGTAAAAAAAGATGCTTTTATGTATATTCTTTGAAAACAGCATGCAAGAGAGTGTTGAAATCTGCCTACCTTTTATGCCATAGTAAAACCTTTTTTTGGATCAGGGGCCGCAGAGCCACAAAAAAATTAGTACGGGACTAGAGCCTGTGGGGAGGTGGCGGAAGGGGAGGGTCTGGGCGGAGCTGGAGTGCCATTGTGGGCTCCCCAGTGCTGTGGGAGGCCCTAAGCCTCGGGGGCCAGATCCAGGCAACCCAGGAGCCACATCCAACCCCCAGACCTTAGATTCCCCACCCCTGTTTTATGCAGTTACTTAAACGCAAAGCCTAGTTTCTCTATAGATTCTGATACATTAAAAACACTTAGAAAGGACATAAATTAACCTTTTGATGCATAAAATGTGGATATCCTGCTTTTGTCTCTTGGATTTTTGTCATCATAAAATCCATGAGACACATTTTTACTAAAAGGCCAGAGACAACAGATTATGTTCTATTTTAATCTTAAAGACCAACCAACCACCTATGTAAAAAACATATAATTAGACAGGGCTTTAGCCATTTAGTACCAAAGGGCCACTTTTAACAAAAAACAGCTTTTTATTGCTGCCTTTGTGGACTTTAGCTCAGACAAACAGAGAATTTTCAAGACAAGGCTTGGAAGTATTTTGCCACCTTTTGCTTGAAAAATATCTTTTTGTAGGAAAACAAAATACATTCTGTATCATGGATAATCCCTGAATATTGACAGTAATGTTGTAACTCACAAGCATGACAAACATAAATGAATGTTCTCTTTTGTTTACTTTGATGTATAAAGGTGGAGATCTGTACAATATTTTGTCTTTCTGGATTTCAGTTGATTTCTCTCACCTCAGCTGTCAAACTGCTTATTGCTAAAATGATTAGACTTTCTCAAACAGAAAACAATTTTCATTTGTATACAATAGCAATTGTCCCACTAGCAAATGAGAAATGTCACCACTTTCATGAGAAATACATTTAATACAATGCACCAAGATCATTGGTTTTTATTTTATTTTTTAAGCATTCCCATCCAAAGAAAATGAAGTGTATTTCATAATCCATCTGATTTCTTCCCAGGCTAAATCTTCATTACTTTTCTTTCCAGAGTTGTGCCTTGGCCTTATCTGGCTACTTCACTGTGCATTTGGTCATGAGTCATGACTCTTTTTTCTTGCGTAATCAGAGTTTCTCCTGTTTAAGAAAAAAAATACACAACCCACAATGAATTAGATAGGAAAATATATCAGAGTCCTCTGCTTAGGGATTGATGTAACTCCCATTGA
Source organism: Pelodiscus sinensis (assembly GCF_049634645.1). NCBI lineage: Eukaryota > Metazoa > Chordata > Testudines > Trionychidae > Pelodiscus > Pelodiscus sinensis. The sequence goes on from NC_134718.1 coordinate 40,279,452, forward strand.
AATCAATGGAAAACCTCTTGTTAACCTTAATGGGAACAGAATTAGGCTTTTAAAGAATGCAAGCTCTTTTCAATAAATTTAGCACAAAACTTGAGACCCGAAGAAGTATCTAAGGTCATCTTTGTGCTTGCCCAATTCTGGGCTTCTATGAAGGCTAAAAAGACCTTCAGTATAATTTGGACAACTCTAAGGTACAGCTACCCAAGCTGGGCAGTTGAGAGTGCCATTTAAAATTGCTGCAGGAGCATCTGCTAAAGCTCTCCCTCTAGCCTGCCCCTCTCTACTTCCTGGTCCTACATTGCCTATGTTGGGACTTTTGGAGAATGCCTCAGAAGACAACTTGACATTGTCCTGCTCAGTTTCTTATGACACAAAAACTAAGTAAAGGGGCCACAGCAGGATGCCAGCCCTGAGGAAGCTGGTGGTGGTGAATTCCTCCCTTGATTTTGTAAAGTGACTTTTATTCACATAACTTCACACTGAATATCTGTTAACATAATAATGTCACATTGTATCTTAGCTGCAACATTGTCCCATTAACGATCATTTGGGCCCAATCCGGCTCCTTCCCCTGATATACAGGAACTCAGCCCAGTGGAACTAGTGTTATTCTGCTCTGGAAAAGGAACCAAGAGGTAATCAGTCCCTGCACATTGTCAGAATTCTGTTCCAGGGGCCAGCAAGAAGTTTGGGGCTTGACTCTGCAAAACGCCAAACTCTCTGCAAAACGCCAAACTCACCCAGCAAAGTACTTAACCAGTAACTAATTTCACTAAACTCAGAATCAAGCTCTTTGTGGAGAATGGTAGTGAATCTGTGACCACATAGATCCACCAGTCATTCTGTCTCACAGGAAGACTCTTTCCTCAGCCACTTGGACATGGGGTTGAGATGCAGGATTTGCAAAAAATAAAATAAAAAAAAAAAATCTGTGCACACATGAATGGCAGAAAATTAAAAATGGAAACAGTGGAGAATTCTAAGTTTCGTTTATAAAATAGCCTAAACTCAACTTCCTCAGCATGCTATAACGTTAGTGGTACCTTTGGGCCTGAGCAGAGCCCTTTTTCATGTGGCTATTCCTACTGAAATCAATGGGATTATTCAAAACAGCACATGCTGCAGGAGCAAACCTGTTAACAGCCAATTATTTCATTAACTCTCCGCTTAAGATTTTTAGCACATGAACACATCCTAGCAAACAAGAAATAAGCTGAACGAAAGGAGGCACTTACTGATGACTAACAAAGGTTAACACAAGAAAAGCAATTTTACAATGGGAATACAATGCAGACATAGATTTCAAACAAGTTTATTTCCATTGTTAATTAAAATGAGAGAATTAAGCAATTAATTGTGAGAACTAACCAGGTAATCATATCCAAGGTCAAAACTAGACATGGAAAAATGAAATAATCAAAAATAGGTTAATTTATTTATATAATAATCAAAATGTATTGTTTATAATAAGAAATAGGTTTTATTTATTTATAGCTTTTATATAGTTAAATAAAAATAATATTCTGGGTCTGCTTTAGTTGCCTGCAGATGCCATAGGAAGTTATATATTTGATCTTTGCTTATATATTACAGAAATCTGAAATGAATACAACTTGTAGAGCCAAATTTTTGCTCTCAGAGATACACAGTCACTGAAGTCAATAGGAATGACCTCAGAAGCTGCTAGCTCTGTTGATCTTTATTTGTACATGTGGGTGAGAGAGAGAGAGCGAGACAGAGAAAGAAAATCTGGAGTAGCAAGGATATGGTAGATTAACTCTCCTAATTCTAAATTTGATTTTATGATTTAAAATTAGAACCCCTTACTGGTACTTTCATATTGTTTGCTGTATTAATTGCTTGTTTGTAACAATTTTTAAAAAGAGAAATCTAAATCAATCTAAATCTAAATCACCAGCCCTGCAATCCATATGTTTCTGAAAAGAATTCCAATGTGTATTGAATTACTGTATAAGACCTATCAATTCTATGTGTACAGTCAGTGATCCTTAAGTTCTCTTTTTCATGCTGATCAATTTCCATGATATTTTTAAGCCCCATCCTATCAGGGTAAATATCAGGGCCTCTCACCTGCACCCTTTCAGAGGAGCTACAAAGAGCCCAAAAGAATCAATCCCAAGCATACAAAACCAGTCTTTTCTTGGGGGAAATCCATGCTAAAGTAAGATTATAGGGAAAATTCCCCAATCTCTTGGGCTAAGTCTACATTGGCACCCCTTTCTGGAAAAGAGATGCTAATGTAGACTTCGGAATTGCAAATTCCGCGGGGGATTTAAATATCCCCCACGGCATTTGCATTTACATGGCTGCCGCTTTTTTCCAGCTTGGGGATAAGCCGGAGAAAAGCGCCAGTCTAGACGTGATTCTCCGGAAAATAAGTCCTTTTCTGGAGGATCTCTTATTCCTACTTTCAAGTAAATTTCAAGTAAATTTCATGTAAATGCAAATGCCGCGGGGGATATTTAAATCCCCCGCGGAATTTGCAATTCCGAAGTCTACATTAGCATCCCTTTTCCAGAAAGGGGTGCCAATGTAGACGTAGCCTGAGTGTACTGCTAAACCATAATGGCCCTGCCAGGCTTCTAGTAAGCATGCTTTAACTGTGCCCACGAAAGTTCATGATACCATCTACATGTTTTGTTATTCTTTAAAGTGCTACCAGACTATTTGTTGTTTAAGTTTATTCTGTACAGATGAACTTGGCTACCCCGCTGAAGCTTTTTAACTAATCAGTCAGTCTTCAGTATTAAAATCTTGTCTCTAGTGGAAGCAAATCAATTTATCATAGGTAGGTTTGTAGCTATTATCAAAGTAGTATTTATATGCTTTCTAGGAGAAGACAATTGTTCACTTGAGCTCTATATTTCTATATAATGTTCAATCACTGTAATACTTAGAGACTTGGTGGAATCATTCACATGATTGGAATATTGGTATAGAAAGGTACAGCTTGTTCATGAAGACCAGATGAGAAGGGAGGAAATGTTGGCTTGTATATCAAAGACATAAAAACTTGCAATGAGACAAAAGTGGGATACCTGTTGAAAGTGCCTGGCTAAGGATAAACGACCTAAAATCAAGATTCATGCCATATTGGGGGGGTCTACTACAGATCATCTACCCAAGAAAAAGAGGGGGATGAAGCTTTTTTTAAACAGCTAACAAAATTATCCAAAGCATAGGACTTGGTGGTGATAAGGGACTTCAGCTACCCAAACATCTGTTGGGAAGATAATACAGAAAAGCAGAGATTGTCCAACAAGTTCTTGGAATACATTGGAGACAGCTTTTTATTGCAGAAGGTGGAGAAAAAGCTAAAGAGAGAGGTTGTTCTAGATTTGATTCTTATAGATAGAGAGAACCTGGTTGAAAATTTGAAGATGGAAGGTACCTTATGTGAAAGTGATCACGAAATGATAGAGTTCATGATTTTAAGGAGTGGTAGAAGGGAAAACAGAAGAACAAAGACAGTGGACTTCAAGAAGGTAAACTTTAGCAAAAGCAGAGAACTGGTAGGGATAGAAGCAAATCTAAGGGAAAAAACAGCTCAGGAGAGTTGGCAGGTTTTTAAGAGACATTATTAAGAACACAAGAGTAAACCATCCCAGTGTATAGGAAAGGAAGTCTGATTAGAGACCACCAGGGCTCAACCATGAGATGTTCAAGGATGTGAAACAAAAAAGTCCTACAAATTGTGAAAACTAGGTCAAATTACAAAGGATGAATGTATATGCATGTGGCACAAAATTAGAAAGGTCAAGACACAAAATGGGATTAAACAAGCTATAGGTATAAAAGTATGAGAAAATATTTTACAAATACATGAGATACAAGAGAAAGATCAAGGACAAGGTAGGCCCATTATTGAAAAATGTGGAAAAAACAATAACAAAAATGCAGCAATGTCAGAAGTTTTAAATGCCTTTTTTATTTCAGTTTTCACCAAAAAGGTTAGCAGTGATTAGATGACTAGCATGGAGAACATAAGTGAAAATGGGATAGATCTGAGGCTAAAATAGGGAAAGAACAAGATAATAATTATACAAGCTAGATGTCTTCAAGTCAACAGAGCATGACAAAATATAATCTAGAATGTTTATGGAACTGGCTGAAGTGATCTCTGAAATATTAGCAATTATCTGTTAGACTTCGTGAAGGACATGAAAGATCCCAGAGGACTGGAAAAGGGCCTATCTAGAAAAAGAAGAATAAAGATAACACAGAAAATTATAGACCAGTATAATTAACTTTAATACCCAGAAAGATAATAAAGCAAATATTCAATCAATCAATTTGTAAGCACCTAGAATCAGGGCCATCCCAAGTACCCACCCAAGTGCCCCAGGTACAGAGCCGGGAGCAACCTCCCCACTGCAGGCTCTGCCCGATTTCTCTCCATATGTTCCACTTCTGCTCTACACTCACTCCTCTTCCTCCTCCCTCTAACTATGAGGTGGGTGTTGACGGGGAAGACAACCCCTACTGCCACTGCACCAGGACCTGTAATCTCCTGGGTCCCTCCCTTCCAAAGGATGGGTTGGGGAAGCTACTTCCGGGGCCCCAAAAGCATGGGGACTGAGGCAGCTGCCCCGATTCATCCTAGGGACAGGACAACTCTGCCTAGAAGATAAGAAGATAATAGTCACAGTCACCATGAATTTGTCAAAAACAAATCATATCAAATGCAAATAATATCCTTCCTTCTAGGGTAACAAGCCTTGTGGATAAGGGGAAAGCAGATATATCTCGACTTTAGTAAGGCTTTTAATATTGTCTCATGTGACCCTCTCATAACAAAGGAAATGCAGCCTAGACCAGTGTGTGTTTCAACTTTTTGGATACTGGAGACTGGTTTCCTGCCTTCCTAAAGTGTGTCAGGGAGATCCTTCCTAAACTGTGTCTCAGACACCAGTGCTCGTCCATGGGCCTCTAATTGCCAACCACTGGCCTAGACAAACCAGCCATTTGATGGATGCACAACTGGTTGAAAAACTGCATTTGGAGTAGTTATCAATGGTTCAGTCAAGTTGGAAGAGTATATTGAGCAGGGTCCTATGAAGACTTGTCCTGAATCTGGTGCTTTTTTAATGTCCTCATATAAATAATTGGACGATGGTCTAGAGAGTTCACTTGTAAAGTCTTCAGACAATACAAAGCTGTGAGAAATGGACAATAGGATTATAATTAAAAATGATCTTGATAAACTGGAGAAATAATCTGAAGAAATAATCTGGAATACATAGGATGAAATTCAATCCGGACAAATGCAAAGTATTACACTGTGGAAGAAATAGTCACTTGCACAAATGAGTGCCTAGAAAGCATTACTGTAGAAAAGAATAAGGGAGTGATACTGGTTCTCAAAGTAAATGTGAATCAACAATGTAATACTGTTGCAAAAAAAAATCCAAACCCCAACTTCATTGTGTAGTATGTTAAGAGTGCAGTAAGCAAGATACAAGAAGTAATTCTTCCACTCTACTCAGAATAAATAAGGGCTCCACTGGAATACTGTGTCCAATTCTGAGCATCACACTTCAGAAAAGATGTGGACAAATTGGAGAAAGTCAAGAGACGAGCAACAATGATTAGACACCTGGCAAGATGAAAGACTGAAATAAATGGATTTGTTTAGTCTGGAGACGAGAAGACTGATTGGGGGACAAAAGTCTTCAAATACATAAAATGTTGCTATAAAGTGGAGGGTGATAAATTGTTCTTAACCACTGAGGATAGGACAAGATACCATGGGCTTAAATTGCAGCAAAGGAGAATTACATTAGACATTTAGGAAAACTTCCTAACAACAAGGATAGTTACGCAGTAGAATGAATTACTTAGGGAGGTTGTGGATTTGTAAGCAAACACCTGTCAGGAGCGGTCTAGGCAGAGCTGTGTTCTGACATAAGGTGAGGGGGCAAAATAAGCAGCTGCCTTGTATCCCAGCAATTTAAAAGGGCCAGGACCCCCAGCTGCTGCTGCTACTCCTACAGCAATGGCAGCAGCCGGAGCCCCAGGCCCTTGAAATCACTGCCAGAACCCTGGGCAGTGCACTCTGGGCAGCACCAAAAGGCTGGCTGGGTGAGGCCCTTCAATGCCCCCCACCTTGCCCAGATGCCAAACAAGTAGAGCAGCAACCTTAGGTCTAGATAAGCGGTTCCCAACCTTTTCCAGATGGGGACCCATTTTGACAATTCAAGAAGACTTGGTGACTCAAGGCAATTCAAAAACAGGGGAGGAGGGAGGGAAGAGTTGCCTGGGGAGACACTTGGCGACCCTTTTGAAATGTAATGGCGTCCCATATTTGGGTCCCGACTCATAGGTTGGTAAACCCTGGTCTAGATAATACTTAGTCCTGCCTCTTTTCAGGACTAGATGATCTATCAAGGACCCTTCAGTTCCTAACTTTCTATAATTTCAATTTAGTCACCATGTTCTGTACATCTGAAATATCACAAAATAATTTTTTTCCATGGTATATATCGAGCATATGTTTGTTCTTATTTTGTCTATATTTTTCTTGCAATTGAATGATCTCTGTTCCTGAATGTGCATGATCTCTATTACTGTATGTAACTCCTGTTTAAAAACGCTGCTTGGCTCCCTTATATTATTAGGCTACGTCTACACTGCAAGGTTTTTGCACAAAAAGCAGTGGAGCGTCCATACCTCAAGTGTACTTTTGCGCAAGTAAATCTACAGTAAAATGGCAGAACACAGGGCTTTTTGCAGTGTAGGTATACCTCCTTCTATGAGGCATAACTCTTTTTTGTGCAACAGCTCAGGGGGGTTTGCACAAGAATTGGCCTCCAGAGGAAAAAAATGGTGGCCTCTTGGCCACTCCAGCCAAGTCAATCAGAACTCTATTGTTCCTGTCTGCTGGCCACCTTTAAAGCCGCAGGCACCCTGCACAAGCCTTGTGGCTAGAAGTTTACCCACAGCAGGTGCCTTCAGCATGCCACTCTGCTTCATCCACAAATGGCCTCCCGCCAAACCCCTCGCAGCCGTCCCTGGCCCTTCCAGGGACCAGCCACAGGGGACACAGGACCTCCCAAGGGGGACCAAAAGGCATGCCCCCACCTGCAGTAGCCCAGAAATTGCCACCCTCCTTGAATTGTGGGGCGAGGAGGAGTCCCTGCAGGACCCCCAGACCAAGAGGAGAAATGCAGAGATCTACGCCTGCATGGCCGCATCCCTGGCGGAGGGAGGTCACCCTGCCTGGACCATGGAGCAAGTCTGGGCAAAGGTGAAGGAGCTCCTTCAGGGGTATGGAAAGGCCAGGAAGTGGAGAGGGCACTCAGGGGCAGGACCCCACACCTGCCCCTACTATAGGGAACTCCACCACATCCTTGTGGGGAAACACTCTTTCCCCTCTATGTGGTGGATGCCGGACTGGAGCAGCCGGTAGTCCAGCACCTGGAGGCTGTCCCCGACCCAGAGGAGAAGAAGGGGCAAGTCCAGCCCCTGACGGAGGAGGACGCTGATGACCAGGACAGTGGGACCATCACCTTGTCCCTGGAGCCAGTCCCTGCAGCCTGGACGTCTCCCAGGCCTCCGAGGAGACTGGGGAGGGATCTTCAGGTATGTTGGCACACACAAAAACACACAGGGTGGGGAAGGTAGCCACACAGGGGGCAGAGGGCACAGTGTCACACGGGCTGCTAGGCCAGCACATGCTGCTGCAGTCTGGGCATGTGCAACCACATACAGCAGGAGGGTGCAGCACGCAGCCACAGCAGCCAGCCCCTCGACATGCCCAGAAGCCTGCTGCCAGTCTCATGCCTGGACACACTAGCCGCAAGGGTGCAGGCACAACCCCTACCCCCATACATTCACACCCTGGAGTGCTGCACACAGCACATGAGAGGCAGCAACCGCTCCCAATGATAGCCCAGCGAGCCACAGCTGAATGTGCACCCCACAGGGCGGGGCAGGCTGCTCACGGCTCCTTTGCCACCCATGCAGGGATTCACTGGGGCCATACACTTCCCTTGCCTGTCTGGCCATGGTGTGCGTGCCCAGGGGGGAAAAGGGCAGCATGGTCCTCTGGCAACCTCAAGGCCCCTGTGACACAGGGCGTGCTGTGCAGTCCACACATGGCCTTGCACCTGGGACATCCCCCTCCTGCGGGCTGTGGACTGATACAGGTGCCGCTCACACAGGAGGGCACAGCGTCAGAGAATGTGTGTGCAGGGAGGACTGACGGCCTCTCCCTTTTCTGTGTTCTCCACAGCTGGACCAGACGGGATGCAGAGCCCAGCCACAGCACCGCCACAGCCACCAGTCAGAGTCTGGGGGAGCCACAGACGAGCCAGGCCTGGGGAGCAGTTCATGCAGCAACATGTCGGCGTCATGCACAACATTCATGACACCTGTCGCGCAGGTTCAGTGCCAACCTAGAATGGTGGGAGCGTGCGTGGACTGAGAGATGTCATGTTGTGACAACATCTGTAACATCCTGTCCCTCACGGGGGAACATCCACCCAATGCCGCTGCTCCTGCCTCCTATCCTCCTGCCTCCCCCCATGGCCACTGCCCACCCTGCTATGTCTCTCCTGCCTCCCCATGCCATGCCTCCTCCCTTCCTTCCCAATGCCCATCCACCCTCCCAAGTGATGCCTATGGCCCATCCTCCTGCCCCCCCCCTCCCAGCCAACCCTCAGGACTGGGAGGGTTAGTGGGGCAGGCTGCTCTGCCATGTGTTCGGGGTTGGGTGGGTCTGGGGACCTGAATGGGTTGCAGGAGGGGCATGTTCAGCTGGGTCCTGATCCCCCCTCCCAATTCAGACATTCCCTCTTCCCCTGCTCCCCTTCTCTTGATGTTGAATAAAAAAAGACTAATTTTTTTTTCAAACCAAACAGGTGTGTTTATTGGGAGGTAGGGAAGGGGCGAGAAGGGCAAGGGAGAGAGCAGAAAGGCAGAATATCCTGTTGGGGCAGCCCTGGGGAGAATTACTGGGGGGCCTCAGAAAACTTCTCCCTCAGGGCCTCCCGGATGCATACCCCCAACTGATGGGCCTTGCGGGTGGCAGCAGTCTGGGGCTGCTGAAACGCACGGCCCTTGTGGCCAGCCTCTGCCCCCCCCCCCCCCCCCGAAGGAAGGCCTCCCCTTTTCACTCCACAATATTATGGAGCACACAGCACGTTGCCACCATCTCAGGGATACTGCACTCCCTGACGTCCAGGCAGGTGAGGAGGCAACGGAACCGTCCCTTGAGATGCCCAAAGGTGCACTCGACCTGCATCCGGGCTCGGTTGAGGTGGGCATTAAATAGGTCCTTGCTGGGTCCCAGGTGGCAGGTGTACGGCTTCATTAGCCAGGGCATGAGTGGGTATGCTGCATGCCCCACTATGCACACTGGCATGTTGTGCTCACCCACCGCAAAGTCCCAGCGGGGGAAAAAGATGCCTGCCTCCAGTTTGGTGCACAGGCTGGAATTCCTGAAAACTCAGGCATCGTGCCCTGCCTGACCACCCCACATTAATGTCTGTAAAGAGGCCCTGGTGATCCACCAGGGCCTGCAGGACTACTGAGAAGTAGCCCTTTCTGTTAATGAACTGGGCCGCTTGATGTTCTGGGACCCGGATGGAGATGTGCATGCCATCGATGGCTCCCCCGCAGTTGGGGAACCCCAGGGCAGCAAATCCACCCATGGTTGCATCCACGTCTTGGAGACGGATGACTCTGCGCAGTAGCAGGGAATTGATGACCCAGACAACCTGCAGAAGGAGACAAAGAAACACACAGAACAGAGAATGAGAGGGGGGTTGTGTGAGCCTTTGGGAGGTGCCCATCCCCCTCCCCTCCTCTGCTCCCCCAACCTCCCAGGAGCCACCCCTTATGAGCCCGTGCCCTGCCCTCAGCAGCAGGGCTGTGTGAGGGCAGGACTGCACAAGCCCCCGGGGCCAGGCCTTCTTTTCCCCCCACTCCCAGTCCGCCCCCTACAGTCCCCAGTCCCCCCTCCCAAAGGTTCCCCTTATCCAGCACCCTCTCCCCTGGGCAGGGACTGCATCCTGCGAGTACTTACCTGCATTAGGATAGCCCTGATGGTGGACTTTCCCACCCCAAACTGGTTGGCCACCGGCCGGTAGCTGTCTGGGGTGGCCAGCTTCCAGAAGGCAATAGCGCCACACTTCTGGACGGGGATGGCGGGCCGCCGGTGGGTGTCGCATGTCTGGAGGGTGGGTGCGAGCCAGGCACAGAGCTCGAGGAAAGTGGCCTTGCGCATTCTGGAGTTGCGCAGCCACTGCTGGTCATCCCACCACTCCATGACCAGCCGGTCCCACCACTCCGAACTGGTCTCCAGCCTCCTGACACTCCTGAGTATGGTGGGGTGCAGCAGCCAGGTGGGAGCAGCCGCAGCCATGCAGAGGGACACGAGGAGGAATTCAGTGTCCACATACAGCTGCAATAAGTAGGCAGGAAATGCAGCATGGCTGTGTGGGGCCGTCGTATGCCCAGGGGCAGCTTGGGTTCCATGGCAAACAGCAAGAAGGCAAAAAGCTGTGTCATCTCCAAAAAGCACAGGGCACACACAGCTGAAGCTTTGCTTTGCCAAAGAGGCTAGCAAGCAGGCAACAGAGACAGAGAAGCAGCTGTCCAAGGGGGGTCCCTTTAAGCGCGCGTTTCTGGAGGGCTTCCAGCAACAGCACTCAAGAGCAACTGGTGACCTCTAGCCCGGATAGAACCGGTTCTGGGTAGCTTTATATGCAGGAGAGCATCCAATAGCATGGACGCTCTCTTGTGCAAAAGCACATTGCAAAAGCAATGTGCTTTGAGGTGTGGACGTGCTCTTGTGCAAGAAATTTTTGCGCAAAAATTGCGCAAAAGGCTTCTTGCATAAGAAGCCTGTAGTGTAGACATAGCCTTACTGGTACCTAGCTCTCATATAGCACGTTACATCTGTAGATCCCAAACCTCTTTACAAAGGGGCTCAGAACCATTATCCCCATTTATGGAAGGGGCTATGTTAGTGTGTGTTTTAAGGTCCTGAGTCTAGTCATTTGCACTGTTAATTAACGACAGACCTTAATACTTGCATTCTGAGAAATGAGAGAAAGTTTGTACAGTTTCTTGTTTTATGTAGAAACAAAACATTAAACATGCTGTCAATGTGATTACTAACAAGACTACACATACCTCCTCTGTATTAAAGAGAGAATTGTTGACCTTTTATTGACTGAGTATATCTAAAACTAAAAGCAAAATATTTATCCAGTCTAGTATGTCAGTAGTTTATAACAATACAGTAGGTTTCCTCTCAGTGGGCTCTTTCTCTTCTGGAATCTTAGGTATTTTAATATGCATTTCTGATTCTGGGATTGTTTATTTAATTAGACCTATATATCAATTGATTATAAATGATAGACAATGGTAATGCTAATGAAAAAATCACAGCTTTACTAGGTGTTAAAATGTTTCCTACATTGCCTCTCTCTATATATAAACGTGGATGGAAGCAAATAATCATATTGCCTTTCATCTACAATTATGGACATGTGGGGTTGTGAGCATGTGTCACGAGGCTGCAAACACTCTGGCCTTCCGATATTAATACATGTATGGGGCACTGATTACTTGGGAGAGGAGCTGAAGGAGGTCCTGCTTTGGAAAAAGTTAAAAGCTACTGGTCTAGCATCATTATGATATATCAAAATGAAGATTGAAAACAAATACAAACAAATTCAAAATACTAAGTTTGTACCAAATTCATGTGTGGCAATGACTATTTAGAAAAAAAATCAAGATAACAGCAATAAAAATACTATTAGCATGTACTTCTTGTACAAAGACCAACAGATAAAGAGAGATTTTATTTTTAAAGGATAATAAAAAAATCTAATATCTGCAGTGAACTATGAACAGGATCTGCTGATACTTTTTTCCTGTGCTTTCCCTGAGAGAAGTATATCTCTTGAGCAGTGTTTCCTGAAAAACAAGAAAAAAATCAAACAGAACATTAAGATGGTACATAGTTATGAGAAAAACTAATGGTGTCATTTTCAAGATTCCTTGGTATTCTTTATTGTATGCTTCATTCTACAGTCGTAACTTGAATTATCCCTAAATGTACCTCAACAGTGCTCTGACAAGGGCAGAATTTCAAGAGGGTAGGGCTCCCTCTACCAGCCAGATGTGAAAGGCATACACTGAATGCAAGTACTTTCCCCTCATTCCCTGATAGTCTGGGGAATCGGATGAAAAGCAAGCCACATCCCAGTGCGCATGGCTGTTGGTCCCTCTAACCTCCCAAAATTCAGCCCTTGTATTCTGGATGCTTGTTATATACCATAAAGCTAAAACATGAAAGGGAAGCAGAAGGACTATACTTTGCAGCATAGATTTACTCACAAACATCCTTAATAACATTCATGTCAGATTATTTGGCACAGCTATGTCTCTATGTGGTATTTGCAAAAAATATCTGCATAGGAAGAAAATTTTTTTAATTGTTTTATTTTGATCAAACAAGGGTATAAAGTAATGGACTGGTGCCTAACTTTTCTTTCATTCCAAAGGTTCAACAACAGATCCCCACTCTCTGCTATTAGTTGAATCCATCAATTAATCAAAAGCTTCACTAAACAACTAGGTTGTGCTCTGACACTTACCAAACCCAGGTTATAATGGACTGATGGAGGAGGGAGGAAATCCAAAGGAGATGCAAACACCTTGCTTCTGGCTCACAAGATTACTCCGAAAACCAACAAGAAGACTGACTGAATGGAATGTAGTTCTCATTTTAGGATGTAGTGAAAGTAAACCAGTTGCCAGGTCACTTACATCTTTGTGGATTGTATAGTATAACCAAAACCAACTGCTCTCAGAAAAGGTAAGGGATCAAAGGAAGAGAATATTTGTGTTGTACTCTTCTAGTGGAAATGGGCTAATGCGCACGAGCTGCAATTTTGTGTGACTATTTAAGGGTAGCCCTAAATGGAGAACTCAATCTAGCCCTCAGTTTACAAAAGTGAGTATCAGAGAGGAGTGGTCAGGCCATCTTTATGTGGAGTAATGAAACAGAATCAGCAAGAGCTGACACCTGACAATCCACAAGCTGTAATGTATCCGGTATGACTCGGACTCTGAGTAAGAGAATTATGTAAGGATGAGCATGCAGATATTCTGAAAACAGCCAAACTGGAGATGCTTCACAAAATCTGAAACTAACCTTGAGTCCACTCTAAGTTGTGCAGGAAAGCAGACCAGCACACTGCCAGCTCAAAATCAGAGTGCAAAAGCCACTTTTGCATGCCTTCTCCAGAGCTTTCTTGAGTAACCTTGGCCACAGTTGAGACTTCTACTTTTTTTTATACAAGCTGTAGATGTAAAGATCCTTGAGAGTTGCAAGCAAATTATCAATCGCCAGACCTCTAAAAGGAGCCTTTAACACAGTTGTGACAAAGAAAAACTAACTTTGATTCTTCACTGAGAATTAGCTCTTTAAATGACAATCTTCAGATGACCAAAGATAATGGAGCTACATAATGAAAGACATATGGTAGCAAGAAGCTTATCATTCCCCAAATACCTTCCACTAAGTATATGAAAAGCATGTGTGTTCCCTGGATAGCTTAAAGAAAAATGGAGAGTGTATGCAAAGAATTAATGCCCAAATTTGCAAATATAATGAATATGCAATGCCCTTTTGACATAAATATAAACTGTACTGATTATTAAAATCTAAAAGTCAATGCACGGAATGAGCTTTAGAAGCAAACAAAAAAATTGCTCTGTTCCTTGATGGCTCTGGTATATCCTTACACTGGTGTCCAGGAATTCTGGCAGTAACTTGTGGCTTTCCCTTTGTTGCTCCTTGCCTAGAACTGGAGGAGGCCTGTGGATGGTTACTAGAGCTGCGAGATGATCCAGCTACTTCCTGCCATCAGTTGTGAAAATAGTGTAAGGAGCTTCTGGCCCCTAGTTGGTTGCCTGTCTCTGGTTCTGCCTTCTCTCTTGTTTCCTGGCTTGTGGAAAACTTGACTATCCACCAAATTTGCCTGTTCAGAAGATAAAGAAAGTCAGCTTGTGGGTGTGTGGGCACTTGTGGAGATGCCCCAGTGCAGAGTCCAGTGGGGCGGCAGTCTCACAGCAAAGTCATAGGGTTTGAACCTGGGGACAGAGCTTGGTCCTTCAAGCATTATGGGATCCTGGCTCAAGCTAGGGTTAGCCCAATTTGTGTATAGATGAAAGGCAGATTAGAGTTTAGACTGAATTTGAACTGTAGATTTATATTGCATTGTATGCATATGTTGTGGTTCCTGAGAAGATCTAACCATAGAGATCCTACACAGAGCAGCCCTAATCATAGAGATGCAAAATAGAGTGACTCCTCTGCTTTCCAAATCAGGACAAATAAGCCCCTGTCTTCTAGGCAGGAGCCAAAGAGAATGACGGTGACTGAACAGTTCTGAGAACAGCAATTCAAAATTTGTTGCTGAATACAATAATACAATAATTGCTATTGCCATGACTCTGGTAATGGGACCCATAAAACCTGAACATCTAACAGTATTCCATATAAAGTATCTGCATACTCCAGCTTTTGAGCTTAAAATGTAGTTCCTGTATTCATTCTTGCAAGTAAAACTCACTTGCTGGAATGCATATGGAGAGTAAACACATGACACCTGTGAGCACAAAGTACTTTTACTTTCAAATCTGAGTAAATATTTGTGGATAATGATTTCCATTATTTACACAACTCTCTAGTGTTAATTAAACAGAAACTATGCTAGTAAGTTGCTTCAAGAGGCACTGAAAAATTGTAGGTAGATAATAAAGGATGTTATTTTCCTCTGAAATTTGGAATCTTGTGTTTTACAAGACATCTTTGGTTTTTTTTCACAAAGCTAGCTAGCTAAGAGCAGTAAAGATGGTGAGAGAGCATTCTCAAAAGAAGGAAATAATCTCTGTCTTTGAAAGAAAGAATATTCACAGGAGAGCATTTCTTTGTTTCATCTATGATTTTAGCTAAATTCCAAAACCACAGTGTAATCTGCTGCATTGCACCACATATATCTAGTGTAAAAGAGGGCAGAACTTGATCCCACTTTTCCCTACAACTAGAGAGCATATAATTTTAACTAGGAAGGAATTCTGGAGCCCTAGAAGTATGAATATAAATGTGGGAAAGAATATTCCAGAAAATATGGGACAGTGAATGAGTTTTCTAATAAAATCCTAGCACCACAAGAAGTAAACAGTCGGGCTGTGTCTACACTGGTCACTTATTCCGGAAAATCAGCCGTTTTTCCGGAATAACTTGCCAGCTGTCTACACTGGCCCCTTGAATTTCCGGAAAAGCACTGACGATCTACTGTAAGAAATCAGCCGCTTTTCCGGAAATACTATGCTCCTCCCGTTCGGGCAAAATTCCTTTTTCCGGAAAACTGTTCCGGAAAAGGGCCAGTGTAGAAAGCACAGTAGTGTTTTCCGCAAAAAAGCCCCGATCGCGAAAATTACTATCGGGGCTTTTTTGCGGAAAAGCACGTCTAGATTGGCCACGGACGCTTTTCCGGGAAAAGTGCTTTTCCGGAAAAGCATCCTGCCAATGTAGATGTGCTTTTTCCGGAAATACTTATAATGGAAAACTGTTCCGTTTTAAGCATTTCCGGAAAAGGGTGCCAGTGTAGATGTAGCCTTGCTGTTTGGAAAATAAAAAAATCGTGTTGCTGCATGACTGGTTCAATAGTATGGGTACTGCTAGCACAAGTATATTCTTTAGGGAAATGTTTACATTAGCAATATTTTAAAATCTTTCCTACCTAATAGGAACATCCCCATTGTAGGTTACGCTTTTGTTTTTCCACGTTGCAGATGTGTACATCTACCATTTGTTGTGCTAAAACTTACTGTAGGTGTCAATATATGTTCTAGTCAGCTGTGGAGTTAGGGCAATCCTTTTCAGATGGGATGCAAGAGCCTGACTGATAAGGTGACCACACCTCTCTGTTGAGAAACTTACTGATAAGGGGGTGAAAGGCTCTCTCTGTGCTGCCTTGTGTTCCAGAGGACCAGATTGAACCCTAAACAGTGTTCCCTGTAAGCTGTGAACTTGTGCAATTGCTCAGGAGGCATTCAAATGCTGCTCGGCTGATTTGCAGAATGCCTACAGCTAAGTTTTTTGTTGCACATAACAATTCATTCTGCACATGGAAGAAAAAAATCCATGCATGGATGGAAAAGATTTGAGGGAGTATTGACCCTTAGTATCAAATATAAAAACACTTTGTAAAGATTGCAAAACTCCAACAAAATCAACTTTTTATTTGATATTTCAAAAGTCTTTGAAGCCTTGCAGATTAACAAGAAGCTTTCTACACACCTCCCAGATCTAGCATTGGTGTGGGACTAGAATCACACCTGAAGATCAGATTTCTGAAAAAAACTTAAGTTGGAATTCTCAGATGTGGGGACATAAATCTGGGTACCAAAGGTAGCTGCACTTCCTATTGACTTCAGTATATTGATTTAGATACTGATATTTGGGCACTCCTATTAAAAAAGGGCCTTAAATTGTGTTAATCTTAAAACATATGTCTGAGCAGATGGGTGCCCTCTGATGACAAGGTCATTCATTTCATGATAGATATTAAAATGTATTTATGGAATCACCAGCCCCAGTATCATTTGTATGTAACATGTTGACGCTCTAGGCCAACTTCAGCACCTGTGCAATCATAATCATTTCACCTGGGATACAAAATAAATCAATGTGTGTCTCTGTCCTCAGATTCATAAGATAGTAAGTACCCATGTGGCCTCTATTTTTCTGTGTGTGCAGAACAAAAACTACTAGAACTTCAATTTAAAACCCAGGAGTGCAGTCTCTCCCATCCCAATTTTCTCCCCAAGGCTATACTGCCCCCCTTTTGATCCATCTTATTTGTCATTTACATTTTTATCTTCCTCCCTGTCCATTTACTAGCTGTCTTTCCTCACATATTTCTTTTAACTCACATTCCTGGTAAACATTAGCTATTGCCTGCAAGCTCGCGTACTTGCAGCGATTTTACAAACTCTATACAAGAAGACTAGACAGATTAATGTGGTGAATGTTAGAGCAGAATTTAGCTCTGGGTACATTTGGGCATTATGAGAAAATAGAATTTATGTGATGACCTTGTTTCTAACCTTATTTCTAACAGTAGTAATAATGGAGACTACTTTGTAATGAGTATGCTTTCTCCTCAGTAAATATCCAATTATCTTTTTTATAAAAAAAATTAGAGTTATAAAATTGTGAAATAACAGAAATAGTTTCATTCCATATTAATTATTCCTGAGATTTCTTTTAGAAAAGCTCCACGTTTTTCGATCTTAGCTTCAGATTTACAAAATGTAGGAACTCCAGTTAGTGATGTGGTTTGTAATATTCATTCATATGTGAACAAAAACAGATCAGCAGAAAGAAGGGAATCTTCCCATGTTAGGTGACTGCATCAGCAGATAGCAAATTTGAGTAGGGGAGACAACTTTAAAATAGTTAACCTGGAATAAGAGGTCAAGATAAGAAATAGGCACCAAATGGAACAACCATCCAGCACAATAATAAGGAAAGAATTTCGGCGTTATCATGGGTAAAACTCAACAACATCTATAGCTGAAGTGTGCACTCAGATAAATTGAGCAAATTGTATACTAATGTATCTTATAAATAGACTACCAGATGTATTGGAGCATACGCTTTCGTGGGCAAAGACCCACTTCGTCAGATGTATGTAGTGGAAATTCCCACTAAATCCCTCTGTGGCCCATATAAATCATATGGAATTTCCACTACATGCAGCTCATCAAGTAGGTCTTTGCTCATGAAAGCTTATGCTCCAATAAATCTGTTAGTCTATAAGGTGCCACATAACTCCTTGTCGCTTTTGCAGATTCAGACTAACAAGGCTTCCCCTCTGATACTAATGTGTGTTAGCAAGGGACAAAAAGCAAAATAAGCACCCTCTGAGACCATTACTGTAACTTGTTATTGTCTAGAATACTGTGTGCAGTACTGGTCATCATTCCTCAGAAAGTGAATTGATATAAAGCTTAATCCTGCTTCATTCAAGTCAGTTGGAATTTTGCCATTGATTTCAATGGGAGCAGGATCAAGACCTTGGAGAGGCTGCTGCGCAGGGCACCAAATGGAACAAACATCCAAGTTTTAGGCAAGGTTGAATGCATTACTGGAAAAGAGAGATTTTTGACATAACTTAATAATTTTGAAAAAAACAGGCAATCATGAGAGTAGTGACCAAAATATGATTTTAGGTCTCAAAAGCTTTATATTTGATACAAAGGAGTGGTTAAAAAACCAGTAGATAATCTCCACAAAGCAGAAAGCTGCACTAAACTCAGACAACTTGCCATCCAGTTCACTACAGTTGTTGTACAAAGAATATCAATAAGGCCAACAGAACCCTAGATTTGAGTCTGGGAAACTACGTTTTAGAAGAAGGGCTCAGTTGATAAACTCAGGTGAGGTAGATCAAGCAGGGTCAGGTAAGGACCAGATTGTCTTTTCCTGGTCTTAAAATAGGCTATATACCAGTTTCATGGTTAGAGGTGTGGGATGAGATCCTCATAAGTCAACATGGCACTATTGAAGCTTCACCAATTTGTATCAGCAGATGATCTGGCCCATATAAATCAATGTGCATTTTTTCCCATCTATAAATGCTGTTCATTGGAAGGTGTACGAAGGTGATAGTAAACTTCGCTAATGTTCATTCACAAGTAATCAAATAAATACAATTATTATATGTAAATAATTATATTCCTGGATGATGCAATTTCCCCAGTCTAATTTTGTCTCATATTGTTTCCTTTTATAATAATATGAAGTGTGAACGGTCAGTTTATACTAAAATCCCCAATACTCTAGGGCCCAGTCCATCTCATAACCAATCTGTGGAGCTTCGAACTAAGTTTGATAGCTGTGTCTTACAGATAGTTAATGATTTTGTGGGGGCAGTTGCTCAGATTTTCTTTTAACTCTGAAAACAAAGCTAATGTGTATATAACAGAGAATTATTGTAAAAATGGATAAGT
This sequence comes from Pelodiscus sinensis, assembly GCF_049634645.1. Lineage (NCBI taxonomy): Eukaryota > Metazoa > Chordata > Testudines > Trionychidae > Pelodiscus > Pelodiscus sinensis. Next base: position 40,298,517 of record NC_134718.1, read on the forward strand.
GACCTTACAGTACAAATTCTGGTTTTTCTGCAAGCTTCAGAGCCTCATGCATCCCTGCAGCTGATAGTTTCCGGTTGATATTCCTATATCTGCATTGTAGTAGATTGCGATAGGTTGTCCTCAGATCCCGATTGAAGAAGGCATATATAAAAGGGTTAATGAGAGAGTTTGCATAACCCAACCATAGAAATGTTCTTTCAACCCAAAACGGGATGCAGCTGCATGCTGTACCACAGATAAAGGGTCTGGCAGTTGAAAGGATGAAAAATGGCAACCAACACACAGTAAAGGCCCCAACAATAATTCCCAACGTAGTGGCAGCTTTTTGTTCTCTCTTAAAAATGGAAATGTTTTTTCTATCATGTTTAAGAAGTCGTGAAAAATTTGTACATTCTTCTGATTCCTTGTGTAGCTTTATAACTCCATTCACAGAAACCATACCTTCATTTTCTTCTGGTCGTGGGAAACCAGTAAACTTGTGTTTAGCAGCACTCTTCTTAGCAGCCTTGTAAATCTGATAGTACATGAAAAGCATCACTGACATTGGGATATAAAAAGCAACTGCAGTGGAGTAAATTGTGTAGCCAAAGTCTTGACTGATTAAACAAACTTTTTCATCATTCACATTTTGAGCCCAACCAAAAAGTGGTGGTATGGTGATAGACGCAGAGAGGAGCCACACACATAGGATCATTTTAGCCATACATTTTCCATTCTGTCTCACAGGATACGTAAGTGGTCTTGTTATTCCAAGGTACCTAGAATAATAAGATAGAGTTACTATATGGTTCACTGATTTATGGGGAAAACCACTTCATGTAGATTTTATTTTACATTTTCTATTCCAGTCTTTTGCACTTTTTTAAACTTGCAATTAATTCAAGTCGACTTATTCATCTTTAGGATAGGCAGAGCCTGCTTTCCTGTACAGAAGGTTATTTTCTTAGGGTGAACCCCTGGTACCATTGGCGTCAAAGGAAAAACTCCCATTCGCTTTAGTCGGACCAGAATTTCACTCCAGGGTCTGATCTACTCTAGGGGATAAATTCAAATTAAGATATGCAACTTCAACTATGTTAATTATGTAGCTTAAGTCGAATGATCTTAACTAGAATTTTGGTGCCTTCCACACTGAGGGAAGTCGAAGGGAACATACTCTCCCTTCGATTTCCCTTATTACTTGTAGAAGCAGGACTACTGGCATCAACAGGAGCACCCTCTCAGTTTGAATTAGCGTGTCTTCACTAGACCTGCTAATCTGAACCTCGGAAGATCAGCTGCATCTGCTTTGATCTTATCTGTAGTGTAGACATGGCTCAGATGTAGAATCTTTCTAATTATGTATCGATGGAAATAAATTTTTGGTTACAAAATTGTGGTTACAAATTCTGTAAGATTTTGACTTAGCTAACTTCTGCAGCTTAACGCTTGGTGATTTATCCTATTACTCTTTTACACTTAGACTTATAACTGCTTAGAGCACTATAAGTGCTTAGAGCAATATAAGTGATACTACAAGAGATATTCTATAAATGAAGTGCCTAAAGCCATGCCACTGAACTGAATAGGATACATTGTGTTACTCCTACCATTGTGCTTCCAAGAAAAAGAACACAGATTTTGCAACTACATTCCATGATTTGATCATTTTAGTAGCACATTATAATACATTTTATTATTTCATAATTAGAAAGAAATGCCATTTCTTCAACACTCACATCAAGTATTTATTAAACAAAATAAAAATATATTACAACTTTTCAGCTGAACAGTGCTTGGGAATAAAGGCATCTAGCTATAATGGATAGAAGTTAGTACATTCAGGTTTGCAAAAGACTAAGAAAACAAATTACATACATGCTCTAGAAACAATAGGCTTTGTCAAAGGCTGTGTCTAGACTACATGCCTCTGTCGGCAGAGGCATGTAGATTAGACAGATCAGCAAAGGCAAATGAAGCCACGATTTAAATGATCTCAGCTTCATTTACGTTTACATGGCTGCCGCGCTGAGCCAACAAACAGCTGATCAGCTGTTTGTAGGCTTGCGCGCTAGTCTGGACGTTCCCCCTGTCGACATCAAAGCCCTTTGTCGGCAGTCCCGTTATTCCTCGTGGAATGAGGTTTACCGAGGCTGCCGACAAAGGGCTTTGATGTCGACAGGGGGAACGTCCAGACTAGCGCGCGAGCCGACAAACAGCTGATCAGCTGTTTGTCGGCTCAGTGCGGCAGCCATGTAAATGTAAATGAAGCCGCGATCATTTAAATCGCGGCTTCATTTGCCTTTGCTGAACAAACAAATCTACATGCCTCTGCCGACAGAGGCATGTAGTTTAGACGTACCCATAGAGTTTATGATTAAAATGAAGTATGCTGCCAGGTTTCCATGCTGTAAATCTTTCTCAAATTTTGAACTTAGAATAAAAATATTTTATTCTAAGAAACATTTAGGACTCAGGTTCTATTTAGACGGTGAGACTACTGTAAGGTGCCATATTGGTGCCCTTATTGCTATTCAGCAAATTATAGTTAATGCGACTTCTTTATGTAAGAATCTGGTGGCAACAATCACTCAGAAACATCACTGAAGATTAGCATCCTTGGCATGGCAAGATCAGTGTAAAAGGTAACTCTGGTAACTGCCATCTTCATCACAGCCTGGACTGGCCAGTTTCAGTGAGCTCTAGTCAAAACATTCTGTGCTTCTGAAGTCTGGGCCAGGAGTGGGCTGAGAACGGTTATGGCTAGCTGGAACTGCACATCCATGATAAGTGATTGCATATTGTAACACAGATACTAGTAAAAGCTATAGTATTTTTGTGGGTTTTGTTCTCTCTCACCTTTTAGATTAGAATATTAGCTCCTACTACGTCTTAGAGATAAGCTGTAGATATCATGGAACATTCTATTCTGTGAAATCACTGGCTGGCTGAAGATTGTGCCACCATGATGAACAGAAAGTTCCCCAAGGCATACCAAGATGTAGAAAATCAGAGTTTGTATCGGAAAGGTCTGGAATTCTATTATCATGGGCCAGAGCGTGCTGACTGGTACGAGGGAACTTTAAAATGGCTATTCATTAATGGGAGCATTTTGCAATTAATGTTGGCAAGGTACAAAGGTGAGGAACAATGGGACTATTTAGAAGAGGCTAATAGAATTTAACCCCAAAAGAGTTAAATTACTAGCATGACTGAGCATTAATCAAAAGTCACTTGTAATGCACAGTTTCTGAGTCCAGAGCAACTCCGCAGGTATTTCCCTTCAGTGGCCCAGCAGTGGCACCTGCACTGAGGTGTCTAGTTGTTGCCTTTTTTGGTGTAACAGGGCGCCTCTTGCTGGCCACTTTGGAAATTAGCTTAGTCCAGTTGAGTACACCACCATCACTCTACTGTCTCCACTGTTTTCGGGGCTGGACCCATGTCACTTCAGAATCACAGTGTCCTCTTGAGGGCCTGGTCCTCCAGCTTTGCCCCCGAACTCCATTGTCTTTCTCCCTTCTGGGAAGTACTGACAGTACTTTGCCTGGCCTCATGCCATAGTGGCGAACTGCACCCCCACTCCAGCACCTCCTTCAGGGGCAAACTGCAGTTCTTTGGCTGGCCTGTCTCTTCGGTGGTCAATGAAGCAAGGGGGGCAGGCCTTTACTCTGGGCCCCCATCCAGGGACCCTATAGCTGGAAGCCACTCACTGCTTCTCCTTTCCCTCTGTCACTACCTGCTTTGTGATGAAACTCATAACAGTTTCAGATTAGAACAAGCACGATCAAAGCATGTTTAGTCCATCCGTTATACAACTCAGAGGTCTCTGATCTGGAATTTCCAGAAGCAGGAGATTAGTATACAATGTTTTCTTCTTCCCCGGGGTTTACTCTCAAATGTGTAGATTCAAAGAGGGTCATTTGCATTCTCCTTTCCCCAATGAATTTTCCTCCCCAAGGTATTGTTCTCCATCCCCACCCAAAAAAAGCCCTTTTGAAGTTCCTAATACCTTCCAGAGATTGTATGAATATCTTAAAGACGATATATATGCACAATTCCACAATCACACACACCGCTCTGCGTTTTAAATAGAGTGGATCCCAAAGATATTAAAGCTACTTCAACAAGGTTTAACTTAATTCAATAAAGTTCATTCAGGATATTACAGGCTATTGTCAATCAGACATAACTTTACAGAAATCAATATAGGATATGGTTCTTTGAGAACTTTGGACCTGAAGGGCATGAACAACAGCAGACACACGTATATATGTCCAGCTATTTCATTCATTGCCATGGAAACAAAATCAGGCTATGGTGATGGGGTGAAGAATATACAGCCTGAGAAATTAAACTAAGTTTCAGTAAAAGACAAATCTGTGCACAAAACATATTGGTTTCTGGAATACCTAATGGTGCAATTTAGTATATCCAAATGTGAGAAAAAAAGTGTAAGCAAAAATATATTTATATTAATTAAAATGCATTAGTTTTTGAAAATGTGGTGTCATTGTAAAGCTGAGTTCCACAATGTATTCAATTGGAAATTAAAATGTACTAATTTACATAATAATATACTGGTTTTCTTTTTACTATATCTACTTCTGTTAAATGTAATGGATTAGAAAAACTAAGCAGGCATAAATCAAGGAATCTTCACATCTTTTATCTAAATGCATAACCTTGAAAATATAGAAACAACTTTAAAATTGTAATAACTGACACTGTCTAATATGCTGCAGATTACAGAACAATTTAACAAAAAATCATGACTTTCTGAACTATTTTGTCACTATTGTGTATCATATAGTAGGTCCTTTAATGCAGTAAGTACCTGAATAATTATTACCTTCCAAAAGTAGGAATCAGTGCCCCCCATCCCCACATTTCAAGTGACCATTTCCCCTGTTGTTCTTCTCCTCTTATCAGCTGAGAGATGTGCCAGAGTTGTTGACTCAAGTCCCACGACTGGAACTCGAGTCCAACTTAAGTCACCTAGGTGACTTGACTTGAGATTCGACTCAGGTTCATTGTTTGTGACTTGAGACTCTACTTGAGACTTGCTAATTTTATTAAATCGACTTGGTGAAAAAATTGTCCAAAAATGCTGATATTGATGGCTTCTATAAAAGTGACTTGACATTTTTAAAATTAAGACTTGAGACTTGACTTGGGACTTGACTCGAAAGTGACTTTAGGGACTTGAGACTCGACTTGAAGTGTAGTGACTTGAGACTCGACTTGGACTTGACAATGACGACTTGAAGACAACACTGAGTTGTGCCTCCCACTCCTAATCTGAAATCACACTCCTGATAGGAAGCAATTATTTTCAGACTAGCCAATTAGCCCATCATAAGACGGGATTTTCAGGTCTCTCCTCCACGTTGGTCTTTTCTCCTGAGCCTCCAGTCTCTCGCTCCGTCTCTCTCTCTCTCTCTCTCTCTCACTCTCTCTCCTCCTCCTACTGCCTCCCCCTTTCTCTCTCTCAACTCTCCTCTGCCTCCTGCCTCTCTCTGTCTCTCTTTTTCTCTTCTCCTCCCCCTTCTGCCTCTCACTCAGGGGACTGCAGAGCCCAAATAGCCCAAATGGTCACCACTCGCCCCTCTGCGCCGCTCAGCCGGGCCACCGCAGGGGAGCAAGCGTCCATTTGGGCTCCCCTGTGGCAGCCCGGCTGAGCGGTGCAGAAATCAGTTGAATGCCACGGCGGGAGGCAAAGGGGGGCGGGGCGGTGACATACACGGCCAGGCCCCGCCCCCTGACCATGTACGTCACCGCCCCACCCCTCTTCCCCTCCTGCCATGGCACTTGGCTGACTTCTGCGCTATTCAGCTGGGCCACTGTGGGGGAGCAAGCAGTGCAAGTGGGCCGCACACCCCATGCAGCATGGGCCGCCCAGAGGGAACAGCCAGCATTTCAACAACAGCGCCTCCCAGAGGGAACAGCCAGCATTTCAGGCAACAGCACCCCCCAGAGAGAACAGCCAGCATTTCAGCATTACAGACTCTCAGACATTGGGCTACTATATATATGATACTGATTGGACAAACGCAGCATCCAAGGAGTCTGCAGCCTCTTGAGGCCTTGTTGTCTGATTAGTGTTTTCTCAGAATCCTTACTACAAGGAATGATCTTGTGGTTAAGGTAGTGGGGTGGGACTCAGGATACTGGGGTTCACTTTTTGGCTCTAGCAAAGATATCCTATGTCATCTTGGGCAAATCTCTGAGCATGAGTCCCAACCTGAAAAATTAGGCTCATGATATTTTATTTTCCACACCTTTTGTTCTCAGGGAAGGGAGCTACAATCTGTTTCTTGCCATGCACAGATACAGTGACCAGCACAATGGAGTTTCAACCTAAACTGGGGCCTTTAAGCAATATTGTGATATAAATAACACCACAAAATCATAGTTTTTTTTTTAAATCTTGTACTATTAGTTACTGGTCCTAGTGGGCCAAGTTTGAAATTAGCATCCTCTACAAGCCCACCAATCTCAGGGTCCCAGCAGGCATAAAACCACATTGAATTTGGCCTATTGTTTACATACTGTTAAATATATTCACATTAGCTTCAATGGAACATATCAAATAAATAGTATTCTCTTTTTTTTCCAAAGCCACTAAGGGCTGTTGAAGTACATAGGAAAGTGAGACAGACTAGAATTGACTGTACTGCTGCCAAGTGGTTGTACAACAAATCATCACAACAATTTAATGCATCTATAGTCCCTCTCCCCCAAAGTGTGATAAGAACTAGACTCTGCAGTGAGATGCACCCCACAATGTGTCACCAGACTTTAAAAAAGACAGTTCAGTCCTCCATTGGAGAAGAGTGATAGTCTCAATTGTAGAAGCTGGCTGTCTAGACAGTTATCTTCCCTAGCCTCTTGGCCTAGAGATTTAAATAATGCATAGTGTCAACCCACAATACCAGTAGCAGCAGCAAAAGCAGAAGAATATAACATCTGACTGATTCTATACAGCACTATTATAAACATTCACTATTTTGTCCATTTATGAATGCTTTACACCTACAAATAAATGACAGACTTGGGGCTGACAGTAAAACTATTTCACATTTTATTGCTTTCAGCAAATATAACTAGTGAACTTGAACATTCAGTCACCATTTTCTACATTTACCAGCTAATAAACATCAGGTCTCTACTGAATATCAATAATAGAGATGATACTTACAAAGAAAAGAGACCTTACTCAATACCATTAGTAAAACTCCAGCCCAGTATGACTTAATGTTCTTTCATAAATAGTATTTCTACCATATTGTTAAGGATATTTATCATCACTGTGTGTTATAATTCCTGGGAGAGGTTCTTTTTACATTTTTTGATATGCTACAGTGATGACAAAAAATAGTCTCTGTCCAACAATACTAATATAGTCCCTATGCTTTCATATTAACTACAGACCAAACAAACATATCACTTACTACAGAAACTATACTGAAAGCTATAGCAAGTAGTTTGGGCTATAACATGCAAAGAGAAAATTGCATGTGCTAGAAGTTTGGGCACTGGACAGGCAATCCCAAGAGCTGAGTTCTGTTACTGTACCTGACATGGTATGTAAACTTGGGCAAATCATTTAACTTCTCTGTGCTTCTTTTTCCCTTCCCACCCTTTCTCTATTTTTGTCTATTTGCAATGCAAGTTCTTTAAGCCAAGGACTATCTCTCCCACCGTGTGATTGTTCAGCACCTAGTGCAGGAGGGTTTCAATTGGGGCTTCTAAGTGCTACTACAGTATAAATAACAAAATTATTTAGTATGTATGGTCAGTATGGAGATCTTTGAATCCTCAAAACCCAGACTTTCATCTACAGCAGTACAGGAGCTGAGCGTCTGTAGATACCCATTTATCACTGATATGGCAGGATTTTCAGAAACAATTTTATCATCACATCTCTTTGAATGTCACTGTATTTGTGCTTGAAACAGATGACAGCTCCACCTGTCTAACAGAAGCTGTTGACTCATCACAGATGCCAGGGACAGGCAAAGTCTATCTTTGGAGCATGCATGGTATGCCAACACTAATTCACCTCAGTGTCTTTAAACACAAGTTTTAGAAATAGTACCTGCCACCTCCTTTCCTGTGCTTGTTCCCACTTGATTTAGTACTTATCTTTGAGATACTGCAGAAAATATGGATGGGTCATTGCTCTATTTGTGACTTCAAGGGCAGAGAATGAGGATTTGTTAGTAAAGATGATACCATGGTCTAAATGCTAATGATAACCACAAAGGAAAAGATGAAATAGAATAATTAGATATCTCCCACTACAAGAAACCAAAACTATTCCCATTGTCTCTTCTGGGACATCCCAAAGATATGTTGAGGCAAATTCAGACCAGCTCCATTAGCAGTTCATACAACCATTTAGCTGCACATTTGCTACAATACCTACTGCCAGCTTAAGAAAAAAAAATAGCCTGAAGAAAAGTAGGAGGCATATTTACTGCTCAATGTTTGTTGTTGATCTATTTTTCTCTTTACCACAGAATAACTGAATTAATAACAGATTACTAATATCTGACAGCTTTCAGGACATTTCCATGATCTTGTCCATGGTGTTATTGTCAACCAGCCACAACTATGTCTCTCTATTGAATACACAAGGATGCATTCCCCCCAAAACAGATGATGTGCCTTAGGATTAGTCTCAATGTATTGCATAAGCATGGGATTCCATTAATTAATATTTATCTGTCATCCTGGCTTGTCACTCACTCCTACAAATCTGACTTGTTATTCAAGCATTCTGCCAGAATCCACTTGTATTTTTCATTGCGTGGCTTTAATTTCATGAGGATGAATGGATGGGCATAGAGTAAAAATGAAAAAACTGCAGAACACAAATAGTACTTGGACTCCATGTATTTTGTTTAGTTACTGCTTAACTCTTGAATAGGGCTTGGCTTGCCATTGTGGTTAGTTCCAAGACCTCAACTTTTGTTATATTTTGAAAGATTCATATAAATGTTTGCCTTTTTAATCTTTTCTAAGAATAACCAAACTTGATATGCTCCCTTTTCTAATGTGTCAAGAGTGAGATATCTATCTCACCACATTTGGATCTTTCCCAGCCCACAACTGTGGAATATGGTCTAACTGTTCACCCACCATAATACATTATTTTAAAGGATTATGCTAATTTAAGGGCTTGGTAGTCTTTAACCTTTCGGTGCAGATTCTCCACCACAACTTCGATGTTGCCATAATCTCTTAATAATCCATTGTGAATTTTCTATTGAATTCTGCTCTCGAGACTAGAATTAGAACATAACAGAGATTCTTAGAAGCTATCAATCCTTTACAAACCATCTCTGTATTATGTGAACTATAGTTGATGTCTAGAAAACTATTTTTGCCCCTTGATTAATATATTTTATTTAACTCCGTGGCTTCACTACCCAAATAACATGCAACTAATAATGTAAAAGTGACCATGAACTCTATTTATTATTTCTATTACAGTGGAAATTTAAGGCCCCAATCGTAACTGAGGCCTGTTATGCTAGATGCTATATATACACATAGTACCAGGGAACTCATGCCTGAAAGACCTTATGCTTAGGTAGACCTGAGAGATGAAGGAAAGGAGCAGGGAAGTATTACCTCCATTTTACAGATGAGGAACGGAGGCAGAAAGAAAGAGAACATGACTTACTCAAGGTCATTCCATACATCACATCTCAAATATACTCGCCCGAGAACCTACCCCTCCAATAAACTCCCTTGCCAAGGCCATACAGGAAATGTATAGCTGAACCAGACTGACCTCACATCTGCTGTAGCCTAGCACCAAATCTTCACTGCAAAACCACCCTTTATTTATTAACTACTGGTTTCTTCAAACTTCTTCTTTAAAAAAATAGTATTCTATGCTTATATTGTGGCTTCCCTACAAAGATCCCAAAACCTTTACAAATGATGGGTGAGCATCACTTTACCCCTTTTTCTTCAGAAAAGGAACCTGAGGCACAGATATTTGGCTGAAGCTTGCACATGAAGTCAGTGGCAGAATTTGGTAATGAACTTAGATATTTGGACCCCCATTACCACAAACAAGCCATTGGATCACACTGCTTCTGTTATTTGCATTTAATTGGTCACAAAGGCTCATTAACAGTAGTAGTAGTAGTACCCATGTGCTACATGGGCATTTTTAACACATTCAATACCTGACAAATGTACATAAATCAGTATGAGTTTGAGGGAGGGGGATAAATAGGATGATGGGATGTGGAAAGAAATTGACTTGGTTTCTAGTATTACAACATAAAAACATAAGAAAGGCCATACTGAGTCAGACCAAAAGGTCCATCTGGACCAGTATCCTGTCTGCCGACAGTGGCCAATGCCAGATGCCCTAGAAGGGGTGAACAGAACAGGTAATCATCAAGTGATCCCTCTCCTGTCATCCATTTCCAGCCTCTGATAAACAGAGGCTAGGGACAACCATTCCTACACATCCTGACTAATAGTCATTGATAGACCTAACTTCCATGAATTTATCTAGTTATTTTTTGAACCCTGTTAAAGTCCTTGTCTTCACAACTTCCTCTGGCAAGGAGTTCCACAGGTTGATTGTGCGCTGCATAAAGAAAAACTTCCTTCTGTTTGTTTTAAACCTGCTACTTATTAATTTCATTTGGTGACCTCTAGTTCTTAACTTATGGGTATGTCTACACTACCCTCCAAGTTCGAACTAGGAGGGTAATGTAGGCATACCGCACTTGCAAATGAAGCCCGGGATTTGAATTTTTGCATAAACTGGGCGCCGCCATTTTTAAATCCCTGCTCGTTCGAACCCCGTGCCGCGCGGCTACAAGAAAGCACGAACTAGGTAGTTCGGACTAGGCTTCCTAGTCCGAACTACCGTTACTCCTCGTGGAATGAGGAGTAATGGTAGTTCAGACTAGAAAGCCTAGTCCGAACTACCTAGTTCGTGCCGCGCGTAGCTGCGCGGCAAGGGGTTCGAACGAGCAGGGATTTAAAAATGGCGGCGCCCAGTTTATGCAAATGAAGCCCGGGAAATTCAAATCCCGGGCTTCATTTGCAAGTGCGGTATGCCTACATTACCCCGCTAGTTCGAACTAGCGGGGTAGTGTAGACATACCCTAAGGGAACAAGTAACTTTTCCTTATTCACTTTGTCCACACCAGTCATGATTTTATAGACCTCTCTCATGTCCCCCCCTTAGACTCCTTTTTTCTAAGATGAAAAGTCATAGTATTTTTAATCTCTCTTCCCATGGGACCTGTTCCAAAACCCTATTAATTTTTGTTGCCCTTTCCTCAATGCCAATATTCAGTAGACTTTCGATAATCGGGCACCTTTGGGACCTAGGTAGTGCCAGATTATTGGATATGCCGGAGTATCAGGAGGTACTCCAGTGGTGGGGCTGTGATGAGTTTGCCAGACCCGCACTGTGTCTGGGGGGTGGGCGAGGAACAGCGTGGCAAGGGGCAAACCCTCCGCTGTTTTGCAGGAAGGCGGGGGAAGTCCCGCACGGCAGCTGAGAGTTTCTGGGAGGGGAGGAGAGGGGAGTTGGCTCCCTGCAGTAGTTATCCCTGAGCAGGGGGGTGAGGGGCAACGCTGTGGGACCAACCCGGCAGCACCCCAGCTGCTCTGCTCTGCAGCTTCCCCAAGTCCACCACTCGTCAGTTTCAGCAGCGGCAGACTTGGGGAAGCGGTGTGGAACAGAGCAGCTGGGGTGCTGCCGGGTTGGTCCCGCAGCGCCGCCCCTCACCCCCCTGCTCGTTGCCTGGCAGCACCCCAGCTGCTCTGCTCCGCGCTGCTTACCCAAGTCCACCGCTGCTGCTGCTGAAACTGACAAGCCGCGGACTTGGGGAAGCAGCGCGGAGAAGAGCAGCTGGGGTGCTGCCAGATTGGTCCCACAGCGCCACCGCTCACCCCCCTGCTTGGCGCCTGGCAGCACCCCAGCTGCTCTGCTCCGCAGCTTACCCAAGTCTGCCACTGGTCAGTTTCAGCAGTGACAGCAGCAGACTTGGGGAAGCGGCGTGCAGCAGCTCCAATTATCCAGCTGGCTGGAGCACTTCTGGGTTCCAGTTGGTGCCGGACTATCGGGAGTGCCGGACCACTGGATGCCAGACAATTGGAGTTTTACTGTATCTCTTCTGAGATGAGGCAACCACATCTGTACACAGTATTCAAGATGTGGGCGTAACATGGTTTTATATAGAGGGGAAAAATTACCGTATTTTCCGGCGTATAGGGCGACTGGGTGTATAAGACGACCCCCTATCTTTTTAATTAAAAGATAGGGTTTCATCTTATACCCCAGCGCCCCTCCGCCTCCTTTGCTCCCGGTGTCCCTGGTCTGCTGGAGATGGTCCCCAGCAGACCAGAGGCACCGGGAGCAAAGCCGCCAGGAGCGCCTGGGCTGCCCCCCCCCCCCCCCCGCCGGAGCCCCTCCGCGGCTTTGAAAGCCTCGGGGGAAGCCGGCGGCGGGGCATCCCAGGCGCGCATGGGCTGCGCCCCCGCCGGAGCCCCTCCGCGGCTTTGAAAGCCTCGGGGGAAGCCGGCGGCGGGGCATCCCAGGCGCGCATGGGCTGCCCCCCCGCCGGAGCCCCTCCGCGCCGCCGCGGAGGGGCTCCGGCGGGGGGGCAGCCCATGCGCGCCTGGGATGCCCCGCCGCCGGCTTCCCCCGAGGCTTTCAAAGCCGCGGAGGGGCTCCGGCGGGGGGGCAGCCCATGCGCGCCTGGGATGCCCCGCCGCCGGCTTCCCCCGAGGCTTTCAAAGCCGCGGAGGGGCTCCGGCGGGGGGGCAGCCCATGCGCGCCTGGGATGCCCCCCTGCCGGCTTCCCCCGAGGCTTTCAAAGCCGCGGAGGGGCTCCGGCGGCGGTGCATCCGGCGTACAAGACGACCCCCGATTTTGGGGGGATGTTTTTTAACATCAGAGGTCGTCTTGTACGCCGGAATATACGGTATGTCTAATTCTCTAACCCCTTTTTAATGATTCCTAACATTCTATTTGCTTTTTTTGACTGCTGCTGCACATTGAGTGGAGGTTTGCAGAGAACTATCCACAGTGACTCCAAGATCTCTCTCTCGAGTAAAATACAGGACTATCTAGCACTTTAAAGACTAACAAGATGGTTTATTAGATGACGAGCTTTCGTGGGCCAGACCCACTTCCTCAGATCAAATAGTGGAAGAAAATAGTCACAACCATATATACCAAAGGATATAATTTAAAAAAAGGAACACATATGAAAAGGACAAATCAAATTTCAGAACAGAAGGAGGATGTGGGGGGGAGGGGGGGAAGGTAAATGTCTGTGAGCTAATGGTATTAGAAGTTAATGTTAAATAAAATTTATCTTCTTATATTCATAACTTCCTTATGGCTTTTTTTCCCTCTCTTCCATTTCCCACTTTTTATGTGGTATTTTTTATTTGCTTCTATTTGTTTTTCTAAGCCTCCTACTTTTTTCTTAAAGCTTTATATTTTTTGCTGTGTATGCTCATTATTGCTTTAGTTAATTTTTCATTCTTCCTTTATCTATTCAGTCTCTTGCTGTTCCTGTATTTTTATTTATATTTCATCTTTTCTTCTGTTTCCCTTTTCATTTGCTTCTGCAGACCTACCATTCCACTTCTTTCAGAGATATGTGCATTCTGCTTTCATGCTAAAGCAATTTATAATGTCCTGGGAATAAAAGTACTAGCAGTGTGTTTCCATTATATTTTTATTATGTCACATGTAATTTCCGAAATCTCATTCATTTTTACTCTAAGCTTGACAGTTGTGCTTTCACAGACCATCTCACTTTTGCCTTGATCTTCCCTTTTCCTGTCAGCCCAATTTGCCTGTCATCATCCCTCCTTGCTCAGTTCTTAGCTTCCAGACACAACACCATGTCAGCATCTTGGGAGAGCTTATTGCACAGTTTGACTGACACTCCCTCCCCCCCAAAAAAATTGTCTGTTGCACATATGAACTTTACCCTGAGACTAGAGTTCCATCATGGCCGAGAAGAACAACTGTCAGCTATGGACTTTGTCCCAGACCTTTAGGGGACCTTTTACATATGCAAGGCCAAGCCATTTGACCAGTGGTTCCCAACTTCTGGTCCATGGACTAGTGCCAGGCTGCAAACTGCTGGCTGCTGGGACATGGCACACTGCCAGGCACACCCATGCCTGCTACTCCAGGACCAAGGCTGGGGTATACCCCGGGCACATGGCTGGTGGCTGCTGAAGCTAGCTGTTTGTAGCGGCTTTGGGGGCAGAGTCTGGGGTACACTGCAGCCCCCTGAGCCTCTGCACAGCAACCAGCTTCATCTTTGGCAGCCACTTGGGCTGCCGGATGCCTGAATTCTCTGTGAGAAGGGGAGGGGAATGTGGGCTAATGGTTAGAGCAAGGAGGGATGCTTTGGTTCTATCCCAATCTGGCCAGACCACCAGCTCTGTGTGTGTGTGTGTGTGTGTGCGCGCACGCGCGCACGCACATGAAGTTGAATTTGACCACTTATGATATAAACTTCAAAGAAATGTGCGAAAAGATGCAACAGCGGAAGTCCCATTAAATGAAGTATATGAGTACAATTTTTAATTTACGCTATTATTAATCATGTCAGTTATCAATAATATTACGTTGTATGTTTTCAGTCATGCAAATGGTGTTAATGGCTTAAGATATGAAAGGAAAAGATTCTTTTAACATCTTTTTTTAGTGTTGTAGATATCTGCAAACTCTGATCTTAATGATATATGCAAATACATGAATGAATTTGCATAATAAATATGCAAATATGCACATACAACGTTACCAGTCCACCAAAAGTTTGTGAATGGGTTTGCTGGTTTGCGGTATAAAAAAGGTCAGAAACTACTGCATTGGAAAATGTAAAGATAAAGACTGAGACCTTGACTTGATGTTCAATGAGAAGCCAGTGTAGGGAGCAGAGGGCAAGTCTGATGTGCTCATAGTATCCCATTTTACTGACATGCACTGCAGCTGTCTGTACTAGCTGGAATTTTCTAAAGATTGATGCAGCTGGTTGGACCTACTTCCTGCTGCTGCTCTGTCCCTGCTGGGAGAAGAAGGGACAGGATGACTGGAAGAGCAAAAGACCTGGCCCCCTTCTAGATTACTCGGAGTCCCTTGCCCATTCTGGTGGGGCTGGTGCTATGAAGAGTTGGCTGGTGCCAGTTCTTGCTGCTGCCATGTCTCTGTTGCAGGACGGAGGGGGAAATGTCATACTAACTTATTAGAAAGATGTAACCATGTCATCAAAACAGCAGATACAGGGAAACCAGCAGGCATAACTCACTCGGGCTTGCAAAAAGCCTTTCACAAAGACCCTCCCAAGAGGCTATTCAGAAAACCATACAGTCATGAAGTAAGAGGCAAAGCTTTATCATGGATCTGAAACAGAAACAAGGGGCTTGATTCTTCTTTTCACTGCAGCAGCTTTATGCCACATGGTAGCCTAAAACTGTAACCTAGGGCACAAAACTGGGTCCGGGATGAGCAGAGTATCTTGGGTGGACAAGGTGGGCTGGCACAGGACTTGTGGTGTCATCAAATAGGTTTTTGTGATACAACCAACATCAGATTCTTCATTACTGATGATATAATGTATGTAATGTGCTGCCTTTTGGGGGGCCCTTACCTAGCTCACAGTCCTGTGTAATGGATTAGTGGTAGATCCTTGGACAATTTCTCCCTACATGAACTGTAATAGGTAATGAAGGGGGTTGTGTCTGAGATGCTCTGAATAGAGGAAAGCTCTGGTTCTCCAAGTTCAATGAGCAAGATGTATCTTTTGGACTCCTTTTGGAAATATGACCTAGCTGAGTCCCAGCGAGGGACAGAGCTGGAATACTCTGTTCGGCTACGTCTACATTGGCCCCTTCTCCGGAAGAGGCATGTTAATTTCAAACTTCAGAATAGGGAAATCCGTGGGGGATTTAAATAAAGGTACTTTCAGGTAGGAATAAGAGATCCTCCGGAAAAGGGCTTTATTCCGGAGGATCGCGCCAGTCTAGACGCTTTTTTCCGGCTTTTCCCCAAGCCGGAAAAAAAGCGGCGGCCATGTTTATTTAAATCCCGCGGGGGATATTTAAATCCCCCGCGGATTTCCCTATTCTGAAGTTTGAAATTAACATGCCTCTTCCGGAGAAGGGGCCAATGTAGACGTAGCCTTCCTGTAGTCATGCACATGCTGGATGCATTGTGGCATAACAATGCAAATACTTATAATGGCATAATGGTATCAATACTTAGGTTTGAGTACAAGAAAACAGGGGTATCAATGGCATCATGAAGCTGTGGGACACCATCACTTCCAGGAGGAAATGGCTCCAGCCAACTCTTCATTTCACCAGTCCCACCACAATTGAATTGATTGAATTAGCCTCATTAACACTGTTGTAATACTCCTACCTCTGTATGTAGGTTTATAACTCTGCCATCTGATTCTTACACTTCATGCATCTGTGACCGGGCGGTCCAGCCCCACACTGGCCAAGGGGGGAGCCAGCTGGCCTGCTAGGCTGTGCAGGCCCCGCCTCCGCAGCAGTGCTGGGCATGCTCCAACTGCAGGCCAGATATAAAGGCCAGGGAGACAGCTCAGAGGGGGCTGGCCTCCAGGGAGAGAGGAACTCCTGCCCAGCCTCTAGACCCACAGCTGGACCTGCTGTCAGAGCAAGAGCCGCCGGGCTGGCCGCCTCCGCTGCTACAGTCCCCAGGCCGAGCCCAATCGCAACACCAACCGTGGTGGGCAGCCTGCCCCGCCACGGGGGACATCCCTGTCGCTGCTGCCCCAGATGCCGGACTTGCCAATGCCACGGCCGCTGCCAGTCCAGCGCCTGCAAGTGGGGTCTCCGTCGGCCACGGGGCTAGAGTAGGAAGCAACCAAGGGCAGGGGGCAGGGAATGTCCCGGTGGGCTTGGTGCGTTTTGGGGCAACCCCCCTGCTGAGCCAGTGGTGGGAACCTCCCACCACTAATAGGGCCCTGGCTTGGGGTCCGGTGGCGAGGGAGGGCCCAGACCCCCCTACCCCATCCACCCCGAGACTGGACTAGGCCTCAGGGCCTGTGTTTGTGCTGGACTAGGCCTCCGGGCCTGTGAGAGTAAAGACTCGACCCCAGGGCCAAGCTGCGCGGGGTGGGGCACCCTGCGACAGCATCTGACAAAGTGAGTGGCAGCTTAGGAAAGCTTATGTCCTAATAGATTTCTTAGTCTTTAAGGTGCCACGGGACTCTTCATTGTTTTTGCTGAAACAGACTAACGCGGCTACCTCTCTGAAATTTGTGTCTTATGACACTCATGCTTCCCTTTCCTGCTTTGAGGGAGAGGCAGGCAATAGTATTTACTGATAAGTAGTGTGTGAGAAGTCTCGGAGGGGTACACATATTAGTCTGTTTCAGCAAAAACAATGAAGAGTCCTATGGCACCTGTAGAAACTATAGAAACCATTTCATATTTAGCTAGAAGCCATCTTGTATAACAGAAACCATTTCAGCTTTTCTCTTTGGCACATAGACCAGAGTGAACTTTCTGTCACCGTGTGAGAAAAGGCCTACAGGATGGGCTATTGGTATGTGTTAATTGGGCTGGTTGAGACAGGAGATGCACTCCCTCGGACCTGTCCGCCATCTTGCTGAAAAGACTTTGTTTTTCCAAGTTTAATTGATGATTTCTGTAATTGGATGCCCTGATGTCAGACTGTTTGGCTAAGGGTATAAAGATACTAGGATTGATTGTATTAGTCAGCCTTACTGGGCCTGGCTTTGCTGGGACCATGTTTGGCTCATGTTGTGCTTTATTAATTAATAAAGCTGTTTGTTAGCTGCCTAAACAGAGAGGAGCATTTTTTGCTTCGACACACCTTAAAAACTATCAGATTTATTAGGGCATAAGCTTTTAACAGGTGTAGCTCACTCTGTCAGATGCATAAAGTGGAAAGGATTTATACAGAAATGGGAGTGTTATATCAATGCTAATGAGGCTAATTCAGTCCGGAAGGACGTGGCCCACTTCCAACAGTTGATACAAAGGCAAGTGTACCTAAAAGAGAAAATTACAGCAAAAAAAACCTCAAAAAGAGATTGCAGTGTTTAACTGCTGGGCTAGAATTCATATGCAAACTTGACACCATCAGAATGGGCCAGAATATGGACTGGGTATGGCACGCTCCTTACAAAAGTAATTTTCCCCTTTAGGTAATCTTTAAGTCTTTAAGATGCCACAGGACTCCTTGTTGTTTTTGTGGCTACAGATTAACATGTCTACACCTCTGATAATAAGCACTGATGTAACACTTCCACCTGTGTATGTATGTAAGTGTAGCAGTGTATGCACACCCTGTCCCTGGATTGTGAGCACCCAGGATTGTGGATGCCACCCTGTCAGCTGCTGAGTTGCCGGCAATCTCTTTCAGTCCATAAAAGCAAGCCCCTGTCTAGGGTAATACAGCCTAATGGCTAGAGTCAATAGAGTAGCCCTTATATTAGGGCAGCACAGCCAAATGGCTTGAGTCTATAGGACATGGCTCTTAGTGCAATGCAGCACAGCCAGAGTCAATTAGGGGTAAACAGCCCCAGTAAGGGGACCCAGGCCCACCTTGCTCCACCGGGTCCCAACTCGGGGCCAGTGAGTGGCAGAGGTCTCTACCAGTGTTCCCTATAAGCTGGACAGCAACACAGATACACAGGTGATTAATCAGCCCCACCCAGCCAGAGGCTCGGTGCTTAGAGGGAACACTAGTCTCTACCACTCACTCAGCAGGGAATCTGACCCCATTACAGTAAGTATATATCCCTTCCATCTGATTCTTTCAGTTTGTGCATCTGATGAAGTGCACTGTAGCCCACAACAGCTCATGCCCTAATAAATTTGTTAGCCTTATGGGTGCCACAGGACTCCTCGTTGGTTTTAGTGTGTGAGAGTTACAGCTGTAAAATGTCCATTTGAGCAGAAGATGACAGCGAAGACTAAAGGAGCATGGCTAAGGCCCCTTCCCCAAAAGAGTCTTGGCAAAGCCTTTAGAAGCCTCATTCCCACTATTGGTTCCTATTCAAAGATTGCCCACTCTGGCATGGAGATTCTCTGCTGCCCACCTCCCAGATCCAGAGAGACACACAGCTCATGTGTACAATCGAATCACAGCAAATCTGAACTTACCAATTCATGAGGACTTCCAGAACCTTCAAAAGACACATCTCATATCTCACAAGTCTCTTTGGGATTGTGCTACAGCTCTTAAAGGGTATGTGAAACGAGGTTTACAGGAGCAGTCAACAAAGGCTTCCCTGTCGACCAATCCACGTTTAGACTGCCACGCTATGCCGGATCAGCTGATTGTTGGCACAGCGCGGCGATCATTTTTGTTTTAATGAAGCGGGAATTATTTAAATCCCCGCTCCACTGACTATGTGGGGTAAACTAATTTACATGGCTCTGTCAATGGAGCTATGTAGTCTAGACATACCCAAATTGTCCTCATACAATCCTGGGGCATGCTGGACAGTATTCTGGGATAATGCACATGTCCCAAACAAACACCAGATCAATCAACTTCTAGGCTTCAATCTACTTAGAAAACATGGCACATGCTGACTCGTTTTAGAACATGCATGACAGATGCTGATGTCTCTTACACAAGATGAGACAATTCACCTTGTCAATGTGGACACGGGTTGTAAACGATGGACCACATTATAAATCTATAACGGCTTCAATCATTTGCCAGTGGCATCACCACATCACTCCTGAAGCTATCTACTGGCTCACTAATCTGAACGTGGTTATTCAAACATTACAAATCACCTTCCTTGCAGCACACAAGTAGCAGTAGTTCCTATGCTGGGAGAGGAGATAGGACATGAGTCACAGCCTCACTTTCAAAGTTAGAAAATTTGCTTTCAGAAGTGAAGAATGGCCCCTCCCCTGCTGTGGGAAGAAGGGGAGTTGACAGAAGTGATAGGGTATAACAGTTTCCATACCTTTGTTTTAGAGGTGTTGTTAGTAACTAAATTACGGTAGCAGGTAGAAGCACCAAGACTGAGACCCCACTATATAGCTGTGGTAGCAGAGGAAGCAGCAATACAAGCTGGCCAAGTATGTATCTATATCATTTGTACCTGAGGCAGCTATCCTATGTTGCTGCTCACTTCTGTGCATGCTACTGCAGCTCCAATACTATTGTTATTGTGGATATGTGTGAATATGCCCATGTGAGCTGGGAATCATACTGCTAGATCATAGATATAGCCATAGTCCCAGCTAAGAAGGAGTGCTACCTAAGTATGTTTCCTGGAGCAGGAAACTACATCTCCAGCTTCAAGTGTGGACATGTCTTTTGACCAAAGGCATAGTTTGATTGGGTAAGTTCTGTTTCATGAAGGATTTTCTGAATGTGGCTCTGTTCCAAATATGAGCAACATAAACTTTTGCTGCAGGTTGATTAAAACATTTCATTTCAATTTTTGACTTGCTATTATATTACATTTAAAAAAAAAGTGTATTATCAAAATGAGAAGGTAAAATATTTCATTTGGAAAATGTCAAATTATGTCCAAGTAGAATGTGGTGCAGCTGAAGTTTCTCTGCTCATCTCTAGCGTTCAAGCCTTTTGGACTGTAAGTCAGCTCCTAACCTAACCAGGACCAGTCACTAAAATGCAAGAGTAATAAATCCCTGCATGTTATAATAAACCCGTAGAGTGGGGGAATATTAATCTGAGGAAGAAATAACGAAGAGGGGGAGGGAAAAGCACTCAGTGAGAAAAGTGACAGTTTTAAGATGGCAGGCTGCCTGTGCAGCAGCAATTTGAGACCTCCCAACCACTATTTACCTACAGTACTTGCTATTGTAAAATCCTTCACTGGAAACTGACGAGAAGATTATAACCCATCTCCATCTCCTCCTCCTCATCCTCCTCTGTAGCTCAGTTAAGCAACTTTTTTTCACTTACAGGATCTTGTTTTATTTATTCTCCCACTGATATTTTGATGTTGGTAGGAGAGGAGGCAAGAAGGTCTTCTTTCATGCCACAGAATGCTGCAAAAGTGAGGTCATACTTGATCAGATAATTTTCAGTACCAATATAAGCATGTATCTACCACATCCATGGCATCTCTGAAGCAAACCTCCCTTTATTTCCCTAGCATTACTACTTTTCCACAGCTGCTTACTTGCAATATGTTACACATAGTTCTCCCTTCACTTACACCTATGTAACCTAAGTTACTTCAATGTGTAATTTTAGGTCAGGGGTGGGCAAGACAGCCTCCACAGGCCTCTCCTTCCCCGCCAGGGGCACATGGCACCAGAGGGAGCCAGCAGCAGTTCTCTCTAGCCACTACATGCCCCTGGCAAGGTGGGGGCAGAGGGCAAGAGATTTTGCATGCTCCCCCTGCTCCCAAGTCCTGATTGGCTTGGGGTTGGGGGGAGCACGCGAAGTTTCTTCCCCCAACCAGGAGAACATGGTATTAGAGGGAGCCATCAGCTGTTTTAAAACAGCCGGTGGTTCTCTCTAAGCCACTACACGCCCCTGGTAGGGTGGGGGTAGGAGGTAAGGGACTTTGCATGCTTCCCCCACCCCCAGGCCCTGATTGGCCTTGGGGCAGGAGGAGCATGAAAAGTCTCCTGGCCCCACCCCATCTGCCTGAGGCCCTGCCCTTTCCACACGTTTCTGAAGTGTTCTCCTCTTAAAAATTATTGCCCACCTCTGCCCTAGGTACTGCTAATAGCAGGAAAAGGCCACAATGAATGTAATCTTGGACTACCTAACATAGGTACAGCCAATGTTTGTAAAACTTATGTCACTCAAGGGATTAAATATTCTATTCCCCTAAAAGATATAAGTTATGCCGACATAAGCACTGGTGCCAGGAGAGCATCTCCCATTGGCATAGCTTATGCTGATTGTGGAGGTGTTCTTTCTGCTAGCACGAGAACTCTCTCCCATCAACATACAACATCTTAACCACACAAGCTGAAGCAGCTCATCTGTATTGGTACAGCTATACTGCTGTGCATATAGATATACCCTAGGGCTGCATCTAGACTGGCATGATTTTGCAGAAATACTTTTAACGGAAAAGCTTTTCCATTAAAAGTATTTCCGCAAAAGCGCGTCTAGATTGGCACGGATGCTTTTGCGCAAAAAGTGCTTTTGCGCATAAGCATCCGTGGCCAGTCTAGATGCGATTTTGCACATGAAAGCCCCGATCGCCATTTTAGCCATCGGGGCTTTTTTGCGCAAAAAATTAAGGTGCCTGTCTACACTGGCTCTCTTGCACAAGTATTCTTGCACAAAAGGGCTTATCCCTGAGCGGGAGCGTCAAAGGATTTGCTCAAGAAGCACTGAATTCTTACATTAGAACGTCAGTGCTCTTGCACAAATTCAAGAGGCCAGTGTAGACAGCTGGCAAGTTTTTGCGCAAAAACAGGTGCTTTTGCGCAAAATCTTGCCAGTCTAGACGCATCCTAGGAGTTCTATTCAAAATAAATGAAATGACTGGCTCAAGTTCCCACATGAAATCTGTACTGCTCCAGGTTTCAGGAATGTTGCATTTAATTCTGCCTGGTCTCCTTTACTGGTGTTTCTTCCCTGCTTGCAAGCTCTCAGGAGTCCTTGGGAACACAGCACTGGCAACTCCTCTATTTGGGAAAAACAACATACACATATAATGACAAAAGCAAGCCCCAAGCAATGTGTTTGGAATTACAGCCAACCCCACAGTTGCAATTAATTGTTAAATCCCAGAATGCTTGTTCAAAAAGCAATCACCCCCACCAATCTACATCTCACTCTCAAATCCATTTAGATTCAGCATGGTCAAGTGAACTCACCTGCACCAGACAGGCTAAAGGAAGGGAAGTATGCACTATTAGGCCTGTCTCTGCCAGGCCAAGTTCTACGAAGTCTGCTCCACATCTGGGAAGGAAACCCAAAGGAAAGCAAGACTCTGGTCAGAGTCCCTGTTCTCTCCAGCAGTATCTGGTAAAATCTTTCCTTCTTTTGTTGAATTTTGGCTCCCACACAACGTCTACATTGGCAAGATTTTGCGCAAATACTCTTTAACGCAAGAGTTTTTGCATTAGAGTATGTGCACAAGAGAGCGTCTACACTGGCATGTGCTTTTGCGCAAAAGATTTGCTTTTGCGCAAAAGCATCCATGCCAGTGTAGATGCTCTCTTGCACAAGAAAGCTCCGATGGCCATTTTAACCATCGGGCTTTCTTACGCAAGAAATTCATGTTGCCTGTCTACACTGGCCTCTTGCTCAAGAACGTTTCCAAGAATACTTGCGTAAGAGAGCTTATTCCTGAGAGGAAGCACTGATTTCTTACATTAGAACGTCAGTGTTCTTGCGCAAGAACTCGTGGCCAGTATAGACAGGCAGCAAGTTTTTGCACAAAAGCGATTGCTTTTGTGCAAAATCTTGCCAATGTAGAGACAGCCTTGGTGTCCACAACCTGACAGATCAGGGTGAACTTCTTTCCACAGATCTCCTCCTTTTCCTACATATATTTACACTTACATTTTCCAAATGCCATATAATACAACAGAGCCCAGATAATACAACAGAACACTGTAGAACTGCAATCAAAGTATGTATATGAAGGTTATCAGAACTGGCTTCCCCCCTTTCTGTTGTAATAGAGCAGAGGGTGACTTTTTTTTTTTTTTTTTTTGCTTTCCATCTTCTAGCTCTGGGGCTTGTGTAACCGCCACAGGGTAGATTTGAACCCTGGGACCCTCTGAAGCTGATTATAGGTGTTGCTACCCTCTGAGCTAAAAGCCAGCTGCTGCTCAGCCTATGCTGTAGAGCTCTCTTGATCTTAACTGTTGCTGTGGTCTAGGTGCCACTGCATTGGTCAGTGAACCACACTAGGTGTGCGGGTTACACTTGCATGTGTGAGAATAGAATTTGCCCCTCTGCTGTGACTCCAGTTGTCCAAAATGATAATTCAAACTACTATTGAACTATCTGCTGTGGGCCAGCTCTATGGGACAGAGGTAGCTGGGCTCCAGGCCATCCATAACCTGAATGGAAGCAGGGATGCCATATAGTCACTAAACTAAACCCTAATTTCTTTCCATAGGCAGCATCTGGGAATCTTCTCTTCCCCAGCTGAGGGCAATGAGGAATGACACCTGTATGAGAAAGGGTAGGGACAGGTTGCCATTGACTGAGTGATCACCAGAAAGAGAAGGTGGGGTGGGCTGCACAAGTGACACAGCAAGCCTACAGTACTAAAATTGCGCTGTCAATTGCAAGAGGAAAGGGCTTAGGGTATGTCTACACTACCACCCTAGTTCAAACTAGGGAGGTTAATGTAATCATACGAACTTGCAAATGAAGCCCAGTATTTGAATTTCCCGGGCTTCATTTGCATGTTGCCGGGTGCCGCCATTTTTAAATGTCTGCTAGTGCAGACTCCGTGCCCGCGGCTACACGCGGCACGAACGAGGCATACAGATAGTTCGGAATAGGAAGCCTAGTCCGAACTATCTAGTTCATGCCGCATGTAGCCGCGGGCACGGAGTCCGCACTAGCGGACATTTAAAAATGGCGGTGCCCGGCAACATGCAAATGAAGCCCGGGAAATTCAAATCCCGGGCTTCATTTGCAAGTTTGTATGACTACATTAACCACCCTAGTTCGAACTAGGGTGGTAGTGTAGACATACCCTTACAGGGCAGTGATATTTCCAATGTAGTTGAGTGGACACCTGAAGATAGAAACCCTGCTGCCCTAGAATGTCCTCAAAAATAACTGGGATTTTAAGGGCCCAGAATCCCAGTACTCTCATTTCTCCTCTTACTTGCATTGTGAGGGCGACTGTGGAAGCAACCTTCATGGGTACAATAGTTGGTTCCACATCTTGCTGATAAGCAGTGGGGATGGATTACTTACTTGCCGCTTTTCTGGGCTAGCAGCATTCAGGAGTTGTTGACCTATGATGGCACTGGCTATGCAGGAGTAAAAGGCTACCGTACTTTTGGTTCTCAATAGTCCTCCTCATAGTTCTAGGCTAAAAGTTCAAATTCTGAGTACCATAAGTTATGATCCTAAATTAATATTTAGGCATGCATATGGCCTGATATTCATAACAGCTGAGCAATGACAAATCTAATTGCATTCAATAGGAGCTGCAGGTGCTCAACATCTTTTGACAACTAATAAGCCACTTTTATTTAGACTTAGAAGACTGTGAAGCTTAGGACCCTAACATTAAGTTAGATGTAGAAATGTTGACCCTAGTTCTTGTTTTTTCTTATTTCTAGGAAAATGTTCTTCTGTCATCTTAATTCACTTTAAAAAGTACATAATTTTTGAAGAAATGAAACTTATTTTCTGCTAATGACCAAATTGATTTAGCAAATAATGAAGTTGTTGCACTCGTGACAATGACATTTTGAAATATTGCAATTAGCTTTGGTGGTAAAACAACTTGTGCTAAGAAATGAGTTTCTCCAACTGCAAAGAAATTGTTAAAAATGAAAACTAATGTACCAGAACTTAAAACAAAAAGTGCATCTTTACAACTGTAGTAGTCATATTGTTTGTAAGATCAAAACAACATCTTAATAGGACACTAAAGAAGTGCTTGCATCAAAATAACAACATTGTCTGTTTCTGGTTCAGGCATATGTATTTCCATATAATTCCTTATACAGATGAACATGTCATGCATCTGATCATGGATCATCTGTTTTTTCTGCTCTATTCTCCATTCTCAAAGCATTCATTAGTTGTCTAGTTCTACTACAAACAAACAAACAAACAAACCATTACAAAATTACTTAGATACCCATATAAAAAATTACTTAGATTCTCCATATTTTGGAGAATCTTGCTGGCATATGTTGCTGCCAGATACACCATATTTAGTAACAGTCATACCATGATCTGAAGGTTTATATTTTTAATATGGTGACAGCATGTTGCAAGTTTAATTATAAATTGAAATATAACAGCATGCACTTCAGTTCACTGAGCAAACTTCCTTTTCAAGCACTCAGCATTAGACAATTCATTATCTGAATTTCAACTGTCTTAAAGATATATGTAGTGCAGTTGGAGCTTTCAATAGCTTTTAAAATCAGTGGAAAAATGAGGACAAATCATTTGAGAGAGAGTTTCTGTAGATAATTTTCATGCATAATACTCTTTTGTGTAAAATGCAGTTAAAGTAAATCCCTTGGAAATGAAAAGGCCAATAAAACCTTTCTACATAAATAGTTCTGAGGATCTGTTTTCCTATTAAAGAAAGTGCACCTCTTGGACTGACCCTCAGTCTTGCAGTTTTCAATCAGCCATGTCACAGAATGCAGCTACTTAAACAAATACAGTTGACAAAAAAGAAAAAAATGATAAATAAAGTATTTTCTCATTCTCCTTGTCCTGCCATCCTTAGTCTCATGCAAGTACTACTCAAGAGGAAGAAAGATTGGTAGAACTGTGTTAAAAGTTGTACTTTAATGCTTCATATATTTAAACAGCTTAAATCCAAAAGCTTCTGACAGCAGTCATTTCATGGACACTATGGTGTATCTCCCAGGTTGAACTTTATGAGCATTTTCATGGCACAGAATAACAAAGTATCTCCAAAATATCCTGTCTTTATCAATAAGTTTTTTATCTTAAAATATTCCATTAAAACTCTGTTAAAATATTCATTCTTCGCAACTGTTCTCTCTCCACTGCAGACTGTGTAATACAGGGCAGATACCCTGGCCTACCCCCAAAGCAGAGCTCTGTAATCATAGAGTACAGCTTACAGGGGGGCAACTACCATGGTTCCCTGGTTCTTGGGTCAGTTGTATGCCTTCGTCCAGTTGATGTAGATCACAGAAGCATGCTTCTGAGGTTTAGTTCCCTCTCTTCTGCTCTTTACAGACTGGCGAAATGAGGATTCAACAGATGGAAGAATCCGAAGTGAGAGTAGCAGGGGCCTGTCTAGGGAACTTTTGGGCTCTCAGGTTTCCCATCAGTGGAACATAAGCTCTGCTTCTTCTTTTGATCCACTTTCACTACTGCCATAACCAGTGCTTAACTTGCCTTATCCCAATTATTGTAATAAAGAAAGCTTGGATACAGGTTTTTTTCCATGTCACCATACCTATAGCCACAGTCTTGTTTTGGCAAAGTGGATGAAATTATGGCCTTGCTTACACCGTTGAGTAAATGGATGAAATAAAATTAATTTGTAATAAAAGAGATACCAGAGCTCATGCCCTGTTTTTACTTTCATAACTGGCCCAGCAAACCTCGCGATGTGAACTACCAAGTCTTGAAGTGCTGGGATTTCAGCCCTGGCAAGTCCTGGTACAAATTAAACGCTGGGTGTAAGTCGCCTCTTGACTTCTTTGGGGTGGCTCTAGATTCCACAGGTACAAAGAATAGGCTCCGCAAACCTGCTACATTCCCCTGCTTCCTGCAGATGGCCAGAGCGATTAGGAACAGAGCAGAGCCTTGGCTTTGCCTACTAGGAGAAGTAGGCTGTGCTGGGTTTAGGCCTGGTGATCATTTTAGGCCTAGTGATCATTTTCCCCTTTGAGTAGGGGCATTGACAGTGGGTGACCCCATGTTTTAAGGAGGCAAGTCATCCCCATCCACCAGAGCCCAGGCCTCCTCCCCACACTGTGGCCACTGCTGGCCCCTGCCCAGACTGTCCCCCCTGCAATGGGGCTTGTCCCCTTCCTGCCCCAAGTAGCGTCCCCAGCCTCCACCAGTCCCAGAGCCCAAAAAAAAAACATCAGGCAACATGACTCCAGCTTTCCCAAGCCCCGAAGAGCTGGCAGGTGGCACAGATGCAGCCTGCCCCAAGTCTGAAGGAGCCAGTCAGCAGGCACTGGAGCTGCGCTGCCTGCATCTCTGACCAGCAAGGCCCTCTCTGCAGCCGAGCCACCTGCCCCAGTGGTGGACAGCCAGAGTAGTTACAGTCCCCAACTTGCTTGCTCCATCCTCTGGCATCACAACAGCAGGGTGAGGGAGAGGTCTGGGAGACTCTGGAGTATGGGCGGGGCCAGGTGAGGTACTTTGGGAAGGCAATGCCTTCCCCTGCCTATGATACCCACCGCCCATAAGCAGGAGAGTCCAGAAGAAAGGCAAAATGTAACTTAAAAGCAATCTGTCTCCTCATCTGTTCTGGAGACAGAAGGATGCGCTATCCCTTCATTTTGGCTTATGGTTCATTATTCAGCCCAAAGGTAATTATTTGCAAATGTTTCTAAGTCACATGCTAGTTGTTATTATTGCTTGAGTATTCCTCTCCTCGTTCAGTAAAATTGTCCTATTCAGTTAAATTGCAATATATCAATGCATTACTGGAACAGGTTCACGTATCTTATCCCGCTGCTCCAAGGCAGTTGATTTTCTACATGCAGCAGTTTCTTGTGACTATATCCACTGATTTATCTTTCCTTAACATGCTCTTAAGATGTCAGTTTTGTGTATTAGCACTACTGCAGCTATTAGTTCTTTCAGTCTTACTTGTACACTGGCCAAGGAATGTGGATTATTGCTGAGATATGATTCACTTTCTGATTTCTCCTTTTTTAATATTTCTGCAACTGCTTGTAATTTTCTTTGTATGGATTCCTCACAAAGAGAACTTTTTAGTGGTGGAAATTATTAATTATCTGTGCATGTACAGATACAAAGAGTACTGGACAATTGATGGATGCCCTGTGTAAAATATTATGAAACCCCACTCCCCCAAACACTGGCATATTTTAAAGTATATTAACTCTAAGAAACCAGATATTTGCTTGCAGCTTCTATTGAAATCAGCAGTTGTGCATGTTAAGGTGAAATGTGACTCGTTAATAAATTGTTATTGATAATCAGCTGCAAATGATCTTGTAAGTCTACCTCTCTGGCTGTGTAATTTTTGACTCTGGGCTTTTTGATTATACTAAGTTTATGTACAAAAGGAGACATTTAATTTTGGCAAAAAACATTTCAAATGGTTGAGTAGCTTTCCATTTTTTACAGTTTCAAAATGCAAAGGCTGACTTATTTAGCAGTATGTATCTCAGCCTAAAGACTGTTTCACAGGAATCTTCAAAATTACAGAGACAAGTAAAGTATAGGAACCTAATCCCTTCTCTCCATCTCTGGTGGCTGAAATTCTCTTTTTCTTTCTTTTCTTCTAGCTTTCCCTGCAGCACTCAGAAGAGAAATTAGATGTGCTGCATTATCTCTTTTCGGGTACATCTACACAGCAGGCTAAACTCAAAATAAGCTACGCAACTTGAGCTGCCCTAATTGTGTAGCTTAAGTCAAAATAGCTTATTTCAAATTCGGGAATGTCTACACAGTACTTATTTTGAAGTAGAGCACTCTTCCTCTGACTTCCCTTACTCCTCATACAATGAGGGTTACAAGAGTCGGAGTAAGAAGTCCTCCAGCTCAACATTATTTCAACATTATGTCAAAATAACTGCTTGTTTGTAAATGTGGACTATGTTATTTCAGAATAATGCCTGTTATTCCAAAATAACGCTACTGTGTAGACTTACCCTTATTGTCCTATAGAGCAAATATTCATCTGAAGTTTGTAATCCAACTCCAAATCTCAGGGACTGAATCAAAATGGTATAGTCTATAGCCAGTATGCCTCTTGGCACTTCTTGCTAACCTGATGTTTGAACTCCATTAGAAATATGTAAGACTCTCCCTTCCTCCCCCTCTGTCTCTGATCCAGCTCTGGCTCCACCCTCTCTCTGCTTCCCATGAGCACAATTTGTATTTGTACTGGCCCCAAATGCACAGCTAGAAACCTCCTCTCTATTTAGATCTGCAACATTGCTACAAAGGATTAAGCATCACCATGAGATTATGTAGCCCTGGGCTGGGACACTGAGAACTTGCCAAATGAACAGCCATTCTCTTGGATGTGCCAGCTCTCCCAAAAACTACACTGAATCAGTGAACTGGCAAGTAGAATGGTCAGAGTCATTATTTATTCTGCTGACTGCTTAGCGGCCAGACACCTTTATGAAAGAGGAGAGTGAATGAGAATCTTAGTGTAACTCCTTCACATCTGTGAAGAAAAATCCCTAGTTTCTCTCCTCTGAGGAGATGCAAGGAAATGGACAGTCCCTGTAGGCTCGATAACCAGCTCCAAAATGTTTGTCTCAAAATGACAAAGGACAGAATAGATCGGTGAATTGAATTGAACCAGTCTATATCATCCATGCTCCTCAAATACATGGTATGGTCCACATTCCTGTGAGATCTAATCATCGAAGCAGACGATTCAAAACAGAGAGAGGTTTAGGTACACTCACTCCTTTGGTTGAACTTTAATTTTGTTTTTTTTAGTGAGCAATGTTCATTATAAATAATTTCCATGTGTAGTATGATATCTAAATACACACACTCCCTTTAAAATGGAGGCAAGATACCATAACCCAGGCTAATCAATAGGCAGACTTTGGACCAAATCTGCACTGCCAGATGCTGTCGAACAAACCTAGAAATCTTTATTTACTTACTATCATCATTATTGTTATTGTGGCATGTTAAAAATGTTTCTCTGATGTCTGGCCCTTGACTATACCTTCACCAAGCAATTTAGACCATGATAAAAAATAATTGCCTTCTTCTATATAATGCCAGTATACTTGTGTCTAGTTTCTTGTAATCTGTCCAAATGTGGGTCGAAAGTACAGTAAACTTCCGATAATACAGCACCTTTAGGACCCAGCGGGTGCCAGATTATCAAATATGCCGGACCATCAGAAGGGGGGGCTATGAGGGGTCTGAGGTGGAGTGGTGGGGATGCGCCCCTCAGCGCTGCAGGACCAACCCGGCAGCACCCCAGCTACTCTGCCCCAGACTTCCCCAAGTCAGCCGCTGCTGAAACTGACCAGTGGCTGACTCCGGAAAGCCCGGGGCAGAGCAGCTGGGGTGCTGCCGGGTTGGTCCCGCAGCGCCGAAGAGCAGCACTACGGGACCAACCTGGCAGCACCCCAGCTGCTCTGCCCCTGGCTTCCCTGAGTCAGCCGCTAGTCAGTTTCAGCAGCAGCTGAATCGGGGAAGCCGGGGGCAGAGCAGCTCCAATTGTCCAGCTGCCAAGAACACTTATGGGTTCCAGATGGTGCTGGACCATCAAGAGTGCCGGACCATTGGATGCCGGACCACTGGAGTTTTACTGTATGTCAGCTTTAAGTTACAAGGAGGGTTTAATCTTTGAGTTGACAGATAGTTAATTGTACTGCTAATTGGGACTGTGGGTCATACGTAGCAGAATTTTTATTTGCCCTATTCAAGTACTTCCAAAGAGCAAGCGTAAGTCCCCTAAACTGTTCAGTTGCCTATCAATTTCTAAGCACTTCTAAAAGTACCATCCCTGAAACATTGGAAAGAGAAATCTGTTTGCAGCTCATCAGCTCTAGCACATTATGAGAAGGATATATCACATCTAGGGTAATCAGCTAAAATAGTGTTTAAGTGTAAAATGTGACATTTTTTTATAGGGCGCTACCTCCAAGTGGTGTGAGCCTTGACATATAGTTGATTATTTCTGAGTATTTTTAGGGGGACTTTATCGTAAGAGCAAGAACTTTCACTAGGGTTCTGAAGTGCCTCCAAAGTCTCTCTGTCCTTGATGGTATCTGATGACATATATGTTTGTTTATATTATGCGGGTACTAGAAGTTGCAGCTTTTGCAACTGGGTCAATTTTTTGTTCTCATTTTTCAAACCACTTGCTATTATTTTTTTTAAATTTAAAAAGTTTAGCAATGCTAAATTTAGAATTTGCACACTTTGTAAACTCATTGTAAAGACTTCAGTCTTTGTAATCACTTTTCACACTTTTCCCTAAGGCATTTGACAAGCTACACTTGCTGAAGTGCCTTTTTTAATATTCAATCCAAAAATTCAATGTGTAGCTTTTCCTTTAGATGCAAAATGTTTTTCAGAGGTCTCCCAACTCAAACATAGTAGACAAGAGCCTGACTTAGCACAGTCAGAGTTTTTCTATGACCCAGATCCTGGGATAATTTAGAACAACCAAAAGGCTCTTCTAAATTATACCTGCTGCAGCAATCCTTTGGGACCACTGTGCTAGTCAGAGATCAGGTGGAGCACCACATATTCTGTGCACACCTCCCTGCTCCTTGGTCATCTTCACCTGACTAGCCCTTTACAAAGCATGTGGAAAAGTGGGTGGCACAAAACTAGCCAAGGATTTCCTTCTGTTAGAGGAATCTTTGATCGCCCCTTTCGTGCAGTTTTCCACTGCTTAGCAACTTAAAGCAGATGGGGTCAGGCCCATTGTTTACTGATTTCTGTCAGTCAAATTGCTGTTTATAACAAAATAAATGGCATCCATCAGAAAAGCTGTCACTGGTGATGTAACAAATATACAAATACTGAGGCTGTGTCTAGACTGCAGGCTTCTTTCGGCAGAAGATTTTCCGGAAGAGGATCTTCCAAAAATCTTCTTCCGAAAGAGAGCGTCCACACTTCAAAAGCACATAAAAAAAGCGATCTGCTTTTTCGACAGATAGCATCCATTCAGTGTGGATGCTTTCTCACATGTAAACTGTGATTGCTATGGACCGAATGGCCACCAGGGCACCTGTGCTTTTTCCTCTTTCCTCTTCTTTCGAAAGAACTCCCTCTTCCCCGTCCACACACGCCTTTTTCCAAAAGAGCAACTGCTGTTAAAACCTCTCCATACATCACAAGGCGTACAGATAGTTCGGAATGGCTTGCTAGTTCGAACAATCTAGCCCGTGCCGCGTGTAGCCGCGCGGCACGGGGTTCGAACAAGCCGGCATTTAAAAATGGCGCCGGCCGGCTTATGCAAATGAAGCCTGGGAAATTCAAATCCCGGGCTTCATTTGCAAGTGCAGTATGCCTACATTACCCCGCTAGTTCGAACTAGCGGGGTAGTGTAGACATACCCTTTGATAGTACAATTCACCTTTGGTAACCAGCGATTTCTTTTATCCTACATGAACCGCATAGAAAATAATCACGTTGCCAATTGATGAATGGCAAACACAGAAATGAGTACAAAATGGTTTGATATTCTATATACTATAATAATATTGATTCACTTACTGAAACTGACAAAGAGTCTAGTTGTACCTTAAAGACTAACAACTCACAGAAGCTTATGCCATAAGAAAATTTTTAGTCTTTAAGGTGCCACTGGTCTTCTTGCTGGTTTTGTTGAAACAGAATAACATGGCTACCTCTCTGAAACTTACTGCACTGTGAGAAAAATACAGATAAGTGAAAAAATATTAATTAATTACATTATATGCATCCTAATATTTCCCACATTTTCATGGCAATCTCAGTCTGCTGCTTAGGCTTCTAAAGATGTGTCTGTGCTACATTTTAAAATATTTTAGAAGAATATGACCCAAAAGCTTTCTAGAGAGTCAAAGCCTTTTTGTCAAGTCAGAACAGGTTCAGTCTCTCCTCACTCATGGAAGCCTTTCCTTTCTTGGTGGTCACAGCAGTCCATTTCCAAATGTCTCCAGGAATTACACATATCCTTTAAATTGACTGATTTTAAATAAGTTATGAACTTACTCCTTTTTTTTTAATTTGGAAAAATAGTCCTCCTTTTAACATCCAAGTAATGTCTGGGCACTGAACAGTACTTGCAAACCACTCTTCTCCTGCACTGGTAGAAGAACTCAGGAACAAACATTATTTTTTTTAATGCACAAACTTAAATTTTTCAAAATGACAAGATAATTTTGCATGCTCAGCTTCAACCACTTTAAAAGGACCCTAACTGTCAGAAATATACAGTACCCTCACATTGAACACCAGGCCCATCACTTGTTTACATTTAAACCACAGTGTACATCCATGTGGGAGGAAGCATCAATAGTTAGTTTCAGATGGAAAATGCAGTAAGTTGGCTTCCGTGAAAAGCAGAAATGCAAAATATCTACTAGCTATTGATCCAATAATCCCTCCTACAGAAGCCTTCCCAATAATCTTTTGAATCTAAATGCAGGAAAATGTATAGCTTTCCACAGTCTGATTAGTCTGTTTTCTTTCTAGTAACTAACGTAGTTAAATGTAACTGACAGGCAAAAAGCATCAGCTACTAAACATCCAGTTTTTTGTACAACATTCTCCCTTATCCCTAGCTTTTATTTTAATCTTCCCCGATACAATCACAAAACACAGATTATGTTTTAAGGCCCAATCCTGTTCCCAGTGGAGTCATTGACAAAATTGCTGAGGGTTTCAGTAGGAGAGGGGGGTCTCAACCCATTCCTGAAGTGTCATTGTAACATATATGACAAGCACAAGCATATCTTTGAGAGAAAGCTTATCTGCATCTTTGTGATGGCTGACTAGGAATTGTTACTATGCCCCATTTAGGAACTCAGATCAGTTGGGCAGGAGTACTTACTGCAGACTTTGGGACCAGTGAACAAATCCAGAGAAGTACCACTCACTTGGCAGATACTGTGAGCAGCGCAGAGGTGAAGTTATGCCAAAAGTATGATAAACATCATTCACAAAACTGATCATTTGTTTACCAAGGTACTATTACCAGTTTAACTCCTTCACATTATTAGTGGTTTGTTGTTCAGTGGCATCTAGGAGCCACATTTAGGGATCACACTGGCACTGTACAAAGATGCAACAAAAAAGACAGATGTTGCCACAGAGAGCTTACAGTCTAAGTAATCACATCTCTCAACTCCAATTTAGTTTCTTCATCTCAATATTTCACAGGTGTTGCATAAAACATGATGAGAGTCTGTCTTTTCAGCATAAACAATAGGAACAGGCATAGAGTGTCCCTACAAATTCTGTTTAAAAAGAAATAAAACAGATTGGAAGAGAAAGAATGATGGTAAGTCAGTTTAAATTGGCTGCATTAGAAAAACCAAAAATGTAAACTACATGTCAAAAGTAAAGAAGAAATGTCTAATTGTTTTTCCATTTGTGGTGTGGCATCCCTCCTGTATATTTCATCAGCTTGTCATAAATTATTTACAGACTCAGAAACAGTAAGTTTTGTAAAGGGGTTAGAAATTTAAAGAATAGCCTTTATTATGTGGTAATGGTTAGCATTAAGCTTATTTTTTAGTTGGTATTGCTGAAATATATACCATAATATCAATTACTCCATCACATACTTTTGCTATAATTCTTTTCACAGTGTTCTCACAGGAATTTCAGTGTAGATGGAAGTTTTGTCTTTCCTCCTCAAACCTTCAGTGATATTGCTCTTCTAATGCTTGTGCCTGATCCTGCCAGGTATTACGGGATTCCTGGGATGTACTGAGTGTCCCTAACTCCCTATGCTCCCCCAAAACAACTTGACTGCAGTGGGAGTTGAGGGCACTCAGCACCTTGGAGAACTGATATCTAAGGTTATGTCTCCACTTAAAATTCTACAGCAGCATACATGCCACTGTAGTGCTTCAACATAGATACTTAGAAAGTGACAGAAGGGGATCTCCCATCACTGTGGTTAATCCACCTTCCTGACAGGTAGTATGGAAGAATTCTTCTGGGACTTAGGTCAGCATAACTACGACACTTAGGGGTGTGGATTTTTCATACCCCTGAGTGATGTAGCTGGGCCTACCCAATTTTTTAGTATAGAACTGACCTTAGTAACAGCAAAATCATGTGTACCTGTTTAGAGAATCAGTGAATGAATCAGGAAGGGACAGAATTCTGTTAGGTGAGGTTTTTCTATTCAAGTATAAATACCTTGGCGACAATGCATTACTTACATACCCTCTAATTCCAAGTGGCTTGAAGGAAGCTTGGAATGCTCATGGTATGCTGGATGAAGCATAAAGATTGGACAGGACTTCCAGAAAGCATGCATGGCTCAAGCAGCTTTTGTTGAAATATTACAGTTTTTCTTAGTATTTATTTTACTAACTTCTAAAGAAACATGAAACTAGATTAGTTCAAGAAAGGAACCAACAGAGTGGGTTTTCAGTTGGACTAAAGATTGCTGCTTATTATGTAGATATTTAGTTCACTGTCTAAAATTAGGTTTGTACAGGTATATTAGGCAAAATTCACTGGGCAGCTCAGCCTGTGAGCCACACTAACTTAAACTTCCCTTAAATACATACCCAGTAAATAAGATGTAATGTAGCCTGTACTCTTAAACATCATGTCTGAATTTTGCTCACTTTTGAATCTGAGGGAATATAAATGTGTGTGATCTATATGCTAAAGATTCAGAAGAGAAGGCATTAGGGAAAAGCAAGTATAAGAGGTGCTATTTAAAGTAGTCTACCTCATACTGAAGGACAACCATGCTGGCAAGTCTCAGCAGCCCATGTCTTTCCCCCAGAGCTCCCCTTAAGACACATTCCTTCATCACAGATGTGGTGCATACCGATGTTAATATTGATTCTATGGGTACATTAATATAGCACTGGAATCTACATGGTGCTGGTGGTGGAAGAAAGGTGCTCAACTTTTTCAGTCCTACCCTTCACCACAGAGGTGGCATTACCCACTTTTACATTCACTGATGAGGACCTGTGCAGTTTTTTACCTGTGAAGGCAGCAGAGATAATATGGCCTGCAAAAAGCCTAAAATGCCAGTGCTTGATATTGTCAAGTATATTACTTTAGATTCTCTATAAAGTTCAGTCCTTTACAGATACTAACAGGAGTGTGTTTTTTTTAATTTGGCTGAGTTTCCGTGAAGCCTGTAAAGTGTCAGTGATCACTACGCTACCATTTTAATGTGTGCTTTGTAAAGTCTTAATATAACATACAGTCTAGAGTACAAACATTTACCAGCTGTTTTATTCATGTGCTTCAGGCAAATGTGTTTCATTTGAGATGCTCAGCAACTGCATGGGAGCATCATTCTCAGATACAGGCATCTTAAATCCCACAC
Organism: Pelodiscus sinensis; assembly: GCF_049634645.1. NCBI lineage: Eukaryota > Metazoa > Chordata > Testudines > Trionychidae > Pelodiscus > Pelodiscus sinensis. Next base: position 40,335,395 of record NC_134718.1, read on the forward strand.
CTGAGTTCTAAAAGCAGCACACAGGGAAATAAATACCCATTTTATGTGCTCAGCTGTCAGGGTGAATATGGACATCTTATTTAGAAATTTACATTTGAAAAGTGGGCCCAGAGTGTGAAAAAACAATATTGTGTATTATATTTTGCACTGTATACAGTCCTTGTATAGCTTTAGTAAGACAGGCAAATTGCTTATCACTGAAGTACATATTATTCCATCACTTTTTCAATCATATTTCCTTTTTGCCTTCAATTTGTTTTGCATCAAAACTCTCCTTCAACAAACTGCCTCTAAATGTCAGTAAAGTATTATGCAAATACATTGAACTGTTCTACTCTCTAGGGTACATACTGCAGTATATTATAAAATGTCATCACTTGAAAGTCACTGTGGTCCAATGGAATGAACACTTCAAGATTTTACAGCTCAATGAAGACTTCTGCCCAATTCCCAGCTTTGGCCAAAAAATAGGAAACAGAAATACCAGGATATACAGGCAGTCCCCGGGTTACATACAAGATAGGGACTATAGGTTTGTTCTTAAGTTGAATTTGTATGTAAGTTGGAACTGGCTCCAGATTCAGCCGCTGCTGCAACTGATCAGCGGCTGACTACAGGAAGCCCTAGGCAGAGTTGCTCTGCCCCCGGATTCCTGAAATCATCTGCTGATCAGTTTCAACAGCGGCTGAATCTGGACTCCTGGGACAGAACAGCTGGGGCGCTGCCAGGTAGGTCTCCGCAGGACCAACCCGGCAGCACTCCAGCTGCTCTACCCCAGGCGTCCTGCAACAAAACCCTGGTCTGCGGGGAGGAGAGGGTGGCGCACTAACTGCGCCTCCTCCCCCCCCCCCCCAGCAGACCAGGGAGACCCTAGCAAAGCCGCGGAGGCGCAGAGGTCCCGCCACCTGTGCGGCTTTGCTCCGGTCTCCCTGCTGTGCTGGGGGAGTCCCCCCCAGCACAGCAGGGAGACCCAAGCAAAGCCACACAGGCGGCGGGACCCCGCTGCCCGTGCGGCTTTGCTCCTTTGCCCCGGAGCAAAGCCGCACAGGCGGCGGGGTCCCCCGCCTCTGTGGCTTTGCTCCGGGGCAAAGGAGCAAAGCCGCACGGGCAGCGGGGTCCCGCCGCCTGTGCGGCTTTGCTCGGGTATCCCTGCTGTGCTGGGGAGTCCCCCCCCAGCACACCAGAGAGACCCGGAGCAGCTTTTCTCGCCCCAGAGGACGCGATCTGGGCGGTCCCGCCGCCCGCGAGCTCCGGGGCGAGAAAAGCCTCATTCGTAAGTGCGGATCCGACATAAGTCGGATCCGCGTAAGTCGGGGACTGCTTGTATAAGAAACGGGATAAAGAATAATAATGAAAATATTACAGTTCAGTTATGTAAATCATTCATACAGGCTTACTTGGCCTGTGGGACTCAGAGATGGGCAATAAGAATTATTGGAGTCATTAAAAAAAACTTCAATATTGGGAGCTTCCCACAGAAATCGATAAAAGGCTATACAAACCAACAGAGGGTAAGAAGGGTAGGTTTATCCTTTTTCATAATGCAAGAGTTAAATTTAAAGGTTACAAATTTAAAAATGATGAAAGGAAACACTTTGTTCAACATACAATTGGCATATGGAACTCATTGCTACAAGATATAATGTAATTCAAGAGTTTAGAAGGATTCTACTAAGGACTGGTTATCAAGAATATATACATTTGTAACAGTAAATATTAATAAACAAGAGTTTTGAAAGGAATATAAACCTTTATGCTTCAGGCCATAAGCATATTGTTAGAGGTCAAGGAAGAAAACTTTCCTAAGTGCACTTTATTCATACATGTCTATTGCAAGATTCTTGCATTTTCCTCTGAAACAGCTGAGGCTATGTGTACACTGCAGAGCTTTTCCAGGATACCAGAGGTCTGCTTTTCAAAAAAAAAAAAAAAAAAAAAAAAAGGAAAAGCAGATGCATTTTTTTGGCATCCCTATAAATCTTGTCCTATAACGAAGAAAGGATGTTTGGAAAGAGCTTTTTTTTCTGACATTTGACCCCGTGTAAATGGGCCAAATGTCAGAAAAGCCTCTTTCAGCAGGAAAGCGAAAAAAGACTTTTCACCTTTTCTGACTTTTCCCTGCTATGTAGACATAGTCTGTGTGAGAAAAGATACAAAATAATTGGACCACTTCTCTGTTCCAAAAAGGCAGTTCCTATAGTTCATTCAATGACAAGAGTTTTTACCAATATCTATTGATTAATGAAATCTCCTTGCTGTTTAATTCAAGGTTTCAAATAGCTGTTTTTGTTGACAATAGGGGCAAAATTCCCAATAGCTTAAATACAATTCTGAAATTTCTTTGGGCAAGCTCTTCTACTTTGCACCACTTGATGGATAGGAAATCCCAGCTGGTTGATAAAGTGGATAGACCCATCTGCTTGCCCTACACAGCAGCATACTGAGGGAGGGAGTTTTGTGGGCGTGAGGCAGAGCACTGGTCCTTCCTTGTCCATCCTTCACAGGCATACATTAAAACAGCCTATATAGCCTACTGTAACTTATGTCAGGGCTGGTCCACTGCAGTATTAGGGAGTCACAGCAGGCTTCCCAAAGCATACTACCCCTCAGCTTGAGGCTGAATTTAACCCGTAAACTCGACTTAAAAATTGCTGTCCTGCAGTCAGTACAGCCCCCCCCCCCTCCGGTTTTAGTGTCCAAATTTGTAACATACTAGCCTGTGTGCAGGTTAGCAACTGTAGGCTGGGGATGCAAAACAGGTTAGTCTATGATTGAATTGGTTTTTTTTTCTTTTAAAAATGCCATCAATTTTTCCTCTGAGAATGTCTGTTATTTCCCAAGGAAAAACAAGCAAAAGAGACCCCTGGTGGAACTGCTCTACAACGTATTTGCTAGTTGCCGTCAGTACTCAAGGTCCCGCTCTTCTAACTTATGAGACTAAATAACTTGGAGCAATTTTGCACGAGTCGGTTGTTTCCACGCCGCGTTTTTCTCCAAGCCCCTGTACTGTTCAGACGGGGGCATGCACTCGGTTCGCGCGAAGCAAAGGGAGAACGAGGCGCGCACAGCTACACTCACACCGCACAAGTACACGAGGCACGTCGGCCTCTCGGCTCCGGTCGCGAGGCACTCACCTGTCAATACTTATCACACACAAAGTCATAATGGAAGCCGTGCAGCACATCACATCCATGGCGATGAAGACGTTGCAGAAAACGTGCCCAAAGATCCATTCTCCTCCAATGAGGTCGGTGACGCTGACAAAGGGCATGACAGCCACGGCGACCGAGAGGTCGGCCAGAGCCAGGGAGACGATGAGATAGTTGGAGGGCTGCCTGAGTTTCTTTACGAAGCACACGGAGATCACCACCAGGCAATTGCCCGCGATGGTCAGCAGAGTGATGAGGGAGAGAATGGCCCCGATCACAACTTTCTCCATGTTGCCGTAGCTGAGGATCTGCTCCCCGCAGCCGGTGTCATTGTCGGCGGTCAGGCTGGAAGCCGGGCTGGGGCTGGACGTGACATCCTGGATGATGCGCAGCAAGCGGGGGCTCAGGGAGCCAGCCACCATCCCACTGGTGCTCAGCTCGCGGGGCGCCGCCAGCACCAGGGCGGGCAGGGCGCCGGGCACGTGACTGCTGTTGCTGTCCAGGACCATCTTGGCGGGGGCTGCCCATGAAGCCCCGGCCGGCCGCGGGGGCTCCCGAAGGCCGCTCAGCCCGCAGCTCCCCGGGGCTCGTCCCCCGCCCGGGCAGGGGCTCAGCAGCCCGCGGGAGACGCGCCTTAGCCGGGTGCGCTGATCATTGCCAGCACTGGGGAGCGGGGCGGGTGCCTCAACTTCCCTCCGCCCCGCGGGGAACCGCGCCACGGCCCGGGCGGTGCGCGGGCGGGAACGGGGCCATGGGTCAGCCTCCGCTCAGCGTCCCCCGGCGCCCGCTGCCCCGGGCGGCTGGCGGGAGGCTCCTGCTCTTCGCCCGCCTCCAGCGCCGCGGCAGCCCCCGCCCAGCCCAGCCACCGGCTGCGGGATCGGCGGGAGGGAAGTTTGAGTCTCCCCGGCTGCTCCGCCCCTCGCCCGCCCGCAGCCTCTGGGCTTATCGCCTGCCCCGTGGGGCGCTCGGTCACAAGGGCCCGGCGCGCTCGGCAGGCGGCGCCCAGGCTGCGGGCTGGAGCAGAGCAATGAGCGGGTCACAGGGTCCGCCCCCGCCCCCGGGCAGCTGCATCCCCTGCACCCGCCCTGGGCAAACCCCGCTCTGCCCCGCCCCCACTGCCGGGGGAAAGGGCTCAGCGGTGAGGAGAGGGGGTCGCGCGGGGAGGGGGAGAGCGGGGTATGCCCAGGGCGGGGGCAGGGGACTCAGGCTGGAACGAATAGCTGCCAACACCCTAGCAGTAGCCGCAGGCTGGGGCTGCGATCTAATATGCTCTGTGCGGGCCAGGAGCTCTCGGACATCCCAGAGCCCTGCCAGGAGGGAGGGTTGTGGAGAGCCGGGCTTTGCGGGCCCACGTAGTTTCGCAGAAGGAAGATACTTCCCAGGCGCTCATTTATGTGAAGTAACACGGCACGGGGGTTGGAATGGGAAGACAGACGTCTTGGACTCCGAGGCTGGGATTTCTGTGGACTGCGCGTTGGAGGCAGGGGGTGGTGAAGACCAACGCTAAACTGAGATGCTAATATGAAATATCATCAACAGCGTTTCTTGCTGCAAATTTACAACTGAGCTTGCCCGTGCCTATCTCATAGGAAATGTCCATGGCTAGCCTAGCTTTCCTAATTGTGGCTCTCAGAATTTGCTTGAAAGCTGATTCATTTTCAGGTATCTAAAAGGGTGTCACAAGGAGGAGGGAGAAAACTTGTTCTTCCTGGCCCCTGAAGATAGAACAAGAAGCAATGGGCTTAAACTGCAGCAAGGGAGGTTTAGGTTGGACATTAGGAAAAGTTTCTGTCAGGGTGGTTAAACACTGGAATAAATTGCGTAGGGAGGTTTGTGGAAGCTCCATCTCTGGAGATATTTAAGAGTAGGGGTATGTCTACACTACAAAGTTAATTCGAACTAACAGTCATTAGTTCGAATTAACTTTAATAGGCGCTACACATACAAACCGCTAGTTCGAACTAAATTTGAACTAGGTAAACCTCATTCTACGAGGACTAACGCCTAGTTCGAATTAAGTAGTTCAGTAGCCACTTAATTCGAACTAGTGGGAGGCTAGCCCTTCCCAGCTTGCCCTGGTGGCCACTCTGGGCACAACCAGGGAAACTCTTCTGCCCCCCTCCCGGCCCCGGAGCCCTTAAAGGGGCACGGTCTGGCTACGGTGCCCGTGCCAGGTGCAAGCCTGCCAGCACCTAGCTAGCAGACCCTGCACCTGGCACGGCATGGCATGAGCCAGTCACCCACTGCCACCCAGCCCTCCGCCTCTTCCCGGGACCAGGCTGGCGGCTCCCAGGAGCCTGCCCGGGGCCGCAAGAGGTGGGCGCCTGCCTGCTCTAGTGCGGAGATCGTGGACCTCATCCAGGTTTGGGGGGAGGCCTCCTACGTCCACGATCTCTGCACTACGCACAGGAAAGCGGCCGTCTAGGGTGGGATAGCTGCCAACCTGGCCACCAAAGGCCACATGCAAACCCAGGAGCAGGTTTGCATGAAAATCAAGGTGGTCCAGTGAGACCCCGACCCTGAGCCCTGAGCTTAGAACATGAGAACATAAGAATGGCCATACTGGGTCAGACCAAAGGTCCATCTAGCCCAGTAGCCTGCCTGCCAACAGCGGCCAACACTAGGTACCCTGGAGGGGATGGACCAAAGACAATGACCAAGCCATTTGTCTCGTGCCATCCATCTCCAGCCTTCTACAAACAGAGGCCAGGGCACCATTTCTACCCCCTGACTAATACCTCCATGACTTTATCTAACTTCTCTTTAAACTCTGTTATAGTTCTAGCCTTCACAGCCTCCTGTGGCAAGGAGTTCCACAGGTTGACTATTTGCTTTGTGAAGAAGAACTTTCTTTTATTAGTTTGAAGCCTGCTACCCATTCATTTCATTTGGTGTCCTCTATTATGAATTAATTCCTTTGCCATTCATCTTCATTAATTAGCTGGGGGGTGGTCTAGAGCAGCACTTCATTTGTGGACCTATACAATTGTGAATTACCCCTTTCCAAATCTTAGGTGTAGTCTCCAGACCCCTATGGGGTCCACACAGACCAGAGGTTGAAAGAACTGTCATAGCACCTTCCTTTTTCTGCTGATGAAATGTGAACTGCAAATAGACCCAGACAGTGATGGTTCCATTCAAATGCAAGGCAACAGCAGGTGACCTTGTGCTCCCCAGCAGTCATGGTTTTCTCTACAGGGGTGAAGTGCACCTAGAACAGAGTTAAGTTCTTATCCACAAAAGCTGAGTAGCCAGTGGTGTGTTTCTACATTATAAAAAGTTTTTCACTGTCTTGACTGACCTCAGGGCCAGTTCCAGGGTCCCATTATAGGGAAGAGCAAGTTGAAGCCTTGGATGTCACTGTGTAAAATACAATGAACCTTCTTGGAGTCCAGTGACTAGTTAGATTCATGGAAAATCTTGGATTTTAAAAGTTTTGAAAAGTAAAATGTGAAAAGTATCAGTATTTGTATGTGATTTATAATATATAAATAGTACCTGGGGGGGGGGTTGTTTTTTGTTTTCCCTAGGAATATATCAATACTTATTACTAGTACAACAAAAACTGATGAAAATTGGTAGGAAAACTATAATTTTTCTGGGTAAATATTGAGGTTTATTTTAGGGGCAGAAGGATTGGGGGAAATTATTAAATAGATTAATGAAATTCGGTGGCTACGTCTAGATTGCATCCCTTTTACGAAAATCCCTTTTATGCAAATTAGACGTATCACAATTGCTAATGAAGCGGGGATTTGAGTCTAAGAGATATCTTAAAATAAGAGATAAGGGATCTTTCGGAAAAGGCTTTATTTTCCAAAAGATCTGCGTCTAGACTGGCGCTTTTTTCCGGCAAAGCTCCGTGCCGAAAAAAAGCGGCAGCCATTTTTATGCTAATGAAGTGGGGGAGATTTAAATCCCTGCTTCATTAGCAATTGCGATACGTCTAATGGGATGAGAAAAAGGGATGCAATCTAGACGTAGCCAATATGTTTTGCTGCAGAACTATGAAATGCCACCTCTGAATTTAAGACAACGATACATCTCTAATCCTCAAATAGAATTTTCATTGAATAAACTGTTTATTGTTGTAAACTTAGAACTATTAGCATATACATATTTACATTCAATAACTGGGCAACATCATTTGCAATACATACACTCAACTTCATCCTGTTCTCCTGGTAGGTTTTGTTTTGTTTTGTTTATTTAGAATTTTTTAATGCTTCCTTGTATTCTGAAACACATCCTGATATAAAGTTTTGATTTTTTTCCCATTTTAATGGATTAGATCGTTAAACCATTATCTGCTAACAGCCTGAAGCATGTACTTGGGCATAAGATTCATCAGTACTTTCAGATGTGCATGTGCTTCAGAGCTTGCATGAGTGCCTATTTGTTTGAATATACCTTTTAAACTAATACATAGTCTTATTTCCACAGGCTGCTTTTCATATACACATAATTTATTATCCTAATACATATATTTCTGCAATGTATTCTGCTTTCCTAAGAAGACAAGTTATCAGGAAAAGGGAATAATACTTTTTGAAAAACCCAGGGTTTCTGAATAAAAATTGGTTTAAATTGAAAACGAAAGGGCTTGTATACAAAGGATGAAGCCTCTCCAATCTGCTCCTGTTTTGCTGCTTAACATGACTTTGAACACATTTCAGTCTTTCACAATAATTATGGGGTCCCTTGACAATCACATTTGTGGGTGAAAATGTCCCTTTTCCCCTTCAGTAGTGCCAGGCCCGAATCAGCTAGAAGATTATGACCCAGAGAGCTGATGGAATTAAAAATACATTAAAAAAAACTTTTAAAAAAGACTATCTTTCTAAAAGCACATGGAAAGACTGGAAAGATTGGATGGTTATGAACAATTCAAGGTAGTTGCTGTTATCCATTCAAACTTTCTCCTAAATTGCTGGGTTAAAATATATTTATTTTTGACTTTTTGGTGCACTTTATTATTTTTAGTATTTTAGTGCACTTTTAGTCTTTTAGTACTCACTACCCCACCTTCCCTGAATGACTTATCCTGCCCATCTTCAGCCTGGAACCCGATCCAGCCTTGAGAAGGTGAAAAGGATGGCTGGCAGTTCCCAGGGGACACAGCCCACCACCACACCTTCCCCTGATGCCTTATTTTGTTTGGATCGGTTTCATTGATCTGTATGCCTTCTGAAGAACATACTCAACTGAGAGCCACAAATGGTCAAGCCGGCGCAATGTATTAAGAGCCACTCTCTCGCAACTGCTCTATCCACCATGGACCCTTGTAGTTTGTGGATGGTGACTGCATAAGCCTGGATAACTGGAAGCATTCACCGCTTCACAAAGCCGTATCCCAAATTTGCTTGAAATTGACATGTGATTGGCTCAATGATGTGCTTCGGACATCACCTTCAAATTCAATTTCAGCTGTAGGGATATCAGTTTTGTGGATTTGTTTGCGGCGGAAGTAGGGCCATATTATATTGGTGATGGTGCCAATTTTGCCATTGACCAAGCCTTTTGCTTGGTCAACATTGTACTGAAGCATAACTTTAGCACCCAGATGTATTACAATTCTCTTTGGAATGCCCGTTTGATTGATGTTTATTGGGGTAGCTTGATAAAGGCTAGGGACTCGTCTTCATTGAGGATATCTAGCGCTGTGATTGTGAACATTTGAAGGGTGGGTGGGACTCAACCCCAAATGCCCTATTCCAGAAGTCCTTCCAACACAGATACAATGCACACCCCATATGTTCACAGATGTATATGCATGTGTGTGTAAACGTTGAAAATCCCATGACAGACAGATGGACAAGAATGGTGGCTGTTTAACAGAAAGCTTGTCTAATAATAAGTTCAAATGCAGAGAAAAGAGAAACTCTCTGCCAGCAAGGGTGCCATTTACGGGGGGAGGGAATGAGGCAGTAGCCCCCCATTAAGTTTGAACCCCTGGATTTCATACTTGTTTCTTAAAGCTGCATACCCTGACTCCAAAGGCAGTTCTTAAATACAACAGAGTTTGAGCTGATTGTAGCTTTGCCTTTGGGGCAGAGAGTTTGTTATACAAAGAGAGAGGCAAGTGATTAACAAAAGACTGGTCATTCAAGTAAGTGAAAGATTGTTAGATTGTCATGAAAACATTGTTGGGTATTCTACTTTAAAAATAGAGGGTAGGGGAGAGTGAGAATGAGTGTTGTGCTGCTGGGATTTACATTTGGACTGGTGCTGTTAAACTTATAAATGTTCTTGAAAAAAGAGTAAACAGTGAGATGGCAAAATTTGCAGATGATACAAAGTTACTCAAAATAGTTAAGTCCAAAGCTGACTTCAAAGAGTTACAAAGGGATCTCACAAAACTGGGTGAATGGGCAACACAAGGGCAGGTGGAATTCAGTGTTCATAAATACAAATTAATGTCATGGAAAAATATAATCCCAACTATTCACACAAAATAATGGGGTCTAAATTAGCTGTTACCATTCAAGAAAGAGCTCTTGGCATCATTGTGGATAGTTCCCTGAAAACATCTGCTCAATATTCAGTGACTGTCTAAAAACTAAAAAACTAACAGAATATTGGGAATCATTAGGAAAGGAATTTTAATAAGACAGAAAATATCATATTGCCTCTATATAAAGTCATAGTATGCCCACATCTTGACTACTGTATGCAGATCTGGTCATCCCACCTAAAAAGGATATATTGGATTTGGAAAGGGTACAGAAAGGGCAACAGAAAGGATTAGAGGTAAGGAATAGCTTCTATATGAGGCGAGATTAACAAGACTGGGACTTTTCAGGTTGTAAAAGAAATGACTAAGGCAAGGAGGATAGTCTAGAAAATCATGAATGGTGTGGAAAAATAGAATAAGGAAATGTTATTTATTCTTTCACTAAAATAACACAAGAAGCTGACCCAATCAAATGTATAGGAAGCAGATTTAAAACAAACAAAACAAATGATTTCTTCATAGTCAACCTGTGGAACTGTTTGCCAGGAGATGGCAGAAAGGCCCAAACTATAATAGGGTTCCAATAAAAAAAATCCAAGGATGATAGTTCCATCAATGACTACTAGCCAGAATGGTCAGGGATGGTGTCCCTAGCTTCTGTTTGCCAGGAACTGGGAATGGGGGACAGGGGATGGATCATTTGATGATTGTCTCTTCTGTTCATTCCTTCTGAAGCACCTGGCATTGTCCACTGTTGGAAGACAGAATACTGGGTTAGATGGACCATTGGTCTGACTCAGTATCGCCAATCTGATCTTATATAGAGCCCAAATGGATTTGCCCCAGGCTTTACCTCACTAAACCCACTCCCTTTCCAGAGCTGAGATAGAGCCCAAGAGTCCTAGACAGTCAGGGCTGCATTATGACTTTCGTGGGCCCTAGGCACTTTTGCCATCATGGGCCCCTTCCTGCATAAAAAAAAATATTAAAAATTATATTTTATGACTGGATTATATTCGTCTTTCTACCAATGCAGTCTAAGTATGTATCTTGCTTATTGTGAGAAGTAAACTGCACTGAGGCTAAGTGGGCCTCCTATCTGCCATCATTCAGTTGGCGCCTATGGCTGAGGCCATATTGGCCATACAGTTTACAGTCACTAAGCATCTCACAATAGTACAAAATAATAGTGCATATATCAAAGTGTTCTCCATTTTTTTATTACTTAAAAGGTACGTATTATAAGTAATTTCATCAGTAAATTATCGTCTATTTCGTTAGGGATTAATTTATATAAATAATTTATTAATTTTGCAAATACGGGATTGTTATTCACTAGATACGTGTGAATAAATTTGAATGGTATGAAGTGCACATGTATAGTTTATCGTGTCTATATTGTGTGCTTAATTATAACATTTGAAAAAACGGTTACATCTCAAATAAACTCACCTTATTTCAGAATTGAAGAGAAGTAGTTCCATAAAATTATTATATGTATACATATGCAAGAAATTATTCAGTAAAAATGCAAAAGTGTATTACTGACGGAAATTTCGTTACGGTGTAATATCCGATTGTCGAGTTGAGCTCTAACTTTCGATTTGAATTATTGCAATTAATAATATATTATAAACAATTAAATTTTTAAATACTGTGATTTTTTTTGTATTTTAATAAACATTTTTGTGGGCCCTAAAAGTTTCGTGAGCACAAGGTACTTATGCCTTCATGGGTCCTTCCCACCATAATAATATCAATATTAAAAAATATTTTTGATATAACTTTAAATACTTCAACATTTTTTTTCTGTTTTAGGCAAAATGTAATAGATTTTTCTGGGCCCTAAAAGTTTCATTTTTTCCTGATGTGAGAAAAAAATTAAAACATTTTCTTCGACCCTAAAAGTTCATTTTTTTCTTCTGATTTTAAAAGCAGTTAAAACATTTTAGTGGGCCCGTAAAAGTATCGTGGGCCTTAGGCACTGTACCTACTGTGCCTAATGGATAAGTCGGCCCTGCTGACAGTCTCTCTCTCTGTCCACAGAGTTAGTAACAAACTTTAAGGCTAACCAGTGTCCCTAAGTGACCTGCCACAAGACATCAGAACTTGTTAATATTAGAGCTGAGTGGGTCTAAAATTTATTTCATTTTCTTTCTCTTATACAGGAATTAGATATGGTACTCCTGTCAGCTAATCACTAATTATCTGCCAAAAAAAATAGATTATTCCAGGGCCTTAGTAGCCCCAGAAAGAGGTGATGTGGGTGGGAGGAAGGAAAAATGGGAACAGTCCTTCCCCCCACATTTGCTGCTTGTCTTGTACTGAGCATGCTCAGTAACATTGCTGAAGCTACTGTTCTCAGTCTGCCTCCACCTCCATGCTCCCACTCTCCCCACCCACCATCAGGGCATGCACAGGTCGCTCTCCCAACCAAAATCTGAAAAGGTGCCCCTGTCTGCCAGTGGAAAGTTGCAAGAGAAGAGTCTATTGCCTCCGCACTAGCTGTCCTGGCTCTAGTATAAGAAGGAAGGAGATAGACAGAAAGACGCATGGTAGGACAGAATTATGCCATGGCTGATCCTCTGCTGGTGTAAGATCCCTGAGGAGATCCTTAGGGGTTTCGCACCAACAGCATGTATTGTTGCCCTGTCTTCTGTCAGAGCTGGAAGTCTGTGAATCAGACAGTCAACCCTGACTCCTTGTAGCCCCTGTTCTCTACTCCACCCAATGAAAATCAAAGCTGTTGTCTTTTTCTGCATTTATTTGACAACTAACTAGAGAAGACTGCAGGGTTAATATTGTTATGATATAGGATGTTAATGGCTGCCATATAGAGATTCTTTAATCAATTGACACTAACATACCTAATAAAGCTGATGGGTGTGCTAACCACCTTTTTTTCAGGCAATAGTGGAAGAAGTGAAATCCTTTTATGGAGTGAAATAACCAGAAACAATATGAAGCTACTGCCCAAGCATCTGGGACACATGGAGAAAACTGAGCACAATGAAGCCACATCAGTTGATACATTTCCTGGAATGATTGTAATTCAGAGGTTTAGTGATTGACTGCAGCTGCAAGTGACTGACAGAGTATGAGGGCCCTGAGAGCAAGCAGAGCTCCTTGGTGCATGGGACTGGCTGAAAAGGCAGAGTTGGAATTAATGAGCAAGGTATTTATGCCAGCTGTTATTTGTAAATAAACAGATTTGCACCAAAGAAATGCCTGATGCATCAATTTCTCATTCTAATGGAAACCAAGGCCTTGATTATTGGCTATGTGGGGCAAGTAGGGTTGCCAGATGGTTTCAGAAAAAATACCAAACAAAAAAAAACACCCCAGGAAAAAGTTTATTGAGCAAAAACATAAAAAACCAAAACCACCGTGGCCCTTCTAAAAACTGTGTGGTGAGGCTTTTGGCCCTAGCAGGCTGCCGGTGGCCGCCCACCATCTTCCCTCCCTGCGCCAGGCTGGACAGCTCCTGAGTAGGCACTGGGGTTGCCAGGCTGCCTCTGTATTGAGCCGGACAGCCCGGGATTTTTGCCTCCTGGCCGGGAAAAAATCAGAAAGTACCGGACATTTTAGGTGTCTGGTATTTTCTGAATTTTTTTACTGGACAGGAGGAGAAAATAACGCACTGTCCTGTTTAATACCGGACACCTGGCAACGCTAGGGGCGAGTGACAACCATGTTGACCAAAAATGCTCAGAATAGTCATCATTCCTCTTTTACCTCCAAACTGAAATGCAAGATGCTGGTAGAGATGTGCAAAAAAATAAAGAAGTACAATTAAGAGAACAGTTTTCTTTCTTTTTCCATTCTAGGTATTTATTCCTTTTTCCCTTTCCTGCCATGTCCGATCCATTCTATCTTCATTTCATGTTTTTTGTTTACCAACTCTTTTTTCTTCCTTTATTCTTTCCTTTCAACTCTTTTTGCCTTTGAAAATCAGCATCTCTTTTTTGTTGGTGCCCGTAAAAGTCTGGTAAGTTACTGTTGCTCTGAACATTAGTGTGCTAGGAATAATAAATATGATATAGGTAAATGTCCCTCCAGACTGTGGAGGATATGTTGGCAACATGTTAAACATATTTTACTACTAGGTGAATAACATTTTGAAGCTAACTATTATGTGAACCTAGATTTCTATTCCCAACATGTAGTATTTAGGAAATGACGTTTCTGCTTGACTTGTAGCAGAGATGTTGCAGCTGCAATTTTCTTTACCACCTTTCTTGCCTTTGTGAAAATAAATCAACGCCACTTTGTGGTAGTAAAACAGAGTAGTAAACATCCATTTCTTTGACGTTTCTTTTCTTCTTGTCAAAATAAATGCTAGCATCTGCACAAATTAAACATATGTGAAATGAATTTTTCACTTTTTTGATGCCAACAAATACTGACTGCAGCAGGCAGCACAGCTGCGATAGATATCACATCCCCATGCAGTGACTTTGAGGGCCATTGTATTTAATTTATGAATGGTTTATATATGAGTATGATAGGGGTATGTTTTTGTCTGTAACCACAGCTCCTTCAGGAACTAAAATAATGTGTTTCGAGTGGGGAAGGGGTGATTAAAGTGAGTTACCAAAACTAAACAGCTGGTTCACACTGGTGTATTTTAGTATAAAAGAGTGATCTGAATTGTTACAGGATCTTTTCTACTCCCGCAAATGGGCAGGGCCTTCTGCTCAATAGGGGCCCTACCCCTTGTGGAAGAGTTGGGAAGACCCCTCTGGATTCTTCTATTTTAATTTTTTATATAGTTTTATATTGTGTTTTTAAACATTGTATAAGTTGCCTTAAATATTTTAAATAGAGAGGTGGGGTAACATATTTTAAATAAATAAATAGTCTTTGACCAATCAGGGGTCCATACAGGTCCACCAACGGGGGCGGGGGGCTGTAAATGAGACAGTTATCCTGGGGCCCAGTGATGCAAAGAGGTCCAGGACTTGTGGGCACTGGTACTTCAGCAGTGGCAAGAGCCCCGGTCCCTTTTAATTGTTGCTGCAGCACAGTGTGGTGCGCTCCAGGCTATTCTGAAGGGAGTAAATGCCTCAATCCAGGTGGCACTGAGGGCTGGCTACCCTCCAGCACTGCCTCTTCCACCCAAGACCCCACCCCTTCCAGGAGCATGGAGCTGCACCCCTACACACCTTACCCAGGTGCCTGTGAAGGTGTCAGATCCCCATGGCCCATAAGACTGATGGGTGTGCTTAAATCTGTTTGTTTTCAGATGTTCTTTTTTCTGTAATGCCTTTACCTTAAGAATAAATGGGCTTACTTAGAAAGAGTTGTGTCATAATGTGTGATTGCTGGCAATACTTCTCATAACCTTTAGAGAGAAAGCGAAGCACAGGCAGTAGCCAGTAGGCAGACTGGCTTGCTGGGGATGTCACAGCACAGCATAAGGCACAAAACAGTGCAGCCTTTAAACTGTTCGGTCAGAAGGGAATGGGATAAAGGTTCCCGCCCATCAACAAATGAGACCTAGAGCCCTGAGATTTGACTGGGAACCCCTGAAGTAAACTACAGGGTGAGGCTGGAAGACCATAGGGGCAGTTACGCAGAAACTGTTATAGGAGGCATCTGAAAGCAAGACAAGGCAAAACTTATAGCCAGGATGTTATGCCTGTTGAAGGCAAGTTCTAGCACCACTACAGATTCATCATGCACCAACAAAACTAAGCAAGGGCACAACTGTGATGAACAGGAGTATGAAATAGGTGCATTACTGAGACAGGAGTACTTAATAAGAAATGTTTTGCCAGAAGGGCTAAACTCAGAGGTATGGCAAATAAGTCTCACTTTAGCTACCCTAAGTTGACTCTTGAAAGTGCACCAGCACAATTCAGGGTACGTGATTGGATGTGAGCACCCTTGAACTCTGCATGGGGAGTCCCAGACAAATTTACCGCCTGGCCCAAACTATGCTCAGTATTGGGATCACAAAAAATAATGTAGCTAAGGGGAAATGTGGCTTCACCAGGAGGGATTTAAGGCTGGTAAGGAGAGAGGCAAGGCACGTTTGAGGCTTTTGACTAGCAGTGCTGGAAAAACAAGTATTTTAATAGAGACTGGGTCTGTTAAACAGGAGCAGATATAGGATCAGGGCCTATGAAAAATAACATACAAATGAGGCTCCATCTAGGGGCATAGGACATTCCACATGGAGCCTATTACTGGATTGCAGGTCCAGATCCTTAAGATATTTAGATGCCTAGCTCTCAATAAAATCAATTGACAAGGGGTAGGCAAATACTGGCCTGCAAGCCGGCTCCGACTCCCCATTTTTAGCCCCTCACAGGTTGCTGCGACTATATTTACCTGAGCCTCTGCAGTTATGTGTGATTACAGCTCCCGTTGGTCATGGCATTGTCCCCGACCAATGGAAGCTGCAGAAAGTGGTGTCCCGGTCTACGCCACTTCCTGTAGCTCCCATTGGCTGGAAATGGCAATCTACAGTCAATAGAAGCTGCAATTGCATGTAAATACTGTGATGGCAGCCTGCTGGGGCGGTGAACCACAGCCATTTTATTACCCCTCAGGCCATGGTGTGGGGCCCTGACTTTGTATGATTGCAGAGCTCCTTTAAAATCAGTGGGGCTACTCATACAGATCAGTTTACCTGATCAGGGCTTACATTGTATGTAAGTGTCTCAGGGCAAGGACTGTCTTCATGTATTGTACAGCACCTAGCACAACAGGGCCCAGATCCCGATGGACGTCCGGGCATTACCACAATATGAATACTCAGTAATTAATCAACAATTTTTTATTTTTTTCACTGATATAAGAAGAAAAACTAAACCAAATTCAGTCCTAAGCTTAGCTAAAGAAAACGGAAATAATACCTACAGCTCTTCCATTTCAGAGCTAAGTCAAAGAAAATTCCCAGACATAGCTTTCAGGATTGCACATGATTGACACAGCAACTGTACTGATTGACAGACATTTTACCGCAAAAGACAGAAGCAAACTATAATATTGATATTTCCCCATTTGCCATGTGCCATCAAAGCTGTCAAAGGTGAAGTTATGTTGCATGAGCTACTTTTAGTCTTGATGGACAGTGGCTTCCGCTCCCCCACAGCTGTAATATATAAATTCCTTCTGTCATTGCTGCTTCTATTTAACATCTGTGTATTACCATTATAGGACATTGTGAAACTGACACAGGCTGTTGTGCAAGAAATATTGCCAATGACACATAACTCCATTTCTTTTTCCTTCAGTGTAAACAGTGCTATTTATTCCAGTGTATCAATGAGTCTGGCACTTGGAAAAAGGATAGCTGTCTCAGCATTAACCAAGAAAAGACCTCAGAGGTGCTAATTGAGAGAAGGAATTCTTCAAGGGCTGGAGATCACCATCCCTTTCTCAATGCCTGATACAGTCATCTCCTCCAAAGAGTTAAGTAACTGCAGATTTTTAGTCATGTTGGACTCATAACTGACTCTTGACACCCAAATACCAAAAGGGCTTTCTTCCATCCATCTTAAGTCTAGATATAGCCATGTAGTAGAAGAAAATAAAGACTTCTCTGCAACCAGCCCTGGGCTCTGGTATTTTCTCATAAAGGAAGTAAAAAAGAGTTCCAGTATTGATGTTTTCCATTCCTGCTGTAAGATGCATATTTTCACTATAGCATACCCCAAAGGCTCTAAGAGGAAATGTTGGCTCGCCATAATTATTTATGATTAAACCATTGCTTTTAATCTATACAAAAGTGATGACTGTATTGAATTAGTGATAATTACAACTGATGCCTTTAAGATAATCCAGGAAGGAATCAATAAAAAGAAGTAATAAGCGAACTAATGTACTGGTACTGGAAAGAGTGATATATCTAGGCAGTTATAATTAGAGATACATTAACTGGTTCAAATACAATAATTATTTCACCTAAAACTTAAATTGAACGCAAACTCTGACTCTTTTGTGTTGTAAATTGAGACTTTTCAAAAGCATCTTAACAGAGGCCCAACTTAAATGTATATTGCAAATTAAAAAACACAATAAGAGAACCAAAAAAGTGCCACTGTGGCTTAACAACCAAGTAAAAGAACCAGTGAGAGATTAAAAAACCCATAATTTAAAAAGTGGAAGTTAAATCCTAGTGAAGAAACTAGAAAGGAGCATAATCTCTGTCAAATCTAGTGTAAAAATATAATAAGAAAAGCCAAAAAGGAGTTAGAAAGAACAGCTAGCCAAAAACTCAAAAAGTAATAGCAATTTTTTTTAAGTACATTGGAAGCAGAAAGCCTACTAAACAACCAGTGGGGACATGGGACAGTTGAGATGCTAAAAGAGGACTCAGAAATGTTAAGGTAATTGTAGAGAAACTAAATGAATTCTTTGCTTCGGTCTTCATTGCTGAGATCAGGGAGATACCCAGCCCTGAGCCATTCTTTTTAGGTGACAAATCTGAGGAATTGTCCCAGATTGACATGTCATTATAGAAGATTTTGGGATGAATTGCTAAACTAAACAACAACAAATCACCGGAACTAGATGGCATTCACCCGAGTTCTGAAAGAACTCAAATGTGAAATTGCAGAACTATTCACTGTGATTTGTAATCTGTCCTTTAAATTAGTTCTGTACCTAATGACTGGAAGATAATTAACGTGATGCCAATATTTTAAAAGGGCTCTAGAGGTGATCCTGGCAATTACAGACCAGTATGTCTAATATCAGTACTGGGAAAATTAGTTGAACAATAGTTAAGAATAGAATTATCAGACACATGGATGAACATAATTTGTTGAGGAGAGTCAACACGGTTTCTGTAAAGGGAAATCATGTCTTACTTCCGGTCATCTGAAGAAGTGGGCTGTGCCCACGAAAGCTCATGATACCATCTACATGTTTTGTTAGTCTTTAAAGTGCTACCAGAACATTTGTTGTTTTTTAAGTTTATCCTGTATAGTTTAACTGAGCTACCCCCCTGAAGCTTCTAATCTACTAGATTTCTTTGAGGGGGTCAACAAGCATGTGAACAAGGGGAATCCAGTGTATGTAGTATACTTAGATTTCCAGAAAGCCTTTGACAAGGCTCCTCACCAAAGGCTCTTAAGTAAAGTTAGTTGTCATGGGATAAGAGGAAAGGTCCTCTCATGGACTGATAACTAGTTAAAAGATAGGAAACTAAGGGCTGGAATAGATGGTCAGTTTTGAGAATGGAGAGAGTTAATTAGTTGTGTTCCCCAAGGTTCCATACTGGGACCAATCCTATTTATAAATTATCTGGAGAAAGGCGTAAACAGTGAGATAGCAAAATTTGCAGATACTAAACTGCTCAAGATTGTTAAGAACAAAGCAGACTGTGAAGAATTTCAAAAGGATCTCACAAAAGTAGGTGACTGGGCAACAAAATGGCAAGTGCAGTTTAATGTTGGTAAATTAAAAGTAATGCATATTGGAAAAAATAATCCCAAAATATACATACAAAATGATGGGACGAATTTAGCTATAACCATTCAAGAGAAAGATCTTAGAGCATGCCTACACTAGGAAATTATTTCAAAATAAGAACTCCCAAAATAACTATGTTGAAATTATGTGTCCACGCTAAAGGGAAGCCTTGAAATTGGTCTGAAGCAGGCTCCCTTAATGTGTATGCACTACTTCGACTGAGAGCCCCAGAAAGCACTGGGGAGTAATTACTTTGAATGACTCTGGGGAGTAGTTATTTCAAGCAGCTGTGGATCATCCACACTTCTGCTATTTTGAAATAACTATTTCTAAATAAGCATTGTTCCTCATGGAAAGCAGGAGTTTTTATTTTAAAATAACCAGCCCCTTATTTTGAAATAAAAGACTTGGTATATGTTCACCCCGTTTGTTATTTTAAAATAAGGGGAGTTATTTAGAAATAACTGCCTAGTGTAGACCAAGGCTTAGAGTCATTGTGGATAGTTCTCTGAAAACATCCACTCAGTGTGCAGTGGCAGTCAAAAAAGCAAACAGAATGTTAGGAATCATTAAAAAGGGGATGGAGAATAAGACAGAAAATACCTTATCACCTCTATATAAATCCATGGTACACTCACATCTTGAATATTGTGCCATGGTGTGACGGATCGGGCAATGTCTGGGCATAGCTGAGGGCGAATTGCTCAAATCCGGGGCTCCTTACAGCCCCCAGACTGGTGACCTTCCCAAACAGGCCACAAACCAGTCACACAGAGTGCTTCAGCTGCCTGCCTGAAGCCTCACGAGCAAAACCCCTCCGACACCCCAGCAATATCCGTGCCCCAGATGGCACCGGGCCTCATACACTGGTGGGGGGTCTTAGAACACAATCCCACCTCCCCCGAACAAGTTCTGTCCAGTTCCAAGAAACCAGCCACAGATTCCTGGTCAATTTACCCTCTGGATCTTACCCACAAATCACGCTGAGCCAATCCTTTAGCATCTAACACCTAAAGGTTTATTATTACAGTAAAGAGAAGCATGAGAGTAAGGTTGTTAAAGGATAGTACATTACATACATCGAATCTCCCAGTTCTCGATGCAGGCTCTAGCAGAGATGTTACAGCTGCTGGCTCAAAAATCCTTGTTGCGCATCCTAGGATCAGAATGGGTCCATAGTTCTTCCTGGCTCTTCGATCCCTGCATTGCTGCCTCTGGGATGAAGTGCTGAGCTGAGAACAAAATGGAGTCGACCACATGGCCTATTTATCCCTCCTTCTTGGTCTCTTCTTGGCTACAGCAGGTCACCTGGCCCACGGCCTATCCCTGTGTTCCCTGCTGGTAGTCACCACTCATTCTTTAGGTGTCTCCTTGGTCCATTGAGTGCCATTGTCCCACAGGACCTCGCTAATTAGCATGTCCATAGGCCGGGCTCTGCCCAGTGCTCAACCACATGCCGGGAAATATTCAGTATCTACACAGATTACAGATTCCTAACTACACACACAGACATTATACAATCACATGACTAGCGTACATAGGATTAGCAGACAGTGAGCTTCTATTCAACACCCCACATGGCCCCCTTTTATACCATTTTTGGGGCCAACACCCCCACCTATGGGTGCAGCAGTGATCTGGCTGCTTCCCTCAAATCAGTAACGTGACACATGGTACACTCACATCTTGAATACTGTGTACAGATGTGGTCACCTCATCTCAAAAAAGATATATTTGGCATTGGAAAAGGTTCAGAAAAGGGAAACAAAATCATCAGGGGGTTGGAACAGGTGCCATCTGAAGAGAGATTTAAAAGAATGGGACTTTTCAGCTTAGAAAAGAGGAGACAAAGTGAGAATGCAGAACGTGAAAAAGGAAAAGTATGGAGAAAGTGAAAAAGGAAAAGCTATTTACTTGTTCCCATAAGAATTAGGGGTCACCAAATGAAATTAACAGGTAGCAGGTTTAAAACAAACAAAAGGAAGTTTTTCTTCATGCAGCATAGCCAACCTGTGGAACTCCTTGCCAGAGGATGTTGTGCAGACCAGGACATTAACAGGGTTCAAAAAAAGAACTAGATAAATTCGTGAAGGTTAGATCCATCAATACTTATTAGCCAGAATGGGTAGGAATGGTGTTCCTTGCCTCTGTTTGTCAAGGACTGGAAATGGATGATAGGAAAGGGATCACTTGATGATTACTTGTTCTGTTCATTCCCTTGGAGGCACCCAGGATTGGTCATTGTTGGACTATATGATACTAGACTAGCTGGACCTTTGGTCTGACCCAGTATGGCTGTTCTTATGTTCTTAAAACATGTAGTTAAGTAGTTGTTAATTAATCTAGGTAATTAGATGAAACTCCAGGTCCCCTCTACTTTCTTTAAATGTTCAACCACAAGAACTTTTCTGATGTTTTCCAAAAAAACAATGAGGAGTCCTGTGGCACATTAAAGACTAAGGGTACATCTATACCAGCCTCCTAGTTCAAACTAGGGAGGCTAATGAGGGTGACCGAAATTGCAAATGAAGCGCGGGATTTAAATACCCCACGCTTCATTAGCATGTTCCCGGGCGGTCACCATTTTGGAAACTGACTAGTCCGGAATAACTGCCCACGTTTACACGTAAACCCCTTAACTCAAATTAGCTGTTAAACCTCATTCCACAAGGAGTTGAAGGGAAAGGACTGGGCAGGGATCATCAAATTGAGGAAGTAAATGTGTGGTTGCGCAGGTGGTGTCGCAGAGAGGGCTTTGGTTTCTTCGACCATGGGACTCTGTTCTGGGCAAAAGGATTGTTAGGATGCTAACCAAGAGAGGAAGGAGCATCTTCGCGGGCAGGCTTGCAAACCTAGTGAGGAGGGCTTTAAACTAGGTTTGTTGGGGGACGGTGACCAAAACTCTGAGGGGAGTGGGAAAGTTGGATATCGGGAAGAAATTCAAAGAGGAACAAGCAAGAGAGGAGGACCCCTGATTCAAATGGAGAAGATAGGGCAATCAACTGGTTATCTGAGGTGTTTGTACACTAATGTGAGAAGCCTGGGCAACAAACAGGAAGAACTGGAGGCCCTGGCCCAGTCCAAGAAATATGATTTAATTGGGATAACAGAGACTTGGTGGGATGACTCGCATGACTGAAGCGCTGTCATGGAAAGGTGTAGACTGTTCAGGAAGAACAGGCAGGGGGGAGAAGGAGTTGCACTATACGTAAGAGAGCACTATGATTGCTCTGAACTCCAGTATACTGAGGGAGAAAAACCTGATGAGAGTCTACAGGTTAAGTTTAGAGGTACAAACAACAGCAGTGATGTTGTGGTTGGTGTCTGCTACAGGCCACCGAATCAGGTGGATGAGGTAGATGTGGCTTTCTTCGAACACATTAAAGACTAAGGGTACATCTATACCAGCTTCCAGATTGCAGGCCCTGGTTCTTGTGGGGGACTTTAATCACCCTGACATCTGTTGGGAAACCAATACGGCAGTACACAGGCAAACCAGGACGTTTTGGGAGAATGTTGGGGATAACTTCTTGGTACAAGTGCTGAAGGATCCGACCAGCAGCCATGTGCAGCTTGACCTGCTCACAAACAGGGAGGAACTAATAGGGGAAGTAGAGGTGGGTGACAACATGGGAAGCAGTTATCATGAGATGGTAGATTTCAGGATCCTGACCAAAGGAAGAAAAGAGAGTAGTAAAATACACACTTTGGACTTCAGAAAAGCAGATTTTGACTCCCTCAGAGACCTGATGGGTAGAATCCCCTGGGATGCTAACATAAAGGGGAAAGGAGTCCAGGACAGCTGGCAGTATTTTAAAGAAGCCTTATTGAAGGCACAGCAAAAAACCATCCCGATGCATAGCAAGAGAGGCAAACATGGTATGAGACTGGATTGGCTTACAGGGGAAATCCTTGGTGAACTTAAGCACAAAAAGGGAGCTTTCAAAAAGTGGAAACTTGGACAAATGACCAGGGACCAGGGTTTAAATGTACAGCTCGAGAATGCCGGGGGGTTATCAGGAAAGCAAAAATGCAAATGGAATTGCGACTGGCAGAGGATGTGAAGGATAATAAGAAAGGTTTCTACAGGCATGTTAGCAAGAAGAAGGTGATCAGATAGGGCGTGGGGCCCCTACTGGATGGAGTAACCTAGTGACAGATGATGTGGGGAAAGCTGAAGTACTCAATGCTTTCTTTGCCTCTGTATTCACGGACAAGATTGGTTCCCAGACTAATGCGCTAAATGACACAAGATGGGATGAAGAACAACAGCCCTTGGTGGATAAAGAACAGATAAGGAACTATTTAGAAAAGCTAAATGTACACAAATCCATGGGTCCAGACTTAATGCATCCGAGGGTGCTGAGGGAGTTGGCAAATGTCATTGAGGAGCCTCTGGCCATTATCTTTGAAAAGTCATGGAGATCAGGAGAGATCCCAGATGACTGGAAAAAGGCAAATGTAGTGCCCATCTTCAAAAAAGGGAAGAAGGACAATCCAGGGAACTATAGCATGGTCACCCTTACCTGGTTCCTGGAAAAATCATGGAAGGGATCCTTAAGGAATCCATTTTGAGGCACTTGGAAGAGAGGAAAGTGATTAGGAATAGTCAGCATGGATTCACAAAGGGCAAGTCGTGCCTGACCAATCTGATTAGCTTCTATGGTGAGGTAACTGGCTATGTGGACATGGGAAAGTCAGTGGATGTGATATACCTTGACTTTAGCAAGGCTTTTGATACAGTCTCCCACAATATTCTTGCCAGCAAGTTAAGGGTATATGGATTGGATAAATGGACTATAAGATGGATAGAAAGCTGGCTAGAAGGCCGGGCCCAGCGGGTAGTGATCAACGGGTCAATGTCAGGATGGTGGTCGGTTTCTAGCGGAGTGCCCCAAGGTTCAGTTCTAGGACCGGTTTTGATCAATATCTTTATTAATGACCTGGATGAGGGGAAAGATTGCACCCTCAGCAATTTTGCAGATGACAGTAAGCTAGGGGGAGAGGTAGATACTCTTGAGGGCAGAGATAAGGTCCAGAGTGACTTAGACAAATTGGAGGATTGGGCCACAAGAAATCTGAAGAGGTTCAACAAGGACAAGTGCAGAATCCTGCACTTGGGACGGAAGAATCCCAAGCATTGTTACAGGCTGGGGATCAACCAGCTAAGTAGTAGTTCTGCAGAAAAGGACCTGGGGGTTACAGTGAATGAGAAGCTGGATATGAGTCAATAGTGTGCCCTTGTAGACTAATGGCCTAGTAGGTTGCATTAAGAGGAGCATTGCCAGCAGATCCAGAGATGTCATTATTCCCCTTTATTCGGCTCTGGTGAGGCCACATGTGGAGTATTGTGTCCAGTTCTGGGCCCCCCACTACAAAAAGGATGTGGACGCATTAGAGAGGGTCCAGCAGAGGGCAACCAAAATGATTAGGGGGTTGGAGCATATGACCTATGAGGAAAGGCTGACAGAGTTGGGTCTGTTTAGTCTGGAGAAGTGAAGAGTGAGGGGGGATTTGATAGCAGCCTTCAACTTCCTGAAGGGAGCTTCCAAAGAGGATGGAGAGAGGCTGTTCTCAGTGGTGACAGATGGCAGAACAAGGAGCAATGGTCTCAAGTTGGGGTGGGAGAGGTCCAGGTTGGATATTAGGAAAAACTATTTCACTAGGAGAGTTGTGAAACACTGGAATGGGTTACCTAGGGAAGTAGTGGAGTCTCCATCTCTAGAGGTGTTTAAGTCTTGAGTTGACAAAGCCCTGGCTGGGTTGATTTAGTTGTGAAACACTGGAATGGGTTACCTAGGGAAGTAGTGGAGTCTCCATCTCTAGAGGTGTTTAAGTCTTGAGTTGTCAAAGCCCTGGCTGGGTTGATTTAGTTGGGATTGGTCCTGCCTAGAACAGGGGGCTGGACTTGATGACCTTCTGAGATCTCTTCCAGTTCTATGATTCTATGATATTTATTTGGGCATAAGCTTTTGTGGGTAAAAACCACTTTGACAGATGCATCCTGATATTTTCTGTCAATTTGAATGCTAGTTTGAGGGTGAGGTTCACTAACAGTGGTTAAAATGTATTAATAGAATATGTAAAACCTATATAGTTATTTATAAACAACAGATTACATTTTAAACGTAATCTGTCAGAAAATGCTGTATCTTAAAAACAATTATCCCCTTTTGTTGACATTTTCAATGTTCTGATGATGCCTCAAATAATTTCATTGGTAATAATTCAGTTGAATAATATAGCTGCTCCATCTAGTGGCTACAATGTTGCTCTCTCCCGGAAATAAAGACCTCACCTTGTTTCAACATTGTTTCTGAAAAGGATTCCACCTCTACAACATTTTTACATATATATGGAGCTACAATGTAGCTAAGAGCCATGTCATTTGTTAGGGGGCTTTCAGGGGGCTATCAGGGTTCAGAAAATCTGGGATTCACTTTTCTGGGCTTCTTTGCAATGTGTCTCTGCAGCTGAGGGTAGCAGCACCACTAGCTCAGGGATCCATGTAGGGCAGGAAGCAGGAATAACGTAGCCTATACACCACAAACACACACACTCTCACATCCCGGGCTCCACGCGATGCTGCCACTTTGAAACACCATGGGGACCATGGGGACCTGGCTCTCTCTCTCTCTCTCTCTCTCTCTCTCTATATATATATACACACACACACACACACACACACTCTCTCTCTCTCTCTCTCTCTCTCTCTCTCTCTCATATCCCGGGCTCCACGCGATGCTGCCACTTTGAAACACCATGGGGACCTGGCTCCAGGTTTCAAGCAGCGGCTGCCGCTTGGAAGTACCCCCTCCACTTCCCCCCTCCCTTTCTGCCTCTTTCTGATGGGAGACAGCAATGGGGGAAGTGACTAGTTGACTAGCTTGTGGTGTATCCCATAAGCATTTGCTTATGGGATAGTCGACGAGTCCTTCACATCCCTAGGCAGGGGCCATGCTGCGAGGCTGCGAACCCCAGGCCCAGGCTGGCTGCCCCGGGGCGTGCGAGCACAGGGAACCTGCCCCTGGGCGCAGCTGGGAAGGCTGGGTTGCACGGGCCCGCACGCACCGCCCGTCCGCCACAGCAGCGCGGGAGGCTGGGGGTGCAAACTACAACCCCCAGCATGCCTTGGGCGCAGCCTACGTGGAGGTGCCAGCGCCGCCCTGCCGCTGAGGCTGCTGGCACCACGTGGTGGCAGCATGGCCGTGTTTGCGGATCTGAACGTCCCGCGCGCGCCGGACCTCAAGTCGCTGCAGAATTTGCTGGAGGCCGCCGCGCACCGTGAGTACCACCCCCTCCCCCCCAGGCGCCGGCCAGGTCCGCGCGGCTCTCCCAGCCTGCCGGGCGCTGCGGGCTCGGGGCGAGTCGCCCATTGGCTGCTGCCCGTGCAAGAGCCGGGGTGGGCGCTATCCAGCGGTAGCTCGCGTGCAGGGGTCCCCCCATTGCCGGCCTGTCTTGGGGCGGAGAGCGCTGCTCCCCGCCCCGTTGGTAACCCCTGGCTCTTGGGCAGGCAGCAGCAGCCTGAGTGTTGTGCAGCACAGAAGTGAGAAGACAGATCCAGTTCTCATGGGGAGCTGGCTCTCTATGGGCCCCCACCCTCCATGCTGTCTCTGATACAGAGGAAGCAAGGTGGGAAGGAAATGTGCGTGGTCAGCAGGATCAACTGAGAAGCCTAGACTTATCGGTTAATCTGTAGTCGTCTACACATTGGCATCTTTAATTGGCATCACTTCATTCATTAAGTTAACATCTCTCATGTGGGACTGGAAAGCAGGGGTGGAAGTAACTTAAAATTTCTTACAGGTACTGTCCCGTCCCTGCCAGCTCTTTAAATAGCTCCCAGCTGGCTTTTGCCACAGCTTAGCCTTCTCTTGCTGAAGAGCTGTGCATCAGGGTGTACCTGCTTACTTTTACCTCTGCTGGAAAGATAGCCTGGCTAATTGTTAAGTATCAGAGGGGTAGCCGTGTTAGTCTGAATCTGCAAAAGCGACGAGGAGTCCTGTGGCACCTTATAGACTAACTGAAGTGTAGGAGCATAAGCTTTCGTGGGCAAAGACCCACTGCATCTGACGAAGTGGGTCTTTGCCCACGAAAGCTTATGCTCCTACACTTCAGTTAGTCTATAAGGTGCCACAGGACTCCTCGTCGCTTTGGCTAATTGTTGTGATAGTTCCAATGAATAAGCCGGTTTAAGCGTATCCTTTCTGTCATGGTAGATGTGCACTATTTCTAGTAAAACCTCTCTGTCCTGCCCAGCTTGGGACTTTTTTGTTATGTAGCTTTCTCAGCACAGGCTGGAGCCCTAACTCTGAAGCCAGCAAGGTGGAGAGTCTCACTGGATTTTGGGCTGGAGCTAGAGTCTGAATGTTTATATTACTATTTTTAGCTCTGCAGCAGGAGCCTGCGTTAGTTGACCTGTGCGCTGATTGTATAACTACACCACAGTTTTAAGTCCAGCTGGTCTGTGCCAGTTGACTCTCACCTTAGGGTAAAGGGCTGTTTATATTTGTGATCTAGACATTCAGGCTTACGCTGGATTTAGGGAAGTAGGAGATTAATGGGTTAACTGATAAGATGAGATTTATCAGTTTCTGTTAATGGTTTAACAATGCCTAGGATCCCACCTACCAGCTGTGTGCCTGAAGCTCCTCCTAGCTGCCAGTCTGGTGCCCAGGGTTCTGCTGCTGCCATGCCTGGGGTGCTACGGTTACTTGCTTTCCTGGCTGCTGCACCTGGCATCGTAGAACCCCAGGTTCCTGTGGGCTGCCAGCCCCTCTGGTCTATGAACCCCACAGCTGGGCTCTGGCCTGACGGCTGGGGTCTGTCAATCATCCGCTGCTGCGGCCTGGGATGCTGGCTACTGGCTCTGTACCTGTGATTCTGCTGCCACTTGGCATCCTGGCGTTGCCAGCAGCTGGGGGGCGAGCAGCTGGGACCCCTTGCACACCAGGATGCCTACTGAGGGCAGAGCCTTAGATGTGGGGCCATCAGGTAAGACCCTGGTGACAGGTGCTCCTCCGGTAGCCTTCCATAGCCTTGTGTGTCAGAGTAAACGTTTGACTGGGAACTGATAGAATTTTGGTTGGTTACACTGTTTTTGTTTTTGTGTATGATTTTATATCCCCAGGTTGAATCCTAGGACCCTGTAGGGTAGAAGGGTGCCAGAGCTCAGGCAGCTTGAACCCAAATGTCTATACTGCAACTAAACAACTTTGTCTGAGCCCCACAAGTCCATGGCCATGTCTACATTAGTACTTACATCAGTAAACCTTTTGTCACTCAGAGGTATGAAAATAACACCCCTGTGAATGGCTAAGTTTTGCCAGCATAAGTGCTCATATCCACAGTGCTGTGTTGGTGAGAGACACTCTCCAGCTGACATAGTTCAGAGAGCAGCAGTAGTTGGTTTTATGATATCAACAGAAGACCTCTATCCTGTCAACATAATACAGCTACATGAACACTCTTACAGCAGCACAGCTATGTAAGTGTAGACATGGCCTAAGTCAGCTGGCACAGGCAAGCTGTGGGTTTCTAATTGTAGCATAGATATACCCCAAGACTCTTTGCAGTGGGATGCTTTTGTATGTGTTTGGGGTCTTTTTTTCCCCTGAGAAGAGACATATCCTGAGGCACTAGTACTAGAAGCTCTTGTGTATGTGCTCTAACATTATGGTGCAAGTCGTCTTACTGACTTCCATGGGACTACTGTGTGTGTTCTTACAATTCAGCATCTGCATAATTGTTTGCAGGACAGCAGCCATAAGTCAGTGGCACAGCCATGGGCATGTGCATGGCACCACAATATGCCAACATCTTTATGGCTGACCTTGAACAGCGTTTCCTCTGTTCTCGCCCCCATCACCCTTACTTTACTTACGCGACATCAATGACATCTTCATCACATGGATCCATGGGAAAGAGACCCTGGAAGAATTTCACAAGGATTTCAACAACTTCCACCCAACCATCAATCTCAGCCTGGATCAGTCCACACGAGAAATCCACTTTCTTGACACTACAGTACAATTAAATGATGGACAAATTTCCACCATCCTATACGGGAAACCTACTAACTGCTACACTTACCTTCATGCATCTAACTTTCATCTCAGACACATTTCTCAATCTATTGTATACAGCCAAGCGCTAAGATACAATTGGATTTGCTCCAATTTCACAGATGGAGGGCAAACATCTACTGCTGTGGTTCTCAACTGGTGGTCCATGGTGACTTTCTTGGTGGTCTACAGGAACATTGTCCACAGGAACATTGTCCAAAGTCACAAGGCGTGAGCAGATGCCGCCATTAGGCTGTTTTAAGCTGTGTTCACAAGCCATAGCATCACCTAGGATTCAACCACGTTGTGTTGCCAGTAACTTCCGTCTGAGGTTCTGAGCATCAGTGTAGCTGCTACAGTCGTGCTGAGCGGTTGCTCTGTCATTCGTCCTGTGCTACATGTGCTGTTTTACAGGTGTGGTGTAGTTTGTTTATAATGGCAACAACAGGAAGAAATGTCAAGCGCAAGTATTTGGAGGACTGCATCAAATTCGGCTTCACTTGTCAAGAAAAAGAAGGCGTGGATTTGCCACAATGTGTTGTTTGTTTCAAAGTCTTGGGGAATGACTCAATGAAGCCGGCTGAGCTGAAACTATCTCGAAAAGTGTCACCCCAAATTGTTGCAAAAGGATAAAGATTATTTTGGGCGGTGGTTATCAGGTCTGAAATGGCAGCGCGTCGACTCAACAAGTGCATTTTACAATAAGACAAGCAATGCAGTGCGCACTTCCTATGTTGTTGCAGACAAAGTTGCACAGGCCAAGAAGCCTCATACCATTGTAGAGCAACTTGTGCTCTCCTGTGCAAAAGAGATGGTGCGGCTTGTTCTTGGCGAGGAAGCAGCAAAGAAGCTAAATGATATATCTGTCTCTAACGACACAGTATCAAGACGGATAAATGAGATATCACAGAACATCAGTGAACAAGGTGTAGATGAAATAAAGAAGTCTCCATTGTTTGCCATACAATTGGATGAATCAACCGATGTCGCGTTGTGCTCTCAGCTATTGGTGTTCACATGATACATGGTTGAGGGAGACTTCAAAGATGAGCTTCTCTTTTGTAAGACTCTTGATACCACTACAAAGGTTCAGGATGTGATGGAAATTAACAATTTCTTTGAAGTACATGGTCTGGATTGGGTAAATCTTGTAGGTATCACCAATGATGGTGCACCAGCTATGCTGGGTTCAAGATCGGGCTTCCAAACGCTGGTGAAACAGCGTGCTCCAATGGTAACCGGAGTTCATTGCTTCATTCATAGGGAAGCTTTGGCATCAAAAACATTGCCTGATCAACAGAATACCGTTTTCAAAAGGTTGGTGAAAGTGGTGAATCACATCAAATCATCGGCTCTGAACACCAAGCTGTTCAAAAGATTTTGCCAGGAAATGGGTTCTGACTTTGATATGTTCCTGTTTTACACTTCCGTATGGTGGTTGTCAGCAGGGAACGTACTCAACAGAGTTTTTCAGTTGAGAGAGGAGTTGGATTTATTTCTCCAGGCTCAAGGGAAAGAGGAATTCCGAAATGTGCTGATGCAGTCAAATTTAGAACTTGGGTATCTTGTCGATATTTTTGGAATCTTGAACAAACTGAATCTTCAGCTGCAAGGGAAAGGTGCAAATTTGTTCTTTCACCAAAGCATCATCAAGGCTTTTCTTGACAAATTGGAACTCTGGAACATAAGAGTCAAAGGCAGTAATTTGGTTCAATTTCCATATGTGGATGCCGTGCTCAGGGAAAAGGAAGCCATTCGGACACAAATTCTCGATCATTTACGGAAACTACAAGATGAATTCCAGTGATACTTTCCAGAGGTGGACAGGACAAGGGATGGATTATCTTTCATCAGGAATCCATTTACAAGAGATGTTAATAGTGTTCCAGAGGATCTGCAGGAGGAATTCTTGCATCTGAAAAATCATTTTGTGTCTCAAGACGTGTACCAGCAGTCTACCATAGAGAAATTTTGGGCCAGCATGACCGGGAGTTACCCAAAGCTGTCAGCACACACAGTCAGATTTCTTTTGCCATTTGCATCAATTTATGTGTGTGAGACTGGATTTTCGTGTTTGTTGCACGTTAAGTCCAAACAGAGGAATCGGCTTGCAGTGGAAAGCAATATTCATTGTGCATTATCAAGTACTACTCCAAACATTGAAAAACATGTCAGTGAGAAGAGAATCCAAAAATCTGTTAGTAAAAAATAAATTTCAAGCCAAAATGTTCGTCGTCTACTCTCTTTTATCATGTCTCAAAGGAGGAGATCCACAAAAATGTTTTGATTGGCCTGGTGGTCCGTGGACTGAAATTAGGTGAGAACCACTGAGCTACAGGATCTATATAGAGCATTCCTAAAACTGAAATATCCACCTAGTAAAATTAAAAACAGATTGACAGAGCCCAAAAAAGTACCCAGACATGAACTACTTCAAGACAGACCCAAAAGAGAAAACAACAGAATTCTACTTATCATTACCTACAGTCCACAACTTAAACCTCTCCAATACATTATCCACAATCTACAATAGATCTTGGAAAATGACCCCTCACTCTGAGGCCTTGGGGAGAAAAGGCCTATTTTTGCTTACAGATAACCCCCTAACCTGAAACCAATCCTTTCCAATTACCATGCTACACAGCTACATCATAAGCATCCAGGAACCAACCCCTGCAGTCAACCCTGGTGCTAATTCTGCCCACACATCTATACAAGCGATTTCATCACTGGACCCAATCACATCAGCCTCCAAATCAGAGGCTCATTTAACTGCACATCCAGTAATGCCATCAAATGCCAGCAATGCCCCACTGCGATATATATTGGACAAACTGGACAGTCCCTATGGGAAAGAATTAATGGACACAAATCAGATATCCTAAAAGGCAACACACAAAAACCTGTTGGGGAACACTTTAACCTCCCTGGACACTCATTAAGAGATCTCCAAGTTGCTGTTTTGTTTCAGACCAATTTCACAAGCCAAATACACAGAGAAGGATTGGAACTCCACTTCATTCTCAAGTTTAACTCATGCAAATGGTCTAAATCGCAATATTGGATGGCTCACACATTATCAACCAACCAAACAATGAAGGTGCCAATGGTTCCTGATGTCTGCATAGAATCTGGTGTTAGTACTCTTCTTTTCCTAGTGCAAACTATTGGTTCTTATCAGCCTCTTTTAACTATTTAGTCTTTCAGGCTAATAGACTATTGTTTTTTAAGTTTTTCCTGTTACAGACTGGCTCAGCTATGCCTTTGAAACTTACCTACCCAATGTCCTCTTCCTCCCCCTCTCCATCCCCCCCCACAATTTTTTTCCTCCCTCCCTCCTCTGCCCTCCCTTCTTCCCTTATTTATTTTTATTCTTGGTTCTGGACTTCCAACACTCTGGTCGTCTGAAGAAGTGGGCCGTGCATACAAAAGCTCATGATACCATCTACACGTTTTGTTAGTCTTTAAAGTGCTACCAGGCTATTTGTTGTTTAAGTTTTTCCTGTTACAGACTAAGGGTATGTCTACACTGCATTCCTCTTTCGAGAGAGGAATGCAAATGCAGCTGAGCAAAATTGCAAATGGAGCACTGATTTGAATTTCCCATGCTTCATTTGCATAATCACGTTCGGGTGCTATTTTGAAATACCCTATTTTGAAAAAAGAAACGCTGTCTAGACGTGGTTATTTTGAAAGAAAGCCCCTTTCGAAATTACCCTTCTGATAAAATGAGGTTTAAGAGTAATTTCGAAAGAGGGTTTTCTTTCGAAATAACCGCGTCTAGACAGCATTTCTTTTTTCAAAATAGGGTATTTCAAAACAGCACCCGAACGTGATTATGCAAATGAAGCGTGGGAAATTCAAATCTGCGCTTCATTTGCAATTTCGTTCAGCTGCATTTGCATTCCTCTCTTGAAAGAGGAATGCAATGTAGACATACCCTAACTTGGCTACCTCTCTGAAATGTAAAAACTTTAATGTTACAGCATTGCGTTGCCTATTGATTTTGTTTTCGGAAGTCTCAAATTATTGCACAAAGAAACCTATTAGGTACGTAAGTGATTTGTGGAATGTAATTGCTAATCTTAAAGCTTTCTATTTTATATTATTAAATAGTAAATTGGACCAAAAAAACTCAAAACCCTTTCCATATGTTTACTTTTTCTAGTGGGATATTCAACTGTTGCAATTAACCATGTCATTGATTTCAAAGAAAAGAAACAGGTAGGGCTCTGTTTCAATATTTATTCTTGTTTTGTTTATTTGTACTTACTAAGTTTATAATTGTGCAGGCATCTAGATGAGTTCTCTAAGCAGAAAAAACATCAGGGCAAGACAGGGTCCTTCAGTCCAGTGGTTCCTGGAATTCCTGGATCCTGGGTTCCTGGAAGCTGTGAGCAGCTTTTGGGGATCCAGCAAGCTGGGCCAGCATTAGACTCACTGGTGTCCAGGTAAGAAAGCTGAAGTCTTAGTGCATGGGGTTCGAGCCCGAGGTCTTGAGCCCACCACCCAGGGCTGAAGCCAAAACCTGACAGCTTAGTTTCACAGGGGCCCCTGGTATGGGACCCCGGGCAACTGCCCAGCTTGCTACTAATGCAGGCTCTGGCTTTTAGATGCAGAAAACTAGTTGTGCCTCTTGTGGGCTATGGAGTTTTAATAGCAGGGGGTGGAGGGAGGGCTGAGAGAGGAAAAAGGTTGAGAACCCCTGCTTTAGTTCCCTGACTAAAACTACCATTTTATAACCCTATCTTATCTAGAAGTTTGGGCCCAAATTTTGTATCCTGTAAGTTTTATACACTGCAAGAAATGTCTCATGATTTTTTGTTGTTCTTGTTTAAAAATTGTAAACAATAAGTTTTGAACCATGGGATTTTTGTTTGTTTTTGTTTCAGGAGATTGTCAAGCCAATATCTCCTTCAGAACTGTTTCCATCTTTGCCTATTGTACAGGTATGTCAAACGTTTACATTTCACCTGCACATGAAAATTAACTATTTAATTATGGTGGTCTGGAATATCATAGATTCTGTTACTTTTCCAGACTAGGGATGTTAGTGGCTAGTTGGCTAACCGTTTAACTGATAAGTGATTGCTTATTGGTTATAGATCCTGGTTAACCCCAACACTCCTCCTCCTGGCCCCCAGTGCTCTGTATTTAAAACTCAGACCAGCAAGCTGGTTCAATCGCAGCCTGCCAGTCTACATTTTCAATGAAAAGCATGTGAGGGAGCTGCCTGCTGCCCCACGCTGCTGCTTTTGATACAGCAACCAGTGTACTCCCCAATGAAGGGAAATACCCAGCAAGGTCCCTGTACAAATTGAGGGTGTCTGTTTGTTTCAGCCCTCCCTCTCTGTAGGGTGCCTGAGAGTAGGAAGTTCAGGGCTGGGGCAGTCCCAGATGGGGAGGGAGGCACTCCACCAGTCAGCCCTTTTCACTTGCATGGTAATTCTCTCTTTTCTGTATGGTTTTAATGCATCCCTGTATAAATAGGGAAAGAGGGGAAGCTGCTACCTTCCCCCCAGCTCTCCCTAAAGGACATCAGTGGGTTGGGAGGCTCGGGGGCTAGAGCAGTTCCAGATGGGCGGGAAAAGGGCACGCTGTACACATTCTCCCAGCCAGCCTCTTTCACCTGCCTGGTGATTTTGTCTCTTTTTTCTGTATGGTTTTATGAGACACAAACCCATTCCAGGCTAGAGATGTTAAATATCGGTTAATTGATTAGTCGAGAAACCTTGTGAATTCTTATGTCAGTCAGTCAACTATTCTGTAGTCCCGGGGGGCGGGATTGGTAGCCAGTGCGCTCCATCCTTACTCCCGAGAAGACCCCTGCCACTCCGCACTGCTGCCTCTGTATCAGAGACAGTAGCGCGGGGTGCCTGGTGGGAGCTGGTCCACGATGGGAGCCAGTTTAAAACCAGTTTCCCTTATGGACCAGCTGCCTATCTCCCTGTGCTGCTGCCTGCGATAAAGAGGCATCAGCATGGGGTTTCAGCAGCCCCTGTCTAGGGCCAGTCTGAGCTCCCAGACCCGGTGCGAGCCAGAACTGTGCCGAACTGCCTGCCCATCTGACTCCTAATAAGCTTTAAATGTAGAGCCACAGCGGGGTAGGTCCCAGACCTGTCATAAGTGAGGACTGAGCCGGGCTGCTGGCTAGCCTGCTAAAAAATTTACTGGCAAGTGTATGCGGGGGGAGGAAGGGAATATGTATATCGTCTATAGGATTAACCTATAAGCTTTTGCTTATCGGTTAATTGACTACACTTTTACATCTCTGTTCCAGGCACATTCCTTTTTCCTGGCACAACCGAACCCTAACCTTGGTTTAAATTATAAGAGAAAGTTGTGTACTGAATGGGATGGTCCTAGCTCTTACCATTTAGGAGGAGTTCTTGAACAGAGAGGACTCGCACACAAAGACGGAAACTCTCTCAAATATATAGTAGAAAATGGAATTAATTCTAAAACTGCATTTATAATACCCTTATTGTTTGGTTAGAGAACAATACTGACAACACCATAAAATATGCTTGTTCTGCTGTGACCTTTTGTTTGTTTAAAGCAAAATCAATCTCCAAAAAAATAAGGTAAGTCAATATTTACTGAAGAACAGAAATTACCAAAAAAAAGTATAGAAGCAAAGCATTAAAATTTGAAAAGGCAGAAAAATGAAGTGCATAGTTAAAAATAGTCAGAAAATTGTGATAGTCAAGAATATAAACAAAACATCATTCTCTGATTTTCATGATTATAGCTATAAATAATCAGTTAAGTTTTTCTTCAACAGTCACTTTGGTTTATTTTGCTCACAGGGAAAATCCAAGCCAATTAAAATTGTAACCAGACTAACGCTTGTAGTTTCTGATCCTTCTCACTGCAACATATTGGTAAGTATTTTTAAATGTATTTATTGTATAAGTTGTGTTTTCTGTTCATAGTAAAACGTTGTTTCGAATTTTTATGGATTTCAAAAAAAATACTGTTCTAGTTTGCTGAGTTATGTCATCTTCTGACAAATCCCATCGTTCCCTGAAAATGTCACTTTATAAAACTGGGATGGTGATTTACTGATGGTGTGACATGCTGCCATGAGAAATCACTCTTCCCATTTCCAGTCCGTTGATTCTGGGACCTGAAGGCTTCAAATAAAGTGTGCCTACCCATCCTTGTGTTGAGGTGGTGGAAGAAGTGTTAAAACATGAAATCATCACCCCATCTCTAAAATTTAAGTTTAGATTTTAATATGTGAGTAGACCTGACACTGAGTTTGGTTAATTTTTTTAAACCTGTGCTTCAGAATAACTTCTCCCTTGTAGAAAACAAGACTAACAAGATGGTTTATTAGGTGATGAGCTTTCGTAGGCCAGACCCACTTCCTCAGATCAAATTGTGGAAGAAAATTGGCACGACCATACATTTCCCACATCTGAGGAAGTGGGTCTGGCCCACGAAAGCTCATCACCTAATAAACCATCTTGTTAGTCTTTAAAGTGCTACATAGCTCTGTTTTTTGTTTCAGCTAGACCAGACTAACACGGCTACATATCTATTACTATTCTCCCCTATAGGCTCCAGGGAGATTTGCTGGTGCTCGGATAACTTGTGCTAGGGGAGGACTTAGAAAATGTATGTGATAAAGTAGGACATCTGAGTGGTTTACAAAGAAAACTGTTGCTAGTGCTTTATTTACTGTGTAGATTGAGTGCCAAAATAATGATTGTGAAAAACTGTCAGCAATTAGGGCTCATATAGAGCCTTAATAAGAGGAGTTTCGTTTTATAACTCATTGGAGAAGTGTTTTTTCTTCTTTTGTTAGTTATTTTGGCAGTTTTCATAGTATATACCTTCAGCATTTTTCATAAATGTATTTCCTTTTTTTGTCAGAGATCAACATCTACAAATATAAGATTGTATGACATCATAGCAGTGTTTCCAAAGACAGAGAAACTGTTTCACGTAAGTTCTAAAAATGTGTGTGTTCAAACTTGGTGGCATGCTTTTTATGTCTTGCACTGTAACTGACAATGTGAGGAAAGCCTCCATTACCCATATTATGCTGCCATTGTTTAAAATGTTTGTCTCAAACAATTGACTTCCCAGATTTGAACACCTTCCTCAGCATGTTTGCTCTTTGGCTTAGTAGGAATTAGGGATGTCAGGGCCTAGTCGACTGTCCGATAAGCAAATGTTTATTGGCTAGTCAGTCGACTAATCGATTCTGCCCCTCCCCCTTCTGCCCCTGTCAGATACAGGGACCAAAAGGGAGGTAAAAGGGGGTACTTCAAAGCAGCAGCACCACACAGCTCAGCTGTGAGGTGTTGCCACGCAAGGAGCCCGGGATCAGCTGGGGACTCCCCAACTGATCCCAGGTTCCATGGAAATGCCTCGCTGGAGCCCAGAATCAGCTGGGGAGTCCCCAACTGACCCTGGGTTCTGGGGATATGCCTCCTGGAACCCGCAGTCAGTTGGGGAGTCCGCAGCTGATTCTGGACTCTGCTGAAATGCTGTGTGGAGCCCAGGATCAGCTGGGGAGTCCCCAGATGACCCTGGCTCCGTGTGGCATTTCAAATCAGCAACGTAGCATGGAGACCAGGGTCAGTGGGGAACTCTGAGTCTGGGCTCCGCACAGCATTGTATAAGGAGTAAGGGAAGTCAGAAGAAGAGTGCTGTATTTTGAAATAAGTGCTGTGTAGATGCTCCCTATTTCGAAATAAGATAGTCAAATTGAGCTACATCAATTGCATATCTCATTTCGAGTTAAGCCCTGCAATATAGATATACCCTTAGTCTGTTTTTTATCATGTTCTGTGCAAGAACATGGTGAAGGGTACAGTATTTCTGCACAACACTAATCAGTTAACTACTTCTGCAGCTAGCTTGAGTTGGGGAAGAAACCCTAGCACTTATCCTGCAAATAAAGTGGAGAAAGGAACCCCTTTCCTGCTGTTAAAAGATTTGGAGCATGAATCTATTGTTTTTATAAGTTCCCTTAGGCTTTCTGGGTCCTTACTAAAAACTTCTGACTATTCTAACAGAAGTAATAGAGCAGTGAGAATAATATGATAGACAACATTACTCATGGAATTTCAGTCTTAACTCCCTGCTTTTATTGCTCTTAGCTTTCTGGAAAGCTCTCTCTGGGGTCTTTCCGTGTATTGGGCATGCCCCACAAGTGAACCTAAATTTAAGTGTATTTTTATCAACTTCTAGAGGGCTGCTCCCCCTGCTCGCTATGCTCACCAACTCCACTCTTGCTGGCCATCCCTCTGCCTTGTCCTATATGCCCCTTACCTCACCACCTCATCCCCACATACACGCTATCCCCCTTCCTCCCTTCTACACATACCCTGCCCTCTCCTGTGACTGGGCAACCTCACCAGCAGAGAAACATCACCCACCCTAGTTTCCCTTTGGGTCCTGCAACCAGTGTAGCTACAACTGCTCCTGTGTGCAGGCAGCCACTTCTCCAATCTGCCCAGCCCCACAGAACACCTGCCACCGAGACAGGGCCCAGACTGCTGCTGCTTTCTCCTCTGCTTCCACTCCACACATCACATGGGAACAAAAGTTGCCCTTTGGTCCCATCACCCAAACCAATGGCACTGGGACTTGGATAGTTGGAGCCAGCCAGGCCACTTGGGCTGAGGAGTGGGGCGCAGGGGCCAGTGCACAGCCACCGGCGGCCGCTGTGCGCGTGTCTCCTCTGGCCTGGAGCGTGAGCCAAGTGCCTGCGCAGCTGAGTGTGCACCCTAGGGTGCCAGGCAGAGGACCCGGGCCTCTCAGATCAGTGCTGCTGGGCGCCTCCTTGCTCGCCTTGCAGAAGTGCTGCTTGCTGCTGTAGCCCCATGTGTGGCTGGGTGGAAGGGAGCCGGTATGGGCTTGGGAAACGGGCTGGACTTGGGTCTCCTCCAAGTCGCCCTTAGCGGTTCCCTTCCTTGCTGTGCACTCAGCAAGCCTGGGGCTACCTTTTTCACAAAAGACCAACCCAGGGTTACACATATATTGCTTTGATTAAACGCTGCTGTTGAATTCAATGGAAAAGAGATTGAACCTGATCTCTCTCATACATCTGTACACTCATATACAAACAAACAAACCAGCCTCGTCTTGCTTTTGCTTAAAGTTACCAGTCTGTTGCTTATATTAACTCACAGGCCAGGTGAGTTAAATGAGAAGGGGGTGGAGCGGAACCTTCTCTCGGTCTGGACTGACACTCTGTCTAGACAAGACGAGATCCAGAGATTCATGCAAGATGCCCTATCTTTTATAGGACTTTTCCCTCATTCAAATCTATGCATTTTGTTGCTTCAGTTCTTAATCAATCACCATTTTAACATCTGTTTATCTGGAAGTCATTCTTTCCCAGCTGACATCAGTATGTTGGTACCTCCTTCCCAGTGTTATTTCAAGGTTGTCTTGTTTGTAAAAGGGTGCTTGCTCTTTACACTCCAAGACTGTCCATAATGTCCTGCATCGGTCTGCTTTGTTTTGGGCCTCAATTTATGGTACCTTGATGCCTCTTCTCCAAACACTCAAATTCCATACTAATTTACTCCCCCACCGCAGGAACTACAGAATCGTTGCACACATGGGAAAAGGGACACAATTGTCCATACAATCAATTGTATCAATCTATTTCAATACAAAGAATCATTCATCATATTTTCTTTACAACACAATCTATATTCTAATTTATTTCTAAGAGCAACAGTGTGGTCATGTTGACATTATACTGCATTGGGCAGAGGCTTTATACAACATGTGTCACAGAGCTGAGGGGCAACTGGGAGCCTGCCTCCGTTCTTGGTGCGCATGGGCTGCGTGCCCTGGGTCTCATACCTGCTGAAGTAGCTGAGGGTATGTCTACACTACCCCGCTAATTTGAACTAGTGGGGTAATGTAGGCATACCACACTTGCAAATGAAGCCCGGGATTTGAATTTCCCAGGCTTCATTTGCATAAGCCGGGTGCC
Organism: Pelodiscus sinensis; assembly: GCF_049634645.1. Lineage (NCBI taxonomy): Eukaryota > Metazoa > Chordata > Testudines > Trionychidae > Pelodiscus > Pelodiscus sinensis. The sequence goes on from NC_134718.1 coordinate 40,375,457, forward strand.
GCCATTTTTAAATCCCGGCTAGTTCGAACCCCGTGCCACGCGGCTACACGCGGCACGGAGTAGCTAGTTCGAATTAGGCTTCCTAATCCGAACTAGCTGTATTCCTCATTCCACAAGGAGTACAGCTAGTTCGGATTAGAAGCCTAATCCGAACTTGCTATTCCGTGCCATGTGTAGCCGCGCGGCACGGGGTTCGAACTAGCCGGGATTTAAAAATGGCGGCACCCGGCTTATGCAAATGAAGCCCGGGAAATTCAAATCCCGGGCTTCATTTGCAAGTGCGGTATGCCTACATTACCCCGCTAGTTCGAATTAGCGGGGTAGTGTAGACATACCCTGAAGCAGCCCTCTGGACCAGAGACAGGCTGCTTAAAAGGCCATGGCCAGAGCTGAGCAGGCAGAACCCTTGGGAGGCAGAATCTGCCGGGCTTCCAGGTGGCTTTGCCAGTCCCTGAACAGTGTCCAGGACAGGGAGCCCATGCAAGGGTGGAGCCTCTAGACACTGATGACATGATGACATTATTCTGGCATCCCACAGGAAACATTTTTTTAATCTATAGAGAGATAACTGAATAACAAACCATCACTGCTGCAAACACTTGGTATTTGGTTTGTCCTACAGGGACTAATGGGCTCTTTGGTGTGTTTGGGAAGAAATATTTAAATTAAACAACTGAAACTATATCTGAATGCTACCAGTGGGCATATGCTGTGATTCTGGCACTGACCTGGTGACGCCCATGCTCTCTTGTGATGAGCCAAGTGACCATCAAGTTCTTGGGCCTTGGTGCTGTTAGATGTTGAGTAATAATCCTAAGGGAGCTTGTAAATGTCTTATTGAAGGATGCACCAAAATTCTCCTAAAAATTATCATATCATATATATATATATCAGGGACTGTGAGAAACTGCAGGCTTCAGAACAATTGTAGATCTTGCTACATCATTACTTAAAATCTCTTAGAATTATTGTATGTTACTGTAACTGGAAATTTCATTTAGAAATTAGAGCAATAATAGGTAGCTTTTTTGGCTTCTACCATATCTTCCTTTGAAGCATCTTCAGACTTCACCATTTTAAATGTTACTGGTTTCATCAGTAAGATCTCACTTTGCCAAAAATAAACCCTTCTGTCTTTGGGAATTTCAAGGAACAGTTTGTTTATTTTACTGCCAACACCAATATGTCCACCAGGTGAGGATGTTGCCTCCACTGAGGGGGAATAATCAGGGTTGTAGTGGTTGGATTCCATGTAATTTTTTCCTTCATAAAGTTTGGGTAATCAGACTGGGACTTGTCTGGTTGATCCAAAGGCTGAGCAGTTACTGGAGTAAAGTGGATCTCAGCAAATGTTTCAACTTTCATGGCAATTTAGGAAGTCTCTCTTTAAACATACTTCTTTCTTCTCTGTAGTTCTGTTTTTCCTTTTTTATTCCTTGTAACAGCTCTCTGTCACTGGGAGTCCAGGCTGTTATTCTTGAATTTGAATAGTTCCCCCTTCAGTTGTGGCAAATTCATGATGTGGAATAGATGTTTTCTTAAGTCTGTACCTGAGTGGAAATATGGTTCCATGTGTCATCCCACAGTACAGTGTCATCCGGAGCTTCTGTTTTCTGCTTTTCCATATGTCTGTGCTGCAGTAGAACACCTGTAGCTGGCCCCAGTCAGCTGACTAGAGCTGCAGGGCTATAAAATTGCAGAGTAGACATTCAGACTGTATCCCAACATCCAAGTGGCAGCCTGAGCTTGAATTTCTACAGTACAGTTTTATAGCCACACCTAGCCAATTTACCCGGCATTGCTCAGGTCATTAAGGAGGGCCTCAGTGCAGGGGGCTACAGCTGTCCCTCCACCCTGCAGCTGATGTAGGAGAAAGGTGGGGATTGAAGATCTGGGGGTTGGGCGGATCTGGCAGTTGCCTCCTCCAGCTGAGTAGACGGGGGGGAGCAAGACTCTGAGAGCTAGCTCCAGCGTCCAGTGCCCCGTATCCTGGCCCTGCAGCTGATTGAGGATAGGTGGCTGGTTCTAGGGTCTGTCCCTGGCCTGCAGCACACTAAATTCACTAACCCCTCGGCTCTGTCAATATCTTGATAACAGGAATGGCCAGGATGACATTTTAATATCAAAGGAAGTTTGTAAGAAGCCAAAGGGAATCCAAGATGATGATTCCAATTTCCTGTAGATCAGGGGTTCCCAAACTTTTTGACACGGGGACCAGTAAATCCATTCACGAGTTTTTGGAGGACCAGTAACATATATTTGCATATTCATTAAGCAAATGATGAATATTCAAATAAGTTGTTTCTGGTCCTCCCAAAGCCCCCAGTGCCAGCGTTAGCAAAGCTTTTGATACAGTCACCCACAATATTCTTGCTTGCAAGTTAAGGGAATATGGATTGAATAAATGGACCGAAAGATGGATAGAAAGCTGGCTAGATCAGCGTTTCCCAAACTTTTTACTTTAGTTGGAACCTGGTTTTTTAGTACTGTTTTTTGCAGCCCAAAAATATAAACACATATAAAAAAAAGAATGAAAAATGAATACATTTTCAGTTTTCACCTGGCTGCATCCTCCACCCAGCCTGGGCCAGGCCTTGGGGGACCCGGCGCTGCATGGGCACTCCAGGAGGTGGGAGCAGGAGCAGACTGGGAGTAGGGTATCTGGCTAGGAGGGTGGGTGCAAGGAGGGGTAGGGTTGCCAGGTGTCTGGTTTTGTACCGGACAATCTGGTATTTGAGGGTTTTGTCAGAAACAAATTGAGAAATTACCAGACATATAAAATGTCGGGTATTTTCTAATTAGGTACGTTTTTATTATAATTAGGTGTATCAATCCTTAGCTGCGAACTGCCTGGATAGTAGATGTGCTCGTGCTGCCTGAGTGTGTCTACCAGCCAGGCAGTTCTCAACTAATCGAGGGAGGGTATGTGAGGGGGGGGGGGGCAAAATGGAATCCCCAGGCAGACTCACTCTTCTGCCAGGGTCTGTAGGGTCTGCATGTGCCCAGGTCAGTGCCCCCCGCCCCCTCCCCCGCGCTTCTCCTCCCAATCTCCCAGTCAAGCCCTGCTGCCCCCGTCCAGTCCTGCTTCCGGCGGCCAGTTCCCCCCGCCTCCCACCAATCTCCCCCAGTGACCCCCCCCAGCCCAGCTGCCCCCGTCCAGCCCTGCTTCCCACAGCTGGTTCTCCCCTGTCCAGCCCCCCCGCCCTCTGTCCAGCCCTGGTTCCTCCGCCTGCCCTCCCCGATTTCTGCTGGACAGCCCCACTGCCTTCAACCTTCTTCTGCCGTCTGCCCCTCCTTCCATCTCTGCGGGACAGCCCCATTACCCTCCAGCCTTGCTTCCGCCCCCCGCTAGCTCCCCATCTCCACAGGACAGTCTCGCTGCCTCCAACCCTGCTTCCGCCACCCGCCGTCCACCCACCTGGATCTCCACGGGACAGCCCTGCTACCCATAACCGTGCCGATCTTAACCTGATCATAACCTGCCCTGATCTTCATGGGACAGCCCCACTGCCTCCAACCCTTCTTCCCGGCGGCCGGCAGCCGGTTCTCCCTTCGCCCCGCCTCCACCTCCTCCCAGCCCGCCCCACTCTGCTCCCCTACTGGAGGCCATGCTGAGGCCCGGTATTTTTTTCCCGCGGCCCGCTACTGGGCCATGGCCCATAGTTTGGGAAATGCTGCTGTAGATATATCATGAGTTGCCCTCCTTTCTAGCTGATAGGGATGTATCAGAGGCAGCAGCATGGGGAGCAGGGGAGGGAGTGGGAGCAGGTGCTCGTGGGGAGCCAGCTTTACCCAATAAGCATCCCTAATTCTCACCCCCCCATCAAGATTCTGTAACCTCCCTCCCTCCCTCCCTCTTTCCCCCCCCCCCTCCAATAACGCAGTTTAAGTACAGTGCATTAAGGATTTATCTTATGATGTCATACATGTATAGTACTCGCTAATGGTTTGTACATACAAAAGCTTTAGTTGTAAACTTTTTGTTTACTTTCCATTATGGTGAATACCCATAGTCTGAAAAAAATCCATAATCTGGCATACTCTCTTTCCCAAGGTTGCTGAATTAAAGATGTTCACATGTATCTGCATGTCTAAAAGTTATAACACACTTCAGGGTGCCTTATCTATTTGTCTTTTGTGATTTAGGTTGCTTGCACAAATCTAGATGTGGATCTGATATGTATAAACGTAACAGAAAAGCTGCCGTTTTATTTCCGAAGACCCCCTGTTAATATGGTAAATTTGCACCTAAAATAATTTGCTGCTATTACACTTAGTATTTAATACTAACACAACTGAGATTTTTCTACTGGAGTGGTTCTTTTTGTGTTCTTGTACTACAGAGTGGTTTCTCTTTGAAGATGTTTCGTCCGCACTTTTCTGCATTATGACCAGGGCTCCACAAACTATAGAATCTACTCGCCTGTGGCGAGTAGATTTCAGCCGTGTGCCCTGTTTACCAGTAGCGCGCGCATGCGCAATGTGGCTCTTGCACATGCACAGTGCAGGGCTGACGAGCGGCTTTTGCCGCCGTTTGTCAAGCCCTGATTATGACTGTACAGAGGTCTCATCTGTTTAAGGCAATGCTTCACTAAGGAAAGTCAGTACCAGCCAATGGAATTGCTGAATATTTGGTACTGGATAAAATAGTAAAAACTAAGCGCCAGCTATTTATAAACTAATATTTTATAAACAAAATCCTGCCACAGAACTTAGTCGGGATACTTAGGTCACAGTCTTCCCTTGAATATAGACCATCATCCATTCCTTGTCAGTGGCAGGTACACAGGGTGGACTTCCATGGGTAAAATTTAGTCTGTGTTTCTGAAAAATTTACAGTTAGAGCTGGCTGGAAACTTGAATGCCTCTTTTATGGGAATAACAAAAAAATATGTTCTAGTATGGAACAAAAAATGAAATTGCTAAAATTCTCACAACAGAAATGTCAGCATCTCATTGGGGGTGAGGGAGAATCTGAAACAATATTTGTTTTGACCTCTTCAAGTGTTTGAGGCTCCCAAAGCCCTTGCAACTCTTCATGTGGGAACTGGGCTGCTCGGAGACCCAGAGGGTATGTCTTCACAGCAATGTAAGCTGGGCTCAAGCCAAATCTCCACTTGCATCTACACATCACTTGTGTTAACCTAGGGCCCCAGACCCTGCGGAACTGGAGGGTCCAAGTCCATGGTAAGCTGGGACCTATAGACCAAACACTGTTGCTTTCCTGTGTGTTCCTGGCCTCAGCGTGACTCAGATCTCTCCCGTAAAGCCCCCGGATTACAGCACCTGTAATCCGTGTGCTTGGTTGGCCATCTAGGAGAGATTCCGATGCCACCCAGCTGATTAGCAGAGTGCCCAGAGCTGCCTTCAGCTGGCAGCATGTGTTTCTACTGGTGATACACAACTGTACATGCCTCAGTGCAAGTACCAACATTTATTCTGCACATGGATGGAAAAAATTAGAGGGAACATAAATCCCAGAATTCCATGGGGCAACTTCCTTAGTCCTCTCTATACGAAGGGTCTGTGGTGCAGTCGTTTGTACTCTACTGCATATGGAAACCACATCTTCCCATGCAAACATCAACCCATTGTCGTCTGAACGCTGGTCTGCAAGCACACGATCCGAGAGCTTGCAGGGTTTTCTGTGGAGACTGATCAGAAGAAGCTTTTTGCAAAGAGAGCTGCTTCCTGGTCATAGGAACACAGACAAATTTTGGTGCACACTGGGCACCCCTGCACATTCATCCTCAGGGGGGTCGGGGGACCTGGGATTCTGGTAACTTTGACTCAATTCTGTCCGCTGCAGTGTGATTGCCAGAGTCCGAGGCTTGAGCACGGGTCAGAAAGCCCTTAATCTAGGGTTAAAATGCAGTGTAGACACTCATGCCTAGGGTTTCCTGACAGGACAGCTGACAAGTCCCACTAACCTGAGACTGACATTGCTGTGTAGACATATACTTGCACAGTTCATACATAGAACTGCTGAGGTGCCGGAAGCCTTGGAGCTGCTGCTGCTGAGGAATGATTGGAGCAGGCAAGCTGGCTGGAAGTCAGTCTGGTTTCCCTGGATTTCACCAGCTCTAATGATGTTTGAAAATCTGAAGCTTGGGTACATGTGGAGGATGGGCACAGAATCTAATTGGACACATGAAATAAGATTCTTTTCAACATCTTACTGTAAAGCTTCATAACACTACTGTAATGTTGTGCAGTGAACTGACTACGGAGCCAGAAGCTTCTCAGGTGTAATTGTGGCTGTGCCACTATCTCAGCATATTGCCTTAGGCAAGTTACTTAACCTTTCTGTGTATATTTGCTTATCTCCAGAAAAGGGAATATCTGCTTCACAGAGGTCAGTCAGTGTAAATTAACAGCCTTTTGTCCTGTGTTTGTATCGCACTTAGCATAATGGAGTCAATCCATGATGGGTTCCTAGGTGCAGAAATTATAAATAATAGTAAATTGTATTACAACTTACTGCCCTTCAAATCTTGTAAAATGGTGGGGAAGATTTAATTAACTTAATTCTTCTCTCAGAATAACTTCTCCGTTAGTGAGTACAGTAAACTTCTGATAATCCGGCACCTTTAGGACCCAGGGGGTGCCGGATTATCAGATATGCCGGACTATTGGAAGGGGGGCTATGAGGGGTCTGAGGTGTGGGGGGGATGCCACCCCAGACCCATCATAGACCCCCCCCCCCTTCTGATAGTCTGGCTCTGCCCCAGGCGTCCTTGATTCAGCCACTGCTGGTCAGTTTCAGCAGCGGCTGAATTGGGGACGCCTGGGGCAGAGCAGCTGGGGTGCTGCAGGGTTGGTCCCGCAGCGCCGAGGGATGGGCACTACGGGGCCAACCCTGCAGCACCCCAGCTGCTCTGCCCCAGGTGTCCCTAAGTCAACCACAGCTGAAACTGACCAGCGGCGGCTGACTCCAGGAAGCCCTGGGCAGAGCTGCTCCACCCTGGGCTTCCTGGAATCAGCCACTGTTCAGTTTCAGCAGTGGCTGAATCGGGGAAGCTGGGCGCAGAGCAGCTCCAATTGTCCGGCTGCCCAAGCACTTCCAGGTTCCCAATGGTGCCGGACCATCAGGAGTGCCGGAGCATTGGATGCTGGACCAATGGAGTTTTACTGTACTTGAGTACAGTGGTGATGAGTGCTGGAGAAACCCTCAACTTTGGAAGGTGGTGCTCCTCAATGCCAGCTGTAAAGCGACAGGAGTGTTCTGGCAGATCTGTGCATGCGCAGATCGCCGGAACCCGGATCTTCCTGGTTGCAATCTACTTGCCACAGGCGAGTAGATTGCATTATTTGTCGAGCCCTGGTGATTAGCCAGATCTTCTGACTTGAAACCACAACTGGCCTTCCGAAGAGAGGAAACTTTTTTTTCCTCATACTTTCTCTCACGCTTTTGAGACTTCCAGACTTGTTCCTGCTCAACTGTGATTGTCTCTCCTCTCAGCAGTCAGAAAGCCTGTTACAGCTTGACAAGTAGAGAGGAAGAGAAGGCTTTTTATTTTTAATAAGCTTCAGGTACCTGACAGTCTTAAATTCAAGTGCATTTTATATGGAGACACAGGATCTTTATTTTCATCCTTCAGACTACGGTGTGTTTCTGTTGAAACAATTCCTGCCTCACATTAGTTTTGTATATAAAGCACTAAAACTGAGAGAGAAAATAATAATAGATACGAGTTATGAGATTATGTGATTATGCTTTTGGTTTTTGACTATTTTCTTTCTTTCACGTGAAGGCAATAGATCGCAGCATTTACTTTGAACTTCTTTACACCCCAGCCATCAAAGACTCCACAATGAGAAGATACACAATTTCAAATGCTCTTAGTCTGATGCAAATCTGCAAAGGAAAGGTAAGCTCTCAAACTGAAATAAAATTAATCCATTCAGTTGTTCAAATTCTTCTGGAGTTGTATTAAATGAGCAGTTGCAAGATAGTTTGATGTTGGAATGTCTGAACACATGATTGAACCTTTGTCTGCCAATATATGTAAGCTATAATTCCAGAGACAAATAGGTCTGTCTGTGGAACATCTAATATTTTCTAAGGCAGATGATTTTAAAATTGTCAAGATTTTTTTCAGAACAGTTTGTCAGTTGCTGTGGCATTCACAAAATCTTGGAGACTTAAGATTTGCACAAAAATAGATATTTGTGTATATTCTTAAACATACATAATGAATTTGTAAATGACAAAAAGCATGTCATGTAAACTTATCATAACTTATATGCAAGATCCTGTATTTAAACTATTTTATATTTAAATAAATTGAGAGCATCACTAAAGTCCTATTACATTAAAAAATCCATATTTTTGGCTGGCCACAGGTCAGGTTTCTGGCCGAAATAGTTCTGTCCTATATTCTACCTTCCTTCTGAAACTGAGGAATGAAAAAAGCCTTGTATCTGAAGACCTCCATGTCGCTCCTCTTCCTATGTTGCATCCCACCCAGGGCAACCTGTTAATCATGGTGAGGCTCACATCTCGTGCATATCAGCAAATCAGACTCCCCATCCACCAGTCCTCAGTAGAGAGCTTTCTCTTTCCTTTCTCTGTGGAGATGTGATAGATAGCACCACCCTCTGAATCTTTCTTCTTGGCCTACCAAGCTTGTGTGCTTCAGCACTGGGCAGGGACCTGTCTCTAGCTAAGGGGAGTTAGGCTGTTGCTACCTCCTGGACTTGGCTGGTTTTTTCCTTCCTGCTCAGTTTACTTAATAGCAAGGAAGAGCTGAGAGAAACAGCCAGGCAATTCTTTGTGGTGTCCCCACCTTCAAACTGGGGATAGGGGTTGATCCAGTGGGCTCCCAGAACCAGTGTGAGAGAGTAGATCAGTGTTTCTCCAGTGCAGCCACCAAGAGTTTTTCTTGCCGCTGCAGCCTGCCAGATAGTGATTGCGGGTGGAGGGATAGGGAAAGCATCTGCCCTTCCCTGGAACTGCTAGGAGAGATTGGGCCCTGCCCTCTCTTGGAGCCACAAAAGCTGGAAAAGTAGACAGCTGGGGTAAATTCCCCACCTTCCTGGGGCCATGGGTCGTAGATTTCTGGCTTTGATCCTGGGTTGACAGGTGGTAAGCCCCGGCCACATGGTAGCAGGCTTCAGTCAGGGTCTCTGACCTTGGGGATTGAGGCTTCAGGCCCAGCAGGCTCCATCCCCTAGTCACAGGGCTTCATACTCACCCCCGCTCCCCCATCCCTGCTGCTGTACTAAGCCTCTCACCCATTTACCCCGGCCCTTGCTGCCTCCCTACCCATGTCCTTATTCAAGGTTTAATTTGAACCCTGGCTTGATAGGGCTGAGTATATCTGCTGTGAAAAGTGATATTTGTATATTTGTTAATGTCATTTTCACTGCCTCCCAGTCTGCTGCTGTGAAAAATATTAAACATATAAATGTCAGTTTTCACAGAAGCTGACTTGCTAGCTAGCAAGTCATTTAAAAAAGCTACCAAAAAACCAAAAGAAACAACAAAAGATTAATATACAAAGCTCCTTATTTGTGTTTCTATTCTGTTTAGGTCTAGTAAAGAATACAGACAACTGTATGTTATTATTGAGTCTGCAAAAAATTCCTACATAAATAAATTACTATGATTTGGACATGCATGCATGCATATTTATTTGTTTTTCTTAATTAGTTATTTTAGGAAACCATTTTCATAGCAGCCACCATCAAGAGTTGGTGACTTCACTTTGAAGCCACCACAAATGTGTTGTAAGAACCACATAGATGTTGATATTGATAGCAGTCAGTATTAGCAGAGAGAAGTCAGTGGATGATATAAATGGGTTCTCACCATCTGACTAAAGACTAGCTATTTTAGCCAGTGTAATTGTTAATAGTGGTCAAAATGTGCTGCAGATTTGATTTCTGCATTGCTAAATTAATACTATTAGAATTGGGTTGTTTTTTCAACCTCCATCAAAAACTCTTTAAAAAAATCCAGCTTTCAAAACAAGTGAAGGATTTTGTTTGATGAAGGATTTTTTCATGTCTGTGGGTAATGGTTTGCAACTAAGGATACATCAGAGCAATTGCACACCCGCAGCTGGCCTGCATCAGCTGATTTGGGATTGGGCTACAAGGTTGTGAAGTTATGTAGACATTCAGCCTCAGGTATGGGACCTAGAGACTGAGGAGGATCTGAGAGTTTGGGCTGCAGCCAAAGCATAGACAGCTGCACAGCAATTTCACAGCCTTTCAGCCTAAGCCTTATGAACCTAAGAGAGCTGGCTCAGGCCAGATGCGGCTATGGCAGAGGTCTTTTATTACAATATAGATGGAATAAGTGTAATTGTGATGCTCTGTTTTCACATAGACTCTTGACCCAGCAAGGTCTGCAATGTATACAGAGTTGGTTTATTGTTTCCAGAGATCTGTAATCCACAATCTTTGTGGATTTGCCTGTTTCAGAAAGCAGCAGATAGTATTTCTAAATAGGGTCAACAGAATTAACTCTTAACTTCAAATGATACTCATAGCAGTATTAGTGTTCAGTTTATGTAAATCTTCTCTTTATTAATAACATTTATCTAAGATTAATGCTGCTTCTCCTTTATTATCTAGAACATAATTATATCTAGTGCAGCTGAAAGGGTAAGTCAATTATTTTTAGTGTAAATAAATTGCTTGAGAATTTCTGCTAGAAACATAAGCGTCATTATAGTTACCCTTTTGAATTTTTTCTTTTGGGTCTTCTGTATCACTTTATTGTTGAATTTTTTTATTTCTGCTAATGGAAGTAAGTACGTCCTGTTTCCATTAGTGATAGTAATTGTCTTGCTCTCATGCTAGCATCTCTAGCAACTCAGGAACCCATGTCTATATGAAATTTAAAGTTAATGGCTGATAGTTTCTGTAAATAAGATTATTTTATAAACTGTGACTCTAAAATACATTAAAGGGGTGTGTGTGTGTGTGTGTGTGTGTGTGTGTGTGTAGATATCCACAATTGTGTCTTCTGTTGTAGCCTTTGGAACTTCGAGGTCCATACGATGTGGCTAATCTGTATCCTTTTCCCAAGTAAAATCTGACGTTTAAGAATATTGTAGGAAATTTGCAGTTCACTTTAAACATTTTATATTGTGATACAAATATTCCTATGCCTTTCTCTCCCCCAGTCTCCAGACCTTTTTTAAAAATTGAGAATGACATCCTTGGTAGAGTAGATCATGATTGTGACAGAACTCATGTCAGCAGTAAGATTGTTTGCATTATTAATTTCAGAACAAAATTCATACTTTAGAAATACAGAAATGATTCCAGTATATGTCCCCAATTGCAGTGCTGAATAAGACAAGTTATAAAACAAAACCTTTCAGTGAAAAGATGAGGTACGATCCACAGATAACAACTCTAATTTGTTTTGACTTCAGTAGGAGTGTTTGTCACTTGGAGAATGTGGGTGTGTATACACCTGCTATATTTCACTCCATGAGACCAGTTGAAGAGTTCCTTCCTGAATCAGGACTTTGAATGGTCTCGGGAGAGTGGCAAACTTGTATTATTCCATGTTGAAAGTAGATCCCAGTGTCCTTTTTTCCCCAAATGAGGATTCCTCTCTTTCCCAAAGCTTTAAAATATTCTGTAAGATGGAAATTCCATGTTCTGGCCAACTGTGGTCCCCTTAACAATGCCCTACTAAGCAATGTTTCAAACCATGTTAGATGAAATAGCATTTAAACATGGTTTCCTAACTTCATTGAAAGGTTAGTCTGGATGGAGACAAGTCTGGGAAAGAATATTCAACAGGTCTGAGGGTTCTGTCCTCAAAAGGGAATAGGTTTTTCGGCTTAAGGCCTGATCCAGCCTTGCTTTGGACCTGATCCAACAGCAGAATCAATAGAATGTTGACAATGTAAGAACTTCCATTAGCTTCATTGGGCATCGAATCAGATCCTCGTTACTTTGAGTCACCCATACAATAGTACTACTCTTTGGGTTACTTTATGCAAGATCTTCAGAGGGGTACCCAAGTTAGTCTGTAACAGGAAGAACTTAAAAAACAACAAATAGTCTAGTAGCACCTTAAAGACGAACAAAACATGTAGATGGTATCCTGAGCTTTCATGGGCACAACCCACTCCTTCAGATGACAGCAAGATGTCAGTCTGAATTGCAGCTTTCATAGTTCCCAGTTACTTGTTATTTGACCAGATCTACCCCGGGGAAAGAACTGCTTAATTTGTTCACTCCTTTTTGTACACTGAGCTCCTTAACAAGGGTGACAGAGGTTTGTTGTTCGGTTTGTCTGAAAGTGACGCCAAGGCAGCTGTTTCTACCAACTGCAGAGCAGTCCTCCTTCATGGTGGTGAGTGAAAAGCACAGTTATCTTCTGTTTCACATTAACTTACTCTGACATTTATTTTCCAAATGGTGTTGGCCCTTCTCTTAAAGGAAGAGTCATCTTCGATGCTACTGGATCAACTCGGCAGCCCAGCTGCTCTGCCCCAGGCGTCCCCAAGTCAGCCACTGCTGAAAATGACCAGTGGCTGACTCCAGGAAGCCCGGGGCAGAGCAGCTCTGCCCCCGGCTTCCCCAATTCAGCCGCTGGTCAGTTTCAGCAGCGGCTGAATCGGGGAAGCCGGGAGCAGAGCAGCTCCAATGGTCTGGCTGCCCGGAGCACTTCCAAGTTCCTGATGGTGCCAGACCATCAGGGGTGCTGGACCATCAGATGCCAGACGAATGGAGTTTTACTGTATGTCGTCATTTAACAATAGTCTGAAGATAATTTGTCTCTTCTCTACTGCGGTGGAAATCAAGTTTCCAATTGTATTATATGCTACATTCACTGATGCATAAAGATGAATAAGTCTCCATGCCTTATATCAATTTCAACAACCTACTTTCTCTGGTAGTCACTTTGCAGTGTGCCACTGATTTCTCTTCTTCCTTCTTGACCAAAAAACTCTGTCACCTCTTAAAAACTTGTTGTTTTAATTTGTTTACTCTAGTTTAAAATCTCTTTCATTGTAAGAGAGGCCTGCTGAGTGTACCATAGGATGGCAATAAGCCGTGTGAATGATTAGTCATTTATGACCACAGAAATAATTTAATACCAGATCTAAGTTGCTGTCTATGCATTGAACACATCTGTGTATAGACCTGAACCTCTTAGCACAAAACAGGTGGGACCTGTACCTCTTGTAACTGACAGGTTTGATTTCATGTGTAAATCTCAGCCTATTCACTGAGAGCCCATATCCTCCTGCTAATCTGCAGTGACAGTATGGTGTAGAAACAACCTTGCAAAACTGGTATGAAAACTGCATTGCTCTGATACAAAACGTACTTGTTCTCCTTTTACCAGGATGTTGAAAAGAAGGTATTTTATTTACTTGCCCCCCAAAAAGTGCCCAGGATGAGTGAGCAGTTATTTTACAGGGTAGTTTTTGTCCCTGATACAATACATGTATATAGGAATATTTTTTTTCTATCCAACATGTAGAGGAGCATCTTTCCCGTTAGCATTGGTGAAAATCGCATGTATGTCTTGGGGGTGGGGGAAGACTAGAATACTTTTCAAGTGATGGTAACTTTATTATAATTGCCAATATCAGTTTAATCCTTTGGTAAAGTGCTTTAGAATAGACTGAAATGTTCTAACTGGATACGGGTAGGTTAAAGGACTATGCCAAAGAGGGTAACACTCAAATCTGTGTTATACCATTGCTTTTAATTCTTCAGAGTTATGATGCCCCCAAGTCAGATTTTTTTAAAGGGCTACTTATTGTAAAGGCCTGAACTGATCCTGAGGTAAAATGTAACAATGAATTCCAATTTTTAAACATCCATTCTAAAGAATGTAAAGTAACTTAAAGAACAAGTCATTTTGTTCAAAAGTGCTGAGCATTTTCAAATGCACTGGAGAAAATGTTACATCTTCCAAAATACAACATGTGTATCCATTCACTGTGGTTGGGCTATCTGCAAGGCATTTTCACATGGTATACAAGTAAGATTTCAGGAGAGGAAAGTAAAGCCTAAACTTTCATCTAGTTGCTTTTTATAGCTTGGTGAGTTTAAAACACTGTGGCTGTGTTAAGTCTGTTCTGCTTTTGATCTTAAGGGCTTGTAAATAAAATCACATTTTGTAACCCTAACAGCTAACTGCCTTATGTAGCAATTGAGTAGTAGCTTTCTTCTAAACCAATTAACCTGCCACTACACTGATAGATTCAAAGATTAGAACCATTGTGATCACTAGTCTGACCTCCTTTATAATACAAAATAATTCCTATACAAAAAGTCCAGTATTGATTTGAAAATTGTCAGTGATGGAGAATCCACCATGATCTTTGGTAATTCTTTCTAGTGGTTGGTTAATCTGTGTTAAACATTTATGCCATATTTCCAATCTTAATCTGTCTAGCTTCATCTTCAAGCTCTTAGATCATGTCATAACTTTCTTTACTAGACTGAACATCCCATTTTTTGGTACTTGCAGACTGTAATTCTGTCACTTTGTGGAGTTAAATAGATTGAACTCCTGGAGTCTGTCCGTGTAAGGCAAGTTTTCTAATCCTTTCATTATTCTAATGTCTCTTCTCTGAATGGCTCAGATTTTTCAATATCGTTCTTAAGTTCTATTCTAGCTTTTAATCAAAATAGTGTACAGCACCAAGTCAAACGCCTTACAGAAGTCTAAATATATTACAGTAATGCTATTACCTTTATCAACCAAACTTAATCTCTTTTAAAAAATAATTATAAAAAGCTGTGTTAGTTTCACAGGACCTATTTTGCATAAAACTATGATGATTTGCATTAATTAGATTATTATACTTTATTAATCAAGTGCCATGCCAGCCACTCTATTATCAATTATCAGTGTCAGTCTGACAAACCTGCAGTTATCCAGGTTACCCTGTTCATCCGTTTTTACATACTGGGACAACATTAGCTTTCTTCCAGTCTTCTCCAGTGTTCCATTACTATTGAACATCAACAATAAGAGGCCAGTGAGCTCCTCAGCCAGCTCTTCTAAAATTTTGGATACAAGTTATCTGGGTTACTGATTTAAAAAGGGCTAACTTTAGTAGCTGCTGTTTAACTTCCTCCTGAGATGCTAGAGGAATGGAACGTGTGCTACTATATGTTGACATTAGTATCGTTTGTTTATTTTCCAAAATACAGGACAGAAATATTAATTTAATACTTCACTATTATTGATAATTCTCTCTCTTCTGTCTATGGATATTAAAATGGTTAACTGGTTAAATGCCAATGTTTTAACCCATCAACCATTTAATTTAGGGCCTGCTTCCTGGTCCTGCCAGCCCTTCTACAGCTGGGCCAGTTCTGATGCAGTGTGACCTCCAGAATTCACTAGCAAGGGCTGATTAACCAGTTAACCAGTAAGCATACTGGAAAGCCTCATGCTTATTAGTGTGCTTACCAGTTAATTTTTTAACATCTCTACTTCTGTCTACCAATGGACCAATACCATTGTCAGGATTCTTTTTGATCCTAATATACTTCAATTCCGTATTGTCCTTAACTCTTCCAGAAGTAGCTCTTTCCTTGTGTCCCTTTGCTCCCTTATCAATCTTTTACAATTTCTAACTTCTGTATATTCATTACTGTCAACTTCCCTGGTTTTTTATTTATGTACAGTAAAATTCCAGTTGTCCGGCATCCAGTGGTCTGGCACTCCCGATAGTCCGGCACCAACTGGAACCCGGAAGTGCTCTGGCCAGCTGGACAATTGGAGCTGCTACACGCCGCTTCCCCAAGTCCGCTGCTGCCGCTGCTGAAACTGACCAGTGGTGGACTTGGGCAAAAGGAGCAGAGCATCTGGGGTGCTGCTGAGTTGGTCCCGCAGCACCGCCCTTTACCGCCCAGCAGCACCTCAGCTGCTCTGCTCTGTGCTGCTTCTGCTGCTGAAAATGACGAGCGGCGGGCTTGGGGAAGTCGCGGGTAGAGCAGCTGGGATGCTGCCAGGTTGGTCCTGCAGTGCCGCTCAGATGAGGGGCAGCGCTGCGGGACCAACACAGCAGCACCCCAGCTGCTCTGCCCCACCGCTTCCCCAAGTCGCTGCTGCCGCTTGCAGCCCCAGCTGGCCTGTTGCCGGCTGCTGCATGGCAGAGAGTTTGCCCCACATTGCGCCGTTCCCCGCCGCCCCAAGACCCCTCATAGCCCCCCTTCCATAGTATCTCCTGATACTCCGGCATATCCGATAATCCAGCACCCCCTGGGTCCCAAAGGTGCTGGATTATCGGAAGTTTACTGTAATAGCATGTTGTTGGGGTTTTTTTTAATTGTTTCCATTTTCTCTGTAAACCATTTTTAAACAATGTGGCCACCTTCCTTGACTGTGTTTCTTTGGGCAGTTAGTAAAATTAACAGAATTAGTATAGGGTTTATTTATGGTGCTACTGTTGTAACTGAGTGCTAATTGATTAATGCAAAGTCTCACTGCTGCTACTTAAAACTATTTACAAGTCTGGGTAGAACTGTTTTTACATCTACGGTATTAAGCTGAAACAAATCCACTTGATTTTTTTTTTGACCAGTTGTCCAATTTATAAGGTAATTTTAAGTAGGTTTAGCAGTTTTAGTTGCGTCTGTTCTATCAAGAAATTCTAAAGGCCTTGTTAGTCTTTCAAGATAATCTTTTTCCTTTTAAAAAAAAATTTCATTAGTATTGGGCATGTCAAATATGATGTTCCCTGGTTTTGCTGGAGCATCTCTTGAGGTGGAAGGACATGCAAATGACTATTGTGAGATTACACACCTTATCTGAGAGGAAGTGGGATGGCAAATGTTTAACAAAAGTATCCTTAATCTAAAATGTTAATTAGTTCATTGATGGTAGCTAAAGCAAAACAGAGTTTTAAACAAGTTATGATAGTCTTAGTAGTTCAACTTTGTTTTCAGACTCTTGTAAAGTCATAGTCTAATAGTTCTCTAATTGATGTAGTTTCCAGGCTGGCTCTGAATTTCTGTCTTTTAATATCTGTTTTAAGAAAGTACAAACCCAACTTTTTTCAAGGCACAAACCCACTTTCCTCTCTTCCTTTACAGGGACTAATCTCTATCCTCTGTTGATATCTTGTAGCCTCCGAAATCACGTGCTTACAAGAATCTGAAAGCTATATTTGCCCTTTATCTATTCTGTGTCAAGAGTTCCTGTGTGTTCTTCATTCAGGATATCAAGAATTGGTTCTATAGAATATACAAGATACAGATAGTGTCCTGCCTAATATTGGTGACCCTTCCAGGGTTTATGTGCCTTATAACTGATTGGTGTAAGTCACTGCTTATACCTATGCAGCACACCTACAGTTAGGCTACATCTATACTGGTGGCTTCTTGCTCAAGAACTCTTTTGTGGAAAAGTTCTTGTGCAAAAACTCTTCCACAAGAGAGGGTCTACACTGCCATGTGTTTTTGGCAAGAGATGTGCTTTTACGCAAGAGCATCCATGGCAGTGTAGATGCTCTCTTGCGCAAGAAAGCTCTGATGGCCATTTTAACCATAGGGGCTTCTTGTGCAAGAAATTCATGTTGCCTGTCTACACTGGCCTATTCTGGAAGAGCTCTTGTGCAAGAAAGCTCGTGGGGAGAGGAATAACTCTTCCAGAAGAAGCTCTGTTTTACAACGCTCTACTGTAAATTTACTTCTGGAGGAACGCTCGTGCAGTGTAAACAGCCGGCAAGTTTTTGCAGAAGAACGGCTGTTCTTGCGCAGGAAGCTGCCAGTGTAGACGTAGCCTTAGGGTTTACACTGGAACAACTGAACCAATAACCAACTTTAAACCATTCCCACTTCTTGTGCGCACAAGAGGGGAATGGCATGAACAGAGGAATGGCAGCAAATTCACTTGCATGAATCAGGATAAGCAAATGAACAGGCATCCTATTCTTGGGTATTTAACTTCTGGCTTCACTTCTGTTTTGATTCCCTGTTGCCTGCGGAATCTTCAGATGGCAAAAGTCAAAATAATTATTCCTGGAGAAGAGTAGCTGGGTGCCAGAGGGACGGGGGGGAGGGAGGCGGCGGAGAAGGGAAGACAGGGAATGAATGTAAGTAGAATGCAATTTGTAATGTTGGAAATATACAGGAATCTGTCATCCAAAAATCTAAGCATTTGGGAGTTTCCTCAGGAAAGGAATCCAGAAGCCCCTGCAAATCTGGATGAAGTGACCTTGTTAGCACTTGGTTACCCATTTCTGTGGGATAAAACAGAAGACTGAAATAAGTAATCTTTTGAATATGAACCAGTTTTCTCAGGTTTCTTTGATGTCTTTTTAAATGTGCTTGAGCACACTCATTTTACTGCTTTATAGTTGTGTGAAATGCACAGGCCACTACCTTAGAGAGCAAAAGTGATGCAATGCCACATGAAAACAGGGAATTTGGGATTGGAAGCATGAGGCAATCTTGGATTATCTCCCTTATGATCTAGACAAGAGAACACAAATTGGACATATTTGCATCCATTGCTTTGTTGCAGCATTATGTCTGTGCAGGAGATGAAGAAGTAAAGTGTTAGGCAGATGTGCAGAGACAGACTGAAATGAGCAGTTAAAATATTAGTATTACTTTTACTTGAACTGTTTTAAACTTTGATTTTTTGTCCATTTTTGAATTCCAGAAACCAGAAAGACTGCCTTTGGGGTGGTATACACCAAGAAAAAACCCCGAGCTGCAGAGGAGGAAGGAGTTCTCCCAGTTTGCAAGAAAGCCAAAACTGAAGTATGAGGCTCAAACCCAACTTCTCAGCTTCCACAAAGTCCTTTCGTTCCATGCCACCCATCCAGCAATTCCTTGTTTCACTATTTTAATTTTTCTTTTAATTAAAGAAACTTCTAAGTTCATGCGAGAATAAGGATGTTGAAATCCATAACAAATCATTATGATATGGTGAAATTCCTGCTAATGGCAAAAGAATAATGTATGATGGCTTTGCCATTGTTGTTAGGCAGTATCCATAATCTTCTAACTGGCATAAGAAAAATAATTGCATGGTGCAAAATAGCATTGCCTATTTTTATTTCATTATGATTGCCTGCTGAAATGGAGATTGTGGCATCTTTGAATTGCAAGGAAATCCCCTCTCAGTTATTTATATTGCAGTAGCTCCTACTCCCTTCAGTCTGTTATGTTAGACAGGATGCAAAGATATAATTAAAAGACCGTCCTTACCCAGAAGAGTTTAAAATCAAAATATAATATGAGAGACAAAAGCTAGTTACAGTAGAACCTAAGTATCACTAATATGTGTGAGATCAGTGTGACAAGCAGTGGTCACAGCATGCCAGCTGTCTAACCCTAGGTCTAAGTAATCTTAGACAAATGAAACTTGCATTAGGGTTTATGTTCTCCAGCAAGAGCATCTATTCTGTTACCACTTTCTTTCCCCCTCCCCACTTTCTACCTCAATGCATATAATCCAGCTGCCTACAAATTATAATCAACTCCCTCCTGCAAAATGCTAAGTGCTCTTCAAAGCCTTGATTAATGCTTTTCTTTTGATGAGCTAATATGAAAGAGGGATAAGAGACAGGGATATGATAGCTGTATCATAAACTATAACAATTTCAGCCCCAAGGCCACCTCTGGAAGTAAGCCGAGGATGCTAATTACAAGGCAAATCTCAACAGCTGGACTTGGCCCCATATGGAGTTTTGCTTTAGAATACATGAACCCTTTTAGAAATGGAGTGCATTAGTCACAAGGAGCTTCTACTTTGATACGGGTCCAGTGCAATTTATGCCTTTGGTGCCATTGACTTCCTTGAACTTTGTTCCTGATCTGCATCTTGTTGTTTTTCAGTCATTGGGTATCATTACATTAATTTGTCCTGTCGAGATTCATAAACAAGGTCCTGACATTCTGGCTGAAACAAAGGGAAGATTAAATCCAGCTGACTTCTAAATACAGGAGTGGCACTGCTTTCTCTTGCCATGGCCAGAAATGGACTTACCTTGAGTGAGAGAAATTGCTTGCTGAGTGATGCATAGAGAGAGACTTGTGAACATGGAGCAAGCAGCATGGTGATCTTGCTTGCTATTTGTTTAACATCAGTTTGAAGTTGAAGATAACCTTGCTAACTGTTTTATCTCCCTCCTTCCCAAGCACTGACAAAATAGTAAGAGACACAACATTTAATTCTTTAAATAATTTGTTTCTCGCTCGCCTCTGATGCGTGGACAATATAAATATTTAAGTAGAAATGCAGACAAAAGAAAAATCCACAGCCTGTTGCATGTCCTATTTCTAGCAAGTTCTGTTCCTAGCTCTCATAAATACTGAGCTGGTCTGTTGCACAGAAGAGAGGTGAAGCTGCAGTACGGGGGTGGTGGGTAGTGACAGGGATCTACTACAATTCAACAAAAAGCAACCCATTATTAATTCCCAGCATTTACAGAGATTCTTGCACTTGCATTTAGTGAGCTGGATTAATTAGGAGATGCTTTGGAAAACACTTGTCTGGGACGAGGATGATTTGTTTCATCCATCATGATAGGTGGCTGCTAAAGAATTCTGTAGGTTCTGCTGCTTTATGGATGGATCACATCTATGCTTTTATTATTACGTTTGGTTATAAGCACATCTTCGTAATAAAATATTCATACACTCTGCCAAAGTCTAAATATAATTAAATGTTTTGAATGACTGTCTGTACCTTCTCGTGCAGTGGTGTATCACCAGGACTTGATATGAGGTTTCCTTCTAATGTTTGTTAGCTAAAGTCTGACTCAACTGTGGAGGGTAGGAGACTGTAGACTGTGAAGCAGTGGTAGGGTAGCTCTCTTATTTGAAAGGTTGTGACACTGACGTGGTTTTTATTAAATGCAGTGTAAGCCCACAATAACATTAAAAGAGCCAGAACTCCTACCTGGTGCATCCAGGGATTAGAGTAAGGGAGACCAGGGTAAAATACAGCTTCCACTAAAAGCTGGAGCGTAGGGCTGTCCCCAGTAATTCTGGTGCCTCTCACAGCCCACCACCAGCACTTCCCCCTGCTGTAGGGAAGCAGGAGGTTGCCAGCTTTACCAGACCAGCTGGACTGGATGCCATTTGCATCCGAGGGATGATAGGGGAGCGGAGGCAGACTAAATTGGCTCCTCTCCCCCCCCCCGCCCCAGCATGGGGCCCGGGAGCAACTTCCCCCCTTCGCCCATTATGCCACTGCAGCCTGCACTCCCACCACTTACTGATTGCTGCCTGTTGAGAGCAGCAGCTGGGTGCAGCCTGCAGGGACCCAGCTGGGGCTGGCAATTGGAGGGAGGAAGGTTGGTTGGGGGCTGCTGGAGCCCTGGCATTGAACTCATGGAGGGGGGGCAGCTAGGAGATGAAGCCGTCTCTGCCTGTGGCTGTTTAACATCCCGTCTCTAGTACACTGCCCCACATTTAGTGGTGCCCTATGCAGCAGTCTGTGCCTAAGGATGGCTCTGGCAAAGGGAGAGCTGCTCTTCCTCTCCCAGCATGGGCGAGTGCAAGTACAGTTCCCTCTTCCTAGGCTATTGCTGTTCAAACTTCCCATCCTGTTTGGCTTTGCTTTAGCTACTGCTTAGCAGAGGAGCTGGTGCCTGCTCAAACTGATCAAAACAGAATTTTTACATCTAGTATAGACCACTCTGCCTAACATTTTTTAAATACAGAAATGAAATTAAAAAGGCATTTAATAATGGAGAGACATCCTGCTTCCGCGCAGGTAGCTCCAGGTAGACAAGTAGCTTTATGAAGAAACCACATCTCATCATTTAGCTAAGAGAGGCAAAGAAGCAGATTGTCTGGTAGTTTCCTGTTGCTTCAGCCACACACCTTCTTGATCTGGCAGAATACACGCAGATCAAAAGAGCAACACCGTTTATTAAATTTTAAATAAGATCAATACAAAATGTACATAAAAAACAGTGCACATGTACAAATATACATCTGTCTTTCCTTAGATCACTATATACCAGCTTGCCAGAGGTGCATGTTCCTTCTCTATCATCCTCTTACCTTTAAAACATTGTTTGACCCAGCAACCAAACAATTACTTATTGTTTGACCTGGGCTTCTTTATCAACAGCTAAAACAACACAAGTCCAATTATTGAACCATTCCTTTAATTCCACTTGACATCTTAGTAAACCTTCCATTGCTTTCTACTGTCTTCCACATATCACCACTCAGTTTTACCTGCTTATTCTAATACTGAGAGTTAACAGTGACAGGTCAACAATGACATGTTAGCTAATTAGGCCTTTTGATAGACTTAGCAAGGGTACACTTGGACTGTTGACTAAGATAAGGCCAAGGAGGGTGTTAATGTTACTGATTCAGGTTGCCACAAATCGTAACTGTAGCTCTCTGTATAAAACCAAAGGTAACATGACTTCTTGTCAAAGATCAACAATAATCATTTAAATTACTAACAAAATAAATAAAGCAACTTTAAACCAATGGAATTTTAACACAAACTGCTTTAAATATCTGAATCTTTGTTCCGGAGTATTCCTAGCAGGGCAGCTACAAATACTCCAGTAAGATAAGCAGTTTTTCTTCCATAAAAGTATCATGTTCAGTGCAATTTTTCTTGAGGTTTCTTGGTGCCTTGAAACTGCTGAAGAGAAGATGACTTTTCTCTGTGCAAGTAATTTTTCTCTCTTCAGAATTTGTTTACATGGGAGTTCTTGTGGGACTTCTCTTTAAGGCTACTGAATATCTCTTTGGTGCCATTTTGCCACTGAAGAACGAGATCCATAGGGGTTTTCTCTACCTATTCAAAAGAATGAAGGGAACCGGGTTTAATTTCAGTTTATTTTTTCCCCCCAAATTGTTAATTGCAAAAAAAAAAAAATTAATGATGACAATAGAGGTTACTTTCCACCATGGCTTTGGAAATATTTTTCCCTGATTTTGTGTGCAGAGATAAACTAATTTGCTTTATTTTAATAACTGGTTACACACATCTCTGTATTACTCCATAATTGCTATTGATAGAATTGCCAAATACAAAATGTCAGTTTGGGGCTTCTTAAATTATTCTTAGTAACCTAACCTAAGCAGAACTTTAATTGTGATATAGCCAAAACCAGCCATCAGCTGTGGGATGACTAGCTTAGTAGGACAGATTTTGTTTTAGGGGCTAAAGGCCAGTTTCAGTTTCAGTGATATTTAAACTACTACAAACACAGTCAGGTGCAACAGGTTGTAACAAAGAATTGCTCCAAAAGAATATAATCTCTGATTTTTTTCTTAAAATAGGTCACCTGGGTAGATTTAAGGTGGGATATAATTTTAAATCAGAGCTGTATAATTTTTTATTTTTTTTACTTTTCAAAAATGCACTGAAAGTTTTTAATGAAACAGAAAACACGTTTCTTTGTTTTATTTTATAATCTTATTAAAGAGGTTAGAATAGATATCACAATGGTCCCTTCTGGCCTACAGGCCTATGAAAATGTTATGATGGGGGGAGTCTGTACTAGTCTTACTTACGCAGTTCTTTATGTGTAGATTTGCTCCATACATAATCAGGAGTCTAATCATTTTATAACGATTCAGCCTCACTGCATCATGCATTGGTGTATCTCCCTCCTAAAATAAACAAAACGAGACTGATTGCTGGCTTAGATTCTGCAGTACTTGCCCATCGTTCAAGGCTGCCCACAAAAGTACACAGTAATTTTACAATCAACTGGAATTATAAAGGCATCTGTCAGCTAGATGCTAGATTATAATTGAGAGGTAGCCTCTGTGTTAAGTATAATATGTAATTTACTTACTCTGTCTTTGGCATTGAGGTCTGCTTCACAGGCAATGAGGTGCTCAGCACATTCATACTGACCCGTCCTCACAGCTACGTGCAAAGGTGTACTGAGCAGCTATTTGAAATGGGAAGAGAAAACAATCAACACAAAATAATCAAATCTGATTCAGAGCCAGTACGTGGAGAACAGCTGTCAAAATAATGGATGGAAGATCAATTTTTCACATCCTGCGTAAAAGGCCATAGAAGAACATACCTTGTCTCTGGCGTTTCTGTTTATTCCTTTGTTTAGCAGGAATTTAAGAACTTCCAGGCTTCCTCCACGACATGCCCAGTGAAGCGCAGTAGAGTCAAGCTACAACCAGAAAATAATTGAACTCAATGTCAAAAACCCACAAAATTAAACAATTGCACTAAAATATTTAAAATTAATAAATTATTTTGTTTTTAATTCAGTATGACTGAAATCAAAGTACTGCAAGTCAGTGATCATTGAGCTGTGGCTTTTAGCAGCTTTTCTTATTTGTCCCCGCTGTCTATAGTCCTGCTGATTCGTCCTCCTCCACAAGCATTGCATATTGTACTTAAAGGCAGTGGGATCTGTCAGTGCTGCCAGATCAGAGGGTGTCTGGGCCAGATGATTATATGGGTTACTTGATGATTGTAACTAGGGTTGCCAGATGGTTGAAACAAAAATACCGAACACCGAAAGGGGGGGGGAGAACCAAAGTTGTTGAGGGGGGAAAAAAAAAGGACTCCAAGACTTAAGCCAAAAAAAAAAATTGATCATACAACAGCATTAGAACCCCTTTAGGAGTGAGTGCAGGGATAGAAACGGGAGCGGTTGAGCACTAAGACCCACGGGAGTTATTGCTTCCCCTTGGTCTTTTGCCAGCAGCCTTGCGGAACCAGGTAAGCATGGGGTCGGGAGGCTGGGGGTGCTGGGAGCCAGGGAGGGGGGGCGCTGAGTGTTTGTAGGGTTGCCAGGTGCCCGGCATTTTCGCCTCGTGGCTGGGAAAAAATCAGAAAATACCGGACATCTTAGGTGTCTGGTATTTTCTGAATTTTTTTTACTAGACAGGAGGTGAAAATACCGGACTGTCCCAGTGAATACCAGCCACCTGGCAACCGAATTAACATACCTTAAACCTACACTAAAACAGTTCTAGCCCAAGCAACTTTATTTTGCTATAGATTCACTTAAAACAAGAGGGCCAAAAATTTTCAAACGTGGCTGCCTATATGGAGCCCCCCCTCTAATTTTAAACTATCCCATTCTTTCAAAGATATCCTTCATCCATGAATCCCAGTGAACCCCTTGCAAGTGATGAGTGATCAGCAATTTTAAAAATTAGGCTGCTTGTGTTTGAGTGCCTGTTATGGGTTTAGAAACCGAACTGTGGGCAACTAAAAGCATGGTGTTCAGTTTTTGATGTCTAGCGATAATTTTTTACTCTATTTTAATGCCTTTAGGCTACAAAATATAAGAAAAACAAGGTGCAGTGTAAAGAACTATTCTCTGTTCCAAGCTCTTCTGCAGAGGGGGAAGAGAGTCCCTCCTACTTCCCAGGATTCCTCCAGCCTGCCCCTTAGAATTCCTTCCTTTTCCTTCATCCCTTCTACATCTCCCACCTCCAGACGCTATTAAGTGAGGCTCCTCTCAGCCCTGCTAAGTAGCAGGAGTGGAGAGGAACAGAAGCAGCAGCAAATGTTGTTGCTACTCGACTCCAGTTTAGATCAGCATTCTAGAAGAGCAGCACCCTCCCTTCTACTCAGGGCTGAAATCCCAGCCCTGGCATTAGGGTCTGTATTGCAATGCATTCATGCACAGTGGATGAGGATGTGGCATCTCTACCATTTTCTAGAGGTGACAGGCCTGGAGTGGTGTCCTGACCTCAGGTAACATGCTACTACTCTTTGCTATGCTTCTTTGGGCTTTGCTCAGGCTCTTTGCTAAACAAGCAACACAAGATATGCTGGGCGGTCTTTTTCTCATTCTCATTCCTCCAGCAGCCATACTGGGGTGGGTGCAGAAGGAGGGGCAGGCACCCTTTCTTTATACTCCTTTCTCAATAGTGCTGTGTGCGGGATACGTTCTGACAAGCTGCTCTACTTGTGACAGGCCCAGCCATTCTGATCTCTCTTGTATGGGTCAGCAGGTTTTACAAAGAAATGTAAATGGAAGTGCATACCATATCTCGGAACTCAAGTTTGGCTCCAGCTTCCACTAGCTTTTCCACCAGCATAAGATGTCCTTCTGAGCATGCCCTGTGCAATGCAGTGCGTTGGTACTGTTGATTAAAATAGTGATAAATCAAATATACTGTGTGGCACAAAGATTTGTGCTATTTTTTTCCATCTTGTACCCTGGGATGAGAACAAACACATTTTATGCTGATTCATTTTTGAGTGTGTATGCTTTTGAGATCTTAAAGCTGCCAGATTTTAATAGCAACTTAGTAGATGAGAACTGCCTATCCAGCACATTTTAAGGGGCATGAGTAATGGCTACAATGTGGCATTCAAATTAAAAACCTGAATCTCTTGAATTCCCAAGTCCATGTTATACTATGTTGCAAATACGCTTTTAAGTAGGGTATAGTGTAAGGGATCAGATAGTCCCTTCCTATCTCAGAATGTGGCAGAGTCAGCTATCCAGATAAAGCTGTGCTTTTTAAGACCGAACTAATCCAGTTTTCATAATTGTGCAGACAGGCTTCTGAGTTGTAGCGCATTGTCATGGAATCCTGCAGCAATGAAGGGCCTTTAGCCAAAGGAAATCAGGGTTTTCTGATTGCTATCATGTTTCCAATAAATATACAGACTTTCCTAGGTAAATATATACCAGGGTGGACAAATACTGGCCTGTGGGCCAGATCTGGTTTCGGAGGGTTAGCCCCTTGTGGGCTGCTGCCATTATATTTACCTGCACCTCCACAGGTATGGGCAATTGAAGCTCCTGCTGGCCATGTATTGCTGTTCCTGGCCAATGAAAGCTGTGGGAGGTGGTGTCCCAGGCCACGCGTCTTCCTGCAGTACCCATTGCACGGAACAGCTGACCATGGCCAACAGGAGCTGCAGTTGGCCGTACCTGCAGAGGTGCAAGTAAATATGGCTGTGGGTGCCCCGCCAAGGGCTAACCATGGTGGACCACTGCCATTTTATTACTCACCCTGATATATACTTAAATATATACTTTGTTCCCAAAGGTCTCTTTAAAGCAAGAAAACTTAAGTTGTAGTTTTCTATAGTTTACGCTCTTTCTTTTATGCTGCAGGAGGATAAGAAAGGTTACAAAATGTAGTGGAAATTGGAATTTTGTCTAACTACACCCTGCAATCTCTTGCTGCTGTGTTTCTGAAGTAATAAGAATACAAGTTGTACCTTATCACAAGCATCTGGGTCTCCTTTGTCTGACAGGTATTTTTCAATAACTGGTAATTTATTCTCCAGTGCAGCTTTTAAAAATGTAGGTACATCCACAGGTCCTGTCTGATAGAGACAAATGTACAGAATATAAATGTCACAGCTGTATACCGTTCCAGAAAACCAATAAAGTCTTTCATAAAAGAATGTACTTTCTAAAAGCAGAACTTACAATAACTTCTGGTTCAGGTTCCTTTAAAACAGGCACTTTCACTTTTATGCATTTTTTCCGTTTTTTCAGCTGAATAATTTTTTCAAGATCTTGCAAGTTTTCAAGTTTTGGTCTTTCCTCTAGCTTTTTCTTCTTGAGCTGAATGAAGTAAGCAAATTATAAGACTTGAGTCCACAGGGAATACAAAACTCTTTTCCTTTCAGCATGGCAATGCAGTGTATACTAGTCACCTAGCTAAATTTAGTCAAGTCACTTAATTCAAATTGGAAATAAGATGCCAATGTTTAACGGTATAGGATAATTAACCACTGGAATGGGTAGCTAAAAGATGTAGCTAATACTCCATCACTTGTAGCCTTTAAGTTAGATTGACTCTTTCTAAAAACTATGACCTTTCATTAGAGCCCAGCTTAGATACAAAATTTGTATCCATATCCAATTTGATAAGGTAAACCGTAAATATAAGATGAATAACTGCAGATTTGCAGGGCTCTAGATATAATATATTGAACTGTATCCATCCAGAATCTACAACTATCTGCAGATTTGCAGGGCTCTACATTCAATCACAATTTGTTGTGATAGGTACTGGAATCACAGAGTGACATACTACAGCATCTGTAATACAAGGTCACACTGTTTATCATAATGGTCTCTTCTGACCTTAAAAATCTATAAAACTTGTGAATTGTGACGGCTATACTGATGCTATGGCTAGCAGAAGTATCTACAAGTAATTTTTGCATCTGTGTTTCCTTGAGTCCTGTTCAACTCATCTAATTTCTTCCTTAAAAACCCATACCGCATGTCATAGTTCATAGATTTGCACAAGCTATGAAGGAAGAACTTTGTTTTTCCTCTTTATAGCATAAAATTCCACTTTCTGCATATTGAATCATTGCCCGTGGAATTTTATAGTCAACTAGAGATGCTGAGCGCATGTAACTCCTATTGAATTCAAATGCAAATGCACTGTCTCCAGAATCTTTCAGGATGTGGCTGTTTCCCCCCCTGCATTATTGTGTGGATGATGGCTTTAGCTTCAGGAAAATATGCCTTTAAATGAATCCAGGATTCCATTGACCTGTGGTTTCATTCAATATTGTTACACTGCAGTAATCTATACTACTGTCCTTAAGAAGAGGTGCCAGTAAATGTGTAAGACCTAACTCAGATGTGGTGAAAAAAGGGTGTAGCTACACTGAAGTCACTATAGTTGCACCTGCTTACAAGTATTAATTTGGCCCCTAATGACTGATCTAACTAATCAAGAGCCTGGTTCACCCACTTTTACCTATAGGCTGTGTCTAGACTGGCACTTTTTCCGCAAAATCATCTGCTTTTGCGGAAAAACTTGCCAGCTGTCTACACTGGCCGCTTGAATTTCCACAGAAGCACTGATGATCTCATGTAAGATTGTCAGTGCTTTTGCGGAAATACTATGCTGCTCCCGTTCGGGCAAAAGTCTCTTTCCTAAAAACTTTTGCGCAAAAGGGCCAGTGTAGACAGCAGAGATTTGCTTTCCGCAAAAAAGTCCCGATCATGAAAATGGCGATCGGGGTTTTTTTGCGGAAAAGTGCATCTAGATTGGCCATGGACGCTTTTCCGCAAAAAGTGCTTTTGCGGAAAAGCGTCCTGCCAATGTAGCTTTTCTGTTAAAATCATGCCAGTGTAGACGTAGCCATATTGTGTAGTTCTCCTGACTTCAGTAGGACCACTCAACAGAGCACAGTGCTTGTGAGAGAGGGCTGGGAGCATGTGAGCCAGCCCTCTGATCACTTAAACATCAGCCAGCTGCCTTGAGAAGACTAACTGAGCAGGTGTAAGTAATTAGCAGATCAGGTTGGGAGGCTGGATGAGCTAATCATACTCCTTTGCTGATATACTAAGAAGGTCACAGGAAGTCAGTGCTGAGGTTACAGAAGAAGTAAGCAGGACTATCTGACCCTAGTGATCTCAAGAAAGGATGTCTCTCAGTGCCACAAGAAAGAGCTGAAGGTAGAGATTTATTGTAGGAAATGTTGCCGCATGGGACTATGTGGGTGTTGGGGAAGTGGAATGTAAATAAATCATGCAAAGTTGCTACTCAGTTGGGGTATGGCTACACTAGCCACCCTAGTTCAAACTAGGGTGGCTAATGTAGTCATTTGAACTTGCAAATGAAGCCTGCGATTTAAATATCCCGGGCTTCATTTGCATCTTCCCGGGCGCTACCATTTTTAAATGCCTGGTAGCTCGATCTACCTGCCTGCGGCTGGCTACACGTGGCACGGACTTGGTAGTTCGAATTAACACTCTTAATTCGAACTACCGTTACTTCTCCTGCAATGAGGAGTAACGGTAGTTCAAATTAAGAGTGTTAATTCGAACTACCTAGCCTGTGCCACGGGCAGGTAGTTCGAGCAACCGGGCATTTGAAAATAGCGGTGCCCAGAAACATGCAAATGAAGCCCGGGATGTTGAAATCCCAGGCTTCATTTGCAAGTTCAAATGACTACATTAGCCAGCCTAGTTCAAATTAGGGTGGCTAGTGTAGCCATACCCTGGAAAGCCTGAGCGATTTCTAGGGCATGCCCTGTTATAGTGCTACATGAGAAGGAAAGGTGGTAGAATCTGGCTGTAATTAACTAAAAATGTAAAATGGCTGGGTAAGCAGATACTTCATGTCTTCTTTTAAAGGGAATTTAACCACGTAGCTTCAAGTTCCCTTATTTTGAATGTGCTGTGCCATAAGGGTCTTATCCAAAGCCCCTTTGAATCACTGAAAAATCAATCGCTGACTTCATGGTTAATAAGCATGTCATGTTCTTGAAAGAAACCCCATTAGTAATAGGAGACTAAGGGATAAGACTTAGTTATTAATGCCTGGCTGGGGAATAGTGTGATGGTGTCTTTTGAGAAACAGGGGTGGTCTAATGCAGTGGTCCTCAACCTTTTTTCATTTGTGATCCCCAGAGCTGGGGAAATTTTTGTTGGAGCCAAAAAAAAAAAAAGTGCCAGAAACATTTTGTTGTTTTGGTCCTTTAACTTAATGCGCTGGTCCACTCCCTCACCCCCACCATGTGTACGTTGAGCCGGGAAAAGAAAATGCCAGCCAGCCACTGTGGACCTTCCCCCCCCTCCGCCCAGGAACCGCTGGTCTAGTGGATGGGGACAATGGTTATCTTTATGAATGGGAGACTTTTTCCCATGTATGCCACTCCTAACATACTGTACAGCTGGTACCTTTTGGACAGCAAAGATTCCTAGTTCTTAAGTTAGAAATTGCAAATGAATAGACCTTCAGAAGCAGCTTTACAGTATTACTGGCATGATGCAAAGTCCATTGAAGTCCATGGGATCCTTTCCTCTGACTTCAGTGGACTTAGATGGGGCCCTCTGTCCTTCTCACTGGGCTGTGAGATGCAAAGATTTTACTGCTTAAACTATTTCAAGCGCAGGAAAATCATGCAGCATTTTAGGGGCTACACCCATATATCAGCCCCACGATGAGAAAAAATGAACACAAAACTAAAGAGCTTACTTCTGCCTGCAGTTTTTTCTCCTTTTCATGGGTCTCATTTGCTCGAGCCAGGGAGTGTTCAGGGAGTGTCTTAAGGTCCTCTTGTTTCTCTAATTGTACAACAGTTTCGTACTCTCCATTTTTGAAGTCATCTGGAAGGAAATCTCCAGTCTCTTTACTGTCACTCTTCTTCCCTGTCACCTGTGAAAGAAAACATGGTGCTTCAATCCCAAAATATTGAGTTTCAAGTACCCACCTAATGGGAGCACTTAGTAACTGGTAGCCAGATGCAGTGTTTAAAAAAAGATAAAATTTGACATGTAAGGGTGGGTGGGTGTGTGTGTGTGTGTGTGTGAGAGAGAGACACACACACACACAGGGACCAATGCTTACTCATGCTCTGCAACAGGGTTAACTTTATGACAATGGTTGCTGCAACTTCATGAAAGGTCTGATCCAACACTGTTGAAGTCAATGGAGAAATTGCTGTCAATGGATATTGGAGTAGGTCCTGTAGCAGCCAGTGTGAATTATACATTTCTGAGTCTCCATTCTGATTGGCTGGGTCTTTGGTTGCTGCTATAACCAAAGTGTCTGACTACAAAGCCAGCCTCTCTTTGTCTGTTTTCCCATTAATTTCTATCCTGTGTAACATTAGAAAGTCATAGACGGTACAGGTGGAATGACCAATTAAAGCCACCTACACCACTTCTTGTCCGTGCAAAATCAGTACTTATTACTTACAAGCATAAGTAATGTGTAATCCGTGTGCAGACATAGCTAAAGATTCACACTTAGTCTTTGTGAGCTTGTGGTCTTAATTCAGACATGTACAATAGAGTTAAAACAAGTGTGATATATAGGCTGAGAGCCTCGATTCAGCCACTGAAGTCAATGATAAAGTTCCCATTGATTGCAATATTGTGGGTAATAACGGCAGGTAGCCTATACACAGCAGGTGGTGTTCCTATGCCACAACAAAAATAAGAACAGTCTTTTTGAAAGTTTCCTATGATTGCTGAAACGCCTTCAAAATGTGTGTGTTGGGATTTATTTCACTAACATGAACTGGAATGGTTTTGCAATGAAACACTGTCACACAATTTTATTTGGAGAATTTAGCAGTGCAAAAATTAGAGGGACCTTGCCACAGAATTTAATGCCAGCTATGCGGTACAGCAGTTCTGTCTTAAAGTAGTCCTCTGGGAGGAAACGGAGTTTCCTAATAACATCCCAATGTTCCTCTAGGTTTGACCACTAAACTGAGCAAACATGACAAATGACGTTTTTATATTAGGCTGCATACTACAGAGTCAATATTCAAGCTGATTCTGTTTTGGCCGTTATCTTTCAAAAACCTACTTAAACCATGAAAAACAGTTTTATAGGCATTTTTGTGAGCACTTTTACTTTGTTTCCTTTGCATTTTTAATATAGTCTTGAAGTGGGCTGTGCCCACGAAAGCTCATGATACCATCTACATGCTTTGTTAGTCTTTGAAGTGCTACCAGATGATTTATTTGTTTTAAGTTTATCCTGTACAGACTAACTCAGCTGCCCCCTGAAGTCTTGCTTATGTAATCTAGACTAGTGACTCTCAACCTTTCCAGATTATAGTACCCCATGCATGAGTCTGATTTGTTGTGCCTACCCCAAGTTCCGTCTCCCTAAACTACTTGCTTACAAAATCAGATCTAATATACATATCACAGCACTCACTGAAAAATTGCTTCCTTTTTTACCATACAATTATAAAATAATTGGAATACACTATTGTACTTACTTTTCAATGTATAGTATATAAATCAGTATAAACAAATCATTGTATGAAATGTTAGTTTGTACTGACTTTGCTAGTGCTTTTTGTGTAGACTGTTGTAGAACCCTAGGCAAATACTTAGATGAGTTGATGTACCACTTGGAAGACTTTTGCCTACCCCCAGTGGTACATGTATCCCTGGTTGAGAACCACTGATCTAGACTTCCTTCTGCTCTTACTGAGTCTACACTTTTTTAAAATAATGATTTGCAGTTCCATACAAATACAGCAACTAGGCAAAATGTATACAACAAATGCCAAGCTACACCATTCCTTCTGGTGAGTCATCTTCCAATACAAAACCCAGTTGTTCACCATGTAATGTTATAAAGTAAACACAAACCTCAAGGAAAAACTAAAACAAGCTCCTCCCCACCTAATGTGGCATAATAAATATTATGTACCTAGAATATCACAGTGGTAGTTGTCCTTTTTAAATACCTGTAATAAGAAGACACTCACTGATTAGTGACCATGAAAATCCTGAGATTACAATAATCATGAGTGGAAAAATAGCTTATACCTACCAGCTCCTCTACTTTCAGCATCATCATGTTTTGCTGATTTGGTTGTAAGTTGTACTCCTTTATGATTGAAATCCCCTAGTGCTCAATTCAGCTCTGCTGAGACTCACCAAGACTGCTTAGCTTATATATCTTTGGGAGACTGAGTGAGATAATCTTCCAACCTGGGAATCCAAGTACATCTCTAACCCTGCCAGCTCAGAGGTAGATGCATTCTCATTCCACATGTGTTAACTAGCCAGACCTAGTGTCGGGGTCAGGATAGGGTGGGGATGTTCTGAGGGAGAGGGTTAGGCTTACAGTCTAACCACACCGACTGTGTGTCTCATTTTGCACTGTGAGCTCATCATTCCATTGGCAATGACTAAATCGCTCAGCAATGCTAATCATTCTGTCTATCCAGTGCCCACTAGGACAGCTGTCTGTTGATATTGCTTTTCCCCCAACCCCCTGACTTTCAGACTTCTAGGAGGCATTGGAAAGGGTAAGTGATCCATGGGCAGCACTTGTAGTAACAGTTTTTTCTGATTAGTGGACTGACAGACCCTTAAATCTTGGGAAGCCATTTTTTATTATGCTTTATTCCTGGTCTGTAAACAGTCTTTTAGAAGAAAAGATTCATCTTCGCATGATGACACCCTTCTATATTTGTTGGAAGGAATTCTCTAAAGGGATTACTAAGCCAGAATGATGTCTCTGGTGCTAAAAAGGCCTATGACATGTTAAGTGTAAGATGTCAAAAACAGACAGGCCTGCATTTTCCCTGGAAGTTGTCACTGATTATAAAGAGAATAATAACTTATGACCTGTTACTGTAAAACAAGTAAAATAGCTGCTTTTGAAAGCAATATTCTCCTTTAGAATCTCAGGGAATATGGATGCAAAAATGACGCACTTTGCGAGTGGACTTGGCTGATATGTATTAAATGGGGAGCGAGTTATGGGCATAAGCAACTTTTCAGATAATTACAATATAGTGGACATGCTTCTCAGCATTGACCAAAGTGGGTTTATACTAATTAACACCTGCAGGGAATCTGGCCCTGTGTCTTAAACCTATTAACCTTCACATTTCAAATACAAGGAGAAATCTGATTTGGCACTTCCAAATGCCTACATCCTCAGTTCCGCAAAGCCCATGCTTACCTTTAAGAATGTAAGTCACAAGCTGGATAAGTCAGGTGCTTAACACTGAGAATGGACTTCAGGGCTTTGCTGGATCAGGGACTAGTGACTGGGCTGTTGAGTAAAACTGTGTTTGTAATGCTGACCTTTCAAGATCCCTGTCCTCCCCTGATCTACCCACCAGTAATTTTGAGTATTTCTAAACATGTCTACTAGTCCCCAACATTCCTACCCTCTGCCCTCCCTTTCCCTGAAATGAATCTGTACATAAAGTGGTTTCTTCACTACTCAAACAATGTGAAACATGGGAGGGTGAGCCCCAGAACTAAAATAGTGTTTGGATAGCTAGAGAGCCTTTCTGCATCTCCCCTCCCAAACTCTAATGCTTCCTAGTTCATCATCCAAAACAGTTGTGTTGTATGTTGAACTTTGAAAGCCGGTTAAAAGGCATCGATGTTCCTCCTGTACATGATCTAGAAAAGCAGCTGATTCTGGCTTGGCTTGGCCTTGTTTGTAAATTAACCATAAAAGGGGCTCTCAAACCCTTTCACAGATCTGGTGTACACTTTAACATTTAGATTGACATAGCTATGTCACTTGGGGACATGAAAAACAAAACCTGAGGACTGAAGCTATGCTAGTGTAACCCCTGGGTCTGGTTAAACCCTGATATAAGCAGGATGTAGCTGCAGCTAGGTTTATTGGGAGGAAAATGCTTCCATCAACAAAGCCACCTCCTATATCAACAGGAAAAACCTGCCATGTAGGCAGAGTGTGCACTACAATACTAAAGCAGCATAGCTACAGTGCCCTACTGTGTCACTGCCACACCATATAGTCTAGACGTGGTCATAGTATGGTCATTTCTTGTTAGTGTCTTATGGACTCCTTGCTTACAGTTGCTTGGACCACACCTGGTTCAGCGGAAGCAGCTTACAGCCACAAGACTGATGCGGGAAGGAAAATACAAGTGCTTAGCAGAATGGCTTAGAAATTATTTAAGAAGCTGAAAACTCATTGTTACTGCTTTAGTTGAAGCTTGTCTTTGTTTTTTAAATGTATTTTACTTTTTTGGGGAGGGGGCTTCATATATGAAAGAAGGTCAGCAAAATCCTAAATTAAAGGAACAAAGGAGATGGAATTTTCTCTGCAACTGATTCACAAATCTGAAATGCAGATTAGGTTCTCACAAATCCTCATGCTTTCAGGGAATATGTAAAATCATCTTCTTCTCTGACCCATTCTTCCCACAGTAACATCACAACAAATAAATCCGTCCAGACCCTGATTACTGCTGTTTGAGCACCTTCAACAGTATAAGTGAAGTAAATGGTGACACCTAGAAACCTAGGTTGACCCAGACTAAAATCTGAATTGAATTGGTGCTAAATGATTGAAGCAAGATCCCTTTTCTGATGTAAATTAGTGGAGTGCCATTTAAATCAACAGACTTACCTAATTTACACCAGCTGAGAACCTAGCCCAAATTCTCAGCACCATCACCTGATAGTAGAAGCTGAGGTAGTGGTGTAAATACCCATTAGCTTGTTCTCTTCTCCTAGAATAGTAACTGAGTACTCACCTTTCAACAGCTGTATTAGTTACATCTCTTAAGGTAATAATAGAAGAAGTGGTAGATTTGTGCCATGGAATTCTAAAACATACATGGCAACCTGCTAAAGGTTAAGGGCGAAGCAAAGGTCTGCAAAACATAAGATTGTGATTAAAACATAAGATTGTGATTGTAAAGGATGACAAGCTGTATATGATATTGAAGTGTCTGTATTGCATACCTGATATCCTACTAGCCAACCAAACTTCTGGAGTATTATTGGAAAGAATTATTGTTTAAAATGACTAAATAGCCTGTGAAAAACTTGCACAACATAGATGGTATTTCCACTTCCTATGAAGTTCACCATCATGTTTTTTATGCTGTCATCACTCTGCTTAAGTATCTTAAATTATAAATACCTTTGCTCTGCCCTTGGCTTCTAGGAGGTTACATGTGTTCATTAGAATGCCATTGTGCATGGTTGTCACTGTCCATCTGCTACTACTAAATAAGTATATGTATGAAAAATCAGTTACTGAAAAGCAATTACTTGCTTAACAGGGCACTAATCCAGCATGAGTGAACAAATCATGATTTAATATTCCTATTTGTGTAGATGATTATATACATACACAACTAGGAACAGTAAGCCATAATTGATTCATTCATGTGGGAATGAATCGCCTATCAAGTGAATAATTATAGCTTACTTCTTTGTGTATGAATGTATAATACATACACACATGTAAAAAGTTTAATTACAACATACCGTGTTTAACTTGTTTTTGTGATTTCTTTTCCTTATCAACTACTTCTTTCCCCATAAAGGAAGAGAGAGAATTATTTCTCTGCCTAATAAACTCTCTGGCATTTCTTGCCCATGAAGGAGCGATGTTGCTGCAAATATATGCTAGCAGAATTCTATAGCTTCTGTCCTAGTTTAGTCAACACATTAAGACAGGCGTTCTATATATTTTCTTAATCTGTTAAAACACATTTAGTGCTGCATGTAGATAGAAGGCTGTTAATGGAAATCATATTGGCAGTGGCATAGGGAGGAAGAGGCAGGGAGGGGAGTAGTTGCCCTCAGACAGCACACTGGGGTGAGGGAGAGCACCAGTTTAGTCCCTCTCCACTCCCCCTGTCATCCCTCAGTTTGCCTGCTCCTCCTCCACCCGCCACTGCCGGCTAGAGCCTCCTCCCTGTCTCTCCACCCCCAGCTTGACTCTCCTCCGTCTCCGCTGGTGGATTAGTGTGTGCGGGGGCCCGGCCCCAAACTGGAGGAGGTGGGGGAGACACAGTGCAAGCTTCCCCCCCATCATTCCTCCCGGGGTTGGTCTCAGCCATGTGGCAAGTAAAGGGCCCTGGCAGCAGGGAAGGAGGGTTACACAAATTTTTCCTTTGCTCCCAAGTGCATAACGCCCTCGCTACACCTCTGTATATTCCTCTGTATGTTGTCTCACTACGAATAACAACCTATGCCATTCAGTATCCTGAGTGAAAGCTATTACTTTAAATTAAAAAATTATGTATAGTAAATTATTAAACTAATGATGTCTGTGGATCCCATTTGTTGTGAACAATTTTTATAAAAGAGATGCTGACATCTCATAGTCTGACAGGTGTTTGTTGTCAGAACCCAAAATAGAAATGAGTCAGCGGTTGCATCATTACAATGACATTTTAAAGAGAACTTGTTCAGGACTTGGAACTGTTGTTTGGTTTGGTTTGGTTTGTTTGTTTGTTAGTTACAATATTTTTACCATTATTATTTATTATGGCCAAAACTTGGAATTTAAATTATTTCAGCTCTTGTGTTTTCTTGCGGTACTATTCTTGCAATTCAGTGAAACTGGCTAATTCGTATCAAGCAATCAAAGTTACCAAACAGATAGTGAAGCAAACAAAGAGTTATACGGTCCATGGAGAGTAGGAAGACATTTTTTGTCCACAGTTGCACTTGTTAATCCTTAGTACAAGCCAACAAGACTCTATTTCCTGTACTTCTGCTAGATGGTCTGTAGAGCACCTCTTTAGCTGAATTTTTGTCTCCTTTATACAGTACATTGCAGGCAGTTAATGGAACTATACCAATTTCCAGCAGCTTAAGTTCTGCTATATGCTATCTTCAGACCTATAACAAATATTTCTACCTCAGTTACATTTGCATGACTATTATGCAGCCTAGATGCCAGGAAATTTAGGCCAGGGGAGTTAGAGCTATTGTGTTTTAAGAGTATGAGGGAGTTTGAAAAGCGCAATGAGTTTAATTCTTAGCAAACCATCAGTGTGTGCCAGCCTCTCTTAGTGAAACCAGGA
Organism: Pelodiscus sinensis; assembly: GCF_049634645.1. Classification (NCBI taxonomy): domain Eukaryota; kingdom Metazoa; phylum Chordata; order Testudines; family Trionychidae; genus Pelodiscus; species Pelodiscus sinensis. The sequence continues at coordinate 40,413,627 of NC_134718.1, forward strand.
ACACCATATTCTTTTAAAAAAAAAAAAAAAACCACCCTACTGTCTGTATCTAACAAATGTCTACTTTTTTTTAATTTATTGATGTCAAAATTCAAATTTGCAAATCTTCTTCCTAGTACACTTTCTGAATCGTTACTTTTTTCTCTGAAATGAGTTTCATTGGCAGTGAGATGATGATGATGGTTTTTCATGTAAGCTATTTTTTTTAAAGTATCTATTGTGATTGTCATAGCAACAATGTGGGGTGGGGAGAGGAAGGAAGCCTTGATATAACTTTGGAATTACCTCATATCCAATTATATATGACATCCACTTCAGGCAAAAGTATTTCTATGACTACAAACAGAGGAAAAATAACTTTTTTTTTTTCTTTTTATTCAACTTTTTAAAAGCAGAGTAGATATTTTTAAAAATGCAATTTTAGTTTTCTAAAATTAAAAGTTTGTAAAAGATCCTTCGTTTTTAATTTACAGTTCCAAAATGAAGGCAAAACCTGTGCTGGGTTGGCCTGAAAAAATGTGTTCTTAAAGTTTTAAAAAGGATTGTCTGTTGGTATGGTAGGTGCTTTCTGTATTTTAATTTTGTTTCAGGCAAGAGTGCGGGGAAAGACTGAGAGATGGGTGGAAGATGAATGGCACATGACTTCATTTCTCCAGGCTTGTAAGCTACCTGGCTTGATCTGGGAGCAACTCTGAGGTGTTACTTCAGGGGGAGCAAAGACCTAGCAGATGGTCCACACAATTATTCTGTCTCTGCTGACAGAGGAAGTTGAACAGTTACAGCAGTTCAGGCCCCTACTATTGAAGGCACCTTATACATTACACAGAGCTGGAAGAGTCACAAGGTTGTTCTATGCTGCCTCTTAACTTAGACCTTGCTGTAGCACTACCCATATCTTGCAACGGTACATCTGGGCTTTGAATGGCCTGCCATAATCAGTCAAACCTGCATGCTCTCATGACCACTGCACAAAGCCACAAAATAAGTATATTCTGTCCATCCTCTTTGGTTATGTCTACACTACAGATTTTTTGCAGAAAAACAGCTGTCCACAGTGCAAGCGCAGTCTTTCGACAGTAAATCAAAAGAACAGAGGAGTCTTTGCACAATTGGCATTCCTCTTTCTACAAGGAAGAAGCCTTTTTGCAAAAGTTTTCTCAAAGAAGGAGTGTGTGGACAGGGAAGAAGGGGTTTTTGCGCTAAAAGAGGAAAAAGCACAGGTGCCCTGGTGGTCATTCTGTGCATACCAATTAGTGCTTACTTTTAAGAGAGCATCCATGCAGTCTGGACGCTCTTTCGCAAAAGCTCATCACTTTTTCGATGCACATTTGCAGTGTGGACACGCTTTTGTGCAAGAAGTTTTTGCAGAAGATCTCTTCCAACAAAAACTACTTGTACAAAAAGCCTGTAGTCTAGATGTAGCCTTTGAGAGGGAGCTAGTGAGAGGCCTCCCTGCTTGTGGCAATGTAGGGAAGTCTACAGGAGAGCACTGGTCCCATTCTATAGTGCTTCCTACATTAGGAGGAGTGGAATTCTGGCACTGAGAAATGTGAAAACATCCCCTGTCTAAATTCTGCGTGTGGGACAGATGCGTGATTTGAATTGGGAAGGGAGAGCACTGAAGCACAATCCAGTGCTGGGGCTGTGTCCATCAGCCCCCTCTCTGAACATAAAAGGGCCTGTATTTAGGGGAAGCACCACAGTTCTGCTGAGCAGAGGGCAGCAGGCCCTGAGAGACAGACCAGTCGAGGAGGCTGTTTGACACACTGACACTTTGCCCCCCTGTGCATCTCACGGTCAGTGCAATGGGAGTTTGAGGAATAGCAGGACAGACCAAGATGGAAAGCAAAACCACCTTTAGGCAGAATCCCAGGCCCAAACTCCCTTCATAAGAAGGCTCACATGGACCCCAGGTACTGTTACTTTCCCAGACCAGGTGGAAGCTTTTTTTTTTAATTGGAGTTGTATTAAATGTAGTAATTTAAAAAGCCCCAAATACAGCCAGAATGATCTCCTTTGGCCACCTCAGCAGACCTTCAATCCCCAAAGGGACAGGGCACAAGTAAATCTATCCTGACCATCTACATGAGTACTGCTGATCATGGTCTCTAGAAGTGTCTGCATAAACACTCAAACTGCTGGATGGAGTAGAAAGAGACAAGATTCCAGTTCCTGATACCTATGTTACAAATACTATTCATTCTACCTTTGCCTTTCTGGGCTAGAATGATATGGCTCACTGAGCTGTGGTCTGAACACTAAGCCAATATAGTAAACTGAAGGCTTCCTACTTTCTTGCTTGCAGTAATAAGAACAACACAAGTGAAGGAGGAGGAATTCTGGAATGTCAGGATTCTTGGAGGATGGAGAAAATACTAAGGGTATGCCTACACAGCAGGGCTGTGTCTACACTGGGCCACTTATTCTGGAAAAGCAGCCGCTTTTCCGGAATAAGCTGCGAGCTGTCTACACTGGCTGCTTGCTTTTCCAGAAAAGCAATGACGATCTACTGTAAAATTGTCAGTGTTTTTCCGGGAAAAACTATGCTGCTCCCATTCCGGCAAAAGTCCTTTACCGGAAAAACTGTTCCGGAAAAGGGCCAGTGTAGACAGCACAGTAGTCTTTTCCGCAAAAAAGCCCCGATCGCGAAAATAATGATCGGGGCTTTTTTCCGGAAAAGCGCGTCTACATTGGCCACGGACGCTTTTCCGGAAAAAGTGCTTTTCCAGAAAAGCATCCTGCCAATGTAGACGTGCTTTTTCTGGAAATACTTATAACGGAAAACTGTTCCGTTTTAAGCATTTCCGGAAAAGGGTGCCAGTGTAGACGTAGCCCAGGGCTAAAGCCAAAATAAGCTACCCAATTTGAGCTACGTTGATTGCATAAAGTTGAAATAGCTTAATTCAGCTTTTGGCGCTCTCTCTATAGCAGTAAGTCCAAGTTAGAGCACTCTTCCTCTGACGTCCCTTCTCCTTGTAAAATGAGGGTTACAGGAGTTGGATAAGAAGTCTTCCCTTTTGAAATAAAGGCTTGTATTGTAGATGTGTACTATGTTATTTCAAAATAATGCTGCTGTGTAGACCTATCTTAAGCGGCCAAAGAACAGAACAGGCTGTGCCACAAAGCCAGAGCAGAAACATGAAAGCAACTGATAATTTTACTTGAGCTATATTTAGCAATTTTGTCCATAAAACATTAATCAAGGGATAGGAGTATAGAATATGATGTGATTCAGACTATTAGTATTTTTTTGTTTTAAAGACTTAGTTTCTTTGTGTCCTCTCTTGCTTTCATATTGTGCAACATGGTAAGAACAAAGAAGAGTTTAGTTTACCCTTTGTCTCTCTCAATACTATGAATAGTAAGGATAAGGGAACTGGCTTGGATAATCTAGGAAATTATCCATACCATTGCCAAATAATTGATCCTGAACATCTGGAGAACAGAAAGTCTTTGGCTTCATTATTGTTCTACATACAATTCTGTATTTCCTATTCCTGCAAAATCCAGGAAGCAAAAATAGCAAAAGTATGCATGAGACAATTTAAGCCAGAAAGTATTAAGAATCTTACAAGAGACTCCTGAACAGTAAATCTGTGATACTGTTTCTCTAATACAAGCAGACCATCTGTGCAGGAGAAATGTATACCAAGAACTTTTACCCAGGCTTTGTTCCTCTCCAGAGCTGCACAACTCTGGTTTCAGTAGCATAAACCAACTCCAAAGTTGGAATAGATGCTGTCTTCATTCAAGAGTTTGTGGGAGGAAGAGTACCATATTCTCTATCTGCCAAAAGATATTTTGGAGAATGAAAGCAGCCTTCTTATTCAAAATAAATGTTTGGAAACAAAAGGAGCTCTACATCTTAATGTAGGTTTTTTTCTGAAATTTACTAAAATTAAAAGACTTTTAAATGGGAGAGCTATTAATGCTAACATAAAGTGTGTGCTTGTGTACAATACAAACAATGTTGACAATACTTCAATTCTCCCTTAGTACTAGCCATCAATTATGGACCTTCCTCCTATCAACAATAAGACAGGACCAAAAATCCATCCTAGCTGCTGATCTTAAGGAGTTTAAGTGTTATGCATTTTTAATTGTAGCTGTGTATGGATGCTCATTCCACATGTTTAAGCTCTTTGATCTCGCTGTAGTTTGCGTTTACTGTAGTTTATCCTGCTTTGCCACTTTCAGCAAAATAACTTGTAGGGATATATTTTCCCATTGGTATGTGTATGTATCCCTGGGACTGCGCATATTTGAGGGGTTAGTCATACATACTTAATGTTGGTACACAAAGTGTATGTCTGGTTTTATTTTACTGAATGCATTCACAAATCAGCGTGGTGAGTCTTTACTTATTCAAAACTGAGAAGTTCATATTAGTGGAGTCTTCAGAATTTGGGGTGACATTTCTCCATACTATCTATTAATAAAGGCAGAAGAATACATGATAACAACTTTGTCAGTAGTAATAGCATTTCCTGGTACCAGCAGATTTTTGCACATAGTATTATAGGTATAATTGTATGTTGTATTCTATCCAGAACATGAACTTTATAACCGTAATGTTTTTAAACACTGAAAAGTTAGGAAATGCCATACTTGAGATCTGACGTGCAATCTCAATTCAGCCTCCTTGTGTGCCTACAGCTATTGTGAAATCAAAGAAATATAGGACACTAATATATGCTATATACAATGTATATAGATCATTGCCGATATGTATTAGCTGCATCATTTATTTATCTAATACATATCTTAGAGTTTGTGCATCTGAGTCCATTTGTTCAAGAACTCCTCCAAAACATTAAGAGCTGAGACCACCAAATTCAGCATACCTCTTACCATACCTTAAAATAAGGTCAGGGTTTGGTTGTGCCAGGACAATGGGTTGTGCATGGAATGCAAATTTTCACATCAAACAGAAAGGGAGGAGTGAGAGAGCAGAGACAGTTATACTCGCAAATGACCACAGGGGGGCAGAAAGCACCCCAGTCCCAGGGAGCAGTCACTAGCTGGCAGCACGGCCTCCAGCAACCCAACCTGCCCCAGGGAGCAGCTGCCGGCTGCCACCTCTGTGCTCATTTGTGAATATAACGGGTTTCTCATGCTTGCTGCCTCTGTGTGGTCATTCCTGAGTATAACTGTAAACTGACAGTGACCTAGAGCTTGTCTACACTCCCGCGTAAGTGATGTTTGTATTAAGAAGGATTGCCAACTTTCCTGCCTGGGTGGACTGAATGCCATTGTCATGAATGGCATCCTTTTTGGAAAGTTAGTAACCTTAGGTCTGAGTAGGCCTGCTGAAAATGAGGGGCAAAGGGAACAGTTGCCCCAGGGGCCAGCGATTCAGAAGCAGCCACAGCGGCTGGAGCCTCAGACCTTTTAAATTGCTGCTGGAGCGCTGTACGGCGTTCTCTGGGCAGATGTGAGGGCTGGGTTAGGGGTACAGTGTGCTCCAGGCAGCGCTGAGATCTGGTTGGGGCCAGCCATACCCATTCTGCCTGAGACCCTGCCCCTTCCAGGAGTGCGGAGCGGCCACCCCCTCTTCTTGCCACAGGGCCTGGAATTCTGTCAGCCCCCTGGCTCTAAGTCTGGATGTTTTGAGCAACCTTTGCATTTAAGCATCCGTTACCTATTAAATATTGAATCGGTATAATGGAATTTCAGGCACCGGTACCATCTCTGTACCCCTGAGATAGCATGAGCACCAGCTGTGAAAAGGGAGGGCAGAGATGCCTAACACATATAGGGTGACCAGATATCCTGGTATTTGGGACTCTTCTACTATTAGGAGCTTTTACTTGTATAGAACCATATTACTTCCCGCTCCCTCCCCATCCTGATTTTTCACACTTGCTGTCATGGCTCCTTCCCCACTCTGGCATGATAAATGCAGAAGTGGGGGCCAGCAAGTGTACCCCAAAGCCTTATCTACCAGGCTTTGGTATAAAACTTCCCCCAAGATCTTAAAAACCTAGATCTTGGGAATAAAACTTCCACTGCCACCACCCAAATGTTGATAAAGAAATCAGGGGAAAGATCATTTGGGAAATCTTACCCCTAAAATAAAAATCAAGGCACACAATTAACCACTGCCAGGTTAATAAAAAGAAAAGAAAGAACTTTTATTATTACAACAATATTCCTGTTGCAACCATAATGACTAGATAGGGAGGTAACAAAATATACTCATGGAGAAACTCCATGGGCCTAGAACTTAGTTACAAAGAAAAGCCAAAACATCTTTTAAACAGTGCCAGATCTCAGATCCCATACCCAATCCTTAAAACAATAAAACCTAACGAAACTGCCTAAACTTTACCCTACTTACAGAAAATGAAGAATGGTGTCTTGGAGAGAGAGAGAGACATGCTTGTCCCTCTCTGTAGCTGCAGAGAACTCCCCCAGAGAGACAAAAAAGGAGAAAGGAAAAAACCCAAATTCCTTTGTCCCAGGTTGAAACTCCCTCCTACATTCCTACTGGTCACTCCACCTGGCTAGGTGTAGTTAACCCCTTAATCCCCAGGCTGCTGGCTAACCCTCATAATCATGACACTTGCTATCTGGTCACCCTAAAGAGATATGAAAATGGAATGAGACATTTGTTATGCATAAAATTCCACTGGAGAAAAAGGATTCAAATAATGATTGGAACCTCCAATAAGAAAAACATACTAATCTGCTTACAGTGATAGCAGTTAACTCTTCACACCTAACTCCACCAGAGCAACAAACTATGCAGTCTCTGCAGCTGTATGTTCATGGAGCCAGTAAGTCCAAGCAAAACATACGGGGCTAGGAGAATACAGAACCTTGGCTGAAGACTAATAAGCTTGATCTAAGCAGCTGCCGCCTCTCCCCTGTAATCTGTATATGCAGAGAATGCAAACACTTTGCTCTTGAAACTATTCCCAGCTGCAGCTGCTGGGTATTCATAATAAGCTTCTAATTGCTAAAGCTGTGTGTTGTGTACCGTGTCAGCTTTCACACACGGGGAGTGAGGGTGTGGTGGTAGAGAACTGTGCATTCTCTGCATTGGTTGGGATGCTGTTCATCTTAAAGCAGACCTCCTTATTCTAAGAGCATCCATTTAATGAGCACAAGTGCTGAACTATGTCCTTCCTGCCACTGGTTTCTGGGTGAAGTTGCATTTTGGATAGTGCACAAGGTGATGGGATCTAAAGTTGCTGTTACCACTCAAAAGAAATCTGAGTCATTGTGGATCGTTCTCTGGATACAGCCGATCCATGTACAGTGGCTGTCCCCTCTCCCCTCCAAAAATCTGACCAATGGTTAGGAACCATCCAGAAAGTGATAGATAGGACAGAAAATATCCTAATGTTGCAATACAAATCCATGGAATGCTCCCACCTTGAATGCGGCAAGCAGTTCTGATCACCCCATCTCAGAAAAGCTATATTAGAATTGGAAAAGATACAGAGAAGGGCAACAAAATGACTGAGAGTATGGAAAAATTTCCCTAGGAGAGATTAAAATGATTGTGACTTTTTTAAGCTTGGAAAAGAGATAACGAAGAGGTGATATGATAGAGGTCTATACAATCATGAAGGGCATGAAGAAAGTGAAATGTTTTGGTATTGTGTGAATCAGTAAATAACCAGAGGTCACCCAGTGAAATTAATAGCTAGTAGGTTCAAAACAATTAAATCTTCACACAACAAGCAGTCAACCTTGGAACTCATTGCCAGGGGATGCTATGAAAAGCTAAAACTAAATAGGGTCAGTGTTCCCTGTAAGCTGAGCACTTGCGCAGCCACCCAGTAGAGAGTCCAGTGCTGCCCAGCTGATTAGCAGGGCCCCCATAGCCAACAGCATGTGTTTTTATTGGTTGGGGCACATAACAAAATTTACTCTGCACATGGGTGGGGAAAATTAGGACATTGAACAGGGTTCAAAAAGAATGAGAAGTTAATGGAAAATAGATCCATCAATGGCTGTTGGCTAAGAAGGTCAGGGATGCAACCCTGCGCTCTGCGTGTCCTTAGACTTTGATAGCCAGAAACTAGCAATGGATGACCTGGGATGGATCCCTTGATAATTGCCTAGTCCCTTAATTTCTTCTGAAGAACTTGGCATTGGCCCCCCTGCTAGAAAACAGGAGACTAGGCTAGATGCAATATTTGGTTGGTCTGACCCAGTATGTCTGGTCTTATATTCTTAATGTCATGTTTTCATTGCTAACTCTGATTCTGACATTGTAAAGAAACTGCATTGAACCCCAAAACTCCTGAAAACAAGCATATGCTGCATTGCATAGGCACTCTATTTCTGATAGTTCAAAGGACATACTCTATGTGTAGCTGTTGAACTGACTGGTTTATGTGTTGGGGTGTTTGTTTGTTTGGGGTTTTTTTGGTATTGAGATTGAGTATTATAAGGACAATCCTAGTAGTGTGGTGTGATTTGTTTAGCAGAGAATATGAATAATGGGGTGGACTTCTGGACTTCCCCTAAAACACACCATTCCTCTCAATCAACCTAGTCGGAGCAAAAGTCATTTTCCATTTAATATCATTCTATGACCTCATCTAAAAATGTTATCGTGTGCCACTCAGTCCATCTTCCACTGAAGTACCACCTTTAGATTAAAACTAGATCTTACAGAAACTTAGCCCAACAGTATCCTGTTCCTCTTCAGAAATAAAACAATATTTATTGGGACACATTTTGTTTGCAGTCACGTCTTTAACTAGAATTTAAACACAAACTGTCAATTTAAATAGGAGGGCAAAACATTTGTCAGAATTTTACAATCAGGAAATGCAGCCGACTTAAATATTATGTTTAAAAGCACAAGCATGTGTTTTCCATGCAGATAGTTAAGCAAGTATAACATTTGAAAATCTGACTTGAAATTCGTCTTTGCTCATAAAACTAGCACCTCTCCATTCCTTAACAATGCAAGGTAAAGCATTCTAAAGAGGGCATAAAAAGTCGCTACTGGACAATGCTGGGAGAATGATAGAACATTTAAAAACAATAAGATTGTCATCCTTCAGATATGAATTCAATGAATTTGTTAAACCAATTTTATAACAGATGCAATCTTACTGGCTTCATTTACTTGGAAGCACAAGTAAAACTAAAGGGTCCAATTCTGCATGGTGCTGGGGCTTCTGACCTTGGCATCTTCCAAGATTAGTCCTTAAAGATATTTGTTTTTATGTTTTACACAACATATGTTTTTTTTTCTTATTTACACAACGTATGTTTATTCCCACAAAAATAAAACCAACTGCAACAGGGGATAACAGGGAGGAGCTGAATAGTATTCATAAAATGGTTTCATTAACAATGCAGAAGGAGAAAAACATTCATTCCACATAAAAATTTGTGTGATTGTGCTGCTATTCCAGTGAAGCCTGGTTGACTCAATACCAGTGGAAGAGGGGGCAACTCTTATCAGATTTTTTGATGATTCAATTTACAGGCACATATTTGGGTATGTGTGGATATGCAAATCTGTATAGTGACATGCATTCTAAGAACCATTTTGCCAGATCCTTTCAATAGCAGCTTATAAAATAAGGAAGTGACCTAATCCTGCAATGTACTTTAACCACTTGTGGTGGATGCTGAGCAACCTCCAACTCCTATTTAAGTTAAAGGGCAGCTGAGGGCAGTTAGTTGAGAAGTGTCATTTGCTTCCTTATAGTTCAGTCTAGAATTTGGCATAAGGCCAATACAGTTACTTTTCTCCTTATTTTCACCTACATAAACCCTTGCACAACTCTCACAGAGGATGGTAGTTTGTAATCTTTCCTGTGGAAGTTAATATCTAAGTGAACCTCTTACAATAAGGGCAAAATATCACCAGCTATTTAAGTGAACCTTTAAATTACTGACTAATTTGAGCCAGGTCTTTGTTTCTGGTTTTTTTTTTTTTTTTTTTTTGTGGTGTTCTTAGAGCTATACACTTCCCTCATAAATTAATCCAATGTCTAATTTCATAGTGAAACAGTCCTAACAGAATGTGAGACCAGGTTGCAGTTTATGAGAACATTAACTGGGGAGGGGGGAGTAACTTGTTTTATTGCAGAAAATTAAACCAGCTTATTACCTGACAGAGCTAGGGTTTTAACAGCTAGTCATAATTATACAATGGGGTACCAAATGTTTTAGAAATTACTCTTTCTTACCAAAAGGAATGTCTACACAGCAAAGTTGTTTTGAAATAACAGCCATTATTTCGAAATAACTGTACCAGCGTCTACACAGCCAAACTGCTATTTTGAAATTAAATCGAAATAATGGAGGGCTTATTTTGAAATTTGGTAAACCTCATTCCACGAGGAAAAGCACCAATTTCAAAAATGCTATTTCGAAATAAGTGCTATCTAGACACTAATTTCGAAATAGGGGGCTTCCAGCTCTTCCCAGGGTGCCCTGCTGGCCACTCTGGCCCCAACCAGGAAAACTCCTACCCAGCCCCCTGGACCTCTTAAAGGGGCAGACTCTGGCCACAGTGCCTGTGCCATCTCCAAGCCTGCCAGCCCAGAGCCAGCAGTCACTGCACGTGACCCAGTGGCCCCTGCATGAGCCAGACAGCCAGTGCCAGACAGCCCTCCACCGCTCCCCAGGAGCAGTCTGCCAGCTCCCAGGAGCCTGCCAGGGTCTGGAAAAGGTGGATGCCTTCCTGGACCAGTGTGGAGATCATGGACCTAATTCAGGTTTGGGGGGATACCTCCAACGTCCATGATCTCTGCACTAAATGGAGGAATGCAGCCGTCTACAGACGGATGGCTGCCAGCCTGGCCACCAAAGGCCACATGCAAACCCAGGAGCAGGTTTGCATGAAAATAAAGGTGCTGCGGCACACCTATGCCAGGACCACAGGGGGCAGCACCCAACCAGAGGCAGACCCAAACCCCCGCCCCTATTTTGATGCCCTGGACTGCATCCTGGGGGGCAGGACAGGTCTGTGCCCCCCAGGTGGTTATCGACCCTGGGACAGAGAGCCCTGACCAGGAAACGGAGGAGGACCAGGGGCCACAGGAGCCTGAAGGGAGTGTGCCATGCACCCAGGACCTCTGAGCTATGCCAGCGGGCCTGTCTCCAGTGTCGTCCGAAGCCGGAGAAACAACGACATGTGAGTGCCATCCCCTTGTGTGGGGGGTTAGGGAGGGACGGAGACCATGGACTGTGCGCATGGCCTTTGCTGACCACGGATCACGCAGCAACCTATGCATGTGCCATGCCACCCCGGGCACGTGGTCCCAGCTGGCTGCCCCATAGGGGCCCTGGCGCATTACCCACACACATGTATGTATGAAGACACATGACATGCCTGGGGTGGGACACTGCACAATGTCCTCCCTCCACAAGCCCCCTCTACATAGAGGCAGGGCACATCTCTCTCCCCTCCCCCCCAACTATATACAGCACAGGGGCATGGGTTCAGTCCTGGGCCAGCTCCCATTCTCAGGGATAGCAGGACATGCTGAACATGGCCTCTGTACAAGCACATTGGCTCCGATGGTGCGGCAACCTGCCGTTCTCACCTTGCAGAGGGGAGCTGGGCTTCACCCACTGTGTCGGCAGGGATAACTTACCACCTCTCTTGTTTCTCTACAGCCACAGAAGCTGCGAGTGCAGGGAGCACCACCCCACCCAGGACATTCTCCCGCACCCGGGCCAGCAGGCTGACCCGTAACCAGGAGGAGTTCCAGTGGCAGCACCTGGGGATACTGCAAGGCCAGCACCGTGCCCTGGACTACTGGGTGCATGAAGATCTGCAGCTCTGGTGGGAGAGCTGGCAGGAGCTGCTTGCCCAGGGCTGTGCCATGTGCGACCACCTGCAGACCCTGGTGCACAGATTGGTGCCCGGGGTGGATGAGACTGCCGCAGGGCCCCGGGCAGCGAAATTTCATGGGGCTCCTCTTTAGCACGGCACATGCGCCGTGGTGCCATGGCGCATGTGCGGGGCCTCTGGAAGCACGGGGCCTGGGGCAGCCTCCCTGCTCGCCCTGCCCTAAATCCGCCGCTGTTGGTGCCTCCTGCCACTCCAGCCCCTGCTGCCTCCCCAGATACCACTCCTCCTCCCACTCCTGCTCCCCCTCCTGCTGCTTCTCCTCCCCCTCCCTCCTGGGATGCCGAGGCCTCCACACCCACAGTGCTGGGAGACAGGTGGGCAGGCAAGACCCCAAATCCTGAGCTGCTTCTCCCCCTTCCTCCTCTTGCCTCCCCCTTCCAGCTCCCTCCTCCCACGTTTACCCCTCCCCCTCCCACCCTCTTGCCTCCCCTCTCACACCTTCAACCCCCCCCCCTCCATTTTGTTCAATAAAGAGAATTTGTTTTCTTCAACACATGGCTTTCTTGTACATCAGGAAGGGGGATTAGGGAGGGGTAAGAGAAAAGATGTGAGGGAGGAATGAGGCACAAGCCCCCAGTGGGGCACACCAAGGAGACTGTTACTACCTGCAAAACGTGCTGCCAGGCTCACAGCAACATGTCCAGGAGAAGCACCAGATTGCCCAGGGTTGGCTCCGGCTCCATGCTGCAGAGTGCTGTGGTGTCCTCAATGAGTGCAACTGGAGCATGCAGAGAAAAAATGCTTTTTTGTCCCTCAGTGAGGTAGGCAAGCAAGCAGGGAAACCTGAGAACCAGCTGTCCGGGGGGGGGGGGTCCCTTTAAGCACAAGCCTCAGATCCTTGTATGGCTGCTGCCTGAGGCTAACTTCTGACCTGATACCCTGCTAGAACCAGTTCCGGATGGCTTTAAATGCGATTCAGCGTCCGATCAGTGTGGATGCACTATTTTGAAATAGCAAAATGCTATTTCGAAACACTATTTTGAAATGAATTTTGTGTTTAGACGCGGTATTTCGAAATTAGATATTTTGAAATAACGCTGTAGTATAGACATACCCAAACTGAACAATAACACTGGCCATCTGAACTGCGTACTAAAACATTTGGTAGAGTATTTGCAGATGCTTGAATGAGACGGTTTGGGAGACGCAAATTGAATCTAAAAGGCTAATAAATTTAACAGCATGTTGTTAAGCATCTAAACTTTTGTTAGATCTGCCTATTTGAAGATGCAAAAGAGCAAGTGGAGCACAGATAATCTCCCCCAGTCCCTCTAAGGATATAATTATAGTATATACACTATATGAATTTCATACATGGATCAGATGCATACTAAAATAGAATGAAATCCCTTTTCAGTGAGTTTTCAATACTGATACCCAGGCTGTGTCTACATTGGCACCCCTTTCCGGAAAAGGGATGCTAATGTAGACTTTGGAATAGGCAAATCCGCGGGGGATTTAAATATCCCCCGCGGCATTTGCATTAACATAGCTGCCGCTTTTTTCCGGCTTGGAGATAAGCCGGAGAAAAGCGCTAGTCTAGATGTGATTCTCCGGAAAATAAAGCCTTTTCCGGAGGATCTCTTATTCCTACTTGAAAGTACTTGAAAGTAGGAATAAGAGATCCTCCGGAAAAGGCTTTATTTTCCGGAGAATCACGTCTAGACTGGCGCTTTTCTCCGGCTTATTTCCAAGCCGGAAAAAAGCGGCAGCCATGTTAATGCAAATGCCGCGGGGGATATTTAAATCCCCCGCGGATTTGCCTATTCCAAAGTCTACATTAGCATCCCTTTTCCGAAAGGGAGGCCAGTGTAGACACAGCCCCACAGTGTTCTTAGCCATAATACTACTGCAATAAATGAAAAATGAATTTAAATTTTTGCATTATTGTTTTATACAGTAAGTGCATTCTTTATTAACATCTTTTCCTTTAGATATTCCCACACTGTGTTTCACTTTACATTCACTCTAACAAGATGGCTAAAGAGAAATAACCTCTAATCCATGATATCATGGGCCAGTTTGTAAAGTATAGTCACCTGTGGAATTAAAACTCTTCATTAGCTGCTTATTAAACTTGTATTCTCCAATCCCATCCCCATGTTAGAAAGTACTTAATGCATTTGGTCTTGTGGGTTTTTTTTTTTTTCCTTTTCTTCTAAATTGTACTCAAAGGCATTTAGCCACTGGGTGGCAGAATTATGTTGTATCTTGCAAGTGGTGTTTATGAATCTCAAAATTATTTTCATATGAAAGCAATGTTTAATTAATACATTCATTCACATTTCATACCAGGTCTGCTCACAGTAGTTAAATGATGTGATTTGCATAGTATTATACTTCCATTAAATGATTAAATAATTCATTAGAATACTAAGATGTTATTTGTCAAATTTGGATGCAGCTGTTTTTTCAACAGTAACATAATATAAAAATGCCCATCAGCATTCATTGAGATTTAGAATTGCAGAAAGTATGTCCATGAAATAATGCACTACACTCTATTCTGTAAGGCTTTTCTTATTTTAAATCCAACAATAACAAACAAACCAGCATTTCTAAATAGAAGAACTAGCCTTTATTGAATCTGCTCACCTTGTTCTTGGCTGATAAAACTGTCTTTTTAAACAGAAAGCTCTCTGCAATCAGTTCCTTTTTCAGTAATCTTCCAGTGTAGTGACTAAGTGATGTTGACAATGACAGAGCAATGAGAGTCAGGCAATTTTTCTTCTTTTAAATGAAAGAAAACTTTGGGCAGATTTCTACCATTTTAATCATTCTGGGTATGTCTACACTACCCTCCTAGTTCGAACTAGGAGGGTAATGTATGCATACCGCACTTGCTAATGAAGCCCGGGATTTGAATTTCCCGGGCTTCATTAGCATAAGCGGGGAGCCGCCATTTTTAAATCCCCGCTGCTTCGAACCCCGTGTAGCGCGGCTACACGGGGCTCGAACTAGGTAGTTCGGACTAGGGTCCTATTCCGAACTACCGGTACTCCTCGTGAAACGAGGTGTACCGGTAGTTCGGAATAGGCACCCTAGTCCGAACTACCTAGTTCGAGCCCCGTGTAGCCGCGCTACACGGGGTTCGAAGCAGCGGGGATTTAAAAATGGCGGCTCCCCGCTTATGCTAATGAAGCCCGGGAAATTCAAATCCCGGGCTTCATTAGCAAGTGCGGTATGCATACATTACCCCGCTAGTTCGAACTAGCGGGGTAGTGTAGACATACCCCCAGAAACTTGCATCCCTCTCGCTCTGGGGTAACTGTTATTTTTATCAGGAGATATTTAATATTTCAAATTACGCTAACAAATACTTCATTGTTCAAAAATATTTGCATGTGTTCAAAAATCTACATGCACAACTTCATATGTGTACATACATACATATGCTGTATTCTCACACAAAGAGCTGTGCACTTGTTTTGTTTCTATTCTTAGAGCTTATTGTACCACGTTCATCTCTGTAGTATCTGAGTGTCTTCCAGTAATTCATTCAGCAACATGGCTGATGTCTCTCACATGTGGTTCATGCTCTCTCATCCTCTCTCCCGGAGTCGAATTGTCTAAGCAGTCTGTAATAATTTTGCTTTGGTAGAGTTTGAGGTTTGGATTGTTCCTTTTTTTTCCCTTAAGTACACACTCCATGGGTTTATGTTAGAGAGGACAAGACTGAAGATATGCACCTTGCATTTAGAGTGGAAGGTGGTGAGGTTAATACACATGTACACAGAGCATATTTGAGCAATCTAAAATAGCTTATGAATTTATTTGAGGAAAAAACATGGCATAATCAAATTATTAATCTAATCTTTTTGTGATTATATGAATGTCTGTTGTAGCAATATATCCATTTTACATTTTCTTTATATGGTTGAATCATTAGCAACTACCAAAAATAGACAGTGAATGAATGATAATAGAAGAAATCCAATTCAGATGTTTTTGTGCATCTGAAAGTGTAAATAAAGCCAATTGCTTCAGATCCTCTGTAACACAGCTAGGTAACTAATGGCACATAAGAGAGAGATAAGCAAAGAGATTTTTTCAATACTATTTTGAATTAATGTTCTAAAAAAATATATAAAGGAGGGGTGTGTGGAAGGGAAACAAATGCACCTGTATATTTAATCTGTCCCTGGTCTGATTATCACATGTAAATGTCACCAAGCTTAAGATGGGAAGACTGTTAGTTGCAGTAATTTATTATAACACAATATTGCTTAGTTCTCTGAGCACAGGACTACAAATTAGGGCTGACTCTCAGATCTACTCTTCGCTTTCTCATGTAGTGGCTGGTCTACGCTATAGAAGCAAAAGGAAACCTTATCATTGACTCATGGGAGTAGGAGCAAGTCTATGCATGACCTTGGAGAAATCACTTTGGGCATGTCTACGCTAGGAAATTTTGAAACAAGCAAAATTGAAATAACTCCCGAAATGACAGAATTGAAATAGGTGCACTATGAGGGAGCATTGACATTACTCAGAATTATTTTGAAGTAGCGTGTCTCTACTGACTGGAGCTTACCTTGGATTTAGAGCCCCCAGAAGCACTCTGGGGAGGGCACCAGGAAGGTAGACACTTCCTGTGAATGCTTGGTCAGGCAAGCTGGGATGTGTGCTTTCAGGGGCTTCTCTCTCTGGCTACATCTCACAGGCCCCTCCACCATTGCCTCCCCCTCGTGGGACACCAAACAGCCACCATGTGGTCTCGTTGCCCTTGTGGATGCCACAGCACTTACACCATGGAGCCAGAGCTGCCACCAAGCACTGCCAGGCTCACGGGCTTCATGCTGCACCTCATGGCACTGTTCGTCCAGACTTCCCACATGCTGCTCCAGCAGGATGACAACCAACCCAGAGCAGAGGCCCTCATCACTAAGTCCTGGCACTCCTGCTGCTGTAAATGCCTCTCAATCTCCTGGACGCTGTCGAATGCTGCTTCCCCCAGAGGGAGACTTGTTCTGGCAGGTGGGACTGCATTGTCCTGCAGTGATGGGACAACCAGCAGTGGCTCCAGAACTTCAGCATGTAAAAGGCCACCTTCCTGGAGCTCTGCAAGTGACTCGCTCCTACCCTCAGGCAACATGACACCCAACTGCGACCCACCATCCCCATGCAGAAGAGTGTTGCCATCAGCCTATGGAAGCTCGCCACACTGGACAGTTACCACTCCATCGGGAACCAGTTTGTCATGTGGAAATCCACAGTTGGGGCCATGCTCCTGCAAGTAGCCAACACAATAACCACATGCTGCTACAGAGAGTCATCACACTGGAGAACATAGACAGCATTGTCACTGGCTTTGCCACCATGTGCTTCCCCAGCTGCAGGGGGGGCCATAGATGGTGCACACATCCCCATCCTGGTCCTTGGCCACTGTGCCTCGGACTACATCAACAGGAAGGGATATTTCTCCTTGGTGCTGCAGGCTCTTGTGGACCACAAGGGATGTTTCACCAACATCAGTGTCAGTTGGTCAGGGTAGGTGCATGATGGCCTCATCTTCGGAACTCCTGCCTGTTCCGAAAGATGCACACTGGCACTTCTTATTCCCCGACTGCACCATCAGACTCAAGGAGGTGGACATGCTCATCTGCATCCCAGCCAGCTCAGCCTACTCTTTGTTCCCCTGGCTTATGATGCCCTACACTAGCTGCCTGGACCCCACCAAGGAGCACTTCAACACTAGGCTGAGCAGGCTGGGTGTGGAGTGTGCATTCGACCACTTACGGGGAGGTTCCGGAGTCTCCTCGCACACCTGGACCTCAGCGAGCACAGCATCCCCTTCGTGGTGGCAGCCTGCTGTGTGCTCAACAACCTCGTGTTTTTGTGCATATTTGGTTGCTACTAATGGGAAGCTGTAAATGTATTGATAGACCTGAAGATCTACTAAAAGTTTGATTCTGCTTTGACACTTAGATCACAGCACTGAATGTGAATAGGGCTGGTATGGGTGAAGAGTCTGCACACAGACTGCTGGAGGGATGGGGTTAGAACATCTCCCCAAATAGCCAGTCACGCCTGCTCTTTGTTTAGAGGCATGGCTGGATTAGCAGATGTTCCTGTCACAAGTGCTGATGAGCCTCTTTATCAGCAAGCAGCTGATAGGAGAGATGTAGAGATCCACCTGGGAAAAGCAACCAGAGTGAGGGGGCTGAAGTTGAGCATTGTGGTAGCAATCTCTGAAGTAGGCTGTATCTTTATTTGGAATTGTGACTGAGGGACGCCCTGATTTACTTAATACCTCACCATAAACTATTTACTTAAGTGTGGCAGTGTGAGACATTTGTTTTACAATTAAATGTGCTGTACAGGTATTCAGATATCACTCAGGTGGGCAGAAGTCTTCCTTCAATTAGCTATCCTTCCAACCTGAGTTTCAAAAGGGCTACCTTTCAGCCACTACTTCAGCAAAAGTATCAAGAAACTGTAGATTCACAGTAGTCAATAAAAATCCCAACTATACAAGCAGGAGTGTGCTAGTGTCAAGGGCAAAGGACAAACTATTTCATAGCAGCAAGTAAGAGTGAGACACATACTTTATGGCATTGTAATAAGAGTGATACTTTAATTTGGGAACCAGGGCTGCTCAAGAATTCTGCATCCAAACTGTTTGTGGGTTTGTTTGGGGGTTTTTTTTCTCATTGGAAAAATTGAGTTTTTGAACACACAAAAGGTCGCTTTCTGCAGAAACTTCCAACTTTTCTTTCAAAAGCCGGACACCCAAAAACCTCTGGCTGGAAAAAATCCTGCACCCTATACCCTGCCCCAGGCCACAGTCCCCTCCCAGAAACTGCATCCCCCCCCTACACTCCAGTTCCCCCTGCATCCCAGTTCCCTACCCTGAATTTCATTCTCTACCCAGCCTCCATCCCAAATCCCACATCTTCTCCATTAATATTATGAAAGAGTGCAGTCTTTGACCACTTTCCAAATTCTTGGAGTGCCTCTCCCCGTAAAAATGATTGCCCACCCCTAGTTTAGACAGAGAGTTTTAGGGCTTATTTTCAGAGTAGGAGTGTTGATATTGGTTAACTGAATAGTTGATTAACCTCATGAATTCTTATCGGTTACTCAGCTAGTTTGTAGTCCTCAGGGGTGGGGATGGCAGCCAGTTCTCTCCAGCCTCACCCCCGAGGAGCATCCTGCCACTCCATGCTGCTACTTCTGTATCAGAGGCAGCAGCATAGAGTGTCAGGCGGGAGCTGGCCCACAAAGGGAGCCCGTTTAAAAATCAGCTCCCTTGTGGATTGCCTGACTGTTGTGCAGGGTGGCAGCAGCCCCTGTCTGGGGAAGGTCTGAGCTCCAGGACCCAGTGCAAGCTGGAACTGAGCCAGGCTGCCTGCCCTTCTGGCTCCTAATACTCTTAACAATCCCAAGGTCTGCTAACTTAAGTTCTACTAGACCCTGAGTTTATATTGCAATATATTAGGAGTGGGGGTAGGTCTCGGACCCGGCACAAGCCGGGACTGAGCAGGGCTGCTGGACCAGTCTGCTAAAAAAATTTACTGGCAAGGAGGGGCGGGGAAACGTGTGTAGTCTATAGCATTCACCTATAAGCTTTTCCTTATCCGTTTCAACTACACTATTAAATCCCTACTTCAGATGGATTGATTCTGAAAAAGTGCTTCCATGAAGGCAGTTATTCAGGAATATCTAATTTGCTTTCAATTCATACCTACCTTGATCCAAATTAACTTCAGTATAGACAAGCCCTTAATCTCTTAGGCTATGTCTAGACTACAAGTCTCTTTTGAAAGAGACTTTTTCTGAAGGATCTTTCTAAAAAGCCTCTTTCGAAAGAGAGCGTCTAGACTACAAGCAAATGCAGATTTTATTTTTTTTTTGTGGAAAAAGCAAGTCACTTTTTTGAAAGAGTCTAGACGCTCTTTTGAAAATGCACAGCTTGCGTTCAATAGCTCCTTTTTTCTAAAGAGTACTTTCGAAAAGGCATTATTCCTTGTAAAATGAGGTTTATCGTGATCAAAAAAACTGCCACATTCTTTCAATTTACTTTTGAAAGAACATGGCTGCATTCTGGATACAGGTGAAGTTTTTTTTAAAAAAAGGCTACTTTTTTTGGAAAAAACCCTGTAGTCTAGATACACCCTTAGTAAGGCCAACAGGACGTAAAGCACAATTCTCCTTCTTGGGCTAACCTGGCAGCCACAGGTCTCTCACCGTCACTTTCAGATGCCTGTAGTTAAGATGAATTGTAGATCTGCTGCCAGAGTTTTAATACAAAACCTGACCTTCCCCTGATACTATTGTACGTATGACTTTGACAAATGTTGCACACTTGAAATCACTATGAGCAAAACTGCTGCTATGTAGGTTTTATTTCTCAGACTGATCATTTAACTAGTCATAGAACCAATCTTCTATGGATGAAGCAGAAAATGTATTTCTGTTGATTGATCTTAGCCAGAGCTTTTCTGACTCACTGATAGCCAGCTATCTCTCCAGCTTTTTATTACAAACATTCTCATTAGAGGAACTAATCCCCTTTTTTCCCCCATGGCACTGAGGTCGTGGGAAAATAATACATAACAAATAGTTTGACTCATGCACACCTTTCACCTCTGCACATAATAATAAGACCAGCATTTGCAGACAGACTAAAAAGGAGTGATTTCCATAGCAACTGCAAGAATACATTAAATAGTCTGAATGCTGCCTCAGAAGCAGTGTACAGAACACCTTCTTTAGAAATACAGAACAACATGGGCTCTGAACTGCACTCACGGTGTTATACAGAAAAGATTTGAATAGCATAGTCAACATACATTCAAACTCTTGTTTCTAAATAAACTCAAAGGAACAAGAATTTTACATGGATGTAAAAATGACATTCTAGTAATCAAATCTGTATAATTACAGATGGTACTGGGAGAATCATGCAACAGGTTCTGAGCAATTACGTTTTTCAGCATGTTTCATCCAGCAGCTCAATAGACTAATATTAATAAAGGATCTAGTGGTAAGGGACAATGCCACATGAAGCCAGCAGCAAGAAAATCAACACAATAGATGTAGAAAGTCAAGATCAACTGGAGCTTCATTACAAAAATAGCACGGGGCTTTCTGCTGTTGGAAGACGGGGAGGCAAGGTAGCTAGCACTTGACAACACAGGAAGACCATGTATGAAGAATCAATTTTGAAGAACTGGAAACCTTAACTCTACCCCCTCAGATGGGTGTGTGCCTGTTTGCTCCTTGTCACTTCCTGTTCCATTTTCTCTGTGGTGCTCACCAATGCATGCCCACATGTATTTCAGGGTCCATGTTGTGCCTTCTCAGGCTAACAAATGGGTGAGAATAGTTTATTAAAAGTTTAAGCCTGATCACTGAGAGGAGGCTTATAAAAAAGCCCTTATTTTTATAGTGATATTTGTATAAGTGGGCTAGGTACCTAGATGACAATGGTAGGCTGATGCCACCATCTGTGTTTACCTGCAGGGGATCAAACTAGGAAGAATTGCTTTGATTAGATACTAGATAACTAAGGGTATGTCTACACTACAACGTTAATTTGAACTAACTTAGTTCGAATTAGTTAATTTGAACTAAGCTAATTCGAACTAACACATCTAGAACTAAAAACTAGTTCGAATTAGCGTTTTGCTAATTCGAACTAGCGCGTCCACATTAAGTGGACCCTGAACCAGGTTTAAGGATGGCTGGAAGCAGTGCCGGCGGGGCATCAGAGGAGGACTTAGAGCATGGAGATGCTGTCTCAGGCTAGCCGAGGGCTGTGCTTAAAGGGTCCCAACCCCCATCCCGGACAGACAGTTCTCAGGGTTCCCCGCTTGCAAAGCAGTCCTGGCTTGGAGTGCCCTGAGTGCCCACACTGGGCACATCACAGCACTCGGCCAACAGCCCGGCTGCACTTGCCACAGGCTGCCATCTCGGGAGAGGGAGCAATTGGGGGGCTGCAGGAGAGCTTCCACCCCCAGAAGCCCTCAGAGCCAGCCCAGTCCTCCCCATCGGGGGCTTGTGCCCCATTCCTCCCTCACCTCCTTCCACTTACCCTTCCCTAGCCCCTCTTCTTGATGTACAAAATAAAGATAACGTGTCTTCCAAAATGGAATCTGTCTTTATTGAACAAAACTGGGGGAGACTGGGAAAAGGAGGTGGGAGAGGGGAAGAGAGAGGCTGGGAGAGGGGAGGGCAACTACAATGATCAGGGATTGGGAACAGGTCCCATATGAAGAGAGGCTAAAGAGACTGGGACTTTTCAGCTTAGAAAAGAGGAGACGGAGGGGGGACAGGATAGAGGTCTCTAAAAGCATGAGTGGGATGGAGAGGGTGCATACAGAAAAGTTCTTCATTAGTTCCCATAAAGAAGGACTAGAGGACACCAAAGGAAAGGAATGGGTAGCAGGCTTCAAACTAGTAACAGAAAGTTGTTCTTCACAAAGCAAAGAGTCAACCTGTGGAACTCCTTGCTGCAGGAGGCTGTGAAGGCTACAACTAGATCAGAGTTTAAAGGGAAGTGAGATCAAGACATGGAGGTTGGGTCCATGGAGTGCTATTAGCCAGGGGGTAGGAGTGGTGTCCCTGCCCAAGGTTTGTGGAAGGCTGGAGAGGGATGGCACGAGACAAATGGCTTGGTCACTGTCTTCAGTCCATCCCCTCCAGAGTCCCTAGGGTTGGCCGCTGTCAGCAGACAGGCTACTGGGCTAGATGGACCTTTGGTCTGACCCAGTACGGCCATTGTAAGCTCAGGGCTCAGGGTCGGGGGTCTCAGTGGACCACCTTGATTTTCATGCACACCTGCTCCTGGGTGGCCAGGCTGGCAGCTCTCCTGCCCAAGCCGGCCACTTTCCTGTGCCTAGTGCGGAGATCATGGACGAGGTCCACGATTTCCGCACTAGCCCAGGCGGGTGCCCGCCTCTTGCGGTCCCGTGCAAGCTCCCGGGAGCTGCCAGCCTGGTCCCGGGAAGAGGGGGAGGGCTGGGAGGCATCGGGTGGGTGGCTCGATCCATGCCAGGTGCAGGGTCTGCTGACTGGGTGCTGGCAGGCTTGCATCTGGCACGGGCACCGTAGCCAGCCCATGCCCCTTTAAGGGGTCCGGGGCCGGGAGGGGGGCAGATGAATTTCCCTGGTGTTGGCCAGAGTGGCCACCAGGGAAACCTGGGGAGGGCTAGCCTCCCACTAGTTCGAATTAAGGGGCTACACACCCCTTAATTCGAACTAGCTAGTTCGAACTAGGCTTAATCCTCGTGGAATGAGGATTACCTAGTTCGAACTAAGCGCTCCATTAGTTCGAATTAACTTTGTAGTGTAGACATAGCCTAAGTTATTGAGGAGACTGCCAGGTCAAACCTCTGTGGTCTGGCATGACCTTAGTTAGCCGGATGTCCACTTATCATGGGTGTGGCCAAGTTATCTGTGGTCCCATACACTTGTTTACAGCCACCAATCTTGGCTCTCATTGTTCTGTGCTGTTATTTAGCTTTAATTTACCTCTGAATGTCTTTTTAAGAAATCAGTAAGCAGTGGAAGTATTAGTAAAGCAGATTGACAATATTGACCTCACATGGTTTGGCAAATTTTCTAGTTCGGCACCAGTCAGGTTTCAAAGGTGCTGGACTAGAGAAGTTCAACCAGTAGATAATATTTAATGTAAAAATGTAACTAGTGTAGCAAGAAAAAGTTCTCACCAAAGACGCCATGCAATAGAGAAATTGGACAGTGGTATAGTCTAGGGAAATGGTGGAATCAGTACTATTGAAGTTAGTCAGATTTAGGGTTGAGATGTTTTGTGGTAGTTTTTTTAAACAGCAATCTTGCATCAGAGTGGGTTCTCTAATAGAAACCAAACACTCTGTTCAATCCATGAAATGCCATGTACTTCTCTCTTCCAAAAATATGGCCAAAGCTGCTCAGCATATCTGACAGGATTTTTCATCAATCTTATTTCTGTGTTCTAGCCATGTGGGCACTTACACATGTTCTAGCCATGTGGGTGTGGTATTTTGTTTCCTTTTGTGTGTGTGTGTCAGGTCCTTTCAGGTGTCTGATAGCTAGACAAAAGAGAAATGACATTTCTAATAAGTACAAAAGAAACACATCAGAGAATTTTCTTATGTGCAGCCATAAACATGGTTTTAGATATGTTGTACAGGGTATAAAATAAGGCCAGATTTGCGCACACAGGTCTGAGCCCTCAAATGTAGATAAGACTAATTAATGGGAAAGCAGGAAAAAGTCTTCTGTTCTCTTCCAAGGTACTTCTGTTAGTCACAAGGCTAAATTCTGCACTTAGTGACTGCTATAAATACATAGTAACTTCATTAGGCAGATCTGCCCCAGAGTGAGAGTAAAGGTGAAGAGGCATCACCTACCCTCAATGCTATACATATCCCTCTTTTCGAATATTCCATGACCTCGACTCTGAATTTCCAAGGAGGCTGACCAGTGGGTGAAACTGAATATCTTCTGATAGACAGGAAGTCAGACTAAATGATCTCATGGTTCTTTTTGGCCTTAAATTCTGACTCATTACATCCTGATGCCAAAGGACATCATGTCTTTCCATTGGGACTTATTCAAGGATGGTGAATGAGGGAATGTTTATAATGTCCTGTGTTTTTTTTTTTTTTTTTTACTGTTAGCAGTGATTTATCATATTGGTTCTTTGGCTGAGGTAGTTTCATGACAACAGAATGAATGGTATTGACTTCAAAAACATTAACTCAGATTTTAGCCTCCTAGTTGGTCCTGGATCTATTTAATTGTAACTGCTATGCAAAAGCCACAGAGCAACTGTAAAACAATATTTTCCAGCATATTGAACTCTTTCAGATTTTGGAGCACGGATAACACCTTTGCATCTGTTTTTATCATACTTTATCTTATCCATTATTAGCTTTACCCGTTCAAAAGTGATGTGGGTTAGATCTGACCTTCTTGATGCCATGGTAAAAAGAGTCAGGCAATTTGACTAACAAATATATATTTAATACAACATGTATCTTTTCTTTTGCAGTTATTGGTTATACTTGCCCTTTAGAACTAGTCTTGGTGTTCATTAGCTAAATCAATAAATAGAATGTATCTTATACATTTATTCTTTTTTGTGGATATGGCCTGAGCCTTTGATCCTTCTCTCGCTCCTGTTTTCCTCCATATGAATCTCTGCTCTTTCCACTCAAGTGAATGGTGTTGGCTAGGGGCCTTCTTGTTGAGAATTTCTGCAGTGGTTAAATGTGCATGCTGGTGGTCATTTCACCTGAAAATAAGACTACACAATAAAATGTGTTTACTGTGCCACCAGAGACCTATTTATCAAAGGAAGTAGTAGTGCCAATAATATTCACATTTTAAGTTTACTAAGTATACGATTTGTGGCAACTGCAGTAGCTTTAAAAAACAGTTCAATAGCCTTGGTGTCTCAGTCTTTTCTGTTTTTAACAACCGCTTCAGAAGATGAGCATATGCCACTCGAGAAATCTAAATCGCCTAATAAGGGTTTTTTGTTCCCTAATTTTTCACAGTGCTGCAGAAACTAAATCCATTACTAGAGAAGAACATTACTAGAAGCTGCTTTTATTTCATCCCACCCACCCATCCTCTTCTTCCTTGGAAATGCAATGTCACTGTGTCCAAGCCATGAAAATTAAATTTCCTTTTTGGATGGTTCTTGTTTTGCAGAAATGAATGAACTACTATAACTCCATAATGTCAGGAGGTCTTGCCAGAATATATATCAAACACAGAATAAAAAGGGAACAGCAACTTGTAATAAAATGTGTTTTATCCAAGCAGTAGAGTCATGTGACTTCTCCCCCCCAAATGTATCCTTTAAGATAGCAATACTAATGATTCAATTTGCTAGCCTTGGTAACAAGTGGCTTATGGTCCTTGTATAGCAGCTTATTTATATTTTATTATTATTATTATAAAAAAATAATACAGCACTAAGTATGTCAACTAATTGATCAGAACTTGGCCCTGAATTTACAAGGTAAGGAAGAATGACTTACCTTTACAAAGCAACTCCAACATTCATATTTTTTAAAAAGGGTGCCTCAAAATGAAAACTCTTTCTACAGCCAATACCAGATCTAGCTAATTTCACTTTAGGAAAGTTTTTAGATGTTTAATCAAACACTTCTTGGGCTTGGAATGGAAGGTGCTACCTCAAGTATTAACAACATTTATTAACAACATGATTCCATAAGGATCATGTGGGAGAGGGGGATGCCACCTCTTATGTCTACGCTTTGGGGGTGGGGGGAAGACCCAGGCAAGCAAGTTTTGGAGCCCGAATGAACTGCCTTGGCAAATTGTGGCATGGGGCTAAAAACATCAGGTTAGATGTGTGGCCTTGGGCTGGAGCCTGGAATCTGAAACCCAGCTAGTGGGGGGAGGCTCTTGTTCAGGCTTAAGCTGTAGCCTGAATCCCATCTACTCTGCTCTTTCTAGTCCCATGTTTATGATGCCTACGAGTTGAGGTCAGTGGACTCAGGTTCTGAGACTTGCTGCCCTGGGTTTGAGGTCAGTGGGATTTTTTTGTTTTGTTTTGTGCTGTTTGGGTGTACCCCTTAAGAAAAAGGAAAGGAGGTTCTTGGGATTGCCAGTGTTCAACCCAAAACCCTCACCACAAAAAAAAAAATGCCTAGTTTAATTTGTTTGAAGCTGGATGTCAGAACTCTTTGGGAACTTTGAGCATAATCCATCTAAAAATATGTGAAGCCTTCTGGGTGATGAGTCCCTATAAAAGACCTCAGGCACTGCCTCCTTGGGGGAATGGAATATCTAGAGGGCAGGATGGTCCATTGTATAAACTCAACAAGGACAAAACCACTCACCTCATTGTAGGGAGTTGGGGACCTGCTCTGGAGAGAACAACTCACGCAGGTGAAGGCTCTGCTTCTCAGTGACTTTTTGCTGTTTACAGGAATGGCACCAAAGAGTACTCTACCTCATTCTTTGCTGACTCTGTAGGATTATAAATTAGCTCCCCTGGCTGCTTAGTAGTGATATCTCACGGATTGATGACAACATTCAGGCTGCATGTCTCCTGCCTTCCTCTTCTTTGAGCTTTTGCCTGTACAGGCCACTGTTCCTCTAATAATTGTCCTAGGCGGACAGACTCAGTCAACCAGCAAAGAACTTGCCAAACTTACCAGAGGTGGCTGAATTATTTGTTGTGAATTTAATTGTTCTCTCCTAGGCACACATTATTTGCTAGCAGATGTGGATTTGAACAAATGTATCTGAAATTTTCCAAATAGGCTGACTCTTTCTGCACTGTAGAGCATTTGTAGCTTCTTAAATTGGGTAACATTTTTTAAAATGCCTGAGTGACTCAGGCTTCTAATTCTGAAAGTAATGCTTTCAAGAGATTGAACATTTTCATGAATATCTGACAGCTGTCCAAATACTATGCCCCCACAAATAGCAGCATGCCAAACTTATCACTGATATTTAAGAAAATAGTCATGAGTCACTTTCTGTATTGTTCATTGGACAGGTTTTTTTTTCTTCACCAGCCTCATCTCCACATGTCAGATATTTCTCTCATCTAGCATTTTCCATTCAAGTTCTGGAACATCCGAGGGTCTTTATCCATTATAATGAATGTTGTAGGTTGGATGATTTTTGCCTGCTTTATACAAGGAGTAAATTAGTATTTTAAACTCCAATACAACAAGGCTACATCTAGACTGCCCCCTTTTGTGCAAGAAAATATGCAAATGAGGCAAAGTGGTGAATATCGTTGTGCCTTATTTGCATACTTAATGAGCCACCATTTTGCACAAGGGACTTTTGCGTAAAAAGGAGCCATCTACACAGCTCCTTTTTGCACAAAACCTCCTCTTTTGCAAAAGCCTCTTGTACAAAAATGGCTGCTCATAGTATGCAAATGAGGTGCAGTGATATTCACTGCTTTGACTCATTTGCATATTTTCTTGCACAAGAGGGGGCAGTCTAGACATAGCCCAAGAGTAAGAAGGTTGGTATTGAATGTCCTTGATTTACATACGAGCTGTGCAAAACATATCAAAGACGATAAATCAAGTTAGTTTGTCATGACTTCGTTTTTGATGTCAAGGTGTAGCTGCACTGCATATAATTTTAATAATGTGTACGGAAAAAATACCCCTGAAATGTGCTCACAGGATCTCCTCCAAAAGGAATTGACTGCAATGAGCTCTGAATTGGGCCCACTGTAAATTTTTTTTACTACTGTAACAAGTAAAAGATGACAAGCAATATTTCAAAATATTTTACTTAGAAGTAATGCTGTAGTGTAGACATACTCTTAGTTACTGATCATCTAAAAGATTTCAGTCCATTTCTGTAGCTTGGGTTCTGCAGACACTCTTAGGATACAACCATTATTCTCATTCAGTATTTGTAGGGTCAGGCCCTGATATGGTGCATGCCAACACTTACTTTAAATTGTATTTCTTTAAATAGTTGACTAATTCCAGAGAGATGCATTGTAATATCCTCAAGCAATAGATGACAGTCTACCAAAGAAATTGCTTCTTGCAGACCCTCCTGGGGAGACCAACAATAGACCCAGAACTTCAGGATGAGAAGGACCCCTTCCTCGAGCTGTGCGAGTGGCTCTCCCCTACCCTGAGGTGATGGGACATGCACATGAGGCCCACCATTCCCCTCCAGAAGAGTGTTGCCATCACCCTCTGGAAGCTCTCCACGCCGGATAGCTACCGATCCTTGGGGAACCACTTCAGCACGGGGAGATCCACCATCGGGGCCATGCTCATACACGTATGGCAGTCTCGGGTGATTGTCCCAGGAGGGGAATGGAAGGAGGGAATAGCTGCCCTAGGGAAAGGACGGGGTGGAGGTGGTGCAAGTCCCCTCCCCAGGAGGGTTTGTTCTGTCCCACCCACACAAAGGCCTGACTGCAGTGGTCAGCATTGCTTGGGGTAGCTCCTGGTGAGTGGAGGACTGGGGGATTAGAGGGGAAAGGGGGAACTCTCAAGCACCCTGGCACCCTGTGAGTCTCAGATTGTGACCTTCTGCAGGTGGTCAGGGCGATCAACACCATCTTGCTCTACAGAATCATCCGCCTGGCAGATATCAATGCCATCAAGGGGTTTGGTGTCCTGCACTTCCCCAACTGCCGGGGGGCTATCGACAGGACACACATCCCAATCCATGCCCCAGACCACCAGCCCTGCATGTGCATCAACCGCAAGGGATACTTTTTGGTGATCCTGCAGGCCATGACTGTTGTGGCCGCTTTGTGGACATTAATGTTGGCTGGTCGAGCAAAGCAGAGGACGTGTGGGTCTACCACAACTCTTCCATGTGCCAGAGGCTTCATGCCAGGACTTTCTTCCCCAACGGCAACATCAGGGTCAGCGATGTGGACATGCCTGCCTGCCTGGTGGGAGTTGCAGCCCATCCCCTACTGCCCTGGCTGAAGAAGCCCTACATCAGCCACCTCAACCCTTCCCAACAGGCATTTAATGCCAGGCTCAGTAGGGCCCGCATGGTAGTGGAGGGCACCTTCGGGCAGCTGAAGGTGTGGTTTAGATGCCTTCTCACACAGTGGAACATTCCACACGTGGTGGCAGCATGCTGTGTGCTGCACAATGTGTGTGAGCGGAAGGGGGAGGCCTTCCTGCCAGGCTGGATGGTGGAGATGGAGCGTTTGGCCACCTTGTATGGGCAGCCCCACACGGCTGCCATCCGGGAGGCCCATCGGGGAGTTGTC
Organism: Pelodiscus sinensis; assembly: GCF_049634645.1. Classification (NCBI taxonomy): domain Eukaryota; kingdom Metazoa; phylum Chordata; order Testudines; family Trionychidae; genus Pelodiscus; species Pelodiscus sinensis. Next base: position 40,443,185 of record NC_134718.1, read on the forward strand.
CACATCTGGGTGGCCCTCAGGGAGATCTTCTACCCGGAGGAGCAGTAACAGTGCTCACTGGTCTGCCCCCTGGAGGCTTGTGCCTCACTCTTCCCTCATATCCTTTCCCTTCCCCCTGTTCCTGCTGGAAAATAAAGACTTTAAAAAAAATAATTAAAAAAAAATTTATTGAGCAAAACTGGGTGGGAAATGAAACTCAGGTGAGACTGGGGAAGAAGGCAGGAGAAGAGAGGGTGGGAAAAGGGAGGGGGAAACCTGGGAGGAGGGAGCTGGAAGTGAGAGGATGGGGGAGGAGAGGCTCAGGGTCGGAGCGGCGCTGGCCTCAGTGGCTCCCAGCACTGTGGGTGCAGGGGCCTCGGCATCCCCCGGGTGGTGGGTAGGGTGTAGAGGGAGAAGCGGGAGGGGGAGAAGGAGCGAGAGGAGGAGAGAGAGCAGGAGAGGCAGCAGAGGCTGGAGTGGGAGGAGGCAGCATGCTCTGCACCAGGGTCTGCAGCAGGAAAGGCCCTAGACAAGCGAAGCCCTCAACGGCTGCTGTTCTTGGTGCCCTACGCGACCGCCTAGGTCACCTGTATTGACGGGCCGCCACTGGTCTGCAGATAGGCACAGTTGGAGCAAGTTGCTCCGGCCAACTTCACGCCAGAGCTTCCGGTCTTCCTCCACCCAGCAGTCGAGGGTGTGGTACAGGGCTTGCAGTGCCCCCAGGTGCTGCCGCTGGTAGTTGTGCATTGGATAGGTGGGCCTGTGGAGCCCTCAGGTGCAGGACAATGTCCCGGGTGGTGTGGTGCGCCTTCCACTCATAGCTGGTGCGGCTGCGGAGAACGAAGAGAAGTGGTCCGTCATCCCTAGGGACACAGTGCATGAGCCCAGCCCAGCCCCCCTTTGCAAGGCGAGGATGACTGTTCTCGGTGCCATCAGAGCTGATGTGCTTGAACGCAGGCCATGTTCGGCATATCCAGTGGGCCCTGCTGTCCCCGGCACTGGTAGCTGCCCTGAGACTGCAGACATGCCCCGTGTTGTGTGCTCAATGTGTGTGTGTGGGGGGGAGGGGGATGTCCTCTGCCTCCTTGGAGAGGGGGTGGCCCACTGTGTCCCACCCCGGAGTCAGGAGCAAGTCATGTCTTTCCACACACCATTGTGGCCAACAGGCCAAGGCCCCTGTGTGGCAGCCTGTTGGGGCCATGTGCCCAGGAGTGGCATGGCACGTGCTCGCACGTGCACAAATAGCTGCATGATCTGTGGCCAACAAGGCCCAAGTATGCAGTGCCAACACCCCCCTCCCAACCCACCTCCTGCCCCTGCATAACGGGAGAGTGATTGCACTCATACAATGCTGTTTCCCCGGACTCGGACGATGTCTGGGACATGTCTGCAGAGATGTCTCAGGAGTCCTGGCTGAGCTGGATGTGACGCTAGCCTCGTCCAGCTCCTGGCACTCCTCCTTCTCCTCCGTGCCATCGTCGGGGCCCCCAGCGAGGATTACATCAGCCAGCTCCACCCCAGAGTTGATGACCACCTGGGGGGTATGGATTGTCCTGCCCCCCAGGATGCGGTGCACAGCATCAAAGCAGGGCATCTGTCTCACTCTGCCCCAGGTCAGGAGCTGCCCTCTCTGGCCCTGGCATAGGCCTGCTGCAGCTCTGTAACTTTCATCCGCACCTGTTCCTGGTTGCGGATGTGGCCTCTGTTGGCCAGGCTGGCAGCCATACAGCCATAGATGGCCACGTTCCTGCATCTAGTGTGGAGATCCTGGAGACTGATGGCATCCCCCCAAACCTCAATAAGGTCCATTACCTCTGCACTAGACCAGGAAGGCGCCTGTCTCTTCTGGCCCCTGGCAGGCTCTTGGGAGCTGGAAGACCACTCTCCGGCAGTGGTGGAGGGCTGGCTGGTACCGGCTCCCTGGCTCATTTCAGGGCCACTGAGTCAGAGTGGCTCAGGGCTGGCAGTCCTTGTGCTAGCCACAAAGCATGTGAGCAGACTCTCCGGAGGGATGGGGGGAGAAGAGTTTTCCTGGTGTGTGCTCAGTGTCCAGCAGAGCACTCTGGGAAGGGCTGGAGGCCCCCTAATTCAAAATAGCCCCTATTCCCTGTCTACACAGCGCCTATTCCAAAATAGTATTTTGGAATCAGCGCTATTCCTCGTAGAATGAGGTTTACAGATTTCAAAATAAGCCGTTCGCTATTTTGAAATTATTTCAAAATAGCGGTTTGGCTGTGTCGATGCCAGCAAAGTTATTGCAAAATAACGGATGTTATTTAGAAATAACTTTGCTGTGTAGACGTACCCTAACAGAGTCAGAAGCACCCGTTTGTGTGATGGGAAAGGGACCAAATGATGCATATATAACACTGCACAGCAGTGGTTAGAGGTTGAGACATTGTGTTGAAAGACAACAGGGTCACATCCAGACTCTAAAAACGTGCCCCGGAATCTTTAATAGCCATCCAGAATGTAGACACAGCCTCCATTGTTTCTAAAATGCCTGTAGTCGGGAAACTGCAGTAGAACTCAATGTATCTCAGAGGCTGAGAAACAAAAGTTGACCTTGTCAGTGCATCAGCTAGTGAAATGCAATCAAAAATTCATCTGGTAAAAGAACAGATCTGTTAAATTAATACCTTTCCTCTGGACCAACCCTATATATATATTACAGCAGAGAGGATCCCCTTAGATAAATAGCTGTAAAAGGATCAGATTTGCTAACCTTGTTGCAGTAGCATTTTATAATATAATCTGATTTAACAAGCTTCTGTTGCATACAATTGCAAAAACAAAACTCTCATTAGCTGGTTCTTTGACAGTTTTTCAGATGTCAGAGGAGGTGAGAGGTCAGTTTCATAACTACGCTGTGCCTTGAAGCTGAATAATTAATTATTAAGAAGAATGTGTTTAGTATTTTCAATCAGTGGAATTATGCTTTGTCTTTGATAACTCCAGAATATTAGCACCACAAGTGACAATGGATTTCTAGCTCATAGAGATATATGCCTTTATAGAAAGAGGCTTACATGGTCATTGCAGAGTGATTAAGTGCTCCTATAGCTGGCAGACCCACATTGTAATGGAAACAGATGTTTCTGTCCCTAGTATTTTCTCAGTGTTCCCAGTAATGAGAAGAATAATGGTAGGTGTCTGGTACTGAAATTTTGTTTAAAAGCTATTTTAAATTATAAATCCTTCCTTGAATCAATGCACTAGGGCTACAAGAACATTCATCAGTCTGTTTCAGTCCTTTTGGATTTTCAATACAAAAAGGAATAGTTGATCCAGCTCAAATTGTTTGGATGTTGAATGAGATTCCTTAGACACCTGGAGCTTCCTGTGGGTGCAATGGGAGTCCATGTACAAATCAGTTGTATGAAGTATAGTTCCAGGTGTCATTTACAGCAAGTGATAGCACAGAAGCTCTGGTTGAAAACATTTTTCTCAGACACATTTAGGCTACGTCTACATTGGCAAGATTTTGTGCAAATACTTTTAACGCAAGAGTTTTTGTGTTAAAGTATTTGCACAAGAGAGCGTCTACACTGGCATGTGCCTTTGTGCAAGAGATGTGCTTTTGCGCAAAAGCATCCGTGCCAGTGTAGGCGCTCTCTTGTGCAAGAGAGCTCCGATGGCCATTTTAACCATCAGGCTTTCTTGCACAAGAAATTCATGTTGCCTGTCTACACTGGCCTCTTGCGCAAGAACAGTTGCGGAAAAGGGCTTATTCCTGAGCGGGAGCATCATAGTTCTTGCGCAAGAAGCACTGACTTCACACATTAGAACGTCAGTGTTCTTGTGCAAGAACTCCCTGCCAGTGTAGACAGGCAGCATGTTTTTGCGCAAAAGCGGGTGCTTTTGCGCAAAATCATGCCAATGTAGACAAAGCCTTAGTTGCTTTCATAAGAGGAGTTATTTAGTTGGTATTATACTAGTGTGTATTCCAGATTGATCTGGTGTGGTGGATAGAAATAAAGGACTCCTGGTACACAGTGGCACTTCATGAGATAAATATTTGGAGAGGGGGCTGGTAGAACTTCTGATCAATAAAGGCCACTGAGATTTCCCAGGCTCAGACCTTTGTTTAGTTGTTTATAAGTTGCCAAATTTAACTGAGCTGCAATTTTTATGCTGGGTGTCTGCCATAGACTAAATGTTTTCTGAAAAATGTAATTGTTTTTCAGTGTAAAAAAATTCTTTGTTTTCTTAAGAAGCTTTCTTAGAACCTCTAGCTGCCTCATGCTTTGGAGCAAGGACTTGAAATTTGTCTCAGGACTATGCTTTTTTCCATCTTCATAAAAAGCCATCCAAAATCTATCCAAGTCATGCACCTTTGAAAATTGCAGTTCACATCTGCCCAGAGATTTTAGAGATTAGTAGCAAAAAACTCTGAAGATTCCATCCTCGCTGAGCATTCGCGAAACCTCTACAGTGTCTAGCCCCGCACACAAATCTCTGTCTTCCCAATTGACCTTCCAGTCCCAGTCTCACCAGGCTCCTTATCCTCATCTCCTACTTTCTCTCTTCCCAGACTGGCTCAAGTCTTTCTATGCCCCTCCCCAGTTCACAGGAATGTTATGATGTTGAACTCATTACCTTTTTATGAAGCACTCAGATCTTATAGTGGTGAGCACCACAGAAAAGCCCATGAGGAATTTAATAATACTGTCTTTATACTAGGTTTTAAACCGTGTACTATAAATAAGGCATTGGGCTATACACTGAACAACGAGGTTCGCCACCCCAAAAAGAAAACAGTCTGAGCATTGTCCATCCTGTGCTGAAAATGAGGAAGAGTCTCGGGTGTAGTGGGGAAACACAATGTGATCATGTAGGGACTGTATTCTAAAGCATACCCACAAGAGGGCTGAGTTAAGGTAGCAGGTACTTTTTGTATTCTTTTAATGTAAAAATTCTTTTAATGTAGCTTTTGTGTGTAATATCAATCTATAGTGGTAGCTCCTCTGCCGGACCATCAGGAGTCCCGGAGCATTGGATGCCGGACTAATGGAGTTTTACTGTAATTTTACCCTTTAGTTCTGCTCAATATATCAGACCAGACTTTGTTTCTCACATCAGTGGTCAGTACTGGGGCTCTGTGGACACTGAACTGTGTCAGTGACTATTATTTTGAGAGTGTGTGTTCTGGATGCTATGGAACTCTGCATACTCAAGGAATGGTATGCTATAACATTCCGATTTTTTTTAAATAGGTGGTGACTGGGAACATGAGAGAAAATAAGGGTTCTTCTTATGCGTGTATTTTCTGTATATCTCCTCAGTTTGCACAGAAAATGTGTCATTACAATGACTTAAGTAACTTTTTCTAGAGCTGTACTTAGCACAGATCTGAAGTCATGTTTGTCTTTGCAGAAGGCATAGGTTGTTTTTCCCCTTCTTGGGTGATTTGAGAATGGGGGAACGGATGGGAAGAGGTTAGAGCTTGTTCCATAATTCCAAGTTACGTTTTCTCAGTCTAATAATAGGCCTCCTCTCAAATACATCTGATTGCTTGATTATATTCAGCTCACAGTTTTGCAACAGGAGGGAGCCATTTGCTTTGGCCTTTATTTGTCTGTAACAGGAAGGTCTATGGAAAATATGCCTTGTTATATGGCCCCTTCAGCTGAGCAGACTAGCCATCTCTAAATCTATAGCAGCTAATATCCTTGATTTATGTTTAATTGCTTGTGTTTTTGGAAGAATATTTGTGATGGGTTGCCCCCACTTTTGGGGTGCCACCAGATGTGTTGGGGTCCTATTGAACCCATCTGTCCTGCCAGTCTGGGTTTTCCTTGCACTGGGTTGCTCTGCCAGGCTCTTGAGCCACTTTCCAGCACACAGCTGGGCATGGCCACACCCAACAGCAGACACAAACTGAAATCCACTCTGTATAGGTGCACGTGGGGCTCTCAACCTCCCCCCCTCCCAAAGTAAGGTTTCCTCTAATCTGCATGGCAACATAGCTCCACAGCTGCTTAATGAGCACCGCCCAGCCGGGGGCTCAAGGCTCCAGCATGGAGCTGTCTGGCTGGGAGAGACTCGCTGCTCTATCCTCACATCACTGACCGCCAGCAAGAAGCTGCTGCTGTAGCTGAGGGAGAAGTGCCCCTCCCCCAGCCAGACAGTCCTGTGCATGGAGCCGTGAGCCCCTGGCTAGGCAGGACCATGCTACCATGGAGCTTAGCAGGAACCTTGCCCAGAAGCTTCCTATACCCAAACACCCCCGCCAAGCTTCACCTGGTACATCCAGAACTCCTTTATGCCTCTGTACCCATACCCCCCTCCACTCAATCTCAGCGGGTATGTCTACACTACAACGTTAATTTGAACTAACTTAGTTTGAATTAGTTAATTCGAACTAAGCTAATTCGAACTAACGGATCCAGACTAAAAAACTAGTTCGAATTAGCGTTTTGCTAATTCGAACTAGCATGTCCATATTAAGTGGACCCTGAACCAGGCTTAAGGATGGCCGGAAGCAGTGCCGGCAGGGCATCAGAGGAGGACTCAGAGCGTGGAGATGCTGTCTCAAGCTAGCCGAGGGCTGTGCTTAAAGGGTCCCGAACCCCACCCCGGACAGACAGTTCTCAGGGTTCCCCGCTTGCAAAGCAGTCCTGGCTTGGAGTGCTCTGAGTGCCCACACTGGGCACATCACAGCACTCAGCCATCAGCCCGGCTGCACTTGCCGCAGGCTGCCATCTGGGAAGAGGGGGCAATTGGGGGGCGGCAGGAGAGCTTCCACCCCCAGAAACCCGCAGAGCCAGCCCAGTCCTCCCCATCGGGGGCGCATACCCCATTCCTCCCTCACCTCCTTCCACTTACCCTTCCCTAGCCCCTCTTCTTGATGTACAAAATAAAGGACAATTGTGTTCAAAAATGGAATCTGTCTTTATTGAACAAAACTGGGGGAGACTGGGAAAAGGAGGTGGGAGAGGGGAACAGAGAGGGTAGGAGAGAGGAGGGCAACTAAAATGATCAGGGGTTGGGAACAAGTCCCATATGAAGAGAGGCTAAAGAGACTGGGACTTTTCAGCTTAGAAAAGAGGAGATGGAGGGGGGACAGGATAGAGGTCTCTAAAAGCAGGAGTTGGGTGGAGAGGGTGCATACAGAAAAGTTCTTCATTAGTTCCCATAATAGAAGGACTAGAGGACACAAAAGGAAAGGAATGGGTAGCAGGCTTCAAACTAGTAACAGAAAGTTGTTCTTCACAAAGCAAAGAGTCAACCTGTGGAACTCCTTGCTGCAGGAGGCTGTGAAGGCTACAACTAGAACAGAGTTTAAAGGGAAGTGAGATCAAGTCATGGAGGTTGGGTCCATGGAGTGCTATTAGCCAGGGGGTAGGAGTGGTGTCCCTGCCCAAGGTTTGTGGAAGGCTGGAGAGGGATGGCACGAGACAAATGGCTTGGTCACTGTCTTCAGTCCATCCCCTCCAGAGTCCCTAGGGTTGGCCGCTGTCAGCAGACAGGCTACTGGGCTAGATGGACCTTTGGTCTGACCCAGGACGGCCATTGTAAGCTCAGGGCTCAGGGTCGGGGGTCTCAGTGGACCACCTTGATTTTCATGCACACCTGCTCCTGGGTGGCCAGGCTGGCAGCTCTCCTGCCCTAGCCGGCCACTTTCCTGTGCCTAGTGCGGAGGTCGTGGACGAGGTCCACGATGTCCGCACTAGCCCAGGCGGGTGCCCGCCTCTTGCGGTCCCGTGCAAGCTCCCGGGAGCCGCCAGCCTGGTCCCGGGAAGAGGGGGAGGGCTGAGGGGCATCGGGTGGGTGGCTCGATCCGTGCCAGGTGCAGGGTCTGCTGGCTGGGTGCTGGCAGGCTTGCACCTGGCACGGGCACCGTAGCCAGCCCGTGCCCCTTTAAGGGGTCCGGGGCCGGGAGGGGGGCAATAGAGTTTCCGTGGTGTTGGCCAGAGTGGCCACCAGGGAAACCTGGGGAGGGCTAGCCTCCCACTAGTTCGAATTAAGGGGCTACACACCCCTTAATTCGAACTAGCTAGTTCGAACTAGGCTTAATCCTCGTAAAATGAGGTTTTCCTAGTTCGAACTAAGCGCTCCGCTAGTTCGAATTAAATTGGAACTAACGGAGCGCTAGTGTAGCGCCTATCAAAGTTAGTTCGAACTAACATCCGTTAGTTCGAACCAACTTTGTAGTGTAGACATACCCAGCCTCTGCCTTTGGAGTCCCCAGCACCCAGACCATCCCCACTGAACTCCCTGCATTCAGACTCCCACCTTGATGAGCCCAACCCCTCTACGCCACTCTGAGCCTCACATCCAGACCCTTCACAGCACTGACCCCCAGCTAGCTGCACCCATGCTCCCACCCCTCATTGCCACACACCCCCAACACCCAGACACTTCCACTGAGCCCCAGCCCCCTTCAGAGTCTCACCTGGAGCTCCTCCCATGAGCCTCTGTGCATCTATATCTCCCACACCTAGAATTCCCACTGAGCTGCCTGCACCCAGATAGACCACACAGAATCCTCTTACCACACATATGGATCCCCCCCCCAACACACACACACTTGGATCCTGCCTGATTGAGTCTACATGCCCCATCTCTGGTGCAGCTGGCACAGAGGAGCAAGATCCCAGGGTATTCTGTGTCACCGGTGAGGCTGCACCCAACCCTGAGTTCATGTCCCAGGAGTGGGATGTGGGTGTAGCTGCAGGGTAATCTCTGACCTCTGTGCAGCCAGTGGCCTATGCTTCCCACTGCCATACTGGAGCCTCTGCATTATGTATTGCAAAATTCTGCAAGTTTTGTCAGACTTCTAAAATATGGTATGAAGAATTTTTAACTTTTTGGCACAGAATACCCCTCAGGAATAAATTATTTTGCTCACTGCCAGTGTCTGAAGGATAATAATACCTGCTCAGTGTCCTGTCTGTTTCTAATCATCAGTGGGAGAAGCAAAAGCACCATCCTGTATGCAAGAATCCTACAGAATAAATGGCATTTCTTGTACCATCCCTTATTTATGATAAATGGTGACTTGGGCCATGTATTCTGGTGGCATTTCAAAGGGTTTCTCTATTGTTCCTAAACTATTCTCATCCATTGCTTTATCTGTTGTCAGTTATGCAAGCTTCTTATCAAATGGTCTGTGAATCAATTGATTTTGAATTTGTCAACAGATCTGAAAATTGCATACCAGAAAATCCTGGCTGGAATGTAAGTGGCACAACAAAGAACTGAAATCTCAAGCCTCTGGTTCACAGCTCACGGCAGTGTTTTCCTGTCCCAAACAAGGCACTACACACAGCCAAACTAGAGAGGGGTGTTTCACTGAACCCTGGGTAATGCCATAGAAATAGGTAGCTATAAACAAATCCTACGTAGTGCAACAAAACAGGCGTGTGTTCACGTTTAATGTGAATAGAACTAGATGAATGGTGGGGGGCTGGGAGATTTCCACAAACACTCATTTAAATTTTAAAACAGATTGATTTCATGCCCTTCTTATGTGTGGGTTTTTCTTCAGATATTTTAGCACCTGCATGTACTGGCAGGAATGTTTTGACAAAACAGCAACTGTTAAATAAATATTGCAGAGTATTCACAGAAAGTAAACTTAAAATATGCAATAGTGAGTAGCTGCATCTTGAGCCAAGTCAATAGCAGCCTAATTAACATCCAAAAATAAATCCAGCTACCCAGAGATGGCTGGGAAAGAGGGAATTTAGACACAATTGGATAGTTGCAGCCAGGAGCCAACAGCGTATTTGCCTGAGATAAAAGGTCTTCTAGCCCAAACTATGCTTGGCACAGCTGAGGACAGAGAGGGTAGCAAAGATGGATTGAAGATACTGACCACATTTTAAAGAAACTTTGGAAAAATCAGAACAATTTTAAACTAATTTTGGATTTTAAAATGTTTGATTTCTGGTGTTAATTCTTCAACTTTCAATCAAATCAAAACAGTTAGGGTATGTCTACACTACAAAGTTAATTCGAACTAACAGCTGTTAGTTCGAATTAACTTTCATAGGTGCTACACATACAAACCGCTAGTTCGAACTTAATTTGAACTAGTGGAGCGCTTAATTCGAACTAGGTAAACCTCATTCCATGAAGACTAACGCCTAGTTCGAATTAAGTAGTTGGAATTAAGGGCTGTTTGGCCACTTAATTTGAACTAGTGGGAGGCTAGCCTTCCCCAGCTTGCCCTGGTGGCCACTCTGGGTCAAACCAGGGAAACTCTTCTGCCCCCCCTCCCGGCCCCGGAGCCCTTAAAGGGGCACGGTCTGCTTATGGTGCTTGTGCCAGGTGCAAGCCTGCCAGCACCCAGCCAGCAGACCCTGCACCTGGCACGGCATGAGCCAGCCACCCACTGCCACCCAGCCCTCTGCCTCTTCCTAGGACCAGGCTGGCAGCTCCCAGGAGCCTGCCCAGGGCCGCAAGAGGCAGGCTCCCGCCTGGTCTAGTGCGGAGATCGTGGACCTCATCCAGGTTTGGGGGGAGGCCTCCAATGTCCATGACCTCTGCAGTAGGCACAGGAAAGTGGCCATATAGGGCAGGATAGCTGCCAGCCTGGCCACCAAAGGCCACATGCGAACCCAGGAGCAGGTTTGCATGAAAATCAAGGTGGTCCAGTGAGACCCCCAACCCTGAGCTTAGAACGTAAGAATGGCCGTACTGGGTCAGACCAAAGGTCCATCTAGCCCAATAGCCTGCCTGCCGACAGTGGCCAACACCAACTACCCCAGAGGGAATGGACCGAAGACAATGACCAAGCCATTTGTCTTGTGCCATCCATCTCCAGCCTTCCACAAGCAGAGACCAGGGACACCACTCCTACCCCCTGGCTAATAGCACTCCATGGACCCAACCTCCATGACTTTATCTAACTTCTCTTTAAACTCTGTTATAGTTCTAGCCTTCACAGCCTCCTGTGGCAAGGAGTTCCACAGGTTGACTATTTGCATTGTGAAGAAGAACTTTCTTTTATTACTTTGAAGCCTGCTACCCATTCATTTCATTTGGTGTCCTCTAGTCCTTCTATTATGGGAATTAATAAAGAACTTTTCTTTATGCACCCTCTCCACACCACTCATGATTTTATAGACCTCTATCATATCCCCCCTCAGTCTCCTCTTTTCTAAGCTGAAAAGTCCCAGTCTCTTTAGCCTCTCTTCATATGGGACCTGTTCCAAACCCCTAATCATTTTAGTTGCCCTTTTCTGAACCCTTTCCAAGACCAAAACATCACTTTTGAGGTGAGGAGACTACATCTGTACACAGTACTGAAGATGTGGGCGTACCATAGTTTTATACTTCCCCTCCTCCTTCTTCCCCTGGCTTCCCCATTCCAGCTCCCTCCTCCCAGGCTTCCCTCTCCCCTCTCCCACCCTCTCTCTTCCCCTCTCCCACCTCCTTTTCCCAGTCTCCCCAGAGGTAATCCCCCCCCCCAGTTTTGTTAAATAAAGAGAGTTTGTATTTTTGAACACGTGTCATTTATTTTTTACATCAGGAAGGGGGGCTAGGGAGGGGTAAGTGGAAGGAGGTGAGGGAAGAATGGGACACGAGCCCCCGATGGGGAGGACTGGGGTGGCTCTGCGGACTCCTTGGAGTGGAAGCTCTCCTGCAGGCCCTCCTGGGACCTGACCGCCCCTCTGATTTACTCCCCCGGATGGCAGCCTGCGGCAAGTGCAGCCGGGCTGATGGCCGAGTGCTATAATGTGCTGAGTGCGGGCACTCGGGACACTACAAGACAGGACTGCTTTGCTGTCCCTCATAGAGGTAGACAAGCAAGCGGGGAACCCTGAGAACTGTCTGTCCGTGGTGGGGGTCGGGTCACTTTAAGCAACAGCCCTCGGCTAGCCTGAGGCAGCAGCTCCACTCTCTAAGTCCTAACCTGATGCCCTGCCGGCACTTGTTCCTGCCAGCCCTAACTTCGGTTCAGGGTCCACTCAATGTGGACATACTAGTTCGAATTAGCAAAATTCTAATTCGAATTAGTTTTTAGGTCTAGATGCACTAGTTTGAATTAGCTTAGTTCGAATTAACTAATTCGAATAAAGTTAGTTCGAAGTAGTGCTGTAGTGTAGACATACCCTTAATTCTTTTGCAGAAGTGGGAGCTAGTTATTCTATTTCTTGTTTTTATTTATTATTTGATGGAAAAGAAAAGCAACGTTGGTAACTTGGGTCAGGTTTTTTTGGAAAATTTCTATAAGCATTTCTTTTAATTTGCCTTTACTGTTTAGTAGATAGTCATCCAGCATTTTGCGGGTGTAAAGTGCTACATAGTGCTAATTGTTGCAAAGGAGTATGTACATAAAATGTAAGAGTAATGTGAAATAGAATTATCTAGAAAACTCAGAAGTAGCAGTGAAATTATCCATTTTGTACAAATGTATTATCAGTACAGTATATCCAAGTTTTTCTTCATCTTAAACTCCTTGTTAGGTTTAAAAGTATAATCTCACAAAAGGGAACAGTTACCTGTGTCAGCTGTAAATACACTTATGTTTTCAAAGTCTGAACGAGTCCTACTCAATTAATTTCATTTACATTGAGATGATCTTATAATGTAATTCGCTATTGTTACCATTTCCAAGTTACTGTAATTGTTCAAATGTAAAACTACAATCTTTCACTAAATAAAACGTAGCTTTGGAAGATAGTCAGTAAGACTAAAGATAGATTCCAGAACAATAAAGTCACCAACAGCTCATTTAAAGACTTAATTAAGAAGTTAAGGTAAAAAGGCAGTTAGCTAAATATTTAAAAAAAATTATTAGCAGTTTGTATTTGGTAGGATGGCTTCCAAGGACATAGGGTTTTGTACAGTACTTTGGCTCATTTAAGTCTTGTATCAGCCACTGTGAGTCTGGGTGTAGTAAAATGAAATCTAACCACTTAAATTGAGCTTCAGGGGATAGCTGAGTTGGTCTGTTACAGAAAAAAACAATATCTACATGTTTTGTTAGTTTATAAAGTGCTACCAGACCATTTGTTGTTTTTCACTTAAATAGAGTATCCTTCCTATCTATTGCTTTTGATTCCCAATCTTCAGGTCAGGCTTACTGATTCCCAGTCCTGCCTTCCTGTTTTTCCCTTTGATATTTTCATACCCTCTGCTCCTTGTTTCCTGCCTCTCCCCCCCTCCCCCCCCATTTATTTTGGGTCTACACATCCTAAATTTAAAACTCCAGTCCTCTGAAGAAGTGGGCTGTGCCCATGAAAGCTCATGATGCCATCTATATGTTTTGTTAGTCTATAAATTGCTACCAGACCAGTTTTTGTTTTTTAAGTTTATCCTGTACAGACTAACTCAGCTACCCCCTGAAGCACTTAAATAGAGTCAGAGGAGATATTTTCATCATGTTTGTATTATGTTAGATTCCTTTTGCTTAAAATATTAAATAAAATTGGAAAAATTATCTGTGCTTACCTAAAAATGTCTTTTCTTCAAACAAAAGTACCTGCAGCTTGGGGGGGAAACAGTCATGTCCGTCACTAGCAGCAGAGGATTCTCCTACTTAAGTTCCCTCCAGGTGACAGAATTTACCTAGACAAGGTAGTTCAAATCTACTTTCTTAAATTACAGATTGTATTTAAATATATTTTGAAGGAAAATCATCAGATTTTCTCCTGCTTCAAAGCAGACAGAACTCTCTCAAATAATAACAATCCCAAATCCTACACCAAGCAGACTGAGCCTAGAAATAGGATGGGAGTGGGTTGTAACACTTTGATGTGAAGCAGATGACAGCTGACTGCATTCATGGCACAGCCATTCTACGAGTTGCTGGGACTGGAAGTAGGATGAAACTGTTCTTGAAATATTTGCATGGCTGCACCAGCTAACTCATCTCCAGTGACCTCGTATGTCAAAGTCAGAGGTTGCCCTTTGTATTTCCAAATTGATAGAAATTGGCACTAACTGGGAGCTTAACTCCAGGTAGGACTGGCTGGGAAACCTTCAAATAGCCCTAAAGAAATACTGGGCAAATGCCGGCCCCACACTTGTTCTAGCTACCACTTGCAAAGAGGTATTGGCTTCTGTTGTCTGATTCTTTCATGTGCCTGATGATCCATGTTCCTTTCTATGGTGTCCAGAAGGGGGCAAGTCCAGACTGTAAGTCAATTTTCTGATGCCTCTGCATAGCCTCAAGTGGCGGGAGCTTGAGAAGGCAGGGAACTTCCCTGCTGCCAGTTCTGGGGAGCTCTGGTGCTGCATCCAGGCAGGCTGAAATACCCCCTTTTAATGGATCCGTGGATCTTTAGCACAAAGAATTGTAGCAATTCAGCTTTGATGCAGCTGTTTAATAAGTTAGTTTCTCTTCATAGCGTATTGTATGTACACACAGCTGGTGATGCTGTTATGTAGTATATTAATTGTCATAGCTCCTAGGAGCCCAGTCCAGGACCCCATTGTGTGAGCTGCTGTACAAACATGGAACAAAAAGACAGTCCATGTGCCAATGCACTTGTATGATAAGAACTTGATCATATGTGGCTCTAGACAGAAAGACGGAGTGGATAAGGAAGCAAAGGGACAATATTGCTCAGCATTCTGGGCAGTCTTCCTAGATAGATGGCTGATTAACGCAGGCTTCCTCTCCCCAGTTCAAGAGACCTGTGTTAATCAGCCATCCACCAGAGCTAGCTAGCATGCCTAGCTATTGGGTTTGCTCTGTCCCTGCATAAAGAGCTCAGCGCTTAATTGACTCCTAGGTGTTTGCTCGGCTGCATCCAGAGCTGACTAATTTCTATTTACAGGGCCCCGGGACTATAGACTATTGGCTGCTCTGCCTTGGGCTAAGGGCCAGAGCATGCAGATTCCTGGGAGGCCCTGATCCTGCCTCAGGGCTAGAGCCCATTCACTGACTCCCAGAAGTTTAGCCTCATTGGACCTCTGAGATTCTAACGCCTATTTACTATTTCCCCCAAATACTAGGTGGTGATCTCAACAGCGTAGTGAGCCGCTGCTTGAATTCCTGGGAGGTGGGCGGGCTGGCCCACCCCACTTCTTAAGGCCCCTCTCCCAAATATGTGGGAGAGACCCCTGGACCTGAGCTGATTTCTTGAGACAACTGAGGAAACACAGGGACAGGAGTGCAGGTCATAGGTTTAAAAGGTGGGAACCAGAGGGGGGCACTGGGCAGAGCTCTTGGACAATGCCAACAGTTTCTCAAAGCTGTCCACAGAGCCAGTGGACACTGCCTAGAGAAACTCTGCCCGGATATGTGAAACTAGGGAGGAGCGGAAGTAGGCCCCACAGTAGCAGAGTACTTCCCTCATCCAGCATCCTCCTCCTGGTGTTGTAGATGACGGCCAGGAGGAGGTTGACTAGGAGGTCTCATGACTTCGTGGGACCGTGCAGCATGGTCTCCCTCTTTTGTGCAAAAGGGCCAGTGTAGACAGCTGAGATTTGTTTTCTGCAAAAAAGCCCCGATCGCGAAAATGGCGATCAGGGCTTTTTTGCGGAAAAGTGCATCTAGATTGGCACGGACGCTTTTCCGCAAAAAGTGCTTTTGCAGAAACGCATCCGTGTCAATCTAGACGCTCTGTTCCGAAAATGCTTTTAACGGAAAACTTTTCCGTTAAAAGCATTTCCAGAAAATCATGCCAATCTAGACGCAGCCAACTTGTTTGTATGCTTTTCATGTAAACATTTTCCTCAAAGTATTCCCAGGATCAACACCTCATTCATTCTTTGAAGGTATTGGCTTATGTTTGCTTTTATTTCTTTTAAAGAACTAACAGCGTGGCTTTTTCAGTGGCATAGTTGCCAATTCCATATACAGAGTAAATCAGTTTTTGTTGTTTGTCCAGTATTCCAATAATGACTGCCAAACAACATAATGTAACAGTTTATTTCATAGTTGTTGTGTGTGTGTGTGGAGGGGGGGGGGGGGTGTTTCTGGTCCTGCCCATTCACAAAGACAGACCAATACAATTTAAAGACATCTTGAATTTTAATTTATTTTTTCAGGCATATTTGGGTTATATGGAAGGGCAGAATGGAACAGTCTGTTTTTCTGAATTCCCTCAAAAGTATAAAACAGGTGTAAAAGTGTTAAGTTGCCTTTACATTGCCAGAATGGTGTAAAAGATGGTATGGTGCTTTAGTGATTAGAACTGGTCTAATTTTTTGGACTGAAATATTTTCCTATCAAAAGGTGGTCCATGAACTGTTTACTACTGACCTTTCTGGAGATGGACAGTAGCCAATATAAATTGTGAGTTTGCTTTCTCAGCCCTTACTTGCTTGTCAGTTGCCTATGATGTAGCAATGAGCATATGGCTATATATGTATGTTAACACTTAACCAGAAATAAAGAGTCAAACCTAGCTACATTACAGGGGAGTTGGGGGATTTCATCCCATGCACTCCACTCCCATTTTCCATACATTGTATTGTAACTTTACATAAGAAACTGAAATAATTGAAGCCATTGATTATATTGCATTATTTTGACAACTTATGCAAAATTTCGCAGAATTTTAAAATATGTACAGAATTTTTAGGGGGCGGGGCGGGTTGGCTTTGGATAGGAATGCAGTGTTTGTAGGTTGCACTATATAAAATAGGTGCTGTACAACTTCATGGGGTAAATCTTTCCCTATCCCTCAGGGCTTGGGTGGGACCCTGGAGATAGTAAATTCTTCAGTTCCATTGCACAGGAGTAGGCAGAAGTATCTTGGGAGTTAGAATCAGGCATTTGGACCTCTGGTTAGCTCTGGAGTGCAGCTTTCTGATGCTCCCAGAAGATCGCCTCCTGAGGGGAAAGAAAGGCAAGCTGTAGGACACATTGGATTCACTACTACATTTGCAAGTCTGCTGAAGGGAAGCACAATGGCTTTGGTGGTTATAACCTTCATGGTGATGTAGTAGTATCAAATGGCTCCACTATGTTGGGCTCTGAGAATTCTTTCCCTGTACCATTGTGGATTTCCCCAGTTTGAGTCCGAATTATTCAGGTTATGTACTAGTGATCATGATTTGAGCACAGTATTTGTCATCTCCAGAAATAAAAAAATTCACACTTTTTTGTAGCTGTAGTATAATGAGCTTGGTTGAAGCCTTTTCAGTCTCCTTTTCTATCTAGAGAAGAATAACCTAACTTGGCTATCTCTGCTCTCCTCAAATTAACTAGAACTATACTCCTACCTTAGCTACAGAGCTAAAGTTCATAACTTTCTATGAGTCACACCGACAGTGAAGCTAGAAGCTGCTGAAATAGTGTTGATTAACAAGCTCATCACTTAAAAGGGCCAGTGGTAAAATTCCAAGGTTTTCTTCCATTTCAGAGGACCACTAGATGGTAACTATAAATCCTGAAGCTGGCAGAGAAGCTTATACAGCGCAGACAGTGCAGGTTCAATTCTCCTGGATTAAGATGAGACTTAATCCTTAGAACTAGGACTAGACACCATATCAGCTACTGCAGTGTTTGGTAGGTTTTGAGACTTTAAGTGCATGAAGAACATTTCCAAAAGAACTGAATGGATAATGACCTACTTTTATGCTCAAGCTGTCATGTTTTAAATGCTTGGATTCTGAACAAAACAAGAAGTCCTGTGGCACCTTATAGACTAACACAGGGGTTCCCAAACTTTTTGACACGGGGACCAGTAAATCCATTCACGGACTTTTGGAGGACCGGTAATGTTCATTCGCATATTTGCATATTCATTAATCAAATGATGAATATTCAAATAAGTTGTTTCTGGTCCTCCCAAAACCCCCAGTGCCAGCTTTAGCAAACCTTTTGATATGGTCACCCACAATATTCTTGCCAGCAAGTTAAGGAATATGGATTGGATAAATGGACTATAAGACAGACAGAAAGCTGGTTAAACCAGGGTTTCCCAAACCTTTTACTTTAGCTGGAACCCTTTTTTTTCAATACTGCTTTTTGCAGCCCAAAAATATAAACACATAAAAAACAAACTGAGAAAATACCAGACATATAACATGTCTGGTATTTTCTCATTAGGTTAGTTGTATTATTACTAGATGTATCAGTTTGTAGTTTGGAACTGCCTGGCTGATAAATGTGCTCAGGCTGCATGAGTGTGTCTACCAGCCAGACAGTTCGCAACTACTCGAGGGGTGTGTGTGTGGGGAGGAGGGAACAATAGAATCCCCGGGCCGGACTAACTCATGCTTTGTGCTTTGCGGGGGGGGAGAGGGGAACAGGGGCAGCGTCCCAAGATCTACATATGGCCGGGTCAGTCCCACTCCCCGCAGGCCGATTCATTCGGGTGCATAATTGGCTGGATAACCGTAGTCAGAGAGTTGTTGTTAACGGTTCTAAATCCTGCTGGAAAGGGATAACAAGTGGAGTTCCGCAAGGGTCTGTTTTGGGACCTGTACTGTTCAATATCTTCATCAATGATGTAGATATTGGGATAGAGAGTACGCTTATTAAGTTTGCAGATGATACCAAACTGGGTGGGGTTGCAACTTCTTTGGAGGATAGGGACATAATTCAAAATGACCTTAGCAAGTTAGAGAAATGGTCAGAGGTAAACAGGATGAGGTTTAATAAAGAGAAATGCAAAGTGCTTCACTTACGAAGGAACAATCAGTTCCATACATACAAGATGGGAAGCGACTGTCTAGGAAGGAGCATGGCGGAAAGGGATCTAGGGGTCATAGTGGACCACAAGTTGAATATGAGTCAACAGTGTGATGCTGTTGCAAAAAAAGCAAATATGATTCTAGGTTGTATCAACAGGTGTGTTGTAAGCAAAACTCGTGAAGTCATTCTGCCGCTCTACTCTGCACTAGTTAGGTCTCAGCTGGAGTACTGTGTCCAGTTCTGGGCGCCACATTTCAAGAAAGATGTGGAGAAATTGGAAAGGGTACAGAGAAGAGCGACAAGAATGATTAAAGGTTTAGAGAACATGACCTATGAAGCCAGGCTTCATGAACTGGGCTTGTTTAGTTTGGAAAAAAGAAGATTAAGGGGGGACATGATAGCGGTTTTCAAATATCTAAAAGGGTGTCACAAGGAGGAAGGCGAAAATTTGTTCCTCTTGGTTTCTGAGGACAGGACAAGGAGTAATGGGCTTAAAGAGCAGCAGGGGTGGTTTAGATTGGACATTAGGAAAAAATTCCTAACTGTCAGGGGGGTCAAATATTGGAATAAATTGCCAAGGGAGGTGGTGGAATCTCCCTCTCTGGAGATATTTAAGAACAGGTTAGATAGACATCTGTCAGGGATCGTGTAGACGGAGCTTGATCCTGCCTTGAGGGCGGGGGGCTGGACTCGATGACCTCTCGAGGTCCCTTCCAGTCCTATTATTCTATGATTCTATGATTCCTCCCCCCTGCTCTCCCCACTATGCCTCTGGCCAGCCCCACTTCCCCCAACCACCTCCTGGGCAGCCAAGTCCCCCTCGCTTCTCCTCCCAATCTCCCTTGGCCAGCCCCGCTGCCCGCATCCAGCCCTCTTTCCGGCGGCCGCTTCTTCTCCCCCCCCCCCATCTTCCCCGGCCAGCTCCCTGCCCCCAACCTCACCCCCCCCGTCAGCCCTGCTTCCACCGGCCCCCCAATCTCCCAAGCCTGCCCTGATTCCCCCATCCAGTGCTGCTTCCGGTGGCCAGCTCTCCCCTCCTTCTCACCCCAGAATCCCTTGGCACCTGCACCTTCCCTTAGCCCTGCACCCTCCTGGTGCCTCCCCCTTCCCTTACTGCCCCTGGCCCCTTTGCCCTCTTTTTCCCTAATACTCACCCCCTCAGCACTCTCTGCCCCATCCCCTTCTGCCCCTCTGTGCCCTCACACATGCCTTGCTCCATCCCCACCTCTCTCATGCCCACCCCTTCCTTCAATCCTTCTCCCAGCACCTCCTCCTCCAGCCCCCAATGCCCTTCCCCTCTCCTCTCCTCTCTTCTCCTCTCCTCTCCCAGCATCACCCTGTCCCCCCTCCCACTGACACCGCCTCTCCTACCCTTTCCCTCATTGTCTGCACTTGGCCCCCTGGCATTTGTCTCTCTCTCCTGCACCCTGTCCTTAGTGCCTTCCCCTCCCAAGCCCCTTCTCCTTCCACTCCTCCCCCTCTGCGCAAGCCCGCCGCTGCCGCCGCCACTGCCCAAGCCAGTTCCCTACCTTCTGCCTTCCACATTGCGGGGCTGGAGGCCGCTGGAGCCAGCGTGGCCCCGCCTCGTGCCTCCAAAGACCTTTAAAATCCCGGGCCATGACATCACGTCACACCCGGCTGTCCTCCCCGCCCACGTGCAATGCCGCACATGGGCGGCAGCAGGCGGTGAGGAGGAGCCGTGCACGGCGGGGACGCTCTGGGGGTGGGAAGGGAGGACGCGCGAGGGGGCCGGTGCAGGGGCCTGGGCCCACTCCAGGCAGAGCTGGGGGAGAGACCCAGCTCCACATATCGGTGGAGAAGGGCCCCCAGCTCTGTAACTCGCCGGCACTTCCGGGTTCAGGGGCGCGGGGCCCGAATCGGCCTAAGGCCGGCCCTGCCGGCAGCCACCAGCCATGCTGAGGCCCGGTATTTTTTTCCCGCAGCCCAGTACCAGGCTGCGGCCCATAGTTTGGGAAACGCTGGACTAACAGATTTATTGGAGCATAAGTTTTCATGGGCAAAGACCCACTTCATCAGATGCATGCATGTTTGTCTATAAGGTGCCACAGGACTTCTCGTTGTTTATGCAGATGCAGACTAACACGGCTACCCCTCTGATAGATTCTGAAAAGAATCTTGAACACCATGGGTGGAATTTTCAAAAGAGCTCAACATAGCACTAACTCTGCTTCCATTTAAGTAATAGGCATTTGAGACATTTGTTGAGCTAAATGGGCTATCTCTGAGCTCAGTCTCTGCTTCCATTAGCAGAACCACCTTAGTGCTAAGTATTCTAAGAGAGATGGTCTAATGAATAGAGCTATTGACCAGGACTCAGGACATCTGGGTTTAGTTCTTTGCTTAGCCACACCTACTTTGTCCTGTGCCTGAGTTCCCACCCCTAATACAGGGATAATCCCTTTCCACTTCACAGGAAAGTTGTGAAGCACTTAGATACTGTGGTGATGACTATATAAATACCTAGGAAGAACAGAATAGTCTTTTGAACTGACTCTCATTACTGTCTGAAACACTGGAGAGAAAAAAGTAGCTATAGCCTTTGAAGCTTTAAAAATGGCTATGGGCATTACTCCGGAATGGTGGCAGTGAGTATTTTCTGCCAGACTTAGTCCATGTTGCCAGATGTAAAGAGCAGAAAGTCAAATATCATGCATGTAAGTAGCGCCCTGGTATTCCTGTAGATGGCAGTAGTACATGATCTGAACATACACATCACCAAAACTTACATTGTTTGCCCTTTGAAAAGTGTGATGATTGTAGCTTTTGCTTTTTTTATTATTGTGATGATAAATATTTCTTAGAACACTAAGGAACTCACAGTAGATAGTATGACTGGTGTCTAATTCCTGCCAAAACAATCTCTTTCCCAAAAGGACAAAGAAAAGCTCTAATAGGGTATGTCTACACTACCCTCCTAGTTCGAACTAGGAGGGTAATGTAGGCATACCGCACTTGCAAATGAAGCCCGGGATTTGAATTTCCCGGGCTTCATTTGCATAAGCGGGGAGCCACGAGGTGTACCGGTAGTTCGGAATAGGAATCCTAGTCCGAACTACCTAGTTCGAGCCCCGTGTAGCCGCGCTACACGGGGTTCGAACCAGCAGGGATTTAAAAATGGCGGCTCCCCGCTTATGCAAATGAAGCCCGGGAAATTCAAATCCCGGGCTTCATTTGCAAGTGCGGTATGCCTACATTACCCTCCTAGTTCGAACTAGCGGGGTAGTGTAGACATACCCATATTGATAAAGGTCAAACTGGAAGGTGGAGAGGAGTAAGAATTGAATATGTTATTAGTGATGCAAAATCTACTCTCTCTTTCTATGCTATTTCTGTGGGTAACATACCCCTATAACACATATAACTACCTTTTGCTGGCTAATTGCTGTAGAAAGACACAAAAGAAAGATGAGTGCCAAGCCAACTATATAAAGTTGTATGGGTAGCTGGACAAATTCCAGCTGCTTACTAATGGTATATGGTTGGGGCTCCTTATTTCTGGCAAACATTTTGAAGAAATAGCCAGCTATACAGATGAACTTTTTATTCTGCTTTACTTTATTATAGTACTTGTCATTTTTAAACTGGGTTAGATTTTTTTAGAAGTGAATCTGCATAATTACATGGTCCTTTAAATGTACACAGACCTATTCTTAATTGGATATTTTTCAAGTCATACCAGACAAACCCATTTATTGTTGAGAGTGCTTTGGAAATTTGCATGAGGGTTTTCATCTTCCCCTCCCCCCGAAAAAAGTTTGATTAAATACAGTAATCATGGTAGGAAACTAAAATATTTATGCATTTAAAAAGAAGGTTTCTATTACCCCAAAATTAACGTAAATGTCATACCCCCAGCCTTGGGCATGTAATTCCATTACAGGTGATTTAAGGAGGAACAAGAGCATGGCAGTTTAATTATCTATTGTAAAAGCAATGGCTGGAGAGAGAAGACCTTTTGTCTTTCTTACATTTGTGATACTGCTTCTTTGCTGTCACCTACTTGATTCCATTGCAACACATGCTATAAGTGGGGTTTTTTTTAGTATCCCCTTTAAAAAAATCTCTTCCGAAGAAGCAAACCGCCAAGAGAAATCCACCTGCACTTTAAGTAGCTTTTCCCATCATCCTTTGCTGCTGCAAGACCAATGATGGAAAAGAAACACCTTAGAAAACAGGCATATGAGTTTATGTAAACAACCAATAAAATGGGGGGAACCCTCATATGTGTATGATCTTGAGGTAAATTAATTTGTAAAAGTTCAAGATGAAATTACAAAATACTTATCTACTATTTCACATCTTTAAAGATGTATGAATGGGCACCCTCACAGCAGTATGTAATATGGAATAATGAAAGAAAAGGATTTGACATAGGATTATCTTGTTCAGGAAAAAATCAAGATGAACCTTAAGTAGAGATATTTAATACCATAAATTTAGAAAAGTAGACAAGATTAAGTGGATGCATGCTCATTTAAATTTCAGAAGCCATAAATAACAAAGAAAAAAATGCTGTATTTAAATCTCATCAAAATTATTTTATTTCTCACCAGAAAAAACATGATTCTGGTCATCAACAGCTTTAATTAAATGCTGGATTTTGTGCTATTATATTTGTCATTTTATGATCCAGTGCTTGCTGCAAAAATATAAATATTCATGCCTGGAGTAAGCTGCTAACTGATATTGGATCTAGCATACAAAAGAACAGCTCAGGAAATACAGGAATCTGGCAGACTGCCATTTAGAGATGAAAGAAAAATCGTGTCTGATAAGACAGTTACAAATACCCTCCATATGACAGCAATAAAAATTGTTGTCTATATTAATGCCTCCATGTTTCTGGATTGCTACAAGCACAGTGTTTGGTTTAAAAAAAGTATATGTTCATTTGCATAAATATTCAAATGTTTGTTTTAATGATGTATTTCATCACCACAAATAGATTAAATTCTCCTCAGGAAAAAAAGAAATACATTCTTTTCAACTGTTGTGCTCAAGTTCCAAACGGAGTGGCTAGTCACTGTAGAAATGTATATGTGTTGCATCCCAAATGATTTGGGTTTTAATGAACTCTCTTTTTACAAAAAAAAGTACTATTACACAGTTACAGTGTGAGAGTTTGCTCTCAGGTATCAATCTTTGCAATTGTCACTGCTGTGTTCTGAGGTCACCTAAGTCCCCAGTTCAGAGAATCGTGCTTCTCTGGGAACACAAGTCACTCTCATCATCTATTCTATAAGCTTTGGAAGATTTTTGTGGAAGTTGTCTAGAAAACTCATGACTTCAGGCACCCCCAAAACACATGTCCCTAGCACTTTATAAGGGGGATCCTCCCAAAGGTGCAATATAATTAACAGGGTTTACTGTCCACTAATTGAGCTGCCACAAAAGATTTTTTTTTAAAAGTTGTACTTACTAAACCAGCATCTTGCAAGTGGTAAGTCTTGTTTAGAGAAGGTGTGGGCACTGCAGTTGATCCTGAATGAAGAAGAAAACAAAAGGGGCAGATCATATTCTCCTCTTGCCACCTTCTATCAACATTCCAGACCATTTAATTGCCTTCATTCCAATAGTCTCTGACACCAATACCAAACTTTATCTACCTCCCTCTCTGAATGTCCATGAGTAAGGTGCCTCCTATTAATGAGAGGCAGGCTGTATTAGGACTCAGTGGAGTCACTTCCCTTACTAGCAGGAAATGCTGCATCCACCCAAGTGGCTTCAACTTGACACAGGTGCCATATAGGCATAAGAATGGCCAGACCAAAGGTCCATCTAGATCAGTAGCCTGTCTTCCAACTGTGGCCAATGCCAGATGCCCCAGAGGGAGTGAACAGAACAGGTAATCGAGTGATCCCATCACCCATTCCCAGCTTCTGGCAAATAGAAGCTAGGGACACTATTTCTGCCCATCCTGTAACTAGCCACTGATGGATCTATCCTCCATGAACTTATCCAGTTCATCGGTGTGGCTTGTTTGGTTGGTTTTTTGAATGCTGCTTTAGCCTCAACCTTCACAATCTCCTCTGGCAACAAGTTTCACAGGCTGACTGCATGGTGAGATAAAAGGCAACTGCATTCGTTGTTCCAGTGTTAACAGCAAAACACGGGCAGGAAGGAAGCCCCCACCAGAATAAGCTATAGTTGAGTCAGTGTTTGGACTTATGCATTTCACTCTATTGCTATCTATATAAGGGCAAGTGAAAAAAAAAGTTCCTCCAGTTTATATTAAACACTGACTTGGAACACAATGGAGTAGTGCATTCCTTTTGCTGCAAAGCAGTAACTGAGATCATACTGAATGAAACTTTTATTTACAGAGTTTCTATTTCTGACTAAGGGAGCAGAGTATCTTTGCAGTTGCTTGGTAAAATGTGAACCAAGTTTTGAACTTTCTGTTAGGATTTGAATTCACCATCACATTCATCTTCTCTCACCTTCAAACCTATTGTACTGAGAAAGTAGCTGAGAGGTGGGGGGGGGGGGGGGGGAATGGGAAGCAAGCAAGAGATACATCTAGGGAAAGGTAGTTTAAAAAAGGAAAGTGGGAGAGAGAGATGTGAGAGGATTGCAAACTGTTGCCATAATGCTATAATTAGCATTAAAGAAGTTAATTTAGGGCAAGCATTCCTTCCTGTTGCTATAAAAGGCATATGCTCTGCCATCTGTCAAAGTTGTCCTGTAAGGAAAATTAAATCCACACCTGAATGTGGTCATCTTTAATAGCTCTTTTAAAGAAATAAGAGATTTAAAAAAAACTACAGTCAGATCAAATGATCAAGATGATAATGTGATGCCACACACCTGCCTTAATGAGTGGGAAATTTGATGGGGACACTAAGATTGGGACAGGCTCTGTTGAACGGGAAAGGAAAACACATGGGGGATGGAATGCAGAAGTAGCCCCCCCTCTTCTCCCAGCTGGCCAATGAGTGGCTAGAGACAGAATGGAGATGATTGGTTGGTCATCCTTCCTTTTCATTAATTTAAACCATAGACTAAGCCACTTGGAACCTCTCTCTGCTATGTTTCGTCAAGATAACAATGTAGTGCACTGCAGTGTGGTGATGTCTGCATAAGAAGGGAGACTTGATGGATTACTCTGTTGCTTAAATCATGGAGCCAGTCAGAAAGAACTTGAGCTGTGTGTGGATTCTGCTTCATTAAAGAATTGAACCTGTTCTGACTCAGAGATGTGGTTTTGATTAATTACTTGTTGCAAGCCATGAAAATAGTTTTTGGGAATAAGAAGGATTTTCAAAACAAAAATTTCTGGTTTTATAAAGCTCAAAATAAAGCCCAAAATAAAGGAAAGAGTTGAAGAAAAATGTGGAAATAATTTTTAGAAGGGGGGAAATTATATGCAGATCCACAGGAATAGATTTATACTGTTAGGGTAGGTCTAAACTACATGCCTCTGGCGACAGAAGCATGTAGATTAGGCTAGCTGGCATAGGAAAATGAAGCAGCAATGTAAATAATCACCGCTTCATTTAAATTTAAATGGCTGTCACGCTGAGCCGATCAGCTGTTTGTCGGCTCAGCACGCTAGTCTGGATGCTCCGTGGTTGACATCAAAGGCATTTGTCGACCTCCCCGGTATGCCTCGTGGGATGAGGTTTACCAGGGAGGTCGACAAATGCCTTTGATGTCCACCGTGGAGCGTCCAGACTAGCACGCTGAGCCGACAAACAGCGGCAGCCATTTAAATTTAAATGAAGCGTCGATTATTTAAATCGCTGCTTCATTTCCCTTTGCCCAGTAAACAAATCTACATGGCTCTGTTGACGGAGCCATTTAGTCTAGACATACCCTTAGATATCCTTTATATTGGCACAGCAGTAAAAAAAATTAGTTACCATTATCTGGTTAGACTATTGCTAATATTTGACAGTTTTCCTGCTCAGGCAAACCAAGTAGTTTTTATATTATACATCTGTATACAGTTGAGTTTTATAGTTAACATTGGTTAGCTTCTCTTTACACCAGCTGTACACAGAATTTTGGGGTGTTTATATAACAGCAAAAGATGTCACCTGTCAATTATAGGACCAGTATTAATGAAGCTAATTAAGTCAGGGTGGATGTGTCTCACTCACAGCATTTGGTGAGAGACAACCATCCCAACTTCATTAATACTGGTACTGTAACTGACAAATAATATCTTTTGCTGTTTATGTAAACCTCACGTTCTGTAATTTCCACTCCAACTTAGCTGATAAAGTGGGTTTTGCCCACAAAAGATCATGACCTAATGCATTCATTAGTCTCTAACATGCCACAGGATTAGTGGTTATTACTTTATATATTTTGTTTGGGCTACTGATTTCCTGCTCCCCCTCTCATGGTTGAGAAATTCTTTCTTTCTTCTGAATTTGTTTGCTATGGATAAGAGTGGGAGCTGCTTTTTATTGTTTTGTAAATATATTCTCTAAATGTGTTGATTTCTTTTTTCTAGATAATATTCTTTTTGTGGACTTCTTTTGTCTGTGACCTTGGCCATGAGTAAAGCTAGTTTCAAAGGTGGATATATGCATTAGTAATACTTCATGTACTTGGAAGTGTCTGGTTTAGATGTGAAAAATCATAAATGTTACAGTTTATGATTAATTAAAATTTCTGTTGACACTGAGATGTAAACAATTTTTATGTACTCCTCCTGTTTGTAGTAAGAGACTATTAATTGCTCCTATTTCTGAGAAATCTGTTTGGAAAGCAACCTGTTAGAACGTCCTCCCCTGTGATAGCTTTCAGCTTTTCACATGTTATAAAGTTTAATCAACAAAATTGGCCAGAATTCTAACATTTAGTTCTTGTGGTAATTCATGAGATTTAAGTGAGTGATTTTGATAGGCCATACTACAATGTATGAATCCTTTCCTTTTTCTTCTTGGATATACAAAGGTACAAATATGGATCTGCTTTATAGTGCAAAACTGTATTTCATCATGACTGATATTTTGAGTGAACTAGATTTTTGTAACTTCATCTTGGTGTAAAATGTGCACAAATGCTTGCTGGACTAACACTCATGGACATGTTCAATATTCGAAAAGGTGCTTACTTTTTTAATGTTTTTGAAGAAAATTAACTAACGGCACTCACATTATCTCTATTGTAATAAGTAATGTTACCGTGTTGCTCATTTTTATTTTGCTGAGAGGTTAAATGTATTTACATAGATTCATAACAGACCTATGAAAAGTGATTGTTTTTGATGAAAATGGTGACCAGTTATTTACAATACTGTGGAGACAATATTTGTAAGCTTTTGCTACTATTTCCAATACATGGAAAACTAGCACATTGCTAATTGCACAACTTTCAAAAAGAAAATCTCTTTACAAAGGGAAACTGCAGCTATGAGTTTTTTACACCTGTAACAAAATGCCACCTGCTTCTTACCTGTTGCTATTTGAAAGACACAACA
Organism: Pelodiscus sinensis; assembly: GCF_049634645.1. Taxonomy (NCBI): domain Eukaryota; kingdom Metazoa; phylum Chordata; order Testudines; family Trionychidae; genus Pelodiscus; species Pelodiscus sinensis. Next base: position 40,471,168 of record NC_134718.1, read on the forward strand.
ACAAAACTCTTGCAATTATAGTAATGAAGGGAGAAATTTGACACAGTAGTAGGTTTAAAAACAAAATCCAAGAAGGGAAATTTTCACGTGAAAGGTAGCTCTTTGAGCAGGGGCAAAGTATATTCCCAAGAGCAGTCAAGGTACCTCTAACCTCAGAGCATGGGTACATGGCATACTATCCTGCAAAGATAAAGGGGGACTGATTAACTCCCTAAAGCAGAATACTGCTGATGCTTCAGAGCACTTTGCAAAGGCAGGTCATTAGCCCTACATTTCCCCCCATTGGACAAGTTCCTGTTTTCTCCATCTCCCCAGTGTTCCCTGTAAGCTTATGTGACTCCTCAGGAGAGATTCAAATGCTGCCCAGCTGATCAGCACAGCCAAGTTTTATGTGCATATGCCATATTCCGCACATGGATGGAAAAGATTTAGATGGTACTTTGAATGTCATCCAGTGGCAAAGCTAGCTGTAGAACCCAGATCTTCTGAGTCCTACGCACAGCTAACTTGCTGAGCCAAGCTCTCTCTCAAAAACACCTAAGCCTATGTTGAGCACCCGCTGGCCCCACCGCTTCATAAAGATCTGCAGGTGCTCGGCCTCCCCTAAAAATGGATACTCAATGACAAATTTCTGTGTGAATTCATTGCATCAGTGCTCTGTGTTGCAATGGGATTCCACAGTCCTTTCAGAATGTTAAGGCCCTTTTTTTCATAGGGGCACCATTTTTGGATCTTTGCTATTGGCGAAACTGCCTTTCTGAGTGAAAGGGCATGTCCGAAGATGGTGTGATTCCCTACCATGGTGTGCAGTTCATGAACACAACCTGTGTATTTGGCACACTTATTTTCTGGAAGCCTGGAAACTAACCATCCACCAAGATAATGAGTTTATAGCACTTACCAAGAAAGCTTTTGATACGATTATAAAGTTTGGAAGCAAGGGTTTAGAAAGCACTACATTCAAAGGAACTTAAGAATTCTAGATCAGTTTCCCACATGCCCAAATATTTATCTCTTTCAAAGCAATTCTTTGTAAAGAGAATGACCTTGGTTAGTTTCTTGAGCTCTCTAGCATCTGTATTGCTTATGATTAGCTCATGGCAGCCTCAGAGGAGTCAGCTGCTAATGTGAATGGTAATGATTTTCCTCACTCGTGTTGCATGATTGGGAAGTGCAGGTGTGTGCTGATTCTTTTAAGAATTGAGAGAGTCTACATTGTGCAATCCCCAAAACCATTTGCTTGGAAAGCAGCCATCCAGTGACAGGGGAAAGCAAATGCAGGCATCTTCAGAAGGTGAAACAGGAGCAGGTTTGCACTGCTACCTTTCGTTCCAGAACAAAAAGAAATAATCTTATGGATGTGCTTGTAGCACGCCATAGTCCTGTCTGGTGGCAGCAGCATGAGGTGCAACCTCAGGTTGAACACAGCCATCGGGAGTTGCCAAGTACAACAAGGATACCCCTACTCCCAACCAATAACCACTTCTTACCATCTTCAGACTTCAAATAGGAGTAGTCCTGTGGCACCTTAGGGCATGTCTACACTAGGAAATTATTTCTAAATAACTTATTTTGAAAACTCCCAAAATAACAATTTCAAAATTGCGTGTCCACACTATAGGGAAGTCTCAAAATTAGTCCGAGGCAGGCTCCCTTAATGTGGATGCACTACCTGGACTTGGAGCCCCAGGAAGCACGATGGGGTAATTACTTTGACTCTGGGGAGTAGTTATTTCGAAATGGCAGCAGTGGAGCATTCATGTTACTTCTATTTTGAAATAAGTGTTCTTCCTTGTGGAAAGGAGGAGCTATTATTTTGAAATAACCAGCCCCTTAATCTGAAATAACGGGCTTGATAGTGTGGACACTCCATTTGTTGTTTTGAAATAACTCTCTAGTGTAGACCAGGGCTTAGAGAAAAAATTATATATGTCATAAGCTTTCATGGGCAAAACTCACTTCTTCAGATGAGCTTGACTGTCTCCAGAAAAGGAGGGCCTAAGCTGAGGGAAGGGCTTGTTCTGACCATCCCTTGCAGAAGCCCATATTGGTGAAGAAAGCACTCATTACCTGTGATGGACCCCTTCTCCCCATGGATATGAATATACATAACTCAAAGGTGCTTTGAGCAAATTATTTCATGTAACTTATCAATCTTCATGTCATGACCTGCTGGTTCTGTTTCTTTATTTTGATGTGTGTATCATTCTTATGTGTAAAATTAGACATATGGAGTAGGGAATACTTCATGATTTTTAAATGCGTGAATGAAAGTCATCAAGGGAGGCCTCTGTGTCTGGGCAGCCATATGCAAATAGCCTTTTGTCCTTAAGGCTTAGCAGTGGTTGGTAGGGAGTGGCCAGGTGATTCCCCATTCAATAAGGGAATTCTCTAAAAAGAATAGGAAGGAAGGAGTTTTTTGATCTTTTGGCTGGGAAAAGGAGCCAAAGACCCCAGGGTGGGGAGACAGCCCTGCTTTGGAGGGGCACCTGGAAAAGAGGTTTTAGGATGAGTTTGAAAAGTTTGTAGTTTCAGTGTAGAATTAGCTAAGCGGTTTTGTTTCTTTGATTTGTAACCTTTTTTGCTCTGCCTGTTCTCACTTATTACCACTTAAATCCTACTGCCTGTACTTAATAAAATCACTTTTATTTTCTATCAAACCCAGTGTAAATAATTGTTACCTGGGGGAGCACTCAGTGTGTACGTTTCCCCTTTCATTGCTAACGGGGGTTTACCCAGGTAATTCATGGGGCTTTTGATCCCAACTGGGGGGTGGTATCCCAGGAATCTGGGTCCAAAACTGCATTCTCCTTAGACCTGAAGAGGTTCAGCGTGTGTACTGCTTCTCGGGGGGAGGCAGGGATCTCAGCCCAAGGCCTTGTCTGGGGGAGACTAGTGGAGCTGGCCCAGCAGAACCGGATGGTGAGGAGCCCCAGAGAGCAGGAAGGCAAGTGGCAATGGCTTTGTCAGCACCCCAGAAGGCATCCCCAAGCGGTCTTCTGTGACCGCAGCCCATCACAGCACTGTCCCAGCACTTGTGGAGGAGGCGAGAAAAGGAGGACAGGGATGTTGAAAGAAAAGGGACTGAAAGGCAAAGAGGGACTAGATAGAATGCTGACGCCTATGTGTTTACAGAGTAAGAAAAGTGCTGGAGTGAGAGTGAATGAGAAATAAAGTAAGTGTAAATTGAGAGGTGTGCATGTGGGGGCAGGAGGACATGTCTCAAAGTTGAGAGTATATTTCCCTGAAATTGTTGTTTTTCTATAAAGAAATGCAACTCCCTTCCACCCCCAGGCAGGATGGAGCTGTGATTATAAATGTTTAAAGCTGGCATTCTGTATGTTAGGGGGAAAACTTTAAAATTACTTTGTCACATCTTGCTATTCAGTGGAAAGATCAAGTTCACTGTGATTACTTGTGGTTATGCCTGCTGGTGAATTTTTAGGGGAATTTGAAGTAGCCTCGAATTAAGTGCCTCTTTGAGGTTAATGTGATATTGGTGTAAGTGACAATCCTTATTGCAACAGACTGAAACAACACATGCACTTAGGAACTCAGGAAGGACTTTTAAAAAAGTTTAAATAAAAGACACTGTCTTGCATGCAAAGCGCTATCACCCTGGAAACCTAGCTTCAGAAAGATCCATCCCAATATCATAAAGCAGAATAGTTTTAAAAACAAAATGCTGATTTTTGAAAACCTTATATCAGTAGCCTTTTGTTTTATGAACTATTAAGCCAATGTGCAGAAGGCTGTCACCGAGCATTTGTTCCACTGTTTGCTGAATGAAGAATTGACTCGTAGGCATTTAATGTACCTATAGTAGAGAGAGCAAAGATGGAAAAGTCTAGAGCATTGATCACCAACCATATATTGGATCTATCGATAGATCTTGAAGCCTCTGACAGGTGATCCTGACTGGTTTGGCCAGGAAGCTATCAAGTGCTGGCACTTCAGTTGCCCCTCCACTGTCATGCTGCTCCTGCCCCCTGCCTTGGAGCTGCCCCACTGGGAGCTTCCTGATTGCTGTGCAGGATGTGGGAAGGAGAAGAGGGGGAGGCGCTGATGTCAGGGTCTGACATCCCCCTGACATCCCCCTCCTCCCCCACTATCTCCACACAGAGCAAGGGGGATGAAGGGAGTTTAGCAATGCAAATCTCTGTCACTGACATACTGTGTGTCTGTCTGTCATTCTCACAACTACACATTGTCCTTCACTCTCATCTCCTGACCCAACACATACGTTGGGAGGAGGGGTGCTTGCAGAGTGGGTTGTTTTTGGTTTTTGACTGGTCTGTGCATTTCATAATTTTCATTTCTCTCTTACGCTTAAATGTAATTCTTTGAGTAGTGAGTTCTAAAATGCCTACCCTGCCGTGACTGGAGTAATTATCCCGATAGTAACTGCTGCTCCTGTGTGTGACCCCGCAGCTCCTGAGAAAAGCAGAGCAGGGGGTCTCCACATGCTGTCCTTGCCTGCAGACACCACTCCTGCAGCTCTCATTGATAAGTAATGGGAAACCATGGCCAGTAGAAGCTGTGGGCTCAGTGCCTGTAGATGAGGGGCAGCATATGACACCATGGAGCCATTCCTGTACATGCCAGCTGCTTTCAGGAGTAGTGCAGGGCCAGAGCAGGAGTAAGCTTCCCTTAACTCCACTGCTCCACCACCCAGAAGCCAACTTAGTTAAACAGTGCCCAGCCAGAGCCTGCTTCCTCAACTCCTGTCCCAGACCTTAGCCTCCCTCTGCACACAACTGCCTGCCCCAGATGTGAGTCCCCCTACACCCAAACTCCTTCCCAAAGCTTGCACCCTAAAACCCTTCCTGGACACCAGTACCCCACCCTGGGCTAAACCCAAAGCTCTTCCCACACTCCAGAGCCTGCACCCCAACCCCTACCTCCCCCATCCTTGCTCACTTTCACCAGGCTGATGGAATGACCAGGATGAGACCTCGGAGAAGGGATGGAACAGGGGCAGGGCCTCAAAGAAGGGACGGGAAGGAAGTGGGGAAAGGTATTTGGGTTTGAGGTAGATCTTACGTTGCACTTTAAGCATTCATCTTGTGTTTAGAAAGGTTAGAGAGCACTGCTCTTGAGTGTTGTTGCAGAGAACAAGAGGCACGAGTTAAAAACAGCTTGGCTGTGTCTACATTGGCATCCCTTTCCAGAAAAGGGATGCTAATGAGACACTTCGGAATTGCAAATCCGTGGGGGATTTAAATATCCCCCACGGCATTTGCATTTACATGGCTGCCGCTTTTTTCTGGCTCGGGGTTTTTGCCAGAGAAAAGCGCCAGTGTAGACGCGATTTTCCGGAAAATAAGCCCTTTTCCGGAGGATCCCTTATTCCTACTTTCAAGGAATTCCTACTTAAAAGTAGGAATAAGGGATCCTCCTGAAATGGCTTATTTTCCGGAAAATCGCGTCTACGCTGGCGCTTTTCTCTGGCAAAAACCCCGAGCCGGAAAAAAGCGGCAGCCATGTAAATGCAAATGCCGCGGGGGATATTTAAATCCCCCGCGGATTTGCAATTCCGAAGTGTCTCGTTAGCATCCCTTTTACGGAAAGGGATGCCAATGTAGACACAGCCCTTGTACCTCTGTGAAGCCTGTTTACAGTATGTGGACAAACAGACAAAAAGAAGAGGCTGATGCTTAATGGGATCACCAAAGTGATTACAAAAGACTTAAAACGCCTCTGAAATATTGGTATTAATTCAGCTCAGGGTCGTTGCAAATGAAAAATGCCAGCATCTGTTGGCTTTTCTATCTATGTGAAATGAGTATGATAGTCCAGTTCTCATTGGGGAAGTTTTCCCATCACAAGATGGGCTATCATAAGTTGTTGGCCAGCCAAGGTATGGCAATAGAAACCAACTATCCACTAAGCACTAAAAGTTTTGATCTACAAGGGCAGGGAGAAGCTTACATAGGCAGAACAGAGACATGACATCCAATTGCTAGATTCAGACTGCAGTACTGACAATCCAGCACCCTGTCCTTGTACCCATGCCTAGACGCCAAGGAGACTAGAAGTTAGAACAAGCCAGGACACTTAAAAAAAACACATTGCCAAAGGGATGGAACTTTTTGAAAGTGGATTTAGTATTGATGAAATGTGCCAGATAGCTCCAGAGACTGAATTCTTTGGTCTACAAGAAACATATAGCTCAGGCAGTGGCATTGTATATTTATTCTATCCACTAATGTGTTCTCTTCTTCACCCAGCTGAGTGCTGCAGCTATAATACTGCAGCTGGCACACACCTAGTTTCAACAATCACAGAGTGATTTTTCCCTTCCAAAATAATTCTGCAGGCCAAAACAATACTGAACAGATGATCAATATTTTTGCAAGAAAGATTCTGTACTTGACACTGGTAGGGATAAGTTAAAGTAATTGTTTATACAGACTCAAATCCAGTCCAAAATAACTCCATGAATTCCATGAATTGAACTCAAACAATAACTTGCAACTTCTTTGGATCACTCAACATAAAGTTAAACCAGCTCAGACTGCCTTGTCTTCTTGTGATGAATTCTTTTACCACGTATGTCAACTCTGAATTTGACCATGAGAGTCTTGGAAGCCAGGGTCCTTCGTGTGCAATTAAAAAAAATAGGTTTAAGGTCAGAAGCCACATGAACAACCTCCATTTCCCTTCATGAGACTCTTTTCGCCTCTTTCAAAATGTTCCTTAACCCTCAGTGATGTTGTTTTAGATCCTATTTTGCCCTTAAAATACACCTAATCTTTATTATTTTTCACAAAACAGGTGAGTTCTCATCCCATTTCTCACTGCACTTCTTCTAAAGAACTCATGAATAAACAGACTTTCATAGCTCTCTCAGGATAATACACCCATTAGTGATTTAACTGACTTACTCCTTCTCCTACTCTAACCTTGTTTCCCCACAGTCCTTATCTAGAGATACTTATTAGTTAAAACCTATTAAAAGCAACCAAATTAATATACTTTTAAGAAGAGAATGTTGGTCAGTGACAGAGCAGCATTAGGAGTCTGTTAGATGGTCAGGAGATACTAAAATATTTGCCAAAAGAAAAGAAAGCTGCTAAAAAATTAATAGGATACTTGACTAAGATCAGCCTTGTTCAGGATTCTAAGATGCTGTAGTTGGAAATGCCTTGTAATTTTGAGGATGTGGTGTCATTTTTTCCTCTAACTGCTACTTTCTTAGTATATATCTTGAAATTCAATAAATGTCTTGAACATGTGATCACTCCGTCCCTTCCACTAGCTACTCTCACTCCACAAGATTAAGGCCTATGTTTGAGGTTGTAATACTTGCACATTTCTCCAATGAAAGGGGTTTATACAATTAAAAATAACTCCATGCATATAAATCAAAAGTGGTACTGAATTTGCTATGCTGCTCCTAAGACTTTCATTCTGAAAGCCGAACTAGTGTGGTCGTTGCCTGAGCCATCATGAGAATGATTTGAAACTGTGTGAGCAAACCAATGTATTCAAAGGAAATATGCCAATAGTACTGAAATATAGTAAACTTTCTTTATTCAATAATCATGGAATAATGTTTATTTAGGCGAGACAACCTCTCACCAAAAAATATGTAAAATACAATTCTACTTATTTGAAATTAAAAATACTTGTATTCAAAAGTATCCCCCAAATTGGAATTCCTTTCTTTAAAAAATTTCCCTCTGAATTTCAGAAACATCTCCATACCCGTTTAGATAAGTTTGCCTGTATTTCGTTTGACAAAACTAGTCTGACAGCACCTCATGTGTGATAGGAACTGTAGTATAATGAAAATTACTTTTGCAATGCTAATTATAAGTTAAAAGTAGGTGTTAATCAGTTTTAATTAAGGCATTTCCTAAAGTTGATTTCGTAAAAAGGGACCTACATTATGGCTTCATGTTCTCCAAGATCACATCCACCAGTTCACAAGTACTGAAGAGTAAGGCCAGGATCAAAGAAACAGCTTTATTTTTTCACACACACACACACACACACACACACACACACACACACACACACACACACACACACACACACACACACACACACACACACACACACACACCAGATGGTCCTCTTCCGAAAAAGCTTCTTCTGAAAGGGAGTGTCTATACAGCAAAAGAGTATCGAAAAAGTGATCTGCTTTTTCAACAGATAGTGTCCACATTGAATGGACACTGTCTCGCATTTAAGCTGTGATTACTATGGATGGAGTGGCCACCAGGACTTGTGCTTTTTCCTTTTTCCTCTTCTTTCGAAAGAATTCCCTCTTCTCCGCCCAAACATGCCTTTTTACAAAAGAGCTCTTTCGGGAAAAGGCTTCTTCATCATAGAAATAGGTTTACCAATGATGGAAAAACTGTTTTGTCTGGTTTTTGTTTGTTTTGTTTTGTTTTTGTTTGAAAGAACGTGATTGCAGTGTGGACATAAGTGAAGTTTTTTCGGGAAAAAACTCTGCAGTGTAGCCATACCACAGACAGTCCACTGTAAATTACCATGTTAGAAAAAGGGCATATAGCTGTAACTAAGTAATTACTGAGGTTTTCTTCTTTCCTTTGACCAGTAGTCCACTTTTTGAGGGAGGAGACACTATATTGGCTTGTTTAAATCCAATGATTTCCATTGGTTGCTGAAGATAAGTTGGGACTACTGACTGACTGCAGCAGAGAAGGCATGAACCAAATAAACAGGAAGGAATAAGGAAATTGTAGTAGTTACATCACCAAACACCCCAGAGTGCCTTTTAGCATGACTGATGGATTTCATTCACATGTTCCTCCAGACAATGAAATAGAAAGATAGCATTGTTTGTTTGTTTGTTTTACTTTCTCCCACAGTTTGTGAAGGAAGTCTACTGATAGCATTTAAAAATCTTCCAGGATCACTGCTCCCACAATTAGCAACTAAGCTTGTAGGGCAGTAGTGAATGCAGCTAAAAATGTGTTCTGTCCAGACACTGAAATTGCTTCATATCCCCATCCCTTTCATCTCTGCTTGTCCATTCTCACACATTTATACCCTGCTATTTTCTTTTCTTGCTTATTTCTCCCTAACACTGGCAGAAAATCTTTTGCTGTAGTCAATTTTTGTCAATTTCCACAACAACAACTAAAAACTAAAAACTTTCATGACATAGTTATTTTTTAAGGCGTGTGTGGTTTCTTTTGGTGGGTGTGAGGGTTTTGTTTTGTTTTGTTTTTGTTTTCCATGAGCGGTCCTGTGGCACCTTAGGTGATCTCTACAGATAAGATCGAAGCAGATGCAGTCAATCTAATGGAGTTTGAATGAGTGGGTCTAGTGAAGACATGCTAATTCCAACTAAGAGAGCACTCCCGTCAATGCTGGTAGTCCTGCTTCTATGGGGAGTAAGGGAAGTCAAAGGGAGTGTGTGCTCTCTTCGATTTCCTGCAGTGTGGACGGTGCTAAAATTCAAGGTAAGATGCTTCAACTTACACAACTTCAGCTATTTGAATTGAATAGTTTATCTTAATTTGATCTTATCCCCTAGTGTAAACCTGGCCTTGGAGACTTAACAGAAAAATATAGTTAGTCTCTAAGGGTATGTCTACACTACCGTCCTATTTCGAAATAGGAGGGTAATGTAGGCATACTGCACTTGCAAATGAAGCCCGGGATTTGAATTTCCCGGGCTCCATTTGCATAAGCCGGGCGCCGCCATTTTAAAATCCCGGCTGGTTCGAACCCCGTGCCGCGCGGCTACACGCGGCACGAACTAGGTAGTTCGAACTAGGCTTCCTAGTTCGAACTACCGTTACTCCTCATTCCACGATGGAGTAATGGTAGTTACTCCACGAGGAGTAACGGTAGTTCAAACTAGGAAGCCTAGTTTGAACTACCTAGTTCGTGCCACGTGTAGCCGCGCGGCACGGGGTTCGGACCAGCCGGGATTTAAAAATGGCGGCGCCCGGCTTATGCAAATGAAGCCCGGGAAATTCAAATCCCGGGCTTCATTTGCAAGTGCGGTATGCCTACATTTCCGTCCTATTTCGAAATAGGAGGGTAGTGTAGACATACCCTAAGGTGTTAGGACCACTCATTTTTTTAAGGTTTTTTTTTTATATATATAGTTACAGACTAACAGGGCTACCTCTCTGAGACATGTTGGACTAGCTCTATTTCTCCCCTCATACCCCAGTTCTATGTTGGTAATATTGCAATTACAGTAGACTTCCGATAATCCAGCACCTTTTGGACCTAGATGGTGCTGGATTATCAGATTTGCCGGAGAATCGGGAGGTCCGGTACATCTGCACGGCTTAACAGCTGGCCAGGATACAATCTCCCTCTCTCTCCCCTCCCCTTTCCTCTTCACTTTCCCCGGTGCTATAACCTGATCCTCCTCCCCCTCCCCTCCCCTTTCCCCTTCACTGAAGCAAAACGCTCTTCTCCATACTGTAACTTGATCCCACTTCTCCCCCCCCCCCCCACCTTATGCTCCATCTGGTTACAGCCAGCGCATGTGCTGAGTGACAGGCTTTTTAATCAGCTGGTCAGGAGTGCTTGGCATTTTGATGCCCGAGTATCAGGAGTGCCGAACAGTTGGATGCCGGACTATGGGAGTTTTACTGTACTTTGCTATGGATGTGATCATGTCTGTTTAGTGAGGAAAAAGAACCAAGGGAAGCTAAATTCCTAAGCATTGAAGATTCTATTTTCATGGAAGAGCCCCAGATGTTAAAAAAAGGAAGGATAAAATACTAAAATTATTACATAACAGCTGGAGTGTTTCTAAAGAAAATGGTTTTCAATGTTCTGTCAGCCACCAGTTTCCAAAAGATTGTCACTTGGACAACTTTTATAGTATTCTCATGTTGGCAAATAACATGCAGGACCATTGACCACTCCTGCTGAATACAATCTTGACAGATCCTTGGATAGTGTTAAGAAAAATGTCTAATGCTATGCCCTAGTTTTTAATTTACCTAACAGGGGAGGGTTTTTTAAACAACCAGTAACAGGAGGTTTCTAAGAGTCTTTAATTAAAAGAGACAGCCTAGTTCCATAATTCTGCTGTCCATATCTAGCATAGCTGAAAATCTGTGCATGCAAAAAGCTTATAGGGAAAGATCAGGGAGTCACCAAACCTTCCCAGTGGCCATATTTATAACACGTGAAAAGGTAGGAAGTAGGGGAGGTGAGTTGAAAACTTGACAACTCATTGAAAGGGCAAGCTGATATTAGGTGTTTGCGATAAAATCCTCAAACTATATATAAAAGGTCTAGTGGAACCTACTGATGTGTCTCTCCTCAATAAATAAAGACTGTCTGCAATTTCTCTTCTCTCATTATATGGCATAAAGTTCCATTCTAACCGGAAAGATACAAACACCAAGCAACCCAGACTTGGATGGAAATGGCATTCAGATATGTGTGACTGATTACTTTTCTTTATTTGTTAGGAACTCAGTATTAAGTGACAGAATAGTCTGTTAACTAAACCAGACATCTGAAAAAAAACTACACTGAACCTATTGGTGGGGTCGCCATAGTCCAGGATTTTGAATTTGTGACCAATTAAATTATAAAAATGTCATGTTTTAGCGGCATTGGTTAGCAATTACTGATGAGGATTGCCACGTGTTCGGTTTTGAACTTTGAGCTTTCTGTCCGGGAAACAAATTGAGAAAATACCGGACATATAAATGTCCGGTATTTTCTACTTAAGTAAGTTCCATTATTATCATGAGTATCAGTACATAATTGCATACTGCGTGACCATATCTACCAGCCAGGCAGTATGCAACTATGCAGTAGAGAGGAGGGGGGCGGGGCCGGGGTGGGATAGAATCCCCAGGGCCAGACTCGCCCATGCTTTCTGCCGGGATCGTGCGCAGAATGGGCAGCACCCCGGGATCAGTGTGTGCCCAGACCAGCCCCACTCCCCACTGGCCGGTTCTTTTCCCTCCCACTCCTCCCCGCTCCCTGGCAGCTGTTTTCCCCCCGGCCAGACCCACTCCCCCCGACCCTCTCCTGGCTAGCCCTGCTCCCCTCCCGCTGGTCCCCACCCCCATCTGAGATCAAGTGTGTCCGGTATTTTTTAAACCATCTGGTAACCCTAACTGAGTCTTTTATTTTAGTGAGATGAAAATTTACAGAAGGTGGGGGGAATTTTTATGCATTTCATATACCAAAATATCCTGTTTCTCATTCTGATCTAGAAACAAAGAGTAGTCTGTCAAATTCCACTTTCTTTTCCTTCAGATAGAACTTTTTTTTTCTAGGTTTTTCAAGAAAATATACTAGTGAAATAGCCCCAGTAAGAAAACCTTTTACTGATACTCATTTTAAAAATATATTATGTTTTAGTAATTGTTACAAATTTTAATAATGCTTTGGCTGATCTGCTAAGTTTCTTACAGTTTTAAAAAAATATGCAGCATAAAAACTCCTGGATACCTGCTTTATGGGATCATGTTTATATAGATTCTTCACTCTAAATGGTAGTACCATTGGGCACCTCTTCAGAACAGACACTTCAAGCAAAAGAGGTTTGTGCTATTTATGTGGTGAACCAGTACAGCAAATATATCTTGATTTCCACTGTGCCATTTAGATTATGTGCTGTCAAGTTACAGCCATCTTAAGTGCTGTGGGCCGTGTCCTACTGAATGTATGCAGTGTAAGGCATTGAATCTTAATTATAAAACAAGTCTCCTTTCTTCAAAAATCTTTGAGCCAACCTGTTGCCCTGGGGGAGAGAGAGACTCCATCAAAAGTCTCTTGTAATTCCCACCCTAAACTTTCTTGTTGGTTTGTGGGGTTTGCCTCTGGCACCTTTTCCCCAACATCCCATTGTAAAGGGCATGAGACGTCTGCCTTCAACTTTGGTGGATCACTGGAAATCCACAGCACAGACAGCCATCTGAACAGAGGTCTTGTGACCCCACAATTGCTCCAGCCGTATGCATCCCACACTGTGGCAACATGACTGCATTGGATTAGGAATCGTGTCCAGGGTGCCCAGAAAAACTAATAGGGCTTGAGCTGGGGGCTGTTACTTCTCTGGACAAGTTCTGCAGAGCTCAAGGGGAGTTAGTTTGTAAACATCACCTCTCGGCTCGACTCAGCCCTGCCCAGGCTATGCTTCTCTCCAACAAGGACTTGGATCAGAGAGGATTCTGCGAGCTCTTGAAAGGGGGACGGTGTTGTGGGGATGGCCTAGTCCCCATTCTGTGAGGGGATAGAGATGATCTGCACAGGGAGGATCTATCTGACACACCTCAGGATGGCAGAAACTGGCCCTTCATCCCAGTAAGCAATCATAGGGGTTGCAGTTAGGATTGCCAACTTTCTAATAGCACAGAACCGAATACCCTCACCCTACCCCTTTTCCTAGGCTATGCCCTCTGCCAGAGACCATGGCCCCTGCTCAATACATTCTCCCTCCCTTGGTGGCTTGCTGTTACCCCCACCCTCACTCACTTTCACTGGGCTGGCACAGGAAACTGGAATGCGGGAGAGGTTGAGGGCTCTAAATGTGGGTGCAGGCTCTGGGGTGAGGGCAGAAATGATGGGCTCATGGTGCGGGAGAGGACTTTGGGATGGAGTAGAGGATTGGGGTGCAGGAGGGGAAGAGGGCTCTGAGAGCCTCAGAATGAGGGGTTCAAGGTTTGGGAAGGGGCTCTGGACTGGGGAAAAAAGGTTGGCATGCAGAGGGTGAGGGCTCTGGGCAGGGGGCCTGGAATGAAGGATTTGGAGTGTAGGAGGGGCCCTGGGTTAGGTGGGGGTCAGGGAGTTAGGACTCATCATTGGGACAAGGGGTTCCTTGGGTGTCTGCTGGTCAGTTGTGCAGTGAGGCTAAGGCAGGCTCCTTGCCCCTCCTGGCTTCATGCTGCACCCTGGATGCAGCCAACAGATCCAGTGTCTAGTAGGGGGTTAGGAGGGACCACATGCTGCTCTAACCTATGGGCACTGCCCCTCCATTTCCCATTGGCCAGTCCCAGACAATTGAAGTGCAGAGATGGTACTCAGGGATAAGTTAGACTGCAGATTTAAACTGGCAGAGGGAACTCACTTTTTGTTGGCAAGAAAGCAAATTCCAGAAACATAGTTACATTTGCCTCTCTACTTTCTCCTGGCTGGCGGGTTAGCATTCACTAAGGGTATGTCTACACTACAAAGTTAGTTCGAACTAACTTTCATAGGCGCTACACTAGCGCTCCGTTAGTTCGAATTTAATTCGAACTAACAGAGCGCTTAGTTCGAACTAGGTAATCCTCATTCCACGAGGATTAAGCCTAGTTCGAACTAGCTAGTTCGAATTAAGGGGTGTGTAGCCCCTTAATTCGAACTAGTGGGAGGCTAGCCCTCCCCAGCTTTCCCTGGTGGCCACTCTGGCCAACACCAGGGAAACTCTTCTGCCCCCTTCTCGGCCCCGGACCCCTTAAAGGGGCACGGGCTGGCTACGGTGCCCATGCCAGGTGCAAGCCTGCCAGCAGCCAGCCAGCAGACCCTGCACCTGGCACAGATCGAGCCACCCACCCGATGCCCCCCAGCCCTCCCCCTCTTCCCGGGACCAGTCTGGCGGCTCCCGGGAGCTTGCCCGGGACTGCAAGAGGCGGGCACCTGCCTGGGCTAGTGCAGACATCGTGGACCTCATCCACGATCTCCGCACTAGGCACAGGAAAGTGGCCGTCTAGGGCAGGAGAGCTGCCAGCCTGGCCACCCAGGAGCAGGTGTGCATGAAAATCAAGGTGGTCCACTGAGACCCCCAACCCTGAGCCCTGAGCTTACAATGGCCGTCCTGGGTCAGACCAAAGGTCCATCTAGCCCAGTAACCTGTCTGCCGACAGCGGCCAACCCTAGGGACCCTGGAGGGGATGGACCGAAGACAGTGACCAAGCCATTTGTCTTGTGCCATCCCTCTCCAGCCTTCCACAAACCTTGGGCAGGGACACCACTCCTACCCCCTGGCTAATAGCACTCCATGGACCCAACCTCCATGACTTGATCTCACTTCCCTTTAAACTCTGTTCTAGTTCTAGCCTTCACAGCCTCCTGCAGCAAGGAGTTCCACAGGCTGACTCTTTGCTTTGTGAAGAACAACTTTCTGTTACTAGTTTGAAGCCTGCTACTCATTCCTTTCCTTTGGTGTCCTCTAGTCCTTCTTTATGGGAACTAATGAAGAACTTTTCTGTATGCACTCTCTCCACCCAACTCCTGCTTTTAGAGACCTCTATCCTGTCCCCCCTCCGTCTCCTCTTTTCTAAGCTGAAAAGTCCCAGTCTCTTTAGCCTCTTTTCATATGGGACCTATTCCCAACCCTTGATCATTTTAGTTGCCCTCCCCTCTCCCAACCTCTCTCTTCCCCCTCCCACCTCCTTTTCCCAGTCTCCCCCAGTTTTGTTCAATAAAGACAGATTCCATTTTTGAACACAATTGTCCTTTACTTTGTACATCAAGAAGAGGGGCTAGGGAAGGGTAAATGGAAGGAGGTGAGGGAGGAATGGGGTACGCGCCCCCGATGGGGAGGACTGGGCTGGCTCTGCGGGCTTCTGGGGGTGGAAGCTCTCCTGCAGCCCCCCAATTGCCCCCTCTCCCCAGATGGCAGCCTGCGGCAAGTGCAGCTGGTCTGATGGCCGAGTGTTGTGATGTGCCCAGTGTGGGTACTCCGGGCAATCCAAGCCAGGACTTCTTTGCAAGCGGGGCACCCCTGAGAACTGTCTGTCCGGGGTGGGGGTTGGGACCCTTTAAGCACAGCCCTCGGCTAGTCTGAGACAACATCTCCACGCTCTAAGTCCTCCTCTGATGTCCTGCCGGCACTGCTTCCGGCCATCCTTAAGCCTGGTTCAGGGTCCACTTAATGTGGACATGCTAGTTCGAATTAGCAAAATGCTAATTCGAACTAGTTTTTTAGTCTGGATCCGTTAGTTCGAATTAGCTTAGTTCGAATTAACTAATTCGAACTAAGTTAGTTCGAATTAACGTTGTAGTGTAGACGTACCCTAATGGATTAATACACTTGGATTGATCATGTAACCCTATTAAGATTCATATGGTACTTGATTACATGAGTTACTGAGCTCTTCACTTCCATTGATTTCAGCAGGAGTTGATGGCTCAACATCTGGTCGTATTGGGCCATTGTTCAGATAGAATGGGAGTACAGAGCGTCTCCACTATAAGTTGTTCTGGTATACATTTGTTCCACACTAAAGTCATTGATGTTTGTAGGAACAGATGCGTTATAAGTCCTCCCATTCCCCACTATGTCGTGCAAAACACTCCCCCTAATTTGCTTACGTAGAAGTGAGCCACAGGAAAAAAATTCCTCGCTTTAAGTTGTTTTGCTGTAAGTTCAAGTTTTTTGGAATGTATCTTGGACTTATAGTGAGGACGGCCTGTATAGACATGAAATCTAAAATACGTATTTCTGTTAGGATTAGACCTCTCTCCCTACTATTTTGAGTTAGCATGGAGAAGGGCTAAACTCCAATTTCAGGGTTCCTCTCCTCCTTAAATTAACCAGTTTAAGGTACCTGAGGGTTACCCGTGTTAGTCTATAACTTAAAAAAAAGGAACTACTAGTTCTGCAGCACTTTAGAGATCAACATTTTTTGTTAGTCTCTAAGGTGCTGCAGAACTATTTGTTTTTTTCAGATTAAAGTAGTTTCCATGAACTTTGAGAGAACTGTGGGATGTGAACTCTGCACATGAACAGAGTGCACAGAAGGCTAGATTCTGATTTGCCTTGCCAGTGCTTGCCCATGGGGGCCACTAAGCAGGAATGTTTTGGAGGCCACCGCACAATGCATATTAAGGTAGGGGGGCGGGGACATTAAACAATTGCTTAGTTTGCTAACGCCTAATGACCTGCTTGGGACATTAAACAATTGCTTAGTTTGCTAACGCCTAATGCTGGCTCAGTGCTTCTGACCGAAAGGATGGGGCTCAGCAAGACTCAGCCTACAAAGCTGTGCAATTTACAGGAACTGTTGCAACAGTTTTGTGATTCGCTTTCAGATTATGCCAAATTGTATCATATGTGAGTTGGAGGGGAATGTCCCATTGCTGTAAAATCCCTAACCATTTGCTTTTCTTCCTCTTCTCAACTTCCCTTCACCTGCACCATACCTAGCTAAAAACATCTGTTGTATAAGAAGAATAATTTGTTTTCAAATATATTTTGTTTTATATTTAGTCAAGTAATGCCCAGAGGTTGCTGTCAGAACCCTGATCCAAAGGAAGACATAGTCATTGCCCTGTGGAGAAATATGAGAAAAAGTGAGACTTTAAATGTTGATTTTTTTCTTTAAATGTAACAAAGATATCAATAAACTAATGGCATTAATAGTCTAATAATAAAACACTACTATGAGTATTCCAACTTAAATGTCTCCCTATGCTTAAAAGGCCAGACCTGGAACAGGATGGACAAGTAATTACATATACTAATTGACTGATCAAATGGCTGCAACATCCAGTGCAGTGTGTTAGCATAATCTCTAGACATGAATTTCTTCTTTTCACAAATCTGGCTCAAGAATACCAGCTTCAAAACACAGGAAACCCCCAGACATGTCCAGATAATCATCTCTGTGAAGTTTGTTCTTTATCATAAACAAAACCAAGTCTCTAAATGACATGTGCGGGCTGTTTGTTTTGCATGTATGTTGGATAGAGAGTACTTGGAAAAGTTAGAATTTTATGCACTAAGAGTCTGAATCTCTTACCCATTTTACTGTGATTCTGATATTAGTGATGGTAAGTAACTGCACCTTCACTCTCCGCCACATCATTGCCTACTCATCACTGGCAACGGCAGTGAGGAGTGTAAGGAGATTGTGCTGCTATCACCAACACATTCAGGCTATGTCTACACTGAAGTTTTGTGCAAAAACTCATAGAGCAGCCACACTACAAGCACGTTTTTGTGCAAGAAAAAGTACAGTAGATCATCAGAAGACCGGGCTTTTGTGCAAGAGTTATTCCTCTTTTTATGAGGAATAAGCCTTTTTGAGCAAGAGCTCTTAAACAAAAAGGCATGTGTGGACGGACAACAGGGGTTTCTTGCGCAAGAAACTCCTATCGGAAAAAGCACAGGTGCTCTAATGGACATTCTCTTGCGCAAGAACTCTTTGTGGAAGATCTCTTCCGCAAAAAGTTCTTGCGCAAGAAGCTTGTAATGTAGCTGTAGCCTCAGATACATAACAGTGCCTATATTGCTGTACCCACCATAAACTCTGTGCCATAACTCTCTGAGCACTTTGGCAATTTAAAAGGCCTGGGGCTCTTATAGGCTGCTGCTGCTGCAGTAGCAGTGGTGGTGGCTGGGAGCTTTGGCCTCTTTTGGATTTCTGGTCCCCGGGGCAACTGCCCTCCACTCCCCTCCCTCCATTGTCAGGCCTGCATGGAATTCAGAACAGAACCCTTGAGAGCAGCCCAGTGGCTTACCACATTGTCAGAAATATAATTAGAGGAACTGAAAGAAATATAATTAGAAAACTGAGTCTTCAGCCAAACAAACCCCTCTATGCCATATGCAAATTTGACTGGGAAAATGTAAAGCAACTTGGACCCAAAACGTAGACTTAATGAAACAACAATAATAATAATAATTAATAACTGAATTGAAGATTTCAAAGATAGAGATTTAGATCTTTTGCATTACAATTAATGGAACGCAGTGTTGCCAATTCTAGTATTTTTATTATGAGTCTCACAATATTTGGTGTTTTTCTTAAAGCCTCAGTTGCTGGAGTCCAGAAAAATATATTAGAAACTCAATTTCAGGTTTTTAAGAAGTAAGTGTCTAGCCTTTGGGGCTGGGAAGTAAAGCTTGCAAAAACAAAACCTACAGGCACAAACACCAAGGGGAAATAAAAACAACCCAACATTTATTATTTCAAAAAAATGTTCTGACAGTCAAGCCAGTGTCCAGATGGGCAGTGTACATTATTTCATGGGATGACCATACTGTGTCTACATTCTCTGAAAATCTCAAGCTAATTAAAACAACTTGTCATGTTTTCAAATAGCAATGAAAACTGGATTTAACTATTCCCTTGCAATATGAAGGAATGGCTAGGGCACTAGACTGGTACTTGGGAGAACCAGGTTCAGTTCACTGCTGTGCTGCAGGCTTCCTGTTTGGGATCGAACAAGTTTCTCCTCTCATCCGCCTGTTCCAGGTGAGGAGTTTGGAATAAGAGAGGATATCGATACTTTCGGAGATTTCCTTGGAGGTTAGCAACTCAGATGTGGTGCCACTGGAGACCCCATGGATAGTGACCAAAAAACCCTGCTTTTAACAGCACCACATGGATACAATCTGTTTGGGCCTGCACAAGCATGAGCCTGTTTGCCCTGGTCGCCAACCTCTCTAGCTGCAATGTGGGTGCGTACCTCAGAGCATCTGTCATAACCTTCTATCTCCTGTGGTCACAGATGGGGGCCATATGTAATATTTGGTTTATAGCATAACGCTAAATGACCCACAAACAAACTTGGTAACTCAGAGACCTGGAGAGACATCAGTTGCTCCAGCAGGGCTCATGAAGTTTTGCCCACCACCCATTATAATTGAGAGAGTTTTGGGGAGGCCATGGCAAAACAGAATGACAGCGTGGTACAGGGACTCTCCCGGATAAGATGGAACATGCTGGACAGCTCAAGGCTGTGCTGGAGTATTTGGATAAATCCAATGAGCTGTGACAGGCTGTGTGGGGTTAGAGGCCAGTTTGCATGTTTGGCAGGACAGCCAGACTGCAAAAACAGCACGGACCAGCATGCCAATGGCCACGCAGTGCCAGGTGTCTGGTGTTCTTCCCAACTCATCAGTGCACGGACTTGGACCCAAACACATGAGCATGTTTTGCACAGCCTTTTCACCATTCCCCTACTACAGAATCAATTCAAACCAAAATGTTGCTTATTCCTCCACCAGCAGCCACTCAAAGCACTGCCACCTACCAGCACCAGTCTGCTTCACCTCTCATGATCATCCTACAGGTTGGACCTCCCCCGTCCAGCACCCTCGGGACCTAACCGGTTCCGAATGAGGGGATTTGTCAGACCGGGGGAGGTCCCTCCCAAGCTGGCCCCTGCTGTCCTGCTGCCCCTGGCTAGGACTCCAGCCTGGCCCTGCTGCTGCCTGCCTGGCCATGGTTCCCCAGGCTGCACTCCCTACCTGCTGCTGCTGGACCTGAGCTCTGTGGCTGGAGCTCCACAGCTGCAGCCAGGGCTGGAGTTCAGTGGCTGCTGCCGACCCCTATTGCCCCCTCAGCACAGGGAGAAGAACTCTCTACTGTGCTGCATGCCCTTCTGCATCCCCGCCCCCCCCCCATTTGGGGCTCCTAGGTGAGTCGCTGCCCCTTCCTCCCCCCGTCATGCACCTGTCCTATGACCTGACCTCCCTATACCTGGACTTTGTGGTCCAGGAATGTCCCTGGTCCTACCAGTTCATGGATATTGCTGGCCAGAGAGTCCCAGTTAGGGGAGGTACAACCTATGTTGTCACTTGTGACAATGTATGTCAGTCCCTTCCTCCCCAACTGATCTCCTCTGTCCTTCCTTCTCCTCCTGCTCCTCTAAGTATTCCTGTCTAACTCAGACCCCCCCACCTGTCTGCCCACATCTGACCCTACCACACTCACCCTCACTCCAGCCTCTGCTGAAACTGATATTGACATCTGAACAACTTCTCAATTGCCCACTTCTTCTGGGGGTGCATCTGCTGCTCCACAGTTAAACAGTGACAACAGTGGTCATCTGTGCCCTCTGTTTTGGTTGTCCCTCCACCACAACCTTCACATTAGAGAAAGGACAAAGCAGTCATTAATAGGGTTTAGCAAATTTTATCTCTGCATCCTGTGTAGACAATATGCATATAGTTGAAGTACCCCATACTTATTGGGCTTTCTGTTTTTGTATCCTTTCTATTCTCCCTGGGCCTGGGCTTATTGGTTAATCCTGTCAACTACATTCATTTTCCCCACCCCTTGTTGCCTCTGTATCAGAGGCAGCAAGAGGGTAAAGACAGGAGTTGGCTCCCCATAAGCACCAGATCCCACGCAGCCGCCTTAGCATGGATGGTAGGAGGGGCAGGTGGGGCCAGTACATGCTGTAAGCCAGCTTTCAAGCCGGCTCCTGTGGAGCTGCTTCTTCTCCCACCTCCTCCCCCGCGCTGCTGCCTCTGTACCAGAGGCACCAGTGCAGGTGGGGGCCGATACATGTGGGGAGCTGGCTTTTAAGGCTGTTCTCCACTAAGGATGTAAGTGACTAGTCAAATACCCAATAAGCCTAGGTTTATTGGGTAGTCGAGTCACTTCTCGACTAATCACTTCCCCCAGCTGCTGCCTCTATATCAGAGGCACCAAGCAGGGGGAGCAGGAGCTGGTGCTGAGGATAGCTGGCTTAAAAGTCGTTTCTCCCCCCTCACCACCACCTGCTGCGCCTCTGCCTTTGAAATGTACAAGAGCCGTGTGACAGCAAGCACTCCCATTTATCGACTAATCGAGTAGTTGATGTAAATTCCATCGACTACTCAATTAGCTGATTAATCTAAATTTAACATCCCTATTCTCCACGAGTGCTGGCTCCATGGAACCACCTTCCTCCCCATCCGCAGTGGCATGGGGGAAGGGGGGCAGGGAAGGTGTTCTATGAAATACAGGCACAGCCCCTGACTGAGGGGAGATCAGGCCCCCTGTGGACAGGGGCCGCTGCCATGAAGCAGCCCCTCTCTGGCTCCCCTCACGACCAGCTCCCACCTGCTACTCTGACACAGAGGCAGTAGCACAGAGTGGCAGGTGGCTCCCCCGATGTGAGGCCAGGAGCGCACTGGCTGTCAGGCCACTGGGACTATCGAATAATCGTGTAACTGATAATATTTTGTGTAGTTACAAGATTATTCAATGACACAGTAACTAACATCCCTAGTGGATGGTAGTATGTTCCTACTGCTATGCTCTTATTATTTAAGCATGGAATTTCTATCCCTAGAAATTTATGATACAGTTTAATTCATTGAAGATTTTCTCTGTTTTTGACTCCACGCTTTCTTTCACATATACTATCACTCCTTACTCAGCACAACCTATTCTGTCATTCCTGTATATTTTGTACCATTGATTGTCATCATTCCACCATGTTTCTGTGATGTCTAGTTGTAGTGAGCAGGGGTGACTGCTCACTGACCCCAAGGGGATGACCCCTTTCTGAGCCTGGGTGGCCTAGCTGGGTCCTGCCTCTTTAACTCCATGGAAGCCAAGGGCTGGGGCAGGGAGATAAAAGCCCAGCCCAGGAGCTTAGTAAGGTCTCAGCTGCTGGAGGAAGCAGTGGTCTGTCCTGAGCTCCCAACCCAGGAGGTCCCGGAGCACCTTGCAGAGGCTGAGGGCTGGCCTGTACTGCCAGGCCCTTCCTCTGAAGAGGAGACCATCTATACCCTGCAAAAGGGTTCAGACTACCACAACCCCAAGGATCAGCAGCCAGCATGGAACCAGGTAGATGCGGTGGGGGAGTTAGGAAGTGGCCCAGGGGAAGCCAGCGACTGTCAGGCTGATCTTATAACATTGCAGAATATGTCAGCGTGTTGCAGGCTGGATCCACACTGACCCCAGGGCTGCCACTGTTAGGGTATCCCCCCACCACACATCCCAGGTGGCAGTCTTCCCCCTCCCCACTCATGCCTGGGGACCTGTTTTTGTTTGCCTGCACTGCCCTGAACCAGGGCCTGGGCCTTAATAACTGGAACTGAATTTGTTGGACTGCCCACCCTGAACCAGGGCCTGGGCTTATTGGCTGTGGGACAGTGGTCGTATCGCTGCCTACCCTGATCTTAGGGTCCTCAGTTTGGCTGGAGCTACTAGATCAATACTTACAAGCCTGAGCACAGGCCAGGGACCCAGGACTCAAGCAGCTGGCTTACACTAGTATATCAGCATCCTCATCTAATACCAAGAACTCAAATTCCCCTTTAGTATTTATACTTCTGGCATTTGTACATAAACACTTACTTACCTGTCTGCTTTCATGTGATATAATTGAATGGGACTCTCTCTTTCATTTGACTATTTCTCTTCAGTTCCTACTTATATTTTATCAACTTCTATCCTCTCCTCTTTGCTACGATATAGGCTAACCCTTACATAAATCCTTGATGTGGAATGGCTGAGTGAACCATGTACTCCTCCATAGATGTTGGCTTTTCCCCAGCATGTAGTTAAAAACTCCTCTGATCTTTTTAATTTTACATGCCAGCAATCTGGTTTCCTTTTGGTTTACATGGAGCCCATCTTTCCTGTGTAGGTTCCTTTATTGCCCAAAATGTTCATCATAAACCTAAATCCCTCCTCTTTACACCATTGTCTCATTGATACTTTTAGACCCTGCAGTTCTATCTAACTGGCCTTGGATGTAGAACTGGAATCAGTTTCAGAGAAAGCTACACTGTAGCACAGTTGAAGACAAAAGTGGAACAACTTTCATCCACCAGCAGCTGCCACTATTACTGAATTTTTAAATTGGCAGTCAAATATGACTGTAAGCCCCTTGTAGGGCTCTGACTTATTCCTCTGAGGAGTACTGCACAGTCAGCGTTTGACAGTGGAGTGGAGTCCTTTGTATCAGCACAAAGTGTTGCCTTGAAGAAGAAACAGTTGCTTGCTCTTGCAGCCTGTTGGTCCTCCCTTTTTCTCCAGCCAAAGCAATACTGAATGACTGGCAGGGAGCAAATAACAGAAGGAAAAACAGGCTCCAGTTTTGGAATAGGCAGAGAGAAGGATGAACAGGAGCTCTTGACAGCCCTTTGGCCATATCCAACTTCCCCCACCCTCTTCACTAGGCTCCTGTCAGTAGAACCCAGTCCAGATACAACATTTGTATCCACATCCATATCTGCAAAAATGAACATGGATGTCCACAGCTATGGATACACGCTGTGGATATAAAGAAGATATTCATGGATTTGCAGGGCTCTCCCTATCAGCAGTTTTTATTTTAGGTGAAGAGAAGAGGCAAAGGGGCTCCAGAGCAAAGACTGCATACTTGTGGGATGACCAGCTGAGATGCACATGCAGATCAGCATTTGCACTGTGGCAGCTGCTGTAAGTACCCCAGGGAATGTTCCTGAAATCATGACCTAAGCAGTTAGTCAAAGAGCCCTCAGGAGGATGACAGTTGAGATGCTGGATTCAGTTTTATGTTGGGTTTAGAAGCCTCGGAATTTGGCATCAAATTGCTGCATTGGCCTGTGCATTTGCAAGACTCGCTCAGCTTGTTATTGTCTCACTAGGATTCCTAAAAATAGTTTAAGACTGCTTCTCGTCATTGACTGCACCTGCCCACTTGGCAGTATGGGGTTGAAACGTAAGAGGAGCTCTCAGAACAATTAACTGAGCATTCATTTTCTAGCAGGACCACACAAGTCCCCAGGTACACAGGAGTACCACCAGCTGAGGCTGTAGCAAGTGATTACTGGAAAACTCATTGAATTTGTTTTTCATATTTTGATTTTTCCCCTTTTTGCCCTCTTGCTCTACTTCTCCCCCAACAGAGGGCTCCAGATGGGGCACCAGAAGTGTCCCAGGATCTCTCCCACACGGCTGTTTGTACTCTGGAATTTCAGCTTTCGTATAAA
This sequence comes from Pelodiscus sinensis, assembly GCF_049634645.1. Lineage (NCBI taxonomy): Eukaryota > Metazoa > Chordata > Testudines > Trionychidae > Pelodiscus > Pelodiscus sinensis. The sequence continues at coordinate 40,495,772 of NC_134718.1, forward strand.
TAGTCTCCAGTTGTTATGATTTCAGAGAAAATCATGACACTATGCACTGGCCTGAAAACATGATGTACGCTCCCCATCTGGAAACTGTCTTGGCTGTCATAACAGGTAAGAGAGAAATCATCCCTATCTGATTTAACTGGAAGATCTGCTACAACTTGTGTGCTAGTTGGCAGGCCCTCTCAGAGAATGACAGAGGCCTGGGCCATCTTGAATTTAGGGGCTGCAGCCCCAGGACATATCTAATTTCTCATCCATAGGGTCAAATTATAACCAAAAGAGTATCAGAAAATGAATACTTGAGACATTTATTTATTAACAATTACATCATTATACCATTAGAAACAAGATTCTGGGATGCATTAACAGGAGTGTTGTGAGCAGGACACACGATGTAATTCTTCTGCTCTACTCTGCACTGATTAGGCCTCAGTTGGAGTATTGTGTCCAGTTCTGGGCACCACACTTCAAGAAAGAAATGGAAAAATTGGAGAAGGTCCAGAGAAAAGCAACAAAAATTATTAAAGGCCTAGAAAATATGAGCTAAGAGGGAAGACTGAAAGAACTAGGCTTGTTTAGTTTAGAAAAGAGAAGACTGAGAGGGGACATGATAGCAGTTTTCAGATATCTAAAAGGGTGTGACCAAGAGGGAGAACAATTGTTCTCTTTGGCCTCTAATGATAGGACAAGAAGGAATGAGCTTAAATTGCAACAAGGGAGGTTTAGGCTGGACATTAGGAAAAGCTTCCTAACTGTCAAGGTGGTTAAATACAGGAATAAATTGCCTAGAGAGATTGTTGAATCTCCATCATTGGAGATATTTAAGAGCAGGTTGGATAGATGTCTATCAGGGATGATCTAGACCAGGCATGTCAAATTCGAAGCCTACTGAGGGCCGCACAAATGAAAACTGATAGCTTTCAGGGCTTCAGGACCACCTAGGGATCCCAGATGGTTTGACCAAAAAATTTGTTGAGCGCAAAAAAAAACATTTTAGGTGCCAGGTGGAAGGCACCAATACCAGACACCTGGCAACCCTAGGGCCACCAAAGAAAATCTACTTTGTTGGAAAGTCATAGCTATTTATTATTATAGATTATGTATTAGGTATGTTTTATAATATTACAATAATTTGATGTGTAAAATTGTTTGCTCATATTAAATAATTTTAAAATTAATTTTATATAATTTTTAATGTAAATATAAATGTAGGATTCTTAAAAAAAAAATTGATATATAACTTGTTTTGTTGAAATAAAAACAAGTGCAGACCATGGTTAATCAAATAGAACAGGCTTCTGTGAAAATTTCAGATACTTTGTAAGTTTGAGATTTTGCATAAAGATATAATTATTCATGCAATTGCAAAAAAATTGACATAAAATTAATATACGTTTTGTGATTTTTATTTTGGAATAAATAAAAACCAAAATAACCCCTTGCTCTCCCCCAAAGTCAGGCACTCCCATACCCCCACTGTAACCCAATCCTCCCCTCTGCTCCCCCAGAGGCAGCCCCCCCGACCTAATGCCTCCTCCCTCCCCCATAGCCAGGCACCCCCAACCTAATGCCTCTCCCCTTCAATTATAAAAATCATTTGGAATATAAATACAGTAGACTTCCAATAATCCGGCACCTTTTGGACCTAGGTGGTGCTGGATTATCAGATTTGCCGGGGAATCAGGAGGTCCGGTACAGCTGCACGGCTAAACACCTGGCCAGGATACAATCTCCCTCCCTCTCCCCTCCTCTTTCCCCTTCACTGAAGCAAAATGCTCTTCTCCATACTGTAACGAACCCACTCCCCTTCCTTCCCCCCCAACCTTCTGCTCCGTCTGGTTACAGCCAGCACGTGTGCTGGGTGGCAGGCTTTTTAATCAGCTGGTCAGGTGCACTTGGCATTTTGATGCCGGAGTATCGGGAGTGCAGAACGGGTGGATGCCTGTGTGATGGCGCATTGGGGTTTTCCCGTCTCCTGCACCCCCGAAATGGCACGGACAGACTCCACCAGCCAGTAGAATAGAGGGAGTTTATTGCCTCTCCAGGATACAGCACAGATGGTTACAGGGTAGGCCTACGATGCCTCAGCCCCCCTTGATATGGGGGGGGCTCTAGGCTCCTAAATCCCAGCCTGTTGCCTAGGCTGCTTCCTCCATGATACCAGACAGAGACTAACCAACTCTCCTCCAGCCCTGCCCGCCAGCCAGGGGCGGCATTCCACCTTCCTTTGTTTCTCTCCCTGGGGGGTAGCTAGTCAGACAGGTTGAGAGATCCCTTTTGCATAATAACTCATCCCCTGCCCTGCTGGGCCATGCTGCAGCCAGCAAGTTACCCCCCACTATGTCACAGCCGGACTATCGGAGTTTTACTGTACTAGATTTTCATTTCAGTGTATAGTACATAGAGCAGTCCAAACAAGTAATCTGTATGGGTATGTCTACACTACAGCACTAATTCGAACTAACTTAATTCGAATTAGTTAATTCGAACTAAGCTCATTCGAATTAGCACAGCTAGACTTAAAAACTAGTTCGAATTAGCGTTTTGCTAATTCGAACTAGCATGTCCACACAGAGTGGACCCTGAACAGAGGTTAAGGATGGCCGGAAGCAGTGCTGGCAGGGCATCAGATGAGGACTTAGAGCGTGAAGCTGCTGTCTCAGGCTAGCCGAGGGCTGCGCTTAAAGGGACCCGACCCACACCCCGGACAGACAGTTCTCAGGGGTTCCCCGCTTGCAAAGCAGTCCTGGCTTGGAGTGCCCTGAGTGCCCACACGTGGAACATCACAGCACTTGGCCATCACCCCGGCTGCACTTGCCACAGGCTGCCATCGGGGGGGATGGGGCAATCGGGGGGCTGCAGGAGAACTTCCACCCCGAGAAGCCTGCAGAGCCAGCCCAGTCCTCCCCATCAGGAGCTCGTACCCCATTCCTCCCTCACCTCCTTCCACTTACCCTTCCCTAGCCCCCCTTCCTGATGTACAAAATAAAGAAAACGTGTGTTCAAAAATAGAATCTCTCTTTATTGAACAAAACTCGGGGAGACAGGGAAAAAGAGGTGGGAGAGGGGAAGAGAGAGAGTGGGAGAGGGGAAGGCAACTAAAACGATCAGGGGTTTGGAACAGGTCCCATATGAAGAGAGGCTAAAGAGACTGGGACTTTTCACCTTAGAGGAGACGGAGGGGGGATATGATAGAAGTCTATAAAAGCAAGAGTGGTGTGGAGAGGGTGCATAAAGAAAAGTTCTCTATTAGTTCCCATAATAGAAGGACTAGAGGACACCAAAGGAAAGGAATGGGTAGCAGGCTTCAAACTAGTAACAGAAAGTTTTTCTTCACAAAGCAAAGAGTCAACCTGTGGAACTCCTTGCTGCAGGCGGCTGTGAAGGCTAGAACTAGAACAGAGTTTAAAGAGAAGTTAGATCAAGTCATGGAGGTTGGGTCCATGGAGTGGTATTAGCCAGGGGGTAGAAATGGTGTCCCTGCCCAAAGTTTGTGGAAGGCTGGAGATGGATGGCACAAGACAAATGGCTTGGTCACTGTCTTTGGTCCATCCCCTCCAGGGTACCTAGGGTTGGCTGCTGTCGGCAGACAGGCTACTGGGCTAGATGGACCTTTGGTCTGACCCAGGACGGCCATTGTAAGCTCAGGGCTCAGGGTCGGGGGTCTCAGTGGACCACCTTGATTTTCATGCACACCTGCTCCTGGGTGGCCAGGCTGGCAGCTCTCCTGCCCTAGACGGCCACTTTCCTGTGCCTAGTGCGGAGTTCATGGACAAGGTCCACAATGTCTGCACTAGACCAGGCGGGTGCCCGCCTCTTGCGGTCCTGGCCAGGCTCCCGAGAGCTGCCAGCCTGGTCCCGGGAAGAGGCGGAGGGCTGGGGGGCATTGGGTGGCTGGCTTATGGCGTGCCAGGTGCAGGGTCTGCTGGCTGGGTGCTGGCAGGCTTGCACCTGGCACGGGCACCGTAGCCAGCCCGTGCCCCTTTAAGGGCTCCGGGGCCGGGAGGGGGGCATACGAGTTTCCCTGGTGGTGCCCAGAGTGGCCACCAGGGAAAGCTGGGGAGGGCTAGCCTCCCACTAGTTCAAATTAAGGGGTTACACAGCCCTTAATTCGAACTAATAAGTTCGAACTAGGCTTAGTCCTCGTGCAATGAGATTTACCTAGTTTGAACTAAGCACTCCGCTAGTTCAAATTAAGTTCGAACTAGCGGAGCGCTAGTGTAGCGCTTATGAAAGTTAATTCGAACTAACGTCTGTTAGTTCGAATTAACTTTGTAGTGTAAACATACCCTATGAAATTTTAGTTCATATTGACTGGGGTTATCAGTCAGGATTGGGGTTATCCTAATGGCTTCCTGACAGGTCCTCTACTCTGTCAATGATCAACTTTCGGCTGCATGCATGCATGCGTTTTGCATCGGTTTATCGCATCAACTATACACAATTAGTTAACATGAGAGATTCCCAGGGTATGTCTACACTGCAAAGTTAATTTGAACTAACAGCCATTAGTTCGAATTAACTTTTAGAGGCGCTACACATGCAAACCGCAAGTTCAAACTTAATCTGAACTAGCGAAGGGCTTAATTCGAACTAGGTAAACCTCATTCTATGAGGACTAACACCTAGTTCGAATTAAGGGCTGTGTAGCCACTTAATTCGAACTAGGGGGAGGCTAGCCTTTCCAGCTTGTCCTGGTGGCCACTCTGGGCACAACCAGGGAAACTCTTCTGCCCCCCTCCCGGCCCCGGAGCCCTTAAAGGGGCACGGTCTGGCTACGGTGCTCATGCCAGTTGCAAGCCTGCCAGCACCCAGCCAGCAGATCCTGCACCTGGCACAGGATGAGCCAGCCACGCAGTGCCACCCAGCCCTCCCCCTCTTCCCGGGACCAGGCTGGCGGCTCACAGGAGCCTGCCCGGGGCTGCAAGAGGTGGGCACCCGCCTGGTCTAGTACGGAGATCATGGACCTCATCGAGGTTTGGGGGGAAGCTTCCAACGTCCACGATCTCCACACTAGCCACAGGAATGCGGCTGTCTACAGCTGCATGGCTGACAGCCTGGCCACCAGAGGACACATGAGGACCCGGGAGCAGGTCCGCTGCAAGGTCAAGGACCTGAAGCAGTCCTACTCCAGGGCCTCCCAGCCAGGGGCCAACCCAGAGGTCTGCCCCCACTTTGAGGCCCTGGACCGCATCCTGGGGGCTCACGCTGTCCGTGCCCCCCGGGTGGTGATCGACCCCAGGGCAGAGGGACCCATCCTGGACAAGGAGGAGGAGGACGCCGAGAGCCAGGAGTCTGCCCAGGACCTCCAAGGCACCCCAAATAGCACATCGGCTGTGTCGTCCGAGGCCGGGGAGGGCTCCGCATGTGAGTGCCATCATGCTCCCCTTATGTGTATGGAGGGTGTGGGGGAAGAGGGAGCCCAGGGACTGTGCACCTGGGCCTTGCCCACCATGGAGCAGCAGCTGGGTGTCATGCGGGGGCCCTGGACCGTTCCCCACATGCCAACCTCACCTTGCTGAGGCAGGCTGGGTTTCACCCACCATGTCCCCAGGGAGAACTGATCGCTGCTCTAGTTTCACCACAGCCGCAGCACCTGGGACTGCAGGGCGCACCAGCCCACCTGCAACAGCCACCCGCACCCGGGCCAGCAGGCTCACCAGGAACCTGGAGGAGTACCAGCGGCGGCACCTGCAGAGCTCAAGGAAGGTGTCCTTTTTCATCCTGAAGTTCTGGGTCCACTGTCTGTCTCCCCAGCGCTGCAGGACGATGCGGTCCCACCAGTCGCTGCTGGTGTCCAGACACCAGATGCGGCAGGGCACGCTGGCGTCCGGGTGCTGCTGCTGCTCCTCCACAAACCCCGGGGAGGCCAGGGGGAGAGTCAGAGGGCTGATGTGCACCAGGTGATGCAAGGCATCCTCTACCCATTGTTGGCAGGCTTGCAGCAGCAAGTCCAAAAACTGGAGCAGCATGCCCACGGTGAGCTCTGGCTCCATGTTGCCAACTGTGGCAGCGTCCCCAATGGGAAGCACCAACACAGGCAGGCGGAGAGAAAAACGCTTTGCTGTCCCTCGGCGAGGTAGGCAAGCAAGTGGAAAAGCTGAGAACCGATTGTCCAGGGGAGTCCCTTTAAGCACGAGCCTCAGATAGCCCCACACAGCAGCCACACAAAGCAACTACTGACCTGATGCCCTGCTGGAACCGGTTTCAGCTGCCCTTAAATGCGACCCAGCGTCCAGTCAGTGTGGACGCGCTAGTTTGAATTTGCAAAATTCTAATTCGAATTAGTTTTTAAGTCTAGATGCACTAATTAGCTTAGTGTTCTCTCTAAGGCTATGTCTACACTCGCGGCTTCTTGTGCAAGTACAGCCATTCTTGTGCAAGAACCCACAGGGCTTCCACACTGTCCACCTGCTCTTGCACAAGAGCATTTACAGTACAGCATGGTAAGACAGGGCATCTTGCACAAGAGCTACACTCTTTTCTAACAGGTATAAGCTCTCTTGCGCATGAGGGCAGTGTGGATGCTTGGCAGGGATTTCTTGCACAAGAAACCCCTATGGCTAAAATGGCCATCGGAGCTTTCTTGGGCAAGAGAGTGTCCACACTGCCATGGATGCTCTTGTGCAAAAGCACAGCTCGCACATGGCAGTGTGGACATGTTCTTGCACAAGACTTCTTGTGCAAGAAACCACCAGTGTAGACATAGCCTAAGGCTGTGTCTACACTGACAAGTTATTCCAGAAAATCAGCCGCTTTTCTGGAAAAACTTGCCAGCTGTCTACACTGGCCGCTTGAATTTCCGGAAAAGCACTGATGATCTAATGTAAAATCATCAGTGCTTTTCCGGAAAATCTATACTGCTCCTGTTCGGGCAAAAGTCTTTTTCCAGAAAACTGTTCCGGAAAACGGCCCATTTAGACAGCACAGTAGTGTTTTCCGCAAAAAAGCCCTGATCGCGAAAATGACGATTGGGGCTTTTTTGCAGAAAATCGCGTCTAGATTGGCCACGGACGCTTTTGGCAGGACGCTTTTCCGGAAAAGCGTCCTGCCAATCTAAACGTGCTTTTCCGGAAATACTTTTAACGGAAAACTTTTTCCGTTAAAAGCATTTCCGGAAAATCATGCCAGTGTAGACGTAGCCTAAGAGTTTCCTCCCATGAGCAGAATGAATTTTGTGTTGTGTACCTGTACTGAGTTCATGTGGCATGTTTGGATGTGCCACTGTGGCACCCAAGTTATTAATAAATATTTTTAAACCTTTACCTTTTCTCTCTGCTGTCATGTCTCCTCCCCTTGTTCCATCAGCTCCCCGGTGCCTGCTGCTCCTCGCCCTCCTCTGCTGTCCTGACTCCTGCCCTTCTCACAGCCCTCCTGCAACCTGCCCCCCGTTACCAGCCCTTCTCTCCTCCTTGTGCCCACTCTTTGCGAACAGGAACAGCTAACAGGGAGTTTGGAGAGAGAGTTCTCCAGGTAAAAGAGGAGTAAAAACAGGACCCTTGTGGTAAGTGGCTGTCTGGAGTCTGTGTTAGTGTAGGTGGGGAGTTATTTGCTGTGTGCTGAGCTTGTGTTTGTCTGGTTGGTTGGTTGGTTGGTTTGTTTGAAGGAGCTTCTAAAAGGTTTGAAATCTAGAAGCCTCTGTTAATTGGCTGAGCCTCAGTCAGGGGGAGGGGCTACCAGAACTATATAAGCCTGTGACTCAGCGACCAAGGAGCTTGCGAACAGGAACAGCTAACAGGGAGTTTGGAGAGGGAGTTTAGAGGGCCCTAGTGACTTCTGACCTTCTTTAAAACATAACTCTTATAATAATCTATATTCCAGAGGTTTAAAAAGAATCCCAATTTATACTTAAACTTATTCATTAGAAAAATGGAGACAGAAGCCCAGCAGCAGAATGGGGGCTATCCTGTTTATTGCATCGAGTGTAACATGTATGATTACCTGCCCTGTGGGCGGGTGGCATATGTGTACACCCATTGCAAGGAGCTCCTGACTTTCAGAGACCGAGTTCGGGCTTTGGAAGTCAAGGTGGCTGAACTGGAGGAGCTAAGGGAGGTAGAGAGATATGCTGATGAGACTTTCCGGGACACTGTAGTACTGTCCCACCTCCAGTCTGAGAGCCCCAGTGCTCTTAAGAGGATGAAAGTCTCAAGGGAACAGAGCATTCAAAGGGAGCAGAAGGAAACCATCCCGTAGTTGGGACCCTCCTCCCAGAGGATGTTGCGGTATCCTCTCGCACGGAGGATACCTCTGAGGGGGAGGGAATGCCAGTTAGGAAGAGGCAGGTGTTAGTAGTGGGTGATTTGATCGTTAGAAACATAGATAGTTGGGTTTGTGATGACTGGGAGAACCGTATGGTCACTTGCCTGCCTGGTGCGAAGGTTGCGGATCTCTTGAGGCATCTAGATAGACTTATGTGTAGTGCTGGGGAGGAGCCGGTGGTTGTGGTACATGTTAGGTACCAATGATGTAGGGGAGGGTAGGAGAGATGTCCTGGAGGCCAAATTTAGGCTGCTAGGAAAGAGACTGAAATCCAGGACCTCTATGGTGGCATTCTCGGAAATGCTTCCAGTTCCACGCACAGGGCCAGGTAGGCAGGCAGAGCTTCAGAGTCTCAATGCGTGAATGAGACAATGGTATAGGGAAGAGGGGTTTGGATTTATTAGGAACTGGGGACACTTTTGGGAGAGGGGGATCCTATACAGGAAGGATGGGCTCTACCTAAACCAGGGTGGAACCAGACTGCTGGCACTAAACGTTAAAAGGGCCGTAGAGCAGTTTTTAAACTAAGAGATGGAGGAAAGCTGATTGGTGCGGAGATGCACGTAAATCGGAGGGAGACTTCTCTTAGAGGAGAATCCATTGATAGAGATTCTCTAAGCTGTAGTCAGAAAGAGAGGAGGGGAGAGGGTAAACCATGGGCCAGAGCAGACAAACAACCGCATTCAAAGGAATCCAATGCATCAGGAAAGGGCAGACAAATAAGCAGTGGCAAAATTTTAAAGTGCTTCTACACAAATGCTAGGAGTCTGACTAATAAGATGGGTGAACTAGAGTACCTAGTATTAAATGAGGAGATTGACATAATAGGCATCACTGAAACCTGGTGGAATGAGGAAAATCTGTGGGACACAATCATACCGGGATATAAAATATATAGAAAGGACAGAGCAGGCCGCGTGGGTGGCGGAGTGGCACTGTATGTGAAAGATAATGTAGAATCAAATGAAATAAAAATATTAAGTGAATCAACATGTTCAATAGAATCGCTACGGATAGTAATTCCATGCTCCAATAATAAGAAATTAGCAGTAGGGATATATTACCGACCACCTGACCAGGACAGCGATACTGACATTGAAATGCTGAGGGAGTTTAGAGAGGCTACCAAAATAAAGAACTCTATAATAATGGGGGATTTTAATTACCCCCATATTGACTGGATACATGTCACCTCAGGAAGAGAAGCGGAGATAAAATTTCTCAATGGCTTAAATGACTGCTTCTTGGAGCAGCTGAGCAGAACCCACAAGGAGAGAGGCAATTCTCGATTTAGTCCTGAGTGGAGCGCAGGATCAGGTCTAGGAAACAACCGTTACAGGACCGCTTGGGAATAGTGACCATAACATAATAACATTCAACATTCCTGTGGTGGGAAGAACACCTCAGCAGTCCAGCACCCTGGCATTTAATTTCAAAAAGGGGAATTACACAAAAATGAGGAGGTTAGTTAAACAGAAATTAAAAGGCACAGTGACTAGAGCCAAATCCCTGAAAGCTGCATGGAAACTTTTTAAAGACACCATAATAGAGGACCAACTTAAATGTATACCCCAAATTAAAAAACATAGCAAGAGACCTAAAAAAGAGTCACTGTGGCTTAACCACCATGTAAAAGAAGCAGTGAGGGACAAAAAAGTATCTTTTAAGAAGTGGAAGTCCAATCCTAGTGAAATAAATAGAAAGGAACATAAACACTGTCAAATCAAGTGTAAAAATGTAATAAGAAAAGCAAAAAAAGATTTTGAGGAATAGCTAGCCAAAAACTTAAAAAGAAATAACAAAATGTTTTTTAAGTACATTAGAAGCAGGAAGCCTGCTAAAAAACCTGTGGGTCCCCTAGATGATCGAACTATAAAAGGAGCAATCAAGGACGATAAAGCCATTGCAGAGAAACTAAATGATTTCTTTGCTTCAGTCTTCACGGCTGAGAACGTTGGGGAGATTCCCAAATCTGCACCGTCATTTGTGGGTGATGAATCTGAGGAACTGTCCCGGATTGAAGTGTCATTAGAGGAGGTTTTGGAACAAATAGAAAAACTTAATGTTAACAAATCTCTGGGACCGGATGGCATTCATCCAAGGGTTCTAAAATAACTCAAATGGGAAATTGCTGAACTATTATATGTTGTTTGTAACCTATCCTTTAAATCGGCTTCCGTACCTAATGACTGGAAGGTAGCTAACGTGACACCAATATTTAAAAAGGGCTCTAGAGGCGATCCGGGCAACTACAGACCAGTAAGTCTAACTTCAGTACCGGGAAAATTAGTCAAAACAATAGTAAAGAATAAAATTGTGGAGCATGTAGAAGAACATAATTTGTTGGACAAAAGTCAACATGGTTTCTGTAAAGGGAAATCATGTCTTACTAATCTATTAGAGTTCTTTGAAGGGATTAACAAACATGCAGACAAGGGGGATCCAGTAGATATAGTATACTTAGATTTTCAGAAAGCCTTTGACAAGGTCCCTCACCAAAGGCTCTTGTGTAAATTACATGGCCATGGGATAAGAGGAAAGGTCCTTTCATGGATTTAGAACTGGTTAAAAGACAGGAAACAAAGGGTAGGAATAAATGGTAAATTTTCAGAATGGAGAGGGGTAACTAGTGGTGTCCTCCAAAGGTCAGTCCTAGGACCAATCCTGTTCAACTTATTCATAAATGATCTGGAGAACGGGGTAAGCAGTGAGGTGGTAAAGTTTGCAGATGATACCAAACTGTTTAGGATAGTCAAGACAGAAACAGACTGTGAGGGACTCCAAGAAGATCTCACCAAACTGAGTGACTGGGCAACAAAATGGCAAATGCAATTTAATGTGGAAAAGTGTAAAGTAATGCACATCAGGAAAAATAACCCCAACTATACATACAGTATGATGGGGGCTAATTTGGCTACGACAAATCAGGAAAGAGATCTTGGAGTTATCGTGGACAGTTCTCTGAAAACTTCCACACAGTGTGCAGTGGTGGTCAAAAAGGCAAATAGGATGCTAGGAATTATTAAGAAAGGGATAGAAAATAAGACCCAGAATATCTTACTGCCCTTGTATAAAACTATGGTACGCCCACATCTTGAATATTGTGTACAGATGTGGTCTCCTCACCTCAAAAAAGATATTTTGGCCTTGGAAAGGGTTCAGAAAAGGGCAACTAAAATGATTAGGGGTTTGGAACGGGTCCCATATGAGGAGAGGTTAAAGCGACTGGGACTTTTCAGTTTAGAAAAGAGGAGACTGAGGGGGGATATGATAGAGGTATATAAAATCATGAGTGGTGTGGAGAGGGCCGATAAAAAAAAGTTATTTATTCGTTCCCTAAATAGAAGAACTAGAGGACACCAAATGAAATTAATGGGTAGCAAGTTTAAAACTAATAAAAGAAAGTTCTTCACACAGCGTGTAGTCAACCTGTGGAACTCCTTGCCAGAGGAGGCTGTGAAGGCTAGGACTATAATAGAGTTTAAAGAGAAGCTAGATAATTTCATGGAGGGTAGGTCCATAAAAGGCTATTAGCCAGGAGATAAAATGGTGTCCTTGGCCTTTGTTTGTCAGAGGCTGGAGAGGGATGGCAGGAGACAAATCGCTTGATCATTGTCTTCGGTCCACCGATACTGGGCTAGATGGATCTTTGGTCTGACCCAGTACGGCTGTTCTTATGTTCTTCCAGTAGCCCCACTCTGATCATGTGAGCTACCCTTCCTCATCTCTTCTAACACCTCCCTCTACAAACCTGCCCTGCCTCTCTCCTCTGGTGCTAGTCCCTCCCCTGCAGGTGTCTGCCCTTCTGCTTCACCCACAGAATCCCCTGGCACCTGCACCTTCCCTCACCCCTGCACCCTCCTGATGCCTCCCCCTGCCCCCTTTTCCCTGATTCCCCCCCCCCCATCCCTCCCTGGAGTCGTCCCCCACACACACACTTGGGGGTGATCCCCAGGGACTGCTAATGAGTTCTGTGGCTTCCATGAGTAACCCCCACTACTGGGGCCACTGAGACCTGTCACAAGGGAGGCCCAGGGTGTTCTCCAGCTGGCTTGTGCAGGCTGCCCCAGAGGGTCCAGGTTGAGGGGCCTTGCCCATGCAGGGGAAGATCAAGGCCCTGGGTGGCCCTGGGTGGGAGTGGGAGGTGGACCTGGGAAGGTTTGTGGTAGAGGAGGAATTGGATTCCTGGCCAGACCTTGCCGCATGTGGCCGAGCAGACTGACCTCAGGGAAGTGCAGCCAGAAGCTCTGGCCCCAGCACCACCACTGGCTGCGTGGGGAGGGCGCATGATTCTGCCTCACATTGTGCTTCAGTTTCCGTGCCTGCCAAATGCTGCTGCAGGGCTCTGGCAATGGCGAGGGGCTCACCTGGAGCGCTCTGTTCCTTTAGGCGCGGCTGCATTGCCTGGCTCCGCCCCCTCGCTGCCAGCACTAGGCACACACTCGTGCACGGAGCCCCAACCTGGCTTGGCTCGAGGCAGGACATGCTTTCACTGCAGCTCCCTCTATGGCCTCCTGGGGCGGGCTCTGAGCCACAGGTCCCTGGCATGGGGGCATCTCCGCCAGGCCAGCCCGGGGCCGAGCCCACCGCGCAAAGAGCGGCCGCTGCAGCCCTGCCCAGCTAGCCACTAGCTCCGGCGTGGCATGGCCAGCGGCAAGACCCCGGGCTGTGGGGTCCTGGCACAGGGGGTGGCAGAGGGTTCCCTAGGAGTGGGGCCAGGAGTGCACTGGCTGCCAGCCCCGACCCCAGGAACCATCGAATAGTCCTGTTACCACAAAGATTTCATGCGGTTACATGGCTATTCAATTACCCAACACCTAACATCCCTACTCGTTACGTAGCATGTTGTAAAACTAGGCAAATATCTAATTGAGCTGATGTACCACAGGGTGAGGACCCAGGAAGTGCTCACTTGCACAAGAAGCTCCAGAAGATTGAAAGACAGGTGGTTTCCCTGCTAACAACTCCTACACCATCATCAAGTGACCAAGAAACATTTGTGAATCAGTATTTCTTGTTCTACACTCTGCCACACAATGGTTCCAGCAAGGGGATTATTGCTAGTCATACAAGATGCAGTGCAATAACAGGCCACTCAAGCTTCTGTGATGGGGGCGCGGAGGGGGGGGGAGGAGAATATGAATGCCTGTCTAGAAAAATTAAGGCAATACAGATAAACTGGAGTTGTAACTCCAAATGCCCATGCTGAAACAGTAGGATGGATCTTCCATGATGAAGAGTTCTACCCTGTGCTGAACATAGATACCAAAACATGGGGGTACTATTATATTGCACTTGTAAAACATCATCTAAAGCTGGGGAGAGGAGGGGGAAGGGAAAGGAATCAGTGAGTTTCTTTAATCAACTTTTATTATTGAGCTCATTATTTCCTCGATTTCAACACTAGAAATTCTCAGCCACAAGACCCGAGCCCCAATTAACACAATAATAAAAGAACCTCACTCTATATGAAAGTTCCGAATAGGCGTTGGATGGAAGGTAGCGGAGACGGAAGTGGCGTTTTTCTACACGAGCTGTTCCCCGCCAAAGCATTAGTTTAGGTTGCATTCACTCCCAAATCCGTATTATGGGGAAGCGAACCAAGTCTGCCCGAAGCACCCGTGCGCCAGAACTTGCAGCAGAGCTTTGCTTTGCTTTGTTCAGTCTGGACAGGCGTCTGCGTGCCGTGACGACCTGTTGCTTCCTCACAGAGGGAGTACAGGGGCGCCAGCTGGCGGAGACCGCAACGTAGATGGACGCGTGAATGGTTTACACGCTGGAGCAGCGGCTTGGGAAGAGGGCGCCACTCGCTCCGCGCCCACCGGGACGCAGGCCAAGCACCCGGGCAGACATTCGGGCTCTTTCTATTCGTGTCTCCCTCCTCCTCTGCTCCTGGCCGCTCCTCGCCCCCAGCAGGCTCAGCCTTCTCCCCGTCCCCCGCCCTGCTCCTCCACTCCGCACGCCCCCAGCCGGCACCTCCGCGGCTGCCCACCCGAGACGCGTCCCTCGCTCCGCCCCGCGCGGCTCCGGGTCCCTCTGCCAGGCAACTGGCCGGGTAAGGGCGGCAGCGGCGGCAGCAGCAGCCTCGCTGGGGCTTCCCGGCGCTACTGGGCCTGTGCAGCCGCTGTGCACATGCTCATCTGGGCATCTGCGGCGCCGGGGAGGGCAGCTCCTGGAGCAGGGCGGCGGGTCCCGGGCTCCGCAGCGGGGCTCGGCAGCCCCTAGCGGCCCGGCCGGGGCCAGTGGCAGGCAGCGGCGGCGTGGCTCCAAGGGCAGGCGGGCGACAGGCTGTGCCCCACTTAGTGTCCAATCAGAGCGTGCAGGGTGCGCGCGGAACAGGGCAGCAATGCGTAAACAAGCCTGGGAAAGTCCTCCGCCCCCCGCGCCGCTCCCTCGCACTCCGCTCCGCCGCGCGCTCCCCCGCCCGCCGGCCGGCTCCCGAGCGCCCTCGCGTTACCTGCCGCCCGCGCTCCCTCCCAGCTCAGGGCCTCTTGTGGCAAGGTAAGGGGCCCGTCTGCCCGGGGTGCGGGGGAGGAGGGGCCGGCAGGTGTCGTAACAAGTTGCTTAACGTGCCATTGCTGTTGAATCATGTTGCAGGGAAGAGCAGCCGCAGCCAGGCAGGAGAGATGTGACAGGGTCTCCAAGGGACCGCCGCAGAGAGCCACAGAGTAACTTTCTCCTTTATTTCCCTTTAATTAGAGAGCCTGCGTCAGTGCGGGCAGAGGCTGAACGAGCTGAGATTTCTGGCTGGAGAGAGGGGGAGAGAAAGAGAGACCATGAAATGTGTTTGGAAGAAGCAGCTGCAGTTTGTGATGCTTGTAGCTTCCTGCTGGGGACTTGCAGCAGCAGCAGCAGCACATTTGCTGTTGGGTAACAAGGTTTGCATTTGACTGCTGCGTGTGCTGCTTCTACCCAGGATTTTCCTAGCAAAGCGACTAGGTGGCTAGTTAGCGAGGAATAGGTTCTGGTCCACAGTAGTGTTCTTAGGGTAATTTTCTCTCGTTAACGCTCCGTGGCAGCGTGGTTGGCTTCCGTTTTGATTCGGTTGGATTATTATATAAGGAGAGACAAGAAGTCCTCTGTTGCATAGGGAGGTGTTCCTGTGCATTTTCCTCTCCAAGTAGTTGGGGATAGAGGGACTAGTCATGGCCCAAAGGATGTAGCCAGTGCAGAACTGGCAGACACACTTGTCTGAGTCCCCAGGCAAAACCAATGAGCTCTTCTTACACTATACAGTTGGGTGTGTTTTCCAAAGGTTGTGATGGAAATGAAATAGTCCTTTGTAGTTCCTCATTGCACACTTCCTTCCTCTTACTCTGTATATTTCTCACCTTAAAAAATAAATATTTGAGTAAAAAAGTTTTAAGAACTTGGTTTTTGCTTCATTCTTGAACATGTTTAGTACATTAGTATGATCTGGAGATGACAGTGAATCATCATCTCTTTGTAATAAGGGCTGGTTAATCATCTTTCACACACATGTCTATACACACACAATACATTGTTGTTGATAGTGAAAACTCAATGTCAGTTTCTGAAACTGTGGGAGGTGGGAAGAGGGAATAGAATGTACTTTGTGCTCAAAATCCCACCCAGGTTTCCTGAGGCTAGTTCTAGAATTGTGAAAGTCTTGCAACACTCAATTGTTTTATTCTTGGCATGGTCAGAAGAGATTGGATTGAATGGTAACCTGTGCCTTTATGGACTAACCAACCCTTGATTTACTATGTGACAATAATGATATTAAGATTGCCAATGTCTCATCATTGATACTAGGGGTGCAGGTCAAGAAGCACTACGTTATTTTTTCCTGTTCAAATCCAATTTAAAATATGAAATTCTATAGTTATAGATCTGTGAAACGTAAGCCAAGGACATTCTTTGCCAAACACAAAGGTTTTCAAAGGGGTTTTGATTGCATGCCAAAATATTGACATCTCAAAATAAAAGTGTATTCCAAGCATTCTGTATTTTGGGGAAAAGTTGAGCCAGTTTACTTAATAAATGTGAAACAGTTACACCCTTCCATAAACTAGAGTCTGATCCTGCTCCCTTTGAAGCTTCTATTTGGAATCACATTTGCATAATTCTAACTTTTCCTTGACTTCTGTCTGCGGTCATCTGTATGGAAGCAGTGTCACTATATTTACAAAAACAATTCCTCTCCTTACCTGCAGTCTGAATGCCACCCTCCATTCAAGAGTGGAACAGCCAAGTAAAGCATGGGAAAGTGCTATACATATTCAGGCACCTACAATCCAAAAACATAATATTATGTCAAGTAGTATGTGTGTGTGCATTTGACAGTCTCCATTGAAGCCCCCACTTTCTCTTCTGCTTGTCATATATCCTTTATCTCTATGGCCCTACCAGATTTATGGTACATTTTGATCAATTTCACAGTCATAGGATTTTAAAAATAATAAATTACATAATTTCAGCTATTTAAATCTTAAATGTTAGTTTTATAACTGTATTAGGTTCTCCTCCAAAATGGGGATGTCAGGGAGTTGCAAGGTTATTATTAGAGAGGTCGCAGTGTTGCCACTAGGGATGTAAGCAACTAGTTGACGATCCGCTAAGCAAAAGCTTACTGGATAGTCATCTAGTCCCTCGACTAATTGATTCCCCCCCCCCCCTTGCTGTCTATCAGAGGCAGCAAGTGGGAGGAGGAGGAGCGGGAGCTGGAGCTGGTGCTGGGGGGAGCTGGCTTAAAAGCTGGTTCCTCACATCATTGTCTCTGCACAGGGCAGGGGATGCAGAGGGGCAGCGGGGACTGGGCATGAGCTGGGAAATCAGCTGATTCCTGGCCCACTCCCGATCCCTACTGGCTCTTAACATATTAAAAGGCTGGAGCACAGCAGGGTTAGCTCCAAGGGCCAGGAGCTAACCCCTCTGTGGCTCCCCCGCTTAGCAACTAACCAACTATTCTATGGAAAATCCATCAACTAGTTGATTAAACTAAATTTAGCATCCCTAGTTGCCACTCTGTGCTGCTGCTGCTGACAGCAGTGCTGCCTTCAGAACTGGGCAGCTGGAGATTAGGGGCTTCTAGCTGGGAGCCCAGCTCTGAAGGCTGCGCCACTGCCAGCAGCAATGCAGAAGTAAGGATGCATGGCATGATATTTCTACCTTTACTTCTGTGCTGCTGCCTTCAGAGCTGTGCCCTTAGCCAGCAGCCACTACTCTCCTGCACCTCACTCTGGAGGCAGCAGTGCAGAGTTGGCATAGTATGGTATTGATACCCATAGCTCATCGCTGTGGCTAGCAGGATGATGTGTTCAGAGCTGGGAACTTGTCTAGCAAACACCACTCTCTGACTGTCCAGCTCTGAAGGCAGCAACACAGTAGTAAGGGTGGCATGGCATGGTCTTGCCATCCTTACTTCTGCACTGCAACTATTGAAGTGATGGCTTCAGAGCTGGGCTCCCAGCTGACCAACCACTGTTTCCTATTCACCCGGCTCTGAAGGGAGCACAGAAGTAAGGGTGGCAATATCATTACCCACTTACAATAACCTTGCAACCCCTCCTGCAGTCCACTTTTGAGTTGTGACTCCCAGTTAGAAAACCACTTGTTTACTCTGTGAAATCTGTATAGTTTAGGATCAAAGTGGTACAGGATGAACCTCTGTAAACCAGGACTCCCTGGTCCAGCAATATGTTCCAGGACCAGAGAGTCCTAGTACAGGGCTGGTGGCTAGGCTCCCTACAGCTGTGCTGCCAAGCACTTCCCAACAAGGCAGTCGGGTGCTGCCAGGAGCTTTGCATGCAGGGAGCTGGACTGGAGCTGGGCTGCCTGGCATAGCAGAGAAGAGGATGTGGGGGCCAGCAGGGCAGCAAGGCCAGCGGCTTGGGGGCAGCCAGTCCAGGGCTGAGGGAGCCAGTAGCAGAAGGGGCCAGATGTGAACTCCCCATGTCTGGCGCAGTCTCTCATCTGGGACCAGTCAGGTCCCAAGGGTGCCAGACCAGGGAGGGCGAACCTGTATAACAGACCCGATTTCACATGGGGGAGACGAGAGTTCATGCCCTGTGATGTGTTTTTCACAGCCATGAATTTAGTAGGGCCTTATTTATTTCATGTCTGCAGCTCTTCTGGAGAAGAGGCCAGGAAAGAAGTGGGCAGGGGAGAAAAGGTAGAGGAGTTGCACTGTATGCAAGAGAACAGTATGATAAGAACAGTTTCTTTGATAAGATAACGAGCCTTGTGGATAAGGGAGAAGCGGTGGATGTCATATACCTAGACTTTAGTAAGGCATTTGATACGGTCTCGCATGATATTCTTATTGATAAACTAGGCAAATATAACTTAGATAGGGCCACGATAAGGTGGGTGCATAATTGGCTGGATAACCGTAGTCAGAGAGTTGTTGTTAACGGTTCTAAATCCTGCTGGAAAGGGATAACAAGTGGAGTTCCTCAAGGGTCTGTTTTGGGACCCGTACTGTTCAATATCTTCATCAATGATGTAGATATTGGGATAGAGAGTACGCTTATTAAGTTTGCAGATGATACCAAACTGGGTGAGGTTGCGACTTCTTTGGAGGATAGGGACATCATTCAAAATGACCTTAGCAAGTTAGAGAAATGGTCAGAGGTAAACAGGATGAGGTTTAATAAAGAGAAATGCAAAGTGCTCCACTTAGGAAGGAACAATCAGTTCCATACATACAAGATGGGAAGCGACTGTCTAGGAAGGAGCATGGCGGAAAGGGATCTAGGGGTCATAGTGGACCACAAGTTGAATATGAGTCAACAGTGTGATGCTGTTGCAAAAAAAGCAAATATGATTCTAGGTTGTATCAACAGGTGTGTTGTAAGCAAAACTCGTGAAGTCATTCTGCCGCTCTACTCTGCACTAGTTAGGCCTCAGCTGGAGTACTGTGTCCAGTTCTGGGTGCCACATTTCAAGAAAGATGTGGAGAAATTGGAAAGGGTGCAGAGAAGAGCGACAAGAATGATTAAAGGTTTAGAGAACATGACCTATGAAGCCAGGCTTCATGAACTGGGCTTGTTTAGTTTGGAAAAAAGAAGATTAAGGGGGGACATGATAGCAGCTTTCAAATATCTAAAAGGGTGTCACAAGGAGGAAGGAGAAAATTTGTTCCTCTTGGTTTCTGAGGACAAGACAAGGAGTAATGGGCTTAAAGTGCAGCAGGGGAGGTTTAGATTGGACATTAGGAAAAAATTCCTAACTGTCAGGGTGGTCAAATATTGGAATAAATTGCCAAGGGAGGTGGTGGAATCTCCCTGTCTGGAGATATTTAAGAACAGGTTAGATAGACATCTGTCAGGGATGGTGTAGACGGAGCTTGGTCCTGCCTTGAGGGCGGGGGGCTGGACTCGATGACCTCTCGAGGTCCCTTCCAGTCCTATGATTCTATGATTCTATGATTACTCAGAGATCCAGCATAAAGTGGGAGAAAAGCCTATTGATAAGTCTTTGGATTAAGCTTAGAAGTGGGAGCAACAGGAGTGATATTGTGGTTGGTGTCTGCTATTGACCGTCGGATCAGGTCACCCGGGACCTGCACAGCAGTTTTAACCCTGGTCCCTTTGCAGCCTGGCCTTGTCAGCCTCCTTTGGAAGCCCCGGGTCCCGAACTTCCCACGAGCCACCGTCATGCTGCCAGGCTTGGCTCGGACACACCGGATGCACACAGCAGGCTGCCCCCACACGGAGCTCAAAGAATTCTCCGGCTTCGGTCACCCACGTGGGTGCAATTGATTGTCACCCCAAACTGCCAGGCCCTGCTTGCCTTGCGGGCTGCGAACTCCCACTTCCCAAGTGGCAAATTCTGCCCTTTGGCCAGACGGGGGCAGCACGGAGGGTCCAAGCCAAACCCTGTTTGCATGTTCCCCTCCCAACGCAGATTGGAATGTGTAAAATCCCACAGCTAGTAACAAATTATTGGGAGGGGCGGAAAGCAAATTGTGCCTTTGCCCTGGGCGCATAACATCCTCGCTAAGCCTCTGGAAGCAATGGTCTCTAGTTGCAGTGGCAGGGGTCTAGCTTGTATATAAGGAAAAAACTATTTTACTAGGAGAGTAGTGAAGCACTGGAATGGGTTACCTAGGGACATGGTAGATTCTCCATCACTAGAAGTTTTTTAAGTTTGACAAAGCCCTGACTAGGATGATTTATTTGGGATTGGTCCTGCGTTGGGCAGAGGGTTGGACTCAGTGACCTCCTGAGTTCTCTTCAACCCTATGATTCTGTGAAAGCAAAAATGTTCCTGGACAGGGTTGCTGTTAGTTTTCTATACGGTACTGTTAGTCGTGAGGGGTTATACCATCTTCTGTGTTCATACAGAGGAGAAGACAATGGCACTTCATAAATAAATTCTGTAGCAACAGACAGGTGGCTTATGTTCTTATGTTGGATGCAAAAAGACTAGGTTAATTCAGTATTTACTCTGACCATTTTTACCTCCAAAAGTCAGGAAGTTCAAAAGTTACTAAAACTTAGTCTGAATAGCAGTGGTAGCTCAGCAATATTGGACATACTAAACAAAAGTAGGTCCTTTTAAATTAATAAAGTATGCATCAGAACTAGGTTTGTAATATGACCAAGTTAACACAGAAGTGGAAAATTTAATATTGATAATTTAAACATACCAAACTAACACTGCACAAAGAGACAAAAAGAAGAAAACTCATGCTATTTGGGTATTATCTGGAACAAAAGTAGAATTGCACTTAAGAAAGAAAACTAGCAGTATAAATGGTCTATAAAACTAGCAGTATAAATGGTCTAGTTTTTTCCTTTTGTGCTCTGTGTTCACCATGGGCTTCAAAGTAAAATTCAGAGATTGTAAATTTAATTTTGCAGCCTGTAAAATACACAGAGTAAAGTGAGATGGAATGGCAGAGTGCCAAATGCTTTAAAGTAGAGCATAGCACCCTCTTTTTGATTGTTATATTCTACATAGCATAAACCAAGAATAATGGTAGTAAAGGCATGTGAGGGAGCAGATAAAGGGGAGCATCAGGTGACCTTTGAATCTTGTTGCTTTTGTCTTCTATGAAGTAAGAGTAGTTTTTACGGGGATATACACAGCGATAAACCAAACTTTAAATCAATCCCCTACTATCCCCACTTTTAAAAAAAATTGAGTATAAAGTATTAAATCTTGCTTATGAAGTATTAGATGTTATCAGTTGCTTCACAGACTATGCCATTGAAGGTTCATGCCAGTAGCACCTTCCAGTAAATCTCTTCCAGGTACCTAACACTGGAAATGAATAGTCAGCCTCCCAATTGGAAAAAATTAATGAGATACTTCCTCACCCTAGTTCCTGCTTTATAGACCCTTGCTAGACACATGCAGTGATCCAAAGCAAAGTTCAGACTACTGCGATAGAAAGCAACTCTACTGGAAACAAAACTAGTAAAATGCAATATTCCCCCTTTAACATTCTCCACAGAATACACATTAGTTTGTGGATCATTTGTCCAAAAACTCTGGAATAAAGATATATGTCGTCAATTCCTACATATTATGCAATGCATTATGTATATCTAAAATAGGTATAATTTCTTTTGATAGTTACAAATATAAATCAAAATAATGTAGGGTATGTCTACACTACCCTCCTAGTTCGAACTAGGAGGGTAATGTAGGCATACCGCACTTGAAAATGAAGCCCGGGATTTGAATTTCCCGGGCTTCATTTGCATAAGCGGGGCTCCGCCATTTTTAAATCCCCGCTTGTTCGAACCCTGTGCCGCGCGGCTACACGCGGCACGAACTAGGTAGTTCGAACTAGGCTTCCTAGTTCGAACTACCGTTACTCCTCGTGGAATGAGGAGTAACGGTAGTTCGAACTAGGAAGCCTAGTTCGAACTACCTAGTTTGTGCCGCGTGTAGCCGCGCGGCACAGTGTTCGAACAAGCGGGGATTTAAAAATGGCGGAGCCCCGCTTATGCAAATGAAGCCCAGGAAATTCAAATCCCGGGCTTAATTTGCAAGTGAGGTATGCCTACATTACCCCGCTAGTTCGAACTAGCGGGGTAGTGTAGACATACCCGTAGAGAGTAAAAGACCACTGTAACAACCTGCCACCTTTCCTTCTCCATTTATTTTATCGTTTCTGTTATTATGTCTTTTCTAACTTATTCCTGAGTTTCTGTGGTATTGGTGTCTTAACCATTTCCCTTGATAGTCTAGTCCTCTATTATGCTTTTTCTTAACTATTTTTTTCAGTGAGTGTAGTGGTTATGAAAAATGCCGGTTTGACAGCCTTTGAGGCTGAAGCCCTTTATCAACAGACGAGGTATAGCACAGGCAGCAGCCTCAATCATGTGCCAAGACAACTTTTAAGTGCAAGTATAGGGGAGGAATGGTGTTTTAATATCCATTCTTTGTCCTCTCTATGAAAATTGGCTATAAAGATACCTTTGTGATGGTTTTGTGATAATGAAGGATACATATTTTCACTGAACTATTGCTGCTACCAGCTCTTATTAAGTGTAAAATACTGAACAGCCCTCATATGGAAACAAATTTATTGTGACTATCGACCCAGTTCACATTTGATCTGGTAACTTAAAAGTGAAATGTTCATTTCCCATTACTAATTGCTTGGTGCAAAGTCAGAGGAGGGTTTTGTTGTTGTTGTTATTGTGTAATGGGCTTCCTTAGGTTTAGTATAGAATTGCATAAGCTGTACAATTATTTTTAACTGAGCAGAACTCTTAGCAATTTCATATCACTTAGTTTTAAAATGTGGAATTGAATTTGAACTAACTTCTTAAATTTCTTTATCTTAAGTTCCATCACTCCAGACTAGAAGCTTTCACTCTTTCCAACAAGCTGATATTGGCAGCTTAGTGACAAATTTGCACTGGCTGACATCTTATGCCCCTTCACTGATATCAGTGAAGTTTACAGAGTATAATTCAACTGCAGAATTTTGCCCTTCAAAAGTTCTTAAAGTTCTGAATTCCACTCATTTCAGCCAGTTTGGTCTCTCCTGCACCAGATACTACAAGGAGTAATGGAAGACATATTAAACTGAACTTGCAAGCAGCTTTCTTAGTTCTTTGTCCAGCGGTTTGTTTTTCAATGAAGAATCTTAAGAACAGAAAGGGAGATAAATATCCATGTTTCAACCATTGTAATATACCCTTTTGCCTTAAGCACAATGATAATCGTATTTGCCCAAAAGGTACTAAGGCGGAGACTCAAAAAGAAAAGGGCTTCCTTCTCAGCGGGGCTTGAAAATTTGTACATGGAAGCTACTGGGAGTTGTTCAGCTCTCAGAGTACTGAATCCTCAGAAGTTAAGATATTGTTTCCTAATTCACCCATACTCTGTAGTCCACACCAGCAATCTTTTCATCCACATGTGTGTTTTTCTAATTGTTGGTCACCTATAAAGTATTTTCTAACAACTTATAGTTTGTCAATTAGGTATTGCTGTAATAATACATTTTTTAAAAGGACTCTCGATTTAGGATTTTGCCAAAATCTTCTAAAAACAAACCAAACCCCATGCCATTTTACTTCAGGGATAATAGAGTATTCTCCCTAAGCACCAGAGCATGACATAAGACAAGTAGTATTAAACAAATTGTCAGTAACAAGAATGAAGAGGAATAACAAGTAAGCCTAAATTTTGCTCTTGATTATATGTGTTAAGCTCCAGCAACCCCATGGAGTTGCCGTTGCTGCGACTGCCCCTGCCGGCTCCTGTGTGGGGGTAGGGAATCAACAGCCCTGCGTGGGGGGCCCAGCGGGGCTGGAGCAGCCCTCCACCAACAGCCGGGCAGTGGGGGAGGGGGTTGCTCCTGGTTACCAGTTAACCGATATCCAGTAAGCATCACCTGTTAAGGATGATGCTTTCTCAGTAACCATTGAACTGGATATCCATTGGCATCCCTATCAGAGGTGGCTCTGGGATGAGTCCGGGGGAATGGGCTACAGTGCAGGGGAGTGCAGGCTCTAAGAAGGCATTTGGGTACAGGAGGAGGCTCAATACTGGGACAGAGGGTTTGAGGTGCGGGAGGGGATTAAGGGTGTGGACTGGGCAATGTTTATCTCGGGCAGCTCCCAAATGGAGGTGCAGTGGGGTTAAGGCAGGCTCCCCGTCTGCCCTGGCTCCATGAAGCTCCCAGAAGCAGCCAACATGTCTCTGCCGCTCTATGAGGGGCAGGTGACTCCACACAATGCCCTTGACAGTGGCGTAGTGGGGGAAGGCGGGGGGCAGTTGCCCCCGGGCACCACGCTAGGGGGGCACCAATTTAGTCCCCCTCCACTCCCCCTGTCAGCTCAGCTTGCCTGCTCCTCCTCCACCCGACACCACTGGCTGGAGCCTCCTTCCTGCCTCTCCGCTCTTAGCTCCATCCTCCTCCATCTCCAACTGTGGGTTAATGTGTGCGGGGGCCTGGCCCCAAACTGAAGGGGGCGGGGGAAGATGTGGTACAAGCGTCCCCTCTCCTCCCAGAGTTGGGCTCAGCCATGCACCAGGTTGGGGCCCTGCCACGTTGCGGCAGCAGGGAAGGGAGGGGTCACACATTTTGCATTTGCCCCCGGGCGCATAACACCCTCGCTGTGCCTCTGGTCCTTGCCCACATGTGCTGCCCCCGCAGCTCACTTTGGCTGCTGTTCCCGCCAGTTGGAGCTGAGGAATCAACACTCAGGGCAAGGACAGCATATGGAGAGCCCCTGCCTCCCTCTCAGGCACATGTCAGCTGCTTCTGACATGTGATCCAGTGGAGCTATCTCATGCAAAGACATAAAGCCATTGAGGTTTCTTGGTGGAGCAGAACAGAAGTGATTTCTTTTTATATTTTAAGATGGTGTATTCTTGTACAGATTAAACTTCTCCAATCAGGCACCCTCACATTAATTGGTTGGCTGGTTAATCTTCATGTTTAACTGGTTAACCAAGTAAGCAGGATTTTACATCCCCTACTGCTTGCTGGGCTCTTAGAAGACACCAAAGGGTAAATTAGAGCTAAATAACAGCACAGTCCCTGCAGCTGGATGTTACATATATATAATTAATTATATTTATTATTAATTTTGATATTGTGGTAGTGCATAGTAATTTCAGTCAGGATCAAGACTTCCTTAAAAGCTGGAATTTTTGAAATGGCTTCTACCTTAATAATAAAATGCCATATTGTTGAGGTGGCATTTCAGTACTAGTTAGCCAACTATCAGATCAGACAGCCATATGAGATGAGTTCTTTTTTTTTTTATCGAGTTGGAATAGTAAGGGTGTTACGAATGAGTGGCTGATTTACTGGAAATGAGGCAAGAGGATAAGAGTCCCAGGACTCCCATACAGAAACAGCACTACTAGTTAGTGCAAGTGTAATGACATTATTCACCAGAGAAGGAAAACAGCATCATGATATCATCCAGATGCTGGTTTAATGCCAGAAAATCATGGCTTTTATTCACTGCTAAGGATCAACTCTTGGAAATCTAGTCATAGTGAAGGAATAGTTAGATCAATTGTTCTCCATATCTGCTGAAGATAGGACAGGTAGTAATGAGGCTTAATTTGCAGCCTGAGCCCTGGTCTACACTAGGACTTTATTTTGAAATAACCCCCCAAGGTCAAATGTATAAGCAGAGCATCCACGCTACCAAGCCCGTTATTTTGAAATAATGGGCCATGGAATTAGAAATCTGTACTCTTGCTTTTCATCAGGAGTAACACAAATTCCAAACTAGTTATTTCAAAATAATGGCAGTGTGGACACTCCGGGACTGCTATTTCGAACTAATTACTCCTCAGACTAATTCAAACTAATTACTCCCCAGTGCTTCAGCTCTAAGTCCAAGGTAGCGTGTCCACATTAACAGAGCCTGCCTCGGACTACTTTCGATGCTTCCCCATAGTGAAGAAACACTAGTTTGAATTTGTTAAATCGGGAGTTCTTAAGTCAATTTAGTAATTTCTAAAGAGTTTTCCTAGTGTAGACATAACCTGAGAGACTTAGGCCATGTTAGGATGCTAGGATGTTAGAAAAATCTTTCTCATTATATGGCTAAAGATCTGAAATAGGGCTTACAAGAAAAGTTGTAGACGCCCCATCACTGGAGGTTTTTAAGTTTGGACAAACACCTGTGAAGTAGGGGTATGAACGACAAGTCGAGTACCCGATAAACAAATGCTTATCAGATAGTCAACAGGCTAGTTGACTAATCCCCCACCCTTGCTGCCTCTATTAGAAAGAGGCAGCAAGGGGGAAAAGAGATGGGATACTTCAAAGCAGCAGTGCCATATGGAGACTGGGGCCAGACTCCGGGCTCTATGTGGCTCTGTCTCTTTGAAACACTGCATGCAGTCTGGGGCCAGCTTTTTCAAGTGTATATTTACAGAGAGCAGTGGAAGCTTGCATATGCATCTGAAATAAAATACACATGCACAAGTGCAATGCTTGATGTCTTATATATGTGTGCATTTGAAATCCCCTGGAGATGTGTGCACTTTTCTGTGTAAGATCTTTTGAAAATTTGGACCATAATTTGTATTGGTTGTAACACTGAATATGATCCAAAAGTTTCACAAGAAATTGTCCATTGAATTCAGAGGGAGGCTGGACTTTAGTAATTCTTTATTGGTTAAATGGAGCTTTTCTATAACATCTGGCTTTGCTCAAAGTTTCAAGAGTAATTTTCCATTCAAACTAATGGTGCCTTCCTACTGAAACTGTACCGGTTAAAAAAAAAAAATCTGAGTTGTCTCATTTCATTCAAACTGAGGTGAATTCTGCATGCAGTTAGAACCCTATGACAGCTTCTACAAACTTTTTTTGGGAGGAGGAAGGGTCTTTTTACTCAGGGTTGGCGCAATATCTATTTCTATCTCCTACAGGCAAACTGGGAGAACCTACTTCCTTTAGCCTGGTCACATACAGGCAGTCCCCGGGTTACGTACAAGATAGGGACTGTAGGTTTGTTCTTAAGTTGAATTTGTATGCAAATCGGAACTGGTACATATTGTAGGGGAAACTCTAGCCAAACATTTCCCCAGAGCTCAGTTTTAATCTCCCACACCTCACTTCCCTCAGTCCTTTATTCTCAAGCTGAGGTGTCTGCTGAGAAAAGCCGCTCTGCGTCTCCCTGGTCTGCTGGGGGGAGGGGGGCACTAGCTTCGCGTCTCCCTGGTCTGCTGGGGGGAAGCAGCTAGTGCGGGGTTGCCTCACCCCATTTGTAAGTAGGGATCCGATGTAAGTCGGATCCATGTAACCCGGGGACTGCCTGTACTCTTTAAAGTAACCATTATTCTATCAAGGTAGAGGCAATCAATCTTAACGATTTCTTGATTGATCCTAAAGCATATTACAAATAGGGTTTCTGAAATACATGACCAGTAGTGCAAGCGACTGCATGTACACACTAACGTCAGTTTATATAATAATATCAACCAGAATACATACATTTTACGTAGAGATTTCTAAGTGGTCACATATGTGATGCAGTCCCTCTCTGAGGCATGATTATGTCACTCATGATACATAGTAACTCATTTTTGGTGTTATTCTGAACAGTTCTGCTGGGGTGAGTTTAATTTTTTTCAAGTGCTGGTATGACAAGCATATTTTCCTATAATTGTGTATGAGGCATATGGGAAATTGATTGCGTCTTTCATTAGCTGCAATGTTCCTCAATAACTTGAGGTTTTTCATTGGCGTGATTTCCTTTGTGGCCATTCTAATCACAAATATTACAGAAGAGAAAAAGTGGGGGACCTAGGGAAAC
This sequence comes from Pelodiscus sinensis, assembly GCF_049634645.1. Classification (NCBI taxonomy): domain Eukaryota; kingdom Metazoa; phylum Chordata; order Testudines; family Trionychidae; genus Pelodiscus; species Pelodiscus sinensis. Next base: position 40,523,752 of record NC_134718.1, read on the forward strand.
ATTACACAGAATAGTAGTGAAAGATGCTGTCAGGACTGATCCCCACTGTGGCACTCCGAGTGCAGAAGGTGGTGGCCTGTAAAGACTAAATACCTTGCCACTACAGGCACTGGTTACAAAAACTTCCCCCAGGATCACAAATGCACAGATTTGGGTGGGGGGGGGGAAGGGGGTTGCTTCCACTATTAAGTGATTTTTAATAGTGGCAAACACTTGAATTCTCCTAAAACCGGGGGCAAACACTTGGGCTGTGTCTACACTGGCAAGTTATTCCGGAAAATCAGCCACTTTTCTGGAAAAACTTGCCAGCTGTCTACACTGGCCGCTTGAATTTCCGGAAAAGCACTGACCATCTAATGTAAAATCATCAGTGCTTTTCCGGAAAAACTATGCTGCTCCCGTTCAGGCAAAAGTCTTTTTCCGGAAAACTGTTCCGGAAAAGGGCCAGTGTAGACAGCACAGTAGTGTTTTCTGCAAAATAGCCCCGATTGCGAAAATGACGATTGGGGCTTTTTTGTGGAAAAGCACGTCTAGATTGGCCACGGACGCTTTTCTGGAAAAAGTGCTTTTCTGGAAAAGCGTCTTGCCAATCTAGACGCGCTTTTCCGGAAATGCTTTTAACAGAAAACTTTTCCGTTAAAAGCATTTCCGGAAAATCATGCCAGTGTAGACGTAGCCTTGAATTCTCCTCCAGGGATAACCCCAACCTCTTCTGCCACAAGATCATATCTGAAGGAGAAGTGGTTGGATCAGAGCTCTGATTCTGAGGGTCTGTATTGGAGTTGGAGGGAACCAATGGATAAGCGAGTGGGGAGCTTATGAGGACCTGAAACAGGGCAGGGAGTTGGATATGGAAATGAGGGGTCGGAGGGGAGCTAAAAAGCCTTGGAGGGATAATGGGATCAGGGCTGGGAGAGGAGAAGGCTGGGCTGAAGGAAACTGGAGGAAGGTTGAGGGAGAGCTGGATCCAAACAAGAGGCTTTAGAGACACTGAGCAATGTTTCCTCTAATTTTTTTCCATTCATATGTGGAATAAAGTTTATGTGGACCAAGGCATGTGCAGATGTGCACCACCAATATAAACACATGCTGCCAGCTGTGGGTACTCTGCTAATCATTTGGTCATGATTTGAATCTCTCCTGGATGGCTGCCCAAATGCTGTGCCTCTGGACCAGAGAGTCCTGATGACTAGAAGCTGGGGCCAGCTGGGAGTCTGGTGGTGGAGGGCTGGGAACAGAGTCAGTCTGCAGCTGGGAGTAGAGCCAAAGCTTGGCTGGGAGCTGAGATGGAGCCTGGCCATGGGGCTGTGAGCTGCCTAGTGGCTGGGGCCAATAGCAGGATCAGCAGCTGTGAGGCTTGTGGTCCTTGGGGAGAGGCCGACAGCAGAAGGGCTGGAATTGACGTAGCCTGGGAGAGTGCTGTATCAGGGAGGTCCAACCTGTATTAAGTTAAAAGAACTTTAAGGTTGTAAAGTGATGCCCTCCAAATTCCAGAGTTAAGGGTGCCCATGCAACCTTAATGTAGCCTCCTGTGTGTATACATTATGATACAGCCATTAATTACATGATTCCATGATATTTTTCCTCAGTCATGGGAGTTAATCAGCATTGTGCAGTGAATGAGGCTTGCCTGTAGGACCCCTGCCTTGTTTACTGAAAAAGCTAGACTATATATGGTATAAGATTGCAGGAGGACAAAGGAAACTCCCATGTTTGAGGCAGTTGAATGCCACCCTTGGAAGGTTGAATTCTCTTCAGGACTCTACCAAAGAATCACTAAGGGATGGTAGGCAAATCATGTAAAAGACACTGTTGCGTTGACCACTATGGGTGTGTCTAGACTACATGGCTCCGTCAACAGAGCCATGTAAAGTATAGTCAACCTGATATAGTCAATGAAGCGGGGATTTAAATAATCCCCGCTTCATTAAAATAAAAATGGCTGCCGCGCTGTGCCGACAATCAGCTGATCCGGCACAGCGCAGCAGTCTAGACACGGCGCGGTTGACAAGGGAAGCCTTTGTCGACCGCTCCTGTAAACTTCGTTTCATGAGGCATAAGGGAGCGATCGACAAAGGCTTCCCTTGTCGACCGCGCCGCGTCTAGACTGCCGCGCTGTGCCAGATCAGCTGATTGTCGGTACAGCGCGGTGGCCATTTTTATTTTAATGAAGCGGGGATTATTTAAGTCCTCGCTTCATTGATTATGTTGGGTAAACTACTTTACATGGCTCCGTCGACGGAGCCATGTAGTCTAGACACACCCTAACTGTGTATTCCTGTTTCCTGGGTGCCCAACAGGAGACACTTTAGAGCCGGGTTTGTAGAAGTTTTAAGTGCTCATGTTTGCCACATGAGTCAAAGTAAGCTGTGGTTTGAATATATGTGCAATGGGACTCGTGTTGTGGAAGCCCTGACTTTTCAGCTTCACTAACTTTGCAGCCTCTGCAGGAATGCTCTCTAGGAACCCCACCAAGTACGCACACATTCGTCGCTGGTTCTGTACCAAATATGGAAGCAAATTTGTTCAAGTGGCTAAACAATGCATGGGAACCTACCTACTGGCTGGATAGCCATCATTCTAAGTTAACAGGCTACTGAACTTTAATCAGTTAATTATGAGTGGCAGGAAATAGACTGTATAGATTTATATTGGGATTAGTGAGTGACATATGCATCTATTAAATAGGTTTCAGTTTAAAAATATTTTGCTGTGCATGCTAAATATATTTTTGTGTTCTTTTGGTATATTTGTGTTTTAAATGTTTCATCCTTGTCCTTCCCCCCTCCTGCAGTTGTGGCATTTTTTTTTTTTGTATGAAGAGTTTTATTTTTTCCTTAATCATTTTGTTCTTTTCCTTTGCATGTTTCTGGTTGTCTTGGAAGGATGATAAAAACTCCAGGTAGAAGATAAATTAAAGAATCAGAAGAAATTTGAGTGTACACAAAAGAAACAAGGAAGACTCCTGGAGCAGAATCTAGAGTACAAGTTCTGGTATGAAACTAGAAATATTTTTGTTGGATTTTAGGACAGTGTCTACTTTGGAAGGGAAACTTGAGCTAATATAGAGCACAATTTGTAAAACAGCTCTCCTTTGTCTACATTTGCCAGGCAGCGTGTTGAAATCATTCTTACTGGAAGGACATTATTTAAATATGATCCTGACTAACATAGTATTGCTTCTATTGAACATAGGGCCTATTCCTCTTCAAGTTTGAAGTCATAGGTTGCATAGTGTCTTGATTCCTTATGTATAGTAGTAACATTACCTTCTAACATTAGGTTTTGAATAGGGGTATTTCATTTCGATCAATCAGCTAATCCAGAGTTGATGGAATTTCCATTAACTTCTTGATTAGTCAATAAGGGGTTGGGTGGGGCGCTCGCTATCCAGCTGCGGCTTTGTCTTTTAAATGTAGTAAGAGCCTGGGGCTTGAATCCCCACTCGCCCCAGGTTCCTGCTGTGCTGCCTCTGCCTTTGAAATGTAGCAAGAGCCCCAGGGAGTTCTTCCTACATTTAAAAGGCAGAGGCAGAGCAGTCCCCACTGGCGCCATTTCCTGCTGCACCTTTGCCTTCCCTGCCATCCCTCCCCTCCCCCCAGATGGTGCTAAGGGGAACCAGCTTTTAAACCGGCTTCCCCCTGCACCTGCTCCTGCTCCTGCCCCCTTACTGCCTCTGATACAGAGGCAGCAAGGTGGGGAGAAGCAACTAGTTGAGTAGTGATTTGACTACCCGATAAACCCTATGATTTTCGGGTAATCAGTTAGTCGACTAGTCGCTTACATCTCTAGTTTTGAAAAGACATTGTTAGAAATATGGAAAAAATAATTGAAGTCAGTAATTGCATAACTTTCTCTGAAAATATTATGAGGCACATTACCTTTCAAAAATCAGAGTGTATTGCAATATGCATTCTCCACAATATTGATCAGTTAAATATTGCTATAATTATGTATTCAAAGATAATAGAGAGCACTTGAAAATCATTGCATCTGTTTTTAAGCAAATTTAAGCAACTAAGCAGATAGTTAAACAATGATATTTATACGCAAATAGGTTTATTTAGGACCTGTTGAATATTGAGTGTTATTTAAAATTATACAAGGGAATTGGGTATTATACATCCAACACTGATCTAGAGGGGACGAGATTTCTCAAAGTGGTCTGCAGATGCACTCTGAGAAAGCTGCTAACTGGCCACTCCCATTTCTTTATTTACCAGCTCTGCAGCCACAGAGTCTCACGGCTCCCATTGGCTACAGTTTGCCGATTGCAGCCAGGGGGCGCCATGGGAAGCAGCAGCCTGGTCCCCGCAGTTCCCCTTAGCTGCAAATGGTGAACGGGAGCCAATGTGAGCCCTGAGGGTGCACATACCATTTTGAGAAACACTGCTCTAGATGTAAAGCCAAAAGGAGGCTGAATTATTTATTTATGACTGAAAAAAAGAACATATTGGCATACTGTTGTAATCTAAATAATCCTATCTGAGTTTCACCTACCAGAGTCTCTGGTCCTGTGCTCCCATTGAAATCACTGATGAAATTTACACTGAATTAAGGCCGTGGTTCCCAACATGTTTTATACCAGGGACTAACAAACCCATTCACAAACTTTTGGCAAACTGGTAACATTTTATTTACATATTTGCATATTCATTATGCAAATGAATATTTAAATATGCAAATAAAATGTTACCGGTCTGCCAAAAGTTTGTGAATGGGTTGCCAGTCTGCGGTATAAAAAGCTCCTGCCTCAAGAGCCCCCAGAGCCAGCCATAATCCTTAGAGTTCCTCACCCCTCCACTACCCCACCAGCACCAGCCACTGACCCGGAGTCACCTGTACCCAAACCTCTCCAGTGCCAGCCTCTTTCCCTCAGAGTTCCCTAGTGCCAGACCCCCTGCCCCAAACACTTCAGTGCCAGCCTCCTGTTTCCAGAGATCCACTACATTGAACCCCACAAATTCCCCCATTCCAGCCCCCAATATTAGCCCTGTCCCCAGTGTAAGCCCTCCCCCCCCCCACCTCCCTCTCTACTAGCCCCACCCCCAGAGCCCTCCAGTGCTAGCTCTCCATCCTGGGTGTCACAGTGCCCCTACCTCTTAGATCCCCCCACCCTCATAGCCCTCCAATGCCTCCATGCCTGTCTCATCCCTTTCACTTAGCCCTGCTGCTACCTCCCAGCTGCCAGCTGAGTGCAGAGCACTTCTCTGCATGGCAGGAGGGCAGCATGGCGCCCACAGCATGCTGGGCCCCTGCTGAGCAGAGCTGCAGCACTTGACTGAGGCCAAGCACCATCTGAAGCCTGGCTGCCACAGTGCTCAGCTGAGGCCAAGGGCCGCGTGGCCCCTGCTGAGCGCCGCACCAGCTGGGCTCGACGCAGCGTTTAGCCCCAGCCAAGCGCTGCAGCTGCCTATCACGTGGTCCCACCAGCAAGGCCGCTGGAGCTGTAGCCAGGTCCATGGTGTGGCTGCCCCAGTAGGACTGGCAGTTGGGAACCACTGAATTAGGGACCAAAGTTTGCTTTGTTATAGCAATGTTGGGAAAATATGTAGATTTAAATGCTCTATACCTGTGAACCTGAAATCAGCAAGAAAGGGGGGCATTACTGGTGAAATTGGGTTTTGTCATAAGTATGTAAGACATACTAAGGAAAGTTTAGACTCACTAAAGGGATTTAGCAACGCTGTAATGAGAAAAAGGACATTTTTATGACTTATTGTTGTTTCCATAACTTCACTGTTTAAAGTGTAAGACTAGCCCCCTTTGCATTTCAAGTTGTCTGCTAGAGTCAGTCACTCCTCATTCAGGGTATGTCTACACTGCAAAGTTAATTCAAGCTAACAGCCGTTAGTACGAACTAACATTCATAGGCGCTACACAGGCAAACCGCTGGTTCGAACTTAATTCGAACTAGCGGAGCACTTAATTCGAACTAGGTAAACCTCATTCTACAAGGACTAACGCCTAGTTCGAATTAACTAGTTCGAATTAAGGGCTGTGTAGCCACTTAATTCGAACTAGTGGGAGGCTAGCCCTTCCCCGCTTGCCCTGGTGGCCACTCTGGGCACCACCAGGGAAACTCGTTTGCCCCCCTCCCGGCCCTGGAGCCCTTAAAGGGGCGCGGTCTGGCTATGGTGCCCGTGCCAGGTGTAAGCCTGCCAGCACTCAGCCAACAGACCCTGCACCTGGCACGGCACGAACCAGCCACCCGCTGCCACCCAGCCCTCCGCCTCTTCCCGGGACCAGGCTGGCAGCTCCCGGGAGCCTGCCCAGGTCTTTATGCACCCTCTCCACACCACTCATGCTTTTATAGACCTCTATCATATCCCCCCTCAGTCTTGTCTTTTCTAAGCTGAAAAGTTCCAGTCTCTTTAGCCTCTCTTCATATGGGACCTGTTCCAAACCCCTGATCATTTGAGTTGCCCTCCCTTCTCCCACCCTCTCTCTTCTCCTCTCCCACCTCCTTTTCCCAGTCTCCCCGAGTTTTGTTCAATAAAGAGAGTTTCTATTTTTGAACACACGTGTCCTTTATTTTGTACATCAGGAAGGGGGGCTAGGGAGGGGTAAGTGGAAGGAGGTGAGGGAGGAATGGGGTACGAGCCCCTGATGGGGAGGACTGGGGTGGCTCTGCAGGCTCCTTGGGGTGGAAGCTCTCCTGCAGCCCCCCGATTGACCCCGCCCCCGGATGGCAGCCTGCGGCAAGTGCAGCCGGGCTGATGGCCGAGTGCTGTGATGTGCCGAGTGTGGGCACTCAGGGCACTCCAAGCCAGGACTGCTTTGCAAGCGGGGAACCCCTGAGAACTGTCTGTCCGGGGTGGGGGTCGTGTCCCTTTAAGCACAGCCCTCGGCTAGCCTGAGGCAGCAGCTCCACGCTCTAAGTCCTAATCTGATGCCCTGCCGGCACTGCTTCCGGCCATTCTTAACCTCGGTTCAGGGTCCACTCTATGTGGACATGCTAGTTCGAATTAGCAAAATGCTAATTCGAACTAGTTTTTAGGTCTAGATGCACTAGTTCGAATTAGCTTAGTTCAAATTAACTAATTCAAATTAAGTTAATTCGAATTAGTGCTGTAGTGTAGACATGCCCTCAGAAAGTGCTTGTTTTTCAGCCCAGTTTGGAGAGCTGAGGAGGTTAGATCTAGACTGGAAATAAAGCTTCTTTTCTGGTTTCAAATGTTTGCTTACTTTGTTTAATCTTTCTGATCAAAAATCTCAATAGGGTAGCATTGCATAGCTTCCTGACATACTACAGATTATCTAGATCTATCCTTCTATGCTCTTAAATAAGAACACTTATGTAGTATCTATTGATCAAAACTGGAGGTTTGCCCTAACTGTTAGATGCCAAGCAGAATTCTAGCCGTGGCATTTTGTACCAGCTAAGGTCTGTTAATGGCATGCAGGGGAAAACAGCATAAAAGGGCCCTACAACAATAGTCTAAACAAGATGACACAAAGGTCTGAATAAAGAACTGTGCGTCAGCATAAATGAAGTGGAGATGTAATCTGGCAATATTCCTAAGGCAATATAATGGAGATTTTCATACAACAGACATTTCATTCAAATGTTAGACTAGACTTTATTTGAAATTGCTAAATTGCAAATCCTGGGGGGAATGCAATTTAAAAGGAGATGGAGAACAAAGACAGAATTAAGAAGTGAGTGATTTTAGCTGGTATTTATATATAGGGTTGCCAGTTGATTTCAACAAAAATACTGGACACACTTGACATTACATCACAGCCTACATTACATCTTAGTTAGAAAATACTGGACATTTATATTTTCTCATTTATATTTTCTCAATTTGTTTCCTGAACAGAAAGCTCAAATGCTGGACTGTCCGGTTCAAAACTGGACACCTGGCAACCCTACTTATATCACTCAAACCCTGTTTTCTTGCATTAAATTGTAAAGAATATCTAAATATGCCTTGACAATTTTTAGGCATTCACAATAGATGTAGCAAGAAAAATCTGAGGACAATTTTAAGATGAATCATTGTGTTTCCATTGTATAAATTAAACACCATAGTGATAGATCAGTTCACTTAGTAGTAGTTTGTTCATAAAGGGCACCTGGAACAGCATAGTGAAACTTTTGTGATAATATACGTAATAGAAGATCAGAATCATTCTAAGAGGCAACCTGATTGTTAAGAGTAAATAGAAGCCTAATTAAATACAGCAATGTGTTCCAAAGATCGCTAGATGCCCTATCATTATAATCAGCGCTCAAAAATGTCCCACTTATTTCAGCAGGTAATTTTGAAAAGGCAGAATGCTCAGCCTCTGGTTGTGGGAACAGGAATTTAAATTGCTTGGCAATAATCCCTCTGACCATTTTGGATGGGGATGGGCAATAATTTTTGAAGCGGGGGGCCACTTCAACAATTTTGAAAGTGGTTGCAGAGCACCTCGGATGGGGCAGGGCTTCCGATGGAAGGGGCAGGGCCTTTAAATAGAAAGAAGTGAAAGGGCTTGCGCCTCCCAGGACTGCAGCTCCCAGGCAATGTGGCGGGGCCAGAAGCTGTGAGCACTTCCAATTCTTTCTATTTAAAGGGCTTGCACCTTTCCCGTGGTTGCCAGGCAATACAGTTGAAAAGGCTCCTACATCCCTGGCTCCCAGGCAATGTGTGAGGGGGCAGGGCCTGGAACTGCCACACGGGTCAGATAAAAGAGCTAGGTGGGCTGGATCCGACCTGCTGACAGCCTCTTCCCAGGCCTGATTTGGGGTGTAGCAGGAGCAGGCCTAGAAACTGTATGGCACTGCATATGTGCAAAGGGAGAAAATAAAGGCCGCACATTGAGCATTGACTGAGAGCTTAATTACATAGTGTTTTGCATTAATTTACCTATAATTCTTTATAATCCTGATTATGTTAATCCAAGAAGATTGAAGCACAAATACCTGTGTATAGCGAAAGCTGCATTGTGTTGCTGAACAACAGAGACTAAGTTTCAAGACTGGTCTATCTTGTATGGGTTATTCAATTAAAAAAAAACTTATCTAAACAAAACAAAGTTACTTTAAATATGAGTGTCCAGCTTTATATTATCTTTTCTTTCATTCCATGTGTTGAATAATATCCAATGAATTAGAAGCAAAATATTGTCCATATCTAAATCAACACCAGTTACTGTCTTCATATAATCTATTAATCTGAATGTGAAATTAAGAATATAACAGAGGCATTTTTGTTGTATATGATACGTATCTGATGGTTTGGCTGCATGTAAAATCGTTGCCTCCAATATGTACTATATATTGTGATTAGGAGATTAAATCTGACCCAACTCACTTTTCGTTCTAAAAAAAGCTTGCAAAATGGTATTTTCCAATATCTGTTATGCCAATTGCTAATATTTGACAAAAAGAAGGCAAGTAAGTTATAACACATTTTTAAAAGAAAATCCCCTAAGAGTTCTTCTGGAAAGTTATTGGTAAATACTTTGAAAGAGTGTCATTATAACCCACCTTTGTGCTCCCTGAATTCTAGGAAACTTTCTGGCCCCTAATGTAGAGCAGCCTCAGAAGTTGTATAAATGATGCTCTGTTTCCCATGACCATCAATGACTATCAGAGAATAGCTGTCCTGCAGTTTACTCCATCCACACCTTCAGCTCACCAATGATCCACCTCAAATCACAGGGCTGATACAGAGCCTTACATTGGCTTTATATCAACTAAGAAGGACTATTGTATAGAGGATATTGTCAGTGGAGCATTGACTGTTTTGACTGTGGTGGAGGGAGGGGTTAGAGGGAAGGGGAAGATTCTTTGAGAGGCAAATTTCTATGTTTCTTGCTTTAAAATACACATTGTTATGTAGTTGCTAGAGAAGGCAATATCTAATAAGTGATCCTACTACAGAAATTTTTAGCTATTATAATCTAATCAGTTGTATTATTCAGAAATGTGTGATTTGTCTGGAGGAGTTATAAAGAGCTTATAGTGCATCAGATTTTTTTTAAAAGCCCCAAATAGTAAAATATAATCAAACCAAAATATCCACCAGAGAAGGGAGAGGGTAATAAAAAGATTATAGCCTTTTGTAGACACTGTAGTGCTTTCTTATAAGCTGCACAGGACTCATCTTGTGGGGATAAATGAGTTAGAACTGTCCACGATGGAGAGATACTCCCAACAGATGGTATTGGATGTGCATCATGATTTAGTATTATGCCTGTTCAGGAATGTTGATATAGCTCGTTATTAAGAGGGTATGATGTGCCCGTGCGTGCTGCACAATTATGAAATTGCCCGATTGATAGTTAGGCACGTGCCAGTGGCTGTTCTCTCAGTTTCTTCTCAACTGCTGCCAGCATCGGTTGCACTTAGTCAGTCTCCCTAACAGCATCAAAAGAAAAAAACAAGAAGAAAGAAAGAAGAAAGAAAGAAGAAAAGATGCCAACAGAAAGAAAAGGGCGCATCTGCCACATCCTGCTCGCGCAAAGGACAACACACACACAAAAATCTGTTAAGCCCACATCACTGGGCTTTGAAAGGTGCACAGGATGTGGGACAGCAATTGCAGCAGCAGACGGACATGAGCAGTGCCTGCGCTGCCTAGAGCAAGACCATACTGCCCGCACTGTCGAAGCTTGCCTCACGCTCTAAGAAGGCAAGAGATCTACAAAGACGAGTATTATTTTTGGACCACAACATGACTGAGTCGTAGCCTCATTCAACCCGCTTCCCCCAGAGATAACCCTCTTGGGGAGGAGGGCAGGAGGAGCACTCCCGCGCAGGGATGTGCTAGAGAGCAGGACCCGGAGTGAGAAACACTCCGGGTCCCCCGCTGAGCCTCAGCCTCTAGCAAACAAAAAGTCAAAGGAGACTGATAAGAATGCCACCAGGCAGGGCTCCCAAAAGTGGGATAAGGGATTCGGCTTTAAGAAAAGCCGTGGCCCTAGTATGAAGCACGGAGCTGCTGGCTATGCTTCAAGCTCTCCACACAGTAACGCGGAACTAGTGGGAGACACGGAACCGTGGAGGAGTAAGCAAGCTGGCAAGCTGCAGAGCAGTGGACTGCCGCTCTTGAACAAATGCTCGGTAGCACTGGTACCAACACACTTCAAAGAGCCAACAGTACCGACACAGGCAGCTGCATAGAACTACACAGCAATGCGTCTGCATACTCCGGTACTGAGGTTCATGACAGAGGCGGACCTCGCAGTAGGATCGGTACTGTGCTTACGTCTGTTTGGTACCGATGGCACCCCAAGATGTAGAGGTTCCCTGTTCTCCTCGACACCAGCCTCACAAACTTCCACCAGATTTAGTGATGACGAGGAGGAGGAGTCAATGGACCAGCACGGAGTCCCTCTATATGTGGAACCACAACAATAGCAAAGGCAAAAGTGGCAGATGGCACAATGGATGCCCCCACCAATGCCCTCACAATGGGCCTACTGGGACCTTTGGGCACCTTACCGAACCCAACAGTTTCAATACACTATGCAGGTCCCTGGGGCACAATCAGCTCATTCGAATACCCGAAGATGAGCTGACTGGGACCAAACCAGCCATGACAGTGAGTCATCTATGGAGGATGCAACTTAGGCTTCCTCTATTCCGCCCAATAATTCCTATTCCACGATGGAGGAACACAGTCTCCCCGCGTCACCAGTCAGAGGGGATGACGTTAGACGGTTCCAAGACTTGTTTAGGAGAGTAGCAGACACGCTTGCCATAAAACTCTCTGATGTAACTCAGACCAAACACGAACTCACGAGCATACTCACCTTACCTCAATATACCAGGCTGACTTTACCGTTGAACGAAGCATCGATGGATCCACCTAAGTTAATCTGGAAAACTCCAGCATCGGTGCCTCCAATATAGAAAAAACTAGATAAGAAATATTGTCACCCGCACAGACATCGAAATCCTCTTCTCTCACCTTTTCCCTAATTCACTAGTGGTCGAAGTAGCCAACAAGAGGGGGAAGCAATGACGGTACCCCTGAGCACCAAGTCATGATAAAGAGACAAAAAGGCTGGACGCTATGGAGAAGAAAGCCTATTCCTCAGCCTCCTTCCAGCTTCAAATTGTGAATTATGTGGCTGTACTAGCGAAATAGTCACACAACACGGCTGAATCATTCAATTCCTTTATTCAATATATACCAGAAGGTGTGAGGGAGCAGTTCGAATCAAATATCAGAGAAGGCTCATTGATTTCCTGAACAGCTTTACTGCATTAGATGCAGCGGACATAGCAGCCAGGTCAATGGCATCTGCAGTAGCCTTGAGATGGATATCATGGCTGCAGCTGTCGGGGTTCCCCAGGGATGTTCGATCAAATATTGAGGATCTCCCATTCAAGGGTGAGAAGCTTTTTGCAGAGGCTACAAACTCAGCTCTCTACCATTGAAGGACTCCAGGGTGACGCTCCACACACTAGGGATACAGCTGTTTACAGCCAAGAGGAAACAATACAAACAATTTAAGCTGCGGTTCAGAACATCAGGGTATACACAACAACACAGACCTTATGAGAACAAAAGGCATATGAGACAGACTCGACAAAGACAGTCAAATGAGCAATCATCGACCCAGGCATCCACCTTGCGTCAGCAAATTTGAGGATTTGGTTGAGAATACAAAAGCCCCTGGTTCTCCAGGACAGGTACAACCAAGCAAACAAATATTTGGAAACAGACTCGCTGCATTCTACCCATCATGGAAAACCATCACTTCAGACCAATGGGTCCTAGAAATAATAGGAACCAGATACCACATGCCATTCATATCAGTTCCATCAACCCTCTCCTTTTCCCTGTCCCTCTTCAGGAACCCCTCTCATGAGTTGGTCCTCCTGGACGAAGCGCAGCACCTCCTAGAACTAGGCGCTATAGAGGAGGTACCCAACTGCTATAGAGGAAGGGGTTTTTATTCCCGCTACTTTCTGTCAAGAAATCGGGGGGTGGAGGCCCAGCCTGGACCTACATGCACTCAACCAGTTCGTCAAGTATCAACGGTTCAAGATGATCAAGCTGGCAAAGATCATACCTGCCTTGGAGAAAGGAGCATGGCTAGCTACCCTCGACCTCAAGGACGCATATTTTCATGTATCTATTCACCCAGCTCACAGACGATTCCTCAGGTTCACCATCAAGGACTTACACTATCAGTACAGGGTGCTCCCCTTCGGGTTGTCTTCAGCCCCCAGGGTCTTTTCCAAAGTTCTGTCTGTGGTAGCTGCATACCTGCAAAAAAACCAAACGTATTTCCATATCTTAACGATTGTCTGATCATGGCGTCCACCTATGATGACATGGAACAATCACTGGAGTCAGCAAGAGCGTTATTCAACACATTCGGACTCCTACTGAATTTGGAAAAGTGCACCCTCACTCCTACCCAGATGCTGGAGTTTTTAGGGGCACAGTTGGACTGCACTCGGGGCATAGCCTCACTGCCAACTCACAGATGGTCAAGAATGTGTGACTTGATCGTGTCCGTATAGAGTGGCGCACACACCACAGCACATACATGCCTGCAAATACTTGGACACATGGCAGCGTCCACGTTTGTGGTCCCGAACGCCCATCTACATATGAGGCCATTCCAGGCATGGCTACACTTTGGCTGTGTCTACACTGGCATCCCTTTCCGGAAAAGGGATGCTAATGAGACACTTTGGAATTGCAAATCCGCGGGGGATTTAAATATCCCTCGCGGCATTTGCATTTACATGGCTGCCACTTTTTTCCGGCTCGGGGTTTTTGCCGGAAAAAAGCGCCAGTGTAGACGCGATTTTCTGGAAAATAAGCCCTTTTCCGGGAGATCCCTTATTCCTACTTGAAAAGGAAAAGGGCTTATTTTCTCCCGGAAAAGGGCTTATTTTCCAGAAAATCGCGTCTACACTGGCGCTTTTCTCTGGCAAAAACCCCGAGCCGGAAAAAAGCGGCAGCCATGTAAATGCAAATGCCGCGGGGGATATTTAAATCCCCCTCGGATTTGCAATTCCGAAGTGTCTCATTAGCATCCCTTTTCCGGAAAGGGATGCCAATGTAGACACAGCCTTTGTGTACTGCCCCAGGTATAACCCACTCCACAAGATACTTCATGTGCCCAGCTGGGTCAAAGCCACCCTAGTTTGGTGGACAGACTTAAACAACGTTTGTATAGGACTTCCATTTCAGATGCCAACGCCATCCGTCACTATCATGACAGACGTGTCCTTGCTGGGATGGGGAGCCCATCTGGGGAGTGTGATATTACAGGGATAATGGACAAGTGAAGAGTCCCGGCTTCACATCAATGTGCTGAAGCTCAGAGCAGTGAGGAGGGCATGCTCCCAACTGCTTCCGCACATACAGAACAAAACTGTAAGGATGTTGTTGGACAATGTTGCAATGATATATTACATAAACAGGCGGGGGGAGGGTGGGACATCTTGCAGCCTATGCGCTGAAGCATTGAAACTATGCCAACAGTATATTATACACGTCATACCTACCGCTATGAATTTGCTGGGCAAGGACAATGTACTAGTGGATGCCTTCAGCAGACAATTCCCACAGAACCATGAATGGGAGATCAACAAATCTATCATAAACAATTTTGTCAGGAGATGGGCATACCCGGTTATAGACCTGTTTGCAATGCACATCTATTCCAAGTGCCCCCAGTATTATTCCAGTATGGGCATTGGACTGCGATCTCTCGGAGATGAGTTTGCAATACACTGGGACTTCCCCCTGGCATATGCATTTCTACCTATACCTCTAATACATCAAATGGTAATAAAAGTCAAACAGGAGGCAACAAGGGTCTTACTTGTAGCCCCCAATTGGTCGAGACAAATTTGGTACCCTACCATACTCTAACTCAGCATACGTCAGCCGAACAAGTTTCCCCCAGTACAAGCTCTCTTGACTCAGGACAGGGGGCATATACCATACCCCGGGCTACATACACTAAACCTGCAAGCCTGGATGCTTGTTGTCTCTCACACAAAGAGCTAACCTTGTCTCGAAGGGACAAAGACATCCTAATTAATTCCAGGAGACCCACTACTAGACGAACTTACCTGCACAAGTGGGCCAGATTTGCGGCCTGGAATTCAGCTCGAGCACATGATCCACACAGGGTGGGGATTTTGGACATACTAGAACATATCCTTCACCTGCAGGACACAGGACTATCAATTAGTTCCATCAACGTACACTTAGCAGCTATATCAGCGATTCACCCACCCATACAAGGGTATTCCATTTTTTCCCACCCGTGCGCTAAGAGATACCGCAAAGGGATACAGAATCTGTATCCACCACACAGAGATCCAGTGCTATCATGGGATCTGAACCTAATGCTGGATTCAGTCATGAGACGGCCTTTCAAGCCACTTGCAACCTGCTCACTACTACACCTATTGATGAAAGTAGCCTTTCTCATTGCAATAACAATGGTCAGGAGAGTGGGAGAGATAGCAGCACTCATGGCGGACCCACTGTACACCATATTCACAAGGACAAGGTTGTCCTTAGAACCCACACGAAATTCCTCCAAAAGATACCTACCTCATTCCATTGTAATGAACCAATATACCTACCTGTGTTCTTCCCGAAACCACACAAGGACAGCAACCTGGCAGCACCGCATACACTGAATGTACACAGGGCATTCGATTTTTACCTGGATTGCACAAAAGACTTCCAGAGAACACCCAGACTATTCGCATCTTGCGTGGACAGGTCCAGAGGTCAACCTGTCTCCAAACAGCGAATATCCAAATAGATTTCTACATGCACACAGTTGGCTTACTCCCAGAGAAACAGACAGCCACCAACAGTTATACGGGCGCACTCTATGAGAGCAGTATCTACCACAACCGCTTTCCTTGAGGGCCTACCCATAGACATTATCTGCAGGGCAGCAACATGGGCTTTGGCCAATACTTATGTGCAATATTACACTATTCAGACCTTTCATGACTCAGGCACTAGATGTGGATGTACGGTTCTGTCCTACATCCAGTCCTGCATTATGGAGCGCCCACAACCAAGGCGGAACACTGCTGTGTAGTCACCTAAGTGGAGCACCCACAGTGACCCTCAAAGAAGCGAAGGTTACTCATCTTGTGCAGTACCTGGAGTTCTTCAAGATGTGTCCCCATGGATGCTCCACATTCACCCTCCTACCCTCTGCCCCAGGCTAACACAGTGCGGTGTAGAGACGGAATGGAGGGAACGGCCGCCAGCGTGTATCTGTCAACTGGGGCTATTGCACAATAGTGCAGCACACGCGAGCGACCAGGGGACTGCTAGCAAAGATCTCTGGGCCATGTGCGCAACAGCACTGACACACCTAAGTGGAGCACTCACAGGTACACATCTTGAAGAACTCCAGTTACTGCACAAGGTGAGTAACTTTCCCTTTCCTTCCTTTTGTCCTTCCAGAGGTGAGTCTAAAAAGTGAGGGATTTTGAGGGATTCTTAATAAGGTGAGGAGTTGGGAGTGGTGTTCTGCCTCTTCCACTCCACTGAACTCCAGCCCAGGGCCTATAATTATTACCAAATGTCCAGCATCCAGGAGTTCCTGAAGTCTGCCTCTTGGTTCAATACCTACCACCCACTCTTTTTTCAAAGGTTTCCAGTCTGTCTCAAACTAATAAGAGAAAAGTTATCAATTGTATCGTCAGTCTCTCTGGACTCATTAGGCAGGCTCCTCCTCCTCCAGAGGTGGTTTTTGCAGCATCCTTCTTCAGGCATGCCCAAGGCAGGTACTTCTTCCTGATTTGTCAGGCCATTTCTGAACTGACGATCCCTTAAGCTCCACCTCTAGCGAGTGCAAGCTCTGCACGTGCAACTGGTCAGAGCCACTCCTTAGCCTCTTCAGTTCCAGTGCCGAATGTATAGGTCCCATCACAAGGCCACAGTGCAAAGTATATACATTTTTTTTTTTGCTCTCTTAATTTTCTGTTTCATTCTTTTCTATTGATAGGTAAGTTCAACATGTTGAACAAAGATTCTGGGGTTTGCAGTATTACTATAAATAACTTGGGTCAGCTTCAAGCAAAGCAATTATATTTACTTGGTTTTGTTTAAATATATGCTGTTTGCAAAAGCTGTAGCCATCATGATGAAAATACCACGTTAGCAATTATCTGATCCTTGGAATACATTATATCTCTGTATTGGGGACCCAAAGAGGGCAACTGCTTTGGGCCTGCTATTCATAAGAGTCCAGGGCTCCTGACTGCCCCCACCCCTACTTCAGCAATGGCTGGAGACCTGGGCCCTTTAAATTACCACCGGAGCACTCCAGGCGGTGCTACAGGCTGGCTAGGAGCAGGGCAAAGTGCAGTCCATGCAACCCAGTCCCACCCGTCCATCTGAGGCCCTGCTCCTTTCAGGAGTTCCAGGCTGCCTCCGCTACCTTGCCCAGGGGCCCAGCAATTCTGACAGCTCCCCCATCTCTGTGTATATCACAATGCTACTATAAACTCTAAATGTGATTTCTACAGGCAGCTTCTCTGGTAACACTAATCAGAGAGGCAGCTGAAGTGCTTATGTAATAGCTAAATGTACTGTAAAAGTAGTCTGTCCCTTTTTTACATTGGCATTATAGTAGTAATTTCAGACCAGTACAACAAATCTGTAACATTTTAGGGAAATAGAATGTCCTTTTTCATCCCAGAAAAAAATTTGTTGTGAAAAGCATCCCTAAGCATATGATATAGAACTACATACATGATATATCTCCTATGAATATTTAAAGAGGGAATAGGAAACTAGCATTAAAAAACTAAGGGTTTTTTTAATGAATCTGGTCCAAATCCTGCTTGCTTTGTGGTTTGGAGTAATAGATATGGGATGAAAAATAATAATAATAAATCCAAGATCATGAATTTAGGGACCAGTAACAAGAAATTCTGTTATAGGACAAGGTCTCATCAATTGGAAGTGATGGAAAAGGACAAAGTTCTGGGTGTATTAGTTGATTGCGGGATGACTATAAGCCACCAATGTGATGCAGAAATGAAAAACACAAATGTGATCCTAGGATGTATGTGGCAAGGCAGTTCCATTAGAGCAGTGGTCCCCAACACGGTGCCCGCGGGCGCCATGGCACCCGCGGGGCCATTTGTGTGCGCCCACCAAGTGCTCCGGTCTGGCCTGGCCCCGGGCACGTGGTGCATTCATCGGGGCCGGAGCCGGCCCGGGCGCACGGTAAGCGCTGGCCCCGGGAGCGCCGTGAATTGGCCGCTCGCGCCCTGGGCGCGTGGTGCTTGGGGGCGCCAGCCCCGGGCGCGCGGCGCTTGTGGGGGGGGCCCGGCTCCGGGCACGTGGCGCTTGCGGGGGGGTCCGGCCCCAGGCGCACGGCGTTTGCAGAGGGGGGCCGGCCCCGGGCGCGCGGCGCTTGGGAGGAGCGCTGTCCCCGAGCGGGGCGCTTGCGGGGGGGCCCCCGCCCCCGAGCACGTGGCTATGGGGGAGGCGCACCCCGGGCGTGCATGTGTCCCCGCCCTCTGGCGCCCGGCAGGCGAACGGCCACGCCCCCTGGCGCCCGGCAACCTCTAAAGGTTGGGGACCACTGCACTAGAGATAGAGAAGTATTAATCCCATTGTACAAACCACGGGTAAGACCCCATCTCTACTGTTCTGGTCACCAGGTTCAAGAAAAATGAAGGCAAAAGGTGCAGAGAAGGGCAATTAGGATAAAGGGGGAAATGGAGGGCCTGCATTACTAAAAGAGCATGGCTTGTTTAGCCTAGGAAAATGAAGAGTAGGAGGGGACATGATTGTATCTATGAAGAACATCAAGAAGTAAACAACAGGGAAGGAGAAGAGCTATTAAACTAATAACCAATATTGGCATAAGAACAAATAAATATAAACTGACCATGAATAAATTTAGTCTGGAAATTAGAAAAGGTTGCTAACCATCAGAGGAGTGAGGTTCTGGAACAGCTTTCCCATGGGGTACTGGAGGCAGACAATGTAGTTTTAAGATGGTGTTTGATTAAATATATGATTGGCATTATATGACAAGTGTCAAGATTGTTCCCCACTCTGGCACTTCAAGAACCTAGGAAGACACACTTGGGAATGCATTCCTGATAAGCTCTTTAACCCTCCCTCTGGTGAGAGCTTGAAAAAACAACCTGTAATTTCTTAATAACTGACCTTGCAGTTTTAGGCATGTGTCCACAGAACCTCCTGATTTCTAGGACACAGGAATCAAATCATGGTCTTTAAAAAACTGATTTTTTATTAACATAACAAAGAAAACGTACTTGAAAAAACATACTTGGTTGCTAGGTGTTACGGAGCTACTGAACAAAAGAAATATTAAAAACACAGAAACAGTGAGGAATTGTGGCACCTTAAGACTAACAGATTTATTAGGGCATATGCTTTCTGCTTTCCTGGGATTCAGTTTAAAAGTTGCAGTGTACTGGGGTCACAGGGGCTCTGCACAGAGAAGTCCAACAAATCCCCAAATAAAGGAAATAACCTGATCACATCTGACCAAATATTCCTTGTTCTACTCACATATCTGTTGTTCCAAGGCTTAGTCCTTCCCAAGGCATGGATGTCATTGAATCCTCAATGCCCTGCTTCCTTGCTTAACTCATCTCTCTTAGCTCTGCTCTGGTCACACAAAGACTGCCACCGGAAGATCACTGTTTCCAATTCAAAAATCCACACACTGTTTTCATTGGCTCTACTGGCTTCCTGTCAATCCTTCCTGCTTCCCTAGCATTCCTAGAGACTCTCTAGGACCCACTGTTTGTGGGTTTAACCCTTACAGGCAATGTAGTTAACTGAATGGCTGGGCTGTCCAGAAAAAGGTAATACCACTTCCATTCATCACAACGGGGTTGACTTAAATAGCTGGGAGTTGGATTCAGTGACTCAGGAAGTCCCTTCTAGTCCTATATACTTAAGCAAGGTGTCTTGGTAAAGTCAGTGGATGGCATGTATGTGAAATATAAACAAAAGTTTACATATTACCCAAGCAGGCTTTCATCATAATAAGTATTCGGTTTTGTTCATGTTACTTGTATGAAACATGCATATATAAAGCTGTGTACAATTTATAATGAATGGAAAATTGCATTACTCTAAACATATTTTTCTAATTGTATTAGCTATTTTCTTGTACCAAAATCGTTTGGAAATTCTGCTTAAATGTGTACTTTCACCTTTCTAGCAAAATCTTGGGGAGAGTTTGTTTTTTTAAAGAAATGAGATCTGAAAGATAACATGAGGCATTTCTCTGCAGTGAAACTGAAACGATTTTTTTAGCTGAATTCATATAACAGCATTGTAAATTACTGACAAAGTTGTTCTGGGAATATAATTCATGGTGACTACTTTTTGTTGTTGTTGACTTGGGATCTGAAGAAATATAAGTTGTCAAACATTCCTCATATGTACATGAAGAGATTTCATGCCACAACAATATTGGAAACTTGTGTGAAAACCTCATTTTTTCTTTAACTATGCCCACATGCTAATAGTAAAGTGAGTCACCCACTTCACAGCAAAGCACAGAATTTGATGCTCAAAAAGTTTCTACGCTCTTGAGAAAAAAAGTCAGAGTAGGTGGCTTTCAAATTAAAGAGCCAAATCATCTGTTCTTGGAAAACCCCATAGAAAGGAATGGAAATTCTGCAAGTTGAAACTCAGTTCCTGAATGATCATTCTGCTTGTACTGTGGTTGATAAATTCAGCCCTTGCAATTAGAGGGTGTAGCCTCTAAAAGACATTCAGAAATGGGGGAATGCTTCCCTAGGTCTACAGTACAAACTCCAAGGGAATGAGGTAAAAGAGAAGCAGCACACCTTAAGATCCCTTGGTCTCCTCACAAAATGAGCCCTCTTTCAGAGCAATTGTAATGTGCCCATGGCATTTGTATGGAAGACTAGAAGACTAGGTGGTATTGCCTGGGTCCTTCAGGGCAGGGGGCTGGCAGTGTGTGTGTGGGGGGGGGGGGGGCTGGGTGTAGGACTCAGGACAGGGCCTTAAGGATGTGGGGGGCTGCAAGAGTGAAGGTTGAGGGGTGAGGAAGGGCTCAGAGTAGGGCACTCCCATCAGGGCTTTCTCTCCCCTCCCCCCCCCCCCGGCTGCCAGGAACCTTCTATCTCCTACTCCCAGCCCTCCTCCCCCTGCCCAGCCACCAGGGGTCTTCTGTCACTCCCACCCCCCCAGCCTCCCTGGATGCCAGAGGCCTTTTGTCTCCCCTCCTCCGGCACTGCAGCTAATGGCCAGCGTGGAGAGGGCGGAGTGGGGAAAGGGGGAAGCTACTTATCCAGTCTGGTGGCAGGCAAGATGGTAGAGCCCTAGCCCTTCTGGCCACTCTTAGTCAGGAGTTGGCAATCTGTGGCTCACAAGGGAATCAAATATGGCGTGTTTGGCAGCCACTGGGAGTTCCCTTTAGGCTGTATGCCTGCACGGGCACACACAAAGAATTGTAATCCCGCCCACCTCCTTCCACAGTAGCACTCACCTTCCTTGGAGTGGAGGGTAAGCTGCTGCTGGGTGGTGGGCTTGGTGGGAGAGTGGGGGGTCAGGGTGGCATGCTAGCTTCCCAACTGCTCTCGGGGTGGGCCACATGGCGAGAGGCTGCCAGAGCTGAAACCAGGCTGCAGTGCCGGGGCCCGGGTGTACCCAGTCCCAGGAGCAGCTGCACTTCAGTCCAGGCTCCAGCTCTGGCAGCCACCACAGAGCCCACCTCAGGAGCAGCTGGGCAGCCATCATGCAGCCCTGGCCCCAGCTCCAGCCCTGAGGAGAGGCCCAGTGGCTTCGGCCTCTCTGCTCCCACCTGGTGTTGCTGCGGGGAGCCACTTCCCACCACCTCTCACCTCGCAGGGCTGGCTGGAGCCCCTGGCAGGTGAATGTTTGGGCTCCTTGGTGGGATGGTCTTGTATTTCACTTCAACTTCTACTGAGCTGGGCTGCCTGCTCCTAATACTCTTTAAATGCAGAGCTGCAGCGGGATGCAGTGCAAGCTGGGACTGAGCTGGGCTGCTGGCCAGCCTGCTAAAAAATTTACTGACAAGAGAGAGGGGAAAGGTGTGTAATCTATAGCATTAACCTATAAGCTTTTGCTTATCGGTTAGTCGGTTAATCGACTATACTATTACATCCCTAGTTGGAAGCAGAAACCGGCCACCATGCACACGAGGAGGCCAGCAGCAGCAGACCTGTGCGGGGCAGAGGAGGCAGGAGTGGGATACTGCTTGAACAGTTAATCAGTTAAGCCTAACGGTTAACTGATTAACTGGGATTTTACATCCTTAATCTATTTACCATTGTTTTAATTTGTCCCAGAGCATTTTCTTTGTTGGTTAAAAATACAAAATGAGACAGTATTTCTGCTTCAACCATTGTTTATGTTGTTCAAAATGTTGTTTGGAAGTGAACAGAGTAATGCATTTTTATTTCCTTTTTAATAATGCATGTTTAGCTATGAAATAGTCTATCAGTACTGCATTCATAGTACCCAATAACTGGATCATCACACCACCAGCATAAATAGATTAATTACATCGTAGAGGCATAAAAATAACTAGTGTCTGGAAGTTGTAGCGGCTGTGTATGGAAATAGACTGTGTAAATAGCCTTGCTTGTGTTCATTATGTGTTTGTGTTAATAAGAAAGTAAAATAGTGTTGAATTTGCAGTCTGTGCGCTTGATTCTGTATAGTCTTGCACCTTGCAAAGTGAATATAAAATGCTACTAAATCAAAATGAGTGTTTCATTTTTACTTCACACAGGTATAAATGACTGTACAACGTACAAGGCACTGGAGAATCAGTGTCTTTGTCTTGCACTGTAGCAATTTCTCGGGGCTGTTTTCCTTGCCTTTTTCTGAAACCAGAGAGTTTTTTGATTTGGCTTTAAACCATTAAAACTTCTGCTCTAAGTGGCAATGAATAGTCTCTGAAAATAATCAAAGCTTGAGTGTTTCACTTCATTATTTTGTGTGAAATTTGTTACACTTAGATCAGGTGTAAGGCTGCTAAGAATCAGTGGAGCAGGCTGGGGCTGGGTTATTCCGCTTGCCATGGCTTCTGCCACCACTGGTGAGTGCGGGGAGGGAGGGAACCATCCCCCAGGCCACCCTAAAGTGCAGGGGCAGGGAGTCTGCCTTGAACTGTCCGGTGGACAAGATGGTTCTGTAGATGAGACTGGAATGAAGCCATTGTCCAGGTCAGGAAAAGACAACAAGAAACCATCAAAGCAAATGGGAACAGCTTGAAACTGGGGGGGGGGGGGGGAGAGGGAATCCTTGAAAACTAAGAAGGGAAGATGTTTCCCCCACTTTCAATATCTATAGTGACTGAGGGGAAAACTGAAAAATCTTTTTTAAATGGAGGAGTATGAACTGAAGCTATCCAGAACTTCTGGCACAGTCTTGGGGATGGGAAGCTGTGTATGCACACTGGCTCCACCTTATGGGTAGGCGTGCACCGAGGAACTGTTCAAAGACAATAGGTAACATATTAAAAAAGGAATTTTATCTAGTATAGAAGCATAAAACCTCATATTGCATTTTAATGTTGTGTTACTGTGTAACTTATATGCGTTTGCTTCCCTCACTCCTTCATCTTTGAATCTGTGGTCTTTCTGTTAAATAAACCTGTAGTTTATTTTTACCTCAAACAGGTCTCTGTTGTGCAGACTGTGTGGAAGATATGTGCCAGTGTGAGCCAATGTGAGCTGATAACTTACTGAAGGCTGGTTTTACACCTTCAGGAGTGACAAACCAAAGGGCAAAAGGGGAAAAGTCTGAATGTCTGGTAGTTAGGAACTTGATTATCTGTTGAGCATAGGCTGCAGAGAACAGGTTGAATCTCTATGGTCCAGGACACTGGTTCGACAATATCTATGGTCCAGCAGGACCAAGGATGTTGCAGGATTAGAGAGCCCCCAGTGGCAGAGGTTGCTGGTGGCTAGAGTGAAGCCGGCCATTAGGGCCAGTGGAGCAGCAGAGTCCGTGGGCCAGGGAAGCTGACGGGGATGAGAGGGTGGAGCTCATGAAGCAGTGGAGCCCACAACTGGCGGGGCCGCTGGTAACTCCAGTGATGTGGTAGAGCTGGTGGGGTTGTCAGGAGCTCTGGCAGGGTGGCAGGGCTTCCACAGGGCCAGCGGGGCGGTAGGGTCACCACAGCTTGCAGGGCCAGGAGTTCCAGCATGGTTGCTGCAGCTTGTAGGGCTGGAAGGCTGGGAAGGATCCCAATGGGAAGGCTGGCGCCCCTCCTCCCAAACCCAGAAAACTCCCTTGTCTGGGACTGGGCAGGTCTCGAGTATGCCCGACCAGGGTGGTCCAACCTGTACTGCACTCAAAAAAAATGGCAGATATCGCAGCTCTTCATTAAAATCACAGCACCCTGCTTTTTGGTACCTTGATTTCTACTAAACAAAAATGGATTTCAGGCTTGGACACTTCTGGCATTCAGCAGTATTGTTGATCTTTTGTATTAAGTTAGGACTGGAACTCTGGCTACTTCTACACTTGCTCCCTAGTTCGAACTAGGGATGCAAATGTAGCAGACCGAAATTGCTAACGAAGCGGGGATTTAAATATCCCGCGCTTCATTAGCATAATCTCACCTGCTCGCTATTCCGCTCACCAGCTGATTCAAACCAGGAAATGCGCTCCAGGATGCATTAGTTCGAATCAAACCCCTTGGTTTGAACTAACATTACTCATAATTTTTTGAGGAGTAATGTTAGTTCGAACCAAGGGGTTTGATTCGAACTAACATGTCCTGGAGCGCACTTCCAGGTTCGAGTCAGCTGGTGAGCAGAATAGCGCGCAGACGAGATTATGCTAATGAAGCACAGGATATTTAAATCCCTGCTTTGTTAGCAATTTCAGTCCGCTACATTTGCATCCCTAGTTGGAACTAGGGAACAAGTGTAGACGTACCCTCATTTATTGGCTCTCACAATGTTTTTCGTTTTAAGTAAAATAATAGTACGAGTGCAGAAAATAGGAGGTGCCTGAAACTAAGTCTAAGAACTTTAAGGCCTATTTTGGAGTGGTACCAAGCATCCACAATTCCAACTGAATGAAATGGGAATGTTGGGTGCTGAAGGTGGCCTTGTGCATGCAAAAGTTTTGCAGCCACTGCTGATCATCCCATCCCTGCATGACAATGCAGTCCCACCAGTCTGAGCTTGTCTCCCGATGCCAGCATTCCACTGTGTCCAGGGGATTGAGTGGCGTGCACATAGCATGAGCACCAGGACTTCCCTGAGCGGGGCCAATAATCCTTGCTGAGGTTTGTCCTCCTCCTTCTCCTGCTTCTTGTCCTGTTCCTGCTGGAGCAACATGCATGCACTGTTCTCAAAGTTCTGCACCATGAGAGCCAGGGCTATAGTGCTGCAGCGCTTGCGCAGGCAACCAGGCCATGAAAAGGTGCATGCCTAATGCGGCCCATTTATGTCATGCGATGGTGGAGGAAGTAGAGGAGTGCTTTCTGGGCTGCGGGTGAGAGGAGCCCATGTAAGTAACTGCTACTGCTTTTTGGAGCCATCAGACACTGGAATCATAGGCCAGCCTGCCATGCACCCCACAGCACCTCTCTTTTTGAGGTAGGCTCCATAAGTGAGGACGTGCTACCTTGGAGAACATTCGAGTCTTGTCCATGGTGTAGATATAGCCCCTTGCTTTCTCAATATTGGGACCCAGAACTCGATCATCAGGGATTCGAGCTTATCTCATAGTGTAGACAAGCTCCAAGAGATGCAATGTGATAGTACAATCCCATTTAAGGTTTGCTCCTACTCCCAGTAAAGCCAACAGTATGGTCATTGATTTCAACAGAAATAAGGTCAGGCCCATAATAATGGTATCAGCTCTGAAACTGGAAAAATTATAGTATTTGCATAATTAAAGTACCAATATTTATTATCTCTCTCAATATATAAAAAAGTTTTTCCTGCCAGGCGACAGAATGACATCATCACGCTCTCATGGTCTCTGGCCGCGAAAGTGAAAGCAGCCAGAGGGGGAGGGGAAGGGTTGGTGAGTGTGGAAAGCACAGGATGCAACCCACTAATAGAGCTATATGCAGATCTTTCTTGGTTACAGATGAAATTTGGAATTACCTGTTTTATTTATGTACAATAATTTATTTCAGTAATTTATCTAAATGAGAGAAATATGTTGTCCATTTCTTTAATTTATATTGAACTGTATGTTAAGCAGTTTCACCAGCATCACATTAGTTATACTTTGTAGTCTTCAGAAAGTTTGATGCATTTTCTCTGCCAATACTAGAACTGAGTACAGGTTGGACCTCTCTGGTCCAGCACCATCGGGACCTGACTGGTTCCGAATGAGAGAATTTGCTGGACCAATGGAGGTCCCCAGAGACCAGCCCCCTAGCCCACCATCTCTCCCTGCTGCCATCTCCAACCACCCTCCCTCCCCCACCATTGATTTGCCATGCTGCTGCGGCCCAGTAGCCTGGGCTGCTGCATCCCCAGCCCTGCTACCTGGGCTGCTGCATCCACCCTGGCCACTGCCCCACTTCTGGGGCTGCCATGGCTGTCATGTCCCCAGCCCCACTATCAGGGCTGCCACAGCCCTGGAAGTGTTACCAGGGTTCTGGCCCCAGTCCCAAACTCAGCCCCGCTAGGCTCCCCAGATGCCGGTCCGCTTGCTACTGGGGATCCCAGCCAGGATTCCCTGGTCCAGGAACAGCCATGGTCTTACTGGACCACAGATGTTCCTGGACCAGAGAGTCCTGGTATTGGGAGGTCCAACCTGTAGTTCATCCTACAGGGAGGTTTAGGTTGGACATTAGGAAAAAGTTCCTAACTGTCAGGGTAGTCAAACACTGGAATAACTTGCCCAGGGAGGTTGTGGAATCTCCGTCTCTGGAGATATTTAAGAGTAGGTTAGATAAATGTCTATCAGGGATGGTCTAGACCAGTGGTCCCCAACCATTTGGGGTTGCCGGGCGCCAGGGGGCATGGCCGTTCGCCCGCCGGGCGCCCGGGGGGCGGGGCCCCCCCATAGCTGCATTCCAGGGGCCGGCGCTCTCGCCTCAAGCGCCGCGCGCCCGGGGCCGGCGCTAGCGCTCACCCCCCCCCCCCCAAGCGCCGCGTGCCTGGGGCCGGCGCTAGCGCTCTCTCCCGCCCCCCAAGCGCCGCGCGCCCGGGGCCGGCGCTAGCGCTCTCTCCCCCCCCCCCCCCAAGCGCCGCGCGCCCCGGGCCAGGCCAGCCCTGAGCACTTGGCGGGCGCCGCCAAAGGTCCCCGCGGGCGCCATGGCGCCCACGGGCACCATGTTGGGGACCACGGGTCTAGACAGTATTTGGTCCTGCCATGAGGGCAGGGGACTGGACTCGATTACCTCTTGAGGTCTCTTCCAGTTCTAGTATTCTATGATTCTATCTCTTTTGTGCAGCAAAAACAATTTAAAAAATCACTGACAAGTTGAAATCTGCTTATGTATTTAAAGGAATGTTAAAAGTAATTTCAGGTAGTGTCCCTGACTGAATCTCCTTGTCAATTTCTGTACTTTTGTAACAACATTAACCTATTTAACAATGTTTTTCTCTTCCCTTTTACAATGTAGAAATTCATAGAAACTACAGGGAAAACTCACAACAGTAGGTAAAATACATTTCAGACAAGGTGTAAATTGGCAGATTATCTTTAGGTATTTAACTTTTTTAGCTATTTTTCTAATAATAGCTTCTCTCATTATTCACATGAAAGCTCAGAAGGCAATTAACCCAAATAGGCATCTTTCAGTTTGTGGTTGATGAAGGCATGCTATGGCATTTCTGAAGAGGAGAGGGCAAAACATCTGTCAGCTTTCTAGTTTTCTCAGCAACAGAGGTACATCTCATTAATTTATGTTAGTTTCCACAGCTAAGCAGAAATAAAGCTAAGTACTTATATTTAGGAGTAAATTAGTAAGTAGGCAGAATTAAGATAATATGAACAGGCTATATGATACGTGTAAAAGTGCTTATTACCTATTTTTTTTATAAAAAAACTAATCAAGTCTCCTGCAGTTGTGATAAAGGCCAGTGGTTTCATAATAATTATGTTTTCTATTCTGAAAATCCTAATGTGGAATGATACTAGATTTGGGAAAGCCAACAAGGTTTGCTATGCAGATTGATAAGTAAAGCATACTTACTGTAAACCTATGGAAATTAGCTGATGAGAGAACTGAAGAAAACAGTCAGATCTGTTGTTCCAAGCTAAATATAATTGGGGTTTTGATATGCGTATGTATAACTTAGTAGAGTATATAGATGACATAGGAATGCTGAAAGGTCATGGTATTGTACATTAATCACTACTGAAAGAAGACTTTGTCATCTGCTTTAGATGACAGGTTTGTTGAAAGATGTTTAACTGGAGCTCAAGTAATGCATTAATTTGTGTTAATTGAGTAAGAAAAAAATTAGAGTGAGGCTCTTCCATGTGCGGTAAATCATTTTGCACTTTGGATTCCAGAAACAATGTGAGGAAGATCTTAAAGGCTAGAGATTAATACAATATGGAACAGAAATAACAGCGAGGCATAAAGTAGTATTAATACTGTATTAAGCTGCTATGAATAAAAATTACCTATTTTTGAATCCCAGCTATGTAATGAAGAAGACTTGCAAAAACTCAATTTATATTGTACTTTTCATTATGTAGTATTCCAAAGTGCTTTGCAGTCTACTTGAAGACGTACCCAGTGTTGTCTGGGTCCTTCAGGGCATGGGGCTGGTGGTTTGGGGTTGGCAGGGGCTTTCTCTTTCCCTTGGTCCCTCCCAGGGTAAGTGGGGCCCAACAAGGGCTTTTTTCCTCTCCTGGCCCCTCCCAGGTTATGAGCGGGGCGGCGGGGGGGAGTCTGTTGGGAGCTTTCTCCCTCCCATCTAGCTCCTCCTTGATGATCGCAACAAACAAGAGTCTCAGGCTTCGCCTACACTTCTAAAACTAAAGTGTAGCTGTGGCATTGTTTTAAAGTGAAAGCATGGCCACCGCAAACAGCTCTGGGAGCCCATTTACACTGGTGCTTTACAGTGGTGTGACATGCTGCACTCAGGAAGGAGTGTTTTTTCACACACCCGAGTCAGAAAGTTGCAGCACAGTAATGTGGCAGTGTAAATGTAGGCTTAGTAGACAATGTAGGCAAATATAGGCAAAAGATGGAACCTCCAGCAGTACCGTGCCTATTAAAAAGCACTGGCTTAATAGAGACAGAACAAAGAGTGCCACCTTTTAAAGTACAGGAACTCTCCAAGTTACAAGCCTCTGACTTATAAACATCTGCACTTACAAATCAAAGCTCACCTGCAGCCTCAGGATTAGGCAAGAGGAAGAGCCGGCAGTGAGCAGCCTGAGTGCTAACTGGAAGTCTTTGGAGGAGCAGGGAGTAACTGCGCCGCCAGCTGCTGGAGAGTAGTGGGACTTAGAAGGGGAAACTACTATTTCTCTCCAGCTGCCAGCTGCACAACTGCCCTCTGAAGAAGACCTGAAGAAGAACTCTGGGTAGCTCAAAAGCTTGTCTCTTTCAACAACCAACATTGATTTAATAACAGAAATTACCTCACAGGGTTAGGCTCGGGGTCCAGGTGCTACCTGCTACCCATTCTTGGTGAGGTCAGAGTCTGGACTGCTAACCAGCCCTATGCGAGGTCAGGGGCTAGGATCACACTCTAAGTCCCCATGCAGTGGGGTATGAGGTCGAGCCTTTGCGGCTCACCCTGCACGGGGGAGTCAGGGGTTTGAGTTCCTGCCCTGTGCCCTGCTCTGCCACCTCTTGGCCCACTCTGTGGAGCGGTATGTGGGCAGAGGGCACTGGGCATAGGGGTTTGTGTGGAGAGTTAGGTGACAGGCACTGTAATTCTCAAAATGCAGCCCAGAAAACAATCTGTGTATATGAGGTTCACAATGATAGATTGAGAACCACTGATATAGGCCTTGCTGAGCTCAGTGTTGCGATGCCTAACTATTATAGGAGACTACATCTCTATTTCAAAAAGACTTATAAGTACTTAATCCCCTTTGAAACTGAATGCAACAACACTAAATACTTTGAAGAAAGATGAGCCTTTGGCTCTAATACCTGGTTAGAACATAAGAATGACCATACTGCATCAGACCAAAGGTCCATCTAGCCCAGTATCCTGTCTTCTGTCAGTAGCCAGTGCCAGGTGCCCCAGAGGGAATGAACAGGTAAATCATTAAGTGATCCATTCCCTGTTGTTCATTGCCAATTTCTGGCAAACAGAGGCTAGGGACACTATTCTTGCCTATCCTGGCGAGTAGCCATTGATGGGCCTATCCTTCATGACTGTTTGTAGTTCTTTTTTGAACCTTGTTACAATCTTGACCTTGACAACATTCTCTGTCCAGGCATTCCACAGGTTGATTGTTTTGTGTGAAGAAATACTTCCTTTTGTCTCAAACCTGCTGCCTACTTATTTTATTTCATGATGCCTAGTTCTTGTTATGAGGAGTATATGGCACTTCCTTATCTACTTTCTCTATTAGGGTATGTCTACACAGCAAAGTTATTTCTAAATAACAGCTGTTATTTCGAAATAACTTCACTAGTGTCTACACAGCCAAACCTCTATTTCGAAATTATTTCAAAATAGCGGAGAGCTTATTTTGAAATATGTAAACCTCATTGTACGAGGAATAGCGCTGATTCCAAAATAGCTATTTCGGAATAGGCGCTGTGTAGACAGGGAATAGGGGCTATTTTGAAATAGGGGGCCTCCAGCCCTTCCTAAGGTGCACTGTTGGCCACTCTGGCACACACCAGGAAAACTCTTCTCCTTCCCCTCCTCCCTCAACTCTTAAAGGTTTAGAGTCTTCCCAGAGCCTTTGTGGCTAGCACGAGGCCTGCCAGTCCTGAGCCATTCTGCTGCTGCACTGAACCAGTGGCTCCAAAATGAGCCAGCTAGCCAGTACCAGCCAGCCCTCCACCACTCCCCGGGAGCACTCCTCCAGCTCCCAAGACCCTGCCAGGGGCTGGAAGAGATGGGCGCCTTCCTGGTCTCGTTAGGAGATCATGGACCTTATGGAGATTTGGGGAGATGCCACCAACCTCCAAGATCTCCACACTAGATGCAGGAACGCGGCCGTCTATGGTCGTATGGCTGCCAGCATGGCTGACAGAGGCCACATCTGCACCCAGGAACAAGTGCAGATGAAGATTAAAGAACTGCGGCAGGACTGTGCCAGGGCCACAGAGGGCAGCTCCCAACCCGGGGGAGAGTCACACTGCTGTCCCTACTTCGATGCCCTGGACTGCAGCCTGGGGGGCGGAACAGTCCATTCCCCCCAGGTGGTCATCGAGTCCGGGGCACAGCTGGCTGATCTCGTCCTCGGTGGGGGCCCTGATGACGGCACAGAGGAGGAGGAGGGCCAGAAGCCAGTGGAGGCCAGTGTCACCACCTAGCTGAGCCAGGACCCCCTACAAACACCTGTCCCAGGCGTCATCCGAGGCCGGGAATGGAACATCATGTGAGTGCCATCACTGTCCCCTTATGCAGGGGAGTGGGTAGGGGGTGGGGGACCAGAGACTGCCCACCTGGGCCTTGCTGGCCACTCAGCAACCTGTGCATGTGCAAGCATGTGACGTGCC
Organism: Pelodiscus sinensis; assembly: GCF_049634645.1. NCBI lineage: Eukaryota > Metazoa > Chordata > Testudines > Trionychidae > Pelodiscus > Pelodiscus sinensis. The sequence goes on from NC_134718.1 coordinate 40,555,339, forward strand.
ACTCCTGAGCACATGGCCCCAGCTGGCTGCCATACAGGGGTCTTGGCCTGTTAGCCACAAGGGTGTGTGGAGAGACATGAAAGGCACTTGACCCCGGGGTGGGATATGGCAGGACACTCTCCCTCCACAAGCCCCCTCTACAAGGAGGCAGGGGGCATCTCCCCCTCACATACACCCACACGGATATACAGCACAGGGGCATGGGTGCAATCTCAGGGCAGCTCCCACTCCCGGGGATAGCAGGACATCCCGAACATGGCCTGTGTGCAAGCACGTCAGCTCTGATGGTGCGGAGACCTGTCATCCTCGCTTTGCAGAGGGGGGCTGGGCTTCATGCACTGTTTCCCCAGGGATAACTGACCACTTCTCTTGGTTCTCCACAGCTGCACCAGCTGCGAGTGGAGGGCTCACCACACCACTTAGGACATCCTCCCGCACCCGAGGGTTCTGCAGGCATGCCCGTCCTCTGGAGGAGTACAAGTGGCAGCACTTGGGGAGCATTGTGAGCCCTCACCGCACCCTTGACCACTGGGTGGAGGAAGACCTGCAGCTCTGGTGGGAGAGCTGGCGGGAGAACCTTGCCCAGGGCCGTGCCATCTGTGCCCATCTGCAGACTCTGGTGCAGAGCATGCTTCCTCCTCCTAATCCAGCCTCTGCTGCCTCCCCAGTGATCACTCCTCCTCCCACTCCTTCTCCCCCTCCTGCTTCTCCTTCCACGCCCTCTCCATCCCCCTGGGGATGCCGAGACCCCCGCACCAGCGGTGCGGGGAACCAGTGGGGCCAACGCCATTCCAGTCCTGAGCCTCTCCTCCCCCTTCTTCCCCTTTCCTCCCCCTTCCAACTCCCTCCTCCCAGGTTTCCCCCTCTCCTCTCCCATCCTCTCTTCTTCCCTCTCCCACCTTATTTCCTCAGTCTCACCGAAGATTCATTCCCCCCGCCCCCAGTTTTGTTGAATAAACAGAGTTTGGTTTAATCAAAACACGTCTTTATTTTCCATCAGGAAAGGGGAGTTAGGGAGGGGTAAGTGGAGGGACGTGAGAGAGGAATGAGACACAAGCCTCCAGTGGGGCAGACCAGCGAGCACTGTTACTGCTCCTCCGGGTAGAAGCTCTCCCTGAGGGCCTCCCAGATGTGGACAGCCCCCCGATGGGCCTCCCAGATGGCAGCCGTGTGAGGCTGTGCATACAGGCTAGCCAAGCGCTCCGCCTCCACCACCCAGCCTGGCAGGAAGGCCTGCCTCTTACGCTCACACACATTGTGCAGCATACAGCATGTTGCAGAATATTCCGCTGTGCGAGGTCCAGGCGGGTGAGGAGGCATCAAAAGCGTGCCTTCAGCTGCCCGAAGGCTCCCTCGACCACGATGCGGGCCCTGCTGAGCCTGGCATTGAAGGCATGTCGGGAAGGGTTGAGGTGTCCCATGTAGGGCTTCAGGAGCCAGGGCTGGAGGGGATAGGCTGCATCCTCCACCAGACAGACTGGCATGTCCCCATCCCCGACCCTGAAGTGGCGGTTGGGAAAGAAGTTCCCAGCATGCAGCCTCAGACACACGGAGGAGTTGCAGTACACGCGTGCGTCGTGTGCTTTGCCCGACCGGCCAACATTAATGTCCAGAAAGTGGCCCCGGTAGTGAGTCACGGCCTGCAGGATGATTGAAAAGTATCCCTTCCGGTTTATAAACATGGAGGCCTGATGGTCTGGGGCACTGATCGGGAAGTGTGTCCCGTCGATGGCCCCCCCGCAGTTGGGGAAGCTCAGGGCACCAAACCCCTCGATGACCGCATCAGCACTGGCGAGGCAGATGACTCTGCGGAGCAGGACTCTGTTGATGGTGCTGACCACCCGCACAGGGACACACAAAACCGAGAGTCACTGGTGTGCCAGGGTGCTGAGAGTGCTCCCTCCCTGGCACTGCCCTGCACCCCCACTCCCCGGGAGCAACCCCCCTTGCAATCCTGGCCACCGCAGGCAGTTCTTAGTGCGGGCAGGACAGAACAAATCCCTCCGGGGAGGGGACTTGCACCACCTCCCCCCCTTTCCTTAGGGCAGCCCATCCCCTCCTTCCACCTCCCCCCCGGCACAGTCACTGGAGACTGCCATACCTGCATGAGCATGACACCGACAGTGGATCTCCCCACGCCAAACTAGTTCCCCACAGATCAGTAGCTATCCGGCATGGAGAGCTTCCAGAGGGCAATGGCAACATGATTGTGGAGGGGAATGGTGGGCCTCATATGCATGCCCTGACACCTCAGAGCCAGGGCGAGCCACTTGCAGAACTCCAGGAAGGTGTCCTTCTTCATCCTGAAGTTCTGGATACATTGTTGGTCTCCCCAGCACTCCAGGACTATGTGGTCCCACCAGTCGGTACTGGTGTCCAGATGCCAGATGCAGCAGGGCATGCCGGCATCCAGATCCTGCAGCCGCTCCATCACATACCCCAGGAGGGTCTGGATTAAGGCCTGGGGGTTGGGTTGCTGCAGATTCCTGTGAGGCAGCATGCAAAAAGTGCTGCCAGACTTGCAGCAATATGTCCAAGAGCTGCAGAATGTCCAGGGGCTCCAGCTCTATGTTGGAGTGCTGTGGTGTCCTGAGTGAGGGCAACCAGAGCACGTAGAGAAAAAACGCTTTGCTGTCCATCAGCAAGGTAGGCAAACAGGGAAATCTGAGAACCAGCTGTCAAGGGGTCTCTTTAAGCAGGAGCCTCAGACAGCCTCTGGCAGCAGCCACACAAAGTAATTCCTGACCTGATGCCTTGCCAGAACCAGTTACAGACAGCCTTAAATGCGATTCAGCGTCCAATCAGTGTGGACGTGCTATTTCGAAATAGCAAAATGCTATTTCGAAATGCATTTTGTGTGTAGATGCATTATATATAAAAAAATATTTCGAAATAACTATTTCAAAATATTTTATTTCGAAATAATGCTGTAGTGTAGACATACCCTAAGAATCATGACTTTACAGACCTCAAACATATTCCCTCTGATATGTTCCAATGCACACTCTATTTTTGCCTCCCACACCACACTTTTCAGGGCTCCTCTACACTCTGCCACTGTGACCCACTCCTCACCAACTGCTCTTGTAGTTGCCCTGAACTTTGGAAATGCCTTCACTACAAGTTGGATCAAAGAGCAGTGACTGATCCATTTAGTTTAGATGCAATAAATTGACTGCCAAGCACTCCCCTGTAGACTGCGGTACTCCACCAAAAAGAATAAGCAGAAGCAGTGAGAGACTCAGCTGTTGACTTACCTCTGTGAAGATACTGTGGTAGGCAGACCTAAGTACATTGACGCCAGCTAAGTTATTCACATAACTGGTAGAAGTGTAGACAAGGCCTCCTTCTGAATAGTAGCAAATTCATCCTTAAGTAATTCATCACACTGCCCTCTGCTGACCTAACATTGTTCAGCTAATTCATCCTATCTCCTCTTTGCAGAAGATGGTATATGTCCTGCTATTGCTTCAAGATAACTCTTGCATAGAATGTAGAAATAATCTAGTTTGGCTGGGGATGGGTTAATGATCTAATACAGTGGTTCTCAACCAGGTGTCCAGGTCCATTGGAGGGCTATAAGATGATTTCAGGGGGTCCACCAAGCAGAACTGGCACTAGACTTTGCTGAGGCACAGGGCAGAAAGAAGGAAGTTCCTTTGCATAGGGCTGAAGCTTAGGACTATGAGCCCTACCATCTGGGGCTGATGCCAAAGCCTCAGCAACTTAATTTTACACGTCTTTGTGATGGAGGGGTCCCAGGCAATTGCAGTGATTGCTACTCCCTAATGTCAGACCTGGATTTTATATGCAGAAAAAAAGGTTTTGTGACACAAATGGGCCATGGAATCTTTATAGCATCTTGGGGAGGAAGGTAGAAAGAAAAAAAGGTTAATAACCCCTGATCTAATAGTTATTACTGTTATAGTTATAGATCATTTCTGAGTTGAATGTTTCAGACAAGTCTGGTAGTGTAGTGATTTTATTTGGATCCATATGTACATGTTAATATTCACGCTTCAAGGCCTAAATAGTGTCCTCCTTTTACCCCAAATAATTCACATGTTTTTATCCTATAATTCAAATAGGACAACTGTTAGGGTTATACAGGTATATATTCTTTATAAAAGCAAAAAGTGTATGTTTTGACCCAAGAAAACAAATAGACCTCACCGTCCTCTCAAAAACAAGCATCAGCACATTTATTTGCCAAAGGTATCATCATATTCAGTCTAGCACTTTAAGAGTCACTATGCATCCATAGCATACAAAATAAGAGAGAGCACGTGGGAGAAATGCCACTCTCTAACAAACTGTTAAATAAATGCTAGTATGTGCTAATAGACAGGTACTTCCTGTAGAGCTCAATGGTGGTGGAAAAGGATTCCCTTAAGTAGGGCCCTACTTAATTCAGGGCCATTAAAAAGGCCTTACAGACCATGAAATCTGGTCTTTTGTGCACTTTTACCTATACTATACAGATTTCAAAGTGCAGGGTTTCTCAGTTGAGGGTGCCTTGCCCAAAAGGGAGTTGCAAGATTATTTTAGGAGGCTCAGGGTACTGCCAGCCATCGTTCAGTGCTGCTGCCAGCACAGCTGGATCCCTAGTGAGCTGCACCACTCTCTGGATGCCCAGCTCTGAAGGCATTAGCGAAGAAGGGTGGGTTTTGTTGCTCTCTTCTGGACTTTTTCCATTTTGTCCACCTCTTTCTTAAAATGTGGTGCCCAGAACTGTACACAGTTCAGGTTGGACTTTCCTAGTCCTGCAGTCTTGGGACTTGACTAGTTCTGGATGACGGATTTTGCTAGACATGGGGAGGTCATTTCTGGCCCTCCTGCTGCTGGCCCCACCCCGCTTTCCTGCTCTCTCATCAGCCCAGCTGTGTCATGTGCTGGGATGCCTGCCCTTACTCTCCCCCAGCCCAGCTGGGCTCCGTGCTGGCCTTCCCGGCTTCCCTCCATCCCCCAGCCCAGCTGAGCCTGCCAAATCACTGATGTTGCCAAACCAGAGAGTCCCAGTTTATAGAGGTGCAACCTGTACTTCAGTTTCAGCCTTATCTATGCAGAGTAGAGCAGAATTACTTCTTTTGTCTTGCTTACAACACTTCTGCTAACACATTCTAGAATGCTGTTTGGATTTTTTTTACAGCTGTGTGACACACCATATTTAGCTTGTGATCCACTATAATCCCCAGCTTCCTTTCTGCAGTACTCCTTCCTAGGCAGTCATTTCTCATTTTTTATCTGTGCAATTTGATTCCTTCCTATGCAGAGCAGGAATATTAACGGGTAACCAGCACGCATCACCCTTAATGAGTGATGCTTACTGGATAATGGTTAACCAGTACTCAGAAAGTAGCTGCTGGGGATGTTAAATTGAGATTAATCAGCTAATTGAATAGTCAATGGAATTTGCATCAACTATTTGATTAGTCAATAAGGGCACCTCCGCCCAGGAGCGGCCCGAGGCCGGCTGCGTCAGCTGGTGCCCTAGGTGAAACGCGTGATCGGTGCCCCCGCCTGCACGGCCGTCAATGGTGTGACGTAATCATCGGGTGCCCCATGACACATCATCGGGCGCCCGGTTGAAGGCGGCACCCTAGGTGACTGCCAAGTCGGCCTATACTCACAGGCCGCCCCTGCCTCCGCCTTTGAAGAGCAAGAGCCCCACCAACTCTTGCTGTATTTCAAAGGTGGAAGTGTTGCCAGTTCCCCGCTGCGGCTCTGCCTCCCGAGACGGCTTTTAAACTGGCTCCCCCCAGCACTGGCTCCTGCTCTCCCCCTTGCTGCCTCTCTCTAATAGAGGCAGCAAGGAGGGCGAAGTGACTAGTCAAGTCACTAGTTGACTAGTCGCTTACCTCCCTAGCTCCAACCTTGCCAAGCCCCTGAGCGGGGCTGCTGGTTCCCAACCCACGCATTTAACCAGTTAAATAATTAAATGGAATTTTACTTTCTTAAAGTGGAATACTTTGCATTTGTCCTTAATGGATTTCATGAGTGTCTAAACCAGTCACATATGTATAGGTAGTTAGCACAACTGTAGTTTGGCTCTAAAATATTATCTGACTAGACATCATTACACTATAATTCCACCTTTATAGCTATGTTTGAATGGAATGTGGAACACCAAGTACTATTGAAAACTGAGTCTGGTAGATAAACAAATATACTTTATTTTAACAGGCAACAGATTTTATAAACCAAGTAGTTTTGAAATCCCCCAAATTAGATCCCAGACATAATTTCTTTTAAAACAGCCCTCCCTGCCTCAAGAGAACATCAGCAGCTGCTTATTTTACACCCCAAGGGATTTAATATTGCATTCTGATGCTTGTAGACTTTATTTCATGTTCAGTAGGCCAACCCAAATGATGATTCTGAAAAAATCAACTTATGTTAAATTGATCAAACTTAATCACAAATAGAAATATTCAATTTGCCAAACAAAAGATTGATTGATAAGAAAAATAACTTATGTTTAGTTGTATTGGAATGATTTTTAAAAGAGTAAACAATTCAGGTTATTTTTTAAAAACTGCAGATATATACATCCTTTCCAACTTCCAGTTTCAAGTACCTAAACTTCCCTGTATCTTAATAATTGTAGATTAAATTATGTTTAACGGTGTTACTTGACTCTAATTAGATTGTAATTTATAAAAATTACTGACTTTCCCCAATCTGAGTCAATGCCTGCCTGCCATATGTAAAGTAGGAACAAATTTAGAAAACAGGGATGTATAATCTTCCTTTTTACATACCTTGAAGTAAAAGTTGTTGAAATTATGGGAAACAATGTTTTGTTCATTAATGTCAGTGTTTTATTAACTGAAACTTTTGAAAGTACTTGGGATTTCACTGCTTTCTTATACTCTTGTAAATAATTTTGTGATCTAACAAATATCTTCTTATATTGCATATTTTCCATCATAGAAGTTTGTATTTTCTAATCTCTGTAAAACTTGCCAGAATGTATAGTATTGTCTAATAATGACAAACGATGGTAGTAGCACAAGACCAAATTTGTTGTTAAATGATAATTTGCCAAGAGCTGGAAATAGGTCACTTGATAACCTGTTCATTTCCTCTAAAGTATCTTACATTGATTGGCTACTGTTGGAAGACAGACTACTGGACTAGATGGACCTTTCATCTGACCCAACATGGCCATTCTTATGTTCTTAATACATGCTGGGTTGTTGTTTTTGAAAACTAAGTTAAAACTGATTGTAGTTCAGCAAACTTTAATTTATATTATCAAGTCTCATAAAACTGAAACTTTTGATGATTTTAAAAAAGTGTACTTAATACAATTCCAATACCCTCATTGTACCCTAACTTCAATTACAGTATAAGGGTTTTTTTTAACAATACTTGATCTACCCTGCAGTCAGATTGAAGTAATAGGACTCCACTTGGGTGTAAAGATTCCACCCATCTGGATCTGACATCACAATTGGGCATTAGCAAAGCTTTCTATTGTTGCAGCATAGCTAAAGTATGAAGATGAGACTGAACTGGATCTAAACAAAGCAAATGTTTCACAAGTAAAGGCAACAGGTGGTAGTCTTTGCAGGGTAGTCACAGACTGTACAGCAAAATCACAGAACAGGAAGTACTTTGTTCTGTTTTTATCTTTAGCAAATTCCACCTAGTTTATGTCCCCCTACCATGTAACAGTTTTTGTTTTTTAAATACATACCAGAAGCCTCATCCCAACAACTTTGATAGAAACCTGGTATTTATATAAATCAGGAAGCAAAACAGTGAACATCTGGCAATGAGGAATGCTTTTGTAATGCTGAGAGGCAGAACCAAACCTAGGACCTCTGGATTTTAGTGTGTGAGCCTCTACTGCAGGGGTGGGGAACCTAAGGCCCCAGGAGCCAAATCTGCCCCCCCCCTCCAGTTCTGGGGAGCTCACACCAGTCTGCTTGCTATTCTCTGTCCTCCTGTAGAGCTGTAGTACACAAAATCTACTACTCCCCCCACCCCCAGTCTCTGGTGTGTGAGGGGATTGTGGGGAGTCTCTTTCTCCTCAATTGGGGGCCACGTCAGGGAAGGTTTGGTGGTTTTTTGCGGCTTTTTTTTTGTTTTTGGTTCTCACTGATGTGCAGCCCGCACCTGATTTTTCTGTGGGTCAGCAACCCCCCGCCCAAAAAAGGTTCCCCACCCTTGCTCTACTAAGTGAGTTAAAAGCCAGCTGGCACTCAACTAAAACTGTAGAGCTGACTTTTATTTTTCCTGTAAGTAGTCTTGGTGCCAATAGGTAGGACAGTACAGTAATTCCTCATTTAACACGGTAGATACGTTTCAGAAAATGATCATGTTATGCAGGGTCAATTTTCCCATTGAAAATAATGGAAAAGGTGGGGGTTGCGTTTCAAGCAGTGGGGAATGGGGAAACCCAGCTGCTGGCCTGCAAGCTGGGTTGGAGGAGAGGGAGCAAGGCGTCCGGCGAGAGGGGGTCTCCAAGGAACGGCACGGCAAGCAGCAAACCGCGAACCCTCCGACGCTTTGAAGGGAGGCAGGGGAAGCCCCGTGCAGCCGGCGGTGACCGGCCAGCTGGGAAAACTCAGCCGCTGACCTGCAAGCAGGGACGGAGGAGAGGGAGCAAGGTGTCCAGTGAGAAGGGGTTGCTGGGGAACGGCGTGGCAAACCCTCCACCACTTTGCAGGGAGGAGAGGGAAGCTGCACGTAGCCACAAGTGACCAGCCAGCTGGGGAAACCATGTTATTCCAGGGACGGTCGTGATATTCTAAAAAACATTCCCCCCCCCCCAAAAAAAATTGTGCTATCGCGAAAACGTGTTAAGTGGGCACATGTTAAGCAAGTAATTACTGTACACCACACCCAACAAGTATGTGGGTTACACTTTTATTCATGCTTAATTTTACATCTATGAGTAGAGCCCTGCAATTCCACAGATATCCATTTTATATCTGCAGGTATCCACATCAGTGGCTGTGGATATTGGCAGTTTGTTTTTGCAGATATGGATGCAGATACAAATTCTGTTTCTAGAACCCCGCAAATTGCAGCTATCAGCTTTGTAGCCACAGATGTCAGTTCAGATATCCATAGTTCATTTTTGCGGACACAGATGCAAATTTTGTACTGATGCAGGATGTGTATTTATTTTCTGGATTTAAGCCTAATTTATTCCAGTAACTGTGTTCTCTCCCTAAACTCTCAGAGCTATATAGAAAGGATTCAAAGTTTTGAAAATTGGTTTAAGTTTCAGCTGTCTGAAAGTCTGATACCCACTATAGCAAGAAAACAGTATTTTTTTAAAAACCGCACCTTAAGAGGTGTGATGTAAGTCTCCTCGGAGAGATTTCGGTAAAAACTGTGACAGGGGCGGTGCGTACAGCTCCGCAGGGCCCTGATTCTCGTGTCAGCTACTGCTCTCTGCAAGGCCACTCGGCTCCCAGCTTCTGAGCCATGGAGCCCCAAGCCCCACCTCTCCCCAGCCTCCCTGCAACTCCTCAGCCAGCTGCCCTCTCCAGCCGCCCTCTGCCTAACCTCCAAAGCTACCCACTGTCCCCAGGCCCCGGCTGCCCTCCAGTGGCGGGAACCTGGGACCCTTGGGAGCGGGAGCCCGCGGGGAGACACCGCGCCCTGCCCCGAGAGAGGCCGCCTGGGCTGTGGCGCAGCAGGGCTCGGCGTGGGAGCAGCGCCTGCGCGCCTGTCCCGCCTGCTCGCTGTGGCCCAGCGCTGGGACCGGCCGCGGCAGCCCGGCGGGAAGGAGGGCGGGCTTGAAGGGGCGGGTGGCGCACGCTGTTTCCCTTTCTCTTTCGCTGGGCAGCGCGGCTGGGGCTGCTGCCGGCGGGAGGCCGATGGGCGCCGCCAGGTACAGCTGGGGGAGGGGAGGGGGACAGTTGGGGCGGACTCGGGGTAGGAGGCGCCGCAGGTGCACGGGGGGAGGGACGAGAGTTGTCCGGGAGGGACGAAGCGCCGCAGCCCTGAGTCTGGGCCGTGGCGCCCCGGTGGCTTCTCGGCGCCCGGGGAGACCTCCCCCCCCTTCCTCTCAGGCCGGGGGACGGGCGGGAAGAACCGTTCTCCGCCGGGACCCGCTGTGAGGCCTGGGTACGGGCTGTGCCTGTGGGGAAGGAGGAGTTCGCCCAGTATGTGGTTCCTGGGACGTTCCCAGGCTCCTCCAGGGCTCACTGGAAATCGCTCAGGGTCCCGGCAGCTTAAGCACAGCCCCTGCACCTATGACCTGCCCTTCCCTCCGTGTCTGTCACCTTGCACTGGGCACTAACCCGCCTCACAGGAAGCTCATGGGGGGGGTGGGGGCAGGGACACTGGCGTAATTGTCCCTAAAGCACGTAGCACAGAGGCAGTGCTGAGCTCTGTGGCACTTGTCTGTGGGGCACCAATGTCATTTTGCTTCTCCTTTCACATGCCCTGCAGATGTGAGAACGTCTAGCCCAAAAAAGGAGCAGGAGTTATGAATGATGTCCCTGTGAGAGGTTTGGAATGTCCATCAAATGCCTGCACCAGTGCAGTTGCACAGAACAGCTCCTTTGAACGGCATCACTTCCAGCTGTCAAACTCAAGCCTCTGGCCTAAAGTGTTTCGACTGCATTGCCTGCCCCACGAATGGCTACCCAGCGGAAGCACTTGGTGAAAGATTTCAATCCTCATATCACCTGTTACATTTGTAAAGGATATCTTATCAAGCCCACCACAGTAACTGAGTGCCTGCATACCTGTAAGTAGTACTTTGCAAGATATTCATCCAACAAGTAATGCTTCCTTCTGATATCACCAGTCATTTTTTTAATGTGTAACATTACATGTTTAAGGATGTTCAGTTTGGATGTACACTATTACCACAGAAAATCTCAATGTGGAGTATGTTGGGCCTTAGAGTTGAAGAAGAGAGAAGTCAAATACTTCAAAGGGTTTATTATGGTTTTGGCAGTATATTCTGCTTAAAATGTCAATATAGTGTATCCAATGAATGTTTGTAATAACATGAGAACTGTTGAACTGAATTATAGGGAGGGAAGATTTTGAACTAGGCCAAGTTCTGTGAATTGGTGAGAAATTTTCTGTCTGAACTGGAAATGAGTGACTGAGGCACCTGCACAAGGTGCCTCACTTTTGAGTTTCTGCACATGGAACTGACTGCAGCTTTACAGTGTAGAGCCACCCATTTGGGAGATAGTCTCCCTGTGGAAAATTGAGTTGCTGCAATAGAATGGTGACTGTCCAAAAACAGAGACGACTGCTCCCTGAGAATTCTTTGGAATGCAGAAGAGCACTCTGGGAGATATAACACAGGAGGAATCTGTTGCAGTGAAGTATGTCCTGCTAATCTGTGTGCCAAAAATACCAATATTCTTGTGTTAATGGAAGGCTTCCAAAACTTCTAGGGCAGTGGATTGTGTTCACTTACCAGTTCTTTAACCTTACTGAGCAATCAGAGTTCTTTTAAACCTAAATCATACAATTCTAGTAATTTTAGGCTATGATAGATCACACGGGATGCTTCTTGAATATAAATACTATATTCTCAGCACAGAAGGGCTATGAATGATGTTAATACTGTGACTTTTCAGGGACCTGGCCTATCAATTAGCTAATAAAGCCACACCCAGAGGATGCTGATGAATGGCATCTTAATCTGGGTTCTCTCTTCACTTTGAAGAGTGAGCAAGAATTCACTCTCCCTTTAGACCAGATGTGCTTTATTAGCTTTTTATGGTGAAGTCGTAGATGCAGCTGCTCTGCTATTCTTGGGCTGTGTCTACACTGGCGCAATCTCGTGCAAAAGCAGCCACTCTTGCACAAAAACTTGCTGTCTGTCTACAGTGGCCGCGTGTTCTTGCACAAGTAAACTGACGTTCTAATGTATAAAATCAGGGCTTCTTGTGCAAGAACTCTGACGCTCCCGCGGAAGAAATCCCTATGGTTAAAATGGCCATCAGAGTTTTCTTGCGCAAGAGAGCCTCTACACTGACATGGATGCTCTTGCACAAAAGCACATGCCAGTGTAGATGCTCTCTTCTGGAGAGAACGTGTGAGTGTAGTGTGTGAAAACGTTTTTGTGTGAGAACGTGCCAGTGTAGATGTAGCCATAATGTTTAAGTATTTGGACAATAGTGGGATGTCTGTTGTACCTTTTGAGCAATAGAGACAGGGAGAACTTTCTGGGATATCTTACAAACAGTGTATAGTTCTTACAGATCTGTGTATAGTTCTACAGCCTTATAGAGTAGAACCTTCATCATGTAATGTCAGCTCAGAGACATAGAGAAGTTGAGGAAACAGGGAGTACTAGTTTTACTGTGGTTAAAAAATGCTAGTCCACACAGAAAAATTACCTGGGCCAGAATGTTCAAAATTGCTTGCTGTACATTACATAATAACAATTAATAAAGTAATAAGCCTAGGTAGGAGCTGGTGCTGGGGGGAGCCTGCTTAGAGTCAGCTTGCTCTATTACAGACAGCAGCGCAGGATGGGGGCAGGGTGGCTGCCATGAAGCAGCCTCTGCTTGCAGCAAGCCTGGGCAGATGGAGCAGCCTCTGTCTGTGGGAGCTGGGACTCTCACGGACAGGGGCTGCTGCTGCAAATCAGCCTCTGTCTACAGCAGGCCTGGGCTCGCTGTGGACAGAGGCAGCTCCGTGGCAGGTGGAGCAGCCTCTGCGGAGCAGTCAGAGGCTGCTGCCACCCCACACTGCTGCCTCTGTATTAGAGGCAGCAGTGCAGGGCGGTAGGCAGACGGTCCACGATGGGAGCTGATTTTTCAACTGGCTTACTTCTCGGACCAGCTTCTGCCTGGCACCTGAGCTGCTGCCTCTGATACAGTGGCAGAAGGGCGGGGTGACGGGACTCCCCAAGAATGGGGCTTGGGAGCACACTAGCTGCTGCCCCTGCTTCCAGGGATTATAGAATTGTCAAGTAACTACAAATATTTCATGCAGTTACTTGACTATTCAATTAACTGATAGCTAACATCCCTAATCTGAGTGTCTTTGACATAAATTATAAATACACATCAACCTGCTGAAACTACCATGTTGTTTTACCAGCACCTCTCTACAGGACTGTACCCACATCAGAATTCCTACAGATTCTCCCAGTCACTTACAAATAAACCTCAATCCCTTTCATGCCTCTCCCTCCTCTTAAGCCTAAGAAAATTCATATTACTTACAGTGTGTCCTGACTGTCAAAAAACCCATCCAGTTTTGGAACAAGATGAGTCCCTCAAGGAGGATACCCTACCACCAAAATCCCTCCATTTGTAAATAGAGGAAACTCCAGTTTGAGTGTCTCTGCTGCTTGTAATTGAGACAGCAGAATGGTCCCTTGAGTGTATACCTAAATAGAGTGGTGTGTGTAAGTGGAAGATAAGTGCCTAAGAAATTTTCAAAAGGGTGATAAAGTATGTGCAAGACTGCTCTGGATTTTGGAGAATAGTGGAATTCTACCTCGTGTGCAAGTGAATAGCTGATTAACTGTCAACTTTATTTGTGCCCTTGAACAAGTGAAGTGTTTTTAATTTTAAGCTGTCTGGCAAGGACATTGTTTTAAAAATATATTTGTTTTAAAATCGTGCATATAAAGAGGTAAAAGTTTAGTTTAATAAATTAGCTGATCAACAGAGAAGCTTTTCTGTGTGTCACCTATCTTGAGGCTTAGTTTTGAGTGAGGAAGAATGAGTAAGGTCTGGAATACCACATACTTATGTGGTCCATTTGTCTCCTCTTTTGCGCCAATGAAGTGGAGGCTAGGGTAACCTCTGAGAACTGACTCCACTTTGTCTTTGAGTTTTTGGCTTGCATTCCCCTGACTTGGGCTGTATTCTGAGGGAGTCTTGTCCTATAAGAGCATATCTGTTTAAAATTTCAGAATATATAATAAAACACGTATTCAGCATAAAGTGCAATATGTACAATATAGGCAAATTACGAGACTTATACTTAGTTGTAATATGTGCTTAGATACTTTTAAATGATAATCACAAATGTATCTTAGGCCACGTTTCCACTTGCAGGATGTTCAACGCTGTGGTGGTCCATCTTCTGGTGTTCAATTTCATGGGTCTAATAAATACCCACTAATGAACGCTGAGGCCACCCATGTCAGTGCCGGTACTCTTACTCTTCACAAAGAATAAGGGAAGTCAACAAGAGTGTTTCTTCTGTCAACCTCCCACTGTGAGTACAGCACCAAAGTTCGGCTTAAAGTACCTGTATGTCAACTCCGACTACATTTTTACGAAGCTGTAATTGCATACCTTAAGCCGACCTTCCCTTGTAGTGTGGATCTGGCCTCAGAGAGGCTCTAACCCTTGAGCTGCCTTTGACATAAAGAAATGAGAAGAGTATGTAAATACAGTTGTTTGCAGTCATGTTCTAGCTGTGTTGATCCTAAGATATTAGAAAAATAAAGAGAGTGAGGTAATATCTTTTATTGGACCAGCTTCTGCTGTGGAAAGAGACAAACTTTAAAGCCTATGCAGAGCTTAAGAAGAGCTCTGGGAAAGTTCAAAAGCTTGTCTCTTGTTCCAAAAGAAGTTGAACCAATAAAGTATTGCCTCACCCACATTGTCTTTGTAAATACAGTATCAGTCATGTTGTGTTCCTTCAGTGATGATGTCTGCAGCAGCACCAACCCAGATGTTCATGACTGTTTAGCTCAGTGCAAGGGTTTAAAAGTGGAAAGAGTACCATCAGTGTTAACAATTAACCTATATTAGAAAATTTACCTGGCATTGCTTGGCCAGGAAGTTGGAAGTGTGGGTGGGTGCAGAAGTCAGGGTTGGGGAGCAAGGGGGGCTCAGGGCAGTGGATGCAGGGTGAGTGTGGGGTGCAGGAGTCAAGGTTTTGGAGTGAGGCGGGGCTCAGGGTGGGTGGTGGGAGAGACGCAAGACTCAGGGTTCAGGGTGAACAGGGGCTGAGGATAGGGAGCTGAAGGTGTGGGGGATGCAGGAGCCAGTGGGGATCGTGCTTCCAGGTGATGGTTCCCAGGGGCTGGCCACAGCAGGGACCATACTTTCTGGGTGGTTGCTTTCTGGGTTTGGCCACGGCAAGGGCTGCACTGGCTGGTTGGGAAACGTGTTGGCCAGAGAGCAGCTTCCCAGGGGTGGCTGTGTTGGGGGCCACACTGGCTGGGCGGGAAACTTACCTCCACTCCTACTAGGGATGTTAAATTTCGGGTAATTTACTAATCACATAGTTGATGCAATTTGTTTCTACTATTCAATTAGTCGATAGGGCGCCTCCCTAGGTGAAAGCGCTGCAGGGAGCACGGGCCCTGTGCTCCCCACGGTGTTTCAAAGTGGCAATGCTGCGTGGAGCCCATTGTCAGCTGGAGCTTCCCCACTGACTCCAAACTCTGTGTGGTCCTGCCTCTTTGAAATGTCATGGGGAGCCGGGTGTCAGGCTGCACACAGCATTTCAAAGCAGCAGTGGATCCTGGAGTCAGCTGGGGACTCTCCTGCTGACCCTGGGCTCCATGCGGTGCTCCTGTTTTAAAACACCATGGGGAGCTCAGCATCAGCAGCCTTTCAAAGTGGCAGCATGACACAAAGCCTGGGGTCAGCAGGGGAGTCCCCAGCTGATCCCAGGCTCCACATGGTGCTGCCACTTTGAAACACCGTATGCAGCCTGGGGACACCCAAACTGGCCCCAGACTGCATGTGGTGTTTTAAAGTGGCAGCGCCGCGTGGAGCCCGGGGTCTTGCCCCAGGCTTCATGTGGGACTGCAGCTTTGAAGTATCCCCTTTTCTCCCCCACCCCCACTCCCCGCTGCCTCTTTCTGATAGAGGCAGCAAGGGGGTGGGGGAGAGACTAGTCGACTAGCCTGTTGACTATCTGGTAAGCATTTGTTTATTGGATAGTTGAGCAGTCAAGTGGTTGTTCACATCCTTAACACCTACTCCCTGCTAGTCCAGTGGGATTATAGCTATTCTGGTCCCCATCTCTGGCACCTTGCTGCCCCCCTGTGGTCAACTGTTCCTGCAAGCAGTCCCCTCCCTTTCTGTGTTATGGAAAATAATTATATTCCAGGCACATCCCATTGTCCTGAGACAGTCAAACCTTTACCTTGCTTTTCAAGTTATGATAAGGGTTCTGCATACCAAATTTGGTGGTTCTAGCTCTTACCATTTAGAAGGAGTTCTTGAACAAACAGATGGATTAATAGACAGACTCACTCACTCACAGACAAACTTTCTCTCATATATAGCTGATAAAGAGAAAGTAGAACATTGAATGGGATGTTTTGTTTATTAATTAATTAAAGGTTCGTCACATAGGTGCTTTTATGCTGTGGTAAGTCACCTAGAGGCAGCAGCACAGGACCTCAGGCAGAACTGGTCTGCGTGGGGAGCTGGTTTGTAAACCAATTCCCCTTGTGGACCAGCTCTTGCCTGCAACCCTGCACTGCTGCATCTGATAGAGAGGCAGTAGCCCAGAATGGCAGGGGGCTCCCCAGGAGTAGGGCCAGGAGCGCACTGGCTGTTGGCCCACCCTCAGGGACTATCAAATAGTCATATAATGGCTAAAATTTTATGAAGTTACACAACTATTCAGTCATACTCTTAAATCCCTAGTCCTGAGGGTTGTGCCTAATTGATGGCATCTGCTGTCTCCTCTGTACTTTGTCACAAGCGTGAAGTGCAGCAGGTGTGCCCCTGTTGCTGGACTTGCCAGCAACAGATCCGCCTCACTTCATTAGGATTAGGAGCACTTGCAGTGCAGCTTGGCTTCTAGAACCACCAATCCATGGGAAGCCAGGCATCAGTCTTTACAATTAGGAGAGCCAGACAGTGGGCTTCAAAGCCTGTGCCCCAAACTTAGGGAAACATGAATGTAGATATTAGAACCTCCTGGGATGGCTTTCCAGATTATTACAGTACTTGATTTCTGAAGATTTCAGAAGTCCCTCATAGATCTCCATATTATTAGTGTTCAGTGTTTTTGTTTTAGAACTGATATTAGTTCGTTGAAGAATTATTTGAAAAAATTACAAAATAGTTTTTCAAGCCATTTATTCAAGTATAACTCAGGGGTGGGCAATAATTTTGGAAGGGGAACCACTTCACAAATTTTGGAAGTGGTCGTGAGCTGACCCAGAAGGGGTGTGGCCTGGGGTGGAAGGATCGTGGCCTCTGGCAGAAGGGGCAGGGTTAAGAATTACCCTGCTAGTCATGGTGACCTTATTTTCTGAACCAGCTGCTGATAATAAGAACAGTTTAATTTAAATTATGAAACAGTTAAACTAATGTGAGAAAGATTAAGCGTTTTATCAAAGTTCATTTTCAATAAAGTAAAGTATTATGTCCAACACAAAAAGTGTCAGTGTTTTCTTTATTTATGTCAGGGGTGGGGAACCCTTTTTAGGTCAGGGGTCATTGACCCACAAAAGGATCAGTTGGGGGCCACACAAGTGAGAAGCAAAAAAACTCCTCCAAAACCTCCAACACTCACAGATGTGGCCTCAACTGAGACACCTCACTCCTCTAGTGCCCCAGCCTCAAGAGGTTAGGGGAAAGGAAGGGGGAAACTGAGGTTCAGGGCTTCCCAGAGACCAGATTTACTTTTCTGGGGTTCTGGAGTTAGTGGATTTTATGGACCTCCTTAGATTTTGGGGTAGGGACAAAAATGAGGGGTAAAGTGCACGAGACAGGGCTGCCAGTAAGTAGGATAGGGATGGGGTGCAGGATCTTGGAGGGAGCTGAGGTGCAGAAGCAGGCTGGGAGTAGGGTGTCTGGGCAGGTGGTGGGAGCCGGAACAGGGAGAGTGCAGTGTGTGGCCAGGAGAGAGGGTGCAAGAACAGGGGAGGGTGTCGGAGCAAGTTGAGATTGCTGGGTCTTGGTGGGGAGGGAAGTGACAGGATTGGGGTGGGGGTGGTCTGGGCATGAGGGGGAATCTTACCATATTTCTTGCCCCCTTGCAGCAACAGCTGCAGCCACGCTGTCCCAGCTGCCTTAGAGGGAGGCCCCTCTGCCGTGGCCAGGCAGTCCTGGAGGTCGATGATATGGCTGCCATGGCCACGCAGTCTAGGGGCTGGCCCCAAGGCACCGCTGCCACAGGCCAACCAGGAGGCTGTAGGCACCGCTGCTGTGGTCATGCTGCCTGGGGCCACACACCGTCCCCGAGGTGCCACAGGATGTCCCAGAGGCGCTCCCGGCCATAGGCTGCCCTAGAGCCATGCATCCCCAGGCCGCCCCAGAAGTGAGCGGTGCATGACCTGGGGCTGGCCCCAGAGGTGTTGTTACCATGCCCACGCAGCCCGGGACTGACCTGGAGGCACGGTACTATGGCCCGGGGTTGGCCCCAGAGGTGCTGCTACTGCGCCCATGCGGCCTGGGACTGGCCCTGGAGGTGCCGCTACTGTGCCCACCCCGGAGGTGCCATGGCAAGCAGTGCCTCCAGCCGCCAGGGATGGCCCTGGCTGCCTGGCCACAGTAGCGGCGCCTCCGTGGCTGACCCTGTTGAGGAGCCTCAGCCCCAACACTGCCTCCTCTCCAGAGGCTGCCCAGGCGGAGGAGGGGCGGGACTGAGTTCTTTCCCTGGCGCACACACCAGTTAGGGGGCAAATCAAAGCCCAAGGTGGGCTGGATCCGGCCTTCTGAGAGACTTTTGCCCACCCCTGGTATAACTTAACATGGTCCTGGTTAATGTTGCTTCATTGTTTAGTCCCTGATCTAATAAAGAACATATTTGCTTAAAGTTGCATAATATTTGCTTATAAGATTGTTTGGCCACCTGCTAACACAGTGTCGGGCAACCTAGGCTAGTGAGTGAGCTGCATGAGTGGCCCTCCTTTATCTCAGTGGGCTGCAAGATTGCTGTAACCAAGACAGTGTCCCAGGATAGGGTAGTTTTACAAGCTGCATTTGCGTAATCTCAGGAAAAAAACTATGCTGTGGAAACTAACGGAATCTTGACAACTCTGTGCATGGACAGTGGTAAACAAAATGTCTCTCTGGCCGCATATAGAATCCCAGTGGACCTCAGGTTGTTAGCAGGTAGAGGCTTGGAACCAGTGTGGGACAGCAGCTTCCTTATCAGTTCCCCATCCCACCTTCTACCTCCTGCATACAGCAGTTCCCCCTTCCTCCCCACAGCAGTCAGCTGTTCAGAAGATTCTGGAGGAAGAGGAGAAGGAGTGAAAAGGTGGTGCGCAACCTCTCCTTCCCCAAGCCTCTTGAACACCACTAAACAGCGGATTGCTGCAGGAATCAGATTCTGTGAGGAGGAAAGCTGTTCATCCCATCTTCACTACCCCACACCCCCGCAGAGCCTCCTGAACACCACCAAAGAGCTGATTGCTGTGCATGGGAGGCACACAGCCTTATCCTTCCCTCCTGTGCCTTCTGCCTGCGACTTTGAGGAGTTTGGGGGAATAGGGAGGAGTGGATGCGGGTCCAGGACAGAGCATCGGGTTGAGCACCCTCCAGCACTTTGGAAAATCAGTGCTTGAGCAGTAAGGTATTCTCTGGGAAATATCCCACCTGATATCAACAGGATTGCTTTAGGAGAAGTTCAAGAAGCTCAAAAGAAGATCCTCTGATTGAGGGAGAAAATAAATTCCCTGGAACCTAACGGCCTGGCTCTTTCCCCCTCTTCTTTCATTAATTCCTGTGGGGAAATTGGATTCACTTAACATTGTTTTGTTTAAAGTCGCATTTTTCAAGACCATAACTACAATGCTAAGTGAGGAGTTTCTCTATTTGCAGTTCACATTTCAAGTCAGCTGAAAAATAATACACAGAAGAGAGTAAATATGCATTCAGAATATTTTAGCAAATCAGTGATAGCAGACCTTTCCAATTTGTGTTTCCCTTATCGTATTAATGATGCCCAAATCAGCAATTAATCAAATTTGGAATCAACTTTGGTGTGATACTTTTTGTTTGAAAACTTTGGCAGTGTTTAGGTTAATATCAATTTGTAGGCTCTTATATTAATGTTGATACCTAACGCAATATCTATGCTCCTCTGATTGTTGTGATGTTCAGATTCAAGTACGGAATGTTCACCATTGCTTTTATCATCATTATTATTAAAGGTCATATATCTGGAGGGAAAAATAGCTCACTTCGACCCATGGAACAGTGTTTTATACTTTTCTTTTTACCCTTCGTGAAAATAGTAGATGACAAGTTTTCAGTCACCAGCATTTCAAGGATAAATAAAGGAATTCTGTATCATAACTGATTGCAAACTTACCTTCTTTTCAGTTCTTCCAAAGTTATGGAAGGATTCTGCTTTGCTGAGATTCCCCTACATGCGCTTTCTCTGACCTGCTTTTTATGTCTTTTATGTGGCACACTGTGCATTGTGAGGAGTATAAAACAATGATAAAAACATTGCATAATTATGAGCAATACTCTTTTAATCTGTATTGGCTCAATGTTATAAGAAACAGGTAAATCAATATTGTATTTCAGTGTGTTAAAGAATATCCTTCTTATGCCTGCTACAAGAAGCATTCAGCATTAGTCTGTTTATTTAATTACAAACCATATGGGATCAATAATATTTTATTGACCGAAAAGTTACACTGTAATAATGTACACTTTTATCTAATGCACAGTTTTTTCTTTGTTACAGTTTGTAAGACATGTATTGTTCAGCACTTTGAAGAAAGCAATGACTGCCCCAGATGTGGCAATCAGGTACATGAGACCAATCCATTAGAAATGTTAAGGTAAGACAACATTTAATAAAATTTGAATAAATACATGTCATTGGAAGTTTTTAACAGTCTTTTTTAATAATTTCATTAATTTAAGGACATTCCATAATTCCTTTTTTTTTAATTTACACAAATGCTGACTTCTGTGTGTACACTCAAGGTATCCTTTATATTACTTGAATATAAAACTAAATGAATATCCAGCATAACCCACCAGCGGCAAACTGGTCAACTATAAAGTTTCAATTCCTGCTTCTTTAAATTACTCCCTGCCTTCAAATGCATGGAAAGAAAGCTGACCATTGTAGTTTGGCTAATATCCATTTAGCATAAATTCACTTAAACGAAGAAAGTTCTTTAAAAAATGCTTCTGACATCCACATGAAATATTTTTAGCCTATTTTTCAACTGGGAAAGTAGCTCTGACACAGACTCTTAGGGTATGTCTACACTTGCCCCCTCGTTCGAAGTAGGGAGGCAAATGAAGCATACCGAAGCTGCTAATGAAGCGTGGGATTTAAATATCCCATGCTTGATTAGCATACTCACACCCGGTCGCCATTTTAAAATGCCGGTCGCCCGATTTAACTTGCCACATGTAGACGTGGTAGTCCGATCCAAAACCCTTCCCTCGAATTAACTCTTACTCCTCATTGCAAGAGGAGAATAAAACATTGCTCATTGCAAGGGGAGTAACAGTTAATTCGAGGGAAGGGTTTTGGATCGGACCACCGCATCTACATGCGACAAGTTAAATCGGGCGACTGGCATTTTAAAATGGCGACCGGTCACGAGTTTGCTAATCAAGCATGGGATATTTAAAACCCATGCTTCATTAGCAACTTCGGTATGCATCATTTGCCTCCCTAGTCCGAACTAAGGGACAAGTGCAGACATACCCTTATTCCCTAGAAGCTCTTCCAATACTGCCAGTTCCCCTTCAAGGCCTCTTCTTTTTAATAGAATTTGTTTTACATTTATTGTTACTAAATTTTAAACAATATGTTATTTTCCCATTTTTCTGTAGCCCAATGTTTATATTTAAATTTACTGTTGTTTCTAGTATGGCGGATGCATTCTTTCATTATGTTGTTCATTTGTAAGTCAAACATTCAAGAACACACTTGAACAGTTGCTGGGTACTATTTCAAACATGATCACTAAAAACTTTTACCTTTTCCAGGTAACTGCCTCATCAGGAATTTCATACAATAAGTTTTCATATATAAATGATTCCATGATCTAGACCTGTAAATTGATTGGCAATACATTTTTATACCCCATCTGCATCATTCAATATCTGTAGTATACAGGCAGTCCCCGACTTACGTGGATCCGACTTATGTCGGATCCCTAGATACGAACGGGGTGAGGCAACTCCCGCACATACGCAGCAGCATTCCCGGGGCTCGCTCACCTGGGTCCTAGGATCCTCCTCCTCCTTGGGCCGGCTCCGACTGGGGTCCCACAGAGCTGCCGGGCAGAGGAAAAGTGCCTCCCCACGCCTGCTGCCCCCTCCCCTGAGCAACAGGCTGCCGAACAGACAAAAGCAGCCTCTCTGCCCCTCCTCCCCTCTATACATGCCGGGCTCCCGGAGCGCAGCAGCGTCCCCGGGGCTCGCTCACCTGGGTCCTAGAATCCACCTCCTCCTCCTCTTTGGCCGGCTCCAACTGGCCTCTGCCTGCAGCAGCTGGCCACAGGGACAGGGATCCAGCAGAGCTGCCGGGCAGAGGAAAAGTGCCTCCCCACGCCTGCTGCCCCCCCCCCCCCCGCGGCCTCTCATCCTGCACGCCTCCCCCCTCCCCCCCTGCCAGCAACAGGCTGCCCCCTCCCCTGAGCAACAGGCTGCCGAACAGCAGACAAAAGCAGCCTCTCCGCCCCTCCTCCCCCTATACATGCTGGGCTCCCTGGGCAAACAAAGACTCCACCAAAACAAAGTGCTGGCCTCATTGTGTTAGCAAAAAAAGGACCCTCCTCCTAGAACCCTGGGTGGTGTGTGGAAATAAAGCTATTAGCTCAAAGCATGGTGCAGAGCTGTTTGGTATTTGATGAGTTACTCCTTTAGTCCTGAGTTTGTCACAGGGACAGAAATAGATGTGAAATCTTCTGAACAGGGGAACAGACAGCAAAACAAACATTAGAGGGGAGTTAACCTTTCCCTATGCTATCCAAAACTAAAAAAAATGTTTGGCTAGAGTTTCCCCTACAATATGTACCAGTTCCGACTTACATACAAATTCAACTTAAGAACAAACCTACAGTCCCTATCTTGTACGTAACCCGGGGACTGCCTGTACTTCGATTTATTCAAGACATAGACTCATAGACTTTAAGGTCAGAAGGGACCATTATGATCATCTAGTCTGACCTCCTGCACAGTGCAGGCCACAGAATCTCACCCACCCCTCTTAGAATAATCCTCTCACCTATGTCTCAGATATTGAAGCCTTCAAATACTTTGAAGGCCCCAAGATGCAGAGAATCCTCCAGCTGTGATCTGTGCCCCATGCTACAGAGGAAGGCAAAAAACCTCCAGGGTCTCTGCCAATCTACCCTGGAGGAAAATTCCTTCCCGACCCCAAATATGGCGATCAGCTAAACCCTGAGCATGTGGGCAAGACTCACCAGCCAGACACCCAGAAAGTTCTCTATAGTAACTCCATTGACCTATTTCCCACTGATAATGAATGGTCAATTAGTTACCAAGATCATGTTCTCAAACCATCCCCTTATCATAGAACTGGAAGAGACATCAGAAGGTCATCAAGTCCAGCCCCCTGCTCTAGGCAGGACCAATCCCATCTAAATCAACCCGGCCAGGGCTTTGTCAAGCCGGGACTTAAACACCTCTAGGGATGGAGACTCCACTACTTCCCTAGGTAACCCATTCCAGTGCTTCACCACCCTCCTAGTGAAATAGTTTTTCCTAATATCCAACCTGGACCTCTCCCACCATAACTTGAGACCATTGCTCCTTGTTCTGCCATCTGTCACTACTGAGAACAGCCTCTCTCCATCCTCTTTGGAACCTCCCTTCAGGAAGTTGAAGGCTGCTATCATATCCCCCCTCACTCTTCGCTTCTCCAGACTAAACAGACCCAACTCCCTCAGCCTCTCCTCATAAGTCATGCGCTCCAGCCCCCTAATCATTTTGGTTGCCCTCCGCTGGACCCTCTCCAATGCATCCACATCCTTTTTGTAGTGGGGGGCCCAGAACTGGACACAATACTCCAGATGGCCTCACCAATGCCGAATAAAGGGGAATAATGACATCTCTGGCTCTGCTGGCAATGCTCCTCTTAATGCAACCTAATATGCCATTAGCCTTCTTAGCTACAAGGGCACACTGTTGACTCATATCCAGCTTCTCATCCACTGTAACCCCCAGGTCCTTTTCTGTAGAACTACTACTTAGCTGGTTGGTCCCCAGCCTGTAACTATGCTTGGGATTCTTCCGTCCCCAGTGCAGAACTCTACACTTGTCCTTGTTGAACCTCATCAGATTTCTTGTGGCCCAATCCTCCAATTTGTCTAAGTCACTCTGGACCCTGTCTCTGCCCTTAAGCTTATCTACCTCTCCCCCCAGCTTAGTGTCATCCTCAAACTTGCTGAGGGTGCAATCCATCCCCTCATCCAGATCATTAATAAAGATATTGAACAAAACCGGTCCTAGAACCGAAACTTGGGGCACTCCGCTAGAAACCGACTGCCATCCTGACATCGAGCCATTGATCACTACCCGCTGGGCCCGGCCTTCTAGCCAGCTTTCTATCCATCTTACAGTCCATTTATCCAATCCATATTCCCCTAACTTGCTGGCAAGAATATTGTGGGGGACCGTATCAAAAGCCTTGCTAAAGTCAAGGTATATAACATCCACTGACTTCCCCATGTCCACCGAGCCAGTTACCTCATCATAGAAGGTAATCAGATTGGTCAGGCACGACTTTCCCTTTGTGAATCCATGCTGACTATTCCTAATCACTTTCCTCTCATCCAAGTGCCTTAAAATGGATTCCTTAAGGATCCCTTCCATGATTTTTCCAGGAACCGAGGTAAAACTGACTGGCCTATAGTTCCCTGGATCATCCTTCTTCTTCCCTTTTTTGAAGATGTGCACTACATGTGCCTTTTTCCAATCATCCGGGATTTCTCCCAATCTCCACAACTTTTCAAAGAGCATAGAATCATAGAATCATAGGACTGGAAGGGACCTCGAGAGGTCATCGAGTCCAGCCCCCCACCCTCAAGGCAGGACCAAGCTCCGTCTACACCATCCCTGACAGATGTCTATCTAACCTGTTCTTAAATATCTCAAGACAGGGAGATTCCACCACCTCCCTTGGCAATTTATTCCAATATTTGACCACCCTGACAGTTAGGAATTTTTTCCTAATGTCCAATCTAAACCTCCCTTGCTGCACTTTAAGCCCATTACTCCTTGTCCTGTCCTCAGAAACCAAGAGGAACAAATTTTCTCCTTCCTCCTTGTGACACCCTTTTAGATATTTGAAAACCGCTATCATGTCCCCCCTTAATCTTCTTTTTTCCAAACTAAACAAGCCCAGTTCATGAAGCCTGGCTTCATAGGTCATGTTCTCTAAATCTTTAATCATTCTTGTCGCTCTTCTCTGTACCCTTTCCAATTTCTCCACATCTTTCTTGAAATGTGGCGCCCAGAACTGGACACAGTACTCCAGCTGAGGCCTAACTAGTGCAGAGTAGAGCGGCAGAATGACTTCACGAGTTTTGCTTACAACACACCTGTTGATACAACCTAGAATCATATTTGCTTTTTTTGCAACAGCATCACACTGTTGACTCATATTCAACTTGTGGTCCACTATGACCCCTAGATCCCTTTCCGCCATGCTGCTTCCTAGACAGTCGCTTCCCATCTTGTATGTATGGAACTGATTGTTCCTTCCTAAGTGGAGCACTTTGCATTTCTCTTTATTAAACCTCATCCTGTTTACCTCTGACCATTTCTCTAACTTGCTACGGTCATTTTGAATTATGTCCCTATCCTCCAAAGAAGTTGCAACCCCACCCAGTTTGGTATCATCTGCAAACAAGATAATAGCCAAAGGCTCCTCAATGACATTTGCCAACTCCCTCAGTACCCTCAGATGCACTAAGTCCGGACCCATGGATTTATGTACGTTTAGCTTTTCTAAATAGTTCCTAACCTGTTCTTTACCCACCACGGGCTGTCCATCTTCATCCCATCTTGCGTCACTTAGCGCAGAAGTCCAGGAGCCGACCTTGTCCGTGAATACAGAGGCAAAGAAAGCATTGAGTACTTCAGCTTTCCCCACATCATCTGTCACTAGGTTACCTCCTTCATCCATTAGGGGCTGCACACCCTCTCTGATCACCTTCTTCTTGTTAAACCTTTCTTGTTATCCTTCACATCCTTAGCCAGTCGCAATTCCATTTGCGCTTTCACCTTCCTGATAACCCCCCGGCATTCTCGAGCTATACCTTTAAACTCTTCCTTGGTCATTTGTCCAAGTTTCCACTTTTTGTAAGCTTCCTTTTTGTGCTTAAGTTCACCAAGGGCTTCCCCTGTAAGCCAATCCTACCATGTTTGCCTCTCTTGCTACGCGTTGGGATGGTTTCTTTCTGTGCCTTCAATAAGGCTTCTTTAAAATACTGCCAGCTGTCTTGGACCCCTTTCCCCTTCGTGTTAGCATCCCATGGGATTCTGCCCATCAGATCTCTGAGGGAGACAAAATCTGCTTTTCTGAAATCCAACGTGTGTATTTTACTACTCTCTTTTCTTCCTTTGGTCAGGATCCTGAAATCTACCATCTCATGATCACTGTTTCCCAGGTTGTCACCCACCTCTACTTCCCCTATTAGTTCCTCCCTGTTTGTGAGCAGAAGGTCAAGCTGCGCATGGCCCCTGGTCGGATCCTTCAGTACTTGTGTCAAGAAGTTATCCCCAACATTCTCCAAAAACTTCCTGGATTGCCTGTGTGCTGCCGTATTGGTTTCCCAACAGATGTCAGGGTGATTAAAGTCCCCCACGAGAACCAGGGCCTGCGATCTGGCAGCTTCGCTCAGTTGTCCAAAGAAAACCTCATCTACCATATCCACCTGATTCGGTGGCCTATAGCAGACACCAACCACAACATCACTGCTGTTGTTTGCTCCTTTAAACTTAACCCATAGACTCTCATCAGGTTTTTTTCCCTCTTTATACTGGAGTTCAGAGCAATCGTAGTGCTCTCTTACATATAGCGCAACTCCTCCTCCTTTTCTCCGCTGCCTGTTCTTCCTGAACAGTCTATACCCTTCCATGACAGCGCTCCAGTCATGCGAGTCATCCCACCAAGTCTCTGTTATCCCAATTAAGTCATAATTCTTGGACATGAAGCACAAGCTAAACAGAAATCCCTACCATAGCACATATGAGAACAGTAAACATAGTGCTTTCTACCCCTAAAGGAACCCAGTTAGATGTTATATGAAATAAAAACAACAGAACTGGCAAATTACTGTGTCACATTTTTTGGTCTTTACAAACATGGGAAAACTAGTTTGTATTTTTCTCTGTAATATGTACAAGTTCCATGTCACCTTGGTTTCACTGTAAGATTTCCTCAGAAGAATTCAGTTTTAAGAAAAACAATTGTTTAACATAGGTTTGAATTGTCATGATGTGAAAATGTATTTCATACAGTTAAAGACATAACCCTCCAATACCTAAATTCTCTGTCCTATCTGCCTTGTTAAACAGCTTTTCCTTTATCCAGTTGTTATGCTTATAAAAAGCACACAGGATCTTTTCCCTTGAAAAAGGAAATATGCCATATTTATTGAAAATACAGCCTGAAAAGCAGCATATGCATACACACACACCCTGCAGATGGTATAGTTACCAGTCTGTCATGGCTCAAATCAGTCTTACTGGCCAGGCAAGATTGACTGATTGAGGAATAGGGGTACATCAGTAGTAATTTGGGGCTCCTCTGAGGCTTGGCTTTCAGGTCTGAACCCAGAGCCTAATGGCAAAAGCCCCCCATTTGAGTCTATGGGTATTGCAGTGTCATGCTGCAATAATTCATCCTTAAATGGTGTTAATCTCAGGGTTTTCCACGGTTATGCTTTGATAGCTATTGTCAGGCTTCCTATTGTTAACTGTTGTTTGTGTTCAAAAGTTTCAGAGGGTTAGCCATGTTAGTCTGTATGTAACCCTTCTGCCAAGTAGCGTCGGCAGCAGCCAGGGCCGGATTCAATCTAAAGGTTTCTTTTCATCCATTTCACTCAGAACTGGCTTGAGCTCCCACCCAGTAACCTGGGAAATTCACACACCCCTGGGCGCCTTTGAGAGGCAATGCTTTCCCTCTTGAAAGCACAGAGTCTGAGCATAGAAAAGAAACTTTTAATGAAAGAGAGAGAGAAGTAACATGGATTAACTTGGGAAAACACCACAACGAGTTTATAACCAACCCATGAGTAACCGTCTCAGCTCAAATAGATTGAGCAATGTGTTCTTTGCCTTTCAGGCTCACTAGTCCAGCAATGTAAGGGTCCCATTAACCAACCCAAACTTTCTCCTTACCCCACTTCAAATGCCCCAGTTACAGCTCTGTCCAGTCAGTGCAAACTCAGACACATCATGCTGATGAGTCCACTCATTGAGCCTGAGGCCTTGCCATCTTTATGCTGCTCCTGTGGTTCTCTTGCTCCTGCTAGCTGCCTGCTGTTTCTCCTACCGGCCGCCGGCCTGTCACTCCCACCAGCTGCCTGCTCCTGCTGGCCACCCACCGGTCACTCCCACCAGCCATCCTGCTGGCCGCCTGCCGCTGCTCCTACCAGCTCCCCTGCTGGTCTCTCCTGCCAGTCGTCCTGCTGGCTGCCTGCTGCTGCTCTTACTGGCCACCCGCCAGTCACTCCTGCCAGCCAGCCTGCTGGCTGCCCACCACTTGCAATGAGTCTGACTTCAGGCCAAACCAGTGACTACAGCTCTTAGTGATGTCAACTCTTAGCCACCACCTAGGCTGGCCAAAAGATTCCAGTTTCCACTGGAATAACAAAAAGACTCCTTTGGACTCTGCTTTAGGTCTATCCTTAGAACAGGGGGGAAAGGAGAAAGGTTGAATCAGTCTTACAGCTCTTACCCGGCAGTCATGAAGCTGGCTGGCTCAAGCCTCTTCCCCCCAAATCGTCCACTCAAATCTGGAAGGGGGAGGTTTAGTCATCTGCGACCCTGTACAATGATGGTGTCTCTCTTGCAAGCACTGGTGTCATATTTTACAGTGCCTACATTTAGGGGTAGCATAGTTTGCGATCCCACAACAGCCAATTAGTTACACTACACCTCATTCTATTCCAACAATTCACCCTCCATCAGCCGTAGGTGAATTGGATTTACATAACCAAACCCCCGGATTCCTTCCCCATTCTGGCAGGAGTTCTATTTACATATCAACAGTTGATTATCTTGCAGGGCTAAACAATTAGAATGAGCATACCCAGCCCCCCAGGGCTGCTCTCTCCTTTTAGTTGGCTGCATTGCAAGCAGTTGTTTAGAGCCTGCTTACATCTAACTGGAAAAACTTAAAAAACAACAAATAGTTTTGCAGCACCTTAGAGACAAACAAAAAATGTAGATGGTATCATGAGATTTCGTGGGCACAACCCACTTCTTCAGATGAATGGAGTTTAAGGGGTCCAGTTTTCAAATAAATAGCACAGAAAAAGAATGATGGGGAGAGAAGGAAAAAGAAGGGGGGGGGGAGGAGAAAGAAATTGCCAATTAGAGTGTCCATGCTAAATGAAGCTGATAAGAGTATTTAGTACCCACTCTAAGTACCCTTTGTTTGGTTTTTATGTCATTAGGATGTGGAATGGAGCAGGCTATCCAGCCAATGTCTTTATTTAGACTTTTGTTGTAGTTACCAAATTAGTAAATTAAATTAAGTTCTGTAACTTCCCTGGCGATCTCGCTTTTGAAATTGGTCTGAAGTAATACAGTGACTTTGAGATCCATTAATGAATGCCTGGGCAAGTTTTCTTGAAGGAACCCTCCAGGGTTCTGTCAATTCTGCTAATATTAATTTGGCTTCCGGTACAATGGGTGTTTCTTAGTTATCTTCAAGATTCCCACTTCTTCTTAACCACCTGGGCATTTTGTGATGGCTTTCACACTCACACACATCCTCCACTCACACCAAATAATTTTGCAGAGTTTCAGACAAAGGATTATATAGTTACTAGAAGACACAACTTAGTTTGTGATGAACATAAGAACGGCCATACTGAGTCAGACCAAAGGTCCATCTAGCCCAGTATTCTGTCTGCCGACAGTGGCCAATACCTGATGCCCCAGAGGGAGGGATCACAACAGATAATCCTCACGTGATTCTCACTCACCTGCAGAGAAACAGAGGCTAGGGATACCATTTCTACCCATCCTGGCTAATAGCCATTGATGGACCTAACCTCCACAAATCTATGTAGCTCTTTTTTGAACCCTGTTATAGTTATAGCCTTCACCACATCCTCTGTCAAGGAGTTCCACAGGTTAAACTGTGCACTGAGTGAAGAAAAACTTTTTTGTTTGTTTTAAACCTGCAACCTATTAATTTCATTTGGTGATCCATAGTTCTTTTATTGTGAGAATAAGTAAATAACTTTTCCTTATTCACTTTTTCCACATCCATCATGATTTTATAGACCTGTATCATATCCCTCTTAGTCTCATCTTTTCTAAGCTGAAAAGTCCAAGTCCTTTTAATCTCTCTTCATATGGGACCCGTTCCAAACCTCTAATCATTTTTGTTGCCCTTTTCTGAACCTTTTCCAATGCCAATATATCTTTTTTGAGATGAGGCAATCCCATCTGTACGTAGAATTCAAGATGTGGGCGTACCATGCTTTTATATAGAGGCAATAAAATATTATCTGTCTTATTCTCTATCCCTTTTTTAATGATTCCTAACATTTTATTTGCTTTTTTCACTGCTGCTACACACTGAGTGGATGTTTTCAGAGAACTTTCCACAATGACTCCAAGATCTTTTTCTTGAATAGTTGTAACCAAATTAGTCCGCATCATCTTGTATATATAGCTGGGATTATTTTTTCCAATGTGCATTACTTTACATTTATCAACGTTAAACTTTATTTGCCATTTTCTTGCCCAAACACTTACTTTGGTGAGATCTTTTTGAACCTCTTCACAGTCTGCTTTGATCTTAACGATCTTGAGCAGTTTGATATCATCTGCAAATTTTGCCACCTCACTGTTTACCCCTTTCTCTAGATCATTTATAAATAAGTTGAATAGGATGGGTCCCAGGACAGACCCTTGGGGGACAACACTAGTTACCTCTCTCTACTCGGAAAACCTCCCATTTACTCCTACCCTTTGTTTCCTGTCTTTTAACCAGTTACCAATCCACGAAAGGACCTTCCCTCTTATCCCATGACAACTTACTTTACTTAAGAGACTTTGGTGAGGGACCTTGTCAAAGGCTTTCTCGAAATCTAAGTATACTATATCCACTGGATCCCCCTTGTCAAAATGTTTGTTGACCCCCTCAAAGAACTCTAGCAGACTACTAAGGCATAATTTTTCTTTACAGAAACCATGTTGACTTTCCCCCAATAAATTATATTCATCCATGTGTCTGACAAGTTTATTCTTTACTATAGTTTCAACTAATTTTCCCGGTAGTGAAGTTAGACTTACCCGTTCTGTAATTGCCAGGATCACCTCTAGAGCCCTTTTTAAATATTGGCATCATGTTAGCTATCTTTCATTTGTTCGGTACAGAAGCCGATTTAAAGGATAGGTTACAAACCACAGTTAATAGTTCTGCGGTCTCCCATTTGAGTTCTTTCAGAGCCATCTGGTCCCAGTGTCTTGTTACTGTTAAGTTTATCAATTTGTTCCAAAACCTCCTCTAATGACACCTCAATCTAGGACAATGCCTTAGATTTGTCACCTAAAAAGAATGTCTCAGGTTTGGGAATCTCCCCAGTATCCTCAGCTGTAAAGGCTGAAGCAAAGAATTCATTTAGATTCTCTGCTATGACTTTATAATCTTTGAGTGCTCCTTTAGCATCTTGATCGTCCAAGGGCCCCACTGGTTGTTTAGCCGGCTTCCTGCTTCTGATGTACTCAAAAAACATTTTAATATTACTTTTTGAGGTTTTGGATAGCTATTCTTCAAACTCCTTTTTGGCTTTTCTTATTATATTTTTACACTTAATTTGACCAAGTTTATGGTCCTTTCTATTTTCCTCACTAGGATTTGACTTCCACTTTTTAAAAGATATCTTTTTATCTGTCACGGCTTCTTTTACCTGGTTGTTAAGCCATGGTGTCACTTTTTTTGGTTCTCTTACTGTTTTTTAATTTGGAGTATACCTTTAAGTTGAGCCTCTATTATGGTGTCTTTCAGAAGTTTCCATGCAGCTTGCAGAGATTTTACTTTTGTCACTGTACCTTTTTATATCTGTTTAACTAACTTCCTCATTTTTGTGTAGTTCCCCTTTCTGAAATTAAATGTCACAGTTTTGGGCTGCTGAGGTGTTTTTCCCACAACAGGGATGTTAAATTTTATTATATTATGGTCACTATTTCCAAGCAGTCCAATTATATTTAGCTCTTGAGCGAGATCCTGTGCTCCACTTAGGACAAAATCAAGAATAGCCTCTCCCCTTGTGTGTTCCAGAACTAGCTGCTCCAAGAAGCAGTCATTTAAGGTATCAAGAAATTCTATCTCTGCATCGCGTCCTGAGGTGACATATACCCAGTAAATATGTGGATAGTTGAAATCCCCCACTATTATTGAGTATTTTGTTTTGATATCCTCTCTAATCTCCCTTATCATTTCATAGTCACTATTTCTGTCCTGATATATATATCCCTATTACTATATACTTATTATTGGACATTGGAGTTACTATCCATAGAGATTCTATGGAACATTTTGGCTCATTTAGGATTTTTACTTCATTTACTTCTACATTGTCTTTTATGTATAGTGCCACTCCCCCACGAGAATGACCTGTTCTGTCCTTCCGATATATTTTGTACCCTGGTATGACTGTGTCTCATTGATTGTCTTCATTCCACTAAGTTTCCGTTATGTCTATTATATCAATATTCTCCTTTAAAACTAGGCACTCTAGTTCACCCATTTTACCGACTTCTAGCATTTGTGTATTAGCACTTCAATAATTTGTCACTATTTATCTGTCTGCCATTTCTTGATGTGTTAAACTCTTTTTCATTTGATTGTGTCTCATCTGATCCAGCCCACTCTTCCATCCTCTCCTCCTGACTAGAACATAGAGCATCTCTATTAATAGAGCCTCCCTTGCTAGATGTCTCTGTGCGGTCCATGTGCTCCTCCACACCTGTCGGCTTTCCCCCAGCTCTTAGTTTAAAAACTGCTCTACAACCCTTTTAATGTTAAGTGCCAACAGTCTGGTTCCATTTTGGTTTAGGTGGAACCCATCCTTCCTGTATAGGCTCCCCCTATCCCAAAAGTTTCCCCAGTTCCTGATAAATCTAAACCCCTCCTCTCTACACCATCGTCTCATCCACGCATTGAGACTCTGAAGCTCTTCCTGCCTACCTGGTCCTGCACGTGGAACTGGAAGCATTTTAGAGAACGCTACCATAGAGGTCCTGGTTTTCAGTCTCTTTCCTAGCAGCCTAAATTTGGCCTCCAAAACCTCTCTCCTATCCTTCCCTATGTCATTGGTACCTACATGTACCACAACCACTGGCTCCTCCCCAGGATTAACACACAAATCTATCTAAATATCTCGAGAGATCCTCAACCTTTATACCACGCAGGCAAGTCACCATACGGTTCTTCCGGTCATCAAAAACCCAGCTATCTGTGTTTCTAATGATCGAATCCCCCATTACTAACACCTGCCTTTTCCTAACACCTGGCGTTCCCTCCCCCGGAGATGTATCCTCAGTGCAAGAGGATATCATAACATCCTCTGGAAGGAGGGTCCCAACTATGGGATGATTTCCCTCTGCTCCAGTTACATGTTCTCCTTCCCTGAGCCTTTCATCCTCCTTAACATCGAGGTGAGACAGTTCTACAGTGTCCTGGAAAGCCTCATCTACATACCTCTTGGCCTCCCTTAGCTCCTCCAGTTCAGCCACCCTGGCCTCCAAAGTCCTTACGCGGTCTCTGAGGGCCACAAACTCCTTGCACTGAATGCACACATACGCCACCCACCCACAGAGCAGGTAATCATACATGCTACATTGAGTGCAACAAACAGGATAGCTCCCACTCTGCTGCTGGGCTTCTGCCTATATTCTCTCCTACAGCTACTTAGATTATTGATAGGTGTTTTATTTAAATCAGGAAGTTTTGTTTTTAGTTTAGTTTAAAAGTTTTTAAAAATGGCAAGAGTACCTCGCCCCCTTCCAAAACTCCCTCTCAAAACTCCCTGTTAGCTGCCCCTGGTCGTTTACTCATGGACTTTATAAAGCCCTGACCTTCCTGATAACTCTGCCCCCTGGCTAAGGCTCAACCGGTGAACAGAGAGTTCTAGATTTCAAATCCTCGTTGAGAAGTTCACAGCTTCCAGCTGCTGGCCACAGCATACAGTCCTTCAGACAAACAGCTTAGCACTTGAATCTCCAAACAAACAAACAGACAAACACACACAAGCTGTGCACACAGTTTTGTTCAGGCAAGTAGCCCCCAAACACAAACACACACTACAGACAGACACTTACCTCAAGGGGCCCATATTCGCTCCCCCTTCATCTGGAGAATTCCCTCTCAAAACTCCCTGATATCTGCCCCTGTTCTTGGCCTTGCCAATGAAGACATGAGATACAACTTAATTTGTAATTCTAACAGGAAGCAAGACCTTACAGTAAACATTGCCTAATCATGAGAGACAAGGTGAAATAGAAGCATACACAACTTATAAGCAAATCATACAGGACTTGTTTCTATCATTATACTTGTATTCTTATGCCAATACTGAACTACTATATTTTGGCTACACAGTTTAGACTAATAAGGCTATTTCTAGAAAATATTCACACTTAAATATGTAACTCATGTCCCACAGTGCAAAGTACTTGTGGAGAGAAACAAATTGTTATGAAATATGGAATCCCATAGGCTGTTTGAAAGGGCAAAATAGTTCACCTCTATAATCATCATGAGAATATGAAATATCTATCATTATTTAAACCACATTTTATTTTGTGCAAGCTCCGGTTCTGTCCCTCTTTCCTGTGTCTTTCCTTCCTTTTTTATCTCTGATAGTTTCATCACTGTACTAGCAGCTGCAGAAATTAACAGGTGCAACTTACACTCCAGAATAGTTTCTCCAATGCCTCCCTATAGTCCACTCATCTACCTGGGCTGACATAAATTCTCCTACCAGCAGATGGAGTTGGAGAAAAGCAAAACTCTGGTAATATCACTCCTGCTCCCATTATGTCTGTCTGTCTCCAGCCCATTACGATAGTTCTCTTGGATAGCTACGCAAATAACATTTTTGTATGTGTATACTTTTCTTTTTTCTCTCTTCCTCATCTCTGTCAGGGTTAGATTGTTTAATAAGGGGTGTTTTAATTGTTCACTCTGCTCAGCATTGATAAGTCCTCAAGTTGAATACTGTGTCCAGTTTTGGACATTACACTTCAGGAAAGATGGGGACAAATGGGAGAATGTCCAGAGAAGAGCAACAAAAATGATGAAATGTCTAGAAAACATGATTGATAAAGATTGAAAAAAATATTTTTATTAGTCAGAAGAAGACTGGGGGAGGGGCTCAAGTACATAAAATGTTGTTATACAGAGGAACAAAAAACAGGACTATGTAGCACTATAAAGACTAACAAGATGGTTTATTAGGTGATGAGCTTTCGTGGGCCAGACCCACTTCCTCAGATCAAATAGTGGAAGAAAATTGTCATGACCATATATACCAAAGGATACAATTAAAAAAAATGAACACATATGAAAAGGACAAATCAAATTTCAGAACAGAAGGGGAATTGGGGGGGGGGGGGAGGTAAATGTCTGTGAGCTAATGATATTAGAGGTGATAACTGGGGAAGCTATCTTTGTAATGGGTAAGGTAATTAGAGTCTTTGTTCAAACCTACGTGTAAAGTGTTGAATTTGAGCATGAATGACAGTTCAGAGGATTCTCTTTCAAGTGTAGTCTTAAAAGGCCTTTCAAGCAGGATGCAGGTAATCAAGTCGTTGAAACAATGTCCTTTCTGGTTGAAATGGCAAGAAGCTGTTTTTTCTTTGTGATCCTGTCTAATATGTTTTGTGGGCATTGATCCTTTGGACAAACGTCTCAGACACTTCGCCAATGTACATAGCAGTCGGACACTTTCGGCACATGATAGCATAAATTATATTTCTGGATGCACAGGAATATGAGTTCTTGATCGTATAACTCACTTGGTTAGGTCTAATAATGGTATCAGCAGAGTGAATATGTGGACAAAGCTGGAAACGGGGTTTGTTGCAAGGGAAAGTACCAGGGTTGGTATTAGTGTGGTATGTCCTGTGATTGTTGGTAAGAATCATCTTGAGGTTAGGTGGTTGTCTATAGGAGACTATGGGTCTGTCTCCCAGAGCCTCTCGGAGTTTAGTATCCTGTTCCAGTATAGGCTGTAGTTTATTGATAATGTGTTGGACAGATTTAAGTTGGGGGCTGTAGGTGATAACAAGTGGTGTTCTATTGTTGGTTTTCTTGGGTCTGTCTTGAAGTAGACGATTTCTAGGTATTCATCTGGCTCTTTCAATTTGCATTTTTATTTCTCCGGGTGGGTAGTTGAGGTATATAAATGCATCAGAGGGTGATGTCTAGAGCAGTGGTACGTAACCCGTGGGTCCCAACTCCCCAGGGAGTTGCTGATGTCTTCCTGGGGGGGCAGCTAATGGCTGGGCCCATCCCCCGGCCGGATCTAAGCACTGCGCTGTGGGGCCGCCAACAGCTGGGCCCAGCCCCTGGCTGCCTGGATCTAAGCACCGTACCGCGCTGCTCAAATTATCTTGGAGGTCGCGATACGAGTATATGGATGTTGCAATTGAAAAAAGGTTGTGCCCCACTGGTCTAGAGCCCTGTGTGGATACAAAATTTGTATCTTTATCCACATCCATAAAAATGAGCCATGGATATCCACTAGAGATGGGAAAGGATAACTGGTTAGCCAGTTCAGTGGTGGGGCCAGAGCATCTCCTTGGCTCCTACAAGCAGGAGACTGCTTCAGCCCTGTGGTGAGCTGGATGACTGGAGCAGTCCCTGCCTGAGACATGCCAGATGTGCTATGGACAGGGCTGGGCTGAAACTGGAGGACTGGAGCGATCCCCTCACCTGCACTCCCTTTAATCAGTTAACCAGTTAAACACAATGTTTAACTGGTTAACCAACTAAAAATAATTTTACATCCCTAATATCCACATCTAGAGATGCAGTTTTCATCGAATATAAAATGGATATTGGCAGATTTGCAGGGTTCTAGATACAAAATTTGTATCTGCAACTGAATCTGCAAAAACGAACCGTAGATATCCACATCTGCAGATGAGGATACCTTTAGATATAAAGCAGATATCCTTGGATTTGCAGAGCTCTAGTGATCGCCCTTTCTACTGAGGATCGGACAATAAGAAATTGACTTAAATTGTAACAAGAGAGATTTAGTTTAGATATTAAGAAAAATATCATAATTGTAAGAGTAGGTAAGCATGGGAACAAATTGTGTGGGGAGTTTGTGGAGGTTTTTAAGAACAGGTTAGGCAAGCAGCTGTCAGTAATGGTCTATATCAGTGTTTCTCAACCTTTTTTTTTTATAAAATACCCCCTTTTAAAAAAAAATTATAAGTACCCCCAGTATCTAGTTTTCAGACACACAGTTTTTTTTCCCCCCTATCATTGCAACATATTTGTTTAAACAACTAAATCGTAGCCAGGCGGGTGATGAAATTCTTGGGTGTAAAAAGTACAAAAATAATAAAACTGTAAAACTTAAAACACAAATTCAGTTTTCTCCAAATTTCAGGTGTGTTGCCATACCCCCCCAGACTTCTCTTGAATACCCCTGACAGGGATTGAGAAACTAGTTGAGAAACTCTGGTCTAGATTAGGCATGTCAAACTCGAAGCCTGTTAAGGGCCGCACATATGAAAACTGATAGCTTTCAGGGCCACCAAAGAAAATATACTTCTATCAGAAAGTCGTAATTATTTATTATTAGGGCAGTCAAACAATTAAAAAATTGTATCAAATGCACCTCCCCTTTGAAACGCCGCCGCAGTATTCAATGGGGCAGCGCTGTATGAAGCCAGGGATCAGCTAGAGTCCGCAGCAGCGCCGCCCCTTTGCAGCTCCGTGCAGCGCCGCCCCTTTGCAGCGCCAGGGCAGTGTTTCCAAGGGGCAGCGCAAGGTGGGTTCCTGCCCCTTTGAAACATGCAGAAGTGGTGTTTCTAAGGGGCAGCCACCACACAGCTGATCCCCAGCTCAGCTATGAGATGGCTGCCCCTTTGAAGTGCCGCAGTGGCATTTCAGAGGGGCAGCCCAGCATTTACATGTTCAAAAAATTAATGCATTAATCCTGGACTGCATTAATCGCAGGTGTTAACACATGTCAGTTGACAGCCCTATTTATTATTATTAGATTATATTTTAGGTATATTTTATAATTTACACTCTGGATCTTACCCACAAGACCGCGCTGAGCCAATCCTTTAGAATCTAAAATCTATAGGTTTATTACTAGAAGAAAGAAAAGCATGAGAGTAGGGTTGATAAAGGATAATACATTACATGCATCAAATCACCCAGTTCTCGATACAGGCTCATAGCAGAGATGTTATAACTGCTGGCTTAAAAGTATTTGGTGTACATCCTATGTCAGGATGGGTCCACAGTTCTTTCCAGCCTGTGATTCCCTGCAAGGCTGTCTCTGGGATCAAGAACTGAGCTGAAGACAAGATGGAGGGTGCCACATGGCACTTATATACCTCCCCTGGCATCTTCTTGGCCCGAGCAGGTTACTGCAGGTCATATGGTCAGACAACCTATCCCTGCATCCCATGCTGGTTTGCAGGTATCAGTCACATTTCTGAGGTGTGTATTGGCACCTAGAGCCTCATTGTCCCCTTGCTAATTAGCATAGCCATTGGCCAAGCATTCCTTGTCCATTGCTCAGCATCCATATAAAGTACATGTTTATAACGCCACATACAGATATTATACAAGAACATGAATAGCATATACAGAATCAGTAGACCATAAGTTTTCATTCAACATCTCACATGACCCCCTTTGTACAGACTTTTGAGGCAAATACCCCCTTATAGGTACAGCAGTGATCTGGCTGCTCCCCTTAAAATCCAGTAATGTGACAGCATCCATGAAGACTTTGAGTTTAAGGTGCTTCAGCTCCCCCCCCCCCCCCCGCTCTAACGCAATTCCCCCTCCTCCTGCAGAGCCAGGCACCCCCAGCCTTCCCACTCTAACCCAATCTCCTTCCTCTCCCCCAGAGCCGGGTATCCCCATACGCCCGTTCTAACCCAGTTCCCCTCCATTCCCCCAGAGCCAGGCATCCCAAGCTTTCCACCCACCCCCACTCTAGCCTAATGCCTGGGTCCTGGAGCCGCCACTGCCACACGCTTCTCCCTCCAGGCTCTGGGATGTGTGCATAGAGTGGCCGGCTATCAGCAGGTGCTGTGACATGTACACAGAGCAGCCGGCCTGGGCAGTCCAGTCATGTGGCTCAGAACCAGCAGGAGCTGCATTTCTTTAATCAAAGAGCTGCATGCAGCTTGAGAGCCAAGGGTTGGCCTCCCGTTATAAACAATGTAACCAGGTGGACCACACTTAGATCATTTATAAAAATGTAGTTGTGGGCCGCAAAAAAATTTGATGGAGCCGCATGTTTGACATGGCTGGTCTAGATAGTACTTAGTCCTGTCTCAGTGCAGGGAACTGGACCTGAAATTATATTGAAGTCCAGTCTACGTAATGCTGTGTTTTCTGAGGGGATCTTTTGGGTTGAAAACTTGTACTCATTTACTCAGTCATTAAAATGTGTTAATCATGGAAGGAGCCTTGACCTTGATCACAGGTGGGCAATAATTTTGATGGGGGGGCCACTCCAAGATTTTGGCAAGAGGCCAAGGGTCACATATTAAAGAAGCCTTATTGAAGGCACAGAAAGAAACCATCCCGATGCGTAGCAAGAGAGGCAAACATGGTAGGAGACCGGATTGGCTTACAGGGGAAATCCTTGGTGAACTTAAGCACAAAAAGGAAGCTTACAAAAAGTGGAAACTTGGACAAATGACTAGGGAGGGGTTTATAGCTCGAGAATGCTGGGGGGGTTATCAGGAAGGCGAAAGCGCAATTGGAATTGCGACTGGCAAAGGATGTGAAGGATTGCAAGAAAGGTTTCTACAGGCATGTTAACAAGAAGAAGGTGATCAGGGAGGGTGTGGGGCCCCTACTGGATGAAGGTGGTAGCGTAGTGACAGATGATGTGGGGAAAGCTGAAGTACTCAACGCTAGATTTGCCTCTGTATTCATTGATAAGGTTGGCTCCCGGACTAATGCACTAAGTGACTCAAGATGGGATGAAGATGGACAGCCCTTGGTGGGTAAAGAACAGGTTAGGAACTATTTAGAAAAGCTAAATGTACACAAATCCATGGGGTACTGAGGGAGTTGGCAAATGTCATTGAGGAGCCTTTAGCCATTATCTTTGAAAAGTCATGGAGATTGGGAGAAATCCCGGATGATTGGAAAAGGGCAAATGTAGTGCCCATCTTCAAAAAAGGAAAAAAGGACAATCCAGGGAACTATAGGCTGGCCGGTCTTACCTTGGTTCCTGGAAAAATCATGGAAGGGATCCTTAAGGAATCCATTTTGAGGCACTTGGAAGAGAGGAAAGTGGTCAGGAATAGTCAGCATGGATTCACAAAGGGCAAGTCATGCCTGACCAATCTGATTAGGTTCTATGATGAGGTAACTGGCTATGTGGACATGGGATATACCTTGACTTTAGCAAGGCTTTTGATACGGTCTCCCACAATACTCTTTCCAGCAAGTTAAGGGAATGTGGATTGGATAAATGGACTGTAAGATGGATAGAAAGCTGGCTAGAAGGCTGGGCCCAGTGGGTAGTGATCAATGGCTTGATGTCGGGATGGCGGTTGGTTTCTAGCGGAGTGCCCATAAGATTCGGTTCTGGGACCGGTTTTGTTCAGTATCTTTATTAATGATCTGGATGAGGGGATGGATTGCACCCTCAGCAAGTTGGCAGATGACATTAAGTTAGGGGGAGAGGTAGATAAGCTTAAGGGCAGAGACAGGGTCCAGAGTGACACAGACAAATTGGAGGATTGGGCCACAAGAAATCTGATGAGGTTCAACAAGGACAAGTGTAGAGTTCTGCACTTGGGACGGAAGAATCCCAAGCATAGTTACAGGCTGGGGAGCAACCAGCTAAATAGTAGTTCTGCAGAAAAGGATCTGGGGGTTACAGTGGATGAGAAGTTGGATATGAGTCAACAGTGTGCCCTTGTAGCTAAGAAGGCTAATGGCATATTAGGGTGCATTAGGAGGAACATTGCCAGCAGATCCAGAGAAGTGATTATTCCCCTTTATTCGGCTCTGGTGAGGCCACATCTGGAGTATTGTGTCCAGTTCTGGGCTCCCCACTACAAAAAGGATGTGGACGCATTGGAGAGGGTCCAGCGGAGGGCAACCAAAATGATTAGGGGGCTGGAGCACATGACCTATGAGGAGAGGCTGAGGGAGTTGAGTCTGTTTAGTCTGCAGAAGCGAAGAGTGAGGGGGGATTTGATAGCAGCCTTCAACTTCCGGAAGGGAGGTTCCAAAGAGGATGGAGAGAGGCTGTTCTCAGTAGTGACAGATGGCAGAACAAGGAGCAGTGGTCTGAAGTTGTGGTGAGAGAGGTCCAGGTTGGATATTAGGAAAAACTATTTCACTAGGAGAGTGGTGAAGCACTGGAATGGGTTACCTAGGGAAGTAGTGGAGTCTCCATCCCTAGCGGTGTTTAAGTCTCGGCTTGACAAATCCGTGATTGGGTTGCTTTAGTTGGGATTGGTCCTGCCTAGAGCAGGGGGCTGGATTTGATGACCTTCTGAGGTCTCTTCCAGCTCTATGGTTCTATGGTTCTATTTATAGAGGGGTTGTGGTGTCTAGGATGGAGTTTGGATGCAGAAAGGAACTTGGGGTAGGGGACTGGGGTGCAGGAGGGGTTGTGGGGTCTGAGAGGGAATTTAGGTGAAGGAGCAGGTTGTGATCAGGGCAGAGGCTTGGGGTGAGAGCCCAGGAGAGGATTCTGGCCTGAGGGAGGGGCTTTTTGGGGGGGTGCATGGTCTGGGAGGTAGTTATGACCTGGAAGATGGGGGTGCAGAGGGTTTGGCTAGTGGCCTGGGACAGATAGTTTGGGGGAAAGAGGAGATGAAGTGCCAGAGGCAGGTCCTGGCCGGGAGGGGAGGCACTTACCTAGGAAGCTCTCAGCCAGCAGCCGTGACGGTGTTAATGTCCCTCATCACCTGCAGAAGGAGACAAGCAAAGAAACATAACAGAGAATCAAAGGGGGTGCCTGAGCTTTTGGGAGGCCCCTGATCCCTTCCCTCTCTCCCCCACAAATGCCCAAGGAGCAACTCCTCATGAAGCCTACCTCTCAGCTGTGTGAGGCGGGACTGCAGAACTCCCCATGGAAGGGGCTTCCCTCTCTCACCCCCACTCGACCCCCCGCAACCTCCAACCCTCCCTTTACCTAGGATCCCCCTTTCTAGTACTCCTTCCTCCCCCTCTCCAGGGACTGCAGCCCGAGAACGCCATACCTGCAGGCGGAGGGCTCCGACAGTCGACTTCCCCACGCTGAACTGGTTGCCCACAGACTAGTAACTGTTGGACGTTGCAAGCTTCTAGATCAGTGTTTCTCAATTTTGTTTGGCCACGGAACCCTTTTAAACTCAAAAGAATTTTGCGGAACCCCTAATAACAGTATTATATATGGAGCTGAAAAAATAGACCACAAATAAGTAAGAATAATAATAAACAAGTGCTAAACAAGGTCATGAGATTAACATTTAGTTTAATTCCACTTATTTAAAAAGAAGAATCACATTTAATGTGTACAAAAAATAAAGCTCAAAAACTAATAGGCATTAAATATTAATTATTTTTTTTTAAATCATAAAATGTTATTGTAACGGAATTTTCTCACAGAACCCTTATTTTCACTTCATGGAACTCCAGGGTTCCACGGAACACCATTTGGGCAATACTGTTTTAGATGACAATGGCGTCCTGCTACTTCAGGGGGATGGTGGGTCGAAAATGGGTGTCCCGTTGTCTGAGGGTAAGGGCAAGCCAGGCACATAGCTCCAGGATGGTCTCCTTCCTCATGAGGAAGTTTTGAAGCCACTGCTGGTCCCACCAGCCGGTCCCACCAGTCAGAACTGGTGTCCAGCCGCCAGAAGCATCATTCCACCATGGGGTGCATTTGCAAGGGCATTGCTCCCACAAACAGGCAGAGGTTCTCAAGGATCAGAAGCCTGCAGAAACTGTAGCATGGCAGTGTGGGGCTATCACATGCCCAGAGGCAGCTCCGGCTCCATGGTAGGGCGTGATATGATGTTCTGAAGCAGGGCAACCAGAGCACGCAGAAGAACCTGAGAAAAAGCTGTCCAGGGGGTTCCCTTTAAGAACTCATCTCAGATAGCCTTTGGCAGCAGCTCCAGGTAGCACCTGCTGATCTAATGCCCTGCCTGAACTTCTTCCGGGTGGCCTTAAATGCGAGATAGTAGCCAGCCAACGTGAACACTATCTTTCAAAATAGCAAATTGCTATTTCATTGCGTTTTTTGTGTGTAGACGTGCTATTTTGAAATGAGCTTTTCTGGAAGATACCTTGCGGAAAAGCTTTTTCCGAAAGAAACTTGCAGTGTAGACGTACCCTTAGTCTCAAATGGCTCATAGTTTCAGCCTTTGACTCAAAGGGAAAAAAAAGAAATATTTCCTCTGCGGATAGAATTGTTATGGAGAAAGCTATGAAAACTAATAACCTTGGAGGGAAGACATTTCTAAGGGGATCAGTTGGACATGTTCAGTGCAATATTTTTTTAAAAAAAGGGAAGGGGTGCCAATTAAATAGGGGAACTGCATTTTTAATCTATAAGACTGTGTCTAGACTGGCAAGTTTTTCCGCAAAAGCATTTGCTTTTGCGGAAAAACTTGCCAGGTGTCTACACTGGCCGCTTGAATTTCCGCAAGAACACTGACGATCTCATGTAAGAAAACAGTGCTTCTTGTGGAAATACTACGCTGCTCCTGTTCGGGCAAAAGTCCTTTTGCGCAAAAGCTTTTGCTCAAAAGGACCAGTGTAGACAGCTCAGATTTGTTTTGCGCAAAAAAGCCCCGATTACGAAAATGGCGATCAGGGCTTTTTTGCACAAAAGCACGTCTAGATTGGCACGGACGCTTTTCCGCAAAAAGTGCTTTTGCGGAAAAGCATCCATGCCAATCTAGACGCTCTTTTCCGCAAATGCTTTTAACGGAAAACTTTTCCGTTAAAAGCATTTGTGGAAAATCATGCCAGTCTAGACGTAGCCTAAGAGAACTTCCTGGAGTGAAAGCAGAGAACTTTAGTTATTGCTAACTAATGGAAATAATCTATATGTTGCTTGCTTCAGAAGTTTATCCACAACATTTTTGACACAGGATGGACTATACTGGGAAAAAAAACACTGTTCCGTATGCTCTTAGGCAACTTTTAAGCAGTTCATGTATCTTTCTTGTACATGAAGTTAGACATAATAAGTGGGAAACCTGTTTTATCAGTCTAGGTATTATAATAAAAGCCATTAGTGATACTTTAGGAAATGAATGGCTCAGTGATCAAGTCAACAAGCTGTGAATGGTTTTGGTTTTCCTGTATGGTTGGTCCTACAAAGACATGTGGCCAAGCCACATGATGCTGAAACCCATTTTGGATCTGGTACTTTTCCATTCAAAGTGAGAAAAGTTTGAACTGAAAACAAAGAATTCCCTCTTGGGCAAGAGGGTTATAAAGGTGTGTTTGGGAGTGGGTGGGGGGGGAGACAAACAAACAGTAGAGGGAGTTGTCAGATGCTGAGAGACCCCTGACTTACCACCTAATATGCTTGATGGAAACATCTAAGACTTAACAGGAGGAAAGACTGTGCCCAAGCTAAGAGGCTGCCTCGCTTGTGAGACAGATAATTAGGATAAGAATTTGTATGTAACGAGTTTCTCAGTAT
Organism: Pelodiscus sinensis; assembly: GCF_049634645.1. Lineage (NCBI taxonomy): Eukaryota > Metazoa > Chordata > Testudines > Trionychidae > Pelodiscus > Pelodiscus sinensis. Next base: position 40,600,304 of record NC_134718.1, read on the forward strand.
ATTAAAAGTAGCTGGTGTGTTTTGTTTCTTTTGGTTAAGTAACTTACTTTGATCTGACTGTTTTCACTTGCAGTCACTTAAATCCTCGTGTTTTATACTTAATAAAAGACAGTGAACTTAAAAGCTTTCTCTGTAAAACTTTTATATAGAGCTGTGTTTCCCAATTTTATTTCGCCACGGAACCCTTAAAAAAAATAAACCTGACAGGGAAAACTGGTTGCTCCCCTCCCCCGCAAAAGGTGGAAAAATTGTCAAGCAAAACAAACAAACAAGCAAAAAAGCTGGCCTGCCCCTAAGACGGCTGATCGCTCTGGGCAACCGTCTGGCTCGCCTGCCCCTAAGACCGGCTCGGGGTGGGGAATGATCGGGTTCTCATGGAACCCTTACTTTCACTTTGCGGAATCCCAGGGTTCCGTGGAACTATATTTGGGAAATATTGGTACAGAGTAAGATGGATTTATTTGGTGTTTTGGTCCCTTTTGAAGAATGGCTCTTGCGCAAAAGGATTTTTTTGTGTGCAAAAAGGCGCTGTCTACCCAGCTCTTTTTTGCACAAAAGCCTCTTGTGCAAAAGGGATCCGAGGAGGAAATGCAAATAAGAGCATGACCTATGCAAATGAGCACTCCATTTGCATTTCCTCTTGCGGAAAAGGATCATAGTCTAGATGTAGACTACGTAGGCTGGATGACAACCTGTCCTATGAAGTAAATAGGGCAGACAGGCATATTGCTGTCTAGAGAGAATGAATGGGGATGTTAGATATCATGTAATTGAATAGTCATGTAACCGCTTGAAATCGTAGCAGTTACACTATTATTCAGTAGTTCCTGCAGGCTGGCCAGAAGCCAATGCGCACCCAGCCCCACTCCTAGGGAACCCCTTGCCAACCCACACTACTCCCTCTGTATCAGAGGCAGTAGCATGAGTTATCAAGCGGGAGCCAGTCCAAGAGGGGAGCCAGTTTAAAAAACAGCTCCCTGCGCAGACCAGCTGCCCGGTGTCAGTTGCCTCTGCCCACAGTGGGTCCATGCTCACCTCTCAGCTACTTATATGTTAAAAACAAACAATGCTACTTATATGTTAAAAACAAATATATAGTAGAAATAGTTTTCTGTTTATGTGTGACTATCACTTTATCTGAAAAATACATTTATGAAATAAGTTGCTGTCTGATTTGTAAAAGTAATTTTATTCTCTAGGCAGGAAACACGAGGATGATGAGGGGGGTAAAAACTATCAGAAGTAGAACGGCAGAAACAGCAATATTCTGTGAGAACTTTAGAATGAAATAATATTTTGTGTTCAATGGTATTAAACAATATATGAAGTTTTAACTAAAAAATTAATTGCGCTGTAGTTTTTTATGATTGAAAAAATGTTCTCAGTGATATGAGTGAACTGTGTTATTTCGTGTTTGACCCAAATAGATCTTATAAGTATTATATCATTATAAATTAACTTCTGTGTAATAGCCATAAGTGTTAATTTTTAAAAAATATATCTTTTAGTTACTAGTGCTTAGGGCCTGTCTAAATTGCAAGGTTAACTGAAATTCTGTGTCAATACTGGAAATGGAAATTCACTTTCTGAGGGATATTACTTTATTAAAATTGCTTTAGGGCCCTGTTCTGCGTTCCCTGTTTAACCAAAATTATGTATGCTTCAAAAATCATTGGTGGCTTAGGGTGCACCAGGAAGGCAGAATCACATTTTTTTTGGTATCCTGGTCTATGAACATCAGAGAACTTGAGTGAATTTTTAGTTTGCCTTGTTACACACACTTAGGCTATGTCAACACTGCAGGCTTCTTGTGCAAGAAGCCTTTTGCGTAAGAGTTTTTGCACAAAAACTTCTGCGCAAGAGCATGTCCACACCTCAAAGCGCATCGCAAAAGTGATGTGCTTTTGTGCAAGAGAGCGTCCACACTGCATGGACGCTCTTGCGCAAAAAAGCTGTGATGTCCATTCACAGAATGGCCATCAGAGCACCGGTGCTTTTTCCCATTGGGGTTTCTTGCACAAGAAACCCCTCTGGAGCTTCCACACTTGCCTTTTGCACAATCGCTGTAGCACAAAAAGGAGTTATGCCTCATAGAAGGAGGTTTACCTACACTGGAAAAAGCCCTCTGTTCTGCTGTTTTACTGCTGATTTACTTGTGCAAAAGCACATTTGAGGTGTGAACGCTCCGCAAGTTTTTACGCAAAAACCGCCATTTTTGCACAGAAACCTTGTAGTGTCGACAGAGCCTTAATATTGGAGAATTGCTATGCTCATGTAATTTATCTTGCCGTTTAAGTATAAAAATGTCAGGATCAATTTTTAAAACTGGTATTTACGTTTGATGTTATACTCTAGTGTACATAACATATGCTATAATTACAGCTTTTTAAATCTGGGAATATCCTCTTTATATCCATGGGTATCCCCAGCTCATTTTTGTGGATAGGGACATGGATATAAATATTGTATCTAGAACTATGCAGATTTATGGATATTTGCTTTATATCCGTGAATATATAAAAAATGAGGAGTATGGGTTCTTTCGAAAAAGTGGTTTTTTGAAAGAACCGCATCTAGACTGCGGTTTCACTTTCGAAAAACCCTTTTTCAAAACAGAGATCAGATGTGACTATGCAAATGAAGCGTGGGATATTTAAATCCATGCTTCATTTGCACTTTCGATCAGGCTCATTTACATTTCTCTTTCGACAGAGGAATGTAGTCTAGACAAGCCCCTACAGCTTACTGCAGGAGCCATTGCAGCTTGAGCTATAAAAGCAGCTGGCTCTCAGCTTAGGCTGTAGAGTTCACTCATTTTTATCTCTCACTGGAAGTGGTATTAGTCCCACTATATGAGACAATGAACTGCACCCAGTAGGTGTGTTAGTTACAGATGCAGATATCCACAGCTCATTTTCGTGGTTACTGATGCAGATGCACTTTTTTTTGGTCCACACAAGGCTCTAGATATAATTATTAAAATACTTCAACTTTTACTGGAACTATTATGTTAAATGATAGAAAATATTGACTTTAGAACAGTAGTTCTCAAATGTTTTGGCCCGTGGACCCCTTGGCTCAATGCAAACCTTTCCGTAGACCACTAATTTCTAATGGAAACTCACCATTAATTACATAATTATGCCCCAGCCATTTTGCTAATGTTGCAGCTAGGGAGAGAGGTTTAATTTAAATTGTTAAACAGATTAAATGTTTTAACTGTCTCATGTTAGTTTATCAAACTTCATTTTAAACAAAGTAAAATACTAATTTATGTCCAACACAAAAGGTTTAAATGTTTTCTTTATTTATGGCAGGGAACCTTTTTTGGGTCACTGATCCACAGAAAAATCAGTTAGGGACCACACAAGCGAGAAGCAAAAACACTCCTCCAAAAACTTCTAACCCTAAGTGATGTGGCCCCCAGCTGAGACACCTCGTTCCTCTTGTGATCCAGCCCCCCAGGGCAAGGAGAAGGGACAGGGAGGACTGAGGTTCAGGGCTTCCCATAGGTCAGATTTACTTTTCTGGGGCTTCGGAGTTAGTGGATTTTGTCTCCACCCTTTAGATCCTGGGGTGGAGACCAAAATGAGGGGTTCAGGTCTGCCAGCGAGTGGGATAGGAATGGGGGTGCAGGATGCTAGGTTTGGGTTGGAGGTAAGATGCAGAAGTGGGCTTGGAATAGGGTGTCTGTCCAGGCAGGAGGGAGCAAGAGCAAAGGAGGGTGCAGTGTGTAGCCAGAAGGGAGGGTGCAAGAGCAATGGTGGATTTAGGAGGAGCGTGGGTATAGGTGTCTGGCCAGGGGGGAGGTGCAGGAGCAAGGGAGAGTGCAGAAGAAGTCTTGGGATAGGGTGTCTGGCCAGGAGGGAGGGTGCAAGAGCAGGCTGGGGGTAGGAGGATTGGCCAGGAGGAAGGGTGTGTGACCAGGAGAGAGGGTACAGAGCAGGAGTGGGCAATAATTGTTGATGGGGTGGGGCCACTTCAAGAATTTGGAAAGTGATCAAGAGCTGCACAATCTTCCATTATTAATAGAGGAGGTGCAGGGGTCGGAGATGGAGGTTGGGTACAAAACGGAGCTTGGGATAAGGGATTGGGGTGTAGGATCTGGGAGGGAGTTTGAGTGAAGGATAGAATCATGCCCTGGGGGCAACGGAGTAGGGTGAGGAGGGGTCCAGGGTCTAGGAGGGAGTGTAGCTTTTGTGTAGGACAAGCCTTGGGCAAAATATGGCCCGCTGGCCAAATCCAGCCTGCCAAGCCACCACATCCAGCCTGCATATGCTGCAGGGAGCCTCAGGCAGCCTCCCCGCTTGCCTCACCTCACCCACATGCCGCTCAGAGTTGCTTCTACGTCCAGCACAGTTCCATTGGCTGTTTTCAATAACTGGCATCCATGAAGCACAAGGAGCTCCAGAGCACATGGCTGCAGCCTGTGCGGAGGCATGGCAGACAGGAGAACTGATTCAGGAATGTCTGCTGGCTGGTAAGTCTCTTTGCCAGAGCCTGCTTCTGGCCCTCCAGTGCCTCTCTTAACCTACCTTCTGCCTCCCACTCCTTCCCCGTACTCCACATAGCCAAATCCTGTCCCCCATATCCCCTCTCAGATCCAGCACCACGATGCCCTGCCCCATATCACAGTCCCCTCCTGCCCTAGTTCACAACCCAAATTCCTGCACCCCCTCCTGTACCCCAATTCCTTGCTCTAGGTAACCCCAGTCCAGTGCCGCAGGTCATAACTGCCTCTTTCACCTATACTCCCTTACCCCAAGCTCCTTTCTGCACCCGACCTCCATCTCAGACCCTGCACCTTCTCCATTAATATGGAAGAGTGCAGCCCTCAACCACTTTCCAAATTCTTGGGAGTGGCCACCCATCAATAATTATTGCTCACCCTGGTGTGCGAGCAAGCAGCGGGTGTGGGATCTTGGCGGGGGCAAGGGCAAGTGAGGAGGATTGGGGTGCAGGCTCTGAGCTTGAGGGGAGCTGCTCTGCACCCTCATAGGTCCCACTATGGTCTCCCACTGATTCCATTGGCTGCATCTCCAGCCAATGAGAGCAGCAGAGAAAGCCCATCATTAAGCTGCAGTTCTCCCAGTTGAGCTGTCTCTTTTGAGCTAATCTGGTGGGGTCAGTTCTTGGTGGACATGAGACTAAAGTACCAGCAAGCTCCTTGCTGCAGGGGAAGCAGGAGGGAATTAGCTCAAGCTGCAGACCACCTGAGAGGTGGCCACAGACCACTAGTGGATCATACTTTGAGAACCACTGCTTTAGAATTTGTAACATAGCTGTTCAGGTTTCATTTTAGAATTGGTTTGCTGAAGCATCAAAAACATTTCATTGTGATTTTGAACATCTTAGGATGTTGGGACTATTCTGAAAGGCACATCTAAAAATGACAAATACTGCCTTTTTTTTTTAAAATTCACTATTGTTTTTAGTCCGAACCTAGCATTACTTTTTTTCTGCTATGGTTTGATATATAACTTCACTGTAACAAAAAGTGAAGAGCAGGCTTTACGGGAAATACATTATATAACACAAAACCTAGTCTGTTAGAATAAAAGAAAGATCTAAAGACAATAGGCATGTGTTATGTACAAAGCAACGATTATGCTTTTAAGCAGCCACGTTGCAGCAGGTACAGCACAAAGTTCTTAGGGGAGCAGCTGGACTTGGTTTGGCTGCAGGCAGGCATGATAAGGGACAGCCCAGCGCATGAGCCTGTGAGATACAGTGTGTCCAGCGCCATGTGTTTAGCTCTTCCCCTCCATTTGCCAAGAGAGTGAAACTTTCCCTTCTCACTGAAGGCCACCACAGATCACACCCATTTGCCTTAACCCACTTTTAGCAAGATACAAAATGTGATCTCAGCAGAAGTGTCCCCCACAGGATCAGTGCTCAACTGTGAGACATCCTGAGAGGAGGGGATTATCTCCAAGGATATAAAAAGTTCTTGACTTTCAGTGACATTGGTTGCCCAATTTGCCTATTGACCATTCTGCTCTTCTTCCTCATCCATGGTGCTACCCGAGACTTCCTGAGGAGTGTCTTGGCAGGAATCCGAGGAGTGTCTTGGCAGGAATCCACGGACTGTCTAGGGAAGCTGGTCAGGTCCCCCCAAGGGTCACATGTAGCTGCTCAAAGAAGCAGCATGTTTGTGGTGATGCTCCAGACCATCCATTTGCCTCCTTTGTCTTTTGGTATGACTGCCTCAGCTCCTCTATTTTCACGTGTCACTGCTGGGCATCCCTGGCACATCCTTTCTGCTCCATGCTCTTTGTAATCTTGGCATAGATATCAGCGTTTGTTTTGCTGATTCATAGTTCTGCGAGAACCATTTCCTCTCCCCACACAACATAAGATCCAGGATCTTCTGTACACTCCATGTTGGTGCTTGTCTGCAACCTTGGGAACTCATGGAAATCTGACAGGGTACTGCCAGCTTTGAGATGTGCTCGCCAAGTTGGAAATGAAATTCAAATTTTCTCAGGGCTTTTCCTTATGACCTAGAGAGAAGTAGAATTGAAAGTCCTGGCAAGGACTGCAGGGCACTGTGGGACACCTCTCAAACGCCAAGAACATCAACTTTCACAGCACTGCATCTGCACGACCATAAAGTCGACCATGCAAGTTGGAACTTAGCACTAATCCTCGTGAAAGCAGGAGTACAGAAATTGACTTTAATGGCCCGTAAAGTCGACAAAACAGGCTTGTGGACTGATTGTTTGGAAAATTTATGTAAGTTCTATCTAAACTCCCAGTGCAAACCAGGCCTAAGATTTAAATCATGCTTTGAGACTTTAGTAACTCGGCCACAGGTTATGGCTGTTACATGAGTGGGTGGGTAAGTTTCTATGGGCTATGATGTGCAGAAGGACACACTAGATGAAGTCTATGGGCATGTCTAGACTACATGTGGCTTCTGAAAGAAGATATGAAAATTCGGCTCGCATTTGCATATCTTCCATTTTTTCCCCCCCGGAAGAGGCTTTTCTGATATTTGGCCCGTCTTCACAGGGCCAAATATCAGAAAAAAAAACCCTCTTTTGAAAGCCCCCTGTAAACCTCCTTTTAGGAGGAATAAGGGGTTTTTCGAAAGAGGGTTTTTTTCTGATATTTGGCCCCATGTAGATGGGCCAAATATCGTAAAAGCCTCTTCCAGGAAAAAACCGGAAGATATGCAAATTTGACTCAAATTTATATATCTTCTTTTGGAAGCCGTGTAGTCTAGACGTGCCCCTTGAGTCTAAATAAATTAACAGCAGTTAAGAGTTTTGGATGATGCACACACAAAACTTCAAACAGCTGTGTTTGATACAATGTCATTTTTCAAATTAATAACATCTAATATGAACAGTAAAATGGTAGACATTAAGGATTTTTTTGTTAAGAAAATATTAGTCGTGTTAGTAAAATGTTAATTAGTACGTTAGCATTTTTACACAGAGATTTACCATGCTTTTTCCATTGAATTGTGATGCTGACAAAAGTGTGCATGAGGTCATTTTCTTTTCTACGTGACTAATTATTGTGAGGGCAAGTAGTATGAGTTACAGACAGCTGACAATCAAATAGCAAGTCTTGCATTTATTATGTGACTTCTGAGGTACTAGAATTGTTTGTTTCTCTGTTGTTATTATATTGTACCTTATTTGTATACCTGAGAGTCCTATTTATTGTCCAGCTTCTGAACAGTATGCTTTACTGTTGGTGAGAGGAGATGAAACAGAGAGGAGAGAAAGGAAGAGAAAACAGGAAAGAAGAGGAAACAGAGAGGGAGAGGAGACCAAAAGGAGAGATGAAGAGTTAAGAGGGTAGACTAAGTGGATAGGAGAGTGGGTGAGATTGAGATGTAAAAGAACATTCTTAGCTTTAGTAATAAAAACATAGAACAATATTATTTTGTGGAAAATATGTTCTTATCAACTATATTAAAAAAATGGGTCATATAATTTCAGTGATAAAATTGAGAGAGAATATCAAAATCCGACATTTTTAAGTCTCTAAATGCCAGTGTATATAATATCTAACCATTACTGCAGTATGGATGGGTTAAGGGGATTGTGAGAAAATAGCTGAATTGAAGGCTTTAAAACAGGGATGGGGAACCTTTTTTGGGTCAGGGGCCATTGACCCACAGAAAAATCAGTCAGAGTCTGCACACAAGTGAGAAGCACACACACAAAAAAGTGACCCCTAACACCAGAGACTAGGGGGACCCAGGCTAGTAGCTTTTGTGTGCTTGAGCCCAGCAGAGGGATGGCAGGGGGGGCTGGAGCACCAGTGCGGGCTCTCTAATGCTGCGGGGGAGCCCTGAGCCTTGTGGGCTGGATCAAGGTAATATGGGTGCTACCTCCGGCCCCCAGGCCTTAGGTTCTCCATCCCTGCTTTAAAGCCTAATTGATCTATTGATCAGATGTAGACCCCGATTAAATGGGTACAACTCCTATCAGGTGCAGCTGGAACAGAAAACCAGTGTAAATGGAAAAATAGCATAGTTAGCATCAATTTGGCATCCAGTGGTCTCAGTTGTACCAAATTCAGCTTAGGGAAAGTTAGGAGAAAATTCTAAACCACCTTTTTGCTTTTTTGATTCTCTTCTGGCTGATGGCAAAAAGATTCCTAGCATTTCAGCTTTCTCGATAGGTCATGTTTTCTAAGGGTCTAGAAAACATGACCTATGAGGGAAGACTGAAAGAATTGGGCTTGCTTAGTTTAAAAAAGAGACTGAGAAGGCACATGACAGCTGTTTTCAAGTATCTACAAAGGTGTTACAAGGAGAAGGGAGAAAAATTGTTCTCTTTGGCCTCTGATGATAGGATAAGAAGCAATGGGCTTAAATTGCAGCAAGGGAGGTTTAGGCTGGACATAAGGAAAAACTTCCTAATTGTCAGAGTGATTAAACACTGGAATAAATTGCCTAGCAAGGTTGTGGAACCTCCATCACTGGAGAAATTAAAGAGTGGGTTGGACAGACCTCTATCAGGGATGATCTAGATCCGTGGTCACCAACCAGTAGATCGCGATGTACCAGTAGATCTCAGGGGCTCTAAGAGTAGCTCTTGAGCCCTCTCTGAACTGTGCACCTGCGCAGTACATTTACATTAGATTTCCTCATGTAATGTAGACGGGGCTTCAAGGAAGGGGCGGGGCAGTAGATCTTCGCCTGTTCTGAGACTTAAAAAGTGAACTTGGGTGTAAAAAGGTTGGAGACCACTGATATAGATGGTGCTTCGTCCTGCCATGAGGGCAGGGGACTGGTACTGATGATCTCTCAAGGTCTCTTCAGGTTCTAGTATTTTATGATACTATGATTCTATAATTTAGAGCAGGATCTAATTTATGCTGGCTGGAACCCAGCATCCTGGTTGAGGATCTGGCAGAGCCTGGTGTACTCAGACCCATTACTAGAATGTTCCACCTTCATCACACCTTCTGCATCTGTGTGAAGGGGTAAAACAAGTTGCATGGAACTAGCTCTTCTAGTTTTGTGTCACTTGTGGGATTCTCAGCAGGTGGGGTCCAGAGCTGAGTACCCAGCAAAGTGACCAGAACAGGGACCAGGGATTTAGCATAATGGTCCAAATTCAAGATGCAAAAAACAGGGTGAGCAGGAAAAGAAACTTTCTTACATCTCTTTGCTAAGTTCTTGACAATAAAGTGGAATGGAATAATCTTTGCTTTATTTTTCACTTTAATTTTTATTTTCATACTTGTCCTTCTGACTTTTGATATGTAAATTACATTCCTTTCCCACATCCAATAAATGCAATATCTGTGTAAATTATGCTATTCTACCACTTACTCCAGTCTATATTTCCTTTATATCAGAGATAACATTGACTGCATAGCTTACTATTCTATAAAACATAGCTATATTTTAAACGAATCTATTATTAGTCTGTGTTATTCATAGCCAGTGCACATACATCATTATTTAATCTGAAGATTATTTGGATGTCATATTACTATAGAAAACTGTATTTTGATTAATATATAAAAAACAGCATTATAGAAACTGAGTTCCTAGCCAGACTAGTAGAAGCTATAGCAGAAGTCTGTCTTACTTCATAAAGTTTAAGCAAGCAACTTCAGTACTAGACAGTTACCTAGTCTGTTTACATACATCAGAATACAAATATATTTGCAACCTTTATCTGTAAGTAGCCTTCCTTTTGTTAGTTTGTCACACAAACAATCATCTCATGGAACTTAACATTTGTGTGTGCTAGAATTGTATTCTAACTCTGTGGTGGTTATTCTGAAGGGCTGCTACCTATTTTAAATTATTTTTAAGATATAGTTTTTCATTGCTTTATCTTCTGGTATCTTGAGATTGTGGTGATAGACATCTTAAAAATATTTATGATCATAATAGTTTATAGCAGTGTTCTAGCCCAGAAAAAAGGTCCATAACCAAAAATTTACCAGAGAAATATGGTCAGTGAATTTATTATTTAAAGTTTTCTATGGTGGCCACCATCTTAAAATATGGGATTGGGTTATATTTTATCTCTATTTTAATTGTCTTTTTCAAATATTAAGTAAACCTCTTCACAGTAATATGTAATCATTTGCATGTGACAGAAATTAAAAAATACTATGGAAGTTTTATATAGTTACATTTTTCTCCCCCCTTCCCCTTATCCTGTGTATTTGGTTAAAATACTGACAACTTGAAGTTATGCCTGACTCTGAAACAAATTAGTGCAATTGATGGGTGAGACAAGATAACATAAGTGTGAATATATTTTCCTCAAATATTTCTTTGTTTTTCATTTTGCAATCTATTGAGTTGTGAATGATATATTACTTACAAGGAGTATTGTTATCTAATTGCTGAACTTTTTATTTTGGAGGCTTTTTAAAATTCATTTTAATGACTTGTAAGGTGTGTTCAAAATGCTGCGTAGGCATCTCTTTGAAAGATTTTTTTTTCTTCCTTGGAAGGCTGGATAACACATTAGAAGAAATTATATTTAAGCTGGTGCCTGGACTTCGAGAACGTAAGTTGCATTAGTTTTTCTGCCTTTTTTGTGTTATTGGAAACAGCATTTCTAGTGATAGTTCTGTGTTGTTGATCTGACATACCACTTTTCTTTTGTTTGTTGACTAGAGGAACTTCAGCGTGAGATTGAATTTTGGAAGAAAAACAAACCTCAAGAAAATGGACAAGGTAATTTTTTTGCTTGTTCTAACTGTAAATTTAAAAATCTATCAAGTAATGCCGCATTTCTTAAACTGTGGGTCCCGACCCCCCGGGTGCTCGCGAGCAACTTAGAGGGCGGTCGCGGTATCACAAAGTTTGAGAATCCCTGAAGTAATGTAATGGCTCTACCGTGCACCCCAGTTCCTTGCAAATACTTGTGTTTATGTACAGTTCTATTAAATTCAGTGGTTGCAACTACACAGGCACATAAAATTACACCTGTGCATAGCTGTTTACAGTTTGTCTATTTAGCGATTGTAAATTTTGAATCTAACAATTTCATCCTTATTTTTTGAAATTCATACTACTTTCTGATTTGAATTCTTAATTTCTTTTCTCTTTTGATCCTAATTATAACCCACTAGGGTTAAAACATAGAACTACATGAATCTTTATATACAGATTAATTTGTTATCAAATTTGACCAGCTGCTAAGTGGGAGGTTGTCAAGACTTAGATTTGACAAGTAACAAAAAAAAAAATTTCCTCAAGTTCTAAACTACTGCTGTACTGTATTTAGATTCCAGAATGGCCGTCTTTCACTAGTTTTCTTAAAAAACTTTTGGGTTCTTTACTGAGCTGATAAGTAGTGTGGAAAATCCAGGGGTTTTCTGTTCTCTAAACTGGCTTCATGATTTGGCTGCCACAGCCTATTTGACGTTTTGTAAATCATTTAAAGAGGTTCCGTCAATCCAAAGAGAGATTTACTATGTTGTATGAGGATTATTTGTTTCAAAGAGGCACTGTCAAATAATCTTTGTATAGGTTTTTTTAAATATACTTTCTGTTGTTTATAATATCCTGTTTTGCAGACCAAAAAAAAATTTCCTTCCTTAGTAATTTTGTACATTTATGTTTAACAAACGTGAGAGGGCAACTTGGATTTTTTTCTCTTTCTATTGATACTATTATTTTAATGTTAGACTGCAGTACAATTTAGACAAAATTTTGCTGGTCAACTACAAAGTACCAAATGTAATTTTACATATTACATTAAAAAAACTTAGAAAATATTTTCATTTATTAATTTCAGTAAAGAAAACAGAACTGTTGATAGTGTTATTTATTCATCATAATGATCCATTAAAAGAAGGGTGCAGAGTCAAGGAAATAACGGTGTAAATTACCAGTTACTGTAAATTTAGACAGTTCTAAGTATTGTATAATTGATATATTTTTAACCAGTTCATCCTTTTATATCTTCATCAAATAGTTCAGTTGTTAATCTAATATAGTTCAGTTGATGGACTTCATGAAATCAAAATGAAGTTTTGTAGTTTTGGGTGCTTCACTGTTGTGCTACAAGAGCTAAAACTGTGACACCGGTAGCCAGCCTACAAGCATAAAGGTTTCAACCATGCCTAGTAATTCCTTGCAGTGGTGATCCCATTAGCCCTTCTAGTCTCATGTCTCTCCCATATCTGTCGAAGTTCTTAACTACCAGACACTCAGAATTTTCTCTTCTGGTATATCAGTCCTGAAGGAGTGAAACCCGTTTTCCCCAGTCATGAGTTCGCTTTGGTACATATGCTTCACTCATTTTGCACAACAAACTCTTGCTTGTGGTAAAAATAAAAGTTTGTTTAATAGAAAAATAATAGATTTAAAGATGAAACGGGACGGAAAAGCAAACACAAGTTACACAGAATATAAACATAAAGACGCAGGCCTTGTCTTTACACTTCTATATATTCCCTTTTCCAATACAAGTTCCTATTGCATCTGAACAGTTTCATAGCATACTAGCCCTCAGTTTTTGGATCACTTCAAATCTTTCTTCTCTTTTAACAGGGATGTGCTTTTCTTTCTTCAGGCTATGGTAGTTCATAGTTACGGAGTTAAGGAGAAACTCCAAGCCCTCCTTATTTTCTTTTCAGTTTAAATGTCTTTCCATGGATCTTCCTGGCTAAAAGATGGATGGGTATTTGAAATTGGTATCATGTAAATAGCTAGCCAGGAAGGTGCTCTTTCCTTCCTGATTACTTTACTCCCTGTTCTGAGGTGATTCTGTAGTACTGCTGTTATAATTACAATTTTCTTCATATATATATATTATATATATATATATATATATATACACACACACACATGTACATTAATAACTATAATCTATATACAGTAAAACTCCAATAGTCCGGCATCCAATCATACAGCTCTCCCGATAGTCTGGCATCAAAATGGCAAGAGACTAGTGAGTGAGCTTCGGCAAAAACCGAGTCAGCGGCAGCAGCTGAACCGGGTGAAAAAGGGTTTAAAAAACCTAAAACATTATAGTATACTTTATACAATAAAAAGGATTAAAACACTTCATATACAGTATATACTGTATACAGTGTGTGTGTGTGTGTGTGTGTACAGTGTGTGTGTGTGTGTGTGTGTGTGTGTGTGTGTATAAAACCATCTTATAGTACCTCCTGATGGTCCAGCATATCCAATAATCCGGCACCACCTAGGTCCCAAAGGTTCTGGATTATCAGAAGTCTACTGTACATATCTCCTAATGAGCATCAAGGCCTGAACATTAAAGCTTTCATAAAAGAGCTTACTTGTCATATATTTATACATGATAACATTGTAAACAAGCATTGATTCAATTGCTTATTCTTTGAGGGTTAGAAGCCCTGTTCTCTTTGGTCATGTCTGCACCCTGATTGTCAGGATCATTAACTTTTTCTTCTTAGGTGTCTGTGGCAGCTTGCTTGTAGAGATGGCCAGGATGAGTGGAGGAGTGCTTGAGCAGGGTAGCAGAGAGTGTAAGTGAAAGGGGAACACTTGAGAATGTTATATTGTTCTCCATTCTGTTTTAATGAAATTATAAAAAAATACACCTGCAGCTTTGCCCTGCTAAAGGCTTGCGTACTCATCCTCATCATAGACCGCTGGACCTCTCTCACTCATCACTGGTGGGCAGGCAGCTTGTGAGCGGGGATCTGGCCAGCAGCAGGACCCACCAGTGCTGATGGGGGGGTGATAGAAAATATAGGACAATTTGCCTGTTTTTAGAAGTCATCTGTATATCTGCAGGAGGGCTTATATATAGGTCTGCCCCTTTAAAAACAGGACAACTGGTTACCCTAGACATAAATAACTAAAATGTAACATGTTTGTCACACTCACCAAGCATCCTGGCTATACCATGCTTGAAACTACATGCTAATATTCAGTAAAGGCACAAACAAGTTTGTTATAAGATTAAGTTATAATAATTTGTTACTATCATTACTGAGGTCTGTTCACCACAAAAGCAGTTGTCAACCTACCGAAATAGACTTTCTGTTAGTGCCAAGGGTGACCTTGGCGGAAGAAGTTTGGATTTGTAAAATACTTCTAAGTTCAGATAACAGTTTGGATAGAAGCATTTGGAATAAATTAGACACCCAGAAATTGCTTAGAAATATGCTCTGAAAAAGAATTAAGTGTACGGATTTCTAACTGAATAATTTCAATAGTGTTACATTGTGATACAGGTAGCAGTTTGCGACTGTAATTTGTGATGGATTTTTATGTCACATGGGGTTTGGTTCTTTCAGTTTGAAGAAATATCTTGGATACTGATTCAATATCATAAGTCTAAAAGGGAGGTGTTTTTTTCAATCACATCAAGTCATGCTTTCATAGATTGCTTCTACCAGATGCCTGGACTGATGCCTGGACATTGCCTAGACAAAGATCATAGTTGAAATAGCTGCAAGGTTTTTTCTCGGAAATAGCTTAGAGCTGTATAGGTCTGGGAGAGGAGTTAGAATTCCTATCAGCATGTCCTAAAAGATGTACTCTTGCATGTGTTTTTATATTGTTTATCTATTGGAAATTAGCCAATTCCCTAATCTGGCACTGGAAAAGCCTTAACAGGAAATCCAGTTCCTTAACAGAAAAGCTTTTTCTATTCAACATTGGTAACTGATGAAAATTGAAGTTAAGCAAGATATTTTTTATTTGCTGCAGAAGCCATGAGGTACAGTATTCTCCACAGACAAATGCTTGTCATGTACATTGCCTGTTTGAAGAAAGAAGTTTAATTCCTGGAATTTCACAGAACTTTCCTTGGTAGTTTGATACAATCTTGTTTATAGATTGTAAAAGGCAGTAGCAGGGACAAATAAAAACATGATTTTTTCAACTAGAAAATGTGCTGGTGATTATTGATGTCTTTTAGACATCAAGTCATTTTGTTTTTGGCTTGTCTAAGATACTACTGATTTTTTGAATGAAAAGTAACTAAAATACTACCTTAAGATAGAATTTTGTATGTAGGGGAGATCAAGGTGAATAAGTTATTATGTTTGAAAATGTGTAGATTGATTGATGCATGAGAAATTTTTTTCCATATAGTTTTGACTCTGGTTTCACATTTTAACTGTTTTTATTCTGTATGAGTAGTTTGAGTTAAAAATACAAAACATAATTGTATTACATAATTGTATAACAGAGTAACAGAATAGGCAAAAATTAATTGGTTCAAGTCACCTGTTTATCTTATGAACCAGCTTTTGCATGCATGTGAATCGGAGTTGATAGCTCTGATTATTTAAACTGTTCTTTTGTTCTAGTTTCATGTTTATTTTTCAGTTTTTATCAGCTACTCATTTTTCTGTTACTTGTGTCAGCTCTTTATCAGTCTTAATATCTTGAATTAGTTCTTTGTGCCTGCAATGTGCAGCTTTTGCTGGTAACCCTATAAATAAAATAGAGGGATGCTGAACTCGCCACTGTTAGCTGTAGATGATAGGTGTGTTGTATATTGTCTTCCAAACTGATTAAAAACTAAACCAATTATAAACGCATCATTTTCCTTTGGCATCTGATTAGTTTTATTTGTATTACAATAATACCCAGAGGTCCTTGTTAAAATTAGGGCTGTGCCCTTTTTACTAGCCACAAGGGAGAGTAACAGGGGAGGAGGGGATGGAGAAGGGTGAATAGAGACGGAGCACAGGGGAAAGAGCAGTGTTTGCGTGGGGACTCAAGGAGAAGTGGCCATGCAGAGGCAGGTCCTAAGGGGGAGTGGCAGTGCAGGGGCAGGACCACAGTTTAGGTCCTCCTAATTCTAGGAAGCTTCCACTGATAGTGGAATCTATTGTGCTAGATACTATAATATCCATGGTAGGAGACACTCCATAAGATGCATCTATGCAGCAGTGTTATTTCAGAATAATGGCCGTTATTCCAAAATAACAATGCGAGCAGCTACACAATAATTCTGTTATTTCAAAATAAATTCGAAATAATGGATAGCTTATTCTGACTTCGGTAAATCTCATTCTACTAGGAATAATGCCTATTCCAAAGTAGCGATTTCAGAATAGCAGTAGTGTGGATGCTCCACTGTTATTTCGAAATAGCTCCTCTCCACGGCCATTCAAACTAATTACTTTCCTGTATCTCCTGGGGCTCTAAATTGAGGTAGCACATCCACATTAGGGATGCCTACCTCAGACTAATTTTGAGGCTTTCCTTTAGTGAATACATGCGATTTTGGGGTATTTCTTCCAGAATAGCTTATTTTGAAATAAGTGTGCAATGGAGACGTACCCATAGAGCTTACACAGTAAATTAAGATGCAACAAGTGGGTGTAACAAATAAATGGAGGGAAGGGGGTGAGGGAGGATAAAAGGTAACTGTGATAAAAACATATAGTTACCCAGACTATGCCTTCACTTAAAAAAAAAAAAAAAAGAGGGTTTTTACAGCAGGATATTTTACACATTATCTGTAAAATCCTAGTGGACACAGGGCACCTGTACGTTTTATAGCAAAGTTAATACTGTACCTCTACATTTAATTGATCTTGCCTAGTAAGAATAAACTTCATCACCTGCAGGATTTTACTGCACGATAGTTAATGCATGTTATCCCACAACTAATACATGTTAGTTTGGCGCAGTTAAATGGGGTTGATTTATTCAGAGAGATGAGTTTTTTTACTTACAGGAAGTAAACACTCAAAAATAGACATCCATAATCACTACTAGCCACCTGCCTAACCACTGTGTGTAAAGTAGAAGTCTTTTGTCTGCATCTAAAATTATAATTGGAGTAGTAAACTTCAATTTTCAGGGATTGTATATGAAGGGGGGAGGAATAGTTCAGTGATCTGAACATTGGCCTGCTAAACCCACAGTTGTGAGTTCAGTCCTTGAGGGGGCCATTTAAGGATCTGGGGCAAATCTGCTAGGGATGGTGCTTCATCCTGCCATGAGGGCAGGGGACTAGACTCAATAACCTCTCAAGGTCCCTTCCAGTTCTATGAGATAGGTATATCTCCATCCATCCATATATATATATATATATATATAAATATAAAAGAAATTCGTAAAGCATGCATTGAATGAAATTCAGTCCAGTGGCATATTTTTAAAGAACGTATTTTGAAAACCATGCCACATTTAAAGTAACTGAATCAAAGCGTTTTGATGCATTTGAGAGAATCTAGCTTTAAATATATCTTTGATTTCATATCTATAGCTCTGTGTGTGTAAATGTACTAAATTAATTCCCAGGCATTGCAAACCATTCCTTTCAGTTGTAATATATCCGAATAATCTGATCTTTATCTTTTACAGATGAAAGTCCAAAAGCTGAAAAGCCCAAAGTAGATGAAGAGGGTGATGAAAATCAAGACGATAAAGACTATCATAGGAGCGACCCTCAGATTGCTATTTGCCTTGATTGTTTACGCAACAATGGGCAGTCAGGGGATAACATAGTAAAAGTGAGTTGTTGGAAAGAATCTTTGCTGCTTATTATTTCCTGGCAATTTAAGATAAACTTCCATGGGAGAGAACTTTGCTGTGTTCATAACCTTTAACTCTCTTCATTGTTGCCATAACAAAATCTTCTCTTGGTTGAAGCATTATATTCATAGTTAGCTGAATATAAAATTACTCATTTGTGATTAACCTTTTCAATAAGCTACAGAATTAGCACATATCGTGGTAAAACAGGATAAGAATTGAAATGACAAATAGAAGTGTACGCCATAGTATTACAATACATTACACCATCTTCTGTTGTGATTTGTCCACTTACAGGAACAGGCTCAAATGTCTTCCCATCACTTTCACCAAAAAAAGTATTTAGTATTTTTAAAACAAGGATTGCTTCAGAACTGAGAGCCTGATCTCCTGAGCTATAAACCTGATTTTGACACTAACTTGTTCTGTGACCCTGGGCAGGTCACTTTCTCTATTTGAAAAATGAAAATGAGGCTTTCTTACCAGTTTTACAATACTTGGAGGTATTTACTTTCTCTCATGTCTGAGCCCTTCCTAAGCGGAATAAGTTAATGAATCCTTGCAGCCTTTATTGTCAAATTGACAAACTGCTGCAGAGAGAAAATCATAAAAGGGGAAAAACAAAACACCTAGTTAAATATTACAGAATGCTTTACTCTATAGCTGTGTGTTTTGAACAATCATGCTAAATATTTGAAACTCTTAGGGTA
Source organism: Pelodiscus sinensis (assembly GCF_049634645.1). Taxonomy (NCBI): domain Eukaryota; kingdom Metazoa; phylum Chordata; order Testudines; family Trionychidae; genus Pelodiscus; species Pelodiscus sinensis. The sequence goes on from NC_134718.1 coordinate 40,618,955, forward strand.
TGTCTACACTAGCCCCCTAGTTCGAACTAGGGAGGCTAATGTAGGCATTCGAAGTTGCAAATGAAGCCCGGGATTTAAATATCCCGGGCTTTATTTGCATCTTCCCATCCGGGCGCCATTTTTAAATCCCCTTAGTCCGAACTAACTGCCCGCAGCTACATGCGGCAGTCAAACTTTAACTCGAACTAAGTCCTTAGTTCGAGTTAACTGTTACACCTCATTCCACGAACTAAGGACTTAGTTCGAGTTAACGTTTGACTGCCACGTGTAGCCACGGGCAATTAGTTCGGACTAAGGGGATTTAAAAATGGCTCCCAGAAGGGAAGATGCAAATAAAGCCCGGGATATTTAAATCCTGGGCTTCATTTGCAACTTCGAATGCCTACATTAGCCTCCCTAGTTCGAACTAGCGGGCTAGTGTAGACATACCCTTATACAGTAGAAAAATCTTTCTTCTAACCCAGAATTAATAAAACTGTTTGTCCATGTCCCTCTCTCAGCTTTATATGTCACATGTGTCAAGAAATGTCTATCTCTTTCAAGATAGGCCTCTGTGTTTTGCAGCTTGGATGAAAAGTATTAAACACATACTTGCTAGGGATGTGAAAGTATAACCATGTATATGGTTAACCTTCATGCTTACTTGCAAGCCATGGGCTAACCTTCATAGTTATATGCAAACTTCCAGTATGCATGGGGAGCCAGCTTAAAAGTCGACTCCCCGCATGCACTGTCTCCGGGGGAGCCATATGCTCCCCACATGCTGCTGCCTCTGTGCTAGAGTCTGCCATAACAGGTCACCTCTCAACATTGGAACCTCAGAGTTTTCACTGGATTATTTGAGAGGTTTTAATTTTCAACTCTTATGAGCCAAAAAAGTTTCAAGAAGTGTTCTATCTGTTCAGCAATCATGTGACTGTTTCTCTTTCATGTTATTCATTTCTGTATTTTTTTTAAACTTACAAATACTGATATACTTGAAGAACATGCTTTGCCAATTTTGTGGATTCATGTAATAGAAAGTTAAAACCAATGTAATAGAGGGTCAGTGGGGGATAGAAGCCTGATCAGAGAGTGTGTCTATACAGCACTCTAAACTTGAAATAAGATACGCAATTTGTGTAGCGTGAATTGCATATCTTATTTCAAGTCTATTTTGAAGTAGCTTATTTTGAAATTTGGTACATCTACACAGTGCCAGATTTTTAAATAATGTTCTATTTCAAGACATCCCTTAACTCTCATGGAACAAGGGCTACCGGGATGCCAAAATGGCACACCCATTATTGCGAAAAATATTTTGAAAAACAGGCGGCTTGTGTGGATGCGGGATAACTATTTCTGGATACTGGAATCCGGGAAAAAAAAATCAGACATTGAAAATATACTTCACTTAGGAAGAGTGTTTCCAGTTTGCATTATAGAAAAACCTCTCATATTCAAATGAGCTGATGGCAGCCAAATCAAGAAGAAATGCCAGGGCTGAAAAAAATCAGATGGCTACCAACGTGGACATTTTGGAGATGGTGGGTTAAGGCTATAAGAAATTATCGGATGACCAGGCTTCTAGCAGTAAAGAATGAAATCACTGATTTGGAAGATTGATTCACTGTTATTGAGTCACTGTAGACACATGCCTACGAAACATTAGAGAGACAGACAGAGCTGCAGAGGCATATACATGACATTGATGGATCAGAAAATAGAGTGAGAAGGAACAACAAGAGAATTAGGGAACTCCCTTAAAACCCAGAAGGAGAAACCCAGCTGTCTGTAACACTTTTAATTGTACAATTGTTAAATCTGAGCTCTCTGGAAGGAGTGGAGAGAGTATGCAAGGGGTGTTTTCCCCCCTCTGGTATGAATAATAATAGTAGATACAATGATATATTTGTGACAATTCACCATTATCAGCAGAAAGACAGAGCTCATTCAAAGCTTATACTCAAGGCCAAAAGTTGTTTTTCAGTGAGCAGTTTTCCTGAACTTGAAAGAATGAAAAGAGACCCAGGGGAAATCACAGCAATGCTCAGAAGGGCAAATATCTACCACAGATGGGGTTTCCAATTTGAATTCTCATTCATCTTCCAAAATTGGTATTATACAGCAAGAGACTTTAAATAAATAAATACATTCTCTAGTCACTTGAACTAGAACTCTGGAGCTCAGTTATGCCAGAGATAGAAACCAAGAATAAAATACTGGGAAAATCCTGACAGATGGTGAAACTTGAGAAAGGAGGATAGGAAAAGAAAAGACAAGTCCTCTAGATAATGTACTGTCAGTGATAGAAATGAACCTGAAGAGGAATAAGATAAAGATTACCCATAAGGGACTTCCTGATGTCATCAAGAAAGAACAGTTGTCAAGTAACTATGTTAATGTTAGAAAGGAAGTAGTGTGGTGTTGCTTTAAGGGGATGATCATAATTTTGTAATAGTTGCATTTTAGAAAATAAAGGACAGTAGTGGGTAATGAGTATCCTAGGGCTGGAGGATATTGTCAATAGAAACTTAATGGGGAGGATCCTATAGGTGGAGAATTTGGCATTTTTGAATTACAAGAGAAGCAGTCCAAGTATTCATGGACAGAGTACAAAGGTTAAGGGTTCAGCAAAACACTCATACATTAAAGACCAGATCAGCTTGTTGAAGGGCTTGGTGCCTCCCAATTAAAAGCAAAAAATAAAAAAAATTTAAAATTGTGCAGCACTTTAGGACTGAAAAATTATACCTGGAGGAGCCTTCTATTCCATACTGATTTTTTCAGGGGAGAGATTTGATAAAAAGTATTCTCTTGTCCTAATAACTCAGTCTTGGATTGTAGGAAAGAACTGCACCCATGTGGAAAAGACTATACATTTTATTCACACTCACCCCAGACTAGAATGATTGTTTCTCTCTAAATCCTTAATAATGCAGACAGAATCTGCACAAATTGGCACCATTACACAGTCAAATCATGCACCAAAGAAAGTATTTGATAGGTGGGATAAGTCCTAGAGATACATTTTTGGGGGGAAATGAATAGCTTGTCTCTCCAAAACCAAGACAGAGTTGAAGCAGTTAAAGAGAACATTGTTCAGTACTTTCCGATTAATAAAAGGGTTATTTTCTGGGAGGCAGATAAAGCTGTATTTAGGGACCATTTGGATAAGCAGAATAGAAGGAAGGGGAAGGCAGGAAAGGAGGGAAGGAGAGCTCAAGAAGCAATAGAAGTAGAGTGGGAGATAAAAAGGTTAGGTTACAAGACGGTCATGAAGACAGGTTAAAAAGAATAAGAGCAATTAACTAATATAAAGGGGAACTGAATATATTGATGACAGATGCCACTGAATGCCTGTAGGTATCCAAAGCAGATGTTTTATGAAAAACTAAATAAACGTGATAATATTTTGACTGAAAAGCTTAAAGGGGATTCAACAGCAACATATTATTTCACTAAGTAAAATAGTCAGCAAAAAATAATTATACACCCTATTGAAATATATCAGATAATCCAAGCTTTGAAGTTGTTCAGAAATATCAGTAAATAGCAAGCTTGCCAAAGATAAATTTGATGAAGCATCTTTAGATAAAGAAATAACATAAGAAGAAATCTTAGAGGCAATAGTAAGCATGAGCAGTGGTAAAATTCCAGGAGCTAGTGGTGGTCTAGCTTAATTTTACAAAGTATTTAGGAGGTCTTAGTGGGTCTCAGTTAAAACAAATGATTTACCACAAATATCTTTCTTTTTACAAAATCTTTCTGTGATTATCCCAAATAAAACCCTTGCAAGAACACAAAGGATATTATTAGAATTTATAAGGAACAAGTAAAGCTCAAAAGTGAATTCTTTATCTTGACCTATTGAACAGTATAGGCTAGTTTTTCCAAATATGTATGGTTCTATCAAATTAGGCCGTGCAAAGAAGTAGCATATTGGGGCTACCCTAACCCAGCCAAACACTGGGGCTCTATTAAATAATGAATTGTGGCAATGTAAATGTCACCAGGCTTCCTTGGATTAATAAAAATCCTTTCTAGAAATGTATACACATTCTTTGGCAAAAACTGTTGCGTGCTTTTAGGGTAGAACTAGAGATAAGATAATTACCAAAGGCGCTCAGTAGAAGCAACGTGTCAGAGGTGTTGTGGTGTCGCTTATAAAGTACAGTAGTAGTATCCTATTAAATAGGGAGATCTAATGACTGAATTCCTGTATAATGTCTTTTAAATCAGCTCATTCTTGTAATATTTTGTCTCTGATATTGATATAGTAAAGATTTGTAACGTTACTAATATTTCATAAGTAATAATACAAGAAAAATTCAAAGAATACTGTACAGTAAAGTTAGTTAATAGAAAAAATACCCAACTCTAAGAAATATTTATTAACTGAAAGTTGCTTACATACTATTTAAGTTAGAGTGTTTTGTTTCAAAATATCTAACATCCCGTCTCTGATCTGTTCATTTAGGGTTTAATGAAGAAATTCATCCGCTGTTCTACACGAGTGACTGTAGGAACCATCAAGAAGTTTCTCAGCTTGAAATTAAAGCTTCCAAGTTCTTACGAGGTAAATTCCCCCGTACATATACACACTCGCCTAACTGCAAAATGTTGAATTTAAGATTCAGCTAAACAAAGGATTTTTAAAATAATTGTATCAATGGGTACACTGCAGTATTCAGTCTCAGATAAAAGGTTTCCTAAACCTGGAAATGAGTCATACTCACTAAAGGGCACTTGGATTGGGGCACACCCAGCTTCAGTTACTGTTAGGGAACTTCCATATAAATTTTGCTTGTTGCTCAGCTTTAGAGTGACCATCACTTTACTGATAAAACAAAGTTAAGATTCTGTCAATAAAAGTCAGGGACTAGTTACAGGCCTCCATGAATTTTTGTTTGTTGCCTGCGACCTGTCCCTGACTTTCACTAAAAATATGCTGTGGTGGGGGGGAACAAATAGAGAGCTGTTGGGGGCTTGCAGTTGCTTCAGTGCCTGGCACTGCTCTTGTGATAGTGACTGACCCAGCCCCAGCCAATGCTCTAGCAGTCCTGGGGCTAACCACTGGCTAGCCCTGCCACAGGGAATAACCAACCCCAATCAGGAACTTCAGCAGCCTAAGGATGACAACTGCTCCAGCCCTGCCCAAGAAGAAGTAACAGAGTTCATGGAAGGTCATGGAATCCGTGACTTCTGTAACAGAATCGTATAATTATCTTTTCAGGTGTTTGATATACATGTACATGTTTTCTATTCTTGCTTTCTCTTATCTGTTTAACAACACAAGTGAGCCCTCTATCTATAACTGCTGGGAGAAAAGTAGTAGTGACTAGACACCACCAAAACATTCTGCAGTTTCATTAGAGATCCATCCTTTTTCACTGTGCAATGTGAAAAGCAGTCTAGTTCCTAGAGTCTAGGTCCTCCAATAGCCTCCATTACTATAATATCTAAACACCTCATGATCTTTAATATATTTTTCCTCACAGTACTCCTGTGAGATGGGAAAATAATCACTGGCCAGTGGAGCAACTCTTCTGCTAACCAACAAAATCTAAATTTCTAAAATTCTCACTGGAGATAAATCCTAAGAGACAATAAACATGGGTGCCTATGATGCCATTTTGGTAAAAATGCTTCTCATGATGGAATCTCACTTCATCACATAACCACATTTTTGGGTTATTCTTAAATTTTTTAACAAGCAGGAGAGTATGATAGTCGTATGTGTATCCTTAGGACTGAAAGAGTATTGCAACATTCAGAGTATTCTCCAGGGCGCACTGTATTGTACAGCCGCCTTCTTTGCTCAGGTAACTGTATGGGAATAATAGAATCAATATTTTAGGGGGAATTTATCTGCATTGACATTTATCAACATGTTATTTAAGTCAATATATAGTTCGGACACTAACAGCCTCTGATGGGATTATTAAAAAGTTAAGAGATTCACTTATGATTTCATTTAAAAGTAACAATGTGATATCGGCTGCACTCTTGTAATATTTTTTAAGCTGGATGTACTATGCAATGGTGAAATCATGGGGAAGGATCATACTATGGAATTCATCTATATGACAAGATGGAGACTAAGAGGTGAAAATGTGAGTACTTTTATAATTTTTACATGTAATTATGTTTGCCTTTCAATAGAAAGTGTTCCGTGATCTTTACAAAATCTCACACACACACTAGATTATTTATATTAAAACATTCTAAGATTAGTTATTGAAATACTACAACTGGCATGCTATACAGATATTGAAATTCAGAATTAGCAGGAATACAAAGTTTCAATATAAATTCTAATTTTGAATTCTTAGGTGAAATATCTGAAACCACAAACACTTAATCATCCTGAGAATTTCAGCTAAAATAGTATAATCCCTTACCTTGCAAAAGTCTAGGAATTTGGGTCTAATCAATCTGTATTCAGAATGCTCTCTTTATAACATGTTGGGACATTGAGAAATCATTTGAGTCATCTAATGATTTTGACAGTACTTAATTCTGTTAACATAATGTCCACAACGGAGAGGACTGCTAATTATTTCACCCACATATATAGTTTAGAAAACAATAGCTATCTTGCTAAAGCACATTTTTTAGTGATCAGATTGAGTTAATAACCCTTAGATTTGCTTTGGACCATTAACTGTTCCTATTTGGTCACTTGTTAAAATCATCTTGTTGTCTCTTGCATTTATTTTATCTGTCTTTTATATATTCATTCATGCATGTGTGGTTATATATTATACTTTATCTTGCAAAGCTTTGCTTTTTGTGCAGAGTGGTTGCATTTCAGTGCAAGAGGAAGTTGTACATGGATTCAGTAAAGGTTAAGTACCAGTGTAATTTCACATAGTAAGCTGTAGTAAATTCAAGACCCCCATCACTCTGTTTTTCCATTTTATAAGTACTCACTATGGCTGTGTCCAGACTCAGAGGTTTTTCCGAAAAAAGTAGCCTTTTTTCGAAAAAACTTCACCTGCGTCTAGACTGCAGCTGCGTTCTTTCGAAATTAAATCGAAAGAACGCGGCTTTTCTTTCGACGGCAGTAAACCTTATTTCATGAGGAAGAACGCCTTTTTTCGAAAGTGCTCTTTCGGAAAAAGGCCTTCTTGAATGCCAACAGGGCTTTTTAGAAAGTGAGCATCCAGACTCACTCGCTGCAGTACTGCTTGCAGTCTAGACGCTCTTTTTCGAAAGAGGCTTTTTTGAAAGATACTTTCGAAAAAGCCTCTTTCGAAGGAGGCTTGCAGTCTAGACATAGCCTATGGCATTGGCAGTGGAGACAGGAATAAGCACAATGTTGATCAAACAACTCACAAACACCTTAACAATTTTACCTTAAAACCTAGAAAGGCCTTTTTAAAAAAAAATAATTTGTGCATAGCAAATATTGACTGGATTTGGCAGAATATTGTCCTGGGATTAAACTGGAACGAGGGTTAAGGGATGCCGAAATAGCGTGCCCATTATTTTGAAAAATATTTCTAAATAATGGGTGGCTTGTTAAGACGCGGGGTATCTATTTTGGGATACCTCCAATATCCCGAAATAGCCACTCAGTGTAGACATACCCTAAGGAAATATTGAGGAGAAATGAGGCAATAATAATAGAATGCATTCATGATAGCTGAAATTACTGGCTCCTGTCAATGGATTCTTGAGAATAGTATTGGTTTGGGGGCAATAATTATACTATTTGGTCAAATGCCCATATTTGCTCCATCTTAAATTTTTCCAGAAAATGAAAAGAAAAATGTTTTCTTAGGTATATATGATGTTACTGAAAACTCAGTGAAATTTTATGGAATGTTTATAGGCATATACAGAATCTCCATTCACCTTTTTAATTGGATGTAAAATAATCTTAATAGCTCATGATTAAAAACAAAAACCAATAGAAATTATAAAATATATAATACTGTCATCTTTGAAGTAGCTTAAGTCTCTTCATGGTATTGTTCCTGCCTGGAAGAAATATTTCAAAATTTTATATTTTTGGTAACAAACTCTCCAATTATTACCCTGTTTGGAAAGTTATTTTGGGGGGCTGGAATTATCAAGAACCTTATAGTAAGGCAGCCCCCATGATATCTACCCTTCTTTGGTTGTCTAGCCCTGATCTGATTAAGTTTGTTTTAGGCCAAAGTGTAGTACAAAAGCATTACTGGTTCTTATTTGATAATCTCTTCCTCTGATGGATGAAGATCAGGTAAATCCATTATCTGTGACTATGATGTTGTTTATTGTGAGCTTTTATTGATGTACCTGTGGACACTAGGAGAGCTTTATATAGTCTAAAACACAGAGATTATTTATTCCTTGGAAAACGCTTCCTACTTTAAAAGTAATTAATTTTAATTCTCTCATTTGAAACAAAAAATAATTAAATGATTGATAAATGTATGTGTCCAGTTGTGGATGCCTCTTATCTGATCAGAAAATCATCTTCCCTCGCAGTTTCGGTGTCAGAACTGCTCATCTTCGCAAGTCTGCTCACAGGATGGCACTTTTTATCAGGTAAGAGGCACTCACGACTGTACATATTACAGGACCTGTAAACATTTTAATTGAAACTCATTGTGGAGATTTTATAAATCTATGTTCTGCTAGCTAAAACTTGACATATAAGGTCTAAATCTTCTGTGTATTCATTCAGTAAAGCTTGTATTGATTGAATGAAGGAATGAATGAATTATATTTAGGCATTATAAGGTTTATGATTTGTAAAATAAGGGCTCTTTATCATTATGCTTTAGTGCATAAAATGATCAGCAGGCTGCTAAAAGATGTCTCCCACTCTTCCCTTTCTCCTCTTATCTTCCCTTATTATTATGTGTAGTACTGCACGGTTAGGAACATAATGGAAGTTTATACCTCTATAAAGTATCCAAAATTGGCTACTGCCAAAGGATCTGGGGACACATGGACCATTGGTCTGTTTCATTATGACAAATGTTAGATTTTTATTGTTGTGTTCCTTTTTACTGCTTTAAAATTTGGAGATGGGCTGAAAACCTCCAAATCTAAACATCTAGAACATTGGAATTGAAATCTGATCAAAACTTTCTCAATTTTTCAGAAAGTTTACAGGGAGTGTTATGATTTGGCTTATTTTAAAGAAGTTTGCAAATTTGGATCTGGACCTGGTTCCTGTGTTTAATTTGAACCCATCACTATTAAAAATGGTTGTTTTTTAAGAATGACCCCAAAATGGACTAATATTATTTTTTTACACTGAAAAGCAAAATTAATGATAGAGGGTCAAATTCTAATAAAAACTACAATTGGCAATTGTGCTGACTCAGTTTAGTAACTTGGGTATAAGGAAGGGCAAAATTCAGTCCAAAGTGAGAAGGTCTTATAGATAAACATTTCTGTTCGCACATCATAATTTGTATTTGCAGTTAGCTTAACATTTTTAGTAGTATGCAGACTTTGTGCACAAGAGTTCTGAGCACAGTATAAACTCACACTAGGTTTTAGGAGTGTAATTATCCTCATTACTAGTGTGTAATTCCCATTAGTGCTAGTAGAAGTTAGGTGTGTTTAGAAGCAAATGCGTAGTTCAGGAGCATTAGTTTGAAGTGCAAAAGATTTTCAGTAATTCCACACAACTTAAAGTCTGTATCTCAACTGAGGTTGATTCTGCTAGAGGAGTCAGAGGCTATTTGAACCCCATGGTCCAGGTGATATAATAAACCATTCTTGATTTTGTGTTAGAGAAGCTCCAATACTGTAGTAAAGTTAGTTGGGGAAATATCAAACTTAGACTGAAAAAATATACATTTTATAAATAGAATTTTCAGCACCAAGTAACCAGAAGTTCCATGATCCTTCCATGATCACAGTGATCCTCAGTTTATGTATCTAAATGGATGGGTTGCATTTTTGTGACTGCAAGATTGAGAGCTATTGAAAATGTAACTCTGAATGAATATGAAGATAATTAATTTCAGGAGATTTCACTCCTCCTTTCTCATGGAATCAAGTGACTCTGGCTGACTTGACTTTTAAAAGAGTTGAGTAAATGTGATTTTCATTGGGTAATACTGGTTATAGTGGGAGCTGTTGTCTGTACTTCTGAAATATCAGGTCACATATTGCATCTTAGAATTTAGTTAACCAGTGTGAGATCTTATGAATGTTTTTGTCAAATCTCACAGCACAGGATTAAAGACACTATCTATAGGATCACACAAATGTTGTTGCAGTATGTCACACACATAATTTAAGTTACATAGTATATGCACTGTGTGTGGATGATATAATCTGACTCCTGAGATCACCATGATAATATAATAGATCATTCTTGATTTTGTGTTAGAGAAGTTCCAATGCCTTAGTAAAGTTAGTGGGGGAAATATCAGACTTAGACTGAAAAGATATCCTTTTCCTTATATTTTTGAAAACTGGTTGTGAATGTAAATTTTATTGAAATGTATAAAACCACATTAATCTGTTATTAACCCTAGAGATAAGTTCTTACTTTCCTTACAGTGTGGTATAACTGTATTTTCTTTGTATTTCATATAAACCATTTCTTCATATTATCCTTGTTTGTCTTTTTTTGTTTGTCTATTTGTTCGTTGTCTTCTTTTTTAAATTTTTGTTTCTAGTCTTACCCTATGGTACTGCAGTATCGACCCAGAATTGACTTTGGTTAGACCAAAGGGCCAGATCCCACTGAGATGAATCCTGCACTATTTGTTTACCCATCGACAGATTGCACAATGAATGGATGTGCCTGGATTAAGAGGACACAACCAGATTTTCAGCATGCAAATAAGGACATTGTATTTCTTAAAGTTGTCAGTTGCATCTTTGTTGTTTCTATTAGAGCAAGCCAAGTGCCATTCTGCTACTGAAATGTGCATAAGATATTTGTAGTATCTTAAAAATGTGCTGCAAGTCATAGCCAAAATCATGACATATATAGTAAAGATTCAGAAACTACAGAATATTTTGCCTGCCTGTTAGAAAAGTTTTCTATTCTAATGTTGATTACACTAGCAAAATGGCAGAATGCTCATTCCATGTGGTAGTGCAATTGTCACATATTTACTGTTTTACTGATTATTGTTGTATAAATGATAGAGAACTGTACAAAAGTTAAGAATTATACCTTGAAAATATTTTGTATAGAAAATATATTTAGAACAGTGGTAATTTTGCAACTACATTGTTACGTTTTTCATGAGTCTGGGTATATCTCACTCATCAGCGTATAGCAATCATTTTGCAGTGAATGAAGATTATCCTTGCAACAATATTAGAACACAGTCATTAAACTGAGCCATTTTATTTTATCTAAATAGATTATTTTAGTATCACCTGCCCTAATGAGTGAAAAATTTTATGGCTTGCCTGAAGGTTGGAATTTGATATTCAGTTATTTAGGATTATGGTAGCTGGTCAAATTACATTATTTTAATAATGTCAGCATAAAAGTGAGGTTAAAATCATATAAATGTTTAATAAAAAGCAGAAAATCCTGTTTAAAATTACTCCACGTGGCAAAAATTTATGCATCTTTTGTCACTGTTGTCATTCACATTAAGGATTTCATTTTAAGATTGGGTTTACTTGTGTTCAAGTTTGGCATATAATAGAGTAAAATAATGCAAACTACTGTAATAAATTTCTAAATACATAGCTTTTATGGCATTAAATTTCTGTTTATCTGAGGTTCAGTAGCTATTGCAGATTAATTAGTTAATGTCACATCATAAAGCTAGTTCCATAAAACTAGAGGTAATGCAATATAGTAGATAAGCAGTCTGATGGAAATAATTCAGCCTGTACAAAACATGTTTTTCTCAGACCTAAGAGTGGTGGGGGAAAATGTGATTTTTGCCTTAGGTATGACAAATATAATGGTTTTAGTGCAGAAAATTGTATTAAGGTTTCTGGTAACCTTAATACAGGAAGCATTGTGTTTCAACTGTTTTCTGTACTCTTCCATTGTCTTTGCTCAGTTTGCAAGTCAGAGTAGGTTTTTACTTCAAACTGTGCGGAAATAATTACTGTTCAATACTTGGTATAATTTCTATTTAATGCACATCTACCAGCATTCCTATTTATTTTTATATGACTATGTATACAACAGAAACAGTTGACTTTCAGAAGCTACTATAGAATCCAACAAAGAAAAACTAAATGTAAACCATGAGATCTAAGCATAAAAGATGGATTATGGGAAATAGCTCCAATAGAAGTTTAGTGTCAGTACAATTTATAAGTGTAGGGCATGCAAACAAGCATGCATGATGGGCGAAATGCTGGGCCCTTTAAATCAGTGACAGTTTTGCTATTGACTTAAGTGACAACAGGCTTTCATGTTATTCGTATACACTGAGTCAAATGCTACTTTTGTGTTCCAAAAGCCACATAACAAGAGGGAATGGAGACATTGCCCACTAGCATTCTGTAAGAAATCCTGCCATTGCAGATCAAGAGTGCACATAGTATGCTGAGACAGAGTGCCATGGGAAACATTTGGAGTACTCCCTTCAGCTGGCACAGTATGCTTGCTGACTGGTATTGGAGCTAGTTTGCCCATTCTGTTGATAGATGCACTTGCTGATTACAAAGTCTAAACATCTCTTGCCCTCCCAATCCATTACATGCTCATTGGCAGATCTGATGAGTTGCTCCATATGGATATACCCGGCTCCTACACAGAGCCTTAACAAATGCAATGGTACTCTTTACAGATTTGCAGGCATGGGATCCAAATTTCTATTGCATATCATTATTATATGCATTATACTAAATTCCTTTATAAAGTTAGCAATAGGATGTTATTTCTAAATATTGATATATATGTACAAAAGACACCTTACAATTTTCATATCCTTCACATCATAGAAGTGTTGTGTTTATGCCAGGAGTGTTTTCAAGGTGGCTTCATGTTAAAATGCAAGGTTTGTTTCAAAACTTTTGGGTTCAGTTTGTCATAAAATTAATAGCAGGTTTTTCAAGCTTAATTTTAATTGATTTGGGAGTCAGTGTATTTCTTTAACTGTATATTTGCTAGTTTGATAAATTTGGATTAAGTATTTAAACAAACGGAAGGGCAGCATAACATTTGTTTGCAGTATTGTTGTAGCCCGGTAGTGTTAGAATATTTGAAAGACAAGATAGGTGAGGTGATATTTATTGGACCAACTTCTTCAGGTGAAAGACAAGCTTTCAGGCTCACGTAACTCTTCTTCAGGTCTGAGAAAAGTGTAGTGTGTCACAGCTAAATACCAGATGAAACAAATAGCTAAACAGATGGAGTTTAATGCATTGTAAAATGCATTAAAGATGAAGTGAGCAGTTAACCGCTTTGCAGCCATGGGACAAAGAGGGCTACTGGGACATGGATTGTTGCAAAGAGCTATATAAACAGTATCTTTACTGAGTCCATAGTTTTTAATGTCTAGCACCCCAATGAATTTTTTCCAGCTTTTTAAGGCATTATGCAGGCTTCCTTTCATAATGAGAAGAGGTTAGATATGGAGTGATTGCTTTGTAAAAGGTATTTGGCCATGAGTGATGGGGTGTTTTTAGTCTTTATCATTGTTTTGTGTGAGTTCATTTAAGAATGTAGTAATTGTCTGGTTTAATCCACCATTGTTGAGGCATTTAGTGCAATGGATGAGGTACACCATATGTTGAATTAGGCATGTGTAGGTCTAAATGGTCTTGAAAGATATGTTATGGAAGATATCGATCATATGAAGTGGAGATATGCCATCTGGGTTGGCATCTGTTCTGGTTTTGATGCCACTATGAGTTGATATGTCCTTGTCTGTGGGCAGCTTGGTTATGATGATGACCTTGATGAGGTTGGGAAGTTGCTTGAAGGCCAGAAAAAGGGCTCAGGAAAGATTTCTTTCAGGCTATAATTATTGATTGCCCTACATGAGTTCCAAAGTGGAACTCCCATATCACCTGTGACAAAACATTTTTTTTTCACATAATAATAACTCCATATCTGACTACTCAGTCCTAGTGCTCAACAAAAACCAGCACAACATCTTCGGAAGCTTAAATTCAGAACCTTTGCTGGACACTAAAAAACATTCACTCAATTAAGATCCTGTATTGTTGGCTCTCTGCAACAATATGTCCTACCAATGCAGAAGTGCTAACTGCCCACTTTATCTTTAATGGTCTCTTGAAACACATTTACTTCTTATGTTTAACAGTCTATTCTTTCTTGTGCTTAGCTGTGACAATCTGAGTATCTTTCCCAGATCCAAAGAAGAGCTCTGTAAATGTGAAAGCTTGTTTTTTTATTCAGAAGAAATTGGTCTCATAAAAGCTATTCTCTCACTTACCTGTCTAACCCAAAATTTATCACTTTATGTCCATTCTTAAGTATATAACAGACAGAATTTTGCATCCAGCCAACAAATTCATATTGGATTTAGTATGGCCACTGAAAATTCTTTTTAGCATGTCATGAGGGCCCATGAGTGACAATGAATAGAGGTTTGAATGCTTCATAAGATTTTCTGCATTCTCAATTCAGGGAGCCAACAGTTTGCCTTGCTCAGAATTATCAATTATGTTTTTGCATTATTTTTTTAATCCGGGTCAGAACTGGATTAAGGAAGTCAAATGTTCATTGTAAGCAGATATGTTTTCAATATACTTAGCTGAGAATCCTGGTTTTCAGCACTTTTATAAACATGATCAAACTACCTACAATTATGAATTTCTGGTATGACAGCATAGTGCCTGCTTGTGGTTTGATTGGATACTTTTCTAGGGATCAGTTGATAACCAAATTGATATATATGTGGGCAACTTGCATAAAGCAAGTGCTGTTTCTGTTGTAGTAAAGTCCTCTTTTCTTATATTGCATAGGTGCAACATGTATACAGATATGTACCTGTGTTTATCCCTGTTGACACATTGTGCCAATTAAAAAATATGAAAAGTATAAGAATAGTGGAGGGCATGTACCGACACTTTTGAGTGCCAAAGTCTGATTATAATGCAGTGGGTACTTAAGTATTTAATGAAACTCACACATGTTCCAATAAAAAAGCACACTATTATTTACAAGCATGCTTGATGTGGACATTTCAATAGCACCACTGCATAAAGTCAATCAGGAAGGCAGAAAATAGATGAGCCTACAAAAGCTATTTTACATATATCCATATTGGTGGCACCCAACTACAATGGGGTGCTTGCCAAACATAGAATGAGATACTTTCCCCAAATGTACATCCTTTATCCCACTAGGTTGAGGGTTTTTCCTAAAATGAGAGTCCAGAATTTATGTCCACCTCCTTTCTGCAGTTTGCCTAATAATAGAAGTCAAATTGTAATGCATTTTGTTAGACTAGAAATCTCTATGGATTTTATGTCCTCTAACATACTGTAAATTATGAGTGTACAGAGTGGGATTTTGTAAGATTTAAAAGGTATATATAGTACAAATCTATTAGATTAGCATGAAATGTGCATTACATTGTATACTATTAAACTACCTTGACTAAGCGCCCGATCTTGCAAACATATGAATAATTCTTTTTTGATGGAATAGCCCCTCTGTAGTCAGAGGAATTCATCACTACAATAAGAATTACTCATGTTTTTAGGATCAGACCCTATCATTGTATTGTTTGCTCAGATAGGAAAATAATTAATGTGCAACAAAAATGTAACTATAGTCTTTTAATGAAATTTTATATTGCAAAT
Organism: Pelodiscus sinensis; assembly: GCF_049634645.1. Lineage (NCBI taxonomy): Eukaryota > Metazoa > Chordata > Testudines > Trionychidae > Pelodiscus > Pelodiscus sinensis. Next base: position 40,634,660 of record NC_134718.1, read on the forward strand.
TATTTTGACTTCTGATTTTACTGAAAAATGTTATTTTAAAGGAACATGGTGGATTACTAATACAGGATATCTTTTAGACCCACTTTATACATTTTAAATAAGAATATTTTTTCTGTGTATTGTAAATGTTCTAAATATTTTCAGTATTAGTATTTCTGAACATTAGAAGAAACTTATTTCAAGCAAAACAAGCAGCGACATCAAAGAAATATTTTCTGTTAATTAGGCATTTCAAATAGTGGCATATATGTTATCTCACACTTTAGAAACTATTTTTAAAAGATGTGCTTTTTGTCAAGTCAATTTTATTTTCCCCTAAGCAATAATCTTGAATTCTGGATCCTTATGTTTTCCCTATTCTGAGATATTTTGACTGTATTCTTCTTGCAAATACCAGAGGTAATTCAGACTTATCCATCAGGATTTAAGGTTGGTCACACTCTTTAAATTTACCTTCTGCAGCACTGAGTGGTGGACAGGGCTGTCATTTTATCCACTGCAATGTTATCTGTTAAAGCAGATTTGGGGACAGTAGTAACCAAAATCTTTTGCTCTCTACTCTCACATTGTGAACCAAAATTTGTAGGGCTTTTCTGAGCTCATTTGCTCTATTTGTTTTCCATTTCCCTATCACCACAGAGGTCAAGAGGCAAAATGTGTGTGACAAGGTCTGAGGAGTCAGGGAGTGGTATTTCATGGAAATTGCAGCAAAACCACAACAACCAACTTAACCAGACTCTAAGGACTTGTATAAATAAGGTGGGCTAGATTCATGCCCCAGCTTGCTGTAAGCTAGACAAGCCCTAATTGATTTAAGTCTTAGACAGCATTGCCAATTCCCAATTCTCTGAGTTTCAAAACACACAGATGGAGAAGGGAGAGAGAGAAAGAGATCGGGATCTTTCAGATGGGACTTCTGAGAAAGGACCACAAGACATTCTTCTGATGTCTTTACAATGGCTGCTTTTGAATATAGTCATTACCAGTAAGAAGTTTGTTCCCATTACTGATAAACTATTTAATATTTCCTACAGCTCTGCAAGCGGCTACACAAGCACTTCAAGGGTATGTCTAGACTACATGGCTCTGTCGACAGAGCCATGTAAACTAGTTTACCCGGCATAGTCAATGAAGCGGGGATTTAAATAATCAGGGGATCAGTCGGCAAAGGCTTCCCCAGCCGACAGATCCGTGTCTAGACTGCCGCGCTGTGCCAGATCAGCTGATCGTTGGCACAGCGCGGTGGCCATGTGTATTTTAATAAAGCGGGGATTATTTAAATCCCCACTTCTTTGACTATGCCGGGTAAACTAGTTTACATGGCTCCGTCAACGGATCCATGTAATCTAGACATACCCCAAGAGAGGTGGTAGGGATATGGAAAAGCCTGTAGATCTGAGCTGCCTCTTGTATTTGTAGGAAGAGAGAGATGTAGCTCTAATATTTCAGACTGCAGGAGAAACCAGTCCCAAGAGATAAAGATTCCATGATTATGTTAACAAACCAAAGAGAGGCATTAGATTCTATTTGCATATTGCTATGATAGATGTACTTTTCTTATAGTAAACTGTGTGTATATATATATAATTTTTTCTAGCAGGTAATTTTAAAGAGAGTTTCATATGTGACATATAGAAGGACGATGGATGTGATTAACATAGTTTTGTTGCTATTTTCCTTAAGGTGATGAACAACAGCAGAGTTAGGATAAAGAGAGAATGGAGTTGTATATAAAATTATTACCAGGGTAAACCATTGTTGTGCTGCTGGCTATAATCTATTTTTTATTGGAAACAAAGGTGAAGCAAAAATGTTTACTGTAAAAGTTAAAAGAATTTATTCTGTGGTGATATTCTGGTCCTATACTTGTGTTTTGTATTGTAACAGGCGATTAGCAATGTAAATGTCGCTTTTGTGTCTGAGGGATTTTGGTGCAGGATAATCAGAGTTGCTCACTGTACCTTTTTACTGGAAAAGGGAATTCTGATTGACTTAAATTATTCCATGCATCCTATCAGATGTTTGTTTGTTTAAAAAAAGACTATATTTTTATTACTGATTTGCTTGCCTAATAGTTGTAAGGGACATTTTAATACCAAAGGTAAACCATCCAGAATCTGATGTGGAATAAGGCATTGTAATTTTCCATTGAGAAGTGAAGTGGCCATCTCTTTCATCAAGAATAGTGCATCTGGTATCAACCAAACCTGTGGTACTGGTCTTAGCTCTTTATCTGGCATTCCAGTCAGTTTCTTAAGAACAGATAAATATGGAAATTAACATATTTTACCAGTCATGGGTAGAAAGAGTAGTCTCTTTGGTCATGGGTAATATGTATTAACAAAAAGAAGCATAAAGGCTTGAATTACTGATATCTGTGCTATACCTGGTCTGGGAACTAATAAAATACTTCACTGTGCTGTCAATCTCATAAACCTTCTAAAGCACAAAATAGTCACTAAGATACTTTTGGGGTTTCTAGCTGTATCTCTGTGAATTTTTGGAGGGGGGGAAAGGACAGAATTGGAGGATCAAGCAAAGATGTTGAAGTTTTACAGAACTTGTAGCTTTTTTTTTTAAGCAAATGGCATTGTTTTCAATAACATGAGACTATTAATTAGCAAAAAAATCAAGCTTATTTTATGTTCTGTGCAGTAAAAAATTTAAAAATGGATCAATCTCTTGCATTTCTTTTCCAGGATAGTCCTTACCTAGATTGGAAAAAAACAGTAATTATTTTAAAAGATGAATTTGCAGTAAGTCTTATTTCTTTTCTTTTTTTCTGGAGTGGAAACTTCTTGGGATAAAAATTAAGCAGTACATAATTTTGTAATTTTCCCCCAAATATAAACTCAAAACATTTTGCATTTTAAAAAAATCAGTGCAAAGCCTGATTTGTTAGATGTTCTAGTCTACTGAATAGTCTGTATAGAGTACTCTAAATGGCATTTTTTGGATGGGGGGCCTAAGTGTCCTTATATAAGCTGTGATCCAAGTATTGATTTAAAAAAAAAGGAGCTTATGGTAGGCAGTAAAAATGTTCTTGCATCTGGTCAGTGGCTATCACTTTTTCATACAATAGCCCTCACAATACTTAGGCTATGTCTAGACTGCATCCCTCTGTCGACAGAGGGATGCAAATCAAGCACATCGAAATTGCTAATGAAGCCGGGATTTACATATCCTGCACTTCATTAGCATAAACATGGCTGCCACTTTTTAAACAGTTTTTTCGAAAAAATTGCAGTCTAGATGTGGATCTGTCGAAAACAAACCCTTTTTCGACAGATCCTGTCTTCCTTAAAAAATGAGGTTTACGGGATCTGTCAAAAAATGGTTTATTTTCGACAGATCCGTGTCTAGACTGCATTTTTTTTAAAAAAAAAAACTCAGTTAAAAAAAAAAAAGCAGTGGCCATGTTTATGCTAATGAAGCACAGGATATTTAAATATCAGCTTCATTAGCAATTTAAATGTGCCTAATCTACATCTCTCAGTCGACAGAGAGGTGTAGTCTAGACACAGCCTTAGAGATTATAGAAGATACTATAATGTTATGTTGCTAATTTTCTTTTAAAATAAAAAATATGTTAAGCTTTTTGTCAAAAGTGGTAACACCTTATTACAAATAAACCTTTTTGTGGTTGTAAAATTTAGCCTATAAATCATTCAAATTGAAGTGAAAAGAAAATACCAGGTCATTGTTAATGACTTAGTCTATCCTACTATTATGAATATATGTATTTTTGTAAAGGAAAAGCACTTGTAGATATTTAATCAGTCCAATATCTGTGTTTATGTTTTGAAAAAACAAAATGCTGCTTAGAGAATCACTTAAATATTTTTATTTTTGTGTTTAAATGCATTCTCGGTTGATTTATAGAATGTTTCTTCTGTACAAAGCTATATAGTTGTTATCGCTGGGCTAAATGCATTTATACCTAAACTTAGCCAAATATATCTGACCATTCTACAAAAAAAAAGTCTACATTATCAACAGTTTGATTGCATAACAATAGTACGGTGCTCTTTTTTCATTTTTGACATTAGTTTCTTCTACCTTTATAACATTCCTACTTGACTGTATTTGTTGTGATACAGCAAATTTAATTGTGAGGGTCACATTCCAATGGATCTTATAAGGTATACAGTATTTTTACATAGTCCATTTACAGTTTATGCAATCTATAAAATTGTCTAAAATTTCAACCGATTTGCTAGATATCTGTATTTAATAGTAAATTCCCCACAGAATGAAAATGACATACCAGCTACGTGATATATTATATTTTCATAGTGCAGTAGGACATATTTGATATTCAGTATTTTTTAATTTTGGAAAACTGCAGCTGGAACATATACATGTTACAACTGCAACTTTTCAGTTGTTAGTACATAGTCATTTGTACCAACTGTTCTTTTAGGCTACTTTTTTGAAAATACAAAAAGACCCCATGAAAATAACATTAGGGTTTAATCTTACAGAACCATGGAAATTGAAATGGAAATGATGGCTGAAATTCCATTCTTAACCTATTTTTCTGCCTGCTTGTACCATGTTATGTTTGACTAGCTAAAAGAACCCAGCAATACATACACCATTGCAAATTAATTCTACCAGATAACTGTTGAAATCAAACTGTTGACCAAATTGTCATCTCAATTTCACACATATAAACCCATAGTCATCACACAATGGGACTCTGCATGGGTCCACACTAACTAATCCTGAGGCTAGGTCACAGCTCTGGATATAATGGTGTCTCTTGACTTTTATATTTTTGTAAATGATATCTGACTATGGCCAAGAGTTCCCACCTGAACTTTTAATTTTCTTACGTTTGTGGGGTCTGTCATATATCTGGCATCAGTAACATGTAATCATTTATGTAAGTCTTCTATGAGCTTGTGAAGATTAGTAATTATAAGCCCAGCAGTCCACAGTAAATTACAGTGTTGCAGTCTAAATTTTTGTAAATATTTACATAATTAAGGAGGTAGACTACAAATACTTGCAAAACTATTTCCATATACAGTTATGCTTTTTTAAGTTCTTAAAATGGTCAGCATTTTTAAAAACATCTTACAATTTAAGTATTTTAAAATTGTTGTAAAATAGTTGTTAATGGTATTTCCATAGTAAATCAATGAGAGCTCAACATCTCAGGGTCAACAACGTAGCATTTTAGATTGTCAAACCAGTGTGAATTATAAACGTAATATATATGCAAAATATATATTGCAAACCTGTTGCAGACCTATATATTTTTTAAACAACCAAATGAGTATTTTTGTTAAAAGTGTGTAAAACAAATACTGCAATTTCCCCCACCGCTACCAAAGGTCACTCAGAAATATTCTTTTCACCTGAGTTATAAGCCTTTTTAAAAGAGGGTTGTCCTGGAAAAGGATGATAAACACATAACTGCATTAGAACCAGTGAACTCTTCTATAATTATGTACTGAGTTGGTACTAGACTTCATTTTGGTATAATCTGCTCTGTGTTGTATTTTGATGCAGAGTGAAGTGAGTTTGTTTGGAGTTATATCTGCATTTGTAAAGAGGGTAAATTTTAGTACAGTAAATCATGCAAACTCTGTAAATGGACACTTTAAGAAATTTTGTACTAAATATATTTGATATGTAACTGTTTCTTACTGTGTGACTGTATGTTTGCTTCAGTAACTATGTTAAATTGAGTGTTTCATGTTAATGTCAAGAATGTCCATGGCAACTTCATTACTGCTATAGTAAATTACAATTGTATATGGTCCATATGTGGCAAGATGCCTCTAGCCCAGTTGAATTAATCCTATGAAAAATCTAGAGCAAGAAGTATAACTAATCTGCTTACTAGCACTGAATTGCTCCTTTCTGAAAGCAATAAATATATTCACGTTGTAACATCTGTTGTGCAGCCTACATATACAAGTTGTTTTGTTGCATTTTGTTTTCTATATAATTTATTTTGTGCAATAAAAAGTTTCTCTGGTTTAACTCACTTTTTCCTAGATTGTATAAATATTTGAATTCAAATCTAATCATGCAGGCTTTTTAGACCAATTAAATAGCAGGTGCCTTGCTTCAAGGAATCTCTTGTAGCAATACCTGATTTAACTCTCAAGTTGAGTAATGCCTTCTAAAGGAGTAGAGTGTCCTGGTCATTGATGGCACTCCCCTAACCACAGGATCAAGCTTTAAATTAAACATAACACATGAGGTGACCTAAACAAGAGGAGAAGAGATAAGATATGACAGTGTTAGAGCAATGACAGATTAGGACTACTTGTTAAATTGTTGGCTCTTTTTGGAGGGCACTAGTAATCAATAAATATTAAAATGTACAAAGAGTATTTAGAAATGAAAACTTCACTCAGAATGTAACTCTGCAAAAACCTCCTGTTAAAGTTATCTCATACCAATGCTCCAGACCAAGAGGAAATGAAACACAATATATTTTGCTAGATCAAAAGGTCAGCATGCACTTGTTTTATGTGGAAGATTGTTGAGTGTTCTCTCAATTCAGGATTTTTAGAGTCACTAACAGCAACCAGTTAACTTTAAGTATTCTTCTGTATTAAATTTCCACTAGATCAGTGTTTCTCAATCATACCAGGAACTGACTTGTTACCTTTTTAAGCTGAAACGGTCAAATCTCAGGACCTGGCACTGGTCCAAGTAATTGAAAAACGTTACTCTATATTCCATCATATATATTTCTCTTGAATTTATATGACATTTATAAAAAGCTATGTGGAAGTTCAAATATTACACTGCCTTTCTCCCCTACAGTAGAAGACAGGATGTGCAGTGACCATTGGAGCATAGCTTCATCAATTATTTGCAGTTTAAAGAAACGTTTTATGTCAGATTCACACATCTCAGAAAAGAGGCAAATAAGGTCTGAGGGATAAAACATAAGAACGGCCATACTGGGTCAGACCAAAGGTCCATCTAGTCTAGTATCCTGTCTTTTGACAGTGGCCAATGCCAGATGCCCCAGAGGGAGTGAACAGAATAGGGAGTCTTCAAGCAATCCTTCTACCATCACCCATTCCCAGCCTCCGACAGAGGCTAGGAACATCATTTCTGTCCATCCTGGCTAATAGCCATTAATGGGCCTAACTTCAGTGAATTTATCTATTTCTTTCTTGAACCCTGTTAAAGTCCTGGTCTTCACAACATCCTCTGGCAAGGAGTTCCACAGGCTAACTAGACCTTATGTGAAGAAAACCTTTCCTTTTCTTTGTTTTAAACCTACTACCTATTAATTTCATTTGGTGAGCCCCAGTTCTTATGTTATGGGAACTAGTAAATAACTTTTCCTTATTCACTTTTTCCACACCAGTCATGATTTTATACACCTGTATCATATCCCCCTTAGTCCTCTTTTCTAAGCTGAAAAGTCCAAGTCCTTTTAATCTCTCTTTATATGGGACCCATTCCAAACCCCTAATCATTTTTGTTGCCCTTTTCGGAACCTTTTCCAATGTCTATATATCTTTTTTGAGATGAGGTGACCACATCTGTATGCAGTATTCAAGATGTGAGCATACCGTGGTTTTATATAGAGGCAATAAGATATTTTCTGTCTCATTCTCTGTCTCATTTTTAATGATTCTTAACATTCTGTTTGCTTTTTTGACTGCCACTGAACATTGAGTGGATTTTTTCAGAGAACTATCCACAATGACTCCAAGATCTCTCTCTTGAGTAGTTATGGCTAAATTAGTCCCCATCATATTGTGTATATATAGTTGGGATTATTTTTCCAATGTGCATTACTTTGCATGTATCAGTATTAAATTTCATTTACCATTTTGTTGCCCAATCGCCTAGTTTAGTGAGATCTTTCTGAGGCTCTTGACAGTCTGCTTTGTTCTTAACTATCTTGAGCAGTTTAGTACCATCTGCAAGTTTTGCCACCTCACTGTTTACCCCTTTCTCCAGATCATTTATAATCAGGTTGAATAGGATTGGTCCCTGTACAGACCCTCATTAGTTACCTCTCTCCATTCTGAAAACTCATCATTTATTCCAACCCTTTGTTTCCTGTCTTTTAACCAGTTATAAATCCATGAGAGGACCTTTCCTCTTATCCCATGATAACTTACTTTACTTAAGAGCCTTTGGTGAGGGATCAAACAATTAATAGGTACTTATTTACTTGTTCCCATAACAATTAATAGATACTTTTTGATATTTTACATGTTTCCAAATCTTTATCACTCCAGATCATGTTTCAGATGAATGAGTTCCAAACCAGATGTCAGCACACCTTCTCCTTGCTTAATTTCTGTTAGAAATGTCCTTAAAAAGTTAATCTTTTTAAGATTAAAGGGTGCCAGCTCTTCTGCCCATTAGAAGAAATAAGATCCACTATATCTGATTTCATGTGAGATTGATTGAAATGTTTCAGTCAATGTGTTTTGTATCTATAAATAAAAAGTTAACATTTCTGAACCAAAGAAACTGTTGCTGATTTCTAGATACTCTTTAGAATAGTTAGATGCCATTATTGCCATAAATAATCATGTATTGTGTCCAGCCCTGCTCTTATATATTTCATGTTGTTGAAGAAGAAACTATCTACAGTACTTTGTTTCTCTCAGACCAGTATTTTGAAATCTCCAAATCATGCACCTATCACTCTAAATAAACTACAAAATACATATGAAATATTGTTAATTTATTGAGATCATTTTAAAGTGTTATCTGAGCCTCTTGGTGCATGTCCAAAAAAACGGAAAATTACATAGAAGTTCACATGTACCTTAGGAATAGGGTTGGCTCTAAGGATTTTTTTTTTTTGTAAACTTTCAGATGAGTAAGATTGATTTGATGAGTATTTTTATTTTGATTTTATACTTTATTGTGCTATAACCATGAAACATGCTTGTAATGATAAAACATTTGGGATGAAAATTTCAGAAGTGTTCAATGTAGGTCTAATTTTGCTCCTATTTAATTCACTGAGAACTTTATCACTAACATTAATAAGAACAGAACTAGGCTAATAAATACTAAATAGTTTTGGAATACTCCCCTTAAAATACACCGTTATCTGAAATATATTTTTAAAATCAGATTATATAGCGTGGGTGTGTTTTTATAGTACAATTCAGTATTTTATAATCATTTAACTAACAATGAAGCCTTTTAAAATATAACAATATTATTGTCACTTTTTATTACATTTAATTTCCCTTTTACATTCTTTCATTTTGATCTGTTATAGTGTTTGCTTGAGTTAGCATGATTTCAGTATTGTTTATTGAGATGGGGTGTATATTTTCTCTTTTCTGTTGTTAGGAATTTCAAGAAACTCAAGTTGAAGATATAATAAAAATATATACATAAATACAAATTCTAGTCCAGCCAGAGCCCTGTCCCTATCACTCCTCAGTTGTTGCATGGGGAGCTGCTCCCATGCATCTCTGCACCCATCCCTTGCTGCTGAGCCTCACTCCCCCGCATCCAGACCTTTCTCCCCAAGCTCTAATCACCTTCACTTGGGAGTCTTCTGCAGAGTCCCATTCTCCCTGCATCAAGTTCTCCTCTCCCCCTGCACTCCAACCCCCACTGAGCTGTGCCACATAGAACCCTGGAACTCTTCACGAAATTCTGCACCAGAACTTAAAAATTCTTTGCCAAATAATAAAAAATTGTAAAATACTACAGAGTTCTGCATATTTTGTCAAAATAACACAATATTGCCCCATTTTCAATTATTTTGATAATTTCAACACTTGTCAGCAAATTATTGTAAATGATGTGATTATGTTGTTGTTTTGACAAAATAAACAATTTTAAAATATCTAGCAGAGAATTTTTAATTTTTTGGTGTTTTCCTCATGAGTATTTATTACATTCTGAGTCATATCAGACACAAAAGGGGGAAGCTATTCATGAAGTGCTCTGTTTATCCTTGCCAAACTCAAAGTCATGTCAATATTACGACATGGTTAGTGATCTCAACAGCTGCTCATAAATCTACATAAATCTGTAGGGATACTTGGTCTTCATCCTTCACCAGAAGAGGATCATCGACCAACAAGATCTATACAGTTTCCAAACTCAAAATATATACAGCGTATCTGGGAAATCTAAAGACTTCAGGTTTTACAGAATTGCTTCACCACAAATTTTTCAATATTCACTAAAGTGTTATATAAGAGAAAAGTCAATAGTTGATGAGATTCTCAGCATTGAGAGAATTTCTTGAGTAAAAGCCTAGCAAATACTCTTTCTAGCACTAATCCTTCTGAATGGAGGCATTGAAGATCTTTTCCAATAATGAACTGCCTCTGCCTTCCTACTGGATTTTATAAGCCAACAAAAACATATGTCCACAGGCCATAGCCCAGAACTCTTCACACACTTCAAGGAACTTTATAATTGACACTGACTGAAACTAAATCAGAAAAGTCACTGTATTTGCATCCTGCCCCCACTCCTCTTCAGCTATGGTTCTACCATCCAAATTGGAATGATTTTATGCAGGTAATAATCCCACAATGAGAAGTGTTCCACTCTGTCAACTAATGGAGATTCAACAGGCCCTGTAGGACCTGGAATAGTTCTTTCCCTCTTTCTTTATCACAATCTGCCCCTTGATGCCAATGATATGCCTTATGATACAAAAGATACAGAATTTAGCTGCAGTGAACAAAAGGGACATTTTGTTTAGAATGCTGCAATGTAGCTTGTACTTTATAATGTCCAGGGCTTGCCAGCCGTGCGGTTCTGCGCTCTGCGCATGCACAGATCGCTCTGTGCCAGCTCTTCCGGGGTGTAATCTACTCGCCACGGGCTTTATTAAAATTGGTTTATGCATATGTATAACTCAAATACACTTTATGCAAAATGTAACATATCATTATAGTATGCTGAATCTTCATATCCTATTTTTGTGCATGTATCATTCTTTCATGTGCAGTTAAAATATGAAGTGTGGATCTGTTTATAGTTCTAAATGTGCTAATGAGGGCCATCTCTGGTGCTCTGGTACTTAATGATTCTGTACTCACACCAGTCACCTGTGGATGATTGTGTTTGTCCTATAAACCCAAACTGAGGTAGGTCCTAGAAAGACACATGACCATGCCACCTGGTACTGGAATCCATCTTCAATCTGGTGTTTTGTCATGGGACTGGGGAGCATGGAACAAATGGTTTCTGCCCAGTGGGAAAGTCTTTTTAAGCAGTGGGAAACAATTGGCTTTGTCTTCAGCTGGCCTTTGAAGCTGCCTGACATCTCAAGAGGATACAATGAACTTTTAGGAATCTGTAGACGCAAGTAAGAATAAAGATCAACTCTGACTTGAAGTTTTTTCCTGTTATAAGAACAGCTTTTTAAGGTAAGAATTTGCATGTAGCAAGTTTCTTAGTGGATTAGAACTACTTAAGCGTTTTTGTTCATTTTAATTTAGTAACTTACTTGGATCTGACTCTTTTCACTTGCAACCACTTAAATCCTACTTTTTAAACTTAACAAAAACACTTTTGTTCTTATCAAGCCTTCATTATGCAAAACTTTTGCACTGGGTAAGATGGGTTTGTTTGGGGGTTGTTTTCGTGGGGGCTAAGCCCTTAGAAATGAGTCCTCCCAGAGCTGAACTACTTCAAGATCAGTGTTGCTGGGGGTTGATAACCCCAACTCCATGTCTTTTCTTGGGGAGCCCAGAGGCTCTGGCCCAGCAGTATAGGGTGGTTGGAAGCCCCAGAGAGCAGGAAGGCAGACATCCATAATCAACCCACCATAGCTTGACACTATAACACAGTAAGTATGAAGACAGCTTTTACCATTTGGCATTAGCCTGTGAAATTTCATGTATATTGTTGGAAGCAATTTGCATCTGCTTATCTAAACTGGATCCATTCTTCTTCTAGCTGTGTCTCGTGAGTGCTTCACGGTAGATTGATTGAGAGAATAAATTCTTTAGTAGTTAGTTAGTTTTTATAGTTAATAGTTGTTTAGTCGTAGTCAGTTTACCGTTCAGAGTTACTCTTGTTAAAAAAGAAAAGAAGATAGTAATATTTGTCCCCTCCTTGACTCTCCAGCTCAGCGAGAGCAGAGGACTCCCTGGTTGAGCCGTGCCTGGCTCCCCCAGTTTCAAAAAGTGTGGCTCATGCCACGAACCCATGCCAGCCTCACACGGCCATAGTCCACTGGACCACCCAGGCACCTGATGCCTCACCCATGGCATTTGGTGCCTGGGTAAAGGACACATGCCACAAAAATGTCCTCACTGTTCTAAACTGACTGCGCGAGCGAGAAGAGACAGGGAGATGAGGTTAAAAATGCCATCCTCATAAGCCCCCAGTTTTCAGCACCTCCTATTCCCACTTTCACACCACAATTGTTCACTGGTAAACCACACGAGCAAACCCCACAGGATTTTGGGTACTACAGGGATCTTTAGCTTGTGTATAAAAAGTGTTGTTGTAGAGTGAATGGGGATGCAAAAACAACACCCCTTGAGGCAAAGTGAGTGAAAGAGAAAGAAAGAGAGAGAAGCAACTGACTTAACAATGAAAGTTATTTATTTCTGAGTAGTGAAAACAGTTCCAATATTAAATCTAAATTGAAACTGATTACAAATGTTATAACAGTTTACATAGGGCAGGGTCAGGAGGCTATGCTTAGAGAGGTAATTGGGGGGGGGGGGGGGGAGAGAGAGAGAGAGAGAGAGAGATCTCACCACTCCGTGGAGCTTACACTGATTGGGATTCCCAGATGGTGATGGGAGCTAGAGGTCCAGAAGGCAGGAGACAAGCAGAGCAGAGCCCCCAGCACGATCAGACAGGAGATGATGAAGTCTCAATGGAACTGGTGCAGTTTAAATCCAGATATCAGAACAGTTTTTCTTGGTCAAGAGTAGGAGTTTTTATAGGGATAGGACAATAGTTCAAAGAGAGACAATAGAGACTGATCACCCCTGGTTATGGGTGATGTTCCTTGAATGAGCTCACAATACAACTGGGCAGTTTCAGTATTTTGAATGACAATAGTATCGTTACTAGAATTGGTCTGATAATGACTAATTTGGGTGTGAGCAGGCCTGGGTTCATTAGCATCTGGAGTAGAGATTTCCTATCGGGCAGTGCTTCTCTGCTTTCGGTATCCCATAGTTCACTGCGGTTCCTGCCTTGGAAGAGCTGGACGCTACTGAGCTCTATCTTCAATGCAGATGAGGCTGGAGTGTTTCCTTAATTAGTTTAGGTGGGTCTTCCCTGGCCTTTTCCTTGCTTTGTCTGATTCTAGCAGAGGCCTAGGAGAAGGGAGGGAAGAGGATGGTTTTCATGAATGTCACTCCCTGGCTCCACAGAGCACAGGGCTGGTAGGTAACACCCTCCTGACCTTCTGAAACAGCTGGAACCATGCCTAAGGATATACATGCGAGGAGGAGGCCTTCTTCCTCGCGTTTATTGCCCCCATCTCAAGTTAGCTCAGGGGACAAAGTAGGCACGTAGGGCTTGGCTGTTACTCGCCGGCCTGACAGACAAAAATACGGACGAAGTACCTTGGCACCAGATCTGACATCGTCCAAGGAACCGGTACCGAAAACTGCTGCCACAATCCTCCCAGCACCGGCTCCTGCATCAGCACTGGTATCAGCACCTATGGCGGGCGGCATATCGGCATCGAGTCAATTCTTCCTCAACGCTGGCATCAATGACACCATCCTTGGCATCGAGTTCCACATCACTACGGCACTGACAGCGCATTCAGTACCGGACAGAAAGCAGCCACCGTCGCTAGGGTGCAAACAAGCGCTGGCGCCGGCACCAGCACCTCATCCGGCACCGTGGCACTGCTCAGTGCTGAAGGATGACTCGCACACATCTAAGCAACCACCATTAACGCCAGCATCAACGCTGGTATCATCACCTGAGCAAGCAGCGGCGAAAGCACGTCATAAGTCATGCAAGTTACCAACACCTTCACCTAGCCCAGAGCATATGCATTCTCTCCAGAACCACCCTCTCCATCTCTAGCTCCTATCTGTCTGATCACTCGGATAGACATGACAGCACAAGCAGAAGCTACCACGTACCATCGTACACTTCACTTCGTTACTCTCGGCACCGAGATTCGCCTCTGTCTTCATCACATTCCAGAGACATATCACGGTCACCCAGATCTCCGACAATCTCTACATGCTACAGGCACCACAATTTTCCCAGGAGCAAGTACTCTCCCAGATCCTCTCCATGCCTTCCGTATCGTTATGACAGAGATAGGTACCATGATTATTACTACAGACCTTGCTCGTTTTCTCCAAGTTGCGACACCACCAGATCACCTTCCTCTCACCAACGTTGCACCTCAGGGAATGGGGCACCACTCCCCAGCTCATTTGGGAACAAGACCGCCCACTCCAACGGGAATTGCCCCTCCCACGCAGCAACAAACGGAACATGAAGAGGGCCAATTATCAGAACATGGGGAGCCACCGGGACAATCCCCCATGGACATCTCATCCTCCTCGCCTGATGATGCCATCTTTCCTGGGGACGCGTCTCCTGCTGACCATATTCGTCAGTTTCAGGAGCTGTTCAAGAGAGTTGCCAATAGCCAGCAGGTGCAACTATCCAAGGTCCAGCAAAAGCAGCACCGCTTGTTGAGAAAGTTGCAGCCTTCCCAAAGATTGAATGTTGCCCTTCCTCTTGACGAAGCCATATTAGAAATAGCAGACAATATATGGCAGACACCAGCCTCGACCCCCCCCACTACAAATAAGAAAGCAGACAAAAAGTACTTTGTTCCTGCAAAAGGCATGGAGTTCCTTTTCACGCACCCTTAACCGAACTCCTTGGTCGTGGATGCAGCACAGCACAGGGCTAAAGCCCCTCAGTTTAAAATGGGCAACACTGACAAAGACAGTAAATGCCTAGATCTCTTTGGACGCAAGTTCTACTCATCTGCCACACTAACCTTAAGAATGGCCAAATACGGCGCGCTCTTGGCCAATCACAACTTCAACAACTATTCGAAGTTAGTCCCACTGTTGGAACATCTGCCAGACAATAAGCATGAGGTGCTTAAAGCAGTAGTGCAGGAGAGGTACACGGCATCTCAAACAGCACTATTCATAATCCTCGACACTGCGGATACTGCAGCGCGAATCACTGCCACATCAGTGGTTATGCACAGAACGCCATGGCTACAGCAAGCTGCAGTACCGAAAGACCTGCTGTCAAAGGTTGAAGAGCTCCCCTTTGACAGGCAGAAAAGACCAACCAAGTACTCCATTCCGGCAAGGATTCCAGGACTACACTTCGAACTCTCAGGGTATGTCTACACTACCCTCCTAATTCGAACGAGGAGGGTAATGTAGGCATACCGCACTTGCAAATGAAGCCCGGGATTTGAATTTCCCGGGCTTCATTTGCATAAGCCGGGCACCGCCATTTTTAAATCCCAGTTAGTTCGAACCCCGTGCCGCGCGGCTACACGCGGCACGGAGTAGCTAGTTCGGATTAGGCTTCCTAATCCGAACTAGCTGTACTCCTCATTCCACGAGGAGTACAGCTAGTTCGGATTAGAAGCCTAATCCGAACTAGCTACTCCGTGCCGCGTGTAGCCGCGCGGCACGGGGTTCGAACTAGCTGGGATTTAAAAATGGCGGCGCCCGGCTTATGCAAATGAAGCCCGGGAAATTCAAATCCCGGGCTTCATTTGCAAGTGCGGTATGCCTACATTACCCCGCTAGTTCGAACTAGCAGGGTAGTGTAGACATACCCTCCGAATGTACACACCACCATATCAAAGAAAACGTTACATGCCATATCAGAGACAAAGACCATTTTTGGAAGCACCGCCTCAATACAGGCAATAAGAACATCAACGCATTAGACAGAGACACCAAAAGAGAAGACCACAAATTAGAGCATCTAATCAACAAACTGCCAGACAGGTGGTTTGATGCCTCGGTCGAGGGACTACAAACCATCCTGCTCATCAACCCGACTGATGGGTGTTATAGTTGATCAATTACGGATACCCTATCCCCTTTCTCTCACTTCCTCCTCCTACCCTCCCCCCCCCTGTCCCTCTTCAGGGACCTATCTCACAAGTCTCTTCTCAAACAAGAGGTAAGTCATCTACTATCAATTGGAGTGGTGGAAAAGGTACCGGATGAGTTCAAGGGCAAAGGTTTTTACCCCCGTTATTTCTTGACTCAGAAAAAAACAGGAGGTTGGAGGCTGAGCCTAGATCTTCGACACCTAAATCAGTACCTTCACAAACAGCATTTCAAAATGGTCACACTGGCGACTATTATTCCAGCATTGCACAGCGGAGATTGGTTCACTTCCCTCGACCTGTAGGACTCATACTTTCATGCGACCGTTCATCCGGCTCACAGGCACTTCCTTCGTTTTCGAATTGGCTCAGAGCATTTTCAGTACAAAATCCTACCATTTAGCCTATCCTCAGCCACCAGGGATTTCTCAAAAACACTGGCGGTGGTGACGGTGTATTTACAATGCGTAGGAGTCATGATATTTCCATACCTTGACAACTGCCTGATCAGAGCACTACCTTTCGCTGAAGCGCTTCATGCTACTAACACAACGGAATCCGTATTCGAGGCTCTTGGTTTATTAATCAATATCCCAAGTCTTCCTTGAACTTGAAATATTCAAAGCCTGCTTCCACTTTCTTCCCATAATACGTGGTTGAGTTATCCAAGTTTTTACCGACAACATGATGATGATATATAAACAGACAGGGTAGAGATTGGTCCAGGGCCCTTTGCACAGAAGCAATTTGGTTATGGAACTGGTGCATCCGACATGGTGTTACGATTTTCGCAACTTACCTTCCTGGAGATCAGAATATCACAGCCAACGCTCTCAACAGGCACTTCTCCACGGACCACAAATGGGAATTGCACCCAGGTGTACTCCATGCCCTTTTTCATCATTGGGGATACCCAACTATAAACCTCTGCCATGCACCACAAATCAAAGTGCCCTTATTACTGCTCCTGAGCGGGGATCGGACTGAACTCAATGGGAGATGCGCCCCTGTACGATTGGAGCCAACACCTCCTTTATGCTTTTCCACCCACTCCTCTCATCCCCAGAGTTCTCAAAAAGATACTGATGGACAGAGCCAGAGTAATTCTAGTAGCTCTGTGTTGGCCATGACAGACGTGGTTTCCTTACCTGTTCCGCATGTCCGAACATGCCCCTACCATCTTCCCAGATGCCCCGACTTGTTGACACAGAACCAAGGTCACCTTTGCCATCCTCAACTTGACCACCTCATGCTGACAGCGTGGTACCTAGTTGGTTCAAAAGGATGGAGATGAGTTGTTCCCAGTCCATCAAACACATCCTATTACACAGTAGGAGACTTAGTACACGCAATACTTACCTGCATAAATGGCGACAGTTTTGTTCATGGTGTTCCTCGGCTCAATTGAACCCTCTCTTGGTTCCTATTCACCACATTCTAGACTATCTCCTAGAACTCAAACACTCCAGACTGGCATGCTCCTCGCTTAAGGTTCACATTGCAGTAATCACGGCCTTTCAAAATGCTATTGACAGCTACTCAGTATTTTCCCACCCTATGACAAAAAGGTTCATGAAGGATCTAGAAAATCTCTTCCCATGCCACAAACAATCTGTAGATCCTTGGAGCCTAAAGCTAGTCTTGGATGCATTAATGCAACCCCTCTTTGAGCCTTTAGCAACTTGTGACCTAAATACTTTAAATCTAAAGGTTGTTTTTCTGTTGGTGATAACCTCAGTATGAAAGGTAAGCGAATTATCCACTCTCTCCGCAACGCCACCCTATACCATATCCACCCCTCACCCCTCAGGCTTCTATCATCTTTTTTACCAAAGGTCAATTCGGAGTTCCATATAAATGAACGCATAATCCTTCCCACATTCTACCCTAAGCCACATTCCTCACCTCAACAGATGTGACTCCACACGTTGGATGTCCGCCGGGCGTTGGCATTCTACATTGACAGGACATGGAGTTTTCAGAAATCTCAGACTCTCCTTGTATCCATTGTAGACTGCTTCAAAGGCAACTCCTTGTCCGCTCAGCGCATATCTAAGCTGATCATCTCTTGTATCGCACGGTGTTATTCATTACAGGGCAAGCCACTCCCACATTCCTTGAAAACACACTCAACAAGAGCGATGGTGACGTCATCCGCCTTTCTCAAGGGAGTTCCCCTCCAAGACATTTGTCATGCAGACAGTTGGTCTTCCGGCCTCACTTTTGCTAAGCATTACACTACCTCTAACATTCAGATGAATGACGCAGCAGTGGCCTCTGCCGTTCTCTCCACGGAAGAAAGGCAATAGCTCCGAATCCTGCCTCCTTTAATTAGGCTACTGCTGTGAATTCACCTACAGTGGCGCACCCACGGGACACTGCTTGAAGAAGAAGTTACTCAGTTTGTGCAGTAACGATGGTTTTTCAAGATGCATGTACCGTGGGTGCTCCACGACCTGCCTTCCTCCCCTCTTTGGAGTACCTTGTTTATTATGTCTTTCAGACCCTAGAGGATCAGGAGGAACTGACAGGAGCCAGATCACATGCTTAGAAACGGTGCGAAAGGCACAAGACGCACATCGTGCATGCGCGATCCAGCGGACTACGGCTGAAAAAGATCTCCGATCTGCTGCACCAGGACAAACCTGACACCTGCAGTGGAGCACCCACAGGACACACATCTCGAAGAACCATCGTTACTGCACAAGGTGAGTAACTTCTTCCCTTACTGAATGGACTGTATTTCTCAGCCAATTTAGTACAAAACAGCTGTTTATCTCAGGCATTTTTAAAACATGTATAATGTGAGTGCATAATACAGGGCCAAATTGCATCACCCTTACTCGTGTCGAGTAGCACTTGATTCCACAAGTAGCTCATTACTTTCTTAAATCATGAATCATGTATTGTCTTTCTTAGAAGGGACCATTAGTTCTGCTGCTTGAAAATATTCCATTCCTGGGAATTCTTCCTGGGCAATAAAGCAATTTTAACAAATCAGTATCATGAGCCAGCAAGTGGAGGAGCTACACTGAATTCGTTGAGTCCTTTCAATACCTTTTTTCTAAAGGTGCTTAGATATCATGGGTGTAGAATAAGAACTCAGCCACTGGCAGGAAGAGCTGGCTCCAGATCAGCCTGGAGTAGGGCTGTCAATTGACCTATATTAATGCCTGTGATTAAGGCAGGACAGGATTAACACATTAATCGCAGGCGTTAATGCTGTGCTGCCCCTTTGAAGTGCTGCTCTGGCACTTTAAAGGGGCAGCGCAGGTAGAGCTGGGGATCAGCTAGAATCCCCAGCTGATTCCAGGTTCCTTATGCTCTGCCCCTTTGAAGCACCCTGGGCTACGCCTTGCGCTGCCCCTTGGAAATGCCACCGTGGTGCTTCCAATGGGCAGCACTGCATGAAGCTGGGGTCAGCTGGACTCCAGCTGATCCCGCACTCCTGCGGTGCTGCCCCTTTGAAACACCACCACTGTGTTTCAAAGGGGCACCTGTACTGAGCTTGGGATCAGCTGAGGATTACAGCTGATACCAGGCTTATGCAGCACTGCCCCTTTGAAACGCCGCCACAGCATTTCAAAGGGGCAGCGCATGCAATTAATTGCAATTAATTTTTTTAGTCGCTTGACAGCCCTAGTCTGAAGCATTCTGTTTGATATAACTGTATGAGCAAGGAATTTAAATATCTTTTAATATGTAGTCATGCAAAATCATATCACGTTGGGAAAGATGTAGGCATGGAAAAGAAAAAGGAAAGAAATTGAGTCATATGGAATCCTGACATTACCACAGTTGTTAACAGTTGCTAATGAAAATACCGGCACCAGTAACAAAAGCTTCAGCAGCTACTTAAGAAAATGAGTAGAAGAATGGAAGAGAAGTATGGATGCTTGCATTTTGCCTTTTAAAAATGTAAGTTTCCCAAAAATCAGTGAATGAAAATCATAAATCTGAGAAATGTATGATATTTGTAAATAGTTCCATTAAGCAGAGAGGACATTTTTCTTTTGAGAATACGTTTCTTATTCATTGGGGTTAGCCTGTGGTTTCCTCTGATCTTAGGAAAATGATATGCCCAAGCATATAAATAGTTCATAAAAGAGTGTTTTGAGAATAAGAATGTTTTTCTTCCTTTGTTAATTTAATGGGGTTGATGCCAATGCTTTTATGAATTATGAATGCAGCAGCCTTTTTTCCAAATGAAGTTGTTGGAACTCTGCCCTTGTAGTGAGGCACTCACATTACAGATTTCTGTTTCTTTAATGAAAACTGGATTATTAAATCACTTTCCCTTTTGAAGGAAAATTTTTATACAAGAAATTGCTATAAGCCATAGTGCTATCACAGCATAATGCAATAAGAGAAAACCATGGTAGGAACATTCAAAGCATAATTCAACCCCTGCAAATAGTGTTATGCTGAACTTCTGATGTTCCAAGGATTGTTGTGTGATAGCAAAGCTGCAAAACATTTACCAGATTCTTCCCCATATTTCCAGTTCATACATCGTAACTGCAACTCTAGTTGCAGAAGTGACTCACAGATTTCCACTTCAGTAACACAAGAGCTAATCATGGAGCTGCTGCTAATCCTGCGTCTTCTCATTTTGGCTGCCCAAAGGGCTAGTCCCTCCCAGTCGTTACCTGACATCATGGGGAAGGTGCTGACTACAGGTCAATGAGATTGAACTGAATTTTGTTCTTAGAGCAGGATTCAATCACTTTGTATTGTGTATGGAGAATAAGCTGAAGGAGCATTATGGAAAGCGTATTTATGTTTTGGGTCAGTAAGTTACATCAAAAAGCAGCACCTGAAATGTGGAAAAGTGGGCCAGTCACCTCAGAGTAAGGCAGGGGCAGGGGCAAGGGCAGGAATGGGCGGAATTTTCCCCAGTAGGGCAAGAAGTGAACCTAGATGAAAATCACATTTCCAACTGGGCTTCCCGTTGTGTTGCTACAACTACCTTTACAGGAACACAGGGCAGTGTGTGTGACAGACCCCTTGGGCTTGCCTTTGTCGAACGCTGCAAAGAGCACTAGAGCTCCACTGCCCACCCTGGCCTCAGTGTCCAGCCATGTGCCTTCAAGTCTGTCCTGGCTGCACTGCTGTCTGCCTTGGAGCCTGGCCCCGCCAATTCCTGGTGGGCTCAGCGCTGCTGAAGGCGGTGGAGGGCAGCAGGCTGACACAGCTTCCCCATTCTGGCCTGGGTTACATGCTGCTGATGGAGACTCACCTGCACTGGCCCCTGGAAGGGTACAGGGAGGAAACAGGCGGGGGGATGCAGAGTGTGGAGTGGCAGAATGTGAGCAGAATGGTGGCTAGAGCATGGGGGCCAAGGCACAGACATCCCACCATGCTCTACCCTGGGAAGGAGCCTGCTGCCCCTAGCTCAAAGTGCATCAGCACCCCCAAGGGGTCATCGCTATCCATTAACTGGAGCCCCACCAGTTGAGCTGTCCTCTCGCCAGGTCCATCCCCAACACTCAATGGCCTCTGTGAACCCAGGCTGGGCTATGCTCAGCCAGGCTCCAAGCCTGCTTCACAAGGTTCAGTGCTGAGGTGTCTGCAAAGGTCTAGGTGGGGGCTGCTGTATGGAATGGCCACTGCAGCATGTGAACTTCTTCAAAAGGAGCTATTTTTGCAGCCTACTTCCAATGGATTCCTCCTCAGAACAGTGCACCCCTGACTAGCCCCTGTACAGCTGCAATTAGCTGGCTCCTCTCTACCTCTGAACTGAATTCATAGCAGGGGGGCAGCAGTGTTACCGCCCTCGTGTAGCGTTCCCTTCTGCCTCTGCAGTTCAGTCCCAGTAGTGAACATTTATGGCACAAGAGGGGGACAAGAAGCTGCCTCCTTACCAGGAACTAGAGTTGTCTGAATGTTACTTTAGCAAATCATCTCTTGGCTTGTGCAGTCTTCCAATGGCCAGAATCTCTCTTTTGTCATTATTATGTGGTACCTGGCAAATGGAGGCATGGTGCTGCTTAAGCTATGCGAGGATGAACACTCAAAACATCCTGTTTCTCCTGATTTAATGGATTCTGTTTTGAATAGCCATATTGTTAATAGTCTAAGGAGCAGGTGTGTGCTTACATGTTTAGAGAAATAATTGGTAAATAAGGTAGCATTCTGTATCTAACCCCAAAAAAATTTCTTCTTTCATACATAGACATAATATAAATTCCACTCGGTGGCTTTCATATAGCTCCCATGTATTATTACAAAAATAAGCAAGTTATGCTATGAAGGAAAACAAGTCGAGCTATTGTTTCAGTTTTCAAGTTGCCAACTGACTCTCACAAGAATATATATATATATATATATATATATATATATATATATATATATATATATATATAAAATGTCAAGCTTTCTCAGATTTACAGATGAGAAACCCACACTGCAAGGCATCGAAACACATGAAATAAAGCACTCTTTCAGAAGCTACCATGTTGTCGTAGTTTGTGTGATGTGATTGTCTTTCGGCCCTTCCCCCAAAAGCTTATTTTGTGTTCTGCATTTGCACATTTACCACAACGGGGCCCTGATCAGGAACCTAACAGGCTATTGTAATATAAATACAAATTACAATCCATACTGAAAAAGTAGCCCTATCTACTGCTGAACAGAACTGTGTATGCAGGTTGAATCTCTCTCATCTGGGACTCTCTGGTCTATCAACCCAGACCACAGATGTGCTAGACCAGAT
This sequence comes from Pelodiscus sinensis, assembly GCF_049634645.1. NCBI lineage: Eukaryota > Metazoa > Chordata > Testudines > Trionychidae > Pelodiscus > Pelodiscus sinensis. The sequence goes on from NC_134718.1 coordinate 40,657,405, forward strand.
AGCCCCAGCCACAGAGGTTGAGAGTTGCTGGGAGCTGAGCCAGTCTGGTTAGCGACAGCCTGCAGGGGCAGTGACATAGGAGTAGAAAGCCCCGGGAGCAGCTGCCGCCCTGTGAGTGGGTAGGGTTGTCAGATGGTTTCAACAAAAATACTGGACACAGTTGACATTTCATCACACTCTACATTACATCTTATTTAGAAAATACTGGACATTTATATTTTCTCAATTTGTTTCCCAAACAGAAAGCTCAAATACTGGACTGCCCGGTTCAAAAACAGACACCTGACAACTCTATGAGTGGGCTGGGGGCAGCAGAGCAAGGCAGCTGGGCTGAAGAAAGTCAGGCCTCTGGGTTCTCCTTGGGCAGCAGCCAGGAGGGGACCTCTGGGAGAGCCTGGACACCTGGCCTCCTCTGGTGCAGCAAATTCTCATGTTTCAGACCACACCAGTCCACAGGGTGCCAGATCAGGGAGGTTCAACCTGTAGCTCTTTATGCATCCTATATTATCCTATACAAAAACCTTGCAAGCAAAACCAATTACAATTGAATATTCTACCAAAAGCATAAAAAAATAGAAGGAAGCAAAGTTTATATTGTAGCAGTGTAAAATGAATGTCCTGATCCTAAAACCAGGCATGTGAGTAAATGAGTCCCCTGTGAGTAAAGTATTTGGTAAGGCCTTCGTGCTGAAATAAGAGTATATTGGAGACTGCTAATATCCTTGATGTTAATGAGCTATGTGTGTTTTACAGAATGTATGTATGCAAGAAAATCATAGCAGCTAGAAAAATAAATTTAATCTTAAAGGAATCCAAAGTGATTTTATAAATTTTACCCAAATTACTCCAGTTATTACATTACTGAATTGCAGCCATTGGTAGAAATAGAACATGATAGCTTAAGGCAGAAAAAAAATACTGAACCAACTGATACCTCAAGAAAATTTTTAAGGAAGCTATAATGTGCAATAGTCACTCAGTTTGGAATTTGACAAAACCTAACACTCTTGTTCTTGGAAAGTGCTAAACAATCTTTATTGATAAGGGGTAAAGAGGTCAGATTGTACATATCCTATTTTTCTTTACCTCTGCTTGTAGATGTTGTCCAAGCCCCACAGAAGTTTTGCAGCAAATTCCATTGCAAACAGTTTTTTAGGAGCAAATTAACCTTTAATTAGCATTTTACTCCATATTCCCCTTCTGGCTCTAAACCTTAATAGAATCAGTTGCTAAAATGGTGAAGCACAAGCATTAATCACAGCCTACACAATTGAAAGAAAAACTGTGTTCTTTTTAAGTTCCTCAGGCCACTCACCTTTGAAAAAGTCATTGATATGGCAACAGTGACTACAGTATCCTTTTTTGGGGCCTATGTAGTTAATTCATCTTTTCTTCAGTCAGTGTAGGAGACCAGCTAAATCCAAACCTTGGGCCCAGGTAGAAATTAAATGTCCAGTATGCCTAGGTCCACTCCCATATAATTATTATTTAGTACCCAGTATCGATCTTAGTGCAATACTGGATGGAAGTAAGGGCAGGGTTTGCAGGTTTTTCTTTACATAGGAATCAACTGTAAAAGATTTAAGAACGTGAGCCAGTACTTGATGGCAGGAGGAGAGGCGAGGGGAGCTAGAAACTTCTATGTTAGAGATATTCCTGAAGAAAAACTCTAGTTCTGAGTTCAGTTATAGATCTCAACTTTGTGGCTTATCCCTCTCTCCTATAACGGGATATTTCGACCTTTCCCAGGTTAACCTTCTGGCCTGCAATAAGGACCAGAGTTTTCTGTTTTGAGTGCAGGGTTGTAGAACTGGACTAGATGTGAGGAATTAATTTTCACATCTTTCTTAAACAAGAGATGTACTTCTAATGTCCAACCTAAACCTCCCTTGTTGCAATTTAAGCTCATTTGAGGGGGGGAGGCAGAGGAACTCTGGTGTTTATCAATACAGATGTGCCATCTTGGAATGTCCAAAACAACAATCAGCACTACATCTTGGCTGCCCTTCCCTTTCCTCCCCCGAGGATACTTTCTTGCTCTTACCTTTGGTCGGTAGAGCATGTGACCTGAATTCTGGCCCATAACTGGTTATTTACGGGCTGCCTCATCAGTTTTAAGCCAAGCCATATCTGATCACCTGTTAGTACCACCTGGCAATGGAGTCTTGAGTTGTCCCATCACCATGAGGGATAAAGAGAATAATTTTTCTTCCTTCTTATGACAACCTTTTAGGTACTTGAAAACTGTTATCATGTTTCCTCTCAGTCTTCTCTTTTCCAGACTAAACAAGCCCAATTCTTTCAGTCTTCTCTCATAGGTCATTTTTTTTCTATATCTTTAATTGCTTTTGTTGCTCTTCTCTGGACATTTTCCAATTTTGTCTTCATCTTTCCTGAAATGTGGTACCCAGAACTGGACACAATACTCCAGTTGAGGCCTAATCAGTGAAGAGCAGAGCAGAAGAATGATTTCTCATGGCTTGCTTACAACACTCCTGCTAACACATCCCAGTTTGTTTGCTTTTTTTTAAGTGTCACACTGTTGACTCAGATTTAGCCTGTGATCCACTATGACCCCTAGATCCCTTTCTGCAGTACTCCTTCCTAGAAAGTTGCTTCCCATTCTGTTTGTGTACAGTTGATTGATTATTCCTAAGTAGCATATTTTGCATTTGTCTTTATTGAATTTCATCCTGTTTATCTCAGACTATTTCTCTAGTTTTCCAGATCATTTTGAATTATGACCCTATCTTCCAAAGCACTGTAACCCCTCACAGCTTGGTGTTATCCACAAACTTTACAAGTGTACTCTCTATGCCATTATCTAAATCATTGGTGAAAATATTGAACTGGTCCCAGAACAGATCCCTGCAGAACTCCACTCCTTTTACGCTCCAGAAGATGGTCCCTCTTCTATTATAACTCCCTTTTATGGTGGAGCAAATAAAATTCAGAAAGTGGCCTTTATTGAACTCTTCCAGTAACAGAGGTGGTAGTTAAGGTAGGAATGCAAAACAAATTACAGGTGCCTATTTGAAATAAGCCACTAAGAGCCAAAGGCTTGTTTCACAAAGGTAACATTAAAGCCTGGTCTAAACTTATGGGGGGAGAGAGATCTAACTTACACAACTTCAGCTATGTAAATAGAGTAGCTGAATTTGATATACTTAGATCTACTTACCATTGTGTTGTATTTGCACTGATGGAAGAGTGCCTCCCATTCACTTTCCTTACACTTGTTGGGGAGGTGGAGGGCGCAAATCGATAGAGTGCGCTCCCATCGAGCTAGTGTGTCTTCACCAGACCTAGTAAATTGACACTTGTTTCATCGATTGCAGCAGTGCCAATCCACCAGCAAGCATAGAGATACCCAGAGCCTACCTTTAGGTATCCTGCCACTAAGTGGAAATCACAACCCTGAGTAAGGTGTCAGTCTCCCTGTGCTATGCATGGAGAGAGTTAGGTGACTAAGAACAGGATTCCCAGAAACCAGCATGCTGACTGGGGAGACACCCTATTAGTCATTAGGAAGTTGGACACCTGACTCTGGGTTAGAGCAAGGCAACTAGTCCATCTCAGGATTCTTAGCTATGAACTGTCTCCTGGAGCTCCGCACCTAAGCCAGGTAATTTCCTTTCATGAAAAATGGAGTGTTGGGGGCGGGTGTCTAATATGCAAGAGCCCATGAGTTAGAGCACTCACTGATAAGGGAGTGCTAGATTCTACTTTGTCTGATTCGGAACAGGGACTTGAACCCAGTATCCCCACTTCCCAGGTCAGAGTCCTGGTCACAGGGGTGGTGCTTACTGAATCTCTCCTACTGAAACTGTTCCGTTGTGCACAAAGTACTTACGTAGTTACTAGACCAATGCGTAAGAATTAATCTATGGCCCAGTGATTAGGGCACTGTCCTGAGAGGGAGGAGACTTAGGCTACCGTCCCTGTTCCAGTGAGTAGTCAAGTAGGCCGTACAAAATGAAATAGCTTCAACAGGAGAGTTTACCACTCCAGAATACCCAGTAGCCCAGGGGGTTGGGAACATACGTGGAAGGGGGAGACCTGGGTTTATGTCCCTGCTCTGAATCAGGCAAAGTGGGCATTTGAGCCTGTCTAGTAGCTGTGTGCCCTAAACCACTAGGCTGGGGTCAGGAACCTTTTTTCTGTCATGGGCCATTGTCCCACAGAAAAATCAGTCGGGCCACATGCAAGCAAAAAGCAAGAGAGAGAAAAGAAACGCACTCACCTCACAAAGAGCCGGATTAACTCGTCTGGGGCTATTACATTTTTAGGGGGCTTCCTAGGCTCCAGAGTGGAGCCGAAAATAAAGGTTTCAGAGTGTGAAAAGGGCTTCATGGGTGGGCTTGAATATTTGGAGCGGAGACGGCACCATGCAGGTTCTGTATCCCTCTGCCACTAGAACAGGCCTCAACAAAAGCCAGCAGCTTTGGTTCACTGGGCAGGTCACTCTGCCTGTCTTTGGACCCAGAGTCAGTTTGTCCTCTGTGCAGGCAGCACTTTCCCAACCAGCCACAGTTACTCACAGTACTTTCCATCCATGCCCTTATCCGTCACAGGCACAGCCAGGGTCTCTTTCTTTCAAGGACAATCACCAACAGCCCTTGCAGTAGCCTGCTAGCTCTAAGCCCCAGCAGACTCTAGCTTCCACCAGCAGCTCTTGGTCTGGAAAAGGCTCCACGCCAGCAATCTGGCTCCTCTCTCCAAATTGGAGCCTCCCAACTCTCTGCACTGCCTGGAGGAAAGCAACAGCTTCTCTCCTTTTTCCCAACGCATCATGGGAGTTGTCGTCTCTAGAGCTAGATTGCAGCACCAAGGATCCTCCCAGTAAGTCAGAGGCTCCTATAGTAAAGGGAGCCTACATTAGGAAGTGCCAGGCTGCAGACAAGTAATGTGATGCAGCTTCAACAGCAGGACTACTTTTCATCTGAAAGAGAGCCAGGTACATAGATGCAGGAACTAGCTGTGTAGGGGTGCAGTAGCACCCCTGGGCTCCCATCCTAACACCTGGGGTCTCCACTGCCACCCTGCATACTGTGTTTTTGGCTGCCGGCCTGCAAGCTGGGTTCTCAGCTGCCATCCCGCATGCCAGGGCCTCTGCTGCCAGCCCCATATGCAGGGCAGAGGTTGCTCTTTTGCATTTTAGTTGAGGGTTCACTGAACGTGTTTGTAATGGGAAATACCACCAATACAATTACCACAAATACAAACAGACCACAAAAAGGTCAATACATTTTAAATTAAGGAGCTGAACTTTGCAGACTTAACTGCTATTCAGTGTTAGAAGTGTTAGTGCTACAATGGTAAAAAAAAAAAAAACAAGGCTCCTCCCATAGCAGCTAAAGAGCTTCAGAGACATGGAACAGTAACAAAGATATTCCAAAGGAGAGACTGATTACATATGAAATCTACAAACGAGTTGAAATGATTTACTCATTGAACTGGCCATCAAAGTAGAAACTGAAGAAATCAAGACTAAAGAATCTGTTAATGTTTTTAAAAGATTTTTAAAAGATTTTCTTCCTTGTCCATTCAGATCCCTATGGGAGAGTGTCATTTCTTTTCCATTAGAAGATGAAAATTGAATCCTACATAAATAAATTAATTTCTCACTTCTGCAAGAGCTCAACGTATAGTAACCATTCCTTGGGCTCAGTGAAACTTGATAGAGTCAAGATTTTGTACAGCCAGATGAAGGTCTTACCAAGGTGGGCAAGTGACAACCCCAATGAGAGGAGGCAACTGCTTGTTTTAGTGACATACTCTGGTTTGTTGCCTGTCTCATTTGTCTTAAGTTTCTGAAGCGCCTCTCATTGACACTGTATCTTCTCTCTGGACATGATAATCATGTTCCAGACAATGCTCCAGACCTAAATTTGATCAGCACCCTTTGCTTTCAAAAGGAGCTGCTGAATCCTGGGCACTTTTGAAAATCTGTTAATTAGATATTATCATACAAGAGTATAGAAATGTTAAGGTAGATAAGCCTGAGACGCTGCCACCTGTGATGGAAGTAGAACTAAGAGTTATGTGGCAAGGTTCTCACATTACCGTGAGTTTTCCCAGAGTTGCTGGAACAAGTGCTCTGGACTCCAATGATTTGGGTCTATTACACGTAAAGCATTCTACAGATAGCTATGTAAATTGCAAAAGGGTTATGCTCTATCTTTGCAGGAAATGTGTTCAATTAAAGAAGCAGAACGAATTGCCATATGAAATGAAGGGCTAATGTACTTGTTGAAGTAATTGTTGTTGTGTTTTCTCTCTAGCAACCCACAAGTACTAGATTAGAAATCAGCTGTGCCAAGTTTACCCTTTGTGTCTTTCCAAATGTGTATTCACCAACAAAAGGGATCATATTAATTAAGTGATTATTGGTTTCATTGAGATCATCGTTGGCTAGTTTTAGATGTGAATTTCATTTGACCCTCCATTACAGGGTTTAAGGGGCAGGTGTTTGCACTTTCTGTAGGATTCGTATGTCATGTGGGTGGAAACATGAAGGCTGTGTCTACACTGGTGCGATCTTGCGCAAAAACTTATTGCCTGTCTACACTGGCCGCGTGTTCTTGCGCAAGAACACTGAGGTTCTAATGTATGACATCGGTGCTTCTTGTACAAGAACTATGATGAACCCACTCAGGAATAAGCCTTCTTGTGAAACTGTTCTTGTGCAAGAGGCCAGTGTAGACAGGCAACATGAATTTCTTGTGCAAGAAAGCCCAATGGTTATAATGGCCATCAGAGCTTTCTTGCACAAGAGAGCATCTACACTCGCACGGATGCTCTTGCGAAAAAGCACATCTCTTGCGCAAAGGCACATGCCAGTGTAGACGCTCTCTTCTGGAAGAGTTTTTGCACAAAAATTCTTCCACAAAAGAGTTCTTGCGCAAAATCATGCCAGTGTAAACGTAGCCAAAGAGTTTGTTGTTAGTATGAGCTACTTAGAGGAAATTCTATACAGGAAAACACCACCAACAAAGAGCATTATTGATCATGGCACCTAATATAGCCTAGGAGAGCACTGACAGATAATTATTTCTTCTGTGACCTGAGCTACTAAACATCTCTCCAACAAAGCCAGACGTTGCTTCTTGGGAACTCAATATCTCAGGTACCTTCCTGGAATGCACTTAAATCAGGTGACACCATTCACCTGCTCCTGCATAAGAGCAGCAAGATGCCTAGTTTTTCTTCAATATTGATACTTGCACTGATCTCTCTAGTAGTGTGATCAGATGTTTCTGGATCTCCATTATCCACATATATTCGTATGAATGAACATTGTGTGTAACTTTTCATGCCTTTCATGTGTTATATGATTGTCTTTATCTTGATAGTAACAACTCTGCTTGAAATTGTAACACATAGTTCATGTACTTTACACTTGTTCTCATTCTGTTTTTGTTATGAGGGTACTACTTGCTGTTTACTCTCTTGGTTATAGGAATGTGTGGTAGCCAATTTCAAAATGTAAGTCTGGGGATTCTCAGTCACTTTCTTTTTATTAATAAACAAATAGATTCAAGATGATGGCCCCTCTGGTTGTAGCCTCTACTTTCTGGAGCATAAATTTGTTGTCTAGGTAATTGAGGAAATATTTGTATTATGTCTGTTAGGATGTATCTGTCTCCCAGAATCTACCTAGATAGCTACAGAATCAGTGAATGGAAGTATCCTGTGGTGCTTATGATCATGAGAGGCCTTGATCTTACAAAAAGGTATATATGTGACTACCTTTATGCCATGAATAGACTTGCTGACTTCAGTGGTACTAGCCAGCTGCATAAAACGGAGCATTTATCATTCTCTTTTATCTGTTACCAGGATAGGAAAATGGGAAAGTGCTGTGGCTCCTTTTCATTCCTTCATATTTTTATGCATAGACTCAGAACTTTACCACCACATTTGCTTATTGTCAAATTGTAGCTTGCTAATTATAATAATTATAAACATGTATTGTAAACATCTCTAACGTATAATGCCACCCCTTCATCTCTTATCTTGTTCTAGATCTTCCCTGTAGAGTGGGCCCTTCTATTGATATTCTGCTTCTGAAGATTATTCCATCAAGTTTCTGTTATGCCTACTAAACTATCATCTTTAGCTTTTAATGTGACTTGAAATTATTTTTACATTTTGTCCTCCATATTTATTCAGATACACTATATTATGTTATATTGCTGACAAGTGGAGTTTTTGTTTTCTTTCTCTGAAGTACATTCCTTGGTAGTGTAGTTAAATAAAAACTTTAATTTCCTCCTACTTGAAATGTTTGTACCTAACTATTGAGTACTGGATGTACTGTTGCTTATGTATAGCTCCAAGAAAATTCAAACTAATGGGGCAAATTCTATCCTGATTTACACCCGATAAAAAACCACTGAGGTCAGTGATAGAAATGTAGCCGTGTTAGTCTGGGGTAGTTGAAGCAAAATGCAGGACAATGTAGCACTTTAAAGACTAACAAGATGGTTTATTAGATGATGAGCTTTCGTGGGCCAGACCCACTTCCTCAGATCTGAGGAAGTGGGTCTGGCCCACGAAAGCTCATCATCTAATAAACCATCTTGTTAGTCTTTAAAGTGCTACATTGTCCTGCATTTTGAGGTCAGTGAGATTGCACAGGACATAAATCAGAGCAGAATGTGATTCTCTTACATTGGGGTAAAGTCAGACTTGGATTTTATAGCAAATCTGGAGGGAGCAGCTCCACTTAGGACAATGGAGTGACACTCATGCATATGAAATTATAACCCGTTTTCTAGTGCATTTTTTATGTTTGTTTTATAATATATAGTATTGTAGAACATAATCATAAATGATAACATTTAATATACTATATTATTAGAGTGGGCAACTCTTTTTGTTTTGTCAGTTATGAAAAGGAACTCTAAAAAATCCTTTTGAGGCCAAACAAAAGCAAAAATCTTAATTTCAGCAAATCAAAGTCAAGGAGAATAATTATTTTAAAAAAATGTTTTATTTTGACTTTGAGCATTTTTTTAACATTTCTTTTTAGTTAAATGAAATTTCCAGACCAGAAAGTTACTTTTATTTTTTTCAGTTTGAAATGTTTATTTAAAAAAATCTCAGAACAAAAAAAAATTTTTTTGTGGTGTGTGGATACAATTCACTGAAACCAGAACACTGTTCATTAAATGTTACAGTATCACTGAATTTATACATATTTTTTTTCTCCAAAACCTTTTAGACAACAAATCTACCCAGCTCCCATGGTAGGTTCATCCAAAGTAGACTACACATGTAAAAAGAGTGTACATTTGTATGCATTTCTGATCTGATTAATGTAACATACACTACTCACTACAGGGTACACTACTCAATAGGAGGCTTTGAATGACTCCTCTGTACATTGATCCATATGGCTTGCACTATAAATCAGAGGTAGTTATGCTTACCTGTAATAAGCTGAAATGATAAGGCTGTGGCAATTATTTCTGAGGAATAATTTTCTTTCTCTTTTGGAAGTGGCCTCACTTTTATGAAGTGGAATGTAAGAGACACAAAAGGTATGTCTGCCTTGGAATTAGACCCCTGAGACTTAGCTGACTCAGGCTAAGGAGCTGTTAATCGAGGTGTATGCTTTTAAGCTTGGACTATAGCCTGAGCACTGGTCCTAGAGCCCAGGCTCCAGCCTGTGCACAAATATCTATACTGCAGTTAAACAGCCCCTTAGCCCAAGCCAGCTGGCATGTGGGTTTTTAACTGCAGCCTAGCCATACCCAAATGGATGGTTTCCTTTAACCTTCGGGCCAAATTCGTAGGAGAGAAAGTTTACACATTTTGGACACCATTCTCTTCTCTGCATTTGGCTCATTAAGAAAATGACAATCTAGTAAAATGTTTATGGCAACAAAAGATAAAAACTAATGTTTTAGAACTGAATTATGGCGTGTTAAAAAAAGAAATAATTATTCATTCTCCAGTCACGCAGTTATGGGCAGCACAACAAGGACTCACTGCTGTCTGCTTTATTTCCTAGCACCAATAAATCATTAATTTGAACTTTAGCTGTGGGTTGACAGTTGGTGGGAGGCATTTGGATCAATGCATGTTTCCGGTTTTAGAGTGAGTGTACAGGAGCATCTGCTTGGGTAGGTGGCTGCTTCAGGGATTGAAAATGAACTTTATTGATTAATTGAGCAATTGCCTCTCTAGAGCATCTGAAGGGATGGATTCCTGTGCAAAACAGTGTCTGTTAAATGGAGTACAGTTGGAGCATGAGTCAGTGGGAAACTGGAAAACAAAGCCCACTACGTACCTCAAACAGCAAGAGTGCTGTGCTCCAAGAAAGCACGGAAAAAGCTCTGTTGGAGTATGCCTGGTTATTTCACAGTAGCATTATCAGAAGATAAGTGTTAGATTTCATGGTCCTGTTTTCTCCAGCTGAGGATGCATCACATTGTTCCACTGGCATGCGTCTTCAAGAGTAGTAGCTATTAGAGTGGGGATAGTAGGGGTGAAAGTAACTTAAATTTCTTACAGGTACTGTTGTATTGCTCCCTTAGTGGGGCTCAGTGCAGGAGGATGTGGAGGTGCAATATGACAATACCTATAAGTTAAAGTGTGGGGTGGAAGGCAGGACATTGGAGTGTATGTGGGGGAGGCTCAGGACAGGGGGTGGGGATGTGGTGGGTACGGGAGTCAGGATTGGGGGTATGAGGACAGGCTCAGGGCAGGGGCAGGGTTGGGGTGGTGCAGTAGTCAGGGCTGAGGCTGTGAGGAGGGGCTCAGGGCAGGGTTGTGATGCATGGGGGACAAGGGTGTCTTTTAGAAAGGGCAGGGGGATGAAGCTCCCCTGATTCCTATCAATGCTGCTTATTGCTTGCTCTTCTCCTTCTATCACTCTTAGGAAGTGAGAGGAAAGTGCACAGGGTGGGTCATTCACTGATCTACCCCCTCCATGCTCTAGCCAGGAGGGAGGCGTATACTGTGCACTGTCCTCTCAGTCCCTGTCAGGGATGGAAGGGAAACAGCAAGCAGGAAGAACTGTCGATAGGATGGCGGGAAGAAAGAGACTTCAGTCCTGCCGCCCTCCATAAAGGGCACCGTGGGGAGGGCTTGAGGCTGAGGCAGTTCTGGACTGATAGGGGATCTTGCTGCCAGCTAGCCCCTTTCACCTGCCCGCTTGTTGTTTAGAGTGGCAGCCTGCAGGAGAGCCCTGGGAGCCAGGATGGGAGCACACCATATCTCCTACAGTGGCACACTCCAGCTGCTAAGCTTCTCAGGGGAGCCAGCAGCCTCTGCAGGAACCTGGGCAAGGTGGGGAAGGGGGTGGCTCCATGCTCTCAGAAGGGATGGAGCCTTGGGCAGAAGGGGTGGGGCCAAGGCAGCCAGCCCTCAGCACTGCCAGGAACACAGCATACTCCCCTTCTATCCCTCAGAGCCATACGGAGCACATGGCACAGTGCTCTAGCAGCAATTTAAAGGACTTGGGGCTCTGGCCACTACTATAGTCACAGTAGCAGTGACTGGGTGCCCCAGGACCTTTGAATCGCCAGGAACATAAGAATGGCCATACAGGGTCAGGCCAAAGGTCTATCTAGCCCAGTATCCTGTCTGCCAAAAGTGGCCAATACCAGATGCCCCAGAGGGAGGGAACACAACAGGTAATTCTTGTGTAATCTCTCTCCTGTCACCCATTTAACAGAGAAACAGGCTAGGGACACCATTCCTACCCATCCTGGTTAATAGCCATTGATGGACCCAACCTCCATGAATCTATCTAGCTCTCTTTTGAACCCTGTTAAAGTTCTAGCCGTCACCACATCCTCAGGTTGATGGTGCACTGAGGGAAGAAAAACTTCCTTTTATTTGTTTTAAATCTACTGCCTATTAATTTCATTTAGTGAAAGTTCTTATATTGTGGGAATAAGTAAATAACTTTTCCTTGTTCACTTTTTCTACACCAGTCTTACTTTTATATACCTCTATCATATCCCCCCTTACTCTCCTCTTTTCTAAGCTGAAAAGTCCAAGTTTTTTTTAATCTCTCTTCATATGGGACCCATTCCAAACCCCTAATCATTTTTGTTGCCCTTTTTGGGACCTTTTCCAATGACAATATATCTCTTTTGAGATGAGGAGCCCACATCTGTACACAGTATTCAAGATGTGGGCATAACATGATTTTATATAGAGGCAATAAGATATTTTCGGTCTTATACTCTATCCCTTTTTTTTTAATGATTCCTAACGTTCTATTTGTTTTTTTGACTTGCACTGCACACTGAGAGGATGTTTTCAGAGAACTATCCACAATGACTCCAAGATCTCTCAACCTTGAGTAATTGTAGCCAAATTAGTCCCCATCATATTGTGTGTGTGTGTGTGTGTGTGTCTGTCTATATATATATATATATATATATATATATATATATATATATATATATATATATATACACACACACACAGGCAGTCCCCGGGTTACGTACAAGATAGGGACTGTAGGTTTGTTCTTAAGTTGAATTTGTATGTAAGTCGGAACTGGTACATATTGTAGGGGAAACTCTAGCCAAACATTTCTCCAGAGCTCAGTTTTATTCTCCCACACCTCATTTCCCTCAGTCCTTTATTCTCAAGCTGAGATGTCTGCTGAGAAAAGCCGCTCCGCGTCTCCCTGGTCTGCTGGGGGGAAGCAGCTAGTGCGGGGTTGCCTCACCCCGTTTGTAAGTAGGGATCCGATGTAAGTCAGATCCATGTAACCTGGGGACTGCCTGTATATATATATAGTTGGGATTATTTTTTTCAATGTGCATTATTTTACATTTTTCAACATTAAATTTCATTTGCCATCTTGTTGCCCAATCACAGGACACAGTGCAACTGCCCCATTTCCCACTCCCTGCTGGCCAGTCTGCTGCACCTCTGGAGGATGGGCAAATTACAGCTGCATCAGGACTTTTACCAGTCCAGTGGTACAATGGGGTAAGGCAGGCTCCCCACCTCCCTCCTTAGGCCCATGCCACTCCCAGAAGCAGCTGGCCAAAAACCTCTGGCAGTGGCTCCAGAGGAAAGGGGAGACAGAGGGCTCTGAGTGCTGCCCTCACTGGCAGGAACTGTCCCCACAGCTCCCATTGGCTAGGAATGGGGAACTGTGGCCAATGGAAGCTATGGGGGTGGAGCCTACCTGGTGACCGCTGCAGACTAGATTCTGCAATCTGCTCATTTGACCGCACAGATGGTCCACTCACTACACAAGCTTCTTTGGAATCCTAATCCCTAGTTTGGCAGGAAGAGCAGAATTATCTTCACAGCCTGCTCCTCTTACTCAGACTCATAAAGCAAGTGAAAACATATCCAATCAAAGAGACAGGGAAAACTTTGGATAGAAGGTAATAAGCTAAATGATATTTCATTTTGAGAGTGGGGTAAACACCCCTATCTGATCAGGACTCATATTTCAATTAAGAAGGAGAAAGCTTCGCATTTTTTAAAACGGTGTCTATTTGGCAATTCACTAAAGAATAAAACACTGTGTTTAATTATGTTTTGATAATGTGAATAATAATGGAAAATGTCTGTCTGCTCTAAGTCTGAAAACTTTTCAGTCCTCCATTTATTTGAACACCTTTAATTTTATCACAAAAATGCAAGGAAACCAATTCAAAATAATATTAAAATGACAATCTTTAGAAAGGAACAAATAGTATCCTTGCAATAGCATCTATCAATAACAGATCTTTTAAAAAAAGATAGAAAAACACTGCTCAATGCATGAAAGCTTCTGGCATTTTTAGCTGGCATTTACATACTGCATGCTTTTCTGATGAGAGTAGTGAGACAATGAGATGCTAATATCAGGCCTTAATACGCCAGTGATGTAAAAAGTCTGTGATATTCTGGATCCTGAGCCCAACTACCTGCAATACACTGTCATAATGGTCTAGAGTGGAATGCAACTTAAGACAGTCATAACCACCCAGTTGGTAAAATAATAGGATGAGTGATAGCTATTGATGTGGTGGGCAGCAATACATTCTCTGGTGCTCTTACATTATTTTGCTTGGCATTAGCAATCCAAATATTGCTGTGTTTGGCTCTTATATCTTCTTGCAGAACCTATAATGAGCTAACAAGTGCTAAATAAGTCAGAGGGCATAAAGTACTCAACAGATCAGGTTAAGTGCCTGTCATGGACACTTCCATGTGTGAAAGTAGGCTCTTTGCTGATCAGGCCTCTAGCGCGTATTGCCATCCAAGCAACAGGTCAACTTCCCTTTGATGGAAAAACCTTACACTATGTAATTTAAAGATCAGCGAAGAACAGGAACCTAAAACAGACATGAGAAGTTCATGTAAAGTTCGTGCTGGTTGTGCTGGCTGTGCCATGCCCGATAAGGCAGAAAGGGAAAAACAGGAAACCATCTCACCCCCTTACTCCTGTCAGGGTCTGCTAGCCTATCACAAAAAGCATGCAAAAGCTTTCTCTATTAAACAGCTTCCCCTCCTATATCAAATTGAGGAATCCCGAATAAACATTGGAAGGCAGAATACGAGCCAAGTCCGAGGACTAATCACCCAAGGGCCACCTCCCTCTCACCGAACCAAATGAGTTCCTGTAGAGTGTAACGTATACCAAACGTAACGTATACCAAATATGTTGTTGTTGTAGTTTGTGTGTCTGTAAATGTAAGTATTGTTATCTGAAATTGTTTCGAGGTATTGTTAAGTAGTAGTGTTAAGAGTTTTAGATAAATGATTAGGCTTATAAGTAAGACTGATGTAAATGTAACTGTTAATAATCCCTGGTCCCTTGTTAACAACTATTGGGATTTACAGAAACCTCAAGGAATTTTCTTTACTGTATTGCATTTTGCTTATTAGTCATTCAATAATTATTTGGTACATATGAATGTACAAAATTGATAAAATAATAATTTATACGTAGAAGTCCTTTAATAAAAGTTTAAAAGATATTTAGAATAGTGATAGAGATGTAGCCGTGTTAGTCTGGTGTAGCTGAAACAAAATACAGGACTATGTAGCACTTTAAAAACTAACAAGATGGTTTATTAGATGATGAGCTTTCGTGGGCCAGACCCACTTCCTCAGATCAAATAATGGAAGAAAATAGTCACAACCATATATACCAAAGGATACGATTTAAAAAAATGAACACACATGAAAAGGACAAATCATATTACAGAACAGAAGGGGGATGGGGGGGGGGGGGGGGGGGAAGGAAGGTGAATGCCAGTGAGTTAATGATATTAGAGGTGGGGAAGGGGAAATGTCTGTGAGTTAATAGTATTAGAGGTGATAATTGGGGAAGCTATCTTTGTAATGTGTAAGATAGCTGGGGTCTTACACATTCGACACTCTCCGCACGGGACTTAACAAAGACCCCAGCTATCTTACCCATTACAAAGATAGCTTCCCCAATTATCACCTCTAATACTATTAACTCACAGACATTTCCCCTTCCCCACCTCTAATATCATTAACTCACTGGCATTCGCCTTCCTTCCCCCCCCCCCCCCACATCCCCCTTCTGTTCTGTAATGTGATTTGTCCTTTTCATGTGTGTTCATTTTTTTAAATCGTATCCTTTGGTATATATGGTTGTGACTATTTTCTTCCATTATTTGATCTGAGGAAGTGGGTCTGGCCCACGAAAGCTCATCATCTAATAAACCATCTTGTTAGTCTTTAAAGTGCTACATAGTCCTGTAAAAGATATTTAGTAATAGTTTGCCTGTTTCTGCACCTCCCTGAGACTAGCCCCATTCCCAAACCTTTTACTTTATTGCACACCATGGATTTCAGTTCTCTGATGCTTGTAAAAATGGAGAATACAGTGAAGTATCAACAGTTATTACAAAATATATATCCGCTGCTAACAGAAAATATATATCTGATGCTATCAAATGTATTAAAATGCTTTGGGTAGACTAAATGTTCAGAAACTCCAGAAAATTGCACTAATACTACTATCTGTGCTTCCCCATTAAATAGACTGTCAGCTCCAGTTACTGACTAGAACTTGCTTTGCAGGCGTTAGGGAAAAGGTGATGATATTTTGCTTAAGGAATCTTTATCGGCTATTTCTTTGATCGCTCTCTCTGTCCTGGCTCTTCAGCAGCCATTCTGCTATCATTACCTTTTGTTTTAGAGTAGCAGTTGGCAACCTAAGGCTCGTGAGCTATATGGCTCCTCCTGGGAGGCAGAACATGGGAGCTGCACGGCCTCCCCCTGCCTGGTGATCACCAAAGAGAGTGCACCTGGCTGTGCCGGATGTGGCAGTGATGCACAGAGTGTACAGACACAGAGTGTGAGGGCTAAGATGATGGCAGAGGATCTGGGCTTCAGGGACAAGGAGCATCTGGATTTCCTAAAGGAGCGGCACGTGTGCTCTTCCAGTGCTGCCTGCAGATCCTGCTCAAGGAGATACTCATCCCTGGAGACCAACAGGTACCAACTGGGCTGTTCCTGCCCTCTTCCCCCAGACAGACACCCACCAGCACTCTGCCCCCGGCCACATACCTGTCCCCAGCTTGCTCCTGCACTGTACCTCCCACCCAGGTTCTGCACCTCCATCCTCATCCAACTTACTGGCAGCCATGTCCCACACACTTTACCCCTCATTTTTGGCCCCGCCCCAGAGCGTGGGGGGGGGGGGGAGGCACTCACAAAATCCACTAACCCTGGAACCTCAGTCCTCTCTGCCATTCCCTTCCTCCCCCCCCCAATGGGCTGGAATATGAACGGAGTGAGGTGTCTCAGTTGGGGGCCACATCCATGAGGATTGGAGGCTTTTGGAGGGGCTGTCTTTTGCATCTCACTTGAGTGGTCCCCGACTGATTATTTTCCCCCCTGTGGGACAGTGGTCCCGGCCCCAACAAAGGTTCCCCACCCTTCCCATAAATAAAGACCATGTTGAAACCTTTTGTGTTGGACATAATATTTTACATTTATTAAAATGGATGCCTGGCCAACAAGCCCCCAGTTGGAGCTCAGCCCCCATATGGCCACAGCATCATAACACTCCTGCACCGCCCACATACACCGACCAACCCACAGACCATCAAACCCCTGAATCACCTGTCCTGAGACCGTCATACCTCCACATCCCCAGTCCTCTGCCATCACACTCCTGCACCACTTTCACACCCCAAACCTGTTCCCTGAGCCCCTCATACACCCCAACCCAAACTCCTGAACCATCGCATCCTAAGCCCCAACAATAAGACTGACAGAAGACAGACTGAATGTGTGCATGAAGCTGTATTTGACCAGTTATGATGTAAACTTCAAAGATCTGTGTTAAAAAGATGCAGCAGCAGAAGTCCCATTAAATAAAGTCCTTGCATAAATGAAACCATGTACTCTATTATTAATCATGTAAATTATCAATAATATGAAGTTGTACTGTGGAAGACGTGGATGAGGCTTTTTTTAAACAACTAACAATATCATCCAAAGCCTAAGATTTGGTGGTGATAGGGGACTTCAACTATCCAGATATATGTTGGGAAAATAACACAGCAGGGCACAGACTATCCAGTAAATTCTTGGACTGCATTGGAGACAACTTTTTATTTCAGAAGGCTGAAATAGCTACCGGGGGGAAGCTGTTCTAGATTTGATCTTAACAAATAGGGAGAACTGGTTGAGAATTTGAAAATGGAAGGCAGCTTGGGTAAAAGTGATCATGAAATCATAGAGTTCACAATCCTAAGGAAGGGTAGAAGGGAGAACAGCAAAATAGAGACAATGGATTTCAGGAAGGCGGATTTTGGTAAGCTCAGAGAGCTGATAGGTAAGGTCCCATGAGAATCAAGACAGAGGAGAAAAACAGCTGAGGAGAGTTGGCAGTTTTTCAAAGGGACATTATTAAGGGCTCAAAAGCAAGCTATTCCGCTGTGTCGGAAAGATAGAATATATGGCAAAAGACTGCCTTGGCTTAACCACGAGATCTTGCATGATCTAAAAATAAAAAAGGAGACATATAAAAAAATGGAAAGTAGGACAAATTACAAAGGATGAATAAAGGCAAACAACACAGGAATGCAGGGGCAAAATTAGAAAGGCAAAGGCACAAAATGAGCTCAAACTAGCTACAGGAATAAAGGGAAACAAGAAGACTTTTTTTATAAATACATTAGAAGCAAGAGGAAGACCAAGGACAGGGTAGGCCCACTGGTCGGTGAGGAGGAAGAAACAGTAACAG
Source organism: Pelodiscus sinensis (assembly GCF_049634645.1). Taxonomy (NCBI): domain Eukaryota; kingdom Metazoa; phylum Chordata; order Testudines; family Trionychidae; genus Pelodiscus; species Pelodiscus sinensis. The sequence goes on from NC_134718.1 coordinate 40,675,616, forward strand.
GAAACTTGGAAATGGCAGAGATGCTTAATGACTTCTTTGTTTCAGTCTTCACCAAAAAGTCTGATGAAGTAATACCTAACATAGTGAATGCTAGTGGGAAAAGGGTAGGTTTACTTTGATAGTGGAGAGAGGGAGGAGAGGATAGCAAGCTTTCAGCAGTAGTTTGATTCAGTACTATATCAAATAGCCATAACTGATGGTTGGATTACGTTAGGCACATGCCTTCTATATGTGTTCAACAAACACTATTAGAATTAGACATACAGTCAAATAATACAGTCTGATGCACAAAGTTACCATGGTCCACAAGCAGAAGAATATTAGTTGCAAATTTTTATTACTACAAAGTAAGAGGCACTTGTCCCCTTAAATTTTAAAAATATGGATGATGGGACAGGCTAGATGAATTGTGGTTTATAATATGAGCTACATACCCATGTTAAGCATCATGACATACAAGAGGCGGTCTGCTTATCTTTAGACATATCAAATGTGTCATCTATACTCTAGCACAAAACTACTGTACTGGTACTGTCTAGACAGACATGCAGAGATATGGACTCATTTAATTTCCATTCCAGTCTCAGGCCAAAATCTTGCTGCTTTACCACAAAATATAACATCTTTTTAAATTTAAATTATTCTAATTAAACACTTGGAAAGTGGCAAGGTGATAGGGAACAGCCAGCATAGATTTGTAAAGAACAAATCATGTCAAACCAAACTGATAGCTTTCTTTAATAGGATAACGAGTCTTGTGGATAAGGGAGAAGCAGTAGATGTGGTATACCTAGACTTTAGTAAGGCGTTTGATATGGTCTCCCATGATATTCTTATCAATAAACTAGGTAAATACAACTTAGATGGGGCTACTATAAGATGGGTGCATAACTGGCTGTATAACCATACTCAGAGAGTAGTTATTAATGGTTCACAATCCTGCTGGAAAGGCATAACAAGAAGGGTTCCACAGGGGTCTGTTCAATATCTTCATCAACAATTTAGATATTGGTATACAAAGTACGCTTATTAAATTTGCAGATGATACCAAGCTGGGAGGGGTTGTGACTAATCTGGAGGATAGGGTCATAATTCAAAATGACCTGGACAAATTGGAGAAATGGTCTGAGGTAAATAGGATGAAGTTTAATAAAGACAAATGCAAAGTGCTCCACTTAGGAAGGAACAATCAGTTTCATACATACAGAATGGGAAGCGACTGTCTAGGAAGGAGTACGGCAGAAAGGGATCTAGGGATTATAGTGGACCACAAGCTGAATATGAGTCATCAGTGTGATGCTGTTGTAAAAAAAGCAAACATAATTCTGGGACACATTAGCAGGTGTGTTGTGAGCAAGACACGAGCAGTCATTCTTCCGCTCTACTCTGTGCTGGTTAGGCCTCAGTTGGAGTATTGTGTCCAGTTCTGGGCACCACATTTCAAGAAAGATGAGGAGAAATTGGAGAGGGTCCAGAGAAGAGCAACAAGAATGATTAAAGGTCTAGAGAACATGACCTATGAAGGAAGGCTGAAAGAATTGGGTTTGTTTAGTTTAGAAAAGAGAAGATTGAGGGGGACATGATAGCAGTTTTCAGGTATCTAAAAGGGTGTCATGAGGAGGAGGGAGCAAACTTGTTCATCTTGGCCTCTGAGGATAGAACAAGAAGCAATGGGCTTAAACTGCAGCAAGGGAGGTTTAGGTTGGACATTAGGAAAAAATTCCTAACTGTCAGGGTAGTCAAACACTGGAATAAATTGCCCAGGGAGGTTGTGGAATCTCCATCTCTGGAGATATTTAAAAGTAGGTTAGATAAATGTCTATCAAGGATGGTCTAGACAGTATTTGGTCCTGCCATGAGGGCAGAGGACTGGACTCAATGACCTCTCGAGGTCCCTTCCAGTCCTAGTATTCTATTATTCTATAATTAATAGAACTGGACTACATTTCTGTACATGCAGACACATTCTTTGTAGCCATCAACAGCTCCACAATGCTGCTTTCTTAGTATATTAGGTGCATAGAAGGCCCTTCAAAACTGCGAACATCCACTTTATAGCTATGGGTATCCGCATCCGTGGATGTGGTTGCGGATATCTGCAGCTCATTTTTGCAGATATGGACATAAATTTTGTATCAAGAACTCTGTAATTTGTGGATATCCACTTTATATCCACAAGTATCCACGTCTGCAGATGTGAATGCAGATATCTGCAAATCATTTATGCAGATGCCAATTTTGTATCTGCACAGGTCTTTATGTATAAGATACTAGGTACTTGACGGTTATGTAGCACACTAGAACCAAATTCAAATAATCCAAGTAATAATAATTATTATTATTCCTATAGTAAAATTAGATTAGAAACTATTGTCTAGCATGCCATTAGCTCCTATGTCATATATTCAGATAAAGACAACTGTAGAGTTCAGTGACAGTATTGGAAGTGAGATTACTTAATGTATTTCTCACTATCATGGTTCTCTTTAAGCTGTCATGAGAAACCATTAAATAGAATAAACTCTCTGATATATACATAGGTTTGAATTCCAGGGGAATTGTAGATGTCTAAAAAATCTTGATCATTCCAACAGCAAAATAAGAGAACACAGTGTAATCACGTTGTGTAATCAACTGCATTGTTTATATGGTTTTCATATTTCAGTGACATACTGAATTTCTCATTGTGGGTCAAACAGAGAAATAAGACTGTGATGCTTAGCACACTGTACTTATAACTATAGTACAATGGTACCTATTTTGAATATTTTAAAAAATAATCTAAATTAATTGAAATGTGCAACAGGTTGAACCTCTCTAGTCTGGCAACATCCATAGTCCAGCATAATTTTAGTTAATCAGATGTCCACTTATCCTGAATGTGGTCAAGTTTCCTGTGGTCTCATAAAGTTTGTTTACAGTGATGAGTCCTTGCTCTCGGTGATGTATGCTATTATTTAGCTCTAATTTACCCCCCCCCCCCTCCACTTATCCCTAAATGTCTTCTAAGAGCCCAAGTAAGCAGTAGAAGTGTTGGTAATGCTGCTAGACCTCCTGTGGTTCAGCAAATGTTCTGATTCAGCACCAGTCAGTCCCAAGGGTGCCAGACTAGAGAATTCAACCTGTAGGACACAATAGATTTGATGTTTGCCAATGAGTTTAATTTTGCTAATTCGTGAGCAAAAGGTAAGAAAAATATATTCTTGCAAATTAAACCATGTGATAGTCTAGAATATTCTGTTAATCATCAACTGCTTTTGACTCTCTCCATATAGGACTACATGGCTTAAAGAACAGGTAATGAGTTACAAACTGGATTGTAACCCCTAGACCACTCGTATGAATGCCTATCTTAGTAGAAAATGGACAAAATAATTGCCACCTGCCATATGTTAGCTGGCTTACAAAAAATGACACATGAGGGCTCTAGATAAGGTAACAACCTGCTTTAGCTCTCTATGGACTCATTTTTAAAGGTACTTCTAAAAGCACCCTTCACATTTTTACATTGTGATGCTGTTTTTGTGGGACCAGCAAGAATGACCTTGGATAGACTGGGACATTGCCTCACATGGATCCTGCATTTGTTAGCTTGTCCATCAAATTTTCATCTCTAAGGCAAGATTTGGGACAAAGGTACATCTATTCTTCTGTGAATATTTTCATTTTATTGTGACATGATGCCCCACTGTGGAATTTTCAATGGTCTGAAAATGAATTGCGCCCCAAACTTAGGAACTCATAAAAATGAACAAACTAACAGCCTCACTGGGGAAAAAATATAAGATGGATATAAACACATTGCTTTCTCTTTTTTTTCCACAGATAACAGTTTAAGAATCTTGTTATTTCTCTGCTATTTGATTAACATTCTTTTGATTGTATTTTAATGTTCTTGAAATCACCTGGCAGATCCACATCACATGATATTCCATCTTCAGGGTAAATTTGTTTCCATCTGCTAGCTCTTTCTTTCATATATGTACTGATAGCAAAGCCTTTACGCTCTTTAATAGAGTTACATGCCCCAGGTCATAAGGTGTGTGGTTTCAACAAAAGCTCATTTCCACCAATGGCTTTGCAGTACCTGACTATCCAATCATTCTTTAATGAAAACGTGAGTATATTATTGACTGAATTTTGATGTCATTTGAGGAAAAAGTCCCAAACTGTACTATGGTGGGTCTTGTTCACAGAAAGGAATGATAAGAAATGCTCACTAGGTCTACCAATCAAGACAAGCTTTTAAAAGAAGTGTCAACTTTCACAGTCTGCACTTAAGCAAGTCACTCGTTAATTTGAAAAGATTCCTGCTCCAGTAAGAGTCACACAATATGGCAACAAAAAATAAGAGCGTTTGAAAAACTTTGGTAGTTTGGGGGTGATGTTCCTATCTATTGGCTACTTTTTTTTTTTCTAAACTAAACTATTTTTTCTGCCTGAGCTGACAGATCACTGCCTCAGAACACAGCCCATAGAGTCTTCTTTAATAAACAATCCATTAACAGTGTCCCTAAAAGATCGTATTGTTTTCACCTGCTTACCTTCAAGCCATTGCTAAGACCTCTCTCACCTCAAAATACACTAAAATTGCTATAGTGGTTGTTATAAACGAAGAAACAAAAAGCTCTTCTAAAATAAGGAAACATCATGAATTATTGCAGGGTGCATTTATCTCCTTCCAGCAGAATGAAGAAGTAATTTAGCTGCCCTGTGCTCTGCAGTCGGCAGAAGCATTGTGTCAGGACTACAGTGGAGTTGGAATTTTTCAAGTATAAATGCTTTTTTGGCAAAAAATGCTGATTTTTCAAAACCAAAAATTTTTTGCTGGAGTGTACCAGTTTTGACACAATTTTCACTACAAAAGCATTCTCCAGTCCAGGATGAAATTTCTGCTTGAAAACAGTCCAAGTATTTTGTAATAGTTGGTAGACTAGTGATTAGCCTATTTTGAATTCGGTGCAGCAGAGTCTCAATTAGGGCTCCCACGTTCCATAGGAGTCCCCTAGACGTTGGATTCTTGGGCTATGTCTATACTGCACACTTATTTTGAAATAAGCTATTCCGGAATAGTTATTCCAAAATAGCTTATTTTGAAATAGCACATCTACACTGCAGTGGACTCAAAATTAGTCCAAGGCAGGATTCCCTAATATAGATGTGCTATCTTGATTTAGAGCCCCAGGAGGCACTGGGGAGGAATAATGTAGAATGGCCCTGGTGCGGGGCTATTACGAAACAGCAGCAGTGGAGCATCTACACACGTGTTCTATTTCAAAATAGCTATTTTGAAATAGGTGTTATTCCTCATAGAAAGAGGTTTACAGATTTCTGAATAAACTATCCATTATTTTGAAATTATTCTGAAAAAATGGAATGGCTGTGTATATGCTCACATTGTTATTTTGAAATAATGCTAATTATCTCAAAATAATGGTTCAGTGTAGAGGCACCTTTGGATATTCTTGGAGGAGAGGGGTTCTTTCTCATGAAAATTTCAGTAAGTTTCAGTTTCATCTAGATATGGAACAGGAAAATGTTTGACATCTCAATTTTACAAGTCAGAAAAACCTTTTGCTGCCTTGCTCGGTACTGTTGTTGCCTGTTCACATAATACTTCTAGGGTTGCCAGGTGTCCGATATTGACCTGGACAGTCTGGTATTTTTGCCTCCTGTCTGGTAAAAAAAATTCAGAAAATACCAGACCCCTAAAATGTCCAGTATTTTCTGATTTTTTTTTCTCCCGGTCAGGAGGCGAAAATCCCAGGTGCTTACCTGGTTCCGCAGCGGAGCTGTCTGGCCTGCAGTAGGGAGGCAAGATGGTGGACGGCTGCTAGCAACCTGTTAGGGCTAAAAAGCTTCAAAAGCATTTCTTAAAGGGGACATGCTGTTTTTTATTTTATTTTATTTTATTTTATTTTATTTTATTTTATTTTGCTTAACAACTCTGATCTTCCCCCTTTTTTTCCTCTCAACAGAATTTTTTCCCCAGTGGTTTTTTTGGGAGGAAGGGAGGAGGGGTGTTTGGTATTTTTGGTTAAACCATCTGGCAACCCTAAATACTTTTAAACCAAAGGTTTTCAAATGTGGATTGAAGAGGTACATTCTAGGGGGAGAGGGGCAGCCCAAGGCAGCGGGCTTCAAGGAGTGAATGCCACCTCCACTACCGAACTCAACTCAGTGGGGCAACCAGTCTGTGTGGGTTTGGGGAGTGCAATCAAATAATGTAACTCAAAGTGGGGGGCCTTAGTTTCAAACTTCTGTTTGGCAACCCCTTGAAATGAGTTGTTATAGAGCTGACTCAAGCTGCTTAGTGTCACTGCTTTCCCTCCCCTCCCCCAAACGATTGTCTATACACTCCCCCTCCCCCGGCGCATGCCTCACCATTTTTTAAAACCTCTAGAAGCTTTTGCAAACTGGAAGGCAGGAATCGGGCGGGGGAGGAGATTAGACCTGATGTGCCCCATCCTCACATGTGGCCTGTACACTCTGTTATTTGAAAAGGGGTACGTGGCCTAAAAAGTTTGAAAGTCGCTATTCTTAAAAATTTAGCCATATCAAGTTATTGAAACAAAAGAAACACTTCGCAGTTCAACTAAGACCCGGAGTAAATTTATTATCTAGGGAAGAGATATCAAATACAGGCTATTATTTATATTCCTTGTGCGGCAAACATATTATTGCTGAAGCATGATGTCTGGTCTTTTCGACTTTCACACTGGAGGAATGTAAGAGCGTGAGCCAGGACATTAAGTGGCTTCTCTTGTAACATGAAACTCCGATCTAGCATGCTAGATCATAGGAGCACAGTATTTGTGTATGGCTCATCATGAAGAATCCTGCAAAGATGATTATATTTCATTATTGATGGAAAGCTGATACAGCTCCTCAGCCACACTGAAACAGTTCTCCTGGTGGCTTGCATTATATCATTCCTAAGGCATCCAGACTGTGCTGCTAGCAGACAGTTCTGCCTTATTAGGATGAGACCGAGTTCCTTTACAGAGACAGCATTTTCCTGTGCTGCAGAAGAGACTAATGGATAGCTAGGACACAAAACCAAATCTCACTCTTTCTCTACCAAATTGGTTATGTCGTTATAGTACAAACTTATAGTACAGTTATTAAAACTACTCGGAACAGTCAATTTTCTGACATGATAAATATTCTGTAGGCATGAAACTCAATTCTGCACAACATAGTTATAATACAAACTAGAATCTGCTTTCAGTAAAATACAGGCAGATCTTGAGGGACAGGTCATCCTCACCATAAGTCCAAGATACATTCCAAAAAACTTGGACTTATAGCCAAACAACTTAAAGCAGGGATTTTTTTCCCCCAGCTGACTTCCATTTGCGCAAATTGTTGCTTTTTGGTTTTTGGAGGGTTTTGCACAACTTAAGAGCGGTGAATGAGACAACTTTTAACGCATTCTTACAAATGCAAGCAACGTTAGTGCAGAATGGATGTATACTGTGGTAACGTATAGTGGGGACACCCTGTATAATTGTTTTCCTTCTATCTCCTAACTCCTGTTCATTGCCTTCTATGGATGAAAGCTACACTGCTGGCATTATTTAGATCTGCTTAAGCCACTTCAGTAAAGAGAGGTTCTGCTTGAGTCTTTCCTTCATTCTCTATTCTTCCATAAGAACGAACTCTTCATCAGTGTGGTCTTCTCAAGCAACATCACTAGTACTGCAATGCAGTTATTAAAACTACTCGGAACAGGCAATTTTCTGACATGATAAATATTCTGTAGGCATGAAACTCAATTCTGCACAACATAGGAAAGAGTATGTGGGATGCATCTGCTTAACACTAAAACTGAAAAGCAAGTAGGTTAGGTTTTTTTTGGGGGGGGGAGGGGGACTCTATGAATCTTGGACTTAAAAAACCCTTAAATGATACAAATTCCAGCTTCCTAATTTATCAGATCTATCTGAAATGGGTAACACCAAATCAGTAAACAAAAATGAGTTGTATCTACTTGAGGAGAATTCAACCAAATCTACAAGTCTGTTTCTGTTATTGCCACTGCCACAGTGGAGAACTTCCATAAATAGGGCTTAGAGAGCCAAATGCACTATGGAAGTTTTGTTCTTGGTTTTGCACTATGGATTGCCAAATACCTAGATCAGAAATTTTGTTAGTAAGAGCTAATGGTGGCTCCCTTAAGTATATATGCAACACGGAAATTCACCCTGTTATGCAAGTCAATGGAGTCACACCTTGGATTATTTCAGTATACTGCAAACTGCTCAGATGATGATAAATGTCATACCACCACTGAAATCTGTGAAAGAGACTTCCCAGAACAGCAATAGACCAGTGGTTAAAGCAGTCAGGGAATACATAAAACATTCAGTTTTAATTCCCTACTCTGCTTGATTTGGGGTAGGCAATAGAACCTGGAACTCCCATATCCCAGGTAGGTTTCTGGTCTAAAATGTGTTTTCACAATTTTTTTATAGGTCTAATTTTTGTTCCAATGCAGAATGAGGTTTTGCTATGTGTTTTATTTTTGAGGGGAGTCATGGAGGGACAGAGGGAAGGTGGAATTCTTGCTTTCCAGCCAGCCCTACTTAGAACTCAAGCTTCAGGAGTTGCTGACCATAACTTTGTGGTCAACGTCAATAGGAACAAGTCATGAAGAGTACAGTGTCAGCTGGACTGAGACCCACTCATTTCACATATGTCACCAAACACCTGTCAAATATCAACTTCCAACTGCTTTTGAAACAGTGCCCTAAATTGCTGATATTTTGCTTTAAAATACCTTTTCAGCACTGTCATTTTATTTGTTAGGCTATGTCTTCACTGCAGAGCTTTTATGGGATACTAGAGGTATCCTGGAAAAGCTCTGCTGGGTCCAAGGAACATGTCTGCTTTTCCGGAAAAAAAATTGGAAAAGCAGATGCGTTTTTTTGCCATCCCTGTAAACCTTATTCTACGAGGAAGAAGGGATGTTCCGAAAGAGGGGTTTTTCCTGACATTTGGCCCTGTGTAGATGGGCCAAATGTCAGAAAAGCCTTTTTCGGAAGAAAAGCGGAAAAAGATTTGCAATTTGCATATCTTTTTCTGACTTTCCCCTGCAGTGTAGACATAGCCTAAATCTCATTAGATAAAATTACTTTCAGTCATTCTAATCACCATTTCTCATAATCTCAAGCTAAATATTTCTTACAATTAAAACTGTATTTATTTATTTATTTATTTATATTTAATTAAAGACACAAGTTGGTTATATGGAATACAGGTGAAATATTTTTTAAGCCCTTGCTGAATACAAAAAAATCTGAACCTTCTTCTGCAGTCACTGAGGGTACCCCCCTAGTTCGAACTGGGGGGGTAATGTAGTCATACGGAGTTGCAAATGAAGCCCGGGATTTGAATTTCCCGGGCTTCATTTGCATAAAGCCGGCTGGCGCCATTTTTAAATGCCGCCTAATTCGGACCCCTTGCCGCGTGGCTACACGCGGCACGGACTAGCTAGTTCGGATTAGGCTTCCAGTATAGCTTTTGGGGATTCATCTTGGTGCTACAGCACTTAACTTATCTTCTGAACCCTTTTAACAGGAGTTCATTTGTCAGATTGCCAGAACAAAAGAATGCCTTCCCAGACTCATAATCATAGATGTTCTGCTACTATGAACTCTTCATGGTTTTTTAATCTTTACTTTGTTACTTTACAGCTTTTGTTCTCTTAACTTTTCCCAGCAACATTCCACACTAAGAGACTTGGAAGTTACACCCATAGCATTCTGAAATGGATTCCAAAGAGAATGCATAATCTGTTAATTTTTAGCTCTCACTAACATACTGTAGCTTTGTGAGCTTCTGGTTTTTTGTTTGTTTGTTTGTTTTTTGTTTTGTTTTTTTTCATATTAGGCCACCTAACAAATTAACTGTGTATAAGATCCCTGCATTGCATTTATTATTTAGAACTCTCTGGTAGCATACTAGAAACACAGTGTGCCAGCTGACTGTGATCCCATCTTATATCAGGGGTGTGTTTTTATTTAATAACAGGTAAAAGAAAACCTTAAGCAGATAGTAGTACAATCCCATGAACCCTTAAACCCTGATCCTGCAAACATGATCATATTAGTGTACTTACCCAGCGTTGCCTGAATCCTTCAGGGCAGGGAACTGGCAGTGTCGGGAGAAGGGTGCGGGAGTCAGGGCAGGGCCTTACGGATGGGGGGTAAGCAGTGCAGGAGGCTGGGAAGGGAGGAGTGCATGAATAAAGATTGGAAGTGAGGAGGAGCTCAGGATGGGGAGTTCCTGGCCACCAGAGGTGTTTCTCTCCTCCCAACCCCGCTTCCTCCAAGGGTGTTTTTCTCTTCTCCAGAAGCTGACCCCCCTCCGGCTGCCAGGGTGTTTTCATACGTTCATCCCCTCCGGCGCTGCAGCCAAAGGCTGGGGCTATGTCTACACTACAGTGTCTTTTTGGAAAAACGGCCATTTTTCTGAAAAAACTTCACTTACATCCACACTGCAATCGTGTTCTTTCTAAAAAAAATTGAAAGAACAGAGGGGTTTTTCTGACATTGGTAAACCTCTTTCTACAAGGAAGAAGTCTTTTTCCAAAAAGAGCTCTTTTGGAAAAGGGCGTGTGTAGACAGGGAAGAAAGAGTTCTTTCGAAAGAAGAGGAAAAAGCACAAGTGCCCCAGTGGCCACTCCGTCCATAGTAATCACAGCTTAAATGCAAGATAGCGTCCACACTGAATGGACACTATCTTTCAAAAAAGCAAATCGCTTTTTCAATGCACTTCGGTAGCGTGGACTCTCTCTTTCGGAAGAAGTATTTTCGGAAGGTCTCTTCTGGAAAAGTTTCTTCTGAAAGAAGCCTGCAGTCTAGACGTATCCTGGGAGCGGGGAAAGTGTTTGAGGCAGGGAGCTATTTACTTGGTGTGCTGGCAGACAAGATGGTGAAGCCCCAGCCCTGCTGGCCTCTCCCTTGGTGGTACAGCTGCTCCAGGTGGACACTCTGCAGTATTGGATCCCTCTGAACAACAGCACCTCTCTTTGCATGTTGTGGGAAACAGTCCTATTCCGGGGCTACTGGTTGTCCCGGCACAACCAAACCTTGACCTTGCTTTAAGGTAGGAGAAAAGGAAGCTTCATACCAAGTTTGGTGGTCCCAGCACTTACCATTTTGGAGTTCTTGAACAGATTCACAGACAGACCCACAAGCAGACACAAAGCTCCTTAAGAGAGATGACCTTCTGCACTCATCATGAGCCCTCCCCGCCCTCCCCCCGACTTTGGGGGCAGGCCTTTGTATGGTGACGGGGGGGGGGGGGGCGCCTGTGTGGCTGGTTCATTTGCAGATTTGGAGATATCATGATGAAGAAGTTCCGCATATCATGACAAATGTAGAGTAAAAGAGGAAAAATAAGGTTGAAGTAAGGTATATGGAGGTGGGTTTTTTAAAGTTATTTAAAACTTTCCCAAATACCAAATGATTATTTCAGCAGGGTAAGTGTTTAGACTAACAGTTACATTAGTTAAAGTATAAATATCGCTATTTGTTTCCAATTAAGTGTGGTACACAAAATAAAGCTTCATGTGAATTAATTGTTACCAGGCTGTGTGCAGAAAAGACAAAATGTTTAAAACACACTGATGCTTCATGGCAAACTTTGAAATCTTTTCCATTTAGAGACCTAATTCTTACTTCCTGCATTTTTCTTTCTTCACTTGAACTCATAATAAAAATCCTGTTTTGTTTTCTGTATAACGATCTTCTGCATGCTTTCATAAATACATAGAGGGGAGAAACTGGCTTCCATTATGTAGCTACTTCAGTCCCACTACAACATTTGGTGAGAAAATTGGTTTAGTCTGAAAAATCCAGAGTTGCTAGGAAGGTGAAAAGAGAATATTTCTTTCAGATTTGAGGAAAACGAATCAAACTGTTGCTGAGTTACAAATCATTTACAAAAATTACCCTGTAAGAAATTTTGCCTTTTGTCTAACAATTATCTCCCTTTAGCTCTCAAAGTTTTATACTTTCCATGCAATTACATCTCTCCTTAAACTCATACAGCACAGTAGCTTTAGCTTGTCAGTAAACAAAAACAATGGTTTTTTTTTCTTTTTTCTTTGCAATGGATAGTGTTAGATCCACATCTGCTCCAATTCATTTTCATGAGTTGTGGGCTTGATCTTAATCCCACTAGTACCTATGAAAAAATTTTGTCCTTGATTTCAGTGGGAAGTAGAGTTGGACATGATGCATGTGTGTATCAATATGTTGTTTAGAAAGAACATGAAGGCGTTATTCTAAAAGGGCATGTCTACACAGGGGAGTTATTTTGGAATAACTCTCCTTATTTCAAAGTAACAAGGCAAGCATTCACACTACCTCAAGCCTATTTCAAAATAATGGGCTTGTTGTTTTGAAATAACAACTCCTGCTTGTGAAGAGGAATAAGCTTATTTTGACAGTACCACTCACTCTTTTAATAATCAGGTGATCTCTCTATCCCACTTACTTACTTTAATAATTAAGTGAGCTGTCCATCCTACTTATTTAATTTTTTTTTAATTGTGTCTTCATTTATCTTCACACCATTTTTTTAAATGTGAAATTCTCTGGACACAAACAAACAAAAACAACAACCACCATGTCCCAGATAAGGTAGTGAAGTTGGTATGAATGTGATTTCAGCATTTACAAATCTCAAGCACTTAAGTTAAATGGATTGTCAAGCACAGCATGAATTCTGCACTATCCATGAAATAAATAACTTTCTATCATGTGGGTAGTGTAAGATTCATTATCTTAACTATTCCATTCTATGCTTGTATCTAAGTTTTGTAAATGATGTTACTGAATCATCACTTAGCAACTTCAACAGTTTTTTCTAAACAACATTTTTTTCGGGTTTGTAATCTCTTCCAGAATAGCTAGTTTTGAGGCCACTGAAAGAACATTTAAATTAACTTCTTCCCTATGTAACTCTTACAAAATCTCATGGAGTTTGGCTTCATGACTTGCATTTGTGTTCTGCTCCCAGAACATTTATTATAATGATTATTTTCTAGAGTTAAAAAAAAGACAGCTAGATACCCATGGCCTAAAAGTGAATATTTATTAACTGCACGGTCCTATTCTTGAAGGGGCTTGCTTAGTTTGCAGCTTGCTGTGATTGATAGCTGTCCATCTCCAGGAGAGTGTCTAAATTCCACCACACTATCTGTCCTAGTATCTCCTGTTATAACCAAGTCCAGTCCCATTCTCCGAGTGGACCCCAGTCCATGACGTTGGCTTTTAAGGATCCAAGAGTGCAGATTTGGTAGGTTTAGAACCAGAGTTGTGGAGGCTCTGAGTCTCCAAAACTCCCTATTTGCTATCGAGAGAGAGAGATGAAGAAGCACCTCATCAGTCTGGGGGTCTCGGGTCCCACAGAAATCCTATCAGAAAATCCAAGGCCTAGGGGCACCTGATTGATGCCCACCCACTACTGAAGACAGGAAGTGACCCACATGGTGTGTCTGAGGAAATGCATAGACTCTATATTGCTGTTGCACTGGCCTCTGCTCTATGGCCTGCTCTGTGCCCGTCCCCCACAATCTGCATCCTACATTTGCTTCTATTTCCTGATGCTAGATCAAACTGCCTATGTATTGATTCCTAGCAGGATCCAGCTACTAAATCCCATGCTAGATAGTGATTGATCAGTGCTGAGAGCAGAATCAGGGTCCGATACCCTTCTTGGGAAGTGAAACCCTGCAGTCCAGCCACCTAGACCCCAGATCTGGTGTCATAGCCCTTCTAACCCCCCAAGTCACTTAGACAAACCTCCCCTCACCCCCCCCACCCCCCCCGCCACACACACACTCTAGCATCCATTTGGCAGGGGGACCTCTGGTTTTCTGGTAGCACTCTTCAAGGACAGCGTGGCATAAAGCAAGGAAACACAGGCTTAGTGAAGGAATTTCTTATCCATAAATACTTTACACTTAAAGCATGAGAATTAAAGATCTATGGAAAGTAAACAAAAAAACCTCTTATGTACAAGCCTCCTCAGTGTCATCACCAACTGTGTGACTCCTCCTCTTACCTCCACTCTCCACAGCTGGGCCTTCTCTTTCTGGCAATGAAAAGGTTTCCTTGGTTTAGGAAGCATTTCTTTATTTAAAAACAGCCTCTGATACCATTTTTTTGCCGGGGGACTTCTGCTAGGAAACTTCCAGACTCCAAACTGCACTTAAACTTCTGGAAAATGACCAGTATAGACAATAGCATTTCTGATGAGAATCGATGCCTGTGCTGAATGGGGAAAACAGCAGTAGAATACTTACGATAGGTATATAAAGCATTTAACCAATGTATAAAATAGGGTGTTGTATTTCCCACTCGTGGGACACAAAGTACTTCCCCTCTCACCTCAAAAAACCCTCCATGAGTCAGTCACATAGCACTTACACAGTGCATCCAGTGCAACAGGTAAGTATAAGTAAAAGAACATTTATAACAGGAACTAACCAAATATACACAATTACCAGGCTGTGTGTGGTTGACAGCGATTGCAATGGACATACAGACCCGTAAATACTGTAAGGCTGTGTCTACATTGGCACCCTTTTCTGTAAAAGGGATGCTAATGAGACCAGTCGGAATTGCAAATGCCACGGGGGATTTAAATATCCCCTGCGGCATTTGCATGAACATGGCTGCCGCTTTTTTCCTGCTCGGGGTTTTGCCGGAGAAAAGCGCCAGTCTAGACGGGATCTTTCGGAAAATAAAGCCTTTTCCGGAAGATCCCTTATTCCTCTTAAAATCAGGAACTCAATATATAAGATAAAGGTGGTTCCATGTAACTAGGAGAAAGTCGCTAAAATTAATCAGAGATACTCTTCACAATGAACAATTCAGCCAGCTTCACTGGTGAAGATAGAGACACCCATAGTCTCCTATAGACAACCACCTAACCTCAAGATGATTCTTACCAACAACCACAGGACATACCACACTAATACCAACCCTGGTACCTTCCCTTGCAACAAACCCCGTTGCCAGCTTTGTCCACATATTCACTCTGCTGCTACCATTATTGGACCTAACCAAGTGAGTTATAAGATCAAGAACACATATTCCTGCGCATCCAGAAATATAATTTATGCAATCATGTGCCAAAAGTGTCCGTCTGCTATGTACATTGGACAAACGTCTCAGACACTTCGCCAAAGGATCAATGCCCACAAAACAGATATCAGACAGGATCACAAAGAAAAAAGTTTCTTGCCATTTCAACCAGAAAGGACATTGTCTCAAAGACTTGATTACCTGCATCTTGCTACAAAGGCCTTTTAAGACTTCACTTGAAAGAGAATCTTCTGAACTGTCATTCATGCTTAAATTCGACACTTTACACTGAAGTTTGAATAAAGATGCTAATTATCTTACCCATTACAAAGATAACTTCCCCAATTATCACCTCTAATATCATTAGCTCACAGACATTTACCTCCCCCTTCCCCCATTCTCCTTCTGTTCTGGAATTTGATTTGTCCTTTTCATATGTGTTCATTTTTTTAATTGTATCCTTTAGTATATATGGTTGTGACAATTTTCTTCCACTATTTGATCTGAGGAAGTGGGTCTGGCCCACGAAAACTCATCACTTATTAAACCATCTTGTTAGTCTTTTAAGTGCTACATAGTCCTGTTTTTTTTCAGCTACACCAGAGTAACACGGCTATATTTCTATCACTAATTAGATTTGGCTTTCTTTAAGGGTGTGATGGGGCGCCCTTGCCCCGTCCCCTCTCAAAGCCAGCCGCAGCACTCGGGGGCAAGCAGCGCGGCATGCCGAAACCCTGTGGCACATGCTCGAGCAGCCCAGCAGGACGCTTAAAAGTGATGCCGGTACACTCGGAGAGTGAAGCCGGCAGGAACCTGGAAGCAATGGGCGGCCGGCTGTGGAGCAAGGGAGTAGCATCCCAGGAGGTGACAGGGGAAGGTGAGAGAAGCAGAAAGGGAGAGGCAAAGGAGTGCCTGGGGGAGTGGGGCAGGCAGAAGGGAGCCACACCCACTGGGAAGCCTGGAGACAGAACGTGGCCAGAAGGAAACGTGGGGAAAAGCAGAGGTGAGGGTGACAGGGGAGAGACGCCCCGCACAGCGGCTGCCCCAAAGGAGTATTAAGTTTCCCAGGGCCAACAGAAAACACTGGACTGGGGCCTGGTGGAGTGGGCCCGGGCCCCCCTACCCCAAATCCACCAACAGAGACGCATGAAGAGCTAGGCCGAACGCTGGGACTAGCACCAACAGACTATTCAACTCGAGCCTCTGGCTACTCCACCATGGTAGGCTGGGGAACGAAGCAGGAGTTGGGCCCATACACGACAGCTGCCAGTGGGAGGCCCGTGGGAAGGAAAGCGGGCAATCGGGAAAGGTCCTTAGAGCCCTGTAGACCGTGGCCTGCCCGGACGCTGGCAATAAGCCTCATCGCCAGAGATTGGGCCTCGTGACCACCCACAACAGGGCTAGAATAACCTGGGGTGGTGTGCCCCCGCCCATCACGGGAGGGTTCAGCACCCCACAAGCGTTCGCAGGCCACTAGGGCCATTGACGAAGGGTCTAATCCAATTCCCATTTCTTCCAAAAAGGTATTGAATTTGGTCTTAGGAAATGGCCATGAAAATTCAATATTGTCACATTTCCATATGCTCTGGCTTTCATAGAAGATCCTATACCACAACCTTTACTAATCCTCACATGTGCACATAACTAGAATGAAATCTATTAACAAGCCTAAAAGTTTCAGGAGGTAATTTTGTAATGTTATCTAAAATTTTCTCCAGACATAACTTCATGAAAAACTTTATATATATATTCAGGGCTCAAAAATAATGTAATCTACTTGCCTGTGGCGAGTAGATTACAACCAGAAGAGCCAGCACAGAGTGATCTGCACATGAGCAGAACGATCTGCGCATGTGCAGAGCCACGCGAAACCGCACGACTGGCAAGCAGGGCTCGCTGCCACTTAGCGAGCCCTGTGTGTGTGTGTGTATATATATATATATATATATGGGTCCTGGAGGGAAAATAATCTTACTGTAGCATATTTCATTTTAAGGAAAATAATATAAAATGTGTACTCTAAAATAGCAGATAACACTGAGCAATCATCATTTCAGTTCTTGTGTAAGAGTATTGAAAGTAAATGTAAAGAGCAAAATGCAGTATTTAAAATACGATGTATCATAGTATGGTTCATAGTGTCACAAGATACAGTTGAAGTTCTGTCTCTGCTCCCATTACAAGCTATTTTCCAATTTTTATGTACTGAACATTTCACATCTCATTGAGATGAAACTTGACATGCAGTCTCAACAGCCCAGCAAATGGCTTCATTAGAGGTGGGTTTTTTTTTTAAAAAAAAAAACCCCACTTCATAAGCAGATCATACAAATGTGAAATCTAGAGTCCTTTTTTTGGAGAAAGTATATTAAAATGTCTTAAATATTTAAAATTTAGAAAATAACTATTGGATTTCTACTGTAAGATTCAATAAACATTTAGCACATTTTCAAAATAGTTGACAAATATTTACTCAGTGTTGATAATTAATCCACTTCTGAGGCCAGTAGTCAGTATAAATTCATTATAACCATTTTATTGAGACGAAAAATGAGGCAGAAAACTTAAGTGACTCAAGGTCAGAAAAGCAATACAAGTAGGAGTCACTAATAGAATTTCTGTGCTATGAGCCCTGGTCTATATTAGGGAATTATTTTGAAATAACTCCCCCCTCCACCCCCGCCCTTATTTCAAAATAAGTGGTGTGTCCACGCTACCAAGCCTATTGTATCAAAATACCCAGCTGATTATTTTGAAATCTGTATGCCTACTTTCCTTGCGGAATAAGCTTATTTGGAAATAGTTACTTTGAGTGTTATAATTTTGAAATAAATAATTTCCTAATGTAGATATGCCCTGAATCTGTTAGTTGGGAGCTTAACTCATTAGACCATGCTTCTTTTTATGAAATTGTTTTATGGACTAATACTGTAAAGGCAAAGCCCCTCTAAGACCTTAATATGACAACTTGTGAGCCTAATAAATAGGGGACTTTTGTATTAATAAAAAGTTGCCGTGTGCAGTTTCAATTGGACATAGGCAGTAATTACACTATTTAAAAAAAAAAGATGTATTCAAATACACCCTGCTGAAGTGAATAAGGATAATGAATATTTTAGTATGAAAATCAGTGGTTGGGTAAACCATTCGATGCACAAAAAGAGAGACTATTTGTCACAAGATCTCTGATACCGCTGTAGAAGTAGACCTGTTGGGCAAATACTTCTTCATTTTAAATCTTTACTACCAGTTTTTAGTACATGCTTTTGTGCAGCATCTGAACCAATTGACATCCCTCTAGCCTGCTCCCCTTGTATATTATAATCCTTAGCAGAATTCAGGCTAGGCATCCTGTGCAATATAAAAAGGAAATACTTAATAGTCAGAGAGTCTATTTTAATGTCACCACTACTAGATCTGCTGACAAAGGGTATGTCTACACAGCAAAGTTATTTCGAACTAACAGCCCTTATTTCGAAATAACTTTCTTAGCGTCTACACAGCCAAACTGCTATTTTGAAATAGCGGAGCGCTTATTTCAAATTTGGTAAACCTCATTCTACGAGGAATAACGCCAAATTCAAAATAGCTTTTTGAAATAAGTGCTGTGTAGACACTTATTTTGAAATAGAGGGCCTCCGGCCTTCCCAGGGTGCCCTGGTGGCCACTCCAGCCTCAACCAAGAACACTCCTCTTCCTCCCCTCTTCTCTGGAGCCCTTAAAGGGGTAGAATCTGGCCACAGTGCCTGTGCCAGCTCCAAGCCTGCCAGCCCAGAGCCAGCAGTCACTGCCCCTGACCCAGTGGCCCCAAAACATGAGCCAGCAAGCCACTGGCAGCCAACCCTCCACCACTCCCCAGGAGCTGTCTGCCAGCTCCCAGGGCCTGGAGAAGGCAGGCGCCTTCCTGGTCCAGGGTGGAGATCATGAACCTTATACATCCATGATCTCAGCCCTAGACAGAGGAACACGGCCGTCTATGGCAAGATAGCTGCCAGCCTGGCCACCAAAGGCCACATGTGAACTCGGGAGCAGGTTCGCATGAAAATCAAGTTGGTCCGGCGAGACTCCCACTCCTGAGCCCTGAGCTTCCCCTTCCCGTTCTTCCCCATGCTTCACCCTTCCAGCGCCCTCCTCCCAGGTTTCCCCTTCCCCTCTCCCACCCTATCTCTTCCCCTTGCCCGCATCCTTTACCCAATCTCACCAGAGTTTCATTCCCCACCCCACCAGTTTTGTTAAATAAAGACAGTTTGTGTTTATGAAAAAACGTGTATTTCATTTTACATCAGGAAGGGGAGGTGGGGGTAAGTGGAAGGACATGAGGGAGGAATTAAGCACAAGCCACCAGTGGGGCACACCAGGGAGACTGTTAGTGCTCCTCAGGGTGGAAGCTCTTCTGCAGGGCCTCCTGGATACTGATAGCCCACCAATGAACCTCCCGGATGGCAGTCTACAGAAAATGCAGCCAGGCTCACAGCAACGTGTCCAAGAGAAGCACCAGAGTGCTCAGGGGCAGATCTGGCTCCAAGTTGCAGAGTGCTGTGGTGTCCCGAGTGAGGGCAAACAGAGAACGCAGAGACAACATGCTTTGCTGTCCCTCCTCGAGGTAGGCAAACAAGCAGGGAAACCTGAGAACCGGCTGTCCGGGGTGGGGGGGGGGAGGGGAATCCCTTTAAGCACAGGCCTCAGTTAGTCTCAGGCAGCAGCCACACAAAGTAAATCCTGACCAGATGCCCTGCTGGACCTGGTTCCAGCTGGCCTTAAATGCAATTCAGCGTCCAGTGTGGACGCGCTATTTCGAAATAGCAAAACACTATTTCAAAATGGATTTTGTGTGTAGACATGCTATTTCGAAATAAGCTATTTCAAAATAACACGGTAATGTAGACATACCCAAAGTTTCAGCATACTGTCCTAGGCTGATGGGGGTCTGTCCTAGTTTATGTCCATCACATGAAGACTCAGATAACAGTAATAGTGCTAGTGTTGGCTGCCAACCTAAGAAATGGATTGAACACAAAATACCTATTCACTTTTGCTTTTGCAGAGAGAAACATTTGAAGCATAATTTGTAATTACAATCAGTGACTGCAAAGTTCCTTCTGCATTTCCAAAGTCAAACAGAAAGCTGATTCATTCTTTCCTTATAACAAATTTAGTCTTATTGGTTCATTTGGCTCTGTAGGGTGAAAAAAATATTAAAAGACAAGTTATGAAAGATTTACATACAGTCTGTTGCTTATCCAAGCTAACAGCTGGTATAAAAAAACTTTCGCATTTTCAGATGCAGCAATACAAGTTTTCCCTTAATTTGCTGCAGACAGCAACCATATCTGACTTGCAGAGTGAAACAGTGCCAAGTGTGAGATGGAAAAACACTACTAGCATCTCCAGTCTCTGCTTAATTATGCCTTGCTTTTGTATCAACTCTAAAATTGGCAGGTATCTGTTCATTTAATTAAAATATTTACCCCATTTTTAGTCATTAATGGAACCATTGAGTAAGAGCCACACACTCTGGAATAACAGCCTTCTTCCTCCCTTCTGTTCGGGTCACTTCCTATTTAAAGTTCTTCAGACTCTCCTCAGGCCATGTTCCCATCCTATGCAATTTGAATAGATTTTTCAAGTAAGACTGAAACCTACTCCCCTTCTTTATTTCCTGACACCACCAGGAAATCTTCTATGTACCAGAGATATTTCTTGGGGTTGGTGAAGCTTTCACTGTGACCTATGTACAGCTGCAGAGCCAGTGTATGGGAGCCATGGCAGAGGCCAGAAATAGGAATATTCCTAAGTACATTATCAAGTTTAAAGTCAAAATGAACCTAACTCCACAAAACCTCCACCACCTAAAATCTCTACATGTGATGGAGACTCTTAAAAGACATTTCTAAAGAATGTTGATAAGGGAAAACCAAAAAGACTTGAAATTTAAGGGAAAAATTATGGATCAAGTTCTTTGCTAGTCTAATTAATTGTAATTTCCAACATGCATATATTATTATCAAATTGCAGTCAGGCCAATTTCAATTAATAAACTGGATCATTTATTTATTTATTGTATGTTTTTAGAGAAGTTTCATTTTTAAACAAGTACATTTTATTTGTGGGCTTTTAAAAATATTCTGTTGAAGCTATTGGCATATTCCTATGAAAACATTCCAATTTAAGTGAAGCAATAATTTTTCTGTGAATCAAATTTTATTCTAAAAATAGCTAAGGGAAATTTATTTCCTAAGCATTGCTGATGAAAGAATAATGAGCCTTCCATTAGACAACACTTTGTATGCGTATTTTGCTGATACTTCATAGCTGACACATTCTTTGTCCAGCTACAGGCTTGGCCTTATGCCAGGCTTATGCAAACATTTGTAACCAGTTTAAATCCACAGTAGGATGACTGATGTTTTCTCATGTATCTCATAGTGTAAGCTCATATATTTGGCTCTTGACAGATCTGACAGCTGTGGATATCTAGTCCAACCTTGCTTGGTATATCTTTCAGATACTATTCAGTAGACTGTCCAAATTACATCATTTCATTGGAAACTAAGGCAAATTAATGATGTGTTGAAGACAATGTTACAGAAGGGTAGAAAGACCATGCTTAGGAACTGAAGATTGGGGGTTGTTGCCAAAATCAACAAAGAACTGAACTGTAACAACACATAAATCTAATGTTACAATATAAAATGTTCTTTTTTCCAGTTCATTTAAGTTTTATGATAGGCTTACTCTAAACTATGATTGCATTAATAGAAGGTGTGATGGATAGGAGGAGTGCTGGCCAGTACCCAGTGACTGAAGGAATAATCTCAGGTGGTTAGCAGGAGTATTGGCAGAAAGCCACTGGGAAAGACTGTTGAAATTTGAATTGTATATACATACCTAGCTATTTCTTCCTTTGTGTGAGTTCTAAGTTAAGGGCTGGAGGAAGCAATATGCAGTAATCAGAATGACCATGCTTACAAGGAATATTGGGCATGGGAGTACACAGGGCCTTGAAGTACAGACCAGCATGGATAGTGAGTAGAGAGAGGAATGTATGTTTAGTTTGCAATCAAGGTATTTTTCTTTCTTTTGGTTGTTTAGTTAAGCATCTCTGTGTAAAATCCATGTGCTCCGCACCTCCCCCCCATTCACTATATTTAAGCTGTTCCCAGAGATACTATGTTCTTGGTGTTTAATTGATTTTCTTAGTTGCTCTGTAACACCTAGCAACCAAGTATGCTTTATTTAGGAGATCTTTTACTTTTCTTAATAAAATCCCCTTCTTCAAGTCAATGATTTTATTCTTGTGTCCTAGGAGGTCTCTTTGGCTATGTCTAGACTACAGGCTTCTTGCACAAGAAGCTTTTTGCAGAAGAAATCTTCCACAAAAACTTCTTGTGCAAGAGAACATCCACACTGCAAAAGCACATCGAAAAAGCAATACACTTTTGCGCAAGAGAGCGTCAAGACTGCCTGGATGCTCTCTCACAAGTAAGCAGTCACTGCTATGGACAGAATGGCCACCAGAGCACTTGTGCTTTTCCTCTTCCCTCTTCTTGCGCAAAAAAATCCCTCTTGCCCATCCATACACACCTTTTTTTGCTAAAGGAGTTATTCCTCATAGAATGAGGAATACCTAAACTGGAAAAAACCCTCTGTTTTTTTCATTTTACTTGCACAAAAATGCACTTGAGGTGTGGACACTCTGTGAGCTTTTATGCAAAAATGGCTGGTTTTGCACAAAAACTTTGTAGTGTAGACCTAGCCTCTGTGTGCCTGCCTAGACTGGGAGGTCAGCTATCAAAGACACAGTTTGTTTTCTGTTTTTTCTTTTGTTTCTTTTTTCAAGCTCTCTCGTGGCAGAAGAGCTTAGGGTACCCCTGGGGAAGGAATTCATGTGTTGCTTCCTGGTTTTTCAGGGTTCTTAATCACTTGATGGTAGCAGCCTATCCTCCAGAGTCAGTGCATCTGTAATTCTGGGGAGGTGTGTGGTTTTTGTTTGTTTTGTATTTTTGTAAGCGGAGTCTATATAGGCAAGATATTTGAGGTCTTTTGCGGGCCCCCACTTTCTCCACTCAGTGCCAGAGTGGTAGGGAACAGCCCTGACAGAAGATGATAAATATGAATGGGTTTTTCCTAGAAAAGACTTTGTTCCACAGTTGTGTTTAGACTTTCATATGAAGGATCATTTCTCCTTATTACTTTATCTCATTAATGCTACTGTTTAGTACCTATTTCCCTTATTTTACTATACAAAAAAATAGGTAATCTTACAAAAGACTTAATTGATTTTTTTCTTTGCCTTATTCAAACTAATATCCTACTACACAAGTACTTCTCATTGGCTGTGTCTTGATTGGCATGATTTTCTGGAAATGCTTTTAACTGAAAGGTTTTCTGTTAAAAGCCTTTTCGGAACAGAGCGTCTAGATTGGCACGGATGCTTTTCTGCAAAAGCACTTTTTGCAGAAAAGCGTCTGTGCCAATCTAGACGCGCTTTTCCACAAAAAAGCCCCGATCACCATTTTCGCGATCGGGGCTTTTTTGCGCAAAACAAATGTGAGCTGTCTACACTGGCCCTTTTGCGCAAAAGGGACTTTTGCCTGAACGGGAGCAGAATAGTATTTCTGCAAGAAGCACTGATTTCTTACAGTAGGAAGTCAGTGCTTTGTGGAAATTCAAGCGGCCAATGTAGACAGCTGGCAAGCTTTTCCGGAAAAGTGGCTGATTTTCTGGAAAATTGGCCAGTCTAGACACAGCCATTGTGTAAAGCATTACTCACCACGATTACAGGAATATCAGTCTGACCCTCAGTACTTTCCCAAACTAAGTTGAAACGTATTATACAAAATACAGGCAGTCCCCGGGTTACATACAAGATAGGGACTGTAGGTTTGTTCTTAAGTTGAATTTGTATGTAAGTCAGAATTGGTACATAATGTAGGGGAAACTCTAGCCAAACATTTCTCCAGAGCTCAGTTTGATTCTCCCACACCTCATTTCCCTCAGTCCTTTATTCTCAAGCTGAGATGTCTGCTGAGAAAAGCCGCTCCGCGTCTCCCTGGTCTGCTGGGGGAAAGCAGCTAGTGCGGGGTTGCCTCACCCCGTTTGTAAGTAGGGATCTGATGTAAGTCGGATCCATGTAACTCGGGGATGGCCTGTAGATAAATATTTATTTGTAGAATAGCAGGACACACAACATAATAAGTACTGTTCACCTACAGATGAAAACAAAATCCCTGCTCTGAAGAGCTCACAATCACTGTACAATTACACCAAAACAACTTTGCTGCAAGAGGCATTTGAAAACCTTTTACAAGCAGATGGAAAATCTCAGATTCAGTTACTTTAGCTGCAGTTTAACAAGGTATCATCTTTTAAAAACTTAATCCTAATACTATCCCATAGCCAAAAATCCACATACTTGATTTACACATTCAGTAGTATTGGCTGCTAAAAGATACAATAAAAAGGAATTCAGTTAAAATGCAGCTAATACCACAATGGTTTATTTCATTTAGTTTATCTGTACAATAAGCTAGGTTCATTGAAATAACAGTCTTTGAATTTTTACTAACAGAAAAAACTTGTCAAAATCCTGTGGGGCAGGAAGGGGGCTCTGGAGACTTGAGAAGGTGCGGAAGGGACATGGGGTATTGGAAGGGGTCTCTGAGACTTGAAGGGGACAGGGGGAGGCATTTAGAGATGTCGGGAGATAACAGAGGTCTGTTAGTATGTAGCTCATCTCACTATATTAAAAAAAATTCCCTGAAGAATGGCAGTGACATCATCACATCATCTGTGTCCTTCTGCCTGCCTCCACCTCCGTCCTCAGCCCTCCCGCTCTGGAGATGGGGAGCCATGTGGCCTCCTTCCTCCCCCTCCCATGCATGCCCCCTCTGCCATCTCTGCCAGTGACTGCTGGCTCTGGGCTGGCAGGCTTGGAGCTGGCAGAGGCACTGTGGCCAGAGTCTACCCCTTTAAGGGCTCCAGGGAGGTGGGGAGGGAGAGGAGTTTTCTTGGTTGTGCCCAGCGTGGCCACCAGAGCACCCTGGAAAGGGCTGGAGGCCCCCTATTTCAAAATAAGTATCTACACAGCACTTATTTCGAAATAGCAGCTTCAAAATTGGCGTTATTCCTCGTGGAATTAAGTTTACCAATTTCAAAATAGCTCTCCACTATTTCGATTTAATTTCAAAATCGCAGTTTGGCTGTGTAGATGCTAGTAAAGTTATTTTGAAATAACGGCCGTTATTTCGAAATAACTTTGCTGTGTAGACATACCCTAGGAAAAGAGAAATAAGAGAGTTAGATCATGTCTACATTAACACTTATGTTAGAAAAACTTTTATCAATTGTGTATGAAAAATATCCTCTTCCCTTCACCTTTTCCCCAGAAGCAACATAAGTTTGGCCAGTGTAAGTGCTCACGTGCACAGCGCTATGTCAGCAGATGCTCTCCTGCAGGCAAAGCTAATGCTGCTGCTTGAGCTGGCTTTTTATATGTTGGTGGGAGAGTTTTCTCCTTTCAGCATAATGCTGCTACATGAGTGATTTTACAGCAACAAAGCTGTATCAGCATGTGTAAACGTGGCCTTAGTTAAAAGGTTAAAGCAGGTAAATGATAACTCATTTGTGTGTGTCAGTCTTGGATTTAAAAAATAATAGAAGCTGCTGTAATGTGCAAGCTCTATGTATGCTTTAGGTTGGCTCAAGCTAAACAGCCAGGCTATGTCTACACTGCAGTTTTTTGCACAAAAACAGCTGGTTTTGAACAAAAAGTTACAGAGCGTCTACACTGCACACGTGTTCTTGCTCAAGAACATTTACAGTAAAGTGTCAGAAGAGAGCTTCTTGCGGAAGACCTCTGACGCTTCGTATGAGGAATAAGCCTTCCTGTACAAGAGCTCTTGCGCAAGAAGGCAGTGTGGATGGGCAGTAGGGAGTTTTTGTGCAAGAACTGGCCTTCAGGAAAAAACGCAGATGGCCACTTGGAATCTCTGTACCAGCAATCACAGCTCACTAGTTCTTGCTTGCCGGTCCCCCCGTAAAGGCGCAGGCGCCCTGCTGAAGCCACGTCGCAGCAGAAGCACATTCAGCAGCTCCATCACACAGCTCTGCGTGCTGCAGCTCCAAAGGCATGTCTGCCCCTGAGTCACCACGAGAGCCTGCACCCCCATTCCAGGAGCCAGGCTCCCAGCAGGCCCAGAGGGGCACAAAGCGTCATGCCCCATGCTGGTCTGGTGCTGAGGTGGAGGCCCTCCTGGACCTGTGGGGGCAGGAGGACACCCTCTAAAACCCCCGGTCCCCGGCGCTGGAATGCTGACATCTTTGGCCGCATGGCCCAGGCGCTGGCTGAGCAGGGCCACCTGGCCTGGACCCTGGAACAGGTCTGGGCCAAAGTCAAGGAGCTGCGCCTGGCTTACGTCAGGGCTAGTGAGCACAGGGGGCAGGAGCCGACAGCTGCCCCCACTACGAACACTTGCACGCCCTCCTGGGGGACACGGGGGCTGAAGGGCCATCGCCAGTGGTGGACACCAGACCATGCATCTCAGTTGTCAGGCCGCCTAACCTGTAAGAGGAGGGCAACCTGACCACCGCATCTGAGGAGGAGGGAGAGGACTGCACATATACCATCACCCTCACCCTCAACCTGGAGCCAGTGCCCAGCAACTGGGACGTCTCCCGGGCCTTGTCGGAGACTGGCGACGGATCCTCCAGTGAGTGTAGTGGTTCTCACTTGCAAGGGTAGGAGAGATGGGTGCCCGTGAGGGTGGGAGGGGCAGTGTGGGGCCAGATCAGGCACAGAGCCATCTCTGACTCCATGGCACAACAGGAAAAGCACAAGTACCCAAAGGCACTAAGGCAAAAGCTGTGGTGTCCAAAGAGGCTCAGGGCAACCACAACAAGCACTGCTATAGCTTTCAGTCCCTACAAGAGGTCCCAAAGCACGCAGCAGCAGAGAAACGGCTGTCCAGGGAGATCCCTTTAAGCATGTCTCTCAGCGGGGCTACGGCACCCACCCGCAGAAGGTCCTGGTGACCTTTTGCCCTCTCCACAGTGGTTCCGAGGTGGAGGTATCTGCGCAAGAGTGTCCCACCAGTGTACTCTTGCACAAAAAGTTCTTGCGCAAGAATCCAGCAGTGTAGACATAGCCCCAGAGATCCCTGAAATCCAGGCAGCATACTGATAACAATTTTGTAAAGGTTTTTTTATTCCCCAACCTTCCCCCCCAGAGTTTAAGCTGATGGGACAAGGTTCTGTGCATATTTTCTCATTATGGTTGTGGGGAGGGTGCTCAACAAAGTCTTTTATCCATGTACTCTGCAAAGGCTTGCCTGGTGTCCCCAAACCTTCCTTTGTTTGAGAGGTAAACTAGCATTTCATAGTTGGCAATTCTTCTCTCCTGACTGCAGGGGGTTATGGTTTTAGATCAAACACTTAAATATTATCTTATACCATGGATACAGCTGTAAGTGGGGTTAATGCATGCATCAGTTCACAAGCATTTCATAAAATCTAATTGCGAAACACAGTCTTACAAATCTGCTACCTATTTTAACAATACTAACACATAGGTGAGCCAGACTGGTTTCCAGCTATTCATTTGTCAATGTTAATAGAATCCTAGAGACCTTGGAAGGAGTAGGCATGTAGACTGTCAACTTCATAATCACGTAGCCCCAATCCGAATCAGAACTCAGGTAAGCTAGGTATTATATGAACACATTTTAGAATCATTTAGCCCTAAGGAGCTTAATTAAATGAAGCTTAAAACTTCTTGGCTACGTCTAGACTACATCCCTTTTTCATAAAAGGGATTTAAATTAGACGTATCTCAATTGCTAATGAAGCGGGGATTTAAACCTCCCCCGCTTCATTAGCATAAAAATGGCTGCTGCTTTTTTTCCGCCCAGAGCTTTGTCGGAAAAAAGTGCCAGTCTAGATGCTGATCTTGTGGAAAATAAAGCCTTTTCCTTTAAGGGGAGATTTAAATCCCCTTTTCATTAGCAATTGCGATACGTCTAATTTACATCCCTTTTACAAAAAAGGGATGTAGTATAGACGTAGCCCTTGTGTTTTGAAAAGAGAGTGGCAGAATTTGTGTCTGAAATTAATTAGTTGCAGGTCAGTGGAGTGGAGAGTCAGTTTTATGGTTAGTCAAACTAGCTTTGATTGGAACATACAAATTATCAGACTGGATCAGCCCTGAGTCCCATTTAATACAGTACTTTGTCTCAGGGGGGTATGTCTACACTACAGCGCTAATTCGAACGAACTTAGTTCGAATTAGTTAATTCGAACTAAGCTAATTCGAACTAACGCATCCAGACTAAAAAACTAGTTCGAACTAGTGTTTTGCTAATTCGAACTAGCTTGTCCACAGAGTGGACCCTGAACCGGGGTTAAGGATGGCCGGAAGCAGTGCCGGCAGGGCATCAGATGAGGACTTAGAGCGTGGAGCTGCTGTCTCAGGCTAGCCGAGGGCTGTGCTTAAAGGGACCCAACCCCCACCCCGGACAGACAGTTCTCAGGGGTGCCCCGCTTGCAAAGCAGTCCTGGCTTGGATTGCCCGGAGTACCCACACTGGGCACATCACAGCACTCGGCCATCAGACCAGCTGCACTTGCCGCAGGCTGCCATCTGGGGAGAGGGAGCAATCGGGGGGCTGCAGGAGAGCTTCCACCCCCAGAAGCCCGCAGAGCCACCCCAGGCCTCCCCATTGGGAGCTCGTACCCCATTCCTCCCTCACCTCCTTCCACTTACCCTTCCCTAGCCCCCCTTCCTGATGTACAAAATAAAGGACACGTGTGTTCAAAAATAGAATCTCTCTTTACTGGAACAAAACTGGGGGAGACTGGGAAAAAGAGGTGGGAGAGGGGAAGAGAGAGGGTGGGAGAGGGGAGGGCAACTACAATGATGAGGGGTTTGGAACAGGTCCCAT
The DNA here is from genome assembly GCF_049634645.1 of Pelodiscus sinensis. Lineage (NCBI taxonomy): Eukaryota > Metazoa > Chordata > Testudines > Trionychidae > Pelodiscus > Pelodiscus sinensis. The sequence continues at coordinate 40,704,656 of NC_134718.1, forward strand.
ATGAAGAGAGGCTAAAGAGACTAGGACTTTTCAGCATAGAAAAGAGGAGATGGAGGGGGGATATGATAGAGGTCTATAAAAGCATGAGTGGGGTGGAGAGGGTGCATCCAGAAAAATTCTTCATTAGTTCCCATAATAGAAGGACTAGAGGACACCAAAGGAAAGGAATGGGTAGCAGGCTTCAAACTAGTAACAGAAAGTTCTTCTTCACAAAGCAAAGAGTCAACCTGTGGAACTCCTTGCTGCAGGAGGCTGTGAAGGCTAGAACTAGAACAGAGTTTAAAGAGAAGTGAGATAAAGTGATGGAGGTTGGGTCCATGGAGTGGTATTAGTCAGAGGGTAGGAGTGGTGTCCCTGCCCAAAGTTTGTGGAAGGCTGGAGAGGGATGGCGCAAGACAAATGGCTTGGTCACTGTCGTCGGTCCATCTCCTCCAGGGTCCCTAGGGTTGGCCGCTGTCGGCAGACAGGCTACTGGGCTAGATGGACCTTTGGTCTGACCCAGTACGGCCATTGTAAGCTCAGGGTTGGGGGTCTCAGTGGACCACCTTGATTTTCATGCACACCTGCTCCTGGGTGGCCAGGCTGGCAGCTCTCCTGCCCTAGACGGCCACTTTCCTGTGCCTAGTGCGGAGGTCGGGGACGAGGTCCACGATGTCCGCACTAAACCAGGCGGGTGCCCGCCTCTTGCGGTCCCGGGCAAGCTCCCGTGAGCCGCCAGCCTGGTCCCGGGAAGAGGGGGAGGGCTGGGGGGCATCGGGTGGCTGGCTCGAGCCGTGCCAGGTGCAGGGTCTGCTGGCTGGGTGCTGGCAGGCTTGCACCTGGCACAGGCACCGTAGCCAGCCCGTGCCCCTTTAAGGGGTCCGGGGCCAGGAGGGGGGCAATAGAGTTTCCCTGGTGTTGGCCAGAGTGGCCACCAGGGAAAGCTGGGGAGTGCTAGCCTCCCACTAGTTCGAATTAAGGGGCTACACACCCCTTAATTCGAACTAGTAAGTTCAAACTAGGCTTAGTCCTCGTAAAATGAGGTTTACCTAGTTCGAACTAAGCGCTCCGCTAGTTCGAATTAAGTTTGAACTAGCGGAGCGCTTGTGTAGCGCCTATCAAAGTTAATTCAAACTAACGTCCGTTAGTTTGAATTAACTTTGTAGTGTAGACATACCCGGACAGTGGCTGGTATCAGCTGCTTCTGAAGACCCCTGCAGTAGGCAGCTGAATGGTAATATGTGTCCTCTCTTTCAGGGAAGTCCCTGTGGGAAGGGAGTCAAGAGCACTTAGGACTCTTGTGCAGAATCCTGGCTGGTTGGAAATGAGTTCTTTGCCATGCAATAAGAGTTCTTTACCTTTGCTGAGGCTCTCTAGGAACCCACTGCTCAGACTACTGCCTGTCATGTTGACCAACATTTTTTCATAGTTCCTTTGTACTCCTACCATCTGTCTGTCCATCTGTTCTCTATGGTCTTACAGTGCAAAACTTTTGTTTCTTGAATGCTAGTCATGGTACAAACACAGATCAATGGGTGTCCTCTAGCCTGATGAGGGCTCCTGGTTATTACAATAATATATATAAATAATAGTAAATTTTGTTTATAGTCATGACTCCCTGTAGCTTAAGCCAGTGAAGCTCTCTATGGAAGCACTTTTCCACTTTCACAAGTGGAGGAAATAGAAAGCTCTTTCACCATTGGGGTGACATTTTATATCCCATGGAGGAGAGGAGAGGGGGGAAATCAGCCATACACAGGAGAACATTTTCAGAATTTTCAATAGATCATCTTATTACTTTACTATACTCTCTCTTAACACAATGTTGTAATATTGATGGGGTATCTTTTCCTATAAACCTTTTAAAATGCGATAGGCAGATTGAGACTCTTTATTCCAACCCATAGGAAGCAATATCCCCCAAAAAAGAGAAACTAATTTCTCAGTGAACAGTAGTTCCATGATACCCTATCAAAGTTATTTTCTGAATGTAGTGATACGTCCTCATTGTTCTTCATGGAGCAGGTCTACAAGTAAGACATCAAAAAGTCTTCAGATAATACATCTTATAAGCAGTATGCCAATTTATAACCGAGAACAGTATTGTTTTAGCCTACTTGTAAATCATTTTAAGACATTTAGACTACGCCTAGACTGGCATGATTTTCCGCAAATGCTTTTAACGGAAAAGTTTTCCATTAAAAGCATTTGTGGAAAAGAGCATCTACATTGGCACGGACGCTTTTCTGCAAAGCAATTTTTGCAGAAAAGCGTCCATGCCAATCTAGATACGCTTATGCGCAAAAAAGCCCTGATCGCCATTTCAGCCATCGGGGCTTTTTTGCGCAAAACAGTACTGTGCTGTCTACACTGGCCTTCTTGCGCAAATGATTTGCACAAGAGGGCTTTTGCCCGAATGGGAGCAGCATAGTATTTCTGCAAGAAGCACTGATTTCTTACAGTAGGAAGTCAGTGTTCTTGTGGAAATTCAAGCGACCAGTGTAGACAGCTGTCAAGTTTTTCCACAAAATCAGCTTCTTTTGCGGAAAAACTTGCCCGTCTAGACACAGCCTTAGATTATGTGCTTGTTGAATAGGAAAAAGAAAATAAACTCTAAAAAGTATCTTTTTCATATAAATATCACTCTTAAGACACTATATATAATTACACATTTTTGATGTATCACAGATAACATAATAGGAGAATTTAAAACTGTTTTAAGAAACAAATATAAGAAATAGTTACTTTACTGAAATATTTACTAATTACTCAAACTTAATGTATATTAAAATGGAAAATATTTGCTAGAAGTACATTATTAAAATCATTGAAGTTCAATCCACCTAAAGCTTTTATACCCTTTTACATTTGTCATCACATCCTGCCTTACTTTCAGATCCATCTATAAGAAGATCTTCCGCAACTGTATGACAAATAACTTATTACTATGGACAAATCTAACCCCCCTAGTGTTGGACTGGTGGTGTGTTCAACAAGATAATATGCCCAGAATATTTCTTTGGCTATACAGTATTGACAACATTTTAGCCTGGAATTGCATAGACCAGATTACTGGAGCCGCAATCATGAATCTAAAATGCTAATGCCACACTTCTGGTGCAGAGTGAATAGATGGCTGCTACATTCATTTTGTGCACCTGTTATAACTTTTTGTTTAGTTCTTTCCTCTGTGTACTCCGTTGATACTAAATTCACATTAGTACAGATAAGGGGAGATTCACAAGAGAAATAATCTGAGTTCTTTACAGCATGGGAGTTTCAAAGCATAGTGTTTCACTGTTTGAATAAAGTTGTATTCCTATATCCAAACATTCACCTTGCAACACCTGTCCAGCCATCATCACATCCACCTGATCTGATATTCTAACTATGTACTATTCTATGTCATGAATAGAATTATTACAGTAATATTCAACAGTAGAAACATTTAGACAGAACATTTAATTTTCCTCAGTAAAATAGCTAGTATCTTTAAAAAGCAAATATAGTAGTTTGAGACTAGTCATATGAATGCAGTGGCAGGATTTAGCTCTGTGTATATCTCAGATAATATTTGTTTCAGTATCCTTTATCCAGAGTAACCTGTTTACTATTTTTCTCTTTTGCAAATATATTTTTCTTAATTTTTTTTATCCCTCTCCTTTTAATATTTGATTATGTAGCTTAACAGAATCCCAATAAAAATTATTTCATGTGGTTAGAACACTGCTGAACTTAAGCAGAATAACAAAAAGAGTCAAGGGATCTTTTCAAAAATTCTGTTGTCAAAATATTGAATCCTCATTAACTCCTGCCTCGAATTAAGATAGTAATTAATGGCTTCTCCCCTCTCCCTGATACAAAATAGGGGAAAAGAGATTCCATGGGTGACCATGCATTATGTGTAGCAATACAATGTATGGTACAAATATTTAAACACTGTTCTACTTACATATGACTCATTTCTAATTATAGATAACTCTTCATCACAGGGGATGAAATGGGGGTGGGTAATAGGAATTTGAACTAAATACTGGGTTGTTTTATTAGCTACTCAGAAGTTTTGATACAAGATTTCTCTCTCCTATGGTTTCTTCCTCTCCTATGATGACCTACACTCTCTTTCCTTTCTGCATGTGATAACACTTCTTATTTACATGCACCCAGCACAGAGTATTTTTAGGCACATATTAAAATTCCCTAGATGGGAATCAAAACCACAACATTATATCTCACTTCCGTGGCATCATGTGTAACCGTTGCCATTCAGCTGGTACTTAAGTCATGCAGCCTTAATTATATCTGTCGAATACAAGGTTAGAATTCTTTGCCCTTGAAGGTTACTGCAATATGTCATGTGTCAACTCAAGTCACAAGCAATGTTTTCTTTTCCTTTTTTGGACATTCCTTGCTGGATATAGCCACTAAGAATTCCTCAACTTAGTCATATAAGTTTAATTATGAATCATTCTATAATATGTAATATTACTTTAAAAAAGCCTCCTGTTCATGTGCACTGCTTGAGCTACTATGCCCGACCATGCTTTTATATATGATGGTAATCTGACTCTGAGATACACAGGCTAAATCACCCTTATATTTCTAGATTTGAACTAGACATTCTGTCTAAAAATCATAAAGGGCGTTATTAGTCCTTACAGGAGATCAGAATACTTCTGCTTTGAGGGCCATTGTGAAAGATCTAGAGTTTGTGATACAATACAATTTTTGTTCTAAAAGATCAGATATATTAAGTAAAAGTGGCTGGATTCAGCTAAAAGAAGATCTCCACAAGGTGTGAATAGCGTGACCCATAATCCCAATCAGCTGTGAACAAATTTTGGAAGGGCAACAAAATCACAAATACCTAGCTAGGTCTGAAATTCAATCCAGTAGATGGCATTGTTTTAGGAAAATGTCTTTAGAAGCTCTTGAATGTTTATACCATTCCTCAAAGCTACAATTGTTACAGTCTTATTAAGATATTCTGACAGTTTTTAAAAATTGGTATGTTGCTAAAGATGCCCCAATTACAGAAAACCCCATATTTACTAGTGTGAATAGGAATAGGAATTGTGTAGCTAAAAGTGCAAGCAGGTTGGTCACCTAATCATTGACAAGACTGGATTTTGACATCAGGGATGAGTTACTGGTACAGTCAGATTACTGTGTGTCATTTCAGTTTAATCAAGGAGATAAACTGTCTTTATGCTGCAATGCAAAGCAGCCTTAAAGTATCTATGGGTATGTCTACACTGCATCCCTAGTTCGAACTAGGGATGCAAATGGAGACAATCGAAGTAGTTAATGAAGCGGGGATTTAAATATCCCGTGCTCCATTAACATGATCTCGCCGGCGCGCTAGTTCGAATCACAGCTGATTCGAACCAGGAAGTGCACGCCGGGACGCGTTAGTTTGGACTAAAGCCCTTAGTCCGAACTAATGTTACTCCTCAAAAAATGAGGAGCTGTGATTCGAACTAGCGCGCCAGCGAGATCATGTTAATGGAGCGCGGGATATTTAAATCCCCGCTTCATTAACTACTTTGATTGTCTCCATTTGCATCCCTAGTTCGAACTAGGGATGCAGTGTAGACATACCCTAAGGCCCATTAATTAATTTTGCCCTGAGACTCTTCACATCCCACAAGTGGAGGAAGAAAGTAGGCAGAAGGTTGCTGGCTAAGTAAGCCATAAAGAGTTTTGGTTTTGTGGAACATTGGTCCACCTTTTCTGGGGAAACGGGGTGGTATAGTTTGGATAGCTTCCATCTCAGTCGAAGGGAAACCAATATTATTGGGGACAGGCTGACTAGAGTAGTCAGGAGAGGCATGAACTAATAGCAAAAAGGGAGCGTAAAATAAAGGAAGATGATAGTATTTAGCACAAAATGGAGATGTTGAGAACAAAATTAAGGAACCAAAGGACATGAAGAGAAGAAATTCTTGAATTGTCTGTTACCCATGCTCCTGGCATTGGTATAAAGAGGAATTGGAATTGATCATTTATTAACATAATTTGAATCTTGTTAGTATTGCTGAAACACGGTGAGATGATTCACAGAACTGGAATGCTAAAATAATTGGTTATAACCAATATAACCAGTACTCTATTTTTTCCCACCCTAGTGGAATAAATTTCATTAAGTGCACCAATGTGGAGATGATGTGTCATACATCACCTTCATATTGGTGCACATAACAAAATTGATGTGATGAGAGTTGGGCCAAAGGGTTTTGAGGATGGAAAGGGATTCAGGCCTGGGCCAGAGAGTTAGGGTACAGGAATGTGAGGACTTTGTCTGGTGGGGTTGGTGATGAGGGGTTTTGACTGTAGGAAGCAGGATCCAGGTTTGGGGAGGGGCTCCGAGCTGGGGGTTGGTGTGCCGGAGACTGCAGAGGCCCTGGGCTAAGTGTGTGGACTTTGGGATGAGGCTGGGGATGAGAGGTTTGGGATGCAAGAGGTAGCTCTGTGTTGGGGGGGTTAGGGTTTGGCAGGGAGTTGGGGATGGGCTGATCTGGAAAGCGGTGTTAAGGTAGGCCGCCTCATGCCTGGCTGTCCAAGTATCCTGGGGGTGGAGATGTAGGCTCTGTGGCATGCCACACATGCTGCTCTCTCCCACAGAGTGGAGGCAGTACATGGGGAGTCCCATGGCTTGCTTGTGATGGGGATGAGCACCCCTGCCTGCTGGCCACTGCCACAGCAGCTCCATGTTGGGGCTGGCAGGGAGATATGTGCACCCAACAGCCATGGCACCTGATGCACCTATTGATAAAGGGCAGGAAAAAAGATGCCTGATCATGGGGGACTTTTGAATGATGCATCCTGGCGGCCTCATGCTGCTGATACTAAAACCTCATTGGAATTTCTAAATGTAATAATTGACAATTTTCTAACTCAAAAAATGTTACTGCCAACATGGGGGAATTGTTACTAGACCTTGTCCTAGTTAATATAGAGGAATTGTTCATGGAACTAAAAATTAATGGTAGATTAAGTGCAAGTGAGCATGACTTAATCACATTTATAATGTGCAAACAAAATTAAGTCCAAATCAGTATGTTGGTGCTTTAATAGTGCCAGTTTCACTAACCTGAAAACAATTATGAACCAAATCTGCTAGGACGAAGAATTTAATCAGAAAAAATATGAATGATAATTAGGAATCATTTAAGAACCCTTTCCTATAAGGGTGGGGAAGCTTTTTGTCTACTAGGGGCCACTGTCCCCCAGAAAAAGAAAATCAAGCATGGGCAACATTCAATTCTGTGAGAGCTTTCCCCATCCCTACTGGATGCTCCAAAAGCTACACTTGAAAAAGAAGGTCATGCTAGTTAAAAAATTGACCTGATTTAGTTAGAGAGGGGACTGAGAGGGAAATGTAATAAGAGAAGAGAAGTGAAACTGAAGGTAATAGATATAAATCAAATGTCAGGAATTGTGGAAAATTGGTAAGGTACTCCCAAGGGCCACAAAGAGAAATCTATAGCCAGCAAAATTAAGGAAAATAAGAAGTTTTTATAGTATATTAGGAACAAAAAAAAATCCTAACAATATTTCTCCAATACTAAATGAAAATGCAGAATTATCAATAATGATTCAGAAAAGGCAGACGTGTTCAATATTTTTTTCTATATTGTATTTTAGGAAAAAACAGGTGATATAGGCTCATTATATTGTGGTGATAATGCTTTTTCTATTCCACTACTGTCTCTGGAGGATGTTAAACAGAAGCTACTAAAATCAGACATTTTAAAATCAGTGGGTTCAGATAACTTTCATTCAAGAGTTTTAAAAGTGCTGGTTGAAGAGCTTCCTGTACCATTAATGGTGATTTTCAATTACTCTTGGAGCACTATTTTTAATAAAGGTAAATGGCAAGACCTGGGTAATTTTAGATCTCTGAACTTGACAGGATCTCTGGCAACAAAGAAAGTAGACTGTACTTACAGGATGGAGGACTCTGAAAAATATTTGGGGGTTGTGGTGGATAATCAGCTGAACATGAGCTCCCCATGTAATGCAGTAGTGAAAAGAGCTAAGGAGATTCTGGAATGCATAAACAAGGGAATCTTAAATAGGAGCAGTGAACTTATTTTACCTCTATATTTGGCATTGCTGCAATTACAGCTGGAATACTGTGTCCAGTTCTGGTGCCCACAATTTTAGATAGATGCTGATAAACTGGAGAGGGTTCAGAAAAGCCATGAAACTGATGAAAAGATTAGAAAACGTGTCTTGCAGTTAAGTTAATTGGATTGGTCTCTTTGAATATCTAACAAAGAGAAGGTTAGGACTGACTAGACTGCAACCAAAAAATGTCTACATGGGGAACAAATATTTAATAATGGACTATTCCATGTAGCAACAAAAGCTGCAACATGATCTAATGGCTGGTGGTTGAAACAAGACAAATTCAAATGTTTTTGAATTGTAATCCATAGCCAACGGGAGCTGCAATTGCCCATACTTAGGGATGCACAGGTAAATATAGCGCTGGTGGCCTACCAGTGAACACTGCCATTTTATTGCCCACTCTAGTTCTATGGCCAGAGGTATACAGGAAGTTAGATAGGTGATCAGTGATCCCTTCTGACCATGGAATCCATTAATCTATATTAGTATTGATAAAGTAAGGTTAAATCTTCCCTTCTGTGGAGAAATCCACAAAAGAGATTCCTGAGGGACGGGAAAACTGAGTTCCACCTCACCATGTTTACTGTAATTCATGTTCTCTGGGGGTATGTCTACACTGCCACCCTAGTTTGAACTAGGGTGGCTAATGTAGGTATTCGAAATTGCAAATGAAGCCTGGGATATAAATATCCCGGGCTTCATTTGCATCTTGCCGTGCGCCACCATTTTTAAATCCCCCTTAGTGCGGACTCCGTGCCCACGGCTACACGCGGCATGGAGTAGGTAGTTCGAATTAGGCTCTCTAATTCGAATTACCGTTACTCCTTGTGGAACGAGGTGTACCGGTAGTTCGAATTAGAGAGCCTAATTTGAACTACCTACTCCGTGCCACGTGTAGCCGCGGGCACGGAGTCAGCACTAAGGGGGATTTAAAAATGGCGGCGCCTGGCAAGATGCAAATGAAGCCAGGATATTTATATCCCAGGCTTCATTTGCAATTTCGAATACCTACATTAGCCACCCTAGTTCGAACTAGGGTGGCAGTGTAGACATACCCTGGGGGATTTGGTGCCTATAGACTAGGAAGACGACCGTGTTACTCCACTAGTCCCCTTCTCCCTGGCAATATGGCTTCCTCAGGAAGCAGGTAACAATTAGATAGGGGTCCCAGAGGATGATCATTAGCAGAAATGAAAAAGACAAACTGGTTGATAAAGCTCTGAGCTATACCAACTCTCTCCTGGAATTCTATGCAGAAATGTGTGATGGTTTTGCAAGTGAGAGCCAGAATCAGTTCCATGCTCTTCCTCCCCCCTCCACTGCCCATCTCCAAATTTCTGGGGGCCCCTTTCACAGGGAGCAAGGGTGGAAGGAGTTCTACTGAGGTAATGTTGCATACCTCACCACCTTCTGGGAAGGGAAAGAAAAATGGAATGATGATATGAAGACTGCACACCTGCAGATGCCAGAGACTTAGACCATTCCAAAGTTAATAAAACTGAATTTTTCCACAGGCACTGTGGACAAAATTTTTCTATTGGTCATATTATCTTATCCTGTACGCAAACTCTTGTTTTATAGATATAACAACTACTTCATTTTCCTTGCACTAGAAACTTTTTACTGAGGAGAAAAATAACTAAGTAGGAGAACCCTCTACTTCTCATTTTGGGTCACAATGGAAATCCAGACTTTAGAAATAAATCAAATTCTGTTAACATTTGTACTACACACAACTATTTCTTCAGGGAACATGAACATTTTTGATCAGACACCACATTTATTTAAATGAGAAAGTGGGTTTCAAAGTTTTGGTATGTTAGCTATGAAAGAAATTTTCCAAAGGACAGTTGTAGGGGAAGGAGAGAAGCCTTAATGCCAAATTTCTCATCAAATAATGAAGGGGGGGGGGGGTGACCTTCCCAATAGGTTATGGCAACTGTATTTTGAAGACTAGTGACAGAATATGCTCTACATTGCATATAGACTATTCTTCATCAACATCTGCATGATAGCCAGATAAATTAACACAGCTGCCTTGCATATTCTCATCCTAACATAAAGGGTTGAATACGGCTAAATTTTGAAGGCTAGAAAGATTTGCATTTCATAGAATGTTAAAGATGGGTTATTAAATCTTGACTCGTAATGAGATTATGACATTTTTATCCTGGGGTTATTTGCTAGTACTGAATATAGCAAAGTATATTCTTAGAGAGAAAGGGACAATGAGATCCTATGAAACAATATAGACAAGCAATATTCAGATATTACAATTCTTAAAGGGCAAAATGATTTACAATGAACATTTTTTATTTTATGTATAGATTCAATTTTATAATCCTTTCATTTTGTGAATAGCCATTTTTCACAGTAAGGGTCCAACTGAATTCAGTGGAATGTTGCCAATTCATTGAATGCTCTTTTTTCTTTACAGATGCAGGGGATCACCCAGAGAATGGTAACAAAGGAGTAGCAGTGTATATTAATTTTTATTGGTACTGGTAATTCCACAAAAAAAGATGATTTCCTAGCATGAAAAAAAAAATTGAGACGGAGAAATAATTTCATGCTGAAGAGCAAAGCATGTACTGAAACTTTGTCACTATCTCTTTTTGGTAATCCTGAAACTTGGAAAATTACAAAAGAAATGTGTGTGTCCGAGGACAAGCATCTGAAGATGAGTCTAGATGGGATTTTTATAATCTACTGCTTAACAGTTACAGCTTTTGAAAATCTAACTATACTTTTCACACATGCAAATATTTACATGTGTTTTGTCCACAATCTTTGAAAATGGAGCTTTGGAGACCTAGATTAAGTCCATTATAATAGGTCTGTGAGGGTATGTCTACACTACCACCCTAGTTCGAACTAGGGTGGTTAATGTAGTCATTCGAAGTTGCAAATGAAGCCCGGGATTTAAATATCCCGGGCTTCATTTGCATCTTGCCGGGCGCTGCCATTTTTAAATCCCCGTTAGTGTGGACTCCGTGCCCGCGGCTACACGCGACACGGAATAGGTAGTTCGAATTAGGCTTTCCAAATCGAACTACCGGTACATCTCGTTCCACAAGGAGTAACGGTTGTTCGAATTAGAAAGCCTAATTTGAACTACCTACTCCGTGCCATGTGTAGCCGCAGGCACGGAGTCCACACTAATGGGGATTTAAAAATGGCAGCGCCCGGCAAGATGCAAATGAAGCCCAGGATATTTAAATCCCGGGCTTCATTTGCAACTTCGAATGACTATATTAACCATCCTAGTTCGAACTAGGGTGGTAGTATAGACATACCCTCACAGAGCTGTGACTGAAAAGCTAGCGAGCATGTCTGGCCGTGGCAAGGGATGTAAAGGTCTCGGGAAAGGAGGCGCTAAGCGCCATAGGAAGGTGTTGAGAGATAACATCCAGGGTATTATGAAGCCAGCTATCCGCCGTTTGGCGCACTGTGGGGGCGTGAAGCGCATTTCGGGTCTCATTTACGAGGAGACTCGGGGAGTGCTGAAGGTCTTCCTGGAGAACATGATTCGAGATGCCGTTACTTACACCGAGCATGCAAAGCGGAAAACGGTGACTGCTATGGACGTGGTTTATGCATTGAAGCGCCAAGGCCGTACTCTGTACGGATTCGGAGGCTAAGCCTGTCAGTCATTCTTAGGGAAAAGAAAAAAAAACTTCAAATGGCTACATTAACCACCCTAGTTCGAACTAGGGTGGTAGTGTAGACATACCCTGACTGACCAGGATTACAGTAATCATGGTATTCTCTACTATGGCCAAGTCTTAAAATTATGACTTACAAAGCCCACCCCTGACCAAACTAAATGAGACTCTTTTTTCACAAAAAGGTACATAATACCTGAACTGGCTTGACCTTCCATTCAGTGGGAAGTAGCTAGAACTCACCTGGTTGAAAGGAGAGGAAGGAATTGGCAGGACATTCTCTATGAAAAGTCCTCAGCTATAGAATTTGTTTCCTCACCAGCACTCAGATTTAATATCTCCAGAATGTGCTGTAAGGCCCATCTTTTCTTGGGCATTGGTGAGCAAACAAGTTAAACCATTGGAATATTTTATACTTGTATGGTTATTATGGAAAGGAGGGCTACTTTGATTTTTATTATATGTATGGGAAATAAATACAATATTTCAATGAGTGTTACAGAGTATTGAAATGTTGTACTTAGAAATATTGTTTTAAATATTGTGAAGCCCTAGGCTGTGACATAGCTACTGCTAAATAAATAAGGGCGACCTTTTCTCACATTAAGTAGTATCTTACCGTGGGCCAGATTTTGTCACATTGCTCATGTTCTGGAGAAGACCTACTGACTTGACTTTAAGAGTAAGATAATTCTCAGCAAAAGGTCTGAATCTGGGCTCAAGAATTTATCCACTGTTGTCATCCTGTTTTCCTGTTGGTGGATATTACGTTAGTTTATTGTTTTTATGTCATATTCACCATGTTTGTTACATTGGAATAGGTACTCTGGAGAAGACACTGTGCTGCACCTCTGAGGCTTTAAGCCACTTCTTTTCTCTTCCTATCCTGAGCTATTCCAGGGGCTGACCTTGGACAGTAAGGGCTGTAGTTATATGGCAACATCCAATGACTGTCCTCTGGATTATGGAACTGCTTGAAATCTCCATTGCATGTGTGCAGCCTGTGACACATCCTTCCACCCTAGCATGTTCCCTATGCCAGGACTTAAAAGGGGGTCCTCAAAAGACACCTTTTAAAGCTGTTCTCTGCACCAGGGAAATTTTCCTTCAGTTCAAATAAGTATTTAGCAGCAAATTTATTCTGCTTTCACCTTTTTTTTTACCAGATGTACAGGGACCCTTGTGAGGGTAAGAATCTTATCTTCTGTTTTGTTGTACTGATTTGTAATACTTAGTTATAATAATTATATTATGTCCAACATAGGAATCTCTCCATTTCCTCATCTGGTTCTGGGGACTCAACTCAGTTTTATATCTAATATATAAAATGAATTGAACATACAACTATATTTCAGCCACATTACTCTTAGTTTGGATTCTTCTCAGGCCAGGTGTACGCTAGACCTGGAAGGTCAGCTTAAATTTTGCAACTCCAGCTATATAGCAACGCCTGTCGGCTTCCCTTACTCCTCGTGACCGCAAGGAGTCCAGGTGCCAGTTGGAGATGCTCTCAGCATTTGATTTATGAGTCTATAATAGACCCGCTAAATCCAGTGCAAGAATATTGATCTCCAGCATGGCGAGTATAGATGTGCCTTCTGAGACTAGAGTTATTCTATTACTAATATTTTGCTTCTTCATTGCTGTGGACTCAAGATGGAATATGAAATTTAAAATATTATTTTAAAATTAATGTTTTGTTGAAAAAAAATCTGAAACCACAACATAAATAAACCATATGGCACCTTTAAAAGCTTTAACTTACTTTTTGGACTAAAACTAACATCTGGGCTGACAGCTTGCATCCAAGTTTCAGTTTTGATGTCCATGAAATGTCCATGGTGAAAACTATTGAAAAACTGGCTGTTTATAATGAAAACCTGGTCTTAAGTGACATTCAAACTATACTCTAGTTAAGCCACACTGTTTATGATATTATACATCAAACATTTGCAAGATGAAAAGTAATCTTCTTTTGAGTGTGTTTTGGTCATGTGCAAGGTTATTATAAATAGCACTACTTAACTTGGATGAATAAAATTGCATAATAACTTGGTAATATCACTGAATTTGAAGGGAGCTAGAAGAACGCTGATTGCTATATTCATACCTCTAGGAGCACACGAAATGCCAGGACACTTTGTATTATTAGCTGAAAATAACGGAGGCTTTGTAGCATATATACAGGCTGCCAGATTATGATTAGCTCTTCATGAGTGAGCAAGTGGAATGAAAAGAGGGGTCTGGGACCCTCCAACAGTCCCTTGCAGCTGGAACCTCTGTTATAGTGGCCCCATTTCTAACCTATAAAAAATAATGCTGACCTATCATAATCAGGAGTGCTGCCCAGCACTTGGTGACTAAGGGGTTAACTCAGCCGATACCTTTGCTAGGTACCATGGGGGGGGGGGGGGTTCAGGCAATCAGCCAATAACAATGCAGGTAGGAATTTCAAACTGGAAAAGAAGGGGTTTTCTCGCTCTCTTCATTGTTTGAGATCAGAGCAGTTTCTCCCAGGTATTGCGGGAGATTGGAGAGGTTTCTCACCCAGAACAGACTTCTTGAAATGTGTAAGTTTAGATACTCTGTCAGGGTTTATTGTTTTCCTTGTTTGGGACTTTGGAAATCATGTCTGAGCTGGCTAATTGTTTTTCTCTTTTGTAACTAAGGATTACAGCCTAAGGACTTTCCCTGAGTATATATATCAAATTGTGGTTATTGATCACCTACCCAATTTACTATGCTCGTGACAGTAGTTTTGTTTTGATAAGTTTTCTTTTTATTCTGATTAACTGGTATTGGTTGATGTGTCCTTAGGTCTAAGTGCCTAGTTACAAGGGAAGAGTCCATTGTGGTGTGTGGATTCCCACTGTTTTTCCCAACTCCAAGCAAAACGGAGGTTGGGGAAGGGGGGAGAGCTTTACCTGAGAGAGGGGATTTCCCAAGTGATCTCTTCCCTGATTTTCTTGGAATCACTTGGGTAGTGGAAGTGAGGAACCAGTCTTGTTTTTTCTTTTTTGGATCTATGGGGGACTGCGATTGAATAAGTTTGTCTCTGGGAATCACAGAGTCAAGTTTTTGCAGAGTTTATTCTGTTAGCCGGACCCCCATCTTTGCACGCATAGTGTTAGGTTGGGGGAGGGAGCCTTGACATGACCTCAGGTTTAGCAAGGTTACCTGGGTTAATTAGTTAATCTGAATACCTTATTTTGAAGATCTAAAGCATAATGGCCCAAATGCACCCCATGCTACAGCAATCTAGCACAAAGTCAATGCACCATTTAAATACCACAAAAGCTTGCAAAATAGTTAAAAAGTTGGATTCAAGGAGGACACAAGCCTATGCTGACCCTTTGCTCTGTTGTAAATTTTGTCTTTGTTAGTTAAAAATATCTGACTACTTTGCAAAGGTATTTGTACAATGTCCTACTTATAATGGGAAAACTGGTGTGTCACAAAAAGTTGAGCTTGGGTCCAGAAACCTACTTGAACTGTATGACTGTTTACTTCTGTAGTTCCCTTCTACAGTTTTTTACAAGGCGTGGTCTACACTAGCACTTTACATCAAATTTAGTCACATATAGTCCATTTTCTAAATGATGATTCTACACTACCAAGCCTGTTGCATTGACCCTAATGGCCACTGAAGTAAATTTCAGTACTCCTGCTTTTCACAGGGAATAACACTATTTCCGACCTTGCATGGTCAAGTTTATGTTAGTGCAAACACAGTGCTGGGAAAAAGTTGAGGCTATTGGCCTCCGGGAGGCCTCCCATAGTTCCCCACTCTGGTCAGAACTTGTGCCTATACTGCTTTGCAGAGATGAATCCATTCTCTTCAAGCTCCGAACCACCAAGAGGAATGTGGACGTTTATGGGGAGATCGCATGCTTCCTGATGGTTAAAGGCTATTCCAGGGACAGCCAGCAGTGCCGAATCAAAATCCTGATGCAATCCTACCAGAAGGCGAAGGAGGCAAGCAGATGGTCCGGTGCAGCATCTCACAGATGCTGCTACTACAAGCAGCTGGATGCAATTTGGGGGGTGGGAAGTGCGACCATCTTCCCCAGTATGTCTTGGCAGGACTCCACAGTCAGGCATGGGGGACAGAATGGTGGCAAAGGGGGAGGAGGAGCGTGGCTACAGGCATTCCACAAGGGCTGGTAATGATGCTAGAGCCTCTCCCTTCTTCCCAGGATGGCTCCCACACTGCACCAACCTCAGGAGAGCAATTCCGGTGAGTTCACAAACTTTTTCCAACTGCAAGTGGGTCAAGGCAATGGGGTGTGATGTGCAGCATACTCTGTGTTACTGTATCCGCAGATGAAACAGGAGTCTTGCCTGCACATCCCCATGAAGTTCTCAAATAGGAACCCTTTGATCATTCTCACAAGGTTGTTGGGTATGTGGGTATGTCTACACTGCATCAATAGCTTGAAATAGCTAAGCAATTTGAGCTATGCAAATTGCGTAGCTTACATTGAGTATATTTCAAAGTAGCTTATTTCAAAAATTGGCGCTCTCTACACAGCACCAAATTTCAATATAAATCACTATTCTGAAACATCCCTTAATCCTCATGGAATGAGGCTTACAGGAACATCAGAAGAGTGGGCCCATTATATTTCAAAATAACGGGCTTGCTGTCGAAATGCGGAAAATGCTATTTTGAGATCATTGAACCACAAAGCTTTGCAAGATAAGACCCAGGTTTCTGGTCACATTCAGTCAACATCTACTCCCAATCACTGTTATTCAGAGAAGACTGATATCTCATGGCAACCCTGGAAGAAGGAGGCAGGAAACCTATTAGCACTCTCTCTGAGATGTCACGCATGCTGGACACATATCCCTTCTCTCTTCCCCCACTGCAGGCTGGAAAAGTAGCAGTGTCTCAGGAAGCTGTGTGTGCCCGATTCAGCATTTGCTGGATAGAGAGGGAAGCTACCCAGCCTTATCCCTCCCTTCCTGCTGGTCAGCTCCTGCCCTGGCTGGCCCCTTACCATGCCTGCATGCCTCTGAATTGTGTTCTGACGCTCCCCTGAGAATTCTGTGCACTTTTTGTAAAACGAACCTTTAAAGCAAACATTTGGCCTGGACAGAATACACCTCCATTGTCTTTGCAGAGCTCTTTCATGTAGGCTAACAGTTTAGGGTTAGGCTTAACACAATGTATCTCCTTTAATGTCTGCCCTTGGAACTTTTCATTGCAGCTGGAACAGCAGCCAGCTTGAGCATATTCCCTCTCTAACAGCATCTGCCCGCTTGGCTCAGATCTAAAGGGAGGACATATTCAGGGAATAGATGGACTGCATGAACTACCTCGTGTAGGAGATGTGGGCAGAGCACCTGGACCAGATAGTTGACTGCCAGAAGAGAAAACCCACCAGGGAGCAGCAGGCAACACAGCAGAAGACCATGTTTTACTCCCTGAGGGTATGTCTACACTACCACCCTAGTTCAAACTAGGGTGGTTAATGTAGGCAACCGAAGTTGCAAATGAAGCCCGGGATTTAAATATCCCGGGCTTCATTTGCATCTTACCGGGCACTGCCATTTTTAAAGCCCCGGTAGTTCGGACTCCGTGCCCGCTTTCTAATTCGAACTACCGTTACTCCTCATTCCACATGGCTCCACTGCCCCTTTGGCTATGTCTATACTGCCACCCTGGTTCGAACGAGGGTGGCTAATGTAGGCATTCGAAGTTGCAAATGAAGCCCGGGATTTAAATATCCCGGGCTTCATTTGCATCTTGCCAGGCGCCGCCATTTTTAAATCCCCCTTAGTGCGGACTCCGTGCCCACGGCTACACGCAGCATGGAGTAGGTAGTTCGAATTAGGCTCTCTAATTCGAACTACCGTTACTCCTTGTGGAACGAGGTGTACCGGTAGTACACGAACTACCTACTCCGTGCCGCGTGTAGCCACGGGCACGGAGTCCGCACTAACGGGGATTTAAAAATGGTGGCGCCCAGCAAGATGCAAATGAAGCCCAGAATATTTAAATCCTGGGCTTCATTTGCAACTTCGAATGCCTACATTAGCCACCCTAGTTCGAACTAGGGTGGTAGTGTAGACATACCCTTTGAAACACTGCCTCTGGGCATTTCAAGGGGGCAGTGGAGCCTGGGGTCAGCTGGGGAGTCCCCAGCTGATCCAAGGCTCTGCACGGCACTTCCCCGGAACCTGCCATGTGGAACCTGGGGGTAGTTGGGGAGTCCTCAGCTGACGATAGGCTCCACGGCTTTGAAATGCACAAGAGCTCCCGCTGGGGACTCATGTGCATTTCAAAGCAGGTACCCGCGTGCAGCCCAGACTCGGTGGGACTCCCCGCTGGCCCCAGACTGTACGTGGAGTTCCACATTCCTCCTTTGAAATGTACATCTAATAGTCGACAGAAATTCCGTTGACTAGTCAATTAACTGCATTTTAACATCCTTAATTTGCACTGCCCTTTGCTGTGCTTTCCTTATTGCGCTGGTGTTCGGCTGCTCAAACTCTGGGTATGTCTAGACTGCTCTGTCGCATCCAAGGAACATGACTGCTTTTCTGAAAAAAATTTTGGAAAAGCAGACGTATTTTTTTGGCATCCCTGTAAACCTCATTCTACAAGGAAGAAGGGATTTTCCAAAAGAGGCTTTTTTCCCTGACATCTGGCCCAGTGCAGATGGGCCGAATGTTGGAAAGCCTCTTTTGGAAGAAAAGCAGAAAAAGATATGCAAATTGTAGTTCACAATTTGCATATCTTTTTCTGACTTTTCTTTGTAGTCTAGACACAGCCACTCTGACTAGGTGCTCTGCAGCAGTACCTCACCCTTCCTCTTGCACAGATTATGGAGCTACAACATGTTGCCACCACAAGGGGAATGTTTGCTGAAATCCAACTGTGAGGAGACTCCTAAACTTACCCTTTAAATGTCCAAAAGCACATTCAGCCACCATTCTGCACTTGCTCAGCCTGTTGTTGAACTTTTTCTTGCTGGGGTCCAGGCTGCCAGTGTATGGCTTCAGGAACCACAGGAGCAAGGGGTTGGCTGGATCACAATAGGCATTTCCACCTTTCTGATTCTGATTTTCCTGCTTGGGAAACAAGTGCCATTCTGCATCTTTTGGAAAAGGCAGGAGTTCCTAAAAATGCACAAGGCATGTACCTTTCCTGACCATCCAACGTTGATGTCAATAAAATGGCCTTTGTGATCCATCAGCACCTGCAGTACCATGGAGAAGTACCCCGAGTGATTTATGTAATCCATGACAAGGTAGTTGGGGGCCAAGATGGGGATGTGTGTTCCATCTGTCACCCACCACAGTTAGGTAACCCCATTGTGGTAAAGCCATCCATTAGGATACCAATGTTTCCCAGAGTCACAACCCTCCATAGTAGAATGGTATAGATAGCCTTAGCTATTTCTATGACAACGGACCCTGCTGTAGATTTCCCCACTCCGAACTGATTCTCCACTGAACAGCAGCTGTCTGGCGTTATAAGCTTCCAGAGGGCTATTGCCACATGCTTCTCCATGGTTACAGCGAGTCTCATGCCAGTATTCTGGTGCCTCAGCACAGGGACAAGTCATTTGCAAAGTTCCAAGAAAGTGGCCTTGCACATTCGGAAGTTTTGCAGCCACTGCTGATCCTCCCATTTCTGCATCACAATGCGATCCCACCAGTCTGAGCTTGTCTTACAGCACCAGAAGCAGCTTTACACTGTGTCCACAGGGGAGGACTAGGCAAGTGCATTATGGGATGCTGATAACAAGGGACCATAACCACTCGCTGCACAGTTTTAATCACAGCGGGCACCGAATGCATAGCCCAGAATGCAAAGCTACCCACAATGCATTGCTCTCTGAATCAACAACATGCTTCTTAATGGGAACGTGCTACTTTGGACTACATTTGATTCTTCCCTGCAGTGAAGACACGGACCTTCAACGTTGCAAAATTGGATGCCCAGAAATCAATTATATTAGATTTGACCATGAACCATATTTCATAGTGTAAATGTGCCCTAAGTAGCCAAAAACAATCTAAGCGTATCTGAATTGTATGAATTTTAACTTTTGGAGAGTCCTACCCACAGTGAAGGGGACTCAGACTGACCAGATGGATTTTTGGAATCATATTGCTGGGGAGAGGGGCCAATCCAAGCATTTGACACAGCTGTTATTAATGTAGGAAGTGTTTCAACAGATCTAGAAATGCCCTTTCCTGCCAGTTGCTGGAGAGGAATGCTTGATGGATTACATGTTCCCTATTACTATACATCTGATTGCTACCTTGAGACCATGATTCAATGAAAGCTTTGCAAGAAGTTTTTTCTTTCAAGGTCAGATGAAATGGAGTGAAGGGACAATCTGCTTTTTAGCTTTTGACTAACTATCTTTAAAAAGTTATCCACCCAGCCAGAATCAGCAAACAAAATTGTGTGTGACCTCAAAACATTTCCAAGAACAAAATCTAAAAGGTGGTCTGGGTTGGGTTAGTTTTTTTTAGGATCAGGGGATTTTCTGTTTCAGCATTGGGAATGATTGTGATAGAGGCCGTCAGTGTCTTTGGTTTCAATTATTTTGTAACCCAAGCAAAATCCCTCATTTAGGTAAACAATGGAAAAGTCCAGTGCCTGTATCATGGTCAGATATTATTTCAAGGATTAGGAAATCTGGAGATTTTTGTGTGTGGAAAAAATTGGCCTTTGTGGAAGGGAAATATTGCTTTTAAAGAGAAATTACTCATGAATAAACCAGGTAGATGAACAGACATAATAGCGCTATACTTAAGAGTGATGTTACCCATAATCATTTAAAAAACAGGAATTTGGTTAGGACAAATTGCAGAAAATGTAATGAAATAGTAACAAAGGGGCAATATAACAGGGGTTTGTTAAAGGTAGATTATGCCAGGATAACTTAATTTTCTTCTTTGAGAAAAATAACCATTTTTTTAAGATAAGGGAAATGCAGTAGAATGAATAGCCCTGGACGCCAGTAAAGCATTGACATTGGACCAAGCCAAAAATTATTAATTGGGAAAGATGGGAACCAGTATAAGCATTGTAAGATGTATAAGAAATTGCTGAGAGAGGAGAAGGTTGTCCTGAAAGCTGAATTATCTCAGTGGAGAAAGATTACTAGTGGAGTTCTCCAAGGATCAGTCTTGGGACCAATCTTATTCAATATTTTTATTAATAGCCTTGGCACAAAAAGCAGGTGTATGCTAATGAAATTTGCTGATAATCTAAGTTGGAGGCTTCATCAGTACAGAGGAGGATCAGAATACAGTATTATTCAGGAATGGAATGAAATTCAATAGTGCAAAGTACAAAACTACTTTAGATTCTAGTAACAAGAATTTCTGCTACACAATGCATCAGGTTGGAAGTACAGAAGAGAAGAGAGACCTGGGTGTGCAAGACAGCAGGATGTCTGAGACACCAGTATGATGCAGTTGTGAAAAGGGCAAATGTCATTCAAGGATGTATTGGTTGAGGCATTTTTAATGCCATTGTCTAAGGCACTTGTAAGACCTCATATGGAATACTCCGTACAGTTCTTAGAGCCATCCTGTCCATAGGACAATTCAAGGTGGCTACCCCCTTGCTGTAGGGGAGCCCTACAGCAGCTGCCACAACCAACCTATGGGTGTGATGGTCCATTCCCATTAGCCATGGGGCCCAGGACAGCTTGAAAGAGTACTTGGAGAGGGCCTGATATGAGCTGGCAGCAAGTATTGGCCCCTCGGCACTCACCCTGGTGATTTGCTTCACCGTGGCAGTGGGAAGCACTCAGGGGAGTGGACCAGGGCTGGGGTTAGGGCCTGGATACTCTGCTTTCCATTGGGAAAAGGATGGTGGAGCAGAGCAGGCTGCCGGGTACCTCTGTCTCCCACGACTGTGGTGAGTGCAGGAGAAGTCTGGCGAAAGAATGCATAACATAGTGACTGCTAGTGAGAAGGGGGTAGGTTTAGAAGATAAAATAAAAATAAAAAAAGAAAAAGTAAAAAATCACTTAGAAAAGTTAGATGTCTGCAAGTCACGAGGGCCTAATGAAATGCAACCTAGAATACTCAAGGAGCTGATAGAGGAGGTATCTGAGCCTTTAGCTATCATCTTTGAAAAATCATGGAAGACAGGAGAGATTCCAGAAGACTAGAAAAGGGAAAATATAGTGCCCATCTATAAAAAGGGAAATAAGAACAACCCAGGAAACTACAGATGAGCCAGTTTAACTTCTGTGCCAGGAAAGATAATGGAGCAAGTAATTAAGGAAATAATCTGCAAACGCTTGGAAGATAATAACATGGAGATATACCTATCTCATAGAACTGGCAGGGATCTTGAAAGGTCATCAAGTCCAGTTCCCTACCTTCACAGCAGGACCAAGTACTATCTCTGACAGATTTTGCCCCAGATCCCTAAATGGCACTCTTAAGGATTGAACTCACAACCCTGGGTTTAGCAGAGAAAATTCAATATTTTTATTAATAGTCTAGACGCAGGTGAAGTTTTTTTTAAATAGTAGCCCTGTAGTCTAGACACACGCAAAGAGTCACTGTGACCCTCCACACAGCCCCTTTTTCTTTACTGAGACAGGGGCACAGCCTACTAAGCCATACTCATCACAGGCTAGTTCACAGTTTGGGATAAAAACCCCTCCATAGTCCTGGTCTTCTTTCATGGGGGGAGATTCTGTAGTTGTGTGTTTCTCCTCCTGCAAAGGGCCACTCGAAACTCCCCTCTCCTCTGACTCCTCATCCACCAATTACTTACTTACTCACTCACTCCCCATCCCCCCATCATAGAATACTAGAACTGGAAGGAACCTCGAGAAGTCATCGAGTCCAGTCCCCTGCCCTCATGGAAGGACTCAGTACTGTCTAGACCATCCCTGATAGACATTTAACTAACCTACTCTTAAATATCTCCAGAGATGAAGATTCCACAACCTCCCTAGGCAATTTATTCCAGTGTTTAACCAGCCTGAGTGTTAGGAACTTTTTCCTAATGTCCAACCCAAACCTCCCTTGCTTCAGTTTAAGCCCATTGCTTCTTGTTCTATCCTCAGAGACCAGGAAGAACAATTTTTCTCCCTCCTCTTTGTGACACCCTTTTAGATACCTGAAAACCGCTATCATGTCCCCTCTCAATCTACTTTTCCAAACTAAACAAGTCCAATTCTTTCAGTCTTCCTTCATCAGTCATGTTCTCTAGACCTTTAATCATTGCTCTTCTCTGGACCTTCTCCAATTTCTCCACATCTTTCTTGAAATGTGGTGCCCAGAACTGGACACAATACTCCAACTGAGGCCTAATCAGTGCAGAGTAGAGCGGAAGAATGACTGGGTTTAGCAGAGAAACGCGGTTTACCGGAGCGGTCGACAAAGGCTTCCCTTGTTGACCGCAGTGCATCTAGACTGCCCCGCTGTGCTGGATCAGCTGATGGTCAGCACAGCAAGGCGGACATGTTTATTTTAATGAAGCG
This sequence comes from Pelodiscus sinensis, assembly GCF_049634645.1. NCBI lineage: Eukaryota > Metazoa > Chordata > Testudines > Trionychidae > Pelodiscus > Pelodiscus sinensis. The sequence continues at coordinate 40,727,916 of NC_134718.1, forward strand.
GGGATTATTTAAATCCCTGCTTCTTTGCCTATTCTGAATAAACTATTTTACATGGCTCCATCGATGGAGCCATGTAGTCTAGACATACTGTGCTAGCTTGGGTGAGAGTAATCACACTCATGTTGTCATAGTTGGAAAGAAATGTGAGGCCAGCTAACAGCAGCAATCAGAGGCAAGGAGGTCACGTTAAAGTATTCACTCCACTTATTTACTCTGGATATTCAAAATCCCTATCACTTGTTCAGGCATCCCTCCAGTTTATAAAGGTTACAAGGCCACTTGTTCAGGAAGTAGTACCCATATCACATAATTCAGGTGATCAGCCAGACACAAAAGACCAAGTCTGAGCAAATCCCCATATAGATTTACATATGTTTATTTTAAAAGTTTGTTGAACAACTAAAAACAAGAATACATTTTGAGAAAATCCTCCCCATTTGCAGATAACTTGAGAGCAGGGCAAGGGTAACATTTTGGGTACGTGGGGCGGGGGGGGGGGGGGGGGGAAGGAAGGAGCAGTCTTGTGCTCCAGCACATGGCTTGCTTTTCATCCCATTCCCCGGATGCTAAGGGAGTAAGGGGAAAGTGCTTGCATTCCATGCATTCCTCTCATACTTGCCTGGTGAAGGGAGCTCTCCAGCCAGGTGTGAGAGGAACGCATAAAATGCAAGCACTTTACCCTCACTCCTTTAGCGTCCAGGGATCAGGATGAAAAGCAAGCCACATCCCAAAGCACACGACTGCTGCTCATCCCACGTGTCCAAAATAGCGCCCTTGAAACATAGCTAAATAATTATCTAAACAAATTTAGAACAATTTGATTTTAGCAAACACAGTTCAATCAGCTAGTAATAAATCCTCGTTCCAAAATGTGATGGATTTGAACAAATGTGAACTAAATCCAAAGTACTATGCTTAAGGTTGTCTGTTGCAGTTGCATTGGAGTGGCACAAAAAGCCTATAAAATAAACTTGTATATGTAAGAAATAGGCTCACAGAGCTTAGTTCAGCTGACGCTGAAATCAATGGAAAGGCTCCCATCCAAGTCTTTCTATAAGCCTCAATAGGCTTATAGACCCACATTACCGGATACTGTATGCTGTTCCGTCATAAATGCTTCTAGGCAGCCTACATTCATCCAGTCAATAATCAAAGATAAAATATTTGAAAGTCTTGACTAGGTTGGGTCTTGACTAGTTAGTTAGTGATAAACTAGTTTAGTATCTCAATGTTTTTGATGTGGTCACTAAAATGTGTCTTTCTGTTGCCCAAGTGTCACACCCATTTTACCTAAGGCAGATCTGAAAACTGCTTCTCCTCTCACCCCCACATATGGTCTCCACATTCACCTAAAAGAAAACAGTCTTTTCAGAACTTTGTAAGCAGCACAGGACACTGTACGCTTTAATAATGTTTCCTTATAAAATATTAATAATTGGCTACATTCAAATTAATATTCAGTGAAATGAGCCATTATTTCTTTTGAAACTGCCAACATTTTCAAATATGTCATTCCAGATGAATAATATGTGTAAAATCAGGATAATATTTATCCACTTTTGTAAATTGCTTTAGGGTCTGTGGCTGAAAAATACTATAGAAGAGCTAAATATCATCATCATTATTTATTTATTGTTTAATTGAATCTATCATTAAATCTTTCATTGTAGCTTTATTTCATACCATTTATACATTACATGGTGTCAAGACATTAACACTCTAACAAAGTCAAGACCCCAGACCTGTAAAGATTTATATATGTCCTTCAGCTATTCATGTGAGTACTCCCATTGATTTCAAAGATACGTACGATTCATACAAATAAAAACAAGTGCATACATGATCTGGCCTTAAATAAGTAATTATTAATAGGGGCCCAACTTTTGGGAATTCCTATACTTATCATCATGAATATGAAATAAAGAACTTAAAAATAGGAAATAAGACTACAACAGTTTGAAATGCTATTTCATGAAAGATGCTGTAATTTGGACATGACTATTATCATATAATGCTGAACAGCCACAAGAGGGAGCTACAGCCATGAGTACATGATATGAACAATTAATACAAATAGTGTTTCACTGATCCTATGACTTGCCCATTTTATTCGTAATTCCTATTACTAAGACTGCTCATATTTTAATTTAGGACTCCTGTAAAGTAAGAGAGAAAACTTATTAATATAACTTTTTCTCATTTTCTTGTGCTGTAACACCAGTTAAAACATTTTTTTGCTTCCCAAGACAATTTTACTAAGCTGTAAATACATGGGGTATGTCTACACTACAAAGTTAGTTCGAACTAACGGACGTTAGTTCGAACTAACTTTAATAGGTGCTACACTAGCGCTCCGCTAGTTCGAATTTGAATCGAACTAGCGGAGCGCTTAGTTCGAACTAGGTAAACCTCATTTTACGAGGACTAACGCCTAGTTCGAACTAGCTAGTTCGAACTAAGGGCTGTGTAGCCCTTTAGTTCGAACTAGTGGGAGGCTAGCCCTCCCCAGGTTTCCCTGGTGGCCACTCTGGCCAACACCAGGGAAACTCTATGCCCCCCTCCCGGCCCCAGACCCCTTAAAGGGGCACGGGCTGGCTACGGTGCCCGTGCCAGGTGCAAGCCTGCCAGCACCCAGCTAGCAGACCCTGCACCTGGCACGGCACAGAGCCACCCACCCGATGCCCCCAAGCCCACCCCCTCTTGCCGGGACCAGGCTGGCGGCTCCCGGGAGCTTGCCCTGGACCGCAAGAGGCGGGCACCTTCCTGGGCTAGTGCGGACATCGTGGACCTCGTCCACGATCTCCGCACTAGGCACAGGAAAGTGGCCGTCTAGGGCAGGAGAGCTGCCAGCCTGGCCACCCAGGACCAGGTGTGCATGAAAATCAAGGGGGTCCACTGAGACCCCCGACACTGAGCCCTGAGCTTACAATGGCCGTACTGGGTCAGACCAAAGGTCCATCTAGCCCAGTAGCCTGTCTGCCAACAGCGGCCAACCCTAGGGACCCTGGAGGGGATGGACCGAAGACAATGACCAAGCCATTTGTCTCGTGCCATCCCTCTCCAGCCTTCCACAAACTTTGGGCAGGGACACCACTCCTACCCTCTGGCTAATAGGACTCCATGGACCCAACCTCCATGACTTGATCTCACTTCCCTTTAAACTCTGTTCTAGTTGTAGCCTTCACAGCCTCCTGCAGCAAGGAGTTCCACAGGTTAACTATTTGCTTTCTGAAGAAGAACAACTTTCTCTTACTAGTTTCAAGCCTGCTACCCATTCCTTTCCTTTGGTGTCCTCTAGTCCTTCTTTATGGGAACTCAGGAAGAACTTTTCTGAATGCACCCTCTCCACCCAACCCCTGCTTTTAGAGACCTCTATCCTGTCCCCCCTTCGTCTCCTCTTTTCTAAGCTGAACAGTCCCAGTCTCTGTAGCCTCTCTTCATCTGGGACCTGTTCCCAACCCCTGATCATGTTAGTTGCCCTCCCCTCTCCCAGCCTTTCTCTTCCCCTCTCCCACTTCCTTTTCCCAGTCTCCCCCAGTTTTTTTTCAGTAAAGACAGAGTCAATGTTGGAAGAAACGTTATCTTTATTTTGTACATCAATAAGAAGGGGGGCTAAGGAAGGGTAAGTGGAAGGAGGTGAGGGAGGAATGGGGTACGAGCCCCCGATGGGGAGGACTGGGCTGGCTCTGCGGGCTTCTGGGGGTGGAAGCTCTCCTGCAGCCCCCCAATTACTCCCCCTCCCCAGATGGCAGCCTGCGGCAAGTGCAGCCGGGCTGATGGCCGAGTGGTTTGATGTGCCCAGTGTGGGCACTCAGGGCACTCCAAGCCAGAACTTCTTTGCAAGCGGGGCACCCCTTAGAACTGTGTGTCCGGGGTGGGGGTCGGGACCCTTTAAGCGCACCCTCGGCTAGCCTGAGACAGCATCTCCATGCTCTAAGTCCTCCTTTTATGCCCTGCCGGCACTGCTTCCGGCCATCTTTAAGCCCTGTTCAGAGTCCACTCAATGTGGACTTGCTAGTTCGAACTAGCAAAACGCTAGTTCGAACTAGTTTTTAGTTCTAGACGCGTTAGTTCGAACTAGCTTAGTTCGAATTAACTAATTCGAACTAAGTTAGTTCGAACTAGCGCTGTAGTGTAGACGTACCCATGAAGATTAGGCAGGACTCTACGCTAATCAACTTTTACCACTTCGCCACCCCCTTATAACTCTTTTAGGGGGAATTTAGGAAACTGAAGCAAATTTCTTAATACAAAACAATTAAGTGACTTGCGATCCTGCCTCAGATTATTAGTCCTGGTGTACACTATATGGAAGGTAAGAGACGTAGCTCCAGCTACTTTCATTAGGTAGCTGGAGTTGACATATCTTTTCTGTACCATTCACAAAGTGGGAAGCTGATGGGAGCAAATGCTCCTGTCAACTTCCCTTAATCCTAGTGAGAAGCAGGAGTACAGAGGCCGATGGGGGGGGAGGGGTCCTCCTTTGAGTTTGATCTAGAGGGTCTGTACCACACCTGCTAAATCAAACTCCAGGGCTACGTCTAGACTGGCATGATTTTCCGCAAATGCTTTTAACGGAAAAGTTTTCCGTTAAAAGCATTTGCGGAAAAGCGCGTCTAGATTGGTACGGATGCTTTTCCGCAAAAGCACTTATTACGGAAAAATATCCGTGCCAATCTAGACGCGCTTTTGGGCAAAAAAGCCCTGATCGCCATTTTCGCGATCGGGGCTTTTTTGCGCAAAACAAATCTGAGCTGTCTACACTGGCCCTTTTGTGCAAAAGTTTTGCGCAAAAGGAACTTTTGCCCGAACGGGAGCAGCATAGTATTTCCACAAGAAGCACTGATTTCAGACAGTAAGAAGTCGGTGTTCTTGCGGAAATTCAAGCAGCCAGTGTAGACTGCTGGTAAGTTTTTCTGCAAAAGCAGCTGCTTTTGTGGAAAAACTTGCCAAAAACCATGGCAGCACTGATCTTCTGGGTAGTGTAGACAGAACTAACACACTCTAGTATCTTCCTCATGGTAAACTTGCCATCAAAGTAAAAAAATGGCCTGAAAGACCATGCATAAGATGTGGAAGTATCTTTTACAAGAAAATAAAATAGATACCGGATAAGATTCACCAGAGCTTGGCATATTTTTCCCCTTGCACTTAATTGAGGGATTTACCCTAGGGACAAGTAGGCTGTGATACTGCTCTAACTCTCCTTGAGACTTTTCACTGCTGAAGGCTAATAGAGAACATATTGAGTGAACATACATGCAAGCTATTCCCCATCCTTAGCCAGCATCAGCTTTCTGGGAACAGTTGGCCTTTTGTGAGTCCTCTTTGGAGGAAAGATTATGTCCGCTTTCTATCATCTCACTGTCTCTTTTTCTGGACTTTCTCTTGTAACACACCTTCTCTAGGGGTTATATCAACAGAGGAAAGCATAGTCCTGTGATGAACATGGCCCATTTTTTACTAATATCCTCTATCCCTTTCTTTTTTCTTACTGGGAGACCAAGGAAAGTAATTATCAAATATTTAATAGCGCAAAAGAAAATTAATTGGATGTTCCACTTTGCAGTAGCATGTAAATCTCCCAGAACAAAAAAGGAAGGCATTGATTTGGAAGTGTGAACTCATAGAATCATTGGTCTAGAAGAGGCCTCAGGAAGTCATCGAGTCCAACCTCCTGCCTAAAGCAGGACCAATCCTAACTAAATCATCCCTAGAAGAGCTTTGCCAACACTGGATGTAAAAACCTCTAGGGATGGAGATTCTACCATGTCCCTAGGTAACCCATTCCAGTGCTTTGCCACCCTACTAGTAAAATAGTTTTTCCTAATATCCAACCTAACCCTCCCTCCTCACTGCAACTTGAGACAATTCTCCTCATTCTGCCATCTGTCACTACTGAGAACAGCCTCTCCATCCTCTTTGGAACCTCCCTTCAGGTAGTTAAAGGTGGCTATCAAATCCCCCCTCATTCTTCTCTTCTGCAGACTAAAGAAGTCCAAATCCTTCAGCTTTCCTTGTACGTCATGTGCTCCAGCCCCCAATCATTTTCAGTGCCCTCTACTGGACTTTCTCCAATATGTCTATATCCTTCATGTAACGGGGAGCCCAGAATTGGATGCAATTCTCCAGATGTGGCCTCAACAGTGCTGAATAAAGAGGAATAATCACTTCTCTAGATCTGCTGGCAATGCTCCTCCTAATGCATCCTAATATGCCATTAGCCTTCTTGGCTACAAGGGCACACTGTTGACTCATATCCAGATTCTCATCCACTATAATCCTCACGTCCTTTTCTGACAAACTGCTGCTTAGCTAGTCGGTCCCCAGCCTGTAGCAGTGCTTGGGATTTTTCCATCCCAAGTGCAGGACTCTGCACTTGTCCTTGTTGAACCTCATCAGATTTCTTTTGGCCCAATCCTCCAATTTGTCTAGGTCACTCTGGACCCTATTCCTGCCCTCCAACATATTTTCCTCTCCCCAGCTAAGTGTCACCTGCACACTTGCTGAGGCTGTAATGCCCATCCCCTCATCCAGGTCATTAATAAAGATGTTGAACAAAACTGGCCCCTAGAACCAATCCTTTGGGTATTCCACTTGATAACGACCACCAACCAGACACTGAGCTGTTGATTACTACCCATTGAGCCCGACAATCTAGTCAGCTTTCTATCCGCTTAACAATCCATTTATTCAATCCATAGTTCCTTAATGTGCTGGCAAGCATACTGTGGGAGACCTTATAAAAAGCTTTGCTAAAGTCAAGATATGTCATATCCACTGACTACTCCATATCCACAGAGCCAGTTACTGCATCATAGAAGGCAATCAGGCTGGCCAGACATGACTTGCCCTTGGTGAATCCCTGTTGACTATTCCTGATCGATTTCCTCTCTTCCAAGTATTTCAAAATGGATTCCTCATGGATCCCCTCCATGATTTTTCCCAGGGACTGAGGTGAGGCTGACCTGTCTGTAGTTCCCTGGATTGTGCCTCTTCCCTTTTTTAAAGATGGGCACTACATTTGCTTTTTTCCAGTCATCTGGGACCTCCCCCATTCTCCACGAATTTTAAAAGATAATGGCTAATGACAACTGCCAACTTCCTCAGCACCCTCGGATGCATTAAATCCAGTACCATGTTTTTGTGTATGTCCAACTTTTCTAAACAGTTCTTAACCTGTTCTTTCTCCACTGTGGGCTTCCCACCTCCTTCCTATAATGTGTTGCCTAGTGCAGTAGTCTGGGAGCTGACCTTGTCTGTTAAGACAGAGGCAAAAAAAGCATTGAGTACTTCAGCTTTTCCCACATCTTCTGTCACTGGGTTACCTCTCTCATCCAGTAAGACCCACATCTTCCCTGACCACCGTCTTATTGCTAACATGCCCACAGAAACCTTTTTGCTACGTCTACACTGCGCATTATTGCGCAATAAGATATGCAAATGAGGTACAGAGATGAATATTGCCGCGCCTCATTTGCATTCCTTTCTGAAAATAAGCAGCAGAATGGCTCTGCGCAAGAGGGATTTTTCTGCACAAGAAGCAGCAGTGTAGACAGCTCCTTCTTGCGCAAAAGCCGGTGCCGCAAAAATGGCGGCTTAGTAGGTATGCAAATGAGGTGCAGCAATATTCATCCCCGTGCTTCATTTGCATATCTTATTGCGCAATAATGCTCAGTGTGGACATAGCCTTTTTGTTTCCCTTCACATCTCTTGCTAGCTGCAATTCCAATTGCACTTTGGTCTTCCTGATTACACCCCTGCATGCTCAAGCAATATATTTATACTCTTCCCTAGTCATCTGTACAAGTTTCCACTTCTTATAAGCTTCCTTTTTTTGTTTAAGCTCACCAAGGATTTCACTACTAAGCCAAGCTGGTGGCCTACCATATTTGCTTTTCTTACTGAGCATCAGGATGGTCTGTTCTTGTGCCTTCAATAAGGCTTCTTTAAAATACTGCCAGTTCTCCTGGATTCCTTTCCCATTCATGTTAGATCCCAGGGGATCCTGCCCATCAGTTCTCTGAAGGAGTCAAAGTCTGCTTTTTTGAAGTCCAGGGCCTGAACTGAAGATTGCTTTTTCTCCTTGAAGTTACAAGCTAAGTCACAACTAACCATACAGCAGTAAGATTCTTTGAAAACAACTTACAAAATAATATATATGTTTTTGCAGAAAAGAGAGGAATAGAGCTTTCTGAAGTATGCATTCCTTTCCTGTCTCAGCTAGTCTTGCGTCAACCCTCTCTTCTCCCTACTTTTCCCAGGGCCTAGCTCACTAAGTCTACATCTATTATTACAGTTTTCTGTACAGGCAGTCCCCGGGTTACGTACAAGATAGGGACTGTAGGTTGTTCTTAAGTTGAATTTGTATGTAAGTCGGAACTGGTACATATTGTAGGGGAAACTCTAGCCAAACATTTCTCCAGAGCTCAGTTTTATTCTCCCACACCTCACTTCCCTCAGTCCTTTATTATCAAGCTGAGGTGTCTGCTGAGAAAAGCCGCTCAGCGTCTCCTTGGTCTGCTGGGAGGGGGGGGGTTAGCTTTGCGTCTCCCTGGTCTGCTGGGGGGAAGCAGCTAGTGTGGGGTTGCCTCACCCCGTTTGTAAGTAGGGATCTGATGTAAGTCGGATCCATGTAACCCGGGGACTGCCTGTACTGGGAACTGTAAAAGACAATGCACACAATCAAAATATGAGGAAGAAGAAAGTATCATGGAGAGACAGAAACACAGGAAATAATCAGATCAATAGGTCTATCTCTCCCACTCGTACAAATACCTTCAGTTGGCCCATGGTGCCTGCCTCCATAATCCACTTATTAAATTTTCAGATAGGTACCTTCATGCTTTTTCCCATCCTGCCCCACATACTTGGGAGAAGGTCCCTGTAAACATCAACAAAGCTTCCTCGGAATCAACATTCTAATCCTTCCTTAAAACTCTCCTTTGCATATAAAAAAATTGACAATATTGAGTCTGGATATGTGCTGTGACCACCGACTATGATGCTGACTAGTACTGTCTCATTGTTTCTCTTTGTACACTCCCATCAGTCTTTCTATAGGCAATTTTTTAATAGGCAACAGGATTAAAACAAAGAAAAGGAAGTTTTTCTTCACTCAGCACCCAGACAACCTGTGGAACTCCTTGCCAGAGGATGTGGTGAAGGCTAGAACTTTAAAAGGGTTCAAAAAAGATCTAGCTAGATTCATGGAGGTTAGGTCCATCAATGGCTATTAGCCAGGATGGGTAGAAATGGTATCCCTACCCTCTGATTCTCTGGAGGTGAGTGACAGGGGAGGGATCATGTGAGGATTACCTGTTGTGATCCCTCCCTCTGGGGCATCTGGTATTGGCCACTGTCAGCAGACAAGATACTGGGCTAGATGGACCTTTGGTCTGACCCAGTATGTCCATTCTTATTTTCTTATGTTCTTTCTGTATCCATCTGTTGTCTTTATCTTATACTTAGATTATAAATGCTGTGCGGTAGGAAGTGTCTTTTGGTTATGTGTTTTGTACAGCACCTGACCCAACTGGACTGGGGTCCATGACTAGGCTTCTGAGTACTGCAGTAATCCCGAAATAAATTAGGAATACGTGAGCAATTGATCAGAAGACCCAAACTAACGTTTCTTAGGGCAGAGGCCACATCGGTTACAAACACAGTTTGTAGTTTATCCAGTTTGCATCGGGGCCTGCAACATCACTGCAACTAGTAGCAAAGCGAGTAACGGACAGCAAAAGTACAAAATAGGACAAATCCATCTTTAGATTTATTCCATCAGCATTAATGAAATTACATTTGGATGAATTATATCCTATTTGTTTTTCAGTTTATGCCTGTCAGGGACTTGTAATCAGAATTGGTTGAATTATTCATTTGAATAAATTATCAGGGAATTAAGCTTTTTTCACCCATTCATGAGTCTTAAACACATACTAACTTCTACTAATTAATATATTGTAAATATTTACTAAACACTTTTATGAACATATTTCAGCTTACAGTTGTTTGCAAATAGCCACCTCTATTGTTGGCTGTTTGTGTGCAACTAGTCACCTATATTTCTTTTCCCTTATTGGATGAATGAAATTTTTTAAACAGGAGAAAATATTTGTGATTTTTTTTAAATTATGCAAACATTTCTTCTTCCAGTTGAACAGAACTGGAAACAACACTCCAAATCAAGTAGGATTTTGCCTGTTCTGAAAGTGAGGAGCATTTTCTGGAATATCACAATCAATCATAGTTGGATTGCACATATAGATTATGTTCAGTTTTAAAAGTGTTTTATAACTTTGTTAGTAAAGAAAATGCCTTTGTTTTGCCTTAAGTATGATCATCATCATCACACACACACACACACACACCACCAGAAAAATCAAAAATTGAAATGAAGTATTCTGTCAGATATAATGGGTCAAATCCTCAGCAGGAGAAAATCAGCATAGCTTTATTTGTATCAGCATTTCCCAAACTATGGGCTGCAGCCCAGTACCAGGGAGCGGAAAAAAATACTGGGCCTCAGCGTGGCTTCCGGGACGGGAGCAGAGCGGGGCAGGCTGGGAGGAGGTGTATGTGTGCGGGGAAACCAGCCACTGGGAAGCAGGGTTGGGGGCAGCAGGGCTGTCCCGTGGAGATGGGGGGTGGGGCGGGCGGCCGGTGGAAGCAGGGTTGGAGGCAGCGGGGCTGTGAGGTGGAGATTGGGGCTGTCCGGCATAGATTGGGGAGGGCAGGAGGCAGAACCAGGGTTGCAGGAAGGGCTGGCTGGGGGAGATCAGGAGGAGGAGGACCAGGGGCAGGGCTGGATGGGGGCAGCGGGGCTTTCGGGGGAGCGGGGATGACCGGGGGAGATTGGCGGGGGAGAGGGGGAAACCGGCTGCTGGAAGCAGCGCTGGACAGGGGCAGCAGGGTTGGACTAGGGAGATTGGGAGGAGAAGGGGGGGCAGAGAGGGACTGACCCAAGCACATGCAGACCCGGGCACACAAGTGAGTCCAGTCCCGGGGATTCCACTTTGCCCCCCCACCCCCAACATACCCTCCCTCGGGTAGTTGAGAATTGCCTGGCTGGTAAACATACTCACGCAGCACGAGCACATCTACCAGCCAGGCAGTTCACAGCTAAGGATTGATACACCTAATTATAATAAAACTTACCTAATTAGAAAATACCAGACATTTTATACGTCTGGTAATTTCTCAATTTGTTTCCCAGACAAAACCCTCAAATACCAGACTGTCCGGTACAAAACCGGACACCTGGCAACCCTACCCCTCCTTGCACCCTCCCTCCTAGCCAGATACCTTATCCACAATCTGCTCCTGCTCCTGCCTCCTGGAGTGCCCCTGCAGCGCTGGGTCCCCCAAGCCTTGGCCCAGGCTGGGTGGAGGATGCAGCCGGGTGAAACAGTGAAAATGTATTCATTTTTCATTCTTTTTTTTATACGCGTTTATATTTTTGGGCTACAAAAAACAGTACTGAAAAAAACCGGGTTCCAACTAAAGTACAAAGTTTGGGAAACCCTGATCTAGCCAGCTTTCTATCCATCTTTCGGTCCATTTATCCAATCCATATTCCCTTAACTTGCTGGCAAGAATATTGTGGGTGACTGTATAAAAGCTTTGCTAACACTGGCACTGGGGACTTTGGGAGGACCAGAAACAACTTATTCGAATATTCATCATTTGCTTAATGAATACGCAAATATGCAAATGAATGTCACCAATCCTCCAAAAGCTCGTGAATGGATTTACTGGTCCCCATGTCAAAAAGTTTGGGAACCCCTGATTTGTATCAATAGAGCTACGTCAGTTTACACCAGCTGAAGATGTGGATCAATAGGTTTAATGACATTAGAAAATTAAATCTCATTTTAACATTGCATTGAAGGAGTCTAAACTGGAATATTTATATCTCAAGAAAAATGAACTAAATAGTGGGAATTGACTTGAATAGTCGCCTTTCTATGTTTTATTAGGATTTATTATACTTTGCAGTCCTGGACAGGGGGGATGTTTTATTTTGAGAATGGGGGATAGGGAGAAAAGCCACAGGTAATGTAAATTGGGATAGCGCCACAATACCTCTGTGCCAGCTTGCTCCAGCTGAAGCCCTGCTAATAGAAGCATGAACTTCAGTACCAGAGTTTTTGTAATGTCCATGGTTAATTGATTTCTTGATAACAAAAGGGAAAAGATAAGCATGGGAATGTTTGGCATTTGTGTAACTACTCTTGATTATTTATGCTTATACAAGCCACTAGATTAGAAGCATTCAGGAACAAATCGTGGTGAGAAACTGGATCTTAAAATTAAGCAATTTATCTTTTTAGTAAAGCCAGCTCCTAAACAACTTTTAAATTTAACTTAGTAAGAAGCGGGGAGGGAGACACTTTTTAAATTAAATGTAATACATACAAGTTTTGAGTTAACTGCCTGTTAATTCAGAAAAGGAAAGCAAAATCTTAATTAAATGTTATTCTACTGCTTCAGTATTGTAAGTTTAATTCAAACTCTCTCCTCACTGAATTATCACATGGAAACTCTCTAACTCTTTATATTCACCATCCCCTCCCACTCACCATGGGGTAACTGCAGTACAGGTAGGCTGTGTCTACATTGGCACCCCTTTCCGGAAAAGGGATGCTAATGAGACCAGTCGGAATTGCAAATGCCGCGGGGGATTTAAATATCCCCCGCAGCATTTGCATGAACATGGCTGCCGCTTTTTTCTGGCTCGGGGTTTTGCTGGAGAAAAGCACCAGTCTAGACGGGATCTTGCGGAAAATAAGAATCTTTTCCGGAAGATCCCTTATTCCTACTTGAATAGGTATGAAGTCACTAGACATGGCTGCTGTGTCTGGCCATTCTCCAGGCATTAACAAAAGTAGTCTGAAGGCAACTCTGATTTAAACTGGTTGCTAATAGCCTCTGTCAGGGCTGTTCCTCACTCTGGCACTCTGAGTGCAGAAGGTGGGGGCTCGCAAAAGACCTTAAATACCTTGCCTCTATAAGCTCTGCTTACCCTGAACAGTACAGAGGCTGTCAGATGGGGGATGAGACTGTGCTGTGCCCTGAAAAGTCTCAGCTGTATACATATCTGTCTCCTTTAGCTTCTCCAGTTCAGCCTCTCTGGCATCAAGACAAGCAGTCCTCTCTCCATAGAATAGTCTGCACCCACTCCAAACCTCTCATCCCAGCCATACCCAAGAGCCCCCATCTTCATCTACAGCATATGCTCCCCCTACATGCTTCAGTCCTGTGCCCCATCCTGTACCCCAACACCCAGCATCCCTGGCCCCAATCCAGAGCCCGCACCCTCAGCCAGAGTCGTCCCCTTCCCATTTCTCAATCCTCTGCCCCAGCCCTGCCCCCCCCTACATTCTTAACCTCTCAGCCCACCTTGACCATTCACTCTCCATGTGCAGGATGAGTTTTGAGATGTGAACCAATATGGGTATTTATGTGTCGTACATCACCTCCATATTGGAGAACACAATGAAATTCATTCTGCACCTGGCCAATAGGTGAGAAGGCCAGCAGGCGTGGGCAGTGTGCACTATGTAATGCTGTCTGTCACCTCCACCTAGGGAATGGACATGGCAGCTGATTTCAAGAGCAATGAAGAGCAATGGCAGGCAGGCAGGGAGCCTGCCTTAGCCCCACTTCACCATTGACCAGGAACTATCTGAGGTAAGGGTTTCCTGGATAGAGCCTGCATGCTGAACTCTTTCCCATTCCCCAGCCCTCTGTCCCAAGTTGGAACCCTCTGCTGCACCCTATCTTCCTCCAGACGCTTCACCACCGGTGGAACCCAAATCTCCTCCCACATCTCAATCCCCTGGTTCATTCTTGGCCCTAACTCAAAGCATACACCCCCAGCCAGCCTGCACCCCCTTCCACACACAACTCTCCCTGCTCTGGCCCTGACTTGTCACCTCCTGCACTCCAAACCTCTTGGAACCAACCTTGGAGTCCCCTCCTGTACCACAAGTCCCTTATTTTAGACCTATTTTAGAGCCCACACCCCTAGCTGAAGCTTCACCTCCTCAGCCCCTGCCCCAGCCTAGAGCTCCCTACATCCTTAATCCCTCATTTCTGGCTCCACCTTGGAATTTAGGGGGAGCTTGTTGCCTCTACACTTACTCCCTCTCCCTTCAGTTTTTCTTTTTTCTGAGAAAAAAGGGTACTGGGCCCTATATTAAGTAGTAGGAGATTTTAGGGTTCATAGCCTTGTACACCTGTTGGGTGTCAAGGGAAATAATTAAGTACTTTTTTTCAAAGTGACACATGCTCCCAGTTTCCAGATCATCCAATATTCATGAAAATATCAAGAAAAAAGGTTTTTTAGTTTTGTTTTTGAAAAGCTGTCCATTCTGATAGGGAAAAGAGAAGTTGGCAATCATGCAGCAGCTATTTGCTCATACATTTTAGATTGAGCGACAAGGAAATATTATTGAGCCATTTGGAAATATATTAATAGGTTAGGAAGAGGGGAAGGATGATGGAAATTAAGGGCAAACCCATCTTTCACTACGGCTACATCTAGACTGGCATGATTTTCTGCAAATGCTTTTAACGGAAAAGTTTTCCATTAAAAGCATTTGCGGAAAAGAGCCTCTAGATTGGCACGGACACTTTTCTGCAAAAGCATTTTTTGCAGAAAAGCGTCCGTGCCAACCTAGACGTGCTTTTGCGCAAAAAAGCCCAGATCGCCATTTTAGCCATCGGGGCTTTTTTGCACAAAACAGTACTGTGCTGTCTACACTGGCCCTCTTGCGCAAATGATTTGCGCGAGAGGGCTTTTGCCCGAACGGGAGCAGCATAGTATTTCCGCAAGAAGCACTGATTTCTTACAGTAGGAAGTCAGTGTTCTTGTGGAAATTCAAGCAGCCAGTGTAGACAGCTGGCAAGTTTTTTCGCAAAAGCACTCGCTTTTGCGGAAAAACTTGCCAGTCTAGACACAGCCTACTTGTGCTCAGAAAAACAGCAAGCCAAAATAGAGTCAATTATCTCCATCCAGTCTACCTTATTTGTTTCATACTGCCATCTATCACCATAGTGCCTAAGTACCTTCAATGTAAAATCAATCTCCATAGCGAAGTCTCCAGCGGACTTACTGGTCTGTGGTACTTTTCCCTTTTCAGGATAAAAACTCCGTTGGCTTGGGCTCGGGCTCGTTTTACTTGTATGTATTTCGTTGGTGGGGGTGTCGGGGTCAAGAGGCTGTGTCCACGTTGTAAATGTCACTGTTAGGGCGGACAGGGCTGTTTGGAAAAGGAGGACGGTTTTGCGCTATTTCTAAAGGTGGGCAGCGGCGAGGGGGCTCCTGCGGAAGTCTGTTGCCTAGCTCCGTGCTTGTCACGCTCCAACGCGGCCTTGGGCAGCTGCCCAGTCCCCGGCCGAAACGCAGCTACCGCGGTGGTTCACAGCTGGCAACTGCCTGCGGTTTGCTCCCTTAATTGCTGGAGAATTCGCCGCCATCTGGGAAACGGGAAGGGGGCGAGAGGGGAAAGGCTGGTTTCATTACTGAGAAGGAGAAGAAATCCCCTGAGGGAGGGATTCTCTACGGGGGAACAGGCAGAGCGGGCCGTTGGGGCTCGACGCGACTGTCCCCGCGGGGCCCCTTTGCGAACCCGGCGAGAGGACCCCACAGGCGGGGGACACAGCTGCGGGGGTACCCGGGAGGGCTCTACGCCAATGACGTAACGCATTTGCTCCCCAATGCCCGCCCTCCTGAGCTCTGGAACTTGCGGCTGCGCAGAGCGAGCGGGCAGTCCCTGCAATGTGACGGGGCACCGCGGCACTTCTTACGCTGCGGAGTTTCCGTAGCCGTGTCCTCCGCTGCCTTCTGTCGCCAAGCGTGTTTCTATGAGCAGCCCGTAAACAACATGGCGGCTGCGCCGACCCCTGATTAGCCCTCGGGTTGTAGGCAGCTGTGAGGGGCACTGGGAGCTGCGGGTGCTCGGAGGGGAGCGTACAGGGGTTCGAGAGCGGGGAGCGCGACAGGTCTGGCCACTGGGGCTCGGTGAGGGCGGCGGGGCCGCGCCCCCCCACGGCGAGTCGCGCGGGGGTGTGTGTACCAGCGTGTAGCGCCCGCTGCGACACCGCTGCTTGTGCCCGCAGTGCGCTCGGCGCTCTGGGCAGGGGCATTGGGGTGGGGGGGCTGCGGAGGTGACTGGGTCTCTTCCTTGGGTGTTGAGTCGCCTTCGCGGCTGTTGGGGCGGCCGTGCGGGGTGATGAGTTTGGGGGTGTGACTGAGGGGTAAGGGCTACTCGGGGGTGTTTGTGGGTTTGGTGGGGGCGTGGAGAGGTGTCGCACACCCGGTGCGTCTTGGCTGGGTTCAGTAGCGATGTCACTGCAGATCCCGCAGGCTGCCACAACCGGCTCAGATCTCCCCGCTGTTACCGAGAAAGGGTCCTTGCTGGGTTACAAAATGAGCGAGGACAGTTGTGTTCCCTCGTCAGTGGAGGAGGAAGAGGAAGACGGGGAGAAAGAAAAGGAGAGAGAGAAATTGCCTCCTATCCTGACTTCATCTAATACTGCTGCTGGGGTATGTGGAGAGCAAGTACCTTTTCCTGATGCCATAAGGCTCTTGACACACATGCTTTGGGAATCATTATGAAAGAGATTGTGTGCCTAACCCTTCTTGTCATTAAAGAGTATAATTCAGATTTAATCCCATTTTTAAGAAGGGTTAAAACCCAGAAAGAAAAACGATTAATTTGTTAAAAGTTTTTTTTAATGTATGATTATTTTATTCTTAGTAAACAGCTTTTTTTTTTCTTTTTTATGTTGCTTGCTTTGAGGTGTGTTAAGTTTTTTTGGTTTTTAGACACTACCAATATCAGTGACGTAGCTGTGAATTCTAAATTTGCATGTGATTAAGTATTTTATAGTGACTTTTCTGTTTTTTGTTGGATGTGAGTGGGATCTACTGCACTGCAAATTGATTTTAAAACACTTTTTCCG
The DNA here is from genome assembly GCF_049634645.1 of Pelodiscus sinensis. Lineage (NCBI taxonomy): Eukaryota > Metazoa > Chordata > Testudines > Trionychidae > Pelodiscus > Pelodiscus sinensis. The sequence goes on from NC_134718.1 coordinate 40,744,890, forward strand.
TTTGTAATATACTTATGGTAAATTTACCCTCTTGAAAGTAATGCTAATTATTTTCCATCCATCACATTGTCTGCTATATTTAAAGAACTGATTTCAAAAAGTCCCTTATGGTCTTCAGTCTGCTTAAACAAAGATGACAAAATAATTTTGGTGGTAACATTGTATGGGTTAATACAGACCTCTGTAAACTTATGAATGTTTAAAACAAAAATGGCCATGCAGAGTCAGAGCAATGATCCTTCTATCCCAGTACCCCATTGTCTGACAGTGACTGTTGCCAGAAGCTTCAGAACAGGGCAGTTTATCAAATGATCCATCCCCTGTCATCCATTCCCAGCATTTGGCAGTCACAGGTGTAGGGATACCCAGAGCATGGGGTTGTGTTCTTGACCATCATGGCTAACAGCCATAGATAGATCTATCATCCACAAATTTATCTAATAAAGTTGAAGATAAAGAAAGATGCTTGTATTGAAAAATTCCATTTCATAAACCATATTATTTTAGTGAAATATCTGTACTTGTTGGAATTTTTTAAAGTTTGTTTCTGATGAAAACATAACATTTCCCACCATTTAACCTTGATTTTCTTGCTATAATTCGTCATTTGTCAAGCAACTGGAGACTATTTTCATAGAATAAAGGAGCAAACAATAGTTTCACTAGTCCTTTAGGGTCAGAATTCTGAGGTATTTTACTTCAGAAGATTTAAATGACTGAATTATTTTTAATTGAATGACTGTAATGCTTATGATAATGGTAGTATTAAATACCAGCTAATGAAAACAGATTATGTAAACTTTTCTGGGTAGTTCTGCCAGTACATCTTGTTTTTGGTGTACAACCAAATTAAAGGCCTTTGATTGATTAAAAAGATTGTCAACTAATCTACACAAATATGGACTTGAATATGATCCCTAGATTTATTTGTAATTGTGAACTCAAGTCAGGAATTAGGAGGAGATAATCAGAGGCACAAACAGCAGGTGTCTAACTCCTGTTGAAAGTCAATTAGAGTTAGGTACCCGAGTGACACTTGGCCTGGGCACATAGAAAGAAAGATCAAGGAAAGTAGCTTAGATAAGGTCACAGCTTTATTAATTAACTCTTCTGGGAACAAACTGTTACGGTGCATGTCATGATTCCTTAAGTTACTTTCACTTGTTGGAGGGCTGCCTCAGCTCCCCATTCCCTACAGCTAGTTTCAGCTCATTCTGAGGTCCTCCCCACCATTTCCTTTCAGATAAAGGTTATTGGGGTTGAGGAAAGAGAGTTGCCTTCTTGCTCTATGGGACGTTGCCTACCCCAACCCATTTATCCTGTTTCTCTACATCCAAGAAATCCAATTCCATTTAATTAAGGAACTGGTCCCCCTATGGAATGAGTACCTGAGTTAGACACAGACATAAAGGGACATAGACAATTAACTTGGCTGACTGTCTACACACCCCAAGCTGGGGGTTCCCAGATAGCTAACATTTCCTTCCCCAGTGGCCAAATAGATTTACTCCTTTACCTGAAAAATTCAGGTACCAAATATATTTTGGGTCAGTAATTACTGATCCTTCCAGATTTTGTTACAGATACTGCTTGTGCTTTGTCAAGCTACACAGTCAAGGTGGCTCCCCACCATCACTACTGCAGCTTTTCAGACAAGTTTACAGTCATGGCCAAGGCAAAGGTTGTGAATCTGCTCTAAATCTCTTTGGGTTTCAATTAGTGAGTCCATTAGTGAAATCCGAAATTGTTTACACCCAGGTGCACTAGATAATATTTTAGATAGGTGCTTCCTCACTTCCAGAGAATACAAGAGTCATCAGTTGGTTCAAGAGCATGTCCTTGCTATGGAAACTCAGATTTGCTTTTCACTAAGATATCTCTCTAAACTCCAGTGCTTGCCCACTTGCATAGATCTAGATATATAGTCTTATGGCCCCTTCTATGTCAAGCACCATTCCATTCATAGTAACTCAGCTGTGTTGCCACTGATGCTCAGTAGCATACTTTCCAGAGGAAATGGTCACCTGTCTGCCTGCCACATGCACAATCTTATGTCTGCACATCTGCTGACCAACTCTTGTAACCCAGTCACTTGATCCTGAAAGTTTAGAACACAAAGCACTGAATTATCTTCCCAAAGGGAACTTCCAAACTTCTATGTGCATTTGGATGTCACCTTGTATAGGCCTAATCTTTTAGGCTCCTATTCCAAGATGTGCTGTGGATTAGAGCTGGGCAAATCATTTATTTTTTAGTTTTGCCAGTAATCCAAAAAGTACCATAAACTCTTGTTTTGTTTCTGAAAATGTTCAGAATTTGTTAGCAAACTAGAAAATGATTTTATGTTGGTCATCTTCAGAAAAGATCAATTCCTATAGCCTTTAGCTTAGTGTGGAAGATGGGAGACCCAGGTTGGAACCCGATCTGGAGCAGGGACTTGAATTCATATATACCTTGTGAGTACTCTAATTGATATGCTTCAGACTACTGATATTCCATCCTTAATGATTCAGGAGCCAAATTAGTAATCAGTATTACCCAAAAGAGCCACAGAAGTGTGAATTGTTTCTTTTACTATATATTCATATTTAAATAGTATGACTAGGGAATATTTAGTTTATAAAATTCTCAAAGAAATATCTGACCACATATTATTTTATCTATCACAATTGGCTAATAACATAGTAAAAACTAGGGATGTGAAAGTGTAGCTGTGTATACGGTTAACCGATGAGCTTGGGCAAGCAAGGAGCTATTTAAAAGCTGGCTCCCCACACGCACTGGCTCCCGAGGAAGCCGCCTCCCCCACTTCCTGCAGCAGTAGGAGCCACAGGGAAGCAGATCACACTCAGCAGACACACACTTACTCCTCTGCCCTTGACTCCTGTGATGGCAGGGAAGGGGTGGGGCTTGAAACAGTAATGGACAGCTCCCCTTCACACACACCCTTCCCGGGCTGCTGGGACTCCCGAGCAGGATCGTGCAATTGCTCCAGCCAGTGATGGCCTGTGGGCCAGGAGTTTGAGATCCCTGGTATAAATATGTAAGTATTCATTGGTCCAGAAAGAGAGTCAGAACAACTTTATAATGTATTAAAGCACTCACCTGTGAGATAGGAGATGTGGGTTCATCCAAAACAGCATTTTGAAAGAGTAAACAATTCATCCTTAAAAATTTGCACAGCTCTGCTTTTGATGTAACCAATCTAGTTCTGAAGAAATGGGCTCCCACTTTATCTGGGGAAACTTCGATAACATGCATTTTTTGACATTAACAAACTGAAAATCATTTTAACAAGGTAACGCTTTTGTGGAGAAAGAGTTGAACCTTACTAAAGAATTCTGTAGTGCTTTGACTGGGCAAATTCTAGCTTCCCGAGCCTCATGAAATATGCTTCACCTTACTATCCTTCAATCAATCTTTTTTGATACCTTGAAATTCAGACTGTCAGATCCATCAGCTTGCTTCCTTCCTCCTTCCCTTTGCAGATCTCTACATTCTGAAGACTTATCTAGCTCCTTCCTTGCTGAACTCCTTAATATCTTTAATAGCAAAGTAAATACATTCTTATACACTTGAATACTGACATTTTAAGTTACACTAAAAAAAATGGTCAAATAAGAACTAAGCATCCAAAGATCTAGCTGTGTCGTGAACCACTTCCTCACTGGCTGACAGCACCAACTCTCAAATTCCACTTCCCTCATGCTCTGAGGCAAGGTCTACACTGGACCTGGAAGATTAGCTTACATTACGCAACTGCTGTTATGTAGAGTACTACGAGGAATGCAGACATCGTCCCTAGCTGCCCTCAGTGTTTGACTTACATGTCTATACTAGACCCACTAAATGGAACACCAGATCAACCTCCAGTAAGCATAGTCGTGGCCTGAGACGCTCGAAATGCCAGTTACCAACATTGACTTGTGCCTGAATTGCCTCTGTAGTGTTGACTTCATTCTTTCAAATAGTCTCTGCCACTGAAAGGAGAGAGAACTCTGTAGGGTTTTGCTCACATCTCCTCTCACATCTAATGAGCTTGCCCCAGTGAAAAATCCAGAACTGATGCCCCCAGTACATTCTAATTAATTTTCAGGTCCAGCTTTCTGTTATTCCTTCCTGTAAACCCTAATGCACTGATTAGGAGATTGTCCAGCACTCAGAACCTCTTTTTCTCTTCCCTAAATAAATACTTACTAGTTTTAGCCATAACTGAGGAAACAGTCAGCTGCCAAGTTTAAAATATCCATCCCAAAGGCATGACCTAAAATGTGAAATTAAGATGGCTAGGTTGTAGTTCATGCAAACTAATCTTGGATGTCCCAGTCCTCCATAGCCAATTCCTACAATCCTGGCACTGTATTAATAGCGAGTAGACCTACCTTCCTGTTTCTGACTCAGTCTCTAGATAAACCAGCCAGAGCCTCATTGTGTTTCTTTTGCTGATATTATTCAGCAGACTTGTATCGTCTCTTGAATCCACTCTTGCTGAAAATAAAAGAGCATCCAGGTGGCCTACCATCTGCAAAGTTGGTCTTAAACTAACGGTTACATCTGAGCTTCGATTACCTAGTGTCGGGTGGGAAAAGGTTTCCTGTTGCCCCATGCGATGACATGCTCTCTTTGTAGGTATGCCTCTAACCCTGGGCTGTATGCATAGGAGTAAACCCTATTTATGCTAAATGTATGCTCCTTCACTGGGGACAGCTTTCTCTGTCTGCCCCAGCTCCATATGGGATGCATGTCAGAGTCTCTTGACTGAAGTGTCCTCTGATATTCATGGTCCCCTTCTGTAAAAGGTCTTCTATTATAAGCATGGGTACTGCACACAAATCTTGAACTTTTCCCACCTCAGGTAAATATCCCATATTGTTCAGTGCTTCTTAAGAGCCCGAGTGTCCCTTTTCAGCTGGTATCTCTGGCCATAGCAACACTTTACTATTCCCCAGTTTCTTCCTTCCAGCTAAAATCATAACCGTAGCAATACCCATCTGTATCTTGATTTTGGCTGAGATAGTAGCTGTAGCCATATGCAGCTGTATCCATTTAATTGTTTTGGTTACCTCACCACTCCTCTCACTCTGAATTTAGGAGAGCCCAGCCTACCCTTCAGTCCCCTAGGAACCAGACACCCAGGGGGAGTAGCTGCCACACTGAATTGCACTCCTACCACATACACATGCTCTTGCCCTGCATCAGAGGAGAGGAAAGCCAGAGGTGAGACAGCTTTCCTTTCCTCCATGGGGCTACCATTCAGTATTCTGTGGTGTGGGGAGCCCATCTGCCCTGCCCCTGATGGGAATCCCCCACCCTTGCTCTTCTGGCTGCAGCAGCTGCTATTGCAGTCTGTCTCTAGGTTGCCCCTTCACTCTATCCTTTGTTCCCATGTGAATGTGCTATGCTTTCCTGGCTGGTAACTGCACCACACGTGCTTTTGCTGTGGGCAGAATGAGAGAGAGAAAAGGCAGAGGTCAGGTAATCAGTCTCTCCCCGCCCCATGAGGCCCATTCATCCTCCCCTGTCCAAGGAAAAATAAAATAAAGCTTTATCAGGTCTGAAGTGTATTATGATGAGGTCACAGAGCAGATATTTTAATTTGAATCCAGATCTGAGATACTGGACATTTTTATCTAGCCCATCCCTGAGAGCTTATACAAACACCTGTGGTCTAGGATAATACTTAATTCTGCCTTGGTGAAGGGAACTGAACTAGATGGCCTATGGAGGTTCCTTTCAGTCCTGCATTTCTATGATTCTATTATTCTATTGTAATTAATTCAAGAAAGATGTCACATAAATGTGCTGCAGAACTTTTTAAAAAGTGAACAATTGTCCTGTTAAATAGCATAAAAACATTACAGTGAGACGAGAGTAGCTATGTCTGTAATTTTCATACTTTAAAAGTTTTGGCCATCTTTTTCTAAAATGGTATTAAAGAGATTTAAATAGATTGCTGTATAGCCAAAAACCTTCTTCAATGGAAGCATAAAGGACTTTTATAAATAATACACTTACTTAGCACTTTTTCTTCATTTACTCTAAACAGTCTTTACAGTAACATTTTCAGTTAGGTGTTTACTAATTTTGCATACGGGGAAACTGAGGAAGCAGTTAGATTTCTGAGTCATATTGTGGGATTTGGTTTCAGACCAGAATCATAACTCAGGAGCTCCTGACTCCTAATATTGTGCTTTCATTTATGTGTTTCTTACATGAAGGATGAATCAGAATACTTGCGTTCTTCATGCTAGCAACAGAATTGTATAAAAATAATTAACAATATAAAGAAAGCAGGCCATCAAATTCTAGAAATGTCAGTGTGTAGACCATGCAATTAACTGGTAACCCTAGGCTTATCCATTAATCTTATCAACTACATGCCCTCCTCTTCCACCCTGCCCCCCACTTGCTGCCTTTGTATCAGATAGGGATATGAACAACTAGTTGACTATCTGATAAGCAGATGCTCTCAGAAAGAGGCAGTGGGAGGCAGGGATGGAAGCGGAGGGGGTGCTTAAACGTGGCAGCACCTCATGTAGCCTGGGGCCTGCCACTTTGAAATGCTACGTGCAGCCCAGGGCCCCCTATAACATCTGTATAGTATAGGATAAAAACCATACAAAACACCACATTTAACAGGTGAGACCAAATTTCACTGTTTGTGATATGTTTTTCATGGCTGTGACTTTGGTAGGGCCCTACCAATGTGCATATAAGTGTGTATAAATTAGACTTCAGACAGTCAAGCAGACCCCATGCTACCCATGGTGTTTCAAAGCAGCAGTGCCATGTGGAGCCTGGGGTCAGCTGGGGACTCTCAAGCTAACCCCATGCTCCTTGCAGCGCTGCTGCTTTGAAACACCACGGGTAGATAGGGCCAGTGGGGGACTGCTTGACTGTGTGTTCCTGTTCATCCAGAAATATAATTTATGCCATCACGTGCCAACAGTGTCCTTCTGCTATGTATACTGGACAGACTTCTCAGACACTTCGCCAAAGAATTAATGCCCACAAATCAGACATCTTCACAAGGAAAAACCAGTTGGTTTTCATTTTAACCTACCTGGACATAGTCTTAAAGACCTTACTACATGCATCTTACTTCAAAGAGACTTTAACACCAGATTACAGAGGGAAACTTCAGAACTTTCATTCATGCTTCAATTTGACACTTTACGAATGGGCCTTAACAAAGATGCTAATTACCTTTCACAGTACAAAAATAGCTTCCCCACTTATCACCCCTGATTAGCCATTCATTAACTCATAAATAGCTATTCCCTCCCTCCCTGCTTCTCCCTCGCCCCACCTTCTGTACTGTATCTGATTTGTCAGTTTACTAATGTGTTCACTTTTTTTCTTTGTATTCCTTTGGTATATATGGTCATGCCAATTCTCTTCCAGAATATGAGCTGAAGAAGTGGGTCTGGTTCACGAAAGCTCATCACCTATTAAACCATCTTGTTAGTCTTTAAAATGCTGCATAGTTTTTCCTTTTGTTTTAGCAAGATCAGACTAACATGGCTACCTCTCTATTACCCTTGAAAGAGTTTTTCTTTTCATTTCATATTTTCATCTGACCAATTATTGCATGTTTGTGGGTTTATTTTACAATCTTGTGTGTCATAAGTTTTGAGAGAGCTATGTTTTTCTTTTTTAATATTTAAGATATGGTAGTTTGAATGATAGCCTAACACATTACATGCTAACTTTTTGTGACCTATTTTAACTCCTCCAGCATGTTGGGAGGTTGCAATAGATAGGAAATTGAAATGTATCAGTCTAGAGGTCCTAGAAGTATCTTGTGCTGTTTTAAATTTGTTGAGCCATGGGAAGTGGCCATTTGTACAAGTGCAATACATTTTCAGAACTGTTTACATTTTCTGGCAAGGTTCCAACTCCTGCTATGCTTTATTGTGCAATTTTCTGATATCTTCTGAGCTTGCTGTAGTATTTTAGAATGACTGTGTGGATGTATAGCTTTTCTCAAAACTCTAGCTATGTTTTTTGCAGTTTTTTTAAAGAAAGAACTTGGGTTTTAAAAATGGGTGGTATTTTCAATATTAATTATATCAGTTAAAAATCCGATTTTTTTTTTTTTAGAATTATAGTTCTAGCATTTTGAAGATTGATATAAAAGGTTATAATTTAATATAGAAACACAGAATAACTTCATATTTGTAGGGGTGAGAGCACTGGCAAAATTTGTGGGCCAAATTCACCATTGGATTAGTGTGAGAACCTGGGATGTGAACGTGTTGTCATTTACATGATTAACCAGTGAGCCTGGGCAGCAGTGTGAGGAGTGGGGGGCTGGGTGGGAGCTAGTGCTCGTAAGGAGCTGGCTTAAAGGAACTCTTGCTCCTGCTTGTTCCGCTGCATGCAAACGTTTAACCGTTGAAATTTACAGTGGTTACACGTTTACAAAATTAAATGCATTTTAATATCTCTAGTGAGGACCAAATTTGTCACTGGCAAAAGAGTGAAATCAAAGAAGAGTAAATTTTTGAAGTGAGCAGATGTTGAATCTGCCTGTGAGGGATGTGAATAGTTTTGAGAGTTCTAATAATCTCCACTCTTCTGCAGATTTCCTGACTTAGCTTCTCTGAGCTTCACTTTATTTGTTTGTAAAATAGGGATAATACCACCTTTGTAAAATTCCATAGAAGTGCAAAGTGTTATTTCTCAAGGGATTTAAAATAATTAATGTTGTTCCCCTTCAAACAAGCCAATATAGTCATTTAGATGTTCCATCACTCTGGTTCACCTAGGTTCACTCCTGATTTTTAAAGCTTACTAGACAAGCTCTGCCTCACATCTGCAGTGCAGCGGGCTGAGGGGCATCAGAAATGGGAGGATGCATTGGCGAGATGGGGCAGACGAGCAGGCGGCGGAGGGGAGGGCAGGGCAGGGCACAGGAAGACTATCAGGTTGGGGGGGCCGAGGGAGGGACAGGTGCAGTGTGACAGGCAGGAACTTACTTCCAGCCTCACTGCTTGCAGCATCTTCTGCTTCTCTTTGTCCCTGGGCCTGATGTGCCATTTGGAGAAGGTATTGTGCCACGGCAGCAGTTGCTCAATGGACTGAGAGGCACTCTACCCCCACCGTCCCCACCTGCTGGATAGGCCGCCCTTGGGGCACAGGACCAGTGTGGGGACCTGGCCCATGAGCCGCCTGCCCCAGCGGGCACAGGTCTGCATGGTACCACTGCCACTGCCAGCTTCCCTCTGCACCTGCCAGCCACTTGCTAGGAAGGCGCTGAACCCTGCCCCAAGCCCCTGCCAATGGCAGCCCAAGAGGAGGGGCTCAACCTGGACCACCGTGCCGCCTGCCATTGCATCCACTCCCACCTCCGGGCGAGATTCCCCTCAACTCATCATTTCTCACTCATTCTGACATTTTCTAGAAACTTCTCAAGTCTTACAGTGTATTCTCAAATGTTCTCTGTGACAGACAGCATGCCAGATACCTGTCCTTTAATAATACAATAGGTTTGTATGCAACATGGATGACAATGGTTTATGCAGGTTCCTCACTGGCATCAGATAGTCTCTTCCCTTATTGTGTTAGGCTGAGAATGTTCAGTAGCTAGCCTTTTAATTGTAAGCCGACTGGCAGCCAACACTGGAAACTCAAGTTATTGGCTTTCTGATTGGCCTATAGATTAACATTGCCAGCAGGTCAGCCTGCATAAAACTTATGGCCATATGGAGACTTTTAAGTATGAGATTTTTCAGATTTCCATTCTAAATACAGTTGTAATACATAAAGGTATTTTGATGTAGATATTTGAGATTCACTGTTGGATATAAACTCAGTTGATGCAAAAACAAAATAAGTTCATTATTAATTAGGATACAGAGAGTTAAGATAATATATTGGAATCATTTCATATCAATCGCTCCCAACATATCTGCATATCACTTAAGTGTACTGTGTTTTAAAACATACGGAAAATGAAAAGGAATATTTCAGTAGCTTTTGTTGTTCAATTAGAAACAAATTTGTTCAAAAATATTTAAGTGTTATTCATAGATCTATTCCTTATTCAAGAGGTATGTTGTTTAAGTGTTCCATAGATTAATTATTGAGTAAATTACTTTTGTAGTAATAGATATTAAGTGCTTTATTGTTATAACTTACTTCCTAATTACAGGGATTTGAGAGAGGAGACAAAAGCCAATTTTCTACTTTTAGCAGTTTTATTTCCACTATCAACCAAAAGAAAGAAGCATCCGAAAGCAGCAACTCACCTACTCAACTTGTTATACCCAACATAAAAAATGGTAAGAGAATACAATGCTTTGTTAAGTTAAGTTACTAAATTACTATGGGATATGTTCACTATGCTGCAAGCATGAATTATCTGTATTACCATAGTGCCTTCAGACCTTGACTATGTTGAGTCTCCATTATGGTAGGCACTGTATGAGCGTGTAGTAAACAGTCCATGGCCTGAAAAGCTTACATTCTAAAAGATAATACTCAACAGGTGAATGGGCTGTGAGATGGAGAATGGAGGACAAAGAAATAGTAATAATCAGAAGTTTTAATGTAGACTCACTATATGCACAAATAGCAGAGCTAGTCAATAGTAGCAATCATAGTAATCACAGCTTGCCACCTGCCTGTCCATTGTCAGATTGCAGATATTTTTAGACATCACAGCAGAAATGGATTTTAAGGACGTATCTCAAGTAGGGGTGTAGGCAATTAGTCAACTACCCGATAAGCACATGCTTATCGGGTAGTCGAGTAGTGACTCGACTAGTCTCTTCCCACCCTCTTTGCTGCCTTTATCAGAGAAAGGCAGCAAGGGGAATAGCAGGAGCCAGTGCTGGGGAGAGCTGGTTTAAAAGCACCGTCTTGGGTGGAGGCAGGGGAGGCAGAGGCATAGTAGGGACTGGGCACCTCTGCTTTTTAAATATATTAAGAGCTGGCAGTCCCTTTAATACGTTTAAAAAGCAGTGGTGCAGCGATGGGGACTGGGAGAGAGCTGGGAATCAGCTGTCCTGGCTTGTTCCCAGTCCCTTCTATAGCACATCTGCTTTTTAAAATATTAAGTGCTGCCGGGCCCTTATCCACAGCTTGTGGATAAAGCCTACAGGGGAGGTGTTTTATGAAGGAAGCCACTGGCATTTGGTCAATTCAGGCCTTCATTGTGCATCCTTACCTTGAATCAGGGCTAGGGGTCCTGAAACTAAAGGCTGCGTCCAGTTCCCTGTGGCCCTCCCTCTCACCCTTATGATTGTAAATAAAATCTTTCAGATGTAAACTGAACATAAAGTGGTGTGGTGCTGTTAGTCAGAAATAGGGTGACCATGTTTCCCCATGCCAAATATGGTACATCAAGGGGGGGACCTGCTGGTGCTTGGGACTTCAGCCGTGGGGGGGAGGGGGAGAGGGGTGGCACTTGGGGCCTCAACCCTGCAGTGGGGTGTGCATGTATGTAGAACTCAGTGCTCAGAGCAGGCCCAGCCCTGCCCCCTCCTGAAGCAGGATGCCTATAGCCGGGAGGGGGAGGGTTAATCCCTTAGCTCCTGGGAGCTACACTCCCAGGCTGTGCAGAGGCAACTGCAGGGATGCACGCATGCCTCTCCCACCCCCTTTCCATCAGGAAGGGGGGTTAGGGAGGGGTAAGTGAAAGGACGTGAGGGAGAAATGGGGCACAAGCCCCCGGTGGGGAGGACCGGGGAGGCTCTGAGGGCTCCTCGGGGTGGATGCTTTCCCTCAAGGCCTCCTGGATCCTGATAGCCCCTCAATGGACCCCCCCCCCCAACAGGGCAGCTTGCAGCAAGTGCAGCTGGGCTGATGGCAACGACCCCACAAGACTCACTGGTGTGCCCAGGGGCTGCTCTGGCTCCATGTGGCCGAGTGCTGTGGTGTCCCGAGTGTGGGCACTCAAGGCACTCCAAGACAGGACTGCTTTGCTGTCCTTCATCGAGGTAGACAGGCAAGTGGGGAACCCTGAGAACTGTCTGTCCAGGGTGGGAGTAGGGTCCCTTTAAGCATGGAGCTCAGTTAGCCTCAGGCAGCAGCTCCACACACTCAGTCCTAACCTGATGCCCTGCCAGCACTGGTTCTGACCAGTCTTAACTTCGGCTCAGAGTCCACTCAGAGTGGACGTGCTATTTCAAAATAGCAAAACACTATTTCGAATTAGTTTTTGTCTATAGATGCATTATTTCGAATTAGCTTAATTCGAATTAACTATTTTGAATTAAGTTAATTCAAAATAGTGCTGTAGTGTAGACATACTCAGACTGTCCTGGGAAAAATGGGACAGATGGTCACCCTAGTCAGAAACAGCTCTGAAAAGTGTAAAATTATCCATTCAAATCAGTGCAGTTTTAATTCTGGAAGCTAACAATGACTATTTGTGAATGTGTTAAATTAGTTGCTAATTCATTTTAACAGAAATATACAGCGAATGTGTTTTATTCCACATTCCCAAACCACTTTCTTTGTCTTGCTGCTACCTCAAACCCCAGTTGTTTTCTCTTGAAAAATTGTATCTTTCAGTCGTGTGTTGTCAGTACAAAAACTGGCAGCACAGGAGACCCTCATTATTTGTGGAATCGCTGTTCATGGTTCTGTGTATTCATGGCTCTCCTGTTCAGGCCTGTGGTAGAATTCACTGCAGTTCCTGCTATGAGTTTCCTGAGGCTGCCTGAAGCTGCAGGGAACTCAGTGCAGCTGCTAGGAGTCCTGGTGAGTACCCTTTGGCTCCTTGCAACTGTGGTGAGTTCACTGCGACTACCAGGAGCAGCAGGAAATTCATTGCATGTACCAAGAGCTGCGGGGATCTCACCACAGTTGCCAAAAGCTTCATTGTTCCCTGTGGCTCATTGTGGTGAGTTCCCTGTGGGGGGCTGGGAGCTGCAGCTCCTAGCGTTCGCAAATTTCTCTATTCACGGTGGATGTGTATGTGGAAAGTAAAATTTACTATCAAAATAATTAACCCATTGGATATAGTACAGGGGTCAGGGCTCGACAAATAATGTAATCTACTTGCCCATGGCGAATAGATTACAACCCGGAAGAGCCGGCGCGGAGTGATCTGTGCATGCGCAGAGGGCAGAACCGCACGAAACCGTGCAGCTGGCGAGCGGGGCTTGCTGCCGCTTGGCAAGCTCTAACGGGTGAGCAATAATTTTTGCCCAGGGGCCACTTCAAAAAAATTTGAAGTAGCTCAAGGCCGCTCCAGAAGGAGTGGAGCCCAAATGTGACTAGGCAGGGCTACCCCACCAACAGGCCATGATTGATCTGGGGGTAGGAGAGCCCTTTTTCCCCCCTTTCCCACTAGGCACTCATGACCTGGAAGAGGCGGGGGAGTGCGGGAAGCACTTTGAAGTGCCATGGACTGCTCGCAGGGCCGGTGAAGGAAGCTTCATGCAGCTCCCCCGCCCACGGGCTGTAATTGGCCTGGAGGTGGGTGAGCAGCAGGACCTCCACGGGCTGGATCCGGCCCGCGGAGCCCATTTTGGCCACCCCTGATAAAGAACATAGTACCTTTTGTGAATTCATGCCTATATTTAAATTTTTTAAAATGTCAATTTTTCAGTTTATCTGTAGTTGCCAGAGTATATCTTGTACTTCATTGAGTGCTAGAAACTTTCTGAAAGGAACATGAAGGTGTGGTTTATGTTATGCCTACAATAGGAATTTTTTTTAACTTGGTGTATTCATTCAGAAAAAACACTACTTTTGGCTGTGACAATATTTTCTTCTTATGCAAACAGTGCTTCAAACATTTGAGTAGTCTCACAGAATTTGCTAGAAGAACTCACATTTTTGCTGAATCAGGACCTAATTTCATAACATTCTGTTATGATAAGGGGTGGAATTTTTTTCAAAATTTGTGTGATTGTGTCTTTCTTAGATTGTATTTGATATATAAATTTCTGCTTTGTGAAATTGCTTGTTGAAATAACAACAACAAAAAAGCTTTTCCTTGGTATTCCTTTATTCCAATGAGAATTACAGCATTTGTTTAAAAAATCCACAGAAGTGAATGAATACATTAAAATGCCTTGAAATGTTAAAGCTAGTGAAATTTGGTATTTGCCATGAAAAAGATAGGGAAAGATTGTTAATATCAAATTATGTTTAAGTATAGTTGTTATAAGAGCTGCTAACATCGAACTGGCATAACAATATGATGCAGTAAATATCTATAACGAAATGAGGTTGGATTTTAATGAGGTTGGATTTTCTAGTTTTGCTGTACAGTTAAAATATATATAGGGTTTTTTTTCACTTTGATTGGAAAGTCTGATTGCTCAATGATTGTCAAGTCATTTAAAAAATGCCACTATTCTAAACTCATTCATTTTTTAATGTCTTTTGTAAGAATCACTCCTTTCTCCCTCCTCTTCCCCCCCCACCCCATCCCACCCTCCCCCGCCATGCCAGTAAGGTTTGTTCCTCAAATCTTTCACATTTCTTGTTACATATTGGTTAAGCTTTTAGTAATGTAACTAAGCAACCAGCTAAAAATGGTAACACAATATTACAAAAAAAAGAAAACACTATTGCTGTTTATCAATTCATCACATAAAGTTCTAAGTATTAGCTGAATGGAACTCAAATACCAGGTTTTTAATTATGAATATTTTTGTACCTCTTCAGAGCATTATGATATGGTGTATCATGGAGCAACTGTGCATTTGTATGCATGTGGTACTGTTAAGACTCATTTAAGATCTCTTGTGCTCTTTGTTACTGATTACTACTTTGCCTTTAAATTGTTTAAAAGTCTAGCTGTGAGAACAAGCAAGAAACGCTCTCTAAAATCAGTGCTACTGATACTCACGGTTCTGAGGACAGGTCTCATCTATTATCACTTCATGAGTGGTAGCTGAATTAGTCACATCAGTAGTTTGGCTCTGTAATTAAAGGAAGTGAAAAGAACGAACATTCGTTCTTCAGCTACTGTTTCCTGCTGGGATTAGTAGAATTAGCTGCAGCACTCACTTCATGAGTGGTAGCTGAATTAGTCACATCAGTAGTTTGGCTCTGTAATTAAAGGAAGTGAAAAGAACGAACATTCGTTCTTCAGCTACTGTTTCCTGCTGGGATTAGTAGAATTAGCTGCAGATTAGCAATAATGCTTTGGTGTTTGGTTAATTAGAAAAGATGTAAACTAACAGGCAAGTTTTAGTGAAAATGGAAACCTATTGCATCACAGATAAAAGTTTTAGATGACCTTAAGTTAATATGCATTTATTGTATATGACACATTTATTTTTATAGCATCATCCAAACAATACCTCAAAAATTTCATGCATGTAATTAAAAATAAAAAGAGATAAAAATGTACTCTAAATAAGGGAGAAACAAGATATTTAAAAAAAGTGCCAATGAAATATGAAGTATTCTGTGTTAAAATTTGTATGATCTCATTAAGCTTAACAAAGGCAGGACAGATTGAAAAATCAAAGTATGGAATTAGATGAAAAGACCTTGATGAAACCCCCCCCCCCTTTTTTTTACTTGAAGAAGAAATTCAAATGTCATAGTGATGAAAAGTTGGAAGGTAGAGTAGAAACAGTAAAAACTATCTGCAAAGACGTTAGACTTGAACTGGTAAATTTTGCAGGACCTCTGCATCCTATTGAATTCAGTAGAGGGATTCTTAAGGTGACCCTTCCTTTGTTCTGTGCCTTTATTTCATTGAGTATTTTAGGCTAATGGAACCTTGTTTCTGCAATGTTGAAGTTTCAATAAGTGACATTCTTCCCTCCGAGTCAATAATAAACCAGTGATTGATTACCAGGTCACTGAGCTGTAAAGATGCCATCTTATTAGAGAGAACAAAAATTAAAGTTTTGATTACATGTGGTCATTCTAAAATTCTTCTTCAAGTATTGTCTCTATGGGTACTCTGCTTCAGGTGCACATGTGCCTCTTGAACCCTTGATGAGAGATTTTCCATTAGCAAGGTCCGTCCAAACTGCTCATGAAACCTGTACAAGCTTGTGGAACGCTCTGAGGGCATATAGGACTGAATGGGAGAACCACTCTCAGTTTCTTCTCTACCACTTTGGGCTAAAATGGAGCTTCTACTGCAGAACCCACAGTGCCGGGTGGCAGCCGTCTCCTCAGGAGCGGTGTGTGCCTGCAGGGCAGAAGAGTTTAACTGCAATGGAAACTGATAAGCTCATGCTTATCAGTTAAACGATTAAACTCTTACATCCCTAATTGCATGGGATGTAATTTTTTGCCTGGTTCTCAAATCTAGAACATGGGAGAATCAAAAGAGCAAAATAAGCTGCTGTTGATTGCATGCAAGTCAAGTCTGCCCCCAAACATGTCTCTGGAAAGATCCAGTGCCCCTTCATCTTCAGCTAAGGTCTCTCCTAGGAAATGAGATCACTTAATAGAAACAAGGCTGAATCAGGGAGGTACAGGACACATATTCCTCCAGAATGGCACTGTCTACATCAGACTTACCAACAGTAGTTCAGTATCAATGAAATTGAAACCTTCAGCACCAGTGCCTTTACTACCCTAGGTGCTACTCTAGGAACTTGTTAGTATTAGACAAGCAGGAACCCCCCCTTGCTTAAGATGACCAAACAACTCTTAGTGCTGAGACTATCGTCTCCAGATTGCTTCTGTGATGGATGGGAAGGGTGCTACCCGTTTCTAGATATCCCAGCCATTCAGTTAATTAAATTGGTTGTAAAGAGTTAACCCTGGAGATAGTGAGTATCCAGGAAGTGTTGGTAGGGAGCCAGAAGAACCAATGGGAAGAGAGTGAGAGATTTGAATTGAAATAGGTTCTGCCTGCTTCGGTCCTGTGTGTGTGTGTGTGTGTGTGTTCAGAGCAAGAGCTGAGGGAAAAATGAACTGATCCAGTAATAAAGCATTTTTTTAGCAATCAAGCAAGGAATTTTTAGCAATATCCCCATGTTTATAAAAGACTGAGCCACAGAACAATTGCTATGTAAGTAAACAGTGAATGTTTAGTTAGATATGATCAGGTTGATTTTTTTATTTTCTAGTTTATGAACTCCTTTACGCTGAACCCAGATAACCACTCCCTCCCCAAACATTGGGGGCTCCAGTCATCAGGATTTCTAAGAGTCATTCAGAATATTGGTGAAAATGTCCTATTTTGTGGCCAACAGCTCTTCTTGGGAACTATTGAAGAGTCCCTGCATGTGCTGGGGCCACACTGAGGTCTCTGGATATACACACGCACACACACCCACACACAGATAAGTAAAGATATATCAGGTCTTGACTAACTGCTCCCATCTTAGTTCTCTAGTTTTCACTGAGCCACCAAGCCTGTTAGGGGGGAAAAAAGACAAAGGTTCCAGAGGAGGAGAGCATCTCACTTCCTTCTATCAAATACCTAGTCATCATTGAAACAGTAATTTTCATGTGTTTTGTCAAGGGTTTCCTCCCTCACCTAGAGTTAGTAAGCTGTAACCCTTGGCCCACTTTCGGAGACTGCCTTTTGCCATTTCTGACAGACCTGGTGGCATGTTACAACAGAAAAGAAGGTAATGTGGATAATAATTTTAGACCACACCATCCACACAGTGCCACCCAGCAGCAGCTGTTGCCTGTCCACTCTCTGTGACCCTTAATCCACAGATATTCAGCATGATTCCCTGACTAGCTGCCATGACCACCCTACTTTGTTTGTTAACTCTCAGTATTTACCTGAGCTCTGAGTTGGATTCTGACTCCCATCCTAGAACTTCAGCACAGAACTTAGTATCTGGCATTCACCTTCAGCCTGATTCCTCACTGTCTGTGACCCTTTCCTTATTCCAATTTCACTCTCAGCTTGTATCTTGATTCTGATACTGGCTCTGACCTCTGGCTGCAGTTCTGGATCTTCAAATTCCTGCTGCTGATCCTACCTACCTTTGCCCAGAATCCTGAAAAGAACCTGTGTTATCAGAAAATGTTCAGAAGATACCTGGATTATTTTGTAAATTAAGCCTTCCCTGACCTGCTCTACCTTGACTATTAAACCTCCCTCTTACATAATCACAATCCACGTAGGGTTGCCCTTGGTGTTGGGCTTTTAATTTTCTAAACAAGGAAATTCTCAGGAGCAAACTGTTACAATTGAGTTAATAGTGGTAGCACATACCAGTAACTTATGCTTAAAAAATCATTACAATGATGTTGTTGTTGTCCAAAAATATATAAAGTAAAGAAACTATGGTGTGGAGGGCACAGAAGAAAATCTAAAATATGCTCACTAAATTTCTTAGAACTAATCCAAGACTGAAAATACTAATACGCATCAGTCAGAATGATATGGCTGTTGTCTGTAATCATTACGGATAGAGATAAGGTTAAATGAATATAGCCATTCTTTAGCATGTTTCCTACCCTAAATTATATTGCTATGTTAATAGATACTCTCCAATTAAATTAACTTCTATTTATTGTAAGTCTGGTTTGTAAAAAATATACTTATAGGGCTGTTGATTAATTGCAGTTAACTTAAAAATGTAATTACAATTAAATATATTGTGATTATTTGTGGTTTTAATTACATTGTTCTTCATAGAATACCAATTGAAATGTATTATAAATATTTTGGATGCATTCTACATTTTCAAATATATTAATTTCAATTGCAACACAGAATATAAAGTGTACAGTGTTCACCTTATTGTTTTTATTACAAATATTTGCACTGTAAAAATGATAAAAAGCATTTTTCAAGTCACCTAATGCAAGAATTGTAGTGCAGTCTCTTTCATGGAAGTGCAACTTGCAAATGTAGAATTTTGTTATATAACTGTGCTCGAAAACAAAACCATGTAAAATTTTAGAGTAAAAAATCCACTCATTCCTACTTCTTGGTCAGCCAGTTGCTCAAACAAACTTGTTCATATTTACTGGAGCTAATGCTGCCTGTTTCTTATTTACAATCTCATATTTAAGTGAGCACAAATGTTAGCATGGCATTTTTGTAGCTGGCATTGCAAGGTATTTATGTACCAGATATGCTTTATGCTACAGCCACCATTCCAGAGCATGTGCTTTCATGCTGATGACACTTATTAAAAAAATGCATTAATCAAATCTGTGACTGAACCAGGGGTGAAAGTAACTTAAATTCTTCTTCGGGTAGTGTCCCCGTGGATGCTCCACTGTGGGTGTCGGGCTCATCCCAGCGCCGTAGTTCAGAGATGTTTTAGCTGTTGTTCTCCGGTGGCCATCTTGCGGCATGCGCGGTAGCCGTCTTGCGGCTTTTCATGCCGTTTCTGGTCACGTGGTCCAGCCTCGCCAGTTCCTTCTGACCGTCTTCGGGCGCAGACGGAGAGATAGCTCCCTCTCGCAACCATCCTGTCAGGACAGAGAGAGGAGAGTTTTGTATATAGTTAGACGGTTCATTAGTTAATTAGTTCTTTATAGTTCTCTAGTTGTTAGTTAGTTTTAAAAAAAAATATTATTTCTTGTTCTTCAACCATGCCTGAGTCACCGGGCTGCCAAAAGTGTCTGACATACCGGGATTCTATGCCCGCGTGAGACTGGCACTCTTCCTGCATAAAGTGTCTTGGGGAAGGCCATATTCCCCAAAAATGTCAGCACTGTTCAAGGCTGACAGCAAGAGCGCGGCACGACTGCGAAATGCGCCTCAAAATGCTCCTATTTGAGAAGGCGCTCTGATCGCAGATAGGAGCCGAAGAACAATCATCATCCCCGCCAGCCACGTCTCATCAGCCCTCCCCCGTGGCGATGAGCTCCTGAAGAAGTAGCTCCCCATCTCGCTCCTTGCCAGCGATGAGGGTGAGCTCCGAGGACAAGCCGGTCACGTCTCACAAAGCAGCTGCTTGAAAGCAGCACAAAGAGAAGCTGGTGTGAAGTATATCAGCTGTGAGCTCAACGGTGCACATGGCGCTGGGACCGAAGCCGACCCCGGCACTGATGCTGGTGTAGCCAATCATGGCACCTCTGGCACGTGACCTCCTGGCACAATCTTTGGCACTGAACATAACAGCACACGTGGTGCCCAGCTCCTCAGCACCGGGGGAGTCAACGGCACAGCACCGACGGCCCCGACGGCCCCGCTGCCAGAACGTGCACTGACAGCAGCACAAACGACGCCGTCGGCACCAACACCCCAACCACATGTCCACGTGGCATCGTACCCCCAGCACCGCTGAGACGCTCTCCAACTCCATCATATTCCCAGAGGATCTCCACACCAAGTGAAACCCCACCCACACCCCGATATAGGCGTCCCCCTCCTCCACGAGCAAGCGGCCGCCACTAAGCCCAGGACCGACGGCGTTCTCCCCAGAGCCGCTGTCTCCACCTAGACATCACCGGCGACCAAGACACAGTGTTCCCCCCCCCCCCCATCAAGACACTGTTACCACAGATATTATTGATCGCCATCTCCCTGCTGCTCTCACCGCAGATCCAGGTCACTAAGATCCCCCTCCTATTCTCGAGGTTCCAGACACAGCGACAACTACAGGGACTCATACCACTCTCGGTATGATGACCACTGGCACACACATCATGATCATCGAGACCGTTATTCCTGATTGATCCGTTCTTCACCATCACCAGCTCCATCACGGCGCACTCACGGCAGGAGTAGATCCTCTACTCAGGCAGCAGCCAGGCCACCGACTCCATCCAGTGACTTACCTTCTGAGGAACAGCCCATCGCTGAACTACCACAGGTCTTGGAGGTAGAGGCACCACAGCAATCCTCTCCCTCTTCTACGGACGATGCCATCCTCACTGGAGATACATCACCCTCCGATGACCTTAAGGAGTCCCAAGACCTTTTTTGCTGGGTAGTAGACACACAGAACATGGAGCTCACGGAAGTCCAGCCGAAACAAGACCATCTGTTGTGCAGTCTACATCCTTCTTCCCATGCATCCAAAGTCGCATTGCCTCTGGATGAGGCTATATTCGAGATTGCCAACGCCATCTGGCAGACGCCTGCCACGGCCCCACCAACGAATAAAAAGGCCGATAAGAAATATTACGTCCCGGTCACGGGGATGGAGTGCCTGATTAATTGTTATTAATTTTTAACCACTTGAGAGTCTTCATATAATGTAAGTAAATATTACCACTGGTCAGCCAGTAAGCAGGCTTCACTAAAACATTCAAACATTCATTTCACTGCAAAAAGGAGGAGGAGGAAAGTAAAATAGTGAGAATATGTTCTTCACGCTCAAACAGCTTCAAAAACTTAAATTTTAATATTTGTCAAAAATGAAGTTTTGAGCAATATGGTAAATTTTTAAGCAAATTTTTATATTGGTGAAAAGGCATTTTCTGCCTGTCATAGGGAAAATGTTGCTTGGTATGTTGTGTGTTTATATATGTTTACAAGAACAATTTCTAGGATTACTTTAGAGATTACAACATAAATGTTAATTCTTCTGTATAATTTGTATTGGGGGTGGGCAATAATTTTTTTTATTTTGAGCCACTCCAAGATTTTGGTAAGTGGTCAAGAGCCACACTTTTGTGTGGAGGGGTGTGAGATCTGGGATGGAAATTGGGTGCAGAAGGAGTTTAGGGCCGGGGAACTGAGGCTTTGTCTACACTGCAACTCTTTGCAGCAGAAGCAGTGTACCCACTTCTATTTTGCGCAAAAACCCCCCTAGGAGAGGCATAAGGATCTTGCACAAAAGGGTTTTTGTGCTCAAAACAAAGCGAATACACTGCTTCTTTTTGCACAAAAGCCCCTTGCGCAAAAAGAATCGGCAGGAAATATGCTAATGGCATTGTGACTCATGCTATGCTCATTAGCATATTTTCTGCCACAAAAATTTGCAGTGTAGACATAGCCTGAGATTCAGAAGAAGGTTGTGGGGTCTGAGAGTGAGTTTGGATGAAGGAGTGGATTGTGATATGGTGCAGAGGATTGGGATGCAGAGAACAGGAATATAGGAGAAGACTTGCCTAGGGGAGGGCGGTGCACAGTCTGAGCGGGAATTCTGACCTAGGGCTGGGTAAAGGGGGTGCAGAGGGTTTGGGTAGTTACCTGGAGCAAAAGGAGGTGGTGACCTGAGTCAGGGAATTGGGGGGGGGAAGGACTGGGATGCCAGAGGCAGGCTGTGGCCGGGAGGCCCTTATCTAGTTGAGTACTGGCCAGCAGCCCAGCAGGACCCTCAGGTAGGCTTTCTGCATGCTAGCCACCCCAGATGCTCAAAGTGGCTGGCTGTTTCACATGGCTCTCTGTGCCAGGTGTGGGAGAAGCCACATAGTAGGAGACTTCACATGCTGTCCCTTCCCCCACCACAGTCACTCAGCTTCCATTGACTGGTTTCTGGAGAGTGCATGAAGCCTGTTACTTCCTCTCCTCCTCCCCTTGCATGGCATAGAGAGCCATCTGAAACAGCCAGCCTCCTTGAACAATGTGGAGCTACTCTGTGCCTGAGGGTCTTGGAAGGGTAGGCTGCAGGTAAGATTAAAAGGCTTGGCGGGCTGGATCCTGCCCGCCCCTGATTTATATACATTTCTCTTTTGCAAGCTAAATAAACAAATATTTGTAATTTATGTACATGATTACAATACATTTAACACTTTTTTAAAACATTTTCACTAAGTGAGAGATCTACCACCACTTTGCCTTGATGTTAGGCAAAAGCATCGCATCTCTATAGATACAGTCCCACCAGAACTGAAAGCTCCAGTCCCTCCAGAACCTTCTCTTCCCATCCGAAACAAAACTCTGAAAGACTTCCAGTAAGTTGTGTTGTTTTTAACTGTTTTGTTTTTTATTGACTGACTTTCAATTTTATGTATGTATGTATATGATCAGTTTATTTTGTGGCTGACCTCTACTGATGGGATCAGTGCACAATAACAAAATATTTAGATAGAATGTAATTTTGTAAATTAGTTTAGCTAGGATGTTGGCATTAATAGTTCCATGACTATGGAAATTACCATGATACTTTGGTAAGCTTGGCTTATGAGTCATCTAAAAGATAGCAGCAGCAGCAGCTCAGTGCCACATGTTTTTGTCTATCACTGCTGTATTTGGGGAGGAAAGGGGAGTACTGCTGATATTTAGTGGATATGTATTTTCAATCAAAGAAAAGAAAACTGGAGTATTCTCAGGATATTAAAACTCTCTAGATATTTCAGCATGTCTCTGAAGCTTTGCTTTTTATTATTTACTCCATTGAGGTCCAATCAGGTGCTGGTCATCCTCAACTCTAACTGAAGACATTGCATACCATGCCTTTAACTTGTAGCTTCCTATATTTTTGGACTTGGAACAATAGATAATAATGAGCTGAGTCGCCTTTCAATTAAAATGCAGAATTTTTTTTAACATTTAATGTATTATGTCAAAAGAAACTGGTGTCTACAGTTCACTTTTTGTAGTTCCTTTCTATTTCTTTTTCAGCCTCCTTTCTCTTGATGTCAGTGCTATTTTAAATAGTGTAATTAAGCTTGAACATGTAGGGGAAATCATTCTAGTTTTAGTTTCCTTGTGTGAGATGCCCTACACTTTTAACAGCCTTTTATTTCTGTGGACTGAGATCATAGTCCATATAGGTGAGCTTTATAGTGCACTGCTATCCTCTAATAAAATGACAATAAAATCACTATCAAATTAATTTGGTTTTGTTCCACTTCCATGTTTTTCCCTCTAAGAGCACAATTCTGACTGATCTTAGTTATAAAGGAAAAGTTTACAATTGCTCTAAGTGACGTGTGTTTTGAGATTTCTCACATTCAGTAGGAAAGTAACAGAGCTTTTGATTTGTTAGGTTTTTCTTTTCTTGGTGCAGAATGAATCAGGTACCACAAAGGATTTGGTAAAAGAAAGTATTTGGCCAGAACTCAAGTTGCCAAAAAACTAAAACATGTGAGACACCTATTTACCATGCATTTTATTCATTTCAACTACAATTTTCAGAATTTTGTGTTAGGAACTTAAGCCTCGCTTTCACCAAGACTTATGTTCCTGAATCTCTAAGCATTTTGAAAATATTATGTCTATTTTCAAATTTACAGTGTTTTATTGACATAAGCAAGTTTATCAAATGAGTGAATATATAAAAATGTTTTATGTTGTAGAGCAGTGTTAACTGCTGCCGGGCCACTCCGGTTTATTTAGTTACCGGCTCCATAACTCAGAGCCTCATGGCTCCTATTGGCTGCAAGCAGCTTCCCACAGCTCCCCTTGGCTAAAAATGGTGAACCGCAGCCAATGGGAGTTACTGCAAAGCCAATAAGTAAACAAACATGGGCGGCCTGGTAGCAGCTTTTTCAGAGTTGATCTGCAGACCACTCTGAGAAACAATATTATAGAGGAAAAATTAAATTGTGATTTGTGATGGCCACTGTTTTCTGGAAATTGTCACTGTTACTGCTTTTTTATTTTTAAAAAATGATTCTTCATTTCCAAAATTGACTTTAATTTTCAGAATTGCCATTCAGAGGGTTAACAGGCCATGCAGGGTCATGTCCACAGCACCTGTCCACTACTTATCTCCTCTGCACACAGCTGGCTCTTTCCCCTGCCATCCAGCAGATAGCTTGCCTGGCTCTAGCCCCAACTTCTGTCCTCCAGCTTTAGCTGTCAGTGGCCATCATTTTAGTACTGTAAAGCAATGGTTCTCAAAATGTTGGCATGTCCCCCGTGGGAGAAGGGGGGAAGTGCCACATTTCAAGCCCCAGTTTCACCCAGACCAGCTCTCCCCCAGACCATTTCTGCCTCCAACCCTGCTCCGCCCTTATTCCTTCTCTGTAGTCCAGCTCCAGCTCTGTCCTGTTATGAGATCTGTCATCCATGAAAGGCATACTATTGCCCACACAACTTTACAGTCATCACTTGATGTGGCCGATACCATTGCCAGACTAATAGCAACAGCAGTTGTGATGCGTAGGGCTTCATGGCTCCAGGCATCAGGGGTACTCAAGGAGCTGCAGTCTAAGGTAAAGGATCTCCCCTTCAATAACAAAAAGTTATTTGCAGCTAAAATTGATGAGGTCCTGCATAGCAGCAAGGACTCCAGTACTACATTCTGTACACTCAGCATGTATGCTCCTTGTCAACAAAAATGCTATACCCCCTACAGTAGGAACAGAGACAACCATTACAACTGCCCACAACAGAGGTCATACGATTACAACTGACCGAGCAATGAACCCAGAGGAAGCACCCTGCTCAGTCATGTTCTTCTGATTCTAAGACCACAACACAACACATTTCAGACTTTAGTTGAGGGTCTGCCCGACCTCCCCATAAATCCAGTGCCAGTGGATTGATACCATCTTTTTGCCCACTGATTATGTCCCTTTTTCTACCATTGGGACTCTATAACATCAGCTCGGTAGGTGCTGGAAATTATCTGTACAGGATATGCTACCCCCCTGACCTCCCTTCCCCCTGTCCTTCCTCTTACCCCATCCCTCTTCAGGGACCTCTCCCACAAAAACCTTTTAAGGCAGGAAATAGATTGACTCCTGCATTTGGGAGGATAGAGTGGGTTCCCCATCTTTACTGGGGAGGGAGGTTTTATTCCAAGTACTTTCTTACCCCGAAATGCACAGGGGGCTGGAGACCAATCCTAGATCTCCACAAACTGAACAAATTTCTATGCAAACAGCAATTCAAGATGGTTTCACTAGCAACAATCATCCTGGCACTGGATGAAGCAGACTGGTTCACAGCCCTTAACCTGCAGGTTGCATACTTTCATGTTGTGATGCATCGTTCCACAGGCGCTACCTTCGTTTCACCATAGGCGAGGACCACTTCCAGTACAGGGTCTTCCTCTTGGGTGTATCCTCTGCCGCCAGGATCCTCTTAAACATCCTAGCAGTAGTTACAACCTACCTTCGACATCAGGGGATTGTGAATTGCCATACTTGGACGATTTATGATTGCCTCATAAAGGGGAGATCATCTGGACCTCTTTAAAAATGAGCAGAAGTCAACTCTACATCCCATTCAGGACGTAGAGTTCATTGGGGCCCACCTTGATTCACTGTCATCTCAAGCTTTTCTGCCCCACCATTGCTTTGTTGCAATGCAGGACTTAGTAGCCAGACTGTCCACGAGCTGTTCCACCTCAGTACTTACCTGTCTCCAGTTGATGGGCCATATGGCTGCAACCACTTACATTGTTCAGCATGCACATCTTCGTTTCTGTGCTTTACAGAATTGGCTGGCATCAGTTTACACTTCAGCCCACCACCTGGTCCACAAACATTCTTGCTTCTGTTCAGTGGAGAACATCCCCTACCAACCTTCTCACAGGGGATCCCTTTCACCAACCCAAGCTATTGGTAAAACGTAATAGATGCCTCCCTACTGGGTTGGGGTACACATCTGCAGCATTATATTGCTCAAGGCAGGCGGGTGCCACACAAAACCACACTACACATCAACCTCCTTCAACTCAGAGCCATAAGGAATGTGTGCATGTACTTCACTCCAAGTATGGTGGCATACTCAGACAACATGATGACAATGTTTTATATTAACAGACAAGGGTGTGTCCACTCCTGATCTCTGTGCAGAGGTGATTCGCCTTTGGAGCTGTTGCATTCAGCACAAAGTCACTTTGAGGGCATTATACTTACCTAATGTGAACAATGTCACAGTGGATGCTTTGAGTCATAATTTTTTCCATCAACCGCAAGTGGGAGCTTCCTCCTATGGTTCTTACCTCAATTTTCCATCGATGGGGGTACCCGTCAGTAGACCCCTTTGTATCCCACCTCAATGCCAAATGTCCTTGTTTGTGCTCCCGTGTGGGCCTGGGATAGGGTTCATTGACCGATGCTTTCCTCAGACGTTAGACCATCCCACTTTATGCCTTCCACCAATCCCTCTTATCCTGAGGGTTCTTCAGAAGATCTGCTCTGACCCTGCTTGAGTCATCTTGATAGCTCCCTCGTGGTCCAGATAGACTTTGTTCCCATATCTTCAACACATGTCCATCGAGACTCAATGGCATCTTCCACAGCCTCTTCCATGTCATCATGACCTCCTCTCTCAGAGCCAGGAATACTACTGCACACCCAACCATGCACTCTTCACCTTCATGTGCAGCTCCTGTTTGGTTCCCCGGGACTGAAACCCATTGTTCTGAGCAAGGGAGGACTGTTCTTTTTCACAGTAGGAGGCTATCTATGAGAACCACTTAACTGCAGTAATGGAAATGCTTTTCTTCCTGGTGTGAGCAGGCTCATATTGACCTCTGTACTTCTCCACTCCATAGAATCCTTGACTACATTCTGCAGCAGAAAAGCAGAGGTTTATTCTTCTCCTATGTTAAGGTCTGCCTTGCTGCGAAAATGGCATTCCATGACAAGATCAATGGGTTGTCTGTTTTCACACACCCCATTATGAAGAGGTTCCTTAAAGGTCTCCTGAACCTCTTACTTCCTCACAGAGCCCTGGCGCCCTCGACTTGAGTCTCGTTTTAGACTGAGACCTCCTTTCAGATCCATGGCAGCTTGCCCTCTTCCCTTCCTTCTAATGAAGGTATTGTTTCTGTTTGCGATCATGTCCGTCAAGAGGATCAGTGAGATTGGGGCTCTGATGGTTGACCCACCTTATACCATATTTACAAAAGACAAGGTCACTTCGTGACCACATGCTACTTTTTTCCCAAAAGTATACACTTTGTTCCACATCATCGAGCCTATCGTGCTACCTACCTACTTTCCAAGGCCTCATGCCCCCTCTTGAAATGCCATTATCCGTACTTTGGTCATCCGAGGTGTGCTGTCTTTTGAAATTGACAGGACACAAATCTGCTGTAGGTCACCACGCCTCTTTGTGTCCATTGCAGAGCATTCCAAGGGTACACCTATTTCAGCCCAAAGCATCTCTAAATGAATATCATCCTGCACTTTTCAATGTTGTTCTATCCACAATAAATAGATGACTGTTCCACCAAGAGCACATTCCATCTGTGCTACTGCAACTTCCACAGCTTTCCTGAACAGTGTTGCTCTCAGGGAAGTTTACTGAGTAGCCACTTGGTCATTTGACCACGCCTTTGCCAGGTGCTATGCCATCGTGCCTCAACTAGCATTGGCCACAATGGTGGCTTCAGCGGTCCTATCCTTGACTGCCAAGTGGTGACTCCGAATCCCACCATCCACATTGAACACTGCTTTGTACTCACCAATAGTGGAGCACCCATGGGGACATCACTTGGAAAAATAAAAAGAAAGTTACTCACTTTGTGCAGTTTAAAGGGTACCACCATTGGTGGCTATGGGGAGTCTTACACCCATCTGTGAGGCAGCATCCAGCAAGTGGCCAGAGA
This sequence comes from Pelodiscus sinensis, assembly GCF_049634645.1. NCBI lineage: Eukaryota > Metazoa > Chordata > Testudines > Trionychidae > Pelodiscus > Pelodiscus sinensis. The sequence continues at coordinate 40,773,158 of NC_134718.1, forward strand.
TCAGGCCTTTTCTTTATCCCTCCCTCCCCCCAGGTGCAGTTTTCAGCTGGGTCGGGGGGACCCAGGCCTGCCCACTCCTCCGGGTTCCAGCCCAGGGACCCTATAAGTAGCAATTACCTGCTAAATTTCAAAGTACTTAGTTGCGGCCCACTTCCCTGGGATGCTGTCCCATCCAGCCCTTTCTCTACGGCCTTGTGGTTGAGTTCCCCTGGTCCAGGGTTCTGCAGGGTTGCCTTTGGCTTCTTGGGTTGCCTTCAGCCACAGGACCTGGCTCTGACCAGGTATGATGCCCTGGCTCCCACTTGGAGCTGTCCAGAGTGCTGGTGTTCCCCAGTCAGCCCTAAGGTCTGCTGGGTTGAGCTCCAGGAAGGAATTGACAGGCCCTGGCCTAGCAGCTTCTTTTATATCAGCCTGCTGCGGTCTGATTGGTTGCAGCAGGGCTGCCACTCTGTTCTGCTCAGAGGACTTCTCTACTGGTCCTGCTGCTGGCCAGGGTGCTGAAAGGCCTCCGGTGGGGATGGTGGGCTTTGTCCTCCCCATGACATGCAGTAATGACTGTTCTTCAAGATATGTGTCCCCATGGGTGCTCCACAACCTTCCCTTCCTCCCTTCTATTTGGAGTCCTGGCATGGGTCCATGTGTGCGAGGCACCAAAGCTTGAATGGCACAGAGTGCCTTTTCGCAGCCCAACTAACCGCTGCTTGAAAAGCTTTGATCTGCAGCTCCTGGACAAGCAGTCACTAACAGTGGAGCACCCATGGGGGGGATACATCTCAAAGAACTGTTGTTACTGAACAAGATAAGTAACTTCACTTTTTCTTAATTTGGTTTAAAATACTAAAACCATAATCCACTGAAATAATTATCAGGTAGTGTTGAAATATAGTTTCACAAGCAATTTCAAATACCTCAGTTTTTTTTTGGAGTGTCAGTGTTTCTAGAGTCCTAAGTAAAATATTAGAGAAGAAGTTCACTTACACACATCAATTCAAATTCATATAAATCTTTCTAGAGATGAAAGATACTAAGGTAATAGCGAAGTATGAAGTACAAAGTTTATTTAATAAAGTTCTTGATGTCTATACATAAGTGTGTGTGTATAATAATATATTATTTGTGGATTTTCTTTTTAGGGAGGATATGGAAAAAGCTAAATCATCAGGAGATTGGAAAACTGTACATGGTTTTTATTTAACAACATTTGATTCTTTCTTGGAGCTAAATGCTGCATTTAAGGTACAAACCAGTTAAGAATGCTGCTTAGCTCTTATAGATTTTATATGACCAAGATATTGTATCTCCATCACATAAAGTTTGTTTGTTTGTTTACTCAAGAGGACAAGACTCACTGTATTATCTTGTTTACCTTACCCATACACTTTGTAGTTACAATATTTTGTTGCTTCATTTACTAGTTCCATTTATTATTTCTTTTTAGTAAACCATTTGTTCATTATTCATATATTAGTAAATCAACATTTTAAGTAAATTTGTAGGATTTAAAATAAACACAGAAATTGGGGTCCTGAGAATTAAAGAAAATACAAATTCATTATAAAAGCTGTCTCTACAATAAGTTTTGAAAGATTAACTTTGCATTATAGTAAATGAAATATGTGTCTTATTTTGTTAAAAATTTGTGATATTTATTCAGAATCTGCTTGTGATGGTGCAAAATGTAATTATACTATCTGATGTGGACAGTAGGATCTGAGTTGAGGCGATCAGGTATTGCATGGTAGTAATTTTGCTGTTCTTGCTAATAGATATGTATTCTTGGATTAGAAATTAAAAAGCTAAAATATTGTATCAGACCTGGTTTACTCTTTGTTGTTGTTAAAAAAAAATTATCAATTTATTTTTTTCCGTATGTATTTTTTTTTCTAAACTTGTTACAAATGTTAGCACACCAAAACTTTTATTTTAAGGGAATTTAAAAATAAAACGTATAATAACTTGAGTAAAAAATGCTAATGATTTGAATTTGCAGAAAGATGTCAGTCTCCCATTCAATACCATTGAAGACTCTGGAATCAATGCTAAATTTGTGAATACTGTCTATGATGCCTTATTAAACACTGTAAGTAAAAAAAGAAAATGTCTTTTAAAATGTTTTGAAAGATGAACAGTTATAAGCTGAGGAATCTGCTGAAATTGCATAAACTGTGCAAACTTACATGAAATAGCCGTAAAATCCTGAAAACGGCACTCTATAGGTAAAACAACTTTGAGTTAATTATATTTTGGTAGAGTCTAGAGACCTCACCCAGGACTAAGATCCCACTATGCTATATGGTGCACAAACTTAGCAAACCATGGTTCCTGGCCCCTTCAGCTTACAGTCTGAATTGAAAAATTATATAAAAGTAAGTGTAGGAAGCAATGGGGAAGATGAAATAAGGGTGAAGTCATACAAAGCAAGTTAAATGTGCAAATTATAGTTCCAAATAATTTGAAAGGTTTTTTTCTTTAATAAAGTGCATAATATAGGCTATTCTTGACCACTTCTTAATTTAGCCATTTTAAAATTATTTTTATGGTTATCTAGCATTGCAGTATTCTGTGACCATTGGTGTTTTGGTGGACAAAAATATTTGTATCTGCTATAGTGAACTTCATATATTGTTCAGTAAAGGCTATTGTGTAACCATTAGTTTGCATCTAGGCTATCTGCTTGCATTGTACTAAACCATGGAGATATGAGAGAAAATGTAGTAATCACATTTTTTTTCTCATAATGTCTGAGATTCATACTTGGTCACAGATTCTGAATTTGGCTTTTGCAGGTGAATTCCTGTGAGTGTGCAAGTCACGACTGATTTCAAACAGGTTCTACATTCTGTATTAGAGTCCACCTGTGCAGGTTTCTAGCGAAGTTAGAAGGGGCCCTGCACAGCATATGGATCTGACCTCATGATCTGATCGCAGGTTGGGGACTTAGTAGAAAGAAAGAGCCTTTTCTTGCATACAGCTTGAATCTCTCTAGTTCTGCACCCTTAGGACCTGACCAGTGCCAAATGAGAGAATTTGTGAAATCATGGGAGGTCAATATTGTCTAGCAGTATTACCAACACTTCCACTGCTTATTGGGCTCTTAGAAGACATCTAGGGGTAAATTAGAGCTAAATAACAGCACAGAGTACCGAGAGCCAGGACTGGTGGCTGTAAACAAACTTTATGGGACCTTGAGAAACTTGGCCACACCAATGATAAGTGTATACCCAGCTAACTAAAATCATGCTGTACCATGGTGGTTGCTGGATCAGAGAGTACTGGACTAGAGAGGTTCAACCAGTACTAACAAGTACCCATGAAAACAAGGGAATAGTAAAAGAAATTACAAGGTAATATACAATATGTAAGAAATACTAGTGATATCAAATTTTGAACTTAGTTTTGCAACAGAAACACATTGTTTCCCATATTGATTCAAAACAATGGTGCAATCTTTATCTCATTACTTTCACTGGAATCTCACTCTTAAACTGTAAATGTGGGTGGTATGCTTTTTAGATGATGTAGCTTTTTAACATAATTTTTCAGATGCTTGCTTCCAGTTGGAATGTTTTGAGCCTATTTAATAAGGATTAATATAAAATAAGGTCTTCTGGTAACTGAAACAGTGTTTTATGTAACCAAACTTAGAACTTAGCCATGATTTGTCTAGGGTGATCTCTGTTTTTGTATCTTTTCTACACATTCAGCCTTGATAATTTGTATTACAGTAATAATCCTCTAATGGTGTCACATCTAAAGATTTGGGGAAAATGTTATAAACTGATAACATTTTGATTTGGAGAGTAGCTGTGGTGAAAGTAAGGTTTGCTCTCTGATTTGATTTTCTATTTGAACTTCTGTTTGTAGACAGGTCTGCAGACTAGAAAGTTTAAGTTTATACATGTAAAAGAAAAACTACTGAATTTTTTATTTATTTATTTATTTTAAAAGAATGATGGAATTTGCCCTTACTTTTACAGATATAATCAGGCTATTTAACAAATGCTTCTGTTGACTAGTCCTAAAACAATCAAGAAATATTCAGTAGTCCTTGGGCAGTTAACTTTTGTAGAGAAAGTTATTTTCATGAAGGCAAAATATTAGTTCAGCTTTCTTATTAGGGATGTTATACAGTAGGTAATAGAATAGTCGAATAACCACATGAATTTTTACCAGTTAATCAACTATTCTATAGTCCCTGGGGGTAGGACTGGCAGCCAGTGTTCTGGGCCCGCTCCAGGGGAGCCCCCTGACACTCTGCACTGCTGTCTCTGTGGCAGAACCTGTCCATGAGGGGAGCCAGTATAAAACCAGGTCCCATGCAGACCGGTTGCCTGCCACCCCGCTGAAACAGAGGCAGCAGTGTGGTGTGGCAGCAGCCCCTGTCCGTGGGGGTCCGAGCTCCCTGCAGCCAGAGGCTGCTGTGGCAGGGGGCAAGGCTGCTGCAAAGCAGCCTCTGTCTGCAGTGGCCTGGGCTACTCGTGGGCAGAGGCTGGTCTCGCAACAGCTTCTGTCCACGGGAGAGGAGGGGGGAGTCCGAGCTGCATGGGGAGTGCGGACCCCAAACGGCCGCTTGTGCTGCTTGCTCCCGCACGGCGGCCCAGCTGAGCGGCGCAGAAGTCAGCTGAGTGCCACGGCGGGAGGCAACAGTGCCGCCCAAAGGGGAACAGCAGCGTTTCAGCATTATAGAGTCACAGGCATTGAGCTACTATATATATATGATTCTATATACAATATATGTCTTATATTAATCCAGTAATAAGGTCATCCTTTCTGTTACCATTATAAGAATATTAGTATTATATTTGTAAGCTAGTAACATGGAATTTTGAATATTGAAAACGGGTGTGTGAAGGTAGCATTTATTACTTATTCAGTAACTCATTAAGAAATTGAATATTATTAGTTTAGCATTAAATCTGATACTTATTTAGTTGTCATGTCCTAAAATGAATTTTAATAACAAATTAAGCCTTGCCAAATATAACTTACGTGTAGACCTGGTTTTCAAAATTCAATATTCATCTGAGAGTTGAAAGTAAAATAATCTTTTATATGCAATTTCTGTTGAAGATTTCTCATAGACTACTTAAAATCAGTTTCTCCCATAAAGTGAGTGGACTTAAAGTGAACTGCTTAGCAGTGTTCCCTCTAAGCTCGGCAGCAGCACAGCTTCACCAGTGATTAATCAACCCCGCCCAGTTAGTCAGCTCCATGCAGGAGCCTTGAGCCTCTGACTGGGCCAGGCTGATTAATCACCTATGATTATGTGCTGCCCTGCAGCTTAAAGGGAACGCTGCTGCTTAGTATTGTTCAGTATAGGTTTGTATGTGCAGGACTCCCCATTTTAAATATAGATGTAATGTGGTAAAGTCAAGTTCTTAGATGTACCAAAAGTAAGTTAACATTTTCTCTTGATTCCTTTGTTCAGCTTTATGCAGAGGAGAGGTGTTGTGGAGTAGGCAAAATAGTTGAGTTTTACTGCAGAATAAAAACATGATTCATGATCTTTTAAATAAAAAGGTTATCCTACAGTCATGCGTCAACAATTGTATTGTATGAACTGTTTTAAAAAAAAAAGAAGAAGCAGCACCAGTATATTCTTTAACCAAATGCTGTTTGTCTTTTTCTTTCCATTCTTCCTAGCCTCAAGATATTCAGAAGTGTGTCCTAAAAGGAATAATTAATGGTCTGTTACAAGAGTGGAAAGGGTAATTATAACCAGCATTAGCACACATTTACAATAGTGAAAAATCAGGATTTATTGTATAGTGTATTATCTTTCTTTATGTGAAAACGATCTAGCACAGTGATGAACAATCTGCAGCCTGTGGGCTGCATGCGGCTCACTGGGGTTCCACCTACAGCCCGTGAATCCCATCTGCCCCCCTCTCCCACACACCTGTCACACATTGGAGCACTGAATGGCTGATTTTCATGCTCTGTCCCCGCTCCTCCTCCTCTGTAGCAATTCAAACTCTGGGAAGATGGGGAAGGAACAGGGGATGAAACGAGAATCCATGGTTTCGTGGCACTCTGCAAGTTCTGAAAGGGATGGGGAGGAGTAGGAAGTACAGGGCTCCAGTGCCCAAATGATTGAGATGCATGTGTGGGAGGGGGACAGACAGGGGGTTCATGGGTCATAGGTGGAATCCCAGTGGGCCGCAGGCTGCTGCGGCCCACTGAGATAAAGGACAGTGGTTCATATGGCCCATCCACTATTCTTTGTTGCCCATCACTGATCTTGCATGTTTTTAGACTAAGAATGAAAAATTATTTGAATTGAAACTTATAAAGCAAATAAGTTTTTCTTTGAAGAGACACATCAGCTGATCATCGAAATCTTGGTCAAATGCCCTCTTAGTCATTGATTAGAAGTAGCTGGAGCTCTCATGGTATGGCTATACTGAAAAAAAAATAGATAGCATATCACCCTTCTTGTCATTCCTATCGTCTATTGGATCAACTTCTGCATTAGCTAACTCTGGTTGTGAAGACTGGGAAACCCAGCATAGCAATCCATATTCATTCCCAGGCTTCCTTATAAGCTTGAACTCAATCTGCTAACTTAAGTTAAAAATCAGGGTGTTTTTTTTCCTTTATAAACAATGTAGACATAGCCTCAGTCATAATCGGCACAGGATCATAAGGACTACTCCAAGTTCTTGCTAGAAATTTCTTATGAGATAAGTAAGTGACTATGGAGCTCCCTCATGCTTTTCTAAAAACCCTTTATTTTCCAGCTGGAAACCCAGATTTTTCTTTTCAGCTTTTTGCTTTCAGAATGTCTTTTCTCTGCTGCCTCTCCACAATGCAAATTGCCCCTCTGTCAGACCAGCATATAGGCTAGTGGCTTACAAAGGTGAACAATGGTGTTCCAGAAACAAAGTTCTCTATTCTTCTTTGCTTCTCTTCATTACTGCCTTTTTTGTTGATAGATCTCTGCTGGATAGAGAGGGATGTGATGGATAGGCTACTTCCCAATTCCTGCTGAAGTGGCTCAGCAAACAGTAGTAGCTCAAAACAGAAGCATCTGTACAGAGCACAAAAAATTCAGCGAGGGAGGCAGGTCTTAGTAGTGTTAGTAACAGCACCAGGAAAGTAGATGAACACCAAAAAGTAGTACAAACCAGACTTATACCCCTGTTACAAAGCACAAAAAGTCATGTGTCATGAAAGCCTCCTTGCGTCTTTAAGGTAGAAAAAAGAGCGGTAATCTTCTTTTCGCATACTATTCTCAGCTCCTCATGCGTCTCTCATTCCATGAGGTTCCCTCCCATAATATGTAGGGGGCTTATTAATTAATATTTGTATTAAAAAGGTTTGGGGGGTCTCTTGTACTAGTGCTGTATAAATAGAAAACAGAAAAAAAATGCTAAGATAGCTGGCTGGCTGACTTTGCTCTGTTGCTCAAGGTTCACCTCACTTAGAAAATAGCCAGAATTTCATAAGGGTCTTCCCAAAAGTCTCTTTCAGTAAATTAGTTCATGGAAAGTAGTGGGATTTTAAATGCAATGAGCACTAAAATAGGTTATTTATCTTACCCTTCTCCCCCCCTCCCCGAATCCTTAGACAATTTCTTTCATGGACATAAGAGCCACAATTAAAGAAATACAAGAAAAATTGAAGAGTTTTGGAAATGCTACTTGCTTCTTCCTCCAACTCAAACACTTCCTATCAATCTTTCCACAAAGAACAACAGTTTATTCTTTAAAATCTTAACTTGCCACTCAAGAAAGACTTTTAACCTCATGGAATACTTTAGCACCATGATTATTTTGACTCTGGAGTCCTCAGCAAAAGGCAAAAAAGAATCAGTTAAAGCCGAGGTGGTCATACATTTTCCTGTTAGTACATGGACTTTCCTTAGAAATGATTGATTGAGGAACAGTTTACTCAGAATGGAAGCAAACATGACAAAGCTATTGCCGAAACTGGAGATCAATAACTTTTAAATAAGCTGCAAAGAAAGGAATACCCATATTGCTCAAGGCATGATGTAGGAAACAATCTTTTTCATTAAGGAAGACTTCTTACTTAAGCACTATATTAGATAGGAAGGTGAAAGCACCGTCCAAAGAAATTTGGGCGTGAGTATTATTTTTTTCAGCCTCCTGTTTTTGCCACTTACTTTGCTGGAGCATCTCTATAATGGTTTAGGAGGGGTGTCTCAAAAGTGCTCAACATTGACCTTCTTTGCTCCCATTAAATCCACTGGAAGCTTTATCATTGACCTGATTGGAAGCCGATGATTGAAGCTTTTGAAAATTCCATCCTTGAAGATATATGACCTTCAAACACAAAATAATGCAGACCATTTTGAAGACTGCTAGTCTCTTCATTCGTGGTAGATGACACCATTCACCTAGTTTGATTCTCCACAAGATCAATGACCCTAAGCATCATTGTTGGGAAATAAACTGAGTTGAATATATGGAAATGTATTAATTGAGGCAACTGATCACACTTTAACACCTTTTTACAGAAGAAGTCCATTTGATAAAACTCTCAACAAATGATTAAAATCTCTTGAAGACAGTTGGGGCTCAAGAAACATAAACTATTCAGTAATTGCAGGCCAGGCTGTCTCCAGTATACCTAAAAGATGCTACAAGAAATAATTCATTTTTTTTAAACTATGAAAGACAATGCTTACAAAGTAGAAAAGTACACTAGGATTTCTGCAGTGTTTCCTGTATCAGAAACAAGTGTGCAGTTTGATTTTGTTCATTGTACCACAGATGTTTGATTCCTGCTTTCTCTTCTCATGAGAGGGATTTATTATAAGAGACTTCTACTTGTAAATTCTTGCATGGACTTGGGGATTTATCTCATGGCTAAGTCTTTCTCAGAGACTGCTTCTAGACTGGCATGATTTTGCGCTAAAGCAGCTACTTTTGCACAAAATCTTGCTGCCTATCTACACTGGCTGCGAATATTTGCGCAAGAACACTGACTTTGTAATGTACAAAATCAGTGGTTCTGTCACATACTCTGATGCTCCCGCTCAGGGATAAGCCCTCTTGCGCAAGTATTCTTGTAGACAGCAGTGTTAATTTCTTGCGCAAGAAAGCCCGATGGCTAACATGGCCATTGAAGCTTTCTTGCGCAAGAGAGCGTCTATGCTGGCACAGATGCTTTTGCACAATAGTAAATCTTTTGCGCAAAGGCACATTCCAGTATAGACGCTCTCATGCGCAAATACTTTTAACGGAAAAACTTTTCCGTTAAAAGTATTTTCACAAAATCATGCCAGTCTAGACTCAGCCAGAGTGTTTCAGTATCAATAGTCAAATTAGTTGAGATTCATTACTGCATATTCTTTAGGGAGCAAAATAGTCCTTAACTTTTCAGACTTAGAAGTATCTCACATCTTAGCATCCTGTTATTTTATTCTAATGAAAAATGAAGAAGAAAACTAAAAGAGAACTGATTTCCAGCTTTTTGGATTGTTCTCAAGATTTATCTTAAAAAAAAAAAAAAGGCAGTATTGATCTTCAAGTTTTTTGTCTTTATCAGTCTTCATCATAGAAGGCAGAAAATCCAAAAAGTCTCCTCTTGAATCAAATTCTCTGTTAATAAAACATTGAAGGCCAAAGGTCTTTCCTCCTTGGAGGGACTACAGACAGTCCTCTGAATCAACTTCATTTTCATGTGCAGAGAAATCTTGAGTATCAATCAAGGAAATGCATAAAGCAACCATTTTGTTCCAAAGTGAAGTTCTGGGTATCTGGCCAAACAGTGTTTCCTAAGAGGGTATTCAGCTAAGTGGTGCTTCTGCAATTTTTTCTGTGCTTGCCAAGGTTTCCAGCCGAACCTGGTTCTTTTCTGCTTGCCTGTTTTTCACTACCGGCTATGCTTTCTATGCAAAGGATCAATGGACAAGCCTCTCTAATAAGAGAAATGTTCTTTCTTATAATTTTATCTGGGCATGTCTCCTGATCGGTCGTTGTATTGTTGTAGGAATATGTAGGGAAAATAAACTTGATTTATCTTCAAAGAGCTGTTCAGAATCACATTGAGGTCCAATTAGAAGACATTTTATCGGTGTGTGTGTATATATATATAATTATTTTGAGTAACATGCTTCTTTCTTATAATTACTTGGAAGAATTCTTTCTGGCATGAAGGAAGTGGATGGTGGGTTTCTTGTCCTATGACCTAAAATGATAGATTACTGCTGCTTCTCCTGACCAGTCAGTGAAAGGGACCCAGAGTATGTGTAGATTGTAGAATAGTGATAGAAATGTAGCCGTGTTAGTCTGGTGTAGTCTAGATTGTAGAAGAGCAACAGATATGGTATTGTTAGGAAAGCAAAACTAAGATGTTAGATACATGTTTTCATTGACTATTATTAATGTTTGTTTATATTTATTTTTTATTTTGGTATAAATTTGTTTGTTCTTAGGCCACGAACAAAAGATGATCTTAGAGCATACTGTATACTTCTACAGGTAAGAAATATAGACTTTTTTTTAGTAAAACACACAATCTGTTAAATCCAATCAAAAGCTAAACTGTTCCGTAAATTTAAAAATACAAGTTAAGAGACTTTACATTAAATTGATTTATATTTTGTTCCCTTCTGTATGGAAACAATGACTGGAATATTTACACTACTTTACAGATAAGTCAACTGCTGTGGAGTTTTTTCTTTTAAAAATGTATATTCATAGGAAAAATAGAGGCTTTCATTCTATTTAACATGTGAAAAACAACACAGACATACTGCTTGGAACTAAGGATGTAAAAAAGCACTAAAATAGTTAACTGGTTAAAGATGTGCTGGTGTGCTGACAAAGCCACTGACACTCGCCTCATTGCTCTATGAGGTTTCTCACTGCCCTGGCCTGCTGGGCCAGATCTCCTGGTCTCCCACAGCCAAGACACAGGGCTGAGATTACCACCCTCCCAAAGAGCAATATAGACACTGAAATTTCAAGTCTGAGGAGAATGCAGGCTTGGGCACAGCTTCCTAGAAACCCACTCCCCATATGGAATCAGAACTCCAAATAAACCATTCAGATAAGCCCTCTTTAAAAATCAAAGGAGGATGTGCACACTAAATGCGTCCCTTGTAACAGTTATTTACACTGCGCTTCATAGGAAATAAAAGTGAAGCTATTAAGTATAAATAGTAGGATTTAAGTGGTAGTATTTATAGTATAAATAGTAGTATTTATTAAGTATAAATAGTAGGATTTAAGTGGTTGCAAGTGAAAACAGGTAGAAAAAAGTGAATTACAAATTTAAGATAACAGAAAATGCATAGCTAGTTTTAACATTCTAAAAGCTCATAGCAAACTTACCCTAAAATTATTCTTATTTCAGCTAAGCCTCCAACCTAGGGAAGATCTTTTTGCCCTGGGGTCTCTGGTTCATGCTTTTGGGGGTGACATGTCAGCCAAAGACCAAGAATGTGAAAACTTTGCTGCTTCAAGAAACGTCCCTCTGGGTGCTTGGTGTGTTCCAGCGCCACAGACTAGAATCTTCACAGCAGTGCCTGGGGGGGCCATGCATGCATGATGAGTAGGGTGTGCCAAAGCCATGCATGCAGGCCCACCCTCCCCTCAGTTCCTTCTTATCATGCCTGGCTTAAGATGGAGCTTGGCTATGCTTTTCACTCCTTCATCAAATCCTATATATAAGTAGTTAAATTTTGGTTATTTCTTCTTTGTTTATCTCACGCCTTATCCAAGTTTGTGTGTCCAAAAAAACCAATAACAAAAACCAACCCCGCCCCCATTTTTCTCCGAGTTGTTCTCCCCTCATTACTGTTCACCCCACCAGTAATGCTGGGGTCACCTGGCTTCAAATGCTGTTCAGCCTGTCATGATTTCATGCCTGTCTCCGACAGACATTCTAAAGGCGTGAAATGCCTTGGTGAGTCCCATGTCTAAAAGGACTGCCAGCACTACACCAAGCTTCAAGTGCAAATGTGCAGAGACAGGGACCTTCGCCTAAAAATGCTCATGTTGGAAAAGGTACAACCTCTGATTCAGGCACGGAACGTCCTAACAAACTGAGACCTGAAAAGGGGAAAAAATCCCCAAAGAAACATGCCTCTTCATTACCTCACAAGGTCCAGTTGCCCAAAGGGTGCACAACCGAAAGATCAGCACCGAGAGCTGAAAGGCCACCTCGTCTCAGTACTTATGATGCCCGAGTGTTTCTGACACCAATCAGGCTGTCTCTAAACACAGCACACACAGAGCCCACAGAAGGCCACAGGCCTGTGCCTGCCTCACGCACTTTGGGACCCACTGCGACACCAACTTACCAGAACAAGGACTTTTCAGCACCGAGGCCTATTAATGCAGCACTACAACAGCTAGCTGCACCGACTATCGGTACCGTAAAATCATCCAACGGTGCCGCGACAGCCGTGGAACTACACCTCACATTGGTGCTAACCATCACTACATCAGCTCCAGTACCTGTCACAGCACCATCCACTCCACCACCCAGGTATTTCCACCAGAGATACCTCATGGTGTCATGTATATTTACTTCTCTGTTCTTTAGTACTAGCACGTCACAAGCTTTAGTGGCACCAAAACCTGCATCATCACCTACACTTTTATCTAGCAATGATGATAAGGAGGAAGTAACATTTTCACCCCAGTTGTCACTCAGTACCGAGATATCTGTGCCTTTGACCCATCATCCCATCTTCAGCCATCCCATCGGCACAAGGATGCCCCTTTGACACCCATACCCATGGGTGCCAGCACCCATGCACTGTGCTTCCCAGTGGCAATGTTGGAGTCCATGGGTGTACAATTATAGAAAGAGGCACTCAAAAAAGAAGGCAGCCCAGCCTGCCCCTTCTTCTCCACCACAATCTCCATCACTGCAGAGGATGCATCAGTAGACCACAGATCTGGCCTAGATACATTCCGAGACACAAACTCATCCTCTTTGCCTGACAAGGCAGTCATGCCACCACCTCCTACCACAGCTGATAACTTCACATCCTTTCAGGATCTTTTTAAGAGGGTCGCAGCTGACCTTATCATAGCCGTGGAGGAGGTACAAGAGACATACCATGAGCTCACCACCATTCTCCAGGTCACCCCATCAGCCAAGATCGCTCTGCCTATAAATCCAGCCTTCATGGAGACTGCCAAGACTGTATGGCAGATCCCTGCCACTATCCCCCTCCCGCAGCTGTAAGAGGGCAGATAGGAAATACTACGTTCCCCCAGAGGGGTCTGAATTCCTCTACACCCACCCACCCACCCCCAAACTCTCTAATGGTAGAGGCGGCCCTTCAGAGGAACAAGCAGCGTCAGCTCCTCACCAGTCTGGCCGATAAGGGTAGAAAGAGGCTGATTTGTTGAGAACGTACCCAGAGCCAAGAAACAGCAATTCAAGGCAGTCATTGTGGAGGGACCTGCAATATCATGAACAACTTTACAAGCTGCTCTCGACACTGTGGATACCACCACCAGATTGACAGCAACTTCAGTCGTTATGAGATGGGCTTTCTGGTTCAACTCTTTGGCATTTCCCCATAAGATACAGTCAACCATGGAGAATCTAGCATTCAAGGGCAAGAAGTTGTTTTCAGCCAAAACCATTGAGGGTCCTTCAAGATATCCAGCAACCACAACTACAACAACAACATGGTTGTGGCAGGCAACAGTACAGACTCATTCAAAGCAGTGCTACCTACTTGCCATAGCAACAAAATAAGCAAATTTGGGGCATCAGTCAACCAAACACTGCTTACACATAAAGGACAACAAAGGCTGTTTTCAGGTGATCACCAAGACATTGAGGGAAACACCCTTGATGGCTCTCATTTGCACATTTAAAACCATAAGCCATTCTACTCTCCATGGCTGTGTCTGGACTGGCAAGTTTTTCAGCAAAAGCAACTTGCCAGCTGTCTACACTGGCTGCTTGAATTTCCTCAAGAACACTGACTTCCTACTGTCTGAAATCAGTGCTTCTTGCGGAAATACTATGCTGCTCCTGTTTGGGCAAAAGGGCCAGTGTAGACAGCTCAGATTTGTTTTGGGCAAAAAAGCCCCGATGGCGAAAATGGCGATTGGGGCTTTTTTGTGGAAAAGCGCGTCTAGATTGGCACTCACACTTTTCCGCAAAAGCACTTTTTGCGGAAAAGCGTCCGTGCTAATCTAGATGCTCTGTTCCGCAAATGCTTTTTCAATTAAAAGCATTTGCGGAAAATCATGCCAGTCTAGACGTAGCCCAAATGTCTAACTTTACATACAAGAGTGATACATGCACCCAAGTAAGATTTACAGATCCAGAAGATTGTGACATTAAGATTGACAGGTTAGATGACTTTTATTTTGTCCAAAGCATCTTCTAGTTATGAATATTTATGTTCATAAGTCAATTTCATGAAGCATGGGTAGGGTCAGTCACAGTTTTGTTTAACTGGTTCACTGCTGTGGGCGGCATCCATCTAAGCCCCCAGCAGCTGCAGGAAGAAGCTGCTCTGGCTGACCTGCCACAGCCATGAGTACGGTCCAATCAGCCGGGTCCACCAAAAGTGCAGACTTCTGCTGGTGGTGGCCAGCTGGTGGGGCCAGTTAATTGGTTACCTTGTAAGCAGACAGATAAGGCTACTGCTTTACTGGGTAACCAGTTAACTTCTTACATTTTTATTTGGAACCTGCTTCTTGCAAAATGAGAAAGCAAAGTGGGTTATTTTACTTCCTTCTCATCTCTCCTGCATTGATCTGCCCTCATGCCCACTCTCCCAACAGACTACATTCTTCATATTTTGAGCAATGTTTTGTTCCAACAGTTAAAATAAGGCTCTAATGTGATGTATGTATTAATAATATTTATATGTTTCCTGCAACAAGACAAAGGTAAGAATGCCTGAGTCTTATTTATATTCGCATTTGACTGTTACTGCTATGAGTGGAATTGTGATGAATTATAAATCTGTATTTTACTAATATAGATGAGTCATGTTGATGTATTTCATACACAAGAGAGCAGTTCACCAGCACTTGGGGATCAAGACATTGGGAATCTATTTCACGTAGGAGAACAGGTTTTCAGCTACACCAGGGAGGAGCAGTAACTATGAATTATGTGAAATGTAACCTGCTGTGATAGTGGGAGTGTGATAAGTCCAGTGCAGTGGCACTGATAGAAATTAAGACTAGTGCTCTAATCCTAGAAGATGTCAACCATTAGTATTTATTTGGAGAAATATAGTTATATAGAATATTGAGCTATAGTGTCAGTGCTAACTACAGGCATAAGGATATTGAAACTTGCGTAAGTATTGCTTAACTTATATATTTTAATTGATGTTTATTGCAGCAAAGTTTTTGTTAAACAGAAATCAGAGATTTGTTTATTTAAAACACAAGAACATTATTATTTTTTCTGTTGCTATATTGAATTAATACAATATATTTTAAATTAACAGAAGTTGTAAATAAAAAACATTGTTTTATAAATTTTGACTCTCAATTTTCAGAATACAGTATTTTCATCCATGATGTGTTGGTTGGAAAAGTGTAATGGCTTTATTCTTTATACTAATTTTGGTACTAACAGCTTATTTTTTCTTTTGCAGAATCCTCAGTTTAGTAACACATCTACCTATGTCATCTATGCTCACTTGCTAAGACAGATAGCAACCTTGGCAGAAGTGGACCATCATTTCCTAGCTCACTGGTTTAAAAAGTAAAAACAACAGCAGCAACAACAAAAACTTTCCATCATATAGAATCACAATTTTTAATATGCTTTCATTATTAATGAAAGTTTTTTTTATTCTGACAAGCTTTAATTATATTAACTGAAAAGTTTTATTTTCTAAAACATGTATGGCAGGAAGCAATAGGCTGTGAGGAATATAGAGAGTCCTCCTTCTAAAGTTATGGAAGTTACAAGGCTATGTTAATTTTAGCATGGCCCTGTTGTAACTGTTCTGGTAGGAGCCTCTAGGGGCTGTAGCTTCATTTACGATACAGGGCTTCAGTCTGAATGAGCCTGGTCTTGCAAATTTTCTGTTAGATTTGGAGGAAGCTTTTCAATGACAAGGGAAATATTCCCTTCTCAACTTGAAATGTGTCCTAGTTTACTAAAACTATAATAGCTAAATTTTGGTTTTGCTCATTGTTTAAAAAGAGTGATTGTTCTCTTGTTTAAGCAGATAACATGAGGATTTACATTTTTAATTGTTACAGCCAATGTAGAAAAGCCAAAAACCTGTCCGGATTAAAGTATAAACTTCACAGAGAGCAGATAATTCTGTCTTTCCATTTTTCACTTTATTAAAGAACCAATTAACTATTTAGTAAAGAAGTAATTTCTCATACAGTAGTATTAAAAAGATGTAAGAGATGAAAGCATACCTAGAACATACCTGATGCATTCAATTGAATTGCTAAATCCTTTTAAGAAATATATTGTCAAAACAATTTTTAGAAGTATTCAGATGTCATTAACTTTATATTTGCAATTTTGTCTATTCTAGTATAATTTAGGGGGGTAACTTCAGTGTATTTCTTCTAGGATTTCACAGAAGAGATTTAAGCAATTGGTAGACAGGTTGCTGCAATTCATTTCTTTACGTCTGTTTCCTGCAAAGCCTGAAGAATTCCCACCCATGATAAAATGTACCTGGTGGATTCCATCAGCAACCAAAGTCTTGGCTTTATTCAGTGAGTTTTTCCTAACTAAAATTGATTATTCCTAGTTCATACCTCTGTGAGAATATATGAGCTTTTTCTTTTAAGCATAGAGAGAGAAAATGGTAACTAACAAAGTAGATTCTGCAGTCGCTGTTATCAACAGACCAGGGTATTCCCACAGCATTTCTGTTTTTCACCCCTGATACTGAGGAGAATACAGCTCTGTCTGCATCTAGCAAATGCCTTTTTCCTTATCCCAGAAGAATCTGTATCCTAAAGCAAGATTTTCCTTGCAGACATGATCTAATGTATATAAAAATCCCTTCTTTTCCTAAGCCTGTATGTTTATTTAGAGAGGAAGCACCATCTTATCTTGCACTTCAGTGGTTGAGATTTTCTCCCACAACAGTGTGACCACTTAGGATTGAGTCAAAGCTCAAAGGTGCAAGTGGGAATAGCTTACTCTGTATTTTAGAAATGCACATCCGTCTGTCCATCTGGGAGGTCCATTTATTCAAGAACTCCTCTTAAATGTTAAGAGCTAGGACCACCAAATTTAGTATTCAGCTTTCTCTTATCATAACTTAAAAGCAAGGTGAGGGTTTGGTTGTACCAGGATAATGGGATTTGCACAGACTTTGTTGGTTTCTCATAAAATGGAAAGGGAGGGATCTGGCAGGAGAGAGTTATACTACAGAATGACTGGGGGAGAGGAGGGAGCAGCAAGGGATGGGGACCGGGACAACTATAGAATCATAAAACTGGAAGGGAAGGACCTTGAAAGGGCATCGAGGCAAGTCCTCTGCCCTTACGGCAGGACTAAGCACCATCTAGACCATCTCTGATTTATGTCTTATCTAACCTTCTCTTAAATATCTCCAGAGATGGAGATTCCACAACCTCCCTAGGCAATTAACCCTGACAGTTAGGAAGTTTTTCCTAATGTCCAATCTAAATTTCCTTTGCTGCAGTTTAAATCCGTTGCTTCTTGTCCTATCATTAGATGCCTACGAGAACAATTTTTCTCCCTCCTCCTTGAGACACCATTTTAGATACTTGAAAACCGCTATCATGTCCCCTCTCAGTCTTCTCCTTTCCAAACTGAACAAGACCAATTATTTCAGTCTTCCCTCATGTTCTCTAGACCTAGAGAGCAATCATTCCTGTTGCTCTTCTCTGGACCTTCTCTAGTTTCTCCACATATTTTTTGAAATGTGGTACCCAGATGGGGACACAATACTCCAATTGAGGCCTAGTCAGCATTGGAGGCCTAGTCTACCAGAGTAGAGCAGAATGACTTCTCGTATCTTGCTTACAACACTCCTGTTAATGCATCCCAGAATCATGTTTGCTTTTTTTGCAATAGCATCTCACTGTTGACTCATATTTACCTTGTGGTCCCTAGATCCCTTTTTGCAGTATGTTAGAGTCCAGATTAACCGACACTCGGTAATCCGACACTCCACTTAATTTGACCCTGCAGCTCCGGGGGACTTTGTCCCCCGGAGCTGCAGGGTCGGATACAGCGCGGGCTGGAAGAATGGCCCCGCTTGCTGCCCTGTTGCTCTGTAGGAGCAGCTGCTGCCGCTCCTGCCAGGGACAAAGCGGCCTCAGCAGGAGCAACAGCAGCTTCTCCTAGAGAGCAACGGAACAGCTGATGCTGCTCCTGTGGGAGACGTCTCCAGCAGGAGCGGCATCAGCTGTTCCCTTGCTCTCTAGGAGAAGCTGCTGCTGCTCCTGCCTGGAACTGTCGTGGCAGCAGCTTCTCCTAGAGAGCAACGGAACAGCTAATGCCACTCCTGCCAGGGACGTACCCTGCAGGAGCGGCATCAGCTGTTCCGTTGCTCTCTAGAGTAGAGTCCGTATCATCCGACATATTTGGTAATCCGACCATGGGTAATCGGTCCCATTTACGTCGGCTGATAGGGACTCTACTGTACTTCTTCCTAGACAGTCACTCTGGAACGCCTTGCTAGAGGATACAGTGAAGGCTATGACTTTAACAGGGTTCAAAAAAGAGCTAGATAAATTCATGGAGGTTAGGTCTATCCATGGCTATTAGCCAGGATGGGTAGGAATGGTGACCTTAGCCTCTGTTTCTCTGGAGGTGGGTGACAGGGGAGGGATCACGTGAGGATTACCTATTGTGTTCCCTCCCTCTGGGGCATCTGGTTTTGCCACTGTCAGCAGACAGGATACTGGGCTAGATGGGCTATAGGTCTGACCCAGTATGGCCGTTCTTTATGTTCCCATTCTGTATGTATAAAACTGATTGGTCCTTCCTAAGTGGAGTACTTTGCATTTGTCCTTATTAAACTTCATCATATTTACCCCAGACCATTTCTCCAGTTTGTCCAGATCATTTTGAATTATGAGCCCGTACTCCAAAGCAGTTACAACCCCTCCCAGCTTGGTAGCATCTGCAAACTTAATAAGCGTACTCTCTATGCCAATATCTTAAATTGGTGGATGAAGATATTGAACAGAACCAGTCCCAAAACAGACCCCTGCGGATCCCCACTTGTTATGCCCTTCCGGCATGATTGTGAACCATTAATAAGTACTCTCTGGGAATGGTTATCCAGCCAGTTATGAACCCAACTTATGTAGACCCATCTAAGTTGTATTTGCCTAGTTTTTTTGATAAGATGATCACGAGAGATTGTATCATATGCCTTACTAATGTCTAGATATACCACGTCCACCGCTTCTCCCTCATCCACAAGACTAGTTATTCTATCAAAGAAAGCTATTGTATTGGTTTGACATGATTAGTTCTTTACAAATCCATGCTAGTTGTTACCTGTCACCTTTATTTTCTTCCAGATGTTTGCAGATGAATTCCTTTATTACTTGCTCCATTATCTTTCCGGGCACGGAAGTTAAACTGACCGGTCTGTAGTTTCCTGGGTTGTTCTTATTTCCCTTTTTATAGATGGGCACTATATTTGCCCTTTTCTAGTCTTCTGGAATCTCTCCTGTCTCCCATGATTTTTCAAATATGATAACTCAGAGGCTTAGATACCTCCTCTATCACGTCCTTGAATATATTAGGATGCAGGCCCTGGTGACATGCAGATATCTAACTTTTCTAAGTAATTTTTACCTTGTTCTTTTTTTATTTTATCTTCTAAACCTACTCCTTTTCCACTAGCGTTCACTATGTTAGGTATTCCTTCATCATCAGATTTCTAGGTGAAGACTGAAACAAAGAAGTCATTAATCAACTCTGCCATTTCCAAGTTTCCTGTTACTGTTTCTCCCTCTTCACTGAATAATGGGCCTACCCTGTCCTTGGTCTTCCTCTTGCTTCTAATAAATTTATAGAATATCTTGTTATCCTTTATATTTCTACCTAGTTTGAGCTCATTTTGTGCCTTTGCCTTTCTAATCTTGCCCTTGCATACCTGTATTGTGTGCTTATATTCATCCTTTGTATGTGTCCCATTTTCCACTTTTTATATGACTCCTTTTTTATTTTTAGATCATGCAAGATCTTCTGGTTAAGTCAAGGTAGTCTTTTGCCATATTTTCTATCTTTCCTACGCAGTGGAATAGTTTGCTTTTGGGCCCTTAATAATGTCCTTTTGAAAAACTGCCAACTCTCTTCAGTTATTTTTTCTGTTAGTCTTGCTTCCTATGGGACCTACCAGTTCTCTGAGTTTACTTAAATCTGCCTTCCTGAAATCTGTTTTACTGTTCTCCCTTCTTCCATTCCTTAGAATCATGAATTCTATGATTTCATGATCACTTTCATCCAAGATGCCTTCCACTTTCAAATTTTCAACCAGTTCCTCCCTCTTTGTTAAAATCAAATCAAGAACAGCTTCCCTCCAGTAGCTTTCTCAAACTTCTGAAATAAAAAATGTCTCCAGTGCAGTCCAAGAATTTATTAGATAATCTGTGCCCGCTGTGTTAGTTTCCTAACATATGTTTGGATAGTCAAAGTCCCCCATCACCACCAAATTCTGCACTTTGGATGATTTTGTTGTTTAAGAAAGCCTCATCTACCTCTCCTACCTGGGTAGGTGGTCTGTAGTAGACCTCCTCGCATGACATCATCCTTGTTTTTTATCCCTTTTAATCTAATCCATAGACTCTCAACAAGTCTGTCTCCTACAACCATCTCCACCTCAGTCCAAGTATATACATTTTCAATATATAAGACAACACAGCTCCTCCCTGTTTTCCCCCACCTATCCTTCCTGAGCAAGCTGTAACCTTCTATACCAATATTTCAATCGTGTGTATTATCCCACCAGCTCTCTAGATCCCTTTCTGCAGTACTACTTCCTACACAGCTGCATCCCCTATTACCTTATTGAACCGGTAGAGGGGAGGAATGGAAAAAGGGACAGTTATCTATTATATATTCCAGAAAGTTTGTGTGTCTGTCTATCCCTTAGCCAAGGGTCATGTATCCATCCCCTGGCTGTTCCCACTAGAGCTGCAGTGGCAATAGACAGTTGCTTCTCATCTGGCCCTAAGGTGCTGTGGTGAGAGAAGGCTGGGATTATCCTGTCTCCCCAGGGCAGCTTGGATAGTGAATCCCTCATTCTTAGCCTCTTCCCCTCCTGCCTCCCGAATGGTGATTTAAATGAAGAAAAACAAAAATTATTTCAGTTAAGTATGTGACAAATCGTCTAGTGTTGATTATAAAATGTTTATACGGTAGGTTGCTGTGACAACTAAGACCATAATAGTGCAAGAAGGATACATATAAAAAGATATTGGAAATCTGAACATGAATCAAATGCAAATGATTATCATTAATTCTGTTTCCCCATTAAAAGAAAATAGATCAAATAAATATGAGATGCTTTCAGTCATAGATATGACTGAGACTGATATGGGCTATTTCCCACAAGTCGCTAATGTATAAATCCACAAATCCCATTGACACAAGCCTGTTAGCAAACATGCAGGTGAATTGGCAGATTTTAAAAATGTCCAACCATGCATCATTGTTTATTTTGCATATAGCAAAAGTCAGAAATTCTGGTAAGGTGCAGTACTTTATACAAGTGTTTTATTGTTGACTGAACAGATATTCACAAACCTTAGTATTAAATTTGAGATTGGAAATCCAGTGTATTGCTTAAATGACTGTGATAAATGCATTGCAACTCCTAAATTTAGGCTTGTTGAAATGAGTCTTTCTCAGTCATTTATGGGGAGTGATTTCAAGTCTACAGTGTGGGCCTTCTTTTTACATCAAGACAACAATAACAAGTTTGCTAAATCTCATTTGAATGTAGTACCTAATTATTTCACTGTGAAGCTCAGACAATGTGAGAGAGAATTGCAACCCTGAAAGGAAATAGGAAGGTGCCTCAGTAGATGTGTTTGAAATATCTAGGTAAGAGTTCAGGACACTGAAAAATAGGGTAAGTAATCAATTGATTCCTTAGTCAGAGGTGTCCATTGTTCTGGTGACTATACATTGCTCTTTTTATTTATAGCTTATATGAGTAGACTACTCTTTGGTGGAATCCTGGCCCCACTGAAGTCTATAGGAGTTTTGTTACTCTTTAACGGGGCAAGATATCACCCTTATAGTGAGGTAAAGTCAAATTAAGATTTTTTTTTTCCAGGAAAGCAGTCATCAGTTGATGAGAAAAATATTTTTTAGATTCCCATTAGAATTTCAGGGGTTTTTTGTTTTTTTTTTAATTCTTGGAATTTTGTTCTGTTACAAGTCACTGATCATAAGCATTAGTTGGTACTTTAATTTCATTGACACAATTTGTTGCTTCTTAATAAAATACCAGAAAAGATATATAACAGTTGCATGTCAAATTGCATATGTCAAACATATGTTTGAGATGACAGAAAAAAGCAGTTTGACTCCCTGAACATAACAAACTGCAAAATAAAAATTATCTTGATGTTGCAACTTATTTTTCTAGTTTCTCTTTATTAAAATTGTTTGTAAAGTATTCATTTATTATTGGTGCCCAAGAATAACAATATTTATACTAGAAAAGTAAAAGCATTGCTATAGCTAGCATTCAGAAGAAATGACTGTTCAAACAATTCACTTTTATAAGGACTCTGATAATCACACAACTTGAAAATTGGTATTTCTCATTGGGATAGATGTTTGAGAGAGTTCCTGATAGGGATTCTATATGTTTTTCTTGTAGATGCTGCAAATACCCTTGCTAATCCTGCTGTTATTCCATATACGGATTTTTATAATTCTACATTAGATCATATTGATCTCATGGAAGAGTATCATAACTGGCAATGTTATGGAAACTCTCACAGGTAAAAGAGAAACTGTCAAAAAAGTTGGGTTTTGTTTAACAGTGAATAAAAATAGGTTGTATTTTTGTTGTTCATTATAAGCCTGTCTTTTTCTTGTGCTCTGGTTACCCACGCGGATGCCACAGCATTGATACCATGGAGCCAGAGCTTTTGCAAAGCAGTGCCATACTCATGGGCCTCATACTGTACCTCATGGTGCAGTGCTTCCAAACTGCCCACATGTTGCTCCAGCAGGATGAAGACCAGCATGGCCCGCAGGCCCTGTTCAACCAAGTCCTGGTGCTCCTGCTGCTGCACACATCCCTTAATTTCCTCTGGACACAATTGAACACTGCTTCTGGTTGAGAGGGAGACTAGCTCAGACTGGTGGGACAGCATTATCATGCAGAGCTGGGACAATCAGCAGTGGTTTCAGAACTTACATAAGAATGGCCATACTGAGTTAGACCAAAGGTCCATCTATCCCAGTATCCTGGTTCTCAACAGTGGCCAATACCAGATGCCCCAGAGGGAGGGAACAAAACAGATAATTATCATGCGATCCCTCTCCTGTCATCCATTTCCAGCCCCTAATAAACAGAGACTAGGGACACCATTCTTACCCATCCTGGCTAATAGCCATGGATGGACCCAGCCTCCATTAATCTAGCTCTTTTTTGAACCCTGTTAAAGTACTAGCCTTCACCACATCCTCTAGCAAGGAGTTTTACAGGTTGACTGTGCACTCAGGGAAGAAAAACTTCCTTTTGTTTGTTTTAAACTTGCTGCCTATTAATTTCATTTGGTGACCCCTAGTTCTTATATTGTGGGAATAAGTAAATAACTTCCTTATTCATTTTTTCCACACCATTCATGATTTTATAGAACTCTGTCGAGTCCAAGTCTTTTTAATATCTCGTTGGGACCCATTCCAAACTCCTAATAATTTTTGTTGCCCTTTTATGGACCTTTTTCAATGTCAGTATATCTTTTTTTGAGATGTGACCACATCTGTACGCAATATTTAAGATGTGGGCATACCATGGTTTTATCCATTTTTTCATGATTACTAACATTCTATTTGCTTTTTTGACTGCTTCTGCACACTGAGTGAATGTTTTCAGAGAACTATCCACAGTGACTCCATGATCTCTCTCTTGAATAGTTATAGCTAAATTAGTCCCCATATTGTATGTATAGTTGGGATTATTTTTTCCAGTGTGCATTACTTTACATTTATCAACATTAAATTTCATTTGACATTTTGTTACCCAATCACTTAGTTTAGTGAGATCTTTTTGAAACTTCACAGTCTGCTTTGGTCTTAACTATCTTGAGCAGTTTAGTACCATCTGCAAATTTTGCTACTTCACTGTTTACCCCTTTCTCTAGATCATTTATAAATAAGTTGAATAGGTTTGGTCCCAGAACAGACCCGTGGGGGACCCCACTGGTTACCTCTCTCCAGTCTGAAAACTTATCATTTATTCCTACACTTTGTTTCCTGTCTTTTAACCAGTTATCAATCCATTAAAGTACCTTCTCTCTTATCTCATGACAACTTACTTAAGAGCCTTTGGTGAGGAACCTTGTCAAAGACTTTCTGGAAATCTAAGTATACTATATCCACTGGATCCTTCTTGTCCACATGTTTGTTGACCTCTTTCGGAAACTGTAGTAAATTTGTAAGGCATGATTTCCCTTTACAGAAACCATGCTGACTTTCCCTCAACAAATTATGTTCATCTATGTGTCTGACAATTTTATTCTTTACTATAGTTTCAACTAATTTGCCTGGTACTGATGTTAGACCGTCTGTAAATGCCAAGATCACCTTTAGAGCCCTTTTAAAATATTGGCATCATGTTAACTCTCTTCCAGTAATTAGGTACAGAAGCTGATTTAAAGGCTAGGTTACAAACCAGTTAATAGTGCCACAATTCCATATTTGAGTTATTTCAGAACTCTTGGGTGCATGCCATCTGGTCCCAGTGACTTGTTACTGTTAAGTTTATCAGTTTGTTCCAAAACCTCCTCTAATGATACCTCAATCTGGGACAATTCCTCAGATTTGTCACCTAAAAAGAATGACTCGGGTTTGGGGATTTCACCAATATCCTCAGCCATGAAGACTGAAGCAAAGAATTCATTTAGCTTTTCTGCAAGGACTTTATCATCTTTCAGCACTCCTTTAGCATCTCGATCATCCAAGGGCCCCGCTGGTTGTCTAGTAGGCTTCCTACTTCTGATGTCCTTCAAAAAAATTTGCTATTCCTTTTTGAGTATTTGGCTAGCTGTTCTTTAACCTCCTTTTTGGCTTTTCTTATTATGTTTTTACACTAATTTAATTTTAAACAAGCAGTATAGAATATTTTGGAAGCTAATTTTTAATTTACATGGTGCATCAACATTTCTGCAGTCTTCTTTAGTGGATGATCCCTCTGATGACTAAAATACTAACTATTGACTTTTGGCATTTCAGATATGCTCATATAATATTACTAAAGGTGAAGGATGAAAGAAACTTTAGGTATTAAATGAAAGGTGACACTAGTTCTTTGACAAGTGTATAATGGGCTGTCCTTTCATGTTGGGGTCCCAATTCCAAATTCCTGCACAAGTTCAAAGGCAAACTTCTGTTTTAAGAAGGAGTGTCATACTTTACTTATAGTAGCTTTATGATGTTCTACACAGTTGTCAGTGAATAGGTTAAAAAAGACAATAACACTATTGCCTGTCATGACTGAATGTTAGCAGAGCCACATGGGGAAGCATGGATAGCACCTGCGTGCTCTGTTCTTTGCAAAAACTGGTAGTGCAATTCCCTTGCTTTCATGAGAGCTTAAATTTAACAAAGAAAACTAACAAAAGAACCATTGGTGTGTGTCACTTTTGGGATCCTTGAGTGTTAATCATCCTTATTCTTGATTGATTGCAAAATAATATTAGTAATGGCCTGATTTTTTCAGAAGTGCTGGTCACCTACAGCTCCAGAAGTCAATCAGGTCTTAGCAAATAGCATAAAATACTTGTATTTCCATTATGCGCTTTAATTGCCTGGAAAATAGACATGAGACTTATTTTTTGCAATCAAAATCATGTAACAGTTAGGGGTTTTTTTATTCATTAACTGCTTAACAATTCAAATTTAGTATCTAACACCAAAAAGATTGTTTGCATACTACAGTAGCTGGCTTTGTTCTTCAGTCACATATAAGTACAATAATGGCAGATGCTACAATAAAGATAAAAGGTTTTGTGCGGAAAAGTACATTCAAATACTGTGACTGTTAAGTCCTTGTTAGTTAATACTAAAATGGTTTGTAAAAGATTAACATCTGTGCACCCAATGTGGAAAGGTACAATAGCTATTTCAGAAGAAATTTACAAATGAGACATTAGTGGAGGGGAGTATTGCTATCCAGTAATACAAAAATTTATTCTTGTTTTGCTTCTCCTTCGTAAAAATTACACTTTGTTTGACTTGATGTCTGTTTTGCCATTCAGGTTTTCTTTCTGTCAGTACCCATTCGTTATTTCTATAGCAGCAAAAAAAGTTATTATTCAAAGGGATTCAGAACAACAGATGATAAACATGGCAAGGGTAAGTCACTTTTTGATAAATGATATTCATGTAAAAATAATGTGATACATTTTAATCTGTTAAACATTCTGTAAAATTATTCACTGCAATTTGTGAAATTTAGAGCTAACCTCTAAAAACAATTAGGCAGTTCTAACTTAGTGTCTGCAAAAAAGCCATGAAGAATGTTTACATGTTTAGGGCTGTAGTACCTTCATAAATGTGTTTCTACAGTACAATATTCTGCAATATATGGACCTTTTTTCACCATTCCCATGAGTGACAAGCAAGCTAGATTCATGGGGAAGATAATTTTGAGGGAATACATTCCTCTGAAAAGCCTTGTTAGTTGTCTATTTTATTATGCTAGTGTGGACAATGATAGATCAGAATACAACAATATCTATACAGGTCACAGGAAAGAATGTTGGACATAAGGGAGTAGTGGCTTTTAAGAGGAGATGCTAGGTACTGAGGGTTGATCTGACTTCTTAAGCAAAAATGTTGGGTGTATTCATTTTTTTGTTTGTTTTAAATTACAAATAGCAAAGCCTGGTGGACAAAGTCTCTCGCAGGCAGAGACCTGACATGAATATGTTATTCTTAAACGTGAAAGTGAGAAGGATGCATCTTGTTAGTGATTCACTTGATGAGGTAAAGAAAATGGAAATTTAATTAATGTTTGTTGGAATGTATTTGTAACATTTTAATTTCAGTCTGATAGGATTTATTTTATAGTGAATCTATTGAAAACATATAGTAGTTGCTGAGGAAACTAACCACGTTTTTAGTTATCGTCTTTTTTTACGATTACCAACTTTCCATACACGCTTATGTAGATTTTGTGACTGTGCATGCTAACTAAAATAAATTTTAAAAATATGAATATGAAGTTAACTCATTAAGAATACAGTGCATAGTCATCAGATTGTATTGTATCATATTCTAGGGTAGGCGTTCCAACTTCTTCTATTCCTTAGATACTGTGTGATTTCTTCCTTAACTATCTTCTTTCTTTGAGCTTTGTAGTGTAGGAGCACAGTGTAGTAAAATCTCATTTGTGTTGAGCAATATAATATTAGCAAGATAAAGGGAAGTATTCTTTGATTTGTAAAAATCTATGGTATCATCATTGCAATGGCATGGCAGGGAAGCTCACTTGTTCCTGGGTCCTCACTCCAACTCCTAGAGTTTGTGGAAATTTTGATGATACAGTGTGCTAAGAAAAAGGTCAAGTTGGGTATCATTTGAACGCCTTTTCTCCTACCAAGACTATGGCACCAAACAGGACAAGTCTGGAACAATTATGTAGCTATACAGTCAAGAAAGATATATTTTTTAAATATACTGTACATAGACATGTCGAACGTGGCAGCCCTCACAAAGTTCTTTTGAGGCCATTGACCCATGATACTGTATTTTCAGTTAATAACTAAAATATGATACCCAGATTAGTTTATTTTAAGGTTGCAGATCCTATAAATGGAAGGAATGCTTGAAGTTTATTGCCATCATCAGTTAAAAAGGTGAACGATTCAAATTATGATTCTGTAAATTTTAATGACTCTAGTGACACCTCCCTTACCTTTCTATCATTAACTTACTCACAGAATTACACATGCTCCCAAGTTATTAAATACTTCAGGTTTTGTTTCCCCAATTTCTTATCCAAATGTTTAACCCACTGCTGCCATGCCCCAGACTCAGTTGCTCAGAGGGAGTGTAAATGAGATCTACTTGGTGCCTCTGCTTCCAAGTCGTGGCAGAGACGTCATGAGCCAGGAGGGAGAATAGCCAACCAATTACAATTACCTAACTTCCCCAATCCAGACAATTGTTTGAATATGCACTTGATTTATAAGTAACCTTATGGATTCATATTTCACACAAAATAATAACTGTAGAAATAAAAACTTAAAAAAACAAATTGTCTTGCAGCACCTTAGAGACTAACAAAAAATGTAAATAGTATCATAAGCTTTTGTAAGCACAATCCACTTCTTCAGCTGAGTGGAACAAGGGGTCCGAAGGTTCAAATATATAGAAAAAGAGGGGAGATGGGGAGGGAAAGAGAAGAGGAAAAAGTCTTGTCAAATTAGAGTGTCCGTGCTAACTGAAGCTAATAGAGTGGGGTGTGGTACTTAGTTTTTTATGTCATTAAGTTGTTGAATATAGTGGCTCATCCCGTTCTTGTCTTTGTTCAAACCAATTTGTACCGCTAAACCTCTTGCTCCATTCATCTGAAGAAGTGGGTTGGGCCCACAACAGCTCATGGTACTATCTACATTTTTTGTTAGTCTCTCTAAGGTGCTGCAGGACCATTCATTTTTTTTAAAGTTACAGACTAACATGGCTACCCCGCTGAGATTGTAGAAATAAAAGAAGCACCCTTTTGTTATGCTTAAGTTCTATTATATTAAATACTTCGAGTCTCTGATTTATTGTAATTTGTATTTTTTTAAATAGCTGACATGGAAGAGGGCAGATTTGAAAAAAAAGTTGAAAGTTACATTTGTAGGTGAGGCTGGTCTTGATATGGGTGGCCTAACAAAAGAATGGTTTCTTCTCCTTATTCGCCAGATTTTTCACCCGGACTATGGTGAGTCCTCATAATGTACTTTTTAAATGAACAGGTTAAAACCAAGATTAATCAAAGCAGGGATGGATAGGCATTTTTAGTTTTTCATCACCCTGGATCTTCATCACCCATCCACCCTGGATCTTTTTTCAGTATTCTCTGTTGGGTCACGTAGCTCAGTTGGAGGAGTAAGGGTGGGCTCCGTCATTTGGGAAAGATGGGAGTGGGAGGAGGTAGAGAGAGGTAAGAACCAGGAGCAGACAAACCAGCCAGCTGCAGTTATTTGCTGCCACTGTGAAATCAAAATATAGGAATATTTTATGTTAGGAAAAAAGAGGAAAAGCTCAATGCCTACAAAATGGAAAGTGTTGGTTGCTGAGCCAATTGAGAACAATTGGCATGCTGCTAAGACAGTTCTAAGTGTCCTGGAAGAGCTGAGACCTTTATTTCAGTGACACATCAAATTTAGAGACTTTCGGGGTGAAGACTTAGGTCAGTTCTCCAGTCTGATAAGTATTATTCTAATTCCTGCTTTTCTTCTCGCTTTCTGTGCCCGTCACTCTTTGTATTCTATTACACTCTCTCTGAGTCCCCTGTTTTTCAAGGCATTGAGTAGAAATCTGAGGAATTCAGGACTGGCAGAAATTCTTTCTGTGTTCTGCCATTGGCTTGTTATTCCACTTAGTTTCCAGTTCAGGGGCTTTCCAGAGGTGAGGATCTTCTTTAAGTTGTAGAAGCATGGGACAAGGCTACTGACTTTTCTGGGAGAGAGAGGTGGGATAGCTTAACCAGGAATGATGAACCTTTTTTGGATTGGGGACCACTGGGCATACACACAAGTGAGAAGCAAAACAAAAACAAAAAAAATCCAAACCCTCACTGATGTGGCCCCTGACTGGAAGGAGAAAGACATTTTTCACATTCCCCTCACGCACCAGAGCCTAAGGGGACCCAGTCTATAGGATTTTGTGTGCTCAAGCTACAAGGTGGGGGGGACAGTAGATGGGCTGGAACACCAGCATGGGGCTCCCCAATGCTGGGGGGAGCCCCAAGCCTTGGGGGCTGGATCCAGGCAAGTTGGGGACTGAATCTGGCCCCTGGGCCTTAGGTTCCCACCCTTCAGCCATTATGTCTCAGAAGGATCATATCCTGTCTCACTGCCTCATGCATGTTCTTGTGCAATAATTCAGTTTACTGCATGGTTTACTAATAGACCAGGTAGAATAATTTAAATCTATACAAGCTACACAGCTAAGAGCGTGTATACACTTGGAAATTTACCAAAAAGACAACTCCAGAATAATTATTTCAGATTGCTTGATTGAATATATTTGAGCATATCTAGAAAAGGAACTCTTATTGTGGAGTTTGTATTGAAATAGCTATTCCAGAATAATCATTGGAACCAAGCACTGGGACCTCCCATCTCACTAGGTCTCACCCAAAATTCTACAAGCTTGAGTCATCTGGCAAAGGAGCTAGCTAGGGTTTTTTCTTTGCTGTGTAGACATACCTTCAAAAGCCAAAGCACAATAACTGTGTAGATGCTGGACATGCCTGCATGAGGTACTGTTCCTTACTTGAAAATTGTGAACATGGTGGTCAGTATTGCACTATCCAGAGGGTTTCTTAATCTCTTCAGTTTCTAAGCCACATATCCCAATGCTATTATTAGAACATATTTTGCTATTTTTTCCAGCAATTTCAACTCACTATAACGCTCTATTTTTTGTTTCTATATATAGAGACCTTAAATACAATTCTTTAACAAATTGACTTTAATGTTGCCAATGTCAGTATTGAGTGATTGGTTTCTGAGACAGTCCACAGCCGTGCCTTATGTGCCTATAAGGCTTGTGACTTTTGTATCCTCCAAGATTGACAAATGACTACCTGTACTTCTCTGGAAAGGAAGGAAAATATCTAAAATGAAAGTACTCCTTGATACACACATTCTGTTAGCTATAAAGAGGCTGAAGGAAACTTGAAACAAAAATATGCTTTGGGGAGATTTTTTTCATTGCAGATAATGTGAAATAATTTTTACATTTCACAGGTATGTTTACATATCACAAGGATTCACACTGTCACTGGTTTAGCAGCTATAAATGTGATAACTACTCTGAATTCCGATTGGTTGGAGCTGTATCCTTTGCTGTCCACTTGAAGGTGCTATCTGCATAGTAGTTTAATCAGTTACTAACTGTAAAAACAAAAAGCTAGGAACTATAATTACACAATATCAGAATTAGTTTTTATTATGCGTTCCTTTTTTTATTAAAAGATTTTTTTGTTTTAAAGAATACACTGAGTAGTGATTCTTGTAGGAAAATTAAAAATAAAGAAAATACATATTGTGTTCATGTGTACATATTGAATACAAAAAACTACACTAAAATATTGAGTTTGCAAAATCAAGCACTCTTAACTTAGAAAATTAAGAATTAGATTTTTGATGTATGGAATCCCTATTAGCAACAAGTTTGAAATCTTTATTAATAGTTTATTAAATATAAAGTTTCATCTTTAAAATTGAATCTTTGGTTTAAGTGTTGAAAACATTTTCTTGCTGTCTGTTAAACTGTCCGATATATAATCTAGTATAGGTTACCCACTCTGCTGTTTTAAAT
Source organism: Pelodiscus sinensis (assembly GCF_049634645.1). NCBI lineage: Eukaryota > Metazoa > Chordata > Testudines > Trionychidae > Pelodiscus > Pelodiscus sinensis. Next base: position 40,804,829 of record NC_134718.1, read on the forward strand.
GGCATAACTTGCAAACAAAATCATAAGCACTAGACTAATTGAAAAAAAGTAAAATAATTAAACAGTACAGCTATAACAAATAGCATGAATACATAAATAGAATTTAATTAGCTAAATATAAAAAGAAAACTGCATTGTATAAAAGGCAGCAAATGTGATGGTTTATATTTTTGTTTATTAGAACTGGCATATTTAATAAATTGCAACTAGTAGCCTTGTCCTTGTATTAAGTTTTATATAAGGGAAATAGCCCATTCTTTACCCACTTGACTACCTAGCATAGGAGGATTAAACTAATGGGAAGTAATATCAAATCTGGCAGTAACAAGTAACAACTCCAGAAGAGGCATCTTTTCTTGATGGAAACTCCTCGGGTAGAACAATAGTCATATTGATTTGTACAAAAAAGCCTAAAATCAAACCCATTTCTCACTAAGACCTCTGTAGAATTTTGTATATTAAAGACCATATCTATAGTTTCAATTTAATTTTTTTATATTATAGTAGTTCTATATTGTGTAAAGCAATTTTTTAATCTTAAGTGTAAAAGAATTCAGGTGTTGAAAAGAAGTGTTTTATTTGATCATGCTGATTCTTTTAGTTTAATAATTCTTACATTAGACACATAGGGTATGTCTACACTGCATTGCTATTTCGGGATACCAGAGGTATCCCGAAATAGCTACCCTGCGTCTTAACAAGCCACCCATTGTTTTGAAATATTTTTCGAAATAACGGGTGTACTATTTCAGCATCCTGGTAACCCACGTTCCATGAGGGCTAAGGAATGTTTTGAAATAGCGTGTTATTTCGAAATTTGGTGCTGTGTAGACGTGCCAAATTTTAAAATAGCCTATTTTGAAATTCATTCGAAATAAGATAAGCAATTTGTGTAGCTCAAATTGCGTATCTTATTTTGAGGTTAGGGTGCCATGTAGATGCACCCATACTCTTAAAAGAATGATGACAATGTGGAAAAAAAGAAACAAAATGAGAAAGCAATAAAGTATGTTCAATACTTCTGGAATATTCTTGGAAAGAGTGCAAATATTTTCTAAAACAGTGTTTCTTAAACCTTTTAAGACCGAGAAACACCAAACAATATTTTTTATTTATGGGGAACACCAAGGATTTTTGTTGAGCAAAGAAAAAAGGAAGCTTGCCCCTTTTAAGGATGGCCATTTGAACTCTGTTCTCTCTGTCTATGGTGACCAAATTTTCTGAACCAAAATTAGGGACACATTACCTATACCCCCTGACCTCTGTTTACTATTCCCTTCACTCTTTGGATAGACACATGACCAGAAGTAAAAGTAACCCCCTCTAAGAACTTTTCCCACAATCCTCCTACCCATAGGGGATGAATTTGGCCCCCGCCGAACCCTCTCTCCTCTGGTGCTGGTCTCTCTCCTGCAGATGTCTACCCTTCTGCTTCACCTCCAGAATTCTCTGGCACCTGCACCTTCCTTTACCCCTGCACTCTTCTGGTGTTTCCTCCTTCCCTCACTGCACCTGCCCCCTTGCCCTCTTTCTCCCTGATGCCCATCCCCTCACCACCCTCTGCCCCAGTTCCTCTCATACCCTTCTGTGCCCTCACACATGACTTGCTCCATCTCTGCCTTCCTCACGCCCACCCCTCCTTTCAACTCTTCTCCCAGCACCTCCCCCTCCCCTTGCTTCCTCTTGCCCCCAATGCCCTTCCCCTCTCGTCTCCCAGCATCACCCTGTCCCCTCCACCTTCCCACCCCCACTGACACTTCTGCTCCCTCCTCCTGCCTTTTTCCTCATTGTCTCCACTTGGTACCCTGGCATTTGTGTCTCCTCCACCCTGTCCCTTGGTTCCTTCCTGTTTCTTCTCCTGCCCTGCCCCCCTCCCCTCAACACAAGCCCCTTCCTCTCCCACCCTCCTTCCCCCTAGTTCTCTCCGAGCCCCTCTCCTACCTTTTGCCTTCCAGTTTGCGGGGCTGGAGTCTGTGGTCGGGCCCCAGAAGTCCCCAAAGTCCTGGCCCCAGCTACTTCCAAGGCAGAACTGCTTGCCGTGCCTGAAGCTGGGCCGCCCATGGTGCTAATGTTAGTGCTGCATTCCAGTCCCCACACCAGCTTTGGCTCCCATTAGAAGGAGCACCGGAGGTGGGGAGAGAAACCCCCACCCTTCTAGATCTTGCCTGTGTAGAGCGGCTGTGTGAGCAGGTCTATGCACTGCCGCTCCCCCAGCAGAGTGGAAAGGGGCGGGAAGAGATAGGGCCATGCACAGAGCGCACCAGCAGAGCCCGAACATACCCCGTTCTGCAGTGCTCCAGCTGGGCTCTGCACGGTCTCTGCTGGTACTTGGTGGCAGCTCCCAGGAGCAGCTCACTGGCTCCAACCAGCGCCTCTCCCCCATCGGCAGTGGTGGCAGCCGCCTATGGATGGAGTATGCCGGGCTTGCTGCGAACGGTGGAGGCAGTCCCGCAGCGAGTGGGAGGAGAGACTTGCCGGACAGCGGCGCATGCTGCATGGGAGTTCAGAGCTTTGGACACTGCACGCCACCAGCAGTGGCCCTGGCTGCCTGCTCAAAGCACCAAGGGAGCTGCTTACATGCTGGGTGGAGGCAGGGAGTTGCTGCTGTGCCACACTAGCACTGGGTATCTTTCAATCCGGGACTATCCCAGGGAAAAAACGGAACACATGGTCACCATATTTCTGCAGCACACCGGTTTGGCGCGGAACACAGTTTAAAAAATGCTGTTCTAAAGTGATCTGAAAAAGAATGTTACCTATAATAGGAATGTGATTTTCTACTTAACATCTGCCATGTATAGCTTATGGGACTTGCTGTATATAATAGTATCACCTTGGATATTCGCTTCCCACCTTGCTGCTACAAGAAACTTTTGAGTCCTCCCATTGTTCCCTGTGATCAGAACACACCTGTAGGCAACAGTAACGTTACATTAGAAGACCTATGTCAAATTATGCCAGTAAGTATAAAGCAATACTTTAAATAATAGTTGATTTAAATAATAATTGTTTTCATTTTTGGGTACTTTGTTGCTTCTGTTTCATTTAAACATAGCAGAATATTTTTACATGCTAAGGCTCTTTTGTATATACTTTACAAACCACACTCCTATTATACAGACATTTTCTCTTTTATTGACAATCATATTTATTTATGTTTTGCTTATAAAAGATTGAGCAAAATTTTCCTTTCTGCCATTTGAGTTTTGAGAATTTAAAAAACTACACCTACAGATGAAATTTCACATCTAAGAAATTTATTATACAGATGTCCACTGCAAGAGACCATTGATTTCCTTTGCAATCCATGGTATCATTCAGTGCAGTAAAACTCTCAAGATCATACATGAGTCAGTTCTGTATCTAAGAATTCCAAGTTACAGTTATAAATGGCTGTAGCCATTTAATTGACCTCAGTTCATCTATAACTACCTGCTATATCATTCTCATTCTTCATTCCTGTAGATTAAAAAAGCCCATAAATTTGTAGTGGTCAGATTCTTTTATAGTAATTTACTGAGTTAGTTTCTAAAATTGAGTAGAAATATTCTAAAATCTGCATCAGCACAAGATGTCATATCCTAAAAAGAGTTTGGGATTACAAAAAAAAAAAAATGTACCCTACAGTTGGAAGATGTTGCTACCCTATTGCTAAGGATCTTCTTATGCTGATAGGTACTTGAATTAGTATTACTTTTTTGTATGGCACCAGATTCCAGGGTAGGGGTAAGAAGCATGAGCTCAGTCTTAAGCTTCTCCCCCTGGATTGAAGTCTGACCTACTCAACTCCTTTCTTCAGAAGTCTCAGAATCCTCGACTTTGAAATCAGAGATGATCTTTGGGTCCAGCTTCTCCAACAAAGAAACCACCAGATCGTAAATTGAAGACAAGATCTTCAGATCTTATTTTGCCTCGCAAGAAACCACTTTATCTATCAGTAGGTTCCATTTTTGAATACTGAGAGTCTTAGTTCCTCTTGCATTCATATTGAAGAGGAAGGGGGAGGCAATGCATTCCTCCAGATACACATATGCAGACCAGACAGTAGATTTACAAAGCTTTTTAGGAGCCTAAAGATGCAGATAGGTGCCTAATGGGGCTTACAAATGCACTCTGTGAATTAAATGCCTAACTTCTATTGACTTTCAGTGGGAGATAGGTACCTAACGTTTATAAGCTTTTATTTGTCAATTCCAGTAAGCACCTACCTGCATGTTTAGGTACCTGAATACATTTGTAGATCTAGCCTATGGTGTCTTCATGCCATAAAGAGGAGTAACATTGTATTGGCTGGACATAGAATGGGCTATTAGTTACCATCTGGACTACATGGCTCTGTCGATGGAGCCATGTAGATTTGTTGACATGGCAAAGGGAAATGAAGCGGCAATTTAAATAATCGCCACGTCATTTAAATTAAAATGGCTGCCGTTCTGCGCCGATCAGCTGTTTGGCGGCACAGCGCTGTAGTCTGGACATTCCGCGGTTGACATCAAAGGCATTTGTCAACCTCCCTGGTAAACCTCATCCCACGAGGCATAACGGGGAGGTCGACAAATGCCTTTGATGTCGACCTTGGAGCATCCAGACTACAGCACTGTGCCACCAAACAGCTGATCGGCACAGCGCGGCAGCCATTCTAATTTAAATGTACCGGCGATTTAAATCGCCGCTTCATTTCCCTTTGCCTACAACCCTAATCTACGTGGCTCTGTCAACGGAGCCATGTAGTCTAGACGTGCCCATGGAGTCTTTTACTAGTTCATCACAGTTAATTGGGCATTTCAGATTACATTAATCCCTCAGTAAAATGCCTCTGAATTCCCATTGTAGGAGTATAATAGACAATTACAGAACCAATGATGTCAAAGGAGTACTAATTTTAAAAAAATATAATTTAAGAGCTGCTCTCGAAATATTAGCATTTGATCTTCACTTCAGTGTCAAGAGTGTCATGATTAAACAATATAAAGCTGGAAGCTAAACTTTTAAGTGGCAGCCGTATACATTTGCAAAATACATGCATTCTGGGTGTTAGTATTTCAAGCAGCCATTCCCCTGGTAGAATAAGATCTTAGTCTGTATGGCACTGGTACTCTAGCTTGCTTATTACAGACTTGAATACTAAATTTAATCTACTTGAATAAGTGTGATATAGTGGTGGTAGGAAAAATGCTCAGGGAGCCCCTTCCTTGTGAACTCTTCAGTTGTACCTTTTTTTCAGAGAGCGCCTCTGGGGAACGATTACTGATAAATAATCTCCATTTGTTTAAAAATAACTAACAGTGGTTTTTTTAGGTCAATTTGTAGCTGATGATGGAAAAATGAAATTCAGTATGAACATATTAGAAACAAGTGCCTTTGCCTGGTGAGGGGAAAAATTCAAATATATAGTTATAGCAGAAAAATCATTTCTGCACATGCGGAGTAGCATGTTGCTTTATGTATAGTATCCTTTAATGTACAATTTTGCCTAAGGTGTTTCTTGGTAATAAGATTTACTTTAAAAGGACAAGGTGAAATTGAAGCTAATTTTGTAATTTTTTTTCCCTCAGGAGTTGGCCCATGGACTAAGTGAGCTTCTATCCTATGAAGACAACGTTGAAGAAGATTTTTATTCAACCTTCCAGGTACTGTAGGAACTAAAAGTGTACAGTTTATAGTAATAGTTGACACAGCTCAGAGTATTTATTTATAGATTTATTTTAAAAATAATTTAAGAACTGCTTTCCCGGTATCACAGAAAGTGTTTGTTGATTTTTTCGAGTTCAGTGTGGCTAGGGTTAAAGAGCTATAATTTAGCTCAAATTTCACCTTGTCCTTTTGAAGTAGATCAAAAGTGACTACAGGACTCTGGGAGTATGAGTGAAGGAGTTTCAAGTGCAGATGGTATTCTCTTCTGTCTTTCCTGTCAAAGGTAGGGGCCCAGTCAGAGACACATGCATCCTGGAAGTGAATGCCTGGTATAGCCAGGAGGGCATTGGCTTCCCTGACCACAGGATGCTGTCCCAAAAAGGACTGCTAAGCAAGGATGGGGTTCACCATTTGAGGAAGGAGAAGAGAGTATTTGGATTTAGACTGGCTAACCTAGTGAGGAGGGCTTTAAACTAGGTTCAACAGGGGCAGGTGACCAAAGCCCACAGGTAAGTGAAAAACATGGAGACCTGGGAGATGGCTCAGAAATTGGAGGGGGCATGGGCTATAATAGCAGACATAAAGGAAGGAGAAGCAGAACTGGGGGGCAAAATCAAATCAATATCTTAGATAACTATATACAAATGCAAGAAGTATGGGGAATAAACAGGAAGAACCTGAAGTCCTAATGAATCAGTCCAACTATGACATAGTTGGTATCACAGAGACACTTGATGAGATAATACACATGATTGGAATATTGGTATAGAAGAGTACAGCTTGCTCAGGAAGGATAGGCAGGGAAACAGGGAGGAGGTGTTGACTTGTATATTAAAAATGAATACACCTGGACTGAGGTAGAGATGGTTGTAGAAGACAGACTTGTTGAGAGTCTCTGGGTTAGATTAAAAGGGGTAAAAAACAAGGGTGATGTCATGCTAGGGGTCTACTGCAGACCATCAACCCAGGCAGAAGATGTGGATGAGGCTTTTTTAAACAGCTAAGAAAATCATCCAAAGCTCAGGACTTGGTGGTAATGGGAGATTTCAACTATCCAGACATATGTTGAGAAACAAACACAGATGTTAGTTAACTAGCACAGCAGGGCACAGTTATCCAAAAATTCTTGGGCTGCATTGGAGACAATTTTTTATTTCAGAAGGTTCAGAAGCTACTGGAGGGAAGCTGTTCTTGATTTGATTTTAACAAATAGGAACTGGTTGAAAATTTGAAAGTGGAAGGCATCTTGGGTAAAAGTGATCATGAAATGACAAGAGTTCATGATTCTAAGGAATGATAGATGGGAGAACAGCAAAATAGAGACAGTGGATTTCAGGAAGGCAGATTTTAGTAAACTCAGAGAACTGGTAGGTTAGGTCCTATGGGAAGTAAGACTAAGTGGAAAAACAACCGAAGAGAGTTGGCAGTTTTTCACAGGGACATTATTAAGGGCCCAAAAGCAAACTATTCTGTTGTGTAGGAAAGATAGAAAGTATAGCAAAAGACTACCTTGACTTTACCAGATCTTTCATGATCTAAAAATAAAAAATGAGTTGTATAAACCTGGTCAAATTACAAAGTATGAATATAAGCAAACAACACAAGTATGCAGAGGCAAGATTAGAAAGGCAAAGGCACAAATCTAGCTAGGGACGTAAAGGGTAACAGGAAGACGTTCTACAAGTATATTAGCAGCAAGAGGAAGACCAAGGACAGGGTAGGCCCATTATTCAGTGAAGAGGGAGAAACAATAACAGGAAACTTGGAAATGGCAGAGGTGGTTAATGACTTCTATGTTTCGGTTTTCATCAAGAAGATGGATGATGACAGGATGCCTAACATACTGAATTCTAGTGGAATTGAGGTACGTTTAGAAGTTTAAATAAAAAAAGAACAAGTTAAAATTACTTAGAAAAGTTAGATGTCTGAAAGTCACAATGGTCTGATGAAATGAATATAAGAACATAAGAACAGCCATAGTGGGTCAGAGCAAAGATCCATCCGGTCCAGTATCCTGTCTTCCGACAGTGGCCAATGCAAGATGCCCCAGAGGAAGTAACAGAATAGGGAATCATCAAGCAATCCCTCTCCCATCACCCATTCCCAGAAGATCTGACAGAGGCTAGGGAATACCATTCCTACCCATCTTGGCTAATGTATTCTAGAATACTCAATGAGCTGATAGAGGAGGTATCTGAGCCTTTAGCTATCATCTTTGAAATATCATGGAAATTTCAGAAGACTGGAAATGGGCAAATAACTCAGGAAATTAAATAATGTCACAGACAAATCATGTCACATCAATTTGATAGCTGTCATTGATAGGATAATAGGTTTTGTGGATAAGAGAGAAGTGGTGGGTGGTGGACAAGGTATACCTAGACTTTAGAAGGGCATTTGACATACTCTCACATGACCTTATCAATAAACTAGAGAAATACAACCTAGATGGGGCTATTATAATATGTGCATAACTGTCTGGATAACCATTCTCAGAGAGTAGTTATTAATGGTTCACAATCAGGCTAGAAGGACATAATAAATGGGGTTCCGCAGGGGTCTGTTTTGAGACTGGTTCTTTGTTCAGTATTTTCATCAATGATTTGTATGGTGATAAACTTATTGGCTGTGACTACACTGGCATGAATTTCCGGAACTGCTTAAAACGGAATACTATTCCGTTTTCAGTTTTTCCAGAAAAGGAGCGTCTACATTGGCAGGCAAGCCCTTTTTCCGGAAAAGCGTCTGTGGCCAATGTAGACGCACTTTTCCGGAAAAGAGCCCTGACCGCCATTTTCGCGATCGGGGCTTTTTTCCGGAAAAGACTACTGGGCTGTCTACACTGGCCCTTTTCTGGAACAGTGTTCCAGAATAAGGACTTATGCCCGAGTGGGAGCAGAATAGTTTTTCCGGAATAGCGGCTGATTTTGTACAGTAGAGCGTCGTTGCTCTTCCGGAAATTCAAGGGCCAGTGTAGACAGCTCGCAGCTTATTCCGGAAAAGCGGCTGATTTTCCAGAATAAGTGGCCCAGTGTAGACACAGCCATTAAGCTTGCAGATGATACCACGCTGGGAGGGGTTGCAGCCGCTTTGGAGAATAGGGTCAAAATTCAGAATGATCTGTACAAACTAGAGAAATTGTCTGAGGTAAACAGGATGAAATTTAATAAGGACAAATGCAAAGTGTTCCACGTAGGAAGGAACAATCAGTTTCACATATACAGAATGGGAAGTGGTTGTCTAGGAAGGAGAACGGCTAAAAAGGATTTTGGGGGTTATGTGGACCGCAAGTTAAACATGAGTCAGCAGTATGACACTATTGCAAAAAAAAGCAAACATGATTCTGGGATGCATTAACAGGAATGTTGTGAGCAAAAATGAGAAGTCATTCTTCCACTCTATTCTGCACTGATTAGGCCTCATTTGGAATACTGTGTCTAGTTCTGGGTACATTTCAAGAAAGATGTGGAGAAATTGGAGAAGGTCCAGAGAAGAGCAACAAGAATGATTAAAGGTCTAGAGAACATGACCTATGAAAGAAGACTGAAAGAACTGGGCTTATTTAGAGAAGACTGAGAGGGGATATGATAGCAGCTTAAGTGTCTAAAAGGGTTGTGGCAGGTTCAGTCCCAGTTCTGGGTCCTGGACTCCTTGTCTGCCCACTATCCCGCAATTTAGGGGCTGCGGTACAAGTCTCACTTGTGTTTTCTTGGCACTTGGCCTTCTGTCCTTTGGCAAAACAATGGGGCGTTGGGGCCGATACTCTTGGCCAGTCGGGGCAGAGTAAACAGTTCTTCTCAGACACCAGCTGAAGTTTCTGGCCACCTGGTGAGGGGAGAACCTCCAAACACTCCCTGTCGGAGCCCCATACCTCCCCCTGAAGCCTTTAACAGTGCTGATGATGATCTGCTCAGCTCCTCCGAGTCTCCTTATCAGTTGTTCGTTCTTCTCCACATCTACACTCCAAACTCCTTCTCCACTTTCCCTTACCCTCCCCCACAGAGAAGGTTTTTAAAGAGGTCCTGGGGCAACCTGAAATCAGCTCACCTGGCCCTTAATTGATTCATAGCAGCACTGTCTCAGCTGCCCCTGATTAGCCAAGGCTGTTGCTGGGTTTTTTTCAGAGCTGCCTCTCTTCCCTTCCATCAAGCCCTTTATCCTGTCCTATTACAGGGTGTTACAAGGAGGAGGGAGAAAAATTGTTCTCCTTGGCCTCTGATGGTAGGACAAGAAGCAATGGTCTTAAATTGCAGCAAGGGAGGGTTAAGTTGGACATTAGGAAAAACCTCCTGCCTGTCAGGGCGGCTAAACGCTGGATTAAATTGTCTAGGGAGGTTGTGGAATCTCCATCACTGGAGCTATTTAAGAGCAGGTTGGATAGACCTCTATCAGGGATGATCTAGATCGGGGGTGGCCAACCAATTACAGACAAAGAGCCAAAATAGTGGTGGATACAGCGCAGAGAGCCAAGGGAAAGAAGTTGAGGAAAAAAAAAAAAGCTGCCCCTTTCAGAGCTGCGTGTGGCCCAAGCAGGCTTCTGTCAGCTACAGCGTGAGCTCTTGCTGTCTCAAGCGGTGCCTTGACCAGAAAAGGAAAAAAGGTCAGAGCAGGGGAACGCAGAATAGGTGCAGGATCTGCAATTTATCCTTTAAAGAGCCGCATGTGGCTTGCAAGTCGCGGGTTGGCCACCCTTGGGTGCTTGGTCCTTCCATAAGGTCTGGGGCTGCACTCGATGACTTCTCAGGATCCCTTCCAGTTCTATGATTCTATAAAGCTTGCTCCAGCTTAAAAAGTGTCAGTCTAGCCTGGGAGGATGGCCCAGACAGATGTTTGCTGTGGCTTTGGAGGACTTAATCATTTTGGGACTGAAGTTGGCCTGGAAGCCTGATGTAGGCAAAGGTCTACCCAACTTGAAAGACTTGTTCTAGCTCTGAAAGCCTTTATCTAATCTGTACCAGTCTGAAGACAGTTGTTAGGTCCGACATAGGTGTGTTCTAGTTCCAGGCTTTTTTGCTTTAGCTAGGAGTTATATTGTCACCGAGCAGTTTAATAATCTTTATAATCTAAATTATTTTCATTCCTGTGGGGCCTACAATTAAAAGAGAATGTATTTCTTCTAATATATGTAACATCTTAAATCTTTTTCTGAATCTTTCTCCTTCATGGTATCTGAGTCTTACCATACAATTAATACATGTGTTACTACTATGTGACTGGGTTCCTTTTTACTTTTTTTAAAGTATATTTATCAAGAAAAATAAAAAAACTAAACACACAATTTTAAAAAACTCTAAGAAATATGCAGAATTAATTGATATGTGACTTATTTACTATAAAGAACTAAGGAGATACATGTACTATATCATCTTCCCTCTTTCTTCAGGTTTTCCAAGAAGAATTTGGAGTCATAAAATCTTATAATCTAAAGCCTGGTGGTGATAAAATTCCAGTTACAAATCAGAACAGGAAAGGTAAAATATGCTAACTGAAATGAACCTAACTTCACTTGTAAATATAGATTTTGTTGTTTAGCTAAGTAGTAAAAAAAAAATCAGCATGCACTTGCTAATATACTTTCTATTTTAGTGATATGTAGAATAAAATGTATTTTAAAAGTTTTAAATTATTTCAACTCAGTTAAGGACAATAAAATAAATGATAGCGTGAAAGAATTGTATTAAGATCTAATAACAGGATATCAAATTCTTTTTTTAGAATATGTGCAGCTTTATGTTGACTTCATTCTCAACAAATCAATCTACAAACAATTTGCAGAGTTTTATTATGGATTCCATAGTGTCTGTGATTCATATGCATTGATGGTAAGAATAAAATGAAAAGTCTTTATTATAAACTTTATTTAAATATTCTGAAATCTGCATCAGCACAAGATGTCATATCCTAAAAAGAGTTTGGGATTACCTTATGGATTATCTCTATAATGTGGGCAGGAATTTGGCAGCTTCTGGCACCACTTCTTCTCTCTTCCAGTCTTTCATGGCCTCTTCAGCTGCTACATCCATCCCTCTTCTCATGAATCAAGAAGCCAATCAGAAACTGGCAGGGAAAGGAGCTGGCACTGGAACTTAGTACTTAGTCTGCATTTGTTTTTCATCATTTTACTCACCTGACAGTACAAGTACATAGCTTGCATAGTCCCATGGCAGTGTTGCAAGTTTGAATGTAATAATAATTAACACAAGATGAAAGACAGCTGTCTTAATTGGCATTACATAATTGGAGATTATTAGTTAAAGATTGATACAGAATTAGGGATGTGAATGGGTAACCAGTTAGTTGGTTACTCGGTAAGCATCACTTTTACTGGGTAACGGTTAACCAAGTTCCCTGGGAGCAGCCCCCAGCAGCAGCCTGCCAACTGGGGCAGACGGCTCCTCCAACCCCAGGAACCAGCTCCATGAGGCTGGGGCAGAGGCTGGCCTCAACAGCCAACTCTAGCATAGGAGCAGGCAGTCAGCCCCCAGCCCAACTGCAAGGACTAGCTCCCAGGCCTAGCACAATCGAGCTGGAGCGGTCCTCTGACCCAGATCCCACTTAGTCAATTAACCAGTTAAACGATTAATTGGTTAACTGATTAATCAGGATTTTACATCCCTATACAGAATAGAGAAAGTATACTTTACTGCTTTCTCTAAATAATGAAGATGGCAGCTTGTTCTCTTTTTATATGTAAAAAAATAACTAGGGAAATGATGGCAATTTAATCACTTCCCACTAACTTTCTAAAATGTATTCCTTTATGTACTATTTTAGGACAAAGTTTATTTGTTGGGAGAGGAAAATCTACTTTCCCACAGCTGAGTGTTTGTTTTGTTTTAATGTATTTTACTATGTATTGAATTTTTATGGTATTTTAATTTACATGATTGACATGCTAAAGAAATTTATGACTGCAGTTATAGTTATTATGAATATCTGTTCCAGCAAGCACTTCCCAATGATTTAATAACATCTATGAATGTATCATTATTTTATAAATAACAGAAAACATTTGCATTCACAAATATCTGATATTAATCACAGAACATAAGCACCCCTTAATATTAATAGGTTTCTTTTGTTAGTGCCAGGATTTTCTTCCTGGACATCTGAACTAGATTAAAGGAGTTAAAAGTTTAAACACATTTCATTACTGAATACATGCCTTCTTTGTTTTCTTACTCAGTAAGGTTTAACTTTATCACAGAAAAAAAGTTTCTGGTTAATTGGCTTAGTTTTACAGGTTTTATGATCTCAGCAGAGATTAAATATTGATTGTAAGCCAGAAATCCCAGTCAAGGAGTATATCCTTCCCAGTTGTTGACCAGAGAGCACTGAATTTGATGATATCACAGCTGCAGACTCATATTGCGGCTGCAGGCAACAGTTTATTCCTGCCTGGGTAGGGAAGAGTTGCTTGGGATCAGCTTTATGTTAATGTGGTTCCTAATGTGACCAATTGGATGCCAATGAGTTGCTCCAGGCTTTTGCTTCTTATTGACTGGGAGCTTTTCTAGTCCTGAATTTAAGATGACAGCAGTTCATACATACTTCTGCCTTGCTCCCTACATTTGCAGGGACCTCAGTAGTACTCAGGAGGAAGAGTGTGAGGCTTATAACTAGTAATATGTATAGGGTAAAAACTTTCCATTCTCAGTAACTGGAGAATTGAAATATTGTATAGGGAGAACTAGATGACCTAGAAGACTGGGATAATAGAAATTAAATGAATTTTAATAGTATCAAGTGCAACATCATGCACTTGAGAAATAATGGAATGAATTTCTATTACAAGCTGAGGCTCAGTCATTAGAGACAACAGAAGTAGAGAGAGACCTGGGTGTGTTGGTTGATCACAGGACCAGCAATAAGATGCATCTGGGGAAAAAAAAGAACTAATATGATCTTAGGATATATTAGATGAGAAATTTCTAGAAGAGATTGGGAAATATTAATACCATTGTAAAAAGCCGTGGTAAGATCTCAATTGGAATACTATAAACAGATCTGGTAATGCATGAAAAATAAATTCAGAATGGTGCAGAAAAGGGTTACTAGGACGGTCAGGGCAATCTGAGGCCTATTTAATGAGAGGAGTCTGAAAAAGCTTAGTTTATTTAGCCTAGCAAAACAAAGACTGAGAGAGATGTGTGTGCGCACAAATATATCAAGGAGGTAAACAACCAGAGGGAGAAGAGCTATTTAAGCTACACAAAATGGTTGTCACAAGAACAAATGGATATAAATTGTTAATGTACAAATTAAGGATCAGAAGTTAGAAAATTGCTAACCATCAGAGGAATCTCCCAATAGAAGTAGAATGGGCAAGCAACCTACTTAATTTTAAGATAGAACTTGGTAAATTTGAGTGGGATTCTATGATGGGGTTGTATGCTGACAGGGGTTGGGCATAGTGGCCCAGTGGTTTATTCTGCATTTTTTTTCTCCTTCCTCTGAAGTATGAGAGAGGACACTGGACAGGGTGGGCCAGAGCTCTGAGGCATACAAAGAATTCCTTCTCATATGTGTGGCTGGTGAATCTTTCTCACAAGCTGAGTATCATTCTGATTACCATTTTTAGGTTCAGGAATGCATTTCCCCAAGTCAGTTTGGGAGGAATTGTGGGGAGGATTTGCCTCCCTCTCCAGTGTGGTGTGCATGTTTATTGTTAGAATCATGGGTATATCTCACTTATTCAATTCTTTGCCATTATAAAGGCTTTGAGTAATTGTGCACCTCAGTCCTTCGTGTTCTCTGGCTGTGGCTAGGGATGGAAGTGACTAATCAGTTAGTTAGTTGACTATCTGATAACCCAAAGCTTATAGATAGTCAATACACTAGTCAACTCATCGCTTCCCCCCTCCTTGCTGCCTCTATCAGAAAGAGGCAGCAAAGTGGGGGGGAAACGAAGATACTGGGGACAGCTGGCTTAAAAGCCGGTTCCCTCCAGCTCCATTGAAGGGGACAGGGTCCTCTCTGGGGCTTTTGTATATTTCAAAGCAGAAGCACTGCATGGAGCTCGGGGCCAGTGGAGGACTCAGAATACATTACAAGAGGAACCCCTCTTGTATATTACAAAGCAGAACATCATGCAGCACTTCCGCCTTTGAAATATAGCAACAGCTGAGCAGGCTCTTGCTACATTTCAAAGCAGAAGCACCCTAATCAACTAATCGAATAGTCGATGGAAATTCCATCAACTATTCAATTAGTTGATCAAATTTTAACATCCTTAGCTGTGGCATACAATAGTTTACTGATATTGGGCTCTGTACAGGGTAACTGGGTTCAGTTTAGGGCCTGTGAATGTAGGGTCATACTGTGAAGGTCAGATTCGATGGTGCAAATCAATGATTCTAAGTAAATATAATAAACATTAGGAAGAATAAGAGTAATAGTAATAACACACTAATGGATATTATCTACATTTATTTTGCTTCTTAGTAAACTATTTTAAAATTAAGCACTGAAGAACTGATCTTCCTGCAAAACAGTAAATACTGGAGTTCACATATAAACTTTTGTCCCTGAAAAATGCTCATCAGAAAACAATAAAGTTTGTCTACAATGCATAACAAAACACCTGGAATTAAATTTTTCTTGTTAGTCTGAATCATATGAGCATTATTATTTATTTTTTTAAAAAGTGTTCTGCCAGCAAATATTATGACTTTTTGGCAGCTACTTCGTCCAGAAGAGGTTGAAATTCTTGTTTGTGGAAGCCCTGAACTGGATATGTATGCTCTACAGAGAAACACCCAGTATGATGGCTATCTGAAAACTGATCTCACTATAAGGTAGACTTAATTTTTAATCTTCTTAATACGCATTTAGAAGAACAGTATAAACTGATGCACTAATGGGAACAATTAAAAATCTAATTTTCTATGTAGTCTCAAAGCACTAAGATGTAACTTCTAAAAAGATGTATCTCAAAATAAGATAAAATACTGTAGTCTTATGTCCCTTAAGTAAGAAAAGTTATTAGTCGTGTATGTAAAAGGACACCAATGTAATGAGTGGATTTATAATTTCCTATATTTTAATATGTTCTTTCCTTTCCAGAGAGTGCATGATCCACATAAACTATGGCTACTGTCTATACATAAACTGTAAAATGCATTAAAAATTGAGAAAAAAGTATTTTGCTCTGCTCTTTCTGTAATAGCCCTAGGAATTTCTTGTAACTATTAAGTTTTAAAAAAAAGTTTCAGAAAGAAATGTAAATGTGTATTTTTAACTAAACCAACCCTTGAATAATAAGGTCTTGTACGATACAGGAATATAGCTCAGCCAAAACATCTCTTCCCTTTACCCCACTTTGCCAGATACAAAATCTGGCTCTAAATAATGATGGGAGGAGAAGTTGAACAGTGAAATGTCACTATCACATTTTTTATAAGTGTTTAAAAATGCACATAAATACATTCACCGATTAACTATGTGAAACATGTTATATTAAGTAACAATATTTGAGCTTGAAGTGTAGTGATAACTTTAGGTTGCTTTTGTCAAGATACTAACTTTTTCCTTCCCTATTTAATATTGTAGATACTTTTGGGATGTAGTACTTGGATTTCCTCTTGATCTCCAAAAGAAGCTGCTTCATTTTACTACAGGAAGTGACAGAGTTCCTGTGGGAGGAATGGCTGATTTGAATTTCAAGATTTCAAAGAGTGAAACGTCCACTAACTGGTAAATAATTTTCAGTTGCACCCTTAATTTTTTTTAACAGAAGAGTGTTATTGTAACTATTCACTGCAGAAACTTCATACAGTATTACAAAGAGTCCTCATCCAAAGCTTTTGCTCAAGGTACTCTTACTTCCATTTCAACCAAGTAATGCATCTCCCTGTGTTCATTACCAAGCCACATGCCAACAAGGAAGCAACTTCAGAATTAAATGCATACATTTACCAAATGTTACTCCTTAGATGTATCAAGATCTGAATGTTCCTTTTTGGCAGAGCTAGCTTATTGTTAGACTCTGAGCACCAGCCTCCTGTGATGTAGGGCACTGCTTGTGAGTCATCCACAATATATGGACAACTAAGCAAGAAGAAACCTGTTACTTTAAAATAACTGTGGTTCTTCTACATGTGTTGTCCATATTTCACAATCCACTTTCCTCACTTGTACTGTCTCATAACACCTGGATTCTGTATTGGCAAAGAGTCTGAGTGTTAGGTGGGTTTTCCTAATCCTTTGTGTATTAAAGGGGGAGGTACAGGGACACTGCTAGCCAAAGAGAACCCATACTTGAGGGTATGGGGCACATGTGTACCAACAGTATTATACATATGAACAACACAAATTGAAACCCCAGTTACTGTGAGGTAACATGTTCTTTATGTGGATTTGTAAATGTACTACATGTAAATTAAAGTGTACAATAATATCCTAGTGCTATTATATTTATGTTGAAAACAAATGGTGCATTGTTTTTCATATGTGTTTAGGTTACCTGTGGCTCACACGTGCTTCAATCAGCTTTGCCTTCCTCCCTATAAGAACAAAAAAGAATTGAAGCAGAAGTTGATCATTGGAATTTCAAATGCAGAAGGATTTGGTCTAGAATAAGATGAAATATTTTAAGTAAAGGATTTTTATGTAGCACTCACTTTTCTCTTATTGTGCCTTTAAGCTTTTCATGTTTCTGTTTCTTGCAATATGCATTTGGTTTTGCTGTATGGCAATACATTTACTGCTTGCTTTTTTCACAAAGTAACTTTCATAAAATACAAAATGCTGCATTACTTGACAGAAGAAAGCTGAAGAGGTGACAAATTCCAGATTACAGTTTTGTCTCTGGTTATTCTCAGAGCACTTTATAATTAATCATAATTTATATCATGATGCATGTTCCACTGGGAAAGGAAACACAAAAAGGTTTCTTGATTAGATAAGACTAGTGGCAGAATGTCTTCAATGGCACACAATGGCAATAGTTATAACTGCCATTAATGTGAGTTTTGGGGCCATATTTTCATATTGAGACAAATAGCAATTTTAGCCTAGTTAAAATGTATACAGTTTTAATGTTTCATTATCAAATAATTAAGCAGGCTATTTAAAAAGCATGTAAATAACTGCCTATGAAAAATAGGATTTTGATAGTGCCATTAACTACTAAAGATATATTTTTACAAAATACACAGTTTTAGAGATTATATAGTCAACTTCTACAGATCAACAGAATTGATTTGTACAGGGATATTTAAAGTACTATTTTCAATGTAACTGGACTCAAGGACAAATTTTAAATATTTAACAGTCTTCAGACTAATATTATAAAATTGGCCGTAAACTAGTCAGTTTGGCTGTAGATAGTTTTTAACCATGTCTTAAAGAAATTGGATGTTGACAGGTCAGTTCTAAATTTCCTTAAATTACTTCAGAACTAAGTCTTCCACAACATATGGAAAATATTAAAATTTAAACTTGTGTATCATACTGTAATTTGATCAACAACTTGATGCTAGAAATCTTTTACTAAAATTTTATTGAAGTAATCTATGAAAAAGTGAATACAAGAACATATCAAATGCTGTAGCTTTCATTTAACTTGAAGGTCAGTGTTTAGATAATGGCTTTTTTCACTGCATACTGAATAAAGTAAATATAAAAATATTCTTTTCAAAAAGTTATATTAAATTTGGAGCTGGAGGACAAACTGATTGTAAACTAAAGCAAAATTTCAAGTCCGTTTTTATTCACATCCTGAGACAGTTAGCAACATACAGTATAGTATATTGTATTTTTTTACAATAAGTAATACCCACTGTATGTTGTATAGATTTTACAACTGAACTTATTTGCAATAACAAAGTATACAGTAATTTTTCTGATACTTTTCTTATTCTGGCTATTTCTTCCTTTCTATACTACTGACACACAACCAGCAGATTTCCACATTGGTTAATAAACTAATCTATCTATTTTGTAACTTAATGCTATTAATCCTTTAGTGAATAAGTACACAATTCATTCTTTTCTGATCCTTAAACAAGATAGTGATGTTTTACCATTTTTATTTTATTAGGAATAGAGGTTAGTGATGGGATTTTTGAGAGCGTTCTTGGCCTAACTCAGTTCCTCTTTCAGTCAGTGGAAAAACTACCATTGACTTCACTGGGCCCATTTTTTAGGCCAGTAATTGGTGCTTTTAAAAATACCATTCTAGAATTATATTTTTAATTTGGAAATCTAAAGTGAATCAGTTACACAAATCAAACTGTTTCATCACTGTACTGCCTGAACTAAGGACATTTAAAATGGCTAAAATACTAATAAGCACCAAAATGTAGGTGTATTTTAAAAATCAGAATTATGTATATTTTTATTAAGTAAACTGGAAACACAGTTTTTGTTTCTCAAAAGGGTGATTCATGGAAAGTCATCTTATGCTATTAATTAATAAAAATGTTATACAGTTTCTCTCGTAAAAATGCACAAAAGTCAATATTTTTATGACTCAAGCCCATGTTTAATAACTGAAGCATTGTATCTGCCTATCATTAAGAGAAAAGCTTTACATTTTAATCTTATCACCAAATTACACTTTGACATGGTTTAGTTTTATTCATTGATTTTTTTTTTTTTTTTGGTTTAGTGTGTAATATTACCTCAAAATTTTAAAAGCTATTATATTTGCATCTGTTTTTAAAAAAAAAACTAAATAACTGTCATTGAATTAAATTTTATATTTCTTGACATTAAGTTAAATAATTGTAATTTTTGTATTTGTTAAATGAAAGCATTGCACTGTATTTATGAAATAAACCTCTTATCTCCTTGTTTAACATTGTTTGCTCAACTACATTTTAGTTTTTTGTCCTGTAGTGAAATCCAAGGAAACCCTTCCATCCCCCTGCTCCTTTACAATTTTCTTTTTACAATTGTTTTGTACATTGCCTAAGGAATCTGGTTTGTATACATTTGTTCCATACGGAGTATCTATTTTTATGTACTGAAATTGTGCGGTCATTAAATCAAACATGTTTCAGTTTCCAAGTTTGACCTATTAAGTGCAGTATTTTTCCATTGAAACATTTTCTTTGTACTAGCAATTCATAATCTTCAAAATTAAGTCTCTGCATATTTCAATGAATAAGAAATCCTGACTTATTAATACAGAGATGCCCTGAAATAATATTCCTTTTTATATCTCAAACTACCGGTGCTCAGATGTCATCATAATCCAGCTGTATCTCTAATCAGTTCCACAACGACTCCTAAGGGAAACAGAATGTGATAGGGTTAAGGAGCAAGAATTATAGAAGTAGATTCTGTGGCGCTCTGCTGTCTGAGGATTCCTCTATGCAGACATAATCTCTAGACAGCTGTTAAAGACATTTTTCTATCCGGTTTGCACAATTTGAGTGGCACACTGGGGACATAATGGACCAATACCTAAGCTATTTATTGTAAAGATCAGAGTTCTTTCTTAACTGTGACTTAACTTTTAGATCTGTATACAAGGAAGAAATGTTTTACTTTCTAAATATGCAATTGGAGATGGTGGAGTAATTCTCTTCTGACATTACTCTGTAAGGGAGAGGTGACAGATGACTTGCTTATCCTTAATATTCTGTACCTGCTTTAGTAATAGAGATGTAGCTGTGTTAGTCTGGTCTTGCTGAAACAAAAGACAGGACTATGCAGCACCTTAAAGACTAACAAGATGGTTTATTAGGTGATGAGCTTTCATGGGCCAGGCCCACTTCCTCAGATCAAATTGTGGAAGAAAATTGGCATGACCATATATACCAAAGGGATACAATCAGAAAAAAGTGAACACATATAAAATTGACTAATCAGATTTTAGAACGAGAGGTGGGGGGGTTGAGGTTAGTGTCTATGAGATAATGATATTAGGGATGATAATTGGGGAAGCTATCTTTGTAATGGGTAAGATAATTAGCATCTATGTTAAGGCCCTTTCGTAAAGTGTCAAATTTAAGCATGAATTACAATTCTGAGGCTTCCCTTTGTAGTCTGGTGTTAAAGTCTCTTTGAAGCAGGATGCATGTAGTAAGGTAGTTGAGACAATGCCCAGTCTGGTTGAAATGGCAAGGAACTGTTTTTGCTTTGTGAAACTGTCTGATGTCTGTTTTGTGTGCATTGATTCTTTGGCGAAGTGTCTGAGAAGTTTGTCCAATATACATAGCAGACGGACACTGTTGGCACATGATGGCATAAATTATATTTTTGGGTGAACAGGAATGTGTATTCTTGATCTTGTAACTGACATGGTTAAGTCCAATGACGGTGTCAGCAGAGTAAATATGTTCAAGGCAAACATCCACACCAACTAATACCTTACAAGACTGTTGTTCCACCAGACAAGAAATCTACTCTTTGTCCACATATGGCACTCACTGTGAACATACGTCTGAAATAGAAGAGAAATGGATGCTTAGGTCACTATCATCTAGGACTGCTCACTGATGGCAGAGAAGATTGTCCTGATCAGTGGCTAGAAAGTAGTGCAGCTGGTAGGCAATTTACCACTTCAGCGAGGATCCAATGTTCTACATAGGAAAGATTCAAAGAGACAGTAGCATAACCATTTTTAACGGTTTTTGTTCCAGGAATTTACAGACAAGATGGGTGAGATTGGTCCAATTGCAGATACTACCTCACCCACCCCTGGTTCTCTCTACTATCATAATAACAAGCCAGTTAAATCTTCTTTTCAGGAAAAAGGATTTTTATATATTCCCTGTGGTCGTCCCAAGTTACCAGGGGTTCTAAGATCCTCTAGAACCAAGCAAGGGAAGAGAATGCACCAGTCAACATTCCTCTTAGTTTGCTACAACTGGAGTCCTCAGATGAGTCTGATGGCTTTATGGGCATACATAAAGACAAATTTCATCTTCTCCAGGATTGATTAATTTTAGGAAGATGAGTGTTCTCTTTTTGGAAGTTTTACCCCACATGCCTTCTATTCTAGCTCCCCCTCAAATGAATACGCAATTAGTCAAGGCTTCCTTATAGCCAATGATGCTTTGGTTATAGGAATGGTTGACTGTCTAGATCACTCTTTAATTCTTCTCTTTAAATGGGATATTCTAGCCTAACATTAAGTCCACCATGAATACTGTGGCTAAATATGTTAGTTGGCCTAGTTTATGAAGTGAGACTCAGTAAGGAGGATTTTAAAGAAGGGACTCTCCAACTAGCTATTTGCACATAGGTAGTCTATATTTCCTATATGTTAGTCAGGGTTCCCTTACAACATAATGCAAGGATTTAAATATAAATCCTTTATAAATGTGGGGTTTTTTTTTAAACACTCTTGCCTTAGCATAGGCATTCTTTAGGTTGAAATGACTGCTAGTAGGGCTTTAAAGACAAAGTGGATTTTGGTCAAACGAGATCTTTCTAGTTTGCTGGATTATTATTAACACTAAGAAAGGATAGAGTCTTTTGTATCTCAGAATTTCCTTCTGAACAACTGAAGAGGTCTAAGGGATCTTGATGCATAAAACTGATCTATTGGCCAAAAGTACATAGGAGCATAAGGTTTTGTTTTCATTGTGTTTTGTCCCCTATAAGAGTCTGACAAATTTTTCATTAGGCTATGTCTACACTAACAGGTTATTTTGAAATAAATTTCAAAATAATAACTCCCCAAATAAGTATTTCAAAATGAGCTTATTCCTCTTGATAAACACGAGTTATTTCAAAGTAATGGGCCTGGTCGTGTAGACACTTGCCTTATTTCAAAATAAGGGGAGTAATTTCAAAAAATCTCCCCAGTGTGTAGACATGCCTTTAGTGATTAAGACATTAGTTTTCCAAAATGGTTTCTCCTTTTCAATTGATATCTTCTGAGTAACTATCTGACCAATCCAGCAGGAGATCCACCTGGATCTCATTTTCATTTTGTATGTTTGGTGAAAACGCTAAGCTCTTAATAATGTTTTTGTCTCCAAGCCAGTGGTAGGAAGATGGAGCTCTGTATTATATGCAGCAGGGGATCATGGTACTGACTTGGAACTTCCTATAGTGACTAGCAAGAGATCCCCTCATAGGAGACACAGCAATCCAGATGCTAATTCAGTCTCTTATATTTCACCTGCTTAAAACCCAATGGGTTATTCTAAAGACTACTGTACAACAAAGCTGGTATGATTATTGTGTTAGAGTAATATAAGTAATATAGCCAGATTCCCAGATTTAAGATGTTCACAACCATAGCAAATGTTTGCTCAGAAAATAACTCATTCTACAACATAGATATGGGAGAGAGTGAAGTGGAGAAGATGGAAGTGTGGTGTGTTTTTGTAAGCAAACCCTTTACTGTGTGTTTGGGCTACACCTAGAAAAAAAGGCTTTGGGAACTACTGCAATATTAATGTTAAATAATAATTACATAGTCTATTGCATTAAATTTTATACAAATGAGTAGGGCTTTACAAAATACATGATCTATTTTGGCCAATTGCACAGTCACAGAATTTTTTAAAATAGTTTCTAAGTTTCACATTTTACATCTGAAATGTGGGTGTTGTAATCATAAGGTTCCACACCCAAGGTATCATGGAGGGAGGGGGGTCACCCAAGGTATCATAGGGGGTGGTAGGATTGCCATCCTTACTTCTGCACTGCTGCTTGGCAGAAGTGCTTCTTTCTGAGTGGGGGAGTGCCCAGCTGTAAAACCAGCACCACT
Source organism: Pelodiscus sinensis (assembly GCF_049634645.1). NCBI lineage: Eukaryota > Metazoa > Chordata > Testudines > Trionychidae > Pelodiscus > Pelodiscus sinensis. Next base: position 40,828,140 of record NC_134718.1, read on the forward strand.
GCCAGCATCAGCGCACAAGTGAGGATCACATAGTATGGGGGAGTTATTGCTTGGTGGGGTACAGGGCCAGCATTACAGGTGGCAATTGCTGGGCTGGGACTAGCAGTTGGAGCTTAGCATGTGGTAGGTGCCCTAGCCCTGCCCCTCCCTACAATAGTCAGATATCATACAGGGGATCAAATCTCATGAATTTGGAAAGGCCCTACAAACGAGAAAAAGAAAATTGTGAATTAAATACAGATTAATTATTCAGTTGCATTTCTTGATGCTTGGATGCTGCACCATTATAAATTTGTACTTGCTTACATAGCTCGTTTCTAGTGTCACTGATATCGGTTTAGAAATCTGAAGTGAATGGCAAAAACAAATGAAGTCTGTTTTCATTTTCCTGCCAAATATTTCCTCCCTAAGAAAGCGGTGCCAGATCACGTAGCTATATGACCAAACTTTGTCTAAGGTCATCCTGAGTATATAATACTTTGACTGTTAACTATGGCTCTAATCTAATCTGATCACTAAAAGCTACACACACACACACACTAGATTCAAACTTGTGCTCTATCACAAAATCTTACAACAGCAGTTCTGCGAGTGGTGTCCCCAAGGGTGCTCCACTGTTGGTGTCAAACTAGTCCTGGTATCATGGAATGGAGACTTTCAGAGCAGTGTGCAGTCAGGCTGTGCATGCACGAGCAGTGAGTGGCTTTCCTGCCTTTGAAGTTTGCACACGCAGCCCAATTCTCCTCAGTTCCTTGTTCGCTGCCCTCAGCTACCAATGGAGTTCAAACCCTCTCCTCAGCGCTCTTCTGAAAAGCAAAGAAGTAGTTAGATAGGCTGAAGGACCCAGGGCTTCTTTCCTTCTTAGTACAGTTTACATTTTTAAAAAACATGCTGTTTGTTATTCATCTTGTTTATAGTTTACTTAGACTGGCAGTTTACCACTGCACAAACTACAAAAACAAACAAACAAACAGAGAAACCAAACACAGATAGCTCTGTTCATACAGTCATAAGCCGCATAGTCTGCCACTGAGACATGCCAGGCTCTCCAAAGGCAAAAGATGTGACAAATGCTGAGACTATGCCAGCCCCTGATGGTCACAGTGAATGCATATGCTGTTTGGGGGATACACATGTAACAAAAAAAAATGAGCCCATTATAGCAGTCTGACAGCAAGAGCTCACAAAGAAAGAGAACTCACAATACATACTGTCCATTGACAAAGCCCTAGACCCCCATGCTGTAAAGGGGGCAATAAGGGCTCAGATGCGATGTATCCCTCAAGCCCTTCATGTCAAAAAGCATGCTCAGAAACCAAACCCTCACCAGCCCTCTCCCCCCCATCACGAATAAGTAATTGCATCTTAGGCATGGCAAAATCTTGAACCTCCTCACTACAGGCTCAAAGACACTCAGTAAACAGGCTGCAAAACCAGCTATGCAGCCATCAAAAAGGGCACCTACTAAGGCCCCTGAATTAACAGAGGTACCACTGATAAAAAGGCAAATTAAACAGGGGACTGCTGTTCTTTCCACCCACCCACCCACCCACTCATCACAGCTGGGCAGGAGCAACCTCAGGCAGAGGTTGCTCCAGCCCTGCTGCTTCCAGGCCTGTGCTGGGCTGTCAGTTTGGGCAGGGAATTAGCAGCCTCATGATGGGCCAGGTGTGGCTGGAAGCGGGCAGCTTTGCATGCGGCTGGAGCAGAGCAACCCTCTGCTTGCTGCAGGCCACAAGTGGTGGTGGGGGCTGCTCCCGGGTAACGGTTAACCAGTAAGAATGATGCTTACTGGATAAAAGGGCATGGAAATATGGTTCTTCAAGGACACTTGTAGGTGTCTTTGCACTCCTATCCCCTAAAGTGGAGAATTGTGGTAGCAATGCCCTTGCTAGGCTGCACATGAGGGCAATTGGCACACACTATGCAAAGTCAACCATCCCTTCAGTCACATCTACACATCAACATATCGGAGCTCAAAGCTGTTCTCAATACCTGTCTCCATTTTCTTTCAATAATCCATGGCAAAACCATATATGTCCTCATGGACAATACACCATGTCTATTTTACATCAACCATCAGGAGGTGCCCAATCACGCTCGTTATATGCTGAGGCAATTAGGTTTTGGAACTGGTGCATGAGAGCCAATTTACTTATCCATATTCTACCCTAAGCCACATCATTCTGCTAAGGAAGCAATATTACACAGCTTGGATGTGCACCAAGCAGTGTTCCCTCTAACATCTCCTCTCAATGAATGTCGAAGTTGCATAAATACCTGCTACAGGCTTTGCAATAAATGCCCACCCAGGTGATCACTGCACACTCCATGCAAGCAATGATGTCATCTGCCATCTTTTTACACAACATGCCCCTTGTTGAAATCTGCAGGGCAGCTACCTGGTCCTCTCATCATACATTTGCGCAACACTACACATTGCTGCAGAGACCAATACCTTCGACTTCTGTGGGCGCAACTGTCCTTGCCATCTCTCAGACACAACTTCAAAGCCTGCCTCCACCTAACACAGGTACTGCTCTTCAGTGGAGCACCCACAGGAACACTACTTGAAGAAAAAGAAGTTGTTACTCACTGTGTGCAGTAATAAAGGTTCTTCGAGAAGTGTGTCCCTGTGGGTGCTCCACTACGCTCCCTTCCTCCCCGCTACTTTGGAGTCTGTTAAAGAATTTCCAGCAGAAAAGGAATGGATGGGACCTGCACCACACATGCAGGTAACGGATGGAACATCATGAGACTGTGACTGTGCATGCATGGCGTGGGTAAGCACCGCGAGACTAAAAATCTCTGATTGCTGGCATGAGAATGCATTAACACCTGAATGGAGCACCCACAGGGACACACAGCTAGAACATTTATTATTGCACAAGGTGAGTAACTTCTTCATATACTCAATGTGGAAAGAGCCCTCAATCTTGTTTTAAACAAGATTAAATCCCTTAGATACACCACTATCTTTTCCATAGTTTGCTCTCCAAATGCTAAGAATTTGTGTACACATGAAAATTAACCCAAAATAAAGCAGGTTGTGAATTTAAAGTGGATTGACTATTCCTGATTAACTCAGTGTGTGGATACTCTTATTTCAGCATAAGAACACCTATTTCAAATTAGTTTAAACAACTGTCTTAAATTAATTCAGAATAAGATTATCCCTATATTGAATTAATCAGGAATGCCACGTAATCATGTCATAAAAATTAAGCAATCTCAGTCCAAGAGCTGTCTAAACTGATCTTTTTGTTTAATTCAAACCTGTTTTGAACAGGCGTGGGTTGTTGTTGTTGTTGTTTTTGCCATATGTTAAGAGTTCACTCAGCTAGAGCACCTCACCGCATGCTGCCATAATGGGATTTTTTTAAGGCTGCCACTTTTTTTAAGGATATTGCTACATACTTTTACTTAACAGTTTTATGTCAGTGATGGTGCTAAGTTAGCTGCTTGTTTGAGGCTGCAGTCCTTAGCTGTATGTCTTTGAGCATTATCCAGTCTTCTGCTTTGGACTTGCTTGTGTGTTAGTTCTGTGAGAGGTAAATACTGACTGGAGTTCTCTGAAATTCATGCATGGCTTCTGCAGATCTGCATTTGACTTACAGTGTCTCTCAGTCTCGTCAGAGTCTCATGCTAGAAACCAATAAGAAGAGAGAAACCAAAAACATTCAGGACTTGGATTTTTCAGAACTTTTGCTAATTTTCTGCAATTAACATGTTAGTGGCCACATGCCTCCCTTTTAGCCATGCCTCCCTTTTAGCCAGCTGTTTGAATAAACTTACAGAGCTCATGGTCATTGTGGTAGAATGAGTGGAGAGAAGAGCTCCAGAGATATCTGTACTTTCTTCTTCGAGTGATTTCTCATGTGCATTCCAAGTTAGGTATGTGCACACCACATGCACAATCATCGGAAAGCTTTTCCCTAGCAGGACCCGTAGGTCAGCTGCGGAGACCCCTAGAATGGTGCCAGTTTGCCAAGGTATAATCCACTGCTGACAGGCGTCTCCTTCAGTTCTTTATTGCCACCAGTGATGGTTATTGGATCTCTCTCTCTCTCTGTTGCCTGGAGCAAGTTGCAATCCCTAGCTTTGTTCCTGTAAAAAAACAACAAATGGTCTAGTAACACTTTATAGACTAACAAAACATGTAGATGGTATTGTGAGCTTTCATGGGCACAGCCCACTTCCTCAGATGACCAGAGTTTTGAGTTTAGGATGTGCAGACCCAAAATAAACAGGAGAAAAGAGGTGGGGGATGGGGAGGAGGAGTGGGGGGGAAGAAGGCGGTGGGAGACAGGGAGCAGAGGGTATAGAAAATTCAGGAAGGTAGAAGGAATCAGTTCAGTAAGTATCTGAGACTTGGGTAGGTAAAATAAAGCAGATAAGAATCAAAATCAATTGATAGTATCCTTCCTGACAGGAATCTACACAAAGAGCAGTTTGCACCTTCACTGACTGCTAGGCAGATAGTGGCCCAACCATCCTTCATCACGACTGAATCCATTAGCATGAGAATTGAATTTGTGGATGAACTCTAATTCCAATGCTTCTCTGTGTATCTGGCTAGTAGAATTGGTTTGTGACAAGACAGCCGCTTGAAGATACTTTAAAAGTGATTAGGAAGATTAAAGTGTTTCCCAATAGGTTTCTGAATGTTTCCTTTACATATATCTGATTTATGTCCATTGATTCTTTTCCTCAGAGACTGTCCAGTTTGTCCAATATATATAGCAGTGGGGCATAGCTGGCATTTGATGGCATAGATCAAATTACTGGATGTGCAGTCAAGTGACCTTTCGATTTGGTAGCTCATGTTGTTTGCTCCAGTGATGAATCTGCCAGTATAGATATGTGGGCAGAGTTGGCATCGTGTTTGGTTGCAGGGCTGGGTTTCTGGATGCTTATGATGTGGCTGTGTTGCATGGTTACCAGAAATAATTTGTTTCAGGTTGGGGGGTTGTCTGTAAGCGAGAATAGGCTTTTCTCCCAAGGCCTCTGATAGTGAAGGATCATTTTCCAAGATGGGTTGTAGATTGTGTATAATGCTCTGGAGGGGCCTGAGTTGTGGAATATAGGTAATAACAAGTGGAGTTCTGTTATTTTCTCTTTTGGGCCTGTCTTGAAGTAGTTCATGTCTGGGTACATTTATGATTCTGTCCATTTGTTTTTTCACTTCTCCAGATGGGTATTTCAGTTTTAGGAATGCTCTGTAAAGATCCTGTAGGTGATTGTCTCTGTCTGTGGGGCCAGAGCAAATCTAGTTGTATCGTAGGGCTTGGCTGTATACAATAGACTGAGAAATGTGACTGGGATGGAAGCTGGAAGCATGAAGGTAAGTGTAGTAGTTTCCGGTTTCCGGTATAGGTTGGTGGAAATTTGTCCATTATTTAACTGTACTGTAGTGTCCAGGAAGTGGATTTCCCTTGTGGACTGGTTCAGGCTGAGGTTGATAATAGGGTGGAAGTTGAAATCTTTGTGAAATTCTTCAAGAGTGTCTTTTCCAGGGATCCATATGATAAAGATGTCATTGATGTAGCGTAAGCTGAGTAAGAGTGCTAGGGGGTGAGTGCTGAGGAAATGTTGTTCAAGATCAGCCATAAAGATGTTGGAATATGTTGGTGCCATGCGAGTGCCCATGGCTGTGCCACTGACTTGGAGATAGAAATTGTCTCCGAATTGGAAGTAGTTGTGGGTGAGGACAAAGTCACAGAGCTCTCTAATCAGGTGTGCAGTGTTGTTATCGGGGATGGTGTTACTGATGGCCTGTAATCTGTCTTTGTGTGGAATGTTGGTATAGAGGGTTTCTACATCCATGGTGGCCAGGATGGTATTTTCAGGAAGATTATTGATGTTTTGAAGTTTCCTCAGGAAGTCAGTGGTGTCGCGGAGGTAGCTAGGAGTGCTGGTAGCATAGGGTATGAGGAGGGAGTCAATATAGCCAGATAATCCTGTGATGAGTGTGCTTGAGATGATGTTCCTGTAGTTAATTGTTAAGTGTTAGGTAGTTAGCAGCTTCAAGGAGTAGCCAAGTTAGTCTGTACAGGATAAACTTAAAAAACAAAAACTGGTCTGGTAGCACTTTATAGACTAACAAAACATGTAGATGGTATCATAAGCTTTCATGGGCACAGCCCAATTCTTCAGATGACTGGAGTTTTCATGATATCATCTACATGTTTTGTTAGTCTATAAAGTGCTATCAGACCAGTTTTTGTTTTTAGGTAGTTAGCAGTTAGCTGTTAAATAGTTTCTCAGTGGGGAGTTATTGTTTCCCCTCCCTGTCCCCGGGGCCAGGGTGGACCTCAGTTCTACAGCTTTAACTGTGTGCTAACTGCCAGAAGTTTATGCCACCAGGGAATCACTGCAACTCCTGTCTTAGGTGTCTGAGAGAGGCACACCTGGCAGATGAGTGCAAGATCTGCAAGGTGTTTAAGCCAAGGACCTGTAGGGATAGGAAGTTTCACTTTAGCGATCTTGTGGAAGCTTCTTTGCACCACCGTTCAGTGCCACAGGTCTCAGGACCAAATCAGGCAGCTTCTGTGCAAAGTGCACCATTATCAGTATGGAATGCACCGGCCCCCATAAGGACTTGGAGAAGGTCCCTTGGCACCAGCACTCCCTGGCACTGAAGGAAACAGAAACAGCCCTGGCTAATTAGGAGTGGGTTACGTCAGGGTAGCCAGGCACAGCTGACCCAGAGTTATCCCAGGGCAGAGTGGGAGCAGCAAAGATAGGGCTGCTATAAATCAGTTAGGGCCAGCTGAGTTCACTTGAGGCTACCACAGAACCTCTTGAAAAGTCTTCCCTGCTGTGGGGATGTCTGGAGAGTAGGAGAGGAAGTTGAAGTGAGACTGATAGTTTAACAGACAAGGAGAGAGTCAGAGAAGTTGCTAAGGGGAATGGCAGCATTGCCATAGACAGCAGGAGTGTCCTTCTTCTTGTGCAGATCAGGGAAGGGAGAGGAGGGTGCTGATATCAAGATACCCCCTCCCACTCTGCATCCTATCTCCACAGAACAGAGAGAGGGCACGGTAGGACTTGGGATGGAGTTTTCTGGCTGCTTTTGGGAGTAGTACAAGGCCAGGGTAGGAGTGAGCCTGCCTTCTCCCCATTGCACTACGACCCAGGAGCCACCAGAAGTAAGCAGTGCCCTGCTGGAGCCCACATCCCGAACTCCTACCCAAGTCATGAACCCCATCCTGAATCCCAAACCCCGCCCTAGCCCCCAGCACCCCTGCATCCAAACACCATCCCACAGCCTGCACCTAGAACCCCCTCCGAAACCCCAACTGCCCGCCCCAAGCTCATCTCAGAACCCCTCTCACACTGCAAATCCCTTAACCCAAGACAAGAGCCTGCGCCCCAATCCTCTACCCTATCCTAGTGAAAGTGAGGGAGGTTGGGGACAAGAGGGAGAACAAAATGCGCAGGGGCGATGCCTCAGTTAAGGGGCACAAACTAAGTGGGGCAAGGGTATTTGGGTTTGAGATAGATCTTGGATTGCATTTAAATTCAAAAAGTGATCTTGTGCTTAAAAAGGTTGGAGACCACTGCCTTAGAGACTAACCAAAAAATAGTCTCTAAGGTGTTACAGGACTATTATTGTTTTTTAACTTAGGGTATGTCTACACTACAGCACTAATTCAAACTAACTCAATTCGAATTAGTTAATTTGAAATAAGCTAATTCGAATTAGTGCATCTAGACCTAAAAACTAATTCGAATTAGCATTTTGCTAATTCGAACTAGCATGTCCACATTGAGTGGACTCTGAACTGAAGTTAAGGCTGGCCGGAACCAGTGCCGGCAGGGTATCAGGTTAGGACTTAGAGAGTGGAGCTGCTGTCTCAGGCTAGCCGAGGGCTCTGCTTAAAGGGACCCGACCCCCACCCCGGACAGACAGTTCTCAGAGTTCCCCGCTTGCTTGTCTAACTCAATGAGGGACAGCAAAGCAGTCCTGTCTTGGAGTGCCCTGAGTGCCCACGCTCGGCACATCACAGCACTCGGCCATCAGCCCGGCTGCACTTGCCGCAGGCTGCCATCCGGGGGGGTCAGTCGGAGGGCTGTCAGGATCCAGGAGGCCCTGCAGGAGAGCTTCCACCATGAGGAGCCTGCAGAGCCACCCCAGTCCTCCCTCACCTCCTTCCACTTACCCCTTCCTAGCCCCCCTGCCTGATGTAAAAAATAAAGGACACGTGTGTTCAAAAATAGAAACTCTCTTTATTTAATAAAACGGGGGAAGGAGGGACAGAATTAACCTCTGGGGAGACTGGGAAAAGGAGGTGGGAGAGGGGAAGAGAGAGGGTGGAAGAGGGGGAAACCTGGGAGGAAGGGAGCTGGATAGGGGAAGCCAGGGGAAGGAGGAGGAGGGGAAGTATAAAACTATGGTACCCCATATCTTCAGTACTGTGTACAGATGTGGTCTCCTCACCTCAAAAAAGATATTTTGGCCTTGGAAAGGGTTCGGAAAAGGGCAAGTAAAATGATTAGGGGTTTGGAACAGGTCCCATGTGAAGAGAGGCTAAAGAGACTGGGACTTTTCAGCTTAGAAAAGAGGAGACTGAGGGGGATATGATAGAGGTCTATAAAAGCATGAGTGGTGTGGAAAGGGTGAATAAAGAAAATTCTTCATTAGTTCCCATAATAGAAGGACTAGAGGACACCAAATGAAGTTTGGTTTAAAGAGAAGTGAGATCAAGTCATGGAGGCTGGGTCCATGGAGTGGTATTAGCCAGGGGGTAGAAATGGTGTCCCTGGCCTCTGTTTGTGGAAGGCTGGAGATGGATGTCACGAGACAAATGGTTTGGTCATTGTCTTCGGTCCATCCCCTCCAGGGTCCCTAGGGTTGGCCGCTGTTGACAGACAGGCTACTGGGCTAGATGGATCTTTGGTCTGACCCAGTATGGCCATTCTAAGCTCAGGGCTCAGGGTCGGGGGTCTCAGTGGACCACCTTGATTTTCATGCAAACCTGCTCCTGGGTGGCCAGGCTGACAGCTTTCCTGCCCTAGACGGCCACTTTCCTGTGCCTAGTGCGGAGGTCGTGGATGAGGTCCACGATGTCTGCACTAGATCAGGCGGGAGCCTGCCTCTTGCGGACCTGGGCAGACTCCCAGGAGCCGCTAGCCTGGTCCTGTGAAGAGGCGGAGGGCTGGGTGGCAGCGGGTGGCCGGCTCGAGCCATGCCAGGTGCAGGGTCTGCTGGCTGGGTGCTGGCAGGCTTGCACCTGGCACGGGCACCGTAGCCAGCCCGGGCCCCTTTAAGGGCTCCGGGGCCGGAAGGGGGGCAGAAGAGTTTCCCTGGTGGTGCCCAGAGTGGCCACCAGGGAAAGCTGGGGAGGGCTAGCCTCCCACTAGTTCGAATTAAGTGGCTCCACAGCCCTTAATTCGAACTTGTTAATTTGAACTAGGCGTTAGTCCTCGTGGAATGAGGTTTACCTAGTTCGAATTAAGCACTCCGCTTGTTCGAATTAAGTTCGAACTAGCGGTTCGCGTGTGTCGCGCCTATCAAAGTTAATTCGAACTAACGTCTGTTAGTTCGAATTAACTTTGTAGTGTAGACATACCCACAATGAGACAGTCATTAAGAGCTATCAAGAGGTGAAAAGATCTAGGCCATCAATAGATCCCTGTATGCCAGTCCCTGCCTCCATTAACTCACCACTCTCAAGCATTCTTTTGGATTTGGATCACTGTCCTCTCGGAGCACCAAATCCCCTCTCCTAGATCATGCTCCTGACAGAAAAATGGGGTAGTGACAACCTAGATGAAACTAGCCTTCTCCAGATCTCTAGAAGGATAGAAAAGCCTAGAAAAGGGAACAAATCAACAGAGGTACAGACCTTTAAAAACAGAAGTTGAGAAGTTAGAGAGGGGAAGATCAAAACATGTTTCCTGAACAAGAAAAGAAATCTTGATTTCTGAACAAGCTGAAACTGGAGACAGCAGACTGAAGGGATCAGACAGGAGAGACTGTGATTTAGAGAAGAAACCATGGGCTAGACTAAATGTTAGAGACTTTGTTCTTAAAACTATTTATTCCTTTGCAAATGCTTAATCTAATTAGCAACTTCCCAATCCAAACTTTCTAGCCAGAATGTGGGTCACATTAAAGGATACTCAGTTAAGGTAGGTTGGGGCCTTAGGGAAAGCTTGTGATACTATATATTTTTGTTAGTCTCTAAGGGCACATCTACACAGCAGGGCTAAAGCCAAAATAAGCCACTCAACTTGAGCTACGTCAATTGCGTAGGTTAAATTGAAATAATTTAATTTGGCTGTTGGTGCTGACTACACAGCAAGAATTATGAGAGAGAGCACTCTTCCTCTGACTTCCCTTACTCCTTGTAAAATCAGGGTTACAGGAGTCAGAGTAAGAAGTCCTTCAGCTCGACATTATGTTGACATTATGTCGAAATAACTGCTTGCTGTGTGGACACGGACTATGTTATTTCAGAATATCAGTTATTTTGAAATAACGTTGCTGTGTAGACACAGCCTAAGGGGCCAGAAGAATGCTCCTTTTTAGCATGTTTCTATTTCTTCATCTTAACTCTGAATTTCCAAGGTTTGTGGGGCTTGGTTTTGGAATAATTCCAACAGCCTTATAATGATTTTTGCTCTTCAATTACGGATGTATATGCTCAACCTTATCTCTATTTTATTGTCATGCAGTATCACTCTGAAAAGTTATAAGATAAAATGGTACCTTCTCACCCAACAGCTGTGGCATGATTCCCTTTACACTTACACCAAGGTAAATCAAAAGTAAATCATTGGTGTAAGGAAACTTGGAATCATGCCCTCTGTGTGTATTCAAAATCATACTATCTAAGGTTAGAAACAAAACTAAAGTTTTGCTACTTTTTCTTCCAATTAGTACTACAGAGCCCAACCTAAGTAAAGGACCATGAATGGGACCCTAGTCCTTTTCACACACCACTAGCAAAACAAATAAGTGATTTCCAATGTCATTTGAAAATAGTGGGTCACTTGCAAAATAGTACATGAAACCAGAATTTACAGAATGTACTAAAGCAGAATATTGACAGAAGGTACTAAAAGTTTTTTAATTGCAAACTGAGCTCAGGTAAGGAGGTCACTAAGAACCATCAGCATGGGTGTTATACCATTTCCACAGAGTGCCTTATTATAAAGAATTGCAATTGTTCAACTCCTTTGGGCTTTACAAACAATTTGTATGAGAGAAGGGCTTTTAGTGTGACAACATAGCTTCACTGGGAATTTCATGGGCATGCCTGAATGATTCACCAATTTTATTCCGTTAATATAGCAAAACCCTTTTTAATGATTCTGCCTCACTCCAATAGCAAATATTGTGTAATTTGAGATGATAGAGACATTTGAGTATCTTAATGTTTGTATATTTGATACAATACACGTTTTCCTAAAGTTATTTGGCATTTCAAGACACCTGTTTGGCCTTCATTTAGAACTCGTGTGTCTCTCACATGGTATGATATTAAGTCAAGTGATATTTTGGGCCTGATCCAACATTCTTTGCACATCTGAAACTTCCACTACATTCTATTTTAATATGAGAAACCAAAGCTATAACTTAAGCTTGTAATTAAATTCCTGTACTGCATAGGTCACAGTTGTTCATTACAAAACCTTGATTATGAGATGTATAATACTTCATTCACATTATACAGCATGTTTATCGTCAAATTATTGTTATAAACTTATTTTGAGTGTTTTTAACAGCTGAACATTTACAAATATAGGACCTATATCAGTGACCTTTTTAGTGCCACTTTGCAGTTCCTTTCTAAGGGTATGTCTACACTGCCACCCTAGTTTGAACTAGGGTGGATAATGTAGCCTTTCGAACTTGCAAATGAAGCCTGGGATTTAAATATCCCGGGCTTCATTTGCATGTTCCCGGGTGCCGCCATTTTTAAATGCCCCGTAGCTCAAACTACCTGCCCGCGGCTACATGCAGCATAGACTAGGTAGTTCGAATTAAAACTCCTAATTCGAACTACCATTAAACCTTCTTGCAGGAGGAATAATGGTAGTTCGAATTAGAAGCTTAATTCGAACTACCTAGTCCGTGCCGCATATAGCCGCGGGCAGATAGTTTGAACTACGGGGTATTTAAAAAGGGCAGCGCCCAGGAACATGCAAATGAAGCCCGGGATATTTAAATCCCAGGCTTCATTTGCAAGTTCGGATGCCTACATTAGCTACCTTAGTTCGAACTAGGGTGGCAGTGTAGACATACCCTCAGTGCATTTATTATCTCCCATGTGAATGTTTGATGCCACAGTTTCGTGGGGGGAGGAGGGATTCCCTCCCCTCCTAATTCTATGAAAAAACCCTCTAATATGATTTAATGCAGAATAATCTTTTGGTGGAATGTTTCAACCCAGCTATGGAACTCTATGTCAGGGTATCATGGGGCTGATATACTCTGTCACATGTTGGGATGGGGGAAAAACATCACGACCCCATGAACCAGTCTAAAGGGTGTCCCATGTCTCAGGACTGTGCAGATCAGTGTCTGCATCAGCTCCCACATTCCTATAAGAACCCCTCTCGTTCAGGATAGTATAGCCCAATGGCCAGAGTCAATAGACCAATACCTAGCAGTTGAGGATAGTACAGGATAGTACAAGCCAATGGCCACAGTAGGCTGGGACACCCCAGTGGGTGGTGTGCAGAGTAGGGGAATCGGAGCCTTCTCTTCCACCAGTTTGCAACCCGGGCCCTATTGGTCTCTGACTCCTTTGACACCAGCTTGGCCAGGATCCATCCACAATACACCAAGCCTTTTAGCCAGTTCTGGCACCTGTCTCCCTATAATCCCCTAGGTCCCTTTCTACCTGATCCATTGTTGGGATGTAAGCGACTAGTCTCTATCAGAGAGAGGCAGCAAGTGGGGGGAGCAGTAGCTGGTTTAAAACCCGGTTGCCCCCAGCATTATTTCTGTGGGGAAGGGAGGGGAGGCAGAGGTGTAGCGGGGGATCGGACGTGAGCCAGAAATCAGCTGATTCCCAACTTGTGCCTAGTCGCCCCTGCTGTGCTTGTGCTTTTTAAATGTAGTAAGTGCCATCAGACTCTTAATACATTTAAAAGACTGAAGTGCAGCAGAGGGACCAGGTGCAAGCCAGGACAGCTGATTCCCAGCTTGCACCCGGTCCCCCCTGCTGTAAACCAGCCTTTTAAATGTATTAAGAGCGTAGTGGCTCTTAATACGTTTAAAAAGCACAAGCACAGCAGGGGGGCCGGGGCCAGGAGCTAAGTCTGCTATGGCTCTGCAGCTTTCCATCTTTATCAGTTAATTGGCTAGTCGACAGAAATTCCATCAACTACTTGATTAGCTGATGAAACTCCATTTAACATCTCTAATACAGTGGTGTGTGACGGGGCGCAGTTACAGAAGACTCCTTGTTGCTGTTTCCTAGCGGGATGATAAAGCCACTGACACTAGCCTCCTTGCTTTCTGGGGTTTCTCACTACCCTGTCCTGCTGGGCCAGATCTCCTGATCTCCCTCAGCCAAGGCACAGAGCTGCCTGTGGAGAGAAAAGCAGACACTGAATCACACCAGCTCCGAGAGAGTGCAGACACAGCATCCAGGAAACCAACCCCTCAATGGGATCAAAACCCCAAATAAAACAGTCTTTCACTATGGGAGGGTTTCACCTATTGAAAGCCCATGCAGGTAATCCTCTTTAACAATGAAAGGAGGATGGTGCACACTGATTGCTCCCTCAGGTAACAATTATTTACACTTGGGTGGGAATTCTTTGTTTCTATATTCTCCCCTTCCATGGAAAATTACCTGGTCAGACCCTACCAGTTGGGTGGTCACATGTCTTCCTAAGACCAAACTGCTTAGACTTAAAGGACAAAAGAGGCTGTTTACAGGTGATCACCCAGACACTGAGGTGTCTGAGCACTGGAAACACCTTTGAGAGTTTTCATTTGCACATTTAAACCCATAAACCATTCCCTACCCCATATCTCTAACTTTACAAACAAGAGCAATACAGACACCATAATAAGATTTACAGATCCAGCAGACTGACATTAAAATTGATAGGCTACATGAGGTATTTTGTCCAAAGCATCTTCAAGTTATGCATATTTGTGTATGTTAGACAATTTCGTACAGCCTTGGGGAGAGAAGGGGTCCATCACAACCCCGGCCTTCCCTCTGGACCAAGTTCCACCTATTGGTGGCTGACAGCACTTGCCACCAGCTTGGCCAGGATCCACCCACAACACATCAAGTCTTTTAGCCAGTTCTGATGCCATTTTCCTGTATAGTCCCCTAGGTCCGTTCCTACCTGATGCAATGGAATCTGCATCATTCACAGTTCAGTAGGACCTGTATTCACTGCAGAGTCCCTCATCAGGGTGTGCAGATCTGGTCCAGTTCAGCTGCTCCCCACATCCTGAAGCAATTGTGGTCCACGCACAGTGCATCTTCTTCTCCTCTAGCAGCTAGCCCATACTTAACATCTCTCAGGCTTTTATACTCTGGTCCCAACTGGAGCATGCCCAGCAGAGCAGAAGGGGCACAGTCTCTTCTGCTAACAGATGGGTTAACCCCTAGTGTGCCAACGTGGGGTTAATATGCTCTGTCACACAAAGATATAATTCAGTATTAACAATTCTTTTGAGCAGATATTCTTCTTGATTAAATTCAGTGTAGGATTATAGTAATTATTACAGAACTCTATTTTGTTTTTATGAACTCCTATTGGCTTCTTTATTGCTTTCTTTAAGACTTTTGTATAACAAAATGTTTAGCATTTTTTTTTTGTCGTCCTTGTATGTTTTGTGTCTCTGGGGATTGCTGATGAGCTGGAGAGTGGTGGAAAGGAATTATGGTTTGTGGGTAAGGTCAATCTTTTTGTGCTTCAGTTCTCCATTTGTAGAAGAGGGGTAAAACTTTCCTCACTGGGTTGTTCTGAGGATAAATCCATAAATACTCAGGAGGAATTCAGTTAGTATAAGGGTGAGAGCCATGTAAGTACAGGCAGTCCCCAACTTACGCGGATCTTATGTCGGATCCGCACATACGAACCGGGCTTTTCTCGCCCCGGAGCTCACGGGTGGCGGGTCTGCCACCCGTGTCCTCCGGGGCGAGAAAAGCTGCTCCGGTCTCCCTGGTCTGCTGGGGGGGGGGGGGGTCCAGCGGCTTTGCTGGACCCCCCCAGCAGACCAGGGAGACAGGAGCAAAGCCGCCGCCTGCGCAGCTTTGCTCCTTTGCCCTAGAGCAAAGCCGCCCAGGCGGGGGACCTCCCCCCCCCCCGCCTGCGCGGCTTTGCTCCTTTGCCCTGGAGCAAAGCCGCCCAGGCGGGGGACCCCCCTCCCGCCTGCGCGGCTTTGCTCCAGGGTAAAGGAGCAAAGCCGTACAGGGGCGGCTTTGGTCTCCCTGGTCTGCTGGGGGGGTCTAGCGGCTTTGCTGGACCCGCCCCCCCAGCAGACCAGGGAGACAGGAGAAAAGCCGCAGAGGCGGCGGGGCCCCCTCCTCCACGGCTTTGCTCCGGGTCTCCCTGGTCTACTGGGGGGCGGGGTGCGCAGCTAGTGCGCCGCTCCCCCCCCAGCAATCCAGGCTTTTATTGTGGATGCCTGGGGTAGAGCAGCTGGGGGCTGCCGGGCTGGTCCTGCAGCGCTGCTCCTCGGCTACTGGACCAACCCTGCAGTACCCCAGCTGCTCTGCCCCAGGTGTTCTGATTCAGCCGCTGCTGGTCAGTTTCAGCAGCGACTGAATCAGGACGCCTGGGGCAGAGCATCTGGGGTGCTGCCCGGTTGGTCCAGTAGCGCCGAGGAGTGGCGCTACTGGACCAACCAAGCAGCACCCCAGCTGCTCTACCCCAGGCATCCCCAAGTCACTCGCTGCTGAAACTGACCAGTGGCTGACTACAGGATGCCCCAGGCTTCCTGGAATCAGCTGATCAGTTTCAGCAGCAGCTGACTTGGGGACACCTGGGGTAGAGCAGCTGGGGTGCTGCCAGGTTGGTCCTGCGGGGACCTACCCGGCAGTGCCCCAGCTGTTCTGTCCCAGGAGTCCAGATTCAGCCGCTGTTGAAACTTATCAGCGGCTGATTCCAGGAAGCCGGGGGCAGAGCAACTCTGCCTCAGGCTTCCTGTAGTCAGCCGCTGGTCAGTTTCAGCAGCAGTGGCTGAATCTGGAGCCAGTTCCGACTTACATACAAATTCAACTTAAGAACAAACCTATAGTCCCTATCTTGTACGTAACCTGGGGACTGCCTGTACTTAGACAATGGAAAGTCCACTACTGATTCCTGTACAATCAGAAAACATTATTGATACTAAATCTTGCTTCAAAAAATTACTCTTTGCTGTAAACTATAACTAGTTCAGAGACAGAGATCTGGAATGAATGATAAAGTACAGATGAGAATGAAGTTAATTCTGGTTTGTGGTAGGATCTGAAATAGCTTATGTAGTCAGCAAAAAACAAAAATATCTTGAAGCCAGAATAAATAGATTCCAGTTTTTTCTAGAGCCTTCTTTTGAAAAATAACGGCACGTACGGCTCAGTTAATAGTCTTATTGCACGCTGAACTCCAGCTCTCCACTAGTGATTACAATAGACTTTCTTTGTCTTTATATGGCTGTTTTATATCCCATTGGAGCTAGCTCAGCCCACTCCCAATTACATTTTTATAGTTTAGGAAATGACAAGTCTTGTGTTTCTGGGCATTGGTCCCACTATTAAAATAGAGCATAAAAGGTGTGCTAAGCCCAAGACTGTAGTCTGTTGTTGAAATTTAATATCAGAAACAAACTGATGTTTAAATATATCCTAAATATACCCTTTTTTCACCCATTCGATAGGACAAAATATGCTTTCACTCATCCTGTGTTCCTTGCATTTGGTTCCTATTTATCTCATAAGTTTGTACTTAGATAATCAATCGGGTCTTCTGAAATGTAAAATAAATCTTTGCTGCAAAGTGCACATTGTTTATGCAGATGGGAGTTCAAATCCCCCAGTGGAGAATGTTCTCTCAGGGACATACTCTATTAGCATTGCATTAACAAAGCAATTCTTGAACTGCTCTGCATGCCCCAGTATTACTGGCATCTCTTTAAGCAGAAATTAATCAATTTGCAAAGTGATGTGACTATTTAATCATGTGCAGCTTCTGAGGATTTTCAGTTCTCAACACACTGAAATGATAGATCTAGTTTGGAACATAATGCTATACTTTTATAAGTCCAAGATAATAAAAACTAAAAGTTACTTGTAGTGGTTCTCTCCTTGGTTGATACAATATGGTATAGTGTGGAGGAGGTAAAACCAGAAGACACATGTGGCAACAAAACTCAGAAGATATATGGACTATGTAGGAAATGCTAATGTATGCCACTGGTTTGTTCTGCCTTGTAGTGAGGTCCTATTTGAAAACATAGGAAGGTGGGTGGGCAAAGCCCGCCCACGTTCTAAAAGCCCCATCCCAGCCTTTCGGGAGGGACAGCTGGACCCACTTTCAACTAATTCCTGGGGACAAATAATGGCAAAAGGGGCCAGGAGTGCGGGTCACAGGTTTAAACTAAGGGAACCAAAAGGGGACACCGAGCAGAGAACCCCGGACAGCTCCTCAAAGCTGTCGATGGAGCCAGTGGACGCCGCCCAGAGGAACTCTGCCCGGATATGTGAAGCTAGGGAGGAACGGAAATAGGCCCCACAGTCGCAGAGAACCCCTTCCCCCCCGTCCAACATCCTATTCCTGGTGTTGTAAATAGCGGCTTTCGCTAGAGCCAGGAGTAGGTTGACGAGGAGGTCTCGCGACTTTGTGGGGCCACAGATAGGGTGTGCATAAATGAAAAGGTGAGGGGAAAAGTGCAGCCAGAACCTCAATAGGAGGTTCTGGAGGAGCCGGAATAGGGGCTGCAACCTGGCGCATTCCAGATAAACGTGCGCCAGGTTCTCCCTCACGCCGCAAAAGGGGCAGGTGTCTGGGATTGGGGTAAACCGCGCCAAGTACACGCCCGTGCTCACGGCTCCATGAAGGAGCTGCCAACTGATGTCCCCGATGGGCCGCGGGATTAGATCAGAATAGACACTGGCCCATCGGGGTTCCCCACCCTCCATGCCTTGTAGTGAGGTGGAGAGGCTACCCACTGACCTGGAGGGGGAAGAGCCCCTCTGTGAGCCCTCTTGGGCATACCCTGCCCCCCTCCCCCCACACACACACACTCACCTGACCAGAAGTCAGGTGTGGTTACTTGTATAACAATCCAGCCCAGGAGCTCAGTCAGGCTGCAGCCACCAGAGGAACGGGACGCTTGCCCTGTGCTCCTGAGCTGAGAGGCTGCAGAGGGCTTGCAGGAGGAAAAGGACTGACCTGGAACACCGGGACCCCAGATGGACTTTGACTGGGAGGAACTTCAACCCCTGCCTGATCTGTCAACCCCCAATGCCTTAGAGGACCTGCTGGAGAACCAGGTATGTGCAGGGGGGGAGAATGGAAGGAGCTCAGGGAAAGCTGACAGTAGTCTGGCCGATCTAGAGTGTCAGTCGGCGTGATGCAGTGAAGATCCCCGCTGATCCAGAAGCAGGCTGATCCACTGCTATTAGGGCCCCGGGCTGGGACTAAATGGAGTGGATGGGCCTGTGTGTCCCCCCCCCCCCCCCGCTACCCAACCCCTGGGTGGCAGTTTCCCCCCTCTGCTACTCTAGGCCAATTGCCAGCCCATGCTGGATCTCCACCGGAACAAAGTCTGCTCCACTTTGAACTACTAACTGTGTGTTTGTTGCCCCACCTGGCACCAAGGCCTGGGCTGCTCTAACTGGGTTTGTTTGCTGCCCTGCCTGGCCCTAGGGCCTGAGCCTCTCTGTGTGTTTGCCACCCCACCATGAACCAGAGCCTGAGCACAGACTCTTACCTGTGTGTGTGTCACTCCCTCTGTCCCAGGGCATGGGCCTTTAGACTATGGTGACTGCTGTTTACTGTCCTGCCCCAACCCCGGGCCAGGGCTCAATAGAGCATTGACTGTTGACTTACTCAGATCACAGGCCTGAGACCAAGGACTACAGGGACTCATTGTAGTGAGGCAGAATGACCGCCCACTGCCCCAGAAGGGGAAGAGCCCCTCCTTGAACCCTGATGGGCTACATGCCTGTAATAGTGGATTCAATTATTCTTCTCTTCCCCTATAAGAACAGTATTGGCCTTATGCAATGCCTAATGAAATCATTGGAAAGACACTTGTTAGTTGCTTTGGATTGGACCATATTAATATATCAGGAATTGGACATATCCCATAGCATAAGACTAACTTCAGATGGGTAGCCAAGTTAGTCTGTAACAGGAGAAACTTAAAAAACAACAAATAGTCTAGTAACGCCTTAAAGACTAACAAAATATGTAGATGGTATCATGAGCTTTCATGGGCACAGATGACTGAAGTATTAGCAGTCCAGATCCCAGAATAAATAAGGGAAGGGAGAGGGGAGAGGTGAAAAAAAAAGAATGAAAAGAATAAAAATTGAGAGTTTGTTTAGATAAAAATAATTGTCTAAGTAGTTACAAGAGGCTGATGAGAACAACTAGCACCCCCATTGTTTGGTTGGTTACATCATTAGGATGTGGAAGGTAGTGTGTGAGCCAGCCAATGTCACTGTTCATGCAATTCGCATAAGAATTAAACTTGTAAATGAAGTTGAGTTCCAACTCTTCCCTGTGTATTTGGCTTGTGGAATTGGCCTGAAACAACAGGGTGACTTGGAGATCCATTAATGAGTGTCCAAGCAGAATAAAGTGTTCTGCAACTGGTTTCTGTGTGTTGCCTTTTTGGATACATGATTTGTGTCCATTAATTCTTTCCCATAGAGACTGTCCAGTTTGGCCAAAATACATGGCAGTGGAGCATTGCTGGCATTTGATGGCATAGATCACATTAGTGGATGAGCAGTTAAATGAGCCCCTGATATAGTGGCTGATATTGTTGGGTCCAGTGATAAAATCGCTTGTGTAGATGTGTGAGCAAAGTTGTCTCCTTTTTTTTTCTTTTCTCTTTTTTTTCTTCCTTCCCCCTAACCCCTTATTTATTCTTGGATCTGGACTTTTAATACTCCAGTCATCTGAAGAAGTGGGTTGTGCCCATGAAAGCTCATGATACCATCTACATATTTTGTTAGTCTTTAAGGTGCTATTAGACTATTCATTTTTTAAAATAAGACTTATTCTATTACATACACATAGAATTTGTATTTTTATACAGGTTTATGAAAGATTTTGAAGCTATTGAAAATAGGATGAATGTGGTTTTTTCTACTCACACTTTATTGAAGTTAACTGAGAATGTAACTGTTTTGGAAGTACCCTGTTAATACTGAAACAACTTCTCTTATTTCAGCTCTCCTTTTGCATAATCTCTGTTTAACACGAAGTCATCTGTAAATTCAAGAAACAATGTTCAGGAGGCAGAAGTAAAATGAGATATTGGTAAAGAATTCAGGATAAGTGCAACTAAGTTAGTCTTAAGAACAAAGATATTTTTGCATTGTGGAAATAAACTAATTTGTATCATATTGGTTTAGAGAACTAGCAAATGTTGGGTCTGGATGCCAATGCAGTTCTTCATATACATTCTGCCAGATTCTGTTTGGCTGTGCACCAGTACTTCTCTGAAGAACCCCTCTTTGCTTCCTGAGGAGAAGATCTGTATAGAGCAGTGAGGGGCAACCAAGGGTAGCGAGTGGGCCACATGAGTGGTCCTCATTCATCTCAGTGGGCTGCAAGATTGTTGTAAGCAAGACGGTCTACTGGGATAAGGTAGTTTTGCTAACAGTGCTTGCATACCTAGACTTTATAGGGTACGTGAATTAAACCACAGCAGCACTTTGGATGCATAGGAGCGCACAGCTCTCAAAGTCAATGTTACAATGTTCAAGTCAATGTACAATCAGCATGCACCTCACTTCATGTGCCCTTGCTTTAAGTGTGTGTCACTTTTATAATACCAGTAGGAAAAAAAACCTGTGCAGATGAAAACTAGCAGACTCTGGCAGCTCTGTACTTGGGCAATGGTAAACAAAATGTTTCCTAGTCCACACATAAAACCCCGTGGGCTGCGTGTAGCCCTCAGGCGACAGGTTTCCCACCACTGGTGTAAAGCATGAAGGGTGACATTCCAGAGGCCAAACTGTCCATATAGTAATGCTGTGGAGGCCCAATCAATGTAAACTTCTGCTGCCATTTGGGTTACCAGTGAACCTGAGATTGCCTGTGTGGACTCACAAGGATGGCAGGACAGAAGACTCAGAAATGTTTCATTTCCTAAAAAGAACTAAAACTGCACCAGACAATATAGATGGTTAATGTGGTGACTGACTGGTAGGAATGGCAACATGCTGACCAAAGAAAACTTGCCAATGTTGCTGTTTGTTTGTATTACAGTAGCATCCAGAGGCCTTAGCTGAATTTTGAGCCACGTTGTGCTATAGGTGATATACAAATATAATTAGTGACTGTCCCTGCCCAAAAGAGTCTAAATCAGTGGTGGGCAACCTGTGGCCTGAGGTGAACTGCTTTCACTTAGTGAATCAGTGGCAGACCCAGGAGTAGAACCCAGGTTGCCTGATTCCTCAGACACTTCACTATCCACTGGACAGTGCTGCCTCCAAACGAGGGATGTAAAATCCCGTTTCATTAGTTAACTAGCTAAAGGTTAACTGGTTAGCTGATAAAATAGGGGTGGGTGAAGAGCTCCCTGCTATGCACATGGGCTGCTCCAGCCCAGGTGTTTCCAGCCCCATGCCAGAGTGCAAGCAGCAGCCCAGTGTAGGGCCATCAGACCCATTGCAGTTCTGCACAGGGCTACTGCCTCCCAGCCCATGTTGGGGGCTCAATGGAGCTGAAGCAGCCCTATGCCCACAGCAGGCTGCAGAAGGGAGGCTGCTCCCCAGATGCCAGTTAATTGTCACTTGATAAGCATCACCCACCAAATGTGATGCTTACCAGGTAACCGTTAACCAATGACCTGTTAACATCCCTACTCTAAGCAGGAATTAATCAGAATGAACAAGGCAGTCTGCACCCCTGGTGAATGCCACTTTATTCTAAATCAAGCAGCTATATGAATTTTAAGAAAGTTAGGGTATGTCTACACTACAGCGCTAATTCGAACTAACTTAGTTCGAATTAGTTAATTCGAACTAAGCTAATTCCAACTAACGCATCCAGACTAAAAAACTAGTTCGAATTAGCGTTTTGCTAATTCAAACTAGCATGTCCACATTAAGTGGACCCTGAACCAGGCTTAAGGATGGCCGGAAGCAGTGCCGGCAGGGCATCAGATGAGGACTTAGAGCGTGGAGCTGCTGCCTCAGGCTAGCCGAGGGCTGTGCTTAAAGGGACCCGACCCCCACCCCGGACAGACAGTTCTCAGGGGTGCCCCGCTTGCAAAGCAGTCCTGTCTTGGAGTGCCCTGAGTGCCCACACTGGGCACATCACAGCACTTGGCCATCAGACCGGCTGCACTTGCCGCAGGCTGCCATCTAGGGAGAGCGGGCAATTGGGGGGCCGCAGGAGAGCTTCCACCCCCAGAAGCCTGCAGAGCCAGCCCAGTCCTCCCCATCAGGGGCTCGTACCCCATTCCTCTCTCACCTCCTTCCACTTACCCTTCCCCAGCCCCCCTTCCTGATGTACAAAATAAAGAAAACGTGTGGTCAAAAATAGAATCTCTCTTTATTGAACAAAACTCGGGGAGACTGGGAAAAGGAGGTGGGAGAAGGGAGGGCAACTAAAATGATCAGAGGTTTGGAAGAGGTCCCATATGAAGAGAGGCTAAAGAGACTGGGACTTTTCAGTTTAGAAAAGAGGAGACTGAGGGAGGATAGGATAGAAGTCTATAAAAGCATGAGTGGGGTGGAGAGGGTGCATCAAGAAAAGTTCTTCATTAGTTCCCATAATAGAAGGACTAGAGGACACCAAAGGAAAGGAATGGGTAGCAGGCTTGAAACTAGTAAGAGAAAGTTGTTGTTCACAAAGCAAATAGTTAACCTGCGGAACTCCTTGCTGCAGGAGGCTGTGAAGGCTACAACTAGAACAGAGTTTAAAGGGAAGTGAGATCAAGTCATGGAGGTTGGGTCCATGGAGTGGTCTTAGCCAGGGGGTAGGAGTGGTGTCCCTGCCCAAAGTTTGTGGAAGGCTGGAGAGGGATGGCACGAGACAAATGGCTTGGTCACTGTCTTCGGTCCATCCCCTCCAGGGTCCCTAGGGTTGGCCGCTGTCGGCAGACAGGCTACTGGGCTAGATGGACCTTTGGTCTGACCCAGGACGGCCATTGTAAGCTCAGGGCTCAGGGTCGGGGGTCTCAGTGGACCCCCTTGATTTTCATGCACACCTGCTCCTGGGTGGCCAGGCTGGCAGCTCTCCTGCCCTAGACGGCCACTTTCCTGTGCCTAGTGCGGAGGTCGTGGATGAGGTCCATGATGTCCGCACTAGACCAGGCGGGTGCCCGCCTCTTGCGGTCCCGGGCAAGCTCCCGGGAGCCGCCAGCCTGGTCCCGGGAAGAGGGGGAGGGCTGAGGGGCATCGGGTGGGTGGCTCGATCCGTGCCAGGTGCAGGGTCTGCTGGCTGGGTGCTGGCAGGCTTGCACCTGGCACGGGCATCGTAGCCAGCCCGTGCCCCTTTAAGGGGTCCAGGGCCGGGAGGGGGGCAATAGAGTTTCCCTGGTGTTGGCCAGAGTGGCCACCAGGGAAAGCTGGGGAGGGCTAGCCTCCCACTAGTTCGAATTAAGGGGCTACACACCCCTTAATTTGAACTAGTAAGTTCGAACTAAGCTTAGTCCTCGTAGGATGAGGTTTACCTAGTTCGAACTAAGCGCTCCGCTAGTTCGAATTAAGTTCGAACTAGCGGAGTGCTAGTGTAGCGCCTATGAAACTTAATTCGAACTAATGTCTGTTAATTCGAATTAACTTTGTAGTGTAGACATACCCTTACAGACTTGTGATCAGCTCCCATTGACATTGAATGTGTGCAAACTAATTACAGTTTTTGTGTGTGTATTTTCTCAGCTATGTATATCATTGTGATCCACTGGGGCACACCCAGATAAGGAATCTGTCACCACCTGCCCTGTAACTGTGGATACTTCTGTGCTATACAGATTTGACTCAGAGCCCTGACACTAGCAGCCTGCTCAGAGCAAAATGGCCTCACTCTGGTTTCTACCAACTAGTTTTCCTTTGCAGAATGACACCAACCACCACCACTTGAGTCCCCCACCACCACTACCTTCCCCTGTCACCACAGTGTCCAGTCCTTTTCCCTGGACATTCACAGAAGTTAAGTGTGCTGACTTCAGAGAGACAAAACACGCAGCAGACTGGTAGTTTAGCTGAGAACTTCACCTTTCATCTTAATATACTGAAGTGGTTTTGTAATAAAACAAGAGTAAGTTTATTAACAAAGAAAGGACATCTAAGTGATAATAAATCAGAGCAGATGACAGATGCTTGGTTACAAGTAAAACAAAACCAGACATGTTTTTAACAGCTAAAACTTAACTTTAGCAAGTTAAAATCTTTGTCTAAGTAGGTTTCTCCCCTGTTGTCAGTTCTCAGAGACTTCACCTCTGTTAGTTGGCCCTTGGGGCCCCTAGTAGATCAATGTCAAAACAGTTTCTGCTTCCTCATGTACTTCCCAAAGTCTATTGTCTTAAAAGCCAGGAAAGTCTCCTGGGGATGCAGGCCTCACAATATGATCACTATACAGTCTTCCTCCATCATTCATTTAGCTTGCTAACTTTACCTTTTCTATGTAGATCAGAGGTGAGCAACAAAGTGGCCTGCAGACCAGATGCAGTTCGCCTGGGTTAGCGGTTGGCAGGCCACCAAACGCTTTATTTACCACCACTTCTTGCACTCCCATTGGCTGGGAATGACAATCTGCAGCCATTCCTGAAGATGCGCAGGTAAATAACACATCCGGTGTCCCACCAGGAGATAACCCAGGTGAACCATATCCAATCCATGGGCCACTTATTGTCCATCCCTGCTGTAGCTGCACTTATCATAATCTTCAGAGCTCCAATTTATACTGGAGACACAGGAAAATAAGCAATACAACATTCCTATGTCTAGGACTGGCTGGATTTATGCATTGCTTGCAAAACACCTTCTAAGAATATACTATCAACAAGCACCTGTAATTCTATATATGTCACCCATACGTACATCAGACAAATAATATTAATGCCCAGCTTGGTCACAGATATGCTATCAAGAATACAGAGATGATAATCTCAGCCATCAAACCAAAAGCAATTTGCTCAGTTTTCTCCTAAAACTCTAAGAAGCATTTCAAAGGCATTTGGCTATTGCATTGCTAACAACTGCTTCTGTTCCTTTTATTCCATAGATTCAAAAACCCTGATCCAATGCCCATTAAAATCAATGGAGAGATTCTCATTAACATCCATGGAAGTTAGATCAGACCTTATAAAATCTATATTCTTCTTTGAGTGCTTGCTCATATGTGTTCCAACTGAGGTGTGTGCGTACCATGTGCACGACTATTGGAAAGTTTTTACTCTAACTGCTACCCATTGAGTTCGCTGTGGAGCCCTTTGACATGGAACTGGTGTGGTGCACTATATATGACCCTGCTGACCCTAACACCTCTCAGTTCCATCTTACCAGCAGTGCTCCCTCGGGCTTCCTGCTCTTTGTTGTGTAAATAAAACAAAAAACAGGACTACGCAGCACTTTAAAGACTAACAAGATGGTTTATTAGGTGATGAGCTTTCGTGGGCCAGACCCACTTTCTCAGATCAAATAGTGGAAGAAAATTGTCACAACCATAATATATACCAAAGGATACAATTTAAAAAAATGAACACATATGAAAAGGACAAATCAAACTTCAGCTTCCCCAATTATCACCTCTAATATCATTAACTCACAGATATTTACCTCCCCCCCCCCCCCACTCCCTTCAGTTCTGAAATTTGATTTGTCCTTTTCATGTGTGTTCATTTTTTTAAATTGTATCCTTTGGTATATATGGTTGTGACAATTTTCTTCCACTATTTGATCTGAGGAAGTGGGTCTGGCCCACGAAAGCTCATCACCTAATAAACTATCTTGTTAGTCTTTAAAGTGCTACATAGTCCTGTTTTTTGTTTCAGCTACATCATACTAACACGGCTACATTTCTATCACTATTGTGTAAATAAGTTAGATTAGTAGTTAAGTTAGTGTTAGAATTAGCTGTGGGAGGTGAAGGGGATTTTCACCTTCACACCCATGTTCTCTTCAAAGTCTGGGGTAAGCCAAAGTCCCAAGGCTTCAGTCCCTGCAGGTCTTGTCTTAAGTCTCTGCTAATGAGTAGTTCCCAGGACATGTGTCTCCAGTGCCTGGGGGAAGCCCACCAGAGTGACAAGTGCAAGATCTGCAAGGCCTTCAAAGATGTATTGCTCATATCTATTCCATACCCACCAATTGGATTGGCAGGGTCATATATAGGGCATCTCAGTGGTGCCACTCCAGGGGGCTCCACAGCTGATTCAAGAGGTAGCAGTTAGGGTAAAACCTTTCTGACAGTTGCGCACACAGCATGTGCACACCTCAGCTGGAATAGATATGAGCAACATATCTCTAAGAACAATAATTACAAAGGTGCGTGAGTAACCATTTTTCTATATTTGGAACATTACACTGATACAAAATACAAATCCTGTAGTTTGCTACGGCAGGGACCATGTTTTATGTCAGTGCATATTGTCCCATGTAGCAGGGATTCCCAATCTAATATAAACATTGGTTCATAATACTTGTGTGAGGGCTCACAAATGAACACTCTACTGTTTGCTTCTGCTTAATTGTATATGTAAGTCTGGGTGCTAGCTTTTAGGAAAGCATTAACTGTCATGTTTTATATGTGCCAAAGGAAAGTGGCAGAAAATAATTAATCTGAATGTGAATTATTCTGATACTGTTAAGCTAGAGAATGTTATAAGCATATGTGATCAGTTTTTAGCTTGAGAACAGTTGCAAAATGACTACATGTGAAATTTTTAATTTCTAAAAATCTCCACTGTCATTTGAAAAATAAAACAAACCCTTCTAAGAATTAGGTGACTATAATGCTGTCATTAAAAAAAGTTTCCGCTATTTTATCACTGCCCTTGGTTGACAGATGATGTGACAAAAGGCAGACCATCTTAAAGTTTCATTTTCTGTAAGTTTACATTTAAAAATGTTTGAATGCTTGAAAGAAAACTTTTGTTTTCTAATATTTTAACTTTTTTTTTTTAAATCATTGCATTTCCATTTCATTCTCTATGGCACAGTGGCATATCTATCTGTGGCAACCTATTATGGTATTTGGGAAAATGCGCTGAAATATGGAACTCAGAATGAAGCATCTCATTGCAATGTTGAATAGGGGATTCATGAATATGTTATGAGAGAGAATCACTAACAGATGCTAAAAGGAATTAAACTACAATTCAAAATAGATCAAGATAATGTAGTGTTTTATTTCAGCTTGTCAGTTTTATACTGCACAGCAATCCTTGACAATATAACAGCGCATCCAATGTAACTAAAAATGTTCTGGAACCCTCAAGGTTGATCGTTGCTTCCTTCCTTCTCAAAACAGCACAGCTATGTCTACACTGGCCCCTTGAATTTCTGGAAAAGCACTGACGATCTACTGTAAAATCATCAGTGCTTTTCCATAAAAACTATGCTGCTCCCGTTCGGGCAAAAGTCCTTTTCCGGAAAACTGTTCCGGAAAAGGGCCAGTGTAGACAGCACAGATTTCTTTTCCGCAAAAAAGCCCCGATCGCGAAAATGACGATCGGGGCTTTTTTGCGGAAAAACGCATCTACATTGGCACAGAGTACACCACAGATTCCACCCTTAACCCACTTGATAAAAATGTGAACTCGCCAAAAGTGCTTTCCCCAGCATCAGTGCCCAGCTGCAAGAGGTTCTGGGAGGATGGGATTGTCTCCAAAGTTATAAAAAAGGTCCTGGCTGTTGGTGACAGTGGTTGCCCTGCAGAACTGCTGACCATTCTCCTCCTCCTCTTCCTCATCCATGCTGTCCTCCATGCTGCTGCCCAAGGCTACCAAAAGAATGTCTTTGGAGGATTCCATGCTCTGGCTTGGGAAGCTTGTCAGGTCCCACCCTAGGATGGCATGCTGCTGCCCATAGAAGCAACATGTTTGTGGCGATGATCCAGACCATGCATTTACCTTCTTTGTCTTCTGGTATGGCTGCCTCAGCTCCTTTATTTTCATGTAGTACTGCTTGGGCGTCCCTGATGTATTCTTTCTCTTTCATGTGTTCTTGACCTATATATCTGCATTTCTATTGCTGGTTCATAGTTCTGCAAGAACAGATTCCTCTTCCTACACAGCAATGAGGTCCAGGATCTCTGGCATGCTCCATGTTGGTGCTTGTCTGTGACCTTGGGCATTCAGTTAGGTGGGACATCTCCTGGAGGCCAAGAATGTCAAGCTGAAAAGAAGGGGAGGGAAGTGACATGTAGCTTTCCAAATATCAGGAAACACTATTCTAGATAAAGAAAAACATTTATTTAACCCTTTCACTGTATAGACATGTGATGGGGAAGCCCCCGCGCCCTGCACTAACCGGGCGCCGTCCCCGGCATGCTGGGGAGAAGCGGCGGTTCCGCGCCGGCTCCTGCCCTGCGCAGCTTGCTCTGCCGCGGACGGGGCCGAGCGGGGGACCCGATCAGCTGCGCCCGGCTGCTCCGCCGCTTCCACGGCCGGGCAGGAACGCCGGGGCGCTGACACTGCCCCGTGGCACTGACCTGCGCAGGCGCCCTGGCAGGGCAACCATCCCCAGCGGCGGGGGCATTCCCTCCCCACTACGGAGGACGTCATTGCGGCGGGACGCTTAAAAGAAGCGCCGCCGCCAGAGCACAGAGAGGGAAGGCGCACAGCCGGAGGGAGGACACCCGGACAGAGGAACCTCGGACCCTGTCTGCACAGACCCTCGGGACCCAGTCGTCACGGCAGCACAGCAAGGGAGGTAGGAAGCGACCCAGGGCAGGGTGTTGGAACCCGGAGGGTTGGTGTGTTTAGGGGGTTCCGTCCCCCACCAACCAGGACTGAGGGGATTGGCGTATCCCCCCAGACCTTAGGGCCCTGGGTCGGGGCTCGGAGTGAGGGCGGGCCCGAGCCTCCCTACTCCCCTTCGCCGACGCAGACGCCACTCACAGTTGACTGAGCGTGGACCAACCCTGCCAGGCTCGGCGGCAGGGCTTCTGGGTGATCGGGGAGCACAAAGAGGACAAGACCTCAGGTGAGGGAAACCGGAGAGGCCGGGCGGAGGACTCTGCATGGCCCTTGGGGAGGGCCGCGTCGACACTGCGCCTCTCCACAAGACAAAGGGAAAAAAATGGGGTCAAAAAATCCCATGGTAAGTTTATTTAGAAGATGTTTAACTAAAACATGCAAAATGTGGTTATGAAAACATTTGAAGTCCATGACTTTGTATTTAGATCGACAGATTAACTTATTAGCTAAGATTGTTTGGATTTTTTTATTTTTAGTCCAACACACATTCAAAGAGGGCAAAAATGGGTTTGTGAATCAGATCCAAACAATTTCCCAAGATATTTCATCATGATCAAGGCAGACTTTTATCAGACAAGATCATTTATATTGGCAGTTTTTCAAAGTCTACCATTCTCAAATCAGGTTAGTTACACTGATAACTCCTTCTTTACTCTGGACATTGATTCAGAGATTGCAATCATGTAGTAAAAAGCAATATGTTAAATTTTAACTGGCCTTTAATAGACCTTTTAGTTTCTTTCTGTTATATACACTCAAGTTAACTATAAAGAGTCAATATGTATATATTTAGCACTGCCAATATTAGCAAGTAACTGAAGGTTAAACTGAAAATGTCCACTACTCCAGTGTTCAATTACGTCTTTCTGGGTGTTTTTAAGTGTGTAGTGGTGTTGTGCTTAGCAAAGAAATGGGTTGAGTTAATTAAGAAGTTAACTTTTATTTCCTCTGCCCCCCAATTTTTTTCTTGGATTTGCCTAACTGTGTATGATGTGATGCGAGACACATTATTTTTTGCTGAATCCCTCTTTGTTATGAGCTATTGTTCTGATTCAGCATTATGTCCAGACACTTAAAATTGTGCATTCAAAGGGACCCTCAGATTGAGAAGCTCCCAAACTTTTGCCAAAGGTCAGACTAAGGTAAAAAAAATAGTACTTTTCTGAACTTCACCTACAAACTCACTTTTGCCCATGAGTCTCAGAGGGGTAGGCATGTTAGTCTGTAATTTAATAAAAAGCTTTTAAAAATAGTGGTCCTGTAGCACCTTAGAAACTAACAAAAAGTATCGATAGTATCATGAGGTTTTGTAGGCCCAACCTACTTCTTCAGATGACAAATATCTGCAGAAATGGGTTGTGCCCATGAAAGCTCATGATATTATCTATATTTTTTGTTAGTCTCTAAGGCTACGTCTACGCTACCAGGTTAGGTTACTTCAAAATAACTATATCAAAATAACTCCCAAAATAACTATTTTGAAATAGCCCATTCACACTACAGGGAAGCCTCAAAATTAGTTTGCAGCAGGCTCCCTTAATGTGGACGTGCTATCTCAAGTTAGAGCCCCAAGAAGACCTGGAGAGTAATTACTTTATATGACTCTGGGAAGTAGTTATTTCAAACTAACAGCAGCTGAACGTCCACACTAATCCTATTTCAAAATAGCAATTTCAAAATAGGTGTTATTCCTCATAGAATGAGGAGTTATTTATTTTGAAATAACAAGCCCGTTATTTTGAAATAATTTGAAAATAACAGGTTTGCTCTATGGACACTCACCGAAATAACTGAAGTTATTTCGAAATAACTCTGTAGTGTAGACATGCCCTAAGATGCTACAGTACCACTTGTTGTTTTTCAACATTTTTCTGCCTATGAGTCATCCAAACGAGACATGCTTTCAGTAGCTTGTACAGGTTTCAAAATATGATCACGTATCACATGACTTCACAGAACTTCTTGAGCATGACTCCCCATTGGTGGGCCTTCAGTATCCCCATGGGCTCTGTTAGGCTTCTTTGGCTTTGCTCCTTCTTGATCAGGATAAAATTGTAAGTGGTGGTACCTCCTAGATGTAATTTAGATGTAAATTGTGTGGCTCTGTAAGCCTCCCTCTCCTTTCTTACATGAAGAATGAAGTAGTTCATGCTAACATGTACAGTGCCACCACTGGGTAGCTGAGTTAACCCTTCCCTGAGATGAATGAGTAGTTCTCACCTCTCATTGCTGCTCTTTCAGGCTCCCAGCAGACGAATCTCTGTCTTGTTTACACTTATTTCACACTTTTTAAATTTTCCCCACAACCATACCAGCTGGAGGCTTCTTTTTAATAATAAAAGTTGAGATTCTAGAAAACAAGATATTTACTTCAGAGAGGCACTAGTAGGATGCAGGACTGTACACTGGCTGCTTCCAAGTTTTGAAACATGCAAATTAAAAGGTCAACCTTAAAATGTCCCAAAAATTGCAGAGACTGAGATTCTCCAGTCTGATTGATGTGGGAACATGCCTATGTCCCTGGAGATCCATTGAAATAAATGTGGGCTCTGTATGAACATAAGGTTCTGCACAAAAGGTTCCAATTGCAAGAGTGGGGTCAAATTTGTTTTCAAAAATTTTATTCTCCTGTAGAAAGATGAGGGCCTGAAACATAAGCCCATGTAGCACAGGCCTGGTCTGAGGCCTGGGACCTAGCTAACATCGCTTGGTTAATATAAAGCTAAGCTGTGAGCAAAAGGCAGGACACTGCTCAGGGATGAGAGTGTAAAACACTAATTGGTAATAGGCGCAGCTGTAGAACAGTAATTGGAACTGGTCATAAAAGTTGAGAGCGCATTCCAAAAGGATGGTGACACTAGCTCATTAAAAAATACCTTGATACCCACGCTCCCCACAGATACCAACCCCGGTTCAGGAAAGGGATCTGCTGGTAGATCTTGGAGCCTCTGACAAGTGACCTGACTGATTTGGCCAACAGGCATGTCAAGTGCCGGCATGTCGGCTGCCCCTCCCCCCCACTGCTGTGCATCTCCTGCCCTTTGCCTTGGATCTGCCTCCCCCCATTCCCAGGAGCCTCCTGCTTGCTGTGCAGGCCAAGGGAGAGAGAAGAGGGGCACTAATGTCAAGGTGCCTCCTTTCCCATCCTGTATCCTATCCCCGCAGAGCAAGGCAGCAGGCACAACAGGACTTGGGATGGAGTTTGCTGGCTGCTTTTGGGAGTAGTGCAGGGCCAGGGCAGGGGTGAGTCTACCTTAGCCCCACTGCACCACCACACAGGAGCCACCTGAGGTAAGCAGGGCCCATCTGGTCCCACATCCTTAAACCCTACCCAGTCATGAACCCCCTCCTACACTCCAAGTCCCTGCCCTAGCCCTGAGCACCCCTGCATTGAAACACTCTCCCAGAGCCTGCACCTAGAACCCCCTCTGGCAACTGCCTGCCCCAGCTCAGCTCAGAGCCCCTCTCACACTCCAAAACCCTTAATCCAAGACCAGAGCCTGCACCCCAACCCGCTGCCCCTGCCTGATGAGAGTGAAGGAGGAAGAGGAGGGAGGGAGGATGGAGTGAGCAGGAGCGAAGCCTCAGAGAAGAGGTGCAAAGGAGGTGGGGCAAGGGCATTTGGGTTTTAGGTAGATCTTGGATTGCACTTAAATTCAAATAGTGGTCTCATGCTTAAAAAGGTTGGAGACCCCTGATCTAATCAAACCATGAGCCACAGGGTGATGGGTGGTATCTAAGTAGCATCTGAGGGTGGTAACCTAACAACATCAGAGGGTGGCAACCTGATATGTCAGTAGTGATGTGTAACTTGTTTCTACCTGAATATAAAGTGGTGTCTTTGGTACGGGGAGGGGTCAGGAGAGCAGCGAAGGGTCTCCGACTGATTGAGTCAGTGCATTGTTACAGTGTGCATATGTGTAGTGTTCAGTAGAATCTACTGACAACTAGTATTGTTCTTTGCTTAACAATAAACCTATCCAAGCACCTTTGATCTTTATCTGATTTGTGGTCTTTGGGGACTCTCTCAGGATCTGCTGTGTTAACTAATTGCGCAAGTCAACACAGCACACATCACTGAGCACGTACCCAAGCAGCTTTCTGGTTATCATCATGGATGGAGAAGAAGATCTGTCAGGACACCGCAATAGTAAATCTTGACACGACAATATCTCCTAGTTCTGAAAAGGAATAATATATAACAGGAGATAGAAATGACAAACTAATTTTATAAAAATTTCTTCACTGTATGGTAAAAAGTCAAAAAAATTACTTACAGGGAAAAAATTAGGGACTTAGGGAAGTGAAGGGAGTCAGGCTTCTAAAATGTTACCTTTTCTTCTTGCAACAGGTTAACATGTATTTAACATAGCTCTTAAAAGCCAAGAATCCCCTTTCACCAACCTTTTTTTTCCCTCTTGACCAATAATACCCTGTACCATTTTGTCTACTTTGTCACTGACTGCACAATTGGTATTCTGAAAAGTCCTTCATGTGGCTAATGGGTTTTAGCTGTGCCTTTATAACAGGAAGCTGTGAGAACACACAGAACATTTGTCTGCTACACAAAAACGTGCTGGGTATTTAATAAGCAGCAGGTTTAAAACACAGTGTTTTTTCACACAACACACTTGTCAGAGGGTCTTGTGAAAGCCAAGACTATAACAAGGCACCTGGCATTGGCCATTGCCAGAAGACAGGACACTGGGCTAGATGGATCTTTGGTTTGACCCAGGATGGCTGTTCTTACGAGCTAGAATGTGACTTTGAGACCACTGTGCCACAGAACAAATATAGCACACAGGAAGGAGATGAACACAAACTGTAGCATTCATTGCATATAAAACTAGCCAGGTCTGAGGAAGGAATGGGAAAGTCTTTTTGCTTTTTTAGCAAACCATACAATACTCCATGCTATGGTGACAACATACTTTCTACAGCAAGAAATAGAGATATTTACAAGATCCACTAACCCAAAAAATCATCTAATGATTTACATGAAGCAAAATAAGTGCTTCCCCTTAAATGGGCCCCTTGGTAGATGCTGCTTCCATGTAACTTGCCATGTACATTGGCTGTTGTCCCAATAGTACAATGAACTAGGATAGACATGCTGTATGGGCTCCTAGGTGTGCACAATCTTTGTTAGGCTGCCTTGAAAAAACACCACTGCAGACTTACTGCTAGGCCTACACCCCCACAGTGACCAGATTTTGGGGGCCATGTTTTCCCAGAGGTTCACAAATATTATTGAGATTTTTGCATCTTCATTATATGTGTACTTTAAGAGAAATCTCTCTCTCAAGTATTTTATTCTGTCCCCAAACTTTCTAAAACTCCAGACTAAAAGAAATATAATCTACTGCTTCATTCCCTGCCAAGACCCATCCTGACTTGTTTCAGGGCACACACAGAAACAATCTCAGTTGTGCAGGGTTCTGTTCTAGTTTGGTTTTCAGAGACCGTTTTAATTCTTCACAGACCATATATGAGTTTATCATATAACCTGTGAACTCATCTTTTCACTAAATACAGTTCCTACATTGAGAAGACTACAGGTCATATTTCAGCTGCATAAATGACGGTGTCTGAGCTAAAAAAGATGTAACTAAAAACATGAACAAAATATTAATGCTATGATATTTATAGAAATTTACATGAATAAGCTCCTATTCAGCAAGGTATTTAACCTTAGACACATGTTTAAGTCTCATTGAATTCAACGAGACTACTAACATACTTATGATTAATATCAAGCTGTTTATTCTTGTTCCTTTGGAACTGAAATACACTACCTGATAGCACTGGTGATGCATCAGCTGGAATACTATGTCCAGTTCTGGGTACCAAATTTAGGACAGATGTAGACAAATTGGAAAAAGTCCAGAGGAGAGTAAAAAAATTATAAAAGGTTTGGAAAACCTGACCTATGAGGAGGCTAAAACTGGGCATGTATTGTCTACCAAAACTGGTGGCACATTAGAGGACTGAAGTGTTACTGGAGGTCACTAAGAGGCACTATTGTAAAGAGTGCTATAATTTCCATTCATCTCAATAGATAAGCAGTTAGCTCTAAAGAAATGCTTCTTGTCAGCTGTCATTAAGCTTGATTTAGAAGTGAAGTGACTCACCAGTAAAGTCTGTTCTGTCTTAGTCTGTTGTGCTAAGTGTCATAATTTCTAGCTGTAGGTGCACCCAAATGAGTGAACAAACTGATGCTGCCATCAGAGTAAGGGGATGAAGACTCAAAACAGTGAAAGATATAAGAGTAATAGTAATGAGGGAAGCTGCAAAGGGAAGTCATATGGTTCAGTGATTGTATTAGGCAAGTAAGGTTACCAACTCTGCAGGATTGTCCTGGAGTCTCCAGGAATTAAAGATTAACTTTTAATTAAAGATTAAGTTGTGTGATGAAACTGCCAGGAATATGTCCAACTAAAATTGGCAATCCTAAAGGTAGGAGACTTTATCTTCTAACCCATGTGCCGCCACAGAAATCATTGTTGACATTGGGAGAGATGCTTAATGTTCTCTGTGTCTGTTGTTCTGTGTCAGGGACCACAGGCCTTGAACTATAGTCCCTAGTGCTCCTCAGCTCTACTAAGTTCCAATAGCAGCTGAACTCTGACGGAGGACTCTAGTCCCAGAATCTGACTGGTAGGGATCCTGACTGGTTTACAGTTGCTATTTAAACCTAGCACAGACACAGGAAGTTGTCCGTGCAAGTGGGTGCACCCTGATTAGGCCTGTTACCCCTGTGATGCCTAGTCCTACTGCCTGCTGCTGATTTCCTGTATCCTGAACCTGCCTACCTCCTGACTCTTGATTTTGCCCTCTGAACCTGCCTCATACTTTGACCCAACTCAGCCTGATTCTTGTCTTCTACTATGACTGTTGCATATGTCTCTGTCATGACAGTTTGCATGGACTATGTAAATCACAGAGATGAGCCCCAAGCCAACAGAATGGACCTGGCTAATCCTTCAGGAGCACCAGGCGTATATGAATGGGCTAACCACCTTCAGGCAGACAACCAAGACCTGCTGGCCTGGGTTGTCCAGCTGGTCTCAGAGAACCAGCTACTGCAGGAGCAAGTCACACAGTTGCTTGCTGAAAACAACATAATCTAGAGATTCTAGACACTAATTGTGTAGCCTGTTCCCCAGTACATCTGCTGGGATGGTTTGGAGGCAATTGCCAGTGACTCCAAACTTTTACAAACCAGAGACAGTGACTTTCTTATTCCCAGAAGGTGCTGGACTTCAATCAACCCTCCCCCCCCCCCCCCCAACTTCCACATCTGTCCCACCTCTTCCCACCCTGCTTTACCCCTGTTCCTCCTCTTTCTGGCCCTGTTTTCCTAATGCCCCACTCCCCTCTCCCCCCCCCCAGCATGCTCTGCATGTCTCTGAACACCTGATCACAGTGGGTGGGAGGGCTGGGAAGAAGAGGGAGGAGCTGATCCATGGGATACTGTGTGGGGTGCTGAGCTCTCAAGTAGGCACCTGTGGTGCCATCTTCTGTTCACAGTTCACCTCAGTTCTTTACTACTGATCATGCAAAGGTGAGTCTAGTTATCAGCCTGCTGCCTGGGGCAGCATTAGACGAGGCCTCCCCCTGCTTGGAGTGTTACAGTACAGCACTGTCAAACTGGAAGGTCTTCATCCAAGGATGTCAGTATTATTTGATGGTGTCCTCCAAGGCAGAGGTTGTCCTAAGGAAGGTCTCACCAGGGGCAGGGAAATATAGCTGCCTATCCTGCACAGTTTTGCTGCCTCACCACACATACTGAGAGGAACAAGGCAACACAGATGTGCCATTTCTGTGGGGCCTGCAAAGAGAAATTAAAGACAAAGTTGGGAGATGGCCATGGGTCAATTGTTATAGCAACAAAAGATGGAAATAACGGGGTTCTTCCAACCCTCCAATCCAGGTACACTTCACCACTACCTCCCATTGAGCCAATGCAGCTGGCTCTGGGCCATCAATGGCTCACCTCCACAGAAAAGGAACAATGAGACTGGCACCAGCTCAGCTTTGACTGTGGTGTATTCATCTCTCTTTCCCCATAGGAATTCCAAAGAATCAGGGAAAAGAACTCCACCACCCTTCAGTCTTGACTGGAACACACCTTGTTCCCTGCCCAACAGCTCCTTGCTTGCAGGTACCAGTCCTGTTCACATAGTTGGGGTGCCCCTGAAAAATTCTGTCCTACCAGCCTTCATCAACTCAAGAGCAGCTCATTGATGCAGTGGCAGCCCAGATCCTGAAGATTACCCTACAATCCAAGGGGAATCTGACCTAACAGAGACTGTTGACAGTTTCATTGAACTATGTAGGCCACAGAAATGAGCCAGTGCCAACAGAATGGAACTGACTAACCCTTTGGGAGCACCAGGCATATATGAATGGGCTACCCACCTTCAGGCAGACAACCAAGTCCTGCAGGCCTGGATCATCCAGCAAAGGAGGAAACAACTTCGCTGGAGGCTGTGATTCAGGGGAACTGAGAAATGTTACAATGTGGTGTGATCCATTCTCCACACTTTCCCCTGATGCTTGGTATCCCTGGCTAGTCCTCCACAATCTACTCATTTGGTGGTAAGTACAAGAAGTCTATTTTCTATCACCCTTTCATAGACAGCACTGGTGGGGACCCGTAGCTCCTGTCCCAGCAACCAAACCTTGAGAGGCTCAGTTAGCGTCTGAACACAACATCTGCACTCTCCTCAAACTACCAAGATTACACTGAAAAGAATCAGGAAATTCTACCTCTGCATGGGAGCTATGACTGCCCCATTGAGTGCAGCCAGGAGCAAAAATACCCTTCAGATGAATTTATGTAAGGTCAGCACTTGAGTTGAAAGAGCTGCCTTCAGAAGAATATGGCCTGAGGGCTTATCCACAAGTCAACCTTGCTGGATGGCACACCGGTATTTTTTTTGACAAGAAGAAAAACAGTCTCTGGTTCTACTTTGGAATTGAAGTGGGAAAGGGAATGAATCTGGAAGGAGAGGAAGAGAGGACTAAGCTGAGAGGAAGTGAGGGAGACCATACAAGGCAGAGAAGATTAAAGATTGGAGGTATAGTGACATCTTAGATGTGTTCCTCTTCATGTTGGAGAAGTGAATAAAAGGGAAAGGCAACATAAAAAGCTACTGTAGAGAGGGAAGAAGGTTATCAGGGAATAGAAGTAAATTAAGGAAAAACAAAGAAAATAACCCATATATGGGGGAGAGAAGATTGTGGATAGAAAGCCACATTAAATGAGCTAAGAGAAAAGCAGGCAGGAGAGAGTGTGAGGGGAAAAGTGCTAACATGGCACAGTGACAACAGAACAAACTGAAAGGAAAGAAAGGAGAAAGGTGGAGTTAAATAAAAATAAACAGCAGTTCTTGAAAGTTTGATAGATTTTTTAGGAAGCGTAGGGACCAAGGGAGAAAGGAAAAGGGAGAGGAAATAAACCAGGCATGTGATTCCATTGTCAACAGTGTGTGAGGGAGTAGTGAGGGAGGAGGATAGAGTGAACGTGGTGTCCTTTCTACCCAGATTTGGTCTAGCATAGCATTGCAGCACATAGTGTCTAAGGGATTTGGACTAGATCCAGTTGCTGTAAATAGGCAACTATCTGATATGAGCAGGCATTCATTTTATAGCTAAGGTTTCATGAGCTCAGCAACTTTCTCTGTGGTATGATCTAAGAGTGTCCATCTCCAGAAAATAACCCAGCTGGTGATTGTTTAGACCTATGAAGTCTGGGTGATATATCTGGCTTTGCAAGGAGATGGGCCAGTAACTGGGGAGGGGGGGAGGGGGAATTGAAGAGTTTGCCTAGTAAGTTCTACTTTTAATATTTAGAGTCTGATGATTTGACTAGGAAAGATTGAGGTTAAACTGAGAACGGATTTTTCTTTCTCATTAATACAGCAAAACACCTAGCAATTAATTTTGCAGCAATTGTGTTCAAAAGATGTAAAGTAATATTGCAATACTATGTACTGTAGATTGTAGTAACGCTGACAGTGTACTAAGCATTTTTCAAACATACAGGTTTGTGCAGCCCTTTTGTAAATAATGGGACAGACAATTATATCAACAAATAGGCCTGTAAAATTTTGTGCTGATCAGTAACACAATCTTTATGAAAACTTACTAGCCTAGGCACAAAATCTACTCACCCATTCCTATCACGATGAGGCTTAGATTAAAAAAGTGAACAATAATTTACTTGTCTCTCAGGAAAAAGGGATTTTCTCCCAGGTGAAAGAGAAGAAATTTTAAAGGCTAGTTTTAATTATGTGCATCCAGGGCCAGATGCTGATCAGTGTCTGTATATGTCATGCTACTGTGACTAAGGGTATGTCTACGCTACAGAGTTTTGTCGGAAAAACAGCCATTTTTCCGACAAAACTTGAGGAACATCCACACTGCAGTCGCAGGCTTTCAAAACTAAACTGAAAGAACAGAGGGGTTTTTCTGACATTGGTAATTTTTATTCTGTGAGGAAGAAGCCTTTTTCCGAAACAGCTCTTTTGGAAAAAGGCATGTGTGGACGGGGAGGAGGGGTTTTTTTTTTTCGAAAGAAGAGGCCTTCAGGAAATACCACAGGTGCCCTAGTGGCAGGGGCGGATGAGAGATTTGCTGGGTCCAGGGCAGCACAATTTTGCAGAGCCCCCCTTTGGAGACAAAATAGAAAAAAGGCATCAAATGCATAAATTGAAGGCTATTTTCATATTAAACGTGAATTGGGTAAATTTGATAGAAACTTAATTTAGTTGGATAATTTTTATTTTAATTATATTGTAATTCATTCGTAAACAAAATTCTGCATTAATAATTAAAAATTGTCATTTGTATTTAAGTCTATTATAGTTGTCTGGCTCTTTTGGCAGCACATTCTTCAATTATGTCTTTAAAGTCCATTTCTTTACACAGATAATTTTCAAAAAAGTTTAAAAATCCTTCTTCACAAACAAATATCACAGCAACCACATGACAAATATGTGTGACTGAGGACTACAAATATTAAGCAGTACATTCACCTGCCAACATGATTTTTAAACCCCTACAGCAGTGAAATCCTGCATGATTGTACTCTCAATACTCCTATTATTCTGCATCCTTTTAGACCTTTAGAGAAAGGTTTTCAAAATGACACATAGCAATTAGGCCCAACTGAAATAGCCCAATTCTATTGAAAACTCAGAGCTGAAAGTCCAACTTTATCAGATATACCTTTGAGAAAAATTTCCCATCTATATCTATGTGACAATTTCTCATTTAAGGAACACATTTTCAGAAATATGCAAATGAACATGTCCCAGATTCCGCCCTGCTGGCTATCTACATATTACTTCTGAGATGGCTACAAAGTGAGACAAAATTTTAATGTGTTATATGCACACACAGTATAATTATATGCAACGTAATCTGGTGGAATATGCATTGCCTGTAACCTGGAGTGATTTCTGTCATGAAGACCATGTAGCTCAATGAAAGAAATAGTCTGTAAAACGTAAAGGGAACCCCTCCCCCATAGCTATTAAGCTGGCTACAGTGAAGAGTGGGGATAATGTTTTATTCAAGTTTCTTCCTATTTATGTCAGGGAGACTGTTCTTTAGCTGTTCCTTTAAAGGTGATGCAAAGGCAAAAACAGACAACCTGGCTGTGTCTACACTGGCATCCCTTCCGGAAAAGGGATGCTAATGTAGCACTTTGGAATAGGCAAATCCGCGGGGGATTTAAATATCCCCCACGGCATTTGCATTAACATGGCTGCCGCTTTTTTCCGGCTTGGGGAAAAGCCGGAGAAAAGCGCCAGTCTAGACGTTATTCTCCGGAAAATAAAGCCTTTTCTGGAGGATTTCTTATTCCTTGAAAGTAGATCTATCGCTTGTCCTCTAGTCCCAACATCTGGTATTCAGAGTTTAGGGACCTCTAGAACATGGGGTTGGATCCTTGATAATCTTGTCTGATAAATTCACCCTCTCCGTTTAAGAACCATTCCTCCCCAAGCAAGTGATGGGTCATTCCTTAGGAGCAAGGCTAGAGAAAGAAACACCCTTCGGCTCCAATGAAGATGCCTGGCTGGTGTGGAATAACGGGAGGCCTTGGGTGTCTCTTGGGATTTCGGTGTTTCAGACACACACTTTTTGAGGAGAGCCAGAGAGGCCAAGACAGAAGGGCCGGGAAGTTG
The DNA here is from genome assembly GCF_049634645.1 of Pelodiscus sinensis. NCBI lineage: Eukaryota > Metazoa > Chordata > Testudines > Trionychidae > Pelodiscus > Pelodiscus sinensis. Next base: position 40,869,417 of record NC_134718.1, read on the forward strand.
ATTCGGTTGCGCCCGGGTTCACGCTATATTAGCAGCCTACAGCAGCTATGGCTTCCAGTGGGTGGCATGAAGGGGCGAGAGCGGCTCCGCTCGAAGTGCCTGGCGATGGAGAGCCAACTGGCTTCTAAAGAAGAAGGGTGGGGTGGTGCTGGCGGCCGGAGAAAACCCCAGGCAGCCAAAAGAAAAAGAGAAAAAAGACAGCGAGTGGCTTTCGCCCAGTTTATCCGGTGGAGCATGGACTTCTCCAAGAACCGCAAGGAGCGAGCCGCGACTGGGGTCAACGTCCAGAGGAACAAAAGCCGCATCAGAGCGCTCAAGGACACTTCAAAGCGGGGCCTGTTGAAGCGCGAGGCCCGGGGCAACCGCCCCGCTCACTCTGCCCTATATCCGCCGCTGCCTAGTGGCCACTCCATACAAAGTAATCACAACTGTATAGTTCCTGTCTCCTGGCCCCTCTTAAAGTTGCAGGCACCCTGGACAAGCCTTGTGGCAGGAACCTGGCTTCAGAGCAGCACCTTAGCACATGGTTCTCCCTGTCACAGGCCTTGCCAGCCATAGTCAAGCCTCAAGCCCCCTGTGACCCTCCTGGCTTTCATAGGGAGCAGCCCCAGGTGTCCCAGGACCCACCCAGGGGGAGCAAGAGGCACATATCCTGGTCCATGCTGGAGATCCTGTCCCTCTTTGAACTGTGGGGTGAGGAGGAGACTTTGCAGGCTCTCCGGTCCAAGCGCAGAAATGCGGACATTTATGGCCATATGGCCAACTCCCTGGCAGAGTGCGGACATCCATCCCAGACCTTGAAACAGGTCCAGAGTAAAGTAAAGGAGCTCCACCAGGGATATGTCCAGGCCACAGAGCGCAGCTCGCGCTCAGAGGCAGGACCCCAACCTGCCCCTATTACAAGGAGCTGCACCAGATTCTGGAAGGTGGGAAAACATCTTCCCCACCCATCCTGGTGGACTCCTGCCACCGGGCAGAAGTCTCCATGGAGGAAGAGCAGGAGAACCAGGCCCAGCCGGAGGTGGAGGAGGAGCAGACAGGCACCATCACCCTGTCCCTCAAGGCAGTGCCAGTGACCCAGGATGTCTCCCAAGCCTCCTCAGATGCCTGGGAGGGATTTTCAGGTGAGTGGTCTCACTTTGTCACACACACAGGGCAGGGGAGGTGGGCACGCAGGGGGTGGGGGGGCGAGTGTTGCTCACCCTACTTGGGCTGGACATCGTGCTGTGGTCCCTGCACATTCACCCACGTGCAGCATCAGTATGCAGCACGTGGACGCAACAAGCAGCCCCTGAGCACGGGTGGGATCCTGCTGCCAGGATCAAGGGAGGCCACACACGTTGTGCCCCGGGGGGCGGGGAAGGCATCCCGGGTCGAAGCAGGTTAGCCACAAGGGCGTAGGCACAACCCCACGCTGACTGAGGAGTGCCTCACACAACACGTGGGCATGCCTGCATGTGTGAGCCAGCAGCCGCTCCCACGGACAGCACTGTGAGCCACACCTGTATGTGTGGACCCCAGGGAGGCCCAGGCTGCTCCCAGCTCCTCTGTCAACCATGAGGGGATCCCACTGTGGCCGGACACTTCCATTGCCTGCTTGTCCATGGGCCAGGGATAGGGGGTGGGAAGCGGACATTGATTAGCCTCAATATGTGACTTCTTATATTTAGATTCTTTTGTTGATGCTGCACCACAGTCAGGGTATGTCTACACTACCCCGCTAGTTCGAACTAGCGGGGTAATGTATGCATACCAAACGTGCAAATGAAGCCCGGGATTTGAATTTCCCGGGCTTTATTTGCACGTTCGGTATGCATACATTACCCCGCTAGTTCGAACTAGCGGGGTAGTGTAGACATACCCTCAGTTTGGCATCATCCTTGGCATCATCTGCAACATGCCCCATGGAGCTCCTTCTTTCTTCAGGAGTCCTTGATCAATGATTGTATTGAAGTTAATCTCCTCTTCTAGTGGGTCCAGACATTATTAACTGCATTCATGAAAAAGATTCATTTTAAATGAGAATGTGCTGACTTCTCTTGATTGGCCACCATTTGAACATTGCTTACCAATAAGTTTTTTCTATCGTCATTTATTTTTTAGGACACATTTTTTTATGGAAAGTGCTTACATGCATATTTACCATGGGAGCTGGTATGGGCTATCTTAGATGAATGCACATTTTAAAAAAATAACTAATTTTAGAAAGACAGTAAATATCATCCATCAGAGACAGACCATAAATGGCGCCGTTAGGGCTGTGTCCTGTTTGTATAACACCTTCATAATTTAGGGACCTGATAGACTGTGACTGCAGTATATAGTAAGGATATATATGGAAAAAAACTCTATAATTTCTTTTCCATCAAATGTTTCCTCACTAACACAATGGTTTATTTTTGTTTTTAATTAAAGTGAGTCTACAGTTGTAATGGAAAAACACTAATAAAACTTAAACCAGAACTGTTGCCCACAAAATTCTTTTTAAAAATCACGTGCTATTTTTGAGTTATACCTCTGAGAAGATTTCTAAAGCTGCTATCCAGCAGTTGGAAGAACTTCTTTGCTCTGCATCACCCCCATTGACTTCAGGGTTTGTGTGCACAAGCATAAGGATCCAAGTGCGGGACGGAACCATTACAGTGTGAGCTTTATGGAACAGGACCATGTAATATGGCCTAGAATGAACTGGATCTCAGGCCTGATTGGGGCCTTTACGTGCTACTAGAATATAAATGTAATTAATAATAATAATAACAGGGAAAGGTATTTTATCTGCATGGATTTTAAAGCACTTTTGTAATTTAAAAACGGCCAGATGCATTTTTCTCAAATTTTGTTCAGAAGAAATTATTCTTGGGCATAGACCTCATATACCTCCTTTTAGCCTATAATAGATTATTATCCCTGGAAACAGTCTCCTCTACCTGGATTCTAATTACAGTTTTAGGTTATTTTCAGATGTTTTTACTCCAGAGGTATAATTAAATGTTAGCTCCACACACAGTGCTGTATGCGCAAGAAAACCATCCAGCTGAAAATATCCATCCATTTCATTTGCAATTTACGGGCATGTTGAATAAAAAGTGCTGGGTAGGTTCTTAGAATTATTTCTGATCATCTGTATTCAATGGCTGTCCTTTTCTGATCAGAGCCACTTTCTCCATCTCTGAGCAAATTCAAAAGCAGTCTATGGGAAATCAGCCGTTGGCTGAGTTTCAAGATCTTTAGCCACACACAACTAGCTAACAAAATTTGCACCAACCTTCTCAATAATAACGAGGCCAAATTCCACAAACAAAAGTATTATTTATCTGACATTTCCTGCCTTGATGCTGAAAGCAAGAACTGAGTTGCCCAAACCATTGCTAATGAGAAGATATTTTGCCAAGATGCCATGTCATATTAGGATGGCAGCGCTTTATACACTGTGGCATTACTGTACTACATTTTTTGAAGTCCAGTTTGCTGAAATGAAAGCAATTCATATAAAATGCCAATTCTAAATATAAATAGTAGCTGCTGAAAACTCTGGTTGCACAAATACTGTTACTGTATTTAGTGCTTGTGACAGAGTGTGGGAAAGGGCAGATATTGTGGAACGTGTTATACATTTGCATGACGGGGCAAATCATTTCTGACCGAGCTGACATATGATCAAATAAGTCACACAGGCACTGCACTGGAGTTAGGCTGGAGTTAACCCTTCCACCACCACCACCCCCCCCAACACACACACACACACACACACACAGCCAAGAACTGATTGCACTTTGATGGGTTTTTTTTGTCTGTATTGTTATTGAAATGCTGTGTTTGATTGTTTGCCTATTTAATTTTGTTGCTGCATTATTTGTTGTTACACTAAGGCTAGAACAATGAAGACAAAAGCTGGTTTTCCTCTGTTTGCTTAAATATTTCCTAAGAGAATGAATTCCTTGCCTGGGTTCATTTGAGCCAGACAATAAAATGGTGAATTCTTTGGGTAACTGCCAGAGGGAAGTTTTGCAGAGATGTTTCAGTGAGCAGGAAATGCTGGAAAATGAACACCACTGAGTTTTCCTACTTCTCTGGCCATTCTCTGGGTTTTTCTAAGTAGGGGTACGACTACACGGCACACTTATTTCAAAATAAGCTATTTCGGAATTTTTTTTCCGAAATAACTTATTTCAAAATGCAAATCTACACTACAGGGAAGCCTCAAAATAAGTCCAAGGCAGGCTTCCCTAATGTGGAAATGTTACCTCGAATTAGAGCCCCAGGAGGCACCGGGGAGCAATTACTTTGAATGACCCTGGGGAGGAGCTATTTCAAAATAGCAGAAGTGGAGCATCCACACTGCTGCTGTTCCGAAGTAGCTATTTTGGAATAGGCATTATTCCTTGTTCAATAAGGTTTACATATTTTGAAATATGCCATCCATTATTTCAAATTTATTTTGAAATAATGGAACTGCTGTGTAGACGCTCGCATTGTTATTTTGAAATAATGTTAGTTATTTTGAAATAACTGTGCTGTGTAGATGCACCCTACAATATAGCCTAGAATTGGACCTTGAGATATTTTCATCCTTTAAAATTCTTCCATTCCTTTTTATATACACATTCCCTCTGTCCTGTGGAAATTGTCCCGAGAGTGGTTTAAGAGCTATGGTAGAAAATAGGAACATGATTTCAATTAGAGCTATATTATGATGCTTCTTCCTTAACTAGCCAATTAGCCCATCATAAGACGGGATTTTCAGGTCTCTCCTCCACGTCGGTCTTCTCTCCTGAGCCTCCGGTCTCTCGCTCCGTGTATCTCTCTCCTCCTCCTCCTGCCTCCCCCCCTCCCTCTCTCAGCTATCCTCCACCTTCTGCCTCTCTCTCTGTCTCTCTCTTTCTCTTCTCCTCCCCCTCCTGCCTCTCACTCGGGGGACCACAGAGCCCATACGGGTGCCATTCCAGAGTGGGATCTCCAATCCCTGGCCTTCATGTAGGCCTACCTTAGTTCTTTAACTTTCATGCGCATCTGTTCCTGGCTGTGCATGTGACCTTTCTGGCCCAGGATGCCAGCCATCCGGCCATAGCTGTCGGCATTCCTGCATCTGGTGTGGAGATCCTGGAGGTTTTCCTCCTCTCCCCAGACCTCAATAAAATCCAGGATCTCCATACCTGACCAGGATGGTGTTCTCCTCTTCTGCCCAAGGGCAGGGGCTTAGGAGCCGGCTGCTAGCTCACTAGCAGCCATGGAAGGCTCTCTGGAAGCATGCAGTCTGCCATAGCACCACAAATGGGTCCTGCTGCATGGCACAGGGCCTTCCTTCTGCCATGAGCACCTATGACTGCAGCTTTAAACCCTGCAGGGGAACGGGAACGATAGAGTTCTGATCAGTGTGGACAGAGCAGCCACCAGGGCAGCTGTGAGAAGCCCTAGAGACCAATTATTTGAAAATGACCAAAGCTGTGCTGTCTATACACACCCTATTTCGAAATAACTATTTTGAAATAGGCATTATTCCTTGTGAAATGAGGGTTTATTATTCCGGAACAAGAAGCCCACTATTTCAAAATTATTTCACGATAATGGGCGTGCTGTGTAGACACTAAGCTTGTTATTTTGAAATAATATCAGAGACTAATACAAATATATAGGTTCATGACCTTTCATGGGTAGCACCCACTTCGTCAGATGTTATCTCCATTAGCTTGTTCCAAAGTCATGTGACCTTAATTGAAAGTGCCTAGCTCTAGACTGTGTAATCCTACTGCATATTGGTGAGCACATAGGACTACTTGTGTGAGTTGGTGTTCGCTATGTGCCAGGACCTTCATACTAGGTGTGACAGAGTGTACCAACCCCACACTGACCCAGGAGGGGTTAACCAGGTCCTCTTGGCTGAGAGGGTCCCTCCCGCACAGCCATGCTGGGCATGCTCCAACTGCAGGCCCAGTGTAAAAGTCAGGGGGTAATTTGAAATAAAACAAGAAGAACTGATGTTCTCATGGCATTTCCACCATTCTTCTCCTATTCACAGGCAGGAATAGCATGACAATAGCCTTTCTCAGGATATTTCTGCACTTGTGACACTAATATGGCTGGCAAAGAAAGTAACAAATTTCCCACTCTATGACCCTAGGCCTTTTCAGTTGCTCTGTCCCAAAGAGCACTGGTGTGTAAAAATGAGATGGTCCCTACCGTAGCTGGTCCTGACTCCCTGATGCCTCTGTAGAGCAAAATCAGGGTCTTACATTCAGCACAAAGAAAGCATTTTGTATCTTTTCACACTAGCTGTAGGAATCCACAGTTGAACACTGACAACATCTGGGAATAGCTGAATCCCTCTCCAAAGCATTAGAAACAGTAGAGCACAGAATGTTTTGTTTTTTGTTTTAATAAGCAACTCTGGCAAGGAACACTCACTGAGCATTATCATCACGGGGGAGTGGAGTGCAAAGACTGACTCGTGCACTATAAATACTTCCATAGCCCAATCCGAGCACATGGATCAAACTCCAGGACTTCAATTTACTTCTTATGGGTTCTTTAATTGCTCCCATTACCACTACCCACTTTAGTCACAGTTGGAGACTCTGGGACCCACTGTCATAGCCAGAATGTATCTGGGCATAGTGACTGAGAGCAATGCCAAGGAATCCCCTACTGCACCCTTCCTAGGCATGCACTGTGCGCTCCACATTGCATGAACCCCCTTTCAGTCACTTGCAAAGAAGGAAGAAGGGCCTAGAACCTACCCTCAGGAGGATCTAGCACCAGAAGCAGATCTGTGAGTCCTGCTCACTTGTGCACTGTGTATGCAAATGCTAACGTAGCTCCCTCTCATGCAGCTATGCACTGGAGGGAAGTGCCTTATGCCATTGCCCTGTTGTTTTACAGCCACAGCCTGGTCCCATCTGTTTTCATATTTAGATCCCAATTCTGAGCTATTTTCTAGCCCCTCTGTGTCAATCTTGTTCTGTAAGTGGACTTGAAAGCAACTATATATTTTTATTAGTCTTAAGGTGTTCCTACCCCCGAGCTGGGAATTCCCTGGAAGCCATAGGACTTGCAAATGGCTTTATGCTTTCCCCTTTGCTGGAGCAGGGGTATGGCTGGAGGAATGCTTGGAAACCAGATGTGTTTGCTCTGGACATAGCTCCTCTTACACTCTGACTAGTCTGTACCTACCAGCCCACAGGGAGCTGATGAAACTTCCCTAAATTGGAGCAGTCCCTGCTCTGCTCTAACTTATTCCAGGGCTGAACCCAGGCTATGTCTAGACTGCAGCTCTTTTCTGGGATACCGGGGTATCCCAGAAAAGCTATGCCGCATTCAAGGAACGTGTCTTCTTTTCCGAAAAAAAAATTCAAAATAGCAGACGTGCACTTTCGCCATCCCTGTAAACCTTGTTTAATGAGGAAGAAGGGATGTGTTGAAAGAGAAAGTTTTTCCGAAATTTGGCACCATATAGATGCACCAAATTTCAGAAAAGCCTCTTTTGAAAGAAAAGCGGAAAAAGATACGCAAATTGTGGTTTGCAATTTGCATATCTTTTTCAGACTTTTCTTTGTAGTATAGACATAGCCCCAGTGTTTAGAAGGAATAAAGGCAACTTAAAATCACATTTGCCCCCTGCCCACCATGATAGTGTAGCTGAAAACCAAGGCCTCTGCCCTATGTCACATCCTTCTCCACTGACAGAGAATATGCACCATTAAAAAGATTTAAAATTATATCAGACTTCTAGGCATTTAAAAGATAATGATATTAAATGAGATTGAAATGGAACAGTGTTTTATAATGTGTTCATGTTGCTGATAGACTTTCTTTTTTCAGGATCCCTTTGGAAACATGATAATTATGTCCCAGGGGCTAGAGCAGGTAACATGAATTATAAGTACATAGCTATTAAAGCATTAGTGAGATTAGAATAACCCCATGACTAGTAAATACTATTCCATATTAGGGAAATATATTTGTGGGGTAACTTGAGTAGAGTCACAACAATGCATTTATTTTACTTTTGGCAAAAGCTTAATGGGCTTTTAAACTGTAACATGAATACTCTCAGGTTTAGGATTAACAGACAAGAATACTAATGAGCACATGCTACCATGCTTGGTTTGGCACTTTAAATCTGAGCTTGCTGATTCATTTCTAGCTACACAATACCAGAAATGGATACACTGTGGATAGCTTTGTCTTTTTTAGTGCAAAGTCTCAACAACTGCTATTAAACTAGTAGTGCCAGTGAAATGGCTGTCAGGCCATATGATGCCCCTAAATCGGCTTTTCTGCCTTTGGGTGTGTCCGCAGTGCAAAGAAAGATATGTTCTTAAACAGATTAGTTATCTAGGATTAAAATAGTAGTGAAGCCACAACTCTGGTTAGTACCACAAGTTCAACTCCAGGCTTCCCATAGACCAGAGGTGAGGAACCTTTTTTGGGTTGGGGGCCACTGACCCATAGAAAAATAAGTCAGGGGTTGAACCAGAGCCTAGGGAGGCCCAAGCTAGTATATTTTGTAGCTAGTAGATTTTGTCCCCTGTAGGTGGGACCAAAAATGAGGGGTTTAGTGTGTGGGAGAGGACTGCCAGGAAGTAGGCTTAGGGTGTGGGATCTGGAAAGGAGGAAGAGTGCAAGAGCAAGCTGAGATGGGAGCCCCCAGCCTTGGGGGCCAGATCCAGGCAAGAGGGCCTTAGGTTCCCCACCCCTGCTATGGACCTTAACTTGCACTGCTAATCCAAGTCAAAAGCCAAGTTGCTCTGTCTTCACTGTTCTGGTAGCACTTTAAAGACTAACAAAACATGTAGATGGTATCATGTGCTTTCGTGGGCACAGCCGACTTCTTCAGATAACCAGGGTTATGAGTTGGGGATATGAAAACTTGAAATAAATAGGAGAAGGGAAGGGGAAGAGGAGAGAAAGAAAAAGGGAGGAGGGCGGGAGACAGAGCATCATTAAGTATCTGGAGAATGGGTACTTAAACCTAAGCAGATGCCTCTGAGAGTGAGGGATCATTTTCCCCTGGAATCCCAGTTCATCCACAAATTCAATTCACATGCTAATGGACTCAATCGTGATATGGGCTGGTGGGGACTCTACCTACTTAATAACCACTGAAGATGCTAACAGCTCCCTGAGTGGTATCCTTCCTGTTTTAGGAATCTATCTATTGACTTTGATTTTTATCTGCTTAGGTTTAAGTACCCATTCTCCAGATACTTAATGATGCTCTGTCTCCCACCCTCCTCCCTTTTTCTTTCTCTCCCCCCTCCACGTCCCCTCTCCTATTTATTTTGAGTTTTCATATCCTCAATTCATAACTCCGGTCATCTGAAGAAGTGGGCTGAGCCCACGAAAGCTCATGATACCATCTACATGTTTCGTTAGTCTATAAAATGCTACCAGGCCATTTGTTGTTTTTTCCTGTAACAGACTAATTTGGCTACCCCCTGAAGCTTCTGTCTTCACTGCTATTTAAATCACAGGGAAGGATGGACCATTGGAGTGGATTAGACTTTTCCTTCCTGCTGTAGCAAAAATGTATATTTTAGTTAGGACTGGTTATAAGACTATAAGTATGATGTATAATTTCATGTATAATGAGTTGCGTATAAGTTCTGTAGCTTCTATTTCTCTCTGTCTTTCATGATTAGATAATGTTTACTGCAAGGCCTTGCTCCCTGTTATCATTACAAATTAAGTTGTTCCTCATGTCTGCATCACAAACTAAGTTGTGTCTTCTAGTAACTATTGATCTTGTCTGAAACTCAGTACAATTGTTTGGTGTGAGTGGAGAGTGTGTGAGAGTAAAAGCCATTACAGATGACCAAGACTAAGTAGAAACTTTGAAGCTAATGAGGAAATATTCATTGTGTCTTGAGGCTGAATTGAATTAGCAGCATTGAAGAACCCTGGAGACAGGCAGAAACTCCCAAGAGTGAGAGACAACAATGGGAACCCTGACAATCATCATCAAAGAATAACTCCCCAAAACACAGATTAACACCTCCTAAGGGTGGATGATGGCAGCATGACACTGCAAAACCCATAGATTCAAATGGAAACTTACATGTATAAGAAGGGAAGCTCTTGCCATGGGAGTCGGGGTTCAGACCTGTAAGCGAAGCAGAAGAGAAGTCTCAGAGGAACCCCGACTCCTCACTCGCTCACTCAGCATTGCATGGCCAATAAGACTGACTTGAGCCACCATGGACTGGTAACTATGCACCATCTGCAGGACGTGTGTGTGTGTGTGTGTGTGTGTGTGTGTGTGTGTGTGTACATATGTGGGTTTGTCTTTATGAAGCATATGCTAACTGCTTCTCTACTGTATTCTCAATGAACATAGTGAATGGCCTTTTCCCCTGAAAAAGATCCTGTGTGCTTCTTATAAGCATAACACTGCTTCCTTCCTTGTGGACAATACAGAGGTAGGGCAGAGGAACCAACACATCTCCATATCACTCTTCAACCCTCTCCACGGGGCTTATTGCCAGTAGGTCTGTGCAGTGCACATTCTGCTCTCCTTACCTAGGGCTACCCCTATACTGCCCCTGTGATTTCCTCTGGAACAGCCCCCAGAGCTAATGAGTGCTTGTGCAGGGCACTTCAGATTCCTCCTGCACAAGTTTTCTCATTCTTGGCCCCTTTCCAAGTAGCAGATCCACTGTCACTTAGCCCCTCTGCAGCTGCAGAGAGTTTGGGGTTCAGTGTTTTGACCGTTGTGCAGCAGCCAATGGCAAAACACCAGTTTCTAAGCTCCTTGAAACAAAACAAACTGTTGTATTATGTGAATGAAAGTGGGAAAACATAAGGACAGATTTACTTTGGTTCAGAGAACAGAATATTGTTTTCTTTCTAGTGTTTTCATAAGCCAGAACCTTCTAATTAAAGATGATGGCTCAAATTCTTTTTCATAAACTGTCAGGGTGTTTTAATGTTAATGTGAAAGAGTGAAATTCTTTTTCCACGTTGTGAGCAATTTTACTAGGAATATAGTGGTGGCTAGAAACAGTGCTACATTTGCAACAGAATAATTGTCCTTAACTACTCTATCAATGAGTTCTGTTGAGATCATGTTACATTTGAGATTTTCAAACCCCAAAGGTTAGGAAATTCAGAATTAAAATGCCCACAGCAACATTAGTTGTGCTACCTGTTATGTACATATAATATGGTCTCTCCTTGCAGGACCATATGCTGTTGTGTGTAATGTGGTTACTTTGGAGGAATGTTAAAGAGTTCTGTCATCTGTTAAAGGAGGCAGTAAAAGTACCCCTCTGTTGACAAATAGTTCTTACATTTTTGTAGAGCTGAAACATTATTAAAATTAAGCATATGGAATGTGATAACATTATTGAAATTAAGCATATGGAAATTAGCTGTGTTTTCTAATGCATAAATACATGTGGAAGGGAAACTTAAAAACATAAGTTACATTTGGTTTGTATTTGAGCTACCTATAAAACCAAATCTCTCCTTGGACTAATCTAGTATTTACAGTATTTGAAGAAGGAGGGAACTCTATAGCACCAATCAGGTTTCGGAGACTCCATAAATAGATTCGTACTGCCTGTAGTTTGTATAATATTTCAGTCAAAAATATTTCTGTAAACTTGCAAGAGTTTGTTGGAGAATATAGGATGGCCAAGCCAACTATTCCCTCCTCTTCACACCTTCTTTTCTTGTCTGACTAAATCCATAACTGACTTGGACTCCTCGCTGAATGAAAAGAATAGAACTGCCTTGGAAGTACTGCGAAAAGGTAAAGGTATTTCTCAGACATGTGTCCAAATCAGTGAAATTGGCCAGTGGCCCTAAATTCTGTGCCTTCTAACATCTTCTAGAATGGCTCCCAGAGGTGAAAGTAAACAAGTGTGTCCTGGTACACAGCTCCGGTACGAGCTGGCTGAGCTGCGGCAAAAGCCAGCAGGGAGCTATTTAAAGAACTGGCAGGGATCTGAGTAGCAAAAGGACAGTACCTGTAAGAAATGTAACTAAACTTAAAAAACAACAAATGGTCTGGTAGCACTTTATAGACTAACAAAACACATAGACTACGTCTAGACTGGCATGATTTTCCACAAATGCTTTTAACGAAAAATTTTTCCGTTAAAAGCATTTGTGGAAAAGAGCATCTAGATTGGCAAGGACGCTTTTCCGCAAAAAAGCCCTGATCGCCATTTTCGCGATCAGGGCTTTTTTGCGCAAAACAAATCTGAGCTGTCTACACTGGCCCTTTTGCGCAAAAGTTTTTGCGCAAAAGGACTTTTGCCCGAATGGGAGCAGCATAGTATTTCCGCAAGAAGTTCTGATTTCTTACATGAGATCGTCAGTGTTCTTGCGGAAATTCAAGCAGCCAGTGTAGACAGCTGGCAAGTTTTTCCGGAAAAACTGCTTTTGCGGAAAAACTTGCCAGTCTAGACACAGCTATAGATGGTATCATGAGCTATCGTGGGCACAACCCACTTCTTCAGATGACCGGTCTTCAAACTTAAGAAATTAAAAGTTACTTTCACTGCTGCTCTAGATGGAAGTAGGACAAAAGTAAAGACATTCTAGAAGCAGGACTGTCCTTAGAATTTATGGGGCCCTACACAGTATTTTAAGCTGGTGCCCCTATGCCCAATGGCAGCATGTGGGAGGGAGGATTTTTTACAGTTGTGATTTTATAATCTTCAGTAACACACTAACAAAATATTTGTAAAGCAAATTTCAAACTAACGTCCTGGAGTTGCCGTCTTCAGTCCACCAGTGGAGAGAAGATTTGACTGTGGAAGGAATGGTGACTGCCTTGTGTACATTGTGCTCCATCGGGATGTAGATTGTAATCAGCCAGTGTTGCAGAGGATGAAAGTGCAGTCTGGCCTGGGGAACGATGTATGTCGTCGAGGCCGTGTGCCCCATAAGTTTGAGTACTGTGATAATCTGTACTGAGCGTTTATAGAGGAGCTCGTCCAGTAGTTCTTGTATTGCCCAAAATATGGTGATGGGTAAGTATGCCCTTGCAGCAACAGAGTCGAGGCGAGCTCCTATAAACTCTAGATTTTGAGTAGGTTGAAGCATGGATTTGTCCTCGTTGATGAGGAGGCCTAGGAGAAGGAATGTTTTGCCGGTCATGCAACATTTCAGAAACTTCCACCCCCCTCTGCATCGAAGGTGCGCAGCTACTACTGAGAGTGTCTTCATGAACACCCTGGGTGCTGTGGTGAGGCCGAACGGTAGAACTCGATACTGAAAGTGATCTGTATCGATTATGAAGAGTAGAAACCTCCCGCAGGATGAATCGTAACGTGAAAGTAAGCATCTTTGAGGTCAAGAACAGCAAACTAATCGCCTTGCTCCAGGGCAGGTAGTATGGGGGCTAGAGTTACCATCTTGGAGCGTTGTTTCCGGAGATATTTGTTTAGTTGCCGGAGGTCTAATAAAGGTCTCCATCCACCAGTTTTCTTTTGTACAAGGAAATAGCAGGAGTATAACCCTCTCCCTTGGAATTGATGTGGCACTCTTTCTACCGCACCTATGTGAAGCAGGTGAGCGATTTCAGTGCGTAGTAAGTTTTCGTGAGAGGGGTCCTTGAAGAGAGACAGGGATGGTGGGGTTGTGGGTGGAAGAGAACAGAATGGAATGGCGTATCCGGATCGGATAATCTCCAAAACCCACTTGTCGGTGGTAATGTTGGCCCAGTGATGGTAGAAGAGCCTTAGACAATGGTGAAAGATGTGGGTGGGGTCTGGAGGGGATGTCTGCTTGCTCTCGACCAAGGCGTCAAACTTGTTGTTTGTTGCCGGGCTGAGTCTGCGTGTTATTGCAGCCTCAGGTGCTGTTTATATGAATAACATACATCTCTCCATTTTATTCCAAAAAAAGTCCATGTCAATATTCTTGCCCTACTTAAAAGGTTATTCCTTAAATCTAAAACCTCATGCACAAAACCCAATCACAAAACATAATTCTCTCTCACACACACTGGAGAGGCAGAAACCCAGATTCTTTCTGTTAAGAGCAAAAATGTTACCTTGGCCAACAAAATGCTGCAGTGAAAATAAACTGGTTCACTGTGGCTAAATTAGAAGGTGCTGATGGTTTTTTTGTTTGTAAAGAGGAAACATTGAGAAGAATAGCCAGAGGAAGTATGTGTATTATTTACTGAAGTCACCCGTCTGATTGTACTTGTAGATTATTATAGATGAGGCCTCTGTTTTTGGCATTAGCGCCTTTGGCAGCCAATCAGAATTCAAATCTATTAACTTTCAGGCATGATTCTAGTCATGTTCATTCTGTTGATTATTTTCCTGTTGTTTCTGTTTCTAATTTCTAATTCAGTACCCAGTTATGACGGTACTAGGTGTTACAGAAAAAAGTAAATACACTAGCTGTGTCTAGACTGGCCAGTTTTTCTGGAAAAGCAGTTGCTTTTCTGGAAAAACTTGCCAGCTGTCTACACTGGCGGCTTGAATTTCCGCAAAAGCACTGACTTCCTACTGTAAGAAATCAGTGCATTTTGCGGAAATACTATGCTGCTCCTTTGTTGTCCTTTCGTCTTTGTGGTTTTTACCTCAGGGCTTAGGTCACCATCCCCCAATGAACTTAGTTTAAGACCCTTCTCACTGGGTTTGCAAGCCTGCCCACGAAGATGCTCTTCCTCTCTTGATTAGGTGGATCCCATCTCTTTCTAGCAATCCTCATGCCTGGAACGGAGTCCCATGGTCGAAGAAACCAAAACCCTCTCTCTGACACCACCCTGTGCAACCACGCGTTTACTTCCATGATTCGACGATCCCTACCTGGACCTTTACCTTCAACAGGGAGGATGGAGGAGAACACAACTTGTGCTTCAAATTCCTTTATCCTTCTTCCCAGCACTACATGCTCCCCTTTCCAACTATGGGGAGAGGAAAGGAGGAGAGCGGGTGCACACTCACCGCAGTCTCCCCAGCCTCAGAGGAAGGTACAGTCTTGGGAGAGGGAGGAGGCAGGGCGTTCTGCACCGTGCAGCATGGCCCCAACCCCAGAGCACCAGGACAGGGAGAAGGGTGTGCCACACCACATAGCCTAGCTCGACCCAGCCTCTCCAGCCCCAAGGAGGGCAGAGGTCACACAAAGTGGCCCTAGCCTCCCCAGGCCCGGAGCACCAAGGCAGAGAGGAAGGGACGCCTCATTGCCTAGCCTCTCCAGCAGTGGGAAGGCAGGTGCTGCGGGCAGCAACACTCTGCCCCCAGAACACCTACAGCAAGTTTTCTGGGGGTGGAGTGTGGGCAGGTCTATACCTGGCCTTTTGGGAAGGCAGAACCTTTCCCTGCCTTACGTACCCAATGCCCATGCTCTTAACTAGCCCGTGACTGGGGCGTTCTTAAGAGGCCACTTCACCTTAAGTGGTCTTTTGAAAAATGTGTTAACTAATTATGCTAAACCATCTGTTCCATCTTATATTTGACTGTGACACTGACTCTGAGTATATTTGCCAAACCTGAAGAAGAGCTCTGTGTAGCTTGAAAACTTGTCTCTCCCACCAACTCAGACTGGCCTACACAATTTACACAAGATAGTACCTCAGGCAGCTTGTTTCTGTGAGGTAACTGCAAGTCATTCTTCTTCTTCTTACCAAGGCTTGTGGAAGCCCCTCGGCTACCAACATGGGGGTAGACATGGCTCTCCAGAGTACAACAGGGTTAAAGCTGAAGAACAGCTTCTGAATGTAGCTTCAAATACAGGCAGATTTCCAATTAGCAATTTGAACTGATGAATCAGGCCCGTACGAAGGGGGTGTGTGAAAAGGGTGTGAGTGCACCCCTCTAAGGTCCTCCCCTAAGGTAAGTGTGCTCCAGCCAGCCAGAGAAAGGCAGGAGCCTCCCTCTCCCATGCTCCAGCTGGCCTGAGGAAGGCCGGGGCTGATTCCCCCTTCTGGGGGCACGGGCAGGAAATAAGCCCGAGCCTTCCCCGGGCCAGCTGGAGCACATTTACCTGGGGGACATTGGCAGGTTGCGCTCACACCCTTGCCCTCCACATTTACAAAAAAAGCACCCCCAGAGAAATTCCTGTGTACAGGCCTGAACACAGACTGTAGTTTCCCACTTTACTGTCTCTTAGCAGGGATAAGCACTGTGGGCCTTTAGGAAAAGACCACATCTGCATTCAGGCTTCGCCTGTAAGTTACCCTAAGTCAGGGATTCTCAAACTTTGTGATACTGCGACTCCCCTCTAAGTCACTCGTGACCCCCCAAGGGGTCAGGACCCACAGTTTGAGAAACGTGGCCCTAAGTAATTCCTGCATGCTCCTGACCCACTGCAAGCTCATTAACAGAAAGTAGGTAAGACAGGGATATGCTGAGTGTTATTTAATGGACCCAATGGCTGTGCAGTCATCCTAGGAACCTAGTCACCACATGTTGTATAGAACAAACAGATGACAAATACTCTTAACTATCCTTTTTTTCACCATGTGCTAACTTGGCCTTTGTGTTATACAATTACAGCATATGCTGTTTTGTAATGTAATATTAGTAGAGTTTTGGGTAGAAAGTTTTAAATAAATAACAACATGGACAAAGAAACAGATTTAATGCTAGGAGGAAGGTCAAAGAGACCTGTGTTTGTAACACAACATTCTTGGTCCAAACCAGCCACTCTCTTCCTTGCACGGTATTTAGCCCTATTTCATGGAAAAGAATTTCTAAAAATGTAATTGCACTCTATAGGTGAGGTTCAAACTAATCAGCACATGGTCTTCTTTAGAATGTATTTGGCAACAACTCATAATTGACGTAGCTCCACTGAGGTGTTGAAAAGGCTTTAAGTGTCCTCCTGAGAGAGAGTAAAATCTTTCAGGGAAAAGCTTTATGAATAGCCAAATTCAGGAGAGGATGTCTGTGTTACATTTCAGCTGTTAATTTCTAAATGAAAAAATAAATGTACTGTAAAGAATGCCAGTACATGATATTAGAAGGATCTGGCTTAAGGTCAATGTGTGCCTTGATGCCATTTAAAAGGTTTATTATTTATCTGGAAATAAGTTACATTAATTTTTATCAAAATTCATAGAATCATAGAATCATAGGACTGGAAGGGACCTCGAGAGGTCATCGAGTCCAGCCCCCCGCCCTCAAGGCAGGATCAAGCTCCGTCTACACCATCCCTGACAGATGTCTATCTAACCTGTTCTTAAATATCTCCAGAGACGTTCCTTGTCACCGAAGCAAAAGGAAAACATTGTATACGTATGATATGATGGTTGGTCTGTATCAGGTGAGAGGCTTAATGTTTTTACTCTTTAATTTTTCGCCTCTATGAGCCATCTCTTCAGAGATCTATAGAAAAGAAGAAATTAAGTTCTGAATAGCAAACAAATTGAAATAAATCAGCTGATTCATTCATATAGGACATATTTTCACTTTTTTATCCTAGGGTGAGACTGACCATTTACTGACTAAAAATCATTTTAATCTTTTACTGTTGAAGTTCCGTAAAGATCACCAGAGACTAGAGAGTGCTCTAAACTGCTCTGTCCCCTAACAAGATGATTTTGTCTCAGCAACCCATCTCTTTGAAACATGCTCACCAAGTTAATAGCTAGGCCAGGAAAATGAGTGAGTGAAAGCAGATGTAGGATAATGAAATCCCCCAGAGTCAGAAATGTAGTGCAAAGAGAGGACTCAAAAAAAACCCCTAGCTTTATACGAATGAAATGACAACCCAGGATAAATTGAGGCAATGAGGTAGCTCAAATAAACATATTCATCATTCATGAGCATCAATGACAGACAATAAACCCTGAAGAGACTAAGGAATATTATGGGATCAATATATTAAGGAATATTGTGCTCTCAGTACTTTTTGTGCTAGTTTTAGGAGACTGTTACTTTGAAATAAGATGATCAATAGTCCCAAGTCTGAATAAAACAAAAGACCAATTATAGTGCTGAACAATATTTTGATCACTGCAGTTGGGGGACAGAACTCAGTGAGGTGAGTAGGTCTCAGAGCCCCAGCTCCAACCCAAGTGGGAATATCTACATTGCTATTTCTAGCCCTGTAGCACGTCCAAAGCAGCTGAACCAAGCTCTGAGATCCACTGGTGTGGAGTATTCTTGCAGTGTGGATGTACCATTAGGTGTCTGCCTGCCCCCAGATTCACAATCAACAAGACTCCAGCTGAACGATGTAGGTTGCCTAAATGTGCTCACTATGTTTTTCAAAGTAAAACATTTCCACCTCTGGTGATCCTATCTCCCACCTAAACCCCAGAATGTTTCACAAATCAGGGGAAGACAGCTATATGCTGACTGACATGGCCAAGAGGGACACTTGTGAGTCTTGACCACTTGGCCCATTGGTTAGAGTACTCAGGTTCAATTGTCCCTTTGAGGTGAGAAAGGCTTGAGACTGGGGCTCTCGACCCTCAGTCTCAGCTTTGCATTGTGGATAAATGATTGGGTCAGAGGGTAGGGCACACAGCTGTAAGGTGCCACACATGAGTAGTATGTGAGGGAATGGACAGATCAACATTGGAAGGCTGCTTTAGATGAAACTGAGGATTAGGCTGGCTTCAGAGTGCCAAGGAGCCCACCCTGCTATGGATTCTGTTTAGCAGACTGCCTTGTCTAGGGCCTTAACCCACTGTGCTGCATATTTTGCCACAGGTGCCTCCTGTGAGATCTTAGGTTAAAATCAAAAGCTGCAACCATCCATAGGAGCAATGGCATAGAGCAGGAACAGGTAGTAAGGTGGACCAGACCTGTAGATTTTTGCTGTGTGAAGTGGATTGATTTGACAGACTAAACATTTTGCCTGTCTTTATGGCAGGGCTCATGGAGTTTGAGAATGGCATGCAGGTGCCTACAAGAACACACTTTGTTATCTTGCACACTGGAGATCCAAATGTTGCAAGGTAACCTTCCAGGGAAGCTGATTTAAAGCCCAGCTGTTGCAGAGAGTAAGTTTGTATAACAGTGTTTAAAAAACAATGGCTCCCTTTTTTTTAGATAAAGCAATTTCTGGTTCCATGGTAGGAAAGTAAGCAAATCCTCTCTGCCCCACCCAGGGTGAGGATATGCCAGCTATCTCTTTAGAAATCCTCTCCCAAGGATACAGCTAGGGAAAGGAACAGCTCCCTGCTTTAGGCACAAAACAGCACTTCTACTTCAGCCATTACTCTGTGGTATCCTTTCCATCCAACTTGAAGAGGAGGGATGAGTTGATGCACAAGCAGGGCTGTGGAAGGGGTGGAAAAGACTCTTAAAAATAACCACCTCACTGTAACCGTCTCATAACCCTAGTTTCTTACTCCCCATGCAGGAAAGCAAAGCCCAGATAGTTCTGAGGGAGTGAGA
This sequence comes from Pelodiscus sinensis, assembly GCF_049634645.1. Taxonomy (NCBI): domain Eukaryota; kingdom Metazoa; phylum Chordata; order Testudines; family Trionychidae; genus Pelodiscus; species Pelodiscus sinensis. The sequence goes on from NC_134718.1 coordinate 40,888,730, forward strand.
GAGTACTCTTATGCAGTGTAACCCATTCTGTGATGCATTGTTTTCCTAAAGTACTGGGTCTTTTAAAAGTCAGGCTTGTATAGAGGCTGATACTTCCAGAGGCAGATGAACTTGGTTCAGTTCCCACTATTGGGCCTAGGAAATGCTAGTTGAGCAGTTTTCTTATTCTGGTATGTTGGGAGTTGCTTTTGCTGTGCTCAGAGCTGTCAAGGCAACGGCTTGGGAGCAGGAGGGTAAGAGCTTATACAAAGAGGAAGCTTTCCCATGGAAAAGTTCATCCTCCAACAGAAGTAGTTCAATCATAATTTCAGCTGATCCCATATTAAAAGAATTGTTTTGACAAACAAGGTCCAAATGTTCCTTTTTGGTTAATGTCAAATTGAGTTGAGGGCTATCTGAGTTGTTACCTCATGGTCCTATTCACTTCTACAGATTCCTGGTTGCTGCATTGAACTGCTGTACTGCATCATTGGAGTCCCACTAATAAAGTGGAAGCTTGGTCCATAAGAGAGAATGGAGGCATAAGGTACCTGAACTACCACTCTTGGTGCACATCTATGCTACAGAGAAGATCAAACCTCCAGAGGTCGACCTGCTAGTGTTCCATTTCGCAGAACACTAAAATTGAACCCCTACAATTGAACACTGAGGGCAGCCTCCTCTGGTGTCTGGTACATCTCGTTCTGGGAAGATGAAGGGAAGCCTGTGGGGAGCATGTGCTGCTGTTGGCCTCCTGCAGCATGGGCACCGTGGCAACTCAGCTTAAGGTAAACCGAATCTAGCTATGCAAGTAAACTGACAGACCCGATCTAGTATAGAAAACTAGACCAGACCTTAGACACATGACAACAGCTTAGGCAAACAGTTTGACAAACTCATGTTCTGATTTGGTTCAAGACCCTAATCACAGGTTTCAATTTGGTAAGGTCTAAAAATTTTTTTTGACATTGACCCAAACAATACTACTGATTTTTTTTTCCAGACCTTTCATTTAGTGAAATTTTTAACTAGTTCTAGCAGTGCTCCCTTGCAGGCCATAATATTGATCCAGGTCTTCCTACCATTCAGCCTTAGGTTTGGTCTACACTTCTAAAATTCAAGCCCAGATGCAGCAGTGATTTAAAGTGAAAGTTTGGCTACAGCAGGAGGACTGGGCAAGTGTTCTCCCAGCCCTCTATATAAACCATCTCCACGAGGGGAATAGCTAACAGCACTGGAAGCATAGGTCCCCATTCTGAGACCCTGTTTACATGCTGCACTCGGGGGCAGGAAAGAGGTTCTGGCTCACTGGTGTGAAAAAGCAAGTTGCAGCACAGTGAAGTGGCAGCATAGTTTTAGCCTTAATTGTTCTCTTAGGGTACATCTAGACTGCAGCTTCTTTCGGAAGAAGCTTTTCCAGAAGAGATCTTCCAAAAGAAAGCATCCACACTGCCAAAGTGCATCAAAAAAAGGCAATCTGCTTTTCATAGGCGTGCGCAGCACATTTCATTAGGTGTGCACCCAAAGAATTTTTTTATAATGTACCCCGACCCCCATTAGCCACGCCTCTGGAGGTAACACTTTCAGGGCAATATGGACACATGACCAGAAATAAAAGGTGTCATGTGACCCTTCCCCCTAAGGACTTTTCCCACCATCCTTTTACCAATAGGGATTAGTATGGCCCTCACCAAACCCCCCTCATGCAGCTATCCCGCAATTGCATTAACCCAATGTGTGTGACATTAACTCAGGGGGGGTGGAGAGGCTGGGGGAAACCCTTTAAGAGTTTCCTACTATGAGCACAATAAATTGTGTTAAGCCACAAACTCAGTACTGGTGCACATTTGGATGTGCCACTGTAGCACCCAAGTTATTAATAAATATCTTATGAACCACTACCTTTCCCCTCTGCTGCCCTGTCTCCTCCCCTTGCTCCATCAGCTCCCCAGGTGCCTGCTGCCCCCCCAACCCCTCACCCACCTCTGCTGTCCTGACTCCTGCCCTTCTCACTGCCCTCAGCCTTCCTGAGACCTGCCCCCCCCTCCACCAGCCTCTCTCCCCCCCACCCCCATGCCCACTCGTCCAGTAGCCTCACTCTGTGAGCTACCTCTCCTCTTCCCCTCTCCTAACATCTCCCTCTACACACCTGCCCTGCCTCTCTCCTCTGGTGCTGGTCCCTCCCCTGCAGGTGTCTGCCCTTCTGCTTCACCCCCAGAATCCCCTGGCACCTGCACCTTCCCTTACCCCTGCCCCCTCTTGGTGCCTCCCCCTTCCCTCACTGCCCTTGCCCCCTTTTTCCCTGATGCCCATCCCCTCACCACCCTCTGCCCTCCTTTCCCTCATGCCCCTGTGCCCTCACACATGCCTTGCTCCATCCCTGCCTTCCTCATGCCCACTCCTTCTTTCAAGCCTTCTCCCAGCACCTCCCTTCTCCCCTCTAGCCCCCAAAGCCTTTCCCCTCTCCTCTCCTAGCATCATCCTGTCCCTCCTCTCACTGACACTTCACCTCCTGCCCTTTTCCTCGTTGTCTCCACTTGGCCCCCTGGCATTTGTCTCTCTCCTACACCCTGTCCCTTGATGCCTTCCCCTTTCATCTCCTGACTGGCCCCCCTCTTCTCAGCACAAGCCCCTTCCTCTCTGATCCTTACCTCCTATTTTTCCCTCCTCTTCCAGCAGCCACTAGCTGGTCTGTAACAGAGTTCTAGGGTCTCCCTGACTGTCACCCTTCTGGTGCTCCCCCTACTCTGTCTCTCTTAGGTTTCTCAGCCCCCTTTTGGGACACAAACCCCCACCCCGCAGTCTCTGGTTCCCAAAGTTCCGGCAGTCTCCCCATCACTTGGTGCCTGCACTGGGTCCGACTCGTAGACCTTCCCCAAAAAAAAAAAAAACAGTCACACTTATCTTGGGCAGGGGGAAGGGAGGGAGGAAGAGGGACTGGCTGGGGGGACTGGCCCCGATCCTGCCCCCCCCCCCCCCCCGAGGCCAGTTGCGCTTCCCCCAGTCCCAACTCCGGCCAAGGCCAGTCGCACTGCCCCTGACCCCGCCTCCAAGGCCAACCACGCTGTACCCAATCCCCTGCCCGGGGCACCCCCCGCCTTCCCGCCCGGGGTTTAAACTCACCTTGCTTGATGGGGCGGCCCGGTGACATTGCTGCGTCCCTGCCGCCTCTTTCCGTGGGGTCCTAAGACCCGCTGGTTTTGGCCGCGCATGCACGGCAAACCCGGCACAGCTTCCGTTCCCCCGAGTGCCGCTCCTTCGCTCATGCCCCCTTTGAAACATTAGTGTGTGCCTGGGCACACCCCGTGCGCACGCCAATGCTGCTTTTTCAAAAGGTAAGTGTCCACACTGAATGGACACTATCTTGCTTTTAAGCTGTGATTACTATGGATAGAGTGGTCACCAAGGCACCTGTGCTTTTTCCTCTTCTTTCGAAAGAACTCCCTCTTCCCTATCCACATAGGCCTTTTTTCCAAAGGAGCTCTTTCAAAAAAAGGTTTCTTCCTCATAGAAAGAGGTTTACCACTGTTGGAAAAAACCCTCTGTTTTCTATTTTTTTTCCTCCAAAAGAACATGATTTCAGTGTGGACATAACTCAAGTTTTTTCAGAAAAACAGCTTTAAAAAAAAAAAAACTCTGTAGTGTAGACATAGCCTTAGTCACCTCCCACTGTGCTACTTCATGTAAAGGGTGCTTTTTTTAAATCCCTCAGCGAAAAAGCAGTCTGACATATTAAAATATTATTTATTTTTAAAATGGACCAGTTTACATAGTATGGTGATACAGTAGAAAAAGTATTTGGGTTGTAGTGGAGAAGGCTCAGTTCCCCTTAAAATGTTTACCTTTTTGTTTACAAAAACACTCCAATCCTTAGTATTTGAGTGATTAACGTGACTTGTATTTTCTTGTCAACATCATCTCAGTATACCAGAAAAGTGAACACATGTGTTTATTGTTCATACTTGGAGTTACTGCATCCCATACATTCTTAATATCTCCCAGTTCATTCTCACAGGAAAGATTCTTTACAATTTGATGGGTCAATACTAAACAACATGCAAAAATACACTGGGTTTGCTGAAATATATAAAAACAGATGTTTTGACTTTGCAGAAAATGACTGAGGTATGAAAAAAAGCATTAAACTGCTCCTGTTTATGTGCAAGATATTTAACTATGAAATGTCTTTCTAGAAAAGCCCAGTGGCAACACTGCTCTTTTCAACAGATTAGCTTTCAAGAAGTGCAGTTACCGCTTCACCTTCAATATGAAGGACCTCAGCTACCTAACTTTAATTTACTGCTTGGGAAAGCTATTTCTGAGAAGTGTTACTGACTTTAATAGGGAACAAGATACCATAAGAATCAGGACAAATGTTCAGAAGACAGATCAGATCAGCAGATATCCCAACATATTTAACTCACCTATAAATTAGGGCATTTTATAAGTCACATAGCGTCTTGTAAATATTTTTTTCTCCAAATATGACTGTTGGCATCTAGCGGCTTTTTAAGAGGCAGGTTGTTTTTCCAAGGGTACATAAAGCCAAATTTTGCCTGTGAAGTCAGTGGGGTTATATACATACAAGTGGGGGCAGAACTTTCAGCCTATGGTATGAGATATGTACATTTAGTCTAGTAGGTAGTGCCTAAGCATATTTACAGAGTTCACCCCTCCCACCTATCACAACTCTGTCATTTAATTTTCACATATGAAGTAGTTAGAACAAAAAGGCTGCAGTTTAAGCTAATTGCACTTCCTTTATAGCTTATTTCACATTTACCACTTAAAAATTTCCCATGTGATTTTTGGAAGACCAGCTTCCAAAAGTTTTTGGTGCTTTCCTAAAATAGGCAGTTCATCATACCTCTTCCCCCTCTCACTTTTCCATTATCCAACCAAAACAGATACTACTTAACCACAGAATTATAACCCTGCATTTTGTTTCCATGAGGATGTAGAGGGTTAAGACAAACCTTCATCTCAGTAGCGCACTCTCATATCTACTACATACTCTGCCATGCACAAAATGAATTGTGGCTCTGGTCACATAACATCCCCCACACAATTATTACAGCTTCCCAAAACTCCACCACACATTGTACTTCTTCACAAGAGTTTCATACCCCATGATTAAGGCTAGCGAATAGCAAAGAAAGTCATGTATTCTCAACACAGACATGCTATTTCTATAGTAGGTGACTAAGGGTTTTGTTTTCCATTTTGAAATTGACCCCTTTTTCTCCAGGGGTAAGATGTGCCTGAGAAGTGTAGAAATTCTCAGATGGTTGATGGCTTAAACTCAACAAGTCCAAAAGTGCTAGTGATTTTGGATTTGAGAGTCAGCAAAACTTTCTAGCAGGTTTGGGTGTTCTGTACAGAAAGCAGAGGCTGAAGACTAACACTGTTTAATTGTTGAAAGCAGGAATGCTCATGAGTTAGTAGTTCATTCACCAATATGGAGCTGAGTTTTCAATTCTACCCCAGCTTTGCCACTCCGGAAACAGGCCATTTGACATCCTTGGACTGCCAAACTGCTCACAATCTTGGGTCATCCTTGGAATCTTATGAACTGTGCAGTCTCTCTTAGTAGATGCTGGTGCTTGGACACCATCAGGTTTCCATTCTGCATGGACAATCTTGTAGTTCTGTCCCTCATTATTGTCCCAGAAGATATGCTTGCCACTTTGGTAAGAAATGCAGAACTCAATCTTTTCTTGAGTGGGAATGGCTGCGGGCAGCTCAATGGCAAATGAGAAGGTGTCACTGTCAGAGTCTCCATACACATTGTTCATGTAGACACAATCTACATCTGTGTATGTTTTCCATGTATCAAAGGTAATTCGAACCTGAACCACCTTCTCATAGCTCATGTTTTTCACTTTCACAGTCCCTGCCACCGCCCTCTCTTGGAGGGTGCAATTCTCAAGACAGACAAAGTTCTTCTGCAAGCGATTCCGGAAATCTAAGTAATCAGCTGAAGGTTGAGGGAAACCTAGAATCAAATTTCTCTCTTCATGTAGTTTTAAACCAGCAGTTATGTCTTCAAGATCCGACAAGTCAAACTGAAGATCCCAGACCGGATGTTCCTGGATTTCAGAGAAGACATGGATTGCAGTCAGAGATAGTCCCTTTGAATCTGCAAACACGACTCGTTTCTTGGCTCGACTTGGGGAGCGGTTCCAGTCACTATTGTTTCGACACTCAGATTCACGTTTCACATTGAGACATGGTCTGAGAGGCTTGAATCTGTTAACAAAGTTTCTTCTTGGATAGTCATCAAGAGGGCTGAGAATTCTCTTCAGAGGTGGTGAATGGGCTAAGCAGATTCTCATGGCCACATCAACAGGCATGATGGAGCTGGGCAAAGGTCTTGGGTCCAAGATCTGTATCATTCTGAAATGTCATCAAGAAAAAAAAAGTTGTAAGGTTGTTTGCTCCATCAAATATAGACTGGAAGAATGTCTTTTCAAAAGCTATGCACACTTCATATTTCACTTATTTATTCATGGCTTGCTCTTTGCATATTCTTAAATAATGCAACTTAAAATTACAGTTATTATTTTCAATGATGGAATCTGAGGAATAGCATGAAAAGTTATTCAAGCATGTTAATAAATTCTGAATTTTTTTGATTCATCCATAGTCTCACCCTTTTTGCTTTTTCCATGAACATCTGTGCAGTATGGTTTCTATGTACACATGTGTTTGGGAAAGGTTTCTTCTTCTTGCAAACATTCATATGAGAACATGGATGAAGATTTTCCATACACCAGCACAGGTATTAGCTTATTCATTGTGGAAATACTCATCTCATTTCAGAGACAATCGGAGTGAGATAATCTCTTTTATTGGACCAACTTCTGTTGGCAAGAGAGAAGCTTTTAAACTACACCAAACCCTTCTTTGGGTCTGATAAAAAGAAGTTACTCCCAGCATCACAGTAAAATGCAAGGTGCAACAGATTTCCCAGCCCTGAAGAGCTCTGTAGCTTGCAAATTTGTCACTCTCACTAACAGAAGTTGGTGCCACAAGGATGTTCCCTTACTCACCTTTGTCACTCCAATTCAGTGGTCACCAACCAGTAGATTGGGATCTACTGGTAGATCTTGGAGCCTCTGACAGGTGATTCTGACTGGTTTGGCCAAGAGGCTATCAAGCGCAGCACTTACAAAGCTGTGGGGGGAGAGGAGGGGAGGAGCAGCTGATTTCCTTTGCTTTGGAGCTGCCCCTCCCCAGGAGCTTCCTGCTCGCAGTACAGAGTAGGGCAGGGGAGGGGGGTGTTGATGTCAGGGTGCCCCCTCTCCCACCCTCTCTCTTCATAGAAGGGGGGGGGAAGGGGCACAACAGGACTAGGGATGGAGGGAGTTTGCTGGCTGCTTTTTGGAGTGATGCAGGGCCAGGGCAGGGGTGAGCCTGCCTTAGCCCCACTGCACCACCAACCAGGAGCCCCCTGAGGTAAGCAGTGTCCAGCTCCAGTGCTGAACCTCTGCCCCAGTTATGAACCCACCCTCACTTCCCCAAGCTGCTTCCCCAGCCCTGAGCTCCTTGGACCTAAACTCCCTTACAGAGCCTGTATCCTGAACCCCCTCCTGCATCCCAAGGCCTTGCCCCAGGCTTAGCTCAGCCCCTCTCACACTCCAAATCCCTTAGCCCAAGATCAGAGCCTGCACCTCAATCCTCTGCCCAGTGAAAGAAAGGGAGAATGGAGGGAGATTGGAATGAGTAGTGGCAGAGCCTCAGACAGGGCAAGAGTATTTAGGTTTGAGGCAGATCCAGGATTGCACTTAAAATTAAAAAAGTGATCTTGTGCTTAAAAAGGTTGGAGACCACTGCGCTAATATCCTGGGACTGAAACAGCTATGGCTACACTTCATGCATCTAATTTCAGCCAAGCAAAGCCCCATGGATTGCTTCAAATTCCCTCTATCAGGGAACAAAGATAACATTCTATGACTCATCACAATGCCAAATTGGTAAAAATGGATGTGTTCACAAGGTGTGATTTGTAAATCAGTGTGTAGATAATTCACACAAGAATGGGCAAACTACTAGATAAAACTGTTCTCCAAAAGTAATTCACTCAGCTCCAAGTGTCAGAGGGATGCCAGATCATAATTTTGGCTGATTAATTTATGTAACAAGAGCATGCTTCATCCCATCTTATGTCATTGGAGTAATCTTGTATAGGAGACTTTAATAAAAGTAACTGTCCTAAAAGCTTCTCTAAATCCCTATGTAAGTAGTCTATCATAGGTCTGCCTGAAAACTATAGGGCTTCTATTTCAAAAAAATTGCAAGTCACTTGTGAAAGATTAATCCACAAATACATACACACTGACAGACTATTTCTTGAACTAGCCATGTCTCTTTACAATGTAATGATTAAAGGGTTTCAAAGATGGTACATCTTTTAAGACTGATGTAGTCTGACGATAAAATTCTGTTGAGTCATAGGAAGCAAACATTTGCTGTGTCACTTTAAGAAAGCTTTCTGCTTCTGAGTGCTCTCACTGGTATTGCAGAACAATGTCAAAATATAGAGGAAAAGAATATTGCATGCAGATTCTAACTCTCTGAAATCTGCCTGTTATGTCAAGTACTGGAATAAGCCAAAGCAAATTAAACTCAGCTATATAAAACAGAACCAAAACAAACACACATATTGAAGTCCCAAGAACAATTTTTAACTTATAGCTGTTTTGAGAGAAACTCCTTGCTAACTGTGCTTTTTTAAATTTTAGAACACACTTACACATCATTAAGAAACGAGCAGGAGAATAGGAAACTGAGAAAAAACAGTCAGACATTAAGGCCATTTTGGAGATACTAAATGTTACTCTTACTGATGCATGTTAAGTCCTACAATATTTGACACAGGTAATGCTATAAATTATCATTCAGATCCCTCCCACAGGTTCTAAATTCTTGGAAAATGGCTGATTTTACACAAACGTACATGCATGCACTTGCTTAGGTAGTTCAGAGACTCAAAAGTCAGTTACGTATGTTAATGTGCGTGAGTGCACCAGCAAATACTCATATATTGCTTCTGCGTTTATAAGGGAGGTTTACAATGCTCCATAGACACTCCCTCAGTGCACTTTTTAGCATGATCAGCAATGCTAACTCTTTCAGAAGGCTTACCTGGTACAATTCAGGCTTAGTTTGCACTGTTGAATGAAGAGTAGAGCATGGAGAAGCGGTGAAGATGAATGATGTGCTTCTACCTCGATTAAATCTGCTTTTGCACAATCTCGTCTCTTTAGCAACTCCCCTCCGCACTAGCTCTTTGAAGACTAGCAGCAAACGTAGGACGCTCGCTCCTACATCTTATCAGACACCGCACAACCCTTTCACGTGAAAGCCTTGGAGCAGCCAATGCCTGAGCAGCTAGCCCCTGCCAAGCAATCAGGGCATGCTCATATTACTGCCTGTGTAAACTCGATAGGCGTGTTGGCTGGAGCTGCCCTTTTAACGAAGGAAGCGAAAAAAAGCATGAAACTTAGTTCAGGACCAGCTGGTTTTAGTGACAGAAACCAATGTATTTTTAAGGTTCCAGAACAGTCACGAGAAAGTGATCCCTGATCTGTCTCTTTCGAATCAGCACTACCATTGGAAACTGCAGAAGGAAACTTTCCATTATCATACTTTGAATGAGAAAATACACATTTTAAGCTCCGTGACAGGAAAAAAAAAAAGATTAATGTCAACCGTTTGGAAACAAGATATTTTAGTCAGTTATTTTAACTAGTGTAGTCTAGAATATAATAGCATGGTTTCTAAGTATTGCTGACTTCACAAGAGTTCAACAGTTTTCTAACTTTGTCCAGGAGGAAGGGGGGGGGGGGGGAGGGATATCCAAGGTTATTGGGTGCAGCTAAGCAAAGCCCAGTTCTGCAATGGCATCTGAATAAGCAGACCTGCACAGAGCCCCCATTGAAATCAGTAGCCGGATCCACCTACATGAATGCCGCTGCAGGAATTTACACAAATAGTGTTATTCACATAAGGTGTCTTTTTGACCTGAGATACAAGTGCAGGATTGGGGACTTAATCTTTGTATCTCTGAAGGGAGAGGGTGTGTCAGAAAATCTAGGGCAGGGCATTTATTTCTTTTCTCCCAGCAGCTAAGAACATGTGAAACCCAATCTCTCCATTAGGTTTATTTTTCTTTGGTTTCTAAAATATTTATATTTTCAAAGAGGAGGAAAAAATTGCTCTTCAAGTAACAAACCAGGAAAATACCAAATCTAATCACTCATTCCATGCTAACAGAAAATGTAAAGCATGAGGCAGCATACTGTCTAGTACTATAGGTTTGATTGTGGGGCTTATTTATAAAATATGGAGACAAATTCACGATTTTTGCACATAAGCCCTTAATGCTATTTTTGGTTACAAATATCCCTTGTCACTTGTTTTGGCACAGTGCAGAGAGGGTCCCATTTTGATGTTTGTTCACTGAGGCTACATTAAAGTATAAACCTGAATGGTTAGTGAAGTGGCCGCATAATTATAGGAATAAAACTTACCTTTCCTCTATTTCTTTCCCTTTGTACCCCCTGTTGAATTCAGAACTTCATCAAATCTCTGTTTCATGGTCTGTTGTCACTGAAGTAATTTTAGTAAAGTTCTTTGAACCTCTCCCTCACCACTTTTTATTTAGCTGTAAGAAGAATGTTTCAGCTGACTGCTCCAGTGCAAAAGCTGAGCAGAGCACTCCTTGATGCCTTACTGTGAATATCTGGGAGCTAACAAACTTGGAGAAGCCTATTTGCCAATAATGTGTAAACTGTAGTTTAGCATCTCATTGTAATTCGGAGAGCAAAGGAAGGAGACAGCAGCAGGGTTACAGTCTCAGTGGAATGGATTTGCAGACTGAAAGGCTTTCAAGTAAGGGGGTTAAAATGGATTTTACAAGTGGCCTGAGTTTCCAAGCAGCAAAGAAGGGAATATGCTGCTGCATTTGTAATATAGATTTTCAAAATGAAATTGAAATTGTTTAACTGTGACTATTTTGCAAGTTACTGTTAGAATGATCTTACATACTTTGAACAAACATAACACCCAGCCTTAATTGTGAAAATAAATCTTTTGCACTACTCTTGGTCATAATTTGCTATGGGGAAAAAATCTGTATGTAGTTGAACATATATATCCTCCTGAACAATGTAAGACACTCTCTACACCTCTTTACCAGTTAGAAAAATAACTTTTGCACATTTCATTTTTATTTTTACACACAGTTCTGTGATATTCTGTGTGCTATAGGACCTATGAAGTTGTTGAGTTACACTATTATATAACGGTCAGATGTTCCCTTTCTTTATCCTTGGAAAAGTGGCAAAAAATTCCCTATTGTGTATACGTTGGGGTGAAGGTACTGCAAGTCACTCCACTAATACGTGCTCTTCTCTGGTGCCACTACAGGCCCAAGGTCAGGAGGGCTGGCTTGAGTCTACAGCTAGCATGCAATAGCCAGGAAACTGTACTTGGCTGCAGCACGCTGCCAGCAGCAGAGTGCAGATTTCCCATATGCAATTCACATGGGAGTTACTACTTCTTGTGGGCTAGGTAGGCCATGGTTTTCACAGACCAGCGTAGGCTTTGATTTCACTAGCCATGTACATGTTGGCCTAATCTCTCTCTCTCCCCACAAGATAACGACCCTCATGGCACCAGAAGATGTGACTTGAAATCTGTTACCTGTAAATTGTGGTAGTTAGGGTTGCCAGTTTCAGTTGGATGTATTTCTGGAGGTTTCATCACATAATATAATATTTAATTAAAATTAATCTTTAATTCCTGGAGACTTCAGGACAATCCTGGAGAGTAGGCAGTTCTAAAGTATGTTTTACCCTGGCACAGATTTATTCACAGAGTAGATTTTACACAGCCTTTGGTCCAGCCACATTAGCTGATTGTTTTTTGTTTCTGATCCTGAAAGGTGTGAACAAATCTCTATTTCCTGGATTGTTGTCACTGAAGTGGTTTATTAGTAAAGTTCTTTGAACCTCTCCCTCTCCACTTATATGTAATAGTTTGTTAAACAGTAATGCATAAAGCATGTGACAGTATGTGGGGAGAAGGTGTAAAATGGATTATCTGTTTTGGACACAAGCCATCTAAATGTAGAGAGAAGCTAACCTAAAGGCAAGGAGAAGCGCTGCTGGTTTTGCAATTATTCTGATCTACTTAATTTACCTTCTTTTGAGATGTTGCATTCAATGATCAATACTGTGTTCTTATACATTAGATAATTCATGTGGCAATAAGATTTGGATTTCTGAGCTAATGTCCATGGTGACTGACACGCTGTTGTTTATGCTTGAAGTACTTGAAGGCACCTGTCATACAGGCAAGGATATTCTAAAGTTTTAATCTTTTATACAAATGAGGCTTTTCAGAGTGGAGTTTGTTTTTCACTAGAGCTATAGGTATAAGGAGACCTTCTCCCAACTATTACTTTCCAATACCCTTCTTTTTTTTGCTCTCTTTCTCTTCCTTATGAATGAAGTAGCTGCCCAGCTCTTACTCAGAGATGATAGTTTCAGTGACAACCTGGAGAAACAGAGAACACAGAATTCATTTGAACTTTTTGTGCAAAGTGTCTCTCATTCTTTTGAGTAAGAGCCTGAAGATCCATCAGCCCTAAACTATTTCATGATAGCATTAACCAAGCCACAAGATTCTCTGAATGTGATTGAACAGGATCAGGAATTATGTTGGCACTTAACAGTCATGCATTTACATGTGTAATACATTTGTGTCTCAGATCAATACCTCATGAACAAATATTTGTTGTTACCCATTGGCAGTCTCAGTAAAGTGAATAGAATCTAAGTCAGTTTTTCACCCCTACAAGAAGACCCTTCAGGTTGCAGTAAAGCAAATTAACAGGGTGATGTAAGATAGCAAGGCAGATTTCATGAGAGCTCTAGTTGCCAGTGATGTCCATTTGGCATCTTCCATTTTACAGAGACATCATCAACTTAAAAATGTTTGATTTTTTTTTAAACTTAAGACCACATGCAACAGTACTTTGTATATAGTCAGTTAGTTTTCCAGTTGTGCGTGAGGGTCTTCCATACAAAAAGATTCTAGAGAAAAATAGTTCAATAGAAGTAGACAATTGTGATTGTAACCCATCCCTTTCCCCCAAAACAATTGTCAGGTGCTGTACCTGAAATTAATTATGCTCACCTTTTTAAAAAAGACTAGATTTCACTCTCTCCACCCTTTAAATGCACACACATACTTTACTGAAGTTGTGATTCTAGTTACAGTTGACCTGCAGTACAAAGATTTTTCTTAGTTTCCAGCCTAGATTCTCCATAAGCATGCAGCACATGGGTTAACTTTTCAGAGTTTACAAAGCATGCTCTGTCACAAGTTTCCAAATCAACTTTGGACTCCTCTGGAGACAAAATTATATCATTCTCACCCTACAAAGAATTCTTTTATAGGCAGGTTACACCACAGCTCTTTCTGTTTCAGCCTCTCCTAACTAACCCACTCTATTTTGTTACACAGCAGCATTTAAAGCAAATTATAAATGTTTGCACATTTTCACACCAGCTAACAGACACCTAATGGTTTGCTTGTTTGTTTTCATCTCCAGTAATTTTGCTGCAGGGGTAGAAAGAAAGGGCTGCTTTTTAAACCCCAGTTCCAAAACTAACAAATTCAACAAGGTTTCAGGGTTCTTTATTTGGGTTGATTGCTCTTAGATTGTTGCTGCAGGACATAGCTCTAGAGGAGGGAGGAAAGGAGATGTGTTAGAGCTGATAATACTGAGAAGCCTTGGACAGCTAATCAGATCCATTTGAACAAAATCAAACCACAACTACCTACCTTTTTGGCAGAGTGGAGGGAAGGTGAGGAGGGAAAGAAAAATTGTAAATGTAAGCAGGGGCTGAACTGCTGCTTGCTGTCAGCCAGCTGAAAGGAGGGGTGGGTGTGCCCACTACAGTTGTTTAGCTCTACAAGGTAATTAACTGTTAACTGTTGACATGTAAATACTGCTCAGGAGAGAATCCAAGGTGTGGCTATGTAAATCCCATTCAGCCAGGGCTGATGGAGGGTCAGTGTTGGAATGGAATGTGGAGAATTGTATATAATTTGGGACTGTTGTGGGGGGTCACTAATCATGCTACCCCTAAATGTGGGAACTGTCAAACATGCCACCAGTGCTTGCAGGAGAGACACCACCATCATGGTAAGAGGTCTCGGAAGAACAAGCCTCCCCCCTTCCAGAGTTGAGTAGACAGAGCTGGGGGAAAGGGTTAAAGGACTTGAGTCAGCCTGCTTCACACCTACTAGGTGTGAGCTATAAGACTGGCCCAGCCTGCATCTTTCCCCCTTTGTTTTAAGGACAGACCTAAAGCAGACTCCCTGAGGAGTCTTTTTATTTGCTAGTCCAGTGAAAGCTGGATTCATTTGAGAGCTGAAATCACTGGTTTGGCTGAGAGTTGAAATCACTAAGCTGAAATCACTGGTTTGGCTGAGAGCCAGACCTACTGCAGCCAGTAGAGTGGCAGCAGGCAAGGAGTGGCAACTAGCGGTGTGGCGTGGTGTGGCGGCAGGCGAAGAGCAGCCATCAGCGGTGTGGTGCGGTGCAACGGTGGACGAGGAGTGGCCATTAGCGGCGTGGTGTGGAGTGGCTGCAGGCAAGGAGCGGCCATTAGCGGCGTGGCGAGGAGCGGCGACCCGTGGCGTGGAGCGGCAGCAGGCGAGAAGCGGCGACAGGTGCCCAGCGGAGCGTCCAGAGGTGTGGGACGAGACAGCTGGTGAAGCGTAGCGGAGTTTCGTATAAGGTGCCCCCTATCTATCTCCCCACCCCCATTTCTACCCAGGTTGGGAGGTGAAACCCTGCGGGTGAACTTTGGGACTCTGGGTGGCACAGAGACTTGTGGGGAGTCGGTGGACTTCGGGCGAATCTTGGCCGGGGTGGGGGCTCATGTTTGGGTTATGAACTCTGTTTGTGGTGTTTTCCCCAAGCTAATGCCGTATGAATTCTTCCTCTGTTTCATTAAATGTTCTTTTCCTACACTCAGACTCAGTGCTTGCGAGTGGGGAAGCATTGCCTCTCAGAGGCGCCCAGGGGTGCGTGAATTTCCCAGATCACTGGGTGGGGGCTCGAGCCGGTTCTTTGTGAGATTGACCCCAAGATATTGAACCCAGCCCTGGTTCCTGCCAGGCCTACCCAGCAGAAGGGTTACATAAATCCCTAACTTGCTTTCCTGAGCATTCATACACTGAAAGCACTGCTATTTGCACAGTGGGAGATTAATATAGTGCACTGTCCATGTTGCAATAATAGCTTTCAGTTAGCTGAAAAAGTCCACACTTAAGTCCAAAGTGGAAAGGAATTATTTCTCAAAAGGGAAACTATTGGAGTCACCTAGCAAACTGTATCCACTTGCCTTTTGCCAAACATACTATTGAGGCATGCATCATCACTTAGGCTTTGTCTATACTAGCAAGTTTTGTGGAGGAAAAGCATCTTTTGTTAAACTGTGTGAGTGTTCACTCTGCAACATGGCTTCTGGTGTGAGAAACAGCCATTTTCATCACCAAAAACTCCCAGCTCTACAAGGTTCTATTGTCTTTCCCCCTCCCTGTATGTGTCCATGCAGTATGGACACCTCAAAGAGTTTTGTTGCTGATTCTGGCCTCCAGGAAGTGGCCCACAATTCCTACTCAGCCCCTCTGGTTAGCAGTTTGAACTCCACTATTCTGTAGTCAGGTGACCAGCTACCTGAAATTTAAATCCCATTTCCTGCTGCCTGAGCACATGGGCACCCACCTTTCTCCCACCCCAGGCTGGCTCAGTGGTCTCATGGCAATTTCCCAGATGCTCTTTCCTGACCATCACACCAAACACTCTTCCACTTGGACCACTCCAGAGCTGTTGGATCTGATCAGTGTATGGGGAGAGAAGTCTGTCCAGTCCCAGCTGTGAGTGATCTGTAGAACTGGGACACATTTGGGCCCACTTCTCAAACCTTGTGTGAAAAGGAATATGAGCAGGACACGCTGCAGTGTAAAGATTAAGGAATTCAGACAAGCCTATCATAAGGCCTGGGAAGTAAACTGATGCTCCAGTGCTTCACTAAAGACCTGCTGTTTCTATAAAGAGCTGGACTCTGTCCTCAGCAATGACTCCACCTCTACCACCAAAAACTCCATGGGGATGGTGCCTGCCCACAAGTACAGGGCAGTGCAGCCCATACTGAACCACCGTCACTAAAGAGGTGCTGACGCAGGCAAGCTGCCCCATCCTCTGCCCTTACCCTACACTGCACACTCTAACCCCGAGGCTCTCCAACCACCTAACTACCACCCATACTCAACACTCCCACCCCAAACACCTGTCCTGAGCTCCATGCTGCATTCCAAACTCCTTGGCCACAGCCTGAAGCCCCCTCATACACCCCAAAGTCCACATCCCCAGTCAGAGTCTTCACCTCCTCCTGCCTCAGCCGGCAGCCAACTGCTGCACTCTGAATAGGGATGCAAACTGGTAACTGGTTACCTGGTAAGCACCACCCTTAACAGGTTAGCAGCACCCTTAACAGTTAACCCTTACCTGGGAGCAGCCCCCGACTTGCAGCCCATCACGGGGGGAAGTCTGCACCAACCCTGCAGGGCTGCTAGTTCCCAGGCCACATAAGTTGGGAGTCAGCAGCCTTATGCGGGGCCAGAAGCAGCAACAGAGGGGCCTGTAAGCTCAGTGCTGGCAGCCCTCCCTTCCCACTGCCACTTCTGGACCCAGGTGAGGCTGTCAATCTCCAGTCTACATAGACTAGGAGCCAGGCTGCTCAGCCTAGCTATGGTAGGCTGGAATACCTGCCACCAGACCCCTTTTAATCAGCTAACCAGTTAAACTTCATGTTTAATCAATTAACTAATTAAATGAGATTTTAAATCCCTAACTCTGAGCCCCTCATTTTGGCCCCACCCCAGAGCTTAGGGGGCCCATGAAATCTAATAAGCCCAGGGCCTTAGAAAAGTTGATCCAGCCTTGATGACCGGTGAGTTGAATGAGGTTAGTTTCTTTTCTTTTTTTCCCGTGTTTGTGGTCCCCAACTCTGGCATAGAATCTAAATTAAATTCTGTAAGCAAGAAATTGATTAAAGAATATACAATGCTTTGGAAATGTAAAACTGATCAGGTTTTAGTGCTTATTTTTCAACATTTTTATTAGATATCTGACACAGAGAAGAAAAATAAAGGTCATATAAAAATATTGACAGGTATGTGCTATGCACTCAAAATGTATGCATTGTGATTATATTCAGTCCAGAGTATTTTAGCAAGAGTCCTTAAACAACTTTTATGCAAGATATGCCTTTTAAAAAAATAAAATGTCATTAGTCTGGTTCTATGAAGTACCATCACTGGCTGGGGCAAAAAGAAAAATTCAATTACAAACATGAGCTATTAATATAACTTGGGTGGTGGAGGGGAAAGGAAAATGGAGTAAGACAAAAAAGAACAAGAATGTGTGTATTCATTGTTACATTAACCTTGACTCTAAATAGATGGTTCACAAAAGCAGAGAAGACAAGATCTGCATGGACTTACTACATAGGTGACTTAGTGAAGAAGCAGATATGCCCCTCAGAGGTATTGGAAAGACTGTACTGTTTCAAATTCTCTGGATACCGGAGGGGGTTGGGGTTTCTTTGGGGGGGGGGGGGTGTCCCTAAATGTTCACAAAAGTTGAACCGTGAGGCTAGGTAGCTTATATAATTATCCTGGAGGCAAATATTTTATTCAATCAAATATGATTGTTTTGACATTTATACAATCCATTTCTATCACGCTTCTTATGTGACACCAGTAACAGCAGGAAGGAAAAACTCTTAATGAAAGCTTGTCTTGTGGTTACCCTAAGAAAAACAATCATGGTTCTCCTTTTATGTAGTTTTGGCAAGATTAACTGTGTGTACAAATGATTATTTGCCAGCAAAGTAATGTTGGCTTAATGGACACTCCCTTCACCTAGGTGTAAAAGGTTCTAATTCTTTGCAGTCTCTGCCAAAAGGGTAACATGTCTTTATTTATATGGGAGCAGTTCCTGACAGCCTTTCAGGAATGGTGGAATTAAATAGCATTCACGCAAGGTTCCTGCTTAAGGACTACGAAGAGCTGTATTTACTGAGAAGTTGAGGCTATGTCTAGATGGCAAGCTTCTTTCGGAAGAAGCTTTTTTTCAGAAGAGATCTTCTGAAAAAACTTCTGAAAGAGAGCTTCCACACACAAAAGCACATCGAAAAAGTGATCTGCTTTTTTAAAGATAGCGTCCACGCTGAATGGACGCTATCTCGCATTTAATTACTATGAATGGAGTGGCCACCAGGACACCTGTGCTTTTTCCTCTTTCCTCTTCTTTCGAAAGGACTCCCTCTTCCCCATCCACACACGTCTTTTTCTGAAAGAGCTCATAGAAAGAGGTTTACTAATGTTGGAAAAACCCCTCTGTTCTTTTGATTTACTTTCAGAAGAACGCGACTGCAGTGTGGATGTAACTCAGGTTTTTTCGGAAAAATGATCATTTTTCTGACAAAACTCTGTAGCGTAGACATACTCTCAGTGAATATTTCTATATCTGATCACAGCCCAAGTCATTCAGGTCTGTACTAATCTCACTATTCAATGCAATGTGAGTGCTTACCCAGGCAGAACTCTAAGAGGCCTTTCTAGAGTTTGAATAATGCTCCTTTATTCATTCCATCACCAAACATAGAGTCCATTTTGATATTTAATGTTCATACAAGGTTCTTTTTGTGTCGTGTCATAGGGGAAGGATCTGAGCTTGGAAGTTGGTACAGTGGAATTCTCTGTCCAAGTTTTTCCTTGGATTTGCTACATTGAGAAGAAAGCTTCCCTGTGGGAGAGGTCTAAGATGAATGAACCCCTTCTCCTCCAGATTAAGTCTAGTTTGAACCTTAAAATAGAGGCTTACTACACCTTGATATGTTTAGACTTTTAGTTTCCTCATAAATGTTTCTTTCCCCTCCCCCTAGATTCTCTGGGGTCATGCTTGGTATAGAGATTTCAGATTTGCTAGTAAGAATGAAGCTTCTCTTTAGTCCTATAACAGAAGCTTTATTCTTCTACTGAGTAGCAGAGAGGGAGCTAGGGAGAACTTCCTAGTATAGAGAAGTCGTTGCTCCTAAGGGCTCCTGCCTGAGTAACCCATTTATAATGGCTTGGTTTCTCAGTTATCCTTAGGTGTCACTTCCCAAAGAGTAGAGAAAATATTCAGACGGCGTTTGCCCGTCATATTTAATAAAAGCAACAATATGTCACTGACTAATGCAAACCTCCTCTGCCTGACCTTCTTGACTTTTGCTTTAAGATCTGCCCCCATGTCTGCTTTACTTCCCCCTCACACACTCCCTTTCAAGACTCTAAAATCCTGCTGCAATAATAATCTATTTTGTCTGCTGCTCCGGTGATATGCATCTTGCCTTCAGGGCCTCCCTTTGCCTTCACACTACATTCTTCTGGAAGGCCTTGTGTCCTCTGCACACGCTAGCTCCTACCTACTTCACTTGCACTCATCTCTTTCTGCAACCAAGCTTGGGCAAACCAAATGACACGACTGCTCATCCCCTTCATTTCTCATCATCTTTTCTTGTAAGGCCACCCTTAAAGCTCAGTTTAAAGGTGGCCTTACACAAACCCTATTATCTGATTTACCACAGATAAAACCACTAAGACCTTTTATTAATGCTCTACATCCAAATCATGGTATAAGAGAGAAGTGTGCATCTAAGCTGGCAATTTAATCTTTACACTGTCAAAGAGCTCAATTTAAAAATCTATAAAAAATGGAGTTTGAAAGAGAAAATGGCAACTGCCCGTTAGCCATCTGGCCCTATTAGCATGCCAGCAAAAACTTTATTCAAACTACTTACGATCGTGGAAGTACCAAACTCACCCACACAGACCCTTAAAAGCAAACAGATGACAGGTTAAGCCCAGGGAACCATTTTTATAAGTCCTTACTATCCATATATCGCATAGTAATCAATCTGACAGATTGATTACTATCTCCAACCAGGGGCGACCTGTGCCTATAGGCAAACTAGGCAGCCGCCTAGGGCACCAAGTTGCATGGGGTGCCAAATTCCAAACCCTGCCCCTTCTATTTCCCCTTCCCTTTCTGGTGCCTTACCTGGAGCACGGCTTCCCTGGGAGAGGCAGCACGTGGAGGGGGGGTTCCCCTGTGCTGCGGGGGGTGGGGGGTCAACCCCTGGAGAGGAGGAACACGGGGGGGGGGGGTTCCTTGTGCCACGGGAGGGGTTGTGTCGGCCCCAGGGAAGGAGGAACGCAGGGGAGCCACCAGCCACAGAACTCCATCCCCAGCCCCCTGGCTTCCGGCCCCCAGCCCCAGAACTCCCAACTCCATCCCCAGCCTCCTGACCCCCAGCCACAGAACTCCATCCCCAGCCCCTCGGCCCAGCCACAGAACTCCAGCCCCTTGGCCCCCAGCCATTAGAACTCCATCCCCAGCCCCCCTTTCCCCAGCACAGAACCAAAACCCTCAGTCGATATCTGCTCTTGGGATGGGGGGGGGGCACCGATTGCATGGTTCGCCTAGGGCGCCAGTTGCTGGCAGCTAGTCTAGGGCCGCCCCTGTCTCCAGCATATAAAGAAACACCGTGTATTCACCAAATTCATCTGAATCTCACCTTAACACAAAATCCTTGTTTCAATTTTGGTAATACTGAGAAGTGTTGACAGTAAACCCGTGTGCTATGCTTAAGTGTATGATGGGTGTGTGTTTGCAACAACAAGTATGTAACTAGAGTTAAGTATTTTGAGTTAGTGTGAGAGTTAGATGTAGAGCGTCGTACTGAGTATGCTGGAAGTGGAAAGGACTTCCATTCTTATTCCCAAGTAAGAAAAAGAACCGCTTATCTCAGGCTAGTCATAGTGATACTGCATAGGAAAAGGAATGAATTCTAGATGTATTTAAACTCACCACTGTAAGCAATGTTTCCTTTATGTGCTGCACAAAATTCATTTGGTTTCTCTCCATTATAATAATACTCATAATTAATTCATAATCATCCTTTGAATATTCCACATGCTTCTGCTAAAGTTGCATTGGAATGCACCAGTAGTGAAATGTCTCCTGTCTCATTAAGAGCAAAGGAATTATGGAGGAAATTATGTTAAAAAAATTCTTCAACCTGGAGCATGTCTCATTCTATGCAGTGCTTCTCTTTAGAATCATGCCAACTATAACTTAATAGGAGAAAACTGACAGAAGAATGCAGCTTAGATATCTGAGGAACCCTCCAAGAGATAAGAGGAAATGAGTATCCTCTGAGCTCTTTTGTGACCGAAGGTCCCCTCTCTTTATCGCTGTCGTACAGGGGTGGGCAAAAGGGCTTCTGTGGGCTGGATCTGGCCCACCAAGTGTGTTTATCTGGCCTGAGGACACTCTGCCGCACCTCCACCCCAAGGCCAATCAAGCCCTGCGAACACAGGAGTGCACAAAGTCTCTTCCACCACCAGTGGCATATGGCACGTAGAGTCAACTGCCAGGATTGACTGTAAGCGCCATGCGCCTCTTGCAAGGCGGGAGCAGGAAGCAAGAGACTTTGCACACTCTCTCCACCTCCAGGCCAATCAATGCTTCGGGGTGGGGGGGAAGTGCACGAAGTCTCCTCCTGTGGCTTTTAGAGTCATCTGCCAGTTGAGCAGTTGGCGATTGACTCTGAGTGGCAGCCCTTTGCAGGGTGGGGGCAGGAAGCAAGAGACTTCATATGCTTCCCCATCCCCAGGCCTTGATTTACCGGGGGCAGGCGGAGCACATGAAAACTTCTCCCGCCACTGGGGTGCAGGCGCCTAGAGGGAACCGCCAGCTGTTGAAAAAACTTCACAATCGGGGCCAATCGGGGTCTGTGGGCAGGAAGCACAGAAGTATCCTGGCACCCCACCTCTTCCACCCAAGACTGCTCCAGCAAATCAGAGCCTATGGAGCTGCAGTGCTCCATGGCCATGGACCCTTCAGGTAAACAAAGCAGCACAGACCTGCTAGCAGCTTTCCCAAAGCAGGCTTGTGGCCCACTTTGAGAAACACTGGTTTACAGTAGAATAGATTCTGTGGTGCTCAACTACAGTAGTAGCTGTAATTGTCTAAACACTTTAGTAGTCTGGGTTGTGATTTGGATTTAAAGAGGCAAAACTTGTAGCTTCTGGAAAAACTCTTTCCAATGAACGTAGAGCCCACTTTGGGAAACACTACTGTAAACCAGCAGCCACACCCTCATAAGCAAATAAACACAGTCCTTGGAATCGTGCACATTCTCCTGGTTCATGCAACCTATACAGCAGGGGTGAAGAACCTTAAGCCGGGGGCTGGATGTGGCCCCTGGCTCAGGGCCTCAATCAGGGCAGAGCTGGCCCAAGCTACAGGCTGACCGGGCTACCGCCCGGGGCGCCCCATTGTAGGGGGCACCGCGCGGGGCTGTCAGATTGGGTGGGGGCACGGCTGCTCATGTGTAAGCGGGGGAATGATCCCGCTATTGTGGGGAACTTTCCTGGCTTCTATACCACCCCGGTGAAATGAACCAGCGAAAGGATCTGAGTCCCCGCTCCCACTTCCTTTACCCCACGGCTCCCTGATCCTGAGGGCTCCCCCTCCACTCTCCTGAGTAGCAGAGCCCTTGAAACCCCAACAAGGCTGGGCCCAGGTTTCCTGGGGCTTAATCCCTGACCTTGTAGTCACTAGGGGCAGGAGTTAGGGTGTCCCCACTCCGAGGTGCTCTCTTTACACTGCAGGCCTTCTTGGCCCAGTGATCACTTCATAAGGTTCAAAGCAAATACAATTTATTAAACATCAACTGATTAAAGAGAATAGAATAAGAAACAATGAGAATGGTTAAATGAGAACACACAGCCCTGCTCTGTAGCACAGGGACATCAACACAGCAGTCTGCAGAGTGTAAGGACAGTTCACAGTCTCTTCCTTAGAAGCCCTGGATGTGCTGCAAGGGGCTGCAGGCTGGACACGCTTGCACTGGCAGTGACCACACAGCCTCAGTCTCTAAGTGGCCAGACCCCTCTCCCAGTCCAGAGCCTTTCCCCACACTTTGCAGGTCCCAGTAGCTCACCACATCCAGCTGCAGGCTGTGCTGCTTGGCCAGTTCCAGCTCCTTGTGTTGCTTCTCTGTTCCTTTTGGCTTTCTGAGCACTGCCAGTCAACACAGGGTCTGCACTGCTTTTCCTGTCTGTGCCTGGTTCTGTCGCTGCAGGACTTCTTCTTGTACTCCTCTTTCAGCTCTCTGTCTTTGCAGGACCTCTTCTGCACACAGCTCGCTCTGCTCTTTCAGCTCCCTGTTTGCTCAGAGAGAGCCAGAACAATCCCCACTTACAACCTGTCAGTCAGGCTGAGCTGGAGTGTTGACTGCTTTCCATTGTCTCTGGGGTCTGTCAGTCTCATGAACCCTTCCCCTTCTGAAGCTGGTAAACCAAAAAACTCTCACAGAGTTTTAGTAAGGGGTAACAGTCCCCTTACACATGCACCGCACTCCCAGGACTGGCGCCGCGTGCCCGGGGCACATGAATGGCTTAGGCCGGGCCTGAATCAGGGGCCACATCAGTAAGGGTTTGTTTTGGGTTTTTTGCTTCTCACTTGTGTGCAGGCTGCCAACTGATTTTTTTCTGTGGGTCAGCAGCTCCCGACCCTTAAAAGGTTCCCCACCCCAGCTATACAGAATGACAGTGGCTGACAATTATAGACCCTTTTCTTGGAAATTGTAAGAAATAGAATAAACCCTACAATTGTGGGCAGATTATTCTAACTTTAGGTACTGGTACCAATTATGCCAGTGGAATTTATGCTATTTTATTGCAAGTCTGTATTATGTGAAAACTGATAATGAAACAGGGTAATAGCTGATGCAACTGTAAATCACTTTTAGTCAACATTGTTTGACTACTGCAATAGAAGAATTCTTGAAACCTCTGGTGCTTTGCATTTTCAGTGGCCTAAGTTAAAAATGATGGTAACCAATTTTAGATGCTCCAAGTCAACTGTGTGTATATATAATGTGTATGTTTTGTGTGAATTTTACAGACAACCCCCCCGCCCCCCGTGACTGCTAGTAAAATACCTACTACAGCCGTGGCCAACCTGCGGCTTGCGAGCTGCATGCGGCTCTTCCCTCCCCCTCCTCCCCCCCAGGGTGCGGCTCACAAAGCACCCCCCCTCCTCCCCGTGGCTCATAAAGCCACCCCTGCATCCCTGAAAATGGCCCTCTCCTCCTGGCTCCCTGTGCTCATCAGGGCAGGAGAGCCGTTTGGCTCGATCATTAAAGATGGAGCATTAAAGATGGCATTGGCTGGCAGGAGCCTGATGTGGCCAAAAAGCCTCTAAATGGGGCAGTCTGCTTTCAAAATGCACCTTGGGGCTCTTTTTGTATTATTATTATTTTTTACTCAACTTTGCCCCAGCTCTTCATGCTGGATGCACTGCTATCTTGGCTCTTTGCCCAGAATGGGTTGGCCACCCCTGCCCTACTTCATCATCATGCATTCTTTATATGTGAGAGAGTTACAAATATCTAAAACATTTGTAGAATGGTTTTCTTTTTGGGGAAAAAAATATTAAAACTTTTAAAAATATTTTTTCATGAGTAAAGCCACATGCCATAGTTGCCATAAAAGGACGCATGAAAATCTATACCAATCTCCTAAAATAGCATTTATGTACCTAAAATCACACTTTATGTTCAGCAAAGCTGACTAAATGAATCATTCATTATTAATGCCATAGGTTAAGTCCATTATGCAATGTCCTTAAAACATTGCAGTATTAGTGCTCATCATGACTGTGTCAGTGAGACAGAGTTTCATACTCACCAATTTCCTGCCCTTAAAAGACTTACCACAGGTAAGCTCAATTAACCATTGAGACTTCATTCTTGCAAATAATTGACTAGGCATCCACCTTTAAATTTGTCTTTGTATAGCCTGTTTCTAACTGCAGGTGGAAGTAACTCTAATGCTAAAAGTATGTGCACTGATTGAGAGAGAAAGTCTGATTCATTGGAATCAATCACTTTGTTGTAATTTTTTTAAAGCAGCGAAATATGAGACTGGTTTCTTGTAAGGAATACTATTTGTGACGGGGCGGCCCCGCCCACGGCGGAGAGCCCCGTCCCAGCCGCCCTGTACAGCGGGAGGCGGAGCGCCCCTCGCCGCTGCCCGCGGTGTTCGGCGGCGGCGAGGAACGCGTTGGCCTCCGACGCGCCGGAGGACGTCATCCGGGCGCGCCGGAGCCCAGGCCCCGTTGCCCCGGCAACGGGCAGACGCCCCGGCGTGAGGGGCGGGGACGGCGCAGGACGCTGGGGCCGCGCCCCCGGCGCCAACTTCAAAATGGCACCGCGGCCCCAAGGGAAAGGGGGGGCAGCAGACCGCGGGCGGAGGACAGCGCCGTGAAGAGCGGCGCAGAGCAGCGCAGCGCAGCTCCACACCCCACCGCACAGCCCCACACCGGCCAGGGGAGCAACGCCGAGGCAGCGGACCACCCCCAGACTCACGGGTACCCCGGACCGCGGCGAATTGGTGAGCTCGGGAGCACGAGGGGAAGGAAGCAGCCCAGGGCAGAGTCAGGGATGACTGGTGGGCTGGCGAGTTAAGGGGTCGTACCCCGTCAGCCGGGTTCGGGTCACTTGGACCAGAACCCTTAGGGCCCTGGGCTGGGGCCCGTGAGAGTGGGCGGGCCCGGGCCCCCCTTCCCCTCCTGCGTTGTTGCGGGGGGGAAACCGAAGACGAGAGCGCGAAAAAGACTAGCCGAGGGAGCTCGAGACTCAAGGACCATAGCGAGCCCTCTGGGCAAACGCCGCGGGGCGGCGCGGGGGCGTCACACTATTAAACTGAAATATACTGAAACTATCCTTTAAACCAGATCCATCTTTAAACCAGATCCATCTTAAGTATAATAATAAAAGGCAGACAGACAATGAGGATAGAAAGAAGTACTCTAAGCAAGGAAATGAAACAAAATGGCGTATCAACATCATAAGATGCTACCTTCTGCTGATGAGGAATCTGTTAGCTTACTCTGCCATGATCCAGTCTTTGAAAAGTGAAGTTGATGTTCATTTAAGTATTGTTTATGCATAGTCTGATTTTGAAAGCAGATTAAAATTAGGTTATTTAGTCCCTTTTTATGTTTCCTAGTAACTAAATTTAGCAGATCACAAAGATCAGCTGAAACAAAAGATGAGTTTGTTTATATCAGGGATCTGCAACCTATGGCTCTAGAGCCAAATATATCTCAGTATGGAACCAAATATGGCTCTTTTGTTGTTCTAAAAATACACACAACTTTTTATATTAAAATGAAAAATTAATTCAAAAATTTAAAATCTCATAATTCCTCATGTCAAGATGATTTTTTTTTGTCAATTTCACCTTTAACTGTTCATTTTAACAGCCATCCATCCTCTCCATTCATTGGGGGTCATGCATAGTCTCTTTTTATTTGATTGGTCAAGAAATCTTTCTATCATCATAAGTGATGGTGAATTCTGTAACCCCTTAACAGTAAAAACGGCAAAGAGAAAGAGAGATGACAAGTACCAACATTTTCAAAAGGAGTGGACAGACTTGTATTGTGGATAGGTTTGGATCTTCACTCTGTCACATTTGTTGAGAGAGATTGTTCTCAAACAAAAAAAGGGATTTCATGATAAAACTTGCAGCATTTGTTATAATATCCCAAGGGTGATTGCATGGGGGGAAAAAAAACCTGCAAAGAGCTACAGCGAAAAATGAACATTGGACAAAATAGCCTGAAGGTCAAAAAATGGTGTGATCTCAAACTCTGCGGCTGCGTCTAGATTGGCAAGTTTTTCTGCAAAAGCAGGTGCTTTTGCGGAAAAACTTGCCAGCTGTCTACACTGGCCGCTTGAATTTCCACAAGAACACTGACGATCTCATGTAAGATTGTCAGTGTTCTTGCAGAAATACTATGCTGCTCCCATTCGGGCAAAAGCCCTCTTGTGCAAATGCTTTTGTGCAAGAGGGCCAGTGTAGACAACGCGGTATTGTTTTGCGCAAAAAATCCCTGATCGCAAAAATGGCGATCGGGGCTTTCTTGCGCAAAACCGCATCTAGATTGGCAGGAACGCTTTTCACAAAAAGTGCTTTTGCGGAAAAGTGTCCGTGCCAATCTAGATGCTCTTTTCCGCAAATGCTTTTAACGGAAAAACTTTTCCGTTAAAAGCATTTGTGGAAAATCATGCCAGTCTAGACGCAGCCTGCAAGTTTTGTGGGCTCATTTGAGTGGAGAAGCTTTTCATTTATGGGTATTACATGAAGAGATGCATGCTAAAAATTGGTCAGGAATTATTTGACAAATTTTTCAAAGGGCAAATTCTTACAGAAAATTCAAGACAGGCCATTATTGGCAAATACAGTCAATGACAGAGCTGTGAAAATGACCCATCAAATCAACAAAGAACAAATGCAAAATTTCAGTATAGATACTTATATTTTGTTTCTTTTGGACAAGACATCCAATACATTAATCAATTGTATATTCTGGGATGATATATTTGTTGGAAATCCTGTGCATGAAAAAATTGAGATATTGCCAGTGAAAAAATCAAACAAGGGGGTAAACACATTCTTAAAACTATGATGAACTTTGTAAATGAGGAAAAAAATACAGTTGAAGAATCTTGTGTCTGTGTGTATGGGTGGAGCACCTAGCATGATCAACAAATTCAGGGGATTCCTTACTTTTGTCAGAACAGCTGAATAGCCCACTTTTGAACTTCCATTGCATCATGCATCAGAAGGCACTTTTTGCACAATCTTGTGGAACTGAATTCGGAAATGTAATGCGACTGGTTGTTCACATTGTCATTTAGATTCTTGCCCAAGCCCTTAATTACTTTCAATTTCAGTCACTGCTCGAGGATCCAGAGGCAAACAAGAACAGATAAATCCCAGACAAGGGAGGGGAGACAGAGATACGTGCTGGAGCAGTGGCGACAGCAGCAGGAAGCAGCCCAGGGGAAGGTGACCTGGTGAATGAACTGATGCCAGGATGTCAGCATGTTTCAGTTAGTGCTTTCCCTGCTGACTCAGTGGCTAGAGCTACTGCCACTAACAGGGCCCTAGGCTGGGGTCCAGTGGAGTAGGAGGGCCTGGACCCCCCTGCCAGGGGATATAACTCCCTGTCCTATCTCCTGCCCTTTGAGAGGGGACTACACAACCCTATGCCTACGAATAGGGGCAGATTCGCTAACTCTGGCCATTGGGACTGGTGGGGGGTGTTTACTGACTTGGCAGGTAAGCCACTCAGTCATAGAATTGTGGGTGGAGCTATAGGCACAGATTGAGGAGAAAAAACAGAGAATTACATGATCGTCCCCATCTGCATCAGTCACTTTTTGGCATAAGCTTACCACAAGCCTGGCAAGCTTTAAACCCCAAGGACTGAGGCATGCCCCAGCCCAGGGAAGGGGAAGAAATGGAGTTTCCCCCTGTCAGGGTTGTTCCCCACTCTGGCACTCCGAGGGCAGAAGGGGGGGGACCCACAAAGACTTTAAATATACCTTGTCACTGATTACAAAACTTCCCCCAGAATCATAATACACAGATTTTGGGGGATTACTGCCATCATCAAGTTATTTTTATTCCTAAAACCAGGGGCGAACTCTTGAACCCTCCCCCAGAGTACCTCAAGCTCTTCTGCCACAAGAGAGCTTGAAAAAAGAAAAGAAAAACAAGCTGCAGTCTCTAGTAGCTGACCCCTAAGACTGAAACATGCAGACACCCAGAGAGACAGACAGACTTCCTATACCTTCTAGGACACAAAAATCAAAACATCACCTTAAAGTGATTTTCATTACAAAACAAAAGACATACTTGCTAAAGCATACTTGTTTGCTAGATGTTACAGCGCAACTAACACATTAAAAACACAGAGCAAATCTCTGGAAAAAAATGCTTAGATGGTAAATGGGGAGTGGAAGCATAAATCCACACAGAGCAGCTCAAACCAAACCACAAAATAAAGAGAATACCCTGATCACGACTAGATTCACTTTTCCTCTTTACTTATGTCCAATCTTTTCTTGGTTCAGGCCACTTCCATGTCCCGAATTCCCTGGAGGCATGGTAGTCCTGTCTGGGTTTAAATAATTTTCTCTCTCAACCCCCCACAAAGAAAGCAGGCAAGGAATCATATACAATTCAAATTTCAGCACTGCATGCCCATTGGTTCTTTTGGCTACCTGATTTTAACCTCTTAGTCAGCAGGTGCTGATCAGCACTCCTCCTGCCCATTACACTCCCCAATCAGTAAAATAACTAACACTAACTATATCTATAAGAACTGTACACATGAATACTGCTAGGAGTGCTTGCAAAAAACAAGAGCAAGATGTTCCAGTTGTCACCGTGCAGTAAGAAGAAACGGGGGGTTGGTGGGTTGGCAGGGCTTTATATTGAGCTCCATATAGGCACCACTCTAAGGTGTGCCAAGGCTGATTTGACAGTTACTGCTTGGCAAAAATCTTCCAGTTTCCATGAACGCACACACGTACACACCTGATTGGAATGCACACGAACAAGCACTCAAAGAAGAACTAGCACCTGCTTTCTAGCTTTGAACAGCCTCAAAATTCAGGAGTGCTCAAGTTCAGTTTAGATGACTGTTGTTGTATTTCTCCCAAAACAAATACTGATCCATTGCAATTTGCTGTAGTAAAAGTAGGATAAAATTGAGCAACAAATTCCGGCATCTTCCCAGTGCTAACTAGGAATGAAGTTGCTATTTTCAACAGCCATTACCATTTTTAAAAAACCCACAATTTTTTAAAAAATGTGCATTGACAAATTTCCCACAGAAACAGAGTGGAAACTCAAAGCAAAAGACAATGAAAAAATTCTCACTGCAATGGGCTTTGGGCAAAACTGGATATACATGAGTACCTCCACTGTCTTCATAGGGTCCTGGTCCTACAATGTTGGGGGTGGAATGAGCTTATGGCAGAGCTCCTGTTCGGAGATGGGTGCCCCAACCTCCAAAATCATTCAGGCTGCACTTTCTCCATAATTGTGTGCTAGCTGAAGGAAGCATGGAAATTGGAGGAACGGGGGACAGGAGGAGGGAAAAGGAGCTGCTGCAAGTGATGGGCATCTCAAGTTACTTAAAGCCATTGCTTAGAGGAGGGAAGCACCAAACTTCAGTCGGCAGCAGTCTAGGGCCAGCGCTGAGGATTCAGAGTCCCTAATTCTGTTTTTGCAACATTCAGTCATGCCCAGCCTTGGAATTGCCACGCCTCCCATGGCTAGTCGCTGCAGCGGTCTAAGGCTGGCTTCTGGCAGTTGGCCCCATGGCGGTAGTCAGTGAAGCAGCAAAGTGGCACTGTGACCGCTGCTGGGCTGATTAAGCAAGGAGCAGATAAAGAAACAGGAGTTAACCTCAATGAAGATGAGTCACCAGTAGGAAAAGAATGTCAAGGGGAACAGGGAAAGAAGAAGTAGGTCAGGCTTGCAAGAGAAGAATTGCCCCAGCTGGCTGGGGAGCACACCCAAGACAGAAAGAGTGTGTCTAGACTACAGGGTTTTTTCGAAAAAACTTCCCCTGCATCTATACTGCTGCCACGTTCTTTCAAAAGTAAATCGAAAGAACGCAGCAATTTTTCGACCGTGGAAAACCTCGTTTTACGAGGCAGAACGCTTTTTTTTAAAAGTGCTCTTTCGAAAAAAGGTGCTATGTAATGCAAACTATGCTTTTTCGAAAGGGAACATCCAGATTGCCTGGGTGCTGTCTTTCGAAAAAGCGGCTTGCTTTTTCAAAAGTACTGGTTGTCATCTAGACGCTCTTTTTCAAAAGAGGCTTGTAGTCTAGACATAGCCAAAGGGAACACGCATGGGGAGAGGTAGTGGTGAGCAGGGGCTGAGGGAGACAGGCTGGTGACTTAAGGTTCCCAGGGATAGAAATGGTCTAAGGCTGGTCTAACCATGGAGGTTAGGTTCATAAAAGGCTATTAGCCAGGGGATAGAAATGGTGTCCCTGGCCTCTGTTTGTCAGAGGCTGGAGAAGGATGGCAGGAGACAAATCGCTTGATCATTGTCTTCGGTCCACCCTCTCTGGGGCACCTGGTGCTGGCCACTGTCGGCAGACAGGCTACTGGGCTAGATGGACCTTTGGTCTGACCCAGTACGGCCATTCTTATGTTCTTATGTATGTTCTTATGATAAGCGCTCACTTTGGGGAAATGGTGTTTGCAAGTGGCTTGCTCAAATGGCAGAATGGGATGCTGGGGGATGGATTTGTGAGAACTGATCAGGTAGCTGCTAGCTGTGGAACTTTCTTGAGCTGAGACCAGGACCACGTAAGGTGGTACTAAAGATATGGTTCTAGATGTCTGAATGAGGAGAAGGAGATAAATCCGTCAGGGAGTTTCCTCTGACCACAGTTTTGCTCACTGTGTGCATTGGTAAACTCACATGGGTGTATAGCTCAATGAGGAAAAAATTGGGGGCTGAAGAAATGGTATATGGCATTACATAGAATCATGCAGAGATATGTGATCAAAATGAAAAAATGTCTGAGATTCAGTACTGGATGTACTATAGCACTGCCACACCAGGCCCACCCTCAGAAGGAGACAATATTTGGCACCAGGCCCACAAAATGTTAATCCAGCCCTGCAGAAGTGTGTCTATCAGATATACCCTTGCAAATCTGTGTGCCTATCTGTTTTCCTGGCAGTAGGCAGGCGTTTTGGACTAAATCTCAAAGATGGGGCTGAATGAAAAGAGGAGATGGTTCACTTAATTCATTTATAACTGTAGGACAAATAGCAAAATGTACACATTACCTTATCAAGGTATATTTCCATACAAAACTAGCATTAGCTGGTATATTTCCAGAGGCCATGACTTTTCAGGGACCTGTCAGAAGAATCAAGACTTCAAGCAAGTATAATTCAAGCTACTATGGAAGTGATGAGATCCTTTGATCTTGATCCAGTGTCGTTATTTCACACCATTACGCATATTTTCCGGGTATCAATCATTTGTTTAAAAGCATGTTCTTTCCCATGAGCATAGCAATACAATTTTAAGAAGGGCAAAGAATGTGGCTAACAGCCATACATCCAACAAAATATTTCCTTCATTATTTCAACCCTATGAAAGCTATCAGACACTCACAGCTTTTTTATTTAGAGTTGCTAACAGTCCCAACTAGGTCTTTCAAGTGCTAATATTAAGTATTTGTTTGAGTCCCTTGCAAAAAAATTACAGCATGAAATAGAATCTCCATATTAATGGGGTAGTTTCTTGGCTGCATTTCTAACACGAGCTATTATAAAAATATAGACATCCTTTTCTCTGAGCATCAAGGTCTCTTGCTGTTTTAAGCTGTTGAAATTAGTAGCCCATATTGACAAATGTGTCTGTGCTATCTTCCTGTTAATCTACAACAGTTTTATTTCTCACTAACTTGTGAGTAGAAGACTGGGTTTCCAGCTGGCACGGATTGTGTTATAAACAGACTTCCTGCTGGCATCAATGGGGGGGAAAAACACAGTTTGTGATTTCTCACAAGGAACCATGTTCTTTGATTCTTTACATAAATCACTTATGATATAGCTAAACAAGTTATTACAGGTTGGGCCTCCCTGGTCTGGCACCCTCATAATCTGACCACCCCCACCCCAGCTTGCCACTGGCTCTACTTCCAGTCCCGCTGGTCACATTGCTGCTGGCTCTGGCCCAGCTGGCTGCTGGCTCTGGCCCAGCTGGCTGATGGGCTGTCATGGCTCTCCCCCTCCCCCTCACTGGGCTGCTCTGGCTCCATCCCCTGCCAGGCTGCTGCAGCCCAAGCACAAACTCCCTTGCGAGGTGGCATTGACACCAGCTTCCCTGCCAGGCAGCTGCAACCTTGGATTCCCTGGTGTCTGGTACCAACCCCAGCTTCCCTGCTGGGCTGTCACGATGCCAACCCTGGCTTTACTGCCAGCCCTGCTGGGCAGGGCTCGCAGGTGCTGGCCCTTCTGCTTCCTGATTCCAGGTTACTGGTGTGCTCTGGCCCAGGTCCTGCCAGACCATGGATGTTGACTGACCAGAGAGTCCCAGTTTAGGCTGCTACAGAATGGAAGCATGGACATTGTCTGGCAAATATGAACTCATCAAAGCATTTATGGTAGTGCGAGGGACAGTTAGACCCAGAAGCGTGAGTTTAAATGCACACAACCATCATGACAGCTTGCCTAAGAAAAAAGTGATCTTGAAAGTATTTAAACAAAGTGTGTTTGCAAGCCAACTAAAAGGCACCAGACAATTTTAAACAATAAACAACCACATGTTTGGATTCATTGATGGTTTCTCTAAAAGGTATTTCTACACAAAATAAAACTTTCTTATTCCGGAAGTAAAATATCCATGTTGGTCTTAGGGCTTGTTTTCACCGTAGTGTTTGCTCAAAGCATAATTCAAGTGTTACCCCTAACCTAACTCCTATCTGTCATGGGTGGAGACCCCCTCAGGACTGTCACCTGAGGTGTTGAGACACCACTGAGCCTGTTTTTCCGGGCAGCTTGGGTACTCTGTAACTTGTTTTGCAGAGCCCAACTCTCCAGCCTGCTTCAGCACAGACACCGAGTCAGGCCAATACCCTGAATGCTATAGGCACACACTAAGCAGCACACACACACACACACACGCTCACACACACACAAACCTTTAAAAATGAGCGATCCTATAGCACCTTAGAGACTAACAAAAAATATAAATAATATCATGAGTTTCGTGGGCACAACCCACTTCACTTGTCTGAAGAAGTGGGTTGTGCCCACGAAAGCTCATGATACTGTGTATATTTTTTGTTAGTCTCTAAGGTGCTGCACGACCACTTGTTTTTTTAAGTTACAGACTAACACAGCTACGCCTCTGAGATGACTAAGCAGCACCATACAAGACCTTTTCCCAGCACTCAAGTACACAGCCTCTCTGGGGGTATGTCTAGATTGCATCCCTCTGTCAGCAGAGGAATGCAGATTAGGCAGGTCGACATTGCAAATGAAGCTGGGATTTAAATATCTCGTGCTTAATTTGCATAAAATGGTTGCCGTTTTTGCTGACTGTGACAGGGCGGCCCCGCTTGTGGCGGAGGCCCCCGTCCCTGCGGCGCTGTATAGTGGGAGGCCGTGCGCCGCCCGCCGCTGCCCGCGCTGTTCGGCGGCAGCACAGAGACGCCGGCCTTAGGCGCCCCGGATGACGTCACCCGGGCGCCCGGGAGACCAGGATGCCGTTGCTCTGGCAACGGGAGGACGCCCCGGGGCGAGGGGCGGGACCGCCGCAGGACGCCGGGGCCGCGACCCCGGCGTCAACTTTAAAATGGCCCCGTAGCCCCAAGGAAGGGGGGAGCAGAGAGGGGCTGAGAGGAGCGCCCCGCCGAACGGAGGAGCAACCCCAGCGACAGCAGCACCCAGCCCGGTGAGCGGCCGGAGCGGGAAGCGGAGGGGCCGAGAGGAGTGCCCCGCCGACCTGAGGAGCAACCCCAGCGGCAGCAGCACCCAGCCCGGTGAGCGGCCAGAGCGGGCAGCGGGGGGCCAGGGAGCGCTGGAGCCGGAGGGGAAGGAAGCAGCCTAGGGCAGAGTCAGGATTGACTGGTGGGCTGACGAGTTACGGGGTCGCACCCCGTCAGCCGGGTTCGGGACTACTGGGCCAGAACCCTTAGGGCCCTGGGTTGGGGCCCGTGAGAGTGGGCGGGCCCGGGCCCCCCTTCCCCTCCCACCTTGCTAGGGAGAGGGAAAACGAAGATAAACTCGCGAATAGGGGAAACTGAGGAACTCTGAACCATAGGACAGTAGAAAGCCCTCGGGACAAACGCCGCGGGGCGGCGTGGGGGGTGTCACAGGTGGTGGAGAATG
Organism: Pelodiscus sinensis; assembly: GCF_049634645.1. Classification (NCBI taxonomy): domain Eukaryota; kingdom Metazoa; phylum Chordata; order Testudines; family Trionychidae; genus Pelodiscus; species Pelodiscus sinensis. Next base: position 40,923,649 of record NC_134718.1, read on the forward strand.
TGGATGGTGTGGGGGTCCTGCCCCAGATGTGAGGGGCTTTAAAAGAAAAAAAAGGGGGGGCTCGAACCCCAAACCCCCCCCCTCTTTGGGGGAGGAAACGGCTTGGGGGAGCACTAACATAGGGGGTTGTTTTGTGGTGTCTTCGGAAAAGGGGAATCCCCGAACGCGCCGGGACCCGACATGGATCCAGCACAATTTATAGGATGGGTCCAAAGAGAGCCAAAGACAGAACCAACAGCAACAAGCGGCCTTGATTCAGCAGCTCGCAACCCAGCAACAGGAGCAGCAAAAGCAACTGATCCGAGAGGTAGCCGAGCAAATGAAGGCACAACAGGAAGAGTGGATGAGACGCTATCCACCGACGACGGTGACCCCCCTGGGTCCCGCAAGCCCCGAGGAGGAGGGGCCATCGGGAGAGGGGGAGGTGACACGCCTGCCTATCAGGCTGACTAAGATGGGGCCGGCCGACGACCTCGAAGCATATCTCGCCACCTTTGAGAGGGTGGCGACCGTCGCGCGGTGGCCAGAAGCCCACTGGGCTACGCTGCTGGCCCCATATCTAACGGGCCCCGCGCAGCTAGCCTATAGGGGTTTAAGTGACCGCGAGGCCCTGCATTATTATCGGTTAAAGGAGGCCATACTCGACCAAATGGGGATCACGCCCGAGACGCGCCGCCAGAAGTTCCGGGGGGAACCCTACAGCGCCCATGTCCGCCCCCGGGCTATGGCCCAGAAGCTAAAGGAAGCTGCCTGGCGCTGGCTGGAGCCTGAGCAACACACAGGACCCCAGGTGGCGGAGCAGGTCGTCCTGGAACAATTTGTTAACATCCTCCCCATGGGCGGACAACGGTGGGTCCGCAGACACCATCCCTCCACCCTCCAGGAAGCCGTGGAATTGAGGACGGACTACGAGGCCGCCAAACGGGCCGACGCACGAGACCGTGGGCGGAAATCAGCCCCCCAACCACGTACCGACATTGAACGGGGAGCTCAGAGGAGAGGGAGCCCTGAGAGGGATGGGCCGCGGAGGTGGACCAACGCGGGGAGGTCAGCGCCAGGCGGGGAGGTGCCGCAACCACGGTCCGAACCCCCCCCCCCGGCGCCAGAGGCCGGCCACCCCACCACCGGCCCATGGGGCTTGCTTCCGGTGTGGCCAAGATGGACATTTCATCAGGGACTGTCCCTATATGGACTGTTCTTACGCCCAGGCCCTGGCGGGGACCGAGCCCGAGGCCGGCGACGGACAAGGTAGGATACTAAGGACCATAGGAATAGGGGACAAGACGGTGGTAGCCCTCGTGGATTCTGGCTGCAGCCAGACGATTGTAAGGGCCGATTTACTCCCGGAGGGAGGACCACGGGGCCCACCAGTCTGGGTACAGTGCGTACACGGCGATTCCCACCAGTACGCGACCGCGTGGACCCAAATATTTGATGGAGATCTCCAAGAGTGGTGCTACTTGGTGGTCGCCCCTAAGCTAGTATACCCCGCTCTCTTAGGGCGGGACTGGCGTGGGTTCCGCCGGGCCCTGAGCGCATGGCGGGAACCAGAACCCTCCAAGAGGGAGGAGGGTATGGTCAGGAACTCTCGCCCCGGCCCGCAAGAGGGCGAGATGGGCGGACTGCGGGTACTGGAGCTAGTGGATGGTGACTTTATACAGGAACAGCGCGAGGACCCGTCACTCTGGCATGCCTGGAGCTCCGCCCGGGATCCGCAGGACGAGGAAGCCCCGCAGGTCGAGGGGCCGACCGGCCCATACTTTGAGGTACGCCACGATCGGTTTTACCGGGTGGACAAGGGGCGGGGAGGTGATTCCAGGGTCGAGCAATTGCTGGTGCCAAAGAGGTATCGACAGGTATTGTTTTGTGTTCGGTTCGGGTACAGCAGCACGGGTTCAAGTCAGAAGCTTGACACTCACTGGCTTATTTATAGGAGAAAGAAAGAGAAAATAAAATAAAGAAACTTGGTTCAGTATATATATATATTTATAAGTGAATGAGGGCACCCCACTTATTCCCAAAGTTTATAGCTAAATCACCTTACCAAAAGAAGTTTACAATAGAAATGAAGCAGTTTGCCTTAAGAAACTATAATAAAGTAACTAAACTTATAACAGAGTGACAATTAAAGTGTACACATAAAGAACCACATTGCAGGTACAATTCTCACCCCTGCGTTCCAGACTTGGCATGGCCAGCGTCTTTCTCTCAATCCCTCGGGAAGAAGTAGGGCGAGGTTGGGCATCCCACGGACCTCTGGAGACAATCAATACCTGCCAGCAGGTGTAGGTGATTGAAGCTCAAAGGGGGTGGGCTACTAAACCCCTCTTTATACCCCTTGGGTCACGTAGGCTTCTTCCTGGTCTCAAGTGGCCAATTAGGAAAAATGGCTTTGAATGCCAAGTTTCCCACGAAGGGTGCAAAGCATAATTCACACCTGGGAAAATGCAGACAATAGGCACCTCTGATATGTGATGGGCGAAGATTCCTCTCCTGGGACAGTGCAGGCGTGTCAATTACTGATACTAGCGACGGGAGGCCTCCCAGTTGTCAGCTAGCCCATTTACTGTCTGGTTTCTGTTTATGGTAGAGTCAGGGACAGGCACCACACCTGCGTTCCCAGGGCATCAAAGGCTGACTGCCTTTCTCTTGTTCTCTGGGGGGGGAACAAGATGGGATTCATGTCTGGCTACAGCCCGGTACTTAGCTTTTGATGTCATTAGGGAGTTGAATATAACGGCCCATGTAGTTCATGTCTTTGTTCAAACCTTGGTTAAATGTGTCAAATTTGCATATGAAGGCAAGTTCTACAGTTTCTCGCTCTAAGTGGTTTTTGAAATTGCTTTGTAAGAGGACAGTCACTTTTAGATCCATTAGTGAGTGCCTGGGCAAGTTAAAATGTTCCTCAACAGGTTTTTGTGTGTTGCCATTTCTAATGTCTGATTTGTGTCCATTAAACCTTTGTCATTGAGGCTGTCCATTTTGTCCAATGTAATGGCAGAGGGGCATTTCTGGCACTTAATGGAATATATCAGCGGTTCCCAACTACTGGTCCATAGACTGCTGGTTGCCAGGCCACAGCAGCTACTGGAAATCAAGCCAGCTGTATGCAGCAGCTCAGCTCCAGCAGCCATGGTGACGGAGGCGGCAGCAGGAGGAGGTGGAGCATGAGGTGCCTCTCTCTCCCCTCGGTAATGGCAGCCGACTAGGGTTCTGCACTCCCTACTCCGCCCCACCCCCTTCCCCTGCATGGCCGCTTTTGCCGTCAGTGGTGCTAGGGCTGAGGTGGCAGAAGGAGGAGGCACCTTCCTCCCCCCTTGGTAAAAGCAGCCAGCTGGGGCTCCATGCACCCCCTTCTACTCCTGGAGGCACAAGTTGCTCTTGGGGAGGGGGCACAAAGGAGGAGGGTGCACACATGCCTGCAACAGCCGCTCCCCCTCCCTGCATGGCAATAACATCCATCCTCCCTAGGGGGCAGCCTCACTCTGAGGAGTGCTGCACTGGGAAGAGGGCAACGGGGTATTGGGTGAAGGCATGGTGGGATCACGGGGGAAGAGGGTGTTGGTATGGGCTGTAGGGGTCAGATGTTAAAGGGTCAACGGGCACAGAGTAGGGTTGGGGTCAAAGGGTGTTAGGCATGGAGGAGCAAAAGGCTGGGTTGGTTTGCATAATAAATATACAAATTTGCAAATAAAATTTTACTAGTTCATCAAAAGTTTGTAAATGGGTTTGCTGAATAAAAAAGGTTGGGAAACACTGATACATATCACATTACTGGATGTGCAGTTGTATGAGTCTCTTTAATTGACAAGCTTTTTTCTTTCCCTCTCCATCTCCCCTCTTTTTCTGCAATTTATTTGTACCTCAAAGAGAGAACTTGAGTTTTTTATATATTAGTTAACTCTGCAGTGCGCACACATAGACTTAATGACATAATTACCTGTTGCTGTTGTTAGCTCTATGAATAGCATCATCATTTTGAATGAGCTGCTAAAGTCTCCTTTTATGTTTCTTTACTTACTGTTTTGAAGTGTAAAATCTTGTTTCCATCGAGGAATAAGCCATTCGTCTACAGAAGCTTAAATACACCTTTGATGTGTTCTGTAAGCTCAACATCAAAGAACATTTTAGACTGAAATATAAATAAATAAAATAGTACTGAGTGATTATTAGTTAAAGGGAATCTATCATTTCATTTGTTTCTTTATTGCTCCATGATTTCTGCCAAGGCTAAACTATATCAAATAGCAGAAAATCTGCCTGAAAGAGGAGCATGGGAGGAGCAAATGTAAACCCCTGTCTATAGGGACCCACAGCTAGTTGCCACAGCCAGCTAAGGGCTTGATCCAGCAAAGTACTATGAGTCTGAGCTTTAAGCACACAACTAGCTCAGTTTTCTGTGCTGTGACTACTTGTGTGCTGAAATGCTTTGCTTGCCAGGGTTAGGCTAACTGGAAATTCACTGATTCAGCACATCTCCCAGACAGACTGTGCTATGAAATAAAGCTGCTCTCTCGCCTAGTGGGAGCTTGGGCATTGCCACTTGCCCTCCCCGGGGACTAATAGTGATAGCCGTGTTAGTCTGGGGTAGCTGAAGCAAAATGCAGGACAATGTAGCACTTTAAAGACTAACAAGATGGTTTATTAGATGATGAGCTTTCGTGGGCCAGACCCACTTCCTCAGATCAAATAGTGGAAGAAAATAGTCACAACCATATATACCAAAGGATACAATTAAAAAAAATGAACACATATGAAAAGGACAAATCACATTTCAGAACAGGAGGGGGATGCGGGGGGAAGGAAGGAAGGTAAGTGTCTGTGAATTGATGATATTAGATAATTAGATAATATCATCAATTCACACTTACCTTCCTTCCTCCTCCTCCCCCCCCCCCCCCCCGCATCCCCCTCCTGTTCTGTAATGTGATTTGTCCTTTTCATATGTGTTCATTTTTTTAATTGTATCCTTTGGTATATATGGTTGTGACTATTTTCTTCCACTATTTGATCTGAGGAAGTGGGTCTGGCCCACGAAAGCTCATCATCTAATAAACCATCTTGTTAGTCTTTAAAGTGCTACATTGTCCTGCATTTTGTTCCTGGGACTAATGTCATTGTTGTCATAGGTCCTGAGAGCTGCAATTTGCAGCACCTGTGCTTAAGGACAGACTGGCAGCTCCACAGTGATGCATGAGCAGCTGCTGAGCATTAATCGCTCAAGAGAGTAAAGAGCAATTTTACTTTAGTTCTAAGTTTCTCTTGCTCAGAGCTATTTTACATAAATTGGAAATTCCTAGGAGCTTTTGATATTTCTTTGCATACTCTTCTGTGATCCTTGCTTCCCAGATAAAATGAAAATTGCAGAGGGAGAATTAGCTCTGCTACACAAAGCTTGATGTTTGCTGAAGGCAATGGAATTGTTTTGAGTAATTTCATTAAATTGTACAATGGGTAAAATGCCAACTTGTTTAAAATTATTATTGTATATAATTAAAATGAGAAATTACTAAAGGAAAGGGAAGTCCCCATATCTTGTCTGTGTGATACTACAGTTTTGATAATGAAGTGTTTTGTGCTGATGAATTAATGAATAGGCTAGGGATTTCCCCAGCTGTTCCAAAGTAAACTAAGTCTACATTTTGGCAATGAAAATGTTAACATGCAAAAGTCAACAAAAAGAAAGTAGTCAAATCATGTTTACACTGCCACCCTCTGTCAACAGATCATGGCCATATTTTTAGCTCCCCCATTGACTGAAAGAGCAAAGCAATGTGGGGACGCATCCCACAGTGCTTGGCGTCATCTTCAGTTGCTAGGCACTGTGGGAATGCGGAATGTAATGCAAGGCATTTTGGAAACATGGAAAATACCCTCTCAGCCTTCCCCCTCCTCGCTTCACAGCCCTCCCAGAGCTTCAGCTTACTTTCATGCCATTTGAAACTGCCTGTCCTTCTGTGCACTCCACCATCTGCTGTCAGAAATCATGGATCCAAAACTTCTCACCTATGCTGTGCTCCATGTGCTGAGGACATCATGCATTGCAACAGAGCTACTGTTGAACTCACTGTCAAAGGAAGAAGACTAGGAGGCAGATGACAGTGTGAGTGACACAGACAACAGCAACTTGGCATTGCATTTGGCTGTCACAAAGCAATTGTGAAGAGTAGAGAGCCACTTTAGGGCTGGGGAAATCAGCACTGAGCAATGGTATCTCATTGTCATGCAGGTGTGGGATGAAGACGGGTGGCAGAACTTTAAGATGCATAAAGCAACTTTCCTGGGGCTGTCTGCACTGCAGTTCAGAGGCAAGCTCAGCAAGGACACCCAAATAAAATCAGGACATCTAGTCATCCAACTTCTTGATCACAAACTATGGGCCACATGTTGCTTGCCTCCTAGTACATGTTGCAGAGAGTATCCTAAACTACCCTAAAAACCCATGCTCCTAGGTGATACAGGAAGAAGCAACTTCACTATTATCTCCCTCCTGACAATGTAGAAAGTATGACCAGTAACATTTTTCATGCACTAGTAGGCAGTAGTAGAGATCACAGTCAATCAGAACAAAAGAAGTTATTCTGGTGTTACAAACCTTAGCGATATGTGTGAGTGTGTGTGTCTGTCTCTCTCTTTTTTTTTTAAACTTTTACATATCAGCATGGTACTGTAAATTATATAACCTGTCCATATAATTTGGCACACTGACAAAATGGCTCTCCATTTTAAATCTTGGGATTTTGTACATTAAAATCCTTTCTTTCCACGTGGCCGCTTTTACACCTTTCTTGGAAAGTCTCCTTCCTTGTGGCTATTACTTCCACTAGGCGGGTGTCTGAACTCCAAGCTCTGACTTCGGACCCCCCCTCCCTTACACTGTTTTCTTTAAGGACAAGGTTAGAATTCATCCCCTTCCAGTGTTTCTGCCCAATGTGGTGTCCCAATTTCAAGTCAATCAGGACATATTATTACCCGTGTTTTACCCCAAACCTCATGAGTCCAGAACAGAGGAGTCTCTTCACACGTTAGACTTTAGGTGTGTCAGCTTTTTATTTGGATAGGACAAAACCCTTTCATAAGTCCCTCCAGCTGTTTGTTTCAATAGCTGACAGAATGAAAAGTATGCCAGTTTCAGCCCAGCGCATTTCATCCTGGATCACTTCTTGTATCCGGGCCTGTTATGAGCTGGCCCATGTACCAGCTCTCCCCATTATGGCCCATTCTGCTAGGTCCCATGCTTCAACTGCTGCCTTTATGGCTCAGGTGCCCATTGTAGACATCTGCAGGATGGCCACCTGGTCTTTGTTGCACACCTTTGTGAGTTATTACAGTGCAGCAGGCCAGGGATGACGCAGCTGTTGGTAGAACAGTATTGCAGTCTGTTTCTTCATAGTCTCCAACCCTGCCTTCATGGGGTTAGCTTGGGAGTCACCTACATGGAATGGACATGAGCAATCACTTGAAGGAAGAACAGTTACTTACTTACCTCTCATAACTGTTGTTCTTTGAGATGTTTTGCTCATGTCCATTCCAGATCCCATGTGCTTCCCCTTTGTCAGAATATGCCAGCAAGAAGAAACTGAAGAGGTGACAGGCTGGCAGCGGATTATATGCTGTGGAAGATAACGAGCCTTCACTCTGCACTGTGTTTAAGCAACAAGTTGCCAGAGGCAATTTATTCAAGCAATATTGCAAGGGAAGACAGCATAAGCGGATCTTCAAATACAAAACAATTAAAAACCAATATATATACCTTTTCGTTACATATAACATTAAACAATTACTTCCCTGCCCACTCAATTCCCATCGGACACTGTCTTATCTCCAAGGTTCTCACTGAGGTCAGCATTCCATTCTTATCTTGGAAAGTGAGGCAGAGAGGCGAACGCAGTGTCTCTTCGAGCTCTCGCGTTAGCAGGAGTCAGAGTGAACTAGACTCTTGCTCTGCTACTGACAAACCCTGAAATGGCCACCCAAATCCCCTCTCCCTTAGTCCTGCTTCCACAATGCGCACATATGCAGGCACCATTCCATGGTGTTCCCAGATGGCCTGACAGGTACCGCTGAGGGAAAACTTTCTGACAATCCATGTACGCAGTGTGCGCACACCTACATGAAATGAACATGAGCAACACATATTGAAGAACAATAGTTACAAGAGGTAAGTAACAATTTTTTTCTGTGCCTAATAATTTTTGTCATCTGTCATTCTATTTCTGCTACATTTTTTGAGATAGGGAGAGCAGAATTGTATTCCACAAGGGTGCAACCTTTGATTATGCAATGGTATAAGATTTTCAGTATTATTCAGTGTTATTTTTTAGCCTATTTGAACAACCTAATTTTGAGTCATCTGCAAATTAGATCTGTTCTCACTCCCCTTTCCCAAATATTTTATATATCTGAAAGAGAGAGAGAGTGTGTGTGTGTGTGTGTGTGTGTGTGTGTGTGTGTGTGTGTGTGTGTGTCTGTCTGTCTGTCTGTCTGTCTGTCTGTCTGTCTGTCTGTCTGTCTGAGCGAGCATCCATCTCCTAAATGGTAAGAACTAGGACCACCAAATTTGGTATACAGCTTCATCTTATCATAACTTAAAGCAACATCTGGGGTTGGTTGTGCCATGACAATGGGATGTGCCTGGAATCCAGTTGTTTCTCATCACATGGAATGAGAGGGCTCTGATGGCAGGGACTGTTCTATTCTCAAATGACCATGGAGGACAGCAAGACTACATCTACACTGCATCCCTCTTGTGCAAAGGCCTATGCAAATGAAGCACAGATTAGCATATTGCTGCACTTCATTTGCATAATTAATTAGGGGCTGGTTTTGCGCAAAAAGGAGCCGTCTACAGAGCTCCTTTTTGCGCAAAACCCCCCTCTCACACAGGAGCCATTCTTTCCTACACAAGAGGGGGTTTTTGTGCAAACAGGAGCTGTGTAGATGGCTCCTTTTGGCGTAAAAGCCTCTTGTGCAAAAACCGCCCATAATTAATTATGCACATGAAGCACAGCAATATGCTAATCTGTGGTTTATTTGCATAGGCTTTTGTGCAAGAGGGATGCAGTGCAGACATAGCCCAAGCGTGGGCCAGCCCCAGGGAGCAGCTGTTGGATGGCTGGGCTGTGCAGCCTCCACCACTGGCTGCCTCAGCCCCTTCCCTGAGCCCCTTCTCCCTGCCCTGCCTGACTCCTGCACTTCCCCTTACTTCCCTGACTCTTACACTCCCACATTTCTGCTCTGACTCCTTCGTTCCCAGCCCTGACTCCTGCACCTCCCACTTCCCTAGCCCTCTGCGCGGAGCCCCTCCTCACCTCCAGCCATGACTCTTGTACCCCCATGCCCTCAACTCCCTGCCCTGAAGGACCCAAGCAACACCAGGTAAATCTTCTAGTAATTCATAAATATATGAAACAATACTAACACTAAACAACACTAGCTTATTAACCCCACTAATAACCTTTTTTCATGTTGAAAACTGACCATTTGTTATGACTCTTTGTTTTCTTAATCAATTTCTATTGGCTTCAGAGAGACTGGACTGAAGAATACCTGTTTGATTCCAGTAACCCCTGGAACCTTTCTTTCTTTCTTTCTTTCTTTCTTTCTTTCTTTCTTTCTTTCTTTCTTTCTTTCTTTCTTTCTTTTTGTTTTGACGTATGCATACTTATGGTTAGTGAACAGAATAGAGTTTCTGAGCTGAAACTTTGTCACTAAAAATAAGAGTCAAGTCAACTGAAATATTTTGCAAATTTGTGTTTGATTTCTGTGATTGTTTCAGCTGAAATAAAAACAAAAAAAGTTGTAACTTTGTGATACATTATTTCTTTCTTGAATAGTCATTGATCTAGAAAGGAAAAGTGAAAATTACTACATAGCCCAGGGTTTGGGCTCATGTGGAAAAGGGACACCCAGGTTCCAGTCCCTAGTCTAATTCGTTTATTTTATACGAAATGAAAGTGCTTCAGCAGGAAATATCTAGGATATGTCCACTGGGAGCCTGTTTCCCAGCATGAGCAGAGAGAGATGTGATAGCTTTGTTTAGGTTAATATACTAAAAATAGCAGTTTGGCCCTGGCCTCCCAGGGGTCAGATGGGTTTGTATGAAGATGATGAGCTTGAGCCACCATGGCCACAAAGCCACTTTTAGCATGTGTCTGTTTACCCATACTATGAAGCACAATTTAGTTGCAAAATAGATGTATGCTAAAAGAGATGTCCCAGAATAGCCAATAGCCTGGTGCACAGGGCACTTGCCTGGAGCTGGGAAAAACCTGGATTCAAGTATCTGCTCTAGAGCAATTACTCAAACCCATGACTTTCACATGCCAGGTGAGTATCCTAATCACTGGTTGTATGACATCCTCCTCCAATTTATTAATCTAGCCCTTCTTTTCCTTTGCTTTTGTTATTAATGGTTAAAAATGCCCCAAATTAAAACATTTAGGCTATGTCTACACTAGCGGCTTCTTGCGTCAGAAGTATGCAAATGAGGCTAAGTGTGGAATATCGCCGAGCCTCATTTGCATACCTAATGAACCACCATTTTTGCAGAAGTGGCTCTTGCACCAGAAGGAGCTGTCTACACTTCTCCTTCTTGGGCAAGAAAAACCCTCTTGCGCAATGCCATTATTCCTGAAAATAATTGGTGGAACGAGATTGCGCACGAGAGTTTTTCTTGCACAAGAAGGGGCAGTGTAGACAGCTCCTTCTGATGCAAGAGCCTCTTTTGCAAAAACAGTGGTTCATTTTTTATGCAAATGAGGCTTGGCGATTGTGACGGCGTGTTGGGGGTTCCCCGTCTCCTGCACCCCGAGATGGCACAAACAGACTGCACCAGCCAGTGGAATAGAGGAAGTTTATTGCCTCTCCAGGATACAGCATAGCACAGATGTAGTCTGGTCACAGAACTGGGCTAGGATGCCTCAGGCCCCCTTGAGTTGGGGGGAGACTGGGCCCCTAAACTCCAGCTCCTCTCCCTAGGCTGTCTCCTCCCTGCTCTCCCACAGTAACAACTAAATTCCCTTGCAGCCCTGCCCCCCAGTCCAGGGCAGCATTCACCTTCCTTTGTTCCTCTCCATGGGGGGTGTCTGGCCACTGGTTCGACAAGTTTGGCCTTATCTCTGCCTAGCGAGATTTTCCCTGCTGGGTCTTGCTCCAGACAGCAGGGGTCACCACAGCCCAGCAAGTACCCCCACTACGTCACAGTTCTCCCCCCTCCGAGAGCGAACTGAGCAGGGTCACTCCGCTCGTGACCTGGGGAAGTTCGGGCCCCTCGCTACGGGACAGCGCGTCGGCGATGATGTTGGCGCTCCCCTTGACGTGGATCACTTCCATGTCGTAGTCCTGCAGGAGCAGGCTCCACCGCAGCAGCTTGGCGTTCGTCCCTTTCATCTGGTGCAGCCAGGTCAGGGGGCAGTGGTCGGTGAACACCGTGAAACGCCGGCCAAACAGGTACGGCTGCAGCTTTTGCAGGGCCCACACCATGGCCAGGCATTCCCTCTCTACGGTCGCGTAGCTCCGCTCCCGGGGCAGCAGCTTCCTGCTCAGGTACACGATGGGGTGACGTTCCCCTTTCTCGTCCGCCTGCATCAGCACCGCCCCCAGCCTGGTGTCCGAGGCGTCAGTAAACACGATAAAGGGCTTGTCGAAGTCTGGGTTTACCAACACTGGGGCCTTGGCCAGGGCTCCCTTCAGTGCACAGAGAGCCCTCTGGCACTGCTCCGTCCAGACCACCCTGTCGGGCCTCCCCTTCCTGCACAGCTCTGTGATCGGGGCAGCGATGGAGCTGAAGTTGGGCACAAACCTCCGGTAGTACCCCGCCATCCCAATGAAAGCCTGGACCTGCTTCTTGGTCTGGGGCACAGGCCAGTCCCGGATGGCCTCCACTTTGGCCGGCTCTGGCTTCAAGCAGCCGCTCCCCACCTTATGGCCCAGGTAGGACACTTCGGCCATTCCAACCTTGCACTTCCCAGCCTTTACGGTCAGCCCAGCCTCCCTCAGCCGATCCAGTACCTGGCTGACCTGGGCCACGTGGTCCTCCCAGGACTGGCTGAAGATGCAGATGTCATCGATGTACGCTAGGGCACAGTTCTCCATTCCCCGCAGCAGCTGGTCCACCAGGCGCTGGAAGGTGGCCGGCGCCCCTTTGAGGCCAAAGGGTAGGACCAGGAACTCATAGAGCCCCAGTGGCGTGATGAAAGTCGATTTCAGTCTGGCCTCCTGGTCTAGCGGCACCTGCCAGTAGCCCTTGGTGAGGTCCAGGGTGGTGAGATAGCGAGCTCCCCCCAGCTTGTCCAGGAGCTCGTCGGGCCTTGGCATCGGGTAGGCGTCGGACACCGTGATGGCGTTGAGCTTCCGGTAGTCCACGCAGAACCGGATCGACCCGTCCTTCTTGGGAACCAGCACCACGGGAGAGGCCCAGGGGCTGGAGGACGGCTGGATCACCCCCAGGGCCAACATGTCCTGGACCTCTCTCTCCAGGTCCTGGGCTGTTTTCCCTGTGACTCTGAATGGGGAGCAGCGCACCGGGGGGTGAGTGCCCGTCTGCACCCAGTGGACAGCCAGGTTGGTAAGACCCGGCTTGTTGGAGAACAGCTGCTGGTGGGAGCGCAGCACCTCCCGGATCTCGGCCTGCTGGGCCGGGGTGAGCTGGTCCGAGAGGGAAATTGACTCCAGCGAAGAGTCCTCTCCGGTCCCAGGGAACAGGCCCACCAGGGGATCCTCCCCCTGCTCCTCCCAGGGCTTACACACGGCCAGCACCAAGTTCTCCCTGTCCCAGTACGGCTTCATCATGTTAACATGATATACCCGCTGGCCGCGCGTCCGGCCCGTCAGCTCCACCACGTAGTTCACCTCGTTCAGCTGCTTAACCACCTTGAAGGGGCCGTCCCAGGCGGCTTGCAGCTTGTTCTTCCGCACGGGGATCAGGACCATCACCTGGTCCCTGGTAGCGTAGGCGCGGGCCCGTGCATTGCGGTCGTACCAGACCTTCTGCTTCCTCTGGGCCCTGCTCAGGTTCTCTCTGGCCAGGCCCATGAGCTCGGCAAGTCTTTCCCGGAATGTCAGGACGTATTCCACGACCGGCTCACCCTCCGGGGAGACCTTCCCCTCCCACTCGTCTTTCAATAAGTCCAGGGGGCCCCTCACTCGCCTCCCATATAACAGCTCGAACGGCGAGAACCCCGTGGACTCCTGGGGCACTTCCCTGTACGCAAACAGCAGGTGGGGTAGGTACTTGTCCCAGTCCTGCGGGTGTTTGTGCATAAAGGTCCGTAGCATCTGCTTCAGAGTCCCATTGAACCTCTCCACCAACCCGTTGGTCTGGGGGTGATACGCCGAGGCCCAGGTGTGTTGCACCCCACTCTTCTCCCACAAGCACCGGAGCAGGGCCGACATGAAGTTGGATCCCTGGTCCGTGAGAACCTCCTGGGGAAACCCCACCCTGCTGAAAATGGTCAGCAGTGCGTCTGCCACCGTGTCTGCCTCGATGGAGGGCAGGGCCACGGCCTCGGGGTAGCGGGTGGCGAAGTCCACCACCACCAGGATGTATTTCTTCCCTGTCCGGGTCGCTCTGTTGAAGGGCCCCACAATATCCATCGCCACCTTCTGGAAAGGCTCCTCTATGATGGGCAGGGGTCTCAATGCAGCTTTCTTCCTGTCTTGGGCCTTCCCCACCCGCTGGCAGGAGTCGCAGGACCGGCAGTACCGCTGGACAGCTGCAAACATCCCCGGCCAATAGAAGTTTTGGAGCAGCCTCAGCCGCGTGCGCCGGATCCCCTGGTGTCCCGAGAACGGGATGTCATGGGCCAGGTGTAGCAGCTTGCGGCGATACCTTTGGGGAACCACCAGCTGCCGCTGGAGCCCCCACTTGCCTACCGTCCCGGGGGAAAGCCATTCCCGGTACAGAAATCCCCTCTCCCACCGGAACTTCTCCTGGCAATCTCCTCCTAGGGGTTGAGCGGCACCCAGGTCAGCCCGGTCCCTCAGGGCCTGCAGGGAGGGATCCGCTCGCACCTCCGCCTGGAATTCAGCGGCTGGGGCTGGGACAGGGCCGTGGTTCCCCCCACTGCCTAGGTCCAACTCTAGGTCCGCTGGGACGGGGCCCTGGGCCCCCTGTTGGGGAACCTCCTCGAGTTCCGGGCCGCAAGCCCCTCGCTTGCTCTGGCTACGGGTGGTGACCAGCGTCCTGTGGGGTCCGTCTGGCCACTCCTCTAGGTCACTCCCCATTAGCACGTCGGTGGGCAAGTGCGGGTGCACCCCCACTTCCTTGGGGCCCTCCTTGGCCTCCCATTTCAGATGCACCCTGGCTACAGGTACCTCAAAGGGGGTGCCGCCTATGCCCCTCAGTGTCAGCTGAGTGTCGGGTAGCATACGGTCTGGGGCCACTATGTCGGGCCGGGCCAGCGTCACCTCCGCCCCCGTGTCCCAGAAACCCGTCACCTTCCTGCCATCCACCTCCAGGGGTACGAGGCAGTCCCTCCGTAGGGGCCGCCCCGCCCCCACCCGGTGCACGGATAAATCTGTCTCCCGAGGGTCAGACCTCCCAGGGGAGGTGCACTGAGCATCCTTCCCCTCTCTCTGAGCTGAGGTTTGCCTGCCAGCCCCTGCCTCTGGGGCAGCCTGCCCTTCCTCCCGCCCCAGCCAGTTAACCCTGGAACGTCCCAGGTCATGGGACCTGTTCTTGCGCCTGGTGCATTGAGCCCTCTTGTGGCCTCGTTGCCCACAGCGATGGCAAGTTAGGTTCTGTGGGCCCATTCGGGTCGGCTCTGCCCGGGCCCTGGCTGGTTTTCTGGGGTATCGACGACTGGTCCTGGTCCCTGGGGCTCGCCTCGGAGGTGTCTCTCTCCGTTGCTCCGCCGAGAACCGGTCTCTGCGCGATTCTCTTTCTCTCCGGGACTCCCGTTCACCCCCGGACCGGCTCTCCGTGAACTCATCCGCCAGTCTCCCGGCCTCCTGGGGGTTCTCTGGTCTCCGGTCCTTGAGCCACAGCCTCAGTTTGGGTGGGCACGCTTCATAGAACTGCTCCATCATGACCAGCTTGAGCAGCTTCTCTGCGGTCTGGGCTCCGACTCCCGAGACCCACTTGCGGCAGTATTGCGCCAGGCGGGAGGCCAGGTCCACATAGGTCTCCCGTGGCCCTTTCTGTACCCCCCGGAACTTCTTCCTGTACATCTCGGGGGTCAGCCCGAACTTGTGCAGCAGGGCCTCCTTGACTCGGTTGTAATCCCCTGGCTGTAGGTCCTCCAGCTGACTGAGCACTCCGGCCGCCTCCTGGTTCAGTGCGGGGACGAGCTCCTGCAGCCAGTCAGCTGGGGGGACCTGTTGCAGCCCACAGGCCCTCTCAAAGGAGCTGAGGAACCCGTCTATGTCGCCCACGTCCTTCAATTGGGCCACTGTGAGCCTCTCCAAGCGCCTGGCATCCCCGGGACTCTGGGGCCCATCCACTCTTGGCGCAGCCGGGGCCCCGCAGGTTCTCCGCTCTGCCATGGCCAGCTCATGCTGTCGCTGCCTCTCTCGGTCCTGGCGCTCCCTCTCTCGGTCCTGGCGGTCCTTCTCTCGGTCCTGGCGTTCCTTCTCTCTGTCCTGTACTTCCAATTCCTTCATCCGCAGCTGGATCTCCAGCCGCCGCAGCTCCGCTGGGCTGGCCCCTGCCCTAGATGGGCTACGGCTTGCAGGCCTCCCGGGAGACGCTGTCTCATCTCTCCGGTGGGTTCCAGCGCTCCTCCCCCTCTCTGAGCCTGACACACTCTCAGGGGGGGTCTGGCTGCTTCCCCTGGGGACAAGATCCTGGCCCCGTGGCTGGTCATTCTCTTCCAGCTGGGTAATCAGCTGGGCCTTGGTTGCTTTCCGCACCGGCAAGCCCCTCTCTCTGCACAGCCCCACCAGCTCTGCCTTCAAGAGTCGGGCGTAGGCCATCTGCCCGCTGGGCCCCTCGGTGCAGACTCACCAGTCTAGTGCTGCAGCGCCCCACGATTCCCAGGAACCGCTTCGCTCTGTCTCCAGCACGCCTGGCTCCAGGGCTCTTGCTTCTACAGCGCCTTGTCGCTCACCGCTGGAAGCTTCATCCACGGGGTGCAGTGCATCCCACTTCTGACACCAGTGTGACGGCGTGTTGGGGGTTCCCCGTCTCCTGCACCCCGAGATGGCACAAACAGACTGCACCAGCCAGTGGAATAGAGGAAGTTTATTGCCTCTCCAGGATACAGCATAGCACAGATGTAGTCTGGTCACAGAACTGGGCTAGGATGCCTCAGGCCCCCTTGAGTTGGGGGGAGACTGGGCCCCTAAACTCCAGCTCCTCTCCCTAGGCTGTCTCCTCCCTGCTCTCCCACAGTAACAACTAAATTCCCTTGCAGCCCTGCCCCCCAGTCCAGGGCAGCATTCACCTTCCTTTGTTCCTCTCCATGGGGGGTGTCTGGCCACTGGTTCGACAAGTTTGGCCTTATCTCTGCCTAGCGAGATTTTCCCTGCTGGGTCTTGCTCCAGACAGCAGGGGTCACCACAGCCCAGCAAGTACCCCCACTACGTCACAGCGATATTCCACGCTTAGCCTTATTTGCATACTTCTGACTCAAAAAGCTGCGAGTGTAGACATATCCTTAGTTTCAGGTCAAACAAAACATTTAGTTCAACCCAAACCAATTTTTATATATTTCAGACTGCCAGCAAACTGAAAAATTTATTTGCACAGCTCTACTTATGTGTGCTTAAATATAGCTTGCTACATGTTGAGTTCACGGATTTGAGCAAGTACTTGCTTTTGATTTTTAGGTTTTTTTTTTTAAAGTTAGTATCCTTTATTCTTTTTTCAATCTTTATCAAGCTTCTGCTTTCTAAAGTTTAGAGTCCAGTGCTAATTTTGGATCTGGTCCTTCCCCCAAGGATGTTGAACTTCGTTATATTGTGTTACTATTACTTCGTAGCAACATTATACATAATTATTTCTTTAATAACTCTTGTGTGTTTCTTAGCAGTAAATCAAGAACAATCTCCCTCTTTGCGTGCTGTAGAACTAACTGTTTCAAGAAGCCATCATTTAAATTGTTGAGAAATTGCCTTTCTAAATTTTGTCCCAAATTGACACTTAGCCAGTTTATGTATGGGTTAATAAAGTTACATATTACTATTCTTTTTATTAGATAATAGTTGCCTCTTTGATCTTCCTTGACATTGAGTACCTAGTGCTCCTTTCCTGATCAGGAAGTTTAATAGTAAATTCTTCTACAATATTTGTATTCCTATAATTTGTGATATGAATCCATTCTAAGTCCTTATATAGCCCTTTCCTCTCAAGACTTTTTCTCCCATTGGATTCCATGGAATCCCTTAAGCAGAGCACTACTCTCAGATTTCTGTGATCTAGTCTTTATAGTTTATAATCCAAGTTCCCAACTGCTTTTTTTTCTTCATTCCAATGTGTTTCAGAAAAACCTCTTATGTCAAGATTCTCTTCTATAGTAGACAAAGTATTTTACCTGTTTTTGCTTCCAGTCGTCTTGTACTTGTTTACCAGTATCTACAATTTTGGGAATGAGGTTGTCTTTTTTACATTCTGTTTCCTTTGTGCTGCTGGAAGCACAAAAGTAATGAAATCGGACAGTTTTTCTGATACTCAGTGTAGAGCTTGCACTATTGGCATAAAACAGGCATAGCTCCAATGCCACCTTTCTTCCTTGTTCTGGGTTCAGTTTAGGGGGCCTGCCAGGACACAAAGGGGCAGTGAAAGAGCACTGCTGTGCTTTAGCTATTCTCAGATGTACAAACTGTTCTACACGGCAATGTGGCATGGGATAAGGCCAAGAAGAGAATCCAGGAGCTGTAAATGGCCCCCAGCTCCTCACGCTGTGCCAAGCAGTTCTTGGCCAAGATTCTGGCCCTTTATTTTTGGCTTTGGCCTATTTTTATTTAACTCCTTTTCCTTAACGCTGAACCTTGTTATTCTTCAGGAACGTTGGTCTTTGATCTCAGTCTGTCCCACCTCCCCATCCTGTTCAGTATTGAGTACAAAATTCTGCTATATCATTAACATTTCTAGCAGATATCTTTGTTTCATTTTAGTGATCCTCAGCAATTCTTGGTTTTCTGACAGAAAATAGTTTAGATAATTCTCTAAAATCCTGCCAATTTTCTGTATCAGTAGGCTATGTATTTCCACTGTGGCTAAAGTGAAATTCACTCCTTCAAAAAAAATCTCTCCCTTCTCCAAAAAGTCTTGCAGTGCCTTAAAAAAATTTTTTTTTCCTTATTCCTGTTATTTGAAACCCTAAAGCTTCCCTTTTCTGAACCTCTGTGTATGGACTGGAATAACTTCATAGAAAGCTATTGCAGAGGTCTGGAACCTAAAGGTTTTTTCCTCTGACATTGTATCATGGACACTGCACCAGCTCTTTACACCTCTGATTAGAAGTTTGTCATGATGTATCATGTGATCTCTCATCTGTATGCCTGAGAGGTAAGTCACTTAATGGGTTTCATAGTCACTGCATATTAAGGATTGAAAGGTTAACCAGTAAGCATTGGTCTTAACCAGTTAACAAATTAAATGGTATTTTACAACTCTACAGCATATATTGCTATCAATACTCTCATGACTGAATTACTTCATAATTGAATCCGCATCTTTTGGAATGTCCACCTTCATATACAATTGGCTCAAACTCCCTTGTGCTCCTTCTCAGTGTTTAACTCTGTCTTGTCTGACATTTATCTGAGTTCTAAAGATTCTATCTTCATTACTCTACAGCAGTGATCACCAACCAGTAGACTGGTCTACTGGTAGAGCTCGGAGCCTCTGACAGGTGATCCTGATTAGTTTGGCCAAGAGGCTATCAAGAACAGCACTTATGCAGCAGTGCGGGGAGGGGCAGCTGACCTCCTTTGCTTTGGAGCTGCCCCTCCCCGGAAGCCTACTGCTTGTAGTACAGAGCAGGGCAAGGGAGGGGGTGTTGATGTCAGGGTGCCCCCTTTCCCACCCTCTATTCTATCTTCATAGAAGGGAGGGAGGGAGGGGGCACAACAGGACTAGGGATGGAGGGAGTTTGCCAGCTACTTTTGGGAGTGATGCAGGGCCAAGGCAGGGGTGAGCCTGCCTTAGCCCCACTGTACCACCAATCAGGAGCCCCCTGAAGTAAGCAGTGTCCAGCTGGAGCCAGAGCTGAACCTCTGCCCCAGTTATGAACCCTCCCCACATACCCTCCAAGCTGCTGTCCCAGCCCTGAGCCCCCTGAACCTAAACTCCCTTAAAGAGCCTGTAGCTCCTCCTCCACTCCAAGCCCCTGCCCCAGGCTTAGTTCAGAGCCTCTCTCACACTCCAAATCCCTTAGCCCAAGACCAGAGCCTATGCCTCAATTCTCTGCCCCTGCCTGGTGAAAGGGAGGTAGAATGAAGGAGGGAAGATGGAGTGAACAGGGGCAGGGCCTCAGAGATAGGGCACAAAGGAGACGGGGGAAGAGTATTTGATTTTGAGAGAGATCCTGGATTGCAATTAAACTAAAAAAAGTGATCTTGTGCTTAAAAGGATTTGAGACGACTGCTCTGCAGCCTCTTGTTCTAATGTTCTGCAGCTACATCACCATCTGCTGGTCACACAAACATAGCAAATAAAAAACAAATGCCAACTAGATAAAATAGTGATAGAAATGAAGCCGTGTTAGTCTGGTGTAGCTGAAACAAAAAACAGGACTATGTAGCACTTTAAAGACTAACAAGCTGGTTTATTAGGTGATGAGCTTTTGTGGTCCAGACCCACTTCCTCAGATCAAGTAGTGGAAGAAAAAAGGAAACAATTTGTTTTCTCTCTTATCAATCAGGCTTGCACATGTGGCTTTCATCTTGTATTTTTCTGCCCTCTAGTGACCAACCAAACATATTTTTAGAAAAAAAAATCTAAACATTGATGTCACTGTATTTTCTGAGGCCATCTTAAGCCACTAGCATAATCATATGCTGTACTCTGTATTAGTTGCTTTTTATAGTTTGTGATATAAATAACAAATGACTCCATTTTTTTCTTTATTTGAGCCGTCATACAATATATTGGAGAAAATTACTAACCTTTAAATGTGATATTCATATAAAATATATTAATACCTAAACCGGAAGTAGTTTGATGTGGTGTAATGCCCCCCAAGAGCAAGCTTGAGGGAGATGTTAAGGGACTTATCCACCTCTAACTCTCAGTGATCTCAGAGAGAGCTGAGGATGTTCGGCACCTTGCAGGAATATTTAGCACTTTGAAGAATCACATTCCTAGCATGAAAGAATGTTAACCTTATTTCCCCCACTTCAGTTTGGCCCTGAGGTCCACAGAGCCCTGTGAGCTATAGATCAGTTCCATGTTCTATATGGTACAGAGCCATCCTGAAACCTGGAGCCAAACTAAGTATTTTTTGTTTAGTGTAATGATGTGGGCTTGTTGAAATGGTCTTTCTTTAGATCCTCAAAGACATAATGTATTTTAAATCCATGTCAATTTTCTAATTTATTTCTATTTTTTTCATTATTTCAGAATCCCTTCCAGTAATAAAAGAAACATAGTAGATTATAAATTGTATGGTACTGAGATCTCTCTTTGGTTTTAAGTGCCATCTTATGACTTTGTGGGATAAGATATATATCCTGTTGAAGAAGCAAAATGCAGGACAATGTAGCACTTCAAAGACTAACAAGATGGTTTATTAGATGATGAGCTTTCGTGGGCCAGACCCACTTCCTCAGATCAAATAGTGGAAGAAAATAGTCACAACCATATACAGGCAGTCCCCGAGTTACGCGGATCCGACTTATGTCGGATCCGCAGTTACGAACGGGGATTTCTCGCCCCGGAGAACTGGAGCAGCGGGACGCCTGGTCCCACCGCCCGCCTTCTCCGGGGCAAGAAAAGCTGCTCCCCGTCTCCCTGGTCTGCTGGCAGAGCCAGCAGACCAGGGAGATGGGAGCAAAGCGGGGGAGCACTGGGGGCCGGACCCGCGGCCGCTTCCAGATCAGCTGGAAGCGCCACGGGTCCAGCCGGGTGCTCCGCCGCTTTGCTCAGCGTCTCCCTGGTCTGCAGACCAGGGAGACGCTGACCAAAGCGGCGGAGCACCCGGGGCTGGACCCGCGGCGCTTCCAGCTGATCTGGAAGCGCCGCGGGTCCGGGCCGGGTGCTCCGCCACTCTGCTCAGCGTCTCCCTGGTCTGCAGACCAGGGAGACGCTGAGCAAAGCCGCGGAGGACCCGGGCCGGACCGCGGCACTGATCTGGAAGAGCCACGGTTCGGCCCGGGTCCTCCGCCGCTTTGCTCCACGTCACCCTGGTCTGCTGGGGGGGGGCAGCTAGTGCCCCCCCAGCAGACCAGGGAGACATGGAGCAAAGCTGGGGGCCTGTGGTAGAGCAGGTGGGGCACTGCCGATTGGGTCCGCAGCACCGCTCCTTGGCGCTACTGGACCAAGCCAGCAGCACCCCAGCTGCTCTGCCCCAGGCGTCCCAAAGTCAGCCGCTGCTGAAACTGACCAGCGGCTGACTACAGGAAGCCCGAGGCAGAGTTGCTCTGCCCTGGGCTTCCTGGAATCAGCTGCTGATCAGTTTCAGCAGCAGCTGACTTGGGGACGCCTGGGGTTCTTACCTTGAATCTGTATGTAAGTGGAACTGGTGTCCAGATTCAGCCGCTGTTGAAACTGATCAGTTTCAGCAGCGGCTGATGCCAGTTCCGACTTACATACAGATTCAACTTAAGAACAAACCTACAGTCCCTATCTTGTACGTAACCCGGGGACTGCCTGTATACCAAAGGATACAATTAAAAAAAATGAACACATATGAAAAGGACAAATCACATTTCAGAATTGGAGGGGGATGTGGGGGGAGGGGGGAGGAAGGAAGGTAAGTGTCTGTGAATTGATATTAGAGGTGGGGAGAGTGGGATGTTCGTGAGTTAATGGTATTAGAGGTGATAATTGGGGAAGCTATCTTGGTAATGGGTAAGATAGTTTGAGTGTTTGTTCATTCCTTTTTGGAGGGTGTCGAATTTTAACATGAATGACAGTTCAGAGGATTCCCTTTCAAGTGCAGATGTAAAAGGTCTTTGTAGCAGAATGCAGGTGGTTAAGTCATCGAGAGAGTGTCCTTTCTGGTTAAAATGGCAAGAAACTGTTTTTTCTTTGTGATCTTGTCTGATATCTGTTTTGTGGGCATTAATCCTTTGGCGAAGTGTCTGAGACGTTTCTCCAATGTACATAGCAGACGGACACTTTCGGCACATGATAGCATAGATTATATTTCTGGATGCGCAGGAATGTGTGTTCTTGATCTTATAACTCACTTGGTTAGGTCTAATAATGGTATCAACAGAATGAATATGTGGACAAAGCTGGCAACGGGGTTTGTTACAAGAGAAGGTACCAGGGTTGGTATTAGTGTGGTATGTCCTGTGGTTGTTGGTAAGAATCATCTTGAGGTTAGGTGGTTGTCTATAGGAGACTATGGGTCTGTCTCCCAGAGCTTCTTGGAGTATGGTATCCTGTTCCAGTATAGTATCCTGTTCCAGTATAGGCTGTAGTTTATTGATAATGTGTTGGACAGGTTTAAGTTGGGGGTTGTAGGTGATGACAAGTGGTGTTCTATTGTTGGTTTTCTTGGGTCTGTCTTGAAGTAGATGGTTTCTAGGTATTCGTCTGGTTCTTTCAATTTGCTTTTTTATTTCTCTGGGTGGGTAGTTGAGGTTTATAAATGCTTGGTAGAGATCCTGAAGCTTCTAGTCTCTATCAGTGGGATTAGAGCAGATGCGGTTGTATCGAAGGCCTTGGTTATAGACGATGGATCGTGTGGTGTGTTCTGGATGGGAGCTGGAAGCATGTAGGTAACTGTATGAGTCGGTGGGTTTTCTGTAGAGAGTGGTGTCTAATTTTCCATTGTTGATTTGTACTGTGGTGTCCAGGAAGTGGATCTCTCATGTAGAATGGTCCAGGCTGAGGTTGATGGTGGGGTGTAGGTTGTTGAAATCTCTGTGGAATATCTCCAGTGTTTCTTGGCTATGCGTCCAGATCATAAAGACATCGTCGATGTACCATAGGTAGAGAAGGGGTGAAAGGGGACGGGAGTTGAGGAAACGTTGTTCTAGGTCAGCCATAAAGATGTTAGCATACTGTGGGGCCATGCGTGTACCCATGGCTGTGCCGCTGATCTGGAGGTATAAGTTGTTCTCAAACTGGAAATAATTGTGGGTGAGAACAAAGTTACATAGGTCTGCTATCAGGTTGGCAGTAGTGTCCTCTGGGATAGTGTTTCTAATTGCTTGTAATCGCAATGGCCCCACAGTATGCTAACACTCAGAACACTCAAACAATCTTACCCATTATCAAGATAGCTTCCCCAATTATCACCTCTAATACCATTAACTCACAAACATCCCACTCTCCCCACCTCTAGTATCATCAATTCACAGACACTTACCTTCCTTCCTCTCCCCCCCCTCCTCCCCCAGCATTCCCCTCCTGTTCTGAAATGTGATTTGTCCTTTTCATGTGTCTGTCTGTGTCTGTGTCTACATTGCACCTGAAGCTTGAAATAAGCCACGCAATTTGAGCTTTGCAAATTGCATCGCTTATTTCAAGTCAATTTTGAAATCACTTATTTTGAAATTTGGCAGTTTACACAGTACTTTTCAAAATAAATCACTATTCCAAAATGTCTCTTACTCCTCATGGAATGAGGTTTACAGGGATGTTGGAATAGCGAGCCTGTTAGATTTCAAAATAACGGGTTCACTCAAAAGCCGCAGAATACCTCCGGTATCCTGAAATAGCACTGCAGTGTAGACATAGCGTCTTTCACTTTCTCTAGACTTCAGTGGGAGCTGCTGGAAGCTTGGCACTTTTAAAAATCAAGTGACCTGGATGCCTAAATTACAGGGGGCTCATAAGTGTCCTATAGTTAAAACACCTGCAAACTTTCTATTTAAGAATACAGATGTAAGAATGTAGCTGTGTAAATGTGTAACAATAAGCATGAGCTTATTAGTTACCCAAATGGCTACACCCAGTTCCTGGTCTGGTTCTCAGGATACAGAGGCAGCAGCATGGGACAGCAGGTGGAAGCCAGTACATGTGGGGAGCCAACTTAAAAGCTGGGTCTCGGCACATGCCAGTTCCTAGGGAGCTGGCTGCCCTCCCCTCCATGTAACTGCTGAAATCAGCAGTTACTTGGTTAATCAGTTACACACATTTTAACATCCCTATTTTAAGAGTCACCTTTACAAAACGCTGTGCAATCCACACACCTATGAAGATTGCAATGGAAACTGGTAGACTACTTAAAGGATATGCATAGAATATCTGATGGGAAAATCAGAACAATCTGACAAGTGTCCTAAAGATATAAGTTCTCCAAAACCAGATCTGATTATTAAAATTACTCTGATTCTTTTTACCCTAAAATGTCAAGAGAATGGGAGACTGCAGAGTGTGCATGTAGAAAATCTGGCCTGAATTTCCCGCTTAAATTTCAACAAAGGTGAGAGTTTGGTTTAATAAAACTTATTCTTCAAGAAAGCAAAGTCTCATTCCTGAAAGAGAGAACATGTCGACACTATGAACTTTGGGCTTGAATAAATATACTAGTTAATGCACTACAAAGGCAATTTCCCCCACCTTTTGATATTCTCATTCCCACATCAAATG
This sequence comes from Pelodiscus sinensis, assembly GCF_049634645.1. Taxonomy (NCBI): domain Eukaryota; kingdom Metazoa; phylum Chordata; order Testudines; family Trionychidae; genus Pelodiscus; species Pelodiscus sinensis. The sequence goes on from NC_134718.1 coordinate 40,948,301, forward strand.
CTATGAATCGGATAAATAGAGCCTTATTTATTTGGCTTAATTAACACTAGTTCTATAATTGACAAGTAACTGTTTTTGCTGGATTCTGTAATTTCCATTCCAACTCATCTAATGAAGTGCATTTTACCCACAAAATCCTATGACCTAATATAATTGTTAGGCTCTAGGGACAGGTCTACACTAGGAAATTATTTTGAAATAACTATATTTGAAATAAATCCCAAATTAACAAAATCGAAATAGCATGGCCTGAGTTTGGGGAAGCTGCAAAATTAGTCTGAGGCAGGCTCCTTTATTGTGAATGCGCTACCTCAACTTAAGAGTCCCAGGAAGCACTGGGGAGTAATTACTTTGAATTACTTGGGGGAGTGGTCATTTCAAAATAGCAGTGAAGTGTTCACACTAACACTATTTTGAAATAACTATTTCAAAATAAGTGTTATTCCCTGAGGAAAGCAGGAGTTATTTTGAAATAACCAGCCCATTACTTTGAAATAATGGGCTTGGTAGTGTGGATGCTCTGCTTGTTATTTTGAAATAAGGGGAGTTAGGCCAGGACTAAGATGTCACAGGACTGCTTGTTATTTTTAAAAAGTTACAGAATACCATGGCTACCCCCCTGAAACTTTTTAGCTCACAATTGTTTAGGAGGAGCTCAAAGACAGACTGATGAACTGACCTGTCCATAGAGGGCTTGTCACTTGACACTAATGTCCCAGGTAAACAGTGAAGGCACTAGTTTGCCACAGAAATTCTCCAAGGATACTCCCAAGTACAGGCATAAGAATGACCTTAGCAATGAAGGCAAGTCTAGATCAGCTACTGCCTTAGAGCCACAAGCCCTTGAGTTTGGCTCTTCTTCTTACCTGTCTCCTCACCATCCATTTTGCCAACTGACTTAGTCACTTTGCATTGCAAAGTAGTGTGATTACTTTTATCCATATGGCCTCTTTGGACTTACCAGAAAACTATGGGCAGCATTCACATACAAATTATAAACCTGGCATACTTCTGACCATACATGCCTTGGTGCTTTGTGAACAGACTCACAAGGGACTCTGTGGGATTTAAGAGCAAAGATGATGCAGGGATTTAGCCAGGAAAAATGTAACTAGAACCCTGACTTCCACTTCACTCATCACAGCTGATACCCAGCCACATCTGTAGGGCAGGGTACAAATTAGGGAGGTTAAAAATGCAGTTAATTGGGATCAGCGGGGGACTCAGAGCCCCGCTCCCCCTGATCCTGGGCTCCATGCTATGATGCATGCTTCTAGGAGCCCAGGGCCAGCTGGACACTCCCAGCTGGTCCCGGGGCTCTCCTCTGCATTTCTTGGGGCACCCACACCATCCCACCAACTGAGCTAAGTTACACTGAGCTCAATGCAATGGTAGGGTTGCCAGGTTTTGAACCAGACAGTCTGGTATTTGAGCTTTCAGCACAGGAAACAAATTGAGAAAATACTGGACATATAAATGTCTGGTATTTTCTAATTAAGTAAGTTTTATTATTAAAATAAAAATATCAGTATGTAGTTGCATACTGCCTGGACGGTAGACACGCTCAGGCTGTGTAAGCATGTCTACCAGCCAGGCAGTACACAACTACACAGTCGAGAAGAGGAGGGTGGGGGTGGGATAGAATCCCAGACCGGACTTGACAGTGCGCCCTGCCGGACCGTGCACTGGATGGGCAGCACCCCAGGATCTGAGAGCACCTGGGCCAGCCCCACTCCCCACTGGCCAGTCCCCCCACCCCTCACAGCCAGCCCAGCTCCCCACCGGCAGTCCCCCCAGCCTCGCTCCTGGCCAGTCCCACCCCCCATCTGAGATCAACGGTGTCTGGTATTTTTTTGAAATCATCTGGTAACTCTACGTAATGGCGCAGCTGTATCCGCCGCCGCCCCCCCCAACACACAACCGCTGACTCTCGCCTGGGGAAGCTCCAGGCTGCGTGGAGGCAGCGGGCAGATCTCCTGAGCCGCGAGCCCAGCACAGCAGGAGGCGCTGCATCGCCCTGTCTTCAGGAGCGAGATCCCCCCCCCACCACCACTGGGCTCTCTCACGCAAGTTCAACCAGCCCAGCCTATCGCCACTCCCACTACGCACGCGCGGAGGGGGGGGGGGAGAGAAATTATCGCCTCGCGCAGGCGCACAGAGCAACACGCGTTCTCTGTGCATGGTCCAATGGCGGCGCTTGTCCTTACTGCGCATGCTCTGCATGCCGCACAATCAGGCGCTCCCCGGCGGCGGCCGTACGGCGCGCCGTGCCTAGCAGCTGGGGGTGGGGGAGAGTGGCCGCTGCTTCCGTCTCTAGCCGAGCGTGTTGGGAGCCGGGGCCATGGCGGGGGGCCGCCTGTGATCCCCGAAGCGCTGCAGCGGCTGGGGAGGGGAGCGCTATGGCCGGGCGGCGCGGCATGGGCGCGGCCGGCCCCTTGGAGGCGCCGGGCTGCGGGCCCGCGGCGGAGCCGGCCCGGGAGCTGTTCGAGGCCTGCAGGAACGGGGACGTGGAGCGAGTCAAGCGGCTGGTGCGGCCCGAGAACGTGAACAGCAGGGACACGGCGGGCAGGAAGTCCAGCCCCTTGCACTTCGCCGCAGGTACCGAGCTCACGGCTGCTCTGGTGGGCCCGGGCCTGCGTGGGAGCGAGCGCGCTCCGGCTGCCCCGAGGATCCCGCCCTTGGCCCCCTTCGTGTGGCGGGGCTTCGCTAGCTGCCAGTGGCCGGCCGTACGGGCTCCTGGTTCCGCACAGCCTGTCTCCACTGGAGGGGCCGTGTCTGCGCTCTAGTGACGGGCCTTGGGGGTTTCTGCCCTGTCCCCCTTCACTTGTGCCCTCGCCAGCCTGGCGATCCGCCCTGCTTGCCGGGCGCCGAACACCGTTTGGGGGTTGTGAGTTGAAGGGAGGATACGGCCGCTGATTAGGTGGAATAACCTCTGAATAAGGTGCTGGGCCAGGACTGGAGATTTGGGTTCAGGTCTAGGCTGTGTTTCCCAGACGTCCTGTGATCTTTGACAAGTCCTTTGAATCTCGAGTCGTGCTGGTTCCCTTCGTGTAAAACTGAAGTCACTGTTTACAAAAATGTGAGGAGAGACTTTATGTACTATATTGAGTAGGGTATGTAAGTGTCGAGACTGAGAGTTAAGGGAAGAATTACCTTATCTCATGTTGATTTTAAAGTAGTTACTGAAATTTGACAGTTGATCCTCTTGTATCTCTTCAGGAGCAGACCTGGCTATAGGTGAGCTGTCCATATACTTGTGTTGACTCTTTGCTTGCACATGACAACTCATTTTTAGAGATATATGCTCATTCTGGACATGGTACAAAATGTAATAGCCCATTGTTTGCTTAACGTAGGTCATTGTGGATATATAGCCTTGCTGTTCCACTTTTGGTTCAGGTTATCCATTGACAGGGCTTGACAAGTGGCAGCGAGCCCCGCTCGCAAGCTGCATGGTTAATAGATGCCTGCTGAAGGCATTTCTTCTCATATTCATAAGCCTTTGTGGGGTTAGCCATAGTTTTCTGAAATTCTCTTGCAGGATAGCTTGGTTCCAATGGACCTGTGAAACAGTTTATCTGTTAAAGTGAAGCTTATGAACGCATGAGACAACTTTAATAGGCTATGGAACTCCTGATGCTTTCAAAACCTAACGACCAAATTCACTACTTTCAGTGACTTTTTTCCTCAATAAGATCTTGCACCTACAATTGATTGACAAAGTCAAATTCCTTTGTTAGCCTGTCAAGTTGTTTCTACTACAAGCTTGAAAGAGACTTTTCTATTTTAATTATTGAAGGGACACTTGCAGTATAGTCCCTCTAAGTGCCTTCATAAGAATAACCTTTTTCAGTATTGCACAATAGAACTTTCAAGGTCTGAATAACCTTCAAAAAAAATCACACTACTTCTATAGGATTGAATTCCAAATAGAAACAGACATACAGGCAGTCCCCGACTTACGTGGATCCGACTTATGTCGGATCCGCACTTACGAACCGGGCTTTCTCGCCCCGGAGCTCGCCGGCAGCGATCCGCCACCTCGACCTCCGGGGCGAGAAAAGCTGCTCCCGGTGCCCCTGGTCTGCTGGAGACTGTCTCCAGCAGACCAGGGGCACCGGGAGAGAAGCCACAGCAGCGGCCCCAGGGTCCACAACAAAAGCCTGGTCTGCTGGGGGGGGGGGGCACACTAGCTGCGCCCCCCCCCCCAGCAGACCAGGGACATGGGGAGCAAAGCTGCAGCGGCAGCGGGGTGCCGCGCCTCTGAGGCTTTGCCCGAGCAAAGCCTCAGAGGCGCGGGACCCTGACGCTGCTGCGGCTTCGCTCTCGGTGTCTCTGGTCTGCTGGGGACCGTCTCCAGCAGACCAGGGACACCGGGAGCGAAGCCGCAGCCGCGACAGGGTCCCGCGCCTCTGAGGCTTTGCTCGGGCAAAGCCTCAGAGGCGCGGCACCCCGCTGCCGCTGCAGCTTTGCTCCCGGTGTCCCTGGTCTGCTGGGGGGGGGGGGGGGGGCGCAGCTAGTGTGCCCCCCCCCCCCCAGCAGACCAGGATTTTGTTGTGGACCCTGGGGCAGAGCAGCTGGAGCGCTGCCGATTGGTCCTGCAGCGCCGCTCTGGGCACTACTGGACCAACGCAGCAGCACCCCAGCTGCTCTGCCCCAGGCATCCTGATTCAGCCGCTGCTGAAACTGACCAGCACTGACTACAGGAAGCCCGAGGCAGAGTTGCTCTGCCCCAGGCTTCCTGTAGTCAGTGCTGGTCAGTTTCAGCAGCGGCTGACTTGGGGACGCTTGGGGTTCTTAAGTTGAATCTGTATGTAAGTCAGAACTGGCGGTCAGTTTCAGCAGTGGCTGAATCTGGATGCCAGTTCCGACTTACATACAGATTCAACTTAAGAACAAACCTACAGTCCCTATCTTGTACGTAACCCGGGGACTGCCTGTATTTGAGGTGGTGTGTGCGCAGTTACATAGCAAAGATATTGGCAGTAGTGGGTTCCATATTCCTCCCTTTGCTTTCTGAATACAGTTACTAATGTCTCCCTTCCTAAAACTTCAGGATCTTTCTGGCAGACACAAAGACTTGTTAGCCTCTCCTGAAAAGATATATATCTGCCTTCCCTTGGATGGAACTTTTCTATTATGAATGGAAAATGAAAAAAGAGTACAGTTGTAGCAAACTTTTTGTTGTTGTTCCATTATGTGAATAAGTGATACTTTGTCTTCTAACTCTGGAGGATTACCAGATTACTGATAATAGGAGACTACCAGGAAGTGGTAACAAAGAATTTGTGCTATAGTTTGCACAGCAGAACCACTGAGAGAGCCTAGGCATGCACACCTTTGTATTTATGTATGTACTGGGAAATCTTTTTTGTTCAGGTTAATTCAGTTCTGGAGAAATGTGCTTATCCTGTAGATTTTTGTTTTGTAAGAAGTGATGCCACAATAAGAGGGAACTTGTGGTCCTCAAATGTTTATCTCACCCATTACCAAGATAGTTTCCCCAATTATCACCTCTAATACCATTAACTCACAAACATCCCACTCTCCCTACCTCTAATAGCATCAATTCACAGACACTTACCTTCCTTCCTCCCCCCCCCTGCATCCCCCTCCTGTTCTGCAATGTGATTTGTCCTTTTCATATTTGTTCATTTTTTTAATTGTATCCTTTGGTATATATGGTTGTGACTACTTTCTTCCACTATTTGATCTGAGGAAGTGGGTCTGGCCCACGAAAGCTCATCATCTAATAAACCATCTTGTTAGTCTTTAAAGTGCTACATTGTCCTGCATTTTGCTTCAGCTACCCCAGACTAACACGGCTACATCTCTATCACTATTCTACATGATGGTTTTTACTACATTTAAAATGCAGAGTAGCAGACATCTTGGAGCTGGCGTGAGCCAGGACTGAACAGTACGGCTCATGCCGGCTCTGGGAGATAACCTCTCTGCAACTCGGTAGAACGCCTCCCCTTATTGACCAGTCATGGGGTCGATATCAACTACACGATTAGCCAAATACCCACTCCTTAACATCCTTAATTGTTACTCTGTCTTACGCTGCACATTTAATTCCCTCTCTCATTCCTTAAATAAAGAACTTCTGTTCTTCCTCCTGGTCTAACTTAGGACTCATCTAGACTACATGGAACGGTCAAAAGAATATATGCAAATTCTGTGGGAATTTGCATCTCTTCTTTCGATCGCACTTTCGAAAGCAGAGCTTTCAAAAGTGAAAGTAATTAAGATGCAGCTTTTTCGATGAATCCCCCACCCCTTGTCAAAAAGCAGCATAAACCTCCGCTTTCAAAAGTGCGATGAGAAGAAGATATGCACATTCCCACATATCTTCTTTTGACCCGTCCCTGTAGTCTAGATGAGCATTTAGAGTTGACTTTACTAACTGAAATGGGTTGAGCGGGAACTGGTTGTTTTCACACATGCTGCTATCTGGAAACAATCTGGGGATATTGGTGAAGATTAATGTTGAAGTTTATTAATGCTGTTGCACATATGAGATGAACCTGTGACCGTTTGTATTGAAACTTAAGTCAAGAGTCTCTCAGTGCTTGCACAATAAAGTAGGCGTGTGATCAAGTCCAACCCACAAAAGTTAGGGGTATGTGGCTATGTCTGTGTTACAGAAGCACAGCTATGGCCATAATTCATCACCGCTTGTTATGGTGATGGAAGTGTTTTTCTGTCACAGTAGTCTAATTCACTTATCTAATTCACTTATCTGACTTTTTCACTCCCCTAAACAATGTTCCAAGTCAACCAGAATTCTAGGTGTAGACCAGATCTAGGATGGTGTGTAGGCAAGCAACTCTTATTGCCATCAGTGTGGCAGAAAATGCCACAAAAATTCAAGGGGTTTGTAGTAGTCAGGAAGCCCTACTTAGGAGCTAAAATTTCTCTGCAAAACTTAACAAGAAAAATATGAGGAATAGATGTACTTTATTAACTCTTTGGAGAAGGGATTGCCTTTTTCTTCTGTGTTTGTACTAGGGATGTAATAGTGTCCATGGGTTCCCAAACTGGGGGGCATGTGAAGAAATTCCAGGGCGGGCGCAAGGTGAACCAGCCTCTTCCCCCCAGTCAAACCCCCCTCTAAGTTTTGCTGCTATTTTTGTTTTTCGGCCCCGGTCAGTTCCTTTTTTTTTTTTCCCCTCAAGAAGTTTTGCTGCTATGGGAAGGGGCATGAGGGTTTCTCAAAAATCAAAAAGGGGGCGTGATGCTGAAAAGTTTGGTAATCACGGAGGGTCGATTAACCGATAAGCAAAAGCTTATAGGCTAATGCTATGGACTACATGCATTCCCTCCTCCTCCCCCCACTTGCCAGTAAATTTTTTAGCAAGCTGGGCAGTAGCCTGGCTCAGTCCTGGCTCATGCTGGGTCCAGGACCTACCCCTACTGCAGCTCTGCATTTAAAGTGCATTATCAGCTGGCTGGGCAGGCAGCCAGGCTCAGTTCTAGCTGCACTGGTCTGGGAACTCAGACCACCCTGATCCATTGGCTACTGCCATCCCATACTGCTTCCTTTTTATCAGCAGCAACAGCATAGGGCGACAGTCAGCTGGTCTGAGAGGGGAGCTGGTTTTTAAACTGGCTCCTCTTGCATATCAGATCCCGCCTGGCATGCCATACTGCTCTGATACAGAGGCAGTAGTGCGGAGTGGTAGAGGGTTCCTCTGGAGTGAGGCCAGCGCACACTGGCTGCCAGCCCTGCCCCCCAGGGACTATAGAATAGTCAACTAAACTGATAAGAATTCACGAGGTTACTCAACTATTCAATTAACCGATATGTAACATCCCTAGTTTGTACAGCAGCCAGTATAGTGGTAGTCTGTTCATGACTATGCTCCTAGATCAGTGGTTCTCAAACTTTTTTTTTGTAGACCACTTGAAAATTGCTGAGGATCTTGGCAGACCACTTAATGATCTTTACAAATGTTTGTACCATTAGCTAACTATTGAAAAGAGTTTTGGATAAAAGCATTGCATAAAAAAGTTTTTTGTTCAAATAAAAACATACAACTCCTATTTTAACATTAGTATTCTTTTCTAATGCCTATTTTTGTGAGAAGTCAGGGAAGTCAGATGTAATGTTTGTCAGCTTTAGCCTTAGGTCAAGATCAGCATTCGTGCTCTTTTGTATTTGAATATGAGGGCAGTAATTGATGAAAATCCTGTCCCGCGCAGGTATGTCATAGCAAGTAGCAAAAGAGAAAACACTGCTTTGTCTGCAAGTTCTGGGTATTTTCCAGTTCTTTAAACCCAAAAATCAATCAGGGAATGTCTTTTAAATTCTGAGTATGTTTCATCACAAGAAAGCTCCAACAAACACTCTTGTGCCTTATTGGAGAAACCAGAGGACAGTTTGCTAATTGCAATCCTGAAAGGATTACATATCCCAGATGTTGGTTCAGTTTCTGCTGCAAAGTAATCATCAAATTATTGCTGAAGAGCAACAAGATGTTTTTCAATGTGTCTTTTTTATTTTGTCAAGAACCAGTTCATTTTCAGACAGAAAATATTCCAATGTTGGAATCTGAGGAATCTGTCAGCAAAGCACCTGAATGTTGTGGTCCACAGATCAGTCTGAGAACCTATGTCCTAGATGATACAAATAAAAACTAACCCAACTCCTAGAGAGGACACAGGAGTCTTTTTCAGTGACTATACATAATTATTGTTAGAACTGATGAGAGGCAAGGGAATTCTGATAGAAATCAGGTTCATATTTGGAGGAAAGTCCAGGAAGTAAGTCAAAAAGTCTGAATAAGACCTCATAAAAGTGGACCAGGGAAGATCCTCACTCAGCTGTTGTCATTAGCTGTATAATACAGTTGATGCATGCCCTACTGGGAGCAGAAAGATGTACTTAATCTGTCATAAAGGCTCTATTTAGTTGTAAATCAGCATGTTTTAATTGTTATATCAACCAATGAGAACAAATCTTTCTTTAGGCAATAACTGAAGTACAAATGGGAAAGTTAATTTAAATTGAGGTTTTCCACTTGGTGATTTAAATCCTCATTGAAATCAATATACCTTGCTCACTTGGGTTTTTGGTTTATCAAAAAACAACAAAACCCACAACGTACATAACTTCTTTAGAGTTAAAGGTGATTCTAAAATACTTTCAGGGCCTTCATAGACATCATCACTCGGGGAGAGGCTGTATTATGTTTCCCTCTTTAAAAGTCTATTAAATTTTAATTATGGCCTTTTTCTGATAATGCCTAGTGATTTATACAGTCTTTTTGTTTATTTTTAGGTTTTGGTCGGAAGGATGTAGTTGAATATCTGCTTCAGAGTGGTGCCAATGTACATGCACGAGATGATGGGGGTCTCATTCCTCTTCATAATGCTTGTTCTTTTGGTCATGTGGAGGTTGTCAATCTTCTTTTGCATCATGGTGCAGATCCTAATGCTCGGGATAACTGGAACTATACTCCTCTACATGAAGCTGCCATTAAGGGGAAGATTGACGTATGCATAGGTAATTTAATTAGATTTTCCCCCTCATCTGACTTGTTGACACATACTATAAGTTACAGAAATGCAAAAATCCCCGTTACCTTTCATGTTTTTTCCATCTTGTGTAGAGGAGGAGTGGAAAGGTAGTCATATTTTAGTGTAGTATTTTGACCAATTAATTAACATAAATAATTTGTTCTGGTCTGTTGTGTTTCTGCCCCACACTAAATTAGTCAGAGGCATAAGTTTTCACCAAGCACAATAGATTAAATTGAATTTGGTTTTAACTAGGGATGTTAACATGTACATGGTTAGCTGATGAGTCTGGGCCCGCCAGAGGCAGCTGAGAGGTGGAGGTGAGGGGAGGAGGCAGGAGCCAGTACACATGGGGAGCCAGCTTTTAAGCCGGTTCCACGTTTGTAGGGGCTCCCATGGAGTAGCCCCCACTGCTGCCTCTGATACAGACACTGCTGCCCCATGTGTAAATGTGTAACTACTGATTTTTTTTTCCAGTGGTTACACGTTTACCTAAATACACGCTGTGACGGGTGGTGTCACTGTCCTGGTGTCAGATCCCGTCATCAGTACGGACTTCACTGCCCGCCCTATTCCAGTCCCCACGTTCACTATGCGCCTACGCGCTACAAAGTCCCCAGAGTACCCCAGGTTGGGCTCCTCCCTGGAGCTAATTTCCCATCCTGTTTGCCCTTCAGACTGGCGTCTCCCTTGTGTTGTCCTGTTCCTTTACCCCTTGGGGGGAGGGGAAATAGGGGGACCCAGGCCCACCCTCTCCGCCGGATCCCAGCCCAGGGCCCTTAAGTGCAGGGGTCCAATCCCACTGCATGGCTGACAGGGTTGTTCCCTGAAACGCGTCAACCCACAGGCGCCAATACCACCCTGCCCTGGGCTGCATCCTAGCCTCCTCTCTGTCACTCGCCCCCACTTCCCCGGTTCGTGGTCCACCTGGGCACACGGCGGCTCCTTCTTTCTCTGCCTCTGAGGAGCTCTTGCCAGTCAGGCTGTGGTCCATGGTGTCTTTGTGACTCGGTGGCTCCGAGTCCCGATCACCTCTGTCCCTCTCCAGGTCTGCCCTTCTCTGCACTGGGTGGCCCTTTTAAATGGGCCTGCTGCTGCCAAGGACGTCCCAGTGCACGGCATCAGGGCCTTGGGGCATGCCGGCATGCCCTACTCCGTCCCCTACCCCTTCCTAAAGTGGCCGCATATTAGCGGCCTTGTTCCAGCTGTGTGTGTGCCACGTCTTTCTGCAGGTGGGCTCTCACGCTTTCTGGGAAGCCGGTTGGGGTGAGTACGGCCTGAGTGCGGGTCGCCCCAGACCCATCGCGCACACATTTTAACATTTGCAGTTTTAACTAGGCAGTTATTCGAGTCTTAAAGAGTATTAAACAGTTAGTAAAGTGGTCAAGAATTTAAATATGTGTTTGGGTCCTTATCTCCCAGTTGTCTTGTCCAGTTTGACAGAGGAGGTTCTGATAAGTTTACTTTCACATAAGAGCATGTCTGACTCTGACATTCAGGGATATTAGTTTTGACTATTAATAATTTACAGAGCTGAATTAGGTGGCCTTAACATATGCAAGGTTTGGGCAAGAGAATTGAAAGACTCCCTAACTGGGCATTTCTGTTAATGGGTTCTGTAGGTTTCTCAAAGTGGCAGTGGGCCTGCTTTGAGAGAGCCACTCGGGGGCCCACAATGCTTTGTTTACCTGAAGTAGCCACAGAGCCTCGCAGCACCCTTCGGGTCCAGTTCACTGTTTCCAGCTAATGGGAGCCACAGGAAACTCACCTTCTATAGGGTGATCTAGTTTCTATGGGAGTTGTTTCTAGGGTTGCCAGCCCTCCTTGTCCTGGAGTCTCCAGGAATTAAGATTAATCTTTAATGTAAGATTGTCATATGATGAAACATCCAGGATATTTTCAACCAAAGTTGTCAGCCCTAGTTGTTTCAATTAAAATGTTTTCTATTTTATAGTATTGTTGCAGCATGGTGCTGAACCGGCCATCCGTAACACAGATGGAAGGACTGCTTTGGATTTAGCAGACCCATCTGCAAAAGCAGTGCTGACTGGTAAGTGGTGGATTTTTTTTTAATCTGTAAGGGTGTATCTGCACCACAGGGCTTAACTCGAAATAAGCTATACAAATTGATCTATGTCAATTGCGTATCTTATTTCTAAATAGCTTATTTTGCAATAGAGAGCGTCTACACAACATTTATTTCAAAATAGAGCACTCTTCCTCCAGCTTACCTTACTCCTCATGCAATGAAGCTTACAAGAGTGGGAGTAAAAAGTCCCCTGGCTTGACAGTATTTTGACACTATTTCAAAATAACTGCCTGCTGTGTCGACACAGACTAAGTTATTTAGAATAGCGCTAGTTATTTCCAAATAGTGTTGCAGTGTAGATGTACCCTAACTGATAGATTTTTTTTTTAACTACCATTTCTTCTGTTTCAAAAGTAGTATGGTTTTCTTGAGTTTTTAAATATTAATGTAATTTCTGTTTTTGTGGCCAGACCCCAACTATAACTGACAATTTCAAGAGCACAGAGCTAATTGTTTAAAAGGGGAAATAGACAGTCTATTTTTGGTCTCTAAATTCTGGAAGAATGATAGAAGAAGAAAACTTTAGATCATAAACTTTCATCCATGAATTACTGTTTTTGATAAAGAAATAATGTTCTCTTCACTTTCAGGTGAATACAAAAAGGATGAACTCTTAGAAAGTGCCAGGTATGTATTAATGTGGAAAACAATTTGCATTAACTTTGAGATTGTCCAAGACTCACTCAGAAAATAGTCTTTTTTTTTTTTTTGTGAAATTTAAGAAAATAATTGTCAAAATCCTTTAAATGTGTAATATATGGAATAGTTAATGTTGGCAAAAATAGACATAAATCCACTAGCGGATGTACCTGGCGTTTCTCAGGGCCTTAACTGTAGTGGTGGTTGGGGTTTGTTTTTGTAAATAAAAAGGAAAATATGCATGCTTTATTTACATGATTATAATGGGTAGGGGGCTCAGAGAGGGGGGTTCGAAGTGTGGGGGTGCAGGAGTGAAAGCAGGGAGTGGGAGCTGGAGGCAGAAATGATCAGAATTGCCTGGGGTGGTGAGGGTGGCACTGCTTGGTAGCAGCCCATCATGAGGATGCAAGGCTATGTGAGCCAGTCCTGTCCTACAGCCTCTTTTTCCCCCCCCCCCCCATTTCCTGCAGCCTGTCCTGGGGGAGGGAGAGGGTTTGAGGGCCAACCAGCAGGACGTCCATGGGGAGGCAGGCTCCAGGGGCCAATCCAGGCTTCCAGAGGCCCTCCATGGCCTGAAGGCTGTCAGAGGGTGAAAGTCCTGGGACTGGCTCCAGCCTCCAGTGCCTGTGTCCTGCGGCGGGGGAAACGGGGGCAGGGAGCAAGACTCCAAGGGGCTGCCTCTCAGCCTGCAGGCTCTCTGTGAGGGGGATGAATAGGTTCTGGGGACTGCCTGCGGCCTGCAGGCTCTGGAGGCCAATCCAGGGATCCAACAGCCCTCCCCTGGCCTGCAGCTTGTGGAGGGGGCGGACTGCAGCCAAGTGCTGAGAGTGGGTGAAAGGGGGACCTTTACCAGTGTGCTGGCAGGCAAGATGACAGATCCCAGCCCTGCTGGCCACTCCCTTGATGTTGTATGGCTGCCGCTAGTGGACTGTCTTTAGGATATCTCTTCCATTCAGGCACTCTGGCCCAGTGTATTCTCTCATTGCATCTCTCTGAACAGCCCTTCCATTTCCATATTATGGAAAAACAGTCCTTTTCCTGGGGCTTCCGGTTCTCCTGGCACAACCAAACCCTGATATTGCTTTTGTAGGAGAAGAGGAAGCAGTATACCAGATATGGCCCATTCAGGAGGATTTCCTGGGGGGAAAAATGGACTCGTAGACAGACACATAGACATATATGCTCTAAAATCATATATATCTGAGAATGATATAGAGCTTTTCAGGAAAAAATACAAAGTAAGGTTATGGTAAATTCACTATTCGTAGTCATATCTATTGTCAGTTGTAGTATTATGGCCTCCATAATGTCTGTTCTTCTTTGAGTGCTTACTCGTGTCATTTCCATTCTAGGTATACATGTACCTATGTGTGTGGTTGTTGGAAAAGTTTGTCTTTTGCAGCATCTGTAGGGTCAGGTATGGTGCCCTTGTGGATGCTTCACTCATGCATTGGTTTATCAGGTGCCACCAGACCTACAGCCTCTCAGTTGCTTCTTATTACCCATGGTGGTTAATTGGAGCTCCTTTCCTTGCATAGGAAGGGCTAGCAGTTTCGTCACTTCTGACTTCAAGCCATAGGCCCTTGTAAATAACTTGTAATCATGTTAAGTGAAGTTAAAGTTCAATCGTGGACTTTGCCCCAGGTGGGACATACCCGTCTCCGAAATTTAAACCCTGCATGGACTATAACAGTCCTATGCCTGTGAGTGACTACCCTAGCAGCTGCCTCACATGCTTGTGTGAAAGACAAGTATTGTATTTGTAAAAACTTTCGACTCAGGACTCAGAATGTGATATTGTTTGAGGTCTTTCCTCATTGACTGCCCTCCAACTGGCTTCTGAGCCATCCCAAAAGGTCCTCTGGGAGCCAGATCCGGCCCTCCAAGCGGGCTGATCCCTGTCACACCCCCACCCCCAGGCCAATCAGGGCTTGGGGGCGGGAGGGAAAGCACATGATGTTTCCTCCGCCCTGCCAGGAGCACGTGGCTCCTAGCAAGTCAGTAGGAGACTTCGTGTGCTCCCTCACCCCCAAGGCCTGATTGGCCTGGGAGCAGGAGGAGCATGCAAAGTTTCCTCTGCCCTGCCCCTACCCTACGAGGAGCATGTGGCACTTAGAAGCACCACGCGCTTCCTGCAGGGTAGGAGGCGGCTTCACGAGCTCCCCCGCCCCCAGGCCGATCAGGGCTTGGGGGCAGGAGAGCATGCATGCTCCTGGCAGGGCGGAGGAAACTTCATGCACTTCCCTCTGCTCCCGGACCCCAATTGGCCTGACAGGGCTGGAGGAGCCTTCGCTTGCTCCCAACACCTGATTGGCCTGGGGGGGGGGGGAGAAGGGGAAGTGCGTGAAGTCTCCTTCCACTGCCAGGGGCATGGGCACCTAGGGGGAACCTCTGTGGGGGACAAAGGTGCTTCCCCACCCCCAGACAAATCATGGTTTGTGGGTGGGGAAGCAGGGAAGTATCTTGCCCCGCCACATTTTTGAAGTGGCAAAAGATTATTGCCCACCCGTGCACTTGCTGATATTCTTCCTACTGCCCCCTGATCATCATATTGGTGCCCCCAGAACTAAGGATGTTAATGGTTAACCAATTAAATGGGATTTTACATTCTGATGTAGAATCGGTCCTCCCGAACTGATCAGTCACTGGTCCTCACACTTCAAGGCTATGTCTACACTGGCAGCTTCTTGCGCAAGAACATCTTGTGCAAGTGTTCTTGTGCAAGAAGTCTTGCACAAGAAAACGTCCACACTGCCATATGGGAGCTGTGCTTTTGCGCAAGAGCGCCCATGGCAGTGTGGATGCTCTCTTGCGCATGAAAGCTTTGATGGCCATTTTAGCCAAAGGGCTTTCTTGCGCAAGAAGTCCCTGCCAAGCGTCCACACTGCCCTCTTGCGCAAGAGCTCCTGCGCAAGAGGGCTTACACCTGTTAAAAAAGAGTGTAGCTCTTGTGCAAGGAGCCTTCTCTTACCGCGCCGTACTGTAAATTTACTTGCGCAAGAGCGGGCGGGCAGTGTGGATGCTGTGCAGATTCTTACGCAAGAATGGCCGTACTTGCGCAAGAAGCCGCGAGTGTAGACATAGCCCAAGCGTTGGTCTCCTGCAGTATTGGTCAGCAAGCAAACACAGGTGTTGATGGACCTACCATGATCACCATAAGGGGAGTCCTCCAAAAGGCAGTTCAACCCTTTACCCAGACTCTATCAGCATTATTGGGCCCCAGAAGCCACATTAACATCCACAGTGGCAGCATGGCCAGTGGCTAAGTGTAGTGGCCCCACTGGATTGTGTGGAGCATGCCAGTGATGCTGATGCTCCCTTTGCATCATTTATCTGCTGCCAGCTTGGCTTGGTGCATGAAATGTGCTTGGAGGTTGGAGTAGAGGAGACAATGCCCACCCCAAAACTCCCTACCTCCACAGGGGATGATGTCCCAATGAGTCCCTGCAGTGGTAGAATCATCGTCTTCATCCCTGGATAGATGGTTTGTTGGACCTTCAAGGGCCAGCCTTCCAGACAGCTTTAAGGATCGTCTGGCCCTGCTTGAGTGTCTGAGTATTTGGGCATAGAGGTGGAGGAGATGGCTGAGCAAGCAGATACTTTGTTCAGCATACTCTCAGTCTCTACCCAACCAGTGTTACGCTACCAGTGCATAATAGAGTTGTGAAAATTGCCAAAGCCATCTAGCAAACGTGGCTGGCTATCCATCACTCCCACCTCTAGAAGGGCTGAAAAGAAGCACTTCATACCAGCCACAGGGTTTGAGTACCAATATATATACACTCACCTCCTGGTTCAATACTTGTCTCAGCCATCAAGAAGGACAAGCAGAGTCACATCAGTTCAGCTCCCAAAAATAGAGGCCAGCTTTTTGGGGCGGAAAATTTATTCAACAGCCAGCCTGCAATTCCAGGTGACAAACCACCAGGCCCACTTGGGCAGGTGCAATTTTAACTTCTTTGAGAGATGTCCCTGTGGTTGGTGTGCCGCCACCAAGCCTTCAGTTGGAGTCTTCAGAGCATTGTCCCTGTGGCCGCACATGTGCGCACCTCCAGCTGCGTGCTCCTACTGTGCAAGCATTGCACATGCATAAATCCACCTTTCCCCTCTGTTCCTCCTTTACCTTGGAAGCATATAGCCCCTAAAGGAGGCCTTATACTATTAGGAGGGTTGACACCTGGTAAGGAGTAGCAAAGTCTTACACAATCTGAAATCCAGTGGCAGAGTCTCTGAGTTGAAATGGTTTGGCCTTTATTGTGGTTTGTTGGTGAGGTCTAGAAGAGGACCTAAATGGTCTTGTGTGTTGTAAATAGAAAGAAAGTGCTCTGTGTAAGTCAAGTGTGTGCAACTTAGATTCAAAGGAGTTAGCGTGAGATTTGGGGAAGAAAGTCAAGAGATGTATGGTCTGATTGAAGTGAAAGGATGACCATATCTTGGGTAAAAACTTGGGGTGGGTGCATAAGGTCATCTGGCCTTTTAAAAATTGGTGTAAGGGGAGTCCACAATGAGAGCTACAACTTCTCCCACCTGTCTATCCAACAAATTGGCTTTGAGAACGGAAGTTTTCATAGAAAGGTGCAAAAGAGCAAGTGGCCATTGGCTCAAATGGGGGCCGAGTGAGGGCATTTAAAACCAGGTGGAGGTTCCAACGTTGTACTGGTGGAACCACATCTGGATAAAATGCTTGCAGGCCTTTGAGGAACTTCTTAGTGAGAGCATGTGCAAATATTGGAGTATCATCTATTTTAAAGGCGGGATGCAGAGAGAAAATTTCTTCGTAGTTTAAAGGACTGCTTCTTGGAGCAGCTAACTCTGGAACCCACAAGGGGACAGGCAATTCTTGATTCAGTCCTAAGTGGAGTGCAGGATCTGGTCCAAGAGGTAAATATAACTGGATTGCTTGGAAATAGTGACCATAATGTAATAAAACTTAACATCCTTGTGGTGGGAAAAACACCTCAGGGGCCCAACACTGTGGCATTTAATTTCAGAAAGGGAAACTACACAAAAACGAAAAGGCACAGAGACAAAAGTAAAATCCCTGCAAGCTCAATGGAAACTTTTGGTGTGTTGTAAGCAAAACTCGTGAAGTCATTCTGCCGCTCTACTCTGCACTAGTTAGGCCTCAGCTGGAGTTCTGTCCAGTTCTGGGTGCCACATTTCAAGAAAGATGTGGAGAAATTGGAAAGGGTACACAGAAGAGCGACAAGAATGATTAAAGTTCTAGAGAACATGACCTATGAAGCCAGGCTTCGTGAACTGGGCTTGTTTAGTTTGGAAAAAAGAAGATTAAGGGGGGACATGATAGCGGTTTTCAAATATCTAAAAGGGTGTCACAAGGAGGAAGGAGAAAATTTGTTCCTCTTGGTTTCTGAGGACAGGACAAGGAGTAATGGGCTTAAAGTGCAGCAGGGGAGGTTTAGATTGGACATTAGGAAAAAATTCCTAACTGTCAGGGTGGTCAAATATTGGAATAAATTGCCAAGGGAGGTGGTGGAATCTCCCTCTCTGGAGATATTTAAGAACAGGTTAGATAGACATCTGTCAGGGATGGTGTAGATGGAGCTTGGTCCTGCCTTGAGGGTGGGGGGCTGGACTCGATGACCTCTTGAGGTCCCTTCCAGTCCTATGATTCTATGATTATAGAAGCCCAGCTTAAATGTATATCCCAAATTAAAAATATAGTAAGAGAACCAAAAAGTGCATGGCTTAACAACCAACTAAAAGAAGCAGTGAGAGATAGACAGCTTTTAAAAAGTGGAAGTAAAATCCTAGTGAGGAAAATAGGAGCATAAACCCTGTCAAATTAAGTGTAAAAATCATATATATAGTAGCTCAATGTCTGTGACTCTGTAACTCTGAAATGCTGGCTATTCCTTCTGGGGGGCGCTGTTGCCTCCCTGGCTGTTCCCTCTGGGCGGCGCTGTTGCCTGAGTCACGTCCTTCGCCTCCTGCCGTGGCGCTCGGCTGACTTCTGCGACGCTCAGCCGTGCCGCCGCGGGGGAGCAAGCAGCCTTTTGGTGCTGCATGGGGAGCGCGGGGCCCAAACGGCCGCTTGCTCCCCCACGGCGGCCCGGCTGAGCGGCGCAGAAGTCAGCTGAGCGCCATGGCGGGAAGCGAAGGGGGGCAGGGTGGTGATGTACACGGCTAGGGGCTGGGACCTGGCCATGTACGTCACCGCCCTGCCCTCTTCGCCTCCTGCTGTGGCGCTCGGCTGACTTCTGCGACGCTCAGCCGGGCCGCCGCGGGGGAGCAAGCGGCCTTTTGGTGCTGCATGGGGAGCCCGGGGCCCAAATGGCCGCTAGCTCCCCCGCAGCAGTCCAGCTGAGCGGTGCAGAAGTCAGCCGAGTGCCACGGCGGGAGACGAAGGGGGGCGGGGTGGTGATGTGAGGTGTGACAGCGGCTCCAGGCCCTGCCCCCTGGCCATGAATGTCACCACCCCACCCCCCTTCGCCTCCCGCTATGGCACTTGGGTGACTTCTGCGCCGCTCAGCCGGGCTGCTGCGTGGGAGCAAGTGGCGCAAGCGACCGTTTGGCTCCGCGCTCCCCATGCAGCACAGGGAGCGTGGAGCCCAAACGACTGTTTGGGCTCCACGGTCCCCCAAGTGAGAGGCAGGAGGGGGAGGAAAAGAGAAAAAGAGAGGCAGAAGAAAGCTGGGGGGGGGAGAGGAGGCAGGAGGAGGAGGAGAGGAAAGAGAGAGAGAGAGAGAGACACACGGACGGACGGAACAAGAGACTGGAGGCTCAGGAGAGAAGACCGACGTGGAGGAGAGACTTGAAAATCCCGTCTTATGACACACTAATTTGCTAGTGTAATAAGAAAAGCCAGAAAGGAGTTTGAAGAAGAGCTAGCTAAAAACTCAAAGTAATAGCAAAATGTTAAAGTACATCAGAAGCAGAAAGCTGGCTAAACAACCAGTGGAGACCTTGGATGATTGAGATACTGAAGGAGCACCCGAAGAAACTAAATGAATTCTTAGCTTCAGTCTTCACGGCTGAAGATGTTAAGGAGATTCCCAAAACTGAGCCATTCTTCTTAGGCGATAAATCTGAGGAATTGTTCCAAATTGAGGTGGTGTTAGAGGAGGTTTTGGAACAAATTGATAAACTTACCAGTAAGAAGTCATCAGGATCAGATGGCATTCACCCAAGAGTTCTGAAAGAACTCTAATGGGAAATTGTGGAACCATTAATGCTGTTCTGAAGACTCCGATTGAAGGGTCAGCGGCAGCATACTGACCTGATGTGGAACACCCACGAGGACACTCATCTCAAAGAACATCAGTTTCTGCACAGGTGAGTAACCTCCTTTTATGGGACTCCCTCTATAAGCTCAGGGAGCCTTTCCGTCAAGGGTAGGCACATGAATTTGGCACATTGGTAGAGGAGGGTACTGCAGCAGTGAAGTGCTTTCTCCAAATAGCATGGTACGTAAGCAGACTCAGAGGCTTAGGGTAGTTGCTTCAGCAGTGTTCATGAGACACAGAAGCGGGCTTAAGACTGCTGACCTGTCCCAAGAAACGTAAATCTTAATCTAGGAGCTCCCATTTGATGGGAATGGACTCTTTGTGGACCAAATGAATGCAAGGCTGCATGTGATAAAGGACACTCAAGCCACTTTACGCTCACTATGTATGCACATGCTGCTGTGCAAAGAAGCAGTTCCAATCACCCCCTACCTCCAACATCTGGCAGACGCATCAGGGATCTACAAGGAGAAGAGATAGAGGCATGAGCTTTGGTC
Source organism: Pelodiscus sinensis (assembly GCF_049634645.1). NCBI lineage: Eukaryota > Metazoa > Chordata > Testudines > Trionychidae > Pelodiscus > Pelodiscus sinensis. Next base: position 40,968,298 of record NC_134718.1, read on the forward strand.
ATAGTTGTCCCCTCCCCTTCACCTTTACAGACCAGACCAGCAAACAGTCCTACAGGCTAGAAACACTCATTTTGTAGATAAACTCAAGTCAATTTCCCTTGCTTGTTTCTCCTCTATTGTTTGGCCTTGTCACAGGTCACCTCGGATTGCTGGGTGTTGGACATAGTATTGCAATTCTCAGCTGCTCTTCTCTCTTCCCTGTCCCTTCTCAGGGACTCTTTTCATGAGCAACTCCTCATTCAGCAGGTCAAGAGGAGGTTCTTCGGGATTTTAAAGGAAAAGCGTTTTATTCCTGCTGCTATTTAACAAAAGGGGGCCTCAGACCTATTCTGGACTAGGCATGGAAAGAGGTAACCTAGTTAGTTTCCTGGTAAACATCACCCTTATCGGGTAACCCTGATTGGTAAGCAGTTAACTGGCAGCCTGTGCACTGTGGATAAGGGGATGGGGAGTGGCCTTCAACCGGCCAGGCCCACAATGCAGCGTTGTGGGCCCAGTACATCCAGAGCAGCCCTGCAGCATGGTGCAGCAGAACAGCCCACGCCACGATGAGCCTGGCCAGGATGGAGCATCTGGAGCTGCCACATCGTGCTGCAGGTGGGAAGCTGCTCCAGCCCAGCAAGGTCCATTGTGCTGCAGGTTGGGGGTGGGGCTGCTTTGGCCCCTCGGGAAGCACTGTTTTGCATCTTTGGGGAGATGGTCTGCTCCACGGTTAACTAGTTAAACATAGTGTTTAAAAAGTTAACCATTAACTGGTTAAACAACAGTTTCCATCCGTAATCTGGACCTGCATCAACTAAAAAATGTTTCAGAAGATTAGTTTTGAATGGTCACCCTGGCTTTTATCACCCTTTCCCTGATCGGGGAGATTGGTACGCTGCCCTCAATTTAAAGGATTTCCATATTCTAAGATCACAGATGTTTCTTTGTGGATGGACCTTACTTTTTATTCGTGGTACTTCTCTTTGCTCTTCATTGGCTACAAGAGCTTTGACATATTGTAAGGCACCAGTGGCGGCTTACCTGAGACACCTTGGAGTCCATGGCTGGCTCATCAAGGGCAGTCCTGAGTACAAGTACAGAGGAGCCTTGGTCTGGTGCATTCCACCTGTTGCGATCTGTGCCTGTTAATAAAAGAGAACCTGCCCCTTAATGCCAGTACAGTAAATCTTTCATTGGGTTGTTCTTGACTCCACATGAGCCACAGCCTTCCTTGCAGTAGTGTTTTCAGGCCATGTCAGACCTGATCTCCCATATGAAGAACCACACACTGTCCACTGCTGTTTGCTGTTGTAGGGTCACATAATCAGTTATGCCAGGATTCATCTCCAGGCACTGCAAATGTGGCTGGTTTCAGTCTACATCCCCAAAAGGCACAACACAATGATTAGGGTGCCGGGTCACATCTAGCTGTCCTTGGCTAGATAGTAGAACCCATGGCTTGATGGTAGGGCCCCTGGCCAGTATTGGAGGGAGTTCCCTTTGCAGCCCCATTCCCATCTCTGACCCTGGTCTCCAGTGCTTTAGACCTAGCCTGGGGCACCCACCTGGGCAAGCTCAGTACCTACAGTCACTGATTGTGGGATGGTCTGCCCCTCTATATCAACACCAGGGAGCTCAGAGCCATTCACCTGGCCTGCAAGCACCTGAAAGGTAAGGTAGTGCAGGTCCTGATAGAAATAATGCTGTGATGTATTATCATAGAATCATAGGACTGGAAGGGACCTCGAGAGGTCATCGAGTCCAGCCCCCCGCCCTCAAGGTAGGACCAAGCTCTGTCTACACCATCCCTGACAGATGTCTATCTAACCTGTTGTTAAATATCTCCAGAGAGGGAGATTCCACCACCTCCCTTGGCAATTTATTCCAATATTTGACCCACCCTGACAATTAGGAATTTTTTCCTAATGTCCAATCTAAACCTCTCTTGCTGCACTTTAAGCCCATTACTCCTTGTCCTGTCCTCAGAAACCAAGAGGAACAAATTTTCTCCTTCCTCCTTGTGACACCCTTTTAGATATTTGAAAACCTCTATCATGTCCCCCCTTAATCTTCTTTTTTCCAAACTAAACAAGCCCAGTTCATGAAGCCTGGCTTCATAGGTCATGTTCTCTAAACCTTTAATCATTCTTGTCGCTCTTCTCTGTACCCTTTCCAATTTCTCCACATCTTTCTTGAAATGTGGCGCCCAGAACTGGACACAGTACTCCAGCTGAGGCCTAACTAGTGCAGAGTAGAGCGGCAGAATGACTTCACGAGTTTTGCTTACAACACACCTGTTGATACAACCTAGAATCATATTTGCTTTTTTTGCAACAGCATCACACTGACTCATATTCAACTTGTGGACCACTATGACCCCTAGATCCCTTTCCGCCATGCTCCTTCCTAGACAGTTGCTTCCCATCTTGTAGGTATGGAACTGATTGTTCCTTCCTAAGTGGAGCACTTTGCATTTCTCTTTATTAAACTTCATCCTGTTTACCTCTGACCATTTCTCTAACTTGCTAAGGTCATTTTGAATTATGTCCCTATCCTCCAAAGAAGTTGCAACCCCACCCAGTTTGGTATCGTCTGCAAACTTAATAAGCGTACTCTCTATCCCAATATCTACATCATTGATGAAGATATTGAACAGTACGGGTCCCAAAACAGACCCTTGCGGAACTCCACTTGTTATCCCTTTCCAGCAGGATTTAGCATCGTTAACAACAACTCTCTGACTACGGTTATCCAGCCAATTATGCACCCACCTTATCGTGGCCCTATCTAAGTTATATTTGCCTAGTTTATCAATAAGAATATCATGCGAGACCGTATCAAATGCCTTACTAAAGTCTAGGTATATGACATCCACCGTTTCTCCCTTATCCACAAGGCTCGTTATCCTATCAAAGAAAGCTATCAGATTTTGGCATGACTTGTTCTTCACAAACCCATGCTGGCTATTCCCTATCACTTTATTACCTTCCAAGTGTTTGCATATGATTTCCTTAATTACCTGCTCCATTATCTTCCCTGGAACAGACGTTAAACTGACCGGTCTGTAGTTTCCTGGGTTGTTCTTATTCCCCTTTTTATAGATGGGCACAATATTTGCCCTTTTCCAGTCTTCTGGAATCTCCCCTGTCTTCCATGATTTTTCAAAGATCAAATAGCTAAAGGCTCAGATACCTCCTCTATCAGCTCCTTGTGTATCCTGGGATGCATTTCATCAGGACCTGGTGACTTGCTGACATCTAACTTTCCTAAGTGATTTTTAACTTGTTCTTTGTGTATCCTATCTTCTAAACTTACCCTCTCTCTGCTTGTATTCACTACGTTAGGCACACCTTCAGACTTCTCGGTGAAGACCGAAACAAAGAAGTCATTGAGCATCTCCGCCATTTCCAAGTTTCCTGTTACTGCTTCTCCCTCCTCACTGAGCAGTGGGCCTACCCTGTCCTTGGTCTTCCTCTTGCTTTTAATGTATTTATAAAAGGTCTTCTTGTTTCCCTTTATGCCTGTAGCTAGTTTGATCTCATTTTGTGCCTTTGCCTTTCTAATCTTGCCCCTGCATTCCCGTGTTGCTTGCCTATATTCATCCTTTGTTGTTTGTCCTAGTTTCCATTTTTTTATATGACTCCTTTTTTATTTTGAGATCATGCAAGATCTCTGTTAAGCCAAGCTGGTCTTTTGCCATATTTTCTATCTTTCCTACACAGCGGAATTGTTTGCTTTTGGGCCCTTAACAACGTCCCTTTGAAATACTTCCAACTCTCCTCAGTTGTTTTTCCCCTTCAGTCTTGCTTCCCATGGGACCTTACCTACAAGTTCTCTGAGCTTATCAAAATCTGCCTTCCTGAAATCCATTACCTCAATTGTGCTGGTCTCCCTTCTACCTTTCCTTAAGATCATGAACTCTATTATTTCATGATCACTGTCTCCCATACTGTTTTCCACTTTCAAGTTCTCAACTAGTTCCTCCCTATTTGTTAAAATCAAATCCAGAACAGCTTCTCCTCTGGTAGCTTTTTCAACCTTCTGAAACAGAAAGTTGTCTCCAATGCAGTTCAGAAACTTATTGGATAGCCTGTGCCCCGCTGAGTTAGTTTCCCAACATATGTCTGGATAGTTGAAGTCCCCCATCACCACCAAATCTTGGGCTTTGGATAGTTTTGTTAATTGTTTAAAAAAGGCCTCATCCACCTCTTCCACCTGGCTAGGTGGCCTGTAGTAGTCTCCTAGCATGACATCACTCTCATTTTTTACCCCTTTTAGCTTAACCCAGAGACTCTCTACACAGCTATCTCCTACGTTCATCTCCACTTCAGTCCAAGTATGTACATTTTTAATATACAAGGCAACCCCTCCTCCCTTTTTTCCCTGTCTGTCCTTCCTGAGCAAGCCGTACCCTTCCATACCAACATTCCAATTGTGCGTCCCATCCCACCAGGTTTCTGTAATACCAATGATATCATAGTTGTATTTATTTGTTAGCAATTCCAGTTCTTCCTGCTTATTACCCATACTTCTCACATTTGTATATAGGCATCTAAGATACTGATCTGATCTTGCCTCCCTGTTGTGCCCTGACCCTCCTTTCTCCTTGCCATTATAGGCCGTTGTCCCCCCCCATTTCCAACCCATTATGTCAAGAGGTAAGGCAGAGGCAAGTCGTCAGCTCTTTGCCATGAAGCTCTCCACCTTTGGGACTTTTGGATGTGGCATGCCATTCATTTGGTGATCACGCATATGCCGTGGACCAGATAGGTATTAGCAGATGGCCTCAGCAAGCCCTTTTCATCTTGTCACAGGTGGTTGCTCTACCCAGAGGCAGTCATTGCAATATTCCAGAACTGGGAAACTTCCCAGGAAATGCTCCATATTCTGTTTGATCTGGGGAATGGACAGGGGTTCCCTGTCAGATGCATTTCTTCTCCTGTGGTGGGAAGGCTCTGATGTACAGTTCCCGCAAGTGCCATTGAGTCACAAAGTCCTAGTAAAATCAGACAGATCAGGGTGAAGGTTATCCTAATAGCCCTCGCATGGCCTCACCCAGCACTGGTTTGGCAGAACACTGGACTTTCAGCAGCCTCCCTGCTGCAGCTACTGCTCTGGCTAGATCTGCTGATCTAGAACCACAGTAACCTTCTGCTCCCAAACCTGGTGGCGCTGCACTTGACAACATTGTGGATAAATGTACACAAACAGCAATGCTCAGCCTGAGTTTAGCAGTCTTGTTGGGGAGCAGAAAACCCTCCACCAGAGTGACTAATCTATTGGAAAAGTTCTAACCAATTGGAAAAGGTTCACGTACTGGACCTCAGAACAGTGTATCCAGGCCTCACAGCAGGAAATTCTTGATTATCTGCTGCACGTTAGATTCCAAGGTTTGTCCTTGTCAGTCAGGGTCCATCTGGCCTCTCTTTCAGCTTTCTACCTGTTCTTCCAAGGCATGTCAATCTTCGCTTACAACATAATGGTTCCTCCCTGGGATCTGAATTTCATGCTGTCAGTGCTTAAGGGGCAGCTCGTCAAGCTTTTGACTTCCTGCTCTTCCCCTGGAAGGTTGTTATAACACCAACCCATATTTCCATATTCCAAGATCAGGTTTTTCATTGTGGGCAGACCCCATTTTCAATCTGAGATCAGAGCACTTACTTCAGAATTTCCCTATGGGGTTTTCTACAAGAATATGGTCTGGCTGTGACCGCATCTGGTGTTTCTCCCTAAGATAGATTCCCGGTTTCATATGGGACAGGACATGCACTTTCCCATCTTCTTTCCAAAGTCTTGTGCATCTGAGGAAGAATGCAGACTGTGCTCCCTGATTATCAGTAGGGTGCTGGCACATTATGTAGGTACAACAGAACTGTTTCATGCGTCAGTGCAGTTGTTTGTTTGTTTCAGTGGCACACAGAATAAAGTGTTGCCCAGTGTCTGGTCAAATGATTTCAACCTGGATCACAGCCTTCATCTGCTTCTGCCGGTCTTGACAGCATGCTCCACTAAGGTGCACAGTCAGCAGTGTTCCTAGCGCAGGTACCAATCCAAGAAATCTCTAGGGCTGCAACCTGGTCATCTGTCCACACATTCATGTCTCATTATGCGCTTTCACAGCAAGCTCAAGACAATGCTGGCTTTGACAAAGCAGTGCTGCAAGCTGCCATGACCTTGAACTCTGAGCCTACCTCCATGGATACTCCTTGTGAATCACCTAAAGTGGAATCGACATGAGCAAGTATTTGAAGAAGAAAAATTGATTGCCTACTTTTTCATAACTGTTATTCTATGACTCTTGGTTCTCAGAGCCAGCAGCACTTGATATACTGATACACAAGTGTGGCAATCAAGGGTGAGCCACAGCTGACCCTATGGATACTGCTAAGGTAAAAATCGGACTGCATGTGGGCATGCCCACACCTAGAATGAAGTGGACATGAGCAACAGTTATGGAGCAGTAGATAATTTATTTTAAAAATAGCACCTTTGACTCTACTCACAGTGAAGAATCATATGGTTCCTTGTTGATGAAAATGTTAGACAAAAGTTGATGCATAATAGTTACTGGCTTGTAATATTTCAATGTTAATACTGTGTAATTTGAAATTCTTGCAGAAGTTTTTAGTAGGCGTCAAACATTCCAAATAGCTGTTTTGTTGGGTTCTGCTATTTGAACATCATTGTAAATATTGAAAGCAACTAAAGTTGTAGTATTATACAATAGTGGTTAGCTACAATGTCCCACGTGTGTTTAAACTATTTTCTTTTTTCTAGGAGCGGTAATGAAGAAAAGATGATGGCTCTTCTTACACCATTAAATGTCAACTGTCATGCAAGTGATGGCAGAAAGGTATTTATTTTCAAAGCCACATTTAGAGACATTTTGTTTTGAAATGTTAACATTTAGATTTAATTCTTCATATTTAAAATCACCATTTGAGACAGATTTTTGGTATGTTATGTTCAATTTGTACTTAAAAATGGTGTTAGAAGACAGAATGCACTTGTGGCAACTGTCAGATATTTTTCTTCATTGCTTAAAAAGAGCCATATGCACTACTTTTTACATGTCATCTGGATCAATGAGGAGTGGTGGGACACCTTTTTTACGCAAACTGATCTTCTCTGCCGCTGTGCTGATGCCAGTTACAACAAATGTCTTCCCTCTTTGATCCTAATAGTTGCCAAGGAGTTTGACTTGTACCTATGTTCTTTTCACCACCTCTGTGCTATGTCCCCAAGACTTGTCAATGTCTTTGTTACCTCTTCTTAGAGTAGAGTTAATGCTGCACTTCCAGGGTCTGGACCTACTGCTGGCAGAGTAAAGGTATCTTGGCTTAAAAAGCGAAATTCTTTCAGTTTGAGCCCATGGCTTTCTTGAATATTCAGGTCACTATTTGTATCCCTGTCATGGTTCCCATTAGATATTTGCATAGTCTCATTCCTTTAACTCTGTAGGTTTTCCTGAAGCCAGTTTCTTGTGTTACACCTTCCTAATGGATATTTAAAGCTCTCTAAAGTTTTTAAGTGTCCAAGTATCATTAATAATACTTCCCCACCTTGAATCTGGTCCAACTGTACAAACACCTCAAGCTGAAAAGATAAAGTCTCTGTGCAAATCCTATTGCTTCAGGCCTATTATAGGGTACTCCTCACTAAACACTCTCATGCATCTTGAACAGATCATAGAGCAGTCGTCTGCCTTGTGAATTTAGGTGCAGGATAAGGTGAAGTTTTTCTGTTTGTTCTATATGTAATCACACTCGTCTCTTCAGCACTGTTAACTGTCACAGTGGCTTATTTCTAAACTTCATGTCACTCGGTAAAGAGAACTGTTCGTAAGCCAACAATAGATGCTGGTAACAGCCAAGTCACAAAGGACGCATCAGGGAAGGCTTTGGTTTATCTGTGGAAAGATGAAATTGAGAAGAAGTAGGAACTGACTGCAAAGCCCAAAAATCTGTCACAATGATTGTTGTTGGTCTTGAATGTGCAGTAGTGTTGAATAAAACCTTGCAATGTGTATTGATGGTAAGCAGATCACATGGAGGAAAAAAAAAAGTGAGCAGGTAAGGAGAATATGCCCTTTGCAGAAATACTATTTAATAATTATTCAAATGTTCACTCTCTACTGATGGTACAAATATTTTGAGGACTCGTAATTTTATTAGTAGTAATTCTTTCATATTTCACAATGCTTGATTGGTTAATAATTGAACTTATTATTCTAAATTCATTCTGTCTTTCCAGTCAACTCCATTACACTTAGCAGCTGGGTATAACCGGGTTAAGATTGTGCAGCTGTTACTACAGCATGGAGCAGATGTACATGCTAAGGATAAAGGGTGAGTTCACTTGTGTTCAGAACATTCCTATACAGGCAGTCCCCGGGTTATGTACAAGATAGGGACTATAGGTTTGTTCTTAAGTTGAGTTTGTATGTAAGTCGGAACTGGCTCCAGATTCAGCCGCTGCTGAAACTGATCAGCGGCTGACTACAGGAAGCCCTAGGCAGAGTTGCTCTGCCCCCGGCTTCCTGGAATCAGCCGCTGATCAGTTTCAACAGCAACTGAATCTGGACTCCTGGGACAGAACAGCTGGGGCACTGCCGGGTAGGTCCCCGCAGGACCAACCCGGCAGCACCCCAGCTGCTCTACCCCAGGCGTCCCGCAACAAAAGCCTGGTCTGCTGGTGGCGGGGGGACGCACTAGCTGCACCCCTTCCCCCCCAGCAGACCAGGGAGACCCGAGAAAAGCCGCAGAGGCGCAGAGGTCCTGCCGCCTCTGCGGCTTTGCTCCTGTCTCCCTGCTGTGCTGGGGGGAAGTCCGCCACCTGTACGGGGTCCGCCGCCTGTGCGGCTTTGCTCGGGTCTCCCTGCTGTGCTGGGGAGTCCCCCCCAGCACACCAGGGAGACCCGGAGCAGCTTTTCTAGCCCCGGAGGACGCGGTGGCGGGACCACTGCGCTCTGGGCGGTCCCGCCGCCCGCAAGCTCCGGGGCGAGAAAAGCCCCGTTCGTAAGTGCGGATCCGACGTAAGTCGGGGACTGCCTCTACATGCAAAAAAGACAGCTAAAATTTCAAAAAAAAAAAAAAAAAAAAAATGACCTGATCAAGTGCCAGAAAATTCAGAGTTGAGGCAGAGGTGCCATCTCTAACTTCATAATTGTGACCTTATTTTTGTCTCAACCTTATAAGTTAACCTGCAAAGCAGTAAAACTATTACTGAATCATTTGTAAAACATGATTCATTCTAAGAAATGAACTGGCACCTTGCTTATGTTTAAAACTCTTAAAACGGCACTTATTTTTTAAAAAAGTGCTTTCATACTATACTTACCTAATTTCAGTATACATCTGTGGTTGGTTCAGTTTTCATTTGCCTTTGAAGATTTCCCTTCACTCAAAAAAAATTCTTATTGGTTTTCCATGATTTCTCATTTTTAAAAGGTGTTTCCCAAACACTAAAGCTGAATAATATATTTCTAAGCAGTCACTTACTACAAAAGGGACTTTTGCTAACTATGGAAATAGGGATAGCTCAGTGGTTTGAGCATTGGCCTGCTAAACCCATGGTTGTGAGTTCAATCCTTGCGGAGGCTATTTAGGAATTTGGAGCAAAAATTTGTCAGGGATGGTACTTGGTCCTGCTGTGAAGGCAGGGGACTAGACTCAATGACCTTTCAAGGTCCCTTCCAGTTCTAGGAGTGGGCAATCTCCATTAATTTAAATTTAATTTAATTGAAAGATGTTACATTTATAGAAAATATTTAAGCTCTTGAAACCTTTTTTTAAAGATCTTTGCTAAATAGGCTGAAATTATAAAAAAATAGAATCATATTAAGTATTTAATAAATGTATTACTTCAGGGTGCATAGAAAAGCTACCTGGCAAAGGGGTTGCTTGGCCCTTGTAATTTGGAAACCTTTGTCAGTCCTCCTTTGCTACCCTTGCAATGAGATTTACAGTAAAGGAGACAGTTACACAAGGTGCCTCTTCAGCCTCCAGAACAACTTATGATCAGGAGGACCAGCACATTAAACCACCTTAGTTTTTCCTCCCGATGGAGGCAAGGTCTTTTCTGTGTTCTTAAATGTGCAGTATAAAATCTTGCACAGAGATATTAACACTAACCAATCAGACTTCTTTACAATTCTAAAGAAAATATGCCACAAAACTTTTTAGATAATTTTGCTTTATCCCTTCCTTCTGTTAATAAAATGTTTTCTTTTTTGTGTAATTACTGTTTAATTTCATAAAATCTCTGGAACTGAGTCACTTATAATCAAAATAATACAATTTCCACATGACTAGGTAATTCATTGCGCAATTTATTATGATTGGTTAAACAGACATTGATTCCAATAATCTTAAAGATTATTTTCCTCATGTCTCTTTTCTCCATTCATTTTCAGTGGTGAGAGCTGGGCTTTTTATTTTTTAGAATTGTAATAATGCTACATACTTTATTTGTAATTTACTGAGTTTACATACTTCTAATATAATCCATAATCACATTTTTTCTCTCCTCCCTGACTGCTTAGAGATTTGGTTCCACTTCACAATGCCTGTTCCTATGGTCATTATGAAGTAACAGACCTTCTAGTAAAGGTTGGTATTTAATTTCATTGTTCCTGGGTTTTGTGTCACTTATCTTCTTGTATTTTAAAATAATTTAAATAGGCAGTCATGGTTAATAGAACAAATTAATAAATGTACACTAACTACATTCTCCTGCTCAGGCTTAGTTAGAATGTGCTCTATAATAGGGTTATAGAAATGCACTGCTACTTTAAAGCTTGAACTGATCATATCAAGATGCCGTTGTAGTAGGAAGTCAGTAGATGAACACATTTCATGTTACAGAAGTATCATGATGGCTTGTAAAATTAAGATAGTGCTAGGATTATTAGGTTTTTAAAATATTGTAGAAATACCAGCCCAATAGTTCTAACACTCTAGATATAAACAAAGTTCTAGTGAATTTGTAGAGGAGATTTGTAAGTCTCGTTCCAGCTCTGTACCTAATAAGACACTAATCCTGCAACTGCTTGATTGCAGGCATAGCAGTGCATATTGGTGGAGTCCTATTTGAAACCAGTAGAGCTCTGATTGACACAGCAGTGTGCGTACACATCAGGCAAGAGCAGAGATCAATCAATAAATAAAAATAAAAAGTAAAATAAAAGCAAGTACAGTACTGTGTTAAATGTAAACTACTAAAAAAGGAAAAGCAGCCTTTTCCTTTGACGTCAGTGTTTAGTTGAAAACTTTTGAAAGAACAGCCATAATGTTTTGTTCAGCGTAATGAATGTTTGAGTCACAAGTAACCTTCATTCTCAAGGTATTTGTAACTCAGGTTTTACTGCACATGCATGTAAAAATCCAGAAAACTTAAAAATTCTTTATATTGCTTGCTTATTAAATCAAAGTGCATTTTTGTACTGTCCTTACAAAAAAGAAATGTGTCTAATGTAGGCACAGATAACACAGTTCTCTGCAATGTAAGGCACTGGCATGACATCTTAATCTGATGGACTAAAAATGTGTTTGCATGTATAAGATATTTAGGTTTAACCTTAACTTGGCACTTATAGGATTTTTAATACAATGTTTTAATACAATGTTTTTCCTCCTTATGTAATTGATAACTATTTAAAATCTTAATTTATTTTGGAATTTTACTGCAAGATTTTTTTGATAATTTAAAATTGCAGGTAAGTATAAAAGTAGATGCAGTATGACTTTTAATTTTTAGGAGAAAAATATGTAACTGTAGTAGATACCCATTATTCTGTCCTGGGTATTTTGTATATTTAATCAATATTATATTTCTTATCCCAATCTATTACATTTTGATGTGTGGATGAAGAATCTACAACTCATTTTGAAATTATGCATATTTTAAAACTAGCTTAAAGTTCTAACTGTTAAATAAGAATGTTCTTGCTGCATTAGCAGATTTATTTTTTCTGACAATTTGTAACAAAGGCAGAGCTTCGTAGCATTTGAGGGCAAATGACAGGGTGAGAATTAGAGTTGCAATACACTATTTTATGTAATATAAAGGTTAATTTTTAGAAATGGTGACCCTTAGCATAACTAGAAGTTGCCTTGAAGCAGCTGAGTTTCTAAACATTGTCTTGTGTTCAGACTAATATATCATTTTGTTACAAGGTGTCAACAAAATGGTCTTCTCCTTGGGAAATTGTAACTTTTACTAAGGTTAGGGAACCACTTAGTTATATAGAGAATGATGGAAGGATGCTAGTAAAGTGGTGGTCATAGTGAGAGGGAGGATGATACAGTGGCTAGAGCTAGCCTAGAGCTTGAGATGTAGGTTTAATTCCTTGCTCCAACACTGGCTTTCCTTGTGACCTTGAGCAAGTCACATAAGGCTTGTCTACACTTAAAATGCCACCGCAGCATGTTATGATGCTGCAGCACTTCAGTGTAGACGTTACTTGTGCTAAAAGGACAGGTTCTGTTAGCGTAGGTAATTCACCTCCACAAGAGCTGGAATTCTTTTGTTGACCTAGCACTGTCTCCCTGGAATTTACTTCATTTTAGCTGTGTCACTCGGGGTGTGGATTTTTCATACCTGTGAGGGATGTCTTTATGCCAATCTAATTTTCTGGTGTAAACTAGACCTTTATTCTCTTTGTGCCTCACTTCCCCGTCATTAAAATGGGGAGAGTAATACTGTCCTACCTTATAGATATGTTGTAAGGATAGTATCAAAAGGGGTAGCCGTGTTAGTCTGAATCTGCAAAAGCGACGAGGAGTCCTGTGGCACCTTATAGACTAACTGAAGTGTAGGAGCATAAGCTTTCGTGGGCAAAGACCCACTTCATCATCTGAAAGCTTATGCTCCTACACTTCAGTTAGTCTACAAGGTGCCACAGGACTCCTCATCGCTGTTGTAAGGATAAATTCACTCTTATATTATGTTAACCGTAGTTGTATACGTACTTATAACAGATATTTCTGGAAAAATCTTGGAAACGGTCTGCCTATATATAATTATTTGATCTTGCTGTCTGCTTTGTCAGAATTAATAATTGCTGTTTTAATAAATGCTGTTTTTCTTTAATAATCTGCTTGTTTTTGTAACTCTCCTAGCATGGAGCATGTGTGAATGCTATGGATCTCTGGCAGTTCACTCCTCTGCATGAAGCCGCTTCCAAGAACAGGGTGGAAGTATGTTCTCTCTTGCTAAGTTATGGTGCTGATCCAACACTGTTGAACTGTCACAATAAAAGCACCATTGATTTGGCTCCAACACCTCAATTAAAAGAACGATTGGCATGTGAGTATAAAGTGAATGTGAAACTCAGTAGGGATAGATAGCATTTCGTTGCTCATCTCCAGTTTATCAGGGTTTTTTGTAATACGGCCCTTAAATTTCATAAACCGTATTGTACTGATATCAAGTTTGGGATAACATGTTTATACTTTACAAACAGTTGTGTAATGCTTTCCTGAAGATTATATTATCTTAAAACATTTTCTTCCTGCTGCTTCCCCACTTCTCACTATGATCTCTCCAAAAACTTATTCATAGCAATATCATGGCAGGATTTCTCTTCAGCAAAGTTAATTTGAACAAAATAAAAGCAGCATAATTACCTAAAACTCTGAATACTTTTGTTCTGAAAATGAAATGCTATTGCTTTCTTTCAGCTTCTAAAGTGGAGAATTGAGACATGAGCTCTGTTTGGCAAAGCTAAGGAATGCTCAGCCTCTGCATGGACAAAGTAGTAATTTTTCTGGAGTACATAGAGTGCTGGCCTGCATCCATATAATGAGCCCATGTACAATAAATTAAAATCCGCTGCCATTTACTGAGAGAAGCATTTCCTCTACCAGAATCAAGCAATTCCCGTAATAATTCCCAGACCTATAAAGAATGTGATCTTTTTATTTCTAGATGAATTCAAAGGTCACTCCTTGCTACAGGCAGCACGAGAATCAGATGTAGCTCGCATCAAAAAACACCTTTCACTGGAAACTGTGAATTTCAAGAATCCTCAAACTCATGAAACAGCATTGGTAATATTTCAAATGTTTTAATGGTTTAAGACATGTGGTGGGCTAATTGAAACACATTGGGCAATGTTTTAAATAGACAAAGTCCAGTTTTTAAGATCTTGACTTAGTGAAGACTGGCAAGTCGACTCTAGTGTACAATAAGTTATCTGGGTAATGCATTTAGAGTATCCTTTGTAATTTAAATTGTCACATTTCCTTTTAAGACTTGCAGGATAGTTCACTAATATATCAATGAAAGGTTATACCCAATTTGTCTATCAGTTTGTCATCTTGTCTAAATCCACTGAATACTTGAATTTCTAAGTTTTCTTCTACATATTAGCTCACTTTTTTAGGTTGTTGCTGTCGTCTGCTGTTTCTAAACTCTTCAGATGGCTTTTGTAATTATATTTGTAGATGTTTGTTTCACTTTTCCGGGGGGCCAAGAGCTGCATGACCTCCCACCATCCTTGCGTCCCTAGACCGCCACCCCCACACACCCTCTTGACCGAGACCCTGCACCTCCAGCCTGCTCCTGCTCCCTCCCCCCTTGCCAGACACCTACCCCCAGAGAGAAGGGGGTTGGCGAGTGTAGCTGGCCTGCAAAGGGGGTCAGGGAGCCTCTAGGGGGGTGCAGTGTAGGGGGAGGCCACAGCAGTGAGCCTGAAATGACCTTCCCTGGAATGGAAAAATGCTCATCTGGGACCAGCCAGGTCTGGAGGGTGTCAAACCAGGGAGGTCTAACCTATAGTATAATTCCCTCGTCTTTTTCTTGACCAGGGATGCATTTACTCCAGAATGTCTATGAAAATATTAAGAGCCCCAAATGACATTTCCTAACATATTTATACAAGTAATAAAATAAATTTTGTTGCTAGCTAATCCTGAATAATTTTATAAGTTCAGTCACCAAACCTAAAACTGCTCTAACTGGACCGATTTGCAAGTCAAAGAAGTAAAATGGGCAAAATCCTGACTTGACTGAGGTCAATGGCAAAACTCTCATTGATATCAGTGGGGTGAGGATTTTATCCAGTCTGTACAAACTATTGATCCAGCTCTGTAATTAACATAGACATCAAGATTCTCAAAGTTCTAGGTACTGTTATACCAAACTTTGTCCACCTCAATTAAATGGGCTATACTGAGAATCTTCACCCATACATTAATAGAGGGTTTTTTTGTCTTGGTATCAACTTTGATAACCTATCAAGATATACCAAACAGACATATAAACATAGCTTTGTGATAGTTATAGACAGTACACCTCCACTGATTTGTGGTTGTAATTTTCTATTCTGGAACTGTTAGATGAAGACAGACCAGCTTGTGGTTAATTGCTGGGGTATAGGAGTATAGGTGCTGTAAAGATAAGATATAGGGTGAAAAGTCTAGAAATCTGTTCTGTAACCTCTGGTCCAGGTGCCCATGTGACATTAAACTCATCTCACAGGGCACGTCTACACAGAGAAAAAGCTGAAATAAACTGCACAACTTGAGCTACATCAATTGCATAGCTTACGTTGAAATAGCTTATTTCAGCTTGTGCCGCTGTCTACATAGCAGGAAGTCCAAGGGAGAGCATTCTTCTTCCGACTTCTCTTACTCCTTGTAAAATGAGGGTTACAGAAGTTGGAGTAAGAAGTCCTCCAGCTCAACGTTATGTTGACATTATGTCAAAATAACTGCTTGTAGTGTAGTCATGGACAGACCATGTTATTTCGGAATAATGTTAGTTATTTCGAAATAACACTGCTGTGCAGATGTACCCCCAAGTGCTTTAAAACAAGCAATTTAGACAGATTTTTAAGGTACTCAAGCGTTGCTGTGCTCAGAGTTGCAACACCTAGTGGATCTACGAGCCTAAGTCTCATCTTCAAAAGAGATTAGAAGCCAAAATCCCACTGATTCCAAAGAGATTCTGGCTCCTAAATGACTAAATCTCTTTTGAAAATGACACTTAGGTGTTGCAATGATCTGGGCAGCAATGTTTAAATATCTGGCCCTTACTTCCTTTACTATAGGTATTGAAACTATCTCCATTTTACAAATGAGGAAATAGGACAATATTGATCCAGTTCTGTAATTAACATAGATGTCAAGATTCTCAAAGTTCTCAATACTGTTATACCAAACTTTGTCCATCTCAATTAAATGGGCTATACTGAGAATCTTCACCCATACATTAATAGAGAGGGGTTTGTTTGTTTTTTTTGCCTTGGTATCAACTTTGAAATCTATCAAGATATACCAAACAGACATATAAACATAGCTTTGTGGTAGTTATAGACAATACACTTCCACCGGGTTCGTGGTTGTAATTTTCTATTCTGGAACAGTTAGATGAAGACAGCTTGTGATTAATTGCTGGGGTATAGGAGTATAGGTGTTCTAAAGGTAAGATGTAGGATGGGAAGTACCACTTATTCCAAAATAACATAGTCCGTTCATGACTATACTACAAGCAGTTATTTTGACATAATGTCAACATAACGTTGAGCTGGAGGACTTTACTCCAACTTCTGTAACCCTCATTTTACAAGGAGTAAGAGAAGTCGGAAGAAGAGTGCTCTCCCTTGGACTTCCTGCTGTGTAGACAGCGGCACAAGATGAAATAAGCAATTTCAATGTAATCTACGCAATTGATGTATCAAGTTGTGCAGCTTATTTTGGCTTAGCTCTGCTGTGCAGATGTGCCCTTTGAAATGAGTTTAATCAAAGTGCTCATATATACCTTTCATGTATTTATGTACCATTTCTAAGACCTTTGCCTCTAGTTATTTATATATTAATTACTAATCCACTAGAAGTAAGCTTAAAAGTATTAGTCTGCTCTGTGGTTGAAGTAATTAACAGGACTGTTCAAGTTCATTTAAGTGTAAAAGTCAGCCTGTGGAACTCCTTGCCAGAGGATATGGTGAAGACTGGGACTTTAACAGGGTTAAAAAAAGAACTAGATAGATTCATGGAGGTTAGGTCCATCAATGGCTGTTAGCCAGGATGAGTAGGAACGGTGTCCCCAGCCTCCATCTGTAAATGGGTGACAGGAGAGGGATCACGTGAGGATTTCCTGTTATGTTCCTTCCCTCTGGGGCACCTGGTATTGGCCACTGTCAGCAGACAAGATACTGGGCTAGATGGACGCTTGGTCTGACCCAGTATGGCCGGTCTTATGTTCTTATCACAGTGGTTTAATAGTTGTTTTATTACTGGAAAAACTCACAAGATACAGTGACATTCTGCACCAGCCATTTAGTAGAACAGAAATCATGATATTGTAATAGGTCATTGTTACAGGATAATGTCTCCCAGTTTAAAAGTATTCCTCACAAGCTCATGTATCAGCAGTAGATTTGCAATATTGCATGTTTTCAACTGGTGAGAGAGGACTTAAGATATTTTCTCTTCTCAAATAGATCTTCTTGTTCTTGTTTGAATGGAGTCCCTGTGGGTGCATCACTTTACGTGGTAGTGCATCCCAGTACTGTCAATCAGAGATTTAAGGTGATAGTGTCTGCGCAAGTCACACATATGCAAACTGCTCTTTTCAACTGCATACAACCCAACCCCTTAGCCATTTTTATAGACATTGCATATGTAATCCATTTTAAGCCAGAAATCCCTTTTCCCATTAAGTTCCTTCTCAACTGTCCTTGGCTGCAGAAAAAGCTCAGGGGCTGTGCTTCATCACATCTAAAACTATTAGAAAAAATCATAGTTTGATAGTTAAGAGTTGAGATATTTGCTTAGGTATTCGTATAGAATTTTTTTTTCCTTGTTAGTCCATTAGACACTCTCCCCTTACAGGATGGTTATTAGTGAAAATGACACAGTTCCCACATTTCAAACACTGCTAATCCTGCTGCAATGCAATGCCCATTTCAGATGGCCAATTCTGACATGTTTGCTGCCTCGGTGAGGGGCATATACCCCAGAAATGCCCTCAATGCAGCTACCTAAGGCTAGAGCCCAATGGGAAAAGGGATTTCTGGCTTAAAATGGATTACATATGCAATGCCTATAAGGATGGCTAAGCACGATGTACATTCCAATAACACACACAGCTTACACAAAAGACTCACTGTCCCAACGAATGTGTTGAATCCTCTCCAATGGTGGTCAAGGCCACAAATTGTGTAATAGAAGTATCTCTTTCCTACAGGAGCACCCAACAACTGCAATCACTGCAGATGCTTTCCTGAGGGTAGGGAGTGCACATGGGTCAAAGGGCAAATGATCTCCAGAAGAGACCCACCAACACATCAATCTGCTAGAACTGCACACCATATGCAACACCTGCAGGTGCTTCCTACCTCTCATACAGAACAAATTGACTCAGGTGACCAACAACATTGTCTTCATGTTTCACATAAATAGATAAGGAGGAGACTGCACTCTCTGTGCACAGAAGTCATGAAATGGTAGAATTGGTGCATACAGCACCAACAACTTCTCAGCATATTATCTGTCAGGCAACTACAATGTGACAGCGGATATACTCAGTGGATAGTTCTCTCAAGACCAAGAATGGCAGATGAATGGAGAGGTTCTCAGCTCAATGTTCTGCAGAAAGGGCACACCCACCATTGACCTGTTCATATTCCCAACAAACTGAAAATGCCCATTGTTCTGCTCAAAAGTGGGATAGGGGCAATAATTGCTGGGGGATGTTTTCCTGCTCAAATGGAAGGCCCCATTTCTGTATGCATTCTAACTAATACCAGTGATAGTGCATATGATTTATAAAATCCAAAGGACAAGACTAAAGAGATTTTTCATAGTCCCAAATTGGCCCGGAGAGGCATGATATCCTTACCTATTATGCACAGCGATACGTGCACTGAGAGATCTCATTTGCCAAACAGCTCTGCTCTCTCAGTACAACAGACAAACTCACTATCCAGACAAGGAGGAACTCCACCTATAAGTATGGCTCCTGGATGGTTCTATTGTAATGAAATAACCTGCTCTGAATAGCAGGAAAATTCATGCGTGAAAAATTTATGCCCAGAAATAGAAGTGATTCTTCACTTGATGCCAAGGAATCCAGTTGGCAAATGAGTCAGTACCAGAGCCAGTGATCTTGCAATACCTGTTCAAGCTCAAAAGTTCTGGCTTATCAGTGAGCTCAGTTTGAGGCCACCTGATGTCCATGTCAGCATTCCATCACAAGACAGATGGAACATCAATGTTTACTCTCCCAGTGATCAGAGTTCCTAAAGGGCCTTGGTACTGTGCATCAGACCACCTTTTAAACTGCTCACCACTGGTTCACTACTCCATTTATCAATTAAAGTGGCATTCCTAGTCGCCATTACTTCAGCCAGAAGGCTGAGCGAGAGAGTAGCACTCGTGATTGACCCCCTTTATACTACATTTTTCAAAGAAAATGTCACTTTTTCTACATAAGGTTCTTACCAAAAATAACCCCTGAATTCTACTTGAATCAATGGATTCACCTCCCAACAATTTACCCTAAGTCTCACAGTAACCCCATGAAGACTGCTTTACACACTCTAGATGTCAGAAGAGTGATAGTGTTTACCGTGATAGAACAAAACCATTCTGGAAATCCCCTAGACTCTTCATTTCAACTACAGAGCATTCCAAAGGGGAAGCTGTCTACTCATCGACTTTCAAAATGGATTTCCACATGCATTCACATAAGCTATCAGATCAGGAATGCTGAACCACCTGAACACATTAAAACACACTCCTTGAGATCCATTTCATCTTCCATAGTGTTCTTTAATAATGTACCTTAATAGAAATTTGCAAGGCAGCCACTTGGACCTCTACCCACACGTTCACAGAATTATATGCAATCACAGAAGACTACAGAAATGATGCAGAGGCCGATATCACAGTACTTACCTTGCTCACATGAATCCAAATCTCCCTCCCTCCCCAAGCATCAAAGGGACACTGCTGTATAGTGGAGCACTCACTGGGACTCCACTTGGAGAAGTTACTTACTGTAGTGGGCAGGGCTGGCCACTCACTGACCCAGAGAGGGAAGATCACTCTCTGAATCTGGGTGGGCCAAGTCTTGTCCTGCCCCTTTAACTCTCTGGAAGCCAAGGGGCAGAGCAAGTAGTATAAAAGCCCAGTCCAGGAGCTTAGTAAGGGCCCAATTTATTGGAGGAAGCAGAGGCCTGCCTTAAGCTCCTCAGCTGGGACGCCACTGAAGACCTTGCTGAGCCTGAGGACTGGACCAGACTGCCAGGCCACTACACCAAAGAGGAGACCTTTCTAACCCTGCCAGAGGGTTCAGACCCCGATGACCCTGAGAACCTGCCATGACAGTAGAGCCAGGTATACTCCGAGGAGGAGTTTGGAAGTGGCCCAGGAAAAGCCAACAATAGTCAAGCTGATCTCCTTATAGTCAAGTGAGTCAACATGTTGCAGCCAGGATCCCCGCTTACTCCAGTTGCAGTCAGTCCTGCCTCTGCCAGGACCCTGGGCTGGGATGCAGTAGAGTAGGGAGGGCCCACGTCCCCCCTGCCACCCCACACCCTGGGTGGAAGTCTCCCCCTCTTCTGCAAGTGAACTTCTGTTTACCTGCACCAGTGTCTAGGCCTACCTAAACTTTTGAACTTCAGCTTGTTTGCCTGCCCTGCCCTGCACCAGGGCCTGGGCTGCCTTAATGAACTACTGAACTGCTGTGAGTTTGACCGTCGCACCGTATACTCAGGGCCTGGGCTTAAAGAGGACTTTTGTGGGGTTGTTTACCAGCTTGAGAACAGGCCCAAGCCCCAGGATTAAGCCAGGTGGCTTACACTCACCTTTTGCAGTAACTGGAGTTCTTTGAGAAGTGAGTCCCTGTGGGTGCTCCACTACCTTCCCTCTTCCCCTCTACTTTAGAATTACCAATACAGATTTTACAGTAGAGAAGGAACTGGAGGCCTCAAGTCACGCACGCACTATTTGCAATGCTGTTGGTGTCTCAAGACTCCTACTGCGCGTGCATGACCCACATGGAGACTGCTACCTTAAATCTGGAATAGATTGCATCAGGTCACCACCACCACCACCTAAAGTGAAGCAACCACTAGGACTTGCATCTCAAAGAACTCCAATTAATGCACAAGGTGAGTAACCTCTTTTTACCCAGTTTGTCTAACTACAGTTCTGTTAAGCTAACAAAGGGAAACACAGAACATTATTTTTCAGTTTACTGGTTCTGTGTTTATTAATTTTCCCCATATTATTATGTTATACAGGTGTTCAGAGTAGACAGTCCTTCTGGCATTAGAATCTACGACTTAGTGTTAAAAATTTAGTTAAATGATGTGTTGGAAAATCGTAATGCAAATTTCTGAACCCATATGTATGGCCCATTGAAATCCATAGTACTCTGCATGGTCTGTTCTAGCAATTCCTGACGCAAGATCTTTCCGTAGTTTGCAGTTGATTAGTAAGTAATAAAATGTTGTATATAACAAGAACATTATTAATGCTGCAATTTTGAAATATTTAGCACTGTGCTGCTGCATCCCCATATCCCAAGAGAAAGCAAGTTTGTGAATTACTTCTGAGAAAAGGAGCCAACATCAATGAAAAGACAAAAGAGTGAGTGCTGTGGATGGGTGTGTTACTCGTTCAGGATGATTTCATGGCATGCAGGTTAATTGTAATTTTTTTTAACAGCTTTTTGACACCTCTCCACATGGCATCAGAAAAAGCTCATAATGATGTCGTTGAAGTGATTGTGAAGCATGAAGCTAAGGTATGAATTACTTCCTATATTTTTTTCTCCTAGAATTATCTGTAAGGTGTAATGTAGCACAAAGTAGATAGACAGCGGTTGTAAATTCAGCATTGTGCATAGAATTAGGTTTTGTAAGTATACATGTTTTATACGCAACACAGATGATATACATATAGGTTGAACCTCTTTAGTCCAGGACTATCTTGTGCAGCAATATTCTTGGTCTGACATGGTCAGGGACTCTGGGTTCTCCAGAGTTGGAGCACTCAGGAAAAACTGGCACAGCAGGACCAGGCCTCAGGGATGTTCCAGGACAAAACAGCCTGCCAGTGGCTGGGAAGAGAGCTGGGGAAGAGCAGGCGGGGGGGGGGAGGGAGGGGAGCTGTGGTAAGAGCTCAACTGTTGGGGCCAATGGTGGAAGCCTGGTGGAGGAAGCAGGTACTAGGAGCTGGGAGCCAGGCTGTGGGGCACCAGCATCCGGGGCTGGAGGCCAGGAGCAGAGCCTAGGGGCAAGGACTGGAGCCTGGTGGCCAGAGCTGAGCGCAGACAGGGCCTTGACCTTCCCTGGTCTGGCAAACTCCCTGGTTTGGAATCAGTTAGGTCTCAAGGGTGCTGGACCAGGGACATCCAACCAGTACAGGCAGTCCCCGAGTTACGCGGATCCGACTTATGTCGGATCCGCAGTTACGAACGGGGCCCTTCCTCTCCCTGGTCTCCAGCAGACCAGGGAGAGGAAGCAAAGCGGCGGAACACGCGGGCAGCGGACAGCCCAGACGCGTCTGGGCTATCAGCTGGCTGCATGCTCCGCGGCTTTGCTCTGCTCTGCTCCCCGTCCCCCTGGTCTGCAGACCAGGGGGACGGGGAGCAGAGCAGAGCAAAGCTGCGGAGCCCAAGGGCAGCAGGATAGCCACGGCGCGTCTGGGCTGTCCCGCTGCCCGCGTGTTCCGCTGCTTTGCTCCCCGTCCCCCTGGTCTGCAGACCAGGGGGACGGGGAGCAAAGCAGAGCAAAGCCACGGAGCCCGAGGGCAGCAGGATAGCCACGGCGCGTCTGGGCTGTCCAGCTGCCCCCATGCTCCGCGGCTTTGCTCCGGACGCCTGTGGTACAGCAGCTGGGGCGCTGCCGGTTGGTCCCGTAGCGCCGCTCTGGGCGCCACTGGACCAACCCAGCAGCACCCCAGCTGCTCTGCCCCAGGTGTCCCCAAGTCAGCAGCTGCTGAAAATGACCAGTGGCTGACTACAGGAAGCCCCTGCCCCGGGCTTCCTGGAATCAGCCGCTGATCAGTTTCAGCAGCGGCTGAATCTGGACGCCAGTTCCGACTTACATACAGATTCAACTTAAGAACAAACCTACAGTCCCTATCTTGTACATAACCCAGGGACTGCCTGTACTTGAATAAAATTATATCTATAGACTTGATGAATTTGTAACATTTTAACACACACAATCCTGAAGTTTTACTAATCACTAATTCAGTAAGCACAGAAAAAAAATGTATTTAGTGCTTAATTGAAAGCAATAAAATTGTGAAATTGTTTTACAAAAAACAAAGACAGAAGGTGGCAAATAAACTAGTTAGAAGAATAGTATGTAAGAGATCTGGGGCTTAAATTGGAAGATAAAAAGGAGACAAAATAAAATGGTGTCACTGGCAATAAAATTAAGGTCGAGGTCAAGATGTTGCATAGCTGTGATGACCCATTGCATTTTGGTCAAGTTTTCACTTAGAGAAAGTATGGAAATAGGATGTGCCACTTAATGTAATCACATGTACAAGACTGCTAAAATAGACTTACAATTCTGATTTTGGAATGTGAAGATAGGGCTGGGCAAAATATAGCCCATGGACCACATCTGGCCCGCCAAGCCACCAAATTTGGCCATCAACACAGTGGGGAGCCTCAGGCAGGCTCCCTGCTTCCTGCACACCACTCAGAAAAGTGGCTGTTGGGATCCTGTTTGTCTTTGAACATCTGCATGCCCAGGGGAGGGGAAGAGGCTTTGTGTGCTGCCCCTGCCCCCTAGCACAATCCCAATGACTGGAAACCGGCCAATGGAAGCTGCCTATTTGAAGAACGGGCAGCACACAAATCACCCCTCTCCTTCTCCTCTCAGGCTCTCAGCTATTCACAGACCCACATGGCCCTTGCCCAAGCTTCCTGCTGGGCTGCTGGCCGGGAGTCGCCCAGGTAAGTCTCCCGGCCAGAGCCTGCCTCTGGCATCACAGCCTGTCCCTCCTCCCTCACATAAACTAAACCCTCTGTCCCAGGTCACAACTCAAACCCTGCACCTCTCCTGCACTCCAGTCCCCTGCACTAAGTCACAACCATCTCCTTCACCCCAAACTCCCAGATCCCACACCTCCTGCTGCACCCCAGTCTCTTACCACGAACTTCCTTCTCCGTCTATCCTCCATATCAGACCCTGCACCTCCTCCATTAATATCATGGAAAACTGCAGCCCTTGACAGCTTTCCAAATTCTTGGAGTGGCCCCATATCAAAAGTTATTGCCCACTCCTGCTGTAGGACTTCTGACATGGCTGTTGAGAGAAGTCTAGAGAAGGATACAAAGCTAGTTTTATGGTTGAGTTTAGGGATGTTAAAATGCAGTTAATTGATTAGTCGAGTAGTCGATAGAATTTCCATCAACTACTCGACTAGTCGATAGGCATTTCTGCGTTCCTAAACTCAACCATAAAATTCAACCACTGGGGCTCTTGTATGTTTCAAAGGAGGAATGTGGAACTCCGTGTACAGCCTGAGGCCAGTGGGAAGTCCCGCTGACTTCGGGCTGTACATAGGTGCCTGCTTTGGAATGTACAAGCGTCCCCAGCAGGAGCACTTGTGCACTTCAAAGCCTTGGAGCGGGGGACTCATCAGCTGACCCCGGTTCCACGCAGCATTTCAGTGAAGCCCGGGATCAGCTGGGGACTCCCATAGATGCTGTGGGTGAGAGCCGAGTAGAGGTACCATTCTCAGTTAAGTGAACTATTTGCCATGTGGAATGGGAATTATTACTCTGAAACGGGTTTTAAAACTCTGGGTTGTGGCTTGTAAGGACAAGTTACTAGCTGACTGCGAGACACTTTGTTTCCCGTTCCTCCGCAGCTACGGGTGATTGCAGCTCCCGCTGGCTGAAGATCTCTGTTCCCGGTCAGTGGGAGCTGCAGGAAGCAGTGTCCTGGTCCATGCTGCTTTTTGGGACTGGCTTCCACTCACTGCCCTCACAGTGTACATTTCTGGCACCCCTGTATATACAGCCCCGAGGAGGGCTGGGGAGCCCAGAGAGTGGAGCGGGGACTGTGCTGACGGGAGGCAAAGCAGCAGATCTGGCTTAGCATTTCCAGGGGACGAATGACCCCCAGCACCCAAGAGCTGCCTCTGCCTGTTACTTTTGCTTCCTGCTCCAGGAAAGTTCCATGCACCAGAAGGGAAGAGCTGTAACAGGGAGGAAGCCAGGCAGTAATGGCTCATCTAGTGTAGACCAGGCCAGGGAGACAGTTGTATGTTCTTCACATGCTCCTGGCAGTACTTGTGAAATGCTGGAATAGTGGTATTCTTGCAACAGCTTCTGCAGCAATGGCAGGCACACTATTAGCACAGCAGCTGCTTGGGTTAGTCCCAACATTGCTGAGAGTTACAATTGTTAGGCATAGTTGCTCTTGAAATGTAATGAAGGATCAGCAAAATAATTTGTGCCAACATCTCTAGCTACCAGTTATTTCTGTGTCATTCTATGACTGTTTGAACTGGCACTACTTAAACATTTTGGAAATGATTAGTCAAATCATTTTCTGGGTAGCACCCCAGCTTTACTGTTTTGTTTTCAATAAATGTATTGGAGGCTAAGGGCTATAGGGTCCTTGGGTGCCCACTACCCTTGCTATAGAATAAAAGCACAGCTACTTGTTGTATTTAAGGGTAGCAACTAGCATACATTTTTCACATGTTCTAGGCTATCCTTTTCATGGAAATGAGTTACAAATGTTTCTTAAATGAAAATCAAGATTCTCCTTCATAGGTCCTGGGGTCCAAACTGTTGACACAAATGCTCATTGTGAACTTCCACCTATCATTTATGAAAATAAGTTCCTTGATGGTCTTCAATCCTATAAAACTATATTCTTAAGATTCAATGTTCTCTTTAGGTTAATGCATTGGACAGTCTTGGTCAGACTTCTCTGCATAGAGCTGCACATTGTGGCCATCTGCAGACATGCAGATTGCTGTTGAGCTCTGGATGCGATCCATCAATTGTCTCACTGCAGGGATTCACAGCTTTACAAATGGGAAATGAAAGCGTTCAACAATTACTACAAGGTACTATGTTTTTTAAGAAAATAAATCAATTTTTGAAATGGTGTCATACTTTTGCAGCATGAGCAGCTAGTAAGGAATACTATTGAGCTCAAGCAAAAGTATATCTTATACTAGAAGACTTACCTAGCATTGTCCAGACTGTTCAGGGCAGGAGGCTGGTGGGGCAAGGGTGTGCAAGAGTCAGGGCAGGGCTTTGGGGATGTGCCCCAGGGAGGAGGCTGGGGGTCTGGGCAAGTGAGAAGGTGAGGGTTGGGTAGTGTGGAGGGGCTCAGGGTAGAGAGTCCCATCTGGCAGACTTTCTCTCCCTCCCTCTCTCCTCTTGTCTGCATAGGCCTTCTGTCAGCCCTAGCACTCCTCCTCCCCCCTCAGCTACCAAGGGTTGGGGCAGGAGAAGGGATTTAGGGCTACCCGGTCTGCTGGCAGGCAAGATAGCAGAGCTCCAGTTCTGCTAGCCATTCTCTTGGTTGTACGGTTGCACCCAGTGGTCTCTCTGCAATATAGCTTTCCCCTGTGGCTTACTGCCCCCGTGGTCACTCTGGGTACATCTAAACTACGCTTTAGTTATGAAAGAGGATATGCAAATTCTGTGGGAATTTGCATATCTTCTGATCTCACTTTCAAAAGCAGTCTGGATGCAGTGTTTTCAGGGGGAAAAATCCCTTTTTCGAAAAACTGCATAAACCCCAGTTTTTGAGGAAGAGCGGTTTTTCGAAAAAGGAGGTTTTTTTTCCAGGGGGAAAAAAACACGCAGCCAGACTACTTTCACTTTTGGAAGACCCGTAGAATTTGCATATCCTCTTTCGAAAATAAAGCATAGTCTAGACATAGCTGCTCAGTATTGCGTCCCTGCTCTCTGTGCCCCTCCCTTTTCATGTTATAGAAAGCATCCCATTCTCGGTACTTCCTATTTTCTTGACACAACCCAAACCATGGCCTTGCTTTAAGTAAGGATAGGAGGAAGCTACACACCAAATTTCATAGTCCCTGCTTTTCTGTTTAGGATGAGTTCTTGAACAAATGTACTCAGACTGACATGCAGACAGATGGTTTCACAGACAAGCATACAAATCTCTTCTATAGATACAGATTTTTATTTATTTATTTATTGGTCTCATCTGTTAATTGCTACTCAGTATGTTTATGGATCTGCCACTTCGAGTCAGTTTAGGAAAAAAACACTTAAGAATAATGCCTAAGGCTGAAAGTGAGGCTCAATACTGGCTTGTTTTGTTTTACCTTTGTGACTAGAGATAAGAAAGTATAAAACCCAGGGTCATAAAAATACATTTAAGTGTCTGTGTACCCCACTGAAAAATTTCAGTGAAAAAACATGAATATAAGCTAAATATAAGCATTGCAGAATAATTGAAATTCTAAGACTGAATAGGAAAGTATGACTGCAATATTCTAAAGTTGATGACCATGCAAGAGGTGAATTAACACAATTTGGAAACTTGTGAATGCAAGGCTATAACTATGAGTTATGCTTTGTGAATTATATGAAAAGACACATGTTGACTAGAATTTCTTGATTTACCTAAGAGCAACCCCTGAAGTACTATATAGTAGTCCGATCTTAAATATTCTTCTATCTACCGTATATACTCGAGTATAAGCCAAGTTTTTCAGCACATTTTTTGTGCTGAAAAATGCCCCCCTTGGCTTATACTCGAGTCAGCGTCTCGAGAACTGAGGAAAGTGAGTACACTGGTCAGGTTCTAAGGCATCCAGGTTGTTGTTATGTTATGGACTGCACGGCGGGGCCTTTCCAGAAACGGCTTCGTGCCTCCTGCTTGCGGGCGGGCTCAGCGCGTCTCTGCCGCCGGCCGGGTCTAGCCGCGTGAGCCCGGAGCTCCGGCCCCGGTAACCGAGGCGCTCGGGGCGGGGGGCGCTGCCGGAAGCGGGCTGGGCTCCGTGTGTCGGAGGCCGTCACTGCGCGGGGCGCTCGGAGCCTCTGCCGGCCGCTTGGGTTGCGGATGCGCCCACAGGTGCTGCTCGGAGCCAGCGGCCTCGCCTCGGGGCCGCCGGCAGGGAGGCTCGGGGAGCAGCCGAGAGGGGCTCTGGCCTGAGAAAGGTCCGGGCGGGGGCTGAGCTGGTTGGGCCGAGTGTCCGAGCGTCTGTTCCCGTGTGTGACTGGTGCTGGCGCTGGGCGCTTTCTTGCAGGCGGCCCTTCAGGGGCTCATTGGATTGGCGGGAGGACTTTGAGTGGGAGTTACGGTATTTTTGATACCATATTGTTTTTGTTGACCCCCTTTTCCACTTACAGAGCTAGGTTATTGTTTTTCTTTGAAATAAATATTCATGTAATTTTATTGGTATCTATCTTCATTTTTTACATTTACCAGTAGCTGCCTCATTTCCTACCCTAGGCTTATACTCGAGTCAATATTTTTTCCCAGTTCTTTGTGGTAAAATTAGGTGCCTCGGCTTATATTCGGGTCGGCTTATACTCGAGTATATACGGTAAGTAAAATAAAAATACAAATAATTACTTGTATTATATCCCTGTTTTCTTTTATAGAAGGCATCCCATTAAGTAATTCAGATGCAGATCTACAGTTATTGGAAGCTGCAAAGGCAGGAGATGTGGATACTGTAAAAGTAAGACTACAAATGCAGTTTTAATATTTATGAAAGTGCGTATTTCACCAAACTCTATTTATGTTGCTTAAAAATGAGAGCCTTTCTCAGTCTGAGTGCTGTAGATGTATGATCTTAGTCCTGATCCCATTTATAATATGCAAAAACTCCCTGGTTAGATTTAATGAGTAATATTCGCCATTTTTCTGAGTCCCATTCAGTTCTTAATTGAAAAGAAAAAATACTGACAATAGTTATGAGTTTAAAGAAGGGGAAACAGGTGATTCTGTTTGCTCTCTCAGGATGCAGGATCCCTGAAAAGTAAGCTTTTATGTAAAAATTAATTGGCAAATTAAATATAATGTATTTAATTATTAAATCTTCTATTTTTGGTAAATAAAAAGTAACTTTTCATGCAGAGCAGTATTTTATAACCACTGTCTACATGTTTGTTTTTTGTCACGTTATTGTAAATTATTTTTGTTTTGCTTCACAGAAGTTATGTACAATTCAGAGTGTGAACTGCAGAGACATTGAAGGGCGTCAGTCCACACCACTTCACTTTGCAGCAGGATATAACAGAGTGTCTGTGGTTGAATATCTTCTTCAGCATGGAGCTGATGTTCATGCAAAAGATAAAGGGTGAGTACTCTTCCTACTAATCAGAAGTCCTTGAAAGATGCTGTCTGTGTGTTGTGGTAGTTCTGAGCCCTTGAATCTTGCTAACTGATTTATGTTCTGTCTTACTATAAAAACTTTATTATATTTCTTTGGAAAATCCTTCCTATATAATGCTATAAGGCATTCTCACTCTCTAATGCAATGGTTCTCAAACTTTTTGGCCTGCGGTCCACCCCACTCAACACAGATATTTCCACGGACCACCAGCCAACCACTCATGATGTCAGCATGGGTGCAGGAGTGGGTAAGGGGGGTCTGGGAGGTAGGGAGTGAGGAGTAGGTTCATGGTGGCAGAGTCTGGGAGTAAGGGAGGGTACAGGAGTGGGGTGGTGTTTCTGCAGGAGTGAGCTGTGAGGAGAGTGGGGGTTTGGCTCTGTGCTTTCCACTGCTCCCCAGCACCACTCCCTGCTACTCCCACTGACCCTGATTCTGGCCAATGGGAGCAGCAGAGAACACCTCCAGGTGAGTGGTTTCCTGGGCTGACGGGGGAAGGGAGAACGGCAGCATACAATCCACTTCCTTCCCCCACAAGCCATATCTGGCCTACAAGGCTTGCCAATGGGAGCAGATACCTGGTGTTGGGACTCCAACCTTGCACAGGGACCATGTGGCTGAAGCGCCAGTGCAGGCTCCCCATTGCAGGGGCTGTGAAGCCTGAGCCTGCGGCCCACCTGCAAGATGGTTGCAGACCACACTTTGAGAACCACTGCCTTACATTACGGCTGTTAAGCAAAGTAAGTTGTCATGGGATAAAAGGGAAAGTCCTCTCATAGATCGCTAACTGATTAACAGATAGCAAACAAAAGAACATAAGAACATAAGAACGGCCGTACTGGGTCAGACCAAAGGTCCATCTAGCCCAGTATCCTGTCTGCCGACAGTGGCCAGCACCAGGTGCCCCGGAGAGGGTGGACCGAAGACAATGATCAAGCGATTTGTCTCCTGCCATCCCTCTCCAGCCTCTGACAAACAGAGGCCAAGGACACCATTTTATCCCCTGGCTAATAGCCTTTTATGGACCTAACCTCCATGAATTTATCCAGCTTCTCTTTAAACTCTATTATAGTCCTAGCCTTCACCGCCTCCTCTGGCAATGAGTTCCACAGGTTGACAACACGCTTTCTGAAGAAGAACTTCCTTTTATTAGTTTTAAACCTGCTACCCATTAATTTCATTTGGTGTCCTCTAGTTCTTCTATTATGGGAACTAATAAATAACTTTTCTTTATCCGCCCTCTCCACACCACTCATGATTTTATAGACCTCTATCATATCCCCCCTCAGTCTCCTCTTTTCTAAACTGAAAAGTCCCAGTCTCTTTAGCCTTTCCTCATATGGGACCTGTTCCAAACCCCTAATCATTTTAGTTGCCCTTTTCTGAACCCTTTCCAAGGCCAAAATATCTTTTTTGAGGTGAGGAGACCACATCTGTACACAGTATTCAAGATGTGGGCGTACCATAGTTTTATACAGGGGCAGTAAGATGTTCTGGGTCTTATTTTCTATCCCTTTCCTAATAATTCCTAGCATCCTATTTGCCTTTTTGACCGCCGCTGCACACTGTGTGGAAGTTTTCAGAGAACTGTCCATGATAACTCCAAGATCTCTTTCCTGATTTGTCGTAGCCAAATTAGCCCCCATCATACTGTACGTATAGTTGGGGTTATTTTTCCCGATGTGCATTACTTTACACTTATCCACATTAAATTTCATTTGCCATTTTGTTGCCCAGTCACTCATTTTGGTGAGATCTTCTTGGAGTCCCTCACAGTCTGCTTCTGTCTTGACTATCCTAAACAGTTTGGTATCATCTGCAAACTTTACTACGTCCCTGCTTACCCCTTTCTCCAGATCATTTATGAATAAGTTGAAAAGGATTGGTCCCAGGACTGACCCTTGGGGTACACCACTAGTTACCCCTCTCCAATCTGAAAATTTACCATTTATTCCTACCTTTTGTTTTCTGTCTTTTAGCCAGTTCTCAATCCAAGAAAGGACCTTCCCTCTTATCCCATGGCCATGTAATTTACACAAGAGCCTTTGGTGAGGGACCTTGTCAAAGGCTTTCTGAAAATCCAAGTATACTATATCTACTGGATCCCCCTTGTCCACATGTTTGTTAACCCCTTCAAAGAACTCTAATAGATTAGTAAGACAGGATTTCCCTTTACAGAAACCATGTTGACTTTTGTCCAACAAATTATGTTCTTCTACATGCTTCACAATTTTATTCTTTACTATTGTTTCGACTAATTTGCCCGGTACTGAAGTTAGACTTACCGGTCTGTAATTGCCAGGATCGCCTCTAGAGCCCTTTTTAAATATTGGTGTCACGTTGGCTACCTTCTAGTCATTAGGTACGGAAGCCGATTTAAAGGATAGGTTACACACCACAGATAATAGCTCAGCAATTTCCCATTTAAGTTCTTTTAGAACCCTTGGATGAATGCCATCCGGTCCCAGAGATTTGTTAACGATATTCCTAAAGATAGGAATAAATGGTCATTTTGAGGAATGGAGAGACACAAATATTAGCCTCCCACCCCCAATGGATCTGTAATGGGACCAGTACTATTCTACTTATTCATAAATGATCTGGGAAAAGGGGGTAAAGTGTGAGGTGGCAAAATTTGCAGATGATACAAAACTATTCAAGAGAGTTAAGTCCAAAGCAGACCATGAAGAGTTACAAAGGGATCTCTCAGTATTGGCTGACCTGGCAAAAAATGGCAGGTGAAATTGTATTTATAAATGTAAAAGTAATGGACATTGGAAAAAATAATCCCCAAAGTACATATAAAATGATGGAATCTAAATTAACTGTTACTACTCAAGAGATTTTGGAGTCATTGTGGTTAATTCTCTGAGAACATCCACTCATGCTATGACAGTCTAAAAAGCTATCCCTTCCCCAATATCCTGTTAACAGAAAATATCATATTGTGTCTTCAAAAATCCATGTTATGACCGCATCTTGAATACTGTATGTAGATGTGGTCGCCTCTTCTCCATAAAAGATAAATTGGGAATTGGAAAAGGTTCAGAAAGGGTCAACAAAATTATTAAGGGTATAGAACAGCTGCCATTAGAGGAGTGATTAATAAGACTGGGACTATTTAGCTTTGAAAAGAGATGACTAAAGAGGGATATGATAAAAGTATTTAAAACCATGACTGGTGTGGAGAGAGTGTAAATAAGAAAGTGGTAGGCCAGGTCTATTCTGCAGGGGGAGGGTCGGCTTGAAGTACGCAACTCTGGCTATGTAAATAACATAGCTGGAGTCAACGTACCTTAAGCCAAGCGTGACACCATCTCCACAGCAGGAGATTGATGGGAGAGATGCAACAGCGAGGAATGCTAGTGCCAATGGGGCACACTCAGCGTTCAATTTAGTGGGTCTTCACTAGATCCGCTAAATTGAACCCTCGAAGACTGATTGCCGGAGTGTCAGTCCTGTAAGTGGAGACATGGCCTTTCTCCTTGTAACACAAGAAATAGGGATCAGCCAATGATAATATTAATATGCAGCACATTTAAAAGAAACAAAAGGAAGTATTTCTTTACAAACATACTGTCAATCTATGGAACTCTTTGCCAGAGGCTATTGTGAAGGTCAACATTCTATCTGGATTAAAAAGAGAACTAGTTAAATTCAGGAGGATACATCTATCAAAGGCTATTAGCTAGATTGGGCCAGGTTGCAGAGCCATGCTCTGAAGTGTCCCTAGCTCTGTTTGCTAGAAGCTGGGATTGGGTGACAGGATGGGTCACTTGATTACCTGTTCTGTTCATTTCTTCGCAAGCACCTGGCATTGATCACTGTTGAAAGACAGAATACTGGGCTAGATGGACCTTTGGTCCGACCCAGTATAGCCTGCCTTATGTGTTCATATGTTCATACAGTTATCCTCACTGATAAAACTAAGGCCACTTTAGTTGATAAAAGAAGTAATGAGCATTTTTAGCATTGGATTTTTAAGGATGTAAAGCCTTTGAAAGAGAAACGTGCATTCACAAGGGAAATCTGTACACAATTATGAAAATAAAGATTAGTCTTGCAGTATTTCTAAGTACAGTAAAACTCCATTAGTCCGGCATCCAATGCTCCGGGACTCCTGATGGTCTGGCACCATCAGGAACCCAGAAGTGCTGGGGGAGCCGGACAGGCTTCCCCGATTCAGCTGCTGCTGAAACTGACCAGCAGCTGAATTGGGGAAGCCGGGAGTAGAGCATCTGGGATGCTGCCGGGTTGGTCTCGTAGCGCTGCCCCTCGGGGCTGCGGGACCAACCCGGCAGCACCCCAACTGCTCTTGGGGACGCCTGGGGCAGAGCAGCTGGAGTGCTGCCGGGTTGGTCCCGCAGCGCCAAAGGACGGCGCTGCGGGACCAACCCGGCAGGACCCCAGCTGCTCTGTCCCAGGGGTCCCCGATTCAGCCGCTGCTGAAACAGATCAGCGGCTGATTCCAGGAAGTCCGGGGCAGAGCTGCTCTGGCCCGGGCTTCCTGGAATCAGCCGCTGATCTGTTTCAGCGGCGGCTGACTTGGGGACCCCTGGGGCAGAGCAGCTGGGGTGCTGCCGGGTCGGTCCCGCAGCGCCGTTCTTTGGCACTGCGGGACCAACCCTGCTGCACCCCAGCTGCTCTATTGCAGGCATCCCCGATTCAGCTGCTGCTGAAACTGACCAGCAGCGGCTGAATCAGGGACTCCTGGGGCAGAGCCGGACTATCGTAAGGGGGGGCTATGAGGGGTCTGGGGTGGCATCCCTTCCCACCCCACTCCAGACCCCTCATAGCCCCCCCTTCTGATAGTCCGGCATATCTGATAATCCGGCACCCCCTGGGTCCTAAAGGTGCCGGATTATCGGAAGCTTACTGTATATGGGTAGCTACCTGTTTTTCATGTTTTATTATCTTGATTTCTCTTCAAAAGCTTAAAAAACCCCGATGATTTCTAAAAAGTTGTAGAATATTCATGGTGCTATAGTTAGAGCTGTTTTTGACATAATTATTTATGTAAACCGAAAAATTAGCCTGTATTAATAGAAGTTTGCTTAATCTTGTTTTTAGAGGGCTTGTTCCTTTGCACAATGCTTGTTCCTATGGTCACTATGAAGTAGCAGAACTGCTTGTTAAACATGGTGCAGTTGTAAATGTTGCTGACTTGTGGAAGTTTACTCCCTTACACGAAGCTGCAGCAAAAGGAAAATATGAGATCTGCAAACTTCTACTACAGGTACTTTATAGGTTGATAGAAAGGAAGTTAACCAATGAAAATAAGTGTGTTATGTTTCATCTGAAGAGTGCGGAAGAGCTTCTATTAAGAAATAGATTTTATTTGTGTTGGGTTTCCAAACAACGGTTATTAAAAATGAATTTTAAAATTAAGCAATATGTTTTAAGGGTAGGCTGTCCTTCCTTTTACAATGTGTGGACAAGTGAGATGAGTACTTAATTTCTTCTGGGCTTTTAATACTCTACAGCATGGTGCTGACCCCACAAAGAAGAACAGAGATGGAAATACTCCTTTGGATCTTGTTAAAGATGGTGATACTGATATTCAAGACCTACTTAGGGGAGATGCAGCTTTGCTAGATGCTTCCAAAAAGGGTTGTTTGGCCCGAGTAAAGAAGCTTTGTTCACCTGACAACGTGAATTGTCGTGACACACAAGGAAGACATTCAACACCACTACATTTAGCGGGTTAGTGCTATTAAATACTAGAGTTAGCTTAATCCATACTACAGAGTTAGGTTGATATACGATAACTTAGGTCATCCTGATTATGTCTGTGTACACGGACAGTCTTGCCTCCACCGATGTACTTGCCTCACTATGGTGATATCATAACTCCACAAGTGATGTAGGGCTTGTATTGGTGTAGTTAGGGTGATACAGTTTCTGTGTAGACATTGCCAGTTACTTACATCGGTTGTTGGTAATTTCATGGCTCTGTGCTGCAGCCATGAAATTAGCAAAGCCGCTCATAACTTGGGCTGAGGTGGGTGGGGGATTCCAGCTACAGCCCTGCTGACCTCAGGGTCCCAGCTTTCTGGTGGGAGCCTGGCTATATCAAGACTCCCTGCTGTGGGAGTACAGTAGCCATGGAGCTCTGTGTAGAGAGCTCTCCCATTGGAAGCCTGAGACAACTGCTTTGCTCCCAGCAGGGATCTGGCAGATGGGGATGGTTAGGCTCACAGCAAGGAACCTGGAGCTGGTTGTGGGGAGCTGAGAGCCCAGACTTGGCCTCCCTTCCACCCCCCTTCCACACACACTGCCCCAGTGAGGTATAGTGTGGACATCTGTCACTATAATTATGGTACATTAACCTAACATAGATAAACAACGAGAAATCATGTGGCACTTTATAGACTAAAAGATTTATTGGAGCATAAGCTTTCATGGGCAAAGACCCACTTCATCAGATGCAGCCTAACATAGGTTGACTTAAGTTTTTAGTGTAGACATGCTGTTAGCTGACTTGGTTAGATTCATTAGAGAAGAAATGTATTTTTGTGACAGGATAATCCTGAAAGCATAGGAGATTCTCAGGTGTGAAGTGGTCTACTCATCTCATTTTGATGGTGTCTCTGATCCCTACCACTTATCCCTGTTTATTTCTCTCCTCAATTTCTTTGTTGCAGCCCTAAGCCACTTTCATCTTCAAACACCCTCCCCTTACAGGAAACATTTGCATATCAATTTTTTTTCTTCCAAAAACACTTAGATTGCATTCCTGCAAATTATATATATAAAAAAAAGATACATTTTAGCAATATGTCTTGCAGCCTTTCCCCTCCAGTCAAGTGGAACTAACACTGTGTGGGTAGGTTCAGAATTAGTCTTTATATATCATCTCTTGCTCTTTTTCTTTCCCCACCACAAAGCCCTAGTAATCTTAATTATGGACGTCCTATCTACTTTCATATACAAGTAATATCTTATGTTGCCATTATGAAGATTGTCACTTAAACAACTATTTATTTTTAAGGGAAGGATGTACCATTAAAGTTTTATACCAACTTAATTTCTATATTATAGAGCACTGGTTGTAATGTATTGTTATCAATTTGCATTACATACATGCATTATTCTCAGTGGAACTGAGCCCAAAGGTTGTCATCAGTTAAGATAGTCACCATTTCTATACTGCCTGTTCACAAGGAAATTTAGACTTTTTGCAAAGATAATGAAATGTAGCTACCCTGTGTTTCCTTTTCCATTCCAAAGGGTAGAGGAGTGAAGAGAAAAGCAGGGCTTATGTGGATTTGCATGGGGATGTTACAGCTAATGCTTAAATGTGTCTGTTGAAAAAAACTATGAAGTTAATGCACACATTTTGTTAGCTGTTTTCCACAAAAGGTGAAAAGAAGTTTGCTGCTTAACTTTTTTGTTGGTTAGTAAAGGAATAGCCGGTATATTCGGTTAAGTTGATTTTTCTTTATCTTCTTTGGTTTGATGTCAGGTATGGTTGTCTGTAGTAACCTTAACCATTAACCGGATCTTGTCAAATCTAGGGAGTTTTCAGTGAGAATAACAAATCAGGATTCTTACCTGTAATGAAGAGTTTCTACGTCGTTATTGAGCAGTACCCTCCCTGCTTGCCTTGCCTTTTCAATTTCTCCTTAAAACCAGGCACCAGCAAGGGGAGAGAGGACATCATGTAACTGATACCTGGCCAATACAGTGACCGTGCTAATGTGGGCCCAGCAAAGCTTGCAGATTGAAGGGGGTTGCCAGCTTAGTGGGATTCAGCAGTAGTGGTGGAGAAAGATGGAAGAAAACTGAGGCTACGTCCAGACTACAGGCTTCTTGAGCAAGAAGCATTTTTCAGAAAAGATCTTCTGAGAGAACTTCTTGCACAAGAGAGCATCAAAAGAGTATCAAAAAAGCAGTGCGCTTTTTCGAAAAATAGCATCCAGGCAGTTTGTGTGCTATCTCATGTAAGTAGTGGTATGGACAGAATGGCCACCATGACATTTGTGCTTTTTCTTCCCTCTTCTTCCAAAAAAGCTACCTCTTCCCTGTCCCCACACACCTTTTTGCGAAAGAGCTCTTTCGCAACAATGCTTCTTCCTTGTAGAATGAGGATTACCAATTGCGCAAAAAGCCCTCTCTTCTTTTGATTTGCTGTCGATAGATGGCACTTGAAGTGTGGACGTAACTCAAGTTTTTTCCGACAAAACTCCGTAGTCTACTCTAGACATAGCCTGACTGGTGAAAAGAGACAAAGAAGGGTGGTGTGAAAGTGGGTTGTTTTTGTCAGGAATGGAAACAGAGAATGTTCTAGTCATCAGAACGAAGATGCTTATTGAAATTTTCTATTTAATTGCTCACGCCATTAGAAATATAACTTTTTGTAAATGAAGAATTTAAATTTTCATCAGTACTGTTGATGCCACAGTAATGTGTGTATTTTAGAGGCCTGGATTGGTTTGAAATCCATTAATTTTTATTTTGGAAAATCTTAATATTCAATGCTAAATGTCTAGATGCAGACAATGCATTTATTTTCAGGTAAAGTTGTTGAGTTTGAGAATGTTTGCCTAAACATTTGAAATATTAAAAAAAAAATGTAGAACTGGAGTTCTCCTTGCAAATAAGTGGCATTGATTGTGGAATTGAATATGTAGGAGTCATTTGTTCCATAGTGGTAGTAAATGATTTCACACAGCATAGCACAATTTGGCTAATTGTAGATTTTTTTTCTCAGATAGGATTTAAAAATAAAAATTGTATTTAATCAGGATAATTATTCTGACTGTTTTTCTTTTCCTTCCTTCCTTAACTGCTGGTTAGCTGGTTACAATAATTTGGAGGTTGCAGAATACCTGTTACAGCATGGAGCTGATGTGAATGCACAGGATAAAGGAGGGTTGATTCCTCTACATAATGCTGCATCTTATGGGGTAATTATCTCTAACTTGGGGGTGGGAGGGGTTGGAACAATTTGAAACTTCTGAAAAAACTCTGATATGAGCCTAACCACCTCTAAAAAGCTTTTGTCATTGTGTTATAATATCAGCTAATTGGAATTACTTAAATTATAATTGTAGATCAAATTCAATTGACTGACTGCAGAAGCAAAGATTTTAAAATTGTAAAATTACTGTTGGGAATCGTTGCACTGAGAGAGTTCATTCAAAAATTATAAAAATAAGCAGACTAAAAGATGTCCTGTAAAATAGCTTTTCACATATCTATGTTAGTAGAACTTCTCTAGTAAAGATTTCACTTCCAGATCTGCGGGTGATCTTGTGAGATTTCAGACATCTGTGAACCCAAAGCAGGAAATAGGGCCCTTCTGTGTTTGGGTGCAACCTGGAATCAAAATAGTTGGGGTGCTTTCAGATTTGGCAATTTGAATTCAAGCCCTCCTCTAGCTTCCCTTTAATTCAAAGGAGTTTGTATTTGGAATTCTGGTTTGGTCTGTTTTACAAAATAAAGTGATTTCAATTATATATTGATACATTTAGTTCAGAATAGTGTCTACTATTTTATTAGTATTTACTCTTCTTACTGTAGAAAATCCAGAGTGAGTTACAAAAAGGGTGAATTAATAATTCTGAGTGTTATAGTATATTAAACTAACATCTCAGAATGTAACAGGATATTTTATTTTCCAGCATGTAGATGTAGCAGCCTTACTTATAAAGTATAATGCGTGTGTGAATGCTACGGACAAATGGGCTTTCACACCTTTGCATGAAGCAGCCCAGAAAGGAAGGACACAGCTTTGTGCCTTGTTGTTGGCACATGGTGCTGATCCTACTCTGAAAAACCAGGAAGGACAAACACCATTAGACCTGGTCACCGTAAGTGATGGGATCTTTGTAGAAATCTGTGCTTCGTTGCAGTTAGTGATTGTGCTCCTGGTTTCTATAAGACTTTTTAAACACTTTCTTTTTTCAAAGTACGAAATTGGAAGTTTGTGCGAAATTTATAAACTTTGGTTTCTTGGCTGTTTTTGGTTTTTGAATGCTTGGTTAGGCAAGCCATTACACCCACATACATCACCTTTCTCTGTTTTCTTGAACAAGGTGGCATGAAATATCTTCTAACAACCTGATAGAGAGAAAACAAACATTGATTTATTCCAGAATAGACAATCATTTTTAAATTTTACTTTGGATACCTGATCTACCTATTTGACTGGCTAATGTAATATTTGACCACAAAAAACTGCTTTAGAGATTAAATTTAGTCTGACATTATAATAACCTTGTTTTATAAACTTAACCTGGTTGTTTAAGGTTTTGTTTTAGATTATTATAATACAATCAAAAGCTTCACATTTTCAAAGTAATACTGAATGGATCATCTTGCTTCAAACTGAGATTTCTTCTTTCTAAAGTAAACTAGTAATGAGTTTTGGTTTGCCTGTTTGGAAAAAAGTTGCAAGTTACAAATATCAAAACATAGATGTATTACAGTTTTCATTTTGAACATTTTTAAAATCTTGTTTAAGTGAAAGCTTGCGTTTAAATTTGTTCAGATGTTTGCATTAGACTTATGAATATGTTCAATATGGCTTTGAGCTTAATTTTCTCGAGTATTAATTACCTTTATTCCAGAAAATATCTTTGCATGGAAGGCTTCCTCCATTTTAATAAACTGTCTTTTGATATTTAGGCAGATGACATTAATACACTGTTGACAGCTGCTATGCCTCCTTCTGCCTTGCCATCTTGTTACAAACCTCAAGTTATAAATGTATCTCAAACCACGGGACCTACAGCTGATTCCCTGTCTCCCATTCCATCCAGCCCATCCACTCTGTCTGCTGCCAGTAGCCTTGACAACTTATCTGGTAGCTTTTCTGAACTCCCTTCAATTGTTGGTACAAGTAGTTCAGAGGGAGCAACTGTTTTAGAGAAAAAGAAAGGTGAGGTTTTCTTTTATTCTAATTGCAGGTGTGAAAATACTGCTTGAGCAGTTTATAGAAAGTTAAATAAAACACAATTGTGTTGAAAAATAATTTTCATATCACCTAATTTTCATATTACATAATATAGTGAGAGTTTTATGGGTACTCATAAGTTCTTACTAGAATTTTCAGTTTACTCATTAACCCCCTTTGCCTTCTGTTATTATTCCTGTTTCCAAGTATGGTTTAATAAGAAACATGTAGACAAAAAACCCAAACATTTATAATTTCTGAGCTTTTGGACATCTTGGTCTTCGGGCATTTTTTCCAGATAGACTCTTACTGCTGTACTAGTAGCTAAACACTTACTCGTTTTGGAGACCAGGGACCATGTATTTTTAGAAAGTGACCAGAGTGTTATAGGTGCCACCGAAACAGTAATATAAAAGTATATTGTATTAGTAACTTAAATATTTTTCTTACTATTACCAAGTTTCTTAAAAATTATTTTGTTTTCCCTTA
Organism: Pelodiscus sinensis; assembly: GCF_049634645.1. Taxonomy (NCBI): domain Eukaryota; kingdom Metazoa; phylum Chordata; order Testudines; family Trionychidae; genus Pelodiscus; species Pelodiscus sinensis. The sequence goes on from NC_134718.1 coordinate 41,008,984, forward strand.
TTGCAGAAATGTAAGTAAGGGATATATTATGTTGTAGATCATACAAATGTGAAAGCAACATGTCTATTCTTTATATTCAGTTACAGGTGTAGATTTTAGCATTAATCAATTTGTGAGGAATCTTGGACTTGAACATCTGATTGAAATATTTGAGAGGGAGCAGGTGAGTAACTGTTTACAAATATTGGGCTAGAAAATTCTACTACCAGTTGCACCTCTGATATCTGGGATTATCTGGTCTGGCAACATCGGTGGTTCCAGCATGACCATGGATGTTCAATGACTAGAAAGTCCTGGCACGCTGCAGGGTAGGCAGGGGCCTGGGAGCCTGCACGTGGCTCAGTTGGGCTAGGAGGGGGGAGCTGGGAGTTGCACATGGGCTGGGAGGGGGAAACGAGGAGCCAGCACATAGCTCAGCTGAGCTGCTAGAGTCGGGGAGGCCGGAAGTGTGTGTGGCTCAGCTGTGCTGTGAGAGAGTGCCAGGAGCCAGTGCATGGCTCAGCTGGGCTTGGGAGGGGCCAAGAGCTGGTTCGCTGCTCAGTTGGGCAGTGGGAAAAGCCAGGAAGTGGGGAGAGCGGTGTCAGTCCAACCTGTAGTGGGCATCTTTAATTGAGAAGAGGGGTAGCAGTGGCAGTTTAAGACCTACAGGTTAAGTTCCTCTTTCTGTTGTTTTAGCACAGATGAAGTCAGTAGAAAGTGAACAATATGAAATTGTGTAGTAATTTTAAATGTGTAGGCTGTTGTCTTAGCTTGGTAATATATCCTGCAAGTGAAATTCCCCAGTTAGAGAAGTGACTCTTGCAAGTACCACAGGACTGCTTTTTTATGTAGGGTCATGCAATGTGATGAACAAAAAAAGGGGAAGATGGCAGCAGTTCTACTACGAGTTGTAGCATGTTTTATGCTATTCAAAAGCAGTAGTTCATGCCAAGAAATACAGTAGACACAAAGCCAAGGATGAAATGTCATATTAAAACATTCAGGATATTACTTTTGTTACCATTAATCTAATTTATAAAATATTTTCACTTGTTTTATGGCTTGCATGTCTCCATGCCATTCTATTTTATAGCCTAATTTAATTTTATTTCTGAGATTATAATTGATCCTTTTAATTAAATATTTATCATGATTTTTTTTATTAAAATGTATATAACAATCTAAACAAATTATATTGCACTTTGCTTTAGATAACACTGGATGTATTGGTTGAAATGGGCCACAAAGAGTTAAAGGAAATTGGTATCAATGCTTATGGACATAGGCATAAAATCATTAAAGGAGTTGAGAGATTGATCTCTGGACAGCAAGGTATATTTTTATTGAATTACTGAAGTGTTTATAGAGTTCACTTTTATAAAGCATACTAATTTTGTTCCAAATCATATGTTAGAGCTGCTAATGCGATTCCTTGTACAGGTTGAACCTCTCTAGTTCCAACACACTCTGGTCTGGCAAAGTCCATGGTCTGGCATGATTTTAGTCAGACAGATGTCCACTTATCATGGATGTGGCCAAGTTTCCTTTGATCACATAACATTTATTTACAGCTAGCAATCCTGTTTGTTGGTGTTCTAGGCTTATTATTTAGCTGTAATTTATCCCTAAATGTCTTCTAAGAGCTCGGTATGCAGCGGAAGTGAGAGTAATGCTGCTAGATAATATTGGATTCCTGTGGTTCAGTAAATTCTCCAGTTTAGAACTGGTCAGGTTCTGAGAGTGTCATACTAGAGAGATTCAACCTGTATGCTTATTGCCAGTATATGCTACACTGTCTTTGAACTTGAAGCTTGAGTGAGAAGCTTTCACTATTGGTATAAATTGTCATGAATACTGGTACTCCAATTTAACTTTTGTATCATAGTCATGATCTATGTTTACTTCATTAATTGGATTGTAGATTTAGAGAACTTTGTGTTTTGGTGCAGGGACCATCTATTTGTTGTTGTACGACACCTAGCACAAAGGGATTCTGATCTGTGACTTGGGTTCCTATGTGCTAAGACAATACAGATAGTAAATAATAATTCACTTTTCAGAGCAACATGAGCTGTGTCCTTTCCCTTAAAAATGATAAATGAAGATTTAAATATTTTTCTTATAAAAAAATCGTTGAACCTCTTTAAAAAAAAAAAAAAACTTTCAAAAAAGCCTCTTTTCGAAAGAGAGCTTCTAGACTGCAACCACTTTTCGAAAAAGTGAGCTGCTTTTTCAAAAAAGAGCACCCAGGCAGTCTGGATGCTCTCTTTCGGAAAAGCCCTTTTTGCATTCAAGAATGGCTTTTTTCAAAAGAGCACTTTCAAAAAAAGGCGTTCTTCCTCATAAAAAGAGGTTTACCGCAGTCAAAAATAAAACCACATTCTTTCGATTTAATTTTGAAAACACGACAGCAGTCTATACACAGGAAGTTTTTTCAAAAGCCACTTTTTTCGAAAAAACCCTGTAGTCCAGACACACTCTGTGTAAAATATCTTACTGGTAAATGGGAAAACAAGTCTTGCAGAAGTCAGGCATGCTTTCCCTTGCCACCGCTGAGCGTTTGGAGGGGTTTCTGTTTAGGTCACAGATACCTATATTGCAAGTCTGTCTTTTGAGGCATGATTTTTCTATAAAGTGTTAGGTGACTGGCCTAATATTTTAGGGATCCTTTACTTAGTACTTAGAAACAGACTGGAATGTTTCAGGTTGGCAATTAGAGTTCTTGGATGGTTCATCATCACTTGTGGGAAGGGGAAGTTGACTTTTGTCCCCGACTACCACTACTGCCATTATGGACTGTAGGTTCTGTCTGTGTTTAGTTTGGAAGCAGAGGCCAAAAAATTAGCATCCTGTATATCTTCAGAGGAGCAGAATTAAAATGGTGACTCAAAATATTTTAAAAAATTAAAACTTAAGATCCCAAAACCTTGCCAGAAATGAGACTTAAATTGAAAGTTAATAAAATTTTAAAACAACAAATGTTCCCCTTTTCTTGATCTTTGTCTGTATATGGTGGTATGACGTCTTCCACATGCTTATTACTGCAAAATTGAGCAAGGCCTGTGTTTTTTTAATTTTTGTTCTCTGTTTCTGAAACACATATGTTCATTGCATTTCTAGGTCTTAACCCATATCTGACTTTGAATACTTCTGGTAGTGGAACAATTCTCATAGATCTCTCCCCTGATGATAAGGAATTTCAGTCAGTGGAAGAGGAGGTATGTTTTGCTCCCTAGTGTTTAAATTTTTTTGGCATTGTCATATATGAGTAGACACATGAGTTCCAGTAGATTATTTATTAATATAAGACTCAAATATTGCTGAATATAGTGGACATATTCTGTTTTCCTTATCAGTGCTGTCCTATTACGACCTGTGCACAACATATCCACAACTTAGCATACAATAGAACCTCAGATTTACAGACATCTCTGCTAGGGATGTTAAATATTGGTTAATTGAATAGACCATTAACCTCATGAATTCTTATCGTTTACTCGACTATTCTATAGTCCCCGGGGGTGGGGCCGGCAGCCGATGCGCTCCAGCCCCACTTCCAAGGAGTCCCTGCCACTGGCAGCAGTAGATGGTGCCAAGTGGGAGCTGATTAGCAAGGGGGGGCAGTTTAAAAACAAGCTCCCTTTGCAGACCAGGTGCCTGTCCTCCCACACTGTTGCCTCTGATAGATGCAGTAGCGCAGGTTGCCAGTAGCCCCTGTCGAGGAGGTGTGTGAGCTCCTGGATCCAGTGCAATCTGGAACTAAACCGGACTGCCTGCTCGCCTGGCTCCTAATATATTTTAAATGCAGAGCTGCAGCGTGGGTAGGCTGCTGGCCAGGCTGCTAAAAATGTGCTGGGAAGGTGGTGGGAAATGCATGTAGTCTAGAGCAGTGGTCTCCAACCTTTTTACACTCGATCACTTTTTAAATGTCAGGACAAGCCAAGATCTACCCCACCCCTTCCTTGAGGCCCTGCCCTCTCTGCTCATCTCCTCTCCATCACTTACTATCCCCAGCCCTTACACACTCACTGGGTTGAGACAGGAGGTGTGGGCTCTGGGGTGGGAGTAAGGGATTTGGGTGTGGGAAGGGGTGAGAAGTACAAGCTCTGGGAGGGAATCTGGATGCAGGATGAGGTGGAGAAGGGGATGCTGGCTCGGGGAGGGGGCTCCAGGCTGGGGAGTGTTGGGCTCAGGTAGAGGGTTGGGGTGCTGAGCAAGCCACAGGCCTGTGGATATGAGGGTGCAGGAGTTTGGGTTGGGGTGTATGTGGGGTTCAGGGCAGGGAAGTTGGGAGTATGATGGCCTCAGGACACAGATTTACAGTGTGTAGATGGTGCAGAAGTGTTGTGGCACAAGACTGACTGGGGGGGTGCAGGAGTTTGGGGATGAGAAGCTCAGGACAGGGAGGTTCGTGTGTGTGTGTGTGTGTGTGTGTGAGAGAGATTGATTAATATTAGATAATTTTGTTAGACTTTATTGTTTTAAGGGTTGGGTATAGGGCCTGATATCTGGCACTGCTTAAGAGATGTTTGGCTTTTCTTTTTAACTAAGTTCTAGCCCATGGTGTAACTCCTCCATGGGGGACTTTAATCACCCTGACATCTGTTGGGAAACCAATACGGCAGTACACAGGCAGGCAGTTTTTGGAGAACGTTGGGGATAACTTCTTGGTACAAGTGCTGAAGGATCCGACCAGGGGACGTGCGCAGCTTGACCTTCTGCTCACAAACAGGGAGGGACTAATAGGGGAAGCTGAGGTGGGTGACAACCTAGGAAGCAGTTATCATGAGATGGTAGATTTCAGGATCCTGACCAAAGGAAGAAAAGAGAATAGTAAAATATACACCTAGGACTTCAGAAAAGCAGTGTCCCTCAGACACCTGATGGGCAGAATCCCCTGGGATGCTAACATGAAGGGGAAAGGAGTCCAGGACAGCTGGCAGTATTTTAAAGAAGCCTTATTGAAGGCACAGAAAGAAACCATCCCAATGCATAGCAAGAGAGGAAACATGGTAGGAGACCGGATTGGCTTACAGGGGAAATCCTTGATGAACTTAAGCACAAAAAGGAAGCTTTCAAAAAGTGGAAACTTGGACAGATGACCAGGGAGAGGTTTAAATGTATAGCTCAGAATGCCGGGGGGGGGGGGGGTTATCAGGAAGGTGAAAGCGCAATTGGAATTGCAACTGGCAAAGGATGTGAAGGATAAAAAGAGAGGTTTCTACAGGCATGTTAACAAGAAGACGGTGTTCAGAGATGGTGTGTAGCCCCTACTGGATGAAGGAGGTAACCTAGTGACAGATGACTGGAAAAGGGCAAATATTGTGCCCATCTATAAAAAGGGGAATAAGAACAACCCAGGAAACTACAGACCGGTCAGTTTAACGTCTGTCCCAGGGAAGATAATGGAGCAGGTAATTAAGGAAATCATATGCAGACACTTGGAAGGTAATAAAGTGATGGGGAGTAGCCAGCATGGGTTTGTGAAGAACAGGTCATGCCAAACTAATCTGATAGCTTTCTTTGATAAGATAACGAGCCTTGTGGATAGGGGAGAAGCGGTGGATGTCATATACCTAGACTTTAGTAAGGCATTTGATACGGTCTCACATGATATTCTTATTGATAAACTAGGCAAAAATAACTTAGATAGGGCCACGATAAGGTGGGTGCATAATTGGCTGGATAACCGTAGTCAGAGAGTTGTTGTTAACGGTTCTAAATCCTGCTGGAAAGGGATAACAAGTGGAGTTCCTCAAGGGTCTGTTTTGGGACCCGTACTGTTCAATATCTTCATCAATGATGTAGATATTGGGATAGAGAATACGCTTATTAAGTTTGCAGATGATACCAAACTGGGTGGGGTTGCGACTTCTTTGGAGGATAGGGACATAATTCAAAATGACCTTAGCAAGTTAGAGAAATGGTCAGAGGTAAACAGGATGAGGTTTAATAAAGAGAAATGCAAAGTGCTCCACTTAGGAAGGAACAATCAGTTCCATACATACAAGATGGGAAGCGACTGTCTAGGAAGGAGCATGGCGGAAAGGGATCTAGGGGTCATAGTGGACCACAAGTTGAATATGAGCCAACAGTGTGATGCTGTTGCAAAAAAAGCAAATATGATTCTAGGTTGTATCAACAGGTGTGTTGTAAGCAAAACTCGTGAAGTCATTCTGCCGCTCTACTCTGCACTAGTTAGGCCTCAGCTGGAGTACTGTGTCCAGTTCTGGGCGCCACATTTCAAGAAAGATGTGGAGAAATTGGAAAGGGTACAGAGAAGAGCGACAAGAATGATTAAAGGTTTAGAGAACATGACCTATGAAGCCAGGCTTCATGAACTGGGCTTGTTTAGTTTGGAAAAAAGAAGATTAAGGGGGGACATGATAGCGGTTTTCAAATACCTAAAAGGGTGTCACAAGGAGGAAGGCAAAAATTTGTTCCTCTTGGTTTCTGAGGACAGGACAAGGAGTAATGGGCTTAAAGTGCAGCAGGGGAGGTTTAGATTGGACATTAGGAAAAAATTCCTAACTGTCAGGGTGGTCAAATATTGGAATAAATTGCCAGGGGAGGTGGTGGAATCTCCCTCTCTGGAGATATTTAAGAACAGGTTAGATAGACATCTGTCAGGGATGGTGTAGACAGAGCTTGATCCTGCCTTGAGGGCGGGGGGCTGGACTCGATGACCTCTCGAGGTCCCTTCCAGTCCTATTATTCTATGATTCTATGATGTGGGGAAAGCTGACGTTCTCAATGCTTTCTTTGCCTCTGTATTCATGGACAAGGTCGGCTCCCAGACTAATGCGCTAAGTGACGCAAGACGGGATGAAGATGGACAGCCCATGGTGGGTAAAGAACAGGTTAGGAACTATTTAGAAAAGCTAAACGTACACAAATCCATGAGACCGGACTTAATGCATCCGAGGGTACTGAGGGAGTTGGCAAATGTCATTGAGGAGCCTTTGGCCATTTATCTTTGAAAAGTCATGGAGATCGGGAGAGATCCCGGATGATTGGAAAAAGGCACATGTAGTGCCCATCTTCAGAAAAGAGAAGGATGATCCAAGGAACTATAAGCCGGTCAGTCTTACCTCGGTTTCTGGAAAAATCATGGAAGGGATCATTAAGGAATCTATTTTGAGGTACTTGGAAGAGAGGAAAGTGATTAGGAATAGTCAGCATGGATTCACAAAGGGCAAGTCGTGCCTGACCAATCTGATTAGCTTCTATGATGAGGTAACTGGCTATGTGGACATGGGATATACCTTGACTTTAGCAAGGCTTTTGATGCGGTCTCCCACAGTATTCTTGCCAGCAATTTAAGGGAATGTGGATTGGATAAATGAAAGGTAAGATGGATAGAAAGCTGGCTAGAAGGCCGGGCCCAGCAGGTAGTTATCAACGGCTCGATGTCAGGATGGCAGTCGGTTTCTAGAAGAGTGCTTCAAGGTTTGGTTCTAGGATCGGTTTTGTTCAATATCTTTGTTAATGACCTGGATGAGGGGATGGATTGCACCCTCAGCAAGTTTGCAGATGACACTAAGCTAGGGGGAGAGGTAGATATGCTTGAGGGCAGAGATAGGGTACAGAGTGACTTAGTCAAATTGGAGGATTGGGCCACAAGAAATCTGATGAGGTTCAACAAGGACAAGTGCAGAGTCCTGCACTTGGGACAAAAGAATCCCAAGCATTGTTACAGGCTGGGAACCAACCAGCTAAATAGTAGTTCTGCAGAAAAGGACCTGGGGGTTACAGTGGATCAGAAGCTGGCTATGAGTCAACAGTGTGCCCTCGTAGTCTAGAATGCTAATGGCACATTAGGTTGCATTAAGAGGAGCATTGCCAGCAGATCCAGAGATGTCATTATTCCCCTTTATTCGGCTCTGGTGAGGCCACATCTGGAGTATTGTGTCCAGTTCTGGGCCCCCCACTACAAAAAGGATGTGGACGCATTGGAGAGGGTCCAGCGGAGGGCAACCAAAATGATTAGGGGGCTGGAGCATATGACCTATGAGGAGAGGCTGAGGGAGTTGGGTCTGTTTAGTCTGCAGAAGCGAAGAGTGAGGGGGGACTTGATAGCAGCCTTCAACTTCCTGAAGGGAGGTTCCAAAGAGGATGGAGAGAGGCTGTTCTTAGTGGTGACAGATGGCAGAACAAGGAGCAATAGTCTCAAGTTGTGGTGGGAGAGGTCCAGGTTGGATATAAGGAAAAACTATTTCACTAGGGGGCTGTGTCTACATTGGCACCCTTTTCCGGAAAAGGGATGCTAATGAGACCAGTCGGAATTGCAAATGCCCCAGGGATTTAAGTTTTCCCCGCGGCATTTGCATGAACATGGCTGCCGCTTTTTTCCGGCTCGGGGCTTTGCCGGAGAAAAGCGCCAGTCTAGACAGGTATCTTTCGGAAAATAAAGCCTTTTCCGGAAGATCCCTTATTCCTGATTTTAAGTAGGAATAAGGGATCTTCCGGAAAAGGCTTTATTTTCCGAAAGATACCTGTCTAGACTGGCGCTTTTCTCCGGCAAAGCCCCGAGCCGGAAAAAAGCGGCAGCCATGTTCATGCAAATGCCGCGGGGAAAACTTAAATCCCCCGCGGCATTTGCAATTCCGACTGGTCTCATTAGCATCCCTTTTCTGGAAATGGGTGCCAATGTAGACACAGTTGGAGAGTGGTAAAGCACTGGAATGGGTTACCTAGGGAAGTAGTGGAGTCTCCATCCCTAGCACTGTTTAAGTCTCGGCTTGACAAAGCCCTGGCCGGGTTGATTTAGTTGGGATTGGTCCTGCCTAGAGCAGGGGGCTGGACTTGATGACCTTCTAAGGTATTTTTCCAGCTCTATGGTTCTATGATTGTCAAAAATTTTCAGGGTTGTCTTTATTTATGAGAGTGGCAGGGATCCTGTTTTGAGTGGGGGTCGCAGACCCACAGAAAAGTTAGTCTGAGCCACGCAAGTGAGATGCAAAAAAACCAACCCCTCTAAAAACCCCCAAGCCTCGCTGATGTGGCCCCAACTGAGACACTCCCCTGGCACTCCAGGCCCAAGCCAGATTAACTTTTATGGGTTTCAGGGTTAGTGGCATTTGTGGATCCCTCTACAATCTGAAGTGGGGCCAAAAATGAGGAATCCAGTGTGTGGGATGGGGCTGCCAGTGAGTGGGATAGGGATGGAGATACAGCATCTTGGCTACAGGAGCAAGCTGGGAGTAGGTGTCTGGCCAGGAGGGAAGGGGCAGGAGCAAGGTGCTCCTGGGAGTCTGGCCAGGGAGCAGGGGCAAGGTGCTCCTGGGAGTCTGGCCAGGGAGCAGGGGCAAGGTGCTGGTGTGGTTTGGGCAGGAGCAGGGAGCTGGTGGGGGTTGAGGTAGTTTGCTAAGGCAGGGGGCTGGTGGAGGCTGGGGGCTGGTGGGGGCTAAGGCAGGATGCAGGGTACGCATGGGATTCTAGGCAGGGGGAGGGGACAGGGACAGCTTGGGCCAGTACCTGGGAATCCTGTAGCTGCGCCCTGGAAGTGCGCAGGCTGCTCCCCTCCCCTCAAAACAGCCAGTGCGATACCTGAAACGCCAGTCCATTGTGCGCCAGGTACTTCCTTCCCCCGCTGCCTTCCTGTGCGGGGAGGGGAGGGTGAGGGAATAGGAGTCCCAGACTGCGCCAGCTCCAACTGCTCAGGCAACATGCACTGTCGTGAGCAGCAGAGCATGCAGTGTCTGAGCAGTTGGAGCTGGCGCAGTCCCAGGACAGCTCCCCCCTCTACTCCCAGAAGGCAGCAGGGGGAAGGAAGTCCCTGGTGCGAGATAAACCTGGCGTTTCAGGTATGGCACCAGCTGTTTGGGGAGAGGGGAAGAGTACCCTGCACACTTCCTGGACCTGGTGCACAGCTGCAGAAGTCCCTCCCACCCTCACCTCCACCCCGCAGGAAGCCCACACTATCTCCATTGTCGCTGGAGGTAGTCAGCGTGGGGTGGTTCTTGGGGATTGTCATGGCTCCTTCCCCACTCTGGCATGATAAATGCAGAAGTGGAGGCCAGCAGGTGTACCCCCAAAGCCTTATCTACCAGGCTTTGGTATAAAACTTCCCCCAAAATCTTAAAACCCTAGATTTTTGGAAATAAAAACTTCCACTGCCACCACCCAAATGTTAATAAAGAAATCAGGGGAAAGATCATTTGGGAAATCTCACCCCTAAAATAAAAATCAGGGCACACAATTAACCAGTGCCATGTTAATACAAAGAAAAGAAAGAACTTTTATTATTACAACAATATTCCTGTTGCAAGCATAATGACTAGATAGAATATTAACAAAATATACTCGTAGAGGAATTATACCATGGGCTAGAGCTTAGTTAAAAAGAAAAGCCAAACCTCTCTTAAGCAGTGCCAGATATCAGATCCTATACCCAACCCTTAAAACAATAAAGCCTAACGAAATTATCTAAACTTTACCTTACTTACAGAAAGTGAAGAATTGTTTCTTGGAGAGAGAGAGAGACGTGGTTGTCCCTCTCTGTAGCTGCAGAGGACTTCCGGAGACAAGAGGGAAAAACCCAAATTCCTTTGTCCCAGTTTGAAAGTCCTACCTACATTCCTATTGACCACTCCACCTGGCTAGGTGTAGTTAACCCCTTAATCCCTAGGCTGCTGACTAACCCTCATCATCATGACAGGAGTGTGGGGGAGTGAGCGGACCCCTGAAAACTTCACGATTGACTGGTCGAACCCCTGGGATCAACCAGCCGATCACGATCGACGGGTTGGTGACCACAGGTCTAGAGCATTAACTGATAAGCTTTTGGTTATCGGCTAATCAACTATACTGTTCCCTAATCTTGGGAATGGAGGTTGTCTGTAACTCTGAACAAAATTCAGTTCTGACTCCAGCTGTTCAGTCTGGTCCAGGCTCCAGAGGCAGCTAGGAAGCTTCCTTTCAGGCAGCTTTTCCTGAAAACGTGTCCCCCTCGTGTTTGGGGTAGGAGATGGGGAAATATGTGAGACACAATATGTCCTCTTCCAGGTGGGGGGTGTGCATGCACATGCACAAGCACGCACACAAAAATGTTGCTCCTCCTCTAGCTGCTTTAGACTGGCAGTTAGAGCTCACAGCTTTCCCTATGAATATCAGTATCTTCAGCTCCTAGCTATAAGTGAATCCAGCTTTGTTATGGATCCAGAACCAATTTTTAGCTAATAGTGGTGTAATAGTCCAGGTCAGCGGGAGGCCATACTGACCCACTACAAGGGATTTTCTGGTTAGATTATTACAAAATATTTAGAAATACTGTCAAAAAATGTACAACCTTAAAATTCTTATTCTTCAGATGCAGAGTACGGTACGAGAACACAGAGATGGTGGGCATGCTGGTGGAGTCTTCAACAGATACAGTATTCTGAAGGTACCATTCACGTTTTTGTAGTTCTTAAATTATAGCTATGCTCTCAACCTTTCAGTTGCAAGTAATTTACAATCAAGTACTTTCTGTAGTTTTAATGATCGAGCACCATAAACTTACATTATACATTACAAAACACAAAAAAGAAAGAGCCCTGATCCATAGAGAAATCTAAGATAAATATACAGAAAAGCAGATTTGGCCTGAGAAATACATAAACAGGTTTTACAGAGAAAGACAAGTTTGAAGCAAAAGGTGAAGTGAATAAGGAGAAATTGAGTGTGCATCTGGAGTGTGACAAGAGGATAAAAACATAAAGCAAAAAAAGAGAAGACGAGCTTGAGGGATCATATAGGAAAACTTGAAATGAGGGGGACTCAGAGTTATGATTTAAATCTGATTTTAATCAGCTAATAGGGATTCTTCTAGTGATTGCTCGTGTCCATTCCATTTTGGTGTGCACATGCAGGGAGCATGTGTCATCGGAAATTTTTCATTTCACTGTTAGGCCAGCAAGGGAGCCCCCTGGAGTGGCACCGCTATACCAGCCAATAAATACCCCTGCTGGCCCTCAACCCCTTCAGTTCTTCTTACCACTTGTGATGGCCATTGGAACATGCTTCTACAAGCGCCCTTTAGCAGTTTACCTAGTGTTATAGAGTTCTTTGTTAGAGTTTCACAGTTTATTAGTCTTACTATCTTCTTAAGTAGCTGTTAAATGTTATATCCTCTGCTAAGGACTGAAGGGTAGGGCTTCAAGCTCTGCTAGAAGTGCCTGAGGCCTATGCCCTGTGGAGACCCTCATTCTGCCTGCCTTAAGTGCCTTGGTGAGGTCCATTTGTCTGTAAGGCCTTCAAGCTGCGCACAAAGCGAGAGAGAATTGTGCTTGAAGATTATACTTTATGGAGGCAGCTTTGCACCTGGATCCAGTGACCCAGAGCCCACCGGCCTCGATGCAAAAGGCACCAGGCCATCCCCACGCCTCCCTGGCACCACGTAGGCCTCAGCATCGGTCTCAGTCCCCAGTGCCCCAGAAGAGGAGGTCTAGCAGGGGCAGGTTACCTCCAAGGTGCATGCCCTCCATACACCCTCAAGTGGGGCACTCGGTACTTTTGAGTGCTGTGCCTGGACCATCGCAGTCGGGCAAAAACCAATCTGGTCCGTGCCAAGACACCAGGCACAGCACAGCCCTTAGCTTCAGCACTGGTGGCAGCCTCAACCCCAGCCTGTGCTCTGGCACTGGTACAAGGTCCTCAAGCAGTACCAAGTGCAGCACTGAGCTCTGCAGCTGCCGGCCCTTCCCCACTGGGCCAACCGGCACCAGCCATGCCTCCCCCTCCTCCCCAGCATCGGGGCAAGCCAGAGTCAATGGCCCGGCATGCCCCAACAGGTAGATCACTGGCTGCGATCGCCTCCACTCCACCCTAGTCAACCTTTGAGTCAGTCAAGTACTCCAAGGCAGAGTTAGCATGGTTATCCACGGGATCCAGGTCCTGGCACTAGTCCTATTCTCACCACCGGTCGCTGCACCGCAACGCTTCCACACATCAACAGCAGCCGGGCTCTAAGAGTAGGGATGCCAAGAAAATGGACCTCTTCGGCAGGAAGGCCTATGCATCCGGGGGTCTTCAACTCCGTATAGCGAACCAGCAGGTTCTGCTATCTCACTATGCTTATAACACCTGGGCATCCATGGATAAGTGCTCCTTAGGGACTCTCGGCCTGTGTTTAGAACCCTCACGGAAGATGGCAGGGTGGTCTCTTGGACCGCCCTCCAGGCTGCCCTTGATGTGGCTGATGCATCTGCCCAGTTTATGGCCATGGGGCTGGTTTTATGGCACAGCTCTTGGCTGCAGGGGTCCAGAATGCCTCCTGAGCTCCAGAACACAATTCAGGACCTTCCTTTTGAGGGCTGTCTCTCTCCTCTGAGCAGACCGACCAATGTCTGCACGGCCTCCAGGATACCCAGGCCACGTTAAAGTCCCGGAGTATATGCAAGCCCCGCTACCCAGCAGTGCTCCCTGTCAGGCAGAAATACCGCTAGGTTGTCCTAGCAGAACATGAGCCCAGACTTCTCCCATTGCAGCAATAGAAACGTCAATTGAAGAAATGGCAGATGTCTTTCCTGGCCAGCCCATGACTAAGGTCAGGGTCCACCCAGTAGGCCCTGAGGGCCCCGTCTAAGGTTTTGAGGGTACACCCAAGCACAGTTTACCAGCCGCATTTCCCCCCCCCCTCCCCTTTTTGGGACTGCCTATTCCCTTTCTGTTGGGCCTGGGAATCCATTACCTTGGCCCATTGGGTCCTAGAAACAATAGGAAGGAGATACGCCATTCCCTTTCCCTCTGCCCTGTCCCTCTTCAGGGACCCCTCTCACAAGCTTCTTCTCTGGGAGGAGGTTCATTAGCTCCTCACCCTATGGGGCTGTGGAAGTGGTTCCCCCAGGGTTCTTGGGCAGGGGCTTGTACTCCTGGTACTTCCTGGTCCCCAAAGCCAAAGGTGAGTTCTGTTCCATGCCGGACCTCAATGCCTTTATCGCCAAGGCCAAGTTCAAGATGGTGACACTGGCATCTGTCATTACTTCCTCAACTCCCAGAGACTGGTATGCTGCCCCCAATCTAAAAGATGCCTACTTCCATATTTCCATTGTACCTCACCACCGGCAGTTCCTCCGCTTTACGGGGGGCCAGGGCCATTACCAGTTTATGGCCCACCCTTTGGTCTTTCCATGGTCCCCCAGGTCTTCACAAAGTGCATGGTGTCACTGCCACTCCGAGAAAATGTTCCCCTACCTGGCTTCTTCAGAGGTGCTCTGCAGACCAAGTACTGGGCTCACATCGCCCTAGAATAAAGAAGCCCTGGTACCCACCCAAGTGATAGAGTTTGTGAGCACCAACCTGGACTCCACATCAGCCAGAGCTTCCCTCCCCAGGTCCCATTTTGTAGTAATCAAGGTGCCTGTCCAGGACATGCAGGCTTTCCTGATGACCACAGCCAGTGCTTGTATGCACCTACTGGATCTAATAGCTATGTGCACCTACGTCACCCAGTACGCCAGGCTCCACATGCATCCATTGCAGATGTGACTTGCACGGACCTACAACCCTTCCTTTCACCCATAGGACAGAGTGGTGACAGTTCCCTCTGATGTCCTTTGCCCCTGAATTGATGGACGGGAGGAGGTGGTCTGCAACAAAGTCCCATTCTCCGGGTCTCTGCTGACCCTCCAGCTCGTGACGCATGCGTCAGATACTGGTGGGGGGCCCATCTCAGAGACATGCAGATACAAGGTATGTGGCCCTGGGACAACCTCTCCCTGCACATCAGTGTCAGGGAGCTGCGGGAATTCCATCTTGCCTGTGCGGCCTTCCTCCTTCAGCTCAGGGGCAGGTCAGTTCTCATTCTTTAGCATGACACGTTGGCGGTCTCATACATTAACAGGCAGGGCGGGGCCCAGTCTCCTCACCTATGTCGAGAGGTCCTTCAGCTTTGGGACCTATTCATTGGGGCGGATATTCACCCGGTTGCCTCTTATTTCCTGGGATCCCAGAACACCCTGGCAGAACAGCTGATCAGGTCCTTCTCTGGCCATGAGTGGTCCATCAGAGGGCATGGGGCCCTCTGGATTTTCCGCAGATGGGGTTTTCCCCTTCTAGACCTGTTCACCACCTGTCGGAACAGGAAGTGCCAGAGATGTGCTGTTCATCCCCTGGCCCAGGGCCTACTCTATGTATTCATGCCTTTCCTGCTGGTCCACAGGGTGCTTCAGCAGGTTTGGGAATTCAGGGTGTCCCTGATTCTCATTGCTCTAGCATGGTCCAGGCAGCACTGGTTCATGACCCTCCTGAGCCTGTCCTGCGAGAGGCCAGTTGCTCTCCCACTGGTCCCAGACCTTATCATGCAGGACTTCGGAAGGCTTTGCCACCCGGACCTACGGTCCCTGCATTTTATGGCTTGGAAGCTCCATGGCTGAAAGCGGCAGAGCTACAATGCTCAGTGCGCATGCTGGCGGTCTGCTGGGGAGTGGGAAACCTTCCATTGGGTCTACATATCTGGCCAAGTAGAAGCACTTCCACGTTTGAACTACCCAGAGGGGTGTATTGCCCATGAATGCCCTGGTCCTGCTGGTTCTAGACTATATTCTGGATCTTAGCTATAAGGGTTATCCTCTTCCTCACTTAAGGTTCGCCTAGCGGCTATCTCTGCTTTTCATCCAGGCTCCAGGGGCAAGATCCTCTTTGCAGACCCAATGGTAAACAGATTTTTGAAAGGCCTGGACAGCCTTTATCCACATGACCAGCTGCCCATCCCCAGTGGGACATCAGTCTGGTTCTGTCTAAACTTATTGGACCTCCCTTTGAACCCCTGGTGAAGTGCTCACTGTGGCACCTTTCCTATAAGGTATTCCTTCTAGTGGCCATCATGTCAGCCAGTTGTGTGCCCGAACTGAGGGTTTTTACTTCAGACTCCCCCCCCCCCCCCCCCCCCCGCCCCACACACAGTTTCCTTCAAGGATAAAGTCAGATTGCACCCCCACCTCACCTTCCTTCCTACATCTAACTTCCTACGCCACGTCTAACTTCTGTGTGTTGAAGGATATTTTCCTGCCAGTCTTTTACCCCAAACCCCATGCATCAGGTAAGGAACAGGCACTGCAAATGTAGATGTCAGGAGAGCTTTAGCCTTTTATTTAGAAAGAACAAAGCCTTTCTATAGGTCTCCTCAGCTCTTTGTAGCCATTGCAGAGCCGCTGAAGGGACAGCTGGTCTCTGTGCAAAGGATCTCTTTCTGGATCACAGTCTGTGTTAGGGAGTGCTATGGGCTGGCGGGAGTTCCAGCTCCTCCCCTCACGGCACTCTCTACTAGTGCTCAGGCCTCCTCTGCAGCTTTTGTGGCTCAGGTCCCAATCCTGGTCATCTGTGGGGCTGCCACATGGTCCTCTGTCCACACCTTTGCCAATCACTATGCACTGACCCATCAGGCTAGGGAGGATGCAGCCCTGAGTAGGGCTGTCCTCTGCTCAGTGGAAGGGTAAAACTCTAACCCTGTCTCCTAGGGTTTCTGCTTTGGAGTCACATACGTGGAATGGACATGAGCAACCACTTGAAGAAAGAACGGTCACTTATCTTTTAACTGTTCTTCAAGATGTGTTGCTCATGTCCATTCCAAATCCTTCCGCCTCTCCTTCTTTGGAGTGGTCCGGAAAGAAGGAACTGAGGGAGTGGAGGTCCAGCAGGGGTATATATTGGCCGGTATAGCGGCACCACTCCATGGAGCTCCCCTGCTGGCCCAACGGGAACTGATAAGGGAAAAATTTCCGACACCATGTGAACACTGTATGCGCACACCTAAATGGAATGGACGTGAGCAACACATCTTGAAGAACAACAATTATGAGGTAAGTAACCATTCTATCTTGATTTAAATAATATGTTTGGGTTTGTAGGTTTTAGTTACTTTCCTAAAGAAGTCCATTTTTTCAGTGGTTGGTATGACTGCTAAAATATGTTGATTTGCTGCTGCTAAATAGAGACTTTGCATTAATTGTGATTTTTTTTGGGGGGGGAGGTCTAACCAGGAGGATATACTATGTTTACGCAATTGTACAGCTCATTGTATATTTGTTCAGATATTTATTTTTTACATTTTACCATTTTGGAAAATAATAATTTCTTCTTTACTACCTGATGGTTTATACTTGAAACATTTACTAAGCTCCATTTGAATGGAAATCTAATTAAATGTACCAAAACAGCATTTAAAATGTTTCTATTAGTTTTTAAAAAAACTACCTTAAATGTGCTCTATACATAAAATAAAAAGTAAGCTTTTAAAAATGTTTTCTCATGAAAATTAAATTATTAATCAAAGGAAGTTCACCTGAACCTCCATACTCTGGGTGTCCCTGACTTGGGAACACCTGTGGTTTGGACCCAGGCAGAGGGAGGAGGAAGTGGCTTTGCAAACTGCTTTGCAGGATGTGTCCCTCCCCCCACCAGCTAGATCAGGAGTCCACAATGTGGTGCCTGCGGGTGCCATGGCGCCCACTGGGGCATTTATGTGCACCCCCTAGCTCTGCCCCCGGGTGCCCGGCGCATGCACAGCGCCCACCACCCAAAAAGGTTGGCGACCCCTGAGCTAGGTGAATGGCAGAGCAGAAAAGTGCTTCTCTGGAGGCTTTTTCCCTGCCTCTCCTATAGCAGCAGGGGCCAATGCCTTGGAGTGAGTGTGCCTCCAGGAGCAGGGCACCAGGTAAGCACCCCACTCCCATCCCCCTCTTCCACCTGCAAGAGGAAAACAAGCTTTCTGCTGCTTAGCTTCTCTTATTGACTACTAGTAGGTGTACCTGGCATTGCTCAGGTCTGCAGCAACTGAACGAGTATTTTCTTTTTTTTTTTTTAAATAAATGAAAAATATACATGTGTTATGTCAATGTATTTTTCAAAAATGAAGGGAAAAGAACACTGGAGTGAGAGTCTGGGGATAAGGAGGAGCAGGGGGCTTACAGTAGAAGTTTGGGAGGAGGGGAAGGGTTTACCGGGGCCGCCTATGATGGTGAGGGTTGCACTACTCTGGCAGTTATTCCTCCCAGGGGGCCAGGCAGCACCCCTCTGCCAGCGGGCCTCCCCATTTGCTCTCACCCTCAGCCTCCAGACTATTAGGGGGAGGAGGGCAGAACCAGGCTCCGGAGGCTATTGCCCCCTCCTGGACCCACAGCCTACAGGCTATCGGGGGGGGGGGATGCTCTGGGGGCTACCCCCTCCTGCAGTACCCCCCGCCCTCTGCAGTCTAAACATTTACTCATGGGGCTCTCACCTGAGAGGACGTAGGGTGCGCAGCAGTCGGAGGACTCTGTCAGCGGGGGAGGCTCCAGGGGCTGCCCCTGTCCTCCAGTGGCAACCCTCCCCTTCCTATGGCCTGCAAGCTGTTTGGGGAGGGGCTCAGCTCCAGGGGCTGCTCCCCCTTGCAGATGCCCCCCCCCCCCCCTTGTGGCCTGCAGGCTGTCTTGGAGGTTAGGCTCTGGAGCTTCCCTTCTACAGCTGTCTCCTCTTCTCCCCACCCCACCCCAGCCTGCAGGCTCTAGGTTTGGGGCGAGCGGGCTCCTTACCAGTGTGCTGGCAGACAAGATGGTGGAGCACCAACCCTTGCTGGCTACTGTCTTGGTGCTGCAGCTTTCCCTATTGGCCATTCTCAGTATTGCATCTCTCCCCTCTCTGCCCCCTCCCTTTACATGTTTTGGGAAATAGTTCCCAGCTACTTCCTGTTTTCCAGGCACTACCAAACCTTGACCTTAGTTCGTGGCCAGTAGGGGAAGCTGCATACCAAATGTGGTGGTCCTGATATATAGATATAATTGAGGGGAGAGAATAGTCATTTCCTGTCAGCAATTTTTAGGGGGCAGTTCAGCCATCCACACAGCCCTTGAAAGACTAAAAATAATATAGTTATGCAATGCAGAACTTAGGCATTGTGATATTCAGAAAATTTGAGTTGATCTCAAAAAGATGTATATTTTTCCCTGCTTCTCTATATAATCTAAAAAGTGTCATCCTTTAAGATATCATATTGTTTTGCTTATTTAAATAGTTGTAATTGGTCAAGGCTTAGGTCTTTAACATAGGTTGTAATAATTCAAAATTTAAATTAAATGAATAATTAAACTTTACATTTATTTTTAAAAGAAAAATGTATTTAATTTATTTTTTTAAAAGTTTTGAAAAAATCATCAGTTTTTTTTATCCACCAGGGCTGGAGGTGAAGGGGCTAGAACAGGGGCGGACAAAAGGCAGCTAGCAGGCCAGATTCGGCCCACTGCCACCTTGCCAGCACCCTTAATACACAGTACATCGTGACACCGGCTGCTAATTACTCTGGATGCTGGGAAGGGATGGGGAAGCTTCGCACACTGTTCCTGCTGACTAGCAAAATCCCGTTGGCCAGTTTCTGGCCAATAGAAGCTTAGAAATTTTTCTGGAGGCAGGGGCAGTGAGTGAAGCTTCCTCCCTCTCTCACTTCCTCCTTCCTATGTTGAAGCAGAGTCGTACGGAGCAGCCCACCAAGCAGACAGGCATGGAGCCTGTCTCAGGTTCCTGCAGGGCTGCTGTCTGGGAGCCACTGCCTTTGGCACCCCACATCTTCTTTCCCCCCAACTACCTGACCCAGGTCACCACCCAAACCCCTCTGTTTCCTCTCCCCACCTCCTCCAAGTCACAACTCCTTCTCAGACCCTGCACTCCTTCCTATACCTTTGTACTAGTCCAGAATCCTCTCTTGCACCCATCTCCCCCCCCGGATCCTGCATCTCATTCCCCTGCCCCAGATCATAACCCCTTCCTTCACCCAAACTCCCTCGGACCCCACACTCCCTCCTGCACCACAGTCCTCTATTCCAAGCTCCTTTGACCCATAGTCCGAGACCCCCCCCCCCCATAGAAATGCAGCCCTTGACCACTTACCAAAATCTTGAAGTGATTTCCCCATTAAAAATTACTGTCCACCCCTGGGTTGCAATGAGACTGAGAGCAGAAATGCAGTGGTGCAGATCCTTGAAAGTGAATGGCTTAGAACAGACGTGATTTTAACTTAGGTTTATGGTGGTGGTGATTTTACTCACTATGTCACGCTAAAAGAATTGGATTCCATAGAATCTGAGGGAGATAATCTCATTTCTTCTTTAGAAATAAATGTTCCCTGTTTTGGAGTGGCTCTATGCTATACCCCTTATTCTTCACAATGACTGTCAAATGATGGAAAAACCTTCCAATTTTTCCTTCAAAATAAAATTTGAACTCTGATTTAATTATTTCAGATTCAAAAAGTGTGTAACAAAAAACTCTGGGAAAGATATGCTCACAGAAGGAAAGAAGTTTCTGAAGAAAATCATAACCATGCTAATGAAAGGATGCTGTTTCATGGTAAAATCTTGGACATTCAAAAGTTAATCCATTATCATACTGTTAATCCTTAGGGAGAATTTTTTTTGTTGATGCCAAAAAAATTGTCTACATTTATGTGAACTAGGAACCTTTTAGGTTGTGTTCACGGCATCTGTATGGTTGACATATACTGTATCACTTTTGGTGCACACTGCTATTCACACATGGGTTGCCAGCCCTTTAGATTTTTCTGGAGTCTCCAGGAATTAAAGCTTAATCTTTAATTAAAGCTTGCCATCTGATGAAGCCTCCAGAAATATGTCCAAACAAAACCCCTATACACCAAACTGTCCAGGGAGACTCCTAGACCTAAACTCTGCAGAAAAGGTGTCCAACATCTGAGCAGGTTTCCCTGCAAAGACAGGTCAAGAATTGTCCCTTTCTAATATTTTGTGAATATAACAGTGTACACTGCTATCATACAGTGACTATTAAGTGTTTAGTGTGGCAGACTGATATTGCATTACATAGTTGCTTTGACTTGCTGAAAAATGATCGGTTTTAACAAAAGGTAACTTAACTGCTAAATCATAGTTTTTTTTGGCAGGGAGATATAACAATCAATAAGCTCTTCAAATTATTTAATGATTACATAAAAACTGTAGGTGATGAATTTTAAATATTTTTCCTTGTTAATTTACTTCTAGGTTCTCCATTTGTAAATGCAATCATTCATAAAGGTTTTGATGAGAGACATGCCTACATAGGTGGTATGTTTGGAGCTGGGATATATTTTGCTGAAAATTCATCCAAAAGCAATCAGTATGTGTATGGAATTGGAGGTGGCACTGGATGCCCAGTTCACAAAGATAGATCTTGTTATGTTTGCCACAGGTACGTTAGAATACTTTGTACGTGAATCGTTCTTAACCAATAAATGATTTTTCAAGTGCAGTCTGTGTTAGAGACAGTCAAGTCCCCTGCAGAGTCTCTGAAAGCTTAGTAAGGATGTCTGCCTTATGCACTAACAGTTAGAACAGATAATACTGCAGTATGAATTTTGGTAGCCATCCTTTAAAACATAGTACAATCTGCATTGCCCATTCCTGGATCTTTTAAGGTTGTAACAGACATTGCAAGACATACCTCCTGTCAGATCCCAAAAAACCAGAATTGTGTGTCCTGTACATGGAGAAAGTGGTAATTTACACTTGCCCCAGTTGCCTTCCTAAGAGTTTTTATTTGAAGCAAGGCAAGACCTCCAAGCTTCTTTGATAGCCCCAACCAAAGAGAAAGGTATGACACTGTTATTGGAGGAGGGCTTAGGATTCTCTTCAACAGGTCAGATGAGAGAGACTTTCTGCTTGCTCTGTGTAAAGCATTTGAAAGGTTCCCCGCTGCGTTTCTTCCTTTTAAATGTACAAGGAGGGTCTCGAATGAGCACAGACCTACAGATTGGCTCCAGTATTTAGTTGATCTACAAATGTGCTGAAACTCCTTGCCTAGACTTACTCCGTTTGGGCAGTTGCTGCTTCCCAGTAGAGAAGTAAGTGCCTACTCGACTACCTAATAAGCTTATTGGCTAGTTGAGTAGTGACTCAACTAATCACTTCTCCTCCCCTTCGTGCCTCTATCAGAGAGGGACAGCAAGGGCGGGAGCAGGAGCTGGTGCTGAAGGGAGCCAGCTTTAAAAGCTGGTTTCCCCCCAGCACTGTCTCCATTCAGGGTAGGAGAGGCAGAGGCATCCTACTGCTGTGCCTCACCCTTTGAAAGGAAGAGGCTCATCAGGGAACATTTCAAAGGGAGGTGCAGCAGTCGGGACTCCACTGCAGAGAGGACTGCTTTGTCCCCGCTCACGTGGGTTCCCTGCTATGTTTCTTCCTTTGAAATGTACAAGAGCCACAGGCAGCTCTTGTACATTTCAAAGACAGAGACGCAGCGGGATAGCAAGCGCCCACCTTATCGACTAATTGAGTAGTCGATGGAAATTCCATTTCTCTATTTATTGATTAATCAAAATTTAACATCCCTACTTCCCAGGCAAAACCAATAGTCTTCCTATTCTTTGGTCCTCTCTGTTGCCTATACCCTCTTCCCAAGTTAGCTGTAGGCTTCTTGGCCTTCCTTTCCAGGTGAATGTGGGACACTGGTTGTTTCTCTCTTATAGTCTGTACTGTTGCTGATTGTGCCACAGACTGCAAATGTTAAAGAAATTAGAAAACAAACATGAATTTGAGTGGGTTGGAAAGAGTAATTACATTTATTATGTAAGTATTTAGATAACTGGGCATGCATAAGGAAAGGGGGACAGAAGAGCAACCTCATCTAATGTACTGACAAATTCTGATATATAATGGGGTTAATCTGAGCAAGAGTTTTTAGTAGACCTCTTTGTGGTTCACTCTGGTGATAGTTTGAATGTCTATCTTCTCTGAATATAGCTTTTGAATGGCCAAGAAATGTTTTTTTCCTACTTTCCAAATGTTTTTTAGTTGTAAAAGTTTTTCTTTACTATAGGCAGTTGCTGTTTTGCCGTGTAACTTTGGGCAAGTCTTTCCTGCAGTTCAGTGCTATGAAAATGGCTCATTCTCCTCCAGGACATCATTCAGTTACTGGCCGACCTAGTGTAAATGGACTAGCTTTAGCAGAGTACGTCATTTACAGAGGAGAACAGGTAGTGGGTTTTGTTTTTGTTTTTCATTGTTAAAACACACTTAGAATAAACATACAGTAAAACCTGTGTTATACAGTAAAACCTGTGTTATCCAGCACGCCTAGGGATTAGGGCGTGACAGTAATCTAAAAATTCTGGTTATCTGGCGGGGGGAAGGGGGCACGGGAGCTGTGTAGGGCCTCTGGGGTGGGCATGGGAGCCATGCAGGGGCTGTGATGTGGCCTGGTCGGGGGTGTGTGGGGAGGGCCAGGTGCAGCCTGGTGGGGGGTGGGGTGGAAGCCAGGAGGCACAGGTGGCAGGGGCGGCCTATTGGCAGCGGGGCGCACACGGAGGCTTGCCTGCTGGGGGTGCCAAGAGCTGCGGTTGGAGCTGAGATGCTTGCTGCTTGCTTTCGGCTGCCATTCGCTGCTCCCTCAGGTACGTGCTGCATGCTCATCTGAGGAGTGGCCCAGAATTTAAAAGGCCAGTTTCCTTCTTTTTTTTTTTTTTTTCTTTTTCTGTCTTTACCTGGGTCAGAAAGTAGCTGGTTTCTGCAGTTTTCCAGATGCTTAAGTTCAGGATAGCTCAGGTTTTACTGTGCTAAGAAGCCAAAATGCCATTTTTCACTGTTATGCCATTGACACTGAGCCTCTTTTCTGGATTTATTGGAGTTGGCCTTTTAGTGCATATAAATAAAACCTAAGCTTTTAAAATTGAGAATCAGAGGTCCTTGTTTACTGAATACTTCCAGCAAATTATATTTTGTTCTCCCTCTACATGATATAAATGTTAGAGAATTTCTTGCCATATGAGGAAAAGGTGTAAGATGTGTGTTATGAATTTGCTGATAAAATTAACTTGACTAAATCATTTGCCTTTCAGGCTTATCCAGAATATTTGATTACTTACCAGATTATGAAACCTGAAGCCGCAATGGAAGCTTGAGGAAAATTGCTTTTGTAAATCAATGGATCTGAACATGAAGATACCAGTACCTAACAACTTCTAAATTAAATTGAGTTTATTATTTTTTTTAATCCACAGGCATTGTGGCAGAAAATGTGACAAAATCTAGCATTCTGACTTGATAAAGCTTTAATACTGTACAGTGTGTTTTTTAAAATTTCAAAAACTTCCTCTTTTTCAGCACTTTAACAGATATCATTCCAGGTAAAACTGGATTTGTCTGTACTAAATTATAAATAAAATTAACTTGAACTGTGCTTTTTTTAATGCAACACTACATTGAAATCTAGCAGAGACTATAATGTTCTACACAGGACTTCATTTTACTTATACTGTGTTCTTTAAAACACTGCATTTACACTGAATACAATTTCATTTGTAAAACTGTAAATACAAGCTTTTGTACTAGCCTGGTATTTATTTACATTGCTTTGTAATATAAGTGTGTTAGAACTGCAACCTTGTACAAAGTATTTTTTCCAAACATTGCATTGTTCATCTGTTTTTCATCTTACACAGCAGAAAATTTTGATTCCAGGGTTTGTGTCTTGGGAGGCGGAAGAATAAATTTGATTTTAATTATTTAGAATTAGTGTTTGAACAGTTATTCAGAAGTTACTTCTGCAGTTTTATTTATGAAATATGCATTCCTGAGAATCATTGCCTATAAAAGTAAGATGCTCCATTTGATTACTGAAGTATTTTCCCACCTGTTCACTAGAATTTCACACTTCATGTTCATTAAATTGTCTTCCAGAATTTCTGTTGGACTATATCTATAATTAATCAGTAGTCTTCTTTCAGAGTTATTAGATCCTGTGAGTTATGGCTAATAAATTATTTTCCTTGAATGTAGATGGAAATTTAACTTCAAGGATGTGTTTCTACATAAGCCCTGACATTTTAACACAAGGAAGTTGAATATATAATCTGTATTGTGAGAGTGAACAGATAAATGATGTATTTATTTTCTGGCACATCTTGGTTAGCCGATATAAATTGTGGGTGCACACAGAATATGAACATTATGGGGTGGAAGTATTTAGGTGACCCTTGTCTCTTTTTGTTTATGCTCAGGCTGGTAGCTTTAGCAGTAATGGAAGCTGGCTGCTGCAGTGCTTTGTGCTGAGTGAAATTAAAAGGATTTTAGGATCCTAATATGTTGCATTCAGCTTGTTGTATAAAACATGTATGCACAAGCAGAGAGCTACTTCTTTATACAGCTATTGACTATTGTTATCCCATGAATACCTCACGGAGGATAAGGGAATAAAGGAGATAAATCATTTGAGAGAGAGATAAATAAATGCACTGTCCTCTTATTCACCTCATCATAGTTTACCTGAATTCAGTGTTTAACTATCTGCAGTTTTTACCTACATATTTTAAAATATGTAAATAAAAGGCAGATAAATTGTACTTGATATACCATGGGCTTAATTTTAAACTGAGTTAGAACATATTTTATTTGGTTATATTTCTAGGATTCTGTCCTATAAGATGATGATTCTGCAGGTTATATGACCTTAAAAGGTTTTAAATATAATAATTAGCTAAGATTATTAAATTGTCCTAATGACAAGATGATGTAATTATTCTGTACACGAGTAAGTGTACTGAAACTTACAAAATTATGGACGAATCTGAGTAATAAGATCATGAAATCTAGCTCTTGCGGAAAACAATATTGACAGTGAATAAAAGGTACGTTAGTTTAAGGTATTTTTCTCAGCATGTTGCCCACTCCTGAATTTAATATAATTCTGGAACTGGTGGTTATGCAAAATCTTTAATATGATTAAAATGTTCATGTTTTAGTTTCATTGCTAAAATATTTCATTCTCTATAAACTACCTAATGTGTTGTTAAATATTGTGATAGCAATTAAGTGGCACCACAATGTTGTTTTTGTCAGTTTGTTTTTGCATGATATACCTTGCATTCTGAAAGTGGAAATTGTAATGGTTTGATAGTCTTGACTTTTGAGGTGAAACTTCTGTCTCTCGTGCAATTAGGTCTGCTTTACTCATCTTATAGTGTCTTACATGTACTGTACCACATTCCATAACCATTTAACGCAAAATAAATTTAAGTTCACTGGTTTTCTGGCAGCGTGGTAGTAATTACAGGCGTAATGAAAGTATATTGATCAATCTTTCAGAGTACAAGAATGCATATTATCACAATCTGATTACAGGGTCAGGATCCTCTCCCCCCCCCATAGAGCCTCCTTTCAAAGGTGAGCCACCCTGGGGCCAAGGACCTGGTACTATCCCCTGTGATAGAGGAAGATACAGGAGCCACAGTGGAGCCAGATGGTACCCCCAGTGACAGCAGCATCACAGAGTGCAGAATTGATGGAGAAACAACTGGGCGCTATAGAGTCATCATCGTCCTCACCGGACAAGGCCTTAGGGGACCTGGTCCTGCCACTTCCATCAATGTACACTAGGGCTCATCAGGCTCTGCTGAGGAGGTTGGCTGCTAATCTGGGTATTCAAGCAGAGATGGTCCAGGAAGACTGACGCCATGGTTGACATCCTTTCAGGAGCCACTCCAGGTAGAGTGGCATTATCACTCAATAAAATGGTGGACAAGCTGTCCAAAGCCCTATGGCAAACCCCAGCCTCAATTCCTCCCATGCAAAAAGGGGTGGAGAGGTGCTATTTTGTCCCTCAGGAGGGTCACAAACACCTCTTCACACACCCTCCCCCTAGCTCAATAGTTGTGTAGGCTGCAGGGCATCAGAAAGAGCATCAGAGACCCCCAGGACCTACTCCTAAATTGAAGGAGCCCAAGAAACTTGACCTCCTAGGAAGGAAGGCCTACCCCATGAGGGTCTTAGTTCTGCATCACCAGCCAGTAGGCGATACTGGGTAGATATGCCTCTACAATACATGGGCAGCCATGGACAGATTTAAAGACCATCTCCCACAAGAGTCGTGGCAAGAATTTGGGGCTCTAACAGGAAGGCAGAACAGTCGCACAGACAGCGCTATGGGTGGCCCTGGATGCTGCCGCAGTTCACACAAAGGCCATTGCTATAGTGATGAGGAGAAGCGCGTGGCTCCAAATATCGGGCCTCCCCCCCGGAGGTACAGAATAAGCAACAGAACCTCCCTTTTGAAGGGGCGGTCCTGTTTTCAGACCAGACAGATTCAAAGCTACACATCCTTAAGGACTCCAGGGCAACTCTGAAGTCCCTGGGGGTCCATACCACAGCCCCTCACCCTCAGGCTAAATGTGAGACCCTTCCAATGGGGTTTCAGCTCGCACCGGGGTAGGAGGAGGGGCCATAATAATGGCCAGTACAACCCGCCTAGATGCAGGGGCTTGAGATCCGACTCGGATAGGAGATCTGCCGCACCTACGAGCCAAGAACCCAAACCTTCATTTTGAGGATAGGCTCGAGGACAGCATAGCAGTCATACCTCAGTCACCCTCTTTTGATTGCCATTTGTCTGTTTTCTACCAGGCCTGGTTCCGGATAACATCTGACCAATGGTCTTAGACCTAGTAGCAAAGAGTTACGTAGTCCCCTTCCTTTCCATTCCCTCTTCCCATTCCCCCTCCCTGTCTCTCTTCAGGGACCCCTCTCATGCGATTCTGCTAAGACAGGAAGTGTCTACACTTCAGCTCAGAGTGGTTGAGCCTGTTCCAGAAGAATTCAGGGTTTCTACTCCTGCTACTTCCTTATTCCCAAGGCAAAAGGGGATCTACGCCATATCTTAGACCTGAGAAACCTGAACTTGTTTTATAAAGAAAACAAAGTTCAGGATGGTCACCGTAGCTTCCATCATCCCTGCCCTGGAGAGAGGAGACTGATATGCTGCCCTTGATCTAAAGGACGCATTTTTATACTGCAGTAATCCCCACCCACAGGAAGTTTCTCAGATTCACAGTTGGTCGGGATCATTTTCAGTTTGCAGTCCTGCCATTTGGCCTCTCCACAACACCAAGAGTGTTTACCAAATGTATGGCCGCGGTAACAACGTTTGAGGCGCCTCAGGGTTCAGGTCTTTCTCTACCTGGACGATTGGTTGATAAGGGGACCATCCTAAGAGCAAGTGATAAGCCATATTGTGGTGACCAGGAAGCTGTTCTCTGAGCAAGGCCTCCTTATAAACAAGGAGAAGTCCACTCTAGACCCCACACAGATAATAGAGTTTGTGGGGGCCCACCTGGACTCCACCATTGAAAGGGCATCCCTGCCCAGAGGCAGGTTCCTTGCTGAGCTCAATGATCACAGAGGTCCCCTATAACCACAGCAAGAACATGTATGAGGCTACTGGGCCATGTGGTGAGTCCATCAGGTTAAGGTTCCGACCCCTACAGAGGTGGCTGAGGAGTGTCCACAACCTAGCGTGGTCACCTCTGGACGCAGTGTTTGCTTTGCTGGAGTCGGTGCTCTGATCACTGGACTGGTGGAGACAGGCAGAGACGGTATGTGCGGGGTCTCCTTTTTCAAGCAGAGCCTATCAGTGCAGCTATATACAGACGCATTGGACATCGGTTGAGGAGCCCACACAGGAACCCTCAGGACTCAAGGAATGTGGTCCCTGGGGGAGAGTTCCCTACACTTAAATGTCAAAGGCTGTGTCTAAACTACACCCCTCTGTTGGCAGAGGGATGTAAATTAGACATATCAAAAGCGCAAAAGAAGCGGGGTTTTAAATATCCCACGCTTCATTTGCATAATTGCATCCTGGCGCTGTTTGGAATAAACACCATTTCAAAACTGAAACCTCAGCTTGTTCTTTGAAACAGTGCCAGGACCTGATTATTCAAATGAAGTGCGGGATATTTAAATCCCCGTTTCATTTGCATTTTCAATGTCTAATTTACATTCCTCTGCCAACAGAGGGGTATAGTTTAGACACACCCAAAGAGCTCAGGGCAGAGTCAGGCTGGCATGCCAGGCCTTCTTTCCTCAACTGAGAACAGAGTGATCGCGGTGCTCACGGACAACACGACCACCATATATTATATCAACAAACTGGGTGGAGCTTGTTCCTCTCCCCTTTGCAAAGAAACCCTGGAACTGTGGGAGTTATGCATTTCCCAGAACATGCACCTGGAGACGTCCTATCTTCCAGGGTCCAGCAATGTTCTGGCAGACAAACTCAGTCGGTCCCTTCGGGCCCACGAGTGGACCATCAGGACAGATATTATAGAGGAAGTCTTCCATTGGTGGGGTTATCCCCATCTGGATTGGTTTGCCTCACACAACAATGCTCAGTGTCGGAGCTACTACTCATTCAAGGGCCACGGTCTCAGGGGAATGCACTACATATACAGTGGCCCTGCAGGCTGCTGTATGCATTTCCCCTTCCTTGCTAATTCACGAGACCCTCATCAGGCTCAGGCAATTCGAGACAGAGGTCAACAGGGTGGTGCCAATATGGCCTTGCCAACACTGGTTCACCACCCTGTTAGTTAGCAATGGAGGACCCAGGGAGGCTGTGTCATCCAAACCTAGCAGCCCTCCACCTAACAGCATGGAACCTTCATGGTTGAGAAGGCGAGAGCAACTTTGCTTGCAGGACATAGAGAAGGTGCTGCTAGAGAGTAGAAAATCCTCTACCAGGAGCACTGTACGACGCCAAGTAGAGACTGTTTGCCCATTGGGCAGAAGAAGGGGGTAAACCCAATGTGTGCTACAATCACCCTAATCTTATATTGTTAACTACATCTTAAACATCAAGGCCTTGCTACATCCTCACTGAAGGTGCATTTAGCAGTGATTGCGGCCTTTCACCCTGGGGAGGATCACAGGTCCATGTTCGCTAATACAATAGTAAAGAGGTTTATGAAAGGGGTAGACCGGTTGTTTCCCTATATGCGTGTCCTCCTCCCCCCCCCCCCCCCCCCCCCGGTGCCATTCTGGGATCGCAATTTGGTCCTGATGGGTCTCATGAGGATACCCTTTGAGCCTTTAACCACCTGCTCTCTGAAGCACTTGTCATGGAAGGTGACATTCTTGATCGCAATCACCACAGCCATGAGAAACTCAGAATTGAGGGCCCTCGCTTTGGAGCCCCCTTACACGACTTTCTTTAAGGAGAAGGTTAGAATGTCCCCACCCGGTCTTCCATTTCATGTCACAAGATGTTTACTTACTGATGTTCTTCCCAAAACCTCATGCCTCAACTAGGGAACAGGCCCTACATTGCTTGGATGTTAGAAGGGTCCTAGCATTATATATAGAAAGGACGAAAGAGTTTCGTAAATCTCCACAATTTTATATTTCGATAGCTGAGAGGATGAAGCACTCACGGATTTCAGCCCAATGTCTATCCTCCTGGATTACTTTCTGCATTAAGGAGTGCTATGACAGCGCGGGTAGACCAGCGCCTCCACTGATGGCGCACTCTACAAGAAAGCAGGCGATGTCAGAGGCATTCCTAGCACAAGCACCTATCCTTGACATATGTAGGGCGGCCACGTGGTCCTGCGTGCATACTCTCTCAGAGAACTATGTAATTACGCTGCAGGCCAGGGCATTGGCAGGGCTGTGCTGCAGTCAGTTAACATGTAGATAGTGTTAGTCTCCGACCCCACCTCCTAGGACACTGCTAGGGAGTCACCTAATTGGAATGGACATGATTAAGCACTCAAAGAAGAAAAAATAGTTACTTACCTCATAATTGTGCTTTGAGATGTGTTGCTCATGTCCATTCCAAATCCCACCCACTGCCCCTTCGTCGGAGGACTCCAGCAAGAAGGAACTGAGTGGGTGAGGGGCCAGCAGTGGTATAAACGCCCCGACATGCCGGCATCACTCCAGTTTGCTCCCTGGCTTGCCCAACAGATACAGCTAAAGGAAAAAACTCCAGAATCCATGCACATGGCACACCCACACCTAACTGGAATGGATATGAGCAACACATCTGGAAGAACAGCTATGAGGTAAGTAACAGGTTTTTTTACTTTGCATTTTGAACTTACAACATTATCAGCTGGTCCAAAAAATGGTTATGGTTGAAAAGAAATAATCTGTTTGTTGGAAGCAGTTTTGTAAAACCTGTAGTCTCCAAATCCAGGAATTTAAAACAACTGCCTATCTTTTTAATTATTATATGGCTATATGAAAGCACATTTTATCTGAAAGAGTAAAGCATTGCTTGGATCAGTTAATGTAACACTGAAAATATATTTGATAGGTGCTTTCCAACACAAAGAAGGCTTATTCTTAGCAGTTTGCATAGAAAAGTTATCTCCACTAGAGGGCAGGAAAGTAAAACTTTATCAAGATACTAATGTGGAATTTTCAAAACTGACTTATAAGAACATAAAACAGGACTATGCAGCACTTTAAAGACTAACAAGATGGTTTATTAGATGATGAGCTTTCGTGGGCCAGACCCACTTCCTCAGATCAAACAGTGGAAGGAAATTGGCACAACCATATATACCGAAGGATACAATCAAAAAAATGAACACACATGAAAAGGACAAATCAAATTTCAGAACAGAAGGAGGATGAGGGGGCGGGGGAGGCAAATGTCTGTGAGCTTCCCCAATTATCACCTATAATATCATTAGCTCTCAGACATTTACCTCCCCCGCCTCCTCATCCTCCTTCTGTTCTGAAATTTGATTTGTCCTTTTCATATGTGTTCATTTTTTTGATTGTATCCTTCGGTATATATGGTTGTGCCAATTTCCTTCCACTGTTTGATCTGAGGAAGTGGGTCTGGCCCACGAAAGCTCATCACCTAATAAACCATCTTGTTAAAGTGCTACATAGTCTGGTGTAGCCGAAGCAAAAAACAGGACTAACACGGCTACATTTCTATCATTATAAGAACATGGTTTCTGTTGACTTTCATTAGGAGTTGTACTCTTGAAAAACTTAGGTGGGATTTTCAAAAGCACCTGATATGTAGGCTTTTAATTTGCTATAAATTTGAGAGAATTTGTTTGTTTAAAAACTCCTAAACAGTAAGAGCTAGGACCACCAAATTTGGTATGCAGCTTTCTCTTATCGTGGCTTAAAGAGCATACATAAAATCATACAGAAAAGAAACCATCACCAGGCAGGGGAAAGGGGCTGGCTCTCCCCACCCCTTAGCTCCCTTTTGAGCACTGGGGGAAGGGGCAGCAAATCTCCCTCTCCTGATTCCTATGGGGAACATTGATGGCTGTTCTCCCAGGAGAAAGTTCACAGTTCGCTGCACGGCTCAGTGTGGCTAGGAAGCACAGGGGGCAGATGAACCTCTTACTGCCATAGCTGGGGTACATGCACCCTTACCCCAGCTGTGCACACTGCAGCTGCAGTGGCTACTGACAGGTGATTTTCACTTGGCCCTAAGTTGCTGCGTAAGAGAGCTGGGGTAGTCCTCTTCCTCAGGGCAGTCTGCATACTGAACCCCTCATCCCCAGCCCCACATGAGCCTCCCACCTACCCAGGCACCCTTTAGGGAGTGTAGAGGAGCTGAAGTCGCCCCTCCCCCCGCCTCCATTTGTACAGGGATGTTGCTGGCTGTTCCCCTTCATCAGGGACCTAGAGGAAAGTACAGTGTGTGCTGCATTCCTCACTGTGCTTGGGGAGCATAGGGGGCAGACGAACCTTGACCTGTCCCATTCAGGTGACATGCACCACCTCCACCCCTACTGTGCCTGCTGTAGTGACAGTGACCACGGAGAAGTGCTTTTCACCTGTCACAAGCTGCTGCAGTGAGAGAGAGGTTGGAGTAATCCTCTCTCTTCCCAGAGCAGCATGTAGTCTGAGCCTCTCATGCCTAGCCCATTAATCTCATGAGTTAAGGAACCTAGCAACACCAAACAAAACAGCTAATAAATACATAAAACAATTCTATCCTGGGGCACTTAGTTTACATATAACATTAATTTCTAAATAAGTGATTGTATAGCAGGCTACCTGGAGTTAATGAAATAGCAGTTTCTCTGAAAGCTTTATAAATAATTTCAATGTAAATCTTAATTGAAGTTAGAACAATTCAGGAAAATGTTCTTTGCGGTGTATAGCCCTGTTAAAAAATAAGATTTACAATGCAAACTATCATTAATATTAGGTATATTAGAGCTAATTTCAGATAGGATTAATGTTGCCTCCCCAGAAAAATGAATCTGTGTTTCAGTAAATCCTGAAGAGGCAGAAAGAGCGGGGAATGTTATTTTGTAAGAAGAGGGGTGCTGCCATAGAGTTCTTAATTTGATTCCTTGTTCAGAAGCTCTAAATTGTTGTGTTGATGTCAAGTCACAAACCTCTGTAGCTATTAACTCAAGAACTTTATTTAGCTGCCTAATGGAAATGTCCTTCATAAGATTACTAATTGAATACCTTTCTGTGATGTCAAGATATGGACCTCTTTGAAGTTCTTGGTTCCGCACCTGAAACTTGCTGAGCAAATGTCAAGGCATCATAAAGCATTGTGATTACTGGCTCAAAGGCTCTACTCTTGGGTTGATTTCAAGACACAAATCTCTTAAAAGTCTCTTGTTCAGAATCTTGAGCTGAATCCTGATGTTAAGGCACAGGTATCTGAAAATTTCTGGCATGACAGCAGTAGCTTGCTGGCTTTATCAAGGATAAATTCTCTGTGAGGTCACTAATTCTAACTTGCATGGATATTTTCACTATTCTTCTGCAAGCTAGAGATGCTGATCCAGTGTCAGACATAGGCCTTTGTGATGTTACAGTTATAGCTCCAATAGGTGCTGGGGTTAATGTCCGAGTCCTCTGCCTTGATACTGTTAACATGGTGCTTCTAGTTTGCTTCTATGACTGTCAAACCAGCATTTATTGCACAGTCAGTGGATTAATATGTCAGATTTACAAAACTCTGCATCATGAAATCAGTCTAGTGAGTTTAACATCTCCAGTTTGCTGAGTTTAGGTTAAGGCAGTGGGCTGCCTTGGTCTCACTTGTTCACCAGCTTTAACATGATGATTCTGCATTTTTTTTAACCCAACCTTGTTTGGCTCTAGACGTTGTTATATGCCGAAAACTAAATTAGAAAGCAGAATTGGAATCCTTCATTTAAGTGTTCTGGTATTGTAAAATTAGGATATTTTAAAGCTGTTAATTGGAATAGTCCAATAGACTTCTTAACCAAGTGCACTGTTTCATTCTATGGAGAAAATGCCAGTACTGAAATATTGTTCTCCGTCATCTGCAGCTTCACCTCTTCAGACAATGAGTTGTCTGTTTCTATCAGCTATGAGACAGGATCAGACCTGTTAGTCAAGGAAGGGGCCTTGCCTTAGGCAAAATCATAGGTCATGTGCTGTAGTTTAAAACCTGTTTTATTTTTCTTCCTTTCTCCAGTATTTGCTTAATGTGGTTGGATATTTACTTTCAGTGTTGCCTAACAGGCTTGTTTTGCAACTGGCAGCTGTCCTTCACACAGAGCCAAGATGGCACTTTAAAATTAAGTAGCACATTAAATGCCTTTCACTAGTAGTTTCTTACCTGAGTGTGATTTGGGGGAGGGGTTGCTCCTTCTGAGGAGGTGGTGGCAAGTAACTTAAGAGTGCTTCTGTAAAGTGGCGATCCTGTTCCTCTCACTTCTAGTTGCTCCTCACTTCTAGTTGCATTGGGTTCAAGCAGCGGTCTCTCCACCATTGCTATAGCTATTTCCAGGGAACCTGAGTTAAAGTGCACTGATTCTACAGTAATAATGCCTGGATCGAGGAGCAGCCATCTCCCTTCAAGCTCTCATCTGTTTTTCTCTGGCCCTTCCACCATAATTAGTGACCTCACTAAACCTGTTATAATCACCAGTGTTTGGACCAGTTCCTTGGTCTTTTTTGCTTTCCTATTCTAACAAAGTGGTACCTTCTGAGATCCCATCCCTGAGTTTAATAGCCATAGGAGACCTGTTAATTCTGTCAGAAAGGATCCGCAAAATTGAGTGTCCTGGGCAAAGCTTAGATTCTTCACTGCATTGTCCAGTACCTAACAGAAGAGGAAGTGGAAGAGAGCCCACTTTCTGCATACCTTTGGAGTCTAGATCTCTCCTTTCATAAAAGCAAATACCAAAGCACAAAAAAATGTTATGGAAATTGTTTACTTTTTTTTTTTTGCCAAAGGTAATTTCTGAAAATCTAATATGGAATTACTCTTCCTCCTCTGAGGATGAAAAGCTCTACGAATCTGAATTGAGACCACGGCAGAAACAAGTATCTAAATAGATTATGATGTAATTGGTAATGCTACTCAGAATGATTTTTTATATCAAATCTGATGAGGTTCCGTAAGTGCAGGACAATCGTGATATGAAAGAAAATGAGATTCCTAAATAGATATAATCAGAGTGGAAATACCTTACAAAAATTGAAGTCTTTCCAGTCAGGTGCAGAAAGACCTCTAAAGCAGACTGTCAGTTTACAGTAATGTCTCCCTGAATGGAAGCAGCAATACTAAATCCACCTTAGGGACATCCCTCTTACTCTGGAAATGGTACTTTTCCTGAGTGAAACAAGAAGAGAGAACAGTCCTTGGGAGAAAGTACAGAGCTTCCTCCATTGCATATCAGCTTTATCCAACTGCTTTGCACAAGCAGCACTAACTTGGGCCTACGCTATGTTCTGAAAAACTTAGTAACAAGGATTTTAAATTTATCATATGAAAAATGTTGTCTGTCTCTACAGCATTATCCAGTTATGCAGGATGAAAATTAAGAATAGTTTAAACTGTGACTGAGATTAAGGAAAAGAAGTCCTTCCTTGTCTCGAGCCACCAAATGAGGGATTTCAGACCACCTTAAAGAGCAAGTAGTTCTTTTGCCATTTCACCTTTTTTTTATATAAGCCAAGAATATAAGACGGATTAATGATTCCAGGACAACCCAGAGTCAGGTCTCTTCACAGGGCACAGGAAAAGAATGATGTATTTTTCTTTGTGATACAGTCTCTTCCTCTATCCAAAATATAATGGAAGTGACTTTGTTAGGCTATGGTATCAACTTCTAGAGAACTGCTATTCTAGATATTTTTTGACACAATTTTGTGCAATTCTTAAGTTATTTCCTACCTACTAGCAATTAGACTCTAGAGCAATAGAATGTGTACCTAAAGTGGAACAGTGATAAGTCTGTTTTATATTCTTCCCCATCTCCAAATGCTGTGTTGGAATTCTGGATCTAAAACATTGTAACAAATCTGGCAAAAGGATGAAATTCCCAGCGGAGACACTGACATCTACACTAATGTAATTTCCAAGAGAGTCTTATCTCCAGATGTGATTTGTCCTTTTCATATGTGTTCACTTTTTTTTAATTGTATCCTTTGGTATATATGGTTGTGACTATTTTCTTCCACTATTTGATCTGAGGAAGTGGGTCTGGCCCACGAAAGCTCATCATCTAATAAACCATCTTGTTAGTCTTTAAAGTGCTACATTGTCCTGCATTTTATCTCCAGATGTCAGAGAATCCTGCCTCTGTATGTGTTACTGGAAATTCCTCTGATTCTCCCAGGGCCATGTCCGTTTCAATATCGAGCACTGTCCTTTGGCTTGGTTTCTTCCTGTGAACTACCAACAAAGTGGTGGTAGTTCTATGTGGTGGTTTTGTGATGTGAACAAATGTTCAATGGAAACTGTTGAAAAACTCTTTTCACTATAGATCAAAGTCAGATTTGAACTCTGTTATGCAAAGGTGAAAACCTGGTGTGAACAACCTTTGTAACTTCACCCTATTTAATTGGGATCTTTAAAAGTCACTTCTGTATAAACATGCTTTAAAGGCACAGGTCTCAAGAATGGACATTTTCTGATTCAAACTCAAAATCCTAGACTGCTAGACACACAGTGTAAAATGACTCTGTGAATGGTAGAAGTGATGCATGTTTCAGAGGCAAATGTAAACTACTCTTTGCTTCAAAATAGGATAATATCCTGTTTAAACACTGAATGAAATAAAATAATTAAATCACATCATAACAGAAACAGTTTGCACATTTGAGTTTTAAATGTAAAAGGATTGCTTAAAATAAAAGGAACTATTCTAAATTTGTATTTATAGTTGAAGATTAAATAAACTAATCCTCCTGTAGTTTATACTGTTGTTAGGAAGCAAGATAATTCATCTGCATACTAACCATTTGAAATGAATGTGAAATCTATAGCTCAGTATGGCAAAGACAGCACAAGAGAGACCACCAGTTCTGACAATCATTCATTCACATTTCCCACTGTTTTGCTCTATTGTAGCAAAATGTGAGAAGCTGCTCTCAAGTCTACACATACAAAGCTCTTTATTAGTCTTTACTGAGGCATGATCCAGGCATCTATGCTGAAGCCACTAGCCTGAAAGAAGTGCTACTTGATGGCATCTGGCAGCCTGGCTTTGCACTGGATAGATTTATGAGCTGTGAAAGATGGTCAAATTAACATCCTAGGCATTCTTGATAGGATTAGAGTTCCTGGGACATGCCATTATTTGCATATTGCCCTGACTTTACCACTTTAGTATTGTGTCTTCATGGCTCATTCTAATACATGATTTCAGTATTCCTCCTCCTCTCCCCACCTCACCTGTACATCCTACTGTTTTCAGTTACTCCTTTTGTTCTTACAGAGATCCTAGCCTGTCTAACTTTACAAATAGAGATACTGATTTCTAGCCTGACATTTTATAATTAAAATAATGTAAATAGAGAGTACTAGCTGTATGTCATGTAGGAACAGATGCTCTTCAATAGCTGCATGGTCCAAAAGGGTTTAATGCAAAACTGCATTAACTATACTGACTAGAGTTGAGAAGGGACAGCAGCTGACAGGTTGAATTAACTTCTCCCCAAAAATGAAGGTGTGAGGCAGATTAAATGCAAGTATCTTTCTACATCACATAAAATATTTCAAGTAAGTACCAAAGTTTTCAAAAAGTCTTGTTTCACCACTTGAAGTCTAACAAAAAATGCCCCCATCCTTGAAAAGTACAAAAATGAATAGATTCTAAGGCCACAGTACCCTAAAACAATTCCTAAAGCATGTTTTTAGAACATCATGTAAACTTAATTTTAAAATGGTCAGGGAGAATCTACAATGTCTGAAAAATTGTTCCAGTGGTTAATTACTGTTAATTTATACCTTATTTCCAGTCTTTGGATCATGTTATATTGAATTAGATTGAAGAATAAATAGGTTATTTTATTTGATGTCTGTATTTGGCACTGGTGTCTCTGCTGCTGGAACATGGTGAGCAGTTCTGGTGCTCACAGTTCAAAAATACATGTGAAAGGAGGTTCAGCTGCAGCAGCAAGCAACTTGTTCATCTTGAGAGGTGTTGAACCTACACTGAAATCGGGCATTGCTAGGGCTTAGCACTTCTTCGAATTTAGACATGTACCATATTTAATGTACAATACTGTAGCTTTTACATTCCATCTTAAAACATGGAATTACCACTTGCATTTATTACCTTCTGAAGTTTTAGGATAATTTTATCTGCCTTATGTCACGTGGATGGGTACATTTTCATGTTTGGCAGTGTACTCTACAAGCTATGTTAAAAGTATGTGATAGGTGGACCTATACTACTGACAATTTAGGTTCCCTTTCTCACTTCGGGTATGTCTACACTTGCGACCTCTTTCGAGAGAGGGATGCAAATGCAGACAAGCGAAATTGCAAATGAATCACAGATTGGAATTTCCCGCACTTCATTTGCATAATTGCAGACTGCCGCTATTTCAAAATACTCTATTTCGAAATAACGAACGCTGTGTAGACATGGTTATTTCAGGAGAAAACCCTTCTTCCGAAATAACTGGTAAACCTCATTGTATGAGGAATAAGGGTTATTTTGGAAGAAGGGTTTTCTCCCGAAATAACCACATCTACACAGTGATTATTTCGAAATAAAGTATTTCAAAATAGTGGCAGTCTGCAATTATGCAAATGGAGCATGGGAAATTCAAATCCGCACTTCATTTGCAATTTCACTTGTCTGCATTTGCATCACTCTCTCGAAAGAGGATGCAAGTGTAGACATACCCTTCCATTTTAAGACCCTTTTTTTTTTTTTTAGTCATTTATAACTTTGCCAGACTTGAACCATTCAGGATGATATTTTCTATGGTGAGGATCTGCCTCACCAGAAAAGAGGCTGCAGTTCCTCAGAGATGGTTTCACACACTCACATAGGGGGCTGAGATGCCTGTGGGAGGAGAGGTCTTACCTGCTCCATGAGGCTGGGATCTGCAGGTCCATCTGGGATGCGGTGGGGGGGTCTTGCCATCTCAATAGGGAGAGGCTGCAAGTGCTTTGGGGGGGGGGGTGGCCAGCTTGCATAGGGAGGAGAGAATAGCAGAAGCCTGTGGGACTTGCCCATTCACATGAAGAAGAGGATCTGCAAGTGCCTCAGTGAAGATTTCCCCTGCTAACATTCAGCTTAGACCTTGTTGTGAAGATTAATTGATTGACATATTTTCCAGTTGGCAGCCTATCCTGTATTGTACTTTTTTTGCATTTAATTTCTGTTCTGAATTGCATTGATTCTCAGCTCAAATACATCCGCATCTCAGTGACCTTTTTTCTATGGCTCTTCCTCAGTTACTGAACTTACCCTGCCCTTGGTTGGCTACATGGGGAGTGTTTTCTTAGCTGTAATTTACTCTGCAGGGTAAGGCACTCATTTTCTCAAGGGGCTAAGTGTTCAGCTTTTATGTCATCAATCCCAGCCCAGCTTCTACTTGAGCTGGCTCTTTCAGGGCATGTGATTTGCAACTTGTGTGAAGATACCTGAACTAGAGCTCAAGTGCTAAAGCCAGCAAAACTGTGGCAGAAAGGGCTCTACAAGGCCAAATGAAACCCTGGGTAGTTAGCATGTGACTAGCTCACGCTGCCCTTGGCTTCACCGCTCAGGGACACTTGCATTAAAGCTAGCTTAAGTATGTCTGCACGAGCTGCAATCACTTCATGCTTGAAGTGTAGCCTTATCCTACAACCAGTGTTCCCTGGTAAACTGTGTAAACAATTATAAGCTCATAGGGGGAGAGAGAGGTGCAATGTGAACTGTGTGTACTGCACCAAGAAAAGGAGGTTGCCAAAGTTTCAGGCTTTCTATTTATGAAGTTACCATGGGAAAATTAAGGGGCAATATTGGTAAGAGCACGTGTTAATTCACTAGAAAGAAAAGCAGTTTGTACATGTTACTATTTGTAACTTTTTAAAATAACTGTCAGTATTTGGAGCTTTTCAATTTTTGAGGTTTTCATTACACAGAGAGAGGTTGGGGGTTTTATTCTACTGAGATGCCTTAAGTGAAAAACTAATGTCTGGGTTTGGGCCACAATTTCAGAAATTAGATGATGTGCTGAGGGGCGTTATAGAAATGTGTGAAGCAGAAGAGATTTTGAAAATCTTCAGAGTGCATAGGTTTTCGGATTTCTAATAATTCTTTACCTTGTTATATGGAGAGGCCCTAATCTCAGAAGTGGTAGGTTTGCACAGATGTAGCTGTCTAGCCATGGAGTAAACAAGCCTGTTGACGCACAAGAAAGAACAAAATCATCTCTCTCCTTCTCAGCTGCATGATCTCTGAAGGACAAGGATTAAAAGATTTATTGGACTTTGCACTTTCCAGTCCTTTTCAAATGGCATAATCTATAATATGAGGCTTTGAGGGGAAGGGTAAAAGATAAGAAATAATCTCAGAAGCCCTCCCCCAAAGAGAGATTGATTCTTAGAGTGTTTGTTCACCTCAGTTCCAACTGAGGTGTTCGTGCATGGTCATCAAACTTTTCCCTAGCAACCTCCATATGGTCAGCAGTGTGTATATATATATATGGTGACTCTATTTTCTGAACCAAAAATAGGGACACCTTATCCATGCCCCTGACCCCTTGGACTCCACCCACCTGTCATAGGAAGTTCTACCCCTGGGTCATACTTCCTGGGTCAAGAGGAATACATGACCAGAAGTAAAAGGGTGCTATATGACCCCTCTAAGAACTCTTCCCACCATCCTCTACCAATAGGGATGGTTGGGGCCCCATAGAAGCCCCCCATGCAACTATACTGCAATTGCATTAACTGAGGGTCCAGAACTGAGGGTCTCATGACACTGCATTGCTTGATTCAAGATGAGATCCAGGATCTAAGACCTATTACTTTGCAGTGTAGATGCAGCGACTCAGAGCCTGGGAATCATCCAGAACTATCCCACAATTTCATGGGACAACTTCTATAGTCCTCTTAATGGATTATGCTTATTGGTCCAATTAATTGGTAATCAGAGGGGGCTGGAGCAGCTCCCTGCCTACTTCAGGAAGGGGGCTGCTCCAGCCCCACAGAGGGCCGTCTGCAGACAGATTGCTCTTGGCCAGAGCAACCCCTGTGTCTGGAGAACCTGGGGGCCCCACAGAGAGGGATTGCATGCCAGTGTCTAGTGCAGAAAGGTGTATGTTGTGCGGGAGAAGGGGCACTTCTTCAGCTCTGAATAGCAAACTAACAGTCTGTCCTCAGCAGGTACAATTTCAACACGAGGAGGCTATTCAGAAATGTAAGGAGCTCCTGCCAGAGGGCTCTTGGGAAGACTTTGCAGCATTGGTTGAGGAAAGGAAGGAAGTGGCCTTGGATGAAACCGAGTCAGCAGCCTGATCCTTATCTAATGGGCATAGTTGTGTGGGTTGGCATGGTTACAGTCTTTAGGGGTCTCTCTAGAGGTGCAACGTACCTTACAGGACCTCCTATTTGATGGCTTGGTTCTCCAAACAGACTCTCGTCTGCACAGCCTGAAAAACACCAGGACCACAATATGATCCTTGGGGATGCGCACCCCAGCCATGCAAAGTAGACCCTTCAGATTGTAGCAGCAGCAGCAGTACACCCAGTGCCAGTTTTGTTATTACCCTCACCAGGACTCTTAGTGGTGCAAGGTCCGCAGCAACAAACGTACAACCCCTTACTGGTTATCGGACCTGAATCAATGCCCTGCCAAGTCCCAATCCAGCTTCAAAACTGGATTCTGATGGAAGGCTCGAGGACTGCAGACCAATGTCTACCCTGGATCCTTTCCCATGTTTTGGCAGCTGCCTGTCCTGCTTCTACCAGACATGAACTCTCATCACTTTGGACCACTGAATACTTTGAATGGTAGACATAGGCTATATGTTCCAGTTCTACTGCCAGCCATCCTCCCACCACCCACCCCTTCCCTGTCCCTCTTCAGGGGCATGGTGTGCACTTGCTGTGGAGGTGATAGGAGGTTCCTCAGGAGTTCAGGGGAAAAAGATTACTTTTCCTGCTATCTCCTTATTCCAAAGGTGAAAGGGAGTCTCAGGCCCATCTTGGATCATCATGGTCTCAATAAGTTCCTTTTGAAACTGAAGTTCCACATACTTTTGCTAAACCCGATTATCCCCCTCCCTGGAAACGGGATTGTTTCACAGCCCTTGACATGAAAGATGCCTATTTTCACATCACCATTTATCAGCTGCACAGACACTTTCTCCAATTCATAGTAAGTCAGGCACACTCTCCATTCGTGGTGCTTCCCTTTGGCCTCTCCACAGCCCCACGTATGTTCACGAAATGCATGGTAATGGCGGCCATGTGTCTCTGCAAGAGGAGGGTAGAGATGTACCTGTACCATGACAATTGGCTGCTCAGAGGCCACGCCAAGGAGCAGGTGGAGGCACACATTTGCCTCATCCGCATGGGGAAGTCCACGCTTGTTCCAGCCCAAAGAATAGAATTAATTGGAGTGATCCTCAATTCCATGACAGCAAGAGCCTCCCTGCCAGACTCAAGGATCCAAACCATGTGTTGATTCATATGGTCTCTGGCTATGTCCCATGACTGCTGCTAGGAGTTACCTGAACTTTCTTGGCCACATGGCAGCATGTACCTATGCTGCGGTTGTGCATGCCAGATTGAGGCCCAGGCCTCCCCA
Organism: Pelodiscus sinensis; assembly: GCF_049634645.1. Classification (NCBI taxonomy): domain Eukaryota; kingdom Metazoa; phylum Chordata; order Testudines; family Trionychidae; genus Pelodiscus; species Pelodiscus sinensis. The sequence continues at coordinate 41,051,708 of NC_134718.1, forward strand.
GACGTGGCTTTCCTCAGTCTACCATCCAGATTGAAACAGCCTGGATTGGGTCCTAACCATTCCACCGAATGTCCTACAGACTCTGTTGTGGAGGGAGTACTCAAAGGTTGTGTGCACAAATATTGCCTTTTGGGGCCCATGACCCTAGTGGTGAACACATCAGACTTTGGTTAGGGGGTGCACCTCGGGGATTTGCTGACCCAGGGCAAGTGGTCAAACGATGAGATGTTTCTACAAATCAATGTCAAGGAGCTTGGGACAGTTCATTTGGCTTCTTAGACCTCTCACAGCACTATGGGGAGTCAGAGTGACAGTTCTGACAAACATGTTTTATATCAACAAGCAGGGCACTGTGAGGTCATCACTGCTGTGCCAGGAAGCTCTTCTCCTCTGGGAGTTTTGTATAGCCCACTCCACACACCTGGAGACTTATCTCATCTCCTAGGGTCTGGAATGTAGTGGCAGATTGCCTAAGCATGTTGTTTCTCAGCCATAAGTGGTTGACGAAGAACGACGTACTCCTCTCAATCTTCTGTCACTGGCGAGTTCTCCAGATCAATCTGTTCATGATGGACTCCAACAGAAAATGCCCCCTCTTTTGCTCCTTCAGGGGCCATGGTCTGGGGTCACTGGTGAACATGTTCATGCCGTTTTGGAAGGATTAGCTGCTGTATACCTTTCCCCCATTTCTCCTGATCCACTGAGCTATCCTTAAGATCCATAGCGAAGGAGCTGAGGTGATCCTTCTGGTGCTAGCCTGGCCACGCCAGCACTATTACACATCACTCCTAGAGCTGCCGGTGAAATCTCCCATAGTGCTCCCTCTTTACCCAGACTTAATCACTCAGGACAAGGGGTGTCTACGGCAGGGTTACTCAACACGTGACCAGTTTGTTTGTGGCCCGCGGGTGGGAGCCAAAACAAAACAATCGTCAATGTAACAGTCTTCTGTTGATATGTATTTTAGTAGCTAAATTCCTGGACTGTCATTGCTCATTAAAAGTGCTGTCATATGGGTGGAAATCGGGTAAATATTGAATTTTATGAATATCTGCAGAACTGACTTAAATGGGGCCTGCGTGTTGTGCAGTCTTGCCTAAATCTATGTATTCGTGCCTGTCAGTGTGAAAGAAACTATTTGCATGTATATGCAACCACACTTAGGTTGTGGCCCTTGGCATGTGCTGTGAGTATCATTGTGGTCCCTGGGGCTTCCAAAGTTGAGTAGCTCTGATCTATGGTATCCAGAACTTCTGTCCCAGCATCTCATGGCATGGAAGCTCCATGGTTGAATTTCATGGAATTTCAATGCTCGCTCCAGGTCCCACAGATTTTTAGGCAATAGGAAGCCATCCACCAGGGCCACTTATCTGGATAAGTGGAAGAATTCTCATGCTGATGCACTGAGCACTAGGTCTCTCCAATCCAGGCATCTATTCCTTTCATTCTGGACTATCTGCTGTGCCTGAAGAAGCAGGGGTTAGCCCTCTCTTTGGTCAGACTTCATCTGATGGCTATTTCAGCATTCCACACTGGGGATGGAGGCCACTTTGTTTTTGTAAATCACTTAGTGGGTACATTTCCTCAAGGAGTAAATAGATCCTTTCCTCAGGTAAGACAGCCGCTCCCTGCATAGGAGCTGAGGGTACTCACATTGAAGCCACCTTGTACAATTTTCCAGAGACACAAAATACAGCTCAGGCCTCACCTGGCCTGTCTCCCCAACGTGGTGTCTCAATTTCATCTAGGTCAGGACATCTTCCTCCTGGTTTTCTGTCCTAAGCTGCATACTGCTCCAAGGCAACAGCTGCTGCACTCACTGGGTATGTATAGAGCACTCACCTTTTACATAGAGCACACAAAGCCATTTAGAAAGTCACTGCAACACTCTGTGGCAATTGTGAACATGGGAAAGGTCTTTTTTCCTCTCGGTGCATTTCTTCATGGAACACAGACTATCTGCAAGTTCTATGAGTTAGCAAGAGACCCTACAACAGCAATTACTGCACATTCCACAAGGACCTAGGCCTCTTCTACAGCCTTCTTAGCCCAAGTTCGGATTCAGGACACATGCAGGAAAGCTACTTGGTCCTTCATTTATACATTAATGGTCCATTGTGCCATTGATCAGCAAGCCTGTGATGAAGCTGCTGTGGGCAGGACAGTCCTACAATCAGTAGCAAACTAACTCCGAACGCATCCCCTGGGTAATAGCTTGTAAGTCACTTCAGTTGGAAATGATGTGAACAAGCATTTGATGGAAAAACAGTTACTAACCTTTTGTAACTATTCTTCGAGATGTGGTGTTCACATCCATTCCAATAACCACCCTCCTTCCCCTCTGTCTGGAGTAGCCAGCAAGAAAGAACCGGGGTCATATATACAGGCAGTCCCCGGGTTACGTACAAGATAGGGACTGTAGGTTTGTTCTTAAGTTGAATTTGTATGTAAGTCGGAACTGGTACATATTTTGGGGGGGGACGGGGAGCTGGAGTTAGGTGGAAAAGACCCTGATTCTCATACAACTTCCTTATTCTAAGAAAAACACATACTGTTTTGATATGAAGGTTTTTTTGGTTGATATTTTAATTTAAAAATTGATCATTAGTTTCAGTGTTTCATGCTATATCCAAATCTTCCTTTTAGGGTACCTGAAAGATCCCAGTTATTCATTTAATAGTCAGAATCTTTGTTTTTTATAACTAAAAAAAGTTTATTCAATGCATATTACTGTTCCAAATAGAATTAGGTACAGATGGTTCAGTGAAATGGGTATTAAGTGTAATCAATAGTTATTGGAGAGCACAGTGAAATATTGATACAATCAAAGCTGTTGTTGTATTCTGCTGAGCAGAAAATGGAAATCCCTTCCTGTGAAGTGTGTGTGTGACTTTATCCACAGGATTAATTTTAAAGAAAAATTCTGTGTTGGAAACAGGAGTTTAGCCACAGGTGGGTCCTCATTGCCCACTCACCCACTTTGCAACCAGACCTATCCCCTCGAGGCTTACCCTGCTCCACTCCAGCCAGGGTGTGGGGTTGGGGCTTATCCCCTCTTCCCTTCTGTCCTGCTCCTCCCCATTCTTGCCCACCCACACCACTGGGTAATTTTTCAGCTTCACCTCTGCCAGGCTGGAAGGGACTTGTTAATTTCACGTGATGCTAACAAGATACTTGCAGCTCTAGTGCTGAAGAGGGAAAGAGCTGTTGCTCCCAGGGTGGGGACTGTAACACAATGGGTCTCACTGCCTGTTGCTCCTGCTGTTCCCTAGGAAATTAATTTTTCCACTCTGGGGTGCCCCCTTTTGGCTGGTGTCTTGTTCCCCCCAGCAGACCTGCGTTCTCCGCGGCGAGAAAAGCCGCTCCACGTCTCCCTGGTCTGCTGGGGGGGGGGGAGGCTGCTAGCTCCGTGTCTCCCTGGTCTGCTGGGGGGGAAGCGCCCCCAGCGCCGCCGGAGGCGGCGACAGTGGGGGAGGCACCCCGCACTAGCTGCGCTCCCCTCCCCCCCGTTTGTAACTAGGCATCCAACGTAAGTCAGATTGATGTAACCCGGGGAATGCCTGTAGTGCTGTCTAGGAGGTGCTGCTTCAAAGAGCTCCCTGGCTGACTCTGTATAGGCTGCTAGGGGAAAAGTTTTTGATGACCATGTATACAACACATGCACACCTCAATTGGAATGGATGTGTGCAACACGTCGCTGAGAACAACAATTATGAAAGGTTATTAACCATTTTTTTCTTGAATGTAAATAGGACTCTGACATGTGTATTCTTAATGATGTGCAGTATGCTGTTCAGTTGCCTGCCCTTCCAGCATTTGACTCAGTATACATATTTGACTCAGTCCTGAAATTTTTAGTTAGGCAAATTTCCAGCCTCAAGCTATTGTAAATCATGAAGCTAGGGTGCCCACCTCCAGCATGAACTTAGTGTCAAGCTAAGTGATATTAAAAAAATACTGGGTCTGGTTTTGTTTGCCTTTTGGATTTTTAACATTCAGAATTCACATTTTCAAACTTCTTTCCACATCCATGAAGGTTAGAAACTTCTCTTTAAAAAACTGAGTCTCTCGTAATCCTTGACTCCCAAAGCTAGGGCTTTTAAGAAAATATCTTTTTCCATTCAACTAAAATTAAGGAATGAGTGAGGAGTTTAGGGTTTGACACGTAGTTTGAGATCGCTGTGGATGAAGGCCTATCTACAATAAATGTCAATTGCCAGTTGTTCTGGAGCCCTTGTATAATACGTGACCTGAGCCAGCGAGAAAACACAGCTATCAGCTATCGCTAATTCCCTAACGTGGCATAGTCTCATCATGTCCGTGGCAACACATTGTAGCTGTGGAGCTTGAACTTAGAAACAAATTCCAAATCAATATTTAAGAGGACCACCAGATTGCTTTTATGTGATGGACATACTTTATAGTCATAACTCCCATGTGTTAGTATTTTAGCTGTTATGCCAACATCTATTTCATCAAGAAGTTAGAATATTCTTTAGCCCAGATCCTTTCCTGCTTTAGGATCCTTTGTTTTAAACCAGTGATGTAGTTTCACTAAAGCAAGAATGAATAGAGCCTCTGCTGGTGTAGAGCTGATGTAACCTCTCACAACAATCCTCTCTGGTTCCTGAGTCCCTCTCATAGCCACGAAGGCTACGTCTAGACTGGTTTGATTTTCCGGAAAAGTTTTCCGTTAAAAGCATTTTCGGAAAAGAGAGTCTAGATTGGCACGGATGCTTTTCCGCAAAAGCACTTTTTGCGGAAAAGCATCCCTGGCCAATCTAGAAGCGCTTTTGCGCAAAAAAGCCCCGATCGCCATTTTCATGATCGAGGCTTTTTTGTGGAAAACAAATCTCAGCTGTCTACACTGGCCCTTTTGCGCAAAAGGGACTTTTGCCCGAACAGGAGCAGCATAGTAGTTCCGCAAAAAGCACTGATTTCTTACAGTAGGAAGTCAGTGCTTTTGCGGAAATTCAAGCGGCCAGTGTAGACAGCTGTCAAGCTTTTCTGGAAAAGTGGCTGATTTTCTGGAAAAACTGGCCAGTCTAGACACAGCCCATGGTTACTCTGTGCCCTTGTGATTTGGGGCTATTTTAGTCCCTATAGCTGTAGTCCCCAGACTTTTTACCTTGTGCCCCCCCTTCCCCTGTCCATGCCCCACCCTGAGCCAGGGTCAAGAGCAGGGATGTAGCCAGGAGTAACGGGGCTGAAATTGGGGCCACAGCAAGGTCAGGTCTAGGGCTGGCAGCAGAGGCCAGTAGCAGAGCTGAGTGGTGCTCTCTCCCACTCTCTGTAAGGGCTGGCCTGGATCCCAGTCACATCTCACCCCACAGTGGGTGCCCCACAGTTTGGGGGCCCCGCCCTAAAAGTATGTCTTAGCTGCAGTTAAAGACTTGCAGCTGGCCTGCATCGCCAGACTCGGACTTGTAGGACTGGAACTGTAAAATTATAGTTTAGATGTTCAGCTTCAGGCTGAAGCCTGCATTATGGGATCCTCCCCCATCGTGGGGTCCCAGAGCTCAGGCTCCAGCTCAAGCCCAAACATCTAGCCTAAATTTTTACAGACCTGCATCCCCAAACCAAGTCAGATGGCAAAAGCCAGCCACGGGTGTTTAATTGCAGCATAGACATAGCATTAGATCAGGGCTACTCAACTTTGGAAGTCCCGGGGGCCACAATGATACTCGCAGCACATGCCAAGAGCCACAACTTAAGTGTGGTTGCATATACTTGCAAAAATAGATGCAAATAGTTTTTCAAACTGAGTGGCACGAACACAAAGATTAAGCCGTAAGCCAAACGTGGCCAGTGAAAGCCAGTCAGCATCTCTCAGGTTCTGCCCACAAGGGTAAGCAGCCAGTGCTTCCCACAGTGCCACGGCGCTCCCAGCACCTCCTCCCTGGGGGGGCTAGAAACATCGACACCCTGTAGCTGTCTGTTCCAGGCAGCCTGTCCATTTGTGTCTTTCAGTGCTCACCCTGCTTGGGAGATGCCTCGCCCTTGGGAAGCATGTTCCCAGTAGAGCCATGTTCAAAGGATCCCACCCATGGACCGCATGCTGAGCCCCGCATAAATCCAAACTGCACCGCAGGCTGCAAACAAATGGGCTGCGGGCCGCAGGAGGACAACGGGCCGCGTGTTGAGTAGCCCTGCATTAGAGTGTGGTGAGCCAGAAAAAGTGAGATCTGTCTGGGACCACTTCTGCATTCATAGATCAATGTGGTACACAGCTAGCCTAAGCCTTATGGATGTCTTTGCTCCCACACCCTCCTAAGTTAAACTGGCCACTACAAAGATAGATGTAAGGATTTGGGCTTTCATCTTGTATTGATAGGAACCAAATAAATAATCTGAAGTGCAAAGAGGTTTGCTTCCTAATATTTAACTTGACTGAATGATTCCTGCACCATGAAGGCTTAACAAATGTAAATATATATGTATATTTTAAAAATATGTGTATATATTTGTGTGTGTGTGTGTGTGTGTATACATACACACACATATTTTTAAAATACGTATCTATTTAAAAAAACTCTAATGGACTAAAGCTTTTAAGGTTCCCTTACTCTTTACAGCGATCTTAGAGGTGTATAATGCTCCTAGAAGCTGTTAAAATATGGTTTATATGTACATTTCTCTTCATGATGGTCCAAAGGAGAATCCTCATTGGTCCCTCTATGGGTGGCATGACATCGTGCCCTATATTCAATAGGTTCTTCAGATTGCCTAACTGTCTGCTGAGGGCTAGTGGAGAATAGAACAGAAAAGGAAAAAATGTTCACGCTATGTGGTCTCAGATCCAATGAAAATGCAGATTGCTTCAGCTGGGGATAAAAGAACTTTGAAAAAAGAGCTTGTAGTCTTGGAGCTACTGTTAAAAGGGGAGATGAATTGCAAGAGACCATTTCATGCCAAGGTACATTAGAGAGTAGAATCTCAAAGAGCTATTAACCCTCAGTAAGAATTGTGGGGTAGTCCTTGGCTGTCAGGACAGAAGCATGCATATAAATTTAATACTGTTTGTCCTTGGGCAGAGACAAAAGATTACTTCTAAATCCTTAACATCTTGTCTCTACTAACATGAAATGATATTCCACAGTGTTGCCTTCTTCTTAATCCTTTCTTATCAACAGGATAGTAATGAGAAATATATAATTTTGAAAGTTTTCATTCTTAAAAGGAAAAAAATAAAACATACTCATTTATGGAAGAGTATGTACATTTCTTTTAGAGCTTGTCTGCTTCATTGCAAATCATTATGCTGTTCAAGGTGGATTAAAAGAGGGAAGTATATTTATAGCTTTATCATTGAAATAAAAACCTTTGAAAAAGTCCTTCTTTGGAGCTCCCTTTCCAGAGTTTCTCTAGATTAGGTGAGATTTGATTTTGGTTTTGATGCATTTAATATAATAGTCATTTCAACGCTGAATGCTTTATGCAGTAAATGCTACTAGAAAAGCATAACTGCAAAATTCTGTGTTCTCTTTAACTCAGATCTCATATTCTACAGACACTTTGATGGTACAGTCCTTACTTGTGTATGTAAACCCATTGAGTTCACTGTGACTATTCTTAGGAATATTTATGTAACTGTGATTTGTAGGATCAAGCCTTTTAAGATTTTTCTAGTAAATTAACAACTATTCTGCACACATTTTAAGTGAAACTTTACACTTTAAGATATGGATCTTTTTGTGGACCCAAATCTTTTGCTTTCATTGATAAATTCAGTATAACTTGTGTCTGTGTTTATCTGTTTTACACAAAGAAATTTAATTCTATGTCCATAAAAAAACTTTCATTAAATGTTCTCTGATTTGTGAAATCTTAAATAGAACGTAATTAAGAACAGCAGCTAGAAATCTGAAATTAAGATCAGATTTAAAATGGAAGAGTTTTATTTTAAAAGGTTCAAGATTTCATCTGATATTTAGTTATAGAACATATGTAGGTGACCTAACAAAATTCTAATAAAGTAACATGTAAATGTTCGTTATGGTTTGTATATAATAAAAATATTATGTACATTATGAACATAAAAGGCTATTTGAATGAATGTAGTAGCCTTACAATATTGCATACCTTTTTTTACTATAACTAATTTAACTGTTCTAAAAGCAAGACAAGTACAGCAAGCTAAATTCAGGCAAAGTTCCCCTTCATAAAGTACAAATTAATATTGAGCATAGACGTATATAGTTTCAGATTATAAGAGTTAATAAAGAACACTTCTAGATTACAGGGTGTAACCTTATCCTTGTTATGAAGCTGAAGGTATTTTTGCTGCATTTGTGCATTTTCTTAATTTTCTAGGGTCATGAGAATGTGCAGTGTTTCTCTTTGTAATCATTCAAGACTGTGCGTGAGTCAAGTGGAATGCAGTGTGACTGTGTGGCACGTGGTGTTCCAGGAGAAGGAGGGGGGACCTGTTCTGTGGGAAGGCTTCATTTTGTTGAGTAAAATCACACCATAATGATCACGCCATTTCCTCTATTCAGAAAGCTGGAATGTGGGCTGAGTTAAGGATGGTGCAGCCTTCCCTCTCATGCCCTACTCCACCCCCCCAGCAAATGCATCATTAACTTTCTGAATGCCTGAAATAAATAGAACAAAATATTTTACTTGCACTGAGGGTAACAGAGAAAGTACAAATCTAACAAAGCAAGACACATACGAAAACCTGTAAAGCCGTAAAAGCCTGAATTATTTCTGAAGCTGTATAATATTTTATACATGATTGTACTTGATAGATCTCCCCCCCCCCCCCTTCATGAAACACTGTGGAGACTGGGAAAATGAATCTAAAATCTATAATACCTGTTGTTTAAAAACTTCCTAAATGTTAATTATGTTTATAGATTGCGCATGAAATCCTTAAATCCAAATTATTAATAGAGTAACTTGTTTAAAGTGGTAGTGAAAATTGTAAATTCTGCTGCTGAAATGCCAGTTGCATTTGGGGTTTTTTTGTTTGTTTTTTTGTGAGTTTTGTAAAAGGCTGATGGTGCAAGATAGGGCAATATTATCTCAGGATTATTTAATAAGAAGTCACTAAAGTCTTAAGATTCAGTTATCCGACTTGCTTGCATTTAAATTATAACTGTCCTATGTCCTTGTCTGGTAATTCCGTTCAAGGGCTTGATTCTGGAACTTTGATTCACATAAAGATATAAGAAAAAAAGTTAAAAGTTTTGAAGATAGCCACTCAAACAGCTGGATCTTGAACCCTTGTATAAAACTAATTATAACTTATCACATATGGAATAATTTACATGTGTAGTACTGTGTAGGGATATAGCCAATAGGGATCTATCTGAATAGAGATCATTTGACAAGACTCTGGCCTCTCACCTGTTCCAAATAGTAAGTGTACAAATGGATTTGTAAAGGTAATGATGAGACTGAAATTTACAAAAAGCTCTCATCGTCCCCCAATGCTTCTGAAAAATAATTAAACCCCCAGCTTATGTTTGTTTTTCAAAATCCTGACAACTAACCACTGATCTCCACAGCTTTCCTTAGTCTAGGGGTCACCAACCAGTAAATCAGGATCTTCTGATAGATCTTGGAGCCTCTGACAGGTGATCCTGACAGATTTGGCCAGGAGTCAAAGTGCGGACATTTCAGCTGCCCATCAGCACTGCTGTGTCACTCCTGCCCTCTGCCTTGAAGCTGCCCCCCAGCCCCAGGAGCCTCTTGCTTACTGTGTGGGACACAGTAAGAAGAGGAGGGGCTGCCCCTTCCTCCACCCCGTACGCCATTCACAGAGCAGAGGGGGGACAGGAATGGACAGAGTTTGCTGGCTGCTTTTGGGAGTGATGCAGAGCTAGGGTAGGGGTGAGCCTGCCTTCGTCCCCTGCACCACCATCCAGAAGCCACCTATGGTAAGCAGTGTCTAGCTGGAGCATGCATTCCAAACCAGGCCCCAGTCCTGAACCCCTCCTGCACTCTAAGCCCCTGCCCTAGTTCTGAATCCCCCTGCACCCAAACTCCCTCCCAGAGTCAGCACCCTGAACGGCCTCCTGCACCTCAACTCCCTGCCCCAGACTCAGCTCAGAGACCCTCCCACCCTCCAAATCCTTTAGCCTAAGATCAGAGTCCGCATCCCCCTCCTCCGCACCCTAGCCCTCTGTTCTCAGCCTGATAAATGAGAGGATGGAGTTAGAAGGGGTAGGGCCTTGGAGAAGGGGTGGAAAGGAGTTGGGGCAACTGTGTTTGGATTTGAGGTGAATCCTGGATTGCATTTAAATTAAAAAACGTGATCTCATGCTTTAAAAGGTTGGAGACTGCTTCCTTAGTCTTTCAGTATCCCACATGCGCTCACACTTTCCAAGCTGTAGTAGAATAATGTGCTGCTTGGATGTGCATAGCAAGAAGGCACCACTATTTGAACCATCCAGTTGTAGAATGTTCTTCCTAAATAAATACTGCTAACGAGTATATGCACTGAGCTGTTAGGTCTGGTGAGGAAACTACTAAGGATTTCATTATGACAAATGGAGTCATATTACAAGGAGAAAAAAATCAAGCCAATACAAGCTAAACATAAATCATGTTAATGAGAAGTATAGTTGTTCTTCGAGTGATGTCTTTCTGGATGCTCCACTGTTGGTGATGGGTTGCCCGGAGCCACAAATCAGAGCATTGCAAAGCAGTTTCCCCCCATCAGGCCATGCAGGTCTTGAGCTGCTGTCTCCCAAGCACCTAACCAGGCCCCTGCCCTTCAGTTCCTCTTAAACCACCCTCAGATGTGGATGGAGCTTCAACATGCTCTCATTCTCTTTACCTCAGTTACTTAGAGTTTGGACAATTACTTTTATAGAGTTAGTGTTAGAAATTCGTGTAAATAGTTTCCCTCCTTCATCTTTACCTCAAAAAACAAAACAACCAGAAAAATTCTTCTGCTCAGGGGATTTGAATGAGGTACTAGCTGCTCAAGTATGATGAACTAGGCACTTCTTGGTTCCCCACTTCACTTAAAAAAAAAAAGGAATTAACAAATATTAACAAACAGAATAATATTAACTAACAAGAATCATACTGTGGCACCTACACTGCTGCACCCATCCTCGGTGCCAAGAGAAGAACTAGGGTGCTCTACTCTCCTGGCACCACTTAAGAACTCAGCACCACAAAATACCATCGCTCCACAGGCAAAAGCAGCATGCTCTACCAAGCTGGCACTGCCTTCAATGCTGCCACCCTCAGCACCAGCCGCGCCAGTGCTTGATACAGACCTGCAGTTAATGGGGGCAATATCTGACAGATCTAACTCATTACTTGACAGTCATGGCAAGCACTCTCAGTTATACTCTGCTTCTACAGGTCTGTCTCCAACACACAGCTCCCCACGTGGGATTAGGTCTCCAATACTCTCTGCGTAGTCCCTTGCCTGATGATGACCAAATCAGTGCATTCTCATCGCAGCACTCATCACTGACGGGCTCACCCTCACATTGTTACAGAGAAAGACCTCATCAGCCCACCTGGTACCCACACTGGGCTTACCCACCACAGTGGGTACCTTAGGTTCCATGTAGGCAGCACTCATCAACCCACTCCACACCATCAGAAAGACATTTGCCTCCATCCCAATCCCTTTCCCCACCTGAAGATTCAGAGGATAAGGAGGGACAGATAGATTATAGGGATCCATACCCTCATGCACTGGATACCTCTCCTATAGATAACTCTTCACCAATGTCAGATGATGCAGTCGTACCATCTGACACATGGCCAATCGATGACCTTAAACAATTCCAGGAGTTAGTCAAAAGTGTAGCAACAAGTCAGCAGGTTCCATTTCAAAAAGTGCAGGAAAAGCAGCACCATTTGCTGAAGAATCTGCACCCCATGTTGGAGGGGGAAATTGCCTTGGCCATAGCAATTATGGGGACAGCTGATGAGCTGTGGCAAATGCCTACATCTATCTAACCTACCTGTAAAAGGGCAGGCAGAAAATATTTTGTTCCCCCCAAAGACACTGAATTCCTATTTACACACCCGCAACTGAACTCTTTCGTTGTGGAGTCAGCTCAGCCCTGATCTAAACTGCCCCAGTATAAAACGGATAACCAAGCCAAGGACCATAAGAAGTTAGATCTTTTTGGTAGAAAGGTCTCCTCTTCGTCCACACTGCAGCTTAGAATAGAATTAGAATTAGAAATAGAATTAGCTTAGAATTACGCTGACCTCTTGGCAAATCATGACTGATAATTACGCAAAACTGGGAGAGCTCATGGAACACCTCCCCAAATCAAAGAGGCCTATCTTGAAAGTGCTAGTCCATGAGGGCCACACTATTGCACATACCGCCCTACAAACAGCTCTAGACATGGCTGATACTGATGTGAAGGGTATCCTGGTTACAAACTTCGGGGGTTCCTTGCAAGCTCCAGTCTAGAGTGGAGGACCTCCCATTTGACAAACAAAAGTTACTTACATCCAAGACGGATGAAGTCCTTCATAGTAGCAAAGACTCAAGAACCACGTTTCACACATTGCGGATGTATACTCTACCTTACCAGCACAAGTGCTATACTCCATATAACCATTTTATATATATATATATATATATATATATATATATATATAGCCAATATAATCAGCCCCCTCAAAGACTTTATGAGGGTACTTGATCTAGATAGTGTCCTCAGATGATACGTTCCAACCCACTACCATTCAGGTCTCAAAACAGCAGGTTTGAGTGTATGGTCGAGGATCTCCTCAATCTCCCACAAAATCCAAAGCCAACACAGTGGTACCATCTTTTTATGCACTGTTTGTACCCCTTCCTACTCCACTAGGAGTCTATAACATCAGACCTCTGAGTGTTGGAGATAATCTGTACAGGATATACTATCCCTTTTACTTCTACCTCCTCACCCATCCCTCCTCAGGGACCCCTCTCACGAGAGCCTGCTAAGACAGGAGGTCAATCATCTTCTGCTGCTCGGGGCCATAGAGAGGGTACTCAATGAATTGCACGGAAGGGGATTCTTCTCCAAGTATTTCCTGAGAGAGAAAAAAATGGGGGGTTGGAGACCGATCCTTGATCTCCGCAAACTGAACACATTTCTCAGGAAGCAGGGCTTCAGGATGGTCACACTAACCATAATTATTCTGGCATTGAATTGAGGGACTGGTTCACAGCCCTCGACCTACAGGATGCATACTTTCACATTACCATTCACCCAGCTCATCACCATTACCTTCTTTTCACACTAGAAGCAGACCACTATCAATACAAGGTTCTGCCTTTCAGCCTCTCAGCTCCCCGAGTGTTTTCAAAGGTCCTAGCTGTAGCCACTACAACAGCTACACGTAGTCATCTTCCCATTCCTAGACAACTACTTGGTAAAAGGGAGGTCAAGAGATGAGACCACCTCCATGGTGAACACTTTTGAAAAAAGGCATTCTTCCTCGTAAAATGAGGTTTTCCGCGGTCGAAAAAACTGCCGCGTTCTTTTGATTTACTTTTGAAAGAACGCAGCAGCAGTCTAGACACAGGGGAAGTTTTTTCAAAAAAAGGTTACTTTTTTCGAAAAAACCCTGTAGTCTAGACACACACCAAATGTCCCCAATTCTGCTCCAGAGCAGGACTCAGCAAGGGCTCGCTCAGGGATGCATTCCTGATCCAATGGAGGGCTCCTCTACACTATGCCTTCCCCCCCGTACCACTCATTCCCAAAGTACTCCATAAGTTCCATGCAGAAGGGGCCCAAGTCATTCTGATAGCTTCATTCTGATCACGCCAAACATGGTTTCCATTCCTGTGCAGGCTGTTCACTCAACCTCACCACCCATTAGTACATTGATGTGACCTTCTCTCCCAGAATTGTGGGATAATGTTGCATCCTCAGCTGCATACCCTTCACCTCCATGTGTGGCTCCTATCTGGTTTGGGGAACTAGAGGCCCAATGTTCTCCACAATTGGAGACCTTCCACCCAGAAAACTTAACTGCAAAAATGGGCTTGTTTCTCTGACTGGTGTCAGAGTGATGATGGACCCTCATACATCCCTACTGAACATTATCCTTGACTACATAATAGAACTTTCTTCCCTAAGAATTTACCTTTCAGCTGTAACAGCTTTCCACACCCTGGTGGACAGCCTCTCCAGAATATATACCCACCCTGAAGACCTCCACCCTAGAATGGCACTTGAGCCTTCTTTTGGACTGTTTGACTAGGCCTCCGTTTGAGCCATTGGCTATAGTTGTGCTTCCCTTCCTGTACATGAAGGTCTGCTTTCTATTGGCCATTACCTCAGGGAGGAGGGAAAGGGAACTTGGGGCCCTTATGATGGAGCCCCCCTATACTGTTTTTGCAAAGTACAGGGTTACATTGAGGCGTCATCCAGCATTCCTCGCAAAACTATATACAGCATTCCATGTCAATGAATCCATTGTATTACCTACCTTCTTTCCAAAGCCATATGCTTCACCAAGGGATGCCATGATGCACACCCTCAATATTGGATGGGCATTGGCCTTCTTTTTAGATAGAACTGGGGCCTTTCATAAATCTCAGACATTTTTTATTTCCATTGCCAAGCGCTTGACAGGCACACCTATTTCATCTCAGCGAATCTCAAAGTGGATATTGACGTGCATACTAGATTCCATTCTCTAGCTAACAGAGCCGTACAGCATCCACCATGGGCACATTCCACTTGAGCTACAGCTGCCTTCACAGGCTTCCTGAATAATGTCCCCCTGAGAGACATTTCTAGAGCTGCAACATGGTCCTCAGACCACACTTTCATGAAACACTATGCAATTCTACCATAACTAGCATCTGACTCAGCGGTGGCCACTGCAGGCTTTTCCACCACCACCAAATAATGACTCCAGCTCCCTAAATCCAAGTCGAATACAGCTCTGTACTCACCCACAGGGACATCACTCAAAGAAGAAAAGGGAGTTACTCACTTTGTGAGTATTAACTATTCTTTGAGATATGTGTCCCTGTGGATGCTTCCCTTCCTCTCCTCTACTCAGTGTCTTAGTTACTCGGACGTAGAAAAGGAACTGAAAGGGCGGGCCTGGGCCACATGTGTCAGGCGCTCGGGAGGCAGCAGCGTGAGATGCCTCCTCTGTATGCACAGCCCAACGGGGGAAACTTCTTTGTGATGCTCTAATTTGTGGCTCCCGGCGACCTGTCACCAACACTGGAACACCCATTGGGGGGACACATCTCGAAGAACAGTTGTTACTGCTCAAAGTGAGTAACTTTATCTGATTTCTCTTTCCTCAAACCAGTTTCTCTCACAGATCTGTGGAAATTAAAGAAAGCTGTTGTCCTGATTTAAGGCCTCAGTTCAACAAAGTATTTAAATGCATATTTAACTTGAAGTGAATGGGACTTAAACAGATGCTTGAGTGTTTTGTTGAATGGGGGACCAACTGCTAATACTTTAAGGTTATACATTGGCACTGTGTCTACATTGGCATGATCTTGCGCAAATACTCTTTAAAGCAAGAGTTCTTACGTTAAAGTATTTGCGCAAGAGAGCGTCTACACTGGCATGTGCCTTTGCGCAAAAGATGTGCTTTTGCACAAGAGCATCCGTGCCAGTTTAGACGCTCTCTTGCGCAAGAAATTCATGTTGCCTGTGTACACTGGCCTCTTGCGCAAGACCAGTTGCACAAGAGGGCTTATTCCTGAGTGGGAGCATCATAGTTCTTGCACAAGAAGCACTGATTTCATACATTAGAACGTCAGTATTCTTGCACAAGAACTCCCCGCCAGTGTAGACAGGCAGCATGTTTTTGCTCAAAAGCGGCCACTTTGGCGCAAGATCGCGCCAATGTAGACACAGCCAAGGATTTTTACAGTGATGAAACTGAGATCTAGGCCTAGTCTACACTACCCCCCCTCCTGGTCGATCTAAGATAAACAACTTCAGTGAATAACAAAGCTGAAGTGGACATATTTACCTCTGTATCTTCCATGTGGTGGGGTTACGGGCTGATGGTCTCCCATCAGTTTCACCTACTCTTCTCATCCTGCTGGAATACTGGAGTTGATGGGAGTGCCTCTAAGCAGATGTGATAAATCTACTGCTGGTGGATCGATTGCTGTAGCATTGCTTGTGTAGTAGATACATGCACCTAAAGATGGAGGTCATATCCTGAGTGCATCTCCAGATGTTCAGGACAGGTCAATCCTTTGGACAAACAGATTTCAGTTTCAAAATGAGAGTGTGTGAGAACAGGTGAAATCTTTCAATGGGAGTTGCCGAAAAGAGTTCTGGAAAGAGCTTGTTTGTGTAAGTATTTTCTGTTTTATCTAAAAGTCCTAGATAGTTCGCACGTAGGACAGAAACCATAATGTATTGAAGCACCCTACACATAACTACGGGCATATGCTATATGTATTCTGATTGCTACAATTTCATATGAAAGAGATTTGGCTGAACTACTGCTTTTGCTCTTTCCTAATAATGCATAGCTCTAGTATTCTGTTAGTTGCAGTTGACAGTTAAGAACTCAGTGGCATTATTTTAATGTGAATTTTTCACTCTCACTTGTCAGTGTAAGTTGAAAGGAGTATTCAGGTTTAATACTGATCCACCCAGCCAGTTTCACTTCCAAGCAGACTAGGAATTGTTCACAAGACTTCATTGTACTAGTTCTTTGCACTAAGAATGGATCCACAGCATTTTAGTGCCAGAGAATATGAACAATATGGTAGATGAAGTCAGAATTTGGTCTCTTCCGGCAGCCTTCCACAAATCTCCCATGAAGACTTGACAATGAACAGAATGAAGAAGACAGACAGGAAGCATCATGTCAATTACAGTAAACATTTAGTTTTTGAGAACTTAATAAGAACTACATTTTAGATTGTTCAACAAATAAATACTGGCATCTTGTCCAGGCATCCCTCCCCAACACTTTCCTCCCCCTTTTTCTGACGTTAGGCAATTTAAATGCCTGCGTGTCCAGTGCAGGATCTAGAAAAGAATAATTCTCATTGTGGTCCTTGTGCACAAAAACAAAAGAACTTACTGATCAAAGATATGGTGTATGCAGCACAAACTTTGTCATGTGACCAGCCAGCTCTGTTTCCAGCTGTCAAACTACAAGCTAGCTTGGACTGCTTCACCATTTATGTGGAGCACTAGTTGCCTAGCAACACCTTCCAGCAGTCATTTACATTGATTTACATTTCATGGCCACTGAAGTTTCTTGGGGAAACTTTCTTTAGTTTAGCCATTCCAAGGTTTTTTCACAGTTAACTTCCACAAAATGCTTCCTCTAGCAATATAATCTTGCAGTACACAGAAGTTCTAATTTCTTAAAGCATAATCTTTTGTCTTTACCCCTTAAAATATCAAAACATCACATACCCTTTCAATGTTTTGTTTCCATCCAGAAACATATCTTGAAATGTATCGGAATGAAGTGAGCCCAGTTAAGCAAAAAACAATGTTAGACATAAAGATTTGGGCAAGTTTCCAAATTCTGAAGGAGGAAGATGTAATAGGGATAGGAGATAGGTGAGAGTCCAATTAAACAAATTTGCCAAGTTATTGTTGTTAACATATAGTGGCCTCAGGCATGTATGAGTTTCTTGTGTATGTTAAACCACAATACACTTTTCAGCTCCCAAGAATATTCATGATGTTAGGGTCTAGTGACTTACTCAAAATTTAGCTAGCAAAATTATTTTAAATATTTGTATACATGCAACAATGTGAGGAAATGTCCCTATAGTTCAGATGACTCACATGGCACTCCTTTTTTTTTTTTTTTTTTTTTTTTTTATACTGTGACCTGGTGCTTCATATTGTTCCCAGTCCATTGCAGAACTTTCTGCTAGCTCTGATACTCTGCAGGATTTGGCCCCATGAAAGCTGTGGCCCTCACTAAACCCTGCAGGGCTAATGCACAATAAATCTTTTAAAATCTTTTTCTGCGCGTAGTCAGACCTGCTACTTAGTTCATTCTGAAGAAAGACTTAAAGCTCTACATACAGTATTATTCAGATTCTATATTTATCGTGTCAGAAGAAAATTTCCCAGGAGACACCCCACAAAAAATTGTAGACAAAGATCAGATTTTGATAAAATCAACTTCAATAAAAATTAATGAGAGCAAAATTTGGCTCTAAAACAGTGTTTCTCAAAGTGGGCTGTGGGCCCATTTGGGTAAGCTGCTAATGGTCCACTCCACTTTGTTTATCTTAAGGCTCTGCAGCCACAGAGCCTCGCAGCTCTCATTGGCTCCAACTGGCCATTTCCAAGGAAGGGGCATGGCACAGGCCACCGCTTCCTGCAACTCCCCTTGGCTGGAAATGGCAAACCAGAGCCAATGAAAGCCAGGAAGCTCTGTGGCTGCAGAGCCTTTATATAAACAAAGGGGTGCAGCCTGTTAGCAGCTTTCCCGAAGCGGGCCCATGGCCCATTTCGAGAAACACTGCTCTAAAAATACCTTGTCTTAAAAAAAACATAAACCTACTCTTGTATCCAATGATAATTATAATCTTATACACAGCTTTTCATCCATAGATCTTAAAGCATTTATAAATTAGATCAGTTTAGTTATGTGCATTTTACAGATGGGGAAACTAAGGCACAAGGATGGCAAGGTCATGTATCAAAGCTGGGGATTGAACCCTACAACAAGAGAAACTTGTAGAAATGAAAACCCTTCCAGACTTTGTGCAGTCATTGATATGTACTTCCTCTTGAGCCTCATATAACACATACTTCAAATACATATTCAATTTAAAATCACAGAATTATCCAAGTTCAATTAAAGTTCACTTATCTGCTATAACAGTGTTTCACTCCCCCAAGGGGAGTCTTCACCCACCAAACCAGGACAGGGTTTCTTAAAGTCCACTTCAACCTTCTTTTCTCCAGTTAAGGTGCCAGCTCCACCATAAGACCTTGCCTTTAAATCTCAGTGCACTGAGAACTCCCATTTGAACTTCTGGCAAACAGTTCTCTCCTATGAAGGTTTTAAGAGACAGAGAATACTAGGACTGGAAGGGACCTCGAGAGGTCATCGAGTCCAGTCCCCTGCCCTCATGCCAGGACCAAATACTGTCTAGACCATCCCTGATAGATATTTATCTAACCTACTCTTAAATATCTCCAGAGATGGGGATGCCACAACCTCCCTGGGCAATTTATTCCAGTGTTTGACTACCCTGACAGTTAGGAACTTTTTCCTAATGTCCAACCTAAACCTCCCTTGCTGCAGTTTAAGCCCATTGCTTCTTGTTCTATCCTCAGAGGCCAAGATGAACAAGTTTTTTCCCTCCTCCTCATGACACCCTTTTAGATACCTGAAAACTGCTATCATGTCCCCCCTCAATCTTCTCTTTTCTAAACTAAACAAACCCAGTTCTTTCAGCCTTCCTTCATAGGTCATGTTCTCTAGACCTTTAATCATTCTTTTTGCTCTTCTCTACACCCTCTCCAATTTATCCACATCTTTCTTGAAATGCGGTGCCCAGAATTGGACACAACTCCAGCTGAGGCCTAACCAGCACAGAGTAGAGTGGAAGAATGACTTCTCATGTCTTGCTCACAACATATCTGTTAATGCATCCTAGAATCATGTTTGGTTTTTTTGCAACAGCATCACACTGCTGATTCTCATTCAGCTTGTGGTCCACTATAACCCCCTAGATCCCTTTCTGCTGTACTCCTTCCTAGACAGTCACTTCCCATTCTGTATGTGTGAAACTGATTGTTCCTTCCTAAGTGGAGCACTTTGCATTTGTTTTTATTAAACTTCATCCTGTTTACCTCAGACTATTTCTCCAATTTGTCCAGATCATTTTGAATTATGATCCTATCCTTCAGATTAGTCGCAACCCCTCCCAGCTTGGTATCATCTGCAAACTTAATAAGCGTACTTTCTATGCCAATATCTAAATCATTGATGAAGATATTGAACAGAGCCGGTCCCAAAACAGACCCCTGTGGAACCCCACTTGTTATGCCTTTCCAGCAGGATTGTGAATCATTAATAATTACTCTCTGAGTACCGTTATTCAGCCAGTTATGCACCCACCTTATAGTAGCCCCATCTAAGTTGTAGTTGCCTACTTTATTGATAAGAATATAAAACGCCTTACTAAAGTCTAGGTATACCACATCCACCTCCTTCTCCCTTATCCCAAGACTCGTTATCCTATCAAAGAAATCTATCAGATTGGTTTGACATGATTTGTTGTTTACAAATCCATGCTGGCTGTTCTCTATCACCTTGCCATCTTCCAAGTGTTTACAGATGATTTCTTTAATTACTTGCTCCATTATCTTCCCTGGCACAGAAGTTAAACTAACTGGTCTGTTGTTTCCTGGGTTGTTCTTGTTTCCCTTTTTATAGATGGGCACTATACTTGCTCTTTTCTAGTCTTCTGGAATCTCTCCTGTCTCCCATGATTTTCCAAAGATGATAGCTAGAGGCTCAGATACCTCCTCTATCAGCTCCTTGAGTATTCTAGGATGCATTTCATTAGGCCCTGGTGACTTGCAGGCATCTAACTTTCTAGGTGATTTTTAACTTGTTCTTTTTTTATTTTTCTTCTAAACCTACCCCCTTCCCACTAGCATTCACTATGTTAGGCATTCCTTCAGACTTCTTGGTGAAGACCGAAACAAAGGAGTCATTAAGCATCTCTGCCATTTCCAAGTTTCCTGTTATTGTTTCTCCCTCCTCACTGACCAGTGGGCCTACCCTGTCCTTGGTCTTCCTCTTGCTTCTAATGTATTTATAAAAAGTCTTCTTGTTTCCCTTTATTCCTGTAGCTAGTTTGAGCTCATTTTGTGCCTTTGCCTTTCTAATCTTGCCCCTGCATTCCTGTGTTGTTTGCCTATATTCATCCTTTGTAATTTGTCCTACTTTCCATTTTTTATATGACTGCTTTTTTATTTTTAGATCATGCAAGATCTCCTGGTTAAGCCAAGGCGGTCTTTTGCCATATTTTCTATCTTTCCGACGCAGCGGAATAGCTTGCTTTTGGGCCCTTAATAATGTCCCTTTGAAAAACTGCCAACTCTCCTCAGTTGTTTTTCCCCACAGTCTCGATTCCCATGGGACCTTACCTATCAGCTCTCTGAGCTTACCAAAAGCCGCCTTCCTGAAATCCATTGTCTCTATTTTGCTTTTCTCCCTTCTACCTTCCTTAGAATTGTGAACTCTATGATTTCATGATCACTTTCATCCAAACTGCCTTCCACTTTCAAATTCTCAACCAGTTCCTCCCTATTTGCTAGAATCAAATCTAGAACAGTTTCCCTCCCTTACCTTCCTAGCTGTGGTGATTGGCTATGAAGCGTAAGGAATCTTGGACTCTTGATGGCTGATCCACCATCCACAATGTTCTATCATGACAAAGTGTGACTATGGCCACTCCCTTGCTTTCCCTAAGATTTCCTCAGAATTGCACATCAACCAAGATAACTCTGATCGAGTGCACTGGTTTGCACATATTTACATGGAGGAGCCAATAGGGGAACACATTTCAAAGAACTCTAATTGCTGTTCAAAGTTAAGTAATCTCTCCTTTTCAGAAGCATTTGAAGCTTTTAGAATTTGTTCCATTTCTATTTTGTCTTTTTTTATCCTGCAACAAAAGGAATGCTAAGGAAATCCTGCAAACCCTCCTCATGTTCTTGTTTAGAGTGATTTACACATTCGTTTCTGGAAAATTTACCAAGTTCATCCTGTGCAGATCTAAATTGCTTCTTGGAACCAAAAAAAGCTCCCCTTTAAAGCTGACTCTGCCTCCTTTTTTGGACTGCAAAAACTGAACTGTCTGGTTTGAAAGAGAAAAGTATAGGCCAGCTAAAAATGTTTAAGTAACTATGTAAGAAGAAGAAATCTATGCATTTTGGTATGTCTTCATTATGTAAAGTCTTTAATTTCTATGTGGACTGTCTTGTGAAGGATA
The DNA here is from genome assembly GCF_049634645.1 of Pelodiscus sinensis. NCBI lineage: Eukaryota > Metazoa > Chordata > Testudines > Trionychidae > Pelodiscus > Pelodiscus sinensis. The sequence continues at coordinate 41,073,630 of NC_134718.1, forward strand.
TGCACAAATTGAGGACTGCATGCAACAGAATATTCAGGAACCAAAATCTTTCACCTTTGCAGCCTATTTAGTGAAGACTTCGCCATTCTGTTGAACCATCTTTTATTTGAATCCACAACTACTGTGGGGAGATCCCTTAGGAATGAATATTCCATGTAATGGGCTTCTTTTGTATTCTCCTCCTATCTTCCAGATCCTTATTTTAATAAAGGCTTCAACTATATTTCTCTAGCCCATAGCAGCTGGAGATCAATGTTCAAATTCTGGTTTAGATCACAAGGGAAAACGTTAGACGTTAATGACTTAACCATTGCATGCCAAATACAGTTTACTTCTTTGTTGCTTTGCTATATTCTAATTTATTATCTTCTGTGGTGTTTGATGGTCTACTTGCTGCACGCTGGAGGTATGGTCTCGAAACAAAAAAACAAAAAAAAAGCACATAAGGATTTTTCCTTACTGCTTTCAACATAAGAATCTCCATACTCTATCAAAACAATGGTCCATATATACCAGTATTCTGACCAGTATCAGATGCTTTGGAGGAAAGTGCAAGAAGCTACATTCGGGACACTTATGGATTAATCTGCCATTAAGGAAAGTTTCTTACTGAGCCCTGTCTGCTTGTCATTGATTATGTCTTGAAAGTATGTGGATTTATATCAAGACACAAATTACAGGGTCATAGTTTTTAAAGACCAGGAACTATATTCTTCCAGCAATTGTATGTGAAATTATTGATGACTTTCATGGAATTTCTCCATTCAGCATGTACCATTCTGGTTTTCCTTTGATGGTTTCTATAATAAAATAAAAATATTGTTTATATTTCTCTTCTTTTTGATGCCCCAAACAAGATGGAACATCACGCTTTCCCCCTATAAGTACAGGTCTTTGTTTGTTTGTTTTTAATTAAAATAGCCCCATCTCTTGAAATGAGAAGAGAGGCACTTAATTAAAATCAGTTTCTGTAACCACTTATATGTATGTGTAAAGTTACTCATGTAACTCCCCCTAGAAACACATGCAATCTGGTGGGACCCTATATGTACATGAGCAGCTGCAGGCTTGGTTCCTAGCTTTCTATTTACAAAATTCAATTAACTTGATATGGACCTGATTTGAAAATAAATTTCAAATAGTCCCACTGAGGAAAGGCTAGTTCCATGGTTGAGGGTTTCCATGATGGAATCCCATGGAAGCCACACAAAACAATGTGCAATAAATTAATTGAATGGGAAATACACACAGGGTAGGAAATAAAACAAAGGTGAGACTAAATGTGAGACTGTAAGTGAACTGGAACAGTTAACACTTGCCTGAGGGAACAGTTAACACGTGCCTGAGGAAAAACAGGTTCAAGCTGGCTCAATGGAGACAGAACTATTTCAATTTCTTTTCTGGAAACTGATATAAATGGTGCTACAGAAGTGCTAAGAAAAGGAGAGGGAGCTTGAAAAACAATAGTAGGCAGGCAAAGAGAGTTAAATAATAACCTTAAAAAGTACCTACACTTAATTTCTACTAACTCTGACTCAGAGTAGGTATTTTAATGCATACTAATTGAAAAATATTGTATTTGCATATATGGAGGGAAGAAAGAATATGTTCCCAGGGCACCCAGAGAAAGCAGGCTCCTTCTGTTTCTCAGAAGCTCCACAATGCAGGATACAAGGAACAGAGAAAGCAATAGTTTATGGTGACAGCTTCTGTAGCTACATAAATATTGACGTTTTTGTCTCTGGAGTGTTTCACAATAGACTAGAAAATAAGTCTTATATGAATGGCCCCCGGCTTCATGAGGATGACAGGTTTATACAATGTACTCAAAGGGGCTATAATGTCACTGTTGTGCCAGTGCTGTGTAGGCGGGAAGTTTTTCAGGATCTGGTGACCCTCATCCACCTTCAGGGAATCATGTTAACAGCCAGTTAAGGCATTGATTCCTCAGCGTGTAAAAGCAGCGAGGAGTCCTGTGGCACCTAATAGACTAACTGAAGTGTTGGAGCATAAGCTTTCGTGGGCAAAGACCCACTTCATCAGACGCATGTCTGGTCTTTGCCCACGAAAGCTTATGCTCCAACACTTCAGTTAGTCTATTAGGTGCCACAGGACTCCTCGCAGCTTTTGCAGATTCAGACTAACACAGCTCCCCCGCTGATACTTGTCAGCATGTAAGTTGCTGCAGGGCTGGGTTGCGGCATCACAGCCACGAGCAGGCTGTGGCCAATCAGAGACCACACAAAGCTTGCTGTAAAAGAGTGGCATCTTTATTAATGTTGCGGCATTATCTTATGCAATACAAGTCACGGGCACACGTTTGCCTCTGCTGCATACGGGGCAGTCCTTTCCCAGCGAGTCAACGTGCCAATACAGAAAACCGCCCTGGGTGTAACTGGAGCCTAGGCTGAGGGGGCGCACCTGGCCCCACAGCAGCGATCTTTGACACGGCAGCGCGGACAACACCCGCATTGGTGCTCGTTTAGGGGGTAGGGAGGGAGCTGTCGGTCCTGGGCCCAGCTCCCTCCCGCCTGCCCTGGGTTAGCAGTGGCTGCAGGGTTAGTACGAATGAGTAAGTGATGCCCCTCCCCCGCCCGGCTGTCCCACGGGGGCTCGCTCCTACCCCCGCTCGCCCCCCCCCCATCCACCCGCCTGGGCCCGACCCTCCCTCCACCCCCCGCTGCCGCCCGCCCGCCTCAGCCGTTCCAGAAGTTGACGAAGAAGCTGCAGAGCGAGTGCCACTGCTCCGCGCAATAGGTCTCGGCCAGGTCCTCGCTCAGCTCCGTGGGCGGCTCCGGGCTCCCCTCAGCCGTGGGCGGCCGCTGCTCCGGGGGCAGCGGGGAGCCGGGACCCCCTTTCCTCTTGCCCGCCTTGCCCCGCTTCTCCAGGACCCCGGCGTGAGCCCCGCTGCTCATCGCCTTGGCGCCGGGAGCCCCGGGCTGCTGCGGCAGCGTGGGCGCCTCCGGGCCCCGGCTCTTGGCTCTGCCTCCGCCTGCTGCGGGGCTGGGAGGCGCGGGGCGCAGGTGCGCCTCGGGCGGGCCCTTGGCGCAGAGCCGGGCTTTGAGCGGGCTGCTGTCCTGGCACGGGTGGCGCTTCCGGCGCAGCTTGCCCACGATCTGCTTCCAGTACTGGCGGCTCTTGGCGCTGTAGGCGGCGCAGCGCTCCGGCTGGCCCCGGTACACGCACCGGAGCCCCTCGCCGCCGCCCCCTCCAGGCGCCTGGCAGCTCAGCTGCAGCTCGGTGGCCTCCTCTCCTCGGACCCGCTGCCAGCTGCACACATGCTGCTCCCGGGTGGAGAACTGCCCGGATTGCGCCCCAGGCGCTGGGCGCTCCGCTTTCTCCCCGGCCCCTCGGGCCTGTCCGCTGGCGGCGCCCCACAGGCAGCCCAGGAGCAGGAGGCTCAGTGGAAGGGCTCGGGAGACCCTCATCTCATTGGAACTGCTGCGGCAGCCTTTTGTCTGCCCGGGCCTCAGGGATGGAGCGTCCTGGTGAAGGAGCGAGGGGCCCTTGGCATCCCCCGAGCCCTAGAGAGACAGACAGTTCGCACACTTAGCCGGGGGCATGCTGCAGAGACACACAGCCACAGATACTGCTAATTACTAATATGCATCTGTCATGAAGGCCACTCGCATCAGCCGAAGGCATGCCCCACTGGATCAATCATTCCTAACTATTATCCATGCAGCATTTATAACGCCTTTATTAAACATATCTGAAAGTTTGCAGAGATAGTGCCATCACTAAGAATATACATTAATACTTATCGTGAATATTGCTGTTTACCTCAAATCTCTCTACAGACGTTAATTCATTAGCATTCCCTACATGCTAATCAAATATAAGACCAAGGGATGTGCTACTCTTACTCTTTGTCAGAAAGGAGCAATCAGAAATCGGCACTGTTAATTACAAAAGGCACCCTGTCTCTGCACTCTTCACAGATGGCTGGTTTTACTATAATAAGTTTTTGTTTGTGAGATATTCATGTGTGGTTTTATTACACCAACTTGAGATCGATAGACTGAAGACATACAATGCCATCTTTTGCAACAAATCTCTACTTTGTTTTTGCTTTGACAGATTATGCTGTGCAGATTGGTTGTTAGAGCACCATCAATGGTATACAAAAGTTTTTCTCTATACTATTGTTTTCCAAAGTTTCATGATCTCTCTTTCTCTTACATGGCTAATGCAAGTTAACAACCTCTTCACTGCATTCTAAGCTTCTCTTTGCTATATTCCTCAGTGCAATAAAAATTCTCTAAATTATTTGGGTTAAAGTCTTACCAAACAAATAATGTTAGTAAATATGGATACAAGGCCACTGGCAAATGGCAACATGATGGGAGGACAAATCTCTTTCTAGTTACAGCATCAAAGACATTGTGTGGCCAGAATTCGCTAACAAACACATCTCAAAACAAAACTATTTCTCATAAAATCAGATCCTGTTTTCATTCTTTGGTTAAACTTACCGTGCACTGTGTGAGATGGAGTAGTCTACTAGAAAAGTATGAGAGTCTGCATGAAGGATTAAGTCTCTGTTAGAAGGGTGTATGGAGCATGAATCTATTAGCAATAGCACAGGAGTGGCTACCCCAGACTATGCCCCTCCCCGGCCTGTTTCATGCAAACATACACATACACCCACCCACAGAGAAAGAGAGAGAGAGAGAGAGTCCTCAAAACAGAACTTTCTTAGACATAATGTATACATTATTCCACTCAATGATAAATCTATATGCTGCCTAATTTATAAGACAATGTGTTTAATTAATCAAATATTATTCACTTGTTTGGTATCACAGCGTGCTATTGACACTTTTAGTTGCTTTGAGGAAACTTCAAAATAATGTTAAAAGAAATTGTTAGGGCTTGTCTACACTTGGAAATATACTAAAATAGCCATTCCGGAATAATAACTCTGGAATAATTTCTCATGCGGACACTTTTAGAATAAGAATTTGGTGATTCAAAGTGGATTTTGAAAGTGGATGAAGCTAAATCAAAAGAAGGCTCTTTTGTTCCAGATATGAGTGTCCACATAGGGAGTTATTCTGATATAATTATTATTGCCCTGTACATCAGTGTGAATCTTGTCCATTTTAATTAATTAAACTCATATCTTTTATAAGCACTCATTTACTTAATTTGACTGAAAATGCCTATTCCTCAAGATTTAAGCACTAAGACAGAATGTAAAATACGTATCTTGTGCAAAACGACTATAACAAGAAGGCCAGTGTATGCCAATCTGGATCTATAAAACAATACAGTCCCCAAACAGACAGAAAAAAAAATCCTCCACCCTTTCCCAGAAGCAAGAACAACCCCATTCCTCTCAATCCTGTTTGCCTGACTGAGAGAGCAGGAAAACTACTAGAATTTACATCAGCATCAGTTTCTCTATTCTTTAGATATATATTTGACTGGTGAATTGTAATTTTCTCAGAATAAAATAAAAAATGTAACAAATAGCTCAGAATGTTTTTCCTATATGTGCTTTTACTATTTCTTCTTTAATTTTGGTCTGTGACAAGATGCTGTCACACCCTGGTTACTTAGAATATACAGGGCACTGGGTGTAGTTGGAGTCGGAAGGCATTAAGTAGTGTGATTGAATGTGCAAGGTCAGAGTGCATCTATATCAAGATTAAAAAACCTGTGATTAGCCCAGGTCAACTCACTCAAGGTCACAGGTCTCTAACTCCACAGTTGAAAAATTGCTGAGTAAACATTTGGGTTCAGGTGGGATCCTGAGCTCTGGGACCCTGTGAAAATGGAGAGTCCCAGAGCTTAAACCCAAACATCTGCACTGCAATTTTTAGACATTCAGCCCATGAGTCTGAGTCAGCTGACACAGCCAACCTAAGACCTCAGGTCTTGTATACCTGTGTAGACATATCCATGGTTCACTTGCACCTGTATAAAGTACAATGAGCTTATTAGCTGGTTACTTATTAGCTGGTTACAGGCTGAGGAGCATTCGAAGCCATGAGGAATTCCTGGACAGTATTCCTGTGGAGTCCACGGAGGTCACTGTCCTAGGATGTGGGACTGTTGACCAGCCACTTATGGAGGAAGCAGTGGTGCAGGGTGAGCACTGGCAGCTGGTTACTTCCGGCAGCAGGCAGTGTTCCACGCCTGCTCCTAACCCTCCCACTGTGTTGTTACATAACCGTTACACTTTACTTTCAGCAGGAGACAAGGAGTCACCCCCCACAGTGGAGGAGACCAGGCCTTGCACCACCAAGGTTGAGCAGTCTCCTGCCACCACTGCGAGAAGGAAACGTAGGGTAGTGGTGGTTGGAGACTCTCTTCTGAGGGGAACGGAGGCACCCATCTGTCGCCCTGACAGCTCATCTCGAGAGGTATGCTGTCTGCCAGGGGCCCGTATCCGAGATGTTACGGAGGCATTGTCGAGGATTATCCGGCCCTCTGACTACTACCCCGTGCTACTCATCCACGTGGGCACAAATGATACTGCCAGGTGTGACACTGAGCGGATCAAGTGTGACTACAGGGCTTTGGGAGTACTGGTGAAGGAGTTTGGAGTGCAGGTGGTATTCTCTTCTATCCTTCCTGTCAAAGGTAGGGGCCCGGGCAGAGAGAGGTGCATCCTGGAGGTGAATGCCTGGCTGCGACGATGGTGTCACCAGGAGGGATTCGGCTTCCTTGATCACGGGGTGCTCTTCCAGGAAGGACTGCTTGGCGGAGATGGAGTTCACCTTTCCAGGAGCGGGAAGGCCTTGTTTGGACACAGACTGGCTAACCTTGTGAGGAGGGCTTTAAACTAGGTTTGTCGGGGGCAGGTGAGCAAAGCCCACAGGTAAGTGCTGCATGTGCGGGACTGGGAGATGGGTTGGAAATGGGGGGGACTACAGCCTATAATGGCAAGGAGAAAGGAGGGTCAGGGCACAACAGGGAGGCAAGATCAAATCAGTATCTTAGATGCCTATATACAAATGCGAGAAGTATGGGTAATAAGCAGGAAGAACTGGAATTGCTAACCAATAAATACAACTATGATATCATTGGTATTACAGAAACCTGGTGGGATGGGACGCATGATTGGAATGTTGGTATGGAAGGGTACGGCTTGCTCAGGAAGGACAGACAGGGAAAAAAGGGAGGAGGGGTTGCCTTGTATATTAAAAATGTACACACTTGGACTGAAGTGGAGATGAACGTAGGAGATAGCTGTGTAGAGAGTCTCTGGGTTAAGCTAAAAGGGGTAAAAAACGAGGGTGATATCATGCTAGGAGTCTACTACAGGCCACCTAGCCAGGTGGAAGAGGTGGATGAGGCCTTTTTTAAACAATTAACAAAACTATCTAAAGCCCAAGATTTGGTGGTGATGGGGGACTTCAACAATCCAGACATATGTTGGGAAACTAACACAGCGAGGCACAGGCTATCCAATAAGTTTCTGGACTGCATTGGAGACAACTTTCTGTTTCAGAAGGTTGAAAAAGCTACCAGAGGAGAAGCTGTTCTGGATTTGGTTTTAACAAATAGGGAGGAACTAGTTGAGAACTTGAAAGTGGAAGACAGTATAGGGGACAGTGATCACGAAATAATAGAGTTCATGATCTTAAGGAAAGGTAGAAGGGAGACCAGCACAATTGAGGTAATGGATTTCAGGAAGGCAGATTTTGATAAGCTCAGAGAACTTGTAGGTAAGGTCCCATGGGAAGCAAGACTGAAGGGAAAAACAACTGAGGAGAGTTGGAAGTATTTCAAAGGGACGTTGTTAAGGGCCCAAAAGCAAACAATTCCGCTGTGTAGGAAAGATAGAAAATATGGCAAAAGACCAGCTTGGCTTAACAAGGAGATCTTGCACGATCTCAAAATAAAAAAGGAGTCATATAAAAAATGGAAACTAGGACAACTAACAAAGGATGAATATAGGCAAGCAACACGGGAATGCAGGGGCAAGATTAGAAAGGCAAAGGCACAAAATGAGCTCCAACTAGCTACAGGCATAAAGGGAAACAAGAAGACCTTTTATAAATACATTAAAAGCAAGAGGAAGACCAAGAACAGGGAAGGCCCACTGCTTAGTGAGGAGGGAGAAGCAGTAACAGGAAACTTGCAAATGGCGGAGATGCTCAATGACTTCTTTGTTTCGGTCTTCACCGAGAAGTCTGTAGGTGTGCCTAATGTAGTGAATACAAGCAGAGAGAGGGTAAGTTTAGAAGATAGGATACAAAAAGAACAAGTTAAAAATCACTTAGGAAAGTTAGATGTCAGCAAGTCACCAGGTCCTGATGAAATGCATCCCAGGATACTCAAGGAGCTGATAGAGGAGGTATCTGAGCCTTTAGCTATGATCTTTGAAAAATCATGGCAGACAGGGGAGATTCCAGAAGACTGGAAAAGGGCAAATATTGTGCCCATCTATAAAAAGGGGAATAAGAACAACCCAGGAAACTATAGACCGGTCAGTTTAACGTCTGTCCCAGGGAAGATAATGGAGCAGGTAATTAAGGAAATTATATGCAAACACTTGGAAGGTAATAAAGTGATAGGGAATAACCAGCATGGGTTTGTGAAGAACAAGTCATGCCAAACTAATCTGATAGCTTTCTTTGATAAGATAACGAGCCTTGTGGATAAGGGAGAAGCGGTGGATGTCATATACCTAGACTTTAGTAAGGCATTTGATATGGTCTCGCATGATATTCTTATTGATAAACTAGGCAAAGATAACTTAGATAGGGCCACGATAAGGTGGGTGCATAATTGGCTGGATAACCGTAGTCAGAGAGTTGTTGTTAACGGTTCTAAATCCTGCTGGAAAGGGATAACAAGTGGAGTTCCTCAAGGGTCTGTTTTGGGACCCGTACTGTTCAATATCTTCATCAATGATGTAGATATTGGGATAGAGAGTACGCTTATTAAGTTTGCAGATGATACCAAACTGGGTGGGGTTGCGACTTCTTTGGAGGATAGGGACATAATTCAAAATGACCTTAGAAAGTTAGAGAAATGGTCAGAGGTAAACAGGATGAGGTTTAATAAAGAGAAATGCAAAGTGCTCCACTTAGGAAGGAACAATCAGTTCCATACATACAAGATGGGAAGCGACTGTCTAGGAAGGAGCATGGCAGAAAGGGATCTAGGGGTCATAGTGGACCACAAGTTGAATATGAGTCAAGAGTGTGATGCTGTTGCAAAAAAAGCAAATATGATTCTAGGTTGTATCAACAGGTGTGTTGTAAGCAAAACTCGTGAAGTCATTCTGCCGCTCTACTCTGCACTAGTTAGGCCTCAGCTGGAGTACTGTGTCCAGTTCTGGGCGCCACATTTCAAGAAAGATGTGGAGAAATTGGAAAGGGTACAGAGAAGAGCGACAAGAATGATTAAAGGTCTAGAGAACATGACCTATGAAGCCAGGCTTCATGAACTGGGCTTGTTTAGTTTGGAAAAAAGAAGATTAAGGGGGGACATGATAGCGGTTTTCAAATATCTAAAAGGGTGTCACAAGGAGGAAGGAGAAAATTTGTTCCTCTTGGTTTCTGAGGACAGGACAAGGAGTAATGGGCTTAAAGTGCAGCAAGGGAGGTTTAGATTGGACATTAGGAAAAAATTCCTAACTGTCAGGGTGGTCAAATATTGGAATAAATTGCCAAGGGAGGTGGTGGAATCTCCCTCTCTGGAGATATTTAAGAACAGGTTAGATAGACATCTGTCAGGGATGGTGTAGATGGAGCTTGGTCCTGCCTTGAGGGCGGGGGGCTGGACTCGATGACCTCTTGAGGTCCCTTCCAGTCCTATGATTCTATGATTCTACTTTGGAGAAGAAAACAAGTACTATAAAAGGCTAAGCCAAGGAGCAGGAAAGAGTCCCTGTAGCCATGCTGGAATATGTATCTGGAACTTTAGGCATGAAATACCAATAGTAAAGGTTCTTGGTGAAGCTACCCTGAGCGTGCTGTATAATCACCAAAAGGACTTACCAATCGGTTTTCTAGGGTTGGAGGGAAAGCCTTCCTAGGGTCTGTATGGTATGAATTATGGTAGCACCTAGGAGCCCAATCATGAACCTGTCTCCCATAGTGCTGAAAATGTAAAAAGAGAACAAAAAGACAGCTCCTTTCCCCCAAGTACTTATTAATAATAGTAATTAATAATAATCTAATAGCTGTTCTTCCATCTAGTATTTTCTTCCATATTAGTACTAGTAGTTCTAGAACAGTTATCAATAGTGGTCATGAGTAAAAATGTAATATATAGTCCTGTTTCTGTCTTTCCTTTTTTCAAAACTCTGGTTAACTTCAGCTGAAATTCCTGTTACGTGCCCTGGGAATTCCAGATATATAAGCAATGGAGGGTCTGGACCAGTGTTTCTGCAAAAGAGCTTGTTATCATGATATGAAGGTGCTGTCCATGAGTTACAGAAAATCAGTATGATTAGGTTAAGAAGTGACAGGCAATTTTGCATCCCTCCTCTTTGGTTAATCATTGGGTTCTGTTTTGGATTAGTGCTCTCAAATTTTCTTCTAGTTAGTTGGTTAGTGAATGTTTTGAAGAGCTGGGCCCTTATCTTCCTGTTTTTCTGTTAAATACTTTTTTGTTGATACTGTACAAGTGCATAAAATAGAACAGCATGGCATTTTCTGAACATATCAGTGGTATAGAATTCTTTTGACATCTTTTGGGTGAGCTCTCCTTGCCTTTAGGACAGCTGTTGAAAAGGCTCATTTCCCAGTTCCCTTGACTTCAAACCTGGTTTCAGTTAGTCAGAGTCCACCAAATTATCATCAGTATTTGGTGAGCCATAGAAAGAGAAGTCTTTGAGATATCTAAGTCCTATTCCACAAGGGCTTAATACCTGAAATTTGACTTGGATCAAATAATAAGCAGTGAATTAGTGCAATTTGTGCAGGCTCAGAGACAATTTTATATGTCTTCTGCTCATCCGCCTCAGGAGATGAGTGGCTGAGTTACTCAACATCAATATTCTTCATGACATTTTTGTTAAGGCCCAGATTGAGTGAACATGATTGCTCAGTTTCCTTTTGCAACACTCCCAAGTGATTACAATTTGAATTTAATTTAATATATGCCATTGAGCCCATTGTGCTAATATATTACCACAAAATAAAATATAATTGCAAAAAATCATTAAAATATACATTAACGTCTTCTACTGCAGGACTGAAATGTTTTAAAATTAATCCCCTACAAGGGTGTCCCCCACATAACTGCCAATAAGTGTGAAGAAAAATAGAAAATTAGTTTAATGGTATGACTTAAAAAGAGAGCAATTGTTATGCCACTGCATATGGTCAGAATCTAGTTTTAAACTGGAGGAATTATTTTTCCGTTCATAAATAACCCAGGAATAGATTGTGTCTTTTATGTGTGCTTTATTTACTAGCCAATTAGCCCGTCATAAGATGGGATTTTCAGGTCTCTCCTCCACGTCAATGTTCTCTCCTGAGCCTCCGGTCTCTCGCTTCATCTCTCTCTCTCTCCTCCTCCTACTGCCTCCCCCCCCCTCTCTCTCAACTCTCCTCCACCTCCTGCCTCTCTCTCTGTCTCTCTCTTTCTCTTCTCCTCCCCCTCCTGCCTCTCACTCGGGGGACCACGGAGCCCAAACAGCCATTTGGGCTCCGCGCTCCCTGTGCTGCATGGGAAACGCAGAGCCCAAACGGTCACTTGCTCCACTTGCTCCCCCGTGGCGGCCCGCCTGAGTGCTGCAAAAGTCAGCCGAGCACCATTGCAGGAGGCGAAGGGGGGGTGGAGCAGTGACATTCACGGCCAGGGGGCGGGGCCTGGAGCTGCTGTCATGCCGCACGTCACTGCCCTGCCCCCCAGCACCTCCCGCTGTGGCACTCGGCTGACTTCTGCGCCGCTCAGCCGGGCCGCCGTGGGGGAGCAAGCGGAGCAAGCGGCCATTTGGGCTCCCCCATGGTGGCCTGGCTGAGCAGCACAGAAGTCAGCCGAGTGCCCCAGCAGGAGGCAAAGAGAGGTGGGGCGGTGACGTACACGGCCAAGCCCTGCCCTCTGGCCATGTACATAACTGCCCTCCCCCTTTTCCCCTCCTGCCATGGCGCTTGGCTGACTTCTGCACTGCTCAGCCGGACCGCCATGGGGGAGCACGCGGCCGTTTGGGCCCTGTGCTCCACGTGCAGCATGGGGACCACAGCACCCAAACGGACGCTTGTGCCGCTTGCTCCCCTGCGGCGGCCCGGCTGAGTGGCACAGAAGTCAGCTGAGCACCGCCCAGAGGGAACAGCCAGCATTTCAGTGTTACAGAGTCACAGACATTGGGCTACTATATATATGATAACTGTTTGTTTGATTAATCTTTTATGGGAGTTGTTTTTGTAATAAAACAATTCTTATCCAAATAGCCATGATTGCTTTTTTGGTGCCAATACTTGTAAGAAATTTGTTCTAGAATTTATGATTATTTTGTTTTCATGGACATAATTGGGAATGTTAACTCCAAAACATTAACCCAAATTTTTGCAAAGAAACCGTGCTAAACCACCTGCTGATTCAAATAACTGGTTTGCACAAATATTTGTTATTGGTTTATCCCAGTGTTAACTCAGTGGAAAAATACAATCTGCTCTAAGACCACTTCCTACCATGGGCGGCGAGTTATATGGGCTCGTGGTGCCCATGCTCCAGCAATATCCAGAGCCGGGGGCCCTGCTCCAGAAATATTTGAAGCTGGGTCTCTCCAGCCCTGCTTGGAGCGGACCCCAGCCCCCCCGCGTGTCCTCCCACCCTGGTCCTAGAGCATCTCTCCCCAGCCCGGCCCTGCCATGCATAACTTTCACTCAGCTCCCACTTGCCAGCTGCTGCTGCCATGCGCAGCATGCTCAAACAGGTAGGTGGGGAGACGCCAGGCGTGACATGACGTGACATCACAGCCAGCGATGTTAACACTGTTCGCGTGGCTGAGTTGTGGGTTCAGAGTTCGGGGACTTCTGGGATGGAGCGCAGACTCCAGCCCCACAAAGTGGAAGGCAGAAGGTAGGAGAGGGGGAGGGAGAAAACTAGGGGAAGGGCTGGAAGAGGAAGGGGCTTGTGCGGAGGGGGAGGAGGGAGTGGGAAGAAAGGGGAAGGGGTGGAAGAGGAAGGGGCTTGTGCGGGGAGGGGAGAGGGGGAAGAAAGGGGAAGGCACCAAAGGGACAGGGTAAAGGAGAGAGAAATGCCAGGGGGCCAAGAGCAGACAATGAGGAAAAAGGCAGGAGGGGAGGTGTCAGTGGGAGGGGGACGGGTTGATGCTGGGAGGGGAGAGGGTAAGGGCATTGGGGGCTGGAGGGGGAGGTGCTGGGAGAAGGCTTGAAAGAAGGGGTGGGCATGAGGAAGGCAGGGATAGAGCAAGTCATGTGTAAGGGCACAGAGGCATGAGGGGAATGGGGGCAGAGGGTGGTGAGGGGGTGGGCATCAGGGAAAAAGAGGGCAAAGGGGGCAAGGGCAGAGAGGGAAGGGGGAGGCACCAGGAGGGTGCAGGGGTGAGGGAAGGTGCAGGTGCCAGGGGATTCTGGGGGCAAAGCAGAAGGTCAGACACCTGCAGGGGAGGGACCAGCACCAGAGGAGAGAGGCAGGACAGGTGTGTAGAGGGAGGTGTTAGAAGAGGGGATGAGGAGGGGTAGCTCACATGATCAGAGTGGGGCTACTGGAGGAGTGAGCACAACGGGGAGAGAAGGGCTGGTGAAGGGGGGCAGGTTGCAGGAGGGCTGAGGACAGTGAGAAGGGCAGGAGTCAGGAGAGCAGAGGAGGGTGAGGAGTTGGGGGGCAGCAGGCACCGGGGAGCTGATGGAACAAGGGGAGGAGACATGGCAGCAGAGAGAAAAGGTAAAGGTTTAAAAATATTTATTAATAACTTGGGTACCACAGTGGCACATCCAAACAAGCCACATGAACTCAGTACTGGGGCACAACACAAAATTCATTCTGCTTACGGGAGGAAACTCTTAGGCTATGTCTACACTGGCAGTTTCTTGCGCAAGCACATGTCCACGCTGCCATGTGCGAGCTGTGCTTTTGCACAAGAGCATCCATGGCAGTGTGGACACTCTCTTGCCCAAGAAAGCTCCAATGGCCATTTTAGCCATAGAGGTTTCTTGCGCAAGAAATCCCTTCCGAGCATCCACACTACTCTCTTGTGCAAGAGAGCTTATACCTGTTAGAAAAGAGCGTAGCTCTTGCACAAGACGCCCTCTCTTACCACGCCGTACTGTAAACTTCCTTGCGCAAGAGCAGGCGGGCAGTGTGGATGCTCTGTGGGTTCTTGTGCAAGAACGGCTGTACTTGCGCAAGAAGCCACGAGTGTGGTCATAGCCTTAGAGGGAACACTTCCCTCAGCCTCTCTGCCCCCGAGTTAATGTCACACACATTGAGTTAATGCAGCTGCAGGATAGTTGCATGGGGTGGATGGGGTTTGGTGGGGGCCAAGCTAATCCCTATTGGTAGGAGGATGGTGGGAAAAGCCCTTCTAGAGGGGTGACATGACACCTTTTACTTCTGGTCATGTGACCATCTTGCCCCGAGCGTGTTACCTTCAGAGGCGTGGCTAACGGGGGGAGGGGGGGGGCAGGAGGCATGGCTAACAGGGGTGAGGAGGGCATGGCTAATAGGGCACCACCAAAAATTATACAAACCTGCCACCCATGCTTCCTACAGCACCTTGAGGTCTCCAATTTCAGCCTGTTCGACTGTTTCTTAATGTGAGATCTTGAAGTTGCATGGCTGCAGGCATTTTACTAAAACCACAGGCAACTAACCACCAAGTATCTGTAGTTCCTTTCATGCAACACTGTAAATAGTTGAAAAACTACATATCTACTTGTTCCTAGTTAGGACCCTGGACCTAGAACTTTAGATTCCAGGGCACAGTGGTTCCTGGGCTCCCTATGCCCATGACTGTCCAGTTCATTTACCCTACCAGAGAGGCTGACTTCCAGAATCCCCCACTCTCAGGAATGCTTCACAGGCTACGCGACAGCCAGGGACTGTGCAACTGTGACACTAGGGCTGGTTATACAGGGATCTCTCACATGGTGCAGAGAAGAAGCTGGCCCTGGGGTGGGGTAAAAGAGTTATTTAAGCAGGGATCCCCTGCTCAGTGCTGAGATGCAGCCACCTCTGGGGTGGCGCTGTGTAAAAACAGCATTGCACAGTTGTTCAGTGGAAGAACTGTGGGTTGACACTGCTCTCAGTTCCGTGATGCAATGCTAACAGGGCCAATGTTCTGTCCCCAGCTGGTGGAGGGGGTCTAGTTTGTTGGAGAACAGGTTATTTCAGAGCAATGGACTGACCTGGGCATTCTTGTCCTCCCTGAGAGCAAGCCAGGCCTTGCACCGCCCCTGCATCAGACCAGGTCTTGCGCTCTGTCTGTCTGTGCCCTGCTCCCTGGCAAGTGTCAAGCTGTGGGCAGTCCCTGGGGTCTGCTCCTTGCACAGCCTTGCGTGTGGGGAGGGGGGTCACATGTTACCATGTGGCCCCAGTTCTTCAATCTCTGAGCCTGACCCCAGCACATCCCAGTCCCCAGTTCCCCCATTGCCTCCTCACCATTGCCCCTGGCCCCCACTCCATCATCCCATTGCTTCCTCCTCCCCCAGCTCACCCAGTGCCTCATTGCCCCCTCAACCCGGCTCCACCATTGTCTCCCTCACCTTATGGTTTCCTTGGACCCTCCCAGCCCCCAATACCCCACATCCCTCCTGCCTGTCTCATGCAGTGGTGGCTGCTCAGGGGTGGTCCCAGCCTGTTCCCTGCCCCCGCTACCTGCGGGTCCCTGTATGCCGGTGGGGCTGGAGAGGGCAGAGCAGCAGCGGCGTGTACACGTGTCTGTGGGGGAGGGGCTCAATCCCACAGGAGGGGGGATCTCAGCTCTATGTGGAGTCCCCGTGCTGCCTGTTGGTGGTGGGCGGGGAGCCAGGGTGGTTCTTGGGGACACCAGGGATGGACTCAAATGCGGTGCTGTGTCTGGCAGGGAAGGTTGTGGCTTTCTTTACTTACCCCCTCCCCCACTTGGGGGAGGTAGAGGGGATGAGCTTGAGCCATGAACCACCTAGGAGGCAGCTGCAAACTGCATTTTGAGAACCACTGCACTAGCAACTTGTGGTCTGTGGAAAGGTCTGCATTGAGCCAGGTGGTCCGTAGGCCAAAAAGTTTGAAAACCACTGCTTTAGAGAAACCCTCCCCCCACCCTTTCCTGTGGCCCATGCAGTCCCACTCCTCCCCACAGTCTTATGAGCTCATGAGAAAATAAATTGATGGGAGGGTCTCTTAGAAACTAAGATGTCAGGAGCAGAGACATGCAGTTACAGCGGAGTGGGTGCTTGCCATGTTGATATCATCAGTGCCTGAGGGCTGTGTTTGGCTTTTATTCTGGACATTCTTTCCCCTGCGCTGCTTGTCTATTTGCGCCAGCTCCCTGCCGCTACCTCCCTGGTAGTGTCTTTATTTCAGTCTCCCTTCACCTGCCCTCCATAGGCCTTGTCTTCCACCCTCTTCTACTTTTTCCTTTGACCCTTTTCCTTCAATGTCTCCCTTTGTCCCTCTTTTTAGTTAACCTCCATGTACAAAACCCCACCTCTGAAATCAATAAACTAAGGAAAAAAAGGGTGTTATGACATATTTGCAGGCCAATAACACCTTCAGGGCAGGGGCTTTCTCTTAACTATGTACAGTACTTAGCACACGGGGCCCTGGCCTTAGTTGTGCTCTTGAGCCATAATAACAGAAGTTGTACCTCATTTTTAAAATCCAGAAGTACGCTACAATGGTGATCCAAAACACTGTAGTAACAGTATTCAAACAGTATTCTAAATTGTAGTGTTTTTGACCTGTATAATATAGTGTGCAGTAGTGGTCCAAATCCCTACTGTTCATAATCTGGAGTGGCACGAGGCCAGTTTTCTGTCTTTAGGAATGCTGGTTGCTCACCACTAGATACTGTAAGAGCACCATTTCTCAGCATTAGAGAGACATCTAGTGTCAAGCACTAAAAACGCTAGACACAAGTTTAGTACCTGAAAGTAAACTGTAGGACTGTGTCTAGACTGGCAAGTTTTTCCGCAAAATCAGCTGCTTTTGCAGAAAAACTTGCCAGTTGCCTACACTGGCCGCTTGAATTTCTGCAAGAACACTGACTTCCTACTGTCTGAAATCAGTGCTTCTTGCAGAAATACTATGCTGCTCCCGTTCGGGCAAAAGCACTCTTGCGCAAATCATTTGCACAAGAGAGCCAGTGTAGACAGCAGAGTACTGTTTTGCGCAAAAAAGCCCCGACGGCTAAAATGGCGATCGGGGCTTTTTTGTGCTAAAGCGTGTCTAGATTGGCACGGACGCTTTTCCGCAAAAAGTGCTTTTGCGGAAAAGCATCCGTGCCAATTTAGACGCTCTTTTCCGCAAATGCTTTTAACAGAAAAACTTTTCCGTTAAAAGCATTTGCGGAAAATCATGCCAGTCTAGACGTAGCCTAGGATTGATGAATTGACTTGAAAACTGCTGCTTGTGCATAAAACAAAATATTCTTCTGTCCAAGTACTACTGAATTGTGTTGTCCTAGTCTCTTGTATTACCTCTCTTCCTTTGACCTGTATTACAATCTGATTTTATTACCACACATCGCTTCCGTTTAAGTCCATGATAATTAAGTCCATGCAGTGCAGTAACTGTGCTTCTGTAATGCAAACATGACTTAAAACACGGAATTTTTTCCCTTTGTGCCTGCAGTCAAAGCAAGACTCAAGTAGGGCTGAGTTTGTGATGCGATCTGTCTTTGAACTGCCATCTTGTTGTCCAGACTCTTTCTTCTTCTTTCTTTTCCTCCCTAAAAAAAGAGGAGAAAATCGTGACATAACCCAATGTGAACACATGAAGTGGTGCTTGCCTACATATACAGAGAGCTGGAAACAAGCACCAAGAGGAGTGAACTGATCCATTCATTTCAGTGGGATGGTAACTCAAATGCTGGTTAATAACTTTTGGCCTGTTTACATTGCTAACTATTTCACTGCTACAAATGCAAGTGAGAAAGGATAAAGGTGATCATAGCTCTTCTCGGTCTACTGCACATGGCGGCTCATTTTGGTGAGTGGTGCTAGGGAAAGGATCACCACTTTTCCTCTCTCATCCAGTTAAGCTGTGGAACCAAGAAGGCAACGTAGAGGAGCAGAGTCCTGTGGTGCATCTGGGTGTCATTTCAAGAGTCCAAAGGGGCATCATGCATTTTAATAACCCAGTCCTGCTGCCTCCCAGAGCAGTAGGCCTACTCTATTCTAGTTTTGGTGGGGCAAAACCAGGCGTTTTCCCCCTGGATGCAATAACTGCTGTTCTTTTTTTATTTGTTTGTTTGTTTGTTTTCTGACTGCAGGTTCAGGCAGACATCATGGCATCAGTCACGTTTGGGTCATGTTTTCAAGCTTTCCTTTGCAACCATAACAGCTCATAATGGGTCTTATCTGCAAAGGGCCACTCAGGAAAATTAATCTGATTTAACTTTTAAAGTAGATAGTTCTCCTTATCAGAGGGGTAGCCGTGTTAGTCTGAATCTGCAAAAGCGACGAGGAGTCCTGTGGCACCTTATAGACTAACTGAAGTGTAGGAGCATAAGCTTTCGTGGGCAAAGACCCACTTCGTCAGATGCATGCACTTCAGTTAGTCTATAAGGTGCCACAGGACTCCTCGTCGCTTTTGCAGTTCTCCTTATGTGGACATGCTGACTCAGAATTAAGGTGACTTAAATTTGGTTTCACTTAATTTATAAAATGAATTCATTTCTTGAATTGAGTAAACCCAATTAAGGTGACTTCAGTTCTGAATAAAAGAATTGAGGGTTTAATGTGGTTTAACTGTCCACTTTAAGTTCATAGCTCTCATTAGTTTGGATTAACTTTCCTGATTCAACATGTATAGATAAGTGCATAGTCATTTTTAAGTTTGATTCTGACTTTTGGAACTGGGGTCTTACACATATATCCATGTGCCTTTGCCGTAACCAAAAGGTCCAGGGCTAGGTCTACACTAGGAGATAAGTTCGAATTAAGATATACAATTCCAGCTACGTTAATTGCGTAGCTTGAGTCTAAGTATCTTAAATCAACTTTTGGTGCCGTCCACACTGCAGGAAGTCAAAGGAAGCACACTCTCCCTTCGACTTCCCTTACTCCTCAAGGCGCAAACAGACACTGCAAGACTACCGGCATCGACTGGAGCACGCTCTCAGTTCAAATTAGTGTGTCTTCACTAGACCTGCTAATTCAAACCCCAGAAGATCGACTGCTGCAGCTTCAATCTTCTCTGAAGTGTAGACATGGCCTAAGGGCATATCTAAACCAGTGGTTCTCAAACTTTTTGACTCATGACTCACCAGGCTCAATGAAAACCTTTCCACAGACCACCAGCTACTAATGGAAACTTGCCGTTAATTACATAATTACGCCCAAGCCATTTTGTTAGTACAGGCAGTCCCCGACTTACGCGGATCCGACTTACGTCGGATCCGCACTTACGAACGGAGCTTTCTCGCCCCGGAAGTCGGGGCGAGAAAGCCCCATTCGTAAGCTGCTCCGGTGCCCCTGGTCTGCTGGAGACCGTCTCCAGCAGACCAGGGGCACCGGGCGGGTTCCCGCGCTTCTGAGGCTTTGCCAGAGCAAAGCCTCAGAAGCGTGGGAACCGCTGCTGCTGCCCCTTGAGACCCGGTGCCTGTGGTCTGCTGGGAACGGTCCCCAGCAGACCACAGGCCCCCGGACTGAAGCCGCAGCCGCGGGGGGGTCCCGCGCCTCTGAGGCTTTGCCAGAGCAAAGCCTCAGAGGCACGGGGAACCGCCGCTGCTGCCGCTTTGACCCCCCCGCGGCTGCGGCTTCAGTCCGGGAGCCTGTGGTCTGCTGGGGACCGTCCCCAGCAGACCACAGGCACCCAGACTGGAGCGGCAGCAGCGGCGGTTCCCCGCGCCTTTGAGGCTTTGCTCTGGCAAAGCCTCAGAGGCGCGGGACCCCCCCGCGGCTGCGGCTTCAGTCAGGGTGCCTGTGGTCTGCTGGGGACTGTCCCCAGCAGACCACAGGCACCCAGACTGAAGCCGCAGCCGTGGCGGGGTCCCTCGCCTCTGAGGCTTTGCCAGAGCAAAGCCTCAGAGGCGCGGCACCCCGCTGCCGCTGCGGCTCTGCTCCCCGTGTCCCTGGTCTGCTGGGGGGGAGCGCAGCTAGTGTGCTCCCCCCCCCCAGCAGACCAGGCTTTTGTTTTGGACTCTGGGGCAGAGCAGCTGGGGCGCTGCCGATTGGTCCTGCAGCGCCCGTGGGCACTACTGGACTAACCCGGCAGCACCCCAGTTGCTCTGCCCCAGGTCCTGATTCAGCCGCTGCTGGTCAGTTTCAGCAGCGGCTGAATCAGGACGTCTGGGGCAGAGCAGATGGGGTGCTGCTGGGTTGGTCCAGTAGCACCCCAGCTGCTCTGCCCCAGGCGTCCCCAAGTCAGCTTCTGCTGAAACTGACCAGCGCTGACTACAGGAAGCCCCAGGCAGAGTTGCTCTGCCCCGGGCTTCCTGGAATCAGCTGCTGATCAGTTTCAGCAGCAGCTGACTTGGGGACGCCTGGGGTTCTTAAGTTGATTCTGTATGTAAGTCAGAACTGGCGGTCAGTTTCAGCAGTGTCTGAATCTGGACGCCAGTTCCGACTTACATACAGATTCAACTTAAGAACAAACCTACAGTCCCTATCTTGTACGTAACCCGGGGACTGCCTGTACTGCAGCTAGGGAGAATTAAACAGATTAAGTGTTTTAACTTTCTCGTGTTAGTTTCTCAAACTTCATTTTAAACAAAGTAAAATATTAATTTATGTTCAACATGAAAGGTTCCCATGTTTTCTTTATTTATGGCAGGGGTGAGGAACCTTTTTTGGGTAGGGGGCCATCGACTCACTGAAAAGTCAGTTGGGGACCACACAACTGTTAAGCAAAAGAACTCCTCCAAACCCCCCCAACCCTCACTGATGTGACCCCCAACTGAGACACCTCACTCCTCTGGCACTCCAGCTCCACAGGATGAGGAGAAGGGACAGGAAAGAAGTTCAGGGCTTCTCATTGGCCAGATTTAGTTTTCTGGGGTTCTGGAGTTAGATTTTGTGGACCCTCATAGGCTTGGGTGGGGACAAAAATGAGGGGTTCTGTGTGAGGGACAGAGCTGCCAGTGAGTGGGATAGGATGGGGGCACAGGATCTGGGTGAGAGGTGGGGTGCAGGAGAGGGTGAGGGTGCAAGGTCTGGATGGGCGGTAGGGTGCAGGAACAGGCTGGGAGTAGGGTATCTGGCTGGGGGAGTGGAGCAAGAGCAAGGGAAGCTGCATTGTGTGGCCAGGAGAGAGGGTGCAGGAGCAATGGGTGTGTATGTATGTGCAGAGTCTGGCCAAGAGGGAGCTGCTTGCTCTGTTGGGTCTGACAGGGAAGGATGGGGGTTGGGGCTTTCTTCTCTCTCTCACACACACACACACACACACACACACACACACACACACTGTGGCTACGTCTACACTGGCCCCTCTTCCGGAAGAGGCATGTAAATTTCAGCAGTCGTCGTAGGGAAATCCGCGGGGGATTTAAATATCCCCCGCGGCATTTAAATAAAAATGTCCGCCGCTTTTTTCCGGCTTTTAAAAAAGCCGGAAAAGAGCGTCTAGACTGGCCCCGATCCTCCGGAAAAAGTGCCCTTTTCCGGAGGCTCTTATTCTTACTTTGAAGTAAGAATAAGAGCCTCCGGAAAAGGGCACTTTTTCCGGAGGATCGGGGCCAGTCTAGACGCTCTTTTCCGGCTTTTTTAAAAGCCGGAAAAAAGCGGCGGACATTTTTATTTAAATGCCGCGGGGGATATTTAAATCCCCCGCGGATTTCCCTACGACGACTAGTGAAATTTACATGCCCCTTCCGGAAAAGGGGCCAGTGTAGACGTAGCCTTTGAGTGGGAAGACGGAGCTGGTGCAACCGTGAGCCTGGAGTGGCAACATGGGCTCCCCAATGCATGGAGTTTTAGGGGGGCTGAGCTCAAGCCTTGGACCACGTGTGAGGTGGCCATGGACCACTAGTGGGCAGCACAAGCCTCTTCACCCTCCGAAGCAAAGAGCCACAAAGACTGTGCTTTAAATTGCAGCAGCTGTGTGTCTGAGCATCCTGGCAGGGTGATCTGCAGGCCAGATCCAGTGGCTTGGTGGGCCTGATCCGCCCTCTGGGCCATAGTTTTCTCACCCCTTATTTAAGGCTTGGTCTCAAGGGGATTTTTTTCCACTGATTTAAAAAAAGAAGTGGATAAGGAACTTAGTTATCCTCTGCCTCAGTTTCTCCACCCATAATAATACTTGCCTGTCTCTCAGGAATTTGTGTAAATTCATTGGTGTTAGGTAGTTTGATGTCATCAGATGGAAAGTGCTGAGAAGTGTAATTTTGCAAAGCGTTTTTTACAATTTCAAAATCTTTGCATTGTTCATGCAGTAGCCACTGCTCCTGGATTACATGATAATTTCAATGTGGGACTTTATGGGATGACCTCCTCCTCCCAGTGTGTAATGCTGGAGCAATTTGCCAGAAGAATCAGGGGTACTGAGAGCAGGGCTCCACCAGGCTTCCCCCATCATCACTACCAAAAGATTCATGAAAGGGTTGTGCAACTTTAATCCACTGCACAGGACACCACCACTAGCATGGAATCTAGCAATGGTGCTGGACACTCTTTCACGACCCCCTTTCGAACCACTAGCTACTGCTCCACATTCAATAATGACAATCAAGGTGGTTTTTCTACTTGCCATTACTTCTGCCTGCAGAGTCAGGAAGCTGGCAGCCCTCACGGTGGTACCACTCTATATAACTTTTAATAAGAACAATGTTGTTTTGTGACCTCACCCTTCCTTCATTCCCAAAGTATGTTTTGACTTCCATGTCAATGAACCAGTCTTCCTCCCATCCTTCTATCCCAAACCACACAAATCCTGATGAGAAGCTGCTCTCCATTCCCTTGATGTTCACAGAGCACTTGCTTTTTACATAGACAGAACCCGATCCTTTTGCAAGTCACAATGTTTGCTACTTTCCTTAGCGGACTGATCCCAGGGTGAACCACTCTCATCTCAACACATTTCTAAACTCATAGTTTCATGCATTAGTAAGTGTTATGCCATTCAGAATAAGGCGCTTCTGGGAACACCTAGGGCTCATTCCATAAGAGCTGTAGTGACATCCACAGCATGCCTCGGGTTCCCCTCCGAGACATCTCCTATGCGGCCACATGGTCTTCCAATGATACTTTTATGAAGCATTATACTATTTCCCAACATTTAACAAATGATACCTCAGTAGCCTCAGCAGTACTGTCAATAGCTATTAAAACATGACTCTGAAACCCGCCCTCTGGTGTTCTTGGGTACTGCTACAAAGTCACCCATAGTGGAGCACCCATGGGGAAATTACTCAAAGAAGAAGAGGAAATTACTCACCTTGTGCAGTAATGATGGTTCTTTGAGATGTGTGTCCCCATGGGTTCTCCACTACCTGTCCTTCTCCCCACTTCAGAGTCTATGGTCTTTAATCATGTCTTTCAGCTACTTGGGTGGGCACAAGGAATGGATGGGAGCCGGACCGCACACATGAGCAGAAGGACATGAATGAGGCGCCTACCACGCATGCGCGGTCTGATCGGCTACTGCTAGGGAAAACTCTAATCTGTGGCACTGGGACAACCTGACACCAATAGTGGAGCACCCACGGGG
Source organism: Pelodiscus sinensis (assembly GCF_049634645.1). Taxonomy (NCBI): domain Eukaryota; kingdom Metazoa; phylum Chordata; order Testudines; family Trionychidae; genus Pelodiscus; species Pelodiscus sinensis. Next base: position 41,097,357 of record NC_134718.1, read on the forward strand.
ACACACATCTCAAAAACCATTGTTACTCCACAAGGTAAATAACTTCCCCTTGTCATGGTATAAGAAGGAGGGTCCTTTAATGGATTGATAACTGGTTAAAAGACAGGAAACAAAGGGCAGGAATAAATGGCAAGTTTTGAGAATGGAGAGAGGTAACAAGTGATGTCCCCCAAGGGTTTGTCTTGGGACCAATCCTATTCAATTTATACATAAAGGGTGGGGGGGGGTGAGACAGAGTATCATTAAGTATCTGGAGAATGGGTACTTAAACCTAAGCAGATAAAAATCAAAGTCAATAGATAGATTGCTAAGACAGGAAGGATACCACTCAGAGAGCCGTTAGCACCTTCAGTGGTTATTAAGCAGGTAGTGTCCTAGCCAGCCCATATCACGATTGAGTCTATTAGCATGTGAATTGAATTTGTGGATGAACTGTGATTCCAGTCCTTCCCTATGTACCTGGCTTATGGAGCTGGCCTGTGACAAGACAGCCACCTGCAGGACTGTCAAACTGTTGTTAGGCAAGCAGAAATGTTCACCAGCAGGCTTCTGTGTGTTCCCTTTACGTATATCCGATTTGTGTCCATTGATTCTTTCCCGCAGAGACCATCCAATTTGTCCAATATATATAGTAGTGGGGCACTGCTGGCATTTAATGGCATAGATCAAATTACTAGATGTGCAGTGAAATGACCCTTTGATTTTGTGGCTTATGTTGTTTGCTCCAGTGATGAATTCGTCAGTATAGATATGTGGGCAGAGTTGGCATCTTTTTTGGTTGCAGGGCTGGGTTCCTGCAGGTTCATGATGTGGTTGTGTGGCATGATTATCAGAAAGAATACGTTTCAGGTTAGGGGTTTGTCTGTAAGCAAGAATAGGTTTTTCTCCTAAGGCCTCTGAGAGTGAGGGATCATTTTCCAAGATGGGTTGTAGATTGTGTATAATGCGTTGGAGGGGTCTGAGTTGTGGACTCTAGGTAATAACAAGAGGAGTTCTGTTATTTTCTCTTTTGGGTCTGTCTTGAAGTAGTTCACGTCTGGATATTTTTTTGGCTCTGTCCGTTTGTTTTTCACTTCTCCAGATGGGTATTTCAGTTTTAGGAATGCTCAGTAAAGATCCTGTAGGTGATTGTCTCTGTCTGTGGGGTTGGAGCAAATCTGGTTGTATCGTAGGGCTTGGCTGAATACAATCAACTGAAAAATGTGTCTGGGATGGAATCTGGAAGCATGAAGGTAAGTGTAGCAGTTGGTGGGTTTCTGATATAGAGCAGTAGAAATTTGTTCATTATTTAACTGTACTGTAGTGTCCAGGAAGTGGATTTCCCTTGTGGACTGGTCCAGGCTGAGGTTGATAGTAGGGTGGAAGTTGTTGAAATCCTTGTGGAATTCTTCAAGGGTGTCTTTTCCGTGGGTCCATATGATGAAGATGTCATCGATGTAGCGTAAGTAAAGTAGGGCATTAGGGGGCGAGAGCTGAGGAAAAGTTGTTCAAGGTCAACCATAAAGATGTTGGCATATTGTGGTGCCATGCGAGTGCCCATGGCTGTGCACTGATTTGGAGATAGAAATTGTTTCTGAATTGGAAGTAGTTGTGGGTGAGGACAAAGTCGCAGAGCTCTGTAATCAGGTGTGCAGTGTTGTTATCGGGGATGGTGTTCCTGATGGCCTGTAATCTGTCTTTGGGTACATCAAGACTACATGCCTCTGGCGACAGAGGCATGTAGATTAGACTACTGGCATAGAAAAATGAAGTGGCGATTTAAATAATTGCCGCTTAATTTAAATTTAAATGGCTGCTGCGCTGAGCCGATCAGCTGTTTGTCGGCTCAGCACGGTAGTCTGGACGCTCCGCAGTTGACATCAAAAGCATTTGTTGACCTCCCAGGTATGCCTCATCCCATGCTTTTCCTGGTTACAAAAACAGTACAAGGTTTTGTGGCCATTTTTGCGCACAAGCCTGAGGAGCGTCCATGCCTCAAGTGTGTTTTTGCACTAGAAAATCTACAGTCAATCAACAGATCAGAGGGCTTTTTGCAGGGTAGGTATGCCTCCCTCTATGAGACATAACTCCTTCTTGCATTACAGCTCTTATCCAAAAAGGCACGTGTGGACCTTGCAGAAAAAAAGCCTATCCGAAAAAGCACAGACGTTACTGGTTTAATGTAACAATGCTGGGGAGTTTGTTGTTTCAGAGAACAGCCCAGAACTGGAGCCCCCGTCCTGCTCCAAGGACCCAACCAGTTCTGGCCAGATCACAGACAATGGGCTGCAGAGGGGAGACCCCAGCAACTGCAGCTGAGCCACTTGAGGAGAGAAGAGGCATAGAAGAGAGGGGAGACCTTGTTACCTGGAGAGAAGACAATGGATTGAGGAGGGGCTTAGCAGGGGGTTATTGGACTCTGCTGGGATACCGTGGGCTGCTCTTTGAGGAACTGAGAAGGAAGCAGGCAGAACTCAGCTGGCTGCAGGGGAGACTGACAAGTGTGGGGCTCAGGGTCCAGGAATATTAACCTGAGAGAGCCTTTGCTGCATTCAAAGCTCAATAAACACTCTGGTTTGGTGCTGGCTGAGAGTCGCTCTGGTCTAAAGAATAGGGCAGCACTATTCCTTCTGGGAGCGGATGCCCCAGTGGTCCAGAGGGAGTGGACCCCCCCGAAGGGGCTCAGAGCAGAGGCAGGCAGCTGAAGGCCCTGAGACACACCATCCCGGAGGGGAAGAGGCAGCCCCCCCAGGTGAGAGTGGGCCCCCCAAGAGGGGGAATAAACTGCCACAGAAAGGGCTGTCTCACTGCCGCTGGAGTGGAGTGAGCACCCTGGAAAGGGGCTGCCGTACTGCGGGGGGAGGGGCACCCAGGGAGCCGAGGGGCCAAGTGTAAGCACAACCTGGAATCCATGACAGCACTTGATGGGGTGAGAGCAAGAGGGCCAGGTGTTGGGAGGGCTGGAGCAGTGAGGGAAGGGGGAGGCTCCAGGAACTTGTGGGGTAAGGCTGGGCAGGATTGTGGGACAGAAGTAGAATGGAAGACAGATAGGGGAGAGCTGGGACATGGAGAAGAGAGGCAGGCCAGAAGGGTTGAGGGAGGTGTCAGCTGAGGTGATCTGGAGGGTAGCTATAGATGATCATAGTGGGGCTAGAGCAGCAGTGGGCACAGAGAGAAGAGAAGGGAAGGACGGGTGCAGGTGTCAAAGAGGATGTGGGGGACAGGTGCAAAAGGGCTAAGGGGAGTGAGAAGGGCAGGAGCCAGGGCAGCAGAGGAGGGTGAGAGGCAGCAGGAACCAGGGGAGCATATGGGACAAGGGGAGAGTGGGAGGCATGTCAGCACATGTAAGAGGGAGAGATTTATAAGATATTTATTAATAACTTAGGTGCCATAGTGGCACTCATTCAAATGAGTGCAGATGAACTCAGTACTGTTGTACAAGACAAAACTCACTGGCTGTGTTTAGACTGGCAAGTCTTTCCGCAAAAGCAGCTGCTTTTGCGGAAAAACTTGCCAGCTGTCTACACTGGCCGCTTGAATTTCCGCAAGAACACTGACTTCTTACTGTCTGAAATCAGTGCTTCTTGCTGAAATACTTGCTGCTCCCATTCGGGCAAAAGTCCTTTTGCACAAAGCTTTTGCGCAAAATGGCCAGTGTAGACAGCTCCGATTTGTTTTGTGCAAAAAAAGCCCTGATCATGAAAATGGCGATTGGGGCTTTCTTGCGCAAAACCGCGTCTAGATTGGCACAGACGCTTTTCCACAAAAAGTGCTTTTGCGGAAAAGCGTCCGTGCCAATCTAGACTTTCTTTTCCACAAATGCTTTTAATGGAAAACTTTTCCGTTAAAAGCATTTGCGGAAAATCATGCCAGTCTAGACATAGCCACTCTGCTTATGGGTGGAAAAATCTTGGAGGGTTAACTGTCTGCGATAAAAAAAAAAGTATATGTTTACAGCTTTGTTATGTATGAGTCTGCAGATTTCCAGAAAGCTATCATTCTCCTAAAACATTATACCAGGCCACAAATTACCAGTGTTTACATCAGTATGGCAGGTAAGTTGTGTTTCCAAATGTGCTCTTTTGTTTTCAGAATACATTCTGTCCAATCACACCTTCTTTTCTTTTTATTCACATCTTTCTGGTTTTACCATTCTTGTCCTGAGTTACTATGATCATACTTACTTACATTCTTGAAGGCTGGTGCATTATTTGTGTAATCCTTCTGCCATAGTTCTGGTAGTTGCCAGGGACAGGTTACATAGCTAGGGGGGTTCCTTTTCATCTACATAGACTAGGGTATGCCAAGATTGGAAGGTTTTTCCAGGATGTGCATACCTCATTCTGTGCAAAATAAGGACTCCTCCCAAAGAGGCTCCCACCCCCATTTGGTCACATCTACACTGGGCCAAATGGAAGAAAAGATGCTTCCGTTAAAACAATCATGATAAGCTAGACTTAGCTTCACACACACTCCAGGGTGTCTATGAGGCTATGTATATACTGCATAGTTTTCCCAGGATAACTCTACTATCCTGGGGGGGGGGGGGGGGAAAGCTGTATCCAGGGAATGTGTCTGCTCTTTCAGAAAGAGGCGTGTGTGGACAGGGAAGAGGGAGTTCTTCCAAAAGAGGAGGAAAGAGGAAAAAGCACAGGTGCCCTGGTGGCCTTCTCATCCATAGTAATCACAGCTTAAATGCAAGATAAAAGTCCATTCATATTTTCCAGTATGCTTTGGCAGTGTGGAGACTCTCTTTGGGAAGAAGTTTTCTGGAGCGTCCAACTACAATGTCTATCTTTCTATCCTGAAAGTACTGCTGTCATCTTTTACAGTTCCTACATTTAGGGTTAACTTTCTTTGTGATCACACAACAGCCAAATTAGTTACAATAGGCAAACATCCATTCTAATAATTGACCATCCATCATGCATATAGCGCTGGCTGAAATTGAATTACATAACCATACCCAGGATTTCTTTCCTATTCCAGCATGAGCTGTTTACATTCATGTTGCAATACGCTAGTCAACTATCCAATAAGCATTTGCTTATTGGACAGTATGTTGACTGGTCAACAAGTCAATTACCCCACCTCACTGATGCCTCTATAAAATGGCACTGCCACTTTGAAACCCACAGGCTACATCTACACTGTGCCTACCTTGCGGAAGAGGAAATACAAATGAAGCACAAGAAGGTGCTAATGAGCACTTCATTTGCAGGTCTTCTTCTGCAAGATAGGCACATTGTAGACCTCGCCCATGACAGCTTTTCAAAGGGGCAGATGTGCAGCTGATCTTCAATAAGCTATGCGGCTGCTGCCACTTTAAAATGCCACCTGTGTGCCTTTGAAATGGGGTAGCTGTGGAGCCCAAGATCAGCAGGGGATTTCCCAGCTGATCCCAGGCTCCCTTTGAATCACCATCAGGAACTCTTGTTCATGTGTAGCCTGGAGTCAGTGGGACTTTGCGCTGGCCCCAGGCTGTATACAGAATTCCTCATTCCTCCTTTGAAATGTACAAGAACCCCTGTACATGTCAAAGGAGGGGCTGTTGTACATTTCAAAGGAAGCAAAAGTGCATATCAATTAGTCAGTGGAAATTCCATCAACTAGTCAACCACTGTGACAGGGTCGGTTCCACCCCTGGGCCCCAGACACATATTCAGTCCACAATCTCCTGTCTAGGTACTGCAGCACAGGTTTTGCCTATCACTTTCTTTGGTAAAATGGCTGTCAGCTTCTGGTGAGCTTGGGCTGGGTTACCAGTCCTCTCCAGTTACCTGCTGGCTTCTCTGACTGCTGGTGAAGGGAGACCAAACCTTCCCGGTTAGAGCTCCTCCCTTGGCCAAAAAAACTGCCATTCTCTTTGTCAGCATCTTACACACCTTATCAGTAGTAATTCCTCTCCACCTCCCCCAAACTCCTCTTCCACTCTCCCCTCCCCCACAGGGAAGGCTTTTAAAGGGGTCCTCTGACCGCCTTAATCAGCTCACCGGGCCCTTATTTGATTTACAGCCACCCTATCTCAGCTGCCCCTAATTAACTAGGGCAGTTGCTGTTTTTAAAGCTGCCTTCCCGTACGCTCCCCCCCCCCCCCAAAGAGAGCCCTATAACCTCAGAAACAAATCAGCACATGAGATGGCAAACATCATATACAAACTGATTCAGTGAGAAGGCGCTCCGCAGTGGATACCGACAGATCAAGATTCTGAATCCAACAATAAGGTAATAACATCTTTCTTTGTAAGGTTAGTTTTACTATGTTTTCAACCTTAGATCAGGTCACAGATAGGTGGCAGAATACATAGGATTAATGCCTTTAATATTATGTGGTGAAAGACACTTTTCTGTGTCAGCTGTTTCAGAACAATTAGCATACTTTGTGTGAAAAAATGTTGTCCACCACATCAGTGAGACCATAACATTCTATTGGGTATCATCATACCCTCCCAAAACCCAGCAATGAAATGTTTGATATGACAGTATGAAAAAATGGGATATTGTTTTGGCAAATTAGACTTTAAGAATATTCCTTTGCCTATGTGCAAGTGCTTTTAAGACACATGTAGTATGTGAGCTAATAGTGCAACTTCTTTTTATTTCAGTTCAACCCGTTTATCAGCAAAAAATGGGGAATAGAACGTTGTTTCAGCAGCCCGTATCACCCTCAAACTAATGGCTTGGTGGAGAATGCCAATAGAACCATGGAAAGGTAAATGGAAGTATGAAGAATTATAGCTATAAAGGCAAATGAAGTGCACCATGCAAGAAAATGCAAATAGCTTGAAATGATTGACAATTAATTTGTTAAACAGAAAGTTTCTGATTGGATATAATGCATGCATTACTGATTGTTTATGATCGGTCTTGGTAAAGACTGTGTGTGTGTGTGTGTGTGTGTGTGTGTGTGTGTGTGCTGATATTTTGCAAACAAATCCATGCTAATTTTTTACAGATCATTAAGGAAGATGGTCAATGAGGAGAAGAACTGGGATGAGTTAATTGGCAACACTGGATTTTCGATGAGGACTACAGTGCACTCATGCACAAAATTAACACTCTTTAAACTATTCAAAAACCGTGACCCTCAACTGCCACATGAAGTCCCAGATGAATACACGGTAGGTGGATGCATGTAGGTGTCATACACATATGGTATTTTATATTCTTCTTTTTAGAAATGCTAGATCTTTCTCAGTTCTTTACAAAGGTACCAAACATAGCTGACCTCAATGAATAGTACTGCAAAGAATTCCTCAGAGAAACGGAGGCTAGACAGGATGCTGATATTGCATTTGCTCTCCGTAACATGGAGAGCACAAGAAAAACAGCAAAAGCAGAACACCAAAAGAAAAACTTCTAAATATGGGGAAGTAAAATATAATGTGGCAGATTATGTTCTACTCCTTAATGCGAGAAGAAAAACAAGAGAAGGAGGACCTCTGAATAAAACTTATCGGGGCCCATACAAAATTAAGACTGTGGAGGGTAAGAGAGTAAAACTGGAAACTCTCTCAGACAAACTTTTAAACAGTATGTATAGCATGTCTCATCTGAAACCATTTAAAGAGCCACCAGCATCATTTTCTGCAAGTATACCTGAGGAAACTATTGGCTTTGAATCTGTTGTTGTTGTTGAATCTGAACCACACTTAGGAGATACTGGAAAATGTGAGGGTGAGGTGTATCTCAAGTCTGAGAAAACAGTGACAGCCAGAGAGGTCACAGCAATGGACCAACAGGAGGGTATAATACAAGACATTTCCAGAAGTGATACAAGTGATGAGGAAGAGGACGAGGACGATACTGCTACCATGGCACTTGGGGAAGAAAAAGACTTGATTCAGAAAGGTAACCTCTTTACACACTGTTTATAAGAAACATTTGTTAACTTAGTTCCATTTTTTAAGATGGTAAAAGTTTTCATGAGAGAAGTTGCATTATTCATTGTAATGAAACAGAAGAGAAGGCTGCTGCAGCACCATGCATGTAATACATGTTCCCTTTTTTTGTTAGTTCAAATCGCAGTGATCCCCAAGTAATGAGACAGACTGGAGGCCAAAGGATCAAACATTAACTTATATGGCTCTTCATTTCGTTGCCTGAAACCAAGGAAATGGATGGCTGATGAAGTATATAGATATTCCAGAACACGTGTATGCTAACTGTGGTGATACATGGAATGTTACTTAATTTTGTGTACTGTTTCATCCTGTGATGTAGGTTATCAATGCATATTTGGCCTGTTTAGAAAAGAAAGCAGTTGAAAAGGTAGGACACTTATTGTGATGTTACACAAAATCCTCTATCGTACCAGAATGTAATTAGTCACCAGAATACATGGTTCCAGAGATTTACATTGATGTAGCCTGTAAAATGTCAATGCAAACCTAGATTGTCAACAGATCCATGTATGTACCATTGCCACACGTGTACTGAAATGTGCTTACAGGTGCATATTTGACATATATTCCCTGATGTGTGGAGGCCACATTATTTTTGTAGAACAGTTCAGATGCAACCCTGAGTTCAACAAAGTGTATGCACAGGTTAGTGAGACCATAAAGAGTCATGGAAAAGAAAGGTTGGATATTGGTCTTACCAGCTGAAACTGTAAGGATTACAGATGTCAGGTATTGGTTTATTGAATAGTTTATAAGCTTCAAATTCTTATTGGGCCCTGACTACTCTATAGGCCCCAGGGGTAGGACTGACAGCCAGAGTGCTCCGGCCTCACTTCCGAGGAACCCCTTGCCCCTCCGTGCTGCTGTCTCTGCATCAGGGGCAGTAGCATGGGGTGGTAGGCAGCAACTGGTCAATAAAGGGAGCTAGTTTAAAAACCAGCTTCCCTCACTGACTGGGTGCCTGTTGCCCAGTGCCGTTTCCTCTGACACGCAAGCAACAGCGCAGGGTGGCAGCAGTCCCTGTCCATGAGGGGGGTTTGAGCTCCCAGACCCAGCGCCAGTCAGAACTGAGCTAGGCTGTCTGACTGCCCAGCTTCTAATATGCTGAAAATGCATAGTGGTAGCAAGGGTAGGTTCTGGACGCAGTGGAAGCTGAGGCTGAGCCAGTCAGGTATAAAATTTACCTGGCAAGGGGTGTATGAAGCAATATTGTGTCTATAGCAATAACAGAAAAGCTTTTTGCTTGTGGGATAGTTGGTGAATCAAATAAAGTTTTACATCAGTAGTAGTGATACCTTGTACATCTGTCTTTACCACCTGACTTATGTTCTTTAGGTACCATAATAAGTGATGCATTAATAACTTGGTTTACTGTCAACAGGTACACGTGGTCTTAGCAGTAGTTTCCACTGCCATTCTCTCAGGCAGAGCAACAGCAATGAGATTGGAAAAGGTAAATCCTCTGAAGTGTTCACACCCAACATGAGCTATCATCTTGTTCATTCATTTAGTTTCACATAGTGTGAAAGGAAACATACACTACTAAGTGTACTGTGATATAAGAAATATTAACCCTTTAATGAAACTAGAAATTACAGTATGATGTATATTTTAGGATTTGCTGCACTCGAAACAGTTTATTCATTTATATCTGTGTTTCAATTCCACAGATTGGATTCCTGCAGTATGATATCTTATTGCTTCCTTATAATACAGCAGGGCATTGGATTATTATGGTAAGATGTATTCTCTTTCACATTATGATCCGGGTTAATATATGGGGTATTACACATGAGACTGGGAGCACAGCTGAAAAGCGTGCAGTGATCCCATGTCTGGTACTTAGGATTTTCATACAGTTCTGTGCATGCAAAGGCGGGTAGACTTTTAAAGCTACATATTGATGTCCTCAGAAGTGAGTTCTTTAAAACATACCACTGTGAAGACTGTATACGTATGTCGTTACTGTGACTTAAAAAAACCTGGGCTGTGGTGTTTGACAGAATTCACACAATGCTTAGGTCATGTGAATTAGCGAGATATGACAAAGGGTAATTGTAAGGCAATATTTTGATCAATCATTTTTAAATCATCATATTACAAATTAGATTTATGCCCACAATTGCATTTATAGATAGCACTGATGAAAACAACTGCATTGTTAATAATTGATCCCTTGTGCGATGAGGTGAAGCATGAAAGAACATGCCTGAGGAATTGGAGGTGAATGTTTTTCCGTATACTGATTCTGAAAGTGTTCCTGCAGTGTTACTGTGAAACTGTTTTCAAGAAACTTATTAACACTTCTGATAGCTATAAAGCTAATTCCTGATAGCTATAAAGCAAACTTAAAAAATCAAGGACTTAAACTGAATGTGCTTAGTAATGTCAATTGTGCAAAGATTTTTGATAGACCCTGGCTAATTACTCATAGTATGTGGGTAAGACACAGTGGCATAAGAGGGAAAGGTGTTGATTAGACAGGACACAGCAAAAAGGGTGATATATGGTGAACAAATGAGACAATAATCTGAAAGCAAGTGTGTTTATAAGCAGTAAGTCATTGGAAGCCATGAAGACATAGACATGGACAGGATTTCTATGCAGGTACAGAAATTGAAAAAGACAAATTCAAAAGCCATTTATACAGTCTGATACAGCACTGCATACAAATTTCAGATTCTTCATGAAACGATTAACCAAAGAATCTGCATCTTGCTGGAAAAGTAAAATCATGCAACATAGCAAACAAACTGATGGGCACAACTGTGGGCCACTCATCTTACAGGTACTGAATCCCAAATTGTCATTATAATTTATTAATTATGTGCCTGGCAAGGGGCAACCTACTATGAGAGGCCCCTCAAGCTTCATCCCCCTTGCAGCCTACCTGTTGGGGTCTGAACACGTGTTCCCCCCTCCCGAGGGGCATAATACAGCCCCATGAGCAAAGTCCACACACAGTATCTTGTAGTAGGATTAATATGGTCTGGCAGCCATAGTCCATTGCTCAGGCTCATCTTTCTAGGTATGACACAACCCAGAGACCAATCCATACACAGTCTTTCTAGTAGGTTAATATGGCCTTGCAGACTACTTTACAGGCTTGTTGGAAAATTTGACTCCCTCGAGCCAGCTACGGAGGAAGTAGAGGTACCTAGGCCCTCCAACTACAGTGGGTTGCAGGCCAGAACTCAGCAAGGAATCCTGCCACAACATGCTGAATGCACCGGATAAGCTCCCCATCCTGGGCTACTTCCTACTGTGGTCTGGTGGACGTCTTCCCTGTTGTCTCTCTACAATGCAATGGCCCTGCAGGTAGAACCTCCAGGACTGGCTGCCATTGGAAGGTCAGGTCACTCTTTCCCTTGGAGCTCTCCCAGCAGCTCCTTCCCCTTCAGTGGTCTGACCGAGCTGCCCCCAGGGCCTTTATAGTCTGTTTCCATGGGGAGCAGGGCTATGAGGGAGAGGCTTTTTCAGTCAGCTCACTCCCTGCTCTTCAGTGTGGATCGATATACCATGTTACATTACCATTATGATGTATTTTCTAAACAGAAGTGTTAGTTTGTAGAGGCATATTTGCAGCAGAAAGACAGTGCCTCTGTAGAAACAACAGAAAAAGCTAATAATGCTTTTAGAAGAAAAATAGCAATTCTGCTAATGAAGAGGTCAGGTACTATCTTTATCCCATATGTTAGAGACTCATTTTAAATATTTACAGATAACAGGGACCATGGATTTATGTTGTAACGCAATCAGGATATGCAGGGTTCGCCAAGCAGCGGCGAGCCCTGCTTGCCAGCCGTGCAGTTCAGCATGCTGCACATGCACAGACTGCACTGCACATGCACTTACCGCGGTGCGCGGCTGTGCCAGCTTGTAATCTACTTGCCATGGTGAGTAGTTTACACTAATCGTTGAGCCCTGAGAATACGTCTGCACTAGATTTTTTTTTCAGAGAAAACTATGCTAAGTGTGCTCTGCAATTTGTTTTGATGTTTTGGATTCCTTTTTTGGAAGAGAATTTTCTAATATTTGGCCCCGTGTATCCAGGACAAATAGGAGAAAAGCCTCCTCTTTTGAAGGAGCCCTTATTCCTCATAGAAGGAGGTATGCAGGGTTCCCTAAAAGAGCATGTCTGCTCTTCCACCAAAAAAAAGAGGAAGAGCAGACGCGTTCCCTAGTCACACCGGTGACCCCACAAGATAGACATACCCACAGTTAGTCCATTTCTGGGATATTGAGATATCTCATCATTGCTTCTGTAACTGTGACTCTGCTTGAATAATATTTCTAAGTTCCCAAAAAGATAGATGGGCTACGTAGTTGATACAGACAAAGCAGTGAAATGAAATTATATATTTCTTATATCTAGCAGCAATACAGTTAGATCTTGAAAAGCATTGTATACAGGACACATATTTTAATAAGTGACTGAATGAAAGAAAAGAGTTCTGAAATCAAGGAACTTAATACATTTAATAAACAACAATCAATAAATAAGGAATGTAATGTGGAATTTAGATCATAAACACTACAATAACTTTTCCAGAAAACATGGAAGAATACTGCATATACTGCAACTCTATCAATTGCTAGAAACAAGCGGTGATGTCACGATGGTAAGAAACAGAGAAATTTATCAATCAACCAGACATCATACATTTCAGCAGATCAAAACACAGATGATGTTACCAAACAAACAAGCTGCCTAAAGATGATGACTCTTTCAATGGCATAGCAGTAAAGTTTGTCATCATTGCTCATACCCAAGTGTTACCCCTTGCACAAATGTGGTAGAAATAACATTAGTGAGAAGTTGTGTATCATTCATAATACTGAGTTTTCTTTTTCTCATTTTGTTCTGTTCAAGATCCAGTGTGACTCCTGCAAAAGATGGGTGCACGTGCTCTGCATTCCAAGTACAACCAAGCCAAAAACAGTCACTCTGAAACAGGAAGAATTCCATTGCAAAAAGTATACATATTACATCAGTAGAGCAAAAAAGTTTGCACAGTTCTCCACATAGAGAGGTGCAACTGCTAGTTTACCTCAGATTGGATTTAAGCACTGGTTTCCAATAATATAATGTCAGTGGAGGGGAAGAATTCGCACGGTTCTCCATGTAAATAGAGGTATAATTGCTAGTTTACCTCGTTTGATTTATGCACAAGTTTACAATAATAAAGATTTTCACATTAGTAAATTACTTCTGTATGACTGTGATTGCATCTTAAATACAAATGTTGGATTGCTGAAGACCATCCATGTAAATTAGCTACCACTGGATCAGAGGATGCGAAAGGCCCCTCTGGAGCAGAGGCAGGGGTCCAGGTGGGAAAACATGACGCGGTGAAACCATCCGTCAGAATCTCCTGCTCCTGTACCAAGGATTGATGCGAAAGGCCCCTCTGGATCAGAGGCAGGGATCCAGGCAGGAAAATATGATGCGGTGAAACCCATCTGTCAGAATTTCCTAATCCCATATCTTGCCTAGTAAATAAAGCTGAAAGAAGGTAAATCTGATGCACGGCTAAATCTGACGCGCATGTGTGTCCGAAACTGCTATTGATAGGAAATTGGGATCGAAGCAGTTTGAGATGCTACACCTGACAGCTGGGAATTTCACCTCCTGGCTGGGAAAAAATCAGAAAGTACCAGACATTTCAGGTGTCCGGTATTTTCTGAATTTTTTTACTGGCGAAAATAACACACTGTCTGGTTCAATACTGGACACCTGGCAACTCTAGATTTGCCCCCCTCATATCCAGAGCAGCGGGGCTCAGGTTTTGGCTCAAGTTTCAGTCTCATTTCCTCGAGTCCTGTAGTTGTTTTTTTTTTTTTTTTTTTTTTTTTTTTTTTGGTAACAAGGGAGTGATGGTGTAATGAAATTTGAGAACTTCTGGCTTAAATGGTAGAGGCCTATGTTTTCTGGGAGCTAGTACTAGAGTTTTAATCCAAACTTTGCATGTGTGTTGTTATGGATGGGCTGTCGATTAGCTGGAGCCTCTCTATTGTTAACACAAATTTTTGATAGCTTTTGGAAAATAAAACTTAAAAAGCTAAAATCTCAGCTTTAAATTTTTTTAGGATCCAAGTATCATTAACAACTATAAATTGACTTTTTCATAATGTTTTATTAATAAATGGAGTAGGTGCTTTTTGAGACTTAATGACTTTACAATTACTCTCTTTGACATAGGTTTTATGTGTGTACTGGGCAAATTGAGACACACAATCATACTACTCTGCACTGGGGTGTAGTCATAGGTGGGCTGTGACCCACCCACTTTGCATCCAGGCCCCCCACCTCTCAGCCCTCCTGGCATTCCAGCCAGGGAGCAGGATCAGAGCACAGACTTACCCGGCTCTGCTGAGCAAGCCAGCTGGGGAGCGGGGCCAGGACACTGGGGCTTGTCCCGCTCCAGCTGGGGATCAGGACTGGACTTTACCTGGTCTGGTCAGGGAGCAGGGACCGGGCTTACCCCCCCCCATCTCACTGGCTCTGCTCTCCCCGACCCCATTCTTGGCCATCTACTGGCCCTTCTGGCTGCGCCACTGCTCTGCACCTTAAACTTTGAAACAAAGTGAGATTATTTTTTTAACAGACGACACAAGGAACTGTTCAGGGGCAAGTGTAATAAAATATTGAAGACATTTACATTATTTGAAAATGTGTCCTTCTAGATTTTCCCAACCAAATTACTCTTTGATCAAGGATTATAAACACAGCACTTGAATTTTAGGCCCGTCTCTACTCCAAAGAAATCCTAATATATCTCTGTGTCACAATTCTTAGGCCACAAGCCTGCAACTGGATCTCAGCAAGCAGTACTTAAAGGCAGAGGTGTTCACTATGGTGGAAAAAAACCCCAGACCAAACACACACCCCCAAGCTGGGTCACTGAGAGGTGCACTGTCTTACCGAAATTGCTTCTACTAGGTTATGATAGACACCCCCCCCTTTCATAATTTAAACACGTTCAGTGGGAAGATATTTGCTTTCATATGCAGTTTTGTTGACTTCAGTGAAGATCTGCAAAGATACAAGGTCCGGCTGCACAGTTCAGTTGAAAGATCAGGGATGCATTCAGTAAGACCATACACCTCCACATTCTGTGCTTTCTAGGGTGATAATGGAAGATTACACAGAGGTAGCGACTGGCCAAAGGTCACATACACAGCTTGTTAAAGAGCTGTCTGATAACTGCAATGGAATCTTAACCATGGGAGAAGGAGGAGTGTTTATTACTTCTGTTATGATAATACCTAAAGGGACCAACTCCATTGTATTTGACACCATAGAAACCTGTAACACAGCACTTCTTGTTCAAGTTGCCTCAGATCTCTCTACTTAGTTCATTGCAGGATCATGCAGAGCCATTAACTTCAGTGGAGTTCCTTCTATGTGGATGCAGGAATCTGCCCAAATAAAGCTGACTGTGGGATATGGACCTTAATTAGGCCAATTGAAAGATAATAGTGTTTGCTTTTGCACAACACTGTGAGTTCTGCAGTTCTAAAAGCAATAGATGAAGTACATGCAATCTAGCATTAACTACATTTTTCCGAGGAAGTAAATGAGGCATATAACTCTCACTGACTTTAACATGCATAGAAAAAGCAGAATTTTGATCTAAAATAGCTATAGGATTCTGGGAACATTCTCATTGTCTAGTCTTTCAGTCATGTAACAGATATGTTTTGCATTAACTTAAAATATTGAGAAGAAATCAAGAAAATCTGCATTATATGTGAAAAGTTGCTAAAACAATAAACTGGGAATCAAGGGAATGAATCTGATCTATTAGGCATAGTTACCAAAGCAGTAATGCATACACATAAACACTCAGGAAGGAGAAAAAAATGAAGATTTTCCAAAGAGGGAAGGGAGAGAGAGGACACAGGCCCCAGCATAGGTGTGGGAAGTAAGGGGTGTGTGTGTGTGCTGCAGCACCTCAGGTTTTGCACTAAACTTCCCTCCGCTGTTGACCACATGCTAGCATTGCCAGGCCAGGGGCCCGCTGGCCCCACTGACTTCATGACTGCCTGCCAGCCTTGCAGACTCCACAGGTCTTTGAGGAGTCATCATCTGCTGGGTCCATTCCTTTGAGATCTACAACTGCCAGCCCAAGGGTCCAGGTGACCGGCCCTGGAGGCTCCACTGCCATCTAAGACTTAGCTTCTGGCCTTGGCCTAGAATTCAGCAGTTGTCACCAGCTGTGTCTCCTTTGTGAGCAGTAATGGGCTAGGGTTGCCAACTGTCCCGGACCATATGGATTGGATGCCATTGCCATGAATGGCATCTGATCAGTCCAATCCTGGAGAGTTAGAAACCATTGGAGGGGCATGAAATAGGACCATCTACTTCTGACACAGTCCCCTTGAAGTTGGCTGATGGCATAATCATGATTGAAGACAAGGAAGGAATCAGAGAGATGGGCTGAACATGTCAATAATCTACTGAATAGACAATCCACAGTTAATCGTGCCCTTGACTGTTTACCTGAGAAACGCATGAAAGATTATCTCAATCTCCTCCATCAACTGAAGAAATTTGTAAAAGCCATCAAAGAACTGAATTCTGGCAAAACAACTAGAAAGGATGGTATCCCAGCAGAATTGTATAAAAGCAGCAGACCCAAAGGCTATCAAGATGTTTAATGATTTCCTGAGTAGCATTTGGAAGGAAGAAGAAATGCCACAAGACTTCAAAGATGATATTATTGTATCACGCTTCAAAAACAAAGGCAGCAAAGCTAACTGTGGAAACTACAGAGGTATTACTCCTCTCTACAACAGGCAAACATATTAGCTTGCATTCCACTAAACAGACTCATGGCAATATATCTGAGGAGAATCTGCCAGAAGCACAGTGTGGTTTCAGAACAGGTTGTAGTATGGGGTGGGCATAAAGCAGCCTATGGGATGGATGCAGTTTGCAAGGGTTAGTCTTTGGTTGACACTAGTGCTTTATTTACTTGCTTGGATTTTCATACTTCTACCTTTTTCTTCTCTACACTAACTCTTGGATGAGCGTGTTATAAGCTTTGTGCTATAATGAGTCAATTCTACTTTTCCACTCTGGACTACATTCACATCTTTTCTATGTCTTTCTGATACGGAGATCCTGCTGCTTCTTTAAAGAAAGACGTGACTGAACTTGAATGTATTTGTCCTCCACAGCTTCCTCTCTCCACTTCTGTTGACAACTCTGCCACCCACCTCCATGTCGCTTCATTAGATCTCTCTGTCTCTGTATAGCATTGTAGTTCCTGCACAGTTCTGCTTTGGCCCATCCTTCATCCACATGTTCTTGCTTGTTCGTCTGGCATTGTCTTGCCTTTTGCTTGTGTCACTCTTGCCAAGCTTTCCCTTTCACTTGGAATCATATCCCTTTTCTTGTATGCATAGGATCTTTACTCCCTTCTTCAACTTTCTTGTAAAAATCTACACTTTTACCTTTCACCATTTTAGTAAGATGATTTTTTTCCTCCTCCCTTCTGACCCTACTTAATTTCAGAACTTAACATTTGCTTATTATAGATTTCCCCACTCAAAACTCCTCATTTGCAGGTTAAGTGCACTAGATCCAAAGTGAAATGTAAGAAATCAGGAACTAAGTCATCCAACACCCCCACACTACACTCAGCTGTTCCCTTTCTCATCCTTAACTATTTCCTGTTCATCAATCTCAGCTCACATATCTTTACCCTCAAACAGAATTACTAGCAGGTACTTTTAATTAGTAGAAATTGTATCATTGGAATCTGCATGTATATACATGGGAGGGAGTGGGTGTATGATAGGCGTTAAGGCTTCAGCTGAAGTCAATAGAAGCTGCAAATGCTCTGAAAATCGGGCTCATGTTGGACACACAAAATCTGTAGCTGTTTTTCAACATTTTGTCTACAAGGTAAACCTTTTCCTTCCCAACCCATTTGGCATGTTAAGGAACCTCTTATTAAATTAGACAGGAAAATTTGAACTTGAACATGACTCGATTTATGTTGCTTGTTAGAATCCTGTACACCTATTGATCTAGCAAAACAAGTCTCATAGTTTAATTATGTATTTTTCTAAAAAAGAAATACTCTTTTTAAATATGCTTCCTTTTTATGATCAGTAAATGTTGCCTTGCTTTTGTATTATGAAAAAAGGCAAATAGGTGTCCCTGACAAACAGCTGAAAGCAGTCAAATGAATTAAAAATGGTGCTCAGTCTGGGGCCTTGAGCTTCTAAACAATAGCCTTCAAGGGTAACTGTTAAGAAAATTTGTAATTCATGGTGAACTGAAAATATGCTCCCTGAGCTGTGACACTTAAAAAAAAATGTTTAATGGTGCAGAATCCACTACTTCCCTGCCAGACAACAGAAACCTGAGAGCGCTAGGGCTAAATTTAAGGTATTTGTACTATATAAAACCTGATAATAAGTACTTGGAGTTATGTAATTATACAAGGACTCTCCACTTTCATTTGAAAACAGAAAAGAAAAAACTGGTAAGTTTCCAACCCTCATGTTTAGGAAGAAAAACTTGGAAATGTGAACCAAGCATGTTTGCTCTAGAGATGTAAACTCAAGACTGTAGACAGTGTTGAAAAGTGTACCCCATTCATTCCATTCTCCTATTAATAGAAAGCCTTACCAACACCATCCCAACAGAGGATTCTGTCACAGGAGAAGTGCACAGGAGTGTTGGCCTACCCATCCAGACAAACTCCTTGAATTCTGGAGGGCACTTCCTACTGCTTCAGTGTCTCCCTACCACTGCAACTGTTCTAAAAAGGAGAAAGGGATTCAGTACTGATGCTGCTATTCTACCACATCTGGTAATGGTGAGGGAAGAGCATTGGTAGAGGGCTCATGTTGTGTTATCTTAAAGACCTCAATTTGTCTTAATCTGGCCCTCTTTCCAATGAGAACAAGGTACAGTAAAACTCCGATAGTCCGGCATCAAAATGGCAAGAGCCTAGTGAGCTTTGGCAAAAAATGAGTCACAAGGTAATAGCAACAGCAGCTGAACTGAGCAAAAAGGGTTTAAAAAAAAGGCTTAAAAAACCTAAAATATTACAGTATACAGTATGTACAATAAAAATGGTTAAGAACACTATATACTGTGTGTGTGTGTGTGTGTGTATATATGTATATATACACACACACACACACACCTTATAGTACCTCCTGATAGTCTGGCATATCGGATAATCCGGCACCACCTAGGTCCCATAGGTTCCGGATTATCGGAAGTCTATTGTACATGTTCCATGGCTCTATTTAAGCCTAGGGGGAAGCACCTAGCAATGAATATTTTCTCTCTTTTTCCCTGTCTCTCCACCTCCTGTCAAACTGAACAGCCCAGGAAGGAGGTTGGGAAAAGATAAAGTGAGATGTTGAACCAAGAATCAGTTGTATTTCCCTAATTCTCTGCCCCACTGTGAGTTACGGAAGCGAGAGGGCTACTGTAGGGATGTAATACTGTAGTCAATTAACCTATAAGCTTCTGCTTATAGGTTAATGCTATAGACTTAATGAATTTCCCCACCCCTGCCAATAACTTTTTTTTTTTTTTTTTTTTTAAAGCAGGCTGGCCAACAGCCTGACTAAGTCCTGGCTGGGTCTGGAACCTACCCGCCCCCTGTGGCGCTGCATTTAAAGTGTATTAGAAGTGAAGGATGTTAAGGACTCCCCAACTGATCCCAGGTTCCAGTGTGGCATTTCTGCAGAAATGCCATGTGGAGTCCTGAGTCAGTTGGGCAGCTGGTTCTGGGTTCCCCAGCTGGTTCTGGGGAATGCTGCACGGAGCCCATGGTCAGCTGGGGAATCCCTAGCTGACCCCGGGCTCTTTGTGGTGTTTCAAAGTGGTAGTACAGCATGGATTCCAGGGTCAGTGAGGGATTCCGAGTCCCCTGCTGATGCCAGGCTACATGAGGAATTGGCATCCCCTGGTGACTCTTGTGCATTTCAAAAGGTAAGCGCCCTTGTGGAGCCCAGAATCACCAGGACTTCTTGCTGCCCCGGGGTTAATGCAGAGTTCCACATTCCTCCTTTGAAATGTACAAGATCTTGATATTTAACATCCCTAGTATAAAGGGAGAAGAATTTGTATCTAAATATTGTCATCTCTTATCTCTTTCCCATTTTGAAATAAAAGAGCTAAAAAGGTTGGAAACCTCTTGTTTAGGAACAGTCAAAAAGAGGCTATTATGGCTTCTGTGGCTGCTGACTATGAATCGAGATTAGACTCCTGAGCTGTGTGTGTCTAGATGGAATTTCCGATCTTATTGTGCCACTTCAAAAGTATGAAGCTGCCTCCAGGGCCTCTCTTGTGCAAGAGGTAATCAATGTTATCATTGGCTTTAACTTCTCAGTTCTAGGCCACACCAGATATTAACCACACAGGGCCTGGTTCTCGCCACCTTCTGTTTGTCCAGCCTTCTACTCACATAGTGTGCAATGAAGGGGCACGGGCATATTGGAACTAAATGGCTCCATCGGACACCAGTGAAGTCTGTAGACACCTGTGGCTACTGGGCTCTGCTGTTACAGGAGGTAGTTTCACCTGGACTATGGTAGTTGGGCGTGGCTGGGATTTGATGGCATTTCCTCATGGAAACAGAGTCATGTGAGTGAGGGAGTGTTAGGTGGAATACGGCAAGGGAACGGAACGTAAGGAGGTCCTACATGGCCTATGCTAAAGAAGATCCGCGGTTCCCCTCCTCCAGGGAGGATCCTATCTAGGTGGCACCTCTATGATACCGGATATTCCAAGGCTGACTGGGTGGGTCGTCTGCGCTGGCTCTCTATGGTTGGAAGCGCCTTTAGCCAGGGGCGCCGCTCTTGTGCGCTTGCGTGAGCCGGGCTCCCCGCGGCTGCCGTCCGATGCGGTGAGCGGAGCCCGCGGTAGCTGCGGCTCCCGGTGCGGCGAGTAGCGCGCGCCCGCCCCCCTCGGTCCGCTGCGCCGGGGGGGCTCGTGCGCCCCCTCCGCCCCAGCTGCGCCACTGGCAGCCCTGGGGCTGCGGGGCGGCAAATGGTGGGGCCGGACGATGCCGGAGCTCAGGGCAGCGCAGCCTTGTTTCCCGCGGGCCGGCAGGATGAGGCGGCGGCGGAGGAGGCGGAGGAGGAGGAGGACGGGGAGCGGGATGGGAGCCGGAGCCTGAGCGGCGGCTCGGGGCAGGAGCTGCTGCTGCAGCGGTACCTGGCCGGGAAGCTCGGCCCCGCAGCGCCTGCCGGGCTGGGCGGCAAGTGCTGCCCGGAGAGAGCCCCCAACGGGGCTGCCTGTGCCCTGGGCCCCCGCGGGAGAATGACCAACGGGGACGCCGGCTTCCTGCTGCCGCCGGAGGCGCCGCCTGCTTGGGCCGTGCGGAGCGAGCCGGGGCCGGAGGAGGAGGAAGCGAGACTGCCCAACGGGGGCTTCCTCCCCGAGCCCCAGCCGGAGCCGGGGGGTGGCGCGGGGGCTGCCCTCGAAGAGCCGCTGAAGAGTTGTTGCTTGGGGCCCGGTCCGGAGGCTGGTGCCGCAGCCGGGAACACCCCGCCGCGCCGCAGCTGGGCTGGGGCTGAACGCCCGTCTGAGGCCGCCACCGGCGGACGGACTCCCTGGGAGTGCAGCGATGGGGCTGCTGCGGCGGGAGCCCTTCGTCCGGGGCCTCTGGGCTTCACGGACATTAACCTGAACTCCCGCAACACCTACGAAGTGAGCCGGCGCCGAAGCGCCCCCGAGCACCTGCCGCCCGGCGGGACGCCGGCCCCCGCCCCGGCCCCGGCCCCTCCTCAAGAGCCGGCGGATAAACCCAAGAGAATCGGCATCGCCGGCAGCAGCAGTGGTATCGCTGACTTCATCGCAAGGTGAGACCGCCCGCCCGGCCCCGGGTGCCTGGGAGAACAGGGACAGCACTGAGGTGATGGAACAAATAAACTTCAAAAATAGGGTTAGTCCTTAGTCTGCAGAGATCCTCCCAAGATGACACAATGCCGTGCTGTCCTAGCTCTGGGAACTGTGCCTCAGTCCTATTATTCCCCCCACAAACTGCCTTACTCTGTTAAGATTTAAATGGACGCTTAACAACAATTTAAAGTAACACTAATCACGTTAGCAGTAGTTTCTAGTAATGGTAGGATTGTGTGCAGAACTTGAGTATCTGTTGTCTCTGCTAACCAAAGAGGCAGTTTACTTAGGAGGGAGTCCAAAGAAGAGGGATCCCTCAAGTACACTGCAAGCATATATTAGTACAAGTATATCATTGAGGGATGTGGACATTCCAGACCCCTGAATGTCTGTTATGCAATTTGGACATAACTACTGCCTGTGGAGAGGATGGAGTACCTACACTGATTAGAAGTGATGGTCTTCATTGAGCACTAGAACAGCCAATGCAATGCTGTATATGTAGACAAGTTTTTCAAGATGATGAGTTTGTTGACTTTATAACTAAAGAGTACTTTACATGTCAAAGTAGCTACAGTATCCACATGATCCATGTTAATTAGCCACAGGTTGCTGAGGAATAAAATAAACTTTTTTGAGTTATAGAATTTTGACAGCAATTCTCCATCTGTTATCATTTTCTGAAGTTACTGAGGGGCAGAGAGCAAAGTGATTTTTTTAAAGAAGTGGCTTTTCATTCATAAGCAGAGGTTGGAAAAAGGTGCAAGCCACCAACTAGCTTGAGTGCTAAGCTATTTTGGAGTAAACTTGAAAAGTTCAAAAAGCAAAGCTACATAATTCTGGGGTGTCTCCTACATAATACATGGTTAACTTGTCTCAGGGGACATGGCCTGGCTTGAGAGAGAATGGTTATTTACCCACATTCACACTTTTCTATGTTGTCTTCATTCTTTTCCCCCTTCCTCTCCATCTTTTTTTCCAAAGTCAGTCTCAGGTATGAGTGTGCAATCTAAAATCTCGTTGACTAATAGTATTCTCATGCACAAGGTTTGTAAATCTTACAAGAAATCAGAGTAAATCCACTAACCAAAGATGGATGTGAAATTTAGAGTTTTGCTCTGCAGAGACAATGCTCAGGAGAGAAGCAGACTTGCAGCTTTTGGAAAAGAGGAGGCTGCTAGGATTTCTACTGGTCCTGGATGCCATATTTGGATTCTCCTTTGGAGTTATCTTCAAGATAGTAACTGCCTGATAAATTTGTTTGTTTGTTCTTTCTTTCTAAAGAGCCTCTTGAGTGTTGTGGAGATGAATTAAGGGAGGTATCTGGTATCACTTACCCCCAACTTCAGTATTCAGGAATTTGGTGCTTCTGCTATGTGTCTCTTCACTTTGTCATTTTTGTTTCCATTACTTTCTGCTCTGCTGCTTCAATTTTTTTGAAGTACTTCAAATTAATAACTCCCATTCTTGCTGTTTATTGTTTTCTGAAATAGTAGCAGAATATTGAGTAATTTTCTGGGAAGCAGTGAAGACTGACAAGGCTAAATCCACGTCTGTGCTACAAACTTTTGCCATGCCAATATTCTAATGTTGGGTGTAGGGGGGTATGTAATTTTATTTCTCACAATATTATTTTTCTGGCAAACCATAATGATATAGATGCAGTTGTATACTGGCCATATGTGTCTTTGCCATTATAGCTTATTTGAGGAACCAATGTAAGGCATGCTACGGGGGGGGGGGGGGGAAAGGGGGGGGAGGAGGCAACACTTCTGATATAAGCAGCATCTACTCTAGGAGGATTTGTTGGTATAGTTACATTGGCAAAACTTTTCTAGCCTAAATTAAGCCTCGGTTTCTATTTTGTTGCAGTTTGGAGTAGTCTGTGTGTAGACTTTGAGAGGACAATGCAATAATAATTTTAGAACTTGCCTACATGAAGCAACAATTTGCACTATGGGAAATTGTGTGGCTTCTAAAGCATACTAACTGGTCTGGGCAGACCTTGACGCTTCCTGGTAGAAGTTTCCTAGTATACTTTTGATACACTGTCTGGGTAGATGCTACTGGTGCTTGCATTGAGATGTGTCTTTACAAATCTCACCCCGTTGCTGCTTTGTATAGACAAGCCCTTACACTCCCTTTTTTTGTGTATTGGGTTCTTTGCAACTGTAAGGGCTAGAAGGTGAGGTTTTTTTTTGTTTTTGTTTAAAGCAGTTAAATGTTATAGAAGTTGATAGCTTTGTTTTAAGAGGAACAGGTCTGGAACTGTTAAAATTGCCCTATGAGTGAAACCTCAATAGCGACAGTGGGTTTTCTTTTGAATCTTCTGAATAGATCATTGTACAGGTTGAAACTCTCTTAACTGGGACTCTCTGGCCCAGCAGCATCTGTGATCTGGCAGGACCATGGATGTTCCAAGACCAGAAAGTCCCAGTGGAGGGCTAGTGCCAGAGCAGAGGCTGCAGGGCTACCTGGAGTGGCAGCAGAAGCTTGGCAGTGGGAACCTGGTGCGTGCAGAGGGGGTGGGGCTGCATGGCGTGGCAGTGGGAACCCGGCGAGGAGCCATCGGGGTTGCCCGGCACGGTAGCAGGAGCTGGAGCCAGATATGCAGAGGTGATGGCACTGCCTGGTAGAGCAGTGGGAACTGACAAAGCAGTGGGGGAATGGGAGGGGGACCGGGGGGGAACCAGCTGAGAGGAAAAGGTTCGTGCCTTGGCTGGAGGGGGCTGGTGGCAGAGGGGCCAGAAATGATTGCCGCTGATTGCCGCTTGAACCAGACACTTACCTTTGCAGACTTTTCTGATTAAGTTTAGTGCAGTGAAAATAAACTGAATATGGATTGGACATCTTGTTCTGAATTGATCTTAGTGCACTGACTTTTTCAAGTGTCTGATCTTTAGTATGTTACACGGTGGTCACTGTTGACTGTGTAATATTTGTAATGGCTAATATAAAATAGACATTTCTAAATTTAAAATATAACTAGACGATTAATATATGCAGTTATGTAATTGCAAACGCTCATCTCTTTGTGTATGAGACTGGAGTGCACTGTTCTAGGATTCTGTAATTCTAGAACCAAAGGACTGGAAGGGAGCTTGAAGTCATCTGAGGCAGGACCAAGTAAATCTAGATCATGCCTGGCAGGTGTTTCTTCATCCTCTTCTTAGAAATCTGCACTGAGAGGGATTCCCACAGTCACTCTCATCATCAAAGCCTATTCCAGACCTTAACTACCTGTATAACTAGAGACCTTTTCCTACTTCTCCTTTGCTGGAGACTAAGACGATTATTTCATGGCCTAATTTCAGTGGACATGGAGAACATGTCCCCCATTAGTGACTTTTTTTTTTTTGCTCAAAACTAAACATGCCCATTTTTTTTCTTTTACCATTTCTCATAGGTCAGATCTTTCCGAAGCTGTGGTGCCCAGAACAGGATATATTGGTCTAGCCCTTTATCTACCCTCTCTGATTTTTGCAAATGATTAGTTTGAGATGTGTAAAATTGGACATGTATAAACAACAAAATAACTCTTGTATTATGCCACATAATGCAGCTCTGCAATACTTGACAGTCAGTGACATTTTGGCCCCTTGCAGCTTGATTTCTGCATGAAATACATTCCAAGGATGTGCACTCTGCTGTTGCGTTAATTCTTACAAAATTGATGCACAGCCTCCCCCTCCTTTTTTTTTTTAAATTAAAACAAATTTTTTTTTAAAGACTTTGTAACCTTTCTGTCAACCTGTAAGGCTAGTAGATGGTTATGTAGAAGGCTTTATTTCTTTAGTGATGAATTATTTATAGGTTATATTAAGTTACATTTGCAGTGCTTATAAATTCTTTAACAGACTCACCTCTTAATGTCACTAACTTCATCCACATGCAAATATTGTGTTGCTTTTAGTTTCCTTTACTGTTTTTCTTATATCCCATTATCATAATACTTGGCGTGTGAAACAACAAAGATGTAATAGAATTTGTTCTCTGCAAACTACTTTTTATTTTAAATTATGTTGCTCCCAATAAATTTTGTATTGGACTCTTAAACTGCAAACTCTTGTGTGGCTGTGAAGGAGAAGGAGAGGGATTGCATGACCTGAAATTTAGTGGTTGGGGTAGAGAATTGTGTGTTGAAGTGTACTCAAATTACATTTTCAAAATAAATTGAAGATACCAAATGATTCAAAATTTGAAACTTTGCCTGGAAGTAATGAAGCATTAGGGGACACTCCTGTCCCCATGCAGTCTGACTCTGTTTCCTGGATACACTGGCACCTGACTTCATGAATGAATGACTGCTGCAAGCTAGTCAAGAATATAAATCTGCATAAAACAAGACATGCTTTATTCTTGATAAATGGACCCTTATCTGACTCAGATTACAGCTTTGTACTATTCTGAGACCTAGTTTTCGTTGTTAAAAATGTACAGTTCATGCATTTTGACATCTAGTATAAAATGATATAAAACCTATACAATGGATTTAAATATACAAAATAGTATAATCTCCATCAGTTTCATTTATGGCACTTGATGATGATTTCTCTCCTCTTAACCTCAGTTGAATTTCTAACACACAATTAACTCTTTGTGTAAAAATGCAATATTAGTGGTTCACAGTTTTTCAGATAAGGAAGATTGACTGTTTTTTTTCTAGTAATCCTATATATTGAACACAACATGCATTAGAAATGGGTATAGTTAAATTAACATTGCAAAGCAGTGACCAATTTCAAAATTTTATCTTAAATATAAAATGCCTCTGAATAGTTGTTAAAAATAAGTTTGTAAATTTTTCATCAACCATGAGAACTTCTGCATTTGAGATCAATATCCAGACTATAAAATTTAGCAGAGTAGAGTAACCTAATGATCATAATTCAAATCAGTTTCTTTAAATCATAGATGTAAACAATGTTGACGCTTTGTTGTATAACTAGTTTCAAAACTTGATGCTTTAGATTAATATACATTAAAATTGTTTTTAAAATGTGACTACCTGTAGGCTCTCATTGAAAATTACAAAGCTGCTATAAGCAAAAACAATATATTTGAAAACAATGGCCTCTTCCTGCATACATATAAGCATGTTTGTTTATAATAAACGTGTATCAGTAAACCCATTTATCTGAGTAAAGTTACTCATGCACAAAATTGGTAGGTGCCTGAATGGCTAACATTTGTATTAAACTTTTCTTAACACAAATATTTTTGGTTTAAAACAAAATTGCTTTATTGTTAACAGCAACATTTTTAAACCTAAATATGTTAAAAGTAGTTAATGAAGAAATTCCCATTTTGCTCTAAGTGATGCAGGACTCCAATGGCATTGATCTCAAACTGCAGACCCTAATGGAATATAGTATAATCAAAACAATTCTACTTTTATGACTTGTGGAAGTTCAAAATACTGGAAGTTGGTGTTGGTTGCAAATTTTGTTTGAATTTTGTGGTGATGCCATAGAAATGATGTAATGAAGCCTCATATAACTGTTTCAGCAGATGAGCATTTTAAATATGAAGCTTCTTGGAAAAGTCTCCTGTGTAAAATCTGAAATTCTGTTGGCCTGATATGAGAGGGGAGCACTCTGAGGTATAGCTAACTAGGGATATTAAAATGCATGTGTTTATGTAAACATGATCGCTGAAAATTTCAGTGGTTACATGTTTACATGCCGGGGGCAGGCAGTTCCACAGGAGCCAGTACACATGGGGAGCCAGCTTTTAAGCCAGCTCCCTGCACATACCAGCTCTCCCCTCCACCCGTCCTGCTGCTGCTGCCTCAAATACAGAGGGAGCAGCATTAGGGGGTGTGGGGAGGGGAGGAAGGGTCTGCATGTAATTGTGCATGTTAACCAGTGAACCCAGACTCATCGGTTAACCATGTATGTATTTGCATCCGTCGTGATAGAAGTGGAACTTGAGTGGAAATTTGAAAAGGCAGAGGTTAGTTAGATGCATGGATTAATTCAGGAAGGGCACTATTACATAAGGGGCATGGAAATGCTTATGGGAGAAGTAGAAAGTGGGCAGAGTGCAAGAAGGGCTCAGTGTGTTGAATTGAGTTTTCTTCCTTGTGGAGTTCAGGGAAGGAGGACATTATGGTCATTTTGGATGACAGTAACGTACCCTGAATCATTAATTTTAATAATTTAAGTGAGCACCTCAGAACAGAAAATACTGTGTTGGCTTCCAAAAATATTGAATCTTGCTTTACTTTAAGGTGGTACTTAAAACCTCTGTCTGGTTCATAATAGAAGTTACTCATTAATTGATAGATTAAAACAATTCTTGCATCGAATCTCCTGATATTTGAGTTAGGGATGTCAAAATGTAGTCAACTACAGAATTAAGTGATAAGCTTGAATTTATTGGTTAATCCTGATGACTACATGCACTTTCCCTGCTTGCAGCAAGGGGCGGAAAGGCAGGAACCAGTACCCGTGAGGAGCTGGCTTCAGAGCTGGCTGCCCATGAGCAGCAGATCCCATATGCTGCTGGCTCTGATAGAGGCAGCAAGGCAGAAGGTGGGGAGAAGCAGGAGCTGGTACACATGGGAAGCTGGTTTTCAAGCTGGTTCCTTGCGCCTATTGGCTCCTATGGAACTGAGGGGGTGGAGGTGGGGGAGAGGCAGGCAGGAGCTGATGCTCCTCCTCCTCCTCCTCCCCCTCCCCTCCCCCACCTCTATCAGACATAGCATAGCAGAGGCAGGGAGAGGTGCAGAGGAAGCTGTTGAGGAGCAGCCTATGTCCATGACAGCCCTGGCTCACTGCGGACGGTCTGCTGCATGGATGCTGGCGCAGCCTCTGTCTGTGGGGAGTTTGGGCCCCTCAGGGACAGGGACTGCTGCCACCATACATGACTGTGCCTGTATCATAGGCAGCAGGGTGGCAGGGGGCTCCCTGGGAGTGGGGCTGGTCCTGCCCTTGGGGACTATCCTATAGTCATGTAACCACTAAAATTGATGCGATTACGTGATTATTCAATTACATGGTATCTAGCATCCCTAATTTGAGTATTTACTAACAAGATGTATTCCTAAGGAAAAATGAAACACCTTGAATAACGTGGATGATGATACATAAAAGTAAATTGTACAACTTCAATATTGCATTTGAAATCCAAAAGGCAAACAAAGGCTACTGTGTCAGTTAATACAGTATAACTTCAAGGTTATGAACACTTCAGGAATGCAGGTTGTTCATAAATCTGAAATGTTTATAACTTTGAACAAAACATGGTCTTAAAAAAAATTAAAACTGAAAATTGACTCAGTACATCTTTGAAACATTACTATGGAAAAGAAAAATGCTGCTTTCCCTTTTATTTTAATAGATTACATTTAGCACAGTATTATATGGTATTTGCTTTACTTCAGGTACCAAATGAGATGTGTTAAGTGAACAGTTCATTACACTGGCGTCTGTAACTCTGAAGTTCTACAATATGGCTTTCTTTACTACAGCGACCTAGTGTGTTATCAAGAATATTCAAAGCACGGTAGATTTGTGTCATATGTGGGGTGGAAACATTTGTAGACCATGTGGGATTCCATTTTGAAATAGCTTGATACAGTAATGAAGCACTGAGCACATCTACGATTGCAAAGGGCTATTCATGTTTGTATTAAAGAATGCTGCTTTTGTATCTCTTAACGTTTGAAGGTTTTAGGTACCCATAAAAGGAACTTTGACATGGTGGTAAAATATTATAAGTTGTTGGAGCTTTGTCTGTATTACAGCTTCTGCTGTGCTACCAGTGACAAGCTGAGCTGATGGATGGTATGGGTGGTATTCCCTATCATAAAGGCCAAGTGATTCTCAACTACCGTACCAACAAAATCCCTAACACAGAATCTGTTTGTATGAAGAGAGAAAAATACAGAAAGTTGTATATTTTTGCATACCTACTTCTTAGTATACTGGCTTTATCTAAGGGACGGTACTGTAATATTGTGTTTAGTGACATTTTATTATATTTTTGCCAGCTCTAAGAGGAAATGAACAAATCTGGTAAATGTCAATAATGTAGATCTGTCAGATCTCTGGTTTGTCTTGAAGGCATACAAAGTACATGGAAGAATTTCAGGAAGTCACTTTAGGATCTGCAAAAATGACAAGGAGTCCTGTTGCACCTTTATAGATGTATTGGAGAATAAGCTTTTGTGGGCAAAGACCCACTTTGTCAGATGCATGGGTCTTTGCCCATGAAAGCTTATGCTCGAATACATGTTAGTCGATAAGGTGCCACAGGACTCCTTGTCGCTTTTGCAGATCCAGACTAACACGGCTACCCCTCTGATACTTTAGGATATGTTTCTCCTGTCTTCAACAGATGGTTTTAGTATGATTGGATACAACCTCATGTGTAGATCCTGTATTGGAAGGATTATTTTTAAGAGCAGATGTTTTTGGTCAAGATTCTCCTAGAATACAAGTGAGATGTTCCCTGCTTTGAGAAGCTTCCAACTGAAGGCAAACTTCCATAGAAGTCAGGCATGAGGGTTGGGAGCAAAGGGGAGATAAAGTATTTTTTTCTATAGGAGATATTTGAAAGATGTTTCCTACAAAGAGGTAAGAACATTGGAGTCCATGTGAAAGAGGTATGAAGTGATGAGCAGGAGGAGGCATTAAGGATACACAAGAGAGGATTAGAAGTTGTTGGAGGATGGGGGATAAAAACTAAGCTATAACATACGTGGTGCAATGAAGAACTGTGAGGATGTGGCCGAAGAGCTAGAACTTGATGTGAACACCTCCTTACCTCACTGCAGTCCTCTTGTACTCCTGCAAGTTTCATTACCTGATGCTGTTGACATTTTGCAACACCTGCATCAGGGGATGTTATGAAAATGGTAATCTGTGGAACCAGTATATTCAGTAGGAAACGTTTATTAATAAACTATCTCCTCTCTTTAATCAAACCAGAGTACAGTGGAAAGGATCTAATTCTTGTAATTCATAGCTCTAAGCAGAGTTTGTAAACTTTTGCTACATCATAAACAAGTAGAATTGCTAATCTGCCCCAATCTCTTGTTTTTTCTCTCATGGATGGACCCATTCAGTGACTAGTAATATCTCCCACAGGAGTCTCACCTTTTTAGAGACACTAGTCACTTCCCCAGGAACACCTTTTCTAAGTTCAGCAAGAGGGATCAGTGAAACAATGTAAATTTTTCTCTTCTGTGCCTGGTGCAAGTTTTCAGTTTCTTTATCCTTCAGGCATATTTTGACTTTGTTAAAACTTCATCTCCTAGCTGGCTTTGTAATTTAGTTACTAACAGGGCCAGCTCTTAACATAGTTAACACTCTGGGAGTTGTGCCTGACTACATGTTTTTTTCTCTGACTAGAATCTTATTCTCGCACATGGCTGCCATCTTCTAGCTGGTTCAGCCCATTTGTTTTTGGCATTTAACCAAGATGTTGTAAAACAAGTTTGGCTTGTCTGTCCTCCCTTTTAATCTTTGTGTGGTAGAATATCCTAGAGTATGGTGGTACAGATGCTGCTCTGACTGACCTCAGAAATTATATTTCTAGCCAGCGCATTTTAGAGAAGCTACTTTTTTTTTTTTAAGAATACATTATGATTCAACAGGGTTAGTATTGTAGGTACTGTTTTTTGAGATGGAAAAGATGCTGCTGGGTACATGCTATATAGGGTTATTTGTTAACTGATTTAAAATGCAATCTGATGATTAAGTTTCTAAATTGTAAGATGGGCTGTCTTTTTAGGTAGGAAACAGGAGTGGTTGTAGTCTTCACAACTAAAATGTTTGTACTTAGAAATATAAATATGCTAGAGTTGCTATATATATCTGGGAAAAGTGTAAAGAATATTTTTAGGGCAGTAATGTAAATTCAGTCAAGCTGATAAGGAAATGTATAAAATAAGCTAAGCCCATGGATAAAACTAAGAACAAAATGCATTAAATAAGGAAGTCTCACTTTGACAGAAACTTACT
This sequence comes from Pelodiscus sinensis, assembly GCF_049634645.1. Classification (NCBI taxonomy): domain Eukaryota; kingdom Metazoa; phylum Chordata; order Testudines; family Trionychidae; genus Pelodiscus; species Pelodiscus sinensis. The sequence continues at coordinate 41,129,096 of NC_134718.1, forward strand.
GACTTTAGCAGTACAAAGTTTTCTAGTTAGCAGAACAGTCACAAAAAGTCTTCTGAAATAACCATATAACAGTGATTAAATTCTTCAAAATGCTAGTCTTTGAGGGAGAGAGAACTAGTGTTGTGCCATATATTTGGAGGCTGGCATACAAGTGCCTTGAGAAACTAGACAAGGATATATGAAAGCTGGTTTATTTTCAGCCCTGAAACAGGTTAGGTGAATCTGAAATTACATTGCTGGAGACATACAATGTTGTGAAAAATGTAGATGTTCTACACACATGTTACTGGCCCTGTAAGCATTCTACAGAGCAACTGATCTGAGAGAGAAAGGAGGACAATCCAGGGAGCTACCAACCAGTCAGCCTTACCTCAGTCCCCGGAAAAATCATGGAGGGGGTCCTCAGAAATCCATTCTGAAGCACTCAGAGGGGAATGTGATCAGGAATAGTCAACGTGGATTCACCAAAGGCAAGTCATGCTTGACCAATCTGATTAGCTTCTATGCAGAGGTAACTGGCTCTGTGGACATGGAAGTCAGTGGTTGTGATAAATCTTGATTTTTTTTTTTAAAGCAAAGCTTTTGATATGATCTCCCACAATATTCTTACCAGAAAATTAAGGAAATATGGATTGGATAAATGGACTGTAAGGTGGATAGAAAGCTGTCTTGATTCTTGGGCCCAATGGGTAGCAATCAATGGCTCGATGTCTGGTTGGTTTCAAGTGGAGTGCCCCAAGGATCCGTTCTAGGGCCAGTTTTATTCAACAGCTTCATTAATGACCTGGATGAGGGAATGGATTGCACCCTCAGCAAGTTTGTGTATGACACACTAAGCTGGGGGAAGAGGTAGATATGTTGGGGGACGGGGATAGGGTCCAGAGTGACCTAGACAGATTAGAGGATTGGCTCAAAAGAAATCTGAGGTTCAACAAGGACAAGTGCAGAGTCCTGCACTTTGGGATGGAAGAATACAAAGCATTGTTATATGCTGTGGACTGACTGGCTAGGTAGCAGTTCAGCAGAAAAAGACCTGGGGATTACAGTGGATGAGAAGCTGGGTATGAGTCAACAGTGTGCCCTTGTAGCCCAGAAGGCTAATGGCGCATTAGGAGGAGCATTTCCAGCAGATCTAGAGAAGTGATTATTCCCCTCTATTCAGCACTGGTGAGGTGACATCTGGAATATTGCATCCAATTCTGGTCCCCCCACCCGCCCACCCGCTAAAGAAAGGATGTGGATGCATTGGAGAGGGTCCAGTGGAGGGCAACCAAAATGATTAGGGGGCTGGAGCACTTGACCTACGAGGAGAGATTGAGGGATTTGGGATTATTTAGTCCACAGAAGAGAAGGGTGAGGGGGGCTTTGATAGTAGCCTCCAACTTCTGAAGGCAGGTTCCAAAGAGGATGAAGAGAGGCTGTTCATGGTAGTGACAGATGGCAGAACAAGGAGCAATGGTCTCAAGTTACAGTGGGTATTAGGAAAAACTATTTCACTAGGAGGGTGGTGAAGTACTGGAATGGTTTACCTAGGGATGGAGATTCCACCACATCCCTAGAGGTTTTTAAGTGTTTCCTTGACACAGCCCTGACTGGAATGATTTAGTTGGGATGGGCCTGCTTTGGGCAGAGGGCTGGACTCTGAACTCCTGAGGTCTCTTCCTGCCCTTGGATTCTATGAGACTAGAAATGATTGCTGGCATGCTACTGACCAAATGTGTAGTAAGATGACCTTGAAGCTGGAAACCTTCTAAGGAGTGACTGATAACTCAGACTAGGACTGTGGAAGGTTAACCTGTTAACCTTTCACATCCTTAAATAGGTGATGCTTGCCAGTTCTGGTTAACCAGGAACAAGTGGGTTTCTGGTTAACCAGTAACCTGCTGGTGGGCATGGGGCTGTGGGCTGCTCCAGCTGGACTGGAGTGGCACCTCATCTGCATCCCACTTTATTGGATAACAGGTTAAACATTAGGTCAGCCATTTAGACTCAACTGTTTTATACATTGGCTGATGAAGGAAGCCTTAAAGCTGCGTGACCATTCCTGTGTTTTGTAGTCTGTCACAACTTGGAATGGCCTTTAATAATGTTTATTGGTAAGAATCTTATAAAAAGGGACAAAAGATCAGAGAAAATATTGCATACAGTATCTGAGAACTGCTGAGTCTACAGTCTGCTATTCTGAAGAAGGGTTGTTAGATGCTGGATAATTGAATAGTTGAGTAACTGCATAAATTGTCATCTGTTACTTGAGTATTCTATAGTTCCTGGGGACAAGGATGAGGCCAGCAGCCCTGCCCTCTGACCCCACATTTGGGAATACCTCCTGCATCAGAGGCAGCAGTGCAGAGTTCCAGGAAGGAGCTGGTCCAGCTCCCTGCACAGACTGGCTGCCTGCCACCCCACGGACAGGGGCTGCTTCATGGCAGCCTTCCCTTACCCACCCCCAGTACTACTGCTGCCTCTCTTAAAGCTGCCCCCTCCCCCAGCATCAGTTCCTGCTTTTCTCTCCTCTCTTCTCCCACGTCCTCTTCCCCCCCCCCCCACCTCTGATAACCTAGGCTTATGGGTTAATTGTACAGTCAAATGTCAACATCCCTATTCTGAAATGTGGGGCAGTGTAGATGAACCCCTAAGCTACGTTGTGTGCCTACTTAATATTGCATTAACAATGCTGTTTTATATTTTTGTAATTGCCTTTTTTGAAAAAAAGAGTTAAATGTGTCTTTAATATGATCACACCATATTGAGGTAATTTGAGTGAAACAGGGAGTGTCACTGCTGATATATTTGCCTGAAGATATTTTTTTGGCAGTCTGCACTGTGCTGTTTTAACTTGGCAATGGAAATTCTGGAAACTATTGTTTTCTCATATGTTTGAGCTTCAAGAATAAAGATGGTCATAAACACTGAGGGATCCAACTCTGTAATTTTAGGACATAGGGTTGTAACAGTATAGTCGACTAACCGATAAGCAAAAGCTTATCAGTTAATTCTAATAGACTACATGCATTCCACCCTCACCCTGCCCCCAGCCAGTAAATTTTTTGGTAGGCTGGCTGGCTGGGTCTGAGGCCTACCCCTACTGCAACTCAGCTTTTAAAGTGTATTAGATGAGCAGGCAGCCTGACTCAGTTCTGGGATCTCAGACCCTCCCTTGGACAGGAGCTGCTGCCATCCCGTGCTGCTGCTGCTTCTGTATCGCAGGCAGCAGTGCAGGGTGACACGCAGCTGGTTGGCAAGGGGAGCTAATTTTGAAACTGGCTCCCCTTATGACTAGCTCCCGCCTGGCACTCCGCTGTTACCTCTGATGCAGGGGCAAGGAGCCCCTCAGGAGTGGGGCTGGAGTGCACTGGCTGCCTACTCCCACCCCTGGGGACACTAGAATGAATAGATAAGAATTCATGAGTTTAATCAACTATTCAATTAACTGATATTTAGCATTCCTAGTTAGTTTTTTTTAAGCATGAATTTCTCTTCTGTTCCTGATGCTAAATCTCTGCAGATTTTGGTGATTTTAATGTTTGCTGTGTTAAAATGGTAGACCTACACTATAGTTTGTGCAAATTCTAATGGGAGTTCTTGCCATTTTATGAGAATCCCTCTATCAGACAGGACAACTGGTTTCACAGGGCTTTGCTGAAAAACTTTAAACATTCTGCATTTGTATTATTGTAGTACTTAAGATGCACTTACTGGGCATGTGCTGAGTAGGGATGTTAACAGCTAGCTGGTGCGCTGTGTGTGCGTGTGTGTGTGTGTGTGTTTTTAAACCTGATAACTGATAAGCAATTACTTAACAGTCCTGGTTAACCACAACACTCGCCTACTGGTGCTTGGCATTTTAAACTCTGACCAGCAGACTGGCTCAGTACCAGCTCGCCAGTCCAAATTTTAAATGAAGAGCATGCTGTATGAGTCAGCAGCATGGTTGGCAGGTGGCTCCTCTCCAAAGGGGACCTGAGCTTCCAGCGGACAAAGGCTTCTCCATGAAATGCCCGAAAAGCATCTATCCTCAGGGAGCTGAGGCACCCTACAGACAGGGGCAGCTACCTTCATATTGGAAACAGCAGTGCAGGGAGGCAGGTGGAAACTAGTCTGTGTGGGGACCTGATGTTTAAATCTGCTCCCCTTGCAGACTCGCTCCACCTGCCACCCTGCGCTGTTGTTACCAGCACAGAGGTAGCAGCACAGGGTGGCAGGGTGCTCCTCAGGAGTGGGGCCGGGAATGCACTGGCTGCTGGCTCTACCCTCAAGGGGCAGAAAGCATTTTAGTAACTATGTAACCACTAAAAATCGTTGTGGCTACAGGATTACTAAAATAAAAAATATCTAACATTCCTCATGCTAAGTGAGTGAGGTTTTTTTCCAGTCACAGCTTTTAATTTCCCAAGTTCAGCTATTTGTTACTCCGATTTTGTATGTTTAAAAAAATCTAGTATATGTCACACTGGAAAAGAATGTATACATTTCTCCATTGTGCATATATTTATAATTGCAGAGATTTTTTTTTAAAAGAAAGGTGTGGACAGATTTTCAGCCTTATCTTAAGTGTGTGTGTTTCAGAAAATTGGAATGTGAAAATGGTGCTCAAACTGTAACTGCTTTGTAACATTAATTATATTGGATATGAAGTATAGATGCCAACTTGTATCTTATTTAGTAGTTTAAAGCTATTTTTAGTCTTTCTTTTGTATTCCTCCTTAGCAATCTGTCTGTTTCTACTTTCTTATAGGCTTCCTTTTTTGATTTTCAGGGTTAAAGCGTTTAAAGTAGAAACTAGCTAAAAAGAACTTTCTTTGGTTTCTGAAATGAAAAGTTGTCCCACCTACATTCCCAAAACTTACTGGAACTTTTGTGGCTTGCCATATTAATTTTCCAACAGAGTGGGTAGTTAGTCTCTCATCAGTTCTAGAACTGGTGTTTTGGATGTATCCCTTTATTTGTTCAAGAACTGCCACTGCTGCCTTCTCCACCTCTTCCTGATATGATGGCATGTAGTAGACCAGACCATGGTGTTACTACTGTACTCCCCCATTTCCTTTCTCTTCTCTTCCCCCCCCCCCCCCCCACATTATCTTTACCCATACATTTTCAGCTGGTCTATCAGCTTCTTGTGAACCTCAGAACAATGTGTATATTCATGATGTATAATATAGGACTGCCTCCCTCTTTACTTGCCTGTCCTTCCTGAACAAGCTGTATTCCCCCCCCCATGCATTAGAACACTGAGTTGTTACATTTCAACCTGTAATACTTGGAGATGAGTTCCATCACAAATATATTCTGAACTTTTTGGTATGAAGTGTTCTATGTCACATTTTAGAAGTGTTGTCATGGGTTTGTTTATCAGTGTATTAGCATCAATGTCTGTAGTATTTTTGACTTGGAAGTAGGGATGTGAACATGTACACAGTAAACCAATGAGCCTCGGCTCATCCGTTAACCTTCATGGTTACATGCAGCGCCCCACTCCCACCTTCCCATGTGCCTCTTCCTGGGGCAAAGGGCTCCGGGGGAACTTGCTTCAAAGCTGGCTCCCCACGAGCACCATCTCCCGCTTGTCCCACCCCTCCTATGTGTAACTGCTGAGCATTTCAGCAGTTACATGTTTACCTAAATAAATGCATTTTAATATCCTTACTTAGACTTTTTTTTTAAAATCACTTTCCAGCTGATGTACTTAAATCTGTCTTATATACACCATCCTTAATTCAATGACTTTTTTTTTAAATCACTGGAAAGTCATAAGCTAGATAAACAATATTCTGGACTCTTAAAGTAGAAGACGAGTCCTTCAGTATCATGCAATTGCTCTGATATCTAATGCTGTTGTTTTTTGTTACAACAGTAAACACTCAACATTAAAAAAAAAAAAAACTATTTAGCAGTGAATCCTTTCAAAAGAAATTTGAGAAATTGGATATTTATTTAAAATAGTATGTGACAATTCTTGTTTTATACGTCGTTTACACTTTTTTAAATAAGGAAAAAGTTGTATACAAACTAGTGCTTGCAATATTTAAGTCTCTACAAATATGTATTGGGCTATAACCAGTCGAAATTTTCAGTATTGTAAGATTCCAATAATATAAAATGGTCTCTCTCTTTTTTTTCCTCCCCCAGAAACTTTTTCACCAAAAGGACAAAGGAACTCAAACCTGCTCTTCACAGTGCTCCTGGCTGGAAGTTGTTTGGAAAAGTTCCTCCTAGAGAAAACTTTCAAAAGGATTCCAAAATAATTCAGCAGGTGTGTAAAAATCTCTGTGTTGTGTGAAATTTCTTCTCTTCTTTTAAGAATTAATTGTATTATTAGTAGAGGCCCCCATCATAATTAGTAGCAACTTGCACCTAGCATGAATCAGAAGACCCTTTTGAGTTTTGCCTTTTATTGGGGGGGGGGAGGGGATAGCCCCCTCTTTCCCCCAAGTAATTTTTCAAGTTCATAGTGGATACCTCAGCTCACTCAGTTGAACTTAATTCAATACAGAATAAACAAAGTTGACTTCCATATGTCTGAGACTAGTGGAAACCTGTATGAAAACAAATCATATTCCTCTAGTTGTTTCAGCAGGACTAAAACAGTCTGATTTAAAGGGTCTTTCAGTGTTTACAAACTTCCCCACATGCTGAATGACTTAATTATACAACATTTGTTTGCTTACAAGGCTGAGGGAAAGAGCTTTGACTGAATATATTAGGACAAAACATGGTATACCGTTCCATATCACATTAGGAAAAAAATGTTCGCTCAGGCCTGGACTTCATGAGGAGAAAAGGAGTTGATTTTTTTGTTTTTGTTTTGTTTTTTCAAATCATGTTGGTTAATACGTGGCACAATGCAGATGTGGAAGAGACCATGTTTGATTTTACAAATAACCTAATGGTTTATCTCTGATAATGTAACCCACATGTCAACTGGGTGTGGTTCACTGTCCCACTTAGTGGCATAAAGACGGCTTAAAGAAAGAATGAGTCTCCTCTATAGCCTTAGCTGAGTGCCAGCTGGCTAATAATTTTTGAAAGGAGGGGAACTTCAAGAATTTCTGAAGTGGTTGTGGGCTGCCCTGGAAGAGATGGGGTCTTGGGTGGAAGGAGTGGGGACAGGAGACTTTTGCTGCCTGCAGATCCCAATTTGGCCTGTGCGTGGGGGAGCACATGAAGTCTTAGCCTCTGTCCTGCTAAGGGCATGCAGTACTAAGAGAACAGCCAGCTGTTTGAAATAGGGAAAGAGTAGTTGTAAGAGTAGCTGACTACTCAATAAACTATTGGGTAGTCAAGTCAACTACTCACATTCTCTCTCTCTTCTCTTCTTCCCCCCCTCCCCCTCCCCCGCATCTATATCAGAGGCAGCTGCAAGGGTGGAGGGAGAGTGGGAATTGGTACTGGGTAGAGCGAGCTTAAAAGCCAATTTCCCCCATCCACAGGACTGTCTCTGCTCACCCCTTCCCACTGCTGCCTCTACCAGAAGCAGCTAGGGGAAGAAGGCAGGGGAGGCTGCTCTGGCAGTAGTCCCTGGCCATGGGGCTCCCAGTAGGAAGTATGGTGCTGCTTGCAGAGCAGCCCCTGTCTGTGGTGCTTGGCTCTTCAAGACAGGCCTACTGGCTGTCTGGCTCCTCCTGCCTTTTAAATTGCAGAGCTGCAGCAGGATTTGGTCTCTGCAGAAGTTGGGACTGAGCGGGTTGCCTTCACCTGTCGAGTAATCAAATAGTCAACAGAATTTTTATCTACTACTCGATTACTACAAAACCTAAATTTAACATCCCTATTTTGCACAGCTAGTGGTTCCCTCTGGTGCTGTGCTCCCCTGGCGGGGGAGGGGAGGAAGAGATTTCATACACTTCTTTGTCCCCAGGTCTTGATTGGCCTGGGAGCAGGGGAGTGGCAGGGCAGCCATGGGCCAGGAGTCCTTTAAATTGCTGCTATTTAAAGGGCTCCCAGCTCTAGCTCCAGGAGCTGTGAGCCCTTTCAATTGCTGCTATTTAAAGGGCTTGTGCCTCCCCCGCACCTCATTAGCAACAGAGTCAGGAGCTGCAGCAGGTTGGATCAAAGTGCTAGGCAGGCCACTGGCAGCCTCTTGCCCAGCTGTGCTTGTGCACTAAGCTCCAGAGGTCCCAGGTTTGGTTCTGCCTGTTAGTGTTTCATTAACACCTGTAAAAATCCACAGTGCCTTGTCATTATCTTACCATCTGTTAACACGTAATTAAAAACAAACCTTAGGGTGTGGTGTGTGGGCTTTTTTTTGGGGGGGGGAAGGACTTACTGTGGATATGCAGTCATTATCTACAGACAGTGCCCATATCTGTTTTGGTTTTGTTGGCTTCTTGTGGGCTCAGTGTTCCACAAAAAAAGTCTGTCCTGAAGGCAGTGGACATAGTGTCTGGAACTTCTGTGTTGTCATTGTGACTTCTCTTGCTACTACTGCTCTGGAGCTTCCTCCTCTTTTTAGGAAAGGGTGTGATCAGCCTGAGTAAGGGTGATGCCCTGTGTCTTTGAATCTCCAGTTGAGATTTTAAAGATTGCTGATCTTCAATGGAAATCCCAGTAAGGAAGGCAATGAGAACGTCTTCCTTGAGGAAGAAAGTCTCTGGGATATGGATTGGGAATGTAAAATCTCATTTAATTAACTGATTAAAAAGGAGGGGTAGCCAGGCTGCAGTGGTCCCTCCACCATAGCGAAAGGCTGCTCTTGCACTACCTGTGGTGGTGGTGGGACAGGCTGGGCCCACCATAGATAGGGGTTGCTCTATGGCTGGCCTGCAGCCCCTGTCTGCAGTAGGCCATGCTCCAGCTCCTACCATTAACCATTCCCATTCCTATTATGGACTCTGTTTGCTTGTAGTATTCAGTTGGCAACTGGTGCATCACGTTGGAAGAATCAACCTGATTAACATTAAGATAAAAAAGTAATCTGAAGTTAAGGTATTTGTATATTCTTAGGTGAGTCAAACATCGAGAGCATTCTGTAAGTGAGTTTCTTCTGGCAGTGTCACTCTGGTGTCTGTCTTGTGTCCTCCCCACTATATGGTATGGTGAGTTTGGCCCCTTACCTTCAGCTTCCCAAACTGTACTTGCAAGTTCCTTACATTTTAATATCAATAAAGACAATTTTCTCATTTCTCAGCAGTTGGGCAAATAAAGTTCAGAAAAATCTCTTGGTCTTTGGTAAATAGATGTTCGATATTGCATCCCATCTCTCTTGAGCTGATGCTATTACTGCCGGCCTAGCTTGCTAATGAACAAGGGGAAAAATTGCTTCTTCATAGACTTCTTATAACTCATGGCTGCATAATGTTTTCCACTCATTCCCTCTTTCTCCCACAAAAATCACATATGAATGCTGCCACGCTTTGCTGCCATGCTTTACCTGCCCTACCCTTTAATTTTTCTGAAATGGGCCTTTACCCGTTAGCTTTTTATAAAGGTGTATAGCTCTCTGAAGCACAGTTTACAAAATAATTGTGCACAGAATAAATATGGAGCCTGTTTTAATTATTTGTTTTCAATTCTTTGATGCTCCAGTTAAGTAAAACCAGTTTTATACAGCTCTAGAACGGTGGATGGTAATTTACAAAAAAAATGGTTTACAAGACTTTCATATTAAAAAGTTAACTACAGATTTCCCCGTTTAATTGTCTTATCAAAATTTTATCAAATTGCATGAGTCTCTAAAGAAATATTATGGCTTTCCTACAGGCAGATTTTTAATTTGACCTCCTCATTGGCTATCTTGATAGAAATAAAACCAATTCTTATATGTTAGGTCTAAGTGCAGAAGTTTGTATTATCTCAAAGCATATGGATTCTAGGGAGAGGGGTCCAAAAATTTATTCAAAGGTGATTAAAAACAGCATGATTTATAAAGCCTTGTTCAAGTGCTTGCTCATATCCATTTCATGTTGTGTATTTGCTTGTCACATGCACGGGTGCCTGAAGCTTTTCCCTCAGTGCTATTGGTAGGGGACAGGCTCAGGCACCCTCTAGGGTAGTGCCTGTATGGCACAATATAAGGGGCACTGCAGGCTTCCCTCACCCTCAGGTCCTTCTTACCACCAGTGAGCACAGAACACTCATTTGCTCTAGCAAAGTTTTTGCTTTTTTTCTGTTCATACAAACCTTGTCTGTACATAGTAGTTTACAAGTTTGATGTGGTGGCAGCATACTTCAGACATTGGTGTCTTGACTGATTGGCTGGCTGATCAGAGTACATTCCATGTCTGAGGTCCAGAACTCTCTGGTGTTGCTGGAAATGTATGAACAGCTCAAACTGATAGTAAACAAAGATACATCAATATTGGTTCCCATGCAGCAGATATAGTTAGTTGATCAGTGCTGTCCTGTGAATCAGTGTTTCTCAACCTTTTTTTTATCAAGTACCTCTTTTTCAAAAAAGTACCCTCAGTACCTAATAGTTTTCACACACTTTTTTTCTACCATTACAACACATTTGTTTAAGCACTTAATCGTAGCTGGGTGGGTGATTATTATTTTTGTACTTTTTACACCCAAAAATTTCAAGTGCTTTATGTAGATGTATCCCCTAGACTTCTCTCAAGTACCTCCTAAGGGTACTCGTACCACTAGTTGAGAAACACTGCTGTGAATGATAAGGAGACAAGTCTCAAGTGATTGTGATTGCCCCAGAGTAGCCCAAAAGTAGTTTCATCTTTCCACATTAACCAAGATATTTTCTTATTGGCGTCCTGCTCCAAGCTGCATAACTTGACCTGAAGAAGGCATTTGGATGTCTGCTGTGTGCTAGAGTTTTACCTGGAGTGGGCTAAATCTTTTTGTAGGTCTATCCAGCTCTTCATTAGCAGATTGAATGAAGGGCCTGCTGGTCTCCACTCAGAGGATCTCCAATTGAATTACATCCTGCATCCAGATCTATTAAGTTAGCTTGGGCTCTGCTGCTGCCTCTTTTGAAAGCCCTCTCATGAGGGCAGAGGCTTCCTCTGCAGCCTTCCTGGCACCTGTGCTCACTCAGGGCATTTGTAGAGCCATGATTTGGTCATTGGCCCACGCTTTCATGGCACACTCCATTGTGCAGCAGGCCAGAGACTGTGCTGGTTTCGACAGAGGTGTGCTTGAAGCTTCCTGTCCATGAATGCCTATCTACCTTCAAGGATACTTCTTGGGAGTCACCTAACGTGGAATGGACATGAGCAAATAGGAGAAAATATAGTTATCCTTTCCATAACTGGTGTTCTTTGAGAGATGCTGCTCATGACTGTTCCGTGACCCGCCCTCCTTTTCCACTATCAGTTCTGGCAAGAAGGAACTGAGAGTTGGGGGAGCTGGCAGTGCTGCTTTATACTGCACAATATAGTTGCTACCCATGCAGGCACCAGAGTTGAGCCCCTATGGATACCACTAAGAAAAAACTTATGCCCATGGTGCATGTGGCGAGTGCATACATACCTAACATGGAATGGACTCGAGCAGTATATCTCTAACACCAGTTGCAGAAAAGGTCTTTTGTTCTGTGTTCCTCTGTATATTTTTAGTTTTACTATTTCTTTAATACAGAATGGCACTGCTTATTAATGTGAATAAGTGGTAGTAATACAATGTTGTTCAACAATACTAAACACGTGTGTCCCTGCAGCTCAAAGGCAGCATGGTGTGTTGACATGTGCTGGTAGATGCATAAACAAGGCCTCAGGTTACTTCTACAGCAGTAGAGATAGGCATCTGTAATGTCGATAACCCCTATCATTAATATAGGAATTTTCTCACTGATGTAGGTAATCCACCTCTCAGAGAGACAATAGCTAGGTCAGTGGAAGAGTTCTTCCATTATCGAGCTGCTTCAACGGTGGGAGTTTGGCAGAACGAAGTACATTGTGTATGGTGTGAAACTTTTCACAGCCCTGAATAGCATAGCTAGGTTGATCTAATTTCTCGGTGTGGACCTGACCTGAGGGGAGCTCCCCTTCCCCCTTCTTTCTGTGACTTCTCTTTCTCCATGCTACTCTTAACAGTTGCAATTGACAGTCTTGACAAGCTCTGGATGGAGCTGTGTTCAGTCATTCTATTTTTTTAGAACGAGATTTATTACAGCAGGAGTCCTTTGATGCAGTGAAGTGAAAATTGGGAAAGGCTTCTGGATCTTGAAGAACTCCTGGTGGGATGAGAAATCTCAGTCCTAGAATCCTGTAGTGTTTTAGTATGGGCTGAAAAATATGACTAGGGAATGAGCAGGCAAGACTGTGCCAGAAAAGTCACATTGAAATAAACATTCTAATCATAGTTTGTGTTTTAAACTGGACTTTCTGGGATAATTAATAAACCAAACTATTTTAAGGTGCCACTTTCCTTAGAATAAGCAATAAGAGTTGTATACTTTTGTTTGAGATACTTTCATATGTACAGTATTTACAAAGTGTGCATCTGTGAATTTGAATATTAATGATGGCTTTCTTACTTTGAGAATACTTTCCACAATTATCTGCTAATTAATGTTCTTGGTTCTCTGCCTCAATAAACACTATATGCTAAAAATCCAGAGGTTTCTGTGTGTCCACTTCAAAATAGAGGTGGCAGACTACAATTTCCAGTCATCAGTTCCTCTTTCCTTGGAGTGAAGTAGCTTACTCTTAAAAGAAATCAGTCCATTCGATCAGCAGATTTACTTCCTTCTTCCTTTCCGTTAGTGAAGATCTGCTTACTTCTGGTTACGTTAAAAATGACTTATGCAAGTGACTTTTAATTGATGAATGTCCTCTTTTCTGTTCATCTAGATACTGTATTTAGATAAAGTAGTAAAGTCAGCTACAGTCAGTATTTTAATGGCTTCACATTTTTGTGTGCTTAGTATTGCAGATACAGCTTGAGCCTTTATTAGAGGGGAGCACATTTGGCTGATGACTTATGGGAGTCAGAACCTGACTTGATATTTTGAACGAGACACTTCCTAACTATGCACTTGAATGTCTACATGGGTAGTGGGACCTCTTCCACAAGACCTAGCACTCTCTGTAAGCGTGCAGCTTCTATGAAAACTCAATCCTGTTTCTTGGAAAAAGTCATGGGGTCAACCCACAACCACAGTGCTTCATGCTGGTAGCACTGGGAATTGGCTTTGTCAGCAGGCCACCCGCTCTGGCTAAGATCTCACCAGTCATTCTGCTCCGTCCACACTCTGACTCTAAACCTGTGTCACTCCCAGACCATGGTGTCGTCTTCAGGGCACTGCCAGAGGACAGTGTCCATTCCAATCACCCTTCTGGGGTGAATTGGCATTCCTGTGTTTCTTCTGCAGCTGTGGCCTCCAAGCCTAGTGCCTCTGTCTCAGGGGCAAGCCACAGTCTGTATGAGACACCCTTCTGGGAGAGAGGCATCAACAGTCCTTAGTTGAGCTAGGGATGTTAGATACTGTTTAATTTAATAATTGTGTGACTGCACCAAATCTTAGGAGTTATTTATTTATTTGACCCATGCTGCTACCTCTGATACAGGGGCAGCAGTCTCTGTCTGCAGGGGGCCCAAGCTCCCCATGGACAAAGGCTGTGCCTCCATCCCACAGAGCAGCCTCTGTCTGTGGCAAGCCTGGGCCAACCACAGACAAGGGCTGCTCTGGCATCCAACCTCTCCCTCTTCCCCCATGCTGCTACTTCTGATAGAGGCAGCAGTGTGTGTATGCATGGGGTGGTAGACAGCTTCATGAGAGCTGAAATGCGTGGGGAGCTGTGCGCCCGTGTCCCCGTCCCCCCCCCATCCCCCCCAACCGAGGTTGCTGCCTCTATATCAGAGGCAGCAGCTCGGGTCAAATCAAATAATTGTGTAACTACTTAAAAGAAACATCAGAGACAGCACTTGTAGGGGTGGAGAGGTGCAGGTGGCCCCTTGGAGTCTGGTGATGGTAGGGAACTTGAGTAGTCATTTGGCTTAACAAATAAGTCTGGATTTTTAAAAAAGTAGTACTGTAAAATGTGTTGTGCAGTTTGAGATTTTCAGCATAGATAGTAAATGTAAACAAACTAAACAGCACTAATGAAAGAAGGGCTATACAGCCCAAACGGCATCTGAGAGCTTACGCACTTGTGTGTTCCCCTTAATGGGAAATAGAAAACTAGGGGGAACACACAAGTACATAGGCTCTCAGATGCAGTTTGGGTTCTAGAGCCCTTCTTTCGTTAGTGCTGTTCTTAGTAGTTTCAAACCTGTTCTAAGGGCTTTAAAACCCCCATTTTAAAAAATGTACTATCAATGCTGAAAATCTCAAACCGCACAACACATTTTACAGTACTACTTTTTTAAAAATCCACTCCAAATGCAACCCTTTTTTCGTTTCTTGTTCATGCTTTAGAACTGTGGGTACACCTATAGACTTAATATCCTGGATGCTCCTGCCTTGGAAGACGCACAGAAAAGAATTGGTGGGTGCTTAGCACCTCCCACCCATCAACAGCATTGCCGATCAACACCTGGCTCTGCCTCCTTCCTGTCATGGATTATGTCAAGACCTATATCCATATAACTGTCATCTAGCTCTGTGAAAAATCCACATGCCTGAGCGACAGTTGCATCTGTCTGCTTCCCATGGACGCAGTGTCATGTTGACAGGAGAACTTCTATCTATTTTTATCCACCACTTTTTGGGGAGATGAATTAACTACATTGACAGAAGAAGCTCTTCCATTGGTTTAGGAATGTCTTCACTTAAGGGCCACAGTGATGCAAGGTGCCTCAATGCAGCATGCCTTTAAAAACCATGGCGCCTCTTAGCTAATCTGAAGTCATCGCCAAAATTGAGGTTTCACTGATTCCAAAAAACAGTGGGTTAGGAAGAAGGGTGGGGAAAAGGTCATGGAAGATAACTGTATGGTCTTTAGAGATAAATCAACTGATTACTAGGATTGTGACTGAAATTGTTTACTTATCAAAACCACTTTTACCAAGACACAGTAAATAATACTAATTCATAAATGAAGATGGAGATTCTCTTTTCATATTTGTAGATTCTAAAAATCAGCAGGCTTGAAATGTAGAGGCAAGCTTTGCCTGTTTAGCTAAAGGAGTCTACAGCTCTGAAAGGACTAGGTAATGTTTGGATTATGGCTAGCTTTCTTTGAGAGAAGATTTAAGGGTTTAAAACTCCACTGAATAGGAAAAAAAAATCCCTTATTGACCCACAGTACAAATGAGGTTAGTGAAAATGCCCCAAGTGGAACATAACTGGATAAGCAAAAATAAATATTAATTGGTTTGTGTTCTCAAAAGGGACAGTTATTTGTTCTTTTAAATGTATGCTAAATTTATCCTTCCAGTATTGCGGTATAACTTAGAATATGCCACTTTTTTTGTAGTTGTTGATGTAACCATCCAACTCAGTGGAATTGGTTGGGGGATCTTCAGTCTAGATGACTTTTTAAAATAGCTTCTAGAAAATCAAAACTTTCTTTGGGGAATAATTAAAGTGAAATGTATGGTTGGTTGGACCCAAATCTGATTATTTTTTTATTTAAACATTGAAACCGGACACTTAATATTGAGTTAGCTCTGTACCATAGAACCTCATAGGAATGGTAGTTCAAGTACTTTGTCCTCATTCTCTCCTATGTTCTTGGCTTCTTTGCTGGGTGTTAAACCTTGCATTGTTGTCTCATGTTTGATGGAGCCACATCATCGGGAAAACAGGACTAAGCTGTCCTGCCTGGGGAGTCAATCCACAGTGGTTTTTTTTTTTTTTTTAAAAAGGGGGGGGGGGGGTCACGATGCACCCAAAGTACAGCTTCCAGGAGATACCATGATACTCTAGGCAGATGCAGTTTAATGGCAAACCTACTTGAAATAGAACATTTTGACATTCTTGGAAACGAAATATTTCATAAATGATTAAATGAGATTTGTCACCTCTTACAAATCCAGAATTTTTTGGCACAAATCCAGAATTTTTTGGCATTCCTTATTCTGTGATAAAATTATTTCAGCAATAATTTGAGCCTACAACAAATGTTGACTATTGGAACTTCCTGTAGGCTTGCCCAGGTTTTCCCAAGATCACCCTTTTCCCACCATCTTTTTAAGGTAGTTGTCTTAGGAGACTTGTAAGGATGATCAGTGCACATGGCCAGCCACCCAGTGTCCTGGTCTTTGGCACATCAGAAGTGGGCAATCCTACAGTTAAAGGCTGTGCTCAAAGTCACAAAGCAAGTTCAGTGGCAATTAGGATTTCAGATCAAGAGTTTGATTCATAGTCATCTTGTCTAATTACTACATTTAGTGAAAATTATCAGGATGTCTCAAAAAAGGTCCCACAGAAAATCTAGAAACCTGGTTACATAAAGTCACTGGTCCTGGAAGTAATTCTATAATTAATATTTTCAACTGAACTACTGAGATTTGAAAAATTACCCTATACACATGCACAAAGTACTGCAATGAAATAGTTTGAAGACCATTGATTTAATTTCTTATACTTCAGTACAGCAAATTGCACATTATCTTTTCCAAAAGATTACAGCTCTTTCAGCTATCTACACCCACACTCTTCTATACAGCTGCAAAAACTAACAAGGATCAAAGGTTGAAAGTTTTTGGCAGGCTATTCTCTCAGCTTGCAGCTGTTGGCAGTCTTAGTTATCATTGGATTTAAAACTACACAAGCAGGATGTGACTTTCTTTTTTCTGGACATCTCTCACTAGCTGTGCTTCCTCTCCTCCTGTTTAATAAAAGAAAAAGCAGCCTTTCTAGGATTAAAAGTGCCAAAATATATTTGGTTGGTGTACTGGAGTTTTTATTCTGAACTGAGACTACAAGTGTAATTGCCAACTTAAATACGGGATAATATGGATTCGCAGAAATCATTACTAGTAAACTACACTTGCCTTCTCACTTAAATCATTGTCCTACACTTTGAAATAAAATGTAATTATTTTAACATGAAATACATTTGAATTTGAAATGCATTTGCTGTGTATGATGCATGTATTGTATTTCAACTGGTACTGATTGAAGTGACAGATCTGTTTTTTAGGATGAAGTGTAACTTGTTTGCTTTCATTTTTTGAAAGTACCATATTTCTTAAAAATTATTTATTTTTGGTCAATGACATAGTCAAATGAAATATTGATTGAGGCATAAATTCAGTTTTAGCCTTTTATTTAATGAAAATGTATTGATCTTCAAAAACAATAGCTTTACAATAAACACAAATCTTAAAGGGATTCTTGCTTAGCCTACAAGACAGATGGTATCTTTTTTCCCCCCCCAATATTCTCCTGTCCTTCTGTCAATCGCAGATGTACATTTTCATATTCTAAAGTACCCTGCATTATCTCCCCTTTAGCTAGCTTTTTGGAAGCCATAGAGTTTAGAAGAGAAATCTGCTTTTTTTTTTCTTTTAAATCTCAGATGCTTGAAAAAGCATTAAAATAGTGCAGAAAAGAGACGCAGCCGTTATTTGCATGCTTACATATACCTGAGCAAGGGTACTAGCATTTAAGCAAACAGTCTGACAAACATGAAATAGCACTTGTAGACTATTTTGTCATTGGTTTACCATTGATACCTGAAAACCGGATTGTCATCAGATCTCTGAAAATGGATATTGCATGTTAAGCTTTTGATTATAACTGCTAATGTGAGAGGGTATCACTTGGCAAAAGTTGACTTTGCTAAAGTGCCTACCTGAGCTCTAACGAAATCCTGAGTAAATTGAAGTCAATATCAAAATTACCATTGACTTAAGACTTTTGCTCCAGGGTTGGGGGTATGTGTGCCCACATTACATTAAAACTTACAAAATACACTGGATCAGTATCTATATACACGGAGCCTTTTCATCCATCAGTAACTCTTCCCTCTAAATCAATACATGGCTTCAGTTCAAGTTCTCGTGCCCGCCCCCCCCGTGGTATGGAAAACCCAGAGGACAATAGTTTTGCAGTGTACACTAAAAATCAACTAATCCAGGCTCGTACAGATAGGGCAAATGGAGTGGGAGTAAGTGTTGCAGCCTACCTACCAGAAACACTCTTAATATTCCTGGAGGGCTGTTAGTTTAGGACCTCAGCATCTTATATAGCCCACTGGAGGAGAGGCAATGTTGAGCTAAGATAGGCAGGACTCATAGCTATTTAAAATGTCAGTTTTCTTCTATATGAATTCCTAAACATCAGTTTCTAAATTGAAGCTAGGGCAAACCACAGATCCCTGTAAAAAGGGGACACACTAGGGATGTCAGTGTGTAGTCGACTACACAATTAACTGATAAGCCTGGGTTTATCGGTTAATCCTATTGACTACTCATGCTACCCCACTCCTTGCTGCCTCTGTATCAAAGGCAGCAAGAGGAGTAGGGGAGACAGGAGCTGATGTGTAGGGAGCTGGCTTTTTGTGTGTGCCATCTCCGTGGAACCACCTGCTTCCCCTTCTGCCTCTCATAGAGGCAGTGGACGGTGGGAGTTGGCACACATGGAGAGCTGACTTAAAAGCTGGCTTCTGCAGAGCCAGCTCCCCACCCCAAGCTAGCTCCCCAGGCAGGTAGTTGTGTGGGCAGAGGGGTTGCAGAGACAGGTTCCAGGCTTAGGGTTTCTGTTGTGGGGTTTGAAGTTGGTGATGAGTATTTGCCTCTGGGGGGCTGTCTGTAAGTGAGGACTAGCTTGCCTCCCCAAGTTCTGAGAGAGGTTGTAAGGTCCTTGATGTGTAAGAGGTTTTAGCTGGCAACTGTAGGTAATGGCTAGTGGCATTCTGTTCATTTCTTTTGTTGGGCCTATCCTGTAATAGGTGACTGCTGGGTATCTGCCTGGCTCTATCAATATGTCTCTTCACTTCTCCAGCTGGGTATTGTAGTTTTAAAATTGCTTGATAGAGATCCTGTAGGTGTTTCTCTGAGGGATTGGAGCAAATGTTTGTATCTTAGGGCTTGGCTGTAGACAGTGGATCATAAGATATGTTCTGGATCAGGGGTTCCCAAACTTTTTGACATGGGGACCAGTAAATCCATTAAGGAGCTTTTGGAGGATTGGTAACATTCATGTGCATATTCATTAAGCAAATGATGAATATGCAAATAAGTTTCTGGTCCTCCCAAAGCCATCAGTGCCAGCTTTAGCAAAACTTTTAATACGGTCACCCACAATATTCTTGCTAGAAAGTTAAGGGAATATGGATTGGATAAGTGGACTGTAAGATGGATAGAAAGCTGGCTAGACCGGGGTTTCTCAAACTTTTTACTTTAGTTGGAACCCTTTTTTTTTTTTTTTTTTTAAGTACTGGTTTTTTGCAGCTCAAATATAAATGTATATTTTAAAAAAATGAAAAATGAATACATTTTCACTGTATTTATTCACAATTATAGTACACAAATCTTAATTCCAATTTAACTAGTAGAATTTTAACAGTTGTAAAGTTTTTGTTTATAATTGAGTTGAATATAAGTCATTTGTGTGCACTTTATAGCTTTTAAATAACTAAAAAGAGAACTAATGGGAAGGGTGATGTTGTTTTGCATCATATAGCAACTTTATAAGGAGCAAAAGAAGAAAGTTTTTTATCCTCAAATCTGGTTCAACATTCAGTCTATTTCTATATTTATTTTTGGAGAAAACCAAAGATGAGAAACTAGTTTCACGTTTATATGTCGTGACGAAAAGCATTAAGAACTTGACTGCTTTCTCAGATAAATGTGAATATTCATTGCTACAGCTCAGCCAAAAATCAATCAAGGAGAGTTTATCAAAGTTCTCTTTTAAGGCAGAGTTACAGGAAAGTTCAACTAATGAATCCACTTCTGATGCACTCAGTTATAGTATTTCTTCATTTTTGGTGTCAACAGTAAACGGGTTCTTAATCCACATTTTACTGGCGTCAACTGGAGGAAAATATTCATTTAAACTTGGTTAGCCCCAAGAGGTGTTCTTGGATTGCTGCAGAAATTGCATCTGAGATATTCGTTTCAGCATATTTTTCTTGTAATTCAGCTAAAGTACAAAAAGACTTAATTTATGGCACAGCAAGTTGAGAAACTAAGTTTTTAATTGTTGCTTCAACTTTTTCCGTGAACTTTGAAAATATTAATTTTAGTGCCTTGTAAATTCAAACTTAAATAATTTAAAAGACAAAATATGTTACATAAGTAAGCCACCATTGTTAACCAATCAAATTCATGAAACCTGTCTTTGAATGTAAATATAACATCTTTTGCTGATGGAGGGTGTCGCTGCAAGAACAATAAAACTTCATCCTTCATTTCAAAGAGTCGTTTCAAAATGTTTCCTTGCGACAGCCATCGAACCTCATAGTGTAGTAAGAGATGCTCATGTTCGCTTCCTAATTCATTGCACAAAGCAGTAAAGATTCTGGAATTCAAAGGATGAGATTTTATGATTTATAAACTTCACACATTCTTGAAGAGTGGAACTCAAAAGTGATGGCATAGTTTTCACAGCTAGTGCCTCACTGTGAATACTACAGTGTACCCATACACAGTCAGGTGCTACAGCTCGAATCTGTGAGACTCTGCCATTGCTCAAGCCCCATCACTGCTCAGTCCAACACACTTTTTCCAGTCAATAGTGCTTTGAATAATAAAATAACTGATTAGCGTAAAAATTTCAGCAACCATTGGTCTTGTTGGAAGTGGTTTACAAAATAAGAGAACTTCTTGAATGGAGCTTTCATAATCATATCTAAAAAAAACACATCAAATTGTCAGTGTCAACTATATCAGTGCTTTCATCCACTTCTAATGCAAAAAAACTGGCTATTCAGTATTTGATGAATGAGCGTTTCTTCAATATTTTTCGTCATTTCTTCAATTCTATGTTTCACTGTATTGTTGGATAAAGACAGAGACCCTAACTGATTTCCCTTTTTTCCTCCATAAATACGGGATGTAATAATATGCAGTGCAGGAAGTATTCACCTTTCACCAACAGTATGTGGGTAACCTGTCTCGGCTATTGGTTTCGAAACTTCATATGAAGCCAACACAGTTTTCATTTGAAGAGCCCATAGTAAGTGCACTTTGCATGCCTTAGCTTTTCCTTTAAAAAAAAAAAAAAAAAAAAAATTCATTTTCCTTATTTATGAAAAAAATCTATGGGCTTACTTGCGTATTCTGGATGTTTGCATTCCAAATGGTGTTTCAGTTTTGATGGTTTCATGCACTCGTTGGATAGTTCTGAGACACAGATTAGGCATAATGGTAAGTGATTATCACTACCAACACTTATAAAACCAAATTTCAAATACTCATCAGAATAATTGCAGGTCCAAGGAGTTATCATCTTATTCTCACTTGTACTAGGCTGCACACTTGTACTAGGTTGCACATCATTCAAACATTTTTTTAGTTGTATTTCCAGACACATTCTTCAGCCATTTATTCATATTGAAGATGAAAATGAGAGGGTATGTTATTGAAAATAAATGAAGAAAACTTAAGCAGTTAACCTAAGAGGACGTGCACATTGTCCCACTGTGCAGAAACAAGCTGAGGCCGCTGTATTACGTGACAGGAAAACCAATGACACAGCTTGGCTGCTTGAAAATAACATGCGTCCGGGGAGACGAAGCCCTTTCCCTCTGCCCTTGCCAGGTGGCCCGTACTCCCCGGCACTGCCAAAGCACTGTGGTGCCCCTACAGAGAGCCTGCCCTCTGGAGGAACCACTGAATTCCCAAGTAGTCTGCCACTCACCCATGGAGACCACCACCATCGAGCAACCCCGGCTGCATCCTCCATCCCGCCCAGCCCAGGGCTTGGACGCGGCACCGCATGGGCAGTCCAGGAGCCCAGAACTCCCAGCCGAATCCTCCGCACAGCCCAGGGTTGGGGACACGGCGCGCACGGGCATGCTTGGAGCCCGGAACACCCCGGCAGCCCTGCTGAGGCCTGGTATCTTTGCCGGGCCGTGGCCCATAGTTTGGGACATGCTGTTCTGGATGAAAGCTGGAGGAGTGTAAGTGTGTATAGTGGTCACTAGGTTCATGGTATAGAGTGGTATTTATGTGACCACCAGTTATTTGTATTGTAGTGTCTAGGCAGTGGATTTCCTATGTAAGGATGTAAAATTCGTGTTAAGAAGTTAACTGGTTAAATGTTATGTTTATCTGTACCATGGGTGGGGGCAGCACCAGATGGGCTGGGTACCAGTTAACTAGTAAGGTAAGCATGCTGATAAGACAATGCTTACCAGGTAACAAGTTAACCTTTACATTCCTACTCCTATGTGAGGTTGGTGGTGGGGTGAAAATTGTTGAAATCCTGGTAGAATTCAAGGGCCTCCTCCCTTTGGGTCCAGACAGTGAATGTCATCAGTGTAATGCAAGCAGAGGAGATACACTTGGTGATGCTAACTGAAGAAGCATTGTTCTAAATTAGCCATAAAGGTGTTGGCATACTGTGGGACCCAATGGGCTTTTTGGCAACAAAACTGGCAAGTGTAGACAAGACCTGGGTGTGTAAACCTTTCTAATGGAAAGGTTGAGTGTCTGCTCATTCCTTATCACCTTTTTAAGGTCAGTTTAGTTATCACAATGTAGCTTCTATGAAAGTAGATAACACAAAGTTAAAATTTTACCACATCTGGTACAGTTCCACTGGCTTCATGGATCCAGTTTTCTGCTTGGGGACTCAGTCTGAGCCATCACCGGGCCCTTTCTAAGAGCAGTGCAGGAGGAAATTGATTCTTCTCCTTTCTCTCTTCCCCCCCCCCCCCCCCCCCCCCAAACTGATCCTTTTCTACTGTGGGCAACTTCCATGTACAGAAAAATCTTTAGATCCAAGAGTTTCAACCGTATGTGTTAGTGTGATTTATCTTGGTTCCAAAAGATAGCAGATCCAGCAAAGAAGGATTCTCCAAAACTTATGCATGGGGTTTTAATGGCTTTATTCTGCCAATTAAAGATTTCAACATGGATGGCCTTGGTCTTCAGTTTTGAGATTAAATCCTCTTCTATGATTTTTTGTGACCTTTGACTGGGTGACCAGCAGTTCCAAGTACCATCATATCTACTAAGCTGCCTTAGAGTTCATTTTCTATCGGAGTCTAGAGAGGTGGTGATTTGCCACATACAGATGACTCATTTGCAATTATACATATTGGCTACATCTAGATTGCATCCCTTTTTCGGAAATCCCTTATTTTAAGAGGGATAAGGGATCTTTCAGAAAAGGCTTTATTTTCTGCAAGATCCGCATCTAGACTGGCACTTTTTCTGGCAAAGCTCCGTGCTGAAAAGTGGCAGCCATTTGTATGCTAATGAAGCAGGGGAGATTTAAATCCCCGCTTCATTAGCAATTGCGATACAAATGGATGCAAATTAGATGTGTCCCTTTTTTTGGAAATCTAGACGTAGCTATTGTGGGGAAAATTGTTTTAAAGAAAGAGTTCTGTTAAAAAGCGTGTAACAGTGAGTGTATATATACAGTAGTATATTGTGCAGTCTTTATACAAGCTTATTGGTAAATGAGTTACTACTCTATCAAGGGCGTAAAACCTTTTATGAAGAGCTTGAAAATGCTCAGGTTACTTATGTTAAGCTAATAAGAGGGGACATTATACAACTTTATTAAAAAGGTAAGTTAATACTTTGCTCTCCCTCGTCACATGGGGGGGAGTGTAATTCAGTTAAATTAATAGGTGGGAAATTGAAAGTTCATGGAACGAAATATTTTCACATGTAATCTGTGGTACTTACTGCCACAGGAACTCACTGAAGTCAAGAATTTAAGATTTCAAAAGGGATTGGATACCCACATGGACACCTACATGTATAAAGAATATCCACTCAGTCTATAGCAACACATTTTGGAAGGAATATACAGGCAGTCCCCAGGTTACATGGATCCGACTTACATCGGATCCCTACTTACAAACGGGGTAAGGCAACCCGGCACTAGCTGCTTCCCCCCAGCAGACCAGGGAGACGCGGAGCTGCTTTTCTCAGCAGACACCTCATCTTGAGATTAAAGGACTGAGGGAAGTGAGGTGTGGGAGAATAAAACTGAGCTCTGGAGAAATGTTTGGCTAGAGTTTCCCCTACAATATGTACCAGTTCCGACTTACATACAAATTCAACTTAAGAACAAACCTACAGTCCCTATCTTGTACGTAACCCGGGGACTGCCTGTATATTAAACCTCATGCTTCAGGTCTGCTAGTCAAACTCAGGCTTTTAGATTATCTCTCATCTCCCAGTTATGTTTTTACTCTTTACTCTGAGTTATCAGGTACTGGACCAGGTAGATGGTGCTCTTGTAACTCTCTACTAAAACATCTTGTGAGGGAGCTGTAGAAACAGTAGTATTACAAAAATGAGTTTACAGTGTGTTAACAATCAATTTGATCATTGAGCACTTATTCCAAAGAAGGTTTGGGAGGTGTGTGTGTGTGTGTGTGTGTGTGTGTTTTGTTTTTGTTTTTAACATTCAAAGACTTGAAGAGTTAAGTTTTTGGATTTAGCAATTTTATGAAGATGATGGTGGTGTTTAGCATAAAAATTATTCTTATCTTAGCTTTTTGGAGATTTGTGGCTGGTTATTTTTGGGCGGGGGGGTGGGGGGCTTAGTATCTAGGTTTATCTTGGTAGATTTGTAGCTGACATTGAGTAACTTGCATTTAAGTAATGACTAAGTTTCATTCCTGCCCATAATTGCCAGAAAATTGGAATTTGAACTAATTATTAGACTCCGTCTGTCATTCAGGTGATATGCTTGTTCTTTCTGAAGGATACTTTTCTTGACATGATGGATTGTTACTGATGCTAATTCCAAAGAGGTAAATCTTGCTCTGATATATGGGGAGTCTGATGCTAACTTAATAAGTAACTCTAGCTAAAAATTGAGCTAGTAGAGAAACTCTGTAGAGTAGCACTAGTTACTCAAGAGCTAAGCTCCTAGGGAATCCTGGATTTTAGAGTCTGGCAACATCCATGGTCCAGCACGACCACAGATGTTGCAGAATGAGAGTCCCAGTGTGCTGCAGGGGGATGGGGCCCCAGAAGCCAGCATGTGGCTCAGTTAGATTGGGGGGAGCCACATGGGCTCGGTGGCGGGGGGGGGAAAGCGGAGGGAGGGCTGGGAGCCGGCACGTGGCACACTTGGGCAATGAGGGGTGGGGACCAGGAAGCTTGGCAGGGGGACAGCTGGGATCCTGAAATGGCCTCTCCTGATCCGGGACAAGTAAGGTCCTGAGGGTGCAGGCCAAGGGAGGTCCAACCTGTACTTAGTCATCATTTTAAATGTGTGTCGTCTTTGAGAGCCTATAGTTTAGCAGATGTATATAATTCCCAGCTTCCATCAACAATCTGCTCCCTTGGCCACAGACTTTATCCTGTTAAGTGCTTGAGGTTTTGGTTCCAGAAAAGAAATATAAAAACTGGGCTGGAGTAAAGGGGAAGAAAGACCTGTCTCAGAATGAGAGCACTATGACTCCCATTGCAACACACACACAATGTGAAGCTTTAATAAGGAAGACCTCATACATGCCACACTGTGGTATATTTGGGAATGGTAAGGCAGACCCACAGTAGGACAGATAGCATGCCTGCCTTAAAGTAAAAAGTACTTTAGAAATAGAAAATGTTGTGCAAAAATGAGTTTTTTAGCATGTGTATTGCAATATCTGAATGACTTTAAACTTTTTTTTTACTAAGGCTTTACTTCTGTTTTTCTCATTAGGATGACAGTTCTGGCAGTGTTACATCAGTATCTACTCTCAATCTGTTAAACACAGGGGTATGGAATTTAATATAACTTCTAGTCACATTCTATGCCATGCATGGGATTGTTTAGCAATCATTGAAGTAGAATGAACATCACATTTTCATGGTAGCATGAGTAGTTATGGCACTAAATCATCCAATCATTAAATATCATTAGCAACAAGTAAATTTCACACTCATTGACCTCACTAGTATAATTTAAGAATTGATATGATTACCATTGCTTTTTTTCTAATGTACCACTAATTTGATTTAAATAGCCTAAGATACATAGTAGGTGATATTTAAATGAAGAGTTTAAACACCACTGGTTTTTGCTCTCTTTTTCACTTCACCTACCAGGAAACAAGGTGAAAAATAGTTATGGTCTTGCTATAAAAGTCTCTGGCTGCCATTTCTTATTGTGTGCTTACTGCAAGCATCTTTGATCCAGCTGCTCCTGATGCAGTGGTTGCCTGTCACACTCAATGGTATCTGAACTCCTAAGCAGTTTTGCCAGGATTTAATCCTTGATTTTTTTTTTCAAGCCCTCAAGTCATGCAAGGACAAAGTATTCCTAGGGGAATCTTCCTTCCCACCCTGGCTTCTCTCCAACCAATTTTATGGAAATGAGTGTCCTAGGTTCTGTTCTGGTCCTTGCATGCATTCGCTCCCCCCCCCCCCCCCTTCAGTGGGGTATCTCCAAACTAGTCTCCTCTTTTGAAATCAGTTTTGGGTGAGGAGGTCTAAAGTACATCAGGACCTAGACTGCACCTCACATGTAGCGAGAGTCCGTTCTGTACTTTTGGCATGTTGGGGGCGAAGGTTCTAAGGGCTCAGCTTGAGACTTTTTTTCCCCAAGAGACCTTCCTAGTAACTAAAGCACGAGAACTCCTAAGTTTCACTTTCAACATAGCTTCCTTTGAATCCGAGCTTGTGGACAAGAGGCCTTGTGATCCTGTCCTATGGCAGGTCAATATGCAATCTCTCCCAACACCCAGACGTAATATTCTCCATCCCTAGAATGAATAACAGGCAAGTAAGTTAACTCTGTCAAAATCCACTGTTTCATTGACTTAATGGTTTCTCCACTGGATTCCACTGAGAGGAAGGTATGGCACTTACCTTTTGAATATCACAGGCTTGGGCCTTCCTATCTTTTGCTCTACAGCTAAATTGATATGCCACCACAAGGCAGTGCATTATAGATTTATGCACTGCCCTGTTTTATGCTTCTGGGCTGTTACTATCTTTTTGGGGTGGACTGATTGGATGCTACTTTAGGTACCTATATAAGGGAGTTGGAGATGCATTACTTTTGTCCTCCAGGTTTCCCATCTGCCACTTGTTTTTTATGTCAGATTATTTCATATTTTAGTGAGTTTCCAGAACTCCTCTGCAAGAAAGCCATCATGTAATCTTTCCCAGAAGAGCTATTTCAGTATTTTCTACACTCCTCTTCTGGTTGACAAATGCCCCATAGGGAGTTTCACCCCTTCCAAAATCTTTGTCTCTGATGATCCCACAAACAAACTTTGTATAGAGATTCCCAGGTCTACTATTCAAACTGTTCAGTGGACTTAAGGGAATTTCTCCATGTTTTCATATCTGTTGGCCTGCTTGGTTTATACTCACTTTTCTCTTGGATTTTCCTTTTTCGGTATGGTACCTGCTCTTTGGAGCATATTTAGTTCTTAATGACTTCATCTTTGTCACTTCTTGTTACAAGCTTGTGCTGAGACAGTGATACACTTGTATCACAATAAGACCTCTTCACCAGCACCAAACTGGCTTCTCTAAGACAGGTTTCTGGTTTACAAAGTCCACAGTAGGTCCTAATGAACCAAGGGAAGTCGCTCAACTGTCTTCCTCCCAGAAATTACATCACTTAGGAATGGATTACCAAAGCTTTCTTGTCTCATAACACACTTCTCATGCTTTTATGCTCACAGGCTTAAGTTGTTTCCGCATAATTCACCCAGTCAGCATGACTTTGCCAATCTTGGGACATTTTGTGGCCTGTATGAACTTGCTCCTATGGGCAAAGGTACATTTCTCCCAAGGCAATTTTGCACCACTGCGCATGCACAGAATGCCCCCTCCCCCATTTCTGCTTCCTTCAGAAAAAGTGGTTTCTGTGCAGAAGCAAAGAGAAGCTGTATCAGAGCTCCCTTACCTCTCCCCGAGCTGCCCAAACAGATGTGCCTGCGCTGCCTGGTCGTCAGAGGGAGTGAAGGGTTCTATTGCCACCCTTACCATGAAGGGTGTTACTCCTGGGAGGGCGAGGAGAGAGATGGGGGGCGGGGTGGGAGAGGGGCTGGGTTAGATCAATCCCTAAAACCTCCTCCGACAGCAGGAAGCTCTGCCTTTTAGAGAGTGAGGTGGAGGGAGGGTCCTAGAATGTGACTTGGTAGGGCAGGAGATTCTGTGTTTGTGCGGGGGGAGGGGGAGAGAGAAAAGGTTGGATGCATGGGAGGTGGATGAACAGGGGGAGCAGTTTCCAGTACAGTGACCCCCTCCTGACACTTGCTGGTCCCATCACTGTAGGAAAATGTTCCTAAGCAGCTCAGGTTTTTTTTTTTTTTTAAATAAAAACTAGTTCTTGTCTTAGTCAGTACAAGAACAGCTGCATCTTTGAAACTGCTGTGAAGTGTGGCATTACCTTTCCAGGCTGCAGTCACTGGGTTGCCAGGTGTCTGGTATTGACCTGGACAATTTGGTATTTTTGCCTCCTGTCCAATAAAAAAAAAAAAGTTCAGAATTCTGACTGTATCCCTGAAGATAATTGCCCTGATTTTTCCACCACTAAATATAATTAAAAGTTCTTATGTTCAGTTCTTGCCATTGTTGGTGCACAGGGGGAAACATGTTTGTAATGTCTTAGTAATTTCCTGCTGCCGCTTCCATCTGCTCTCTGATGTTGACTAACCTACCATCTCTGCTAAGAGATCTTCTTAAGGCTTCTTTTGGGCACCTTCATTTCCTGACGTCAGTTGATAATCCCTTGATAGCTTCATGTGGGAATCTCTTATTTTGGGCAATATACTCCAGATGCCAATAATGTCCTATGCTTGCTTCAGATTCTGATGGAAACAAGCTGATGATTGGTAACTGGTTGAATCTCCCCTTTTGATACTGAAGTTTTTTCAAACAATGGCCAGAATCTTTCATAGGCAATTATTTTCAAAGGTTTTCTTTTTCCCTTAATGATTTGGTAGGTCTTCTAGCTCTCACAGTAACACTTCTAAATTGAAAATTCTCACTTTTATTCTGATGCTCTATGTCTTTGGCTTCCATATTCTGATTAGTAAATATTTGGATGCCTTTCCTTGTCTTGATGTTACTTCCTCTAGAATCTCCAGTTGGCCAATATGGTACTGTCCAGGTAGGGGAATGGCTCTTTAATTTTTTTTTTTGGCCTTTTAATGTGATGTTACTGCTTGATGTTTGGGTTTCATGGATATTTGTTTTAACATAACTAATTTTGAGCCCTGCTTGGTGTGTACTCTTTTTGGCCTGGTTCTGTCCAAGTAACTTTTTGGGGGTGTCCTTCAGTAGCAGGATATTGTCTGCAAAGTCTAAGCCTTATAGGCATTTTCCACCTGTCCATCACGTACAGGTTAATCTGCTCTGGTTTTGGCACCCCTGGACCTCAGCAGACCCAAACCAGGGAGTTCGCTGGACCATGGGATGTCAATGTTCCACTCCTGGGCACCAGACCTGCTTCCAGCCTCTGGGGCTCCCTGGCCACTACTGCTAGCCCCACTCCTCAGGGCTAGGGCTCTTGGCTGGCTCCCGCTCTCAGCCGCTGGTGCTCTCTGGTCCTGCAAGTCTGTTCCGGACTTGCGAGGTTCCACTTGTACCAGTCTGTGTGTCATTAATGCACTTCATTGTCCAGTCTGTCACTGCTGAACAACAGTGAAGATAAAATGCAGCCCTGTTTTGTACCAGTGTCTGCACTGAACCATTATATTGGCTGATGGTTCCCTTTCTATAACAGAAACTGAGTTCCAATAACGTGCCTTTTCATAAAGACTGTAATATTCTGCAGGAAAAAAAATCTTCCTTTTGTTAAGAACTATCAGTTTGCTGTTTTATCAGTTCATGCTATGACACTCAATTCCTCTGACCTAGGATGGAAAAAAATTGTGCTCCAAGAGTCAGTCACAGATATTGTGCAATATACATCCACTAAATGACGGGGCTGACCTAGCTTTTTCCTCTTAATGATCTTTTTAAGTGAATATGCTGTCAAGTTATCTAGATTGACAGAGTGCCAACAGCCAAATTCAGTGGAGACTGCTAAGGAACAAGGTACAGACCCCAAACTGGCTGTGTTCTATAATTAGGTTTCACTGACTGTCCCCCAAATGTCAATTCCTCAACCTGTGATAGCCTTAACATGCAGTCATAATGGACCTTAGTGTCCAAGGGGATGGTCTTGCCATGCAGGCAATCCTGCCTTTATTGTGATTTTTTTTTTAAATGTGAGGAACCATCTATCACACATTCAGGTGAGGGATGCTAGGTATCATTCATTTTAGCAATCGTGCAGCTGCTAGTGGTTACACAGTTACTAAAATACGTGGCCTGTCACCTTGCGCTGCTTCCTCAGTCTGTGGGGGGCCCATGCTCCCTGCAGACATAGGCTGCCTGCCCCTGAGTTGCTCTGATACAAAGGCAGCAACTCAGGGGCAGGCAGCTCATGGGGAGCTGGCTTCTTTCCCCCTCCCCCAGCACTGCTTGCCTTCTCCCTGTTGCCTCTGTGGGAGACAGCAAGAGAGGGGCAGGCAGCTTCACAGGCACTGCCATGTGCAGGAAGCTAGCTCTGTGCACGCACTAACTCCTCTCCCCAACTGCCTTGTTGCATCTGTATCAGAGGCAACGAGGTGTGTGAGTGTAGTAATTTGGATTAACCCATAAGGCCAGGTTAATGGTTTAAACATCTGTGCCAAAATCCCTAATTCAGGTTACTCTGTTCAAAAGGACTAGTCACTTACTCCAGGTCAGTATACCTTTTATCTCTCACCAAAGACAGCATGTGTAGCAAATACTTACTTAGTTTATTATGGGATTGATTAACTAGGAGGAAGAAATGAGATATTTGAGATAAAAGCACAAAAGATAGCAACACATTTGTATGTTCAGGTTTCAATAGATAGTGGAAGCTACTGTAATGTGCAAGCTCTGTATGAGCACTTTGTTGATCCCTTACTTATAGTTGGAAATACTGCCTTCTCCAAATTCCAAGTCTCATAGTGATATAGTTCCTTCTGGTCAGACATTTTTATTCCCTTCTGCTAGAATTCAAACTGATGAAACAAATGTCCATGCCTGTCTCCTCTTTGGGTAGGGGAATGACAATCAACTAAGTCTTTGGTCCTTTATTTCACAGTAGCCTATTTGGTTGAGTGGGTTGACTTGTATTGAAAATGAGGACTTTGTCTACACATTCTAGTTTAAAGTGCTGCTATGGCAGCACTTTCACACAGGCCTGTGGTCACAGCCAGGGGGAGAGCTCTCTTCCAGCACTAGGTAAACAGCCTCCAGGAGGAAGGTAGCTAACAGCACTGGGAGCCTGTTAATAGTGGCACTTTACAGCACTTGCTGTGCTTGGGAGCGTGGTTTTTCACATCCCTGAGTGAGAAAGTTACCACAGAGTAACTTGCCAATGTAGACAAGCCCCCTACCACTTTAATGCTTCTTTCTTGTTTGAGTTACATAGTTAGAGGCTTACTATGCAGACACTGAATATAACTCTAATACCATAGGCTACAGATATTATAAGTGAGATCAATACATGTGGCATCCCTATAAACATTTCATCAATCTAAATGTCTAAATTTTAACAAAACAGGTGAGCCAGGCTAATTTCCATATATGTATTTGTCAGTTTTCGGTGAGGCTTAGGGAACTTGGCACGAGCTGGTCACATGTGTAGTATTAATGCTATAAAATGTTCTAGTGTACAGGCAGTCCCGGGTTACATACAAGATAGGGACTGTAGGTTTGTTCTTAAGTTGAATTTGTATGTAAGTCGGAATTGGTACGTATTGTAGGGGAAACTCTAGCCAAACATTTCTCCAGAGCTCAGTTTTATTCTCCCACACCTCACTTCCCTCAGTCCTTTATTCTCAAGCTGAGGTGCCTGCTGAGAAAAGCCGCTCCGCGTTTACCTGGTCTGCTGGGGGTGCGGGGACGGGGCGCTAGCTTCGCGTCTCCCTGGTCTGCTGGGGGGAAGCAGCTAGTGCGGGGTTGCCTCACCCCGTTTGTAAGTAGGGATCTGATGTAAGTCGGATCCATGTAACCCGGGGACTGCTTGTACTCCATTTTTGTGACATTTTTATTGAGGTTTTTTTTTTTTGCTTGTTCATGAGGCTTTAGGATAGTAAGGTTGAGATGGTGGACTACATGGTGGTCTCAGGATTCCTGCTTTCCCTGGATTGTCCTGCTCCAAAGAATTTCTTTTTAGAACTGCTATAATTGATACCTTGCTTTCATATATGAAATGTGCTTTCTTCCCTCTTTAATTGTTAAATTTGAGTGCAGAAGTAAAAAAAAAATCTCAAGAAAATACAGTATATAGGAGTATTGGTTACCAATTTAAACTAAGGTGGTACAGTTTAGCCGGCTAATGAAATTGTGTAAAAGTATCATAATTTAAAGAACACATGCACTAATACTAATGTGCTCAAAACAGAAACCATTATCAGAGAAACATATTCAAATGAGATTTTTTTTGTATCCATCTTTTATCTGGCTTGAAAATCATTTAAAATGTGTATTTTTTTCAACAAGAATGTAATTCAAATCTATGCAATTATACAATTAAGTTTTAAACTGAATAATTGAGATTTTAAATGTCTTAATCTATCATGAAACAAAAGACAGGACTAGGCAGCACTTTAAAGACTAACAAGATGGTTTATTAGGTGATGAGCTTTCGTGGGCCAGACCCACTTCCTCAAATCAAATTGTGGAAGAAAATTGGCATGACCATATATACCAAAGGGATACACAAAAAAAGTGAACACATATAAAATAGACAAATCAGATTTTAGAACAGAGGAGAGACAAGGGGGGAGGCTAATGTCTATGAGCTAATGATATTAGAGGTGATTATTGGGGAACCTATCTTTGTAATGGGTAAGATGATTAGCATCTTTAAGGCCCATTCATAAAGTGTTAAATTTCAGCATGAATGACAGTTCAGAGGCTTCTCTTTGAAGTCTTGTGTTTAAAATCTCTTTGAAGCAGGATGCAGGTAATCAGGTTGTTGAGACAATGCCCATTCTGGTTGAAATGGCAAGAAACTGTTTTTTCTTTGTGAAACTTTGTTTTGTGTGCATTGATTGGGCATTGTCCATCAATCACTCTGGAAGAGTTAGAATGAGGTTATCAAGTTCAGGATATATTGTATGCTCATGAGAGTAAAGACTGAGTAGTGTTCCACCAATCAGGACATCTGTTGGTTTTTATCAGTGACCACCTGTCCATTTAGATATTCAATGGAGCAACTTTGGTAACGTTTGGTCCAAGTGCTTTCTTCAGTCCATCATACATAGTTTTCAGGTCGCCCATATCAAATGCTTTTTGAATTCCAAAACATAGATCGGCCCAATACTTGTTTACACACTTCCTGGATTCTCTCTGAAGAACAGATCTTGTTTGGCAGAGCTGATCTCTTGAACTTTGCGATGGATTCTTTGTTATTCAGAAAAACCTTGGTTTTTTTTCCCTCAAGAAGAGACCTGAGAGTGTCAACGTTTTCATCAATCCAGTCTTTGAAACACAGAAATTTTCCAACAAGGGCAGATGTGGCACATTCATATATTGCAACACTCAGCATGGACAATGTCTTGTTGTCAGACTGCTGGACAGGTTTGTGTTCCATTTTACGAGTGAATCTTCCACAAAGTCCGAGCATTTCAGTGCATCTCTAGTACTGACGGTGTTAACCTTTGGTTTTCTGCAATCCTTTGATGTATGGAGTTTCTTTGGAGGAATTTTCACTCTGATAATCAGTGAGTGATCAGTGTCACAATCTGCACTGTGATACGCACATGTCAATTTAATGGAGTTGAGATGTCTTCTGCGGACCAGTACAAGGTTGAGTTGATGCCAGTGACCGAATCTGAGGTGGTACCATGAGACCTTGTGGCAGTCTAAGTTGAAAGAAGTATTAGTGATGGAGAGATTATTCTGAGAACTGAATATAAGAAGCCTTTGACCATTTTCATTCATTTTCCCAATGCCATGATGACCTGGCCCAGGACAGGTGATCGCATCCCACTCTTGCATTAAAATCACCAGGGATGTACAGTTCACCAGATGAACAGGAATCGACAACTTTCTGAAGATTATCATAGAAGCGGTCCTTGTCTTCAGTGCACAACATTACTGTGCGTGCAGAAGTACTTATGATGTTAACATATCCTGATTTGGTGCTGAGCTTTAGAGATATAACACGTTCTGATTCAGCTATGGGTATATTGATAAAGTTCATCAGATTGTTTCAAATAGCAAAGCCAACTCTGTAAAGATGGCGTTTCTCTGAACTCAAACGCTTCCAGAAGAAGGTGTAGTTGGTTTCTTTTACTAATGCAGCATCTGCCAGTCTGCTACTCTCCAGGATACCAATGTCAACATTCAGTTTATGTAACTGTTGGTCTGTGACTGCTGTTTTATGTATTGAATCTGTGTTTGTAAGATCATGATCAGGTTCAAGTCCAGGACACATTGTCTGCACATTCCAGCTACCAAGCTGGAGGCAAGTTGGTTTATTGTATCGACTATAGTAGCCATGTATAGCTGTGCGTGGGTAGGTGTCTCCTGTTGCACGCTGCATTGCCTAGGCTAGTGTTTGAGGAAAGTGCATTGCCCAAGTGGCACTATACCCCTCTTGTTCGCCCCAGTTAGATCCAAAGGAAAGACAAGAGCCAGTATGTTAAGTGCCTGCAGGAGATTCAGGAAAAGCAGATTGGATGAAACCTCACTGTTAACTGCCTTAGGGTCTCCACTCTGGATTATCTGTCTGGGATTACTCCCATAGCCTTTGGATCTCCAGAAACTACCCACAAGACAGTGGGGAATTTTCTGTCAAGTTTCTCTTCCCTGGGGTGACTTAAGGAGTCACTATCCCTTGGATGCCGGTGACCAATCATGGTTCATATGCCAGTCGGATTATCCTAAGTAATCCAGGGACCCAAGTATCCCAGACCCTCAAGCAGCAGAGTGAGGGGGTAGGGCACCCTTATTTGATGGCGGGCTGTACTCGCCATGTCACAACATTGTCATTGGGCACTTGTGACTTTTAGTCAGAGCATCAGATACCATGCAATGTCCCATCACACCCTGGTAATGTTGCCACTGCTGGTCCGCGGCTGCATATTCGCATGACAAAGCGCACTTATTTTGCAGCAAACCTCTGAAAAGAGGCCCCCTCCTATCCGTCACCTGGAGACATGCTGGGTAGCATGCAGCTCTGCCAACTGGAATCACAAACTAATGCTTTATAAAAGCACATTTCACTTAATATTAGGTAGTAGTTTTCTCAATGCAGAGCTGTGAATTTATGAAAGATTGCATGTGATGTATAGATTTAAGAATACTGGGAATCTGATACTTGTAGTACTAAGTATCATTTGGGAAAAAAGGTCACTAATATTCCCATTTCCTGGAATGCTATAAACTAGTAGATTTCATGCATGGTTAATCCATTTTCTTGGATCTCATGGTAAGTATCTTTTTTCATTAACATGAAGGTTCTTATCCAGGAAACTTCTTCCACAAGAAGGTCCTGGTACAGTAAACTACTATGTTAAAACTTTTCTCAGGCTGAAATCTGCTCCAACTACAATATAGCATCTTAGTCTGCAAACTACTCTGGTCTGAGTTTTAAATCTATTAATGCTTTGTGGTATCCCACTGATTGTGTACAATTACATTTGCCTGCCAGCACCTATTCTTAGAAGTGTGCTTTTTTTTTTTTCCGCCCATAAGATAGCCAACCATTACTATTGCAGCTGTCCATGAAAAATCCTTCTGAAGAATCTTCTAACATTTCTCTGGATGGTTTAATAGGCTTGTTCCTTGTTGTACAGTAATAAGTGGTAATGGATGAATTATGTGAGAACACTTGAGATGAAAGGTCTGTATTCCACCCCTCCTGACTTTTGGTTAGTGCACTTCTTAATTAGCTTTGTTCAGATTATTGTTGCACACTTCTGGTGGGGGTGGGGGTGGGAGTGTGTGCACGCAATGAATCAGTGTAGACCCCAAAATGTATATCCTCTTCAGGCCTCAACTCTTCTCAGGTCTGAACTGTCAGTGGAGCTGATGTACGACTTGACCCTAACCATAAAGATATGCAAGCAGTTTTGATGCTCCTTTCCTTTTTCAACCATGTCTAGCATTGTGGTCAGATGGGGTCTTACCACTGTCCTTTCACTAAGGCCTCTTCAACTAGGACACAAAATGGTACCACTTTATGCTCCTCAGAAAGGCAAACTAGCTTCCTTGACCAAGGATGTGTTTTAGCCTACCCCAAAAGCTCTCTGCTTACATTCTGAAGTAAAGGTGATGGCTTCTTTGGTAACTGAATGTAAACAAAGCCTGGTGTGCCCCACAACAAAAATATGACCTAAAATTAAAGTTGACTCTGTTAGGAGGTACACACATTCAAGAAAATCATGTGTTTGGGACTTGATAACTATTGTTAGTATTCTCATTGTCTTGCAATATTTTTTTACTTTAGTTGGCCACATTAGGAGTAGGGAAAGAAGTATCTTTTTCAATCATATCTTTCCTGTATCTTAGGGATATGGAATCATTATCTTGGTAAAACTGGGGACACAGAGTCCTTTGGAACCAAAACATTTAATATAGTTTAATTGAGATCTGTCTTTTTTTTTTTTTTTTTTTTTTTTTAAATCACACAAATCAAAGCTAAGAATTTAATTGTTGTCTGAGATGAAGGACCATTTCATCTATTTTCTTTTTGTTAAGTACGCTATTTTTATCATGCAGCTCAGATCAACTATGGATTCCCTTTGAGCAAACCTATGAAAAAATGGCTCTCCCTGGATGCCTATGTTTAATTTTAAAAGCTTCCTGGAACTGCTTTATTAGCATCAGGGGAGATGAAGACAAAAGCACTACTACTTCATCTAGAAAAGAGGAGGACAACCTCATCAATATCTGAGGAACTATGGAATCTGGCACCCATCTTTAGTGGGTTCAAGAGGATGCTCTGGTTGACCTCTCAAGAGGACAGAGAAGCTGTATAGATTTCCTAGAAAATTAAACCAAGTTTATGGGATGGGTCAGGTTCCAATGTCCCCAGCATAGCCAGTAAGATGCTTCCAGTGGAATTGTGGTGGTCCTCATAACTTGGGGTAACAGACTACAAGATCGATGTTGAAGTAGACATTATGTTGAGGTAGAAGTTGGCTCCCAAACTGCTATAAGTCCCTTGTCTGGAAAGAGATGCCTCAGAACAAAATACCAGTTCATCGGGTGGCGTGGGTTTCCTGACAGAGGGGGAAAAAACTGAGGATAGATCCAATGATAGTACTAGCAGCCTTACTAGAGGAAAAAATACACAACTAGAGTGTGGAATGGGACTTCTCCAATCAGTTGCAATATCCTGGTGGAGTCAGGCCGCCTTTGTGAGGGAAGGACCTGATAGAGGAAAGTGAGGATTTGTAAAAGCAAAAATGTCCTTGGTGGATTATGTTTGGGGAGAGCAGAGTCTAAAGGGATCCTATCTGCTTGAGCTGATGGAGCCACAAGACTTCAGTTTAGGCAGAGGTGTATCTGACTACTGCTAAGTAGACTTTGGAAGAGGATTTATTCTCATGTTTGAAAACTCTCCTTGCCTTCCCAAAAAAGACCCCAATGAGGGTTCTGTAGGGGTAGACTGACTCACTCCTGAGCTAGACCTAATAGGAGGAGGAGTACTCCTTGTTAAATCAGCTTGATTTCAGGACCATTCTACACCCTGGGAATTGAAATTCCATGGGCAATCATTGAAGCCTAAGCCAGTGGCTCAATAACTCTATCACCAGCAACCTTATGAGTCACTCCATGAAAGGCAAAATCTCTTTTTCCTGCTCTTTCATGGTATCATCTTTCCAGCCCCAAACTCTGTCCTTTTGAGTGGAGTACGAAAGGTACAAACCATTAATGGAATCACCTGCCCATTTCACAATATGTAAAATGTCTCTTTCCCTTCTGAAGTGGGTGTTGTGCAGAAATATGTTCAAGAATAAGTTTAGTTTTTAAACTTATTCATGAGAGTTTGGATAAGATTCTTGGCTCAGTTCAAACAGGCCTATTTTAGAAGCTGGTTCCAATGTACTTAATCTTCTACTTGCCTTTAAAAACAAACATTCACCTCTATAGGTTCTGTTTTTGAACTTTGTCATGTGAAAGAAACTAAAAGAGGAGAAGCTAGCATTTTAATTTTTTGCATATTTTAAAGAATGTTTAAAATAATGTCACATGGTTTGGGCTTGAATGTTTTCAAATAGAAAAATCTCAAATTGGAGTCTGTGTGTCAGAGACAATCACTGGGTAACTTTGAAGTCAATTAAAGATGTGTGTTTGAGGTTGCATTGAGGTATCCGATGTTGTTTCCCTTCCCTCCCCCCTACCGGGTCCTTAAATATAAATAGCTAATTAGGAAGTCACTTCATTCTTATAAGTTAAAGCACATGCATAAATAAATGATGAAATTAAGACCTTTGTTTATAATATTATGTATTGTATGGTTAAACTTGAGCAAGAACTCATCCTTCTCATTGGTATTCAAAAGGATGTTGGGGGAAGGTGCAAATAAGAGGAGCATCATACAGATAGCTGCTGCAAAAGGAATAGGGAAATTTTGAAAAATAAAAACGAGCAAAGGACCTAGAAGACTTGTGTTAATGAGTACATTTGTAATTCTTCATATGATTGCTCTAACAAGATTTTGGTACTGCAATTAAGGTAGTGTACATAAACTTGTTTTTATAGTTTGTCAGTTGCGCACAAATACAGATTTATATTTATAACAATCATTGGTCCATTGTAACCAGATATATTGATTTGTGATGTGTAACATTCTCATACATTTTCACTCCACAATGGTTATGAAACATCATCATCTGGTTGGTGTAAATCATTTAAATCTGGAATGTTTTAGTTCCTCATTGATTCATTTTGTAAACATATCCACTAGTCATAAGGAAATTTAAATTTTTAATGTATTCTTTTAATAACATTATTTAGGAATATGAAGCACGAACAGGAAGAACATGTAAACCTCCACCCCAGGCCACAAGGCGTAAAAATTTTGAATTCGAACCGCTTTCAACTACTGCTCTTATTTTGGAGGATCGACCATCGTAAGTATAGTAGTGAATTCTATCATGAAGTAGTTAATGATATGATATACATACATGCAGGCTTGCCTACTGACATAGCATAGGTTAAAAAAAGTGGATGTCCTGTTTATAATTTTATTGAACTACTATATTGGTCAAACTGGAACATTTTCCTTATAAAAT
This sequence comes from Pelodiscus sinensis, assembly GCF_049634645.1. Lineage (NCBI taxonomy): Eukaryota > Metazoa > Chordata > Testudines > Trionychidae > Pelodiscus > Pelodiscus sinensis. Next base: position 41,168,302 of record NC_134718.1, read on the forward strand.
ACTCAAAGACCTTAACTAAATAATATGGTGAAATACTGACCTCATTAAATTCAATGAGAGTGTAACTCATTGACTTCAATAGAGCTAGAATTTTACCCTATATATTCCACTTTTAGTGCTAGCAGGTAGTTTATTATGACATTGAAAAGTCTGACAAGTTCTGAGAATCAATAAGAGTGAATTAAGGATTTCCCTCCCCTCCTAAAACCCCATTTCTCCACTGATTGCTAAAGTTATTTAATTTTCTAGACCACCAAAAGGGCATCACTAGGGATGTTAAATTTTGATTAATCCACTAATTGAGTAGTTGATTACTCGATTGGTTGATAAGGGGGGGTACTCGCTATCTCGCTGCGCTTCTGCTTTAGAAATGTACAAGAGCTGTCTGCTGCTCTTGTACATTTCAGAGGAAGAGGCACAGTAGTCAGGACCCTGCATGAGCAGGTACTGCTTCGGTTTGAAGCTTTGAAGTCGGCTCCCCCCCAGCACTGGCTCCTGCTCGCCTCCCTCCCCCCTTGATGCCTTTGATACAGAGGCAGCAAGGTGGCGGGTGGGAGAAGCAACTAGTTGAGTAGTGACTCAACTACTCAATAAGACTAGGCTTATCGGATAGTCAAGTCACTATCAGGTAGTCAACTAGTCGCTTCCTTCCCTAACGTTAGCATCAATAGTTGTCTGTTGAGCATAGTCTGAGACGAATTACCATGTGAGCCTAATTTTGGGTATAAAAATGTAACGGTGGTGCATGGTAAAAAGATGCTCTTGCCAGGAAGTACAAGATAATTGCTCATCACGTAAATATGTTGTGTTCTAAATATGGCAGAGTGAACTTACTCCTACCTACTTTTTAGCCCATAAGCAGCTTGGAAACTTGCTTTTGGTAAAACACCTTATGTGGTTTATTTCCAGTGTTCTTTTCTGACACCTATACAGGCTAAGAAAATTTCTATGAGAGATTCACCTCTTACAATATATGAACATTTTTACAGTTGTATGAAGTTTGGTACTGCAATTAAGGTAGCAGATTTAAAAACATATTTTTATAGTTTGCTGTGCACAAATACCAATTTGTATGATGATTAAAAGTTGTTGATGCAGTGTATAAAAGCAATACCAATATTTCATAAGTGACTTCTATCTCCAATATGGATGTAAGAGTGTAGTCTATTTAATCTATGAGCAAAAGAAATAGACTACATGCATTCCCCCAACTCCCCGCCAGTAAACCTTTTAGCAGGCTGGCCAGCTCAGGCCTGGCTTGTGATAGGTCTGGGACCTACCCTGCTGCAGCTCAAGTGTATTAAGAATTGAGCAGGCAGGCAGCCCGGCAGAGTCCTGGCTCACACTGGGTCCAGGACCTACCCCCGTTGTGGCTCTACATTTAAAGTGTATTGAGAGCAGGACAGGCAGGCAGCCCGGCTCAGTTCCTGCTACTGCTGGGTCTGGGAGCTCAGACTACTCCAGACAGGGGCTGCTGCCACCACTCCTTGCTGCTGCCTCTTTATCAGAGGCAGCAGCACAGGCCAACAGGCAGCCAGTCTTCGAGGGGACTCAGTTTTTAAACTGGCTCCCCTCATGAACCAGCTCCCACCTGGCATCCTGCACTGCTGTCTGTGATACAGAAGCAGCAGTGCAGTGACAGGGTGCTCCTTGGGAGTGAGGCTGGAGTGCATTGGCTGCTGGTCCCACCCTCGGGGATTTGGAATAGTTGACTACTCAATTAACTGATACTTAACATTCCTAATCCTCAGTCAATCTTTACTTGCTAATATAAACCTGCATATCAATACTTAAGCTTACAGATGATGCTACCCCACCTAGCTTGGTAAGCACTTTGAAAGATAGGATTAGAATTCAAAGTGATCTGGATAAAACGGAGAAATGGTCTAAAGCAGGACTATTCAACTTTGGAAGCCCCGGGGCCCCACAATGATCCAACATGTGCCAACGGCCACAACTTCAGTGTGGTTGCATATACATGCAAATAGCTTTTCACACGGCTGGGCATGAATACAAAGATTAAGGTAAGATTACGCAACACATAGGTGCAATTTAAGTCAGTTCTGCTGATATTCATAAAATGCAATATTTACCCGATTTCCACCCATATGACCGCACTTTTAATGAGCAATGACAGTTTAGGAATTTATCTACTAAAAAGCATAACAGAAGACCATTATATTGACTGATTGCTGTTGTGGAGAGTGTTCCCAGTGGAAGCCGTGTTCAGAGGATCCCACACATGGGCCGAGTGTGGAATCCTGCATAAACCCAAACTGCACTGCGGGCTGCAAACAAACGGGCCATGGGCATCATGTGGCCCATGGGCCACGTGTTAAGTAGTCCTGATTTAAAGTAAATAGGATGAAATTCAGTAAGGAAGAAATCAAGGTACTCCACTTAAAAAGGATCAATCAGTTGCACATATACAAAATGGGAAATGACTCCCTAGAAGGAGTACTAGGGAAAAAGGTTCTAGGGGTTCATAGTGGACCACAAGCTAAATGAGTCAACAGGGTACAATGTTTCATTTATGCTGCTATTAACCATTGTTAATTATCAGTAATAAGTTGTATGCTCTCAGGCATGCAAAGGGTCATTCTTATATGGCTCTTTGTTGATCACTTCTGAATTTTGATGTAGTTTGGCTCTTGGGTTTGAAAAGGTTGCTGACCTGTGGTCTAGATGGTGCATGGTCTTGTCAGAAGTGCAGGATACTAGATTTGATGACCTCTTGAGGTTCCTTCCAGTTCTGTAATTCTAAGATTTGTAGATAAATGAATTGATAGTATTTTTGAAGCACATATAAATTTAATCTTTTTATTCATAATAGCTAATCCTATCCAAAAGTCACATTAAAAGTTATATTTATTCTGTTGATAGAGGGTAGCCAAAATGAAATCGAGATTGAACGGTTACCAGTCTTGTTGAATTCTTCACTCCACCCTCCCCTCAAAGCTTTAAAGTCTGAGGTTTTAATGTTCCCTAGCAATAAATGGTTTTCTCCAACAAAAGGAGACTCCTACCTTTCTGAACTAGGAATGCAAGATACCACATTAACCTTTATCTCTGGAGTCTTACCCAATTCATTTACTCTTGCTCAGTACTTATCTTAAGGATGTCCACAGACCATAGTATTGTTTTTCAGTTATTTGAGTGTGCTCTAAAGCCTGACAAATCCTCCACCTCCTTCTGTGGAAGTTTAGATCATTTCTAAAATGTTCCCAAAATACTAGGAAACCAGATGCTGTTTCTAAACTATGCTGTTACCATGTGATACCACATTATGCAGGTCACTGAGCTAGCACTAACTCTGAACATAATGAGAAGTAGACATTTTGAGAAATAGTGGAACAATATATAGGGGCCTGATTTTTGTGTGAGAATTTTTGAGTTATAGGAATTTTCTATGAATTTGAAATAATCATGAAGATTTTGTTAACTTCCATTATCAGTGGAAAAAAATCTGTATTTATGCAGCTTCATTTTAAAACTCTTTGGGAAATATTTACCACCATTTAGTAGATTCCTTTCTTAATGTTATAGTTATGTTCCTGAAGAATGCTACTTTAAGGCTTTGTCTACACTGCAGGGTTTTTGTGCAAAAACTTTTTTGAGGAAGAGATCTTTTGCAAAAACGCATCCACACCTCAAAAGTGCATTGCAAAAGTGATATGCTTTTGTGCAAGAGCGTCCACACTGCATGGACGCTCTTGCGCAAGAAAGTTCTGATTGCCATTAGCAGAATGGCCATCAGAGCATCTGTGCTTTTTCTGATATGCCCTTTTTGTGCAAGAAACCCCTGTGGAGTGTCCCCACATGCCTTTTTGCGCAAGAGCTGTAGCGCAAAGAGGAGTTATTCCTCATGGGGAGAGGAATAACTCTACCAACAAAGCCCTCTGTCCTGTCGATTTACTGGTGTGTGGGTTTTTTGTTTCTGTTTTTGTGCAGAAATGCTCTTGAGGTGTGGACACTCTGCCGGTTTTTGTGCAAAAACCTTGTAGTGCAGACATAGCCTAAGTGAAATGATATCAAGTAAATCCAATTTCCCCATAAGAATTAATATAAAAGGGGGGCAGTTAGGTTCTAGGGAAGCTTTTTTTTTTAAAGCAGTCAAAGGGCAGTACAGGTTGAACCTCTCTAGTCTGGAACTCCCGGGATCTGTCTGGTTCCGAATGAGAATTTTCTGGAACATGAGAGGTCAATATTGTTTAGCAGCATTATCAATGCTTCCATGGATAACTGTGCTGTTAGAGGACGTTTAAGGGTAAATTAGAGCTAAATAACAGCACACAACACTGAGAACTAGGACTGGTGGCAGTAAACAAACTTTGTGGGACTGTGGGAAACTTGGCCACACCCATGAAAAGTAGACAACTGGCTAAGTAAAATCATTGTGGATGATGGATATTTCTGGAGTTCTGGATTAGAGAGGTTCAATCTGTATATGCATATACTATTAAGTTTTAAACAATTTAATATTGTACACAGCGATGATGATGATGATGAAGTGGTGGAGTAAGAGGGTGAAATATTTGCCAGGGAACGTCTTGCTACTAAATGGAGTTGGAGGTTTGATTGGGTGGGGAGGGGAGAACATTACATCAGCACCCTTCTTCCTTTCTTTCCCTCCTCCCTTTCCCACATCTAGTAGGAGGCTCTAAGAAGAAGCTCCAAGGCAGAGGGCAGGAACGGTAATGCAGTGGAGGCAAGGGGGACCTGAACTGCTGCTGGACAACTGCCCAGATGCATACCATACAGCAGTTGTTCTGAAACTGTCTGTGGAATACTAGTGGCCCATGACCATCTTGCAGATGGGCTGCAGGCTAGGGGCTCACCTCCCTCTGCAGTGGGGAGCCTGCACTGGTGCTCCAGCTCTCACTTCTCCCCAGGGGATTGGAGTGCCAGTGCTGGCTTCCTGCTGCGGGGGGGGGGGGGGGGGGGGAGGCAGGCTCATGGGCCAGATCCGACTCATGGGGGCAAGAAGCCGCTCCCTGCACTATTGTTCCTTTTCCTCCTGACTGGGGGAATGGCAGTGCAGGAGCCTGATTGTTCCTGGATTTTCTTTCTGTTCCCATTGGCTAGAATCATGGCCATTAGACACTGCCCCCTGCTGCTTCTAAGAACAGTGGGGGCAGAGCCAGGTAAGCGCACACCCTCATCCCACATTCTGCACTCCTATCCCCTCCTACACCCTCCTTTTTGGAAATACCCCACTCCTGCACCCTAACTCCTAGCCAGATCCTGCAGTTCCCACTCCCCTCCTGCACTCATTTTGTCATCATGGGTGGTTGGCTGATGATCCATGGAAAGGCCATAAAGCTTGAGAACAACTGCCATAAAGGAAACTTAGGGGCTTAGGGGTGGTCATTGGGGTGCTGCTGGCTCACCATGGTTTCAAGCCCCAATGAGGACAAGCTGTTTTTCCAGAAAATCCTGCAAGTAGTGGACAAAGCAGATGGCCAAACGACATTACAAGGGAGTATTGTGCAACTTTAAATGAGCACATGCTCTAATAGATAAACAACATCACAACGAAAGAACATTACCTGGAACAATGTTCAGTGAAGCATTTATTGTATTTTAGTTTTCTCCGAGGAATGCAAGGTCACTCAGTGGTGTGGGACAGTAAATTTCTAATATTTTCTCCCGATCTATGAACAAAAATCTTTGAGATCCATACACTTTGGTGACATGGAGCCATAAAACGGGAAGTGTAGAATGAGGTTGTTCATATCATACAGAGCTTCTTATGACATTAAAGATTCCATAAGAACTGTGAGATTTCACTAAGTTGCAATAACCTACTCTAAATGAGCAAAAGAGTGTTTTGTCCAATAGAAAAATCTCTGACTTTCAAGCATGCCTTAGTGCAATTAGTTCTGCAACTTCTTGAAGGCCAGTCGAGCAGAAGCATTCTGGCAGACTAAGAACAACTTTCTCACCCTATGCTTCAACAGGTATTGCGTGTACATGTGATAAGCATCTTATTGGCAAGACCTAAAGTATGTTGACATATGTAGGGTGTATAGTTTATAGCAAAAGACCACGTTTTACAATAATATACATTACTTCTTAGTAGAAGTTCTGGATTATTGCACTGTAGTGATAATCTGGTTCTTGCCATATATTTTTGCATATAGCATACAAGTGCCATTGCATGTTGTGTTTGGTGAACTTATTACCAATTACAGAAGAGAGCAATGATTGGGCATAGAGCTCTCTGCCTTGGCAATTATTCCTCGCAACTGGGTTGAGAGGAAGGCTGACTTTATGATTATGGAACTGGATTGACACTTGTGAGATCTAGGGTCTGTTCCTGGCTCTGGTAGTCGTTCACCTAGAACAAGTCACTTAGTCTCTTTACTTGTCTGGTAGATGCAAAAATGCTTGTCTGGTAGATTGCTTCTATACAAATGTTTCACTGAAGTGGATGTCATTTTCCATTGACAGACATATAATATAATGACTATATTCACTTTAAAATCAGTCTGTCTTGAATCAGTCCAGAATATCATCAGTATATTGAATTAAGAAATTACTTGTTTTCAGAAATCTTCCTGCCAAATCCATAGAGGAGGCTTTACGTCACAGACAAGAATATGATGAAATGGTGGCAGAGGCAAAAAAACGAGGTATGTTAGAATTGTATTATTGTGGTTATAGTTAGCTGTCTTCTATTGCAAAAATGAGAGAATGAGGGCTTTTTTTTAGCCTTTAGGCCAGTATTTACATTAAAGATTACATTTAGGGGCTAATATTATACGTGTTGTTCTTCAAAACTCAGGCGTACTCCATTTAAATCAAAACACCAGTTTCAACTTGTAGCCTTTTTAATTCATCACTGATGTAAATTTAAGTGGATTCTTACATTGAGTATAGTCTCCAACTCTTAAGTGGTAACTTGAATTAACTTTGTGTGGTGATTAGTTGGAGACTTTCTGCTTAAATCTCTCCAGCTACTCTAAGGCGATTATCACAATTGCTATTACTTGGTTAGCTAGGGCCAGATCTTCTTAAGTTCCTTGCCATTCATGGTAATGTATATGCACTTTAACGAGCACATGCAAGCATATCAAAGACTTGAATTTTGCACCTTCCCTTTATTTTGACATTACTCTTGACTGGACCATCTAAACCAGAAAAAAATTGCGACTCCTGACGGAACCCGGAACCGCTCGGGTCAGCCGCTCTCATGGCTGGGCTGCTGTGAGCTGCATGCATGCTCGCGGCCTGTGCCGTTCTGCTCACGGCCCCCAGCGCGCTGCGTCATTTCCTGCACATGCAGGCTGGGGGTCTCACACTGTCCCAGATTGCACATGCTAGCAGCTGGCTGCTGAGTGCAGGCAGCGGCGAGGGCTCTGGGTGCGGCAGCGGTGGCTCTGGGACCTGGGCATAAGGTTAGTGGGGGAGGGGAACTGGGTTAGAGCAGGGGGGAGATGCCTGGCTCTGAAGAAGAGGAGGGGAAAGGAGGGGGATCGGGTGTGGTGGGGTGCGCATGGTGCCCTGGATGCACATGGCGGTAGAAGCGGTGGCTGTGGCTTTGGGACCCGAGCATAAGGTTGGGGGAGGAGGATTGGGATAGAGCAGTGGTTCCCAACCTTTTCAGGTTGTCGGGCGCCAGGGGGCATGGCCGTTCGCCTGCCAGGGGGCGGGGACACTTGCCCGCCCAGGGGCGGCCCCCCCAGCCGCATGCCGCGGGCCGGGGCCCCCCCATAGCCGCGCGCCGGCGCTCCCCCCTCCCCGTAAGCGCCACGCGCCCGGGGCTGGCGCCGGGGCCAGGGCACGCACAGTGCCCCCGGGGGTGGGGCCAAGGCCGGAGCTGGCAAGGGCATGCGTAGTGCCCCCGGGGGCGGGGCCAAGCCTGGAGCCAGCGCCAGGGCATGCGCAGTGCCCCCGGGGGCGGGGCCGGCAAGGGCACCTGCAGTGCCCCCGGGGCCTGCACCGGGGCCAGGGCACGCGCGGCGCACCCGGGTTGGGGACCACGGGGATAGAGGGGGGTGGGGGTGTGTGTGTGTGTGTGTGTGTGTGTGTGTGTGTGTGTGTGTGTGTGTGTGTGTGTGTGTGTGTGTGTGTGCGCGCGCGCACCTGGCTCTGGGGAAGGGGAGGGGGATTGGATTAGAGTGAGGGGGGTGCCTGGGGGAGGGAAAGAGCAGCCAGCACGCTTCCTGAGGGACCCCTCCCCCCCCCTCAGGTACTGGCCCCATCTGTCTGTACCTGCTCCCCCCCCCCCCACAAGTCCCCTGCCCTCACCAGCACAGTTGGGGCCACATTAGTGAAGCTTGGGGGGTTTTGGAGTAGTTGTGTTTGCATCTCACTTATGCATCCCTGACTGACTTTTCTGTGGGTCATTGACCCCTGACTCAAAACAGGTTCCCTGCCCCTCTCATAAATAAAGACAATGCTGAAACATTTTGTGGTTGACATAATATTTTATTTAAAAATGAAGCCTGGCCAACAAGCCCCCAATTGGGGCCAACTCCCCCATCTGGCTGCAGCATCATAACACTCCTGCACCCCCCCCAAACCTGAGCCTATCATACACTGGAATCCCCTGTCCTGAGCCTCACATCCCCAAACTCCTATACCCCCACATCTCCAGTCTTGTACCACAACACTCCTGCACCATCCACACACTGCAAATCTGTGTCCTGAGCCCATTATACTCTCAGCCTCCCTGCCCTGAGCCCCTCATGCACTCCAGCCCAAACTCCTGCACCCTAAGAGCCACAAGGCTTTGGCTTGCTCACACCCCAACCCTCCACCTGACCCCAATACTCTCCAGCCTGGAGCCCCCCTTCTTGAGCCAGTACCCTCTTCTCTACTTCCTCCTGCACCCAAATTCCCTCCCAGAGCTTGCACCTCTCACCCCTTCCCAGTTTTTTTTTTTTTTTTTTTTTTTTTTTGGTGATTGTATGCCCTGGGATATGCCCTATTTTTTTTCCCCCGGCATGGTTTGTGGTTGGTGGGTTTTTTCTCAACTCCTCCCTCTTTTTCTCCTCCCCCCCCCCCCCCCCGCCCTGGGGTACATGGCTCTTTGCACTCTTTCCACTGCTAATTTGGCTCTTAGTCTCTAATGGGTTGGCCACCCCTGTCCTATGTGGCCACCCCAGTCCCAGTAATTCCTTTCTAGTTGTATGTGAATGCAATGTTTGCAGAATCAAGCCCTAAGTTTGTGTTAATTTACCTGAGAAATAGTAAGCTATGCTTGGCAATCAACAGATGCTCCATGTTGAGTTGTAACCCACATTAGATCTGGTCCAATGACATAAGTCACTGGACTGCACACTGGTTGGATCATTAGTTTCCCTGATTTGTCAGGTACTGGTGGGTGACACATTGAGTGTGCTGATCCGTTGCCCCCAGATGGTGAAGCAAGAAGTAGAAGTAGTCTGTCTAGATATGATTTTATACTGCGTGATGAATTACTATGTCTAAAGAAGACTTCAGCTGAAGTTAAGATGAATAACAATCGAAGCAAATTGGCAAGTTCATCATAGGGTGCTTGTGTCCAACCCTGCCGACGTTAGCTCTTATCACCTTGTATTTGGTGGTGGAGCACTGGTCACCAGTTTGGAGTCGATCATCTCCCACTAAATTGGTGGATATGCAGTTACATGCTTCCATGTGCATCATCTTCGTCCCCCTTTGTCCGAGTCCACTCCCATGGCTTCTGATTCTGAGCAATATTTCTCCTCATATCAGACAAGAGGTTGCCACTGACAAGTTATTGGAGAAAGTACATGCCAACCCAATCCTATAGCTGAGCAATGACCTTTTTAAACCACCAGCTACACATTTGCCATCATGTTGCCCATTTTTATGGTCTGATCTACCATGCCAGGGTATTAGGGCAGAGACATTATGGCGAGGGGAATAGATATCAGTTTATAGTCTCCAACCAGTCTCATTGCTGACCCCACAATTTGTCCATCTGGTTTTGAACTGCTGTTCAGCAGGGACCACTGGTGATACAAATTCTGGTTCAGGCAAGGTATCTGTGCAGCCGAGGAGTGTTGCTGGGACCTCTGCGACAGCCCTTTGTGCAGCTGTGGTGCAGCACAGACGACAGATGTTGTCGATGTATATACATGCTGGCTAGGTTCAGTGGTGGCCTAGAAGAACTGCATCACACCACTGAAGATGCCATTGCTTGGCTAGATCACTGTGCACACGCTAAACAAAAATTTCTCAGGTGGTACAAAATAGTTACATATTTTTTCCTACAACCATTAATGCAAGTCTTGCATGTTATGGTATTGAGTCTGTGAAACCATGCAAATAATTTTATTTAAAAAATGCACAGACACTAACACAAGAGCCTGAGTATGAAAAAAGTACTTTAAAAGTCTGTAACTATATAAAATATTAGTCTTCACAATGTGTACACAAAGGGTTGAGTTAAACTTGTGTACGTAATTTTGGCAGTTCTGACTTACCAGTATTAAACCATGTAAGTCTTTAATGTAGCTTTTAATTTCCTAACTTTTTTTAAAGAAAAGTGACACTGTTAGGATGTCTCAGTTTCTATATTAAGGAAACCCACTCTCATGCTCATTAAGACCTGCCAAGTTTTACTGTACAAGGTGTATGGAAACCAAGGGTAGATCTGCATATCCTCCATATCTAAAAGGTGTGAAGTGACTATATTGCAAGAGACTGCAAAACTCTGCACCATTCACTGTACATCTTGCAAAAAGTGCATTGCATCAGAGGACTCCCACAGAGCTTGTTTTTATTTACTGTCTATGCCTGATTAGTACGTTTATAAAATGCAACGTTTCATGCATGCATTTCTAGTGCACACGACCTAGTGCATGCTAGATAAAATGTGCTGCCTACCTTACCTTCAATTTCAATAATAGTTAAAAACAAACCATAACACTTCAACTGAACATGCAAAATTATCAGTGGCTTGAACACAGCTGAATCCAGATCAGTTTTCAGCAGAATACCATTTCCTTCAAAGCCACAATGCATCTCCATATAAAGCCAAACATTAGTATTTTACCACTAGAAGATATACCTGGCATTGCTTGGGTCCTTAATTTTTGTTTTATGAAAACTAAAATGAAAAAGCATGTACTTCATTTAAAAGCATTGCTCTGGGGTGGGGCTGGAGATGAGGGGTTCCATATGCAGGCTTCCATATGGAGAGAGGACTACCCCAGCCTTCTCTCACCACAGCAGCTTGGGGTTAGGTGAGAAGTGCCTCGCCATGGCAGCTACAAATCCAGCGGGCACAGCTGAGGGAGGGGGTTATGTCCCCCAGCTGAAGCAGGTCCAGGGTAGGCTGGGTGGGGACCATGGAAGGACCACCTGTCCCCTTTCAGTGGCAGCTCTAGGGCAGCTCAGGGTTGGGTTCCACGAGGGGGGCACGGTGGGGCTGGCAGAGGCTTCCCTTCCTCTGGTCCCAGACATGGCTGGGTGTAAGAGGGAAGCACTCCCTTCTCTGGCCCCAGCACAGATCTCTCATGACTGAAAGGAAGGCACAGCCCCCCGCTGACCCAAAACTGTGCTGCTGCAGCAACTCTGCCAGCAGGCAGAGATGACACTCAGAGCCCTCTTTCAACATTCATTCGGTTGTCAGTTTTGAGGAATACTTAATTTGGCGATTCTCTCTTTTCTGTTTGGTTTTATGAGAAGCAGTCCCATTCTAGGCACATCCCATTTTCCTGGCACAATCACACTCTTACGTTACTTTAAGTTATGATGAGAGGAAGCTGAATACTGCATTTGGTGGTCCCAGCTCTTACTGTTTAGGAGAAGTCCTTGCACAGACAAACGTGCTCAGACATGTAATAGATTAGCTATTTCAGTGCTAGCTTCCTTTTTTTAACAAGGATCAGAGGATAGAGGGTCCTTTTATCATAGAAAAATGTTTTTACTCTTTGTACAGTCAAGAATAACTGCATAATAAAAAAACTGTAAGCAAAATCAAAGGCCCCTTCCTAGCAGAGAGAGCCTGTTTAAAAAAAAAAAAAAACCCTAAATCCCAATAGAATACTGAATTACAAAGCTGGTTTAGAATTGGGATATTTTGGTTTTAAACTTCTTTATTATTGCTAATGCTCTAGCTGTAATTTGCTGTGATAATACTGGGAGTTTGAGTCTGAGTTCTCCATGTATTAAAGTACTTTAAATTCGAATGCTCATGAGATACAGCTACAATAGAGGTAAAAACATTCTATTGTCAGAACATGCAGTAAAGCTCACTTGATTGGACATTCTGTGTAAACTGTGCTAATAGTGCTAAAGGAGTGCTTCTAGTTTGTATGTGTGCTAATCAGATTTATGTTGGTCCAAACTACTGGCTATATTTAATTAACTTGGAAATTTGGTATAACCTATAAACTTTGAGTAGATGACTTTGTTTCTGTAAAGATTAATTAAAATTCTGATAAGTTTGATATTTCTAAGAGATTTTCCTGGCTTGTCAGATTTTTCTGTAAGAAAATAAATTTTACTTGTTTCCTTCTGAGATTTTCACACATACTTTATTGAAGTATACAGTACTGTACAGTAATCTGAAATAGATTGCCACTCACATGGCTTGAAGAGAAGTCCCATGCCTTTTTAAAAGTAAATGTTGAGCACTTCTTTCAGGAGTATTTATGCCGTCACTGGATTAACAGGCAGTTGCTTTCTGAATACAGTTGGACAAAATTATTTTGGAATTGTGCTGTGCTGATGGCAATATGCATGATGGCTGAATAGGCAGTAGCAGTGTGTTACCTCTATTCCTTAATCATATCCTGTAAAGAAAGGCTATGTTCTGTTACTTTGAAAAACAATTAAAAAAACCAACAAAATACTATTTTGTATATACTAACTTGTACTAAGGCACCTCTTTCATATTTAAGAATGAAAGCAAAATGTTAATGTGTTAAAGAGCAGCCATTTGATTACAGGCAGTCCCCGACTTACGCGGATCCGACTTATGTCGGATCCGCACTTACGAACGGGGCTTTCTCACCCCGGAAGTCGGGGCGAGAAAGCCCCGTTGGTAAGCTGCTCCGGTGCCCCTGGTCTGCTGGAGACCGTCTCCAGCAGACCAGGGGCACCGGGCGGGTTCCCGCGCTTCTGAGGCTTTGCCAGAGCAAAGCCTCAGAGGCGCGGGGAACCGCCGCTGCTGCCGCTTCAATCTGGGACGGTCCCCAGCAGACCACAGGCTCCCGGACTGAAGCGGCAGCCGCGGCGGGGTCCCTCCCTCTGAGGCTTTGCCAGAGCAAAGCCTCAGAGGCTCTGCTCCCCGTGTCCCTGGTCTGCTGGGGGGGGGGGGGGGGGGCGCAGCTAGTGTGCTCCCCCCCCCCCCCCAGCAGACCAGGCTTTTGTTTTGGACTCTGGGGCAGAGCAGCTGGGGCGCTGCCGATTGGTCCTGCAGCACCCGCTCTGGGCACTACTGGACCAACCCGGCAGCACCCCAGCTGCTCTGCCCCAGGTCCTGATTCAGCCGCTGCTGGTCAGTTTCAGCAGCGGCTGAATCAGGACGCCTGAGGCAGAGCAGATGGGGTGCTGCTAGGTTGGTCCAGTAGCACCCAGGAGCAGAGCTACTAGAGCAACCCAGCAGCACCCCAGCTGCTCTGCCCCAGGCGTCCCCAAGTCAGCTTCTGCTGAAACTGACCAGCCCTGACTACAGGAAGCCCCAGGCAGAGTTGCTCTGCCCCGGGCTTCCTGGAATCAGCTGCTGATCAGTTTCAGCAGCAGCTGACTTGGGGACGCCTGGGGTTCTTAAGTTGATTCTGTATGTAAGTCAGAACTGGCGGTCAGTTTCAGCAGTGGCTGAATCTGGACGCCAGTTCCGACTTACATACAGATTCAACTTAAGAACAAACCTACAGTCCCTATCTTGTATGTAACCCGGGGACTGCCTGTATGTGGAATCACATACAATGCACATGCTGAATAGGTGTGTCTGCTTTGAAAATTGACAAATAGTATCTTCTTACTGGACAGATCTGCTTCTTGTGCATACTGAGTCACGTATGATAGCTTATTTTTGTCACTGAAGTTAACACTGTGCTCTTCCTTTGATAAGACTGTTTTGACTTTGAGCTAATGAGAGTTGTTTTTCTAGGTTCCAGTGGAGAATAATAAAACAAATATGGCTATTGACAAAATTAAAGATTGTGTAATAGTTGCACACATGCAGTTGAGGAAATTTTTTTTTTGAAGAACCTTTGAACTGACTGGCACGTGGTGAAATGTTTTACTGCCACTTCTGATCTACCATCTTTTGCTCCAGCATCTCAGCTTTGTCCTGTCCCTCTTTTAAAAGAGGCAAGTACAGATGACATGCTGCAATGGGGAAATGTAGAGGAAGATAAATTGTATTGGAAAGATGAGAGAGAATGGCTTGACATAAAGGAGCTGAAGAAGCATCAGTGGTGGTATCATAAAAGCAAGAGATGGAGGACTTTTAATGAAAATACAAGATGCTGTAAGAAAGCTCAAAATGCTGTATGTGGATAAAGTGGAAAGACTGATTGGATATTTTCACTGGAGTGCAATAGTACAGGCAGTCCCCGACTTACGCAGATCCAACTTATGTCGGATCCGCAGTTACGAACACGGACTGCGGGACCGCGCGGTCCCGCCGCCCATGTGCTCCCGGGCAAGAAAAGCTGCTCCGCGTCTCCCTGGTCTGCAGACCAGGAAGACGCGGAGCAAAGCCGCGGAGGGGCTTGCGCAGCGGAGCAGCCCAGGCGTGCCTGGGCTGCCCCCCTGCCGGCTTCCCCTGCGGCTTTGTAAAGCTGCAGGTGAAGCCGGGGGGCAGCCCAGGTGCGCCTGGGCTGCTCCGCTGCGCGAGCCCCTCTGCAGCTTTACAAAGCCACGGGGGAAGCCAGCAGGGGGGCAGCCCAGGCGCGCTGCGGCTGTCCCGCTGCCGGGGTCCTCAGAGGCTTTGCTCCACCAGACTAGGGAGACTGGGAGCAAAGCCGCAGAGGACCTGGGCGGCGGGACCGTGGTGCGTCTCAGTCCGCCGCCCGCGTCTTCCTGGTCTGCTGAGGGGGGGAGGGGGGCGCAGCTAGTATGCCCCCCCCAGCAGACTAGGCTTTTCTCCGTCGCCTGTGGCAGAGCAGCTGGGGCGCTACCGGTTGGTCCTGCAGCGCTGCTCTGGGCGCTACTGGACCAACCAGGCAGCATCCCAGCTGCTCTGCCCCAGGCGTCCTGATTCAGCTGCTGCTGGTCAGTTTCAGCAGCGGCTGAATCAGGACGCCTGGGGCAGAGCAGCTGGGGTGCTGCTGGGTTGGTCCAGTAGCTCCGGATTGGTGCTACTGGAGCAACCCAGCAGCACCCCAGGTGCTCTGCCCCAGGCATCCCCAAGTGAGCTGCTGCTGAAACTGACCAGCGCTGACTACAGGAAGCCCGAGGCAGAGTTGCTCTGCCCCGGGCTTCCTGGAATCAGCCGCTGATCAGTTTCAGCAGCAGCTGACTTGGGGACACTTGGGGTTCTTAAATTGAATCTGTATGTAAGTCGGAACTGACGGTCAGTTTCAGCAGCGGCTGAATCTGGACGCCAGTTCCGACTTACATACAGATTCAATTTAAGAACAAACCTACAGTCCCTATCTTGTACGTAACCCGGGGACTGCCTGTAATGCATTTTATCACTTTTTTTTCCTCTTCTGCATTTTGATAGTGTGATGCGAAAAGCAATGTGAAAGTAAAACAATTGTATGGAATAGAGAAAATGTTTAGGATTTCACCTGTGTAGATGGTGTGTTCTATTGGGCACATGATGATGCTATGAAAAAGACCACTGCTAATGACAAATGTGAGACCACCAAAGTAGGATTAAGCATTATCCAGAAGAAAATTAGTCATGATTTTTGAAAGGGGAGTTAGCAGTGATGGCGCAGATGTGATTGATAGTGAGGAATACATGAGTTTGTATATTTTGGAAGCACAGTTAGTTTCTATAGCCAACTCCATAAAGAAGTGGAGTCTTCAATGGTAGCAGCTGTCTGAGATTTATACAAGAATCAAGATCAAGTTTTGTGGCACCATTGTGACTCCATTATCGGTGTCTGAAACTTAGCAAATGCCAGAAACCTACAACAGAACATTTTAATTCCTTCCATCAGAAATGCTTGTGAAGAAAACTTGGTGTCTGCTGGTGGGGTAAAGTAACCCATACTAAGGTATAGCATAAAACACTGGCCAGTGCAGAGAATGATTTGAGAGAAGAAGATAGCTGTAGTTTAGACCTGTTAAAAATGCCAAAAAATTGTATGCCTAGACAAACCCTTGATTGGATATCACCTGGGCGAAGGCAGAAAGGAAGAAGGCAATAGATGGTATCCTTTACAGTGGTGGTCTTATGTCATTGTAATGGCGCAATATATACGGCATTAGATGGTGGTGGAAAGACTGGATTGTGTTGTCATAAGAACATCTAAACCTTCATCCTGTATCCTGATTTGACCCTTTTGGGGGTGATGTATGAAAAGGATAGAAACAATCTTGATTCTCATGCCCCAAGATTGATTTGCATGGCTGTGTTTGGAGAAACAATACTGATAAACTGAATACATTTGACATGGAAATTATTTAGCTACAGTAAATGTGGAACACTGCATTTCTATTTTTATAGACAATTCACAAAGCAGGAAGGTGAGGTATATAAGACCTATGTATTTGTACATGTCATCTAGGGAAATGAGTTTATTTTAAAGAACTAATTTGATAATCCCTGCTTTCAGTCTCTAAAGCAGACATATGAAAAATACATTTACATATGAATTAATTCTTAAGCTTTGACCTCTTCCAGAGACTATCATGCATTAAAACATTGTCTATTTAACAGAAATTAAAGAAGCACATAAAAGAAAAAGAATAATGAAAGAACGGTTCAAGCAAGAGGAAAATATTGCTAGTGCTATGGTGATTTGGATCAATGAAATACTACCTAACTGGGAAGGCATGTGAGTAAACACATTTTCTAGTGTAAGCCTAATGCAAATATGGTTTATTTTTCCCCTTTTACAACAGAGGAACTACTCACTTCATTTTCTTCCTCCTTACTCCTGACTGTATGTTGAACCGATCTTATTAGCCAGAGAAGGTTTATAGCCTACCATTAGTGTTTCAAATGTAACCTGAAATTATTAAAGAAATATGTGATGTTCCTTTCAGTGGACTCCTAGGCATTGTGGTCTAAACTCTTCAGTCCAAGAGCATAAGCAGAGAACTTCAAATTGTGGATAGTAGTATGTTATGTTACTGCTAAACAAATGCTGAGTGAGTCTGGGAAACAGAAATTGCTAAATTTCCTTTGTTTGTTTCCTAGGCGTACTACCCGAAGAGTTCGAGAATTGTGGTGGCAAGGGTTACCCCCCAGTGTTCGTGGGAAGGTCTGGAGTCTAGCTATAGGAAACGAATTAAATATTACTCATGGTGTGTGTCATGTATACATAGACTTTTATGGAAAATTATTTAACTTTATCCAGACTAGTGCCGATCCCCTTCTTTCTTTCCTCTATTTGCTGTGTCTGATATGGGGGGATGATTCCTTTTTACAGATCAGATAAATCAGAAATCTTTTACTTTGCCTTTGAATGGTGGTCAGCTTTATGTGAGATTTTTCTTTTAAATGGTCAGAATAGAGTGAATTAAATAGTTTTTTAGAAATAGAGTGAAGAAAGAAATGGGGTTCAAAGAAAACCACTTATATCATTAGGATGTGTTCACTTAATTATATAAATATTTCACAGCCTTGTATACCGTATCCTTTGAGCTACGGGAACTTTTTGTTTCCGTGTTTTCATTGTTTCCGTGTTTTCATTCCGTGTATATTTAAACATTGCACAGCTTTTTATTCTAGAGCACGCCTTTGAGTATAAAGGCATATATTCCTCCAAGACACATAAAGGAAGGGTTTACCTGTGGATTAGAATAATTTAAAAATCTAAGCTGAGAACTGAATTTAGTGTGTTTTTGGTTTTTTGTGGCAAGGGCTTGGGGAATTCTTGAATAATATACAGGCAGTCCCCGGGTTACGTACAAGATAGGGACTGTAGGTTTGTTCTTAAATTGAATCTGTATGTAAGTCGGAACTGGCATCCAGATTCAGCCGCTGCTGAAACTGACCGCCAGTTCTGACTTACATACAGATTCAACTTAAGAACCCCAAGCGTCCCCAAGTCAGCTGCTGCTGAAACTGATCAGCGGCTGATTCCAGGAAGCCTGGGGCAGAGCAACTCTGCCTCGGGCTTCCTGTAGTTAGCGCTGGTCAGTTTCAGCAGTGGCTGACTTGGGGACGCCTGGGGCAGAGCAGCTGGGGTGCTGCTGGGTTGCTCCAGTAGCACCGCTCCTCCGCGCTACTGGACCAACCCAGCAGCACCCCAGCTGCTCTGCCCCAGGCGTCCTGATTCAGCCACTGCTGAAACTGACCAGCAGCAGCTGAATCAGGACCTGGGGCAGAGCAGCTGGGGTGCCGCCGGGTTGGTCCAGTAGTGCCCAGAGCGGCGCTGCAGGACCAATCGGCAGCGCCCCAGCTGCTCTGCCCCAGGGTCCAAAACAAAAGCCTGGTCTGCTGGGGGCGGTGGGCACACTAGCTGCGCCCCCCTCCTCCCCCCAGCAGACCAGGGACACGGGGAGCAGAGCCGCAGCGGGGTGCCACGCCTCTGAGGCTTTGCTCTGGCAAAGTCTCAGAGGCGCGGGACCCCGCCGCGGCTGCGGCTTCAGTCCCGGTGCCTGTGGTCTGCTGGGGACAGTCCCCAGCAGACCACAGGCACCGGGACTGAAGCCGCAGCCGCGGCTTCCCGCGCTTCTGAGGCTTTGCTCCGGCAAAGCCTCAGAAGCGCGGGAACCCGCCCGGTGCCCCTGGTCTGCTGGAGACGGTCTCCAGCAGACCAGGGGCACCGGAGCAGCTTACGAACGGGGCTTTCTCGCCCCGGAGCTCACAGGTAGCAATCCGCCACCTCGACCTCCGGGGCGAGAAAGCCCCGTTCGTAAGTGCGGATCCGACGTAAGTGCGGATCCGCGTAAGTCGGAGACTGCCTGTATACTTAAGTGAGTGTGGCTATAATATGCTCTAATGACCTCCAGTTAATTTAGAAAAGCGTAAAAAGGCTGAGTTTGTTTAAAACTTGGTGTTCACTGCATATCCACAGTAACATTATTCATACAATTTGTATTCATTTTTATGCATTGTACAAGTTTTAAATACTGACCTGCTTCAAAACCATCTCAGTGTATTAGGTGTTTAACCCAGTTATCAAATTAATTACCCAATTGTTTGCAAGAGCATAATGTTACCTAAATACCATTCAGTTCCGTATATCATATATACCATCGAGTACTCTGCCTGTCTTATTTTTTATTTGCAATTAAACTAGGGATGTTAAGTAGCGGTTGTTAAGCTAATCTAATAGTCAATTAGTCGATAAGGGGTTTAGCTCCTGGGGGGCAGTGTGAGCTGAGACTGAGCAGTCCCGGCTTGCACTGGCTCAGGAATCGCTGCTGCTCGGCTTTTTAAATGTAATAAGAGCTGCCACCTCTTACTACATTTAAAAAGCAGAGCCACAGAGGCCTGGGACCTGGTGTGAGCCAGAAGTGCTGGGTTGCTTGCTGTGCCTCTGCCTCCCCTACACACCTCTCCGTGGAGATGGTGCTGGGGAGAATTGGTTTTTAAGCTGGAGGCAAGTAAAGGAAGCAAGTAGTAACTAGGCTTATTGGGTGGTCAACTATTCAACTAATTGCTTGCATCCCTAAATTAAACCTGTCAGGCATTTGAGCCATCATTCCTCTTTCCAAAGTGTTGGCTTTGGCTTGGTATGCCAGAGTTTTCCCACTATTTAGTGGGCTCTTCTGCTTTTTACTATGTAAAAAAAAAAAAGTGTTTTGTTTTGCTATTCATCAACAGTCCACCAGTGCTCTAACCCATGAGAGCACTTATTTTTTTTAAAAAATACCTCCCAATTCCAAATACTGTAAAAGGAACAGTTTGGGTAGGTCAAGGCACATCTGCAAGGGTAAAAGTCAAACACATAAGTTCTTTGTAGTAAATACCAATTTTTAATGGAAAGTCAAAGTAAATACACTAGCTTTTCTTCTAAAAGTTATAAGTGATAGTAATTCTTGAGCTTTACATTAGACATGTAAAATAAAATTTGGTAAGATTAAGCAAGTATATACCTCTACACCCCATCCACTGTTGTCTTTTCTCAGGATTAAACGTACACAGCTTTTTAACTTTCCTCAGAGATCAGGTTTCCTTAACCTTTTGTCATTTTTGTTGCTTCCCTCTGGACTCTCCTGTTTGTCCACAACTTTCCCCCAGAACCAGGCCTAATACAGTATTCTTTCTGCTTTTGCAAGTGGTTTGTTTCAATAAACGTGGTAAAAACAATGATTGATTGTAAACCTGGTTTTGTGATTTGAATGTTCATCACCAAACAAAGTTTCAGAAGAGTATCCATGTTGGTCTGTAACTTTAAAAACAACAAACAGTCTTGTCCACAGGACTGCTCATTATCCCCAAACAAAGCATAATACAGTAGATATTTCTAGAACTGCATGTAAAAGTATAATATAGTGAAGATCCTAGATTTTAGATTCAGGTGGTGGTGGGGAAAGGAAACCAGAGCTAAAGAGCATTGTTCTGAAAATAATTTGTTACGGTTGTGTGTGTTGATTGTGTGTGTTTGCTGTATTGTTTTGCAGAACTCTATGAAATCTTCTTATCCAGAGCCAAGGAACGATGGAAAAGCTTCAGTGAGACAAATTCAGAGAATGATATAGAAGGTGTGTTCTTATAGTGGCAATACAAAACATTATTTGTGGTGGTTTTATATGGTCTGACATAGAGATGGCCAAATGTCTGAAGGCTCAGAAGTTCTGTTCCGAAGCTAATTAAAACTGTCAGTGCATACTTGGTGTTTTTCTTTTATTGTAGCAAATCACTGAGTGGATGCTCTTTTATTACTCCTCATGTCAAGAGAGGTACATGCAAAAGACACATTTATGGGAGCAGTTCCTTAATTTTTTATATTGTGAATGTTTTTTCTTTAAGTCTTTGAAAATATAGGATCAGTGATGACATGCCTTTCCAGAAGTCAAGTAGATCAAACACAAATATAGCCAAATCCTACCTAGGACTATCTTTGCCATTGCCTAGCCTTGCTTATGTGGTTCTTGTCGTAGTATCTAAATGCTTCATAGACATACATGAATGTGTCCTTACAACAGCCCTGAAACAGGAGGAAGTATTAGCAACCATTTTACAGATGGGAAACTGGGAGATGAAACAATTAAGTGAGTTGCCTGAGACATTTGTTGCAGTCTGGTTCCTAACTGCAAGACCCTCTTGTCCATCTCAGCTTTGTAAAATGGGGATAGTGGCACCCACACGCATGCCTGCCTCTGTGTAACTTCAATTCCTCTGTATTTTCGATTTTTGTCCCCGATTTCTTCAGTTGCATATTGTGTATGTGGCTTATTTTTATTGTTGACCCTTTCTTTTTGTCCTAGGTATTAATTTATTGTGCTGCTAAGATTTTTTTCTTGTAAAATGTGATTTGTGTACTTATTTTTGTTTTATTATTGTACTTAAAGTACAATTATTACAATAACAATCACTTATTTCAAAACACACTGGCTCAAAAATAGAGCAGTCATGTGACAGTGAAAAATATTTTTGTCCACATTTCTGCTTAGACCACCCTGATGTCCAAAGGTTCTTTGCCAGTAAATTAGTCAGGCTCTCCTTGGTCTACATCTGTGACTAATCTGAGGAAAACTGTTTCCAAACTCTGTGTGTGTATATATGAGCATGACACCAAATTGGATTATTTTTGGCATGCACGTTTAAATGACTTTGATATCTTTTTTGCTTTTGCACTGTATGAACACCATCAGTTGGATTTTAATGTTTTTATTATTATAGTATCACGTTTCAAAGAGAATATTCAGTTGCTTATATTGAGACCCTTAAAGGAAAAATGGGGCTCTAGCTATGGTTTGTCTTTATATTGCATTTATGTTGCTTTTTTAAATAAATGTTCAAGGGAAGTCCAAGCCAAATGGACTTGAAGTCCCCCTTCTCCCCCTCCCTCCCTTTCTTTCCTGTATTTTCAAGAGCAGGAAGATATGTTTGGTAGAAAAGTCCAGAAAATACCAAAGATTTTACTTTATGTATTTGGTTTGGTGTTAATTTTTTAGCAAAATATTCATCTTTTTACTTTACACGTTGCTTTCTAATCTCATGTATTTTTCAAGTTTTCTCTATTTTTCTCAAATAACGTTCCAGGTTTTAAATGTTGGCAGATACGGCTACCACCCACTATCTGTTCAATAGTACTTATTTTACTGAAGAACATTTATTAATGGAAGCCTAAGCTTTTACCTACTCTGAATGTTATACATTTTTAATAAGCGAAAATGAAATATCACAAAGTGACTCTCTTGTATTCTAGTAAGATTTTTTTTAAAAAAAATCTAACTTGAGAATGAGTTAAAGAAATTAATATTAATCTTCCATCCTAGTAGATTTTATTTAAAACTAATACACTCCTGTTTTCATGGCAGTGTGGTTCCTGACATTGTTTTTCGTCAAATTGTTATGTGGTATCCTGATGACTTGATGTTAAACTGTTAGTGGTTGCTGCTAACAGTTGAAAAAAGCTGGCTGGTAATTACTGAATTAGAGTGAAAATTCTGAATTAGTAAAGTGATTAACTTTGGTGGGTCTTCATGACATTCCCTCCAGAGCCTCACTATATGAGTTGTGTGACTCTAGCCATGTGATTCTAGAACTGATTGTTCAACAGGAGTTGTCAGGTTAATACAATGTGGAAGTTGCAAGCTGTGGGGTGGGAAAGTCAACCTTATTTTAGTTTATCTTGTGTTTCCCTGATCAATTAAAAAAAATCAGGGGGTATTTCAGGTATCAGTGGGCAGAAACCTATTGATATTTGGGGGGAGGGGTTATGTGTGAGAAATTGGAGAAACAAGAAAAGCCTGATTTCTCTTCCCCCTCCCCCCACTGATCTTATACTTCTATAGTTTCTGGCCACAGAGGTGAGGCAGTCATCTCAGAGGGAAGAGTTAGGGTGACAAAGTACTGCCTCTGCCTGCCGCACCAATTTAGTATTCAGTGGGCCAGATTTTATTGGAGCTGATGGTGTTAAGATCTTGTATGCTGTGAATAAGCATTTCCCTCCCGCTTCACTTAAGGTGCACTCAAGCAATGTATGTGGCATGCCTTAGAAGTGTTCCTGTCCTTTGGGGAGGGAAGTTAGTGTTTGTAAGGGGGTATGCTCAGCTTCCAACAGACATTGCAGGCTAAAAAATGTTAGGCTTGTGTGTGTGTGTGGTGTACACAAACACTTAGCAGTGAGATCCATGTGGACAAAGGCATCTAAAAGCTCTAGTTACTGAGTTGTCTCTTTGGGGGGGGGGAAAGAAATTCTGAGTCCTAGGTATACCACTCTTACGGTATGGATTTGTGGAGAAAATAAAATGTAACTCTTCTCATCATATTGTATTGACTCAAAGAAATATCTGTAAAAAAAAAAGTGCATTTTTTATCTATTTCTGAGTGACTATTTTTACTTGCAGATGCAGGTGTGTCTGTTGCTGACCGTGAGGCCAGCCTGGAATTAATTAAGTTGGATATATCACGCACATTTCCATCCTTCTATATTTTTCAGAAGGTGAGCAGTTTCAAGATTGGTATCATAAAGAGGCCATAGCTTTGTCAATTCACATTATGTACTGTATGTGAAGTGTTGAAGAGCTTGTATTGTCATTTGAATAAAGTATATTTTTACTGTGTCTCTTCAAACTATGAACAAAGTTGAGATTTTATAACCTTTGAATGCAAGACATCATAGGTTTTATGTAGCAGTGGGGGTATTCTTGACAGGAACACCATATTAAGAATTGCTTTTTATAATTGTAGATCATGAAGCAAAACTAATGTGCATGTGTATAAGTTGGGATTTCATTGATTATGAATACTATAGTAATTTAGGGGGTCACCTTTGAATGTTAATAATTGATTTAATTGTAAAAATTTCCTTTATGTTCACTTTTTTTTTCTCTCTCCAAGGGAGGTCCATATCATGATCTCTTGCATAGTGTCTTAGGAGCATATACATGTTACAGACCTGATGTGGGATATGTAAGTGTTTGCTTTATATACCAATATATTTTTAATGGTGTAGATATTTAAGTTGCAGTATATCAAAGCTTCTGTTTCTCTACACTTCTATTGTGCTGTGCCATCTGCATTTTTAAAAGTAGTTCCAACCTTTAATTACCATATGATAGGTCTCTGAAAAGCTACTGGATGTTATGGTCAGCTATCACATGAAGGGAAGTTTTTTTTAAAGATAGTATCGGTTAAACCTCTAAAATCTGGGAGACTCTGGTCTGGCACCATCTGTGGTCTGGCAGGACCATGGATATTGCTGGACCAAAGAACCACAGCTGGCCAGGTTCAGAAGTGCAGCCCATCCAGGGCTGGTGGTGGGGAGCGCATCCCCAGTGGTGTTGGCGCAGTGCGACGCACAACACTGGCCAGGGCTGCAACAAAGAGCACAGCCCCAGCCGGGACTGAAGGCAGTGGGGTCAGTGCCCAGAACGCAGCTTCGCCCAGGACTGGCATGGTGGGAAACACTGCCTTAGTTGAGTCTGGCACGGTAGAGGGGTGCATGGTGGGGAGTGAAGCCCCAGACAGGGCTGGAGGCAGCATGGTTGGCAGCCAGAAGCACAGTCCTAGCTGGAGCTGGCAGTGGGGAATGCAGCCCTGGGGGGCTGGCAGCTAGGTGCACAGCCTAGACTAGCACCGTGGAGGGCTTAGCCCCAGCCGGGGCTGGAGGCAGCGGGACCGGCCCCTGTCCGGGGCTGGCGCAGTGGGGGAAGGAGGCATGGTGAGGAGCTGGAGGCAGTGCCAGGCAGCAGGGAGCACAGCCCCAGCCTTAACCTCCTGGTGTCTGTCAAACTGTGCTTTGGAACCAAGGGTACCCAACAAGGGTGGTTTTATATTTAGATTTACTGTTAAAATGCTCTTTCTTAAAAAATAAAATAAAATAAAAAAGTCCCCCAATACGGTGGTTGTCTAGATCAGTGTTTACCAACCAGTGGTATGAGTACCTTAAGGATACTTGAGAGAAGTCTGGGGGGGGGGGAGGGGATGTCAACACAACTGAAATGTGGAGAAAACAGAATTTTGGTTAAGTTTTATAGCACTTGCACTTTTTATACCTGAAAGTTTCAAAAATAATGTCCTGTCTGGCTACAACTAAGTTGTTTAAACAAATGTGTTACACAAATGTTTTTTCTACCATTGCGTCTGAAAACTGTAGGGACTGGGGATACTTATAATTTTTTTTAAAAGGGGTAATTTATAAAAAAAAAAAAAAAAAAGTTGAGAAACACTGGTCTAGATGAGATGGAGGTGAGACATCTTAACAGGTAGAAATGATAGGAGAAATTGGTAGATACTCTGACTTCCTTGCTCCTAGATTTCCAGGCAGCAGAAGTGCAAAAATTTAAATGTCGCTAACAATTTATATAGGACCCAAGGGTATGAAAACAACTCATTGGAATGTTCCAGTTGACTTTACTGTGTGGCTGGAGCATTGCCCCTTTTCTAAACACTGGTTGGCTATGCCTACGCTAACCGTATGTCCTGATTTTTCTGGGACAGTCCTGAATTTAAATACTCTGGCCCAGTGCCCCATCAAGTAGTGAAATGTCCCGGAAAGTCCCGCCGGACATTTCACTACTTGATGGGGATGCTGGCTTGTGGGAAGAAGCAAGAAATGGTGCTGTGCCATTGCTCCTCATGTGGCGCAGCAGCTTTCCCCCATACCCCCCCAGCAGGGAGTGTAGGGCAGCTGGGCTGGCTTCCAGTAGCATGCAGCCCTTTCCACTGTCCTCCCCTCCCTTCCCCCACTGCCTCTGCTGCATGGGGTCCTGGTCCGGTGACAGTACCTGGGGCACTGCAGGGCGGGGTATGCCCACGTTGCTATTTTTAGTATTGTGGTTGGAGTCCCTGCAGGCAGCCTCAGCTCCAACTGGAGTCAAGCAGCAGCCACACAAGGCGCGTTCAAACCGGTGCAGCCTCACTGGAATGGGCCTCGTGCGGCTGTCGCCTGACTCCAGCTGGAGCCAGGCAGCCCACAGGGACCAGGACTGCAGTACTAAAAATAGCACTGTGGGGGTGAGGAGAGAACGGGGCTTGTGTTGAGAGGAGAGGGGGCAGGAAAGGAAAAGAAGAAAGGGGAAGGCACCAAGAGGCAGGGTGGAGGAGAGCCCCCCGGTATTTGTCTAAGAGGAGACAATGCGGAAAAGGGCAGGAGGGAGGATGGGAAGGAAGTGTCAGTGGAGGTGCGAAAAAGGAAGGCACAGGGTGATGCTGGGAGATGAGAGGGGAGGGACAATGGGGGCGAGTGGAGGAGTGGGTGCCAGGAGAAGTGGTTGAAAGGAGGAGTAGGCACCAGGGAGAAGGAGGACAGGGGCAGTGAGGGAAGGGAGAGGAACCAGGGAGGTACAGAAGTAAGGGCAAGTGCAAGTACCAGGGGATTGTGGGGGTGAAGTAGAAGGGCAGACATGGGGAGGAGAGGGATGGGCACCAGAGGACAGAGGCAGGGCAGGTGGGGAGAGGGAGGGAAGGGTAGCTACAGATGATCAGAGTGGGGCTAGAGGAGGAGTGTACACAGCGGGAAGAGAAGGGCTGGTGCAGGGAAGAGGGCAGGTACACAAAGGCTATGGGGAGTGAGAAGGGCAGGAGCCAGGATAGCAGAGGAGGGTGAGGGATGGGGAGCAGCAGAGGAGCGGATGGGGCGAGGAGAGGGTAGGAGACATAGCAGCAAAGGAAAAATTGAGAGGTTTATAAGACCTTTATTAATAACTTGGGTGCCATAGTGGCACACATCCAAACAAGCGTACATGAACTCAATACTGGTGCACAAGACAAAATTCACTCCACACATGGGAGGAAATCTTGAGGGAATTCTTTCCCTGGCTTCCCCCCCCAAGTTAATGCAATGCAAGTTGTGTTAATGCAATTGCAGGATAGTTGCATGGGGGGATCCTGTGAGGGTCAAACCCATCCCAGTTAGTCGCAGGATGGTGGGAGGAGTTTTTAGAGGGGTCACACGACACCCTTTACTTCTGGTCACGTATCCATCTTGACCCCAGGAATACTACCTCCATGGGTGGGACTTCTTGTGGCAGGGGGTATGGCTAACATGTCCCTAATTTTGGTTCAGCAAATATGGTCACCATAGCTATGCCTGAACCCTTACCATGTGCTTTAATTTTCTTGTAGCAGTCCCCATACTTTAACAATGAATTTAGGGTCAAGATCTCTCTGCAATGAGCTCTGCATCCCGCCTCTGAGACTAAAGAGGGGGTATTCCAAATTCCAGAGCACCTTTTGATTACCCAAAGTCTTCCTGGAAACTGACACAAACATTCGCAACTTGCTTCTGCAAAATAAATATCGTTTTCTTGGTACTATGTTATCTCTGTTTTTTTGCTACATGCTGTAAAGAATTTTGTATACCCGATTTAATATTTTGCCTTTACTTAACCATATTTCCTTATAAACATCACATAATTTTGCACATAATGGTTAATGACACATTGCATATTATACATTTTAGATACTGTGCTATTTATTCTGTGCGCGCTAATTGCACTTCTCTGTGCACGCTAATTGCACTTCTCTATTGAAGGTACAAGGGATGTCCTTCATTGCTGCAGTACTCATTCTCAACCTAGAAGAGGCAGATGCTTTCATTGCCTTTGCAAACCTCCTAAACAAGCCATGCCAGCTGGCCTTTTTTCGTGTGGATCACAGCATGGTATGCTAACAAATTGTGAAGTATTAAACCTTGATTTTGTTCTTGGATTCAGAACTTATTTTACTATTATAACCTTTTAATCCCTTTTTTTTTGTGGATAGCAAGCAGTGTCTAATGATGGTTAGGATTAGACAAGCTAGTGTGATTAGTTAGTTGATATATTTCTAGAGAAATAAAAAAAGCAACATTAGTTGTTCTATGGAAGAATTTTAAAGTTTTAAGATCCTCGCTTTTTCTGATACTCCCCCTACAGATGCTGAAATATTTTGCAGCATTTGAAGTATTCTTTGAAGAAAATCTCCCAAGACTATTCCTTCACTTCAAATCATATAGTCTTACTCCAGATATATACTTGATAGACTGGTAAGTTAATGGCTATAGCAAACCAGATTCAGCACCTGATACAGAGTGCTGTATATCTCTGCTTCACACTGTCTCTTTGGAGCCATCTGAATTGCAGTGGATGGAAGGTATCTAAATTGCTGAGGGAGAGGGAGGGAAAGAGGGAAGTTCTCAATGGAGTATTCCCTGTAGCATGGGTGAAAAGGAGAGAGAGTCTTATCTTAGATTGGGAGTTCAGATTCTAGGGGGACTGTTTAAACCAGGGCTACTCAGTTTGGGTTTACGTGGGGCTCAACATGCAGCCCACGGGTGGGATCCTTTGAACATGGCCTCCACTGGGAACACACTTTCCAATGGTGAGGCGTCTCCCAGGCGGGGAGAGCATTGAAAGACTCAAGCAAACGGGCTGGCTGAGACACAGGTACAGGGTGTCAGCGTTTCCAGCCCCCAGGGAGGAGCTGCCAGGAGCGCTGGGTCATTGTGGGAAGTTCTGGCTGCTTAACATGGTGGGCAGAACCTGAGAGGTGCTGATAGGTTCACTCTGGCCACGTTTGGGCTTGGTGCCACGGCTTAAGGCTTAATCTTTGTATTCATGCCTGTCAGTGTGAGAGAAGCTATTTGTGTGTGCGTGCGCGCGCGCGCGCACACACACACACACAAGTTGCGGCCCTCCGCATGGTCTGTGAGTATCATTGTGGCACCCGGGGCTTCCAAAGTTGAGTAGCCCTGATATAAACCTCTGCTAACTTTTGTTGCAATAGTCTGACAGGATAAAACTAGAAAACATTTGGCTCTTGAACATGTCAGTGCTAATTGTCATGTTATGGCTTTTTCAGTAACTTAGAGAAAGGACAGGATATTGGATCTGATTATGATTCTGAAGTAGAACGGTAGCACTAACCAATTACCATTTTTTATGCAATTACAGGATCTTCACACTCTATAGCAAGTCACTACCACTTGATCTGGCCTGTCGTGTCTGGGATGTATTTTGTAGAGATGGAGAAGAGTTTTTGTTTAGAACAGGATTAGGAATCCTTCGATTATATGAAGATATCCTCTTACAGTTGGACTTCATTCACATAGCACAGTTTCTAACAAAACTGCCTGAAGACATCACATCGGAAAAGCTTTTTAGTTGCATTGCAGCTGTTCAGATGCAGAATAGTAACAAAAAATGGGCCCAGGTGAGTGAAAATGTCTAAAAGTTGTTAGTACGCATGTCTCAAAATAGGTAGTGGCCTGTGTAATTTGAAAACATGTAGGTTAACTCCATTACATCAGAAGCAAGAAGATGACTAAGTGCTGGGTAGGTTCATTACTCAATGTGGGAGGGAAACAATAATAGAAAATCTGAAAATGAGAGAGGCGCTTAATAACTTACTTGTTTTGATTTTTCACTAAGAAGGTTGGTGGTCATTGGAAGTCTAACATAGTGAATGCTAATGAAAATGAAGATAAAATAGGGAAAAGATACTTAGATAAGTTAAATATCTTCAGGACACTAGGGTTGATTAAATGCCTCCTAGAATATACAAGGAGCTGATTGAGGAGATCTGAGCCTTTAGCAATTATCTTTGAAAAGTCATGGAAGATGGGAGAGATTCCAGAAGACTGGAAAGGGGGCAAATGTAATTCCAATCTATAAATTGGAAATAAGGACAAGCTGGGGAATTACAGACCAGTCAGTTTAACTTTTGTACCTGGAAAGATAATGGAGCAAATAATTCTTCTAGATGTTTGTAAAAACAAAGTGAAAAGTAACAGTTGTCATGATTTGTCAAGGACAGATCATATCAGGTCAACCTGATACCTTTTTCTGAAGGGTAGCAAGACTTGTGAATGGATGGAGTAGTAGATTAGGTCTATTTTGATTTTTAATAAGGCTTTTGCCCTGGGAGGGCTCTTGTACATTTCAAAAGCAAAGTTCCGCTGTGAGCACGGGGCCAGCAGGGGACTACTTGAGTCCCCTGCTGGCCGTGCTCCCCGCAGCGCTTCAGCCTTTGAAATGTAGCAAGAGCTTGCAAGGGCTCTTATCAACAAATTGAATAGTTGATGCACATTACATTGACTATTCAATTAGTTGATTAATCTAAATTTTAGCATCCTTAGATGCATAACTGGCTGGTATAAACCATTCTCAGAGAGTTGTTATCCATAGTTCAGTTGTGCTGGAAGGGCAGATGACAAGTTTGGTCCCACAGGGATCGATTCTGGTTCTGGATCTGTTGACTTTCTTCACCAGTGACTTAGATAATGGCATAGAGTGTACACGTATAAAGTGTGTGGATGTTAACAAGCTGGGAGGGGTTTCAAGTGCAGTGGAAGATAGTAATTCAAAATAATCTAGACAAACTGGAGAAATAATTTGCATTAAATATAATGAAACTCAATAATGACAAATGCAAAATACTCTACTTAGAATGGAACAATCAGTTCAACACCCACAAAATAGGAAATGACTGCATGAGGAAGAATACTGTGGAAAGTGATCTGGGGGTTATAATGTCTTACAGGCTAAATGAGTCATCAATGCAACACTGTTACAAAGAAAGCAAACACAATGCTTCTGCTAACCCATCCCAAAATTATAAGACAGAGGGAATAATTCTTCTATTCTACTCCATGGTGATTAGACCTCAACTGGAGTATTGTGTCCATCTCAGGAAAGATGTGGGAAAATTGGAAATAGTTTAGAGAAGAGCAACAAAAATGACATGAGGGCAGATTGGAAAAAATTGGGTTTGTTTAGTCAGGAGAAGAGTCTGAGGGGACATAATGGTTTTTAAGTACATAGTACAAGAAGGAGGAAGAAAAATGTATTTTTAAGAGCAGGTTAGATAAACACCTGTCAGAATGGTCTAGATTCTAAAGCAGTGTTTCTGAAAGCATTCTGCGAAATCACTTTCAGAAACACGTTACCTGGCCACCCTGATTTATTTACTGGCGTCACAGCCAAGGGGAGCTGCGGGAAGCGGTGGCCTGGTCCACGCCACTTCCTGTGGCTCCCCTTGGCTGTAAAGGAGGAAACGGAGCCAATGGGAGCTGCGAGGCTCCGTGGCCGCAGCGCCAGTAAATAAACAAACCAGGGTAGCCAGTTAATGTGTTTCTGAAAGCGATTTCGCGGAACACTTTCAGAACCACTGCTCTTGAGAATACTTAGTCTTGCCATGAGTGCAGGAGATTGAATTAGATGATACTTTTAATAATTAAAATGAGTTGCAGGTTAAAATAAATGTTAACTTATATTTTTAATATTGATTTATAGGTGTTTGCGTCACTAATGAAGGACAACAAAGAAGGGGACAAGAACCATAGCCCAGCGCTGAAAAGCTAATCTCCATAATATAAAGATCTATAGAAATTGCAGAAAACCACTTGAATGAAAAGGAATTATTACATCATTTCTATGTGAAAACCACTATAGAGAAAAGAAACCTGAGGAAAGGCAGTATTGACTGAATATAGTGGTAGAAACGGATGAAATCTTCACCCTGTTGCCAGTATTAAATAGCTTTTTGTGGGAAGAATTGTTTTCACAGAGAGCAAAATACTAAAACTTGTGAAACTGAGAAAGTAATACATATTTAATATTTAAAAAGAATCTGCTTAATGCAATAAAATTTGTAATAACTTTTGTTGGTACTTACAAAAATTTTGAGGCATACATTTTTTACAAATACCACAAAGGCACTTTTTTGGGGGAGTGAGGAAAATGTTAAATAAGGCCCAAGAACTGCTATCTGAACCAAATGCTGGTACATATTACCTCCACAATTAACTAGTAAGAAATATTGTGGACCAAATGAGTTTAGGTGTGCTTGTACCAGGTTATATGAAGGTTTGGAGTATGTCTTAATTTAGCTCACTTCAGTTGTAGATTCATTCTTCAGCTTAGGCAAATGTAACTTAAGAACTATGGAAATATTATGCCCAGTTCTGCTACAAATAAAGTCAGTAACAAAAGTCCAGTTGACTTAAATGCTGGCAAGATCAGGTCCATTATTTGTAGTTTTATAATAAAAGTCTGTGTACACTGAAATTAAGGTGTAATGATTTCATGGGTAGATACGGCATACTGATGCTACAATGGATAACAATCATAGTGAAATCATGGATTCAGTGTAAGGTAGCCAGCTGACTATACATCAGGGTCCCTGGTTTTAGACTGGAATGGCTAGCCTGTATGATACCTCTTTGGTCATGTTAGCCACACACTCCTCTTCTCTCCTCCCTCCCCTCTCTCCCTCCATCCCCCTCCCCGCCCCCCCCCCCCCCGCCCCGCCCCTGCTAGAGTAAAGCTAGCACATGTATGCTTTTACCTGTGCTATAATTACCTTATTTACAGTGTAGATATACAATAAACCTTAAGTTACAGATGGTTACAAGCATTTGTTTTCTGAAGCGTTGAGAGTGCAGCTTATGTTAAAGGAATTGAGTATTCCACAAACAGTTACTTACCACCAGAAGATTGTATCTTACTTAACCATTACTATTAAAAAAAAATGGTTCACATTTATTCTTGATGGTAAACACTAATGAAACAAGCTATTGAGGACAGTCTCTAAGTTTTAAGGGGAATAGATCCTAAAAATTTCAGTCCACACACACACATGCTGGGAAAAAAAATGCAGATAGGGAATTGTTTTTGAAATGTTCTCTTATGGTGTGCAATACTGAACAGTCCAAAAAGCATATTGTTTGGCAATACTCTGATTTTTTTTCTTTTAATTGTATGAAAATAAGATGAGATGGTACATGTCACACAAGCAGATATTTTCAATATTTCCTAGTCTTTAAAATATATAGAACACAACTTTTGATCTTAGTGATTAGAAATTGCAGACATAATACTGCAAGTGACTGACTTGCTCTTTCAAAGTCCATTTTTGATAGTATTTAATGTAAATATATTGCTTACCTGTGATTTTGTAACTGGTTCCTCTGTGGAAATGAAGTCAGATTTCATTACATATTTTTAAATTTGGGAGGTTTTTTCAGTTGTCCAGTGTTAAAAGCAGAATCTGCATAACTTGTTCTGGTTAAAAATTTGAATTACAGTGTGGTGTAAACTTTTTATGTTGCTCTCTGGTTTAAAACTACATTTAAATATACTACTCAACACACAGTTTAAAATGTCTGAGATTTTTTTCCTCATATATTCACTACTCTGGATCCAATTTATTTGTCTTTTTGTTTTTGAGTTCTGTTGTACAGTTTTCTTACTTTTCAAGTATAAACATGTATATAAAATTGTATATAAAAGGGATCTAGCCTTCACTTAAGACCACTAATAATTCCTGTGTAAATAAAACTCATAGGCAGAACAAATATTTGAGTCTTTATTCCATTTTCGGGTGTCGTCTTTAATTGAATACAGCAGAAAACTATTGCCTAAACTTTTATCTTCAATCTAAGTTGTACGTAAAGGATTTTCTCGCAGTGAGGAAAATTGAAATGACTAATTTGTGAGCTTGATGCGCTAAATTGATGATGATTCCAGGTGATAGATTCAGCAACGTTTCTGTTTTATCCTATTTGATGTATGTACAATATCCAGCATAGTGAGATCTTTGAGTTCTACTGTAATACAAATGAATTGATATTGATCCTGATAGTGCTGGTTTGCTGATGAGCTAGGGTTGGGGATGTGGAATGCCCCTCATGAAAATGTTTCAACTTGTGGTCCTCTTCCTGGGTCACTGATGGAGCCAGAGTCAAGGGGTATTTTGTTGTCTTTCTAATAGGCATGTTAGCTGTGCTGCCAGGGACAGTCAAGACAATGGGGAAAACTCTGATTTATATTCAAGTCACTCCTTACTTCATTGTTGACACAAAGGCACATGTTGAATTTGTTCAGACAAGGGGTTTTCTGATGGTGTGAGTTGGAGGTGGAAATCAATCTGCTGTCATCACCAAGCCTTGTTCTGAGTCAAGGAAATGGTGAAAATTTAGACGGAGATATGATGGTGACTGTTCCTCTGTCAGTAGATCAGAGGAAGACAGCATTACAATGTACATAATAAAGTGGTTAACATTAATTGGATAGTAGTTTGGGTATAGAAGATAACATGCGTTTGTTTTATGTATACAACTGTACTCCCCTATCCCCATGGTTGGGAGGCAAGTGTCCCAATTTTTCACAGTTGCTATATAATCACCTTAGATTCAGGCTTTCTTCTGCTGATGTTGCATGCTAATGGAGGATAAATCTAATTATAGATGATTAGGGTTGAAAGAGACCTCAGGCAGTCATCTAGTACAATCCCCTGCTCAAGCCCAACGGCAACTAAAATCATTCTAGCCAGGGCTTTGTCAAGTATGGCCTTAAAAAGGGAGCGAGACCTGATGGCTTTCAGCTCTTCATACGAGACTTGGTACCAAACTCCAACCTATTGTTAGCTATATTAGTTAGCTACGTCATCAGTAAAGGTGAATGATCTAGTACCAGTCTTAGCGAAGCTAAAGGGTTCAGCTTACCTCTTGAGAAGCCCTGGTGTGGTGATGTGATAAGCATGTGGAGGGATAGAAAAGTCAGATAATGGAGGCTAAAGAATGGTCCTTTATAAAATGAGCATTGCTGGTGCAAAACAAACTAGTACACCACCATTTCGAAGGAATGTAACAAATCCCTTCTCAAGGATAAGCCAAACACATGTTGTAAAACAAATGAAATAGCCTTTAACCATTTTATTGATACTTTGTTGGGCTAGCTCATTCTAACTTCAGCCAGTTTTAAAAGTTCAGTAGGCTTATTTTTGGCCCAACTGGGCCAGTGCCACTATGCTTTTTCTTTTGAAAGCTGTATTCATGAATTTGAAACAAGTTAGCTTTATGCTGTGTAAAGTGAACAGGAGTGTAAGTGGGTGATTCTGCTATTATACAGAAGTGGGTACTTTCAGATGACATTTGCCTGTTACTGGTTGGGAATATTTTTTTCCCCATTTTGTCATTTTGGCTTAGGGCAATGGTTGCCAACCTTTTTACACCCAAGATCACTTTTTAAATGACAGACCAAGCCAAGACCTACTGCCCCGCCCCTTCCTTGAAGCCCCACCCTCTCAATTCTCCTCCTCTCCATCACTTGCTATCCCCAAACTTTATACTGCTGCTTTAAAAAAAAAAAAATTCTTCTGTAGGAAGAGGTTTTTCCAACATTTGGCCTCTCAGGAAAAAAAACCCTTCTTTTGGAAGTCCCCTTATTCCTTGTGGAAAGAGGAGTATAGGGGTGACCGAAAGAGCCTGTCTGCTCTTCCACTAAAAGAGCAGAAGAACAAGTGCAACCCTGGATCCAGAAGAGTTTTTGTAGTCTCTGGGGTGGGAATGAGGGATTTGGATGTGGGAAGGGGTGAGCAGTGCAAGCTCTGGGAGGAAATCAGGAGGAGGTAAAGGGGACACTGGCTTGGGGAGGGGACTCCAGGCTGGGCAGTGTTGGGGTACTAAGCAAGCCACAGGCTTGTGGATGAGAGTGTGCAGGAATTTGAGTTGGGGTATGAGGGGCTTGGGCAAGGGGTTCCAGTGTTTGATAGGCTCAGATCTAGGGTCTGGGGAAGAAGTGGTTGTGGCTAGATGGGGGCTTGGCCCCAGTTGGGGGTTTGTTGACCAGGCTTCATTTTTAAATAAAATACTATGTTAAACACAAAGTTTCTGCATTGTCTTAATGAGAATGGCAAGTTCCCTGCCATGTCAGGGGTCACTGACCCATAGAAAAGTCATTCGGGAGCAGGGGCCACAGTACTGGGGAGGTGTGCTAGTGGGTTCTGGGGCAGGGTGCCAGAAGGAGAGGTTTCTGCAGCAGGGGACGGTGCTGGGGGGGACAGGTTTCTGCAGGGAGGAGCAGGGGGACAGGTTTCTCTAGTGGGGAAGGCAGGGGGACAGGATGCCAGAGAGAACTGGTTTCTGCAGGGGGCAGGATGCCTGGGGGCAGGTTTCTGTAGCAGGGTGGGGGGGGCAAGGGAGGGAACGGGGGTAGCAGTGTGGGGGCCAGGTTTGGGGCAGGAGAGAGGGAACAAGGTTGGGGGCAGAGAGTTCCCTACACCAGCCACGGAGGGAAGCCTCTGACCCACGCTCCTTCTGGGCTGAGCGCAGAGCAGCCAGGCTGGAGCCAAGAGAAGCAGCTTCTCTTTTCTCCAGCCCGGCTGCCCTGCGCTCAGCCCAGGGAGGTGGTTTCTATTTCATGAAAGAAACCACGTCATGAAGTGGTCTCTTTCATAGCTCAGTTTGGTTCAATGACTCTCACTTCCACTTTAACAATGGTCCCCGTGCCCGTGGGTGAAGGTCGCAGGCTCTCTAGCACTAATCAATGTTTCCCTTCAGCTTGGTTGAAATAAACAAGAGGCCGCAAGAGCTTCCCCTTCAGGGGCTCCTGCCCCACTCTCCTGCATCCGTGCAGACACTCCTGTCCCAGCCTCCGCCTGCATCTCACTGAGGAACGATGCCGCAGCCACACGAGCCGGCCCACGAACGGTTTTCACGCTTCCAGCAAGGCGGCTCGCCGGGCAGCTCTGGACTCGTTTTCCAAGGGCCGCTGCTGTTGCGGTCGCCAGGCTGCTGCAGCCCAGCGCGCTGACGAGCGCGGAAGGGAAGTGACGGGCCGAGCCCTGCAGCCGCGGCAGCGCTACTGGCCGCCGCCAGAGGCCGCTGTGAGGCAGCTCCGCCCCCGCCCCCGCCCAGCGCTTCCGGGCCTGCGCAGCGCCCGCGTGTGTCTGGGACCCCGACAGGCCCCACCATGAAGCCGGTGAGCGACCTGGCCCGCGGCGGGTGGGGCTGTGAGAGGGACCGGGGCTGTGGCGGGGCTCGCAGCGAGCGGGCGCCGGGCCGTGGGAGAGCGGCTGGCGGTAGCGCGCGCCTGTGAGGGAGAGTGGGCCGGGGGGAGGGCTCTCACGGGGGGGAGCCGAGGGCGGGGAAGCGGGGCCCTGTGGGGCTGTGGGAGGGGCGCTTAGAGCGTGGCGGCCTCCCGCGTGGCGCGGGCGGGGGCAGGTATCGGGCATCTTGTGGCCCCCGCCCGAGCGCCTGGCACCGGCCGCTGAGGCCGACGCAGCCTCTTTCCCGCCGGGCTGGGGATTGAGCGCACGGAGCCGGCTCCTGGCTCAGCTTGAGACCGGCCGAGACTCCCTGTCCCCGTCAGCAGCACCGGGGCGCGCACGCAGGGCGGGTGTCGATGAGGGGGACGAGGCCTGGGGGGAAGCTCTCCTGGCT
Source organism: Pelodiscus sinensis (assembly GCF_049634645.1). Lineage (NCBI taxonomy): Eukaryota > Metazoa > Chordata > Testudines > Trionychidae > Pelodiscus > Pelodiscus sinensis. Next base: position 41,205,663 of record NC_134718.1, read on the forward strand.
AGCGGCAGCGCTGGCTAGTTACGTCTCCGTGATCTCTGGGGGCGAGGCGGGCTCCTTCCGAAATGTGCACTTGGTCTCCCCCACAGAGCCGAGCAGCAGAGCAGATGCTGCTGATAAAATTAACAGGGGCGTTCTTTGCATTGCCACGCCCCTGGGGACCCCTGCTTCTGAACTAGGATTCCATTGTGCTACATGCTGCACAGCTCGTCCTAGGAACACATCACATCAATATCAGTATGGTCACGTTTGTGTGTCCATGTGTGAAACTACACTAATGGGGACAGAGGTACTCTAAAATGTCAAGGGGAGGCTATACAAGTGCTATGTATTTAAACTGCATTGCTTTCTGTGCTGGATATTTTGTATAGAACTAGGATTGTTCAGAAATGTTTCTCTGTAAAATCTATGGCCCATTTGTTTCCAAGTTATTCGGCTTAAATGCAGTTCATTTCATTAACTAGGAATTGGGTATACTTAAACCTAACCACAGAAATTTCTGCTCACAATACATTTGTTATCTAGGACTGGTCTTAGTGAGCTTTAGCGTGACAGGTTTAAATCTGTAACATAAATACAGTTTGTGTGGGTTTTTTAAAAATAAAAATAAACATGAATCCATTCACTGAAGTTTTCTGTTGGTTTCCAGAGAAAAAATAAAAAACGAGTTCCAAGCTTTCGCAAGTTGTTGAAAACTAGTAAAATAAAACTTGACAACAAGTTAAAGAATAAACAGTTTAAGCAGCAGAGTACTGCTAAGAAATATCGAAAAGAACAAAGAAAACTTAGACAAGCTGTCAAAGATGTTACATCCAGAACATCTGTTCCTTTGGAGGAATACAAAAACAAAAATGCAGGTGAGTGTTTGCTTTAAGTCAAGGTGGTGAATTTAACAAGATGTTGGACCTGCTTTGCATAGATGGGGGATTAGAGGTGACATCTAGTGAAACCAGAACTTAACCCAATAGTTACAAATAGTTTTTTATTCTGGTACTCCTATTAGTGAACATGTACAGGTTCTTGAGTCTTGACTTTCCTTTTTGTAGATTATTATCTGTCCGTTCTTTGCCACTGCATTAAAAGGGTTACTTGCATAGAGTCTGATGAGAAAATTGTAATAATGCTTACATTATTTTTATGCGAGAATAGAAGACTATGCAGTGCTTTATAAAATGAACTGCAGGAAAATTATGACATATTTTATCATAAAGACAAACTTATGCTTTAAATATTCATGCATTTTTTTTATTCCTGACCTCTCTGAGTTTTCTTACCTTCAAGAGTGCCTTCAAACATTATTCTCTGGATCAGTTTATGTTCAGTATTATGTTTGGAAACTGCACTGTTCACCTTCCTGTCTTCAGTTCCAAACTGATCCCAAGCCTGTTATTTTTCTGACTGTCAAGATTGTACATTTCTATAGACTCAGGCTCAAATGCTATTTTGAACCTGAAATCCTAACTATTCTCTTTTCTGAACAAACCCACATACCACTTAAGCATGTAAAAACTGTTCATATAGATTCCTTGATGATGCAGAATGCACATGACCTAATTTTTAATTTTATTTTTCTTAAAAAGAGAACAAAAAGCATGTTATTAACACTAGAAATATGAGGAAAAGAATGAATTGAGCATGATGCCCCAAACTAAATCCTCCTAGATTCTTCAAAGTCAGGTTAAATATGAATCAACAGTGTAACACAAACATAATTCAGGAGTGTTCTAAGTAAGGGCTTGTCTACACTGGAATGGTACTGTGGTGTGACTCTGTCTCAGGAGTGTGAAAAAACACCCATCCTCTCCCCCCACCCTTTCCCCCAGTGGTATCTCCATCATTGGGAGATTTTTAAGAGCAGGTTTTTTATAAAACATCTCTTTAAAAAAAAAAAAAAAAGTATCTCCAGTACCAACAGTTTTAAGACCCAATTTTTTTTCTACCATTGCAACACAATTGCTTAAACAACTTAATCATATCCGGATGGGTGATGAAATTTTTGGGTGTCAAAAGTACAAAAATAATAAAGCGCTGTAAAACTTAAAACAAAAATTCAGTTTTCTCCAAATTTCAGTTGTTGACGTACCCCCCAGACTTCTCTGAAGTACGTCTAAGGGTACTCGTACCATTGATTGAGAAACACTAGGTTAGACAAACACCTGTCTGGAACGGTTTAGATCTGTGGTGTCCAACCAGTTCTATAGTGGCCACTGCTATAGTGAACTAGTCAAAATCAACAGGCAGAATAGTCACATCGGTCAAGCCAACTAACTCCGCTCAACAGGCCAAATAGCCACATGTGGTTAGTGGCTAATGTGTTCAACACCACTGTTTTAGATAATACTTAGTCTTGCCACGAATGCAGGGGAATGAACTAGAAGATGTCTTGAGCTCCCTTCCAGTCCTATAGTTCTATGGATTGGCCTACTAAAATTGATGAGGCCCTTTTTATCATCTCTAGATATTGATTGTGGAACCAGGAAGACTTAAGGCTCTGAGTTTGCAAATACTTATGAATGTGATGGACTACTCATGAGAGTACAGTAGTCTACTATTGTTAATGGGTCTAATCACAGGAATAAAGTTCAGCATGTGTGTTCATAAGATTGGGACTGAAGTGTGGAGCTGAGATTTGTCCTGTGGACAAAAACAGGAAAGGTGCATTTGCAAGTTTGCATGCAAGTGCTTTGGCTCATAAGTGTGTCTTGTCCTCTGATACAGCTGAAAGAAAGAAGGAAGAGGAGGAAGAGGAAGCTCTTCCACTGGATATGATGGACGAAGATGACCTGAAATTAATGGAAGATTTGGCTCAAAAAGCATCATTTTTAACAAGAGACATTTCTTCTAGGTGATTATTCTCATGTTCTCTTATAGTCCATAAACTGTCATGAAGTTAATAATATTTCCAGTTTTAAACTTTACTTATTCGAGTCACACATTTTCTATTAACATTCGTCAACACAACTGTAGCTACCTTCTAATGCTGGGAAATGACTTTCTCCTAAGGTACCTTGTCTGCATAGTTATTGCTCCTGTCTCTGTTCTCTAGTGTGAGCCAGATGGAATCTCCAAAGCTCAGAATGCCTTTTGGTTTCTTCCCCCTACCTCAGGAGTGGGGAACCTAAGGCCCCAGGGACAGGATGCGGCCCCCGTCTTGCCTCAGTACAGCCACCCCTACCCCCCCAGCATTGGCTAGCTTGCGTTGGCACTCCAGCCCTCCACCATTTCCCCAAGGGGCTGGAGCACACCAAATCTAATATCTTGGGCCCCCTAGGCTCTGGTGCGAGAGGAATGTGGGGAGTGTCTTTCTCCTTCTCAGGTGCGGGCCATGTCAGTGAGAGTTTGGAGATGTTTTTGCTTTTTACTTGTGTGCGGCCCCAACTGATTTTTCTGTGTGTCAGTGGCCCCTCAACACTCCCAAAATTCCCCATCTTTGCCCTAGTTGCTAGCACTGCCCATGGGAACCAATGTGATCACATGCTTTTGTGGACTTCCCTCCTCTGTCCATTGAACATTCAAATCAGTTCCTAGTTGAACTGGATACAAAGGCTTCCCCTGCAGTATTAAGCAAATCACCAGAATAGTTTGAAAAAAATCATGCAATGCAATGGACAGTAAACTTTGTAGGCAGATACAACACGGGAGGTGGAGGATGCGGGGAAGGGAAGTACCTACAACATCTGTGTGAGGGAGAGTGAGAGGGTGACTGAAAATCATGGAAGGTGATTTCTTTAGAGAAATAGAAACATAAGGTAATTTTTCATTTGCTGAAATGCAGTCTGTGCGGCATTCTTAGTCCTACAGAGGTGCAAAATTTTAGGGTCTTTTCTTTATTTCTTAGTATATTTTGGCAACCAGTAGGAAATGCCATTACCATGGAAGCTCTGTAATTAATAATCTTATCTAATTTCCAGTATAAACTTAACTTTTCTGTTTAATGGATTATACAAAAATTTCTTGAGGCTGGAATTTGAAATAGAAAATATCTGGGTCAGAGGACTTTATTTGAAAAAAAAAAACTGATTTAGAATTAATTTTGACTTTTTAAAACAAGGATGAAATTATATGCTTCCAATACTTATTTATGCTAATCCTAATTCAAGTGATTTTATTAAGTTTATAAGATATTAATCAGTAATAGCAATTTTTGACATACAAAGTTACAGCTCTCCTACATTCTGTCATGCTCTGTAAAATGCTGTAGCTGGTCTACAAATTGTTAGCTAAGATACAGATTTCCAGCTGTGTTATAGAACAGCTGAAAAAGATCTTAAAAACTCTAAGCATGTATATTTATGGAATGACATTTTGCAAGCTGGAGATTTTTAGTCTGACCTATTTTCTTTTCGTTTTAAAGTCATTACATTGTTGAGATAAATATTTTAAAATTAACTACTCTACCAAATTTTTGTTGTTCTCATATTGTCTTCTAAACCACAGAATGTAGCATTTTCCAGATTAAAAAAATACCCATTCTTCTGCCTTTTATGCTTATCAGTTGTGAAAATTTCATAGAAACAATCTGGTCAAGATCCACAGAGGGACTTAGGTACCTAAGATCCAATTATAGACTCTATTACAACTAGCAAAATCTTCATTTGGCTGTGTGTAATACTGTGGGCACCTATATTCACTCAGTGCTTAAAATTTTGCTGTAAAAGTTCTCTAGGGGTTTAATTTCTGCCTCTGGGCATGTCTGCTGCCACACTCTTGGTGCCCATCTCCAGCGTGATCCATAATGTGGGGGGATGGTTCCTGTTTTAACTACAGCACTTACTTCAGTGCTCTGAAGATATCTACTATATCAGGTCTGATTTAAAATATGACCGGAGGTGGAGGGGTTGTGCCTGATGTATACGTTTGCAGTCTAATTGTTACTTAAATTCCTTGGGCTAGAGAAAAAGAGCAAGACACTTTGTAACCTGAAAGATGATAGTTGCAAGGTCCAGTTCCACCGCTCTAAAAGCTCTTTATTTATTGAAATAAATACATTATTTATTTATGGAACAGCTTCAAGAGGAAAGAGTGTGAGAGATTCACATCAGACTGTCCCATAACCCAGTGGTTAAAAAGTTCTCCAGAGAGGTGGGAGACATCTTTTCAAATTCTTCTTCACAGAGGAGGTAATTGAATCTAGGTCTCCCACATCCCAGGGGAGTGCTTTAACCATGAGTCTAAAAATTATAAGTAGGGCTCTGTCAGTTTCATAGCTATGAAGTACACATGGAATCTAGTCCTGTGTGCTTTTATCCTATACAGGCAGTCCCCGGGTTACGTACAAGATAGGGACTATAGGTTTGTTCTTAATTTGAATTTGTACGTAACTCGGAACTGGCTCCAGATTCAGCCGCTGCTGCTGAAACTGACCAGGGGCTGATTACAGGAAGCCCGAGGCAGAGTTGCTCTGCCCCCAGCTTCCTGGAATCAGCCACTGATCAGTTTCAACAGCGGCTGAATCTGGAGCCTGGGACAGAACAGCTGGCGCGCTGCTGGGTAGGTGCCCCCAGGACCAACCCGGCAGCACCCCAGCTGCTCTACCCCAGGCATCCACAACAAAAGCCTGGTCTGCTGGGGGGGGGGGGGACGCACTAGCTGCGCTCCCCCCCCCCCCCAGCAGACCAGGGAGACCCTGAGCAAAACCGCAGTGGCGGCAGGGTCCCGCGCCTCTGCGGCTTTGCTCCGGGTGTCCCTGGTCTGCTCGGGGTGTCCCTGGTCTGCTGGGAGGGGTCCCCAGCAGACCAGGGACACCCCGAGCAAAGCCGCAGAGGCGGCGGGGTCCCGCGCCTCCAAGCCTTTGCTCCGGAGCAAAGCCTTGGAGGCGCGGGACCCCGCCGCCTCTGCGGCTTTGCTCGGGGTGTCCCTGGTCTGCTGGGGACCGGAGCAGCTTTTCTCGCGTCTGGGTGGTCCCGCCGCCCGCGAGTTCCGGGGCGAGAAAAGCCCCGTTCGTAAGTGCGGATCTGACATAAGTCGGATCCGCGTAACTCAGGGACTGCCTGTACTCTACAGATTTTACAGAGGAAGACCAGTGTTTTCTTAGGGATCCTGACCCAATAGGGAAATTGGGGGTGGGTGTCACAATGGTATTTTAGGCGGATGATAGTATTGCCACCCTTCAGGGTTGCCCTCAGAGCTGGGCGGCCAGAGAACAGCAGCTGTTGGCTGTGTGTCGGAAAGCACTCCTGTCTATAACGCTCTGTTCAAACTGGCACAGGTCACAGCAAAACTTTTGTCTTTCAGGAGTACAGGGAGTTTAACATCTTTGAAAGACAAAAAAAATTGTAATTCAATAACAGGGTGTTTGATTTAAATCACCAAGTAAAAATAATATTCAGGTTTTCAAATAATACTTCACATATTTTTTAAACAATGGAGGAGATCTGTTCTAGGGATGTTAAAGACTAGTCAACTACTTGATCAGCATTTGCTTATCAGATAGCTCTTACCATTTAGGAGGAGTTCTTGAACAAACGGACTTGCAGACAGACAAAGAGACATCCTCACAAACTCTCTAAAATATATTCTAGAATACAGGTTAGGTGTCTGAACTGAATGAAAACACACCAAGTTATTACAGCCTGAAAAAGGAGATGGCACACACCAGAGTAAAACTAGGACATTGGTCTGTTTGCTGTGGCAAATCTTATGATGAAGAGAGCAGTGGAAAGAGACCTCACCTTCACAGTCTGCTACTTGTTTGGTCCATAGTATCTTCACTGATAGTAGCCATGGTAATGAGGTTGTCACAGTTCTTCCAGTGGGCATTTTGTTCCTCAAGACTTAATTACATGCAAGTTTTTGCAGTTGAACATGGAGCCCCTTAGCATGGACCCATGTATATTGGCTTAAAAATGTTTGTTTTGGTTAGATTGTCAGCAATAAACACTTGTCAATGATAAGGGGTTGCAGCACTTTAAAAATAAACAAAAACATGTAATTAAATGATTTAGATTACCAATCCTTAGAAACCAGCCTGGGGCTAGTGTAATAATTGCTGACAACCACAGAAAAATTGACTTATTTTTACTTGTAGCTTTCAAGTACAATGTTTGGTTATGAGTTTTATAGTGCATTCTTGTAGTAGGTTAACTAAGCTACCATTCTGTTTTTTATTTGATTTCATACCTAAATTTACTAAACATTGAAGGTGAAAGGGGAGGGTGGATTTTTTAAATATTTATACAACAGTGAATAACTGGAGAAGCAACTGAAACTGACACTTTGAGTAAACACATTTAGATGTTCTCTTATGATGTACTGTATGTTTTTTGTTTAATTGTAGGAGTATTATTATGTCTATTATTGATGTCTAATTTGTTGATTTCTTGCACTATACAGTGAGCCTGTTCATGCCAAGAAACGAAAACAGGAAAATGTGATTGACAGATATGAGAAAATGCCAAGGCGCATGCAGACTGAGCCAGAAAAAGAAATTATTCACCTGCTTCCTATCAAAGACAAAAGTGGTATTATTCCACAAACAATGGAAAAACCAGGTAAGAAACAGATACTGGATTCAACATAACAGCGCCCAGTGGGGTTGTATTTTATTAATTTTTTAAACTCGAGTGTCTAGTGTTATGTTTGTAATAGACATTTTGTTCTTGCAGTTGTCAGTGTTGCACAGAATGAAGAGGAGAAAGATACAAACGAAACGGAGGTAGTAGAAGGTAATAACAATATCCTTAGTTTTACACTAAGGCAACTGAACAGTTATTTTTTTATTTAATAGAAAAAGTAGTTTACCACAGAGTATGTTCTGTTCAGGAGGCTTTGGAACAGACAGCTCAGTTTGGTCAAATGTCATTTTACCCACATGATTTGGCAGGAATTCCTGTTTTGCTTCATGCTCACCCACTAGAATTTCAGGACTTGAAGGAAAAAATTCAGTTGCTGATATCAGAATTACATTACTTAATATCATTTTGGTGTGTTGATGTCTTCAGAATTGTTGCTTAGGCTAAGCTAAGAAGCCTCATTCTTGGTTCAGGAATCTGTGGCTTGCCTAATTCATGGTTATTTTATTCCAAAACAAAGAAACTTAAATGTCTGTATCCTTAACTTTTATCAGCCTTTTTGAGTGTATATTACCTTTTAATATTTTTTTTAACTTGAGCAATCAAATGTGAGAAACCCAGAATATGTATAGAAATGTAGCTGTGTTAGTCTTTTAAGTGCTACATAGTCATGTTTTTTGGTTCAGCTACACCAGAATAACAAGATGGTTTATTAGGTGATGAGCTTTCGTGGGCCAGACCCACTTCCTCAGATCAAATAGTGGAAGAAACTTGGCACAACCATCTATACCAAAGGATACAATCAAAAAAAGAACACATATGAAAAGGACAAATCAAATTTCAGAACAGAAGGGGGATGAGGAGGGGAGGTAAATGTCTGTGAGCTAATGATATTAGAGGTGATAATTGGGGAAGCTATCTTTGTAATGGGCAAGATAATTAATGTCTTTGTTTAGACCTAGGCGTAAAGTGTCGATTCTCTTTCAAGTCTGGTGTTAAAAGGTCTTTGAAGCAGGATGCAGGTAATCAAGTCGTTGAGACAATGCCCTTTCTGCATCCTGCTTCAAAGACCTTTTAACACCAGACTTGAAAGAGAATCGACACTTTACACCTAGGTCTAAACAAAGACATTAATTATCTTGCCCATTACAAAGGTTGCTTCCCCAATTATCACCTCTAATACCTGCCTTTAGAGCTGGACACCCAGCCAACATTCCAACTGCTGCTCTCCAGTTGCCCAGCTTTTAAGGCAGTTCAGAAGTAAGGGTGGCAATACTGTGATCCTCCTAAAATAACCTTGTAATCCCCCTGCAACTCCCTTTTGGGTCCAAACCCCAGTTTGAGAAACACTGGTCTGCTCCATAAAATCTGGATAGTACATGATGAAACCACACAAAATACAAGATTTCATGGGATGACATCAGATTTCACAGTCGATTACACATTTTGCATAGTTGTGAGTTTGGTAGGGTCCTAAGTATGTTAGGTTGTTGTACATTTACATCAAAATACTGTGTTGCAGATTCTCTCCCTCAACCTTCCAGTATTTATTTGACTTATGAATTGGGTTTGTGTTAGGGATGTTAAATATCAGCTAATTGAATAGTCAGTTAACCTCGTGAATTCTTTTTGGTTACTTGACTGAGCTGTAGACCCCGGGGGTGGGGCCGGCAGCCAGTGCGCTCCAGCCCCACTGCTGAGGAGCCCCCTGCCACTCCATGCTGCTGCCTCTGTATCATAGGCAGCAGCATGGGATGCCAGGTAGAAGCCGGTCCACGAGGGTAGCTAGTTTAAAAACCAGCTTCCCTTGCATACTGGCTTCTTGTTGCCCTGCGCTGCTGCCTCTGTATCAGCGGCAGCGGTGTGGGGTGGCAGCTGCCCCTGTCCGGGGGGGGAACGCTGACCTTCCGTACCCAGCGTGAGTTGGAACTGAGCCGGACTGCCTGCCCAACTGGCTACTAATACACTTTAAATGCAAAGCCGCAGCAGAGGTAGGTCCTGGACCTGGTGCGATGGCCAAAATGTATTGGCAGATGGGGGAGGGAATGTGCAAAGTCTGTAGCATTAACCTATAAGATTTTGCTTATTGGTTGATTAGTTAATCAACTACACTATTACATCCTTAGTTTGTATGTGGTCATTGTGTACATAGTGAATATCACTTTCAAATTCAAAGCAGACATGCACTCTGCTCATTTTCACAAGGGTTATATACTCAGCCAGGGGAATAGTGTGCCTTACCGATTACCAAACTGTATGTGCACATTCTGGAGGTATCTTACATTTTTAAAGGCATTTAGAAAATCCTGTATTCCCTGTAGTTTAGAGTAGGGATGTCAAATCCCATTTAAAATGTTAACATGTTAAACTATATGTATAACTGGATAACTAGGCTGCTGCATCGTGCTGCAGGTAGGGGGCTCAGTCAGGCTGGACCAACCCTCCAACCTTTTTATTGCTGAGTCTAATTTGGCCTCCTGGTGGGTGGTTGTGAGGGGCCCTAGGTACACTAAGGATGCTAAATTGCGGTTAATTGACTAGTTGAGTAGTTGATGGAATTTCCATCGACTACTCGACTAGTTGATAGGCACTTATGCATTCCTCCTTTGAAATGTACAAGAGCCCACGCTTGGACTCTTGTACATTTCAAAGGAGGAATGCGGAACTCTGAAGTCAGCCAGAAGTCCTGCTGACTCAGGGCTGCATGTGGGTACCTGTTTTGAAATGTACAAGTGTCCCCAGCAGGGGCTCGTGGGCATTTCAAAGCCATGGAGTCCGGGGTCAGCAGGGGACTCTGCATGCTGCACTGCATGCCACATGATTCCCTATTTCAAAGGAGCAGCCACTGCACAGCTGATCCCCAGCTCAGCTGTGCAGTGCTGCTGCTTTGAAGTACAGCTTAGAGGCAGCAACGGTCAGGGGAGATCAACTAGTCGACAGACTATCCGATAAACAAATGCTTCTCAGATAGTTGACTTATGGCACGCATGCTGGCTGTTGTGATGTCAGATAGTTGACTGGTAAGCCTTGTGGAGATTAGGGTGGGCCTCCAATGAGCCTGCTACGGTTTCAAGGATCGGGAGGGCAACAACATTGTAAGTTCTATAGTTACTGAGTAAGCCTGTTTAGCCTGTCCAGAGGTCATCGAGAGAAGGGTTAGTGTTTGAGACTCTTAATATTTACAAGGATGTCTGGAATGTACCTGATAGTGCTGTTGCCACTCTCCACTTTACTTCCCTGTCCTTTTCTTCTCTCTGAGATCACCCAAGCTGATATCATTCGTGACTCTGTTCTCTCAGTCCCACAAGTTCTATATTTTTCCCAGCCTACGCATCTTCACTCCACGTACATGTGCGTGCAAACACCTTGTGAGCCCTTCCTAAGATCCATTTGAAGTGAACACCTTAGAAGGTTCATGGTGTGCACTTGCAGGACTAGGAAAAGGGGAGCACCAACCCTTTTGCTTCTCATAAAATGGCTGAATCAAATAATCTTACTTTTTAGTGTCTTCAGCTCTGTTTTCATTTTACAAAACTCTGCCTCCCCCCTCAAAAAAAAATTAGACATTTCTTAATGTTGAGAATACCTATTTTGCTTTAAAAATTTTAATTTAGGAACAGTCTGTCATCATTTTTATTGGAAACAGGTTTTTTTCTACCAGAATGATGGGTTTGCACTTTGAGATAACTTAAACAAATAAATGAAAGCTCATATCTCCAGTTGTAGTCATCCTATTGTAAGTTAATTGGAGCCAAAAAACCATTTGGTTATTAACTAAAATCTTAACAATTTGAAATACATTGAATAGAGTAAGGTTTCTCATTATGTTACCTTAGTGGTTTCTAGCAGATCATTAAAGAATGGGTACTAACAGGAAAAGTTTACTATTAAACTTTATTGTATTAGTATCTAGGAGAGAACCCCAGCCTGTGCTCACTACAGAGGAACTTCTAATTCAAAGGAGAATGAAGCTGCAGGAAAAGAAGATACACATTGCAGCCTTAGCAGCTGCCATTTTGTCTGACCCAGAAAACAATGTGAGTAGTGTTAAATTTGTGTGTATGAGATACAGTAAATCAATTAATTGCAGAAAGCTGACGTAACCAAGGAACAGCAAAGTCTGCAAAATGTTTTGTATCAATGGAAAACCCAAAAGTAACAGAGACAGAATAGCAAAGGGGTGCCATGTTTCTTGGTAATTGTTTTGCAAACAAAGTAAATCTGGGTGACTGTTTGATATTGTTCAGACCCAATAATAGTTGACGAATGCCCTTGATGGTTTTGATGGGTTGGATGAGAGGATGATTCCATACATCTCCCATTGCACCAAGTCCCTTAATTCCTGTGAGCATAACCTTTTCTTTGGGTTTTGTTTGCAGGCTCATGATTGTACCCTTACTTTTCAGTTTTTCTGTATGCACTTTAATATTTTCCTGTCATCCTGTTTAAAGTTGTATTGACTTGCTAGTTGAAACTTTCCTGAACTCTTAATTAAATTAGTTTCTTTGGGTCTTCTTGTTTCATTCCCTGGCGTTTAATAATGTGCACCAATCTGCTTGCGTAATATCACTTTATTATAGTACAGGTTGGACATGCCTGGTCCAACACCCTCGGGACCTGACCTGTCCCAGATGCAGGATTTTGCCGGACCAGGAGTGGTCATTTCTGGCTCTCCTACCCCCAGTCCTCTCCAGCCCTGGCCTGACCACTGCCCTTTCAGCTGGTTCCTCCCTTTTGCTGGCCCCGCTGCCTTGTCAGCCCCTCCTGCTGTACCAGGTAGCCCCTCTGTCTCTGCTTGCCAGGCTCCCACTGCTGTGACAGGCAGCCTCATTACCTGTGCACACACCAGGCTCCTGCTGCAGTGCCCACCAGATCCTCAGCCTCTGTGCCGGGCTTCTGCAGCCCTGCTGGGAAGCCCTGCTGCCCTGCATGGGGTTCCCACAGACTTGCTGAGAAGTCCTGCTACCGCATATGGGGCTCCCAAAGCCCTACTGCTAGACCTCCACTGGGACACTCAGGTCCTGGAACATCCATGGTCCTGCTGGACCATGGATGTTGTCAGTCCAGAGTGTCCCGGTTAAAAAGGTTTCATCCTGTAGTCTTATTTCCAGATATGATTATTTTCTTACCTCCACCCTTTGCTTAGAGTGCATGTGTAAATGTATTTCTCTTTGACATATAACCGTTATTTATCCTGCACCATATGTTTTCATGACTAGATAAAGAAGCTGAAAGAGTTGCGTGCCATGCTAATGGAACAGGACCCCAATGTGGCTGTGATTATTCGGAAGCTAGTGATGGTTTCGCTGATGGAAATATTCAAAGATATTACTCCTTCTTATAAAATTCGGCCTCTGACTGAAGCAGAAAAACATACCAAGGTGAAGCTACACATTTCTTCATATAATAGTGTGAATGGTTTGCTGATTTGAATAGTCTGCCTCCGATCTAAAACAGATGCTTAACAGAAATCTAGCTTTTGAATAAATTGAACAAATCTTATTTTAATATGAAGTACTTCTGAGATATGTTTACTAGGGATGTAAGTGACTAGTCAAGTCAGTACTCAACTAGTCACTTCTGCCCCCCCTTGCAGCCTCTATCAGAGGCAGCAAGCAGGTAGAGCAGGATCCAGTGCTGGGGGGAGCCAGCTTAAAATCCTGCTCCCCTCAGTGCTGTCTCTGCCGGGGGACAAGGGAGGCAGAGGCACAGTGAGGGACCAGGCAAGAGCCAGGACGTGGCTGTGCTGGCTCGCACTTGGTCCCCCGCTGCACCTCTGCTTTTTAAATGTTGTAAGAGACACCTCACTCTTATTGCATTTGCAGAGTGGAGGCTTGCTCCCAGTCCCCCACTGTGCCTCTGCCTTTTAAATGTAGTAAGAGCTGGGTGGTGTAGTAAGAGCCACCCAGCTCTTACTACATTTAAAAGGCAGAGCCACAGCGGGGTTAGCTCCTGGAGCTGGGAGCAAACCCAACTGCGGCTCTGCAGTTTCCCTCCTTATTGAGTAGTCAATGGAAAATCCATTGACTACTCAATTAGCTGATTAAATGCAATTTAACATCCTTAATGTTTACACTGCAGCATAGGCCCATGCTTGAGTTTGAGCTCAAGCTTCACCCCTTTACGTATGTACTTCAGTTGTCCTAAGTTCCTGTAGGGCTGGGGGGTCCGAGCTTGTGTTAAACTGAGACTTGGGGTCCCTGCCAATTTGCTTTACAGTGTACACACACATCCCTCCTTGATTCCTGGGAGTCAGCTGGAAGTATCCCACAATTCCATAGTCCCCTCTGTCCCAACAGTCTGCAATCCACTTTATTAAAAATGGAAACTACCTCCTTTGTGTGAATGGCTGCAGCTCAGGTCAGAATTAACCTGTTCTCTTAGCAGTGATTTGCAAATGCATTATCCGAGAACCTCCTGGGTTTGAAATGGAGAGCGAACTGATCAAGCCTTTTGCAAATTGCAAAGGAGGATCCTTCAAACTTTCAGGAATGCTCAGGGTAGGAAGTAAAGTTTTCACAGTGCACCACAGTTCTAGGCTAGAGCAGGCACATTTGGGGTTTGGGAGGAAGGCACTAGGGTGCAGCGCTTGGCAAGATGTGGCCCGGGGTCTGGATTCAGCCCACCTAACACTTTGATCCGGACCGTGGACTGCAACAGGCTGTTTTCTATTTATAGGCTGCTAAATAGCTTGCTGTCCATGCCTCTAAATTTCTAGGCAGTGGCTCCAGCAGTCAGATCCTATTTAAATGGCTAACAGCTCCCAGTTGCAAAACTAACCTGGATGAGGCTGGAGCCGCAAGCCCTTTAAATAACCACAGCAACCTGGGCAGCTTCCAGGCAACACAGTAGCAGTGGGGCCAGAAGCCGGGAGCCCTTTGGAGTGTTAAGTATCAGAGGGGTAGCCGTGTTAGTCTGAATCTGCAAAAGCGACGAGGAGTCCTGTGGCACCTTATAGACTAACTGAAGTGTAGCTTATGCTCCTACACTTCAGTTAGTCTATAAGGTGCCACAGGACTCCTCGTCGCCTTTGGAGTGTTATTAATTAAAAGCCTCTGGCCCCAGATAACTCTAGGGAAAGCTAATCCTCAAACCCCCGCCTTCCTGGGGTGGAGCCAGCCTTTGACTACCTACCAACATTCATTAAGTGGTCTCCCTGTGAAAATTATTTCCCACCTCTGCATTATGGACTCAGATTTGGTAATTTTGCCTTTGGTTCTGAGCATTGCAATGTAGATTCCAGAGCCATACATTTGAACATGGGTTAGAAAACTCATAACACTGGGGTAAAATATAGAGCAGCCCAGGATTCCCTAACACAGGTCAGATGACTTGAGTCTAGGTAATCCTGGTTTTATGTTGCAATGTAGACATACCTACACGGGCTCTTGAACTGTGAATGTAGTTGTCCTCTCTTATCGTTGTCTGCGTTCTAGCCAGGACTGAGGCCACAGCTCCAGGAGGTAGGAGCTGCATCTGGGAACAAAATCTGGGAGTGGAGGGAGGAGAGAGAGAGGGACCTCCAATTTGAAACCTCGGTGTTAATGATACTGTAGCCATTATATGAAGAAAGTTTGTGATTTTATTTAATAATAAACATTTACAGTTTTGTTTGAATAGTACTGGTTATAAAGTGAAACAAACTACTGAACAAAAATAAAAAAAGAGAAAATCAAAGTATCATTTTGTAAATTTTTTGATACATCTTTTTTAATACTTCTTATTAGTTAACACTTATATATTCAGAGTCACCAAAAATATTTTGGGCTAAGATGTGTGTGATACATAGGTAATCATTGAATAAATCAGTACTCAGTGTCAGGCAGCGGGAATTGTATAGAAAGAAAAAACATTAAATGCTGTCATAATAAATAACAGTTACAGGCAGTCCCCGGATTATGTACAAGATAGGGAATGTAGGTTTGTTCTTAAGTTGAATTTGTATGTAAGTCGGAACTGGCGTCCAGATTCAGCCGCTGCTGAAACTGACCAGCGGCTGACTACAGGAAGCCCGAGGCAGAGTTGCTCTGCCCTGGGCTTCCTGGAATCAGCTGCTGATCAGTTTCAACAGCGGCTGAATTTGGACGCCTGGGACAGAGCAGCTGGGGCGCTGCCGGGTAGGTCCCCGCAGCGCCACACCTCAGCGCTGCGGGGACCAACCCGGCAGCACCCCAGCTGCTCTACCCCAGGTGTCCCCAAGTCAGCCACTGCTGAAATTGATCAGCGGCTGATTCCAGGAATCCCGGGGCAGAGCAACTCTGCCTCGGGCTTCCTGTAGTCAGCCGCTGGTCAGTTTCAGCAGCGGCTGACTTGGGGATGCCTGGGGCAGAGCAGCTGGGGTGCTGCCGGGTTGGTCCAGTAGCACTGAGGAGCGGCGCTGCCGGACCAACCTGGCAGTGCCCCAGCTGCTCTACCCCAGGCGTCGGCGGCGAGAAAAGCCTGGTCTGCTGGGCGGGGGGGGGCGCACTAGCTATCCCGCTGCCCGCGTGCTCTGCGGCTTTGCTCCCCGTCTCCCTGGTCTGCTGGGGGGGCTTCCCCCCCCCCAGCAGACCAGGGAGACACGGAGCAGCTTTTCTCGCCCCGGAGAAAAGCCCCGTTAGTAACTGCGGATCCGACATATGTCGGATCCGCGTAACTCGGGGACTGCCTGTATTCATATATTTTAGGGCTTATGTCAGGGTGGGCAAAGGGTCTTCCGTAGGTCAGATCCAGCTCGCCAAGCAGGTGGATCCAGCTCATGGACGCCCTGCAGCTCCCCCAACCCCAGGGCCTGGCGGTGACGCGCAAAGTCTCTTGCTCCCTGCTGCTGCTCTGCAAGGGGCGCCGAGCACTTAGAGAGTCCACTCTTAAGTGCCGTGCACACCTTGCAGGGCGGAGGCAGGGACCGCACAAAGTTTCCTCCCTCCCTGCAAGGAGTGTGTAGTGCTTTCACTCTGTAAGTGCTGCATGCCCCTTGCAGGGCAGTGGCAGGGAGTGAGAGACTTCTTGTGCTCCCCTGCCCCCAGGTCCTGATTGACCTGAGGGTGGGGGGAGTGCGTAAAGTCTCCTGCTGCTAGGGGTGCGAGTGCCTAGAGGGAACCGCCAGCTGTTCAGAATAACTGGCAGTTCTCTCTAGGCAGGGGAATGGTGGGGGCAAAGACTTCACGTGCTCCCCCGCCTCCAGGCCAGCCAGGGTCTATAGGGAAGGGAAGGGAACACAGCACTGTCCTGGGCCCATCCCTCCTGGCCAAGACCCTGCCCCTTCCGGGACGTCCTGGGGCCACTTTAGTGAACTGGCCCCTCGTCTAAAATTATTGCCCACCCCTGGCTCATATACATGGGGACATACAGGAAAATTAATCTGAATTAACTGAAGAGGTGAATTAATTAAACTGCATTAAAAACCCCTCTCAAAAACAGGAAAAAAACCCATATCACTAAACTTGTATTGGCAGCATGAGGTAACTGAAATATTTAGAACTTGAAAAAATAGTTCATCAGTATTATGTTCACAGGTTAAAAAAGAAACTCAGAAACTAAGAGAGTTTGAAGAAGGCCTTGTGAGCCAGTACAAATTTTACTTGGAAAATCTGGAACAAACAGTTAAAGGTATAGTGTATGTTTCCCTCATTTCTTAATAGATACTCACCTATCGTAAGTGTTTGCAGGATCACATCATAAGTGTTTATGATTAGCCTGAGTATTGTTTTCTGCACTTAGAAGTTTTTTGATTATTTCATAGAAATCTGTACTTAAGACTTATTCTAATAAAACATCAGGAAATCTGCCAGAAAAATACTCAAAAATAATGCAATAGCTTAATTTTGTATAATAATAACAAAAATAATATTTTATTCAGATTGGAAGCA
This sequence comes from Pelodiscus sinensis, assembly GCF_049634645.1. Classification (NCBI taxonomy): domain Eukaryota; kingdom Metazoa; phylum Chordata; order Testudines; family Trionychidae; genus Pelodiscus; species Pelodiscus sinensis. The sequence goes on from NC_134718.1 coordinate 41,223,019, forward strand.
AAGGAAGCTGAAGAAAAGTAACGTAATCTCATTAAAAGCGTATAAAGGTCTGGCAGAGATTGCAATCAAGTGTCTGTGTGAGCTTCTTGTGGCGCTACCTCACTTCAATTTCCACAATAACATTATTGTGCTGATTGTACCTCTCATGAATGACACATCAAAATTGGTGGGTATTTTCCCAGTTATTTGTTATGATTTTAAGAGCCATTTTCTTACCTGAAAAATATTTCTGATTTTTGAAAGTTCATTCCAAAGTTTGTATCCCTTTTTAACACTGTTTTACAGACTTTCTCTCTCTATTTGATGATTTTTTTTAATTGAAAATGGAAATGTTCATAGAAATTGTTATTGAGTAACTTATAGCATAAACTTCTCTTTTTGATATTTTCTGAGAATAAACATTTTAATTAACTTTGCAGATTTCTGAAATGTGTTGTGAAGCTGTAAGGAAGCTCTTTAAACAAGACAAACTGGGCTCTGTTTCTCTGGGTGTCGTTAAAGTGATTTCCAGCCTTGTAAAGAGTAGAAATTATGATGTTAGACCTGAGGTAAGTTTCTGTTGTACTTCAGAATTGTCTTTTGACAATGACAAAAATAATGAAATACTAAAGAGTTAGTGAAATGCTGGAAGGCTTTACTATCTTTCTTGAAAATAAAACAAGTTTAGGATGTCTTGACCCCTAAAAAGGAGATAAGGGGAATAGTGTGTTTGATGACTCTTCCCCCCAATGTTTACATTTTGAAATTTTGTTTGCAGTCTAAATTAGGACAAAAAGTCGAAACATCAAAAAAAATGTGCAGACCAAAAAACTTTGATTCTGAAATATCAGTTGAACATTCAACTGCATCTGATATGTTAGACTCTAGCACTCAAATTAAGAAATTTCAGAAGTAAGGTTGCCTATACAGAAGTAAGGTTGCCTAATTTTTCCTCCTCGTGCATATATACCTCATATACAGTCTTTAATTAAATAAACTTTAAAAACAACTACTCCGGAAGCACTTTAAAGACTAACAAAACATGTAGATGGTATCATGAACTTTCGTGAGTACAGTCCACTTCTTCAGATGACCAGAGTGTTGGATGTCCAGGTGCCAATGTAAATAAGAAGCCATCAGCATTATCTCTGATAAATGTAAACAAACTTTTTTGTCCTAGTGACTGACTGAACAAGAAGTAGGCCTGAATGGTCTTGTAGGCTGTAAAGTTTTACATAGTTAATTGGGGTGCAGCTGTGTCTCAAAAATCACACTTGTAAGTTGCACATTCATCACAGTAAGAAGATTGCATTATGGTACATGTATTATTTTAATTGCGATTCATTTTTTTGAGTTAACTGCATGAGTCAACTGTGATTAATCGACAGCCCTACTTATAATTTGTTTCTGAAGTATCATTTACCTAAGATTATTAGTGCGTTCATTTATTATGGGTTGCTATATAGATTTCATTCATGGGGAAGTTATATGGGGTATGAGGACTTCACTTTGGAGAAATAAAGGCATGTTCAAGTTACAAGTTCTAGTCACTGGATTTAAATAAAAAAATAGGTTAAGGTGTGTTGCAGGCACCAAAATCTGTAGCCATAGTCATGTAAGGGAAGACTTCTGTAAATTAATATTTTATGAAAACACATTGTGTATGTTTTCTGATTAGCTATTCAAATCTGTATAAAGACTCAGTGTGACAGGGCAGAAGCTCAGTCTAACACACCCAACCTTGAATGCCTGATGTTGATAAACTGCTGTTGTAAGTTTACCGTCCATTACTTTGTTATACTTCAGGCACTACATATTTTAATGTTGCTGTCTCAATGTTAGGTGCTAAAAATATTCCTTCACCTAAGAATTAAAGAAGTAGAAGTAAAAAAAGACACAGAAGACATAACTGCAAATAAAAAGTTCATGTCCTATAAGGAGAAAAGGAAAAATCTTTCAAGGATGCAAAGAAAGGTATTATTGAAAATGATTGCTTTGTTACCTACGCTATTCCTTGGTGCTGGTAATTGCATTGAATAGCAGTGTTTATACAGCATTTTGGGGCACATCAAGGAATTTATTTGATTTTCCTAATTCTGTTCTTTTCCCCTTACTTATTACAATCATTAGGAAAACTTCTAATAGTGTGACTTGGTTCTGTTTATTAGTTGGTGAGAAGAGGATGTTTAGCAAATGGGTTACCCTCCATTACCCTTCTCCCATTATTAAGACAATTTCATTCCATGGTGGAACTCAAAAGATCAGCATAGCATTGAACGTGGATATTTCAGATACGTCTGGATGCTTGCCTCCAGGCTTAGTTGGAAGTGGTATTTTTTAATTTGCCAGAATATTTAATATCTTTAAAATGAATATATTTTCAGTGGAAGAAAGCAGAAGAGAAGTTGGAACGAGAACTCTTGGAAGCAGAAGCCTCAGAGAGTAAAGAAAAAAAATTGAAATTGGTAGGAAATTGGAGACATTGTTTTTTCTGCTTTTGTATGTGTGCTTGCAAGCAATTAAAGTTAGTTGTCTGAAGTCTTTGAAGTCCAAGTTGTCTCTTCTCTGTCACATTAGCTCAGTAGGTAATGATAGTACACTAAGAGGTTGGTGATATGAGGCATGGAAGATAACTTCTCAGGCAGAAAAGATATTGTAGGTCATAAGGCAGAAGCTGGGAAAGTTTCATTTTTGCAACTTGCAGACTTAGCTGTGTTGAGGAAACCAAAACTGTAAAAACGCAGGTTGAGCACAAGTGGTACCTGTAATTTGTAAATGACTGACTAGATTATAGTCTACAGCAGAGGCCTCCATTGAAGTGGAATTGCTTAGACTTGTTCTAATCATCCTTTGTGTGTCTGAGAAAAATTCTGCTGCTAGAAGCCCTATAAAAGTTCATTAGTATTTACCCCTAGATTAGGGGTGAGCAAAAATTTTTTGCCGGGGGCCACTTCAGAAATTTTTGAAGTGGCCTGGGGCCTCAAGCGGAATGGGCGGGGCCAGGATACTTCTCTGCTTCCCCACCCACACAGTGAAGTCTTTGCTCCCTCCCCTCCCAGAGCTTCCCCCTAGGCACCCATGCCCTTGGCGATGAGAGGAGACTTCACACGCTCCCCTAACTACCCCCAAGACAATTGGCTTGGGGGTGGGTCAATGCGTCAAGTCTCCTCCCGCCCTGCCAGGTCCGTGTGGTGCTTCTAAGCGTCACATGCTCCTTTGCAGGGCGGAGGAAACTTCACTTGCTCCCCCTGCTCCCAGGCCAGGGCTTGGGGATGTGGGAGCGCATAAAGTCTCCGTGCACTCCTGGCAGGGCGGAGGAAACTTCTTTCACTTCCCCTCGCCCCCAGGGCCTAATTGGCCTAGGGGCGGGGGAATGGCAGGGCCTCCACAGGCGGGATCAAAGGCCCTTTTGCCGCCCTTCTCCCCCGACACTGCCTATTTAAAACATCTTCCCTTTAAATATGTACACTTGTTTAGTATCACTTTGTTGGCATTTATTTTCTTTTATTTATATTTAAGAAGGTCTTCTGAATTCTTTCTCTGAATGAGGTGTTGCATCAAAATAGACTATAAAAGCATGATTTATGTTGGTCAGATTTAGAAATATCATTATTCATTTTAGTTTACTGCAGAATCTAAAATCCACCTTCTGACTTTTAGTAATGTGTAGCTGTATTCTCTATGAAAGGAATTTTTGGATGACCATATTTGTAATTATTAGGATTTTGGAGGCTAGTGAGTTCAAAATTGGAAAAAAAGGAAAAGTTTGAGTTTAGTTTAAATGAATCTACAGTACATGTTTTCCATGCATATTGATATGATATTATGTACTTTCCCCACAGCATACAGAGATGCTGAATATTGTATTTTTAACTTACTTCAGAATACTGAAGAAGGTACAGAAATCCCCTCTTTTGCCTGCAGTTCTGGAAGGTCTTGCAAAGTAAGAGCTATAAGGCAATATTTGTCTATGTATTTTAGAAAAAAATACGAGTCAGTAAAAAGACATTTTAAGGAAATTTTGCATGAGCAGTTGAACTTCATGAAGGATATATGAATAAAAGACACCAAAATTAATTCGTTTATATGTTTGATCACTTCTTACATCTATCATTGTAGTATCTAATTGTCAGTATAGGATTTACATGACAATAATTTTTCAAATCATGAAGGGACTGCGTTATTTATTCCAGTTTTTAATAAAGAAATTGAAAGTCATTCTTTGTGGTGTGCAGTAGCACTAATGAAAAGTTGGCATGTGCCTCAGAGGGGTTGCATTATCATGCTGGGTGAATATAGAGTAAACCCAAGAGGGCATTTGATGTAAGTAAAGGATGAAGAAGTAGTCTTTGGCAGGTCACAGAATGCTTTGAATGAACTTGCAGAGAAAATTATCTATAGTTACAGAAAAAATAACAATCTCCCTGGTTCTAGGTTTGCCCATCTCATAAATGTAGATTTTTTTGATGACCTGTTGGTGGTTCTACATTCTCTCATTGCATCTCGGGTAAGTTGAGAATTGTCTAATGAGGTAATTTCTTGAGACGTGTTCTTAAAATAAAGCTGTATCTATTGTGTATCAGCTATTCTTTTGTATTCCCAGGATCTAAGCTATCGGGAGAGCCTTCATTGTGTTCTCACCGCTTTTCATATTTTGTCTGGCCAAGGTAAATTCTCTAAAAATTAAACTTTATAATTTGTTTTTAGATTATAGTTACTGAAGTAAACCTACTTATTTGGGATTATTTTTTAAATAGGTGATGTTCTCAACATTGACCCTTCAAAGTTCTACACTCACCTTTATAGGACACTATTTAGACTACATGCAGGTAACTTCAGTGTCTTATGTTGATTTTATTTGTATGATAGTCTTAAAAATGTGAAGACACCTATTTTTTATCCATTTCTGCAAAAGAATGGCAATTTGTTTTAACTGGTTTGTTCTTTCAAGTTTATAGCATTGCATAGTACCAATTTCAAATAATGTCAGATTTCATTAGGGGCCTAGTGATTGATGTTGCATCAGCATCTAAACCAGGAATGGGTAACTCTATGGTAACACAAGGCCACAAAATCCACGAAAACTCTGTGGTGGGCTAATGGGTATGTCCAGAGGCTGTTTAAGGGAGGGGTTGGAGAGCACATCTGCCTTGCACTCATCCTACAGCAACAGCTCCTGTACTGTAGAACTAGGGCTGGGCCTGACTCCCAGCTCCAGTCCATTTGCTCTTGTTGCAGCATCATATGATATATGTATGTACCTAGGCAGGGCCCTTCCATATTTTCCTGTCTTTGGCATTGCTGGATTGTTTGCCCTGAGTTTGGCTGTGGTGAGCCATATAAAATGATCTGGCGGATTGGTTGCTGCTTCCGCGCTGCCAGTGTCCCATCCCTGATCAGATCTCTTCTTCTAGAAATCTGTCTTTTGATTCCATATTGATTCTTTGCAAAGGCAATTTAAATCACTGTTGATCTTTTGTAAATTTTATATTTTCAACATTAATTGCTCTTAATATATGTTTTAACATTTTGTGAAAACGTCTAGTAAAGTAAGGATTCATTTAGTTTGAGTTTCATTAACTTGTATAGTGTAAGGAGTAACTCATGAATTAGCTATATACTATTTTTTGTTGTACATGAATTCACAACACTTGATGAGCACTCTTTAATAATTATAAGTAATTGAAAGAATGATCAGTGTAATTAGGACCAAAAGAATCTTTGTGAATTTAAATATCCTTGTTGGAATAAATGTATTGTTAAAAGAAGCACAAATATATCGAGTCAGTCAAAGCAGTAACAGTTTTATAAAAGTAGATGCATGTTTTTGTCTGTCATGTTAATAATTACTGTTTGTTTGAAAAATGTAATACAATATTCTAGGGCTCTGATTTCTAAGCAACATCCTTCACAGAATATTTTCTTTCATACGTAGAAAGTCTCTTGTTGCCTTTTAAATGGGTTTTTATGTATTCTGTTTTTTGAGGAGCTACAAATGATGATATGGTGATCGTGCTTCAGTGCCTGGATGTAATGCTTACCAAACGCAGGAAACAGGTTTCTCAGCAACGAGCCCTCGCTTTCATAAAGCGACTTTCCACACTTGCTCTCCACGTCCTTCCAAATTCCAGTGTTGGGATCTTGGCAACCAACAGAATATTGATGCAAGTAAGTTCTTAGTTATTTGCTGGAATGGAAAATTTCTTATTTGATTATCTCCTTTCTGTTAGCAGTGTCTCTCATAGAATTTGCTAGTTGATGAATTGTTATGTAGTATTTATTTTTTAATTTTATTTTACTACAGAATATTTTGAAGTATTTTTTAAACATGAAAGCAGCATTTCCATAAGTACTGCTGGGTCTTAATAATGCTGAATTTTTGGTTACACTCTTGAAATTGCATTATCATGTTATATGCATTAACATGTGAGATAATTTCTTTTTCTGTGTCATGGTGTGAAAGATGTTCCCAAAAACAGACCTCCTGCTAGACAATGAGGCTCAAGGTAGTGGACTTTATCTCCCAGAACTGGATGAGCCAGAGTGTTGCAATGCTCAGAACACAGCTCTTTGGGAATTACATGAGTTACGGGTGAGTTACTATTTGGATAATTCTGGTTAGCTAGCTAAATGTTTATATACTTAACTAAAATGCAGAGTTCAGATCAATGCTATAATCTCTAGACTGGACTTTAGATGACATAGCTTTGTCTAACTTCTGCTAACAATATTTTCAGTTTGTTACAATGGTATTTTGAGGTGGGTTGTGTGCTGTGTACATCCTTTCTATTTAATTATGCTAAGAGGATCTAATGCTTTGTGGCTAGTGTAAACCAAGCACGTTGCACCCATCAGGATTTCTTGCATCCCTCCATTCTTCCCTATTATCTCTTTGTGTCGAACCCTGTTTCAGGGACTCCCTGCAACTCTCCCCAACATTTCCCTCTTGATGGGCTCTGTGTGACCCCCATTCACCCTTCTGCCACATGCCATCGCCCTTGTTTGCACCATGGCAGAAGCTGTGTGTGTGCCCTCATTCACCACGTATTTGCCATGGCATGGTCCCTTCATTCTTCCCATTCCAGGTCCCTGCTTCTATCCCTTCTTCCAGTGTCGGTTTCCCTTCTCTTCTCCCACTGTGGGTCCCTGCTTCCTTGCCAGTTCACTCAGTCTTCCCCTGCCATCTTTGGTGTGTTTCACCACCATTTCCCACCTCCACCCTTCAGTTCTTTCTGGGTCTCTGCTCCCCCCACTATCTCATCTTTAAAAAACAGGACTATGTAGCACTTAAAAGACTAACAAGATGGTTTATTAGGTGATGAGCTTTCATGGGCCAGACCCACTTCCTCAGATCAAATAGTGGAAGAAACTTGGCACAACCATATATACCAAAGGGATACAATAAAAAAAAAGAACACATATGAAAAGGACAAATCAAATTTCAGAACAGAAGAGGGATGAAGAGGGAAGGTAAATGTCTGTGAGCTAATGATATTAGAGGTGATAATTGGGGAAGCTATCTTTGTAATGGGTAAGATAATTAATGTCTTTGTTTAGGCCTAGGCGTAATATGTTGAATTTAAGCATGAATGACAGTTCAAAGGATTCTCTTTCAAGTCTGGTGTTAAAAGGTCTTTGAAGCAGGATGCAGGTAATCAAGTCGTTGAGACCATGCCCTTTCTGGTTGAAATGGCAAGAAACAGTTTTTTCTGTGTGATCCTGTCTAATATCTGTTTTGTGTGCACTGATTCCTTGGCGAAGTGTCTGAGACATTTGTCCAATGTACATAGCAGACGGACATTTTCGGCACATGATAGCATAAATTATATTTTTGGATGAGCAGGAATATGTGTTCTTGATCTTATAACTCAATTGGTTAGGTCCAATAATGGTATCAGCAGAGTGAATATGTGAACAAAGCTGGCAACGGGGTTTGTTGAAAGGGAAGGTTCCAGGGTTGGTATTAGTGTGGTATGTCCTGTGGTTGTTGGTAAGAATCATCTTGAGGTTAGGTGGTTGTCTATAGGAGACTATGGGTCTGTCTCGGAGTTTAGTATCCTGTTCCAGTATAGGCTGTAGTTTATTGATAATGTATTGGACAGGTTTAAGTTGGGGGCTGTAGGTGATGACAAGTGGTGTTCTATAGTTGGTTTTCTTGGGTCTGTCTTGAAGTAGACGGTTTCTAGGTATTCGTCTGGCTCTTTCAGTTTGTTTTTTTCTTTCTCCGGGTGGGGATTTTATGTACAAATCACCAATGGAAAATTAGACACCACTCTCTACAGAAAACCCACCAACTCATACAGTTACCTACATGCCTCCAGCTCCCATCCAGAACACACCATACGATCCATCGTCTATAGCCAAGCCCTTTGATACAACCGCATCTGCTCTAATCCCACTGACAGAGACCAGAAACTTCAGGCTCTCGACCAAGCATTTATAAACCTCAATTACCCACTATTTGATCTGAGGAAGTGGGTCTGGCCCACGAAAACTCATCACCTAATAAACCATCTTGTTAGTCTTTTAAGTGCTACATATCCCTGTTTTTTGTTTCAGCTACACCAGACTAACACGGCTACATTTCTATCACTATCTCATCTTTGTGCCCCTTGACTCTCTCCTTCCCACCCCTCTCAAAATCCTCCCTGAAGATTTTCTTCTTTCTGTTAGAATCCAAGCTTTCAGCACAGCAAATCTGCTGCCTTTGATATGTGTAGGCAGCAGCATGGGGTTCAGCAGAAAGATTCCTCAGCCTGTAGCATCACAGCACTAGGAAATCTGGGGTACTGATTTTCTTGTGATTCAGTCTTTTCCTGTCTTCTAAATTTGCATCAATAGGTTTGTTCCCATCTAAGTTTCCTCTAAGTTGTTCAACTTGGGTGGCTATGAAGCTGCCCAACAAGTCCTGCACAGTGCTCGGGGTGGGCACACAGAATGCCAGCTATGTCCACTGGCCCCAGCACTGAGCTGCCATGGTAGTTCTGTGCTGGGGCTGAGGCTTCTGCCCCCTGTTGTCTCAGCTGTGGCAGCTCCATGCTGGGTTTGGGGGAGGAGACATCTTCCCCACCGTGGGCACAGCTGCTCTGTGCTGGGGTTGGAGGAGGTGGCACCTATCCTGGTCATGGCACGCAACCCAGAGCTGCTGCTGTCAGGGGACAGGTGGCAAGTAGATTTTAGCCCGGTGAGGCTGCGCAGTGCGGCCAGTGCATGTGCAGCGTGGTCTGCGCATGAGCAGCGTGCCAAACCGTGCGGCTGGTGAGCAGGGCTCGCTGCCACTCGTCAAGACCTGTACACTGCAGTGGTACACTGCAACCACTATCTGAGTGGTTTTGAGTCAGTAACATAGTGTATGTAACCCTTAGGACACTGGCTAATCATTAGTCTCATCCTGAAACAGAAAAGAAGTTTGTTGAAAATGTTCTATGTGGTGTATAAATACAGTATTATTTATGAAGTACATACGGAAGTACATGCCATCCTGACCCTCACCAATCTCCTTCCTTTTAGAGACACTATCATCCAACAGTGCAGAAATTTGCAGATCACCTTATTGCTGGAGCTCCAACTGAAGGTTCAGAAGCTCTCAAACCTGATTTGAGTCGAAGGTGGGATACATGATAGTTATGTTTTGAAATACAGTTCACTGGCAAAGCAGTAGTTGTTAGAAGATTACTCAGTGAGTAATTTTTTATATGTTGGAAAGTAGGTCTCAATCCTATTTTAATGGGGTCACCAGGCTGTCATTAGACTTGATGGGACCTGGGGTTGAAGCCAAAGCCTGACTCTCATCACTTAGTGCTGAAGACAACGTCCCAAGAGCTTTCAGGATTTGGTGGCAAGGATCAGGCTTTGGCTTCAGCCTGGCGGGGCCCACAGGTCACAGGTCCCTCTGACCAGGATGGGGGAATCGACTCTCAGATGGTCATGTAGTAATTTTTCGTTGTCAGAAAGGGACTGTGGTGCAGTGAAGTTTGAGAAATCTTGATCTAAGGGCTTGTTTGCAGAGGATAAAAATCATGCAAATACAGCATATTCTGCCCTCATAGGAGTAAAAGCACTTTGTGTTGCTCAGTAGCAGCCTAACAATCTTAATAAGAAGCAGTGTTGCTGGGCTGCGATAGTCCAATGAAAACTAATTGCAGTGCAGGGTTCTGAAGTATGTACTGATGGAAATTAGTGTGAGGGCAGACAACTGTTTGGAACTGTGTCAGGCATGCATAGCAATCTTTCCTGTGACCTGGACTCTAGTTTCCCTCATTTGCATCTTTGTTCCTTCTTCAGTTATGTTGTTAAACTCAGCGTAATAATTTAAAGTAATTTTACAAGCAAGTAAAATGACTTTAAATGACTATGTTTGTCGCTACTCTTCTTTTGTGATTCATACCAAACTTTTCCACTTGATATTCTGTATTACTGGATAGTCTTTCTTCCCTTTTGGGACTGAAGTAGTGAGAAGGTCACTTTGAGTTCATAGAGAAGTGAAGTGAAACTCGTTTTATGGACATATACTTTATACGATTTCTTTTGATTGTGTAAAACTGATCTTGTGTTACAGGTCTGGTGCAGAACTTTTTGAGACCTATAATATGAAAGGAATGACTTTTAACCCTCCTGTTGCATCAGTTACACCTAGAAAAAAGGTACTGTTTCTTTCACTGTCCTTTCTTAAACATACATTTTTACAAATAGATACTAGAGCTCCTGACTCACTGCTCAGCATCATGAGGTTAATGTGCTTGTTTTAACTCTACATCCAACATAGTTTCCCAATGAAGTCCTTTTTATTGGTGTGGGATATTGATGACTGCTTACTGTGAAAGAAGAGAAATTGTATGACTAGTTCCATCTCCTGTAGTACAAGCATGTGTAGTAATGTGAATGTAGTGTTGTTTTTTTGATCTGTCATGCTCTTTTTGGCTCAGGGTAAGTTTGCTTCTATTGCCTTTCCATAGAAGCTCTTGTCTTAGAGTCTTGAGTCAGCAGGAGGCCAAATTCCCAAAGCTCTGATTCAGCATACAAAGGGGGGGAAGGGGGGAGAGAAATTGCCCCCATCAGTGCCAGTGTGTAACTGAAGAGTGTTATAAGAGGGGAACATAGAGTTTTTATGGGAGAGCGAAAAAGGTGAATGTTTCACAGAACTTCACTATGAAACATGTTCCAAGTGACAGCTCACATTACGTGTCACATAAGTACCCTCCACTTTTTAAAGCCAGACTTTATCCCTACTTTTAAAAATGTGGTGAACTATGAATTGCAACGGAGTCTCCTACTGATAATCTACTGTCAGTGAAGTCCTCTGACAGCATGGAATTTCTTTATTAAACAAGTAACTGGCTCCTCTGAACATGGCTTGTAAATTTGCCTATCTCCCGATCTTCACAGTAGTTACATGTCTGGCATTAGCAGATGGAAATAGAACTGTCTAGTACCTGAGTGAGAGTGCCTAGTATGTAATACCTTTGAAAATAGTTAACAAAAAAAATCAGTAACTACTAATGTTAAAGTGATGTACATCTCCTAAATTTAATTTGGAGTCTTGTTCATTTCTTCTCAAACAAACTCTGCTGATATCTCAGTTTTACTCTGGCCCACTTGCTTCTCCTATGTAGCTAGTCAGCCATAGGCCTTTGCAGCATGCCTCTATGGGACGGCACACTATCATCTGGGCCACTTGATAGAAACCATGAGTAGAAATTCAGGCTTAGAAGTGAGAGGGCTGTTCTCTTTGCGAGTCAGTTCGTGTGTATTTCACACTGTAGCTTTTTTAAATGTAAAAATTATTAAAAATAGGGAATCAAAATAGTTTGCATGATGTTAACCAAAGGCTGGTGTGGCAAGCTCCCCTTAGCTTAGTACAAAGAAGAATGGAAGAACATACAATAGAGAAAACAAATCCTTTTTCTGACCTCCTCAGGACAAACTGACAGCCTCTTGCTGGTAGTCCGTGGGGGTCAGTTAACATCTTCTGTCCTCACCTTCAGGAAATGGCTTAGGGAAGGGGCAAGGTAAAGTAATAAAATTATCACTACTCTTTTGGGACACTAATGGAAACCTTTATGTTGACCTTATTTAGATAGTTGTATAAATAATGTAAAATATCTAAAAATTTTGATACTTTCCAGGATAAATTTTTACAAGCGGATTCATTTCTCAATGAAGATTTAAAGGAATTGATTCAGACACATCTCAAAGAGGCTGCTGTTCACAGACCCTTGGATTTTGCTAAACACTTAAAGGAATCATCCCTATCATAAGTATTACAACACAGTGCAATTGACTTAATTGGGGAGGATGGGCTGGAGCAGAATAGAAGAAAGAATTTGTTACCCATCATCTTTATAGGAATTCAGATAAAGTCCTATTATGGAAAGATGAAAAAGCATGTTAACCAGAACCCATTGATTAAGTAAGCTGTATTTTCACAGGAATCATGCTGAACTGTAACAAAAGTAACTTCTGGAAGTATAAAAACTCGAAGGCAGGTGATTTTAAAATGGGTTGAGACATGTATATTATTGCAATATTATTTACATAAATATATATTTTGCAAGAGTTGAATTGGTTTATGTTTGTTGACAACTGAATGCATATTTCGGGAAGTGCTCACACAGCACACAGGATTGAGTTCTTTGATGCTTATTTTGAGACATCTGGAGCTTTGGCATCCCTAGAGTAATAACTTGAACTGTTTTCTTGTCTAACTAACCCTATCTGTTAATTTCTCTTTTAAATGATTTTCTTTCAGTGATATCCTTTTGTTACTTACTGATCCATAAAAGGTATTTCAGAATTGGGCATATGAAATGTCACTGAATGGGCAATACCTTACATGAACCAGCACTGTTGAAGAAATTCAGAGTGATTTTTTTTTTGTCTTACTAGTCTTATTAGTACTCCTCCCTGGCCTTTAGTTGGTTACCTTAGAACAAGGTATGTTCTGTTGCCATTTTAATGTTGGCTTTATGAGACCTCTCACTTCACTTCACATATAATTTTGCGTAGAACTGATTTAATATGTGGTATGCAATGGAGTGCCTGAGAGCTCTCCACATGGAGCAGGACCTCATTGTGCTAGGCATTGCACAAATACAGAACAATAAGGTGGAATCTGACCTCAGCTTCTCTCACATGGTTGGTAACCCCACAGTCCTTCATTGTAGGGCAGATGAGGTCTTTAGGTTGCTACCATTATATAAATGATAAATTATATATAATTCCTGTGTAATCTGTTTTAAATATCTAACTTAATTGTACCAGACTATACATTTTCAATCAAAATAGGTTAAATAGTTATAAGAAGTACGACATAAATGCACAAAAATATCACTGTTTAAGTCGGTGCTGGTGAGTCCCAAAATTAATATATTTTAAAACTTATATTTTCTGTACCTGAACTGTAAAAAGGATCTATTGAATGCTTCTGGCTTTGTACAAATATGTGTTTCTTGGTAATTTATATGATCCCCCATCTCCATAGCACTTCTCCTTGAGTACTTCTGTTCTTAAGTCAGAAACTTTAGAAAGTGTCCCTATTGCCAAAAATTTTGCAGTTAAGGAACGAAGAACTAAAGGTCCACTTCTCAAACCATTTATTTTTCCACATATACAAATACGTTTACTTTTCAAGTCAGCAGAGAGAAAGTAGTCCAGGTGGAAAGTCAAATTTAAAATACAGAGTTTTAATTTATGTAACATTTATAAAAACTGGCACATACTGATAGAACATTGACAAAACATGTTGACATACTTTAAAGCAGCACAAGGAAGACAATTGCACAAGTAATAAATCAGTTTGAAATATCCTATATTTGTCAGAGAGAAATTTCTATTGCATTTTTCATTTGTTTGTTACCCCCGTCAACTCTTGTAGCTCATGTCAACTCATGTCATCATCTAATGGGCCAGCAATAACCAAGTGATTAATAATAATTTGCTGATGCAAAATTGCTGAGAGCTAGAGTAAAATCTATAGCATTCAGAAACTATAGACTCAGTGTTAAAATAAAAAGCCACTGACAAGTTCTCTTCTCATGTATAAGGCCAAACTGAGTTTTTTAAGGGAATGTGATCTTAATGTTGAGATATTTCTCTGATAAAATCTTATTCTTGATAACCTGAAAATGGTCTCTAGAGCAGGGGGGGGGCACTTCACAAATTTTGGCAGTGGTCACGGGCAGTCAGTCCCCCGAAGGTGCAGGGCCTCCAGCAGAAGGGGGAGGAGGAGAATTTGCATGCTCTCCCTATTCCCAGGCCAGTAAAGGCCTGGGAGCAGGAGGAATGTGTAAAGTCGTCCCCCCCCCCCCCCCCCACCAGGGGCGCATATGGTGCCTAGAGGGAACGGCCAGTCGGTTTGAACAGCTGGCAATTCTCTCTAGGCTGCCTGCCCCTGGTGGGGGGGGGAGGAGACTTCTTGTTCCCATGTCTCGATTTGCCTGGGGGTGGGGGGAACGCCTGCCGGCTAGATCAAAGGGGTTGGCAGGCTGGATCTGGCCCGTGGACCCTATTCTACCCACTCCTGCTCTAGAGGTAAATTTTATTTCAAACAATTATTATTGAGACATTCTACCAAGTAATATTAGTCAAAACTAAAACCAGATGTGATGTATGTTTTTAAAATGTGACTTATTACTTTTGTGTATTTTATCTCCTTAAAACTTGATAGAACGCAGCCTATACAACAGTCTATTTCCTGAAAGCTGAAGAGTGTTGCAGCACAGCCAGTACTTATGGCTTCCAATGACAATCCCATACAAGCATGGATATTTGTATTCACTATACATAAGAACAAACACAGACATAGGTAGGAAGCTTTAAAAAAAACAGTTTAGTGTAAAATAAAATGTTTTCTTTGCAAAACAGGTAATAGGCTGCCCATGGTGAGTCCTGTTACCATGTGTAGATTTCAGGAAGGCTTATATTATATACTGAGCAGTGGTAAATTATTTCCTATTAAATTTGTAATAAAAATGTTTCTTTTTCAAACCTGGGTCCACAGATCTATATGATGTCATTCAATCTGAACTTCAGATGCAAGCAGAACCACAAATGTCCCTCTATTAGCCCATTAATATGTATCTGTGGACTTGTTTTTTTGAAGAAAGGAAATCTGTGAGTAAGCAGGACAAATTTTCCAATTAAACAAACAGCATGATGTTAAATCTGTTTATGGTGTTGTAAGCAAGCTACCAAAACAGAAAGCTGCATAGCAAAGAGCTAACTTATATTTTTGGGAATTTTTAGACCAATGAAAAGCTTGTGTGCTCCCTCTACTTTGTCTGTGACCAAAACCACATGAATGCAATTAACTAATGCAGAAATGCAACAAATAATGTGTTGATTAATCATCAGGCTCCCTATTTTTTAAAAACATCAATAAATTGATGTACATTAATGGAAAAAACCCCACCCTAATTCAGTATAATCAGTCTGGGAAAATTCTTAACATGCCCACCTCCCTAAAATGATTTTTTAACACAGGGTGGGGAACCTCAGACCCAGGGGCTGGATGCAGCCCCTTACCTGCCTGGATCCAGCACCTGAGGCTTAGGCCCCCCCCTGAATTGGGGAGCTTATGCTGGCGCTCCAGTCCCTCCACTACCTCACACACAGACAGTACTGGAACACACACAAGATCTACAAGGCTGGACTCCACTAGGCTCTTGTATATCAGGGGAATGTGCTTCTCCTTCTCAGTCGGGCGCCACATAAATGATGTTTTTGTGTGTTGCCCTCGACTGATTTTTCTGTGGGTCAGTGGCCCCCAACCCAAAAAAGGTTCCCCTGCCCTTTTTTAACTGAGCATGCAAAATGCTAGATTATCTTGTTACCACTTTGCTTTCACAGCAGTGTGAAGTAGATTTTATCCTGTGGCCTGTAAGTATTGACAACAGCTGGGCAAAGCTAAAATAACTATCAAAGAAAAACTGTCCTTATGCTAAACCATATTCAATTACACAATGAGGGTATGTCACAAATAATGCAGAATTGTTGCTCTTTAATGGATGCCATATTTTACCATGTTATAAACTAGGATGTTGAGGATGACCTCATCTAAATTTTCTTTCAAGTCTAGTAGCAGTAAGAAATAAAATTGTTTGTGGCATACACACGAGAGCTCTCCCTCTGCTGGATCTGTAGTAGATTTACACGTTTTTCCCAAAACTGTACTTAACACTGGTGCCCAAACTTGGCAGGAACCAACCACCTTACAATCAGTGCTACTGAAATTAGGCAGAATCTGTTCATCAAAAGCACGGGTATTTTCAAGTGCATTTAACAACCAATATTCTAAACTCTGGCAATTTCACATTCTATAACAAAATCTTTATATAAAGAACTTTTTTAAAAAGGGGATCAGACTTTCATCCAAAGGTTGCATGGAAGATATACAGTAGTTAAATACTATTGATGCAAATATTACTTGAAGGGGTAATGCACATATATAAGATCTTAAGCTTCAGAGGGATAGCTGAGTTAGTCTGTACAGGTTAAACTTAAAAAACAACAAATAGTCTGGTAGCACTTTAAAGACTAACAATCTAGCCATCTACATGTTGTATTAGTCTTTAAAATGCTACCAGACTATTTGTTGTTTTTTAAGTTTATACAAGATCTTGTAATTTAACATAAATATCAGTTCTGCATTATGTGCCACAGAAACTGAATTTTCTGTACCCCTCTCACTGGTTACTAGGTCTGGTTACTTTAGAATTAGATATGGAAGGACTAGATAGAAGAGCATGATAAGGAATTCCAAAGAGCTTTTTTGCTCATCATAAACAGGAGGAGACTTAAACATTCCTGGAAAATTTGACCTAAAATCTGAAGTAATTTAGAGGTCTAAATCCCATTTTCAAAAAACAGGATTTTCATAAAAACCTAAGCAGCTTACGCTCATGTGTTCTGTAAAAAAAAGTGGCTTTTACATGCCTACTCACTTTTCAAACTCATCAGTAATCTAAAAACCATGTTTAAATAAATGACATAGCAATGCTTGAAAATACTGCTCATTTTTCAGAATTTAAAACAGTAAGAGGATTAGCTGGTATGGTTACTGATTTTTAAAGTGGGATAAAGACAGGTGAATTTCAAAATAAGAATGTAAGTTCATGGGTTCAATATTTTGACTGGCCAGTGAATGACTATTGGGTGAGTTTTGGATGTGCAGTTTAATTTTTTTCTTATTTTGGAATCAGCCTGATGAGGGCACTTCCTGCCCACAGAAGAGTGACAGCTGCTTTTACTTAAAGGCAGCATAGTGTCTCCACACTTAGAAAGCAAAGCCATAAGTTGTTTTCTTTTAATTTTACGTTTATTTCGTGGAGGCAGCAATCACAATGCCTTGGTTAGATTGTAATTTTGTGAAAATCTATATCTATCTGTAATGTCTGTCTTAGAAACAGCAGCAGTTTGTGCTAGATGGTATTTCATTGACCGTATACTCTCCAGCACAGAGAATACTCCTGTGTATTAGCTAATCAGACTGCCTGAATAGTCTCCCTGCATTTCATTCAGTTTCAGATTGTTTTAATGGAGCCTTTCTTCTCTTGACTGTCCTTTTAATTTAGTTAACTTGATTTGACAATTCTACATCATACTTATTGTCTGAAGTGTAGCCAAAGGTTGGGCCGAGCACTTTAGATATAAGACAAGGGTCTTATGTATGAACATCAAAGGATGGGTGACCTCAGCAGTTGTTTCAGTTGTGCCCTTACTTTGTATAAGTTAGTGTGAACTTCTTTTTACTAATAAACACTTTGCATGTTTTGACTCAGCCTGGAGAAGATGATATAGCTATTATTAACACTTCTTAAAAATATCAAGAGATCGTTATTTCAAACATATACAAAAGTTTACAGCAGTGCTTCTACATAAACAAAAAGTTAAGGTTTATATTGGAAAATGAATTGAGTAGCCTGGGTTCTTTACACAATGAGTATAAGAGGAAAATCATTTTCTTATTTACAATATTTTTCATTCTCGATCTAAATTTTATAGTCATCTAACAACCACTGTAATGTAGAGAAATTACTTTACCCTGATTTCACAATTGAAACATTAAGCAATAACAATTTTCAAACACCATTATATTTTGGTCAATTTCAAATAGTTACTTTTTTTGAATGTTTCTTTTCAAACAGAAAATAATTACTATGTTTGCCTCCCCCCCAAAAGAATCTGCAGTGTTTAAAAAGTAAGGTATGATAAATATATTACACGCTGGTACAGACCTTGGAACATGAAAATAAATAATCATTTTTACTTGAAACTCAAGTCTTCAAAACTAGAATTTAGATGAAGAAAATGTTGTTCCTGGTCAAAATATCACTATCAGTTAGGTGTATTTAGCTATTTGTACATGATTATTTTATGAAAGTAGATAATCCATAAATAACTATAGTAAGCATTTTAAGTATATCACCAAATTTAAATCTGTGATGCCAAGAAAGTTACATTATATGTAAATACATTTTTACAATCACCTAACAGTGTTAAACAGGAACCATTAAAGGTTCATTATTTTCATATAATACACAGAACACTTTAATGCTAACTCTCTTCCCTTAAAGCAATTAGTTAAAATATCTTTTGTTTAATAAAAAAGGCATGTTTCTGTTTACAAAATACAATTTAAGAAGTCTGCTTAGGAATCTCTCAAATGCTGGCAAGCATCTTTCCAACAATTAGAAACTAACATCCCACTCAGCATTACCAGATCTGTGTCCGTCATCAAGAAGCACAGTCTGGATTAGGCAAAGCTAGTGCTGAATAGTTTAGGCCTCAGCAGTTTCCTTCATGGACATTCCAAAAAGGTATCTTAAATCAGGTATTTGAGATGTTGGTTCCAGTTATGCAAGGCTATGTGGAAAGATGAAATCCGTGTCTCCCTGTTTTTGCCTGCCTGTGTTTGGTTTTTTCCTTTGCCATTTAGGGTCTTTAAGTAACCTGAAGAAGAGGAGAGATGATAATGACAGCATTTAAATTCAAATGCAAGAGGATAAATGGGTGCCTACATACTGTGAAATACATTTTTAAAGAATTTTGTACACAAAATATTATTGGCAGCTTTATTACTTGAATTCTTATGAAATAAATACAAACAGTATCTTGATACTTAAGAATGAGTGGAAAGGAAATATGGAAGCTCCATGTGATATGGAATGGTGAGTGCAAGGTTTTCTTCCTTCCTAACTAGTAGTGACCTCTCGAAGAAATCTTTTGGAGTTACTTCAGGCCCAGTGCTAATCATAAACTGGTATGACTGATTGTCATATACAGAAATGGTACATTGTCACCTTGAATTCTGCACTTAGCTTGCTTAAGATAAAGATTCAGAAAGGGATAATAAAATTCTTAGAAATACGTGTGATGGAGTTTCTATATAGAGATTTAAAAAACAATTATTTGCAGCTTAGAGAGAGGAGTGATTATATATGGCAGGATTTTTTAATTAAAAGGGCACATGTGGAAAAATCTGTTAGCATGCTTCATTACCTACAGAACTCATTGACACAGTATATGGTGAAGCCAAATTACATGATAAGAGTCTTTTAAAAGGACTGGCCATTTATCAGGTTACCTAATGTGATGGACCCTAGGACTATGGCATAATAGATAAAGTAAAACTCTTCTGTTCCTAAGCAATTTTCATGCCATTTAGGTTTATATTTATCTTCAGGCTATCACAAGGGCTAGACTGACATGATTTTCTGCAAATGCTTTTAACGGAAAAGTTTTCCGTTAAAAGCATTTTTGGAACAGTGCGTCTAGATTGGCACGGACGCTTTTCCGCAAAAGCACTTTTTGCGGAAAAGCGTCCATGGCCAATCTAGACGCGCTTTTGCACAAAAAAGCCCCGATCGCCATTTTCGCGATCGGGGCTTTTTTGCGTAAAACAAATCTCAGCTGTCTACACTGGCCCTTTTGTGCAAAAGTTTTGCGCAAAAGGGACTTTTGCCCGAACGGGAGCAGCATAGTATTTCCGCAAAAAGCACTGATTTCTTACATTAGGAAGTCAGTGCTTTTGCGGAAATTCAAGAGGCCAGTGTAGACAGCTGGCAAGTTTTTCCGGAAAAGAGGCTGATTTTCCCAAAAAACTGGCCAGTCTAGACACAGCCAAGGGGAATAAACAGGACTGCCAATGAAAAGGAATGTGTATAGGTTTGTCCCAATAGTGATTGATACCTATAAGCATAGAGTCTTTATGATCTATTTGACTGGTTATTGTACTTCACTATAGATTATCAACTATGCTTCTGGAAAAAAAATCTAAATTGTGCCTTGAAAAAATAGAATGCATGTTTGATTTTCAAAGAAGTAGCATATGTCATACCTGCATAAACATACTTCTGGTAGTTACGGATATTATTCCATACTGTCATATTGTCCTGCAGGTTTTTCATCTTTAGTCTGGGTATTGTCTGGTGAGCTCTGCAAAGGTGATGATGTGAAGCCCCGATACTGTCTACTTGACTTGGTTAACTTTTTAAGTTCACTGGCAAATGAAATGCCTTTTCTTTTATCATCTCGTGCTGCCTATTAAAAAAAACATACACAGCAGAAACAGTTAAATTACAGGAATGTGTCAGTTCATTGATTCTTTAGGTTTTGAAATATTATTTGGATTTCATGTGAGGGCAAGTAGCAGGATTTTTCATAGCTTCCTTATGTCAGGTTCACAAAAGCAGTGTCCTTGACTGTCGACAGCAAAAATTATTTTAAAATTAGAGAACTTCAATGTTGCTAAATACAGTGTAGATAAATTGTGTTAAGGGTTCAACTGTGATCACAATGTATTTCCTAAAGTGCAGTGCTGGAAAAGGAACCATATTCTTGCCTGTGGCAGATAAGTCTAAATATCTCCAGACACAGCAGTACAGCTGCTTTTTCACAGTCTGGGAATAAAGGAAAACAAAATGAAACAGATCACAGAGATCTGCAAAGCTGCTGTTGTTTGAAATTGTATTTAGCCCAGGGTAATACAGTAGGGAGATGGGGTGCAGCATTACAGGAGGTGGAACAGGAGATGGTCCTGAAAGGTTAACATTTCTAGATGTAGTAGCAGGGTCAGTACAATGTAGGAGAGCCAACAATGCCTGCTGACAGGTTTTTCTTAATGTAACTAATGTTTTAACAAGGCCCTTTATTTTAATTTTTTATTTTGTTAAACAGTTTTTGGATTTAAATTTTAAAAAGGTGAAAATTGGTGCAAAGATTAACTTAATAGTTTTCTGAGATACTCAGGGATAGTAGGACAGAAAAAAAAAAGCAGTGTATAGAGAAAAGTAACAGTACTTCTGACTCAGTTCCCATGCTGGAAGGAAAGAAAGCAATTCAATAACCTTCCACCACCCCCCTCCAAGGAGTGGTCAGCTCAGAAACCTGGGTTTGGACCCTTTATCCCACCCACCTTATAGACCAACAAACCATTGCAATGTATTCTTCTGAAAGTTACCCCACAACATATTCATTGAAGCTGTGGGGAAGGCAACATGAAGTCTTGGGGTAAAGGACACTCCATTCTGTTTCTCCCCTCACTTGTTGGCTTTGTTTACCTAGTATGTAAAAATAGACCTTTCTTGTCTTTGTCTGAAGATTGGACGGGACAAACACACCTAAGGCAGACCTATTTAACCAAGTCCACCTGGCATGCTTGGTTTAAGCACCCATTAGTCATAATTCTAGCATACGTTCAGAACACTTAATACTCACGATGTATATTTATCACACAAACATTAATGAAGAATTAGTTTTTCAAATGATACCTCATATATGGAAAATTATGGTGTGTACTGGGGTGATAGTATCATAATTCCTTCCACTGTAAAATCTAAATCCTTCATTTTTTGGTTTTTCAAATTCCCAGCTTTTACAAAAGCTACTTAATCAATTTTAACTTTTTTTCACTCAGTCTGGACTGCTCAAATACATGAAAATACTGATTATATGAAGAAAATCCAAGACATTACATTATTAATCTACATGTAAATATGATGATGTCAAAGTAACACAATATAGTGGAAGTTACACACCCATCAATAGACATGTATGTTCATGCTCAAACAAACCACGGGAACTCTGCAGACCCTGAATCAGGAGAGATGATTGCTTGGTAACCTCAAGTGATAAGCAAGCGAATCAACTGAGTTATATGCAGTATTACTGTATTATAAAAGTGCATAAAGTGAAGTCTTCTGAAAATGATATGCTGTGATTAATATTACTGAGAAATTTCTATATTAAACTATCTGAAAAAATATGGATTATTTACTTAATGATATTACATTTTAAAGTCTGAGACCAAATTAGGGAGAAAGAGATTCCCACCCAGACAGAAGGCAGCTATTTACCTGTCATCTATATAAAGTATGATTATATGTGGAATAAAAAGAATGGAAGGTTCATTTCCATATAGGGGAATGGGAAGTCCATAGGAAGGGCTTCCTGCCTCTTGGAGTAAAGTCATAGCTTTGGAAGATACAAGCAAATACAAAAATCCATGTTTGGCATTCATCACTAGACAGGTACAAGGGAAAACAACTCTAGCAAGCTGAGAAAGATGGGTCTTTCAGCTAAAATGTGGCTGAAGACTCTAAATACATGTAAGACTCTTACTTAGGCAAAGAACTTTCAATCCAAGAAGATAACGAAAGCCATCTCTGTGTGCTTCTCTGGAAGGTCCTGACTGAATGAAAGTCAGCCCTGGCTGAGAAGGAAGATTGGTCAGAGGAACTATCTTGAACAATGACTTTACCTTACTGAGATTAAGTTTTAGATGTGTGTGTTCACTTTTATTTGCTTGCAACTCTTTCTAATTTTATTCCTTTTACTTGGCATCGCCTAACCTCTGTTCTATTAATAAGTGTTTTATTTATACCATAAACCAACAATCTGAAACTGGCTTTGTTAAAAGCCAACTTCCCATGTGCATTGGCTCCTGGAAAGTCAATTCTCCCCCCCCCCCCCAATTTAACTGCTGAGATTTTCAGTGGTTACATTGGTACTTAAACACATTTTAACATTCCTAGTGGATAGTGACTTAGGCTGGGAGCTACAGCAGAAAAGTATTGTAAGACACCCAAAGTTGCAGGACAAGTAGTGATACCCCTTCACTGGTGTGGAATGCACCCCTAATCCACAACAGGTCTATTAGATAAAGTAAATTAAGGAGGAAAAGCATTTTGCTCTCTACAACTGTGCTTGGAGCCTTTCAGAGAATGAACCTGTGTGATCTGCTGTAAGTTTTGTGCCATCTCACCTCCCAGCTAGCAAGGTCAATAAAACATTGACATGAATGTTGGAAGCACTCATGTAACACAACAATTTAGACCTTTAAAAATCCCTGCTCAGCTGCCATCACATTTAGTAGTTTCTTGAATGTCCACTGGTGGTAAGCACATAGCCAACTAAGCCTGGCAGGATTCTCAGATTAGGCATTTTCTCCCCCTCCCTCCAATCTATCTCATCCACAACAGCAGGCATGCTCTGAGGCCACCAGAGAGCATGCCTGCCAGATCAGGTATCTGCTCCCTTGGTAGCCAGTTGTTCAGTGGTTAGTGTTCAGGATGTGGCAGACCGCAGTTGAAATCTCCACTTACCAGGATGTGGAACAGGCACTTGAACCTATGTTTCTTGCCTCCGAGAGCCATAACCCCTGGGGCATTAGGGGGTTGATCTTGTGATGAAGCTGTTCCACTTTGTATTAAATATCTAGATCAGTGATTCCCAACCTTTTTTGGCTGGAGGAACACTTAAAATAATTTTTTATATCCCGAGGAACCTCTATCTATGAAAACGTTTGCTTGGCCAGAAAACATTGACAGCGGGGAGCGCAAGTCAATTACTGCTAAATAACTGTCAAGAAAATGTATTTGTAAAGAGCTGTTATATATATATATATATATATATATATATATATATAAATAATGTCAGCTTACATTGTAAGAAATTTTTATTTATTTATTCCACGATTTCGCACGGAACCCTGATTGGGAAACACTGATCTAGATCTTTATTGGGCCTGTGAGAGTGAAATGATTTGGGCTGTCTCCTAGGAGACCCTGGTTTTAATCCCTGTACCAATAAATATTTTATACAAAACAGAACAGCTTCAACAGAAAAGATTCACATTCTCATTCAGAATGCCCTATTTGTAGCTCAGTAGTTAGGGCACATCAGTGAGGGGCACCTGGATTTACAGGCAGAGTGGGGGATTTGAACTGGCTTTATCTGCTGGGTGTTGGGGATAACGATGAGGTCTCCAACTTGTTTGAGAGGCTTGACCTGGTTTAGGTGAATTTGAGGGAGAAGGGGGCCGTTCCCGCCAGTTCAGAATTAGGTACCTGAGCCCCGTTGCGGGGCAGGGATTGGACCATGCCATTCGGCATGTGCTACTGGTTAGTTTTCTGGTTTCTGTGAATTCCATCCTTTTGGAGCATCTCTCGCCTCCTGTGCATTATAGAAGAAGTTAGGGTGCCCAATTCTGGAATGAGGATTGCACTGGATGGCAGAGCACCTAAAGACAAGCCACTGTACTGCCAAACCAATGTACTCTTTGTGGTTACAGAACCTCTTGCACAGCATTCTCAAACTGTGGGATGGAACCCCAAAGTGGGTGGAAGCCCTCTTAATGGGGTTGCCAAGACTAGTTTAGACGTGGTGGGGCCTGGACCATAGGCGAAGCCTGACACCCTCATGACCTGCAGCCAAAGCTGACGCCTGAGCCCCACCAGCCAGCTTCAGCCATGGGTAGTATAGCTTGGATTATAAGCCTCTGCCCCCCTCATCCCACCGCTGGGCCTGGGGCATTGGCCTTGGGTGTGCTCAAGCTTTGGTCCCCCCCCTCCTGAGGTTGTGCAGTAATTTGTGGTGTTAGAAGGCAGTCACAATGCAATGCAATTTGAGAACCCTTGCTGTAGCACAGGGGTGGCCAACCCATTTAACCGAGAGCCAAAACAGTGGCAGAAAAAATGCAAGGAGCTACACCAGAATTGTCAAACCAAAAAAAAAAAAAAAAGCCCCCCAGAACAAAATTGTTGAGCAAAAACAAAAAATTCAATTTTTTTAAAAGGAGGCTGCCCCTTTAAGATGGGTGCCATTTTTAAAACCCTGCAGCTCTGACCTGGTAAGCACAGGCAAGGCGGGGACCGTTGGGGGGTGGCCGTAGGTGCAGCTTTGCGAGCCGCAGTTTTGCGAGCATGTGGCTTGCGAGCTACGGGTTGGCCACAGCTGCTGTAGCGGGATCAGACCTGAAGTATATGCGCAAAAGACTGAAAACATGGCATATCAGGAATGTACTGTTATGTTGCAAGGAAGCTTTATGCTACATCCAGCCTAAAATGTTCTTCTGACTCTTGCAGTGCATCTGTTCTCACTCACCTTGTGTCTAGTTGAGAATGGTTGGAGATCTGTCTTTTTGGAGTTTGTGAGGTGTGGGAGGTTTTTATTTGGTAAAAATGAAGTGGAATCAAATTAGCACATTCATTTTAAAATTAAAAACAGTCTCTGGCTATGTTTTCATTTACTATTCCAAATATTTGATCATATACCATTTTTAAAACTAACAAAAGGGTTTTCAGTCACTCACCTGAACCTGTTCTTTAAGTTTAAGGATAAACTTTCCTGCTCCCTTCCACTTGCTTTGAGCCTGAAATACGCACTCATGATCAGAGAGAATTCTCTGTGATGGTTTAGCTGTTGAAGACTTTTTGTTCGTTAGCTCTTTGGTCACCTCCTCCAAGAGGACGTAATCATTTGGGTTAGGATTGCTTAGAATGCTGTAGGAATACTTCGCTTTACAAAGAGTCTGTTAAAAAAAAAAAGACAAATTAAAGACATAGTAACCCCCCTGTGTTTTGCTCAGTCCAAACTTGCAGACGCAAAAGGCTTCTTTGCTGAGTATCTGTTCCATTACCTGAGACCAAAACTCAGTTAACATTTCTTGTATGAAGCCACCTCTAGCAAATTAATACGGAACTTAGTGGAAACAAGAAAAACTGAAAAGCTTTTTACCTGTTGTATGACATCCTGTGCTGTGCTAAAGCGCAGAGCTTTTATGACTGTGCGAGGCTGCTCTGGGGAAACATCATGCACTTGAACAAAGAAGCTGTCATCTTCAGAGATAAAATTTGCATCTTCTTTCTCTTCTTGAAAAAAGTTTCTCTCACTCAAATTCTGTAGAAAAATAAAGAAAACAAAATTATATTTAGTTGAGGAAAGTCACCAAATGGTTGGATTTTTAAAGGCTTTTACATGATATAACAGGAATGTTAATGCACTTTAATTCCCTAGAGCAGACTGCCACGTCTCACTTTCTGCCAAATTGTAAAGGTGTTTTGATGGTGAGTGGTGTCCAGTGTTCCTTCTAATATTTTCGATCCGTGGGCAGGCTGAATTTTTTTGGGTGGGATGAAATTTCTTATGTGCAACACCAATATTGAGATTTTAAACAGTCCTTATGTATGGAATATAATATATTAAAATAAGAGATAGTTAACAAGGAGAAATGGTTATGATATTTAATATGAAATCAAATGAAAATGAAAATTAACACTACCCGATGGCTGTGTCTAGAGTGGCAACTTTTTCCGCAAAATCATCTGCTTTTGCGGAAAAACTTGCCAGCTCTCTACACTGGCTGCTTGAATTTCTGGCAAAGCACTGACGATCTCATGTAAGATCGTCAGTGCTTTTCCGGAAATACTATGCTGCTCCCGTTCAGGCAAAAGTCTTTTTCCGAAAGACTTTTGCGCAAAAGGGCCAGTGTAGACAGCACAGTACTGTTTTTTGCAAAAAAGCTCCAATCGCGAAAATGGCAATCGGGGCTTTTTTGCGGAAAACCGCGTCTAGATTGGCCACGGACGCTTTTCCGCAAAAAGTGCTTTTCCGGAAAAGCATCCTGCCAATCTAGATGTGCTTTTCCAAAAATGCTTTTAACAGAAAACTTTTCCGTTAAAAGCATTTTCGGAGAATCAAGCCAGTGTAGACGTAGCCTTAGAGTACATGTATCATCATCCTTTCTAACAACTCAAGCTAATAAACATACCAAAATGCAGATTGTCCACACATAGCTCAGCTTTAAGATGTTACACAAACCTATGCATCAACTAGAAATAGAATTTGCAAAGAGAGCATGACTACACAATAGTTACTGACATGGGAAAGAAGAGTAAAAGGCATTCACTAAGGGTGTGTCTAGACTACAAGGGTTTTTTGTAAAAAAGTGACCTTTTTTTGGAAAAACTTCCCCTGCATCTAGACTGCTGCTGCATTCTTTCGAAAGTAAATCAAAAGAATGTGGCAGTTTTTTCGACCGCGGAAAACCTCGTTTTATGAGGAATAATGCCTTTTTTTGAAAGTGCTCTTTCGAAAAAAGGCGCTATGTAATGCAAACTGTGTTTTTTCGAAAAAGAGCATCCAGACTGCCTGGGTGCTCTCTTTTGAAAAAAGCGGCTTGCTTTTTCGAAAGTACTGGTTGTAGTCTAAACACTCTTTTTTGAAAGAGGCTTTTTTGAAAGTATCTTTCAAAAAAGCCTCTTTTGAAAGAGGCTTGCAGTCTAGGTGTAGCCTAAGACTTATATTATACAGTGTTTCTGGGGAATGTTTAGGATCCATGCTATAGAAGAACAAGTGAAAGAGACCTGTAAAAACAGATAAAAGGTCTCACTTTCACCTTCTGTGTGTTGCCAACTAAAAAAGCAGAAACCCTAGAAAAAACAAATACATGGCTCCAGTGTTTGTAGACAGATGTATGTTTCAGAGAGCTTGCAAATAAGGTTTCATCCCACACAACAATTAGCATCTCCCTAGTACTTGCTACTTCTGACACATAAGAGCCAGAACTCTACCACAACTTAGCACAGATCTGGCCTTAGTGCAATACATTTTACCATGGATTAATTAGTAATACAGGATTTTAAAAAATCATTAAGATCAGAGTTTTAGATATCTGCAACATTCAAAAAAATTGATAAAATAATCTTTTTCTTTCTTACCGTAAGCCATTAACACCTATGTAAACTTTGTTTGAAATGTAATCATGCAAATGTCCTGGCGCACACACCCCATGCAGCCCGCTTTCCCCACACTCAGCCAGAGAGGACTGCACCAAGTGAGTCAGAACACCCCAAACAAACTCCTCACTGCACAGATGCAAGCACCACCCACTCACACTCTTTCCTCCACGTACCTCTGTGCAATATGCTCACCTCAGCCTAGCTGGGGGCTGGTATAAAATCCTGCTTCTCAAAATTGCAGGCACAAACAGGCCTCCAGGACACACAGCACAAACAAACTTGCTACCCCTCCTCCATCTCACCTCAATGCCAGCACCTACCCAACCCCTCTTTCCCTCACCTACCTCATGCAGTCAGCCCCTTACCTCCCCCTTCCCAGCTTAAGAGACTTGAGGAGAGTGCTGAGTTTCTGCCTCTCTCTCCCATTCAGACGGGACTCTTCAAACTCCACTCCCATCTGACTCCATCCCCCCCAGCCAATTACTCCCTCTCTCCTCCCCCTTCTCCTCCTCCCCCCAACCCCTTATTCCCTCCTTATTTGCTCTGGGAGCTGCTCCATTTCAAGCACCAGCAGCTCCATTCAAAGCTGCTGCTTAGTGAGATGTTCTTCCCCCTGCTGGTCAGCTGAGCTCCCTGCCTTTGCAGGAGCTCTGAACCTCTGAGCAGGGCTCAAAAAACGGCTGCACAGCTTACAGGGATCTTTGGTGGTGTCCCATGAAGACTAACAACCTTCACACTAGTTGTCAACTGTGATTTTAAATGGATTTTGACCAATGTTTTCAGAAGTGATGGGCTCATACATTAACTTAATATATTTATTTTCTCACACAAAACTTAAACTGAATTTAAACCCCCAAGCAAATGTTCACTTCATAACCTTTTGCTTTGTGGATGATGAAATAAATGCATCAAAATAAGATTGGGTGGGCCTACGATAAAAGACGCGCAATAAAAATTTTATTAAACCAAGCTGCAAGTGTAGAAACACAAAGGGGTAAAAATAATGTCTCTGCAAATTCATCAGATAACATTTGCACTGACAGAACTTTTTATTCTCAAGCATCCCAAGAACTTTTCCACTTAAACTCCCATAAATTGTGTGTATTTTTCTAAAGATGCAAATGGATTGGTATGGTTTCTCACATGAATAATGTTCCAATTAAAGAAGTGCCATTGAGTGCTGAACTTATCAACAGGAGTTTCATATGGCAGTGCTCCTGAAAACCAGATCATTTCATTAGGTGCTTTTCTACTTCTGATTTTTCTCTCTGAACCCAAACTCCTCATAGATGTCCTCCCAGCAGCTAAAACTGACTTTCCTCTAGAACCTCACCTATGTCTTCATTTTGTCACTGACAACTTCACCATTTTCTCAGTTCAAGGTCCTTTATCTCTCTATATATATTAAAGAAAAAATGTCCAGTGGGGCAACAGAGTGATGTCATCACATGACTCTACATTGCCCTACTCCCCAGCCTCAAGAGAGTCCCCAGAAGGGGAAGAGGCAGCCATGACTCAGGGTTCTCATCCCCGCCTTGGGGGGGGCACACCTGGCTCCTCTGAAGGAGGGCCTGGGGAAGGTAACAGTGGCTCCTTGCTGTGCTACGGACCCTGAGGCTCCTGGATCCAGTAAAGAACCACCCACATGTGCCTGGAGCTCCAGCCTGGACCCCTCCCCTACTCCCGCAAGATTAGCACGCAAGCATCAGCTCCCTGTGGAAGAGTGGGGAGAGAAGAAAACCCCAAGGCTCCCTCCCCTCCCTAGCAGCTGGGTCTGACGAAGACCTTGGCCCTTCCCTCCCTGGCAGCCGGGGTGGGGGGGAGAGGCCAGGGCTGGCATGGCCCCCGGCAGCCAGGGGGAGAGCTGTGCTTGCTTACTCCCAAAGACTGGAGTTGGCGAGTGTAGTGAGCAGGGGGCACCGCCCCCTAGCCAATGTAAATAAAAATAAGCCTTGCTGTCTCTATAGCATACTCTTGTTAATAGCTGCAATCTAGTTTTCCGACAGCTATGTCCCTCATCTGCCTTACTCCTTTCATTCCTTATATTTGACACCCCTCCATATCAAATCATTGTTAAAAGTCTTAAACTCCTTCAAGGTAGGAGACACTATTTTCTGTACAGTTCCCAGTATAATAACAGCTTGATTCTGATTTATACAAATACTAAATGATGATTACATTTCAGAGATCAACAGGGCGGTATGAAGTTGTTACACAGATTCTAAATGGTAGATGCATAAAACTTGACAGTGCTCAGCTGTCTTCTGTGAATTCTGTGTGGCAATAAGATTATCTTCCAGTTAGCAAATAGGTTAGCTCTTAAGTCTCCCTCTCCCTCTTGTGATCATTATTTTTAGCTATGTATGTAAATGACAGTTTTTCCAAAACAGACTTACTTCCTCTTGGGTTTTAAAGATAATTCTTCCAACATATCCTTCTTCTGGGAACCAGCTGTTCAAAAGCTGCACTAACCCTTCCTCAGGACCAATCACTCTCTGGAATGGCGGTTTCCTGAACTCAGTCTTTTCTTTGGATATAAAACATTTTTCCTCCATCAGAAAATAATCTAGAGTACAGGATTCAGTGCTTTTTGTGGTAGCCAAAATCTGAAACAACACACCACGTACACAACTATTAGAATGCTAGACATAAACAATGCATGTTTGGCAGCTATGAATGAATGTTTATGAAAAAACTGTTATGATCAATTATTTAATTCTGGGGTATAGATAAGTATTTCTAATGTGTTATTCATAACTAACATACAGATCTCTTTAGACAACCCAAACTGTTCAACTAGTTGAATTTATGTCTGTCCAGACAATTAATAATCCCAGGATTTTCTCACTGCTGAAATAATGCTTGTTGAGTTAAAGCAGTTTTAGGATTTTTTACTCATGAACTAAGACCGTTCAACTGTTACTCTGGAGCAATTCATAGTATATACAGGCAGTCCCCGAGTTACGCGGATCCGACATAAGTAGACCAGGGAGAGGAAGCAAAGCGGCGGAACACGTGGGCAGTGGACAGGGCTGTCCGCTGCCCACGCGCTCCGAGGCTTGGCTCTGCTTTGCCCCACCCCCGTCCCCCTGGTCTGCAGACCAGGGGGACGGGGGGGGGGGGGGGGGCGCAAAGCAGAGCCAAGCCGCGGAGCGCCCGGCCAGCTGACAGCCCAGGTGCGTCTGGGCTGTCAGCTGATCGCGCGCTCCGTGGCTTGGCTCTGCTTTGCCCCCCCCCCCGTCCCCCTGGTCTGCAGACCAGGGGGACGGGGGGGGGGGGGGGCAAAGCAGAGCCAAGCTGCGGAGCGCGCGATCAGCTGACAGCCCAGACTCATCTGGGCTGTGAGCTGGCCGGGCGCTCCGCGGCTTGGCTCTGCTTTGCCTCTCCCCCCCCCCTGGTCTGCAGACCAGGGGGACGGGGGGGGGGAAAGCAGAGCCAAGCCGCGGAGCGCGTGGTCAGCAGACAGCCCATATGCGTCTGGGCTGTCTGCTGCCCGCGTGTTCCGCCGCTTTGCTCCCCGTCCCCCTGGTCTGCAGACCAGGAGGACGGGGAGCAAAGCAGAGCAAAGCCACGGAGCCCGAGGGCAGCGGGACAGCCATGGCGCGTCTGGGCTGTCCCGCTGCCCCCGTGCTCCGTGGCTTTGCTCCGGACACCTGTGGTACAGCAGCTGGGGCGCTGCCAGTTGGTCCCGTAGCGCCGCTCTGGGCGCTACTGGACCAACCGGGCAGCACCCCAGCTGTTCTGCCCCAGGCATCCTGATTCAGCCACTGCTGGTCAGATTCAGCAGCGGCTGAATCAGGACGCCTGGGGCAGAGCAGCTTGGGTGCTGCTGGGTTGGTCCAGTAGCGCCAAGGAGCGGCGGCGCTACTGGACCAACCCAGCAGCACCCCAGCTGCTCTGCCCCAGGCATCCCCAAGTCAGCCGCTGCTGAAACTGATCAGTGGCTGACTACAGGAAGCCCCTGCCCCGGGCTCCCTGGAATCAGCCACTGATCAGTTTCAGCAGCAGCTGACTTGGGGATGCCTGGGGTTCTTAAGTTGAATCTGTATGTAAGTCAGAACTGGCGTCCAGATTCAGCCACTGTTGTTAACTGATCAGTTTCAGCAGCGGCTGAATCTGGACGCCAGTTCCGACTTACATACAGATTCAACTTAAGAACAAACCTACAGTCCCTATCTTGTACGTAACCCGGGGACTGCCTGTAGTCTTGCTCTTTATTAACCGCTTTTCTAGTACAGGCAGTCCCCGGGTTACATGGATCCGACTTACATCGGATCCCTACTTACAAACGGGGTGAGGCAACCCCGTACTAGCTGCTTCCCCCCAGCAGACCAGGGAGACGCGAAGCTAGGCCCCCCCCCCCCTCCGGCAGCAGACCAGGGAGATGCGGAGCAGCTTTTCTCAGCAGACACCTCAGCTTGAGAATAAAGGACTGAGGGAAGTGAGGTGTGGGAGAATAAAACTGAGCTCTGGAGAAAGGTTTGGCTAGAGTTTCCCCTACAATATGTACCAGTTCCGACTTACATACAAATTCAACTTAAGAACAAACCTACAGTCCCTATCTTGTACGTAACCCGGGGACTGCCTGTAGTATTTTCTCAAACTGACCCAATCACATAATAGCCAACAATACTCCAAGACAGCAACTGTTGTGAGGAAGGGATTTAAGTGGTAGATTCGACATTCTCATGACATTCTTTCTGGCTAGATCAGAAATACCTCTAGAACTGTCGGTCTTGTGGTATTTGGCCTTCTGCTCCTGCCAGGATTCTGAAGTATAGTGGGCAAATGTTACATTTAACCAACACTTTTCAAATCATGGCTCAATCTGAATTTTGCACAAAGCTTCAGATCATTCCTTATTTTAATTGATTCCTAATTATGATTGTCAGAGAGTTGCAGAAAAATTGGACTTAGGTTGACAACACATTCAGTTGGCACGTAATTGCACAGGTAGTGTGGAAGTTTCAAGACAATGCACTTTCTGTCCATAGACTGGGATTTGAGTCATTCTGCAATGTCCTAATACTGCAAAATCATGGATCACTCTTGCTTCATTTTAATATTGTGATATCCTTTCACACAGAAGATTATTATACCTTTTTCTTAAGAAACAGTTACCTATCTTATGATAGCTCTGGTTCTCTGAGATGTGTGATTTCTAAGGGTATGTCTAGACTACATGCCTCTGCCGACAGAGGCATGTAGATTAGGCTACCCAGCATAAGAAAATGAAGTGGCAATTTAAATAATCGCTGTTTCATTTAAATTAAAATGGCTGCCGCGCTGAGCCGTTAAGCTGTTTGTTGGCTCAGCGCACTAGTCTGGACGCTCTGCAGTCGACATCAAAGGCATTTGTTGACCGCCCCGTTATGCCTTGTGGGATGAGGTTTACTGGGGTGGTCGACAAATACCTTTGATGTCGACCACGGAGCGTCCAGACTAGTGCACTGAGCCGACAAAAAGCTGATCGGCACAGCGCGGCAGCCATTTTAATTTAAATGAAGCGGCGATTATTTAAATCGCCGCTTCATTTTCCTATGCCAGGTAGCCTAATCTACATGCCTCTGTCGCCAGAGGCATGTAGTCTAGACATACCCTAATATTCCACTACTGATGCCTATGAGTCCAATACACTTTTTCCCATGGATTTATATAGTGGCATTATATTTTCCTGTCCTACTACCTTTCCTTTCCCTAATGCATCCTAACATTCATTTTGCCATATCAGTCAAAAAAGGAGGAAGGTGAGATACTGCCTGGCACATAGCTAGTTACTGCTGGTTCTTGTGACCTTCTCTATAAGGCAAGTGGACATACTTACTTGATGAAGAAGCTGTGCTGCTGTAGTCTCTTCACTTACAGTGAAAACAGTAAAGGGTTCAGGGCCTGGAATTCCATGTATTGTGACCTTGTACGATATTGAGGCTCTTCTCTCCTCTGTGCTAAACAGCTGTGGAAAAGACATATAACATTTTTTTCAGATATACATTTATAGGTCACAGAAAAAGTGTATATAACATACTTCCTCTTAGTATGTTTTTGGGCTTTTAATTAGTTTTTGTTCTGCTGTTACCTATTGCAAAAGTGATAGCTAGTAGATTAATGTATCTGATATATCAAACAAAACATGACACCAGCAAATGGGATTAATAATACATTTTCAAAGAAATAATTTTTTTTAAAAGTCCAACACTGTAAGTTGTTTTATATATACCCCTGGAGAATTCCCTTCTCCTATTAGAATTCTATAATCTTCACATTTTTTCACCCACCTTAGCTCTCTAATATTGTGGGACCAACACAGTGACAACACCACCAACGGCCATTTCACTGCGTCAGACAGAAGCAGCTGCCTCTGACTTGCATCACTTTCGGTCTCAACTGAACTGTTAATGATACATTCATAAAGAAATAAGACACTGGACAGCTTTGCTCCCACCGATGTGACAAACACTGAATATGACACAAGGATCTAGTTCAGTGATACTCAGACTGAAGCTCCTGAGCCACAAGTGGCTCTTTAATGTGCCTCCTGTGGCTCCTTGCAGCACATGGCTCCTTGCAGCACATGTTAAGACATCGAGTGATTTAATTATTAATCAATCTACATTAAAAGCATCCTGATTGGTTAATACTATGTTATTAACCAATTAAGTTATGAACTTATTTTCTCTGAGAATATACGTATTTGAGAAAGTATTTGAATCTGTCTGTGTCCATCCATCTATGAGTATGTTTGTTCAAGAACTCCTAAGCAGTAAGAGCTAGGACCACCAAATTTGGTACATAGCTTCCTCTTACCATAACTTAAAGCAAGGTAAGGATTTGGTTGTGCCAGGACAATGAGATGTGCATGGAATGCAACTGTTTCCCATCAAATGGAAAGGGAGGGGTGTGATAGCAGGAACAGTTATACCCAAGAATAACCACAAGGGGGCAACAAGCATGGGGATAGGTTTACCCCAGAATGACCACAGGGGGGCAGCAAGTTTCAGCCGCTGGCTGGCAGCACAGCCCCTGCCACCCTGGGGAGCAGCGGTTGGCTGGCCAGCATGGCCCTCATTGGCCTGGGCCGCCCATGGGGAGAAGCCACTGGCTGGGCTGCATGGCTCCCCCCATCCCATGCCAACCCTGGGGAAAAACAACACTCCACCTAGCTCTGGGAAGAAGCAACTGTCCAGGCTGTGTGCCTCTCTACCATCCTGCCCTCGGCCGGCCCTAGAAAGAAGCCACACCTCCTCTGGGCCAGACTTGTGGAGAAAAGTTGTGTAGCTTGAAAGCTTGTGTCCACCAAGAGAAAGTGGTCCAATAAAATGTTATCTCACCCATTTTGTGTCTCCAATGTACTATTGCAGTTTATTTGTCATTTAGAACACATGAACAAATATATTTGATATGCACATAAAGTAAATTACCAAAGAAGTAGGCACAACATTCCCAGGGGGATTTTCTTCCATCCTCCGACTATTTATGAATAAACTTGAGATTTCTAAGGCTTCATTGTGTAAGTTTTGTAGCTGGAGATGTCTATACCCTAAAATAATATGTCATTGGAAAGAGAAAACTTGTCAAGCATATTATGTTAAAGAGCAATACATGATTTATAAAGTTGAAAACTTGAGCATCTAAGATGTTGCTATGCCTGAACTATTAAGGAATGTAATGGTTTGAATTAAAATTCCTGTTTATGCAACAACATGGGCATGATCCTATGAAGTGCTGAGTACGTCTGGAGACTGAGTACTGAAGTCTTTCCTTCTTTTGTGTTGAGACTATTTTATGCTACCACAGCAGCACAAGGAAGCCTTGGGATCAGCTTGACCACCCTCTTGAGGATTTTCTGGTTTAGAAAAAATCCTTTGTGACAGTTACTGTAGCAACCTTACACTTTGCCCATCGCCCCTTTCCAGCCATTGGTGCAGGGAGCATAGCTATGAAAAAGGGGGTATGGGTGGGACATCTTTTTGCCTCGTAATCACCACTTACTCGAATGGTTTCAGGGAGCAAAGTGTAACCAGCACAGCATAAACTGAACTGCACTGAAAATGCTCTATTTGACATCTGAGACAGATGGCCCCAGGACTGTATACATCTCACTGAGTGATGCTGAGCATTCTCAGCCATAGTTCAGGCTCAGTCTAGTCACTGGGTACCAGGTTAATGCAAACTGTATTTTACCTCTTTTTAGAGCCTTTAATGGAATGATCCTTTGAGCAGTTACAGCTGAACTGTTGTTTTCAACAACTGCAAATCTAAGAAAGACTAGATCCTCAAAATGAACCCTGTAGAGAAACTGTTCATTCCACATGGGGTTGAGAGTATTGCGATGAATGGGTTTTGTGCGGAAATGGCAGCTATCCAGAGACATCCCAAGTACATCAACTTCAATGCATGGACTTCCTGTGCTGTTGCTAGGACAAACATTTTGTCCAGACACAATCTGAAGCAGAGAACACAAAGTAACCAATTAGTGGATTGGGGTTTTTATGTTACATTTTCAAGTTAAATAACATTTATCATACTCCAAAGAACAATTTGTCAACATGCTGATCTAATTACAATTCTGCTTCAGTATTCTGAATTGCCAAGACAGTAATTTCAGAAATAGAGCAGCTTAAAACAAATACAATTACTAGTGTATCTTTTATCCGAAAAATATAACACACACGGAATAATTTGAAATTAAAGTTAATGCAAAAAATGGACTTGTAAATGGAATCTAGATAATAAGAGTTATATTTTCCCTCTTAGTTATCAGAGTTACTGCACTGGATTCATGGAGCTACTCTGATAAATGAGAGAATTTGACCCTAAATGCTCATAATTAAACAGGAATCAAATGTATCCTATCTCATATGTAATTTTTCTCAAATATCCCTCCAAAGGGACTAATTTCAAAACATCCAAATTTCTTACAAAACATTCTTTAAATAATATATCCTCGTTATACTACTTTTAAAAAGATTTAAGGGGTTTTCATTGTACCCCTACTTATATTTATAAAAGTTTTTTCAGTAAGGGAGAGGTGAAGACTTGAAAATACCTAAGCATATGTGTAACTTTATTCAAGAGAATATAATGTTTGCAGGTCCTAGCTAACTGACACTACAATGGTATCACAAACTAACTGGGCCCTGTGAGTAAACTAGGCACAGTTTCCCTGTGTCAGAGTAGATGGGCTGAACTGAAATGATAAAAAGAGGACAGAGTTACACATGGGGCTATAAAGGCCTGTGAGAGGACAGGAAAATGGGGAAGTGATTAGAACATAAGAACATACAAATGACCATAATAGCCCAGCATCCTGTCTTCTGATAGTGGTTGGTTCCAGATATTCCAGAAGGAATGAACAGAACAGGTTAAGTCTTGAATGATCCATCCCTTTATGTCCAGTTCAACTTCTAGCCATCAAACATTTAGTGCCATTCAGAGTATAGGGTTGCATTCCTGACTATTTTAGCCAACAGCTATTGATGGACTTGTCCACCATTAATGTATCTAATTCTTAGTCCAATAATACTTTTGGTCTTCACAACAGCCCCTGACAATGAGTTCCACAGATTGTGTGTGTGTTGTGTGAAGTACCCCCTTTTCTTTGTTCTAAACCTTCTGCCTATTAATTTCATTGGCTGACCCCTGCTTCCTATGTTATATAAAGGGGGAAAACACTGTGTTCACTTTCTCTACAGCATTCATGATTTTATAAGCCTCTATTATATTTTCCTCAGACAGTCCTTTGAAATAAGTCTTTTTAATCTCTCTTTGTATGGAAGCTTTTCCCTATCCGTAATCATTTTAGTTGCCCTGGTCGCCACTTTAGCCAATTTTAATACACCTTTTTTTCAGATGAGGCCATTAGAACTGCATGGTGTGGGGATTCCATAAATTTATAGAGCAGCATTATGATATTTTCCTGTCTTCTTATCTATATCCTTTCCTAATGATTCTAACATAGTTAGCTGTTTTGACTGTCACTACACATTGAGCTGATCTCAGACAATTATCAACGATCTGTTTCTTGAATGGTATCAACCAATTTAGATCCTATCATTTGTATGCATAGTTGGAATTATGTTTTGTACTTTATATTATTTTGCACTTAACACTGAATTTCATCTACTATTTTGTTGCCCAAGTGACTGTGCGAAGGAACCATGGAGGAATAGTACCAGCTCCTGTGTTGGGTTGTGTATGTGTGTGAGACATAGAGAACATAGGAATAACATGAGGAAAATCAGTAGGCAAATGTGCTCAACATCTTACAAGTCTATGTACAAATGCAAGGAGTGTGGGGACTAAACAGGACGAACTAGGAATATTAGTACATAAGCTTAAATTTTGATTTAATTGTCATCTAAT
Source organism: Pelodiscus sinensis (assembly GCF_049634645.1). Lineage (NCBI taxonomy): Eukaryota > Metazoa > Chordata > Testudines > Trionychidae > Pelodiscus > Pelodiscus sinensis. Next base: position 41,261,376 of record NC_134718.1, read on the forward strand.
TCTTGGTGGGATAGTCTCATGACTTCAATATTGGTATAGAGGGATATCACTTATTCAGGAAGAACAAGCAGGATAAAAAGGGAGGAAATGTTGCAATATACATAAAAACATATCCACTTGTTTTGAGGTCCAGAAAAAGGTCAGAGATAGTACACTTCAAAATCTATGAGTAAAGATAAACAGGGAAAATTAAAGGAGATACCATGGTAGGATCTACTACAGACCACCAAATCAGGAACTGGAAGTTATGATTAGGTGTGTACCCACACTGGCCTGGCAAGACTCAGTGGGGCCAGATAGGTTAATTAGGCTGCAAGCCAGGGAGCCAGTGGAGGAGGAATGGGCTCAACGGGGCAGAAACAGGCAGCAACTATAGAAAGGCAGGTAGCTGGGCTGGATAACAGCTATGGAAGAGCAATCACATGGGAGAGGAGAGTATTTAAGACTGCAGAAAGGCAGGTTAAACAGACTTTCTAAGAGGAGGGAGCGGAAAAGCTGGCAAATCCAGGGTAAGGGGAGACAAACAGGAAAAAGCTCAGGGAAATCAGAGGCAGTACGGGCCAGCTGCATGTCATAGAATCCTTGAGCTGGAACCCAACGTAGAGGGCAGGCCTGGGTTCCCCTACTAACTACTGGGTAATGCCTCAGGGTGCAGGAGATGCCCACTAGGCAGCTGGTCCAGAAAAATTCATTTTCTCAGAAAGGAAAAGACTTAGTTATCTGCTCAGAGGGCCAAGCCACAGACTGGAAGCAGCAGCACTGAGAGTGCAATATTTAAAAAAATGCCCTGAAAACACACTTACTGTTAAAGAATATATAGCTGGCTCCACATTGTACAGATCTCGGTCTAATGGAGAAAATTGCTGGTACATTGCACAGTTCTTGTCCCACAGAACTGGAGGTTTCAAAACATACCCACAGCCGCCATTCGCCTCAAACATTGCTTCATTAAGATGCAAAGGGAGATCTGCAAAAGTAAAGTAGTCACAAATGAAAAAGAGTGACGATTCAATACAAAGCAGAATATGGTTTTTTAAAAAAATTACAGGTAACATTGAATTGATGGTATAATATTAAATTGGGGGGCAGATTTAATTTACATGAAAAAAATAAGTATTTTTGCAGTTTCACTCATTCTTTAGTTTTTGCCTTATTTGGGACTTGGCCACACCCACTCACAATACCTAGCAAGCGTTTTAAATCTAGGATGAAAAAAACCTGATTGTGTAATTTGAAGACAGCTGAATGAGAAATTTTTATGAAAATCCAATAGGTAAGAAGCATAAGCTAGATAGAATATAGCTCAAAGATTTTAACCAACAGGGCATCAGTACCCAGACTGTATTCCATAAGGACTCACTTCTAGCAAAAGGTAATTCAGTGCTTTTGTATACTTAAAAAGTTAACATAAAATGATATGATGGCCATGGTACTATAAAAGTGCTGGATTCTAGTCAATTATAGTATCTATGGGTGCAGTGCTCTAAGTAATTCCATGTTATCAGTGAGACAGAAGACCTATCAAATTAGGTGCAGAATTCCAGTATTCTGGAAGCACTCATTCACATAGGGTTAGCTAGGGTAAAGGCTAATAGCTAGATTGCTATTAGCCTTAACATGGCTGCATGTGGAAAACTCCACCACACATCTCAAGTGGCCACATGGAATTTTAACCAAATCATTTCTCTCCCTTCTGGGTATAGTGCAGGGTCTGAATATTCTCTGCAGCAAAGAAGTACGTGAGAAGATTGTTTGGGCAGGAAGATGCACCCTTTCAAGAGCTAACATAAATTACCTCCCTTGGAACAAGAAGGGTGCAAGGAAATAAATTGTGCCCGTTAAGAGCCACAATTTCTCCCAGAGCTATTTCTGGAATGGTGTCCTTTTACATAGGCTGTGCTAATGGACACAATCTAGTCCCTATTCTTTACGAGGTACCACCGGGTGGGGTGGGATACATGTGTATGTGCACACTCAAAACTTCACTTCAACCACAATGTAGTTTATTGTACATGTTATTTGTGAAACCTGTTTAAATCTTTTTCAAGTACAGTATATTTGCCAAATAACCCAATATCTGTCTAATAAATCCACAAGTATAGATGACAGTAAGGTAAAAGAATATTATAGTAATTTAAATTAAAGCAACAATTTTACAATGTTTAAAATGTACACAAACATACATTACTAGAGGAAATATTCTACCCATACCATCAGTTTGGTAGTTAACAGCCACTAGCTGTATTCCATGGAGCCAGAATATAAGAGGATGGGGGTTTGAAGAATCAATGCGTGTGGCAGCAGGATATGTTCTCAACAGCTGACAGGTGGTATGCTCAATCAGTTTCTGAGAATACCGTCTGCACAGACGTTTGGCAGCATTCTCATTCAGTGAAGAGATATGATAGCACTTAGGCGTCCTTATGATAGCACTGAGAGAAGTAGTAGGGTTGAAAGGAGGAGAACAAAGTTCTTCCCAGGTTTGCCGAGCACTCTCAAAAGGACCTGGAAAATAAACATTAATATCCAATTATAGCTGCAGATCCTGAGACCTCAAGCTTCAGATTTTTTTTCTGTGATCTCTCCATAAATAAATATTCAAATATAATTTCCTTGAATTAAATTAGTACATATTTAATGTGGTATTTAATGTGCAAGAATATCTTAAAAGTGTGAAACAAATCTTGAATCTTAATTCATTGCTGGAAACCTTTATAATATTGCTAGTAGTACACTGCTGGGAATACAAATTGTTTACATGGAAAGAATATAAAATTTCTTAGACTACTATGTTACTTTCAAACTTTACTATAAAGCCTGCAGTAGAAGATGGAGGGCCAAACTCTCTGTTCATTTATATCCCTTGCAGCCCCACTCAGGTATGCACAAAGACTAAGTGCAGGATTCTGCCAAAAAACTAGGAGGAAGCTTTTCAAGGCATAAAATGGCAGTGAGCTGTTTTAATTGGCATTTGCACCTGTGAAAATCTCCTCTTGTATCTTTTAAGATATAAACTTAACATTAATATACATCTTCAAGCTATAAGATACAAATATTTTAATTGTGAATCAATCACTCTCATCAGTAATTTTAACTGTTTTTACAAGTCCAGCACATTAATCCTATACTAACATTCATTCCATATGCTACAGTTGATGCTTTATAAAGAAGTTGTTGTAATAGCTTCACTGCTAGTAAAAAGTGATTCCAAAATGCAAGAGCAGCATGCACACAGTAAATAGTTTGATCTTTAACAACTTGATCTGGTGTATGTATTGGACTATAGTCATTCCACGTGACTGGTGAAAGAAGATGCTGACTTTACCTTTTCCAGATGCCTTGGCAAGTGTTGCTGGTTCCCCAGGGCTTAGTCTGCCAGGATTGTTGCCAAAAATGGACTTCCTGCTTTTTCTTTCCTTTCCTCTGCTAGAGCCAGATGGGTTCAGTGTTGACAAGCCTGTTCCCATAAAAGTAAAATAAATAAGCCAAAAATCATGACCAAGAGGGCATGACATTTTCCATCCTTTTTTACTTTATTCTTTGGGGCACTTATACTAACGTAGCACACACGACAACTAGCATATTATTCCCAGTAACTGACTCTATTTATGGTCATCTAGAAGATGATATACGATGTAACACAGAAAAAAAATCTTTGTGATATAACCGTTGCCTGAGATTTATTTTTGGCTGGAGAGCAGGAAGTGATTATATTACAGAATAGTCCCAATGACTCTCAAAACAAATTCTACAACAATCACAATAAACTCAGACGTAAAAATAATGTGACCTGTTTTGAGATACTCAGATGAAAAACAGTATAATAAATATTTCATATACATATATTTAAAAAAAACAATCATTAAGGATAAGATCTAAAGTCCACTGAAATCAATGTAGTCTATTTCCACTTATTTAAATTCCTTTCCATTGACTTCAGTAGGTTTTGGTCAGAACTAACTGAAATACAAAGTAAATATGCAGTAACGAGGTCTTTTGACATCAGCACAATTCATGAAAGCAAGGTGCACCATGACATATTTGTACTGTACATTTTTCTTATTTTTATTAAAATTTGAAAAAATAACTCGTACACAAAGATGTAAATGGAAAACTTATGTTACAATAGAGGAAAATACTGAAATTACATTACAAATAAACACTTTAACTACTAATTTGAAGTTCCATGGAAATTGTATTATAGCCCCACTGAATGCTCAGCCTATTTCAGTTTAGCAATACTTGAGTCCTTCAAACCTCTTGCACATACTTAGCGAAATTAAGCACATTATTTCAATAGAGCCCTTCATGGATTCCCAAATTAAATAAGAACTAATTCAAGGAAATCCTCTGGTCTATGTTATACAGGAAGTCAGATGATCACAGAGTCCCTTCTGGTCTCATGCTCTATTATTGGCTTCCTTAGAAACAGCCAAACTGTAAGGCTATGTCTACACTGACACCCTTTTCCAGAAATGCTTAAAACAGAACAGTTTTCCATTATAAGTATTTCCGGAAAAAGCACGTCTACATTGGCAGGATGCTTTTCCGGAAAAGCACTTTTTCCGGAAAAGCGTCCGTGCCAATGTAGACGCGCTTTTCCAGAAAAAAGCCCCGATCGTCATTTTTGCGATCAGGGCTTTTTTGCGGAAAACACTACTGGGCTGTCTACACTGGCCCTTTGCCAGAACAGTTTTCCGGAAAAAGGACTTTTGCCCGAATGGGAGCAGCATAGTATTTCTGGAAAAGCGGCTGATTTCTTACAGTAGATCATCAGTGCTTTTCCAGAAATTCAAGGGGCCAGGTAGACAGCTGGCAAGTTATTCCAGAAAAGTGTCTGATTTTCCGGAATAAGTGGCCAGTGTAGACACAGCCTAAGTGTAAACCACAAACCAAGTAAAAGGAAACAGAGGGAAGAAGGTTGGACCTCCCTGGTCTGGCACCTTCAGTACCTGACCAGTCCTGGATGAGGGAATTTGCCAGACAACGGGGGGTCCCCTGACACCTGCCCCTCTCCACTGCTGGCTTCACCTGCCCCAGCAAGGCTACCTGCTAATTAGCCCAAGCTCTGGCTCCACTGCTGGCCGTATGGCACGCTACCCAATCAGGCTGCCGCAGCTCCAACCCCGCTGCCAGGTGGCACATAGCTCCTAACTGCGCTGCTTCTTCTGGGTTGCCATGGCCCTGGCCCAGATTCTGTTGGGTGGAAGCCAACCACAATCATAGGGTATGTCTAGACTGCCATGTAGATGAGTTTACTAGACATAGGAAAATGAAGCGGCGATTTAAATAATTGCCGCTTCATTTACATAAAAATGGCTGCCACACTGTGCCGATCAGCTGTTTGGCTGCACAGCGGGGCAGTCTGGACGCGCCGCGGTTGACAAGGGAAGCCTTTGTCGACCGCTTCAGTAAACTTCATTTCACGAGGCATACCGGAGCGGTCAAGAAAGGCTTCCCTTGTCGACCACAGCGCGTCCAGACTGCCCTGCTGTGCCGCCAAACAGCTGATCGGCACAGCGTGGTGGCCATTTTGATGTAAATGAAGCGGCGATTATTTAAATCGCTTCTTCATTTTCCTATGTCTAGTAAACTCATCTACATGGCTCCGTCGACAGAGCCATGTAGTCTAGACATACCCATACTGCCGCTGTCAGCGCCACCTGGGCCCAGGATACTGCACCCCGCCACCGCCCAGGCTGATGCAGCCTCAGCCAGGCTTCCCCTCCTGAGCTGCTATAGTCCTGGCTCAGGCTGCCCTGGGACAACCGCTGCCCAGGCTGCTGCAGCCTGGCTGTTACCAGACTAGATGGGCTGCACCACACTCCCAGCTGCTAGCCCTCCTGCTCTGGGGCGCTCTTTTCCAGGAACATCCATGGTCATGCTGGACCATGGATGTTGCTGGACTAGAGAGTCCCGGATTTGGAAGGTGCAACCTGTATACATTAACAGCAGAACCACTTCTGCTACTTCAGGACTATATTACTCAACCCCCACCCAACTGTCCTTTCCCTTCTCTGGAAGAAACTGATCAGAAGTTCCACAGAATTATGGATCCACTAGCTTTGTCCTCGTTGCTTCACTGATCAAACCCAAATATTCTCTATTGGCTGGAGTCTGTGAAGTGCATCTTCTTGTCCTCTTGCTGCACAGTGATTAAGGACTCTATGTCCCCAAAAGGCAGGACTATTCCCAAAAGAGAGGACGTATAAAAGTTAACTTAGCAAAGTACCCTTTATGGGTTCTAGTTATGTCTATAAATGTGGTCCTCCCTGTGAAAGGAACTGATTTTCTCATTTGTTCTAATTATGTTTTGAATTAAAACAAAGGAGTAATTTAATTATGCAAGTGAGTATTTATTTTTATTGCATTTTAGGGACATTTCACAAAGTTCATAGAATCATAGAATACTAGGACTGGAAGGAACCTCAAGAGGTCATCGAGTCCAGTCCCCTGCTCTCATGGCAGGACCAAGTACTGACTAGACCATCCCTGATAGATATTTATCTAACCTACTGTTAAATATTTCCAGAGATAGAGATTCCACAACCTCCCTGGGTAATTTATTCCAGTGTTTGACCACTCTGACAGTTAGGAACTTTTTCCTAATGTCCAACCTAAATCTCCCTTGCTGCAGTTTAAGCCCATTGCTTCTTGTTCTATCCTCAGAAGCCAAGATGAACAAGTTTTCTCCATCCTTCTCATGACACCCTTTTAGATACCTGAAAACTGCTATCATATCCCCCCTCAATCTTCTCTTTTCTAAACTAAACAAACACAATTCTTTCAGCCTTCTTTCACAGGTCATGTTCTCTAGACCTTTAATCATTCTTGTTGCTCTTCTCTGGACCCTCTCCAAATCTTTCTTGAAATGCGGTGCCTGGAACTGGACACAATACTCCAACTGAGGCCTAACCAGGGCAGAGTAGGGCGGAAGAATGACTTCTCATGTCTTGCTCACAACACACCTGTTAATGTATCCCAGAATCATGTCTGCTATTATTACACAGTTATAAATCTATGTAATAAGATGTTTTGAGTAATTGAAACTATATGAAAGATGAAAAAGACTACTCTCTGCTAAGAAGAAAATAATGTTCAGCTTGAAAGACAATTACTTAGCTGCAGATTTTATTAAGGGAACAGCTAAATTAAAAATCACAAATCTTGTTTTTTATCTTGCCATTATTACAAGTAACACCTAGCATTTATAAAACTAAAATTAGACAATTTTTTTTCTAATTTTTCAGTTAGTTTACCTTGACTTTGTGTATATTAATTTCAGAGTATATTTCTTTTTGTATTAAATTCTAATGTGTAATAGTTACCAATATTTTTGTAGAGAATCAGTCTACTAAAGAAGCTGAATTCTCATTTCAACTATCAGTAATGAATGGTTAATTTCCAATTTAAAAATGAGTTTGTGTACAGAATGTACAGCATATTACTCAAAATACCATAATCCTCAGTGATCTAAACTGAGCAAATGAAAACAAGTAATCGCAATTTCAGTTCCTCCACCTCCTACTGTTTTCCAATCCCTATCTCTTCATCACTACAAAATGAAGCCACCCATCTATCTCTCTATCCTCCAGCAGATCACTGCTTGCTACATGCCTATCATGGGCCATTTTCTTCCTGCCATCCATCCACCTTACCTGAGCTGCTGGCCTGCTCTCCAGATGTTCTCTACTTCTGGTTCCATGCCAATTTCCTTTTAGCCTTCTCCCCAACATGACTTCTCTCTCTTTCCATTACCCAGCTGGTATTCAGCCCAATTATTGGGTCACAGGGGATGTAGATGATAATGCTGGGGTTCAGGTGAGAGGGAAGGCATCTGTCAGTGGTGAGATAAGCTAAGCTGGAACTTCCTCCTAAAGGGTGCATCTACACTGCACCATTATTTTGAGATAACTAGTGTTATTTTGAAATAACAATGTGAGCATCTACACCGCCATTCCGTTATTTTGAAGTAACGGACGGTTTATTCCCAAATCTATAAATCTCATTCTATGAGGAATAATGCCTATTCTGAAATAGCTATTTCAAAATAAGGCATGTGTAGATGCTCCACTGCTGCTATTTCGAAATAGCCCCTTACCAGGGCCATTCTAAGTTATTCCTCCCCAGTGCCTCCAAGGGCTCTAAATCGAGATAGCATGTCTACATTAGGGAAGCCTGCCTCGGACTAATTTTGAGGCTTTCCTACAGTGTATATGTGCTATTTTGAAATAAAGCTATTTTGGAATAACTATTCTGGAATAGCTTATTTTGAAATAGCAGTGCAGCGTAGACATACCTGAGTCCTGACCTGCTCTGCTTCCCAGAGGCTGGAAACTCTTCTTCTGACTGAAATAGCTTGCTCTCAGATGTCATTCAGGTAGGAATTACCTTTTTCTCTACACTTTAAGGACTGGAGTGCTTTCCCCCCTCCATGATAAATACAGCACATAGAATTATCACCCTGAGAATCCATAACTACAAAAAAGGAATGTGCCCTGCTTTCTACAGGTTGAATTCTGTAGTACAAGCAGTTACAATTAGATCAGTGTAATATCCCAAAGATTTAGAAAATGTAAAGCAATAAGCATGGGCAAAAATAAAAGCATACTTACCAGGAAATTTCACAGCTTGGCAATAGATAACAAGATCTGAGAGTTCGGGTGCTATCTGTCTACTTTCTTTTTTATTTTGTGGAAGATAAAATTCTTCACCCAGTTCCATGTCATAAACCTAAGTGAAAATTCAAGTAATGTATAATACAAAAGGTTTGGAAAATCAAAGTATTTTAGCACATCTTTTATATACACTTTTCTAATTCTCTCCAGCTTTTACCCGTTTTCCTCACATTCACATCCAGGTCTCTTCTCAGACAGAGAGGCTTGGAAAGAAATTGTTGATGGCCTATGCTCCCATAGGAGCTAAGGGCAAAGAAGAAGAAGATATACACCCTTTATCATATTTAGCACACAGTTATATACTCAGGCATAATGGATTTACACATGCATTTATTTTTCCCATTTATTACCACATATTAGTGTTATTTATATTGCAGTATACAACATGCAAATACATCTAGATGACTTAAAAAATATGTCCCTAAGTTCTGACTAATAGCAAGAGCAAGGTCTAAGCAGCTCATTTGCATTCACTTAGATGATATTCAATGAAGACAAATGCAAAGTACTATATTCAGGAAGGAAATACCAAATACACAACTACAAAATGGGGGAAATGATGCTGGTGCTACTGAAAAGGATATAGGGGTTATGCTGGATCAAAAGCTGAATAGCAGTCACCGTGATGCAGATGCAAGAAAGGCTAATGTTCTGGGTTGTATTACCCGCAGTGTCCTATGTCAGACATTGGAGGTGATCATCCCACTCTACTCAGCACTCGTGAGGTCTAAGATGGAGTACTGTGGCTAATTCTGAATGCTAGACTTAGGAAAGATGTGAAGAAATTGGAGAGAGTTCAGAGAAGACCAACAAACATGACAAAAAGTTTAGAAAACCTGACAAAAAGTTTAGAAAAAAAGTTTTGAGGAAAAAAAAAGACTGAATGGGGACTGACAGCAGTCTTGAAATATGTTAAGGACTGTTACAAAGAGCACCGTGATAAATTGTTCTCCATGTCTAGTGAGGGCAGAAGAATAATTGATATGATGCAAGGGAGATTTAGATTAGATATTAAGAAAATATAACTAAAAGGGTAGTTAAACTCGAGAATAGGCTTCCTGTGGAAATTGTGGAGTCTCCATCAGAGGAGGTTTTTAAGAAAAGGCTAGCCAAATGCCTGCCAGGAAAAGTCATACCTCAACCTTGGGATCTAGACTTGATAACTTCTCAAGTTCTCTTCCAGAACTATAATTCTACAATTCTGATGACAGGTCTCCTCAAATAAAGTCATTCTCTACCTATCCCTGCCACATCATTTTCCACGCTATTATTTTAGCCTGCACTCTTGAAAACAGGAAACCAAGCATATGGAGGGCTTGACAGTTACTGGCAGTCAGTATGATACCCAGACCAGGTATCCCAAAGAACATAGCACCCAATTTGGTCACTTATTTAAGTGACTAAATAAATTGGTTCTTGAAAATGTGGCCTCTAGTACTTTACCTTACTTGTGCTCCCATGTAGCCTTTGATTACACTCACAGAGTGTAGCAGTCTTGCAATCCCTGCTCAACAATGACACAAGTAGTAACTGTACCCCTCCTCTCAATATGTCTAAGCAGGTTTTATGTCTGTCTGGGGTCTTATATTTTATCTATATTGTCTTTTTAAAAATTTTGTAAGCTACCTCAAATATTTTAAATAAATAAATAAGGATTTTTCAAACTCTACTATGAAAATTATCATTTTAGTAATTACTAGGGGGCAATACCCCCTGCTCGCTGTGCTCAAACTCCCACTCCTCTCTGGGGGAAGGCAACCCTGGCCACCCATCCCCGGCCACTGGGGAAGGCCAGGCCAAGGCATGGCAGCCATGGCCTACCCCGGCTCTCTCCCGCTGGCTTCTGTGCTCCCCTGAGACCAGGCCAACCGCAGCTCTCTCCATCCCAGCCACTGGAGTCTGGGCTGAACTGAGCTAGCCCTGACCCTCTGGCTGCTGGGGGGTGGGTGCATAGCTACAGTGCCTCCTGTGAGGGGGGAGGGCCACACAGCTCGTGGCCCCAGTGCAACTATGGAGAAGGGCAGGAGGAGGCAGGTCAGAGGAAGGGTAGGGCTGTGAGATGCCAGAGTGACATGATTATGTCACTCTGTTGTCCCATAGGAAACTTTTTTTTTATATAGAGAGAGACAGAGATAAATGTATTGGCTTTCTTAAATGCATTATAGGCAGAGGGACTATATTTTGTCTTTGTTATGTGCACTGAATGCCCATGAACTAAATAGAAAAAGTAAAGACTGAGTTAGTACACAGTAAACCCGAGTATGAAAATAAGTGCTGATGAGCCCTGCATTTTGCATACATCATGAAGAATGTGTGTCACAAATGAATTCACACTGAAGTACAATAATATCTACTAACTTGTGTGGATTGGAGAAAAAAAATCTGATAAGCAGTGTATGTTCCATGGGTATGTCTAGACTGCATTCCTCTGTCAGCAGAGGGATGCAGATTAGGCAGGTCGACATTGCAAATGAGGCAGAGATTTAAATATCCCACGCCTAATTTGCATAAAATAGCCACCGCATTTTGATGACTCAGCACTTTGTTCACAAAAAGTGGCAGTCTAGAGGGGGATCTGTCAAGAAAGAAAGCCTTTTTCGACAGATCCCTTATGCCTCCTGCAAGAGCTGCAACTGGAGTAGGTCCCGGACCCAATACCTTCACTTATTGACTAATCGAGTAGTTGATAAAAATTATATAGACAACTCAATTAGCCAATTAACGGCATCTGACCATCCCTAAAATATATGGAACATAATAATAGAAAACCAAGATTTGTATAATTTCGATAGTGAGATGGACAGCCTGTTATAAAGAACAAAGACAGGGAAGCTTAAACAGAATTTGAAATAAGACTGAATTACTATAATTGTGAATGGGCACAATACTTCATTACTAGATATGAGACAGGTTAAAAATTTACTCTCAATCCATAATAAGGAGCACCACGTAGCAGTATTGGCCAAGTGCCAAATGAGGAACCATTGTGACCAAGTCACAGGATGCCATCTGACTCCACACTTCCTCTAGAGTGGTGCAGCATAGCTGTCTCCTGCAGAGGTCAGGGATGGGCTTGAGTTTTTACTATTATTGTCCATTGTTTTTTCCTAGATTGATGGGACTCTCAGATAACTGGAATTTTTAGATAACCAGAACACCCTAATAACTGTATTTAGTTTTATACTATTTTTCTCCACTAGCAAAGTTAGGGACTTGATCCCAAGCCCATTATAGCCAGTGGAAAGACTTCTAATGACTCCAATATGCATTAGATCACAGCCTTCAAACCTGTTTGCTCATTTTTATTGAGGTTGCAAACTGGTCTAATGAGTTCAATGTTGTGTCCAGAATAACCTCTGAATCCTTTTCTTGACCTGGATGCTGGATGTTTGTTTCATTCACCTTTCCTCCCCTGCTTCCAGTTATTTGTCTACTTTCAAGTGCATTTGCCATGTGATAGCGCAGTCACCTGAGCAAATCAAACTCTTTTTGAAGCTAGATCCAAATAAAAATGTTTTGGAGAAAAGAAAAGAAAAAGTACAACCTTTCCTTTATTGTTGTAAGTAATGCAATCAGTCTTCTTAATTCTCTTGGCAGTTTCTTCATTATATTCAAATTGCAGTTTATCACTGGATGATTTATTCTCAGGTCGGTCTTCCAGAATGTTATCTAGAAATGTATTATAGGTAAACAATGTGTGAGCCAACAATTAACTGCAGATTTTATTTCAACTACCAGTTGTTTTGGATAAAGCACCTAGTTTCATGTCTAAGCAACCAGCTGGTAAAAATAATGTATTTACAGAAGTTAAAGTTTTTGTCCTTCATTTCTTTTTAAAAGAATAAAAATTGATTCATGTTAGCATGTGGCTCTTCTATGAACCCTTCTACTCTGTCTTTTCTGTTCAGTAGATATTAAAACCAGAAAATCATTTATTAAAATATGAGTTAAAATATTCCACATTTTCTTTTGGAAATCAAGAAGCAAAGAAGCATTAGCTTGCCACCAAACATATTTTAGAGGTGATATTTTTGAACATTTTGAATTGCAGAAATTTATCATTTAATACTGTTTAGTCAGTAATCAGTAGTTAGCCAGTAATCATAATTTTAAAAAGGTATCTTCACATTTCAGACTTACATCATATAACATAAGAACAGCCGTACTAGGTCAGATCAAAGGTCCATCTAGCCCAGTAGCCTGTCCAGAACCAGGTGCCCCAGAGAGGGTGGACTGAAAACAATGGTCAAGTGATTTGTCTCCTGCCATCCTTCTCCAGCCTCTGACAAACAGAGGCCAGGGACACCATTTCTGTCCCCGGGCTAATAGCCTTTTATGGCCCTAACCTCCATGAAATTATCTAGCGTCTCTTTAAACTCTGTTATAGTCCTAGCCTTCACAGCCTCCTCTGGCAAGGAGTTCCACAGGTTGACTACATGCTGTGTGAAGAAGAACTTTCTTTTATTAGTTTTAAACCTGCTACCCATTAATTTCATTTGGTGTCCTTCAATTCTCATGCTATCCTCCATTCCATATACAAACTCTTCCTAGATGCCTGAGGCATTCTTCTCCATGAAAAGGAATCTCATGTACGTGCTAGAAATTTACCCTGATTGGTCCCCCAAAATAGAGTGATGTAGAAAAATGGCACAACTGTCACAATGGAAGACATTTTTGTTTAGTGTGAGTGTGCTTGTGTAGATAAATAAAACCTCCTAAGTGTGTCAGTAGCTAATGAAATATAAATATTTTGATGACAGTTTCTTTATGAATAAACAAGGTTTCATATGCAGCTTGACAATGATACCTAGTAACTAATGTATAATGACACAATTTGCATGTATTTTCTATTAATACAAAGGAGGTATCATATATTTACATACAACACTTAAGTTGGAGACACAGTGCTGAAATTCATGCAGTTAAGGCTTTTACCTTCCTGGCTGTTAGGAGCAGGAGAAGCATTAAGGACATCAGCTATAGGAAAACAGAGTCAGAAAAGGGATAAGAGTAAAGGAAATTAAGACATACAGCCAGAAAAAATGAAAATTAAGACTCAATTTTAAACTACAAGCATTATGCAAAACTGCAGCATTGCTAAAAATGAAAAGTGAAATCTTCTAAAGTTGATTATTTAGATTAGTTCTACCAAATATTACAATAGTTAAACCAACCAACAGTATAACCATTATATTAAAGCAGTAAAGCATGCCACAGATAACATTTTGTACTGCACTGTGCAAAATTTGTTGACTTCTGATTTTTCCAATCTTCTCCTACTGGAACGTGTTTCAAGGACAACTTACAGTGGGCAATTTGTAATTTGTTCCTGGCTAATATGTAAGAAACATCTGCACTTGAACAGCATATTTTCATCTATGCTACCTGGAGATTCTGCTACACAGGGAGAATCTTCAAGCAGAAAATTAAGCAATTTTTCTAATTTTTGTGCACAAAGTGGTTACAGAAGGCACCAGAATTTGACCCATTTTCATATTCATCTTAGGAAAATCAGAAGTAGTCATTAAAAGTTATCTTAATACATTTTATTTTGTGACTATCATCATCACCAACAGAAAAATAATACATTTCATTTGTGAAAGGTTTTGCTGTGCCACTTAAACATAAGACTGTACTAGACAGAGGAACTGCTGAGCTTTGTGCCTTTCCTAACTTAATCTCCTATGTAAAGGCCAGGCACTATCTGGCCTTTTAGGTTTTAATAAACAAAATATTTGATTCCTTTGCCATTTCTCTGGGTGATATGAATTTGGCAACCAGTCGTGATGTATCTTGACATGCCACATTTTCAGATAGTTTCATAGTTGATAACTAACATCACTTTTGAATGTCTTGAGACAACTCATTTCTAGTGTAACTTCACTGACTTCAGGAACATGTCCTGGCCCCCCCAATGGCTACGCTCAGTAGAAGAATGTTCTGCATGTATTCTGAAATCTGTCCTTGAAAAATGGTTTGAATGTTGGCATCATGATTTAACTCAGCACAAAAATCACTACAGTTTGGACCTCCCTAGTCTGGCACCCTTGGGATCATCCCTGACCCCACTGCAGCTCCCCCTCCTGCCCAGCCACCTGTTATCCCAAGCTCCACCTAACCCTAAGTCCGTCAAGGTCCCCAGACCTGAGACAGCAATTGCAGGCCACTCAATGTGCCACTCCCAGCCCCAAGCCCTTCTCCTCGTTCTCAGTCCCCCTCCAGGTTCTGAGTCCCTTTCCTCCCTCCCCGCTCCAGGTTCTCAGCCCCCCTCTGTCCCAGTTACTTGTATTATAAAACACATCTTTTTAAAACTGGTGTGTTTATTAATTGTACAGGGAAGGATTGTGGGGGGCAAGGTTTTGGGGGGCAAGGCACAAGCCCCCATTGAGGCGGCCCTAGGAAGAGTTACTGGGCTCCTTCAGAGAACCTCTCCCTCAGGGACTCCTGGATGTGCACCCTGGCCTAATGAACCTGGCAAATGGCAGCTATCCAGGGCTGTTCAAACAGCTTCCCCTTGCCACCAACCTCTGTCCCCGACCCCAGGAGGAAGGCCTCTGCTTTGCTCTCCACCCAGCTGTGAAGCACACAACAGGCAGAGACCACCTCAGGGATGTTGCACTCCCCAACATCGAGGCGGCAGCAAGCATCTGAACCAAACCTTGAGGCGCCCGAAGGCACCCAAAGGCGCATTCCACCTGCAGACGAGTGTGGTTCAGATACATGTTAGATTGTTCCCTGCTCAGGTCCAGGTGGCCAGTGTAGGTCTTCATGAGCCACGGCATCAATGGGAAGGCTGCGTCCCCACAATGCAAATCAGCATCTGCATGTCCCCAACCGCAAAGTCCCACTGGGGGAAGAATCTTCCAGCCTGCAGCTTGCAGTACAGGCTAGAGTTCCTAAATATGCAGGCATCGTGTGCCCGGCCCGACCCCCTACAAAAATGTCTGAAAACTGTCCCCAGGATCTGCAGCACCATTGAGAAATAGCCCTTCCTATTAATATACTGGGCCGCTCGATGGCGTGGTACATAGATTGTGATATGTGTCCCATCGATCACTCCTCCCCAGTTTGGGAATCCAAGGGCAGCAAATCTGGCCACGATGAGGTCCAGGTCTCCAAAGCGGATGACCCTGCGCAGCAGGATGGAGTTGATGGCCCTCACCACCTGAAGAAGGAGACATAGAAACACACAAAAAAGAGAATGAGAGGGCGTGCCTGAGCACCTGGGCAGTGCCCGTCCCCCGCCTCTGCCCCCAAACACTCCTATGAGGCCTTTTGCCCAGCAGCAGGGCTATGTGAGGCCGGGACGGCACAACCACTCCTGGGGAATGGGCTTTGCCCCCACCCCTACTGCACCTCCCACTCCCCCTCCCCTTTCCCGAAGGTCTCCCTTTTACAGGCCTCCCCCCAGAGGGAGTGTACCCCAAGAGTGCCTTACCTCGATAAAGAGGACCCCAACGGTGGACTTCCCTACGCCAAATGTGTCCTACCGAGCAGTAGCTGTTGGGGGTGGCAAACTTCCACACGACAATTGTGACCTTCTTCTCGAGGGGGATGGCGGGCTGCAGGTGCGTGTGCTGTCGTCAATGGGCAGGGGTGAGCCAGGCACACAGCTCCAAGAAGGTGGTCTTCTGCATGCGGAAGTTGCTGAGCCACTGCTGGTTGTCCCACCACTCCATCACAAGGTGGTCCCACCAGTCGGAACTGGTGTCCAGACTCCAAAATCGTCTCACAACCATGAGGTACAGGGGCATTGCTCCCGCATCCAGGCAGAGGTTTTCAATGATGAGCTCAGATTCGAGCTGGGGCAGGACAGTCATTACGGTCTGCTGAAACTGCTGCAGAAGCTGCAGCATCACCGTGTGGGGCCATCGCCTGCCCAGGGGCAGCTCTGGCTCCATGGCAAAATAAGAAAAGAAATGCCATGGCATTCAACAAAGCTGGGAAACCAAAGCATGCACTGCAAAAGCTTTGCTGTCCCTCAGAGAGGTGGGCAAGCAAGCAGCAGAATCTGAGAAATGGCTTTCCAGGGGAGTCCCTTTAAGCACGCATCTCACATAGCCTTAGGCAACAGCTCTCGGAAGTAACTGCTGACCTAATGCCCTGCCAGAAGTGGTTCCTGGTGGCCTTTTATGTGAGAGAGTGTCCAATGAGTGTGGACGCTCTCTTTTGAAAAAGCTGATGGCTTTTTTGATCTTCTTTTTAAGTCTGGACTGTTCTCTTTCGAAAGAAGATTTTTCAGAAGATCTCTTTCAAAAAAGCTTCTTTCGAAAGAAGCTTGCAGTCTAGACGTAACCTTACTGCCAGCCCCAGCCGAGACTGTTGTGGGATGGTGGGTCCACTGCCACTGTCTTGGCTGGGGCTGCTAGATACCGCCTGGTGCTGCCGGAGCTCCCAGACACCTGCTCACTGCCACTAGGTTCCTGGTTCCGGGACTATCTGGTCCACGGACATACATGGTCCAGTTGCCACACCAGAGTCTTCCACTTTAGGGAGGCCCAAACCGTACTTATTAATGACAACAATGGCATACAGGCAGTCCCCGACTTACGCGGATCCGACTTATGTCGGATCCGCACTTACGAACGGAGCTTTCTCGCCCCGGAAGTCGGGGCGAGAAAGCCCCGTTCGTAAGCTGCTCCGGTGCCCCTGGTCTGCTGGAGACCGTCTCCAGCAGACCAGGGGCACCGGGCGGGTTCCCGCGCTTCTGAGGCTTTGCCAGAGCAAAGCCTCAGAAGCGCGGGAACCGCTGCTGCTGCCACTTGGGTGCCGGTGCCTGTGGTCTGCTGGGGACCGTCCCCAGCAGACCACAGGCACCGGGACCCAAGCGGCAGCAGCGGGCGGGTTCCTGCGCTTCTGAGGCTTTGCCAGAGCAAAGCCTCAGAAGCGAGGGAACCCCCGCTGCTGCCGCATGAGACCCGGTGCCTGTGGTCTGCTGGGGAAGGTCCCCAGCAGACCACAGGCACCCGGACTGAAGCCGCAGCCGCGGGGGGGTCCCACGCCTCGGAGGCTTTGCCAGCGCAAAGCCTCAGAGGCGCGGGGAACCGCCGCTGCTGCCGCTTCAGTCAAAGCGGCAGCAGCGGCGGTTCCCCGCGCCTCTGAGGCTTTGCGCTGGCAAAGCCTCAGAGGCGCGGGACCCCCCCGCGGCTGCGGCTTCAGTCCGGGTGCCTGTGGTCTGCTGGGGACGGTCCCCAGCAGACCACAGGCATCCAGACTGGAGCGGCAGCAGCGGCGGTTCCCCGCGCCTCTGAGGCTTTGCGCTGGCAAAGCCTCTGAGGCGCGGGACCCCCCCACGGCTGCGGCTTCAGTCAGGGTGCCTGTGGTCTGCTGGGGACCGTCCCCAGCAGACCACAGGCACCGGGTCTCATGCGGCAGCAGCGGGGGTTCCCGCGCTTCTGAGGCTTTGCTCTGGCAAAGCCTCAGAAGCGCAGGAACCCGCCCGCTGCTGCCGCTTGGGTCCCGGTGCCTGTGGTCTGCTGGGGACGGTCCCCAGCAGACCACAGGCACCCTGACTGAAGCCGCAGCCGCGGGGGGTCCCGCGCCTCAGAGGCTTTGCCAGAGCAAAGCCTCAGAGGCGCGGCACCCCGCTGCCGCTGCGGCTCTGCTCCCCGTGTCCCTGGTCTGCTGGGGGGAGGGGGCGCAGCTAGTGTGCTCCCCCCCCCCAGCAGACCAGGCTTTTGTTTTGGACTCTGGGGCAGAGCAGCTGGGGCGCTGCCGATTGGTCCTGCAGCGCCCGTGGGCACTACTGGACCAACCCGGCAGCACCCCAGCTGCTCTGCCCCAGGTCCTGATTCAGCCGCTGCTGGTCAGTTTCAGCAGCGGCTGAATCAGGACGTCTGGGGCAGAGCAGATGGGGTGCTGCTGGGTTGGTCCAGTAGCACCCCAGCTGCTCTGCCCCAGGCGTCCCAAGTCAGCTTCTGCTGAAACTGACCAGCGCTGACTACAGGAAGCCCCAGGCAGAGTTGCTCTGCCCCGGGCTTCCTGGAATCAGCTGCTGATCAGTTTCAGCAGCAGCTGACTTGGGGACGCCTGGGGTTCTTAAGTTGATTCTGTATGTAAGTCAGAACTGGCCAGTTCCGACTTACATACAGATTCAACTTAAGAACAAACCTACAGTCCCTATCTTGTACGTAACCCGGGGACTGCCTGTACTTATAAACATATATGGACACTCAGGACTAAGTTGTAACTGTAATATCTGACCTGAACAAGGGTCTTGGTGTTGTGGCACTGCCCTTAGAGTAGTCAAGGAGGAAAAGTCAAAATCTCCTCACAATTTCCCTACTACTTCTACTAAGAGAGCAAACTGTGCCAGGCCTATATCCAATGCAACATAAGCCATCAAATACCCAGGTACATCGATGCTATCAGGAGATCTGGAGAGATGGAGCCAAGGGTCTTTCCATTCCTTGCCCGTTTGTATATTAAAGAAGTAAAGCATGCCACAGTTATATCTTGGCTCTGCAAAGTTTGCTTCCCCTCCTGTGCTGCTATCCATGAAGCTTGTGGCAAGATAGTAAGGAAATCTTTATGCCCCCTTGCCTCCTTATGCACAAGCCAGGCCACTCTTCAGCCCTTAGGGAAAGGAATTTAAATGAAGAATGTATGCACGCTCAGGTGTCAAAACCCTCAAAGAAAGCAGACATTCATGTAAAATATATTACTTTTTAATTCATTTTATGCTATTATTTTTAGGTAATTTAGAATCTATATAAGTTATTCATTTTAAGTGATACTTGATCATACAGTAACAAATACTTAAAATGTGGAACAGACTTATTTTCTCATACAAATGTTTCACTACATCTTGTTTGATCTATTCTAACTGAAGCACGAGAGCATAAGAATGGACATACTGGGTCAGACCAAATGTCCATCTAGCCCAGTATCCTGTCTTCTAACAGTGGCCAATGCCTGGTGCCCCAGAGGGAATGAACAGAATAGGTAGTCATCAAGTGATCTATCCACTATTGGCCATTCCCAGCTTCTGACAAACATAAGACTAGGGACGCCATTCCTGCTCATCCTGGCTAATAGCCACTGATGGACCTTTCCTCCATGAATTTATCTAGTACTTTTTTGAACCCAGTTAAAGTCCTGGTCTTCACAACATCCTCTGATAAGGAGTTCCACAAGTTAACGGTTTGTTGTGTGAAGAAATACTTCCTTTTGTTTGTTTTAAACCTGCTACCTATTAATTTCATTTGGTGACCCCTAGTTCTTGTGTTAGGGAAAAGAGTAAATAACTTTTCCTTATATACTTTCTCCACCACTATCATATCCTTCGTTAGTTTCCTCTTTCTAAGATGAAAAGTCCCAGTTTTATTAATTTCTGCTCATATGACAGCCATTCCATACCCCTAATAATTTTTGTTGCCCTTTTCTGAGCCTTTTCCAATGCCAAGATATCTTTTTGAGATGAGATGACCACATTTGCACACAGTATTCAAAATGTGGGCATACCATGGATTTATACAAAGGCAATAAGATATTGTTTTATTCTCTATCCTTTTTTAATGATTACTAACATTCTGTTTGATTTGTTTACTACTGCTGCACATTGAATGTATGTTTTCAGAAAACTATCCACAATGACTCCAACACCTCTCTTTTGAGTGGTAACACTAAATTAGTCCCCATCATTTTATATTGGTATTATGTTTTCCAATATGCATTTACTTTGCAGTTTCCAGTTCACCCTATTAACAAGCATTGCTCATTTAAAGTCCATGTACCATTCTATTGCTTGGTCACCGAGTTTTCTGAGATCCTTTTGAAGCTCTTCACAGTCTGCTTTGGGCTTAACTATCTCTGTTTAATCCTCTTTCCAGATCATTTATGAATATGTTGAATAGGATTGGTCCCAGTACAGACCTTTGGGGAAAACCACTAGTTACCTCTCTCCATTCTGAAAACTGTCCATTTATTCCTATCTCTTTTTTCCTATCTTTTAACCAGTTATCATTCCATGAGAGGACCTTCTCTCATATCCCATGACAGCTTATTTTGCTTAAGAGCCTTTGGACAGAGATCCTGTTAAAAGCTTTCTGGAAACCTAAGTATACTATATCCACTGGATCCCTTTTGTCCACATGCTTGTTGACCCCCTCAAATAATTCTAGTAGCTTGGTGAGACATGATCTTTTACAGAAACTATGTTGACTTTTTCCCAACAAATTATGTTCATCTGTGTGTTTGACAATTCTGTTCTTTACACTAGTTTCAACCAATTTGTTCAGTACTGAAGTTAGACTTACCGGCCTGTAATGCCAGGATCATCTTTTAAAAATCTGTGGCACATTGGCTATCCTCCAGTCATTTGGTACAAATTTAAACAGATTAAAGTCAGTCATCAATATGAAAAAACTTCATAAACCAAGAATTGCCTAAGAATAGCTTTGTAATAGCATATTTCTTTACCATCAGAAAGAGATTCATAGTCATAATCATATTCATCCTCTTCATCCTCCTCCTCTTCATTATTAGTGGCAGGGTTACCAGCATTGCCACCATTACTGGCCTGGGCTTGCATGTATGCCAGCTGGTGAGCCTAGAACATTAAAATATTTTTAAAGCACTCAAATATTGAAACAGCAAAAAAGCTCTTTTTATAATATTCTTATTCATATGATGCTTGTTCAGAATCCTGGTTTTTAAAGAGGAAAGTAGCTAGAGTCCTGCGCGGACACAAAATTTGTATCCACATCTGCATCTGCAAAAATGAACCACAGATATATACATTCACATCCATGGATGCAGGTACCCGTGGATATAAAGTGGATATCCACAAATTTGCAGGGTTCCAAATATAAATTTTGTATATGCATCTGCATTCATATCTGCACAAATAAGGTATAAAAGGTATATCTGCGGTTTTGCAGGACTCATTATAAAGGCATGAAGTGTGAATTACATATCTATAGTTACACAGGTGTAAATCCCCATGTGCCCACTGTTATTCAAATATAAGAGTACTTTTTCTGGTTTATTTTATGACACTTTGGAAGCAGTTTAAACAAAACAAACCTACCCCCCCTAAAGAACACTTATTTTGGGATAAGCATATCCTTATGGGGAGTTAGTGGTTTAACTATAAATGGTTTGACTGGGAACTTTTATATTTACAAAAGCTCCAAAACTCTGATGGACCTAAACTCTTCCCATCTCTCAAAATAGTTTATTTACCATGATCTATGGTTCCATGAATGAATTTAAATCTCCTCCAGTAATCTCTAAAACTCCAGGTAATGCTGATATGAACACCTCATATGTTCCAGGTAAGTTAGAATTTCAAAAACAGATTTTTCCAAACCACAACTTAAAGCTCTGAATATGTGTTAGGAAAATACTTTACCTTTTGTTTTAAAATATCCACTGGAGTTTGATGGGCTTTGAGTTTTTTGTTTTTCAAAAGCACTTTTCTCCTCAATTGGTCCGGTGAAGGGAGCATTGGATCATCAGAGAAGTCACTCTCAAATAAAAACTTAGTTACCAGTTTATCTCCAAATACATTCTGAAATGTCGAGAATAACATTTGAAATAACATGAAAAACAAAATCTCTGGCCACGCACTTTGATTAATATAATACACTATGACTAACCTTAAAAATTTCAGCCATCTTGCGTTGCTGTGGCAATGAACAGTGATTTTCTATAGATATGATGATTGGCATATCAGAGGTGATAAAGGCACTGCGATCAATAGCTTCAACTACATCCTACAAAAACCAAACTGTAAATGTTATAAGAGGTTTCTAATTTGAAAAACAAAATATTTATAGTTGATTTTTTCTGAATATTGATTCCATGATTCAAAATACAATATGATTTTATATTGTCTGTGGTAATCCGTTTAGTGTGGTCTAGGGTAGCACTATTAGTGCTCTCTAGCATAGGCAGACAGACACACTCTAGCTCTGCTTGAGCTAGAACAGTAAAAATATTAGTGTAGCTGGCTTAGACTAGTCATCTGAGTACAAACCTGGGGCTCTACACAAGCAGCTAGTGCAAGCTGTTGCCTGTGCTACCCTTGGTTACTCCATGAGCAATGCTAGCATGTGTCTTTGTATCTGTGCTGGGTAGAAAGCTCCCACGCGCAGTGTAGATATATCCACAGACTGGGGACTGGACTCTCGGTCCTAGGATCCTACTAGATGGGAGGGTCCTGGAGCTCAGGCAGTAGACCAAAGCTGAATGTCTACACTGCAATAAACAGCCCCTTTAGGCTGAGCCCACAACCCCATATCAGCTGGCATGAGCCAGCCATAGGTGTCTAACTGCGAAGTACACAAACTCTAAGTACCATGCTTTATTCTAGAAGGGTAATTGGTGCTTATTAAACTGGTATCTTCATACAAGTGAACAAATGATTAAAATTCTTTCTTGATTAATGTCTATTTTCCACATGAAATTGTCAATATACCTTAAAAGGGATCTTAGTAGTGAGAGTATGTCCATGATAAATGATAGGCATCCCATCATCGCCATCCCAGCAGTCTAATTCCACACTCCTACAGCC
Source organism: Pelodiscus sinensis (assembly GCF_049634645.1). Taxonomy (NCBI): domain Eukaryota; kingdom Metazoa; phylum Chordata; order Testudines; family Trionychidae; genus Pelodiscus; species Pelodiscus sinensis. Next base: position 41,284,572 of record NC_134718.1, read on the forward strand.
TTGTAAGAGAACCTATAACACAAATGAATAATAGATTTATGGGAACAGCAATTGTACAAAAACAAAGATGAAAAAGAGGGTAGCAGTGCTAAATGGCAGCTTGGATAAGCTCTAGTGTGGTGTGAAAGGAAACTATTGAAGCTACTCTTCCTTATGGTTGGATCCCACACACATACACACACAAAGAGCAAGAAAAACACTATTAGAAAGCAAGAATTAAACAGAAAGATTACCATTAGAAACAGAAATTCCAGAAGTTACCAGCACTGTTCCGGAAGCAGAAAAAATGGGAATCTGGTTGCTGAGTGGGGTCGGCTTTCTTCCATGCGGCTCTTCAAGCCCAACTAAGAGTACTTCTTTGAGACTCTGCTTACAATTTCTCCTTCATAAGTCTTCTAAAAACAAACTCTGCAAAGGACTTTCTTGTCCATTCATCATCCTTTTAAAGGGGATTGATTTTGTTCACATAAATAAATCTCCAATATAAAACTCAAAGTCTCAAAACACAGTGCACCTGTTTTACCCGCCTCAGATCACTCCAAGGCTTTTCCTGCCTGTAGCCTTAGACTACAACTATGGGGGGAATCAGGAAAGAAAACTACACAGAAAAGAAACAAAAATAAACAATCTCCGCCTCCCTCCCCCAGCAGCAAGTCTAGGAGCCCACGTTAATTGTCTTGGTCTTGTGTTATGGGGCTAAAAACAGCAGTGTAGATGTTTGGGCTCAGGTTGGTGCCTAGGATCAAAGACCCTTCCTCCCATACTGAGTTGACCTGGGCTTCAAGACTTGCTGCTGTGGGTCTTTTTCTGTTGAGATGACATACCCTCAGCAGGGAAACTCCATGTCCTAGGATCTAGGTCTTTCTGCTGAATCCTGATCATCACAGCAGTCTTCAATTCACCCTATTAAAAGGCACTGCTCTCTAGAACTTTACCTGGTTTAGCAAGCCACCCCCAAGTCTTACGTAGCTGGAACTTATGTTTCTGGCTTCCAAATCACTTGGTATCAAGGTCGTCACTGCAGAAACCTGCCTCCCTTTACTTCTTCCTGCAGTTCCCTGAGCTCCCCCTTCAATACAGCCATCTGTTACACGGAATCACCTGATTCAACCCAACCTGCTTCTAGTCGGGATTGGATAGCCCCAGGCTCTCCAAGCTCATAAGGGTAAGAAGCCTGTCATGTTTGCAAAAAGTGGCTCTGAAAGGGCTTCTGAAGGGAGAGAAATAATTACATCTTCTGCCTGCAGAAACAAGTAGATAATCTACACAGATACTTTATCCAGCACGGAGGTGGGCCACTGCAAGAGAACCTTCTGGGCTACAGGTTTCTGGAATCAGTATAACTTCAGATAAAACACATATACGATCGGGATGAAATTCACTTATCCTGCTCAAAGCCTTAAACAGTGGAAGTACATTATGTCAGTGGAGGGAGCACCCTCACCCACACAGGAGCCAGCGAAACAAGGGTTCAAAAGTATTCCTATCTCACCTCATAAACTATTATTTTAACCAATGGGCTGCTGGAAGAGTGCCTGCAGCTCTTTCACATCACTTCGGGTGTTATGGACAATGAATGTCTATCCCATCTCCCCCTACACTGTCCTCATATGTCAGGCTGTCATAGAAATTTGCTCCATAGTACCACCATGCAGCCACTTTACTCATGCCCTTCTCACATGCAGTCCACATGCCCACCCCTAAAAACATGGGCAAAGAGCTGAACTTGTACAGAGGGCCTTGTGGTTGCCTGTCACACTTGAATGAAATTTCTCTTTAACATGTTAATATTAAAAATCCCAATAACAGGAAGTTTCATGTTTTCTGCAACATTTGTTGAATATACATATAAAAATATACACTCAAAACCCATAAAAAGAAATCAGTCTTTCCAGGTTCATTACCAATCAGACAAAATGTTTGATAAATAGTTTAATATTCCTAGAAGTATATTGTCAGGAGTGATGTTTTCATTAGAAATTTGTCTTTTCAGTACAGTACAATGTATAATATCTGAATGGTGTTTTGACATTTAAACGAACTAACATAATAGATCAGTCTTTCCTGTGGGAAAGTCTAATTTTAGTAAGTTAGGTCAGAATGACTAGTGTCTAACTGCTGTGAATCTCAAGCTAAGCCATTTTTTTTGCCTTAGTAAAAGCATTTGAGCACAACTGTGCACACAGGCAGCTTTCCCACACATCATGTTTTCCTATGTTTTATAAGCAGGGGCTCAGAACATTTGGGTTTTCAAACAAAAAGGCCATGTTTTTGTGACTTCTTAATTAAACAAACAAATTCATTCTGAAAACAATGCAATGGTCTAACTCTCTGTACCTGGCTGTAAAGCTCTACTGAGGATTCTCCTTTAAGCTGATGGCCTGTGAGGTAAGTATTGTGTGAAGACTCAATGTAATAATATGATAGTGGTAGTTGCAACTCTTCAGCATTCTCTTGTGACTCATCATTTTTTGAAGCAAAATTGTCTTTGTCCATCAAAAACCTAAAAGCGCAGAAATAATAGTTGGAGATGAATATTTAGCAAAATGCACACAAATAACATCACATGTATGTTAACTTCATACATCGTTAATTACCTTGCAAATCCTTCAAATGATAGTAGCCCCTGCTGGCACATAGTGACACTGGGTTCAAATTTCTGTAAGAAACAGTAAAAGAATGACATTATATTGATCAGAAGAAGCATTCTTTAGGTAAACGGCTTTAATCCAGTTTTTACAATGTAGTTTGTACATATAACTCATGAGCTGGCATCTGAAAAATGTATTTATACAGCCTGAATATCATTCAGAAGTGTCTTTGCTGTATTGATAGTAGTTATGGGAGTTGGCAAACACAATGAAATATGTAAAATGAATAATACAGTAGAGCTAAATATGTAGAATGTTGATCTAGAGCAGCGATTCTCAAACTTTTTGGGCTCCGGAGCCCTTTACACGTGTAAAAATGTATGCGGAGCCCCAGTGGTCCACTGATTGTATATGTTGTACCTATCAATGTTTCCAGTTTGTCAACCTTGCGGAGCCCCTGGAGATGTCTTGCGGAGGGACCACAGTTTGAGAAACACTGATCTAGAGTATTGTTTAAAATCATGCATGTTCTTATTCTTATACATAATAGTGCCATAGTCTAAAAGTAAATAAAAAAGAAGTTACTTACCTTGTGCAGTAACTGGTGTTCTTTGAGACGGGTGTCCCTATGGATGCTCCACTGGCCCCCAGGGGCTTATAATCGGAACTTTTTAGCAGCAGTACCCCTGGGTGTTGGCACATGCTGCTGCTCGCACTATAGCGGGTGTGCCAACACACGCATATCGTCAACTGTCCCTCAGTTCCTTTTCTACTGAGAAGAGATGTTACAACTCCAAAGCAGTGGAGAGGAGGGAGGGTAGTGGAGCACCCACAGGAACACCAATCTCAAAGAAGTGAGTGAGTAACCTCTTTTTTCTTCTTTGAGGAGTTTCCCTATGGGCACTTCACTATCAGTGACTATGGGGCAGTGCCCTGAGAATTTGGAAGGAGGGGCTTTGGATCTGACTTGCATGTGGCGGACAGGATCGCCGTTCCAAACTTAGTGCATTGTGTGGCATAGCTATCTATCGCATAGTGTTTTGTAAATGTATGTATAGAGGCCCATGTCACAGCCCTACAAATATCAAAGACAGGCACATTATGCAAGACAGCTGTAGAAGCAGCCACTGATCTGGTGGAGTGGGCACGTGATTGCTTTGGAGGTGAAACTGTTGATCGCATAACAGGCTCTGATGCAATTTGATACCTATTTGAAAAGTCTCTGTTTGGAAATCGCTTGTCCTTTAGAGTGATCTGATATGGAAAGAAAACACCTCAAGAAACATCTAAACTGTTTTGTTCTTTCCAAATAAAAGGTGATAGCTCGGCAGAAGTGGAGGCAAGCCATGTTGGTGTCTGGATGAGGCTTCTGGTAGAAAACAGGTAAGTATAAGGATTCCTTGAGGTGGAACTGGGAAACCACTTTAGGAAGAAATTTTGGGTGAGGTCACTTTGTCCTTATAGAACTATAAAGGGAGGGTTAGCCATGAGTGTGATGAGCTTGCTAATCCTTCTTGCTGTGGTGACAGCCAATAGAAAGGCAACTTTCATGGAAAGGTGTGATAGAGACCACCACGTCACCATTGGTTTGAATGAGGAAACAGTCAAGGTGCTAAGGATAAAGTTCAGATTCTAGGATGGAGCAACGTGTTTCACAGAGAGGAAGACATTATAGAGGCCTTTCAAGAACTTTCTCATAATCGGGCGAGAAAAAATAGTGTGGAGCAATGTTCACTAGAAATAGCTGCCAAGTGTACTTTAACTGATGAGTAAGAAAGATTCTGTTTCTTCAAAGAAAGAAGGCATTCCAGCAATCGGTAGCAGTACTGTGTGAGGTGGAAGTGCCTTGTGAATGGCCCACACAAGGAAATGGTGCCACTTTTGAGCATAGATTTTCCTAATGCTCTCTTTACAACAGTTCATGATTAAGATACAGACCTCTTCCAAATAGCTAAGGTCATGCATAGTCAATCCTGCAGGAGCCAGGCCTTGAGATGGAGTCTTTTAGCATCCGTATGGAGAATGTGACCCTGATCCTGGGACAGGAGGTTTATCAACTGCGGGAGATGAATTGGAGGAGCAACTGACATCTGTGACAGGTAAGGAAACCAGGTTTGCCTGGGCCGGGCAGGCACTATCAGAATGACTCTGGACCTGTCCTGCCTTATTTTCTGTATCACCCTGTCGAGATGTGGAAGAGGTGGAAACGTGCAGGCTAGGTTGTGAGCCCAATTGACCAGCATGGCATCTTCCATGGAGTTCTTGCCCAGATCCACTCTGGAGCAGTACTTAGGGCATTTTGCATTGAGAAATGTAGGCTATGTCTAGACTGCAGGCTTCTTTCGAAAGAGGCTCTTTCGAAAGCATCTTTCGAAAGAGCCTCTTTCGAAAGAGAGCGTCTAGACTGCACGGAGAAATTTCGAAAAAGCGGCTTGCTTTTTCGAAAGAAAGCATCCAGTGAGTCTGGATGCTCTCTTTTGAAGAAGCCCTATTTACATTGAAGAACGCCTTCTTTCGAAAGAGGAACTTTCGAAAGAAGGCGTTCTTCCTCGTGAAATGAGGTTTACCGCCATTGAAAGAAAAGCCGCGTTCTTTCGAATTAATTTCGAAAGAACGCAGCTTGAGTCTGGACGCAGGGGAAGTTTTTTTGAAAAAAGGCTACTTTTTTCGAAAAAACCCCTGAGTCTGGACACAGCCGTAGTGAATAAGTCTGTGTCCACAAACCCCACTTCTGGAAGACAGAATGCAGGACTTTAGGGTAGATCTCCCACTCATATTTCTGATGATATAGTCAGCTCAGATGGTTCGCGGTCACGTTCTCTTTTCCTGGGAGGTAGACTGCCAATATGTTCACATGAATGCACCATTGTCACAAGGCTATAGCCCCTTTGTACAGATGGTAGGACCTGGCTCCACTCTGCTGATTTATATAAAACATGCAACCTGAGATGTCTGTGAGTATCTTCACTGACTTGCCACAAATCAGGAGAAGAAAATATTCACAGTATTTTCTGACTGCCTGCAGCTCTAAAACAGAGGTGGGAACCTTTTTTTGGGTTGGGGGCTGCTGACCCACAGAAAAAACATTCAGGGGCCGTATACAAGTGAGAAGCAAAACCCCTGCAAAACAAACCCTCATTGATATGCCGCCCCCCATTGAAAAGGCGAAAGACACTCCCCACATTCCCCTCATGCACCCGAGCCTAAGGGGCCCCAGGCTAGTAGATTTTGTATGCTTCATCCCCACAGAGGGATGGGAGAGGGGGAAGGTTTAAAGAACCAACATGGGATCTCCAATACTAGGGAGGAGTCCCAAGCCTCAGGGGCTGGATCCAGGCAAGCCAGGGGTTGCATCTGGCCCCTAGGCCTTAGGTTCCCTATCCCTGCTCTAAAATGTTGATGTGAATGCTGATTCTGAAGGAGACCATCTTCCCTGAATGCTGTTCTCGGTTGTGTGTACACCCCAGCCCTCCAGGGAAGTGTCTGTAGTTATGGATACAGAGGAGGGAGGTTGCTGGAATGAGTTTCCCCTGCAAAGATTGTTGGCTTGCAACCACCAGTGGAGCGATTCTTTCATTCTCTTTGGGTGGGCTGAGAAGCTAGTTCAGGTGGTGCTTGTGTGGTTGAAAGCAAGTGTGGAGCTATGCTTGAAGGCATCACATGTTCAATCTGACATAAGGGACCATGTATGTTGACACCAACATGTGGCCAAGTAATTGCAGGTGTAGTCAGGCTGCATGGGGCTGTCGATGACTGTTTGGGTCAGTATGGCCAATGACTGAAAGTGCTGTATCGGCAGTCTGGCTTGTGCCTGTATGCAGTCCAGCATTGCACCTGTAAATTCCAGCTCCTGGGATGGAATGAGATGTGACTTCTGGGTGTTTATCTGTAAGCTCTTGGGAGCCATTGTCAAGCAATCATCTAGATATGGAAAGATTATTACTCCGGATCTCCTCAAGTGGGCTATGGCCACCGCATGGATTTTTTAAAACACTCTTGGAGCAGAGGATAGTCCGAAGGGAAGGTCCTGGGATTGGTAATTATGGTCTCTTAGGGTAAATCTGAGGAATTTCCTATGTGATGATCAAATTGTGATGTGGAAGTATGCAAGTATACATCTTGTAGGTCAAGGGACGACATCCAGTTTCCTTTCTCGAATGATGGAATTACCCTTCGCCAGCATTACCATGGTAAAGTGTTGTCATCTTAGGTACTTGTTTAGCCTGTATAGGCTCAAAATGGGTTTCCAACCTCCTGATTTTTTTGGAGTGAGAAAGTATTAAGAATAAAAGCCCTTTCCTCTCTGAGCTGATGATATTACCTCTATTGCCCTCATTAGGAAAAGCTTGTCTATTTCCTGTTGCTGGAGAGTCTCGTGAGAGGGGTCCCTGAAGAGGGACAGGGAAGGGGGTTGACCAATTTGCAGGCTGGGATGCGGCAGTTTGATTATGGGTCTGTCTCCTTTTCTGCTGTCTCTGATGGTGCCTCAGGTCCTATCTCTATTGTGCAGAGTAGAACAAGGACCTAGCTCAAGGCGTGTAGTGGCAGTTTGGTTTCTTCTTGGGCTGAGAGTCATACATATCCAAGGTTTTGAGTGTGGTTTGAGAATCTTTAAGCATATGCAGGGATGCATCCATAGTTGCAGAGAATAACTTCTGACCCTCAAAAGGGAGGTCCTCAACTGTATTTTGCACCTCTGTCGGGAACCGAGAGAGGTGCAGCCAGGAGGCCCTGCACATGACGACAGATGTCACTAAGGATCTTGATGCTTGGTCAGCAGAGTCCAACAAGGCTTGTAAAGGTTGGCTATGAGGGCTACTTCGTCAAGGTTGGCCCTGAATGATGTCTTGTAATCCTCCAGTAGATGTTCAATAAAAGTTTTCACCCCATCAAAAAGATTATACGTATATTTTGAAAGTAGGGCTAAGTAATTTGCGATCCTGAATTGTAGTGATGCTGATGAATACAGAATGTCCAGCCTCTTCCAGTCCTCATCGTATAGTGTGGACTTGAAGTGGGTTTGCTTGCCTCTGGGCTGCCTTCACCATGAGGGAATTAGGAGCCAAGTGGGTAAAACGGAATTCCGCACCTTTGGCTGCCAGGTAGTATTTTCTGTCATCCCTCTTAGAAGCTGGTGAGATGGAGACTGGGGTCTGCCAAATAATTTTTGTGGGATCCAATATAGCCTCATTGATGGGGAGGGCTATTCTGGAGGAAGTGGAAGCCTGAAGGATATCTGCGAGTTTGTGCTGCTCTTGAGGCACCTCTACTACGGAGATGTCTAGAGAGTCCGCTACCCTTTTGTGCAAGTCCTGAAATGATTTAAAGTTGTCTCCTGTAGTCGGAGGAGGGGGGCATTATGGACTCATCAGGAGAGGATGACGAGATGTGTGATGGAGGAAGAATGTCATTTTCCCGTGTTTCTTCCAGGTCCTCAACATCCTCTTGTGTGGTATCCAATCTGACAGAGACTGGTGGTTTTGGTATCACTGACCGTGGCCTGCTCTGGGCTGCAGCCTGGGATGTTGCCATCTGGGCTCTAAATGGGCCCCAGGGGTCCTATCCCTGCCATGACTATGGAAATGGTATGGATGGGAACCATGGAAATGGCTGTCACATCTGGGGCTGGCCTTGCTGCTGTTGCTGTTGCAGCTGTGAAGATGGTTTCAGTAAGGAATGGTGAGGGGAGAAGGAACATTTCCTCTTTATCTTCATCCTCACTGGAGAACAGTGAAGCTGAGCTTGAAGATGAAGCTAGTCTACTTCGTCCTTCAAGAGTAGGTTTAGCATTGGTGCTGAAGAGTGGTGTGCCTGGTACCAATGTGACCACCAGCTCCTAGTGTGTATTTAAAAGACGGGGCGGAGGAAATACTCGTACTGATAGTGCAGTCACCTGTGCCCACTGCGGTGCAGAGTTATCTCAAGTCTTAGATGGTGCCAGCACCAGAGAGATGCCGGTGCGCGGCCACAGAGCCATCTTAATTGGGGTTTGAGCAGATGATTCTGAGTGGCTCTTAGCCCTGCAGTGGACCGCAGGTTTAGTGCCACTGTTGTCGACGGTACTGACAATACAGTCTTCTTCAGCTTCAGTGTCGAGGCTGCAGGGCGTGCTTCTTTACTCGGCACTGCCCCTCAGAGTCTGTCCATGCCGGACATGCCAGGTACCTGCACCTTAGGTGCCAATGAAGGCTTCTGCTGAGGGGATATCTTTTTAGTCGGTCTCTCAGCTGTGGAAGAAGAATGCTTTCTCTTGGAAGTGTTCTTAGCTGGAAGATCCTACGATGCCAATGACCCCTAGTCCGAAACCACTGTGAGGAACATACACAATAGAGAGGGTTGGGACACCAGCTCCAACACTGGTCTCATCATCTTCTCCAAGGTCAGGAGCTTCAATTGCAGATCTGTGGCTTTAAGGGACCTGGATGACAACTTTTTTTCAATAATGGCAGTTATGTCGAGAGTATTCCTGGTCCAAGCATCTAATGCATTGGGCATGTCCATCAGATATTGGGATGGACATTCTGCAGGTCAGTCATCTCTTAAATCCAGGAGAGTTTCTCATAACTACTCTAACTAACTATGGGAAGAATAGGAAGGGAAAAGGAGAGAAAAATTGAGAGAAAAAAGAGAAGGTACCCAAATAAACTAAGGGAAAAACAGTAACAACAAAAAGCTAACAACTATCTTATCTAAAAAGAATCATGGAGTGCTGCTGGGTTCTGACCAAGCCTGGAGTAGTTGAGAAAGAACTGAGGGACGATTGATGGCACTCACAATGGTGCAAGCGGCACTGCACGTGTACTCCAGCACCCAGGCAAACTGCTGCTAAAAAGTTCTGATTATAAGCACAGGGTGCCAAGACACCTATAGTGGAGCACCCACAGGAATACTCCTCAAAGAAGAACTACTTGTATTTACCAGAATTCGAAAACACAACAACTTGATTTTTTAACCCTATTGTAAATGAATATTGCACACACTTGCTTGACATCTGAAATGTTCAAAATAAAAGTTTTGTTAAACCTTATAGAGTACAGAATTAATGTTGGCTTATATTAGACAAATATAAAAAGAGCTCAAAATTTACATTATGGTAGCTAGCCATTAAATTTGTATAACATACAATAGATACAAAACTCAACATGGATCATACTGTCCATATACAATGGAGGTAAGACACACTGTAGAAATGAAACACTGATATCACGCAATAGGATGATTTGGTACACTTGTTTAGAGAACTTTCATGGGGATAAGAATTGGCAGTGGTTATAAAGGAGGAAATCCAATCTCTATATAGGTGACATAGTAGGTACTGTTCTGAAGACAAAGACAGAACGTATGTATGGAAAAAGAAAGAAACAAAGCCATCTATAGAATGAATAGATGTACTGCAAAATGTTTGTATTACAAACCTGGATAATACTGAGGATTTCATCATAGGTGCAGTGTTCACCTTGGCAATTCACTAAGAAGTCATTGAGTTGCTGGATGCCCACTCCAAATATTCCTAGTGATGTGCTTTCCACTCCAGTACCATTAGTTACAATACTAGCCGCAGCAATGGCATCAGATATCTGTCTCTGGTTTTCTGATAGCTGCTGTCTACTCTTAATGAACAAACCCAGATCTGAAACATTCCTGGTCAATAAATCTAAAAGACAAAATATGAACATAAATATTTGAAGAGTTTCATTTTATCACTCAGAGATATTTAATTAAATTAGGTGAGTACTATTTTATTATTCATACCACATTGAACTATTAAAAAACAATTGTATTCACTGGAAAAATCATTTTTCAATAACTAACTCCTGAAATTCTTAGCAAAGTCATAGTCAGGCAAGGTTCCCACTTACATCAGCGGAATTCCTTCTTTATTAAGAGTTGAATAAGTTCTTCAGGATTTGGCCCAATATTACTGACTTGGCCAAATATGAAGTTTTCATTCTGAGACATTTTGGAGCTGTGACAATCCACTTTGTCAATTGAAACCCTGATTCTGCCTCCCCCACTTCATCAGAATTTTTAAAAAATGTCAATAATTAAAATAGTTCAGCTCTCTAAAGTCTAATTTTCTTGTTGAAATTAAATTTAACAAACCTAAATCAGGTTGGAGTCCACTGGTGTTCTCATCAATTTTCAGATTAGTATAAAGTGGAGTAGAATCAGATCCTGATCGATTGCAGGGTACAGCATAGACATCAAAGAGGTCTTTAAGATCCTTGCGGCTTCGAACACTAGCATACAGGAAGAATGCTCATTTTGTGCTTTATTTCTTAAAATACTTTTGCTAATTTTGATGTGATGTGATTAGACAAATAGATTTTACCTGAAAGATTTGAAGAGCTCTACAAACTCAACAAAACTCATATTACTATCAGAAACCATAAAGCTCTGAAAACCCTTCAATCCTCCTTTGACTCGGCCATGCCAGCTACTGCTGCTCCAAGTACTAAAACAAAATGAGATTGCTGTTATTTTCTTGTATTTAACTTCCACTGATTGTGAAATATTAGGCAGCACTGCACTAATGATCTATTTTAGGCTTTCTTTAATATATTTACTATCAATATTTGAAAGAAAGAAACAAAAACAATACTTCTTAGGATATGCCTATACTACAGAGTTATTTCAAAATAATTCATGTTATTTCAAAACCACAAGGCAAGTGTCCACACAGCAAGCTTGTTATTTCAAAATTATTTCAAAATAATGGGCTTGTTACAGACAAATAATAACCTCTCATTCTACAAGGAAGAACGCCTATTTCAAAATTGCTATTTCAAAATAGGATCAGTGTGTACATTCAGCTGTGCTTATTTCAAAATAATTGGCCTCCAGGGCTTCTCACACTGGCACTCTGTCCACACTCCTCAAAACTCTATAGTTTCCCTTTTCCCGCACGGTTTAAAGCTGCAGGCAGAAGGGAAAGGGCTTGTGAAACCAAACCGGTCCTGCTAGACTTGTGCCACACAGCAGCACCCTGCACTGCCTGCACGGCTGCCATGGCAGACCTAAGCACTCCTTCCGAGCCCCCATCACTGCACACATACCAGCAGCCACCTCTAAAGCCCCTGGCCACAGATGGAAGAGAGCCCCATCCTGTACTGGTCTGGAGATCCTGGATCTCATAGAGATATGGGCAAGGAGTCTAACCTCCAGGATCTCCACACCAGGTGCAGGAATGCAGATGTCTATGGCTGGGTGGCCACCAGCTTGGCCCAAAAGAACCACACACATATGCTGGACCAGGTGCACATGAAAATCAGAGAATTGAGCCAGGCCTACACCAAGGCCAGGGAATGAAGTTCCTGCTCTGGAGCAATACCCAAGACCTGCTGGTTCTACTCCCACCTGGATGCTATCCTTGGAGGGAGGCCAGTCGCCTCTCCGCCATCATGGACTCTGGCCTGGCCATGCCTATCCTCAGCCTCCAGGAGGGTGGGGCTGTGGACCAGGACAATGAGAACAAGGAGGAGCAGTCCAGCCTGGATACCATGCCTGAAAGCTAGGAGGTGGTCATAAGCCTGGAGCCGGATCCTCCCACTTTCCCAGGATGTCTCTCAGGCCTCAAAGAAACCTGGGGAAGACACTTCAGGTGAGTTCCATTACTTTCCCTACACATGCATGGGGGAGGCATCAGGCTACGAGGGGCTGCACACTCCGTGCTCAGCTTTTTTGGCCTGGAGCTAGCACAACAGCCTGTGCATGTGGGTATAGATGGAGCGCCCGTCTGGAGCATCCAGCCCCCTAAACCTGTCACACAGGAACTTGTTGCTCCTTCTAACAAGATTCCTGAACAGGCCTCCTTTACTCCCAACTCCATGGTGGAACACCTTTCCACGACAAGCCACCATTAAGGAGGATGGGGTCCTGGAAACACATAGCAGTGCCCACAAGCACTGTGGTAATGCCCACACTCTCGAGTAGCATCCACTCCTGGTCAAGCACAGCGAGGCGGAGGACAGTGCCTCCTACATGAGAACCTGCCAGGGAGAGGAAAAGGAGGGGACCCCAGTAGCACTCTGGAAAGCAGCATCTGCCACTCACGCACACTTCCCCCAACACCCTCCCCACTCTCTTCTAGTGGGCAGGGACAGAAGTTCTCTCTCTGTGGGACACTGCCACTGCCGGACCCAGTCTGTGCAGGACATGAAAGGAGGCTGAGCCACCCCATTCCCCAATCCTGCCTGCAAGCTCCTCACTTGGTCGGCACCTTCCCATGCCTGCTGGTCCCCTGGGACATCTGTACCCCTGTAGGACAGTTCCCACTGTCTAGGCAGCAAATGGCCTTTCTAAAAGCACATCACCATTGTCTGAACTAAGACCTTTGATGCTGGCTCAGAGATTAGGGCTAGGCTTCGTGCACACTGTCTCCTGGGATGACTGCTCTTCTCACTTTTCTTCACAGCTGGCCAAGCTACAAGTGGGGAATATGCAATATCTCCCATGCCATCCTCCCAACCCCATGAGACCTGCAGGCACTAGTGACCATGCAACGACCTGGTGCTAGAACATCTTGGGTATGTCTACACTACCACCTTAGTTCGAACTAGGGTGGTTAATGTAGGCAACCGGAGTTGCAAATGAAGCCCGGGATTTGAATTTCCCAGGCTTCATTTGCATGTTGCCAGACGCCACCATTTTTAAATGTCCGCTAGTTTGGACTCCGTGCCCGCGGCTACACGTGGCATGAACTAGGTAGTTCGGATGAGGCTTCCTATTCCAAACTACCGGTACACCTCGGGAAATTCAAATCCCGGGCTTCATTTGCAACTCCGGTTGCCTACATTAACTACCCTAGTTCGATCTAGGGTGGTAGTGTAGACATACCCCTTGAGTGCCTCTATTCCTTGAACAGGAACTTTGAGGAGGACCGCCAGGAACGTCGGGCTGACTGGGAGCTGAGGCAGATGATCTGGGAGCAGCTGTGCTGCCAGCATGAGGCTATGTGCTTCTCAATCACCACCACCATGGCAAGCCTGATTGTGGCTATCAATCGGTCCACCAGACACATCCCCTCACCTGCCATTCCCTAACCCCCAGCACCAGCACCTGCTCTCCTCCAAGTCCCTCCGGCACTCGCACCTGCCCCTCCAGTTCTCCTCCTAGCCCCACTCTCCTGAGGCCGCCAAGGGATGCACACGAGGCAGTGGGAACTCTCAGGCAGCCGAGTCGTCCCAACATACCTGAGGCAGTCACCAGTCACAGCCCCATCCCTGAGCCCCTTTTCCCCCTTTTCCTCTCTCCTAGGTTCTTTCACCAGTCCCTCCCCATTTATATATTCCCCAAATAAAAATGACTGAGTTTATTGTTTCAAAACAAAAAGCCTGGTTTATTGTATCTGCGGGTGATGGGGGGAAGGTGGGAAGAGACGGCAGGGGAAGGAAGAGGTGTGCGAGGAAAGGCACATCCAGGCAATGCAGAGTCCCCTTGTGGGGCGATCTGGGAGAGTCTCATGGCTGGCCTTGGCTGAAACTCTCCCTCAGAGCCTCCTGGATATGCACAGGCCCTTTTTGGGTTTGCCAGATGGAAGAGGTGCCCGACTGCTCAAAAGCCCTGGTCAGCCGCTCAGCCCCTGTGCCCCCACCCTGACAGGAAAGGTTCTCCTTTATTTTTGCAAAGGTTGTGGAGCACACAGCAGGCCACCTCTACGTGGGAGATGTTCTGGTCGCCGAGGTCCAGGCAGGTGAGGAGGCTCCGGAACCTCTCCTTCAAGTGGCTGAAGACACCCGCCACAACGATGCGGCACCTGCTGAGCCTGGTGTTGAAGGGCTTCTTCATGGGTTCCAGCTGTCCTGTGTAGGACTTCATAAGCCAGTGGAGCAAGGAGTAGGCTGGATTGCCCACGATGCACATGGGCATGTTCATGTCCCCGACCCTGATAGTGTGGTAGTGGAAAAATGTGTCGGCATACATCCTCTGGAAGAAGTTGGAGTTCCTGAACACGTGGGTATTGTGCACCTTCCCCAACCACCAACGTACACATCTGTGAACTGGCCTTAAAGGTCCATGAGGGCCTGCAACACCATGGAAAAGTACTTCTCCCTATTGATGAAGTCTGAAGCATGGTGGTCAAGCGCCAGGATGGGGATGTGGGTGCCACCAATGGCTCCCGTGCAGTTAGGGAAGCCCATGGTGGCAAAGCCAGTGATGATGGGCTCCATGTCATCCAGGGTGATGACCCTGAGCAGCAGGATGGCGTTGATCACCTTGAATTACAGGGTTGCCAGAGCCCTTGGGAATTCCCTGAGTCCAAGCCCCTTCCCACACCAGGAGCAATCCCAAGTATCCCATCCCCAGCAGGGTTTTGTGAAGCCAGGAGTGAAAAATCTCTAGGGATGAAGATTCCACCCCCTTCACTAGGGAACCCCATTGTAGTGCTTGACCACCCTCATAAAACAAAAGTAAAAAAGAGTCAAACCTGCATAAGCATGGCCCCAAAGGTTGATTTCCCCATGCCAAACTGGTACCCCATAGAGCGGTAGCTGTCTGGCATGATGAGCTTCCAAAGTGCAATGGCAACACTCTTCTGGAAGGGAATGGAGGGTCTCATCTGGGTGTCCCATCGCTGGAGAGCAAGGGAGAGCCATCTGCAGATCTCCAGGAAGGTGTTCTTCCACATCCAGAAGTTCTGGAGCCATTGCTGTTTATCCCATTGCTCCATGACAGTCAGAAATGGTCTCCCAGCACCAGAAGCAGCAGTGCATGGTGTGCAGGGGAGGATGGATGGGTATGTGGTGCATGAGGAGAATGTAGCCTGGGTGAGGAGGTCCCCTATTCCAGGCTGCTTATCGTCCTCCTGCAGCACCATGTGGGAAGCCTGCATAACTGTACCAGGAGTTACAGCAGGAGGTCTAAGAGCCTGACATTGCTTTGCAGCCGGTCCGGCTCCATGGTGGATGTTCTGTGGTGTCCGCAAGAGCAACCAGAGCACATGGTGTGAGTTTGCTGTCTCTCAAAAATGGAGAAGAGTCTGAGGTGCAGCTGTAGAGGGGAGCCCCTTGAAGCACGAGCCTCAGATAGCCTCAGGAAGCAGCTATAGGAAGTGACTGCTGTTCTGATGCCCTGCCCGGAGTGCTTCCCGGGGGGGTTTAATGTGATTCAGGCTCCGATCAGTGTGGATGTGCTATTTTGTTATAATTCTGTGCAATTTCGATAGAGATCTGTAATGTGGATGTGCTATTTTGAGTTATTTCAGAGTTGCTGTTTTGAAATAGCTTATTTCGAAATAAGCGCATAGTGTAGACATAGCCTTAGTGTTTGTACTTGGGGTCTGTATTTCATATTGGCCACTCATTCCCTTAAAGACCACTGCAAACTTTGCCAAGGCATATAAAAAGGAAATTCTTTTGAAAACGTATCGATGCATGGAACAATCTAATTTAGATAGGTACACATTAGTTTTCATTTTTTTCCACAAAGTAATCCTACTATTGCTCTAGCATGACGTCTAAAGGTAATATAACCTGTTGATTATGAGGATCACGGGAAGTTTGCGCTTAGTATTTTACTAGCAAGATAATTAAAATGGGAAGCATGCTTGAAAAATACATAATTCCTTAAGGTATAATATTAGCTTAATAAAGAAATTATCATCTCTGGATTATATGCAGGAAATAAATAATAAATAAATGTATCACACATCTGGATATCTCCAGCAACTGGGCAAATCAGTGAGGAAAAGAAATGCCCAGTATGGACTCCCCAGCCTGTTGATTCCATTCAAAGTAAAAAAAGACAGCTCTGCACTACAGCTATCTGCAATGACCTTTTCATGCTATTGTCTTTCCTTCCTTATCATCCCAATCCACACTATTTATTATAGTATTTGTTTAATTTAGACTGGAAGATCACCCATAATAGGAATTTGTCATCTTGTATGTCTGTAAAGTGCTGTATACACCTATAATATAATAAAATAAATAATAAAAATGAATTAACACAATGCCACATCACTTAAAAGCCTGACCTTCTGCAATGAATATAGGACTGAAAAGTAATACAAGTAAAAAGTGGAGGAAAGCAAATGGGAAAGAGAAAGCTTCCAAAAATATCCCCATTATTCCCTCCAAAATGGGGCAACTTCCACCAGAAATCCCAGTGCAGGTTTATGCTCCTTAAGGTTGAACTAAAACACATATGCACTTCAGTTTACACAGTTGAAATATTTCAGTTGATCACAGTTACTTACACACATTGAGCACCTGTGACCAAAAGTCTGTTCATATGATCTCTGAAATATCCAAAAGCTGGAAAGGTAAGCTCCATATGCATGTGTATCTAGGACAGCACTTCAGTTATCTATATATTTTAGAGATGTTTGTTTGTCTGTCTGTTCATCTGTGAGTCTCTTTGTTCAAGAATGCCTCTTAAAAGGTAAGAACTAGGACCCTGAAATTTAGTGTACATTTAGTATAACTTCCTCTTATCATAACTTAAAGCAAAGTCTGGGTTTGGTTGTGTCAAGAAACCAGGAAGTGCTGGGAATAGGACTGTTTTCCATAACATGGAAAGTGGGGGACACAGAGAGGAAGGATGTGATAATGACAGTGGCCACTGGGCGCAGTGAATGCAGGGGAGAGACCACTGGGGGCAGCCACACCACCAAGAAAGTGGCCAGCAGAACTGGGACTCCACCAGCTGGGGTGGGGGGGGGAGAGAAAGTCCTGCCAGATGGGACCACCTGCCCTGAGCCCCTCTTCACCCCCCAATTCTCACTCTCACACTCCCTTTCGCCCCCACCTTCCTACCCTGCTCCCCTCTCCCACAACCCAAATGCCACACCCTAACTCCTGCACTCCCAGGCAACATCAGGTAAGTCTTCTAGTAAAGTATAATGTTAACAACTAGATTTTTAACAAGTAAAGTACTGATTTTGTCCTTACCTAGATTGGTTCTTGCTTGAAGGTGACATTACAGGAGAGGAAACTGGTCTGATTGGTGCAGAAGCCCCGGCTGCTAAGGTAGGGGATCCAGATGTAGTCAGAGAATGAGCTCTTCTAGATGGTAGAGTGTTAGAGAGAGAGGGGCTAATCACTATATTCTGATCTATGAAAGAAAACAACATTTTTTCATCACTAGTATAATTTCTACAGAACACCCACATAGTATCACTAAATTAAACTGAGTAACCCCACACCAAAAGTTTCTAAATTTATTTTGTACCACTCAAAACATATACTTAACAATATTTTTTGAATTTTAGGACTTGTTAAGTAAAAAAAAAAAAAATGATTATTGAAAATTCATTGAAAAAGCAATCATAGAAAAAAAAGCTCCCTACCTTTTGTAACTGTTGTTCTTTGAATTATGTTTCCATTCTAGAAATGTGTGCATATATGTGTGAACAATAAAGATAGTTCCTTTAACAGTGTCCATAGGGTGGAGCATGTGCCAGCCCCACAACCTCTCCATTCTTTCTTGTCAGCAATTCCAACAGAGGGAGAGGAGAGCAGGTAATAGAATGGACAAGAGCAACCCATCTCAAAGAACAACAGCTATGAAAAGTATGTAACCATTTTTAATTCAAGTGCTTGCTCATGACAATTCTATTCTACACGATGCACAAGCTCAGGGATGGACAATAATTTTTGATGGGGTCCACTCTAAGAATTTGGAAAGTGGTCAAGGGCTGCACCCTTCCATATTAATGGAAGAAGTGTGGGGTCTGGAATGGAGGTTGGATGCAAGGGAGCTTGCAGTAAGGGACTGGGGTGCAGGAGAAGGATTGGGGTGCAGGAAAAGGTGTGGGGTATTGAGTGAAGGAAGCAGTTGTGACATGGATTAGGGGACTAAGGTGCAGGGGTTTGTGTTGTTACCTTGAGCAAGAGGGGGTTGTGACTTAGGGCAGGGGCCTGGGATGTAGGAGCTGGGAGGAGATATGGGTACAGGAGGGAGCAGAGGGTTTAGTTGTGACCTGGAGCAGGGGATTGGGGTGCCGGATTTTGGATGGAACATGGGGGCAGGAGGAAGGCAGAGGGTTTGGGTTATGAAGGGTAGGGGGGCAAAGGGTTGGGGTGCCAGAGGCAGGCTCTGGCTAGGAGACTTACCTGCTTGACTCTCAGCCAGCAGCCTTCCCAAGAACACTCCCTTCCTGCCCCACCCGTGCACTAGCTGCAGAGGCCATGTGGTTTTTGAACAGCTACAAGCCTGAGGGGAGAGGAGGAGTTTCTTTGCAAGATGACTGTTGACAACAGGTAGATCCCTTTGGCGTAAACCGGCCAATGGGATTGTGCTGAGGGCAGGAGCACTGTGCAAACCCTTTCCTCCCTCCCCTGGAGCTCACAGCTGTTCAAACAGCTCCACAATGGTTGCATTTCTTAGCAGTGTTGGGGAAGGAGAGGGGGGAGAGGGAGTCTAAAGGCCAGATCTAGCATCTTGGTAGGCTGAATCCAGCTCATGAAGGGTATTTTGCCCAGGTCTGCACAAGCTGTATCCATGGAGGTGGGCTCAAAATTCTTAGTTGTGCAGCTTGCAACACTGCTATACCACAACATTGTCTTGGGCTTGCACCAAGGTAAGTGCATAATGAGTCATAAATATGTGGATAGATGACCCCGGGAATAGTGGCCCTGTAGACCAGGAAGACCAAGGATGAAGCTTGCACCCAGGTTGAGTTGCTAGTCATAGACACCAGTGTAGGCACTTTCGCCAGCCCACAGCAATAACAGATGCAGACCATGATCCAGAATGAAATCCTTTGTGCAGACCCTGGGAAACCATTAATTTTGTCTACCACTGCAACAACTGCATTTATTTGCAAAACACCATAGCCCTGTCTATAGAAAATGTCCAGGGTGTGCAACTTGCACTCTGCTTCTGATTTATGAGGCTTTGGAAAGCAGACAGGTAAGTATATGTCCTGTCTGTGAAACTACCATGGGCAGGAATGCTGGATCTGGAAACCACTGAAGCTTGCCACGACTGCACAAGAGTCAGGTCCCAGGCAGGGAATGGATCCCAGATGTGCAGGTAGAGGTGTTCCAGGCCATATAAGAACTGGACTGTCATGCCATGAGCAAAGACCAACCAGGCTTGGAGTGCAGGATGGAAGGCTGAAATAGAAGCCAAGTGGACTTTAATTGATGATAAGGACAATCCCTGAATCTTGAGATACCAAAGACAGTCCAGGATCGCCTGTGAAGCCCAGATATTGTGGTCCAAAGTCCAGCATGTTAACCATTTCCACTTGGCCAGGAAGATCACTCTGGTGAAGGGCTTTCTGCTACCCAACAAGTCCTGTTGGACATGGGCTGAACATTCCCATTCTTTTGCATTCAAACATGCAGTAGTCATGCAATCAGAGCAGCATTGCCACATTCAGGTGCAGAAAACTGCCAGAGTTTTGGTATAGCAAGTCCTGCCAAAGAGGCAGCTGCAGCAGGGTGGCCACCGAAAGGTCCAGTAGCATGTTGAACCAGTGCTGCTGAGGCCACACAGAGGCTATCAGGATCACCTTCACCCTGGTCTGTTTGATCATGAGGACTCTATGGATAAACTACACTGGTGGGTACTCACATAGCAGAGCCTCTGACTATGGGAGAGAAAAGGTGTCTGACAGGGATGTTTGTCCATTCAGTGGATCAAGCAGAACACATATAATTTCCTGTTCTGATGGGACAAGAACAAATCCACCTGGGGAGTCCCCCTTCTCTGAAAGATAATACTGCCTCCAGATGGAGTGATTGCTCATGAAAAGACAAGAAGATCCTGCTAAGGCCATCTGCTAACATGTTCCTGGCCCCAGACAGATACATGGTTACCAGATGGATGACATGCCATACACAGAAGCCCCACAGGCAGAGAGCTTATTGGGAAAGGGCTGACGACCTTGCTCTGCCTCTGTCTGTTGATGTAAAACATCATCTTGCATGTTAAGCTTCTGCATGTGAGCTCCTCAGCCCAGGTCCGAGGCATTGGAAACTAGGATCAGCAATGGAGTTAGGGCTGCAAACAGAACTCTCTCCAACACTGAGGGTATGTCTACATTACCCTCCTAGTTCGAACTAGGAGGGTAATGTAGGCATACCGCACTTGCAAATGAAGCCCGGGATTTGAATTTCCCGGGCTTCATTTGCATAAGCGGGGAGCCGCCATTTTTAAAACCCCGCTGGTTCGAACCCCGTGCAGCGCGGCTACACGGGGCTTGAACTAGGTAGTTCGGACTAGGATTCCTATTCCGAACTACCGGTGGAACGAGGTGTACCGGTAGTTCGGAATAGGAATCCTAGTCCGAACTACCTAGTTCGAGCCACGTGTAGCCGCGCTGCACGGGGTTCGAACCAGCGGGGTTTTAAAAATGGCGGCTCCCCGCTTATGCAAATGAAGCCCAGGAAATTCAAATCCCGGGCTTCATTTGCAAGTGCGGTATGCCTACATTACCCCGCTAGCTCGAACTAGCGGGGTAGTGTAGACATACCCTGACAGATTACTGGATGTGAACTGACACCTGACTACCCAGTCTAGGTCATGTCTGTTGGAGAATGTCACATAAAAGTCATATGTGGGTCCTGCAGCTTAGCAGGCCTAGGATGAAAGCTTCCATCCCTGCTGTACCCACCTTAGCACAGTGTGGGACGTTGAAAGCCCAAACAGCAGCTGAGGGCTTTAGCAGCGTTAACCCAAGCCTTAAGCTGGGAAACTACTACGCAGTAAATAAGTTTGACGTCGGTCTCAGCCTATAAAAGTAATAAGCATGGCACTGAGCCAGGTATGCGCACACCGGGTAAACAACTATAGTATCATTAGTGTAGAAAGTCCCACCCCTAACTGAGTCTTAACTGGGACCCCAACCTCGAGGGCTGACCGGGATTCCCCCCATACTGAAGCCACATCCACTGCGGTCGGGTGCAAGGTAATCGAAACAGGACTCCCCGCAAACCTGAAGGGACGTGAGCATTCCAAAAAGCCTTTTACTCCTTTAACCATTGTTCTGTAGTGCTTTTGCTTGCTAGAGTGTACTCTGTAAAGTGTAGTAACAGTGAAGTAGTAAGCTTAATAAATTCCTAATCGGCACAGTGTTGAAGCAAATCTACAACCCGGTTGAGCCCTGGCCCTTTAAAATGACAGAGATGTAGACTGACACCAACGATGCTTGCAGTTGTCGGAGATGGAGCAGGGTATGCCAGACCATGTATGTACATGTGTCCTCATGGCCTAACAACTGTGGACAGGTGTAAGCAGTGATCAGTGGGTAGTTTTTTACATGGGAAATCAGTTCCGACATGGTCTGAAAACATGCTTTCAGAATGAAAACTCTGGATCGTGTGAAGCAAAGAACTGCTCCAATGAATTCTATGCACTGGACTGACGTTATGTGACTTTTTTTGTTGTTTATTAACAACCCCAAGTTGCCACAGGTGAAATGTACCAAATCAAGGTTCCTCTTCCACTTGCATCCAAGATCTGCCCTTTATAAGCCAGTCATAGAACAGAATCATAGAACCACAGAGCTGGAAGAGACCTCAGGAGGTCATCGAGTCCAATCTGCTGCCCAAAGCAGGACCAACCCCAATTAAATCACCTCAGCCAGGACTTTGTCAAGCTGGGACATAAAAACCTCTAGGCATGGAGATTCCATCACCTCCCTAGGTAACCCATTCCAGTGCTTCTCTACTCTCCTAGTGAAATAGTTTCTCTTAATATCCAACCTAGACCTCTCCCACTGTAACTTGAGACCATTGCTCTTTGTTCTGCCATCTGTCACTACTGATAACAGCCTCTCTCCATCCTCTTTGGAATCCCTCTTCAGGTAGTTAAAGGCGGCTATCAAATCCCCCCGCACCCTTCTCTTCTGCAGACTACATAAACCCAAATCCCTAAGCATTTTTTCATAAGTCATGTGCTCTAGCCACCTAATCATTTATGATGCTGGACTTTCTCCAATGTGTCCACTGGTGCCACATTTTGTAAACAGCTTTGGAGCAGGAGGGAGATCAAAGGACACTGCCATGAACTGGTAACTGCACCCATCTACTATAAAGTGGAAGAATAGGCTGTGATCTTGGAAGGTGGAGATCATCTCATCTGGGGACGAGGATGATGACTGGATCACTGAGGGTATGTCTACACTACAAAGTTAATTCGAACTAACGGACATTAGTTCGAATTAACTTTGATAGGCGCTACACAAGCGCTCGGCTAGTTCAAACTTAATTCGAACTAGCGGAGCGCTTAGTTCGAACTAGGAAAACCTCATTTTACGAGGATTAAGCCTAGTTCGAATTAGCTAGTTCGAATTAAGGGGTGTGTAGCCCCTTAATTCGAACTAGTGGGAGGCTAGCCCTCCCCAGCTTTCCCTGGTGGCCACTCTGGCCAACACCAGGGAAACTCGTCTGCCCCCCTACCAGCCCCGGACCTCTTAAAGGGGCACAGGCTGGCTACGGTGCCCGTGCCAGGTGCAAGCCTGCCAGCACCCAGCCAGCAGACCCTGCACCTGGCACGGATCGAGCCACCCACCTGATGCCCCCCAGCCCTCCCCCTCTTCCCGGGACCAGACTGGCTGCTCCCGGGAGCTTGCCCGGGACCGCAAGAGGCGGGCACCCGCCTGGGCTAGTGCAGACATCGTGGACCTCGTCCACGATCTCCGCACTAGGCACAGGAAAGTGGCCGGCTAGGGCAGAAGAGCTGCCAGCCTGGCCACCCAGGAGCAGGTGTGCAAGAGAATCAAGGGGGTCCACTGAGACCCCCGACCCTGAGCCCTGAGCTTACAATGGCCGTACTGGGTCAGACCAAAGGTCCATCTAGCCCAGTAGCCTGTCTGCCGACAGCGGCCAACCCTAGGGAACCTGGAGGGGATGGACCGAAGACAGTGACCAAGCCATTTGTCTCGTGCCATCCCTCTCCAGCCTTCCACAAACCTTGGGCAGGGACACCACTCCTACCCCCTGGCTAATAGCACTCCATGGACCCAACCTCCATGACTTGATCTCACTTCCCTTTAAACTCTGTTCTAGTTGTAGCCTTCACAGCCTCCTGCAGCAAGGAGTTCCACAAGTTGACTCTTTGCTTTGTGAAGAACAACTTTCTGTTACTAGGTTGAAGCCTGCTACCCATTCCTTTCCTTTGGTGTCCTCTAGTCCTTCTTTATGGGAACTAATGAAGAACTTTTCTGTATGCACTCTCTCCACCCAACTCCTGCTTTGAGAGACCTCTATCCTGTCCCCCCTCCGTCTCCTCTTTTCTAAGCTGAAAAGTCCCAGTCTCTTTAGCCTCTCTTCATATGGGACCTGTTCCCAACCCCTGATCATTTTAGTTGCCCTCCCCTCTCCCAGCCTCTCTCTTCCCCTCTCCCACCTCCTTTTCCCAGTCTCCCCCAATTTTGTTCAATAAAGACAGATTCCATTTTGGAAGACACATTATCTTTATTTTGTACATCAAGAAGAGGGGCTAGGGAAGGGTAAGTGGAAGGAGGTGAGGGAGGAATGGGGCACGAGCCCCCGATAGGGAGGACTGGGCTGGCTCTGCGGGCTTCTCAGGGTGGAAGCTCTCCTGAAGCCCCCCAATTGCCCCCTCTCCCCAGATGGCAGCCTGCGGCAAGTGCAGCCAGGCTGATGGCTGAGTGGTGTGATATGCCCAGTGTGGGTAGTCCGGGCAATCCAAGCCAGGACTGCTTTGCAAGCGGGGCACCCCTGAGAACTGTCTGTCCGGGGTGGGGGTCGGGACCCTTTAAGCACAGCCCTCGGCTAGCCTGAGACAGCATCTACACGCTCTAAGTCCTCCTCTGATGCCCTGCCGGCACTGCTTCCGGCCATCCTTAACCCCGGTTCAGGGTCCACTTAATGTGGACATGCTAGATCGAATTAGCAAAACGCTAATTCGAACTAGTCTTTTAGTCTAGATCCGTTAGTTCGAATTAGCTTAGTTCGAATTAACTAATTCGAACTAAGTTAGTTCGAATTAACATTGTAGTGTAGACATACCCTGAGGGAGGCCCCTGCTGGAAAAGAGTTTTTTGGGATAAGTGCTTGCTCCTCTACCCAGGCCTCTGAGTGCAACTCATGCATTGAATTAAATGCCACCGGCACCATTGGTTGCTGGGCTGAGATGACATCTGAAGGATGGAGTGAAGGAGGCATTTGTAACACAGGCAATGCTCCACATGGTGCAAAGCTCCACATGATCCAATAAGGGCACTGTACTGGTCACTGGCCTGGCTGCCAAGACAGCACTGTAAAGGTCCACACAGTCTCAAGTACCCAGTATCACCAGCATTGCCTCAGCAAAGGGCTGAATTCCCTTTCCATGCCACAGAAATCACATTCCGGTGACCACCAAGTGGCTGTCGAAGCTTGCGTCCATTGGTTAACCATCACTAGAGGAGAATGGTGTCTTGAGGTGATGGATAAGTGCTGGGGGAGGATGGATCACTACCATGTCAGAAACTCTACTCATGATCTAGGGCAGTGGTTCCCAAGCTTTTTAATATTGGGGAACAGCAAACATGTTGGGCTGACAACATTCTATTTGCACATCTGAATATTCATTATGCAAATGAAAAATATGCAAATAAAATGTTTCCTTTTTGCCAAAATATGTACCGCTGTCCCCTCATACACTGTGCCCCCCATATTATCCTATTCAGCCCCAGCAGTCAGAGCAGCCACCCACCGGGAGGAGCAGGTCATGGCCCCCCTGCTAGAGCAGGCCTTGCCCCCACTCCACACGGTAGGTTACAAACCCCCTCCTCCACCAGAGCAGGCCCTGATCTCCCCCACAATGCAGCTGCGACAGGTCCCAGCCCCCTGTCAAGTGGAAGGTTCCAGTCCCCCTTCATCGACACAGGCCCCACCCCGCCACCACTGCAGCCTCTCTCCCCCACCGGAGCAGGCCCTGGCCATCCACAACGCAGCCACAGTGCAACCCACTCCCAGCCACTGGAGCAGGCCCAGCTGCTAGAGCAAATCCCAGCCACGTACCACACAGCAGCAGCACAGGCTCCACCCCTAGCTGCCGAAGCAGGCCCCAACCACACACCCCGCAGCCAGAGCAGGTCTTGGCCCCCCATCCTTCCCCTGCCAGAGCAAGCCCCAGCCACCTACCATGGGGCTGCAGTCTCCTCCCTCCCCTCGATGCCACAGCCACTCTCCACGTGGCCCTGCCAGCCAGGCCTTGTAGTGGCTGCTGGAGTTGGAACTGGGGCCACAGTGAGGCTGCACCAGTAGGGACAGCCTCACTGTGATCCTGGCTCCAGCTCCAGCCTTGCCCCGCCACCTCACTCAGCCTGCTACTGCATAGTGAAGTGGGCGGAACATAATTCCCTTATGGGGAACCCCAGCTGGCGGAAGACAGCTGGTGAGAGCATGACTGATGCCAGCAATATGGTGACTGAAGCCTCCCCTGCACTGAGAGGGTGGAGACTGCGATCACAGGGCTGAGAATCTAGAGCAACCTGCTGAAGACAGAAACCTAGGGCATGGAGACAGAGAGCATTATCTTGGTTCTGGACGCTGGTGGCATTCACTTGGAGCTGCTATTGGAGGGGTTCACCAACAGGTATAGGCCTGTTGCCGACAAAGCAGGATTTAAAACCCGGAGACAGGTGAAGTCCCCGCAGAGACTCTTTAACTATATTATGTAACTAACAACTACTTATTAACTAACTTCTGTAAACTATTTACAAAGCTTTAAGATCAAGGAGAAGGAACTGATAACCCTTAGTAGGCAAGAGAAAGGTGCTCCAACTAACCAGTGATAAGAAGGAATTAAAAGAGTGTAAGACCAGCAGTGCCTAATATACCAATGCATGAGTGTGGCACTCAAGAAAGTGCCACAGCTAATCCTATGAATACCACTAAGTCAAAAATCTCCAATGACTACACATGTGCATGCATATGCACATCTAGAATTCAACTGACATGGGCAAGCACTTGAAATAGAACATTAGAAATTAATGTAAAATGCTTACAGCAGTTGCAGAAAATACTATCTTAATAACACTATCACACAACAAATGTGTGTCAGAGCTGTAACTTCCTATTAATAAATAATAATAATTATTTTTGTATAGCATAAAGCCTATTGAAACTGTTTCCTATTATAACAGTTCTCCCATGTTAACAGCTATGTCAAAATCATTCAAAACAAAGCACTACAAGGGATTCAATACCATTATCTACCTGATTCTTCTTGTTCATCAATGTCTTGAGGATCTGAACCACTTCTATTACGATATTCTTTATAACTTTTTGTCTTACGAGTTGCCATCTCATCATCAGTAGCATCTCCACTTTCGCCCTGGACACAGTGAACATTGTCATAGATATCTTTAAAATGTTACTTTATTTTATATTCTTTTTGTGAATGTCAAAAACTGAACACAAATTGGGTATTCTACATTAAAGACTAAAGAAGACTGCTGTTAATACTGATATTTGTCACCATCATTCTAGATAGTAAAGAGGTAATTTAAGTCTCATGAAAGTTACCCAAAGGAGTGTGGGAACACTGGCTATCATCTCAATGCAACATCTCACAGAAGAAGATAACGATCTTGATCTTGATAACGATCTCACAGAAGATGATAACGATATTCTGGAGTGCTCTGGTTAGTTCTGTGTTATTACACTGGCATAAAACAGTTCTAAGCAGAGTGAGACTGGCCCCTTGAAGTATCTCCCTGGCTAAAGGAATTTTTGGGTAATGTCGTTTCTACATCACCTGTCTGTTGGCCTCTGGTGCAAAGGATGTATGTCCAGGAAAAAGAAGATGTGGACTGGGCAACTCAGGTGCACAGCTGATCTTCAACTAATGAAACAACTCTGAGGGGCTGCTGACAGCAAGCAAAAATACAACTGCTTGCAAGCTTAAGGAAGCACAAGGTAGGGGTCAGAGGCAACTGGTGAGGAGGACCAAAGCAAGGGCACTGGCCACGTGTCCCCCCAGACCAGGGAAGGTCCAGAGCAACCTCGCTCTGCTCCAGCCCCAACTCCGCTGCCTTTGCCCTGCCCTAACCCCACCTCTTCCTCCAACCAAGGCTGCCCAATGGACTAGCAAGGCTGGAGAGTTAGCACTGGCAGCAGGAGTTCGCCACTCTCCTACATCCTAACACTAATTTTGTTATAATTTGGGCCTTTCCACCTTCTCTTGGCAAAGAGTTCCCCAGGTTGATTGTGAAGAAAGAGAAGGTTACTCATCTTGTACAGTAATGGAGCTTCTTTGAGATGGTTGTCCCTGTGGGTGCTCCACAGTAGGTGTCTGGGGTGCTGCTGCACCTCTAGTTGGAGAATTTAGGTAGCAGTGCCCTTGGTAGCTGTGTACGCAGGGCAGCTGCATACGCGGTTGTGGCTGCTTTGCATGTGCAACCAACCATCCCTTCAGTTCCTTCTCTGCTCCAGAAATAGATGGTTTTGAAGAAGAGGGAAAGAAAAATGGGTAGTGAAGCACCCACAGGGACAACCATCTCAAAGAACCTCTGTTACTGCACAAGGTGAATAATCTTCTCTTCTTCGAGGAGTGTCTCGGTGGGTGATCCACCTTACTTGACTATGAAGCAATACTCATGCTTGGAGGAGGGAGCTTCAGTTGATCATGAGAATGCATGGTAGCTAATATCGTCTGGCCAAACTGAGTGTCATGAGACAGGTAAGTTTCAAGTGCATAGTGCTGTGTAAACGAACAAACGGAGGACCATGTGGCAGCTCTGCAAATGTCCATGAGAGGTATGTTGTGCAGGCAAGCTGTAGATGTCACCATTGCTCTTATGGAATAAGCATGTAGTTGCAGCGGAGGGTCCTGCTCAAAGGTATGGTAAGACAATAAATTGGCATGCCTCTGGCTCTTTTTGTAGTTATGCAAATCACCAATGTTATTTGTGTCATCTGTTTAGTTCTATCCAAATAAAAAGCAACCACTCTGCAGATGTCAAGTCAGTGTCATTCAGCCTCTCTGGTATCCACATGGGGTTTTGGGAGGAAAATAGGTAAGTAAATTGGTTTGTTACAATGAAAGGGGGTTGGGACCTTTGTGAGGAATTTTGAATGTGGTCACAGAATGACTTTGTCCTTTTGGAATATTGTACAAGGAGGATCTGCCATAATAGTGCTGAGTTTTCTTACTCTTCTGGCAGAGGTGATAGCGATTAAAAAAGCCACCTTCATGGAGAGGTGGAGCATCGAACAGGTAGCAAGCAGCTCGAAAGTCACTCATCCACAAGCCCTAAATACTAGACTGAGACCCGAAGGTGGGGTTGGAATCTTTGTGGATGGATGTTTTGAATTCCCTTTAAAAATCGGTTACCAATCAGGTGGGTAAAAACAGACTTGTCATCTATAGGGAGATGAAAGATGTTATCGCTGCCAGGTGAACCTTTAGGGAGGTAAATGAGAGTCCCAATGTTTTAAGAGACAATAGGAACTCTAGAATCAGAGAAAGGGGCGCAGTCACAGGAGCTATTTGTTTCTGTGGGGACCATACAGAAAATCTTTGCCACTTACACAGATCAATTTCTCGTAGTTAATGTGTGACTATTGAGAAGGATCTCTTTAACTGCTCCAGAGCCAGTCAGAAACCATGCCTGCAAATAAAGAATCTCAAAGTGCGGATGATGTGTGCAGCCACCGTTCTGCATCAGGAGATGCGGCAACATCGGAAGATGCCATGGTCTCCTTGTGGACATCTGCATTAGGTAAGGGTACCATGTCTGTCTGGGACCAACAGGGAGCAATTAGAATTACTGTGAACGTGTAATTCTAATTGCTCCCTGTTGGTCCAGGCAGATATGGTTATTGATGGAGAAGCGGGATTGGTGGGAATGCATATGATAGTTCCATGTTATTATGAACGCATCTCCTAAAGAGTGTGTTCCAATGCCCACATGAGAACAGTACTATGGACACTTCTTGTTGGCATTGGCTGCAAACAATTCCACTACTGGGAATCCCCACTGACTGAACACTTGTAATAGGAGATTGGAGTCTATCTCCCATTCATGATTCGAATTTAAGTTCCTGCTGAGGACGTCTACCATGATATTGTCTTTGCTCGGTAGAGGATTGAAGATGTATGTTGTGTAGAATGCACCATCTCCATAGGTGGACCGCTTCCAAACAGAGTTGGTATGACCTGGCTCCGCCCTAGTGATTTATATACTGTATGGTTGTCTCATTGTCCATAAAAATCTGTACTGATTTGTTGCAGATTAGATGCAGGAAGTATTGGCAAGTATAGGCTACTGCTCTGAGCTCTAACATATTTAAATGCAAACTGGATTCCTCCAGGGACTATCACCCTGCACTTTGAATTTGTCTGTGTGCACACCCCAACCAAGGAGAAATACATACAAAAATGATGAGGTTTAAAATAGCTGTTAAAGAAAGAGATTTTGGAATCGTTGCAATCTAAAAAGCTAACAGTATTGGGAATTATTAGGAAAGGAATAGATAGTAAGACAGAAAATATCAGCTTTTTAGATTGCCACTGCACTTTGAGCTGATGTTTTTGAGGAACTATCCACAACGATTCCAAAATCTCTTTCTTTAACAGCTATTTTAAAGCTCATCATTTTTGTATGTATAGTTGGGATTATATTTTTCAAAACTTTGGTGGGGGGAAGCTCTGTCTTAAGCAGTGCTGTGTCTTCTCTTTCTTTCCCAGGCGGCATAACCAGAGAATACTAGAGAGAGAGATGTGACCCTTTGCCTCTCCTCCTCCTGCATGCTATCAGGGGCACATGATCCCTCATGCACCCTCTCACAGCGCCTATGGTTGTGGTGGTGCTTTGTGTATACAGAGGTGAGAGTGGGGTTCCAGTCACTGAGGAAAGGATACTGACTACAGGACCCATGTTACTTTCCATATGATTACTATCAGGGCTCGACAAATCGTGTAATCTACTCGCCCGTGGCGAGTAGATTACAAGCCGGCACAGCTGGCACCGCTCAATCTGTGCATGCGCAGCACGATCTGTGCATGCGCAGCTCGCAGAACCATGCTGCTGGCGAGCTAGCCTTGCCGCTGCTTGGCGAGCCCTGATTACTATGATTTATCATTTATAATGAAGTAACATATAAAGGTCTCAACAAGTCTGCGCTCCAATGTTCTACGTACTATCCTTCAAAAACTGGGGCCTCCCTGTGAGTGAGGAAAATAAGCCATTCCTAAATAAATAATAAGCCAAGAAACTGCCATTGCAATTAACATAGTTTCAAAGTTTAACAGCTATATTATTATATACTGATTTTCCCTCTGGTACAGAATACTGTATTATGAGTAGCTTAAATTGGCAAGATGACAGGATTAGTACATAAATAACAAAAAAATTCTACCCTCATGATGACTTTCTTCTTTTTCTTGGCTGTGTTTATTCCTAGAGTGTTGTTTCTCTGCACACTGGGTTTCTCTGTGCTTTTGATCAGGGCTCCTGTGCTTGTATTCCTGGCACTCCAGCGTCTGCCTCCAAACAGTTCAACAGCCTGGGCCAAAGTTGGGCCTTCAAATCTGCCATCCTCCTACAAAAATTCTCAGTATTACAAAAACAACAAAACAAAACAAATCTCCCCCAAACCCCCCTACATACAGTATTGCAGAAAGACTCAAACATTTTCTAAAACAGTAGTGAAGACATTCAGTATAAGTCAGTGAAAGAACATGCAGAACATGTAAAGCAGAGCAAGTTTTCTTATAGTAAAAATACTTCTGTTTATTGTTTGTTATTATTGGCAAAATGTTTTGCCTTTTGTGTTTTTGTATCCCACCTCCCACTGCTCAAAATTTGAGCCCTTCTGAAAGTATGGGCATTGTTTCCTCTATAATCAAATGTTAAAATCAAAGGCCCAAATAGCATACCAGTTTCACTTTTTATTCTATGATATATTAAGAACAGCTTAATACAAAAGGTATGATTTTAGTGTATCAAAAAGCCTTTGATTAAATGCAGTATCAAAGGCAAGATTCACTAATTTTACGCTAGTGTCAATCTATTGACTTCATCGGAGCTACGCTGGTGTAAAATGAATGTAACAGTGGAGAATAATGTCTTGTATCTTTAACCTTAACCTCTCTAAAACACATCTGAATATGAATATTGTTATCTTAGAAACCTTCACTTATTTATATACTAGATCGGGGTAGGGAACCTTTTTTGGGGTCAGAAGCTGCTGACCTACAGAAAAATCTAGATGGAGGGGGAAGCGTGGGGCTGGAGTACCAGCCCAGATGCCTGATGCTGGAGGGGGGGAGGACCTGAAGTCTTGGGGGCCAGATCAAGGCAAGCGAGGGGCTGAATCCAGCCTCAGGGCCATAGGTTCCCCACCCCTGCACTAGATAAAAATGTACCTTACCTGATAAAGGCAAACATACTGTTTCCGTAGCCATTGCAATCTCTGATCAGGGAATTTCCTCATTTTTCTTACAGCTTTTGTTAATTCCAGCAATCCATCATACAGCATTTTGGCAGTATATTTTGGAGCCACAAAATGCAGCAACTTATTATCAGTAGTCTGAAGTCCATATAGCAGTGTTACACCATTCTCTTCAAGGGACATACTACAAAGTTTATTTTGAACACACACAGTGTGCAAATCAATGCCAGGGTGTCCCATGTACACAGCCTTTGCTGAAAACAAATCCAAAAAACCTTCCACCAGTCCATTCAATCCAGTACTGCCAAGAAACTGAAATTTACCAAGCTCAGCAGTGCTACTTAACACACCCAGTTTTACTTTAGTATTTGCAGGGCAAGTTGTGGTGGGTTTTATCCATGTCAAAGTACTATTGTCAGGTTGCAGCTGAAGAAAACAGCGTGCCGAGAGATGCATCTCTTGGTCATAATGTATGACAGTTGCCCCTTGAAGCATGAACTGATGGACATCAGCTCTGATTGATAAGATATACCAAGGAATGAGTTCTATTCCATGACTGTAGGCCTTTTGCTGCTCTTCAGTCGTATTTGTGTCCCATTCTTTTGACTGCTCAGATATGTCACTTTCTGAATCTGAGAGATCTCCAATTATAAACCTGTATGTGAAGTAGAATACAACACTTTACATTATCAAGTATTTGTATATATACTATATACATAGTGGAACATCTGGTACATATTTTTTCATTTACTCTATGCACGTTTAGCTACAATGCTGTCTTTATAATCAATATCTCTGTATTAGAGACAGAGAAAATATGTATGACAATATTTTCAGGTATTCTCTCCTTCAAACATCACAAGTACAAAATATAAATAAACATTTAAAAAGTTATTAATAATGAACATTTTTCACAGGGGATCCAAAAACAAAGTGATTCCTGCTTCTTAATCCAATCCATACAATAGCTTTGATTATGTACAAATCTCATGTGTGAACACTAGTCGCACAGACTAGTGGATTGAGGGCTAACTCCTTCATTATATA
Source organism: Pelodiscus sinensis (assembly GCF_049634645.1). NCBI lineage: Eukaryota > Metazoa > Chordata > Testudines > Trionychidae > Pelodiscus > Pelodiscus sinensis. Next base: position 41,317,513 of record NC_134718.1, read on the forward strand.
TCTACTTTTCAGTTATTCACTCTGTGGCCTTGAGCAAGTTACTTACACTCTCTGCTTAGGCCATAGCTACATTTTGGAGCTAGGGGTGTGATTTCCAGCTCTCTCAGACATATGTACACTACCTCCCATTCAACTACCACACTTAAAATAGCAATATAGTTGGGGTGGCACAGGCTGCTGGTAAGCCATTCCAAATACCACAGGGATCAAGACGGTTTGTACTCAGCAAGGCTTAGCCCATGTCACTACTTACCACTAACTGAGTCACCGTAGGTATATCACTATATTTAGTATGCTAACTCAATGACAGTTACTATGAATATGTGTACATAATGTGGGAATTACATCCCCAGCTCATAGCATAAACCATATCCTTAATGTCCTTAATAGTGTCAACAACATGTACCTTGCCCAAAAGAATGTTGTGAGAATTGGAGAATATTTCTATTTTGAACATGTAATATGTTACATAAGTAGCATATAATTCTCAATCACAGAGTCTGTAGCTACCATTCCAAATATAATGAACAACTTTACTGTTCTTACATAGAGTAACTATGAAGCAGGAAGATCTAAATTAATAAATATGGTTTATGAGGACAGAATTCACTTGCACCAAAATCTCCTCTCCACAGAATCATCTTCTACCAAATTAAAACATACATATACTGCAGTACGGAATGTAAAAAGAACAGATCCTCAGCTGTTGATTTCAATGCATCTCACCCTATAGCTGCACATTAAATGATCTGTCATCATGACCATACAAGAAAACCTTTTTCAAACTGAAAAAAAATAAGCAGCCAACCCCACAGATATCCCAGAACATATTTACAAAATTTAACAACAGAGAGGACTTGCAAAGAGTGGGCCAGGATGGACAGGTGTGGCAGACCCTTGTCTGTGCCTTAAGCAACACCTTGCAACACAGGATGGAGTCAAATGTAAATGAAGCAGCCATGCAAAGAATGCACACAATTCATTTCTAGCAGTAGCTAGCACAAGCAACATAGCTTAGGAAGTACTGAGAACAAACTTACAGAACTCGGTTTGATTCACAGGCTTTCTTTGCATATGTTGCACTTAGATGCATTAGGAATGAAAGAAACAGATAAAAGGAAATATTAGAAGAGAATGTAGTTTTCAGAAGGAAATAGCAAGACATAATATATATGAAGAAAAATTCTGTGAATTTTTATGCTTACACTATAGAAAAATTACTGTGCTTTAAAGGTGTTGATTCATACACATACAATATGACTTGTGTTTCCAAAGTGGGACCAATCATTAAAAGGATTATATGGCAAAATTTAGAACTCCTACATAAGTTAGCTGATTAACAAATCTAGAAAAAATACAAGTATACCAGCAAGCTTCTAAAGGTCAGTTCTTTTCCATTCACAAACAATGCAAATTTATAACAAATCAAAATGAAATTCCAGTTCTTCTTTTGGAGTGGATAAGTGAATGTGATTCTCACAGCCATACACTTTTAAGGACATCAAATTACAATTATATTATGCAATTTCTCCTTCTGCAATGACATCTATCTTTTATATATTCCTACTCTCAAATACTGTTGTGTGTGAAAACATTAAACCACAGAAAAATTAGGGGAGCACCTGTCTCAATTAACTCTGGTTTACCTTGATTCAGATAATCATTACATGTTACAAATTTGAAATAATAATTTGAATCATATAAGCATTTTAAATTAGAAAAATAACCATAGCCTCTCTGTCAAAAGAGTGAAATACAAAGGAGATGACAATTAATTGTACTTGCATTGGCAGTATGTCTTCCTGCCCAATTTGTTTTATTCCTAAAAAGAGGAAGCCCTAACAAAAATGAATCATTGACACATACTTGGCATTTCAGGTAATTCCTGGTGAATAGTCAAGTCACCAATCACAGTGTGCTAAATATCCTATCAACTAGTAAAAGTGAGAAATCTGATTAACACATTTCCTAAATTTATTAGGTCCCTCTTATGTTCTTCAGATCAAACTAAATTACCTATTTTGTCAACTCATGGCCTAAGTTCTATATTTAATTCAGGAAAAAGCAATTAATGGAAGAGCTTCATTTTCATTTTGAACTATGACACTGAAGCAAATGATATGTTTTTATTTCTCCAAACCTCAAAATATTACTGTTTTATATATCACCCTTAGAAAAAAAATCAAGATTTCTATTATGACACAGTCTTTAGTTAGAATAAATAACTATAATTAAAACTACTTTTTAACTTTACTAAGTAAAGAGCATAAGTTAATGACTTTGGTATACTACACACAAAATACTATTCTCATCTCACTAGAAAAACTGACAGCAATTCACGATATTTTAAAATAAATACTTTTCCAGCCTCTACACAAAAAGAGAGCAATGCAGTATTGCCTCATCCTTTTGTGTTGTCATTTCCTGTTCCTTCCAGTGTTGTCAGTGTGCGCAAGAAAGAGAAAACAGGACAGTGGGAAGGGAAAGGAGACTTTAAGCACTGACTGCTCTCTGCCAGAAGGGCCTGGTTATTTAGGAGTGAAGACTTTGGGGAAGCAAATGGGGGCAGACTGCTCAGTTCATTGATGTATATAGATATGAAACATATGCTCCAAAGCAACAATTAAACATTTACAAGATAAGTTACCTTTCCATATATTGTTTGGCCATTTGTAGAAGCATTTTATTTTGTCGGTAAGTGAAATGTTTTCCCAAGTTTCTGTGAATTAAATGCTACTTTAAAAAGTGCTACGAGTTAGATGCTAGTTAAGAAAAATCATTTCTGGAAGTATGCATTTAAGTTGTATGCCTATGGGCTTTCTACAGCCCTCTTCTGCAATCAAAGTATGATGTGAATGGATAGTGAAGTAGAAAAGCCTTTCTTGGCATCAGCTGCTGATTTGTTGCTCAGAAGGAACTAAGGCCGGATGTTAATAATTCTATTAGAAAACATTATTTCAGGAAACAATTGCATGTAAATGAAATAAGCACAGGAAGCAGGTAGTTCCTTCTCAGATGCTCACTTATTGGACTTTACATATAGGTGGCTGAACCAGTTTGGATACTTCTAAACATGTGGGTATTTTACTATCTGTCATGTGATTGAGATTACTTTAATTAATACCACTAGGGAATTAGGGTGCATGTTCCCTGTTAATTATCTGCTACTGTGAGATTTTAAATTGGTTAGATTTGACTAAAGCTCTTGGTAAAAACAAAAGTTCCTCTTTCTAACAGAAACACACCTGTCTTTGGGAATGACTGTGTGATGGACATAGAACCATCATCTCACCCAACTACATTTTTCTCTTGTTTTTGTGTTGTATAGCTCTGGTTAGTTAGAAATGCACTGTGGGAGTCTCATCCTAAATTGGAAGCTATATACATAAAACCAAATCCACTCCCATTTAAAATGCTTTCCTCTTTACATTCAGTAAGAGACAACAAGAAAAACAAGGCAACAATTTGTGAGACCAAATGATTTCGCAGTCTCTGGACATAACACTATTCCTATGTGACCAGTACTGTACAGTATGCTCTATGGTACTGATCTACTACTGGACCTTTCACTGTCCAAGTAGAATTGGGACTCTGAGGTTGCTATGACACCTATGATAAATAATTGGACCAATCCAGTGCGAAAATTCCAAGTCTTTAATAACTTTCAACAATTTTTCCTGAGATAATTTATAAACATCATATGAACATATCCTTAAAAGGTAGCAGGTTTATAATAATAAACAACTTTTATATTAACTAGGGAAAAATACTGTTCTAACCCACAGGATACAATAGTCTGAGCTCTGATAACAGAGATGCCATGGTGCAATTCCTGGGACAACTGATCTGTGTTGGGATTTACTTTCTCCTCATGAGTGCTCTAAGTGTGTGTGCCTGCATTCTCCATTTCTTCCTGCTCCAGGATAGAGCAGTATCCCAGAGCTCCCTCCTCAGACAATGTCTTCATCCTCTTACTACTGATTTCTATCTGCGCTACTATACTTCAATTCCCACCTGTGGGGTGCCTCAGTGTCTGTTGGACCCAGGCCCACCCACTACTCTGGGTCCCAGCCCAGGGACCCTATATATAGCAGCTGTCTGTTGAGTCCCTTCATTCAAGTTCCACCACTAGTCTAATTCCCTGGGCCACTTCCCCACAGCCCTGCACTGTCTTTGCCCTTATCTCAGGACTTTGTCCAAAATAGAGTCCCACTACTCAACTCAGAACTCGTTTTCATCCTCTCTAACTCCTGGTAGAGTTGGTCCTGTTTTGGGCAGGGAGCTGGATACAATGACCTCTGGAGGTCTCTTCTAGCCCTAGGATTCTATGATTCTATGATTTTGGTATCACTGCTCTGTCTGGGGTTCTTCAGTTCTGCCAGCCAATCACACTGTACACACTGCTACAGCTCAAAAAACTGTCTTTGGCCCAGAAGCTCTCTTTATACTGGCTTGCTGGGCTCTCACTGGTTGCTTCTCACACAGCCATTCCAAGGAGCTTGGAGGACTTCCTTATTGCTCTTTTCATGGGCAGACCTCAGAAGGGCCACAAAGCCTCCAGCAGGAGTTGTTGGGGCCTACTCCACCCCATCTCATGATCAAAATCATAACTGTAACTGTAGGTTTCTAAAGCTCTCTAAACAAAATGAAAGGGTTTTGCCTGCAAGTAATTTTGCCTGCAAGTAATTTCTCACAAAAGAAAATAAAATTAGTGAGAAAGAATCCAAGCATCTGAGCAACCTGGTATAATTCTGGGAAAACATCTGAAATTGGAAAGGGCAAAATTTAAGAATGCTTATATTGAAGTTTCATATTAAAGTTTCATGCTGTTATCATAACTAAAACTCAGGCAACAGCAAATTAAAGATGAAAACTCTTGAAACACAGAGAAAAATAGCACAGCAACCTATGAAATATAAAACCTACTGGTATCGGTTTTTATCCTTCAGTGAGTTTTTTCTTGAATTGCCTCCTTCACTAAAATTGTCTTCTCCATCTTCAGATTCCAAACTGCGGCTACAGCTCCGAATGGTTTGAAAGATGCTGTTTGCTGTTGATTCTTTTTCTGAATTATTTAAACCATCGTAGCCTACTCGTTGCAAGAAATTATCTTGCCCATTGTAATCTGAAATAAACTAAAAAAAACCCAAATAGTTAGTACATTGAACAGTTAGAATAGAGCAGTTAAGTTAAACTGACAGAGTTTGGACCTGAGATTTTCAAAGTCACCTTGGTGTATGAGACACAGATCTCCCATGACTTTCAATGGGAGTTGGATGTCTAATTCTGGTCCATTAGGGCTTCTTGGCATTATAGTAATATAAATGAATAAATAATATGAATTCCTTTCAACATTTTGAAAATCTCAGCTTTATTCTCTACATTTGAGGGATGATTTGAAAGGACAAAAAGTAAAAATTGTAAGGAAAGAACAGTAATTTACCTTGCAATGCTTGTGATTTTTCAAGATGTTATAGTCAGGATGGAGACCACTGTACATATAGCTATAGCACATGCATGTAAAATTGGATTTCAATGTCCACCAATGAATATGCCCCTGTGCCTTCTTGTACTCCCATGGAAGAGGATTAAACAGGGAACCTACCCTCACTCAGTTTCCTTGCAGTTTGAAGCTTGTAGATGATGCAGAGGGAAGGTAATGGGACCCACACTACTCACATTATGTCGAGAAATCAGTTACTATAGGATAACATTTTTCTTCTTCAGGTATGTGTATGCATGAATCCCACCAATGCAGGTGAATGTCTGGTAGCAGCCTATTCAAGATGATGGGCATGAGGAGTACGTCTCTTTCAAACTTTGCATCAAGTCCAGTGTAGTGAAAATAGATTAAACACTTGTATTGAAATTGTCCATTGCCACTTGTAGTGGTGTCTTGGCTATCATCTGCTCCATCTTGAGCATGTCTATATGTACCTGAGGAAGCTGAGATAGGAAGGAAGTTATTGTCTCCCATAACAGAAAGTTGTATTTTGCAAACTCCACTAAACTGGTTGTAATGAAGAATTGGAGAGATGTTTTCCTTCCACAAAGCATCCATCCTTCCAGTTTTTAGAGACCTTTACCTTGAAGGCTCCTTGGTGGATTTGGCCCTCTCCCGGTCAGAAGATGAGCAACCCCAGAGTCAAGATGGGCATAAAAGTGATCAAAACTTCTGGATGGGACTTGGTATTGTTTTTCTAGCTACTTCCAGTCAGAAGAGAATAAGGCAGGGACATGCCTCAAATCCTTTGAGTCTAGAATGGCCTCATTGACTGGGAAGGCAATTCTTGTGGGCATGGAGAGATTGCTTTCTTGGATCACCATCATTTCCATGTCCAGTGTGTCAGCTATCTCTGGTGGCAGCTCCAGGAAAGCCTAAAAGTCACTGATAGCTGATTCATCCGGGGCGAATTCTCTAAGTAGAGAAGGCAGCATGTTTTTGGAAAACAACGAATTCCCATAGCACTTTAAGGACTAACTAAAATATAAAGGATGAGGAATTTACTCACGTTGGTGCAGTAACAACAGTTATTCAAGATGTGTGTCCCCGTGGGTGCTCCAATGTTGGGTTGGATCATCCTGGCGCCACAGATCGGAGATTTCATGAGCAGTGGTCAGCTGACCACGTACGTGCAGCATGCAACTTGTGCTGTTTGATCTCTGGCAGTACCTGCCCTGGTACCTGCCTCCGCCCCGGTACTTGCAAGATATAATAAGAGACTCTGAAGTGGGGAGGAGGGCGGGTAATGGAGCACCCATGGAGAGACACATCTCAAAGAAACATCGTTACTGCACCAAGTAGTGTCCCCATGGGTGCTCCACTGTTGGTGACTGTGTAGCAGTACCCAAGTATAAAGAAGGCGGGTAATGGAGTCACTGCTTATTCATAGTTGATGCTACTGCAGTGTCAGCAGATAACTTATGAAAAATTGCATAATGTTCATAAAGGTATCTATCATTGGTGGACCATGTGGCCGCTCGACAAATATCTTTAAGAGGAACTCCATGAAGGAAGGCTATAGAGGTTGCCACAGCTCTCATAGAATGAGCTCCGGCAGTGGTTTATTTCATATAGCATAGCACTTTTTAATGCAAGTAACAATAAAGTTTGAGATCCATTGTGATGAGAAGGGTTGGCCTCTGCAGCGTTCCGCTACTGAAAATAATAGGCAGTCTGTTTTGCGAAAGGTTTGAGTTCTGCCTAAATAGAAGGCAAGTGTTCTACACACGTCTAGGAAATGAAGCAGGGCCTCGCGACAACTCGCATGTGGCTTGGGGTAGAAAGATGGAAGTACGATTGGCTCCTTTATGTGGAAATCTGAGCAAGCCTTTGGGATGAAGGGTGGGTGTGGATGCAGCGTGACTTTGTCCTTGCTGAAGATGGTGTATGGTGGCACTGCCATTAGGGCTGCTATTTCTCCAACTCTGCAGGCTAGCTTTGAGTATCATCATTGAGAGCGGTTGCTATTGGCTGGAAGAGAGCACAGGTAAGAGTGTCGAGAACCAGCTCCAAGTTCCATGCAGGTGGTGGTAGTCTGCGTGGAGGATATAGATTGGAGAGGTTTTTGAGGAACCTCCTGGTAGAGGGATGTACAAACATGGAAAAACCATCCACTGAGCTTTGGAACACAGTGATTGCTGCTAGATGTACTTTCAAAGATGCTAGGGCTAACCCTGTTTCTTTTAATTGTAGGATATAGTCTAAAATGAGGTGTAAAGATGCTGTACATAGATCCAGTTTCTTAGCGGTGCACCAAGATAGGCGTCTGCACCACTTCTGAAGGTAAGTGCATCGAGTGGATTGCTTCCTACTATGCAATAAGATATCTCTCACTTTGTCCAAACAGTGGAATTCATCTTCTTGGAACCAACAATGAGCCAGGCTGTCAATCGTAGCATATGGGGTTGAGGATGAATTAGAGTCCCGTTGTTCTGGGTTAGGAGACTGGGATACGTGGGAAGGTGATAAGGTGGTTGAGGAGACATCTGTTAGAGATAGGGGAACCACATTTGTCGTGCCCAGAATGGGGCTATGAGAATCACTGTTGTACTGTCTCTGTTGTTTTTCTCAAGAATTCTTGGTATGAGTGGTGTTGGAGGAAGACGTATAAGTGGGGGCCCCTCTGATAGAAGGGAAAGGCATCCCCTAGAGATCCGTGTCATATGCCAGACAGGGGCGGATGAGAGTGCCACGGGGCCCCAGGCAGTACAATTTCGCAGGGCCCCCCCCCTTGACATGGCGCATGCCACGGCACATGCGCAGGGCTTCTGCAAGCGCGGGGCCTGGGACAGCCGCCCCGCTTGCCCTGCCCCAAATCCGCCGCTGATGCCAGCCCTGGAACAGTATTACTGACATTTTGTATTCTCGTGTGAGGTGAAGAGGTCTATCTGTGGACGACCCCAGCAAAAATGGGCTGGAGAACATGCCAGTGAAGTTCTCATTCGTGGTTTGGGGCAAAATGTCTGCGGAGGGAGTGTGTTAACTCATTATTGACTCCCAGTAAGTAGGAGGCTGTCAAGGTAACCACACTGCGGATGCACTAGTTCCATAACTAGATCACCTCAGTGCACAGGGAGCGAGAATGAGCGTCGCCCTGTCGATTTATGTAATACATTGTGGAGACGTTGTCGGTAAGTATCCTCACTGTGGTTCCTTGGATGTGCAGCAGAAAATGCCTGCATGCATTTGCAACTGCCCTGAGTTCCAATAAGTTGATGTGCAAAGTAGATTCCTTGGTCGTCCATAGACCTTGGATGGACATGTCTCTCATATGAGCTCCCCGTCCCATGAGAGACGCATCAGTAGTAATCTGTGTAGCAGGTTGATCCCGATGGAATGGGACTCCTGCAAGTATGTTGTTTGGCTCAGTCCACCACTTCAGAGATGCTATAATGTTGGAAAGTAGGGACACTTCTCTGTGTACACCTCGCTTTGGGTGGGTGTAAATGGAAGTAAGCCAGAGCTGAAGACAGCGAAAGTGAAGCCTCGCATGAGCAACCATGTAAGTTGTAGCTGCCATATGACCTATGAACTAAAGACAGGTGAGTATTGATGCTTTGAGGCTATTTGTGAGAGTAAATACGAGGTCTTGGATAGCTCGGAATAGTTGCAGTGGTAAGCACCCTCTTGCTGTGGTGGAGTCTAGGTCGGCTACAATGAACTCTAAGGTTTTTGTAGGTAGAAGCGTTGATTTCTGTTCATTGAGAATGAGACCTAAGAGGTCTGGCTATGGATATCATATGGAGAGTGTCCGTATCTGTTGGCCCTTTTATTATAAAGTCATCCAGGAAGGGAAATACCATAATCTGTTGCCGACGTAGGTATGCCGCTACAAATAGGAATTGTCTGTGCGCCAGATGTATGGTAATATGAAAATAGGCATCTTGCAGGTTGAGGGCCGCGAAGCAGTCCCCTTGTTCTAATGCTGGAATAATGGATGCTAGGGTTACCATCTTGAATCTTGCTTCCATAAGTATCAGTTCAATCTGTGAAGGTCTAGAATAGGTCTTCAGCCACCTGTCTTTTTTGTTGTGAGAAAATAATGGGAATAAAAGTCCTTACCCTTGAACACTTCTAGCACCTTCTCTACTGCTCCTATGTCTAAGGGTATGTCTATACTACAAAGTTAATTCGAAATAACAGCAGTTATTTCTAATTAACTTTAATAGCATCTACACAGCCAAACCGCTATTTCAAAATACATTTGAAATAGTGGAGCACTTATTTCGAATTTGGTAAACCTCATTCTACGAGGAATAACACCAAATTCGAAATAGCTAATCAAAATAAGTGCTGTGTAGCCAGTTATTTTGAATTAGGAGGCCTCCAGCCCTTCCCAGTTTCCCCTTGGTGGCCACTCTGGGCCAAACCAGGAAAACTCCTCTCCTCTCCCCCAACCCTGGGGCCCTTCAAGGGGTAGACTATGGCCACTGGGCACGTGTGAGAGCCAGGCCTGCCAGCAGCCGCAGACCCTCAGCCAGTCGCCACACAATGGCAACCAGTGGCAGCCAGCAGTCCCCCGCCCAGTCCCCCAGCAGCCTGGGGCCAGCCAGGGGCCGTAGATGGTGCGTGCCCTCATGATCTCCGCACTAGGCAGAGGAACGCAGCCGTCTACGGCCGCATAGCGGCCACCAGGGCCAGGAAAGGCCACAGGCACATCCAGGAGCAGGTGCGCCTGAAAGTGAAGGAGCTGCAGCAGGCTTAAGCCAGGGCCACCAGGGACAGCACCACAGCAGGGGCTGCCACCTGCCCCTACTTCCCCGCCCTCAACCAAATCCTGAGGGGTGGGGCAGTCCACACCAGCCTGGGGGGGCAGCGAGCCGGGAGCTGAGGGCCCTGACCCGGGAGCTGCAGAGGGGCCACCACAAGCTGTCCCAGCACCAGAGTCGGCAGGGTTGTCCGGATAGGCCATACCAGGTAAGTACCAGCACTGTCCCCTACCTGGGCGGGGGGAGGCGAGGAGGGAGACCAGGGACTGTGAACGTGGGCCATGCCTCCCACGGATCACGCAGCCACCTGTGCACATGCGGCCACGTGCTGTGCCACCCTTGGCTCCAGCTGCATGCCACACAGGGGCTGTAGCCTGACAGCACTCATTTGTGTGAAGAGACTCGACACGCTCCCGACCTTGGAGCGGGACACAACAAGGCGCCTTCCCGTCACACTCCCCCTCTACACAGGGGCAGGGGACATCTCCCCCTCGCCCCAGCCGCACTATACATAGCACAGGAGCACAGGTGCGGTCTCAGGGCAGCTCTCACTCCCGGGCAGAGCCGAACTTGCTGACGATGGCCTCTGTGAAAGCACATCGGCTCTGATGGTGCAGGGCATGGTCGCCCTCACCTCGCAGGAGGGGCCGGGCATCATCCACTGTGTCCCCAGGGACAACTGACCACTTCTCTTCATCCCCAGCTGCTCGTGCAGGGCGCACAACCCCACGCAGGAGATGCTCCTGCACCCGCAGCCTCAGCAGGACCACCACCACGCGGCAGGGGTACAGAGAGCAGCACCTGCAGGCCCTGCGAGCCCAGACCCAAGTCATGGAGCAGCAGGCGCAGGACAACCGGGAGTTCCAGCAGGAACTGCTTGCCCAGGGTCATGCCATCTGTCACCATCTGCAGGCTCTGCTGCCCCGTGCCAGTCCTGCGCCTGCTGTCCCCCAGCTACTGTTCCTCCTCCCACTCCTGCCCCCCTCCCACCTCTTCCTCCTCAACCGCCACACCCTCCTCCTCAATCTCCACACACACCCACATCAATCTCTGCACCTTCCTCCCCACCTCACTGGGGACGCTGCGGCCCCCTCCCCCGCGGTGCTGGGAGGCAGTTGGCCCAGCGAGACCTCCACCCCTGAGCACTGAGCTTCCCCTCCCCCTTCTTCCCCCTTCCAGCTCCCTCCTCCCAGTTTTCCCCCTCCCCTATTCCACCCTCTCTCCTGCCTCCTTTCCCCCATCTCCCCAGAGGTTTATCCCCCGCCCCCCAGTTGTGTTAAATAAAGACAGTTTCTATTTTTGAAAATACATGTATTTTATTTGACATCAGGAAGGGGGGGCTAGGGAAGGGTAAATGGAAGGATGAGAGGGAGGAATGGGGCATAAGCCCCCAGTGGGGCAGACCGGGGAGACTGTTAGCGCTCCTCAGGGTGGAAGCTCTCCCGCAGAGCCCCCTGGATCCTGACAGCCCCTCGATGGTCCTCCCGGATGGCAGCCTGCAGGCAGTGCAGCCAGGCTGCTGGCAACATGTCCACGAGATGCAGCAGAGTCCCCGGGGGTAGGTCTGGTTCCATGTTGCAGAGTGCCATGATGTCCCGAGTGAGGGCAAGCAGAGCACTCCAAGACACAATTGCTTTGCTGTCCCTCAGCGAGGTAGACCAGCAAGCAGAGAAACCTGAGAACTGTCTGTCGGGGATGGGCGGTTGGGTCCCTTTAAGCACAGACCTCGGATAGCCTGAGGCAGTAGCCCCACACACTAAGTCCGACCCTGATGCCCTTTTGGCACTGGTTCTGGCCAGCCTTACCTTCGATTCAGGGCCCACTCAATGCGGACGTGCTATTTCAAATGAGAAAAATGCTATTTTGAATTAGTTTTTGTGTCTAGGTGTGTTATTTCAAATTAGCTTATTTCAAATTAACTAATTTGAAATAAGTTAATTCAAAATAGTGCTGTAGTGTAGACATACCCTAAGAGACAAGAGGACCTTCATAAGAAGGGTCCCTGAAGAGGGATGGAGGTAGTGTGTGTGTGTGGGGGGGGGGGGTAATGCTACAAAGGATATGGTGTAGCCTGATGACATGATCTCTAGGACCAGCAATCTGATGTGATGGTGGCCCAGCGGTGGTAAAATGGTCTCAGCCAATGGTGGAAGGTTGGGGTAGATTGATGGTGGTGACTCAGTAAGGGGAGGTCTTGCAAGTCCTCGTCCTGGAAGTCAAACCTGCTGTTTGCTTGTCTGCTGGCCCTGGTTACAGTTGTTCTGAGGTCGTTGCTTCTGTGGTTGTTGCTTCGGTCTGAATTGATCAAACCCCCATTGTTGGTATCTACGTCGGTACGGTGGGGTGCACATACCCAAGGTATGAAGGGTGGTTCTTGAATCTTTGAAAGTAGGAATAAGAAATCCTCCGGAAAAGGCTTTATTTTCCAGAGAATAACGTCTAGACTGGCGCTTTTCTCCGGCTTTTCCCCAAGCCGGAAAAAAGCGGCAGCCATGTTAATGCAAATGCCACGGGGGATATTTAAATCCCCCGTGGATTTGCCTATTCCAAAGTCTACATTAGCATCCCTTTTCCGGAAGGGATGCCAGTGTAGACGTAGCCTACTTGAAGAAGAACATGAGTTTTTGTGGGTAAAACCCACTTCGTGAGATGAGTTGTCTTTGGAAGGTCATATAGTTCTGGTGAGGGTACTTTAGGAAGCATTGCTGATGGTGATGGAGATCACCTCTTTTTTTTTTTAGGCATGAGAAGAGGCTCTGGTCTGAGACCCATCAGAAGATGGGGCCTCAATATATCCAGTACAGCAAGTAGTACTGCTACTGGTCAAACTGGGGGTATCCCATCCATTCCCAGTCCTGAACTGGGGCTCTGTACTACATACCTTGCAGATACTGTCCTTTCCTTTTGTGCAATGGTTCCTTGCCTGAAGCGGGAGAGAAGGAATGGCCTGGTGATGAGGAGGGGAAAATAGCTTTCTGGAAAAAAAACGTACTAATCTATATGGTATCTGGCACTGATGTTTGTGGAGTTGATGACAATGTCAGTACTGGTGTCTGGGCTGGTTCTGGCACCAAATGGAGTCGGAAGGGAAGCTTTTTGATGGAGTACCTTGATATCAAGAAGGGTTCTGGTTCCATGATCAGTAATGGAGTAATTCACTGTATCAATTTCAGTACCAGTGCAACCATATCTGGCCTCTTTGGTCTCACTGCTAGTGCCATGACACTGTATGCCTTATCAATGTTGAGAATTCCAAGGGGTTCTGTCTAGGTCTTGAGTCCTCCCTGAAGAAACTGACTTTGATACCAGTTGATTGCTGTGTTGGTGCTTGGTGGTGGAGCATCTTTCCATCTCAGAAATGTCTCCCTGTCCTGAAGACAACGTCAGTGAAGTCAGTAGTAAAGTTGTTATTAACATCTGTACTGTTTGTCTTTTCTTCCTCCTTGGAACCAGAGATGTGGTGCCTGATAGAACATAATCTCCTCACTTCTAGTGTTCCTGGATCAGAAGTAATCTTCCTGGATATATCATAAAAGGTACAATTTGAGCCTCATGCCTTCAGATTTCCAGGTATGGTTTGAAAAGGAGTGGCATATGGAACATTTGTTAGCCTTATCCAAGGCAAAACAGACTGGAAGCTGGGGCTAGACAAATTTAGACTGAAACGAGGTATACATTTTTTTAACAGTGAGGGTAATTAACCACTGGAACAATTTATCAAAGGTTGCGGTAGAATTTCTCTCACTGGCAATTTTAAAATCATATTCAGATTTTTTAACAAAAAGATCTTTTCAATTTTAAATGTAATTAGTTTGAGAAAGTTCTATGGCCTGTGTTGTACAGGAGGTCAAAGCAGATAACAGTGGTCCCTTTTGGCCTTGGAATATATGAATCTGCTATGTCATCTATGAGAGTCAGGAAAGCATAATTGGAAGGACACACATTAAACTTAGTGGGTTTTGAGCATGCCATAGTTTGAGATTAGCACAAAGCACCCTATCTATCTGCTGTACGGGAGGGAGGGTCTCCCTCATGTTTGTCCTAGTTGCTTGTTCTTTCTTTTTTTCATGAATACTCAACAAAAAAAAGTCTAAGATGAAGGATCTAATTAAAAGGAGAAGTGCAGAAGAGTTTCTTCACTGGAAAAGTGTTCGGAAACCAGGAGCAGGTTGGACAAATTGTAGGCCTGTCACGCTGCCACAGATAGTAAGAGGGAACAGAAGAGGGATCAGGGCCTCTCCTTCCTTCATGCCTTCGCACAAGAGCATGAAGTAGTACATGGATGTATCCATGGCCCTGTCAGATGTTGCTATTCAAAAGATTCCATGCTTGCATGCCTGAGCACCTGCCCAAGGATTCACGCTGACACATACTCCAAGAATTGCTTCTTTTCATACAGTAAGGGCCTAAAATCACCGAGGCTCAGAACTCCTCCATACCTCTATTCTTATTGAATTAAGCTGGAAGTTAAGAGCACTATCTTTCAAAGGAATGCCTTAGCACCTTCCAGAATGAGATTCTTTTACATAAATAATCAGTGTTCATTCCGACTATAGTTGTAATGTATTTATTTGTCATTCCTATATGTAAACAATCTATTTTAAATTATTTTTAAATGAATATTATGAACTATTATTGTATAACTGGTTTGAGATTCTTCTATTTGTTACCATGATTTGTACTTTGAATTAGAGAAGGCCTAAAAAAGTTTCATCATCTACACTGAACAAAAGGGAATCAATTGACTGACATCTTCAATAACTGTCCAATAATAATTTCACATAATCTAAAAATCTGATAGAGAGCCATTTTCACTGTACACAAGTATGAACATTTAACCATACAGAACATCAATGCCATCTATTAATTTACCTCTAATGTTTCATCCTGGGAATTATACTGTGGGCAAAGTCTGATAAGGCTTGCTGCTCCATCTAGTACTTCACAAAGTTCCTTTAAAAATACACCACAGAATGGAACTACTTTACAGCCTGGAATATTCAGGGCACGATTTACAACTTTTCGGTATTCAGAGGATGATTCATGTTGCGCCATAGCATCCTTCAGACTTCGCATGGTTTCAATATCAGACTGATCCATGAACTGCCACATTTTTAAAACTTTTCTAGACCTATTGCAAATAGACAACAAAACATATATACAAAATTTAAAAAAATAGTTTAAAGTTTAACATCAGCAGTTCGTCTCTTCTATTAGAGAAAATCAGCCTTACTTTCATTGGCATTATTCTAAAATAAATGAGACAAATTCAGTTGGGTATGCCTAGAAAACAGCATTTTTTTTCTTTTTGAATAATTGAATACCAAAATGAATGTGCAAACTGAATAATGAGATCTAGATATTGCTAAAGTTACAGCTGGGATTTTCAACAGAACCTAATGAATTAGACTGGGAAGGAAAAGGGGAAATCTCTTACATTTATCTTGTTAACACTGCCTTAAAATAAAGACTATTGATTGGAAATCAGAGATAGTTAAAGGAACAATAGGATAAGACTCGTCTGTATATAACATTTCCTCTCTCTTTTGCATTATTAGTAATCCTTTAAATAATCAAGAGTTAAATAATTTCCAAAACTGATTTTAAATCATTGATATTATTACATTTTTGCATTTCACTCAGATTGGACAATGAAAATAAACTATAAAATATTTCACTTTTGTTTCTAGTTAGTTTCAAAGACTGTGTTGTAGATGCTCAAAGGAATGTTTATATCAAACAACAGCATGGTTTTAGAACTGCAGAAGAGAAGGCACTTCTAGAAGGCACTTCTAGAAACTTCCCCATTCTGAACGACCATGTTTGGGCAGAGCTATGGCTATTCTATCCTTCCTCAACTTGTACACCAGCAGTGCTACAGGACTGCTAACTAGAAGATATCTCTCTCCATACTATCTCCTTGTCCACCGTATAATGCCAGCAAACACTGGTGCTCTGAAACTACTCTTCCCCCTCCCTCCACCTTTCACTCATGCAGTGCATTCACAGAAGGCATAATTAAATTCTTATTATAGTTTTGACTTTCCATAAATAGGCTGGCTTGTCATAGAACAACCATTCAAAGCCTTCTCAGGCTTGCATGGCCTGGGAAGCCGTGGATGTGTTCTGCTGGACAAGGCCTCTTATGTTGTGAGTGTTCCGAATGTGTCTCATACATTAAAAATGTAAACTAACACCACAATGAGTGTGCTTATTAAACCACAAAAAGCTGCAGTAAAAACACATTAAAGTTTGCTATGCAAACTTAAAATACAAGGAAAGTCAGAGTTAAGAGGCTAGAACTTTAGACTTAAACTCTTCCTACTACAGAATAATTCACTATAGTGACTTCAATCTCCATATTTCAAGTGTCCATGCTGATGACTCGGATTCCCCATAGACAGAGGAAGCAGCATGGAGCGATCAGAGGGAGCCGGTCTGCATGGGAAGCTGTTTTTTAAACTGGCTGATAGAGAGGCAACTGTGCAGGGTGGCAAGGGGCTCCCCGGAAGTGGGGCCGGGAGCTCATTGGCTACTGGCCCCGCCTCCAGGGATTATCGAGTAGTTGTGTAACTGCTAAAAATTGATGTCGTTACATGATTATTCAGTTACATGCTAACATCGCTATATGTAAGGAAGTCGCTGTATTTGACATTTATTTTTTACCCTAAGTTATAATCAGAATGATTACTTTAACAATTACAATTTTACTACCCTTTTTATTGAAACTTCAACCCTAAAATTATAGGGTTGTAGTGGGTTTGACAGATATAATAGAACTGCTTTTACAGTTTTCTTTTCTCATTTAAAACAGCTATTTGAAAAATGTAGGCCGAGGTTTCAATTTAACATATTTAGCATGTACCAAGACAGATGATGTTGTCTCTAGAGCATTCTGAGAAAATGTCTGTCTTTTACCATGTTTAATTTTTGCAGAATGATTATGAGAAATTCAAAAGATGAAATTATGTGACTAAGCAACAGAATACTATATAGCAGAGTGATTGATTCAATGCCACAACCCGTTCTTCAGAGAGGAATAATGAATGACAGAAGCTTTATCGCTCTCTAAAAATGAGTTACCAGTACCTAAGCCCCGCCAAGAATTCCATTACAGCATTGTAGTTTCCCATGTTCCAGCAGCATTTTGCCACATGTACTAAATATGAGAAGACTTCTCGTTTCTCCTCCATAGAGCCGGCAGTAAGGATCAGCCATGTAACCCATGAGCTCACCTAATAAAACAAAATGTACAATATAAGAAATCAGCTGTGGCTATGTTATTTGGAACAAACACATTTAATGCCATAGAATCAATGTATTTTAATCTTCATTTGTTTCTATGGGGGGGGGGGGAGAGAGAATTAGGTATTTCACCAAAGTTTGTATATATGTCAACACACACAAAAATCATATTATCACATATATTCTATATGTATATAGATATCGCACATGCATATATGCAAAGTATTTGAATCTCAAAATGCTTTTAAAGTTATCTTTCTATATATATAACAATATTTTCTTTCGGGATGACAAAGCGACGTCACCATGTCAGTCTGCATCGCCCTACCCCCTAGCCTCAGCAGAATCCCCAGAAGAGGAAGAGCCAGCCATAGCTCCAGGACCCCTCCCCCCCACTCCTCCTCAAGAAGGGTCCTGGGCTCCACACTGGTCCCTGGCTCTCTTGCAGGAGGGCTAGGTAGTGTTGGGAGCAGCTCCTCACTGAGTTTGGGGCCCCAACACTCCAGGACTCAGTGGGGAACCACTGCCTCCAGATGCTTTGGGCCAGGCACACCAGCCTTGGCCTCCCCACAAATTGAGAGTACCAGCATTGGCTTTCTGTGGAGCAGGTAGAAGAGGAGGAAATCCTGAAGCTCTATGCTTGATCCAACTTATAGGGAAGTGCATGTGCTGCTGTGCTGTGCACTTCCCCACAAGCAGGTTCTAGCGGCCGAGGGTGGCCAAGAGGTTGGGGCTTGAATGGCCCCAGCAGCCAGGGAGGGGCTGAGAGTAGGGTTGCCAGATGGCTGAAAGAAAAATACCAAACACCCCCGCCCTCAAAAAACCCCAAACCACCGGGAAAAAATTTTGTTGAAGGAAAGAAAAGAGAGGGGGCGGCCAGGAAGGGAGCGCTGCTGGCTGGGAAGTGCTGGAAACAGCTAACGGGGGGGGGGGGGGTGTGGCAACGGGGCTGGCTGGAGGAGATGGGGGGCACCGGGAAGGTCATGGGGGGGGCGTCGGGTGGAACGGGGCTGACCGCAGGATATCGGGGGAGGAGGAATCGGCCGGAAAGGGGTGGGGCTGGCCGGGAGTAAGGGGGTGTGGGAAGCCCAGCTCGGGGAATCAGGGGCCGCGAGGGTGGCCGGGAAGAAGGGGGAGTGGGAAGCAGAGCTGGCAGGGGGTAGGGAGGGGTGTAGCGGCGCTGGCCAGGAGGAAGGGGGGGACTGCGAGGAAGGGGGGGGCGGGAAGCAGAGCTGGCGGGGGCAGGGGGGTGCAGCGGCGCTGGCTGGGGAGATCAGGAAGTGGAACGGGCCAGTGGGAAGCAAAGCTGGGGGGGGAGTTGGGGGCTGCGGGGCTGGCCAGGGGATGGGGGAGCGGGAAGCAGAGCTGGCGGGGGGGGGGGGGGGGGCTGCAGCAGCGCTGGCTGGGAGGAAGGGGAGGGGCCAAGACATAGAGCTGGCGGGGGCAGGGAGAGTTGCAGCAGCACTGGCTAGGGGAGATAAGGAAGAGGAACGGGCCGGTGGGAAGCAGAGCTGGAGGGGATGCAGGGGGGCTGGCCACGGAAGATCAGGCGGGGAAGTGGGGGAGAACCAGCTGGCCAGGAAGGGGGAGGGTGAGCAAATTGGCTGGGGGAAAGTGGGACTGACCTGGGCACTTGCTGCCTGTCCTGCGCAGGCTCCCAGCGACGCACGAGCGAGGAGGAGGCTTCCCCTCCTCCTCACACTCAACCAATTGAGGGCTCCTGGCAGCAATCGCAGCGCAGCTGGGACTCCCAGCCACTCTCCCACCAATGCCAGGCTTCCGTCTGGTGCGCAGCCAGAAAAATCAGAAAATACCAGACATTGCACATTTTCAGTATTTTCTGATTTTTTTTACCGGCCAGAGCACGCAAATACTGGACTGTCTGGTACAATACTGGACACCTGGCAAGCCTAGCTGAGAGGACCGGGGCTGGTGCGGCTCCGGCACTGTCCTCCATGGTGGCTGGAGGGGGGACCAAGAGGCCAGGGCTGGCATGGCCCCCAGCCCTCCCTTCCCTGCATCCAGGGGTGGAGGCCAAGAGGCCGGGGCTAGCGTGGCCTTGGCCTTCTCCTCCACAGCAGTAGGGGGGCGGAGAGGAGGGCATAGCTGAGAGGCCGGGGCTGGCATGGCCCTGGCCCTCCCTAGCAGCCGGGGGAGAACTTGGCTTGCCTATCCCCAAGGACAAGGGGTTGGCGAGCATAGTGAGCAGGGGGCATAGCCCCCTATTTTATTTTAAACAAAAAATGCTGAACAGATATTCTGTATATATCTATACCGGGATAAGGAAACTTTTTTTGGATCAGGGGTTGCTAACCCACAGAAAAATCAGTTGGGGGCCTCACACAAGTGAGAAGCAAAGTGAGACACCGCTGACTGAGAAGGAAAAAGGCACTCCTCACATTCCCCTTGCACACCAGAGCCTAAGGGGTTCCAGGCTAGTAGATTTTATGTGCTCCAGCCCTGTGGGTGGGTGGCAGAGGGCTAGAACACTAGCGTGAGCTTCCCATTGTGTTTATGTGGGGGATCCCTGAGCTTTGTGGGCCAGATCCAGGCAAGCCAGGGGCCACAGCTGGCCCCCGGCCCTGAGGTTCCCCTCCGCTGATATACACCATTGAAGGCGGCCTATTTAGACTAGGCTAAGATTTTCAAAGCTGCCTAAGAGATTTGCAGGACCAATTTGCAAGGATTTACAATCAATAGGATCTGATACACAAATCTCTGGGTGGCTTGGAAATTTTTAACCTTAGATGACTCAGTTTATTCAACTTGAGCAACAGGTCAGAAACAATTTTATAAACCAGAGAATATTTTTGCTTGAGCTGACTGACCTGACATTTGTATATATTTTTCTTGATGTGCAAATGTGTTCACTACAACATACTCTATATACTTTTAATAATTAGCTACTATAGCTATCTACTATATATCTAAGTTTGTGAGTGACCAAGTCTGTTTGTCTATTCATCTGAGAACTGCTCCTAAATAGTAAGAGGTAGGACCACCAAACTTGGTCTGCAGCTTTCTCTAATAACTTAAAGATAAGGGTTTGGTTGTGTAGGGGGAGGAGCTGACACTCCACGTCCCCACATGCAGAAAAGAGACAGAATCACCAGGCAAGTGAAAGGGGCTGGTGGGGAAGGGGATGACCCCTTAGTCCATCCATGACTACCTCAGCTCTGAGCTTCACATCCTCAGGCACCCGTAAGGAGGGTGGGGGGCAGAAGCAACTCTCCCATTCGTACAGGAACATTGCTGGCTGTTCCCCTTCTTCAAGGAGGGGAAAGTGCACTGTTTGCACCATTCCTCAATGTGGCTGGGGAGTTGCAGGGGGCAGATGAACTTGGACCTGCTGCAGCTGGTGGACATGCACCCCCTTCCCCAGCTGTGCCCATGAAAGCATGGAGTTGCAGTGGGCATGGAGAGGCACTTCTCGCCTGGCCCCAAGTTGCTGTGGTGAGTGAGGGCTGGGATAGTCCTCTCTCCTGAGGAGAAGCCTGCATACTGAACCGCTCATCCCCAGTCTTACCACAGAGCAATGATTTAAATAATGAAAAACAAAAATTAATTGAGTTAAGGACCTGAGCAATGCCGGGTAATCTTACATTTTGTTATTTATTTTATCTACAATATATTTTAGAATGTGTCTGTTCATCCAGCCATCTGCAAGTCTGTTTTTCAAGAACGCCTCCTGAAAAAAGGTAAGATCTATGACCACCAAATTTAGTCTACAGCTTCCTCTTATCATAACTTAAAGCAAGGCCAGGGTTTGGTTGTGCCAGAACAATGGGATATGCCTGGAATCTGACTGTTTTCCATAAGCACAGAAAGAGGGTTTCCACTTAATATTTCTAACTTCACACCTATGGGGAGGCATGACATATGCAGTGCACTAGTCTACAAAAGAAATCTATAAACTCCAGTGCATATTACTGTGTTGTTCTTGTGGACTCCTGTTAACATACTTGAAAAGTTCCATGGTGCACATTAATATAGTTCAATTTCAAACAGTACTACAATACCATGCTCCAGGGAACTTTTAATGTGTGCCTCCAGGGTTCCACATGGATAACTTAGGGCATGACACACTACTGTGCATAAGAATCTACACCTTCTAGCACAGGGAAATGCATATTGTAGAGAAGACCTAATTTACTCGAGAAGCAGAAAATGGTTCTATATATCCTGCCCTGACTCCTGCTATGCCCCCCACCTACCTCCTTGCCCTGAGCTCCCCACATTCCATCACACGCTTACATTTCTTAAAGGTATTGTATCACACACACTCCTTTCCCTGCCTTGAGCACCCTGCCACAGGGGTGCAACATGACAGTAATTACTTACACTCCTGTCTATATTTCAAGTAAATGCACACTCAAGTAAGTATATTTTCAAAAAGGGCTGTACATAGAGGGTGAAGTTCTGTGCTATGCCTCCAAAAGGTGCAGGATAGAGCTCACAAATGGAGCAAAGGTGCTTTTAAGTCATGCCTGATTCTGGGCTGCTTCCACAGCTGCATAATCTTAACAGGCTTTTCATGCCTGCCTAAGGGCAGCATCACTGTCCAGAATCTCTGCAGTTCTAAGTGCTGCTGTGGCTGGGGCTCTACTCTTTGAACACCCTTCCCGCCCCAAACCCCATCCCCTGATTGCCTCTGACATCAGATTTCTTCCACTATTCCTGTGCATGGGGAATTCTCTCCTAGATAGATCTGGAACTGTTAGCACCCAATAACACCACTTGGATCCTTTTACTTAGCATAATCAGAGGTGAGAGTATCACCCACAGAATGTATTTGTAAAACAACTAGGAAATTAAGGCCTTGATTTTCCTTTTTGGGAAAAAAATAAAACATTGAATTAATAAAAGTATTTGCATTTCAGTGAACTACAGCTCAACTGTGATGTACACTGCTGTTTGGTACACTAAAACCTCTGTAGTCCCTGTGTCCCTTACCTGGGAACATCTGTGATATGGAGCTCTGTGGACTGCTGCTCTCCCTCTTCCCCTTCCCCTCCCCCTCCCCCTCCCTGGGGGAATGGCAGCTTGCAGAGCCTTGAGGCTTTTCCCCACAAGTCCCATAGCGATAGGGGAGAAGAGAGGGGTACCTGGGAGGAGCGTGGAGCCGGATGTGGCCCAGGGAGCAAGGCAGCAGGCAAGCACCCCACCTCCTTGAAGAACATTACACAAAATAAACAATGCTTGAGCAATACTGCAAATACTATAACTAACATTCGTTTGACCATAAAGCAGAATGTATAAAAGGAATGTCCCAATTTCATATCCTGTTACAATTTTGTATAATGCGTAATTGCAAAATTACAAAATTAGAGTTACAACATTTCATGGTGCATCCTGTAATCAGTAATTTAATAAAGCATAAAGCTTACAATTACCAGTTACAATTTTGGCTGTGATATGGCATCTGGATTGCCTCAGTTGCTAAATTGAAGTTCAACATGTTTTTCCTTCCACTGAGATATGTGCCACATTATCCGTACATAATATGCCATAATCTTTGTTGGTATAATTTTAAAGTATCAGAGAGGTAGCCGTGTTAGTCTGAATCTGCAAAAGCGGCAAGGAGTCCTGTGACACCTTATAGACTAACCGAAGCTTTAGCGCATAAGCTTTTATGGGCAAAGACCCAGTTCATCAGATGTATGTAGTGGAAATATCCAGAGGCAGGTATAAATATGCAGGCCAGAATCAGGCTAGAGATGACGAGGTGGATCCAATCAGGGAGGATGAGGCCCACTTCTAGTAGCTTACTTCTACATGCATCTGACGAAGTGGGTCTTTGCCCACGAAAGTTTATGCTCCAACACTTCGATTAGTCTATAAGGTGCTACAGGACTCCTCTCTGCTTTTGCATAATTTAAAAGCAGTATCATTCAATTCTCTGCTTTCACTAATTGTTTAAGAATACAGGGTAACAAACAAATTAGAATAGGAAATCTGCCTCTACTTATCTTAAAATTTCCTTCGAGTAATAAGACACATAGATCTGTCAGAATGGATACTTCAGTTTGTTTACATCTTGGGGGGCAGAAAAGACAGTTTCCTGTTTTCATAACTGGTGTACTTCAAGATGGGTTGCTCATGTTCATTCAACGTGTGTGTGTGCTCGCTACGTGCACTAGTGCTGGAAGATTTTCCCCAGGCAGTATCCATATGGGATTGGGTCCCGGTGCCTCCTGGAGTGGTGCAAACATGCCATGTTATATAGGGAGCTCCAGGGCCCTCCTTCTTGCTGGAAACATTGACAGAGAGGAAGGAGGGGGATGTTGAATGGACATGAGCAACACATCTCAAAGAACATCAATTAAAGAAACAGGTAACTGTCTTTTAATCTTCCAGTGATTGCTCATATCCATTCAACATTGGTGACTCCAAGCAGTATCTGCAGAGGTGGATAGGAGTTTACTTTAACTTTCTTTCTTTTCTTCTGTTTATGGATATGCAGAAGAGAAGAAAGCCCTATAAAATGTTGCATCTCCTTTGGCCTGCTGTGTGATAGCATAGCAGGATGTAAACGTGTGGATTGAAGACCACATTGCAGTCTTACACATCGGCAATGGGGACATTCACCAGGAAGGCATCTGAAGAAGCTTGCACCCTGGTGGAGTGCGCCTTCACAAGAGGTGGGAGGCTGGATACCTGCCAACTCATACTACGTTCTCATGCAGAAGATGATCCATCTGGAGAACTACTGCAAAGAAACAGGAAGATATTGTCTGCAGGGGAGCTTCAATGGAGTGCCTCTGCACTACCCAAACTGAGAATTGGGTCCATTTCACCATATACTCGTGGATGGCTTCCTGCTCTTCAAAAGGACTTACTGCACCTCCAATAAGCATGCCTGTCCCTGTGGGTTTAATCACGGAGCATCCACCCCATTACATGGAGAGACAAAAGGTTCAGGTGCAGCAGTCAATTCTGGTCCTGTAAGAGGTCTGGGCAGGTTGGCAGTAGCCATGGCTGCCACTTCAGAAGACTGGCAAGTGTGCTGAACCAGTGCTGACAAGGCCAGGCTAGCACAATGAGGATTACTTGCATTGAATCCTGCTTGATCTTTTGCAGTACCTTGCCAATCAGAGAAAAGGCCAGGAAATACCTTCCTCTCCCCTTCCCCCTGCCGCGACAAATGGAGGAGAAACAGCATCTGGCAGAGAACCTTCCTTTAGCCCCGGTTGGGAGCAGAACTGAGGATACTTCGCATTCTGCTTGGTAGTGAAGAGATTGACTTGGGAAGATCCCACTCTTGAAAGAACCTGGAGACCCTGTCAGAGTACCGAGCCCACTCGTGGTATGAGGAGAACTGCCTGCTCAGGCAATCTGTGACTGTTCTTGACCCCTTAGGGGTGATGGGGACCTTCAGGGAGGTGGTGTGTTTGAAGGAGAAGTCCCATAGCTCTAGAGCCTCCTGACAGAGGGATGGGGATGATGGATGAGAAGGTGAGCATAGATAAGAGCTTGAGGGTGTAGTCATGCTCTATGGTGGCCAATACCCAGCAGTCTGAGGTAATGGCCCTCCAGATTGAAAGGTAAGAGCAGAGATGGGATGAAAATAAAAGGGGAGGATCCATCTGAAGAGGGTGCATCCTCAAAAGCAGGGCTGGATTACCAATAGGCAGACTAAGCACGTGCTTAGGGCACCAGCAAAGCAGGGGCACTTAAAAAAAAAGAAGAGAGATTTTATGGTATAGTATTTTTATTTTGAATTATATATGGGGGGGCACCATAATCTTTTCAGTGCTTAGGGCCTCTAAAGGTCTTAATCTGGCCCTGCTCAAAAGGGGTGCTTGCTAGGAGGTTTGGGGAGCATAGAGGAGAGTTGGGTGACTGACTTAGATTGCTTGCCCTGCTTCCTCCTATACTGCTTAGACCTCTCTTGGGCTGGGTCTTGCTGAGTATAAACTCTGGGACTGAGAAGGAGGAGATTTAAACTTTATCCTCTCTGTTGCCAGGATATCTAAACCCAGAGACTTTAGAGTGGCTCTAGAGATTTTCAAGCCATGTAACTTAGGGTATGTCTACACTGCCACCCTAGTTCGAACTAGGGTGGCTAATGTAGGCATTCGAACTTGCGCCTGCCTGGGAACATGCAAATGAAGCCCAGGATATTTAAATCCCAGGCTTCATTTGCAAGTTCGAATACCTACATTAGCCACCCTAGTTTGAACTAGGGTGGCAGTGTAGACATACCCTCAGCGTCTATAACAGAGGTCAACAACCTATGGCTCGTGAGCCAACTATGGCTCTCTAGGGAGTCAAATATGGGTATTCTGGAGCCGCAGCTCAGCCGCCCCTCCCCCCCCCCCAGCTCTCCCTGCAGCAGGGAGCTCGTATTGGTGCTACAGCCTTACGGCCTCCCAAAACTTGAAGTCCAGCACAGCTTCCTGCAAGGAGGGGAGGAGGGAGAAAGCCCCCTATTTGTTGGATCCTGTATTCAGGGAACAAACAGAGCTAAACATGGCTCAGCGTGACAGGGTTTTCCTTCCCCCCACGTGGGGCAAACCAGGATCCAAAGATGGCTCCCTGCAAACTGACATTTCCTTCCCTCAGGACAAACTTCCTGCTGCCTCTCCTGCCAGCCCTTCTTGGAGGCTTCTGGGGAATGAGAGCAGCGGGACGTGTGTTACACTGAGCCTGCCACGCAGTGCAAAAACAAGTAAAATGTTCCCTCACGCCCATATCCCCCCACACTCACCCTGATGGCCAGATAGCTTACCTCCAGACTCTGTCCAAAATTCCCTCTGCCCCTGCCAGACACCCCTTGCTTGCTGCCTCTAGCCAGACACCTCCTGCCCTCTACCCCCAGCCAGACACCCCTTGCCTCAAGCCCCCTGGCCAAAATCTCCTCTGCCCCCTGGCCAAAATCCCCGCTGCCCTCTGGTCAGACATCCTCTGTCCTCTGACCCAAGGCCAGACACCTCCTCCCCCCAACTCCTTGGCCAACATCCTCCTTACCCCCGCTCCCTGTCCAGACACCCCTTGCCCTATGCCCCCTGGCCAAAATCCCCCCTGCTCTTTACCCCGTGGACAGACAGCCTTCCCCCTGAACAGATACTCTCTGCCCCCAGGCCAGGGAGTCAGCCCCCAACCTGCTCCTGACCTCTGGCCAGGCAGCTTGTCCCCTGGACAGACCTCATCCCCTCACCCCCTCCTACACCTCATCTCCTGCACACATGCTGCACTCCCATCCCTATCCCTTTCACTGGCAGTTCTGTCCCACACACTTAATGCCTCATTTTTGGCCACAACCCAGAGGCTAGAAAGGGCCCACAAAATCCACTAACCCTGGAACCCCAGAAGAGTTAATCGGAGCTTAGGCCTTGAACCTCAGTCCTCCTTTCCCCTCCCTCCACTATGGAGCTGGAGCACCAGGGGAGTGAGGTGTTTTGGGTCACATCAATGAGGGTTGTTGGTTTTGGGAGGAGGTTTTTTTTTGTTTCTCACTTGTGTGGTCCCCAACTGATTTTTCTCTTGGTCAGTGACCCCCAACCCAAAAAAGGTTCCCCACTTCTGCCATAAACACAATGCTGAAATCTTTTGTGCGAGCCATAATATTTTACTTTACTTAAAAATGAAGCTTGGCCAAAAAGCCCCCAATTTGGGCCCAGCCCCCATATAGCTGCAGCTTCATAACACTCCTGCACACACCCCCAACCCCACACACCAACCCTGAGCTCATCATACAGCTTAACTTCCTGCCCTGAGCCCCTCATACCTCCACATCTCCAAACTCCTGTACCCCCACGTCCCCAGTCGTAATACACCTGCACCCCCACACATCCCAACCTTGTTCCCTAAGTCCATCATACACCCCCATCTCCTGCCCTGAGCCCCTCATACTCTCCAACCCAGACTCCTGTACCCCACATCATTAGCCCCCTGCCATAAGATTGACAGAAGACAATCTGGGTATGTCTACACTACAGCGCTAATTCGAACTAACTTAGTTCGAACTAGTTAATTCGAACTAAGCTAATTCGAACTAACGCATCTAGAACTAAAAATTAGTTCAAATTAGCGTTTTGCTAATTCGAACTAGCGCATCCACATTAAGTGGACCCTGAAGCGGGGTTAAGGATGGCCAGAAGCAGTGCCGGCAGGGCATCAGAGGAGGACTTAGAGCGTGGAGATGCTGTCTCAGGCTAGCCGAGGGCTGTGCTTAAAGGGTCCCAACCCCCACCCCGGACAGACAGTTCTCAGGGGTGCTCCGTTTGCAAAGCAGTCCTGGCTTGGATTGCCCAGAGTACCCACACTGGGCACATCACACCACTCAGCCATCAGCCCGGCTGCACTTGCCGCAGGCTGCCATCTGGGGAGAGGGGGCAATTGGGAGGCTGCAGGAGAGCTTCCACCCCCAGAAGCCAGCAGAGCCAGCCCAGTCCTCCCCATCGGGGGCTCGTGCCCCATTCCTCCCTCACCTCCTTCCACTTACCCTTCCCTAGCCCCTCTTCTTGATGTACAAAATAAAGATAACGTGTCTTCCAAAATGGAATCTGCCTTGATTGAACAAAACTGGGGGAGACTGGGAAAAGGAGGTGGAAGAGGGGAAGAGAGAGGCTGGGAGAGGGGAGGGCAACTAAAATGATCAGGGGTTGGGAACAGGTCCCATATGAAGAGAGGCTAAAGAGACTGGGACTTTTCAGCTTAGAAAAGAGGAGACGGAGGGGGGACAGGATAGAGGTCTCTAAAAGCAGGAGTTGGGTGGAGAGAATGCATTCAGAAAAGTTCTTCATTAGTTCCCATAAAGAAGGACTAGAGGACACCAAAGGAAAGGAATGGGTAGCAGGCTTCAAACTAGTAAGAGAAAGTTGTTCTTCACAAAGCAAAGAGTCAACCTGTGGAACTCCTTGCTGCAGGAGGCTGTGAAGGCTAGAACTAGAACAGAGTTTAAAGGGAAGTGAGATCAAGTCATGGAGGTTGAGTCCATGGAGTGCTATTAGGCAGGGGGTAGGAGTGGTGTCCCTGCCCAAAGTTTGTGGAAGGCTGGAGAGGGATGGCACGAGACAAATGGCTTGGTCACTGTCTTCGGTCCATCCCCTCCAGGGTCCCTAGGGTTGGCCACTGTCAGAAGACAGGCTACTGGGCTAGATGGACCTTTGGTCTGACCCAGTACGGCCATTGTAAGCTCAGGGCTCAGGGTCGGGGGTCTCAGTGGACCACCTTGATTCTCTTGCACACCTGCTCCTGGGTGGCCAGGCTGGCGGCTCTCCTGCCCAAGCCGGCCACTTTCCTGTGCCTAGTGCGGAGATCGTGGATGAGGTCCACGATGTCCGCACTAGCCCAGGCGGGTGCCCGCCTCTTGCGGTCCCGGGCAAGCTCCCGGGAGCCGCCAGCCTGGTCCCGGGAAGAGGGGGAGGGCTGGGGGGCATCGGGTGGATGGCTCGATCCGTGCCAGGTGCAGGGTCTGCTGGCTGGGTGCTGGCAGGCTTGCACCTGGCACGGGCACCGTAGCCAGCCCGTGCCCCTTTAAGGGGGCCGGGGCCGGGAGGGGGGCAGTAGAATTTCCCTGGTGTTGGCCAGAGTGGCCACCAGGGAAAGCTGGGGAGGGCTAGCCTCCCACTAGTTCGAATTAAGGGGCTACACACCCCTTAATTCGAACTAGCTAGTTCGAACTAGGCTTAATCCTCGTGGAATGAGGATTACCTAGTTCAAATTAAGCGCTCCGTTAGTTCGAATTAAATTCGAACTCACGGAGCGCTAGTGTAGCGCCTATGAAAGTTAGTTCGAACTAACATCCGTTAGTTCGAACTAACTTTGTAGTGTAGACATACCCTCTGAGTGCATGCATGGAGCTGGATTTGATGTAAATGTTAAAGAATTGTGCAAAAAGATGCAGCAGCAGAAGTCCCATTAAATAAAGTCTGTGAGTATGTTTCACTTATGCTATTATTAATCATATTATTAATAATGTCAATTATCAATAATATTAAGTTGTATATTTTCAGTTATGCAAATGGGCATTCTTATAGGCTCTTTGTTGACTAATTGTTCTGAATGTTGATGTAGTTGGCTCTTTGGTTTGAAAAAGTTGCTGACTCCTGGTCTATGTGATCTATGAACAGGGCCTGACCATTGAACAGAGGTCCTGCAGTGAGCTCTGGGTATCCACAGACAAGCCCAAGAGCAGAAGCCATGCCGACTGGCACATGGAGGTGGCTGAAGCCATAGATCGGGCTGCTGAATCTGTGGCATCTGAGACAGCACCTTGTACTCCTTCTTGGGCTTCT
Organism: Pelodiscus sinensis; assembly: GCF_049634645.1. Taxonomy (NCBI): domain Eukaryota; kingdom Metazoa; phylum Chordata; order Testudines; family Trionychidae; genus Pelodiscus; species Pelodiscus sinensis. Next base: position 41,347,212 of record NC_134718.1, read on the forward strand.
CCAGTAAAGAGGACTCAAACTTAGATATTGATTGCCACATGCTCAAGTCAAAACAGGCAAACAAGGCCTGATGGTTAGCCATATGCAACTGGAAGCTGGCAGACAAATAAAGCTTGCATCCAAAGAGATCCAGGCATCTGGAGTTCTTAGTTTTGGGAGTCAGAGCAGGCTGACCTTGGAGTTCCTTGTGGTTAACGGACTCTACCAGAAGTGAGTTCAAGGACTCTACCAGAAGTGAATTTAAGGATGAGTCATGGTCTTTAGCAGGGACAAAATATTTGGGTTGTGCCCTCTTAGATATTGGGGGAACTGATGAGGGTGTCTTTCACAATGCCTTGCCTATCTTGGTGATCCCTTTATGCAGAGGCAAAGCAAGACTAGCTGGAGCCATCTGCCCAAGGATGCCAAAGAGAGTGTTGGTAGGTTCCTCCACCTCCTCTGCCTGGAAATCCAGAATAGCCACTACCCACTTTAATAAGTCCTGGTGCACCCCGTTGTCATCCTGCAGGACCACCAAATGGGTTGCCACTATTGCTTCATCTGGCGAAAAAGACAACAAGGCATGGGCTGACTGTTCCTCCTCAGGAGGTGGTTGCTGGTCCTCTGCCTCCTCCTGCACCATTGGGCTGCCAGATCTAGTTGAACCCAGTGCCAGGGGCTGGCTAACTGGTGGCTCAGAGTGCGCCTCAGAAGCTCCGGTTACCAACTATGTAACTTGCAGCTGCACTGGGAAATCCCACAGCGCTCATGGGCACCATCACAAAGGCCACAGTGTCTGCAGTCATGGCAATGGTTGTGCGGTCCCTTGTGGTGCTGGGGTGGGAAGTTTGGGAAGGAGGACAATTTTGAGAGGACTCCCAGGGGCCTGACACTCGCCTACGCCCAGGACCAGGATCAGGTATTCCAGCCCCTGCAGAGCCAGGAGCTACCAGAAGAAAGCAACCTTGGAGATCAGGAGGTGCACCCATGGCTGAGAGTCAGAGACTGAAAGCAGCCCCTAGACCTGCTTTATGACAGCAGCAACCAGTGACACAGAGCTCTCCGGTGCCGTGAGGAAGAGCGGGACCTGGAGAAACCTTCTCTCCTGTGCTGGAAACCTCAGTGCTGTGCAATAGTCCTGGTGCAGGAAGCGGCATCAACTTCAGAGGGACCTGTCTTGTGAACAACTCTGCAGGTAAGGTGACCATCTGGCTCCAATGCACCAGGGTTGATGGGCAGCATATGCCTCTGACGGTTTGAACTCCACATCCAGTGAAGCTCTGTCTCTCAATCCTGACCTTTGCCTCTCCATGAGAGGGTGTGCCAGGCTATGGGGCGCTATTCTGAGCAACCTTGCTGGAGAGTAGGAGTGTTGGGTGACTGGGGCACCAGAGAAGGCTTCTCCTTGTGCCAGGGCCCCGATGCTGAAGGTGTCATCAGGACCGGCAAGGTGATAATGTTCTGCGCTGCCAGAAACACCTCAAAGGTGGAAGGGACATAGTTGGGCAACGACAAGATGGTAGAGCCCTGCAGGTTAACCCACTCTGGCTTTGGGCCTTTTCCGGTGCCTTGCTCTTGTCTCGCTGGCTTAGGCCTTGTTTTCCCCAACATCCTGTCCCACTTCTTCAAAACCACCAAAGATTCCTGGTGCCTAGATGTTGTCAGCACCTGGAGGGTGCTCTGCACCAAGACCCTGGTGCTTGACGCCAAGTTGGACCTTTGGTCTTGCAGAGCCAAAGCTTACTCCATCAGCAGTGCCTTTAATCTCATGTCTCTGTCCTTCAAAGTCCAAGGATGGAATGACCTACAAATGTGGCACTTCTCGTTGATGAGACCCTCACCCAAGCAATGCAGGCAGTTTTTGTGAGGGTCACTAACAGGCATAGGCTTGCAACACTTAGCACAGTGTTTAAACCCAGGAGACCAGGTCATGCCCTGTCTCCCGGGCAAGTCCCAGCAGGAGACTAACTATTTACGAAGACTAACAACTAGCAATTAGCAACAATTCAAACTTATTTACACTCAAAAAGATGTGAAGATCACTGCAGCAAGGCTGGAGCATAGTTCCAAGTACTGTCAATAGCAGTAAGAAAGAACCGGAGAGGGAGGGGCCGGGAACTCCCTATATAGCTAGGCATGTATATGCATCAGTTACGCAGGCAACGTCGATTGGGCCATGTGGGCCCTGACAAGCGGACTCTCAGGGGACTTTAACGGGGAGACCCTGTTTGAGGGGGCCGTGCCCTTTGACACATATGACGGTCTCAATTTTATTTCCTCTCACACACAGTTGTGCTTATATAACCTTTATTATCCCTTTTACCCAGAACAGGAACCACACCAAATCTATAATTAGATTTTTACTACACTGATTAGTTGAAAGACAATGAGAAAATGTACATTTGCTGGATCACTATAATGTCAGCTAGATACATGTAAATCATAAACTGAAACACAAGCCACTCAAGTTGATTATTAGCATTGCCCTTTCATTCAGGTGGATAGAAATTAATGGATCCCTCAATAGTTCTCCACACAGATGTAACATTAGTTTGTAATTATATAAAATGAAACCAAATAGACAATTGGTTAAGATATTCATATTTTTTATGGTTTTGCACAGAGGAGCACTGTCAGCTTTGTGCCAAATTTCAAGATATATCAGAAACAATATAAAGTCTCGACTGAAATTTTTGCACAGTTACAAGAGCCCTCATTAAATTTGAGTCGGAACACATCAGGGTCTTTGCTAATCTACTATTTAAATTGCCAGGACACTGACGAATAGCTCAGTGGTTTGAGCACTGGCCTGCTAAACCAAGGGTTGTGAGTTCAATCATTGTGGAGGCCATTTGGGGCAAAAGTTTGTCAGGGATGGTACATGGTCCTGCTGTAAAGGCAGGGGACTGGACTTGATGACCTTTCAAGGTCCCTTCCAGTTCTAGGAGATAGGCAATCTCCATTATAAAATGAACTATAGCACAAGTACAAAGAGCTATACGGTTTGAGTTTCTTTGAAATTTTGTGATGTACTTTAAATAAAGGTTTGTGTGATGTCAGTAAGATTATCTCTTAGTTTTGTATTTTCTACATTAATTTTAGATGGTACAGTTTTGAGTTTTGACCAATACATGTATTGGGTGATTTTAAATTACACTACAAGTTGGACCTCCCAAGTCTGGCACAGTCTGGACCTGACCAAATCTGAACAACAGAATTTGCCAGACCAAGGGAGGGTCCCCTGCCATGGGCCCCAAGCCAGCCAGCCCCCTGCCTCTGGCACCATCTACCCTGCTCTGCCGCTGCTGGACCTGGCCTTGGTCTGCCTTTGGCGGCCGGGGTTCTCCAGCCCTCATTTCCCCAACCCTGTGCTGCTGCAAGCGGCTCTGCACTGCTGCTGGCCGTCGGGGATCTCCATCTGTGTGCTGCTGCAGGCTGCTGTAGGCATCTGGGCTTCTCCGGCCCCTGACTTTGTGCTGCTGTGGGCACCCAGGTTTATATGGCTCCTGCCCCCATGCTGCTGTGGATGCCTAGGGTTTCCCATCTCGAGATCTGAGCTGCTGCAGGCTGCTGGGATTCTCCAGTCCTTGGTCCCAGCTCTGCTGTGGGGCTCCTCCGGCCCTGCTGTCCCAATCAGGTCGCTGGCCCTCTTTCCATTCAGCTCCAGGGCTCTCTGGTCCGGGAGTTTCCATGGTCCTCCTGGGCCACAGATGTTGCCAGACCAGAAAGTACCAGTCTTCAGAGATGCAACCTGTAAAATGTCCTTGTTTTTTCAAATACTTTTTATTAGGTTGTTATGCTTATCTTGGTTTGCTGTTGTAGCTTTCCTTATACAAATGGCTATTTTGAAATAATTTTAAAGTTTTATATTGCCCACATATTTTAGAAAGGCAAAATTATGTCAGTATTTCACTACAAAATACTGTGACTTTTTTGAGTAAATGAGGATCATTCATCTTTTTTAAGCCAAAGTTTCTGCAACAATTGTATAGACAAATGTAGGTGAAGCCAGCAATAAATCAATCACGGAACATGCTTTGGTAACCACCCTTATTAACAATGAACAAAGCTGTCCATTTTCAAGACTTGAAATAGCAAGACTGATATGGTGATTCCTACTCCAATTTTCAGAATTTCCTTTGCATGTTTAATTTTTAAAGGATATTTAAATAAATAGCTCAAAAACCTCCTATAATTAGATTAACAAAGAAATCATTTTTTAAAAACGAGCTATGGTTGAGATAACATTATCTTTCTGAAAAAATGATGGCGCTATTAGTTAGAACACAAGACAATTCCTTCACCACCACTACCCGCCCCCCCCAAAAAAAATCCCACAACTCTATATAAACTGGCAAATTTTAATTTTATAGTTCTACTAGTAACAACTCCTACATTGCTGCATAAAGGTTTTTGCAAGCTGTCTGGATGATTTATAGGCACATTTATATATCTTTAAGTTGTAGAACTCTGCACTGGAAAGGGCCTCCAATTTTAGCTATCAGCAACCAGTGCACAGCTGACAGCCAACTGCCTCCATTGATATAATACAAAAGATTGCATAAACACTGGAAAAGAAGATGCATATAGTATTCTTGACCATCTTAAGGGCTCTCAGTTTATGTCTACACTTTTGTGATTTTTATTAAGTACAAGATAGCACATAGAGCAATGTAAGCAAAATAAAACAACACACAAGCTAAGCTTAATACACTAAAGAACTTAGGGCATGTCTACTAAAGGAAATTATTTTGAAATAACTTATTTTGAAATAATAATTCCTGAAATAACTATTTTGAAATAATGTGTCCACAATACAGGTACTCCTCGAAATTAGTGCGAGGCAGGCTCCCTTAATGTAGACGAACTACCTCGACTTACAGCCCCAGAAAGCAGTGGGGAGTAATTACTTTGAATGACTCGAGGGAGTGGTTATTTTGAAATAGCAGCAGTGGAGCATCCACACTACTGCTCTTTCAAAATAACTATTTTGAAATAAGCGTTATTCCACGTGGAAAGCAGGAGTTATTATTTCAAAACAACCAGTCCCTTATTTAAAAATAACAGGCTTGGTAGTATGGATGCTCTGCTTGTTATTTTGAAATAAGGGGTGTAGACTGGGGCCTAGGTACGTGTAATATCAAACCATCAAAATTGTTCTAAGAAGCTTTTTTCACAGACTGGAAAGCCTTCAGGTTGGGCTCAATTCTTCCTCCAATTCAGTCTTAGATGTTCCAGCAGTCAGGTTGGTTGGGGTAGCCAGAGAGAACTGATAACCAAGATTACCTCAATCTCCACCCTTAAATAAGTTTTGAAAAAGGCAGGTTCCCTTTGTGTTTAGTTTAAGCTTTCTCTCTGCTCTTATGGAAAAATACAGCATCCAATGGATCCCAGCATCAGGTGACATGGCCACATTGTCTTGCTAGGACCCACCCTAGCCCATCCTCCCAGACATACAGGAAAAACAAGTTTATTCACAGATCATTGTCCTGTGTATTGGGACATTAAGTTCCTTGAATATTACTAACTAGCCAATTAACCCGTCATAAGACGGGATTTTCAGGTCTCTCCTCCATGTCCTATTCCCTTTCTCTCTTGGTCTTCTCTCCTGAGCTTTCGGTCTCTCGCTCCATCTCTCTCTCTCTCCCCTCTTCCTACTGCCTCCCCCCTCTCTCTCAGCTCTCCTCCATCTCCTGCCTCTCTCTTCGTCTCTCTTTCTCTTCTCCTCCCCCTCCTGCCTCTCACTCTCTCTTCTCCTCCTCCTCCTGCCTCTCTCTCACTCTTCTCCTCCCCCTCCTGCCTCTCTCTCACTCTCTCTTTCTCTTCTCCTCCTCCTCCTGCATGGGGAGCGCAAAGCCCAAACGGCTGTTTGCACCGCTTGCTCCCATGTGGCAGCCTGGCTGAGTGGCTGCCTTGCTCCAGCTGCCCCCCTGCACCGTTTCACTTCACCCCAGCACTGATCCTGCAGCCTCCCAGTTGTCCTCCCCTTCCTCCTCCCCCTCATTCCCCTGCCTTCCCCCCCAGCCAGGCTCGGCGCCCAGCCTCCACTCACAGGTGCCAACTGGAGGACTGAGCAGAGGGCAGCCATGGAGCAGGTGGCTAGAGAGAAGCGGCACTTTCCCCTTAAAATTATTATCTTACCCATTACAAAGATAGCTTCCCCAATTATCATCTCTAATATCATTAGCTCACAGACATTTACCCCCCCATCCTCCTTCTGCTCTGAAATTTGATTTGTCCTTTTCATATGTGTTCATTTTTTTAAATTGTATCCTTTCGTATATATGGTTGTGACAATTTTCTTCCACTATTTGATCTGAGGAAGTGGGTCTGGCCCACGAAAGCTCATCACCTAATAAACCATCTTGTTAGTCTTTTAAGTGCTACATAGTCCTGTTTTTTGTTACAATTGGGATAATCATTCAGTAGATTACAGCCTTTCCAGTACAGTAGAGATATTTTTCTAGTTACAAATATAAGGGTATGTCTACACTCCCCCCCTATATTTCCTGTGTCCAGCCAGGGCTTAAAGCTGCAGGCACCCGGGGAAGGCATTGTGGCAGGAAGCCGGCCTCAGGGCAGCAGTCTGACCAGCCAGCCAGCCATGGTTGAACCACAAGGTTCCCAAGGTCCCCCATGCCCTTCCAGGGAGCCTCCCAGGGCCCACCCAGGAGCCCCAAATGCTGGGCCCCATCCTGATCGGGCGCTGAGATCCAGGCCCTCCTGGAGCTCTGGGCCAAGGAATCCCTCCAGTCGCGGCACCAAAATGCTGACACTTATGGCCAAATGGCCGAAGCTCTGGCCCACAGAGGTCACCACCGTCGCACCCTTGACCAAGTCGGGGCAAAGGTCAAGGAGCTGTGGCAGGACTATGCTCAGGCCTGTGAGGCTAGCTCCCACTCCGGGGCAGCACCGCAATCCTACCCCTATTTCCGGGAGCTTAATCAGATCCTGGGGGGAGGGAAGCCCTATCACCATGCATCCTCGTGCAGTCTGGGATGGAGACACCCATTGTCACCAAGGCGGAGCTCCAGGAGGAGGAGGACAACAATGACCAGCAGCTGAAGGAAGAGGAGGTCGTCACTGGCAGCGTTGTCATCCACAACCTGGAGCCAGTCCCCCAGGCCCAGGAGACATTTGACGGCAGGGAGGGAACATCATGTGAGTGCGGCGAAGTTGGCACACACACGGCAGAGGAGGTGGGTGCACAGGCGATGGGATGTGATCATTGCTCGTCATGCTCGGCCTAGACACCATGCAGCTGGCCGTGCACGTGCAAGCACGTGCAGCGGCAGTATGTGACACGTGGTCTCAGGAGCCAGTCCTGGAGCACAAAGGGCTGCTGCTCACAGTGTGGGGGGAGGCCCCACACACGTCCAACCCCAGGAGGGACTTCCCCCCCCCCCGCCAGGCACTACTGGAAGCAGGCTAGGCACAAGGGCACACGCACAACCACACACAGACCGACGAGTGTCACATATAGCACATGGCCATGTGTGCACGCGCGAGGCACCACCCGCTCCCACAGACAGTGCTGCGAGGTGCAGGTGTGTGTATATGTGGGGGGGGGGGGACCCTGGGAGGGCCAGGCCACTCCAGGCCCCTCTCCCACACCTGGGAACCCACTGTGGCTGGACACTTCCCTGGCCTGCTTATCCTTGGGGGTGGGGCGAGTGGGCAGGATGGTCTGCTGGGCACCTCAGGACCCCTGTGAGGCCAGGGCTGGTGGGCAGGCCACACGTGGCCTTGCTCTCAGGACATCAGCATCCCCTGTTCCAAGGACAGTTGCTCACTGCTCACAGAGGAGGGTATGCCCTCAGAACCAGTGTGTGCAGGGATGACTGACCGCCTCTTCCTCTTGTTCTCCATAGCTGGACCAGCCGACGATGAGGGGTGAGCCACACCAGCCCAGCCAGCCAGCTAAAGCCGTGGGACCTGCAGGCACTGGTGGCTTCACCACGACCTCATGCGCCAACACGTCGCAGACATTCGCAAACTTCAGCAAACCCTCGCCCAGAAGTTCCACAACTACTGTCATGTAGGAATAAGAGATCCTCCGGAAAAGGGCTTATTTTCCGGAGAATCACGTCTAGACTGGCGCTTTTCTCCGGCTTATCCCCAAGCTGGAAAAAAGCGGCAGCCATGTTAATGCAAATACCACGGGGGATATTTAAATCCCCCGCGGATTTTGCTATTCCGATGTGTCTAATCTGCATCCCTTTTCCGGAAAAGGGGTGCAGTGTAGACACAGCCCAAGTGTTTTTAATCTCTCTCCATATGGGATCTGTTCCAAACCCCTAATCATTTTTGTTGCCCTCTTGAATACATTCCTTTGATTATAATAATTTTCATTGTGATCAGAATTAAAATCTTAATAGATTTTAAACATCATTAAATCTCTAGTCAATAAATATGAAGTCATCAAATTAGTCTGTTACACCAAAAATACAATGGTTTTGTACCAGTTTTACTGACGACAGACTGTTCTTTTGTTATCACAGGTATGGGAGGGAGGCTGCACAAACCCACAGATTCCTCAGTATGCACGTGCATTTCTCACACCACTCATTTGGAAAACTTGCAAACATAAAACAAACTACTATGAAGTAAACATACCACAGAATACTACAAGCAAAAACAGGCAGTAAGCCATGTAAACTATGAAAACATCACACAAACATTAATTATAATTTCAAAAGAAAAACATTCCAAATACAGGGACTTTTAGTTATATCATCCAAATCAGACTGATAAATGTTATGATATAGAGTCATATATTGTATGTAGGGATGTAAAATCCCCTTTAATCAGTTAAGCAGTTAAACATTATGTTTAACCAGCTAACTGCTTAAATGGGGGCAGGCGAGTGCTACTCCAGCTGTGGTGAAGAAAACCCCTCTAGAGTGTGGTGAGGCAAGCCCAGCTGGGCCTCTGGTTAACTGTAATCACTAAGCATTACCCCCTAAGGATGGTGTTTACCGGTTAACCTACTAACCATTCACATCCCCAATTGTATGTTGTACCCGAAACAGAAACCTGGAATGATTCACTGTAACTGCCCCAGAAGAACATAAAATAAAAATACATTGAAGGGAGAACATATTTCAGTGCAGGATAGATTTTTTCTTTTTACTTTTATACTCTTTAGAGCACTCTCATGAGATCTCTCTTTCTCCTCTCTTTCTTCCCCATTTTCTCCTGTTGTTTGCCACACTCGCGTCTTTTTTTCAGAGAAAAATATCAACTATCTGGATCAGGGACTATGTCCACTTGGTAATTGTATGATATTTAGCATAATGTGAACCTAATTCTAATTGGGGACTTTGGGCACTAACCTCAATATAAATTACTGATTATACTACGTACCATTAAAATTATTATTGGGTGTTTCTTATCCCTAGACTTTTACAGGACCCAATAACATTAAACAGCAGCATAGAGTCCAGAAAGTTTTACTATAATTCTAATCCTACTGCTAAATTGCAAATTACATGTACAACTTTTAATTATTCTTTATACTCAGAAAGAATATCTGTCTTTAGCGTGATCCATTATGTTGATCTTAGATAGCCTTGTGCTTAGTATGGTTCTGCAATATCTGAGGGGTACAAGTTGTGCTCAGCAGAACTGAGATAGTACAACTGAGTTTTTAATCAAACTTTCGAAAAATATGGCGTTTACGTCTGGTTTTACTGAATGTGTGTAGCTTGGAACCTTCTTTTAGGAACTAAAATCAATAACGTACTGAGAAACATAATACACATTACATACACTACAGCATAGTTTTAAAACACGAGCTAAACATTATTTCAGAACATTCAACACGTTTAAATTCTGATTCACCTCTCACACGTATGGAGATCAAGAGTAACTACTGAAATAAATTACATTATAATCGTGTGAAACTGGTACAAGTGAGAGATTATTCAGACTAGGGATGTAAGTGACTAGTCGAGTAGTCGACTACCCGATAAGCCTACTCGACTACTTGCATTCCCTCTCTCCCACCCTTGCTGCCTCTGTCTCAGAGGCAGCAAGGGAGGAAGGGAAGTAGGAGCTAGTGCTGGGGGAGGCTGCTTTAAAAGCCGGTTCCTCCCAGCACCATCTCCGTGGTCCCACCTTTCCCCCCACCCCGCACTCCTACTATATTTAAACAGCAGAGCTGCAGCAGGGGTAGCTTCTGGACCTGGCACAAGCTGGGACAGAGCTCCTTCCCTTATTGACTAATTCTGTAGTCTATGCAAATTGTATCAACTACACAATTAACCAAATATCTGCCTCTTAATGTCCTTAATTCAGACCCGTAATATTCCACACATTTCTCGGACATAGTATGCGAAGACACATTTTTAAGGGTCCTGAAAGACTTTCCTTTCACAATAAGACACAAGTAAGGTCAACAGCCCATGTTAAATCCTTAACTTTCTTAAAATTTTGGAGATTTACAATTTTTAAAAATACAGTTAGTTCCCTCACCCCTACTTTTTTTGTTTCAAAAGAAGGCCCCTTTCTCCCAAAGGCTTGGAAACAAATTGCCATATAAGAAGCTACACTTTGGGGAAACAAATATAGATTACTGCCACATTTTTTTTTTCATTTAGCCAGCCTTTGTTGAAAATTTGAACCGGTGTCCATAACATTTCATGAAACATTCCACTCCAAAAATTATTTACAAATGTATCAGGAACTAAAAATTCATGGGTAAACAATATAAAATGCTTAGAAAAAAAACCCCAAGTATGTACACAAGATAAATCGAGTTTCAAGACAAACAGGTCAAAAGACTGCAAACATTTTCTACATTGCTTAGATCATCACAAACCTCAGCCATCTGGGTGAGGAAAGGAACAAAGAAAAAAGAAAGAACAGAACTCTTTTATGTAAACCAACTACTCCCAAATATTTCTGTCATTTAGAAGAATCTCAGACAAATAAATTAAGCAGCATTAATTATTCCCCTTCACTATCCTTCTAGAAATATAGTGTAATAGACTTGCTAAATTGCATATATATATAAAGATCATAAGAAATTAAAAGGGCAAACAAAATATAAGATGTTGGCAATAACTGAGAATACAATTTGCTACAATAGAAAAATAATCTGACTTTGGAGCATATGAAGTAAGAGGAAATTTTGGAATCCTGCATTCATATAACAAAATCAGTTCTTCCTCTTTTTTATATATTTGTGTATTATTAAGTTTCATCTCAACTACAGGACTGGAGAAAGAAAATTTAACAATGTGTCTATATTATTAAACAATAGTCCCAAAATACAAAATTTCAAATTCTGTTATATTTCTACTGCTAAGGTAGGGAGTATCCATTGCTGATAAGAATTGTAGCCCAAGTAGACTACCCACATGTCTACACATGGGGTTTAATACAAAGGTATTTGATGTGCACCTTGTAATTTGCAGTATACAAATGAATTGTCTGAATACATGGAGGTGACTTGCTATGAAGTGAGAAAGTAGCATTTTGGTGATGTATTCTATGGTACTTTGTTCTCAGCTAAGTAGCATGTATCCTGAAATTGTTTCCACTGTGAGTTGTATAGGATGCAAAGTGGAAGCCAGGAGGGTTAAATTTTTTTTTAAATGCCATGTTTCCACTGTCTCCTCTGCATTCATCCTTTCTCAGCAGGTAGTACCATTTTCAAATTGCTATTACCATGAAACCAGATTGCACCAGCTGCTATGGTGGCAAGAACAAACTGGGTACATCTACACAGCAGCGTTATTTTGGGATAATTCATTTTATTCCAAAATAACACAGTGCGCATCTAAACTACAACCCCTTTATTTCGAAATAATGTCAAGCTGGAGGACTTCTTACTCTGACTCATGGCAACCCTAGTTTTACACGGAGTAAGGGAAGTTGAAGGAAGAGTGTTCTTCCTTTGACTTCTTGCTGTGTAGACAGCACCAAAAGCTGAATTAAGCTATTTGACTTCAGCTACGCAACTAATGTAGCTGAAGTTGTTGTGTAGCTTATCGCAGCTTTAGCCCTCCTGTGTATATGTACCCTACAGAGAGTCTGCTTGGGCTGTATTACAGCACTGTGTATAGGATTTTGCATACTGCATCATGGAACAAATGGTGGGGTACAGGTGAACATTCAATGGCAATGTAATGGGGCTAAAATGTTCAGTGCTGCTAACTCACAAGCTCACTGCATCCCAGCTCATACTCATCTTTGGCATACCTTTCCAGAAATCACTCCAACACTGTGGCAGTCCACCTTCCAATAGGTAGCAACTAGGTCCTCTGGCCAGGACACCAATTGAGTTTGCCCCCTTACAGGGTCACAGAGTCCAACAAAATGTATATAATTTAATGACCCCACAAAACAAAGGTGTGTGAGAGCACCCTTGATTCATGGCTTACAATCTCTATTTCCTCACACCTTTATTACCACAGGGAATGAGCTGGAGGGTTAGTCTATAAGGGGACCCTGGTCCTTCCCTTCACATCAGGCTCTGACCCAGGGACCTGTCAGAGGCAATGATCACAATCACTCCAGAATGTCTGGGCCACTTCTTACCACTTACTTTCCTACTCCAGAATGGTCAAAAGCCTTACAAATTATCCACCAGCAATAAGAATGAAGTGTTCCCTATTCGTAGGGAAAGGCTAATCTATTCTCTAGACAAGTGATACCCAACATTTTTTTATGCCACGGACTGGAAAACTCATCCAAAAACTTTTGGTGGACCAGCACTGAAATATTTGCATATTTATTGCAGTCACATGTTATTTTACACTGCATTTGTACGCACATGTACATGCCATTCATTGGCCTTAATCTGTGTGCTGATGCCTATGCACTTAATAATGTAGTTTAATTTTTAATAATCAATATTAGCTTAGATTTTATTTTTCCTATAGTTTTATCAGTGAATGCAGAGTTATACAGTAGGAAAGCTGTGCCAAACTACCAGTGAAATATCCCTTTCCCAAATAATGTTAAGTCTAAAGGCATAAAAACATACAGCATGGAAAACCAAAATCATACATTCTGAAACAGCTGGCATGCTTTTTTGCAGAATAGTTCTGGTTTTCACCAATTTTGGGGGAAGCCTCATTTTTATAAGAATAGAGATTCAAACATTTCCGCTAGAATAGAAATATTCCTCCTGCTGGAATACATAATCAATTCACACCTTAGTGAAAGTTCTTTGAGCTTCTAAGAGCTTCATGTAAAGATACAGGGTGTCCCTGCTATAAATTGTTCCGGTATATATCCGTTCTGCACTAATGTCATTGATACCTTTAGAACTGATGTGTTAGAAGTCCTCTCACTCCGTGCTCTTAAGTTGTGAAAAAAAAAACCAATTTGTACAAATAGAAGTCAGCTGCGGGGGAAAAAATTCTCCATTTTAAGTTGTTTTGCTATAAGTCAGAGTTTTTTGGAAAGTATCTTGGAGGTATAGTGAGGACAGGCGCTAATGCAAGAAAACAGTGCTTTGGAGTGTGGTAAATCTGGGCTTCTCTTTGACTGGGTGGTTAAGAGTTAATGATTTCTAAGTAATCCAGTTTGGGTAGAAGTTGTTCATGGCAATTCATATTAAGCAGCTTAAACCAGCACATTTGCTTCAATTTAACCTATTCATTCATGAATGTAAGTTTCAGCATTTGTAAAGGTATCTAGCCCATGGTATATCAAGCAAATCAAAGGAAGGGGGACACCATAGTTAACAAGAATTTAAAAAACAGCTGCATACTAGGGATGTAAGCAACTCGTTGACTATCAGATAAGCAAAAGTTTATCGGACAGTCAACTAGTCCCTCAACTAGTCGCTTCCACCCACACCTTGCTGCTTCTATCAAGGGGAGCAGGAGCCGGTGTGTGGGGGGGGGAGCCATTTCTGCGGGGGGAGGGAGAAGCAGTAGGGGAAGCAGGGACTGGATGCGAGCTGGAATCAGCTGATTCCCAGCTCATGCCCAGTCCCAGAAGCTGTGCCTCTGCGTTTTACACGTATTAAGAGCCTAACACATTTAAAAATCAGAAGCGCAGCAGGCAGGGGAGGGAGGAAGCTGATTCCCAGCTGGAGCCAGGTCCTCCCCGCTATGCACCAGCCTTTCAAATGTATTAAGAGTCTGTCAGCTCATAATACATTTAAAAGGCAGAGCCGCAGCAGGGTTAGTTCCTGGGCCGGGATCTAACCTCGCTGCAGCTCCCCCACTTATTGACTAATCGATTAGTCGATGGAATACCCGTCAACTAGTCAATTAGTTGATTAAAATGTTGCTAATACTTTTTATTAAAGAGTATTCTCTTGTCCAAAGCTTTTGCTTCAATTGCACCAGAATTAGAGAGGCAGTACTTAACAGGTCTGACAGTTTTGACACATTCCGCACATTCATATTTTCCAGCTTTGGCATTAAGCTCAAGAAGCATTGCAAACATTTTTGCCACAAGAAAACGATTGAACAACTCTGAAAAGGAGAAGGTGGGATGAAAGAAAAATCCACCTCTGTTGGGAGCCAACCATGGCTTTGGGATTGTTTTAAAAAAGGAAAGGAAAGGAAAACTTTAAAACAAACTTTTTTGTGGAATATGGAAGGAGCCTGCTGCAGTCTGAGGAGAGAGGCAAAGGGGTACAGCGGACAGGACAGGAAAAGGGGGCTGTGACGAAGAGGAAGATGGGAGGGAACAAAAAGAAAAGGGGAACCAAGCCAGGGAAAGTCTTGTCTGAAAGTGGTAGAACACTGACTCCCGCCTTGTTCCCTCATCTCACTGCACTCTGGTGTAGTGGTAGCCACTACTTAGCCCCAGATACCCCGCCAGGCGGTCCCAAGCCAACCCTCAGAATGGCTGGGTGGCCCTGCTTCACCACATGGCTCAGCCACCCTCCAGAGCAGCCACCCACCATGTGGCTGGTGTGGGCTACGTGACTGCTACAGAGCAGGAACTGGGGCTGGTGAGGCTGCAGCACCTGTGGTAGTCCTGGGCCATGTGGCTGCCACGGAGCAGGAACTGGGGCCAGTGAAGCTGGCCCAGCAGTGACAGCCTCATCACGGCCTGGTTCCAGCTGTGGCACACATGGTTGCCCACAGCGCCACTCACTGGGGGAGGAGAATTTTTTGTGTGCGTGTAGGCGTGCACCTTATAGGGAACAGAGCTCCCCAGCAGGCAGAGCTCATTAGCAGCTGGAGGTGTGGTCTGGCAATGTGCGGCAGCCTGGCAGGCAGGGGTTTGCAGCTTGCCATGAGTCCATGGACTGACAATTGGGAACTGCTACTCTAGGGTTATGATATATAAAACGTGAATTACCTACACTACACAAATGTTCATGCTTCCTTAAATAGGGGCAAACTTATCCAAGTGCAGATAATTAAGAAAGAAATTTTCTAGTCATGCATTCATTTTGTTATTTGTGACATTCTGACTAGTAATTTCAATATATGCTATTTTCCTCTATCACCTCTATGCCACAACTGAAGTCTGTATTGAAGGATCTTTTATTGTTCTGTTTTTCTTTGTACCGTAAAAGAATATGTTGTATATCAGTGGCCTCCAAGCTTTTTAGGCATGAGATCACTTTTTTAATTTAAGTGCAATCCAAGATCTACCTCAAACCCAAATACCCTTGCCCCGCCTCCTTTGTGTCCCTTCTCTGAGGCCCTGCCCCTGCTCACTACATCCTCCATCCCTCCTCCATCCTCCCTTACTTTCATCAGGCAGGGGCAGCGGGTTGGGGTGCACGCTCTGGTCTTGGATTAAGGGTTTTGGACTGTGAGAAGGGCTCTGAGCTGAGCTCAGGTCAGGCAGTTAAGGTGCCAGATGGGGTTCTAGATGCAGGTTCTGGGAGGGTGTTTGGATGCAGGGGTGCTCAGAGCTACGGCAGGGGCTTAGAGGGCCAGAGGGGGTTCTAGGTGCACGCTCTAAGAAGGTGTTTGGATGCAGGGGTGCTTGGGGCTAGGCAGGGGC
This sequence comes from Pelodiscus sinensis, assembly GCF_049634645.1. Classification (NCBI taxonomy): domain Eukaryota; kingdom Metazoa; phylum Chordata; order Testudines; family Trionychidae; genus Pelodiscus; species Pelodiscus sinensis. Next base: position 41,363,127 of record NC_134718.1, read on the forward strand.
TTGTGGTGCAGGAGGGAGTTCATGACTGGGATAGGGTTTCAGGACGTGGGCTCTGACTGGGCATGGTTTATCTCAGGTGGCTCCTGGGTGGTGGTGCAGTGGGGCTAAGGCAGGCTCACCCCTGCCCTGGCCCTGCACCACTCTCAAAAGCAGTCAGCAAACTCCATCCCAAGGCCGGTTGTGCCCCCTGCCCTCCTCTGTGGAGATAGGATACAGGGTGGGAGAGGGGGCACCTTGACATCAGCACCCCTCTTCTCCCTCCTCTGCCCTGCACAAAAAGCAGGAGGCTCCCGGGGGGAGGAAGGGAGCAGCTCCAAAGCAAAGGGCAGGAGATGAGCAGCAGTAGGGGGAGGGACAGCTGAAGTGCCAGCACTTGATAGCCTCTTGGCCAAACCAGTCAGAATCACCTGTCAGAGGTTCCAAGATCTACCAGTAGATCCCAATCTACTGGTTGGTGACCACTGTTGTATATAAAGGTAGTTTCTCTCTAATTCTAATGTTGCTATTTTTTCAAAAGCTTTTCCTAAGTTTCTGAAGAAAACAAAAACAAGTAAATTACAGTAGAGGTATTTTTCGTGTTACAAATATAAGGGTATGTCTACACTACCCCCCTAGTTCAAACTAGGGGGGGAATGTAGTCATACGGAGTTGCAAATGAAGCCCGGGATTTGAATTTCCCGGGCTTCATTTGCATAAAGCCGGCCGGCGCCATTTTTAAATACCGGCTAGTTTGGACCCCGTGCCGCGCGGCTACACGCAGCATGGACTAGCTAGTTCGGAAGCCTAATCCGAAGTAGCTAGTCCGTGCCGCGTGTAGCCGCGCGGCACGGGGTCCGAACTAGCCGGTATTTAAAAACGGCACCGGCCGGCTTTATGCAAATGAAGCCCGGGAAATTCAAATCCCGGGCTTCATTTGCAACTCCATATGACTACATTACTCCCCCTTGTTCGAACTAGGGGGGTAGTGTAGACATACCCTAAGTTAGGCTAGAGAAGCAACAGAAAAACATGCTGACACTGACAATTATATTAATAAGAAACTTTTTCCCAGTATTTCACCATCACGCATATTTTATTATATTTTGGTCCAGCTGCACTGAAATAGCATCAGGTTTCCCCTTACAGTAATTCCTCATTTAACACATACCTGCTTAACACGTTTTCGTGATAGCATGATTTTTTTTTAGGGAAAGTTTTTTGAATTACACAACCGTCCCCAGAATAACATGATGTCCCCAGCTGGCCCATTCCCGGCAGTTGCGCGGGGCTTCCCCCGCCTCCCTGCAAAGCGGTGGAGGGTTCGCCGCTCACCGCGCCATTTCCCGCTGACTCCCCCTCACCTGACGCCTTGCCCCCTCTCCTCCACCCCTGCTTACAGGCTCCCCCTCACTGGATGCAGTGCAGGTCCCAGCAGACCCGTCACAGGGGCATATTCCCAACCCAATCTCCCTCCCCTCTCCTTCCCTTTCCTTCCCCAGAGCCAAACACCTCCCCTTCCTGCTGTAACCCAGTCCCCTTTCTCCCCCAACGTTATGTCCCAGTCCCAACAGACACCACTGATTGAAACGCAACCCCCACCTTTTCCATTATTTTCAGTGGGAAAACTGATCCCGAATAACACGTATTCACTTAACACAATCATTTTCTGAAACATATCTATAGTGTTAAATGAGGAATTACTGTATTCATAATCCCAATGGTGTTCAGAGTTAAAATGCCCCATTTCATGATCTAGTTGAATCAGAAGTGGTTCACATCTTCTGATTCGATGTTGCTCACAAAGATCTCTTAACCATTCATATTTTTATGGTGATCATCTTTCTTTATGGAAGACCTGAAGACACACTACATGACTCTTTTCAACGGCATGAAATACATTCTACCTCAAATCTCCTCTAACTAGGAGCAAAACTAGTTCATTTTTTCTTATGTGTATCGTTAATAGGAAGGCAGATTTTTCACTACATTTTAAAATTTATCTTTTATTTTTAACCATTTATTGCATTTTCAAAAGCCTATGTGACAGGAGTTCCATGCTATGATCGATCTCATAACAAGAGCAGATGACAAAAAAAATGTATACTGCTACACAAGCAGATCCAACAAATTTAAGCAGATCCAATAAATTTAAGTGCTACAAATTAAACAGAAATTATATGTGCTGCATAAGACATCTGATTTCTGATTCTGCCCCTTCCTCCTGATCACACTTCATGAATCAATCCCATTTCATAAGGCATTGACCATACCCCACAGATTCTGTCCACTTTCCATATCCTTTATATTGCCTCTTATGAGCTATTGACATACTTTTGCTCCCTGCCAAATATTGCAATTCAAGTCCAAACCAGTGACAAGTAGAGTGATTTAAGAAAATTAAGGCAAGGGAAAGCTATCAGAATCTTACCATATTGTGTAGTTTATCCTCTATTGATGCAATTTAAACAATTTATGTAAATATACGGTAAACAAAGGTTTCATAATAGCAACTGCACTTAATGTGATGCATATACAATGGAAATGTAATGTTTCCACACTCAACAGCTTGAACCTGGCACCAGGAACTCAATGGAAGTTTGGGGCCTGGATAATGAATAAGGCCTCTGGGTATTAGTGTAATATAAATATTAAATAATAGTAACAATAACATTTATTTCAATGGGAGCAGGTTTGTTCCTATATGATTATGCCTAACAGGCACATTTTTTGCAGAGATTACCTAATACCAATCCTTCAGTCCTTATTCAGTGACAAATCCTTTAAGTGTGTTAGAACTTGGCTGAATTTCTCTATTATCATGAAACGGTAACTGCTGAATAGGGTAACATTGCAGTTACATTTAAAAGAAATTTACTAAAAGCACACCCTTATATGAAAGATAATTTACATGCAATAATTTCTATTGAAAAGACAATTATATGAAATAATCTTCTCTCATTATCTATCAAAATCTTGTCACTTTGAAATTAATCTTGGCTCCAAAAATAGTATTTTTATAAGCAATGCCAGAAAATCAGCAAGTACTCATTGTCTTCTGCCAACAAAAGTATGACTCTCTGTGCAGGAATTTTCTTGCAAACTTAAAAACAAAGCCATTTAGAGATTCCCATCTTATGGGTGGGATAAGGCACTAATATATATTCAACTACGATGTAAAATAAAGCTGATGCTAAAGTACTGATTTATTATGGCCAGCGAGTGTTACACAGCAACTCCATTTAAACACTTTTTTCAGTTAAAAATATATTGCAAATTACACTTAGAAGTAATACACTATTAACAATTAAGTGGTATAAGAACTGGATATGCAAGAATTAAATTTACAACACTCTGAAGAATTAATCTTGGAGTAGTGTCAAAAAGGTACAGTTAGGTTGATGGAATAATGACAGTTGCAGGTCTGTTATATCAGAACACACAAAGATTAGAAAATAATGTAATGGACTTTGCCAATAGATAGCTTTAATTCTCACGCTGGCACACAATACTCCACTGGCACACAATACTCCACACTAGCATACAATACTCCTAGTCATCCTCAAAAATCAGAATTTAAAATCTCATTTTATTGCTTTTAAATCAGCTGTTTGTTCCCCAAGCCTGGGGCTGCTGTGGTCTCACATAGAACAACACAAATAACAAATATTTTTCAACAAATAGTCTGGTAGCACTTTAAAGACAAACAAAACATGTAGATGGTATCATGAGCTTTCGGGGGATGGGGATTCACGTTGGATCAACCGAAAAATGAAGTTTTACAGAATATTCAGTGAATTGAAAAAAATGCAAACATTTAGTTTCAGGTTATACAAAAGAAAAAAACTAAAGAAAATTTAAAGGAAACAAAAAATGTTTCGTTTTGACTTTTTTTCACGTCCTCCTCACTCCCCTGAACTGAACAATTAAGGGTAATAGACACAAGTTTGCAAATGATTTTAGTGTTCTAAACCTACATTTTTTTCAACAAAAAATGTTTTGGCCAAAAAACAAAAACAAAAAAACCAGAAGGCACCTGTCCCAACTGTAAATTACAACAATATAAAGGCTTTCCTAGTTCTCAACTGGAAAATATCTCAGGGAGCCACTCAGGCAGCTGTAGATTGTCAACACATAAGAGAGCGTTGACCACTCCCCTTTCTTCCCAACTACATTCCTCATTCATGTGGCCATAAGATAAGTTCCCTAGAAAAAGAATATCCTACATAGGTCAGAGCTGATGTCTTTAAGGCTGGTTCTTACAAGGGATGTAACAGTGTAGTCAATTAACTGTTAAGCAAAATCTTATAGGTTAATGCTATAGACTACATGCATTTCCACCCCCCCACACACACCAGTAAATTTTTTAGCAAGCTGGCCAGCAGCCTGGCTCAGTCCTGGCTTGTGATGGATCCAGGACTTCCACTTGCTGCGGATCTGCATTTAAGTGTATTAGGAACCTGGCAGGCAGGCAGCCCCACTTAGTCCTGGCTCACGCCGGGTCTGAGACCTACCCCCACTGCAGCTCTGCATTTAAAGTGTATTAGGAGCTAGTTGGGCGGGCAGCCCATCTCAGTTCCAGCTCTCGCCAGGTCCAGGAGCTCAGACCCTCCACTAGGCTAGAGTTGGTGCCACCCCACGCTGCTGCCTCTATCAGAAGCAGCAGCACAAGGCAACAGACAACCAATCTGTGAGGGGAGCTGGTTTTTAAAGCTGCCTGTAGCATTCTAAATACTGTATTTACCTGTTTTCTATCACCAGATGTTTTTATCTTGGAATTGAATTGGGGAAAACCAAAAGAATGATAGGATTTTAAGATAGGGACGTGCATGTTTAACTAGTAAGCTTCACCCTGTTCTGGCTGGGATGCCAGTTAAACTGGATTTTACTTCCCTATTTTAAGTACCTGAATCTTGCGACCTACCAAGAATCGAAATATTTTGTAAGAATACAGTTATTTGTTAGTTTATATCTACCTGGGAACTAGACAATGCATTGGAGTTAAATACTTGGCATGATCTACACACATTTCTGTGCTCTCACAGAATTTTAGGATCTCATTAGTCAATGGGGATATGTCTACACAGCAAAGTTATTTTGAAATAAGAGCTGTTATTTCAAAATAACTTCACCAGTATCTACACAGCCAAACTGCTATTTCAAAATTAAATCAAAAGAGCAGAAGGCTTATTTTGAAATTGGTAAACCTCATTCCACAAGGAATAGCACCAATTTCAAAATTGCTATTTCGAAATAAGCGCTGTGTAGATACTTATTTCGAAATAGGGGGCCTCCAGACCCTGGTGGCCACTCTGGGCACAAGCAAGAAAACTCCTCTCTCTCTCCCCCTCTCCCCAGAGCCCTTAAAGGGGTAGACTCTGGCCACAGTGCCTGTGCCAGCTCCAAGCCTGCCAGACCAGAGCCAGTAGTCGCTGCAGCTGATCCAGTGGCCCCAGCATGAGCCAGGCAGTCAGTGCCAGCCAGCCCTCCACTGCTCCCCAGGACCAGTCTGCCAGCTCCCAGGAGCCTGCCATGGTCTGGAAAAGGTGGGCGCCTGCTTGGTCCAGTGTGGAGATCAGGGACCTAATTCAGGTTTGGGGGGATGCCTCCAACCTCCATAATCTCCGCACTGAACGGAGGAACGCAACCATCTACAGATGGATGGCTGATAGCCTGCCCACCAAAGGCCACATGAGAACCCAGGAGCAGGTTTGCATGAAAATAAAGGAGCTGCTGCAGGCCTATGCCAGGGACGCAGGGGGCAGCTCCCAAACAGGGGCAGACCCAGACCCAGACCCTTGCCCTATTTAGATGCTGTGGACCACATCCTGGGGGGCAGGATGATCCGTGCCCCCCAGGTGGTCATTGACCCTGGGGCAGAGCTTGCTGCCTACTGCTGCTCCAGCCCCTGCTGCCTCCCCAGCTACTGCTCCTCCTCCCCCTCCTTCTCCCCCTCCTGCTTCTTCCTCCCCATCCTCCCCAGACTCCCAGGGACACTGAGGCCCCTGAACCCGCGGTGCTGGGAGACAGTAGGGCCGGTGAGACCCCCAACCCTAAGCTTCTCCTCGCCCTTCCTCCCCTTGCCTCCCCCTGCCAGCTCCCTCCTCCCAGTTTGGGACCTGTTCCAAACCCCTGATCATTTTAGTTGCCCTCCCCTTTCCCACCCTCCCTCCTCCCCTCTCCCACCTTCTTTCCCCAGTCTCACCTCAGTTTCATTCTCCCTCTACCCCAGTTTTGTTCAATAAATAGGCTTTGTTGTAATGAATACACTTGTCTTTTATTGTACAGCAGGAAGGGGGGTTAGGGAGAGATAAGTGGAAGGATGTTAGGGAGGAATGAGGCACAAGCCCCCAGTGGGGCACACCAGGGAGACTGTTACTGCCTGCAGAACGTGATGCCAGGATCACAGCAACACATCCAGGAAAAGCACCAGAGTGCCCGGGGAAGCTCCGGCTCCATGGTGCCGAGTGCTGTGGTGTCCTGAATGAGGGCAACCAGAGCACACAGAGAAAAAAATGCTTTGCTGTCTCTCAGCGAGGTAGGCAAGCAAGCAGGGAAACCTTAGAACCGGCTGTCCAGGGGCGTCCCTTTAAGCACAGGTCTCAGATAGCCTCAGGCAGCAGCCACACAAGGTAACTCCTGACCTGATGCCTTGCCAGAACTGGTTCTGGCTGGCCTTAAATAGAATTCAGTGTCCTATCAGTGTGGACGCACTATTTCGAAATAGCAAAACACTATTTCGAAATGCATTTTGTGTCTAGACACATTATTTTGAAATAAGCTATTTCGAAATAACTATTTTGAAATAAGATATTTTGAAATAACACTGTAGTGTAGACATACCCTGGGTGTTTAGACCAGGAGCTGCTTCTGGAAGCTAGAGCCTCCTACTGAGAGCCTGCTGGGGCTCTGATTGAGCAGTGAGTTGCAGAGGCTTTCGGTTTTCCCTGAAGGCAAGAGGATCTTGCTATTCCTAGAGCTAAGAAGTGTCTGCAGGGAAGGAACTGTAACTGTGCCTGTTGTATGGGAAAGTGTTTGCACGGGAAGGAGCACAACAAAGAGACTGAATCTGAGGAGAGGCAGAGTGATCGTCTCAGGATCCAGAGCTGCTGAGATTTGGAGCGGCCAGCTCTAATTTCAGAGGGATTGTGCAGTTTGCAGCCTTGGCTGGACTGACATGCAGAACCTGTAGACCAGCCTCAGATCTTTAAACGTGTCTATTCAAGTTACAGTGGGGGAGGTCTAGGTTGGATATTAGGAAAAACTATTTCACTGGGAGGGTGGTGAAGCACTGGATTGGGTTACCTAGAGAGGTGGTGGAATCTCCATCCCTAGAGGTTTTTAAGTCTTGGCTTGACAACGGCCTGTCTGGGTTGATTTAGTTGGGATCGATCCTGCTTTAGGCAGGGGGCTGGACTTGATGACCTCCTGAGATCTCTTTCAGCTCTATGATTCTATGCAAGGGTCTAGGATACTAAAATCCAGACGAGTATATGCTCTTAGATGAGAATGAATGGTGGCAGTATAAATGTGCCAATTAGATAAGTTTATTTATTAATGTATACTTTGTTAATAGATTTTACTCAACTGCACAATGGACTTAAAATTGGGAGTGATATTTAATCTTAGTCTGCTAACCCCTATTTCTTTAAATTGTTAAATAAAGGTGGGTTAATTCTAATTTAAGTACATTAGATGTATATTATTTAAAATTGCTATTTTGGAATTAGATCCATGCCACAGACTATTATTAGAATGGATTTATTTGGGAGGTTCCCACAGCATGCCACTGAGTGTATGGGGGGAGGGGCAGCCAGGTGGAGGAACCGCCAATTTTGAGTTCCTATGAAAGTAAGGGATTGCAACAGAGAGATGGGTACAGGATCCCCACCTATCCAACATTACCACTGGAATATTCAGGATCTCCTGTAATATCAAGCACATAAGGCACATAGGTGAATGTTGCCTGCTCCTCAGTAACCCAAGGAGGAAAGGGGAGGGGGGAGGAGAGTTACACACACTTCTTGTATAATAGGATCCAAGAAACACTAGGGCTATGTCTAGACTGCAAGCCTCTTTCGAAAGATACTTTCGAAAGATACTTTCGAAAGAGCCTCTTTCGAAAGAGAGCCTCTAGACTGCATGCGGAATTTCGAAAAAGCAAGCCGCTTTTTCAAAAGAAAGCACCCAGTGAGTCTGGATGCTCTCTTTCTAAAAAGCCTGTTTGCTTTCAAGAACACCTCCTTTCGAAAGAGAACTTTCGAAAGAAGGCGTTCTTCCTCGTGGAATTAGGTTTACCACCGTCGAAAGAAAAGCTGCATTCTTTCGATTTAATTTCGAAAGAACGCGGCTGCAGTCTAGACGCAGGTGAAGTTTTTTCAAAAAAAGGCTACTTTTTTCGAAAAAACCCCTGAGTCTGGACACAGCCAAAGGGATTAACTTTGGCCAGATTACACTTAATTATGTGAGCAGTTAGTGGAATCCAGAAACTTCTGGTTTATAATCCTTCCAAGCTTTGTCCATAAAAAATCCTGTTCTGCTTGTGAGCAGAGTAATAATCTGATTGAGAATATATACCAAAATTTCAATATAAACATATCACAGGAGAGCAATCTTTGATTTTGTCTTTTTTTGTTGACATTTCCAATTTGGGAGAAAAGCCTGGGCTAAAATTTTCAAAGCTGACAGGGTAAATCAGTCACAACTCCAATTAATTTCAATAGAAGTTGTTTGGTCCATGATCAGCTATAAACATTTCAGCATTCATTTTTTAAAATTATTTTAGGGTATCCCTTAGATAAAAAGAAAAACTGGCCCATAAATTGCATCAAACCACTTATGATGTAATTAAAATATCTTGTCTTACCTCATTAAATCTTGCCACAAGATCTTCAATAACATTGTGTTCACCATTTTGGGAGGAAAGAATGGTCGCAGATATGGAAGCTTTAATGCATGGAAGTTTGCTCTGACATTCAGCGTTACCCAAATCCCTGGTTAAGAAGCAGAGATAGTCAATGGGCAAGACCTTTCGGTAGAGATCCTGTTCTTGTTCAGTCAGAATACTGGCAACCTCCTCTGGGAACTGAATGAGGTACTGAAGTTCTGCTAGCTCTTTACTGATACCAGCTACATTGGAGAGGAGTGCATTTGAACCAGCCATAGATGTGCACGGTTGACGTTCTAAAACAAAACAAATAAAAAAAATTATGTAGCTTTCCTTTATCTATGGCTCTCCGCTGTGCAAAAAATATGTTAAGACTGAATTAGGGATGTAACCAGTTAACCGATTAACAGGTAAGTATCACCCACCCAATGCAGGTTTGTGGGAGGGGGGTCTGCTCCAGCCTGGCCCTGTGTGCCAGTCCTGCCAGACATGATGTACCAAGCTGTGGGTGGGAGGGGAGAGGATTAAGAGGTTAACCAGATAAACGTAATGTTTAACCAGTTTACTTATTAAATGGAATTTTACATTCCTAGACTGAATTTTTTTGTTCTCGTATATTATTTACAAAAGGATTTCACATTTTATATTTAAATAAATGAATACATTGTTCTAGCGGTGATCCTCAAATATATATTTACAAAAAACACTACTCTCCAGAGTTAATAAGGCAGGTAGAAACCTGAGACTTGGGAAAAATAGTTACTTACCTTGTAACTGTTGTTCTTTGAGATGTATTGCTCATGTGCATTCCACTTAGGTGTGTGCGCGCACCACATGCACGGGTTCCAGAGCTTTTACCCTTAGCATTACCAGTACGGGCAGCCAGGTAGCCCCCTGGAGTGGCGCCAGCATATCGGTGCATACATACCCTGGCTGGTCCTCGGCCTCCTCAGTTCTGGAGGAGACTTCCAATGAAGGGAAGGTGGGTGGGATTTGGAAAGGATATGAGCAACCCATCTTGAAGAACAACAGTTATGAGGTAAATAACCATTTTTTTTCTTTGAGTGCTTGCTCATGTCCATTCCAGTTAGGTGACTCCCTAGCAGTACCACAGCAGGTGGGGTCAGAACCTAAACTGCAATGGATTGCAACACAGCCCTACCAACAGCTGTATCATTCCTGGCCTGCTGTGCAATGGTGTAATGGATTGTAAAGGTATGAAGGGAGGACAACATGGCCGCCTTGCAGATCTCAAGGATCAGCACTTGGGCAACAAATGCCGCCAATGAGGCCTGTGCCCTTGTAGAGTGGGCTGTAAGTGGAGGGCTGTTCGTCCCACAAAGTCATAACAGGCCTTGATACAGGAGGTGATCCATGAGGACAAACACTGGGCTGACACCGGGAGACTCCTCATCCTTTCCGCAATAGAAATAAAGAGTTGTGGTGACATCCTAAACTCTCTTGTGCTATCAATATAGAAAGTAAGGCTCTCACATCTAGAGAATGCAGGGACTGCTCTCTAGATGTTGCATGAGGTTTCAGGAAGAAAACAGGGAGGTAGATGTCTTGGGACATGTGGAAACACGCCCTTGGGCAAGAATGAAGGGTGGGGGCAGGGCCTAACCCTGTCCTTAAAGAATACTGTATGAGGGGGCTCAGTGAGGTAAGGGAACACCTGAATCCTGTGACTTCTCAAGAAGGCCACTACAGCTACCATGAATTTAGTGAAAACTCTTGGTGCTGTGAAAAGGCCAAGCAGGAAGACTGCGAACTGAAAGTGGTCTTGGCCTACTGTGAATCTCAGGAATTTCCTGTGGGCCAGAATTATTGATATGTGAAAATATGAGTCCTTTAAGTCAAGGGCAGCGTACCAAGGGTTGATGGAAGTGAGGGTGACCATCCTGAACCTTGTGTTCTTCATGAACAAGCTGAAGTTCCTTAAATCCAAAATGGGACGAAGGCCTCCCTTGGATTTGGGGATAAGGAAACAGAAGGAATAAAACACTTTCCCCTTGAACTCCTCTGGGACAGGTTTGACCATTCCCAGGGGCAGAAGGGAGGATACCTCCTGCTTTAATAGTTGCTCTTGAGAGAGGTCCCTGAAGAGGGACAAGGTGGGGGTGGGATGGTGGGTGGGAAAGGAAAGGGATAGCATATCTGCTCTCCACCAGGCCAAGTACCCAACAATCTCAGGTAACTTGGGACCAGGCAAGGCAGAAATGGGATCGCCAGTACCCAAAGGGTGCTGTTATCTTGGGGACTGGGACACTATCCTTGGGCATATCCTCAAAATGATAGTTAGGGGGCGAGGCAGACCCCTTGCTGGTTAGGGGGTGAGGCAGACCCCCTTTTGGAATCAGACCTAGATCCTCTACATCTATTCCTGCTATTATTATTATTGTTGTTGCTATTCTGACTCCTCCTTCTGCCATGCTCAGGCCTGAAAGACTGCTGGAAGGGTCTCTGGGTGGGTCTAGGGTGTAGGCTTTTGTTAGGGGACCGGGGTGTGGATCCCTAGAGATTTTAATATCGCCCTGGAACCCTTGAGGCTATGAAGTCACAAATGGGTATGCTCAGAGAACAGGCTGGTCCCTTTTAAGGGGAGGTCCTGTAGGGTGTTTTGGACCTCAGGTGAGATTCCTGACACCTGAAGCCAAGCACTGCATCTCATAACTACCCTGGTAGCTACAGTGCGGGCTGCGGAGTCTGCAGCGTCCGGGGCCACTTGCAGTGCTGTGTCTGAGACCACCCTGCCTTCATCTAGTAGGGCCCCAAACTTCTGCTTCAAATCTTGAGGAAGGTATTCCTTGAATTTGTCTATTACAGACAGTGTGCTATACAGGATCTGCTCAGCATTGCTTGTTGATTCGAGATTCGGAGTTGCAATTCCCCCCATCGCGTAGGTCTTTCAGCAAATAAGCTGTAAGTTCTTCAGCTCCCTGCTCTTAGGTGCGTGGGGGCAGATGGGAGTAAAGATGTTCATGGCCAGACTGCAGGATGAAGTAGCACCTCTCTACCCACTTTTAAGGGGGTATAATAGAGGCGGGGCGTGCGCCACAGGGTCTTGGAAATTTTGGACACTGTTTTATTAAGTGGCAGTGTGACCCTAGCGGGAGCATCCGCCATCAATATGTCCACCATAGGGTCCAAGTCACAGAGGGTGCCGGGTCGGCCATTGCCACATCTGGCAAGGAAGATGAGGACTCCCTTAGGAGAAGCTGCTCTGTCGCCTGCTGTGGTGGGGCAATTGCTGAAGGGGGCTGGACACATGCACCTTCACCCTCCACAGGTGGTCACCCAGCTTCCTTGTAGGAAGACTGGCCTGCCTCCGAGGCTGGTAGCCTGGCCAGGGAGTAGCAGAGGTGATGCCCCTCGAATGGGTGGTCACTGAAGAATGTCTGGAAGGAGGTGCGCCCAGGGCTTGATGATATGCCCAGGGGGTCCAAAAAGGCCACTGCTGACGTGGTTGCCATTGAGGTGGCCAAGATTGTTGAGTGGCCAGGCTGGAGTGGAGACACCAGTGCTGGGATCTGGAACAGTGCAGCGATCTGGATCTGTAAGAGGAGACCCTCGAATAAATGGAGTCTGCATCTGACACTGATGAATAGTCTGATGCTGACCAGGGCAGTGCTGATGACGGTTCCGGAGAACAATGAGACAACCTATGTCTGGCCATCGCTGCTGGCTTCCCTCTATGAGTCGGTGCCATTTTTTCCAATGGGGGCGCCGATGGTGGCATTGGGTGTGGATATGGGCCCTGCAGCGGCAGCACCCAGGGGTAGGTCGGCACCAGTGCTGCCAACATCATCACAACCTCTGATACTGTAAGGGATGGTGCCAAAAAAGAGGTCAGTGCCCAGGTCCCCACATGGTTGGTGCCGGTGGTGGCAGTGGCACTGGTACACGCGTTGGTACAGGGGGCTGCTGTTGTGACAGGCATCAGTGCATACATCGGTGTTGCTGCCCGCTGGTGCACTGCCTTGTGTACCGATGGTGGCTGAGCTGGCTCCAGGTGTTCCTCATTGATCACTGTGACTGGTCCTGGTGAAGAAGTGAGCTCTATGAGCTCACATGCTGCACTGAACATCTCTGGAGTCGACAGCTGCTGGACCTCTTCAATCACGCTATCTGGTGCCAGACTCTCTCTGCGTTGAGCTCAACCGATGCTGGCATGGTGCGGGAGCCTCTTGGTGTGCTACCATGGCCACGTGCCCATCTCCATGGTGCACTTTTATAGCCATGCTTCATAGGGGACCTTCCCCTATCTCTTTTCCTGCTCGGTGCAAGAGACTGTGACTGGTGCCTTGATATAGAAGGCTTCACCAGTGCCATATGCCTTAATTCCGACGAAGGCTCTCTCACAGAGGCCAGTGTGTTGCGCACATCTGGTGCCACTGCCGGTGCAGCTGGTTGAAGAGCTGACTCCATTAAATTGAGCTTCAGGCAGGAATCATGTTCTTGCTTTATTCTTGGTTTGAAGCTCTTGCAGAGCTGTGCGATAGCCCTCTCCTAAGCACGTCAGACAGGAGTCGTGCAGATCCCTACAGGACATGGGCTTAGAGCACTTCACAAAGGGTTTAAAACAATGAGGTTCCGACATCCCCTCCCCAGGAGAGGAGAGATAAGGGGGGGAAACTCCCCAGATAAGAACCATCAACTTCAACTATTTACACTACTTAACTAAACTACAACTACTTAAACTGTATGTACAAGCTATGGGATAGACAGAACTGTGTAGTCAAGTACTCCACAAGAGTCACAAGAGGTAAGAAGGAATTGAGGGGGTGAAGGGCCAGCAGGGGTAATTATGCACCGGTATACTGGTGCCACTCCAGAGGGCTCCCTGGCTGGCCCGACGGGTACTGCTAAGGGAAAAAGCTCCAGAATCCGTGCACGCAATGCGCGCACACACCTAACTGGAATGGACATGAGCAAGTACTCAAAGAAGAACTATTAAGCCTACTGATTTAGGCAAAATGTGTCTGCTTTTATTTTTACTGTGTTCCCCAACCCTTCCCCTCAGGCTGTTTAAATCTTGTCATGATCATAAATAAGAAATTCTGTAGAGCAGGAACTGCCTTTTGCTTGTCTGGAGAGGACCTTGCACAAAGGGACCTTGGTCACTGATTGGGACCTGTAGGCATCATTGCAATATGAATAATATATAACAGTAAATTAATACTTATATTTTTTCCTTTTTTCTCTCACTACTAACCCTGCTTAGAAGTTATTATTCGTTTGCACCCATTGTGCTTTTTCATATAAGAAAATGCCCAAATATAAAATAGGGTGTTCTTTCCTAGGGTTACCAGATGGTTTCAACAAAAATACTGGACATACTTGACATTACATCACAATCTACATTACATCTTATTTAGAAAATACCAGACGTTTATATTTTCTCATTTATATTTTCTCAATTTGTTTCCCGAACAGAAAGCTCAAATACTGGACTATCTGGTTCAAAACCGGACACCGGGCAACCCTACTTTCCTCTGAAAGCACAATGGGTCCCTAATCCTTCTTCGTATATAAATAATAATGCTACCAACCTCCTGTTAAAAAAGGAAGGAAAAATTCCTCCTTTTCTAGAATCTCCTATTCTTCTCTTTGTATTGGCTCTGCTATGCTTCCATTTAACAGAAGGAGTAGGAGTACTGTCATTTTAAAGAAGCTGAGTGAAATATTTGACTGGAATGATGATTGTGAAGCTGTCTCATAATACCTCCTCCATTTATGTGCATGTTGCAGCTAAACAGAATGCTATGACTCATTAGGTCAGAAAGACAACATTTCATGCTTCTTTTGGAAAAAAGCTCTTAGAGAGAAAATGAAACACATAGTATTTTAGGCCATAGCAAAGTTGCTCAAGATGGAATACAGCATAGTAGGAAGAGGGCCTGAAACACAAGGCCATGTATCAGACACCTGGTATGAGGCCTGGGCTAAAGTGGTCAAAATTTTGCTGCTATGATGCAAAATCAGGTTGTGAGGAAGAGGCATGCCCTTCTCATAGAATTTGGTAAGCACAAGGCTGAAACTGCAGAAATGTATATGCTGAAAAGAGGCTAGGCAAGGCATAGCTCACACACAGAAGGGTGGTTCCAGAACACCCCGATACCAGCACATTCTCCACAGAGAACAGGAACACACTGACTCATCCTTAAGGATAAGATCAGGATGACAGCATGATGAATAGAGATGTTTTGATTGAACCTACATGTACAAGGCAATGGGTGGTGGCCTAATACATCAGAGAGTGGCACCCTGATACTTCAGGGCTGATGCATAACTTGTCTGAATTGGTGCACAAAGACGCACCTTAGGGGATCTTTGTCTGGCCTGGTGGATAATGGAAAGTCCTGCTACTAACTGCACTAGACAATTGCTACAGGCATACATGTGTTAGTGTAATGGTAACCACTGAGCCAGGGCATTAGAACCGTGCTTCATTGACAGCAAATCTGACCAAGTTCCTTTGCTATGAACAGTCTGTGGATCTACTGGGCAGTTCAGCTGGAGTCTGCTGTACAGGCTTTCTGGCCAGACTCAGTACAGCACACAGAAAATACACATGCACGCAGCCAAACATCTATCAACAGATGACAAAACCACATTGCTGACCCTCTTTCTACTCCTGAAAGATCCGTCTTTACTCGATGCAGCTAGAGGCTCATGGTATTAAAGTGAGTTTTCCTCAAATTTGCCTTTGTCTAAGGTACCACATGGATAAAAAATACACTCTTTGGACATGCAGATAATATCATACTGATGAACAACTCTTCAAACTAAATTCATTCATAAATTTATTTTCTGGCCTATTGTCAGATAAGTTTTTTTATGTTGAGTGCTAAAAAAAGACACAGGCACTCTCAAGATCTGATGTTACATATCTGCCTCTGCTTAGAAACAAAAAGAAACACTCCTGAGTTTATGGCACATCTAGAAATTATCATTCCTAAATAATAATATCTAGACTTATATATCACTTTTCATCAACAGGTCTCAAAGTACTTTACTATAGAGAGGTGAAATGATGTATCCAAGGTCATCCAGAAGGCCAATGACAGAGCTGGGAACATAATTCATGTCGCTGGAGTTCCTGTCCAGTGTTCTATCTGCTAGATAACACTGATAATCGCTTTTTTTTAGGATGAATATGGTCACTTTTTAACATACAATAGCTTAGCCTGTGCTAAACTTACACTATGTGTTGCAGTCTTTGCAAACTATCACCAAGTTTCCAACTTTCCTTTCCTCAGCAATATAACTGAATATAACTCCATGTCTACACAGTGCCAAATTTCTAAATAAACCACTATTCCGAAATGTCCCTTAATCCTCATGGAACTAAGTTTTAGAGGGATGTCAGAATAGCACGTCCATTATTTCGAAATATTTTTTGAAATAACGGGCATGCTGTCAAGATGTGGAATAGCTATTTCAGGATACCAGAAGTATCCCAAAATAGCACCACTGTTTAGATGTACCCATACAGGCCTTACACTTAGATGGTTGCTCCAAGGCAGCAGAGACAGCTCGAATTCCTGTCAGGTCTGGCTGGTCTTAAACCCTAGATCCTTCTGCATAATCTAGAGTGCTAAAGGACTGAAACTAGGGATCCTAAGAAGAGGGGGGTGGTATTCCCCTACTAAATACAACTAGAACTAAAGGAGAAATAAAATAATAAAGTACAAGAAAATGATGAAAAAAATTCTATAAAAAAAGGTGGGAAGCTGAAAACAGCAGATATGCAATTGCTCCCCTCAGGCTGCAGGTGACTGTGAAGAAAATGAGTAATGGTGGGCCCATATCTCCCTATCTGCTCTCATTTGGAAGTAACCAGCTCTCCTATGCACTGACATGGGCCCACCTACACTACTTTCACTCTCTGAGTGAGAGCACACTAGTGGATACACATCTGATGGTGGTGCACCCAAAGAGACACATACCAGAAGAAGAACAGAAACCTTCTACTATTTTACTTTCTTTATAAAGTTAAAGAATGTCAGAAATATAGTTGTCTGTCTCTTGGAGACTCAAACACAGAAGTCTCCTTAACCAAAAAAGAAAATTCACCCTGCATATGTCCATAAAAGAACTAGTGTACTTTTAAAGGGCTATTTTCACAACAAGTCAATAAGCAGGCAACCTTAATTACCTTATTTTAAATGTCCATACATGTGTACATGTACAGTATATTTGAGAAGTCCCACAGAAGGAATACAAGGGGACAGCGGGGGGGGAAGAACACACAGAGCACAGAAGTGCTGAAATTATTGAGGCTGATCTCGTTTATCTTGTTGGGCTCTATCATTTTTGTGGTTTAAGTACTTCTATGCAATTTATTTCATATTTTCTAAATTTGAAAACTAGGTACTTTACTTAAACGGTTACTGCTAAGGCATTTTAAATTTTTTTAAAATGCGGTAAAGAAGTTAAATGAATGTCTTTTAATTGTTACTATTTGTATTGCTATTCAATGCCTGCATACTATACTAATGACAGTTATTTATAGAACCTCTTTGATTACTGTCTACCAAATGTAACACATTATCTTACTGGTTATTATATTTTTATAAACTTGAAATTAACATTTGTTTGTTTATCATTCACAGACAATCTTGCTATTAAATGATTGCTAATATAACTTCAGGACTGCTAGCAACAAATTTTTTGTGAACAAAATTTCAGGATTGAATTTGAAAAAAATAATTTTAAAACATAAGAATTTGTAGAAAGCTATACATAAAATAAATAGCCCAAACTTTGGGCATACAACAGTATTAATTCTGATTAGTATTTTAATATCCAACCTTGCTGTTCTTACTCAGGCAAAAAATCACACTGTCTTCAATATAAATTTAATAAAGTAAGGACTGCAAGAACTCAGATTAAGATGTTCCCAATTTAATATCTCAAAAAAGATGAAATGCAGAATCATAATGAAGCAGGATGCTCTGGGAAAAGAAACTGTACCAATGAAAGAACAATTTAGAAAAAATGAACTTCATGCAGAGATGAAAATTGTCTTTCAGCAGGGTTTGATGAGTTTATAAATGAGAACATGCAGTTATTATCTTGCCTTTATTGTCTAGCTGGTTTTGATTCTAACATCTATTTTAAGCAAAATAGTATCTCAGATACACTACAACAGTAATGCAAAGGAAAAAAAACAGTAAGAAATGTACAATAACTAAAAGAAGCAAATGCTCTCTACAAAGCTGCTTGTGAAAGATTTTGAGAATGTGAAAAATTATGTGTTCTAAAACAAAACATGGATTGCAAATAGATTTGGTAATTAAAGTAGTTATTGGATTTAGTATAGCATGTTGTAATTGAAATCTTCAACAAAGCTGCCTTTTTAAATAAGACTTTGTTCCCACTAAATTGGGCTATTCTGATATAAAAATCCATAACGCACTATTTCTCAACTGTTATCCAAAAGTAACAAATATAGCAGATAAAGATGACTGAATCCTTATCTTCATCATTTCACTCTAATACCCTATCTAGTCCAACATCACCCAAGAGTCACAGTAAAAAAAATTGCAATACAGAAAACAATTTTAATCAAACTATACCATGGATTTCCCCCGAATTTTATGTGCTTTAAATTTCAGCCCAGAGATTCTGAAAACAAACATGTTACAATGAAATAGTAACAGCAAGCTGTGGTGAAATCTTGGCCCCAGTGAACTCAATGGCAAAACTCTCCTTTACTGCAGCAGAGCTAGATTATACTCTTTATTGCAAGGTTGTTTTTGTTTCTGGGATAAATATTTTCTCCATACTTAGTTTTATTAAGAGCCAGGGAAATGCAGCTTCCTAACAATGTAAATTAATAGGAATATTATAAGAATGTTGTCCAGATTATTCATGGCACACACTAAAAATACAGAAAGCATTCAGAAAAATAAGTTTTATGTGTAACCTGTAATTGCTAAACAAAACACTGGCTTCAAATAAAGAATGGCTTAACCAGGAAAGTGTTTTTTGTTGTCTCTAGGGTGTAAAATCACTCATCATAGCAATCAAATCAATAAGCTTATGTTATTTTCTTGTTTGTTTTACATATAATTAAAATATTTTGCATTCTTTAAGAGAACTTGAATCAGTTTTGAATACAAGCACGTTCTTGTAGAGAAAAATATCAAAGTACCTGATCCTGCCCTCACTGAAGTCAATGAGAAGTTTGTCTCAGATTTCACCACCAGCAGGTTCAAACTAAACTCCATTAAACACACAACTAATATTGGTAGATCCCACCTTCCGTCCAAAATAATATTTTACTAAAATAATCAAAGATTCAGAGACCTAGAACATTCCTTCTCCTTGAGACATGCCTGTTTCTTTTTCTAAAGCGAGTGATTTGGGGCATTTCTATAAATTGAGTACCAGAATGCATAAGAAAGTATGACCTTAAAACTGCATGAAATTTGGATTAATAAAATAGGAATAATCTTTAAACATAAAGTGGTTGCAGGCCTGAACCAAGAGAGTGATTCCTGAATCAGGATTTGGAAGAAATGTAAGAGGGAAAAAATAATTGTAATCAATGGATCCTGAAATTGATATCAAGTAAAGATAAATCAACAGAGCACTAGCAATCCCCTTCACAGGAAACATTGTATGTCTACATGTAACACACTCAAAAACAGCAGTAAATTTTTCAGCAACAGCAATATAATGCAATTTCATTCAGTTTATGTATCTTCATAATTAATGCTTCCATAGCAGCATAGTGATAGAAATATAGCCGTGTTAGTCTGGTGTAGCTGAAAAAAAATACAGGACTATGTGTGCTACATAGTCCTGTATTTTGTTCCATAGCAGCAGTCATCTTAATTTTGTTGTTGGCTGTTATCAGTGCTTGAGTATATTACATTTAGATACACAAAAAACTGATGACACTGATTGGCCACTGTTTTCAACACTTCAAACTGCTCTGCAATTTTGATTTGGCATGTTATATATTTACTATGTTAGAACAAATTTGTAAATGATACCAAAGGTGAATTTATGTTGTCCTTCACACCAATAGAGCTTGTTTAAATACAATTACAAAGCAAAACAAGCAAAGTGTGAACAAGTAGAACAACCAGTGTTTATGATCTTAATGTACTAAATATCACATCACAAGCAAAAAACTGCAGATGTATACCGATGGACATTAATGATGCTTTGCTCTCAGACAGAATCTGATTTGAGGGGCTTGCAAAGGCCAGCCATCAAATTGACATTTTATTAGGGTTACCATATTTGAACTTTCAAAAAAGAGGACACTTCTGTGTCACTTCTGGGAGTGAGTGTATCTGTATCATTATCTACCAACTCACGTTGTATTACTGTGTTATATAACTTATACATTATATATATAATTTTATTGAACCAGGTTCCCATTGTGGGTCAAACAATATTGGCTCATGCTTTAACCAGCATATTGAAGGTAAGCAATGTGCAAAATATGGAGTACTAGTAACCATGAAAGCAACTCACAACCAATTATAGATTTTATAAATCATGTTTATTTTAAGGATAGGCAGTGGCTTCATTTTAAATATCAGATAATTTAAGCACTGCTCTCTTATTTACATCAGTTATTGAAATATTTTTACCCATATGCATTAAAAAGACTTAGCATATGCAAGAGTAAAGTAACTTTATTTCTTGTAAGATAACTTGCCTATACTACTTCTGACTTAAAATTGAACACAAAGATGACCCATGTATCAGGATTTGGATAGGTCAAAGAGCATCAGATTTACAAAGAAAACACAAATGGGCATGGGAAAGAGTTTTGTTTTGACCATAAAAGGTGCGCATGAATGATTTCTCTCTCTCTTGAGAGAGAGAGAGATAACCTATGCACAGGCTGAAAAATATCCATCCTCTTACATTTGCAAGTGGTGTTAGAAGTAAACCAAGATGAAGATTCTGTTCTTGTATTAACACCAAAATAAAGTATTATTCTGCCCACTAATAACCATAGTTATGAGCTGCCCACATGTTTTTAGGGGTGCTGTAGGAATGGCTATAATGCAAATTAATAATGGTCTATGCAGTTTCGTAAGCTATCTACAAAAATGATCAGAAGACATAAAACGTCTGTATTGGACCTAACTGTGCAATACTATACCACAGGGGATGATTTTTTTTAAACTGTCCCTTGCCCATTTGAAGATTCAGATAATAAAATTCCAGGTTAAAATGTGGCACATGCAGTCTCATGCTAACGGTTAATATGCTTTTCAATAATTTTTTTAAAATTGACCTCTGTTATTAAAAAAAGCTTTATTTTATACAATGTTCTTTATATCCCAGCTGTTCACAAGGTGGTAAATATCATGATTTAAAAGAAAAAAATCAGTTTTAAAAATTTAAATATCTATTTTAAATTTGGATCAGTTTAAATCAGATTTCTGATTTACATGTTTCTAGTTCTGTACTGTCTTTTCATTTTATATTCTTCAATTATTATATAGCTGTTTTGTACTTAGTTTGTTTCTTAATTATTGGCATAATATCAGATTCTACACAGAGATTTTTTTCCTAAGAAGATTCATATTTAAAATGATAAAAGCCTGTTCAGCATAGGCGTGCGCACAGAGTGTGCTGGGTGTGCCCAGGTATACCCTAATGTCTGGGGCCAGCCAGCAGCTGCTGGAGGAAGAGGGGGACTTGTGACGGAGCGCCACAACCCCTCACTTTAAATTCCCCGCAGCCATCTACTTGGCACGGTGGGGCAGAGAGAGCGCATGCGCGGTGTCCTCAAATGCCGCACAACATGTGAGAGGGGAAACGCTGGAAACTTTAAAACCCAGCGGCCCACCTACAAAAGCAGCTGGAGCCCGACTACAGACAGCGGCCCGAGCCATTTTTGCGGCCTTGGCCCCACTCTACAGCACCACGCAGCACCCCGGGGGTGCCCCCGCCTGTCCCGGCAGCACCGCGCAGCGCCCGGCCTGGCAGCACCGCGCAGCACTCTGGGGGCGCCCCCGTGTGTCCTGGCAGCACTCGGACCTGTAGCACCACACAGCGCCCCAGAGGTGCCCCTCCCCAGACCTGCAGCTTCGCCTGGCTCTGGGTATGTCTACACTACCCCGCTAGTTCGAACTAGCGGGGTAATGTATGCATACCGCACTTGCTAATGAAGCCCGGGATTTGAATTTCCCGGGCTTCATTAGCATAAGCGGGGAGCCGCCATTTTTAAATCCCCGCTGCTTCGAACCCCGTGCAGCGCGGCTACACGGGGCTCGAACTAGGTAGTTCGGACTAGGTTCCTATTCCGAACTACCGTTACTCCTCGTGAAACGAGGTGTACCGGTAGTTCGGAATAGGCACCCTAGTCCGAACTACCTAGTTCGAGCCCCGTGTAGCCGCGCTGCACGGGGTTCGAAGCAGCGGGGATTTAAAAATGGCGGCTCCCCGCTTATGCTAATGAAGCCTGGGAAATTCAAATCCCGGGCTTCATTAGCAAGTGCGGTATGCATACATTACCCTCCTAGTTCGAACTAGGAGGGTAGTGTAGACATACCCTCTGACTCCAGCCCTGCAAGCTGTAAGGGAGAAGCTGAAGGTAAGGAAGGGGGGGGGAGAAATAAGAGGAAGGGGTGGGAGAGGAAACGGTGGGGGAGGATGGAGGAGGAAGAAATGGGAAGAGGTGGAAGGGCCTTGTACGGAGGGGAAGGGGAGAGGGGGAAGAAAGGGAAAGGCACCAAAGGGACAGGGTAGAGGAGACACAAATGCTAGGGGGGAAGTGGAGACAATGAGGAAAAGGGCAGGAGGGGAGGTGTCAGTGGGAGGAGGGACAGGGTAATGCTGGAAGAGGAGAGGGTAAAAGCACTGGGGATTGGAGGGGGAGGTGCTGGGAGAAGGCTTGACAGAAGGGGTAGGCATGAGGAAGGTGGGGTTGGAGCAAGTCATGTGTGAGGGCACAGAGGCATGAGAGGAATGGGGGCAGAGGGTGGTGAGGGGATGGGCATCAGGGAAAAAGAGGGCAAAGGGGACAGGGGTAGGGGCAGGGACAGTGAGGGAAGGGGGAGGAATCAGGAGGGTGCAGGGCTAAGGGAAGGTGCAGGTTCCAGAGGATTCTGGGGGTGAAGCAGAAGGGCAGACACATGCAGGGAGGGACCAGCACCAGAGGAGAGAGACGAGGGAGGTGTTAGATGAGGGGATGAAGAGGGGTAGCTCACACGATCAGAGTGGAGCTACTTGAGGAGTGGGCACAGGGGGGAGAGAAGGGCTGGTGGAGGTGGGGCAGGTCTCAGGAAGGCTGAGGGCAGTGAGAAGTGCAGGAGTCAGGATAGCAGAGGAGGGTGAGGGGTTGGGGGGCAGCAGGCACCAGGGGAGTTGATGGAGCAAAGGGAGGCGACATGGCAGCAGAGTGGAAATGTAGATATTTATTAATAACTTGGGTGCCACAATAGCACATCCAAACAAGCCACATAAATTCATTCTGCTCATGGGAGGAAATATTTAAAGGGAACACTTCCCCTCCAGCCTCTCCACCCCTGCATTAATGTCACACACATTGAGTTAATGCAATTGCAGGATAGTTGCATTGGGGGAGAGTTGGGGGGGGCCCAAACTAATCCCTATTGGTAGGAGGATGGTAGGAAAAGTCCTTGGCGGGGAGTCACGTAACACTTTTTACTTTTGGTCATGTGCCCATCTTGCCCAGAGAAGGTTACCTCCAGAGGCGTGGCTAATGGGGGCCAGGGGCGTGGTTAACAGGGGTCAGGGGTGTGGCTAATGGGGGTGTCAAAGTACATTTAAAAAAATTATTTGGGTACACACCCTAATGAAATGTGCTGCGCACGCCTATGCTGTCCAGAGTCTCATTAACATTCTTATCATGAGATCAGAAACTCAAACACATGAGGCAACAACCATATAAAAGCAATAGTAAATAAACTGGTATGTATAGTACACAGTACCACTTCCCCCCATCACAGTATCACATTTCCCTGTGCTTTTCACCCTTCAGGAGCCGCTGACCATTAGTTGGCAGTGGGGCTACTTAGAGAGGAGAAGCATATTAAAAGCCAGCTCTTAAGTGACCCGAGGAGCAGCAAATGTGAGTTTTGTGAGGGAGTTTAGAGAGGAAATTTGAGAGCCAGATTAGAAAACACCTAACGTTCTCTAAACTTAGACTCATAAACATCCAGTTCCTTCCCCCACACCCAAAAAGGTACAGGAGTAAAAAGAATGCAGGCAGAAATCTAACAGCAAAGTGGTGGTTATCTAATTTATTGCACAGAATACAGCACGTGTAACTAGCTGCCTTGTGAGCAAGTGGCTTGTGTGTGCATTTTCAACAATGGCTCTCAAAGACCATGGGCTCTTGAGACCAGAGTGGCTGAGCTGAAGGAACTAAGGGTGAAAGAAAAGCATTCAGATGAAACTTTCTTGGACAGAGTAGAGTGGTTTCCACTGTCAGTCTGACAGCCTTTGGGCTACTGAGGAGGATGAAAGCCTCTGCGAAGGAGTCCATCAATCTGGAGCAGAGGGAAACAATCTCATAGTTGGAACCTTCCTTCCAGACAATGTCATAGTATCCTATGCACTGAGGATTTCACTCTGGAAGGGGGAAGGGAAATCCCAATTATAAGGAAGAGACAAGTAATAGTAGTGGGGAGAGTCAATCATTAGAAATATCAATAGCTAGGGTTTGTGGTGACCAGGAGACCAGCATGGTGAATTGCTTGCTAGGTGCAAAAGTCACAGTACTCTCAAGACATTTTGATAGGCTTATGTGCAGTGCTAGAGAACTGCCAGTTTTTGTGATATATATAGGAACCAACGATGGAGAAGAAGGTAGGAGAGAGGTCCTGGAGGCTAATTTTGGCTACTGGGTACCATATTTAAGTCCACAACCTCCATGGTAGCATTCTCTGAAAATATTCCAATTCCATGTACAGCACTCATTACACAGGCAGAACCGTAGGGCCTCAATGCATGTATAAGATAGTGGTGTAAAGAAGATGGGATTCATCTAAACCAAAATGGAACCTCACTGCTGGAACCTTCACAATGTAAAATTAAGAATGGTAATAGAAGAATTTTTAAACTAACAGCTGGGGAAAGCCTGACATGCACAGAAGAGCATATGACTCAGAGAGGGTATGTCTACACTACCCCGCTAGTTCGAACTAGCGGGGTAATGTAGGCATACCGCACTTGCTAATGAAGCCCGGGATTTGAATTTCCCGGGCTTCATTAGCATAAGCGGGGAGCCGCCATTTTTAAATCCCCGCTGCTTCGAACCCCGTGTAGCGCGGCTACACGGGGCTCGAACTAGGTAGTTTGGACTAGGGTGCCTATTCCGAACTACCGGTACTCCTCGTTTCTCTTCAGCATCATCAATTTCTTCTTCCTCATTTTTCTGGTTCTGTTTCCTTTTTTCTCTTGGGGATTTCAACGGAGCATCATTTGTGTTTTTAAGAAGCTTTATATTATGGGCTATGAATGTCAGCTTGCCTGCCCTTTCTTGTGTTAACTTGTTTCTTTTTGCATTATGAATGATACTGTAAGTACTGAAATTTCTTTCAGTTGCTGCTGTTGTTGGTAAATACCTTTCCACCATATTACTGTATCTACTGAGCCAGCTGATTTTGTTACATATGATTTTCCAAAAAAATCCTTCTTTAGCACAATACTCTGCAAGCTCTGTAATGACTTTTGCTGAGTGATCAGTGCCATACATTCTTGTGACTAATTTATCCATGAATTCAGTTCCTTGTATTTGTTCATTTCTAGTAAGGTATTCACCACTGAATTTTGGATCTAGAATATTTGCAGCATAGTGTATGACTTTTAGAGCCATATCTTTTCTTTTTTCAAAACTTTTCATCACATCCCGTTTTTTTTGTTTGGTAAGTGGACTTTCGTGAAGTAGCCTATCAAAATGATCGCTTAATTCCCTGAAAAATTCAGGAACTTTGCTCATTTTTGGCTGGTCAGATTCAAGCAGCATAATCCATTTAACAATAGGACTTATCAGTGCATGCAGTTTTTGGACCCATACCCAAAATACATCTTCATCCAGGATTGAATTCCTGGTACTTTTGCTCAGTTTAGTCTGTAAATCTTCCTGGACAGCAAGGCATTTTAAGACTTTTTTAAATTTCAATAAGCTTGTCAAACAATATACAATGGAACCCCACCTAATTTTAACTGGCAATTTAAGTGCACAAGTTTGATTTTTCTCTTTTTAAAATGAAGTAAAATGAGCTCGTAAAACTTGCGATTTGTTAATTTCTTTCACAATAGTTTTACAGGTAGCTTCAGTTTCTTGAACAGATTTTAAGTTACTGATGTCACCAATTAACAAATTTAGTGTATGAACAGCACAAGTGTACATAGCAATGTGATTGTATTTTTCATTAAGCATTGATAAGGATTTTACCATTGCTGCAGCATTATCAGTGACAATGGCACCAAATTTTTCAGTGCCTATTTCTGTCATTATTTCTTCCATATGAATGCCATATACTCAGCAGTATGGCGTTCAACATCAGTTGCCACTGTCTTGTAAAACACTGGTTGGGGTGTTGATATAATAAAATTTATAACATTCATTTCTTCAGTTGCTCCAAGCATCACACTGCAGTGCAAGAGAAGAGGCTTCAGCAATTTTTGTTTTTATAAGACCATCAACACTTTGATATTCAGCTTCCAAAAGTTTGTTAGAAAGTGTGTACCTGGATGGCATCTTGTAAGATGTCTTAATTTTTGCATGAAAGTAATCCAATCTTCGTTTTCAACCAGTGAAAGAGGCGATCCCGATGAGAATATAGCTCATGCAAAAAATTCATTCAAAACTTTGATTTTAGTTTCATTCATAGAATCAAAGTAGCAACTTATAGAGTGAGACACCTTGGCTGAACTAGATGTGGAAGATGGTGATGTAAATTTACTATCACTATCACAGTGTTCTATAGACGTTGATGCAGTTGATGGTTGAGGTAATCTGCTTCTGGACTCTGAGAATTCTGTTGCCTTTTCCTTGATGTAAGCAGGAGTCGTCTTCAAACAATTGGAAATATGTTTTTTCATCCTTGTCTCATTTCTGATGTATTCAGCCTTGCAGTACTTACATTCATATAACTCTTTGTCTTTAACTGTTTTATGAAGGAAATAATCCCACACATCGCTTTTAGGCTTAGTTCTTCTTTTCATACTGATGAAAACACAATACACCTTTCACAAAAGAGAATAAATGTGTTATTGCCTCTTTACATACTTTTTATGATGCCTCCAGAAAGTTCCATAACAGTCAGAATTCCTGACTCATGAATGTTCTAGAAAGTTCCATAACATTCTGGAATGTTCTATAACGTTCTCAAACTATCTTGAATGAGCAAGAAAGCTCTTTAACATTCATGGTGTTCTAAAAGTTGAATACAATATATTATTTCAAGAGGAAATGAAAAATTGGAAAATTCTCAAAAATTCTCGGGAAATAATTTTTTGGAGAATATTCTCAGAATATTCTCGTTCTCGGAGAATATTCTCACCTCATATCACTAATGTGGAGGATACATTCACGATTGGTTAGGCAAAATGGGATATTCTTGAAGGGAATGATCCCTGTATGAATGCCATGAAGTTAGTGATGGAGAAGGAGAGGAGTGGCGTGATGAGAGCCTGCTCCTATGCCCGCTACCATAATCAGATCTTGGGGATAGTGGTGTAGGCAAGTGGGGGCCACGTTGAGAAGTGTTAGTGTGCCCCTGCGCTGTGGAATGTGATGAGCCAGTTACTCCTCTTGAATCAGACTGAGGAGATTTTTGTAGGTGCCGTGTTTTACACAGCGCTTTCTTGTGCTGCAATGCCACGGGGGTGATCAAAATCACTCAGTCCAGTTAGATTGGGTGCAGAGGAAGGACTCACAGGAGCTGATGGAGGAGGCATATGTGGCTTGTCTGAAGCTGCTGCCTCAGTGGAGCCAGTTGATGTGGCAATCTTAGCTTGTGCCTCAGCTCTCCTGGGTGGCACTGACTTGCGTTACTCTGCGATGCCAAAGACTGATGGCACCGGGGAATGAGAGGCTCTGGGCAACGTGGATAGGGAGTGTGCTAGGAAAGCCCTTGCGGCTTGAGAGCCTCTGCAGGGTGATGAAGCTGCCCTACCCGAGGGCTTTTGCTGTGCCCGCACCTCCTCTGGTTGGTTCCTTGGTGATTGAAGAGACTTCTCCCAGAGAATAGTCTTAAGCCACATTTCACGGTCTTTTCTGGCCCTTGCCATCATATTCAGGCATTGAGGGCACTTCTGTGCCACATGAGACTCCCCCAGGCATTTGACACATGAGACATGGCCATCTGAGGTAGGCATTGAGTCTCTGCAGGAATCGCATTTTTTAAAGTCGGGGGAACCCAGCATGTCACACAGAAAAAAGGCCACCTTGGCTACCGCTTTTTTTTCTTCTTAAATGAAGTAAGTGTTGAAAAAGGTCGAACTAAGTAAAACTGTGAGGTAAAAGCCTGAAACTAACAAAGGATTTCTATTTTTCCTGTCAGGAAGAAGAGCGCTGCTCTGAACTCCATGTTCAGCCAGCGACGGTTGAAAAGGAATTGACGGGACTCGCACCGCGCGGGCACTCCACAGGCTCCTGGAGGGGGCTGCTGAGTGCGCAGGCATGGCACGAGGGGCACTGCACGCAAAATTCTCTGATCCCTGGCACCGAGATCTCAGTGGAGCACCCACAGGGACACCAGTCACTGAAGAATAAGAAATGTATTTACATTTAAAGGTATAATATACATTTAATACAGTATGGCTTTCAAATAGCACAAAAATATTAAATTCAGTATACTTAGGTGCCAGCTAAAGAGTCTCAGAAGCATTTTTTTAACATCTGAGCTTAGGGTTGCCAGGAATCCGGTTTTCTACCGGATAGTCCGGTATTTGTACTGTCTGTCCGGTAGGAAAATTCAGAAAATACCGGACATGTGAAATGTCCGATATTTTCTGAATTCCTGGCTAGGCGCTGGACGGATCCCTGGTGGGGGCAGGAGAATAACTGGGAGACAGGGCTACGATTGGCGCAAGGAGCCTCTGGTCGCATGCAAAAGCCAGGGGGGGGGGGCAGGGAGGGAGGGGGGGCTAGGACTCCCAGCCACTCCCCTCACCCAGCTTCTGCACACAACCAGAGGCTTCCAGCGTCAATCGCGGCCCTGCCTCCCAACTGGGAGCCTCTGGTTGCATGCAGAAGCTGGGTGGGAGGAGTGGCTCCCAGATCCTCCCCCGCCCCCTTCTACGAGCAGCTCGAGGGAGTGCCTGCTGGAGGTGTGGCCCCTGGGACTCTGGCTGCAGCCAGTGGCTGCACTCCCCCCCCCCCCGCCAGCTCCGCTTCCTGCCCCTCTTCCTCCGGGCCCCCCCCTCCCGTCCAGCCCCGCAGCCTCTGACCCTCCCCAGCTCTCCTTTCCAGCCCCTTTTCCTCCCAGTCCCCCCGTTCCTCCCGGCCAGCCCCCTCCCAATTCTGTTCCCATCCCCCCCTTCCTCCCGGCTAGCCCCACGGCCCCCAAAACTCCCCTCCCTGCCCTCCCAGCCCTGCCCCCACTCATGATCAAGTGTGTCTGGTTTTTTGGCGGGGTCTACCTGCTAACCCTATCTGAGCTAGCACTTTTATATTATTTATGCCTGGATGTTTAATATGATTAGTACTCAGTCTGAAAGTCAGTAGTGTACAAGAGTAAGAACATTATCCTTAACAGTTTAGAGTCTTAAAGAGATGCAATATACAGAAATAGATTATAAAACCTTTTAGGGTATGTCTAGACTACCTGCCTCTGCCAACAGAGGCATGTAAAATAGGCTCCCCGACATAGTTAATGAAGCGGGGATTTAAATATCGCCAGCTTCATTAAAATAAAAATGGCCACCACGCTGTGCTGGCTCAGCTGGTTGTTGGCACAGTGCACGAGTCAAGACGCGGATCGGTCGACAGGGGAAACCTTTGTCGACCGCTCCTGTAGCCCTCGTTCCACAAGGCATAAGGGAGCGGTCAACAAAGGCTTCCCCTGTCGACCGATCCGCGTCTTGATTCGTGCATTGTGCCAACAATCAGCTGAGCCAGCACAGAGCAGCGGCCATTTTTATTTTAATGAAGTGGGGATATTTAAATCCCTGCTTCATTGACTATATTGGGTAGCCTATTTTACATCTCTGTCGGCAGAGGCATGTAGTCTAGACTTACCCTTAGAAACTAATATTTGGCTAATATGAATAATGAACTATATGATGCTGCTGAAAAATATTTCTTAGGATGCAATGTAATCTGCTCTGGCATTCCGATTTTATTATGACACAGGGAAATCTTTTACAGCACTTTGGTACAATATGAAAAAAATTTTATATCAAATATTCAGCAAAGGAATTGAGGATACATAGATTTAACAAGGTGCCAGTGAAATAAAGATAAAAAAAGAAGAATGATGAAGTAGAAAAATATTGGCTTTTAAAACAGTAAAGAAGTAGGTGTTTTTAAATGAGGAACAATATCTATTTTGGCACAGGTGCTTTAATTAATATTTTTTCTATTAAAGAGATAGATATATGAATATTTTAGTCATGTGCTAAAAGAATATTCATTAGTAAGTAATCAAAAAGGCAAGTATCAGATCTAGATTTGTTAAACACATCTCAACTTAAAACTACAGGAAAGACTGCAGTCTCATTAAGGAACACAACATGGTACTTTAACAATATTATCTTGCTTCTGTTATATACAGATTGCACAAAACTACAGAATCAAATTCAGACGTATTAATATTAGAATCTCTCTCTCCAATTCCAAGATAATCACAGACAAATGTATATGATTTAGATTAAAAGAAATGAAGGTAATTTATATACTTATTTTCTATTTAGTCACAAAAACCATATTCAGTAGCTTGAATTAATTGTCAATGATCTTCAACACTAGTAGCAATGGAAACACATTTAATAGCTACTAAAAAGGGTATTCAGAGTTACACCTGAATAGTTCCATTGAGGTAAGCCATGTGTGTTCACAGAGATCTAATTGGAATCAGTGTGAAAATACATTGTTGCTCAAAATACTTTTTCTATCAGCTGAGAAGATGATTTTGGAAAGATACAGTCTGGGAAGAACGGTATGATAAAAGAGTGCAAAAGGAGATGACGTGACCATCATTTTCTGGAAATGGAAACAGGTTTTGTTATTTCTTCTGAACATCATAGACTATACTCTGAGAGTGTTCTCAAGTCATGGAAATATTACAAAATGAACCAGCTGTAGCTTAGAGAACTTTTTTTTCTTTTTCTTTTTTCATAAACATAAATAGATATTCTGCAATGTTATCATGCAAGTAGTCAGATGACCTATGCAAAGAGAGCTGGAAAGCTGTGAGTGACAGGACAGAAGCAATGCCAATATGGTGGATGAAGACAGATGGAGAGTAACTCACATATATACCACATAGCATTCATAACCCAAAGAAATCAATGAAGAAAAAAAAATAGACCACACTTCTCAGTATCTTCATTTTTGTGCACTGATTAGTATGTTGGGGAGGCACATCCCACTCTCCCATCCAATTCAGCAAGGCTCCCACTCACCTTTGACCCCGGATTCTTCCTGAATTGCAACCTGAACCAAGTTTCCAGTGTGCCAGAACATTTTGGTATTGAATACCATCACTAGCTAAATTAATCGGGTACATAGCGATACTGCAAATGAAATGGGATTTGCTCTAAGGCAACAACTAAGTTCCTTGGTTTTAAAATATTTCAAAGCATGCTTGTTGAAAATTATAATAGATAGGTTTTATGACAATATCTAGTTATATCAATTAGCAGTAAACATCTTAAATAATTATAGTAGTAGTTTTTCCTGCTCAAGGAAAGACTTTCTTATGTGACTGGGATGAAAGGAGCTCTAGGAAGCTACAGGACATTTGCATGTTATTTTCTTAAAGCTTAACATATCACTTTACAACTTCCTATCACAGTGGCCCATGTTTGTTATATAAGTATAATATCATGCCAATATTTCTTTTAAAGAAATACCGTTACTGGTCAGTTATTCTTAGCAAGCTCTCTTGGAATTATAAAGCGATGACAGGGGTTCAATTACAGGATGCAGGGGCTCAATTTACACAGAAACACAGAAACATAATCCAGTAATACCTGAATACCTATAAGAATAGCGTGACTGAACAATGATGGTGGTTGAAGTATTCTCTCTCATAAGTATATAGATATACAGAGAGAGAGAGAGAGAGAGAGAGAGAGATGTCAAGTGCACAGTTTCTATACATTATAACTACCCATTTTAATTCAATGGAGTTAAGCCAAAGTATACTGGCTGAGAATCTGGGCTTCTAAGTTTAATAACTATTAGGTAACGAAACAGGTAACAAAGGTAAGACGTAAAAATCATCAGAATCTGACACAGTTTAGGAAAGATCAGTGCCACACCTATTAAAGACATTCAGATGTAATAAAATCTTTCCTGATATGATACAGAAGAATTTAATAAGCTGAATATATCAACCTTTTAACAGCAAAAATAAAATAATATAATGGGTGAAATCCTAGAGAAGTCTTACCATTGATTTCAGCTGCACCAGGATTTCATTCAGCATATTTTAGCTCCCACAAACCAATATTTCACACAGATACCGGGGTAAGAGTGGTGGCTGATGGTGAAGATAAACCAGGATCTAGAATAAACTACTAAAAACTGTCCAGGACAAAGACGGCACATTCATGGAGTCAAATACTAAGTATTAGGGGTATCATTGTGTAGACTATTACACAATTAACCAATAAGCCTGGGCTTATTGGTTAATTGTGTAATATCATTAATCCTGTTTACACACATTTCCCCCCAACCCCTTGCTGCCTCCATATGGGGGGTGGGGGAGGAGTGGGAGCTGGTGCCTGTGAGGAGCTGGCTCCCCATGAACACTAGATCTATTTGCCCTCCCCACTCCCATGATGCTGCCTGTGAGAGGCAGCAGCGCGGAGGGTGAGTGGGTAGGCTGGAGCCAACACATGCAGGGAGCTGGCTTTTAAGTCAGCTTTCCCCATGTGCCAGCTCCGTGGACCCACCTTCCCCCACTTTGCTGCCTCCTGGGAAGAGGCAGGAGCCAGTGCTGGGGGAGCCAACTTAAAAGTTAGTTCCCCCCAGGACTCACTCTGCACTGTTGCCTGCATCCTCCTCCAAGCGGCTGCCTCTATTGTGTCAGCAGCTCCTGTCCATGGGAGGTCCAAGCTCCCACAGAGCAGCCTCTGTCTGTGGGGAGCTTGGACCCCCCACAGACAAGGGCTGCTGCCACCCCGCACTGCTACCTCTGTATTGGGGAGGCAGGCAGCCAGTCTGTGCAGGGAGATGGTTTTTAAAATGGCTCCTGGGACCGGCTCCTGCTTGCCACCCCACGCTGCTGCCTCTGATAGAAAGGCAGTAGTGCGGGTGGGCAGGAGTTTCTCAGCAGTGGTGCTGGAGTGCACTGGCTGCTTCTCCCTCCACTAGGGACTATTGACTAGTCATGTAACCACTAAGTTTTCATGTGGTTACATTACTATTAAATTACACTATATTTAACATCCCTAGTAAGTATACCCAATGGAAACAGCACCTATATATGAATTTACTGTAGAACTTCTCTAGTTCAGCACCCTCAGGACCTGACTGGTGCTGGACCAGAGAATTTGCCAAAACACAGGAAGTCAACCCTGTCTAGCAGCATTACCAACATTTCTAAGAGCCCAGAAAGCAGTGGAAGACATTTAGAGGTAATTTAAAGCTAAATAAAGCACAGAATGCTGACAGTCAGGACTGGTGGCTGTAAAAAAAACTTTATGGGACACCCATAATAAATGGACATCCAGCTAACTAAAATCATACCAAACCACAGATATTGCCGGACCAGAGAATCACAGACTAGAGAGGATCAACCCATATAAGGGCAGAGTATGGCCAGTGTTAAAAAAGTGTGTTCTTGTCTGGAAACATTTATCAGGTCAAAATAATTTCTCTAAATGTATAAGTAACATAATTATTTCTAATGTACATTCAATTAAACTATATTATATATGTTTTTAAGTTTCTTCAGAAGAGTCTTAGCATATGAAAGTAGAAAAAAAATGTCCTCTGTGCAAAAATGAGATTTTGTAAAATTCTGATATTTTACCTTCATGTTTATGGATATTATTCCACAAATATCCATTCTTTCATTTTGTTTAAATGTCTGCATGATATTGAATATACAATATAACACTACTAACTTCAGTCTTGAAAATGGTCTATTCTGAAACAGTAACTAATTTTTCTTGCTAGGCTAGAAAAATATCATCATAATAAATGGTGAACAAATATACTTTGCCCATGATCTGGTAAATTTGATAAATTCTGCAGAATGTAGTGATTGTAAATTAAGGGTGAAATGTATCCCTTTGCAGCGGGTGCATCATTTAGACCAGGGGTGTCCAAACTTTTTTCAAAGAGGGCCAGATTTGATGAAGTGAACATGCGTGAGGGCCAACCATTTTGCCTGACATTCTTTGAACCATTAAAATTAAATGCAAATTAACTATTTTATGCAAAGTTTATTGCAAACGGCATACTTTTCATTTCGTCACATGGATGACAAATCTAAACAGGTGTTAAATCACTCTGCCTTTCATATCTGAAGGCCAGATGAAAAAAAAATCCAGGAAGCTGAAATATGTCAGGAACATTGTAAAGTACATTACATATTATTGGTAATAAAGGTTGTCTGTCAACTTTTAAGTTAAAAAAATATGAACAGGAACATAACACCAAGTATACATGTCGTGTCCAAATATATTTATAACTGATTTAGACCAACTGACATTAACTGAGATTTTACAATGTATTCATCTCAATACATATGGATTCGTTGGGGGCCATAAAAGATAGATATTGCCAAATTACCTGGGGGGCCGTATTAAACCGGAACACGGGCCGCAATTGGCCCGCGGGCCGGACCTTGGACATGCCTGATTTAGACCCTATGTAAGCCCTATTCTATGACCCAAAAGGGACTGAGTATTATTTAAGTGATAGAGACCCACAATGGAGCAAAATTCACTTTGTAAAAAACACAACTTTAAAAATAAGCCATAGGATATACTTTAAAATTCAACACTACAACTGCTAAAAGAAAAGTACTAATTAAAAATCAAA
Source organism: Pelodiscus sinensis (assembly GCF_049634645.1). Lineage (NCBI taxonomy): Eukaryota > Metazoa > Chordata > Testudines > Trionychidae > Pelodiscus > Pelodiscus sinensis. Next base: position 41,398,172 of record NC_134718.1, read on the forward strand.
TGAACAGGACCTAGGTGATATATGAATCTCTTGATAAAAACTGTTTAATGAAATCCTCAAATCACACTGATTAAAATCTTGCTTTTACTGAACCAGTAATGATCATTAGAACATGGACAGGGTCATTAATTGCTCCAGATATACTATAGGTCCCATGTACTTATAGGTGAGGCGACCAAAGTTAGTGAAACTGGAGCCAAGGAATAAGGGTGTGTCTACACAGCACCCTAAACTCAAAATAAGAGGCAAATTGCGTATCTTATTTCGACTGAATTTTGAAATAAGCTATTTCAAAATTTGGTGTGTCTACACAGCACCAAATTTTAAAATAATGTGCTATTTTGAGACATCCCTTAACCATTGTTCCACGAGTGTTATCGGGATGCTGAAATAGTATGCCTGTTATTTCAAAAAATATTTCGAAATAACGGGAAGCTTGTTAAGACATTGGGTAGCTATTTTGGAATACCTCTGGTATCCTGACATAGCCATGCAGTGTAGACATATCCCAATTGTTTTATATATCCTTGCATTCAGATCCAGTAACAATTTCAAAAATTCACTTTATCTTTATTTATTTCCGAGGGATAAGCTTGATTTGCAAATTCAGTGAAAGACTCAACCAGGAACAATAAGAAATGGAGTTCTTTGCTGGAAAGGAAGGAGAGTTTTCCAGTTAAGGACCTAGATTAGAGATTTGGGTTCAGTTGCTGGCCACAGATTTCCGTTGTGACCTTGGTCAAATCACTTAGTTTTTCTATGCCTTAATTCCTCATCTGTAAAAATAGGATAATACTTTCTTAGTATGGATTATTTATGAGATTCACATCATTAATTCATCTCTTGCTATCAATTTCACATGGAAAGAACAGTTTACAATAATCTTGTAAATACCCACAGTTCTTTTCAAAAGCATATCAATGTGTTGCAATATCCATGGTTTAACCTGGAAATTAGTTATACCACAAATAAATTGCTCTCTAATTAGTCTGTAGCCTGTTGTAATTTAAAGTCAATGGTCACAACTGAACAATGGTTTCTTATAAAGAATATACATGTATCTCAAGTGACAATCTTGAATTCTGTAAACAGGGTCATCCTTAGACATATACAGCATATGTGGCTGAACAGGACACCTGAAACTTTGGGACACTAAATTTTTAGATGCCCCCATGCAGTTGCACATGCTGCATATGCCTAGGGACTGCACTGACCACTGCTCACTCCTCTCTGGCCTAGCCTCTCCTCCCAGCTGCTCTCTTGGCAGGTGGTAGCAGGGCTCACTTCTGCCAGGCTGGGGTAGAGAGGAGCCCTCAGCCTCTGTGGCTCTGCTCCAGTCCAAGGAAGCCTGGCAGAAGCAGGGGGGGGGAGGCTAGAAGAAGGGGGGAATGAGAGGAGTAGAAGGAAGGCCTGAGCCAAGCCCCAAAGAGGTCGCTAAGCTGGAAGATAGGTATAGGGTCCAGAGTGACAAATTGGAGGATTAAGCTAAAAGAAATCGGTTGGAGTTTAACAATGACTACTGCAGATTCCTGCACTTAGGATGGAAGCACTTCTGCAAGCTGAGGAACAATTGGTAAAAGTGGCAGTTCTTCAGAAAAGGACCTGAGGATTACAGTTGATGAGAAGCTGGATATGAATCAATAGTGTGTGCTTGTTCTCAATGGTGAATCAACAGTGTGTGCTTGTATTAGTTGGAGCATTGCCAGTAGATCAAGAGAAGTGATTATTTCCATCCATTCAGCACTGGTGACCCCACATTTTGAGGACTGGATCCAGTTTCAGGCCCTCCACTACAGAAAGGAGATGGACTAATTGGAAAGAGCACAAGGCAATGAGATTTATTAGTGTGCTGGACTATATTACTTATGAAAAGAAGCTGGGCTTATTTAATCTGCAGAAGAGAAGACTGTGCTGCTTTCACTTATCTGAAGGGGGATTCCAAAAAGGATGGAGCTAGGCTATTCTCAGTGTTGGTAGATGGCAAAACAAGAAGCATTAATCTGAAGTTGCAGTGGAGGAGGACAGTTTAGGTTGGATATAAGAAAAAAACTATTTCACTTAGGATATGTCTACACAGCAAAGTTATTTTGGTATAATGACTGCTATTCTGAAATAACTTTGCAAGCGTCTACACAGCCAAACCACTATTTTGAAATAATTTTGAAATAGTGGATGGCTTATTTTGAGTTCTGTAAACTTCATCCTGCGAGGATTAGTGCCTATTCCGAAATAGCTATTTTGGAATAGGCACTATGAAGACAGGGAATAGGGGCTATTTCGAAATGGGGGCCTCCAACCCTTCTCAGGGTGCCCTGGTGGCCGCTCTTGCCACACACAGGAAAACGCTATCGCCTCCCCTCCTCTGAGCCCTTAAAGCTGCAGCCTCTGCAGGCAGGGTTTGTGGCTCAGAGTAGGCCTGACAGCCCTGAGCCACCCTGCAGCTGCCCCTGACTCTATTTCGGCCTAATATGAGCCATCCAGATGGCGCCAGCCAGCCCTCCACTGTTCCCTGGGAGCATTCGGCCAGCTCCCAGGAGCCTGCCAGGGGCTGCAAACAATGTACACCCTCCTGGTCTGGTGCGGAGGTCCTGGACCTAACTGAAGTTTGGTCTCAATTCCCTTTCGAGGTCCCTTTCAGTTCTAGCATTCTATGATTCTAACTGCAAAGTCAAGAAAGGAAGGAGAACGGGACCTGGGACAAAAAATCCTGAAGAACTTATGTTATTATACAGGTAAATAACCTCTGCCTCCTCTTTACGTGTATGTTCCTATCTGTTCTGCATCATAGAAGACTCCCAAGAAGTATTTTAACAAGGAAGTGGGTGCTGTGGAAGCAGATCCCACACATTCTGAATAAACACATTAACAAATGTTCTATCAGTTCTAGAAACAGCTAAGATAGCACAATACTTGACAAAGTTAGGGGCAGAGGATTAAGTTGCAATCCCTGAAGATTTCTATTACGGGAAATTTCTTCAAAAGGTCTACAGATGTAGAATGGGCTCTACTGGAGTGTGTCATCACTCTGACGGGGTTCTTTGCAACCTGAAACCCACTTTGACATGAAAAGGGGCTGTCCCTTCACACTCTCTGATCCAAATAGTCTGGAAGAGGCCCTGAAGGCCATAGTCCTGTTAAGACAGAAGGTGAGAGCCCATCAGACATATATCATATGTAGGCTGATTTATTCCCTACAAGTATGAGGCTTTGGCTATAACAGCTGAAGACAGATTTCCTGAATAATATGGTATTCTGAAGAGATCTTAGAGAGGAAGCAAAGCTGGAGATATGTTACTGTATCTCTGTAGAAAGTAGTGAATTGTGGGTCTGCTGTGCATGCACCCACTTCTCCCATGTGTTGAGCTGAAGTGATGGTGGGACCGGGGTCCCAGGGAGCCACAGTGGAGTTACTCAATTAGGGTGAACTACAAAGAACGAGGCAAACAATCCCCAAAACTGGTGGATACTTGGACTTATCAAGCAAGCACAAAATAGCTTCTATATACTACCTTACTGGTTACCCAGGAGACAACAATATAGTTCCCTTAAAATAACCCAGATTTAGGCCTCTACCCAGACATCAAGTCAATCATGATCAGGATTACTGAAAATCTTACTCATTATATAAGAAAGTTTCACCAATCCCAAAGGATTACCTCCTAGGTTAATACATATTTCAAATCTTACCCAAATACAGTACATGCTTATTAACTATACTAAAATTTGTTAAAAAAAGAAAAAAGAGTATACTTGAACATAGGACTGTCAAGCCCTTAAAATTAATCATGATTAAAAAGATTAATTGTGCTGTTATACAATAACAGAACAACATTTATTTAAATATTTTTAATGTTTCCTACATTTTCAAATATATTGATTTAAATTACAACACAATATAGATTGCACGGTGCTCACTACATATTTATATTACATTGCAAATATTTATACTGTAAAAAACAAAAGGAATAGTCTTTTTCAATTCACCTAATATAAGTATGTAGTGTGATCCCTTTATCATGAAAGTTGAACTTACAAATGCAGAATTATGTAAAAAAAATTCATTCAAAAATAAAACAATGTGAAACTTCAAAGTCTACAAGTGCACTCAGTTCTATTTCTTGTTCAGCCAATCACCCAGACAAACAAGTTTGGACACAATTTGCAGGAGATAATCCCGACTGCTTCTTGTTCAAAATGTCACCTGACCTTGACAGCACCTATTCACATGGCACTGTTGTAGCTGGTGTCACAAGATATTTATGTGCCAGATACCATGTCCCTTCATACTTCAGCCACCACACCAGAGGACATGCATCCATTCTGATGATGGGTTCTGTTTGACAACAATCCAAAGCAGAGCAGATCAATGTATGTTCATTTTCACCATCTGAGTCAGATGCCACCAGAAAGGTTGATTTTCTTTTTTGGTGATTTGCTTTCTGTAGTTTCTGCATCAGAATGTTACTTTTTTAAGACTCCTGAAAACATGCTCCATGCCCTTGTCCCTCTCAGATTTGGAATGGCACTTTAAATTCTTAAATCTTGAGTCAAATGCTGTAGCTATTTTTAGACTGCTGACATTGGTACCTTTTTTGCATTGTCAAATCTACTGTGAAAGTGTTCTTAAAATAAACGTGCTGAATCCTCATTCAAGACTGCTATAACATCAAATATATGAGAGTAAAACAGAAGACTTCCCTGAGTTCAAACACAAATTTAATTAACGTATCATTTTTAATGAAAATCATCACACAGGAAGCATGTCCTCTGGAATGGTGGCCAAAATATGAAGGGGCATACGAATGTTTAGCATATCTGACATGTAAGTACCTTGCAATGCTGGCTACAAAAACATGCAAATGGCTGTTCTCACTTTCAGGTGACATTGTAAGATATATGTAAATAAACCTGTTTGTCTTAGCAACTGACTGAACAGGAAGTAGAACTAAGTGGAATTAAGGTTTTACCTTGGTTTTTTTATGAGTACAATTGTATAACAAAAATCTACATTTGTACATCACTTTTCACAAGGAAGAGACTGTTCTACAATACTTGTATGAGGTGAATTGAAAAATGCTATTTGTTTCTTTTTTACAGTGTGTGTCAGGGTCAGGCCAGAGGGATACTAAAGAGTAATGGAAGGACAGAACATTAGCCTCTGACTGAGTAAATCTCTGATCCCAGTGTAGAGGCTAGTCCAGAACCAGGGAGAACTTGCCAGAATCAATCAGGGCAATCAAGCACATGGATCTAATTAAGTAGGCTTACAGAGTCAAGTGAGCCAAGCCTAGTTAGAAAACCTGGGGTTGAGACTGATTATAAAAAGAGCTTTTCTGGAGTTAGTGCATGAGGGGTTGAGAAGACAGAGGGACTGGTACAGAGAGTCTTGGAGGAGCAAGCACCAGCTGATTCGAGGACGAAGAGCCTGAGAGAAGGAAGGTGCTAGGGAAGGCATGTGGAAGTAGCCCAGGGATTTTGTAGCTCTCTCTATTCATATATATGCATATTCATTATTTGAATAATGAATATGAAAATATGTAAAAAATGATAATGTCCACCCAAAGTCTTTAAATGGATTTGTCAGTCTGCGGTATAAAAAAGGATGGGAACCACTGGTTTAAGGTGCAATAAGTACTCAAACATCAATGGTATAGAGATCATCAATGGGGAGACTTGATGATCCAAGCATCATATGGAAAATCTCTCTCATTTCTGTGTGTATGTCTTACAGGTATTCTGGGCTCTGCTTTGGAGTAATACTCATTGTACAGATTCTGAGCCTTCTAATTCTTGTACAGAGAACCATCCAGGTACCACCCTTTGAGGTGCAATATGTGAAGACTGGAGTAATTCGAGTGTGTTCCCAGCTGGGAGAGGAGATCGTGGAATGAGGTGTAACAGTTAACTCGAACTAAGAACTTAGTTCGAGTTAACGTTTGACCTTCGCGTGTAGCCGCGGGCAGTTAGTTCGGACTAAGGGGATTTAAAAATGGCGCCCAGATAGGAAGATGCAAATAAAGCTCAGGATATTTAAATCCCGGGCTTCATTTGCAACTTCGAATGCCTACATTAGCTTCCCTAGTTCGAACTAGGGGGCTAGTGTAGACGTACCCTTAAAGAATACCCTTGAAGCAGTGGATAGGCCGAAAGGTAGTACCTTGTATTGGTAATGATTGGGACCTAGGACGAATCAGAGAAAACATCCATGAACTGGGTAAATAGAGATGTGAAAGTATGCGTCTTACAAGTCAAGGGATGAGAACCAGTCACCGTGTTCCAACACTGGGATAATGGTAACGAGTGTCGCAATTTTAAATATTTCTTTCTGCACATACATATTTAATGTTCTCAAATCTGATTTCTTTTCCGTGAGAAAATAGTGGAACTAGGAACCCTTCACTACAAACTGGGAGGTGACTGATTCTATTGCTCCCAGGTGGAAGAGGTGTTGTACCTTCTATTGAAGAAGAGTCTCTGGTCCATGAAAAGGGCCAGGGCAGGGGCACGGGGAGGGGCTATAGTCATAAAGGGAATGGTGTAACCGTGTTCAGTTATTTGAAGCACCATCTCTTCTGATGTTATGGCTAGCCAATTATGGTAGAACAGAAGGAGGTGCTGCTGAAAGAGCTTGAGAGAGGATGGTGACATTGGAGAAGGAAAATGGTTTTCCAGGCCCTTGACACGTGTCTCAAATTGCTTATTGGGCTGCTGGGATTGTTATGTTATATTGGAAGGTGGGAGACATTGCTGTGACCTGTTCCTGTTAAGCTGTTGTTGTTGCTGCTCTTGCCTGGGGTAGTGTTGGGTATATTGAGGGTATCTTGGTCTGGGGTATGGCTGATAACCTAACTGTCTCTTCCTAGGTGCCAGATTATGGATGCTGAGGGACCAAAATGTCACCCTAGAGTCTTTCATTCTATGCAGTTCCTCATTGGTGTTGTCTGTGAACGATTTTTCACCATCAAAGGGGAGATCCTCAATGGTGGCCTGGCTCTCCCTAGGGAAGGAGGTAGAGTTGAACCCGCAGGCGCACCTCATAACAACTGTGGTAGCCGTGGACCTCTCAGTTGTGTCTGATGCATCAAAAGCTGCCTGTAAAGCTGTTAGAGAAATTATGTCCCCCTCAGCTATTACGGCTTAGTATTGTTTCTTTGCCTCTGGTATGTCTGCAATAAAGTCGTTGGGTTTGGAATAGTTTCAGTAGTTGCATTTGTTTAGTAAGGCTGTGTAATTAACCACACAGAACTGCAACATCGTGACATTTAGACCTTAGGTCCATATAAATGGAGCCTCTTACTATCATGATCAAAGGGGGATGGACCTGAAGTGTTGTTTATTTTTCTGGTGTATAGCCTCAACTACTAGTGTGTTAGGTGCTGGATGAGTAAAGAGGAACTCGTTGCCTATGGATGAGACATAGTATTTCTTATCTGCTCTTTTACATGTAGGTGCGTGGCTATGGCAGGTGTTTGCCAGATAGTTTTTGCTGGCTCCATGATTGCCAGATTAACAGGTAAGGCTATTTTTAAGGATGTCACCAACTGGAGGATGTCAGTAAGTTCATATTGGTTCTCTGTAACCTCTTTTAATGGGAAGTTGAGCTCTGCAGAAACACACTTAAGGAGATCCTGGAAGCGTGAAAAGTTCTCCAGGTAGTAGGAGGCGGCGGCATGATGGCTTCATCCCACGAGGAAGATGAGTTCATATCGGAAGAAGTGTCTGGAGTTGGGTCAGTGTTATGGGCATCTTCTGTGTCCTGTTGTTGATGCTAAAGAGACGGTGATTGGGGTGGAGGAAATGTTGCCATAATGCGGTGTGTTTCCTGGTTGATTGTTGTCTGACATAGGCTGTCATGGATTTCAATAGTGCCATTGTGGTGGATAGGGCATTGGAAGTAGCATCCATAAATTTCCATACCAAGGGAGTATGTTTCCACATTTCGTGGACACCAGATGGGTTCTGGCAGAATAGAAGGAGTAGTCTGTAGGAGGAGAGAACACCATCTCCACATCATCATCATCATCGTCATCATTATCCTCAGTTGGAAATTGTTCCTGTGAAAGCCGTTGGTACAATGCCAGAGTGCCTGCAGAATAGTCAGTGCTGAGAAAAGGTGAGTTAAACATGGAGGAAATGAATAGGTGTCTGTGCTGCATGTATTTCAGTGCCGGCACTGATGGTGCTGTGAATGGCTGCACCGAGGCCACTTGCGGTGCCAGATGTAGTCCTGGTACCGGGTGAGCTGGTGATGTTGGAGGTGCCATCTCAGGTACCAACAGGCGTCATGGGAATGGTAGGCACCAGCAGAGGTCTCAGTTGTGCTGCTGTGGAATCGTTGATGCCTGGTGGTGCCGTTGGATGTGAGGCAGATAACATAAACCCTGTGGCTTCGGCACTGGGTTTCTGGGCACCCAGTTTTGCTGTAGTGCCACCGGTGCCAGAGATGCCCAGTATGTTGTAAGGGCTGAGACATGGAGCCGAAGATGTTTTCAGCACTGAGGTTGATGATGAGTGTTTTTTCAGTGCCAGAGGATTCTGCAAGAGCAAGGAAGCTCACTTTTTCACAGGCTTTTTGTCCCTACACACCTGGGAAGCCCCAGAATCTTTTCCCAGTTTGGAGGCAGGACGTAATGATTTTTCAAGTAAAATAAGTTTGAGTTGTAGGGATCTGTCCCGATGAGCTCTTGATTTTAGTTTTGCACAATGGGGGCACTTTTGAGACACATGTGCCCTCCCGAGGCAGCAGATACATTGTGAATGTCCACCTGACACTGGAATAGGGGAAATATTTAAATCCTGGTGAACCAGGCATAGCACTAACTGACTATCTAATGAGGGGGAAAAATGGTGAGAAAAGTTTTTTTTTTAAACTGGGAAGAACGTTTAACTAACTGAACTAAGAAAAACAGATTAAACAGATTTACTTACATAACTATACAGAGTGAGGTCAGAAACACTGCAGAGCTCCATCTCTGGCCAGAGATGGAACGGGGGGAAGGGGAAGTTTGTGCATGCACAATGCCAGCATGCTGGAAGCATGCAGCTCAGGCTCCATGCATGCATGGCCCCAAGGACACTGCTCTGAAGACTCCGATTCACGGTGCAAAGGCGCACCAACACCTGATGTGGCGCACCCCTGGGGACATCTCTCAAAGAAGAAGTAATATGGCAAAACATCTTATTTCCTGTAAGTTCTTGGAATATATTTGGGAAAACATTTTTTGTTTCAAGAAGTAGAGGAAGTAACAAGTGGACAGCCCTTTTAGACTTGATTTTTATCAAAAAGTAATTGGTAGTGAATTAAAGATGAAAAGCAATTTCAGTGAAAGCGGTCATGAAACAGTAAAGTAATGATTCTGAGGAAAAGAAGAAGTGAAAGCAGCAGAATAAGGACAATGGACTTCACAAAAGCAAACTAAGAGACTTGGTAGGTAAGGTCCCTCCGGAAGAAAATCTAAGCAATAGAGTACAGAAAACCAACAGTTAAGACTGTATAAAAAGGTGCAACTGAAAACTATCCTGATGTGAAAGGAAGGTAGCAAAAATGGTAAAAAACAAACAAGGCACTCTCAGAAGCTCTTTAATGACTTGAAAAATCCAAACAGAAATCCTAAACAAGAATAGAAATATAGAAAAATTGCTAAGAATGAATACAAAAGATTGATACAAGTATATACAAAAATAGAAAGTTTAAAGGCACAAAATAAGATACATGTAGCAGAAGACATGCAATGAACTAGAAAAAGTTCCTTTAAATCATTAGGAGAAAGAGAAAGACAAAGAGAAAAGTATTAATCCTTTAGGGTATGTCTACACAGCAAAGCTACTTCTAAATAACTTCCCTAGCATCTACACAAGCCAACTGCTATTTCGAAATTAATTCAAAACAGCGGAGGGCTTATTTCAAAATTGGTAAATCTCATTCCACGAGGCATAGCGCCAATTTTGAAATTGCTATTTCAAAATAAGCGCTGTGTAGATACTTATTTTGAAATAGGGGGCCTTCTGCCCTTCCCAGGGTGCCTGGTTCCGGCTGGCCTTAAATGTGATTCAGTGTCCAATCAGTGTGGCTGAGCTTTTTGAGAATAGCAAAAAGCTATTTCGAAATGCATTGTGTGTACACGCATTATTTTGAAATAACATTTCAAAATAACTATTTCGAAATTAGATATTTCGAAATAATGCAGTAGTGTAGACATACCTTTACTTAGTAGGGAAAATGATCTAACAATGAATGACATCAAGAAGGCTGAGGTCTAGGACAGGAAGTTACTCACCCTGTGAAGTAACAATTGTTCTTCGAGATGTGCCCCGTGGGTGCTCTACTAGAGGTGTTGGGTCCTGTCCCGGTGCCGCGGCTCGAGATTTCTCATAGCTGTGCTTCGCCGGCTCACGCATGCATGCTTCCCCAGCGAGGCGTTCACACCTTTGATCAGCCGTGCGCGAGCTGGCAACCATCAGTTCCTCTCACCCGCTCATCTGAAAGAAACAAATAAACAATTCCGGAGCAGGGAGGAAGGTCGGGTCGTGGAGCACCCATGGGGCACATCTCAAAGAACAATCATTACTTCACAGGGTGAGTAACTTCCTCTTCTTCGAGTGGCCCCGTGGGTGCTCCTCTCTAGGTGACTCCGGAGCAGTACCTAGGACAGAGTTAGAGCGCTGCGGAATCAAGACTACCAGCATGATTAAGTAATGCTATGGCCACAGAAGAGTCTGAAACAAACTGATTGATTATAGCATAATGCTTCATAAAAGTCACATTAGAAGACCATGTTGCTGCTCTGCAAATGTCACAAAAAGACACTCCGCTCAGAAAAGCTGTGGTCGTAGCTGAAGCCCTCGGAAGAGAAGGGAGAGGCTTCCCTCGTAGCGAGTGACACATGGATATACATGAAACTATCAGCCTGGAGATGCACTGATAAGATAGAGGTTGTCCCTTTGAACGGTGTGCTAATGATACTATTATACGGTTTGTCTTTCTAAAAGCCCGCGTTCTATCAATGTAAAATGCTAAGGATCTCCTCACGTCCAATGTGTATAGCAGCGCTGCTTGTGTTGAGGTATGGGGGTTAGGCGAGAAACATGGTAAAACCACCGGCTCATTTATATGGAATTCAGAAGAAACCTTCAGAATAATCGCCGGATAGGTCCTCAACGTCACCGAATCCTTGGAAAAAATTGTATATGGAGAAAAGGCCATAAAAGCTGCTCTCTCACTCACTCTGCGAGCAGATGTGAGGGCTAGGAGGAAGAGAAGCTTGACAGTAAGTACGTACAACAGTACTGTAGCCAAGGGCTCAAAGGGAGGACGAGTCAAAGTTTGTAGGACTAGATCCAAGTTCCATAGAGGAGAAGGAGGTCTCTACAGAGGATTAAGGTTCGAGAGCCCCTTCAAAAATCTTTTTGTAATGGGGTGCACAAACAAGGAGACATCTCCATCCCTACGATGGAACACATTAATTGCTGCCAAATGTACTCGCAGAGATGTGACTGCCAGGCTATTGTCATTCAGTTGCAAGAGGTATTGTAATATACAAGGTAGAGTTGCAGAACGAGGATCTACATCATTATCCACGCACCATGCCTGGAACCTGGACCACTTACCTGTATAAGCTGATCAGGTAGATTGTTCCCTACTATGCATTAAGACTTCCCTGACTCGCTGAGAACAGGACTGCTCGGAGATGGTAAACGAACAAGCATCCACGCCGTGAGGTGCAAAACTTCGGGTCTCAGGTGACTGAGAGATCCGTTGTCTTGAGTCAACAGAGTCAGAACAAAAGGCAGAGGATAAGGTGCTCTCACTGACATACAGTGGAACATTGGAAAAAAAGGCTGATGAGCCCACGCCAGAGCTCAAAGGATTACTCAGGCTCTGTCTGTGTTGATCTTCTCAAGAACCTTGGAAATTAAGACTAATGGGGGAAAGGCATATAGTAATGACCTTCCCCAGTGGAGAAGGAAGGCGTCCCCCAGAGAGTGATGTCCTATTCCGGCTCTTGAACAATAGGCGGGACATTTCATATTGTGTTCCGTTGCGAATAAATCTATAGCTGGAAATACAAGTCAGTACGTCCGTTCAAATCTCCCACTCGTGGTCGTGAGGGAAACGCCTGCCAAGAGAGTCTGCTATTAAGTTGTCGACACCTGGAAAATACGAAGCTGTTAGAATAGTGTTGTTGGTGATACGCCAATTCCATAATCGAATGCTCTCCGCACAAAGAGAACGAGGCCGGGAACCTCCTTGTCTGTTGATATAAAACATGGTTGACACATTGTCCATCAAAATCCTGGTAGTTGTATTCTGAATCTGTGACCAAAAATGCTTGCAAGCATGGCGTACCGCTCTCAACTCGAGGCCATTGATATGCAATAGCATTTCCTGTGTCGACCATCGTCCCTGGACTGTGCCACTGTTATGTGAGCCCCCCAACCCATTAGGGAAGCATCTGTTGTTATCTGTTTTGTAGGTTTTGTAGGAAATGGGACGCCCGCAAGAAGATTGGCCAGGTTTACCCACCACTGTAGGGACTCCCAGACATGCTGCGGCACCTATTGGCCTGTGAACACTGTGCTTTGCTGGAACGTAAACGGTGGCCAGCCAGTGCTGGAGGCAATGAAAACGTAACCTTCCGTTGTGTACTATGACGGTGGCAGCAGCCATATGCCCCATCAACTGTAGATAGACATGCGTGGGAATTGTCGGAGCGTGTACTACAGTGTGCACCAGATCTTTGATTGCCGTAAAACATTCCGTTGGTAAGTATGCTCGTGCCATGGTGGAATCAAGTCGTGCGCCTATAAAAACGAGGTTCTGGGATGGAACTAGTGATGACTTCTTCACGTTTATGACAAGACCCAAAGCAGCAAATGTGCTGGACACTGTTTGAACCATATGACATGTTTCCGAAAACGTTGTGCCTCTGATGAGGCAATCGTCCAAATATGGGAAGATTGTCACTCCCAATCTGCACAGATAGGCTGCAACCATTGCCAATGTTTTGGTGAAAACCCTGGGAGCCAGACCAAAGGACAGGACTTTGTATTGATAGTGCTCGTTCCCCAATTGAAAACGGAGGAAACGTCTGTGAGCCACGTGGATAGCTATGTGGAAATAAGCGTCTTGTAAGTCGAGGACTACAAGCCAATCCCCTTTGTTCAACGACGGAATGATAGTTGTTAAGGTTACCATCTTGAAACGAAACTTCCGAAGGTGCCGATTTAGCTTTCGAAGGTCTAGAATGGGTCTCCAGCCTCCTGAATTTTTGGTGTGAGAAAATATCGGAAATAAAAGCCTTTTCCCCAGAACTGCTTGGGAACTCTCTCTATTGCCCTAATGTCGAGCAAAAGTTGAACTTCCTGTTGTAGCAGTTGCTCGTGAGATGGGTCCCTGAAAAGGGATGGGGCAGAGGGAGTGGTAGGAGGAAATAGAGAAAAAGGGAATGGAAAGGCCGGACTGCACTACTTCTAGTACCCATCTGTCCGTGGTGATGTCGGACCAACGATGGTAAAATGACCGTAGGCAATGATGAAAAAGATGGATAGTCTTGTCTTCCGTGTTGATTGCAGGTAGCTGGCTTGCATCATCAACAGACAAGTCAAATTTGCTGTTTAGTTGATGATTGATTGGTGGAACGGCCCTGTTGGGGTTGTTTGCGCTGAGGACATTGTATAGGGCGTTGATTGTTGAAGGAATGTGATTGTTGTCTGGAGAAATTAAAATCATATCTTCATTGATAAGGAAAATAACGTCTACGTTTGAAGGAGGAAGTGTACATCCCAAGTGTACGTAGAGTGGTGCGTGAATCTTTTCCCGAGTGGAGGACATCGTCGGTGTTCGTCGCAAAAAGCTTAAGCTTTTCAAACGGTAGGTCCTCAACCTTGCTTTGCATCTCCTTTGGGGCTCCTGCAGATGACAGCCATGATGATCTCCTCATGGCAATACCTGTGGCAGTAGCTCTAGCCACGACCATGGCTATTTGCAGTGCTGTACGACATGATGTGTACCCTTCTTGGACTATTGCCTTCAAGAATGGCTTCTCGTTGTCCGGGAGATGATGAAGTAACTCCGCTAATTTGGAATAATTATCGAAATTATGATAGACAGATGGGCCAAATTATTTGTGATGCGCAGTAGAAGTGTGGCTGAGGAGTAGACCTTCCTACCAAAAATGTCCAATTTTTTTGTCCTTGTCCGGAAGCGTATTTTTGTACTGTGGCACTTTAGCCCTACGTTGTGCTGTGTCCACTACTAACGAGTTAGGCTGAGGATGATTGAACAAGAAGTCCAATCCTTTCGTCGGTACAAAATATTTCCTGTCGGCCTTTTTACTCGTAGGTGTAACCAATGTTGGGGTCTGCCATATCTCATCTGCCACTTCCATGATCGCATCATCAATAGGTAAGGCGATCTTTGCACGTTGCTGTGGACGGAGGTTTTTCAAGAGACGGTGCTTTTAACCAGAACGTCCATTAGCTGTATTTCCTGAGTGCCCGCCACACGTTTAAAGAGGTCTTGGAATTGTCTCAGATCATCCGCTGAAGAGACGTCAGCTGGAAATATCGCCTCATCCAGAGATGACTAGGAGCAGTCTGCTGGAGAAGTTTCCAGTTTGGGGTCTTCAACATCAGACAACTGCCCCTCTTCCGGCTCGGACTGGTCTACTTGGATTGTTAGACTCTTAGATGGAGAAGGTGAGTCTAGGTGCTGTGATTGATGAGGTAAGTATTTTGCACTCAATAGTTGACAAATGCAAGAGGATCCCCTACAGGAGGACGACGTACGATCACACTGGGGACGATCATCATATGGTCTATGGTAGCTGTCATAATAGCGCTCAGAACGCAATGGGGAGGAGTGGTGTGATGAGCGTGCACTACCATGCTGGATATAATAGACGTGGCATGGGGAGCTTCTACCAGGCTCGTATCTTGAGGATCGACCATGTGAATGGGACCGTGAACAGGACCGACATGTTTCTAGATACACTGTGTCCCTATAATTATGCCGTCCATACATGACCCATGTAGGAGAAACACTATAGTCACAACAGCGACCGTACCTTCGCGGTGAAAAATCTGGAGACAGGGATCTGTCTCTATAATGAATCTTTGATAATGCCTTCCTATGTAGGGAGGTGTCTTCCGCCCTAACAGCCACAGGAGAGCCAGACACCGAACAGCAGTGGAGCGGTGCCGGGGAAAGCAGCTGTTGCTGCGTTGATGCTGGTGCTGACAGAGTGTCCGGTGCCAGAGTCAGTAGTGAGGCTGAGGCACCAAGACCTTCTGCCTCGGAGCACGGTGCCAGAGGAGATGGTGCCGTAGAGCACAGTACCGCCATAAGCGGGGCCAGTGAGGCAAGTGCTGTTATAGCTGGTGCCGCTGAAGCTGGTGCAGAGCAGCTGGTCAATTGCGGCACTGCCGTCAATTTCACAGAGTGCTCAGCTGAGGTCGGTGCAGACTCGCCATCTAGCTGCGGCACTGCTCCTGATGACGGCGCCGAAGCTGCTCTTGCTCTCGGCAGTGGGGGCTCTGTGATGGCTGCCCCAGCAGATTGTCCAGACCCCCCGGGGGTCATTTTGGATGCCCCTGAAGCCGTTGCAGCTGCTGAAGGAAGGGATCGTGCTAGGGACAGCTTTGAGCGCTTTGAGCCGGCTGGTCCCGGGGAAGCCGCCTGGTCCCGGGGTAGCCACCCTGCATTTTTGTTCAGGGGCTTTTGTGGCTGCAGAAGGGATCGGGTCAGGCTGCAATGCCTTCCCGAACATCAGCATTCTTATCTTCATCTCCCGCTCCCTCCGGGCTCTCGATGTTAATTTTCTACAGTGAGAGCACTTCGAGGACATGAGCTTCCCTCAGGCACCTAATGCAGGTGTCATGGCCGTCAGCCACTGGCAAGTGCTCACGGCATGCCAAACACTTTTTAAAACCAGTCGATCCAGGTATTTTCAAAATGAGTCTAAGGGACCTACTGTTTTTTTATCAGGCTTCCTGCTTCTAATGTACTTAAAAAACATTTTGCTATTTCTTTTTGCATTTTTGGCTAGCTGTTCCTCAAAATCTTTTTTTGCTTTTCTTATTATATTCTTACACTTGATTTGACAGTGTTTATGTTCCTTTCTATTTATCTCACTAGGATTGGACTTCCACTTCTTAAAAGATACCTTTTTGTCCCTCACTGCTTCTTTTACGTGGTGGTAAAGCCACGGTGACTCTTTTTTAGGTCTCTATGTTTTTTAATTGGGGTATACATTTAAGTTGGGCTTCTATTATGGTGTCTTTAAAAAGTTTCCATGCAGCTTGCAGAGATGGCTCTAGTCACTGTGCCTTTTAATTTCTGTTTAACTATCCTCCTCATTTTTGTGTAATTCCCCTTTTTGAAATTAAATGCCAGAATGCTGGACTGCAGAGGTGTTCTTCCCACCACTGGAATGTTAAATGTTTATTATATTATGGTCACTATTCCCAAGAGGTCCTGTAATGGTTATCTCCTGGACCTGATCCTGCGCTCCACTCAGGACTAAATCGAGAATTGCCTCTCCCTTGTGGGTTCCTGTACCAGCTGCTCCAAGAAGCAGTCATTTAAGCCATTGAGAAATTTTATCTCTGCTTCTCTTCCTGAGGTGACATGTATCCAGTCAATATGGGAATAATTAAAATCCCCCATTATTATAGAGTCCTTTATTTTGGTAGCCTCTCTAATCTCCTCAGCATTTCAATGTCAGTATTGCTATCCTGGTCAGGTGGTCTATAATATATCCCTACTGCTAAATTCTTATTATTGGAGCATGGAATTAATATCCATAGCGATTCTATTCAACATGTTAATTCATTTAATATTTTTATTTCATTTGATTCTACATTATCTTTCACATACAGTGCCACTCCGCTACCCACACGGCCTGCTCTATCCTTCCGATATATTTTATAGCCCGGTATGATTGTGTCCCACAGATTTTCCTCATTCCACCAGGTTTCAGTGATGCCTATTATGTCTATCTCCTCCTTTAATACGAGGTATTCTAGTTCACCCATCTCATTAGTCAGACTCCTAGCATTTGTGTAGAAGCACTTTAAAAATTTGCCACTGTTTGTCTGCCCTTCCCTGATGTATTGGATTCCTTTATATGAGGTACTCAAACACAATTAACAACAAGATAGAAAGGAATGCAAGACAAAATCAGGAAAGAATGGGTTAAATAATATTTAGAAAAGTTAGATGTACTTAAGACAGCAGGGCCTAACAAAATTCATCCTGCAGTACTTGACAAACTAACTGAAGCAATCTTGGCACCAGGAATAATTATTTTCAAGAATTCAGAAGATGAGTTAGGTCCCAGTGGAGTATAAAAGGGCAAATATAGTACCAATCTTTGAAAGGGGGAACAAAGATGACCTGGGAACTTATAACTCAATCAATCTAATTTCAATACATGGAAAGGTACTGGAACAAATTATTAAATAATCAATTTGTAAGTATGTACAGAATAAACCGGGTTATACAGAAGAGCCAAGAAGAAATAATTTCAAGAAGAAATGATTTCAAAGCAACCTAATTTCCTTCTCTGGCAAGATTACTGTCTTATTAGATAGAAAAGAAATAGCAGAAATGTTATATCTTGATTTCAGTAAGGCTTTTGACACAATCAAACATGAGGTTCTCATAAGCAAACTAGAGAAAAGTGGTCTAAATGAAATTACCTTAAAGTAGGAACAAATGGTTTAAAAGACAATACTCAAAGACCAGTTATCAATGGTTCCCTGCGAGGTTGGCAGGTTTTATCTACTAGGATACGTCTACACAGAAGCATTATTTCGGAATAACTAACAATATTCCAAAACAACAAAGAGTGTGTGTACACAGCAAACCATTATTTCGAAATAATGGCAAGCTGGAGGAGTTCTTGCTCCAACTCCTGTAACCCTCATTTCACAGGGACTATGTCTACTCTTCCGGATTTTGCTGGTAGAGAGTATGGAAATGAAGTGCTGATTAGCATTTTGTTGTGCTTCATTTGCATACCCTATTCAACCCATTTTTGCGCAAGGGGTTTTTGTGCAAAAACAAGCAGTGTGGACATTTCCTTTTTGCGCAAAATCCCCTTTTTGGGCAAGATTCTTATCCCTCTCTTATCCTGGCGAGGGATAAGGAAGTTGTGCAAAAAGGGGGTTTTGCACAAAAAGGAAACGTCCATTCTGCTTGTTTTTGCACAAAAACCCCTTGTGCAAAAACGTCTCAAATAGATTATGCAAATGAAGCTCAACAAAATACTAATCAGTGCTCCATTTGCATACTCTCTGCTAGCAAAAGCCGGCAGTGTAGACAAAGCCAAGGAGTAAGGGAAGTCAAAGGAAGAGTGTTCTTCCTTCGACTTCCTGCTGTGTAGACAGCACCAAAAGCCGAAATAAGCTATTTCGACTTCAGCTTCACAATTGACATAGCTGAAGCTGTTTAGCTTAATTCAACTTTTTCCCTGCTATGTAGATGTACCCCTAGTCTCCTATAGCCTTGGTATTAGTTAATATTGTCATTTTTGTTTTAGGTGGGTGGAAAGGATGTTTATAAAAATTGTAGATGACACTAGGTGGGAAGGGGCTGCAAGTACTTTGGAGGACAGGATTAAAATTAATGAAAGACCTTGACAAACTGGAAAATTGGTCTGAATTCAATAAGATGAAATTCAATAAAGACAAGTATAAAGTACTTCACTTAGGAATGACACATCAAATGCACAACTACACAATGAGGAATAACTGGATAAGCAGGAGTAATGCTGAAAATTATCTGAGGGCTACAGTGGATCAAAACTGAATAAGAGTCAACAGTGTAATGCATTTGCAAAAAAAGCTAACATTCTGGGGCATATTAACAGGAGGCATTGTATGTAAGGCATGGGAGGTAACTGTCCTGCTCAGCTTGGCACTGGTGACATCTCAGCTAGAGTAATGTCCATTCATTTGTGCCACACTTAAAGAAAGATGTGGGAAGAGAGAGAAAGTTATCAGAGTGGAGAAACAAAAAATGACAAAAAGTTTAGAAAACCTTACCTATGAAAGAATTGGGCATACTTAGTCTAAACAGGAAAAAACTGAAGGGGGAACTGATAAGTCTTCAAATATGTTAAATGCAACTGTTATAAAGAGTATGATAACTGATTCGTTTCCAATTGATAGAAAGTTAAAGAAGTAAAAGGCTGCAGCCAGAGTAATTTAGGTTACATATTAAGGAAAGCCTTCCTAACTGCACAGACAATTAAGTTCTGGATTAAGTTACCAAGGGAGGCTGTGGAATTTCCATCAGAGCAGTGAGCTGGACTTGGGTCATTTGGGGTGCGTCTACACTGACCTGTAGCTCAAAATAAGCTATGCAATCTGAGCTACACAAATTGTGTAGCTCATTTCAAGTTAATTTTGAAATAGACTCATAGACTTTAAGGTCAGAAGGGACCATTATGATCATCTAGTCTGACCCCCTGTACAGTGCAGGCCACAGAATCCCACCCACCCCTCCCAGAATAATCCTCTCATCAATATCTCAGATATTGATGCCTTCAAATACTTTGAAGACCCCAAGATGCAGAGAATCCTCCAGCTGTGATCTGTACCCCATGCTACAGAGGAAGGCGAAAAACCTCCAGGGCCTCTGTCAATCTATCCTGGAGGAAAATTCCTTCCCGACCCCAAATATGGCGATCAGCTAAACCCTGAGCATGTGGGCAAGACTCATCAGCCAGACACCCAGAAAATTCTCTATAGTAACTCCTATCATCCCTCCATTGACCTATTTCCCACTGATAAGGAATGGTCAATTAGTTACCAAGATCATGTTATCTCATCAAACCATCCCCTTCATAAACCCATCTAGTTTAATCTTGAAACCAGATAGATCTTTTGCCCCAACTACTTTCCTTGGAAGGCCGTTCCAGAACCTCACTCCTCTAATGGTTAGAAACCTTCGTCTAATCTCAAGTCTAAACTTCCTACTAGCCAGCTTATATCCATTTGTTCTTGTGTCCACATTGGTATTAAACTTAAATAATTCCTCTCACTCCCTGGTATTTATCCCTCTAATATATTTAAAGAGTGCAATCATGTCCCCCCCTCAGCCTTCTTTTGGTTAAGGTAAACAAGCCAAGCTCCTTGAGTCTCCTTTCACAAGACAGGTTTTCCATTCCTCGGATAATCCTAGTAGCCCTTCTTTGTACCTGTTCCAGTTTGAATTCATCCTTCTTAAACATGGGAGACCAGAACTGCACACAGTATTCCAAATGGGGTCTCACCAATGCTTTTTATAATGGCACTAACACCTCCTTATCCCTACTGGAAATACCTCACCTAATACATCCCAAGACCATATTAGCCTTTTTCACGGCTATGTCACAATGGCGACTCATAGTCATCCTATAATCAACCAGGACTCCGAGGTCCTTCTCCTCCGCCGTTACTTCCAGCTGATGTGAGTCAGAATAGAGAGTTATTCTGAAACATCCCTTACTCCTTGTGGAACGAGGTTTACAGTGACGTCGGAATAACGAGCCCTTTACATTTTGAAATAACAGGCTTGCTCAAAAGATGCAGAATAGCTGTTTTGGGATACTGGAAGTATCCCAAAATAGCTATGCAGTGTAGATGTAGCCCAGGTCATTTTTTGAACTCCTTTCCAGCCTCATATTGTTACTATTCTCTGATTCACTTTGACTTGCAAAAGTTTCTCTATTTGGTTTCCATATAGATGGGGGGGATAAGTCATACTCTGGCAGACACTCCCCATGAACTATGTAGTTCAGTGGTTCCACTCTTGTGCATTAGTTTTTGTAGGACTGGAACTGAAAGTTTTGAAATGTATTACAAACTCTCACAAAGCCAAATTTCATTATTTTTGAAAATGACTAGGAGAAATATTTACATATGTCCATACGTATGATAAACTTCTACTTAGGTGCCCAATCAAGATTCACAATAAATATTATGCAAAATCCCTGTGCAAAAGACTACAGAATAAGTTTAGACTATGTCATCTCTGGAAGTAGCAAGTTTCAAATCCTGGTACTGCTTAATGCTATTTTGGGAAGGAGATATGTACAGAAGTACTGTAACAGGACTGGTAACAAGAGGACAGGTTTAAACTAAAATGAACAATCAATAAAGTAAAAAATTGCTTTATGCTGAAACTGGAATTTGTGAGCGTGCGTGGCTAGGTGCACTGAATTTAATAGAAAATGACCACTGTGCAAATGTCAGAAATATCCTCCAGCCATCTCTCTCCCAAATAGTTTGTAAAAATTAACAAGTAATTCAATTTTAAAAATTCCTTCTTTTTTCTGTGGTTATGAGCAAAGTCAGAGAGCAGCTACTTTGCACTCAGTAGTCCCAAAGAAAACACATTGATGGCTCATTTATTCTGAAATTATTAGAATTTAGAACAATGCATTTTTATTCATGCAGTTGTCTCCACAAAAAGTACAAATATTAAAGAATCTGTAACTAATGTAATCCAATGCAATTTTTTAATTCACAAAGTATTAGCAAAAAGCATTCATGCCTCCCTTCATTTTAGCAAAAAGCTAGTATAATTTTATCAACTCTGACTACTGAAGTGAATGGAAGATACTTCTACATATCTAAGGGTTTTGTTGAGCTTCACAACTTTAAACTTCTTTTTGTTAAAAAAGTATTATTCTTAACTTTTATTTATAATTTAAAAATAACTAAATTGGTTTGATATCAGAATTAGAGATCTAGGATCAAATTCTTCTTTTTGTATGCTGCATATCTCAGATCCTTGCACAACTTCTGTAATCAATCACAGCTCTGTCATGTAATTAATATGAATATTGATTTGTTATTAATATAGTAGTATCAAACACTTTATATCTGTGCAGTGGAAGATGGGTGCCTCCTGATTTGCACAGAAAAAAGTCAGCTAAAGAGGTGGGCAACATAAGCAACATTTATCTTCTTGAAAGTAAGCTCCTGAAAAAAAAGAGTTTGAAATTTAAAAATGAAGCATAGCATATTCTCAGAATCCCTTAATCCCAACCCTAGGAATACTTTGCATTTTTATTAGTAAATCCTACTATATAGAGACATTAATGAAGACATGACTCAAATCAGGACTTACATTGTACACTGAAAATCGTTAAAGAGAAAATATAGCTACAGATAGCAGTTAGAATATTCCTATTGCAATGGTATATTATCTCCTTGAATAGAGAACATTTGACATTCTTTAACTAACAGCCAATTTTGGGAAGCACAATAATTTTCATATAAAAGAGAAACTACATTCTTGTTTTAAAGAATCCTATTAAATGTGTTTAAATTACACCAGTATTTTCACATTTAATAATATATGAAATTATATATGACATTAGTAATAAAAAACTTTTTGCATGATATGCACTCCAGTACTTTACATGGGAAAAGGGAAAAAGATTAACAATACTCTTGTAGCAACAAAGAACACATTTGCAGCAAACCATATGTATAATTTCAAAAGATCAAAACAGAATTAACTCATATACACCAGAAGATTTGAATGATGTCTTATCTGTATTATTTGTGAGCTACAGCAAAACATCAGAGTTGCCAGCACCAGAGTTATGAACTGACCAGTGAACACACATTTGGAATCAGAAGTACAAAATCAGACAGCAGCAGAGACAAAAAACAAACAAACAAACGAGACAAAAAAAAGCCAATATGACGCATTACATGTTTAAAGTAAACTACTAAAAAAATAAAAGGATAGTTTTAAAAAGATTTGACAAGGTAAGGAAACTGTTTCTGTGCTTGTTTCATTTAAATTGAGATATTTAAAAGCAGAATTTTCTTCTGCATATTAAAGTTTGAAAGTTGTATTAAGTCACTGTTCGGTTGTGAACTTTATAACTCTGAGGTTAAACTGAATGCGACAATCATAAGTTTAGTTTTCTTCAACAGTTGTTGATAGCTACAATATTTATTTTGCTTCAGTTTTATGTAATCTTACCATTAAAAAGAAATAAAAAGTATGTTTTACAAATATTTTGCCATCAACCCAAATTAGTTGCAATGAGAAGATAATCAACACAAATTATACCTCCAGACCACAGAAAGACTTCTATTCCTCTTCATTTCAAACATAAATTAAACTACAAAATACATATTTACAAGTCTCAGATGCCTTTTCAATTAACATTATTTACATTGTGTCTCTGCTTTATTTTCCACTTAAATGTAAACGTTCTCAAAGCCATGTTATAAAACAGACATTAATGAGCTGACTAGATCAAAAAGAAACTCATTACTTCTATCTTTATAAAACTTGTCTTGCTTTATAAAGACATCAAGTCTTTGTTTTACAGCTCATAAAATGTAAATCTTACCAGCTAAAGTACCTTTTATTGAATCTTAGTTTCTTTCTAAAATGTCAGAAGAACAGGTACTTCAATACCACAAAAAGATAGCACACAGCACTTGTCCACACTAACTGTCAGGCAACAGCTGCTCCGTTTAAAGCTACAAACTGGCAAAATACATAACTCACATGCTTTGTGTAAGCCATGAAGAAGACATGCATTTGGCTCACTTGCTAAAAGGTCAGGTTACCACCTCCCTAGATAAAAGTTGAAATACTGGGACTCATATGGGAGGAAGTTTGACACTTAAAGTCTACCAGGCATCCTGCTAGGATTGAGCCTTTGAATTTGATAACCCAATTATAAATAAAATCTGTTTTAATCGTGTTACATTTTTGTACTTGTGTCTTATATATGAAATAAGGTTGTTTACTCACTACACTGCACAAGTGAAATTTATTTTTATCGATGCTATTAAAGTAGGCAAACGGTAATTGTTACAGGGCCCACAACATCACAGAACCCTCAAGCAGCAAAGCACAGCAACATAGGCAAGTCCTGCCTTGGCTATTCCTTCAGACCTGAGTTACCCACTTTTTTTTTTACCGCAGACCAGAAAGTAGCCATCTCTCCCCCCAAAAAAGAAATAATGTCCCTCACAAAGTCACAGTTATGTCTGTTTCTGAATGTCACTTGATTAATATAAGTGCATCTTTTCACAGGCCCCTTAAAGTGAAACAGTTTGCAAAACTCCAACTAAAATCAGTTAAAAAGATGTTCACCATTTAAATGTCTCTATCCCAGCTCCCCTGTACCACAAGCTCACCTACCTAAGGAGCAAAAATCCTTGTTTCATAATACCTTTGCCACTATTCCAGGGCCTCTACCATTCTGGCCATTCTCTAAGCACCTTACAAGTCCTCTGCTACAACCCTCTCCTCAAGACTTCTGTGAGAAAGCATCCCAGTCCCATCCTCCACACTTCCTTTGCCTGTGAGTCCTACCCATCATAGTCCTCCAGAACCATCCAGTTCTCTTGGGTTTGGCCTGCTTCTGGCTAAGCCAGATCTTCCCCTCTCCTGAAAGCCTTCTGCTACATAGGATTCCCAGTCCTGTTTCATCAACCAGACCTGTCTCATCAACTCTCTTCTGTTCTTTCTTAATTACCATTCTGCCCCTCCCCTTGCATCAGCTCCTAGCTCAGGGCTGGGCAAAATATGGCCTGGAGGCTGGATCCGGCCCGCCAAGCCACTGGATTGGGCCCAGTGGGACACATGCAGCCCATCAGCCACAGGTTGCACAGCACTGTTTTTAGCACTCCAAAGCATGTAGATTAGGTGTGTGTTTTTTTAATTACAGGACTTCCTGCCTGAAACTGCCAATATGTATCCCCATTCCAATTTTATTAATAAAGTGATATGGCATCAACTTAGACACTTTGACAGCCTAGGAGCCAAAGTAGTTATTTGTATAGCTTAGAAAAGTGTGTGTGTGTGGGAGGGAAGACCCTTGATGAATTTTTCAGCAAATCTGATTCACTGTAAAAATAATATTAATATTTATAAAGAGAGAGCCATCTCTTAGACTGCATTTACATTAGCAAATTACACAAATATCATAATTCTCCATTGGTCACAGCTATAGTAGTATTTTTATTTCTGTTTCATTACATTCCAACTTTTACCACTGCTACAAACAGCAGAACTACAAAAGTGGAAAATCAGTTTTATAACATTAGATAGAGTGGAGAAGACTTAAGGAGAGAACGCCGCCATAAGAAACTTAGGGCTGCCAGATGGTTTCAACAAAAATACCGGACACACTTGACATTACATCACAATCTACATTACATCTTATTTAGAAAATACTGGACATTTATATTTTATCAATTTGTTTCCCAAACAGAAAGCTCAAATACTGGACTGTCCCGTTCAAAACCGGACACCTAGCAACTCTAAAGAAACTTCTCTCAATTTCCCCTATAAGTTCAAGAAAACTACCCAGAAATGGAACTCAAACACTTAAAGGTGATTTGCTTATATGCTGCATGTATTTGTTTGTTTGAAGAAACCTCTTTTGACTTTTTGGTATGGAATTGGAAATTGAGCCTTGCATTAAAAATGCCATGTTTTGGTTTCTTAGATCTGTACTTAAATATCTGATGTGGTTTCAATGCTACAGTTGAAGATTATTAAATATATATCCCGGAGGAATTTATATTAAATATTTCAATGCAAGATTCATCATAGAAGTAAAGGAGAGAGACAATTACGTTAATGAAAAATTAAAAAAATAAATTTTAGTTCATTATTTCTCTACTGATAGAGAATAAAAATAGCTCATTGCAGACATTTTGAGTGATTACAGAATAATTGGTAGAAGAATATTAGATTTATTTGGAAAGCAAATGTCTGTTTGAAAGGCTAAAGAAAATTCAGAATCTCATTTGGTTTTTATATGAAAACTGTATAGAATACTTTATAATTTAACGAAAAGCACAAATTAGTGTCCCACATATTTTATCTGATCATAAATAAATTAAGTATTTACTGTAAATGTAGTGTTGATTTCTTTCTCATTTGTTTACTGAACCAAAACCTCAAGGGAAACTTTACTGATGATTCAAAGTCTTGAGATCCTTAGGATTTTTTGTTTGGGGATTTTGTTTTGCTTTGTTTTTGCTTCTGACTGACAAGCTAACAGCTAACATAAACATACCGAGCAAGTTCTATTCTACACTATAAATGTTCCCATGGACATTACTTTTACAAAGCTTATTCAAATGAGTTTTTAGGCTTTTAAAATAATACAAAATATAAATATGCTTTAAAAGATTAACTAATGTACTAAAAATTCCATTTTTTCAGACCAATTAAACTTCATAAAATGTACAAACTTTCATTTTAAAATTAACTTCAGCATTTGCACATATTATAGATCTCTTAGTCATGGCCCACTCATATCAACAAATCCTTTATTCCACAAGTGAATTTCTTTTATTTTTATAAGAAAACTGTAGAGAATATCTTAGAATTCAACCAAAAGCACATATTAGTACTCATATATTTTCTCTGATCATAAATAAATTAGGTTTTTATTATTGTAGTGTTGATTTATTTCTCATTTGTTAGATGAACCAAAACTTCAAGGGAATTTTTAGTGATGACTCAAAGTCTTGAAGTCTTTGGAGTTCCTTCCAAGAGAGGAAATCTAATATGGTCAGACTCATGCCCTGCATAAGCTACCTTCTGCTGGTAGAAACAACGGCTAAAGATCCTACTAAAAAAATGCCTAAAGCAGCAGCGGACTTAGCTACACAAAGACAGCACCTTCTCTGCCTGAGCCTTAGCAGGGAAAGGGGTAAGGAGGGGCTCAAGGCAGGTGATGGGGGTGGCTGCTGTCTTCTCCCTGGTGGCAGCCTAGGGCAGAGGGGACTACACACCCCACCCATCGGCTTGTCCCTGGAAGATAGCAGGGGCTCTCTCTCCCTGGCTTCTCCCAGAGCATGGAGAGCTGGTGAGGGCTATCTTTTGGGCAGTGGGACCCCACTTACCTGATCTTCTGTCAGGGAAGATGGCAGAGAACCAGCCCTGCTGATCATTCCCTTGCTGGTATGGCTGCCCCAGTAGACACCCCGCAGGACAGCTCTGCCCTGCGGGGTTGCTGCCCTCAGTAGTTACTCTCATATCACGTCTCCGAACAGCAACCATCCCTTTGTACGTTATGAAAAACTGTCCGTCTCCCAGGGCTTCCAATTTTCCTGACCTTGCTTTAAGTTACAGTAACATGAAGCTCCATACCAAATTTGGTGGATCTAGCTCATAACATTTAGGAGGCATTCTTAAATAAATGGACTCACAGACAGACACATAGACAGAGACACACATTAAAATATCTGTATTTATACATATAGATCGTGTAGATTTTGACAAGACATGGTAACTTTCAGTAAAAATATGTTTCTGGTTCATTTGACAGAGAGTGTGAAATGTCTCTTGAACGCATATCCAAAATTGTGACAACTTATTAAGAGACCTTTAACTCCTATCTCATCAATATTTGTCAACATCTTTTATACAGCAGATATCTTTTCTACCATCTTTTATACAGCATATCCTAAAGTACTTTGCAATCACCCAAAACAACACAAAAAGTAACTGTGTTGACCTAGATAAAGAACACCAAATTAATCTAATATATAAAGGAGAATGTTCGTGTGCTAATAACTTGGACACTATAAGAGCTACCGCAACCAAACTTTGCATGGGATAACCTTTTATCCAGGAGAAGATTGTAAGGTACTGTGGGAGGCAAGAGATGAGAGATCGACGCCTCTCCCCTGGGCTGCACAGAGCTTGGCAGTGCGGGGAGAAGCGGCTTCCCGGGGGGACAGTCGCTCACTAAGTCCGGCAGAGGGACAAGGAAGCGGAGGGCGGGCTCGGGCACTAGCAGCAGTCGCGCGACTCCCTTCCCCCTCCCTCTCCTCAGGTACCTCACCTCAGTTATATCAACTGTCAACTTATATTTCAACAATGTATACTGACAAAGCGCAAGGACAGTCACTTAACGTAGTTGGAATTGATTTGGAGACATCTTGCTTTTCACATGGACAACTCTATGTTGTATGTTCAAGAGTTGGAAGTGGAAAAAATCTGTACATATTTGTTACGAATAATGAAACAAAAAATATAGTTTACAATAAAGTTTTTGATGATAACATGTAAAATTGGTTGTTTTATACTTTTTATATATATATTTTTTAATCCCTATAGAACTACCTTTCAAAAAACGATAATGGACTACTGTTTTTCTGAATTTTGTTCCTCCACTTTCCCAAGCAACGCTGGGTAACTCCCACTAGTATTTCACTAAACAAAAGAATGCACTGCTCCATAATGATTAATCACTCCCTTTAATCTTTGCTTTATATAATGCTATTTTGATCAATTATGGCAGTTATTAAGATTTAGATAGCTACAACAGATCAAAGAAATGTTTAAACTTAAATTTATTTTAAGATTATTCTAGATTTTTCCATATTTGCATTAGGGATGAGAATGGTTAACTGGTAACTATCACCCTACCTGGGTGATGCTTACCAGTTCTGATTAACTAATAACCAGTGGGGGCTGAAGAAACTCCCTGCCTTCCATGGACAGGGAGCTGCTCCAGCCCCACAGGGGACCGGCCATGATCTGGTGCTACTCTTGTCCAGAGCAGCCACTGTCCACAGCAAACCCAGGCACCCTTGCAGGCAGAAGCAGCCTCTGTCCGTAGGGAGCCCAGGCCCGCCAAATACAGGGGCTACTCTGGCAGGGTCTGGGAGCCAGGAGCTACCGGTGGTCCTAGCGCCAGCACATTGAATGGGAGCTGGCAACCAGTCCCACAGTGGGGCTGGGGGTGGGAACTCCATGGCTTGGTGCTGCCCTAGCCAAGCTGGAGCAGTCCCCAGCCCTGATCCTGCTTTAATATGTTAACAGGTTAAACATTAGGTCAACCTAATGTTTAACCAGTTAAACAGAGGTGAAAGTAAGTTGGTATGCCCCAGTGTGCAGATGTATTAAGAGCAAGTTGCGCTCTGGCAAGAGCTGTCTGGGGCATGCTGCTCTGCAGAGGCAGGCAGGCAATTTAGAGGGGCTGGCTGGGGGCATGGTGTAGGGGAAGAGTGCACACTCCCAGCCGGGCTACTGGGGAGAGCTGGCAGCAGCTCCTATCTGGTCACAGCACCTGGCCCTGCCAGGGGAGTGAGGTGTGGAATTGGCTTGCCCCTGTCCAGCCAGGCTGTGCCTATGGCCCTGGCCCCAGCCTGCCACAGGAAGGGCTGGAGATGGTCCCACTCCTGCTGCAGCAGCCCGGTCTCAGCCTCACTCCTGCTGGAGAGTAGGGTATGGAATTGGCTCCTGTCCAGCCAGTCCATGTTTGCAGCTTCCTAGCTCTAACCCCTGTCTGCCGCAGTAGGGGCTGGTGGCAACCCAGCTCTGGCCTCACTCCTGGGATTGGGGGGGACAGAATTGGCCCCTGTCCACCCGCAGTTGCAGCAGCCCAGTTCTGGCCTCAGCACTAGGATGGGCCCATGGTCTGCTCCCCATCTGACGTGGCAAGGGTTGATGTTAGTGGCCAACTCTGGACCAGGTAAGTTAACCTGGCATCCCCCACACCCTAACCCTGTGCCTCCTGCACTCCCCCACACCCCAACTGACTTCTGCACCTCCTCCTTCACACAGCAACCCCTTACCCTGAGCACCTCATACACCCCAACTGACTGCAATTCTTTCTCCACTCTCCAACTCCCTGCCCTGAGCCCCTCACACACCCCAACTCTGACTCCTAAACCCACTATGTCCCCAACCCTATCTCCTGCACCTCTTCCCACACCCCCAGCCCCCATCCACTGCACCCCTCTGCCATGAATCTCCTGCACACCACACCACACTTAAATGTCTTACAGGTACTATTGTATTGCAATCTTCTCTCCCTTCCCCCCCCCCCCGAGGGGGGCAGGTTGTGACAGTACTGTACCTGTAAGAAATTTAAGTTACTTTCACCCACAAAGTTAACTGATTAACGGGGATTTTACATCCCTAAGGGTATGTCTACACTACCACCCTAGTTCGAACTAGGGTGGTTAATGTAGGCAACCGAAGTTACAAATGAAGCCCGGGATTTGAATTTCCCGGGCTTCATTTGCATCTTACCGGGAGCCGCCATTTTTAAAGTCCCGCTAGTTCGGACTCCGTGCCCGCGGCTACACGCGGCATGGAGTAGGTAGTTCGGATTAGGCTTCCTATTCCGAACTACCGGTACACCTCGTCCTACGAGGAGTAACGGTAGTTCGGAATAGGAAGCCTAATCCGAACTACCTACTCCGTGCCACGTGTAGCCGCGGGCACGGAGTCCGAACTAGAGGGGCTTTAAAAATGGCGGCGCCCAGCAAGATGCAAATGAAGCCCGGAAATTCAAATCCTGGGCTTCATTTGCAACTTCGGTTGCCTACATTAACCACCCTAGTTCAAACTAGGGTGGTAGTGTAGACATACCCACATTTAGATGTATAAAACATTGGCAACCAGTTTTCCAGAAACTTTTAAATAAATGTATATAATTCTGTTTTTATAAACATTTTCTAGTCTTATTTATGTTACCGCTACTGCTGTACTATGATTAAACTTACACTCTCCAGTTCTTCCTCTTATCCCATTCCAATCTATTCACCTAATCACTGCTTTAAATTTCCTTCTTTTGCACTCAGCTTCATGCCTTCCTTTTGCTTATACATGGAGCCTCCTTTCTGTCCCACTATAACTTCTCCCTTTTCTCCTACAAGTCCCACCTCAAAAGGAAGGGAGGTATATAAGCAAACTTCTTCGATTGTAATAATAAACGAATCCTTCAAGTCTTGTACATAGTTACCTAAACTTTGAGTTCTTACTTCTGACACCCACTTAGCCATATTCTACCCAATGTTATAATCTACTCACCCCTTATTTTAAGGCTTTAATTTATCATCTGATTTGTGTGAGCAGACAACTGTACTCATGCATAGTCTCATTAACTTTAATGGGACTCCATGAAGGCTCAAAGATCCAGTCACACTGATCAGATTGCAGAAATGAGGCTTTTTGAATTGTAAACTCTTCTGGGAATGAACTGTATCATTATTAGCCTGTAAAGAGAAAAAAGATGATCTTCTGATCTGGGTCCCAGAAAGCTTGATTCTGTTTCTAGTTCTGTCACAGACTCTGGCATGACTCTGGACAAGTCACAATTTCTATTGCATTAATTCCCCAGTTGAGAAACACACTTCTCTTTTTTATAGGATATCTGGAGAATAAATATACTAACGTATCTGAGGTGCTCAGATAAAACAAATATGAGGGCATAGGGAAAAAACAGTAAATAGTGAACCACATAAACTTACAGCATAGTGCTGTGTAAGATAATTTTAAAAGTTTTTATAGTATAGATCTGTCTAAAGTAATGAGTCCATACAATTTGGAAAACAATGCTCTTATCTAAATACTGTAATGTAATGTTAAAAGAAACATTTGTCTTCCACCCAACAATGGATTATCAGGATGGTGAATGGAACATTTCTAAAAAGAAACTAACATTTTTTTAAAAAATCAGGAAAATATCAATATGTCAGTTGATAAGTATTTTTTACCTTCTTACCAACAGACAGCCACTTCTTCACACACTGAATTGTACAGAAAAGCCTCTGAAAACATATACTACTTTCTCCTATATCTTCCAGTTCCACTTAGGGGATTATAAAATATTGTACATAATGCAGCATTCTATAACAACAATAATGAAGATTTTTTCTGTACTTAATATATTTATGTAAAGGTTCAAAACAATGAAATCTTCCTTTATTACCTTTAAGCATTGTTCTTCCAGCTGACCCTCCAAAGATATTTATAAGACCACTTCTTGCTCCCAGTGATGTTGTTGCTTCTAGTAGAGCACCAGTGACAAAGTTAGAGAGTGATGTCCTTTGTAAAGTGGCACGATACTCAGAGCAAGCACTTTCTACACATGGTTTTACGAAAGAAATATTTTTGCATCTGTAATCTGCATCTACTGTTGGAAGCTCTCTCAGAGGATGGAGACAATATTCATAAGTATCTTCTGCCCCCTCTTCCTCTTTCACTGCATTGTAGATCTGTGAAGAATAAAAGCATGAAGTGTTAGCTCAATTGCTGAGGACACTAAATTGAACCTTTGGAAAAAATATCAGCATGACTTCTTGTAAAAAAGTTCAATGGCTCATACTGCAAAAAACTCTACTAGCTAGAACATTGTATTTATGTATTAAACTGGAAAATTCTAAGAATCCAAACTTGATTTGCAAACATTCTGGGTGGGGAATCCTAAACTAGCGATTGAAAAACTATTACTTTAGACAGTGTCCCAATCCCAAAGCTTTAACGACCCTCATATCACTAAAATATGCCACACAGAGAAATTTAGCAAGTATTTAAATTAAAGATGATTAATTATACTATTATAAGACTAAAAATCTCAGAGGGATAGCCATGTTAGTCTATAAGATGTCTTGTCATCTGACGAAAAGGGTTGTGACCACAAAAGCTCACAATACTATCTACAGTAAACTTCCAATAATCCGGCACCTTTAGGACCCAGGGGGTGCCGGATTATCAGATATGCCGGACTATCAGAAGGGGGGCTATGAGGAGTCTGGAGTGGGGTGGGAGGGGATGCCACCCCAGATCCCTCATAGCCCCCCCCTTCCGATAGCCTGGCTCTACCCCAGGCGTCCCTGATTCAGCCGCTGCTGGTCAGTTTCAGCAGCAGCTGAATCAGGGATGCCTGCAATAGAGCAGCTGGGGTGCTGCCGGGTTGGTCCCGCAGCACTGAGGGGCAGCGTTACGGCACCAACCCAGCAGCACTCCAGTTGCTCTTGGGGACGGCTGGGACAGAGCAGCTGGGGTACTGCCCAGTTGGTTCCGTAGCGCTGCACCTCGGGGCTGCGGGACCAACCTGGCAGCACCCCAGCTGCTCTTGGGGACGCCTGGGTCCGAGCAGCTGGAGTGCTGCCGGGTTGGTCCTGCAGCGCCAAAGGACGGCGCTGCAGGACCAACCCGGCAGGACCCCAGCTGCTCTGCCCCAGGGGTCCCCGATTCAGCCGCTGCTGAAACAGATCAGCGGCTGATTCCAGGAAGCCCGAGGCAGAGCTGCTCTGCCCGGGGCTTCCTGGAATCAGCCGCTGATCTGTTTCAGCAGCGGCTGACTTGGGGACCCCTGGAGCAGAGCAGCTGGGGTCCTGCCGGGTTGGTCCCGCAGCGCCGAGGGGCGGCGCTACGAGACCAACCCCGCAGCACCCCAGCTGCTCTGCCCCAGGCGTCTGGATTCAGCCTGCTGGTGAAACTGACGCTTCTGGTCAGCCTGCTGGTGAAACTGACTGCTCTGCCCCAGGCGTCCCCAAGAGCAGCTGGGGTGCTGCCGGGTTGGTCCCGCAGCCCCGAGGGGCAGCACTAAGAGACCAACCCGGCAGCACCCAGCTGCTCTGCTCCCAGCTTCCCCGATTCAGCTGCTAGTCAGTTTCAGCAGCAGCTGAATGGGGGAAGGCTGTCCAGCTGCCCCAGCACTTCCGGGTTCCTGATGGTGCCGGACCATCAGGAGTCCCGGAGCATTGGATGCCGGACCAATGGAGTTTTACTGTATATATTTTTGGTTAGTCTCTATGGTGCTACAGGACCATTGTTGTTTTTTAAGTTTTATTATAAGACTAAACATTTTGAGTAATTAATAATGTCCTATTAATTTCAATGGCAGTAAAAATAGTTTCATCAAGATGTTGTCATGATTTAAGGCTTTTTTTCCCCCAATCCATAAGAACAATCTTTCAAAATGTTCTGGTGTCATGCTCATTCTCCACATCCACCATTCTCTGATTTTTTTTTAGTTCTGTTTTTCCACTAGTCTTGCTCAAACACTAATGAAGTTCACTCTCTGGCTTACCAACTAAGTTATTTTTGCTTAATTTAAAATAGCCTAATGTTCAAAGCAAAAAGCTTCCAGAAATCTTTTCCACGTAATGTACAAGGAAACACTTGATTTTTCACATTCTTATCTTGCTAACTTGCCATTTAATGTTAATAATTTATTTTAAAGATTTAGTTTTTGAAATAATGTAAATTAGCTAATCAAAAGTTAATGTAGCAACAGGTCAGCAATGTAGCAAAAGTTACCATTTTGGATACTGAGATAGATTGCAAAGGCTTATCCTGATAATACACAGCAGTAAAAGCAATTTATGCCTTTGGAATTAAATAATTATTCTCATCTCACTTCTGAATTTAACATTTACCCAGTTTTAAAACTAATAAGCTAATCTTATTAATGCAGTAACTTAAGAAAGAAATTTCCAAGGTGAGAGAGTGATTGCATTTGCTTTTCTTTTTTTAACTTATTTTATTAGCTCTTGGGTTTACTTTCTGTCCACCCTTACTGCAAAGTTCACTGCTACAATATCTCCAGAGATGATGATATGAACGATGCAGAGTAACAGAAGAATGATGAAATGCAAGGGAAAGTACCAACAAAATTTACAAATATGAACATTGGTCTATAAAGATGATCCAAGATTGTACTCATGTTGTTAGACTTTTTTTAATAAATAAAAGGGATTTTGCCTTATGCACTGTTTATGACAATGAGACAAATTCTGCTGCATTCTGAAATCAGAACTGAAATGCATTTGGAGGGAAATTTTCATGCACCTAACTTAACTGGAAGTCCACAGGAGGTAAACATTTATCTATCATTGTACCATGAAAAATCCTCCTCCTATAAATTACTGTTTCCATAACACTTTCAGCCCTACTTGAACAGATGAGAGGGTCATGAGCCCAGATCAACTTGTAAAGGTGCATAGTTCTGTGATATCTTGACTCACACTGTAGATTCCAACGGATCTTACTAGGTAAGATCACCTGATGGTTTTATGCTTAGGCACCAGACTATCAAAAAGAGCAGTAGAGAGTGGTGTTAGTGAGTCAGGAAATCTTCTTTAACCAATGCTTTGGAGATACCATCATCATCATCTTTAAAACTAAGAAACTCTACTTCATCAAAGATCCCTTTGTCAGTAGATCTGAGAGGGGTAGCCATAGTGGTGTAGCCAAAGTCAAACAATTTACTACAAAAATTCCCATCCAGGGAAAATGTAAAATCTTTATAAGAGCAATATAAAATAAAGTTAAAGGTCCAAAAATAAAGACTCTTCCAAAACCAAATACAAAGTTGTATCAAACAAGTGCAGACAGGGGAGTTGAAGAGGGAGAGCAAAGCGACCCCACCGCCGAAGAGGCTACCCGGTGAGAGTACAAGCTGTGGTGTGAGTGTGTGCCTGTGCCTGACTGTTTGAATTTTACAGTTTGAAGTGTGAATTGAGAGTCTGATTCCAGGTGAGTGCTAGCAGTTTCAGTTTCAGCTTCTGTGGCAGTTGGGACTGAGAGCCTGCCATTGTTCCCTTGATTGCCTCTGATTAGCCTCAGGCTCAGCCTTCCCCTGTGTGACTCAGAAGGGGGCAGGCCTGACCTAGGCAAGCAGGCTTTAAAAAGCCAGAGCAGTGCGACCAGGGGAGCGAAGCGGACAGGGGACTGCAGACAGGGGAGTTGAGCAGAGGGAGTGACTGATGGTGATGAAGACCCGAAGCGCTTGTGCCAGTACTTCTCCTGTCTCCTCCACCTGTGCCTGTATCCAGACAGAGAACCTGAGCATAGATGCCTCTACCCAGGTCCTGGTGTGGTCTTGCTGTATTTGTGGCTTGCAATTCCCACTGAGTGATCTCCAGGCTGGGGGAGACAACCATTGTGAAAGGTGCCTGCTGGTGGAATCTCTCAGGCAGCAGGTGGGAGAGCTACAGGAGGAGGTGGCCAGGCTGAGGAGCATTCGAAGCCATGAGGAATTCCTGGACAGTATTCCTGTGGAGTCCACGGAGGTCACTGTCCTAGGATGTGGGACTGTTGACCAGCCACTTATGGAGGAGGCAGTGGTGCAGGGTGAGAACTGGCAGCTGGTTACTTCCGGCAGCAGGCAGCGTTCCACCCCTGCTCCTAACCCTCCCACTGTGTTGTTACATAACCGTTACACTTTACTTTCAGCAGGAGACAAGGAGTCACCCCCCACAGTGGAGGAGACCAGGCCTTGCACCACCAAGGTTGAGCAGTCTCCTGCCACCACTGCGAGGAGGAAACGTAGGGTAGTGGTGGTTGGAGACTCTCTTCTGAGGGGAACGGAGGCACCCATCTGTCGCCCTGACAGCTCATCTCGAGAGGTATGCTGTCTGCCAGGGGCCCGTATCCGAGATGTTACAGAGGCATTGTCGAGGATTATCCGGCCCTCTGACTACTACCCCATGCTACTCATCCACGTGGGCACAAATGATACTGCCAGGTGTGACACTGAGCGGATCAAGTGTGACTACAGGGCTTTGGGAGTACGGGTGAAGGAGTTTGGAGCGCAGGTGGTATTCTCTTCTATCCTTCCTGTCAAAGGTAGGGGCCCGGGCAGAGAGAGGTGCATCCTGGAGCTGAATGCCTGGCTGCGACGATGGTGTCACCAGGAGGGATTCGGCTTCCTTGATCACGGGGTGCTCTTCCAGGAAGGACTGCTTGGCGGAGATGGAGTTCACCTTTCCAGGAGCGGGAAGGCCTTGTTTGGACACAGACTGGCTAACCTTGTGAGGAGGGCTTTAAACTAGGTTTGTTGGGGGCAGGTGAGCAAAGCCCACAGGTAAGTGCTGCATGTGCGGGACTGGGAGATGGGTTGGAAATGGGGGGGACTACGGCCTATAATGGCAAGGAGAAAGGAGGGTCAGGGCACAACAGGGAGGCAAGATCAAATCAGTATCTTAGATGCCTATATACAAATGCGAGAAGTATGGGTAATAAGCAGGAAGAACTGGAATTGCTAACCAATAAATACAACTATGATATCATTGGTATTACAGAAACCTGGTGGGATGGGACGCATGATTGGAATGTTGGTATGGAAGGGTACAGCTTGCTCAGGAAGGACAGACAGGGAAAAAAGGGAGGAGGGGTTGCCTTGTATATTAAAAATGTACACACTTGGACTGAAGTGGAGATGAATGTAGGAGATAGCTGTGTAGAGAGTCTCTGGGTTAAGCTAAAAGGGGTAAAAAACGAGGGTGATATCATGCTAGGAGTCTACTACAGGCCACCTAGCCAGGTGGAAGAGGTGGATGAGGCCTTTTTTAAACAATTAACAAAACTATCCAAAGCCCAAGATTTGGTGGTGATGGGGGACTTCAACTATCAGACATATGTTGGGAAACTAACACAGCGAGGCACAGGCTATCCAATAAGTTTCTGGACTGCATTGGAGACAACTTTCTGTTTCAGAAGGTTGAAAAAGCTACCAGAGGAGAAGCTGTTCTGGATTTGGTTTTAACAAATAGGGAGGAACTAGTTGAGAACTTGAAAGTGGAAGACAGTATAGGGGACAGTGATCACGAAATAATAGAGTTCATGATCTTAAGGAAAGGTAGAAGGGAGATCAGCACAATTGAGGTAATGGATTTCAGGAAGGCAGATTTTGATAAGCTCAGAGAACTTGTAGGTAAGGTCCCATGGGAAGCAAGACTGAAGGGAAAAACAACTGAGGAGAGTTGGAAGTATTTCAAAGGGACGTTGTTAAGGGCCCAAAAGCAAACAATTCCGCTGTGTAGGAAAGATAGAAAATATGGCAAAAGACCAGCTTGGCTTAACAAGGAGATCTTGCACGATCTCAAAATAAAAAAGGAGTCATATAAAAAATGGAAACTAGGACAACTAACAAAGGATGAATATAGGCAAGCAACACGGGAATGCAGGGGCAAGATTAGAAAGGCAAAGGCACAAAATGAGCTCCAACTAGCTACAGGCATAAAGGGAAACAAGAAGACTTTTTATAAATACATTAAAAGCAAGAGGAAGACCAAGGACAGGGTAGGCCCACTGCTTAGTGAGGAGGGAGAAGCAGTAACAGGAAACTTGGAAATGGCGGAGATGCTCAATGACTTCTTTGTTTCGGTCTTCACCGAGAAGTCTGGAGGTGTGCCTAACGTAGTGAATACAAGCAGAGAGAGGGTAGGTTTAGAAGATAGGATACACATAGAACAAGTTAAAAGTCACTTAGGAAAGTTAGATGTCAGCAAGTCACCAGGTCCTGATGAAATGCATCCCAGGATACTCAAGGAGCTGATAGAGGAGGTATCTGAGCCTTTAGCTATGATCTTTGAAAAATCATGGCAGACAGGGGAGATTCCAGAAGACTGGAAAAGGGCAAATATTGTCCCCATCTATAAAAAGGGGAATAAGAACAACCCAGGAAACTATAGACCGGTCAGTTTAAAGTCTGTCCCAGGGAAGATAATGGAGCAGGTAATTAAGGAAATCCTATGCAAACACTTGGAAGGTAATAAAGTGATAGGGAATAGCCAGCATGGGTTTGTGAAGAACAAGTCATGCCAAACTAATCTGATAGCTTTCTTTGATAGGATAACGAGCCTTGTGGATAAGGGAGAAGCGGTGGATGTCATATACCTAGACTTTAGTAAGGCATTTGATACGGTCTCGCATAATATTCTTATTGATAAACTAGGCAAATATAACTTAGATAGGGCCACGATAAGGTGGGTGCATAATTGGCTGGATAACCGTAGTCAGAGAGTTTTTGTTAACGGTTCTAAATCCTGCTGGAAAGGGATAACAAGTGGAGTTCCTCAAGGGTCTGTTTTGGGACCCGTACTGTTCAATATCTTCATCAATGATGTAGATATTGGGATAGAGAGTACGCTTATTAAGTTTGCAGATGATACCAAACTGGGTGGGGTTGCGACTTCTTTGGAGGATAGGGACGTAATTCAAAATGACCTTAGCAAGTTAGAGAAATGGTCAGAGGTAAACAGGATGAGGTTTAATAAAGAGAAATGCAAAGTGCTCCACTTAGGAAGGAACAATTAGTTCCATACATACAAGATGGGAAGCGACTGTCTAGGAAGGAGCATGGCGGAAAGCGATCTAGGGGTCATAGTGGACCACAAGTTGAATATGAGTCAACAGTGTGATGCGGTTGCAAAAAAAGCAAATATGATTCTAGGTTGTATCAACAGGTGTGTTGTAAGCAAAACTCGTGAAGTCATTCTGCCGCTCTACTCTGCACTAGTTAGGCCTCAGCTGGAGTACTGTGTTCAGTTCTGGGCGCCACATTTCAAGAAAGATGTGGAGAAATTGGAAAGGGAACAGAGAAGAGCGACAAGAATGATTAAAGGTCTAGAGAACATGACCTATGAAGCCAGGCTTCATGAACTGGGCTTGTTTAGTTTGGAAAAAAGAAGATTAAGGGGGGACATGATAGCGGTTTTCAAATATCTAAAAGGGTGTCACAAGGAGGAAGTAGAAAATTTGTTCCTCTTGGTTTCTGAGGACAGGACAAGGAGTAATGGGCTTAAAGTGCAGCAGGGGAGGTTTAGATTGGACATTAGGAAAAAATTCCTAACTGTCAGGGTGGTCAAATATTGGAATAAATTGCCAAGGGAGGTGGGGGAATCTCCCTCTCTGGAGATATTTAAGAACAGGTTAGATAGACATCTGTCAGGGATTGTGTAGGTGGAGCTTGGTCCTGCCTTGACGGCGGGGGGCTGGACTCGATGACCTCTTGAGGTCCCTTCCAGTCCTATTATTCTATGATTCTATGATTCTATGATTATCTCTTCTATAATGTATAAAATGGGTAAGTCTCGAAGCACCACCTGAAGGTTAACAAATGCATACTCTGGAACACCACAGTCAAATATCTCTCACTGAAAACGCTCTACATTCAGTCTCATCACAATTAAACAGGACAATGCTAGTTCAGTGAAGCTGTAATTGTTCTCCGACACAAGCTTTCATTTTGATCAGAGTAGAGATAGTCTTCTCAGTTTGAGGACCCTGTCCCTGGATCTTCCTCACCAAAGTCCCGTATTTGCAAGTTTTGGTGTAAGAGGAAGAAATTACTCACCTTGTGCAGTAATGATGGTTCTTCAAGATGTGTGTCCCTGGAGGTGATTCACTTCAGGTGCTGATGTGTCCTCACACTGGTGATCAGAGATTTTTCCTAGCAGTACCTTGCTGTGCCATGCATGTGCAATGTGTTCTCTTGTGCCATTGGTGTCTGTTGACTATATGCGTGCAGTGCGGCTTCTCCGTTCCTTCTCTATCATGGATACACCCATATGGGGGCTTCAAAGGAAGGGAGGCAGGAGGGTAGTGGAGCACCCACTGAGACATACATCTTGAAGAACCATTGTCACTGCACAAGATGAATAACAACTTCTTCAAGTGCTGTCCCTGTGGGTGCTCAACTTCAGATGTCAGAAGAGCAGTGTCTGGTTTGAGAAGGTGGGCTTTGGAGCCATATTCTAGACAGAGTAGAGAGTACCACCTGTCCAACCACTGTAGTAAGGATCAGACCAGGATTTATGGTGTAATGACTGGCAAAAGTGTGCTCAGATGACCAAGTGGCTGCTCTGCAAATATCAATAAGTAAAACACTGTTGAGGAAGAATGTGGTTGTTGCTATAGGTCTGGTGGAATGGGTTGTGATAGTTGGCGGTGGCTGCTTATTATGAATGGTGTAGCAGGCCTGGGTGCAGGAGGAAATCCAACTAGATAATCACTGGGAAGATACAGGTTCCTCTTTGGACTCTCCAGAATAAAGATAAAGAGCCTCATGGATTTTCTCCAGAGATTTGTCCTGTCAAGATAGAAGGCAATGGCTCATTGAATGTCAAGAGTGTGGTGCAACATTTGGAGTGTGTTTTCATGCAGTGTCAGGAAGAAGATAGGTAAATGAATTTGGCTCATTGATATGAAATGAAGTCATAATTTTCATGAGAAATTTGGGATGGGGTTTTAAAGTCACTTTGTCTTTGGTAAAGACTGGGAGTATGTCTACACTAGCCCCCTAGCTTGAACTAGGGAGGCTAATGTAGGCATTCGAAGTTGCAAATGAAGTCCAGGATTTAAATATCCCGGGCTTTATTTGCATCTTCCCGTCCGGGCACCATTTTTAAATCCCCTTAGTCCGAACTAACTGCCCACGGCTACCCGCGGCAGTCAAATGTTAACTCGAACTAAGTCTTTAGGGACAGTTAACTGTTACACCTCGTGGAATGAGGTGTGACAAGTTCCCTCACCAAAGGCTCTTGTGTAAATTACACTGCCATGGGATAAGAGAGAAGGTCCTTTCATGGATTGAAAACTGGTTAAAAGACTGGAAACAAAGGGTAGGAATAGATGGTAAATTTTCACAGTGGAGAGGGGTAACTAGTGGTGTCCCCCAAGGGTAAGCCCTGGGACCAATCCTGTTCAACTTATTCATAAATGATCTGGAGAAAGGGGTAAGCAGTGAGGTGGTAAAGTTTGCGGATGATACTAAACTGTTTAGGATAGTCAAGTCAGAAGCAGACTGTGAGGGACTCCAAAAAGATCTCACCAAACTGAGTGATTGGGCAACAAAATGGAAAATGAAATTTAATGTGGATAAGTGTAAAGTAATGCACATCGGGAAAAATAACCCCAACTATACATACAGTATGGTGGGGGCTAATTTGGCTATGACATACTAAGAGACCTAAAAAAGAGTCAGTGTGGCTTAACCACCATGTAAAAGAAGCAGTGAGGGACAAAAAGGCATCTTTCAAGAAGTGGAAGTCCAATCCTAGTGAGATAAATAGAAAGGAACATAAACACTGTCAAATCAAGTGTAAAAATGTAATAAGAAAAGCAAAAAAAGATTTTGAGGAACAGCTAGCCAAAAACGCAAAAAGAAATAGCAAAATGTTTTTTAAGTACATTAGAAGCAGGAATCCTGCTAAAAAAGCAGTGGGTCCCTTAGACGATCGAGATACAAAAGGAGCAATCAAGGACAATAAATCCATTGTGGAGAAATTAAATGATTTCTTTGCTTCAGTCTTCACGGCTGTTAGGGAGGATGTTAGGGAGATTCCCAAATCTGCACCATCCCTTGTGGGTGATTAATCTGAGGAGGTGTCCTGGATTGAAGTGTCATTAGAGGAAGTTTTGGAATAAATAGAAAAACGTAATGTTAACAAATCACCGGGACCGGATGGCATTCATCCAAGGGTTCTAAAAGAACTCAAATGGGAAATTGCTGAACTATTATCTGTAGTTTGTAACCTATCCTTTAAATCAGCTTCCGTACCAAATGACTGGAAGATAGCTAACATGACACCGATATTTAAAAAGGGCTCTAGAGGTGATCCTGGCAATTACAGACCGGTAAGTCTAACAAGGTCCCTCACCAAAGGCTCTTGTGTAAATTACGTTGTCATGGGATAAGAGGGAAGGTCCTTTCATGGATTGAGAACTGGTTAAAAGACAGGAAACAAAGGGTAGGAATAAATAGTAAATTTTCAGAAGGGAGAGGGGTAACTAGTGGTATCCCCCAAGGGTCAGTCATGGGACCAATTCAACTTATTCATAAATAATCTGGAGAAGGGGTAAGCAGCAAGGTGGTAAAGTTTGCGGATGATACTAAATTGTTTACAATAGTCAAGACAGAAGCAGATGGTGAAGAACTTCAGAAAGACCTCACCAAACTGAGTGACAGGGCAACAAAATGGCAAATGAAATTTAATGTGGATAAGTGTAAAGTAATGCACATTGGGAAAAATAACCCCAACTATACATACAGTATGGTGGGGGCTAATTTGGCTACGAGAAATCAGGAAAGAGATCTTGGAGTAATCGTGGATAGTTCTCTGAAAACTTCCACATAGTGTGCAGCAGTGGTCAAAAAGGCAAATAGAATGCTAGGAATGATTAAGAAAGGGATAGAAAATAAGACACAGAATATCTTACTGCCCCTGTATAAAACTATGGTACGCCCACATCTTGAATACTGTGTACAGATGTGGTCTCCTCACCTCAAAAAAGATATTTTAGCCTTAGAAAGGGTTCAGAAAAGGGCAACTAAAATGGTTAGGGGTTTGGAACAGGTCCCATATGAAGAGAGGTAAAGCGACTAGGGCTTTTTAGTTTAGAAAAGAGGAGACTTAGGGGAGATATGATAGAGGTATATAAAATCATGAGTGGTGTGGAGAGGGTGATTAAAGAAAAGTTATTTATTAGTTCCCATAATAGAAGAACTAGAGCACACCAAATGAAGTTAATGGGTAGCATGTTTAAAACTAATAAAATAAAGTTCTTCTTTACACAGCGTGTCATCAATCTGTGGAACTCCTTGCCAGAGGAGGCTGTGAAGCCTAGGACTATAACAGAGTTTAAAGAGAAGCTAGATAATTTCATGGAGGTTAGGTCCATAAAAGGCTATTAGCCAGGGGATAGAAATGGTGTCCCTGGCCTCTGTCTGTCAGAGGCTGGAGAAGGATAGCAGGAGACAAATCATTTGATCATTGTCTTCGGTCCACACTCTCTGGAGCACCTGATGCTGGCCACTGTGGGCAGACAGGCTACTGGGCTAAATGGACCTTTGGTCTGACCCAGTACGGCCGTTCTTATGTTCTTACTAAAGAAGATGAGTCAATTAAATTTATAGGTAGCAGATTTAAAATGAACAAAATAAATTGTTTTTTCATGGTCAACTTGTGGAATTCTTTGCTAGGAGATGGTGAAAAATCCCAAACCAGTAACAGGGTTCCAATAAGAATAAAATCTGTTCAAGGTGGATAGGTCCATCAATGGTTACTAGCCAGAATGGTTAGGGATGGTGTCCCTAGCTTCTGTTTGCCAGAAGCTGAAAGTAGGTGACAGGGGATGGATCATGATGATTACCTCTTCTGTTTATTCCTTCTGAAGCACCTGGCATTGGCACTGTTGGAAGATAGAAT
Organism: Pelodiscus sinensis; assembly: GCF_049634645.1. Classification (NCBI taxonomy): domain Eukaryota; kingdom Metazoa; phylum Chordata; order Testudines; family Trionychidae; genus Pelodiscus; species Pelodiscus sinensis. The sequence goes on from NC_134718.1 coordinate 41,441,900, forward strand.
AAAAAGCTATAAGGACCATTGGTCTGACCCAGTATGGCCATTCTGATATTCTTATATAGAGCTGAAATGTGTCTGGCCCCTTGCTGTAACCCTCTAGACCCTACTTCCTTTCCAGAGCTGAGATAGAGTCAAGGAGTCCTGACGGGGTCTCTCTCCCTCCACAGAGTTAGTAATAAAGTAAGAATATACATTAAAATGTTAAGGCTAACCAATGTCCCTTAAGTGACTTGCCACAAATAAGTGGGTCTAATATTTATTTAATGTTCTTCCTTTTATATAGGAATTAGATACAGTGCTATCAGCTAAAAGCTAAGTTGTCTGCAAAAAAAGTAGAGTTTTTCCAGTGCTTTTGTACCCTCAAGATAAAGATAATGTGTGAGGGGGGAAGGGTGGATGGGGTTGGTTTCCACCCCCATTTGGTGCTTAGCTTGTACTGAGCATGCTCAGTAGCACTGTTGAAGCCTCCGTCCTCAGTCTACCCTCACCCCCATGTTCTCACTCTCTTTCTCCCCATCACAGCATTCACAGGTTGCCCCCCACCATCAAAATTTGAAATGGGGATGTTAAATATCAATTACTTGAATAGTCAAGTAACCATATGAATTCTTATCGGTTAGTTGACTATTCTATAATCCCCTGGGGCGGAGGCAGCAGCCAGCACAATCTGGCCTCAAGGAGCTCCCAAGGAGCTCCCTGCTACTCACGCTGCTGTCTCTGTATCACAGGCAGCAGCGTGGGGTGCCAGGTGGGAGCTGGTTTGCAAAGGGAGCCAATTTAAAAACCAGTTCCTCTTGCAGACAGTCTGTCTGTTGTCCTGTCCTGCTGCCTCTAATAAAAAGGCAGCAGCATAGGATGGCAGCAGCCCCTGTCTAGGGGTGGGGAGCTGAGCTACAGGACCTGGCGGTAGCTGGAACTCAGCCAGGCTGCCTGTCCGTCCAGCTCCTAATACACTTTAAATGCAGAGCCGCAGCAGGGATAGGTGCCGGACCCATTGCAAGCCAGGAATGAGCTGGGCTTCTAGCCAGCCTGCTAAAAAATTTACTGGGGGAGAGGGAGGAAAATGTGTGTAGTCTATAGCATTAACCTATAAGCTTTTGCTTATTGGTTAATTGACTACACTATTACATCCCTAATTTGAAATGGCGCTACTGTCTGGCAGGAACCTGGATGGTCTTGCACCACAGAGCCGAGGGACAGGGAGGTCTGGTGGTGGGTCCAGGAGCATAGCAGGGGGTGCCAGTGACTCGTCCAAGAGCCCGTGGCATGGGGGGGGGCAAGTAGCATGACAAAGAGTTCTGTCACTGGCGGCCAGGAGCTCCAGCCCAGCAGGGCTGGGTACGGATCAGAAGGAGCCAGCAGCAGGGAGGGGCAGCAGGCTGGGAGGCCAGTGGCAGAGGGCCTCCCCTGGTCCAGCAAATCCCCTTGTTTGTGATCAGTCAGGTCCAGAGGGTGCCGGACCAAAGAGGTGCAACCTGAATATGTGTAATATTTTTTCTAGCTGACATTTTGGAAATGGTTTGCTTTTGGTCAATTGCCCTTCCTCCTGCCCCTCAGTAGTGTGTTACTCCCAATGCCAACTCAAATATTTAAAATTAAAATTCTTCTGTAACTGCATGTTAAATTATCACTATAAATGTGCAGGTTTCAATTTACTTCATTGGCAGGCCCTACTCCATTTCACTCTTTCTATCTAATATCAATGGGAGATAAAGAGCAACCATCATTTATTTTACTGTATGATAATATGAACACAAAGTTTTAATACACTCAACTAGACTCTACCTTCCATTAAAGGTATGGCTGTAATATGCTTAAAACTCTGAATGTAATTTGAATAGATGCATACAAATATAAATTAATGTGACCATATTTTTAATACCTGGTACCAACCCCGCCGTTTACATCCAGGCAATATACTGAAAAAGCAACTGAAATTTTGTTTGAGCAAGTGCTGCAGAATTTGGCTCTTAATTAATATACTGAAGTTCATTTTGAGCCATAATATTTGGGACTCAAATATATTTATTTAATTTATTTAAAATATTTTTACACCGCCTCTCTATTTAAAATATTCAAGGAGGCTTACAAAAATTTTAAAACCCAATACAGAAATATATAAACAATTAAAATACAAGACCCCAGAGGGACATAAAACCTGCTATAAACATCTCAAGAGGAGGAACACACACGCATATAATGTAATGTTTATTGAAATAAATATGTTAATCTTATATTTATTATTTGTTTATTACCAGTACAACAATTTTGCGGAAACCATTTCAATTTTATGTAGGCTATTATACATTATTTATTATTACTATAGTTGATAATTTAATATCACATATAGTAATATAATTCAATTACTCCTGGATAAAAAACTCCCAGACTTGTTAATATAGAGTATAAACCACACAAATAATCTCCTTGGATTTAATCTTTTCCAAGGTTTGTCAATCTGAAGCTCTTAATTTTATTAGAAATACACTGCCACTCTGACTCATAATCCAATGTTGAGGAAACCTGTCTGACCTCTAAGGGTTCTTTCAAAAATTAGAAAATAATGAAGGAATGAGGTCTTTAGGCATCTGATGTCAACAGGATGAATCAAACATAGCCTATTACCAGATAACAAATACAGATGCCTGAATTCCAGTGAGAATTTGATTTGTGGAATTAATATAGTAGTATACCAAAATAAAAGCATGAGACTGTCAGATTTTCATGGAAAGCAAGAATGAACTCTAAGCAAGAACACAATCAGAACTTTTACCAAGGAAAAAAAGGTGCTCTCAGAAAAGGTACTTCCTTCAAGTAATGATTTCAGGAAAAAATTAGGTGATTGGTTTACTTTCAGAGCAAACATATCATTAGATATTAAAACCTTTCAAAAGAGTCTTACTAAAACTCGAATCTGAAGATATAACATGTTCTTCTCTCAGTATGTGAGGAACTGTTCAGGTGCAACATATGCATGTCATTTAAACTTAAAAGAAATTAATAGTAAAAATTCTAGATCCTGCACTAATTCTAGAATTTTGCTATGGTTAGTTAATTACATTCAGGCAGGGACAAAATCAGAAAGATTGAAACACAAAAAGGAGTTACACTTTTCAAGGGACATAAAAGGTAACAAGAAGAGGTTCTATAAATAAAGTAGGACCAAGTAATATGGTAGGAAGCACTGAAAGCTAATAACAGATGACATCAAGATGACTAAAGTGCTTAATGCCTTTTTTTGCTTTTGTCATCACGAAAAAGGATAATAGTGACCAGATATCTAAACACAATTAATACTAGCAACAAAAGGGAAGAAACTCAAAACAAAATAAAGGAAGGATAGGTTAAAATATTTTGAAAAGTTAAATGTACTCAAGTTGGCAAGGCTTGATGAAATTGACCCTAGGGTACTTGAGAAACTAACTTGAAGTAATTTTGGAACTATTAGCATTTATCTTTAAGAATTCATAGAGAATAGGTGTGGTCCCACAGGGTTGGAGAAGACAAACATAGTGCCAATCTTTAAAAGGAAGAACGAAGAAGACCTGGTGAATTATAGACCAGTCAGCCTAACTTCAATACCTGGAAAGTTACTAAGAACAAATTATTAAACAATCAATTTCTAAGAACTTAGAGCAGTGATTCTCAACCTATTTACCATTGTGGGACACATATGCAGCTCTCCATTTACTATAGCAGCATCCACACAATATTTATGAGATCTATGTGGCTCTGAGGATGTCACATGGCCTGCAAGATGAGAACCACTGACCTAGATAATAATATCAGCCAGCATGCATTTATCAAGAAGAAATCATGCCAAACTAACCTAATTTCCTTATTTGACATAGTTATTAGCCTAAAGAATGGGGGATGCTGTAGACATGACATATCTTGATCTTAATAGGGCTGTTTACACCATCCCATAAACATTATCACAAGCAAACTAGGACTATGCAGTAGAGATTAAATTACTATAAAGTAGGTACATAACTGATTGAAGGAACATATTTAAAGAGTAATTCTCAATGGTTTACTATCAAACTAGAAGAACATATTTGGTGGAATTACAGAGTGGTCTGTGTTGGGACTAGTACTGGTCAATATTTTCATTAATGAATTGGATAACTAAGTGGATAATGTGCTTATAAAATTAATAGATGACACAAAGATGGTGGGGTTGAAAGCACTTTGTGGGTTCAGATTAGAATTCAAAATGACTTTAATAAATTGAAGAATTAGTCTGAAATTAACCTGGTTTAATTCAATTATGACACATGTAAAGTACTTCACTTAGGAAGGAAAAATCAAATGTACAAATACAAAACTGGGAATAACTAATTAGGTAGTAATACTGCTGAAAATACTGGGAGTTATTGTGGATCACAAACTGAATACATGTCAAAAATCTAATGCAATTGAAAAAAGGGGCAAATATAATTCCAAGGTGTATTAGTAGAAGAGCTGTGTAAAAGACATGGGAGATAACTCTTCTGCTCTGTTTGACACTGGTGAGGCCTCAGCTGCAGTACTGTACTGTGTCCAGTTCTGGGCACCACAAAGACATGGAAAAGGTCCAGTAGAGAGCAATAAAAATGCTAAAAGGAAACTATCCTATGAGAAAAGGCCAAAAATCCCTGGCCATTTTTTGTCTTTAGAAAAAAAGACTCAGGAGGGGTACTTCCTAACAGTCTTCAAATACATTAAGGGCTGTTACAAAAAAGATGGTGGTTGATTATTCTCCTTGCCACTGAAGGCAAAAAAAGAAATACCAGGCATAATCTGCCACAAGGGAGATTTAGATTAAATATCAAGGAAAAAACTCTAACTATAAGGGAGTCCATAGAATCTCCATCACTGCAGCTTTTTAAGAACAGGCTGGACAAACACCTGTCAAGGATTTACCTGGGGACTTGTGGTGATCGATCACCCAGGGATTGATTTAGTGGGTCTAGAAAAGACTTGCTAAATCAACCACTGGTCACTCTCTCATCAACTATGGGACTCTACTGGAGCAAGAAGCATAAAGGAAGTCAACAGGAGAGTTTATCCTGAGAACCCACTGTAGTGGAGACCCCACAGCAACTTGACCTAAGGTACACCGACTCCAGCTATATTATTCACATTGCTGGAACCTTAAGTCAACATTGCCCCGGCACGTAGACCTGCCCTAGATGGTAGTTGGTCTGCCTGAACACAGGCAGCTAGACTAGATGACCTCTCAAGATCCTTTCCCACCCTACATTTCTGCAATAATATAATTAATATTGCATATCTGTCACACCCGGCAATTATAAGGAATACAGCATAATATATTTTCAGGAAAGAATCTTAAGAAAGACCTCAAGACTTTGTTTTGTTCACTTTTTACAATCTCTTTACACATATCTACCACTGAGAGGCAATCTCAATATAACTGTCTCAGTGCCTTGGAAGTAATACTTTGAAAATAAATTATCTATTGCAGCTCAGAAAAGTGGGAAAGTGTATTTAGAACAAGGATGTTAAAATGTATGTAATTAGATAACCATATAACTACTGTATCAGCGGTAGAAATGCGGGGAGGGCAGGCGGCTCCTACCTGCCCTCCATGCTGCTGCCTCTGGTAAAGAGGCAGCAGCGTGAAGCAGCAGGCAGCTCCCCGGAGCTGAAGCATGCTAGAAGCCATCTCCCCACACAAACCAGAAGCCTGTGTGTAACTGTGAATGTTAACCAATGAGCCCAAGGACACTTTTACAACCCTAATTTAGAATGCTTATAATTTTTCAGATCCAATCTAATGAACTTCATGATTTGTCAACTTTTAGATTTTAAAAAGTGTTAGCTTCCCACTAATTGTTGCATATTGGTCCTGTTTAAACTGGAGTCTTTCAGGTGTGACTATAATAGAGAACAGCAATTTATTTATGTATACCACTTTTACTGACAAGAAGGGCTCGACAAATAGTGTAATCTACTCACCCGTGGCAAGAGCCGGCGCGGAGCGATCTGCGCATGAACAAAGCACAGAACCGCGCGGCTGGCGAGCGGGGCTCGCTGCCACTCGGTGAGCCCTGTTGATAAGACACTGCCTCTAGAACAGTGTTTCTCAATCTTTTTTTATAAAGTACCCCTTTTAAAAAAAATGATTAGTACCCCCTTTTTAAAAAAACAATTATAAGTATCCCCAGTATCTACAGTTTTCAGACACACACAATTTTTTCTACCATTGCAACACATTTGTTTAAACAACTTAATTGTAGCTGGGTGGGCGATTAAATTTTTGGGTGTAAAAAGTACAAAAATAATAAAGCGCTGTAAAACTTAAAACAAAAATTCCATCTTCTCCAAATTTCAGTTGTGTTTAAGTACCCACCAGACTTCTGTCGAGTACCCCTAAGGGTACTCATACCACTGGTTGAGAAACACTGCTCTAGAATACCTTAGCAGAAGGCATAGTTAGTCTTCTCGCTATCCTGAAAAATACTTAATGAATATAATTACAATTTCTAAATACTGCAGTTACCTTCCCAAAATATTTTTTAAAATAGATTCTGCAATTTATGAAGGCATGTTCTGTTGCAAACACTGAACTTAGGTTTCTTTCAGCTGCCAAACCAAAGAAACTGTTGACAGAAATAGGCGACAGTGTTTTCTTGGAGAGATATATATAGAATAATGGTGGTAATCCCAGTTGTATAAAGTAGACTTCAAGACACTTATTGTCTCCAAAGACTGTGCTTCATATAACATTTTCTAATAGTCTGTTTAGATGTACTAAATCACTGAATGTGTAACTTTCACTTTATGTAGAAGAGCTTGTGAAATAAATATAATTATATGCAATGTCAATCTGTGGTCAACTGCACACAACTACAATCAGAATCATATTTACCTATAAAAGTTACCTGCTTTATGAGTGCTTATACTTGTAATTGTAGTGTAGAAAAATTTGTCCTTACCAGTGTAGTGGGGTACCCCTCCCCCTTTGTTACGGGGTACTCCCCCTTCCCATCACCCCCGGGGTCGTTAGTTCAAACCCATCCTCGCGGTCGCCTATGTGCGCCCCAACTAATTAGGTCATTAATTCGCCAGATCTCCCCGAGACGTCGGCTCAGCGGTTTCCTCCTGGTGCGGAGAGGGGGGTCCGGGCCCGCCCCCTCTCACGGACCCCAGCCCAGGGCCCTAAGGACTCAGACGGAACTTTTGTCTGGTCCGGCTGACGGGGCCGTAGCCGCAACTCATCAACCCGCAGGCTCCCTTCGCCCGCCCTGGACTGCTTCCTCTCCCCACTCCAGTTCACCCTGCTGAGCAAGGCTTACCCCTTCGGCTTCGGGCCCCTCCACCTAACGGCCCCGGGGAGGGAGGCCATTCGCGGCCTGCTTCCTCCCGCTCCCTCCCTGCCGGCGGCGTTTAAATCCCCCGGTTCTGCTCCGCCGCCGCGGCCCCATCCAGTGTGGCATGGTGACGTCTCCCGCCGGCAGCCAGAGTAGTGTGATGGCGTCATCCGCCTGGCCGCCTCCCTGAGATCCTCCGGCATTTCTAGCCGGAAGGCCGCCGCACAGCTGACGCAGCGGTTGGCGGGGCGTGCAGGGGCCGCACGGGCAGCTGTTCGCGGCGCGCCCCGCTCGGGGCTCCCGGCCTGACCCTTGAGAACCGCCGCGTACGCGGTCGGGCGGGTCGTCTCAGTGCGGGGTGCCCCTGCCCTGTCACAACCAGATTAGAGCTCTAAAATGCAATAAAAATACCTTGGTCAAGGTAGACCTAATTAAAAGGTATGGGCTCCTATTACAGTAGTGTCTAGGTGGTTCAGGTTACTTAAGGAACAAATACCTACAATTGTTGGAAAATTGACTAGAGAGTTTAACTGTGTGTGCAAACATAAATATGTATAATTTTACTCATCTGAGGAGCCTCATTAGTTTATGTAGATGTATTTTTGTAGGACCAGATCATTAGTTAACAGGTAAACATTTGTACATTGTTTATATAATCATTTTCTCTGTTTCTTGTAGATACGGCTTCTGTTGCTTTGTTATTGAGTGTAAATAAATCTCCCTTCTATTTTAACCAGAGGACTGCCTCCTATAAAAGGTATAAAAAGGGCCTGTTAAATAAAGAGCACAGAAAGAACATGATGGAATTAAATGTCAGAAACAGTAAAAAGATGCACAGCGTTTACCTCCTTCACATTGAAAGCATACAGCACCAATTCCCAGCTATACTAGTACCTGAACAAGACCTGCACTCACAGAAAGAAAAGGTGAATAAAGGTAAAGCCAGAGACGATTGAAAAGATGTTGGAAAGAAGAGGAAAACATTTTGACCACCAAAATATCATGTTCAGCTGAGGGCATCTGTTCTTGCAATATCAAGATGGTACACAGTCTAGATGTCCTTCTAGACTCTACTACTAGAACAACCATATAACAGCAACATTCTTCTATCTAGCTATCTAACCATGGTCCATTCTGACAGATATGAACTTAGCCAACCCCATTCATGATCTCTATCTAGGCTTAATTACTGTACTTGGAAATTAATATGATGGGCCAGAATAGTGTTTTCAAGCAGAGCTACAAGTGCTTCTAGGGGTACACAGAGGCCGTCCATGGAATACATCAGGGTAGGTGGTAATTTTTGAAGGGGGGCAAATTTCGGAAGCAGTTGCAGGCCTACATAAATGTGAGATGATCGGGAAAGGTATATGACATAACGTTAGGAACTCCTGCCTCTTCAGCAGAAAATCATTTGGCTTTCATGTTTTCAACATCCCTTGTTTGCCAGGACAGGACAACTTTCCCTTCCTGCAGGAGCAGGCAAGTGGGAAGGATGGGTGAGGTGCTCTGGGCATGACAGCAAGGCAGGGACTCACACGGCACCCATGTGTTCAGCACCCCCCATTTGCCAGAAGAGTACAACTTTCCCTTCACCCAGGCAGGTAGGAGGGAAGATGGAAGAGGGTCCGAGAAGTGCTGGGGTTCAAGCCATGCTTCATTGCAGATGAGCAAACAGAGGTTTACTATAGAGGCATCAGCTAATAGCTTCCCCTGATTCATCCAGGTTGTCATGCAAGATATCAGTCTTCTTCAAATCACAGAGTGATAGGGAGCACATTCAGACTGAATGTGGCTGAAAACCTGGACCTAATGTTGCAATGCTGTGTGCTGCAATGACACCAGATCACTTACTGCTCTCTTGGTGAGGAAAGATGTCCTACTGTGGGCATCCCTAGGCTGGCCTCCCCAGAAACCTTGTGAGAAGAATTAAAGAGTTCCTTCCTCTATGAGGGCTTTATGGAGATTGCAGGGAAGATTCCCACTCTGTCGCTAGACATGTTAACAAGTGGCACAGTGGCTGCAAAAATCATACCTGACTGCCTTAACACACTTTTAGAAAGATAAAAAACGTGAGTTTGGGATCAGTGCCGGACCATGGGATGTCCTGGGAGGAGGAGGAGGAGGAGAAGGAGATAGTTTCCAAGGTTTATAAAAAGTGCTTGGCTCTCAGTGACCTCAGTTGCCTCACTTAGTGGCTGACCATTCTCCTCCTCCTCCCTCCACCACCACCATGCTGCTGCCTGAGACTACCTGAGAGGATGGGATTGCCTCCAAAGTTATAAAAAGGTCCTGGATGGTGACATTGGTTGCCCTGCTGTCCTGCAGGCTCCATATTGGTGCTCATCTGCGACCGTAGTTACTCATGGATATCATGGAACTTGAACTCATGGATAGGTGCGCTACTCAGGTCTGTTGCCTGCTTTGTGGTCTGCTTGCCATGCTGGCCAAAGAGGAAATGAAATTCAAATTTTCCCCAGGCTTTTCTTGTTCACCTGGAGAGCAGTAGAGATGAAAGTCTTTGCTGGAGCAGTTACCGTGGGGCACAGTGACACACTTCCCAGAGGCCAAGAAGTGCTGTGTCTGCACTACTGTAAAGTTGACCATACAAGATCGAATTTAGCAGTTAGTCCTTGTGAAAACAGGAGTACAAAAATTGACTTTAATGGCCCTTAAAGATGATGGAACAGGCTTGGTAGTGTGGACTCATTGTTTAGAAAATCAATCTAATGCAGCTAAGTTCACCTAAACTCCCAGTGTAAACCAAGTCTTAGTTCCCATGCGTACTGAGAGCAGGATATGGGCTAAAGGGTGCTGGTATAATATGAAACACTGAATTTATTCCAGATTATTTATTTCATCAATGCAGAACTCAGCAGAGGTTGGACTACAACAACAAGTACTGAACAGGACATTCTTATCTCTAACACTGTGAAGAAAATATATATAGATGGGAAAAATGTATGTGCATTCATTAATACTCCTCTGGATTAATAATTTAAAATAAATTATATTTAAAACATGATAAAATATATGCATTCTACTATAATCCTTTTGGTGGGCAGTGCGGTAGCAGAGCCATGACATACCTAAGAGGAAAAGGGTTGGAAAGTAGTCCCCATGAATATGCTTTAATGCTTTAAGCAATGTTCTTGTTTCATGTGTTTAAACTCTGAATGAAGTCCTTTGTGGTTAATGAGGATAATATAGAAAATAATACAAAAATATGCAAAAAATGTAGGAGGGCAACTGCCCTCTGACACAAAAAATGAAAATTAATATTATAAACTGATTAAATTCAGGCAGGAATTCCATCTATATAGTCTCACATATAAATCCATATTTGGGAAACAACTGAAAACAAAATGTCTGTTAATAAACATCAAATCATAATATATAACTCTACTAAAAAAGACCCAACACACACTCTTGCTTCTAAAATCTTAAAATGGTATTTGCAAGTCAGCATGCTGATAACCTTTGAGCAATAAAACTTCTTTACAGCAACAACAGTTATTAACTACAATTACAAATTCATTTTAACTTGTGTTTGAAAATATTGAATAATTTTCTCAAACTCTGTTTTTCTATTACTCACTTATAAAATTATATAGATTCAGTAATTGTTCCAGATACATTATTGGAGGTCTGCAACATAAGAGAAGCAGCAACTTAAATACTTCTGCAGTTCTTGGCAGTATGGGATATAACTGATGTTCTTCCAAAATAAAGCATAACTTCCTGAGCATCCCTGTATTCCAAATATTGAATAAAGAAGTTCTCAAGAATACCCATTTTGCTTTTTTTAAAAAAAACCTTCCATGTGACTCCCTACATTTGTTAAAATGGTGTAGATAATTTTCCTTTAAAACCACCAAGACCATTTGCTATGCATGAACTAACAATCATGTTTCTGTTTATTGGTTCTTATGTTTCTGCAGACATGGCCTTCAATGGAATCCTTAAACATGGGTGAAGTGCCTTCACCAGATAAGGATACAACTAAGAAAGAGCAAGGCAGACATGTTTCAAGAGGTGCTCCAATCCTCAGAGGCAAAAAAAAAAAAAAAAACCACCACAACCCACCAAGCATGCAGGGTGTGGAGTAGATTTTAAAAGAAAATTATGAAATAGGGGAGAAAACAGAGCCAGGAGCAAAAATGGATCAAGAGCAGATCATAAATATAATTGAGGAGCAAACAGAGATGTTAAAGTCCCTAATCATGCTGAAATCAGAATTCATGCATGCTCAATGCCCCCTGCAGCCAAAAGAAACCTGCTTTCCATTAGGGATGTAAGCAGCAGTTGACTAACCAAAAAGTCTAAGCTTATCAGTTAATCTAGTCAACTACTCACTTTCCCACCCCCCTTGCTGCATCTGTATCAGAGGGAGCAAGGGGTGGGGGAAGCAGGAGCTGATTCTGGGGGGGAGCTGGCTTAAAAGCCAGTTCCCACCAGCACTGTCTCCACAGCGCCACCTGTCCCCCCTGTGCTGCTGCCTCTATCAGAAGCAGCAGTACAGGGGGAAAGCGGGGAGGGGAGGCTGCCGCAAAGCAGCTCCTTTCTGCCATGGCCCAGGCTAGCTGCAGACAAAGGCTGCTCCAGAAACAGCCCCGTCTACTGGGATCCTCATGGATCTGCAGCAGCCCGGGCTGGCTGCGGACAGATGCTACTCTGCAATGGCCCCTGTCTGCTGGGACCCCCGCAGACAGAGACTGCTGTCACAAAGCAGCCCCTGTCCACTGTGGTCCAGGCTGCCCGTGGACAGAGACTGCTGCAACCTGGCAGGTAGCCTGGCTCACTCTGGTTCCAGGACCTAGCTTCCCTGTGGCTCTTCAGTTTGAATGTACTAAAAGAGGGGTGGGAAGGCAGCCCAGCTCTTAATACATTTAAACTGCAGAGCGACAGTAGCAGTAGGTCTTGGACCCAGTGCGAGCCAAGATGGAGCTAAGGCGCCTTCCCTTATCATTACTACTCATTTAGCCAGTTAACTGCATCTTAACATCCCTACTTTACATAATCTCCCTAAACTCCTCCCACAATCCTTGCAACTTCCCAGCCTGTTTCGGTACTCTGTTCATATCACCCTTTTGAACAACTTCCAAAATTACACACAGCTATAAGAACCTTCACTGCCTTCATTGTTCTCGCCCATCCCACCTACTCTTTTTGTGTGTTTTGTTAATCTCTCTTTATATATAAAAAAACTTTTTCTGTGGGATAATAGTGACATCATGCGTCACTCTGCCTCCCCAGGAGCGACTCAAGGAGAGCTGCAGGCAACTGGTGCCCTAGGCAGAATGCCCCCACCTCCATAGCCCTCAATGGTATGATGTCATCATTGGGCGCCACGTTAAATGCGGCACAGTAGGCAACTGCCGAGGTTGCCTACATCCACCGGCCGCCCCTGTGCCTCCCACAGCCCCTCCCTCCGCCCTCAGCCACATGGCCTCCAGAAGGGGCCAAGAGGGATTGTAGAGTTGGGCCTGCACCCCCCGCTCGGGTGGCTGGGGGGGAGAGAGCCGGAGCTGCCAGTGTGGAGGAAGGGAGTAGAGCTGGGGCTCGGCTGGCCTCACTTCACCCCTGCAGTGACCAGGGAAAGAGAGACAGGGCTGCCAGGGGAAAGGAAGGTGGAAGAGCTCAGCCGGTGGCTGCGGGCGAGAGAGCAGGGCTGGCCAGGGCTGCCACACCTCGGCCTGGTCCTTCCTGGCAGCCAGGTAGGGAGCCTGGATTGCCTATCCTCAGAGAGGGGGGTTGGTGAGCATAGCAAGCAGGAGGAGCAGACCTCTAGTTGTTATTTAATTAAAAAAATAGTCTTTGAAAGATGACTAATCTTTATGTCTCCCACACATGGGATTGTTGCTGGAATTAATGAATAGCGTCAATTTGATAATTTGCTGACTACAAAGCATGGTCAAGAATCATCAAAATTGTAATACAAGGAAGCAAGTTAACAAAGCATGACAAAGAGCTGAATAGAATGACATATTAATGGAGCTCATTGTCAAAATAGTGCCTCAATAGCCCTACATTGTGCACCTCTAATTGCGTTGGAATTTGGCTATTCAAAATCAGCCACCAGGTGATCTACCTCAGCATTCCACCTCAGAGGAAACTTTTCACCCTTAGCGTCACAAATATTATGGAGGGCACAGCAAGCTGCTATGCCCATAGAAATATTTTTCTCATTTAGGGCTAACCTGTCACACTGCAGCACCAGCATGCCTTTGATCTGCTAAAGGTATATTCTATGTTATTCTGTACCTGCTCATCTTATTGTTGAAGCACTGACTGCTACTATCCAGGTTTCCTATGAAAGGTTTCATAAGTCATGGGAGAAAAAGATATGCTGAGTATCCCAGGATCAATACAGGCTTTTTGTACAGGCCAGTGTTCATGAAGATGCACGTGTTTTGCATTTTATAGGACCATCCCACATTTATATCAGTGAAATGACAGTGGTGATCCACAAGCACCTGCAATTCCATAGAGAAGTACCCCCTTTCTATAGATGCACTCTATCACAAGATGAGCTGGAGCCAAAATTGGTAGGTGTACACCCTTTATCACCCCCTTCAGTTAGGGAATCCCATTGCCACAAAGCTATCCACTATTTCAGGCACATTGCCAAGACTCATGGTCCTTTATAAAGGATGTGATTAATGACCCTGCTCACTCGTGTTAATGCAGCCAAACAAAGGACTTCCTGACTCCAAACTGGTGGTAGTTTGGAGTTGCCAGCTTCCACACAGTGGTCAGCACACATTTTTCCCCCAGGAAAGCTGCTCTTGTTTTGGCACCCTTGCGTTGCCAAGTTGCAAGTTCCACACACAGTTCCACAGCTGAAAGTTCTGTTCATTATCCCACAACTGCATAATGATGCATTACCATTATTCAGTGCTTGCAGCTGCTGTGAATGCAGAGCACCACCGCAGACAGAGACTGCATTCCATGAAGCAGCCTCTGGCCGCAGCAAGTCTGTGCTCGCCACAGGCTGGGGCTGCTGCTGCAAAGCAGCCTCTGCCCACGTCGGGCCTGGGCTCACCACAGGCAGAGGCTGCTTTGTAGCAGCCTCCCCTCTCCCCTGCTGCCTCTGATAGAGGCAGCAGCGCAGGGGGGAGGGGCAGGTGGCATTGTGGAGGCATTGCTTTTAAGCCACCTTTCCCCAGTACTGGCTCCTGCTTCCACCTTGATGCTCTGATATAGGGGCAGCAAGGAGGGATGCGAGTAGTTGACTTGATTAACCAATAAGCCTAGACTTATCAGTTAGTTTACTAGTCAACTACTTTTCACATTCCTACTCCATGGGATTCAGAGCAGCCACTGTTCATGGGTAGCTTGAACCCCCTGTGGAGAGGGGCTGCTGCCACTAGGCGCTGCATGGAATGGCAGGCAGCTGGTCTGTATGGGGAGGATGGGGCTGAGCTGTGGACACAGATGTGGAGAAAGCTGGATATCTTGGTTTCTGCACTCTCTGATGTTTGTGCAACACTTTGAAAGATGGCTGAAAGAATGGCTGAGAGGCCGTCTTGATCTGTATGCTTCTTTGTTCTGGAAGTTCTTTGGTTAATTCTGTTTCTGATGATCCTGTTGACAAGGATTTTACATAGGCAAAGGATCAGCATGTGGCTCTGTAAACTGGGAAGAAATCAACCTCTCGATGTTATGTATTTACTTAATTCATACCTGTGTATGTGTTGTGAAATGTTAACATTGTTTTTCTATTTTAAAATCCAGTAGAAAACTTTCCTCAAATGGGAAGACCCAAGAAAGAGTCAATACAGACTATTGACGTTATCTAACATCCTAGGAAAAAAGGGGAATGATCCTTGCCAATTCTGCAGATTTAGAATAACAACCAAAAAAGGCAGAGTGGAGTGTCGAAAGTGGGCCATTCCAAAGGCTCTTTGAAAGGATTGTACTGTAGTTTCTGTGGTGGAAAAATTACACAGTTTTGTGTGTCTTAAACAGCGCCCTTCATGCTGCCACTGGGTAAGAAATAACTAATAAAAGGATAATATATGACTGGAGAATATCTAGATCTAATTCCAAAATATTTAATTGCCGACTTCCCAGAGAAATAGACTTTTGCAGTTAAAGAATTATTCCACAAGCATGTATATGATTTTCATTAATATTTATTTGTATTGTTGCCTAGAGCAGTGGTTCTCAACTGGGAATCTGGGACTCCCTGGGGAGCCACAAGCAAGTTTTAGGGGATCCGCCAAGCAGGACCAGCATTAGACTTGTTGGAGCCCAGGACTGAAAGCTGAAGCCCATCCACATGGGACTGAAGCCTGATTGCTATCCCCTAACACTGGACCTGGATTTTATATTTAGAAAACCATTTATTGTGGCACAGGTGAGCCATGGAGTTTTTATAGCATGTTGGGGGTACCTCATAGAGAAAGAGGTTGAGAACCCCTGGCCTAGAGGCCCCATTTAAGATGGGGCTCCATTGTGCTAGGTGCTGTACAGATACAGAACAACTGTACTCTTTACAAAGTTTTGTATGTTACACTATTGTATTCCAACTCAAGTAAGATAAACTGACAATGTAACACGTAAGTGGCTTGAATATATTACTTGGCTCTCTAAGACAGACTGAAGTTTTGAAGTTAGTTAGCAAATTCCACCTGATAATCAGTGACAGCATAATAGAATTACAAGAGGAGAAAGACGTCAGTAAAACTTTAGAGATGTTGGTAAAGTCCTCAGAACAAAGCCTGGCACAACTGCTTGGCCCTAAATCTGAATTAACTGGAAAAAACCCCAAAAGCTATCATAATGAAAATTAGACAACAAAAACACCTGTACTTGCACTAACCCCGTCTGTCTTTTGCTAGGACTGTTCTACGAAAACTACTACAGTCTCTTCATGATATACTGCTGTAATAGTGAAAAGTTATATACAACTTACCTAACTTTGCCCCAATAAAAAGTATCAGTAGGTCTGAGCAATACAGATTATGTCTCCTAGCTTCCTGGCTGCTTTGTTAGCCCTGGTTTCAGTTCTATGTATGATAAAGGGCATTTTTGTTAAATTTAGGATATTTTGAGTTTTAATATTAATAGTTGCAGAGTTGAAAAGTTCTAATTTTTCTTTTATTTCTTATTCATTTTATCTATTTCCACAGTTCTACAAAACTGACTTTATGTGTTTCTTTTTTAAAATAATATTTTATAAATTTGGTACATGTAGGACAGATGTGGAAACGAGTCTGTTAGATTTTGATTCCTTTGCCACCAGCAAATATAATTAAGATTTAGAATAATTTGTCACATTATGGAATATTTGTCATATTTATTGGATTATTTGTATGGTTCATTGCACTCCATTGGTGACAATTATAATTTAGGGTACTTTTCAAAGGTCTCAAACTCTATATTCTTAATAACCACACATGATGTTGGCTACATATTTATTAAACTACATGTTGCAGGATAGTTAGGAGTTGAGTTCACAACATCCTTTATAGGGGTGCTCAACTTCTCAAAGTATTTGCATATATTTCCCTTACTTTTTAACCATTATAATCATAGAATTAGAGAACACTAAAACTGGAAGGGACCTCAAGAGGTCATCGAGTCCTGTCCCCTGCCCTCACAGCAGGACCCAGCACCATCTCTAGACCATCCCTGATCGATGTCTATCTAACATGCTCTTAAATATCTTCAGAGATGGAGATTCCACAACCTCCCTAGTCAACTTATTCCAGTGTTTAACCACCCCAACAGGAAGTTTTTCCTAATGTCCAACCTTGCTGCAGTTTAAGTCCATTGCTTCTTCTCCCATAATAAGATAATCCGAATAATACTATGACTATGTATTATAAAACATTTTAAATATTTGTACAGATATTATTATTACTATTATTTGCATTACAGTAATGCTGGGGTTGGCAACCCAACATGCTAAATACTTTACACACATAATGAAAAAACAGCCTTTGAATCAAACAGCTTATAGTCTCTTCTAAGTACAGTCGAATCTCAGAGCTATGAACACCTTGGGAATGGAGGCTGATCAGAACTATGAAATGTTCATATCTCTAAACAAAATGTTATGTTTGTTCTTTTAAAAGTTTACAACTGAACATTGACTTAACACAACTTTGAAATTTTACGATGCGGAAGAAAAATGCTGTTTTCCCTTTTTTAGTAGTTTATGTTTAATAGAGAAGTATGGTGTGTTTATGTATGTATGTTCGTCTCTGCACTTTCCTGATTATGTACTTCTGGTTACAAATAAGGTGTTTGGCTGACTGGTCAGTTCATAACTCTGGTGTTTATCTCTGAGGGTCTACTGAAATATACTGCTGCATAACAATACAGTACAAAAACAGATATAAAAGACTATAAAACTATAGCCACACAACAGAATTGCAGTGAATATTTTAGTTGATGATAAATTAGTAAATACTGATGCAAATACTTCAGTCAACATTGTATTTGGAATGTTTCCAGATCATCTTTACAGTGCATAGCTTATAAATGGATTACCAGAACTAATTTACTTAACACAGGAAACCTAGTTCTCATTTTCTGCTTTTTGTGATGGTATTCTCATTTTACTTTTCTGAGACACTGAATCTGTTCCTATTTGTTTGTTTGGACTTCAGCTGTAGAGTTCATAGAGTTCACATGAATAATTATAAGATCATTTTGGATAGTGCTTAGGGGCCAGGAAACTCTCAGAGTTTTCGTGACTGAATTGTTTAATAGACTTTTAGGTCAGGCTACAGAACATGATTTCATAAAACAAAATAAATTTGTTCTATAAAGAAACATTTTCCATTCTAAGGGTTTTTTTAATTAACTAGAAATAGAAAAAGTACAATCCGTTGCCCAAACTAACATCACAATATCCACAGCCTCAAATAAAATTTTTGTGGTGTATTTTGACAAAATTATCATGAGTTTCCCCACTTACATTGTGGATGATCAATAAGCAGAAAGAATTTTTAAAAAAACCTTACATAAGAACGTAAGAACAGCCATACTGGGTCAGACCAAAGGTCCATCTAGCCCAGTATCCTGTCTGCTGACAGTGGCCAATACCTGATGCCCTAGAAGGAGGGATCACAATAGGCAATCCTCACATGATCCCTCCCCTGTCACCCACCTCCAGAGAAAGAGAGGCTAGGGATACCATTCCTACCCATCCTGGCTAATGGCCATTGATGAACCTAACCTCCATGAATCTATCTAGGTCTTTTTTTGAACACTGTTAAAGTTCTAGCTTTCACCGCATCCTCTGGCAAGGAGTTCCACAGGTTGACTGTGCATTGAGTGAAGAAAAACTTCCTTTTGTTTGTTTTAAATTTGCTGCCTATTCATTTCATTTCATGCCCCCTTTCCCCTCCCCCCAGTTCTTATATTGTGGGAAAAGTAAATAACTTTTCCATACCTGTCATGATTTTATAGACCTCTATCATATCTCCCCTTTCTCTCTTTTTTTCCAAAATGAAAAGTCCAAGTCTTTTTAATCTCTCTTCATATGGGAACCGTTCCAAACCCCTAATCATTTTTGTTGCCCTTTTCTGAACCTTTTCCGAACCTTTTCCAATGCTAATATATCTTTTTTTAGATGAAGAGACCACATCTATATGCAGTATTCAAGATGTGGGCATACAATGGTTTTATATAGAGGCAATAAGATATTTTCTATTGTATTCTCTATCCCTTTTTTAATTAGTCCTAACATTCTATTTGATTTTTTGATGGCCGCTGCACACTGAGTGGATGTTTTCAGAGAACTGTCCTCAATGACTACCTTGAGCAGTTTGGTATCATCTGCAAATTTTGCCACCTCACTGTTTACCCCTTTCTCTAGATCATTTATAAATAAGTTGAATAAAATGGGTCCTAGGTCAGACCCTTGGGGGAGGGGGGGAGCTGCTAGTCACCACTCTTCACTCAGAAAACTTACCACATATTCCTAGCCTTTGTTTCCTGTCTTTTAACCAGTTATCAATCCACAAAAGGACCTTTCCTCTTATCCCATGACAACTTACTTTACTTACGAGCCTTTGGTGAGGGACCTTGTCAAAGGCTTTCTGGAAATCTAAGTATACTATATCCACTGGATCCCCCTTGTCCACCTGTTTGTTGACCCACTCAAAGAACTCTAGCAGATTAGTAAGGCATGATTTCCCTTTACAGAAACCATGTTGGCTTTCCCCCAACAAATTATATTCATCCATGTATCTGACAATTTTATTCTTTACTATCGTGTCAACTAATTTGCAAGATATTGACATTAGACTTACCGCTACAAAAATTTATTAAGATTTGAATACTTAAAGAAACTGTATACCAGGGTATTTGAGGAGGCAGTATGTGCTATTCAGCTTCCTGGGTTTATCCTTAATCTTCCTGGGTAAAGCCTGGAAGCTGAGTAACAAATATCTCCTCCTCACCCACCCCACACCCTGCATGGGGCATCATATGAAGCGACAGGTGAAAAGCTTTTTCCCAAGTCTAAGACACTTTTCTCTAGGTGTGTTAGAGTCTGGGAAAGGGAGGTGTAGTACATCTGCAGCTGGTCTGCAACTCCTCCAGCAGCTGGGTGTGAGAGGGACTTTGGACTTGGAGTGACTTAGGGCTCTTCTGGGCAGGTACAGGAGTGCACTAAGGGCTTAAACTGGCCCGGTGCTCCACCAGCTGTGGGGAGGGAAGAGGAAGGGGCAAAGCCAGGACTAGCCCCGTTCCCCGAAAGGAGTGCTCCACCTGCTGTCCATGCTTAGGACATTAACATCAATATAAATGCCAAATATTTTTCTATGTTGTAATATCTTCCCTGGACACTAATGTGTGTCAGACTGAACTACCCAAAAGGAATAGGAGTATTAGAATATTCCAGCTATAAAGATAGCAGCTGGGCGCATGTAGTGAAAATACCAGTCTCCTAGAGAAAGGAATGATTACTTACTATAACTGCTTCTTCAAGATATGATATAGACATGTATTCCAGGTAGGTGCATATAGTCACCAGAACCGGAGATTTTTGCCTAGAAGTAATGCAAGTACTGTGTATAAGAAGACTCTGCCATCAGGGCCTACTCCTTATCCACCCTCCTTACAGACATAAGGGTTATCAAGACAGGCTACGTTACACGGCAGGCTTCTTGCACAAGAACTGTTTTGCGCATGAGTTCTTGTGCAAAAGGTCTTCCACAAGAGCGTGTTCACACTGCCATGTGCTTTTGTGTAAGAGATGTGCTTGTGCGCAAGAACTTCCATGGTAGTGTGGACGCTCTCTTGCTCAAGAAAGCTCTGATGGTCATTTTAGCCATAGGGCTTTCTTGCGCAAGAAATTCATCTTTTCTGTCTACACTGCCTTCTTGTGGAAGAGCTCTTGCGCAAGAGAGCTTATTCCTCATGGGGAGAGGAATAACTCTTCTGGAAGAAGCCCTGTTTTCCGACGCTGTATTGTAAATTTACTTGCACAAGAACGCGCGTGCAGTGTAGATGCTCTGCAAGTTTTTGCGCAAGAACAGCTGTTCTTACGCAAAAAACCTGCAGTGTAGATGTAGCCACGGGTGAGTCAAAAGGGTCAGTGGACAGGACACCATGTTTAGGTCCCACAAGGTAACTACCTCTCAGACTGAAAGATGCAGTGGAGAAAGCCTTTCATAAATCTTATCACCATGGCATTGGAAAAAAAATGCTTTTCCTTGGATGAGGGCATGAAACACTGACTATGCTGCCAAGTGCATTCCAGGGGCATGTTTACACTAGGAAATTATTTCAAAATAACTAAATTTGAAATAATAACTCCAGAAATAACAAAGTCAAAAAAGCGTGTTCTCACTAAAGGGGAGCCTCAAAATTAGTCCGAGGCAGGCTCTGTTATTATGTATGCACTACACCTTGACTTAGAGCCCCAGGAAGTACTGGAGAGTAATTACTTCAAATTACTCTGGGGACTAGTTATTTCAAAAAAGCAGTAGAGGCATGCCCACACTACCACTATTTCAAAATAACTATTTTGAAATAAGCGTTATTCCCCAAGGAAAGCAGGAGTACAGATTTTAAAAAAACAGGCTTGGTAATATGTATGCTCTGCTTATTATTTTGAAATAAGGGGGGTTATTTAAAAATAACTCCCTAGTGTAGACCAGGGCTAAGAGTACAGAGATCAAAGCCCAATTTATGAAGGTGTGGTAGATACACTAACATGTTCTTGATGGAAGCACCTGTCAGATGGATCCCATGGGCCAATGACTACACCAAAAATCTCTTCCACTTCTTTAAGAATGCCATCCTAGTGGAAGACTTAGGACCTATTGGACAGCCTGCAAGCAAAGATCTTGCTCTTTGATCAGCCATGCAGCAGCCACTCTGTAAAATGCAGGAAACTGTTCACTGGAAGCCAGGTGTGGCCATGGTCATGTGTGAGGAATTCATGATATAGAGAAAGCATTATGAGATTCTTGACTGGCAGAGCAAGGAGATCTAAGAACCAGCACTATCTCAGCCATGCTGACATTATCAGGATAAGCTTGGTTCAATTTGCCTTGAGTTTGGTCATGTCTTGGGGAATGACAGGGATAGAACGAAAGGTGTACAGCAGAGCTGACTACCAGTTGCAGTGAAAGGCATTGGAGAGGAAGCCCAAACTGAGTTCCCCTCTTCTCTGCCAAAAGCAGCACAGGCGACACTCCATTTTCCCCCTATTGCAAACAGGTAAATCGCAGGGATAGCCTCCATTTTGAAGACAATCCAAAGGATACGTGCCTTTAGGCACCATCTGTGATTCAGAGAGAACATCTTGAGATGGTCCACAAAATGATTCTGAATTCCTGGTAAATGGACAGCTACCAGACTGATGTCCTCTTTGATGAAAAACTGCCACAGGTTGATTGCCTCTAGGCAGAATGACCTGGAGTACATGCCTCCTTGTTTGTTCACGTTATCAGTTAATCCTGTCAATTACTCGTATCCCCCCCTTGCTGCCTCTGCTGCTGCATCCCAATGGTGGTGCCAAGAGTGGTGCTGGGAACAGGAATGGAAGTGGTAGCCTCTGACTCCGATGTGAATTCAGAGTTGGACCACAGAGGTGCAGTGCTCTACAGTGCCAAGGAGATGGGGAGTGAGGTTCCAAAGCGGTTTGGCTTGCTTCAGTGTCATACCAGAATTGATTCTGGCATGAACCCCAGAGTTGGTGCCAGGAGAGAGGGCTGCATAGATGGTGGTGCAGTTTTGGGAAAGTGTCAGGGTAGGCATCTAATAGTGCTCACAACCAGTGCTAATATGTGTGCTGATGAATGCACAGGTGACACAGGGCCTGCACCAGAACCAGTACTGCAGGCACAATCAGCTAGCTAAGCTCCCTGGCAGCCTCAAAGGTGTCCAGTATGGAGGGGAAGTCCAGGTCCTCTCCAAGACTCCTTTTACTGAGGAGTCCAGCAAGCCTGGACTCAACAGCTCTATCCTTGGGGCCATCGTTAATGGTACTGGGAGTTCCTACACTGTTTTTATAGTGTCTTGCCAAGGGATGCACCAAAGAGGCTGGGGATGGGCCCAGCACCAAGGGTCTGAGTGCTGACTCCATAAGCAGGAGTTTCAAGTGTTGATCTCACTTTCTTAGTTCTCAGCTTGAAACTTCTACAAATATTGCACTTATCTATTAAGTGTCCTTCACCTAAGCACTTGAGCCAAGCCATATGCAGGTCTCCTCTGGGCATAGCCATGCCACAGGAACTGCAGTGCTTAAAGCTCTGCTGCATGCTCTGAGGGAAACACTACTGGAGAACAAAAACATACAAACAATAGGCAGGAGGGGCCCTCCAAAGAGAACTATCAACTAACTAAGGCCTGGGAAAAATACAGCCTTCGGGCCAGATCTGGCCCACCAAACCAGTAGATCCAGCCTGTGGACGCAGCTGGGAACCTCAGGCAGGCTCCTTGCTTGCCTGGCCTCATCCCCATGCTGCTCAGAAAAGCAGCTGCTGGGCCATTTCTCTTTCAAAACTGTGATCTCGGAGGGGAAGGGGAAAGGCTTTAGATGCTGCTCCTGCCTCCAGCACAATCCCACTGGGCGGTTTCTGGCCAGAAACAGGTCAATGGAAGCTGCCTGTCTGAACAACAAGCAGCCATGAAACACCACGCCCCTTCCCCTCTGGCTCATAGTTATTCACACATGCACATGGACCTGCAGCCTGTACGGGGGTGGGACAGGCATAGAAGTTGCGTGAGAAACATTAGGCGTTGCTAGCCAGGAGTCCCCCAGGTAGGTCTCCCAGCTACTACCTCTTCTTTGTTGCCAACAATGGAGAACAGCTTCGGCATCTCTTCAGAGAAGCACCTGCCCCACTACAAGAAATCGCAACACTTTCTGAGCCTGAGGAGGGGTTTTGGTATCAGGTCAGACTGCATAAGTTGTTTGAGGCACAGGACCCACACCACTTGCATCATCTTTCTGACAAATCTACAGATCCAACAACACTCTTCAAGGTGGGTATTACCAAGACAAAAGAAGCACTGTGTGAGGGGGGTCACTTTTGGGAATTCCCAATACTATCGCTAACACTGTATTCTATAACTTTTAAAAAAATAGGCTGAGAAAGGATGAATACAACCACACAGGGATCTGACATCAGCCAACAAGTGGGAAGAAGGAACTGAAAGGGGTCAGGAGATGGGACTATAACCAGGAGTGGGGCTACAGTGTATATGTTTTTGTCCTTTTCCATTGTAGTTGAATGTCACTCGAGCCTTCATTTTCTGAATTTAAAACATATGGCTTTGAACCAGAAGAACAAAAATACTTTAAATTAACTTCCCTTATTCTCTGGGGACTGTTACAGACGCAGAGACTACAGTTTAGGCATCCATGAGATTTATTTTGCTCTGGTGTTAGTTTCAACTGAAGCTTCGTATATACAAACAACTTCCTTACCAAAATTCACGGACACGTCTTTTCCAGTGTAACGACTTTTATAAATGATATCATGTTGCGAGAAATATGAATGTCTTTAAGAACAAATGTTAATCTCTCCAAAACTAAGGTTAAAACTAGCTTCCCATTATAAACATAATTATGACTCCATTACACATCAAACTAATCTATCTGAACTTTAACCTATTAACTTTATGGTACTTTTTTAAAGCTTGATCCTGGTGAGGAATAGTTTTGAGAGACGTGGATACAGAATTATTTAGATATTATTAGTGATTTTTATGCACATAATGAAGCATGCATTGCTCATGCAATCATTAAAATCACTTATCAAATAGATGCATGTTTATACATTTCTTGTTTAGATTTTAGTGGAGAGACCAAGGGAAAAATAGGAGCTACATGCCTGCGAAGCTTCCAAATTCTACCTAAGTACATGTCCATCCTCAATTCCTCCTACAGAGTTTAGGAACTGTCTTCCATGGAACTCATGGAAGTCTGCAGGAGCACAGGGAGGAGGAAATGCTAGTAGGTGACTGAACCATTTTCAAATAAAGTAAATGCCAAGCTAAAAATTGTTTACTCCATAATTCATGTTTAATACATTGTCATTTTCCAGTGAATCCTTGTCAATTATTTTTTTATAAAAACATAAATAGTTGCCTGGAAATTCAAGGTTAAAGTTCCATTTTATAGAGTCCTAAGCACTCTGATATTTGAAAATACACTGTTAAGATCACACAACCAACCTTAATTCTGCTCCAGAAGCATGACTCTGGGAATTAACAGGAACCCAGAAACAGCCTTATCTACTATGTAACACTGATGAGAGAAGTATATGAACCTAAGCAGAATTAGAATGGAATCCCTTTTGTAGGTTCATCACATTAATGACCAAAATAACTGGAAGACTCTACTCTTAATTGTGCAGAGCTTCTGTTGATTCCAGTGTTCTTTACTATTGTACAGTTGTCCCACAAAATGTATTTTACATTCCTTGGCTTTATAAATAGACAACCGAGAACAATCAATTACCACTGAACACAAAGATGCAACGTTCAGTCAATTGTACAAGTATCATTAATACAAGTGTCATTAAACACCAAGGGTATGTCTACACTGCTATCCTAGTTCGAACTAGGGTGGCTAATGTAGGCATTCGAAGTTTCAAATGAAGCCCACGAGGAGTAACGGTAGTTCAAATTAGAGAGCCTAATTCGAACTACCTACTCTGTGCCGCGTGTAGCCGCGGGCACGGAGTCTGCACTAACGGGGATTTAAAAATGGCGGTGCCTGGCAAGATGCAAATGAAGCCCGGGATATTTAAATCCCGGGCTTCATTTGCAACTTCGAATGCCTACATTAGCCACTCTAGTTCAAACTAGGGTGGCAGTGTAGACATACCCAAGCTATTTTATATATAGAAATCTTGTAGGCTAAGAACACAAATTTCATGAGGAGAAACGGTAGTTCGAATTAGGATCTTTAATTCCAACTACCTACTCCATGCCGCGTGTAGCCGTGGGCACGGAGTTCGGACTAAGGGGGATTTTAAAATGGCGGCACCCAGGAACATGCAAACGAAGCCCAGGATATTTAAATCCCGGGCTTCATTTGCAACTCCGCTTGCCCTAATTACCCTACCTAGCTTGAACTAATGAGCTAGTGTAGACATACCCCAATTTAGCTATTAAAATACATTATTTATGTAAATTCCAGTATGAAGTTGTTTTGTTATTTGATTGCCTCTTTGTTTTTACTACTGCATAGTTATACCAAGGAACGTGTCAATATCTGAGCCCTATTCTTAAGGTCACCAAGTTTTATCATAGGATTCCAAGCCTACCGGGGTGCTAGAACAATCTGTATAATCAGGACGCTGAGAGTCATTGATCCTCCCAAACTACTTCAAGCTGGGGATGCGGCAGCACACCCTCCCACCCTTCCCCACACTAGTTCCAGCACTTTTGCAGCCTACATGATGTTAGCACAATTAGTAAGCTTCCTGTCTAAAGTTAAACTGTACTAGAAGACTCTACTACAGCGTGACCCCATTGATATAGCAATGAAAATGAGAATCAGTCGTCACTACCTACTTCACTTTTAATATTTTTATCACAATATTTAAAATGATAGGTAACACGATTCCTTATTAACCAAAGCAAATTGTCTGAGCCAAGTCAAAAGTAGTGTTCATAGTTTAAATTCCTGAAATACAGTACTTTAAGAGGTTAGCCAAGTATATTGAACATAAACACAATTTTCAAGTTTTATTCAATGAGTTTAACTACAACAAAAAGCAATGAAAAGGAAATAATGCTTGCACTTTGATTAACTAACAGGCAGCTAAGTGCCATTATGTTTTTAATGTTACAAGTATATATTGGAAGATATAAACAGAAACCTGTTTTCAGCATACAAAAAGAAATACTTAATAACCCAGCATAGGTCCTGATGCTGTTCTTATTAAAGTCTCATCTACTGACAACACTGAGTGCAGGATCAGTCCCATTATTTGTGCTTTTACTTTTTATATATAATTTGATTGAATACAGACATAAGCACATTCCACGTATTCACTTTATGGATTTTATGCATTTTCCAATGAACACCATGCATCTATTACAAAACTCCTATTGCTTTATTAACTAACATTTACTTCTAAATATCAGTAAAATGTTTGCTGAGGTTTTTTCAATGTTGACATCATGAACGGTGGCTAAGTGCAAGAATTTTCTTTACCAAAACAAAACAAAAAAGTCAAGACAAGGCAAGTTGAGCAATTACACTGTTCATATATTTAGAATGAAACACTCTAGGAACCAGTAACATAAGCAGTCAGAATTTCATCACAGTTTTATCACTTTATTAAATACTGCAAGATTCTTTAAAGTGAATTGACCAGCAACAAGCTAGGAAACCTATAGACAATTGTGTGTGCACAATTTTAATTAGAAAGAGTTAATGCAGACATTATGAGAGTATTATTTTTTTTATCTGCAGGGATTAGTAAACAGTGACTAAAAAATAGAAGCATGTCAAAGTGAAAAATGCATTGATATAAAATGCTGCAACATTGCTTTCTACTGTCTACACAAGAAAGGTCCTCCTGCATTTCATAAAATAAGAAAAACTTTTTGGTATTAGATACTATATAAACGGTACCTTTTTCTGTTGTAGTCCACAGCATCCATATCATACCAACTTGTACTAAAAACAACGCAATAGAATGGAAACTGGAATAAAACAAACATCCAAAACAAGCAAATAGCATTCGGCTATACAAGATGACAGTCTGTTCTCGTCTACAGAGGCTATGCCTAAGAGCCTGCAGAGAAAAGGAGTGCAGTGCCAAATCTTAATCCCTTTGCAGAATTTCACATGGTGCTGCCTCACCTCTTTAGTTTCTGTGAAACCTATTGCTCTTATCACCCAGTTTAATTCATTATTTAAAAAAACACACACAAAGAAAATCTGGAATATATCATACTGCTGAAACATACTGCAACTTGCATGTTTGCTAATGTTTACATTTCTGCAAATTAAATGATGTATTGTTAAATTTATTTGAAAGCACTGTTTCAGACTTATGGTATTACATGCATTCTTGCAAAGTAAAATTTTTTGAAGAGATTTAGCATTTAAACTATTTTTGCTGATTTCAACTAGTAATTCTTTACTAGTCCAGAATATGAAGTCACTGATACACTGCAAACTGATAACTCCAAACAAGAGAGAGAGAGAGATTTCCCCAAAATTAGGAACTGTTAAATAAGCTGTTAAACACTGTTGAACATTTTCAGAAGAATTATCCTGTACACATTATGGGTCAAATTCTACTGTCAGAACTGTATCACAAAGGCATGATTTCAGTTGATTACTGGAAATACAGTCTCCCTGTGCACTTCCATGCTGCAGGCTGCCCTGCTAATAACAACAGATATCCTTTTCTACTGACCCTCCATAATGGTATTTCAGATCTACAAAGGGGAACACTGTTTAGGGAGAAAGCGGATACTTCACAAACAATTACTCAAAATCTATACTTTTAATGGGGGAACAAGAAATCCTATGTACAACTCTAGAGGCATATAGGGTTCACAGAGTAGCCTCATATGGTCAAGGTAGAATTCCTCCAGTGCAGGAGTTGTCATAAAAGCACCATGCAGCAACCTCCTGCAGCTCCTAACATAGGAGGAAGATAAATAGGAGTACAGGGCATCCCCACTATAAGTCACCCCCGGTATACATCAGTTCCATACTAAAGTCATTGACATTTGTAGGAACTGATGCACTATTAGTCCTCTCATTCCCCGCTATAAGTCATGTGAAACACTCCCCCCAATTTGCTTAAATGGAAGTCAGCAGTGGGAAAAAAATTCCCCACTTTAAATTGTTTCACTATAAGTCCACGTTTTTTGGAACGTATCTTGGACTTACAGTGAGGACAGTCTGTATATAATGCTAATCTCTACAAGGGGTAGGGCTGAGGCAAAGCCTTTAGGCATGCCTGGCAAGGCTGACATCAGTGAAAGTAAACCTGCGGACTGCTCCAGGTTACATGGGGGAACATACCATTCCTTAAAACAGCCCAGAATAGGAAGGCTGAAAAGGTAATTTACACCTCTCCCCTCCCCCCCCTTTTTTTCCCTGTGCTGTCTCTCCCAAGAAGTGCATACGGACATACCAAAATCTCTTTGAGACTCTTTACCATCTGGAAAAGATCACATTACAACAAACCTTCAAAGGAATAACCTGGGCTCTGCAGTTACTTCAGTTGTGCATTTACTAACAAAATGTAGGGAGAGTTATGCAAAAGTTAACTGCCTACATCAGAAGTGACTAAGCCCAGTTACAGTACAAGCAGCACCAGCAGACAGGCTTTCTGAACCATTCACATATCCATGCAACTGCTTTTACATGGGTTGTATGTAAAAGCACACTGTGGGTGTAAAAAAAGGAAAAGTGGCCCTGTTTTGTTTTAAAGAGAGCTTGGTCTGAAGGAAACAAAGTTGTTAATATGCTGAAGCAGGAAAAAAAGAGGAGGTTATTCACCTCCTGTAATTGACATTCTTCGAGATGAGCTTCCCTGGGGGTGCTCCACAGAAGGTGTTGAGCATCTTAGCACCTCTGGATGGAGTTTTGCCTAGTAGTGCATCAGGGGGTCGCGCATGCGCACACGTGGCCCCCTTCCCTCCTCAGTCCCTTCTCTATCCAGAACCCGGAGAAGGAGTGTTATTTACGTGTTTGCAGTTTTTCTTTTTTTCTTTTTTTTGAGTTTCCAAAGTAGAGGGGAGGAAGGGAGGGTAGTGGAGCACCCCTGGGGCATTCATCTTGAAGAATGTCAGTTACAGAAGGTGAGTAACCTCCTCTTCTTTTTCAAGGGTGCTCCACAGAAGGCGACTACAAGCAATCCATGTTAAGGAGGTAGGGACTTCAGATCTGGTAAGCATGCTGTCTGCAGGACACCTTTTGCTAGTCTAGTATGTAGTAGAGGACCTGAAGCAAACGAATAACGCTTTGCAAAGATGTGATCCGAGGACCATGTTGCCACTGCGCAAATGTCCTCCAGTGGAACTTTCCTCAGGTATGCTACCGAGGTTGCAACTGCTTTTATAGCGTGCGCCCAGATTGAAGCAGGTGGAGGTAAGTTATTAAGCAAATATTATGTGGTGATGCATTCCGATATCCATTGGGATAGTCTCTGTGATCTTTTCTTCCCCATGGTACGGTTCACAATGGAAACAAACAGCTGTGGGGAAGATCTGAACGGCTTTGTCCTGTCTATGTAGAAGGAGAGAGCTCTTTTGACATCCAGAGTGTACATCTGTGCTTCAAAGGCATTGGCATGAGGCTTTGGGAAAAACACAGGTAAGTGTATTGTCTGGTTGATGTGAAAAGCTGTACAGATCTTAGGTAAGAATTTGGGGTGCAGATGCATAGACACTCTTTCTTTGAGAAAGATGGTAAAGGATGGATCGGACATGAGCACGGCCAGTTCACTTACTCTCAGTGCTGAGGTAACTGCCACTAGGAAAGCCGTTTTCAGCATTAAGTGGCACAAGGCACATGTGGCCATAGGTTCAAAGAGCGGTTTTGTTAGTGCTCTTAATACTAGATGACGGTCCCATGGTTCTTGTGGGGGTAACACATCAGGGCATAAGGCTTGTAGACCCTTCAGAAAGCGTTTGGTTGTGGGGTGCGCAAATAAAGTGGCGTCATCCACTGGTGCATGGAATGTAGTTATTGCTGCTAAGTGCACTCTAATTGAGGCTAACGAGAGGTGAGACTGTTTTAGGTGCAATAAGTATTCCAGAATTACAGGGAGTGGGGAGATTTGCAGCAATATGTTGCGCTTGCTGGCCCAATGTGTAAAACAGGTCCATTTACTGATGTATGTTTTCCTTGTTGCAGGAGCTCTGCTGTGCAGGAGGACCTCACGGACTTGCTGAGAACAGTGGAGCTCTATGCTAGTGAACTATTGAGATGCCACACTTTCAACTGAAGCATGAGGAGTTGAGGGTGAAGTGTCCTGATTTGTGGGTGATGGAAAATGTGTGGGACTTGCAGTAGCGTGATTGGATGGCTTTGTGTCATCCTGAGTAATAGGGGAAACCAAGGTTGGCATTGCCAACATGGGGCTATAAGGATGATCTTTGCTTTGTCCCTCCATATCTTTATAATGACTCTGTTTAGGAGGAGAAATGGGGAAAATGCATATAGCAGGTGTGCACTCCATGTTAGAATCAAAGCGTCCCCTAAGGACTGTTTCCCTATGCCTGCTCAGGAGCAATACATCATGCATTTTCTGTTGGTTCTGGTGGCAAACAGATCTATGTAGGGGAAACCCCATTGATTGAATATTTTCTTCAGGATTGTCTGGTCCAGCTCCCATTCATGTTCCTGGGGAAGGGCTTTGCTTAGGGCACCTGCTGTCGTATTGAGTGTGCCAGGCAGATGGAAAGCAGATACACAGATATCTCGCGCTAATGCCCAGTTCCAAAGGGCTATGGCTTCTTTGCACAGAGGCTGTACTCATGCTTCGCCTTGGCAGTTTATATTGACCATGCATGCCATATTGTCCGTGTAAATGCAGACGTGTATCCCTTTGACTTGAGGGAGCAATTTTTGGCATGCCAGGCAGATAGCTCCGAGTTCTAAAATATTGACATGTAGAGCACGCTCTGCAGCAGACTATAGGCCCTGAGCTATTCTTCCTTCCATGTGAGCGCCTCAGCCCGTGAGTGATGCATCTGTGTTGATGACTATTGTCAGTTCTGTGGATTGGAAGGGTATGCCTATGCTTAGGTTGGACGTTCTTGTCCACCACTTTAGAGATGCCTTGACTGAGCATGGAAGTGTTAGTCTTTTGGTCATTGAATGAATGTGTGATTTGTATTGGGTTCGGAGCCAATCCTGAAGACACCTCATAAAGAGTCGTGCGTTGGGCACCACTCGGTTGCAGGAAGTCTGAAATGACCACTTACATATACAAGTCACCTCCCCATATAGCAGGACAGGAAAAAAGAGGTTACCTTGTGCAGTAACTGGTGTTCTTCAAGATGGGCGTCCCTGTGGATGCTCCACTACAGGTGTTTTGGCGCCCCTGCACTTAAAGTCAGATATATTTAGCAGTGGTATCCCGAGTGCTGACACGCATGTGTGGTGCCATCTTGCTGCGTAGTGATGGGCCAGCGCACACACATCATCAACTGTCCCTCAGTTCCTTCTCTACCACAGAGAGATGTTAAAACTCCGAACCTAGTAAGAACTCTACCTGGTTCTTCATGCACCAATGCCACAGTGCTATGACTTCTTTGGATAGGTGGTATGATCTCGCACCTTCTTGACAGTTTATATAAAACATGCATGCACTGCTATCTGTGAGGATTCTTACTACTTTGTTGCAAATCAACAGGAGGAATGTTCACATGCTTGTCTGACCACTCAAAGCTCTAGTACATTGATGTATTGTGCTCTGTCTGTTAGGGACCATCATCCCTGGATACTGTGGTTTTCCACATGGAAACAGTAATTTATAGGAGGAAGATTTTTCATGGTACAATGACAGATAAATGTTTACCTCCTGTGGACTTCCAGTTAAGTTTCCAGATGCATGCCCCATCTTTCTAGAGAGGTGTCCATAGTAATTGTGACTGAAGGATGCCTCTGTTGGAATGGTACTCCCATACATAGGTTCTGAGGCTGTAAAAACCAATATAGTGACTGCTTTACCCTTTTGGGGACACTTAAGAGATGTCTGTAAATGGTGCTTGTGAGGTTTAAAGCATATGCACATCAATGTTTGAAGGCAGCACATGTGCAGCCTGCCTAGTCTAAAACATAAGTCATTGGGTGACATGTAGTCTAGAAGTTGAAGGCATTGCCTAGCTGATACAGTAGAATTGTTCATAATAGTTCGAGCCAAAGATGCAAGTGCTTGGAAACAATGGTACAGTAATCTGGCCTGCACCCGGACACAGTCCAATGTTGCCCCTATAAATTCCAGTTCTTGGGTATGGGTTGACTGTTTATTTGGAGGCCCAGAGTATTGAAGAGGGTGATGGTGTGCATTGTGTATGCGGTCAATAACTGAGCTGTGGGAGCCACTATTAGACAGTCATCTAAGTATGGAAAGATTACAACTCCTGACTTCCTTAAATGTTAATTGCTATCGCCAGAACTTTGGAGAATACCCTTGGGGCCACTGCAAGTCCAAAGGGTAAGACACGATATTAATAATGTTTGTCTCAGGTTGAATCTGAGGAACTTTCTGTGGGATAGATGAATTGTGATGTAAAATTAGGTATCTTGTAGGTCGAGGGACAACATCCAGTTTCCTTTCTCTAGACATGGGATTATCTTAATGAAGGTGACCACAGTAAAGTGCTGTTTCTTTATAAATCTGTTCAGTCTGCATAGGTCCAAAAGGGACCTCCATTCCCTTGTCTTTTGGAGGATTAAAAAGTAACGGGAATAAAAACCCCTTAACCTGTGGTGAGTTGGCACACCTGTGGTGAGTTGTGTTGCTCTATAGCTCTATGGCGAGGAGACTTTCTATCTCCTGTTGTAGGAGACTTTCCTGGGAAAGGTCCCTGAAGAGGGATGCGGAAGGGGGTTGTAATGGTACAAAAGAAATGAAAGAGATGGATTATTCTTTGGAGATTATCTCCAACATCCACTTATCAGACATTGTGTGTGCCCAGGCTGGGTAATGTGGGAGCAGACTGTGTTGGTAATGATCCTTTAGAGAAAGTGATGTTGAACCCTTGACCAATCTTTCAAAACAATTGTCTCAAAGTGGACAGTTGAGACGCAGTAGGTTGGTCTTAGGTCTACGTTGCTGCTTTTGGTGTCATCTCTTTTCATATCCTTTCTGCTGAGGGATGTTCATAGAGGATCTGAAACATGGAGTGTAAAATCTGCCCTGAATTTTTTCTTTGGCTGCGGGACATACGTTCAAGGTTTTAAACGTTGCCCTCAAATCTTTTAAGATATGCAGAGCTGCATCTGTTGAAGCTGAGAATAATGTTTGACCCTCAAAGGACAAGTCCTCAACTTCGTTTTGCACTTCTCTAGGGAATCCCGAGAGGTGCAACCAGGACACCCAATCGCATTATCACTGCCATTGTGAGAGACTAGGATGCCATGCTATCAAGGAACCATCCTCAAGATTGAATTTAAAGGAATTGTGACAGGATGTACCAGCCCCACACTGGGGCTTAAACAGGTTCACCTGGCTGAAAAAGGCCTGCCCACACAGCCCTGCTGAGCATGCCCAGACTGCAGCCTAAGTATATAAGCCTGGAGAGGGGCTCAGTCAGGGCTGGCTGCTGAGGCAGGAGGCACTGCCAGAGGTCCTACAGGTGAACTGACAGAAGGACCAGGGATGGGAACCAGCCAGCAAAGACATGCATGCCCCAGGAGAGGACTGGGAGGAAGGAGATGCTGCGGGAACTTCTGCAGGCAAACTGCCAGAGAGATCAGACACCAGTGCTACGGAAGAGATGGAGAAAGGACCCTGGAAGGAATTCAGCTGAGTATGGTAGCAAGTAGCCCAGGGTGGGAAACTGTGACCTGAGAAGCTCAGCATGTTGCAGTGGGATTTCCTGCTGAGCGAGCAGTGGCCTGTACCTCCGCTATTAGGGCCCTAGACTGGAACTCAGTGCAGTAGAGAGGGCCCAGGTCCCCTACCCTTCCTTTGACTCACCACCCTAACCAGTGGGGCCCACACCTGCTTTATACTGACTCTAGCTATGAGATCACATCGCCCTTGTGAGAGGGATGTCGGTTAGTGACTCCAGCCAGTAGGCCACACTGATTCAGCAAGAGGAGTGTTTGTTAGTGACTCTGGCCTCTAGGACGTGCAGTCCCACTGAACGAGGTGTTCAGTACCAACTGCTGCAGTTAAGCCCTAAAGTCATAACAGAAGGACCAGGGGTTCAAGACTGAAAAGAAATTGCTGGACATGTGAGGTTGTTCAAGGGACTCGACTACTCCACTCTGAGGGGGGAATGAGTGTACAACCCCAAGATAGGGACCTTTATGCTCTTCTGGCAACTGTTCAATAAAATACTTCATCTTTTTGAAAAGGTTGAATGTGTATTTGGCAAGGAGAGCTGAATAGCTGGCAATCCTAAACTGTAGGGAGGGCAATAAGTAGGCCTTTCTTCCATATATCCAGCCTTTTCCAATTCTTATTGTAGGATGTTAATCCAATACAGGTCTATTTCCCTCTTGGGTATACAGCCTCTACAACTAAGGAATTAGAACCTGGATGCATGAATAGGAATTCTGCCCCCTTTGCAGGGATGTAGAACTTCCTATCTGCTCTCTTGGATGAGGAAGGGTTAGAAGCGGGTGTGACAGACCTCCTCCCCTCGTGCTTTATGAAATGGATTTATGGACACAAATGCACATAATTCAAAAATGCTTTGAACAAATTGCTTCATGTAACCCATCAATCTTCATATCATAATCCATATCATATCATAATCCGTTTTTTCTTATTTTGGTGTATGTATCATTCTTATGTGAAAATTAGACATATGGAGTGTAGAATGCTTTATGGTTTTTAAATGTGTGAATGAAAGCCATCGTGAGTGTTACCCTCAATGTCCTGATGACCAACTATTAAAAAAATCTCTTCTGTCCTTTAAGTCTTAGCAGTGATTGGTCTGAAGAAATCACATGTCCACCCCAACTGGCCAGGTGACTTCCCATGCAGAAGCTAATGCCTTTAGTACTGAGGTTGGCTTCTGCCATGAAGTTATTTTGTTAGTTGGCCTCTCAGTAATAAGAGAAGTGGTATGCTTCCTCCTGGCCATTTTCTTTTCTGGTGGGTCCTTTCAGGGTACTGATGTCCCCTGGTCTGAGGCTGCTGTAGGAGATCTCCGTGACAGAGTGGCCTGGGATTCTGGCTCAGAAGTTGGTCTGTTTTCTCCATCATGAGCAGCTTTAGTTGAAGCTCTCTAGCCTCAAGAGATCTAGAGGAGAGTTTTTGCAACGGACACACTTTTGGGGGAAGTGATCCTTTCCAAGCACCTAGTGCATTATGCATGTCCATCCAAAACAGGGATGGACAACCTACACATCAGACATCTTTTAAAAACCAAGAGAGCCTGGCATGATGCTAATCCTAACCTAAAAGGAAGGTTTCAGGGGTAGCCGAGTTAGTCTGTACAGGATAAACTTTAAAAAAAACAAATAGTCTGGTAGCATTTTAAAGACTAACAAAACATGAAGATGGCATCATGAGCTTTGGTGTGCTCACCAAAGCTCATGATACCATCTACATGTATTGTTAGTCTTTAAAGTGCTGCCAGACTATTTGTTGTTTTTTAAGTTTATCCTAAAAGGAAGGGTTAAAGAAGAAAAAAGGGATTTTTTTAAAAAGAAAAGAAAGGTGATAAAGGAAGCACTATGTAAACTAAACCAGGGCAATGGAATATCTTATCTGTATGAAGAGAGGTAGAGCGCTGCTAGGTTTTGACCAAACCCTGCAGTGGCTGAGAAGGAAATGAAGGACGGTTGATGACATGCACATATTGGCATGCTTGCTACACAGTGAGATGGCACAGCACATGTGTCAGCACCCAGGTTCTGGTAAAAATATCCAACTATAAGCGCAGGGGCACCGAAATGCCTACAGTGGAGCACCCACAGGGATACTCCTCAACGAAGAAGAGATGAAGCAAAGAGCAGAGTTCAACCAGATATGAAGCAAAGAGCAGAGTTGCAAGTTAATATCTTAGAACTCAAATACAGGCTCTTTCCTGCTCTGTTTGGATTTGCACAAGTCATTCCATCTTTGCCTCATTATCTCCATTTCTAAACTAAGGATAACAATTTTACACACTACTCTTGTATTGGGTAAGGAATTATTAACACATGTTTATATAGCACTTGGATCATGTAGAGGCAGTACATAAATTATAAAAATACTAATTATTATTACAGAGAGATTTGAAGGAGAAGGAAGGATAGCACCTTAAAGCAAGCTTGGTTCCTAACTATCTCTCGTGGATTTCAATCATACTAAAAACAAGTGATTTAAATCAATCTATGCTAATGGGGGGAGAGACACAATTCTTTACTGAAACTTTGCAAATGGGTCGACAAAGTGTCTACACAGCATGGCATGTGTCGATATTCTTATTTTGTTCATGTTAAGTTTAGCCTGTATATTAAGTTAAATGTAAAGCAAAAATTAATTGAAAACAAGATGCAATAAGTGAGAATGAGAAACAATGAGATGAAAGAGCAAAACTTGGAAGATGAATATTAGAGTAAAAAGGTAGTGAAAATCCATAGCCAAGCTATGTGCACAAAAATTAATGGTTCCAACTTGTTTGTAATTTTTTTAAGATAAACATTTTGTTATCCATGGCTGTCCCTCAATCTAGGTATTAATTAATATAAAACATTTTTTAAAACTAGAAGAAAGGCTTTAGACAGATAAATCATACATAGTTGCAAAGTACAATGCTATTATCAGAATAACAAGTCATAGTGCAGAAAAAAAGATACGTGAATTCAAGCTTCATTGTTCATGGACAAAATGCAGTAAATGGACAAAATGCAGTCAAAAGTAATACAAGTTGAACCTCTCTGGTCTGGCACCCTCAGGACTTGAGTGGTCCCGAACAAGGGAATTTGCCAGACCAGGAGAGGTCAGGCATCTGGGCTCTCCCAGTGTTGGGATTGAACGTTTTATTCTTTTTATATTTGTATTTTAGGATTAATAATGTAGCAATGTAAGGTAATATATTAACACATTTAACATTTTATGAAATTAAGCCCTTTGGTAAAATATATATTTCTTTGTGATAAAGTTTAGTAGTTTAGTAAGTAAAGAGACAGAGTTTTGGTACTGTGACTATGTTAATGAGATTAGAAATATTGAAGGCCCAGGCCTTCGATGTGAATTGTTTTGATTTTGATTTTGCTTAAAATAAAACACTGCTGTTTATCTTTAAAGGATTCTGTGAGAAAGATTGCTTGTGTGAATGAGAAATGTATCATCATAAAGATAAAGGCGTGAAGGCCACCATTAGAGCCAGATTGGCAAGAAAGGAGGGGGCAATGTGGGTGAAGACAGACTATGAAAGACAGACTGCGAAGAGACATATCAGCATCAGAGGAACCATCAGTGCGTACCCATGGTCAAGGATTGATCAGATTGGCAGACTGACAACTCTAAAGTGGAGCGAGCACCCCGAAAAGACAATTGATTACAGGATGAGCTTCTTGAAGACGTTTGGAATGTCAACATCAAAAGATAACAGTAACCGGTCACAGACTGACACAGGGAAATCCATAGAGGAAAGGATTATAAAAGCAGGGTGCTTTGCTATGGAACTTTGGAGTTCATCTTGCCACCAACTCCAGAGGAGCATCGGATCGCGCAACCGACAAAGGCCCTGCTCTCCCTCTGTGATCAATCTAACTGGCCACTAGATTGATTCAGACTCTGGACTGGTAACTATAACGTTGTCTGGCGGGACTGTGTGTGTATGGTGCTTGTGTGTGTGAATGACTGAAAAGCATATGCAACTGCTATATTCTCAATAAATGCAGCAAATTGCCTTTTTCCCTATAAAAGATCTTGTGTGCTTCGTTTAAGCATAACACCAGGGCTCCCCTTCCTGGCTGCTGCCCCAGGAGAACCCAGAAGTCTGACCTCCTCTAACCCACCTGCCTGGATCTGGTGCCCCCAGCCAATCCATAGGGCTCTTCTCCCTGCCCCGAGCTCTGAATGGGATGGCAGCTGCTCCTGCGATGCCCCAGCCCTGAGCGGGGCAACAGCTGCTCTAGGGGCTTATTGCCGCCACCTGTCTCCCCCACCACTGAGCAGTCTCTCTCCTTGGGCTCTTCACTCCCAGGTCACTGGCCCTGCAGGCTGCCACAGACCAAACGAGTTCTTTCTGAGTTACTCTTAACCTCTGCAGCCAGGGCTCTCTGGTCTAGCAACATCTATGGTCCTATCAGACCAGAGCATCCTGGACGAGAGGTGCAACCTATATTTATAATAAATAGTTTCTTAGCTTGAAAACATAGAGAAAGGAATGGGAAACACCAGCAAAGCTCAATGCATTAAGTTGCAGCCAGAATAAG
Source organism: Pelodiscus sinensis (assembly GCF_049634645.1). Taxonomy (NCBI): domain Eukaryota; kingdom Metazoa; phylum Chordata; order Testudines; family Trionychidae; genus Pelodiscus; species Pelodiscus sinensis. The sequence continues at coordinate 41,480,735 of NC_134718.1, forward strand.
GGGAACCTTTTACAGAACACAATCTAATCTCTCTCAGAAGGTGAAAAACCATAGCTTAATATATTAGCAATTAAAAAGGGAGAACGTTTATTTAAAAAAAGATGAAGTGTTTCCTGGTATAAGGGGCATCATAACAAACTTTTGAGCAAAAGATTAGATAGGTTTGTTTTATGTTTCCAGGACTGATCCAGGCCACAGCCTCTTTCCACCTCAGTGCCTAAAACTAAGAAAAGTACTACCTATCAATGGAAGGAGAGTTGATCCTTTAAAGTCTTCTCTCCACCATGATTCCTTATGTTCTATTTTGGACTCAAAGAGTTTCTGTGATTAAGTGTGTTAAAGTTAAATATACCTTAGCTGAAAAGGATCGCTGTAATGTGTGTTAGTTGGGAAATACAGAAGTTTTTTTTATGAGACGGCTTTGTTGAAGTTTAAGAATACAAAATACTAAGCCATGAAATTTTTCCCAAGTGAGACAAACTTCTACAAAGAGTACAAAATTATCATTAAGAGCAAACCAGAATGATTTATTAATCCCCTATCTCTGTGAACCCACTGCTTTGCTAAGAAAGACATAACCACCTGTAAAATTGGTTTTCCCCTCAGAAGGTATGAAAAATGTTTATTTACCTTTCGTAAATGTTGTTCTTTGAGATGTGTTGCTCATGTCCATTTCAAGTAAGTGTGTGCATGCCATTTGCACAGTCATTGGAAGGTTTTTTCCCCCCTAGCAGGATCTGTAGGTCAGCTATGGAGACTCCTGGAGTGGTGCCGATATGATGATGTACATAGTCCACTGCCAACCCTCCCCCCACTCAGTTCCTTCTTGCCAGAACACTTTGACAGAGGGGAGATGGGAGGGTCTTGGAATGGACATGAGCAATACATCCCTAACAACAACACTTACAAAAGGTAAGCAACTGTTTTTTCTTCTTTGAGGGATTGCTCGTGTCAATTCCAAGTAAATGATTCCCAAGCAGCTATCCAGTGGAGGGGTTAGAGATCACCAATTTGGAGACTCTTGCATGTTGACAGATGGCATAATGAGACATAAAGGTATGGACAGAGGACCAGGTTGCTATCCTACAAATGTCTTGGATAGGGACATGAGCAAGAAACTCCACGGAGGCCTGCATTCCAGAGAATGAAGAAAGTGTCTGCTAATGAGCCTGGGCTGAGGTTAAGGAAGGAGCAGAAGACCTGGCACTTCTTGTTCTGCAAAGAGATCTACTTAGGGAGATAGCCCTCCCCCTGGAAGATGATGCTGGCTATATCTGGACAAAGAACCAGTCCTGGCAATGGATGTACAGCCGAGTCTGTCGACTAGGGCATTCTGAGCTCCTGGTAGACAGAATGCCTCCAGAGTATTTTGTTCCAGATGCAGAACTTCCACAGCTTGACACAGGGAAGAGGTATGTGCACCACCCTGTTTGTTTATACAGTAATTCCTCATTTAACACGTGCCTGCTTAACACGTTTTCGCGATAGCAAGATTTTTTTTTAGGGAACTTTTTTGAATTACACGACCACCCCCAGAATAACACGATTTCCCTAGCCGGCCCATTGCCGGTGGCTGCACGGGGCTTCCCCTGCCTCCCTGCAAAGCAGCGGAGGGTTCGCTGCTCGCCCCGCCATTCCCTGGCAACCACCGCTCGTCGGATGCAGTGCGGGTCCCGGCAGACCTGTCACAGGAGCATACTCTCAACCCATTCCCCCTCCCCACTCTTCCCCTATCTTTCCCCAGAGCCAAACACCTCCCCTCCCTGCTGTAACCTAGTCCCCTTTTTCCCCCAACCTTATGTCCCGGTCCCAACAGACACCACCACTTGAAATGCAACCCCCACCTTTTCCATTATTTTCAATGGGAAAATTGACCCCGCATAACACGTTTTCACTTAACACAATCATTTTCTGAAACATATCTATAGTGTTAAATGAGGAATTACTGTATAAAACATTGGTGTGGTGGCGTCTGTCTGGACTGAAATATTTCTGCCAAGAAACATCTTGCATGCTAAGCACACTTCTTCCTTGACAATGATATGAAGGGAAACCTCTACAGATGATCAGAGCCCCCCGTATCCTGAGGTCACCTAGATGGGCTCCCTAACCTAGATCGGATGTGTCTGTGACTAAAGTCAGAAACAGATGGGGCAACTGGAGTGGAGGGAGTCGAGAACTTGCAGAATTAAGGGGACTATTCTGTCCATATGATGTTGACTCAGTGTTTAAACTTGAGTCAACCATGCTTGGAGGTGTCTCAAATGGAGTCTGGCATACTGCACTATATAAGTACAAGCCTACACGTTCCTCAGGAGTTTGAGGCAGGCTCTGGCCAGGGTGATGGGAAACACTATCAGGCTCTGAATGAGGTTACTCAGATTGAAAAAATGAGTTTGAGGTAATGATGCCCTGGCACTCATAAAGTCTATTTGGACTCCTACAAACTCCATTCTCTAAGATGGAGTTAGGGTGGATTTCTCTACCTTGAGAACCACACCCAATTGTAGGAACATCTGCTACACTAGCTCAACCTGCCTCATCATTTGATCACTTGAAGGACAGAAAAACTGGACAGTCTAGACACAGCCATTGTGTAGTAGAGGGGAAGCGGGATGGTTGTGGAGCACGCACATGAGCAAACATCAAGAGAACCATCATTAATGAACAAGATGAGTAAATTCTTCTTTGGATGTTCCACTGTAGGTGACTACAAATCAGTGTCCATGATTAGAGAGGCTACAAATTAAAAAACTCAGTAATAGTAATATTTCAACTATCCCCATATTGACTGGATACACATGACCTCAGGATGGGACGCAGAGATAAAATTTCTTGATGAGCTTTCGTGGGCCAAACCCAGTTCCTCAGATCAAATTGTGGAAGAAAATTGTCATGAGTTCTGAAAGAACTCAAATGGGAAATTGCGTAACTATTAACTGTGGTTTGTAACCTATCCTTTAAATCGGCTTCCATTCCTAATGACTGGAAGATAGCTAATGTGATGCCAATATTTAAAAAGGGCTCTAGAGGTGATCCTGGCAATTACAGACTGGTAAATCTAACATGAGTACTGGGCAAATTAGTTCAAATTATAGTAAAGAATAAAATTGTCAGACACACGGATGAATATAATTTGTTGGGGGAAAATGAACATGGTTTCTGTAAAGGGAAATCATGACTTACTAATCTGCTGGAATTCTTTGAGGGGGACAACAAAGAGGTGGACAAGGGGGATCCAGTGGATGTAGTAAACTTAGATTTCCAGAAAGCCTTTTACAAGGTCCCTCATCAAAGGCTTGTAAGTAAAGTAAGTTGTCATGGGTTAAGAGGAAAGTTCCTTTTGTGGATTGATAACTGGTTAAACGACAGAAAACAAAGGCTAGGAATAAATGGTAAGTTTTCTGAGTGGAGAGAGGTAACTAGGGGGGTCTCCCAAGGGTCTGTCCTGGGACCCATTCTATCCAACTTATTTATAAATGATCTAGAGAAAGGGGTAAACAGTGAGGTGGCAAAATTTGCAGATGATACCAAACTGCGCAAGGTAGTTAAGACCAAAGCAGACTGTGAAGAGATTTTAAAAGATCTCACCAAATTAAGTGACTGGGCATCAAAATGGCAAATGAAATTCAATGTGGGTAAATGTAAAGTAATGCACATTGGAAAAATAATCCCAACTATACGTACAATATGACGGGGACTAATTTAGCTACAACTACACAAGAGAGAACTCCTGGAGTGACTGTGGATAGTTCTCTGAAAACGTACAATGTGCAGCAGCAGCCAAAAAGATCCTGTACACCTCGTTTTTTGAGGCATAAGCGATTTTGTGCAACAGGGGGTTTTTTTTGCGCAAAATGGATCCATCTACACTGCTTGTTTTTGTGCAAAAACCTCTCGCACAAAAAGCATCAGCAAAGAATATGCAAATGACAGCATGACAAATGGTAATGAGCACTTAATTAGCATACTCTCTGCCAACAAATACCTGCAGTGTAGACATAGCCTGAGTTTGCTGCATCTAGTGCAGCCTGTAGGTAGGTAAGCGATATCATCTTGCCCTCTTCCAGGAAGGCCCCAAACTCAGTTCGAGACTCTGAGGGGAGGAGTTCTTTAAATTTCCCCATGGAAGCCCGTGAATTAAAGTTAAAACAACTGAGCTTAGTTCCCTGTAAGCTGCATGGCTGCATGACCATGAAACTGTTTTCTGAGCCCCGCTCACAGGTTCAAAGCTCCTGCACAGGCAGAGAGCTGAGCTGACCGTAGAGGGGAAGGTCATCTCTCAGCATCAGCTAAGCGGAGCTAGCTGCGTGCTTGAACTGAAGAGCTCCCAGAGCAGATAAGCAGAAGAGATAAGGCATAAATAAGTGGCTGGTGGGGAGTGAGTAAGTAATTAATTAACTGGCTTGTGGGGAAGTCAGAGGGGAGGGAAGTTTGGAGACTCCCATCTGCCCAAGCGAGAGAGGCAGAAACCCAGGAGTCTCTTCAATCCTACTGTGCTGGGAAGAGGGAAGTAAGGGGCTGACTGCATGAGGTAGATGGGCAAGCAGTAGGTGGGGGAAAGAGGGTGCTAGCATTTGGGGTGAGGTGGAAGGGGAGGAGGAGTTTGTTTGTGCTGTGTCCTGAGGTGAGGGGTGGATAATTTGTTTGTGCTGGTGCCTGCTAGTTTGAGAAGCAGAATTTTATACCAGCCCCCTCGGGGTAGCACATTGCACAGGGGTAGGTGGGAGAAAGGCAGTAGGTGGGTCCTGGCATCTGTGCTGTGAGGTGGAGGCAGAGGCAGTTTGCTTGAAGTATCCTAACACACTTGCTGCAGTCCTCTCTGTCTGTCTGGATTGAAGGGAAGGGGGAAAACAGGCTGCATGATGTGTGCGCGAGCCAAGACATCTTGCATGATTACATTTCAAACAAAGTTTACATAGGTATTAATGACTTAAGGTAAGAAAGAAAAAGATTCTTTTAGCAGATTTTTTTGGATCATTGAAGATGTCTATAACTCTGATCTTAATGATTTTTTGAAAGCCTGTGTTACTAATTAATACATGGTAAACTATATTGGATTAAGGCCAGATCTTTGCTACATAGTAGAGTTCTGGCTCCTATGAACAGAAGTAGCAAGTACTAGGTGTGATGCTAGTTTTGTAGGATGAAACCTTATCAGCAAGCTTTTTGAAACATGCATCTGTCTACAAACACTGAAGCCATGTCTTAATTTGTTCTGGGGCTTCTACTCTTTGAGTTGGTGACACACACAAGATCAGAGTTTCAAACCAGTAGAACTTTTATCTGTTTTTACAGCATGGATCCTAAACATTCCCCAGAGAAACTATATAAGTCTTGGTGAATGCCTTTTACTCTCCTTATGAGTGTCAGTAAATATTGTATTAGTCATGCTCTCCTTGCAAATACTATTTCTAGTTGTCTCATAGACTTGTTTAGCATCTTAAAAGCTGAGCTATGTGTGAACAATCTGCATTTTGGTGTGTTTATTAGCTTGAGTTGTTAGAAAGAATGATGACACATGTACTCCAAGGGTAGTATTTACTTGCTTTTTTTATTTGATTTCATATTAAATATTGTAAGCATTGCTCCTTGTTAACTATTCTTTGTTTTAATATATTTTTTTCCACACATGTTTTTTGTTTGTATTGGTGGTGCATATCCACACATTAACTCAATACTGGTGTTCACATAAGAAATTGCAACCCGCCCTAAAGAAAATTCAACATGCCCAAGAATAGAAAATCTTAGAGGGAACAATGCAACTGAGTACCACCTGTTGGTTAGAAATCTTCAACTGCAGTTCTCCGAGGGAATAAACCTTCCTCCCTAGAAGGTCCAACTTCTTTGAGTCCTTTGATTTAGGAGTAGATCCCTGCTGCCCCGTCTCTCCTTCGCATTTGCCACATCCACCACAAGTATACCTAGCTGGGACTTAGTATATAAGTACTCATATCCCTTAGAAGGAAAAAAATATTTCATTTCCACACCCCTTGCCATGAGGGGATGGAGGCTGGTGTTTGCCACAGAGTCCTCCATGACTCCTGGTGGAATAGAAACTAGTGGTTAAATGTGGTGGTGGTCAGTGCCAGCATGCAGTCCGGTGCCAAGTGTGGTACTGCTCTGATTGGCACCCATTGCACTGGGCTGCTGTACACTGATGGAACCACGCTGATGTACCACCATGCCAGGCTGGTTAATGCCCTCGGTGCTGCAATGTATTGCAGCCTCAGTGCCACAGGCTTCCTATATGGTGCTAGGATGGGGTTTCGTGGCAGTGCCAGTTGGTATACACACTGCTAGTATGGCATCAGAAGGTGATCCCTAAGATTGTGTAGAGGCCATCTCTGCTGAAGCGACGATACCAGCCTGATCCAAGGTGGTGTTCTCAGTGTCTCTAGCAGGGTCTCCGGTGAGAGTCACTGACACCCTTCCTCCCCTGTCAGACACCATCGACACTGATCTGGATCCCAGGCCCTGCGCTTGGTGATATGCCAGGAAGTGCATGAGGGCCATTGAGGCAAAGCTTGCCACTGCAGCAGCCAAGTATCTTGAGTAGCCTGAGGATGCTTGTCCCCACATCGATGTGAAGAGAGGCTCTGGCTCCTGTGGGAGCTGTAGGACTCCAGATCCAATTCTGAATTCAACTCTGACCGAGATGACCAAGGTGGTGACATGCCAGATAGTATGAGCAAATGCTGCCCCAGTGTCAGATCGCTTGATGCCCAGTGCTAAAGGGATCCTTCACACAAGCAGTGCTGTAGTGACCGATCCCGGGATATTCAGTGGTGTGGTGTGGGCAAGTGCCACATCGTAACCAGCTTTCTTTTGGATGGTGTCAGGCCTCCAGCTGGGGAATGTCTTGATTTCTGCCTCAGGGAGCCCTTAGAGGATGTCATCTTGATCAAGTCCCTGTCCATTTCATAGGTCTCTGGGATGGTTGGCATGTCCACATCCCTCAACCAGCTATCCTTGTTAGGAGAGTCCAATGATATCAGACTCAATGGTCCAGGCTGCGGCACCAAAGTTGACAGTGCTGTCTAGTCTCTCTACACCAAGAGTGTCCTAACATGGAACACACTCCCTTAGACTTAACCAACTGGCAGCTCTTACTACATTTAAAAAGCAGAGGCTCAGTGTCTAGGACCTGGCACAAGCCAGGACTGCTTTTAAGCCAGCTCCCCTTAGCACCAGCTCCTGCTCCCCCATCCTTACTGCCTCTGATAGCGGGCAACAACGGGGGAAGCGACTAGTCAAGTAGTGACTTGACTACTACTTAGGCTTATCGGGAAGTCAACTACTTGACTAGTCGCTTATATCCCTATCCTAGGTGACAAGTATCAGAGGAGTAGGTGTGTGAGTCTGTATCTACAAAAATGAAGAGTCCTTTTCCAGCAGTTTTATGTATCCTCTCCTCCCTCCAAATCATCAAGAACTGTTCTCTTTCAACCAGCCAGTCAAATACACACACTCCTAGCTCAAGATGCAGGATGATGAATATAAAAGGATGAAACATATAACTTTCCCTGTCTTAATGCCCCCAGCCATCACTGTTAATAGGATGTTTTGTCATTAAAATAATAGGCTTATTCTAAAGAGGTCAGAATAACTGTTACATGAAGGAAGGAGAATGGATCTGCTTTTGCAGTTAGAGCAATTCATAACTAAGTTCCTGTTACAAGATTTTTCTTTTCTACAACTAAGAAGCTTTTCGCTAAATAGAGGGATTAAAAGCATCTAGTTTGTAGGCATCTAGAATCTTTAAAACTGATTTACATATGATGGAGGCATTAAGATTTTAATCTTTTTTAGCAAATAAACCACATTCCCTGTTCAAAGGTTAAGAAATAGTACAATTCCAGAGTTAGGAAAATATATTTAAGTACCTAGGTAGACAATACTTGGCACTTGAGATCAGCCACACAAGTCCTTCTGTGTGTCTTCTTTTCCTTTACTTGGGATGTTGATTCCCCCCAAAGATTTGTTAGTGAAACTATTCTTAAAGTTTCTGAAAGTCAAAGAAGAATTCATCTAGTTGTTATTAGACTGTACAACAAATCTTAAGATTAGGAAAGTTTATTTTCTTCAGGTAATAAGATCCTAACAGATCCTAACAGTGGGTCTTCAGCCTTATTACAGGACTACATAACATGGAAAAATGTGAGTCACTGGAAATAAGTTAAGCCACTCCTTTTTAGTAGCAGAGCAAATGTAATACCAATCAAGCTAAGGAGTTCAGCTGTTTCAGCTTCCACAAATAGTATTTAAATTAACATTAAATGATATATACCTACTACAAAACTAAGGAAATGGATTCCAGTCTTCTATAAACAAAATAGTAGTTGATTTAGAATTCGAAACTCACTCAGAGGGAGCTTGTCTATACTTACCGGAGGATCAGCACTCCAGCGATAGATCTTCCAGGGTTCGATTTAGCAGGTTTAGTAGAGACCACTAAATCAAATGCTGAGGGTGTCCCTGTCAATCACGGTACTCCTTGTAGAAGTAAAGGAAGTCAAAAGGAGAGGTCCTCCCATTGACCTCCTGCTGTGGGGCTGTCCCAGAAAATCGAAGTAACGTATGTTAACTCCAGCAACACACCTGTCATAACTGGAATTCCATATCTTACATCGATTTTCTCCACTAGTGTAGACCTAGCCTCTAAAAACCTAACTACTTGGAATAGGGAGATTTTAAGGTAAACACAGAAAATGACTTCTAATCTTCAAAGAGACAAAGACCACGGTCCCTAAAATTGTGACTTTATGAGCAGTAAGAAAATTGTTTTAGAATGGATACATTACATTTAAATATAATTCAAATGCTTCCATACCTCAAGCATTAGTTATTTTTTTCCTGTAGAATACTCTGAACTAGAACTAAGTAAACATTCCATTATTTACTATGAAAAATATTTATTCTTGACACTATGTCAGATAACCAATTAACAGGAGAAAAAAATTCAATAGATTTATATGTGCTTTATTTTAGAACAAATCTGTTAATATATTTAGAATATTCCTCTTTCTTTCTCAGCCTAACTTTCCATATGAAGATAACGCTTGCACAGTATGTCCTTATTTTATATTGCACAGTTTTATAAATTATAGGCTTGTATTTGACAAAGACATAATAAAAATGTGAGTGTTGAAGGAAGGATTATATACAGTTATTTCAACTAACTTTAACAGGGCTTTTCTACAACCCATTCCACATCACTTTTTCCTCCTTCAAGCAGTGGCAAGAAATTATCAGATACTTCACAGACAAAATGGTCACTAGCTACTGTAAGTATAGTAGACAGATGAGCTATGGTTGCACTGCAATTGATGTCACTATAAAATTTCTCGTGGTTCCAAAATAGAAATAAAAACAGCATGATGTTCATGGTTTTGTTGTACAATAGAACTTCAAAGTTATGGACTGAATGGTCAACCAATTACCCATTTAGAACTGAAAATACATGATCAGGCATCAGCAGAAAAAAAATGCAAATACAGTACAATATTATGTTAAATTTAAACTACAAAAATCAAGGTAAAGTTTTAAAAAGATTTTACAATGTAAGGAATGGTTTTTGTGCTTGTTTAATTTAAACTATGAAGTTAAAAGCACCATTTTAAAAGCACCTTTTTACTTCTGCATAGTAAAGTTGCAAGGCTGTATTAAGTCAATGTTCAATTGTTAACTTTTGAAAGAACAATCATAACATTGATTAATATTTAATAAATATTTCAGAGCAGGAGCGTAACTGGGGGGCATACGGGACATGCAGGCCCACAGCCAAGGGGAACCAAATCCGGATGTAAGTAGGGTCTGAATGACTGCTTGCAATGCAGCAAGCTTCATGCCTGCCAGGTGTGAGCTGAAAGACTGGTTGAGCCCTACAAGATAATCAACTGTTGATATGTGAATACAGCTCATGCCGGAATGGGGAAGGAATCCGTGGTGTGGTTATGTAAATCCAATTCAGCCAGGACTGATGGGAGGGTGAATTGTTGGGATGGAATGTGGTGTATTGTAACTAATTTGGCTGTTGTGGGGTCACAAACTATGCTACTCCTAAATGTAGGAACTGTAAAATATGACACTGGTAGGAGAAGCGGCAGGCAGCCAGCAGAGAAGCTGGCAGGAGCAGACGGCCAGTGGAGCTGCTGGCGGGAGTGACCAGCAGCCGGCCGGTAGGAGAAGTAGCAGGCAGCTGGCAGGAGCAAGCGGACTACAGGAGCAGCACAAAGGTGGCATAGCCTCAGGCTCAATGAGTGGAGTCGTCAGGGTGATGTGTCTGGGTCCGTACTGACTGGACAGAGCTGTAAGTGGGGTAAGGAGAAAGTTTGGGCAGGTGAATGGGACCCTTACCTTGTTGGACTAATGAGCCTGAGAGGCAAAAGACATTGCTCAATCCATTTGAGCTGGGATGGTTACTCATAGGTTGGTTATGAACTCTGCTTGTGGTATTTTCCCAAGTTAATGCCATGTGACTTCTCTCTCTCTTTCATTAAAAGTTTCTTTTCCATGCTCAGACTCTGTGCTTACGAGTGGGGAAGCATTGCCTCTCAGAAGCACGCAAGAATGTGTGAATTTCCCAGGCTACTGGGCAGGGGCTCGAGCTGGTTCTGCGTGAGATGGATGAAAAGGAACCCCTAGATATTGAACTCAGCCCTGGCTGCTGCCAATGCTACTTGGCAGAAGGGTTACACAAAGAAACCAGCAAGCTGGAGCACTCAGCTACTGTTGCTCCCAGTTGGGCTCTCAGATCTCTCCTGCAGACTATCTTGCTAAAAAGCTGGCAGCCAGACAGATGAAAGGGGCTCCCTGGGGGTATGTGTGCCCCACCTCTGGTCCAGGGCTGTCTGGGGGTATGCGTCCCCCACCCCAGTCCAGGACTGCCCCAACTGCTAGACCGGGGTGGGCAAAAGGGCCTCCATGGGCCAGATCTGGCCCGCCAAGTGAGTGGATCCGGCCCACAGAGGCTGGGGGCATGGGAGCACGGGAAGCCTCCTCCCACCCTGCCAAAAGCACATGGTGGCGGGGAGGGGGAGAGCAGTGGAGGCTTTGTGTGCTCCCCCACTCCCAGACCAATTAGGGCCTAGGGGCGGGGAGCTGCGTGAAGCTTTCTTCGCTCTGCTCCAGCCCTACAAGGAGCCTGCCACACTTCAAAGTAGGGATGTAATAGTATAGTTCAGTGTTTCCCAAATGGTGTTCTGCAGAACCTTGGGGTTCCACAAAGTGAAAAGAAGGGTTCCGCAAGAAAATTCCATTACAATAACATTTTATTGTTTTCAAAAATTAATATTTAAGTATTTATGAATTTTGTTGAAAACAATTTTCATTTGTGTTCGCCACAATAAGTATCCCCGTGTAATGCAAGCTTAGCCAGAAAGTGGGGACGATGATGTCACTACTTAGCGCTGCACACACAGTCAATCAGGAGTGCGATTGCCTGTTATATACCACCGTAAATCCTCGTACTCACTCTCAGGGAGCGTGGATCATGTGTGTGACTGAATACGAATATACTAGTGCCACATCGGACAAAGTCGAAGATTCAGCTGTCAAACCAGTTGCTTGTATGGGAGTGTGCAGGCAGTGCTCTCGCGAATACTTTACTCCAGTATAGTCGCGTGATTTCTTGTATTTAAAAATTTAACCGTGACAAATATAAATTGAGTATGATAGATTACTACATATCATTACTTCGTTTAGCATTTGTTTATTATCCTTACTTATTTGTGGTCTACTTTTTCACCTCCATATGTAAGACTGCTATTTCGGGTTTTGGAAAATTCTTTTGAGTTTAAAAGGGTTCCGTGGCCAAATAAAACTGGGAAACACTGATATAGTTGATTAACCGAGAAGCAAAAGCTTATAGGTTAATGCTATAGATGACACGCATTCCCTCACCCCCCAGTAAATTTTTTAGCAGGCTGGCCAGCAGCATGGCTCAGTCCTGGCTTGTGCTGGGTCCGGAACCTATCCCTGCTCTGGCTCTGCATTTAAAGCATATTAGGAGCCAGGCGGGCAGGCAGCCTGACTCAGTTCCAGCTCATGCCAGGTCTGGGAGATCAGACACACACACCCGGACAGGGGCTGCTGCACCCCACGCTGCTGCCACTATATCGGAAGGAACAGTGTGGGGCGACAGGCAGCCAGTCCATTAGGGGAGCTGGTTTTTAAACTGGCTTCCCTAGCAGACCAGTTCCTGCCTGACACCCCACGCTACTGCATGCTTGGGAATGGGGTCAGATTGCACTGGCTGCTGGCCCCACCCCTGGTTACTATAGAATAGCTGAGTAACCGATAAGAATTCATTAGATTAATCAACTATTAAATTAACCAATATTAACATCCCTATTGTGGAGTAATGCTTCCTTGATAGCAAGTGGACAGAAAAAAAATTCCAGATGCATTAGTAAATATTGATGTATGTTATATTTAATGAAGCTTTCCTTTTGTAACTTTAAACTACTCTAATGTCCATTATATTTGTAGTGAACACTTCACTAAGTCAGAAAAAGTCAAAACTAATCTCAGAAAACTTCAATTAAATGTGGACTATAGAAGCAAAATAAAACACAGAACAAAGATTTCTATGAAATCTTTCCTCTAGTTAAGTGATCTAATTTATTCATTGTAAAATTCTGAAAAAGTGGATGATAACTAGATTGGTACAATGTGTTTCTTTAACTACAGGAGGCAGAAGGCAGTTTCTAAGGGGGATGTGGAGTTTGTCAGTGGAAATGTACTATGTTGTTAACATATAATTAAGAGCTACCCATACCTTGGCATTTCCACTGTTTGAAGGACTAGTGCTAAGAAGACTACTTACCCAATCTTAATCCCTTTAAACAAAGATACTGTACAGGCAGTCCCCGGGTTACGTACAAGATAGGGACTGTAGGTTTGTTCTTAAGTTGAATTTGTATTTAAGTCGGAACTGGTACATATTGTAGGGGAAACTCTAGCCAAACATTTCTCCAGAGCTCAGTTTTATTCTCCCACACCTCACTTCCCTCAGTCCTTTATTCTCAAGCTGCGGTGTCTGCTGAGAAAAGCCACTCCTCGTCTCCCTGGTCTGCTGGGGGGGGGGGGGGAGGCACTAGCTTTGCATCTCCCTGGTCTGCTGGGGGGAAGCAGCTAGTGCGGGGTTGCCTCACCCCGTTTGTAAGTAGGGATCCGATGTAAGTCGGATCCATGTAACCCGGGGACTGCCTGTATATGGAATTTCCAAGATTTCTAATAAAGGAAGTATAGGAGAACTCAGGAAAGGCTGGAAGTGTTGGAAATCATGTCTTTCTTTTCTCTCAAACACATATTATTTCCTAAGTGGGAATCACGATGGAATGGTAACGTCTGAAGAAATGGACAAAGAACACAGCAAGTTGGAGGGAGGGTCATCTAATTTATTTTTGAGGGAGAGGATGATGGACCTGTTTCTATCATATTTAATTCAAATACAATAGAGCCTGCATTCCCGGCCAAGAGAGCCAGATATGTGGTAAAAGAGCTCTACCTTACTTCAGAGTTGAAGAGCATCTATTAAGACATAGATATTTGACAGAGTCTAGATCAGGGGTGGACAAAAGGGCTTCTGGGGGCTGGATCCGGGCCACCAAACAGGTTGATCCAGCCCACAGAGGCCCTGCCACTCCCCACCCCCAGGCCAATCAGACTGCTTCTAAGCACTGCACCGTCCTTGCAGGATGGAAGCAGGGCGGGAGGAGACTTTGCATGCTCCCCCAAGCCCTGAATGGCCAGGGGATGGAGGGTGTGCAAAGTCTCCTCCCGCCCTGCAAGGGACACAGCACTTCTAAGTGCTGCGTGCTCCCTACAGGATGGGAGCAGGGTGGGAGGAGACTTTGCATGCTCTTCCCTGCCCCCAAGCCCTGATTGGCTAAGGGCAGAAGGGAGCATGCAAAGTCTCCTCCCACTGTCAGAGGCACGGGCACCCAGAGGGAACCACCAGCTGTTCTGAACAGCTGGTGGTTCTCTCGTGGGGGGAGGGGGGGAAGAGCAGCAGGGCAAAGACTTCATGTGCTCCCCCACACCCAGACCAATCAGAAGCAAGGAAATGTCCTGGCCCCTCTCCTTATGCCTGAGGCCCTGCACCTTCTGGGGTGGCCCCTAGTAAAAAATTATTGCCCACCCCTAGAATAGACAAACCCCACTTTTACACAGATGGGTTGAAATCCTCTCTATTGAGGGCATGAGTACCTTCCATCCCATTGTAATTTAAAGAAAGGCAGCTATTTTGAATAAAGAAATTGGTGGACATAACGATAAAGTTAGACTACAATAGTTATTAATAACTGTGCTTCCTTGCAATTTCTTCGAATGTACACCTGACACTTGTTTTAAATGAGCTTTAACCATAGGGAAAGTTTGAAGCATACAAACCAGTGTCCCAATTTTAATTCACTTAAACTCATATACTAAGGGTACGTCTAAACTACATGGCTCTGTTGATGGAGCCCTGTAGATTAGTGTACTCAAAAAAGGGAAACGAAGTGGCGATTTAAATTATTGCCACTTCATTTACATCAAAATGGCTGCCGTGCTGTGCCGATCAGCTGTTTGGTGGCACAGCGCAGTAGTCTGGACGCTCTGCAATCAACAATGGAAGCCTTTGTTGACCGCTCCGGTAAACCTCATTCCACAAGGCATAATGGGGTGGTCAACAAAGGCTTCCATTGTTGGCTGCGGAGCATCCAGACTACCGCGCTGTGCCACCAAACAGCTGATGAGCACAGTGCGGCAGGCATTTTGATGTAAATGAAGCGGCGATTATTTAAATTGCCACTTCATTTCCCTATGTCTAGAAAACTCATCTACATGGCTCCGTCGATGGAGCCATGTAGTCTAGACATACCCTAAGTATCATATTTAGTTGAATATCTTCAGAAAATTCAAAGTTTACCCAGATTTATATTACATACATTTGAGGAAGAAAGTAAAGTATTCTTAAGATGCTTCACCATTATAATGAAGAATATTAACATCTGAAATAATATGATTTTTTTTAAAATTTAGACTAAGCATCTAAACTAAAGGTATGGTGTGAGTGCCATAATGCAGACTTGCAAAGGTCCATAATAAAAGCTTCATTCTGAGTGCCTGTGACCACACCATCGTCCTAGTAGAATGAACCCTGATACCATCTAGTACAGAAACTGCTTTATTCTTGTAATCTTCTTTAATGTGCAGTATGAGCCACCTTGCAATGAAAGATTTCAGAGCAGCCAATCTGTTCTTGGCAGTTCCAACAAAACAAAAAGTCTATCAGATTTGTTCAAACATAATTTAAGTGCTCTTCTGGCATATAAACAATGAAATTCCCTTTGCTCTTTGGGGACTCCATTTGGAGGGCAAAACAATGTTCAGAGTCCTATGAAATTCTTTGTTTGCTGTGGGAATGACCTCATCAGTTACTCAGTATCACTATGTCTCTATGGTCCAGAACATGATCTTCTTTCAGCAAATTTCTTTGTCATTTTAACTAAATTCAGAAATGCCAAAGACCTCTTTGAGTAAGAGAGGGTTGTGGCAGAATGAAGGGAAATGTAAACGTCTGTTCCCTTTGAATATTCCAAATTAACTTTGGGAACAAAAAGGAAGCATTATCTTAAGGACCACCTAATCTTCATGAAAAATCAGAAAATAATTATAAAAAAGCAGACCAGCTAATGTCTTCAGACTTTCTGTCAGACATAATAACTATCAAAAAGGATACTTGAATGGGAAACAAGAAAGGAAATACTATGGGCTCATCCGAAGCTTCAAAGGGAAGAAAATGGTCTGAAGAATCGGATTAACTATATACATAGAGGCAATATGGTAATGCTGCCAGATTCTTCACCACTCTCACAATTCTTGATATTACATGTTAGAAATTTGATAGAAGCCCCGTATTGCTTGTAAATATGACTCCTGTCTTTTAACATATCAAAGCTTTCTTTCTTTCTGCAGTTTTTCTAGAAAGTCTGTAGCCAGCTAAAGACTTCTTTACCTCCCTATTGCATACCAGTCATGCAATCTTTGCTTAGTATGGTAGTAAATCAACGGCATAAAGGGTTTCCAAGACCTATTAAAATAGGAATATGAACGAGTAGTCAATTAACTGTAATCTTCTTGACCCCCCTACCCCCCCGCATCCTCCCCACCTTGCTGCTTCTGTATTGAAGATAGCAAGCAAGGGGAGAAGTGGGGGGAGGGGAGGGGAGGGGAGGGAAGAAACATGGGAAGCTGCTGTGAAGCAGCCCCTGTCAGCAGGGGATCCGAGCTGGACAGAGACTAGAGCTCAGATCCTCTGCGGACAGGGCTGCTGTCACTAGGGATCTGGCGCAGGCACATGTGATTCTGTTATGGTCAGCGTATGTGCACAGGGTTCTGAAAAGCTGCAATTTTCAGGCCGTTGAAGCTGAGCTGTCTGTCAGCAGACTTGGCTATGTCTACACTGGCAACTGAAGGACAAAGCTTATGTCCTTCAGAGGTGCTATCCCTCGCCTCCCAAGACAAAAGTTTTGCATTGTCAAGTGCCAGTGTGATCAGTATGTGGTACACAGGGGCCCTCTCCTGCTGACAATGTGAATGCCATTTATTCGGGGTGGAAGTATTTTGTCAGCAAAAGAACTGATAAACAGCAGTTTCACTGCCCAGCTTTTAGGGGAATGCATGTGTTGCCACCGATCCCAGGAGCTAGTGTCCTGCCAGGCCTGTCAAGGGGAGGAGGCAAAGAGGGAAGTTTCTCTGGGACACTGGGTGCATCTACACTGCACCCATGGCTCAAAATAAGCTATGCAATTTGTGTAGCTCAAATTGCATAGCTTATTTAGAGTGTATTTTGAAATTTGGCGCTGTCTACACAACACCAAATTTCAAAGTAGATCGCTATTCCAAAATGTTCCTTAATCCTCGTGAAACAAGTTTTACAGGGACGTCAGAATACCATGCCCATTGTGTCGAAAGATATTTCAAAATAATGGGCATGCTATCAAGACATGGAATACGCTATTTTGGGATACCAGAAGTATCACGAAATAGTGTCACAGTATAGATGTACCCTCAGTGATTCTAAAGGGCCTGGGGCTCTAGCCACTGCTGCCACAGTATGAGCAGTGCTGCAGTGTGCTTACTCTTGGTCTCCAATGACTTCTATGGAACTGTGGACAGGACAGATTTAAAGCAGTCTTGAGGCTAATCTAACATACTGAAAACTTTGCAGTATTAATTTTCTTTTTATTTGACTTCATATTAAATAAACATTTAAAATCATACACACTGTTAATTATCCCTTGTTTTAGTATTATTTCTTCCACCGCATTTTAGTTACATAAATTAATAACTTGAGTGCCATGGTGACACACATCTGAAGAAGATCACATGACCTCAATATTGGTGCACAAGACAAAACTCACTCTCCTCATGGATGCACAATTTTAAAGGGAACACTGGTCAGTGGCCTCCAACCCAAAAAAGGTTCCCCACACTGGATTTAGAGCACAAATCCCATACCATTTTGTTCACACGATCATAAGAACACAAGAACATAAGAATGGCCATACTGGTTCAGACCAAAGGTCCACCTAGCCCAGTAGCCTGTCTGCCGACAGTAGCCAGTGCTGGGTGCCCCAGAGGGAGTGGACTGAAGACAATGATCAAGCGATCCACAATAACTCCAAGATCTCTTTCCTGATTAGTTGTAGCTAAATTAGCCCCCATCATGTTATATGTATAGTTAGGGTTATTTTTTCCAATGTGCATTACTTTACACTTATCCACATTAAATTTCATTTTCCATTTTGTTACCCAATCACTCAGTTTGGTGAGATCTTTTAGAAGTTCTTCACAGTCTGCTTTGGTCTTCACTATCTTGAACAGTTTAGTATCATCCACAAACTTTGCCACCTCCCTGCTTACCCCTTTCTCTAGATAGTTTATGAATAAGTTGAATAGAATTGGTCCTAGGACTGACCCTTAGGGAACATCACTGAGTTACACCTCTCCATTCTGAAAATTTACCATTTATTCCTACCCTTTGTTTTCTGTCTTTTAACCAGTTCTCAATCCATGAAAGAATCTTCTCTCTTATCCCATGTCAACCGAATTTACACAAGAGCCTTTGGTGAGGGACCTTGTCAAAGGCTTTCTGGAAATCTAAGTATACTTTATCTACTGGATCCCCCTTGTCCATGTTTGTTAACCCCTTCAAAGAACTCTAATAGATATGATTTCCCTTTACAGAAACCATGTTGACTTTTGCCAAACAAATTACGTTCTTAGACGTGTCTGACAATTTTATTCTTTACTATTGTTTCAACTAATTTGCCTGATACTGACATTAGACTTATCGGTCTGTAATTGCCAGGGTCGTCTCTAAAGCCCTTTTTAAATATTGGCGTTATGTTAGCTGTCTTCCACTCCTGGGGTACAGAAGCTGATTTAAAGGATAGGTTACAAACCACAGTTAATAGTTATGCAATTTCACATCTGAGTTCTTTCAGAACCCTTGGGTAAATGCCATCCGGTCCCGGTGATTTGTTACTGTTACGTTTTTCAATTTATTCCAAAACCTCCTCTAATGACACTTCAATCCGGGACAGTTCCTCAGATTCATCACCCACAAAGGACAGTGCAAGTTTGGGAATCTCCCTAACATCCTCAGCCATGAAGACTTGAAGCAAAGAAATAATTTAGTCTCTCTGCAATGGCTTTATAGTCCTTGATTGCTCCTCGATCATCCATGGGTCCCACTCGATAATCCAGGGGCCATTAGCAGGCTTCCTGCTTCTAATATACTTAAAAAACATTTTGCTATTACTTTTTGAGTTTTTGGCTAGCTGTTCCTCAAAATCTTTTTTGGCTTTTCTTATTATATTTTTATACTTATTTTGGCAATGTTTATGTTCCTTTCTATTTATCTCAATAGGATTGCACTTCTACTTTTTAAAAGATGCCTTTTTATCTCTCACTGCTTCTTTTACATGGTTAAGCCACAGTGGCTCTTTTTTAGGTCTCTTATTATGTTTTTTAATTTGGGGTATACATTTAAGTTGGGCCTCTATTATGGTGTCTTTGAAAAGTTTCCATGCAGCTTGCAGGGATTTTACTTTAGTCACTGTACCTTTTAATTTCTATTTAACTAACCTCCTCATTTTTGCATAGTTCCCCTTTTTGAAATTAGATGCCACAGTGCTGGACTGCTGAGGTGTTCTTCCCACCACAGAAATGTTAAATGTTATTATATTCCGGTCACTATTCCTGAGCGGTCCTGTAATAGTTACCTCCTGGACCAGATCCTGCACTCCACTAAGTACTAAATCGAGAATTGCCTCTCCCCTTGTGGGTTCCTGTATCAGCAGTCATTTAAGGCATTGAGAAATTTTATCTCTACCTCTCGTCCTGAGGTGACATGTACCCAGTCAATATGGGGATAACTTAAATCCCCATTATTGAATTTTTTATTTTGATAGCCTCTCTACTGTCCCTTAGCATTTCAAAGTAACTATCACGGTTCTGGTCAGGTGGTCAACAATATATCCCACTGCTATATTCTTATTAGAGCATGGAATTACTATCCATAGTGATTCTATGGAACATGTTGATTTATTTAAGATTTTCATTTCATTTCAGGTTTCTGTGATGTCTATTATGTCTATCTCCTCCTTTAATACAAGGTGCTCTAGTTCACCCATCTTATTATTTAGACTTCTGGCATTTGTGTAGAAGCACTTTAAAAAAGTGCCACTGTTTATTTGTCTTTCCTTCCCTGAAGTATTAGATTATTGTGTATGTGATTGTTTCTTGTCTGATCTGGCCCATACTTTATCATCTCCCCTCTTCTCTTTCTGACTAAAACCTAGAGAACCTCCATCAATGGACTCTCTTCTAAGAGAAGTCTCCGTCCGATCCATGTGCTCCTCCGCACTAATCGGCTTTCCCCCATCTCTTAGTTTAAAAACTACTCTACGACCTTTTTAATGTTTAGTGCCAGCAGTCTGGATCTATCTATCCTTCCTGTACAGTCTCCCCCAATCCCAAAAGTATAGGCTTCCCCTCTCCTGCCTATCTCAGTGCACAAAGTAGATTGATGCTCAACTAATAAACAGATATTCAGTATTTTGATTTCATTTTCTCCTTGGTATTCAATATATGGCAGTAGAGCTAATTTATTGTACATCATTTAAATCTTGTTCTAAATACAGAATTATTAATTTAATCATGGACTTTACTGTGGTATTTATGACTATAACACAGAGCTTCACAAACGATCTTCACAACAATCTTGTAAGATGAATGGGTAGTACCCTAAATTTACAGATGAGAAACAGACTCAGATTAAGTTAAACATATTCACTAATTTTGGGTGCCCAGTTTCAGACACCAAGGACCTGCTTTTTCATACCAGGCATATTATAAAATGATTAATTAGATACCCATGTAACTGCTGGAAATCTCAGCAGTTACACGATTATACACAACAGGCTTTGCAGTATAAAGTGTATATAGCACAACCTGTAGTGCAGCCAGGTTCCAGGGAGTGGGGCCATCAGCTAGCATGCACCAGAAGCTCCAGTCGCTGGCCCCAATTCCCAAGGACCTGGTTGCATTGCTGGATCTGCAATATGAGTTTTATACTGCAGAGCCTGCAAAGTGGGGCAGTAGCTGGCTCCTGGGAGTTGACGCATGCTGGAAGCTGGCTTTTACATTGACTCTAAGGCTCCATCTACACTGTCAGGATTTTGCGGAAGAAGAAAAGCAAATAAAGCGCTCATTAGCATTTCTCATGCTCTCATTTGCATATTCTCTTCCGATCCTTTTTGCGGAAGAGGTTTTTGCAGAAAAAAATGCAGTGTAGACAGGGCCATTTTGCGCAAAAAAAACCCTTTTGAGCAAGAACCCTTATTCCTTATTTGAGTGGCACATCCATGGGGACATCACGCAAAGAAGAAGAATCTTTTTGAGGAATGGACAAATTTAAAACCAGTTCTATCCTGTCACATGTCTAAATGGAACACTCAGAAAACTACCATTTCTGAAAGGTGGTGGAATGTTTTTCAAGAAATGGACAATAAGGCAGTAGATCTGGCAAAGGCAGTTGAGTTCATTTTGTGTTTGCCAGGCACCACAGCCCCCGTTGAAGTGTCTTTTTTAGTAATGAATGCAGTGTGGACACCTGAAAAAACTATGCATCAGTATTTCTACCATGAAGGCTATTTTGTTTGTGAGAGTGAATTTGTACCTACGGTAGTCTGTGCTGTGTTTTATGGTAACTTGCTGAAAAACAAGCAGATCATTTGAAAAATTGCTTCATGTAACAAATACAGTCCACATGAAGCATTGTGGAGGACAGTGGGATGAAGACAAGGCAGGCACTTTTAAAAAGCAGTAACTAGTTAATTGTCAGTAAACAATGTTTACTTATTAGTAACAACATTGTATGTCTTTTTTATGGGTGCTTAGTCCACTTAATGTCATTTTGAACATTTGTACAGCATAATTCTGATTGATTGCCACTGAACTCACTTAAATCTGAACAATTTTACCAGGTGTCCTATGTTTGGCATAAGGAAATATGGTCACCCTACAGCAGTCTCAATTCAAGCATGCAGAAAATGAACACAATCAGCATGAACTGTGAAAGTTTGGTTTAAATGTCTTTACCAGCATAATATTTAAACTCTGACAATTCAGCTATCTTAACCATGAGACCATCCTTTCTCTTCCTCCTCATTCACTACACATCTTCCAATCTAGAACGTTAGAGGCAGTGGTCCAACAGCCACCTTCACTACACAATCTTGATTCATCCCCAGAGCATGAATAAGGCCAGGACGTCATCATGTAATTATATATCGCATCATAATACGCGTGCATAAGGAAACCAAATTGAGGTGACTCCTTACGGTGGAAAAGAACCAGCCTCTCTGTCCTTTCTTCCCACTCTCAACTACCAATAAACAAGGTGATTCCACCCCAATCCACGAATGGAAGTTTGGGGGGGAGCTTCATCCATCATCTTTCTTGTGTCATGAGTACGTTCTAAATAATCCTGATGATGCTATTTCCTGTGTGTTAATGTCAAGGAGTCACAGTGGCACAACTAGTTACCCTAGATTCCCTTTTATTTCTTCAATCTGCTCCCCATATTACAACTCTCAATCACTTGTTGACCCTCAGCTGGGAAGAGGACAGCAATAGGTGACTATAATGTCTGAACCAGCAGTCTTTGACCACTACTGAAGGAGAAGCTCTTTTTTCCGAATAGGCAGTACAGGCAGTCCCCGAGTTACACGGATCCAACTTATGTCCTGCCACCGCGTCCTCCGGGGCGAGAAAAGCTGCTCTGGGTGTCCCTGGTCTGCTGGGGGGGTCCCCAGCAGACCAGGGACACCCCGAGCAAAGCCGCAGAGGCGGCGGGGTCCCGCGCCTCCAAGGCTTTGCTCCGGAGCAATGCCGCAGAGGCGCAGGACCCTGCCACCTCTGCGGCTTTGCTCGGGGTGTCCCTGGTCTGCTAGGGACCCCTCCCAGCAGACCATGGACACCCCGAGCAGACCAGGGACACCCGGAGCAAAGCCTTGGAGGCACGGGACCCCGCCGCTTCCGCGGCTTTGCTCTGGGTCTCCCTGGTCTGCTGGGGGGGGGCGCGCAGCTAGTGCGCCCTCCCCAGCAGACGAGGCTTTTGTTGTGGACGCCTGGGGTAGAGCAGCTGGGGTGCTGCCGGGTTGGTCCTGGGGGGGACCTACCCGGCAGCGCCCCAGCTGTTCTGTCCCAGGCTCCAGATTCAGCCGCTGTTAAAACTGATCAGTGGCTGATTCCAGGAAGCTGGGGGCAGAGCAACTCTGCCTCGGGCTTCCTGTAGTCAGCCCCTGGTCAGTTTCAGCAGCAGCGGCTGAATCTGGAGCCAGTTACGAGTTACGTACAAATTCAACTTAAGAACAAACCTATAGTCCCTATCTTGTACGTAACCCGGGGACTGCCTGTACATCTCAGAGGTATTGACCTTTCAAGCTCTGAGCTTGCAAGAGTAAATGGTCATCAAAGCTATTTTGGGCTCAATAAGTTACACAGTGTCCCAAAGGAGCAAGTCATTTTAAAACAGCAGTGTTTATTTTAAAAGATACAGGACCACATGAAGCACATGCATAGAGCCATTTGAGAGATACTGTCTCAAAACAGGCAAAACAGTTAATGTCTGTACATACTGTTCCATCTTGAAATAGTTGAAGCATGAAGTACAGAAAGCAGCTTAGTTCAGAAATAAGCTGAAGGATTTCTATACCCCTATTACACAGAGATCCAAAATCATTCAACACCATTCTTCTCCAACCATAACAACTCTTGCTCCTCTTAATTGTTCTCATTTGGTTTATCTTTGAAAGCTGAGAAATAAATCTGCATCAGCAAGCAGAGTACAGCCCTCAACTTAGAAGGCACATATAATAAGTCGACTTTGAAGTTTCAGTGGATAAAATTATTGGCAAAATGCATAATTTTTTAAATAATCTTGAAAAGCAAACAAATTATTATTAAAGCAGACTGAATAATATTTCTTACAGAATTTCAAGTGTGTGGTAAGATTGTGATAAGTTCCTGTCACAGTTGCTTTTCTCCATCATATTACCACTATTATTTTATTATATTTTAAAGAAACATTAGAAATCTGATTTAATCTGATACAGCATGTTAACTGTACTATATCAATATAAGAATTGCTGATCTTTACATAATTAAGATATATTTATCATTGAACAAAATAGATACTCATTCCCTGAATTTCTTCATCTAAACTCCCAATATTAGAAGGAAAAAATGCCAAGTTTAGAAGACTTGATAGCTGAAAGACTTAGTCACCTTTTCAAACCTCTAGCTCAACAGTAAATAACTTTCTTCTGGCTGCTGTTTAATGGCCAGTATAAAATGAGATACTGATTTTAGTGGCAAAGTTGTCATATCATTCAAATCATAACTGCATCTGGTATCTGTGTTGACAGTTTCAACATATAGGCCAAGGACATGAAGTATAAACTACATATTAATTCACTAATTAGAATATACTAATAAACACTAAACGAATACTTTTAGCTAGCGTAAACGGCACGGTGCACCTTCCTGAAGGAAAGTGCACCTTCAAAAAAAGGAAATGTAAGGATTAAGTCTATGCCCCGATATACCCACATATCTTGATGATTTCTGTGATGTACAACAGGATATCAGAATTAAGGAACACCACAGTTAAAAATTATCCAGTCAACCACACACTTCATTTAGAATCAGGCAGCAGCAGAGATACACGTACAAAAACAAATAATGTATAGTATTACATTAAACAATTAAAAATAAAGAGAAAGCATCATTTTTATTCTGCATGATAAACTTTCAAAGCTGTATTAAGTCAACATTCAGTTGTAAACTTTTGAAAGAACAAGAGGAGGTTATTCACCTTGGCTGTAACAGACGTTCTTCGAAATAAGCTTCCCGTGGGGTGCTCCACAGCAGGTGTTGGTGTGTCTCAGAGCTGCAGAGCAGATTCTTCCTAGCAGTGCAGTACATGCATGGCACAAGGTGAACGGCGCCATCTGGCACTACCGCCAGGGCCGGCCTCAGGATTTATGGTGCTCTAGGCGGGATTATTAAACTGGTGCCCCTATTCCTGACTTGCTCTTAGCAACACAAACATAAGCTTACAGTATTGGTGCCCCAGAAATACTGGTGCCCTAGGCAACTGCCTATGGCTAAGGATGGCCCTGATTATAAGGGGTAAATCACACTTTGCTATTCACTTTTTCCACAGGTTTGATGATTTTAAAGACCTTTATTGTATCCTTCCTTATATATTTTCCAAGCTGAAAAGTTCCAGCCTTTTTAATCTCTCCTCATAGTGAAGCTGTTCCATACCTCTAATGCAGCAGTGGAGAACCTTTTTTGGGGTGGGAGCCACTAACCCACAAAGATATCAGTTGAAGACCACCCACAAGTGAGAAGAAAAAAAAACGCCCTGCTTTAGGAAGCAGCTCCCTGCTTTAGGAAGGGGTTCTGGGGCTCGCCCAACTCTGGCCACTCCTTGCAGCAAAGACAATGGGGTGGTCTTCCACTTCCCTCCCACTCCTGCAAGGGATTTCCCCTCCCCCGCTTCCCTTAGGTTCCACATGCCTTCTTAACTGTTAAGGAGGCGTTGTTGGCAGCCTGGGGCTGAGCTTCAAGATGCTTCTTGCTGCAGCCACTGTAAGCAAGGAAGGCTTTGTCTACACTCACGGCTTCTTGCACAAGAACAGCCATTCTTCCGCAGAGCATCCACGCTGCCTGCCTGCTCTTGCGCAAGAAAATTTACAGTAAGGAGTGGTAAGAGAGCTTCTAGCGCAAGAGCTATGCTCTTTTCTAACAGGTGTAAGCTCTCTTAGGCACGAGCTCTTGCTCAAGAGGGCAGCAGGGATTTCTTGCGCAGGAAAGCCTGATGACTAAAATGACCATCAGAGGTTTCTTGTGCAAGAGAGCATCCACACTGCCAAGGATGCTCTTGCACAAAAGCACATCTCCCATGTGGCAGTGCGGACGTTTTCTTGTGCAAGAGTCCTTGCTGGTGGGGGGAGAAGAGGGGCAGCGTGCCGGGGCCTGCTCCAGGCAGAGCTGGGAGAGAGACCCAGCTCCAAATATTGCTGGAGCAGGGCCCCCACCAGCTCTGGTGCTTACTGTCCATCCCAGCAGAGTGGTGCCCCAGAAATAGTGGTGCCCTGTGCAGCTGCGTACTCAGCATATGCCTAAGGATGGCCCTGACTACCACACATGCACACCCACCCTCCCCTCAGTTCCTTCTCTATCCAGAACCTGGCCTGGTGGAAAAGATTTTTTGGGATTTTTTTGGTTCAAAATAGAGGGGAGAGGAGCACCCTCAAGGACACTCATCTAGAAGAACATCAGTTACAACCAAGGTGAGTAACCTCCTGTTTGAGAGACAGACGTCCCTGGGGGTGCTCCACAGCAGGTGACTACTAAGCAATTGTGTCTCATGGATGTAGGGACTTTGGATCAGGCAGGTAAGCTGTCCTCAGTACGGCCTTTGCTACTCTTGTATATTGAAGAGGGCTGGTGGAAAGTGCATAGTGTCTGGCGAAAGTTTGTTCTGATGTCCATATAGCAGCAGCACATAAGTTGTTGATGTGAATCTTTCCCAGGTAAGCAATGGAAGTGACAACCACTCTTGTGGAGTATGCACAGACTGAAGTAGGTGGTGATAAATGATTCAGATTGTAGCACATCGTGATGCAGTCAGCGATCCAATGGAATAGTCTTTCAGATGATATCTGATGCCCCTTGCTACAGTCCGCAATGGAGATGAAGAATCTTGGGAGCGACCTAAAGGGTTTCATTCTGTGGAAGTAGAAGGAGAGCGCCCTGCGGACATCAAGCGTATGCATCTGTGCCTCAAAGGTGTTGGCTTGAGGCTAGAGGGAAAAAATACAGGTCAGTGTATTGTTTGATTAAGGTGGAAGGCAGAACATACTTCGGGTAAGAACTTCTTTGGTTTGTTTCCCTTACCGTTGGCAATCTGCTGAGAGCCAGGGTCTGAGGAAGGGTGTTTTTGCCCTTCTCAATCATGAGCATTTTTAAATGGAGGTCTCTGTCTCTCCGCGTTCGTGCCTTAAGTACGCAGTGTGGGCAATCCCTTTGAACATGGGAGTCCCCAAAGCACTTGACCTCTTTTGCGTTGCCGTCTGAAGCCGGCATTGCCTCGTTGCAGTCTGTGCAATGTTTGAAACCCGGTGAGTCCATCATCCCAGGTGGGTGATCTTAAGCAGTGGAAAACCAACTTTGGGTGAACAGCGTTTTTTTTATTTCTGTGGGGATTTTTGGTTGGGGGGGGAGAGTTTGTTTGTTTGCAAAGAACTTGACCAACAACTAGGGAGAAGAACTTGGAGTTAACTAATCTACCTAACTACAGAGAATTATTGAGATCCATCTTGAGCCGGAGCTGCGGGGAGGGTGGCTGCACATGCGCGGTAGTGCTGGACAACACTGTGTGCCGCATGCACAACCCCAATACACTGCTAGGAAGAATCTGCCCTGCGGTGCCGGGATGCACCAACACCTACTGTGGAGCACTCTCAAAGAAGAACATTTAGTTCAGAGTTATGAACATTTCTGAGTTATGAACAACCTCTATCCCTAAGTATTCATAACTGAGGTTCTATTGTATAACATGTAAGTGAATCAGTAGTTAGCCCTCATGCTTGGAGATGAGGACGATACTCACCGTGGTGCAGTAACTATGGTTCATCAAGATGTGTGTCCCCGTGGGTGCTCCACTGTTGGGGTCATGCTTGTCCTGGCACCGCAGATTGGAGATGTGCTAGCAATAGTCTGCTGGACTATGCATGCACGTTAGGCGCCTCATGCTGTTTGCACTGTTTGAGGCGCGCAGTCCAGCTCTCGCCAGTTCCTCCTGATTGCCTAGTATCTGAAAAACACAAACAAGAGCAGAAACTCTGAAGCAGGGAGGAGGGTGGGTAATGGAGCACCCGGGGGGACACACATCTCAAAGAACCGTCATTATTGCACCAAGGTGAGTAACTTCCTCTTCTTCTTCAAGTAGTGTCCCTGTGGGTGCTTCACTGTTGATGACTTAAGAGCAGTGGCCAGATAAGAAGGAAGGTGGGATTAGGAGTTAATGTTTCACTGCTGTGGATAGTACTGCGGAGGCAACTGCTGAGTCACCAATGAAATTTTTGGGGATAGCATAATGCTTAGTGAACGTGTGGGTTAGATGACCACGTAGCAGCTCGGCAAATGTCACGTAGGGAGACTCCCTTGAGGAAGACCGTAGAAGCTGCTACTGCCCTCGAAGAGTGGGCTCTTGGTGTTTCTGGAAGAGGTTTGTTCTGTATTAAGTATCACCGGACTATGAATGAAAGGATGAGTTTCAAGATACATTGTGTGGGGGAGAGACTCACTTTTGGAACTGTCAGCCACAGAAAGCAACAGTTGTTGATTTGCAGAAAGGCTGAGTTCTGTCAATGTAGGCCAGTGCCCTGTGTACATCCAGTGTGTGAAGAATAGCGTCCCTTCGGGAAGAGTGTGGTTTCGGGCAGAAGGTTGGAAGGATGATTGACTCCAAGTTCACCTTTGGTAGGAAGGCCGGTAGAGAGTGGAGTATCACACTGTGGCTTGTAAGCACTGTATAGGAAAGTGTAATGGAAAGAGAGTCAAGCTCCCCTACTCTGCGCGCAGATGTTATGGCTAATAAGAAAGCAACCTTGGTAGTTAATAGCATTAGAGGGTTTGAAGGGATGTCGTGTTAGGGCATCCAAGACCAATTCTAAGTTCCATGGTTGAGACAGCACTCTGTGTGGTGGGTAAAGGTTTGCCAATTCCTTCATGAACCTTTTGGTGGTAGGGCAAGCGCACACCGAGTAACCGTCCAACTGTATGTCAAAAGACCGTGATTGCAGCAAGGTGAACTGTAAGAGATGGGAGAGCCAGGCCTAATTGTTTCAAATATAGGATATAATTGAGAATGAGATGGATCAGAAACTCTTGTCCGTGCACCATGATCGAAACCTGCACCACTAATGCAAGTAGATGGTTTGGGTAATGTGTTTCCTGCTTTGTAGTAGGACCAGCTCAATATGGTAGGAGCAACTCATTTCTGCACTCTGGAACCAACTAGGAGCCATGCTGTGAGGAGAAGGAGATCAGGCTGAGGGTAAACTAGGGTACCCTGGTCTTGAGTCAATAGGTTGTGATGTCTGGGGAGAAGATAGGGTGGACGAGGAGATATCCAAAAGACCCTGGTCTAACTGGAACAAAAGGGGGCTATCAGAATTATTGTTGCGGCATCCTTGGTGATCTTTTCCAGGACTCTCGAGATTAGAGGAATCTGAGGAAAGGCATAGAGTAACCGCCCGCTCCAGTCGAGGAGAAAGGCATCCCCCAGGGATCCCAGTTCCGTTCCTACTCTGGAACAGTAGTGTGGGCATTGTGCATAGCGATGTCTTGCGAATAGGTCTATGACCGGAAACCCTCAGAGGTGAAAAATGTCTTTGGAGTACTCTATACTGTAATTTCCACTTGTGGTCCTTCACAAAGTACCTGATGAGTTCATCTGCAATGGTGTTGTCCGTGCCCGGTAAGTATGACTCCAGGATCGTTATGTTGTGGCGGATGCACTAGTTCCTTCTAAGTATCGATGTTGCTGATGAATAAACTTTTCTGCAAAAGAGATCAAGACTTTTGCTGTCCTTATCATTGGCATTGTTTTTGTACTGTGGTGCCTTGGCTCTTTGTTGTGCTGTATTGACCACTAGAGAGTTAAGTTGCGGATGGAAGAAAAGAAAATCCATCCCTTTGGCGGGGACAAAATATTTCTTGTCCACCCTCTTGTTGGTCGCAAGGACAGAGGCCGAGGTTTGCTATATATCATCTGTTACCTCTAAAATGGCCTCATCGATGGGCAGGGCAACCTTAGATTTTTGAGAGGGCTGTAATTTAAGAGGATTTTTGAGAGGGCTAAAAATTTTTTAGCAGATTGTGTTGTTTCTCTTGCACCTCCATGAGCTGGACCTCTTGGCTGGCTGTAACCTGCTTGAAGAGGTCCAGAAGCTGCCTGAGGTCATCGGTTGGTGATGAATCTCCTAGAATTACTGCTTCATCAGGTGAAGCCAAAGACTGATCTGCAAGAGAAACTCCCTGTGGCTGTTCGTGATTGGACAGCTGACCTTCAGGGTCGGAGTGCTGTGGCAGTTGGGATGTAGTTTGTATAGGAGTAGGAAGGCATGTGTCAGCTGGGGTAGGAGACGAAATGTGGTGATGTCTAGAGTCTGATCGATGACAGCAAGGCGACCAATGTTGAGAATGGTGTGATGAGAGTGTGCCAGGCCATGATGTTCACATAGCAGGTGCAGTGGCTACGGTGACGGGTGTAGTAGTATCTCTAGTAGGTGAGGAGTGCCTGGAGGAAAAGGTGCTCCTATGATCATTGTGATAATGAGCATATGCCAACAGAGTTGGAGATCTGGGTGATTTGGACCCGAGCCTTAACGAAGAGGGAGGAGAAGGTGAGATGTGTCACTACCGATAAGAGTGGGTGGTGTAAGAGAACGCCATGCTGTTGAACTTTAATATTCTATGGCAGTACAGTGCCGCGGAACATCAGCAGCTAGGGCTGATGGCACCAATGAGGGAGAAAGTGGTGCCAGAGAGACGGTGATAGGTTTCAGGCTGGGGGAGTTCTGGCCCTGTAGTTTTAGAGCAGGCCTTAGTTGGTGCCAACGATGATGAAGCTGGTGCCACTGATGAACATTGGGCAGCGGGAGCCAACTGCAATGCTGGTGCTGACAGTGGTGCCAGTGCCGGCGAGGACATGGGTGCCACTGGTGCTGTCGGTGCCAATATGGGTATTGACAACAGTTCCTGTGCTGGGCTTGGATTTGGCGTCTGCGCTCACATAGCCAGCCTACTGCAGCGTGACTTAGAGGCTTTATTCCCTTGGTGGGTGGAAGCAGTGCCCGAAGTGCCTAGTTTGTCACTGTTGCTAACACGGTCTGGTGGTAAGAATCATGCCAGGGAAGTCCTCCTCTTCCCTGACGAGCAAGGCCCTGGCAATGTGGCCCGACGTTTATCGGCTCTTACAGAGTCCGAATGGGGTGAAGAGGGCTAGAGTGCCTTATCATATAAAAGCATCCAGAGCCTCATTTCCCTATCTCTTCATGCTCTAGCTGTTAGCTTAGAGCAGTGTGGGTACTTCTAGGGAATATGTCCTTCACCCAGGCATAGAATGCAGCAGGAGTGCCCATCCAAGGCAGGCATGGGCTCCTGGCATGAGTCACCTCCTCTTTCTCTCCCCCTTTCTCTCTCTCTCTCTCTCTTTTTTTTTTTTAGATTAAGTAACTAGCGTACTACTATTAAAACTAACTAACTACACAACTAATAACTGCTACCAATTAATTAACAACTAATCTGAAATTCTGTTCTGACAGGATCTGACTAGAGGGAGCTCACTCCATCTGCGGCCAAGGACAGCTAGGAGGAACTGGAACGAGCTGTACTGTGCACCTCAAGAAACAGCACCAACGTCACAAGGCGCCTAATGTGCATTCACAGTCCAGCACACTATTGCTAGCAAATCTCCAATCTGCGGTGCTGGCACAAGCCCAACAACAGTGGAACACCCATAGGCACACTACTCGAAGAAGAATAAACATTTACACTGTTTGAGTATGTCCTATTAATAGCAGAATTAATTTTTTCTAACTTGATATTTTCAAAAAATGTTTGTTATAAATTCCTTAGTCTATCATTATATTTAAATTTCTGGGTTAAGTGTATCATGCAGTCATAGAATCATAAATTCCATTTCCAGAATGTTTTTTTTACATCTGACTACCAAAATATAAACAAAGTTCTATTTAAAACAGATAATAAAATTGTAAACTCAAGTTGTCCAAATGTGATTAATTATTCATTACCTGCAGTAAAATCTGCAATACAATTGCATTAACAACTTTATCCACGAGATGGCACATACATCTCAATTTCAATGAAAATATACTTAAGCTTGGACTGTCTGATTTCAAAATACTCCCAAGATTTGCGAACAAAAAGATTAGCTCTTAAAATATTATGTTAACAGAATGCATGAGTTGTCAAGATGAATGCTGTGATATTTAGAACAAATACATATTCACACACAGGCCATTTACACTTAAAGGTTTTACTGTAGAGGTAGAGCATCATCTTTGGGACAGGAGTCATTGACCCACAGAAAAATCAGTTGGGAGCCGCACACAGGTGAGAAGCAAAATAAAATAATATAAAATCCTCATTGACCTGGACCTCAAGTGAGAAGCAAAAAAAGACCCTCACGGATGTGGCCCCCAACTGAGAAGCAGAAAAAACCCCAAAGACACATTCACCTCACTCTCCTTGCACTCCAGCCCCACAGGTGGCGGGTGCACCAAGGCTCAAGATTACCCCCTCACACACACACACACCGTAAGCTAGATTAACTTTTCTGGGGGCTTAGGGCTTTTTGTGGGGGGCCCTCAGGCTCTGGGATGGGGCCAAAAATGAAGAGTTTGGTGTGTGGGAGGGGGCTGCTAGGGAATGAAGCAAGAGTAGAGGGTCTAGGTCAGAGTTTCCTAACCTATGGGTTGGGACCCAAATATGGGTCACGATTACATTTCAAAAGGGTTATCAAGTGTCTCCCCAGGTGGCTTTGCCCCCTTTTCTTCCCCCATTTTTTAATTGCCTTGGGTCACCAAGTCTTCCTGAATTGTCAAAATGGGTCCCCATCTGGAAAAGGTTGAGAACCGCTGGTCTAGGTGGAAGGTGGAGTACAGTAGTGGGCTGGAGGTGCTAGGTCTGGGAAGGAAAGTAGGGTGCAAGAGCAGGGTGGGGTTGGGGGTGCAGGGTCTGGACAGGAAGAGGCAGAGGACTGGGGAGCCTAACTGATGCAGCTCCTGGGGGGGCACAGGTGGCACTCATAGAATCATAGAACCATAGAGCTCGAAGAGACCTCAGAAGGTCATCAAGTCCAGCCCCCTGCTCTAGGAAGGACCAATCCCAACTAAATGAAACCACCTAGGGCTTCGTCAAGCCGAGACTTAAACACCTCTAGGGATGGAGACTCCACTACTTCCCTAGGTAACCCATTCCAGTGCTTCACTACCCTCCCAGTGAAATAGTTTTTCCTAATATCCAACCTGGACCTCTCACACCACAACTTGAGACCATTGCTCCTTGTTCTGCCATATGTCACTACTGAGAACAGCCTCTCTCCATCCTCTTTGGAACCTCCATTCAGGAAGTTGAAGGCTGCTATCAAATCCCCCCCTCATTTTTGCTTCTGCAGACTAAACAGACCCAACTCCTTCAGCCTCTCCTCATAAGTCATATGCTCCAGCCCCCTAATCATTTTGGTTGCCCTCAACTGGACCCTCTCCAACGCGACCACATCCTTTTTGTAGTGGGGGGCCCAGAACTGGACACAATACTCCAGATGTGGCCTCACCAAAGCCAAATAAAGGGGAATAATGACATCTCTGGATCTGCGGGCAATGCTCCTCTTAATGCAACCTAATATGCCATTAGCTATCTTGGTAACAAGGGCACACTGTTTACTGAAATCCAGCTTCTCATACGCTGTAACCCCCAGGTCCTTTCCTGCAGAACTACTACTTAACTGGTTGGTCCCCAGCTTGTAACTATACTTGGCATTCTTCCGTCCCAAGTGCAGGACTCTGCACTTGTCCTTGTTGAACCTCATCAGATTTCTTGTGGTCCAATCCTCCAATTTGTCTAAGTCACTCTGGACCCCTATCTCTACCCTCAAGCATATCTACCTCTCCCCTTAGCTTAGTATCATCTGCAAACTTGCTGAGGGTGCAATCCATCCCCTCATCCAGGTCATTAATAAAGATATTGAACAAAACCGGTCCTAGAACCAAACCTTGGGGCATTCCAATAGAAACCGACCGCCATTTTGACATCGAGCCATTGATCACTACCAGCTGGGCCCGGCCTTCTAGCCTGCTTTCTATCCATTTTACTGTCCATTTATCCAATCCACATTCCGTTAACTTGCTGGCAAGAATATCATGGGAGACTGTATCAAAAGCCTAGCTAAAGTCAAGGTATATTACATCCACTGACTTTCCCACGTCCACAGAGCCAGTTACCTCATCATAGAAGCTAATCAGATTGGTCAGGCAGGACTTGCCCTTTGTGAATCCATGCTGACTATTCCTAAACACTTTCCCCTCTTCCAAGTGCCTCAAAATGGATTCCTTAAGAATCCCTTCCATGATTTTTCCAGGAACCGAGGTAAGACTGACCGGCCTATAGTTCGATGGATTGTCCTTCTTCCCTTTTTTGAAGATGGGCACTACATTTGCCTTTCTCCCGATCTCCACGACTTTTCAAAGATAATAGCCAAAGGCTCCTCAATGACATTTGCCAACTCCCTCAGTACCCTCGGATGCATTAAGTCCGGACCCATGGATTTGTGTACGTTTAGCTTTTCTAAATAGTTCCTAACCTGTTCCTTACCTACCAAGGGCTGTCCATCTTTATCCCATCTTGCGTCACTTAGCGCATTAGTCTGGGAGCCCACCTTCTCCGTGAATACAGAAGCAAAGAAAGCATTGAGTACTTCAGCTTTCCCCACATCATCTGTCACTAGGTTCCTTCATCCAGTAGGGGCTGCACACCCTCTCTGATCACCTTCTTCTTGTTAACATGCCTGTAGAAACCTTACTTGTTATCCTTCACATCCTTAGCCAGTCGCAATTCCATTTGAGCTTTTGCTTTCCTGATAACCCCCCGGCATTCTCGAGCTGTACATTTAAACCCCTCCCTGGTCATTTGTCCAAGTTTCCACTTTTTGTAAGCTCCCTTTTTGTGCTTAAGTTCACCAAGGATTTCCTCTGTTAGCCAATCCGGTCTCCTACCATGTTTGCCTCTCTTGCTACGCATCGGGATGGTTTCTTTCTGTGCCTTCAATAAAGCTTCTTTAAAATAATGCCAGCTGTCCTGGACTCCTTTCCCCTTCAGGGGATTCTTCCCATCAGATCTCTGAGGGAGTCAAAATCTGCTTTTCTGAAGTCCAAGGTGTGTATTTTACTACTCTCTTTTCTTCCTTTGGTCAGGATCCTGAAATCTACCATCTCGTGATCACTGCTTCCCAGGTTGTCACCCACCTCTACTTCCCCTAGTAGTTCCTCTCTGTCTGTGAGCAGAAGGACAAGCTGCGCACGGCTCCTGGTCGGATCCTTCAGCACTTGTGCCAAGAAGTTATCCCCAACATTCTCCAAAAACTTCCTGGATTGCCTGTGTACTGCCGTATCAGTTTCCCAACAGATGTCAGGGTGATTAAAGTCCCCCACGAGAACCAGGGCCTGCGATCTGGAAGCTTCTCTCAGTTGTCCTAAGAAAGCCTCATCTACCTCATCCACCTGATTCGGTGGCCTGTAGCAGACACCAACCACAACATCACTGTTGTTGTTTGCGCCTTTAAACTTAACCCATAGACTCTCAACAGGTTTTTCTCCCTCTTTATACTGGAGTTCAGAGCAATCATAGTGCTCTCTTACTTACAATGCAACTCCTCCTCCTTTTCTCCCCTGTCTGTTCTTCCTGAACACTGCGCTGCCCTGCTGTTAGAGGCACCAACCCCAGCCTTGCTATTCAAGGCCAATGCAAGCAAGCACAGGGACAGAGCTTCCCTGCACTCCTGTTCCCCTAGTCAGGGAAGAGGGGAAACAGAAATAGAAGTGCACAAAGCCACTTCCTCCCCCATCAGGCAGAGCTCGTGGCCCATAGGTTCCCTGTTCCTGTTTTACTGGCAGGCTGGTTAGTGGTGTGATTTTTTTTTTAAACAAACATATCTATACCAAGTCTACACACACTTATATTAGTATTACTTTGCTTATACCAAATAGCTTAGGGTTGGTCTACTTAAAAGCATAGCTTTGCATAGCTATGTCTGTCAGAAGCATGAAAGCTGGTAGTGAGAAAAAGTCCTTTTTTTGGATAGTTTGTCTCCCTGTTATGGGAGCTTATTGATATAACTATTCTATTGTGGCTATACTGATAAACCCCTTTTAAATGTAAGACAAGACCTTATCCTGTTTGACAGAAGAAGCATACCACTATATCTGCATCCATGCTCAAAGTTTTGACAGCATGGCTAAGCCAACAAAACCCGCCTAAGTGCTGACAAGTTCTTAGACGCTACATAGTCTCTCTATATATGAAAAAAAGTCTTTCCTGTAGGATGACAGAGTGATGTCATCATGTCATTCTGTGTCCCATCTGCCTCCTCCCACTCTTCTCCCTCCCTCTCCTTTCCCAGATCAAGCCCGACCTCGCTGCTTCCCCTCACCACTTGGAATTGCTATTTTAAACCAAGCCCTTACTCCCTTTCCTCCACCCCACCCCACCCCACCCCACCCCACCGAGCTTTCAATGCCAAGAAACATGACACAGTAGCTGGCAGACATTGCAGCCATGACTGCCCAGGGGAGAGCATCCCAGGAACAGGCACTAGAAGTGGGGCTCCCAACTGGGCATATGTGCCAGCAGCCGGCTCTTGGGAGCACCCTCTCCTCAGTGGCTTCACTTACCGTGGCTGCTAGAGCATCCTTGAGCTGCCCGTTGGAGCTACTGCACCGACCTGTCTGCTCCATCCCTTCCACTTCTGGCAGGTGGGCAGCCCTGGGTTCTGTGGGCAGGGCAGTGCAGGGCAGGGCTGGGACGGTGAGCAGTGCAGGTGGGACCAGACAGGCGAGAGGTTGGGACAGCACCCCTCCTCACGCTGCTGCTTTCCCCACCTCAGCAGGCTGCAGTGAGCACATAGCATTACCTGCACCTCACTGCACCCAACGTATCCCATGGCCGGAGGTATCCCAAAATAGCTATTCTGCATCTTTTGAGCACACCCATTATTTCAAAATGTAACAAGCTCGCTATTCCAATGTCCCTGTAAACTTCATTCCATGTAAGGGATGTTTTGGAATAACAATTTATTTCAAAATAAGCACTGTGTAGACAGAGCCAAATTTTGAAATACAGGCAGTCCCCGACTTACGCGGATCCGACTTATGTCGGATCCACACTTACGAACGGGACTTTCTCGCCCCGGAGGTCGAGGTGGCGGATTGCTACCTGCGAGCTCCGAGGCGAGAAAGCCCTGTTTGTAAGCTGCTCCAGTGCCACTGGTCTGCTGGAGACCGTCTCCAGCAGACCGGGGCACCGGGCGGGTTCCCGCGCTTCTGAGGCTTTGCCAGAGCAAAGCCTCAGAAGCGCGGGGAACCGCCGCTGCTGCCGCTTCAGTCCCGTTGCCTGTGGTCTGCTGGTGACCCAGCAGACCACAGGCACCGGGACTGAAGCGGCAGCAGCGGCGGTTCCCCGCGCCTCTGAGGCTTTGCTCTGGCAAAGCCTCAGAGGCGCGGGACCCCCCCGCGGCTGCGGCTTCAGTCCGGGTGCCTGTGGTCTGCTGGGGACCGTCCCCAGCAGACCACAGGCACCGGGACTGAAGCTGCAGCCGCGGCGGGGTCCCGCGCCTCTGAGACTTTGCCAGAGCAAAGCCTCAGAGGCGCGGCACCCCGCTGCCGCTCTGCTCCCCGTGTCCCTGGTCTGCTGGGGGGGGGGCGCAGCTAGTGTGCCCCCCCCCAGCAGACCAGGCTTTTGTTTTGGACCCTGGGGCAGAGCAGATGCGGTGCTGCTGGGTTGGTCCAGGCGTCCCCAAGTCAAAACAAGCTATGCAATTTGAGCTTTGCAAATTGCGTAGTTTATTTTGAGTCAATTTTAAAATAGCTTACAGGCAGTCCCCGGGTTACGTACAAGATAGGGACTGTAGGTTTGTTCTTAAGTTGAATCTGTATGTAAGTCAGAACTGGCATCCAGATTCAGCCGCTGCTGAAACTGACCGCCAGTTCTGACTTACATACAGAATCAACTTAAGAACCCCAGGCGTCCCCAAGTCAGCTTCTGCTGAAACTGACCAGCGCTGACTACAGGAAGCCCGAGGCAGAGTTGCTCTGCCCCGGGCTTCCTGGAATCAGCTGCTGATCAGTTTCAGCAGCAGCTGACTTGGGGACGCCTGGGGTTCTTAAGTTGATTCTGTATGTAAGTCAGAACTGGCGGTCAGTTTCAGCAGCGGCTGAATCTGGATGCCAGTTCTGACTTACATACAGATTCAACTTAAGAACAAACCTACAGTCCCTATCTTGTACGTAACCCGGGGACTGCCTGTAAGCTATTTTAAAATTGACTCAAAATAAACTACGCAATTTGCAACGCTCAAATTGCATAGCTTGTTTTGAGCTTCGGGTGCAGTGTAGATGCACCCTACGAGACGTGACTGTCAGAAGTGCTAGGCATCTAGAACTCCCACAAACATAATGGAAGCTATGATTAGTCAACAACTTTAAAATCAGGTCACTTATTGCAGAACAGGTACAAAAGCAACTACCCAAAGTGCAAGCGTCTTCACATTTGATCCTTCCAGAACAGGAAAGAGACATTCTTGATAGGAGAGCAGTTGAAGTTCCATTCTTCTTTATTGTCCTTGCTACTGAGGTTGCCAACCAGAGCTTCAGTACAGGCAGTCCCCGGGTTACGTACAACATAGGGACTGTAGGTTTGTTCTTAAGTTGAATCTGTATGTAAGTCGGAACTGGCGTCCAGATTCAGCCGCTGCTGAAACTGATCAGTTTCAACAGCGGCTGAATCTGGACGCCAGTTCTGACTTACATACAGATTCAACTTAAGAACCCCAGGAATCCCCAAGTCAGCTGCTGCTGCAACTGATCAGCGGCTGATTCCAGGAAGCCCGGGGCAGGGGCTTCCTGTAGTCAGCCACTGGTCAGTTTCAGCAGCGGCTGACTTGGGGACGCCTGGGGCAGAGCAGCTGAGGTGCTGCTGGATTGGTCCAGTAGCGCCGCCGCTCCTTGGCGCTACTGGAACAACCCAGCAGCACCCAAGCTGCTCTGCCCCAGGCATCCTGATTCAGCCGCTGCTGAAACTGACCAGCAGTGGCTGAATCAGGACGCCTGGGGCAGAGCAGCTGGGGTGCTGCCCGGTTGGTCCAGTAGCGCCCAGAGCGGTGCTACGGGACAAACTGGCAGCGCCCCAGCTGCTGTACCACAGGTGTCCGGAGCAAAGCCGCGGAGCATGGGGGCAGCGGGACAGCCCAGACGCGCCGTGGCTGTCCTGCTGCCCTCGGGCTCCATGGCTTTGCTCTGCTTTGCTCCCCGTCCCCCTGGTCTGCAGACCAGGGGGACGGGGAGCAAAGCGGTGGAACACGCGGGCAGCGGACAGCCCAGACGCGTCTGGGCTGTCCGCTGCCCGTGTGCTCCACGGCTTGGCTCTGCTTTGCTCTCCCCCGTCCCCCTGGTCTGCAGACCAGGAGGACAGCGGGGGACGGGGGGGGGCAAAGCAGAGCCAAGCCGCGGAGCAGCGGCCAACTGACAGCCCAGACTCGTCTGGGCTGTCAGCTGACCGCGCGCTCCGCGGCTTGGCTCTGCTTTGCCCCCCCCGTCCCCCTGGTCTGCAGACCAGGGAGACGGGGGGGCAAAGCAGAGCCAAGCCGCGGAGCACGTGGGCAGCGGACAGCCCTGTCCGCTGCCCGCGTGTTCCGCCGCTTTGCTTCCTCTCCCTGGTCTGCTGGAGACCAGGGAGAGGAAGGGCCCCGTTCGTAACTGCGGATCCGACATAAGTCGGATCCGCGTAACTCGGGGACTGCCTGTATTTCTCCATAAGAAGTAGACTGAAACCTCTAACCCTTTTCAAGTACGCCATCAACAGCTGTTCATAGGGCTGCAACTTGCATTTACAGCTTTCATCTCCAAAATCCAGGACTCTGTCTGGCAACATCTGTGGTCTGGCAAGGACCATGCATGCTGCTGTCCAGAGAGTCCCAGCAGCTGGGAATGAGGCCCGCTGGGAGCCTAGCAGTAGAAGGGCAGGTAAATTGGCTGCAGCAGAGCCAGGAAGCCCCAGGCCAAGCTGGCTGCAGAGGAGCAAGGGCAGCCCAGAAGATCCTGAGGGAGCCAGTCTGAGAGTGACCAGGAAGAGCTGGGGAAGCCCCGGGCCCGCTCTGTTGTGGAGGAGCCAGCAATGGCCAGGAAGCCCTGGGCCAAGCCAACTTCAGGGAGCCCCAGACAGACAGGTGGCTGGGATGGGGCAGTGCTGGGAAGCTGGAGTTGAGAGCCCCAGCCAGGCAGGCAGGTGCAACCCCAGTGGAGGGCGGGGGGCAGGAGAGGAGGGGGGAGAGAGGCAGTGGACATGAGCCCTGCCGGACAGGAGCAGAGCCCACATTGGGACTGATGATCAGGAGGGGAGATTTGACCTCCTCCGGTCCAGCAAATTCTTTGGTTCAGGACCACTCAGGTCCAGAGGGTGCCAGACGAGGGAAGTCCAACCTGTATTAGAAAACTGGCCAGGATTTGAACCAATGATCTAAAGGGTTGTGTGGCTCATTACCAATTTATAGAACCATCTGGCCCATTCGAAATCAAAGATTTAACTTGAGGAATATACCCCCATGCTTATTTATGTCACTAATGATTAAGTAAGGAAGGCCAACAGCTGAAACACATCTCCTAATGGACATACTATTAAAGAGAACTTCCATCTGTTGATAGGCCAGGATGTAGAGGAACAGATTTAGTGTTCTTCAGAGCAAATATAAATTAGTTTCAGTTTGCTTATCTTCCAATTTTCTAATTTTATTTGACTTATCACATATAAATTTTCGGATGCCCTGTAGCAATACTCCACCACACAATGGAAGGGACTTCAATTTCCATTCAGAAAATGCTTTCAGTCTAAATCAATTTCCATATTAGACTTTTTTTTCTTCCAAAAACTTCAGTGAGAAAGCTGAAGAATTTCAGAGACAATATCTGGAGGAAACAAGAAACATACACGACTGAACTAGGGATGTTAAATATCAGTTAACTGAGTAATCGAGTAACCTCGTGAATTCTTATCGTTTAGTCGACTATTCTATAGTCCGTGGGGGGCAGGGCTGGCAGCCAGTGTGCTCTGGCCTCACTCCCGAGGAGCCCCCTGCAACTCCGTGCTACTGCCTCTGTATCAGAGCAGTGCAGGGTGACAGGCCAGAGCTGATATGCAAGGGGAACCAGTTTAAAAACCAGCTCCCCTCGCAGACCGGTTGACTGTCGCCCTGTGCTGTTGCCTCTGATAAAAAGGAAGCCGCATGGGGTCCCAATAGCTGCTGGATAGAAGGAGTCTGTGCTCCCAGACCCAGCACGAGCCAGAACTGAGCCTGGCTGCCTGCCCAGCCAGCTCCTAATACACTTTAAATGCAGCGCTGCAGCAGGGAGTAGGTCCTGGACCCAGCATGACCCAGGTTGCTGGCCAGCCTGCTAAAAATGTACTGGCAAGTGGGAGGGAAATGAGTGTAGTCTATAGCATTAACATATAAGTATTTGATTATCAGTTAGCCAGTTAATTGACTACACTATTATATCCCTAGACTGAACATTAGAACACAAATCCTCTACTATTGCTCATGTAAACAGAGTCTGAATGAACTCTCCCTTAACATTTAGTGGTGAGAAGGGGAAGAGGCCTTCCGGAGCTGACTGTTTGCATTCATATATATATTATACATATGCGTACATACACACTGCGTAAGTGAGCAGCATGATAGAGCTGCTTTGCCCAAATGAACACTTTTGGTGGGTAGTGAATTGCAAGTCACTTTGTCCTTGGGTGCAATAAAAGGTGGTTATGTTTATTGAATGGGAGAGATAAGCGAAGGCAGGGACAGGTGTTTGTACTATTCTACCTAAGGATCCTAGACACTATTTGACCCTTGTCCTCTCCACTATGTTAGGGTATGTCTACACTACAAAGTTAGTTCAAACTAACGGACGTTAGTTCGAACTAACTTTCATAGGCGCTACACTAGCGCTCCGTTAGTTCGAACTTAATTCGAACTAACGGAGCGCTTAGCTCGAACTAGGTAAACCTCATTTTACGAGGATTAAGCCTAGTTCGAACTAGCTAGTTCGAATTAAGGGCTCTGTAGACCCTTAATTCGAACTAGTGAGAGGCTAGCCCTTCCCAGCTTGCCCTGGTGGCCACTCTGGCCAACACCAGGCAAACTCTATTGCCCCCCTACCGGCCCCGGAACCCTTAAAGGGCCACGGGCTGGCTACAGAATTTGTGCCAGTTGCAAGGCTGCCAGCACCCAGCCAGCAGACCCTGCACCTGCCACAACATGAGCCAGCCACCCAAGGACAGCCAGCCCTCCACTGCTCCCCAGGACCAGCCTGGCGGCTCCCAGGAGCCTGCCCGGGGACGCAAAAGGCGGGCACCCGCTTGGTCAAGTGCGGAGATCGTGGACCTCATCGAGGTTTGGGGGGAAGCCTCCAATGTCCATGATCTCCGCACTAGCCACAGGAACGCGGCTGTCTACGGCCACATGGCTGCCAACCTGGCCGCCAGGGGCCACCAGCGCAGCCGGGAGCAGGTGCGCTGCAAGATCAAAGACCTGCGGCAGTCCTACTCCCGGGCCTGCCTGCCAGGGACCGACCCGGAGGCGTGCCCCCACTTCCATGCCCTGGACCGCCTCCTGGGGGCTCATGCTGTCCCTGCCCCCCGGGACGTGATAGACCCCGGGGCAGAGGGACCGCTCCAGGAGACGGAGGAGGAGGAGGAGGGCTCCGAGAGCCAGGAGCCTGCCGGCAGCCTGCCCAGGACCTGGGACCCCCGAGGCACCCCACAGAGCCGCTCGCCTGTGTATTCCGAGGCCGGGGAGGCGTCCACCTGTGAGTACCATCGTGCTCCCCTTATGTGTACGGGGGGCTGGGGCGAGAGGGAGCCCCGGGACCGTGCGCCTGGGCCTTGCCCACCACGGAGCAGCAGCTGGGGATCCTGCAGGGGCCCTGGCCTTGCAGAGGGGAGCTGGGTTTCACACACCTGGGCCCCTGGGGTAATTGACCGCTGGTCTTGTTGCACCACAGCCGCAGCACCTGGGCCTGCAGGGCGCACCACACCGCCTGCAGCAGCTGCCCGTGCCCGGGCAAGCAGGACAGCCAGGAACCAGGAGGACTACCAGAGGCGGCACCTCCAGTTCCTGGAGCAACAGCTCCGTCTCCAGGACCACTGGGTCCAGGAGGACCTGAGGCTGCGCCGGAGGAGTTTGGAGGCCCTGGAGGAGCAGGGCCATGCCCTGCGAGGCCACCTCCAGAGCCTGCTGGACCGCTTCCCAATTCCTCCTGCTCCTGCTCTCCCTGCTCCCCCTGCTGCTCCGCCTGCCCCCCCTGCTGCTCCCCCTGCCCCCCCAGCTCCCCCTCCTGCTTCCCCTCCTGCTTCCTCCACACCCCCGTCCCTCCTGCCCCACCCTCCACAACCATTCCCCACTGACGCTCCCGGACCCGCAGTGTGGCGAGACGGGAGAGGCAGCCGGACTCCCACCCCTGAGCTTTCCTTTCCCTTCCTCCCTTCCCTCCCCTTCCAGCTCCCTCGTCCCAGGTTTCCCCCTCCCCTCTCCCACCCTCATTTCTCCCTCCCCCCACCCCAGTTATGTGAAATAAACAGACGTTTTTGGTTGAAAAACAGGTGTCTTTATTTTACAGTAGGTAGGGAGGGGAAAGGGGAAGGGGGTAGGGTGGAAGAAGGCCCCAGTGGGGCATGCAAGGGAGAGGTCAGTCCTCCTCCTCCACCTGGAAGCTCTCCCGCAGGGCTTCCCGGATCCGGACGGCCCCCCGCTGGGCTTCCCGGACGGCGGTGGTGCGGGGTTGACCGTAGTGTCCAGCCATGCGGTCAGCCTCAGCCATCCAGGCTGGCAGGAAAGCCTCCCCGTTTCGCTCACACAAATTGTGGAGCACACAACATGCTGCCACCACGGGAGGGATGTTGTGCTCGGCCAGGTCCATACGGGTGAGGAGGCATCGAAAGCGGGCTTTCAGTCGCCTGAAGGCCCCCTCCACCACGATGCAGGCCCTGGTCAGCCTGGCATTGAAGGCCTGGCGGGAGGGATTGAGGTGCCCCATGTACGGCTTCATCAACCATTGCTGCAGTGGGTAGGCGGCATCCC
This sequence comes from Pelodiscus sinensis, assembly GCF_049634645.1. NCBI lineage: Eukaryota > Metazoa > Chordata > Testudines > Trionychidae > Pelodiscus > Pelodiscus sinensis. Next base: position 41,524,299 of record NC_134718.1, read on the forward strand.
CCACCAGGCACACGGGCATGTCCACGTCCCCGACCCTGATGTGGCGGTCGGGGAAGAAGGTCCCGTCCTGCAGCCGCTGGCACACAGAGGAGTTGCGGTACACCCGGGCGTCGTGTGCTTTGCCGGACCAGCCCACATTAATGTCCGTGAACTGTCCCCGGTGGTCACACACGGCCTGCAGGATCACAGAGAAATACCCCTTGCGGTTGACGTAACGGGATGCCTGATGTTCCGGGGCATGGATGGGGGATGTGCGTCCCGTCGATGGCCCCCCCGCAGTTGGGGAAGCCGAGGGCGCCGAATCCCCGGATGACGGCGTCCGGTTCGGCGAGGTGGACCACCCTGCGGAGCAGCACCCGGTTGATGGCCTTGACCACCTGCGGAGCGAGACACAGCAAAGCGCCAATCAGTGGGGCGCCCGGGTGGCTGGGAGCGTTCGTGCCCTGGCAGTGCCCCGCGCCCCACTCCCGGAAGCAACCCCCCTGGCGGCGTGTAGTACGGCCGGGACAGACCGACCCCTCCAGTGCGGGGCGCGTTCGCCTCCTCCCGCCCCCCCTTTGTCCCCGGGGCGGCCCATCCCCTCCTCGCAGCCCCTCTGCCCCCCTGGCGCGGTGGCCGACGAGTGCCATACCTCATGAGCACCGCTCCGACGGTGGATCTCCCCACGCCGAACTGGTTCCCGACGGATCGGTAGCTGTCTGGAGTGCAGAGCTTCCAGAGGGCAATGGCCACCCGCTTCTGGATGGGGATGGCGGGCCTCATGCAAGTGTCCCTTCTGCGCAGGGCAGGGGCGAGCCACTCGCAGAGCTCCAGGAAGGTGTCCCTCCTCATCCTGAAGTTCTGGGTCCACTGTCGGTCCTCCCAGCGCTCCAGGACGATGCGGTCCCACCAGTCGCTGCTGGTGTCCAGACGCCAGACGTGGCGGGGCACGCCTGTGCCGGGGCGCCGCCGCGGCTCCTCCACGGCCCCCAGGGCGGCCAGGCGGAGAGGCAGGGGGCTGACGTGCACCAGGAGGTGCCAGGCAGCCTCGAGCCATTGGTGGCAGGCTTGCAGCAGCAAGTCCAGAAAATGCACCAGAAGGTGCAGGGTGAGCTGTGGCTCCATGTTGCCACCTGCGGCGGCGTCCCCGAAGGGAAGCACCGACACAGATGGGCACAGAGACCAACGCTTTGCTGTCCCTCGGCGAGGTTGGCAAGCAAGCAGGAAAAGCTGAGAACCGGCTGTCCAGGGGGGGTCCCTTTAAGCTCGAGCCTCAGATAGCCTCAGACAGCAGCCACACAAAGCAACTACTGACCTGATGCCCTGCCAGAACCGGTTTCAGCTGCCCTTAAATGCCCCCCTGCGTCCAATCAGTGTGGACGCGCTAGTTCGAATTAGCAAAACACTAATTCGAACTAGTTTTTAGTTCTAGACGCGTTAGTTCAAATTAGCTTAGTTCGAATTAACTAATTCGAACTAAGTTAGTTCGAATTAGCGCTGTAGTGTAGACGTACCCTTAGGGATTAATAACAAGAATTTTAGTTATAAGCTGGGGACACATCAGTTGGAAGTAATGGAGGAGGAGAAGGACCTCGGAGTCCTGGTTGATTATAGAATGACTATGAGCCGCCATTGTGACATGGCCGTGAAAAAGGCTAATACGATCTTGGGATGTATTAGGCGAGGTATTTCCAGTAGGGATAAGGAGGTGTTAGTGCCATTATACAAGGCATTGGTGAGACCCCATTTGGAATACTGTGTGCAGTTCTGGTCTCCCATGTTTAAGAAGCATGAATTCAAACTGGAACAGGTACAAAGAAGGGCCAGTAGGATGATCCGAGGAATGGAAAACCTGTCTTCTGAAAGGAGACTCAAGGAGCTTGGCTTGTTTACATTAACCAAAAGAAGGCTGAGGGGGGACATGATTGCAGGGATATTAGAGGGATAAATACCAGGGAGGGAGAGGAATTATTTAAGCTTAATACCAATGTGGACACAAGAACAAATGGATATAAGCTGGCTAGTAGGAAGTTTAGACTTGAGATTAGATGAAGGTTTCTAACCATTAGAGGAGTGAGGTTCTGGAATGGCCTTCCAAGGGAAGTAGTGGGGGCAAAAGATCTATCTGGTTTCAAGATTAAACTAGATGGGTTTATGAAGGGGATGGTTTGATGAGATAACATGATCTTGGTAACTAATTGACCATTCCTTATCAGTGGGAAATAGGTCAATGGAGGGATGATAGGAGTTACTATAGAGAACTTTCTGGGTGTCTGGCTGATGAGTCTTGCCCACATGCTCAGGGTTTAGCTGATCGCCATATTTGGGGTCGGGAAGGAATTTTCCTCCAGGGTAGATTGGCAGAGGCCCTGGAGGTTTTTTGCCTTCCTCTGTAGCACGGGGTACAGATCACAGCTAGAGGATTCTCTGCATCTTGGGGTCTTCAAAGTATTTGAAGGCTTCAATATCTGAGATTTAGATGAGAGGATTATTCTGGGAGGGGTGGGTGAGATTCTGTGGCCTGCACTGTGCAGGGGGTCAGACTAGATGATCATAATGGTCCCTTCTGACCTTAAAGTCTATGAGTCTATGAGTAATGAGTCTTGTGCTACTGATCAACAGCGCTGAAGTCACTAAATCCCAGGTCTAAGCAGCAGACCTGCTATAAAATAGTGTTTGATGAGAAACTACCCAACCTGCACTACTAGGAAGGTTCCCTCACTAAATGCTGGAATTACTGAAGGATGTGTTACATAGTGGGACTTCATAAGAATGGCTATACTGGGTCAGACCAAAGGTCCATCTAGCCCAGTATCCTGTCTTCCAACAGTGGCCAATGCCAGGTGCCCCCAGAAGGAATGAACTGAACAGATAATCAAGTCATCCCACCCCTATCACTCATTCCCTGTTTCTGACACACAGAGGCTAAGGACACCATTACTACCCATCTGGGATAATAGCTATTGATGGACCTATTCTCTATGAATTTATCTAGCTTTTTTTTAAAAAATACTGTTAAAGTCCAGGTCTTCACAACATCCTCTGGCAAGGAGTTCCACAGATTGAATACATGTTGCGAGAAGTAGTACTTCCTTTTAATGTGTTTTAAACCTGCTATCTCAAGATATCCTGTGAGCTGGCTCAATGGCTGGAAGAACAAGCAAACCTTTGCCCCTCTTTCCACCCCTCCCTCAGGGGCTAGGAGGCGAATTTACACAAAAGCACCTCTGAACTCTCGTCTCTACTGACCAAAGACGACAACTGTGAGTAAAGTGAGGCGGAGGGAGAAGGGTTGGACATCTTAAAAGGAACTTTTGGTTGTTGGATTTAAGAACATAAGGCAAAAAACACTTCCCAACATACTCCAGTGTGGGTGTTTCACTCATGGTCTTATGCTTATTAATCCTACTAGTTCAAAAGTTTCAGAGGGAGAGCTGAGTTAGTCTGTAACAGGAAAAACTTTTAACACAACAACAGACTAGTAGCACCTTAAAGACTAACAAAACATGAAGATGGTATCATGAGCTTTCATGTATATTGGCCAAACTGGACAGTCTCTGTGGGAAAGAATGAATGGATACAAATCAGATATCCAAAAAGGCAATATCACAAAAACCTGTTGGAGAACACTTTAATCTACTTCAGGGCTACTCAACATGTGGCCCACAGTGTATTTGTTTGTAGCCCACGGAGCAGTTTGGGTTTACGCGGGGGCTCAACACACGGCCTGCGGGCAGGAGCCAAAATAGAAATATAGTCAGTATAATGGCCTCCTGTTGATATGTGTTTTAGCAGTTACATTCCTGGTCAGCCATTGCTCATTAAGAGTGCTGCCATATGGGTGGAAATCAGATAAATACTGCATTTTATTAATATCAGCAGAACTGACTTAAATGCGGCCTGTGTGTTGTGCAGTCTTGCCTTAATCTTTGTATTCATGCCCATCAGCGTGAAAGAAGCTATTTGCATATATATGCAACCACACTTAAGTTGTGGCCTTCGGCATGTGCTGTAAGTATCATTGTGGCCCCTGGAGCTTCCAGAGTTGAGTAGCCCTGATCTACCTGGATTCTCATTAATGGATCTCCAAGTCTCTGTTTTATTTCAGGCAAATTCCACAAGCCAAATACACAGAGAAGGATTAGAACTTAACTTAATTTACAAGTTGAATCCTTATGCAAATAGTATGAACAAAGACATTGGCTGGTTCGCACACTACCTTCCACATCCTATGACTTAACCTACTAACCAAACAATGGAAGTGCTAATGGTTCTTATCAGCCTCTTGTAACTATTTAGTCTTTAAGGTGCTACTAGACTATTTGTTGTTTAAGTTTTTCCTGTTACAGACTAACTCGACTATCCCTCTGAAGTTTATCTACTCACTGTCTCTCTTCTTCCTCCCCTCTTTTTTTTAATCCTCTTCTTTACCTTTTTTCCCCTTTTCCCCCCTCCCCCCATTTATTCTTGGATCTGGACTTCTAACACTGCAATCCTGCTAGTTATAGAAATGTAGCCGTGTTAAGTCTGGTGTAGCTGAGGAAGTGGGTCTGGCCCACGAAAGCTCATCACCTAATAAACCATCTTGTTAGTCTTTAAAGTGCTACATAGTCCTGTTTTTTGTTTCAATCCTGCTAGTGGCATTTTCCCACATTAATGCAATTACTTTTCCCCTTTTAATGAAGGGTTTATCTTCTACACACAGATTCTGTGCTTGCAAGTGGGGAAGTATTGTGTTTTAGAGGCAGAGAGAGGATGGTGTGTACATTTTCTAAGGTTAGTGGGAGGAAGCTCAAGCCTCTTGTGTCATTGTTACAAAGAAGCCTCCTAGATACAAAGAAGACACCTGACAGAAAGGTTACATAAAATATATTATAATATTCGCTTATAGAAATCTCAATTTGACACACTGAAAGTAACAACTCCTAAACCACAAGCAGGAATAAAACTTTCTATGGTGTAACCTCCACTTCAAATCAGCTACAGCAAATTGTATTAAAGACAACAACTTAGCACTAAGATAAAGCATCAGCTGTTGTTGAAGGTTTTGGGTATACTGAATATGCTCCAATCAATCACTCTCTGCTATCTCACAACTGTTAGAAACTGTCCCACCGCACAGAGCCTGGGTACAGCTCAGTGTGGTGCTGCTCTGAAACGCTGAGTTGTGTTTCAAAGGGGCAGTGCCACACAGAGCCTGTGCAGCACTGCCACTTTGAAGTACCCCTTCCCTCCCCCCTTTGCTGCCTCTATCTAATAGAGGCAGCAAGCGGGGGCTGGGGGGAAAAATCAACTAGTCGACTCGACTATCCAATAAGCATTTCCTTATCGGATAGTCGACTAGTCCTTAACATCCTTAATCTGTATACAACTGTGGTCACCAGGCATAAACGATGGAGCACGTCATATTTGAGTGTCCCCTTTGTTCTTTTCCAGGGAGCCTGAAGGATATTCACCACCTTATTGATGTGGAATATACTCACAATCAAATCTAGATATAAATTTGTAATTGTTGCTACCTACCAAGCCATATTAAAGAAGATGACAGAACAACTTTTCAATTGTTCATAGTAGGAATATCTTTTGGGATGGATTCTATTTACTTTTTAGAGCTTCAGATGTGCCATGTTTTCTTTCATGTGTGAAGCCAGAAGGGACGTCTGTGATTGATGGGAAATTTGGTGGCTGTGCTAAAAGAAAAGTTTCTTGAATCGAAGTACAGATGCTGTGGAGAACCAAAGAAACTGAGAAGTTCCTAGACAATCAGATCTGGGAAATATCACCACCTCAAGTTCCGGGGCGGGGGGAAGGGGGGGAAGAGCTGATTAGTAAGCAGTCAGACAGAGAGGGGAAATCAGAAAGAACACCTGGCAGTTGATAACTACCAGAGACAAAAGGTTTCAGTAACAATCTACATGATTGGAGACATACAAAGACAGGCAGGCTGCGGCCACCATAAAGAAGAGGACTAAGAGAAATTCTACATAGGTAAAAGTTCCCAAATAATGTCATGTTTTCAGTGTGGAAACTGGAAAGGACCTCTCAAAATCCATCTAGTCCTAGTAAACACAGGGGGACACACCTATGGATGGCAGTGCAAGCCAACCTGAAAGAAAATAAAGGAAAGGAAGACAGAAGCAGAAAATTCTAGAAGTAAACTGAAATATTTTAAATTGTCTAATATAGCAATGTTAGAACTCTGAGTAACAAACAAGAAGTGGAATAGCTTATTTATGAGCATGAATGTAATCTAGTTGGTATTACTGAAATCTGGTGGAATGATTCACACCAGTGACTCTCAAACTTTCTAGACAAGCATACCCTTTCCAAGAGTCTTATTTTTCTTACATACCCCCCCCCCCCGTTTTACTTAAAAACTACTAATTTACAAAATCAGACAAAAATACATGTCACAGAACACTTATAAAAAATTGCTTATTTGCACATTTTTACTATATAATTTTAGAGTGCATCTATCTGTGAGTCCATTTGTTCAAGAATTCCTCCTAAAATGTAAGAGCTGAGGCTACCAAATTTGTTACGCTGCTTCCTCTTCTCCTAACTTAAAGCAAGGTCAGGATTTGTTTGTGCCAGAACTGGAAGCCCCAGGAAAGAGACTGATTTCCACAAGATGCAAAGGGAGGGGCTGCTTTTGGAGGGACACGATAGGAGAATGGCCACTAGAGACAGCAAGACTATAGGGGAGAGCTATCCTGCAGCATGTCCATTGAGGGCAGCTGCACCATCAAGGCAGTGGTTGCAGGGCTAGGACTCTGCCATCTTGCTTGCCAGCACACTGGTAAGTAGCTCCTCAGCCTCAAACTCCACCCCCCCACCCCCGCTTCCAGCTCTTGGCCGCAGTGCCAGGGGTGGGTGGGAGAGAACAGGTCCCTGGCAGCTGAGGGAGCAGCCAAGTGTGAAGAGACTAGGCCCTGGGTGGAGGAGAGAACAGGCCCCGGGCAGGTGCTGGGGAGGACTTGAGGGAAGCCCCCAGCACCCAGCCTCCTGCAATCCTTCTCCCCAACATACCCAAGGCCCTGCACCAAAGGATCCAGGCAATGCTAGGTTATCCAGCTAGTTATAAAAATCAATTAATTGGAATATAAATATTGTACTTTCAGTTCAGCATGTAGTATATAGAGCAGTAATAAACACGTCATTGTCTGTGGGGAACTTTAGTTTGTACTGACTTTGCTAGTGCTTTTTAATGTAGCTCATTGTAAAACTAGGCAAACATCTAAATGAGCTGATATACTCTTAGAAGAACTCTGCATACATGTACCCCATAGCTGAAAACCACTAATTCACATAATTGAACTGTTAACAAAATCAATGGTAATCATCTATGTAAGGATTGAGTGGGCAAAAAAGAAAAAGGGAGTGGCACTTTGTCAATAATGCCATCTGTTTCTTAGTCACTGGTAGCATTTAAGATACACCAAAGTCTATGGATCAATGTCCCACTCCATAAAGCATCAGTTGCTGTCTATTACATACCACCAAAATCATGCTAGGGAACAGGATGACATTTCCACATGCACCAGTCTATGATGTAGAGGGGAAAAAAGCTGTATGAAAGGGGTGAGGAACCTTTTTTGGGTCGGGGGCCGTTAACCCACAGAGATATCAGTTGGGAGCTGCACAGAAGTGAGAAGCACAAAAAAAAGCACACACTCACACCCAAAAATTCTACAAAACTCCCTAATGTGCTAGAAATGCTATTCCAAATGTTAAAAAAACCCAATTCTTGCAGATGCCCCAGCCAAAGCCAAACCTCTGGGGCTTGCCCAGCTGTAGCCACCCCTTCCTCCCTAGAGGCACCCCATGCAAGGAAGGGACGGGGGGGAGGCTTCCCTTCCCTCCCACACTTACAAGGAAACACCCCCTCCCCTTCCCTCAAGTCCTGCATAGGGCATGCCACAACTGGCATTGCTGGCAGTATATGGCTAGCTAGGGCTACCAGACACTGCACCTTGCTGCAGCCAACCTATTGTAGGGAAGGAGTTCTGGGGCTTGCCCTGATATGGCTACTACTTCCTCCTTAAAGGTGCCTGTGACGGGATGAGGCAACCCCGCACTAAAGGTGCCCCCCCCCCCCAGCGAGGCAGGTAGAAGCGGCACGGCTTTTCTCGCCGCTGCCAAGGACGCGGTCAGCGGGGTAGCCGGGACACGCCGCTCGGCAGGCGGCTTAGCCGGCGCGGCCCCGAGCAACGTGGGGGGTGACAGGGTGAGGCAACCCCGCACTGAGGGTGCCCCCCCCAGCGGGGCAGAAAGAAGCGCCGCAGCTTTCCCCGCCGCTGCTGAGGATGCGGTTGGCGGGGCAACCAGGACGCGCCGCTCGGTAGGCGGCTTCACTGACGCAGTCCCGAGCACCGCGGGGGAAGGACCCCCGCGCCGGGATCGGCAGGGGCAATGGGGGAGGAACACCACCCCACCAGCCTCAGGGCGGGCGGCCCCGCAGATGCCCCCAGTCAGCCCTATTCCCCACTGATGCAAGGAGGACGCCGGGGGTGAGTAGAGACAGCTGGGGAGGAGAAGGTGGAGCCGCTATATTGCTATACAGTATTTTGATTAAAAAATAGGATATAAAACTAACATGGCACATTAAATGTATAAGAAGTAGGGACATAAAATCCCATGTAATTTGTTAACCAGTTAAACATATTGCTTAACTGATTAAAGGGTGGATAGGTTAATCAATTAAAGGGGGACACACTCGGGCCCGCCATAGACAGAGCAGCCCATGCCTGCAGGGTAACCAGGCCTACCACAGGCACAGGCTGCTCCAGCCTGCCCCCTGTCCTTTGGCAGGTGGGGGAGCTGCTCCAGCCCCTACAGGTTAACCTTAACACATAAGACTCGCCCATTAAGGGTGAGGTTTACCAGTTAAACATTCACATCCATAATTAGAAGTTAACTAGATCAGGGATCTCAAAATCAATTTACCTTAGAGCCATTTCCAGTCCTCAAATCCTTCTAATGGGCCAGCAGGCACCCCTCTCTGGCAGTGTTCTGGGGAGGGGGTATTCACATGTTCCCCTTATGAATCCCCCAGTCTCACCTGCCAACACCCCCCAGGAGCCTCTGGCACCACCACTGGTAGTGCAGTGGGGCTAAGCGCCTTCCAACTGCCAGCACATCCTCGCACTCCGTGGTTGGGATGTGTAGGACCATCCTGTCCAATAGTTCAACATGGCCAACTCAGGGGTTTGGGGGGCCTCGAAGTAGCTACCCAACCATCTTATGCACAGATGGTCTGCCATACTCAGGTTAGTCCAGGGGGCTCTGGACAGTCTGGGACAGATGCCCCCAATACACACACACACACACACACTACAGCAGGAGTTGCGGGGGAGCAGAACTAACTGTAGATTCATTTTTTTTAAATTAACAAAAACAAATCATTTTTGTGAAGCATGTCATTTTTATCAAATACATTCCAGATCCAGAAGTTTTCCTGGAATAAATTCATAAACATCTGAACATTTTAAAACAAACCAATTCTCTCACCAGGCTTTGCCTTGCAGTATACAAGGGAGCTCCTGGATTCATAAAGATTTTTAAAAGTCAGATGATGGCTAGCAACAACTTTCCTCAGTTTCATTCTAATTCTCCTACTAGTTCACTTATTCATGCTTCCACATACATTTTCAATTATCTACAGCAAATGCAATTAGAAAATAACTAATTAGCAAGTGGTATGACCTTCTGCCTGCTTCAACAGCTATTTGAATATGTTCATTTCAATAGAGAACAGCAAATCAGAAATAAGACTTCATGTTTGTTTTCTCTTTATTTCTAAAATTCAAGGTGCTCTTTCAACCCTCTCATTTTCTTTTCAAGTATTTTCAGAAAATACTTACTGCTTTTCACCAGTTCTTTAACTGCTATCTTTTGTGTCTCATTACCAAATTCTTCCTAGTGCTGTTGAATAAATTTCCTTGTCTTTCACTTAATGATTTTAAATTTCTTGGATCCATTCAGACACAGTCTGTGGACATTTCTTCTCAAGTTATATTGATCTTGAAATTTGTTTCTCAGCACATTAGGAGAGTTAAGAAAGGGTCAAAAGAGTCCAGTTATTGACTTCTGATGTAGAGTAGGCAGTAGGTGCACCTGTGTCTTTTCATCTAATGTATACTGCTGAAACCAAATTGCAAAATGTAACATGAAGGAGCTAGTCAATCTGATCAAAAGTATACTCAATCAAAACATCTGCACAAAAATAGGTTTTACAGTCAAAACTTCTACTGGAGTATCTCTCAACTGATCGCTATTAATAATAGTAAAATCTAGTACTTCTATAGCACTTTCCATCATATCTCAAAAAGCATTACAAAGGAATTCACTATCATGATCCCAATTTTACAGATGGGGAAACTGAGGCACAAACTGTTGACATGATTTGCCAAGGTCAGAGCTATGAAGAAAATTCAAGCCACATTGCTTTCCCTAACCCTATACACACTCAAATTCATATTAGGTTCCTCTTAAAAGGAATGGAAAGGAAGAGAGAAAATTGTAATAAAAATACATCATACATATTGGTAGGATGCCCATTTGTGGTAGCTTCATATTTAAGCCTGAAGGGGACTTTTAGTAGTAAAAAGGGGAAAATGAAAATGCTACTTAATAGGAAATAAAGGCTTCCCTTTAGCTCATAAAGGACTTTTTAAAAATGAATGAAGCATCTTAAGAAAAACGGGTTAAATGACAGATAAAATATTTGAAAATCAATTGGAGTTTGCAAACTTCAGAAATAATTGGGTGGTCAAAAACCACTTCAAAATCCAATGAATTTTGCTAACATGTTTATGATAAATGGATATTCTAGACTTCTCAGTATGTTTTCCTTGCATCTGTCTTTTACTCTGTAGGCGTCTTATTGTAGGTAGAGTCTTAATTTTCGTGCATTGAACAACAATGACCACACAACATGGTTAATTATTTCAATGATAAGGGCATGATCTCTTAGGTTTGTATATATTTTCCTCCACGTGAAATTCCCTCTTTTAGGAAGTCAAGAGTTCTAAGAAATGATCAATGAAGATTTTAGCCTTTATTGGTGAATTACACACGCACAAAATAGTGTCTAGGCAAGGTTTCCACACCAATTCAATTCTATGGTGGAGGCAGAATATCTAGCAGATGAAATATGCATTACTTCTTAAGCAGTGCAAAGGGAGCTACTGAGGCCTGGTCTACACTAGGCCTTTACATCAATCCCAGCCCCCTCCGGTCAAATTTAAGTGATGCATCCACAATACCAAGCCTATTGTGCCATCCTTAGTGGCCGCTGATGTCAATTTTTGTACTCCTGCTTTTCACCAGGAGTAATGCTATTCACGAACTTACATGGTCAAGTTTATGATAGGGTAGATGCAACGCTACTGGAAATTCAACATTATTGGCCTCTGGAGGCCTCCTGCAGCTGTCCGCTCCTACCTCTCTGGCCACAACTTCTGCCTCAACTGCTCACCCGTCAAGCTCAAAAAGCCTTGGGAATGCTAGAATGGTCTACTCCAGGCAGCCAGCCTCGCCAGCGAGCAGCACACTGTAACAAATGAGGACATGTTCCAATGTTCCTTCGCACATTCCGATGGCTGCCAGTACTTCTGCTCTCACGGCCTACAGTTCTCAGGGACGCAGAAGAGCACCCGCCTGGAGTGTACAGGAAATACTAGACCTTATCGAGGTGTGGGGAGATAAATCCATCCTCCACTAGGCTCTGAACCAGCAAGCAGAACACTGAGATCCATGGCAGGATCTCAACAAGCCTCAGGGCAAAAGGATATGCCAGGGATGACCTGCAGTGCAGGGTAAAAATTAAAGAGCTCAGGCAGTCTTATCACAAGGCCAAAAAGGAGAGGGGAAGCTCTGGGGTGGCACCTCACACCTGCCACTACTACAAGCAGCTGGATGCCACTCTGGGAGGGGGAGATGGAAGGTGGCCAGCTCCACCACTGTGGCTGTTGAATTAGGACAAGACACACCTCGTGTCAGCCTGCAGGAGAACCAGTTGGCAAAGGGTCAGGAGGAGGTGGTGGAGACTAGCCATCAGCCAATGCCCAAGAGCCAGGAGCTCATCATGATGCTGGAGTTGCTTCCTTCCTTCGAGGGCAACTCCCAGGCCATCAACGACTCCAAGGAGGGCACTTCTGGCGAGTTTACAAACTTAGTCTAACTACAAGCAGGTTCAGGCAATGAACTGCAAGCTACGGTATGCTCTCTGTCTACACAGCACAGGAGGCACGGAATAGTTTGTTCACATATCTGCAGATGGAGCACAAGCTTTGTCTGCACAGCTCCATGAAGCTCTCAATAGGACCTCTGATCCTTCTCACAAGGTTTTTGGGGAGGCCAACTTTATGCCGTCCTCTGCAGTAGGATGCCTACCTATGCCAAGCCATCAGTAAGTCGTCTTCCGTCATGGAACCACAAAACAGTGCAGCATAAGGCCAGGTTTATGGCCACATTCAGTCAGCATTTGCCCTACTCATTCACCGTGATTCAGAAAAGACTGATATCACCAATGGTAACCTGGAGGGAGGAGAAGGGGAACCTATTAGCGCTCTCCCTGGGAGGCCAGAAGTGTGCGCGCGTGCGCACACACACCTTCCTGCTGGCAGAAAAAGCAGCACTCTCTTCAGCAAATCGCATGTGCCAGACTCAGCGTGTGCTGCCCTGCCCCTTCCTCCCTCCTGTCTGCAGGTTGCTGCCCTAGCTGGAAAAGTAGCAGTGTCCCTGGGAGGCTGCATGTGCCAGACACAGAAGGAAACTGCCCTCCGCCATCCCACCCCTCCTGCCTGCCAGCTCTTGGCCTGGCAGGCCCCATACCATGCCTGCCTGCCTCCAGACCAAGTGTATCCTGATGCTCCCCTGAGTAGTCTGGCAACTGCTGTAAAATTCCCACTTTAAAATGAACATTCACATCTTCATTGTCTTAGTGTACAGCATAGGCCTCCATAAACAGGTTAGGGTTTGACTTCACACAATATATTTCCTGTAATATCTGCCCTCATAACTTTTCTGTCAGCTCAGTGCATCCTCCACCTCCTACAGCATCTGCCGGCCTGGCGCAGATCTGCAAGCAAAAGCAGACAAGGGAAGAGATGTTCTGCGAACAGATGGACTGCATGCACTTCCTCATGCAGGAGACCTGGGCCAAGCACCAGGATCAGACTATGGAATGGCAAGAGAGAAGAGCCGCTTGGGAGCAGCTCTCGAGACAGCACGAAACAATGTTCTCCTCTCTGACTGCTATCATGGAGCGCACAGCAACCTGATTCAAATAGGCCTCCTCCCAGAACCCCACCTGCCCTAATGATAGCCCTGGTCCCTCATCTTCCAGTCTTGTGGCTTCCACCGCCAGGGTCTAGAGGAGCTGCCGAGGCCCTAAGACACAGGGGCTGTGTCTACACTGGCATGAATTTCCGGAAATGCTTAAAACGGAATACTATTCCGTTTTCAGCTTTTCCGGAAAAGGAGCATCTACATTGGCAGGCTGCTTTTCCAGAAAAGCCCTTTTTCCGGAAAAGCATCTGTGGCCAATGTAGACGTGCTTTTCCGGAAAAGAGCCCCGATCGCCATTTTCGCAATCGGGGCTTTTTTCCGGAAAAGACTACTGGGCTGTCTACACTGGCCCTTTTCCAGAACAGTGTTCCGGAATAAGGACTTATGCCCGAGCGGGAGCAGAATAGTTTTTCCGGAATAGTGGCTGATTTTGTACAGTAGAGTGTCATTGCTTTTCCGGAAATTCAAGGGCCAGTGTAGACAGCTCGCAACTTATTCCGGAAAAGCGGCTGATTTTCCGGAATAAGTGGCCTAGTGTAGACACAGCCAGGGGGAGGAACTCAAGGGAAGCTGGAGCGTCTAAGCCCTCAGGAAGCAGTCCCACTCCCGTTCCTGAGCCTACCTCCCCACTTCCAGTCCCAAATTTATTCTGTTCCCTGTGTTTTTTCCCCCTAAATAAAACCTCTGGTTATTTGCACAATGGTCTCTTTATTGCTTGAACTTCAGGGGTGGGGTGGGGAAGGCAAACACAGGGAATGCAGGGGCACCTTGTGGAGAGCCACAGGGAAGTGTCTCAAACCTGGCCTTGCATAAAATTGTCCTTCAAAGTTTCTCTGATTCACACTGCCTCTCTGTGATCTCCTTATGGCACTGGTGTCCGGCTGTTCTAGCTCTCTCGCTAAGCCCTCTACCTTAGCTCCCCACACTGACAGAAAGTTTCCCCCTTGTTCTCACACAGGTTATGGTACACACAAAAGGGTGAAACCCTGAAGGAAATGTTCTGTTTGCTGAAGTCCAAATGGGTCAGGAGACTCCTGAACCTCCCCTTTAAGCATCCAAATCCACATTGCACCACCATTACCGAACTCCTCCTTGCTGGAATCCAGGCTGCTCATGTAGGGCTTTATGAGCCAAAGGAGCAAGGGTTTGGCTGGGTTGCCCAGGATCATTATGGGCATGTCCACCTCTCCAACCCCCATGTTCTGGTCTAGGATAAAAGTGACAGTGTGCATTTTTTTGGAAGAGGCAGGAGTTCCAAAAGATGTGTATCATTCATCTTTCCCGACCATTCCACGTTGATGTCGAAGTAGCCCTTGTGATCCACAAGTACCTGCAGCACCATGGTCGGTAGATGCACTCCGAGGCCAGAATGGGAGATGTGCGTTCTGTGTATGGTACCTCCCCCCAATTAGGGAAGCCCATGAAGGCAAAACCCTCCTCTCAGAGTCCACATTTCCCTTGAGTCACAACCCTCCACAGCAGAATGTAATTGATGGCCTTGACTACTTGTATAAGAACAGTCCCTACTGTCAATCTCCCCACTCCAAACTGATTCCTGACTGAGCGGTAGATTGGTGTGGAAAGCTTTCATAGGATAATTGCCACATTCTTCTGCACAGTCAGAGCAGGCCTCATGTGAGTATCCTGGCACCAAAGTTGTCCCACTGAAAATCTTATGCACATCATTCAACCCCAGACCTTCGTCTTGGGCATACAAAGGTATTGTGATGTAGCCCAGGAACGTTCTCGCGAGTTGGAGGATTTAATTCCTCTCAAACCTGTGGAATTCCCTACTGTGACAAAGCTCCTCAACACTTTCAGGTGGATTATTTACCTCAGAGGCTCACAGCAGCCCTCAATATAGACACCAGCTTGCTGTTTGTTGATCTACTACTATCATCACTGGCCAGCATGGGGAAGCAGGGAAACCCAACTTCTGTAGTACCTCCAAGTGACACAAAGCAGAACAAACCCCAAACTGAAATGGGAAGCGGTGTGGGAGGAGGAAACCTGGCCCTACCCTCTACTCCAGGTTCCAGCCCAGGGACCCTGAGATAGCAGTTGTCTGTGACATCTCTAGTAATAGCCACATGATATCTACAAATTCCCCAGCCACTTCCCCACAGTATTCTCCAGCACCTTCCTTACTATAGGTTCTTCCTCCTGGTACCTGCCTGCACTTTTTTTTTTTTTTCTCCAAGATGCTTCACCACACTTTCTCTCATCAGCCATTTCCTCACACAGCAAGTAAACAGAAGAGAAGCATTTTTAAACCAGTTTCAATTGGTTCTTAATTGATCCCAGTGTTCTGATTAGTCTGGCTCCCTTGAGTCTGGAAACCTTCTAATTGGTTCCAGGTGTTTTAAATGGCCTGATTGTTCTGACTGATTCTAGCAGGTTCCTGCTGGTTCGGGATCAGCCCTTGTTAGTCTGCTCTGGGAACACAGCCCTATTTAATCTGGGAGTAATAGCTTTCTGCTCCACTGCTCTCCTGTAGCTCTCTGGCCTGATCCTGTAACAACACTACACAAAGATGTAATATTTGAGGTTTTCTGAGTGGTGAATTTCACACATGGGAAGAGATCCTACTTTATTAGTAGAAGCACCCTAGTCATTTCACACTGGGTGAAAGCCAAGAGAACAACAGAACCAAGACCTCACAGGTGCACCAAGAATGCCAGCATTTACTGTCTCCTGAATTTCTCCATAAACCAACTTGTAATAAGTCTCTCTCTTTTGCTCTTTTATCTTTTAATCATTTTATAAAGGTGAGCAATATTCATTGTGCAAGGTATCATTGTTGCTTTTATCTCCACTGCAGCTGGGCCTCAGACAGAAAAAAACAGGA
Source organism: Pelodiscus sinensis (assembly GCF_049634645.1). NCBI lineage: Eukaryota > Metazoa > Chordata > Testudines > Trionychidae > Pelodiscus > Pelodiscus sinensis. Next base: position 41,540,419 of record NC_134718.1, read on the forward strand.
AACAGCTTGTCACAGCTCAAATGCTGAGAGAGATAAATGTTTTCAAAATTCAAAAATAAAGCAATCACCTACAATAGCTGGATTTACAACCTTTTCAAACCAGAGTCAGAAATATACAGGACACACTGAAGTATATCGGAAAGGCTCCAGAGTGGTCTGCTAACCATGAAAATTTACTTACTTCATGCTCAAGGGAAGCAAGCATATTGTTAAATTATGTCTCCAATCCGTGATAAAATAGGGTAAACCTTTCAATTATTGACTGTTAATTACCAAGAAAAGTTACATATTGCTAGATTAGGTATTACTTTTCTGCAATATTAAATGTATAGATACTATAATGCCACTAGTTTTTTTCAGTTTTTGAGTTAAATACCAGATAATACTATTTGCACTCAAACGTTAAATAGTTATGCAAGAGAAATGCAGCACATATTCCCTATATTAGAGAAGAAAACAGTTAAGTGTCCAGCCCTACTACCAAAGCAACTGTTTTTAAATCTGAAAAAGATGGAAATTATATGTGTCCTTTCACACATGTAGTATTTTGTATGACTATAAGGTGCCCTTGTAGTAAATATTTAATTATTGTGTAACTTTTAATTATTGCATGAGATTACTACAGAATGCTATCTACTTATCAGCAGGACTTGAATTTTTTTCTAGAGCTTCCATAAAAGTAAGTTATGAAAGAGTACATACACATTTACTGTTTTACAGAACCACTGGTTCCACATGGTAGCATAGTCAGTTCTAAAAGTGAATTTTTAAAAATAAATTTTATTCCATTAATCTTTGTTATCCATATTAAAACAAGGAAAAATCTCCACCTTTAAAAAAAAAAAAAAAAAAAAAAAAAAAAAAGCTTTAGGTTGTTGGATTACCCCCTTCTCATCATACATATAACAGAAGCAATTTTCTGCTCAGTTCAAACTTGGCATGTAGCAAGGCCTCAATGAGAAATACTGATTTCACATATTGGTACTGTTAAATATTAGATTTGAAAGTCTCATATTGCATATTCACTGTACTTCACTTTTTACTTTAAAAAAACCCAAAATCACATAATGAGCTGGGGATTCTTACTTACAGGACCTGATCCTACTAATGGGACTTCTGCACATGAAAAGACTTGCTTTCAGGAGCCATAATTATGGAAATAAACAACAAAATTTATTTTAATGTAACAGGAGTTTCAAATGAATGTGAAGTTGTACCCATATGCCAGTAAAGTTCACAGTGTACACTGAAACAAACATACTTAATGTATTTATGTAAATGTGCAACTGGTTTGGTTTTTTTTGTTTTGTTTTTAAAGAAAGACTAATGGGAATGTGAAAGTTTTCCAGGTTCTGGGTAACTGGTGAGGGCTGGAGCAGCTCCCCACCTGCGCTACTCCAGCCCCGCAGGAGGCACACCATGGACAGGACCGGGCTGGAGCAGCCTCATTCTGCAGCAGGGGGGCCACAGGAAGGGACTTCCCTGCCCAGGCTGGAGCAGCTCTTGTCTTTTGCTGAGGAGCTGCTCTAGCCCTTCCCACAACTCTTTAATCAATTAACTGGTTAAACATAAATGTTAAACAGGATTTTACATCCCTAATTATGACTTGCAAAAAAACTCTTACTGAGATGTTAAAATTGAAACTCTCTATATATAAAAGCCAGCAAGTTCAAAGTTATGATTTCAGTACCAACAGTGTTTGCTTACATAATATATATAGGCTGTGTCTAGACTGCACCCCTTTTCCGGAAAAGGGATGCAAATTAGACACAGCGCAATTGCAAATGAAGCAGGGATTTAAATCTCCCCCGCTTCATTTGCATGAACATGGCTGCCGCTTTTTTCCGGCTCGGGGCTTTGCCAGCAAAAAGTGCCAGTCTAGACGGGGATCTTTCGGAAAATAAAGCCTTTTCCGAAAGATCCCTTATTCCTCTTAAAATCAGGAATAAGGGATCTTTCGGAAAAGGCTTTATTTTCCGAAAGATCCCCGTCTAGACTGGCGCTTTTTGCCGGCAAAGCCCCGAGCTGGAAAAAAGCGGCAGCCATGTTCATTTGCAGTTGCACTGTGTCTAATCTGCATTCCTTTTCCGCAAAAGGAGTGCAGTCTAGACACAGCCATATAGTTAATGCTTGATGTTCTTATATATAGTAATGAACACACTACATAGGTACAATAGATTAAGATTACATTTGTGTATGTTTTGTTTGAGGCACTCAAACTAAATCTCGTTTTAAAATAGAGAAGGCTGGTTTTCTACTACTTCTTGGTCCAAGAGAAAATTGATATATTTAGGATATGCTGTAAAGTTCATCTATTTGCACAAGCTTTTATTAATGGCAAGCAATTGAGGGATGTGCTGATTATGACTCTTATTTTGGCTAATCCTATGTTAATCTAGATTGATTTGTGTGGGAGAGGTCCATACATATTTTGGATTTTTATGTATGTACTTTGGTTTGGTTGTTTTTTTCAATATTTCCAAAATCACCTAAAGCTGTTACATATAGAAATTAGAGTGAGAAAGAAGAAGTTATTCACCCTGTGCAGTAATGGTAGTTGTTCGAGATATGTGTCCCTGTGGGTGCTCCACTCAGCTCTCGGTGCGTCCCTGCACCGGGGATCAGAGATTTTCAGCAGCAGTGACCCTCGTGCCGCGCCTGCGTACTCAGCACCCCCTCTCCCCAGAGGCCGTAGAGTACACGCGCAGCACCAATCCCATCTGTTCCTTTTCTACCTGAAGTCCCTGTGGACTCCAAGCAGAGGGGAGGATGGGAGGATAGTGGAGCACCCACAGGGACACACATTTCGAATAACTACCGTTACTGCACAGGGTGAGTAACTTCTTCGTCAAGTGGTGTCCCTCTGGGTGCTCCACTCAGGTGACTCCATAGCAGTATCCGCCCGATGGAAGTGGCCATTGGAGTCTCTCTAAGTGGAAGGAGGAAGGACCGTATCTGCTAGACATGTGGAGGGTATTAGCCCTTTGTGTAGGGAATAGTGCTGCATGAAAGTATGGTGTGAGGACCATGTGGCTGCTCTACAGATGTCTGCCAGTGGTACATTATTGAGGAAGGCAGTTGTAGCGGCCATCGCATGTGTGGAATGCACTCTGATGGGCTGCGGTGGCTGTCTGTTCATAAGCGGTGCATATGCAGCCTGCAATCCATTTGGATAGGCGCTCTGTGGAAACTGTTGTTCCTACGCGTGGTCCTGACCATGCAACAAAGAGCCTATTTGATTTCCTGCAAAAGCGGCGAGGAGTCCTGTGGCACCTTATAGACTAACTGAAGTGTTGGAGCATAAGCTTTCGTGGGCAAAGACCCACTTCGTCAGATGCATGTAGTGGAAATTTCCAGAGGCAGATATAAATATGCAGGCCAGAATCAGGCTGGAGATGACAAGATGGATCCAATCAGGGAGGATGAGGCCCACTTCTAGTAGCTGATCTGGAGGTGTGAATTCCAAGAGAAGAGAAGCTGCTTTTGTAGTTAGCTAGCCATTCACAGTCTTTGTTTAATCCAGAGTTGATTGTGTCAGACTTGAAGATGAACTGTAGCTCAGCAGTTACTCTTTGAAGTCTGGTCCTGAAGTTTTTTTGCTGCAGGATGGCTACCTTTAGATCTGCAATTGTGTGTCCAGGGAGATTGAAGTGTTCCTCTACAGGTTTTTGTATGTTGCCATTCCTAATATCTGATTTGTGTCCATTGATTCTTTTACATAGGGACTGTCCAGTTTGGCCGATGTATATAGCAGTGGGGCATTGTTGGCACATGATGGCATATATTACGTTAGTAGATGTGCAGGAGAATGAACCAGTGACCGTATGCCTGATCTGGTTAGGCCCTGTGATGGTGTTGCTGGTGTATATATGTGGGCAGAGTTGGCACCGAGGTTTGTTGCATGGATTGGTTCCTGAGTTAGAGTTATTATGGTGCGGTGTGTAGTTGCTGGTGAGAATATGCTTCAGGTTGGCGGGTTGTCTGTGGGCAAGGACTGGCCTGCCTCCCAAGGCCTGTGAAAGCGAGGGATCATTGCCCAGGATGGCAATGATGATAGACCCATAGTCTCCTATAGACAACCACCTAACCTCAAGATGATTCTTACCAACAACCACAGGACATACCACACTAATACCAACCCTGGTACCTTCCCTTGCAACAAACCCCGTTGCCAGCTTTGTCCACATATTCACTCTGCTGATACCATTATTGGACCCAACCAAGTGAGTTATAAGATCAAGAACACATATTCCTGCTCATCCAGAAATATAATTTATGCAATCGTGTGCCGAAAGTGTCCGTCCACTATGTACATTGGACAAATGTCTCAGACACTTCGCCAAAGGATCAATGCCCACAAAACAGATCAGACAGGATCACAAAGAAAAAACAGTTTCTTGCCATTTCAACCAGAAAGGACATTGTGTCAACGACTTGATTACCTGCATCCTGCTTCAAAGACCTTTTAAGACTTCACTTCAAAGAGAATCCTCTGAACTGTCATTCATGCTTAAATTTGACACTTTACACTCAAATTTGAATAAAGACGCTAATTATCTTACCCATTACAAAGATAGCTTCCCCAATTATCACCTCTAATATCATTAGCTCACAGACATTTACCTCCCTCCTTTCCCCCCTGCATCCCACTTCTGTTCTGAAATTTGATTTGTCCTTTTCATATGTGTTCATTTTTTTTTAATTGTATCCTTTGGTATATATGGTTGTGACAATTTTCTTCCACTATTTGATCTGAGGAAGTGGGTCTGGCCCACAAAATCTCATCACCTATTAAACCATCTTGTTAGTCTTTAAAGTGCCACACAGTCCTGTTTTTTGTTTCTGCTGATCTATAGTTCATCTTCAAGTTTGACACAATCAACTCTGGATTAAACAAAGACTGTGAATGGCTTGCTAACTACAAAAGCAGCTTCTCCTCTCTTGGAATTCACACCTCCAGATCAGCTACTAGAAGTGGGCCTCATCCTCCCTGATTGGATCCACCTTGTCATCTCCAGCCTGATTCTGGCCTGCATATTTATACCTGCCTCTGGAAATTTCCACTACATGCATCTGACGAAGTGGGACTTTGCCCACAAAATCTTATGCTCCAACACTTCAGTTAGTCTATAAGGTGCCACAGGACTCCTTGCTGCTTTTGCAGATTCAGACTAACACGGCTACCCTCTGATATTTGATTTCCTGGTCGCTCTAGTTCTATCAAGGTAGAATGCCACTGTCCTTCTTGCATCCAACATATGTAATATAGTGTGCTTAGGGGAGGCGTGGTTTAGGAAAATAGGTCGGTAAGTAAATGGATTCATTTACATGAAACTTGGATATGACCTTAGGGAGAAAAAAATGGTTGCTTACCTTGTGACTTGTTCTTCAAGACGTGTTACTTATGTCTATTCTGTTTAGGTGTGTGCGCACGCCCTGTGAACAAGTTACGGAAGCTTTTTACCATTCGCAGCACCCGTTGGGTCAGCCAGGGAGCCGCCTGGAGTGGCACCGGTATAGCCACGCATATAACCCCCTGCTGGTCCTCTCCCCCTTTGGTTCCTTCTTATGCATTACTTCCAGCGAAGCGGAGGCAGGTGGGTTCGGAATGGACATAAGCAACACATCTCGAAGAACAAGAGTTACAAGATAAGCAACGGTTTTTTCTTCTTCGAGTGCTTGCTTATATCCATTCCATTTAGGTGATTCCAAGCTAACTCCCCCATCCCCACAGGTGGGGTCGGAAGCCCAAGAAGAAACCAACTGCAGCACCGCCATGCCGACGGCTGCAGCCTGTCTAGCCTGCTGTGTGATGACATAGTGGTTGGTGAACATGCAGACCGAGGACTAAGTAGCCACCCTGCAGATATCCACAATAGGTACCCATGCTACGAAGGCCACCAAAGTAGCCTGCACTCACGTAGAATGTGCCTTAAGGGGTGGGGCCATAGTACACCTGACCTCATAACATGTTCTGATACATGACGTAATCCAAGATGAGAGCCACTGCGCCAATACCGGAATACCCTTCATCCTATCTGCCACCGAGACAAAGAGCTAGGCGGACTTACGAAATTGCTTTGTCCTATCTAAATAAAATGCTAAAGCTCTCTTGACATCTAGAGTGTGGGGTGCTCTCTCCATCTCATTTGCGTGTGTTTTCAGGTAAAATACCGGAAGAAAAATTTCCTGAGACATATGGAACACAGAAACTACTTTGGGCAGAAAGGCTGGGTGAGGCCTCAGTATCACCCTATCCCTGGACATCACCAGGTATGGTGGTTCTGAGGATAGAGCTCTCAACTCGGACACCCTCCTTGCCGAGGTGATGGCAACTAGAAAAGCCACCTTCCATGATAGGTAAGACAGGGAACACTTGGCCAGCAGTTCAAATGGATGTCTAGTGAGCCCCCAGAGAACCAAGCTGAAGTCCCACTGGGGGACGGGTTGCCTAACCTGGGGGTATAACCACACCCTTTAGGAATTGCTTCACCATATCATGAGCGAAAACCGACCTACCTCCTTCCCCCTCATGGAAAGCTGCTAAGGTGGCCAGGTGCACCCTAAACAATAAGGTAGGCAACCCTGCTGCCTGAGCTTGAGTAGGTAGTCTAGGATTAACAGGATAGAGGCCCTGGTAGGGGCCACCCCTTTGCCAGAGGCCCATATCGAAAATCTATTCCATTTGGCACGATACGTCGCCCTGGTTAAGGGCTTCCTACTTTCCACTAGCACTTGTTTCACCGAGTCCAAGCAAAGGAGTTCCCCGCCCCTCAGCCACTGATTCTCCAGGCTGTCAGGTAGAGGGCTTGCAGATTTGGGTGGCAGAGCCAACCCTGGTCAAGCCTCTGAGTCAACAGATCCGGAGATATCGGGAGGGGAACGGGATCCTCCACCAACAGGGACACTAGGGTTGTGTACCAGTATTGGCGGGACCACGCTGGGGCTATGAGTATCAGCAATGCCCCGAACCTCTTGATCCTCGTGAGCACTTCGTGCACCACAGCAAAGGGGGGGAAGGTGTAGAGAAGGCCCACCGGCCACCTCCCTACCAGGGCATCCACCACTGAACCCTTGCCCAGACCCCTGTACAAGCAGAATTTGGGACATTTACTGTTGGTTTGAGATGCAAACAGGACCAGTTATGGAGTTCCCCACTTCCGGAAGAGATGTGCTACCTCTTCCTTGAGGGACCACTCGTATGGCAAAAAAGCTCTGCTGAAGAGTCCAGAAGGGCCACTGAGGCTGTGGGTGCCACTGTGGGGGCCAAGTTTGCACCATGGCCTGGTCTTGGTCTCTCTGTTGATGCCGGGAGTGGGATCTATGCCCAGATCGGGAACAGTACTGCTGCCCCAAAGCCTGTGAGGACTGTGACCTTCTGGAGTCCACGGTACAGCAGGAGGATGCCCTGGACACCGGGGATTCTCCACCCAACTCTGAAGAGAGTTCAGATGCAGACCAGGGTGGTGCCGCGGAAGGGGCGTGCTCAACTTTTCTTGCATGCTGTGCCATTGCTGATGGCTGACCCCTGTGCGGCGGCGGTGCTGGTGACAGCACGTCTAGTGCTGGAGCCGGCGAGGCTGTCAGTTCAATCAACTCCCAGGCCACGTTAAAGGTGTCTAGGGTGGATGGCTGCGTGACCTCCTCCAAAGGCAGGTCCTGGGCCTCTGGGGTGCTGGCCCTCACCAGACTTCACTGTCTGCGTGATGAAGGGGAAGCCCCCTGGCGCTCCACCTGGTCACACCTGGCAGGCGATATCCCTCTATGCGACTTTTTCAAAGTCACCAGCACCGGGGACTGGGACCTGTGCCTCGATGTCGACTGGTGCCCCAGTGCCGCTGAGTGCCTGGAACCATGATCAGTCTCTCTCGTTGACCCCAGTGCGCTCCTAATTGACAGCTCCGACTCCATTAAAGTCTGATTAACTCTGGAGTTTCTCTCTCGCTTAGTTCGAGGCTTAAACGACTTACAGATTCTGCATGAATCTGTCAGGTGGCCTTCCCCCAGGCACTTGAGACAATCTTTATGCAGGTCCCCTCTTTATGCAGGTCCCCGAGTGGCATCGGCTTAGAGCATCGGCGGCAGGGCTTGAAGCCGTGGGGCCCTGGTATGTCCCCCCTGCCTAACTGGAGCCGGAGCAGAACCACTAACTCTACTTAGAACAAACACCTAACAATTAACTGTGAACTACTCTATTTACACACCAAAAGAAACACTAAGATAAGCTAAGGGAGCACTTGCGATCACAAGTCCGAGCATTCCAGAAACCGACACAGGCGGAAAGAAGAAACTGAATGGGGAGAGAGCCAGCAGGGGGTTATATATGTGGCTATACCTGCACCACTCCAGGGGGCTCCCTGGCTGGCCCAAGAGGTGCTGCTAATGGTAAAAAGCTTCCGGAACTTGTGCACGGGGTGCACACACACCTAAACAGAATGGACATAAGCAAGCACTCAAAGAAGAACCTGGGATGGGGTCTAAGTATGACTTTATCCCTGATAAATGTAGTAAAGGGAGGGTCTGCCATGAGGGCTGTGATTTTTCCTATCCTTCTTGCTGATGTTATTGCCACTATGAATGCCACCTTCATAGACAGGTATTGTGGTGGTATAGTGGCTCAAAAGGTGGCTTAGTGAGCATGTCAAGGACCAGATTCAGGTCCCATGGTGGCACCGGAGGGGGAGGAGGGGCAGATGTTTGGATGCATTTTCTGTAAGTCTGTGAGAAAACATTTCACCATTGGATGTGTGAAGAGGGAGAAGCCATCTACCGGATCATGGAAGGCCGTGATTGTGGACAGGTGGACCCGGATGGAGCTGATGGAGAGGCCAGCATCACTGAGGTCCATGAGGTAGTTTAGTAAGGCAGGTATGGGGACTGTGGTGGGATGCAAGTTGCGCATCATGCACTATTGATGAAAATGCGTCCATTTGTTCTGGTAGGTGCTTTTCTTAGAGGGACGACAGCTGTTTAGAAGAGCTTGTTTGACCCTGTCCGAGCAGGTAAGTTCTTCATTCTGGAACCATTGAGAAGCCAAGCCGTGAGTTTCATCATACAGAGTCCTTCCCTTTGATATATATCAAAGGGAAGGACTCTGTACTGGTAATGATTTTGTCCTACAACAAATCTGAGGAATTTTCTGTGGGATGGGTGAATAGTCACATGAAAATATGCATCTTATAGGTCGAGGGCTGAGAACGAGTCCCCCTCATCCAGAGAAGATACTATTGTTGCTAGAGTCACCATTCTGAATTTTGAGTTTTGAATAAACTTGTTGAGTCTTCTGAGATCTAGTATCCATCTCCACCCCCTGATTTTTTGGCTGTGAGGAAATAATTGGAGTAGAACCCCTTTTTGCAATGTTGTTTGGGCACAGGTTCTACAGCTCTTAGGGTAAGTAGCTTCAGGACCTCTGCCCGTAACAGGGGTTCATGAGAAGGGTCCCTGAAGAGGGATGGGGTGGGGAGAATGGGAAGGGGACCTGGAAGTAAAGGGGATTGCATAGCCCAATCTTATAACTTCTAGGACCCATTTGTCTGTGGTAATTAGGGCCCACTGATGGTAGAAAGGTCTCAGGCAGTGACCGAAGATCACATTGGACTGCACTGGGTTTGTGGGGTGGTCGCTCAGACCCCCAACCAAAACTTCAAATTTGTTGCTTGTTAGTCATGAACTGGTTTTGGTGGTTCCTCCTCCTATTACGGCATTGCTTGGGCCTGTTATCATATGGCCTCTGCTGCTGCCTATAGTAGTTGTAATTGTAATCCCTTGGTTTCTGATAAGGAGTGTATTTGTGCTTCTTATTAGGAGGGGTGTACATCCCTAGGGTACGTAAAGTCTTGCGAGAGTCCTTCATGGAGTGACAGATCTCATCTACATTCATAGCAAATAGCTATTTTCTATCAAAGGGGAGAGCCTCAACCCCCTTGGGACTCCAGATGACTGCAGCCACGAAGCCCTACATGTTACTATGGCTGTGGCTGTGGTTCTGGCCACGGTGTCAGCAACATCCATTGCGGCCTGAAGAGCCATTTTTGCTATTGATAAACCCTCCCTCATGATGGACTGGAGGTGAGGCCGTTTGTTTTCAGGGAGGTCCTGAAGCAAATCTTGTAATTTGGCATAACTAGCGTGATCGTAGTTGGCCAACAATGCTGTGTCATTAGATATGCGGAATTGGAGTGTGGCCAAAGAATACACTTTGTGGCCGAAGATGTCTAGCCATTTGTGTTCTTTGTCACGGAGCGTAGATTTAAATTGTGGGTTCTTAGCCCTGTGATTCACAGAGTCCAGCACCAGTGAATTTGGCTGTGGGTGGGCAAGTAGAAAGTGTGAGAGGACCAAGGTTGGTACCCCTGCCATGTATCCCAAGGACTCCACTGAGGTGGGAGCTGATGTACATCCACAGTTGGCTGGGCCAAATAGAGTGTTGCTGGAGGAAGTAATCCCTGCATGAATACCAGGAAGTTAGTGAGGAAGCAGGGGAGGAATGGTGTGATGAGAACCTGCTCCCAGGGCCAGCTTTAGGCAAATTTGGCTGATTCCCCGGAATGGGGCTCCACGCCTAAGGGCGCCCCACTCCCAGGTGCGCGACGAATGCACAGTGCTGCCCCAGATACGCGATGCCCTGGGCACGCGATGCATGCGCAGTAGCATCCGGGATGCATGACGCATGCGTGGGGCCCCGGGCATGCAGCGCACGCGCAGTGCCCCCTTGGATACACAACGCTCCAGGCGCAGGGCGCATGCGCAGTGCCATCCCAGGTGCATGACGCATGTGCAGTGCCCCGGGCACACAACTCATGCACGGGGCCCTGGGCGCATGATGGAATCGGGCCCCGTGCTTGCTAAAGCCGGTCCTGGCTGCTCCTATGTCCGCTACCATGGTCAGACCTTGGGGAGAGCGCTTGTGGCTTGAAAGCTTTTGCAGGGAGATGAAGCTGCCCTACAGGAGGACTTTTGCTGCACCCACATGTCCTCTGGTTTGTCCTTTGGTGACTGAAGAGACTTTTCCCAGATAATTGCTTTGAGCCACGATTCGCGGTCCTTTCTCGTCTTTGCCAATATGTTCAGGCAATGCAGGCATTTCAGTGCCATGTGAGACTCCCCCAGGCATTTGATACAGGAGGCATAGCCATCTGAGGTAGGCATTGAGTCTGTGCAGAAATCACATCTTTTGAAGCCAGAGGAACCCGGTATTGTAGCGGAGAAGAAAAGCCGCCGTGTCCGTGGCTGCCGCTTTTTTTTTTCTTTGAAGTTAATGTCAAGAAGATTAAACTAACAAACTATGAGGTAAAGGGACAGACATAACTAAGGGATTCAATTTTTCTCTCAGGAGGAAGAGCGCTGCTGAGTTCCATCTTCAGCCAGGGACAATTGAAAAGGAACTGATGGGACTTGCACCATGCACACACACCACAGCCTCCAGGGGGGTGGTGGAAGGGAGGAAACGCTGAGTGCGCAGGTGCGGCGCAAGGGGCACTGCTACCGAAAACCTCTGGTTCTTCGTTGAGTGGTGTCTCTGTGGGTGCTCCACTCTGGGTTCAGTGCGTCAGCGCAGGGACGCACTGAACCCAGAGTGGAGCACCCACAGAGACACTACTCAACGAAGAACCATTATTATTTCACGAATAGACTTAGATTGTAAGATATCAGGGGCAGGGACCATCTTTTTGTTCTGTGTTTGTATGGTGCATTCTGTGTGTCCCTAGTCCTTGGTGAAAACTTCTAGGTGCTCTGGTAATATGAATGAAGAAAAATAAGAAATAATACACGTATCAACCGAAGAAAAGACTTTTACCTTTTCCATAACTGGTGTTCTTTGAGATGCATTGCTCATGTCCATTCCATTTTAGGAATGTGAGCTTGGCAATGCATTGATACCAGAAGCTTTACCTTCAGTGATATACATAGAACAGTGTTTCTCTACAAGTGGTATGCATACCCTTAGGGGTAAGCGAGAGAAGTCTGGGAGGTACATGAACACAAGTGAAATTTGGCAAAAAATGTCTGGAATTTTCCCCTGCAAAGGGGATCGGGGAGGGGGTAGCAGCACATGCCTCTCAAATTGAATGTTCGGATCTGTGCACCCAAACATTAACAGCCACTCTGTGCACACACCCAGCGCTGGTGTGAAAAGCACATGGCTGCAGCGGTAGCAGCTCTGGTGAGACCCAGGGCAGTTCCAAGTAGGGGGACAGGTTTGGGTGGGGAGAAAAAAAAATCACTTCTACGGCCACCTCTCCTAGTTAGTTGCTCTCCAGCAGCCTCCCCAGGGTGCTCCAGCGAGGACGGCAGCTGAAACTGGAGACGCACATTACCCCAACCAGCAGCTCAGTACAACGCACCCTCATCGCTCCTTTCCCATGGCACCACAGAGAGGAGCTAAAAGGCCGTGAAGCAGCACAATAAGCTTTGCCCTAAAGCACACACCCCTCACATCAGTGACATAGCAAGGGGGAGGCCAGTTGTCCCCAGGCACCATGCTACGGGGATGCCAGACTGAGGTAGGTGCACACCACCCCATGCAGCTAGCCCGGCGGCTGGCAGGCCACTTGCTCCTTGCAGACAAGCCACCGAGGCAGGGCCAGGCGGCGGGAGCAGGCACTTCAAAGGTAGGGTTACCATACGTCCGGTTCCTGGCTCTAGTGGGGGGAGAAGCACTGGATTAGAGTGGGGCGGGGAGGGGGAAGGCTGTGAGCACTTTTTTTTTTTAAAGGAGTACTTTATTAAAAAAAAAGGTTAAGAAACGCTGATGTAGAGGACCAAACGCTGACATAGAGGACCAGCTCTTGTGCCCTCTGGAGTGGTACACATGTCACAGAATAAGGGGCACTGCTGCCCGCGACCCACCCACAATTTCTTTTTGCCAGGAACTCCAACAGTGAGGAAGGAGGAGAGTCATAGAATATACATGAGCAACACATCTCAAAGAACACCAATTATGGAAAAAGGTAACTTGTCTTTTCTTCTTCAAATGCTTGCTCATATTCATTCAATTTTAGGTGATTTTCGAGTAGTACCACTGAAGGCAGATAAGAGTTTTACTTCCTGGAGAACTCTGCAAAAAAATTAAAATAAAAATTCTGCACACATTTTCAAATTCTGTACAATTCTGCATATTTTATTTGTCAAAAATAACACAATATAATTCCTCCAGTTTCAATTATTTTTGGTCATTTATTTCAAAATACCTCTCAGCAAACATATCAGTAACAATAAAGATAACAAAATCAGATTTTTTCCAATAAATAGACTTCTTACAAGGCATATTAATACACAACTCAGAGTAATCATTCATTTAAACTACAATACAGAACCATATCTCCAGCACCTGTCAGAAGCAGTGCAAAGGCTTGAGGGAGTCACGCGTAACACAAGAGCTGAAGGAGAAAGAGTAATTATTAGGAAGGAGTCTGGGTGTAACTTGGAGAATTGTTGGGCTGAGTGGGAAAACTACAGAACAGTTTTTTTGGGGAGAGGGAGCAAGGTTGATAGGGAGCTTTCCCCATGCAGACCCTGGCTGATCCCTAGCCTCTTCCATTTAGTCAGGGACATCTGCTCTGTTCACATGTGATTTTCTACCCCCTCAGGTACCCACTCTCCTCAATCCCCTTTTGGGTCCTGTATCCTCTTGCTCTTTCCTCATGTGCCTCTATCCCCCACTCCCATTCAGCCCCTAATCTAGTCTGCCATCTCCCCCAACTTTTATGAGCCCCAAACTAGTATCCCATGCTGTCTGAGACCTCATAGCCCATCTCCTGACCTGGCCCAACAGCTAAGGGCCAGCTGCTGTGTTCTACTGCCACACTGTCCTCTGGTGGGCAAAACTGCAGCAGCATTCCAGCAGAAGCTTTTTCTGCCCCAAAAGTTAAAAATGTGCATGCATCATTAATTATGTGTGCATGCAGTAGTGCAGTATTCTCCCAGTAATGACAACAGTTCACAGATGTGTAGACAGCAACACAGCACTGTCAAAACCAGCTTTGTCTCTGTCTTGCTGGATGATAGCGTAATTCATCATGAACACGTGTACCGAAGGCTGTCATGTCCCTGCAGATGTCCTGGATAGGGATATGTGCTAGGAAGGCCACTGATGATGCTTGATATCTGGCCAAGTGCTACCTCTGCCAGCTCATAAAATATAGAAGCAAGAGATGATCCACTCAAGATCTTCTGAGAAGGCACCAGAAAGCCCCTTGATCTGGTCTACAGTCATGATAAAGAGCTAGGTTGACCCGCAGAAGGTGCTATGAATGTTAAAATGTATTTATTTAGGTAAATGTGTAACCACTGACATTTTCAGTAGTTACACATTTACATTTGGGGGGGGGGAGAGCGGCTCCCCAGGAGCTGGTGTTTGTGAGAAGCCAGTTGAAAAGCCGGCTCTCCGTGAGCACCAGCTCCTGCCTGCCCCCTCGCACTGTTGCCTCTGATACAGAAGCAGCAACGTGGGGGAGAAGTGGCTGTGCGTAACCATGTACATGTTTACACTTTCACATCCCTACTTGGTGTGCTCCAAGTAGAGCACAAGGGCACATTGAACATCCTAAGCGCCCAGTTGCCTCTCCTCATTGGTCAAGTGTGGCTTCACACAGAATACTGGGAAGAAAATGTTTTGGTTAACATGAAAAGTGGACATCACCTTAGGCAGGAAGGCTAGATGTGGTTGCAGCTGGACCTTATCCTTGTAGAATACTGCATACAGAGGCTCCAAAGTTAAGCAAGATGAGATTCAGATGCAGGAGCTTACCGTAGTCCTGCGAGAATAGATCTGAACATGTGGGTAATGGCCACAGAGCAGCCAAGGCTAGATCCATAAGGGTGCCAAACTGAGCACTGAAAGACACAGGGTAAAGCCTCCACAAGGCTTGGCTAGGCACATCCGACCCCCAAGGAACCCGGTATCTCCAAATAGGAGGAGAAGGAAAGGTCTTGCCTTGGGGACCACCGAGGTGCCAATGAGACCTCAAAGTCCTGTTCATGGCTGGTTCATGGCAGGGGACCAATACTGGAGTTCTAGGTTCTACAGCCATCTGCTCAGGTCCTGGTGGCAGAGTTTGGCAGATCATGGGCATCTGGTGATCGATGCCTATAGCTCAAGGATCAATGCTATGATTCCGGTGATCAAGAGTGGGATGGGGAGAAGTGTCACCTGGACCCAAGTGACAGATGTCATATGTCTAGTGATCTGTGATTTGGTGGTCTTCTACAGGTTCAGTGTTCTGCTAATAGGTCTGTCAGGCTTTTTCACTTTTAAGTTAACTAGATCCTCTCCTGAGGAAGCAGAGTCACAGAACAGGGATAGGGAAGAGGTGGGTGGGTGGACCTTAAGACCCAGTGGTGCCTCAAGTTATCAGGTGCCCTAGACAGCTGTATATTCTGTGTATCCCTGCCTGCCAGTCAAATGAATCAGCTAAATGATATGGGAGCATCCATAACAAGATAATAGTGAATTTCTTATACAGCTACTGTTTCAGACGTTGAGAAATGAGTTTGGCAAAAAGATTCTCTCAGTCACTCCTATTGTTGGATGACTTTATGTGGCCTCTCTATTAGGCTTTATTTTTTCTTCTCCTATAAAGCATTAGCCATCATCATGAAAAAACTAACATTGAAAATGCATTTATATACTCTTAATCTAGAGACAATTAAATTTGTTTTTTTTTAATAAATTACAGATTGTATTAAATTTTATCTGTCTTTTTAGAAAACTTCACATTAACATTGCTAAACCTTCCTGCATGTAGAGGGAGTAAGAAACACTGTATCTATCACAAGGCTTAAAATAGGATAATCTAACTCATCATAAATATTATTGGGGGATCTTAAACCTGATTAAACTAACCAAAAAGACACTGCCATGTTATTCTGAGCACAAACACTTCTTAACCTTCCTTAAATCATAAATATATAAATATATATTATTTACTGGATGCAGAGCAGCACAGTATTTTTAGAGATTGAGACTGAATGTCAGAAACCTAGATTCCAATCCCATGGTTGTTATTAATGAGCTTTCTTTATTATATGCATCATTTAATCCATTTTTTCTCTTTACGAGTGCCCACTTATTTTTATTGTCAAGTTTCTGGATGCCTAATTCAAGAAGTGGAAGTACATTTGCAGCTTATGTGAAATTTTACTAGAGCAGTAATGCTAAGCATCTCTAAAAAATTAGGCCCTTGGTCTTTCAAGAACAGCATCCAAAATTAACTAAACACTTGAAAATTTTGACCAAACCTCATCTGTAACTTTGCTTCTTTGAAATTAGCATTCAAGAGCACATTTGGTGTATCTCATGTTCCCCACACAAGACAGGAAAAGAAATTCTTACCTCACAATACTTTGACCATCTGAGGTAGCATTAAGTCATTATGATAAATACCGAGGTTACAGATCATTAACTGGCACTACTAAGCCCTCTAGTCAATTTTACATGTAACATCCAAAATATTTTACGTAATCCTAAAGGATGTATAATTTTTTAAACCTTCTGTTATACCAGCTCATTGATATGTTTATGAAACACTCATAACAGTCTAATTTATGATATAGACTAGAATCCTGTTTATATTAGCAGGTTTGGGGACAAATAAGCAAATGAACCTGAAAAATTAATAGTGCATGATCTAGTAATTAAAGTCTGTATCTTAGTAAGTGAACAGAGTTAAATGTGCCAGCAGGGTTCTTGCTCCTTCGAAAGTTCCAAAATACTGACATCACAAGTTTTGGACTATATATTGAAAAGAGTACTGACATATTCAAAGCAACTTTAATCGTGAACTTGAATATAAGTAGTAATTCCATATTATGCACTGCAACCCGCATTGCAACATGGAGATCTCCAAATACTGCTTCGGTGTTGAGAAGTGTATCCAGAGGCTTTAATATGGAACAGTTCAAACTCAAAGGCTATGTCTAGACTGGAACGATTTTCCGCAAATGCTTTTAACAGAAAAGTTTTCCGTTAAATGCATTTGCGGAAAAGAGCGTCTAGATTGGCACGGATGCTTTTCCGCAAAAGCACTTTTTGCGGAAAAGCGTCCATGCCAATCTAGACGCGCTTTTGCCCAAAAAAGCCCCAATCGCCATTTTCACAACCGGGGCTTTTTTGCGCAAAACATATCTGAGCTGTCTACACTGGCCCTTTTGCGCAAAAGCTTTGCACAAAAGGACTTTTGCCCCAACCGGAGCAGCACAGTATTTCCGCAAGAAGCACTGATTTCAGACAGTAGAAAGTCAGTGTTCTTGCGGAAATTCAAGCGGCCAGTGTAGACAGCTGGCAAGTTTTTCTGCAAAAGCAGCTGCTTTTGCGGAAAAACTTGCCAGTCTAGACACAGCCAAATACTTTGGCAGTAGTATTGGCTCCAACTTGTGCTTCATGCTTTCAGCAATTCTACAGAAGCAATGCCTCATAAGAAGAGGAGTTACAGGCAGACTACAATACCACTGACTTAACATAGGGGCACAGAAGTTTCAGTGTAGTCTAGAGGCTCCAGCTTTGATAGCAACACAGACAGCTTATGAGAAGCATTTCTGTTTGTCCAAGAAAATGGATGGGCTTGTGCAAAGCTAAGCCCGAAGTCCTGATATTCCACTTAGTTTCTGTTTTTAGGACAAATTTCTCAAAGCAGTTTGCTCTGCATCTGGCTTCTCGCAGAAGTCTCTCAAGAATACTTCTTGGAGGATGAGGCAGCATATACCAGGCCTTCTCTGCCCCCTGCTGGAGGTATCAGTATACTGATATACTTTGCTTGAAGGAAAAGAATTACCCCAAGGAAAGATTTAGAGACATCCAAAGCACCACCCAAAGAAATCACTCAGGCTCTTATACAGGCAAACCAACAAGACTTGGTACTCAAGAGGCTGAAAGGTTTGGGAGGAGGTGGTAGCCAGTTAACACCAAAAAGCAAGAAAAGGCTTTACTGCTTTTTTATTAATATTGGGAGGTGCTGTATGAAACTGGGATAGGAGAGGCGCTCTTCTAGACCTAACCCAGAGGCCCAAGTTATGGTCTGGCCATCCAACTGCCTTTTCAGAGAAGCACTGTAACAAATCTGTTACTTTGTTCTGAAGTTTAAAAGTTCGTGTGGCCAATTTTTTAGTTTAACTTTAACTGCTAAAATACTACTGATGAGCTCGCTTCAAGAGATGCATGCTCCTCTGAAACAGACATCAATCTTTTACACTTGTATTTCTTAAAGAAGCAGAAGAGCTTTCATCTTTTTGTGGGGCTAAAGAAAAGAATTATATCTTAAAAGAGGAATAAAAAAAGAGCTATGGAGAGTAGGTATGTAAGCAACTAGTCAACTATCTGATAAGCATAAGCTTATCTGATAGTCGAGTAGTGACTCAACTAGTACTTCCCTCCCACCTTTCTGTCTCTATCAACTATACAATTAGCTAGGTAACCACAATTTAACATCCTTAGTGGAGAATACCAAAATTGTGTTGTGGATCAAAGCAGTATCAATGTGATACTAAACTTCTGTATAGGTCCTGGGACTCCTGGCCACACTTCTAAACTAAAAACAAGTTGTTTGTCAAGCCCAGGAAAGGGTAAAGAAAAGGTTCCTCACCCCTCCTGGGCTCAACTTCAGCTCCTTCCCTCATCCCATTACTAATCTCCAGGGCTTCTCCCTGCTGGGATTCCACATACTATTCAACAAGCCTTCTTTTACCCCTTACGTTTTTGTATATCATCCCCTGGTTCTTAGAGACCTTAGCTTGGAACTCTTCTCTGCTCTAGAGTCCAACCAGAGAAGATGACACTCACTAGAAAGAAAAACTACAGGAGCAGCTAATCACAACTAGTGGCCTTAGTCCTCTGCCTAGCTCCTCTTTCCTGGGTCTTCCATTATCAATGGAGCTCTCTCTGCTCCTTATGCAGCTTGTGCAGCCCTGATCCTGCATCTTCAGTACCTGACCAGTCCTGAACCAGGGAATTTGCTGGCCTAGGGGAGGTCAATGCCAGCCACTCTGCATTGACTGAGCAGGAACTAGAGAAGCATTTGGAGGAAGAGGCAGGGTGGTTGCAGAGCCACCCTGACTCTTCCTCCAAGTGTCCCCCGCATCTCTGCTTCTTGTGTAAATGAGCTATCTGTAGCACTCTGGAAGTTATGGGAGGGCAGAGGAAAAGTTGCTGGGCATGAGTCTCCAGCTTTTTCCCATGGGTGTTCCAGCCTGGGATCACTCACTGGGATGCCAGCCCACACATGCTGCCAGATGAGGGAAATCCAGATTATAGACCTGTATCACCTAACTCCTCCTTCTTTGGCCAGGAATCAATCAATCAATCACTCCCAAGTGTAGAGAATAGCTATTTAGGTTATATCCCTTGCCTGACAGGTGATGGGGATCAAGCTATTCTTGCACCAAGCCAGATGCAGTGTTTTCAAAATTTTAAAACTCCCTTCTCAAGCATAGCCACTAGCAATATTTCCAATTCTCACAAAAAGCTGATCTTTTTCTTAAAGCCCTACATCCTGGAGTCATGTGTTATGCAAGAATCTCAGTCTTCATTTGAAAAAATTCTAGTCTTCACGGCTGTGAAGAAAAACTTAAATATTTGAACAAACTGTATGTTGAAGGGTGGTGTTGTTTTTTAAATTAAAATGCGATGTTTTGAAAAGAAAAGTTGGGGTTATCCTGAAACCAATGTAAAGATTTCTGGAGTCTGACTCAGGATTGTTTAACTCTTGGAGCTGGTAATACTGCAATGTCCCTCTCTAGTTGTCTTCAGAATTGGGTACAAGTTCTTTATATACAAGCTGGTATTACAATGACCATTTTGGCCTCCAATTTTCACTAGCTTTTCCTTTTTCGACCTTTTAGGTTTTGCATTGAGGAAAAGCATTGCGTCTAGTTGTTTAAGGAATTGTTCCTTCAAAGAGATGAGCATTCTGACCCCAAATCAACAAATCATTTAGGTCTATGATTAACTTGAAAGTCAATTGGAGTATTTGTGTGCTTAAAAATAAGCAAATGCTTATGTACTTTGCTGCCTCGGGGCTAGGCTGCTAAGATTCCTGTAGATTCAGCATCTTGTCAGCTTGAGCATCACAAAAAATGTGAGGGGGAAAAGCACCACTTATTTTACAACATTCATTGACTTAACATATCACCATCCAAAATGTATAAAATGTGTTGTCTAGAACAACAGGATTTAATATTATCCAAGATGCTGTGATAAGTAGACTATGACTTAGACCACAGAGAGCACTATGCTGAGTGGTACAGTTATGCTACTGTGACAAAGCCCTTTTTCTGGTGTGGATAAGTGCACTGATTTTCTTAATCAAAAGACCGTACTAATGTTCACTAATGTTCCAACAAAACATGCATACTCAGAGTTAACCAGGGGGAAAAAGCACACTATAAAAAATACCACATTCATATTGGCTACTATTTCCCTCCAACACTGATTTTAAAAAATTAACTCAGTGAATATATTAATATTTGGCTAGTACATTTCATATCTGCAGGTATATGAAAACATCTATCAAGACACTATAATCAAAAAACTATCATGAGTGATATTACAGAACAACATTTCAAATACAAAACAATTTTTACAACATTTTTATAAAAAATTTGAATGCGTGAGGAATGCTGTATGTAATATGTCAATTTCAGGATATGACAGAAAAGAAAATACCCAAAACCATTATGTGAAAGATGACGTTTTAGAAATGAGCTGAAATTTGCAAATTTAGATCACCCAATGTGTCTAAATCCTAGGGTGAAAAAGCTACTCACTTTGCAATAAGTATTCTGAAATTTCAAGAAGATTTTCTTTTGCCTTATTTCATCTATATTTAAATTAGGGATGTAAGAGTGTAGCTATTTAAATGAGTAACCAATACGCATTATTAGCTTATTGGTTACCCAAATGATAACACACAGCTGCCAGTCTGGCTCCTGGGGAACCAGCTACTGTCCCATGCTGCTGCCTCTGTACCATAGGCAGCAGTGGCTTCCTGGGAGCAGGGTGGCAGGCAGGAGCCAGTGCATATTAGCTCTTGACCCAGCTGCTGTCCCATGCTCCTGCCTCTGATACGGAGGCAGCAGCGCAGGATGGCAGCTGGTGCACAGCAGGAGCTGGCTTTTCATTGGCTCCCAGGGAGCTGCCTGCTTCCCCACGTGTAACTGCTGAAATTTTCAGTGGTTACATGGTTAGCCAGTTACATACTTTTAACAACCCTAATTTAAACTACTTTTATATGACAGTTTTATGTACTTGCGGATACAAACTCAAGCAAAGTAGATTTGACCAAAAATTAAAATTAAATATGCACAACCAAAATGTATACATTGGCAGTGGTGGAAAGGTCAAGGAAAGCCATGTGTCTGTAAAAGCTGATGTACTCCAATAACTGAAGGCAGAAATACCAACAAGTATCTTACAATACAAGTGAGAATTGATCTGATCTCAGCTACTCTTTAAAGAAAAGATACACACATCCAGTGAGTGGATGTCATGTTATGTAAATATGTGGTTCAAATTCATTCCTTCATTGGAGTGTGGCCCATCTACCAAGTCATACACAAATACAGCCATCTGCGCACTTTCACTATTTATGACTGGGGACATCACATTAGTGAATCTTAACACAGCGCAACACTGTATGGTACAGAAAGTGAGGTCATTTTACATATTTTTAAAAAGGAAAAGTACTAACCTCTAGTAGTTGAGAAGTTTCAGTAGAGAAGACTGATCTCTGATTTCTCTAATTTCTATTCCTAACTACATACATTTCATATTTTTTAAATCTGAAGATTCTATCCATCTGACATAAAATAACTTATTTTTCTTTTAAGGAATACACTGATTTATAAATTACTGTTTTAAAGTATGGGAAATGAGATTTCTCACAATTATTATGAAGCGTTTTTAAAAAGATATAAAACACCAAGTGGGGCAAAATTGTAATCTATAAAAAGGCATCCACCAGAAAGGTAGAAGAACTCCATGAGATCACTTTCCTTCAATAAAGAGAGGGCTTTTGGTTACCAAGCATAGACAGTGACAAAGTTCTTCCACACCTGTACAGTATGAATTTCCCAGAAATGTTAAATGCTTGTTGAAACAACACTCCCCTTTAGGGTCACCTATCTTTTGCCCCCGGCGTGGAAGTCAGACTAAAGTGGGCCTACCTGTCCTTCTGACAACCTGACTATACAAAAATACTTTCTGTTATTATGGAATCAGCCCAGAGGCAAGATGAGTCTGTCACAAAGAGAGGTTACTCACCTTATGCAATAACTGGTATACTTCAAGATGGGTATCCCTGTGGGCAATAACTGGTATACTTCAAGATGGGTATCCCTGTGGGTCTAGGTGCCCCTGTGCTTATAATAGGAACTTTTTAGCAGTAGTATTCCCCCCCGGGTGCCAGCAAGCAAGTGTGCCAACTCATGCACGCGGTAAACCATCCCCTAAGTTCCTTCTCTACCACAGAGAGACTTTATACCTACGAAGCAGGGGGGAGGAGAATGGGCCATGGAGTGCCCACAGGGACAACCATCTCAAAGAACACCAGTTACCAGGGAAAGTAACTTCTCTTTTCTTCTTCAAGGAGTGTCCCTGTGGGCGCTCCACTGTAGGTGACTGTGGAGCGGTACTCTTAGCCTTTAGGAAGGTAGGGCTTCAGACCTTATTGGTGGACCACCGAAAGGACTGCCATCCCAAAGGTGGTACACTGTGAAGGGTAAGTATCTATTGCATAATGTTTTGTAAAGGTATGCGTGGAAGCCAATGTTGCTGCCAATGAGTGGAGCAAATGTCTTTGAGGGGCACATTGTGTAAAAAGGCCATTGATGTAGCCATCACTCTTGTGGAATGTGCCCGCAAGGGTTCAGGAAATGCATCTTTGTTAATGTTATAGTATTCTTGAATGCAGTTCACAATCCATTTGGAAAGTCTCTGTTTGGATACTGCTTGTCCTCTAGAGCCGTCTGCTATTGATACAAATAGCCTATGTGATTGTCTAAATTATCTTGTTCTGTCCAGGTAAAAGGCAATAGCATGCCTAACATCCAAGGTGTGGAGCTTCGCCACATTGATGTCCAGATGAGGCATCAGGTGGAAGACTGGTAAGTATATAAAAGCTCACTGATGTGGAAGCATGAGACTACTTTTTGAAGGAATTTCGGATGTGGTCTTAGTATGACTTTGTCTTTATAGAAAGTTGTAAACGGTGGATCGGCCATGAGGGCAGCTAGCTCACTGACCCTTCTGGCTATTGTAACTGCTATCAAGAATGCCATCTTCATGGGAAGGTGTGCCAGGGAGCATGTCGCCATGGACTCAAATGGAGAGCGAGTCAATGTGTTTAGGACTAAGTTGAGATCCTAAGATGGAATTATTGGCTTTATTGGAGGAAAGGTATTGTTAAGTCCTTTCGGCTACATCTAGACTACATCCCCCTGTCAGCAGAGGGATGTAAATGAGGCACTTCAAAAGTGCAAATGAAGCGGGGATTTAAATATCCTGTGTCTCATTTGCATAATCGTGTCATGGCACTCTTTCAAACAAGTGCCATTTCGAAAGTAAAACCACAGTCTAGACACAGTTCTTTCGAAAACGGGGTGCTTTTTCGAAAGATCCTGTAAACCTGTAAAACCTGTAAAAAAAAAACCTCATTTTTTGAGGTTTATGGGATCTTTCAAAAAAGCGCCCTATTTTCAAAAGAACCACGTCTAGATCGCAGTTTTACTTTTGAAATGGCGCTTGTTCGAAAGAGCACCATGAGGCGTGGGATATTTGAATTCCCGCTTCATTTGCACTTTCAAAGTGCCTCATTTACATCCCTCTGCCAACAGAGGGATGTAGTCTAGACGTAGCCTTCATGAATTTCTTGGTGGCCAGGTTTGTCCATCCACCATGTCACGCTCACTTGATATGGCTGCAAGATGAGCCTTAATAGATGCATTAGACTGGTTTTGCGTTTTGAGTGCAAGGAGTATTCTAAGAACATTGTGAGCTGTGTTGACCATGACTGAAATGCTCTGTGGTTAGCCCATTAGGAGAAACGCTGCCATTTGTAAAGGTAAGTTTTCCTTGTGCTCTGTTTGCAACAGCTTAGCTTTTGTACTTCATCCAAACAGGTGAAAGGTTTCACTGTTAACCCTGAAGGAGCCATGTGGTAAGATAAAGCCTGTGAGCCTCTGGATGCAGAACTCGGTCCTGGTCCTGGTCTATTATGTTCAGCCATGGAGAAAGAGGAATCGGAAGAGCAACTGACATCTGCGACAGGTAAGGGAACCACGTTTGTCTGGGCCACGCAGGTACTATCATGATCACCCTGGCCTAGTTGTATTTTATCTTGTAAATGATATCCTATCTTTCTAGGAGGGGAAGGAGCGCAAAGATGTACAATAGGCTGTGAGGCCAGTTGCTCAGCATGGTGTCGCCCATGGAGTTCTTGCCCAGGCCTGCCCTGAAATACTACTATGGGAATTTGGAATTGAGTGATGCTGCAAATAAGTCTATTTCCACAAAGCCCCACCTGCAGAAAACGGAATTCAGGGCGAGAGGGTGTATCTCCCATTTGTGTTTCTCATGGAAATAATGATTTAGTTGGTCCACTGTGACATTTGTTCTCCTGGGAGATATACCACAGATAGGCTGATATGATGAAGGATGCACCACATCCATAGTGCAGTGGCTTCGTTGCAAAGATGGTGAAAAGGGTATGTTCTGGACATCCTATCACTGGAGAAGAGAGGTATTGAGCTTGCTGGTGTCACCAATCTACTCGTTCCCACTGATGAAGGAGTAGCCTAACGCTGATGCTACCGCTAACTCCTGTTGTGTGTTAAGCAGTCTAGGAGGCAGGAAGGCTGGTACTGTTAGTGTGGAGGCCTGTGATCGCTGCAGCACTGGCTCATTGTATGCCTTGGATATCAATGGTGGAGGGGAGCCCTTGGTACGTAGCATCTGTACGAATTTAATGGGTGTCTCCATGGCTAGTTCCGGCAACCCTTTAGCCAGAGTCTGCGATAGCAGTTTGGGCACTGATTTCATCAGTACCTGAGCCATAAGTACCAATGGCGCAGAGGAAGTCTCCTTTGTTTTTGGCACTGAGACCGGAGTGCGTGCAGCCTTAGAAGTCACTGCCCCTCGGGGTTTGCCTATACCGGACTTCCCCAGTACCTGCACTTCCCCTGAAGCTCTTGCCCTGGGTGAAGGGGGCTTGTACTAAGGGGATGATTTCTTTGGCATGTCTGTCACCGGATGGCGAAGAGTGCTTCCTTTTTGGTGCGGGTCCTTGGTCCAAGACTGCTGTCGGTGAGATATGGGGCAATGAAGTGGCCAAAACCAGTTCCGAGGCAGGTCTCTCTACCTTCTCCATGGTCACAGAATCATAGAGCTGGAAGAGACCTCAGGAGGTCATCAAGTCCAGCTCCCTGCCCAAGGCAGGACCAATCCCAACTAAATCAACCCAGCCAGGGCTTTGTCAAGCCGAGACTTAAACACCTCTAGAGATGGAGATTCCACCACCTCTGTAGGTAACCCATTCCAGTGCTTCACCACCTTCCTAGTGAAATAGTTTTTCTTAATATACAACCTAGACTGCTCCCACTGTAACTTGTGATCATTGCTCCTTGTTCTGCCATCCCTCACGACTGTGAACAGCCTTTCTCCGTCCTCTTTGGAACCTCCATTCAGGAAGTTGAAGGCTGCTATCAAATCTCCCCTCACTCTTCTCTTCTGCAGACTAAACAAACTCAGATCCCTCAGCCTCTCCTCATAGGTCATGCATTCCAGCCCCCTAATCATTTTGTTCACCCTCCGCTGGACCCTCTCCAATGCGTCCACATCCTTTTTATAGTGCGGGGCCCAGAACTGGACACAATACTCCAGATGTGACCTCACCAGAGCCGAATAAAGAGGAATAATCACTTCTCTGGATCTGCTGGTAATGGTCCTCCTAATGCACCCTAATATGCCATTAGCCCACTCATCTACAAGGGAACACTGTTGAGTCATATCCAACTTCTCATCCACTGTAATCCCCAGATCCTTTTCTGCAGAACTGCTACTTAGCCATTCGGTCCCAAGCCTGTAACAATGCTTGGGATTCTTTCATCCCAAGTGCAGGACTCTACACTTGTCCTTGTTGAACCTCATCAGATTTCTTTTTGCCCAATCCTCTAATCGATCCAGGTCACTCTGGACCCTATCCTTCCAGTGTATCTATCTCTCCCCCTAGCTTAGTGTCATCTGCGAACTTGCTGAGAGTGCAATCCATCGCCTCATCCAGGTCATTAATAAAGATATTCAACAAAACTGGTCCTAGAACAGATTCCCGGGGCACTCCGCTAGAAACCTACCACCAACTTGACAATCAAGCCGTTGATCACTACTGGTTGGGCCCAACAGTCTAGCCAGCTTTCTATCCATCTTACAGTCAATGAATCCAATTCATATTCCCTTAACTTGCTGGCAAGAATATTGTAGGAGACCGTATCAAAAACTTTGCTAAAGTCAAGGTATACCACATCCACTGATTTTCCCATATCCACAGAGCCGGTTACCTCATCATAGAAGCTAATCAGATTGGTCAGGCACAACTTGCCCTTCGTGAATCCATGTTGACTATACCTGATCACTTTCCCCTCTTCAAAGTGCTTCAAAATGGATTCCTTGAGGATCTCTTCCATGGTTTTTCTGGCGACTGAGGTAAGGCTGACTGGTCCGTAGTTCCCTGGATTGTCCTTCTTCCTTTTTTAATAATGGGCACTACATTTGCCTTTTTCCAATCAGCCAGGATCTCTCCCGATCTCCATGACTTTTCAAAGATAATGGCCAAAGGCTCCGCAACGACATTTGCCAACTCCCTCAGTATCCTCAGATGCATTAAATCAGGGCTCATGGATTTGTGTATGTTTAGCTTTTCTAACTAGTTCTTTCCCCATCAAGGGCTGTCCACTTCCTTCCCATACTGCGCTGCCTAGTGCATTAGTCTGGGAGCTGACCTTGACCGTGAAGACAGAGGTAAAGAAAGCACTGAGTACTTCAGCTTTTCCCACATCATCTATCACTAGGTTACCTCCCTCATCCAATAAGGGTCCCACACCCTCTCTGGTCATCCTCTTATTGCTAACATGCCTGTAGAAACCGTTCTTGTTATCCTTCACATCCCTTGCTAGCTGCAATTCCAATTGCGCTTTCACCTTCCTGATAAGTCCCTTGTATTCTTGAGCAATATATTTATTCTCCTCCCTAGTCATCCATATCCAAGTTTCCACTTCTTGTAAGCTTCCTTTTTGTGTTTAAGCTCACCAAGGATGTCCCCGATAAGCCAATCTGGTCGCCTACCATATTTGCTTTTCTTGCTGTGCATCAGGATGGTTTCTTCCTGTGCCTTTAATAAGGCTTCTTTAAAATACTGCCAGCTCTCCTGGACTCCTTTCCCCTTCGTGTAAGCATCCCAAGGAATCCTGCCCATCAGTTCTCTGAGGAAGTCAAACTCTGCTTTTCTGAAGTCCAGTGTGTGTATTTTGCTATTCTCCCTTCTTCCTTTGGTCAGGATCCTGAAATCTGCCACCTCTTCCCAGGTTGTCACCCACCTCTACTTCCCCTACTAGTTCCTCCCTGTTTGTGAGCAGCAGGTCAAGCTGCGCATGGCCCCTGGTCAGTTCCTTCAGCACTTGTACCAAGAAATTGTCCCCAACGGTCTCCAAAAACTTCCTGGATTGTCTGTGTACTGCTGTATTGGTCTCCCAAAAGATGTCAGGGTGATTAAAGTCCCGCACGAGAACCAGAGCTTGCAATCTGGAAGCGTCTCTCAGCTGTCTGAAGAAAGCCTCGTCTACCTCATCCACCTGATCCGGCAGCCTATAGTGGACACCAACCACAACATCAACTCTGTTGCTTCCATCTCTAAATTTAACCCATAGACCTTCAACAGTCTTTTCTCCCTCTAAATACTGGAGCTCCGAGCAATCATACTGCTCTCTTACTTACAATGCAACTACTCCTCCTTTTCTCTCCCACCTGTTCTTCCTGAACAGTTTATACCCTTCCATGACAGTGTTCCAGTCATGCAAGTCATCCCAACAAATCTCCATTATTCCAATCAAATCATAGTTTTTTGACTGGGCCAAGGCTTCTAATTCTTCCTGTTTATTTCCCAGGCTTCTTGCATTTGTGTACAAACACCTTAGATAGCCAGTGGATTGCCCTACCTTCTCCATTCGAGTCAGGGGTCCTCCTTTGTTGCTCATTCCTCGTGTTTCTTCCCTGTATCTGAATTCCTCAATTAACTAAGGGCTTTGGTCACCATCCCCCAACGAACCTAGTTTAAAGCCCTCCTCATTAGGTTTGCAAGCCTGCCTGCGAAGATGCTCTTTCCTCTCTTGGTTAGATGGATCCCATCTCTTCCTAACAACCCTTGTGCCTGGAACAGAATCTCGTGGTCAAAGAAACCAAAACCCTCTCTCCGACACCACCTGCGCAACCACGCATTTACTTCCTCAATTAGATGATCGCTACCTGGACCTTTGCCTTCAACCGGAAGGATGGACAAGAACACCACGTGCACTTCAAATTCCTCAATCTTTCTTCACAGCGCTACATAATCTGCTGTAACCCCCTCAAGGTCATTTTTGGCCATATCGTTAGTTCCTACATGGAGAAGCAGGAAGGGGTAGCGAGCCGAAGGTTTAAACACTTTTGAAAGACTCTCGGTCACATCCTGAATGCGAGCTTCTGGTAAGCAGCACACTTCTTGAGATTGCAGGTCTGGACAGCAGATGGATGACTCAGTTCCTCTTAGGAGGGAGTCCCTGACCACCACCACCCGTCTTCTTCTGGGGGGGGTGGAACCCCCCCATCTCTAGGACAACACATCCCATGTCTTCCAGTAGAGAGTGTTCTCTTCTGATTTCTTCCCTGAGAGGACCCTGCCAGCGCAATGCCTGTGGAGAGCGCCTGAATGCGGTTACTTACCTCTACATGAATGGGGGAGACCTGAGTTGGCCTTCTTCCTCTTCTAAAGGTTACATGCTGCCAGTTTTCTTCCTTGTCCTGCAGGAGACAAGGTGAGGAGCTTCAGCTGGAGTTCCTTCGCTTTCAATGATCTAGCCAACATTTTCTTACAATGGTGGCAGTTTTGGGGCGAGTGATTCTGGCCCAGCCACCTAAAGCAATGGGCATGCCCATCTGAAATGGGCATGCCCATCTGAAATGAGCAGGGCTCGACAAATAATGTAATCTACTCGCCCATGGCGAGTAGATTACAACCCGGAAGAGCAGGCATAGAGCGATCTGCGCATGCGCAGAATCGCGCGAAACCACGCGGCTGGCCAGTGGGGCTCGCTGCCGCTTGGTGAGCCCTGGAAATGGGTATAGACATCCTGAATGTCAGGCACCATTCAAATCCTGGTGAGGCTGGCATGCCTTTGCTAACACTGTAATAACTAGAGAAAAAAATATTTAAACTAACACTAACGGGGGCGGCAGGAGGAGTCCATGAATAAAATATTTAAACTCCAAACTAATTACTAAGCACTAACAAGTAAAACTAACTAAATTTTAGCGTGGAGCACTGCTGTTTTCCAACCAAGCCAGGATCGATTGAGAAGGAACTGAGGGGATAGTTGATATGGAGAGCAGCCCTGTGCATGCGTGCTGGCACCCAGGGAGAATACTGCTGCTAAAAAGTTCCTATTATAAGTGCAGAGGCACCTAGACACCTACTGTGGAGTGCTCACTGGGACACTCCTTGTTTTTGTTTTTTTTTTATAATGGAGATTGCCTATCTCCTAGAACTGGAAGGGACCTTGAAAGGTCATTGAGTCCAGTCCCCTGCCTTCGCAGCAGGACCAAGTACCATCCCTGACAAATTTTTGCCCCAAATCCCTAAATGGCCTCTGCAAGGACTGAACTCACAACCCTGGGTTTAGCAGGCCAATGCTCAAACCACTGAGCTATCCCTCCCCCCTTGAAGAAAAGCTTTCTAATACATATAATCTGTGGACAACCACAATCTGCAGGACATAAGACAAGAAATACAGGCCAATAAGCAACACTGTGATGTTGGAGAATCAAAGCTGCAAGGAATTTCTGAAAGTGAAATGGTATCTTCACAGCTAAGGCTAAAGCATTAGAATGTTAGATCACTTTAGAGCACAGCTAGACTCACAAGTTATGAAATAAATGAAAATATTTGCCTGGGTATACTTGGGCTGAATGAGAGGAGGTGGACTGAACATGGGAAATTAACGAAAGGCATGAATACTTTATATTCTGGAAAACAATATGACAAATGCTGGGATGCTTTAGATTTATTTTTCAGCAAGGAAGCTAAAGCACTGAAGGAATGGGAAACTTGTAAACTCAAGAATATTGACTGCTTACTATATGATGAACCATGCAAAAGTGATAGTTACTTGGTGTTATTTTCCAAAACCAACAGTGATAAAAAGGTCAAAGAGTGTTTCTATGAAAAATTGCAGCATGTCCTTTAACCAAATCAATAAATATGACGTTGTTATCCTCACTGGGATATTTAAAAGCACAGAATGATGGTTATAATACTGAATGGAAAACATTTATTTAAAATCCATGCAATCCTGGTGTTGGAGATGCACTATTTCCACATGAGTAGAGACAAACTAATATGGAAATCTAAAGTTGGCCTCACCCACAAATAGCTTGAGCGTATTGTTAGTAGAAACTGGTGAAGATCGCTTTTGGACACCTGAGTATATACGAGTGCTGATGTTGGAAGTGATCACCATCTTGAGAGAGTTTGTGTATTCAAGAACTCCTCCTAAATGGTAAGAACTAGGACCACCAAATTCAGTATATACCTTCCTCTTATCATAACTTAAAACAAGGTAAGGATTTGGTTGTGCCAGGGAAATGAGATGTGCCTGGAATGGGACTGCTTCTCAGAAAACCATACAGAAAAGTCACAATCACCAGGCAAATGAAAGTGGCTTGCTGGGGGCATGCCCCCTCCCCAGGACTGTCCCAGCTGCATGCCTCCCACCCCCCAGGCACCTTTTAGGGAGGGTGGAGAGCCTGAAACTCTCTCTCTCCCCCCCCCCCCCGGCCGCCATTCATATGAGAACATTGCTGCTGTTCCCCTTTGTAAGGGAGTGAGGGGAAAGTGCAGAGTTTGCTCCAGTCCTCACTATGGCTAGGGTGAACCTAGACCTGCCCCAGCTGGGGAACATGCACCCCTTCCCAGCTGTGCCCTCTGGAGCTGCAGTAGCCATGGAGAGGCACTTCTCACCTGCCCTCAAGCTGCTGAAGTGAGAGAGGGCTGGAGTAGGAACGTTAGTGTCTAGTCAAACAGTTGACTAATCAATAAGCAGGAGCTTATCGATTAGCACTATCTAGTTGCTTCCCCGCCCACTGCGGCTCTGTATTGTATACCCTAGGGAAGCAGATGTACGAAGTTGTTAGCTCGCCCCTGCTTTGTGGGTGTTTTTCAATTCCTCCCTCCCCCCTCTCTTACACGCCCACCCACACTGTGGCTCTGCACTGTGAAACCCAGAGAAGTCTTTGAGCAAAGTCACTAGCTGGGACCTTGCTCCTCGGGTGTCTTTATTCATCACAGTGTGTGTCAAGTGTGATGAATGAAAAGACACCCACAGAGCAGGGGCCAAGCTAGCAACTTCACGTGCCAGCTTCCCTGGTCTTTACAATGCAGAGCTGCAGCTGTAGAGGTTTTGCTGTGAACTGGCATGAGCCAAACTGAGCATCACAACTGCTTACCATTGTCGACTAACTGAATAGTCGACAGAAAATCTACTGACTATTCGATTAGGGAATCGCATTTTAACATCCACAGGCTGGAGTAGTCCTCTGCCCCCTGAACAGCCTGCATACTGAACCTCTCATCTACAGCCCCATCCCAAAGCAGTAATATAAATGAAACATTTAAAAACAAAAATTAAACTTAAGGATCTAAGGGATGCCAGGTAAATCTTCTAGTTAGGATTATAAAACTAAAGAAGTGCAAGGCAAATGGCATCTCTGATACTAGAAAGTTAGTACAGTACACTATCGCCATTTGTGGTGGATGCATTCCAGAAACCACCACAAATGGTGAAATCCACAAATACTGGGGGGAGGGAAGTGGAGCAAGTGCTCTGTTTCCCCGTGGCTCCCAACCATCATGGTGAGTTCCCTGCAGCTCCCATATGCAGCAACGAGTGAGGGGGTGGGGTCCTGACCACTGCTGCTGTACCACAACAGGACTGCCATGGGCCATGTCCCCCTGGGGTGGAGGGATACAATAGGAGGGATAGGAGAGACCCATGAATATGCCAAATCGCAAATAGTGAATCTGCAATCATGGGAGTCTCCAGTATATCCAGAAGCAAAGGCACATTTGAAATTGAAACTTAGAAACACATTTGAAAAGTTAAAAGACACACTCATGGATGATGTAATCAAACAATGGCGGTTTCTCAAAGAAGCAAGTGTGGATACAGCCTGGACTACACTTGGGATGAGAAAATCTAAGAAAAAAGAATGGCATCAACCAAATACAGGGAGGCTTGTTGAAGATAAATACTGAAGAAGAAGGAAACAGCAGTAAAAAAGGGAGTAACAAAAGGTATGTGGACAAAAACCAAGATATATAAAAGATCAGCCAGTAGAGATGAGAGAAAATGAATGGGAAAATAAAGCAAGATAAGCTGAGGAGACATACAAGAGAGGGGATTCTACAAAGGTTTAACTAATGTCTGTAAAGCTGACCTAATAATTTTCATGGCATTTTGAAGACTTGAAATGTTATAATTTTAACCATAGAAAAGAGATAAGCGAGCCCATTAGATAAAACCTTTCCAGCTGCCTTTAATGAGCCAGAACACTAAACACAGTGTTGTTAAAAAATAACAGGCAATTTATATCACTAAAAGTAATTGCTTAAAGCCTAAAGTCATAAATCATCAGACTCTGATAAGATAAATTCTGAAACATTAAAAGATGGAGAGGAAGTGATGATTAACTTGATCCAGACAGATAGCAGTGGGAAAAATATCAGAGGGGTAACCGTGTTAGTCTGAATCTGCAAAAGCAGCGAGGAGTCCTGTGGCACCTTATAGACTAACTGAAGTGTTGGAGCATAAGCTTTCGTGGGCAAAGACCCACTTCATCAATTGCATCTGATGAAGCGGGTCTTTGCCCACGAAAGCTTATGCTCCAGCACTTCGGTTAGTCTATAAGGTGCCACAGGACTCCTCGCCGCTTTTAGTGGGAAAAATGGTTCACTTCATGTGCCATCAGTCACAGGATACTCTTAGACTAAGTGGCTATGTTTAGACTGGCCAGTTTTTCCAGAAAATCAGCCACTTTTCCGGAAAAACTTGTCAGCTATCTACACTGGCCACTTGAATTTCCGCAAAAGCACTGACTTCCTACTATAAGAAATCAGTGCTTTTTGCGGAAATACTATGCTGCTCCCATTTGAGCAAAAGTCCCTTTTGCGCAAAACGTTTGCGCAAAAGGGCCAGTGTAGACAGCCCAGATTTTGCGCAAAAGGCCCCGATCGTGAAAATGGAGATTTTGGGGAAAGGAGCACAAGTGGATTTGTGTCCACAATTTTGATTTTCCCTCAAAGAGTGTGGTAAGCCTTCCTGTCACCATCCCTTGGCTGAAAAGGGCAGGAAAAGGAAATGTGGGAAAAGTGGGGTCACCTGACCCTATTCTGCCCAGCATCAAGAGGGCTTATAAGTGGCGGTCACCTGTATGCCTTCTGCAACTCTGCAGTGCTGGAGCGGCAGCTCAACTATAACCCCTTCAGGCAGTTGGTAGGCTGTTGGATCAATAGGCCATCAGAGGAATGAGCCTGGCTCCTTGCCTTCTTCTGAGAGATTGGGAATCTCCAGCCAGACAGAGTCTGGTACAGTACTCAGTGTTGGAGCAACCCTGTTTCCCCAATCCCAGTAGCTGTTGCTGGCAGAGAGCATATTTATTCTAGATCAGGGTAACAGTATTTCAAAATAACTCCCCTAATTTCAAAACAACAAGTGCAGCATCCACACTACCAAGCCCATTATTTCAAAATAATGTGCTGCTTATTTCAAAATCTACTCCTGCCTTCCACGAGGAATAATGCTTATTTCAAAAAATTGTTATTTTGAAATAGCATTAGTGTGGATGCTCAACTGCTGCTATTTCAAAATAATTGGCCTCCAGGGGCTTCTCACAGCTGGATTTCTGGTAGCTCTGGCCACATCTGTCAGCACCACTGCTCCCCGTCGCCTGTGGAGCTTTTAAAGCATCAGGCTGCAAGAAAAGGGCTTGTGGCACGAGGACAGCCTTGCCAGCCCTGTTCCACACTGCAATAGCACAGGAGACATGGCTGACCCCAGTGCTCCCTCTGAGCCCTCCACGGCTGCCAGCACTCCCGCAGCACCCTCGGCTGCAAGTAGCCAGGGACGCAAGAGAGCACCAGCCTGGACTGGTGCGGAGATCCTGGTTCTCATCGAGGTTTGTGGCGAGAAGTCAACCTCCAAGATCTCCACACGAGAAGGCACAACGTGTATGTCTACAGCCGGATGGCTGCCAGCCTGGCTGAGAAGGGACAAGCATGGACCCTCAACAAGGTCCGCATGAAAACATTTGACAGCATCAGTTTAGGATTAAACAAAGACTGGAAATGGCTAACCAAGTACAAAAGTAGTTTCTCCTCTCTTGGTGTTCACACCTCCACATCAGCTGCTAGAAGTGGGCCTCACCCTCCTGGATTGAATTAACCTCGTTATCTCTAGTCTTATTCTGGCCTGCATATTTATACCTGCCTCTGAAAATTTCCACTACATGCATCTGACGAAGCGGGTCTTTGCCCACGAAAGCTTTATGCTTCAATACATCTGTTAGTCTATAAGGTGCCACAGGACTCCTTGTCACTTATGAAGACATAGGAGCTCCAGCAGGCCTACAATAAGGCTAGGGAGCAGAGTGGATGCTCTGGAGTGGCACTGCACACATGCTGGTACTACCACCAGCTCAATGCCATCCTGGGAGAGGGGACAGTCACCCCTCCCCCCCCATTGGTGGCGAGTTCGGCCAGGACACACCCGCTATCAGCCTCCACAAGGGCAGGGTTGTGGAAGACAAGAAGGAGGTGAAGCAGGCCAGCCAGGAGACCATGCCCGCCTGCCAGGAGCTGCTCCTCACCTTGGAGCCATTCCCCCAGGATGTTTCTCAGGCGTTGGAAAAACCCAAGAAAGGCACTTCAGGTGAGTTTTATAACGGTCCCTATGCACACGCAGGAACAGGTAGCGGGCTCCTCACTCAGCCTACTTGGTCTGTGGGGGGGTCGCACAACAGCCTGTGCACATGGGTGCACATGGAGCACCAATCTGGAGCACTCAGCGCCATGACGCTCATATACACAAAACCCTCGGTCCTTCTCACAAGGTTCCTGGACAGGCCTGCCTTACTCCAGCCTCTGTGGTGGGACACTTTCCCATGACAAGCCACCAAGAAGGAGGCCTGGGTCATGGAACAACACAGCAGTGCCACATACAGCACAGGCTTATGCCTGCACTTGGGCAGCATCTGCTCCCAGCCAATCTCAGGGATGTGGAGGAGATTGAACCCCTGCATGGGAACCTGCCAAGGGGAGGAAGAAGAGGGAACCCCAAGAGCACTCTCTCCAACAAGTGGCCTCTGCCACTCACACACACCTCCCTCAAATCCCCCTCCCCCAGTGGGCAGGGTTAGAAATTCTCTCTCTGCGGGACACCACCAGTTCCGGACCTGGAGTGTGTGGGACACAGAAGGAGGCCAAGCCACCCCTTCCCATGCCTCCTTGTCCCCAGGCCAGGGGAGTTGTGGTGCTTCCCTGGGATGTTGGTGCCCCTACAGGAAACTGCTGTCATGGCAACAGATGGCCTTGCTCGAAGCACATCACCATCATCTGAACTGAGACCTTCAGTATTATTTAAGAGATTAGGGCTAGGG
Organism: Pelodiscus sinensis; assembly: GCF_049634645.1. NCBI lineage: Eukaryota > Metazoa > Chordata > Testudines > Trionychidae > Pelodiscus > Pelodiscus sinensis. The sequence goes on from NC_134718.1 coordinate 41,576,363, forward strand.
CACAATGTCTCCTGAAATGACCGCCCTTATAACTTTTCTTTGCCAGCTGCAAGTGTGGTGTGTACACCACCTCCCATGCCATCCTCCTGAATCTGCGGGATCCATGAGAGGAAATGCACCTGGGAAGACATGCAGAGGGAGCAGATGGCCTGTCTCCAGTCCATCCAGGAGCTCGCTGACAAGCCCCAGGAGCAGGCCACTACCCAAGAGCAACACCAGGCTGACAAGGAGCAATGGAAGACTACCTGGGACCAGCTGGCAAACCAGCATGTGGCTACATGTTCCTCCCTCACCTCAGTGAGTGAACACATGGCCTTGTGCATTAAGTGTGCCACCAGCCTCCTCCTGCCCCCGTGGCTTCCCCTCCTAGCTCCTAAACATAGGGCAGTGAGACCTCAAGGGCAGCTGAAGTTTCCAGAGCTGACCAAGACAGGCACCAGCCCCATCCCTGAGCTCCCCTCCCACCTTCTCCTCCTTTCCCCACTCCCACCCATTTTATATCCCCCAAATAAGGACATTTGCTTGTTAAAAAAGCCTATATTTGCTCTATAGGGGAGGGGAGAAGGTGGAAAGGGAGGACAGGGGAAAGGAGGAGTAGGGAAAGAAAGGCACAAAGGGGCAATACAGGGACCTCTTGTGGAGAGGCTCAGAGGAGAGAATCTCACAGCTGACATTGGCTGAAACTATCCCTCAAGGCCTCCCAGATGTGCTCGCTGAATTGCACTGGTGTCCAGCTGCTCGTAAGCCCTGGCCAGCCGATCTGCCTCTGTCCCCCAACCCTGGCAGGAAAGTCTCCTCCTTGCTCTCCCAAAGGTTGTGGAGTATGCAGCAGGCGGCCACTACCACGAAGGGGATGTTTCACTCGCTGAGGTCCAGGCAAGTGAGGAGGCTCCTGAATCTCCCATTCAAGTGACCAAATGCACACTCCATGACTATGCGGCACCTGGCTCAGTCAGGCACTGAAGATCTCCTTGGTGAGGTCCAGGCTGCCAATGTGGGGCTACAACAGCCAGAGGAGCAAGAACAAGGCAGTGTTGCCCAGGATTCACATGGAAGTGTCCTGTTGGTGCAGCCGTGGAAAAAGGTACCAGATTGAATCCTTTGGAACAGGCAGGAGTTCTGGAAGATGCAGGCATCATACGCTTATGTTTATCAGATAGCCAACTAGTTGACTAGTTGCTTACATCCCTAGTATGATCCCCTATTTATTGTATTGTTCCAGTTTTGTTATTTGTATTTTAGGTTCTGGCTTTATGCCACTATCTTGTTTGTGACAATCGTTTTTTTGTTTTTGTTCTTGGGCCTAAGGTGTCCTATTAGTTAAGTTTGGTATAGTGTTAAATAAAGCTGATTGTTGGACCAGCAACCCTGTGTCATTCTTGACTGATAACCATGATAGAGATATGGTACAGGTGCAGAGCCTGAACTTGGGCCCTTTTGACCCAAATGCCCTAGACTAACATTGATAATATCCATTCCTTGCTTAACAAGACAGACAAAAAGCTAAAAAAAGTATTTTATTTCTGGGTTTCCTTTTTAAAAATTAAAATACCTTATTTAGAGAAATTTTTCAGCACAATAGTGCATTGGAATTTACTCCACACCCCAAATCAGCAAAATACTTAAATCCTGTTGAGTACTCACATGCTTAAGTACTTAAATCAGAGACAAAAAGAAAGAGTGCTCATTATCTCCCAAATGATTTATGTGAAACAAAATCAGAAGTCCCTATAACAGTATTTCACAATTATTTTTTCTTCAGCACTTCAAAAAAGTTAGAAAAAGTAAAATGAAAATACATGTGTGAAAATTATACCAGGAAAATATGACTGAATAACGAATGCATATAAATACAGGTTGAACCTCTCTAGTCCAGAACAATCTGGTCCAGAAACATCCATAATCTGGCATGATTTTAGTTAGCCAGATGTCCACTTTTCATGAATGTGACCAAGTTTCTTGTGGTCCCATAAAGTTTGTTTATAGCCACTCAGTCCTAGCTCTCAGTGTTCTCTGCTGTTATTTAACTCTAGTTTACCCTAATATGTCTTATAAGAGCTCAGTAAGCAGTGGGAGTGTTGGTAATACTGCTAGACAATACTGACCTACCGTAGTCTGGAAAATTCTCTGGTCAGGTCCCAAGGGTTCTGGACTAGAGAGGTTCAACCTATAATACGTAAACATGGACTACTACGGGAAAATTGCTTACACACATTAGAGGAGATTTTCAAAGCCACATGCCTTTGAAAACTTCTTCCACTTTTTCTGAATGTAGAGGTTTTTTAAAAATGAGAATAAAACACTTTATTTTAACAACAAGCAGTCACATGGCCTTTTCTCAGATCTAACAATAGCAACTATAGCCTTCAAGTAGCGATGTTTCTGTCACTACTGCATGTGACTGATTCCTGCATTCCATGATTAATGAACACTTCCTGTTCTTCAGTCATAGTGTTTACTGAGATTCTGCCCCAATCACAGGAATCCAAAGTGAATGTTAAAATGACAGGCTAACTAGACAAGCTGTAAAATCAGGAACCACTTCAAAACTAGAGAATGGATTTGATATCAATATTTAGGTGACTGCCCAGTCATAAAATAGTACATCATTTACACATATTAGTGACATAAAATAACAGGATGATTAAATAATAATCCTATGATTAATAAAATCAGAGTTAATTCGAAATTCAGTTGTAATAAGGTAAAATAAAATGATTTCAAATGTCATGACACCATATGGTTGGCAAAGTGAAGTCAAATACCCACACTGACTAGATGCTACCTGAACTTGATTCCAAAGAAAAGCACTGTAATCTTCCATTCTAAAATGCCATTTTGTTAGCAATACTGTAGGGGGAAAACCCTTCTTTTTATAAATTCCACTGCCAATCACAGTTTCTTGTTTCCAGTTTTATAGCCCTGGAACTGCAGAAAACTGAACAGCATGATCTAAAAGTAATTCACAATTCTACTGCTTTTGGGAAGTGCCATATCATTTCCACAACATTTTATGAATTAATAAATTCATAATAAATTAATAATTGTGAATGAAGGCTTAGAATGATATTTAATTGATAGAACATAGATTAAAACAACCGTATCAATACACAGTATGCAACAGTCTTATAAATTATAGTTATTTATACGTGCAGAAGTCATGTTCAAACATGATAATTCATATAAAATATTTAGGTTTTTTAATACCTATTATGTAACCTGTATTTTTCACTATACTACAATAATTTTACATCAATCCATATCATGGAATATTAATATATTTGGTATTTCATACAATTTTCATATTAATTTTGAAACATTAAGAATGCCACACTTCATTTTTAGAAAGTCTGTAAAAATGGATGATTTATTTTTTCCATGTTTGATTTCAAAGTCCTCTGCCAATTTTTAGATAAAATGGGTTTTAAAGGATGAGATATAAACCCTTTTGAAAAGGAGAGTTCAACAAGAAGAATGGAAGACTTAACATATTACTAGCTGATACCAATGGACATATCATAAAATCTTAAATGTTACTCATGGTACTCATAGTAAAAGCTTGTTTTTGCATAGTTCTTGCAACTTTATTAAGTCTTATTATTTAGGTCATGCAGTTTCTGATGCTCTCTTTAAGAATTTCATCAATAAACCATGACATAATTTTGTTAAATCCAAAGATCACCAGTTCAGTACACATTAACAGGACAAAAAAAAAAGATGAAAAACTTACCGCACACCACATGGATTTCACAAGATCAGAATTTAATTCCTGACTCAAGGCTTGAATTGTTAGATGTTCTGCTATAATCCTACAATGCTTTAAGTCACTCTGGTTTCTCATATGCTCCACATAATTCCAAGCAACAGCTCCAATATGTCCTGCAGGTAAAGTCTTAACAATTGCCCTTGTTCCAGTATAAACTGATTTTTTAACCTCCTTATCATTTTTACAAAAACGCCTGATTAGTAAAGTGGAACGTTCTTTTTTGTTTCTAAAAAACTCTTCCTCCATCCCTTCTTCACAGTTATCACTGCAATCTTCAAAATGGCTCAGAAAGGGCTTTGAGGGCATTCTTCCAGTAAAATTACTGCCACAGAAGCTGTGACCTGAGCATGCCACTCTAACCTTTTGTGCTTCTCTTTCCAAACATAAATATTTATCCCTTAAAGTGTCACAGCTATCACAAAAATGTTGTCCATTTTTAGTGTCACAATTATTTGTCAATTCCATTAATTTACAAGTGCAGGCTGTTGAATCGCTGGTGTGATCATTGCCAACATTTACACACTGTAAACAGTCATCCAAAATGAAGCTCTTGGGTAGTGCACACAAAGCTTTCGATATATTTCTTTCACTAGCATAGCTCAAGTGAAACATTGCTACATTATCAGCATCACTTGTGCCACATTTATTTATTGCTGACTGGTTTCTTAAGGACTTCATGTTTACTGATGGTCCATCCATCTTCAACTGAATTTCAGCAAACATGGTCGTTTCCAGTGAAGTAGAAATTCCAGTTTCTAAGTATGTATGTTCTTCTGCTAAAGAATCATGTGATTTATGTAACTGGTTATGCTGATCACTGCTCTTGCGTTTTTTCTTTAGAATGTTACAATTAATGTTAAGAAACTCCACTGAACCAGGGATGCATGTGCTTTTATCTCTGAAGTTTTCATTACTCCTGTTACCTGTCATTTCTTCTTCATTTGCCAAAGAGAAAATTTTGGGCAGTGAACCCTGACGATGTTCTTCTTTAAGCCCGTGTAAGTAGGAAAAAGTATGCATAGTCTGCTTTCCTTGACTAGCAATGTGTCTTTTTATAACACTGGTGTCCAAAGCATTTTCACTATTTTCATCTCCAGCTGACTGAGCAGGTATCACTTTACCCTGTGTCAGAGACACAAGTACAGAAGCTGCCATTTCCTCAGAGGTCATTTTGACACAGTCTTTAGATAATGTTCTGTTGTATCTCACTGATAATCATACCATGATTTCAATGTATGAACATTTTGTGCCAAATTATCAGTGCATACACACTGTAAAAGCATGTTGAATCCTTTATTATTACTTTTAAAAGCACATGCATTACTAACTACAAATCTTTACCAGATGTGGATTACTGATGTGAACTGCAGATTTTCTTAAAGCAATTTTTTAATGTGATATTGCTAGTTGATAATTTTCTTTCCACTGTCAGCATTTCTGTCATACGCTGGGCATTGTCTGTTGATACCATTTGTAGAAAAAGAGCATATTTGAACATATAATCCATTACAAAAATGCATTTCACCATATAACATCCAATTAGTTTCCTGCAAGAAAAAGACAGCATGTTAAATTCCATGGCATGAAATGCATAGTCACATTAACAACAAGACATGGTTAGTATGTAAAGGTGGTTCAGAGAGTGTTAAGGACAGTCAACTTGAGATTTAATTAAAAAAAATAATTAGAAAATAATTTTAGGAACTGTATTGTCTACACAACCAGCAGCAGCAAGGCTCAGAGCCTAGGTCAAATGCCTCAAGATTGCAGGGCTTGCTAAAGCAATAAAAATAACAGTGTGGATGTCTACGCTCAGAGCCTAGGTTCCAGCCCCACAGCATGAGTTGTAGGAGCTCAAATCAGTTTACCTGGGCTCTGAGATTCACTGCTGCAGGTCTTTTTGCTGTATAGACATCCCCTAAGATTTCTTCTGTCAATATTTGCAGTTTTACAATTACATTTTCTTATTATAAATTTTTTGCTCTCTGCTACTATATGGAAAAACAAACAACAGGAAACTCTGACTATATGGGGGTGAAACTTAATATACATAATATGAACAATGTAAAAAATAATTGTTTTTACATGATCTCTTCCAGAGTTATTCTAAGGTTTTTATCACTAAAGTCAATAAAATAATTTTCAGAAAGAAGTTTACTTATTATTGATGTCCAGTGAAAAACAATTGATTATTTTCATAATCAAAATTATAGACACACAATCACATAGAGTAGGGCAAAAGTAAAGTGGTCAAGAGGATGAATGGTCATGCCTTAGCTGTAGGAGCACCATTTCAGATTTGATAGGAGGTAACTTTATCCATGATTCCAGAGGCTACTTAGGCACGTAAACTCTAGGGCTGTGTCTAGACTGGCTGCGAGTATTTGCGCAAGAACACTGACTTTGTACTGTACAAAATCAGTGGTTCTTGTGCAAATACTCCGACGCTCCCGCTCAGGGATAAGCCCTCTTGAGCAAGTATTCTTGCGTAAGAAGGCCAGTGTAGACAGACAAGTTAATTTCTTGCACAAGAAAGCCCGATGGCTAAAATGGCCATCAGAGCTTTCTTGCGCAAGAGAGCATCTACACTGGCACAGATGCTTTTGCGCAAAAGCAAGTCTTTTGCACAAAGGCACATGCCAGTATAGACACTCTCTTGTGCAAATACTTTTAACGGAAAAACATTTCCGTTAAAAGTATTTGCGCAAAATCATGCCAGTCTAGACTCAGCCTAGTTTTTCAGTAGATAATTTAGCCATTTTAGCTGACAAACGCACTGTATCTAATTCCTATATAAAAGAAAGAAAATTAAATAAATATCAGACTGTTTCAGTTCTAACAACAACATGTTCTTAAATCTTGTGGCAAGTCACTTAAGGGACACTGTTATGTTTAAAATACTCCATCAGGACTCCTGGGTTCTATTTCAGTTGTGGAAGGGAACTGCGGTTTAGTGGGAGAGGAAGGATGGCAGACACATTTGGGTTCTATACAAGAACATTAGAATGGCTATACTGGTCAAACCATAGGTCTATCTAGCTCTTCCAGCAATGGCTAATGACAGGTGCTTCAGAGGAATAAACAGGCAATCAAGTGATTAATTCTTGTCACCCATTCCCCGCTTCTGGAAAATATGCGAGGAACACGCCGAACATGGGACTGGATTTCTGCCCACCCTGGCTAATAGTCAGAGGGACCTATGCTCCCTAAACTTATCTAGTTCTTTTTTAAAACCTGTAATAGATTTGGCCTTCAGAACATCCCCAGCAAAGGGTTCCAAAGGTTGACTGTGAAGAAATACTTTGTTTTAAATCTGCTGCCTATTAATATAATTGAGTCTTGTGTTATGTGAAGGAATAAACAGCACTTCCTTATTCAGTTTTTTCACACAATTTATGATTTGATAGATCTCTATCCTAGCCCCTTAGTCATCTTTTTACAAGCTGCAAAATTCCAGTCTTTTTAATCTTTCCCCATATAGGAGGTGTTCAATATACCTATCATTTCTTTTGCCCTTCTCTGTACCTTTTCAAATCCAATAGATCTTTTATGAGATGAGCTGACCAAATCTGCATTCAGCATTCAATATGTGGTTTTCATGATTCTTTTCCTCTCCTCTTCCCATTTTTCATATCCAGCTCCATGTATTTTGTTAACTAAAGATATTGTAATTGTGTGGCATTAGGATCACACATTATCAGAGCTACAAGCGGTCCATTAAAGATCCTCTCCTGAAGCCCAAATACAAATCCAGAAAACACAACCACAAAAATGCACCTGTCCAGATATCTATGTAATTAAATCTGTAGAAACAGGTGTATTCATATGTACACATCTAGCATGCTTTAATACAAATATTTCCACATTATTTATTATTGAAGTTGTTCTTTAGTGCCTAGAGAACCCAACTAAGATTAGGGCTCCAGGGTGGTAGGTTCTGGACATACACATAAAAAGCAAGCCTGTAACAAAGACATAGGGGCTATGTCTATACTGGCCCCTTTTTCGAAAGGGGCATGCTAATTTTCAACTTCAGAATAGGGAAATCCCGCGGGGGATTTAAATATCCCCCGCGGGATTTAAATAAAGATGTCCGCCGCTTTTTTCCGGCTTGGGGAAAAGCCGGAAAAAAGTGTCTAGACTGGCGCGATCCTCCGGAATAAAACCCTTTTCCGGAGAATCTCTTTGAAGTAGGAATAAGAGATCCTCCGGAAAAGGGCTTTATTCCGAAGGATCGCACCAGTCTAGATGCTTTTTTCCGGCTTTTCCCCAAGCCGGAAAAAAAGCGGCGGCCATGTTTATTTAAATCCCGCGGGGAATATTTAAATCCCCCGCGGATTTCCCTATTCCCAAGTTCTAAATTAGCATGCCCCTTCCGAAGAAGGGGCCAGTGTAGACGTAGCCTTAAAGTGAGCTGAGTGCTGACTGTGATAGCCATGCGCTCCCTCTGCATCTAAAATGCTGCGATGGTTCAATCAACACACCCAGCAAATTCTAGGTACATAAGCACAGTTAGCTAACCTATTCTGGGAGACCATCTTACTTATGACAATATCAGGCCCACTGGCATGAAGGCAAACCACTCATGTGACCCACTCACTAACCTAGGTTGCCCCTCATCGTTTCAAGTTATAAACAATAGGACACCGAAACCAAAGGAAATTTTTCATCTATGTTCACTTAGCTTCGTTACTTGTACAGTGTTTTAAATTTAAAATGCCAGCCAGTACTGACTACTATTTAGTAACTTCTAGAAATATATTTTTAAAAAGCTACCAACCTAAGAAAATTGTAGGAGAGAGTGCAGGGTCTGAGAGGGAGTTATGACCTCGGGGAGGAGGATGCAGAGGGTTTGGGGTGGTGACCTGGGGCAAGAGGTGTGAGGTGCCAGAAGCAATCTCTGGCTGGGAAGTGTTTACCTAGACAGCTTCAGATAATACCCCAGTGAGACCCTCAAGCAGGCTTTCTGCCTGCCACACAGCCCCATGGCACAGAGAGGCTGGCTGCTCCATGCGGCTTTCGGCTTTCTGCAGGGGCAGGTGAAGCCTTCACGCACTGCCCCAGCACAATCTCTCAGCTCCTGTTGGCTGATCCTATCTCCAACACAATCCGTCAGCTCCCATTGGCTGGTTCTGTCCAATGAGAGCTGAGAGATTGTATTGGGGATGGGAGAAGCAAATGAGAAGAGGACGTTACTCACCTTAGTGCAGTAACAATGGTTCTTCAAGATGTGTGTCCCCGTGGGTACTTGTAGACTGTTTTCTATGAACTCCTTCACCCATACTCCAAGAGCCCTACAGTCACTTCTGATCTGCTGAGAGTATCATTAGTGCCTACATAGATGAGTAGCATAGGGTAGTAGTCAGAGGGTCTGATGATACTCAACAATCCCTCCATAACATCTCAGATACAGACTCCAGCAGGCAGTATACCTCCCACAAAGCCATGTCACTGCAACAGATGAGTGCCCCGACTGCCTCAGAGGAGAATCTCCAATTATCACTACCCTACATTTCCTCTTTGGGGTACATGGTTTCTCTCTCTCCATCTTAGTGGACAATGAGAGGTGAAGGCAACATAACAGTTCTCCATCACTATGGTGGGTAGGTTTGGAGCAGTGGTGGAGCACTGCCTCCTGTCAGAAGTAACCAGCTGTCAGCTTCCTCTATGTGACAGAGTCACCTCTTCTCTCCCATTGGTGTGCCAGCAATCCTCTGTAGCTGTAGAGCTTTCTCAACCTGGGACATCTCCACATGAATACTCTCAAGGAATTCCTCAACTTAGCTACCATGAATGCTCCTCAACTTAGCTACCTTTTCTGACAGCTCTCCTACCTGCTTCCTAAGAGATTCCACAAGCAGGAATCTTTCACCCTGGATGGTCCACCCAGTATGGTTTTCTGTTAGAGGGAAATGTAGGCAACAGTCTCTGGAAACTCAGGATTTGGGTAGAGGCATTCACAGTCAGGTTACAGGCTAGATACAGGCAGACGTGAAGGAGAAAGGAGAAGTGCTGGTAATGGCAATGCAGCCCTTCCTAACCATAATGGCTATATTAGTTCTCCCTCTTAAAAGCTACGGATTTTAGCAATTTAAACAATTAACCAATAAGCCTACACATATCAGGTAATCCAAACTACATGCAACCCCTTGCTGCCTCTCTATCAAGAGGCAGCAAGGGCGGGGAGGTGGGAGCAGCTCCCCACAAGCACCTGATCCTACGGAGCCGCCCCCCCTCTCTGCTCCATGCTGCTGTCTCTGACAATGAATCAGCAGTATGGAGGGTGAGGGAGAACTGCCTGCTATCAGTTGACATGGGAAGTCAGCTTTCAAGCAAGCTCCCTACCTGTACTGACTCCTGTGAAGCCACCTGCTCCCTCCCACCACACAAACACATTGCTGCCTCTCTATCAGTGGGAACAGCGCAGGGGGGTGGGGCAGGCAGGAGCCGATACATATGCAGCAGTCAGGGGGTAGGAGGAAGAGAAGGGGATGGCAGGCAGGATGCCTGAGCAGCCTCCATCTGTAGGGAGTTCGGGCTCCCTGTGGACAGGGGTATTTCGAAAAAGCGGCCAGCCGCGATTATGCAAATGAAGCACAGGAAATTCAAATCTGCGCTTTATTTGCAATTTCGCTCACCTGCATTAGCATTCCTTTCTGGAAGGAGGAATGCAAAGCAGACATACCCTTATTTATGAATAAGACTTTTTTTTGTGTTTTACAGTTTGCTGCAGCTTGCCACTGCACTGCGCTAACCTTCTGACTAACTATATACAAGCTGAAGTAAGAGAACTGTGGGTTTTTTTTTTAACTATTAATTGTTTAACAAAAGAAAATGAACAGGAATAGGTAAATCTACAATATCTAATTTTCTCTCTTTTCCTTCACAGAAGTGACACAAGGCGGAAAGAGGTTGGAGCTCCATCCATAGCCAAGGGAAGCAAAGAAGGAACTAAGAGGAATTGGGCTGCGTGCGCTAACTTCAAAAGTGGGAAAACGATGCACCTCTTGAACACTGCTGTAAAAGTCTCTGATCTGTGGCACCGTGGCAAGCCCGACACCAACAGTGGAGTACCCATAGGGACATCACTCAAGGAACATGATGTTTTCTGCAATCATATTGTTCACTCTTATGTGTTGTACTTCTTCCCCCATCCGGTGTCTGTTTTGTCTGTTTAGCCTTATACTCAATTGCTGTGCCATGGAGCCAGGGGTGGCCCTGTGCCTGCCCTGGCCCCACACGTCCATTTTGGAGTGCCTGCAGCTGCTGCTCCATGCTTCTGTGCAACTCCTGCAGGAGCTCGAGACCGAACTCGCTCTGGACTCCCTCTCCATAAATGCGATGGCTTCCCTGTGGCATCCCCACCCGACTGCGGAGAGGCATTATTGGAGACTGGACACCAATACCAACTGGTGGGACCAGCTGGTCCTGGAGCAATGCGATGACCAGCAGTGGCTCCGGAACTTCAGAATGCAAAAGCAGACATTCCTGGAGCTGTGTGCCTGGCTCGCCCCTGAGTTCCGGAGACGTACCACCCAGCTGCGGGCCCACTATCCCGGTTAACAAGAAGGTTGCCATTGCCCTCTGGAAGCTGGCCACCCCGGACAACTACCGCTCAGTGGGACACCAGTTCAGGGTGGGCAGGTCCATAGTCGGTGCTGTTGATGCAGGTAAGTCCTGGGGGAGGAGGGATGCTGCACTCCCTGCACGGGGGAAGGGAAGACTGAAGGCTGGGGAGAGTGGGGGAAGCCCCGTCACCCAGGGGTTTGTGCCATCCCTCTCTCACACAGGCCTGCTGGTATGGGGGGGGGGGGGGAGGCTGTGGGACGAGGGGGCCCTGGTGTGTTTGGGGACAGAGAGCATCAGAGGGCATCACAGTGGGGCAGGCATCCACCAAGGGATCATGCACCTACCCTGCCTCATTTGGTGCATTCCCTGTGTTTGTACGCTCTTCTGCAGGTTGTCCTGCCATCAACGATATCCTGCTCCAGCATGTCATCCGCCTCTGGGACGTGGACGCAACAGTGGCTGGCTTTGCTGCTCTGGGGTTCCCCAACTGCGGGCAAGCCATGGATGCAACCCACATCCCCATCCATCCCCCAGAACATCGAGCGGCCCATTTTATTAACCGGAAGGGATACTTCTCCATCTTCTCCAGGCCCTTGTGGACCACCGTGGCCACTTCACAGACATTTATGTGGGGTGGTCCAGCAGTGCACATGACACCTGAGTCCTTCGTAACTTCAGCCTGCATCGCAGGATGGAGGCGGGCACTTTCTTCCCCCAGCAGGAATTTACAGTTGGGGATGTCCACATGCCTCTCTGCATGGTGGGGGACACGGCCTACCCCCTCATGCCCAGGTTGATGTGGCCCTACACAGGATGGATGAACCCCGGCCAGGCACGTTTCAATGACCACCTGAACCGGGCCCGCAACCAGGTCGAGTGCACCTTTGGCCAGCTGAAGGCGTGCTTCCGTTGTCTGCTCACCCATCTTAAGATGGGTGAGCAGAACATTCCTGAAGTTGTGGCAGTATGTTGCGTGCTCCACAAAACCATGTAGCAGAAGGGGGAGGCCTTTCTGCCGGTGTAGATAGCAGCCGAGGGCTGGGCATTTGAACAGCCCCACACAGCCACCAGGCGCACCAATATGGGGTGCACATCTGGGAGGCCCTGAACGACAGTCTCCCAGGCCCCACAGTAGGGTCACTTCTGTCTCCCATCTACATCTCCCTCCCATTCCCAATCCTTCCCTCCCCTGCATCCCAATAAACAAAACCATTTTTTTCTTCAAAAACCAGAAGACTTTTATTTTTATTTACAATAGGGAAGAAGGATGGGCAGTGGCAGGGGCCTCTCAACTGTGAGGGGAAGCTATTGCTGGGAGGGGTGGTTCCTGCCAGTGCCTCCGTGGGTGCGGAGGCCTCGCCATTCTTCAGGCCAGGTCCGGGCAGGCAGGACGGGGATGTGGGTAGGATGGGGTGCAGCAGGTGGGGGCATGGCAGCAGCAGGAGGGGTAGCTGGAAGGGGCCTGGACATGGCAGGAAGGACAGGAGGATGTGGCAAGACCATACCATAGTTCACGGCGTGACCGATGTGCGACGTCAGGGTGGTAATGATGTCACACACGTGGTCACACCTCTGCAGAAACTGCCCCCATGCCTGCTGCAGCCACTCCACGTCAGCCTCGATTTTTTGGCTGATAGCTGCCTCAATTCTTTCAACGGCCTGCACGTGTCACCATAGGAGCTGGTCCTGCTGCCTGGCCTGCCAGACTGGTGCCTGGGTGGTTGGTGGTGCCACCACCGCAGGGCTGGAGGGTCCCTTGCTCCTAGGTGGTCCTGCTACAGAGAACAGAGAAAATGATAAGACAGTGAGGCAGTCCTGCGCACACTGTCCCTGCACCCCACACTCTCTGCCCTGAGCCCAGGTGACACCACACTACTGTGGCTTGGGCCTAATCTGTCCCGTGTGTATGGCTGCATACAGGATTCCCCTGGGGAGTAGAGTGATCCTCCATGGATTGTAACCCTTGGGAGACATCACTGTGAATGAAGAACCCTTGTCTGTGTCCTGGCCACTTGGCATGTGGTATGTCAACCCGTGGAACTCCTTGCGAGGGGAGACTGTGAAAGCTTAGGACTATAACAGAGTTTAAAGAGGAGCTAGATAAATTGATGGAGGTGAGGTCCATAACAGGCTATTAGCTAGGGGGTAAGGAATGGTGTCCCTGGCCCCTGTTTGTAAAAGGCTGGAGAGAGATGGCAGGAGATAAATCACTTGATCATTGTCTTTGGTCTATCCCCTCTAGGGGTATGTCTACACTACAAAGTTAATTCAAACTAACAGACGTTAGTTTGAATTAACTTTGATAGGCGCTACACAGGCAAACCGCTAGTTCGAACTTAATTCGAACTAGCGAAGCGCTTAATTCGAACTAGGTAAACCTCATTCCACAAGGAGTAACGCCTAGTTCAAGTTAAGGGCTGTGTAGTCACTTAATTCGAACTAGTGGGAGGCTAGCCCTCCCCAGCTTTCCCTGGTGGCCACTCTGGGCACCACCAGGGAAACTCTTCTGCCCCCCTCCCGGCCCTTCACAGCCTCCTGCAGCAAGGAGTTCCACAGGTTGATTATTTGCTTTGTGAAGAAGAACTTTCTGTTATTAGTCTGAAGCGTGCTACCCATTCATTTCATTTGGTGTCCTCTAGTCCTTCTATTATGGGAACTAATGAAGAACTTTTCTTTATGCACCCTCTCCACACCATTCATGCTTTTATAGACCTCTGTCATATCCCCCCTCAGTCTCCTCCTTTCTAAGCTGAGAAGTCCCAGTCTCTTTAGCCTTTCTTCATATAGGACCTGTTCCAAACCCCTGATCATTTTACTTGCCCTCCCCTCTTCCACGTCCTTTTCCCAGTCTCCCCAGAGGTTAACCCCACCTCCTCCCCGAGTATTGTTAAATAAAGAGAGTTTCTATTTTTGAACACACGTATCCTTTATTTTGTTCATCAGGAAGGGGGGCTAGGGAGGGGTAAGTGGAAGGAGGTGAGGGAGGAATTGGGTACGAGCCCCCAATGGGGAGGACCAGGGTGGCTCTGCGGGCTCCTCGGGGTGAAAGCTCTCCTGCAGCCCCCCCCAATTGACCCTCCCCCGGATGGCAGCCTGCGGCAAGTGCAGCCAGGCTGATGGCCGAGTCCCGTGATGTGCCGAGTGTGGGCATTCAGGGCACTCCAAAGCCAGGACTGCTTTGTTGTCCCTCATCGAGGTAGACAAGCGAGCGGGGAACCCCTGAGAACTGTCTGTCCGGGGTGGGGGTCGGGGTCGGGTCCCTTTAAGCACAGCCCTCGGCTAGCCTGAGACAGCAGCTCCACGCTCTAAATCCTAATCTGATGCCCTGCCGGCACTGCTTCCGGCCATCCTTAACCTCAGTTCAGGGGCCACTCAATGTGGACATGCTAGTTCGAATTAGCAAAATGCTAATTCAAACTAGTTTTTAGGTCTAGATGCACTAGTTCAAATTAGCTTAGTTCGAATTAACTAATTCGAATTAAGTTAGTTCGAATTAGGGCTGTAGTGTAGACATACCCTGGGGTACCTGGCACTGGCCCCTGTTGGCAAAGAGGATACTGGGCTAGATGGTCCTCGGGTCTGACCCAGTCTGGCCATTCTTACATTCTTGTGTTCTTATGTGTGTCTGCATTGCACTGTGCACATTCCCTCCCCAAGGCAGAGCACATGGCTTTGACTGTTGTCACTGTGTAGGAGCAACACACCAGCGATGCTGTAGTCATGTTTGCGTACACATCCCCACATTGCATAGGAACAAGTATGGTAGACGAGGTCTGGGTTCTCGGACCCCTGTCAATTGATGTCCTCAGAGACAGAACCAGGGCAACTGGGGAGTATACCACCCTTGCAGCAAAACTCAAGAGGCCACAGGGCCAGGCCAACTGCTCCCCGCTCCGCCTCCCACTAGCCCTCACACAAGCAGCCCAGGGAAGTGCATGGTCGCAGTGTGGGGCTTCCCTCGAGGGCAGCCTAGGGACCGGGAGCAGCCATGCTCACAGGGCTGGCTCACTGCAGTTTTCCCAGGAGTAGCTGCTTTGTCACATGGGCAGGCATGGCTGCGTGCTGTCTGTGTGCGGCACCCTTCAGGAGGTGTGGGATCTGGCCTGAGCTCTTGGGGCCTTGGCTGCTTCCAGCCGGCATTCCCCCTCCCCTCTGGGCAGGATGTGTGTGAGCAGCAGGGTCCCAGGAGTGCCCTGGAGCTGCCTACTGCATCCACATGCCACACAGTCAGGCTGCACAAGGTTGCACGTGCTGTGTACTGTTACACAGCATGCAGCTTGAACTGCCTGAGTGACGCTCCCTCCCCCTGCCCGCAGGGAACCCAGCTCCTGCGAGCGAGAAGCGCAACACTCACTGGAGGATCCTTCACCGTCCTCAGATGAAGCCCGGGAGACATCCTGACTGCTCACCACTGGCTCCAGGTGGCAGGTGAAGGTGCTGCTGTGGTCGTCCTCATCCTCCTCAACCTGGACCCGGTGGGCAGATCACCCTCCGGCGTGGCTGGCCTGGTGACTGTGGGGGCGCAGGCTGGTGGCCACAGGCACCGAGGGTCCTTTCACAGCTGTCTCCCCAACAGTGACATGGAGACGGTCATAGTGGGGGCAGGTGTCGGTTCCTGCCCCCTGGCCCTCAGTGGCCCGGACATAGCCCTGGCGCAGCTCCTTCACCTCAGCCTGGACCTGTTCAAGGGTCCGGGCTGGATGTCCCTGCTGGGAGAGCACCTGGGCCATGTGGCTGAAAATGCCTGCATTCCAGCTACAGGCACGGGGATGTGGAGGGCTTCTTCCTCAGCCCACAGGTCGAGAAGGGCCTCGACCTCTGCCTGGGACCAGCAAGGGGCACACCACTTTGTGCCCCTCTGGGCCTGCTGGGAGTACTGGGGTTGCTGCTGGGAGGAGGGTGCAGGCTCTTGGTGTCCCCCTGGAACAAACATCTCTGGGGAGGCTCATGGGTGCAGCAGGGCAGAGCCGCAAGATGGAGCTGCTGGCTGTGCTGCTGCTGCCACATGGACTCTGCAGGCTGCGTGTGGCTTTAAGGGGGGATTCAGCAACCAGGAGGGAAGGAGCTGTGAGTGCGGGTACGGAGCGTACAAGTAGCCACTTGGCTTTTTTCCTGGGAGGCCAGTTCTTGCACAAAAACTCTTGGCTGCCTGTCTACACTGGCCTCTTGCCCAAGAACATTTGCGCAAGAAGGCTTCTTCCTGATACGGAGCGTCAGAGCTCTCACACAAGCAGCCCTGTTTTCCGACGCTATACTGTAAATTTACTTGCACAAGAACACGCGTGCAGTGTAGACTGCCAGCAAATTCTTACACAAGAACAGCCATTCTTACGCAAGAAGTGTGCAATGTAGACATAGCCTTAGATTATATTTGCTGTTGCTTATTTGTGGCTTAGTAACCAAATATTTTACATTCATTAACAAAATCCAAGCTACATAGTGAATGGGAAAACTGTGACTGACAAAAATGGATTTTGGATGTTAATAGCATTCTGCCATGAAAACTATATATTCCACTCAGATGATTTAAGTAAACACCTTGTCACATGAAATGATTAAAGAGTATATCCAATATACCCACATATCTAATATATTCCCAAATATGCTTAAAATCCGGATTCTCAGTTCTATCAAATTCTGATGGCAAAGGACAAAAGAAGTATGGTTTAAACAAAAATGGCCTGGACAGTCGGTGCAGGTGCAGCTGGGGGGCCTGAGTCTACTACAGCAGATGTACTGGGAAAAAGAGCATGGGCAGAGCCAGGCTGGCAATCTGGGAAGGCAAACCTTTTCCTGCCTAAACCAGTACTTCTCAACCAGTGGTACAAGTACCCTTCAGGGTACTTGAGAAGTCTGGGGTGATACTTCAACACAACTGAAATTTGGAAAAAAAACTGAATTTTTGTTGCAAGTTTTACAGCGCTTGAAATTTTTGGAAGTACAAAAATAACAACCACCTGTCAGGCTACGATGAAGTTGTTTAAACAAGTGTGTTGCAATTGTAGGAAAAAATTGTGTGTCTGAAAAACTGTAGGTATTAGGGATACCCCCTTTTTAAAAAAATTAGAAGTACTTTATAAAAAAGGTTGAGAAACACTGGGCTAAACCACTGTACACCTATGGAAAAGGGACACTTGTTTAACTTTTATTATCTGGAGAAAAAGAATCTGTTACATCTGCCTTAGAGAACAAGTTATTCAACCCTTCAAAACAGTAGTCACCAACCAGCAGATCGGGATCTACTGGTAGATCCTGAAGCCTCTGACAGGTGATGCTGACTGGTTTAGCTGAGAGGCTATCAAGTGATAGCATTTCAGCTTTCCATATCCCCACTGCCTTGCTTCTCCTGCTCGCTACCTTGGAGCTATCCCCTCAGCCTCCTGCACAGGATGGGGGAGGCAAAAAAAAGGAAGTGCTGATGTTAGGGTGTCCACTTCCACCACTCTTATATCCCATCTCAGGAGAGGGGAGAGAAGAGGAAAAAAACAAGGCTTCAGATGGAGAGCTTTCTGGCAGCTGCTCCTGTGTCTTAAAGAGGTTGGCATACTTAAAGGGGCAATGCAAATCTGTGTCACACTCAAATACACAGTGGCTACGTCTACACTGGCCCCTTTTCCGGAAGGGGCATGTAAATTTCACTAGTCGTCGTAGGGAAATCCGCGGGGGATTTAAATATCCTCCGCGGCATTTAAATAAAAATGTCTGCCGCTTTTTTCCGGCTTTTAAAAAAGCCGGAAAAGAGCGTCTAGACTGGCCCCGATCCTCCGGAAAAAGTGCCCTTTTCCGGAGGCTCTTATTCTTACTTCAAAGTGGTTGTTATTTTTGTTCAAAGTAAGAATAAGAGCCTCCGGAAAAGGGCACTTTTTCTGGAGGATCGGGGCCAGTCTAGACGCTCTTTTCCGGCTTTTTTAAAAGCCGGAAAAAAGCGGCGGACATTTTTATTTAAATGCCGCGGAGGATATTTAAATCCCCCGCGGATTTCCCTACGACGACTAGTGAAATTTACATGCCCCTTCCGGAAAAGGGGCCAGTGTAGACGTAGCCAGTGTCTTTCACACCTCCTTACCCAACATACATTTGTAGTGTTACTTCTTTTACTTTCAAAAAGGGTATTATTTTAGGTTTTTCATTGGTCTGTGCATTTCTTAATTTTTATCTCTCTCATTTAAATTTAATTTTCAGTAGTAAGTCAAGAAATGTCTAACCTGTCGTAGCTGGAGTAATTTTCCCTATGATAATTTTTTTAAACATATAGGCTACGTCTAGATTGCATCTCTTTTCTGTAAAATAAGGGATCTTTCAGAAAAGGCTTTATTTTCCGAAAGATCCGCGTCTAGATTGGCGCTTTTTTCCAGCAAAGCTCCGTGCTGAAAAAAAGCGGCAGCCATTTTTATGCTAATGAAGCGGGGAAGATTTAAATCCCCGCTTCATTAGACGTATCGCAATTGCTAATTTGCATCCCTTTTACAAAAAAGGGATGCAATCTAGATGTAGCCATATAGAGCTAGGTTTTTTGGTTTCTCCTGGTGGTGCACAGCTGCACATTACCTCAATATTAGTACATAAAATTAATTCCTTCTAATTTTTAATATCCATGTGCAGAACAGTGGCAAAGAGTCTCCCAGAAACAGGCTGAGTCTCCTGGATGCTCTTGCAGCCAAATCAGGAGAACAACTGCTAACATTCTGGCAGCGCAGCTGTGCTAAGGCAGACTCTCCCCTGCCCTGGCCAAACGCTGCTCTTGGAAGCAAGTGGCATATTCCTACCGGCCCTGGGGAAGGAAGGCAAGGGGTCACCACACACTGTCCTTGCCCACCTCAACAGCTCACATTGACCAGGAACAGGGAACCATGGCCAATGAGAGGTGGGGGGGAGGTAGTGCCGAGCAGTACACAGAGCCATCACCAGCCCCTTCTCTCCAGGAGCCACTGCTGGACATACTGTCCCTTTCAGGAATGGCAGAGGTCCAGGGTGGGGGTGAGCTTGCCTTAGCTCCACTGGCCACCCCCAAGAGTGAGATAAAACTATGCCCAGCCACAGCCTGAACCCCTGCCTCAGCTCTGAACCCACCTTCTGAACCCCAACCCCTCTTCCCCATGCTCAGCCCAGAGCCCCTCATACTCCAAACCCCTCAGCCCAAGAGCAGAGCCTGCACTACCCCCAGAACCTCAACATCCTGCCCCAGCTTAGAGAGAGAATGAGGATGGGGGAAAAGAGGAAGCATGGAGTAAACAGGGCTTGGCCCCAGAGAAGGGGTGGGACAGGAGGCAGGGATCCTGGAATGCATTTTAATTCAAAAAGTGATTTTGTGCTAGATTGAAAGACTGCAGAGAGGATTTCTTTAAAGCAGTGGTCTCCAATGTAGAACCAACAGGCAGATGGATTAAAAACCAAGCTTTTGCATACAGCATTTCTCTGCTACTGTGGGAAAAAAAAACACTACACTACAAACACCGCCTCCCACTGTTATATTACAGGATAAGGTTAATAAAATTTGCAGCAGATATTTTCTATATCAGTTTAGAACATCTGACTAAGTAACAAACACAAGGTGAATTATAACGAGTTCTGAAAGCCATTGAAAATAGCTGTAAATCCTGTATATAACTGGAAAGCACTTCAAGCCAAGGGGTGCAGTAGCATCCTTAGAGCATGTCCACAGTAGGAAATTTCAAAATAGCATGCTCAACATTACAGAGAAGCCTCAAAATTAGTTTGAGCCAGGCTCCCTAAATGTGGATGCACTCTCTTTACATAGGCTATGTCTACACTGCAGGCTTTTTGTGCAAGAAGCTTTTTGCAGAAGAGATCTGCTGCAAAAAATAGTTGCGCAAAAGTGCATCCACGCCGCAAAAGCGCATCACAAAAGCTATGTGCTTTTGCACAAGAGAGCATCCACACTGCATGGACACTCGAGCAAAAAGGCTCTGATGGCCATTCTGTTAATGGCAATCAAAGCACCTGTGTTTTTTCTGATAGGCTCTTTTTGCACAAGAAACCCCTGTTGAGCATCCCCACACACACCTTTTTGTGCAAGAGTTCTTGTGCAAAAAGGCGAGTTATTCCTTGTAGAAACAGGTATACCTTTACCACAAAAAGCCCTCTGTTCTGCCATTCTACTGTAAATTTTCTTGCGCAAAAATGTGCTTGAGGTATGGACACTCTATGGCTACGTCTAGACTGGCATGATTTTTCGCAAATGCTTTTAACGGAAAAGTTTTTCCGTTAAAAGCATTTGCGGAAAAGAGTGTCTAGATTGGCATGGACGCTTTTCCACAAAAACACTTTTTGCGGAAAAGCGTCCGTACCAATCTAGACGCAGTTTTGCGCAAGAAAGCCCCGATCGCCATTTTCGCGATCAGGGCTTTTTTGCGCAAAACAATACCGCATTGTCTACACTGGTCCTCTTGTGCAAAAGCATTTGTGCAAGAGGGCTTTTGCCCGAACAGGAGCAGCATAGTATTTCCACAAGAACACTGACAATCTTACATGAGATCTTCAGTGTTCTTGCGGAAATTCAAGCAGCTGCTTTTGCGGAAAAACTTGCCAGTCTAGACACAGCCCATGAGTTTTTGCACAAAAACCCTGAAGTGCAGATGTAGCCTTAGAGCCCCAAAAAGCACTGGGAAGTAATAACTTTGAATGATTCTCGGGAGTAGTTATTTCGAAATAGCAGCAGTGGAGCATCAACGCTACCGCTATTTTAAAATAACTATTTTGAAATAAGCATTATTGCTCATGAAAAGCAGGAGTTATTTCAAAGTAACCACCCTGTTATTTTGAAACAACAGGCTTGGAAGTGTAGATGCTCCACTTGCTATTTCAAAATAATTGGTGTTATTTCAAAAGAAGTCCCTGGTGTAGTCAGGGCAGAGTTCCAGGATTTGTGTTTAAAAGGCAAGTTTATACATATACTTCAGATCAATCCTGTGAAATTGGAAGATTAGGTAGCCCCTCAGAACAATTGAGCAAACAAGTATACAGTAGTGCATATGCAAACTAGTGTTTTAAAAATATGCACTGAGTAAAATGGCTGTATCTTTCTATTAACTGTTTAGTAATACAACTTGTTACAGAACATCTGATCCAAATGGGAAGGTGTTCTTGTAACACAGCTGACATGGCAGTGAAGTGTTCCAATGTTTAAAGTGGGAAGGTGCAGGAGCTGTTGTAGTGGGCCTGGGATGTGGACATAGGACAGGTTTTGGCAGCAGGGAAAGAAAGAACAGACGATTATTCACTCTTCCTTTATTTCCTCAGCAAAATCATTTCTTCTCTACTCCCCGGACTCCCTGTAGATTTCACTTTATTATGTTAGCAGAATGGCTAGCTTGAGGATTGTGCAAGACATTGACTCATGAGGAGGCCTTATGGAGGGGAAGGGCAGAATGTTAGTATATGGTGTGACTGGTGGATAAGCAGCCTTTGGCTATGCATATGTACTCTTGCCAACCTTCTGTTGATTTTACCAGCTCAGCTGATAGGCAGCATCTTCAGGTTTCTCACAGGTCTGCAAGGATTCAAAAGTTAGAAAGAAGAAAAAAGAAAAAAAAAAGACCTTCTGTAGAACTGATAGGGACATTGAAACAGGCCCTGAAAAAAAAAGACATTGCTGGTTTTCAAAGTCATTCAGCCACCTGACAGGTTTATGAAATTAAAAGTACAATCACACAACTGACTTTTGGTTGCAGCAAACCATACGAACCACAGAATACTACATAAGTTGCAGCAAACAGGATTGGACATGGGGAGAAGAGAGAAGCTGGGAAAGTCCAAAGCAAAACACAAGAGAGGAATCATATCATGAACAAGTTATTGGTTACACAGGCCATGTCTTTACTAGGGGGAAGACTGATGCTGCTGCAATCAATCTTCTGGAATTTGATTTACTGAGTCTAGTAAAGACCCACTAAATCAGACTAAGAGGGAACCCCCATTGGCAGCAAGTACTCCTGCAAAGAGTAAGGGAAGCGGATGACAGTGTTTTCTCCCATAAGCCTCCCACTGTGGGGATGAGGGGGAACTTCAAATTAAGGTACATCAACTCCAACTACATTAATGTAGCTGGAGTTGCACATCTCAATTCAACATTCCCCTTTAGTGTAGACCTGGCCCTAGTGACTTTATTTTTGAACAAAGTGCATTAGCAAATCCCTCTTATAACCAGATCTTCATAGTGTAAATAGAGGACTGTGACAGGAAAGAACTGCATAAAAGTTGCCACTCAGAGCAAATAGAAATGCATACAAATTTTGTAACTCTGCCAAATGCTCTGTTTCCCAAACAATTCTATTAGTTATTTTTCTACATATTAGAAATGTGGTATGCTAAAGTCTTTCACTTACTGACAAGTGATTAAGTGACTTTTAAAAACAATTAAAAAGATGGATATTACTGTATATTATGAGACTATATAGCGATTATAAAAAGGGACAAAATACTCAATGCTTAGGTTGTACAGCCGCTCTCCGAGTTATGAACAAGTTACAGACCAATACTTGGTCTGTAACTCGAAGTGTTTGTAACTCGGATCCCATAGAGTTACATGGCGACCGTGCTGTTTGTAAGCGCGGATCACCGTTCGTAACTCGGATCTGCATTTACGACTGCTTTGGTCGTAAGTGTGGATGGTCGTAAGTGGAGGTGGACGTAACTCGGGGCGTGGCTGTATAACAAAGTATACACTGTTCAATGACAGACCAATTTTTTTTCTTCATTTAAATCATTACTCTGGGGTGGGGTTGGGGATAAGGGGTTTAATATGCAGGTTTACTCAGGGAGAGAGGACTACTATTACATGAAACTACAACTGAAACAGACCTCCAATCAAAACCAGTTACAATAGCTACATTTGAAAGGACATTAAACCTAAAACAGTGCCAGTATAATTATCTGTCTGAAACCTTGCCGGAGAGTGCAATAACTACCAAAAAAATAGAGAAGTTTTGTACTCATGTTATAGATTAGTTGTGTGCATCTAAAAGCTTCTTTCTTAATATGTGACAAGTTGGCCTCATTGGGATTCTATGCTATATGTGCTTTTTAATACAAATTACACATAATAGTTTCTAAAGCTCCTATTTTCACTTCCTCTTCCAGCTACTTCATGTAAAGGGAGGCAAGACTACATACACTGCCATGACATGACCACATGCAGAGGAAAGGTAGATCTGTAGGGTGTTCCCCGTTCTGTACATCTGCAAAAACTGTGCAATCAGACTGAACGGGACGGAGGAGTGAAAGGGCTTGGATGGGAATTGCACTACACAGTAGTCTCTCTCCCAGAACTCTGGGGGAACCACATTAAGCAATCTATTTGCTCCAATAATTATGGAAGAACCACTGGCGGGAGGCATTCAAGCAATCTTGTTTGGTCTTTGACCATTTACACCAGTGTTTCTTAAACATTTTAAGATCGAGGAACACCAAACAATATTTTTTTAAATGGGGAACTCCAAGGATTTTTTTGTTGAGAAAAAAAGTCGGGGCAGGGGAGAAGGGTCGGGGGAAGTTGAGAAAAAAGGTCGCCTGCCCCTTTAAGGATGGCCATTTTGCACTGTCATTCTCTGCAGCGCACCTCCGACTGCCTCGCGGCACACTGATGTGCTGCGGAACACAGTTTAAGCAACACTGCTTTACACCCAATGTGTCGCAGATCAACCTTGGACCAGCAACCCGTGGACCTATAGGCCTGATTTCTTCTGCATGCCTGCCTAGCCACTCAGCTGAACAGTAATTTGCAAGAGTTGGAGCCTTGGATACAGGAAGATTCCCTATTTCTATCATCAGAGGGGTAGCCGTGTTAGTCTGAATCTGCAAAAGTGACGAGGAGTCCTGTGGCACCTTATAGACTAACTGAAGTGTAGGAGCATAAGCTTTCGTGGGCAAAGACCCACTTCGTCAGATGCATGTAGTGGAAATAATATTTCTATTACTATTGTTAACCCTAAAGCTCTTTAAACCCACAACTTTTAGCCAGAGATGTTTCCAATTCACACAAATTTGAGAAGGGAGACTGACATCTAGCAAGTGTCTAGTTTATTTGAAGAGTCACCAAAACATGAAGCTTATTCGTAAAATGTATAAACAATTCCTTTAGAAGGACAAATATAAAAATAGCAGTGTCCACTAAATGAAGTATCCCATAAAATGCATCCATCTTAATATAGCCATATGAATCAAATAATTATATAAATTAGTTATAAATATACCTTTGGAGGGGGAAAAAAGGTAACAAAAACAGGCTCTTAAAGCATTTTAGTTTGTGTATTAAGAACATAGAACAATTTTCTCCCTCTTCATTTTTGGAAAGTTCCAAAACAAGAAGAGCCAAGCCAAAGAAATTCAAGGGTGAGAGCTGACACCATGGAAGTTTCTCAAATGGAGCTCCACAAGTTTCTTCAAGGGAATTCGGGGGCACTGTAGATGAAGTAGATCCCCAGAGCAGTTACTCTATGCAGGATGATTCCCTCCACACACCATTACTTTCCAAGTGGAAATTCAAACTACTTGACCTGCTATGAGGGCGGGGAATCAGCCAGCTAAGCGGCTGAACTCAAACAACTGAGTTTTGTATAAGAAATAAATGCATTATAAAACTGTTAGAATAGTGATGTATTGTATCACAAGCCTCAGAAATACCACAAGTTCACATCAGAGGCATTCTTGCTGTACACTGTAGCATGGATAGAGAAAAATCTTGTGGGAGGAAAGGTCTCACATCAGAGTATTGTCTAAAACAACAGACAGCTAAGTCCTACAATACTGGGCAAGGTCACATGCAACTGGAGAGTCATCTGTTTAACAAAATGTACTATTATTAGATACAAGCTATGCAGCACATGTGCATACTTACAGAATTAAAATATTTTCCCAAAATAAAATATTTAAAAATACCTTGCACATATACCTTTCATGAAAATGTTGCGTACCAAAGCAAAATTACACTTTTCTGCTTAAGTACTTGAATGTTAGGAAGGCTCAACAGCAACAACAAACACCACAAAAGAAGTTAACTGAAATAGTACACTGGAATACCTTAAATATTCAATTACATTTCAGTATTTATAAGAAATACTTTACAAGCCAATTGAAAAAAAAATGAATTTTTTAAACAGGCTCTCCATTGCAATTTTCTTACCAAATTACCATTACTTTTCTATTGATAACAATATACAGTGAAAGGCATTCCAGAGCCCAGAACTCATTTAGTCTATTAAGGCATGTTGCAGACTACTGTGGAAAAAAACGTCGCAGCTGGAACACCAGCCTACAAAGTGCCAATCTTCATGTAAAGCTCAATCCTACATTTCTCACACACCCAAGACTTCCCTTTCTAGACTGAACAGGAGATTTGGATGCAGAAAGAGCTGTTATGTATAAATCCAAGGTCTGACCCGCTAGTTCACTTATGACCCAAAGAATCACCACAGCTGACACCACCTGAAATGCTGTTGCTTACAGTTGCTAGGTGTGCACTCTTCGGGACTGGAAGCAGAAGAGTCACCTTTACAGTTTTCAGAAACAAGTACAAGGTATTTGTTAAGACTTTGGTGATTTGTTTGTGACTTGTTAGTGAAATTCAGGAAGAAATGCTGTGGATGGTTTGATTCAATATCTAACTGCATTCTATTGTGTCATGCACTCAAATACTACAGCAATTCAACAAAACAGACCAAACTCATGGCCAGAGTTTAATCTCCCACAGGACAAAGTCTCAAGAAACTCCCCTAACATCCAGTGAAATCAGAATTCAGTCACTAAAGAAAGAGACCCAAATGTAGATAGTGCTAACACATTGACACTCTTCTCCAGCATACAACTCTCATTAAAGTAAATGGGAGTTTTGCTCAGAAATCAAGAGTGCAATATGATCTATGTTTGGCAGAAGCATGATTCTGGAAACCACACCCACAGATCTCCACACAGGTCTTCCAAGACAAACAAAGTAGCATGCAGTGCAAGTTGTACCACTCTTATTTGTGTATTCAGTCACTAATGGCCTCAAGAACTCACAAAACACTAATTTAAATAGGATTAAGATGGTGTAATTGAGGGCAGAATTTGACCACTTTCAAATATGGTTCACACTTCTGCATATTAAGTGCATTTTTAATTTTTTTATTATAAAAAGCTATCAGTTCAATTATATTTCATAATTAAGAACTACACCCAATTACACCTCCTTTTTCATATAGCTAACACCAAATGACTGCAAAGGGCTACTTAAAGAATAAGTTCTAGTTGCGTTGGAGTCACATGATTAAGCACTGTTTCACTTTCAACTTTTTTTAAAAGTATATAAAACATAGCAGATTGTTTAATCTGATGCATTAGCATAGTGCCTAGGAACCCTATTCACTGAACAGAACCTCATTGTGCTAGATGTTGTACTAAAGCAGAAAAAAAGGACAGTTCCTGCCTTAAGTCTGGTTCCTAAAAAGGTTATATTAAAACAAAAGTTTAACCAATGTGGAAACACACTTTCTATTGAAAGAGTATTTCCATTTGATCTTTGAAATATATATTTTATTATAATGAACACTCTAACAGTTTAAAATTTTAGTTACTGATAACATTAATTTTAAGCCCCGAAGAGACCATTATGATTTCTGTCCTGAGTTATACAGAAAGTTAGACTAGGATGTCTCTGAAATGCTGCGCAGAACCCATGGTCAGCTGGGGACCCTCCAGCAGACCCCAGACTCTGCGTGGCATTTCAAATTGGCAGCGCAGCATGGCGGAGTCAGCAGGAGACTGAGACCCCAACAGACCCTAGGCTCCATGAGGGCAATTCCATTTTCAAATGTGCAAGAGCCCCTGCTGGAGACACTTATACATTTCAAAGCTGGCACGCCCGCATGCAGCCTGGAGCCAGCAGAACTCTGCATGCACCCCAGGTCCAGCGAGGAGTTGTGCATTTCAAAGGAGGAATGCAGAAGTGCCTACTGCCTAGTTGATAGAAATTCTATCGACTGCTCGACTAGTAAGTTAACCCAGTGTTTCTCAACCTTTTTTTTTTAATAAAGTACCCCTTTAAAAAAAAAGTCAGTACCCCCAGTACCTACACTTTTCAGACACACAAACTTTTTTCTACCATTGCAATACATTTGTTTAAACAACTTAATTGTAGCTGGGCAGGCGATGAAATTTTTGGGTGTAAAAAGTACAAAAATAAAGCGCTGTAAAACTTAAAACAAAAATTCAGTTTTCTTCAAATTTCAGTTGTGTTGAAGTACCCTCCAGACTTCTCTGAAGTATCCCTTAGGGTACTTGTACCACTGGTTGAGAAACACTCAGTTAACCGACATTTAACATCCTTAGACTGAATGAGAGCAAGGGTCTCAAACTCCGAGCCCAAGAGCCATCCCTGGTCAAAGAAACTGCGCAATCCAGCCCGGGACTCCCAGCCCATTATCACCCTGCCCTCTCCCCTCCCCTTGGCATCCTGTCCCCAAGGACACAGCTTCAGGGATCATGAGTAGTGGCAGGACCTGGCACCACATGGCAGCAGTGGTCATGACGCCCCATACTCTCTGAGGCAGCAGGAGCTGTGGGGAAGCAGAGCACAGCGAGTGCACTTGCCCAGTGCGTGCACTCACCCAGTGCATTCCAATTCCCCTGAAGCTCCTGCCACTGTGGGAACTATAGAGGAGCACGACTGCTGCCATTGCACAGCACCAGACCTCTCCCCACCCCACAATCCCCAAAGCTGCGTCCTTTGGAACCAGGTGCCATGAGAGAGAGGCAGAGCGAGGGTAGGAAGGAGCAAGGCTTGTGGACTGATCATGACCACCCCACCCACCATGAGTCTTGTGTCAGGCTGCGCAATTCCTCTAGCTAGAGATGGCCCGCAGGCCCAGAGTTTGAGACTCTGGAACTGCAGTATCTTTTTTAAAGTTACTGGTGATAAGAGACCCCACCACAACCTTTAGTAAACTGTTCCAATAGTTAACTTGCCACACTGATAAAAAAATTGTGCCTTATTTCTAATCTGCATTTCAAATGTCATTCCTACAGCCCCTTTCCAAATTTTTTCCATGACTCTCAATGCAAGTTTCTTTTAGAAATACTTTGTTATTTAAATTATTTTTCTTATGCTTACCTTACTGAGTTTTTTCTGTCTTTTCTCAGGTAGCATTTACAGGCAGTCCCCGGGTTACGTACAAGATAGGGACTGTAGGTTTGTTCTTAAGTTGAATCTGTATGTAAGTCGGAACTGGCGTCCAGATTCAGACACTGCTGAAACTGACCGCCAGTTCTGACTTACATACAGAATCAACTTAAGAACCCCAGGGTCCCCAAGTCAGCTGCTGCTGAAACTGATCAGCAGCTGATTCCAGGAAGCCCGGGGCAGAGCAACTCTGCCTGGGGCTTCCTGTAGTCAGCGCTGGTCAGTTTCAGCAGAAGCTGACTTGGGGACGCCTGGGGCAGAGCAGCTGGGGTGCTGCTGGGTTGCTCCAGTAGCGCCGCTCCTGGGTGCTACTGGACCAACCTAGCAGCACCCCATCTGCTCTGCCCCAGGCGTCCTGATTCAGCCGCTGCTGAAACTGACCAGCAGCGGCTGAATCAGGACCTGGGGCAGAGCAGCTGGGGTGCTGCCAGGTTGGTCCAGTAGTGCCCAGAGCGGGCGCTGCAGGACCAATCGGCAGCGCCCCAGCTGCTCTGCCCCAGAGTCCAAAACAAAAGCCTGGTCTGCTGGGGGGGGAGAGCACACTAGCTGCCTCCCCCCCCTCCCCAGCAGACCAGGGACACGGGGAGCAGAGCCTCTGGCAAAGCCTCAGAGGCGCGGGACCCCCCCGCGGCTGCGGCTTCAGTCCGGGAGCCTGTGGTCTGCTGGGGACGGTCCCCAGCAGACCACAGGCTCACGGACTGAAGCCGCAGCCGCGGGGGGGTCCCGCGCCTCTGAGGCTTTGCCAGAGCAAAGCCTCAGAGGCGCGGGGAACCGCCGCTGCTGCCGCTTCAATCTGGGTGCCTGTGGTCTGCTGGGGACCGTCCCCAGCAGACCACAGGCTCCCGGACTGAAGCCGCAGCCGCGGGGGGGTCCCGCGCCTCTGAGGCTTTGCTCTGGCAAAGCCTCAGAGGCGCGGGAACCCGCCAGGTGCCCCTGGTCTGCTGGAGACGGTCTCCAGCAGACCAGGGGCACCGGAGCAGCTTACGAACGGGGCTTTCTCGCCCCGACTTCCGGGGTGAGAAAGCCCTGTTCGTAAGTGCGGATCCGACGCAAGTCGGATCCGCGTAAGTCGGGGACTGCCTGTATTGTCAGAATGGCAAGATCATGATTATAAAAATAAGATACTGGTTAAACTGTATATAGTATTAAATTTTACTAAATGTAACAAAAATATATTGCCCGCCACATAAAAGTCTAGAGAGCTGAAGATAGCTAGCGCTTTAAACAATTCGGCCCAAAATGGGAGGTTTCTAAGAGCAAATCTAGCTACAAAGAAGACTGTCTTAACGCTGGGGAAAAGGGAAAATGAACTCAAAGTATCAGACCAATATCTTCATATGGCAAAATATTAAAAGTTTCTTTTACTCAGATGACTAAGAAGAATGGAAGAATTTAGCAATCTGCTGCTAATTTCTATACAAACTGGGCACTGTTTATGACTTAGGCTGTCCAGTTTGTGTGTGTCTCAGCAGCTTTCTCTGTGACCTACAATGCATTCAATTCCCTATAACAAAATTTGTTTATCGGTAATATTGTTAATTTTGTCCTCTAATGTTTAACTGGTGCTCAGCTTGTCAATGTTTTATCTAATTAGAAATATGCATACACTGTAGTTAGTCCTATCTCTCATAGGATGATTGAAAAATAAAGGCTTCTGATTGAAGATAATTTATATTTGATAGTTCTCAGATGCTGAGATTTCTTGGGGGAGGGGAAGACTCTCATACTCACTTCTGAAACACTTTAGAGTGCATGTTTTTAGTCATTCAACAAAATCTTGATATAAACATAAAATACTATTTTTAACTTTTCTACCTTGCAAGTGTGCATTATAATTAGCGATAGGTAAACCACATGGCAAGATAAGAATCAGTCTGAACATCTGTCGTCTCCTTGAACCACAGCTAAACTTTCATGAGTTTCTGTACCATTTCAAAAGCCTCAGAGGTAGCCATGTTAGTCTGTAACTTTAAAAACAAACGAGTAGCCCTGTGCACCTTAAAGACTTGACAAATGAATTGACTCATCTGATGAAGTGAGTTTTATCCACGAGCTTGAAATATATTTGTTAGTTTCTAAAGTACCACAAGACTGCTCATTGTACCATTTCAATTGACCATCATACTATACTTAGAATGCAGCAGTTCATCCTGCTGATAGTCCTTGTACCTCCTCTCTAGATTTCCCCTGCTAGTTGCATTCCTCAGAGTATACAGTGTACACGGAGAATGTGCAAGACTTGCACATTTTGGGCCCCAATCCTATAAACACTTCAATAGGACTACTAAGGAATGCAAAGTTAGTCACAAAGTTAAACTTTTTCAACCATAGCAAAGGCAAGTCCAGAACCAATAGGGAAAAAGTGTTTTTACACTTTGCTGCTTTGATTGCCAGGTTTCAGCCTACAACAAACTTTTATAACATCTGAGAACCAGGAATGTACATAAGTCACAGAAATGCTGGAGAGGACCACTTCACCAGTAGCCTAAAACTTAGTAGTCATTCAGATGCTGCACCTAAAACAATCCCAAAAGAGGTTATTAGCCAAAAAGTTTAACGCAATGAAATATGAAACTTATTACTCATATAAACCAGCTATAAAGTGAGACTTTCAGAGGGGAAAGATACTGAGGACTTTGTACACAGTTGTAATTTATAACAAGCTTGTTAGGATCCACACCCAAATATCGCTCTGCATTTCCTCAAATCCTCTGCAGAAAATGGGGGTTTTACACAAATCCTCTGCAGAAAATGGGGGTTTTTACACAGCTAAACACGGCAGCATAAACACACAGAACTTGCATATTAGGGTGGAGCATCATCTGCATAGGCCTAACGGAGAACCGGTTATGGGGAGCAAGGGGGTGACAAACTAGTGTGCAAGCGTAGCCGGCAAAGGCAGCGAAGTCAGACCTAGTACAATCCTTCTGAAGTCCTTGAGGCGCGGGGTGCACATTCAGGATTTGGACCCGTGCCCCGGTACCGGGTGAAGGGGGGGCTAACCATCCGAACCCCCAAAGCAGCCTATAGAGGTGACTGGGCAACCAGGAGGCCCACCCACCTCACAGCCCCACAAACTTCAGGCAAGAAGCCCGGGGAAGCGCCTCACCCGCTGCGCTGGGGATAAGTAGAAGGCGGCGACTTTCTGCGTCTGCCCAGCCGTGTCCTCCTGCTGCAGCAGCTGCGGGGGGTCACACCGGCAGCCCCGTGGACTTTCGACACGGCTGACTGCGCCGAGCCGGCTCCGGGTCAGGGGCCGCGCGGCCCCCGAACTCAACGGCTCCGCTAAGCAGGCTAGAGGGAGGGAACGCGCGCGGCGGCCGCTCCGGCTGACCGTGGGGGGAGGTGGCCTGGCGGGCTCGCGACGCCTAGCTGGGCGGAAGGAGGCGCAGCGGGGAGAGCAGGGGGCTCGTTCGGCCCAAGAGGTGGGGAGAGGAGAGGACTAGTGCCGGCCGGATTCCCCCACAGGGAAACGCGCCCGGCCTTCTCCGCCCCCCCAGCGGAGGTGGGCGAGGCAGAGCTACAGAGCAGGGAAGCACCTTTGAGTCATTAGCAACAGGACAAACAGCCCAGCACGCTGGGCACTACTGCCTGCCGCACCGCCTCCTCCCTCTCCCTGGGCTCTGAGCCGGGGGGAGGGGTGGCTAGCTCTGCAGCTCTCCCCGTGGCGCTCCGAATAAGCACAGAGGGGTTACATACCGCCACCAGCGCCTCAGAGGCATCGATTTACGGGCATACCCCGGGTCGCTGTGCAACGCCAAAGGACCCGCAATCTCTCCCCTACCGGCCACCATGCGGGGCTGGATTATTTGTACTACCCCAGAGGGTTCTTGATCCTCCCCTCCCTCGCATCCCCATGCTCACGGGAAAAAGGGTTTTTGCACCCACCTCTAAGCGCAAGAAGGAGGCACCATCAGGGCAAACTGCGGCGGAGCCTTCCACACAGACCCTTCTCCCCGCCCTTCGTGAGTCTCCATGGTTATGTATGCTACTGTGAGGTTTTAAACTCATTGCCTTTCCATTCATGCTAAAACTGTTACATGCACTTACATATCTCCCTATCCAAAGCGTTTGCGCCATAAAATATATAGTGCTCCATGCACGGAGGGAGAGTTTAAATGGTTAGAAACACCTCTGCATTGCAGTCCTACTCCTCTCAGCTGCAACTCGTTTGCTTTTTAAGCACGAATAGGACAGCGTTCTACAGCTATTATCCCTGTACCTTTCGTCTCTTTTAGAGCTGCAGCCTGCTCCTGGATTATGGTGCAACTTCAAAGTCTCTCAAGTTTAGGACTTCGCTGCTGAAATCAATTAAGCCACTGAAGAACTTGGTGTATTAAGGACACTACAGCAAACTATCTGGCGTCTGAAATTTCCAAAATGCTATGCTAGGATAATCACGCAAATGCCTTTAACTGTTTTTACATTTGATTTTGTTTGTAAAGATCAAATTACACCAGAGCCTAGGAGAAGGAAAGGATCTGGATAAAGACCAATCTCAAAGGAGATAGTAACTTTCCCCAAAAAGTTCCTACATCACAGCAGCTGATCTGCACCTTGCTAATTTGTTTTTAGCCTTTCCTCATACCATGTAAACGTTTTGCTTACCTCTGGCAGCCGCAGACAACTCATTCTATTTAAGTGGTAATACCCAGTGACTCAAGATCACTGGATAACGGAGCCTTTTCCAAATCTTTGCAGAATAGAAGCTGGTCCAGAGCCATCGTGTGTCTCACGCGTTGTGAATGAAAGTTCAGTATAGAGACTAATCTCTCTAAAGAGTTGGCTTTCCCCCCGTTCGACTGTAGAGTCGTGTCCCTCCTGCTGCCTCACTGCATTGGAATGTCTGAGCTAACTGTGCGTCCAAAGAGCTCAATACCGAGTAGAACTGCACTACCCAGACCTTGTGGAGATTTTAATTCACTTCCAAGCCTTGCCAACAGTTGCACACAAGGTGCCTTTTTTACACCCTGCTCTCTGTCCAGCGAAAAATGCAGGCTATCTCAGTGGAAACAATGGCTCAATTGAAGACTTTATTCAGAAGTGCAGCACACAACTTCTGCACTGTGCACTGCTGCCAACCATTATCTATGGGAAGAAAGACTTAACTAAAGTCTCTGAAAGGAAGAAATATTGCACAGTTTCCATGTACTTTATGGAAAAATACAATTTAAACTAACTCAGCTGTGCATCTTTGCATGCAAGACTTTCTGATCTTTGTGTGCAGAGTCAAACAAGGAGAAATAGTTTCAGCTTTTGGGAACTTAATTTTAAAAGTTGTAGTCTAATTTGAGAAAAGCAAAAAAATTGGCTGTAAACAACATGCAGTTGTATTTTGGACTTTTCTATATAAAGAATACAAATTTTCATAACTAACGTATATGAAAATAATGTCCCAGTATTGCATTGTAAAAAAGCTTTACTTACTTAAGTCTCTTCTTCTAACAAAGAATTCATATTGTTTACTAAGGGGAAAGTATTTAACATCCGAGGTGAGGTATTTACTATTGTATATAATACATTTACTTTACTTCAGAAAATATACTGTACTTCGTTATACCATACTCTGAGAACAAGTATTATAAAATGGTAACACTATGATAGTGTAGGCATAGTAATAATATGATAGTAATGAGTCTTGTATGAGATATGTTAAAACAGAGTTTTAAAACCAGTATATGTAGCTGTCCAGTGAAGAAAAGCCCAGGAAAGAGACATTTTCAGAAAGTATAGGGCTACGTCTAGACTGGCATGATTTTCCACAAATGCTTTTAACGGAAAAGTTTTTCCATTAAAAGCGTTTGTGGAAAAGAGCGTCTAGATTGGCACGGACGCTTTTCCACAAAAGCACTTTTTGCGGAAAAGCATCCATGCCAATCTAGCCGCGGTTTTGTGCAAGAAAGCCCCTATTGCCATTTTCGCCATTGGGGCTTTTTTGCGCAAAACAGTTTGTAGCTGTCTACACTGGCCCTCTTGCGCAAAAACATTTCTGGAAAAGGGCTTTTGCCTGAACAGGAACGTCAAAGCATTTGCGCAAGAAGCACTGATTTCAGACAGTAGAACGTCAGTACTTTTGCACAAAATCAAGCGGCCAGTGTAGACAGCTGGCAAGTTTTTTCCCAAAAGCAACTGCTTTTGCGGAAAAACTTGCCAGTCTAGACGCAGCCTAGGGGTTCTTTTTATCACTAATGTAGCCAGATATTTGTAATATTCACTTAACACTACATGGCTTTATTAGCTACTTGTTTTAAGCTTGCTTCTTTCAACATGCTTAAACTGCAGGGCTATTAAAGAATGAAAGGAGCTAAAATATCCAAGCCATAACATACCAACTCAGCTTTCCTAATATGACATTGACTGTATAATGTTATGTCTATTTTAATCTGAATTATGTTTTAATTGAAATTAAAACAGTTACAATTCAAAATATTTTATATTAATCATTCTTTACTGAAATGTATCAAATTTGAGTGAAATCCTCATCAACTTCAAAGTGGCTTAGATTTCACCCATAGGCAATAATAGTAATAATATGCCCCTTTTGTGGCAATATGAGACATTTTGTTGGTTCTTTCCCCTTAGCCAATTCAAATTTTGGAATGACAATGTTTGACAGTGTTTCAGCACTGTTTTATTTTTAATTTGTACATAAGTATATTCATTTACAAATATTGTAACAGCATATAAATTAAATAAACAACATGGTATGATTTAAATTATTAAAGCCCCAAATTTAAGTAGAAGAGGACTAGTAATTGTTTAGGAAAAATCATGCAGTGGGCATACAAATACAATCAGTAGCAGCCTCTCTAAAGAAGGACTTTTTATGAATTTGCTCTGCTTTTTCAACTGTTTCCTACACCATAGGAAAGTGATATAAAATAATTCCAGTGGAAAAATTTACCTGATATTTTCCTTTGTAATATATCAACACTTG
Organism: Pelodiscus sinensis; assembly: GCF_049634645.1. Lineage (NCBI taxonomy): Eukaryota > Metazoa > Chordata > Testudines > Trionychidae > Pelodiscus > Pelodiscus sinensis. The sequence goes on from NC_134718.1 coordinate 41,611,808, forward strand.
GATTTTATTAATTTGGCAGGCATGCAATATGTTTATTGTACAGATGAGTAATAAGGTTATAACCTTCATAAAATAAATATTTGGGGAAATGATCTAATCCTTGATTCATCAAGGTACTTAATCATGTGCCTAACTTTAATCACATGAGAAGTTAATGGGCCTATTGGTGCTTAAATGATAAGTACATGCTTAAGTACTGTACCTTACTAAATTGGGAAACCATTTTCTCTGTAACCCCATTCCTCATTTGTAAGTCTAGGATAAAACTTCTGTTTCAGCAGGGTATTATGAGGATAAATTCATTGATTTTATGAGGTCTTCTGACACTATGACAATCGGGGGCATAGAAGTACCTAAAAAGATAGAAAATTGCAAACACTGTGAAACATCCATGTTGGATACTATGGTGGTAGGCACATTGAATTACTAGATTGATTAGATGGATACATGTGCTGGGTTGAGATGCATCCACCTCAGTTTTTAGTATCTTGATGTTTTCTTTCCATGCAGTTGCAGAATTATTGCATTCCGACTCCTAGATGTCCCTTCCAAAGCTATTATATGTACTTTTCAACCCAGAAATTGCACTCCTGAAAAGTGTTGCTGACAAAAATAAAATTTTAATATAAAGGAAAAGGATATTTAGGTATATCTAAAATGAATTTGCATGTAATGCCATGGTTAATTTTAGATTTTCCTTGTTAAAAAGATGCTAGGAAGTTGCTGGCAGATCAAGAAAGACAAGCTTTGCAGGTTCACTCAAACCACTTGTAGTAACTTAGGAAATGAACAAAAGTATGTATGGCCTTCTGATTTGCCTGCAACAGTTCGTGAAGATTTATCCAGAAAAAAATCTGCATAAATATAGCCACCAGGGCTTTGGTGGCAAGTTCTAAAACTACCTAGTAGAGGATAATTCAGATGATCTCTTTGCTCTCTAAACTGTTAATTCATTTTTCAGGACAATTCACCTTTGGCTGCACAGTCTGTTGGAGTTACCACATTCTATAACAGGAGTAATTCCCCTGAAAAACTGACATTTGAGAAGTCTGGCTCCATATTTAGCCCCTTATCAATTTGGCTACAAAAAAGATTTCATTTAATGCAGTTTTGGGAAAATTATCTAAAATGTATGTGTTATTGGGGAGAGGATATTCTACAATTACACAGCTGCCTCAGGGGCCCCATCCCATATAATGTTGCATTCCAAGTTTTGACTATCGAGATAATAATTTTGCAGCCACCTGAGTTCTTCTTTCTAGTGGACAGCTTCTAATCTAGCATTTTGCAGCTATGAAAATTATCTTCTGCTGAGTTGGAATCATAGATCACAGTTTTTCAAAAAACTTTTTCTACAATGTGGATATATGGAATCCCTCACAAGATGGAAGATTCTTCTATTTTTTTCCTCTAACTTCCACTCATCATCATCCTTTTATGTGAGGACTAGATAGGGTGGCTTTTATTCCTTATTTGGCCTTTTGAGATCCTTGAGTATTCAAGGCTGAACATAATGCCCACATGATGCCAATAGCTTCTGTGGACCTGATGGCAGAGAGAGAAGAAAACCAACTTAGGTTTACCACATAAGTAGCATTTAAAGGAAGATCCATTATAAATCCCTACCTTGTCACGCTAATATCTTAGGTGCTATTTATACTTTTAATGGATACACTGTCAAAGATAAATCTGAATTTCAAATTGATGTATTCCCTGTTCACTTACACCATATCCACTCTTCCAGCTGGAGTTCTAGGAACAACATGAGTGTAGCAATAAACTGTGAAGTGATCATAGGATCATAGAACACTAGAACTAGAAGGGACCTCGAGAGGTCATTGAGTCCAGTCCCCCACCCTCACAGCAGGACAAAGTACTGTCTAGATCATCCCTGATAGATGTCTATCTAACCTGCTCTTAAATATCTCCAGAGATGGAGATTTATTCCAGTGTTTAACCACTCTGACAGGAAGTTTTTTCTAATGTCCAACGTAAACCTCCTTTGCTGCAGTTTAAGCCCATTGCTCCTTATCCTATCCTCAGAGGCCAAGGATTTTTCTCCCTCCCCCTTGTAACACTCTTTTAGGTACCTGAAAATAGCTATCATTCCCCTCTCAGTCTTCTCTTTTTTAAACTAAACAAGCCCAATTCTTTCAGTCTTCCCTCATAGGTCATGTTCTATAGACCTTTAATCATTCTTGTTGCTCTTATCTGGACCTTCTCCAATTTCTCCACATCTTTCTTAAAATGTGGTACCCAGAACTAGACACAATACTCCAGCTGTGACCTAATCAGTGCAGAGTAGAGTGGAAGAATGACTTCTTGTGTCTTGCTCACAACACTACTTTTAATGCATCTCAGAAACTTGTTTGCTTTTTTTGCAACAGCATCACACTGTTGACTCATATTTAGTTTGTGGTCCATATGACCCCAATATTCCTTTCTGCAGTACACCTTCCTAGACAGTCGCTTTCAATTTTGTACGTGTGAAATGTATTGTTCCTTCCTAAGTGGAGTACTTTGTATTTGTCCTTGTTAAACTTCATCCTGTTTACCTCAGATCATTTCTCCAGTTTGTCCAGAGCATTTTAAATTATGACCCTGTTCTCCAAAGCATTTGCAACCTCTCCCATCTGCAGATTTAATAAGCATACTCTCTAGGCCAATAGCTAAATCATTGAAGATATTGAACAGAACCAGTCCCGAAACAGACCCCTGCAGAATCCCACTTGTTGCACCTTTCCAGCATGATTGTGAACAGTTAATAATTACTCCCTGAGAACGGTTATGCACCCACCTTATAGTAGCCCCATCAAAATTGTATTTGTCTAGTTTATTGATAAGAAGATCACGTGCGACCATATCAAATGCCTTGATATAAAGTCTAGGTATACCACATCTAATTAATTCTCACCAGTGAACTGGGTAAGCTTTACTGCCATTGGGGAGATGAAGAAATTAACACAAAGTGAAATTAAGTAATTTATGTAACACTACAAATGGAGTAAATTAAGAGCTGAGATTAGAATGTAAAATTTCCTGGGGTTTCGTGTTATATACAGGGCTTGTCTTTACATACAGCTCTACAACCATGCAGAACTTCTGTCAGCATAATTAATCCACTTCTATGAGAAGTGGTAGCTATGTTGATGGGCCATAACACTGTTTACTTGGGTGGCAAGGTCAGTATAACAACATCACTCATGGGTGTAGATTTTTCACGGAGCAACATAATTATACTAATAATAGTGGCCTGTGCCCTGTGCTCACTATGCTTGCTACTCTCTGCCCCCCCCCCCCCCCTTTCTGGCTGCTTTTGCGTTTGTGGCCAGAGAGCATGAGTGTGAGATGACATCATTCTGTCACCCATCAGGAAAAACTTTTTATATCGAGAGAGAGAGAGAGAGAGAGAGTGTAGATTTGGCCTTGGTCTATAGTGTGCATCTCTGGTCTATAATCTATAGAATAGAGTGTAAAGTTTAAATATTGTTATAAAATATTATAATTAATTAATTCTTAAACATTTTTAACATTCATATAATTTAAAAAGTCAGTATTTTCTTCAAGTTTTCCTCCAAAATTCACCCATGAGCTAACACACACCCAAAAAAAGGAAATTTAAAAAGAGTTAAACACACATGAACATAAGTTTATACTGAAAAGGTTCTTTTAACTATCACTACTACAATACTAGTAGCTATCATTCAGAGTGTCTTGCTTTTTACTAATATTGGGTCAGATCACTTCCTTTCACAGTAATAGCCACAGGAGAGAGTTTTTGGAGAGGAAATCTCAGTAAGGGTCTTCTTATGGAAATTCTACTCACATCCTGTCAGGGAGGTGGAGTTTGTCCTCTTCCCAAGAGAAAAAAATAGAGTCTTTTGACAAGCTTGGCAGAGACATGGGATCCTCAAGAAGGTATACCCCACCTAGCTCCTTGGAAGCACTGTTCCCATTGCTTTTAATGGCTTTCAAAATCCACAGTGAAGTCAGGTGGGAAAGATAATATGGGTTGAGTCTCAATTATGTTTTATTGGAACCATTGATCCATTTTTGCTATCCGCTCCACTAAACCCTTCCCATTACTGTAATAGCTTTTGAACGGTAAGAGCAGGTAACATTTTCAAAAAAGAGGAAAAAAAACGGTAAAAAATGACCGGCCCATTTATAAGCCGACTCCAGAGCGCAGTCACAACCTGTCACCTTCAGCATGGGCTGAGGGATGTACAGACAGTAGGGCATGGAACTTCTCACGTCCCATTGGCTGCTGTTTGCCCGCACTGCTTCCTTAGCTTCTGTCCCCTCCGTCCTCTGCCCATCCACATTGCGAAGGGGGCCCTCACACCCAAAGGACGCTCTGGAGCTGCCAGGTCCTCAACAGTGGAATTTCGAGAAAGTAGGGGGCAAGGGTGGAACTTCGGAAGCACCGAGGGGGGGTAGCAGCCATGCGTGCCAGGACGCAGCTTGCTTTTGATTCCGTACTCCAGACACTACGGGAGCAAGGGGAAAGTGCAGCCAGGCATGAGAGGCATGCATGGCATGCAAATGCTTTCCCCATGCTCTTTTAGCTTCCATAGAATGGGATCAAAAGCAAGCCATGTCCCTGCACACACGGCTCCTTCCTCCCTGTTTTCTGGGGGGTGGGAAGAAAAGAAAAGGAAAAGAAAAGTGAGGATTGAGCCCACCTTACTTTTAAAAACTTTCCGTGGACCCCTTGCAGTGCCCTCACAGACCCTCAGAAATCCTTAGACCACAAGTTAGGAACCAGTGATCTAGACCAACACAGCTACCCCTCTGAAACTGTTTAAAACACAGGTTTTCAAATTCTTGGAGGAATAATTCTTACAGAAATTACAATATGAGGCTGTGGGATCTAGTACAAACACATTAAGCCTATGAACTTTTAGTTCTTCTTACTTTACTACTACATAATTACTAATAATAATGAAAAGGAGTTCCACCAATAATCTGAAATTATTTGTAGTTCTCTCTAAAATCACAAATTCGTTTAATCTGTGAATGGAAGTTAAATCTTTTGGTACGTTATCTCCTGTTGCCCTAGGGACGTGGGCAAGCAATTTAGAATAAAAGTGGCCAATAGTGTGGATGTAAAACGGGGAGAAAGAGTCCCTACACAGAAGAAAGATCCGACCTGAGAGCCGTATCTAATCACCGGTGGATCTCTAGCCACAAATCGGGCATACACAATTTAGGGCCAAACCATGTATTTGAGTAGAATAGTGGAACAGATATGCAATTAACAGCAAGTTTCAACAACCAACCCTCCCTAACCTGAAGAAAGGAGATAGAACAGTTCCCTAGATACATAATGGATATACAAAGCCTGAGGCGATCGATGCCTGCGACCTTCAACCCTTGGGCTATTTGTAAGCCTCTGGGGAGGACATGCAGGGAGATCCCACGGTAGTGAGTCCTCTGTGAAGAGACGACCCCGATATGGATCCTCGATCTGGAAAGGATTGCCCTCTGGACACAGTCTGATCCATCCTTCGACAACACCGTCTTATCCAGTAGGCAGGTAATCCATTGAAGATGATAGGAAAAGAGAGTCCCGGTTCCAGTGACCAATGCAAACAGGAAAACTTTGTGGGTATTTACCACACAAGGGTAGCACAGTTCAAAAGTCCAAGCCTCTGATTACATAGATGGTATCCAAGCTTCAGGCAAACAATACAGAGGAGCAACAAATGAGTAGATCCAAGGTTGGGGAATATCCAAGGACCCAAGCCCTTGATACCTCAGGGCTTTTATTGGCCCAGAGGTGGTAAAAGTATGCTAATGAACCTAGGTGTTGAGTGCAGCTTCCTAGGGGCTGTGTGCAGCGGTTTTGGTGCTGAGTGCACCAGATAGTAACGGATGCACAGCCTGTTTGAGAGGGGTGCACAAGGTGGTACCGTGTGCAAATTAACAGTTTGAGCAGGAAAACCTCCATCATGTAGAGAAAAGGAACTGTCTCTTTCAAAATGGAACCCTCTGAACCAAACTATAATATAGCCCCCTTTTCTAGGGTATCACTCCCAAGGGAATTTGTAACATGAGTTAGACACAAAGATCACTGAAAAGAAAGAGTGGCTACATTGAGATGATCTCTACAAATATTTTAGAGAGTTGTGCATCTGTCTGTCTGTGAGTCCGTTCTTTCAAGAACTCCTCGCAAACAATAAGCGCTAGGGGCACCAAATTCAGAATGCAGCCTCCTCTTACTCTAACTTAAAGCAAGGTCAGGATTTGGTTGTGCCAGTAAAATGGGAAATTCTGGGAATGGGAGTGTTTTCCAGAACGTGGAAAGGGAAGGGAAGGAGAAAGGATACAATACTCACCACCTGGGGCAAGTGCAGAACACAGCTATACTGCAGAATGACCACTGGGGGCAGCCATACCAGTGAGACACTGGCCAGCGGGTGACGAGACTATGCAATGGAGTGGGTAAGTGGTCCTTTTGCCTCAAAATAGTGCCAGGGAAGGGGGGGAAGCCCCCCGACACTCCTACATCCACCCTAGCCCCGCTGTTCCTCCCCACCTGGGATCCCAGTAACCCCTCCTCCCCCTGAAGAGAGGCCTGGAATCATGTCCCAACTTTAGACACCTTGCAGGCCACAGGAGCCAGCCTGCAGAGCCCTGCCCTCCCCCACAGACAGCATGCAGACTGCAGGGCATTAGAGGCCACCCCCCCCCCCCCCCGCCCCCAGGCTACAGGCCATTTATCATATTTTCCAAAACACAAAAACTAAGTTAAGGACCATAGCAACACCGGGTAAATCTTACAGTTAGTCTATATATTAAAATTTTTGAGCTTGGGAGACCAGTCTAACAACTATACCTATTCCCAACACAGAATACCTGATTTAAGTATGCCCCAAATGGCATATAAATACACCATTCTTAGCAATTAAAATGCTTTTTGGCACCTAAAGATATTGTTACAAATTACCCGTTTATTGAATTACACTGAATTACATTGAAATTCAATAGGCTGTGAATATAATTTAAAGAATGTCTAACGAAGCGTGTGGACTGGTCTGATCTAATTAGATGCATATATATTTGTATAATCTCATTGGCTACGTCTACACTGGCATGATTTTCCGGAAATGCTTTTAACGGAAAAGTTTTCCGTTAAAAGCATTTTCGGAAAAGCGCGTCTAGATTGGTAGGATGCTTTTCCGCAAAAGGACGTTTTGCAGAAAAGCATCCGTGGCCAATCTAGACGCGCTTTTCCGCAAAAAAGCCCCGATCGCCATTTTCGCAATCGGGGCTTTTTTGCAGAAAACAAATCTCTGCTGTCTACACTGGCCCTTTTGTGCAAAAGTTTTTCAGAAAAAGACTTTTGCCCGAACGGGAGCAGCATAGTATTTCCACAAAAGCACTGACAATCTTACATGAGATCGTCAGTGCTTTTGCAGAAATTCAAGTGGCCCGTGTAAGCAGCTGGCAAGTTTTTCCGCAAAAAACAGATGATTTTGCGGAAAAACTTGCCAGTCTAGACACAGCCGTAATGTCTTCAGACTCAACCTGACTGGACAATATTTTAACTTTATCTTTAGATTTTTTCTTTTGATAAGTTTAAAGAATCTTTCTTCACCTATATTGTTGCCCAGTGACAGTTCTTCCTCTCACCCCTACAAGTCAGGCCTTTAACTTAAAGAAAAATAATTGCAGTGCTCAGAGCAGTGGTCTCCAACCCTTCTACACCAAAGATCACTTTTTAAATCTCAGAACAGGCGAAGATCTACCGCCCCGCCCCTTCCTTGAAGCCCCGCCCTCTCTATTCTCCTCCTGTCCATCACTCACTATCCCCAACCCTTACTTACACACTCTGATAAACAGTTTATTTTTAAATTATGCGATATATAAAATTAAAATCACGTGTTTATAGTTATGAAATAAATGGTATGTTTTTTATTCATGCTATTTAAATCTAAAATGAAGTATTTATAATTATACATTTCATGGGGTCAGAGTTCTGTGGCTGGGGGCAGGGGAGAGGGAAGAGGGTGCTGGGAGGGCAGGGGACAGGGTTTTGCAGCAGGGGACAGGGTGCCAGTGGGGACAGAGTTCAGGGAATGGGGACAGATTTCTGTAGCTGGGGACAGGGGAGTAGGGACAGGGTGCCAGTGGCAGCAGAGATTCCCCTGCATCTGCCTCCTCCCAGGATTCTTCCCCCCCCCCCTCGCCCCCACAGAGGGAAGCCAGCATATGCCTCCTCAGGGCCCGACTCCGCCTTCTCCCCCCCTCCGCGGGGAAGTGAAACCCCTTGCGTGCCTGCCCCGGGGCCAACCCCACCCTCCCGTGGTGGGTCCAAACCCCCATGGGAGCCTGCCCTGGGGACAACCCCCCCGCTCCCGCGGCAGGGCCAAACTCCCGCGAGTGCCTGCCCCGGGGTCAAACCCCCCTCCCGTGGCGCAGCGCGGCCAACCCCTCCTGCAGCATGGCCAACCCCCATGGGTACCTGACCCGGGGCCAAACCCCCTTCCACAGTGCGGCCCGGCCTGGCCCAGCCCAGCCAAGCCAACTCCCCTGGCTAACCCCTGCCCTCCCATCCCGCAGTGCGGCCAACCCCCGCGTGCGCCTGCCCCAGGGCCAAACCTCCCTCCCACGGCGTGGCCCAGCCCAGCCAAACCCCGGGGCCGACCCCCACTCAACTCACCCCTGCGCTCAACTCACCCCTCCGGCGCTGGCGGCGCAGGGAAGCCTCCACACTCCCCCTGCGGGGCCAACACTCCCTCCCCCAGCACGCAATAGAGCTGTGGGAGGGGAGCAGCCCATGCACTTCCGGAACCCCCGGAAGTGACGCGGGCTTCAGACAGGACTTCCATCCACCCCGCGGGAAGCTGACACTACATTAGAGGTAGGTAGTGGAGCTTCTCGGGGTTGAGGGGAAAATAGAAGGTGGGGTTGCCCGAACGCCTCGTGATCGACCAGTCGATCATGATCGACAGGTTGGTGACCATGGGCTCAGAGCACCCCATGTAAAGCAACAAACAAATTAGCTCAATATCAGAGCATCCACACTATCAAGCCTGTTATTTCAATATAATAACTCCTGCTTTCCATGAGGAATAACATTTATTTCAAAACAGCTATTTCGAAATAGTGGTAGAGTGGATGCTCCACTGCTGCTATTTTGAAATAACTACTCCCCCGAGTCATTCAGAGTAATTACTCCCCAGTGGTTCCTGGGGCTCTAAGTTGAGCTAGTATGTCCACATTAAGGGAGCCTGCCTTGGATAATTTTGAGGCTTCCCCATAGTGTGGACATGCTATACTGAAATGGTTATTTTGCAAGTTATTATTTTGAATTAAGTTATTTCAAAATAATTTCCTAGTGTCAACATGCCCTCGGTGTTGATTATGTGCATTAAAAATCCTACATAATTTTAGAATTATATGATAAGATTTTCTCTCTTACTCTGTCACAATCTGTTGGGTCATCTGTGCATTTTACTGGACCAACTTCTGTTGATAAAAAAAAAAATCAAGCTTTTGAGCTTTTATTTAGTTGGTCCAATAAAGGATATTACCTCACTCACCTTGTTTCTCTCCTGGAACTAACACAGCTATGACAACATTGCAATAGAAGCTCAAAGACAAATTAGTTCTTGTCAATACTAGGTCTTTGAGCCTTCATTCCCAATGGATGTAGCTTCATCCATAGCCTCATCCCTCTAAGTCAGGGGTGTGCAAAAATTTGTGAAGTGGTCCCATGGCAAAGTTAAGGTATGTGGTCATGGGCCAGCTCTGGGTTCCCCAGAAGGGGCAGAACTGCATGTAGAAGGGGTGGGGCTGGAGCTACCGAGAGAGAGAGAAAGCGTGTGTGTGTGCTGGCTGCTGCTGGCTAAGTTTCTGAGAACAGCCACATTCTGTCTCTAGGGAAATCCATCCTGCTTGGTTGTCTCCTCCCACCCCCACCTCTGTTCTGCACTTCTGAGTCATATGCTTCAGATTGGAGCAGCTCTCTACAATACCAGCTCTGTAGAGATAGGTACAGAGGCAGGGGAACACCCTGACTTCAGCTCTTCCCTCACCACTGCACTGCTCCCCCCCAGCTATCAGGAGAATCCTGGAAGCAGCTTGGCTGCAGGATGGACCAAGGTGCAGGGAGGGGCATCTGGACACACACTGCCAGCTATAAGTAAGCACCTCTGCTAATCTACTGAGGGGGAGTGAGCTGAAGAGAAATGCATGGCAGGCCAGATCCAGCACCCTGGCCAGAGTTTGCTTTAAGTGGTTTCCATTATATACAGCTGCAATGGGCAATCTAGGCTAGTTAGTGGGCTGCATGATTGTCATAGCCAAGATGATCTCCTGGGATAGGGTAGTTTTACTAACTGAACAGCATTTGCATACCTAGAATTTGTGGGGAGTGCTGATTGAATCACTGCAGCACTTTAACTGGATACAGGGGGAGCGCACTGCTCTCTCAGTCACTGTTGAGTGCAATCAGCACACATCCCACTTCATGTACCCGTGTTTTACGTGCATGTCACTTTAATAATACTGGTAGGAAAAAAAGCTATGCAGATGGAAACCAGCAGAATCTGGCAGCCCTGCTCATGGGCAACAATAAATAAAAAGTCTCATGGGCCACACATAGAACTTCAATGGGCTACATGCTGCCCATGGGCTGCAGGTTGCCCACCACTGATGTACAATATTTAGTTTTGGTTGAATGACTCTGAACACCCCCACTATACAAATTGCTGCTGTACCCCGGGCTTTGCCAGTGGATGATATTGTGTATACAGATCTTTAGAAGAGATTAAGTGTTTTGGGATACACAATGTAGTGGTAAAAAGCATGAGCTTATAAAACATTATTTATGTCTCATTCTTGAATGACAACTTAATGCTGTTCTCTGGTTTTCTCGTTAAAAGCTATTGAACAGATATAGGTTCCAGTTTATATTAAAAGTGATAGTTTATTGCAATTGGGCAATAGTAAAATGGTATCTGTATTTTATTAAGGCAATATAGGATTGGCATATCCCACATATAGGCTATGTCTACACTTGTGGGTTCTTGCACAAGTATGGCCGTTCGTGCGCAAGAATCTGCAGAGCGTCCACACTGCCTGCCCGCTCTTGCGCAAGAAAATTTACAGTCCGGCATGGTAAGAGAGGGCTTCTTGCACAAGAACTACACTCTTTTTTCACAGGTGTAAGCCCTCTTGTGCAGGAGCTCTTGCGCAAGCGGGCAGTGTGGACACTCGGCAGGGATTTCTTGTGCAAGAAAGCCCTATGGCTAAAATGGCCACCAGAGTTTTCTTGTGCAAGAGAGTGTCCACACTGCCATGGGCGCTCTTGCGCAAAAGCACAGCTCGCACATGGCAGTGTGAATGTTTACTTGTGCAAGACTTCTTGCACAAGATGTTCTTGTGCAAGAAGCCGCGAGTATAGACATAGCCATCCTCAATATTATCTGCTGCAGCCATATTTTTTGGAACTACAGTAAAACTCCGATGGTCCGGCATCTGACAGTTCGGCACTCCTGATGATCTGGCACCATCAGGAACCCGGAAGTGCTCGGGGCAGCCAGACCATTGGAGCTGCTCTGCCCCCAGCTTCCCCAATTCAGCCGCTGCTAAAACTGACCAGCGCTGAATCCGGGAAGCAGGGGGCAGAGCAGCTGGGGTGCTGCCGGGTAGGTCCAGTAGCGCTGCCCCTCAGGGCTGCGGGACCAACCCAGCAGCACCCTAGCTGTCCCTGATTCAGCCGCTGATGAAATTGACCAGCGGCTGACTCCAGGAAACCTGGGGCAGAGCAATTCTGCCTCTGGCTTTCTGGAGTCAGCCGCTGATCAGTTTCAACAGCAGCTGACTTGGGGACACCTGGGGCAGAGCAGCTGGGGTGCTGCTGGGTTGGTCCAGTAGCGCCGCGCCTCGGCGCTGTGGGACCAACCCAGCAGCACCCCAGCTGCTCTGCCCCAGGCGTCCCAATTCAGCCACTGCTAAAACTGACCAGGGCTGACTCCAGGAAGCCTGGGGCAGAGCAGCTCTGACTCTGGCTTTCTGGAGTCAGCCGCTGATCAGTTTCTGCAGCGGCTGACTTGGGGACACCTGGGGCAGAGCAGCTGGAAGGCTGCTGGGTTGGTCCCACAGCGCCAAGGGTCGGCACTACCGGACCAACCCAGCAGCACCCCAGCTGCTCTGCTGCAGGCGTCCCCGATTCAGCCGCTGCTGAAACTGACCAGCAGCGGCTGAATCGGGGACTCCTGGGGCAGAGCGGGACTATCAGAAGGGAGGGCTATGAGGGGATCTGGGGTAGCATTCCCCCACCCCACCCCAGACTCCTCATAGCCCCCCTTCTGATAGTCCGGCATATCTGATAATCCGGCACCCCCTGGGTCCTAAAGGTGCCGGATTATCAGAAGTTTACTGTAGTTAACCAATGTGAACTAAGGGGTACTGCAAAAGAGTTCATGTTTTCTCTGCTTTGATGTCAACTCCTGTAGTACATTAGCACAGTCCAAAGAACATTCAAAATATACTTAAGACTTTATAAAGTGACATGGGGAGGAACCACCTTTCCCATCAGTGTTGGAAGAATGTGTTCTGTAATTCAAATTTAAGAGCAAAGAGTTTCTTAGATTAAGAGACTCAAAAGTGAATAGAATAATGACATACATTTGACTCTCATTTACTATTGTTTCATTCTTGTGTCTACCATTTGTCATGAGTATTATATATAGTTGCATTCCTGCTAGCACTTGATCCATATGTTAATTCAACAACATCCTTGACATTTGGGAGCAGTGTTCCCTCTAATCTTGTCCATCCATGTGCAAATTTTGTCCATCCATATTCAGAATAAATTTTATGTGCACCAAGACATGTGTGACCAGTGGCGGATATAGGGCAGGGCGAGCGGGGTGGCCGCCCTGGGCCCCATGCTTCAAGAAGCCCCACGCATGCGCCATGTCAAAGGGGGAGCCCCACAAAATTGTGCTGCCCTGGACCCCACAAAATCCTCATCTGCCCCTGTGTGTAACTGTGCAGCAACAGCAAAAACAAAACACCTAGCTATAGGTGCTCTGCTAATCAGCTGAGCGGCATTTGAATCTCTCCCTCGTGGCTGCAGAAACACACAACTTATTAGGAACACTGCAGCTGGTAGAAGTGCATGAGAAGCCCTTTATTAGCCAATTTGGTTTTGGTACTGACAGTACATTCTGTATGCTTTATGAAAATATGCTTATGATATGAATGTCTTTTTATATTTAATTAAATCACTTTTGTTTAGTAATAAACCCTGTGTAAGTAATTATTACCAGGAGCGGGGGAGGAACAGGACAAGGAGGCTGTGCAAAGCTCTCTTTACATTGAGGAAGATGGCAAATTTCATGAGCTTACTCTATACAGGACAGCTAAGACAGCGTTATTTAGGGTACAACTCCCAGAGGGGCTGTGCACTTGAGTGCTGGGAAAAGATCTCACACGGAATTGCTTTCAGTGTATGTCTGCAGCCTTGAGGTGTGGCCTTGTCCCAGTGTCTCAGCTGAAGCCGGGTAAAGAAATAAGCTTAGCAAGACACGGTTACACACTGCCCAGGCTGTCAGGGGAAACAGGCTCAGTAGCAGCTCAGCATATCAGGTGACAATCTCAAGGTGGTCCCAACCTATCACACTAAGTGCTGCACAATTTATATCTGTAATTGAAAAGAATAAGATTAAAGGCAAATAATACATTGCTGTCTATATACAACAATGGATTTATGGACAGGAGACCAAGTATGAAAAGTAGTGTGTGTTGCTTTCCCTGTGTGACAGGGTGGTCTGGTCACCACTAGGATTAGCACTGAAAGATCAACACCCCTTTCTCTGGTTGCATACAATATCTCCTTTCTTCTCTCAGCCTACAGGCCCTCTTTTGCTTTAGGAACTGCCACTTGGTGACTTGACCCTCCAGCCAGATCACTGTGTTTTCCCCTTCTGGAAACTAAAGCCTCACTGCACTTCCTCAGTTATAGGTGACATTTCCACATGGTGCAGCATCCTTAGTAGCTGGCAGGAGAAACACTCCAATTGCCAGCTCAAGTACTTTCTAGTAAGCAACCACAATTTGTTCCCTTTTAATCCTTTCTGTATACTCCTGAGCATCTAGCATCACTTACCACGCAGTTTGCCAGCCTCCATTTTCCTTCTCCCTGGGAGCGATTGCAGACTTTCCCAGCAGCTCCCAAGGCTGCCAATTTTGTCTTGATAGAGTATGCCCAACTCCTTTCTCCCCAGCTGGACTCCCTCACTCAGTCAAGAGATTATTAAGACAATTGATTCCCCTCAGCTATGGCCTGTCATGTTATTTAACCCTCTTCTGACTCTAAATTAATCCTTTCTGGGCAATTGTATTTTGATCACCACATCACTAGAGCCCTACCCAGATACAAAATGTGTATCTGCATCCAATCTGTGATCCACAAACATGATCCATGAATATCCATATCTGTGAATGCAGATTTCTGCAGATTTTTTCTGGGTTCACCCATCAATCCCAGGATATTCAAAAAGGAGGAGATCATGAATAGCACTTCTCTCTTTTTATGTAATTCCAAAATAGCTTTTCCACAAAAGGTTTCAACAAAAAGAAAATAGAATGTGAAACAGATTTTTAACAGTTTAATAGTGTTCATATTTTTTCTGGTTCATTCTTTGCTGTAGATTCCAATAACCTATTGTTTTTCCAAATTCAGGTTGACTGATTAAGTGTTGAGAATGTGAGAATGTGGGAGTGCATACAATTACTCATGAGGGGTAGTCAGAAATGAGTTTACATGACCAGGGCTTTCCATGAACTTAGCCAGGCAATCAGTCTTTGAAAAGAAAAAAAAAAAAGATAATGACTATGTTGCACTTTACTCCTCAACTGAAAAAGACTGGAGTTTTACAAGAAGTGATCATCACATACAAAAAAAAGTGTTATCATGTGGTTTGCTAACAATCCAATTTCTGGGGAGATCATTTAACAAACAGGGGATTGCATAGTTTGTAGTTTCTGTAAGACAAGCTCATTGAGCCTACCATGGGGTGTTTGCATTCCTCAATCTCTCTCCCCACCTCAAACTCTCTACACTACCCTCCCATACTCTATTTCAGGGACTTCCTGCAACTCCCAATATCCTCTCATGCCTAGGCTTTGTGCTCCCCTCTCCCATTTCCAGCTCCATCATATCCTAGGTTCCCAAAATCTCTCCCCCCCCAGGTTTTATGTACCCCCTATTTTCCCTTGTGTCAGCAGCTCTGTGTCCCCCCCACACATCCTCCCCCTTACCACAGAGGTAAGTCCTTTGCAAGCTTGGGCAATTTATTTCAATGCAGAAAATGTAAAACTTTTTACTTCAGAATCAATTTGTAAAAACTTGTAACAGTCTACTCATAATATCCTATTAGTACATATAATTTTATATTCAGTCCCAGACAACCTAGCTTATACTTTAATTTGGGATAATTTTCTTCTGTTCCATTTTTACTATATAGCCATATAATGTTAAATGGAGCAGAATCTTACTAAATTGATTTCTATTTCCTAATCAAAACAAAATAAACTATAGCTCCTGTTTTATATGCCATTTGAGGTTCCCTTTATTGTCAAATTCCTTCCACATCTGGTAAGCAGCTTTCAGCTTTAGAAGAAGTAATGTGTCCTTATTTCCTTTCTTCAAAATATTTGTATGTTGTGCTCTCTTTCAGGTATCTTGATATTCTGACACAGTAATTACAAATTGGATAACTCACCAAGGCTAAACAACCCCATAACAG
Organism: Pelodiscus sinensis; assembly: GCF_049634645.1. Lineage (NCBI taxonomy): Eukaryota > Metazoa > Chordata > Testudines > Trionychidae > Pelodiscus > Pelodiscus sinensis. The sequence goes on from NC_134718.1 coordinate 41,627,578, forward strand.
GAATATACTAAGGACTCTAACACACAAAGGCTACGTCTACACTGGCATGATTTTCCAAAAATGCTTTTAACGGAAAACTTTTCTGTTAAAAGCATTTTCGGAAAAGCACAACTAGATTGGCAGGATGCTTTTCTGCAAAAGCACTTTTTGTGGAAAAGCATCCGTGGCCAATCTAGACGTGGTTTACCGCAAAAAAAACCCGATCACCATTTTCGCGATCGGGCTTTTTTGCCAAAAACAGTACTGTGCTGTCTACACTGGCCCTTTTGTGCAAAAGTCTTTCAGAAAAAGACTTTTGCCTGAATGGGAGCAGCATAGTATTTCCGGAAAAGCACTGACGATCTTACATGAGATCGTCAGTGCTTTTGTGGAAATTCAAGCGGCCAGTGTAGACAGCTGGCAAGTTTTTCCGCAAAAGCAGATGATTTTACAGAAAAACTTGCCAGTCTAGACACAACCAAACTGTAAACAGCTCTGACCCACTCAATAATTCCTGATCATTTTAACATTTATTATTAACATAACTACACCTGGAAGTTGTCAAAAAACTTAACTGACCAGTTTCTATATCACAATATTGATCTACCAGTTTATGCAAAGATTTTCTTGTTTTGAATATTAAATCAAGCAATTTTAATAGAATTAAGTTGTGAGAGATGATAAAAAGACATAAGTCATCAATCCAGCTCTCTGACAATGCAGGATTGTTCCCAATAGTACATTCTCATGGGTATTATAGAGTCACACTGTCCCTTTCCATTCCAATTTGAAGTGACTTAAATTCTATCCTGATTTTTCTGACTGTAAGTTTGTGGGTTGTGTTTGCCTTTGGTTAGCCAAAGTATTCTTTTCTGCTTTTTACTGCCGTTTTTAAACCAGTTTCCAGTAAATGCATCACTTATGGGAGGATTTTGGAGCGAGAACAGAGAAAGAAGAAATATGGCCTCCAAATACCATAGACCTTAGGGCTATGTACGGACTTGAATAGAAGTTCCAATTCTATGATTACAAAGCTGGAAGAGACCTCATGAGGCCATCTAGTCCAACCCCTTGCTAGAAATAGAACCAATCCCAACTAAATCGTCCCAGCCAGGCCTTTGTCAAGCCAGGATTTAAAAACCTCTAGCTTAAGTCTACACTGGTGGGTTATTGCGCAAGTATGGCCATTCTTGCGCAAGAACCCGCAGAGCCTCCACACTGCCTGCCCGCTCTTGCGTGCTAAGAGAGGGCATCTTGCACAAGAGCTATGCTCTTTCTTAACAGGTGTAAGCTCTCTTGCACAGGCGCTCTTGTGCAAGAGGGCAGTGTGGATGCAAGAAGCAAAGGCTCCTTGCCCAAGAACTGGCCTCCGGGAAAAAAAAAACACAGGTGGCCTCTCCAACACTTCATACGCGCAATCAGCACTCGCTGGTTCCCCCCAGCCGGCCTCCCCTTAAAGGCACAGGCACCCAGCGGAACTGCATTCCACATGCAGCCCTGGGAACTGCCAGAGGGAGCGATGGCAGCTGCTCAGCCACAGCCAGGTCCCTCAGGCCCCACCCAGGAGCTACCCCAGAGCACTCAGCAGCCCCACAGGGGCACCAAGTGGCAGGCTCCATGCTGGGGCACCGCTGAGGTCCAGGCCCTCCTAGACCTCTGGGACCAGGAGGAGGACCTCCAGAACCCCAGGTCCAGGAGGAGAAACGCCAACATCTTTGCCCGGATGGCCCAGGCACTGACCGCACAGGGACACCCGGCCCAGACTCTGGAACAGGTCCGGGCCAAAGTGAAAGACCTGAGGCTCACCTACGTGTGGGCCAGTGAGAGTGGGGGCGGTGGAGCCACTGCTTGCCTCCACTACCACCCCCTGCTCAGGATCTTGGGCGACACAGGGGGCTGAGGCCCTGCAGGCCATGGTGGACTCAGCTGTGGCCACCCCAGTGGTCCGGCCAATGGACCCAGAGGAGGAAGAGGGCAACCGGTCCACTGAAGAGGAGGAAGAGGATGGCAGCCAGAGCTCACCAGCCCGGTCCAGCAGCCACGAAGTGTCCCGGGCCTCCTCGGAGGCTGGCGAGGGATCATCTGGTGAGTGTTGCGGCTGCCACTTGCAAGTGTGCAGAGGGCAGGGGGACCACGGGGTGGGGGAGAGGGCACATACACTGCACAGCCTGGCCGGATGCTGCGCAATGGCATGTAGCATGTGCAACCTCGTGCAGCCAGACTGAGTGGCACATGAACACAGCAGCCAGCCCCAGCACATGCCTGGGACCCTAGGGGTCACACAAACCCAGCCCGGGGGGGGGGGGGAAGGGGAGGTCCAGCCGGGAGCAGCCCAGCCCCAAGGGTGCAGGCCGGACCCCACGCAGCCCAAGGATCCTGCACACAGCACGCATCCATGGCCACCTATGGGACACAGTAGCTGCCCCAGGGAAAGGCACAACAGGCCCCTCCACCACATGTGGCCCCCCAGGGGTCCCCACGCCACCTCAGGGCCCCCTGCTGCCCATAGGGGACTCCCCCCATGCCGGTCTCACCTGTTCCCAGGCATTGTGGCATGTGTGGTGGCACAATGAGGGCACAGGGCACCCGGAACACCATGGGGCAGGGGACACTGAGCATCTTGCTCTCATCTGCTTCCTCTCCAGTGGGATCCCCTGCCAGCGAGGGACCTTCCAGCTCCATCCTGCCAGCACCGAGGAGCCAGTGCCCATCGCAGCATACCCGGGACCGCCACCACGTGCTCTGCCGCCACATCTGCGCCATTGAGTGCATGGAGCACTCCCTCACCGCCAAGATTCGCACAGACGAGGAGTGGCGGGAGCAGGTGTGGAGCCAGTACCTCGAGCACTGTGACTGCATGTATGCCCTCCTGGGCACAATCAGCGGGGGCTCTGTGCCGCAGCACAGAGTGGCCAGTCCTACCTCCCCCTCCACTGCCCTGACTTGCCCAGCCCCCCCGCCTTCCTCCCTGCTGTGCTCGTGCCCCATCCTGAGCCCCCCCCACTGTGCACATGCCCCATCCTGCTGCCTCCTCCTCCCCACTGTGCTCGTGCCCCATCCTGCAGCCCCCCCCCAACCTCGGCACTTCCTGGTGCAGCTTGTCCCAACCCGGCACAAGGGGCACAGGCGCCCTTGCTCCCATGGGGGTGGGAGAGGCCTCTCCTCCCACCCATGAGCCCCTCCCAGTTCAGAGCCCCCTACTCCCCCCTCCCCACAGTCCACCCCCTTCCCCTTGTAAATAAAAGTGCCTCATGTTAACCGAGTGTATGTTATTTATTGGGAGGTGAGGGAAGGGGTGGTGATGGGAGTGGGAAGTGGGGGGTAGAGGTGTAGGCACAGTCTACTGTGGGGCCTGGTCCAGCATCACCCAGAGGGCTTCCCAGACCCGCACCCCATCGCGGTTGGCCTGCTGGGTGGCAGCCATCTGGGGCTGCTGGTAGGCCTGGCCCTCACCTGCCATCCACCCCGAGAAGAAGGCCTCCCTCTTCCCCTCAATAATATTATGCAGCACACAGCATGCTGCGGTGACCTCTGGGACGTGCTGCACCCCTCATGTCCAGGCAGGTCAGGAGGCACCTGAAGTGTGCCTTCAAACGCCCGAAGGTGCACTCCACAGGGTTGTGGGCCTGGTCCAGGTGAGCGTTAAAGGCGGCCTGGTTGCGGTCCAGTTGTCCCGTGCATGGTTGCATCAGCGAGGCCATCGGGGGTAGGCCGCATCCCCCACAATGCAGACCGGCATCCTGACAGCCCCGATGGTGAAGTCCCGCTGGGGGAAGTAGGTGCCTGCTTCCAGCCTGTGGAACAGGCCTGAGTGCTGGAAGATGTGGGCATTGTGGGCCCAGCCGGACCACCCCACGTAAATGTCCTGGAACCAGCCGTGGTGATCCACGAGGGCCTGGAGCACACCGAGCAATAGCCCTTCCGATTGATGAACTTGGCTGCTCGGTGCTCCGGCGCCCAGAAGGGGATGTGGGTCCCGTCCACGGCTCCCTCGCAGTTCGGGAATACCAGGTCACAAGGACGGATGACCCTCTGGAGCGGCACCTCATTGATGGTGCAGAGGGGCACATGGGAGCACAGAGGATGAACGGAATGAGACACAGTAGGTACATGGTCCCTTGGGGTGTGCTTGCCCTCCCTTTAATGGCCCCTCCCCCCATGCAGGCCAGGGCCCTCTGCCCCTGGGGTTCCCCCCCCCCACCAGTGGGGCTGTGTGCAGAAGGGACAGCGTGACTCCCTGGATGTGGAGCTTCCTTCTGCCCCTACAGCCTCCCCCCCCGAGTCTGGCCCCTTCCCTCCCCCAGAGCAAGCCCGTGGTCCACCAAGGGCCTTACCTGCCAGATGACTGAACTGACAGTGGACCTGCCCGCCCTGAACTGGGTCCCCATGGAGTGGTAGCTGTCTGGGATGGCCAGTTTCCAGAGGGCGATCGCGACCCTCTTGTCCATGGGGATGGTGGGGCATAGGCGGGTGTCCTACCTCTGGAGCACAGGGGTGAGCAGGTGCAGAGCTCGTGGAATGTCCCCTTGCGCATCTGAAAGTTCTGCACCCAGTGCTGGTCGCCCCATTGTCCCAGCACCAGGCACTGCCACCAGTCCCTACTGGTGTGGCTCCACAGGCGCCTGTCGGTGGTGAGGTTGGGGTGCCCAAGCGCAGCTGTAGCATTCATCTGGTCCAGCACATGCTGCCCAGTCTCCAGGTCCTGCTGGAGCAGTGTGGGTCCCTGCTGTAGGACCTCCACAGCCTCAATGATGGCCGTGAGGGGACATTGCTGGGTGGTGTCCTCCTCCGGCTCCATGGCCGTAAAGAGGGCAGCGACGGTGCTCAGGGGCACTTGCCAAGGGCCAAGGTGGAGGGCCCGGCTGTGGTTCTCAATGCCTCACTGAGGTGCCTCAGCACGCAGCCACAGGGAAACGGCTGTCCAGAGGTCCCTTTAAGAGCATTTCCCAGTTGGGGTCCGGCACATGCCCACAGACTCCGCTGGTGACCTCTTGACATGGCCGAAGTGGTTCCGGGGCCAAGGTCTCATGCAAGGGCATCCTGCCATTGTGGACGTTTTCTTTCGCAAAAGCTCAGTGTTCTTGTGCTGCACTTCTGGCCAGCGTGGATGATCTCTTACACAAGATATGCTTGCGCAATAGCTGCCAGTGTAGACATAGCCCTAGGGTTGGAGATTCCACCACCTCACTAGGTAACCCATTCCAGTGCTTCACCACCCTCCTAATGAAATAGTTTTTCCTAATATTCAACCTGGACCTTCCCCACTGCAACTTGAGACGATTGCTTTTCATTCTGTCATCTGTCATCACAGAGAACAGCCTCTCTCTCTCCTCTTTGAAACCCCACTTCAAGTAGTTTAAGGCTGCTATCATCCCCCGCTCATTCTTTTCTTCTGTAGACTAAATAAGCCTAAATCCCTCAGCCTGTCCTCATAAGTCATGTGCTCCAGTATTTTTCCACATCATCTGTCATTAGGTTATCTCCCTCATTCAGTGGAGTTCCACACTTTCCCTGATTACCTTCTTATTGCTAACATGCCTGCAGAAAACTTTCTTGTTACCTTTCACATCCCATACTAGCTGCAATTCCAGTTGTGCTTTGGTCTTCCTGATTACACCCCTGCATTCCTGAGCAATATATTTATACTGTTCCCTAGTCATCTGTCCAAGTTTCCACTGCTTGTAAGCTTCTTTTGTGTGTTGAAGCTCACCAAAGATTTCATTGTTAAGCCAAGCTGGTCATCTACCATATTTGCTTTTCTTACTGCATACTGGGATGGTCTGTTTCTGTGCCTTCAATAAGGCTCCTTTAAAATACAGCTAGCTGTCCTGGACTCCTTTCCCTCTTCATGTTAGCGCCTTCACCATATGTGCTGACCAATCTCCAGCATTGCTCAGTCTTTCTTTGCCCCTAGCTACATGAATCTTGTATGAATTGTGTTGCCATTAGCTCCTTTGTCCACCTTCCACATTGTTCTCCTACTCCCTAATTAAGTGGAGCGGGCTAGCAATGCAAGTATGTACTGATGGTACTATGTGGGCTTGTGCAGCCTGTGCTGCAGGGTCTTCATTGTTATTTTCAGCCTTGCCCACTAAATTAAAACCAGTGTGGGGATTGCCTGCACAAGCTGCGATCACACCTTTGATTGCAGTGTGGATATATCTGTATGCAAGTATAAGAGCTATATTTATTTACATGTATGCCTCATGTTTCTCTCAGATATTGACATATTTGTACAACTGCTGTTTATTGGCTGTACCTGAGTGAAATTGACAGAGAGGTGCTTCACCTTTAGCTTGCTCGGAACACTGCTTCCTCTTCTGCAAGTTCAAAGGCCTATCTGCTTTTCCTTATTCTTTTGGATCTTCTCAGTGTTTTACAGTGCAAGGGAACATAGGGTCCTTTGAGTTAAATGTTCAGTCTGTGGCTTCCACTTAGCACTTTCAAAATTGTAAACACACACACACACATATATGCACAACTGGCACTTACACTTTGCAGATGCAAATCCTGCATATGCATGCAGTTGATCAATTCTAATTCTTGTAGGTATTGCAAAAGCCACAAAGACAAATGGGTTTGGCAGGTATAGATTCTTAAATTTGCACATGCAGGTGTTTGCACATGTATCACAGATTTATACATGCTTCCACACAACAATATATATTGTGGCAAAGTTCTGGCTGTGCTCATAGGTCCTGTGCTCCTTAGGTTGTTATTATATACCTCAGAGGCTCACTGTGACCCTCTATGTTGCCTCATGTTTTTCTAGAGGTCAGGGTTACAGCTTATTGAGCCATTTTCATCATTGGCAAAATCAATGAATGGGAAGGGGGAGATCCCTCTTTAATTCTTGGAATCCTTTTCCCAGAATTAGTTCCTTCTGTGGTATGGGGAAGGAAGAGACCCAGACCCACCCACTATTCCAGGTTCTGGCCCAGGGACCTTAGGAAGCAGTAACTGCTCAGGTTCTTCCCCTCTTGCAGCCTTTTCCCTGGGCTGCTGCCCCAAATGCTCCTTTAGGACCTTTCTGCTGGTAGCTAGCTAGCTAGCTAGCTAGCTAGCTAGCTAGCTGACTGACTGACTGACTGACTCCTTCCCTTCTCCACAAACACACTTCCTCCTCTCAGTCCATCCCTCTTCTCCTTTCCTTACATGGGAGGAACCTTTTATAGCAGCTCCCCAGGCTTTAATTGGCTGCAGGTGTCTGATTAGCCTGTTCCCTCAGACCAGCTATGAACTAGCCTCAGGTGTCTGGCTGCCATAATTATGTGTCAGCACACTCTGGCTATGTCTACATTGCCCCCTCTTGCACAAAAAAATAGGCCAATGAGGCAAAATATGGCATATTGCCATGCCTCATTTGCATAATTAATGAGGCTCTGTTTTTGCGCAAGAGGCTTTTGCACAAAAAGGAGCCATCTGCATGGCTCCTTTTTGCGCAAAAAAACCCTCTTGCGCAAGAGCCGTTCTTCCTGAAAAAAAGAGGAAGAATGGCTCTTGCACAAGAGGGTTTTTTTGCACAAAAGCCTCTTGTGCAAAAATGGAGCCTCATTAATTATGCAAATGAGGCACGGCGATATTCCATGCTTCGACTCATTTGCATTTTTTTTGCACAAGAGGGGGCAGTGTAGACATAGCCTCTGAGTTTGAGGGAATAGAAAACTTTTTATCCATTGCCTTGAATATCTGCCCTCCATTAGAGTGTGACAGCCCGCTGGTCTGGATTTGTCACTATCAAAAATTTTGCTACATAATACTTAAGAAGAGGACAAACTGCATCTTCCATTCTCCCAATTTATATCTAGGCATATAGGCAGCATGCAGGAAAATTGTTCTGCTCAAAATTTTTGCTCAAAGTCTGCTCAAAATAGTTCTGCCAATGAAGAAGCAGAGATCCAGGGATTTTTTCCCAGTAAAACTAAGATAAACAGGTCTGACCTTAAGTTATAGCTTGGAAAGTCATGCTGGAAGAGAAAGGACATTTGTAGTAAGTAACCTCCTCTTCCTCCTCCATGCCCACTGATGGAGAGGGGATAAGACTCACTCAAATTCTAGAGCTTACACAGGAGATGCCCAGTTCTATTCCTCTTCATGGCATCAAGTGGCTACTTGTTTTGCTCATGCTTAAGGCCAGCCTTACATAAAGGCTATGTCTACACTGGCATGATTTTCTGAAAATGCTTTTAACGGAAAAGTTTTCCGTTAAAAGCATTTTCGGAAAAGCGTGTCTAGATTAGCAGGACGCTTTTCCGGAAAAGCACTTTTTGTGGAAAAGCGTCCGTGGCCAATCTAGACGCGCTTTTCCGCAAAAAAGCCCCGATCGCCATTTTCGCGATCGGGACTTTTTTGCGGAAAACACTACCGTGCTGTCTACAGTGGCCCTTTTGGGCAAAAGTCTTTCGGAAAAAGACTTTTGCCCGAACAGGAGCAGCATAGTTTTTCCGGAAAAGCACTGATGATTTTTCATTAGATCGTCAGTGCTTTTCCGGAAATTCAAGCAGCCAGTGTAGACAGCTGGCAAGTTTTCCCAGGAAATCAGATGATTTTCCAGAAAAACCTTGCCAGTGTAGACACAGCCAAAGAGAATAGCTATTTTTTCTGGGACAGGGTGGGAGCTAATGAACTGCTGGTAAAAAAACTATGTGACTGGCAAGCAAAACTGATGAGTAAAGTAGACTTCTAGGACTCACAAAAATACCACCTTTTTCTCTGGAGTTCCCATATATGCTATTCCAGATTACAAAATTTCTCTTTTCTTTTTATTAAACAAAAAAAACCACTGGACTATGTTGCCATATGGCAGAAATAATGACTGTTGTCTAACAGTGTTGTCATATTTCAAATGTACTTTTCATAATATGAGCTATGCTCTCTTTCCTATTACATAATTAAGATACTGTTTAATGAAAAGAAGCATCACCATTTGAATAGGTACATTATACAGACATGATTCAGTGCAAAATATTCTGGTTTAAGGGCTTCCCTGATGTAGAAGCAATAAAATAACATAAAATTAAATTTAATCAAGATTTTAACAATACTAAAGCTAGAACAGAAATATTTAAACCTTTCATTACGCTTAGTGTGATTTGCAAGCTAAACAAAGTTTTCTTGTAAAATCTGAATCTAAAATTAAACTGCATAGCACAAATTAAGAAATTCCATAAATAGGTGGACCTTCACAATATTTTTTCTTTTTTAATTAAAAAGCTTTTTCTCTAAGTTCCTGATTGGCACCTGATTGTGATTGAATAGGTTTTATGGTACCTTAAGGTATATTTCCTCTTATTGTGAAAATAAAAATATAAAGTAATTAGGTATTTTATGTGCCTGGATAAAAAATATACCTACCACCATAGAACAGCATGCTTTTAATCATTCAAATAGCTCTAAATTGCCTTTTATTCTCTGCACAATTGCCCAGATCAACTTTCAAAGCAATTGCTATTAATTATAGTGACACCTGCTGATGTTTTTGCTGTGCTCCCTTTGCTGTGATAGTCCTCCATCAAACATTCCTCTCTCACCCTGCAGTTCTCTTTTCAATATAACCCTCCTTCATTAGTAAGGCTAGTCTTTGTTCTTAATATGATGCATGTTGATTTCCAAGATAACATTTAAACTTCAGTCAATACCAGAAATGCATCGAAGATACCCTCACAGTTTACTTTTCTAATCAGCTAGTTCAGAATCTTTTAAGTTCTGCTGATTACGAAACTGATGGCATTGAAGCCCACTTAATAGTGACATAAGTTTGAAATAAATAAACAAAAACAAATTGTTAATGGGTTTGATCTTTCAAAGCAACATAAGCACCCAGTCACAAAGAACCTCTTCCCCCAGGCTCAGCAAAGAGAGAATTAATACATAATTAAGCTCTTTGCTGGGTCAGAGCATTGGAGCTACCCTTTCTCCCCATGTGGGGGAGGGATAGCTCAGTGTTTGAGCATTGGCCTGCTAATCTCAGGGTTGTGAGTTCAATGCTTGAGAGGGCCATTTAGGGATCTGGGTCAAGTCTGTCAGGGATTGTACTTGGTCCTGCTGTGAGGGCAGTAGACTGTACTTGATCTTTCAAGGTCCCTTCCAGTTTTATGAGATAGGTATCTCTTCTTATATTAAATTAAACATAACACATTGCAATGACTCCCTGAGCAGTAATAAGCCAAGGGAGGACAGTATGATGAATTTGCTAATAGTGAACCTAATACATCTTTGCTTTGGAAAATTATTAAGAGGGGAAGGTATTAAAGTAGTTGGCTAGATGCCCTGGGAAGTGTTTGGCAGTTGGAGGCAACTGGCACACCTATCAAGAGCCAGAGCTTTAGGTAACAGGATTGGAAACATCTATAGTCCTTGCCTGAGAAGTAAAACACAAAGAGCGTATACTCCCAAGGACTGTTTAGGAAAAAGGCTTGTGTGTTCACAGCAGCACAATGACCCCAAGGGATGAGTAGAAAAGAGACTATGAAAACATACTTATCAGGTGTGTAGAGGACCTAAATGTTCCACCTTTCAAAAATATTCTGAATTTAAGCCAATCCTAAATTCATTCCACATTTCACAAATTACCTGGAAGAGACTCAGAACTATGGGAAGTTTTGTTGCTAATCAAAGGGCAAAGAAGGAATATGCTTATCCTGTTTTATAGTCTCTGGGGACATTATGGTAGGTAACAATGACAGCAGAGTCATTAGTAATATCCACATGTTTAATCTTTATTATTGAAAAAACCCTTCTAGGTTCATGTGGCGGCAAAAGACTGAGAGATATAGCCAACAAGATACCCTAACTCTTTTTATCCAAATTTCTATAAATGGTAGCTGTGCTGTCCCACAGTACAATTTCAGAGATGGAAATGCCAACATGCCCCTATCTTGTGGAAAGATACATGTTTTTAATTTGAGTCAGAGTGTGGGATGTTGTTAGGAGCATGAGAGAATGCAGAGGAGTCTCTGCTAGCTTCTAGGTGCAGTAATCTATTCTTTGGTTTGAACAGTAGAGGAGCCCATGGGCCCATGCATCTAAATTGGAAACCTATTATATGGTGTATTAACAGAAAAATGGCATATGCTGCACATAGTAATTTAATACAAGTGTTCTGATATCAATTTAGGCCTACTGAAACTTACATTATAATATACAGTAAGTACAATAATGGTCAGTCACTATGAGCAAGATTAACTTTTGAATTATCTGAATTGAAGATTAACTTTTGAATTATCTGAGTTTTGTGTTTAAATTCATACCCTTGAGCAGTTTCTTAGGTTTGTTATGATTAGATTTAGCACCATCTAATGTCAGAAAGGCGGTACAAGCATTGTAATACAAAATAGTAAGGACTGTAGTTTAAAGAATTTCATAATCCTTATTACCAAGAAAATCTGTATTATGTTTTCTTATGTTAAAGTCTTGGTCTTCACAACCTCCTCTGGCAAGGAGTTCCACAGGCCAACTGCACTGTGTGAAGAAAAACTTCTTTTTGTTTGTTTTAAACTTGTTACCTATTGATTTCATTTGGTGATCCCCTAGTTCTTATGTTATGAAAACAAGTAAATAACTTTTCCTTATTCACTTTTTCCACATCAGTCATGATTTTATAGACCTCTATCATATCTCCCATTAGTCTCCTCTTTTCTAAGCTGAAAAGTCACAATCTTTTTAATCTCTCTTAACACCAAGGGAGTGGCCAGCAGGGCTGGGACCCTGCACCAAACTTTTCCCCTTTTCCTGGCCCTTGGCACAGCTTCCTCTCTCTATAGATCATGGGGGGAGGTGGCAGGAAGGGGGAGAATCGTTGGTGGCTGGGCCCAACCCTGAGTCTGCCCTATCCACAGACAGCCTGCCCTGGGGGCTGCTCCCAGAGCCTGACCCAGGCACAGAGAACCTGAACACCACGGAGGTGCTGTTGGAGGATGGGGCTGGCCCTCAGAGTCTAATCTCCACCCTCAGACAGGTGGCAGGCCATGGAGGGTGCGCTGGAGGCTGGGGCCAGCTCCCCCGCCCACTACTCGCTCCCCAGACAGGCTGCAGGACACAGGGAAGTGCTGGAAGCTGGGGCCAGCCCCAGGATCCTCATGCTCCCCTGCTGACAGCCTGTAGGGTTGCCAAGTATCCAGTATTGACCCAGACAATCCGGTATTTTCGCCTCCTACCGGGTAAAAAAATTCAGAAAATATCAGACACCTAAAATGTCCGGTATTGTCTGATTTTTTCCTGGCCAGGAGGCGAAAATACCGGGTGCTTACCTGGTTCCGCAGGGGAGCTGTTTGGCCCAGAGCAGGAAGACAAGATGGCGGATGGCCACCAGCAGCCTGTTAGGGCCCAAAAGCCTCAAAGGCACTTCTTAAAGGGGCCATGCTGTTTTTTAAAATTTTTTATTTTGCTTAAGAACTCTTGGGGTCCTTTTTTTTCCCTCATCAACTTTGGTTTCCCCTTTTTTTTCTCAACAGAATTTTTTCCCCAGTGGGTTTTTTTTGGGGGGGGGGGGGGAGGTGTTCGGTATTATTGGTTAAACCATCTGGCAACCCTAACAGCCTGCAAGCCATCGGGGTCTCTTGAATCAGCCCCCAGAGCCTGCCTCCTGGACAGCCTGTAGGCTGCTGGCGGTGGAGGGGGGGGGGGGGGAACTGCAGGCTGGGGGCTGTCCCCAGAGCCTGTGCCCCTTCTTCCCCCTGCTGAGAACCTTCAGGCTGCAGGAAGGCTGTTGGAGGCCAGCGTCGGTCTTTGGAGCCTTGCCCCACAACAGGCTGCAGGCCACGGGGCAAGCGTTGGAAGCTAGGGTTGTCCCTCCGAGTCTCTCCCCCTCCTTTCTTTCTCTTTCCCTCTCCCTAGTGATGCTGCAGGCTTGGGCCAGCCCATATAGCCCCGGCTTCCCAGAAGGAGCTACAGCTGGGAAAGCGCAGCTCCAGCTGCCAGGGTTGAGCAGCACAGCAGCACCACCTTCACCAACCTGGGCAGCCCCAGTAAGCTCCCTTCCCCCCACCTTTTCAGCCCCCTGCTCTGGGACCCCTGCCCTGAGTTCTGCACCTTCCACTCCCTGCACCCCCACTCTGTGCCTGAGCCCCCCCCCATACCCATCCCCCTGCCCTATGCAATCATGTAAAAACATTTTCCTTTTAATTTACAAAAACAAACCCTACACATTAGTAGAGATAAGGACCTGAGCAACACTGGGTACATCTGCTATTACCCTATAAAGCAGTATGATGCTTTGTTAAATAGCATCAGAGGATTTACACCAATACCATGTATGTTCATAGATCTAAACAAACAGCCCAGCAGAACTGTACCCCATACTCAGCCACAACAATAGGCCTAAAAGCTAATCCATCATACACAGTATTTCATAATGACACAGTTTCACTATGACTACTCCTGAAATTCACGCTTAAGATTGTTTCTAAATTTCACATAAATCAGTCAATTCACCTACCTGCATTTTTTCCAAAGCTGTGGCAAGCAAAGGAGACTTCACTCCTTCAACAAAAGAGCATTGGCATTTTACCTGCAGAGAGCAAAACTGATCAGAAAGTCATCTCTTACCGTAGCAGCGTAAGTCAGAGGTCAAGTTATAGCCCATCAGAAATTTTGAAAGTGGCTCTCTCACTACATCCTACTCTATCACAGTTCCCTCTGATGGAGGAAGGGCTCACTCTAGAAGTGCACAAGAGCAAACATTTACTTCCTGTTTGACGTTCATGGGGCTGCTATATGGAGTTCCATCCAGATATTCATAGAATCATAGAATCATAGGACTGGAAGGGACCTCGAGAGGTCATCGAGTCCAGCCCCCCTGTAGCCAGACACAAACCCCATCTTGTTTTTCCACGAACCCCGTCTTGTTCCCCGCCCCCAGAGAGCAAGAGAAAGGCAGTCAGCCTTTGATGCCCTGGGAACGCAGGTGTGCTGCCTGTCCCTGACTCTACCATAAACAGAAACCAGACAGTAAATGGGCTAGCTGACGACCTGGGGCCTCCCGTCACCCTGATGGCTAGTACCAGTAATTGACACGCCTGCACTGTCCCAGGAGAGAAATCTTCGCCCATCACATACCAGAGGTGCCCATTGTCTGCATTATGCTTTGCACCCTTCGTGGGAAACTTGGTGTTCAAAGCCATTTTTCCTAATTGGCCACTTGAGATCAGGAAGAAGCCTACATGACCCAAGGGGTATAAAAAGAGGTTCAGTAGCCCACCCCATTTGAGCTCCAATCATCTATACCTGCTGGCAGGTATTGATTGTCTCCCGAGGTCTGTGGGACGCCCAACCTCGCCCTACTTCTTCCCGAGGGATTGAGAGAAAGACGCTGGCCACGCCAAGTCTGGAACGCAGGGGTGAGAATATGTACCTGCTATGTGTCTATTTTGCATGCATTTAATAAGAGCTCAGAGAACCAAAAGGGTTTCATGGTACCTGTAAATGACTTATTAGTGTAATTTCTGTCCTGTCCTTTGTAGTGTCTGTGTTATCTGTAACACAGCAGTAGCATTTAACAACTAAGTTTACCTTGTAACAATAAAATAGTAACTGTTTAAGCTTTAACCTGACTCCTTCAGTTGCTGTAACAGAACCAAGCACAATTTAAAAGAACTTCAGCCGGTCATTAGGGACAGATATAGGGAGAGCTTGGGCGTTTGGATTTGTGTCACACCCAGGTGGCAAAATCCACTGGGGCACCTTTCAGTCTTTCCCCAAGGCTGCCCGCTGCGAAGGAATTACGAATTCTAGCAGCTGAAATTTAAGGTGTAATAAGCTCTTCCTATAAACTCGGGGCGTCTGAGAGCCTGTTGGCTGCCCTCTGCGACGGGACCCCGGTCCTAGCAGTAAAGTCACAGACGTTAAACTATTTTTCGGGGCGCCCTCCAGCCTCCTAGGCTGCCCACTGCAACGAGACTTTGTGTCTCAGCAGTTGAAGACTTGGGTGTAACACACACGCACACACTGCCCTGACCATCGGCTGACACCCCCGCCCTCAAGGCAGGACCAAGCTCTGTCTACACCATCCCTGACAGATGTCTATCTAACCTGTTCTTAAATATCTCCAGAGAGGGAGATTTCACCACCTCCCTTGGCAATTTATTCCAATATTTGACCACCCTGACAGTTAGGAATTTTTTCCTAATGTCCAATCTAAACCTCCCTTGCTGCACTTTAAGCCCATTACTCCTTGTCCTGTCCTCAGAAACCAAGAGGAACAAATTTTCTCCTTTCTCCTTGTGACACCCTTTTAGATATTTGAAAACCGCTATCATGTCCCCCCTTAATCTTCTTTTTTCCAAACTAAACAGGCCCAGTTCATGAAGCCTGGCTTCATAGGTCATGTTCTCTAGACCTTTAATCATTCTTGTCGCTCTTCTCTGTACCCTTTCCAATTTCTCCACATCTTTCTTGAAATGTGGCGCCCAGAACTGGACACAGTACTCCAGCTGAGGCCTAACTAGTACAGAGTAAAGCGGCAGAATGACTTCATGAGTTTTGCTTACAACACACTTGTTGATACAACCTAGAATCATATTTGCTTTATTTGCAACAGCATCACACCCTCTTGCGCAATGCCGTTACACCTATTACTTTTCAGGAAGAACGGCATTGCACAAGAGGGTTTTTCTTGCGCAAGAAGGGGCAGTGTAAACACTCCTTCTTGCGCAAGAGCCTCTTCTGAAAAAAATGGTGGCTCATTAGGTATGCAAATGAGGCTCAGCGATATTCCACGCTTAGCCTCATTTGCATATTTATTGCACAAGAAGCCGCAAGTGTAAACATAGCCTTGCTGTTCTTCCTGAAAAAATGAGGAAGAATTGCTCTTGCGGAAAACCGGCTGCTAACAGTAGAAGTAGTCAATGCAGCCTGCCCATTATACCTTTCGTATGGACCATGAGGAGAGCAGGGGTTAACCAAAAGACACTGCTTGCAAGACTTATCCAGTCTCAGGTGCAGGGAACACATGCATAGCCAGTGTGGAATACAGAGACCATACCTTGTAATTGAAATGTGAGATGTAAGTCCTCTTTTACTTGCTAATATTTTCTCCTTAGGATCAAGAAAAGGCCAGATTCAAGGGTAAGCAGGATTCTCCACAGGACTCTGCAAACTGCCATATCTATGGCAATGGTCATAAGAGGGGTTATGTTGCATGCTCAGAGAATGGAAAGAAACAAGACATTATGTTTAACGTTAATTTTGGAGAGTGGGGGAGGGAGGAGAAAGGGGCAAGTGTTGGGTAGCTAAATTAATGATGTTGTTAATCATATAAACACTTTTTCCTGTTATAAAATGAACCTCCTTCTCTTTATTTTCTCTTTAATATCTCCAGAGTTCACGAAATGCTTCTCTATGGCTGCCAAGTAAGGCCATAGCTAGTTGGCAGCCAGTATCAAGTAGAGTGCCTCGAGAGTCAGTCCTGGGGCTGGTTTTGTTCAACATTTTCTTCAATGGTCTGAATGATGGGATGGATGGCCAGTACTCTCAGCAAGTTCATGGATTTACATTGAGTTGGGCGGGAGAGGAAGATATGCTGGAGAGCGAGGATAGGGTCCAGAGTGATTTAGACAAATCAGAGGATTGGGCCAAAGAAATCTGATAAAGTTCAACAAGGACAAGGGCAGAGTCCTACAGTTAGGACAGAAGAATCCCATGCATAGCAACAAGCTGGGGATCAATTGGCTCAGTGGAAGTTCTGCAGAAAAGGACCTGAAGATTATAGCAGACAAGAATCTGAAGAAGAGTCAACAGTGTGCTCTTGGTGCCAAGAAGATCAATGGCATATTGGGTTGCAGTAGTAGGAGTATTACCAGCAGATCAAGGGAATGATCTGCTTGTTCCCCTCTATTTGGCACTGTAGTGGGGGGGGGGCATTGTTTTGGGCCCCCCACTACAGAAAAGAGATAGACAAATTGTGTGAGTCCAGCAGAGGTCAACAAAATGATAAGTGGGCTGGGGCACATGAGTTATGAGAAGAGGCTGAAGAGAATGACGGGGGGACTTGACAGCAGCCTTCAACTACCTGAAGGGGGATTCTAAAAAGGATGGAGAGAGGCTCTTCTCAGTGGTGACAGATGACAGAATGAGAAGCAATGGTCTCAAGTTGCAGTGGAGAGGTTTAGGCTAGGTGTTAGGAAAAACTATTTTACTAGGAGGTTTGTAAAGCCTTGGAATGGGTTCCCTTGGGAGGTGGTAAAATTTTTATCCTTAAAAACTTCTAAGGCAGTGTTTCTTAAACTGTGTTCCGTGGCACACCGGTGTGCCACAGACAACAACAACATTTAAAATGGCTGTTCTCAAAGGGGCAGGCAACTTTTTTTTTTTGCTCAGTTTTTCCCCAGCCTCCTTTTATTTTTTCCTCAACAAAAAATCTTTGGTGTTCCTCATAAAAAAAATTATTGTTTGGTGTTCCTTGGTCTTAAAAAGTTTAAGAAACACTGCTTGAAGGCAAGGCTTGACAAAGTTTCAACTGGAATGATTTATTTGGGGTCCGTCCTGTTTTGAGCAGGGGGCTGGGGTAGATGACATCCTGAGGTTTCTTCCATCCACAATCTTCTGTGATTACATGCATAGACTGTCAAGCAAAGACTCAGGCAGCTTTTGTAAGCTTCTTTACAGAACTAAAGCACATTGCAGTAGAAAATGGGAAAAAAAGAAAAGTGCGCTTTAATAAGTTTAAGCTAAAAGATACATAGTTTACTAAAATAATCATTTTACAATAAAACATTTTCAAATGTTGCAAAGACAAGTGGACACAATTTTTTTCTGTTTAACAATTATTTATTAGAAAGACAATGTAGGTGAGGTTTTATTTATTAGCAGTTTAGCTGAAGGTACCAGGTACTGGGCAATGCTAAGACCAATTGAATACCACATTGGCTGCTCTCAGCCCTGCATACAGCCAGCAAGGCTAGATGACAGAGTTGCCGATGAGAGGTGTGCTGGAGCATTATGGGAGGGTTAATTGCACCATTTCACCCACTACAACACTAGTACTGCAATGGTGTATGCAGCAGTGGATGTAACACAGTCTAGCCTAGCTCAAAGCAAGTGCAGAATAACATTTGTTCATAGCACTAAGCATGTGGTATGTACTACAGGCATCCTGGAGAACTGTAAATGACTGTTTCAACACTGAACTGCTGCGGTGCAGGCAATTCTCAACACAATGCAGGAACACTGTACTGAAATTAACACATTTGGGAGTTATATCTGAATAAAATTGGAGTAACTTAGAGTAGCTTTTGTATGGTATTGGATAAGGCCGGTGTTTGAACACTGTGGCCTGTCTTCCAAATTTTCTATTGAGATAAGGAATGGAAAGGGACACTTGGATCAAAAAATATTAATACGTGTTTTTGATCTGATCTAGGATACTGACAAAACATCAGGAGTATCACTATTTTGCCTGAACTGGCTCAGCCTTTCCCCAAATTAGGTCAGATATAAAATTGATTGAGAAGAAACTGGTGTTTATAACTGTAAACATCTAGCTATTTAAATGTATTCTTTTTAAAGGTGAGGGTGTCCCTATGAGAAATAAGTTCAAACTAAATCTGTAATGTTAATATTATATCAATTGCCAATAGAGCTACTTTCCCATGGCAAGTTACTTTCTTTCCCCCACCCCCTTTAAAAGCTGTTCTGAATTTTACTGACCATATTAAGTGCTATTTTTAATAACACAGCATGAATTCCATAATGGCTAATTTTTGAAGGCTGATGTGGTATAAAGTTAAATTAGCTCAAGTATATTGCTTATGTTAGGCATGAATACATACAGGCTTGTAGGTCTCACCACCATTTTAACAGGCAAAAGGGACATTTTCCAATTAATTTTAACAGGACTTTCAATTGTGTTTAAATGAAGGTTAACATGTCTGAAGCTAGGCTGTGGGGAGCCAACACAAAAACATGGCCAGCTAACATACCTTAAAATGTTTTAGCCTAGCTCTTAATCTTAATAAAAATTGTAATAAAAATTCCTAGATGTATGTTATTATCACATTTTTTCCATATCACTTCTTTCTCCCAGTACACATGCTAGGGTTACTCTGGGGATGAGTTGGAGTTATGTGGACAAGGAGGCTATTATCTGTAGGAGCACAGCCTCATTTGTTGCAGAAGCTGGAAAGTGTGAAGTGAATGAGGCAAAGGTTTGCTGGAAGAGATCTCATGGTTAAGACACTTGAAATGCTGCTCTGGAGCACATATATGTTGGATTCTCTCACAAAGATCCTATGTGATGCTGTGCACATCAGTTAAACCCATTTTTTTCCACAGGTGATCACAAATGTGTGTTCCTTATTTTCTGGGTGCTTGACTTGAGACCCTGGAATCTAATCTGCAAAAGTACTGAGCACTATCAGCTACAACTGAAGTCAATGGGAGCTGTAATTCAAACACAGAATAATACATAATGCTAATTACTTTGAAAATCAGGTTCTAGTCATCTGAAACTAGGCACCCAAAAATTAGTTGAGCCATTTTACTTTAAATCTCTCTATGCTTCACCTTTTCATATGTAAAATGAAGAGAATAGCATCATGTCACCTCACAGCAGCACCATGAAAATAAGTTCATTCATGCTAGTGAAGTACATGGATGCTACTGTGAGAAGCATCATAGAAAAACCCATAAAATTAAAAATTCAGAGCAGGATTTGAATATTGTGCAGTACACAAGGCCTAAATCTGCACAACCAAGAGCTGCCAATTAATTTAATATCATTGGTCCTATGCACTAAATGATCCTTTGAAAGGGAAAAATAGTTATGTGACCACATAATTACAGACTGAATGATGACACATACCACAGGATGACCTGATTAAACTCTCAAAAGTTAGGAAATGTCAAGATTAAGGTTTTACAGGAAACTCGTTTGGCATTTCCCAACTCGTATTTGGCTTTTAAAATAAGACAGTTACCTGTTTCCATAACTGGTGTTCTTTGAGGTGTGTTGCTCATGTCCATTCAACATAAGTATGTGTGCTCACCAGATGCACTGGTGCTGGAAGATTTTCCCTTAGCAATACCC
Source organism: Pelodiscus sinensis (assembly GCF_049634645.1). Classification (NCBI taxonomy): domain Eukaryota; kingdom Metazoa; phylum Chordata; order Testudines; family Trionychidae; genus Pelodiscus; species Pelodiscus sinensis. The sequence goes on from NC_134718.1 coordinate 41,647,577, forward strand.
TTGGGGGAGCAGTCTCAGGCACCCCCTGGAATGGCAGGCACATGCTGCATTTTATAGAGTGCCCCTGGTCCCCTCCTCCCTAGCTTCCTTCTTGCTGGACAACTCAAACAATGGGGAAGGAGAGTGGGATGTTATGTTGCTCATGTCCATTCATCTTGGAGAACACCAGTTATGAAAACAGATGTCTTTTCTTTGAGTGATTGCTCATGTCCATTAAACGTGATATCCTGGCCCACAAGGAAAGCAGAGACCACCTTAGGCAGGAAAACCGGGTGGTGAGTCAACTGCACCTTGTCTTTAAAGAAGACATGTAAGGGCCCACTTGTGGTGGAGAACTCTCTACTCTGCAAGCAGGTTGCCCACACCCAGGATGTGACAGACCCCCAGATGAATGCCATGCAGGATACAAAAGTCCCAGAGATGGGTCACATCCTGGCAGAGCATGTTGGACTGGACCCCTCCCTGATGGTTGTTGTAGAACATCGTGGCCGTGTTGTCCATGATGCAGAGGCATAGTGAAGGGAGGGAGGGGGGCATTTGCCCCCAGGCACCACGCCAGGGGGGTGCCAGGCTGGGCTGGGAGCAAAGCGCACGCTGCTCTGGCCCACATGATGCTTTTGAACAGGGACTGGGAGTTGGCTTAGTGCTCCCGACTCTCTACATGCTGCAAGCTGAGGCAGCAGAGCCTGGTGGCAGCAGCAGCCACTATAAAGATTAGAATCCCTTACCCGGTTGTTCTGTTCCTCCCTTGCCTGGCTCTTAGGGTTACCAGGTAGATCCCCCCAAAAAACACACTTGATTGTGGGCAGAGGGGAGGGACCGGCCAGGAGGAGGGGGGGGCGGGAAGCAGAGCTGGGGGGGGATTGGGGGCTGGACGGGAGGAGGGGGTTGCCAGAGGAAGGGGAGCGGGATTCAGAGCTGGGCGGGGGGATGCAGCCACTGGCCGCAGACGGAGTCCAACAGGCCATGCCCCCAGCAGGTATTCCCTCTAGTTCACAGGGTCTCAAACTGGGGGGTGTGCCTCCCTGGGGTGGCGTGAAGAAATTCCAGGGAGGAGCACAAGGTGACTCAGCCTCCCCCTCCCCAAGAAAAAGCCTGTGCTCGCATTACCTCACCCAACGTTCATCTTTAACTGTTTTGCACTGTGGCTTCCCCAGGTTTGGGGGAGGGGGGAGGCTGAGTTCTGACGAGAGAACTGGGCCATCACAGGACAATCCACCAGCGTCGAAGTTCTGGACCTATCCTTCTTAGGCCCCGGAGACTTGCCCTTGCCCTGACTGGTGTCGGCAGTGCTGGGGCACTGCGTGACAAGTCACCAGTGCTCGATGCCACATTAGAACATTCCAACCCCTGAGCCAAGGTGGATTCCATCAGGAGAGCCTCAAGTCAAATGTCCCTCTCCTCCTTGGTAGGAGGCTTGAAGGACTTGCAAATGCAGCACTTATCACTTATATGGTCCAATGGACTTATTTACAGGTAAAACAAAGACCAGTTATAGAACTGTGCAACAGCTAACACTGAGATTAGCAAGTTCGGATGCACAGTCACTCATGGCAAGAAGGAACTGAGGGTGCAGGGAGCCATGTATTGCAGCGTTTGCGCACCACTTGAGGGGGCACCTGAATTGGCCCCCATGGGTACTGATAAGGGCAAATTTCCAGCACTGGGGCACGTGGTGAGCACACACACCTACACTGAATGGACATGAGCAATCAAAAAAAAAGAAAAAGAAAAAGAAGTTACTTAACTTTGGTAGTAACTGATGTTCTTTGAGATAAGCGTCCCTGGGAGTGCTCCAGAGCAGGTGTTGGGGCATCCCAGGGCTGCAGACTGGAATCTTCAGAGCAGTGCCTTGGGGGCCGCGCATGCATGGCAAGAAGGCACATGAGTGCCACGTGGTGCAACTGTGCATGCACGGCCACCCTCCCCTCAGTTCCTTCTCTACCTGGAAACCCGGCCTGTGGAAAAAAGGTATCTGAGGTGAGTAACCTCCTCTTCTTCAAGAGAGATGTCTCTATGGGTGCTCCATAGCAGGTGACTGCAAAGCAGTATGTTCTAAGGAGGCAGAGACTTCGAATTTGTCCGGTAAGCTTGTCAGCCGACGGTCAGGGCAGTGTGTATGTGCTATACACCCGAGACTTCAACTGCTGGGACCGGGGTCCCTTGCAGCGGGCAACCTGGAGGAGGTTGACGGGCGCCCAATGAGTTTACAGAGAGAGCTTATAACACCTTAGATTTCAGCTGCTAGAATTCGTAATTCCTTCCCAGCGGGCAGCCTTAGGGAAAGACTGAAAGGTGCCCCAGTGGATCTGCCACCTGGGAGTGACACAAATCCAAATGCCCAAGCTCTCCCTATATCTGTCCCTTAAGACCGGCTGAAGTTCTTTTAAATTGTGCCTGGTTCTGTTACAGCAACTGAAGGAGTCAGGTTAAAGCTTAAACAGTTACAGGCTTATTGATGAAGCTTATAAATCATATGGTTGCAAACGCTATTGTTCTATTTCTTAACTGCTGGCAAATATATATATATATATATATATATATATATATATATATATATATATATATATCTTTTAAAAATGGTTACAAAGAAAATATAGAAAATAGAGAATAATGGTACCAAATGACAGCTTAATCTTTAAAGAGCTCTATTCTATGCATGCACTAAAACAAAAGGACACATACAGGTACAATTTTTACCCCCTTCTGCGTCGCTCGGTCCCAGCGTGTCAGGCCAGGATCGGTCCCTCAATTCCTCGGAAAGATGAAAATACGAGGTGGGCGTCCCCGTGGAACCTCCCAAAACACCTAACCTGTCCAGCATGTGGAGGGTAGATTGACACTCAAAAGTGAATGCGCTGCTGTACCCACCTTTATACCCATTGGGTCACGTATTTCTCTTTCTTATCTGTGATGCCAAATGGTGCTAGTCTGTCTTTTGTGAGACCAGTTCTTACAAGGGAGTTGTGAACTTAATTTACACTTGTAAAAGAGAGTTGAGAGGATTAAATTGGAAGTACTGGGCATTCTTTTTCCTCAGTGGGAAATTCCTCTCCCAGGGACTGTGTGTGTTCGAATCAACATGGGTGCCAGCCGGGCACTTCTTGCAGCCTCGAGATCAGTTTATTGCCTTCATCGTTATTCAGAGTCAAAGAACACTCGCATATCTTGATCTCGCATCAAAGCAGATCAAAGCTTAATGGCTATGCTGATTTTCTTATTGTTCCTTCTCTGCCCTGTATACAAACATCTCAGAGGTCAAGCAAGATTGGTTTGACGGGGGGGGGGGGGCGGTCTGTCTGGCTACATTCCACCCCCTGATACGACATACCACGTCCCAGGAATGCAAGATGGTGGTTTGCCAGCACCTCTTGCCCACCTTGGAGGAATTTAAAAGTACCCAATGGCCTGATTAGAGGGCTTGGGGGTCAAGGAATTGACTGGGATCCTTTCCCAGCACTGTATATTGAATGTGTGCAGAGGAAACGGCTGTATTAACTAAACATTTTACAACACACAATATTATACAAAAGGCAATTATTACAATCAGAATAATCAGAATAGTGGTTATAATAAAATGCAGAAGGGGAGTTAAAGAGAGCCCCAGCTGGTGGGCTAACCAACTCAGCCATGAGAGTTCTCCATCTTTAGTTACAGCATGTAGCACTTTAACTGCATCTTTTATGGCAGACACGTCTTGTTCTATCTGCCCTGAATGGTTTACATAAAAAAAGCAAGACTGATTGATTACAGCACAAACTCCTCCTTGTTGAGCCAAAATTGCATCTAATGCAATCCTATTTTGCAGCGCAAAGCATGCTACAGATTGAATCTATTCGTTGAGTATGCCTAGAGCATCTGCAGTGTGGTTGAGGGCTATTTCCAGTTGTCCTGAAACATTTACTAAGGCTTGTTCAAGCTCAGTTACTCCAAGCCAAGGCCAAAATGCACGGGCAAATGCGTGAAAATCTGAGGGGTGTTCTATGAGAGGGTTTAGGGTGAATTTCCTCCTGAATCTGTGTAGGAAGCTTTCGAGGTTGGTAATACCTAGAGCCGTGATGTGTGGGTGCACTGTTAATCCTCCGGGCACAGCGTGTCCCAGGGAGCACCGTCCTGTCCAGCCTACTGGCAGGTATTTATAGGCCTTTTCTCCACAAATGAAAAATAGTCCAGGTTCCTTGTTAAGGATAGGGGAATATGGTCCCTTATACCATCCCTTCCCCAGGGACTTTTCTTTGGGGGCATGATATGCAGCACAGTAGCTGTTGTTAGTGATGGAGCACTGGAGGGCAATTAATAGGTCCTGTAGGATCTGGTCTGGTCGAAAAAGATTTGCCTTAGCACACTGGCCAGGCAGCAGGCTATTGCTTTTTACCAGTGTAGGGTTATAAATGTGTCCAGTGCTAGGGACTATAAAGAGGGAATTATTATGCCAGGTCCTACTTTCTGGGTATTGACTAAAGTTTAGGGGGATAATGGCGGCATTGCTAATGCCAAACAGGAGTCTGTGACCAAGGGAGACATTGAGACTGTTTCCCCAGCAGTTTAGGGTGTCTTGGTGGGTGTGGCTATCCTGATGTGAATACATATCCCAGGCCCCTGATCCTTTATTAAAAGTTGCAATGTGGGTGCATTGGTGGTCCTCAAAACTACCTAGTTGAGGTCCACTGCCTTCCTTAGTTTCGAAGCAAATGGGGTACGTGTCTGTGGAGATTCCAGTTACATATTCTATTGGCTTACCCCATACCATCTGTTGCCACTTTCCTTGCCACCCCCTGAATTCCCCCCGAGAGTCATTTTTAGGAGTGTGGTGGTTGCTGTCGTCAAACCATACCGGCCCCCATTGGAAAACATCACTCTTGTTCCACCAGTCATTCGGGCTAAGAGGGACAAACTCGATTCCTAGTCCAGTGGATGAATTGAGCAAGGTGCACATCCAACAGTTCGTGGCCCCAGCAGCGGAGGTGATGGCTTGAATAGCTCCTTTGAGCGGATGTTCTGGTGTGGCAGCAACAGTTGAGATGAGGATGGAAATCATGGCGAGTCGGAGTACCATGTCTTGCTTCAGCTTAGGGTTTCTCACAAAGTTCAGTCTATGGCTAGCAACAGCAATTGCAAGTGTCACAGCAAGGAGTAATGTATATACAACAAGTTCATAGCAGCTTCCCGGATTCAAGTCAGCATTGGGAAGGGTCCATTCCGCTGGAGCACTGTCTGGGATCATTGCCTCAGTTTCCTGGAATAAAACATAAGGTCAGCCGGTCTTGGATACGATCCAAGCCTCAGTAATGGTTATTGGTGTTAGTTCAGCATCGGCAGTGGTCCAGACTCCTTTTCCCTTGTAGGAGTGTAGTACACGTGTTTGTGTCCCCAAGCTGGGGTGCTTGATTACCACAGTGTCTCCAGGTGCATATTTAGGATCCTTGAGTGGTACAGTGGGGCTAGGAGGGGTTCTCCCTGTAGGGAAGAATCCCTTGTGGAGTGGACTGCCCGTAGGGGTCTGCCGGTTGTTTAATCTCTGTACCACAGTATCCAGTCTGTTTCCCCATTTGCCATCTGTAGGTCTCAGGTGCCATTTTAACAGTCCATTCCAGTGTTCGACTATGCCATTAGCCTGGGGTCGATACGGGAGGTGGAAAGACCACTGGACTCCATTGCGGAAGGCCCACTCATTTACCAGCTTGTTTTTAAAATGTGAGCCATTGTCGGACTGGATTTCTTGGGGTGTTGGGACAAGGGCTATTAAGTGGTTTAGTCCCATGACTGTAGATAATCCTGTTGCCACTCGAGTCGGGTAAGCATACCCAATTCCTGAAATAACTTCTACTCCAGTTAAAACATACTTCCACCCTTGCTTACTGGTGGGTAGTGGACCAATATAATCTACTTGCCAGGTTGCCCATAGTACCTTTCCATCTCTCAGTCTGGCAAACCATTGTCCTTCTGTTATATGTTTCCTGAGCTCAGCACACAGGGTGCAAGCTTGGACCAATTCTCGGGCTTGTTTGTGGGTGATAGGCCACCCTCTGGCATGTGCCTGCCATACTAGTTCATCGCTTCCTGTGTGTCCCAAGGTTTCATGTAGCCAAATGCACAGGCGGTTCCAATCCACCTGAACAGCAGAGATCTGTGCTACTGCATCTGCCAGGTTATTCAGCCGTGCAGTCGGGGTGTTATTCTTTTGGTGAGCTGCCACATGGCCTATGCTCAGTGCATGTTGGGTTGCATGCTGGTATATCCATTTCCAATATTCCACTCCCCAAACAGGCTTTCCTCCTATTTCCCAGTTATTATTTTTCCAGTTAGTTATCCACTGGGTGGCTCCAGCCCATACAGTGTAGGAGTCGGTATAGATGGTGCTGGCACCTGCCTCATAAGCTAGTTTAATTGCTGCCAGCTCTGCAAGCTGGGCTGATCCCTCTGTGTTTGCAGTCAGGGGTGTAGCAGATGTGTCTGCTGATACAGCAGCGGCCTTCCCTGTCCACTTTCCTTTCACTAGTTTGGCACTGCCATCTGTGAACCATACTCCCTCGGGTTGTGACGAGTTAAATGGGGCTGCATCCTTAATAGGAGATTGCTGTGGGGGCTGATGGTATTCCTCAGGCATTCCCACCCTCCACAGGGACTCTTTAATCATGGTGGGGTTTTGTGCAGTATCTGCCCCACCTACCCTGTGGTGCAAATAAAGTGCCCATCTCTGTACAGTCATTTTCTGGGCTACGCCTGGTGGCAGCTCCTTTTCCTCCAGTATGGGCTTAATGATTGGAAGACGAGTGTGTAGCGTTATGGTTTGAGCTTGGGTTAGCTACTCTGTTTCCCTTAGGGCTGTGTAGGCTGCCAGAAACACCTTTTCATAAGGCAAGTAATTTGACTGTGACCCCTGCCATGACTTTGAGCCAAACTGTATAGGACAACAGGGTACAGTTTCACCTTCCTGCCATAAGGCATGGGACAATCCTGTATTTCCCACGGTAAGGTACAAATGGAACGGGGCATTAGGGTGTATGGGGCCCATGGACTGATAAGTGTGTATTTCGTTTATGAGCTGTTTCATAGCTTCCTCATGGTTAGATCCCCACTCCCATTTAGCATGTTTTCTAAGCAAATTGTACAATGGTCGAGCTATGACCGCGGCAGCTATGACCGCAAAGCCATGTTTCCTCCAAAACCCCCAAATTCCTAGCAATTGTCTCAACTGTGTTTTATCCTCAGGGGATGGTGCTTGGCTAAGTTCCTGTACTGTCTCATTTGGGACCATCCTCCTGCCTCCCATCCAGACAGTGCCTAGGAATTTTACCTCATGAGAGGGGCCTTGGCATTTGTCTGGTGGTAAATCCAAACCAAGACCTTCTAATGTTGTTCTTACTTGATTCATGGCCTCTTGGACCTCATCGGAGGAATCTCCTCCTATTAAGATGTCATCTATGTACTGCAATATTTGGACACTCGGTGGCAGGGTCAGACCGTCTAGGACCCTTGCCAGTGTCCCATGGCAGATTGTTGGGGAATGTTTATAGCCTTGAGGCATATGAGTAAAAGTATATTGAACCCCTTTCCAGGTGAAAGCAAATTTTTCCCGATCTGCAGGTTGCAGGGGAACCATGAAAAACATATCCTTTACATCTAGTACAGCCAACCACTGCTTGTTCCAATTCTGTATACTGTTTACAATGTTGACCATGCTAGGAACTGCAGCCGTTAAAGGTCCCATGCTGCTATTTAGTTTAGTAGTCTATAGTGAGTCTCCATTTCCCATTTGGCTTTCTGGCCATACTGGTGAGTTATATGGGGAGTAAGTGCGAACTAAGATTCCCCGTTTTTCCAAGTCTTTGATTAGTTCAGAGACTGGAGCTATAGCTTCGGCTGGGATACTGTACTGTTTCATTGTGGTTACAGTGGAAGGCGTGAGAGCGGGGGCTTGAGTCAGCAAACTAATCTTGTAGCGAGGGGTGTCTGTATCACCCAGGACAGTCACGTGTGACTTAAAGCCAGCTCCAAAAGCCCATTTTTCTCCATTAATCACTCCCTCCTTTCCTCTTAAGATATCCATGCCAAGTATGTTGGCATTTCCAAGGACTATTTCATGCTTTCGGGGCTGTCTGTGGGGTTTTAAGGGAATATCCAATTTTACTTTGACCAGGGGATAAGTTGTAACCGTGCCATTTACTCCAGTAACTAGTATTTGCTTTCAGCCAGAAGGTGGCAGGCCATGAAAATCTTCCTGCCTAATCATGGATATTTGAACTCCAGTATCCACCAGAAAAGATACAGTGTGTTTATCATTTACAGTTATTTGGATCCGGGGGTCATTGCTGGGATTTTCCTCCCCTTTGAGCTCGTTTAGGTGGAGGGGAGGCTGACCACCACTATTTAGTTTCCTTGGTCGCAGCTAACCAGGGAAAGTGGCAGCTCATGCAGTTGCTGTTGCAGTGTCATATAAGGGGTGTCTGTAGCAGGAGGGGCACTAGGAGTTATGTTTGCCCCCACTGAATCAGCTTTCTTAAAAGTGGTCAGGAGCTTTAATCTTCCAGTTGGTAGTCCGTGAATTACATCTCTGGGGTAGCCTAAGGCTAAGCACTGCTTCCAGAGTCTAGTTTGGAGCTCCTTTTCTTCCGGAGTTATCTCCCGCCTGGGCTTGAAACCCTCTAGTTTACCTTTGGGGTTTCCTTTTAGCTCCTGCACCTTGGCTTTAGCTGGTGGCGTGCCGCCTTCCCCAAACTCCCAGAAGTACTGTATCATCATTGTCAGTAACCCTTGATAGGTGGTGTACGGCTCCGCTCGGACAGTGTCTCGGAGACTTAGGGACATAGCCTTATGAGCACTGGGTGCTCCCTTCAGAAGCAGTCTAAGTTCATCTAGTCGGCCCTTTTGTTCCCAGGGGTTCCCTACCTCCCGCTCAGGGTTGGATTTGATCCAACAGGCTGATAGTGGCTGCTATTTGCAAGGCCCGCTTAATTTCATCTACATTCGCCCACGGTGTAGTGGTAGGCTCACCTCGGTCTGCCCGAAAGATTCCTGTAGCCCACCTACAGGCTAAGACCAAGAGAGTTTTTGGGCCTCGGTTATCTGAGTGGCTGAGAAATACTCCAGCACCCAGATTAAGCCTACTGCACTCTGAGGAGGATAAATGCGTGTGTCTGGCTCCGCTGTCCCATATACAGCCAATCTATGATTTCTTCCTCAGGTCTCTTAGGGTATGTCTACACTACCCCGCTAGTTCGAACTAGCGGGGTAATGTAGGCATACCGCACTTGCAAATGAAGCCCGGGATTTGAATTTCCCGGGCTTCATTTGCATAAGCGGGGCGCCGCCATTTTTAAAACCCCGCTGGTTCGAACCCCGTGCAGCGCGGCTACACGGGGCTCGAACTAGGTAGTTCGGACTAGGATTCCTATTCCGAACTACCAGTACACCTCGTTCCACATGGTGGATGTAATTGCAACCAAAAAATGTAGTCTTCATAGAAAGGTAAAGGAGGATGCGGGTGGCCATTGGCTCAAATGGAGGATTAGTTCCATGGCTCCCTTGGTGGAGTTACATCAGGGTACAGTGACTGTAGGCCCCTTATGAAGCTTTTTGGGATTGGATAGTGTCACGGGATAGCCCTCTCTTTTTTCTCCCAGGGGGTAGAATCTCGGGTCCCCTGAGCAGTCCGAGTTCGCATCTCACCCCACACGCTCTGGCAAACATTAGTAATTAGGCCCCTCTCCACAGGGCTGGATAGCCCAGCAACCAGAGTCTATTACAAAAAAATCAATGGCTGGCCCTTTAAGGCAGGGCAGTATGGCCCACTGGCCGGAGTCTGTAAACCACAAATCAACAGCTAGCCCTTTAATGCAGGGCTGGGTGGCCCAATGACCAGGGTCAGTAGGTCAGAGTCAAGGTTGGCCCTTTAATGCAGGGCTGGATGTCCCACTGGCCAGAGTAATGAAGGGGGTCTATGCCCCAGTAGGATGACCCGGGCCCACCCTACTCCAGCACGTCCTGACCCAGGACCTTGTGAGTGGCAGAATGGTCCACCACTCCCTTGGCGGGGAATTGTACCAAAATACGCTGGGGATCTTGGGGTGGGAGAGGCCGCTCCTACACCCTCCCTGGGCTGCTTCCTACCAGATCTGTCGAGTCAACTTCCCATGTAGTAGTCGGGTCCTCTGGCTTTTCAGGGGTCACTTCTCCCTGGAAACCTACTGTGGTCGCGTTCCCACCATCACCGGAGCCTCCACCGCTCTCGGCTCAAGTGGCTGGCTGCTGCTGCTGCTCTGGAGCTCCAAGTAGAGGTCCTTCTCCTCCGGCCATCAACCCAGACTGAGCTTCTGACCAGGCTTTTATACCATGGCTGCAGTCTGAGCATGCCCGGCAGAGCTTCGGGGGGGCAGGGCTCCTCCAGCCAGGGCAGCCTGGCTAAATCCTTCTTGTTCAGTGTGGGGCTGGTACACCCTATCACAGATGGGCAAAAATTGTACTATTGTCTATTTTTGAATGGAATGTGGTTGTAGTAGCTAAATGCATCCTAAAAGAGCTGATGAAAAGGTTGGCCTGCTTTAGGTACAGGAGGGAATGGAGCAGTCTCAGGAGAGATTTTCCGCGAGATGGCCCAATGTGCAAAACATGTCCACATGTCAGAATATGTTTTCCTAGTTGAGGCAGCGTGACTGTGTGAAAGTACATTGCATTCTTGGTCAGAACACTGTAAGTCTATGCCTGAGAGCCATCCAGGTACCAAGCCTTCAGGTGGACTCTGAGGAACCACTGGTGTTGGTTCTGTACTCCTGGCTGATAGAACAGTCTGGGCTTGAGTGACAGGAATATAGGTAGAAACAGTGCTATTCTGCTGAGAAAAGGGAACCAGGGTTGTCTGGGCCAGCATGGAGCTATTAGAATGACTCTGTCACGTCTTATCTTGAGTATTGTGCAAAGGAGGAAGGGAATGGGAAGGAAGGCACAGAAGAAGTAACAGTTCCATTTTATGGTGAGAGTATCTCTGAGGGAGCCTTTGCCTATGGCTGTGGTTCTCAACTGGTGGTCCATGGTGACTTTTTCGGTGGTACACAGGAACATTGTCCAAAGTCACACGGCATGGGCAGGCATCAAAAATTTGTTAGTAAGAAATAAATTTCAAACCAAAATGTTCGTTGTCTGCTCTTCTTTTAATCATGTCTCAAAAAGGAGGTGGTCCACGAAAATTTTTTGGATTGGCCTGGTGGTCCATGGACTGAAACGAGTTGAGAACCACTGGCTTATGGGCTCCAGTACTGCCCCTGAGCACAGTATGGCATGGGCAGTGGCATCCAGCAGCGCGGTCATTGAGTGCCTAAAGATAGGATGTGAGGACAGTACTGAGGCCTCAGTGCTGGGTGAGAGTTGGGGTGAGAAGGATAGCTCCTCTGCATCATCCTCCTCACTCGATGCCGCTGTGGCTGGTGATGTATTGGTGCCAAAGAACAGAGAGTTGAGGGTGAAAGAAACGGTAAGGTCCTTATGATGAAGGTACCTTGGTGCCAGCGTGAATGGTGCCATTAGTGACGTTGCCGGAGGCAGCACCAATGGTGTCTGCAAATCCATCGGTACCACTAACTGTTGTGGTGCGGTGTGGTACTGGTGGCTGGGTTGATGATACTGAGGTCCGGTGCCGGTGAAGGTTGTGGAGCTGAGATGTGTTCTCAGTGCTGCTGGCTCAGGTTTCTTTTCATCTGGTGTTGCAATGGGTGCCGAGCTTCTTGAGGCAGGCACATCAAGGCCTGTAGTCCCGATGCGGGGCTTCTGCACACTGTTTTGGGGTACTGTGCTGGATGCTGGAGACGCCTAACGCACCATACATGCTGAGGCGTGGCACAGCCTCAACTCTTGGTGCCGACTTCTCAGTAAAATGTTGCTAAAGTGACTGCGATTTACAAGGTAAAGAAGAGGTGTGCTTCTTTGAGGATTTTTTTGCCCTTATTAGATTTTTTCAGGCCATTGGGTGCCTGAATCAGAGGCAGGGTGCTGTGCCTTTTTGAGTATTAGCATTTTAAGATGGAGCTCTCTATTCCTGTGTATTTGTGCCTTAAGCTTAGCACAGTGGTGACAATCCTGCTGCACATGGCTCTCACCTAGACATTTGATGCACTTTGAGTGTTAGTCAGAGATGAGCGTGGCACCATTACATGAAGTATAACGCTTAAAACCTGGTGATCCAGGCATTTCTGTCCAATGAGGTCAGAACCACAAGGAAAAAGAACTTGGATAACAATTTTTTTTAATTTCTTTTTGTTTGTTTTTTGTAGAAAGACAAACTTGGATAGGTAAGGAGCTAGTGAACAAGGAGAACAGGGGAAAACAAACTACTTATCTATAGAGAACAATGCAGAATGAAGAGCACTGCTGAACTCTGTTTTAAGCGGGGGACGGTAAGAAGGAACTGAGGGGAGGGTGTCCGTGCATGCGCTGCCCCCAGGCACTGCCTTGAAGATGCCAGTTTGCAGCGCTGGGACGCACCAACACCGGCTGTGGAGCAACCACAGAGACGTCGCTCTCGAAGAACTTAATGTTCTTTAAGTATGTGTAATATTTGTATACACTGCTCAGTGAGTTGGTTCCACAGTAAAAAAACAGCAATGGGTTTCTGTGCATGTAGATGAAAAGTTAGCTCACAGCAACATATAGTCAGGTTGTTGCATGCAAGTTGTTAAATGCGCTGGCACAATTAATTATGAAAGCTAGGCCAATATTTGTCCACTAGGGATGTTAGCACGTAGTCCATTACACTAACCATAGTAACTACATGCAAATCTCCTCTTGCTGCCTCTGTTTCAGAGGCAGCAAGGGAGGGAGATGAGAGCCAACTCCCGCAAAGCCACCTGCCCGCCTCCCCCCGGGGCACTGTGGAGCTGCCTGCCCCCCTTGCTGTGGGAGGCAAGGGGGCAGGTGGCTCCCCAGAAGCCAGCACATGCGGAGAGCCGACTTTTAAGCTGGCTCCCCGCAAGTGTTAGTTTCCATGGATCCACCTCTCCCACGCCCCCCGGCCTCCCACAGAGGCAGCAGTGCGTGGGGAGAGGGCAGGCGGGAGTCTGTTTAAAAGTCTGATAGAGAGGCAGCAGCATGGCAATTGAGGGGGGTATGCAGGAGATGGTACACATGGGAAGTGGCTTTCAAGCCGCCTGCCCCCCACACTGCTGCCTCTTTATCAGAGGCGGGGGGTGGGAGGAGGAGGGAACTGGTGTTCGTGGGGCGCCAGCTCCCCCTGAATATTGGTTCCCACCTCCTCTCCCCCCCCCATGTGTAAAGCCGACATAGCTAGATTCCAGCGGTTAAACGTTTACACAAATAAACGATAGTTAACATCTCTATTGTTTACCACATTCTTAGAATTGATGAAGCATGGACTATGACTATAAGGAATTCAGTGTAATCAAACCCTGATTCTCAAAGTTTAAAAAGAAAACAGAAGCAGAAAAATAAGATTTTCAAAAATGCTAAGCACTTTTAGTTCCCATTGATTTCAAGTGGAGATGTAGGTGGCTCAACATTTTTAAAAATTAGGCCTTTAGACTCTGGTTGATCAGCTGTTCTTTGTTAAATGCTATGTTTAGGCTTTTTCTATTAACTAATTGAAAACCAAACATATATTCTTCATATTCATTTTATTAGCAATTATGAAATATTAACCTCTTACGATAACATTTCAAGATATATCAATTAAAATCTTAGTAGATATTAGAGAAACAGTAACTTTGACAAAATATATTTTGCATAAATTGAACTACATATTAGAGACAGAGACTCTTCAATTAGGAAAAACTTAAAATACAAGGAATAGTCTTGTAGCTCCTTAGAGACTAACAAAACATGTAGATGGTATCATGAGCTTTCCTGGGCACAATCCACTTCTTCAGATGAATCAAGTTATTAAAGGTCCACTTTCCATATAAATAGGGCGGGGGTGTGGGAAAGAGAAGGAAAAAGAAGGAAAAGAAAGAAAAAGTGGGGAAAGATATAGTCAATTAGAGTGTCCATGATACATGAAGCTGATAAGGAAGGTACTACCTGTTCTAAAGTACCCATTTTTTTTATGACATTAGGATGTGGAATGTAGCGGGCCATTCAGCCAATGTCTTTATTCATACCTCTGTTATAGGAATCAAACTTGTGAATGAAGTTAAGTTCTAAGGCTTCCCTGTGGAGTTGGCTTGTGAAATTGGCCTGAAACATTACCCACACCAATAAGCTTTATGAGTGACAATACAATATGACCTATATTGTATATGCTGAGGTACATCGAACCTCAAAATCTCCTCCCAAGCTGCAGTCTCTCAGAGGCACCACAGTCCTCTTTGGAACTGTCAACAAAGTCAAGAGATTGTACTCTCTTGATAGCAGCAATGTAATGACAGAAAAACCCAATGCTGCACACTTTTAGCATGGCCAATCCTGCCATCTTCAAAAGACAACTGTGCTTATGGGACTGATGCTGTTGTTGTATCTTGTATGCTTAATGGAATTTTGAACCTGGGGCTGAGAAACAGATTCTCCTGGCTTACTAAATGCCAGACAGCAAAGGGAGAAATTTTGAAGACTGACTAGTTACAAATTAACATTTCCCCAGCCGACAGCCGTCCGAATGAAGCTCAACAAGAGACTTTCTCCCTCCAAATGGTGATCAGGAGTGATAAAGACCATCTCTTCATCATATGCACTCAAAAGAAGCTTCTATCTATTGAAGAACATGTGAGCATTTGGAAGTAGGAAAACACGATTCCAACTTAAGGTTTGTTTGAGAGAAAAAAGCACATGTTGGCTTGTACTCACACCACTCATCAATGGTGCTACACAAGGGGTTACAGTGTAAGAATAGGATTTGAAACTCCCAAAGCCTGTGCAGCACCAGGATATTAGGAAGAAAGAGAACTAGACAATGGACAGGTAGGGATTAGTATGTAGGGATTTAAGTTACAAGTATATCCTGTTTCTCTCACATGGAAAATCCCTAATGCATTGCTTTTTCTTTAGGGCATTTCACATTCCTTTAGGGCATCAGATAAACCCTAGATATGTTAACCTAATGTACAGTCACAATATGAAGACATTTGGGCCACTAGTCATGAGTAAAATTCAGGCACATAAGGTTCTAAGGTTGTTAAGCACCACCGAAGTAATGGCAGCTGATTTCATTAGATTTTTGCATAGTAAAATAGTTTATGCTACGATCAATGCACCAATAAAATTTTAGTCTTTTGACTCTGCATTTTTGTGCAAGACATTATTGTATTTATTTAGATTTTTTCCTATTTAGAAGCTACTGAAATCAGTTAATTTCAATAGACCTCTATATAATAAAAATTGTGTGCAGTAATATGCCTAATATTCCATATTAAATGATTCCTAAGAAAAATAATATAAATTTGTCCAATGTAATAAAAATGTTTTAAAGGACACTAAAAGATGTTAAACATTAATGCCACATTTCCAATTTAGAGGTTGGTAAAATAGCACCTGAAATCCTGAGAAATTTGTTGCTCCTGAATTAAAAAACTTATTTTCCTGAAAGGAAAAAGAAACCCCACCCCCACACACATGGAACAGACAATTATTTGACAAATCATTTTGAATGCCCAGTATAACTTATTAATAAAGGAACATTTTTAGTATCTACTGCATTTTAAAGGAGTTATATTAGCCATTTCACCACTATTTTCTTCAAAACTGTCCATGCATTTTAACTTTTTTAGCTATAGTTTAAGAAAAAAAGTATCTGAAATTGGTTTAAAAAAATCTATATTGAGATGCTTCAAAAATATACAATACTTAAAATGGTTTACACTATTAAAATGAAACTGGAAAGCCAAGATGTAGATTCTTAAAATTATGTTCATAAACAGAACAAATACATATATATCAGCACTATTATATATCTCTATAATCAAGGTCTTCCTCTGACTGTTGTGTGAACAACCACAATCTAAAAGATTTTTAAAATCCAAATAATGACATTACCCTTTGTGAAGAGCAAAATGTGTTAACAGAAATGTGCTTAACTTGATTCATAAACAAAGTAAAACAATATAAGCCCTATCTTGCAAGATAGTGAATGCCCATAACTCAAACTGACTTAATTGGAAGATGCAGGTACCCAGATATTCAATACCTTGCACCATCAGGCCCTCAAACAGGGGTGGACAAATTTTGGCCTGTGGGCCGATTCGGTCTGCAAGCTTAGTTCCTGGTGGGATCCCACCTCCATGTTTACCTGTGCCTCTGCAGGTATCGGAGGATCACAGCTCTTCTTGGCCACAAATTGCCATTTACGGCCAATGCAAAAAACGGGGAGCTGCTTGCATTGGCTGCAAACAGTGATTCACAGCCAACCCGAGTTGCAATCCTCCAACACATGGGGAGGCACAGGTAAACATAGTGGCAGCAGCCCACCAAGGACTAATCCTGTGGGCTGACATTTTTTTTTTATTGCCCACCTTTGCCATAAAACATCTGGGACAACAAGAAATTTGTAGTTCAAAGAGAGAACAAAACCAGGTCTAATTGTTTTCCTTCTTTATACACACAATATTGTGAGAAAGTTTGAGAACAATGAATGTGAATGGTCCTGGAGACTGCCCACCTACCCAAGCACACAAAATCTCACAGTTTCGGACAAAGTAAAATTACTTTGCCAGTTTGCTAACGAATGCTTGTTTTAAAAAGGATGAAAGACAATTTATTGATTTCGTAGTTTTGGGAAAAATCTCTCAAGTTCTTTCTTATTCAAACCTTCACCATAAGTCTAATTTACTGTCTATGAGAGATAGCTAGTCAATCTTAAAACTGAAATTGTCAATTCAGATCTGCATATTTTCTATACTTAAGTAAATATTCATATATAATAAGACAACAAAAACTCTTTTCAGCAAAGCGGGCGACTAAATTATCTACATTGATTCCTAATAATTCATGGAGAATTTATGATTCAAATATTTTCAACATAGTTTTTTAAGAGAAAGAACCCTCCATAATACTTTGTATTGTTAAAACTCGATCACTGTTATATTTTCACTTTTTAAAGTTTCCTTAATTCCTTTCCCCGGAGTTTTGATCTTGATGTCAATAAAAGAAGCCTCAAGCCCACAGCATATATTCTAGGCAATTTTACAGGAATATGACTCATTTCTTCCAGAAGCATCTTAAAGTACTTTACAAGTATAACACCTATCAGAATCACTTTAAACCGCTGCAGAATAGAATGCAACAGTCATTTAACAATTTCTCTCATGAAAGTGATGGTACATGTGTAAATATCTGTGCATCAAGAACAGACTATATCCATTATTTTGTGTCAGTTTCTCTACACAGGGATGTATTATTGGGCTCTGAATATAAAAGATATTCCTCATTCAGAAAAGGAGAAGAAACAATGTAAATGGCTGAAAAACTATACAGGACAAAGCGTAAAGATCTTAAAGTAAAAATTAAATCCCTCTTAAAACTCTATAGGACTGAGACCTACCAGTAGAAAGTAGATCACAGCCCATTTTGGGAAACCACTATGTACTCTACCAAACTTCTCTTCCTGCCCATACAACAGAAACTGTACTCTGTATTTTAATATTACTGTAGTAATGGCTATCAAAAAGTAGCCTTGAAACAATAAAGACAAGTGAGGAGTGCAGGGTACATATTGTATATTTTCCACTATGACCCTTTCTGTTCAGTGCTATTTGTGGAACGTCTAAATACCTTTCATTAGCTAAGGTAAACAAGAAATAGGAGGTTTTACAATAAAATGTTAATTAACATAATTTGAGACAAGAAATTGAAGCTTTTTCACCAAAAAATACTTTTTATAAAAAGTATTAAACAAAATTATTGAACAGTATTTCAAGTAATCTAAATAAATACAAATAAAAGATACTTTTTTGCATAGATTTAAGGAAAGTGCAACTACAACATAACATTTTGTACCATAAGAAATAGTCAATCCACAAAGGGACTATATTAACAATCATCTTCTGTCATCACTGAAATTGTAGCAACTAAAGAAGTAAATCAATGTGATGTGGTCTATTGGGAAAGTTACTTTAAATTAAAAGTTAACCTGTAACATTGTCAGTTAATCCACTACAAAAAGCTTTCAGATTGTAGTTAAGCCATTATAAACAACTTTAGCAAGAGAGCAGGGTTGATAACTGCCAACCAGAAAAACATCCAAAATAATTTGAAATAATTAAAGAGCATTTGTTTATATATCCAGCTGCCATTTTAGGCAGATTTTGGAGACTGCCATGTGTATCAGCCTTGCATGTGCGTAATACAGAAATTTGTTTTTTTGTTATTGTTTTATTTTGATGAATGAACCCTAACTGCTTTAGTGTCACTAAGATTAAAAATAAAAAACTTGAGTAGAGCTATGTCTGTAGTAAGTAAATGGAAACTATGAATTAGAATGGGAGACTTTTTGTCTCACTTTAGAGATGGGTAAGTACATATATACTCAATCGTAAGCCCATTCGTTCATAAGCAAACCCTCCCCAAGTTAAAAAAATTGTAAAAATTGTAATGACCCATTAATAAGCTGACTCTATATTGGCGTTTTGCAAACTTCCGGTTCCAGCTCATCAGCATAAGCCACTGGTATGTTGAGACATTTTGTTTACCTGGAGCATCTGCAGGAATGGAGCCTCTCAGCTCCCACTGTCTGCTGTTCACCATACCCAGCCAATGAGAGCTATGGGAAGCAGTGCGGGCTAAGGGATGTGCTGGCTGCCACCTCCCACCACTCCCATTGACCCAGAACTGCGAACAGCAGCCAATGGGAGCAGAGGGGCTCTGTGCCTGCAGACACTCCAGGTACATAAAACATCCTGGCACAGCAGTGGTTTGCCTTGCTGGGCTAAGAACTGAATTTTGCTGATTTTCCTAAGTTAAAATAATTGGTAAAACACAATGACCCATTCATAAGCCGATCCCTGCTCTTTACTGCATTATTTTTACAAAAAACAATTAGGCTTATGATTGAGTATATGGTTACTATACAAGGCATTAAAAAAGGAGAATCAGGCTTCAAAATTTTAAGGAACAACAGTGATTTATGGGGAAAAAAATGAAAAACTTCTGTATACAGTTACTGCCTATTTAAGATAGCAACCAGGAAACTGAGGGACAGCAAGATCTGTGAAAATATACCACTGCCTTGCTCAGTGTGACACTGAATAACATATGCAGAACCAGCTAGTTAAAACATCTCCTATGTTGCTTGAAAGTCAACTGAGTCCTTTTCTTGGGGACAATTTGGTAATAAAGTTCAATAAATGAACTATTTTAAATAAATAGTTACTATAAAATATATGTTCCAAGCTTATGATGCTTATCTTAGTTTCTGTGATGAAACAGTGCCTGATATGCTAGATTTCATTCTCTTTAACTTTTTTTGAATTTTTTTGCCACTTACGAATGGCAGTTCCAGAGCTACTGGCTATTACACAAAGGGCACCACCCACCGTCCACCAAGTTGGTAGATGATTGAGGAAAAGTATCTGTAAGATAAAAGCAAACACAACATCCATTGTTTTCATGATGGCAACAGGACCAGCCTTCTCTATCTGTAATGCTTTTGTGAGAAATATCTGACCCCCCAACCCTAACAGTCCAATTAATATTAGGAGAACTCTATCTGTACCACAATATGGTAAAGTCCATTCATTTAATACAATCAATACTACAATACATTCAATTAAACCAATTACTGCATAATACCAAACAGACAAAAAATAATGCACAGATTTTCCCATCTTTCTTAATATAACAAAAGTTGAAGCTGATGATACTGCACTTGCAACAGCAGCTATTGTTCCTTTAAGATGATTTCTGTAGCTTCCTTCAATCCCTGTAACATTGGATCCAAATAGAAAAGGTGGTCTTGCAATAAGTACCACTCCAGTGATTGTAAAGAGGGTGAAAAGAAGATCCCAAAAGCTGTATTTCTCCTTGAGAAATATCCAGGCTAACAATGATGTAAAAACTGGACTGCTGAAAGTTATAACAGTGGCATCAGCTAGAGGCATTATTTGGAAAGCATAGTAGAGAAGAATCATTGCAGCAGAGCCAAGGAATCCTCGGAAGAAAAGAAAAACTCGTTTACCTTTTGGTCCCAAAAACCCTGTTCTGCAAATTAAAAAGAAAAGACAAAGATATAATCACACTGAGCATTCATAATCAAACATTTAATTACATTCAGATCCTCAGATGAAGGACTTTTAATCATGAAACTGTCAGAATATCATTGTGGCTCTCTGCAGAGGTTTTTTTTTGGTGGGGATTACAGTAATATTCAGAAGCCTCCATCAAAATCAAGATCCAGTCATGGTAGGCACTGTAGTATTGCTTGCAAAATAACTCCACAGAAAATATAATAGAGAAATCCAACTACTGGCTTTTATTTTTAAGGGTCTCAGAGTTTCAATGAGGTATTTTTGGAATAATCCTCTGCCCTAAAGCTGAGAGGCTCAACATTTCAGAGATGTCTGAAGCTCACTGTAATTAAGAAAAACAAAGCCATTTATTTAGCAAGAAGTTACAAATGTTTCTTGAGACATTTTGCTTCTCCAATTAAAGCCTGAATTAAAGTAGTACTTGCAGTCAGATTTATTTTCCCATTTAGTTAATGACAGCTGTGGACATAATATTACCTGCAGAATATTAGGTGACTTTTTGTTACCTAACAATATTTTGTATTTAGACAAAATACTTACTTATAGTATATTAAACCAGGAAGAACAAATGCCATTTGGAAAACACACCGAAATGCACTGATTTCCACTGAATGTACATCTTCAATTTTTTTAAGAAATAAAGAAGCCACTGAGAAAAGGAAGGCAGAAAATAGGGTATAAAACAGACCAAGTCCTGGGCAGGTGAATTTCTTTTTAATTCCTGCAACAAATAATAAGTTCTAGTTAGTAACTAATAGTCATTTAGCTCATGACAACAGCTTTCAGACAGATAATCATGTTAGTGTGTTTCAGCAAAAACAAGGAGTCCAGTAGCACTTTAAAGACTAACAAACTTATTAGGGTATTAGAGCATAAGCTTTCATGAGCTACAACTCACTTCCTCAGATGTTGAAGAGAAAAAGAAAGGCAGGAAAAAAAAAAGATACTGCAATGAGAGTGTGACATCAGTGCTAATTAAATCAGAATGCATGTGGTTCGTCTCCAACAATGGTGAAGTAAGAGTACTTGAAAAAAAACTTAAAAAAGAATGAATGGTGTTGTAGCACCTTAGAAACTAACAACAAATATAGGTGGTATCATGAGCTTTCGTGGGTGCAACCCACTTTTTCAGATGAGAATAGTTGAATGGGAAATCTCCTATTGTAATGCGAGAACTAGGGATGTAATAGTGTAGTCGATGAACCGATAAGCAAAAGCTTATAGGTTAATGCTATAGACCCTTGTTTCTTAAACTGTGTTCCGCAGAACTCTGGTGTTCTGTGGAGAACTCACAGGTGTGCCGCGGTCGTTTGAAGAAAAAAAAATGGCTGCGAGACCTGCTGAGATGCAGCGGGTGGTGCGACAAGGTGAGCAAGTGGTGACATGGCTGGAAATGAGGCGGGGCTACCTGCATTCCTCCTCCTGTGCTTCCGTGCAAAGGGCAGAAGAGGCGAGCAAGTGATGACGTGGCAGAAATGAGGCGGGGCTACCCGCGCCCGGCTTGCAACCACCTGGGAAAGCTCCGTGCCTTGGGTGCGCCCCTTGCCAGCGGGGAGGAGTGTTGCAGGGCCAGCAGTAGGGCCGGCTCTGATTGGCTGTATCTGCTGCTGCTCTAGGGATCCTGCCTGCCAGGGGAGAGAACTGCCCTAAAGCTACCACCCCCAACTGGGTCTTTGCACCACTGTCTTTAGCCCTTGCTTGTTACCCAGGACAGCTGAGGGGGAGGCCAGCACCTTCTACCCTTTTGCACAGACAAGGCCCTTCCCTTCAGTATTCTGTGTCAAAAATAGCCAGGGGCTAGAACTATTGAAGGACAAAACATTAAGCAGTAAGGAACCCCTGTGAATTGGGGGGCAGGGTAAGGCCCTCAGTGCCCCTAATGCTGGTGTGGCTGCTATGGCTGCTGTCAGTCAGCTACTTGACATGGTATTGAATTTATAATTTCCACCAATATGAGTAAACAGAGTAAATTACATTTCCCTATCAAAAAGGCAGAACTCTAGAAGGCTTCATAGGGCAATGAGCGAATATTATTGTTGTCAGTAAAAGTGTCATATGTTGTTCAAGGGGAAAGCTTCTCCCCCGCCCCCAACAAAAAAAATCCTTGGTGTTCCTCAAAAAAAATTGTTTGGTGTTCCTCGGTCTTAAAAAGTTTAAGAAACACCGCTATAGACTACACGCATTTCCTTCCCCACCACCAATACATTTTTTAGCAGGCTAGCCAGCAGTCTGGCTCAGTCTGGGCTTGTGATGGGTCCGGACACCCCCGCCCCCAAGACAGGGACTGCTGCCACCTCCCGCTGGTGCCTCTTTATCAGAGGCAGCAGCACAGGATGACAGGCAGCCAGTCTGCGAGGGGAACAGGTTTTTAAACTCTAGCACAGAGTGTCAGGGTGCTCCTCAGGAGTGCGGCTGGAGTATACTGGCTGCCAGCCCCGTCCCCGGGGACTACAGAATAGTCAACTAACCGATAAGAATTCATGAGGTTACTCGACTAGTCAATTAACCGATATTCAACATCCTTAGGAAGAACAACTTGTGTTTATAGACCTCTGGTTCAGGGTATCAAGTTTGCATATGAATTTCAGCTCAGAAGTTTCCTTCTGCAGTCTGTTTTTGAAGTTGTATTTGAAAATACTATATAATTGCCCAAATAATGTAGTTATATGGGGAGGCAGAAATAGGAAGGGGCAAGAAAGTCAAAAGGAAATAGAAAACTACCACATTCATTCACTTTAATTATGTCCCAAGTCATGTGTTACACCACTAGGGATGTAAACATGTACCTGTGTAGTGGTTAACTGATAAGCCTGGGCCTTATCAGAGGCCGCAGGCAGGGGCAGGTACAGAGGGAGCAAGGGAATGGGTATGTAGTTAACAAGATTAACCGATAAGCCCAGGCTTATCGGTTAATCATATAGTTGACTAGATGTTAACATCCCTATTCTTGATTGTTTACTAGGCAACCTACGGTATCCTGCCACATCATTCTTTCTGCTCCATGAGTTCTGTAAGCCTCACTGCTTCCCCTATTATCTAAGAAGAGACATCTTTAATCACTGCTGTAGAGAATGGCTGTTCCATTTATTATCTTTCTGGGATGGTGTACATGTTAGGGTCACCATAAATTATTATGCTTTTTGGCATGCAAAACATTTCTTTTTTTTAAATTTCTAACATCAGAACATCAGATATTGTAACTTTGTGATTCTAACCTTCCTTTAATTAATGATTCAGTGAGTAGTGTTCATCTTGTTTTGAAGGCTTAGCGCAGGTCACCAGCAGTTCATCTCCACCCTTTTTCCCACTTTGTGAATCACTAGGAGATATATAAGGGGGCCAGGAAGAGGAAGAAACATATGTTTAAGGTGGTAGGGAGCCTCAAGACCAGGAAAGAAGTAGAGTTTGGGATGAGTACCAGTACAGAAGGGAGGGTAGGCGGGAGTCACTTTCCCATGCAGCCGCCTCCCCCCCCCCACCGCTATCTCCCACAAAAATAAATCTATTTGGACATCCCTAGTGTCCACCAAATAGCCCCTTATTTGTATTTTCTTAGATATGATCTATAGGAGGTGAAATTCAATACATAATTGCATTACACTCCACAAATCACATTTTGTCAGCTCAAGCGATCTATATTTTTATTAATATAAAAATATTTTGTTGTAATTTGAGAAGTTAATTGCATGAGTGGCCCAAAACTATGGGGCGCATCTCCTCTAAGTCCGCATGAAGGAAAGTTCAGGGGCATGGCAAAGCTCAACTGGCCAGCCATCGGGGGAGATGGGGAAGGGAGTGCCACTCAGCCCTGCTCTGCTACCTGCTGTAGCCCCAGCCTAGTCCCTGACTCCACTCCTAGCCCCAGCCACATCGCCCTACATCAGTCCCTGGCCATGGCTCCATTCTCAGCCCCCGCCCAGACCCTGTACTTAATGTCTGCAACCTTCCCCTACCCCAGGCTGTCTTTGTTCCTGACCCCAGCATATGTGAAAAGTTTGGCATTACACGGAACAAATTTCTTTCTCACCACTGCTCCAGGTTTGAGGCTTAGAAAATAAAACTGGTTGTGAAAGTGTACTGTCTTCTGCCAGGTCATGACACATTGAACCTTAAGGCATGGATGTCACCTTACTTCATTAAAATTCCAAAGACAAAATCTTTGTTTAAAAAACTAGGTAAGATTGCTAAATGACAAACAATTTAGTTCTAGATCACATCATCTAAAAAACCTAAGAACTTACAATCAAGGACATGAATCATTAAGTATAATATGAATTGTCTACAAAATAAACATTCATTATCCTTATCAAGTATAAAGCAACACATTTCATCATATCAACCCCCTTACATCTGTTCCAGGGATTTCTGGAGTTTTGGGGGTTTACCTCTTTAGTTGTAATGGAGACTAAAATGGAAAGATTTTTAATTAACACAATTT
Organism: Pelodiscus sinensis; assembly: GCF_049634645.1. Classification (NCBI taxonomy): domain Eukaryota; kingdom Metazoa; phylum Chordata; order Testudines; family Trionychidae; genus Pelodiscus; species Pelodiscus sinensis. The sequence goes on from NC_134718.1 coordinate 41,672,189, forward strand.
TAAATCTGGTTAAGTGTTCAGTTGTCATGGTCTTGTGAAACAGTCCTTGCATCTTTGCCAGTTCTATACAAATTGGAGCTTCATCCCAATTTGAATTCATACAATTCCCTCTTCTGGTTTCCCTGTAAGAACATCCCAAACTCTACTTCTGTCCTGGTCTTGAGATGCCCTGCTACCTTAAAAATATGTTTCTCCCTCTTCCTGGCCCCCTTACATATCTCCCAGGGTACATCTACACTACAACGTTAATTCGAACTAACTTAGTTCGAATTAGTTCATTCGAACTAAGCTAATTTGAACTAACGGATCTAGACTAAAAAACTAGTTCGAATTAGCGTTTTGCTAATTCGAACTAGCATGTCCACATTAAGTGGACCCTGAACCAGGCTTAAGGATGGCCGGAAGCAGTGCCGGCAGGACATCAGAGGAGGACTTAGAGCGTGGAGATGCTGTCTCAGGCTAGCCGAGGGCTGCGCTTAAAGGGTCCCGACCCCCACCCCGGACAGACAGTTCTCAGGGGTGCCCTGCTTGCAAAGCAGTCCTGGCTTGGAGTGCCCGGAGTACCCACACTGGGCACATCACAGCACTTGGCCATCAGACCGGCTGCACTTGCCGCAGGCTGCCATCTGGGGAGAGGGGGCAATCGGGGGGCTGCAGGAGAGGTTCCACCCCAAAAGCCCGCAGAGCCAGCCCAGTCCTCCCCATCGGGGGCACGTACCCCATTCCTCCCTCACCTCCTTCCACTTACCCTTCCCTAGCCCCTTTTCTTGATGTACAAAATAAAGGACAAATGTGTTAAAAAATGGAATCTGTCTTTATTGAACAAAACTGGGGGAGACTGGGAAAAGGAGGTGGGAGAGGGGAAGAGAGGGGCTGGGAGAGGGGAGGGCAACTAAAATGATCAGGGGTTGGGAACAGGTCCCATATGAAGAGAGGCTAAAGAGACTGGGACTTCTCAGCTTAGAAAAGAGGAACATAAGAACGGTCGTACTGGGTCAGACCAAAGGTCCATCTAGCCCAGTATCCTGTCTACCGACAGTGGCCAGCACCAGGTGCCCCAGAGAGGGTGGACTGAAGACAATGATCAAGCGATTTGTCTCCTGCCATCCCTCTCCAGCCTCTGACAAACAGAGGCCAAGGACACCATTTTATCCCCTGGCTAATAGCCTTTTATGGACCTAACCTCCATGAATTTATCCAGCTTCTCTTTAAACTCTATTATAGTCCTAGCCTTCACTGCCTCCTCTGGCAAGGAGTTCCACAGGTTGACAACACGCTGTGTGAAGAAGAACTTCCTTTTATTAGTTTTAAACCTGCTACCCATTAATTTCATTTGGTGTCCTCTAGTTCTTCTATTATGGGAACTAATAAATAACTTTTCTTTATCAGCCCTCTCCACACCACTCATGATGTTATAGACCTCTATCATATCCCCCCTCAGTCTCCTCTTTTCTAAACTGAAAAGTCCCAGTCTCTTTAACCTCTCCTCATATGGGACCCGTTCCAAACCCCTAATCATTTTAGTTGCCCTTTTCTGAACCCTTTCCAAGGCCAAAATATCTTTGAGACAAAGGGGGAACAGGATAGAGGTCTCTAAAAGCAGGAGTTGGGTGGAGAGGGTGCATACAGAAAAGTTCTTCATTAGTTCCCATAAAGAAGGACTAGAGGACACCAAAGGAAAGTAATGGGTAGCAGGCTTCAAAGTAGTAACAGAAAGTTGTTCTTCACAAAGCAAAGAGTCAACCTGTGGAACTCCTTGCTGCAGGAGACTGTGAAGGCTAGAACTAGAACAGAGTTTAAAGGGAAGTGAGACCAAGTCATGGAGGTTGGGTCCATGGAGTGGTATTAGCCAGGGGGTAGGAGTGGTGTCCCTCCCCAAGGTTTGTGGAAGGCTGGAGAGGGATGGCACGAGACAAATGGCTTGGTCACTGTCTTCGGTCCATCCCCTCCAGGGTCCCTAGGGTTGGCAGCTGTCGGCAGACAGGCTACTGGGCTAGATGGACCTTTGGTCTGACCCAGGACGGCCATTGTAAGCTCAGGGCTCAGGGTCGGGGGCCTCAGTGGACCCCCTTGATTTTCATGCACACCTGCTCCTGGGTGGCCAGGCTGGCAGCTATCCTGCCCTAGACGGCCACTTTCCTGTGCCTAGTGAGGAGATCGTGGACGAGGTCCACAATGTCCGCACTAGCCCAGGCGGGTGCCCGCCTCTTGCAGTCCCGGGCAAGCTCCCGGGAGCAGCCAGCCTGGTCCAGGGAAGAGGGGGAGGGCTGGGGGGCATCAGGTGGGTGGCTTGATCCGTGCCAGGTGCAGGGTCTGCTGGCTGGGTGCTGGCAGGCTTGCACCTGGCACGGGCACCGTAGCCAGCCCGTGCCCCTTTAAGGGGTCCTGGGCCGGGAGGGGGGCAGACCAGTTTCCCTGGTGTTGGCCAGAGTGGCCACCAGGGAAACCTGGGGATGGCTAGCCTCCCACTAGTTCGAATTAAGGGGCTACACAGCCCTTAATTCGAACTAGTAAGTTCGAACTAGGCTTAATCCTCGTGGAATGAGGATTACCTAGTTCGAACTAAGCGCACCGTTAATTCGAATTAAATTCGAACTAACGGAGCGCTAGTGTAGCGCCTATGAAAGTTAGTTCGAACTAACGTCTGTTAGTTCGAACTAACCTCTGTTAGTTCGAACTAACCTCTGTTAGTTCGAACTAACTTTGTAGTGTAGACATACCCCCAGTGATTCACAAAGTGGAAAAAGGGTAGAGATGAACTGCTGGTGACTTGTGTTAAGCCTTCAAAACAAGATGAACACTACTCACTGAATCATTAATTAAAGGAAGGTTAGAATCACAAAGGTACAATATCTGATGTTAGAAATAAAAAAAAAAAAAGATTTTGCATACCAAAAAGTATAATAATTTATGGTGACCCTAACTTGTACATCATCTCATAAAGATAATAAATGGAACAGCCATTCTCTACAGCAGTTAGCTGTGATTAAAGAGCTCTCCTCTTAGATAATAGGGGAAGCAGTGAGGCTTACAGAGCTCATGGAGCAGAAAGAATGATGTGGCAGGATTACGTAGGTTGCCTAGTAAACAATCAAGAATAGAGATGTCAACGTCTAGTCAACTACATGTTTAACAGATAAGCCTGGGCTTATTGGTTAATCTTGTTGACTACACTCCCATCTCCTTGCTGCCTCTGATACAGAGGCAGCAACAAGGGTAGAGAGGAGGGTGCCCATAAGGAGCTGCTTTAAGCAGGCTTCCTATGAGCACCAGATCCGCCTGCCCCCATGTCCTGTTTGTGCTGCTGCCTCTGATAGAGAGGCAGCAGCAGCATGGAGGTTGATTGGGGCAGGTTGAAGCCAATATGTTCAGGAAGCCAGCTTTTAAGCATGCCAGCTTCCATGGACCCACCTGCTCCCCCCTTGCTGCCTCCTACAAAAGCAGCGAGGGGGGGCAAGCAGAAGCTGGTGCTGGGGAGAGCTGCCTTAAAAGCCGGTTCCCTCCAGCACCAGGTCCGCAGTGCTGCCTGCTCCCCACCCTATAAGCCCTAAAATACAACTGGATTTGCTTCAATCCCACAGAGACAAACGCCTATAAGATCTTTATCAGGCATTCTTAAAACTTAAATATCCATCTGGGGAACTGAGAAAACAGATTGACAGAGCCAGACAGGTACCCAGGAGTCAACTACTTCAAGACAGACCTAACAAAGAAAACATCAGAACACTACTCGTCATCACCACAGCCCCCAGCTTAAATCCCTCCAGTGTGTCATTGACAATCTACAGCCTATACTGGAAAACTATCCCTCGGTCTGATAGGCCTTGGGAGACAGGCCAATCCTCGCCTACAGACAACCCTCCCAACCTGAAGCAAATCCCTTCCAGCAGCCACACATCACACCTCAGATACACTCACTCAGGAACCTACCCCTGCCCAAACCCCATTGCCAACTCTGTCCACATATCTATATAAGCGACATTATCACAGGACCTAATCACATAAGCCATATCATCAGGGGCTCATGCAATTGCACAACCTAATGTGATATATGCCATCAAGTGCCATGTATATTGGCCAAACTGGAGTCTCTACGACAAAGGATAAATTAACACAAATCAGATACCAGAAATGGTAACTCACATAAACCTGTAGGGGAACATTTTAACCTGTCTGGTCACTCAATCATGAATTTAAAAATAGCCAGGGCTCGACAAATAATGTAATCTACTCGCCCGTGGCAAGTACATTACAACCTGGAAGAGCCAGTGCAAAGCAATCTGCAGATGCGCAGAACGATCTGCGCATGCACAGAATGGTGCGAAACTGTGCGGCTGGCAAGCTGGGCTCGCCGCTGCATGGCGAGCCTTTAAAATAGCTATTCTTCTGCAAAGGAATTTCACCCCCCCCCCCAATTACAGAGAGAGACTGCAGAACTGGAATTCCTCTACAAGTTTGACACTGTTAGCCTGGACTTGACCAAAGACATGAACTAGTTGGTACATTACAAAGCCAATTTGCCCTGCCTTTAACGTCTGCATTTTTACAACCAAAGTTATGAATGAGACACATACATCCTACTTAATTAATAAAGTTTATTCACAATCCATTGTGACCTTCCTTGGTATAATGACTCTCAAGGTTAAGAAACTGCTCTATACATTCTAGATTCCAGACTGGCCTAATGTATGACATTGGGTCCAACTTTAATAGTATTAAGACCGACATTAAAATAGGGTTAAAAATGGAGTGAGATAGAGGGACCAAAGAAGGTAAATGATTCCCTAAATGATCATTTTAAAATTCAAAATCTCAAGCCGCAGAGTGGAAATGAATAACATTTCCAGTTGATTGCAGTATTTGTTTTAGCTCTAGTAGCTCATAAGAAAGCAAACCTTAAAACTGCCACTTATCCCTCAAAAGCCATGCTTTTCTGGCACAAGACCAGGATTTTTAGCAATTGAAAACTGGTATAATTTTAATCCATGAATAATTGCCCCCATTGTTCAAGTTCTTTCTCTCTCATACATACAAATTTGCTGCAAAATAATTGTCTGAGATATGAAAATAAAAAGAGACCCATAGGGACCTACAGTGACCTGAAAGAGGAAATCCAAACCCATGCTCCTTCAGGGAGGGAAGCACAAAATCATAGTATCAGATTATTTCCTTTTTGATTACACAAAAAGTAGAAACCAACCAAAATAATGGAAACCTTGAAGTGGCTAGCCAGTAAAATTAAAACAAAAGCAAGAGGCTCCTACATTCAGTATAAACTTATGATTTGAAGAAAAGAAAAAAAGAAATTCTGGGAACTCTTAGCCTTAGTGACCTATCCAGCATACTATGCATGTTTGAAAAATGAGCTCCATCATGACCAAACACTGGACACAGTCAGAAAAATAAAAAGATATCTGAACAATAGAATTGAAAACAGTGGTATCTCAAAGAAAGCACTTTGGAAATAGAGTAGTGCTTCTCAATACACTACTAAAAATAAAATTAAATAAGACCCCCCCTTCCCTCCTACCCCATTGCCCACATGAGAATTAAAATTGCCCAACTTAATTTTCTTCCAAAGTAAATAACAACAAGAAAATAAGGTAATGCAACATTCCTATTAAACTTAACAGGAGCTTGCATGCATTAACCTCTACCACTGTCACACCCAACCACTCTAACACATAGGCTTTCAGTTAAAAAAATATCATTGGCTAGCAGCTTTAAAAGCTCTGAGAATTAGGCAAAGTATGCTTTAAATCAGAGCTACTCAACACATGTTTGTTTGCGGTCCATGGTGTTGTTTGGGTTTACGCGGGGCTCAACACACGACTCACGGGTGGGATCCTTTGAACATGGCCTCCACTGGGAACACATTTTCCAATGGCAAGGCGTCTCCCAGGCATGGTGAGCACTGAAAGACGCGAGCAGACGCGCTGGCTGGAACAGACAGGTACACGGTGTCAGTGTTTTTAGCTTGGTGCAGGGAGCAGGTGCAGGGAGCTCCAAAGCACTGTGGGAAGTGCTTTGAATTCATGCTAGGGATGTTAAGGACTAGTCTACTATCCAATAAACAAATTCTTATCTAATAGTCAACAGAATAGTTTACTAGTTGCTTCCCCCCGCTTACTGCCTCTCTTAGATAGAGGCAGCGGGGAAGGGTGGGAAGCAGAGCTCAGTGCAATGCTGCCCCTTTGAAACACCACCGTGGCGTTTCAAAGCGGCAGAGCCATGTAGAGCCTGGGGTCTGGTGGGGAGTTCCCTGCTGATCCCAGGCTCCGTGTGGCACTGCCCCTTTGAAATGCTGCTATGGCCTTTCAAAAAAGCAGCGCCACCCTACTGACTAATAGACTAGTCGATGCAAAAATGCATCACTTACTCAATTAGTCAATTACACGATACTTAACATTCTTAATTCATGCCCGTCAGTGTGAAAGAAGCTATTTGCACGTATATTTGCATGCATATGCAACCACACTAAAGTTGTGGCCCTTGGCATGTGCTGCGAGTATCACTGTGGCTCCTGGAGCTCCCAAAGTTGAGTAGCCCTGCTTTAAATGATATCTGAGCTTTCTATACTGGATGTATAAAGATTTAAACAAAACAGGTGTTACAGCAGTTTCTTAGTTTCCCTGGTTCTGTTCCCTAACTAGCTCCCCTTCCTAATCTCTCAAACAATCTCCATCTCTTAATTTAAGCTCTAGACATGTACCTCCTGCCCCATTCAGTTTTCTTCTTGTATACTCTGAGCATTTACATTTAATATGTCTACATTTCATATGTGTAATTGTTATACTTGCAAAATATGTACAAATAAAAATGTATGCTTAGTTTACAAATCAAAATTGTTAAGAGGTAGCAAAACAAGGTAAAGGACATTGACCAAGGATGCTCTCCAATATTGGAAGGCTGGGAAGGACCGAAGGCTCAGAAGACAGAAGTTATTTGGCAGACATCAAGAAAGCTGCAGGATTAACTTTGTGTCTCTCTGTGGACTTCCCAAATTTGAGGAGACAAATTCGGGACATGGAAACTTGCTTATAGTACAACTCAACCAGTGATGCACTCATCTATAGTACACGTATGCTTTAAGTACAGCATCTGCGTAAGGCTTTGCAGCATCATGACTAGTGCCCCATCTTTTTTTTGCAATTGCAAAATAAAATGAAAAATTATGTATAAAACTAAATAAAATAAATTTTTTCCCATATTAGTAAATAGCTCCTGCCTAACAGGGTTGAGCCCAGCTCCATGCACTGGGCCTGGGATTGTAGCACCATTCAGGTTTGGCAAGCTGCCCTTTGGTTATTGTGATGGGAGGCAAAGAATTGAGTGGCATTGTGACCCCATCAGCCAGTTGCAGGGCTTGGAGTGAGAAATAGGTTGAATCTGCAGAGTAGGGTGTGTGTGGGATCTCCCATGTCACCCCCCAGGAAACAGAACCTGACGCACACATGTGAATAAAATGAAATATTGCAAAAATCCAAGAAAAAACAAAACAAAACTGTGGGGTTTTAATAGAAAAATTGAAAATGGTCTCAGACTATCAGAGAAAATAAAGGGAAGTAAAATATCTGTATTATCAATGAAGCCTCAGTAAGAATGTAGACTTTCTCTTATACTTCATTATATGAAGTATAACCAAAGTATGGTTCAGAAAATATTGCTCACTTGGCCAAAGTTCATTATCTGTTATCTCTAAGTCATATTAATTTACTCAGCATTTAAAACTGGGACACAAAGTTTACAATCCAAGGACAAATGTCCTCTGCACTATTTTCCCCCATAAAATAAATTCTATGGAGGCTAAACTCAGTACTTGGTAGCAGAAAAGCAAAGACTTTGATGTACGGGGTGAGGCAAGTTCAGTCTTGTTAAATGAGCACCAATCTAGGAACCAGGAACTCCAGGACTGTGTGGCCTTGGGCAGGAGATCACTTTTCCAGTATGCAAAATGGATAGTGAAATTTCTGTACCTCTTCAGAATGGTGTGGAGTCTTGTTGGAAGATCTCAAAGCCCTTTGAACTCATGAAGTTATATAGTGCTTAGGCTACTGAGTCAAGGCAATCTGACTTCCCTATACTCAGGGCCTTCCTTACCCCTACACAGACTATGCAGCTATGTAGGGCACTAGAAAATGTGGGGAACTATTGGGTCTTAATGTCTACCCTCCTCTTCCTATTTGTGGCTCTGCTTCCTCCAGAGAGGCTCTAGGTAAATTGAAACTGAAAACTTATTAGCAGAACATCAAACACTTGAAAGAGACATTCAAGTGGTCATGAAGCCATTTAACAGGCATTTGGCAACACTGGGTATATACTGTGGACAGGACCTTAGTTTAAAATTTGCTTTAAATTTATTTCATAAGTGTGTTGCTCAAGATAATAAAATCACACATCTCTAAAAATTGTCATTCCCCTCGCTGCTGTCCCGCATTGGGGTACCAGTTTAACAGCACTGCAAAGGGCCCCATAAACCCTACAGACTTCTCTGCCTCTACTCGTACCTTCAACGAATGACCCCAGGCAATGGGCCAAAACAAAAGAGCATGAAGGCAACAGGAGACAAGAGGACAAAATGCCCCTGAGCGGGTAGCCATGTGTCCCGATTGTGATGGGAGTTGTGGGTGCCCAGAGCCGCTCACAGCCGACGCTGGGCCGCTTCCAGCGCGCCCGGAGCCGAGTTCGACGCGGGGGAGCGAAGGGCTCGCTGTGCCTGAGCCCACGCGGACACGGCAGGCAGCGGCCTGGCTGCCCCATAGCAACCCGCGCAGTCCCTGCGCGCCCGGCTGCTGGGCGCCCTTGGGGAGCGGCCCGAGGAGCACAGCTTGCGCCCTGCCACCGTGTCGGCTGTGCCCGGTGCCCGCTCCCTGTGCCTGGCACCGTCCCCCGCCGGCCGGGCTTCCCTCCTCACCGGGTCTGCTCCGTGCCCACGGGAGCCTGCAACGCGGCAGGGATGAGCCTGAGCAGCAGCCCCCACAACCGCCTCCGCGTTCCTGGGCGCCCGCCGCCTCCATGTGGCACTGGCGGTGCTGCCCCGCGCCCGCATCCTCCTCCTCCTCCTCGCTCCGCGGCGGCGCCGGCTCCAGTCCTCCCACGGGGGGAGCAGCCGCGCCGCCGCTGCCCGGGTGCCGCACCATGGGGCTGCCTGGGAGCCCCCCCGCTGGCTCCGATCGTTGCTGCCAGCCTACCGGCCGGCTCACACTCGGCTTCCTGCGCATGCGGTGGCCCGCCATAGCTCCGCCCCCTGGGCTGGGCTTGGCTGCAACCTGCAGGAGAGGGCTTTGCCGCCCGGTCATGCTAGGTGCCCAACCTAGCTCAGAAACACTGCTGGGCTCCCTCCCCCTCACTCCCTAATCTCCGCCTTTCCTCAGCCCGGGGACGACTGCTCCTCCCGGGGAGCCCTCTGCAGCTGTCCCTGGGGTGTCCTAGGGGAGAGGGCTGCGTGGCAGAGGTGCGGCTAGCCGCAGTTAAAGTGGATTGGGACTGGAGTGGGAGCTTGCTTCTCCCCAGCCGAAGAAGGGAGGGAGCTGCTGCCACCATGGTTGACTCAGAGGAGGCAGGACTGCGCTTCCCCAGCTCTCCCTTCAGGTCATCCTGATGTACTGCTGCTGGTTTGGTCAGCACATGTGGGCTTATTTTAGCTGCATCTGTGATGCTGACTGGCAGAGGTCATAGTTGGCTGCTAGTATGATCACTTTCATTTCGAGGACATAAAGCCAATATGGTATGAAAAATGGGGTACATCTTATTTTGATGGTCCTGCATGAGGCACAGAGCAGATCCTTTCCATAATTATTGCTTTAGACCACAAATATTTACCTGCAGCCTTGGAAGCAGCCCAGACAGCAAAATGACAGCTGGGAGGCTGTACAGAGGTTTAACTGAGATAATAGTTTAGACTGGAATTGTTTTTTTCATTCTGCTGCTATCACTGGGCAAATCTGTCAGGTACCACCTAATCCAGTTTTTGCACCAATTTATATGGCAGACATTTATTTCCACTCTCACTAAAAACCAATTGATCCATACCATTGAACAATGATCTCAGCAGTTACTCTCATCTTACAGAGTTTAAAAGTGCTTTTATCTGTCTGAATTTGTTCTTGTGCATAAATGAATGTCCACCAGCATCATCAGGCAGGTTCCTCTCCTGGCACAGAGCTTGCAAGTACCCATGCATTGTTAGCGAACCCACCTTTCTACCCACTAACAAGATATTTAAAAATTGCTTTGATGCCAATCTACAAAGGTGTTTGTGCTCCTAACTTCTGTTGAAAAGAGATATTTTTCCATTCTCTCAGAATAATCTGAATTTTTGACTATCTGATTTCACTCCAGTACCAGTTATATCAGAATTCTACAGTGGTGATACATCAGAATCCCATAATAAATAAAACACTTTAGAGTAAGTGCTGATTTCAAACTGTGCTCATTAAATAAAAATATATTTCCTTCAGTTAAGGTGTGTATATCTTTCCATGTGTTGTACCATGGGAGATGAGAGGAGACATTCCATATACAAGCCCTGTAATTTACCAAAGCCAGTGTGAATAGAAATGTGTTCACAATTTTTTTTATTTAAAAAGGTACAGACTTTTTAGTGTGGTGAAAGAAGTATTTAACCATTCTTGTTCAGTGTTTTGAATTCAACAAGAATCAATGCATATAATAGACCAGGCTGAGTCTAGGCACCACTGAGAGGGTCTTTTCAGGATGAATTGCTCAAAACCAGAGCTACTTACTGCCCATGACTCCTTTCCCATATAGGCAACAAACCAGTCACACCGAGCACTTTAGCTGCCAGTCTGGCCAGCAGGAAGCCTCACAAGTAAATCCCCTCAGACATCCCAGCTTTCCCTGTGCCACAATCAGACCCAGACCTTACATACAAGTGAGAGATTATAAAACCCTATCTCACCAACTCTGAATAGATCCTCCTGATCCCAAAAGACCAGCCACAGTCCAATCTTACCCACAAGAGCATGCTGGGCCAATCCTTTAGAATCTAAAATCTAAAGGTTTATTAATGAAAAAGAAAGAAATAGCTGAGAGTGAGATTGTTAAAGAGAATACATTGCATACATCAATCACCCAAAAAACAGGACTATGTAGCACTTTAAAGACTAACAAGATGGTTTATTAGGTGATGAGCTTTCATAGGCCAGACCCACTTCCTCAGATCAAATAGTGAAGGGCACCTACCCGTCAAAGCATGATATTAGAGGTGATAATTGGGGAAGCTATCTTTGTAATGCATCTGACGAAGTGGGTCTTTGCCCACGAAAGCTTATGCTCCTACACTTCAGTTAGTCTATAAGGTGCCACAGGACTCCTCGTCGCTTTTATCTTTGTAATGGGTAAGGTAATTAGATTCTTTATTCAAACTCAGGCGTAAAGTGTCGAAATTAAGCATGAATGACAGTTCAGAGGATTCTCTTTCAAGTGCAGTCTTAAAAGGCCTTTGAAGCAGGATGCAGGTAATCAAGTCATTGAGACAATGTCCTTTCTGGTTGAAATGGCAAGAAACTTTTTTCTTTGTGATCCTGTCTAATATCTCTTTTGTGGGCTATTTTGTGGGCTGTTTTGTGGGATATTAGACCTCTAATATCATTAGCTCACAGACATTTACCTTTCCTCCCCCTACTCTTCTGTTCTGAAATTTGATTTGTCCTTTTCATACGTGTTAATTTTTTTAATTGTATCCTTTGGTATATATGGTTGTGACAATTTTCTTCCACTATTTGATCTGAGGAAGTGGGTCTGGCCCACGAAAGCTCATCACCTAATAAACCATCTTGTTAGTCTTTAAAGTTCTACATAGTCCTGTTTTTTGTTTCAGCTACGCCAGACTAACACGGCTACATTTCTATCATCAATCACCCAGTTTTTGATGCAGGCTCTTAGCAGAGATGTTACAAACTGCTAGCTTAAAAGTCTCTGATGTACATCCTATATCATGATGGGTCAGCAAATCTTTCCTGGCTCTCTGTCCCTAGCAAGGATGCATCTGGAATCAGGAGCAGGATTGAAGACAAGATGGAGATGTCCTCATGGCACTTTTATATTCCTTGTGTCTCCCACACTGGAACTGGTCACATGATCTAGTGACCTGTCTGTGTTTCACATGGAAGTAGCCATTATGCACTGGCTAGTATGCAGGTTTCTAGATGCATTCCTCAGGTGTGTATTGGCTACTCTGTGAGCCATTGTCCATTAAGCATTGCTAGTTAGCTCAGCCATTCACTGAATAGTCATTCCTCCCAATAGAGAGTTCAGGTCCATTGCTCCCTTCTAGACAAAGAACATTTAAAATATAAGAACAGAGCCCATATTCATAACTTCATATACAAAATCATACAAGCATATGAGTAGCAAACATAGAATCTGTAGAGCGTAAAGCAGGCATGTCCAAAGTCCGGCCCGTGGGCCAATTGCAGCCCGTGTTCCGGTTTAATATGGCCCCCCAGGTAATTTGGCAATATCTATCTTTTATGGCCCCCAACGAATCCATATGTATTGAGATGAATACATTGTAAAATCTCAGTTAATGTCAGTTGGTCTAAATCAGTTATAAATATATTTGGACACAACATATATACTTGGTGTTATGTTCCTGTTCATATTTTTTGAACTTAAAAGTTGACAGACAACCTTTATTACCAATAATATGTAATGTACTTTACAATGTTCCTGACATATATTTCAGCTTCCTGGATTTTTTTTTCATCTGGCCTTCAGATATGAAAGGCAGAGTGATTTAACACCTGTTTAGATTTGTCATCCATGTGATGAAATGAAAAGTATGCCGTTTGCAATAAACTTTGCATAAAATAGTTAATTTGCATTTAATTTTAATGGTTCAAAGCATGTCAGGCAAAATGGTCGGCCCTCACGCATGTTCACTTCATCAAATCTGGCCCTCTTTGAAAAAAGTTTGGACACCCCTGGCGTAAAGCTTTCATTTGACACCTCACATGTCCCATTTGGACAGAATTTGGAGCAAACACCCTCCCTCCCATGGGGTGTTTTAAAGTGATCTGTCTGTTCACTTTAAAATCCAATAATACAAGCCCTATTTACCAAAGCCAATGTGAATAGAAATGTGTTCGTGATTATTTTTTAATTTAAAAAAGGGTATAGACTTTTTAGTGTGGTGAAGGAGATATTTAACCATTCTCTTGCAGTGTTTTGAATTCAACCAGAACCAATGCATTAGAGCATGATAATCAGAAAGTGAAACACATTAGAATCAAAAGTAAAATGGAGCAACTTCTGTGATAATTGGAGTCCAGGAAATCTCATGGGAGTATGAATTAGGGATATAAATATTGGTTTAAAACATTCACTGGTTAAACAAATTAAATTATATAAGTTAATTACTAATGGAGGCCACTCTGATGGCACAGCTGTGTCCGGGGTCCTCTCTGCTGGCCAGTGAGGGGCAGATGTAGCTGGAGTCCTTCAGAGGTTGTAGGGCTGCAGTTGCTCCTGCCCCCCTCGCCCAGTACAGCCATTAGAGGGCAGACTAGGAATGTAAAAGGCTACCAGATGTTCCAATATTCAGGACTTTATCTTAAGGATCCTATTATCCCTCCCTGCCTTCCCAGTTCACTGAACCGATTTTTCACACTTGCTATCTGATCACCCTATTGAGCAATCGAATAAAGAATAAGCAATCAAATCAACTGATTGTATACAATGTTATTGCTTATAAAATATATCAAGTAAGGTATTTTATGAATGCTTGTAATGTTCTGAGCTTGATGATCATAGTAACATGTACCTAGTGGTTATTAATTTATTTAGATATAAAACTGTGCATGTAATTTGTGCTACAATATTCAAGCTCCACCTCAAAACAGGAAAATGGCCAAATCAGCCAGGTAGGGAGGGGGCTGACTGTACAATCAAATGGGACTACTTCATGCACTTAGCATTGTATAACCCAGGAAAAGACAAATGATGGATCCTTAAATCTAATGGAAAGACATTAAAACTGAAAAGAAAACTAAAGCCAGGTCTGTGCTACAGTCTTATGTTGATATAACTGTGTCATTCAGTGGTGTAAAAAATCCACACCCCAAGCAACTTAGTTATATCAACCTAGTGTCCCCTCCCCTCATAGAAAGTCATATGTCAACAGCAGAGCTTTTCCAACTGATATAGGTACTGCCTCTTGGACCTGTATTTTAGCAACTCTGCTGGGAGAGGCATAGGAACATCTTCACTTAAGCAGTGCAGTAGCTGCCTATGCAACACTGGAAGTGTAGAAGGTCCCTATTAAAGGAGGATATTACCTCCTCTAAGGCTATATTTGCACAAGTTTTGTCATTCACAGATGCTTAAACCTGCCCACCATCCCCCACCCCATGAGTGACAAAGTTTTGCAATGGAAAGTGCAAGTGTGAATGTTGCCAACCAAGCAAAAGTCTCTTGTAAGAGGTAGAAGTATTTTGCCTGCAAAAGTGCTGACAAGCAGCATTCACACACGCTCACTTTTTGCAACAGCACTGTCAACATAGCCATGTCACTAAAACCTACGTAACCATGAGACATATGCTACATAACCATGAGTCATTATGCAAAGAGAACAAGGGGGGAAAGGAGAAAAAAATCCTTTTAGAAGATTTGTGGCTGAAGTATTTTGTAAAAAAAGTGACAGCCTCAAGAGATAGGGATCTGTCTGTAAATGTTGGATTCACACCGCCTCCTTCCCCTCCCCCATGCTAGATCCATCACTTCAGACACAAATTAATTTACTGAAGACTAGAGTTAGTATGAAATATTGCACCATACGAGGAGATTCAAGGAAATGCTTTTTCTGCCCCAACATCCCTGGGTTCATTTTGAACAGGAGCATCTCAGGGCAGTGTTTTTTGTGCCAAGATATAGAAAGCATTCTGTCTGCTGTTGATCAAGTTCCCAGGAACACTGTCAGACTTGTGTCATGTTAAAAGCTTCCAAAGTCTGTTTGTAAAATACTACCTCGCTGAAGAAGAGGATCATTTCCAGAAAGTTGGAGCAGTGCAGCTGCCCAAAGTATCCAGCAGTCAAATATAATTTACAGGCAGATAGGAAAGACATGTAGATGTATGAAATTTATATTACACGTCAGCTTTATATGCAGCCTTTCAAACGTATATAAAGCCTAATCTACACTAGAAAAGCTTACTGTTCTAAGAACTGTTTGGTCCTCCAGCTCATTGCCACCTTTATCACAACTGCTCTGAAATATCTCTACTAGCGGGCACACATGGCTATCTGGCACAGATTTCAGCTCCCTGACCTTCAATCACAGAGCCTCACCCAAAGTTTGCAGGAGCCTAATCTAATTTCCTCTAGTGGTATAATTTCCAGGGCAAAGTGGATTTAGTAGATCGTATAATCTCTTCTGCAGCTCAGTGCCTTGCAAATTCCCCTGCCACATTAGCCACCTTTGACTTCCTTACACCAAACTGCTTTCCACATGGTCACTAGCAACTGGGGATAGCCATCTATCACAGGGCCTATCAGCAGTATCTTTTCCACAAGAACAGGACTATTAAGGTGCGTCTAAACAGCAGGACTTAACTAGAAATAAGCTATGCAAATTGAGCTACGTCAATTGTGTAGCTTATTTCAAATTAGCTTATTTCGAAATTGGGAGCATCTACACAGCACTTATTTTGAAATAGAGCACTCTTCTGACTTCCCTTACTCCTCATACGAGTCTGAGGGTTACAGGAGTCAGAGTAAGACATCCTCCAGCTTGACAGTTTTTCAACATTGTTTCAAAATAACTGCCTGCTGTGTAGATGCAGACTAAGTTATTTTGAAATGACACTAGTTATTTCGAAATAACGTTGCTGTGTAGATGTACCCTTTAGTTGTAGTTACAGTTTTAGGTCAGGCTCAACATTTACTTCCAAATATAGAATTTCTGCAACCACTGTTTATCATCACAGCTCTTAAGGTTGAAATGTAACCAACCATCTTCTCTACTTATTTAAGTGTGGTAGTTGCCAAATGAATGCAGGCTTGTAATGTTCCTGTTCACTTAGGGTGCGTCTTGACTACATTCCTCTTTCAAAAGAGGAATGTAAATAAAGGAAATCAAAAATGCAAATGAAGCGCAGATTTACAAATCTTGTGCTTCATTTGCATAATTGCATCCGATCACTTTTTCAAATTGTGTCTAGACTGCTTTTTTTTTTCAAAAAAACCTTTTTTGAAAAAGCAATCGGACACGATTATGTAAATGAAGGACAAGATTTGTAAATCTGTGCTTCATTTTCATTTTCGATTTCCTTCATTTTAATTACTCTTTAGAAAGACGAATGTAGTCTAGACACACCCTTATATACTGTAATATGACTGCTCTATACTAATGGTTGGAATGCAGTAACATCATTAGATTAGCTATAAAACTATCGAATTCTGTTTTCTTTGAATGATCATTTACTCATTCAGAGTCAAACCATTCAGTGTGTATAAAAGTGAAAATAAAGAGGAAAAGAACTTGGTATTCACAGAAAAGCAACATCATAGCATTGTGTTGTGTATATATGGCAGCAATGCCATAACTACATAGACATAAGCAGCGCAGTAGAAAGAGACCATACAAATGTTCCAGAATACTTTCTTACATTGTTTTTTGTGAGTTAGTTCGTTATGTGGTATAAGTACCTATATAATTGTTTTCAGCTTACTGTTTCATTAAAAATAAAATAGTGCCCCTAGTCTGGCTACCGGTGCACTCCCCGGGTATGTCTAGACTACATGGCTCCATTGATGGAGCCATGTAGATGAGTTTACTAGACATAGGAAAATGAAGCGGTGATTTAAATAATCGTCGCTTCATTTACATCAAAATGGCCGCTGCACTGTGCCGATCAGCTGTTTAGCTGCACAGCAGGGCAGTCTGGACGTGCCGTGGTCGACAAGGGAAGCCTTTGTCGACTGCTCCGGTAAACCTAATTTCACGAGGTTTCACGAGGCATAAAGGATCTGACGACAAAGGGATCTGGGGTCAGCTGATCCCCGCCTAGACTACTGCACTGTGCCGACAATCAGCTGATTGGCACAGTGCGGTGGCTATTTTGATGTAAATGAAGTGGCGATTATTTAAATCGCCGCTTCATTTCCCTTTGCCGAGTACACTCATCTACATGGCTCCGTTGACGGAGCCATGTAGTCTAGACACACCCTAGGATTTAACTTCCACTTTTGAAATAATGCCTTTTTATCTCTCACTGCTTTTTTGCTCTTTTATTTTTGCATGTTTCCAGCAATAACAGTCTATGGGCTTAACATCAGCTCTAGTTATATAAAATGTATAAAAGTACGTCATAAAAGTATAGTTGCATTTTGTGGTGTTGTAACATATTAATTACAGTTTATGGCTGAATCTGCAAAGTAGCTTTATGGTGTCCTATGTTATTTTTCTGATTATATTTCAACGTTACATGTTACTGATACATAACCATATCTGTGGTGAGTTATTTTATGAAGCAATACCAAATAGCTTTTCAGTTTGTCTTAGTTTTATTAATAGCGTCTCTGTTCTCAAAATCATAGCACAAACATTTTGCAATATAAACTTGTAACTCTGGAACAAACATTCTCATTGTATTTGGTCAAATAATACAGTATAAAGAATAAAGTTATCTTACCATTGTAATTAGCGAGAGAAAGAGGCTAAGGAAATATATTTTATTGGATCAACTCCAATACTTTGCCCACCCTTGTATTTCTAATATCCTGGGACCAACATGGCTACCACAAAATGGCAAACACTGTAACTACAAGTCATGTTCTAGGAGTCTGCTTCAACATGCAGAACTCTTCTGCTGACTCATCTTTACAGTTTATAGCTTATCAGATATGATTTATTAGTTCCAACTCAGAATAGTCTGTCTGGGTAAAGAAACTAGAAGTGAGGACAGAGGTCCTGTAGAGAGAAAACTCTAGGAACAGCTAAGCTCAGGAGAAAGCTTAAATTGAGGTTCAAGTGTGCTTTTATTCAAAATGATATTAAAGGCAAACTTCAGGAAGAAGTTCAAGTTTGGATTAGAGTTAATGATTGTATACTCTTAAAAATCGGAGGTGGGGTAGGACATGAGGGGAATAGTTACGTACTGATGATTCCAAGATAAATAGATAATGATATTTTCAAACATGATCCGGCTGCATCTAGACTGGCAAGTTTTTCCGCAAAAGCACATGCTTTTGCGGAAAAACTTGCCAGCTATCTACACTGGCCGCTTGAATTTGCGCAAGAACACTGACGATCTAATGTAAGATTGTCAGTGTTCTTGCACAAATACTATGCTGCTCCCGCTCGGGAAAAAGCCCTCTTGTGCAAAAGCTTTTGCGCAAGAGGGCCAGTGTAGACAGCTAAAAACTGTTTTGCGCAAAAAAGCCCCGATGGCGAAAATGGCTTTCTTGCGCAAAACTGTGTCTAGATTGGCACGGACGCTTTTCAGCAAAAAGTGCTTTTGCGCAAAAGTGTCCGTGCCAATCTAGACGCTCTTTTCCGCAAATGCTTTTAATGGAAAAACTTTTCCGTTAAAAGCATTTGCAGAAAATCATGCCAGTCTAGATGTAGCCACAGTGTTTAAAGAGGTGTGGGGAACCTTTTTTGGGTTGGGGACCGCTGACCCACTGAAAAATCAGTAAGGGGCTGCACACAAGTGAGAAGCAAAAACAGAACAAAACTCCTCACTGATGTGGCCCCCAAGAAAAGAAAGACACTCCCCACATTCTCCTTGCACACGAGAGCCTAAGTGGGCCCAAGGCAGTAGATTTTGTGTGCTCTAGCCACACGGGGAAGTAGTGGGGGGGCTGGAGTGCCAACATGGCTCCCCAGTACTGAGGGGAAGCCCAGAGCCTCAGGGGCCAGATCCAGGCAAGCTAGGGGCTGCATCCGGCCTCCGGGCCTTAGGTTCCCCCGCCCTGGTTTAAAGGATCCCCCAGTAATATAATATATACAAACAAATATATGTTCTCTGAGTAATTAATAGGATAAGCTACCCGAAATCAGTAGTTCTCAACCAGGGGTACACATGTATCCCTGCGAGTATTTAAAGATTTTCCAGAGGGTACATCAACTCATTTTCGATGTTTGCCTAGTTTTACGACAGGTTGCATAAAAAGCACTAGCAAAGTCAATACAAACTAAAATTTCATATGGACAATGACTTTGTACTGCTCTATATACTATACACTGACATGTAAACACAATATTTATATTCTAATTGATTTATTTTATAATTATGGTATATAGTTAAAAAAGAAAACAAAAGCAATTTTTCAGTAATAGTGTGTTGTGACACTTGTATTTTTATGTCTGATTTTTTGCGAGCAAATAGTTTTTAAGCGAGGTGAAACTGGGTGTAATGCAAGACAAATCAAATTCTTGAAAGGGGTTCAGTAGACTGGAAAGGTTGAGAACCACTGCCTATACTGTTATATGTTACTGTTTTTATCTTTCTTATTTCCTCCTTTTATTTGACAGCAATGTGACAACTTTCATTTCATATTATTATTTACTATTGTTTTTCTTATGGTTTGTTTTCGGGGTGGAGTTTGAATTTCACAATTACAGGCAGTCCCCGGGTTACGTACAAGATAGGGACTATAGGTTTGTTCTTAAGTTGAAATTGTATGTAAGTCGGAACTGGCTCCAGATTCAGCTGCTGCCACTGAAACTGACCAGGGGCTGACTACAGGAAGCCCGAGGCAGAGTTGCTCTGCCCCCAGCTTCCTGGAATCAGCCTGATCAGTTTCAACAGCTGCTGAATCTGGAGCCTGGGACAGAACAGCTGGGGCGCTGCCCGGTAGGTTCCCACAGGACCAACCCGGCAGCACCCCAGCTGCTCTACCCGAGGCATCCCGCAACAAAAGCCTGGTCTGCTGGGGGGGGGGGGGGGCGCACTAGCTGCACCCCCTCCCCTCCCAGCAGACCAGGGAGACCCGAGCAAAGCCGCACAGGCGGAGGGACCCCGCCACCCGTGTGGCTTTGCTCCTTTGGTCCCGAGCAAAGCTGCAAAGGAGGCGGGATGCCGCCTGTGCGGCTTTGCTCCTGTCCCCCTGATCTGCTGGGGGGGGTCCAGCAAAGCCGCTGGACCCCCCCAGCAGACCAGGGAGACCGGGAGAAGCTTTTCTCGCCCTGGAGGACACGGGCAGCGACCCACCGCCCGTGAGCTCCGGGGCGAGAAAAGCCCCGTTCGTAAGTGCGGATCCGACATAAGTCGGATCAGTGTAAGTCAGGGACTGCCTGTATTAGAATTTTTTCCATGTTTTCTCAAAATGATCACTCCCATCTTGTGTTGCAGAAATGACTCTTTCACTGGATGCTGTTGTTACAATGCTGACATTAAATTGCTTTACAGATGAGCCAGTCATATCTTTCCAGCATCTAAGAATAACTCTCTTAGCAACTGGTACACAAAAGAGATCTAATTCAGTACCTCCCATGGGATGCCATGTCTGTCAAGACTGGCATAACTGGATCGAGCTGAAGTTTTTGTATAATTATATTTTCAAGCATTTGTAAAAAGTTTGCCAAAACATTCTAATTGTTGTCACATCCAAAACATATGTTCCCATAATTTTCCAGATTTATTCAGCATTTATATATTTCAAATTGAATATACTCCTGGAAGCTTGTGTGATGGATACATATTTTATAAAGACAGACATAAACAGAGTACATATGTACATTTTATTTTACAGTGAGAGTAACAGTAGCAACATGAGCCAAGTTTGAAAAAAATAGTCTCTGCAGGACTGAATGTAGGAATTTGAAAACCAGACCCATGGTCCATCTAGTCTGTAGCTCATTTTTAACAATGCCCTAGATAAGGTACATTAGAGGAAGGTGCAAGAAACTTTCTAATTCCTAGTAGTTAGAAATAAGTTTAAAATCTGAAGAATGAGGTTTAAAATCTCTTCCAAAAGTTGTTAGCATTAATTTTAGTAATGATTCGATATTCTTGATATTCATACAAATATCCAATTTCACTTTGAATCCTGTTAAGTTTTTTGGTCAGAACAACTTCCATGGACAGTAGAATTACACAGTTCAATTATATTTTGCATGACCAAAAATATTTTAGCAATTTTCCATTTTCTACTTCATTGAATGTTCCTTTGTTCTTGTGTTAAGAGATTGGGAGAACGAAAGTTCTGGATCTTACTTCTCTGAAGTATTAACTATTTTATTTCCTTTGTATCCTGCTCCTTTCTAAGGCAAACAATTCAAGTCTTTTCAACCTCTCTTCCTATTAGACTTTTCCCATATTCTTAATGGCTGCGTCTAGACTGGCATGATTTTGCGGAAATAATTTTAATGGAGAAGTTTTTCCGTTAAAAGTATTTCTGCAAAAGAGCATCTAGATTGGCAAGTGCCTTTGCGCAAAAGATTTGCTTTTGAGCAAAAGCATCCGTGCCCAGTATAGATGTGCTTTTGTGCAAGAAAGCTCCGATGGCCATTTTAGCCATCGGGCTTTCTTGCGCAAAAAATTAAGGTGCTCGTCTACATTGGCCGTCTTGCGCAAGTATTCTTGCGCAAGAGGGCTTATCCCTGAGTGGGAGCATCAACGTATTTGCGCAAGAAGCACTGAATTCTTACATTAGAACGTCTGTGCTCTTGTGCAAATTCAAGTGGCCAGTGTAGAAAGCTGGCAAGTTTTTGCGCAAAATCTTGCCAGTCTAGATGCACCCAATCAGTTTTTGCCACCATCTCTGACCTTTCTAATTCTGCAATATTTCTATTGAGATGAGGTGATCAGTACTGCATGTAGTATTGCAGCTGAGGACACTCCTTTGATTTATATAAAGGCATTATAATGTAGCTGTATTATTATCTATGCCGTTCCTTAGGCTTCATAATATTTTGCTTGTTTTTTTAGTAAAGCTACTGTGGCAAAGCTCTGGCTGTTCCCCAGGGGTCTCGTGCTACTGGTGGATAGTGTTAGCCTAGAGGCTCTCTGTGGCCCTCCACACAGCCTCTCTCTCTTTACTAAAGGCAGGAGCTACAGTTTACTGAGCCATACTCATCATCATAAGCTTGGGGTAAAATCCCTCTGGAGTCCTGTCTCCCTTCACTGGGGCAGATTTTGAGATGTTGTGCGTAGGTCTAGGAGACGGCGGGGGTGGGGGGGACACCCAGGCTCATGCACTATTCTGGTTTCTGGCTTAGGGACCCTAAGGCAGTGGCAATAGGAAGGGTTACTGCCACTCTCAATCTAGCAGCTTTTCCCTGGGCCACTTCCCCAAACAATCCCTCCCAGTACCTTTCATTTGGTACCTGCTCATCAGTCCTCAGTTCACGCCTGCTGAGGGTGCAATCCATCCCCTCATCCAGATCATTAATAAAGATATTGAACAAAACCGGTCCTAGAACCGAACCTTGGGGCACTCCACTAGAAACCGACCGCCATCCTGACATCGAGCCATTGATTACTACCCGCTGGGCCCAGCCTTCTAGCCATCTTTCTATCCATCTTACCGTCCATTTATCCAATCCACATTCCCTTAACTTGCTGGCAAGAATATTGTGGGAGACCGTATCAAAAGCCTTGCTAAAGTCCACTGACTTTCCCATGTCCACCGAGCCAGTTACCTCATCATAGAAGCTAATCAGATTGGTCAGGCACGACTTGCCCTTTGTGAATCCATGCTGACTATTCCTAATCACTTTCCTCTCATCCAAGTGCCTCAAAATGGATTCCTTAAGGATCCCTTCCATGATTTTTCCAGGAACCGAGGTAAGATGAGGTAGATTGTAAAGAAATAAAAAGTGATGGAATGGAGAAGATGGAGTCCGTTTGGGCAAAAATCACATTGGGGAAGAAAACTATCAGATCCTCCCCTGGGATAGTGCTTTGGGTGTGTTATAGACCACCAGGATCCAATTTGGATATGGATAGAGACCTCTTTAATGTTTTTAATGAAGTAAATACTCATGGAAACTGTGCAATCATGGGAGATTTCAACATTCCAGATATAGACTGGAAAACAAGTGCTAGTAATAATAATAGGGCTCAGATTTTCCTAGATGTGATAGCTGATGAATTCCTTCATCAAGTAGTTGCTGAACCAACAAGGGGGGATGCTATTTTAGATTTGGTTTTGGTGAGTAGAGAGGACCTCATAGATGAAATGGTTGTAGGAGACAACCTTGGCTCGAGTGATCATGAGCTAATTCAGTTTAAATTAAATGGAAGGATAAACAAAAATAAATCTGAGACTAGAGTTTTTGATTTCAAAAGGGCTAACTTTAGTAAATTAAGGAAATTAGTTAGGGAAGTTGATTGGACTAAAGAAATTATGGATCTTAAAGTGGAGGAGGCCTGGAATTATTTTAAGTTAAAGTTGCAGAAGCTGTCAGAAGCCTGTATCCCTAGAAAAGGGAAAAAATTTATAGGCAGGTGTGTTAGACCAAGCTGGATGAGCAAGCATCTCAGAGAGGTGATTAAGAAAAAGCAGAAAGCATATAAGGAGTGGAAAATGGGAGGGATCAGTAAAGAAAGCTACCTTATTGAGGTTAGAGCATGTAGGGATAAAGTGAGAAAGGCTAAGAGTCAGGTGAGTTGGACATTGCAAAGGGAATTAAAACCAATAGTAAAAGGTTTTATAGCCATATAAATAGGAAAAAAACAAAAAAAGAAGAAGTAGGACTGCTAATTACTAAGGATGGAGTGGAGGTTTTTAAGTTCCGATTTTTAAGAAAGGGAAAAAAAGTGACCCGGGTAACTATAGGCCTATTAGTTTGACATCTGTAGTATGTAAGATCCTGGAAAAAATTTTGAAGGAGAAAGTAGTTAGAGACATTGAGGCTAATGGCAATTGGGACAAATTACAACATGGTTTTACAAAAGGTAGATCGTGCCAAACCAACCTGATCTCCTTTTTTGAGAAAGTAACAGATTTTTTAGATAAAGGAAATGTAGTGGATCTAATCTACCTCGACTTTAGTAAGGCATTTCATACAGTACCACATGGGGAATTATTGGTTACATTGGAAAAGATAGGGATTAATATGAAAGTTGAGAGGTGGATAAGCAACTGGTTAAAGGGGAGACTACAGCGGGTCATATTGAAAGGTGAACTGTCAGGTTGGAGGAAGGTTACTAGCGGAGTTCCTCAGGGATCAGTTTTGGGGCCAATTTTATTTAATCTTTTTATTGCTGATCTTGGCCAACACTAGGGACCCTGGAGGGGATGGACCGAAACAATGACCAAGCCATTTGTCTCGTGCCATCCATCTCCAGCCTTCCACAAACAGAGGCCAGGGACACCATTTCTAACCCCTGGCTAATAGCACTCTATGGACCCAACCTCCATGACTTTATCTCACTTCCCTTTAAACTCTGTTCTAGTTCTAGCCTTCACAGCCTCCTGCAGCAAGGAGTTCCACAGGTTGACTCTTTGCTTTGTGAAGAAGAACTTTCTGTTATTAGTTTGAAGCCTGCTACCCATTCATTTAATTTGGTGTCCTCTAGTCCTTCTATTATGGGAACTAAAGAAGAACTTTTCTTTATGCACCCTCTCCACACCATTCATGCTTTTATAGACCTCTATCATATCCCCCCTCGGTCTCCTCTTTTCTAAGCTGAGAAGTCCCAGTCTCTTTAGCCTCTCTTCATATGGGACCTGTTCCAAACCCCTGATCATTTTAGTTGCCCTGCCCTCTCCCACCCTCTCTCTTTCCCTCTTCCACCTCCTTTTCCCAGTCTCCCCGAGTTTTGTTCAATGAAGAGAGTTTCTATTTTTGAACACACGTGTCCTTTATTTTGTGCATCAGGAAGGGGGGCTAGGGAGGGGTAAGTGGAAGGAGGTGAGGGAGGAATGGGGTACGAGCCCCCAATAGGGAGGACTGGGGTGGTTCTGCGGGCTCCTCGGGGTGGAAGCTCTCCTGCAGTCCCCCGATTGACCCCACTCCTCCCGGATGGCAGCCTGCGGCAAGTGCAGCCGGGCTGATGGCCGAGTCCTGTGATGTGCCGAGTGTGGACATTCAGGGCACTCCAAGCCAGGACTGCTTTGCTGTCCCTCATCAAGTTAGACAAGTGAGTGGGGAACCCCTGAGAACTGTCTGTCCGGGGTAGGGGTCAGGTCCCTTTAAGCGCAGCCCTCGGCTAGCCTGAGACAGCAGCTCCACGCTCTATGTCCTAATCTGATGTCCTGCCGGCACTGCTTCCGGCCATCCTTAACCTCGGTTCAGGGTCCACTCAATGTGGACATGTTAGTTCAAATTACCAAAACACTCATTCGAACTAGTTTTTAGGTCTAGATGCACTAGTTCGAATTAGCTTAGTTCGAATTAACTAATTCGAATTAAGTTAGTTCAAATTAGTGCTGTAGTGAAGACATACCCTCAGTGACATCCTGAATGCAAGATCCCGGTAAGCAGCACACCTCTCGAGATTCCATGTCTGGACAGCAGAGGGATGGCTCAGTCCCTTTTAGGAGGGAGTCCCCGACCACCACCACCTGTCGTTTTCTTTTGGGGGTGGTGGCCGTGGAACCCCCATCCCTACAACTACGCATCCCATGCCTTCCAGTAGATGGTGTTCCCTTCTGGTTTCTTCCTTGTGAGGTCCCTTCCAGAGCTTTCAGCACTGCAGAGCCTGTGGAGAGAGCTTGAAAGCGATTACTTACCTCTATAGCATCGGGGGATTCCCGTGCTGGCCTTTTTCCCCTTCTAGAAGTTACATGCTGCCAGTTCTCTTCTTGGTCACGTACTGCCCTCTCTGGCTCCTCTGCCTGCCGTGCTTGAAGGATTACACGCTGCCTTCTATCGAGGAAGTCTTCATCCTCTCTGATCGAGCGTAGGGTCGACACTTGGGCCTCCAGTCCTCTAATTTTTTCTTCCAAAATGTCGACCAGCTTGCACTTGGTGCAGATGAAATCCGTTCTTTCTTCCGGGAGGAAGACAAACATGGCACACGCTGTGCAGGTAACAACAGCAGACCCATCACCATCCATCGCTGCTGTCCTGGAAAAGGGACTTAAAAAGAAAGGCAAGAGAACCTCATGCCCTTCCCAACTCCCTCTCTGAACTCCCTGTTAGCACTCACCTGTTCGCAAGCTCCTTGGTTGCTTGCCGACTGCCTTATAAAGCCCTGGAGTGCCTGAAAGCCGCTCAGCCAATCAGCAGAGGCTTCTAGAATTCAAACTTTAATTAGAAGTCAACAGTTTCCACCTGCCAATCACAGCCCCTACCAATCATAGCCAATCACAGCACAAACTCCATCAAGGGGCGGGGGAGGGCAAAGGGGAAGTGGAAAAAAAAAAGCCTCACTCTGATGGTCCAGGGCATGGTCATCCTCACCTCGCGGGGGGGCTGGGCTTCACGTACTGTCTCCCCCAGGGATAACTGACCACTTCTCTTCTTTCTCCACAGCTGCACCAGCTACACGTGCAGGGTGCACTACCCCACGTGGGACATGCTCCTGCACCCGAGGGCTCCGCAGGACCACCGCAACACTGCAGGGGTACCACGAGCAGCACCTGGGGGCCCTGCAAGCCCAGACCCGCATCATGGAGCAGCAGGCACAGGAAGAACAGAAGTTCCGGCAGGAGCTGCTTGCCCAGGGTCGTGCCTTCTGTGCCCATCTGCAGACCCTGGTGTAGAGCGTGTTGCCTCATGCCACTCCCGCGCCTGCTGCCCCCCCAGCTACTGTTCCTTCTCCCACTCCTTCTCTCCCTCCCGCCTCTCTTTCCTCAACTGCCACACCCTTTTCCTCATCCCCCCAGGGACGCCGAGGCCCCCGCACCTGCCGTGCTGGGAGACATGTGGCCCGGCGAGATCCCCACCCCTGAGCCCTGAGCTTCCCCCTTCCAGCTCCCTCCTCCCAGTTTTCCCCCTTCCCTCTCCCACCCTCTCTCCTGCCCTCTCCCACCTCCTTTCCCCAGTTTCCCCAGAGGTTCATCTCTCCCCCAGTTGTGTTAAATAAAGAGACTTTCTATTTTTGAAAATACGTGTATTTTATTTGACATTAGGAAGGGGGGCTAGGGAGGGCTAAGTGGAAGGACGTAAGGGAGGAATGAGGCACAAGCCCCCAGTGGGGCAGACCACGGAGACTGTTAGTGCTCCTCGGGGCAGAAGCACTCCCAGAGGGCCCCCTGGATACTGACAGCCCCCCAATGGACCTCCAGGATGGCAGCCTGCAGCAAGTGCAGCCAGGCTGATGGCAACGCATCCACAAGATGCACCAGAGTGCCCAGGGGCAGCTCTGTCTCCATGTTGCAGAGTGGTAGGGTGTCCCGAGTGAGGGCAACCAGAGCACTCGGAGACACAAATGCTTTGCTGTCCCTTATCAAGGTAGACAAGCAAGCAGAGACACCTGAGAACTGGCTCTCTGGGATGGGGGGTAGGGTCCCTTTAAGCATGGACCTCAGATAGCCCCAGGCAGCAGCCCCATACAGGAGGTCCTGACCTGGTGCCCTGCCAGCACTGGTTCCGGCCAACCTTAACTCCGATTCAGAGTCCACTCAGTGTGGACGTGCTATTTCGAAATAGCAAAATGCTATTTCAAAATGCATTTTCTGTGTAGATGCGTTAATTGGAATTAGCTTAATTCGAATTAACTATTTTGAATTAAGTTAACTCGAATTAACGCTGTAGTGTAGACATACCCATAGAGAATAACCTCTCATCTATGTGTTCCAGAACTAGTTGTTCCAAGAAGGAATAATTTAAAATACATTGTTTCTCTAAAGTTTATCCCATTTGCCTTGCCTAGTCTAGCTGAGTCCCCCGTTATCAGAGAGATAAGATAGGTAAGGTAATATCTTTTAGTGGACCAACTTCTGTTAATAAAAGGCAAGCAAGCTTTCAAGCTTACAAAAAGTTCTTCTTGAGAAAAGGTACACAGTGTCACAAGGTGGAGCAGATCATTAAGCATAAGGAATTAATAACACTTGTTGCAAGAGAAGATTCAAGGTGAAGTGGGCAGTTAACTCTGGAGTCATAGGACAAAGGAGGGCTAGTGGTTGTAGATTGGATTTATGACTCATTGCAACAATATTTTCATTCAGTCCATGATTTTTTAGTGTCTTCAAAGTTATGTCTTTAAGCTCCCAGACTTGTCTTTTAAAGGTGCTTTGCAGGTTTCCTTAGAAGAGGAGGACCAAGAGATCAGATATGGAATGATGGCATTGTGAATATTGTTTGCTCCTGAGTGATTTATCATTTTTCTGAGTGAGTTCATTTGGGAGCATAGTAATTGGATTCACACAATCAATCCCTCCCTTCAGCCAACTGCAGTCCTGGGTAAGTTAGTGGTGGCTGCCTGGATGATGAAGCTATCCTCAGTGCAAGTTGTTCACCCCACCCCTGCCCTGTCAGCTCCATCCCTGTTGGGGCATTCAGTGCACTGGATCAGGCTGTGTAGGATACCTGGGTCTTGAAAGGTCTGTAATAGGGGATAATCTTTCATCTCTCTTAACATTTGGCACTACATTTGACGGGGAATCAGTTTGTATTGTCCTGATAATTGCACTGGAACTTCATTGTTTTATGTATTTCATTCCGTACGTGTAATGGAGCGGGGTGGCCCCCCACTGACCCCAAAGGGGAGAAACCCCTCCCTGAACTTTGGTGGGCAGCACCTGGCCCTAGCAACCCACTTGACAGGAACCCAGGAGGCAGGGCCAGGGATATAAAAGGCCGACCAGAGAGCCCAGTTAGGCCCTAGCAGCCAAGGAAGCCAGAATCCTCCCTGCATTCCCAAGCAAGGAACTGGACCCTGGGGAAGCCGAGGACTGGCCGGGACCACCAGGCCCACTCATGGAGGACTGCCCAGGGTTTGTTTACCTGGCTGGAGGACTCTGAACCACAGTGCCCAGATGACCTGCTCTGGACCCAGGTACAATCCGAGGGGGGAAGTAGAAACAGGCCAGGGATAGCTGAGCCAGTAACAGACGGTCAGTGTGTTGCAGCATGGATCCTCACTGACCCTGCAGCAGAAGGTCAGTGTTTTGCAGTACAGATCCCTGATGACCCAGCAGCTGACTGCTCTGCTGCTGCTAAGGCCCTGGGCTGGGACGCAGTGGAGTGGATGGGCCTGCATCCCCCTGTCCACCCTATTCTTGGGCAGCAGTCTCCCCCCCGCGACTGTTCCCATTCAGCTGCTTGCATCTGCCGGACACCTGTTTGAGCAAGGGGACCAGTCTTGGGTTGTTGCAAACAGGCCTTGAATTATTTGTGTATGTTTGCCTGCTGCCCCTCCTTAAACCAGGACTTGGGCCTACAAACTGTTTCCCTGCAGCCCTGCCCTCAACCAGGGTCTGGGCATTGAATTAATTGTTTAGTTGTCTGTTACCTCTCCCTAAATTAGGGTCGGGCCTGAGGACAGTCTTTGGGCTGTATTGTCGTCTTGCCTGGGACAAGGGTTGGCGCGTAGAGACCTTTTATTGTAGACTGTGTGTTGGTGTAGTGGGGCAGAGTGGCTGCCCACTGACCCTCTAGGGGAGGAGCCCCTCCCTGAGTCCTACCAGACTACAATGAGCTTCAATAGTATAGAATTCATAAATCAGTGTATAGCACTGAACGCCAACCAGTAGATCAGGATCTGCTGGTAGATATTGGAACCTTTGACAAGTGATCCTGACAGGTTTGGCCAGGAGGCTATTGAATGCTGGCACTTCATCTGCCCCTCTCAGCACTGCCGTGTTGCTCCTGCCCTTTGCCTTGGAGGTGCCCCTCAGTGCTGGGAGCCTCTTGCTTGCTATGTAGAGCATGGGAAGAAGAGGAGCAGGGAGTGTTGATTTCAGGGTGCTCCTCCCTCCACTCTGTACCACATCTTCACAGAGCAGAGGGGGGCAGGGATGGAGAGAGTTTTCTGTCCGCTTTTGGGAGCGGTGCAGGGCCAGGATAGGGGCGAGCCTGCCTTAGCCCCACTGCACCACCACCCAAAAGTCACCTGTGGTAAGCGGTGCCCAGCTGGAGCCCGCATTCTAAACCTATGCCCCAGTCCTGAACTCCTCCTGCATCCCAAACCTCTGTCCCCAGCCTGATTAAAGTGAGTGAGGATGGGGGAGGGAGGATGGAGTGAGCAGGTGCAGGAAGGAGGTGGGGAAGGGTGTTTGGGTTTGAGGTAGACCCTGGCTTGCACTTAAATTAAAAAAGTGATCTCACACTTACAAATGTTGGACACCACTGGTGTCTAGGTAGGCCATTGAGCTACAACACATTGAGCTACAACACAATCCTTCCCTACCTAATAAGAGCCACTGATGCGCCATGATTCCAATGATGAGTGTTAAGGTGACTGGATAAGGGTAAAAATCTGACTCCCTACTATCTTGTCCCCAGGCCTCTGCTACTTGTCAGGCTGTTTGAACTGGGGTGCAACTCCTTACTGAGACAGGGAGGGAGTGCAGAAGCTTCCATGTGCTGTTGGTCTGATCCCCCTTCATGGTGCAGCTCTTCACCAGGGCTTGGATACACACACACCTTGGATTCTGTTATTTCCACTTCAACTCATTCGATGAAGTGGATTTTACCCACAAAAGCTCTGGGCCCTGGTCTACACTAGAGAGTTATTTTGAAATAACAACCAGAGCGTCCACACTACCAAAAAAACAGTCTGGTTATTTCAAAATGATATAGTCTGCTTTTCCTGAGGAATAACGCTTATTTCAAAATAGTTATTTTGAAATAGTGGTAATGTGGATGCTCCACTCCTGCTATTTTGAAATACCTACTCCCCAGAGTCATTCAAAGTAATTACTCCCCAGTGATTCCTGGGGCTCAAAGTTGAGGTAGCACATCCACATTAAGGGAGCCTGCCTCAGACTAATTTCAAGCTTTCCTGTAGTGTGGATACACTATTTCAAAATGTTATTTTGGGAGTTATTATTTCAAAATAAGCTATTTCAAAATAATTTCCGTGTGTAGACATGCCCTTAGTGTCCTCTGTATTTCTCAAATATTGAGTGATATTGTGGAATTTCAAGGACATTTTACTGGGGTGGGAATATATTAAACAAGGGCAATGCTAGTTGACACTAAGGAAAGCATTTCCTTGAAGGAAACACTAGTCTTGACTTTCAGCAATGGACTAACTTTCTATCATGTGTTGGCTTTAGAATTCAAGATACAAAAGGACAGTTGTTTGTTATTCAGATGGTTTAAATACTTTCATTTTTTTATTAACTACTACTACTACAATAAATTGTAATAGACATATACATAAATACTCTTAAACAAAGATTTAGCTTCCCATAGGGACATATCAAAGCACTTTACATATTAACTGTGATAATTATTTTCCATCCACAAATATTTTTGGATTTATAGTAGTTATCAACTATTCAAAGAAAAAGGCAAGAAATAAGAAAGAGAAATAAAGAAAATTCTAATTAAAAGATAGAGATAGAAGAGACACACAAATACAGTCTCTTTCTTATTTCCATTCATGCATTTAATTTTCTTAGAGCAAGAATACTTTCATCCATGAATTTCCATGGGAATAGTACATAGTGGAATATCTTGTAGCTGAAAATTACTAAAATGAGAGGATACTACATTGTATCTTATTTCCCCTGCAATTCATGAATCTCACAAGTTTACATCAGCTAAAGATAAATATTTACATTATGTAAATCAGATATTTTGTTCATGAATTTCTCTCCCAATCAACGGTGCAGACTGCCACCGAGGGCTATGGGGCAAGGTGTGGGGGGGCCAGCTCTGCATCCCAGAAGGGGCAGGGCATCAGGCAGTCAGCCCTTAGCACTGCCAGACTGTGGCATTCCCTGTACCCCCCCAGCCCTCAGAGACCCATGGAACAATACTCCAGCAGCAATTCAAAGGGGCCCAGGGCTCTGGCCATCGCCATTGCCACAATAGCAATGGTCGGATGCTCCAAGCACCTTTGAATTTCTAGGCCCCAGGGCAACTGCCCCTTCTCTTGTCAGCCAGCCTCCTCCCAATACAAGGGCGGTTATTTGTGGTTGGTATATTATTTTATAAATGTATGTTATTTTAAAATTTAAAGATAGTAACTGAGCTGTAGGGATCTAATAAAATTCCATCAGTAGTTGTGTGTCTTAGAAATTAAAATGACATCAGCACAATTAGTCATGAATGGCTAAGTAAGAAAATTATTCTCTAGGTGCATCCATTAATAACCTTCAGTGTTCCTTATCTTCAGAACTAAATTTGGTACTTACCTACAGTCTGTCAGTCATTTCTGTTAGGGAGCTCAAAAAACAAACCATAAACCACACCAGGCAGCTTGAAATAACACCTTACGTTTAGGGCTCTACCAAATTCGCAGTCCATATAGGTCATTGCATGGTCATAGGATTTCAAGGTGTTGTAACTGTAGGGGTCTGACACAAAAAGGAGTTGTGCGGTGTCACAAGGTTACTGTAAGGGGGGTTGCAGCATTGTTACCATTACGCCTGACAGCGGTGTTGCCTTCAGAGTTGAGCAGCTGGAGTATGGCGACTGCTAACCAGGAGCCAGTCTATGAAGGCAGAGCTGTTGCTAGCAGCAGCACAGAAGGGTATGGTATGCTGTCTAGCTCTGAAATCAGCATAGAAGTAAGGGTGGCAATACTGTGACCTCGTAAAATAACCTTGACATCCCCCCCCCCAACTCTCTTTTGGGTCAGGACTCCCAAGGATCTGAGAAACGCGGGTCTCTCCCATTAAATCTATGTAGTACAGGGTAAAAGCACACAAAATACCAGATTTCATAGTCCTTGGTGCATTTTTCCTGGCCATAATTTTGGTAGGGTCCTACTTATGTTGAAAATAGAAGCAGATACATTTTTTAAGCAGTGTGAATTCCTTGCAAGAGTTCATAACAACAGTTAAAATGCCTGTCTCTTGAAGCTGGGAATATACATTATGGAAAGCTTCCTATTGAAACTCTACTCTCCTGCACTTTACGGATTGCTTAAGGAGCCTGAATTCTATGCTAAAAATACTCCCTTCTGCATGTGATACAATGAAATGCTTTCTCTGTACAGTAACAAACCAACAATAGTGCCTGTGACATCCAATTTTATAAAAAATGTTCTCCCTAAGAAAACAGATTAAGTCTTGTACTCTGCAACTCTTGTAACTTCCAGAAACTCTCAAACATCATCTAAAATCTCTCAAATCACCAGTTCTTGGATAAAGGCAACATTTCTTAGAGGAACTATCAGATCAGTAACACAATCACATAGCATATGGGATTGGTACCCAATTCTATCTTGAACTATATATCATAGTTTCCTACTTAGGGTGTGTCTAGACTACAGGGTTTTGTCGACAAAAGTGGACTTTTGTCGACAAAACTATACCTGCGTCCACACTACCGCTGAGCTCTGTCGACATAATGTCGACAGAACTCAGCAGTTTTGTCAATGCTGGTAAACCTCATTTCACGAGGCATAACGCCTTCTGTCGACAGAGTTCTGTCGACAGAAAGCATTATTGCATGTAAACTGTCCTTGCATCTACACTGCCATATCGACAAAGCAGCTTGCTTTGTTGACAGAACTGAATGTAGTGTAGACGCTCTTTGTCGACAGAAGCTTTGTTGACAGTATCTGTCGACAAAACTCTGTAGTCTAGACGTACCCTTACTGTGTGCTGCAATTTAGGGAATATAGTTACCCTGGCAAACTCTAATTCCTCTAAACAGGGAAATAGTAAATTCCCAGAGATCCTTCATATTTTTCCAAGAAGTGCTAACTTGAGAATACAGTCACACCACTAAGCACTGAAAATTTAGCTGGCTGGATTTGAATGCGGTTTCCTAAAACATGGCCTTCTAGCTGCATAACTGTGGGGACAGATCATTGTTTGAGTGGATAGTGCTGCATTATCTGCCAATATAAATGAGTTGCAGATATACAGATGCCCATTCACAAACATTGGATATCTAGTGACTGTGGTGGTATCATAACTCTAGAGTAGCATTGTTTAGGTTGAATGATTTTTTTGACTTAAAATCAAATGATATTTTAGTTTAATGTAGAGAACTGTGAAGTGTAGAAGCATAACAGAAAGAAGCTACTCTTCAAAATAATGTATTCCTTCAGTCTTAGAGATTGCTTTTCAATTACTATATATTTGGTAATCCTCTAGTGGTATAAGGGAAGAGAATGTGATTGAGACTCTAATCCTGCAATCTGCTCTGTGTGGGTGAACTCTTGCTCCTTTGGACTCTCTGTGTGTGCACAGTGGACCACCCATGCAGAGCAACTTGCATGATTAGTTTGTGTGATTTAAATAAGATACTCAGACTATAAAAGTTATTCTTGTCAACAGGACCAGCAAAGGAGAAGGAGACAGAGAGGGCAGCTGCCTCAGGACCTGGTGATTTAAAAGGGCCTGGAGCTCCCAGCTGCTACCATTGCTACCACAGCAACAGCTGTAGCCAGAGCCCTGGGCCCTGTAAATCACCTATAGAGCCCTGAATAGCATGGTTCATGCAGCACAGAAGTGTTGGCTGGAGGAAGCTAGCCCCCAGTCTCCTTTTATGCCCCTTCCAGGGGCATGGAGCTGGCCTCTCTCCCACCTTGCACAAGACCCCAGAAAATCTCTCTGCAGCTCTGCTTCCCAGTCAGTCTTCCTATTGTCAATTTTACAATTTTACAAATTCAGTACATAACTGTATTCTGTATACTATATATTCTAGATGTATGGAATTAAAATTCAAAGCCACATGCCTCCCTTTCGATATATAAACTCATTCCTATACTTCTTCAAATGTGTTTGTTTTAAGTCACTTCAAGAAAGAGCACTTCTTAAAGTACTGTACACTGGCTAAATCTACAACTAATATAATTCCACTGAAGTCAGTGGAGTCAAGACAGAAATTAATTTGGCTCAGTGTTTCTATAACTGACACTATTGTTGACCCATCAACACTAGTCAGGCATTGATAACGTCATTCTTAGAATTCAGCTTTTTCAAGTGCCATAAATGCTAAATCAAAATAGCCTTTAGTTGTGTGCAAAGTCAATCTTGGCTAGGTCTTGGGAAGTGGCGCTACTTACAGATTTTACTTTATTTGAAGATTGTTCCTTTTACAGGCCAGAAAAAGGTGGTGGGGGGAGGGGCGGGACTTTTAAAATGTTAGAGTAATTATTTCAATATTGTTCTTTGGAGAAACTATCCACAGAATAAAATGTCAAGACTTCTGCATTTATTAGGAATCAGTTTGATGACAGGAATATTCCAGGGAAAGTATACAGGAATTCACATTTTAAAATCTTACAAGTATCAGAGGGGTAGCCGTCTTAGTCTGAATCTGCAAGAACAATGAGAAGTCCCTTGGCACCTTATAGGCTAACAGATTTATTGGAGCATAAGCTTTCGTGGGCAAAGACCCACTTCGTCAGATGCATCTGACAAAGTGAGTCTTTGCCCACGAAAGCTTATGCTCCAATAAATCTGTAAAATCTTAGACATTCCTGATGATGGGCACATTCTTACAATGTGTTGAACAATACCTGAGAAATCCGGAAATAAATTCTGCATTTCTAAGTCTGAAAACAAGACTATAAGTCATTGAAATTACATTTTCATCTCTTACGTAAAACTTTATTGGGTCAACGTCCGCCCTCAGCTATATTAATGGATTCTAAGGCCAGAGGAGACCATTGTTATCATCTAGTCTGATTTCCCACATAACACTGGCCATAGAAATTCCCCAAATTAATTCCTTTAGCATATGTTAGAAAAACATCCAATTTTAATTTTAAAATGGTCACTGATGGAGAATCCACTATGACTCTTAATAAATTGCTCCAATGTTTACATTTTTTGTATTGGAGAGAGTATGTCTTATTTCCAATCTGATTTTGTCTAGTTTCAACTTCCAGATATTGCATCATGTTATACTTTTCTTTGATAGACCTGAAGAGTCCATTATTAAGTATTTGTCACCCCTTAATCTTCTCTTTGTTAAGATAAATAGATTGAGCTCCTTAAGTCTATCCATTATAAGGCATGTTTTCTAATTCTTTAATCATATGTGTGGCTCTTCCCTAAACCCCCTTCAATTTATCAACATCCTTCTTGAACTGTGAGCATCAGAACTGGGCACAGTATTCTGGCAGTGGTCACACCTGTGTCAAAAACAGAGGTAAAATAGCTTCTCCGCTCCTAAATGAGATTCCCCTGCTTATGTATCCCAGAATCACATTAGGCTCTCTGTCCTCAGCATCACATAGCTACGTCTAGACTGCAAGCCTCTTTCAAAAGAGGTTTCTACAAAAGATACTTTTGAAAAAGCCTCTTTCGAAAAAGAGCATCTAGACTACAACCAGTACTTTTAAAAAAGCAAGCCGTTTTTTTGAAACAGAGCACCCAGGTAGTCTGGATGCTCTCTTTTGAAAAAGCGCAGTTTGCATTACATAGAGCCTTTTTTCGAAAGAGCATTTTAGAAAAAAGGCATTATTCCTCCTAAAACAAGTTGAGAAAACTGCTGCATTCTTTTGATTTACTTTTGAAAGAACACAGCAGCACTCTAGACGCAGGTGAAGTTTTTTTTAAAAAAGGGCATTTTTTTTAAAAAAAAGCCCTGTAGTCTAGACACAACCTATAGGGAACTCATGTTCAGCTGACTATCCATTCATAAAACCCAAAGTCAATAGAATTACATGGAATTAATATTAATAAGAGTTAAGTATTTGCATTTAAGGTAGGGGATATATAAACCAGAGCCCAGGAATTGCTAGGGCAGTTTTGTGCAGTTTTTCTCATACAAAACTTCCTTAAAACTTGCAGATATGGTCCCTGGAGGATCTCTTCAGTTTGGTGGGGTTCTTGGATGGGATAAAGCCACTGTAATGTGTGTAGTAAGGTAAGGGTGATAGAAGACATATGGCTGGTGTGTCCTTATGCTCCAGTGATCTCCAGCCACCAGAATGGCTCCTTTTACTGTGGAAATAGCCCAAGGAAGGACTGGCCTGGTATAGTTTGTCCCAACATTGGGGGGCCACTAATGTGACTAATATGTGATTCTTCAACAATAAAATCTGTGCATTAATGTCTCAGATTCTATACATGTTATAGTTACACAAAAGACTACATTATCTGTGGTCTTTAAACACATGTTGAAGTTAAATTCAGAAGGGTGTAATTTAAGAACAGCTGACATTAGGTAGAATTGCACCTGCTAACACATGCTTTGAGTTTGTCCTGCTACACTTACAACTCTCTGATTCTAGACAATATATTTTCCTGAACTTTAGCACAGGCTAGCAGAAAAATATCTTCAGTTAACCAAATTCAGAGGAATGGAGAAACTTATAAAAGTTTAAATAATTGTAAATACACTAAAAAGAACTGACAGCGATAAATTTACAAAAAAACATGCAAATAGTCTGTAAAACCTTAGACAGAGTAAAGATGCTAACTGAAAAATAAGTTGTGCTGCTAGCTTTCTCTTACTGTACAGAACAGTGTTATCACACCTGACACAACATGTTATGTTCTTCTTCAACAGAAGGAGCAGATAGGCCTTGACAAGACTTTATTCTTTTGATTTCGCCAAGCTTTATTCAAAAATCAAAGATTTCCAGTAATGCTCCATCCTGAAATTGGATTCATACTTATGTCTATGCGAATCTCATTTAAGCTATTGAAGCTCCATATCAGTGCAAGTGTCTGTCTGCATAGGATCACTTATTGGATTTGGGCATAATGCTGTATTGTGGGTGTGCTTATATGTATAAACCACTTGTGCTTTATTTTTGTGGCTTATAATATTAAAAAAAACACCTAACAAAAACACTGCCATGTACAATACACCTTGTTGTTTATTATATATGTGTATAATATATACACAAATAAAAATAATCACCTGTAAATAATTATATTTGGAATGTGAAAGACAGAAAATGTAAACATTTTATTTGGCAGTTGTCAAACAGGTGAATAAATAAATGGAAAAGTACATTTTAATACTTCTAGCAACAGATATAGTTGCATACATATTTACATATTGTGGATGCAAAGAGCAGTTAATGATTTAATTTCCTTTTGTTAAAAAAATGCAACTTCCAACACCACTAGACTTGACAATTAAAGATGAAGATACTAGTAATATTTTGTTCTAGCAATCTCAACTTTTAAAGGCATTCATCTGGAAGTAGGATAAGAGTCATCATGCATTTAGTTCATTTTGTCCACTTATGGTAGAAAGTCTGATGTAATCTTAGAATTATGAGTGTCATGCACTTAAGTCAACTATGACATGTTTATAAATCAATGTAGTTCCCTTAAAACTTGAAGCAAAGAGAAAATCTCGTTTATCAATGGAAACATGTGTGAAAGATCTTGGTGCCTGTATGTTTAATTCTTGAAACTTCACAAATTTTGCTTTTTCAGTATCCCAATAATAGACTTGAGTAAAAGAATAATCACTTCCAAGAATGGCATATTGATAATTGTTTATCTGAAGAGGCTGGAATACCATTGATCCTCGGGATGGCATTCTTTGTAAATCCAGAAATGCTGACCCTCCCCATTTCATTACTTTGGAATCACCAATAAATCTTGTTAAACAAATGTACACATCCTCTTTCACTGTGAAGTGTTTTACTGCATACACATCTTCCATATCTTGGATATCGAGACGTTTAACAAATTCAGTTGTTCCTTTGTTCCATTGGTATATGACAGGTCTTTGGGAACTACTAGACAGAATTAAATGAGGTTTTCCAGCAATTTCAAGATACTCCACATCAGTATCTCTATACCACGCATGCAGAGACTGATGGGAGTAAAAGCCATTTCCATTCCATTTGTAAACTGTGGTAAAGCCAGCTTTTGAACTGTCTGCAACAACAAAATACCAGTCTTCTGCAATCCTGAAAGTTTCAATGTCATTGGGTTTTCGGATTTTAAGAATTTCAATGTCTTGAATTTTTATAAACTTATTCGCAGAAATATCTCTCTTGTATATATGGGAGCCACCAAAGAGTTGGGCAACAATTACATACAGCTGAGTCTCAATAATTATGGGCTTGCACACAACAGTTGAAGTACCTAAAAAAAAAAAGGTAAAGGACAATATTAGCACTGCCTTTTAGATCATAGAATCATAGAATAATAGGACTGGAAGGGACCTCGAGAGGTCATCGAGTCCAGCCCCCCGCCCTCAAGGCAGGATCAAGCTCCGTCTACACCATCCCTGACAGATGTCTATCTAACCTGTTCTTAAATATCTCCAGACAGGGAGATTCCACCACCTCCCTTGGCAATTTATTCCAATATTTGACCACCCTGACAGTTAGGAATTTTTTCCTAATGTCCAATCTAAACTTCCCCTGCTGCACTTTAAGCCCATTACTCCTTGTCCTGTCCTCAGAAACCAAGAGGAACAAATTTTCGCCTTCCTCCTTGTGACACCCTTTTAGATATTTGAAAACCGCTATCATGTCCCCCCTTAATCTTCTTTTTTCCAAACTAAACAAGCCCAGTTCATGAAGCCTGGCTTCATAGGTCATGTTCTCTAAACCTTTAATCATTCTTGTCGCTCTTCTCTGTACCCTTTCCAATTTCTCCACATCTTTCTTGAAATGTGGCGCCCAGAACTGGACACAGTACTCCAGCTGAGGCCTAACTAGTGCAGAATAGAGCGGCAGAATGACTTCACGAGTTTTGCTTACAACACACCTGTTGATACAACCTAGAATCATATTTGCTTTTTTTGCAACAGCATCACACTGTTGACTCATATTCAACTTGTGGTCCACTATGACCCCTAGATCCCTTTCCGCCATGCTCCTTCCTAGACAGTCGCTTCCCATCTTGTATGTATGGAACTGATTGTTCCTTCCTAAGTGGAGCACTTTGCATTTCTCTTTATTAAACCTCATCCTGTTTACCTCTGACCATTTCTCTAACTTGCTAAGGTCATTTTGAATTATGTCTCTATCCTCCAAAGAAGTCGCAACCCCACCCAGTTTGGTATCATCTGCAAACTTAATAAGAGTACTCTCTATCCCAATATCTACATCATTGATGAAGATATTGAATAGTACGGGTCCCAAAACAGACCCTTGAGGAACTCCACTTGTTATCCCTTTCCAGCAGGATTTAGAACCGTTAACAACAACTCTCTGACTACGGTTATCCAGCCAATTATGCACCCACCTTATCGTGGCCCTATCTAAGTTATATTTGCCTAGTTTATCAATAAGAATATCATGCGAGACCGTATCAAATGCCTTACTAAAGTCTAGGTATATGACATCCACCGCTTCTCCCTTATCCACAAGGCTCGTTATCTTTTCAAAGAAAGATATCAGATTAGTTTGGCATGACTTGTTCTTCACAAACCCATGCTGGCTATTCCCTATCACTTTATTACTTTCCAAGTGTTTGCATACTATTTCCTTAATTACCTGCTCCATTATCTTCCTTGGGACAGACGTTAAACTGACCGGTCTATAATTTCCTGGGTTGTTCTTATTCCCCTTTTTATAGATGGGCACAATATTTAGATCAGTTAATGTAATGTTATTTGGCATGCGGTGTTCATACCTGTAATGTTGTCATAATTCCTGAAAGACCCTTCTACATGGTCCCATTCAAGAAAGATGCATTTTCCAGTAAAAGGCTGGGCAATAACCACATGCTCATCATTCATGTATGAGAAAGTATCTACTGACAGAGACTGATATGGCAGGGATTCATAAACAGCAAATTCTGCAAAAGTGCACATAACATCTGATAACTAAAGGGAACATTTCTTTCCTTATGGATTTTTTTCACTGTACTAAAGTAATGTGTTAATTAATACTCATTTATTTTGAAAGAATACATTTAATAAGTAGTTTCGTTTTCCTGCTATTAAGACAGAAATTTAAAGTCTGCTTATTCTTTCTGAACTGAAAAGGGCTTCTTGTTACAGTTATAGGTCCTGAATCTGCAGTTATTACATAGGCAAATCTCCCATTAAGAGTCTGAATAAAGACTGTAGTAACAGACCCCCCAGAAAGTTCCTGAATCAGGCCCTTGTATTCTTCAAGGAATTCCTGTTGACTCAGTGAGAGGTCCATATGCAGACTGCTTGAAGAATTGGGCCTTTATTTAGAAGATATAGCCTTGATTTTAAAGTAATGAGATGAAATAATTTAGAACACATTACCTGTAATAATACAATCAAATTCCTTTGGAGAGAGGCTATTGATTTTACGCTTCTTATGTTCTGGTGGACTTTCACAATAAATGTCTTCAACTGTTGCATTGGTACTACCCAGCCATTCCACTAACCATTTCAGTTTGCAGTCACAATTAAAGGCATTTCCTCTAAGATCCCTGTAAAGCACAAATTGCACACTTCAAACGATGAATTAGCTTGGCTTTTTATATCATAGGACAACAATACCAGGGCTTCTTGCTTTCTCTTATGAGAAGGCTGGACTTTCCTAAACAAATTTGTCCTGAACAAATTTAAAAAAAAACCCAACCAAATAAAAGCACCAGTACAGTTTGTTAAAACTACCTGCAGTTTTAAATAATTTTAATGATAATTAAGATATCAAGAGAAATTGAAATTGAAGATTAATGGGAGTATCTGCTCTGCTGATATCCCCAAATTTACAGGTACTTAAATTCCATCCAACTCTTTAGCCCACATCTTGGGATTTTCTGCTTCTCATTGTTTATCATTTCCCAACAAGGACATTGCAGATGACAAATGATAGACTAATATAGTCATCAGTGGAAAGTTCTTCTCTGTTACCCCTTTTTCTTCTCTCCTTTAATTAGACATACTCATTAGAGGCCATAAAGGACATAAGTTTAACTCCCTTTGGATTGAACTATGGCATTTGCAAGATACTGAGTGCCTCTTACAAGATTCTGAGACCCTTAACACTCATTATGTAGAGCAGGGCTACTCAACATGCAGCCTGCGAGCTATATGCGGCCCATGGCCTATTTGTTTGCGGCCTGCAGTTTGGATTTACGCAGGGCTCAGCACATGGCCTGTGAGTGGGATCTTTTGAATATGGCCTCCAGTGGGAACACACTCCACAACAGCGAGGCGTCTCCCAGGAGGGGTGAGCATTGAAAGATGCAAGTGGACAGGCTGGCTGGAACAGATGAGTACAGGGTGTTGGCATTCCTAGCCCTGAGGAGGAGGTACTGGGAATGCTAGGGCACTGTAGGAAGTGCTGGCTGCTAGCATTGTGGACAGAGTCTGAGAGGCGCTGACTGGCGTACACTGGCCATGTTTGGGTCCAGCACTGCGGCTTAATCTTTGTATTCATGCCCATCAGTGTGAAAGAAGCTATTTGCATATATTTGCATATGTATTTGCAGTTATATGCAACCACACTTAAGTTGCGGCCCTTGGCATGTGAGTATCACTATGGCCCCCCGCGGGACTTCCAAAGTTGAGTAGCAATGATGTAGAGGGTATCACAGGCCTTGCAGGATTGGGTCCCTGTGACGAGCACTGCGTCTGTGGGGAACTTTAGTGGCTGATTAGTGATGTTCTGATGCAATCTGCATATTCTTGGCATAATTTTGAAGAATGCCTCGGGGAATACTGGGAGTGTGGATGAAGAACTGTACTGGAGTATTGCAGAACTGCTGTGATCAGAAGCAGTACAAAACCCCATGCTGTGTGTTGCCAAATTCTAGAAGGCATAGAGAGGGAAGAGTAGCAGTCCACTCCCTTGACTACCCCCCAAGTACCCATGGAGTGCTGTTGGGCCAGCTCCAGAACTTATTGCTGCAGGGAACACTACATATCTATTAATGTACCGGGGGAAGCCAGAATTTTGCACATTGTCTCTCACAGGACTCCTCCAGCGAAGATTCAGTCCTACTATATCATTCAAAATATATCTTGTACTTTTGCATGTGTTTAAGATACTTTGGTTTACAATTTTCAAATTTAAAACTAATTTATATTTTGTTTTGGTTGCAATTTGAGTTAGTCGGGGGTAAAATACTTGTACTGAGATTTAAAATGATCATTGCATTTAAATATAGCCTACTCTTAGACTATATTGGGAACCTAAAATGTTCTCATTCTCATCAAGTATCCTTTTTCCTACTTTCATGTCATGTATTCCAAATGATGTGTCTTCTTATTTCAAAGGCCATATATAAGTGTCATTGTATTGGAATTATGACAATGAAGACTTTTTATTATTAAATATATATAATACATAACACCTATACAATATTGACAACAATAAGCATAAATCAAACCCACATCTGCTTCTACTGCATCCACCCACTAATGTGATAAGACACTTCCCCCTGTGCACTGTTCACTGGACTGAATGTCTACTGGATCCTAAGTGTGTCCTGTTACTAAGTTTATCTTGTTTATTTTATATCACTAAAGAAGTTAAAAGAAAGGTGAAAATTAATGTAACCACAATTGTAAA
This sequence comes from Pelodiscus sinensis, assembly GCF_049634645.1. Taxonomy (NCBI): domain Eukaryota; kingdom Metazoa; phylum Chordata; order Testudines; family Trionychidae; genus Pelodiscus; species Pelodiscus sinensis. The sequence continues at coordinate 41,715,553 of NC_134718.1, forward strand.
CCAAGTAATTTACAATATCTTTCAGGCATTACCATTAAGCAATGGCCTGTTTTTCTAACCATAATATATGAAAATAAGAAATTTATATTTGCTTACACATTTGTTAAAGAATCCAGTCCTTTGAATATGTCTTTTGGAAGTGTTTGGAGATTATTGTTTGCAAGACTCCTGTAAAAGAAAATATATCAGCTCATCGGATAATACATTTCTATAAAATGCAATATTGTTTTTTATGGGTAAAGAATAATAATGTACTTCAGCACTTAATTCTACAAGATTACTTTGAAGAATAAGTCATTTACTTTGTACCTCTCTTGCTTTTCAAAATTCTTGTAGCATTTACAGTACTTCACTCAGGATGGTAGAAAATGTGTTCACCACTGGTATTTTGCCAACACCATTATTTTAAAATGATTAATCCTGACTGGACACACAAATGTCTTCCTTTCTGGATAGCTAGTTTGTTTTCATAATATTGCAGTGTCCTGCCTCCATGTCCACTTTCTAGGAACTTCAATCTATCTTAAACACTGGATTCTTGATACTGTAGCTAGCTGTCACTGGTTCATGGCTTCTGAAAATATCAAGTAATTAACATTTTTGGGAGTCAATACATTTATAAAAACGGAAATTGGAGGTCAATATCAAGTTAAGCCCAAAAGTTTTCTTGCTTGGATTAGTAAGGGTTAAAAAAATTATCTTTCCAACAAAAAATGACAATACTGTGGCTTTGATTGTCAAGAAAATTAAACGAAGAGAGTATCCAACAGTCTCAATTGATAAAAAAGGATAGAAGATGTGAACATACTTCAAAAATAATTATTTCATTAAGTTTTCATCAGGTAACGTCACACCAATATTTAAAAAGGGCTTTAGAGGTGATCCTGGCAATTACAGATGAGTAAGTCTAATGTCAGTACTGGGCAAATTAGTTAAAACTATAGTAAAGAATAAAATGGTCAGACACATAGATAAACATAATTTGTTGGGGGAAAGTCAACATGGTTTCTGTAAAAGGAAATCATACCTTCCTATCTACTAGAGTTCTTTGAGGGGATCAAAAAATATGTGGACAAGAGGGATCCAGTGGATATAGTGTACTTAGATTCCCAGAAAGCCTTTGACAAGGTCCATCACCAAAGGCTCATAATTAAGCTGTCATGGGATAAGAGGTAAGGTCCTTTCATGGACTGATAATTGGTTAAAAGACAGGGAAAAAAGGGTTGCAATAAATGGCAAGTTTTCAGAGTGGAGGGAGGTAACTAGTGGGGTCTCCAATGGGTCTGTCCTGGGACCAATCCTATTCAATGTATTTATAAATGATCTAGAAAAAGAGGTAAACAGTGATGTAGCAAAATTTGCAGATGATACCCAACTGCTCAAGACAGTTAAGACCAAAGCAAACTGTGAAGGGCTTCAAAAAGATCTCACCAAACTAAGTGATTGGGCAACAAAATGGCAAATGAAATTTAATGTTGATAAATGTAAAGTAGTGCACATTGGAAAACATTATCCCAACTATACATACAATATTATTTGGACTAATTTAGCTACAACTACTCAAGAGAGAGATCTTGGAATCATTGTGGATAATTCTCTGAAAACATCCACTCAGTGTGCAGTGGCAGTCAGAGGCAAATAAAATGTTAGGAATCATTACAAAGGGATAAGAATATCTTATTACCTCTTGTGACGGGGTCTGCCCACCCCACACTGAACGGGGGAGGGGAGAGGGCAAGTGCGCCTATTGGATGGAGTTCGCCCCTCCTCTGCGGCCCTGTAGGCCTTTATTAAGGCCTTAACAAAGATGCTAACTACCTTACCCATTACAAAGGTAGCTTCCCCAATTATCACCCCTAATATCATTATCTCATAAACACTAACCCCCCCCCCCCCCCGTCCCACGCTTCCCCTCTGCTCTAAAATCTGATTTGTCAATTTTATATGTGTTCACATTTTTTTTAATGTATCTCTTTGGTATATATGGTCATGCCAATTTTCTTCCACAACTTGTTTTGAGGAAGTGGGTCTGGCCCACGTAAGCTCATCACCTAATAAACCATCTTGTTAGTCTTTAAAGTGCTGCATAGTTCTGTCTTTTGTTTCATCTTGTATATTAGGACATGTCTACACAGCAGGGCTAAATCCAAAATAAGCTACACATCTTGAGCTGTCAATTGCGTAGCTTAAGTTGAAATAGCTTATTTTGGCTTTTGGTGCTATCTATACAGCAGGAAGTCCAAAAAGGAGCACTCTTCCTCCAACTTCCCTTACTCCTAGTAAAATGAGGGTTACAGGAGTCGGAGTAAGAAGTTCTCCAGCTTGACATTATTTTGACATGTCAAAATAACTTCTTATAGCATAGACATGGACTATGTTATTTCGGAATAACTGCTGTGTAGACATAGTTTAAAGTTTTTTTCTGAACTAAAATATTCTACAGTTTAGGGTTATGGTATTAAATGAGTCAAAAATGCAATTGTACCACTCCTATGCTTTAAAAAAAAATCCACTCTGCAAAATGAATTTTCTTAAATTGTGTATGCTAGATGTGGCTATGCTTCAATGAGGACACAGTACAGGTATCAGAGTTCTTTTCATAAATAAAAAACACAGATGTTTGGATAATTTTACTGTAATGCAAAAATTAGCTTATGAAAAGGAAATGGGTGGAGTGTACAGAACATAGGTCATATTATGTCATCACTTCATGGAACTCATTAGTATGCATAATTACCATGAGTCTCTTTGATGTAGTTTACATTATACTAGTATTTGCTCTTTTTCAAGAGAAATGTGCCTCAGAGAATCTAGTTGTTATATTCTGTCTGTGTATTTAGACACATTCTAGCAAAGGACAGGGATTGTACAAACAGGGATTAAACTGGTCACACTCAATAGTTTATGAACCTGATCCAGAAGTTATTCTGTCCGCAAAAGTCTGTTGTGACAATTAAACCTGTAACTTTTTGCTTGCTTGGGAATTAACCAGGAGAAGTAGATCAAGTTATTTTCAATAAATAATATTATAAACGGCCACAAGAAAATCAGAAAGAGAGACTGAGTGAATCCAAACAAGAAAATGCAGGTCTGGAAATGAATGAACTCAAATTAGTGTATCCAACATTAACACTATTTGGTAGACAAAATAATGAGGGGATGCACTATGTTTCCTACATTCCACCCCTTTTTGGGTTGGGGGTGTGTGTGTGTCTTAAATACTTTAAAAAAATCTAAACATGACTCAACATGTCTCATCTCATCTTCCTTTCCCCAAGACAAAAAAAGCAGGCCTGACCAAAGGAGTTTCTTTCTGAGAGGAAGGCCATGAGGCCTTCCTCTTGTTTAAGCTCTCTCAGTTATTCACTGGATCCTGAAAAATTTTTACTACATGTATCAGCACAATTAGATAATGGGTTATCCAGCCCTGCTTTGACTAATGAGAAAAGAGCCAACCCAGATGACATCTTGATAAGAATGTGAGCCTGTGACAAGGGCAACAGTTGTGGTCGCCGCACAAATTGAAAGCATCCATTTGTAACAGAACACTGGTTCCAAGGACATTAACAAAAGCTATATTTCCCCCACCTTTTCTATCCTGTCTCTTCTCCACCTTGTGTACGTCTGTTAAAAACAGGAGAAATTAATACCCTTCACACATCGGGACTGAGAGTAAAATTGACCTTTTTCATCACAGAAAGGTTGCTGGTATATATAGTAAGTGACTCTGAAATTTTAATGTTGCTGTTTCTTGTTCTTTCTTGTGGTTTAATCAACACATTTCCCACTTTAGAAGGCATGCATATGGATGTTTGTCAAAGAAACTAAGTAAACCAGGGTCTTTGTAGAAACCCCTTGCTACTCCCCAAACATTTGTACCACTGTTTTGGTGTTTGGCAGTGTGATGTAGTGAGGGTGCTGTCCACTCTTGTGGCCCTGGATCCTCTCTGGTTTTGCATTCACTGGTTGCTGTGTGTGACCCCTCGGGTAGGGGTCACACACAGCAAAACTCAGCAACCAGCGAATGCAAATCCAGAGGGGATCCAGGGTCACAAGAGTGGACAGCACCCTCACTACGTCACCGGCAGTGAAAGAGTTTATAACACCTCTTAATTCTTTTGGCCCTTGAGATCAATAAAACATTTATTGGCACTATGACTCAGATCTCAAAGATTTACGAATGTGGCAATTGGTTTCTTTACAAGCAATTGAATGGTTTTTTAATTGGGTTTGCACAGTAAAAGGTCATTAAAAATTAGAAGCACAAAGCATGAGAAAATGCATCTGTTTCTTTCTCATTAAGGTTTCAGGATTTTATTTTGATTTTGTTTCAGTCACTTTATCCAATTTTTCTTTATATCAACTTTTCTTTAGATCTTTTCCTCTTGTGATCTGTGATTTTTAACCTTTTACAGTTTGATTTTGACTGTGGTTGTATCCTATTTGTTCTTCTTGAGAAGTGTAAATGCTTGTAAGTTAAAATATTTTCCAAAAAGACCCCTCAAAAGAGCAAAGTTAGTAATGGAACTTATCCCAATGCTGCAGAAGCCCAGGGAAATATGACTCCTTTCCTCAGGTGCAATCTCTTTTGGTGATTGTAGCAGGTGTAGTTCTGCAGAGGCTGTTCTACATGAATTAACTATTATAAGGGAAGATCACTAATTCACCCATAAATCCCTTTGTAGATCTTTAAAAAATTAGACTTCATGGAGACAAATTGGCTTCTGGAGTGAGCTCCCATCATGGTTGCTGCCCCAACCACTTTCTGAGACCCCAGATCTTCTTCAACTTAATTCAGAGAGATGTCTTGATCAGACCCCTTCTCCCAACCCCTGCTTCCCCAACATTGAGATGACTTTGCCACCTCTACCAACTCCAGCTGAATCCCAACAGCCCTGTGATGAAACAAAATTGGATTTTAACAACAGCAACAACTGTTCTAATCCATCTCAACTACGTTTTTTCTCTTTTCCCCAGAAGAACCATTATTACTGTCTTTGATACCATCTAAAAGACTGTCTGACAAAGGGCATTTTCCTTCAAAAAACTTTCTCTGGTAAAGGGAACAAAGAAGGTTAAATTGAAAACCTTATTTCATATTTATATTTAAATGCTTGACCTGATTTTCCTTCTTTTCTTTAATATAAGGTTAATTTTTCTTAATGGTGTGTTTGCCATGGCTCTAAGCAGCCTGGGGTCTTTGTATACCAAACCCTAAATCTTGTTTAACACTGTTTAATGTTCAACAATGACTGGGTTATGTTAACACCTTTTCCCTCATATATTCCATTTAGATTAATACAACAGCTTCTATTGAATTGAAGATAAGTTCTTCATGTGAAGAAACTGAATGATATATAAGCCCATCTCCCAAGGTGCTGTGTGCAACCACATGCAGAGAACAGTGGCTGCTCAGAATATTCTTTTATCTCCTACATATACTTTCCCTTAGGAAACTATTGAGAGGTCCCCCCTACAAGCCAGCACAACAGTTAAGACATGGTATTATTTTTCAAATTTTGTGCTTTTTGGAATAGGGATGGTATGTATGCTCTTCTACGTTGGAAAAACATTTTGCACACCTATAGCAGCAGCCACATAATAAATAAATTAATAAAATAAATAATATAATGGGATTATTTTTACATGTAAAGCTATTCATGTTCATAAGTATTTACAGAATAGGGGCCTTTCAAGTTATCAACAATCTTATCCCATTTGTCTTTTTTAATTACATAATCACACTTGTAAGTATAAAACACATTTTTTTGTATATATCACACATCTTATGTCTCTCTCTCTCTCTCTGGCTCTCTCTCTCTCTCTCTCTCTCTCTCTTTTTCTCTCTCTCATCCTAGACCCGCAAATATTTATGTGTGTGAATAACTTTACACATATGAATAGTCACAGCGAATTTAGTGTACACCAGCTGAGGACCTGGTCTATAGTAGCCTGTGAAGTATTTGTTAGATGGTGCAGAATTGAGTGAAATGGAATTAATTATTTGTGCAATCACCATATATAGGTAAAATTGTGCTTTCCCCTTGTCTGAACATATCTGAAACAAAAAGCTAAGTGACCCTGTACTCCTTTTAGAGGCTATTATGTTGAGGACAAAAGGTCAGAATACACTCCCCCTGCATATGACAAATACATCAAGATATATGCCTGTGAATGTAAATGATCAGTATAGGGCTTCATGTATATGTTAGTCACACTCCAGACATTTTAGCCAATTAATGTTATTTAGACTTTATAGACAGCAAATTCTACATAATAAAGCATCATCTTATTTTCTATATATTTTTATATATAAAAAAGAAAGTGCTATATTTTGAAAAGAAGTTTCATTTTTTCTATAAACAATTATTTTAATATGGATACATATAGTTTGTAAAATCTGGCTGAAAATGCCACACACCTTTTAATTTAAACATCGTAGTAGGCTAGCTTTGATAGATCAGTCTCTGCAAATATTGTTCATAAATTTGCAGTTAAATGTTACAGGTGTCAGTATATTCTCCTAGGCTTGCATGCTTTCAGTTTCTACTTCTATATTTTTGTTTCTGGATTTAACATGAAATTTGAGCTTTTCGTAGTTTAGCTAATTGTCTTTCTAAAACTATTCTTGAACAGCAAGATCATAGTCCTATCCTTGCTTCTCTGATTAGTGTACAGGAGAGAAGAGAAAGCAGCCAACTGCACCATTCCTTCATCATTCTTCCTACACAAGGTAGGATAGGATGACTGAGGGAAAGAAAGTTTTTTGCTGTTTCTGGTCTCCGCAATATAAATATTGACATAGTTTAAACAACAATGATGACATAATATCAAATGCTAAATTAAACCACAGTTGTTCAAGTTACTAAGAAATACAAGAAAACACTTTACTTACAGGTGAATTAAAGATTTAAGTCCTCGAAAAGTATTTCTTGAAATTGACTTAATGCTGTTGTTCTCTATGAACCTGTAATGGGTCAGAAATTCATTTTCATTAAAGCAATGCCTGTAACTTGGAAATTCCTCTTAGTCCATAATTCAAGAAACATTTTGTCCACTCACAAATATTCTAGATGAGGAAGGCCCATGAAAGCATCATCACTAATAACATCAAAAGAGTTTGATGTAAACAACCTGCACAGAGAAATACAAAATACAGTTAGATTTTTATACTTTTTTAGACCATGATCCAGAAGTTCACGTATAGACCAAACACTCACTGACCACAGCAAAGGTTTGTCTGAGTAAGAGTTGCAGATAATATGTCTGAAGTGCACTGCTTACACATAGCATCATATGAAACTAACCATAGGCAATGACCCTAAGGAAAGCAAACCTGATTTGCTTTCTAGTTTAAGGACTAGATTGTTAGCTGATGTAAACTGATGGAGCTCCATTGAGTTCAGCAGGATTTAAGCATGTGTTTATCAGATCAATCAGGGCATGTCTAAACTGGGAAATTATTTTGAAATAACTTATTTAGAAATAATAACTCCTGAAATAACTATTTAGAAACAAGCTTAAGCAGGAGTTATTATTCTGAAATAACCAGCCCCTTATTTTGAAATAATAGGCTTGGTACTGTGGATGAAATAACAGGCTTGTTATTTTGAAATAAGAGGCATTATTTCAAAATAAATCCCTAGTGTAGACATGCCCTCCGATACCTATGCAAATGCCTTGAAAGCAATAGGACTGCACAAGTGTCACTAAAAAGCCATACCAAGAAGACAAAGGTGCATGGGTATCTCTAGACCTGAATTGTCCTGCAGAACCTTTATTTTTGATGATGATGTTGGAGAAGTACCTAGCTTGACATTCAAATTCAAAGTTGGGTTTGCAGATCTGGCAGTTAGGAAAAAATATTTAATTTGTGAAATGAGGTAATTTGGGATATAATGAATATGGACTCCCTTAAAGCCATTTTAACTTAGCGTTCAGAGTAGAACCATATTTTAAAATGGATTTTGCCTACTGGAGGTGGTTTATTGTGCAGGTTTCATTATACATGTACATTTTTTTCTTTTGGTCTGTCCTCCAATATACTGCCACCACATTTAATTTTTCCCATAAAATATTTTCATCTTTCATATAATTGAGTAATGCTCCATCCTGTTTATAGTTAATAGACAAGTTTCCACCTCGCCATTTAAAATCCATTTTGGATTGCCACACTCCAACTATGCCTGAGGATTGTCAATGAAGATAAACTTCACTTTCTTCAATGGAATTACAATCAACTGAACTTCAAGGGTACATGGACTTATAGTAAAATATCCAGAGGTACTTAAATGTTCAAAATTACAAGCATGAGTTAATATATTTATCCTAATAAGTTAATTTCTTCTTTGGGATCCTGCATTAAAAATAATTTCCAGCTCAATTATTCTCTTTGAGCAGCTCTGCTACTATAGGTTATGTTCTCTCCAGTTAAAGAGTTTGACATAGATTTTAGGAATGGTGGTAATAGGAAAGATTTTCTGACACGCGGGTCTCAAATTTTTGAGACCAAATCCTTCTTGAGACCCACATGGTAGATCTGATCATAGCCTGTCCGTAATTCATATTTACTTATATACTATTAACGTATTTTCTAAAGGTAATTTTAATTTGATCATGATCTTACCTTTTTGTAGTGTACAAGAATAGTATTACATCCCTTTAAATAGTTTATGAGCCCTCTAGAGGCATTGACTATGTTCTATCTTTTAGAAGCTGCTTGAACTCAGCCAGAGCAGGAGGATGTATATGAAGTTACATTTTCTTTCCTTCCTTTTCTCCCAAATGTGGAATGGGCTGAGGTTGTTTTGTTGCCAATCACAAACTGATTTATTAAGTGAGCAATCTGGGGATGGTTTGTATTGTTTTAGCGTACTACTTGTCAAAGCCCACAATGGAACAAAAACTGTTTTGGTAAGTTGCAGCATTTTGTTAGCAACAACATGTGGAACATGTATTATTGAAGTTGAATGGTATATCATGGAAATATGATCTGAAGTATTTATTTGTTTGTTTGTTTGTTCGTTTAGTATGCTAGGGTCTGGTCATAGACCTGGACCCTATTGTTCTAGCTGCAGTACAAATATATGGCTACGTCTACATTGGCCCCTTTTCCGGAAGGGGCATGGTAATTTTTGAAATCGCAATAGGGAAATGCGCGGGGGATTTAAATATCCCCCGCGGCATTTAAATAAAAATGTCCGCCGCTTTTTTCCGGCTTTTAGAAAAGCCGGAAAAGAGCGTCTACACTGGCCCCGATTCTCCGGAAAAAGCGCCCTTTTCCGGAGGATCTTATTCCTACTTCAAAGAAGATCCTCCGGAAAAGGGTGCTTTTTCCGGAGGATCAGGGCCAGTGTAGACGTTCTTTTCCTGCTTTTCTAAAAGCCGGAAAAAAGCGGCGGACATTTTTATTTAAATGCCGCGGGGGGTATTTAAATCCCCCGTGGATTTCCCTATTACGACTCGTGAAATTAACATGCCCCTTCCAGAAAAGGGGCCAATGTAGACGTATACAGAACAAAAAATGACCCTTGCTCCAAGGAGCTCCCGATCTTCTCTATTTAACCTATTCTATGGCCCATGCTAGAAATAGGATTGGTAAATGTAGGTGGCATGTCATGGCCCAGAAGGAGGGTTATGATGTCCTTTTCACTTTACTGACACATAAGCAATATAATACAAATTCAGCTACTTCTTTTTTTCTCTCTTGGAAGGCCCAGATTAGAAGTCATGTGGGTTTTGTCCCTTTTGCGATCTGTGACCACTTCGGAAAATATTATAGGGCATAAGGCACAATGCATTCAGGTTGTCATAGTAACTACATTTACCTATTTACCCTGTATCCAAAATTGTACAGTTGCCTGCACCTCCTTATCAGCTCCACTTGAGGTAGAAAAGCACAGTTTGAGTCATGGCTTCAGCTACCAAAGCACCAATAGTTTAATGTAACAGCCTTAGTGCTCTTATACATCAACATTTCACTTCAGAGCATATCTGCTACACATATGAAATCAGTCATACACAGGTGGCCTGTTTCATTTTTGGACAGTCTGAAAAAAACCTCTCTTTGTCAGGTTTCTGAAACAAATTTGGATACATCTCAAACTGATAGCAAACCCAATACAAACAGTTTAAGTTTATGTCTCCTATATCTTTATAAGGCTAGTGATTATATAACCACCCTTTCCAGTTTTCTAGAGAGCCATTTCTCTGGAGAATCTGTAAATTTTTATACACAAATGAATCTAGATATCTCACAATACTCCAGTGTTCTATTCAGTGCATACACTGCCATAGTGTTTAATTTTTAATGACTGCTTAAGAAATTACAATTTTCATAAATATCACTATCTTAAAGAATGCAAAATAACAAATGATGGGCCAAATTCATCTTTACTCAGGTAATTCTCCTACTTTAGTGTCTACACTTCCACTGAAATTAATGGTAGTTTTTCCTGAGTAAGGACTTCAGGATTCATCCCATTGAAATGAAGGGCTTGATCCTGAGATGTCCTGAACATCTTGTCAAGGGGATCAGGATCTAAGATTTCAGAAAACAAAAAGGCATACTTGTTGTAATGCTCAGACCCCCTCAGTAATACCCATTAGAGTACAATACATATCTGTCATCAAAGAAAGTAATCTTCAGAATTTAATCTATTTGAAGTACCACTGACAGCAAATAATAGTAATAATTAATAATTAATAAAACCGCAAACCACCAAATAAGTACATACAGTTTAACACCCCTATCTCCTTAAACATATGCCATTGTCAAAATTACCTTTACTTCAAAGTCTAACTGTTTGTGTATTAACTATTTCTTATAAAATGAGTATTCAGCCCCTTACTGTACTGTTTATGGATAGATATGTTTCATAACAAATAATTATATTATATAAATATTTCTCACAGAAGCTGCAGAGACGGTGTGAGCAAAAAACTCCCTTCTGGGATTTTAGTAAAAGCAGATCTCACAAAGGATCTGGAAAGAAGGGAAAAAATATGTTAATGTGATCTCAAATATTCATCATTACAACCCTGATCTGTGAATCACTATAATTTCTTTACAAAGCTACTATTAATTAGCAATAAAAACAAATCTCTTACAGGTTTCACATAATGCAGATAAAGGCAGAAAACATACATGTATACAAGAAGGAGATGTAAAAATGAGGATTCAGGGATGCAACACAATTTCAATATTTTATCTGATGATTTTGAATGTGGAAAGTATATTCCCTACTGCAAGCATCATTCAATCTGTGCTGAAAACACCAAACATAATAGTTCATTTTAAATAATAAATTAAATAACCAAATGCTTACAGCCCTTACAGTGAGATAACATCAGGCGGAACGTTGGTTGGAATAGATCTGGCATTTTCACATAAAGCATTATCTTTGGTACAAGTACACCAGGCAGGACATTTTGGCTTCACTGATTTCTTCCCTTCAGTCAGCAAAAGCACAGATAAAAGGCATAGGAAATAAGCAATTCTTCTAAAGGGTCTGCTGGCATTTCCCATTCTTTTGATCCACTCTGGTTCCAGCCAGTTGAAAGAATATCCCAAAACATGAACAGGGCTTCTTTATTCGGTCGCTGGATGTCTTTCTATAAGGCCAAGTCAATATTTGTCTCTCCTTTTCCAACCCTTTTCCCTTTCCCTCTGTATCTGTGTTTGAAGATAGAAAAACCTGCAGCTGATCTCTGTGTTTCTACTCACTCAGGCAACGTACTGCTCAGAGAAGGGACCTGCGAGGTGCTGTAAGATGGGGAAAATCCAACCGGCTGTAGGGAGGGAAAAAAAAGACTTGCATCACCACAAAAACACTGAGCACAACACAGCATTAGATTGCAAGTTGATGTAACTGAGAAAATACACTGCTTTCTGTTTTCATAGGGAGGCCCTTCCTTGTTACCAAAAATAGTACAGCATTATGTTGTGCTGGTGGGTGGGTGAGTGGGTGTGGGGTGGAGTGTGCATGTGTGGGGAGATACAGAGATACAGTCATCTTTTTCTGGATCCCTACAACCTCATAAACCTTTGGGAATTGTGCTTTACATATTACAAGCGAAAGAAAAAGTAAAAAAAAAAAAGCCAATATCCATTGGAAAATGAAATATAGTGAAACCATCAAAAGCATTGCTACAAAAACTGTTATATTAATTTCTATCCTTGACCTTTATTGCACATGGTTGTCTCACTGAAAAACAAACAGGCACACATGGAAAATATTACTGAGCATGAGAGAAAGCCTTTAACTGTCCTTTCTAAGAAAATATTCTATAATGAAAAGCTTTTGCCACACTGCATTTAAAAAAAACCCACCCTTACCTGTCTCGCATGTCTAATAAATAAGATACATCAATGAATGTTCAAAATACATAGTATTCAATAAAGTTCAATTTAGAAATGTATTTGATAGTGCCTGATTTAATCATTTTAGGAAGAAAAAGGGAAAACTAGTTGTTTAAAGAATCTAAAAACATTACAAACACTATGAAGAAGGAATCTTATTTCAGTGAGAGCAGGATTGGTACCTATCATTTTTATTATTATTTATCAGTTAGTATTACAATAGTAACTAAAACCCCCAACTGAAATTAGTTTCCTTTGTGCTTTGTACTATACACACATAGAAAGAAATTATCCTTGCTGTAAAGAACTTACAATAAATTATATTTACTATTTTACTAAATTTTAAAATTAAACATAGAATAGTAAAACAGCTAATCAAAATAAAATATTTAGAAAGACATATTTCATGGCCATATTTTGCACTTTACTTAGCACATCTAATTTGAAGATCTCAAAGAATATTGCAAACATTAATGCATTTAACTTTATCACGCCCATCTGATGTAAATGTCCTCCCCGTTTTACAGATTAGAAAACTGAGTCACAATGAACTTTTCTTGAGAAAGAAAAGTGGAGAGTTTAATACAGTCCTGGTTGCCTAGGCAACCAAGGTTGGGAGACTGGCTATGTACATAACTGAGTTTCAAGATTATTTCTGGCATATAAGAGTCAGATTTTAAGGCCTGTGGGGATATATTAGATTATCTAATCTGGCCTCCTGTTAGCACAGTGCTTGGAATTTAACTCAAGTTACCTTATAACTTGCGTTTCACTACTAAAGTATATCTTTCAGAACACCCAGTTTTGATTTGAAAGATTTCAGCTTGGTAGTTGGTTAAATGGTTAAATAGTCTCAGAGTTAAACTTTCTGCCTTATTTCTAATCTGAATTTGTCTGACTTTAATTTCCAGCTTTTGGTTTTTGTTGTGTCTTCCTCTGGAAATTTAAACATGCCTTTAATATTACGTGTTCTTGCCCCCTGAAAGTACAGCCATATCTTGATTTTCTTTTTGATAAACAAAACAGATTGAGCTTTTCAAGTGTCTTTCAAGTGACACTTCTTGTTAGTCTGGACCTTAGGGATTGTTTATACAGTGAGTTAGTGCCCAGTAAACTGGGGTATAAATCTTCAGTGTTCCAGTGTGTCATGCATTAATTGTCCATATGGACTCTGCTGCTGTGCATTAAAAATTTCCCAGTGTGCATTGATGCAAAGCACTCTATGAGCTCTAAGTTACGATGCACTGACACCTCATATAGACAGACAAATGGTTATGGCAAAGTCACTGGGTTAGTTTTGTTCCTAGTACAATTCCTTGGCAGTCTTTTACTGTCCACTGAAGATTCCATTAATGGAACTAAAACAGCAATTCTTGGACTGTGATTTGGGACCCCAATGTGGATCACACAATCTCATTTTAATGAGTCCCCAGGGCTGACTTAGACTTGCTGGGGCCCAAGGCCAAAGGCTAAGCCTCACCACCCAGAGTCGACAGAGGGCTCAGGTCAAAGGCCCTCTGCCTGGGGCTGAAACCCTTGGACTTAGGTACCCTACCCAGCAGGGCCGGCTCGAGCCATTCCTGTACCCAGGGCAGCGGGCGCACAACGCATGCACGGCTCCACCTCCAGGCGCACAGCGCATGCGCGGCTCTGCCCCCCCGGCGCGCTGCGCACCTTACAGCTTCAATCATGCATGTGGTGCCTAATTGCAGCTCTAAGGGGCGCCGCCTGGCCCCCAGCCCCGGGCGTGCAGCGGCCCTTACAGCTGCCATCAGGCCTCCCCGTAGGTTGGCGCCCCGGGCAGCTGTCTGGCTAGCCTCCCCCTTAATCCGGCCCTGCGACTCAGGGTAGTGTAGCTCAGGTGGGCTCAGTCTTTGGTTCCCTGTCTTGGGGTTTTGTAGTAATTTTTTGTTGTCAGAAGGAGGTTGCAGTGCAATGAAGCTGAAGAACCACTGAACTAAAGTATACCAAAGGTGATGCCAGCTCACTACATCAAAGCCTTTAAAACAAAAGAAAGGAGAATCTTCCCAACCCTGGAATATGACAGAAAGAAAAGAGAAGGTAAACAAGAAGGCAAAAAGTGGCAGCAGGAGATGAGTACAAGATGCACTATACTGGAGTCCTCAGGAAAAAGTTTTCTTCATTCATATTGTGGTGACAGATTGCAAAATAACATTTGGATAGGGCTGCATGTGAAACCATTGTTGTGGGCTATGCGAAACCTAGTGGAAATAAAAATAAATTCTGGTAAGCATCTTTCAGGAGTTCTGTGTTTTATATAAAACTCAGTTTGAATTACAAAGCATGCATCTATTTAGGGATCTAAAGAAAAGAAATATAACAGTCACATAGAGCTGTATCTCCTGTACTTATTTTTTGTTTGGATGTCTTCAAAGTTTATGAGGTATTGTAGCTGTGAGATCCTAAGAATGGAAAACCCAGGATAAGACATTGGCCTGGGGAGCACAAGGTGGTGGGGTCAAGTTAGGAAGGCAGGATAAGAGACCCTCTGAAGCTAGGGGGTGGGGTGGGTTCTGGAGTGACCTATAGGATAGGATATCTGCCACACAAGACCAGAGCCTGCATATATGGCCAAAAGAAACTGTCTTATACACAGTAGGTTGCAGGGCTGCTACTAGCATATCAGATGCCTGTAACAGATATATCAGAAGGGTAGCCGTGTTAGTCTGAATTTGCAAAAGCGACGATAAGTCCTGTGGTACCTTAGAGACTAACAGATGTATTGGAGCATAAGCTATCGTGGGCAAAGACCCACTTTGTCAGATGCATGTAGTGGAAATTCCAGAGGCAGGTATTAATATACAGGCATAAGAAAAGAGTACCAATCAAGAGTAAGGCTAGAGATAACGAGGTCAATTCAGTCAGGGAGGATGAGGTGATACCATCAGTTTAGGATTAAACAAAGACTGTGAATGGCTAGTTAACTACAAAAGCAGTTTCTCCTCTCTTAGGGTATGTCTACACTACCCTCCTAATTCGAACTAGGACAGTAATGTAGGCATACCGCACTTGCAAATGAAGCCCGGGATTTGAATTTCCCGGGCTTCATTTGCATAAGCCGGGCGCCGCCATTTTTAAATACCGGCTAGTTCGAACCCCGTGCCGCGCGGCTACACGCGGCACGGAGTAGCTAGTTCGGATTAGGCTTCCTAATCCGAACTAGCTGTACTCCTCATGGAATGAGGAGTACAGCTAGTTCGGATTAGGAAGCCTAATCCGAACTAGCTACTCCGTGCCACGTGTAGCCGCGTGGCACGGAGTCCAAACTAGCCGGCATTTAAAAATGGCGCCGGCCGGCTTCATGCAAATGAAGCCCGGGAAATTCAAATCCCGGGTTTCATTTGCAAGTGCGGTATGCCTACATTACCCCCGCTAGTTCAAACTAGCGGGGTAGTGTAGACATACCCATTGTTTATAAGGTGCCACAGGACTCCTCGTTGCTTTTGTAATAGATATAGATGCCCTACAGAGATGGCGTCTCAGAGAGATGCATCTTCCATATGTAGAACCCTGCAAATCCACATATATCAGTTTTATATCTGCAGGTATCTGTGGCTCATTTTTGTGGATATGGACGTGGATGCAGATACAAAATTTGTATCTAGAACCCTGCAAATTTGCAGATACTCATTTTATATCCCTGGGTATCCATATTTATGTGTGATTGGCAAAGCTCTCCATTATAGAAGTAATATTTTACCATTGATGATGGAGCCACAACCTCCCTTTTTTAAAGATTCCCATTTAATTCAACCATTGATCATTCAGGCATTTCTTTTGGATCTATACTCTAGCCACATTGTGGCCCTTATGAAAACACAGAGGGCACTTCTACACAGCAGGGCTAAAGCCGAAATAAGCTATGCAACTTGAACTATGTCAATTGCGTAGCTTAAGTCAAAATAGCTTCTTTTGGCTTTTGGTGCTGTCTACACAGCAGGAAGTCCGAGAAAGAGCACTTTTCCTTTGACTTCCCATACTCCTTGTACAACGAGGGTTACAGGAATCAGAGTAAGAAGTCCTCCAGCTCAACATTATTTTGACATTATGTTGAAATAACTACTTTCTGTGTAGTCATGGACTTTGTTATTTTGGACTAACGTTAGTTAATCCAAAATAATGCTGCTGTGTAGATATAGCCTGAGCATTGTAAAGTTTTCAGTATGAAATTCATGGCTGTTAGTTACAGACATATCGCTACAGAGCAATGTCATAAGTCTCAGTTTAATTTTTTTTTTACCCTGAGGACCTTTAAAGGATACTTTCCATTTCGAATGTGTATCAAAATAATGTGTTTCTTCACAAATATTGTAAATGTTTATATTATTACAGTCCTGAAAAAGAAGAGAGACAAATGACATTTGCCAGGTCTTTCTTGTGCTATGTTTTATATCGGTTTTCTTTCTGTGCATTTGTATAAAATCAATATGGTTTGTGGATTTGCAGTGGCTTACCAAGACTTCAATCATTGCCATATTTGACTAACTCATTGTCACTGCAGTCACTGTTGGTTTTCTGCCTGAACAGATCAAGCTATCACCTGCTGTTTCCCACATCAGAGTGCCTGATCTGCTTCTAGATCCATAATCCCTTGGTTTTCCTTGTGATTCAGATTCTGATTAGACAGCAAGTGATTCATAATTTGTTTCCTTGTTTCCTTGTTTTCAATGAGATTTGTAAGGGTAGACTGAGGAGTTGTGAACTGTTTATCAGCTATGCCTGGCATGATTTAGTCATTGTTTTCAGTACTTTGGAAAATCTTCACCTTACTGTGCAATGGAAGTGCACATTGGCAGACATGTTTCATATTGGGCAGAGATGAGCTTGCACTGTGCTGCTGGCTCATATTAGCCTCTAGTTTGTTTTCATTGCAATATTTATAAATGAAGGCCAGGCCAGCTGATCCTTTTAAGCACATCTAAATATACCAGTGCATAAATAACATGCAGTGCATTTGGTTTTCTATAAAATTATCCTTAAAACAGCTTTATAAGCAGCGATTGCTAAATCTGAATCTCACTGTGTTCTTTCTGCGTTCTGCTCCTCTATCACTACTGGTAGGTGGCTACTGTAACCTGGCAACACAAAGAATTGCAGTAATCTATGTTCTGCAAAACCTCTTAAGGCTTAACTGCTAACTCTGGTCATTAGCTTTTCCTTTAGAATTTGCTGTGTATCTTCCTTAACTTACAAATATGGATGATATGTATATACTTATTTGTTTTCCCCTCTACTCTGTTGCAGCTGCATGAAGTGGCTAAAGCAGGACAGAGAGCAGTAACCATCCAAAAACAAAAAGGTGGAATGAGGCCAGTCTACTCCTTGGAGACGAGATCTTGTTTGTCTCAGTGTTTTCTGCTCTCTGTCTTTGCAGCTCTCCCTGTAAGGGAATCTTTTTTACTTTCGCTCCCTTTCTTCAAGAGAGTCAATACACTTTGCATTATTTTAAGCAAATCGTATTTTTTAGTGTAGTGTACATTTTAATAGTGAGGGTATGAACTGATGTTTTTCCTTTTGAATTTTTACTTTTAAATATATGCAAATAATTCTTAGGGAATAATCTATTATGCAGATTGCATCTATTTCTGTCAGGAATTTCAGACCGTTTCTTGAATGTATTTGTTGTTTGAAATTGCTTGGTGAAAATGTTGTTTGAATAACCATTCCTCAATGGATCCAGGAGTTTAGTGCATGTATATGGTACTTGAAATTTAAGATATGTTGACTTGTTCTGATTGGATGTATCTATTACATGGTACAAGGACAGAGGGTATAATAGGCGGGGGAAGTCACTGCCTTCCAAAACCATCAGCCTGGCTCCACCCATACTCTACCCCATGGGGGAGGGGGCTGGGGACACATGCCGCCTCACCTCCCTGTGGTGCTGGAGAGAGTTGGAGCAGCGTGCTGCTCCATCTTCTCATAGTGCTGGGGGTGAGTGGCGTGGCTCACATGGGGGCGGTGCCTGGCGTGCCTCCCCCAGCCCTACCTTCATCCACTGCCCATGACATGTTATCATTTCTGTTCTCTGACTGGATTAGGATAAGTTACTATAGGCTGAACCACTCTAGTTCAGCACCTTGGGACTGACCGGTCCTGAACCAGAGAATTTGCTGAACCATGGGAGGTCAGTATTGTCTAGCAGCATTACCAACACTTCCTCTGCTTACTGGGCTGTTTGAGGACATTTAGGGGAAAATTAGAGATAAATAACAGCACAGAACACTGAGAGACAGTACTGGTGGCTGTAAACAAACTCTATGAACTGCGGGAAACTTGGCCCCACCCATAATAAATCGACATCCGGCTAACTAAAATTATGCCGGGCTACAAATTTTGCTAGGACCAGAGCATGCTGGAATAGAGAGGAACCCTAAATTGGATTCTGGTGCAACTGCACATTTTTAATTAGCTAAAAATTGCTTCCAATAAATATTCTTAAAGACTGAAGACTGGTTAAAATTTTCTGTTTCTGTGAACATCCCTATAGTAAACATATTTGCTAGGCTATTTAAGAAAAGCAAACACAAAAGTTCAAGAATCATAGCCAAATTATTTTTTAAAATTATGTAATACACTTTTAATGGATTAACTATGATCTACTGACTATATTTTGCATATCCACCTTAGCACAATATTTTCAATACTAATTTATAGCAACATTTCAATAAGCTGTGTGTGGCTTTATACTACATTTTTCTCTGCAGAAATATGTACTGCTATAATTGCCATCTATTTTATTGTGCTTTAGGAAAAACTGGCAGTCCCTTTTGTGCTCACTGAGGCTATGTCTAGATTGCAAGCTTCTTTTGGAAGAAACTTTTCTGGAAGAGATCTTCCCGAAAAACTTCTTCCGAAAGAGAGTGTCCAGGCTGATTGGACGCTATCTCGCATATAAGGCCACCCAGAACCAATTCAGCCAAGGCTTTAGGTCAGCAGTTGCTCCCAAGTGCTGTTGCCTAAGTCTAGCTGAGAGACACGCTTAAAGGGACCCTCCTGGACAGCCATTTCTCTGCTTCTGCTGTGTGCTTGCTTACCTCTCCAAGGGACAGCAAAGCTTTAGCAGTGTGTGCTCTGATTAATACACTTGCCCAGCTTTTTTGGACACCACAGCATTATTCTTTTTGCCATGGAGCCGGAGCTGCCCCATGGCATGCGATTGCCTCACACGGCCAGGCTGCAGTTTCTGCAGCAGTTTGTACAGGCTGCCTTCATGGCCTTCCACGAGTTCAAAACCGAGCTCATTCTTGAGACCCTCTCCCTGTGTGTGGGAACAAGACCCATGCAACCACACAGCATAGTAGAAAGACATTTCTGGAGGCTGGACACCAGTTCCGACTGGTGGCACCGGCTGGTCATGGAGCGGTGGGACGACCAGCAGTGGCTGCAAAACTTCCACATGTGGAAGGCCACCTTTATAGAGCTGTGTGCCTGGCTCGCCCCTGCCCTCCGACAACGCGACACCCAACTGTGGCCCGCCATCTCCCTGGAGAAGGAGGTTTCACTCACCATCTGGAAGCTCGCCACCCCAGACAGTTACTGGTCGATAGGCAACCAGTGGGGAAGTCCACCGTCGGGGCCCTCCTCATGGAGGTAAGGCACTCTTGGGCTGCAGTCCCTGCATGGGCGGGAGTCCTAGAAAAGGGGACCCCTAGGGAAAGGGCAATAGGGAGCGGGGATGGGAAGAAAGCCCTGTCCCCGGGGGGGTTGTGCCATCCCACCCTCACACAGCCCTGCTGCTGGGGGAGTGGCCTCATAGGGGATGGCTCCTCGGGTGTTTGGGGGGGCGGGAAGGGGGCGGGCACCTCGCAAGGACTCAGGCACTCCCTCTCTCATTCTTTGTTTTGTGTGTTACTTTGTCTCCTGCAGGTTGTGAGGGCCATCAACTCCGTCCTGCTGTGCAGGGTCATCTGCCTGAGAGACCTGGACCCGATCATGGCTGGATTTGCTGCCCTGGGGTTCCCGAACTGTGGTGGAGCCACAGATGGGACCCACATTCCGATCAGCACACCACAACATTGAGTTGCCCAGTGTATTAACAGAAAGGGTTACTTCTCCATGGGGCTGCAGGCCCTGGTAAACCACCCTGGACAGTTTACTAACATTCTTGTTGGGTGGTCAGGCAGGGCACATGATGCCCGTGTATTTCGTAACTCTAGCCTCTACGGCAAGCTGGAGGTGGGCACATTCTTCCCCAGCCATGACTTTGCGGTTGGGGATGTGCAGATGCCAATGTGCATCATGAGGGACATGGCTTATCCCTCATGCCGTGGTTGATGAAACCCTATACCGGCCACCTGAACCCCAGCAGGGACCAATTTAACTTCCACCTAAGCTTGGTGAGGATGCAGGTGGAGTGCACCTTTGGCCACTTCAAGGCGCAGTTCAGGTACCTACTGACCCACCTCGACATAGGGGAGCACAACACCCCTGAGTTAATCTTGGTGTGTGGTGTCCTCCACAACAATGTGGAGAGGAAGGGGAAGGCCTTCCTATCTGGGTGGGGGGCAGAGGCCGGATGCAAAGAGAGACACTTCAAGCAGCTGCCATCCGCCAGGCCCATCAGTTGGGGGTGCGCATCTGGGAGGCCCTGAGGGAGAGGTTCTCTGACTTGCTGCCCTACCCCTTCCCCACTGCAACCCTTCCCTTTACCTCTTCCTTGACCTCTCAATACAAACACTTGTTCCACGAGGTGTACCGGTAGTTTGGAATAGGAAGCCTAGTCTGAACTACCTAGTTCGAGCCCCGTGTAGCCGCGCTGCACGGTGTTCGAACCAGCGGGGTTTTAAAAATGGCGGCTCCCCGCTTATGCAAATGAAGCCTGGGAAATTCAAATCCCGGGCTTCATTTGCAAGTGCGGTATGCCTACATTACCCCGCTAGTTCGAACTAGCGGGGTAGTGTAGACATACCCCTGGAGAGGGAGAGGGGTTCATAACCTGGAGGGGGAGATTTGCCACCTTGGGTATGGAGACCTCATTGGAGTTGGGGTTGGGTGGGTCCAGAGACCACAGGGGAGTGGGTAGGAGGGGAGGCTGAAGTGGGGTCATAGATGGCAGGGGAGACAGGGGAGGGGGCATGGGCATCACTTGGGGAGGGAGCAGAGGCATCACATGGAGGGCAGGTGGAGGGGGAATGGGCATAGCAGGGGGGGTAAGATGGTGGAAGCCAGGAGCAATGGCAGCAGGCAGGTGTACCATCATGCACAACCTGACGGCACACGTATTGTCACACTGCTGCATGAGCTGGTCCCATGTGTGGTTCCACCACTCAGCATCGTGCATATCTTTTGCACCAGGGTCTGCTGCATGTCGTTCAGGATGCTGAAATGCTGGCACATGAAGTCTTCCTGAACCCTGGCGCGCTTTTCGGTCCCGAGGGCTCTGACGGCTGGCTGTGGTGGGGTGGCTTGTCCCTCAGTCCCGGCTGTGGAGAACACAAAGAGGGAAAAGCAGTCAGTCATCCATGCAGACACTGTCCCTGAATCCATGCCCTCCTCTTTGAGCAGCAACCAACAGTTCTCTGGCCAGAGGAGGGGGATGTCCTGGGAGCAAGGCCATGTGTGGGCTGAACAGCAGGACCTGCCTCACAGGAGCCCCGAGGTGCCCAGGGAACCATGCTGCCTGCTTCCTCTCCCCCATGAACAGGCAGGCAAGGGAAGTGTCTGGCCACAGTGGGATCCCATGGTCGGCAGAGGAGCCTGAGGAATCTTGGCCCTCTCTGGGGCCTGCACATACACCTGCACCTTGCAGTGCTGTCTGCTGGAGTGGGTGGTGCCTGGCATGTGCAGGCTGTGTGCAGCACTCGGTTCTGTGCTGTATGCAGTACTCCTCAGTGTGTCTGGAGTCGTGCCTGTGCCCTTGTGGCTAGCCTGCTTCCAGCTGTGGCAGGTGGTGGGAGAGCATCTCCCTTCCCCGGGGCCAGATGTGTGTGGCCTCCCCTGAGCCTGGGAGCAGGAGCCTGGGGTGCTCAGGAGCTGCCTGCTGAGTCCACATGGTGCTCAATAATGCTGCATGTGGTTACACATGCATGGACTGCAGCACAATGTCCAGCCTGAGCTGGCCAAGCAGCGCTCGCATCCCGTCCCCTCTGCTCCTGCCTCCCTCACCATTTGTGTGTGACAAACTGAGAGCACTCACCTGAAGATCCCTCCCCACCATCAGACAATGCCAGCGACAGGTCCAGGCTCATGGGTACTGGCTCCAGGGACAATGTCAGGATGGTTGACTTGTCGTCCTCCTTCTCCTCCTACCCCTGCTGTCCCTCGTCCTCCTCCTCCTCTGCGACCTCCGGCTGGGTGATGACGGGCGTTTCCAGCCCGGAGTCAACAATGACAGGTGGGAAAAGGGCTTCTCCACTCCCCCTAGGATCTGGTGCAGCTCATTGAAGTAGAGGCAGGTGTGGGAACCTGCCCTGGAGTACGAGCTGCACTCTCTGGCCCTCACATAGGCCTGGCAGAGTTTCTTCACCTTACTCTGGACCTGTTCTAAGGTCTGGGTGGGTGTCCCTGCTCCACCAGGGCCTCGGCCATCCAGTCATAAATGTCCGTGTTGTGGCGTTTGGAGTGGATATCCTGTAGGGTCTCCTCCTCCCCCCACAGCTCCAGGAGGGCCAGGATCTCCGCTCCAGACCACGAGGGTGCCTGCTGCTTGGTACCCCTCAGTGGGTCCTAGGAGCCCTGGTCGTGCTCCCTGTGAGGGCAAGGGGGTCTGTGGCTGTGCCATGCATCAGAAGGCCTGTGGCAGGGAGAGCCACACGGTCAGGGTGCTGCTCCAGGGCTGGCTTTCTGCCACAAAGCTTGTCCAGCATGCCTGGAACTTTAACAGGTGACAGGAGATAGGAATTACTGCGTTGTGATTACTTTGGACGGAGTGGCAACCAGGGCACCTGTGTTATTTCCTGGAGGCCTCTTCTTTTGAAAGAAAACCCTTTTCCCTGTCTACACACACCTTTTTCTGAAAGAGCTCTTTTGGAAAAGGCATTCTTCCTCGTAGAAAGAGGTTTACCACCGCCATTCTTTCAACTTTTTGCTTCCTTGGTTATTCTGCAATATACTTCCCATATAAATGACAGAAATAGGTTTGCATATAACAGGCTATGTATACTGAAAATGTAACCTAAGCACCTGTGATTTCATTTGGAGATAAACAGATCCATGCAGCATGTTAGCAGCAAAACCTGAAATTATGCAAATATCACCTTGGTTCATGTTTAGTCATAAGATCTTCATTGTTGACATACTTATGATTCTTAATTTTTTATTTTTAGTATTAGAAATGTATGTACCAGAGAATATTAGAGATATTGTACCAGAAATATATGTACCAGAGAATATTAGAGATTGCATAACAATCTCAGTTTTAGTTGCTAAAAAGTAGTTTCATGATTGCGGGGGTGGGAGGACTTGAAAAAGTGAGCTGTAAAGGCTCAAAAACCATAATGCAAATAAAAAGAACCCAACATTTATCATTTTCATTATTTTAAGCCAATCTCATTATTTGAGGGGGGAGGATGACTAACTAATGATTTTGAATGCCTGGAATTGCCAATACTGTTAAAGTTAAGTATTACCAGATCTAGCCAAAGTATTCCTATTTAAATTATATTGTAGGTTTTTGTCTTGAAAATTCTGACATATAATAGGTAGTGGTGACAGAAAAGTTTTAAAACAAGAAAACAGTAAATATACAGACCCCAGTAATAGAAGGCAGTCTGACATTCAAAGCCCAGAGTGAGTCTATATTAATTTGAATAAGTGACTGCATCATATCTAAAGAAATGCATCAGGTTCCAATTTTTGCATTCTCAAAATCTTCCAAGAGAGTTTGGCTAAAGCTAACCTAGCCCCTGGGAAGAGGGACAGACTATGGATGCATGGTTGGAGAAGAGGTATTTTCCAGTTAAGCAAAATGCCTGTTGACTTCAGTGGATCTGGCATCTGGCTTTCTGAGAAATAATATGCCCTCTGCTGTAAGTGAATGTGTTACTTTCAAGACCCTTTTGGAAAGCAATATTGTTTGTTTCATTATTTAATATATTTTCTATGATTTCTCTGTGTGGTATAATCAAATATTAAAAACAGTTTGCTTAAGAAAATCTATAATTAATGTATTATTAAAAATGTTCTAATGATTTTTAAAGATAAATTTCTACATGTATTTTTAACAGAAACTAGCAAAAGTGATATGAGTGATGGGTTGTTGGGTTAAGGTTAGATGTATCCCTATTTCATATGCAACAGCATAAAAGGACCTGCACACCTGCTTGCCATTTCACCCTTTGTAACTACTACTGTCAGGCCATGGGAGAGTATTCCTGTCCCGCTCCTTGTCAGTACCTGGTCTGGGCTGGGGAAGCTAATAATCAAACCAAATTTGATGATGAATCCTGGTCACATGCCACATTGCGCATACATTAAGAAGTGTGAAACTTGAAATGCAGTCCAGGTTTGTTAACAGTTTGTTTAAGTCTATGAACCCAAACCCAGTTTTGAGTGAACTTGGCTGATATATGGTTTTCTCAGTGAAACCAGAAGCTCTGTGTTTTTGTCACTGTTTTGCCTGAGTTTTTTGTACACATGGAATTCAGAATGAAATACATGGCATACAGGAAAATGTTCAAGTGAACCAGAACACAACATTGCTGACAAACCAATTTATTTGAGGCCGAACCAGCTTCTGTGAGGAAAAATGGAAAAAGTGACCCTCACAATTGTTTTTAGTGTTTTGGTTGTTATTGTTTTAAAGTTAACTGTAGGTAAGAGAACAAATCCTCAGATAGTTTATAGCAGACTATTGCTCAATAAGATCTGTCAGTCTGTGTGGGATAGGAGTCCCCTCGAGTCCCCAACAGATCCCACTTCAGGTCCTTGCATTGACTTGTTCCCCCAACCCCAAAGAGATGCCCAAGGGGTTCTTGTAACAAACAAAAAAGACAAACCCTCTCCCTTCTTTGTTCCCTAAGGGACAGAGGAGTCAATGGGAACTTGAAAAGGAAAAAAGAGTGCTCTAGAACTTTGGCAGTCTTTCTGTATCAGCTCATTGGGTTTAGTCTTCAAGGGGCCTATCTCCAGTCCCTCCTCATGGGGGGAAAATTGCAGTGAAGCTGGGCCATACAGCTTCAGGAGTGGTAAGGCTTGTTGCTATCGTCCTCTCAGAGAGCTAAGCACTAGGGTTGCCAGGTGTCTGGTTTTCACTGGTAATTGTGTCTTCTGTCCGTTAAGAAAAAACACCAGAAAATACAGGACATGTATTTTCTGTTTTTCTCAGATGGAAGGCCTGTGGGGACATTTTCCCCCTTCTGCATCTGGCAGGGGCAGCAGGGAGTATGTGAATTTTAAATTTCTTTTATTTTTTTTGCTCAACAAGTTTGGTCTCCCTTTTTTTTTTTTTTTTGCTCAACCAATTTTTTCCCTGCCATGTTGGGATTTTTTGTGAAAGTATCTGGCAACCCTACTAAGCACAGCTGTCTGAGGTAAGGCACTGGCAGTCTTCTTCCTGTTCATCATCCCTTCTTGTGGAAGGTTTTCCCTTTTCATCTCCCTTGCTCCAGACAACACAAGCCTTGCAGTTTTGCCTCCAGTTGAAACTAAACAGACCCAGAGGAGCTCATTAGTCCCATCATCAATGTAAGGGAGTGCTCTTTCCCAGACCCCCAAAACAACCCAGCAGTGGCATTATAGCTAAATGCTGTTTAATTACCAACAACTAAAATCCATGTTCTATAATGTGTTTGTTCATGGGAAAAAGAACTCTTCCAGACTGCCAATATGGCGATTAAAAGCATATACTATATGTGATAAAATCCTTCTTCTGAACATTACACACTGACTTGCATTTTCTACATGGCATTAAGGTCTCTGCAGAGTTGTCATAACCTTTATTAAATTTGTATTTATTTTATTTCTTCTTTTCCATTTTGCATAAATGTGTCGTAAATGTTAGAGGATTTTTGTTAAGCAGCAAAGTTAACAGGATTTTGGGAGAGATTCTCCAGTCATTAGACACAAGGTCAGTATTCTGCAAATAATTACCCCCTGTATAAAATACAAAGATAAATGGGACCAAATTTGCAGTCTGCATAAATGAATATTTCATGCTGGTTGAAAAGGAAAAAAAAGGCTTCAGAACAGATTGCTAGTTTCTGACAAAACACAATGGGAGAAATGCTGTCCCCATGGAAGCCAAAGGGTGTCAAACACATCCCTGTTGTAAGATCACTGAAGTAATGGGATTATAGTCAGTGCAGGAACTGTCTCATCATTCACATAGCATTAACTTATGAAAAACTATTGAAATACTCTGGAAAATTGTGCTGTGGTCCAATGCTGAGCCATTTGAAGGTCTTTTTTCAAGCTTCTTCCAGGATGCCATAAACCGTTTTGATGGCTTCTTAATTATATTCTATTGTAGTCTTCAGTGCTTAGAGCACCCTGAAAAAAGCTTGAAAAAACACATCCTTACAAGTTCAGTCTTTTTCCCTTAGCCAAACCTTGGGGCTCACTAGTCCTCCTTGATCTGTTTGGAAGGTTGCCACAGCAGTGTTTCCTCCAGGCTGTGGAAGAGTGAGATGTGCACTGTCTCACCACAAAGCCCTACAGAGATTACTCCAGAAACATCACACAGTCCCAGGCTGCATTGTTTTTCATTTTTAGGGTTCCCCTTCCAGGGAAGCCCCACCGACAGCCACCTGCTAGAGAAGTCCATTGTGTGGCTCTGCTTGTTTATACATACCCCAGCTGACGCTAACACAGTTGTAAGAGAGGATTGTTACCTGGCATTTCCTCTTTCTGTTGGCTGTCTCCTAAACAGAAGAACGGAATAAATGTAAAGTCATATCTAAGCAGCGGTTTTGGTTTTGATGTAATTATCACCTTTCCTAGCAACAGAATCATACAGTTTTAAACTATGACTACTCAGAAGCCTGAGGAATTTCCTCCTGCCTTTTATAATATTTGAATAGGTCAAATTTTGGACTTAGACTGCTTCCTACACATTACTTTCCTGAGACAATCACCCTAATCCAGTCTGGACTACATGGTTCTGGCTCATATTTTGGCAGATACAAGAGTAATGGGATGATTTCTGCTATTGCTCTTGTGCTGAGTACTTCTGAAATCACCATGGAGATTCCTGTTTCCCTAATGACATTGAGATAGATGGCCTCTTCCCATGAAAAATAACCCCGGTTTGAAGACTGTGAGGAAGAAACTCGTAATGAAAATGCACTTTCGGAGATTCTCCCTTTGTTCCCTCATGGCAGGGATTTGCCTAAAACTGCATAGTTTCATACTTTTTACCTTCCTGCTCCAGGAAATCCCCTCGAAGGAGAATCCACACCATCAAATGTTCATGAGAAATAAAACAGCCTTCAGCTTTTCTTCCCAATCTTTGCAAGGCAAGAACATATGTGAGACATACATCACAAGTATGTAAGTTACATATGTGGCTGCAATAACTGAGTACCTCATAGTCTTGATTGTATTTTCCTCATGACATTGCAGAGAGGCAGGGAAATGTTCCCAGTACACAGATGGAAAACTTAGACTCATAAAAACAAAGTGTCACAAAAGAAGTCAGTAACAGAACAGGAAATTGAGCCTATGTCTTCTGATTCCTAGCTGCATCCTTTTTCTTCTTCCACCCAATGCAGTTTACTTCTCCCATGACCTTCTCAGATGTCAGCCATGTCTCCACAGATGAGCAGAATGTCCTCCACTGTTTCAAAAGCAGATGCTGTGGCAGCTAAACCCCTTGCTACAGAGGCTGTGAGAGATACATAGATGTCCTTGTCATATTGATAGTGTGTGTGGGGGGTATGATATTTTGGACCCTATATTGGTGTCTGCAGAGAAGAATGTTGTGGTAGCAAGAATGGTAATCAGTCCTTCTTTAATATTTTAACGTTTTGTTTAAAGTTGAACATGAATTCTCCAGAAGCAGGATTTCATCCAAGATGTCTGTTTGAAATATTTTC
Organism: Pelodiscus sinensis; assembly: GCF_049634645.1. Lineage (NCBI taxonomy): Eukaryota > Metazoa > Chordata > Testudines > Trionychidae > Pelodiscus > Pelodiscus sinensis. The sequence continues at coordinate 41,743,909 of NC_134718.1, forward strand.
AGATGCATGTGCATTAACAATTTTAATGTTTACAGTTATGGACCTAGCATAATCCATTCCTGCATTAATTGATGGCAGAGAATGCAATTTGATATTTGTATATGTAACCCTTCTGCCAGGCCAAGTTAATAGCAGCAAGGGCCAGGTTCAGTATCTAGGGTTCTCCTCCCAACAAGGTAATACAACACCGGCTCAAGCCCCCACTCAGTGACCTGGGAAATCTTACATACACCTCTGGGTGACTCAAAGAGGCAATTCTTCCCCTCTCGCAAGCACAGAGCCTCAGTATAGCAGCAAACCTTTAATAACATGAGGTAACCGACATCAGCATTAACTTGGGAAAACACCACAACTCGGATTCATAGACCAAACATGAGCAAAGACCCTCCCCCCAGCCACGAATCCCCCAAAGTCCCAAAAGTCCAACACCCCAAGAGTCTCTGCCCCGGTTCAGTGCCACCCATCAGGGTTTTACCATCCCAACCTGGAGGGGCGGGGATTGATACACCTTATGTGGTCCGCCGATGGCTCCGCCTCTCCAACGAACTGTCTGGCTCCGCCAGCCGTCTCCACCAGCCGTCTCCCCTGGCCGCCAGCTGGTAGCTCCTGCAACTGCTCCACTACCGGCTGCAGGTTGTCCCCGCAAAACGCTCTGCAGTCCGCCTGCGCTTGCTGGTTGTCCCTGCAAGTTGCTCTGCTAGTAGCTCAGCAGAATAGCGTCAGGCTCCCCACAGCAATAGTGATTTCAGCTCTTCCGTAGCATAGCACCAGGCTCCACTCAGCAACAGTGATTTCAGCTCTTCCACAGTATAGCACCAGGCTTCCCATAGCACATAGTGATTTCAGCTCTTCAGCAAGTTCAGCTCATAATAGAGGAGCCTCAGTTCTAGTGCTCCACTGTGAAGTCAACACTGCAGCTCACAACTAGACTCCAAATGGAATCCAAATTAGTTCTGATATTCCATCGTGGAGAGAGAAGGACATACAATCAGTGTTGTTTAGGCCCTCAGACAGGGCCCTATCACCAGGTACAGGACCCTATCCCCCAGCCTCTCTCAATTTGACTGGGTTTGGAACCCATGCCCCTTTTGTAGCGAGTGCTACTTAGTTTATGGCGAATCCCTCTGTCATAAACAGTTCTACCATTCCATTTTCCTTGATTCGACTATTCAGGGTAACAACACTTTTATCCCCCCTGCCTCAATAACAGAGAGACTGGGGATCCCACAGTGGCCGAAGTGACCATTTGGGCTGCTGTGAGCACATACTAGATGGGGTGGGTGTGTCTATACAAATTGGGATCAGCCCCTGAAGTCTCTTTGCACCACTCGCCACAGTTCACCACCAGATGTCACGGTAGAGCTTACCCTGACCCCACTTACATATAAAAAAATCTGACGGTTGTGTTCCATTTTAAGATACTTATACTTCATTCACAGGTTGGATACCAAGGTGAGAGGCATTTTGAATGTACTTTGTATAGAAAGATAATATGTGATTTCTGAATAATCAATGTAATTTCTGAATAATCATTTTCAGGTGAGCAGACAGCCATGCCAGGCCCCTGGACAAGATGCAGGGCCCCGGACTCCACATTCCTGGAAGGAGCAGGGCCTTGTGTGGCCAGGGGGTAGCTAGTTCTCAGCACCACACAGAGCACTCCATACTGCATCCCTGGGAAGTTCTCAGTGCTGCCTGGAGCATGCCAGACTGTGCTCCAGAGGTGATTTAAAGTGCCCAGGACTCCGGGTGCCACTGCTGCCCCAGTAGCATCAGCTGGAAGCTCCAGAACCTTTAGAATCACTGGACCCCGCCCAAGGGCAGTTGCCCCCTTTAACTACCCTGATCATTATCATAAAATTACACTAACATTTATTTAAGTTGAAAATATAACCCTATTTTCATTATTAGCAATCAGTATTCCGAACCCAAGATCAATTTTAGTTTAGCTGGCATTCAGGATTATTTCATGAGGGCTCAGCATAGTACTGTACAAGTAGATTTAAGAGTAGGTGAAAATGGAGTTTTACTTATTCATTTCACTGCACAGAACAGCCTCTTTAAATCTCTGTTCTTCACTCTCTTCAGCTGTTGGCCACTTTGGACTAGGTAGTGCCACCCATACGCATGCTCAGTATTACCTTGCTCTGCTAGTAATCTTGTTAAATACAATGTGGAAAGTAGCCTGATTCTGCCACCCTTAAATTTTATTCTGCCTTTATATTAAAATAACTTAAAATCTAACAGCATGGTCTCAGACATTGCAAAGCACTACTGTAAACTCAGTAATGATTAGTGTTATAGGACACAGTAATCTTTTCTTATATTTAAGGAAAACAAGCTAGAGGACTGATGATTTTGACTGACCTTGTCACAGAATTTCACCCATTCATTCCTAAATAAAGCCCATAATGTCTTATTGAGACAGAGAATGGCAGGTGCCTGTGCAGGCACAGGAGTTTGTTTGAACAAATGAAATTGCAGGATTGTGGCCTTTGTCCCATTACTCCGTTGCAGCTTAGCTTGCAAGATCTTTGATGTACAGCCCATACTATGTTAGGTGTACTATCGGTGCCCAATAAATAAATAACATATATAAAAAAATACTGGCATGCCATTGGCTTCTTTTCAATGTTCATCATGAACAAATTATGCATCTATATTGTGTCTATTGTGCACAAAGCTGTTTGTGTCTCAAGAAACAAGGGAAAGCATGTATGTATTTTACTATGCTTTAAAATTTGAAATATGCCGTCGTTCTGCCCTTATGCTGACATCTTATACAAAACAAATCTGATAAGATACAATATAGTTTAAAGAGAATATAAATTGTGGCTATATTGCTTTCATTGTTAAAATACCCACTTAATTGCCTTTTTGCTACTGGGCTCTAATAGTTCCTACTTGTAGAGCCTAGCCTAGTGGTCACAACTGTAACTCCTGACTGCCAACAGAGTTATGGGGAGGGAAGCCCCCACCCTCCCACTCCACTGGGCTTCAGTCCAGGGCTCTTTGGGCTACTCCTATTCTGGCAACCAAGGCTGCTTAAGGGTGTCCTCTCTGGGCTTCTTCGTCTAACCCAGCGGTTCCCAACCTTTTCCAGATGGGGATCCATTTTGACAATTCAGGAAGACTTGGTGACCCAGGGCAATTCAAATAGTGTGTGAATGGCTCCTTAAGAGCCCCCCTCGGGAGACACCTGGAGACCCTTTTGAAATGTAATGGCGACTCATATTTGGGTCCCGACTTATTGGTTGGGAAACCCTGCTCTAACCCCACCGCATCATCTTAGTTTAAGGTTTTTCTATGGCAGAGAAACCCAAACCACAATGAGTAAGAAGGGGCTACCAAAATCCAAAGAATATATTCTTCTCTGGTCACCAGTGGGGTAGGGTCCTCCCCCATTCCCTCAGAGAGGAAATATTTGGGTAGTTGTAGCCAGTTTTGGACCTCTCACTGCTCTGCTAGAGTGGCAGGTCTTCTCACCTCCAGCTCTACAATCCAAATAAATTAATTCCCTCCCTTTGAATTGCTCCAGCAGATGGAGCATTTGCTGCAGGTGTGGTGGGGCAGGGCTGGTTGAGCCAAAAATAATCCCTCAGTTCCTTATTGTCTAGTGCAGGGGTTGTACCTTACATGTGCTTATAGATTGTTTTATATTTCTCCCTTTTACTTAACTTCTTCTACAGAAGTAAAAAGCAGAATTACCCCCACATTCATGGATTTTTTTTTATCAGTGTGGTTGCCATCAAATTTTCACTACAGCAACTTTACAAGTTAGTCAATAATTACACATTTCTTTGTTTTCTTATGAAAACATTAAACTTTGGGGATTTTCAGTGTAATTTACTTTTTAAATCTTCTCCACATTAAAACTGTAATTAATTCCTTTCACTACATATGCAGGAGGTATTAGTTCCCAAATTCTTTAAATTTCATGCAATTTAAAATACTATGAAAAAGCAGTTTATGCACAATCATAATAACTTTTTAATTAAATTCTTGGTAGGCTAAATACATTATACAAATGTGTATATGCATGCATAATCTTTTAATGAATTTAATACTAATGCCAAGTGCCAGCTTGAAAGTTCTAGCAACTGACATCTACCACAGAACAAACATGGCAGAGACAAAAGAGCTGTGTCTACACTGCACCCCTTTTCTGGAAAAGATGAGACAAGTCGGAATTGCAAATGAAGCAGCGGATTTAAATATCCCCCGCTTCATTTGTATAAACATGGCTGCCGCTTTTTTCCGGCTCGGGGCTTTGCCGGAGAAAAGCGCCAGTCTAGACGGGGATCTTTCGGAAAATAAAGGCTTTTCCGAAAGGTCCCTTATTCCTTTTAAAATCAGAAATAAGGGACCTTTCGGAAAAGGCTTTATTTTCCGAAAGATCCCCGTCTAGACTGGCATTTTTCTCTGGCAAAGCCCCGAGCCGGAAAAAAGCGGCAGCCATGTTTATACAAATGAAGCGGGGGATATTTATATCCCCCGCTTCATTTGCAATTCTGACTTGTCTCATCTGCATCCCTTTTCCGGAAAAGGGGTGCAGTATAGACACAGCCTAGCAGTACAAGGACAGGAGGCAAATCTCTATATCATAGAACCACCACTAGACTTTTTAGATTCTATTACAAACTTCTATATCATTGTAGATGAATATTGTAACACTAAAAACACACAGAATGTCATGTTAATGATCACAGCAAATTAAATCTATGTACACTGACATGCCAGTTGAAACAAAATTTTATTCACTATTCCACAGACTGAAAATGTGTGATCTTTCACATGCTATACTACACTGGTGATTATGTTGCAAAGATACTACACAGCAAATTTTTCTCCGTACATAAGCAGAAATCTGTCCCTTCTTTTGTAGAGGGGAGGCAAGTTAACAGTGAGCTGCTTCCATGACACAATTCCTTCCTCCTCTGGACTATACAGAGAGAGCTCCAAGGGTCCAGAATCAGTGCAGAGGTTGAGAATAGAGATTGAGTAGGTCTGGGATTATCAGAATTATGAACACAGGGCCTCATTTCATGGTCTCTTCTCAGACAGCCTCCAATCTTTCCTTTCCTTCATTAGAGTTCTCTCATCCTCTTCCTTCCTTTAGTGCTTTCTTGCTTCCCCAAATTCCAAGAGGAGCTGCTTCACCTGGTGAAGGTGGAATACAACAGGTCTTCTTTTGTCTGTCCCCTATGCTATCTCTTTTTTCACTTGTCTGAAGAAAGAAGGTAAGAGATGGCTGGGTGAATATCTCTTCTAACCAAAGTTTGGGACTACAACTGCTACTGCCACTACTGATATTGCAGAGGCCAAGTCCCTGCCTTCCTGTCCCAAAATTAACTCTAGTCTTAGATCCATTGGGTTGGCAGCAGTCACTGCTACTGTTGAAGGTGTGCAGGCAGATTTTCTTTTCCTCTGTCATGCTCTTGCCATCTGTTTACAGCTGAATTAGTTTTTCTACTAAGTTGCCCTTTTATAATAGACAGATGCTATACCAGCTCATTGAATTAGTTAGCTTAGCTTTAAGACAAGGAATTTGCATCAATCCTAGTACAGCAGATGGAAGTCTGGACAGTTCCCCAACAGCAATGAATTGGTCATGTCTGTCCAAAATAGAACTTTTAGCCTCAAGTTTTTTACTCCCAAAATACATTATGTGGAAAGTGATGAGAACCGTGACAAATGTCTGATATTAGCAGTCATTTTCATTTAGAAATTACATATATTTGAATAGCAAATAAAATTAAAAACGCTTTAAAAATTAATTCTCAGCTTAGAACTGACACTTAAAAAGTACCCAAATTAGTGACTTCATCACCATGGGTTTTGTGAGCCCCAAAGATTGTCCATAATTTTGAATGCTGGTGTTTTTAACTTTCTGCTTTGAGGAGGGAACAGGTTGGCTGGTAACCTTTTAGGTGTTGTCTACAGCAACGAAAAGGGGTAATCCATTCTGGAAATATAAAAAGTCCTCAAAATAAGAGGACTAGAAACAGGAACTACTGATACTGATATTTAATATTGTGATCTTATTTTAAAAACTATTCTCATAACTGCTTTTGAGAACTATTTTTTAAATGACAAACAGGACCATTACAACTGCAGTTGAATCACAGTCTCAGTGGGGCTAGGCTGCCATTATTGACTATATAAATATTGCCATTGGCTCACAGCCCAGTTTATTTTAATGTTTCTAGTTGAGCTCAGGGAACTTCATGGAAATGCTAGGCCTATGATTCTTGCTTGGATTATTCTTTTGAGTGCAGCAGACTCTACTGTAAGCTCACTAAATAATGTAGCTTCCACAACACCATGATGTTCAAACTGAGAGAAAGCTAAAATGGAGCTGTTGTGAATTAAAATAAATGTAGTGCTTCACACATATTTGAGACATTGTTGTATTAATGGAATATCCCATAAAAATGGGATAAAACTGTCAAAAGCATAATAAAATAAAGCAAACACAACAAAATCTGCATGACATTAAGGGGAATTCAAGGACACCACTGCATCAGTGGCTGCCACTGTGTCAACAAGGTAAAGATTTCCAGTTGAGCTATGTTTAACGAGGCAGATTGTCATTTGGTGAGTATCAGTGTATCTGCATAGAAGTCAATGGAGCTATTTCAATTTATGCTAGATGAGGATCTGGCCCAAAGTGTGATTCTACTTTGTAAACTGACTCTAAGAATAGAAGTGTAGGCGCCATGTCGTTTGCTTGTCAGTGATTTACAGATCAAATTGGCTCAGTTTTTAAGTAAAAAGATTTCTTTCCTAACAGCTAACACTGCAAACTCAAACTGGAATCTACATGGCAGAATATATTCTTTCTGGTTTTGCACTATCACATAATAAAGATTCTGTCTGTTTATATCTGAGGCCAAATTCGGCTTCACCCCTGTGCAATCCAACTTTACCCATAGTTACACAGACTTGGGGGACTAGGTTTTCAAGCAAGATCAGCTGTTATTTAGGCATCATTTCAGCATACTGGATATTGAGAAGTTCTAAAAATCTGGCCAAATTGTTACGAGAGGAGTTGGGTGCTGCACACTTTTGCAAATCTGACCCTTAGAATGTTTGGTTTCTGGTTTGTTTTATTTTTGTCTTCAGTAGTATTGAATCAAGGTAACTGAGGTCAAAATTTGACACACACACACCCAGTTGGAATTTAGGTAATAATTCTTCTAGTGTTGTTTAAGCTAGAATAGAATCCAGCTCGTTTCTCATATGTAGGTACATTGACTGTACACGAATAGAAGTAAAAAAACAACAAAAATATTTTAGTCACTGAATTGAATTAGACTCTGAAAATAGGAATCAGATTTATTGACTGAACAGATGCTATATTTACAAAGTAATATTTCTGCTATAATCACACTTTATAACAGAAGTACAACTTCCAAAATAGCATACAAGAGCAATGCATAAACCATGGATTTGTCTGTGATGCTTTTGTTGCAAATGCATGCCCAGGTTAAAAATACTACAAAACAACAATTACAAAAAGAAACTTTTATTAGCTATGATTTGTGTAACAGGCAAACAAATTTCACTGCATCTGAATTTCAGCATAGCAACATCAAACTAATTCAAAAGGTCAGTCCTTTTTTGTATAAAGATTCCAAAACATTTCCTGGAAGGCAGAATTAATTTAAGTTTCAGTTGCCCACTGTTTAGATAATCTCTAAATCATTTTAGTATTACAACTAATAATCTCATTCTAGTACCGTATTTTCCGGCGTATAAGCCGACTGGGCGTATAAGACGACCCCCTAATTTTCTAGTTAAAAAATAGGTTTTCGTCTTATACTCGCCTTATAAGACTACCCCCCTTAAGAGGCCAACCGGCATCGCCCCAGCGCCCCTCCGCCTCCCCAGCTTTGCTCCTGGTGCCTCTGGTCTGCTGGAGACGGTCCCCAGCAGACCAGGGCACCGGGAGCAAAGCTGCAGCCGTGGCGGGGTCCCGCGCCTCTGAGGCTTTGCCAGAGCAAAGCCTCAGAAGCATGGCACCCCGCCGCCGCTTCCACTTTGCTCCCGGTGCCTCTGGTCTGCTTGGGGACTGTCTCCAGCAGACCAGGGACACCGGGAGCAAAGCCTCTGAGGACGCCGGCAGCGGGGCAAAGCCTTGCCGCCCGAGCCCCCTCGTGGCTTTGCAAAGCCTCGGGGGAAGCCGGTGGTGGGGCAGCCCAGGTGCGCCTGGAATGCCCCGCCGCCGGAGCCCCTCCGCGGCTTTGCAAAGCCTCAGGGGAAGCCGGCAGCGGGGCAGCCCAGGCGCGCCTGGGATGCCCCGCCGCCGGCTTCCCCCAAGGCTTTGCAAAGCCGCAAAGCTGTATACCCGGCGTATAAGACAACCCCCAATTTTTGGGGTATGTTTTTTAACATCAAAAGTCGTCTTATACGCCGGAAAATACGGTAGGTTGTGCAGGCCAATAAGTGGTGGGGAGTAAGGTTTTCTCACTCCTTAGTGCAGCCCCATTTATCTTCATGAACTTTCAATGGAATTTAGGCTCCCAAGTAGTGAGTTGTTTTTTGAACATGTTACTTGGTCTTGTATTGAAAGCTGTGTCTAAAAGCACAAATTATCTCTAAATTTCTGTAGAAGTGCAACCAAAAAAGGGAGAATTGCATTCTCTAAAATATTCTGTTGGTTCTATCGGTTTATTTGGATGTGTGTTTCAACGTCTGCTGGGGTTTTTTTAGAAAAGTTTAGCAATGATGAGATTTCATTTTTGCATATCTGCACTGACAGAAGTGTCTTATTTTTAGATGGCAAAGAAACAAATATTATTTAAATAGAACCATATATTTCTTTGACCTTGTCAATATGTACATGCAAATTCCTTGATACCAGTGGGAGTTCTGCTGCTGAATAAGGGCAGTACATAACCCATATAAAATAGATTTTTTTTCTAATTCTTTTCATAACCATAGAATCTCAGAGGTTTCACAATTACATTCTGCACTGGAAGAAAACTGCAAAGAAATGCAGCTATTCTCTTAGCAATACTCAGTGTCTTGCATATTAAACCTATTTTACTCATAGCAGCAATAATCCCTTGATACAGTGATTCCCCAATACTCTTTCTGAAATTAGCCAAGCAAGAATTATGCCTAGTCAGTCTTCAAAAACCTATGTATGCATTTATTTGACACAACATAATTGAGAATTCTATACAGAATTTCTCAAGGATTTACAAAATTAACCCAAGAGTAGTCATTTAGTTCCTTAACATTTTAAAATAACATCTGTATTAGATTTGCTGGATACAGTGGTACTCTCAGTTACAACATTCCTGGGCTTGGGGCAGGGATTGTGGGAGGACAAAAGTGGTTTTATGTCACCTTTGATCTGCCTGTATTTTGGAGAAGCTAGTACACCCTGGCCAAAAATGGATATATCAGGAGTGGAGGCCAGACCCACAGCTGTGTCATTATGCATCTCTATGTCAATTTGGGAGGTTCCATGTACAGGGAATTTTAGATAAATTCATGAATGTTAGGTTCATCAATGGCTATTAGCCAGGATGGATTGGAATGGTGTCCCTAGTCTCTTCAGAGAGGGGTGACAGCAGAGGGATTGCTTGAAGATTCCCTGTTCTTTTCACACCCTCTGGGGCATCTGGCATTGGTCACTGTCAGAAGACAGGATACTGGGCTAGAAGGACCTTTGGTCTGACCCAGCATGGCCGTTCTATCTATCAAGGGGATATTCTCTATTTTTACCCCTTTTAAGGTGAGGGGCATGTCTACATTGCATTCCTCTTTTAAGAGAGGAATGCAAATGAAGCGCAGATTGAATTTCCCATGCTTCATTTGCATAATCGCATCCGGGCGCTATTTTGAAATACCCTATTTTGAAAAAAGAAACGCTATCTAGACGTGGTTATTTCGAAAGAAAACCCTTCTCCCGAAATTACCCTTAAACCTCATTTTATAAGGAGTAAGGGTAATTTCGAAAGATGGGTTTTCTTTCAAAATAACCACGTCTAGATAGTGTTTATTTTTTAAAAATAGGGTATTTCAAAATATCGCCCGGACGCGATTATGCAAAAGAGGAATGCAATGTAGATATACCCTTCTTACTGCTCTATAGAATTTAGGGGCCTTAGTGCAAAAGGCAATCAAGCCCTGAGTATTTTCAAGTAACATCAGAATATATGAAAGCATGCTTTTAACATGAAATTTTCTAAGTGTTATTCTCAGAAAAAAACTGTTTATTATGTTACATTTCTATGAGAACTTCATAATCAAAAACAATAGTAGAGGAAATCTTAATTGAAGAATTTCACTCTGCCTTAAGAATTTTACCTTGCCTATATGCAGTTTTTATGGACACAGCACAATGAAGACAGAATCAAGAACTGTAAATCTTCCCTACCTTCCCCCACTTTCCTCCAAAGTGCATAATCAGTGATGTGTTGGCCCAGTTTCCAGAATCATGTCAGGATTCATTCTTATTAAAACATGACTGGTATTTCCTTAAGAGTTGAACCACAAAACAAAGATAACTGCTATTACTGCATAGTATGTATACATTATTTATTTTGAAATATTTAAATAATTAATTAGTGTCATTTTTGCAAAAGACAGTCATTGCTCTTTAATGGAAATGGGCCACATTTGATAAGATTTCAATAGAACATTTCACACATAAATGAGGGTAAAATTAGCCACACAATCTCTCTTTTTTTACTTTTCTATTTTTTCATACTTATAATATATAACAAGTGACAGAACAACCAGATCTCTAGGAGAAAATCCATTCCACATTTTTAAAAATAAGATTCACAAGTCAGGGGAAGCAGGGAAGTACATTAGAGTTCTCCTGGAGCATAGGGTATCATTCAGCTGTAATTTATCATCATATATCTTTAAATAAAGATGAGTGAAATATATTTCCTATTAATGAAAGTCATTTGTGGTAGGTAAAATATATTTGTTTGGAAACTCCATGAATCAGTATCTTCATTAGAAATACAGATCTATTCTGGGAGAGAGCTTCTGGGAGACAAAATTCCCAGAAGATCTGTGGAGCTCCCTAATTACACAACAACAGAGGTTGATCCTGACTCTGGAAAGGTTAGAATGTGCTTTAATTTCAGCAGTAGTCACATAATGCTGGTTGAAACATTATATAGTTCCCTTTCTAGGGGACAGTGTCACAGCCTCCATGTCACCTAATTGTTGTATATGTATGATGTCCTAATGTTGGTCTTTCCCTCCTTATTTCTAACAGCAAAATGTCATTAAAAAAGAGAAATGGGAAAAATACTTTAGATATAATACCATACATTACTTTTTCATGTAAGCAGTCACTGTAGTTGCCTCATGGCTGCTATGTGATCGTGAATTGGAGATCCGTACAGTTGTACTGGGAAGACAAGTGGGTCCATTGTCTCAAAATGTGGTCACACCAACACAAAGTTTGATAGCCTCTGTCCTACACTGATAGCTTCTCTCTGACATAAATGAAGTTACCCAAAACTATACCCTCTTCTCATCCCCCTCCAAAGACAGATTGAGAAGAGTATCCAAACCATCACTTTTGAGTTAGAGACTCTCCAGCTAATGCCTGGAGATTTTATTCAGCAGCAAATATTCATTAATTTTTTGTTCATAGCTCAGGATCAGCCCAAGCCTGAACATCCTGGCTGTGTCTACACTGCACCCCCTTTCCGGAAAAGGGATGCAGATTAGACACTTCGGAATTGCAAATCCGCGGGGGATTTAAATATCCCCCGCGGCATTTACATTTTTATGGCTGCCGCTTTTTTCCGGCTTGGGGATAAGCCGGAGAAAAGCGCCAGTCTAGACGCGATTCTCCGGAAAATAAGCCCTTTTCCGGAGGATTTGTTATTCCTACTTGAAAGGAATATTCTTGAAAGTAGGAATAACAAATCCTCCGGAAAAGGGCTTATTTTCCGGAGAATCGCGTCTAGACTGGCGCTTTTCTCCGGCTTATCCCCAAGCCGGAAAAAAGCGGCAGCCATGTAAATGCAAATGCCGCGGGGGATATTTAAATCCCCCGCGGATTTGCAATTCCGACTCATCTCATTAGCATCCCTTTTCCGGAAAGGGATGCCAATGTAGACGTAGCCCCTGTTCTCTTGGGCTACGTCTAGACTGGAATGATTTTCCACAAATGCTTTTAATGGAAAAGTTTTTCCGTTAAAAGCATTTGTGGAAAAGAGCGTCTAGATTGGCACGGACGCTTTTCCGCAAAAGCACTTTTTGCGGAAAAGAGTCCGTGCCAATCTAGACACGGTTTTGCTCAAGAAAGCCCTGATCACCATTTTCTCCATCGGGCTTTTTTGCGCAAAACAGTTTTTAGCTGTCTACACTGGCCCTCTTGCGCAAAAACATTTCCAGAAAAGGGCTTTTGCCCGAACGGGAACGTCAAAGCATTTGCGCAAGAAGCGCTGATTTTGGACAGTAGAACGTCAGTGCTTTTGCGCAAATTCAAGCAGCCAGTGTAGACAGCTGGCAAGTTTTTCCACAAAAGCAGCTGCTTTTGCGGAAAAACTTGCCAGTCTAGACGCAGCCTTGGAGTCACTGAGGGAAGTTATTTCCATGGGTGGAATTTGATGGGGGAGGGGGGGAACAAGAGGAGGCACTATATCCTTCCGTTCCAATCTTCAAGCCACAGGCAGGCAGGCTGTCTGGGGCCAGGTCTATACTACTCCCCAAAGGTCAGCTTAAGGTATGCAGCTCCATCTATGTAAATAATATAGCTGGAGTCGATGTACCTTAAGCCAAGCTTGACACTGTCTCCACAGTGGGAGTTCAACTTCCCTTACTCCTTGTGAATTTGAGGAGTACCGGCATTGACTAGGGGCACCCAAAGCATTCGATTTAGTGGATCCTTTTAGAGCTGCTAAATCGAATGCCAGAAGATCAATCTCCAATGTGGTAAGTATAGAAGTGGCTGGAGTATGAAGTGTAAGGAGTTCTGCACAAGAAACAGGAGATTTCTTTCCAGATTGGGATGCAAAATAAAGGAATCAGATTAAAAAAACAAAAAGAAAAACAGTGAGAGTAACAGGCAATTAAGCTAATACAGGGTTACTAGGATGTTTCCTAATGTTAAACATCTGTTGCAAGCTTGGTGAACTACAAAAAGTAAATAGACTAAATGACAGAAAGTAATTGTAAATTTTTCTACAATTGTTTCAATTGTTAGATTCAAGAGGTTGTAACAAAGATACTATTTTTTTTGAGATAACTGATTTTTTTAGACAAATGATATGCAGTAGATCTATCTATCTGCATGTCTGTAAGGCATTTGATACAGTTTCACATGAGAAATTATTACTTAAATGAAAGGTGGAAAGGAACTGATTGAAGGGGAGACTACAATAGATATACTGAAAGCTGAACTGTCAAGCTAGAGGTAGGTTACTAGTGGAATTCCTCAGAGGTTAGTCATGGAACCAATCTTATTTAACATTTTCATTACTGACCTTGGCACAAAAAGTGGGAGTGCGCTAAAAATAAATTTGCAGATGACACAAAGTTGGGAGGCATTTCCAGAATGGAGAAGGACCAGAACATCATACAAGACAATCTGAATGACTTTGTAAACTGGAGTAATAGAAATGGGATGATATTTTATAGTGCAAAGTGCAAGATCATGCATTTAGGGGCAAACAACAAGACATCTTTCTATAAGATTTGTTAGTTGGAAGTGACAAATAGGGTTGCCAGATGGTTTCAATGAAAATACTGGACACACTTGACATTACATCACAATCTACATTACATGTTATTTAGAAAATACCGGACATTTATATTTTCTCAATTTGTTTCCCGAACAGAAAGCTCAAATACTGGACTGTCCAGTTCAAAACTGGACACCTGGCAACACCTGGTGATAAAGGAGGAAAAAGATGTGAATGTGTTTGTTGATCACAGGTGACTAAGAGCCATTTATGTGTTGCAACCATGAAAAAGGCTAACACATTCCTGGGATGCATCATGTGAGGTATTTCCTGTAAACAGGGAAGTGTTAGTACCATTATACAAGGCAATGCTGTACCTAATCTGGAGTTCTGTGTGTGTCTCATGTTTAAGAAAGATGATTTAAAACTGGAACAGATGCAGAGAAGGGCTAGTAGGATGAATTGAGGATTGGAAAACCTACCTTTTGAGAGGAGACTCAAAGAGTTTGGCTTGTTTAACCTAACCAAAGAAGAGTGAGGGGAAATATCAGGCACAGGGTTCCATGGAGGGGGGCTCAGGGCAGAAGGTGCCTTAGTTAAGACAGGGAGTAGGGCTCAGAGTGGAGGAACAGGAGTGAGGGCAAGGAGGACTGGGGGGGGGCTCAGAGCAGGGGGTAGAGGGTGTTGGAGTGAGGGCAGTGGATGGAGGGCTCAGGACACAGGGTAGAAGTTTGGGGGCAGGGCATTGAGTGGGGGGCTCAGGGTGCAGTGAGGGAAGTGGACAGGCTCAGGGCAAGGGGTGAGGATGCAGGACTCAGCATGGGGTGGGGGAGGTGAAGGACTCAGAGCAGGGAACTGGTGCTGTTTTAGCAGTGGAGTGTGGGGGGATTAGGGCAGAAGGTTGGGATGAGGAGTGAAGGAGTCGGGGTGTGTGTGTGTGTGTGTGTGTGTGTTGTGTGTGTTGTGTGTGTGTGTCACACCATAGTCTTCAACTGCTGGGATGCAAGGTCCCATTGCAGCGGGCAGCCTAGGAGGCTGAAGGGCGCCCTGAGAAGTTTAAGGTCCGTGTCTTTACTACTAGGACCGGGGTCCCGTTGCGGCAGGCAGCCAACAGGCTGACAGACACCTCAGAGTTTATAGGAAGAGCTTATTACATCTCAGATTTTAACTGCTAGGATACAGGATCCCTTCGCAGCGGGCAGCCCCTATGGATCTGTCCTCTGGAAGCGACACGATCCAAATGCCCAAGCTCTCCCTATACCTGTCCCTTATGACCAGCTGAAGTTCTTTTAAATTGTGCTTGGTTCTGTTACAGCAACTGAAGGAGTCAGGTTAAAGCTTAAACAGTTACGCTGTGTCTAGACTGGCCACTTTTTCCGGAAAAGCAGCCGCTTTTCCAGAAAAACTTGCCAGCTGTCTACACTGGCTGCTTGAATTTCCGCAAAAGCACTGACGATTTCATGTAAGATTGTCAGTGCTTTTGCGGAAATACTATGTTGTTCCCGTTCGGGCAAAAGTCTTTTTCCGAAAAACTTTTGCGCAAAAGGGCTAGTGTAGACAGCAGAGATTTGTTTTCCGCAAAAAAGCCCCGATCGCGAAAATGGCGATCGGGGCTTTTTTGCGGAAAAGAGCATCTAGATTGGCCGCGGACACTTTTCTGCAAAAAATGCTTTTGTGGAAAAGCGTCCTGCCAATCTAGATGCACTTTTCTGAAAATGCTTTTAATGGAAAACTTTTCCGTTAAAAGCATTTCCGGAAAATCATGCCAGTGTAGACGTAGCCTTACAGGTTTATTAAAGAAGCTTATAAATCATATGGTTACAATGGCTATTGCTCTATTTCTTAACTGCTAGAAAATATAGATCTTAAAAACGGTTATAAAGAAAATAAAGATAGAAAATAGAAATAATGGTACCAAGTGACAGCTTAGTCTTTAAAGAGCTCTAAGTCTATGTGTACACTTAAGACAAAGGACCACATCCAGGTACAATTTTTATCCCCTTCTGTGCCTCTCGAGTCCAGCGTATTAGGCCAGGGCCGGTCCCTCAATTCCTAGGAAAGACGAATACGAGGTGGGCGTCTTCATAGAACCTGGGGAGGTCAAACACCTAACCCGACCAGCAGATAGATGGTAGATTGACACGTGGGCTGTGTCTACATTGGCACACTTTTCCGGAAAAGGGATGCTAATGAGACCAGTCGGAATTGCAAATGCCGCAGGGGATTTAAATATCCCCCGCGGCATTTGCATGAACATGGCTGCCGCTTTTTTCCGGCTCGGGGCTTTGCCGGAGAAAAGCGCCAGTCTAGACGGGATCTTTTGGAAAATAAAGCCTTTTCCGGAAGATCCCTTATTCCTCTTAAATTGAGGAATAAGGGATCTTCCGGAAAAGGCTTTATTTTCCGAAAGATCCCGTCTAGACTGGCGCTTTTCTCCGGCAAAGCCCCGAGCCGGAAAAAAGCGGCAGCCATGTTCATGCAAATGCCGCGGGGGATATTTAAATCCCCCGCGGCATTTGCAATTCTGAAATGTCTCATTAGCATCCCTTTTCCGGAAAAGATTGCCAATGTAGACACAGCCTGGCTGTGTCTACATTGGCACCCCTTTCCGGAAAAGGGATGCTAATGTAGACTTTGGAATAGGCAAATCTGCGGGGGATTTAAATATCCCCCGCGGCATTTGCATTAACATGGCTGCCGCTTTTTTCCGGCTTGGGGAAAAGCTGGAGAAAAGCACCAGTCTAGACGTTATTCTCCGGAAAATAAGCCCTTTTCCGGAGGATTTCTTATTCCTACTTGAAAGCCAGAAAAAAGCGGCAGCCATGTTAATGCAAATGCCGCGGGGGATATTTAAATTCTCCGCGGATTTGCCTATTCCAACGTGCTACATTAGCATCCCTTTTCCGAAAGGGGTGCCAATGTAGACGTAGCCCCTCAGAGTAAATGTGCTGCTGGACCCATCTTTATACCCATAGGGGCCTGAATACTCTGTCTTATCTAAGATGCCAAATTGTGTTGGTCTGTCTTTGTGACGCCAGTTCTTACAAGGGAGTTTCAACTTAATTTACACTTGGAAGAGAGATAACTAAATTGTGAGTACTGGACATTCTTTATTGGGCGAGAGATTCCTCCCCCCGCAGACGGCTTTGTGTTTGTATCCATATAGGTGCCAGCCAAGGCAGTTCTCACAGCCTCGAGGTCAACAATTGGCATATCTGTTTATAGCCATCTAGGGTCACAGCAGCCTGCATATCCGGGCCTTCTGTTCAAGGCTTTTACTGCTCTGTGTGCCCTGTATGCTCCAGGCAAGCAAAAATGGATGTTACGGAGGGGGGGGGGGGGGGGAGGGCTCCTGTCTGGCTACAAGGGGGCTCAGAGCAGGGGGTGGAGATGTATATGAGAGACTCAGGGCAGGGGAATGGGATGAGTGTGTATAGGATGGAGTGCAGGATGTGAAGCTCACCCCATTTGTGACCCTGCCCTGCTCATATTCCCTGCCAAAAGGGAGCTGTAGGGGCAGCATTCTTAGGCAAGGGAGAGCTAAGGGTGGGCGGGGTGCTGCAGCAGTCCTGAGATCCTGGCCCTGCACGTGGGGTCTTGGCTGACAGCTCTGCACGGCCGGGACTCTGCAGCCAACACTATGGCTGTGTCTAGACTGGCAAGTTTTTCCCAAAAGCAGCTGCTTTTGTGGAAAAACTTGCCAGCTGTCTACACTGGCCGCTTGAATTTCTGCAAGAACACTGACGATCTCATGTAAGAAATCAGCGCTTCTTGCAGAAATACTATGCTGCTCCCGTAAAAGCTTTTGCACAAGAGGGCCAGAGTAGATAGCTCAGATTTGTTATGCACAAAAAAGCCCCGATTGTGAAAATGGCTTTTTTGTGGAAAAGCGTGTCTAGATCGGCACGGACACTTTCCGCAAAAAGTGCTTTTGCGGAAAAGCGCCTGTGCCAAACTAGACGCTCTTTTCCGCAAATGCTTTTAACAGAAAACTTTTCCGTTAAAAGCATTTGCGGGAAAACTTGCCAGTCTAGACACAGCCTACTACTACCCTTCTCCCCAGGCCCTGCAGTTGGCGGCTCCAGCCGTACTCGATGGAAACCACTTCAAGAACAGCACCCCCCAAGGGCCACACCTGCACCACGGCCCGCTCGTTGCAGGCAGCTTCCTGACCCGGGCCGCCGTGGCTCACTCTGCGCCCGCCCTGCTCCCTTTCGTGCCTCCGCAGTGGCCGGCCCGGCTCAGGGTTCGAGTCGCGCCCATTCCCCTGCGCGCGCCCCGGGCCTCGACTGCGCCCGGGAGTCTCCCCCGGGGTCTCTCTCCCCCGCCTGCGGGCGGCCGGGGCGCTCCCTGCGTGAGGCGCCGAGGGAGCCGGGCCCTGCGCCTCTACCCCCGGCCCTCTCCTGTCCCAGCCCCGGTTTCCGGCCGGGCCTTTCACGGGGAAGGACGCTGCTGGGAACCGGCCCGCGCCTCTCGCTCGGCGGGGGCTGGAGGCGCCCAACCACCGGCCGGTTCGCGTGCAGGAAGCGCGGCCCTGCCCATCCCGGGGCGCTGACCGAGCCGGCAGCCATGGTCCCGGCCCAGCTCCTGCGCTCTCAGGCCGTGAGTCAGAGGCAGGGAGCCACCGACCGCTCCCGGGGGGGGTGGGGAGGCGAGTAGCCCGCAGGCCCGAGAGAAGGGAAGGGCGGGCCCGGGGGCAGGCCCGCAGTAGGCCGGGTGGGAGGGGGGCTGTGTTAATGCCAACGCGACAGGTGCAAAATCCTCCTGCAGGCGGGAGTGGGAGTAAATAACACCGGGAACGCGCGGGCCGAGGTGTTCTTGGGGCGCTGCCCCTGCTCTCTCCGCTCTGCCATCGCCTGTGAAACGCAGAGGAGACTCCGCGTTGTTTTGAGCAAGGGCTTTTGTTTTGTCAGTGATTCCTGACCACTATCCTAGAGATGTTACATTTGGGTTATTTTAGCAATCGAGTAGTCGAAACCCGCTAGGTCCTGGCTCACACAGGGATCAAATCCTGCTGCAGTTCTGCAATTTAAAAGACAGTAGGAGTCAGGCAGGCTGCTCCCTGCCTCCTACTGCGTTTGAAATTGCAGAGCCACAGCAGGGTTTGGTCCCTGACACATTCGGACTGAGTGGGGCTGCCTGCCTAGCTCCTAAATTTAGTAGGAACCAGGTGGGCATTCCAGATCAGTCCCTGCTCATGCCAGGGACCAAACCCTGTTATGGCTCTGTAATTTAAAATGGAGTAGGAGGCTGCCTTCCTCCTCCCACCTTTTAAATTGTAGAGCCGCAGTGGGGTTTGGTCCTGGTGCTAGCTAGGACTGAGCAGGGCTGCCTAGGCAGCCAGCTGCTTTTGAGCAGCAGCCCCTGGCTGTGGGGGGTCCCAAGTTTCTACTCGGTCCCCCTCAGTCAGGGGTGGCTTCTGCGGGAGAGGCCACCCCTGCCCCCCTCCCTCTGATAGAGGCTGGGGGAGAGGGTGAGTAGTGGACTGGACCACCCAATAAGATTAAGTTTATTGGGTAGTCAACTAATCGACTGCTCTCTTACATCCCTATGCTAGTCTTGGCAAATTTTCAATGTTTCTCTTCTCTGTGGTGCCAAACAAATCTCTGTCCTTAGTCTTTTGGTCTCTGTTATTTTATTTTGATTTTTTTTCTTTTGTCTCTGTCATCTGAGAACTGTACTTAGCAAAATAAAGTTGAAAATAGTTTTAATAAGTTAACATCATTGCTTTTTGCCCATCCCTCCAATATACCTTCACTACTGTGTAAATGGTTCTGATCTCTTCTCCATCTTGGGTGAAAGTAGTTCTGCTTCAA
This sequence comes from Pelodiscus sinensis, assembly GCF_049634645.1. NCBI lineage: Eukaryota > Metazoa > Chordata > Testudines > Trionychidae > Pelodiscus > Pelodiscus sinensis. Next base: position 41,763,398 of record NC_134718.1, read on the forward strand.
TGCCTGCTGTGCACTGATGAAGTTGCTAGTGGTGGTACTGTTGCTACTAGTGATTTGTGTGTAATGTGTATAGACCAACGATCCTGTTAATTAAGCTGAGCCAAAAAGTTGGACTGATTTAAGTATTCACAGTTTAATTTGGTAAGAAACCATAATTGGAGTCACTTATTTTAATTTTTGCTGTGTTTTGTTTCTTTCCTTTAAAAAAAATAATCATGCTCTGTGGTATGAAAAGCTACTTGTTGGTCAGTAAATTAGATGAATTTTAGGTTCTTCATTTTTCCATTTCAGGAAAAAAGTATTTACTAGACTCTAATTGTTCACTAAATATTCACAGTATTAATGGCACTATTAAAATAATAGAATATCATTTATTTTAATATTTTGGATGTTTTCCATTAGACACGTGAAGATTTTAACTGGTTAACCAGTAAACATCTTACCGGCATGCTTACTGGGGTAATTAGTTACCTGGTGCCCAGCTGGGCTGGAACAGCCCCCTCTCAAGGCATATTGTGGGGGGCTCTGCCCAGTCTGGCCTTGCAAGCCTCTGAGCCATGCGGGGAGGAGGCACTTCAGCCCGGCCAAGCACTGATTAACTAGTTATCCTGGTAAGCGTGGTGTGCAGATAACCGGTTAAACTTATAGTTTCACTGGTTTACAATTTACATAGGATTTTACATTCCTTTTTTCTATATTTTCAAATAGCAATTTACAACAATTAATTGAATTACAACACAATACAAAGTGTACAGTGCTTGCTTTATATTATTTTTATTACAAACATTTTCATTGTAAACATTTTCAGTATAATATGAAAATAGTATTTTTTGACTCACCTTATAAAAGTGCTATAGCGCAATCTCTACATCATGAAAGTTTACAAATGTAGTGCTTTTTTTTTAATATAACTGCACTCGAAAGTAAAAAAAGTAACATTTAGAGCATACACGTCCACCCAGTCCTACTTTTTGATCAGAGGTCATTAAGAATAGTCATTTCCAATCTTTTTATACCACGGACCGGCAAACCCATTCATAAGCTTTTGGCAGACTGTTTTCTTTGCATATTCATTATGGTAATTAATTTTAAGAGGTCATACATTACATCACATCTGTATGCACACAGTACATGTGCAAGGGATCAGTTTGCAGATATCTACAACACTTAAAAAAAATCCACAGAATTCCCCTCTGGCTGCTGGGGTGGGAGGGAAGGGGGCACCTACAGGGTCAGGGGGCATGTGGGGCACCCTATGTAGCATCTGAAATTTTGTCAGGGGCATAGGAGCTGGTGCCCACAAGTGTCACCACCAGTCACCTCTGCCCTCCCCCCACTCCTGCCCCTTGGGGTGGGACAGCTACCCTTGTATCTTCCCCATCTCCTTCTGTCCACCCCTGTCATAAGAACATATAAGAACATAAGAACGGCCGTACTGGGTCAGACCAAAGGTCCATCGAGCCCAGTATCCTGTCTACCGACAGTGGCCAGCACCAGGTGCCCCAGAGAGGGTGGACCGAAGACAATGATCAAGCGATTTGTCTCCTGCCATCCCTCTCCAGCCTCTGACAAACAGAGGCCAAGGACACCATTTTATCCCCTGGCTAATAGCCTTTTATGGACCTAACCTCCATGAAATTATCTAGCTTCTCTTTAAACTCTATTATAGTCCTAGCCTTCACAGCCTCCTCTGGCAAGGAGTTCCACAGGTTGACTACACGCTGTGTGAAGAAGAACTTTCTTTTATTAGTTTTAAACCTGCTACCCATTAATTTCATTTGGTGTCCTCTAGTTCTTCTATTATGGGAACTAATAAATAACTTTTCTTTATCGGCCCTCTCCACACCACTCATGATTTTATAGACCTCTATCATATCCCCCCTCAGTCTCCTCTTTTCAAAACTGAAAAGTCCCAGTCGCTTTAACCTCTCCTCATATGGGACCCGTTCCAAACCCCTAATCATTTTAGTTGCCCTTTTCTGAACCCTTTCCAAGGCCAAAATATCTTTTTTGAGGTGAGGAGACCACATCTGTACACAGTATTCAAGATGTGGGCGTACCATAGTTTTATACAGGGACAGTAAGATATTCTGGGTCTTATTTTCTATCCCTTTCTTAATAAATACTAGCATTCTATTTGCCTTTTTGACCGCCGCTGCACACTGGGTGGAAGTTTTCAGAGAACTGTCCACGATAACTCCAAGATCTCTTTCCTGATTTGTCGTAGCCAAATTAGCCCCCATCATACTGTACGTATAATTGGGGTTATTTTTCCCGAGGTGCATTACTTTACACTTATCCACATTAAATTTCATTTGCCATTTTGTTGCCCAATCACTCAGTTTGGCGAGATCTTCTTGGAGTCCCTCACAGTCTGCTTCTGTCTTGACTATCCTAAACAGTTTTGTATCATCTGCAAACTTTACTATCTCACTGCTTACCCCTTTCTCCAGATCATTTATGAATAAGTTGAAAAGGATTGGTCCCAGGACTGACCCTTGGGGTACACCACTAGTTACCCCTCTCCAATCTGAAAATTTACCATTTATTCCTACCCTTTGTTTCCTGTCTTTTAACCAGTTCTCAATCCAAGAAAGGACCTTCCCTCTTATCCCATGGCCATGTAATTTACACAAGAGCCTTTGGTGAGGGACCTTGTCAAAGGCTTTCTGAAAATCCAAGTATACTATATCTACTGGATCCCCCTTGTCCGCATGTTTGTTAACCCCTTCAAAGAACTCTAACAGATTAGTAAGACATGATTCCCTTTACAGAAACCATGTTGACTTTTGTCCAATAAATTATGTTCTTCTACATGCTTCACAATTTTATTCTTCACTATTGTTTCTACTAATTTGCCCGGTACTGAAGTTAGACTTACCGGTCTGTAATTGCCAGGATCACCTCTAGAGCCCTTTTTAAATATTGGTGTCACGTTGGCTACCTTCCAGTCATTAGGTACGGAAGCTGATTTAAAGGACAGGTTACAAACCACAGATAATAGCTCAGCAATTTCCTATTTGAGTTCTTTTAGAACCCTTGGATGAATGCCATCTGGTCCCGGAGATTTGTTAACATTACGTTTGTCTATTTGTTCCAAAACCTCCTCTAATGACACTTCAATCCGGGACAGTTCCTCAGATTCATCACCCACAAAGGACGGTGCAGATTCAGGAATCTCCCCAATGTCCTCAGCCGTGAAGACTGTCCTGTCTCTCTCCCTTCCCCAGCCAGGCTACTCTTACTCCCACAGTCTTCCCTAGCCTCTTCTCCCCACATGCCCCCTTTCCCTCCCTGTGATCCTCCCCCACAGAGTTTACCTCCATTGCACCGCTGCTCCCATCCACCCCATAAGTTGCCCCTGAATTCCCCTAACCTCCCTTCAGTGCCTCATGCATCCCCCTCCTGCCCCTGCCTCAGACATCCGTTTCCTCTCACCCCCCCTTATATGCCCCTGCCCCTCTTCAGCCCCCTCCTGACCTTCCAGTGCTGGCTTCCCCCACCTTGCATACAGTGGGAGCTGGTGGCAGCTTCCCTGGGTAGGGATCGCAGCCAGCTCTGCTGGGAACAGCCCAGGGCCAAACCCTCCACCTGCAGTCCCGAGTGTGGGGGAGAACAGCAGGGTGGGGGGAGGGAGGCATGTCTCTTACCTGCCCCCCAATTGCTACCTGTTCGGGGTATGGGGGTTGGGCTGGGTAGGACCCGAGTCAGGCTGAGGGCACTGCCCTAGGAGAGGCTCCTGGGGAGCAGTGGGACTGGCCCTGGAGGAGATTCCCCCTCTCAGCTGTAGGCCGGGCTCTGGGGACCTTGTAATAGCCCCTGCCAAAGTACGGGGATCCGGCCTGGAAACTGGCCCCAGAGTCCCCGTGAGGAACAGCTGTGAATTGCTTCTTGCTTCTGGGCCTGAGCCAGCTTAGAAGTGCCATCTGCTCCTGGCAGAATGGGAGGAGACTTTGCGTACTCCTCTGCCCCCGAGGCCTGATTGGCCTGGAGTTGGGGGAAGCATGCAAAGTTTCTTCCCACCACCAGGGTCATGGGCACCTTGGGGGGACAAAGACTTCATGCAATCCCCCACTGCCAGACCAATCATGGCCTGTGGGTGGGGAAGCAAGGAAGTATCCTGGCTCCATCCTTTCCGCCTGAGGCCCCAGCCCTTGTGGTGCAGTGTGGGTCAACTTCAAAAATTTCTAAAATGGCCCCTGGTAAAAAATTATTGCCCACCCTTGTGATAAGCATAAGGTTAATGGATAGTCGACTAGTAATGTGACTAATCGCTTCCCCCCTTGCTGCCTCTATCAGAGAAAAGCAGCAAGAGGGGAGAGCAGAAGCTGGTGCTGGGGGAGTCAGGGATGTTAAAATTAATCAGCTAATCAAATAGTCGATGGACTATCGAATAGTTGATGGAAGAGCCCATTGACTATTCAATTAGTTAATCTAAATTTAACATTCCTAATTAAGTCAAACAAGTTTGTTTACATTTATGGGAGGTACTGGCTGTCGTTACTATAAGTCAAGATAGGTTCCAAAAAACTGGACTTACAGCGAAACAACTTAAAACAGGGAATTATTTTCCCGCAGCTGACTTCCATTTGTGCAAATTTTTTTTTTTGCGTGACTTAAGAGTGGGGAACGGTAAGATTTATAATGCATCAGTTCCTACAAGCATCAGTGACTTTTAGTGTGGATTGGATGTAAACCTGGGCAACTTACAGTGGGGATGCCCTTTAATGCTACCTGATGCTTATATACAGCATGTTTCCATATTGATGACAGGTTCTGCTCAATAATTATCCAAACCAGTGGGGAGTGCTGCATGTTCATTTTCATAATTTAACTTAGATGCCACCAGCGGAAGTTTGATTTTCTTTTTTGGGACTCTATACTTTCCAAATTGGAGTGTTGCTATTTTAAGACTTCTAACAGCATTCTCCACAAGTTGTCCTGCTCAGATTCTGAAAGGCACTTCAGATTCTTAAACCTTGTGTCATACGCTGTAGCTATCATTAGAAATCTCATTAGGGATGTTAAATATCAGTTAATTTAATAGTTGAGTAACCTCATGAAATTTTAGCTGTTAGTTGACTATTCTATAGTCCCCAGGGATGGGGCTGGCAGCCACTGTAACAGAGGCAGCAGTGCAGGGTGCCAGGCAGGAGCTGGTCCATGAGGGGAGCCAATTTAAAAATCAGCTGCCCTTCTGGACTGGCTGCCTGTCGCCCAGTGCTGCTGCCTCTGTTAAAGAGGTAGCAGCATGGCGTGGCGTGGCGTGGCAGCAGCCCTTGGCTAAGAGGAGAGGAGAAATCTGAGCTCCTGGACCTGGCATGAGCCGGGTGGCCTGCCCATCTGGCTCCTAATATACTTTAAATGCAAAGCTGCTGCAGGAGTAGGTTCTGGACCCGGCGGGAGCCAGAACTCAGCCAGGCTTCTCGTCAGCCTGCAAAAAATATCAAGGGGAGGGGAAGGGAAATGCATGTAGTCTGTAGCATTAACCTATAAGCTTTTGCTTATTGGTTAATCGAATACACTATTATATCCCTCAATCTCATACTGGTACCCTTTTTGTGCTTTGTCAAATCTACAATGAAAATGTTCTTAAATTGAACAACGTGCTGGATTGTCATGTGAGATGGTGGCTATAACACAAAATATATGGCAGAATGTGGATAAAACCATGAAGCAGGAGACATACATAAACTATTCTTCCACAAGGAGTTGAGTCACAAATTTAATTAATACATTTTTTAACAAGTTTCATCAGAATAGAAGCATGTCTTTTGGAATGGTAGGAGAAGCATGATGGAGCATACAAATGTTTAGCATATGTGGTACATAATCACCTTGCAACGCTTGCCACAAAAGTGCCATGGGAACATTGTAAATAAAAAGAGGGAAGCATTATCTCCCATAATGTAAACAAACTTGTTTCTCTTAGCGATTGAACAAAAAGTAGAACAGTTTGAATTTGTAGTTGCTAAAATGTTACATTGTTTTGTTTTTGAGTGCATTTATGGTAAAAAAAAAATCTACATTTGTTAGTGTCATTTCCCAATAAAGGGTGTCACTACAATACTAGTAAATAGTGAAGTGAAAAATACTTTTTTTGATTTATCATGTTTATAGTGCAAATACTTGTAATCACAAATAATATAAAGTGAGCACTGCTCACGTTATATTCTGTGTTGTAACTGAAATAAATATATTTGAGATGTAGAAAAACATCACAAAATATTTATTACAAATTTCAGTTGGTATTCTATTGTATAATAGCGCAATTAAAACAGATTAATTGTGATTAATTTTTATTTGAGTTTAATTTATTTTAATTAATCATTTGAGTTAATTTCAATTAATTGACAACCTTAATAATAAAATAAACATATAGGCTGTGTCTACACTGTACCCCTTTTCCGGAAAAGGGATGCAGATGAGACAAATCAGAATTGCAAATGAAGTGGGGGATTTAAATATCCCCCGCTTCATTTGTATAAACATGGCTGCCGCTTTTTTCCGGCTCAGGGCTTTGCCGGGATTTTTCAGAAAATAAACCCTTTTCCGAAAGGTCCCTTATTCCTCTTAAAATCAGGGATTTTATTTTCCGAAAGGGTTTATTTTCTGAAAGATCCCGTCTAGACTGGCGCTTTTCTCCGGCAAAGCCCCGAGCTGGAAAAAAGCGGCAGCCATGTTTATACAAATGAAGCGGGGGATATTCAAATCCCCCACTTCATTTGCAATTCCGACTTGTCTCATCTGCATCCCTTTTCCGGAAAAGGGGTGCAGTGTAGACACAGCCATAATGATATAATCTTGCAAAACTGCCATGATACCAGTCCAGGCACAAGGCCAGTCCAGGCACAAAGCCCATGAAGATTAATAATAAAATTATTGATTATGTTGTACCTGTTTTGTAGGAAAAATATTTTTATAGCCCTAGGTAAGTAGAATTTTGGAAATTTTGATTGATACAAACTTTCTGCAAAGTAGAGCTGATCAGTATTTGGATGGGCGACTTTCCAAGATTAATCTAGCAGCATCTTAAAGACTAACAAAACATGTAGATGGTATCATGAGCTTTTATGGGTACAATCTACTTCTTCAGATGATCAGAGTATTAAAAATCTACAACCTAGAATAAATAGAGGAATCTGGATTTTTAATACTCCGGTCATCTGAAGAAGTGGACTGTACCCACGAAAGCTCATGATACCTTCTACATGTTTTGTTAGTCTAAGATGCTGCTAGACTATTAGTTGTTTTTTAAGTTTTTCAAGTTACAGACTAACTCGGCTACCCTCTGAAGCTTTCAAAGATTAGTACTTCATTTTTATGTCTAAGATGAAAATTGATACCCCAAGTACATCCTAGCATTGTACTAGTGCATTTCTTTAGTCTCAGGCATTGTCTATGCCACATTTTTTATCCTGAGTGTCTTCTACTTGGGTAGTCCACCTGTAGGGTTGCCAGATGGTCTCCCAAAAAAATCGAACACACGGGCTAAAAATTTGTTGAGGGGAAAAAAAAACCCCACCCACACTGAACACAGATTCTGTGTGGCTACTACCAGGAGCCACTAAGCTGTGAACAAAGGAGGAGGCAGCAGAGCCTGCTCTGCAAAGCAGCTGCCTGCTACCCAAAGCAGAGAGAGGCAGACCCCGGGGCAATAAAATGGAAGAATGGGGGGACCATGGGTAGGAAGGTGACTCCCCCATAGCCAGGTCTTTGGGTGTCCCAGTGGGAAGAAGCAGAAATTCCACCCCAGTTAGTTTTGGCTGAGAGCCCATGGAAGGCACCTAAACGCAACTACAAAGCACCTGCAAGCATCTCTCCTGGACTACAGCGCCACAAAGCGCTTGAACAGTGCTCAGGAGCAGGGACAGGGCTTCTCCTCCCCCCTCAAGGCATCACTCCTCCTCAGACGCAATCAGCTGAGGGCTCCCAGCTCCGAGTGCTCCCCGCCTCCCAGCCACTCCCCCCACCCTCACCCGGCTTCTGCACACAACCAGACGCTCTCAGTGCCAATCGTGGCCCCGCCTTCCAGCCTTGGACTCCCACTGGTTGTGTGCAGAAGCCGGGCGGGGGGAGTTGCTGGGACTCCCACCCACTCCCCTCGCCCACACCCCCGCCAGGCTTTTGTACGCTACCACAGGCTCCCAGCGCCGATCACGGCCCCACCTCCCAGCCACTCCCTCCTGCCCCCACAAGGCTTCTGTCCAGCGCCCAGCCAGAAAAACAGAAAATACTAGACATTGCACATGTCCGATATTTTCTGAATTTTTTTTTACCAGACAGAGGGTGCAAAAACCAGACTGTCCGGTAAAATACCAGTCACCTGGCAACCCTATCCACCTGTTTTAGCAATGTGTGAGTTGCTAGTATAGACATATCACCCGTGTTTTAAGAGTGGCTGTCTAACTCTGCTCTTGGCCCTACATAGAGTTTTAGAGGGAGGCCTGGAAGTGGCTGAGCCTTCTCCAGTTGAATGTAATCTTGAGTGCATCTATATTGATCCTGTAGGTGAGTGGCTTGAAAAATGGCAGTGTCTGTTCAGCACAATCTACTTCTGAAAAAATGGTATAGAGCACTGGTAGCCAAATCTCATTGATTCAGGAGTCAAATTAATAATAAGCATTGCCAACTGTGAATACGTTGTTTCATTTACTATATATTCAAAAATATAATGTTTCAATATCATGTGTTTCCAAGGTGCAGGAAATATATTAAAGAGCCTCTTGGGACTTCAGAGCCTCAGTCTGAGTGTCACTGGTTTAGAGCTTTGTTGGACTTTACTAGAAAGATTTACTGCATCATTGCAGCTTCTGTGCTAGCACACACTGACTACATTGACACCACAACAATGTAGAATAGCTCTGTAGTCTATTTGATTGATAGTAAGTTTCTTGGGGAGTTTCCTGAAGTACATAAAGGACAGCGATAATAATGGTTAAATAGAAAATCCATACAGGTGCATGCACCTCTTCGGTATATGTAGTTTACTTGGAGTTGATACAACTATGCCTCAGCAATCTCTTTTATGTTTCTGAAATCGAGAATACAATTGGGTTTTTAGTGATGGAAGAACAGCAAGTTTATTCCATTGATGTTCTGTATTACTAATTGAATCCTCATATCCAAGAGTGGAAAGGGAATCCAAATCATTCCCCAACAACCAAATAACAAAATTAAAGTAAAAAAAAGTCTGGTTTTTTGTTTTACTTAATTTTAAGTTGGCATTACTATACTAGACAGTGGTATTCGTCATAATCGTATTTGGTCCACAAGCTTTCAAGTAGCTTGGCAAGAATGTGTAGAGGATGCTATTGTCTCTCTAGCATATTTACATTTGTCAGGGTGTAGCCACTGTAGGTACACTATTGTAACATTCACATAGTATTGTTGGCAGTCAGAAATGTGTTTTTCCAACTGTCAGTAGTTAGGTCACTGTCTGTTTTTATCAGATACTGAACTAGAAACCATTACCTATACCACTGAGCTTCAGATTGGGTTATTGCAATGTAGTATGGTATGGTATGTGAGGCTACTCTTGAATGTACCTTGGAAGCTATAGCTAGTGCAGGATGTGGCTTTCTGTTTGTTTATGAATTCCGCTGCTATTGTTATTGTTTGTGGGCATTATAGTAGCAGTAGGGGCTAAGCAAGTACATGGTCACATTGTGCTAGGCACTGTACAGAGTAATAGAGAAGCTCGCTCTTTGGAGTAGGAGCCAGCAATGTAAATAAAAAAGACAAAGAAGGGATAGCAGAAGGGAAATAACTTAGAGTGATTTGCAAATATCATAACTTAGTGCTATGATTGGGAGCATATCATACCTATTTTCCAAAGCTTGTGCTAAACCTACCGTGTGCTGCTTAGTGCGATCAAGATTCTAATTTTGATATACTATACAGTTAGGTCCTGGTTACATATGGGATTGTCCCAGCAAAAATGCCACAATTGATTCAGAGCTTTTAGCATTTGGAGACTGGAAAAGTGTTGACTCTGACTTTTGATTCCCCTGTAGGTTCAGTGGAATTAAGTTTGTTAACCTGAAAGGCAAAATATTAGGATTTCTTGTTTTCTCAGGTGTTTGTCTGAGGATAATTGTTGTGGAAATGTAGGAATCTCCAGACTGACCAGATAGTCATCTACTGCATTATTATGTCTTTGACAGTGAGCAGTGCTCACTAACATGTTGTACTCTTACTGCCCATGTAGATTCTGCTGGCGTGAATTAAAAAATACCTAGTTTGTGTTGATTGATGTAATTCCATTTTGCAGGTATCTAGCTTGCAGTGATGTAGACTTGAAACGGGAATCCACGGAAGTTAGTATCAACTATAGCTAGGGCAATTAGGCTACATCTACACTGGCATGATCTTGTGCAAAAACTCTTTAGTGCAAGAGTTCTTGCGTTAAAGTAGTTGCACAAGAAAGCGTCTACAGTGGCATGTGCTTTTGCGCAAGAGATGTGCTTTTGCGCAAGAGCGTCCTTGCTAGTGTAGATACTCTCTTGTGCAAGAAAGCTCTGATGGCCATTTTAACCATAGGGCTTTGCACAAGAAATTCATGGTGCCTGTCTACAGAGGCTTCTTGCGCAAGAACAGTTGCGCAAAAAGTCTTATTCCTGAGTGGGAGCGTCAGAGTTCTGGCGCAAGAAGCCCTGATTTCAGGTTAAATAAATATCCATCAGGGATGATCTAGCTATAGTTGGTTCTAACTCAGTGCATAGGGATGAATTAGATGATCATGCAATGTCTCTTCCAGTACAACATTTCTAAGATTCTAATCTTGTTGCGTTACAATAATTTTCCTTTATTTCTTTATTATTTCCAGGTACATGGCCGGGGAGGTTATGATTCTGATTTTAGTGATGATGAAAGCGGAGAGAAATTTAACCAAAGAAATAAAAGGTAATGTATTATAATGCCAACATTGTACATTGCATTTCTTGAGTGCAAATGACTATATGTTAGGGATGTAAAATAATCATTTAAAAATGTAACTGTGTAACCGCTAAAAATCCTAGCAGTTATACATGCTGTGGACTCTGCAGCATAAAACTTAAGTAAGCTTTATACTGCAGAACCCACAACAAAGCCTCCCTGGGAGCAGGACCAGCAGCCCCTGCTGACCTCACTTCTAGGGTTATACTGCAAGTCTTCACCAAAGCCGCCTCTCCAGGAGCAGGGCCAGAGAGCTATTGTATAACAGGAGGTGGGGTGTGGTGGGTTCACCATGGACAGGGGCTGCTCTTCCTGGCCGGCTGGAGCTGTCCCTGCTGTTTGTGGCAGGTGGGGAGCCACTCCAGCCCCTGCCAGTTAACCATTTACCTCCCTTATTTGTGTGGTCTGTCTATAACTATCTATCTATAATCAAGACCCCTTTTTTAAAACTCTGACATAGCGATGCTATTCATGAAAAATAAAAATATCCATTTGATTCCTAAGCTGCTGCTTCTTCAGACCTGTCAGAGCATGTTGTCTCAAAGGAGCAACTGAGAAAGATCAGTTCTGCCACATCCATCTGGTGTCTATGTGCCTCTCATTTCTCACAGCTGAGTGCTTTGTTTTTCCAAGTAGCATCAAGGGTTGGGTTTTGGCTGCTCTGTTCAATTTCCTATTACTTTGTTACCACCCACCAGGACTTGTGGAGCTGCAAAGAGAGAGATCAAAATGGCCAAGGCCATGTGGCAACAGGCTTTGTAGGACTAAAACACCTAACTCATGGAAAGGAAACACTAACACTGCTTGATTGTTATTTAATTTCTTCCAGCCTGTTCTTTCTGCTAAGCCTGGCTTCAAAAGACCAATGAATTGGATCAGTTAACTTGTATTTAGCCATTAAGATGTTTGTTTAAGCTCAGTCTTCTTAGTTTTAGTTAGTGGTTCCTATGCTTTGTGACCCTGAACTTTGCTGTTTGAGCATCTTCTTTTATTGAGAAGTTTTTTCTCGCTGTGGCACTGTGCTTACCTGGCAGGTCACTCCTAGTACAGGCAGTCCCCGAGTTACGTGGATCCGACTTATGTCGGATCCGCACTTACGAACAGGGCTTTTTTGCCCTGGAGCTCGCAGGCAGCGGGACTGCCCAGAGTGCAGCGGTCCCGCCACCTCGACCTCCGGGGCGAGAAAAGCTGCTCTGGGTGCCCCTGGTCTGCTGGGGACCGTCTCCAGCAGACAAAGGATACCCGGAGCAAAGCCGGGAAGGTGGAGGCGCGGAACTCCGCCGCCGCTGCGGCTTTGCTCCCGGTGTCCCCAGCAGACCAGAGGCACCAGGAGCAAAGCGGCAGCGGCAGCGGAGTCCCGCGCCTCTGAGGCTTTGCCAGAGCAAAGCCTCAGAGGCGCGGCACCACGCCGCCGCTGCCGCTTTGCTCCGGGTGTCCCTGGTCTGCTGGGGACCGTCTCCAGCAGACCAGGGACATGGGGAGCAAAGCCGGGGAGGTGGAGTGGTCCCGCACCTCTGAGGCTTTGCTGTGGCAAAGCCGGGGAGGCGCGGGACTCCGCCGCTGCTGCCGCTTTGCTCCCGGTGCCTCTGGTCTGCTGGGGACCGTCTCCAGCAGACCAGGGACACCTGGAGCAAATTCTGGGAAGCGGAGGGGTCCCGCGCCTCTGAGGCTTTGCTAGAGCAAAGCCTCAGAGGTGCAGCACCCCGCCGCTGCGGCTTTGCTCCCCATGTCCCTGGTCTGCTGGGGGGGGCGGGGCAGCTATTGGCCCCGCCCCCCCAGCAGACCAGGGAGACGTGGAGCAAAGCCCCAGGCCTGTGGTAGAGCAGGTGAGGCGCTGCCGGTTGGTCCCGCAGCACCGCTCCTTGGCGCTACTGGACCAACCCGGCAGCACCCCAGCTGCTCTGCCCCAGGAGTCCTGATTCAGCCGCTGCTGATCAGTTTCAGCAGCAGCTGAATCAGGACACCTGGGGGAGAGCAGCTGGGGTGCTGCTGGGTTGGTCCAGTAGCGCCGAGGAGCGGCGGCGCTACTGGACCAACCCAGCAGCACCCCAGCTGCTCTGCCCCAGGCGTCCCCAAGTCAGCTGCTGCTGAAACTGACCAGTGGCTGACTACAGGAAGCCCCTGCCTGGGGCTTCCTGGAATCAGCCGCTGATCAGTTTCAGCAGCAGCTGACTTGGGGATGCCTGGGATTCTTAAGTTGAATCTGTATGTAAGTCAGAACTGGCGTCTAGATTCAGCCGCTGTTGAAACTGATCAGTTTCAGCAGCGGCTGAATCTGGACGCCAGTTCCGACTTACATACAGATTCAACTTAAGAACAAACCTACAGTCCCTATCTTGTACGTAACCCGGGGACTGCCTGTACTACAGGTTTTTTCTGAATTGATTCAGGAATTATTTTTATTCAAAGATCTGTTTTTGTGATTCTTCCCTTCCTCTTCTGTCAGGCTCCATTCCAGTCATGTTTTCTGGGAGCCTTTTATGTTTTCTGTAGTAGAAATAAAGAGAAAGTGTTTTGTAGTGTCTGACTGTATTTTGTATCTGGCCTTTAAGGTGCTTTAACCATTTAAAAAGTAGGTGTTTTTTCTCTTTAGAATTTTTAGTATTCTATTAAAATATTGACTTTTTAGTTCAGTTTTAATTTGTTTTTCCATGTGCCACTATGTATTATATTGTTCTAGTTGTAAGATGAAATATTAAACATTGAGAGCTGTTTCAAAGAAATCATCTTCCCTACCCTTTGTTCTGGCACACTCTGTTTGTCTCCTGGAAGTGCTCCCATGAGGGTTTGCTGCATATGTACACTTTCTTTCATTGATTCATGATAAAGCTCATTCTCAGTTTGGGAAAAACAGAGAGACTCCTTTATGGCATGCCTCTGCAGAGCTCCAGTGCAGGAGTTGTATGTATGGTCATGTGGCCTTTTTGAGCAATTGGTGTGCTTAGTCCTCTCAAGTCCCACAGTCCTTAGATTGACAATAAAAATACTTCTTTATGGGTCTCTGATTATCTCTCTGCCTGCCTCCATGGAGCTAGACTTTCCCTTTTTACCTGAAGTGTTACACAAATCTCTATATGCTTTAAAATACTGGTGAGTTGGTGAGTTAAGTTTAGTCTAAAAAGCTTATTTCATTTGGTTTTGTTGAAGTTTTGATATTTTTAGCTTGCCCTGGAACAGTTGTTGGTGTGGACAGTACAGTGCTTCAACTAGCAGTACCCCTCAGAGAGATCAGCGCTCATTAATCCAATATAGTGGAGCTCTGTGGGGGCAATACCATGAAGGGAAGAAAAAAGGGCTTACCAAACAGAAACTCTTGTTCTTTGAACATATCGTCTTTGGATCCCAGATCTATCTGGGGCTGTTGAGATAGAGAAAAACTGAGGGATTGTTAGATGAGAATGAGATATTTCTGTCCTTTCCCTGCATAATATAGAGTGTGAAGGAACTTAGCACAATCTTATCTTTTAGCAACTGCTCCAACAGGTTCCATATCTGGTTGTCTACCTACATGATCCTTGCAGTGTGTGTGTGTAGAATGACAGGATTGTCAGACAAGAGATACTGATGTAAGCAACTCTATAGTACATATACAAGCACACTGCCATCAGCATTGCATGTCTTCAGAAGATGTATTCTAGTGGGCTATATCTAGACTGGCATGATTTTCCAGAAATGCTTTTCCGGAACAGAGCGTCTAGATTGGCATGGACGCTTTTTAGCAAAAGCACTTTTTGTGGAAAAGCGTCCGTGGCCAATCTAGACGCGCTTTTGCGCAAAAAAGCCCCGATCGCCATTTTGCACAAAAGGGACTTTTGCCCGAACGGGAGCAGCATAGTATTTCCGCAAAAAGCACTGATTTCTTACAGTAGGAAGTCAGTGCTTTTGCGGAAATTCAAGCGGCCAGTGTAGACAGCTGGCAAGTTTTTCCGGAAAAGCGGCTGATTTTCCGGAAAAACTGGCCAGTCTAGACACAACCGTGGTGTATATACACCAATGCAGTATGGTAGTGTATAGACTTACCCTAACAAGAGGCAAGTCTAATAGCAACCTTTTCCTTATAGCAGGGGTCAGCAACCTTCTGAAGTGGTGTGCCAAGATTTAACTTACTTACTTTTATTTTTTAAAGTCAATAATAGTCCTACTTACAGCAGCTTCATTAATAAATAATTTAAGATGCAGATCTTACCATTTAGTGTGATCCTTGGCTTTGCTTTGCCTTGCTGAGTCCTCTGGTCTTGGTATCTTAGTTGGATACTTCAAGCAGCACACAAGCCTCTGAGTCTGGGTTTGACAACCTACAGCAGTGGTCCCCAACCTTTTCAGGATGTCGGGCGCCGGGGGTGTGGCCGTTCGCCCGCCGGGCGCCAGGGGGCGGGGACACTTGCCTGCCCGGGGGCGGCCCCCCCCAGCCGCATGCCTGGGGCTGGGGGCCCCCCCATAGCCACGGGGCCAGAGGCCCCCCCCCATAGCCACGCGCCCGGGGCTGGCGCTCCCCCCGTAAGCACCGCACGCCCGGGGGCGGGGCCAAGGCCGGGGCCAGCGCCAGGGCACGCACGGCGCCCCTGGGGGCGGGGCCAAGGCTGGGGCCGGCGCCGGGGCCAGGGCACGCACGGCGCCCCCGGGGGCGGGGCCAAGGCCAGCGCCGGAGCCGGCAAGGGCACGCGCAGTGCCCCCGGGGGCGGGGCCAAGGCCGTGGCCGGCGCCGGGGCCAGGGTACGCACAGCGCACCCGGGTTGGGGACCACGGCTCTGCGGGCGCATGTAAAGAGCCCGGCGGGCGCCATGGCGCCCGCGGGCACCGGGTTGGGGACCACGGACCTACGGCATGCCAGAGCGGCCACCCGAGCAGCCACTCCCCAATGCAGCCGCAGCCCATCCCCATCTCTAAGTCACCTGTCCTCCTGCGGCTCCAATCCCTGGTGGCTGCAACCTGCTCGTCTGTGGCTTCAAACTCCTCCTCCCTCTCGCCCTCCCCTCTTCCCCGGCAGCAACCCACCCTCAGCTTCAGCCCTCTGGCAGCAACCCATCTGGCTGAAGCTTCAACACCCCCAGTTCCCAGCCTGTCTGGCAATGGCTTCAACACTGTCCTGGCAGCAACCCTCATGCCCAAGTTTTCAACACCTCTGGTCCTCAACCTGACTGGCCACGGCTTCAACATGACGTGGCAGCAGCCCACCCACCATGTGTTCTAGGCCTGAAATGCCAGAGGCAGCTGCCCCATAATGCAGCCTCAGCCCCCAACGTGGCCTTAGCTGCAAGAGCAGCTGCCTGAGCAACCATTCCCCAACGTGGCCCCAGGCCATCTACATTCCCATCCCTGCCGACAGGTGCAGCCATGACACTCCCCTTCCAGAAGCAGGAGGAAAGTGAGTGCTGCTGCATAGGTGGGCAGTTTTAGATTAGGATTTTTTGTGTATCACCGTGTGGGCTCGCATGTTGAGGGAACAATGGTATAGGCTCCTGGCTGCACAGGGGAGGAGGGGTTGGGCTGAGTTCCTGCCTCGCATGCCAATGAAAATCAGTTTGTGTTCCCCTGCCTTATAGCATTTAAGCTGCTGACTTCCCAAGATGACTTTAGCGTTCTAGAACATATTGCATGTGAAAATTTTTTGAATGATTAATTCCTCGCTTTTTTCCCTAGTAATGAAGATGCCCTACTCACAAAACCATTCCAGAAAGCAAAACAGGTCAAGGTGGCTCACAGACAAATTGCAGCAGAAGAATTGGATAGGTAAGAGTCAGTTTTATCAGAGATTTTTGTATTTAAACTGAACTGTTACTCAAACATTTTTATTTTTTAATAGGGAAGAAGCAAGAAATAGGAGATTTCATTTGATAGCCATGGATGCTGTATCCTTTGATACATTCTCATTGTCGGCTTTTCAACTTTTCTTTCATTTGGGGAGACATGTTCCTGTCGGGGATACATTCAGGGGAGTCTGCTTGTTGCCTGGGGAAGATCTGTGCATCAGTGGATACTAAGCATTGTTTCAGATCATCTGTCCACCAGTGATAACTAGGTATTTGAGATCTGCCTAACTTCCCTAGTTATGCTTAGTATTTAAGCTGTAACTCCATGTTCCATATCTCAGACTAAATTGTTACATGTATGGTGTTAGTTCAAGGCATTTTGATTGCACTAGAGTCAATGTACAGACTGTCACAATGACCAAAGTCTTGCCATGATGCATGATGTAATTCAAATAGTCCTGTGTAAGAGCTTAGCGTCTATCTAGTATCTTGGTAGCTGAAGTGAATTAATTTTCTACCTGATATAGCCATGATTATACATTATTTGGAAACAGTATAATTTCTATTTTTTAAGTTGTGTTGGGATTCATATGGGTATATTTTGTGAACTTGTGGCAATCCACTTGTGGAACATGGAAGCATTTGGCGATGCCACATTTTGTTGCAATAGAGAGAAATTGTCATTTGTGCTTCTTTACTCAGACTTATTCTTTAGCTTCTCTGAGTGGATTTTGGCCTTATCATTAACTTTCTCTAAAGCACAGCTAGGTCTTCATTTTTAAGAATTGTTCTTACTTTGTCATGTCTCTCACAAAAATCTGAGTACAGACAGTGCCATGAACCAAAGGCATATTTACACATTGTTTTTATATTTTGATGGAATTGGGAGCCCCTTTTATTACTATATTGTAGTGTGGCAAGGGCCCCTCTTTCCCAAGCCATTGCTTTGGCTAGCAGCTTGCCCCCTTCTCCAGGGTTGTGGTTTGCAGCTGGTTTCTGGGGTAGGAAGCCCAGCCACTCCTTCTGGGATTCCCTCCCCTGCTGTTTCTGCTCTAAAGCTGTTAGGGTTTACTTTCAAACACTTGCTTTCTTGCTCTCTGTTTCTCCTCTACCTCTCCTTCCCACCTTCCAACTGGGGAGGCTTTTAAAGGCCTCCAGTAGACCTGAAGTGGAGTCAGCTGGCCCCAATCTGCCTGGGTCAGCTCCCTACCAGCTGCTTCTAATTGTCCTGCCCCCTCTGCTTCTATGCTGCAGACCTTTTACCCTTTTTGGGTTGCCTTTCTCCCATTCTGTGGGGCCTATTTCCGCTCCTTCCTTGTGTCACGAATCCGGGCAGAGTTCCTCTGGGCGGCGTCCACTGGCTCCATCGACAGCTTTGAGGAGCAGTGGGTGCTGTCCGGGGTTCTCTGCTCGGTGTCCCCATCCGGCTCCCTTATTTTGATCCTCTAGCCCGCACTTCTTGACCCTTTAGTCATTATTTGTCCCAAGCAATCAGTTGAACATGGGTCCAGTGTCCCTCCCATAAGTTTGGGGAGGGGCTTGTAGAAGGTGGGCGGGCTCCGCCCGCCCACCATCCCATGATTTCAAATAGGCCCATTCTGTAGCAGTCCTCTGGCCTGATGCTGCCACACATTCCCTCCCCTGCTCAACACCATGGGGTTGGGCTACTTGAGCCGGAAAAAGGTGTACCCTCAACAAGCCAACTGCATTCCTGTCCTGGACTCCTGATCTGTGTTGCACACGGAAGTGGAAGGGCTGCAGGGACAGGAACCACCTGGTTATTCTTGCATTCCTGTCCTTGTTTCCGTGCATCCTCTGCAGGGGTACATGGTCAATGACAAGGGTAAACTTTTGCCTTAGGAGGTAGTAGCATAGTTTTTCCCATGGCCCAATTTACTGCTAGGCACTCCCTCTCCACCACAGCACAGTTTTGTTCCCTTGGCAGGAGCTTCCTATTGAGATACAAGACTGGATGTTTTTCCTCCCTGACCATTTGTGACAACAACCCCCCCTCCCCCCAACCCTGCTCTAAGACATTTGTCTTCAAGATAAACTCCTTTTTAAAGTCAGGGGCTTCAGATCAGTAAAAGCTTCTTCTGCCTCAGTAATCCATTTTACAATGTTTGGGCTGTGGGCTCTAGTCAGGTTGGTCAGGGGATATGCCCTGGAAGTGAAGTGGGGAATAAACCTGCAGTAATATCCAACCAGTCCAAGGAATGCCCTGACCTGCTTCTTTCTGGCTGGCAAGGGCCAATTTTGTATTGCTTCTACTTTGTTGAATTGGGGCTTCACTACATCCCTTCCCACAATATTCCCAAAGTATTTAGTTTCGGCTAGCTCGATTGCACGCTTAGTGGGGTTTGCCGTAAACCCAGCTCTCCTTAGGATATCCAACACAACCTCCACTTTCTCTAGGTGTGTATCCCAATCTGGGGTGTGGATAACATCATCATCAAGATACGCTGCCACATACTTGTCATGTGGGCATAATAGTTTGTCCACGAGCCTTTGGAATGTTGTAGGGACCCCATGTAGGCTGAAAGAGAGAACTATATACTGGGAGAGACCCTCTGGAGTTGAAAAGACCATCTTTTCTTTGGCTCTTGGGGCCAGAGGGATTTGCCAGTAGCCCTTGGTCAAGTCAAGGGTGGACAGAAACTGGGCCATTCCCAGTTGGTCGAGGAGTTCGTCTATCAATTGATTGTCCATCAATCTTGGACAACTTGTTCAGCTTTTGGAAGTAATTGCAAAATTGTAGGTTTCCATCAGACTTGGGCACCAAACCAATAGGACTGGACCACTGGCTATGTGACCCCTCAATGACTCCGAGTTATAGCATTTTCTTAACCTCAACTTGGATCTCCCCTCACTTTGCCTCAGGGATTCGGTATGGCTTAATTTTCACCTTCACTCCTGGATTGGTGATGATGTCATGGTAAACTTCAGTAGTTCTACCAGGCTTTGCAGAAATACATCGTAATTTGTCTCAATCATGTCAGCCACTTCTGCTCGTTGGTCCGGGTCAACTCAGAGCATATTCCCACTTGCCATTGCTGGTTTTCCTCTTGGGGTGGTGCTCCCAGAACAACCAATTGTACTTCTCTGTCTCACCAGGGTTTTAATAGGTTGACATGATATATTTGTTCCGGCTGCCTCTGGTCAGGCTGATGAACCTTGTCATCCACCTCCCCAATGGCTTATATCACTTCATATGGCCCTGCCACCTGGCCAGAAGCTGACTCTTTGCTGTTGGCTCCAACACCATCACCAAGTCTCCCACTTGGAACTTCTGGGTTGTTGCTTGATGATTGTAATAGGCTGGTTGGGTCTCCTGTGTCTTCCCTAAATGTTCCTGCTCTATGGGGGTGACTGTGGCTATCCTGTCCCTCATCTGGAGCACATGATCAGTGATGTTTCTCCCTGGATTTGGCTGTTCCTCCCAAGCCTCTTTGGCAAGGTCCAGAATATCCTGTAGGTTACCCCCAAACAATAGCTCAAAGGGAGAGAACCCAGTAGAAGCCTGAGGGACTTCCCATACGGCAAACATGAGATATGGCAGTCTTTTTGACCCGGCTTACCACTTTCTTTATCAGATTTTTCAGAGACATATTAAACCATTCAATGAGACTGATGGTTTGGGAATCATAGACCGACATCCTTAGGATCCATATGTGGAGCATTGTACACAAGTCCTTCATTAACTTGGACGCAAAGGGTGTTCTTTGATGTGTTAGGATTTCTTTGGGTATTCATGCCCTAGAGAAAATTTGAATGAGCTCTGTAGCTTTTGTTTTGGACAGGGTATTGTGTAATGACACTGCCTTTGGGTGCTGGGTGGCGTAGACCACAACAACTAGAATTCTCTGATGGCCCCGCACGGACTTCTCCAGTGGGACAATTATGTCCATGGCAATAATCTCAAAGGGGACTTCAGTGATTTGTAGGGGTATCAGTGGGGCTCTCAGGTGCGGTTGGGTCCCATGTAACTGACATTCAGGGCAGGAGGCTCAATAACTCCAGACTTCCATGTAGATCCCTGGCCAAAACAACCTCCATAGAATCCGGTCCAGGATTCTTTCTATCCCCAGATGCCCCACCCCCCCCAAACAAATGACTATGAGCTAAATCCAGTACTGCCCTTTGGAGCTTTTGAGGCACCAAGAATTGTTCCACCTTTTGTTCCTGTATATGGGCTAGTCTATATAACAGGTCCTCCTTAATTATATAATAGGGCCCAGTACCTTTGCTTCTTCCCTCCAATGGGACCCGATCAACCATGTTCTTATGGACATTTTGATAAACCAGGTCATTGGCTTGATCCTGCCCAAAGGTCTCCCCTGAGGGTCCAACATGTCCAAGCTCAAGGGGACCTACCTCTGTTCCCTTCCCTGAAGAGGTGGGTCCTGCTTCTGATTCATCTACTTCCTGGGTTACTCTCTGAGTAGTCGGACCAGCTTTTCCCACTGCAAGTACCTGCTTCAGATTTTGGGCCAAGATTCTTGTCCCCATACTCTTAGCTGCACTCCTCTCCCGCTTTGTCTTCCAGAGTTTCCCTGGCACAGAGAACAGGTCCTGGGAAAATTCATGGAAGGTCGGGAGAGAGCTACCTTCCTCTGCTTGATCCAGTGGTAGCAGGTTGTTAAACCCAGAGAAGTCCCGTCCTATGACAACCGAATAGGGGAGCCTCAGGACCATCCCCAGAGTCATGCTTGTGATACTTCCTTGAACATCTATCTTCACAGGGATGGTGGGGTAATAATTAACGTCCCATATACACAAGATATCCCGGTGCGCTTGGCTTGGGACAACTGGTCCCACCACACTAGCTTCCCTGAGACCAACATAACTGCACTCCCAGTATCCACTAATGCGGTGGTTTCCACACCATTCATTTTCACTGAATTTTCAGGAATAACAGCATTTTCAAGACTAATGGCATTGCGCAAGAGGGTTTTTCTTGCGCAAGAAGAAGGCAGTGTAGACAGCTCCTTCTGGCACAAGAGCCTCTTCCGCAAAAATGATGGCTCATTAGGTATGCAAATAAGGCTCGGCGATATTCTACGCTTAGTCTCATTTTCATATTTCTCGTGCAAGAAGCCGTGAGTATAGACATAGCCAGGGGGTTTGACATGTTCTCTAGGTCACATTGCATAGTCTGTTCTATATTAGGCCATTGAGCCTATCTTAGGGCTATATGCCCTACTCTCCCGCAGGTGTAACACCTGTACCCTGCGTGGGACACCCCCTATTCTTTGGGCTGTTGGGCCTCACTCCCTGGCCATCTCTCCCTCAGCCCCCAAGTTCCTTTGCAACGTCCAGCCGCTCTTCAGCCTCCTTTCTCTCTGTCCAAGTCTTTAGGAGCGCAGACCCTTGAGGTTGGGGCGGGCCTCTTATTCCACGCACCTCCTCCTTGAGGATCTGGGTAAGTTCTTCAGCTGTCAACTGCCTCTTTACGAGGGCCAAATCATCAAATGTAGAGGGGTCATTCTGGCTGTCCATTCACGCAGGTCTGATGGTAACCCCCTCATGTACCTGTTGAAGACAATGATCTTCTCTGGGCTGTGGGTCTCAGGCCGCAGCCACCTTTGGGCCAGATGGATCAGGTCAAATAAATGGGTGCTCTGTCATCTCAATATTTCCATTTGTGGAACTTTTGAGCTCTTACAGCTGCTGTGACCCCTGCCCGTGCCAGAATCTCAGCTTTCAACTGGGAGTAATCGGAAGCTGCTTCCTCCGTCATGTTGAAATGTATCTTCTGGGCTTCCCCACTCAGGAAGGGGACTAAAATGCTGACCTACTGATCTTGGGGCCAAGCTTCCCACAAGGCTGTCCTTTAAAAGGCCAAATAATTGTCCCCCGTCATCTTTTGTAAGAAACAACTGGCACGTAATGGCCAGGTCCCATCTTGACTATGCATCTGGATGGCCAGGGCCTTTAACTGGTTCACTAGCTCTTGCAGGGTTGCTCGATCCTGTGCTGCCTGGCTCATCAGCAGCTGGTTTATTTCCTGCTGGAGCTGCATTGACTCTCACTGGTCAGCTAGGGTTGCCAGGTGTTCAGTATTCTACCGGACAGTCCGGTATTTGCGCTCTTTGTCCAGTAAAAAAATCAGAGAATACCGGACATATGCAATGTCCGGTATTCTCTGATTTTTCCAGTTGCGCCCCAGACGGAAGTCTGGCATGGGTGCGGGGAGCGGCTGGAAGGCAGGGCCACGATCGGCGCTAGGAGCCTGTGATTGCGCAGAAGCCTGGCGGGGGGTGGGGGGAGGAGGGAGTGGCTGGGACTTCCAGCCACTTCCCCCACTCCGGCTAGGCTTCTGAAGCAACCAGAGCAGCAATTGTGGCCCCGGCTACCAGCTGGGACTCCCATTAAAATGGGGTCACTCACAGCGTGCTTTGGGCTCCTGACCCAAAGTTTGAGAACTGCTAATATACATTATTAGAAAAGTGAGACATGATGAATTTGTGCTGTTGCTTTCTGTCAAATGTCTGACTAGAGTCTTATATGTGTTACTCGATGGTTATGTATGCCATCACTTACAGTACTCATGGAACTGTGTCATTTACAACTTCTTCGTCTTGCTTCATCTGTGTGTCAGCTGCATCCTTTGTGCTGTTGTCTCTCCTAAATCGTAACGAAGGGAAAATCACATACATTATGTTTGTAAGGTGGAAATGTTCAGAGTTGAACTGTGTTAACCCATTTCCTGTCCTGAGTGTGAATGCTTTGGAGCAGGGAATTTCCTGTATTTTGTTTGTGCTGTATAAGTTGGCTGAGCTATAAATGTTTTATTATGTGATGTCTTGGCTAAAGGCCAGAAACTCCATTGACCAAAAAGATAAAACCCAGTAGCACTAGCTAAGAGAGCTATGTTTATATAACAATTAGGTGGTCCTCCAAAATAATTAACCCTGCCATGTCATCTTTGTCTTTAAAATCATCTGCATGTTACTAATGAGCCTTAGGTTGTAAAAACAAGCATTTAAAATGCCATGGTAGAATTTGTTAGCTGTACTACTATCTCAGTTGTTTACATGAAGCTTTATATAAGTAGTCTGTCTGCCTGGGATAATTTCTCTTCTGCTACCATCTTATTTTTTTCCTCCTGTTGAAAGGGCAAGTTAGTTGCTACCATAGGTTAGACCTCCCAAAACTGGGACTCTCTGGTCCGGCAGTATCTGTGAACCTGTAGGACCACGGATGTTTCTGGACCAGGGAGTTGTGGCTGGGAGCCCCAGTGGCAAGAGGGCTGGTGGTTTGGAGTCAGCGGGGCTGGGGATGGGACTGGGGCCAGAGCCCTGGTAGCGCAACCAGGGTAGGGCAGCCCCAGTAGCAGGGCCAGGGATTCCGTAGATGTGGCGGCCCTGGTAGTGGAGCTTGGACCAGGGATGCGGCAGCCGCGACGGCCCTAATACAGGCAGTCCCCGGGTTACATGGATCCGACTTACATTGGATCCCTACTTACAAACGGGGTGAGGCAACCCCGCACTAGCTGCTTCCCCCCAGCAGACCAGGGAGACGCGGAGCGGCTTTTCTCAGCAGACACCTCAGCTTGAGAATAAAGGACTGAGGGAAGTGAGGTGTGGGAGAATAAAACTGAGCTCTGGAGAAATGTTTAGCTAGAGTTTCCCCTACAATATGTACCAGTTCCGACTTACATACAAATTCAACTTAAGAACAAACCTACAGTCCCTATCTTGTACGTAACCCGGGGACTGCCTGTAGCTGGGCCAGAGCCAGGGATGTGACAGCTGTGGCATTTCCAGTAATGGGGCTGGAGCCAGGGATGCAGCAGTGGTGGCAGCCCTGATAGCGGAGCCAGGCCTGGGGACGCAGCAGCACGGCAACCCAGCGGGGTGGGAGTGGTGGCTGGGGCCAGCAACGGGGAGGGCAGGTTGGCTGGTAGCAGGGAACCTCCCCTTATCTGATAAATTCCCTTGCTGAGTGCCAGACCAGAGAGGGCCAACCTGTATTATCAAGGTTGATAATGGTGACAAAGAATCTGGGGTTTCTTGGCATAAGTCAGCTTCATTAGGATATATATAGCTTGTTGTAGCTTTGCTAAATAAAGGCCCCAACTGTATTCTTGAATTTAGTTCTTGAATTTTTGAAGAATAACATGTTAGAGGGAATTAGCATTTGGAAACATCTAGGAGAAAATACACGCACAGCATTTTTCTATTAAATGATTTTAGTTCAAGCAGAAGGTTGACAGAAATGATTTCTTATTGAACTCAGTGTAACATGTGGCTTGAGATCATGCCAAAAAGATAATGTATTTCTAGTTCTGTGGTTCCATAAATGTTTGAGACATTTTTATATATATTATTGTTTTACTGTTTTATTTCCATTTGTGGAAGTGCTTATTCCAGAATAACTTGATTGTTTATATTGTTTTGTTTTCCTTGTTTTATCAAAGTAAATGTTTCAAATTATATCCGTAAGACAGAGTTGTCTGAACACTCACAAATATAATTTCCTGCAACTTGATACTGTGGTCCTAAACAAATTTCAGTATCATAGTTTGTTATTATGTTTAAACTGACACTTAAAAGGACATAAAATGTTTCATTTCATTAGTAATTTTATATCAGGCAAAAATGATAGATATATTTTAAACCAAAGTTCGAGTATCATGGAACTCTAGTTTGAATAGCAATAGATTGCATGCATCTTTTATAAAGGTAAGGCATTTTAATGGATTTAAAACTTGAATTCTGCTCAAAAATACTTTTATTAAAAATTTAATTTATAGAAGTTCTAACAAGTTGTCATTTAAACTTTCTTTCCACTAAAATTAATTTTGGCAATAACTTTATTGTAGATAGTTTTGTAATAATTTACTTAACTGAGATAGTGGTAGTATGACACAAGATAAATCAGCCATGGGGTGAGAGAGAACACTGAAAATGAATTCCTTAGTTTTATTTTATTCAGTATGCAAGACATAAAAAGTTTGTGAATGACTACATTTTATACTATGGTGGAAAAAAGGAGGACTTCCAACGTTCAGGGTAAGTACCACTAGGAAACATATTTAACTGTTTCATAAAAACACTAAAATATATGGTGGGTAACTCCTCCTTAAGTTATTAATATTGTGTTTAATTCTGTGACCAGGGATTTATTTGTGTACCAAATGATTAACCCATTTGGTAAGACTGTTCCAACTATGGTAGTTGTAAATATCTGAATTAGAGGCAGAGAATTGTTAGCTGTCTAGATTTAACTGCACAATTTGTATCTATTCCTGAAAAGTTAAATGAAATTCAGTTGGGAGTTCTCATTTATGTGTTATGTGGATTGAAAGATAGCATATGGTGGGTGCATCTAAAACAGAGATGGGCAATAATTTTTTGCTGGGGGCCACTTCAGAAATTATTGAAGTGATTCTGGGCTGCATTGGAAGGGGAGGTGCCTCAAGCGGAGTGGGCAGGGCCAGAATATTTCCCTGCTTCCCCACCCACAGACCATGATTCATCTGGGGGTGGGGAAGCACCTTTGCCCCCTCCAGCGATTTCCCCAGGCGCCCATACCCCTGCCGGTGGGAGGTGACTTTGCGTGCTCCCCCTTCTGCCTCCAGGCCAATCAGGGCTTAGGGGCAGGGAAACGCATGAAGTCTTTTCCCGCCCTGCCAGGAGCGCTGCACATTCCTTGCAGGGTGGGGGCAGGGCAGAGGAAACTTCGCGTGCTACCCCCTAACCAAAGTCAGTCAGGGCTTGGGGGCAGGGAAGCGCACAAAGTCTCTTCCTGTTCTGCCAGGAGCATTTTATTCTTTTAGGAAAAAAGTCAGTTTATGATATTTGTTATGTTCAGTATGTCCCACTCAATAAATAAAACAAGCAATTCTAAACTACCAGCATTTTCTGTATGATCTGATTATTTTGTTTCTGCTACTGTAAGATTTCATTTTAATACTAGACGTGCTTTTTAAGAGAAATGTACCCTTTCACAGAGCAAATGACAAGACAGACCTTGATGTTGTAAGAGAAAACTATAGATTCCTGTGGAAAGAGGAAGATACAGTGGACATGAATTGGTAACTTGGGCTATAAGAAGACATGACTTTTAGATCATTTTGTATTTATCTTTTTTCTGAATTCATTAAAAATTACCTTGCATATTTTCTGTTGTTGCTTTGAACTCTTGATAGATTTAAAAAATGAAAAAAGCTTGCAATATACAGTAATACAACTCTGTGTCGAAATGAACTGATTACACATAACTGAATAAACTATTGCTCATTTCCGAAGAGAGAACTAAACTATTATTCAAAACCTCTAAAAAGAATACAACCTCAAATTTATGCTTCCAGTTTGTGATTTAAATATATTCTTAAGTGTATATTTTTAAGGGAAACTAAAACAGTTTCATGGCAGTTACTCTCATCAAGCTGTTTATTTTTTTTTAAATGTTGTTTTATTTTTACCACTACAACTTGTATTCATTAGAGAAAGCATAACTGCAGTGCTCCTGTCCTGTTAATACCCTAACTATGTATTAAGGTTTATATTATTTGATCTAACTCTGTGTTCCATATGAATAATCAATAATATTATCTTTCTGGTTATAGGGAAAAGAGACTTGCAAAGAAATACTATGATAAATTATTCAAAGAGTACTGCATAGCAGATCTGACAAGATACAAAGAGAACAAGGTACATTTAAAATTCATAAATCTTTTTGATTGTCAAATATGTTCTTTGTTAAGCAACATTTTAATTTAAAAATTGCCACCCTGTGACACCAAATTGTGTATTGTGACATTGCAAGGAGTGTTGTACTGAACGTGAACAGATATCGATAGAGGATACTGCACTAAGAGCTGGTCCTGCAAACACTCCCTATGTTGAATTCAGTGGGACTATTCATAGTAAATGTCTGCAAAATATGGCCCTAAATTTGTCTATTGCAGAATGAATTGTCTTAAGACCTTAAGCAACAGAAAAATATTTAAGATGCCTTTCCTGGTTTTTTGATTGATCTTTAGCTCATCGTCCTACATTTGTCATATCCCTCAATCCCTTCCACCTTCAGAAAAAAATCTGTCTCCCTTGAACTCATTTTATGGTTTTCTTTTATATCTTTAATTATTATGCCCAGTATCTTATTTCTTGTGTTTGTTATCTATTGTGGTGCAGCAAGACTTTTTCAGGTGTCATGGCCATACCAAGTGGTTATGGGATGGGAGTCAAGTCATTTAGATCAGGATACCAAGATCAGGAGGAGGAGACGAATTTGAGGGTAGAACCATGAATCTGTAACAAGAGTCAGCCTAGGTCAGGATACCAGGGGGTCAAAGGCAGGAGACAAACTTGATCAGAACCATGAATTGGGAGTCAGTTATGCTGGTTTGGAATACCAAGTGATAAGAGACAAACCAGATATTAGGACCACAACTCAGATTAGGGATGTAATAGTCTAGTTGATTAGCTGATTGACTGATAAGCAAAAGCTTATCAGTTAATGTTATAGAGTACATGTATTCCTCCCCCCACCGGCCCCCCCCAGTACATTTTTTAGCAGGCTGTCCAGCAGCTTGGCTCAGTCCCGGCTTGCACCAGGTCCAGGACCTACCCTGCTGTAGCTCTGCATTAAAGTATATTAGGAGCCAGGCAGGCAGACGGCCTTGCTTAGTTCCAGCTCGTGCTGGGTCCAGGAACTCAGACCAGCCCTCTGGACAGGGGCTGCTGCCAGCCTGTGCTACCGCCTCTGTATCAGAGGCAGCAGCGCAGGGTGACAGGCAGCTGATTCATGAGAGGAGCTGTTTTTTAAACTCTGATACAGAGGTAGCAGCGTGGAGTGGCAGGGGCTCCTTGGAAGTGAGGCCAAAGTACCCTCGGGGGCTATACATTAGTTGAATAACTGATAAGAATTCATGAGGTTAATCAACTATTTAATCGATATTTAACATTCCTAACTCGGATGCCAGAAGTCAAATTGGGTTGGGGTCCCAGGAGGTCAAACCAGAGGAACAGGAAGCACATGGTTCTGAATTGAGTGGATCCCACTTTTGGACAACTTCCTGTTCCTCTGCTGGGTTTATATAAAAGCTATGGACCACTCAGGGCTCCTCTCCTCCCCCTCCCTCCCCCAGCAATCTGTTAATTAGGTTCCAAGACTGGATTCCTTTTTTGGGGTTCAAGCTCTTGTTACTGATAGTAATCACTGGATGGCTGGTTGGAGTTTAGTAGTTCCTAAGACTCCTGTGTATCAGGATTCAAGACTCGCACTCTGAGAGATGTAACTTTGTCTTCTACCTTAATCAACCCAAAGCCACCCTCCTCCCTTTTCCCCAAACAGACTCATGATTTGCTCCAGACACTAGGATTCCAACTAGGGGAAGAGGTGGCTTTCTTTTTTTGCATAGTCAGGGCTTGCATGTATATGTCTATTTCCCCTTGGTATTGCCAGGAAGATTTAGGGGGACCAGACCAAATTATGTTCATAGCTGCTGCTAGAACCTGAAAGCCTTAGTTCTCCAGCCTCTTCCAGATACTCATCTGAGATCCCTGGCTCTTTCTCTAACTCAAAGTTCTTCTGTAGCAGTGGGACTAGTGACAGACTTGCTAGGACCCTGGACAAGGTGAATGAGTACATGTGGGTCATCTTAGGTCTCCCAGAAGGGGTGGGGTCTTGGGTGAAGGGAGAGGGGCTGAGTGCTAGTCTCTCCCACCAAGACCTGAGCATCACCTGAACGGCACTGCCTAGGGTTCCGGTGGCCATTTAAAGCGCCCAAAGCTCTGGCCTCTGCTGCTGCTGCTGCTGCGGTGTGCCTTTACCCCCATCCTGAACCTCACCCATTTCTGCTTAGAAGGCTGTAGGCTGTCAAGTGACTTCATAACACTTCGACTATTTCTCTCATTCCCTTATGCTGCCAGGAGAGCATTCTCTGCGCTCAAGCATTAGTTTCATTGGTGTTTGGCTAGCAATGTAACTCTTCCTCAGAAACACTGTTCTGATGTCTTAGTGTGTTTCTCAGATGGGAAAACACAGCCAAAGGGTCTCAGAGGCCAGGCTCCAGCCCAGGCTCAAATAGCTGCAATTTTTAGCATCATAGTTTCAGCTCCACTACCTCAGGTCAGTTGACCTGGACACTGTGACTCTCTACCATTGGCTTTTTTATTGTAAACTGTAGACAGAGTTTCAGCTTCATTTGTAAAGTTCTTTCAAGGCCATATTTCAAGTGCTGGATCAGTTCTTTTACTTCCTGGATGTGAAGGTGCTTGCTCTTGTAACCATTACTTCAGGCTGGAGTGCTACTACATTGTAAAGAATCTTACCTCCAGTTTTTTCATGAAAAGATTGTGCTGAGACTCACCTCATAATTTCTCTGACATTTTATTTTTTCTGTGTTAATCAAAACATTAATCAAAAGATTAATATACTACTTGCCACTTAGTGCCTTTCTTGGGGATAAGGCTCCCTATCTGTGGCTAGAGAAATAGCACTTTTTATCAAGAGATCTGCATACCTGCTATTAGTTCCTCACTGAGGGTATGTCTACACTACCCTCCTAGTTCGAACTAGGAGGGTAATGTAGGCATACCGCACTTGCAAATGAAGCCCGGGATTTGAATTTCCCGGGCTTCATTTGCATAAGCGGGGCGCCGCCATTTTTAAAACCCCGCTCGTATGAACCCCATGCAGCGCGGCTACACGGGGCACGAACTAGGTAGTTCGAACTAGGCTTCCTAGTTTGTACTACCGTTACTCCTCGTGGAATGAGGAGTAACGGTAGTTCGAACTAGGAAGCCTAGTTCGAGCTACCTAGTTCGTGCCCCGTGTAGCCGCGCTGCACGGGGTTCGAACGAGTGGGGTTTTAAAAATGGCGGCGCCCCGCTTATGCAAATGAAGCCCGGGAAATTCAAATCCCGGGCTTCATTTGTAAGTGCGGTATGCCTACATTACCCCACTAGTTCGAACTAGCGGGGTAGTGTAGACATACCCTGAATTTCTTTATCAAGTGCTATAAAGTCTTTTGTTATTTAGGAATGTGAATGGGTAACTGGTTACCTGGTAAGCTTCATCCTTAATGGTTAACTGGTACCCAGGAGCAGCCTGCTGCAGAAGGAGGGCTGCTCCAACCCCTCAGGGTTTGGAAGCTGGTTGCCCCGCGTGTGGGGGGCCAGGATCAAGAGCTGGCTGCCTCACGCGCAGGGCAGCTGCGAGCAGAAGCTGACCGCCCTGCGCGCAGGAGAGCTGGGAGCAGAAGCCGGTCCTGTCGTGCTTCGGGATGCTGGCTCCCCCACATGGGATCCTGCTTAATTGTTTAACCTGTTAAACATTTAACTGGTTAGCTGATTAACTGGGATTCTATATACCTACTATTGATGTTGACTTTGGTTTCTTGATTCTTACTAGACCATCCTTACTAGATAAGACTAATGTAATTTCTTATTTTTCTGTTAAGTTCACCTTTGTTGTTGATGTTTCAGCTTACTCAGTATTATTTTTTTAAATCACTCTTCAAATACATTTGCCTTGTGCACACACACAATTGTTCTTATCAGCCTCTTGTAACTATTTGAACCATTTACTCACTGTCTCTCTTTTTTTTCCTCCCCTCCTTTTTTCTCTTTTTTTCCTCCTTTCTAATACTCCTGTCCTCTAAATAAGTGGATTGTGCTCTCAAAAGCTCATTATACCATCTACATGTTTTGTTAGTTTTTAAGGTGCTACTAGGCTATTTGCTGTTTTTTAAGTTTTTCCTGTTACAGACTAAGGCTATGTCTAGACTACGGAGTTTTCCCGTAAAACGGGGGGAACACGTCTGTTCTTCTGACATTTTTTGTTGAAGAGCAGATACGCTCTTTTGGAAATTGTGTCTTCCTCGTGCCACGAGGAAGAAGGGCTCTTCTGGAAGAGGAGGTTTTTCTGAAATTTGGCCCAGTGTAGACAGGCCAAATATCGGAAAAGCCTCTTCCGATAAAACTATTGGAAAAAGGTACACAAATTGCGAAGTTCAATTTGTGTACCTTTTTCCAATAAAGCTCTGTAATCTAGACATAGTTTAACTTGGCTACCACTCTGAAGCTTTTGAACATGCAAGGCACTGCATTCAGCCATATGGAGTGGAAATCCATCAACTATACCACGAAACTCGCACAGATCCAAACAGACATCATCTTTCTTTCCAAGTGCAAACAGATGAACATCATACCTAAGAGACTGAGGGTGAAAAATCCACTGCAATTTACATATCCCACAGATTACACCCAGAGATTATGCCACATTTTCGCAAAGAAACTCTTATCAGCATTCTATATAACAAACAGAAGAAAATCAAGGAAGAGCTTTCAACATTAGAAACTGTGATAAAAAATCAAGCTTCCACACACACTTCATCTTTTCCAGACTTTAGTAAAATGAAACAAACCACTTATAAGGATCACTTCATCTCCCTTCAGAAGAAAAACGACAATAAGCTATCCAAATTCCTACATGCCTCAGGATCTCTCGTTCCTGATACTTTCAACACACCTAGCAACATTGTCAATCTATCCAACCGCTCTCTTAGCCCATCAGAGGAATCTGTCCTATCTAGAGGACTCTCATTCTGTCCCACCACACCTATGAATATGATTCAGTTCTGTGGAGACCTGGAATCCTATTTTCACTGCCTCCGCCTAAAGGAATATTTCCAACACACTGATGTACAATACACTGACCTTGCAACTCCCCCTGCAAATCCCACAAGAGGAAGGCTTGTATGTGGATCCCTACTAAAGGTCATAATGAGAGTCTTGACTTCTACATTGACTGCTTCCACAAACGTGCTCGAGCTGACATTGTCAGCAAATAACATCATTTATTATATATAACCTCAGTCATGCAGAACTCACTGGTATACACAGCTTCAAAAACAATTCTAACCTCATAATCAAAGAAGCTGACAAAGGGGGTGCTGTAGTCATCATGAACAGAACAGGTTATGAACAGGAGATGACCAGACAACTCACCAACAACAGATTCTACAAGCCTCTCTCTTGTGATCCCACTAAAGAATACCAACCCCCCCCCCCCAAAACCCCAACAACTCTGAAACAACTGTTCATGAAGCTCCCTGATGCTGCGCAGGACCAAATTTACACTAACACCCCTGCCCCTCCCCCCCCCCCAAAATCCCCCTGACCAGGAGTTTTCTGTCTGCTACCCAAGAAACACAAACCTGGAAATCCTGGATGACCCATCATCTGAAGCATTGGGACACTTACAACAGGATTACCTAGCTATATTGACTCTCTTCTCAGACCCTATGCTACTAGTACTCCTAGCTATCTTCGAGACACCACCGACTTCCTGAGGAAACTACAAAACATCAGTAATGTTCCTGAAAACTCCATCCTGGCCACCATGGATGTAGAAGCTCTTTACTCCACATGAAGACGGATTACAGGCTATCAGGAACACCATCCCCGATGACAGCACTGCAAACCTGGTTACATAGCTCTGCAACTTTGTCCTCACCCATAACTACTTCCGATTTGGAGACAATTTGTATCTTCAAGCCAGCGGCATAGCCATGGGCACCCGCATGGCACCACAATATGCCAACATTTTTATGGCTGACCTTGAACAACATTTCCTCAGCTCTCTCTCCCTCTACTTACTGTAACAGCTTTACTCTATTTGTGCTACATTGATAACATCTTCATCATATGGACCCACGGGAAAGAGACAATTAAAGAATTTCACAGCGATTTCAACAACTTCCACCCCACCATCAACCTCAGCCTGGATAAGTCCACACAAGAGAGCCATTTCCTTGACACTACAGTATAATTAATTGATGGACAAATTTCCACCACCTTATACCAGAAATCTACCAACCGCTACACTTACCTTCATGCCTGTAGCTTCCATCCCAGACACATTTCTCAATCTATTGTATGCAGTCAAGCCCTAAGATACAACCGGATTTGCTCCAATCCCACAGACAAAGACAAAAACCTATAGGATCTATATAGAGCATTCTTAATACTGAAATACCTACCCAAAGAAGTGAAAAAACAGATCAACAGAGCCAATACAGTACCCAGACATGAACTACTTCAAGACAGGCCCAAAAGAGAAAACAACAGAATTCCACTTGTCATCACCTACAGTCCACAATTTAAACCCCTGCAATGCATTATCAACAATCTACAACCTATCCTGGAAAATGACCCCTCTCTCTCTCTCTCTCTCAGAGGCCTTGGGGAAAGGCCAATTCTCTCCTACAGGCAACTCCCTAACCTCAAACAAATTGTTTTCAGTAACCATGCAGCATACCTCCATCATAAGCATCCAGGAATGCACCCCTGCAATTGGTCCCAGTGCCATCTACACTAGCAATTTCATCACTGGACATAACCACATCAGCCACCAAATCAGAGGCTCATTTAACTGAACACTAATGTGATCTATGCAATCAAATACCAAAATTGCCTTACTGCATTGTATATTGGCCAAACTGGACAGTCTCTACGGAAAGAATTAATAGACAGAAAATCAGATATCCGAAAAGGCAATACATAATACATGTTGGAAAACACTTTAATCTGCCTGGACACTCATTAATGGATCTCCAAGTCACCATTTTGTTTTAGGCCAATTCCACAAGCCAAATTCACAGAGAAGAGTTGGAACTTAACTTCATTCACAAGTTTAATTCTTATGAAAATGATATGAAGAGGGACATCAGCTGGCTCACACATTACCTTTCAAATCCTAATGACTTAACCAACCAACCAAACAAACAATGGAGGTGCTAATTGTTCTTATCGGCCTCTTGTAACTATTTGAACCAGACAACTCTGGTTGTCTCTCTTTTTTTCCCTCCCTCCTTTTTTCTCTTTTTTTCTACCTCTCCCTTCCTGTATTTATTCTTGGATCTGGACTTCTAATATTCCTGTCATCTGAAGAAGTGGGTTGTGCCCACAAAAGTTAATGATACCATCTACATGTTTTATTAGTCTTTAAGGTTCTACTAGTCTATTTGTTGTTGTTTTAAGTTTTTAATAATACACGTGAGCATGGATAACTCAGTGATTGGTGGACTGATTGAGGGACTCTATGAGATAACAAATATACAAATTTGGCAAAATGATCCTTTATTCTGACTGCACAGCCAGTAAATATGCACAAATGCATGGCAAATTCAGTTGATATTTCCACCCCAAAGTTTTTTTGCCTCATACACTTTTCAGACTGGGACACTTTTTAACCATTGAGCTATATTTTTAAATGGCACATGTGAATATTACTGTGATGCCTTGCATCTAAAACAAGAGTAGGCAAAAACCTCTCACCGGGCCAGATCCAGCCCACGAGGCAGTTCCAGGCCCCACCCCCTAGTGCAGGGGTCGGCAATCTACAGCACTCATGGTACACCTGCCAATTTTCAGCAGCATGGAGGAGGAAGCACAGCTCCACCCCTCCCCCACACAGTTGCTGGAGCATGCTCCCTCCTCCCTGCAGCAGGTTAGGCTGCGGTCGGAGGAGGCAGCACGGAGGCCATGCAGTCTGGGGCCAGCCTCAGAGGCTGGAGGTGCTGCTGCTGCAGCCATACATTCTGGGGCTGCATAGCTGCAGCCCCTCCAGCCTCTGGGGCTGGCCCTGGACCACGTGGCCACGGCAGTGGTGCCTCCAGCCTCCATGTTGGCCCCGGATCGTGTGGCTGCCGTGGCAGCATGGCACCCTCCGGGGTGGCTGGACAGCATGACTGCAGCCGTTGCTGCAAGGGGGCACAAAGCCAGGTAAGGTTCCCCCTCATGCCCAGATCCCTCCCCACCCAAGCTCCTCACTTCCCTCCCCGCCAAGACCTGGTACCCCCAGCTTGCTCTGACACCCTCCCCTGTTCTTGCACCCTCTTTCCTGGCCAGACATCCCACCCTGCTCCTTTATCCACATTGTTCCTTCACCCTCTGTCCTGGCCACACACTGCACTTTCCCTTGTTCCTGCTCCCTTCACCTGGCCAAACACCCTAGTCCCAGCCTACTTCTGCACCCCACCTCCTTCCCAGATCCTATACCTCATCCCTATCCTACTTGCTGGCAGCCCTGTGTCATATACTGTACCTCTCATTTTTGTCCCTACCCCAGAGCCTAAGGAAGTCCATAAAATCCTCTAACCCCAGAAAAGTAAATCTAGTCTATGGGGAGCCCTGAATCTCAGTTCCCCCTTCACATTTCCTCACCCCATGAGGTTGGGACAGCAGAGGAGTGAGATGTCCCAGCTGGGGCCACATCAGTGAGCATTGGAGGTTTTTGGAGGAGTTTTTTTGCTTTTCACTTTTGTGGTCCCCAATTGATTTTTCTGTGGGTCGGTGACCTCCAATCCAAAAAGGGTTCTCCGCCCCTGCTATATATAAAGAAAACATTGAAACGTTTTGTGTTGGGCATAATATTTTACTTTATTGAAAATGAAGTTTGATAAACTAACATGAGAAAGTTGAAACACTTACTCTGTTTCATAATTTAAATTAAACCGTTCTCACTAGTTGCAGATACAGTAAAGTCTTGGTTATCTGACCTAAACGGGACTGGAGGATGGTCGGATAACCGGAAATGTCGAATAATAGGGATGGTAGCGGCAGCTGGGGGCGGGAGGGAGCCTCCCAAGCAGGCTCTGCTCTTTGTCTCGGGGGCGGTTGGCGCGTGCGCTGCCCCCTCCCCGGCGGATTCCGGACACCATGTCCTCCCCCTTCCTCTTCTTCCCTCCTCCCCCGGGCCTCCTGGGCATGCCCAAGGCCTCAGCGCTCCTGCCTCTCCTCAGCCCAGTGGCGACCCCTCCCCTCATCATTCCTCCGCCCTCCCCCCCCCCGCCCTTCCTGCCTCGGCCTGGACTCCGGTCTGCCTGGACATGCCCAAGGGCCTGCGCTCCTGCCTCCCCTCACCACCACCTCCCCTTCCCTTCCTGCCTCGGCTCGGACTCCCTGCTTGCTCCGACTGGGAGCCGGGCTCGCTCCAAAGGGGTGCAGCTCCCTCGCTCCTCCCCTCCCCCAGCCTTCCCCTTCCTCTTTCTCGCCCGGATGAGCCCAAGGCCCTGGCGTTCCTGCCTCCTCTCGCCACACCCCCCCCCTTCCCTTCCTGCCTTGGCCCGGACTCCCTGCTTGCTCCAGCCGGATCCAGGCCTGCTCCTAAAAGCGGAGCCGCTAACGTGGCAGGACGGCCAGGATTGGGCCCTGAGTGGGACACGGGCCCAGCATACCTGAGCGCCAGGTGAGTCCGCAGCATGGGCGTGAGCTGCCCCAGGTGTGGGGTAGGGAGGTAGGGTTGCCGAGCCCACGCTGCATGCCATTGTGGTCTGAAGTGTCCCTGGAGCCCCATGCCGTCACGTGACAGGCAGCACCATCGGATAAAATGGAAGGTCGGATAGTGAAAGTTGGATAACTGAGACTTTACTGTAGTTGAGAAAATAAGGTCATCACACCCAGCCTGCCCTTGCCTCCCCACGTCCCTCTTTTCCCCTGGCTCATAGATCCATGAATAAGTTAAATCTCAGTGTGCCACTTCTGAAAGGTTGCTGACCCTTGCACTAAAAGGTAAGATCTGCATCTCTATTTATTTATTAATGAAGCTTTTTTAAGTAGGACTATTATTGATGTTTAAAAGTATTACCGGCACTTGGACCCGTACATAGAGGCGAATAAGTCAAATCTCAGCACTCCACCTCTGAAAAGTTGCTGACCCCTGCCCTAGCGCATTGCCTGGGAGCTGGAGATGCATGAGTCCTTTCAACTGCTTCTATTCAAAGGGCTTGTGCCTGCCAGACAGCTGCCAGGCAACAGGTTAGTAGTGGGGCCAGGAGCTACCAGCCATATTATGTGAATTCTAAGACTCCATCCCAGACAATTCCCCCAGCACTCTCCCATCTGTTCCAGGTCCCTTCCATTGTCCAGAAGTCAGGGGGCAGGGATCCCTGGCCAAGCAAAGCTCCCAGCAGGGTAGTTCTCAACCCCGACCCTTCCAGGTTGGCTCACAGCCATTTTGGAAATTTGTGAAGTGGCTCCCCCTTTCCAAAATTGTCCATCCCTGAACTAAATGCTAGGTAGGAAGATAATCCTGTAGCCTCTCAATTGTTGCACAAAACACTTGGGTCAGCAAACCGTGAAGTAATAACATAGTAGTCCTGAACTCTGCTTCTGAAAATTCAACTAAAAGCAGGCTTTAGTTCAAAGCTTGTCACAGTTTGTTCGAGAATATTCAGTAAAATCAATGAAAGTTTTTTACATGAATGGAGAACAAAATTTTAATCTTGGGATTTGAGTGGTCACAGTCAAGCTTTATTTCACCAGCAGAATATGAATAGAATAGCATCACCAATAAAAGATGCTACATCATCTACCCTTTCTCTCTCATATCCTGGCACCAAAAGGCTACAACAACACTGCAAACATTTTACTGCTGCAGAATTTATCTGGAGACAACTTTCTTCAGTTTTATTAAATAGGCAACAGTACACTACATTGTACAAATTATTTAAAAACAAATTAAAACCCATGGAATATAGGATTCTTCAGTGACACTCAATTTAAAAACTTTTTTTCTGTTCTCGTTTAGTGAACAGTTATTTAATATAATTACCACATTATGCAGTTGATTTACATATGCTAGATTGACGTATCAGTGTCTCAAGTAAAACTAACTTCAGACAACACTGCAGATGGCTGAGTGAGCCAAGCACAAGATGTTCCTTACTTAAATTGTCAGCATAAATAGAATAATATGGAGCCTAATATTTTCTATATAAGTTGCATGATTTTCCAGTTAATATTAGTTCAAAATATTTTTGTTCAAATGGTACATAGTCTTGAATTCCATATGTCTGAAAATGGAATTGGTGGAAAGCTTTGACCTTCAGAAAAAAACACCAGGCAGTGTTAAGAATCTTTTTAATGATGTATGTAAGTAGGGTAACACCTGATTATTGGTTATGTGATTCTGCCCAGTTTTCAACTTGAGTTCAAAGAGCTCAAATGACTTGTCCACAATCACACTCTGAATAAGTGGGTCATCCTGACTTAAACCCAGCAACCTTTTGGCTCCTAATTCTTTTCTTTGTAATGTGGTCCACATGGATAACTAGACGTTTACTTGGGAAAGTTTCATTTTAGGTAAAGATTTTGAATGAATGAAGGAGGAGCATGCAGTACATAGAATAATTAAGCAGTGCTTTTAACTTCAGCACTTTATTGGCTTCCATCTTTCCACATCAAATTTGGGATCCTGGTGCTCCCTGTTAAAACTACCTCTGTGGTGTTCAACACACTAGCCACATGTTACTGTTTGGCTGGCTGAGTATGGCTGGTTGGCTTGAACTATGTGGCACAAGATAGTTAACACCAAAGCATACTGAAAAGCTTCAAAAAGATCTCACAAAACTAAGTAACTGGGCAAAAAAATAGTAAATGAAATTTAATGTTGCTAAATGTAAAGTAATTCACATTGGAAAAAATAATCCCAACTGTACATAGAATATAATGGGGGCTGATTTAGCTACAGCTAATCAAGAGAGAGCTCTTGGGTCATTGTGGATAGTTCTCTGAAAACATCCACTCAATGTGCAGCGGCAGTCAAAAAAGCAAATAGAATGTTAGGAATCATTAAAAAAAGGATAGCGAATAAGACAGAAAATATCTTATTGCCTCTATATGAAACCATGGTACGTCCACATCTTGAATTCTGCATACAGATGTGGTCATCTCATCTCAAAAAGATATACAGGCAGTCCCCGACTTACGCGGATCCGACTACGAACGGGGCTTTTCTCGCCCCGGAGCTCGCGGGCGGCGGGACCGCCCAGAGTGCAGCGGTCCCGCCACCGCGTCCTCCGGGCCGAGAAAAGCTGCTCCGGGTCTCCCTGGTGTGCTGGGGGGGACTCCCCAGCACAGCAGGGAGACCCGAGCAAAGCCGCACAGGTGGCGGGACCCCGCTGCCCGTGCGGCTTTGCTCCTTTGCCCCGGAGCAAAGCCGCACAGGTGGCGGGGTCCCCCGCCTCTGCGGCTTTGCTCCTGTCTCCCTGCTGTGCTGGGGGGGGGGACTTCCCCAGCACCAGCTGGGAGACAGGAGCAAAGCCGCAGGGGCGGCGGGACCTCTGTGTCTCCGCGGCTTTGCTCGGGTCTCCCTGGTCTGCTGGGGGGGAAGGGGCGCAGCTAGTGCGCCCCCCCCCCCAGCCGACCAGGCTTTTGTTGCGGGACGCCTGAGGTAGAGCAGTTGGGGTGCTGCCGGGTTGGTCCTGCGGGGACCTACCCGGCAGTGCCCCAGCTGTTCTGTCCCAGGAGTCCAGATTCAGCCGCTGTTGAAACTGATCAGTGGCTGATTCCAGGAAGCCGGGGGCAGAGCAACTCTGCCTAGGGCTTCCTGTAGTCAGCCGCTGATCAGTTTCAGCAGCGGCTGAATCTGGAGCCAGTTCCGACTTACATACAAATTCAACTTAAGAACAAACCTATAGTCCCTATCTTGTACGTAACCTGGGGACTGCCTGTATTGGCATTGGAAAAGGTTCAGAAAAGGGCAGGAAAAATTATTAGGGGTTTGGAACGGGTCCCATATGAAGAGAGATTAACAAGACTGGGGACTTTGCAGCTTAGAAAAAAGGAGACTAAGGGGGGATATGATAGAGGTCTATAAAATCATGATTGGTGTGGAAAAAGTGAATAAGGAAATGTAATTTATTTATTCCTATAATATAAGAACTAGGGGTCACCAAATGAAATTAATAGGCAGCAAGTTTAAAATGAACAAAAGGACGTTTTTCTTCACTCAGCGCACAGTCAACCCGTGGAACTCCTTGCCGGAGGATGTTGTGAAGACTAGGACTGTAACAAGATTCAAAAAAGAGCTAGATAGATTCATGGAGGTTAGGTCCATCAATGGCTATTAGTCAGCATGGGTAGGAATGGTGTCCCTAGCTTTTATTTGTCTGGAAATGGATGACCAGAGAGGGATCACATGATTACCTCTTGTGTTCCCTCCCTCTGGGGCATCTGGCATCAGTCACTGTCAGCAGACAGGATATTGGGCTAGATGGATGTTTGGTCTGACCCAGTATGGTCATTCTTACGTTCTTATGCTAATTGGCAAGTTGAATCTGGCTAAATCCACTGTAGTACTACATAGTAATCACGATAGTGGTTACTGCTTCAGAACTGGTTGGACACCACGGCTTTATATAGTCTTGCTCCCCTACTTCTTTTTTTCAATATTCTATCTTCAGTTCTCTCTTATAACAACCTTCCACTCTCAGCTTTGTAACTTTTTTCATGTTGCTTGAAGCAAACTTGTTTGTCTGACATCAAACATCCATCAAATCCTTCTTTAAAAGGAACTTATTTTAAAATATTTTATTTCCTCACCAGTATTTGTTTCTTCTCATAAATTATGTTTCCTGTATCTTATACATTTTTTTGGAAATCAAATTTATCTTGTTCTCTGTTGTAAAGTTTGTATTTTCTTTAACTCTGTAAGTTTGTGGCTTTTTATAAAGGAATAATAATAGCCTTACTATATTTCAATTTAAAACAAAAAACAGGACTATGTAGCACTTTAAAGACTAACAAGATGGTTTATTAGGTGATGAGCTTTCGTGGGCCAGACCCACTTCCTCAGATCAAATTGTGGAAGAAAATTGGCACGACCATATATACCAAAGGTCTGAGGAAGTGGGTCTGGCCCACGAAAGCTCGTCACCTAAACCATCTTGTTAATCTTTAAAGTGCTACATAGTCCTGTTATTTGTTTCAGCTAGACCAGACTAACACGGGTACATATCTATTACTATTCTACATTTCAGTTAGGCAGATACCAGACCATTCTGAGGTTTAAAGAACGTAAATCAATCCCTTAAATTTCACTAAACACACTAAGAAATGGAGTAATTGTATAATTCACTCATAATGATCAACCTCACTTGAGGTGGTCTACTTCTTTTGGTCAACTATGTATGATAAATAAGCATTCTGGATCACTTGCATCTGGAGTATCCAGGAAATAGCTATGTGTTTAATAGGACTTCAAGTTTTAAAATTAGATTAATGAAGGGCAAACATGTACCTTTAATAGAAGGGCAAACACATTCTAATCTATTTTTACAGATGATTCTTCTGCCATTTGTCTGTTCTCTGCATAACCATAAATAATCTTCAGCATTGCTCCAGCACTGATGACAACCATGGAATCTATTTGCAGACATAGCTAGGTTGTTTTTACCACAGGTTAGTGTTAGATAACAGGGTACAATAAAAGCTCACAGTTGGAAATGGAGGTGTCATAGCTCCTTCTCCACTCTGCCACGATAAATGCAGAAGTGGGGGCCAGCAAAAGTACCCCAAAACCAGGAGTGGTCTGAGGCGGGCTGCGGCAGCTGGCGCCCCAGGCGGAACGTGCGATCGGCTCCCCCGCCTGCAGAGCCATCAATAGACTGACGTCATCATCGGGCGCCCCATTGAAGGCGGCGCCCTAGGCGATGGCCGAGTCCACCTATAGTCACGGGCCATCCTTACCCAAAACCTTATCTACCAGGCTTTGGTATAAAACTCCCCCCCCCCCCAAATCTTAACAACCTAGATTTTGGGGATAAAATCTCTGCTGCCACCACCCAAATATTAATAAAGCAACCAGGGAGAGACTACTTGGGAAATCTCACCCCTAAAGTACAAACCAGGACACAAAAATTAACCAATACCAGGTTAATAAAAAGAAAAAAGAAAGTACTTTTATTATCCCCACAATATTCCTGTTGCAAGCATAATGACTGGATGGAAAAGTAACAAAATAGTATA
Organism: Pelodiscus sinensis; assembly: GCF_049634645.1. Lineage (NCBI taxonomy): Eukaryota > Metazoa > Chordata > Testudines > Trionychidae > Pelodiscus > Pelodiscus sinensis. The sequence goes on from NC_134718.1 coordinate 41,805,855, forward strand.
CTCATGGAGGAGAAATTTACCATGGGCCAGGACTTTAGTTACAAAGGAGAACGTAAATCATTTTTTAAATGCACAGACATCAGATCCCATTTCCCAAACCATAAAACAATAAAACCTAACGGATTTATCTAAACTTTATTCTACTTATAGACCGTGAAGAGTATTTTCTTAGAGGGAGACATCCTGTCCCCTTCAATAGCCGGAGAGAACTATGCAAGACAAAGGAGGGAAAAAACCAAAAATTCCTTTGTCCCAGTTTGAAATTCCTACCTACATTTCTATTGGCTGCCTGCCACCTGGTTTAGACAAGGGACATATTTAACCCCTTAGTCCCCAGGATGCTGGCTAACCCTCATGATCATGACAGGTTGTTTACAATTCTGAAATATTTGTAACTCCACATGGTTGTTTTTTCAAGTTTACAACTGAACATTGACTTAGAAAAATAGAACACTAGAACTGGAAGGGACCTCGAGAGGTCATCAAGTCTAGTCCCCTGCCGTCACAGCAGGACCAAGCACCATCTAGATCATCTTGATAGATGTCTATTTAACCTGCTCTTAAATATCTCCAGAGATTGAGATTCCACAACCTCTTTAGGCAACTCATTCCAGGGTTTAGCCACCCTGACAGTTAGGAAGTTTTTCCTAATGTCCAACCTAAACCTCCCTTGCTGCAATTCAAGCCCATTGTTTCTTGTCCTATTCTCAGAGGTCAAGGAGAACAATTTTTCTCCCTCCTTGTGATACCCTTTTAGATACCTGAAAACCACTATCATGTCCCTTCTCAGTCTTCTCCTTTCCAAATTAAACAAGCCCAATTCTTTCAGTCTTCCTTCATAGGTCATGTTCTGTAGACCTTCAGTCATTCTTGTTGTTCTTCTCTGGACCTTCTCCAATTTCTCCATATCTTTCTTGAAATGTGGTGCCCAGAACTGGACACAATACTCCAATTGAGGCCTAATCAGCGCAGAGTAGAGCAGAAGAATGACTTCTCGTGTCTTGCTCACAACACTCCTGTTAACACATCCCAGAATCTTGTTTGCTTTTTTTGCAACAGCATCACACTGTTGACTCATATTTATTTTGTGGTCCGCTATGACTTCTAGATCCCATTCTGCAATACTCCTTCCTAGACAGTTGCTTCCCATTCTGTATATGTGAAACTGATTGTTCCTCCTAAGTGGAGTACTTTGCATTGGTCCTTACTAAACTTCATCCTATTTACCTCAGATCATTTCTCCAGTTTGTCCATCATTTTGAATTATGACCCTATGCGCCAACTATCTTCCAGATGCAACTCCTCCCAGCTTGGTGTCATCTGCAAACTTAATAAGTGTACTGTCTAGTCTATGCCAATATTTAAATAGTTGATGAAGAAGATATTGAACAGCCCCAAAACTGACCTCTGCGGAACCCTACTTGTTATGGCCTTCCAGCATGATTGTGAACTGTTAATAACTACTCTCTGAGAAGAGTTATCCAGCCAGTTAAGCACCCACATGATAGTAGCCCCATCTAAGTTGTATTTGCCTAGTTTATTGTTAAGAAGATCATGCAAGACCGTATCAAATGCCTTACTAAAGTCTAGGTATACCACATCCACCGCTTCTCCCTTATGCAGAAAACTCGTAATTTTATCAAAGTTAGCTATCAGATTGGTTTGACATGATTTGTTCTTTACAAATCCATGCTGCTGTTACCTATCACCTTATTATCTTCCAGGTGTTTGCAGTTGAATTCCTTAATTACTTGTGCTATTGTCTTTCCAGAAGTTAAACTGACTAGTCTGTAGTTTCCTGGGTTGTTCTTATTTCCCTTTTTATATATGGGCACTATATTTGCCATATTCCAGTTTTCTTTCAGACTTAATATAGCTTCAAAACTTTATGAAAGGAAAATGCTGTTTTCCTTTTTATTTTCTAGTAGTTAACATTTAATATAATGCTGTACTGTATTTTCTGCTTTTTAAAATCTCTGGTTGCTGCCTGATTGTGTATTTCTGGTTCCAAATGAGGTGTGTAGTTGACTGGTTAGTTTGTAACTCTAGTATTCATAACTCTGAGTTTCTACTGTATTAAAAATGCTTGAGCCCTGGTTCTAGCTAAATTATAGCTACAATATTTGCCATTATAGACAAGGCCAGAGAAGCAGAGAGATTGTAGAATCTGAGTTTGGTACAATTTGAATTCTAGAACTGAGAACCTGTATACTGGTGATAGTAGCCTGTTGTACCTTGCAGGGTTTTTGTTAGTGGTCTGTATATATTAATGACATCTTCTCCCTCTTATGTGCAGGGGTGCTGGAACAATGTATACAGGCGGGGTACTGAGAGCTATTGAACCAAACTGTAAACCCTGTATATAATGGAAACATCACTTCAAGCTAGGTGGTGCTGCAGTACTCCCTGCACTCCTAGTTCCAGCACCTCTGCTTGTGTGTGTGGGAGGGCGGTTGGTTTTTTTTTTTTTTTTTTTTTTTTTGGTGCACTACATCATTTACTCCGTTTCCATTATGACACTTTTGTATTTTTTCTGTCTGGTTTCAACTTTGATAAACGTTATAACATGCAGATAGCCTTCTTTGAACTCAGTTGATTTTTCCAATTTACTCATCAACTGGAGCTCTGTAATTTACTGACAGCATCTGTACTCTTAGTTGATAAACGTAAGTTCTCCCAGAAGCATTCCTAGACTGAATTCGGGGCTTTCCATTTAGCAGATTGTACTATGGGCATACCATGTGAGAACTTCTGTAATTAATGAATAAGTCAGGAAAAGATGTGCATCATAAAGCTATTAGGGTTGTCTTGTATTCATTGTGTATCACTGGGCTAAGAATGCACACTCTGATCACTATTAGATTGTTTAAAAATATGAGACAGTTTGGAGCATTGCAGAGACACTCCCATGTTTTTTTTAAAATGATCTGTAGCAAAACAGACGATATCTTTTAAATGAATTATTACTGTTAACAAAAAGGAAAATTCACTCCCTGACAAACCTGCCATTTGAGAAGGGAAGATAAGTAGAAGTGACATTCTGCATTTAAATAATTGAGAAAAGCAACTAAATTTATATGGGAGTTTTTGGTGAGTACATATTAACTTATTTTCAAGAAAATATAATTTTGTTTAACTCTCAAGTCAGGGTTAGGGTCCCATAGTATAAATTGCTCTATAAACACATAGGAGTATGTAGTCCCTGACCCAAAGCATTTACATTTTATTTGGTTAGCATATAGTGTCCAGGAATTTCAGATGAAAATTCAGTATTGCCAGAACTGAGGTTGGTCCCCTTCAAGAGATCAAAATTATGAGTTTTTTTAAAAAGATAATAGAATGAATAAGCAATCTTTTTTTAAAATGTTACTGCCCCCGCTCATCCTGAGGGAGAGAGACACACACATTTAGTGTTGCCCACTCTCCCAAAAGTATTGGTCCCTGGTGCAGGGGCTCTCACCCCCACATCTGCCCATCTCCTGCCCAGCAGTTGATCCTCACCTCCACTCCTCCCTCAGTTTGGCCTCATCATCCCCTCCTCAACTAGTTCAGCACCCAGTCCCTTCTTAGTTCAATTCCTTCAGTTCTCCTTACCTTCACTTCTTCTGTAGATTCTTCATCCTCCTCTCTAGGTCTTTGAGCTGGAGGCTACAGCAGACTTCTCTCTTCTCTTTCCCACTCTTGGGGGTGATAACTACTTGGAATCTTCAGCCTCCGCTACCTTCCTCCAGGCTAGAAGCTGGAGTGGGAGGAGTAGAGGCATTGTCCTGTTCATATTTCTCTCAGGAGAGGAAAGAGGAGGGAGTGGAGCTGTGCTAGACTGATGCCCTCTGCTCCACTTTCCCCTTCCCTGAGAACAGTGAGTGAAGAGGAGAGACTCTGTTGACTTTCCACAGGGCTGAACTTCTCAAGGGGGCTGGAGCTCCTTGCATCATTGCTAAACAAGCTCCAGAACCCTTTAAAATTCCATTTTTCTTAAAGAAATCACAAGGGTTGACAGCAGTGATTTGATAAAAATATCCTTCTTCCAGGGAAATGGTTTGCTGCTGATCTCTATTCTCCACTCCCTCCTTTTTAAATAGCAGTGATTTTAGACCAGACTATTTTCTGCAGACTGTCCTTCCTCCCTCTATCTATCCTGACCTCAACTTTCTTTCCTGCAGATTGGCCTTCTCACTAGACCCCATGTAACATGCCAGGATGGTGGGTGGAAAATGTGGAGAATGGTATGGAGATTGATTTCTCAGAGAAAGGGGAGTTATGTGAAATTCCTGGACAGAGTCTGAAAACAAAAAGAAAGACAAGCTTGGGCAAATCTACATTACAAAATTAAGTTGACCTAACTTGTGATGGTTCATAGCCACTGCGATAAGTGAATCAATTTTACACATCTACACTATGTCCCTCCATTTAACTGGTAGCATGGGGCATTATGAGATGATTTCGGAAATGAAGCAACGCTGACATTGTGCAACCTAACTACATTGACTTACATGCTAAACCTCTTGCACTGGCAGAGTTACTAGGTTGGTGTAGTTGGTGAGTTACATCAGTGGGAGCTACATTTTAGTGTAGAGTAGATAAGGTCTTAGATAAATGTAATTTTGTTTTAACTCATAGGGATGAGGAGAATGGGATATTGAAACTTACCTAAAATCTATTTCACACTGCATTTCAAATCCCAGCTCTAATTCACTGTTTACAGTGAAAAAAGAATTGCAGGGCAGAATGAAATAAAATTCTTTCTCTCTTAATTCTCTTACTTTCTACCTGCAACAAGATGTTTTAGACTATTTCATCTCTGTCTGTTGAATCAGATTCAATCAAACAATAAAAATCAGCAAGTTTCTTTTTATTGAGTGAGGGGTTAATATTTTATTAAACAGTGCTAAACAGAGAACAGTACTAACAGAACAAGCAGTTAAAATTAACTTTTAAAACTGTGTATGTTCTAAGTTTGTTTGACTGTTCAGATCTTAATTTCAGTTTTTATCTTTATAACAGTTTGGATTTAGATGGAGACATGAGAAAGAAGTAGTTTCAGGAAAAGGTAATATATCCTTTTTTGTATCACAGTTCTTCCTTGGTTAGTTGTTTTTGGTGTTCTATTGCTACCTTATTTGTGAAAGTGGAGGTAACAGATGAGAGTCTTTCCAAAATATTGACAATAATGACTAATAGTTCTTAGCAATTGCTTTATATCATTTTATATTTTCAGAGTGCTTACTCATCTACATTAGTAATGATTTAGGAGAACTGCGCTTTGTTTTAATCTTGCAGAATATCTGCACAACATGAAATTTCATGCTCATTGACCTTAAATGGCACTGACTAATAGCTGGTGGTTCTTCACTGCTTTTATTCGGTACTTTGTATAGTTAAGGATGCACTTATACGCTCCCAAATATAAAACGTTGTGTTAAAGTGCTTATTATTTTTCCGGACTTCAGCCAGTTAAGCTGAAATTTTTCAGGCAAAGTGTCTGCCTCAGGCTGAAGTGCTTTGGTAAATTTTAGTCAAAATGGTGGTATTTTCCAAGGATGAAGTTAGGGAAAAGTAAGGGATTTTTTGTCCATATGATTAAACTGTACAAAACAAAAATTTTTACAATCATTTCGTTGTCTCACAGTAATCTGTAACTTTAAAAAGGAGTAGACTTGTGTCGCCTCAGGGTATGTCTACACTTGCACCATCTTTCGAGAGAGGAGGCAAATGCAGTTGAGCAAAATTGCAAATGATGCGCGGATTTGAATTTCCCGTGCTTCATTTGCATAATTGCGGACTGCTGCTATTTCGAAATACCCTATTTCAAAATAACAAACGGTGTGTAGACATGGTTATTTTGAAAAAACCCTTTCTTTCAAAATAACTGGTAAACCTCATTTTTTGAGGAGTAAGTGTTATTTCAAAAGAAGGGCTTTCTTTCAAAATAACCGCATCTACACAGCATTTGTTATTTCGAAATAGGATATTTCAAAATGGTTGCGGTCTGCGATTATGCAAATGAAACGCGGGAAATTCAAATCCGTGCTTCATTTGCAATTTCGCTCAGCTGCATTTGCATCCCTCTCTCGAAAGAGAGTACAAGTGTAGACATACCCTTAGAGACTAAGAAAAATATATGTATAGCATCATGAGCTTGAATTTGGCCAATGGGTGGGCTTTTATCTAGAGATGTGTCTAGACTACATGGCTCCGTCGACGGAGCCATGTAGATGAGTTTACTAGACATAGCAAAATGAAGAGGCGATTTAAATAATCACTGCTTAAGTTACATAAAAATGGCCACCGCGCTGTGCTGATCAGCTGATTGTCGGCACAGCGCGGTAGTCTAGATGGGGATCAGCCGACCCCAGCACCCTTTGTCATCAGATCCTTTATGCCTCATTCAACGAGGCTTACAGGATCTGACAACAAACGGTGCTGGGGTCGGCTGATCCCCATCTAGACTACCGCTCTGTGCCGACAATCAGCTGATCGGCACAGCGTGGCGGCCATTTTGATGTAAATGAAGCGGTGATTATTTAAATCGCTGCTTCATTTTGCTATGTCTAGTAAACTCCGTCGACGGAGCCATGTAGTCTAGACATACCCTAGGAGTCCTTTGCTGCTCTTGTGAAAATATGTCTAAATGTGGCCTTTGACAAAGCTTAGTTTGCATATGCTCACTAGAGTTTTGCTTGAGTGTAGAAGCCAGCTTCTCTACCTGTTCTGTCAGCATTTAGCATGTTCTAACCCAGGACTGCAAGAGCTAAAAAGATCTTTTGCCGCAATTATTCCAATTACTTCAGGCTTGGACTGTGGTGCCAGGCACAAAAAATGAGAGCAGGGAGATTCTCTATCATGTGGGCCTTGTGCTCCCTCTTCTGGTATCCAGACAGCATGAAGGAAGAATTAACCTGGCATGAATGCAAAGGAACAAGAACTGGGACCTGTGTGTGTATTTTTGGGGTTTTAGGAAGGGAGTAAACTATGACAAGGAGGTGGGGGTGGAAGTGAGGGCTGTGAGATATTGGCGGTGGAAGGTTTGGACTAGGTGGGAAGTCTGAGATTGGAGACTAGGACTAGCTGAGCAAGAAGACAGTGAGACTGGAATTAAGAAGCTAGGGTAGGGAGAAAATGGGAGATTTGGATGAGGAATTTAGGGATGGGATGAATGAGTGGATGGAGAGGGAGAAGAGACAGGATTGGGACCGAAGTGATTAGGTTTGAGAAAAACCACTGGAGAGAGTCTGTGACCAGTGGAGAACATTGCTTTCCAGAGACCAGAATAAAATCCAAGGTTTCTGTGTTGGAGTATTTCTCTTCTATCAGAAAAAATATGTAACACCCATTGGCAGAATATGTGTCTGCTCCTCTATTGCCATAATAGAATGCTACTGCTGTCAAGTTATTCTGTTAACTCAAGATGTAGAGAGGACTTTTCTGTGAATCTAATGGTTCCAGTGCTGGCAGTGGCTGAGATTATATGTCACATGTTGATGTTTACTGACAATGGAGAAAACAAGTTAGATCTCTTTGCATACAGAGAAAATCCTTATGATTGCAGGCCTTCAAGGAATAGGAACCAAAGTGCATGAATAGTACCTACATTAGCACATGTTTAGTAGAATAAGTATTTCCTTCCTTTCTATAACCCTGCCTGCATACCTACCTACCTACCTACCTACCTACCTACCTACCTACCTACCTACCTATAATTTGCTGGTAAAAATGCTTCACAGTTTAAAATTGGGAGAACATTAGTTCTCTTTACTGATTGAAACTGAAATCATTTATTTTTGGAGGAAGTGGTCTTTTCAGTAATGAAGCTTGGAAATTACACCATTTCAACTCCTCCATTTTTATTCTAGGAAGGAGGCAATGACCTGCAGTTAGGATTTATAGACATGCTTTCTCTGAAAAAATGAATTCACCAATAGGAATTTATATTTCAGGCATTTATAACATTATATTTCTGTACTAGAATTTGTTTGCTAAAGTGATTATTTGCAATTGCAGAGTTCAATAATAAGAAAAATCAGAAACCCTATTTTCAGTAAATGTGCCCTATACCTTCAGTAGGATAACTGTAGGTGGAGACTCTTTCAACCATTTTATATTTGAAATTGCGTGTTAAACTGCGATAAAAAGTTAAAAAATGTATTTAAAACCATTCTTTCCTAAATGTTAATTAAAGGAATAAAGTTATTCCATAATGACAACCAAAGCTTAAGCAGCATTGAGCAATAATCCACTTTACCACTAAGGGGCACAAGAATTCAATATTATACAGTGCAGTAGAAATTGTATTATATAAATAAAATAAATGTTACATTTTTCCTTTACATTCAGGATTTGTTTTTATTTTTTCCCTCTTTAAGTCCATCTTTTTCTTTTGGTATTATGAAGGAAAATCATGTCTAGTAACCAAAATGTGTCTTAGAACTAAATTATACCTAAAGCTCTGCAGATCCACGGGTATCTGCATCCACAGATGTGGATGCGGATATCCATGGCTAATTTTTGTAGAGATGGATGCAGATATCAATTTTGTATTCTTAACCCTGCAAATTTGTGGATATCCACTTTATGTGGATATCTGTGCATCATTTTTGCAGATGCAGATGCCAATTTTGTATCTAAGAATTTTAAGAGGTGGTTACTTGACTAATCATGTAGTCAATACAATTTGTATTGACTACATGATTAGTCGATAAGGGAAGGCACTCTGTCCCAGCTCTGCCAGTCCAGAAGCTACCCCTGCTGTGGCTCTGCAGTTTAAATGTAGTAAGAGCTGGGACCGCTGCGGCTCTGCATTTTAAATGCAGTATGAGCAACCTGCAGTGCCACAGTGCAGAGCTGCAGTGGTCCTAACCAGGACTAGCCAGGCCTGAGCCAGGCTTGCTCAGACCTGGCTTGTGCTGGCCAGCCCCATCCACCACGAACAGAGGTTGCACTAGAATCCCCATGGACAGGGGCTGCTGCCAGAGCAGCATCTGGGGCAGTGCAGGCGGCACCACTTTTAAGCCTGCTCCCCCCAGCACTGGCTCCTGTTCCCCCCACTGCTTGCTGCTTCCGATACACAGGCTATGTCTACACTACAGGGGTTTTCTAGGATACCTGAAGTATCCTGGAAAAACTCTTCTGTATGCAGGGAACCTGTCTTCTCTTCCAAAACAAAAAAAACACGGAAGAGCAGACACACTCTTTTGGAAGCCCTGTCTTCCTCCTTCCTTCTGAAAAAGGAAGCTTTTCTGAAATTTGCCCCAGTGTAGACAGGCCAAATTTCAGAAAAGCATTTTCGAAAAAACTATTGGATAAAGGTACGCAAATTGCGGAGCAACCTTTCTCTGATAGATCATTGTAGTGTACACATAGCCAGAGGCAGCAAGATGGGGGAGGCAAAGCGAGTAGACAAGTAGTCGACTTGAGTAGGCTTAGGCTTATCGGGTAGCTGACTACTCATCTACTGCTTACAACTACTCGCTTATTTACATCTGTGCAGGGCTTTAATCATATGTATACATAGTGACCACTAATAATAGTAATGTGTATGTCTAATTTCAGTATATCTTTTAACTATGATCATAAACAAGCACAGAGTTTATACTTTAAACTTTTACTAATCTTTGTAATGTAAGAGAATTTGTTTGATTGATACATAGTAGCAAACACTTTTCAATGACTAGATTTGTCTTTTGACTAACACCCAAGTTTCAGATACAAATGGTCTATGTAGGTCAATTGCAGATAGTCAAACCAAGAAATGCATTAAACTATAATGGAAGTGTGTATTTAGCTCCCAGAATAATAGCTTAAACCAGAGGTTCCCAAACTTTTTGACACGGGGACCAATAAATCCATTCACGAACTTTTGGAGGACTGGTAACAGTCATTTGCATATTCACATATTCATTAATCAGATGATAAATATTCAAATAAGTTGTTTCTGGTCCTCCCAAACCCCACAGTGCCAGCTTTAGCAAAGCTTTTGATATGGTCACCCACAATATTCTTGCCAGCAAGTTAAGGAATATGGATTGGATAAATGGACTGTAAGACAGACAGAAAGCTGGTTAGACCAGGGTTTCCCAAACTTTTTACTTTAGTAGGAACCCTTTTTTTTTCAGTACAGCTTTTTGCATCCCAAAAATATAAACACATAAAAAACAAACTGAGAAAATGCCAGACATATAACATGTCTGTATTTTCTCATTAGGTAAGTTTTATTATTATTAGATGTATCAGTTTGCAGTTTCGAACTGCCTGGCTGCTAAATGTGCTCAGGCTGCATGAGTGTGTCTACCAGCCAGACAGTTTGCAACTACTCGAGGGTTTGTGTGTGTGGGGTGGGGGAATAGAATCCCCGGGCTTGACTAACTCATGCTTTGTGCTTTGCACTTTGCAGGGGTGGCCCGCGCCCCGAGATCTACATATGGCTGGGTCAGTCCCGCTCCTTGCAGGCCAATTCATTCCTCCCAGCTCCGCCTCTGGCCAGCTCCACTTCTCCCAACCTCCTCCTGGGCAGCCCACATCCATCCCTCCTTCTGGCGGCCTCTTCTTCCCCCCCCCCCCATCTTCCCTGGCCAGTTCCCTGCCCCCAACCTTGCGCCCCTCAGGCAGCCCTGCTTCCACCGCCCCCTCCCCCCCAATCTCCCCAGCCTGTCCCGATTCCCCCGTCCAGTGCTGCTTCCAGTGTCTGGCTCTCCCCTCCTCCTCCTCTCCCACCTCCCCTAGCTAGGACTCTGCCAGGAGCCTGGCTGCAGACTCCGCGCAGACCGGCAGAGGCTGGCAGAGGGCTTGGGGGACCCGGCACCACACAGACACTCCGGGAACGCAGAACACCCCAGCAACCACTTTGAGGCCCGGTAGTTTTTTCCTGTGGCCCGGTACCGGGCCACAGCCCATAGTTTGGGAAATGCTGGCTTAAACCATCAGTGAGCATTTGTAGTTGAGAGAAATGTTATACTATATGTCCCAACTACTAATGGCATAACTACATGTAACTATATATAATTATAATGTGTAATAATTATTTAATTATGCTATAGAAACAAACCATCTAGAAAGAAAAATATGCACTATAGACGTTGAACTCTAAATATACCAACTTGGCGCATGGCCCTATATAATCATACTACCTCATGCACAACATAACCAGCATCACTCTGAAGCCTAGAATGTTTGAGTCAGTGGGAAATGATGCAAACAGATACATATATGATTGATTTTGAATATCACCAGATTCTGTGATCACTGGGATTCACAGCCTGTCACCTAACCACTTCTACATATAACCTGACGTGTCAGCAGCAAAATGAACAGAAGCGATGTGTAACTGTTAATAGTGGAGGAGGGCATAATTTAAAGGTTCTGGTGTGTAACATGGCAGCAAAAGTGATGCATGGGAAGGAGCACGCTGTGATGTATGTTAGTCTATTATTTTTTGTCAAGTCCAAATTTCTTGATCAAGGTATAGTCAAGGCCTAGACTCCTGAGAAAATAATAAATAAATAAAAGTAACAATTATTATTATGATAAATAAAAAGATGTCAGGTCTGTTCAAAAGCATCTGGTGGTCTGGATTTGACCCACAATCTGCCTATTGACTACTCTTGTGCTAAACTGTCTTGTATGTTACTGTATCAGTCTTAGGGCTTGTCTTCATGTAGCATTGGGTATTAAAATGCTCCTACACCAAAAGAAGAACTTCTGTCAGGTGTAGTTAATCCTGCTCCCCATCATAAACTCTCCCACCAACATAGTGCTTGTGATGGGGTGCAATCACAGCAGTCCCCTTCAGATTGTTCTCCAGTCTGCTGATCATGCCACTGATACCCACTTCTTGCTCTCTGTGGCTCCCCATCACTCTGTCCTGCTGGACCAGATCCTCTGGTCTCCCCAGAAAAGAAACAGAGTTGGGCTTGCCACCCCCATAGGGAGCAATGCAAACACTGAACCACTTCAGCTCTAGGAGGCATCAGTTCTAAGAGCCTAGCACTTAGGAAACCAAGCCCCAAATAGAACTCCCCCTCAAATAAATCCATCTTAAATCCAAAAAGTTTACACAGGGAAAATTTGTAGGTTAGCTCAATGAAAGAGAGAGATGCACAGTGGTTGATTTCTCCCCCCCCCCCCCTTCTCCCGGTAACAATTATTTATGCTGGACTTGATAATAAACAAAAGCTTTTATTAAGTATAAAAAGTAGGATTTAAGTGTTTGCAAATGAAAACAGATCAAAGTAAGTTACTAAATTAAAATGAATAGAAAACACATAGCTAGTTTTTGGAGTCATGAAACATAGTTGTAGCTAACTTCCAAAAAAATCTGGCTGTTTTCTATTATATATATGGTATAAACTTCTGCTTACTGATTGTTCCTTCTTTATGACCGAAAGGAAAAATACACCTTTTTTCTGATGTAGTCAATTTTGAATCATTATTTAAATGGAAGTTCTGTTTTCTTTGTTTCAAGCATTAGCATTATAAGTGGTTTTATACTTCAGAACTGAAGTATCTGAGGACACTGTCAATCCATTGGTTAGCAGCTTAGGCAGAACATTTGAGGTTAAGCTTTTGAAAACAGTAATGGAGGTGAGCCTATTAATACAGATCCTAGTCACCAGCTCGGTGTATGAATGTATCCCCTACCAACTGGATGTGCGTTGTCTGTATTAAGTCTGTTATTAGAAACACAGTGATGTCAACAACATTGAATATAAGTAGACTGTTTAAATACTAATGTCAAAATTATTTAATATAAGAAAACAAGAAAGATCTTAAATAAGGTTTTCATATTTTTACTCATTATGTTGGGTCTTAATTCTTTTTTTTTTTTTTTTTAATTGTAGGAAAAGAAGGAAAACAAAATGTGTCTAGAATATCTCAGAAAGCAAATTGTTGCCAATAGGAAAGGAAAGGAAGAATGCAGTTAATATACAGGCATTTTATTTTTGAACAAAATTACAGGCAGTCCCCGGGTTACATACAAGATAGGGACTGTAGGTTTGTTCTTAAGTTGAATCTGTATGTAAGTCGGAACTGGCGTCCAGATTCAGCCGCTGCTGAAACTGACCAGCAGTTGACTACAGGAAGCCCGAGGCAGAGTTGCTCTGCCCCGGGCTTCCTGGAATCAGCCGCTGATCAGTTTCAACAGGCTGAATCTGGACACCAGTTCCGACTTACATACAGATTCAACTTAAGAACCCCAGGCGTCCCCAAGTCAGCTGCTGCTGAAACTGATCAGCGGCTGATTCCAGGAAGCCTGGGGCAGAGCAACTCTGCCTCGGGCTTCCTGTAGTCAGCGCTGGTCAGTTTCAGCAGCGGCTGACTTGGGGACGCCTAGGGCAGAGCAGCTGGGGTGCTGCTGGGTTGCTCCAGTAGCGCCGCTCCTCGGCGCTACTGGACCAACCCAGCAGCACCCCAGCTGCTCTGCCCCAGGCGTCCTGATTCAGCCACTGCTGAAACTGACCAGGCTGAATCAGGACGCCTGGGGCAGAGCAGCTGGGGTGCTGTCGGGTTGGTCCAGTAGCGCCCAGAGCGGCGCTGCGGGACTAACTGGCAGCGCCCCAGCTGCTCCACCACAGGCGTCCAGAAAAAAGCCTGGTCTGCTGGGGGGGGCGTACTAGCTGCCCCCCCCCCGCCCCCCTAGCAGACCAGGGAGACGCGGGCGGCGGACCGAGATGCACCGCGGTCCCGCCGCCCGGGTACTCTGCGGTTTTGCTCCACGTCTCCCTGGTCTGCTGGAGACCAGCAGACCAGGGAGACGGGGAGCAAAGCCTCTGAGGACGCCGGCAGCGGGACAGCCGAGGCGCGTCTGGGCTGTCCCGCTGCCCGCGTGCTCCGCGGCTTTTCTCATCTTTGTACATCTTATGATGCACATTTATAACACTACCAGATGCCTAGGTATACAGGCAGTCCCCGAGTTACGTGGATCCGACTTATGTCGGATCCGCAGTTACAAACAGGGTTTGCTCCGCGTCTCCCTGGTCTGCTGGAGACCAGCAGACCAGGGAGACGGAGAGCAAAGCCGCGGAGCACGCGGGCAGCGGGACAGCCCAAGCGTGCCGCGGCTGTCCTGCTGTCGGCGTCCTCAGAGGCTTTGCTCCCCGTCTTCTTGGTCTGCTGGTCTCCAGCAGACCAGGGAGACGCAGAGCAAACCCCGTTCGTAACTGCGGATCTGACATAAGTCGGATCCGCGTAACTCGGGGACTGCCTGTATACTTAGGCATCTGGTAGTGTTATAAATGCACATGTGTTTGAAAGTCACCTTCTTATCCATCACACTCACTAAGTAAATAATTGTTTACGATGTAGGTAGCGTAATAACAATCATTTGATCATTAGCTGGTAGCTTTTCCAAAATTTGGTGTTGGCAGTTTTAATTTACTGCCCCCAAAATATCAAAAGAGATTAGAATTGATATGAACTGATCTAATTTGCTAAAATGTTTTTTCATTGCAAATATTGTGCAATATTAAAATATTGTGGCTATGTCCTTTAAAATGTTATTTGCTGCCAGTACATTACCTTTAGACGTTTCTTTTTAGCTTTTTATTGCTGAATAATATAAAAAAGGAAGATTGCATATAACAACCTCAAGCTCAAATGAGCTAATGATTTAACTGTGGTTTGCTCTTTTGATCTCTTGACAGGTCAGTTTTCCTGTGGAAATAAGCACTGTGATGAGAAAGAAGGACTGAAGAGCTGGGAAGTGAATTTTGGGTACACCGAATATGGTGAAAAGAGGAATGCGCTTGTGAAATTGAGTAAGTCATCTCCTTCCAATAGTTGGCCTTCAAGTTTATATACATAAATGAAGGCTAATATATTGCTATTTAATGCTATAGTGAAAAACCTACAAATAGTAGTCATATTTAGGGCAGTAGGCAAGGGGGAAATAAGTTGTTGTACACAGTATTTTTTGGTTGGAGTAAGTACAAATGGCTGTGCTTTAGGGAAATAGCTCTCTTTCCATCAGTACAACCTGTAATTTCTTTATTGCCTAAGCCAGTGGTCTCCAACCTTTTTACACCCAAGATCACTTTTTAAATCTCAGAACAGGCGAAGATCTACCGCCC
Organism: Pelodiscus sinensis; assembly: GCF_049634645.1. NCBI lineage: Eukaryota > Metazoa > Chordata > Testudines > Trionychidae > Pelodiscus > Pelodiscus sinensis. The sequence goes on from NC_134718.1 coordinate 41,820,917, forward strand.
CACCCCTTCCTTGAAGCCCCTCCCCTTCCTTGAAGCCCCGCCCTCTCTATTCTCCTCCTGTCCATCACTTGCTATCCTCAGCCCTTACTTACACACTCTGATAAACAGTTTATTTTTAAATTATGCGATACATACAATTAAAATCACATACAATTAAAATCACGTGTTTATAGTTATGAAATAAATGGTCTGTTTTTTATTCATGCTATTTAAATCTAAAATGAAGCATTTATAATTATACATTTTGTGGGGACGGAGTACTGTGGCTGGGGGCAGGGGAGAGGGAACAGGGTGCTGGGAGGGCAGAGAACAGGATTCTGCAGCAGGGGACAGAGTGCCAGTGGGGACAGAGTTCAGGGAGTGGGGACGGGAGTGGGGACAGAGTTCAGGGAGTGGGGACAGGTGTGGGGACAGAGTTCGGGGAGTGGGGACGGGAGTACGGACAGAGTTCAGGGAGTGGGGATGCGAATGGGGACAGAATTCAGGGAGTGGGGACAGAGGAGTGGGGACAGTTCTGTAGCTGGGGACAGAGTTCGGGGAGTGGGGACAGGAATGGGGACAGCATTCTGTAGTTGAGGACAGGGAAGTGGGATGCCAGTGGAGGGAGAGAGTCCCCTGCATCTCCCTCCTCCCAGCATTCCCCCCCACCCGTGCAGGGAAGCCCCGCGCGTGCGCGCCTACCCTGGGACCAAATCCTCCCACCCCCGTGCAGGAAAGCCTCGCGCGTGTGCGCGCCTGCCCAGGGGGCCGACCCCCCCCCCCCCCACCTGCGGAGGGAAAGCAATGCGCGCGCGCGCCTGCCCCGGGGCCAAACCCCCCCACGCAGGGAAGCCCCGTGCATGCCTGCCCCGGGGCCAACTCCCCCCTCCACGCAGGGAAGCCCCGCGCGCGCTCACCTGCCCCGGGGCCAGCCCCCCGCCGCCCTCCCATGCAGGAAAGCCTCGTGCGCGCGTGCGCCTGCCCAGGGAGCCGACCCCCCTACCTGCGCCGGGAAGCCCCGTGGGCGCTTGTCCCGGCGCCAACCCCCTCCCCGCGCTGGGAAGCCCCGGGGCCAAACCCCAGCGCGCCGGAAGCCGACACTACCTCCGTCTTCTCTGGAGGTAAGTAGTGGGAGGGAAATGGGGGCGGGGCTTACAGGATGCCTCGCGAGCAACTGGTCGAGGCCTCGAGATAGACCAGTAGCTCGCGAGCGACCGGTTGGTGACCACGGCCCTAAGCACTTCTTGCTATCTTGTTCTTAATATCATAGATTGGTCTGGTGATATTGTTGTAACACAGCTTCTTAATTTATATTTTTTAAATAGGAAGTCTTTACAGTATACATAAAGTTTCATCAGAGCCCGTGCTGAGCCAGGTTTTTGGTTAAACAGGGCTGTCAGACATCTCTGGAAAACATTAAATTCACTTCATTTTATTTTTAATCCTGACATTCCTCATTTTAATTCTAGCATACCTAATTTCCTTCTTTGACAAGGTTCCTGAGCTAGAGGAGGCATTGGAAACTGTAGATGTGGTATATAATGATTTTACTAAGGTTTTTGATGCAGACCCACATGACATTCTCATAAACAAACTGGGCAAATGTGTCTAGATGTAATTACTGTAAAATGGATGCATAACTGGTTGAAATAATATATTCAAAAGTAGTTATCAGTGGTTTGCTCATGCTAGAGGAAAGCCTTTCTAGTGGGGTTCTGCAGGGTTAGACCTGGAACCAGTACTATTACATATTTTCAGTAATAACTTGGATGATGGAGCGGAAAGGATATTTATGAAATTTGAAGATGATACAAGGATGATTTTACTAAGGGTTGCGTGCACTTTGGAGGACAAAATTAGAATTGAAAACTGCCTTGGCAAACTAGAGAATTGGTGTGAAATCAACCAGATGAAATTCAATGACAAATATAAAGTAAAACACGAGAAGAAAAAAATTAAATGCACAACTGCAAAATAAGAAATAATTGCGTATGTGGTAGTACTGCTGAAAAGGATCTGGGAGTAATAGTGGACCACAAATTGAAGGAGTTAGCAGTGTAATGCAGTTGAAAAAAAAGGATAAAATAATTCTGGGGTCTATTAATAAGAGCATTGTACAGGCAGTCCCTGGGTTACATACAAGATAGGGACTGTAGGTTTGTTCTTAAGTCGAATTTGTATGTAAGTCCGAACTGGCGTCCAGATTCAGCCGCTGCTGAAACTGACCAGCGGCTGACTACAGGAAGCCGAAGGCAGAGTTGCTCTGCCCTGGGCTTCCTGGAATCAGCTGCGGATCAGTTTCAACAGTGCTGAATCTGGACGCCTGGGACAGAGCAGGTGGGGTGCTGTCGGGTAGGTCCCCGCAGCGCTGCACCTCGGCGCTGCGGGGACCAACCCGGCAGCACCACAGCTGCTCTGCCCCAGGTGTCCCCAAGTCAGCCACTGCTGAAACTGATCAGCGGCTGATTCCAGGAAGCCCGGGGCAGAACAACTCTGCCTCGGGCTTCCTGTAGTCAGCCGCTGGTCAGTTTCAGCAGCAGCTGACTTGGGGACCTCTGGGGCAGAGCAGCTGGGGTGCTGCCGGGTTGGTCTAGTAGCGCCGAGAAGCCGCGCTGCGGGACTAACCCGGCAGCGCCCCAGCTGCTCTACCCCAGGTGTCGGCGGCGAGAAAAGCCTGGTCTGCTGGGGGGGGGGAGAGGCGCACTATCTCCTGCTGGGGGGGAGAGGCTGCCCCCCTTCCCCTGCCCCCAGCAGACCAGGGAGACACGGAACAGCTTTTCTCGCCCCGGAGGACGCGGGCGGCGGAACCGCGGCGCGTCTGGGTGATCCCGCTGCCCGTGTCCTCTGGGGCGAGAAAAGCCCCGTTCGTAACTGCGGATCCGACATAAGTCGGATCCGCGTAACTCGGGGACTGCCCGTATCTAAGACATGAGAGGTATATGTGCTGTTCTATTCAGTACTGTTGAGGCCTCAGCTGGAGTACAATAGCCCTGTGTTTCTCAACCTTTTTTAATAAAGTACCCCTTTAAAAATATTTTTTAAGTACCCCCAGTATCTACAGTTTTCAGACTCACAAAATGTTTTTCTACTATTGCAACACATTTGTTTAAACAATTTAATTGTAGCTGGGCGGATGACTTTTTGGGTGTAAAAAGTACAAAAATAGTAAAGCGCTATAAAACTTAAAGCAAAAATTTAGTTTTCTCCAAATTTCAGTTGTGTTGATGTATCCCCCAGACTTCTCTCGAGTACTCCTAAGGGTACTCATACCACTGATTGAGAAACACTGCTATAGCCAATTCTTGGCACCACACTTTAGTAGAAATGTGGACAAATCAGAAAGAGTCCAGGGAAGAAGCAATTTTAGAAACTGTGACCTCTAAGGATAGGTTCAAAAGATTGGGCATGTTTAATCTTGAGAAATAAATACTGAAGGTATGATCTTTTAAGGCCTTGTCTACACTAAAAGGAAGATTGCTGCTGCCATGCTCAATCGTCCAGTGTTCAATTTAGTGAGTCTAGTTAAGAATTGCTAAATCAGACTCAGAGGGTGCCCCCTGCCAGCATCCGTTACTCCTGCTTTTGCAAGGAGTAAAGGAAGCTGACAGGAGCATATGAGTCTATGAAAATTTTTAATTGCATTAACTATAATTCCCATGCCTTAGAAGTGCTTGTGTTTCTTTAATATGGTCATAATGTCGTTTGATTCTGCCCACAAAAGCACATCCAAACCATATTACAACATGATATGCCAAAACAATAAGTGCTAATTATTTTTTGTGAACTTTCAACTCTTGCAGTCATACTGACAGTTTTATCACAAGTTACTGATGCCTTTTTAAAACCCTGGTTATAGCTACACTGGAATTTTTCTCTTTGTAGTAAAAAGTAGTAAAATTGAAAGAAATTTAAAAAATAGGCATACCAATGTTGGTACTTACTATTTACTATTTCTACTGAATAATACATTTTCATGTGTAGATTGTCTGTCTCTTTTTTTAACAGGACTATGTCCAGAATGTTCCTGCAAATTAAATTGTCATCACAGGTAATAGCCTTTTAAAATATGCATATTAAATAATAAATCTGTTACAATTAAACTTAAAAGAAAGTTTGGAAGAATGCAGCAAAAATTACCATAACTTTTGTTTATGCTGACTTCTTCATAATTTTTATGGACATGATACTCTAGCATTGCTAATTATATATTTTTCTGCTAAGGAATGTTATAACAAAAGTTATTGTAACTCAGATTGTAACTCTTTTTTTACTTGGTCATACTTATTTCAAATTTGCCTTTTAGGTTGAACTTTCTAGATTTTAGCCCAAAGATTAGTTTTTTGTAAAGATTGTGCAAAATCTGCCTAGTGATTTTTGTGAGTTAGGTAAGTAGGACATTTGTTATGCTTTTCCTATTTAAAAAATTGTGCAAAACTCAACTAGTTGAAGTGTAAAACTTTATACTTGTTTACATCTCAGTGAGGAAATGTCACTAGGTAATATTTTGGAGAAAACTAAAATAAAATTACAGGGTGATACAGCAGCAGCCGCTGTACATTGGGGATTCGAACTCCGTTTGGACAGGGGCTACTGCCAGACCAGCCTCCACCTGCAGCGAGCCCAGGCTCACCGCGCACAGAGGCTGCTCCATGCGAGGTGGAGCAGCCTCTGTCCCTGGAGAGCTCGGACCTCCATTGGGACAGGGGCTGCTGCTGCCCCACGCTGCTGCCTCTGATACAGAGATAGAAACATAAGCTGCTAGAGGGCTCCCCGGGAATGGAGCTGCTGTGCACTGGCTGCCAGCCCTACCCCTGGAGACTATAAAATAGTTGGCTAACCACTAAGAATTCATGTGGTTGGGTCGACTGTTCTATTACGTGATAGCTAACATCCCTAGTACCAACCAGTGCAGCCTAATGATGGAATGTTCTGTAAGCAGTACCTGTTAGAGTGCATGTATAGCCCCTCCTATTCTTATTTATTCCTTTCTCTTGTATTAAGTTCTTAGTTTTTGGTAGACCCTTTATTAGTTTAGTTAGAGCAGTGATTCCTAAACTATGGGCTGCGGCCCGGAAGCGGGCCGCAGGAAAAAAATACTGGGCCTCAGCGTGGTTGCCAGGGTGTTCCAGGCTCCTGGAGTGCCCGTATGGCATCGGGTCTGCCAAGCCCTTGGCCAGCCTGGGCATAACCTGCAGCCCTATGTTCCGGCTCCCATCAGAGGTGTAGCTAGGGCAGGTCGGCCCGGGGGTGGGGGAAGTTGGGGGGAGAGGAGGAGGAGAGGAGAGCTGGTCACCGGAAGCAGCACTGGACAGGGGAATCAGGGCGGACTTTGGAGATTTGGGGCGGAGGGGCAGCCGGCAGAAGCAGAGCTGGCTGGGGGGCAAGGGGCTGGCCGGGAGATTGGGAGGAGGAGTAGGGGAGAAGTGGCTGCCGGAAGCAGGGCTTGCCTGGGGCATTGGGGCTGGCCGGCAGAGATTGGGGGGCCGGCGGAAGCAAGGTTGCCAGGGGGCGTGAGGTCAGGGGTAGGGAGCTGGCTGGGGAAGAAATGGGAGGTGGTGGGAGGGGGAGAGAAGCGGCTGCCAGAAGCAGGGCTGGATGCGGGCAGCGGGGCTGGCCAAGGGATATTGGGAGGAGAAGCAGGGGAGAACTAGCTGTCTGGGAGGGGGTTGGGGGAAGTGGGGCTGGCCAGAGGTGCGGGGGGGAGGGAGGAGCGGGACTGACCCAGCCATATGTAGATCTTGGGGTGCTTCCCCCCCCCGCAAAGCACGAGTGAGTCCAGCCTGGGGATTCTATTGTGCCCCCCACCCCCTCGAATAGTTGCGAACTGGCTGGCTGGTAGACACACTCATGCAGCCTGAGAACATTTAGCAGCCAGGCAGTTTGAAACTACAAAATGATACATCTAATAATAATAAAACGTACCTAATGAGAAAATACCAGACATGTTATATGTCTGGTATTTTCTCAGTTTGTTTTTTATGTGTTTATATTTTTGGGCTGCAAAAATCAGTACTGGAAAAAAACGGGTTCCAACTAAAGTAAAAAGTTTGGGAAACCCTGGTCTAACCAGCTTTCTGTCTGTCTTATAGTCCATTTACCCAATCCATATTCTTTAACTTGATGGCAAGAATATTGTGAGTGACCATATCAAGAGCTTTGCTAAAGCTGGCACGGGGGCTTTGGGAGGACCAGAAACAACTTATTTGAATATTCATCATTTGGTTAATGAATATGCAAATATGCAAATGAATGTGACCGGTCCTCCAAAAGTTCGTGAATGGATTTACTGGTCCCCGTGTCAAAATGTTTGGGAACCCCTGAGTTAGAGTATTTGTTGTTATAGTTAGTTTAGTTTTTAGATTTGGTTCTCTGGTATGATGGGGTCAAAGAAGAAGAAAAAGCTGGTATTTAAAATATGCCCTTCCTGCTCAGCCATGTACCTGACATTGGGTATTAGATGTTACATGTCTTAATTACTTCAGAGAAAATCACTCTCCTTCTAAGTATTCTGTTTGTTTAACTTTCACCAAAAGCAAATAAGTACAGGCAGAATAAACTGCAGGTGCTACTGCTTGAGGAAGCTCTTGCCAAGCAATTGGGTTCTGGGAGATTGTTTTATCTGAAGACTGAGTGGCCGGTTTCATCTAACTGAGGTTCCTAAAATCCTTGTGTCTGTGTTTTCACTGATGAACAAGAAGTCCAAAACAGACATAGCTGTTAAAGCTACCATGGTGTTGAGCTGGCAGCTCAACCACCATGTTCAGTTGACAGCTAGAGACCCTATGCATTGGTTCGGCAGGAAAAAAAGTAAGGGAGAAGATCTCCATTGACAGCAATGCCAAATCCCACAAGTCAGGCTTATCAGAGCCATCCAATTCAAACAGATCTTGTGTGGTACAGATTGAACCTCCCTTGTCCAGCACCTTCAGGACCGGAGTGATCCCGAACAAGGGAGTTTGCCAGACCAGGTTAGGTCAGGCACCCGGGCTCTCCCAGGGCTCCCCTCCTGGAAGCTGCTCCAGGAGTATCTGCAGACCTGACCTCCTCCAGCTCACCTGCCTGGGTCTGCTGCCCCCAGCCTGCAGGGGATGGCAACTGCTCCTGGGGTTCCCCTCGGCCCTGCATATGTGGTGGCGGCTGTGGCAGCTGCTCCCAGAGTTCCCCAGCCCCCTGTGTGGTGGTGGCATCATCTGCTTCCAGGGTTCCCTCACCCCTGCTCCAAGGTGGTAGCTGCTCCCGGGGTTCTCTGGCTCCATATGCAGTGGCTGCCCCAGAGTCACTACCCCTGGAGGCTACCGGCGACCAAACTGGCTCCACTCCCAGCAGCTCTCAACCTCTGCAGCTGGGGCTTTCTAGTCTAGCAACATCTGTGGTCCTGCTGGACCACGGATGTTGCCAGACCAGGGAGTCCCAGAGGAGAGCGGTTCAGCCTGTACTAACTCTGGGTATGTCTACACTACCCTCCTAGTTCGAACTAGGAGGGTAATGTAGGCATACCGCACTTGCAAATGAAGCCCGGGATTTGAATTTCCCGGGCTTCATTTGCATAAGTGGGGAGCCGCCATTTTAAAAACCCCGCTGGTTCGAACCCCGTGCAGCGCGGCTACACGGGGCACGAACTAGGTAGCTTGAACTAGGCTTCCTAGTTCGAACTACCGTTACTCCTCATTTCACGAGGAGTAACGGTAGTTCGAACTAGGAAGCCTAGTTCGAACTACCTAGTTCGTGCCCCGTGTAGCCGCGCTGCACGGGGTTCGAACCAGCGGGGTTTTAAAAATGGCGGCTCCCCGCTTATGCAAATGAAGCCCGGGAAATTCAAATCCCGGGCTTCATTTGCAAGTGCGGTATGCCTACATTACCCCGCTAGTTCGAACTAGCGGGGTAGTGTAGACATACCCTCTGAGATCTAAGTCAGTTCTGCATTTGGCTGTATGTCCTAGGGCTTTGGAGTTGAGTCTCTCTCAGTATCTAGTGATACCTAAGCTTGTAACCCTAGAACTGTTGTTTATACCAACTGTGCTGTGAATGCAAGATCTGAAAAACACTGTTATGGTGGCAGATGCTCATTGTTTGTCATCTCATTGTTCTTCAGATCTGAGAGAGAAATCATTAGGAGGAAGAAAGAGGAAGACTTTTACTTCCAGGACTTAAATCTCCTTCACTAGTAAGGAAGGATGAACATGGACAGTCTTTTTTCCAGATTTATCTTTCCTTCTCTTCCTCTTAAAACTCCTACAAGATCACCAAACAGATTCTTCAAATTTTTTATGACTTAGCAATGGTACCAGAGGATGCAGTCTCTGGTAAGACCCGTAGCAGTCCCAAAGCCAGATACACAGTTAGGAAAGGATATAGAAAGAATTTGAAGATGTGAACTGACCACATTTATGTCATCTAGGGAAATGTCTACACTGCACACCAATGCTGGTGGCATGTAGGGTACATGTAGATACTGGCTGCAAGGAAAAGTAGGCTCCATGTAGCTACTTGTATCAGTGAAAGGCTCTAGCAGTGGGAAGGCAATGGGGAAAGACTCTGAAAACTCCCTGCAATGAGGAATGGCTCCAGATAAAAATGGCAGTGTAGATGGGGAAAGCACTGCTTAGTCATGTGGAAAGCTTATCTTTACTCACCAAACCTAAAGAATAGGTTACAAACCATAGTTAATAATTCCGCAATTTGACATTTGAGTGCTTTCAGAACTCTTGGGTGAATGCCATCTGGTCCTGATGACTTGTTACTGTTAAGTTTATCAATTAATTCCAAAACCTCCTCTAATGACACTTCAGTCTGTGACAAGTCCTCAGATTTGTCACCTATGAGGGACGGGTCAGGTTTGGGAATCTCCCTAACATCCTCAGCCGTGAAGACTGAAGCAAATAATTCATTTAGTTTCTCCGCAATGACTTTATCATCTTTAAGTGCTCCTTTTGTATCTCTATCATCCAGGGGCACCACTGGTTGGTTAGCAGGTTTCCTGCTTCTGATGTACTTAAAAAAAACATTTTATTACTACCTTTTTAGTTTTTGGCTAGCTGTTCTTCAAATTCCTTTTTGGCTTTTCCGCCCCTTCTGCACTTGCAAAAATGTAAGTGCGGGTGAGTCAGGACTCAGGTGGTCGCAAGTTGGGGGCCTTCTGCATTCTTTTTCTAGGCATAATCTTCAAGTCAGAGACAACTCTTTCATCTTGACCTCGTTTCCCAACCCTCTTTGGAGTGTGTTGCACAAGACAAAAACCTGATAGCTTCCCATTGCTAAAATAGCCTTCTCCCTGGAATCTTTTATTGTTCTTCGAGTGCTCGTTCACATTGATTCCAATCAGGTGTATGCATAGCGTGTTCACGAGCATTGGAAACTTTTTTCCCTAATGGCATTTGTAGGGTCAGCTGTGGAGACCCCTAGAATGGCATCACTATATCAGTGCATATATACCACTGCCGACCCTAGCCCTACCTCAGTTCCTTCTTGCCAACTGGGGCACTGTTGGAACTTTTAGCTATCTTGCCTAGGCAAGCTTCTAGTCCCTATCACTCAATAGTTGATTATCTTGTTTCTCATATCTGTGTTTTCTTGAAAGAAGTTATACTAGGAGTGGGCAGCTGCCAACAAAGATTTAGCCCCTTGGGGCTCCAGGGCGTGCCTAATGCCCCAGCATTAGTTGTGCACCATGTGCAAATGACCTGTGCCCAGCAGTGATCTGCATGGCACATGTCTTTGATGCTTAGGAAGAGAACATTGCACTGAGAAGTGTAAAATCTGCAGGGTTTTAAGCCCTGCATGAGGAAGGACCAGGAATACTGGTTCCATGAACACCTTCTGGAGGCAGCACTGAGACCTTTCCAGAGGAAGAAAACAGCATAGTGTGTGAGCTTGGTCTGTGTGTGAGATGATGCCGAAGGCAGGTGCCACGAAAGACTCTTGGTGCTGAGTCTGCCAGCATAGAAAGCACGAGGCCCCGATGCACCAGTTGATCTCGCTAATGCAGCATGGTCATAAAGAGTTAGATCGCCCGATTAGACACAACCTGGTATGACACAGGTAGGCCTCTATGCGCGAGGCCCAGAACTTGTCATCAACACTGACTCTGGGAAGTGATGCCGTCATGGGGATGTAGGAGTCCAGTGCAGGTGCTGAACTTCCCGTTGATGCCAGATACCTATGAGGTTGTGTGGGACCTCATAGAAATATCAGAGACTGAGGTGTCTATGGTGTGGGTCAAGCCACTGGCATTGCTGAGACCGCACCAGTTGAGAGGCAAGCCAGCCTGTGACACCCTTAATCTTTGGAGTGGCACCAAGGCAGGTCCACCTCATCATCATTAGAAGGTTCACCATCTCTGGCACAGCACATCCTATCACATATGGCACTGAACACTTCACTGGAATCCCTGGCATGGGGCACATGCAACAGGCGTGGAGATTCGTCATGACGAGTCAGCACTGAGCATGCCCTGCCCCTCAGTGTCGAGGTCCTGCTTCCTGTCCCAGACCAGGCCCAGAGGCGGATGGCACGCTTGAGGTCCTGCCCCTCCTGGCACTGTTCCGGGACACCAAGGGCCTCCAGCCACATGGCACCAGCATCATAGGTGCCACCATGGTTCTCACCATCAGAGTCTGAGTCCAACGCAGTGTTGATACATTCCCACAGGAATCGCAGCAACAGAAGGGACCATGATCCTCCAGCACTGTGGCTGCCCCCCATCACTAGCCCTTTTAGAAGCCCTGGGCATATCACCAGTCCCAGGGTGCACCCAGATTCTCAAGATTGGTGGTTTCGACCAGCTACCAATCTCGGTCTCCCAGAGACAGATGGCACTTGAGGGCACCCTCTGTCACAGTGTCACAACCTCTCAGTGGGGATATCCCAAGAACGGAGGCCCCATCAAACAGAGTCTTCGGTGGACCTGCTACCACCCCAAGTTTCTTCATCATCGTCCCTGGATGAAGCAGTGGCAGGAACTTCCATGGGTGAGCCTTCTACAGTTGACCGAAGGGTGTACCAAGAGCTTTTTCACTGGGTGGCCGAGAACACGAATCTCCCTATGGAGGAGATACAGGAGTAGGAAAACCCTGTGGTGGACATCTTGTCACAGGAGGGTCCATTGATGGTGGCCTTGCCAATCATAAAGAAAATCCAATCTAATTACAACACCTTGTGGCAGACCCCCACCTCAATACCGCCTACAGCATAAGGGATAGAGAGGAGGTACTTCATTCCTTCCAAAGGGTGAGTTCCTTTTCTCATACCCCCACCTCTCCTCTCTCTTGGTGTCAGCCGTCATCAAGAGGGAGTGACAAGCTCAGCAAGCGCCAGTGCCCAAAGCCAAGGAGGCAAAGAAACTCAACCTCTTTGGCAGAAAGGTCTATGTAGCAGGGGGCCTGCAATTGAGGGTTACAAACCAACAGGCAATCCTCAGTTGGTACACATTTAAATTCTGGGAGGCGCTCTCCAGATATAAAGAACTCCTTCCCACAGATGCATGGTAGGAGTTCAGAGCCTTGGCAGCGGTGGAGTGTATCACAGCTAGATACAGCTTCCTGCAGGCAGCTCTGGACTTGGCAGTGAGAATGCTCTCAACATAGGCTGGCATGGTTGCAAGCTTCAGGTCTGCCTCTAGAAGTCCAACAAACTCTGCAGGACCTCCTGTTTGAGGGCCGGAGCTTGTTTTCCAAGCAGATGAACTCTAAGCTCCACTCACTAGAGGATTCAAAGACCCCTGCTACCTAGAGGCGCCCTTTTAGACCCCAGCCTCATCCACAGAGGTTTGCTCCTAGACAACGTCAAGAGCAGCCATGTAAGTGCAACAGAAACAATGGGAGGAGAACCCCAAATCAACAATCTAATCGGGGAATAGCTCCTCAAAGGCTCCTCCAGGGCCCAAGCAGGGCTTTTCAAGGTGTGCCCAAGTACAGGGTACCAGTTTCCCCACATCCTTTCCCTTTATTCTCAGCCAGTCTCTCCTTTCGGTAACCGGGATTTCCTGTTAATATAGTTAGCTCTGGTTGTGAAATTAATTCATTCATATTTTCCATTACTAGCCTTCCTACCCACACTACTGGGTTCTCTCCCTGCCTCCTTCGGGTTCGACTTATTAAGTCATTCATTTCTATTCGGGATCTTTCCCTTGATTCCATAGTGGCTACAGGTGGAAGTCCTCCCCTCTGTTTATATATTATTTGTGTTATCGGATGAGCTTTGACCAAATCATCTCCAGCATCAATCTTTTCTCCTATCTCCTTTTCACATTTACATTCCCCTGTGCATATTCCTTCCGTTAGCATATCCCATGGATATACACCTCCTTTTAATACTTTTTTCCTTTCTTCCTTTTGATTTTCCTCTATGACTGATTCAGGATAAGGAGGGGGTGGGGCTGTTGGTTTTATTATATCTTTTTTCCCATTATTTCCCTTTTTCTCTCTCTCCTGAGTTTCTTTTTTTAATAAGGCTTGTAGGGTATTTACTGTGCCTTCTAATTTAGTTATTGTATTTCCGGCTTTTTTCAACCAGTGCCAAAGTACACGGACCCCTTTATTTGGATCCCATTTGTCGGCAGTTAATTTTTTCTTTTCTCTAGCATATCTTATAAGGTCCTCTAGTACCTCTCCCATCAACTTGTCAGTTGTTTGACTTGGCAATTTTAATATTTCTGGGGTACCCCCATTTCGATACGGATCTGTCGTATTGGCTGTTCTTTCTAATATATTTTGCAGTTTTTTATAATCTGTTTCTTTAGATGGGGTTTTTTGTGTTACATCTGGTAATGGTACTTTGCAATCTTTTAACTCCCATTTCACTAGATCATTATTAGCTATTAAACATCTCAACCCTGAACATGTTACATGTAGGGTATATGTATGATTTTCTTCCCCTATTGCTAGAACTGCTCCTATTTTGAGCATGTTTTCTTCACTCTCATCCTGATTATGATATAACCAGTGGTTGAGAGGTCCTATACCTTCTGTTTTGTTTAACCCATCAAAAGGGCATCCTCTGCTCTCATCAAATCTTGTTCGTGACGCCATTTCGGTAACCGGGTTTGGTTCTTTAAAGGATTTGAAACCACAGAGAGAGGAATACTTCTTTTTAGGGTTAAACAAAGATTATTTATTTTTTCTATTTACTTTATAATTAATTTTCCATTTAAATCAATTCATTATTTTTGATTCTTTTAAGACAATATAATATACAAAGAAAAAGTAGAAAAACAGTACAGTTAAAAATAACAAGAAATAATAACTTCTCCTACTGATATACCCTCCTGAGTTACCTTTAAGAAATTTATGGAGTTAACAGTTATATAATACTCACGATAAGAGAGATAGAAGCATTGCTTAGATTCAGGAGATATTCTTTTCTTTATGTTTTTCCTTTCTTTGGATTTTTCGTTGCAACTTACGACCGGTATTCGTTCCCCTTTCGGAGCTTATTTGTTCCCCTTTCGGAGCTTATGGACGGGTTGCGAATCCAAAAAGCCAGGTCTGATCAACCAGGGCTCCCTCCCCGGCGCTGAATCTCGCTGCCGTACATAAGCTCCGAAAGGGGAACAAATAAGCTCCGAAAGGGGAACGAATACCGGTCGTAAGTTGCAACGAAAAAGCCAAAGAAAGGAAAAACATAAAGAAAAGAATATCTCCTGAATCTAAGCAATGCTTCTATCTTTCTTAACGTGACTATTATATAACTGTTAACTCCATAAATTTCTTAAAGGTAACTCAGGAGGGTATATCAGTAGGAGAAGTTATTATTTCTTGTTATTTTTAACTGTACTGTTTTTCTACTTTTTCTTTGTATATTATATTGTCTTAAAAGAATCAAAAATAATGAATTGATTTAAATGGAAAATTAATTATAAAGTAAATAGAAAAAATAAATAATCTTTGTTTAACCCTAAAAAGAAGTATTCCTCTCTCTGTGGTTTCAAATCCTTTAAAGAACCAAACCCGGTTACCGAAATCTCCCACTTCTACCGTGCATTACTTCAGACCATTGGGTCCTCCGCATAGTTGGAGTGAGAAACTACAATTCTGCTCCCTACTGACTTTCCATCCCTCTTCCCTGTCCCTCTTCACGAGCATCTCCTAAGACAGGAGGTCCAGTTGCTCCCCACCCTGGGGGCAATCCAGGAGGTCCCCCTAAGGGTAAGGGGCAATGGGATTCTATTCCCATTATTTCCTAATCCTGAAGGCAAAAGGAGGTCTGAGATTCATTCAAGACCTGAGAAACCTCAACCGCTACATGCAGGAAATGAAGTTCTGTATGGTCTGCCTAGCCATCATCATTCCATGTCTGGATCCGGGTGACCTATACGTGAAGGATGCTTTTTTCCTGTATTGATCCTCCTGACCCACACGTGTTACTTCAGATTCACAGTATCACATGAACATTATCAGTTTGCAGTGCTCTTCTTCAGCCTGTCAACTGCCCCCCGAGTTTTCACCAAGTACATGTCGGTGGTGGCAACTTTCCTGTGGAAGAGGGGTGTTCAGGTGTTTCTCTACTGGACGGCTGGCTACTGAAAGGGAGCTCCCAGAAACAGCTTCTTACACACACAGAACTGATTCTCTGGGAACCTCCTCAACGAAGAGAAATCAGTGCTAATTCATTGGGGTGACTCTAAATGCGATTCAGGGACGAGCCATCCTTCTAGAAGCCCAGTTTCAGGTGATAAGGGACATGGTATCCTCCCTCACCCAGTGCCCCACCACAACAGTGAGGATGTGCCTCAATTTATTGGGTCACTTGGCATCATGCTGCCACATGATCAGATATGTCCAGCTGTACCTCAGATCCCTTCAGGGGTGGCTTGCCTCAGTCTACAGACCAATGTGGGACAGCCTGAACATGGTGGTGTCCATTCAACCAGGTATGATATCCTCCTTGAGATGGTGGTCACACCCACTCAGTCTGGGTGAGAGAGTAGCTTTCGCCCTGCTGACGCCTACACTCCGATCAGATCTTGGGTGGAGAGCCCACTTAGGAAACCTAAGGACTCAGGGTGTGTGGTCCCCTGCAGACTTGGCTCTTCACATAAGGCCTGCTGAGTATTCTGCCCACAGATGGAGAGTCGTTGCATGTCGGAATGTACAAACAATGTAATCACGATGTTTTATGTAAACAAGCAAGGGGGAAGCATGGTCATCTTGCATTTCTCTCAAAGCCCAGAGCCTTTAGCACTTTTGTACAAGGCACAGGATCTACCTGGAGCCCCAGTACCTCTTGGGCTTGCAGAACATGCTTGCAGCCACCCTCAGCAGAACCTTCATGGTCCACAAGTGGTCTGTCAGAATAGATGTATTACACTCAATTTTCCACAGGTGGTGGTGGGGGGTGTCTCTCCATCAACACCTGTTTGCCACATGGGAGGACAAGAAGTGCAAGGACTTCTGTTTATTCCAGAATTTCTGTCCGAGCTCCATGGCAGATGCATTTGCGATTCATTGAGGAGGGGGATAGCTATAGTATGCATTCCCCCCGGTCTCCTTGATTCACTGGGTCCTGCTCAAGGCATGCAGGAACAAAGCGTGCCTGATCCTACAGCATTGGTTCTCCTCCCACCTCACTTTGTCAGTGGAAGCCCCAATAGCTCTTTCCCTGTACCCAGACCTCCTCAAGCAACACCAACAGCATCTCAGTCACTCGGACCTGCATTCACTCCACCTGATGGAGTGGAAGCTAGATAGCTCAATCCATTAGACCTTCAGTGCTCAGCTCAGGTACAGGAGATTCTTTGGGGAAGCAGAAAGCCTTCCACTAGGGCAGCATACTTAGCTAAATGGAGGAGGTTTTCCTCCTGGTGCACAGAACGGGATGTTTTCCCCTGGGTGGGCATCTATTTCGGTGGTACTGGACTACTTGTTACACTTTTGAAACAGGGCCTAGCATCCTCCTCTGTTAAGGACCACTTAGTTGCTGTGTCTGCTTTTGGCCCAGGCTGCTCCCAACATTCTCTTTTCAGGATGGTAACCCATTTTAGGAAGGGTCTGAACAGGTTGTATCTATATTCTCACCCACCTATATCCACATAGAACATTAACTTGTGACTCAATAAACTTATGTGGCCTCTCTTTGAACCAGTGGTGGCCATCATGTTGGCGAGAAGGGTGTCTGAATTATGTACTCATTCCTTGGAATCAGGGCTGGCTCGAGCCATTCCTGCTCCCTGGGCAGCAGGCTCTGCCCCTGGGCTTGTGGTGCATGCATGGCCTCGCCCCCTGCTGTGCTGCCTACCTTACAGCTGCAATCAGGCGTGCTCCCAACCTTGGGGCGTGGCACCTGATGGCAGCTCAAAGGGGCGCCGCACAGCCAGGTGTGCGGCACCCCTTACAGCTGCCATCAGGCGCCCCTGTAGATTGGCACCCCGGGCAGCTGCCCGGCTAGCCCCCCCCTTAATCCGGCCCTGCCAGCAAGGAGGAACAGAAGGAGTGGTAGGGTCTGCAGTAGTATGTATGTGCTGATATAGCAGTGCCACTCTAGGGTTCTCCACTGCCAACCCTATAGGAGCTTCTAGGGGAAAAAGTTTCCAATGCTTGTGCACACAGCGTGAGTACACCTGATTGGAATGGATGTGAACAACACATCTTGAAGAACACCAGTTATTAGAACAGGTAACAGTCTTTTCTACATTCCCCTTTCTATTAAAAACTATCCTACGTCAAAATGGAATCCCAGTACAAGGTGGTATGATCACATATCTTATTAGTCCAATCACCTTTGGACTTCCAGAACAAACAAGACTGTTTACAAGTCATTAAGTTGATCACCAAGTCATTCAGGCTTCTGGAGTATTAGTAATGGCTCTCATTAGCAAATTTAAAATTATAAACACTCTCATAATTCATATTTCTAATTTTACGTACAAGAATGATCCATGCACCAAAATAGGTTATACAGAAGATTGTAACATAAACATTGGAAAGTTACATGAGGCATTTTGTTGGAAGCATCTTCATTTTGCATATTGTATTCATAAGCCAGTTTTTGTAAAGCATGGGAGGAGGCTGTCACATTGCCCTTTGAGGGTAGTATTCTTTTAGATAACAGATAAACAATTAGACAAATGAAAACACCATGTCTACTGCTCATTTATTAGTAGGTGGGGAGGGGGTCTCCTATTATTATAGAGAGGCCCCCCAACCTAGTGCTTTTCATTGCCAGAGACAGTTTTATCCTCAATTGTTTACGTGTGTTTCATCTCAGAGATGTCAGCAACATTATCAGACTACATTTCCTTCACAATACCCGCATATAAAGAAATCATTCATACTGAGTTGAAATAACCTGCTGCTTTTTCTTCACGGAATACGTGAACTTAGATGTGATATGAAGATTGAGAGTCATGTACCAACATGCAAGATTTTTTCCCCGATCTTTTAGTTAAAGATATAACTCATTTTATTAGCAATTGGAGGCTCATTATATTGTACAAATGGGTCTAAGATTTAAAAGGGCCATGTAATACAATTTGAAACACTGCCTCCTTTCAGATCCTTCATCTTCCATTTTCAGAGAAACGTCTCACAAAGTAACTCTTCTGTCAGAAATTCGCAAATTTCTTCTAATTGGAGCAGTAAAGGGAGATAGCCAAGGATCTATGGGGTTAAGGTTTTTATTCAAGCTATTCCTAGGTGTGGAAAAAAGATATGAATTTCCATCCAATCTTAGATTTAATGAATTTGAACAAGTTCATCTGGAAATTTCAGATTCTATGATTTTCTTATTTTCTAATATGGATTGGTTTGTAGCTCTTAATGTAAGAGGTGTGCATTTCTGTATTTCTGTTTGGCCAAATTATTGGAAATTTCTCTGTTCCGTTGTAGCAGTCTTCAAGTCACTATTCCTCAGGGCATTTTAGATTCTTTGAGGTGGGGGAAAAATAGAACCAATATTTTTAAGGGGTCCTATTTAGTTCTTCTTTGCTTTTTTTTTTTTACAGTAATGGCTGATTAATTGAACAATGGATTGGGAACTCCTTGGGCATCTCAGGAAAAAATAGGCACATAAATGTTTTAGAATTGAAGGCTATTTCCCTGGCTCTCAGCTCTTTTCTTTCTTGTGAAAAGGGGAAGATTGAACAGATGGTGATGGACAATACAATAGCCGTGTATTATGTCAACATGCAAGGACATACCCTATTCTGCTGTGGGCAAGGCGGTTAGTCTGTGACAGTGGTCCCCCAAATTTTGAGGATCACACACCCCTCTTATCCTTGTCTGTGTCCCCAGCTGAGAGCAGGAATGCAGCTTTGGTAGAGAATGGAGATGGGTGAGGGGGCTGCAGCTGGGAATGATTCTGGAGCCAGGAGTGGGGCTAGAACTTAGAATGGAGATGAGCATGGAGCCACAGTTGGGCTACATCCGTGGTCCCCAACACGGTGCCCGCAGGGGCACTTGCATGCGCCCGCCAGGTGGTCGGGGCTGGCCTGGCCCCGGGCACATGGCGCGGCGCTTGCGGGGAGCGTTGGCCCCGGGCGCGCGGCGCTTGTGGGGAGCATCGGCCCCGGGCGCGCGGTGCTTGCGGGGGGGAGGGGGAAGCGCCGGCCCCGGGCGCGCAGCGCTTGCGGGGGGGGCCCCGGCCCCGGGCGTGTGGCTATGGGGGGCCCCGGCCCCGGGCGCGTGGCTATGGTGGGGGGCCGCCCCCGGGCAAGCGGCTATGGGGGGGCCGCCCCCGGGCGCGCAAGTGTCCCCGCCCCCTGGCGCCCGGCGGGCGAACGGCCACGCCCCCTGGCGCCCGACAACCTCAAAAGGTTGGGGACCACTGGGCTACATTGTGAGCTTAAGCTCAGCTCTAGCTGAGTTCATCGCACCTTCAGGCCGTGCCCAGCCTCGGCCTTGGGCTGGGAACGGAGCTGTAGCCAGGACCTGAGGCTGTAGTTGGATCTGGGAGCAGAACTGCAGCTAGGTTGCAGTGAGGGTCAAAGGTCAGGCTGCAGTGGGGCTGTGATAGTTACCAACAGCCAGACTCCTGACTGTGTGAAAAGCTGAGCTGAAGCTGGGGACAGGGCGAAGTGTGGGGCCGGGAGCCAGAGCCCTGGATGTGGGCAGGATTGGTGCACAGGTGGGAGTGGCACTCCCTGTGGAGACTGGCATGGGCCCATTGCGCCCCCTGCAGTTTGGGGACTTGGTCTAAGGGATTGGTGCATTCTTCATATGAGGAGAGGTTAAAGCAACTAGGACTTTTCAGTTTAGAAAAGAGGAGACTGAGGGGGGATATGATAGAGTGGTGTGGAGAGGGCGGATAAAGAAAAGTTATTTATTAGTTCCCATAATAGAAGAACTAGAGGACACCAAATGAAATTAATGGGTAGCAGGTTTAAAACTAATAAAAAAAAGTTCTTCTTCACACAGCGTGTAGTCAACCTGTGGAACTCCTTGCCAGAGGAGGCTGTGAAGGCTAGGACTATAACAGAGTTTAAAGAGACGCTAGATAATTTCCTGGAGGTTAGGTCCATAAAAGGCTATTAGCCAGGGGATAGAATTGGTGTCCCTGGCCTCTGTTTGTCAGAGGCTGGAGAGGGATGGCAGGAGACAAATCACTTGATCATTGTCTTCAGTCCACCCTCTCTGGGGTACCTGGTGCTGGCCACTGTCGGCAGACAGGATACTGGGCTAGAAGGACTTTTGGTCTGACCCAGTACAGCCGTTCTTATGTTCTTATGTTCATGATGTCTATCCAGTGGCCCTTCATTTAGCAGGAGAGAGCAATGTGTGTTGGCAGATCACCTCAGCAGAGACCTTTCTCATATGTGTGTGAAGTAACCGAAGGACCAGGTGGCATAGAGATTTTCTCCAGCTGCGATTTACCTGGTACTGACCTGTTTGAGATCAGCTTCAACAAAAAGTGTCATCTTCTATTTTGTTCCAGAGCAGAAAAGGAGAGTCAGTTTATTTCAGATGTTTCTTAATGTTTTGGGCTGAGGACCCTCTATACGCTTCTATTTTCCATTAATTGAGAAGGTGGTGAGGAAGATAGATCAGGCAAAGATGATCCTGATTTCATCAGCTTGGCTGAGACAGCAGTGGCACATGCACCTGTGTCAGCTGTTGGACAGAGTCTGCAAACAGCTTGTTGTTCCCAAACTTGCTGCTGCTGCTGCATAATTTTTATTCATATCCTCAGTGTCTCCATTCCTGGTCATTTGGGCTTTGATAAATGTAGAACTATCTTCCTTGTTAGTTCATAATGTATTACTTAATTCTAGTAAGCAAGTGGTGAAAGCAATGTTAATACTTGAAATGATCTAGTTTTGTTTCTTGGTTGCAAGGAATAGCTGTCCACTAGTTACAGCTTGTATCCAGTGTATATTGGAGTATTTGATGCATTTAAAGTCTGAGTGGTTATCTAATCCTTCTTTGAGTTCAGTTGATGTCTCTTTCAGCTAATTTTTAGTGAATGGTAGATCATCATTTGTGCATGGTATAAGGAGTTATCTAGCTTGTATCCTCTTTTAGAGATCCCGTGTCAGTATGGGAACTTAATTTAGTTTTCTTTATGCTTATGAAGCTGCATTTTAGGAGTTATCTCGCTTGTATCCTCTTTTAGAGATCCCGTGTCAGCATGGGAACTTAATTTAGTTTTCTCTATGCTTACGAAGCTGCCTTTTGTACCCTTGGCAAACTCTGCTTGCCTTTTTTTTTTTGGTCTTTCTTAAACTGTGTTTATTGTTATTATAACATCATTGAGAAGAATGAGTAAATTACATATCTTGATACAAAGGTTCTTGTTAAAAAAAAGGGGGGGGAGTGGTTCTTATGCTTAAGCCCAGGTTTTTACTGAAAATAATATGAGTTTCAGATCAATCAGATAATTAAGTTACTGGTATTTTTTCAAAGCTGCTTCATAATAAAGGCTAATCTGTGTGCAGGTTGGACCTCCCTTGTCTAGCATCCTTGGGACCTGATTGGTCCCGGATGAGGGATGTTACTGTACCAGGGAAGTCATTTTTGTACCCCTGTCACCAGCTGCCCCTCACCCAGCTGCTGGCCTCTCAGTCAGCTCCCCACATCCTGCTGGCCCAGCTACCCTGCCTACCCGCTGGGCAGCCGTCGCTGCTGTGGCTCCACCAGGTAGCCCGGTGTTGGGACTCCAGCCAGCCACATGCACTGTGCACTGGGACTCTGGACAGCTGTGTGCTGGTGCTCCCTGGGCAGCCTCACATGCACGGTGCGCCAGGGCTTCCAGCCTTGCTGGGCAGCCACACACTGGGGTTCCCAAACTCTCTCAACAGTCCCATTGCCACGTGCTGGGTGGCCCCATGTCAGGTGCCGGTGGGCAGCTCGCTGTCCTGCTGACCTCGCAGGGATCTTTACTGCTGGCCCTCCACCAGGACTCTCTGGTCCTGCAACATCTATGCTGGACCATAGACATTGCTGGACCAGAGAATCCTGGTTAAGAGAGTTTCAACTTGTGTAGTATACTTTAGATGAGGGATACTCAACTTTGGAAGCCCCCGGGGGCCACAATGATACTCTCAGCACATGCTGAGGTTCACAACTTAAGTGTGGTGGCATAGACATGCAAATATATATGCAAATATATGAAATAGCTTCTTTCATACTAATGGGCATGAATACAAAGATTAAGTATTAAGCCATGGCGCCAGACCCAAACATGGCCAGTGTGAGCCAGTCAGCACCTTTCAGGCTCTGCCCACAAGACTAAGCAGCCAGCACTTCCCACAATGCCTTGGCACTCCTGGCACCTCCTCCCTGGAGGTTAGAAATGCCAACAGCCTGTACCTTTCTGTTCCAGCCAGCCCATCTGCTTGCGTCTTTCAATGCTCACCTCACCTGGGAGATGCCTTGCTGTTGTGGAGCATGTTCCCAGTGCAGGCCACATTCAAATGATCCTTCCTGTGGTCTGTGTTTTGAGCCCCATGTAAATCCAAACTGAACTGCAGGCAGCAAACAAATGGGCCTTGGGTCACATGCCTAGATCCAAGCTCTTCATGGACAGAGCCTCCTCTGTGGAATGCAAAGCAGCCTCTGTCCACAGGGAGAATGCAAAGCAGGCTCCCCTGTCTCCCCCTCTGCCGCCCCTGTGATAGAGGAAGCAGTGTGTAGGGGAGGGGAGGCAGCACTTCAGAGCCAATGTTGGCAGGAATCAGGTTTTAAGGCAGCTCCCCCCAGCACTGGCTTCTGTCTCGCCCTCCCACCTTTGTCGGAGGCAGCAAGGGGGGGCAGGCAGGTCCATGAAGCTGATACACGTGGGAAGCTGACTTGAACACTTTCTGTCAGAGGCAACAGTGCAAGGGTGGGGAGATCCAGTGCCCTTGGGGAGCTGGCTTCTCATGGGCACTGGCTCCTGCTCCTCCCTGTCCTTCCCCATGCTGCCTCTGTGTTGATAAACCTAGGCTTATTGGTTAATTGTATAGTCGACTACACGTTGACATCCCTAGAATATACAGAATCACTTAAAGAAGAAACAAAGATTACTTGTAACTGGAATTCCTGAGATGACTCAGTGTTCTCACATTCCATTCATCTTCCCCTATTTCTTGGAGTTCTATTTTGGTTTCTCTCAGTTAAGGTAGAAAGAACTGAGGCAGTAGAGAGCTCAGTGCCTCCTTATATTGTGTTTCCCTTAGTCAGTGTTTGAAGATGATGAGGAAAGGGATAGGAGGGGGCACACTTGGAAAGGGTTCTGCCATTAGGCTGCACTGGTTTACCCATAAATGTGAAATATACAGACTCATTGCAAAGAGTTCTATTTATATGTAAATAACCTTCATTTTAGCATTTCCTGCCATGTTGTGTTCAGATATGCAACCTTAAGGTAACAATAACATTTTTTGCATTAGACCACGGCTACTCAACTTTGGAAGCTCCTGGGGCCACGAGATACTCACAGCACATGCTGAGGGCTGCAACTTAAGTGTGGTTGCATATACATGCAAATATATATGCAAATAGTTTATTTCACACTGATGGGCATGAATACAAAGTACTTTCCACAATGCCCCGGTGCTCCCGGGACTACCTTCCTGGGGACTAGAAATGCCGACACCCTGTACCCGCCTGTTCCAGCCAGCCAGCCCGCCTGCTTGCGTCTTTCAATATTTACCCCACCTGGGAGACACCTCGCCGTTGTGGCATGTGTTCTGAGTGGATGCCATGTTCAAAGGATCCCACCCGCAGGCCACTTGTTGAGCCCCATGTAAACCCAACCCACACCACAGGACACAAACAAACAGGCTACAGGCCGCGTTCGGTCTGCGGGCCATGTGTTGAGTAGCCCTGCATTAGACATTCATTTAAATGTTTAATCTGTAATATATAATCTCTTGATTTGACTTGATTTGTGGTATGTTTTCTGTTGCTTGAAGAGAGCATTTTTTTTTATTATAAAGGAGGAGAGAAGTCAAACCAAATCAGAAAAGAGAGAGAACTGAACAAAATTCTAAAGAGCCCAGAAGTAAGAAGTTGAGATCATCTCAGTCTATGAAAAAAACCCAGAAAGGTAAAATAAAGTTTTAAACTGTGTATATGCTGAAATATTAAATGTAAATGTTGAGTTTTTAATCCTATCAAAGTGATAGTTATATTTATGTTTCTGGATTTCAATGGCTCACAAATGAGATTTTCAGAAGAAAGAGAAAGGAGGATGAATTACTAATGAAGTAAGAGCCTCCAGAGAAATACATTATTAGAAGGAAGACCTGTTCAAACAAAAGGGAATCTGCATTCCAAAAAGAGTGCTAAAGTGTTTGATTCTGTGTGGCTCTGGGATTCTAAGCTTTTTGGTAACTAAGAAAATCTTTTTGACATCATAGATATGGAGATAATGTATTTAACTTCAAACTGATGAAGTTCTGCTTTGTAGAGAAAAAATCCCTTTTACTGAAGTATTTGCCTTATTGTGTGTGTGTGTGTGAGAGAGAGAGAGAGAGAAAGAGAAAGAGAAAGAGAGAGAGAAGTTTATTTTGTAGTAAATATAGCATTGTAAAGCATATTAAAGTAGTGCATAAAATCAAGATAAATTAATTGTTTTTAAATGGCTGTTTCATTTCAGATCAAGTTTCCTCAGAAGTTTCAAGTGATTTTGATAATGGTAAATTATTTAAACGATTTCCTAAATATTTTAACTAAAAATTTGTATGGTGTTTTCAATTGATTTGTCTTTGTTTTCAGTTCTATTCATCAGCAGTTTTGGACTTCTGATACAATTATTTGAAATATTGTTTATGCAGAACTGTAGGAAGAGAAGCAAGCAAGCAACAAAAAAAATTGATTTAAATCATTGGTTCTCAATTAGGAATACATATACCTCTAGGGCAATGGTTCTGAAAGTGTCTGCAGACCACTAGTGGTCTGGCTCAGGGCTCAACCTTTCCCCTGCAGTGGGGAGCCTGCACTGGTGCTCTAGCCCTCCTTCCCCCATGTGGTCGGAGTGGGGCTGGCTTCCCACTGCAGGGAGAGGAGCCCAAACCTCACAGGCTGGATCTGGCTTGCGAGGGAAGGAAGCAGCTTTGCATGCTGCTACTCCCCCTTCCCCCAACTGGGAGAACAGAAGCATGGGAAAGCACTCACATGGAGACTTTCCCCACTGCTCCCATTGGCTGGAATCATGGCCAATGGGAGCTGCAGGGATGGTGCCTGGGAGTGGCAGAAGACATGGAACCGGTAAGTGCCCCCATCCACCTCATGCCCAGACTTTGCACCCTCAATCCCCTCATGCATCCTCAGCCTGCTCCTGCACCCTATCTCCCAGACTTTGCCTGCACCCAACCTCTCACGCAGACCCCCCCAGCCCACTCCTGCACCCTGTATCCCAGCCAATACCGCCCCATCTTCAGCCCACTCCTGCACTCAAGGCTTCCCTACTTTTAGCCTGCTCCTGCACCCTACTTCCCACCCAGACCCTGTCCCTCCAGCATCCATTTTGGCATCATAGGTGATTGGCTGGTCTGTGGAAAGGTCTGCATTGAGTGGGTGTGGTACAGGTCAAAAAGTCTGAGAACCACTGCTTTAGAGTACATAAAGGTCTTCCAGGAATACATCAACTCATCACAATATTTGCCTAGTTTTACAGCAGGCTACAGAAAAAGCACCAGCAAAGTTAGTGCAAACTAAAATTTCATATAGACAATAAATTGTTTATAATTCTGTTTATACTATACACTGGAATTTATGTACAATTTTTATATTCCAGTTGATTTCTTTTAGAATTATATGGGTACAGTAGTCTGGGAAGATTAAGAGTCACTGATTTAAATTCATAGGAAGGATAGGTGACGGATGCTTGGCATGAATATTGCAAGCTTATGGAAGGAAGAAAAATTGTGAAATCTAGGAAGGAGAAGATAGTAGAAGAATAGTAATACTATGAAAATAGTTATAGTTACATTTGTGCAAGAAAGGATGAAAACAAATATTACTCTGCTAATCCCTGTAGTGGCATGGAGGATACGTGAGGTATATGTTTGGGGCATCCCCGCTATAAGTCGCACTGGTATATATCCATTCTGCACAAAAGTCATTGACACTCGTAGGAACTAATGCATTGTAAGTCCTCCCATTCCACATTCTTAAGTCATGCAAAAAAAATTGCTCAAATGGAAGTCAGACGCAGGGAAAAATGTCCCTGCTTTAAGTTGTTTTGCTTTAAGTCCAGGTTATTTGGAACATATCTTGGACTTACAGTGAGAATGGCCTGTATCGATAGAAATCCTCTATATCAGTGGTTCTCAAAGTGGTCTGCGAAACCACTCTGAGAAACCTGCTAACAAGCCGTGCCAGTTTGTTTACTAACTGGTGCCACAGCCACAGAGCCTCATGTCTCCCATTGGTTCCAATTTGCCATTTACGGGCAAGGGGAGCTGTGAGAAGCAGCAGCTTGGCCCATGCTACTTCCTGCAGCTGCCCTTGGCTACAAATAGTGAACCGGAGCCAATGGGAGCTGCGAGGTTCCGTAACCACGGTGCTGGTAAGTAAACACACCTGCATGGCCAGTTAGCCGGTTTCTCAGAGTGGTTTAGCAGACCACTTGGAGAAACACTGCTCTATATGGTAGTAAATAAGAATAGTACTACTCTACTAATTAATAAGAAGTCCTGTGGCACCTTATAGACTAACAGATGTATTGGAGCATAAGCTTTCGTGGGCAAAGACGCACTTCATCAGATGCTTGCCTTTGCCCATAAAAGCTTATGCTCCGATACATCTATTAGTCTGTAAGGTGCCACAGGACTTTTAGTTGTTTATGCAGATTCAGACTAACACGACTACCCCTCTGATCCTAATTAATAGTACTTCCAAGTATTGCAGTTCTACTCAGAAGTTTAAAAAAATGTCATCTGTAACCTCAGAATAAATTATTCAAGAACAGTGTGAGAGGTACCTTGTCCAATGTAGTCCAAACCAAAGTTCATTCCAGTTCCCATCCGCAGTACTTCATAGAGCCACCTGATACAGTAAGGAGAGATCAGAGTCCTAGTGACTGCTTTGGCAATGGCATTCCCTGCCCTTCGCTAATTCTGTTCCTTACTGCCTGTTTTATTATGCGGGCTCTTACCTCTGGACCTGTTAGTTTCTTGTTGGAGATTGTCTGGAAAAGACTCATAGTTCCTGTTTATCTGCCCTCCTTAAATAGAAGATTTTGGGATGCCTTCCAGACCTTTCACTTCTTCACCAGGCACAGCTGTGTGGCGGCTACCCCTTTAAAATGCCACTTCTGGCATTTCAAAGGGCAACTGCCATGGGGCCTGGGGTCAGCTGGGGAATCCCAGCTGATCCTGGGCTCTCCGTGGTGGCGGAACCCGGGTTCTGGGGAAATATTGTGCATAGGCCGGGATCAGATGGGGAGTCCCCAGCTGACCCCAGGCTCCACTGCTGTTCCTTTGAAACACCACCTTCGGGTTTCAAAGTGGCAGCCCTGCACACTTGTGCGGGGCTGCCACTTTGAAGTACCCCTTCCCTCCTCCTTTACTGCCTCTATCTCATAGAAGCAGCAAGAGGGAGGGGGGAGAATCAACTAGTCGACTAGTCAAAAGACTATCTGATAAGCAATTGCTTATCAGATAATCGACAAGTCAACTAGTCTCCAACAACCCTAGTTACCAACCATTACATATATTTGAGGTTCAAGATATAAAGCGTTAGGTATTTAAGAGGCTGAGGCAATCTGTTAATCTCTCTACCTTATGACAGTTTATAATTAGTTGACATAAATCAGTATGTAAATAGAAATTGAATAGTTAATTCTTTTTATTAAAATGATTCAAAACACTATATTACTGCAATTTTAGATGCTTACATTGATCTCTGCTGGTGAAATCAGAACACGTGAGCTGTAAGGTCCTTGCTGAATTTGCCACTATTCCTCTAATTTTTTTTGCATTATATCTTTGTTCTTAGATAGTTGGGATATTATAATTTTGTTTGCTACCCTGTGGGGTCTGTGCACCAACATGGACTATGTGCAGCATTTCTTTGTTTAATTTTAGGAACAAAGTACTAATGCTGCTGTTGATATAAGGATCAGTGTTCTGGAGCAAAGTCCAACAGATTAAGTCATTAGATCCACCATACCAAATCAATGAGGCTTTTGAAAAACAAATGCTGTAATGTAACAATTTTAGTTTGCAAGCAGAAATGATTGTGAGAGGCATTTGCCATATCTTATATTTTGGGCAATAGATGAATTAATGATGTTATAATATCTGTGGTCTTGAAAATACTCTATATAATCAATATAATTATAATCTATATAATAATTTGATGTATTGTAGAAAAAATATGGAAGGTAGCTGATGTTCCTTAATTTTTTAAAGGTTAAGTGCAGCAGTGTTGCCAACTTTGAAAAGTGCCTAGGGGTGCTTAACCAGCTGGGCCAACAACCACTATGGGCCCCAGGCAATGTGGGAGGAGCCTGGCTCTGCATCCCACAAGGAGTGGGGCCTCCGGCAGAAGGGGCAGGAGTGGGGCAGCAAGCCCTCAACACTGCCCTGAGTGCAGTGCGCGCCCCTCCCCCTCAAGTCCTGTGTGGCATGCCAAGTGTAGTGCTTTGGCAGCAACTTAATGTTCCCAGTGCTCTGGGGCGGCTGCTGCTGCTGCTTTGAATCGTTGGGCCCCAGGGTAGTTGCCCTTATCCCCTCCTCTGCCCTCCCCTCCCATGCTCAACCCCCAGCTCTGCCCCCAAACCCCACCCCCAACTCCATCTCCCAAGGTTATACTCCTGCCTTCCCACCTTCACTCTGCCTCTTCCCTACCAGTTCCGCTTCTTCCCCCAGCATACTGCATCTTTGCTTCTCCTGCCTGCCCCTTCCCCCCAAATGCCACAGAACAGCTGATTGCAGCAAGTGGGAAGTCTAGGGAGGAGAGAAGGGGATGTGCTGATCTGTGGAGTCCATTTGTGGGTGGGAGGTGCTGGGGGGGAGGAGTAGAAAGCTGATGGAGGGCTGCCCATTTTTCCCTGTGGAGGAGCATCCATGGAGTGCAATCAGCCAGTGTTGGTCCCAAACCCACTTGAGAACTGGACACTGAAAGCTGAATTGAACACTGTTCTGTCTTGTTTTTTCATGTCTCTTTTTAAATAATATATTTCCTTTTAAGGTAGACTGCAGTACATTTCTTTTCCGATTTTCCTTTTTAATGTTACATGTACCATCACAAACGTACAAAGGAGATAGGTGCACATTTGTACAACAAGAGAGTTGCAAAATTGTTTTTTCTTCAAAAATTCTCACATTTAAAGTACTTTGACTCAGAGGCTTATAGAGCCATGTACAATTTGGATACAAATTTTCGTTGAAAAATAATTTTCTTAAGATATTTTAATAATCTTAAACAGACCAAGATGACAATGAAGAGCAAGATATTCCTTCAGATGCTGATTTTTGGAAGGGTCCTCTACAAGAGACAGATGAAAAATCACGGTAAGTTCTGATACCTATACCAATAATTTGTATATCTTGTAATAGTTATACTTATTAAAAAATCATGTGGCTACATGTGTCTTTTCAGGATTTGTTATGATTATTCCAAAACTGAAAATGAGTGCCAAATCTTCTTCCTTACTTTATATACTTGAGTATAGTGAAACTCCTCACTTAACTACTAATGTTCCTGAAAAATGCTATTTTAAGTGAATCGATATTAAGTGAATCCAATTTCCGCATAAGAATTAATGTAAATGGGGAGGCTACATTCCAGGGACATTTTTTCCTGTAGACAAAGGCAGTATATATATATATATATACATTTTAAATAGTTTAATACTGTACACAGCAATGATGATTGTGAAGCTTGATTGAGGTGGTGGAGTCAAAGGGAATATTTCCCAGGGAATGTTTTGCTACTAAATGATGAAGTAGCACTCGGCTGAGCTCTCAAAGGTTAACATGTTGTTAATGTAGCCTCGTGCTCTAGAGCCATAGTCTCCAACCCATCGACTGGTCAATCGGGGGGCTCGACCATTTGATCGCAAGGCATTCGGGCCCCCCCCCCCCATTTCTCCCTACTGTCAAAAAGAAGCCCCTGCTGATGCTACCTTCAGCGACAATGGAGTATGGGAACTTTCGAAAAAGGATTTTTTTTTTTCTAAAGAACCACATCTAGACTGCAGTTTCACTTTCAAAATACCCTTTTTTGAAACAGCGATTGGACCCAAATATGCAAATGAAGCGTGGGATATTTAAATCAGCACTTCATTTGCACTTTCGATCTGCCAAAATTACATGCCTCTTTCGAAAGAGGGATGTAGTCTAGACAAGCCCTTAGTCACTGGCCTTTTCTGCTTTTCTTCTGCCTTCGCTGTTAGCTTGGGCCTTTGCAGCACTGTGGAAGGATCTGCCACAGGCTTGGGCTCCATAATGTAATAGATATGCACATCCCTTGAGGTGGTTCTTTTTGCCATAATTTGCTCCTTTGTAGTTTTTTTCACCATGAAATATGTTGGAATATTTGACCAATGGGAAGTAATTCTTGTTAAGATAATACAGGCAGTCCCCGGGTTACATGGATCCGACTTACATCGGATCCCTACTTACAAACGGGGTGAGGCAACCCCGCACTAGCTGCTTCCCCCCAGCAGACCAGGGAGATGCGGAGCGGCTTTTCTCAGCAGACACCTCAGCTTGACTGAGGGAAGTGAGGTGTGGGAGAATAAAGGACTGAGGGAAGTGAGGTGTGGGAGAATAAAACTGAGCTCTGGAGAAATGTTTGACTAGAGTTTCCCCTACAATATGTACCAGTTCCAACTTACATACAAATTCAACTTAAGAACAAACCTACAGTCCCTATCTTGTACGTAACCCGGGGACTGCCTGTACTCCCCATTTACTTGATTTAAAACCAGAAACAAGAGAATGAAAATGGGGATTTTAGCTTTAGATCCTTTATAAATAAAATCTATATTGGACACTACTTAACCAAAAAGCACTAGTGACACAACTTAAGTTTTGAAGAATGAAAAGAGAATTGCTTTGTAGCATAAATTTGTTGTGCATGCATGTATCCATCTTTCCCAAAATAGGGATGTATTTAGGATCCAGTGCTCATCTTATTCCCTTTGATTATTCAAGAACAACTAAAGACCTGATTTCATTTTAAGCAAACAATTTAAACTGTATTGGTATTTTCTCAAATGTTTGGCCTCAATATACTTGAAATCAATCTGTTTTTTAAATACTTTAAAGGAAATACCTATCTCGATGCACTTCAGCTCACAGGGAGTCAGTCATACCTACCTTCACTCCATGGGGATAAGTATCATACACCATGCTAGTCTGTTTCTGCAAAAACAGCAAGGAGTCCTGAGTCATCTTAAAGATTTAACAAATTTATTTGGGCAAGAACTTTCATGGGCAAATGCATCTGATAAAGTGGGTCTTTGTCCATGGAAGATTATGCCCAAATAAATCTGTTAGGGTATGTCTACACTAGCTCATTAATTCGAGCTAGATAGGCAAAACAGGCAACCGGAGTTGCAAATGAAGCCCGGGATTTAAATATCCTGGGCTTTATTTGCATGTTCCCGTCCGGCTGCCATTTTTAAATCAATATTAGTTCAAACGAACTGCCCACGACTACACGCGGAAGTTAAAGTTAATCCGAACTAAATTCTTAGTTCGGATTAACTGTTACTTCTCATGGAATGAGGTGTAACAGTTAATCCGAACTAAGGACTTAGTTCGGATTAACTTTAAACGGTTGCGTGTAGCCACGGGCTGTTTGTTCGAACTAAGGGGGATTTAAAAATGGCGGCAGGACGGGAACATGTAAATAAAGTCCAGGATTTTTAAATCCCAGGCTTCATCTGCAACTCCGGTTGCCTGATTTGCCTATCTAGCTCGAATTAATGAGCTAGTGTAGACATACCCTAAGTCTTTAAGATGCCACAGGACTCCTTGTTCTTTTCCCTTGGGGATAAAGACACAAAAAATAGCAGAACAGTCATGGTTCTTTTATGTGGTAAGATAGCCATTGAGAGGCCATGCAAGGAGGCACTACACTTTTACATACCATGAAGCGGTGCTCAGCAGCAGCTTTCTCTTTATTGGCTTGGAGGTATTGTGGAGGGACTGTCTGCCACTATGCAGATGCACAGAGCCCTGTGGAAATCCATGGAAATAAAGGGTATCTAGTGTCCTTCAGGGCTCTATCGGGAACTGCAGTGGTAAAAGCATCAGCATGTCAGGATGTCTCTTTCAATAGCTAGGGCCCCACATGAGCAGCTCCTTTAACGTGGCTGTACTGCCTCCAGACCCGCCCACTAGGGTGAACACAAGGCTCACTGGCAAAAGTCCCTAGCCACACTAGTGTATGCAGGCATCTTGCATGCTCTTAAACAGAAACCACAGAGTGCTGTGTGGAAGGGATTTTGTTCTGGGAGTATATAAGCTGCTTGCACACAGTAGCGTGAACAAGGACAGCTGGTGGTGAACCTTGTGCCCACCCGATTGGGCAAGGATGGGGGCTGTATAGACATGCCAGAGGACCTGTCCACATGGGCACTGGCTCTGTGAGCAGCATCCCAACATGTTGCTGCAGTTCAGCAGAGTCCTGCAGCTCTGCGATACCAGATTTATGTCCATGGATATACGCATCCACTGATAATAGATTTTGGATCTCCACAAGGTTCTCCAGTTAAACTATGAAAAGACACCTCCTTCCCTCAACTACAGCTTCATGGGCTTGAGTATCAACCAGGAAGTTATAGTATGAGGTTAATTATAAAAAAAACTCTATTTGCATACATACTCAGCTAGAGATATTAATAGAAAAATCCCCCAAAAAGTTGTTGTTGTGCTTGCAGACCTACAAATTCCATGATACTTATGGGGAAAAATTAAAAACAAATATATACCTTGATTCCTGTAACCATTTAGTGTTAAAGCAGAAAAGGTGAGATTATAGTCAATCGGTATGAAGAGAAATGTAGCAGATCTTCTGTAATTCCAGACAGACAAACTGTGTCCTAGTCCCTTGTTTTTAGAGATGTTATCTGTAAATGTTGGATCACTGGTTATACACTCTAATATTTATTGTAAGAGTAATGTCATGCCAAAATAATTTAATTAATTAAAGAGTATTCCCTAAATACCAAAACACTGCTTCTGTCAGACAGAATGAGGAAGAAATGGAGGAAAATAGAAATGTAGTATACCTCATATGCATTGCTTTGAACTTAGAATCAGAAAAGATTAGGGTTAGAAGAGACCTCTGATGATCAACTAGTCGAAACCTCTGCTCAAAGCAGGACCAACTTTTTCTTCTTATAACCAAAAATCTCAGAAGATGTTTGCAGCACAAGGAATAGCAACTGTGATACCCTACATTTGTTGCTCACATATTTTAATGTTATTATTTGGTTTCTCTTACAGGGAGGAAGAGTTTGATGAGTATTTTCAAGACTTATTTCTCTGAAACTCCATATTTATTCTTGAATTCATATCTGAATACCAAATCAGATTTAGGAACCTATATTTTTATGTAAAATTTGATTAAAAGCACTGTTCCTACAATTGATTGTGTATGAACGCATACCCCTGCCTGCATAGAGTATCACTGATTTCACTAGGCCATGTGCATGTATGGGTCAGTTGCAGGATTGAGGCATAAGCAGTTTCTCTTGGAAGACGATAGACAGATACCCCTGTGTATTAATGAAGGATGACATATATATTGTTATAATTTATTTTCATCTGAGTGCATAGTAAAGTACAAATTTAAAATATTGTAGAAGACACTGCACATTAACCTCAAAAGAGGGTGAGGAGACATACAAAAATGGGGTTTTCTGATAGAATGCAGTGTTTTTACAATGATCAGCTACGTGAAGTACTTTCTTCTATTCTGCACATTAGTTAATTGTTTTAAAGGCAAATTATAGTTGACTTTCTGTTCTGAATTTACCACTCAACTCTTTAAAAAAGAACTATATATATTATTAATAATGCTGCAGGAGTTCATAGATTTAAATTCAATAGTCATGTGATGTTTAAGACTCAAAAATCTTTTTGAAGTTTCTGATTTTATGAAACTTATCTTTGGTAAGTAAATCTTTTCTTCCTAAAATCAATTATGTTTTCTTTAATCATTTTCATAAGTATTAGTTCACTGTTACCCTCATTTTAAGTCTATTATTTTAAATGTTGTTTGACTGACAGTCCCATGGTCATTCTACTAGTACTTTAGGATATTAGTTTGTCACATTTGTTGTAATAAATGAGGTACATGGTTTGCCGGTGGGAAAAGTACATACGGCTTACGTGTTATCTGTGGTTTCTGATCCCCTTATTAGTGAATGAATTGTAATCCTACTTTAAAGTGTAATCCTGAGCATACCAAGTCAGTAACATATAATAACACTTGAGACTTAGTGTTTTTTTCCTATTCAAATTGCAGCATAACTTTAAATTCATTTTATTGTATGTTTCCAAAGAAACAGTCTGCACAAGATTAAATTCCAATGGCCATTCTTTTGTCAATGGAAAATTATTTCATCTACATAAGAGACATTTGTGTTACCATAGTACTGAGTGAAATTTATATTTTAAACAGTCTTGGTAAAATTAATGGTTTATAAAGTACTGTCTGTATTTTTGAAAGCAGAAACCTTAACTGGATGAGTTGTTCACAGTATAGATGCCATATAACAAAGTGCTTGATGCAGACAGCATAACTCTGTAGACATGGTTGTAATATATCCATGAACATGTGCATGATTTGTGTAGATCCACAGATCTCTATTTACATTTAGTATTACTTAACATAATTACAATTTTAACCATTCATACATACAAAATGGATGACAGTACAGAGACACATTTAAGGTGTCCTTGAATAACAAGTAAAGGTAGACTTGTGTGTGTGAAGTCTTCTTTCAGTAAGAAGATGGATTTAAAGGTTAATTCTTTGTCATCTTGCAAGCTTGGTTAGGAGCCAAATCCAATCTACAGCAATCAGCTTAAGTCTATGTAACTTGCCTATAAGGGCTTTAGTACAGTTTGTTGCTATATTTGTTGCTGCAAATGATGTAGAATAGGCATGTATTTTGGATACCTACTTTTTTTCTGGGCCTTCACAATATAATTATAAAATAGTACAATATACATATTAAATACATTGTTTCATTTAATATATTTTTAATTAAAAGTAGATGACAAAAGCAAACTTGATATTTCCTCATATCTACATTTGTTACAGAAAATATTATCCCCAGATTTATGGCATTTTAAGTCTGCATAAAATATTTGGCCCATTAATAAATTAAGGATATATTTGTGGAAGAATGTTTTATTTCTCATTATAGTTGCACAGTAGCTATGTGCTATGTATGTTAGAACATATTTGAAGGATTTTTTATAAAAAATGCTAGAAGGGTCTTGGGCAAAAGAGAACGGAGAATGTAATTGTTCATGCTACATATACAGTGTAATTTTAGTGTTACCTGCACACATGTAGAAAGAATAGTATTTAATGTACGAAGATACAGGATCACAGACTTACTAATGGAGCATTAATCAGTGACTGCACATCACACTCGAAGAGAAAACTCTGAAATGTTCTCTCCTTCTGCTTTTTGTAGGGAAACTTAATATACAGTAAAAGTGTATTAGTAAATATAAAAACAGATATTTCCCCCTTGCCCTTGTGGATAGTAAATTACCTCCAAGCAGTAGAACCTGTACAATCCTATTTTGGAGGGAAAGGAATGGTGGCAGGATTTGAGAAGGCTGCACCTGGAGAGAATAATTTCTGTGCATTTAAAGCTCACCTTTTATACCTCTGAATTGTTAGATTTGGAATTGGGTCCAATGGAATACATTGCTTTGGTATATGAATGTAATACATAAATCCATTGCTCATTCCCCTTTTCTCTGCCTATGGCAATGGCAGACACTCCAGACCAAAAGCGAGAAAAGTGGCTGTGGAGAAGCTCCATTACCATTCTTTATACTTATGGAAGAGATCATTAATATACAGAATAGCTTCCTAGGGTGTGGCTATGGAAGGATTTGTGAAGACAATTTTTGTTCATTGATCTTATTAGGGTAAATTCAGGAATTCTGAAATACCAGACACATGTATTTGTTATTTTATCCAAAAAATATTGTATTGTTTCATACACTTTTTAAGAAGACATTTGAATCTATAGCTTTGCTATAGGAATATTTGTGTAGGTACTGTAATACATTGTTCATTCTAAATAAAAAAGCTTACAATTCTTATGACCTGCATTTTGATTTTATGTAAAGAGACAAGTTTTGTTCATATAGGGTACGAGGTACATGGGTCACTGGCAGTTAAATGGTGGGCAGAATTGCATACTTGTGGAGAAGGGAATGGTTTCTCCAAAGCCACTGCTACAATTACAAATTGGTAGTGATAGCTTCAGGGGGAGGATTGCGCCATCGGCCTCTTTTTGTAGGCACAAGATGGTGCTAATATTTAGGTGTTTTGAAGTAGTGGAAGAGATCATTCCAGGATTGTATCTAGAACTGAGGATGCAGGAATGGGATGTAGTTCAGTTCAGATGAAAAAAATTAACATAATATAAAAATGTAAAACTATGAATTTTGAAATTTTCTGCAATTTTTTGTTTTGGTATGTGCAACTTAGATCTTATATGAAATTACTGGTTGTAATCTATCATTAAAAAGTCATATATAGTTTTCTGGACAGTCTGCAGCATTTATACATTTTAATAAAAATACTGTATATAAATTGAGTGCCAAGAAATCATACCAAGAAGTGAACACATAATCAACTCATTTTGCACCATAATTCATGTTTTCTTTCCATTTTGTCTTCATGATTTTTAGTTTTCAATGGATTCCGCCTCTTTTATGCCATTAGTAATGACACTCAATAAATGGCATTTGTTTAAGAGGATTGTTTGGCCTATGCTATCCTATGCATTGTAGAAATCCACTGAGGTTTTTTGAAGTTCTTTCTAGATGTTTTGTTTTATTTTTCCAAGTAGCAGAAACATAGACTTTGAGACTCTTTTAGTGCCATTGAAATGCATTACAAAATTATACATGTTTTGGATTTGCCATCATCATCTCCACCACCTCCTCCACCTTTTGCTGCATCTTGTTCTGCCAATAAAAACAGAAAAAAATGTGAATGATTGAATATTCTTTTCATTTTAATAAGCTTCATTTTTTTCCTTTATGAATGCTAATTCTGTGACATGCATTTTAATTTTATTCCACAACACAAGTGTGTTTGTCCACTTGAAAACTGAACCCATTGTCAGGATTGGTATATATTTTTCAATTAACAGAATATTGAACAACCAATATTGAGAAATAGTACAGTAGTTAATATCAGCATTTACCAATGGACAAACACACACTGAACCACTTTTACTGGAAAGTTTCAGCAATTATGTTTACTTAATCCTGTCCCTCTACATCATACCCCCCCACGCACAAATGAAAGCCTGCAAAGGGAATATACTCTTGGCTCAGTTATAATCTTGGAGACTATTGGAGGGGAGTATAGAAACTTTCCCCTGACTTAAGTGTTGATTATGATGATAGAATCTTTTATCGAGTTGTGTATAAACCTGTTACCAATCAAGAGAGAGAGATTTCTTTTGTATGTTCAATAACTGCTGTCACTAACAATGTTAACATCTCTCTCAAATGATTCCACAGATTTTGATGGGTCTAACTTCTGATCTGTTCAGAATAGTAACTTGTTTTCAGTTTCATTTTAAGTTAACATACCAATATTAGAATTAAAACTTACATTTGAAAGTTGTGGATCACCACGTTACTAGGTTATTTTCGACCCTTTCCACCTGCATTAAAACATGTCACATGATCAGTGCCCTACTCTCTGAAATTTGTGGATGTAATTAACAGTATGATACTAAAATAATTTGTTTTAATTTTATAATATCTTGTCCTGTTTATTCTGTTCTGAACTTTCCACTGTTGTGGTTCAGCAAATATATTTATATTTATATTTATTTTTATTTTTTGTCTGTCAGATAGTTAGAAAAGGAGGCATCAAAAGCAGGTCACTATGATCTAGGGATAAGAATTTTTAAAAATCTGCAAAAATTAAAGCACTGTTCTGTATTTACATAGCCTTGATTTTGGTGGTTTAATAATTTATCACATTCTGTACCTTGTTTAGTTTGCATGACTTCATCTCAGGATACATTTTTGAAATACTGGATAATTCATAACCTTTTGTAACACCATCCATTATGATAATATGCATATTGGGCGATGTCCTTATTGACTGCAAGAGACCACCTGGGATTTGGACAGTTGTATCTTTACATATGTCTGCCTGTGAGTAAATTTCCTTGGGGATGTCAAATGTTGTGTAAATCACAGTGACCTCATTAACTGAGTAACCTCATGTACCAGTAATTTTAAATGGTTAAAATATCCGATGAGAGTACAAGTTTTCTATTCTTTCCAGACATCTAATTTGACAGTTCTTTAACTGAAATCTTAGTTTTAAGGACATGATCCTGCACCTATTAAAATCAGTGGGAGTGTGTCATAAAATCAGACCGTAAATGATAAACTATTTTGCCAAAAATGTAGAAAGATGCAATCGTGTGTGTGTGTGTGTGTGTGAGAGAGAGAGAGAGAAATACTGCTTTTTTCAGTGGGATTTATCTCTTTTTTGGCACTTCTATAAGTTATAACCTTAAATTCCGGTACATCAATATGAGACTTTTCTTGTAAATCCCATATTTGGTCTCTCTTGTAAGATGCTCACCAATAAATTCAGCTTGAAAGAAGAAGGATTGCTACTACATCAGAAAAATATATAGGTGCATATCAGATTAGGGAGAAATGGAATGTATGCCACACCTATCAAATGTGTGTAACAACCTGGTGTAATCTGTCAAAACAATTTTATCTCCTGCAATTTTTCTAGAAAATGAATTATTTTTACAGTAGTCCATACATGTTTATATAAAAGGTGATATATTTTTGTGATATTAAAACTGACATGATTAAGTTTCTGCACACTTCGAGCCATATTTATAAAACAAGATTTTAAAGGTATTCATGTGGACAGTTTTCGATTTCAACATTTGACTCACTTTGTTCAGTTTTTGCTTTCAAAAATTGGTTTTCAATAAGTGATGCATTTTACAGCATGCTTAAACCACCTTTATAGTGTAGCCTTCTGAATTTAGGGTTAGTTTTGCCATTTAAATTGAGTCAGGAACTTCTTAGTTCTGGTCCAGCTTCTAATAGTGACTTGATATATGGCTTTGAGCAATTTTCACATCTGTATAATATGGGGAAAAAACTCCCTACTTCCCATGGATATTATGAAGATTAATGCATTGCATAGTGTCTTGAAGATATAAAACACTTTTTAAGATCAAATTGCTTTTCTTCGTGAAATTATGCCTGCCATTGTTCATTTTTGGAGTTATTTGCCATAGCTAGTGATCTGTGAGCCTTTCAAAACAGCCTGGCTGTTAAAGGAGTTGCACATTTGAGCCCTAGTGTACTGATGTTAGAGCTGATGTTCAAAATGGAGTGGTTTTTATAATATAATTGGCTTCATTCACTCTTATGCCCTTCATTTAATTTTATGGCTTTAGTTTTTACCAAATCAGAAATCCTTTCTAATCATCTCCTGAAGAAAAAGATGTGGACTTGTAACTTCCAGTTAATTAAAAGAGTAAAACTGCCAAGACATCACTAACTTCTGGAAGTTCACATGCTTTGAATCATTATTTCTCCCTCTTCCTTTTCCACCACATACTTTTCATGCGATGTTGATATTCTCCAGATTCTGGAAAAGGGTAAGATGGTTTTGTCTGTTCAACAAGAGTTTTAACAAGATCTAGTTTACTATACCTGGCAACAACTACCATCAATTCTCTCGACAGCCGGAAAACTTCAACAGCTTCTCCTAGCTTCCTCAGCAAAGTATTCTGAGATTTCTGGTAGGTTCTGCTGACTTGGAAGTGTCTACATATGGAAAGCTTCCACATAGACATCCCTTACAAGACTGTTTGAAGGTTAAATCACAGGAAGAATAAATCAGTGGTCTGGTAGCACTTTATAGACTAACAAAACATGTAGATGGTATCATGAGCTTTTGTGGGCACAGCCCACTTCTTCAGATGACCAGAGTTTTGAACTCAAAACTCCAGTCATCTGAAGAAATAGGCTGTGCCCACGA
This sequence comes from Pelodiscus sinensis, assembly GCF_049634645.1. NCBI lineage: Eukaryota > Metazoa > Chordata > Testudines > Trionychidae > Pelodiscus > Pelodiscus sinensis. The sequence goes on from NC_134718.1 coordinate 41,860,522, forward strand.
AAGCTCATGATACCATCTACATGTTTTGTTAGTCTATAAAGTGCTAGCAGGCATTTTGTTGTTTTTTTAAGTTTATTCTGTACAGACTAACTCAGCTACCCCCTGAAGCTTCAGGAAGAATGATGTTTACTTCTTAGCTACACTATCAGTGAAGATTTCCTGTTACCATGTTGTGATAGCACAATATGATCAAGATCTTTTGAATAAGCTTGTTTGATTTCTGAGAGTGTCGTTTTACCTTCAGTCTTGAGAGATTGAAGGGAAAGTGTAAGACTTATTTGAGGGTTTTGTATTCTTTGGCTGTGAATTAGTGAAAAAGGAGATCAGTACAAAAGATCAATCCCAGAGATGTTTGCAGTCTTACGGGGAATATTCACTGCTTTTTGATTTGCATCCTCTGGATAAACAGAGACAAGCCCCAGTTGCTTAATGCTTATGATGTTGACACCCACAGAAAACTACTTCTTCAACCCTTTCTGGTGACTGCAACTGCTTTATCCTTGGGTAAGCAGCAATTTTGTTAAGTTCAAAAAAGACACTGTTTCACTTTCTCCTCACCATGGCAATTTTGTCACACTTTCTAATATGGCAGTCTAGGGCATCAGTCCAATGTGTCCTGGATTAGGTTGCCTTGGCAAGTTACTCATTGTTTTATTATACACAAAGCAAATTCTTCAAGTTATAGCCACACATAGTATTTAAGCACTGAAATAAATGTGTATTTGCATGTGTGTGCTTCAGACAGAATATGCCAAATGGTTGTCTAGTATATGAATGAAAATCTTAAAGATGCCTAACCTTTTTTGGCTGCTGCTTCTTCCAGCTTTTTCTTTTCTTCCTCAATAATTTTCATCTTTTCGTCATATTCATCAGCCCGTGTTTTCCATTCCACCCTGTTGTTCTGAAGACCATCCAACATTGGTGTAATTTCCTTGTGAAACCTTGAGAATTCCTAAATAAACAATAATGAGTTATTAAGCTGTCAATTTGTAATGCATGGTTATTTTCAGGTTCTAGCATGACTACAAAGGTATTGTTGTTGTGAACAGAAACTTCCTTTGCTTTCACCTTTCAGTAGTTTTACATGTTTCATTGTATGGCAGGAACAGTGACAGAGATTTAACTTTGTTTTGTGTTATGAGCTCAGCATTTTGTTGGTGTCTGCTTAGCATGTGTGCTTTTCTGTTGAAGGGAGGAGATGAAGTGCAGTTGTGGTACCTGTTAGTACCATTCTATTGGTGATGGCGTATGAACCATGTAGTGGGAGTTAATGAGAAGCACCAAACTGAGTCAGTAAATCAAAGCAATTATGTGCTGTAAATTCTAGCTTTTCCCCTAAGCCTCCCCCTGTCCCAGTGTATTCTCCTGGCATGGCTTTGCCCATATTTACTATAACACATGTGATCTATGAAGACTGAGCTTTTACCTGTTGCTGTTTAAAATAGTACATTTCATTCTACTGCATGATGGCATTTTGGAAGAGCCTTAAAATCCAGATGGTATAGGAACATACATCATATTGCTGTTCAGAAGATGTGAACAACTCAAGTATTTCCTATGCCAATCCAGCACAAGGTGCATAATGTTCATTGCTCCCCAATCCATCTGTGTTATGCTCTTCATGTTAGAAGGGGCTCTGTGAAGTACAGTGATTAAGCTCTACCTCAAATCTTTCAAGAAACTGAACAGCTTCTAGAAATGCTTAGTTCCCTTGAGTTCCTTAGGACTTCAGAAGGATCCAGTGTCTCCAAAAGATGCTAAGCACCTTTTAGGAGTGTGTAGTACTTCATAAAAGTAGATGAAAAATCATGACCCTTTGAATGAAAGCTATTTGAATGACTAGGAAGGCCCTGCTAACATCTAGAATATTTGACTATTGTTTTTCACTCGTGCCATTCCAATCAATGCAAAGGAAGAATAAAATTTTATTCTTACCTTGTATACAAATGTACACACAAAATCAATGAAACCAACTTGAAGCTTAGGCAATTCATCTGCTTTATTTCTGTCCATCATAGGCTAGAAAAAGAATATTATTATTTTAATGTGAATTTGCTGCATTTTGAGTCAATAGGACAACTGTTACTGACAAACACATCTTCAATAACTATTATTTCATATTGAAGTTACTGCTGGTTAACATGTCAAAATACTTACAATTGGCTGTTGCTCTAGCACAGTTCGCTCTAGATCACCTTGCTCCCAAAATTCATTTGCAACCATAAGGGCAACCTGGAAATGAAAATCTCCTGTATTATAGATATTGTAGTATTAATCAGCACAGTTGCAGAATGATGCTGGAATGTATTTAAGTATTTCCAGGAAATGTTGGAGAACATTTTTGCTTAGGATTAATTGAGAGTTAATCAGTTTATTTCCTTTTTAAAACAACTATTTTTTTTCAAGCCATAGTGCTGCTGGTTCTTCAAATGGCAGAAGGTGATTCCCAATATATCCAGTAATATATCTTCCTACCAGATAGAAGGAGCATGTATAATCCTGTTACCATAGCTATTTATAGAGCCCTGCGAGGATACACAAGGGCTGCATCTAGACTGGCATGATTTTGCGGAAATACTTTTAATGGAAAAGTTTTTCTGTTAAAAGTATTTCCGCAAAAGCGTGTCTAGATTGGAACGGATGCTTTTGTGCAAAAAGTGCTTTTGCGCAAAAGCATCCGTGGCCAGTCTAGACGCGATTTTGCACAAGAAAGCCCCGATCGCCATTTTAGCCATTGGGGCTTTTTTGCGCAAAACAGTTCTTCCCTGTCTACACTGGCCCTCTTGCGCAAGTATTTTTGCACAAGAGGGTTTTTTCCCTGAGCGGGAGCGTGAAAGTATTTGCGCAAGAAGCACTGATTTTGTACATTACAAAGTCAGTGCTCTTGCGCAAATTCAAGCGGCCAGTGTAGACAGCTGGCAAGTTTTTGCGCAAAAGCGGCCACTTTTGCGCAAAATCTTGCTAGTCTAGACGCACCCAAGATGTATCTGCATTCGCAAAAATGAAGCTGTAGATGTCCACATCCACGGATGAGAATATCTGTGGATTTAAGGTGGATATCTGCACATCTGCAGGGTTCTAGATATAAAATTTTATCTGCATCCATATCTGCAGAAATGAGCCATGGATATCCATATTCACATTTGCAGTTGCGTATACCTGCAGACGTCCACAGATTTGCAGAGCTTTAGCTATTAACTATGTTTTGCCAGTATGTTGTTTACTGTCATGCTTGTGCTTTTACTTGTGCATATCATGTATATATTAGCTAAACAAAAATACTAGAAACTGAGAGGAAACTTTTCAAGGGCATTTTTTGGCATTGTAGGACTTGGAATATTAAGTTTCCAGAGGCAAAGAGTATGAATACTGTTTCATTAAGCTAGTGTGTACATGTTTGTTATTGAACTAGTGAAACCTTGCTATCTGCTACGCTCCTTCAAGTTTTCTTGCTAATGTTATCCATGAGATGTTTGAAGAGGTTTAGCAGGAAGAGAGAATTCAGGTAAATAAACAGCAAAGTACCACTCTTTAATCATATTAGAACATGTAGACCCAAAACTACTCCACAAGATTCTTTCTGGAATCATTAACACACAGGATATGTGAATTACAGAACAGGATTGCTGCACTGTGAGGTTTTTGTTAGTAAGCAGATGATATCTGCCATTTTGATGGTGTTGGGGGGTATGCTCACTCAATGGTAGAAAATAGTATCTGCGTGGTATTCCAAGACAATAGGGAAACATAATAAAATTAAATTATAAAGAATACTGCTTGGAATGCTTTGCAACTGTGTCTCAGTGTTACAGTATTGGCTTGCTAAACCCAAGGTTGTGAGTTCAATCCTTGAGGGGGCCATTTAGGGATCTGTGGCAAAATCTGTCAGGGATGGTACTTGTTCCTGCTGTGAAGGCAGGGGATTGGACCCGATGACCTTTCAAGGTCCCTTCCAGCTCTATGTGATAGGTGTATCTCCATATATTAATAGAATAGTCATCTGCAGGATAATGAGCTGAAATAACTCTCTTGCTGAGCCTGCCTCTTACATAACTGATTTAAGATATCATGACCAAGAAACTCTACTTTTAGTACCCTCAGTTGCCTTTTGGCAAATAAATAGGATTTCATTTCATTGTGTTAAGAATTTGTCTTTTTGTTGCTGTTCTATGCCAGTGAGGCTTACACAGAATCTAATTCTACTTTTAGAACAAAAACTGTTCTGGTAGCACTTAATAGACTAACAAAACATGTAGATGGTATCACGAGCTTTCGTGGGCACAGCCCACTTCTTCAGATGTCTCTGGAGAAATGGGCTGTGCCCACGAAAGCTCGTGATACCATCTACATGTTTTGTTAGTCTATTAAGTGCTACCAGACCAGTTTTTGTTTTTTAAGTATATCCTGTACAGACTAACTCGGCTACCCCCTGAAGCTTCTACTTTTAGAATTTGTTCAAGGAAGTAACCCAAGAGATCCGCTCTGATTCAAGCATCTTGTCTGAATAGATATCTATACTTCAAACACTGACAGCATTTGTAAGTAGTGATGTACAAGAGGATTCCTTCAAAGTCATAAAAGTCCATATTGTTGAATACATTTTAGAGTGGTTTATAAACACTCAAATAGTGCAAGGATTTACATTTGTGTATGTTGATGTCTAGTTGAAGATCATTTTGTTGTAAAAGTTGCAGCCTAAAAGTGGCAGAAGAAAAACAAGAATTTGACAAAATAAAAGTGAATGACAGAGAATCAGTTATCAAAGAACTTCTAAAGAAAGCTAGAATGAATACTACAGGTGATACTGACTGAGTAGTGAGTGGGAGGTTGGGGGCAGTGGGGCAACACCTGTCATGAAGTGCCCGCTATCCCTGCTTCCAGAAAATGGTGTCCAGTTCTTAGGCACAATATGCTTTGTGGTTATGCTTTGTTTTACAAATATCTATAAACTTTAAAATGAATTGTCTGTATTACTGATGATGCTGTAAGAAAGATAGCAAATATAAATGTATATGAAACAAAAAAGTATACAGATATTTTAATCTTGATTATACTAACCTGACTTTGTACCTCCCATGGCTTGGTTATAGCTGACAAGTCACATCCAGTCATCATCATAGCCCTTTGAAGAAACAGAAATAGTATGACAGAGAGAAAAAAGCTATGGGACAGACTTTTAAACTTATTGAGGCACCTAAAAGTGCAGAAAGGCACCTAGTGGGATTCTCAAAACTCCCCACGACACTAACTTCAAAGCATAGCCAATGGGAATTAGGTGCCTAGCTGCATCTTATAGCTCCTGCTTCTAAAAGTCTGGCCCTAGGTAACTTACAGAAAGAAGAATAAGATACTCACTACTTACATGATAACTTCTTTTTTGGTTGGGTCGATAGATATATATTTAATTGCCTCCTCTTCTGTTTGCATTTTTTCAACTGCATCCACAATCTTTTGAAACATAGTCCTTTTCCTGTAAAAATATATTAATATTTCTTGTAGTATTGATATCCAAAAATATCTGCTCTTTGGCATAATAGGTGCTGCTAACATTATTTTTTCTAAACACTATGTTTGGTTTGGGTCAGCTATAACTCCCACTGAAGTACATTTATTTTATTGGGAGTTATATTTAGATGTTATATAACTCATAGACTTTGCAACAGATTCCTGACATGTAATTCTATTGTTGGCATGTCAAGCTTTAATATGAAAAGCAACAGATTTCCTAAATCTGTATAATGCTATTTGTGATAATTTTTTGAACCATATCCAAATATTGTCAGGATTTACATATTTTCATTCTTGATTTGATTCTGCAAAAGAAATGAACTGGAAAAGGTGAAATGATTACTATTTATGTAGAGAGGTTAAGTGACATGCAATGTGATCCTTCTGATTGAGAGGTGCTATTAGAAGTATATATGTAGTTACTGATTAATCTCTGCAATTGTATTTAGAAGTTTCACCCCTCTGGACGGAGTTGTAACATACATAAACCATTCTAATTCAGTATGATATAATTAGAAATATTTATCATTCATTATAAAAATGCACTCAGTATGGATTACGGTTAATTTTCCTGTTATCTCCTGGCTCTAAATAAAAAGTGTGTTTTTGTGGCCTAATAAATGTATGTTATATGTCAGCCTGAGATATAGAGGAAAATTCATGAATCCTGTTTTGAGATTCAAAGGCCTAAAGTGAATGAAAGAAAATATCTTATTCTTTATAAGCAGCTTGAAGAATGAAGTTTTCCAGAATAACTTCATTTTAAAGTATAGCTCTATAAGCTGTTTATAACTAGGAATAATTACAGTCATGAATTGTACAGGATTGATATTTTTTCAGTAGGAAGTTATACATAATTTAGTACTTACTTGAAATACAAAGCCAAGTCAGTTGCTATTATTGCAACTTCAAATAAATGTAAAACGTTTTCAAACTGACGCTTATTTAGGTTCTGGAAGATGTTTAAACTCTGCAAGATGGAAAGTTTACAAATTCAGTTCTTCTTACAAAATTATCTTTGTTTTGTACTATACTGGCTGTACCATACTATAATGAGCCTGCTATACAGCCTTTTATGGTTTCTTAAAATAAAATGTTAGATACATTTTGAAAAAATTGGTGTGGCTAAAAAAATCAGGCAACTTTATTGTGTTCTCTGAAGAGAGCTGAAAATGGTTTATAAAAACACCCACATTATTTTTTCTTGAGTATATTGTAAACTCCATAGCTTAAAACATGTTACTACTGATGTGATATCACAGTGACAATATTAAGACATTTTATGTAATGTTATCAGAAGCAATATACAAGTACAGTGTTTACAAAACTAAGAGTGAGATTTTTGCAAGCTTTCTTCAGTTTCTGAAAGGCCCTATGAATGTTGAATCATATCTGGTTTTGAACAGCGGGAGTTGGAAAGTAGTTAGAGCCTTGAATTTTTAATGAAATAATTAAACAAATAATGTGTGTGCAATGTTATAGCTTTGTTGGTCCCAAAACTGTGAAGAGATAAAATGGGTGAGGTAATATCTTTTATTGGACCAATTTTTGTTGCTGAGAGAGAATCTTTTGATCTTACACAGAAGAAGCTGTTTAAGCTTGAAAGCTTTTTTCTCTCACCAGCCGAAGTTGGTTCAGCAAAAGATATTACCTCACCTACCTTATCTCTCTAAAATAAAAAAATACTTCTCTGTCCTTGGAGGAACCAAAATAGACTGTAGCTTTGGAGTTATTAGAAAATCTGAGCAACTACAGTCTTCTCCTGCATGATGCAGTGTGCAGCCAACACATGCTCTTCATGTAGTTTTTATTGGCTGAAACGCTGCCCATCCCATATCTCAGGGTTGGGCAATAATTTTGAAGGGGGGACACTTCACAAATTTCTAAAGTGGTCGTAGGCTGGGCCTTGGATGGAAGGGGCGGGGCCAGGAGGCTTCCCGTGCTCCCAGATCCTGATTGGTCTGGGGGTGGGAGAGCACGTGAAGTCTCCCTCCCCCCACCCCAGCACTTAGAGAGAACAATCACCTCCCCCTGTCCCCAGGTCTCAATTGGTGGGCCAGATCCACCAGCTTCTTCTGTGTTTCCTGGGGCACGGGATTCGGGTGCAGGTGTTTGGGTTGTAGCCTAAGGCAGGAGGGGGCTATGACCAAGGGTAGGGGACTGGGGTGCAGGAGGGGATACAAGGGTTTGGGTTGTGACCTAGGGCAGGAAGAGATTGTGATCTGGAGCTGGGGATTGGAGTTCAGAGTCTGGGAAGGGATATCGGCTCAGGAGGGAGGCAAAGGGTTTGGCTAATGTGGAATGGGGAGTAGGATGGCAGGGGGCTGGCAGAGAGAGGGAGGAGCTGGGGTGCCAGAGGCAGGCTCTGTCTGGGAGACTTACCAGTGAGACTCCCAGCCAGTAGCCTAGCTCATTTCCCAGGCAGGAGCCTGCACCGCCCGTGCAGGCTTCAGTGCCATGTGGTCTGTGAAGAAGAGTCTGAGGGGAGGGGAAGTGGTGCTTTGTGTGATGCCTGTTTTTCAAACAGCCAGCTTCCATTGGCCAGAAACCTGCAAATGGGATTGTGCTGGAGGTGGGAGCAGCCATGAAGCACCACTCCCCCTTCCCTCCAGGCTCACAGTTTGTAGAACACAAATGGCCTGGCAGCTGTTTTTCTGAGCAGTCAGCGGGAGCGGAACTGCCTGAGACTCCCCACTGCATCCAAAGGCTGGATCCGGTGGTTTGGTGGGTCGGATACGGCCTGCTGATGGTGCTTTGCCTAGGCCTGCCATATCTAATCCAGACTACAGGCAGTCCCCTGATTATGTACAAGATAGGGACTGTAGGTTTGTTCTTAAGTTGAATTTGTATGTAAGTCGGAACTGGTACATATTGTAGGGGAAACTCTAGCCAAACATTTCTCCAGAGCTCAGTTTTATTCTCCCACACCTCTCTTCCCTCAGTCCTTTATTCTCAAGATGAGGTGTCTGCTGAGAAAAGCCGCTCCACGTCTCCCTGGTCTGCTGGAGGGGGGTGGGGCACTAGCTTTGTGTCTCCCCTGGTCTGCTGGGGGGAAGCAGCTAGTGTGGGGTTGCCTCACCCCGTTTGTAAGTAGGGATCCGATGTAAGTCGGATCCATGTAACCCTGGGACTGCCTGTACATTATTTTTGGGAGGCACATACTTGTTCTTCATTTTCAAACCTCTTAGAATAAAGTTTGGTACTTAAAATGAGACAAGAATTTGCTTGGAATGTAAGCAGTTGGATATGATTATTAAAATATATACAAAGCAATTCCTATATTCCTTGTGGTGGCTAAACTTGCTTGGGTGCAATATCTAGAAGAACTGCCCAAGGGCCACCTCATTTTATGCTCTTTTTTGTGTCTTTGGCACAACCTCTTATAACGGAACAGCTCCTCTTTTGGCATAATTGTTCCTTCTCATATTTTCCAGATTGAGAGGACAGGGACAGGATGGTAATATGGCAAAGGCCTAGCCATCCTCCATTTCAGAGGGAAGCCGGGATGAGGACATGGTTCCATTCCTACTGCTGCTAAACTGAGATCAAAGGCATAAGTGCCTGATAATTCAATGGCAGTAGCTGGGGAACCCTAAAAGTTAGAGCTTGAAGTGCTTAAGATTACCATAGCGTGGAACCTAGCAGGGTTTCATGGATTTGAGAGCAAGAAATGATGGGGTATTAATTCTCCTGCTTTCAGTTTAGTAATGCTGGCAGTAAGGCTGTGGGTCTATTGGTGATTTCACTCACTTCATGAAGGATGTGACTGCACTCTAACCCTTAACTAGCACCTCTTTTAAGATGCAGGATGGAGGGAATGACTACCTAGTGCCCTAAAGTTCTTAAGAAAAAGAGAGCACTGCTCTTTGGAGCAGGAAAGATACATTCCCTATCACCCCAGAAAACATCTGTTATATTTAAAGGAGTCATGGGGAAAAGGGATGGTTGGATGGGGCTGGAATAGGTGAACTATGGCTATGTGGTAGGCTTTGGCCCATATCAGCACACTGTACATGGACCAAATCTTATCTTCGTATATTGCACTAGGAACCACACCCACTCTGTTTTGTGTGATGTTATGAAGCTGTAACTCTGCTACCTGTATGCACAATTAGAAACAACCAGCATAACTTACAATACATGTAATGCAGCAGAGCCAATTCTTCTCCATACTCATTTGCTTGTATGTTGTATCCACATTCCCCACATTTCATCTGTGTCTAGATTTTCAGCCTTTCCCGGCAGCGATTCTTTTTTTCCACGTAAGTACCACTATTAATATATCACACATGACTAACCTAAACTGATGCTCTTTCCCTTACACTGAAGAGAATGAGGATACTGGGCCTCTGACAGTCTCAGACTTTGACATTTTTCTTAGACTGCTTAAGCTTATTGCCCTCTCCTTCTTCCCTGCCGTGTGCAGATCCACACGGCAGTGTGGATGCAGTCTGCTGTTCACTGAATTGAGTAGCTACCCATATCCTATTTCCTCCCACAAGAGGAGTGCAGTGTAAACATAACCTGTGACAGAGCTGGGAACCAGTGGTGGCTGGTTGGGGGGAAATCCTGGCCAGAGCTACAATTATTAAAAGCTCTTTCTTTTATTTCTTTAAACAAGCTAACAATACCCTTTGTAGCAGATTCCTTTCTTTCCCCCCCTACTCTTGAACAGCACAGTGGCGAGAGTAGCAGAGAGGATACGGAGCTCGGGGTGTGTGAGAGAAGGATTCCAGCCCTTTAGTGCAGCACCATTCAGGGGAGAGAGGGACTAGCAACATCTGTAACATCTTCAGAACAGTGGCACCATAAGATGCAATCTGGGGATGAAGGTGCACATACGGTTATTTGGTTTCCACACCCTATATTATCTCTCTCCATTGAAATGCACATGCTCAGAAATTGCCTTTTGGTTATTCTCAAAGGCTACATCTATATTGCATAAATACCTACTGTTGGCTTGTGACTGCTGACTTAGGCTCACTTATTACAGTGTAGACATACCCGGAGACTATGTCTATGCTGCAGGCTTTTTGCACAATAATGGCTGTTCTTGCACAAAAACTTGCGGAGTGTCTACACTGCACATGTGTTCTTGCGCAAGTAAATTTACAGTACAGTGTTGGAACAGAGGGCTTCTTGCACAAGAGTTATTCCTCTCCCCATGAAGAATAAGCCCTCTTGCGCAAGAAGGCAGTGTGGACTCTGTGGCTAAAATGGCCATCAGAGCTTTCTTGCGCAAGAGCGCATCCACACTGCCATGGGTGCTCTTGTGCAAAACCACATCTCCTGTGCAAAACCATGTGGCAGTGTGGACACGGTCTTGTGCAAGACCTTTTGCATAAGAACTCTTGCACAAAACAGTTCTTGCACAAGAAGCCTGCAGTGTAGACATAGCCCAAGAGTCTGAACCATCTCAGTCTAGAGATTCATGGTCACTTTCTCAGGAGTAACACCAGGGTCCCAACCAGGAAAAACTGAGGGAGTAAGAATTAACGGTGGGAGTTGCCACGAAGGAACTATTGAAGGAAGGGGAAAGAGTATTAGCTGTTAAATTAGTTGATTTTTTGGGGGAAATCAGAAATACCTGTGAGTACAAGCAAGGGTCAGGAGGAAGCGGGAATCTTATTGCTAATTCCAGCTCAACCACTTATTGTTGGGTACCAGACACCACTATTAGGAACTGAATCCAGATCTCCGGAATCTCAGTCTAATATCTTAATCCCTAAAGCATTCTTTTATCTTGTGATGCAGCTCAATATTAACTGTGTTGCAAAAATAGAAAAAAGTGTTAATAATGTAAGCTAAGCATAAAGGGTAAATCCTACAGTCCTTATTCAGACCCTATTTAGGCAACAATTCTTTCACTGTCAATGGAGTTGCATGACTGTTGTTAAGACCATAATTTAGCCCAGTGTGTAGGACTTTAGTTTGGCCATCCTAGCTTTTGTAAGTTTTGGTTAAAGCCTTAACATTATTTGAATATGGCTAATTTTAAAAAAAGTATTTTCTTTGAAATCTAATTCAAACATAATAGCCAGCCAGCAACCTTAGAGTAATGAGTTCATCAGAGAGATACAAAGTTTAACCCAGGCCTGTTGGAAAGGTCAGAATCTATAAAAAGCTTTGATATTTATCAGTTTTAGTAGAAAGGGTTAATATACTAACCTCATCTTGTAGTAGAGTTTTGCTATACTCTAGATGATGTCTTTCTAAGATGGAAGATCCATGAAGTTTTGCTAATGGAGAAGCTGACCTGTTGAAAAATAAGTAATTGTTTAAAATGTTTCATATTTGTATGACTATTTTTTAAGTTAGTATCATTAATGTTTCAGTTGAGCTGCCTAATCCACAGAGGAAGTTTGAAATGGTTTAACATCACTTGACTAACCTAGTTCTGAGGCATGATACAGGCAACATGAATTTCTTGTGCAAAAAGCCCTATGGTTAAAATGGCCATCAGAGCTTTCTTGCACAAGAGAGCGTCTACGCTGACATGGATGCTTTTGTGCAAAAGCACATCTCTTGCACAAACGCACATGCCGGTGTAGACGCTCTCTTCTAGAAGAGTTTTTGCACAGGAACTCTTCTGCAAAAGAGTTCTTGCGCAAGATCATGCCAGTGTAGATGTAGCCTAGGTGAACATTAAAAGGGGGAAATGTCATGGTAGATGGTCTATTATAATCCACCAAATAAGCAAGAAGTAAATAGGACATTTCTAAAACAAATAATAAATATCCAAAGGTCTGGTAATAATGGGTGACAACCCCAACATCTATAGGAAAAGTAATATGGCAAAACACAAATTGTCTAGTAAATTCTTTCCATGTGTTGAGGATAACATTTTGTTTCAGAAGGTGGATAAAGAAACATGGGGGGGCAGTCATTTTAGACTTTATTCTAACTAAGGGTAAGGGCAGAGTTTTGGGAGGGCAGCAACCATGTGCACTGGGATGCGGCTTGCTTTTCATCCCGTTCTTCAGACTACAGGGAGTGAAAGGAAAGTACTTGCATTCTGTTCATGCTTCTCACTCCTGGCTGGTGAAGGGAGAGGAGGCAGGGAATAAAGCATGGAATGCAAGTACTTTCTCCTCGCTCCCTGATAGTCTGGGGAACAGGATGAAAAGCAAGCTGTGTCCCAGTGCTCACAGCTGCTGCCCCACCTGCCATCACAAAACTACGCCTTTGCTAAGAGAAAGGAATGGGTAATGAATATGAAAGTGGAAAGCAAACTCAGGTCAAAGTGATTATGAAATAATTGATTTCCTGGGTGTAAGGACAGGAAGGAGTGAGAGGAGCAGAATAATGACAATGAATTACAGAAATGCAGACTTAGGCTCAAAGAAGAGGTAGATGAGATCCTTTGATTTTTTTTTCCCCAAAGGGAAAAGGGAGTTCAGGAGAGCTAGCAGTTTCTCCAAGAAACAATATTAAAAATGCCAAAACACCAAATGCCAAAACACCAAAATAACACCAAAAATAATCTTACTATGAAGGAAAGATAAGAAGAATAAGAGCAACTATGGTTCCAGCAGAAGTTCTTTAGCTGAAACTAAAAAAGGAAGCCTAAAAAAAGTGGAAATAAAGATAAATTGTGAAGGACGAGTGCAAAAAAGTAATACAAGCAATTAAGGACAAAAATGGAAAGGCTAAGGCACAAAATGGGTTACACCTAGCAAGGGATATAAAGGCAATAAGAGGAGGTTTATAAATCTATTAGAAGTCGGAGAAAGAGGAAGGAAAGTGTAAGTCCTCTATTTAGCGGGGAAGGAGAGCCAATAATGGACAGCATAAAAAATGCTGAACTCTTTATTTTGCTTCAGGTACCATTAAAAAGGTAAATGGTGGTCACATACATCACCTAATTAATGTTATATATAAGGGGGAAGTAATGCAAGCCAAAATAGGGAACAATATGATATAGAATATTTAGGTAACTTAGATGTATTCAAATTGGTACGACTTGGTGAAATACATCCCAAGATACTTAAAAAGGGACTAGCTGAAGCAATCTTGTAATCATTAGCAATTATTTTCAAGAACTAATTGAAGATAGGTTTCAAGAGATTTCAAAAGACTAGAGAATAGTTCTATATTTGCCCACCTTTAAAAAGAGGAACATAGAGGACTCAGAAAATTATTGAAAAATCAACCTAACTTTGATATTTGGAACAAATTATTAAACAATCATTTTCTAAGCACCTGGCGGATAATGGTTATAATAAGTAATAGCCAGCATGGTTTTGTTAAAAACAAATCATGCCAAACCAACCCAATTTCTCTTCTTTGTCAGAGTTACTGGCCATGGAGATTGATCTTATTTATTTATTTATTTATTTATTATTTATTTATGTTTATTTCTATCTTGATTTCAGTAAGACTTTTGACATAGTCCCACATGATGTCATAAGTTCACCAGTGCTATATCTATACTGCACCCATTTTGTGCAAGAAATATGCAAATAATGCTAAGCGTGGAATATTGCCGAGCCTCATTTGCATAATTAATGAGCACCTGCTTTTTGCACAAGAGGCTTTTGCACAAAAAAACCCCTCTTGCGCAAGAGCTGTTCTTCCACATTTTTTTTCCAGAAAAATGGCTCTTGCGCAAGAGGGGGTTTTGCGCAAAAAGGAGCCATGGAGACAGCTCCTTTTTGTGCAAAAGCCTTTTGTGTAAAAAGTGGGTGTTCATTAATTATGCAAATAAGGCTCAGCAATATTCCACGCTTAGCCTCATTTGCATATTTCTTGCGCAAAATGGGTGCAGTATAGACATAGCTTAGCACAATGTGGTTTAAATAAAATTACTAGGAAGTGGGTAAAAAACTGGTTGAAAGTCTGTACTCAAAGACTAGTTATGGTTCATGGTCAAACTATGAGGACATATTTAGTGGAGTCCCACAGAGGTCAGTCCTGTGTCTGATTCTGTTCAATCTTTTAATCAATGACTTCGATAATGGAGTGGAAAGTGTGCTCATAAAATCTGTAAATAATACCAAGGTGGGAGGAGTTGCAAATACTTTGGAAGACAGGATTAAAATTGAAAACTATCTTAACAAATTAGAGAACTAGTCTGAAATTAGCCCAATTAGATAAAATTCAATAAAAAAAAACCCCTGTTCAAAGTACTTCACTTAGGAAGGAAAAATGCATAGCTATGTAATGTGGAATAAATTAATTGGTGGTAATACTGCTGAAAAAGATTTGGAGGTTATAGTGGATCATAAATTGAATGAATAAACAGTGTTATACAGTTGCAAAAAAATCAGAGCTAGTATTCTGGGGCTCTATTAACAGGAGAGTTATGTGTAAGACATAAGCTAATTGTTCTACTTTACTTGATCCTGGTGAGGCCTCAGCTGGAGTACTGTATCTAGGACTGGGCTATGCACTTTAAGAAAGATGTGGACAAAATGGAGGAGTCTGGAGGAGAGCAACCAAAAGTATTAATGGTTTAGAAACTGTGACCACGAGGAAAGGTTAAAACTGAGCATTTTTCATCTTGAAAAAAGAAGTCTGAAAGGGGACCTAATAAACACATTTCAAATAAGTTTATAAAGAGGATTGTCATGAGTTGAACTGCTGTAAAGGTAGGACGAGAAGCAGTGTGCTTAATATGAGCAAGGGAAACTTAAATTAGATACAAGGGTAACTAATCTTCTGGAACAGACTTCCAAGGGAGGTTGTGGAATCACAGTCCTTGAAGCTTTTTAGTAACAGTTTAGACAAACAGCTGTCAGAGATGGTCTAGACATGTTTAATCCAGGTCCACACTAAAAGGGAACATTGCATCAAGATACACAACTCAAGCTATGTTAATTATCTAGCTGGACTTGATGTACCTTGTTTCGAGTTTCCCCGCTTTCCCCACAATGAAAGGCCAATGGGAGCAAATGCTTCCCTCAGCTTCCCTTACTCCTGGCAGAAGCAGGAGTACCAGATGCCAACAGGGGTACCCTCTGAGTTCAATTTAGCGAGTCTTAATTAGACTCGCTAAATTGAACTCCAGAACATTGATTGCAGCAGTGTGGATCTTCTGTTTATTGAAGACATGGCCTCAGTCCTGCCTCAGTCTGGGAGCTGGATTAGACCTCTCAAGTTCTCTTTCAGCCCTACATTTTTCATGAATTTCTGCATGCTGTCTTGAGCTGAACTGCTGTAAATTTGTCTATTCAGGTTTGAAGGAACACTCCCAGCTGTAGTGTATGCACAACTTTGGCGCTTTCACTCATCATAAAGGACCCAGAATGGCGGTGAGAATCTTGCACATGGAGCTTGATCTGTAATACTAATGTCAACAAGAGTTGTCACTGACTTCAGAAGGAGCAGGATTAAGCTCCTAGTTTTCATTTTCTAGACTCTATGCAGCTTCACGCTGGCCCGCATCTTAACTCTTGTATCCTATTGTGTTCCCTGTCACCAGCTTCACTCTGTCAACAGTGTTTGTTAGCTCCAATACCCATTTCATTTCCTTCGATCGTTCTATCTGCACACCTTCAACATGGGTAGCACTCACAGAATCCAAGCACAAAAGTGGCTCACCTTATCTTTAAATTAGGAAAAACATTAGCTAAGGGGACTCCTTCCTCAGGCTCTTCCAGAGTGTGTTGTTTTGGTGTTTTCATATAGGCTATAAATACTCTGGGTCAGACTCTCTTGATAGATGTGCTTTGCATAGTGCTGAATACAAAAAGCATGTTTTGCAAATAATTATGGAAAATAGTATAGTTTGTATCTTTGCATGTGGTGATATATTCATATCTTTGTTTTAGTTACTGGTACAAATGTTAGATATGCAGGTGTTCGCACATAGATATCAGTGTATCTGAACTTACTTCATCTGATACAAATTATTGGTTCCTCTGTGATCAATATCATGGCAGAAAGCAGCTGCAACCATAGCGAAGGCTTCTAGATCAGTATAATATTTCTTTAGTCTTCCTGTCTATAAAGGAGGAGAGGTTTTTTTGAGTATATACTGGCTTGAGTTTTACCATTGAAATTAAAGAAACTACAAATTTAACATAAGATAGGTTTACAGTGACAAAACATACCATTAATAAGGTGAACATTGTTTGCCCCACGTTGAATCCATGCCGCCAGTTATGGTACGTTATATCCCGATAACCCTTTCTGACAGTATACATCCATCTTGTAAGTACCTGTTACAAATAAAAGGGATTTCATACTCAGGAGTGTTAAAATATAACAAAGTCCTGGAACATCTGTAAAATTAAAATGCAATTTCATATCTTTACAGGAAAATAGGTATCTTCTGCAAAGCTCAAATAATGTTTTTAATTAAAATAAACGTAAAAGCTAACCACTGTTATACAAGTCTCAGAGAGGTAGCCATGTTAGTCTCTAACTTGAAAAACAACTTAAAAAAGGGTAGTCTTGTGACACCTTAGAGACTAACAAAAATATTTGTATAGTATCATGAGCTTTCGTGGGCAAAACCCACTTCTTCAGATGAGATAATCTCATCTGAAGAAGTGGGTTTTGCCCACGAAAGTTCATGATACTTTTCACTGTTATGCAAGTTAATGGTAGTTTAATTTCTTATCTACACCATACAACAATGTGCCATTGAGCTTTACATCGTTATTGAGAATCTGTGAAAAATAGCTACTCAGAACAGTGGAAAAGTAAATATATAGAATATTTTTTATATAAAAAGCTAAGAACTGATGTTGCTTCTAATATTTTACTGTGGGGCTGTTCTAGTTAAAAGAACTCAGAACTGAGGGGGGAAATGTACCTAATACGACAACATAAATCTGACCTCTGCTGGGACTTTGAACTTTTCAACCACATTTATTTCAAAGAATAATCGTATTCCGCACTTAATCAAGCCGTGTTCTGTAACGGGAAAGTCACTGAAACGGAATTCATAAAGTTCCACTTCCTTTGGATCAGGTAATTCCTCTTTCTGTTAGGAAGGAAAAAAAAGACCACAACAGTTTTGCTTTGTAAGAAGGAAACTAGAGTAAGGAAGTAAGTTCAGATACACTGATATCTATGTACAAACACCTGCATATCTAACATTTGTACCAGTAAACTTGCTTTATTACTCTATCCCTGTAGAAAGATCTCATGGTCAAGCCCACTGTGTACATAACTCTCAGGTTTCAATGCACACTAGTATATGTTAAACTGTAATTTCTGGTCAAACAAAGGGGATGGGTGCCATTCATTGCTTCCTGCAAACTAGTATTTCTTCCCCACCTGCATTCCAGCAACATCCATATTATAATATAGTTTCTCCCATCAACAAAGATTATTCAGCAAGTCTGACTGCACACAGTACCTGCAGTTCTTCCTTTCAGGAACTTTTGACTAGCACTGTCTAAAGTGACCCAAACAATGTTGTTTAAACTGTAAGAACAGGAATACAGCACAGCAAATGAAAAGCCTTTTTAGGATAATAAAAGTCCTATGGGCGTGCTTATTAGGGCTTCCAGGCGATTAAAAAATTTAATTGCGATTAATCACGTGCGCCTCCTCTTTGAAATGCCACTGCAGCATTTCAATGGGGCAGTGTTTCATGCAGCCCAGCATTAACTAGAGTCCCCAGCTGACTCCAGGCTCCATGCAGCGCTGCCCCTTGGAAGCGCCGCAGCAGTGTTTCCAAAGGGCAGCACAAGGTGGAGCCCGGGGTCAGCTGGAGTCCCCAGCTGACCTCGGGCTCCATGCAACACTGCCCCTTTGAAGCGCTGTGGTGGTGCATCAAAGGGCCAACGCAACACGGAACCCAGGATCAGTTGGAGTTCCCAGCTGATCCCGGGCTCCATGTTGTGCTGCCCCTTAGAAACACCGCCCCAGCACCTCAAAGGGGCAGCACATTAGGAGCCGAGGATCAGCTGGGCACTCAAGCTGATCCTCAAGAGGGAAGTTAGGGTATGTCTACACTACCCCGCTAGTTCGAACTAGCGGGGTAATGTAGGCATACCGCACTTGCAAATGAAGCCCGGGATTTGAATTTCCCGGGCTTCATTTCCATAAGCGGGGAGCCGCCATTTTTAAAACCCTGCTGGTTCAAACCCCGTGCAGCGCGGCTACACGGGGCTCGAACTAGGTAGTTCGGACTAAGCTTGCTATTCCGAACTACCGGTACACCTCGTGGAACGAGGAACAAGGTGTACCAGTAGTTCGGAATAGGAAGCCTAGTCCGAACTACCTAGTTCGAGCCCCGTGTAGCCACGCTGCACGGGGTTCGAACCAGCAGGGTTTTAAAAATAGCGGCTCCCCGCTTATGCAAATGAAGCCCGGGAAATTCAAATCCTGGGCTTCATTTGCAAGTGCGGTATGCCTACATTACCCTCCTAGTTCGAACTAGGAGGGTAGTGTAGACTTACCCTTAAAGACTAGTCAACTATCCTGTAAGCAAATGCTTTTTGAATAGTCAGTTGACTAGTGGATTAGCTGATTCCCCCCTCCCCTTTTCTGTTTCTATAAGATAGAGGCAGCGGCACTTCAAAGGGCCAGCGCAACATTAACGCCTGCAATTAACATGTTAAAAAAATTAACACGTTAATCCTGGACTGCGTTAATTGCAAGTGTTAACGCATCTCAATGGACAGCCCTAGTGCTTATCTTACCTAAAGACTTGTCTTCTCTTATCAGAGATCCTAGGTGGCCTAAGCTACCTTGAGACACTCCCAAACACTGGAAGGCAGTTTCTTCCCCTTAAGCAGAAGTCAGCAACGTAGGGCTCTCGAGCCAAATATGGCTCAGTATGGAACCAAATATGGCTCTTTTGTCATTCCCAGAATACATGCACATTTTTAAATGAAAATGAAAAATTAATTCAAAATTTTAAAAATGCATAATGACACGTCAAGATGTTTGTTTTTTCTCTACAGGCAGTCCCCGGGTTACGTACAAGATAGGGACTGTAGGTTTGTTCTTAAGTTGAATCTGTATGTAAGTCGGAACTGGCGTCCAGATTCAGACACTGCTGAAACTGACCACCAGTTCTGACTTACATACAGAATCAACTTAAGAACCCCAGGCGTCCCCAAGTCAGCTGCTGCTGAAACTGATCAGCAGCTGATTCCAGGAAGCCCGCAGAGCAACTCTGCCTGGGGCTTCCTGTAGTCAGCACTGGTCAGTTTCAGCAGAAGCTGACTTGGGGACGCCTGGGGCAGAGCAGCTGGGGTGCTACTGGACCAACCCAGCAGCACCCCATCTGCTCTGCCCCAGACGTCCTGATTCAGCCGCTGCTGAAACTGACCAGCAGCGGCTGAATCAGGACCTGGGGCAGAGCAGCTGGGGTACTGCCGGGTTGGTCCAGTAGTGCCCACGGGCGCTGCAGGACCAATCGGCAGCGCCCCAGCTGCTCTGCCCCAGAGTCCAAAACAAAAGCCTGGTCTGCTGGGGGGGGGAGCACACTAGCTGCGCCCCCCCCCCCAGCAGACCAGGGACACGGGGAGCAGAGCCGCAGCGGCAGCGGGGTGCCGCGCCTCTGAGGCTTTGCTCTGGCAAAGCCTCAGAGGCGAGGGACCCCGCCGCTGCTGCCGCTCCAGTCTGGGTGCCTGTGGTCTGCTGGGGACGGTCCCCAGCAGACCACAGGCACCCGGACTGAAGCCGCAGCCGCGGGGGGGTCCCGCGCCTCTGAGGCTTTGCCAGAGCAAAGCCTCAGAGGCGCAGGGAACCGCCGCTGCTGCCGCTTCAGTCAAAGCGGCAGCAGCGGCGGTTCCCTGCGCCTCTGAGGCTTTGCTCTGGCAAAGCCTCAGAGGCGCGGGACCCCCCGCGGCTGCGGCTTCAGTCCGGGTGTCTGTGGTCTGCTGGGGACCGTCCCCAGCAGACCACAGGCACCGGGTCTCAAGGGGCAGCAGCAGCGGTTCCCGCACTTCTGAGGCTTTGCTCTGGCAAAGCCTCAGAAGCGCGGGAAGCCGCCCGGTGCCCCTGGTCTGCTGGAGACGGTCTCCAGCAGACCAGGGGCACCGGAGCAGCTTACAAACGGGGCTTTCTCGCCCCGACTTCCGGGGCAAGAAAGCTCCGTTCGTAAGTGCGGATCCGACATAAGTCGGATCCGCGTAAGTCGGGGACTGCCTGTATTTCATCTTTAACCAGAGGTGAACGTAAGGGGATGCACTGCGGCTAGAACTGGCTGTTGCACTCTGCTTGTTTAAAGGGCCAGCTGAGAGTGCGCTGTAAGGGACGCATGCATGCTCCCAGCTGGGATAGTGAGCAGGGCTGGTGGAGGCAGATGCTTCCAACTGACCATAGCAGCCCGGCTGACTGACACTGTCTGTCCCCAGCTACTGTGCTCCTGGGGCAGATCCAATGGTCCCACCCTGGCAGCCCTGAGACTGCTGCAACAGCCCAGTTGTAGTGGCCCAGTTTGGGCTCCAGCCGCGGCAGCCTGGCTAACCAGACCCCAATCAGGGCCCAACTCCCATCTGAGCGTAGTGTCTTGGCTCTGGCCCCGATCCTGGAGCAGACCCTGTGGCCCGGTCCCCCATCTGGCTGCAGGAAGAGCTGGCAGCAGACCCCCTCATGGTGTAGCATGGATAGAAGTAGAAGCCACAATCCAGCTGCGGCAATCCTGGCTCAGCCCCTCGTCCAGCCACTGCTGCCTGGGTGCAGCAGCCCAGCCCCAGCCAGGCAAAGTAATCTGGCCCCAGGGTCCTCTCACACACTCTACTTCCCACCCTAACACCTGCTCTGCTTCCTCCACCTCCCATACACTCCAACCCCCTGCCCTGAGCCCCTCATACAGCTCAACCCTGATTTCTGCACCCACAAACTGCAACCCCAGCAGTAGCTGAAGTCCCATTAAATAAAATCTGTGAGCACGTTTCATTTATGCTATTATTAATCATGTCAATTTTCAGGAATATTAAGTTGTATATTTTCAGTCATGCACATGGACATTCTTATACGGCTCTTTGTTGACCACTTGTTCTGAATGTTGATGTAGTTTAGCTCTTCAGTTTGAAAAGGTTGCCAAGCCCTGCCCGTAAAAATCTCACAACACAGTCCCTTTCCCCTTAAGACAGTGTCTCTAAAAATCCCTCTTAGCCTTTGATCTCCCCACCTTCAGAGAGTGGGTGACTTAGTCTTGGGAAAACCCATCTGGCAAGCCCGCCAGGGAAGCCAAAGTAGCATATCAGTTAATAATCTGAGGTGTTTGCTGAGGAACTCTTATCTAGGCCACCACCCGTCTTCCTGGTTAGTTTTCCTACTATCTGGCTATTAACCCAGTATATGTGTACAGTACAGTAAATATCTTAACAGTGCTCAGACAAACGTAAACTGGGTGGTGTTTGGTAGATTACAGGAAACTACAAATCTGTCACACTCATTTGCCCTTCCCTACCCAGTTGTGGATGGCTCTGTGCCAGTGAGTTGGCCCAAGTACAATTTAGAGCAAACTCTGCTTTAAAACACACTGGATTCCAATGGCCTCAAGGGACAGTTCTGGCAGCAGGACTGCCTGAATATGTGTTCTTTCTCCCCATGAATACCCTTTATTTTAGGAATCAGAGGGGTAGCTGTGTTAGTCTGAATTTGCATAAACAAAGAGAAGTCCAGTGGCTTGAAACATAAGCTTTTATGGGCAAAGACCCACTTCATCAGATGCATGTCGTGGAAATTCCAGAGGCAGGCATAAATATACAGGCACATGAAAAGAAAGGAGTACCAATCGAGAGGACTGACTTTAAAATTTTCTTTTGACACTTTCGGTTTCACTACTGGATGTGCTTATATAATCAGATGTAATTTAACTATAAAAACCTTATATGGCCCTAATATTGATATCTACAGTGTTTTTAGGGGAAGGAGGAAGTAGTAGAAAGAGAAAGCTCATCTTAGATAATTATCTATAACTTTAACCACAGATTCTTGCTACATTGCAAAATAAATAAAAACAAGTTAACTGAAGTTTTACAAATATCTGAAAAATTATAGAAATGTATCAGGTGCTACTGCTATTACCCCACTTCATGCCCTATAGTTTCACGGCTCATTCTGACACCCTGACAATTTTCTTTTCCTTGTATGTATGTTGGACTAATACATACACAGATACACACCTTTTTAAATTGAGTTTTTGCCATTTTATATACTGTAGATTCCCATATAAAATTCATTCATATTCACTTATTCAGACTGAATAACAAATGGCAGAGTCAATCCCATTAATCATAAAATAAAATGAAGACAAAATTAAAATTATTAAGAGGAGCAAATAGTATTTCATTTTAAGGAGGCAGTTATAACCCCTTCAGACCACAGTAGTACTTCCTTTTTAACTCTTGGAAATAAGACGTTGATCCTGCAAACCCCTAAGAATGTAAGTAATTTTCAGTGGAACTACTCATGTGAGTGACATAAAGCTTGTGCCTAAATGTTTGGAAGCTCAGGGCCTACATCAGTATGCTGCTCATGACAGTGAGTGTTAGCAATATACCTGTCCCAATATCAAAAACACATTCAGCGTTTATTTTCTTGATATCTATCATACCGTTACTGGTCAACATAATAGAGTGAATTTTAATTATGGTTTGGTGCAATGTGTAATCCTGGTTCAAGACTAGGACCTGGAGGAGCTAATGCTATACAAAGAGTACAGAATTTCAGATGCAATGCTGATTTTCATAGAGATGTGCCACAGATTACTTTAGCCCAGGCTCTCTTGTTTTAAACAATCTAACTCATTCTGAAAAGGTTCAACCAGTAGGAAGTTGTATATTTACTAAAAACTGATTGTTGCTTTGTGAATATTTAGGTGAGCCCTAGTTCCTAATTTTGCATTTGGACCTTTTTTACCTACTTGTGGCAATCAAACAAAGCAAATAAAGTATTCAGTTTCCATGTAGTGATGCTGACCATGCAGCCTAGAACAGAATTTGGCTATTTTCTTTGAATTGAGATACCACCACAATGATCCCTGGATAGTCCAGCTCATCTTCAACATTATAAATTCTTTACTTCTCTGACAGATTTTCATATGAAAATCCAGGTAGGTTGTTGTTTCAGTGGTTTGGTACCATGGGGAATGTATAGGTTCCATATCGGTGTATGAGAGAAAGTAACATATTGCCAGAAATATTTTTACAAGGCACCTGCTCAAGACCCATGGAGCTGATGACTAATATATGTTGCATCAAGTAGAAGAAGGTTAAATAACGCATTTTTAACCCAAAGGAGACACCTAAAAGCCTGAAATTAATAGGCCACTGAAAGTTAAGAATCAGGTTTTATTACATACCAAAATCTTGAGGAGGGTCTTCTCATCACAGTCTTCAGTACTAGTTACATTTAGTTTCTCTTTGTATTTCTAAAATGAAAATAAATGAAAAATTAAGTTTCTGTTTGAAATAAGATTCCTATTTGAAATCTGTGATACTAGACAGAGACTCACCAATATGGACTGAATTTCTTCAGGGGTGGCCTTTGTCTGGTACATGAGCATTTCCTGAGCAATGTCTTTCCTGTTTTCAAGCTTATTCATTTTGTCATAGGTGTCAGTATTTAAAACAGACCAACCAAGGAATTGTGTAAGAGTCTGGAACAAAGTAGAGGAAAATGGAGATGATGCAGTGACAATTCAATTGTCAGTTTCCTTTTAATATTAAGCCAAACTGAACTGCTTAAGATGTCCAGCTGGATGCATACATGTTTTTCACTCAGTACAGCCTCTGAGTCACAGGCACTGGCTTCCTCAGTGCCCTCCGGGATGCTTAAACCTGCTCTGCCCCAGACCCACCCCTGCCCAATTCTACCCCTTTCCTCAAGCCCCCACCTCACCCCTTCCTGCTCAGTTACACCACTCTCCCCTGAGTGTGGCACATCCTTGATCTTTTGCTTCCTGCCCCAGTGCCTCCTGCATGCCACAAAACAGCTGTTTGGTAGGTGGGAGAGGCTGGGGATTAAGGGGCGGAAGCTGGCTGCCGGTGGGTACTAAGTTCCGAGTAAATTTTTTCCATGGATTTTCCACAGAGTTGGTGCCTCTGCTCTGAGCTGCTCACAATTTTTTAATACATGCACTTCACAACAACCATGTAATGCAGGAAGCATTTTTCCTGTGGGCAGCTCAGGTGCACAGAGGTAAAATGACTTGCTTAGTAGATGAGTGCACACTTGCATCTGTGCAGAACCCCAGTGATGTCAATGGGGCTTTATATAGGCTTGCTCTAAAGGAACTCTTTGCAGGGCCTTAGGGGCTACATCCAGTGTATCAGATATTCTGTCATCTCTGCCCTGAAGACTACAAATACTAATTAATGTCAGATGAACAATACTGAGCATCTTTATCTAATTTAATTGGTAGTGTTAGAATGATTTTATGGTATCCACCATTTTTTTACTCCTGGAAAAAAGCTCATGCTCCATCATAACTCTACTAGTGTATAAGGAGTTTTAATGAAAATATTTTTACAATTAAGAAATTGTAATGAGGAAGCTAACAAGCTTTCAGTAATTGCTACCTCAAATAATCTTTTTAGTGATTTTTAACTGAGACTTAACAAAATATATCTTGTAACATTAAATGATCCTCTAAAAAACTTGTGTCTCATTAAACTTACTTCAGTAATCTGTTCATCAGATTCATCAAAGGGTTTGCCATCTTTTCTGTTGTAAAATGTAGCTACTCCCACAATTTCTTCTTTTTTGTTGACAATAGGTAAAGATAGGACATTTTTGATAGCCCAGCCTGTCTCATCCACAGGCCCTTTCTGCAAGTGAACAAAAAGAAAAGGAAATGTTGCAATTTCTTTTAAAATAGTACAACAGAATTTTGGTGGTATAATTGTACTTAAAGGCCACAAATAAGTACAATAGCCAAATTATCAACCACCTCTGCAGCGATGGGATGTATAAATATTTATGTAATCAATTTTCTGACTAATGAGTAGATGGCACTAGAGTACTTTCCTATAATCATTACAATAATAGAAATAGTGTGTTATTACCTGAAATGAAAAATATTCATCTGCTGGTGCATTCATCATGTTACAAATCTGCAGTATAAGGAAACAAAGTACACTTATTTAGGTGCAGTATATACACTCAAATCCATAGTCTGGCATTTTAAAAAGGCATATTCATTTTCTAAGAGAAAATTAACTGTCATTTTACAGAAATTAAAACTATTATAGAAGTAGAATTAGCTACTCTGGAAACCACTCTGCCTTGGGTATGGTGCTCATAATGTATTTTATTAAGCATGATAGTTGCTTAACAATATGCAGGAAGAAGGCAACATTTTAGGGCAGGAAGTAAAGAAGAATATTATATCCAATTTGAAATTGTGTGAGGAGTTTTAGGGAGAGTAAATACTTGAGCTGAAACTCAGCTTGCCTGGCCTAATCCCTACTGTTATAAAAAGCCACAGAATCAGCAATGACTACAGTACATGGAGATCTTTAATTTTGTATCTCCTCTGAAAGACATCATCTTATACCATGTAAAATCCTTGATTCAGTACTGATTCGACACCAAGCCATCTTTCTGTTTAGAACTCTGTAACAGGACTAAAGCTAAACAGAAAATTAATAACTTGTCCCTCCAGGCTATTGATTGGCCCTTGTTCTCTGTGGCCACCAAGATCCTGGAAACTGTGATATACTTATATAGGCATTTTTTTATTTCCAGGCATTTAGCCATATAAAGAAGTTTTGATGATGGCTTGTGAAGTCCCTTCTTGATCAGAGAACTCTATAAAATGTGTATTTTTTTGTGTGCAATTACTTACCATTCCATTTTCAGCAACATAAGTTGGCAACCCACTGACAAGACACCAGTGATCTGCAGGAGGCGATCTGGAGACACAGAATGAGACTAAATAAATCAATGTCATAGACATAAACGTGTTGCAGTTCTTCCTGAGCAGTGCTGCTAACTGCTGCATAGTTAATGAGCTGGCAAGAAATACTTACGGAATTACTTTTATTTCTTCTTTTCCATGTAAAATATAATCAATAATCTTATAAAAGATTACTTCCTAAATAAAAAAAGGCAAAAAAACATGCATTCATTAACCTGTCCAATGAAACAGCAAAATTATGACATGTAAAAAGGAACCATTTACACTTACTCTGCCATCTGGGGTTTTTGGTCCTTTGTAAGGCTCTGCTTCTCCCAGTTTGATTGGCCATTCATCATAGAATTCCTAAAAAAAATTACATACAAATTAATAAGACAAGGCTTTTCTAAGATACATACAAATAGGTAGCATAGAATCCATATACAATAATTTTATGCTATAATCCCACTTGGTCTGGTTCCATTTCAAAACAATATGAAGAAAACATTGTTAAATCTATACCAAGCAAAGTTTTAGCAAGTAAGCTAGACGTTAATGTCAAACCCAATGCTAGCAAACTGCATGGCTTTCTCAATGTTTTAGTGGGTGGGAGAAGTGTGCAATAAAAATAATCACCTGAGCTCAATCTGCATGCCCGACTCATAAGGCCTGCCCTATTTTTTAAATGTATTTTATGGGTAATTCTGGTGATTCTTATTTGAATAAAGATTACATCTCACATCATTTGGAAACCATACTTAGAAAGCGTAGCACATTGCTTCCATGAAGAAAGGCACATTAGAGATATCCATGGTAGATAGATTAGGTAGTCAGACAGATTACTTTTTTATAATCTTGAGTTAAATGAATTCTACATTTCTAAGTAATTGGTAAAATGTTGGTTACCTTCTCTTTGGTCATATCGAGCAGACCAACAGAGTATCTTTCACAGTTCAAATACATTCGAATAGTATACAGTGCTTTGTGAAACTGTCGCTCAATATCTGTCAGTTCTTCAAATACTTTGTTGGCAGACCATAAAAGCATCTGGTTACAATGAGAGAAAAATGGGTAAATATTCATGTGATAAAAAAGAACATATTACAGATGAAAAGAAAACATAACCTCATGAATATCAGAAATTAAAAATGAATTGATTATGGATGAAGAGATCCTTGTTTTATGCATTGTGGAACAATTTTTGTCTGTAGAACAGTGTGAGAACATTTCATAATAATGATTTCACAGAAGTAAAAGCTAATGAAGTTTCTCATTAACAAATCCTTCTTTACCTGACTTCTTCGGGTTTCAGTATTGTAGAGATATGTAGTATGATATTGTTTTATGGCAACAGAAACAAAATTGAGGTATTTCTTAAAGACCTGTAAATGACAGAAAACAAAAATAAGATGTAATATGAAGCCAAGTAATAGGTGCTGTCACACTTATTGTTAAAAGAAATATAGTGTTCCTGTTTCAAAGTCTGCAATTACCTCTTCATCCTCTTTAGAGAATTCAGGGGCATTTAATTTGTTAAGTGCCATTACAACAGCAAGCACCTCTTTGCCTTGCATAATAGGGGTTGCCATCATGTTGTTAGTTGTGTAACCAGTTTGCTTGTCCACAAAGTCAGAAAAATGATTATTCTGAAAAAACAAACAAAAATCAAAGCGTATTTAGTTATGATGAACATTTATTATTTGTTACTTATTCATACAGTGCTATATATGTGAATGGAGTTTCACAATATAGAGAAAGATGGATCCCCAACCCAAAATACTATATCAATCAGAGGTTCCAATCTTGCAAACATTTGTGTGTGTGCTTTACTTTAACATTATGTGTGTGTGTACATGTTGATATTGAACACACACAGGTTCTCCTTATGACAATGACAAAGAAGAGGAGGAAGGAAAAAGAAGAGAATAATAAAATTATGTGGTTATTTGGGAGGCTAATGACTTTGAATTGAAAATAATTATTTATATTTGTGTATGTATTACTAATAATAGTATTTCACCATTCCTATAGATAAAATGCTTAATATTACCTCATATTACAATTGTGAAGCTGACATAAAAAAGTAGGCCCACATTCTCAGGCCTGTTCCATTCTGAATGCTCGAACTCTAGGCCGTGTACTGACAAGATTGTGTCTGATGGGTAAGAGTCCCCAGCAAGTACAGACCTAGCTGAGGCAGTTGTTACACTTCCCTCCTGGCAGTCTCCCACTTCCTGCACAGAGGGTTATGCTTGGGCTAGGAGGACGTGAGAAAGGGAGTAACAAGGACAAGCATGTGAAGGACAATCTTTAAGAGTTGTATGAACCCCTTGGGCCAGTACCACACAGTCAAACAAAAAGCCAGAGCCCTTGCTCTGACATCCCACCCTTGAAGCTGGATGCAGCAAAGAATCTGTGATCTTTGAAAACCAGATGCGGTATCATCGATGTGCTTTAGTAAAATGCTGCTATTGTTGGGGAAGAAGCTGCTGTTCTGTGCAACTGTTTTGTATTCATATTTTGAAATAAACTTAAATTTCTCTTTGCAATGCTTCTAACAACAAGTAATATTTAAAATGTATTGTAAAATATTATCAAAACACCAGATTAAACACAAATGCTGGACATTTTTGGTTTCATAATTTGCTTGAGTGCCACAGGATGATGGAAAATGGCAGCAGTATCCTTTGCATACAACTAACTTTTAAGGATGGCTCTGCCATTAGATCAGCCAGTCAGCTCAGTGGAGCTGAATGACTTCAGTCAAAGGGTGAATGCTATTGGCTAGTGGACATCACTGCAGCACTTGATGGAAGGGAAAGACCTATCTTCTCATGCCCTAACTGTGCTCCTTTGTAGTAGATTAAAGATGAAATTGTGACCATTTGAATTTTCAGTTAAAATATATAGCTATTAGATTTGAAGAAGCATCATAAACTACCCTATTGCCTTTCTTTTATGAAACAATTAACTTTTGTTTAACACAGTAGAGAGTAAAATAAAAGCTAGCACAAAAGGCTGGGTCTTAAGACCTATTGTGAAAGCTTAAATGAGACTTAAGTTGTCTATGAACTTTGTGTTGGTGTTTTGCACAAATATGAATTTTACCCTGAACAAAAATTTCACAAAGTTTTTAGAAAACAATACAGAAGTTTAGCTAGATAAGATGTGGCATATTCACTTCAGCAGTTTTTAAATTGCTTCTTTCCACAACTGCCTAACTTCTTCCGAGGCCAGGTCTGCATTAGGGGCAGAGTCAAACTAAGGGTGTGTCTAGACTACTTGGCTTCATCAATGGAGCCATGTAGATTAGACAGATCAGCAAAGGGAAATGAAGCCGCGATTTAAATAATCGTGGCTTCATTTAAATTTACATGGCTGCTGCGCTGAGCCGACAAACAGCTGATCAGCTGTTTCTCGGCTCAGCGCGCTAGTCTGGACGCTCCGTGCCGACCTGAAAGCCTTTTATCAACATCCCCATTATGCCTCATAGGATGAGGTTTACTGGGGATGTCGATAAAAGGCTTTTATGTTGACAGGGGAGTGTCCAGATTAGCGCGCTGAGCCGACAAACAGCTGTTATTTAAATCGCGGCTTCATTTCCCTTTGCCAAACAAACAAATCTACATGGCTCTGTCAATGGAGCCATGTAGTTTAGATGTACCCTGAGGTACGCAACTCCAGCCATGTGAATAGTGTAGCTGGAGTTGGCATACCTTAGTTTGATTTACCATGGTGTCACCACTGTGTGTGTGTGTGGGGGGGGGTCAACCGGAGAAACTCCTTGCAAACAAGTGGAGTACAGGAGTCGTCAGGAGAGCGCATCAGTGGAAGATTTAGTGGGTCCTTACTAGACCCTGCAGCATCAATCTCCCCTTAAGTGGAGACAAGCCCTATGGGTCCATACTGCAAACACTTATGGACAGGAGCAGTCCCATTGACTGCATGTGCACTGGTTTACAGGACTGGACCCCAATTTATTAGATACAGCAATAAACCAGAACATTTCCTGCAAAAAAGTCTCAACTTTTGTTTCTTTCAAACAATGCTCAGCCAAGAGCTGGACCTTGGGGTTGTAAACTAACCCTTTGCCTGCTGGAGTAAAATTGTGCAATGTGCATATCTAATACCTCTCTCCTGAAAACAATCACTTCCCTAAGTTTACAAAAAAACAAATATAGACAGTTTTTAAAAAGTTATATCACTGGCAGTTTTGTGTTTTGATAACCCTCTCAGTTAAGTATTGCTTGTCATTAAGTCTCTAGCCTTTATATAACTCTTAGCGGGGGCGGATATACGGCAGGGCGAACGGGGCAGCCGCCCCGGGCCCCACGCTTCAGAAAGCACTGCGCATGTGCTGTGGCGCTGCTGCGCATGCGCATGGCGTCACTGCGCATGCGCTGTGGCAAAGGGGGGCCCCGCGGAATTATGCTGCCCGGGGCCCCGCAAAACGGTCATCTGCCCCTGACTTTTAGTACCTGGAATAGGTTGCTGAGCCTCTTCCTTTGTTAATGAAAACATTGTCTACTGATGTTGGTAGCATTCACAGCCCTACATGGACCAATTACCTTTTCATTACCATTGTCTGTAACATATCACTTTTACTACATTGATTTGTTTTCTTCTCCTGTGTCATTGCAAACATCTCTTGTTTCATATAGGCACTGAGCAAGCAGAGTTTACTGTTTTGCTTTTACATGTTTCTGTTTGTGATTCCTTTGTTATATGGAGAGTTGTTAAGGAAGGTGGCCAGTGAAAGAAGGCATTTAAGGCCCTATTGGCAGTGATTGCCTGGTTACAGGCCAATTGCATATTCTGACTCAAGGTGGCCATCAAGATAACTTCTGCTAAGAGTTTTCAGTTTTGTTATTTTTATATTTTCATGCAGTTTTCTCAGCAATCTTGTTTAGAAGGATGCTGGTATCACAAAATTACTCAAAATATACAGTCACTTGCTGATATGAATAATCTTTTTGGATTATATTTGATGCTTTTAAAATGTTTGTATTACATAAGTCATATGTAACACCATATCATGCAAAATATGTATAGAGCTCACAAAATGCCCTAATTTACAGCACAGCACAGCACATATAGATTCTCTCTTCATTTGTGCATGCTGTAAATTCTTTTTGCTTTAGCTAAGGTTCTGCAAGCCAAAGTGGCATTTCAACCCTATTTCACATTTTATTCACTTTTTTCTCCTTCAGAAGTCTAACCCATCTCCATAGCAAAGCTGGCATTAAAACATTTGTATGTGCTAATTAGAGTAACTACCCTCTTAGTGGGGATTCATATACAATTAATAGCCTTTCATCTAGTGCTTGAATAGCCTAAAATTACACATTCTATATATCTTCATACTAAACAGAAATTGACAAAATGTTTCCCCTCTTAGCTGATTTTAGCTGTAATGTAAAAATAGTGTACCATGACAGTTTTGGTATTCCAAGCATGTGCAAAACAAGTACAACAGGCCACATCAGTATTACTTGGGAACCACATTCAGATTCTGACATAGCGGATCCAGTTTGCATTCCATTTTGTCTGTACTTATCTCAGCAGTGTTGGAGGTGGTTCCAGGGAAAAATCAAAATAAATCTATTATTCTGTCAACACAAAATCCAACCAAGGAATTTATTCCTTTTAGTCCAGCCTACATTTTGCCTCCTAAATCTGACAGTATTCAAAACATTCTTTTTGACATTATGGTAAAAAATTCTACTTTTTGTCTCATCAATAATAACCTGATCAGAGAAAAGGCTAATGGAGGACATCCATAAAAGCATTTAAAGCTTAATTTTAGTTATAGGCAGAGGTGGTCGCATCATCTATTATTAAGGTCTCCCAAAACTTCCTATTATAAGACTCTGTTTTCAGTTGCTTATAACTTTGCCATACTTTAACTGTTTGAGATAAAATTTTCCATGTGAGGTTTTTGCTTCATACATGGAGCTGGGTATAGGAAGGAAGCTGCTTCTTTCTGGACAAGAGGTCCTCAGTCTAGGAAACACTGGAAGAAAAACTATAAAGCGGGGATGAGAGACAGGCCTGACAAGGAGTTGGAGGGAGGGGGGAGAGTTGGGGATGGCTGGGCAAATTGATTGGGAAAAGGAGCTGAGTAAGGAACGTAGGAGATACTGAAATTGGATGAGGAGCCTGGAGAAAGTAGATGGGATTTAGAGCAAGAGGAGGGGCTGAGCGGAGAGATGTATTAAATGAAGAGTTAGGCAGTGTGAATTGGGACTGGCTGAGCATGGAGACTGGAGACAAGAAACTGGGACATGAAAAGCCATGTCTACACTATGAAATTATTTCAAAATAACTAAATTTGAAATAATAACTCCAGAAATAAGAAAATTTAAATAGTGTGTCCCCACTATGGGGGAGCCTTAAAATTAGTCCGTAGCAGGTTCTGTTATTGTGGATGCGCTACCTCAAATTAAAGCCTCAAGAAGCATGAGGGAGTAATTACTTCGAATTACTCTGAGGCACAGTTATTCTGAAATAGCAGCAGTGGCATGTCCACACTACTGCTATTTCAAAATAACTATTTTGAAATAAGCATTATTCCCTGAGGAAAACAGGAGTACAGATTTCAAAATAACCAGCCCGTTATTTCGAAATAACAGGCTTGGTAGAGTGTACTTATTTATTATGTTGAAATAAGAGGGGTTATTTCTAAACAATTCCCTAGTATAGACCAGAGGTAAGAGGGAACTAGGACTTGGGGGAATGTGATGAAGACTGGGAATCATATGAGAAATTGAGGCTCAGAGAGTGATCCCAGAGCAGAAGACTAGGCCTGGTTGGGCAAGAAGACTGGGTTTCTGATGTGAAGCCTGAAGAGTGGAGGCTGAGACTGGTAGGAAAGGAAAATAAGACTTTTAGTGGTAGAGACAGGACTGGGGCAGAAGCAGATTGAAGGGAATGGAGCAGAAGATGTCAAGCTTGGGGGAAAACCTGCAGAATAGCCTGTACCTACTAGTGCATATTCTTCTCTCCAGAACGTGGAATTTCCTCTGCAATCAGCAAAATCTGAAATTCACGGATAAAGTATGCACCTAATCCTCTTTAGTTCTGGTTCACATAATTCTGATTACAACCTCCTATGTTATCAGTCATTCAATGCTGAGCATGCTGGCAGAACACTGTGTTGTGAATTTAAAGGTTCTAACTGCTAATGAACCTTTCTGTGTTAATAATAGGGCTGTCAGGTGATTACAAATTAATTTTTTATTAATCACATTATTAAAATAACAATTGTGGAATTAATCATGTTGTTAAATAATAACAGAATAACACTTATTTAAATACTGCATACAATTTTCTACCAAGGACTTGAGTCACAAATGTAATTAATACATTATTTTTTTAACAAACGTCATCAGCATAGAAGCATGTCTGGAATAGTGGCTGGAGCATGAAGGTATAGGTACACCCTTTCCTTCTGGAGCAGGAGTGCTTGAATTCTCCCTTCTCTAAGCCCTGCCCCCATTCCATTCTTTCCCCCCAAGAACTGCCCCACCCCATCCCCTATACCAGCGTTTCTTAAACTTTTTAAGACTGAGGAACACCAAACAATAATTTTTTTATAAGGAACACCGAGAATTTTTTGTTGACCAAAAACAAACAACAACAACAAAGGTTGGGGGGGGGGGGGGGGGCGGGTGGAGAATGGGTCGGAAGCAAAGTTATTGACCAAAAAAAGGGTTTTGGGGGGAAGTTATTGAGCAAAATAATAATAATAATAATAATTAATAATAAAAGGTTGCCTGTCCCTTTAAGGACAGCTATTTTGAATTCTATTGTTCTCCGCGGCACACCAGTGTGCCATGGAGCAGAGTTTAAAAAACACTGCCCTACACCCTCTCCCAAGAACTGCCTCTGCTCCTTCCTTGCCCACCCCATTCCTCCCTATCTCCAAATCCCTGCCCCTGCTTTGCCTCTTCCCCACCTCCTTCCCCAAATGCACCCTATCCCATCCTCCCTAGTCAACTGGGGCTTTCTGAATGCTGTGAATTAGCTGTTTGAGGTGCTCCAGAAGTGCTGGGAGGATGGGGGACAAGTTGGTCAACAGGGCAACCAGTGGGTGAGAGGCATGGGAAGGAGGGAAGCAGAGAGGGGAAGCACAGCTGCCAATGGGTGCTCAGTACCCTCTAATTTTTCCCTGGAGGTGCTCCAACCCTGGAACATCAATGGAATCAGTGCCTATGCATAAAGAAACATAAAAATATCTGGCACCTAAATACCTTACAATGTCAGCTACAAAAGTGCCATTTGAACACCTGTTCTCATTTTCCGGTGACATTGTAACAAAGAAAAGGGCAGCATTACCTCCCATAAAAATAAACACACTTGTTTGTCTTAGCCATTGGTTGAACCAGTAGTAGGACTGAGTGACTTGTAGGCCATAAGTTTTACATAATTTTGTTTTTGAGCACAGTCATGTAACAAAAAACATTTGTAATTTGCACTTTTGTAATAAAGTGATTGCACTACAGTACTTGTACGAGGTGGATTAAAATACAATGATTATAAATATTACAAATGATTATAAATATTTGTAATAAAAATAAGTATAGAAAGTGAGCACTGTATATGTTGTACTCTGTGTTGTGACTGAAGTCAATATATTTGAAAATGTAGAAACACATCCATAAATATTTAATACATTTCCCTTGAGATTATGTTAAACAGTATGATTAAAACTACAGTTAATCCCAATTTAAAAATTGATTAACTGCAATTAATCATTAGTCATATTTCAAATGATGCCACATGATGGCATTTCTGCTTTTCAGTTTGTTTTTCAAAACATAAATTTGTGCGCAAGCATGTACGCTTACCCACACACAAACTTTAAATTAAAAGAATGCACGCGTACAACATTACTTTAGTCCCCTTGTGCATATGCATTATGATTAGGGTTGCCAGATGGTTGAAACAAAAATACCGCACTCCCTTCCCCTCCCAAAAAAAACACCCGGAAAAAATTCTGTTGAAGGAAAAAAAAGGGGGGGGGGGACCAAAGTTGTTGAGCAAAAAAAAAAAAAAGGACTCCAAGACTTATTAAGCAAAAGAAAAAAAATTAAAATAAAACAGCATTAAAACAGCATGTCCCCTTTAAGAGTGAGTGCAGGGATAGGAACAGGGGAGCGGTTGAGCACTAAGACCCAGGGGAAGCATTGCTTCCCCTTGGTCGGCAGCCATTTTGTGCCGGCAGCCTTGCGGAATCAGGTATGCATGGGAGCTGGAGTCAGCGGGCTGGGGGTGTTGGGAGCCACGGGAGGGGGTGAAGGGGAAGCCGGGTGCTGAGTGTTTGTAGGGTTGCCAGGTGCCCAGAATTTTCACCTACTGGCTGGGGAAAAAATCAGAAAATACCAGACATTTTAGGTGTCCGGTATTCTCTGAATTTTTTTACCGGACAGGAGGCGAAGATACCGGACTGTCCGGGTGCATACCAGATACCTGGCAACCCTAATTATGATCCCAAAGTATTTTTTTCTCCAGGGTCCCTGCCTAATTTGGGGATCTGTTCTGGGATTAATCAAAATTGTATAATGAAAGAGAATGTTAGGGGTTAGAACCCCTGCCTCTTTTGTTACAGAACTTAGGAGGTATATACCATTTGTAGTATAGGGGCAGCTGGGCCTAGGCCTGCCATTAACTGAAGGCCCACTTCCTCAATTAAGGGGGAAGAACCACCAAACTCGAGCACAAATGATTTCTGGGGACAGGAAATTAAAAAACAAAAACAAAACAGGAGTGGGAGTGACGTCAAAGATAAAATCTCATTGATCTAGAGAAGGACACCAAGTAAACAATCCTGACAGTGTCAACGCCTCCTCAAGGGTGTGTAGGAAGTCAGTGGACACTTCCCAGACATGACTGAACAATAGACTGGCCAGGTGAAAGATATATACCATTTGAAAGTCCTGAAAACAAGTAGGTCTAGGCCTGCCCAAAAACTAAAGGCCTTCACCATCAGGTAAAGGGAGGAACCATTACATCCAGACTCCAGTTGATTGTGTGGAGGTGACGGGGGAAGCAGGAAGGGGAGAAGGAAGAGGGATAACAAAGAAGAACACAGGAATGGAAGCGAGCTCAAAGATTGAAATTCAAGGATCCAGGCAGAGAATGCCAGTCAGCACCCACTGCTCCTTAATGGTATGTAGGGAGTCAATCAAAATTGCGTTCCATCCCTGCCTTTTTCATACAGTTCCTGTGTGATGCTAGACTTAAACTCAGCTTTTCACAGGTGCTCAGTAATTACATGTTCCTCATTTTCTAAGGGTCTATGCTAAGACTCCCTAGGCCTGATTTTCAGAAGTACTGGGCACTCACAGCTGCAACTGAAATTAATGGGAGCTGTGTTTGAATATATAAAGTGCTGTATAATGCTAGCTAGTCTGAAAAATCAAGTCCCAAGCATCTCAGACTAGGTACCCCAAACTAGTGGTTTCTTATGACCTTTATCACACTTCTTATGACCTTTATCACTCTGTGCTTCAGTTTCTCATTTACAAAATGGAGAAAATGCCACCCCCTCACCTCACCGGGTTTTGTGAAGATAAATGAAATACTGTTAAAGAAGCATTCAAATACTATATTGATGAGCATCATAGAAAAGCCAATATGGAAACTGATAATTGTGTCTTTGGAGTAGGGTTTAAATAGTTTTCAGTAATTAGGCCCACCACTACACATCGACCAATGAGTGTAAAAGAAAATAATGAATAACTGTTAATTAACTGAGCGCCATCCAGCCTCTTCACTGAAGGAGGCAGAGAATTTGTTGAAAAATAGTATTTGAGTGTGTAATTAAAGACTGTATCTTAATGCCCCGGCAAAAGGAAGCAAAAAATGAAAAAAACCACTTCAGTTTGTGGAATACAAAGTACCTCAGCTGCTTGTAAGATTTGCCATTAGAAGCTTCAAAGAAGTATTCCATTGTTTTTCTGCTACTAAGTAACCACAAGAGGAATTTTAAAATCCTGAGTTCAATAGAGAGAACTTACACGTGTCCCTCAGTGAAGAAGTTGCATGGCAGAGATGAAAATGTATCTGTATTAGTCCACCAATTGTGTATTCCTCTAATCCAGGGTTTCCCAACCTATGGGTCGGGACCATTACATTTCAAAAGGGTTGCCAAGTATCTCCCCAGGTGGCTCTGCCCCCTCTCCTGCACCCGTTTTTGAATTGCCTTGGGTCACCACGTCTTCCTGAATTGTCAAAATGTGTCCCCACCTGGAAAAGGTTGGGAACCGCTGCTCTAATCTCTGCTTTACTACTTGTGGAGTTTTGCCTTCAGTAATTGTTGCTAGTATGTGTCTAACTCCTAGGCCAATATAGAAATGCTGAATTGTTCAGAATTCTTCCGTGCTGGGCCCTGGAAGAGTTCTCTGTCATTTGGTGGCTTATCTTTTAAAACTTGTATTTTTCTGTTCTAGAGGAATATCTGATAGCCCATAAATCTGAGTAGTCTGTATATGTGGAAAGGAATGAGGATTTTTTCTCTAAACCAAAGTACTTTATGTCTTTTACCATATTTGCAAAGAAGTCTCTTGCATAGGCCATTTGAGCTCCTGAGGAAGTAAAGTATCATCACCATAAATCAAGTTAGAAAGAATAAAAGGAAAGCAATTCTGGCTTGGTTTTAGTTGATCTTGGGATATCTTCTTCAAACTCTACTACCTTTCATATTTTCAAGAAGGCTGAGTTGCTGTAGCATTAAAATAGCACTCTTTCTCCCACCTTCACTAATCTCTAATAATTCTGACCTTGTTTCCTGGAAACTCCCTTCCCAAGGCTGTTCTAATAATCTCCCTCCAGCTTCCAAAGCTTGTCTTAAGATTCTCCTTCTCCATCAGACACACCTTATTATAATACTGTGTCAGTTAGGGAAGTGACTCTGCTTTCTTTTTGAATAGCCAGAAATTGGAATTGGTGGCCTCTATGAAAACCTGCTTAATCCTGGGTAACTTTGGTTCTTTTGAAGTTCACATATAACCCTTATGTTATCTTCTAAGGCAGGGATAGACAATAAAAAGAGTGTTAGTTCATCAGGGTTAGCCCCTGGTGGGCTGCTGCCACTATACTTACCTGCACCTCCGCAGATATGTGCAATTGCAACTCCCATTAGCTGGAAGTGGCAATCTGTGACCAACAGGAGCTGTGATCCCTTGTACCTGCAGAGACACAGCTACATAGGGTGGTGTGAAGGCCTGGAGGGGCTAACTCTGGAAGACTGGATTTGGCCCGCAGGCCAATATTTGCCCACCTTAAAATAAGGAATAAGGAATCTTTCGGAAAAGGCTTTATTTCCCGAAAGATCCGCGTCTAGACTGGCGCTTTTTTCCGGCAAAGCTCCGAGCCGGAAAAAAGCGGCAGCCATTTTTATGCAAATGAAGCAGGGGGATTTAAATCCCGCTTCATTTGCATTTGCGATGTGTCTAATTTGCATCCCTTTTACGGAAAAGGGATGCAGTCTAGACACAGCCTATATGTAGTTTGAATCCATTAAAGGTAATGTCGAATTTGGAACACTGTTTCTTGAACTGGAATCTAATCCTAAATCAAATCTATTGCCTTGAATTAGCTATACATATTTATATTTAATTTACATATTGCATACTGGTTTAAATTAAAGAATAAAAGAAAACAATATAATGATATAACTACAGAATTACACACCTACTTATGCTTACAGGCTGGGACCTTGGATTTATTTCTTAGTCTCCAAAATCCCTTTCCTTGCTGAAATAGTCCCATAAGAAGTAACACATTTTAGAATTCTGAAATATTGAATGACTGGTACAATGCACAATAATTGTGTGACCTTCAGTTACTATATTTTTCTTGTCTTTTGTTCAGCTAATAGACTCAAACTATATGAGTTTATGAGC
Organism: Pelodiscus sinensis; assembly: GCF_049634645.1. Taxonomy (NCBI): domain Eukaryota; kingdom Metazoa; phylum Chordata; order Testudines; family Trionychidae; genus Pelodiscus; species Pelodiscus sinensis. The sequence continues at coordinate 41,899,699 of NC_134718.1, forward strand.
ATCCATTATTTTGCATCTGCATATTAGAGCAATTTACACTACCTGCACTGAGACTAACAAAACACCATTTGTCAGGACATCAGACTTGCCTGCCTCCTGTTTCTCACTACTATTAAATCCTGGATTAAACACTTTTAGCTCCAGAGATCAACAGGTCTCTAATCCTCTGGGGGAGAGAACTGCTGTTGTTACTAAAATAATTATGGAATGTCTGGATCTTTTCTTCTGGTTTTCTCTTGTGAACTATTAGGGTGAGGAGCTTCCTCACGTTTATTGGTATTTTTCCAGGTTGAAAAGAGACAATCCTTCAAGCACTGGTTACTAGGAGCTGAACAACAATGTCTCGTGTTTTAAATGGTTATTTATTATCATGTTGTTCAATGGTCATTTTTACTGTTTGAACTATCTCCCTAAACAATTTAACTTGAAACAAACAAATAACACACATACAAACAACAACCAGGTTTCCTATGAGTGTGCGAATCAATATGAATTCACAAAACAGCAAACAGAATCTAATATCAATTTGCTTACATAGATATATATAACAGTCACTATCGTTTTAAATCAGTTTTCTTTCCTGCATATTGCCTTGTATTTTCTTTCCCTCTTTGAAAGAAAGAGGCAAACACTCCATGGGAGAATCTTGTCATGGAAAAAATCCTAAACATTTTGAACCAGATTCTGCAATCCTTATTCAACAGAATAGTATTTTACTCCACATGGCTGCAGAAGGACTATTCTCAGAGAAAATTCCTACTTTTTTGAGTAATGGTGACAGAATCTGCTCTTTAGCTAATATTGAAATTTGATACATCACTATCATAAACTGATAAGACTTCTTCCAAAGCAGGGTAGCAATTTTGAATTCTTTGTTGGGCAGTTCATATGCTGGAAGATCACAAAGGAACAAATTCATTCCTGGTATAACTTCATTAACTTGAACAAAGTTAAACAGAGATTCATTCTCTTCTCCTTAATCAGTGACTTTCAGTTAAAGATTAGACAATGAATACAAAGTGGAAAATGGTTAGCACTGGTAAATCCCTTTTCTCAGTAAGTCACAAAATAAGTGTACTTTAGATAACACTATGCGAAACTGTTTGGTTATAGTTTTCCATGACCATGTTCACACATTGAGATGATTCTAAAACTGCATATTGCTATTACAAGCGCTAAATAGTTAAACTGCACATAGTGTAAACCAATTACGGATTCATAGATTTCAAGGCCAGAAAGGACAGTTGCCATTTTTTTGCTAAGCACTCAAGTAGTGGTCAAACCTATTTTCCTGGAAGCACATAGAATGCAATTTGAATGAAAACGACTCCCTTTTTAAGAGTATGTGATAAGGATTTAAGGTCAGAGCAGCAAGTGCTCCTGCTTCAGTAATATAATTAACCCATGGCATAAGAAATGTTACTGATTATAGGCCCAATCCTGCAGTCCCTACTTAGGTAAACCTCCCAGTAATGTCACTGGGAGTTTTGCATGAGTAAAGAGCGTTGCTTTGGACCCTATAACTCTTTTATTAGTAGAATGGAGATAGTGAGCATTTTAAGGACTGCACAATTATTTTTAAAGGCCAAATCTTGGACCCATTGAAATCTATGGAAGTTTTGCAATTAACTTCAGTAGCACCAGGATTTGGCCTTGAAATTACCATTGCTGCTGTATTGGCAACACCTTCAATTTCCCCCAACAAATGCATGAATAGATACAAATATAATAATTTCATTAATTATATTAAATTACTTTTAAAATTAGTTGGTTGAATAATTGGACATCAGAAGTTAGCTCTACTGTATTCTCAGAACATCCAGACAGAGCCACTATTAGGTCAAAGTGATCATAGAGGTCTTATTTAAAAACATTCCAAATATCTTCAACTTGGCACAGATTTCTGGAAATAGAATAAGCATAGTCTATATTGCAACAACAGAACTAGTTGGGCTGCCCCACAGCAAGCACCCTTACACATGATAATGTAAAATGAACAATGCAAGGTCTAAGGAAATGCACATCTTTCTTAATCCTCTTGATCTTTTCTCACGTAATCAGCCTGATGAATTTAGAAGGATTATCCATCAGTCTCTCCATTGCACTGTAAGAGGCGGTAAGTCAGATATTCTGTGTCACAAAAACAGAAGCATCTTAGCAGTCAGTCAAATATTGGGCCCAATTCTATATTACTTTGGCTCCTAAAATTTCCATTTACTTCAGCAGGAATTTAATTTACAGAATGACTGCAAGTCTGGGCCTTTTGTTTTTCAAAGGAAAAGTTATTTTCACATATACTTGTCTCTTTTCTTGAGTTTCAATAATAACCCTAAATCAGGCCAATACAAACTTGTAATTAAATGGGCTTGATTTCTGCTGACTTTTAACAATATGATGAAATATACAATTTCTTGTTTATCTCCATGAAGTCATGGATAGTTGCAATCCATAAAGGCTTCCATCTTACATTGATATCTCATTGAATTCAGGGTTCGGTTTTCTTTCTCAAAAATGGCACCGAAGTTTGATATAAAACTATAAATTAAATGTCAAGGAACCAAACTCTCAACTGATCCAGCTAGCATAGCTCCATTTAAGTATTCCACATCCCTAGCTCATGATCTGGTGCTGAGAAGTTTACAGATTTGATGCCACCATTTGATAACTCAAATTAAGAAAGTCTTCAGATGTCCGTAACTATGAGAGAATGTGTCTGTGTCCCTATTTAGTTCAGAGCAGACATTCTGAAGTTGTCCCTGTTCATTTATTTGGAATTGGAGTAACATGCGTCCTGTGATACTTGGACTGTAACCTTTGTCTAAGTTACAAGTGAAAAGGAGTCTATGACAATGGGTTAGGTGCTCTGAGAGGTGACAAGTAGATCTGACTAGTTATGTCTCAGCTAGGGATGGGTCTGAACTGAAATCCTGGGTTTGAGCACCCACAAGCGTTGGGCGCATTTTACATCGAAAACTAGATCTCAGTTTGAATATGGTGTGGCTTGTGCCTATGTTTACTTTCAGCTAATTCATTGCCTTAAAAATCACTGACAACTTTGACTACCAGGCATGCACTACCGTAGAACAGCAAAATACTAGTGACTGATCTATTCAGTACCTATCTGTATGGCTGAATATGCAATAAGGGAGAACATTCACCAATTTGCTTAGGACAACAGAGCTGAAGTTTACCTTAGTCATTAAGGACTCAGATTTATATCAGTTTCAAACTAATCTGATGTCCTAGTCCTTGTTGCATAGTAAATTATTTACATCACAAATGTTGAATCAGGAAATATGAAGTAATAAACCACACAAGATAAAATTACTCCACTTGATTTTAAGCTTCATGCCCCAGTGATCTTCTTACTCTGGGTTTCTGTCCCCTCTTTGGTCTTTGGCACTTTGAGAAATGCATCTATGCAAAAACCCCATTCTGTATCATAGGCCCCCAGTCTTCTACAAAAAGTTCAGCAAAAGAGTAGAGTCCCAGGCCCCAGACCAAGACACTCACTTACCTTTTTTACATCAGGAACATTAAAAAACTTCTTGGTATGAGCAACCCATCCTACTAACCCAATGTCCAGAGGGAAAACAATCTCATTCTCTGGGGCCACCAGGTTCTCCTCAAACTTGGAGGTAGAAGTGATATTGAAAAGCCTGGTGGCAACTTCAGGGATGCCATTGCGGGCACGGCAGATGAACATGCTACACCGATCAGCTGCTAGCAGCTGTACCAGTCTCTGCAGGGCCTTGTGCACTATCTTCTCCATGCTGCTTGCCTCCTCCTGGATTTCTGTCAGCAGCTCAAAGAGCACTTGAGACTCCTCCAGCCGGGACATCTCCTTGAAGGAAACTCCATCCTTCACTTCCCCAGGGCTGACTTTGAAGATGGTTCCCAGCGCTTCTGCCCTCAGCTTTCGGTCAAAATACTCCTTGGCAAACTGAGGGTTGTTCTCTAAATATTTCTCAACATCGTCTTTATTTATCCCACCCATATTGTGTGGTTCTTTCTTATGGTTTTTTAGAACTGCATCACCGTAGAAGCAGGAGCAGCAGCAAGAAGTCCTAATTTGGTACTAGTAGCAAAACAGTCTGTTGCACATACTGTAGATCTCACGGGCATAGTATTGTAGGCTTGCTCTGTGGCTCCAAGCCTTCTGGAGCCCTTGAGATATGACAGAAGGCACTGGCTTAGTGTCTTCTTAGTGGGGGATCTTGGAGGCTGCTAATTAAAGAGATGTCAGGACACTAAACCCTTGAGCACTCTTAGCTCATAAATCCCAAGGGAATCATTTTAGCATTTAAACTAACCAATCCAGTCTTAGGCTCTGTGCGGCAGTGTGATAATGCGTAAATATGTTCACGCATATACACACATGCCCTCTCTTGCTTATGCTATATGTGACGTACTGTACAAAAGGTTTCCATTGACAGTTAATGTGAGGAATGCCCCTTAGAATCTCTTCCCATATGTTTGCAAATTACTACTTCATGCACATACATGTGCTCAGACAGGCACGTGAACAGACACTCATGGGTTTGCAGGGTGAAGAGGAAACAGAAAACAGAATTTTATAGTAAAATTGCTTAAAAATCCAAGATTTTCTTCCCTTCCAGGTAGTTGGGAGGTGACTAGTGATGGTTTATCGGTAATTAAGAAATATAAAGCTATAAATGAGCCTTACACGGCAAGAGCCTGTTCAAGTCCTGTGTAAGGATGCGGAGAAAGCCATAGGATTTGGTAGAGTAAATGCAGGAAACAAAATAGGATTGTCATTCTATCCTAGTTGCTTTTTTTATATAGATATAATCTAAACCGGGGTGGGAAACCTTTTTTGGGCCAGGGGACCACAGAAAAATCAGAGGCCCCATACAAGTGAAAAGCAAAACAAAACAAAACCAGACAAAAGCAACTACAAAAAATAAACCCAAACTCTCACTGACGTGGCTCCTGACAGAGAAGCAGACACTCCCCACATTCCCTTCCCACACCAGAGCCTAGGGAGGGCCAGGCTATTAGATTTTGTGTGCTTCATCTCCATGGGGGAGGGTGGTTGGGGACTGGAGCACCAGCACGGGCTCCCCAGTGCTGGATGGAGAGCATAAGGCTTGGGGGCCAGCCTCTGGCCTTAGGTTCCCCACCCCTGATCTAAACAAAAAAGGGTAAAATAAGGAAAATGACCCAAAGGCAAATTACAATGTTTCAGATCGGTCCTCAGATGTAACTCTATATTGAACGTATTGACCATCCAACCAAAAAGCAGCAACGAGGGAAGTGTGGGATGGCTCATAGTAGCTAGGAAAGAGTCTAACATCCTGGTCAAGTGAAGAGAAAAATTAATGTCCTGTTTTCAGCTGCTATCTGGAAATCCAGGAGCAGCTCAAGGTCTAGTAATGCTGCCAATGTGCAAACGCAAGTAACAAAAGGCAGGTGAATGCCTCTCAACTAATACTGCTCCACCATTTCATCTGCAGAGAGACTGGGAGAACTCTGGTGCCAGGTGGTAAAGAGCAGAAATATGTTTCTATCTGTCAGATATAATTTATATTAATAATTGAATGAAAGAAGATTCTTAAAGAAGTCTTTTGTATCATTGTATCTTTAAAACGTGTCAAGGAGAGACTACAGTGAAGGATAGAAAACATAGGGAAATACATGAAATAATAATAGTTTTCCCTAACATACACTGTTGCTTGGTTTTACCCGGACAGAACCTGAGGTCTAGGTCTCAACCATGCCTAAATCTCAGCCAAAATCTGAAGTGTTCTGTACACTAGGAGTTTTTCCATAAGATTTGCTATTGCTACCGGCTGTTCAGCGCCACAGAACAATAGTATGAAAGCTTGTGCAGACAACACTCTCTCAGGGTATGTCTACACTAGCCCCCTAGTTCAATCTAGGGAGGCTAATGAGGGTGACCGAAATTGCAAATGAAGCACAGGATTTAAATATACCGTGCTTCATTAGCATGTTCCCATCTGGTCGCCATTTTAGAAATTGACTAGCCCGAAGTAACTGCCCGCGTCTACATGCAGAAGTGAAACGGGATTCCGAATTAAAGCCCTAAATCGAATTAGCTGTTATTCCTCCTGGAATGAGGTTTAACAGCTAATTTGATTTAGGGCTTAATTCAGAATCCCGTTTCACTGCCACATGTAGACGTGGGCCGTTACTTTGGGCTAGTCAATTTCTAAAATGGTGACCGGCCGGGAACATGCTAATGAAGCACCGGATATTTAAATCCCACACTTCATTTGTAATTTCAGTCACCCTCATTAGCCTTCCTAGTTTGAACTAGGGGGCTAGTGTAGACATACCCTCAGGGTGCGCCTAGACTGGCAAGATTTTGTGCAAAAGCAACTGCTTTTGCTCAAAAACTTGCCAGCTGTCTACACTGGCCGCTTGAATTTGAAATGTACAAAATCAGTGCTTCTTGCGCAAATACTTTCACGCTCCGACTCGGGAAAAAGCCCTCTTGCGCAAAAATACTTGAGCAAGAGGGCCAGTGTAGACAGGGAAGAACTGTTTTGCGCAAAAAAGCCCCGATGGCTAAAATGGCGATTGGGGCTTTCTTGCACAAAATTGCGTCTAGATTGGCCATGGATGCTTTTGCGCAAAAGCACTTATTGCGCAAAAGCATCTGTGCCAATCTAGATGCGCTTTTGCGGAAATACTTTTAACGGGAAAACTTTTCCGTTAAAAGTATTTCCGCAAAATCATGCCAGTCTAGACGCAGCCTCAGTGTTTTAAGGTGGATTCCTGCTCTGAGTAAGGTTAAATGAAATGTTTAAAAATTGCTGGGCTCCCCTGAGCCCTCTAGAACTCTCACTATAGCCAGTAATAGTGGGGTTGGGATGATGGTAGCAATTGTGGCAAATTTTAAGGGAAAAAATCCCAGTGTAAATGGAGGCTGAGAAAACAGAATGACTATAAACTGTTTGGGTCCATGGAACAGATTAGAACTAACTTCAATCAGCATATTAATGGGACTGTGACCCAAACCTTCAGCATACATAGTGAAGAAGGGCTGAGAAAACAGAACTCTGTAGAATGCCACAAGAGTAGGCCCATGGAACTCAGGAGCAACTGACCGGTCCTACCCCTTAGCATTTTCTCAATGTGAAAAGGTCAGAAGCACCAAAGTAAACACTCTTTAGCTCTGTCAGAAGACACAGATGTATCAACACTGACTTGTGTCGACTGACAGAGCTAAAAGAATCCGGGAGAGGATCTGCTAGTGCAGCCAAAGTGCACAGAGAACAAGTCAAACGTTGGTATGCAAATGTGACTTAAACTCATCTTTACATTTGCTTCCCTGTTCTGGTGCATGCTGCACCCTCCCTCCTCCCCCTCTGCAACCTGACAACTAATTAAGTCTACGCCAAACTGCCACACAGGCTCACAATTGCAGCTGAGAATCAGCCTAGCACAGAGGCATCCTGGCAACGATGTTCCCTTTCTTCTAGCCATGCTCCTTTTCCTTTGTTACATGAGCAACATGGTGAATGGCATCAATGTCCTTGTGTTGAATTTATGGCACTGGAGCATCTCCCTGAGCTGGTTATGTTGACTTTATGGCAGCATTATGCTGGCAGCATGTTGCAAAGTCCCTACATCACATCTTTGTCTGCTACCAAATGCAGCACTGTGACCAACCCAATTAATACATTTAGGCTGTGTCTACATTGGCCCCTATTCCGTAATAGGGATGCTAATGTAGCACTTGGGAATAGGCAAATCCGCGGGGGATATAAATAAAACTGAATGAATGCATCTGTCAATAGAAACAAACATCAAATGTCCGACATGTTGCTTTCACACATTCTGATCATATTATGAAACAAATGTCAACATAGAAAGAAACATAGCTAGTTCTGCTACCCTTGCTCCTGGCCCTAAACCTGCTGAGTATGGGACAGTAAGGCTGTGTCTACATTGGCCCCTATTCTGTAATAGGGATGCTAATGTAGCACTTGGGAATAGGCAAATCCGCGGGGGATTTAAATATCCCCCGCGGCATTTGCATTAACATGGCTGCCGCTTTTTTCCGGCTTGTAGATAAGCCGGAGAAAAGCGCCAGTCTGGACGCGATCCTCCGGAAAATAAGCTCTTTTCTGGAGGATCTCTTATTCCTTGAAAGTAGGAATAAGAGATCCTCCGGAAAAGAGCTTATTTTCCGGAGGATCGCGTCCAGACTGGCGCTTTTCTCCGGCTTATCTACAAGCCGGAAAAAAGCGGCAGCCATGTTAATGCAAATGCCGCGGGGGATATTTAAATCCCCCGCGGATTTGCCTATTCCCAAGTGCTACATTAGCATCCCTATTACAGAATAGGGGCCAATGTAGACACTGCCTTACTGTCCCATACTCAGCAGGTTTAGGGCCAGGAGCAAGGGTAGCAGAACTAGCTATGTTTCTTTCTATGTTGACATTTGTTTCATAATATGATCAGAATGTGTGAAAGCAACATGTCGGACATTTGATGTTTGTTTCTATTGACAGATGCATTCATTCAGTTTTATTTATATTTTCACATACATTATGCTACTTTTTTAAAGGAGAGAATGGTAAAGAATGATACTAGCAAACCAAAACAGAGGGATGATGGAAAACAAGCGTTGTGTTTATATTTTCTAATTTTTTACTATCATTTTTTCTACCAACCCTGGGATTTTCTATATAGTGATTCTTAGGGTATTATAAACTCTCCAATCTGTGTTCCAAACCTTCAAGAAAATTACACAGAAACATTCCCCTTTATTAACTTTGAGAAACCAGCTTTGCTAACATTAGTTGTGCACAATGGCATAATCTCATTTAATTAATGCAGCCACGTATGTTCAGGCTACAGAAACAAGACTGAACGGAAGATAAGGTTGCATAATAATGAGAGCCGCAGTATGTGTTGGTATAGTAAAATGGCTATATAGTCCTCTTTGTGTTGGCATAATTAACTGGCCCATTAAAGCACAATAAATGGGGTTCCACGAGGAGTAACGGTAGTTCGAATTAGGAGCTCTAATTCAAACTACCTACTCCGTACAGTGTGTAGCCGCGGGCACGGAGTTCGGACTAAGGGGGATTTAAAAATGGCGGCGCCCGGGAACATGCAAATGAAGCCCGGGATATATAAATCCCGGGCTATATTTGCAAATCCGGTTGCCCTCATTTGCCTACCTAGCTTGAACTAATTAGCTAGTGTAGACATACCATCAGATAGCTGTGAAATCAAAGAGCTCCCAATGCTCCTTTTGACCTATGACATTACTGTTTCTATTTGATAGAGCACATTCCAAATATCAGCCTGCATCAAAGGTCTTTATTTTAATATTTTTAGTTCATCATTGCCAGTGACTTACCCCAAGGTTGTATGTTTGTTTGTTTGGGGTTTTTTGGAGTAGGTGATGTGGATTTGAGACCAGGGCCAGATTAAGACCTTTAGAGGCCCTAAGCATTGAAAAGATTATGGTGCCCCCCCATATGTAATTCAAAATAAAAACACTACTATGCCATAAAATCTTTTTTTTTGGTGCCCCTGCTTTGCTGGTGCCCTAAGCACGTACTTAGTCTGCCTATTGGATAATCCAGCCCTGTTTGAGACTGTTAAAACCTAGAAGATCAAGCATTTTAGCAGTAGTAGTTGAGTATGTTGCCTGCCTCATTGATAGTCCCATGGTGCTGCTATTCCTATACAGAATATAATTTTAATACAATATATAGGAGATTCAATCACAATACTATCCCCCAAAATGGGGTTTGAGCTTAGATTTTTGGCTGCTTTGATAACAATAATCTTATTATTGTTTGCTTTCTGGAGCTGTCAGGCTTCTTGAATATTGTACTATGATTTTTATTATAGGAGGTTTGATAGGATTTATGTGCTTTTTAATTGCATAAGACAATAGCATTAAAATCTTTTAACTTCCTTTTACACTAATGTTATACGGTTTATGTGGTACCTTTGCTAATTTTTTAGCAGTTGATAGTGTTCCTTAGCTGTGACAGTTTACAATTAACTCTAGCATGGGCGTCCCCATATTTAAGCAGGTAACAACTAAACTGACTTGGTCTAATTTTGCTGTCAAATTTCTGAAAAGGTGGCAATAAAAATATATTTTAGTGACTATGTGATTTGAAGGGACAGCATATTATACAGAAGGGTTTAACATTAGCACTCAGCTAATCATTTCCAGTGCAACAAGAATAGAATAGCTAGCAGGCATGCTTGATGATGTCCCTTTTCCATACTGATGCTATTTGATTTAAAGACATGATATGCTGTATTCTGAACAGTGTTGTTGTTTCACAATAATTCTGACATATACGTGGTTAGTTATTTTAACATATATGACGTAGTCTGCCTTTGACGTTTACAGTTACTACATCACACAAAACTATTTATGGCATAGTTCTTAATAATATGCCAGGCCTGAGCTCTTACAGTCCATGGAAATTCCTAAGTCGGATAACTGACAGATGTGGTTAAATAGATTCAAGTAGCATATGAATGCCAAAGGTATTTAGAAGGTTTCCCACTCAGCTCAGTGTTTATGCCTGTGGCTATGTCTAGACTGCAGGCTTCTTTCAGAAGAAACTTTTCCGGAAGAGATCTTCTAGAAAAACTACATTCTACAAAAGCTATATGCTTTTTGAAAGATAGCATCCACATTGATTGGATGCTATCTCACATTTAAGTTGTGATTACACGGATGGAGTGGCTACCAGGGCACCTGTGCTTTTTCCTGATGGCCTCTTCTTTTGAAAAAAACCATCTTCCCTGTCCACACACGCCTTTTTCCGAAAGAGCTCTTTCGGAAAAAGGTTTCTTCCTCATAGAAAAAAGTTTACCACTGTCGGAAAGACCCCTGCGTTCTTTTGACTTTCTGTCGAAGGAACATAATTGCAGTGTGGACGTAAGTGTAGTTTTTCTGGAAAAATGGCCGTTTTTCTTGAAAAACTCTGCAGTGTAGACATACCCTAAGTGTAGTATAGCTCCATGTTGGCAGAATTTAATATGGTTAATTCAGCTAAGATTTTCAAAACAAACATAGATATAACTTCTTCACTGTAATTACAGATGTTCCAATATATGTATTTTGTGGCCTCTCTCTGAAGATGATAGGTTGATATGATTAATACAAAATATTAATGTTCAGAAATGTTTATCGTTTCTCAAAATAGTTTGTAATAATCTGGCAGAATACCAATACAACCCAGTATCACAAGATTCACATAAGGCACATTTTTCTAAAATCTGTATCACATTGGAATATATTTGGAAAAGCAACAATACAATAAAAATAAATAATGTAGCAAAAAATGTTGGTCTCATTTTCTTATAGATCTCTGTTATATATTTGAGAGAACTGGTCTATCTATGCATCTGTGTGTCTGTCTGTCTTAATAATGCCAGGTAAATCTTCTAATATTTTGTAAACCTTATAACAAACATTATTAGGGCTATGTCTAGACTACAGAGCTTTCCGGGATACCTCCCGGAAAAACTCTGCCATGTCCAGGGAACACGTCTGCTCTGCCGACATTTTTTGCAGAAGAGCAGACACACTCTTTTGGAAGCCCTGTCTTCCCCATTTCACAAGGAAGGAAGGGCTCTTCCGAAAGAGGAGGTTTTTCCAAAATTTGGCCCAGTGTAGACGGGCCAAATTTCGGAAAAGCCTCTTCCGAAAAAACAATCAGAAAAAGGTATGCAAATTGCGGAGCACAATTTCCGTACCTTTTTCCTACAAAAAGCGGCAGTCTAGACATAGCCTAAGGAAAACTAACAGGTAAAAAAAAAATCACTGAATGAGAAGAAGTAGCTGGAGTAGTTATTGTACACATGACATCAAATGGGCTTCAATTAAGGCTCCCACATCTCTTTGAAAGTGAGATTTATGTTCCTAAATGAGACAGGCATTGTAATGCTCACTTCAGCAATGCTTAAATACCTTTAAAAGTTTGGGCCTTAACATTTGTGCATGTTTCCCCATCTGCAAAATGAGGATGATGCTATTTCTCTTTTTGGCAGGAATGCTATAACAACTAAGCAGCTAATGTTTAAAAGCTTCAGAGGGGTAGCTGAATTAGTCTACATGGAAAAACTTAAAAGACAACGAATAGTCTAGCAGCACCTTAAGACTAACAAAACATGTAGATGTTTGTAAAATTCACCTGACAGGTACCATGTACAGTATAAAAGGTTTTGTTAGAGGAATAACTCCAAAGAGTTACATGTCAAGAAAAGCTAATGCAAGTTTCTTTTGAGGGTACTACAAGAACAATTAAAATGTTAACAAAAAATGCATCTAAGAACTGCCTCGTTGTTCTGAAACTCCAGGTTAGAAAAATAGTGATTAACATTTTGTAAAAAATATCTATTTATTTAACTGTTTTTATCCAACCTCTCTCTAGTTCTTCACTTGCAAATTACATGTTCCTTTATCTAATCTAAAAATGATTTTAAATCTATAATAAATCTCTTGATCCAAACAGTTCTATGGCATGTAATGCATATTGTGATTTTAAAACAATGAACAAATAAAACTCACCTGGTTCATCTTTTTCCCTCTCACATGTATACTGAACTGCTAAAATATAGAGCTCAAGCTCGTCAGTTAATTGCAGTAGTTTGTGCAAAGCTCCCCATAGCAAGTATTATGAGAAAATTAAATGAAGAATTAATAAGCAGCAAAAAATGTTCTCATACAACTTCTCTTTCTGCTGTCAGGAAAAATTCGCCTCTTAGCAGAAATCCACTTTTGAGCTGCTCTTTGATACTATCTTGACAGGACAATAGTTTCACATATTCAGTATGTTTGTGCTACTTATCGCACAATAGATGGCAATACATTGGAAAGGAGGAAAACAAAAAGGCTGTGTCTACACTGGCGCAATCTTGCGCCAAAGCAGCCACTTTCGTGCAAAAACTTGCTGCCTGTCTACGCTGGCCATGTGTTCTTGTGCAAGTAAAGTGACGTTCTACTGTATAAAATCAGGGCTTCTTGCGCAAGAACTATGATGCTCCCACTCAGGAATAAGCCCTTTTGCACAACTATTCTTGCACAAGAGGCCAGTGTAGACAGTCAACATGAATTTCTTGCACAAGAAAGTCCTATGGTTAAAATGGCCATCAGAGCTTTCTTGTGCAAGAGAGCGTCTACACTGGCATGGATGCTCTTGCGCAAGAGCACATCTCTTGTGCAAAAGCACATGCCAGTGTAGACGCTCTCTTCTGGAAGAGTTTTTGCACAAGAACTCCTCCGCAAAAGAGTTTTTGTGTAAGAACGCGTCAGTGTAGACGTAGCCAAAGGGTTTCCCAGAAGTTGATCCTTGATTTGTCCTGGCACTTATTGTTGCACCTCTCTAGTCTGGCACAATCTGGTCTGGAATGATTTTAGTTAGCCACTCATGAAGGGTGTGGCCAAGATTCCCATGGCGCCATAAAGTTTGTTTACAGCCACCAATCCTGGCCCTCAGTGTTCTGTGCTGTTATTTAGCTCTGATTTACCCCTAAATGTCTTCTAAGAGCCCAGTAAGAGCTGAAAGTGATGGTTATGCTTCTAGACAACAATGACCTCCCATGCTTTGGCCAGTGCTCTGGTTTGGCAGGGTCAGGTCGCAAGGGTGCTGGACTGGAGAGTTTCAGCCTGTAGTGGTTGCTGTTGGTTACTTTCTCTAGTCTTATATTAATTTGTTTGTCACAGTAAATGTTATCCTATCTACGGAAATGGAGAGTCACATGGCTACTATAGTTCAGAAGTGATGGGCAGGGACATGTGGGGTCACAACCCATTCCCTAAGTTGCTTCTCGGCTTACATCAAGCATGCTAACATGGACTGAACATAGTAACATTTGTTGTTGCCACTGTCCTCACTCTGTCTCTCCTCCCCCAATCAGCAGGTACATGTCTGCTCTGTTTTAGCACATGGTGCTGTGGCACTCTGAAATGCCACTATCCAATACCATTTCTTGGGCTGTCAAAAAGCTATGAACAGTGATTTATTAGTGCTATGAACAATGATTTAAACTGAATATTGGGATCCAAATTCTCATCTCAGATACACTCATGTGAATCCAGAGTAATTCCATTAGGCCAACACTTATGGACATGATTCTGCAACTACTATACACACGTGAGTAGTCTGAACATAGGTAATCCCTTTGGCTTCAGTGAACAAGCATTATTTTCATGAGTAGGGATTGCAGTATCAGGCCTTTAGTACTTGACATGATGGAGACTGTAGACTCTATAAAGCAGGAATAATAATAATACCTTTCTCCTGAGGATTTGATAAAATCCCGGTCCAACTGCAGTCAATGGAAGTTTTACCATATCAATGGGGCCATGATTTCACTCCAAAAGTAGGTGAGCTTTTTAATCATTGATGTTTGTAAAGTGCATCGATCACCTTGCTTAGAAGGTGCTGGAAAAGTGCAGCATCATATTCTTATTTAATCAGTTTGTATTGGTTTTACAATGATTATTATAAATGTAAACAATTGACTCAGCTATGAACAAAAATGCTAAAAAAAACCCAAGTATTCTAGTGATAAACCTTAATTCAGTTGTATCTCCACATTTAATTATGGAAAAGCAAATCCTGCTTTGCCATCAATCTGCTTAGAGCTGCTAAGCCACACCTTCATTCTCTAACTGGTTGCCCCTTTGCCAGTCAGAGAAAGGGACTAAATACAGGGGTATCCTCATGCTAGCAATTCTACTTGTCTGTCTCGTGGATAAGCCACATGCAGCTAAATTTGATAAATCTGCTCAACAATAAATTTAACACATTTGCAAGCACTCGCTGCTTTGAATTGCTGATGTTGTATCCCATACAGTACCCCCTGTTTTCCTTGTTTTTGACTTTTATGTTCTTCTTTTGTCAACACAAAACAATACTAACAATACAATAAACAATAACTATCTATGTTCTCATATAGCACCTTTTATTCTGAAACATTCCAAAGCACTTTCACAAACTTAAGAAACATGCAAGCTGTAAGTGAGAATTCTTAACACTCCTTCCCACACACAACTCTATTGAAACACCAAACATAGACTAATACTACAGTACAACTTAGATATAAGGCAGGGGTAGGCAATACTTTTCACCGGGGGGCCACTTAATGAATTTTGGTACTGGTCAGGAGCCAGCTCCTTCCCCAGAAGGGAGGGCCTGGGGCAGAAGGGGTGCGGCCACAGGCTTTGAAGTAAAAACAGAGCAAAGGGCTCCCAGCTCCGAACCCCACTGCTACCAAATTACCTGGCAGGTTCCCAAGTTGCTGTGGCTATTTAAAAGGCTCACAGCTCCGGCCCCTTCCAGGGCAGCGCCACAACTGGGAACCACGAGCCATTTAAATAGAGTCTGCTGCCTGAGCCATCACCTGGAAATTGCATGGCATAAGCAGCAGGATATAAAAAGAAAGTGGCCAGATGCAGTTCGCAGGCCAGATCAAAGTATTAGGCAGGCTGGATCTGGCCCCTAGTGAAGAGGATGACCCTAGTAATTGAAGCTACATGGAGAAAGACGGTAAGTGGAATGGAGTTTCCCAGGTTGGTATTTGACCAGGACACTGGGTTTAATGTCCCTCTCCTGTGAAGATCTTTGCTCTGCAGGACCTGCGTTTATGTCTCTTCTGGAGCACAGTGCCCTCTGGAGCTAGGATGAACTGGTGGTCTCTGAGAGCAGTACCCTTAGCCCTGGCTTTGTTCCTTGGAGACTTCGCATGCAATTATGTAACAGTGATTTAAATTAATTTAAACTTTGTTTTAAATTTATCTGAATTCACAGCTCTTCTCTTATTTTAGCTCAGGGTAGTGCAGTTATGGATCTTTATATAAACACAGACCAGGGAACAATTAATCTTGACTATGTAAAGGCCAGTCTCCTGGTCTAGCACAAACATAACATTCCACCACACAGAACATCCAAGTTTGAGTCTTGGGATTGGTCCCTTGCTCCAGAGTGGCAGAACTTGGACCCACTGCACAAGTAGCATACCGAGTCTGTGATCAGAGAGAGTGCATCTGACCAACTCAGAAGAGACATTGTGGGACACTAAAGGCATCTCTCTCTCATTTGGCACAAGAACAATGTGGCAAGATATTGGACCTTTTGACTATGTAGATGTAAATGGGAACTAGAAAGATTCTGGGGGTTTCTAGACTGGTTCTAAAGACTCGCCTAGAAAAATACAATGCTAATGTGGAAGACAAAGAAATAAGAACAAGCCACTGAAAGCCTCTTTCCACCCTAAAAATTCCATTTTCATCAATATAAAAAGCACTGTATTCCACACATTGAGGGAAACTTATCTGTCAGAGCCAGCATGACTAATAAACCATGGCAGAGACAGACTCTTATGATGTGTTTAATAGCCACAAAGAAAAATATTGCAAATACATTATCTGAAATTTGTTTCATGTCTGTTCAGAAGTTGATCTAGGAAGGAGATGGCAGAGCCCATTAAAAGCAGACTTACAAGTAGACACAAACCCTTTTTCTCCCAGGCTACGTCTAGACTGCAGGCTTCTTACACAGGAAGCTTTTATCGGAAGAGATCTTCTGCAAAAACTTCTTGTGCAAGAGCTCGTCCACACTGCAAAAGCGCAATGAAAAAGCGATTTGCTTTTGCACAAGAGAGCGTCCAGACTGTACGGACACTCTCTCAAAAGTAAGCTCTGATTGCTAAGTACAGAATGGTCACCAGGGCACCTGTGCTTTTTCCTCTTTCCTCTTTTTGTGCAAAAATCCCTTTTTCCCCGTCCACACACACCTTTTTGTGAAAGAGCTCTTTCACAAAAAGGCGTTCTTCCACATAGAATGAGGAATACCTATGCTGGAAAAACCACTCTGTTCTTTTGATTTTTTTACACAAAAACACACTTGAGGTGTAGACCCTCGGAGAGTTTCTTTGAAAAACAGTCGTTTTTCCGAAAAAACTCTGTAGTGCAGACATAGCATTAGGGAATCTAAAAATGTGTATGCACACAATCACAATCTTTATTAGGGAGACCACTTTGCTGCTGAAAATGCAGTTAATATTTTAAAAACCAAATTATTGTAATTACTCTTTCTGAAGACTCTGAGGTAAAAATAATGCTTAAGCAAAGAGTCAAGGTTGTGATTATTGGAAGTTGAAGACCTTTAACTACAAAACAAATACATAGGCTGGAGTAGTGCAAGTGGTAACATTTTCCAGTGCATTGTGTCCTTGGCCTGTATGATTTAACTGCTGCCAACTGGGAGAGACGGAAGGGAGGGAATTGTGACAGTGATGGAGTTGTTTGTGTCCTATGAAATACACTGAGATCACTGGTTCATTTTATGTAATTTGTTGTCTCTTGTTAGAAAGGGCCTGATCTCAGAAAACAGTGAATATCTTTGCTGGGCAAGCCTCTCAGAATGCCTCACACACTGCAACTTGTGCAAGAGGGCATAGAAATAATAACAAGCCAGCACAATATCAAAATATGGAAACAAAAAGTCTTTCTCTCTGTATCAAGCTGGACAAGACTTAAACTAAATGCCCTATATCCTATTTCCAATACTTTGAGCCAGCTTTTCTCCTAAGAACTAGAATCTTACTATGTTACCATAAATAAAATTCTAGTCCTTTCAATAATTAAACTTAAAAGTTTCACTATTAGAAATGTTTTAATAGTTATTTTTCCCTTGGTCCTTTCTATTTGTTGATTATAAAGTCATAATGAAGCTAAATAAATCATACAATGAAAGCTTTCTTTTCTAGTTTCCTTTAAAAATCTGACCTTTTCTCTATATTTACTGTCATTATTCATTATGGAAAATATTAATTACTTTGTCAAAGCTATTAATGTAAAAAGCATTTTAATGGAAAATCAGTGCCAGAAATTCTTTCCCCCCATTTTACTGACTTTAAAATTGGAATGCTTTTTTTCCTCAGTAAAATGCAGCTGAAAGAAATATATGCTTGTTTCAAAATATCTATACTTTTCACAATATGCTGTCAAAATGTAAGCATCAGCTATGAAACAGAACAAGTTGGACTATCGACTTATGTTGATTTGCTGTAAAATTTTTAAATCTATGCTGAGTTTTATAAATATTTATTTAGTTTACATTGTATTGGAGCTTTATGAATGTTTTTCCTCCCCCCTAAGCTTTTCCAAGAATCTATGTGCCATTCATTTCCATCCACATGAACTGCATGCATGATGCTCATTGATATTAACAGAAATTGTGGCCCAAATGCTCTTCTCTGCTTCCATGATTGGAGAACAGACTTAAAACCTTCTTTGCAGGGGTCAACAAGCATGCGGACAGTGGATGTAGTATACTTAGATTTCCAGAAAGCCTTTGACAAGTCCCTCACCAAAGGCTCTTAAGTAAAGTAAGTTGTCATGGGGTAAGAGGGAAGGTCCTCTCATGGACTGATAACTGGTTAAAAGACAGGAAACAAAGGGTTGGAATAAATTGTCAGTTTTCAGAATGGAGAGAGGTGTCCCTCAAGGAGCCGTACTAGGACCAATCCTATTCATAAATGATCAGGAGAAAGGGGTAAAGAGTGAGAGAGTAAAATTTGCAGATAATACTAAACTGCTCAAGATAGTTAAGACCAAAGCTGTGAAGACTTCAAAAAGATCTCACAAAACTAAGTGATTGGGCAACAAAATGGCAAATGAAATTTAATGTTGGTAAATATAAAGTAATACACATTGGAAAAAATAATTCCAACTACACATACAAAATGATGGGAACTAATTTAGCTACTACTACTCAAGAGAGATCTTGGAGTCACTGTGGATAGTTCTCTAAAAACATCTTCTCAGGCTACATAGACATGCCCGCTTTTTTACGGAAGAGGAAATGCAAATAGAGAGCTAATTAGCATATCTCATGCTCTCATTTGCATATTCTTGTCCTATCCTTTTTTCAGAAAAGGTTTTTGCTCAAAAAAAAAGGAGTGTAGTAGACAGGTCCATTTTGCGCAAAAAGAACCTTTTTGCGCAAGAACCCTTATTCCTCAAAAAATGAGGTTTACAGGTTCTTGTGGAAAAGATTTTTTTTCGCAAAACGGACCAGTCTATACTGCTCTTTTTGCGCAAAAACCTCTTCCGCAAAAAGCACTAAAAGAGAATATGCAAATGAAGCATGAGAAGTTGCTAATGAGCTCTTCATTTGCATTGTCTCTTCTGCAAAAAAGAGGCAGTGTAGACGTAATGCCAGTGTGCAGCGGCAGTCAAAAAAGCAAACATAATGTTAAGAATCATTAAAATAGGGATAGAGAGTAAGACAGAGAGTATCTTGTTGCCTCTGTATAAAACCATGGTACACCCACTTCTTGAATACTGAGAGTCCCCTTTTGGCCCCATATTCCCTGTGGCATTTCAAAGAGGCAGCACGGCACAGAGTCTCCAACTTACCTTGGGCTCCATGCAGCACTGCCACTTTGAAATATTGAGGGGAGCCCAGTGTCAGGCTTCATGTGGCATTTCAAAGCGGCAGCACCGAGTGGAGCCCAAGGTCTGGCCCCGGGCTCCATGCGATGCTGCCATCTTGAAGCACTCCCTCTTCTCCCCCTTGCTGCCTCTTTCTGATAGAGGCAGTGGGGAGGGGAAGTGACTAATCAACTAGTGGGTCAACAATCTGATAACCATTTGCTTATTGGATAGTCAACTAGTCTTTCACATCCCTAGTTCAAACACCAAATATTTCAGCCTGAAAATCAGGAAAGGGCATAAACAGAACTCAAGCAAACTATTGCACTACATTAGTAGTTACCATGTGGGTAAATAGTAAAAATGATTAACTTACATGGCTTAAGGTATGTCTGCACTACCCCGCTAGTTTGAACTAGCAGGGTAATGTAGGCATACCGCACTTGCAAATGAAGCCCGGGATTTGAATTTCCCGGGCTTCATTTGCATAAGCGGGGAGCCGCCATTTTTAAAACCCCGCTGGTTCGAACCCTGTGCAGCGCGGCTACACGGGGCACGAACTAGGTAGTTCGAACTAGGCTTCCTAGTTCGAACTACCGTTACTCCTCGTGAAATGAGGAGTAACGGTAGTTCGAACTAGGAAGCCTAGTTCGAACTACCTAGTTCGTGCCCCGTGTAGCCGCGCTGCACAGGGTTCGAACCAGCGGGGTTTTAAAAATGGCGGCTCCCCGCTTATGCAAATGAAGCCCGGGAAATTCAAATCCCGGGCTTCATTTGCAAGTGCGGTATGCCTACATTACCCTCCTAGTTCAAACTAGGAGGGTAGTGTAGACACACCCTTAATAATTTTATGAAGAGACAAAGGAAACTGAAGGGTTGCGCTAAATTTCATTGGAAAGTAGGGATGTTAGATAGAGATTAACTGAACAGAGGTGTAATCAGACAAAATATGATTGGTTACACAACTATTTGATAGTCCCTATTGGTGGGGCTGGCAGCCAGTGTGCTCCAGGCCCCAATCCCAGGTAGCCCCCTGCCACTCCATGCTGCTGCCTCTGTATCAGAAGCAGCAGTGCAGGGTGGCAGCAGCCTCTGTCCATGGGGGGCCCTGCAGACAAAGGCTGCACTGGCATCCCACAGAGCAGCCTCTGTCCGCGGTGAGCCTGGGCCAGCCACAGATAGAGGCTGAGCCAAGGCAGCCTCCCTGCCCCGCTGCAGCCTCTGATAAGAGACAGCAGCGCATGGGTAGGAGCAGGAGGCTCCGTGAAGACAGCATGTGAGGAGAGCTGACTTAAAAGCTGGTTCCCCACACATATCAGCTACCACCTGTCTTTTCCCCCTTCCCCACACTGCTGCTTCTGCCAGAGAGGCAGCAGTGAGGGCAGGGGAGTAGCTTGCATGATCCAATATGTACAGAGAGCAGGCTTAAAAGCCGACATCCCATGTGTACTGACTCCTGCCTGCCCCTCTCACCCTCTGCTGCCTCTCTATGGGTACGTCTACACTACAACATTAATTCGAACTAACTTAGTTCGAATTAGTTAATTCGAACTAAGCTAATTCGAATTTACGGATCCAGACTAAAAAACTAGTTCGAATTAGCGTTTTGCTAATTCAAACTAGCATGTCCACATTAAGTGGACCCTGAACCAGGCTTAAGGATGGCCGGAAGCAGTGCCGGCAGGGCATCAGAGGAGGACTTAGAGCGTGGAGATGCTGTCTCAGGCTAGCCGAGGGCTGTGCTTAAAGGGTCCTGACCCCCACCCGGGACAGACAGTTCTCAGGGTGCCCCGCTTGCAAAGCAGTCCTGGCTTGGATTGCCCGAAGTACCCACACTGGGCACATCACAGCACTCGGCCATCAGCCCGGCTGCACTTGCCACAGGCTGCCATCTGGGGAGAGGGGGCAATTGGGGGGCTGCAGGAGAGCTTCCACCCCCAGAAGCCTGCAGAGCCAGCCCAGTCCTCCCAATTGGGGGCACATACCCCATTCCTCCCTCACCTCCTTCCACTTACCCTTCCCTAGCCCCTCTTCTTGATGTACAAAATAAAGGACAATTGTGTTCAAAAATGGAATCTGTCTTTATTGAACAAAATTGGGGGAGACTGGGAAAAGGAGGTGGGAGAGGGGAAGAGAGAGGGTGGGAGAGGGGAGGGAAACTACAATGATCAGGGGTTGGGAACAGGTCCCATATGAAGAGAGGCTAAAGAGACTGGGAATTTTCAGCTTAGAAAAGAGGAGACGGAGGGGGGACAGGATAGAAGTCTCTAAAAGCAGGAGTTGGGTGGAGAGGGTGCATACAGAAAAGTTCTTCATTAGTTCCCATAAAGAAGGACTAGAGGACACCAAAGGAAAGGAATGGGTAGCAGGCTTCAAACTAGTAACAGAAAGTTGTTCTTCACAAAGCAAAGAGTCAACCTGTGGAACTCCTTGCTGCAGGAGGCTGTGAAGGCTAGAACTAGAACAGAGTTTAAAGGGAAGTGAGATCAAGTCATGGAGGTTGGGTCCATGGAGTGCTATTAGCCAGGGGGTAGGAGTGGTGTCCCTGCCCAAGGTTTGTGGAAGGCTGGAGAGGGATGGCACGAGACAAATGGCTTGGTCACTGTCTTCAGTCCATCCCCTCCAGGGTCCCTAGGGTTGACCGCTGTCAGCAGACAGGCTACTGGGCTAGATGGACCTTTGGTCTGACCCAGGACGGCCATTGTAAGCTCAGGGCTCAGGGTCGGGGGTCTCAGTGGACCCCCTCGATTTTCATGCACACCTGCTCCTGGGTGGCCAGACTGGCAGCTCTCCTGCCCTAGCCAGCCACTTTCCTGTGCCTAGTGCGGAGGTCGTGGATGAGGTCCACGATGTCCGCACTAGCCCAGGCTGGTGCCCGCCTCTTGCGGTCCTGGGCAAGCTCCTGGGAGCCGCCAGCCTGGTCCCGGGAAGAGGGGGAGGGCTGGGGGGCATCGGGTGGCTGGCTCGATCCGTGCCAGGTGCAGGGTCTGCTGGCTTGGTGCTGGCAGGCTTGCACCTGGCACGGGCATCGTACCCAGCCCGTGCCCCTTTAAGGGGGCCGGGGCCGGGAGGGGGGCAATAGAGTTTCCCTGGTGTTGGCCAGAGTAGCCACCAGGGAAACCTGGGGAGGGCTAGCCTCCCACTAGTTCGAATTAAGGGGCTACACACCCCTTAATTCAAACTAGCTAGTTCGAACTAGGCTTAATCCTCGTAAAATGAGGTTTTCCTAGTTCGAACTAAGCGCTCCGCTAGTTCAAATTAAATTCTAACTAGCGGAGCGCTAGTGTAGCGCCTATCAAAGTTAGTTCGAACTAACGTCCATTAGTTCAAACTAACTTTGTAGTGTAGACATACCCTATCAGAGGCTGCAACACTGGAGCAGGAGTCAGCAGCTTTGCATATCCAGTGTTTGTGAGGAGATGGCTTAAAAGACAGCTCCTCACTGCACCGGCTCCCACTCCGCCCACCCCACCCCCCCCCCCCCCCCCCCGCTGCTTCTGACATGGGTCCTCTGAGGAAGCCCCCTATTTCAAAATATAACAGGTTCGCTATTCCAACGTCTCTGTAAACCTCATTCCATTAGGAGAAAGGGACATTCTGGAATAGCTCTATTTCAAAATTTGGTGCTGTGTAGATAGCACCAAGTTTTGAAATAAACTATTTCAAAATTAACTCAAAATAAACTATGAAATTTGTGAGCCCAAATTACATAGCTTACGGATACAGTGTAGACATGCTTTAGCTGACTAGCTCCCAATCTAAATTTTTTTTTAATTGAAATGAATAAACATTTGGTCATGACTTCAAACTAACAGCTTTAGCCCCTTACTCTTTAGAAACACTTCAGTGAAGGAAACAAGGGAACTAATGCTCTGCT
This sequence comes from Pelodiscus sinensis, assembly GCF_049634645.1. Classification (NCBI taxonomy): domain Eukaryota; kingdom Metazoa; phylum Chordata; order Testudines; family Trionychidae; genus Pelodiscus; species Pelodiscus sinensis. The sequence continues at coordinate 41,922,999 of NC_134718.1, forward strand.
ATTTTTTTCTTACCAGCTCTGGGTCACACATCAGGAAAATATTTAACAGGGTTTCTCTAACGATTCTAAAGATGTTGAAACCACTGAACAAATATTGACCAAGAGGCACCAGCACTTACCTGCACAGGAGAAAAAATAATATTTTTATATAACTAAAGACAGTTTTCCAAGAAAAAACGGGAGGAACTCTGCCTCATAATTTTTGGGTGGAAAGGGGCCAGAGTGGTGTGTGTGCAACATCAGCACAATCACAGTCATCATGTGCATCCCCACCTGCCTTATGCGAGGAAAGGACTGAGCTGAGGGGTGCTCTTTTGCCTCCTTCAAAGGCAGGACCAAGAGATGCCCTGCAGCTGCACTCTGGAGCAGGCTGTGAAAGTCTTGCAGGCTCCTGCTCCTGCTGTGTGGAAGCTGTCCCCAGGGAGCAGACCTCGGGTCTCAGACACCAACAACGGCGGGATGTCACGATGCTGCCGGCATTGGAAGGACAGAAATTGGAGAAGAACAATGAGGCCACCGCCTGTAACTCCTTGGCCAAGTGGGACTTTGGAGCGGCAGAGCGGGAAATGCTCTCGTAGTTCAATGAGCAGCAGATGCAATCGGCTTCTCCCCCCCCCCCTTCCCCCGACGTGAGGTCCTGCCTGCCGGGTGCTGTTCTCAGCGCTTCTGTCCCCGTGGCCGGCCGGGGTTAAAGATCGCTGGGGTCGCCTCCGCCTCCCAGCCTGGTTACGCAAGAGCCCCCAGCAGGAATCGATCCGGCCTCCCCCTCCCCACGTTAGTCTTTCGCCCCGCGAAGTGATGCAAGGGCAGCCCCGCTGTATAAAGCTCTCGAGCCCTGCCTCGCCTGCACCAGCGCTTGGCTGCAGACCGGCTGCCTGTGGGGACCCGCGCTGCTCTGGAAGAGACACGTTTCCACCCAGCTGGCCAAGCATCTCTTGTTCCGCGTGAGCTGAATCTGCTCGCTCAGGGGTGCGGCCGGAAATGCTGCAGCCCTTCTGCAGAGCCAGTGGGGACTGCGCAGCCAATCTCTGCACTGGGGTGCCCTCTGGATGTCTGGGCACCCCATTTCTGGGTGCATGGGGAAGCACCCACTCTAGGTGCTGAGGGCACTCTACTGTGCAGGCATTGGGGACCCCACTGAGGGGACTGCTCTGGGGGACCCTCTGAGCATCTTGGGGACACCCGATATGTTTGGGAGACCTGCCTTGGACCCCTACCCCCTGCTGATAATGTGGTCTGTCTCTGTTTGCTGTTGTGGTAGGAGAAAGATGGCTCAGGAGGGGCGATTCCTGGCATGGCTGCTGCTGGTGGCCCTGAGCCTGCTGGGCTGCGGATGCAGAGCGGAACGGGACTGCAGAGTGAGCAGCTTCAAAGTCAAGGAGAACTTCGACAAGGCTCGAGTAGGTGTCCACTCCCCTCTCCACCCTCCAGTGCTGGCTCTCCTTGGATCTTGCCAAACTCTGCCCCCAAGATCCAAAATGGACTATCAGAATAGAGACCCAATCCAGCATTCCTCCTGTGCCAAACACAGCCTCCAGTGCTGAGCACCAAATAGCCAGATCCAGCACATGGGTTCAAGCAGCTCTGAGGCTTAAACAGCAATAAGGTCTAAACAAAGAAATGGCAGCAGCTTCTCCTGTACCTTCAGTTGCTCTAGGCCCAGTGCAAAAATCCTGCATCATCTGTGTGCTGAGCAGTATTACTCTGATTATTTGTATTCTCATAGCAAGCTATAGATGCTGCTATCTGTGTTCCGTTTTTAGACATTAGAAGTGAGAGGATTGGGGTCAAAGCCTGGCTAGATCCAGCTGCTCAATCTGAGCCTCTATGGTGCTTGTACTCTTGGTTGCATTGTAGCTGAATTGTTTTTGTGTGGTGGGAGCAGCTGGGTTTATTCTGTAATTTGCTGGTATGATTTGGAAGCTTGGGGTTAAAGATTGGCAGAGTCCTGCACAGTTAGGTCGATCCAGCTTTTATGGTCCACACTTAGGCCTGCTGTGTGGTGCCCCCAGGCTCTACAAGAATCTTTCCTCTCCCTGCAGTATTCTGGCACCTGGTACGCCATGGCCAAGAAAGACCCCACGGGGCTGTTCCTGCAGGACAACGTGGTAGCCACGTTTACTGTAGATGAGAACGGACAAATGAGCGCTACCGCCAAGGGCAGAGTCCGGCTGTTCAAGTAGGTTGCCTGGCACCCTTCCTTCTCTCCCCTTTTGGCTTCCACAGAGTCCTGACATGCTCTGTTCCCCAAGGCTCCAGCCCTACTTTGTACCCAACTGTTTACCACTAACTGACCCCCAAATCCAGGCTGCCAGGTATGAGCTCAGTGTCTTTTTGTCTTGCCCTATTTGCAGTAACTGGGATGTCTGTGCTGATATGGTGGGCTCCTTCACTGACACTGAGGATCCTGCCAAGTTCAAGATGAAGTACTGGGGGGTAGCCTCTTTTCTCCAGAAGGGAAGTAAGTACTCATATGGAATGGGATGTTTTTACAGCAGGAGACTCAGGAGTGTGTGATAACACTTGTTCATTTTAGTGCAGCTACTTGAAGAAAAAGGGGATGTTTTTAGTCACATTAGCTAACACATGGTAACTGCTGCATGGTTATCCAAGAGTGGACAAGGCAGTTTCTAATTTTCACGTGTGTTAGCTGGTTAGTCTTTGCATGGAAAAGCTCATACATTTATTTTCCTTTCAAACCACACAGTATAGACTATGACCACCACATGGAAGGAACAGAAAGTAGAGATTATGAGCTCTTTTAAATTCAGATCTGCTTTTTATTTGAATAACGTTCTTGAAAAAGCCTAATGTCAGATTCCGTTGTCTACAAACTGGACGAGGAGGATTATTTTGGCTCTTACCCATTGTGGATACTTCATGAATGCAGGGACTGCCTCTTTTTTTTTTTTTTTTTTTTTTGACAAACTCTCAACATATTAATACTGATCCTCATTCTCACCTGTTGAGCTTAACCCATCTAGAGGAGTGGAAACTCCAGCACTCTTTACTTGAGGAATCTCCATGGGGGGAGGTGGGCTCCAAACACACAGTTCTCAAGGGATCTTCAGGAAGCCACTTGCTTCTGGCCTGCTGTCCACTTTCTTGCCAGCTCACTGCTAAGCCATATTTCCTTACTTGCTGGCTGCCCCACACTGCAGAGAAGGGAGTTCTGTATAATACATTGCTACAAACTCTGGTCTCCTGAAGAGGGAAAAGGAGGGAGAGGGAGAACCTGGTATAGCCCATATGGCCAGCACAACCTAGCCAAATTGTGTGGGTGAGGGTTATGAGGCCCAGAGAAGCATGGTGTGGGGATAGCAACCCTCCCTTTTTAAAACACCCTCCCCCTTTTCCAGGTTCATTTCTGTGGATGCAAGGAGCTTAGCAGGACATTAATTGAGTGATAAATAGCCGAGAACTGTCTGAAATTCTAACTGCAAATTGTGATTAGGATTTGTGATACATCTCTTTGCATATGCCCAGCAAATACAAATGTATAAGAAACCTAAGAGGCAATAGTATGATGTTTTTTCCACACAAACAGTGTAGAACATTTCTGTGGTAGGAAAACAGCTTTCAAGAAGGTAATGGGACTATGTGAGCTATGAGTAATTTGGTGCATGACCAGCAGGAAAATATTCATTTTCTCCAGTTTAACCATGTGGCTGACCATTTTAAGTATTATGTTTTCAGTCCTTAAAAGATTATATGCACCATTGTACACAAGCAGGGCCAGCTCGAGCCATTCCTGTGCCCCGGGCAGTGGGCGCACGATGCATGTGCAGCTTTGCCCCCGGGCGCACAGCGCATGCGTGGTCCCGCCCCCGGCACACTGCACACCTTACAGCTGCAACTGGGCGCGCGGGGGCAGTTTGTTCAGTTTGTGCAACTTTCATGCTGTCACACTGCTTGTGAAAGGATTGGAATATCACTGAAATTTAAGCAAAAGAAGTCTGGTTGTGAGGGCAAACGTTTTCCATTATTTAAATTCAAATAGCACAAATGAAACAAACAGGCAGAACTATATGGGTGACTGTCAAAGATTTTATCTTGATAGCATAAAAACATTAAATATGAAAACTGTATTTCTTCTTTTTGGGAGAAGCAATGTCTGGAAATATTCAACCTGTTTTTTTGGAGGGTTAAAAATAAACATGAGCCAAGACCCTGGCTCCAATTGCTCTTGTATAATGGAAACTTTTGCATCCAGGTTTCAGATCTGCTTTTCAGACTCATCTTTAGTTATAATATGTATTTTAAAAATAATGCAATCCATTATGTACTATAAAGGCAGGTTCCACAGCTATTGGCCCACATTATTGCTAAGAGTGCTGCACTGTGGAGGTGGTAGAGACAACACAATATCAGTTTTGATAGTACTTTGCTGGACAAGGGTGTCCCCCCTTTGAAGAGTAGTCTCTCAAACAGTATGACACTTGTGACCAATCCTGATGGACACTTCCTAAGGTGGGTGGCAGGTTCTTTCCACGTTAACTGAATATGAAGTAGGAATGATTTTTAGAGGGACCACATTACCTCAAGATGATACTTTTCCCTGGGTGACAACTTCCCACCTGTTGGCCAAGAAGAGGCCACAGGTGAATCCATGTTACTCAGTCCAGTTGATTCCCGCTGGTTTATTTCCTCTAATCAACTAAATGCATCACCATAAAATTTAGGTTTGTTAACTTCTTGGGTCTGAGCCTGAGCGGTACCAGGAGCTTTCAACTTTCCAGTATTTCAGTAACAATTGTGGGTGCCCAGTGTCCATCAAGATTAGGGCCTTTATGGACCATTTGCAATCATTACAGCTAAACTGTGGTGTTCTTCTGAGAGTGGATAAATACCGAATTATCTTTAGGTTAATCTCTCCTTCTATTTCTAACTTCCTTGCACCTTCTCTATGGTTTCTTCCAGATGATGATCACTGGGTGGTCGACACAGATTATGACACTTACGCCCTTCATTATTCCTGCCGCCTACTAAATGATGATGGCACATGTGCTGATAGTTACTCCTTTGTGTTCTCCCGGGACCCAAAGGGATTGCCACTAGAGGCACAGAGAATTGTCAGACAAAGACAGGTCGACCTCTGCTTGGACAGAAAATACAGACTTATTATACATAATGGTAAGAGTCTATTTTTTTTTCAGAAAAAATGTATTCGGGAGGTGAAATGACTGCCATGCTAGAAAGCTCTTTCTCTGATGGGCAGGGATAGTAGAAAGAACTGTACTTATTGGCTGTGATATGATCTTTTCTTATAGAAAACTCAGAATCTCAAATATACCATTGTTACTTTTCCTGTAATATTGTTTCTATGAGCCTGGGTTCATCGGTTAACATTCACAGCTACATGCAGACTCCCAGTACACGCAGGAAGCTGGCTTAAGCAGGCTCCCTATGTGCACCAGCTCCCAGGGAGCCACCAGAGGCAGCAGCGGGAGGGGGCAGGTAGGATGCATGGGGAGCCAGCTTAAAAACCATCTCCCCAGCCACACTGATTCCCAGGGAGCTGTCTGTCCCCTGGGTGTAACCGTGTAACCACTGACATTTTCAGCAGTTACAGTTACTTAATTACACGCATTTTAACATCCCTAGTGGAAACTGCTAAAGATAGTTGTAAAACACCTAGATTAATATGACCTGAAAGGGACAAAATCATCAGAGCTTCCGTAAAGAAACGTTGTGTCTAGGTTATTAGAATTATTTGGATGTCAGCAAAATAGAAGGCAGAGGAGAACTGTAGATATAATTTATTTAGACTTTTAAAAAGCCTTTGACAGAGTCCCTCACAAGACAGAAAGTAAATAGTCATGGGCTACATCTGCACTATGAGCCAGGGTTGTGATTCCCAGATGACACAGATGTGTTAGTAGTTTGTCTGGAGGATGTGTTCTTATTCAAGCAGTAATTAATTCAGGGAAGGCCTATGGTCTGTGTTATACAGGAGATCAGACTAGATGGTCAGTGATCCCTTCTGGCTTTATAATTTATGAATCTATGAATCTACAATTTATAAATTTATGAATTAATCGGTGTTGTCTGGATCCTTCAGGACAAGGTCTTGGGTATGTGAGGGGGGTATAGGAGGCTGGGGGGCAGGAGCCTGTTCTCTTCCTCCTCTTCTTCCATCTCCTGCCTGCCTTGGGCCTATTCTTCAGTGCGGTGTGCGTGGCTGCCCTGCAGGTCCCAAATCCCCAGCGCAATGTGTGTGGCTGCCTGGCAAGTCCCAGAGCCATAGCACGGGGCTGCCTGGTAGGTCCCGGAGCACCTGCAGCGGGATCAGCAGGAGTTGGGGAGCTGGCTGGAAGCTAGAAGGGGAGCCAGCAGTCCGGAAAATTCCATCATCAGGGACCAGTCAGGTCCAGGGGAGGTCCAAATCTGTATTAATTTGCCACAAAATATTTGCAATTGTCTTTAACACTATTTTTAAAAGCACAGTTAAATTGGAAATATACCCTCCAAACTAAAAATATCTCTCTATAAATCAATTTTTCCTGATGGGCAACAGAATGACGTCATCATGCTCTCTGGCCAGAGAATGGGGGGGTTGGTGAACGTAGCGAGCAGGGCACAGAGCCCCAGTAATTAACAGAACATTAAATACAAAAGTTAGGAACTTGTCTCCTGACAGTCCTCTTGTCCTCTAACATTTCTTACTGATTGTGGTTCAGGTTTGTTTGCTCTTACTTGCATTGAGTACTATCTTAGTACCTTGAGCTCAGTGGCCTGCCTGTGGATTAAGGTATTTCCTAATGTGGGTAAAGGTATCCCAGTTTTGTCCACTGTGAGTATTCCTAGTGGCAATAAAACCATCTCAAATATTTATATTGACCATGGAATTAGTTGCAGAGCAAGTTATTACTTCACTGTAACCAGGACATTTGCGATTAGGACTTGTATTAACATGTATTAAAAGCAAAACTCCACAAGCAAATACATGTGTGTGCAGTAGGATAGTCTGTTACTGATATTTTTGTGATCTTAAATGAAAAGTATGGTAAATCTTGCTGACGTAAATATATTTTGAAATGTTTCTCATGGGTAATCTGTGTGAACTCCTTCTTGGCCTTAGCATTACTGTCTGGAACAAATGAAACAGGTTTGATTAATTCCTGTCCTATGTGAAGGTGAAAATCCTTTGAAATTATGTGGTACAGAGCTAAAGAACAGAAACACCTTTCAAGTAATAGACTGATAAGTGTAAGACCATTTTTAAAGGAAATACATTTACACACACTGTAAATGTGGTATTTTTTATATTTCTAGTGCTGTTTTAGAAACATTAACTTTATTTTGTTTGTTTCAGGATTCTGCTCTTGAGGAGTTTTGAAACTATGGAAACAAATCATGTAACATCAATGCGGATGTAAAGTTTACAGAGTGACTATGTTAACCTTTAAAACAGCTTCTCAGACTTAAAATATATTTATCTGAGCTCTGTAGCTCACCCTGTCAATAAACCAATGAAACATTTAATAAATGTGAATAACAGGAAATGAATACTCTGTAAATATAGAGAGAAGATGTTTTATTGGCAAAACCATTATTTTACTGCAATGTTTAGAATAAGGAATACAGGTGGTAGTATTTAAGTATGGAATCTTTCATAGGTTTGTTATTTGGTTGTTTGTTTGTTTTTACTTTGTCCAATAATTTTGCAGGCAAATTTTTTAAAATCCCATATTATCTATTTAATTTTAAAAAGCCGTCTTGACTTAGTGCGTCATCTTTATTGGATTCACTGGAAAGCAAAATAGTATTTAAATACAAAAGGAAATTCATTGACCACATCAGAGAATATTTTTATTTTATTACACTTCATAGTGGACTGAAGATGTGTAAAAATACACAATTTGTAATTACCTTATTTTTACATGCTTAAGAAAAATAAACAATTCTATCTACTGTAACATTGAGTCCAACAAAAATGGTGCCAGACATTAACTAGTTATAAGGACCAAATTTTCAGATGTAGGACATACCAGCAAAAATGATCATATGCTCATTGAACCAGCAAAACTCACATTTGGTTGTTCAGGTTGGCATTTTATACATAAAGATGATTTTCACAAAAGCATGTTTAGGCAGCCAGTCACCTAATTTGTGCATGTAAACACCTTTTTTTAATGTTATGGACTTAGTGAGTACACATTTTTGAAGGTGCACTTTTTACACCCATTTAAAAAGGCAAATAGTGAAACTAGGGTAGATCCTCAGCTGCTGTAAATTGCCCAGGCTCCACTGTAATCAATGGACAACTTATACCAGCTGCCCTGGAGAGCCTAATTATTAGAAGTTACACTGTTTCACAAACCTGTGCTTCCACCAATGTCAGTGAAGTTACTCTTGATTACATCAGCGTGAGAAGAGAGGATTAAATTCTGCAGTCGTTAGTAAGGTAAAACTCCCAAGACAAGTGAACTTTGCCTAGGTTAGGAATGTAGAAGTTTAACTATACATTTATTATTTTTCTATATGCTTTCTTTAGCACATAATACTATAAAATGGGGAGCTGGTCAGTGTGGAAAAGTGTATGGTTTAGCAGCCAAAGCAACAGTTGAGTCATAGTTTGTAAATTATTTGGAAATTACGGATATGTTAGGTTGTCTCTGGTCATTTCTTCTTGCCGTGGTTTCCGTACTAGTCATTCTCCTTCCAGGAAGAGCTGTGCAACATGAAAAAACTTGCCGCCATTCATGTCTGAAATGGGTAACATTATACAAAACTGGATTGACAGCAGAGTTGGCAAAAGTGAATGCCATTATCCAGAAGAAAAATGATGGCAAAATATCTAAATCATGTTTGAAGTTCTGAACTAAAATTAAGAGAATAGTGATAGCAATTGGACTCCACATGATGAAGAAAGAGATCATCAGCAGAAACAAAGTTCGAAATAGTTTGTAATCTTGTCGGGAGACTCGAATCTGATGATTTGCTGAATAGGCTAAACTGACATTTAATCTTCTTCGTGATGCTTTTGTAATCTGCATTCAAAAACAAAACTTTTATTGTAACCGAGAATTCTTGCTAAGTAGCTTTTTTTTTAAGCTGCTGTAGTGAATCTTGGCAAATCACGTTTCTGCTCTGGAAGTAGCTATAAAACTGACTATTTATTGCCTCTCAATTAATACATTGCCAAAGTGCTCAGTTAATAGATTTTTTTTTCCTAACTGCCAGCCCTGAAACTTTTCCTCAGTCTGGTAGTTATGCTGGGTTCTTTCTTCTTGTGTTTATCAATCATTTTGCATTTGAAAGTAATAAAGATTTTAAAGTCCAATTCAGTCCTCAATTATCCTTGAAATCCCATTGCTTTTAAATGATACTCTAGGTTATTTCATTGATGCAAACCCATTGATTTTTACACAGGTCTGATTGACTGTGACTGGAGAATAGCTAACAATCCTGTTGATGAACAAGAAACAGAATCCAGCTCACTCTTTTATAGACATTTTGGATCTGCAAGGTAAATAGGGGTATGTCTACACTATGGGACAAAGTTGAGTTAAGATACACAACTTCAGCTATGTTAAATGTGTAGCTGAAGTCGAAGTAGCTTAACTTGGCTTTTGGCACTGTCTACACTGCAGGAAGTCAAAGGAAGAACACTCTTCCTTCGACTTCCCTAACTTCTCATGAAAGCACAGTTACTGGCATTGATCAAGTACCCCTCTCACTTTGAATAAGCTGTCTTAACTTGACCACTAATTCAAATCCTTGTAGATAGACAGCGGAAGCTTCAATCTTCCTCTGTAGTGTAGACATACTAGGAATAAAGAGTAGTAACTATCTTAACTGAGTCGCTAAAATCAGCACATATGATTGGTACACGAAGTAGATCTCTTGAGTAAGCAGGCGCCATGTTTGCATAGTTATTTTCAGAACAGAGCAGCACTGAGATTCTGTTAGAAACAGCTATGGGCTCAATATTCAGAATATAAATCTGGATTTTGACACCTGAAAAAAGTGTCTGGGTGTTTGAGCCCAGAATGTTGGTTCTGCCCATTCTTAGGGGGACCATTTGCAGAATTAAGATCTTAATTCAAATATCCCCACCCTCAAAGTCTGAGGGTGCATCTACCCTGCACCCTTAGCTCGAAATAAGATACACTATTTGAGCTATGCAAATTGTATAGCTTATTTTGAGTGTATTTTGAAATTGTTTATTTCAAAATTTGGCGCTGTCTACACAGTACCAAATTTTGAAATAGAATGCTATACCAAAACATCCCTTAATCCTCATGGAACAAGGATTACGAGGATGTTGGCATAGCAAGCCTGTTATTTTGAAAGTTACTTAAAAGCTTGTTTAAAAGACACGGAATAGCTATTCCGGGATACCAGTAGTAACCCGAAATAGCGCCGCTGTCTAGATGCACCCTGAGTGTCCTTGGATCCAGGTATTGGTTCAGACTTTTCTCTGTGTAGGGGATTTCAATGGTGTGGCACATTGGCTAAAGCAAAGATGTCTTTCAAATGCAGAATTATTTTTTTCCAAAATTTATGTTTGTGTCTCAGACCTTCCCAATGCATACTACTTCTATGAGGTGGTAGGGTTTTTTTTAACTTGAATGAGAATGTCTGTCTTTAAAATTCAGTGTAATGTCTCTGACATCTTGGTTTATTAGTCAACTAATCAGAATTACTTGGTCTACAACAATTCTGACACTTTGTTCATCCTGCAATCATGAAAATCTTTACTTTTTCTTAACAGCATCATAAGCAAAACTGCAGCACATTGGACCTGATCCAGATTGATTTTGATGAACAATTCAGTTGGTTTCAGTAAGAGGTAGACACCTAAGCATGTTTCATGAGCTGGGCTATGGGGTCTAATTTTCCAGGATGTTAAATATCCACAGAGCCCATTGCCTTCCATTGGAATTGTGAATGCTTAGTGCCTGTGGAAAATCAGACTCTAAATTTGCACTCTCAGGGAAGTCAGCACAGCAAAATTAAAATGTGGCTATTATTGAATGATTCTAATTGCAGATCCAATAAAACTGATCCCCACCTCCCAGTTTAGCAGACAAACATTTCAGCTAAATGCTCTCTCCTTACGCCAGATCCTCAGCTGATGTAAATTAGCCCCAGTGAAATCAATCAGCAATGCTGATCTGGCCTCTATTTTTATTCCAGAATTTGCAGAGCTATAAGGGGGGGGGGGGTAGGTCCCGGACCCGGCACAAGCCAGGACTAAGCCAGACTGCTGGCTAGCCTGCTAAAAAATGTACAGTACTGGCAAGGAGGAGGGGGCACAGGAAATGTGTGTAGTCTATAGTATTAAGCGAGAAGCTTTTGCTTATTGGTTAATCAACTTTACTATTACATCCCTACCTTGGACCCTGTTGCTGCCTCTCTGGGTTCCACAACCCAGCCTTTCAGCCACCTAGCTCTTGCTGCCTTCAGAGGCTCCCCACCTATCTCCTATGCCCCTTGCGTCTATCCACCCACCTCCCCTTTCTCTGATCCATCCCTCCTTCCCATCCATCCCCCCACAGCTTCCACTGTCTCCTCACAACCAATGTTTCCGCTAAGCTGTGCCACAGCACAGCTTCACAGGTGATTAATCAGCCCTGCACAGTCAGCCATCTCCGTGCACCACGCAGCTTAGATGGAACACTGCTCACAACCCTCTTCCCCTACTGCCTTCCTTCCACCCTTACCCTGATCTCCCTTTGCAGCCTCACACCCATGGGCGTCCAGTAGCCTAGGCGAGGGAAGGCACAGCCTTCCCAAACTGCCAGGCACGGCCCTTCCCAAACTCCACCCCAGAATGCCTGCTGTAGGCGTTCTGGGAGTGGAGTGTTGCTTCCCCCAGCACTCTCCTCCCTCCCTGTGCTCTGGGACTGGGGCAGCTGGAGTCACGTGCTCTCCTCTCTCCCTGGAGCTCTGGGCTGGGGAGACTAGGGGCATACGTGCGCATGCATTCACCCCCTTCTCATCCGTCCCCATGGTGGTATGGGACACCTCAGCAGAGGGGGTGGGACTGTAGGTGGGGGTAAGGGCTTGCCTCCATGCTCACACCCCAAACCTGCCATGCTTCTAGACACCAGTGGCCTCCAGCCTTGGCATCCTGGGCAGTCATCCACGTCACCCATCTGTAAGGCCAAACTTGAATCCCAGAATACTAGCGAGATAAGATGGGCAAACTGACCTGAAGAAGATCTCTTTGTAGCTCATAACCTTATCTCTCCCAACAGCAGAAGTTAGTCTAATAAAATATATTACGTCAGCCATCCTGTCTCTCTATTTATCAATCCTGGTTAGTGTATGTATCTATTTTAGTCATCTGAACTATATATAGTAACTGAAGATCTATTTTTCTGGAGTTTGTTAAGAATAGTAAGATTTTGCAAACACGCTAGCCTGGTTAGGAAGTTATTGCTGCAAATAGAAGGCTCAAATTCCTTTGGTGGGAGGATTTGCGACCAGTTTTAGACTTTGAGTTGGTGAAGGTATTACATGAGCCTTATGGTTTGGTACCTGCCTGACAGGAGAATTGGGAAGTGTTGACATTTGGATTGCTCTCTGATCTCCCATGTTGGCCAAGGCTGTTGAAGATAAGAGCAATCAACTGCAGGAACACTTGGAGATGTAGATGATACATTTCAGCCTGGACATAGCATGGAAACAACACTTGTCAAGCTGGCATTTGTTATCAGCCTGGACGAGAAGCCTGATGTCTATGATATCTGATCATTACATATTGCTTCATTACTTGAGGATATAATTGTTTTGAATTGGTACCAGCTGTGGTATTAGGAGCTGTGACAGTATGCTGTGGAATCCTTGTTATGCACAGACAGTTGCATTTGGACATAAACAGAACTCTTCAAAGCAACCCTACACTCTGTGTGATCAGCAAGACACCAGTAGTGCTTTGTATCATATTCACCATACAGTGATGCTATGGAGTAGTCTCATTTACTACATACATAATTCTTCTTAGTCATTGCTTCATTTACTATGTAATTTCAATTCAATTACAATCTCTGTTCAGTTTTGGCTGTCTTTTGGAGAGCTAGGTGAGAGACTGAGTTTGAATGCAACTTTATTGCAGATGCTGTCCAGCTATTCCACTTTCTTTAGGCTTTCGGGAGATATTGTACATCTCTGCACTTGTATAATAAAATCCCAAGATTGGATTGTGCAGTTTGATTTGTGGAAAGCCTAAAATTATGTTAACTAGATCAGAAAGGACATGTAAGAAAAGACATATGTCTCCATGCTTCCCAATCTCTACTGGGGTGGTGTTTCAATGGGCAAGTGTAATATAGTGTCTAGACATAGCTCTTGCTCAGGGCTTGATGTTATAAGGTAATATGAATGCTGCTTGATCAGAACCATTTTTTAATGATTTAACAGATTTATCAGATGTGATATCAACCATTTACTTGAGCGAGAAACTGTAGCTCAGCCAACTGCTCTGAGCATCTATCTTTTGTGTCATCTAGTTACCCTATTACCATGCTCTACATAGTGAATTGCCAAAATAGATGGTCTGTTGCTAATGTAGAATGAAGCTGCTTGACCAAAATTAGGTATAGGCAAAGGGGATCTTGCATAACAGAATGTTAGGACCTGTTAGGGCAGGGATAGATAATAAAACAGAAACTATCACAGAGCCACTATATAAATCCACGGTACGCCCACACTTTGAATATTCTGTGCAGTTCTGGTCAGCCCATCTCAAAAAAGATATGTTAGAATTGGAAAAAGCTAAGGAGAAGGGCAGCAAAAATGATTAGGGATATGGTACAGATCCCATGCAAAGAGAAAATCAAATGACTGGGACTAGTAAGCTTAAAAGAATGATGACTATGGGGTGATATGATAGAGGTCTATAAAATCATAAATGGTCTGGAAAAAGGGGAAGTGTTATTAACCTCTTTACATAACAAAAGGACTAAGGGTCAGCCAATGAAATTAAGAGCAACAGTTTTAAAACTAAAATAAGGAAGTACTCCTTCACACAGTGCATAGTTAACCTGTGGAACTTGTTGCCAGAGAATGCTGTGAAAGCCAAAAGTATAACTAGTTTAAAAATGAATTAGCTAAGTTCATGGAGGACAGATCCATCAAAAGCCAGTAGCCAAGATGGTCAAGGATGGAACTCGATGCTCTGGTGTCCCGTAGCCTCTGACTGCCAGGAGCTGGGACTGGAGAATAGGGGATGGATCCCTTGATGTCCTGTCCTGTCGTCTTCATTCCTTCTCAAGAATCTGGCACCAGCCACTGACAGAGGCAGGATACTGGGCACAACAAACCATTTGTCTGAGCCAGTATGGCCATGATGTTCTTACCAGTGCTTAATTTGTAATGAAAGGGCCTCAAGCAATTAGGTATTGGAGTTTAAGCAATTTTTTTTCTTACTTTCATAACTGACGCAGCAAGGACAGAGATGCCAGTGCTATGTACTACCAAGCCCAGAGGTGCTGAGGCTGAGCCCTGGCACAAATTAAGCACTGGTTCTTACCAGTGGATGCTGAGGTCAATTTTGATTTTAATGTTTAAGGCCCATCATGGACTAGGTCCCTGATACCTATCTGAGCCTCTGGCTTCCTGTTTCCTATGATGCTTTCTGAAGTGCTCTGTTCTAGCCAGGAGCTTGCAGAGACAGAAGAGGCACCATTCACGACTTTGTGAGCATAGGGCTATACCATTTTATTTGACCTGGAGCCCTTTAATGCAGGTTTTGAGACATTTTTATTTCAAAAGGCCTTTATCATAGAACATGAACTGTATTTGTAGATCTATTGTATTTGTTTAAAACATGGGTTACATCTACACTGGCATGATTTTCCGGAAATGCTTTTAACGGAAAAGTTTTCCGTTAAAAGCATTTTCGGAAAATCGCATCTAGATTGGCAGGACGCTTTTCCGCAAAAGCACTTTTTGCGGAAAAGCGTCCGTGGCCAATCTAGACACGCTTTTCCGCAAAATAGCCCCGATCGCAAAAATGGCGATCGGGGTTTTTTGCGGAAAAGAAATCTCTGCTGTCTACACTGGCCCGTTTGCGCAAAAGTCTTTCAGAAAAAGACTTTTGCCTGAATGGGAGCAGCATAGTTTTTCCACAAAAGCACTGACAATCTTTCATGAGATCGTCAGTGCTTTTGCAGAAATTCAAGCGGCCAGTGTAGACAGCTGGCAATTTTTTCCACAAAAGCAGATGATTTTGCGGAAAAACTTGCCAGTCTAGACACAGCCATATTGTCTACCTGATGCTTTTAGGTAACCTGGATTTGTTTGATTAAAATGTTCCCAGGAAACTTCTGTGTATCAGTGAGGTACAAATAAGATCTATTGATATCAATAGTAATAAAAGGACAAGTAAGAGTCAGTTGATGTTACTTGCATTTTCCTTATCATTGATCTAAATCATTGCTGTACATACACTCCAGGTTGATGGATTCAGCACTGAAGAGATAATCAGCTCATGAACAGCAATGGAATGATTTATACAAGTTATTTCAAAGGCGAGGCTGCTATTTAAAATATTTCTTGGCTAGCACTGCTTGCCAATCAGTTCAGTTAATCATGGGTGGCATCATATTGAAAAGGTTATTTGCTTTCATGACATTTATATGGTGTGCCTTCACTAACAGTGAAGTTGCATTCACGTCAGCAGTTCTTGGACCCGTATGTCTGTTTTATTTCACAGAATGGATGGGAGCTTTCTTTGATAAGATAACGAGCCTTGTGGATAAGGGAGAAGCGGTGGATGTCATATACCTAGACTTTAGTAAGGCATTTGATACGGTCTCGCATGATATTCTTATTGATAAACTAGGCAAATATAACTTAGATAGGGCCACGATAAGGTGGGTGCATAATTGGCTGGATAACCGTAGTCAGAGAGTTGTTGTTAACGGTTCTAAATCCTGCTGGAAAGGGATAACAAGTGGAGTTCCTCAAGGGTCTGTTTTGGGACCCGTACTGTTTAATATCTTCATCAATGATGTAGATATTGGGATAGAGAGTACGCTTATTAAGTTTGCAGATGATACCAAACTGGGTGGGGTTGCGACTTCTTTGGAGGATAGGGACATAATTCAAAATGACCTTAGCAAGTTAGAGAAATGGTCAGAGGTAAACAGGATGAGGTTTAATAAAGAGAAATGCAAAGTGCTCCACTTAGGAAGGAACAATCAGTTCCATACATACAAGATGGGAAGCGACTGTCTAGGAAGGAGCATGGCGGAAAGGGATCTAGGGGTCATAGTGGACCACAAGTTGAATATGAGTCAACAGTGTGATGCTGTTGCAAAAAAAGCAAATATGATTCTAGGTTGTATCAACAGGTGTGTTGTAAGCAAAACTCGTGAAGTCATTCTGCCGCTCTACTCTGCACTAGTTAGGCCTCAGCTGGAGTACTGTGTCCAGTTCTGGGCGCCACATTTCAAGAAAGATGTGGAGAAATTGGAAAGGGTACAGAGAAGAGCGACAAGAATGATTAAAGGTCTAGAGAACATGAACTATGAAGCCAGGCTTCATGAACTGGGCTTGTTTAGTTTGGAAAAAAGAAGATTAAGGGGGGACATGATAGCGGTTTTCAAATATCTAAAAGGGTGTCACAAGGAGGAAGGAGAAAATTTGTTCCTCTTGGTTTCTGAGGACAGGACAAGGAGTAATGGGCTTAAAGTGCAGCAGGGGAGGTTTAGATTGGACATTAGGAAAAAATTCCTAACTGTCAGGGTGGTCAAATATTGGAATAAATTGCCAAGGGAGGTGGTGGAGTCTCCCTCTCTGGAGATATTTAAGAACAGGTTAGATAGACATCTGTCAGGGATGGTGTAGGTGGAGCTTGGTCCTGCCTTGAGGGCGGGGGGCTGGACTCGATGACCTCTTGAGGTCCCTTCCAGTCCTATTATTCTATGATTCTATGATTCTATGAAGACATTCTAGGACACTGAACCTACTTTTGGAGTCTTCTTGTCCTGATATAGGACACCAATAACTCCAAATGTGCACAACAGGACATACTTGTGTCTCACAGAGAGAAAAAAGAGGCCCCTATTTCTAGAATGAACCAAACATTTTAAGGTTCAAATTCCATGTAGACAACGTCTGTTCAAGGCTAGGGGAAGGGAAAGAGACTGGATGCCAATTCACTTGAAGCAGAAAGAGAGAGAGCACTGGAGTACTACTGTAGAAGCAAGATGAGATAAAAAGGGGAGTTGCAGAATCAAAGCAATTCAGAGAGGAAATGAGTGCATTGTCAGGAGGGGAAGAGAAAGGCAGGGTAGCAGTCCAGATTCAGAAGAGAAAGTATACGTTAAACAGGATACCCAAGATCTTAGAGGCTATTCCCTGTGAAATACATATAGATTAAACACTAATTTATTCATAATGTAAAAGCATAGGTTTAAGACACGTTTAAGAACTGCTCAAAAATCTCTGTGTTAATTTACAACCCAAAACATTTTTGGTGTATTCCTATCCATTATCCCACATTATTCCAGGCTACTCCTGGTAACAGCTCACATTCCAAAGCTGCTGACCATTCAAGTCACAGGTTAACTTGGCTTACCTTAAAACACCTCCCCAGTTTCATTAACACCAATAAAAAGGACCAGAAGGCTGAATTCTGCCAGTCTTATTGGAGACAAAAGCTCATGGTTTGCTCAGTTAAGCATTGCAGAATTTAGCAAAGCGTTTTAAAATTTTTAGACACTGCAAATATTTAATAAGCTAGTGACCTTATTCATATCAAATGAAATCTGTATAAAGTTTATAAATGAGGACTGTATATAGCTAAAATGTGGAGTGAATGGGAAGATGAACCTCACACCCGCAAATAGGGGTCAAGCAATTTCCATTTCTATAATTCAGCCCTATTGTTGCTGGTGCTCCTCTCTGTTATTTCCTAACCTTCAAATAAACTTCTGAAGTGAAGAATAACTATGTTGAACAGAACCATGAACTACTATCCCAAGGCACTGAAAATAAGTGGTTTTCACCTTGAGACTACTAACCCTTATTCCTACTCAACTGCAATTTGTTTATTGTTTGAATATTATAAAAAAGATTTTCCTTGTTTTCCTCTCTCCATGCTGTAATCATATTACTTTGTTGTTTCTACTGTGAAAGAAAGCTGTTTTACATACTGTCTTCCCATTGTTTTGTGATCCTGAAGCCAGTATGAAAATAGAACTGGAGGGTTAGAAAAATCTCCCCTTTTATGGGCAAATTCCTTCTTCCTCGTGCACAGCTCCCGCTAGCAGCAAAGAGGGGTTCCAGGAGCATGATAATGATTGTGATTTGGGAAACTTTGGTTTGGGTCACTGAAATTCAGTTAAAGTGGGACCTGACTAGTGATGGTTACTGGTCCCAAGATACAATATTTGGTATTTAAATATGTTAAACATCACCAGTAACACTGTCCAGCCTCTCCATTATCTAATTATGAATAAATATTTTGGTTCCTTATCATCAGCTCTGACCAAAGAATGCTCATTTAATCCAATTTAGTGCTCCCTCAGTTGTGGTGCTGCTTTGTCATGGTACAATATGCTGGTGCAAGAGAGAGCTGTGGTGATGTACCTTGCACTGACCACAGAAAAGGGTGGTGCTGAAGGAGCATAAGACTGGCTTTGCTCATCCAGGGCTTAGTGGAGAATTTACAAAGCAGCCCTAAAGCACAGGAAAATCAGCCTTTTGCATTCATGTCATTCATTTCATTACAGAATCTCAAAACACACTAGAAGTGTGGAAAAGTATAGAACCTACTTTAATGTTGGAGGCGTATGGTAGAATGTGGTTAAAAGACTTGTCCAAAATCACACAGGGAGTTACCACACAGGTCTTGGCCACCTACAGATCCATGTTATGAACGTGGGGCAAAGTTCAGAACAAATGTACCTATGACTTTCTGAACTGCAGCCTGTGACACAGACACCAAGGGTTTGGTTTGCTTAATTTCCAAGTGCCCTTGAGAGATACAGAGTTCCCTCAGCTCCTGTTAGTTTCTGGGGGCAGTGAGAATCATAGAACTGGAAGAGACCGTCAGCGATCATCAAGTCCAGTCCCCTGCCCTCATGGCAGGACCAAGCACTATCTACATGAGGGGTGGGCAATCATTTTTGACCAGGGCTCACTTCAGAAATTTTTAAGTGGCTCCAGTCTGCCTGGAAGGGGTGGGGCCTCAGGCGGAAGACACAGGGCCAGGACATTTCCGTGCTTCCCTGCCCACAGACCTCTAAGCACCCATGCCCCTGGTTGTGGGAGGAGATTTTGCACACTCCCCCCTCCCATCCCCACGTCAAGCAGTGCCTGGGGACGGGGGGAGCACACAAAGTCTGCCCCTGCCCTGCCAGGGGGCACTGTGCTTAGAGTCCCTTGCCAGCTGAGCAGCAGCTGGTGGTTGACTCTAAGTGCTGGGCCCCTTGCAGGGCAGGAGGAGACTTTGCACGCTTCCCCCACCCCCAGGCCAATCAGGGCTTGGGGGCAATGAGAGCATGCAAAGTCTCCTCCTACCCTGCCCCCATCCTGCAAGGAGCACACAGTGCTTAGAAGAACTGCGTGCTCCTTGCAGGGCAGGGGCAGGGCAGGACGAGACTTTGCGTGCTTCCCCCCACTGCCAAGCCCTGATTGGTCAGGGGCAAGGGGGGAGCGTGAAGTCTCTCACTCCCCACCCTGTAGAGCATGGCACTTAGTCAACTGCTAGAATTAACTCTAAGTGCCACACGTGCCTCCATCCCTAGGCCCTGACTGGCCTGGCGTGGAGGAGCAGCAGGACCTCTGCAGGCCGGATCAGTCCATTTGGCCGGCTACATCAAGCCTGCGTAGGCCCTTTTGCCTACCCCTGGTCTAGGGAATCCCTGATAGATGTCTATCCAACCTACTCTTAAATAACTCCAGTGATGGAGATTCCATAATTTCCCTAGGCAACTTACTCCAACGTTTAACTACCCTGATAGGAAGTTTTTCCTAATGTCCAACCGAAACCTCTCTTGCTGCAATATAAGCCTATTGCTTCCTGTCCTATCATCAGAGGCCAAGGAGAACAATTTTTCTCCCTTTTCCTGGTAGCACCCTTTTAGATACCTTTTTAGAGGGTTCTGGGCTCGTCTAGACTACAGGGAAGATTCAAAAGAGGATATGCAAATTCCATAGGAATTTGCATAGCTTCTTTTGATCTCACTTTCAAAAGCGGAGCTTTCGAAAGTGGAAGTAGTTTAGACATGGCTTTTTTGGCAAACCCTCTCCCCTTTGTTGAAAAGCCACTTTTCCTCAAAAAATGAGGTTTATGCGGCTTTTTGACAAAGAGGGGCGTTCACCAAAAAAGCTGCATCTAAACTACTTTCACTTTCGAAAGCGGAGATCAGAAGAAGAGATGCAAATTCCAGTGGAGTTTGCATATCCTCTTTCGAATCTTCCCCATAGTCTAGACATAGCCTCTTAGGAGGCTTCAGTGTCTTGATCCATTATTCAGGGGAAGAATCACTCTCATGTGGAAAGTCAAAACCAAAGACCCTCTCTCATGCTGGCAAGTGGTGGAACTGCTGGTGAAGGAGAATGCCTTGAAATGAGTGCCCAGCCATTTATGCTCTATTACTCCCTTGTCCTTAATCTGCCTCTTTCCCCCTCAGCCAGCAGGACTGTATCTGTTGTACGTCTGTATATGCAACTACTGTCATGGACTGGAGTAATTGTCCTGCATGGCCTTCACTTGTTGGGGAGACAGGTTCCTGCTTCATGGAGTAAGAGCTGGGAACTCCAATGGCGATGATGATGATGATATTTCTTATCAGTTTGGCTTGTTGATGGGTTGGGGTGGATTGCTTCGTGAGGTTTGGGTGCATTCAGGAGGGCCTAGTCAATTAAAACTGCACTCTGGCAGGGAAGGATGCTTGCCGCTGCCAAATGGTGTTCTCTCTTCTGTCCACTGCCAGTACTTGCCTCCTTTTAAAAAAATATGTCACTTGGCATGCTATCACATTCTAACTGATGTGACACAACTTGTCATACTCCATGATCTATTGCACAGAACCCAGATGTGACCTCCATCTGGCAACAGAGCTGAAAGTGGGGTACTTAAGGATCCTAAACTGAAACAGCTCAAAAGCAATGCATTAGCAACACCTACTCCAACCAAGACAGCATGTAGGTCAACCTAAGAGCCACAGGTATTAAATTAGCTTTGTTCTAGTGCTCCAAGCACTAATGAATGGGAAGGACCAGCATGGCCAGTGTCTCTGCTCACTGGGAGAGTGGCTCGAGAAGGAGAATGAGTTGGGAATCTGCAATGGGTGAGATCTGCCCTGGCAAAGAACTTTGTCTGCTGTAGAATAGCATGTTGGCCTGTAACCTAGACAGTCCATCCAGGACTGGGGTTAATTTGTGCACTCCTCTCTTCTGGCTGAAGTCTAGAAAAAAACATGATTTTATATCTTTGGATCCTTGTAACAGGGTGTGCACTGATCTTTACAGGGAGACTATGGGTCCAGCATGACCAGGACCAAATTAAGAACTGAACAATGGAATTCTGTCACATGTCCTCCCCTGACAGACCCTGGAAATTATAGGCTGTTGCTTCAAGGGAAGCTGGGAAGGAGTGCCAAATTTAAGGAGAAACCTTTCTTCAGAAGAAAGAGAGTTCAAGGACTAGGACAAGCCTGGAGCAGGGTCACAGTATCAAGGAAATTGAGAAACTGCCCAGGAGTGGCCGTGATGAAAAGAGCCTTTGATATGAGGAAACTCACAGACTGGTAAGAGAAGAAGGAATTCTGAGGAGGAAGTAAGAGTGGGGGCTGCCCCGGAGAAGGGTGAAGTTTTTGACATGCATTGGGAGGATTGTGAAGCAGGGCAGGGTGTTGTGAAGCAGAACAGGGTGTGCCCCATGCTTTCCAAGGATATCATAGCAGCTATGCTGTCTTTGCACTCTGGAAGATATACACAAGGGTGCCCCCAACAGGGTCTGTGGCTGAAGACCACAATCTGGTTTTAATTGCCCAATTCTACAACGTGCTGGTCTAGTTGAGTACCATGAAGGATTAGGGCCCTAAAGTCACAGAGTAAGTTAGTACCAGAATACAGATTAAATCTCCACAGTTTTGGGCTTCCAGGCCCATGTTTAAACCATTAGATAACGCCTCCCTTTCAGAGAGAAAAAGTAGAATAAAATGTTGTTTTTCCTGTCCCTCCTTTTTTGGGGGGGAGGGGAGTATGTAGGGAGGAAATATGGCTTTTGCTTTGCTGACACATATTAAACATCCTGGAGGTTGGGAGAGAATAACAACTATGGCTTCTGTTTTAAGGGGGCTTATTAATTTAATTTTGGGGGCTTAGCAATTTTTTAGTTTTATGTAGATTTCCAAAAATCAAGAGTTTTGGGAGCTTTCTCTTTGTATACACAATAAAGAGTACTTGCTTTGTAATCCTATAATGTAATACTCTTTGAAATAGCACTATACTAAACCTCACTAGACAGTGAACTTCCAGCGTGCTTGAGAAATCACACTCCACAATCAACCATTTGTGGTGTTTATTAGATAACACACAGATTTCAATTTTTTGTATTGCAGATGTTGGTATATATTGGTTAAAACTTAAAATTAGAAGCCCTAATTATGATACATAATTAAAGCAGGACAAAAGTAGATTCAAGGGAGTGGGGGGAAAAAGAGTTTTAAGGACTGTATGTCTCAGGGTTGTTCTCCCTTGGGCCTGGTCTACACTAGACTGGGCAGGTTGGCTTAAGGTATGCCATCCAGCTATGCATAATGCATAGCTGGATTCGGTTTACCATAAGCTGAGCCACTGCAGCGCCTACACTATGGGAAGCCAACAGGAGCATATGGTCCTGTCAGCTTCCCTTATTCCTCGCAGATCGAGGAGTACTGGATGCCTGCAGATTTGCCCTCAGCATTCGATTTGGGGGTGTACATTAGACCCACTAAATCGAACAGTAGAAGATCAACCTCTGGAGGGTCAATCTTCTTCATAGTATAGACATGTCCTACATCTCACATTAAATCCATTTGGCATTTTGGGGTACAATGCAAGATCTGATCAACAGTGCTTTTTTTTTTTTTAGATGTTTGTTAGAATCTCTAGAAAGTTTTTAAAGGCCCTTAATTATGATCCATATATGATCATATATTGTGTACATGAACTAAGACTAATATCGTATTTTGGGTTTCTGATAACATATTGTTCAAGCTTTTACTATTGTTTATAATGGCAATAAAACTCTTAGTTGAAACGTATGTATAGTTGGAAGTACCTTATTCCTTATATTATGTACTCTTCTATATTTGAGCAAATACAATCTATACTGTTTAGCATCACTATATTACTAGTCAGCCAGATGTCATACTTTTAGTTGGTATTTGAATTACTGCTTGGTTCTAATGGTTTAGTAATAAAACTATAAGAAAAAATACCTGTAAAATTTTTGTATAACTGATCACAATGGCTAATCCTGGTATTACAAAGACCACAAAGGTGAATGTTACGTCCCAAGAGATTTCTCCTGCAATGCTGGGCCAAACCAAGGTGCAAATTTGAACTTCCTGTTTATAAATAACAAAAGAAAACAATTAAAATTATGTTTTAGATATTAACTTTCAGTATACAGTTCTCTGCAAACCATACATCAATGTTTAATTTCATCTGACTTGGTGCTCATTACTGTAAAACTAGCTGCTACATAAACAGGATCTATGGAAATTGTTACTAATGAAAACAAAAGTTGATTCAGTGTGGAATGTTTTTTAAAACATGACAACAGGTGTGGCTTACAAGATTTGGTATGCAAAAATGGAATTGTTTCAATAATTAAATAGCATGGCAAAAGCTAAGGACAATTTTAAATGTAAATTCTTAACTTCTAAATAAACAAAATGAAAAAAACAATTAAAAACCTGGAAGTACTGATTAAATCATTTTTATTGTATTTTCAATGTAATCATATTGTTTTGTTTTTGAATGCATTTGGGATTATTGCATACTGAAAAGAAAAAAGTTACTGCATGTTCCAGGAAAAGCTCTACATGAATTAATGCAAGGCACTACTCTATATGCACAGGCAGCAGAATCTCCATCACAGGAAATATTTAAGAACTGGTTAAATAGATCCTTACAGGGATGATCTAGATGGTACTTAGTTCTGTTGTGAGGGCAGGGGACTGGACTTGATGTCATTTCAAGGTCTCTCCCAGTTCTCGTATTCTATGAGTCTCTGATTATTCAGAAAAGAGAAGTACAGGCAGTCCCCGGGTTACATGGATCCGACTTACATCGGATCCCTACTTACAAACGGGGTGAGGCAACCCCGCACTAGCTGCTTCCCCCCAGCAGACCAGGGAGACGCGAAGCTAGCGCCCCCCCCCCCCAGCAGACTAGGGAGACACGGAGCAGCTTTTCTCAGCAGACACCTCAGCTTGAGAATAAAGGACTGAGGGAAGTGAGGTGTGGGAGAATAAAACTGAGCTCTGGAGAAAGGTTTGGCTAGAGTTTCCCCTACAATATGTACCAGTTCTGACTTGCATACAAATTCAACTTAAGAACAAACCTACAGTCCCTATCTTGTATGTAACCCGGGGACTGCCTGTATCGGGAATAGGGGCTTTTCTAGCTTTAATCTTGAACACAAACAGCCATATTTATACAAGTAATAAGACATGGCACAATGACAAAAGCAAGGCAGAACAAAGTAACTGGTGATAAATTCTTTAATGTGGGCAAAAAATGAGCATGAATTTGAGACTGGTCTACTGAAGACCTCAGTTCTGGTCTGAAATAAATGGGATTTTTACTATTCATTGACTTTAGCGGATCAGGATCAAGTCCTTCATTAAAAGAAGTTCATTCCTATTCTGGGGATATGTCAACACTGCAGAGTTTCTCTGGAAAATGGCCATTTTCCAGAAAAACAACATTTACGTCCACACTGCAATTACGTTCTTTTGACAGAAAGTCAAAAGAATGCAGGGGTTTTCCCAACAACCTTAAACCTCTTTCTGTGAGGAAGAAACCTTCTTCCAAAATAGCTCTTTCAGAAAAAGGCGTGTGTGGATGGGGAAGAGGGTTTTTTTTCAAAAGAAGAAGCCTCCAGGAAAAAGCACAGGTGCCCTGGTGGCCATTCCATCCACAGCAATCAGAATTTAGATGTGAGATTAAGCGCATTGCTTTTTCATTCTGCTTTTGCTCTGTAGACACTCTGGCTATGTCTAGACTGCAGGCGGATCTTTCGAAAGAAAAATCCGCTTTTTCGAAAGAGAGCACCCAGCCAGTCTGGATGCTCTCTTTCGAAGACGGCCTCTTTACATTGAAGAACGCCTTCTTTCGAAAGAGGAACTTTCGAAAGAAGGCGTTCTTCCTCGTAAATTGAGGTTTACCGCCATCGAAAGAAAAGCTGCGTTCTTTCGAAATAATTTCGAAAGAACGCAGCTTGAGTCTGGACGCAGGGGAAGTTTTTTCGGGAAAAGGCTACTTTTCCCGAAAAACCCCCTGAGTCTGGACACGGCCTCTCTTGCAGAAAAGCTTTTTCCGAAAGAAGCCTGCAGTCTAGATGTAGCCTGAATCAAATGGCTAAAGGCAACTTAAATACCAGGGTTAAGCTGAACAATAATACCCATAGGTGGGGGCACTAAGGGTGCCCATAGGTGGGGGCACTCGGGGTGCAGGCTTGAAGTGGTTTCCATTATACACACGGTTTACAGTTCCGGTCAGTGGTGCTCAGCCCCAGCTGGGCCAAGAACAAAAGAGGGGGAGGCAAGAAGGCACTGCCAACCTTTGAAGGCTTTGTTAAAAAATGACCCCCGCATAACGCTTAACCTTTTCCCGCCTGCGGAGCTAGTCATCACTCTCCGCGTGGTAACCCCAGGGCTGTGCCCAGCAGCACCCGATGGAACCCAGCCCAGCCCTTCTTGGCAATCGCCAGCCGGCCCCGAAGCGTGGACCAGGACCCAGGAGCCGCTCGGCGAGGCAGGCTACGGGGGCTCGCTTCGCGCCGCGGTTGAGAACGTGGACGGAGGCTCAGCCCAGCCAGAGCGAACAGCTGCTGCTATTGGCTGAGGGCTTTTCCCGCGCTAGAGACTTCCAGCCCAGCTTCCCTTTCCAGGGGTCCTGGGTGGCTGGGAAGCCGCCGAGCGGGTCAGCTCGTTGTACACGGCGCGGGGCTGACCCGCTGCCTCCATGCCCAGGCAGGGCAGAGCTCGCCCCGCCGCGCCTTACCTCACCGCGCACCAGCAGCGGCTCCACGCTGAAGAAGAGGCAGAGCGGGAGGGTGGCGAGGGCGGAGAGGCCCCAGATGAGCAGCAGGATCCCGGCCAGCAGCCTGCAGCTGCAGCGGGCCGTGTGCCGCAGCCGCACGATGCAGAACAGGCGCTCCAGGCTGACGGCCGCCAGGGAGAGAATGGTGACGCTGCCGCTGAGGCTCATCACGTAGAAGAGCATGTGGCAGACGAAGTCCCCCAGTACCCAGGACTCGGTCCAGCGCACCACGAGGACCACGGGGATGGCGCTGATGAAGAGCAGGTCAGCGCAGAAGAGGTTGAGCACCAGGCAGTTGGCGGTGCGCAGCCTCTTCTTCCTGGCCAGCAACGAGATGGCGCAGGCATTGCCCAGCAGGGACACCAGGAAGATGAAGGCGAGCACGGCGGACTCCAGGGCGCTCAGGGCCACCTTGTTCTGGCCCTTGAAGTCCGAGAAGAAGGGGAACCGGGTGCAGTTCCCTTGGGGAGTGACGCAGGCGCCTGGCATCTGGCTGGCACCCAGGGCATCAGACAGCAGAGCAAGGGAAAGTGCGGCTGCTGCCCCCAAGACAGAAGCGCGGGTGCCAACCCCCGGGCTTGGAGCTCCGGCGTGTGGGTGCCATGGGGGTTGTTGGCACAGGGACGGGGCAGGCAGCCGCATCTCCTCCTCTTCCTCTTACATCCGCGGCGAGCCAGGTGCGGTGTCCGCACGGTGGTTTACAGCACCTGGCCCGCCGGGGAACAAGGAAGTAACAGGCGAGGAGGGTAAATAGAGAGCGCGCCCCGCGGGACAAAGGCGAGGGCGTTGCGCTTTACAATCGGGTGACAAGCCCGCCAGCGAGCCCGCCTGTCCCGGACGCGCTGGGCACTGGGGCATTTCCCGAGAGACGAGCCGGGCACTCCAGGCTCCTCGAGTCAGCTCCTGGTGGGCGAGCCCATTTCCCCGGCGCTGGGCTGCCCGAGGTCACGGGGTGAGGCCAGCCGGGGCCCTCTGCACGCCTGAGACCCCCGGAGAAGTCGGTGGAAACCCCTCCCTCGTACCAGCCCGGAGATTGGGCGTGCCCTCGCCGACAGGTCTCGGGGCAGCCCTCTGCAAAGGAAAGAGTGGACAGTGACAGCCCCTCCTATCCCGTGGTGACCCCAGCTGAAGTACAGGGATCCTGGCAGCTGTGCCCCACAGATCGAATCAGTAATGCCCAGCCCAGCTCCTGCCTCGGGTAACCCCAGCAGCGGCAGCGCAAATGAGCCGCTCAGAAATTCCCCACCAGTGATCCCGCTGGGCTCTGCTGTTCAACACAAAAGAAGCTAGAGAAGAGCTCAGACTGTGACTCAGGCTTTCCCTTTGGTTTGAGGAACTGACCTGACACTATTCTGTAAGAACTGCTGTCCGTAGCTCCATGTAACCGGACCTATTTTAAGATCAAATGGAAAATGTTGTCATTGCTCCCTATCTTTCCTTTTAAAGTCACATTTTGTCTCCCTTCCTGGCTGTGGATTACTTAGCTAACTCCTTGTTGCTGCCCTAGAGGTGAAGAAATCACACCGCACAGATGTTTAGTAGCAGAGCCCAGTTCTGAGTGACATGCTGAACAAACACAATTCCTCCTTATGCTAGTGAGTAAATCAGGGAACTGAAAATAAATAAAAGTTAGGACAGTAAAATGAAATATAAGGGGGCATTTCACTGATAGTTTTAAAAAAAAGCTAATGATTTTCTTGGACGTCAGATTTCTGAAAGCCATTGCTCAAACAAGGGAAGTAGTAAGACTACACACCAACCACAGTAGTTACAGAGGAATGACATGGACCGGGCTGTTAGGTTCTACATCATCTCTTTCGCTCTCATACACACACACACAGCTAAGACTAGTCTTAAAAGGCTAAAAAGTATTTTCTCAGAGTATGTGTAAAAAGCTTTAGACCATTCTCCCCTAGATGACTCAGTATGGCTATATAAAAATCGATTTTGTAAGCAGGGTTTCAGTTCCAGCAAGGAGCACCAAACATTACTGCTTTTTATGATGCTTTTTGCTATTAAATGTATTCTACTCTACTCTGCTATACAGGGACTGTATATTGATTTCACTAGGACTTTGTAAACACTTATTTGTACATCAGACTGACTATGATGAGTTACTATGAAAAGATACCTGTAATGAAACCTCTTAATGTCATTTAAACTGATTCCAGAATTGTTGGCCATTATAAAGTATGATTAAAAATAGTCACCTTTCACTTGTGGACTATCCATTTCATTTGTGCACCCACTTCAGGTGCAGAAATTAAAGCAACTTTAATTAACATCCTTCACACTAAAATAATCCCTGTTCTTGATGTTGCAAATATTATCTATTCTGGCTTACTAAGAAATATAATTGCTGGGCAATTTACATTACTGTTTTTAGATTATATACAGGAATCATTGGGTGAATATATGATCCAGATTATGCGGAATGTCAAACTAGATGATCAGAAAGGTGGCTTTAAAAATCTTTTAATCTGAAAAATGGACAAATGGCTGAAAACACTTGGCTGTCTGCTGCATTATGAATTTAAATGAATAGGAAACCCTACAAACACTGAGATACCAGCCAGCCATCACAGGTGACTGCAGATGGCAAGTAGCCAGAAGCACAAAAAATTTTCTGTACTCTCATTAGCCAGGTTTTAGAATTCTGTGCATCATATTGTGAATAACCACAGCAAACAACCTAGTAAAACCAGGAGAGAGTCTTTCCAGGCAAAATTGGGACATAGTATTGGAACCTGATTCTATGAGATAGTGAGAGCCTCCTGAGATGTACTGAGTCTCATTCCAATATCCACTGATTTCAGCACCTCCCTGGACTGAATTAGTGAAATCAGCAAATAAGCCCTATAATCTTGTCTTTGACTGTAGCAGAACATAATTTTTTAATATAAGATAGTATGTAGCTAGGAGTGAGTTCCCAAGCAGCCTTACTGCCACTATGCAAAAAGTTATACAATATTTAACGTAACATTAGTAAGAGTTGGTGGGCAGGTAGCAAATGGTAATAAAACTAAACAGAAATCCTATTCTCAGTGATGTCTATGACATACTCCACTAATGTCAGTGAGGCAAGGACATGCCCCGTGTGTTCAATTCTGAAAACGAGACTGGAAAAGAAAACAGGAGCAGAAGAGAAACAGCATTTGGAATTTACATTATTGCATCAGTATTACTGAGCAAAAAACCAAGATGCTGTCTGTTAACAATGAGCTAAAGAGAAAAAAGTATCGCAAAGAGCCTGAGACTACTGGGAATATCCTGGGAAAGGTGGCAGAATTTCTTTTTGATCAGCTCAAAAGATGATCCTGTGCCATTGTTACTGGGTGTGAAAAGATTTTTATTTACTTGGTATCAACCTACCAAATACCCCAGAGCTAAACAGAAAATAATACTGCTCTCATTACTCCATCCACTGGCCAGAAACCTGAGAGTGGAACTCAGCAAGAAAAATATTTTGTACAAAGAAAATAATCATTGCTTTGTCCAGATACGTAAGCCAAACGGAAATCTATGGCTCCAGGGGAAAAAAAAGTTTGCTCCAAAAGAAAAGTGAGGTGATATTTTATCACCATAACTGAAAGTCCAGCATAATGAGGTGTTTTGGGGAAGACTGAAGAGGAAATGAGCTCTTGGATGTGAAGGGAAAGAGTGTTGTCTAGCAGTTTGTGCAAGAACCTGGAAGAGGAGGCTCTTGGAGAGCTTTGCAGGACCTCACCTTCTCTTTGAGTTTGGACAAGTAATTAAAGCTTCCCTTTTTAAGTGATCTATTTTTTAAGGTACTGGGTCCTGCTGTGAGGGCAGGGGACTGGACTTGATGACCTCTTGAGCTCCCTTCCACTTCTAGTGTTCTATGATTCTATGATTTATTGCCCAAATCTTTGTTAATGCAGATTTAAGATTGAGCAGCATATTAATGCCTTATATACTTCAAAAGCATTGACTGGATCTATATGTAAACCTATATCAGCAACAAAATGGCCGATGAAATTCAGTGTTGATAAGTGCAAAGAAATGTACATTGGAAAACATATTCTCAACTATGCATATAAAACAATGGGGTGTAAATTAGCTGTTACCAGGGCCAGACTAAGGGGTGAGCGAGCTGGGCAGCTTCCCGGGGTGCTAACCAATAGGGGGCGCCTGATGGCAGCTGTAAGGGGTGCTCAGCGCCCCTTATAGCTGCCATCAGGCACTGCACACCCGGCTTCTGGTGGGTTGCAGTGGCCACCAGGGACGGGGGCTGCATTAACCCCTGCAGTGCCCTTCCCCCTGCGTCCGCGGGGCCCTGCACGGCCAGGTGCAGCCCGCCCGGGTGGCCCTGGGCTGCACGCCAGCGGCGGTGGCTGGGCAGCACGTGCGCCTGCCCGCACACCCCGGGGGCGGGCTCGTGTATGCGCCGTGTGCCCGGAGGTGGGCCTGGAGCAGGCTTGCACATGCGCTGTGCGCCCAGATGCGAGCCTGCACGCCCTGGAGGCGGGTCTGCGCATGCAGCATGCACCCAGGGTGACGCCACCCGCCCGGGGTCTGGGGCGCCAACATGGCTCGGGCTGGCCCTGGCTGTTACCACTCAAGAGCGAAATCTTGCAGTCATTGTGGCTAGTTCTCTGAAAACATCCATTTAAAGAGCAGCATAAGTTAAAAAAGCAAACAATGTTGGGAATCATTAAGAAAGGGATAGCTAATAAGACTATCATATTGACTCTATATAAATCCATGGTATACCCACATCTTGAGTTCTGTGTGCAGATTTGGGCACCTCATCTCCAAAAAAGATAAACTGGAATTGTAAAAGGTTCAGAAAAGGGCAACAGAAATTATTAGGGCTACGTCTACACTGGCCCCTTTTCCGGAAGGGGCATGTAAATTTCATGAGTCGTAGTAGGGAAATGCGCGGGGGATTTAAATATCCCCCGCGGCATTTAAATAAAAATGTCCGCCGCTTTTTTCCGGCTTTTAAAAAAGCCGGAAAAGAGCGTCTACACTGGCCCCGATCCTCCGGAAAAAGTGCCCTTTTCCGGAGGATCTTATTCCGGAGGATCTTATTCCTACTTTGAAGTAGGAATAAGATCCTCCGGAAAAGGGCACTTTTTCCGGAGGATCGGGGCCAGTGTAGACGCTCTTTTCTGGCTTTTTTAAAAGCCGGAAAAAAGCGGCGGACATTTTTATTTAAATGCCGTGGGGGATATTTAAATCCCCCGCGCATTTCCCTACTACGACTCATGAAATTTACATGCCCCTTCCGGAAAAGGGGCCAGTGTAGACGAGCCCTAGGAGTATGGAATGGCTTCCATATGAAGAGCCATTAGTAAGATTGGGACTTTTCAACTTGGAAAAGAGATGACTAAGGAGAGGGAATATCCTACAAGTCTATAAAATCATGACTGGTGTGGAGAAAGTAAAGAAGGCAAAGTTAATGTACTCCATCCCATAACACAAGAAGTAGGAGTCATCAAATGTCATTACTAGGCAGCAGATTTAAAATAAACAGAAGGAAGTCTTTCTTTACACAACACTCAGTCAGCCCATGGAACTCCCTGCCAGAGGATATTGTGAAGGCCAGGACTTTAACAGGGTTACATAAGAACATAAGAACGTCCGTATTGGGTCAGACCAAAGGTCCTTCTAGCCCAGTATCCTGTCTGCCGACAATGGCCAGCACCAGGTGCCCCAGAGAGGGTGGACCGAAGACAATGATCAAGCCAGGATGGGCAAACATTTTGTCCTTAGTCTCTATTTGTCAGGGCTGGGAATGGGCGACAGACAGTGGATCACTTGATGATTACCTTTTCTGTTCATTTCCTTTGAGCACCTGGCATTGCCAAGTGCCTGAAGACAGTGTACTGGCCTTTGTTCTGACTCAGTATAATTGTTCTTATAGTCTCAGAAAACTAGGAATTAAAAAGTCTCAGAGGAGTAGCTGTGTTAGTCTGTAACTTCAAAAACAACCCTAATTAATAAATTAATTAATTAATTAATTAATGTCATGACCTTTTGTGGGAAAACTCTTCTTCTTCAGATGAGCTTAGAAAGTTAAGATTCACCTCAACCACATGCTCTCTCCAACCGCCCTTCACTGTCTTAGGAACAGTTGTCTTAATTGGAGCAGAGTTTACTTGCAGCAGATTGCCACACGCTGCAATGAAAGAGCTCATTTCTGCTGTTTTGTCAGTTGTGCACGCAGGGGAGCACCATAGTTTATTTTTGCTTTTGGGATCAGTGACAATCTGGTAGCATATATGCCTTGCAGGGCTGAAGTAAGGGCAGGAGAAATCTTTGAAGAGGAATCACATAGGTGGTAACTACTGGGTTGGTTGTTCAGCGTAGATGAAGTGGTTGAGTGGCAGCCAGGTGTTATTCTCTAAGCCTTCCCTAAATAGCACTTTTACCATGGTGAGGACATGATCTGCTTGTTTCTCATGCTGTATCCATGTGTAGGGTTGCCAAATGGTTTAACCAAAAACACCAAACACCTCTTCCCCCCAAAAAAACCCACCAGGGAGAAAAAAAAGGGAAGACCAACGTTGTTGAGAAAAAAAGGACCCCAAAAGTTATTAAGCAATAAATAAATAAATACAATAAAACAGCATGGCCTCCTGTAAATGCAAGAGGGGAGCAGTTGAGCACTAAGACCCAGGGAAGGCATTGCTTCCCCTTGCTACAGGTCTTTTTGCTGGTAGCCATCTTGTTTTCTTGAGCAAGCCCCCCCCCTTCCTCCGCAGGTAAGCAGAGCAGCCTGTGGGGGGAGCCGGAGGCTGGGCCCAGTTACCAAGCTGTCTTAGGGTTGCCAGGTGTCCGGTATTTTCGCCTCCTGGCAGGGAAAAAAAAAACAGAAAATGCCTGACATTTCAAGTATCTGGTATTTTCTTAACTTTTCTACCGGACAGGAGGCAAAAATACCAGACTGCCTGGGTCAGTACCTGACACCTGGCAACCCTATCCATGTGCTGTGTATCTATAGTGCTCAATAGCCTCTGGAAGAACAGACTACTATGGTATCTGTCAAGGGGTCACTAAAGTTGTAAACAAGGGGTGGTGTAATTGTAGGTTTGTGTTTCCTGGTTCTTAAGACGTGAAAATTTGCCTATAACTTTTTACTTCCTGGTTTTCATACATTTAACTGTGGTTGCAACCAACATAGGGGAATATTACAAGGCATTGCTAGTCAACCTTACTTAAGTATTAATGAAACTTTTGGGCAGAGACCAGCTTTTGTTTTCGAGGAAGTGGTGGTAGTAGTGAGGCAGTCATGGTTAAGGTGTACCTCTGATTGTGGGGGGCACAAGGTGGCTTCCTTGGCAAACTTCATTACCACTTATCGACAAGTTCTTTGCTCTTCCTAGCCACTCCTTGCCCCAGGACATGCCCCACTGCCGTCTTCCCATAGGGAAGAAGAAAAGTGTGATAACTCATGGGCTATGAGGAACACATCTACCATCTAGAGGCAGCAAGAGGAGGCACGAGAAGCCCCATCCTCCATACTGTACTTTAGGAACCAGTGTAGGGGGAAATACTGTACGTCAAAGGATGTCAGTAGAAGTGTGAGGTTGCCCACTCCTCAGGGATATTTTCAAAAGTATAAGACCACCCAGTGAAGAAGTGGGTAACAGGATGCCTGGGGACTAGGGAAGACAGCCTGGAGAAAATACTCAGCACTTGGAAAGAGGAGACAGGGTTCAGCTACATGCTCCTTCCTGGAGAAACTGGTAAACTCTGCTCTGCTTGGAAATGGTTGAAGCCTGGAGTCAGTAAGGAGTCCACTTGGTTTTTTATAGAAAATAACTGGGACCA
The DNA here is from genome assembly GCF_049634645.1 of Pelodiscus sinensis. Lineage (NCBI taxonomy): Eukaryota > Metazoa > Chordata > Testudines > Trionychidae > Pelodiscus > Pelodiscus sinensis. The sequence goes on from NC_134718.1 coordinate 41,957,028, forward strand.
CATGACCCTAATTAAGCTCTAGGGGAAAAGGGGGCTTTGTTTTATGCTGGAACAATGGGTCTGATTCTTTCTTACTTCTCTCTGGCTGCCAGTGATTATATTACAATCTCCTGACAACCAGGAACATTTAATTGAAAAAGGGGATAACTCAGTTTCTTTATTTCTCTAGCAAACAGCTATTCTGGGAAGAAGGGACCTGTTGAACTGTGCAATGCTTGTTTTGTTAGGAGAACTTGACCCAGCATAGACCCTTGCTTTGGTTACACTATCTATTGCAGAGCTTGATTGTTTGGAGCTGTGGGAAGTCACCCACGGCGCCTTTATCACGATGGGTAAATAATACTTAACTTAATAGGTGTGTTGCGCTGCTTAATGTTTGCCAAATGCTTTGAAATCAGAACATTAGGGAAGTTGACTTGTCATCCTGATAAATGGCTCCAAGACGGTAGATGACATCAGCCTCATCTACATAAAACCACTTTTTCAGTACAGCTTTGGGGGTGGGGGTTGTTTTTATTTTTAATATAAATTGTCTTGTGTCTACACACAAATGATATTTTCCTCTTTTATACTTTCATTTTATTCTGCAGTAAGTAATATGCCTTGGCAGCACATAACTATTTTGGAAGGACTAATACTGCTGTAAGGTTTTGGATGCAGCCCCATTTTGAATTAACTATACTGCTTTAGGTAGTTCACCATTACTGTCCCACTATGCATTGCCTCACATCTGGATTGGTTTGTCTGGATACTTGTGTACACTCCACTAATTGGGGATTATCTTCAGAAGATGTCCCCTCTTTGTGTAAATGCTGGCCCACAGTCAAGCATGTCCACTTGCAACTCCTGGGAGCAGCAAATTCACAGATGATCTGTGCATCCATGTGGTTGTCAGGAGATTGTGACAGTTCTTACACTCTTGAGAGAAGAGCACGTTCACTTTTATTTTTCTGTAGTTACTGGAATGCCAAGCTCTATTTATGACTAGAGGAGCAAATGCAGGAGAGGGCATATTCCTGGGTCACAAGCCAGTGGCAGGACAAAGCCAAGTAGCTGCCCAGAATTACAAAAATGTGCTGTACTATGCATAGTATCTATGCTTACTCTCAGGAGCTGGATTGGATTTTTGTCTAAAAGGCCACCCCAAAACTCTGATTTATGTGGGACAGCTTGGCCAAAGCTCATGATGAAACAGAGATATCTTCAGAAACCACAAAGGCAGCAACAATCTCTGACCAGGAGGAAATTTCCTCTGACAAAATTTCTTTGGCAACATCCAAATGGTAAGGGCCTCCAGAGGAAATTTTCAGCAGTTACACATGTGGGGAGTGGGGAAGTGAGCCCCAAGCTTTGCTGGCCCGATCAAAGCAAGTCATGGACCGGATTGGGGCCACGGACTCTGCCTGGCACGGGGAGGAAGAGTCTCCATGTGGCTTTGCGCACTGTGGGGAAGTGTTCCCTGCATGCACTGTCCCCTGTCATTCCTACTGGCTGGGAATCCTGGCTAATGGGAACACTGGAGAGTGGTGCCTGCATGGAGAGCTTCCCTGTAATGTGCAGAGACACATGTAAGCCCCACCAAGAGCTCCACCAGGTAGGTGCCCCATCCTCTGCTTCCCCCCCTCCCAGCCAACTCCTGCACCTTCCCTCCCAGATCTCCACACCCCCACCCACCCACTCCTGAATGGTACCTCCCATCTAGACCTCCCTCAGCACACTCCCCATCAGCCACCTCCTGCACTCTGAACCCATTTTTTGTTCCACCCCAGAGCCTGGGACCCCCACAAAATCCACTAGTTCTGGGTCCCCCAGAAGAGTTAATCCAGGCCTGGGGATAAGCCCTGAGCCTTGGCATCTCCTCACTCCCTCATGTGTCTGGAGCTTGAGTAGAGTCTTTTTTCCTGCTTCTCAGTTGGGGGCCACATCTGTGAAGGTTTTTTCTCCTTCTCATTTGGTGGCCAGGTCTGTGCGGATTGGGGGTTTTGTTTGTTTGTTTGGCTTCTCACTTGTGTGTGGCTCCCAACTAATTTTTCTGTGGGTCAGTGGACCCCTAGTCCCCCAAAAGTTCCCAATCCCTGCCCTATATGCGTGACCTTGGGCTTTGAATTATTACATTTCATCCTATTTCTATTACTATAATTTAAAAGGTCATTCAGATCTTCTTGCATGATATTCTAGTCCTTCATACTGGCAATACCTCTCATGGGTCAGCTATGAATTTTATTTTACTCCCACTTTTTATATGAAAGTCAGTAAAATATTAAATTAGATTGGTCCCAAGGCTGATCCCTGAGGAACTCCAATAGTTATCTCCCTCAAGGCTATCAGTTCAGCTTTCAGTGTGACCTGTTGTAGTTGCCACTTTAACCAGTTCTTTATCCACCTTTCAATTCTCATATTAATTTCCGACTTCTCCAGTTTAACTAGAAATTTCCCATGTTGAACTGTATGAAATGCTTTACTGAAATCAAGTTAGATCAGATCTATTGCATTTCCTTTGTCTGAAAAGATCAGTTTTCTTCTCAAAGAAAGAGATCAAGTTGGTTTGGCACAATCTACCTTTCATAAAACCATGCTGTATTTTATTTCAATTATCATTAACACTTCTGTACTTAACTACTTTTTTTTTTCAAAAATTGTTCCAAGACCTTACATACAATTAAGGTCAAACTAACAGGAATGTAGTTTCCTAATAACTTTTTTCCCTTTCTGAAAAATAATAGTACTATTCTCCAGTCAGAGGGCATGACCACTGAGTTCATGTTCATTAAAAACCATGTGCCTGTTTAGTATTCTCGAATGAAGATAATCTGGGACACCCCAATTTAGTCCCATTAAGATGTTTGACTTTGACTTCCACCTTGTTTATGGTAATTTCTATTTCCATATCCTCATTCCCATTAGCCATTCTGCCACTATCCTTAAGATCTTTATTGCCTGTTTTTAACTATGCTAAAATTTTTGTTAGATGTTGGCCTATGCCTAGTTGATCTTTAATCTCCATTACATTCTCAGTGTTTCGTGGTCCTGCTTCTTTTTTCCTTGTCTTGTTCTTATATAGAAGTCTATAAAGCTTTTATTAATAATTTTATTATTGATTTTAATTCCCTTTGCAATATCCAACTCTGCTTGGCTTTTGGCAGTTCTCCCTTTATTCCTACACTGTTTGCCTTCCAAGAGGTAGCTCTCCTTGCTGACCCCCCGCCCCCCAATCTTCCATTCCTTGTAGGCTTTCTGCTTTCTCTCTGTTTGAGATGCTTGTTCTTCCAGCTTGGTCTGCAACCAAGGAAGCATTAAAAAAGATAGAGAATAAGACAGAGAATATCTTTTTGCATCTATATAACTCCATGGTACACCATATCTTGAATACTGCATACAGATGTGGTCTCCCCATCTCAAAAAAGGTATATTGGCATTGGAAAAGGTTCCAAAAATAGAAAAAATGATTAGGGGTTTGGAACAGGTGCCATATGAAGAGAGATGAAAAAGACTGGGAGTTTTCAGCTTAGAAAAGAGGAGATTAAGGGGGGATATGATAGAGGTCTATAAAATCATGACAGCTATGGAGAAAGCAAATAAGAACAAGTTATTTACTTTTCCCCATAATATAAGAACTAAGGGACACTAAACAAAATTAATAGGTAGCAGGTTTAAAACAAACAAAAGGAAGTATTTCTTCATGCAGCGCACAGTCAACCTGTGGAACGGCTTGCCAGAGGAGTTGTGAAGATTGGGACTTTAACAGGGTTCAAAAAAGAACTAGATAAATTCATGGTAGTTAGGTCCACCAATACTTATTAGCCAGGATATGTAGGAATGGTGTCCCTAACCTCTGTTTGTCAGAGGGTGAAAATGAATGACAGGAGAGGGATCACTTTAGGTCTACCTGTTCTGTTCACTCCCTCTGGGGCATCTGGCATTGGCCACTGTTGGAAGACAGGCTATTTGACCAGTGATCCATGCTCTTGTTACATCCCGACTGGATTACTGTAATACGCTTTACGTGGGGCTGCCTCTAAAGAGCCTTTGGAAACTTCAGCTGGTCCAGAATGCAGCTGCTCAAGTTTTAACTAATACTCGTTATACAGAGCACATCATGCCAATGCTCCGGCAGCTGCACTGGCTTCCAGTATGTTTCCAGGAACAATTCAAGGTCTTGGTTATGACTTATAAAGCCCTAAATGGTTTGGGTCTGGGGTATCTGAAGGACCGTCTTCTCCAATATGTACCTACCTGGGGATTGAGGTCAGCTGGGGAGACTGTGCTCAGTGTTCCCCCACTTATGGAGATAAGATTAATATCTACGTGGAGATGGGCCTTCTCAGCTTTTGCACCCAATCTGTGGAATTCTTTCCCCCGGGACATTCGCCTAGCGCCAGTGTTAGCATTGTTTCGGCATCAGGCTAAAGCCACCCTTTTTACTCGTGCTTTTATTGGTGTTTGAGTCTGTGTGTGCATTTCTCCTCTCGAGACATTTTTAGCAGGTTTTATGTCCCTCTGGGGTCTCGTATTTTAATTTTTTTGTATATATTTGTATTGTTTTTAAAAATTTTGTAAGTTGCCTTGAATATTTTAAATAGAGAGGTGGGGTAAAAATATTTTAAATCAATCAAATAAATACTTGGCTAGATGGACCTTTGGTCTGACCCAGCATGGCCCTTCTTATGGTCTAAACCCTTCCCTATGGTTTTCTTCTCCATTTCTTTGGGGTGCAAGCTCTAGCTAGTTTCTGCAACCTTGACTTAAAAGCAATTCCAAACCTCCTCCACATTCATATCCTTGAATGTTTCAGTCCAGTCCGCTTTCCTACCTAGTTCCCTTAATGTTAGGCCTTTTGAAATGAAGGACCCTAAATAGTTGATGTGGAATCATAACTTTGAATAAGGTAAATATTTCAAGTGTAAGAATGTGATCACATAGTAACTTGTTACTAAAGTAGTTAATTTTGTCCCATCCAAACTGACTGCATAGATCTGAAACCTCTCTGAGTTGTATAAAAACAGGATATGACTGTGGAAGCCATTTTGCAGTATATAATAGGACATAGGTCAATACTGAAATGCTTTTTTATATTAGCTCTATTGGCACATTTTCATTGTCTGCTGCACTTTGGAAGGAAAATCTGTTCTCATAGATCCCTTGAAGGTATTGTATTCTTTTCAGGTTAGTGGTGATGCATGATCAACTCTAAATGTGTGCGTGGTTCAACTTGATAGTATTCCTTGCAGATATGATTAAACAATGTGCCTTCTTAATGGATTTTAACTGAGTAGTTGTGAACAGATTGTTTATTGCATTCCTTGCATGAAGACATTTATAAAAGTCTTATTTGCACATGGCAAATAAAACAGCGAGGCAATACTCTCCCGCGGGACATTGCTAAGAATGTTTTAGCAAAGAAACAAATAGAACATGGAATTCAAAAACAGAGTTACATTAGCAAACAGAATTGTTAGGAATTAACATGGTGGTTTTATATGATGATCTTGGTATTTGAAAAAATAGTTGAAGGGTTGCTATACAACTATTTTATTAAAGAAAAAACATCGGTTCACACCTCTCAGCAGTACTGAAGTAAGGGTAGCAGTGCTACAAACTCTACCCCTAGACTTACAACATTTTAAGTAGCTGAAATAATTACAATTATGATTTTTAAAATCCTCTGACCATGACATTGATCAAAACAGATTGTGACTTTGGTAGGGACCTAATAATAACAACAGATGACGCTCACTATTGATAGATACAAAGTAACACAGAACAGAAGTGGGGTGTGTGTGAAAATCAGCTGCTCATATGCTTACAGGTTTCTAAAGTAACTCAGGAAATGTACCTGAGTCTTAGGACAACTTGATGAAAACTTCTGCTTAATGCTCAGATGTAGTTATTAAATTATTCAATGCCTTTCTGGTCACCACATCTCAAAAAGGATACTGCAGAAACAAAAGGGGCTCAGAGACCAGCACCAATGAATTAAGGGCTTGGGAAAACTCACAAAGGAGACTGACTGGGATTGTTTGCCATAGAAAGAAGACATCATACAAGTATATAAAATAACAAATGATGGAGAAGGGGGACTGGAAGCTCTGTTCTCCCTGTTTCACCACACAAACAAGGGAACAATCAGTGACACAGAAAGTAAATTCAGTACTGATGAGAATATTTTTTCACTCAGTGTGTAATTGGACTGTAGCACTAAGTCACAGAACATGATAGAGCTCAAGAACTTGGTAAGATTCAAAAGGATGGATAACAGTAACACTCAGCATTATAACAATAAATGAAATCAAGTTTTGGAAAGAACAAAATGCCTTAATCTTCAAGATTTAATACAGATCTCTAACTATTAGAATGAGACATTCATTGGGGTAGATTATCCCACTTCTGCCAACTATGAGGTTCTTGTATCAGCTCTGAAGCATCTGATATTTGCCACTGTCAGAGACAGGAGACTGGACAAGATGGACCATTTCATCCATTATGATAATTCCTATATTCCAACCTAAGGTATTCATAGTCATGTGGTAAGAAGTTAACCTTTTTATTAAAAAGCTCACTGTTCAAAATAGAAACAACCCTAAGAAAGTTCAAGATGAATCTAGTAGTTAAGCACTGTTAATTAGACATTTCTAATTACACACATAGAAGAAGGTTCAAATAAAGCAAAACACTAATAGAGACATTTTGCAAGGGGCCAGATTTGCCATAATATTACTTACCAGAGGGCAAGCCTTTATTAATTAAAAAAAATAAGCACAGTGACTTCAGAATGAGAAACCCAACTGCATTTTATTTATTTCATTTGCAAAATACGGAATCTTAAATCTCCCCATAGAAGTAAAAGAGGTTTCCTGGTAAGTTACATTTTACAACTTTAAGCAATAGTATATAGAAGTGCAAACAGGAGTGTGCTTCTATCTAATAAACTGACATTTCAGCTTCTAAAAAGGTGCCTGCCTGCTCTCTGAGTCTGGGGCTCCCTATTTTTCAGTAAATTAATATTTTCCGGGAAGAAATTTGTTCTCCGCATTTAATATTGGTATGAGAAGCGTGTGCACACCGACCACCATTTCTATAACAGCCTTAGCTCACACCAAATTGTTTGATACAAGGAAGTGAGTGATGAGTAAACAAACACCAACCATCAGCAGAAAAAAAATCCCCGTTCCCTTGGAAAAATGTTTCTGATATCAAGATGTTGAACCAACTCTCTGGTGGAATGCAATTATATTAAGGGCAAGCCCAAATTTATATAGCTATTCTAGAAGTTTGTCAGTCTTCATTTTGAGGCTTGTTTATGTGGTACAAGGTAGTTAGATATGGGACACAGAAGAAGACGGTTTAAGGGAGTTAGCTGGTATTTCTACTGGCCCCAATACATAACTTTAATAGTGCAAAAACAAAGTCAGTAGTTTACAATTTTAAAATATTCCTATTTCTGTTAAATTCTCATTCATTGAACCTGTGGTTCCAGATAACTTTTCACAAAAAAGCAGAGTGAAATATTTATACAAAGCCAAATAAATTACAATAATTTTCCATTCTTGTTAAATTGGAATATGAAACTGACATGCTAGTCTTTTATATAACCTTAAAAAGGAAAAGGAATTAAAAAGTCATTATTTTCTTTTGTGGGATAGAACCCTGGTTGCATTTAATATGCAGTATACATATGGTAATTCCATTTGGAGTTTAATCTGCACAGAAGTCAATATGAGCTAGCAACTCTCTATGCTGGCTTGTTGGATACTGTACTTTACATTTGGGACACTCAAGGAAGCTTTCATCAAGTAGATTTGAACGTTTCAGCGAAGGATTTTTGTCATTTAATGTCAACATATCTTCGAATGCTGCTTGCAAACCATTTGATGGTTCTACACATCCAAATTCTTGGAGTTTCTGAAAAAAAGTTTTCATTTGAAACTGTTATTTTTACTTAAATTTGGCAGCCTAAAACATACTATACAATACAGGGTACATCTGACAGCACAGTGATATCCAATGAATAGGTGATGTCTTACAGAAATAGTAATGCAAATTGGCTATACAACCTCAAATATTGCTAATAGGCTCTGGATGCCATTGTAGTTCCTAACTGGGATTTATCATGTATTTTAGTAATCGTGTAGCTGCAACAATTTTTAGCAGTTACACAGTTACTAAAGTACTCCCCGGGGGTGGGCCCAGCAGCCTGTGCACTCCCGGTCCCACTCCTGGGGAGCCCCCTACTACTCTGTACTGCTGCTTCTGTTACAGAGGCAGCAGTGTGGGGTAGTAGACAGAGCCAGTCTGCGAGGGGAGCTGGTTTAAAAATCGTTTCCCTGCCTAGATTGGTTCCCACTTGCCACCCCCTGCTGTGACATCTGATACAGCAGCCTCTGTCTGTGAGGGGCCCAAGCTTTCTGCAGACAGAGGCTGCTCTAGCATCCCATGAAGCAACCTCCGTCCATGGCAATCCTGGGCTTGGCATGGACAGAGACTGCTCTGCAGGAGCAGCCCCTATCTGCGGGGGATACAAGGCCCCTGTGGACAGAGGCTACTTCGACTCCTGCCTTGCCCACCCCTGGTGCCTCTGTGGGAGGAAGCAAGGGAGAGAGGGGAAGAGGTAGCTCTGTGGAGCCAGCTCTGTGCACATAACGGTTCCCATTTGCACCCCCCACACCGTGCTGATAGAGAGGTAGCAGCATGGGGAGGGGGGAAAGGCTGCTCCATTGGAGCTGATACTCCTGGGGAGCTGGCTTGAAAGCTGGCTTCCTGTATGTACCGGCTCCTGTCTGCCTCCCAGCAATGCTGCTTCTGTGGGAGACAGCAGGGGAGCAGGAGGCTCTGTGGGAAGCCAGCTTAAAAGCTCCCCACGGGCACCAGCTCCTGCCTCCCCAGACTTGCTGCCTCCATATCAGAGGCACCATGGGGGATGGTTGTGTGTAGTCATTTGGATTAATTGATAAGCTTAGGCTTATCGGTTAATGATTTAAATGGCTGTATGCCAACATCCCTAGTTCCTAACAATGCTTTTAACTCTTTTTGAACCTGACTAGATTTCACATTTAAGTACCTTTAAATTATAGTGTATATCATTTTTAGCTTCCCTGGCAGCAGCTCCACTCCCCACAATGTGCATCAAAATTGGCAACGGGGTTTTGTTCAGGTCTGTGTACAGCCCCCAGCTACAATCTCTCCAACACATCATCAAGCATCTACACTACAACATATCTTAGATGATGATTCCTTGTTCTCACAGACCTTGGGAGGCAGACCAATCCTTGTGTACAGATAGTGCCCCAACCTAAAACAAATGCTCACCACCAACTACACACCACACAACAGAAACACTAACCCGGGAACCAATCCCTGCAACAAACCCCACTGCCAGCTCTGTCCACACATCTACCGTAGTGACATCACAGGACTTAGTTACCTCAACCATATTATCAGGGCACATTCACTTGCACATCTATTAATGTGATATATGCCATCATGTGCCAGAAATGCCCCTCTGCCATGTACATTAGACAAACCAGACAGTCTCTACACAAAAGACTAAATGGACACAAATGAGACATCAGGAACAGTAACATCAAAAAACCAGTAGGAGACGACTTTAACTTCTCTAGACACACAGTAATAAGGATGTTAAATTGCAGTTATCTGGCTAATCATGTAGTCAATACAATTTGTATTACCTATATGATTAGTCGATAAGGATCACTTTGTGGAGCCGCAGTGGGGATATCCCAGGAGGAACAGTGGAGGGGGCAGGGCAGCACTGCGGAGATGGTGCTGGGGGGAGCTGGCTTTTACGCTGGCTCCCATTTCCCCACTAGCCCATTTCCCCACTAGCCAGCACTAGCTCTTGTTTTCCCCACCCATTGCTGCCTCTCACAGAGGCAGCAGGGAGGTGGGGTGAAGAAAGTAGTTGATACTCTAGTTGACTATTCATTTACATCCCTACACAAAGTAACAGAATTAAAAGTTGCCATGCTTGAGCAAAGAAACTTCAAAAATAGACTGCAGCATGAAACAGCTGAGCTGGAATTCATATGCAAACTTGACACCGTCAGAATGGGTAAGAACAGGGACTGGCTCTCTCATTACAAAAAGGAATTTACCCCATTAGGTATTCTCACCTTCTTATCAAGTGTTGGAAGTGGGCTGCATCCATCCTGACTTAATTAGCCTCATTAACACTCTCATTTCTATAGGTATGTACAGGCAGTCCCCGACTTATGCGGATCCGACTTATGTCGGATCCGCACTTACGAACGGGGCTTTTCTCGCCCCGGAGCTCGCGGGCAGCGGGACCGCCCAGAGCGCAGCGGTCCCGCCACTGCGTCCTCTGGGGCGAGAAAAGCTGCTCCGGGTCTCCCTGGTGCGCTGGGGGGGACTCCCCAGTACAGCAGGAAGACCCGAGCAAAGCCGAACAGGCGGCGGGACCCCACTGCCCGTGCGGCTTTGCTCCTTTGCCCTGGAGGAAAGCCACACAGGTGGCGGGGTCCCCTGCCTCTGCGGCTTTGCTCCTGTCTCCCTGCTGTGCTGGGGGGGAAGTCCCCCCCAGCACAGCAGAGAGACCTGAGCAAAGCCGCACAGGCGGCGGGACCCCGCTGCCCGTGTGTCTTTGCTCCTTTGCCCCGGAGCAAAGCCGCACAGGCAGCGGGGTTCCCCGCCTCTGCGGCTTTGCTCGGGTCTCCCTGCTGTGCTGGGGCAGACTCCCCCAGCACAGCAGGGAGACAGGAGCAAAGCTGCAGAGGCGGCGGGACCTCTGCTCCTCCGCGGCTTTGCTCGGGTCTCCCTGGTCTGCTGGGGGGGGGAGGGGACGCAGCTAGTGCGCCCCCCCAACCCCAGCAGACCAGGCTTTTGTTGCGGGACGCCTGGGGTAGAGCAGCTGGGGTGCTGCCGGGTTGGTCCTGCGGGGACCTACCCGGCAGTGCCTCAGCTGTTCTGTCCCAAGAGTCCAGATTCAGCCGCTGTTGAAACTGATCAGCGGCTGATTCCAGGAAGCCGGGGGCAGAGCAACTCTGCCTAGGGCTTCCTGTAGTCAGCCGCTGATCAGTTTCAGCAGCGGCTGAATCTGGAGCCAGTTCCGACTTACATACAAATTCAACTTAAGAACAAACCTACAGTCCCTATCTTGTACGTAACCCTGGGACTGCCTGTATAAATCCCTGGCAAACTGAAGCTTTCGCTGCATGCATCTGAGGAAGTGAGCTGCAGTCCATGAAAGCTTATGCCCTAATAAATTTGTTAGTCTTTAAGGTGCCACAGGACTCCTCATTGTTATAACACATACCGCTATTTCCACTGTAGTAACTGAATTAGAGGGAACAGCAGCCAGCTAAGGAAGACTGGGTATATGCAATTAACCTAATAAGGAATGTACAAAACCATGACCAATAATCAGCTTCAAAAAAATTCAAATTTAGGACATATAATGAGGACAAGGAGCACTTCAGGAGAATCACATAGGCTGGGGTTTACTATTTTACTCTGACTCCTCAGTTTTTCTACTGAGTAATTTACAGGCTTTGGAGTTTTTTCTCTCACTGATGAGTGCAAGCAGGTCCATCACTTACAGGAGTTCCAGGCATATGTATAGAAGTAAAACCCCTGCTGAAGGCAGACTTCTTGAATTCAGCCGTAATGCATTCAGCACTCACCAATGGCTCCAGTCGTGTTATTTGCTCCCTTGCCTTGCGCAGTTCTTTAAGAACTTTATTCAACTGATGCTGCAATTTCTGGCGATCAAGCTTTTCATTCTCAAAATCTGTAGTGCACATTTGGATCTGGTAAATCCAATGAGAAAAAAAAAAGTTACAGAGCTAGAACTACAGAATACAAATTCCTATTGGAGATAAGTTTCAATTTTTGACTGTGGTTGTACATTGATCTATTTAATTTTAAGCTACAATACAGTACTCTAAAGAGGCTGAAAATGGCATTGGTAACCTTGTGGCACTAGTAATCAGGATTGTTGTATGACAGCATGGCAATATGGATGGGAAAGATACCCCACTTTTTAGGGATAGTGTTGTGCAATGCATAAAGCCAATGGTGCAAGCATAACTCCTATTAATATTCATGATATCTGCACTTGCATATTGTAAACATGCTTTCCATATATAGAATTTTAAGGAGACACAAGACTAAGGAGTTTAATAAGATACTACCCTGTAACAGAGAGATTTGATACAAGGCCACTGGAAATATACAGATGTAAAAAAAAAAAAAATCAAAACAATATATAAGTGTAGAAAATAGAAGAATAGGTCATTAGCTAAAGAAAAGCATCCTGGACAGAATTTAATCCAATCACTAGTAAACAATGTCAATATGCAAAATGATATTAGAAAGGAGCTGAGTACTAAGATAACAATATTAGTCAAAGGTTCCCCCAAAATGAAAGCTGTGTCCAGAACAGGTATCTTGACCTTTGATTCTAGTTTCCTGTGTTCCACAAATACCAGTCCTCCTCTTAGTAATACTGATTACTCCCTCAGGCATAACATTCTCAAGCAGCCATGTTTACTCTGTCCCCAATAACTATTTCTTGTGTGGTCATTAGATAGTAAATAGCTGAAAGTGAGTGTTTCTCTTTGGGAATGAAACAGTTTTCTATCAGGACATAATACAAGTATGTAAAATAAGTCTTTATCATTTCTAAAAACATTAATTGCCTCCTATCCATTACTGTCATCTAAAACATGGGTGGGCAGACAGCCTCTATGGGCTGGATTTGGCTCGCTACGCTCGTGGATCCGGCCTGTGGTTGCCTTGCCACTCCCCCATCCTAGGTCAATTGAGACCTGGCAACGGGGGAAGCGTGTGAAGTCCTCTCCCCAGCGAGGGGCACCAGCACCAGAGGGAACTGACATCTGTTTTAAAACAGCTGGCAGTTTTCTCTAGCCACTGCACACCTCTGGTAGGGCAGGGGGCGAGAGACTTTGCATGCTCTCAGACTCTGTTAAAAACAGCTGGCAATTCTCTCTAGGTGCTGGAGAGCAAAGACTTCACACACTCTCTCACCCCCAGGCCAATCAGGGGAGCAAGAGAAGTCGCATGGTGCCGCTCCTTTCACCCAAGGCCTTGCCCTTAGAAAGTTGTGAAGTAGCTCCCTTTTCAAAATGATTGCCCACCCCTAATGTAAAACCTGGGGAACAAGACTGTTTGCACCAAATTCAGTGGTAGAAGCAGAGACTCCAATAGGCCAGGAGTTCATTCAATGTCCCTACACGCTTCTGTTTTCATTGGTTGGATGGTTTTCATTTTGTTAAATGTTAGAAGTTGAATACATTTCATCTATATTTTAGGTCTAATGTTTGAGTTGGTGCACAAAGTTCTGACAATAAAAATGCTGCAGTTTCTCTTTACACAGTGTTATAAATCAATGTGTCTATTGGAAGAGATGTTAAAGTCTTAAATGTTTGACTATAAATATACTACAGAAGACCATATGGCACAACCTTTGGTTAGAAAATAGAAACTACTGCCACCTCAACATTTTTATCAAAGTGAAACAAGATGATGTTGAAAGACATCCATACTGCAAACTTGACATTACCAATCTGTTAAACTTAGGTTCTAATACCACAAAGACCATTTTCTAACCAGTATGTGGATGCATATATTAATCTCTCTCTCTCTCTCTCAAACATACATACACATACACATCCCTGAATTTAAAACAGTAAGTTGGAGGGAAGTTTAGACAGCAAGAAGAATCCAGGGAAATACAACGAAGAATTATTGATATACAGTAGAGTCCGGATTATCCGACCTTCAGTAATCCAACATTCCGCTTTATCCGACATAGCTGCCCTGCGCTATGCCACATGCAGCCTCCCTGGCTGAACAGGCTCCAGCAGTCTCCTGCGGGTTGAAGCCTCCTGCCAGCGCCGCTTCGTCCCCATCCATGCCTGGCCCTGGCCCCTTCCCTCCCTGCAGCTCCTGGGCGCGGGCCGGTAGAATGGCCCCACTTGCTGCCTCGTCACTCTCCTGGCGCCGCTTCGTCCCCGGGAGCTGCAGGGAGGGAACGGGCTGGGACCAGGCAGGGACGGGGACGAAGCGACGCCGGCAGTAGCGGCATTAGTGGCACCAGGAGAGCGACGGGGCAGTGAGCGAGGCCATTCTCCTGGCCCACGTCCGGGAGCTGCAGGGAGGGGGAGGGAAAGGGCCAGGGCCAGGGCCAGGCAGGGATGGGGACCAAGCAGCACCAGCTACAGTAGAGTCCCTATTATCCAACATTTTCAGTAATCCAACCACCTGTCAGTCCTGTTTAGGGCAGATAATCGGGACTCTATTGTAATTGTTTTGTTGCAAAAAGAACAGACTTTGTTTATTTTTAGAGAGCATTGAAATGAGTCGAGGTTTTAAAGATAGACTATTACATTTTCATTTTAACTGACATTTATATTTGACTATTTATTATATAAGTCTGCCTGAGGTACTGTATTACCTTTCTTTGTTACAGATTTACTCTAAATATTTCAGTGATGTAAACAGTCAGAACAAGAACTTATTTCTTTGAAGAGGTTGAAGGGAGAAGTTGTTTATAGAAATAGAGTTTATTTATGCAACAGCATAGGTTTAAGATTGCAAGGAAGTGTCCATATGATTTCAGAACAGCTTTAAAGCAAAAGTGATTTTATTCAAAGCCTGTGTGTAATTAGTAAGCCTGCAGTTAGACTGAACTTACCACCCAAAATGTTGTCCTACAGACTACAGCAATAATAGGGAAAGCATCAGCTACCAGTTCTTAACCTGTACTTTGAGGATGTCATATTTTAAAAAACCATATGTACATAATAAAATTTAAGTATTTTAAGAGTCACATGGATTAATATGCCTAATTAAATCTACTACAACTTTAGAGTACAATTTGGTACCTGTTGTTCCAGCAAGGCTATCCTGGTGTGTTCTTCTTGTTGTTTTAACAAAGATTTATGGAACAGTTGGACCTAAAATGTGGATAGAAGGCATTTGTAACCAAAAACTTCCGCGAATAGTAATTATTAAAGCTCAAAGAATAACTGACTTTTTTTAATAACAGGATTAACTGGAAGATTACATATTCCAGTGCTACAAGAAATCTCTCATACATAGTAGCCAAGCCAAATGAACTTCCCTCAGCTCTTCTTCAGTGAAATGAAGTACCCCTGAGGGGAAACAAATTTTCTGAAAGTTTTTCTTGGTGATTAAGATCTAAATCAATATCCACTGGAATTAATGGAAACACTTATTGACTTCAACAGGTTTTAGATTAGGCCCTCAGAATACAGGTCATTATCTCCATGTTGCTATGTGCAAACGTTCATCTTCCAAGTAGCAGGACCAGTACCTGGGTAATAGTCACAAGTAGCAGCAGCAACCAACAAGCAGTTTACCCTCAATAACTCATACAGCTAAACTCTACAGAATTCTCTTGGCCCCCCAGAATCCAGATGCCAGTTGCTTACTTCAGCAGCTTCCATGCTTGTCCAAGCTCACACCCAGATTTGCCTCTTTTTGGACCTTACATATAGTTTGCATCAGGTCCATAGCTCCTCCTGTTCTAAGGTCCAAAGGGAATCCAGATGTGAGCAGTCAACCAGTACAAAATAGTGCTGCATCGTGTACAAGGAAACCAATTTACAATACCTAAAATCTGATATGGATGAGAGCATTTCAGCGGGGCTGGCCAAAGCATAAACTAGTCACAATAAATTACTTTCAACTTGAATTGTGCTTTGCATAATGACTATCACAAAAAGTTTAGTCTTTCTCAATTGTTTTATCAATTGTGCACATAAGATGTTTGGTGCAGGCATATAGCTTTCCATAAAATATATCAGTGGAGTCCATACCTATCACGTTAACTAGTACTTCTGTCAAAGAATTGTCCTTTCGCAAGCAATGTTCCCATAGGGAAAACGTGCTAGAACAAAATAGTGAAGTGTTATGCCAAAAGGCCATAGAAAGTATGGCGATGGGCACAGTGTAAGAAATGAGATAGGTCAGTGTTTCGCAAACTATGGGTCACGGCCCGCTACCGGGCTGTGGGAAAAAAATACCAGGCCTCAGCGTGGCTGCCAGGGTGTTCCGGGCTCCTGGACTGCCCGTGCAGCGCCGGGTTCCCCAAGCCCTCAGCCGGGCTGGGTGGATGCAGCCATATGTTTCAGGCTCCCGGCAGAGGCATAGTGAGGGTTACCAGATGAGCTCTTATTGCTGACTGTGGAGGGTAGAGGGAGGGTTGGATATGGGCTGCAGGGAAGCAGGGTCGGGGCAGTGGAGCTGACCGGGGTAGATAGGGAGGGGAACTGGTCGGCGGAAGCAGGGCTGGCTGGGGGAAATCGGCTGGCAGAAGCAGGGCTGGCTGGGGGGGGCGGGAGCAGTGGGGCTGGCCAGGGGAGATCCCGGGGAGAACTGGCTGGCGGGGGCAGTGAGGCTGGCTGAGGGAGACAGGCCTCTGTAGCTGGCTGGGGAACCGGCCGGCGGAAGCAGGGCTGGCGGGGGCAGCAGGGCTTGCCAGGAGACAGCGGGAGAGAATTGGCTGGCGGGGACAGCGGGGCTGGTCCAGGGCGGGAGGGAAAGGTGGGCGGGGAGGGGGGAGGTAATCGGCCAGCGGGGAGTGGGACAGTTCAGGGCGCACGAAGATCCTGAATAAAAATGTAAAAGCAGTGCCTTTTAAATATCCCCACTGCTGACAGTGAGGTTTAAAGGCACTGCAATGTGTCAGAATGGAAAGAACCTGGTGCAGTCACCATCAGGAATGAGAATATGGATAAAAAAATTC
Organism: Pelodiscus sinensis; assembly: GCF_049634645.1. Classification (NCBI taxonomy): domain Eukaryota; kingdom Metazoa; phylum Chordata; order Testudines; family Trionychidae; genus Pelodiscus; species Pelodiscus sinensis. The sequence continues at coordinate 41,973,793 of NC_134718.1, forward strand.
CAAAGATGGTGTCAGCTTTCTGAAAATAAATGAGCCCCTTTTCAATACACGATGTGGTGGTGCACAAAGCTTTGCTAAAGCTAGTCCTGGGGGTTTTGGGAGGACCAAAACCAACGTATTTGCATATTTGTCATTTGCTTAATGAATATGCAAATATATGTTACCAGTCCTCCAAAAGCTCGTGAATGAATTTACTGGTTCCCGTGTCAAAAAGTTTGGAAACCCCTGAGATAGGTGATTTAAGTATTCAGTATATAACAATAGATTTTAGTAAACACTGGAGGATATTGAATCACTGAGCTTAGGTAGTGAAGCCAGGTTAGCTGCTGTGAAGTATTCTCTCCAAGGGAGAGAAATAGTTGGTCTGGCATTTGCTTCATACAAGGTTACCTTTGTACGTAAATTGTATCTGGTGAATTTTTAAAGATTCTAATAATAGATGGCAGTAAAGAAAGTGTTAGGGAGTATTTTATGAGGCTTTTGGTGCAAATCCAAAAACTGCAGAATGACAACACCTTTAATCATTAAAAAAAAAGAGAACTCTAAGAGTTTGTATGCTTAAAACAATGCAGTGGCACAGCTGCCATGGAGGGCTTCTCCTCTCCATGTAAGGACTCAACCTTCCCAAGACGTGGAAGTTAAGTTGATGGGGCAATTATCCCGTCAACCTAGCATTGTCTTACTGGTGGTTTAGCTGGTCTAAATACTTTGCTCAGAGGGTGTGGATTTTTCAGACTCCTAAGTTATGTACACTAGGGCCAGATATCTGCAGAAAACAGTTATTGTTAAAGTAAAATAGTTTCAGACCATTATGACCCTCTTTTGTGCTTAAGGAGTTGATATTTTTAATTTAGCTCTTTGCTAATGTATTTAAACTCGCATATGGGATCCACTTACCTGAGATAAGAGATCTTCAGTCTTCTTCTTTTCTTCTTTGAGCTTTTCTCTGATAGTTTCATTCTCTTGCTTTAACCTCTGTATTTTATCTCCTTTGATTTTGTTTTCATCTTCTAGATTCTGCATAGCAAAATTGCATTGTGACTGCAATACGCTATTTAAATGCATTACTTCTCGTTTTGTTTCTTCATGTTTCTTTTTGAATTCATTAAGTTCAGATTTCAGTTGGGTTATAGTTTGTCTTTCAGTGTCAAGATCATTCTTGGCAGTCAGTAAAAGTCGGTCATAATATTTTTGTTTTTCTTCTTGGAGGTAACCTTCACAAGACAGAAATCATGAGGCAGTGGTTTTCTAAATGATTCTATGCCATACCTACAGGTAGTGTTATGCAACCCATATAGTCTCTGGTTTCTGGGATGCTGAAAGGTGTCAACCCCCAGCATAAATTAGAATGACTTCTGATGCTGCTCTAATTTACAGTAGTATCCTAGAGCTGTTTCTAGAGCAGAGTGAACCAGACTCCTTATAGTGCTTAGTGTTACAGGCACATCCCCACTAATCCTAACATGGAAAATGGAAAGATTTATGAAAGAGAACTGCACTGAATTGCTTATGTTGGCCTCATGCAATTCCTGTACTAGAGGAATTTTCCCACAGCTTCTTGTATGGCTCCTATACATTAAACACACTGTTATAGGGGGAGTGGAGTGGTCCCCACCATCAACTCAGGAGTCTCAATTCTGGATTTAGGTTTCCTGATACAGAGGCTGCAAAACTCTCACAGTTCAGTTAACTGCTAGGTCAGCATTAACGGGGCAGAGCATGAGCCAGGCCACCTATTGGCTATCACATGCTGCCCTCCTCAGTTCCTCCTTGACACTAGCTGAAGGATCTTGTGGTTCTGTGATCTAGACTGCTGCAGTGCAGAACACACTCTTTGATTGTAAGTGCCAGCTTCCTACCCAAGACCTATTGCTTAATTCAGTTCTTGAAAGGTGTCCCAGACACTAGTTGCCCAAGAACAAGGCTTGCTAACCAGGGTGAACATACCAGTATGGTTACACTCACTCCTGAAAGCCAAATCCTCTTTGACTGAAAAAGGAATAAAGACTGTTGTGTACTTTTTTGTACATTGTATTTAATAACTAATTCAAAATGTGATTTACTATTAAGGTTGATCACATTGTAGCAACAATAGCTATTGATCATATTTAACAAATCCCACAGCACTTATCAAATCTTTTTACTGAAATGCATTTGACTTGTTGGTTTTTAAAATGGCAAAGATTGTCTTTTGCTTTACACATGCTACTGTGATCAGGGCTGCATTATGACTTTCGTGGGCCCTATGCACTTTTGCCTTCGTGGGCCCCTTCTTCCAAAATATATTAAAAATTATATTTTACGACTGCATTGGTATAAAAACGAATATAATCCAGGCTGGATTATATTCATCTTTATACCAACGCAGTCGAAAAACATTTTCTTCGACCCTAAAAGTTCATTTTTTCTCTTCTGATTTTAAAAGAAATTAAAACATTTTCATGGGCCCCTAAAAGTATCGTGGGCTATAGGCACTGTGCCTAATGGATAAGTTGGCCCTGACTGTGATGGGGTTCTGGGATTATTCTTCAGAAATTTAAACTTCCCTCAGCTTTTAGCCTGCTTCATGGGAGGAGTTTCTGCTTTCCACCTCTCCTTCATAGGCTCAATCTGACCTCTCTCCAGAGTTCTCCCAATGCTGTCCTCTGCTGCAGTTTATGGTTGCCATCAACAGCCTGTGCAGAATGAAACTGACCCAAATGTCAATTTCAGTACTGCCCTCAAGGATCTATAAAACCAGCAATGGAAACTTACAGTGCTAAAGCTGTCTGTCTACAACCTGAAGACCAGAACAGTGCATTGGTTCCAGCTTGGTTTGGCTTTGAAAAACTCTCATCATGCATAAGGGCTAGAACATTTTCTTATTTAAAATGTAGTTTCTGCAGCAGATGACACACCCTGAAAACTCTTCTATTTGCCTGGATTTTTCACTTCCTAGCTCAAGTTAGCTTTGGGTGGGATATCTGCTTTGGCAGTACAAAAAGGAAGCTACTCCTGGATTCCAGTTGAGGGTTCTATCATATCCATTGTAGGGATGTTAATGGTTAACCGGTTAACTGGTGGGGGCTCGAGTAGCTCCCCCTCCCCCGCTTACTGTGAGTAGGGGCTGCTCGAGCACTGCAAGGCCTGCTGTGGGCAGGGGCGCTCCATAGCAGCAGGAATAGCCTCCATCCATAGCTCCAGCAGCTCTCTGGCGGGCAGGGGGTGCCGCTCCAGCCCAACCAGACTGGAATGGCCTCCCTTGCCTACCCCCCCATTTAACTGTTTAACGTTTAACCAATTAACTAATTAAATGGGATTTTGTATGCCTGTGTTTAATGCAGTGGTTCTCAAAGTGTGGTCTTCAGACCATCTTGTATGTGGGCTGTGGGCTTGAGGCTCACTTCCCTCCTTGAAGTGGAGAACCTGCACTGATGCTCCAGCCCTGTGTCCTCCCTCTTCCCCAACAAAGTTGGAGCACCAGCGCCTACTTCCCGCTGGGAGAGGGGAGCCTTCCTGTTATGGGGGTGGGACAGGATCCAGCATGTGGGAGACAGGATCCAGCATGTGCTGCTGCTTCCCCTGGCTGTGGGAATGGCAGTGCAGGAAATTGCTCACCTAGAGGCTTCCCCACTGCTCCCATTGGCTGGAATCATGGCCAATGGGAGCAATGGGGGGTGGCGCAGGTGGCATGGAGACAGGAAAATGCCCCTCATTTCTCTCATGCTCAGACCCCACACCTCCACCCCATTCCTGCACCTTCCCAACCAGACTCCCTACCCTCAGAGTCCACTCTATTACCCAACCTTGCAGCCAGAGCCCCTACCTTCAGTCCGCTCCTTCACCCAGCCTCCCAGCCAGACCCCGTAACTTCATCCCCTCCTGCACCCATCTTGTCATCATGAATGGTTGGCTGGCGGTCCGTGGAAAGGTCTGTGTTGAGTGGGGTGGGCCATGGGCCAAAAAGTTTGAGAACCACTGGTCACATCCCAGTCTTAAGTTTTTTAAGCAGCAGCAGCATGAAATTAACAGGCGTGATCATTTTACTGCTTCCCATAGGGAATTCCACCAATGAAATCAATACATGGTGATTTTCACTATGATCTAATTTAGCAACATTATGAAAAAAGCAGCAATGAACTTGCCTGAAGAGTGAGTTACATCAGTTTATAGTTTGTTCACATTTGTAGGGTTATAGGCTCATTTACCAATGATTAATTGATTTTTTAAATATTTTCCAATCTACTCCAATATTTTACTAGTCCTATTGAGTCAAAATTTAGTGATATGATTTGAAAATTCAATTCAAAGGGAAGGTACAATTATAGGAAATTATCCATTTAATCTATTATTCTGAACAGAAAAATCCTGAAAAACTGAAAAGTGGCATGCTTAGCTCAAGACAATGGATACTATAGAACACCATTATAGTATTCATAATAGAATATTCAAATCTGGTTTTCCCAGTAGTGTGTAGTGCTGAGAGAACTTCAACCAGTTTTAAGGAACCAAGTGCAATCAGGTAGTCTAACCAAAGTACTTTTCATAAATACTGCAATCAGTCCTGTATTTAGGGAGTCTGTTTGGTGCCTTTTAAAAAAATCTCAAATGTGTTCAATCTGTAAGCAAACTAATACTAAATTAAATTTGGATACAAATATGTTGTGAAAAAAATCTATGTGCAATGTAACTACTTTATAGAGCACCAAGAATTCAAGTACAGGTGTACAGGCAGTCCCCGGGTTACGTACAAGATGGGGACTGTAGGTTTGTTCTTAAGTTGAATCTGTATGTAAGTCGGAACTGGCTTCCAGATTCAGCCGCTGCTGAAACTGACCACCAGTTCTGACTTACATACAGATTCAACTTAAGAACCCCAAGCGTCCCCAAGTCAGCTGCTGCTGAAACTGATCAGCGGCTGATTCCAGGAAGCCTGGGGCAGAGCAACTCTGCCTCGGGCTTCCTGTAGTCAGCGCTGGTCAGTTTCAGCAGCGGCTGACTTGGGGACACCTGGGGCAGAGCAGCTGGGGTGCTGCTGGGTTGCTCCAGTAGCACCGCTCCTGGGCGCTACTGGACCAACCCAGCAGCACCCCAGCTGCTCTGCCCCAGGCATCCTGATTCAGCCGCTCCTGAAACTGACCAGCAGTGGCTGAATCAGGACGCCTGGGGCAGAGCAGCTGGGGTGCTGCCGGGTTGGTTCAGTAGTGCCCAGAGCGGCGCTGCAGGACCAACCGGCAGCACCCCAGCTGCTCTGCCCCAGGGTCCACAAGCCTGGTCTGCTGGGGGGGGCACACTAGCTGCGCCCCCCCCAGCACACCAGAGACACTGGGAGCAAAGCCGCAGCGGCAGCGGGGTGCCGCGCCTCTGAGGCTTTGCCAGAGCAAAGCCTCAGAAGCGCGGAAACCCGCCGTGGCTGTGGCTTCGCTCCCGGTGTCTCTGGTCTGCTGGGGACCGTCTCCAGCAGACCACCGGGAGCAGCTTTTCTCGCCCCAGAGGTCGAGGTGGCGGATCGCTGCCTGCGAGCTCCGGGGCGAGAAAGCCCCATTCGTAAGTGCGGATCCGACATAAGTCAGATCCGCGTAAGTCGGGGACTGCCTGTACTGTTTTTTTAGAACAGATTGTCATAATTTAATGGTATCTGAACTGCTGCTTAATATTTAAAAGACCTGAATCAATATTCAAGTTTTAAAAATGAAAATCTGTTCTTGGATTAACCAGGTTATGTAGCAGTATAGGTAAGTGACAGACCCTAATAATATTCCACTGATGTGAAGAAGTCATGATTTCATCATGAGAATTAAATTTCACATTTCATTTATGCCAGGAAAATAAACTGAGTGCAAATGCATAGGAGGTCCATAATCTCTCTTTGACAAAAGGGCCCTGCTTTCTAATATTAAAAGTCAATGAATGCATCTGTTTGAAGCAATGCTAATGTGGCGCTCTTCTGCAGTGCTCCCTTTAATTTGGACTGTGTGCCACAGCAAAGGAGTACTCCGAAAGCTCCCCCATGCAAGCTAACGCCCAGAAGGTTTTGTTTTTTTAACAAAGGAAAAGGCATCTTTGAAATGCACAGTTGAAAGGAATAAGTCAAACAATTTCTGAGTTTTGATAAATAGGAAGAGATGGCACATGCAGCATGTAGAAAGTAGATACAGAACATCCTAGTGATCTTTGGTTCCAAATATTTTTTGTAGTTTCATGTCAAATTTGAGATAAATTGGAAGCTGCACAATTCTTGTCTCTGCTCCATTCTCTTGCATCAGCAACTATTTACCTCTCAAACTGATCAGCTATGCAACTGAGATCAGTCAACTATCAGCTGTGCTTTTAACATCCCTCTTACCCTTTAGCTTATCAGGTATTTGGTCACCTCCTGCAAGATAGCTAATTTTACTGCTTCTCAACAAAGCCATTCCTGAAGACAATAAGTAAACCAGTAAGAAAAGCTATTCGTGTTGGAAGTTTTTATAGTTATGTCACATGTAGAATATAATTTCTTGACTTTTTTTTATTTCCCTCTCCAATATGTTTGAGAGCTGATCTCTTCAGGTGATTGTGCACCCAAATCTTGACAACATATTTCCTCCCATTCAATATCACTTTTTCAGTCAGGTAGAGCTCTAGCACCCTTAGTAACAAGGGCCTCCTCTTGGTGAGGAACAGGATTTTTGGACATGCTCTCTGATGGCTACACTATTAGTTTCTGTGGCCAATCTGGTTGGAAATACCCTAGGCAGTTCCTCAAACCATAGTCAGTTTATGTTTACTTGCTGCACTTTTATACATGTTTTCCTGCCACAGAGAGGTAACCTGCTATAGTCTGCTTTATGTAAGACAGACATGTTGATAATGTAAGTCAGACTGAATGAGATCTACTCTTACTCTACTTTTCTTTCCCCCAAACAGGTGTACTTGTCTTCTTTAAGAGCTGTAGCACTGCAAGTGTACAACTCCCAATATTCAGTTATAGATACTAAGAAAAGTGCTGCTTTCAGCAAAGTCCATGCCAAGACAGCATCCTGAGATAGTAGTTCTCAAAACACAAGTGTACTCAGTGAAGCTCTCATCAAGGCACAGTGTGTACCTTGGGATATCGAATTGAAGTTATAGGAAGGAGTAGCTTAACCAATTACAGGAACATGGGTAGGAAAAATGACAGGGATATCACATTTGTTCTCTGGGGAGGGATGGACTTTGTTTCATGAGACGGTGTGGGGTTTGGAGCTTGTTTAAGACACACAATCACAGTAGATTTCTAAGTGATATCAACAGGATGTTTGTTTGCACAAAGGTCAATAGGTCAAGCATGGCATCCTTGATTCAATACTTTAGCACTCCCTTCAGGGATCAGAATTATTATTTTCTTTCTTTATTTCTTTTCCTACCCTCTCTTTGAGTCTTCATGCCTTTCTCCTCTCCAGTTCTTCCCATCTCCCAGGCCCATGGATTTTACCCAAATTCTTCCTCATTCCAATCACAAAAACAAATGAAATAGCAGTAACTTTCTAAATGTCAAAAGGCTTTAGAGTCAACATCTTAGGAAGCTTAACTGGCGGAAAAAATAAAGGAAAGTTGACATCACACCTCCTTTGTTTTAAGCTGCCCACAGTTAGAGAAAGCAGTACAACAGTTAAACTGGATTCATATTTTTAGTGTTTTCTTTGTTTGCTCAAAAGTGCCTGACTGGGTTGCTAGCAGAGGTGGCATATGTTTCAGTGTCTCTAACCACCGTATCTGCTACATGGACACAGGCCTAAGTTTCAGCCAATGTTTGAGGTATAGTCCACCCTAGATTTTTAGAGTTCCAGATCATGCAACTACCAGTGAATAGGGGGTGGTCAACACACATTTTTTTGTGCTGTAAAAATGTTTAGTCCTTAATTTTGAAAACGCTTCCTGCAAGTCATCTTTTACAATGTGTATTTTAGAAAATTAAATCCACACCTAAGCAATGACTCTTCAATGCATTCACAATACTGGTTGGGAGTGTAACGTGCAGAGCTGGTGGCATGATGACGTTTGCTTAAAGGAACACTATAATGCAAACAAAAAAGATGCCAAGTTAATGTCAAGATCAAGTCCAGCTAGAAGTCTGATTGCTGACATTTAATGGCAAGTTTACTCTTAGCAATAAAAAGTGTTTTCTTAGCACACATTGAAGAATAGCAAGAAATTCAGATGATTCAGTTTTGAGTGTGATAGCAATGAACTCTTGTAAATCTGGTAAGCACAATCCTTTTCCTCATCTTTCAGCATGAAGGAACTGAAATGATTAAGAAAGCCTTACATTCTATCATTAAATTAGGGATTTTATTTTGTTTCAGTTCTCTGACTTACTCTATCAAATGTCATAATATAACTCAAGAGACAAGGTAGGAGAAGTAAAATCTTTTATTGGCCCCATTCTTTTGGTGAAAGACAAGCTTTCAAGCACCAGAAAGCTCTTCTTCCAGTTTGCTATGAAGAGCTCTGTGGTGCTTGAATCAAATCCTCTTTCACCAACAGGAGATCCAATAAAAATATTACTTCACCCACACTGTCTCTCATATATCCTGGCACGCAACACTGGTACAGCAACAGTGCAAACATAATAGAACTCATTTTGTCCTCTTCTGAAGGAAAGTTTAAATCAATACCTTCTGCAGTGGCCTCTTTTGCCTGCTGTTGGTTAACTGTTTCTAACTGCTGCTCAAGTTCAAAGATCCTTGCCAACAGTCCCCTGACATATGTCTCACGCTGCTGGTCATATAACAGCCATTGCTGGTTTTTCTCCAGAGCCTTCATACAGGAGAAAAAAAATGTATTAGTCACATTTTTAAAACATTACCAATCCCATTTTCTTTCCAATAATCAACAATACAGCCAAGGAAAACTAGTTAATATCTAGTCTATAAGATCTATTAACTTTCTCACATTATGTAATTTCAATTTTATATTCACATCTCTGCTGTCTGTCATATAGTAAAGGTTAAGTGAGTTTGTTGAAGTTCTTAATATTAGCGCTTTCCACAGCAAACAATTTGAATTTATTTACATATGTATTCATTGTGTTAGTACAGATTAGTTTATCTACGATAGTAAGAAAGGCACTTAAAGTGACTGAGATAATTTAAAATGAAAGAATTAACAACTTTTTGGAAAGATTAATTTTAATATTGATCCCTGAAGACAGAATAACCCAAAGCTGAAGTTTGTGTCAAGTCATTTTTTAGACAGAATGTTCTACTTACAAAAAAAAAGAAGTTTGCAAAAATGAGATTTTTGGATTTTTCCAGATTTCATAAATAAAATGCACTTTGTCTAATTAGTCCCCAAGCAAAGTATTTTCCTTGTGGAGAAGGATAGAAATAAAAAATTAGTAGTAAGTTAATAACTGAGTATTTCTCATACTCAAGCTAACAGCAGACGGCTACTCACAGATTTAACTATGAAAAGTAGTTTTATTTCCATAATGTAAATTAAGAACTCCAAACTTTTAATGCTATCAAATTACATCAAATGATCCATATTTACTCATAAATCCTTTCTTCAAGATGTCACCTCTCCCCCATAGAGTTAACAATACAGGTTTAATAAAAAGTATATTTGATTTTTGATGCACACACATGGCAAACAATATGCCAACGTTTTTATGGCTGACCAGCTCTTGTCCACTAGCGCCCCTCCTCTACTTACGCTACATTGATGACATCTTCATCATCTGCACCCACAAAAAGGAGGCTCTGGAAGAATTTCACCGTGATTTCAACAATTTCCACCCCATCATCAACCTCAGCGTGGACCAGTCTACACAAGAGATCCACTTCCTGGACACTACAGTGCAAATAAGTGATGGTCACCTAAACACCATCCTATACCAAAAACCTACGGATTGCTATGCCTACCTACATGCCTCCAGCTTCCATCCCAGACACACCACACAATCCATCGTTTACAGCCAATCACTAAGGTACAACCGCATTTGCTCCAACCCCTCAGACAGAGACAAACACCTACAAGATCTACACCAAGCATTCTTGAAACTACAATACCCACCTGAGGAAGTGAGGAAACAGATCAACAGAGCCAGACATACACCCAGAAGCCTCCTGCTACGAGACAGGCCCAACAAAGAAAATAACAGATCACCACTGGCCATCACCTACAGTCCCCAGCTAAAACCTCTCCAATGCATCATCAGCGATCTACAACCCATCCTGGACGATGATCCCCATTCTCACAGACCTTGGGAAATAGGCCAGTTCTCGCCCACATCCCGCCATCCTGAAGCAAATTCTAACCAGCAACAGTACACCACACCACAGTAACACAAAACCACAGTAACTCCCACTATGGAACCAATCCCTGCAATAAACTTCGGTGCCAAATCTGCCCATATATCTACACCAACACCACCATCACAGGACCTAACCACATCAGCCACACCATTACGGGCTCATTCACCCACACATCTACCAATATAATATATGCAATCATGCCAGCAATGCCCCTCTGCCATATACACCTGCCAAACTGGACAGTCCCTATGTAAAAGAATAAACAGACACAAATCAGATATCAGGAATGGCAATACACAAAAACCTGTAGGACAGGGGTTCCCAAACTTTTTGACACAGGGACCAGTAAATCCATTCACGAACTTTTGGAGGACCAGTAATGCTCATTTGCATATTTGCATATTTATTAATCAAATTATGAATATTCAAATAAGTTGTTTCTGGTCCTCCCAAATTTCCCAGTGCCAGCTTTAGCAAAGCTTTTGATATGGTCACCTACAATATTCTTGCCAGCAAGTTAAGGAATATGGATTGGATAAATGGGCTGTAAGACAGACAGAAAACTGGTTAGACCAGGGTTTCCCAAACTTTTTACTTTAATTGGAACCCTTTTTTTTCAGTTCTGCTTTTTGCAGCCCAAAAATATAAACACGTGAAAAACAAACGAAGAAAATACCAGACATATAACATGTCTGGTATTTTCTCATTAGGTTAGGTGTATTATTACTAGATGTATCAGTTTGTAGTTTCAAACTGCCTGGCTGGTAAATGTGCTCAGGCTGCATTAGTGTGTCTACCAGCCAGATAGTTCACAACTACTCGAGGGGTTTGTGTGTGTGCGTGGGGGGGGGGGGGGAACGACAGTAGAATCCCTGTGCCAGACTAACTCGTGCTTTGTGGGTGGAGGGGGAGAGGGGAACGGGGTCGGGTCAGTCCCACTCCCTGCAGGCCGATTCATTCCTCCTCCCTGCTCCCCTTGCTACGCCTCTGGCCAGCCCCACGTCCCCCAAACCCGTCCCTGGCAGCCAGTTCTCCCCCGCTTTTCCTCTCAATCTCCCTTGGCCAACCCCGCTGCCTGCTTCCAGCCCTCCTTCCAGCGGCCACTTCTCCCACCCCGCCCACATCTTCCCCGGCCAGCTCCCTGCCCCCAACCTCGCACCCCCGGCAGCCCTGCTTCCACCAGCCCCCCAATCTCCCCAGCCTGCCCTGATTCCCCCGTCCAGTTCTGCTTCCGGTGGCCAGCTCTCCCCTCCTCCTCACCCCAGAATCCCCTGGCACCTGCACCTTCCATTAGCCCTGCACTCTCCTGGTGCCTCCTTTTCCCCTAATGCCCACCCCCTCACCAGTCTCTGCCCCACTCCCCTCCTGCCCCTCTGTGCCCTCACACACAATTTTTTCCATCCTGACTTTCCTCATGCCCACCCCTCCAGCCCCCAGTGCCCTTCCCCTCTCCTCTCCTCTCCCAGCATCACCCCGTCCCCCCTCCCACTGACACCTCCCCTCCTGCCCTTTCCCTCATGGTCTGCACTTGGCCCCCTGGCATTTGTCTCTCTCCCCCGCACCCCTGTCCCTTGGTGCCTTCCCCTCCCAAGCCCCTTCTCCTTCCACCCCTCTCCTTTCCCCTCCGCCGCACGATCCGGTTCCCACCTTCTCTTTCCCCGTTGCGGGGCGGGGTCCGCGCTCAGGCCCCGGAGGCCGAACCCGGAGCCAGCCAGGCCCCTCCATGTGCCTCACGCGGGTTTCAAAACCCCGGGCCGTGACGTCACGTCCTCCCCGCCCACGTGCAACGCCACGCATGGGCGGCAGGCGGCGAGGAGGAGCCGCACGCGGCAGAGACATCCGGGGCCGAGGGGACGCTCTGGGGGCTGGGCCGCAGAGGACGCGCGTGGGTGGGGCCTGCTCCAGGCAGAGCCGGGGAGAGACCCAGCTCCACATAGCGCTGGAGCAGGGCTCGGCTCGTCACTCGCCGGCACTTCCGGGTGCAGGGGCGCAGGGCCCGAGTCGACCAGATGGGTCAATCGGCCTAAGGGCCGGCAGCCACCAGGCACGCTGAGGCCCGGCATTTTTTTTCCGCGGCCCGGTATCGGGCCGCGGACCATAGTTTGGGAAACGCTGCTGTAGGAGAACACTTCAATCTCCCTGGACACACAGTAGCAAATGTAAAAGTAGCCATCCTGCAACAAAAAAAGTCAAGAACAGACTTCAAAGAGAAACTGCAGAGCTACAATTCATCTGCAAATTTGATACTATAATTTTAGGATTAAACAAAGACTGTGAATGGCGAGCTAACTACAAAAGCAGTTTCTCCTCTCTTGGTGTTCATACCTCCATATCAGCTGCTAGAAGTGGGCTTCATCCTCCCTGACTGAATTGACCTCGTTATCTCTAGCCTTACTCTTGATTGGAACTCTTTTCTTATGCCTGTATATTTATACCTGCCTCTGAAATTTCCACTACATGCATCTGTCAAAGTGGGTCTTTGCCCACCAAAGCTTATGCTCCAAAAAATCTGTTAGTCTATAAGGTGCCACAGTACACTTCTTGTTGTTCTTGCAGATTCAGTCTAACACGGCTACTCTGCTGATTAATATTGATATGATACATCTATTTATTAATTTAAGTGAAATGTCTGCACTGTTAATATCACAATATAAGATGAATAGCAAGAGCACTAAAATTTTAGGATTCAGACCATGGCACTGAAAAATGTTTTGGAGTGGGGAAGGGGAAGTGATGAGCTTCTCCCCCCCAACCTCTGCCTGTCCCCCCTCACCATCCATTAAATCTGGGGCCAACATCTGGGCCCAGTGGCTGAGCAGGTCCCAGAGCAGCAAGTGCATGGAGCTGGGATGCCCAAAATCGGGAGGTGCTGCAGCTCCCCTCACACCTTTACTTCCCATGTCTTTGGATGCAAGTATTCCTAAATGTACATTCCCCTGCCATAAAGAATGTTTTCTCCACATACATACTTATCTCCCCTAGAAACTGGTTTGTTAATTCTGAGACCAACATTTTCTATGAAATACTCCTGAGGGAATTTTGAGTCATAATTTTTTAAAAAAATGTTTCAAAAAACAGAACTTCTGTGCACAATATTTTCTGCAAAACTCCACCTATTTTAGTGGTCAATAAATAAATGTGGTTCCAGCATGGTAATGGGGAGCACAGGCCACAGGCTGCATTGAGGTGGGAGATCACAGAATTTAACTCATAAAATGTTTAAAAGAGCATATTGTGTAAATGCAACTCAGATGTCTAGGTCCTAAGCTTATATCAACCAACTGCTTGTTGGTAATACTGCATAGCTGCTTACCTACAAAATTCTCCAAAGAAATTTAAAAAAGGTGATGCAATGTTTCAAGATTAAGATAACTAGGGTATACTGATATAACCAGTACAGATGAGTTTCCCTGTTAAGACCAGTCACAGGTTGCTTATTTTATAGTGAAGTTTATAGTGATGCATATTAAATGGTAAAGGGGGAAGTGTAATGTGCGCATTATTGTAAAAATAGTTACAAAGGTGTGTACATCATTAATGACTTCCATATAAAACATCCTGGGAAAGGCTATATGTTTTAACTTTCCTATAATTTGGAAATGTCAAATGAACTCATAACAGACATAGTGCCACACCTATTTTACTGTTTTAGAAAGTAGCAATAGTATAGTACTTTTTCAGGAGGTGAGAAGGGTACAAATTTACCTCCATTTTATTTATGGAAAGGGAATGAAAAAATAGCCAACAGATTTAATAACTTGCCTAAGACTATATGAGTCAGGAGCAAAGCCAATGTCTTGCTTTTAACCCAGTGCTCAAACTTAGGGACAAATAATGTGGTCTCAATTAATGGGTTTTCATATGTAGGTTTTAGCTGCCCTCCCTATCTCTGAATAATTTAAATAAAGAGTCAACACACAGTATTTGAAACTGCTTCCACACCTTACCATCCTTGATAATGTGTAACATTCAGAGATGGAATGCATCTAAGGACTTAACAGAAGATTCCATACATTTTTAGCAAGTTTGGTCTTTTGCATTGTGAGAAGGCAATGATTTTCTTAGCTCCTTTGTAAAGGATCACAATCAACTTGATTTTTTTAAAATGGGTTTAGAACTGTTTTCTGATAGGTACACCCTTATATACCTAGATTATATTTAAATAAAAGAATCACAAATTTTGTAAGGTTTTTTTGCTCCCCTTACTGATGTATTTTGGGTAGGCTTGAAATCAACACTGAATGTTCTCAGGACTCCTGTTTTTTCCTTTGTGCTCCTGGTAGCCTACTGCCTCTTCGTTCTCAGCTTTGGCGCAGCTATTACTAGCAAATGCCCACTCATAAGGCCTGGAAAAAACACTTAAGGGTTACTTTTAACAATTGTGGATTTGATTTTTTTTTTTTTGCGACAGAAAGAGTACATCTTTCAATTTCCCTTTAAAGTGAGCTGTGTATTGTTTACATTCTCATCCATGGGATACAGTACAGGTTGAACCTCTCTCTGCTCTGGCAGGACCACAGATGTTGCTAGATCAGAAAGCTTCGGCTGAAGAGGTTGAGAGTGACAGCCGGATGGTCAGTCGCAGCCTGCAGGACCAATGACCTGGGGGTAGAGATCCCCAGGAAAGACTGCCACTCTGTAGGAGACGTGGCGGAGCACCCCCAAGAGTGACTGCTGCCTTGCACGGGGCCAGGTGGCTGGGGGCAAGGAACCCTGAGAGCAGCTGCTGCTCTGCACGGAGATAGAGAACCCTGAGAACCCTGAGAGCATGCCACTCTGCCTGGGCATGGAGAACCCCGGGAGCAGCTGCCGCTCCACGCGGGGCTGGGAGAACCCTGGGAGCAGCTGCCTGCACAGGGTCACAGGGCAGGGGAATCCCAGGAGCAGCTGCCACCTCACACGGGGAACCCTGGAAGCAGCTGCCACCTCGCATGTGGTATGGGGAACCGCAAACAGGCTGGGGGCAGCAGACAGACAGGTGAGCCAGAGGAGGTCAGGACTCTGGGTTCTCCCAGGGCAGCAGCCAAAAGGGAGCCCTGGGAGAGCCCAGACGCCTGACCTCTACTGGTCCGGCAAATTCCCCTTGTTCGGGACCACTCAGGTCCCAAGGGTGTTGGACCAGGGAGTTTCAACCTGTATTACAATAGTGAATATATATTTAGATTATAAAAGAAACTTACATCTTTCAATTGTTTTTCAACTTCATTAAAATTACTTGGTGATGTAGCACAGTTCATTTCAGCTCTCTGCAAACAAAGAAAATGTGTCAAATCTATTTTTCTCTAGAAAAGTGCATTCTCAAGTAATCTTATACAAGTTGTATCCCTTAACCAGGACTCCCTGGCCTGGCAATATCCATGCTGGATTACGGATGTTCCTGGACCACAGAGCCCAGGAAGAGGGAGATTCGTGGTGGGGCAGGAGCGCCATAAGGGATGCGACGACTCAGCCGGAAGCCCGGTGTGTGAGAGGGAACGGAGGAGAGGACGGATGGCATGGGAGGGAGTTCTGGCTCCAGCAGAGCTCTTTGGCCCCAGTGGCTGGGAAGCTCAACCTGGCTGCAGCAGTGGACCTTCCGCCATGGCCAGGGAGTTCTGGCCCCAACCCCAGCAGCAGAGCTCTGGCCACGTTCTGGCTCCAGCGGCCGGGGAACTCCCGCCCCAGTTGCAGCCAGGAAGCTCTGGCCCAGGCTGCAGCACTCCAGCCCCATCCGTCCACTGCACAACTCTGGCCGTGACTCTCCGGTCGCAGCAGCAGCAGGACCGGGAAGAGCCACAGGGGGCTAAGGCAGAAGTGGGGGCAGGCTGGAGCCTAGCTCGGTGGCAGCATGGCCACAAGGGGAGGGACATTCCCTGGTTTGGCAAATCCCCTCATTTGGGACCAGTCAGGTCCTGAGGGTGCCGGACCAGTGAAGTCAAACCTGTAGTCTTATAAGACAAAGGCACTTACAGTCACAAATAAAAACCAACATAGAAACACTCTTATAACCACATCTCCTTGTATTTGGATGCAAGTGAACCTAATTTCTGTAATAGAACCCTGATTTCAAAAAAATTAAGATCAGAATAGACCATTGTCTAACCCAACCTCCTTCAAACACAGACCATGCAAATTTGCTTCAATTCCCATAACTTCCGGTTGAACTACCACATATATTAGAAACACATTCACCCTGTGTTTCTGTGACACTGCTGTATTGTGCTGCAGCTTCTGGTAAGCTAAGAAAATTGAAGGCTTAAGTTTAATATGGAGTCAGTAAAATGTTTCTTGTTTTATAAGTGATATTTGCTCTACTGTAGAATTGTCACTACCCTGCAGATTTTTTTTTATTAATAATTCAGAACTGCTGGGGGAAGGTGGAGGTTTCAACAGCTGGGGGTGAGGTGTGTGGGGGGGCTTTTTGTATATTGGAGGGGAAAGGAGCCAGTACGGGACTGGGGGAATAAGGAGGTAAGAAAGACAAGAGAGAATGGACATAATTAGCTGAGTGTTTCTGTAAAAATGATCATTTGTAAAATATTATGGACATTTAAATGGTCTGAGAGTTTCAGGCTAAGAACCAACTATGATAACCAGCAACAGTGTCAGAGTTTATTGGCATACATACATTGGTTTACATTGTTCATGTTTTGAAGAACTTTTCAATTACATGTGCTAGAAGCTTTTTTTTTTTTTTTTTTTTTTTAAAAGATGAGGGTTAGATTTATCAAAGGCAAAATCTGAGAGGCCCATTTGTGTCTTTGAAACATCTATCTCTAGATTCTGCAGCAAGGAATAGATTTTGGGCCAAATTCTGCAGACATGGAATGAGATCTTGAGTGCAAATATTAAAACTCTTATAAGCAATTCTATATAGATGAACCATAGCATTAAATCCTGAATACTTGTTACAGGTGTATTTTGATTAAAAACTTCTTGTTTCCATAAATATTAGAACTGAGTATCTGATATCTGGACTCAAGTTTATTTTCTCATTTTTTCTCTACTGTTATACATGCTACTCTTACACCACCTAGCAGATGTGAGAAGAATTACAATACATATTTTCAAACTTGAAGACTTCCAATCAAAAAGTTTAAGTTTGCCTTTAACTTCATTTATTATGAGAGTTTGAAAGGCGAAGGTTTCTATTAGTACACTTATTTTGGTAATCAGCTTGTTCCACAGATAAGACAATACTGTTTTGGCAACAATTGATTTTGTGGTAAACCATTTCATTCAGAACAGCCAGCCAAGAACATGTGGGGAATTAGTGACCAAAAAAAAAAAAAAAAAAATCATCTAATGGAAGAGGTTTTATTCCACTCTGATCCGTCCCCTAGTACTTTATGTTTAAGATTAAGTAAGTAGGAATCCTTCCTATAACTGACTGCTAAATCAATCATTCAGCTGTAACTATGCAGGAAAACCAGTACAGATTAGCAACAGAATAAATCTTGGGTCTATTACACAGTTTTAAGGATGCTAAAAACTGGCTATTCTATACTACAAAGATTCTTTGCCCTAGTTCTCCAACTGATGCTTATTTTGGATTTGCCATCCTCAACAAGTCAGGTGTGTTGTTAAATAGGATAGCTCCTTACAGGAACAAAGTCTACTGCTAGTTTTTTCCACTGGAGATGCAGGCACTCTCAATGCAGCACAAACTCTTTAAACAAGACCAATTCAAAAAATAGTATCTTCCCTGCAGATAGCCAGAAAATTTCACCTTCATTCTATCCTTCCCATTTTGTTGAAGAAATGTTAACTAGAATTTAACACTGAAACCAGAGTTTGTTGGATCCACTCTCACATTTTTCTGAAGAAAGGAAGCAGGCTCCTGCAACTAACCAAAACATTCAGGCTGTGTAATTATCCCTAAGAGTATCAAGTTGCAGCAGCTCAGCGTGGAGGGTACCAAAATCTGTGACTCTAGCCAAGTCTGACTAGATCTGTGACTCTAGCTTATATACAAGCTACTGGACTGTAAGATGCATTTCTGGAAGCAGTGGCCCAGTGTAAAGTGAGGAATCCATAAGTATTCAGAAATTATTAGTTGTGGTAGGTAAGGGCAGACTTCCTCAATAGACTGTCACATTAAGATACGGGTTAGTATTCAAAATACTATTTTGCTTCCCATCAGTCTTGTTCTGATTCAGATTAAGCTAGCTACTTTTCATCCAGAAGCTCATCTCACAGTTAGGCCTAGTGGTAGCTGGTATTTCTACTTTGGAAATAACTAAGAACTGGGCACTGACTTTCTGGCACCTAAGAACACTATGGATATGTCTGAACTGCAACGTAAGCTCAGGGTTAGTAGAACAGTGCCATAAGACCCTGGGTTAGAGAATCCAAGGTTTAAGCATCTATACTGATTAATCTGACATTAAGAATTTTCTCACTTGGGCTCAAACCTGGGGCTCTGGTGTAGGAATGTTAATGGTTAACCAGTAAGCATCACCCTTCCTGGTTTACCAATGGCCTGGCTGGGCTGGAGCAGCCCTACTTCTGCTGCTGGTGGGTTGGGGCTGTTCCAGTCAGGCTGGAGTGCCCATAGTGTAGCGGGGTGGGCCCAGCTTTGCTCAAGTATCTGCCCTGTCATTTTGGTTTGTGCACTCCCAGCTATCAGAAGCAGCAACATGGAGAAGGACCTTTTGAAGAACTCTTCTTTCTTAATATCAGGAAACAGGCAGTTTCTGAGACACACTGATGGACATCTTGGTGGCATTTTCTGACCCACAATAGGTACCTGACAAAGCTTATTATGGAGGACAACAACAACACAGACATGAACTGGCTGATACTTTTTATGACCATCATCAGTACAGCTGCTGACACCCCTCATATAGGCTGGTGCTTTTGGAACAGAGCCACAAGCAGTGAGTCTAGAACTTTCACACGAAGAAAGATACATTTTTGGAATTTTTTGAATAGCTGGTCCTGAACCTCCAGCATAAAGACAAGAATGTCGGCTGTAATTAGTTCAGAAGTGAGTTGCTATAACAGTCTGGAAGCTGGCTACCCCAGACTGCTACAAAGTGGTAAAGATATTATAGGGGTTTCTAATATATAATCCACAAAGGTTCAATGGCAGGAGGAAGAACAGTACCGTTATGAATGTGTTCAGGTGGGGATGAGTCTAATTGTGTGTGTCGGAGGGAGAAGGGGGCAGGGAGAAGGTGATTGCTATGCAATATATCTATGTATGACATCATTTGTCAAGTGAAGGTGGGATGATCAAAGTATGGATTGATGTATTGTAGACAACTGTATTAAGGAAAGTTTTTGCATACACATTCCTAAAGATCTTTGATTACATGTTTACTTGTACTATTTAAAATATATTCTGTATGAAGTGATAATACAAACTTGCTTGATAAAATACAAATTATAAATACATATTGGAAAATTACAATGTTAATCCAATGCCCATCAGGCCAGCTGCCTTTGCCACACCAAGACCAACTTGGTGCTGCAGGACCAACCGGCAGGACCCCAGCTGCTCTGCCCGCTGCTTGCCAAAGTCCGCGGCTTGTCAGTTTCAGTAGTAACAAACTTAAAAGGTGCACGAATATGTTCAAGAGTGAAATTATGTACAAGACAGTAACTCTAACCATGGCATGTCCCCCGATCCTCCAGGGCACTGTCCTTTCCTTTCTACCCCCATTTGCTGCACACAGTGTCCGGAGGAGGAGAAGTATCTAGGGGAGAGAGTCTATCTTGAGAGCTGCATGGAGCAAAGTTGCTCTGTCCAGCTTCTCACAAGGCCCAGCTGCATGGGCCACCCAGTCACGGGAGTTTCTCAAGTTGTTTCTTGAGTGGATTACACATGGTACTCAGGTTGTGGTGTGGGTAATGCAGCAGGAATCAGTTCTCTTGCAGCCATTAGTGATATCAGCTGCTCAAACAGTTCTTTCTGCCTCCTTTCTTAGCTGTTGTTTCTGTTCCTGGAACTGAGAAGCAAGTGCCTGCTTCTTCACTGAACCCCTATCAGCACTTCCTCAACCTGTGCAGCCAACCTGAGCATTTTCTCTTGCCTTTCCTCTAGCCTTGAGACCCTCTGGCTGTGGTAATGGACCTGCTTGGTGGTTCGGTTCAGAACTTCAAACATCAGTTCATCACAGAAATGCTTCCACTAGGAATAGTCTGCATAGTTACACTGGTTGAGACTTCTGCTGCCGTGTTGGTGAGCTGTGGAAATACTGTAGCCAATAGAAGTGAAGGGCCCTGGAAAAAACACAAGACACAGAGGGTTATTGTCTCAAATAGCTCAGTTCAGGAGCAGAGAAAAAAATCCCTGTGGAATTTCAAGGACATAAAATGCTACTTTTTCAAACTGAATTTCAGTACAGTAAAACTCCAATTGTCCGGCATCCAGTGGTCTGGCACTCCCGATAGTCTGGCACCAACTGGAACCTGGAAGTGCTCCGACCAGCCGGACAATTGGAGCTGCTCCACGGGGGTGGTTGGCTCCTTGGGATTGGTACGTGTGCCAGCTCCCACCACCCCAAACACATTCTGCTTCTAATACAGAGGCAGCAGTGTGGGGCAGGGCATTTAAGCCAGCTCCCTGTGTGTATTGGGACCCTGCACGTAATTCTGAAGGTTAACTGATGAACTCAGGCTTAATGGTTAATTGTGTACACAGTTACATTTTCACATCCTTATCCCACAATACGACTACCTATCTGGAGTTCCTGCTTCAGGAAAAATTTGCAGTTATCAGCATCCAGCACTGGGTCAGAATTCATGAGAGAAATAATAGGAGGATTCATTAATTTCCACATTGTTGCATGCAAAACAGAACTTCACAGCTAACACCCTTAACCTTTTCTTCTCTGGTTGAATTCGTTCCCTGCATGGACTACCTTTAACTGAAATGGACTATATTTGTAAATGGAACATATTCCCATCTTCCCCTCTGGTTTGTTGATTCCAGGTGGGTCAATATTCCCTGGAGTGATTACAGGCCTGGTAATTAAGGATACAAAGATGTACTGTTCAGTCCCATTTCTTAAAACAGGAATGCCTTAGCAAAACTGCTCTCTCAAACAGAAGTTCACTTTCATGGCATTTTTATTGTTTGCATTTTCCTGTTGCTATTTTTAACTCCATATGGTGGTAGGTTGGGGAGCCCAGCTGCTGGTGGCATATTACCTGTCCTTAGACACACATTGCTAACTTTGGCTTCTAATAGCTTTTGCATTGGTTTATAAAATAATAAACCTTCCCATTACTGACTTAAACATTAAAATGGAGTGTGAAACTTACCAAGCTGAGGGGCATCTTCCATCTCTTCTGTGTCTGATATAGGCTTCCACAGCAGGCTGTTCATCCAGGACGGGTTAGGGGTGTGTGTGGAAAGCAATCAAACAGCTTCTCCAAATATGATCTCAGGATGCACTGTTGCTGCACCAAGCCTCCTCTGGGATTGGTTTCAGCAACAGAGTCACTTCATTGTCCTCAGATGGCACCTGCTGCTGATGCCCATCTGTCCCTGTGCTCGATTCTGGGGCCAGCAGGATGCCATCCTAACTGATTACATTCCTGATGTACCACCTTTGGCTCTGTGGTCAGTGCAAAACACAGCAGCTGTTCAAACTCATCATAAAATGGGCTTGACGAGATACCCAAGGGATAGTTCTGGTCCCTCATTTTCCAGTACTCAGCTTGAGCAGCTTAATCCATTCCCCGCATTTGTCTCCATCCTGGTAAATTTGCAATGCTGCCAGCTTCTTCACTATTTGTTGACATGCATGGTCATCCATGGCATTTTTAAAGTCCAGTGCTTTGCTGGCTTCACACCAGAGATTTACCAAAATCTGTCTGTGCTCCTGAAACAGCTTCTGTTCAGTCTCTGCTGCAAACACAGATGGCTCTCCGATAGAGACTTTGCAGACTG
Source organism: Pelodiscus sinensis (assembly GCF_049634645.1). Taxonomy (NCBI): domain Eukaryota; kingdom Metazoa; phylum Chordata; order Testudines; family Trionychidae; genus Pelodiscus; species Pelodiscus sinensis. The sequence continues at coordinate 41,995,933 of NC_134718.1, forward strand.
GTGTTCAGAAGACAAGAGAAAGGTTAAACACTGACTCACTGAGCTGCTGCACAAACCAAGAGGAGCAGCTTCTGTTTCCCTGGAGCTATCTAGAGATTCTTAGGAGAGAGAGGACAAATAAAGTTGGCCTATGGTACTCTGGGATACATTTGGTGCACTCCAAGAATCCAAACATAACACAAGTCAGGGGGCTGTCTCTACCTAGGACCTTAGGTCCAAGCCAGAGAGAGGTAAGTATAGAACTGAACGATGGTTTAGACACAGGCCTAAGCTTGGGCTTACATTCTAGCATAGACATACTCTGTGTTTCATGTTTATTTCCCTCCACCTAATAATTTCATGTGGAAGTTAAAGAGGATGGGGTAAAGAGTAGGGCTTTGTGGACCACCACAAGTGAGTGATCGAGAGGCAGAGAAACAGTGCTGTTTTCTTGAAGAGACCCAGTAGGGAAGATTGCAAACATTTATCTGTTAGCTTGTGCTCTAGCATACTATGATAGATATATCAAATGAGATCTAGTGACTAGCTCCTGAGAATATTTTTTCAAGGTAGTTAGTTAGTTATTGACTTCTGACTGCTTAGAAACAGTTATTATACTTCCACTAAATTTGGAAGACAAACGATTAATAGAATGGTTATTGAATTTGTAAGCTATTCGGAATGACTTTTTGTTCAATTAACTTGGATTTTCTTCATCTGGGTATAACAACACTTTCCACCATTCTGCTTAAGAAGAGTTGCTTTATAATATTAGGGAGCCTACAAAGTTCAGGGCACTTGCAGGGTGGTATTGCATCAGAAAAACAGGATATTTCTCATAGCATATTATTCAGAACAAAACTTCCTTCTTTGAAATCAAGACCAGTGATTGATATTTGTGTTTTCTTACTTAAGGATCTTATACAAGCCAAGTTTCTACAAGTTGTTCAGCTAAAACCATGCAAATTTAGGGTGACCAGCGCCACCTACTGAACAACAGTTGAAATAAGCCTTTCTATGCTCATTCCCATGATTCAGAAAGAATAGGCTGACAAGCTGAGTTTTGCCAACTGTGGGTGCATGCACTCCTCTTATTTTGTAGACATGCTTTTAAAAAAGTGGCAAACTGATAGAAATGGGAACAAATACCTTTATAAATACAGGCAGTCTCCTTGTTTCTGGACACACTATAACTTTTAAAATTTGTAATAACTAAGAAGCAACTCACTCTGGCATCCAGCTATCTACTCTAAAGGGAAGGAGAAAGAACTGGCCCTTAGCATAAGATTTTCATGGGTAACTCTCTGGCCTAATGCACAGAGAATTAATCACAACCTGAACCTCGTTCTTAAATTGAATGAGAACACAAAATAAATTTAAAAAAAATCAAGGTGAGACAAGAGTTAAATCTCCCAAATCCAGGTGAGAGATGGCTGCCATTTCACCATAACTCGGACCTGTGGAAAGCGGTACCTTTAAGAAGACCCTCTGCAACCCAAAAGCATACTGTTTTATAGGAACTGAGAAATTAGTTTTGTTGGTTTGTGAAGGGAGTGTGACTAAAGCTAGGAAGGAAGAAATAATGTTAAGTATTAATATAAATTAAGGCTTAAAAACAAGAATTAATCATCGCTGGGAAGGAGAGAAGGCAGAATTACATTAGGAGGCTTTATCAGAAATGTGGATTATATCTCTCCTCCTGCCTCACGTCTTAGTGGAATGAATACTGCAGGTTGGAAGGAAGAGTTAGACATTATCTCCCTTGTGTCAGGATTAGATCTTCAGCAGTCAGGTATTTTGCTTGGAGGAGGGTGGAAATGGGCCACTTATCCCTACAAGTTACATAGGAAGGAGAGAATAATTTGAAAAAAAGAGTGAACCTCAGAGCTGACTGGAAGAGGGAGGACAGAGGCAGAAGGTTGCACCTAATGTGAGTCCATAGAATCAAGGATCTAGACTTCTTTCACAATGTCAGTAGGGTGACAGTGGTATACAAGAGAAAAAGCAATAGCTAAAAATATGAACACTTGGTTTCGGAGATTATTTACGTCTCGAGTTTTGAAGTGAGAGAGGCCCTTGATTCACAGAGTGATTGTTATTGGAACTGCTTAAGCATTTCTTGTCTTGGCAAGTCACAGGATTCAGGACCATAGGACTTATTTTTCAGTTTCCTCATCCCCGCCACCATTTCAAATATATTTTTACCAATGGATCTAATGCTAGAGTGTATGAAATTCTGATGTTTCAATCTTAATTCTTACATTATTGTCACTTGTAAAGCAAATAGGATAGGACGGCAGCACAGAAATGAAACTAAGATTTTTTTTCAGATCCTATATCACTCTACCTTAGCTGTAAGTGCTTTACATTTTGAAAATTAAGGATGCTAGTGCATAGTTATTTAAACAATTAACAGATAAATCTGGTCTTATTGGTTAATCAAACTATACACACTCCTCCCTCCCACTGCCTCTGTATCAGAGGAAGCAATGGGGGAGGGCGGGAGCTGCTAACCCGCCCCACACTTGCACTGCTGTCTCTGATAGAGAGGCAGCAGTGTGTGTGTGGGGGGGGGGGGAGGGGACGGGGAGGCAGGCGTGATCTGATACATGTGCGAAGCTGGCTTTTAAGCCAGTTCTCTCCATGTGCCTCCTCTCCGCTTCTTGCATTCCACAGAAGTGGGGTGTGGGAGGTGGGAGACAGCGCTTGAGGGAAGCTGACTTAGAACCAGGCTCCGCATGAGCACCTGTTTTGCAGAGCTCCCTCCCCCCCACCCTGGTGTTGCCGCCTCCAGATGCCAGGCCCACACCCAGGGAACAATGAATAATCGTGTAACACTAAGATTTGGCGCAGTTACACAATTATTAAATTAAACCATATCTAACATCGCGACTGAAAAGGTAGGGTTCCTTTCCTCCCACTTCCCCAGAATAGGAAGTCAAAGCTCTTAGAACGCTTCATCTCTGAAAAAACTGATTTCTAATTTGGTCCTTTGGGAATTATTTTGTACATTAGATAGATGCAGGTGCATCTATTTAGCTTATGTCATTTAATCACTCCGCTGAGTTCACTATAAGGAGTATTTCTGTTCTTCAGAAAGGACTACTGTGTACATCCCGCTATAGTACATTTCCCAGGCTATCCCCCATGCAGATTGGAAAGAGTTGGCCTGTCATCTTTTGTTAGCACAGAACATTCATGCACTGTTTGTGTGGTTTACATCATATACCACAGATGGCCAGTTCTCACAACTGCATGAGCCGTAAGAAAGAATTTGTGAGGCCAGAGGGATGGGAACTCAAAAATGTCTGTTTTTGTGACCACAGAAGAGTCGGGAGAAGGACCTGGGGAAGGAGGAAGAGTTAAATAAGCATTTCTTTAAGAGGCAGCGTGAGTCTGTACTGCCTCTTTAACAGCCTGTGAGTATGTGTAATTCTGTGAGTAAGCTAACAAAAGAAAGAGAGAAGGTATCATTTGATTCATAAAATTCTACAGAAACACAATTTCATTGGTGTTACCCTCAGTGGCATGGGGCAGGGATGTGTGACTTGCCACCCTGGTTGCTTCTTTCCCCAGCACCAATCCCCTGGTTGGTGGAAATTTTGATAACACAATGGAAATGGGTCAAGTTAGGTATCATTCAAAAGCCCCTTTTCCCGCAAATACAGTGGTACCAAACACAGCAAATCTAGAACAGTTATGTAGATATAGATTCAAGAAAGTGTCTGAAAAACAATGTTTAATTATACTTTACCAGCAGCATGTCAATGTGTAACCTTCACAAACTTAAATCATGGTACTTGACTATATGATACATGCTGTATCTTCAAAAACCATCACTTTCTCGTCCAGCAACATGTGTGGTCCACAGATGCTCCTGGACCAGAGTGGGAAAGCTTAGGCCAGCACAATATAGTCAGCAGCCTGGCTGGGGCAACGTGGAACCAGGGCTGGGTCCTTGTAGCAGCCTCTAGCAGCGCGGTGTCGGAGTCCCCTGATGGTTTTCAAAGGTACAGGTTGGCGTAAGGCCAGAACCCTAACGCAGCCCCAGGGAGCACAGTACTGAAGCCGGAGGCTCACTACAGCGCAGGGCCAGAGTCTCCTGGCAACCCCCAGAAGCACAGGGCCAGGGCATCTTGGCAGCTTGCAGAAGCATGGAGCTGGAGGTGGAGCTCAGAGGCAGCACAGGGCCAGAGTCCCCTGGCAGCCTCCTGGAGCATGAGACCGGGGCTGGAGTCCTTCAGCTGCCCCCTGATGCGCAGGGCCAGAGCCCTGTGGCAGAAACTGGAGCCTGTGCTGCCCAGGGAGCTGGCAGCAGCTGGGCAAGCAGCCAAGCCAGGTTGGAGACAAGGGGCGAGGTATCTGCTGGGACAGCCTGCCAGCGGTAGGCGACGGGCTTGGGGGGACATGGCAAGAGACCTCCTCTGGTCCAGCAAATTCTCTCATTCGAGACCAATCAGGTCCTGACCCTGCTGAATCAGGGAGGTCCAACCTGTACTGTGTTATCTGTTAATGTTCCCTGTAAATGGATGGGGAGGTTCAACCTGATTTGTCATAATCAGAAAAAAAAAAGCAGTTCAGTGGTATAGATTATCAGCTTCTTTTTTAAAATCATCAAAAAAGTTACAAGGCACTGGTTAAGATATCAGAATCCATCCAGTGCACATCCTACTCTGTGACCTTTTGTACACAAAGTCTACAGCATCACAGAATGGATAAAGCAATTTGATGAGTCTGAATCAGCAGCAAAACCATCATTTGGGATTATGTGGCAATACATGAAGTTGATTGAATGTTTGAGACTCTTCACATTGTCAGGATTATTAATTGGAATTTTCACCATGCAACAATGAAAGACTTTGTAAAATACTTTTTGCTTTAGATTTAACTAATGGTTCTGCAAAATAGAACAATGAAAGTTAGTGGCAGGGGAGTAGGGGAGGGAGTTTAGTGGACACAGAAACATCCAAATGCTCTTTCCTGACTTTTCTTAAGTAACGAAGCACAATCCAGACTCATTTGGTGCTGTTAAATGCCAAAAAGAACAATTATAAAGCTACAGGATTAGATTACTTGTACTTGCAGCTAATTCACGTAAGACAGCCCAGAGTTTACGAATTTCATGACAAAACACTCTTCAGTGATGAGACAGATAAAGATGCCAGTTGAATGAATACTTTTGGAAGGTAGTACAGTACTTGCATGAAGTCTTCAGGAACCAAAAAATGTCCAATGCGCCATCAATCCATGGACTTCAAATAAAAAACAGACAAACTGTGCTTGAATGTAAAGAAAATCAAAATGAAGCTGACAGGGACTATTACAGAGCTAACTGCAGACAGGTCATTTACTCATCTTGTGGTCATGTCCAACCTCAGCTTGATATGCTCATATAATAGGTAAAAAGCAAACTAATGAATATCTTGCATGGTCTTCCTAAGCTAGTACCTATTGACAATGGTGAAACGTACCTTATGCCAGCAGTGGCCTTTCAGCATAGTAATTACAGGTGATATATATGAGATACAAGCTCAGTAAATGAGGAACTGCTCACACCTACTGATATTTGTTCACTTCATTATGAGGCTGGAGAGGAACTGGAATCCAGAGCCAGAGATGGGTGTGCGTAAAAACAGGGATCTGAAACAAGGCAGGAGGGCAGGAACCAGGAACAGGAAGACAGGACTCAGGCAAAAACCACCATAGCAGCTAGCCAGGGATTCACCTAGTTGCTCAGATAAAACTTCCTGTGCCTCCTTCCGGCTTAAATAGTGAGTCTGACATCTCCTCTAATTGGGAGCATTATTTATGGCGAGCTAAGGTCCACCAGCCCACACTACTTGCTGATACCAGCAAGATGCAGGGTGTGGCTGTAATCTGAAGACTCCCTGGGGACCTTGGGATCTTTGTTCCAGGCTTGAAGACCCTCACAGAAGGATGAGTTAATTTCTTATCTTCAAGGAAAAACACTCCAATTGGTGAAAGTTTTCCAGCAATTGTTCATGATTCACAAGGAGTAATGAAGCTCCTGCCTTGCATTGTTCATTGGAATTTCTTTGTAGTTCCCATGAGAAGGCTGACACTAAAGTGACTAAAACACTAAATTTATTTTGCATGCCATCAATGGCCACAGAGACAGATGCTATTGAACTCTGGATTTCTGCAAAATACACCAATGTTCTAGTGCTCCCTCTGCCAATGGCTTCCATAAACTTCAAGTTTTGTGCCTGCTGCTGGGAAAAATGATTGCTGTATATCCCTTGGAGATGTGGGCCTCTCACTCAAATCTTTAAGAACTGACACACTAGTAGGCTTCCATGTCCTTTCAGGATGTGACATTGGAGGGATATCTGGAAAGACCAAATTATCTTACTGGAAAGGCTTTTGATTTACCGTCCCGAGACATTTCTTGCTCTGACGCTGCTTGTATAGGTGTGGCTATTGATGACCATAGTGAGGTCATAAGTGGACTGGAGGCATTCAAATGCTGAGCTTCCCATTTGAAAACAACAACACATTTGCAGAACTACAGTGGTAGACATTTTCCAAAATCAGATAAAACAAAAAAATTGCCACCGATAAGAGATGCAGTTACACCTTTTAGTAAGAGGGCAAATCAACAATCAACAGAAAGGCTCAGAGATGATCAAGCACATCCAAAACTACTGTCCACTGTTGGGCATAAGGATGTTAAGTATCATTTAATTAACTAATCAAGTAGTAGATGGAATTTCCATCACTACTTGATTAGTCAATGGGGGATGGGCACTCCCACTGCAGCTCTGCGCTTTAAATGAACTGTCCCAGCTTGCATCGCCCTTGGGACCACTGCAAGCTCTTCACTTTACATTTAAAGTGAAGAACCACAGTGGGGTTAGCTCCCGGGGGCAGCATGAGCCAGGACTGAACAGTCCCATCTAACGCTGTTCCTGAATCGCTGTGGCTCTGCCTCCCCTGTCTTCCCCACACTGGAAATGGTGCTGGGGACGGGGGGGGGAGGGGGAGAGAGGGGAAGGAACCAGCTTTTAAGCCAGCTCCCGCTTCTTTCCCCCTTGCTGCCTCTGATACATAGGTAGCGGGTGGGGAGAGGGGCGGAAGCAACTAGTTGAGTAGTTACTCAACTAGTTGCTTACATGCCTAGTCCTGCATGGCTAGGTGCTGGAAGATGGCTTGATCACATCAGTTATACATGAAAGACTATGAATCTGATTAATGTTTTCAGTCCTACATGTCAAGAACAGGTTCCCTAGAATTTCCAAAAATTTGATTTTTAATCTCTCTCTCAAGTATGTAATCTACAAAACTATTCTTGGGTTGTTGCATTTGGCACCATGGTGTTTATGGGAGAACAGTGTCATTTGAAAACCCTATCTTGACCCATTTCTGACAGCACTGTGTTATCAACATTTCCATCAGACAGAGGACCTGGAGCTGGGGATCAGGTGGAGGGGAAAGCGGGGGAGGGGAGATGAAAGCAAGTCCTCCCGGTCAATACTGCAGAGCGTGACATCACGGAATGTACAATTCTATAGTTTTTTACAAATACGACACCTCCCTTGCCTTTCTAGCACTAACTTGCCCACTGAACAAGATTTTCAGACTAGAAAGAGGCACAGCATAGAAGCTCAGTGAAAGAGGAACCAAGGTGACTATGACACCTTTGTGGACTTCCAGGATACTCAAACAATTCTTGACTCATGTCTCAATTAAGAAAACCTTCCAAATGCCCTATGAATTTCTGCAGAGACCAGATTGGCAGATGCAGCATCCACAACAGCCACAGACCCTCACTCACTCTAGTGCTTTCAGTCACACACCCTGCATTAGGACTTGTTGTAGCGGTTTTGCAGGGCAGCATAAGCTGTCTTGCTGAAAGTCTATGCTGGGGAACAATATGTCTAAATATGGGACTCTGAGGGGCCTTTCTAAGCTGCTACAGCAATATGAAGTGCTGCAGGAAAGGGGAGACTCTCTCAGAGAGTAACTATATCCATTTATATATAGCTATAGTACATTGTTTATACTGGCCACTGCGTCTTTTCATCTCTTTTGCAATAGTACAAGCATAAGACTTTTAAAAGAAAGGGAAGTAATATATCAGTGCAGAAAGGATTTCAGTACTTAACAATAAATAATTCTAAAGTAAGCTTATAAGCGAGTAGGGTATTTATTCAACATGTACCTGAGACAACTGAAAGGTGCTGGCTCTGTTTTCAAGTTCAGAGCATCTTGCAGTAACTGTAGATAAATTATGCTTCAAATGGTCCATCTCTTCTGACAGGGAATTAAGTAGCTGTTCTCTCCTCTCAGCTTCCTTTGTTTTTTCTTCAAGTTGACCAAGTAGTGAAGTGACATCATTACTTTTATTTTTGGTTTTAAGCTTATCTTTTAGGCTTTGGATTTCTTTATCCTTCGCCCCAAGTTGACAAATATAGTTTTCCTTTTCAGTTTCAAGGGCAAGTATTTTCTACATGGAACAAAAACAAGAGCATTACTATAGACAAGCCAATAAAACATTCCTACATGGAATGTGATGGAAAGTCCACAAGAGTCCAAACTAGGGATGTAACAGTGTAGTTGATTAATCGATAAGAAAAAACGTATAGGTTAATGCTATAGATTACATGCATTTCCCTCCCCTCTCCTAAATTTTCTAGCAGGCTGGCCAACAGCCTGACTCATGCTGGTCTGGGACCTACCCTCATTGTGGCTCTGCATTTGAAGTGTATTAGGAGCCAGGTGGGCAGGCAGCCCAGCTCAGTTCCAGTTCATGCTAAGTCCGGAAGCTCAGACCCCGCCCCTCACAAACAGGGGCTGCTGCCACCCCACACTGCTGCCTCTGTATCAGAAGCAGCAGCACAAGGCAACAAGCAGCCAGTCCACAAGAGGAGCTGGTTTTTAAACTGAATCCCCTCGTGGACTAGCTCCCACCTGGCACTCTGCGCTGCTGCTGGCCCCGCCCCTGGGGACTATAGAATATAACCAATAAGAATTCATGAGGTTATTAAACTATTCAATTAATCGATATTTAACATCCCTAGTCCAAACTAATATTCAATTCTGAATGTTGAAAGACCCACTTTTACTTAATTGAAAAGATTTGTTTTATTCTAAATAAAGAACACTGTAGAGGTTCTCGAAAAATTTAACATGCAAAAATTTGAATAAAAAATTAGTGTTACCACTATATTCTAGCTTTTCTTGTTTAGTTACAGAATGTGAAAAAACACATACTAATTTAGTCTATTGCCGATGTAACCATGGAAATGATATGAAAAACAAAAGTCTCATTGACTTTATAGGTACCTACACTTATGCCTTTTGAGCTGAAAAAAATTATTCTTCCAAATTATATACATTTGGAAACATGTATTCCATAAGCACTGCAAGTATCTCTGGGGAGTGCAGCATTTTTCTTTGGCACATTTCTTATCACAGCTGCTACATCCAATAACCATAGAGGCTGAAAAGATGTTTTTATTTTTAAATTCCATTAGAACATAGTAAGTAGAGCCTTTTCACGTGGCAGTTTAGCTCGCCAAATCCTCAACACAAAAACTACCACCAAAACACACCAAAAAATTATGTCAGAACAAAGCAGCAGACAGTGTGACCATTAAATCCTGTCTCCACACAATCTGATCTTTCAGCTTTAAACAGTGTTTCACTTGACTGCATTTTCAATTACTGACAATAGGTATTAAAGTAGCACTTAAATGAGTTCAACCCTATGTTCTAATGTATTCAGGCAGAGTTTTAGGCCCAGATACTTGAAACTATGAAGCCAGTGGAGAGATTGTTCAGGAGATGGAATTAATGAGGCTTGCTCAGATTGTGGTGAAAATCATACAAAGAGCATCTATTGGGATTGTGTTCTTTCATAACAAAAAGGACACCCTTACATTTCAGTCAGAGACATGGTACCATCACAGGGGAGAGACAGCTTGCAATTGATGGACTGTTTCTGATAGCTCAAGTTAGCAAAAAGGTCTTGAGTGGAGCCACAAGACTACAAGGGGAAGTCTCAATGGAGCCACAAGACTACAAAGCAAGCCATCTAAAACATTAACTGTGCCTAGCATAAATAGCACCTAAAATATTTAAGCTAGTTAATAAAACTGATGTCCACAAGTTCCTGCTTTCTGCTTTCAGTGGCATAAAGACACTTCATGGTTGTTGAGGCTGCATCCATTTAGGTGCGTGGTCGATCGGGAGGGCTTGACCAGTTGATCGCGAGGTGTTTGGGGCCCCCTTATTTTCCCCCCATTCCCAGGAAGCCCCGCTAACTCTACCTCTAGCAACAATGGAGGCAGAGCTGCTTCCTTTGAGGTGGATAGAAATCCTGCAGTTGCGCACCACTTCCAGGGTTTCAGAAAGTGTGCTGGCTGCTTCTCCTCCCCCAAACAGCTGGCACAGTACCTAAACCCAGGTCCATGGCATGCCGGGGACTTCCTGCACGAGGGAGGAGAAGAAGAGTGCCCCAGAGGAGGCGTGCGTTGGGACATCCTTCCCTTGCAGGGGGGAGGAGGTAGGAGTCCCTGGAGAAGGCACGTGCCAGGACTTCCTTCACTTGTGGGGGTGGAGAAGGCGGTAGGAGTCCCGGGAGGAGGTGCATGCCGGGGACTCCCTGTCCCCTCCCCCAGCACCCACTGGCACCCTGCCCCAGCACCTACCAGCATCTTGTCCCCCGCTTCAGCACCTCCTGGCACCCTGTCCCCTGCCCCAGCACCCACTAGCACCCTTCCCCAGTACCATGTTACCTACACCCACCAGCAGAGTTAGGGCCACATTAGTGAGGCTTGGGGGGTTGTGGAGGAGTTATTTTTGTTTTGCATCTCACTTGTGTGGCACCAACTGACGTTTCTGTGGATCAGTGACCCCTGACTCAAAACATCAGAGGGGTAGCCGTGTTAGTCTGAATCTGCAAAAGCGGCGAGGAGTCTGTGGCACCTTATAGACTAACTGACGTGTTGGAGCATAAGCTTTCGTGGGCAAAGACCCACTTCGCCAGATGCATGTAGTGGAAATTTCCAGAGGCAGGTAGAAATATGCAGGCCAGAATCAGGCTAGAGATGAGGAGCTGGATCCAATCAGGGAGGATAAGGCTCACTTCTAGTAGCTGATCTGGAGGTGTGAATACCAAGAGAGGAGAAGCTGCTTTTGTAGTTAGCTAGCCATTCACAGTCTTTGTTTAATCCTGAGTTGATTGTGTCAAACTTGAAGATGAACTGTAGCTCAGCAGTTTCTCTTTGAAGTCTGGTCCTGACGGGTTTTTTTGCTGCAGGATGGCTACTTTTAGATCTTCAATCTGCCTGGACACACAATTGCAGATCTAAAGGTAGCTCTCTTGGTATTCAGACCTCCAGATCAGCTACTAGAAGTGGGCTTCATCCTCCCTGATTGGATCCACCTCATCATCTCTAGCCTGATTCTGGCCTGCATATTTATACCTGCCTCTGGAAATTTCCACTACATGCATCTGATGAAGTGGGTCTTTGCCCACGAAAGCTTATGCTCCAACACTTCAGTTAGTCTCTATAATGTGCCACAGGACTCCTCACCGCTTTTGCTGACTCAAAACAGATTCCCAGCCCCTCTCAAAAAGACAATGCTGAAACTGTGTGTGTTTCACATAGTATTTTATTTAAAAATGAAGCCTGGCCAACAAAGCCCCCATCTGGCGGCAGCATCATAACACTTCTGTACCGCCCCACCCAAATCTGAGCCTTTCATACACTAGAACCCCCATCTTGAGCCTCTCACATCCCCAAACTGCTGCATCCCTACATCCTCAGTCTTCTGCCACAACACTTCTGCACCATCCACACTGCAAATCTGTGTCCTCAGCCCATCATACTCCCAACATCCCTTCCCTGAGCCCCTCACATACCCCAACCCAAACTCCTGTACCCTCATATCCACAAGCCTGTGGCTTGTTCAGCACTCCAACCCTCCATCTGACCCCAACACTACCCAGCCTGGAGCCCCCCCCCCCCCCCCCCGAGCTAATATCCCCTTCTCCACATCCTCCTGCATCCAAATTCCCTCCCAGAGCTTGCACCTCTCACCCCTTCCCACATTCCCACCCCAGAGCCCACACATCCTGTCTCAACCCAGTGAAGGTTCGGCTAGACTACAAGAGGTATCCCGGAAAAGGTACAAGAGGTATCCTGGAAAAACTCTTCCGCTTTTTTTAGCGGAAGAGCAAACATGCTCTTTGGCAACCCCCGTATTCCTCATTCTACAAGGAATAAGGGGGCTTCCGAAAGATGGGGGTTTTCTGACATTTGGCCCAGTCTAGACAAATGTTGGAAAAACCTCTTCCTACAGAAGAATCGAAAAAAAAAGCAGCCGTATCCTGAGAGTGTGTAAGGAATCGGGATAGCAAGTGATGGAGAGGAGGAGAACAGAGAAGGCTGGGCTTCAAAGAAGGGGTGAAGCCTTGGGGGAAGGATAAGGTAGATCTTGGTTGTTCTGACATTTAAAAAGTGATCTTGGGCGTAAAAAGTTTGGAGACCAGCTGATTTAGGTGAATCTGAGTGGGAGCAGAAGAGCACAAGAATACAGACTTAGTACATGGACATGCTATCCAGTACAAAGTGCTTATATCATCTAAAACAAGGATCTCTTCAGGCAATGGTCAAAATTAATGACTTTTTTTGCACAATGAAACAACATTAAGGCATTACAGAACATGTCTTACTGGTTACTAATTGAGACCTTTTGTCTCAGGCCTCTGTATTTAACTACTTTGTAAAATAACCAGGAATTTATTAATACAGACAACTAACAAATACCTAAGAATGTGAGAGCTACACCAGGACACTACACTTTAAAAATGTGATGTTAAAGTTACAAGGAGAGTAGTCATTTGTTTACAATATTTTAGTGATTGAGAAATCTTATCTTGTGCAATTATGGTGTCATAAAAACGAGGCTGAAAATCAGAGTATACATTACCTCTAAAAGTCTATTCCTTTCTGTATCTGTCATTTTGCTTTTCCCTTTAATAATTTCCTCCATTGACTTTTTCAGGGCTGCATTCTCTCTTTTATATGTCTCCAACTCAGTCTCAGATTTGGAATTACCAGTTTTGAACCCCCACTTGCCAGTAATTATATCTTTGGTGGTCTTTGATGTCATCCTCCAAGTGTTCTGTGAAATTAAAAGAATCATGTAAATGATGGACCTTTTCTATGTTAAATATTAATGATTCCAGAGAACCTAGCATGCCTTAAACAAGTTTGGAAGGCATGGTCTAGTGGTTAAAATTCAAGATTAAGTCAGATAATGTTCTATTTTTGCACAGCACAGACTGAATTAACCAGTTTCCCTACTTGCAAAATGAAGATAATATTGTTTTACCTCTCACAAATGTTTATGACGTGATCCTTATCTGCTTCATTTTAACTATCCAATCTTCAGGTGTTTATAGATTACAAGTTCTGCCTACTTGTTTTTCCCTTTGATATTTTCATACTCTCTGCTTCTTGTTTCCCGACCCCTCTCCCCTCCTCTTTTTTTCCTCCTTCCCCCATCTCCCTTCTCCCCAAATTTATTGTGGGTCTGCACATCCTAAACTCAAAACTCCAGTCATCTGAAGAAGTGGGCTGTGCCCACAAAAGCTCATGATACCATCTATACGTTTTGTTAGACTATAAAGTGCTACCAGAACATTTGTTTTTTTTTAAATTTAAAAAAATTAAATTTTTTTTAAATACCTCAGAATACCAGATACTAGGTATTATAGAAACGCGAAGCATTTTTAATACAAGGTTAGCACTGATGTCAGTGCTTGAAGACACACGTACCCCTGGTGAGAGAGGAACTAAAATAACAATTAAATGTAAACTAACCTATCGTTTAATTATTTAGTTTTTAGCCCTTATGAGTGGAGGGACAATGGTGAATTAAGAGAGAAGTAAAGCAGAGCTATGATCTTGAATCCTAGTCTGAAGCCAAAGACCAGCTACAAGCTCATCTAATTGAAGCAAACATCCTAGATGCAGCACAACCTGGATTCAGGCCAACACATGTGATGAAACATCTTTTTTGACCTGAGGGATGATTTTCTGCTATCAAAGCATGTTTGGTAGACTTCAGTTCACAATGTTTTGGATCTCTCTACAATGGCTGCTGTCATCTCACCTGAAAGAAGTGACAAAGGTCTAGAGGAATATGCTAAAATGGTGCAACCATCCTGGAGGGATATGTCACAAAAGTAGCGACAGAAAACAAGACCTCTATCATTAGACCTCTCATTCATGGATTCCCTCAAGGATCAATTTTCTCTGGTTCTGTTCAACATCTACATGCAGTCACTAGGTAATAATGGTAAGATGATGATCTCAATTGTCAGCAACATGCAAATGACACACAGCTCTACTTATCCTTCACAGAATAGTGACAGTACAGTACAGATACTGACAGTACCCTACCACAGATATGCCAATGCTCAGACATCATCAGATAACTGATACATGGCAAATAGTTGAAACTGAACTCAAGCAAGACAGAGGTTAAACTGATGTTCAGAGCAAAGTACTTGGTAGAGTTTGCATCTGTCACGCAATATATTTTGGTTGATTGCCTACATCCATATTTGATCAATTCAGTCCACAGTACTTTAAGACTTGTTTCCAGATTCTCATGCACAATAAATGCTCGCATTTATTTATACCTGTGAGTAACGCATTATATCATGAGCTTCCCTCAGTTATATACATCCTTGTCACCTTCCATCTGAACTACACCAATGGAGTATACTTGAATATGATGATATTAGCCCTTAGAAAACTTCAGCAGCTATAAAACACTTCAGCATGTTGCCTCAGGAACACCTCAGAATATCATGCACACAAAACTGACCTGCACTCCCTACACTGGTTTCCCATTGAATATCCAGTTAAATTCAAGGTTTCCCTCCTCCTCTTTAAGGCAGTTAATGGCCCAGGCCAAGTATATGATCTAGAACTCCATGACAATCAACAACTCTGTTCCCCAGACACAATGGAACTTTCTACTGTAAGGGAGAAGCTCTCCTATTGACATAGGCTATCTACACCAGGAGTTAGGTTGGTATAACTGCTCTGCTCATGTGTATGGATTTGCCACACTCCTGAGCAACACAGTCATACTGAGAATTTTGTAGCATAAGCCAGGCATCACTCACACACACATAGCAGTATGCACATTTAAAAATAAAAAAACAGAACAAAAACATTACACTAAAATAAACAGACACAATTCTCCCTTAAAGAATAGCTAAGAGGGCAAACCAAAATGTGTGACAGATGTACTACTGGAGGTTCTCAGCATTCTGGTCTTAGTCCACGGATGGAGTGCTCAGATGCCACAGGAATAAAAATAAATAATACTGCTAATGAGAATAGCTTCGTTGCTCTGCCCTACTGCTTTGATAATCTAACCTTAAGAGCACAGGTTATTCATCCCTTACCCAATAGGATAGGTTTTGGAGTAGCAGAGGTCACCTCTATTCAAAGAAGTCAGGATGCTTTGAAGAGCAGACAAAAAGTTCTTTCCAGGGATTACTGAAACAAAAGACAGGACTATGCAGCACTTTTAAAAACTAACATGAAGGTTTATTAGGTGATGAGCTTTCATGAGCCAGAACCACTTGCTCAGATCAAATTGTAGAAGAACATTGGCATGACTATATATACCAAAGGGATATAGTAAAAAAAAAGTGAACATATAAAATTGACAAATCAGATTTTAGAACAGGAGAGGGTGAAGGGGGGAGGTTAGTGTTTATGAGATAATGATATTAGGGGTGATAATTGGGGAAGCTATCTTTGTAATGGGTGAGGTAGTTAGCATCTTTGTTAAGGCCTGTTCGTAAAGTGTCAGATCATAAAGATGGCATCGATGTAGCGTAAGTAGAGGAGGGGTAAAAGGGGCCAAGGCCAAGAAACACTGATGCATTCTACAGAGACTTTAACAACCTACACCCCACCATCAATCTCGGCCTGGACCATTCAACACAAGAGATCCATTTCCTGGACACCACAGTACAAATCACTAATGGTAAATTAGATTCCACTCTCTACAGAAAAGCCACTGACTCATACAGTTACCTATATGCCTTCAGCTCCCTTCCAGAACACACCATACAATGCATCATCTATAGCCAAGCCCTTAGATACAACTGCATCTGCTCTAATCCCACTGACAGAGACTAGAAACTTCAGGATCTCTACCAAGCCTTTGTAAACCTCAATTACCCACACGGGGAAATAAAAACACAAATTGAAAGAGACAGACAAATACCCAGAAACCATCTACTTCAAGACAGACCCAAGAAAACCAATAATAGAACACCACTTGTCTTCACCTACAGCCTCCAATTTAAACCTGTCCAACATATTATCAATAAACTACAACCTATACTGGAACAGGATACTACACTCCGAGAGGCTCTGGGAGACAGACCCATAGTCTCCTGTAGACAACCACCTAACCTCAGGATGATTCTTACCAACAACCACAGGACATACCACACTAACACAAACCCTGGAACTTTCCCTTGCAACAAACCCCATTACCAGCTTTGTCCACATATTTACTCTGCTGACACCATCATTGGACCTAACCATGTCAGTTACAAGATCAAGAACACATATTCCTGTTCATCCAGAAATATAATTTATGCCATCATGTGCCAACAGTGTCCATCTGCTATGTATATTGGACAAACTTCTCAGACACTTCGCCAAAGAATTAATGACCACAAATCAGACAGTTTCACAAAGAAAAAACAGTTTCTTGTCATTTCAACCAGACTGGGCATTGTCTCAATGACCTCACTACATGTATATTACTTCAAAGAGACTTTAACACCAGACTACAAAGGGAAACCTCAGAACTGTCATTCATGCTTAAATTTGACTTTACGAATGGGCCTTAACAAAGATGCTAACTACCTTACCTACTATAAAGATAGCTTCCCCAATTATTGCCCGTAATATCATTATCTCATAGACACTAACCTCCCCCTCCCTCCCTCCTCTACTCCCTCCTGTTCTAAAATCTGATTTGTCAATTTTATGTATGTTCACTTTTTTTTAATTGTATCCCTTTGGTATATATGGTCATGCCAATTTTCTTCCACTATTTGATTGGAGGAAGTGGGTCTGGCCCATAAAAGCTTATCACCTAATAAACCATCTTGTTAGTCTTTAAAGTGCTGCATAGTCCTGTCTTTTGTTTCAGCAAGACCAGACTAACACAGCTACATCTCTATTACTTTCTAGGGATTAGAAAGAGGTGTTCTTCAGGACTAAGGCTAATCTACAATATAAGTCAGTGAGCGTCTATTGGTGCAATTTTGCTTCTGCAGCTTCAACATTTGTAAGATGCCCTTTGGGGCTGCTCTTTATTGGCAGCTGAAAAGTCTCCCACTGATAAAATAAAAGCACTCTCAATGAGAGGCAGTAGCTTTGTTGACAAGAACTTTGTTCCCATCAAAAAAGTGCTATCTCTATCAGCATTTTTCATTGGTAAAATTTTTGTTGTTAGAAGGGGGAGGGGATGAGTGTGTGTTGTTTTTTCACACCTGAGAGTGACAAAAGTACCAGTGTAGAGAAAGCCTAAGTCAGAGAAAAATACCAAAAAGATAAGTTTTTGGGAAAGCATTCTAAAATACCAGAAGACCCATTATCTATAGATAAGAGCAGCAGCAGCTATTTCTCATCAGGAAGTTGTCCCTGAAGCTAAGCTACATCTATACTACAGCCAAGTCAACTTAAGCTACACAATTCCAGCAACATGAATAACATAGTGTTGTCTACACTGCGGGGTGGGGACGACTTCACAGATTGACTTCCCTTAATCGTCTCATCTAATCTCTGGTCGCTTTGGCAGGTCCTCACTAAATCTGCAAAATCCACCATCAGTGGATAGCTCTCTGAGTCTTGATCTAGGGCAGTGTTTCTTAAACTTTTTAAGACCAAGGAACATCAAACAATAATTTTTTTTTAAATGAAGAACACCAAGGATGTTTTTTGTTGAGAAAAAAAAAGTGGCCATTTTGAACTCTGTTGTTCTATGCAGCACAGGTGTTCCCCAGAACACAGTTTAAGAAACACTGACCTAGGCCATAGCCTAACTGATGAAACCAGACCTTTAGAGCTTTCATAATCACTACAGCTGGACACAAAGTCAATTCAATTTAAAAAACTAGATTTTGCTATTTGGAAAGCTGTTTTTGTTCTGATTCTGATGGAAAATGAAGCATTCAGAAGTTATCTGTGAACAGAGTGCCACTTCCAGCAGAGCCCAGAGATCATTTCATTTTTTGACTAAGCAGCAAATTCCTCTGAAAAAGTGTTCCGTCAGAATGTTTCTGATACTTTCAAAACCCGCACTTTAAGAGCAAAATGATGGGCACGTTTGTTTCCAGTTACTTCTACCTCAGGCTTGAATGGTTACCAAAGATCTATCTGGAGGCGGAAGTCTATTAACCAGAAAATATTACAAAAGCATTAGGGGCCCACAAGCAATTTCTTGGTGAAAAAGCTCAACCCGCAGCTCTAGAGGCTGGAAAGGCGCTGCGCTCCCCGTTCCGGTGTTGTGTAGGGAGGCCCGACAGTGTCTGTTTCGTTCCCAGGCTCCAGTGCACTTGGACCTGTCGTACCAATGAGACAAGCTCTGGTGTCTAGGGCAGCACCACTCGGCCGGCGGGAGACGGGGAACTCGGCCGCGCTCAGGGCGGAAACCGCCCGCCCCTTCCCTGGGGCCGCCGGGTCGCTGCGGGTCTGTCACCAGCGGGGGTCGCGCCGGGTTCAGACTGCTGCGTGCAGACCCGCAGGGCTGCCGTGACCACCCCCGCCCCGCCCCGGGACACCCCCACAGACCTGGGCGGCGGCTGCGACGCCGCTACAGCTCACCTGCTATTCAACCACACGTCCTCTTCCGGGAGTTTGAATCCCGCGGCTCCGAGGACGTCATTTCCGCTCGGGAGCCTCACTACCGGAAGCGAACTAGGGCGTCGGGCTGACAGGGCGGTGCTGAGAGGAGAGGGCGGGCGGCGGCACGCAGAGTGGGCGGGGCTGAGGAGCGGACAGGAGATGGGAGGGACGCAAGGGAATGAGGCGGAACGAGAACTGGGCGGGGCTGGAAGGAAGAGAGATGGGAGGGACTAGGAGGAGGGAGGGGGTGAAGAGGGGCGGGAGCGCAGAAGAGGGATGGGCGCGAGCAGCGTGGGGAAAGGGGCTGGGACATGGAGGGCAAGGAGCGGGTAGGAAGGCGAACTGCTCTAGCTATTTACTTGATGATTGGGGTGATGAGCAGGGTTTCTAGAAATCCTCTCCAGTGAGACCATAGTTGTATCCTATCTCATCTTAGAAGCTCCAGGATATCCCGTGGGAATAATAAATCCATATTATCACATCTGCTGTCTAGAGATTTATTAAGTGCCCATCACCCTGGCATCTGGGTACTTTGAAAGCAAAGTGAGTGCCCCTGTTCTGGACCAGGTGCCTGTGTTTATACACCACCAAGCTGTGGGTAAACATTTCTGAATCACAACAATACCATACAAATAGCAGAAGTGGGGTGCCAAACTAGGTACCCAACATTATTTTATGTAAAGAGTTTTAATGTCATCTTAAGTATCTAAAATGGCCTTGGAGACTTTCTGACCCTTAAAACTAGTTTAAAAACTTCAAACAAGTGTTCCTTTGTGAACCAGGGTTTCAAATTAAATTTCACTCTAGAGTGAATTTCTGTTATGGAGTGAATTTTTAGTTTATAATATCAGAACAAAACTCATCTCATTTCAGTGTAAGTGAACATTCTTATACTGTAAAAGCATTTAATAAAATCCTTCCCTCCTATCAAAAAAATAAGTGTGTTTGGGTAGCTGCCAATATTGGTGGTGGTAAGCACAAATATTGTTTTGGGGGAGCTCAATCAAACCTTCACTGACTTCAGTGACTTCAATTCACTTCAATTGAATCAAACTTGTGATATAGACTGCAATTTGTAAGTGTAATGGGGTGAGTTATAACTCAAGAGTATAATTTCTATTATAGTAAAATGTAACATTCAGAGTTATTTTATAATTCATGTTTTCTGTAACATCTTTACTGCTTGGGTTTGATACTCTCTCCACTCCTACTGCATGCTTTTAAAAAATGTTGCTATAGTTAGTACTATGATTTTTGTCAAGGGAAGTTTTAGTTTCAGTCTTCAGAAACTTTCATCTTTCGTCCCATCAGAGATCTTCTGTCAGTCTTGTAAATTAAGCCAGGTTGGAAAAAGGGTCACTTTCATTGGTTCATGGAGGTCTATTACTGGTGTACTCTGGATTAGAATGCTCCATCTTAAATGCCTTTATCTTGCATTCCAGATAGTTACAGTAAAAAATCTGTAGTTGCCTCAATATGTTTTCACATGGATAATACTGTATTGAATTTGTCTGTGCTCTAGATTATTTTTCTTAATTTCCCACCGAGGGTAGCCGGGTAGGCCAACAGACTAAGGAAATGAATATTCACTCTCCATATTTGCCTGTCCCATAATTCAGTTACAAGGGACAAAGTGATAAAAGGAAAGTTCATGTAGACTCAATAAAATAAAACAATACTTCATACAACATATAGTTAGTACACAGAATGCACTACATCTGAAGGTCAGCAAGTACAATATGACGGCTTGAACAACTTTATGATAATATTTACATTTAATACAGACTACAAAAATAAGCTCTGAGGTTCCAGGGCATAATGTCACATTTACAGAGATCAGGATGAAATTTATCTCCATGTATATTTATTGTATAGATAGATATATTGGGTAGTTCTGGTTTGGCTTTCTTTCCTTTGAAACATCAGACAGGAAACAGGACTAAACAGACTAATGGTTTGAACTGGTATAGCCAATTTTTTGTTCTTATGATTCACCAGTCCTAATTGGTTTCATTTCAGGGGATTCCATTCCCTAGTTAAGAGCAATCATTTATAGGTCATTGCATAGTAGACAAGGTCTTTTCCCCTTTTGGGTTTCTGATTTTTCTTGACACTCCATGTTATTATATATTTATTTTTATTATTGCTCACAGAGTGGCTAAATTAATGTTTATATACAACAGTGTAATGGTTAAATGCAGAATGTACAAAATATAGGCGAGGTTTATTAAAAATATTGTTTCTGAGCTCCTAGAAACTCATTGATATGGTATATTCAGATTTATTGTTAAAAAAGGAATCTGTAGTCTAATATAACAGTTCTGTTTAATTTTTGCCAACTATATACTTCTCTTTCCTTGATCATTTACATGAGGTTCATATGTTCAAGCTTTTTAAAAAAATTATACTGATTACATTGTACATTTTTCATTTTCACCTTACCAGACTTCACAGGTTGGTGCTTGCTTTGCACAGGAATTATGGTGTCAGTTTACAGGTACTGTTTTTCTATAGCCTTTAGTAACTAGTTCGTCATAGACCCACCCATCAGGGTTTTTCACTGTAAGCAAACTGTTCCTTGCTGCCTCCTCCTCCTAGCTTTGCAATCTGGAGGAGGACACAGGGCGTCTGAAGCACAGACTTTCCTAATTTCCTTTTCTGACAGCCGTGGTTTAATACAGGTTTTGAAACAATGCTTCGAGTGATTGTGGAATCTGCTACCAATATCCCTAAAACTAAATTTGGAAAACCGGATCCTATTGTTTCTGTTATTTTTAAAGGTAAGGAAAATTAACAAATGTACTTAATCAGATTTCTGTTTGGATATTTTTGTAGCTACAAGAACAAAATATCCTATCTTGGTATTTTAAAATTATAAAATACTTAAGTTATATAAAATTGAATCTCATCATAATGTTAGCCAAGATGCTTTTTACTAGAAAGACTAGAGGTAACTACGCAGGGTATGATATGGGTGGAGTATGTTTGTGGGTGTGATTTTTTTTTTCCTTGGCCTTTGGGGTTGCTTTCCCAATACTCAGTTTCCAACATCCTGTAAGGGTTTATTATTCTACATTGTACTTATAAATCTGTTTTAGAGAGAGTATTAATTAAAGCCTAAATTGTGTGACTTAATTTTGAGTTGCCATTCAGCACCTTAAACTGTGATGTTCATGCTGAAAATCTTTCATCTTTAGTTTCTTTTTGATTTAGCACAGCATCTGTGCTCACTACCAATTTTGCTTCTGCAGCAGTTCCCTTTTATTACAATTATTTTACTAAAATATTTTAGCATTTATTTTAATATTATAACTGGTGTTTTCCCCCTTGTTAGCTTATAGTTTTTTTTTGGGGGGGGGGAAGGGCAGAGGGCTTTTTTTTTTCAGGGTTGTCTACTTGTTGCTTAAGGGAGAAAGAGAAAACACATCAATGTTCAATTTTACATATGTTAGTTAATTTAATATAAGCTTTGTAACTGCTTTAAGTTTCTATTGCTGCTTCTTCCTCTAGTACTAAAAGGGGCTCAGTTACAAGACTAATGTTTCCACTTTCAAGGTGTGGAGGATCCAGACAATCTTGTATCATGCCATCTGTCAAAAAAATTGTTGCAAACAGTTAAATATACTCATGAGACTGTTATTGCATCCATATGACATAAACTGGAAGCAAAATGTTCAAAAGGTAAAAGGTTGCTGAGCTCTGGTACCTCAGCAGGGTGAACCCCAAAAGGTGGCTACAGTGTGTTGGGGAAAGCTGGTCTATCCCCAATCTGGAAAAATTGTTGCAATCTGGAAGTAAGGCATTGTCAAAAAGATGTGCACCCATTCCTTCCCTCTTCCCCTTAGTCTGAGCTTTTCAGGATTGTTAAAGTGAATAAGCCCTTCCCCGAAGACTCCTTACTTCCTAACAGCTGAATCAAATCTTTTGGTTTGGAACTCACAAGAAGTTCCTAACATTCTTTTATGTACTTTTATTCCTTTTTCCTCTCATTTTCTTCCTCTCCCCTCTCTTTTCTTTACTCCCTATTTGTTTCGTCTTCCTACATTGTATCTATTCCCTCAGTCCCCATTTTTCATCTCTTTTTCTTGTGTGTCCCTTCCCCCCTTTTTGCCCCTTCCCAGTTGGTTCTGCTATCTTTTGATCTCTGTGTTTCCCTGATTTGGTGCTACTTTTCATGACACAGCCCATTCCTCCTCCACACACTTTTACCAATGCAAGTAATCTTACTACAGTGAATAAGAGCATTTACTTATGCTGCTTCTACACTGCTGTATTTGATTCTCAGTCCTGCAGTTTTTCTGACCACTGTCTGGGCAACGTGGGAAATGGAACACAGTTTATATGTTCAGTTGCACGTACAGGTTGGACCTTCAGGACGTGACTGATCCTGGACAAAGGAGTTTGCCACGCCAGGGAATGTTGGGGAAGAGGGCACATGCCTCTCGACTAGGTTCCTCTTCCCAGCCATCTGGCAGCACTGCCTGCAGGTTCTTCAGCCCCATGATCTCCAGCGGCCCCAGCAGCCCTGCTGACTCTTACAGCCTTGTGAGCTCTAGCAGCCCAGCCAGTTGCAGGCTCTGCACCTCCTTCCCCCAGCCCAGCGGACTCTAGCTTTCCGGCCCCACCAGCTGTGGCTCTACATTCCCCTCCCCCCACTATCTGCATGCTCTGCAGTCTCCCTGTCAGCTTCCCTGCTGGACCATGGATGTTGCCAGACCAGAGAGTCCTGGACCACAGAGGTTCAACCTGTAAATACTACGTACACTGAAGCTCACAAGCATCTTTAGTACAAGTTCACCTTGATGATTTTAATAAACTATATAATTTCTTATTTTATACTCCATTTATTTTTATATATTTGCATTACACATTATAGACCAGATTCTCTTTTGCATTCTGGCCAGAGTTGTACAAAGGCCAGAAAATAGCAGGTTCTTGTGGGTTGTGGAGTAGGACCCGGTGGTAAGGCGTTCTCAGGTCACAGTTTGACTATCCAGTGCCAAGGATGCATTGGGATAGGTCTGGAGTGTGTTGACTCTGGTTGCTTGTATTTGTGGGGTGTTTTGTATAGAACCCATTTTCCCCCAGTATGTTCCATAATCTAAATCAATGTTATTGTAAGCAAGATATATGCCGAAAGAGTGGCTATATTTTTATTCTACTAAATTTGTTCCAGTCCCCCTTTCTGCCAATAAAATATAACTTGGAGATTATATACCAAAATAAAACAAACCTAAAAAACCCAGCAAAATAAACTATGTTAGCAACATTTAGGCCCATCTCGTAGGATTTTGTTTCATGTGGATTGGAGCTCAAGTGTACTGATGCTCATTCTTAACTCAGTGCAGCTCAGTATTCCTATTGAGGTCAACATTGTATTATAAGAATGTAATGTTATGGTAGACTAACTATGGTATTTCACATTCACCCAATATTGTCTAAATTAAATGAGTCATTAATCATTTAAAACTGATGGACTGGTCCTAATAAGCATCAAGCGCAGATCACTTCTATTGATTTTGGTATATGGTTGAGTACAGTATATACTAAAACTTCTATTAGAAATGTGTGTATTCAGTACCTCTCAGGATTAGGTTCTTAGACATGCCAGTTATGAGAGAGATTATGTATAGATGTTTAAAAGTACATATTAAAGTTATGTTTAAATGATTGCAGGACTAGTGTTTAAATTGATAAATCTTTTATCAATTTAAAAACTGACCCTGCAAATATTTACACACATCAATATCTTTACAGATAAACAAATTGAGTGTGACTATGCACATGTGAAAATTTCTCACATTCATAAGTATTTGCAGGATCAGGATCTTAGGGGGTTTTTTTCTACTAGTTTCTGATGTGTGTATTGAGTATAAAAATACAATTTTATCTGAACCTTGAATAGAGCTCATTAGTATTTATGTAAGTAACATACACCATATCAGGAGATATGCACAAAACCCATATAAAGTCATAGAATTTATCAGCGCTAGCTTTTCTTTTCTTCTCAATAATTTTTATTCTTAATCCGATGAGCTTGATCTCTGTTTTTATTTACATAAGGAACAGCTCACCGTTTAAAGAGAACTACACACCCAAATGTAAACTAATGCTGCAAACACAGAGACTGAAATAGCAAAATTCTGAGTGTGTTGTCATTTTGTATAAAATGAAAGCATTATTGAAATGGATAAGGAAAAAGTGTGAAAACATGCCAAAATGGCAGTAAACACTAAAAATTAAGGCAATAAAACATTTCTACATGAGAGATAGTAAACTAGAAAAAAGCCTGAAACTTCTTTCCTTTATATGTTAATAGAAGACATGTTTGCTTATGTGAGTAGTCAATAGAATGACATTTATTGACTTGCTGCTTCCTTCTAACATATTTCTGTAGCATTCAGTTCTGACAAAATTATTTAAAGCTATGACTTGTTTTATTGGGCCAGCTGTGCTAATAGTGTGCTGATGCTCTGTTTTTTTAATCTCCCTTGCTGTGTCAAAGGGCTTGTCCACTTGAGCAGACCTGTCGATTGGGGGGGGAGGGACAAAGAGGCTACTGCCTCAGCGCCCGGTGATTCAAATGGGCCCAGGGCTCCCAACAGCTGTTACTATAGCAGTGGCCTGGGCCCTTTGAATTGCCAGTGGATCACCTCATGGCACACTCCAGGTGACACCGTGGCACACTCCAGGTGACTCCATCCTGAGCAGCACTGAGGGCTGATTGCCCTCCTGGCCCCATCCCTTTCGGGATTACACACACAAGGGATGTAATAGTGTAGTTGATTAACTGATAAGCCAGAGCTTATCAGTTAATGCTATAAACTACATGCATTTCCCTCCTTGCCCCCCTGCCAGTAAATTTTTTAGCAGGCTAGCCAGCAGGACCTATCCTTGCTGTAGCTCTGCATTTAAAGCATATTAGGAGCCAAGCGGGCAGCAGCCTGGCTCACGCCAGGTCCGGGACCTACTCCTGCTGCAGCTCTGCATTTACAGTGTATTAGGAGCCAGGTGGGCAGGCAGTCTGGCTCAGTTCTGGCTTGCGCTGAGTCCAGAATCTCAGACCCCCCTAGACAGGGGCTGCTGTCACTCTGCACTGTTGCCCCTTTATCAGAGGCAGCAGCACAGGGCAACAGGCAGCTGGTCTTCAAGGGGAACTGGTTTTTAAAAGCAAGTAGTTTAGATGCTCAATTTTTTAGGAAGAAGGTTCTTTCAAAAAAGGGTTTTGTTTTGTTTTTTTTCGAAAGAACCGCATCTAAACTGCTTGCTTTTTCGGGAAAAAAACAAACAAAAAAACCCCTCTTTTGAAAAAGTGATCAGAAGATATGCAAATTACTGCCAAATTTGCATGTCGTCTTTTGAAAGTGAACATAAGTTTAGACGTTCCCTAAGAGTGACAGAGTTATAGCTGATCTGTCAATTCAAAGTGTCTTTCATGGCAGACCTAGGCCATGTCTACGCTACAAGATAATGTCGAATTTATTAAGGTTGATTTCTTACCACCCGATTTTGTAAAATTTGAAGGTCCACGTCCCCACTGTGCAATTCAATGTAGTTCGAAATAGCGTGTCCCCAGTAGAGAGGCTGCCATCAACTTTGAGAGCGATGCATAAGCACAAGTAGCTATCCCACAGTGCCTGTGCCGCTTTGCAATCTGGGTTATGTTCCCAGTGCATGCTGGGAGCAAAACTGTGCAGGAGGTGGTTCTGGATTCATGTCATCAACATCCCATAATGTGCTTGTCTGCTCCCTTACTCCTTGCTTGAGATCAATGGGAAACAGTCTTTCTGAGCCCTTTTTGACCTTGGTTACCCGTGTAGATGGCATTGCGGGGGAGTATGCAACAAGCTCCCAGCTGTTCCCACTGTAATTAAAAGTTACAAGGGCATACATTACAGGAGATACATTCTGGAGCCTAAAACCTCATCTGTTAACATACAGCAAAGGTCTCTATAAAGACAATGGAGATGTGTTCTGTGCAAGGCCAAAGTTATGCTTTAAAGTGGCTACTGTACAACATGTACACAGCAGAGTTATCAAGGGAACATCTAAGTCACGTGGTTTGGTGGCAGGCATGTTCAGGGGTCTGCCAGGGCATGATCATGTGGGTGAGAGGGGGGATAGGGTCTGGTCATGCCAGTGGGGCAAGATGGTGGCTTACATAGTGCCCCTCTGTGTCTGGCACACTCTGCTGGCAGAGTACTACTTTCCCTGTTCCCACAGGAGCCTGCAGGCGGGAGAACAGGAGGAAGGAAGGGAGGGAGGGAGGGAAGAAATGGGGTGTCAGATGTGGAAGCCATGCTTCACTGGGGATGGGCAAATGGAAGTTAGCAGCATAGGCAGCAGCTAATTGCTTCCCCTCTATCCAGGTTTCCACGCAAGATAGTCTTCTCAAAATCACACACAGAATGATAGGGAGCTGATGCTGTTTGAATATGGCCAGAAACCTGGGTCTTATGATGTCAGTCTTTGTGCAGCAATGATGCCAGACTACTTTCTGGCGGCTTGATGTGGAAGGTGTCCTACTATGGAGGATGGAATAAGGCAGGTCTCCCCAGCAACCTTGTGAGGAGGATCAAAGAGTTCCTACATGAGAGCTTGATGGAGAAGTGCAGGGAGGATTCTTGCTCCATCTCCAGACATGTTATTCTATTCTGGGCCCCCTGCGCTGTGTAGGCACTGAGTACACCACACATCACACCCAATTGTCTTAACCTACTTTTAGAAAGAAAAAAAATTTGAACCCACCAAAAATTCCCTCCCCGAGATCAGTGCCCAATTTTAAAACATTCTGGAGGAGGATATTGTCTCTAAGGTTATAAAAACTTATCACTTGCCTGCTGACCATTCTCCTCCTCCTCTTCCATCACACTGTCCTTCATGCTGCTGCCCCAATGGATGTCTTGTGAGGATTCCACAATCTGACTTGGAAAGCTGGTCAGGTCAACCCCGCCTTCCTCCCAGATTGACTATATCCAGTCATGGAAGCAGCATGTTTGTGGCAATGCTCCAGACAGTCTGTTTGCCTCCTTTGCCTTTTGTAGGACTGCCTCCACTTCTTTATTTTCACATGTCACTGCTGGGTGTCCCTGGCATATTCTTTCTCCATCACAGACTTTGTGAAAATACTTTAGTAGCCCTTATAGTCAATGGAATGAGCTTGGTAGTGTGGACTCATTGTTTAGAAAATCAACCTTACATGGCTAAATTCAACCTAAACTCCTAGGCTATGTCTACATTGGTGGCTTCTTGCGCAAGAACATCTTGTGCAAGGGTTCTTGTGCAAGAAGTCTTGCGTAAGAAAACGTCCACACTGCCATGTGCGCTATGCTTTTGCGCAAGAGCTCCCATGGCAGTGTGGACACTCTCTTGCGCAAGAAAGCTCCAATGGCCATTTTAGCCATAGGGCTTTCTTGCGCAAGAAATCCCTGCCGAGCGTCCACACTGCCTGCTTGCGCAAGAGCTCCTGCTCAAAAGGGCTTACACCTGTTAAAAAAGAGTGTAGCTCTTGCGCAAGAAGCCCTCTCTTACTACGCCATATTATAAATTTCCTTGCTCAAGAGCGGGCGGGCAGTGTAGACGCTCTGTGGATTCTTGCGCAAGAATGGTCATACTTGCACAAGAAGCCATGAGTGTAGACAAAGCCCTAGTGTAGATTAGGCCTTGGGGTGATCTCTGGCTTCAGTTGGGCATCTCTGGCCCTGTGAGAGTTCAAACAGCAAAAACAGTTTTCCTGTGTCTTTCTTTTATTGCCTTCATTCATCCTCCAAGTCCATAGGAAAAGCTTCCTTGGCACATAGCATTTCCAAGGTACGATAGGGGTATTTACCAATCCTTTGTGTTTCTGTGTTCTTTGATGGCTCATATGGGGGGGAGAGGGAGGTAACACTCTTCCCTTCCAAGTTCACAAGTGTAGAGCAAACATTTTCAAAGTTATGAGGCAAAACTTGCATATTCCTTATAGCATGGAGATCAGATATTACAAATAAAACTAATGCATTCAGCAATATGTAGACATTCTATCATGACTAAACACATTATTGTAAGACTCATATTTATTCTGAGTGACATTAACACATACGTGAACTAATCTGGTCTCCAGCTATGAGTTTGTCTGTTGTCAGTTAATACCAGTAGCCTTGGCACAAGCTGGCAACTGGCTGACAGCATCACCCCCCCATGCAAAACTGGTGTATGAAGGGATGTCACGGGTGCTCCTGAATATACATCAGACTAAACCCATTCTTGATAAAGCATCAGCCACTACATTTTGCTTTCCCTTAAAACCAATTATTTCTTTATCAAATTCATGTATGGCTAGACTCCAACAAAGTAATTAGAATTGGTTCCTTTAGCTCAGTGCAACCATGTCAAAGTGGTGTGATCTGTGAACAGATGACATTTTTTATTACACAAATAAGAAGTAGGTTGCTCACCAGCCCAAATGATGGCAAAGTATTCCTGCTCTCGGACTGCATAGTTCTGTTCAGTATGGTTAGGCTTTTTTTACTCAAGATGGCAATGGGATGGGTCTTGTTCCCCACTTCATTCTGCATTAGGAATGTGCTTAACCCAATGTTAGAAGCATCAGTGCATGGTATACATTTTTTGCTGACATCAACACTGGCCAACACAGGCTCTTTGAACAAAGCCTCTTTTACGTTCTGAAAGCCTTTTTTCACTGGCCTCTGTCCATACCATCCAATCTTGTTTCCCCTTTTTTGTAAGGTCTGATATGCGGGGCAACAACATCACTAAACTTCTTTACAAATCTCTGGTAATAACTGGCCAGACCCATACAGGATTGGACCTGCTTTTGGATTTGTGGGGCAGGCAAGTTCTTAATAGCTTCCTACTTTGGGCAAACAAAATCACTGCCCACCCTATGTTCTAGATGGACCTTTGCTGTTCACATTTTGCATTTGGAGATCTTGACATTGAAGATGATTTCTTTAAACCTTTGTAACACGATTTCCATAAGATTCAAGAGATTACGGAAAATAGCCACGTCATCTTTATAGCTACGTCTACATTGTGTGAAAATAAGCAGCAGAATGGCTCTTGCGCAAGAGGGGGGTTTTGCGCAAGAAAGAGCAGTGTAGACTGCTCCCTCTTACACAAAAGCCCCCTGTGCAAAATGGCAGCTCATTAGGTATGCAAATGAGGTGTGGCAATATTCATCGCCACACTTCATTTGCATATCTTCTTGTGCAAAAATGCTCAATGTAGACGTAGCCTATAGGTTTTGGCGAATGTATGTTACCCCTGCAACACCTCATTGATAAGCCTCTGAAAGGTTGCTCTGCACTGCTTAATTCAGAAGGCATACCCTTAAACTTATATAAGTCCCATTCTACTACAAAAGCTGATTTTTCTTGAGCATGAGCATCTAAGGGGATTTGCCAGTACTCCTGAGTCAAATCCAGAGTGCTTAAGAATTTTGCACTCCCCAGCAGAGACAATATGTTCTCTAATTGAGGTGTGGGGTCTGGGTAAAGTTAGGTGATAGTGTTTAGCTTTCTAAAGTCCATACAAAACATCCTTTTTCAGTATCACAATAGGAAACACCAAGGGGCTTTTTGACTTACTAATTACTCCCATCTCCAGAATGCTATCTACCTCTTCCTGGATCTGTTTCTGCATTTCTCCTTTAACAGGATATGCCTTGCTAGGAGCAGGGTGGGGCCCTGCAATTTCAATGGAATGTAAAATCCTGTCAGTTAAACCTGGCCAGTTAGAAAATACCTGTTTCTGGTACTTCAAAAGGGCCAGCATTACCTGTATTTGGGTTGGAGCCAAACCCTCCCTGAACTAAATGTTCTTCAGGGGAGTTTCTTCTTTGCTCTGCCTGACCAAATCAATCAAAGGAGCATTAAACATTCCTTCATCAGCAATTATATTCATTGCCACCTTCTTTTCATGGTAAACTTTTCATCCCTTGGTGTGTACTGTTTGTCCAGTTCCCTTACCATAGTGTTTCCTTACAGCATAAATGACCTCATTTACTCTTTTTATCACCTCATAAGGCCCTTTCCAACAATCTTTCATATTGTTCTCATTGAAATGAACATTAATAATAAATAACGGCAGCAAATAATTTTTTTTCAGTATTCCGGTTACACCAAACTTTTGTGATTCCTGACTTACATCAAGGTCCTGCTGTATTAATTTCATCATAGCCTATAAATTCTCCTTGAAATGAGTAACTGTCTCCTCTACAGGTTTTCCTGTCCCCTCAGTACTGTTCTCCTAAGAGCCACAAATCAAATCTGGGAGTCTTTTCAATCTGCCTCCCATACAAGAGATCAAAAGGGAGCAAAGCCAGTAGATTATTGGGGGAAACTTCTGTACACATGATATAACAAATAAAGAAGCAAAATGGACCAGTCATTCTCACACTTGGTGGCATACATTTTCAGTATAGCTTTCAAAGTCCTATTAGATCCTAGAAACCATTCATTTCTGGGTGGTAGAGGGTACTTATTATATGCTTCACTCCACATAATTCTCATAATTTTTCAAAGACTAAAGACATCAAGTTTGCCCCACTATCTGTCAAGATTTTTCTGGGCAAATCTCTGTACAAAATGATGAATAAACTGTAACCACAGACTGAGATTTGATGTTGGATAATACTGTGGCTTCAAGGTACATAGTGACAGAATGCAGCACACTTATCTCTCTTTCTATTTCTGGAAGGTTAAGTGAGGGAGCCCACAATATGTACAGACACTCTGGCAAACTCCTTTTTAATAATTGGCAAAAGTTGCAATGGTGCTTTGTCAGACCTGTACGCAGGAATTTCTGTGTGGGGTGCTTTTTTTGTAAATGTGGACCACAGTTTTTTTAAATATAAAGGTGTTCAAAATAGTCGTGCAAAAATGAGTGTGCATAAGAGAGGTTAATGAAAATTTTTAGTGGAAACAGTGATAGGTAAAATGATTTTGTTATAACATAGTAAAAAATGATACAGTTTTTAAAGAAATTACCTTCTGGAATCATGGAGGGCAGTGCAGCTGCCATGGCCCTATGCTCCCTCAGCCTCCTCTGCCTGCTGCTGTTCTACTTGCTCAGCAAGGCCAGCATGAGGTGAGTGTGGGTGGGGCTTCTGGTCAGTGGGGCTTAGGCTGCTTCTTGCAGGTGGGGGAAGCCTCATTGCCCCGGTGCTGCTACGCTGCCACCAGCTCCACTCCCCATCTTCCCGCTACATAGTGCTCTCCCATCCCCCTAACACAGTGGTTCTCAAACTTTTTGGCCCATGGTCCACCTGGCTCAATGCAAACCTTTCCGTAGACCACCAGATGCTAATGGAAATTCACTATTAATTATATAATTATGCCCATGTCATTTTGCTAGCGCTACAGCTAGGGAGAACAGTTTAATTTAACCAGTAAGAAAGGAAATATTAATTTAAATTATTAAACAAACTAAGCACTTTAACCTTCTCATGTTAGTTTATCAAACTTCATTTTAAATAAAGTAAAGTATTAATTTGTGTCCAACACACAAAGTTCCCATGTTTTCTTTATTTATGGAAGGGGTGGGGAATCTTTTTGGGAGGCCACTGATCCACAGAAAAATCAGTTGGGGACCACACATATGAGAAGCAAAAAAAACCCCAACAACAACAAAAAGAAGCGGGCTGGAGGTGTGAATGGGATGAAAGTGCAGGGTTTGGGCATGAGGGGGCATTTACTTGTCTTTGGGCCCTGAGCTGGTCCCAGGCAGCACTTCCTGTTGCTCCCATTGGCCAGATTCTGGGGAAAGTCACCAGGCAGCATGTCTGTGCACTGCTGTTCCCCCAGCCTGAGGAGAGGGAGTGCTTCTTCCCCACAAGCTGGATCGTGCAGTAAGGCTCAGGGCTTTCTCTCTTCCTCTACCCCCCCCCCCCAGTGGGAAGCCGGTGCTGGTGCTCCAGCCTCGCGGGGGGGAAGAGAAGGGAGAGTGAGGCTGCAGTGCCAGTGTAGGCTCCCTGCTGTGCGGAGAAGAGGGGGAGCTGAGCTTGAACCGCAGACCACCAGAAAGGTAGTCGCAGAGCCCCCTCTCACTCACTTGGGGGATTGTAGTGGGGTGTGTTCAAACACTTCGCACTCCTCCTGCATACAGGCCTGTTATGGGTTTCCTTCAGTCTCTTACAGTTTTGACACAAGTCACAACTCTTCTTGTAATTGTTTACCATCTTGAACATGTGAGAGCAATAGAAATTGTATTTAATCCTCTGCTCCTAAATGTCCTGTGAATGGACAACCATAAAATAATTGGAGCAATTCTCTCCTTTATTTTTGAGGCACAGCTCTGCTTTCACACATCACTAGGTCATCACTTTTTTCCAGAGGGAGCCCCCCATCCAACAAGTCTCCTTTCACAAAATATTGACTATTTCCTTCCCCAGCGGGGATATTATTCTAAGCTGTAACCCTCTCTCCTTGTCCAGAGAAGGGCCATCCTGCTATGCTTTCACAGAATCCCTCTGAGTCTCACTTAAGTTTAGAGCAGATTCCGGGACAGCAAAAGAATCCTCAAATTCCTGCTCAGAAGCTACTACTCCGGATAGACAAATGTCTGAGGGCATTTTTCCCCGCCCCCACAGCAGCCTGTGCTCCATAAACAGAACAGGTGAATCAGAGCCATATTCTCTGGCTACATGTTATAACACGAACCTCTTAGGTGTGGCTAAAATGTCAGAGGGAAACAAATTTCACTCTTAAAATCCTCCCATTTAAGATAGACACTAGTCAGGGGCATAGTCACAGAAAACTAAAATATCCAAAGCTAAAATATTTCAGTATGTGGGATAGTGTCTTTTTCCTTTATCAAATTTTCCATACCCACAGTGACCTGGGATGCCTGTACATTCAGTGCCATTCACTCCAGCAGTCTTAATACATTCTTCACTACCTTACCAAGAATCAGTCCTAATACACTTTACAAAGTCATCTGCTCCTGTGTTGTTTCCTCTGGGATCATAGTATTAGCATTAGCACACATGGTGGCAGGCCTGGCACTCACTGTGTGGGGTTTAGGGAGCAAATCGTGGGGAGACCTTTAGTTTGAGGCAATTTGGTGTTATATGGCCAACAGTCCCCCAGTTGTGGCAGACTATCTGCCTTTCCCTTAGCGTAAGATGGTTGAAAACCTTGGCTCCTTTGATGTTTTTAACAAAGTTGGGGTTAGGTTATTCCTAGACCCCATCACCTTCTTAACCTGTGGGAACAGAAAGATTTCCTTTCCTCTGTTTGTGCCTCCCTTGAGCCCTTGACTTAATATATTTATCAGCAATTTCTGCTGCCTCCAAAACTGTCGAAGGATTTTTAACCACAGATGGCAGCTTTTGTCTCATTAGTACCTTGCACAGTTGTTCTAGAACCAGTTCTGCTGCAGCAGTTGCTATGGCATCTGGAGCAGTGGGGTGCTCAGACCCTGCTCCTTGCTCATAAACTGTGAGTAAAACTCTGTTTCTGATCAGAGGCTCTCTCATTATGGGATAATCACCTATTCTTACATAATTGAACCAGGTTCTTTGTATCAAGAACTTCATATGGCTGCAATTCACTCATTGTGACTAATCTTTAATGCTTAAAAACCTGAAATATCAAATGTAAACTTTTAATAGCACTGGGTTTATGATCTATAAACCCAATTGATCTGTGGCATGTGGATCCTGTCAAGACTACCACAATTGTTACACTACCTGGACTGGTTCATGACTGTGAGTGCCTATCTCAGGGCAGACTGCCAAAAACAGAGCAGATACCCCAAGCTGCTGGGCTACGTCTACACTGGCCCCTTTTCCGAAAGGGGCATGCTAATTTTCAACTTCAGAATAGGGAAATCCGCGGGGGATTTAAATATCCGCTGCTTTTTTCTGGCTTGGGGAAAAGCCAGAAAAAAGCGTCTAGACTGGCCCGATCCTCCGGAATAAAGCCCTATTCCTTCGAAGTAGGAATAAGAGATCTTCCGGAATAGGGCTTTATTCCGGAGGATCGGGCCAGTCTAGACGCTTTTTTCCAGCTTTTCCCCAAGCCGGAAAAAAGCGGCGGACATCTTTATTTAAATCCCGCGGAGGATATTTAAATCCCCCGCGGAGTTCCCTATTCTGAAGTTGAAAATTAGCATGCCCCTTTCGGAAAAGGGGCCAGTGTAGACGTAGCCCTGGTGTGTTCTATAATCCGATTTCATCAAGCCAGTAACAAATGTGAACTCCTGGATCATTATAACAGTCTCATGATGGAGTCATACACATTCCACTTAAGCTCTGCAGTCTATCTGGCCACACAGAGGAGCTTCTCTTAGTGATAAATAATCACAAAATATTAATGTTACTTCCAGTCCTCAAAGACCACTTACTCCAGATCAGTTTGTATTTTAGATCTCATACCAAAGACAATGTCTGTAGCCAATCCTGTAATAAATTAAATGAAAAGTTTTTTAACTAGGAAAAATAAATGGCAGAGTTTTTTATGAATTAAAGCAAAGAAAAATACACAGAGGAGTTGCAATCTAAATCCTAAAAGTGACAGAGTTATAGTGATCTGTCAATTCAAAGTATATTTCAGGGCAGACTCTGGGGTTCTCTGGCTTCAGTATGGTGTCTTTGGCCCTGTGAGGGTTCAAACAGCAAAAACATAATTTTCCTATGTCTTTGTTGTATTGCCTTCATTCGTCCTATGAATCCATAGAACAAGTTTCCTTGGCATGTAGCATTTCCATGGTACAATAGTGGCATTCACTAATCCTTTGTGTTGCCATGTTCCTTGATGGCTTATCTAATTTTGATAGTTAATCTGGGTGAGTAGGGGAGGGGAAGAAGGACAAACACTCTGCCCTTCCAAGTTCAAAAGTTTAAAGCAGCAGTTCTCAAACTTTTTGGCCCATGGTCAACTTGGCTCAATGCAAACCTTTCTCTGGACCACCAGTTGCTAATGGAAATTCGCCATTAATTACATAATTACATGCGAGCGATTTTGCTAGTGCTGCAGCTAGGGAGAATGGTTTAATTTAACCAGTAAGAAAAGAAATATTAATTTTAAATAATTAACCAGATTAAGTACTTTAACTTTGTCGTGTTAGTTTATCAAATTTCATTTTAAATAAAATAACATTAATTTATGCCCAGCACAAAAAGGTCTCATGTTTTCTTCACTTATGGCAGAGGTAGGGAACCTTTTTTGGGTCAGGGGCCACTGACCCACAAAAATCAGTTACAGACTTTTCAAGTGAGAAGCCAAAAACAAAAACTTTCTCCAAAAATCCCCAGCTCTCATTGATGTGGCCCCCAACTGAGATACTTCAATCCTCTGGTGCTCCAGCCCCACCGGGACAGGGGGAGGGACAGGGAGGACTGAGGTTCAGGGCTTCAGATTAACTCTTCTGGGATTCCAGGGTTAGTGGATTTTATGGACCCTCCCTCGGCTCTGGGGTTGGGACAAAAATGCGGAGTTCAGTGTATGGGACAGAGCTGCCACTGAGAGATATGGGAGTGCAGGATCTCGGCAGAGGTGGGGTACAGGAGGGGGTGAACGTGCAAGGTCTGGATCATGAGTGGGGTGCATGAGCAGGCTGGGAGTAGGATGTTCGTCCAGGGGGGAGGGTGCAGGAGCAAGGGAGGATGAAGGAGCAAACTGGTGATAGGGTGTCTGGCCAGGAAGGAGGGGGCAGGTGTGGGCTGGAGGTAGGTGCCTGGCCAGGAGGGAGGGTGCAAAGCAGGATGAGGGTGGATAGAGTGTCTGGCCATGGGGAGGGTGCAGTAACATGCTGGGGGTGGATAGGGTGTCTGGCCATGGAGAGGGTGCAAGAGCAGGCTGGGGGTAGGTTGTCTGGTAGTTGGGAGGGTGCAGTAACAGGCTGGAGGTGCGAGTCCTTAGCAGGGTTTGGTGCATGAGGGATCTGGGAATGCAAGGATCTGGGCATGAGGAGGTTAGGAGTGCAGGGATATGGGCATGAGGGGGGCCCATACTTGCCTTTATGCCCCGCACTGGTCCCAGGCACTGCCTCCCACTGCTCCCATTGGCCAGATTCTGGCCAATGGGAGCAGTGGGGAAAGCCTCCAAGCAGTGCGCCCAAGCACTGCTGCTGCACCAGCCAGGAGAGGGGGAACACTCTTTTTCTATGAACTGGCTCATGCAGCGAGGTTTGAGCGGGAAGCCAATGTGCCACCCATGCGGGGGAAGGAGGGTGAGCCTACAGCATCAGCGTGGGTTCCTGCTGCAGGGCCAAGGGGGAGGGCTGAGCTCAAGCCACAGACCACCTGGGAGATGGCTACAGACACTAGTGGTCCATGGACTGCAGTTTGAGAACCACTGATTTAAATCAAACATTTTCTAAGTTATAAAGCAAAACATACATATTTCCTTATAACATAAAGTTCAGACATTACACATAAGACTAATGAATGCAGCAACTTACTGACATTCTATCGCATCTAAACACTAAACACATTCTCATGAGACATACCTATTTTGATCAACACTAACATTTAGGCTAGGTCTACACTGCAAAGATAAATTGAAAAAAGAAACGCAATTTGAAGTACGCTTTACTGTTGAAAGAGGCGTTTCCAAAATGTGGCACGTCTACATGGCGCCAAATTTCAGAAAAAAGTGTTTTTCGACGCATCCCTTCTTCCTCGCAAAATGAGGTTTACAGGTATGGCGAAAGAGTGTGTCCGCTTTTTCGAAAATTTTTCTGAGAAAACAGATGTGTTCGTTCCTTAGATGCGGCATTGCTTTCCCGGGATACCTCTGGTATCCCGGAAAAGCACCGCAGTCTAGATGAAGCCATATATAACAGGTCTGGTCTTCAGCTATGCCTTTGTCAGTTTTTAGCTTATGCGTACAGTCTTGGCAAGAGTTGGCTGCTGACGTGCCAGTATCACAGTAGTACAATAACTCTATTTGTAAACTGAAAGTAACAAAGATAAAGCAGGGGAGATATAAGCTGACTTTATTTCTGGTGCCTGTATATTAAGTGTCTTTGCCATCAAAGAAAATAATATAACTAATATCCTATATATTGATTTGCCATTCCTTACCTAAAGGTAAAGCGAAAACAAAAACTGTGGATGGCCCGCTGGCCCTACTGTGTAATTTATCCAGATTTGATTCTCATCAAATTATATGATTTTGAGTTTTGGTTTTCATGGCTGGGTTCACAGTCAGTGGGGAAGTGACTACCTGACATCAAACCAATCCCAATGGCTGAAGAGTGATTGATGCTATATATTGACCAAGAGTGACTGACCAATAAATGTTGCTATAGTGGATGGCATCTTAGGTGGAAAGGGGAAGTCCTTTGCTACAGGTATAAAACAAAACACATTAGTGCCATTAAAACTCTGGTAAAATAGATTAATACAAAAGGAAACATGAAATGACAGGAATAAACACTAAAAATCAACTTCAAATGGGTTAACTCTTCACATGGACTGATTCAAATTCTATATTTTTAACCAAATCCTGTTCATTTAACCCATACACCCCCAAATCCTTCTCATTACTCTCAGATATGTGAGAGAAAATATTTTTGTCAGCAAGTAATATAGAATGTCCATTATAAAAAACTCATGGACTTTATTTTACCACTTTTTTTTTAGTAATTAGTACTGTGAAGTCAAGAATGAGGTATCCCCCCTTGTCATGAATGATCTTGGCTAGTGTTTACAATACATCATCTCCCACAATCCTGTGATGTTAGTTGGCTTGAGTGGGATTGTAGTGCTTTTATCCGTCAGTTCAAACAGAGTTGTAAAATACAATTTTCCCATTAGAAGAAACTGCCTAGTAGAAGTGAGAAACTTCTTCCCTTACCAACCTCAAAAGACTGAATCTCAAGATCTATCCTGCACTACAGATTTTCTAGGTAGCCATTCTCAACCATGCAACATTTTTATGAGATGACCTCAGTATGTAGGATTGTGAGAATAACTGATTTTTCAGTTTGCTGACATTTCTGAAAAATTTTTTTAAAACAACAATACATTTGTGTTGAAATGAAACACATTTAAAAAAAATTGGTGCATTAAAAATGAAAAAAATACTGAAAACTTGATTTTGAGCTTTTTAATATTTAAAATAAAATCAAAATAAATTAGTAAGCAAAAATCATGGAAAAATTAAAACTGAGATTTAGTTTCAGAAATCTCAAACAAAACATTTACATTATTTGCAGAATGTTTGTCTTTGGTTTTCTTTTTTTGACTGATTCTCACTGTGAAGTGGAATTCAGGCTGATTCTGAGAGAGCTAGCTCTTTGTTCTACAAGATGTGAGTTTACAGCACTATGGATTATGAATGCTGTTTCCTTTGTGGTATGTTGTGAGTCAGTATCCTGCAAAATTTGTAGCAATTCCTGTTACAGAAATGTGAGTCAGTTCCTTGCAATGTATAGTATGGGCTA
Organism: Pelodiscus sinensis; assembly: GCF_049634645.1. Classification (NCBI taxonomy): domain Eukaryota; kingdom Metazoa; phylum Chordata; order Testudines; family Trionychidae; genus Pelodiscus; species Pelodiscus sinensis. The sequence continues at coordinate 42,035,235 of NC_134718.1, forward strand.
ATTGTTCAGTGCCTTCCTCTTTCATCCAATAGAAAGAGCCAACAAAGCCCACCATCTGAGTAATGTGCAAACTGACTTAATATTGCCTCACAGACCTTCACAAAATTTGACTGACAATGTATAGTTGTAACTTGCAAATGACAATGAGTTTGTAATCTTGCTCCACTAAAGGAGTGAAGTAAAGGTAAGAACAAGGTCAAGGAGGAACTCTGTCAAACTTTCTAGTGCTATTTCTGTATTCAGTAACCTTTTCACTTAGAATGGATGTGATAATGAGTAAAGCTAATATATTTTAGATGTGGTTATTCTTGTGTGGCATACACTTCCCCTTATAAATTTTCATGTATTCAGTGACTGTACTGCATTTTATGCTGCCAAGTGTCAAGCAACAAACGTTTTCCTTCCTCCATACTCATTTCCTCATATATATCTATATCTATATCTTAACATTAAACATAACAGTAAAGAAAAAAGTTAAGACACCTAAATGTTAACTGATATACTGATATAGAATTGTTATAACAGAGAACTCATCCTCTTGGATTCTCCTCTGTATGGGTGAAATTCACATAAATCTTGAAAGGTTTTATAGGATCTTTTGCACACTTAAACCCAATTGTGCCTCTGAAGCAGAAGAGATTGGGTAGAATGGCCACTCCAGATATAATCTACCTTTCTTATGAACCATAGGTTTATCCCATGTGAAACAGGCTGATTTACATTGATGTAGACCCAGTGGCTGGGAACCTCTACTTAGGAAATGCAACTACTGCAATTTATATACTGAAATGGCAGTCAGTGTGGTGATATATTGCAGCATTGCAAGTTGGAGGTACAAACTGCATCCACCTAATTTCCTACGGTGCATCTACATAGCACCCAAAACTTGAAATAAGATATGCAATTTGTGCTATGCAAATTATGTATCTTATTTCAAAACTATTTCAAAATAGCTTATTCTGAAACTTAGCGCATCTACACAGTGCCAAATTTTGAAATAACATGCTATTTCGAACCATCCCTTATTCCTCGTGCAATGAGGTTCAGTGGCATGGTGAAATAGCGCACTTGTTATTTTGAAAAATATTCAAAATAGTGGGCGGCTTGTATAGACATGGGGTAGCTATTTTGGGATACCTTGGTATTCTGAAATATCTCCACTGTGTAGCTGTACCCCTAAAAACCTCTGAACAGAGCCTATTTACTCAAAGGAATGAATTCCCCCTTATATGCATGTGTCATTCTTCTTAATATCAATACAGGCAGTCCCCGGGTTATGTACAAAATAGGGACTGTAGGTTTGTTCTTAAGTTGAATCTGTATGTAAGTTGGAACTGGCGTCAGCCGCTGCTGAAACTGATCAGTTTCAACCGCGGCTGAATCTGGATGCCAGTTCTGACTTACATACAGATTCAAGTTAAGAAACCCAGGCGTCCCCAAGTCAGCTGCTGCTGAAACTGATCAGCAGCTGATTCCAGGAAGCCTGGGGCAGAGCAACTCTGCCTCCGGCTTCCTGTAGTCAGCCTCTGGTCAGTTTCAGCAGCGGCTGACTTGGGGAAGCCTGGGGCAGAGCAGCTGGGGTGCTGCTGGGTTGCTCCAGTAGCGCGGCTCTTGGGCGCTACTGGAGCAACCCAGCAGCACCCCAGCTGCTCTGCCCCAGGCGTCCTGATTCAGCCGCTGCTGAAACTGACCAGCAGCGGCTGAATCAGGATGCCTGGGGCAGAGCAGCTGGGGTGCTGCCGGGTTGGTCCGGAGCGGCGCTGCGGGACCAACCAAGCAGCCCCCAGCTGCTCTACCCCAGAGGTAGGCAAGAAAAGCCTGGTCTGCTGGGGGGGGGCACTAGCTGCACCCACCCCCCAGCAGACCAGGGAGACGGGGGTGGTGGGACCGCCCAAGTCCTCCACGGCTTTGCTCCGTCTCCCTGGTTTGCTGACCTGGGAGACGCGGAGCAAAGCTGCAGAGAACGCGGGCAGCGGGACAGTCCAGGCCCGCCGTGGCTGTCCCACTGCTGGCGTACTCCGAGGCTTTGCTCCCCATCTCCCTGGTCTGCTGGTCAGACCAGGGAGACGGGGAGCAAAGCCGCGGAGCACGCCCGCAGCGGGACAGCCCAAGCGCGCCTGGGCTGTCCTGCTGCGGGCGTGCTCCAAGGCTTTGCTCCTGTCCCCCTGGTCTGCTGGGGGGGGCGGGTCCAGCAAAACCGCTGGACCCCCCCCCCCCCCCCCCCGCCAGCAGACCAGGGACACCCGAGCAAAGCCGCCGCCTGGGCGGCTTTGCTCCCGGGCAAACGAGCAAAGCTGCCCTGGCAGCGGCTTTGCTCTGGTGTCCCTGGTCTGCTGGGGGGGGGGGGTCCAGCGGCTTTGCTGGACCCCCCCAGCAGACCAGGGAGACCGGGAGAAGCTTTTCTCACCCCGGAGGACACGGGTGGCAACCCGCCGCCCATGAGCTCCGGGGCGAGAAAAGCCCCGTTCGTAAGTGCGGCTCCGACGTAAGTACAGGGGACTGCCTGTATCTGCACTTACGAAGCAGAGAACTTATTCAATTTTAATCTACATTCCTTTGCCTAGATTTTTGTTGTTTAAATTGCTGTCATTTTAGAGGAAGCTTATAAATATTAATCCAAGAACACAAACAAGCGATTAACCAAAATGAATGATATGTTCTTATTAACAAGATCAGTCACATTGGGGCCTCTGTCCAAGGATGTTAGTCTGGTCCTTTCATCAATGCTACACCAGAAGAAAAAGGATTAAGACACTAAGGTTTTAGGGGAAGGAAGCTGATAACAAACATTTCATGCAGAGTGTATGTGTAAACTAAATAAATGCAAACAAACTACTATGCAAGTCAATCAACTAAAAACCCTCCAAATGAATTTTTAGCAACAAAAACTGCAGATATTGGATGGACGAAAAATAGTTTGATAACATTAAGCTTTAAAACAAACATTTATGAAAGAAAATGGAACAATTCTCTTATTTTACTTAATATTATAATCCTTTAATAAAAGCAAACAATCATATTTTATTTTTATTTGCAGATGAAAAAAAGAAAACAAAGAAAATTGATAGTGAACTCAACCCTATTTGGAACGAGGTGATCTATTCTCATAACGTATTTGTTTTTAGTATACCATACAGTGCATTATGGCTACAAGCTTAGTATATCAGTCACTGTAGTTATGAATCTGAGATACAGATGGGAGTTAAAGGTGACAGTAAATGTGTTTTACAGCTGAAGAAATAAATAGAAAGTGGGAGGGGCGATCCAGTGGATATAGTGTACTGGGACTTTCAGAAAGCCTTTGACAAGGTCCCTCACTAAAGGCCTGTAAGCAAAGTAAGGAGTTATGGGATAGGAAGGAAGGCCCTGTTATGCATCAGTAACTGATTAAAAACAGGAAGTAAATAATAGGAATAAATGCTGTTTTCACAGTGATCTGGAAAGAGGGATAATAATAAAGTGGTAAAGTTTGTGTTACCCTGACCCCGCTTACACAAACAATGCAAAATTACTCGTTAGTTAAATCGAAAGCAGACTGTGAAAAGTTACAAAGATATTGCATACATGTGGGTGACTGGGCAACCAAATGGCAGATGAAATTCATTATTGATCATTGCAAAGTAATGCACACTGGAAAACATAAACCCAGCTATACATAGAGTATAGTGTGTGTCTACATTATATGTCACAACTCAAGAAAAAGATCTTGAAGTTATCATGGATAGTTCTCTGAAAATATCTGCTCAATGTGTAGCAGCAGTCAAAAAAGTGAACAGAATGTTAGAAACCATTGGGAAAAGGATAGATATGGTAAGTCAGAAAATATAATTATGCCTCTATTTAAAGATATGGTATGTCCACACTTTGAATACTGGTGTGTTCTGATGGCCCCATTTAAAAAATAAATATAATTATAAAGTAGAAAAGGTACAGAGAAGGGCAACAAAATGATTAGGGGTATGGAACAACTTCCATTTGAGGGGAGATTAAAAGTAGTGGGACTCCTGAGCTTAGAAAAGAGCTGACTAAGGGGGAATATGAGTGGTCTATAAAATCATGAATGGTGTTGAGAAAGTGAATATGGGCGTGTTATTTACTCTTTACATAACACAAGAACCAGGGATCACTCAATGAAATTAATAAGTAGGAAGTCTAAAACACGCAAAAGGAAGTATTTCATTACACAGTGTTCAGTCCACCTAAGGAACTTGTTGCCAGCGGAAGTTGTGAAGGAGAAAAATGTGAATAGGTTAAAAAACCAAGTAGATAAGAATAAGTCCATCAATGGCTATTAGCCATGATGTTCAGAGATGCAACCCCATACTGTGGGTGTCCCTAAATTGCCAACTATCAGAAGCTGTGACTGTTCTTTTCCTCAGAAGCATTTGGCACCAGCCACTGTAATAATCATATTTTTTTTAAAAAAAGGTGCATGATACTGGCTACATAGATACCAACTTCCCTTCTAACCAGAAATAAGGAGGTGCTGGAATCTCCCTCCCATCTTTGTCCTGGCCCCACTCTCACTGCCCCCAAGACCTGTCCTGCCTCTTCTCATTCATGCTTTGCCCCTTCCCCCAAGCCCTGCCACTGCTCTGCCCTATTTCACCCCCTATACCGAAGTCTCTGCCCCTTCCTTGCCTCCTCCCCCGAGTGCACCTCTTCTCCTCCATCCTCCTGGAGCTTCCTGAATGCTGAAAATCAGCTGTTTGAAACACTCCAGAAGTGCTGGGAGAGTGGGGGAAGAGTTAGTGGAGCCACCAATACATGAGAGATGTGGAAGTGAGGGGGAAAGAGAGAGGACTTGGCTGCTGGTGAGTGCTTAGCTTCAGAGCACCCACAGAGTCTGTGCCAATGCTGGGCTAGATGGATCATTGGTCTGACCTGATATTGCCATTATGCTCTTATGAGCTATGACAATTGTGTCTCATCTAATTTTAAGTAAAGGTAGAAGGATTTCTGGTTTGTTTGGGGCCTGCTCTCTTGCCACTAAAGTCAAAGGAAGGTTTGGCATTGATGTTAATAGTGGCATGGTTGGTTCCCTGATATGAGCACTGCCACTTTGGTAATTAACTATTCACCAAGAGATAATGAAAAATGACAATACAGGTTAGGGATAGGTATCTAGATGGGGGCCACAAAGGTCAGTGATAGTTCTAGCTATTTTTAGCATTCTCTTTAATGAGCTGGAAGAGAGGCTAAAGGGCATACTAATGAAAGTCATGGGTCATCATATGTACAAATAACAGAAAGGAATAGAAACACAAAGGCATGAAATCACTGGCAACCCATTTCCCTCCTTGACTCCAATGAGTATAGGACCAGGTCTTATTAAGGAAAATAAAGTTATTCATATTAATTCAAGGGTAGAGTACTAGAAGTACAATAGTAGGGCACTATTAAGAAAGTCCTTTTTAATTGCAATGTACTTATAACAAGTCAAAATGTTCTACAGACATGTTCTGAAGTTTTTCCTGATATGCAGATATAAGATCAGTCAGGTGTTACTAAATGTTATATTCATGGTAAGGTGCTTTATATTTTAGCTTGATTGATCAGTTGTTTCTGCATCAATTTTCTTTGTACAGATTCTTGAGTTTGATTTGAAAGGAATAGCACTCGATGTTTCCTCGTCGCTGACCATTATTGTGAAAGATTTTGAAACAATTGGGCAAAACAAGTACGTACTTTTTTCATGTTAAATTCATCTAATTTTCAATGCAATTAAAAAGGCCAAAAAACCCTATAAAGCTGGTATTTCACTACAAACAATAATTGCTGCTATTACATTGGTTGGTTGATTGAATTGGCTGACATTTTATTCTTTTATTGTGCTCTAATATTTCTCTATATGGTTTAGGGGTTTAGGCCTGTGATCTTCCCTTTGCTGCCTCTGGTCTTCTCTTTCACCAGGGTTTCTATATTATTGCTCTGGAGTGAGACTTCAGTCAGATTTTCTATGCACTTTACTCTGTAAAAGTTCTTTCCTCTTTTTTCTGCCTTCCCTTCAGAGGCTACAGATTGAGCTTCATACATACAATTTATAGTCATGGGTTTTGGATCAACTTCATCAGCCAAAAACTCTTCAAAATAGCAATCAGGCTACTAGTTCTAGTTAGTTTCAACAAAGTCAGTGTTCATTGGTAATTCTACAGAATTGTATTGTTCGTCCATCGTGGTCGATGAAGACCTCAACACCAATAAGTGCTTTGAGACTGGATACAGTGTGTCCGAAGATGACTTATCAGGCCAATTCGGGCACCAAATGATCTGGAACATGTCGGGCAGACATGTGTAGGCATTGCAATCGTTGCGCTGGTAGCTTTGGACTTGCGCAGCACACGCTTGTGTTGTGCTTCAGAGATGCGCCTTGTTTCGAGAGCTTGGCATCCCTTGTGGAAAAGACAGCGCCAGGCAGCGCGGTTGTGTGCCAGCGATTCCCAGGTTGTTGTATCAATTCTGAACGACTTCAGGGAGGCCTTGAGTGTCTCTTTGTAACATTTCCTCTGTCCACCATGCGAGCATTTACCAGTAGAGAGATCCCCAAAAAGGAGCTGCTTAGGTATACGTTCGTCTGGCATACGAATGACATGACCTGCCCAGCTAGTCTGTGCACTCATCAGCAGAGTGTGGACTGACGGTAAACTTGCTCTAGAGAGAACCTCAGTGTCTGGTATTTTGTCTTGCCATCTGATGCGTAATATTCTGCGAAGACAAGTCATGTGGAAGTGATTAAGCTGTCTTGCGTGCCTCCGATACACAGTCCACGTTTCACAGGCATACAGGAGGGTGGTGAGTACCACGACTCTGTAGACCTTCAGTTTTGTTGCTTGACTGATTCCTTGATGTTCCCATACAGTGGGGCACAGTCTACTAAAAGCAGAACTTGCCTTCGCTATTCTGGATGGGTATGTCTACACTACCCCGCTAGTTCGAACTAGCGGGGTAATGTATGCATACCGAACTTGCTAATGAAGCCCGGGATTTGAATTTCTTGGGCTTCATTAGCATAAAGCCGGCGCCGCCATTTTTAAAAGCCGGCTAGTGCGAACCCCGTGCCGCGCGGCTACACGCGGCACGGGCTAGATAGTTCGATCTAGCTAGCTATTCCGAACTATCTGTACGCCTCGTGGATAGGTAACAGCGTGTTTTTCTTACTGTTCATAATATTGAAGAAATAGTCATATAAAGGCATCTATTTTTACACAAAAGGGAAAAGGCATAACTAAAAGGTCATGGGATAATGCAATATTATTTGTTTTTAGTGCTGGAAATTTTGTATCCTAGAGTTTTTATCCTTACATTTTTATAAAATGTCAACTAATAGATAGAGAGAGACAACACTGCAAACAAGTAATAGAACAACCATCAAGCAAAAACTCCTCAGAAATATTTAGTTTACTGAATTGTTTAAAAAGGCAAACTATGTATTAAAAAAAATAAATGTTTGTAAGCTAAAATTAAATAGAATATCTAAGTTCATGTAAATTAAGTTGGCCAGGACAATGAAAACAAGTACAGTAAAACTCCAATTGTCCAGCATCCAGTGGTCTGGCACTCCCGATAGTCCGGCACCAACTGAAACCCGCAAGTGCTCCGGCCAGCTGGACAATTGGAGCTGCTGTGAGCCCCATGGGCACTCGCGGCTGGGAAAGAGAAGGGGAGAAGAGGGGAAGGGGATTATACCCCTGTGACGGGTCTGCCAGGACCCACACTGTGTCCAACCGGGGGTGAAGGGTGGGCAGGGAATGGCACGGCGAGGGGTGAACCCTCCGCCGTTTTGCTGGAAGGCAGGGGAAGCCCCACATAGCCGTGAGAGCTAAGTCCCTGAACTTGCCCTGTTCTGGCTGCTCTCGGCCCTGCGCCACCGCCGAGAGTTTTCGGGAGGGGAGTGGGCTCCTCACCCCTCAGACTGAAGTAGTTATCACTGAGCTGGGAGGGAGGGGTGGTGCTGCGGGACCAACCTGGCAGCACTCAAGCTGCTCTGCTCTGCCACTTCCCCAAGTCCACCGCTCGTCAGTTTCAGCAGCGGCAGACTTGGGGGAGCGGCAGAGCAGAGCAGCTGGGGTGCTGCCAGGTTGGTCCCACAGCGCCGCCCCTCACCCCCCTGCTCGGCGATAACTACTGCAGTCTGAGGGGTGGGGAGCCCCCTCCTGGAAACTCTCGGCGGTGGTGCGGGGCTGATTGCAGCCGGAATGGGGCAAATTCGGGGACTTAGCTCTCACAGCTGCGTGGGGCTTCCCCCTCACCACGCCATTCCCCGCCCACCCTCCGGACGCAGTGCGGGTCCCGTCAGACCCGTCACAGCCCCAGCCGGAGTACTTCCCGATACTCCGGCATATCCGATAATCCGGCACCACCTAGGTCCCAAAGGTGCTGGATTATCAGAGGTCTGCTGTAAAATGATACTACATAGAACACTTACTAACAATCCAGAGAATCATTGTTTTTCCAGGAGGATTGTGTAGTTACTGCAACACAAAATTTTCATGTTTTGGATATGTGCTTACAAACAGTTTCCTAGACAAAGATTTCTTGTTTCAAAATGCTTTTTGCAAAAAAATTACACATTATGCATGGAATGATTTCACTGCAGTTATGTCATGGCCTACTTAAATATAATATGAAGATAATTTCAGTATAGATATTCAGTATTTTGCCATAATTATTATTTGTATTGCCATAGTGCCTATGAGCCCTAGGTGTGGATCAGGACCCCATTGTGCTAGGCACTGTACAAACACAGAACATGTGCTCCAATGTGTTTTTCATGGTTCTAAATGGCATAATAGGGCAATGAGTACAAACAATGCTAGAGGCAAAATTCAGATGTTGTTTTTGTATGATTAAAGCTTTAATTTGTTCTTAATATCAGAACTGAAGGTGTGCAGGATACCTGAAAAAATGTGTAAAGACACACCCCATAAGAGAATGTTTAACCTGTAGAAAGTGAAAGTATTAATGACTGTTTAGTAACCTCTTAGTGTACTATTGATTCTCGGATTCATCATTTAGGGGCATTTTCCTTAGGGAATGAGTTGGAAAGGTATTATTCATGCATATTTTTTCTTGTTCTATAGCTAGAGTAAGGCAGGGATGGGGAACCTCTGGTGTTCTAGCTGCATGTGATGCATCAGGGTTAGCTACTGGTGGGCCTTGAGAGAGTTTGTTTACCTGAGTGTCCACAAGCATAGGGCCCATGTCATCCAGGGCCCATGGTACTTCCTGAAGCTCCCATTAAGCCAGGAATGGCAAACTGCAGCCACTGGGATCTACAGGACTCTCAGGTAAACCTGAGCATCTTGCAGCACACAAGGAGTTAATCCTGATGAACTATATGTGGCCCACAACCCTGGAGAAAAGAATCAAGTGCATTTTGGGTGCCCTATGAACTGTCCAATGACCTCACTGGGGCCAGCATTTAACCCTCTATAATCATACAAAGAAGAATCTTCACTATGTGAGATTTCTAATCTTCTGCATTCATCAATACTCCACTCATATATTTCTCATTTCTACCACACTGCACACACTATAGATGCATTAGGATAAGAAAATATATCATATACATTTTTATTTGAAAAATCTTAACATGGGTTTTCTGAGCCTATGAAGCAAATTCTATCCTTTGCTTCAAATCTAAATAAATGGGATCTGTACAGAGGGTATTCTATTGTTGTTATGTATGGAAGAGAGTGGCAAATCCCAAAACTTGCCCCAAAAGTTTGCTTCCTGGCCCCTGCATCATCTTTGTGTTGTTACATGGAAGGTTTAACCAGTGGATCCATAAAGCACAGATTCACTGTCTGCACTCTCCCTGATCCACCCAGCTCTCCCTATGCTAGGGCAAATGGGATCCCTGCAAAGTATAATTGTATCATCTGGGCAGGCTGTCCAGTGCCTTCACCTCTGCATTGCACAGTGGAACCACTCAGTTTCCCATGGTGTTCAGGACGGGACCTTCTGCTAGCTACTACATTGGCAAAGGATTTGTCTCTAAATCTGAATGAGTTGTCATAGTTTCCTTTTAATTGACCTGTCGGAAACCATAACAGTCTTCAAAAGCTACAAAAAAATCCAACAACAAAAAGCACCAGAACAACTTGCCCCAAATGGGGCACAATCTTCCCACCTCTTTTTATAAGGTGATTATGTTAACTAAGAGCCATGCCACTATCATTGCTCTTTCCTCTCCACCATGGCTGACATTGTGGAGCTATAACAAGTTGTGCCATATCGCTATTGATTGCTGGTATTCTGTGGGAGGAGGCCTAAAGCGAACATGTATGAAACATCTGCATAGTGCTAAGGCCCAGCAGTGGTACCACATGCATGTAACACACCTCTTTCTCTCTTTTAATGGCAGTGCTGTCACTGGAATAACAGATCCTATTTTCATCTTGATATTTTCAGTTCAGGTATTGAGTTCTTATGACACTGATTAATATGTACATTAGGCATTTACTGGTAGTTTTATTTTCACAGTGAACCTTTTGTTTGCTTCTTTTTCCTCCTCTGGAAATAATCCCTGCTTCTTTGACTATGCCGAATAAACTATTTTACATGGCTCCATCGACGGAGCCATGTAGTCTAGACGTAGCCCAAGTGACTCTTCTGTCTTTGGTGATACTCTATAAACCACTATTGTGTCACTGCTAGGCCAGTTGTAATTGAATCTCACATCTTATAGAGGTTCACAAGGTTCAGAAAGGCCCAGAATGCACTGAATGCCTCTGATTTCTAGGAAGCCCCAGAATTCGTGATATTGAAGTAAGAAATTGACTCAGGAAAATCTGCCAGCTCTGAACATAAGAATATAAGAACATAAGAACATAAGAACATAAGAACGGCCATACTGGGTCAGACCAAAGGTCCTTCTAGCCCAGTATCCTGTCTGCCGACAGTGGCAGCACCAGGTGCCCCAGAGAGGGTGGACCGAAGACACAATCAAGCGATTTGTCTTCTGCCATCTCTCTCCAGCCTCTGACAAACAGAGGCCAAGGACACCATTTTATCCCCTGGCTAATAGCCTTTTATGGACCTAACCTCCATGAAATTATCTAGCTTCTCTTTAAACTCTATTATAGTCCTAGCCTTCACAGCCTCCTCTGGCAAGGCGTTCCACAGGTTGACTACACGCTGTGTAAAGAAGAACTTTCTTTTATTAGTTTTAAACCTGCTACCCATTAATTTCATTTGGTGTCCTCTAGTTCTTCTATTTAGGGAACTAATAAATAACTTTTCTTTATCGGCCCTCTCCATACCACTCTATCATATCCCCCCTCAGTCTCCTCTTTTCTAAACTGAAAAGTCCCAGTCGCTTTAACCTCTCCTCATATGGGACCTGTTCCAAACCCCTAATCATTTTAGTTGCCCTTTTCTGAACCCTTTCTAAGGCCAAAATATCTTTTTTGAGGTGAGGAGACCACATCTGTACACAGTTTTCAAGATGTGGGCGTACCTTAGTTTTATACAGGGGCAGTAAAATATTCTGGGTCTTATTTTCAATACCTTTCCTAATAATTCCTAGCATCCTATTTGCCTTTTTGACCGCCGCTGCACACTGTGTGGAAGTTTTCAGAGAACTGTCCATGATAACTCCAAGATCTCTTTCCTGATTTGTCATAGCCAAATTAGCCCCCATCATACTGTACCTATAGTTGGGGTTATTTTTCCCGATGTGCATTACTTTACACTTATCCACATTAAATTTCATTTGCCATTTTGTTGCCCAGTCACTCAGTTTGGCGAGATCTTCTTGGAGTCCCTCACAGTCTGCTTCTGTCTTGACTATCCTAAACAGTTTGGTATCTGCAAACTTTACCACCTCACTGTTTACCCCTTTCTCCAGATCATTTATGAATAAGTTGAAAAGGATTGGTCCCAGGACTGACCCTTGGGGGGCACCACTAGTTACCCCTCTCCAATCTGAAAATTTACCATTTATTCCTACCCTTTGTTTCCTGTCTTTTAGCCAGTTCTCAATCCAAGAAAGGACCTTCCCTCTTATCCCATGGCCATGTAATTTACACAAGAGCCTTTGGTGAGGGACCTTGTCAAAGGCTTTCTGAAAGTCTAAGTATACTATATCTACTGGATCCCCCTTATCCGCATGTTTGTTAACTCCTTCAAAGAACTCTAATAGATTAGTAAGACAGGATTTTCCTTTACAGAAACCATGTTGACTTTTGTCCAACAAATTATGTTCTTCTACATGCTTCACAATTTTATTCTTCACTATTGTTTCTACTAATTTGCCCGGTACTGAAGTTAGACTTACCAGTCTGTAATTGCCAGGATCGCCTCTATAGCCCTTTTTAAATATTGGTGTCCCGTTGGCTACCTTCCAGTCATTAGGTACGGAAGCCGATTTAAAGGATAGGTTACAAACCACAGATAATAGCTCAGCAATTTCCCATTTGAGTTCCTTTAGAACCCCTGGATGAATGCCATCCGGTCCCGGAGATTTGTTAACATTAAGTTTTTCTATTTGTTCCAAAACCTCCTCTAATGACACTTCAATCTGGGACAGTTCCTCAGATTCATCACCCACAAAGGACGGTGCAGATTCAGGAATCTCCCCAACATCCTCAGCCGTGAAGACCGAAGCAAAGAAATCATTTAGTTTCTCCACAATGGCTTTATCGTCCTTGATTGCTCTTTTTATAGCTTGATCATCTAGGGGACCCACAGGTTTTTTAGCAGGCTTCCTGCTTCTAATGTACTTAAAAAACATTTTGTTATTTCTTTTTGAGTTTTTGGCTAGCTGTTCCTCAAAATCTTTTTTTGCTTTTCTTATTGCATTTTTACACTTGATTTGACAGTGTTTATGTTCCTTTCTATTTATCTCACTAGGATTGGACTTCCACTTCTTAAAAGATACCTTTTTGTCCCTCACTACTTCTTTTACATGGTGGTTAAGCTGAGTTCTTGAGATAGATTTTGCATAACATCACCAAAAGATGGGACACTACTTATCTAAACCTTTGAACCCAGTCATCAGCTCAATATCTGGACTAAGATTCCAGTTGATTTCTTATTTTTTTCAAACTAGATAATCTTTCCTTAAGCCAAAGTCATATTTGCAAACATCAGCTGTCTCTGTTTGTATTTCTCAAAAGAATGATTAAGGGCTGATCATTACAAATATTGACTTTTTTTTGGATGGGAATTGGCTCATATTTATATATTCTATGCACACATAAAAATTGAATAAAGACAAGCCCCTGGGTAAGTGATGTACCATATATGAAGCTACAAAAGCATATATCATGAGCAGTAACTAGAAGGATGGTGAAATAGCTATTTCACAATCAATAACTGTTTAAAGGTCATGAACTAATGCTGATGTGATGCACATGATGTTGTCCATTAATATAAAAATAACCACCATAATTTCCAAAGGAAAAAAAGCATAAGCCAGTAGGATTTAGAGGATGAGTCACTAAGGTTTCATACCATAGTCATTTCGGCCTTTCACAGCTTCTATTCTTTTAGCATTCTTTCATATTAAATTTCCATATTTTATGTAAGTAAGTAAACTTCTCTGTAAAAAATTCACATATAGTCAATAATATGGAACAAATGCATTCCAATCATTCCAAATATTGATATAAATTACATTGTGGTCTTTCATGTTTATTGTCTCTCCGTGATTCCAGAGGAAATTCATTCAATTTACAAATAATGAGTTTTTTTTTTTAATTGCCAGGCCTGCAAAATCAAGCCAGACTCTGAAAGCCATACTGTGTCCTTTCGGTCTCATGCATTATTAATCTAATTAGAACGAATTCTAGGTGCAGTTAAAGGGACAGCTTAAGGTAAAAAAAGCTGCATTTGGAACATAAGAATTCTGTTGATGTGTGAAACATTATATTATTATTTATTTGTATTACTGTAGTACCTAACAATAAGGCTGTTCCCAGGAGGGATAAATCATCCACCGGCGGTTTGGGGGCCTTACTCTGTAGCAGATCCCCAGTCGTGAGAGGCAGCAGCCAAGACCCTGGTCATGTGGGGTGGCAGCCAGGACCCCAGTCACGAGGATGGAAGCCAGGACCCTGTAGCCTGTTGCACCTCGCCCCCTGCACCAATGTCTTCTGGGACTAACCATGCCAACCAATCTCACCAGCCCATAGAGCCCCCACAAGCTCAGACCCAGAGCAGTTGCCCCTATTCACTGCACCCTGAGAGCCCCATTCATGGAGCAAGACTCCACTGTGGTAGGTGCTGTATAAACAGAGAACAAAAAGGTGGTCCTGCCCCAAAGAGTTAATAAGTAGATGACAGAGTTCAATCCCTTCTAGCTGTGCTGTCTCTGTAATATGAAAAAAGAGCACAGCTAAGAGGTCTTTCAAAAGATAGTTACATATATGTAGTTCCTCAGTGTTCTAAAGAAATCCAGTGCCTCACATTCAGCAGCAACAGAATAAGAGTAGTAAAATGTAGGGTTTTGTTTGTTTGTTTAAATGCTCCACTACTATATAACTAGATTGCCTCTTTGCAGGCAGTTATTCATGGTCATTTGCAGTAAGGAACAACTGAGCTGTAGGTTTTTTCTTTTGGTGTTAATTGTATAGTACTAAAATTATTTTTTTCCACAAAAAGCTTTCATTAGCAAAGCTCCCGTTGACACCAGTGGAATGAGGAATTGACCCTATATGCATAAATAACCACGGAACTATTTAGAAATTCCCAAGGGGGCTGAAGAAGTGGTGAATGAACTCCCTGCAAACCACACAATTATGTTCATTACTCCCTAATTCTGGTTTCTTTTTAATACCTTTTTATGATCAGGAAAAATAATTTATTTTTTATTTTTTAATCCTTTTAAATAATTTTTTAGTTTCTTCCAAAGCACCTCAGTCCTTAACTGTAACATTGCACAATTCCCAAAAGATACACACTAATATAGGAGACAGCAGAACAGGATGCTTTAGGCTAGCACACACACAGTTTTTGGTACTATGCAAACACAGTGCCTACCACCAGGGCTTTTTTTGTTTAAAAAAAAAAGTGCTAGTACTCCAGGGGAAAAGTTGCTGAGCTCTGATTGGAGGTGCTGGTACTGAGTACTGGGCAGTAACGTCACCAAAAAAGCACTGCCTAGCACTATTGTATTGCAAACAAATCACCACCACAATGGAGAATAGGAGATCATCATATTCACTTTGACTGGTAAACCTTGTCATGATTTGGATTCATGCCTCTGGAGGTGAAAGGCTAGCACACATATGCACTGTAGGCCATATCCTGTTCATCTCAGGAGGAATTTGAAATGAATGTGACTAGTCCAAATGAGTCATGCAAACAGGATTTGTTCCTTTGCCAATATTCCCCCAGGCCTAAGGACTCACATTATTATTCACTGTTTATTTTGCTGTCTGAGGGGCAGTTTTTAGGCTTAACTTTGAGTATGGGGGTGTTTTCTCCCACAGGCCTCCTTTATCTTGTGCTGAAGTGAGGTGGGGGCAGTAATTTATATCACCAGTTTTCAGGGTATATCTTACTCCCTGTCGAGCATTTAGCCAGTGCTGCTGACTGGCACCCCAAATAGAAAAACATCTCTACACCTATACTGCACCTCGCCATCTTTCCCTGCTGTCTCACTCACAGGGAGGTGTCCAGTGTACAGCCTAGCTCTGCTTCTCCATCCCTGGAATAAAGGTCTGAGCAAATGCTATAGAACAGAGGTCTCAAACTCCCACCCTGTGAGCCAATCCTGGTGGAGAAATGGTGCAATGTGGCCCCGGTGGGAGCCTGTCAGTTATCTGCTCCCAAGACCTATCTCTTCCCACCATCACCCTGCCCTCTCACTCCATGGTACCCCATCTCCCAAGCACTCTGCTGTAGTGGCAGGAGCCACAGAGAAGCAGAGTGAGTGCACCCACGCAGTACGCTCTGCTTTCCCTGCAGCTACTGCCACCACGAGGAATGTGTGTGTGTGTGTGTGTGTGGGGGGGGGGTGACTGCTGCCTCCCCAGTGATTCCCAAAGCCTTGTGCTCAAGGGATGGGGTGCCATGGATGGGGAAAGGGTGGAAGGGATGCAACTTGATGGCCAGTAACTGATGTTCCCCCTGGCCTATTGGGAGTCCCGGGCCAGATTATGCAATTACTCCAGGCAGGACTGGCCCACAAGCTGGGAGTTTGAGAGCCCTGCTGCAGAACAAAGGCACTGTCTCCTAAAGACTCACACAGTAATGCACATGGACCAGAATTACACAGTGCAGAAGAACCAGTGCAGTAGAAGTTCCCTCGCTTTTTCACACTGCCAAAACACTACTCATTGCTGTGGTATGTTTCTGCCGTTTAGGCTAATGCAAACATTATGCATATTTTGTTATTTCTCCTGGAACCAGAATTTACTGCTGCTTGCAGAAATGCTACGGTGAGCGCAAACTAATATTAAATGAACAGTCATCATGACAAAGTCTGACCTACTGAAAAAGCAGTTATATTAAAAGAACCCAAACTGTACTGATATACTGTAATATTCATAGAGATCACTTCAGGGAAAGACAAAGAGCTTTCACATGACAAAGTGCAGAGCTGGCTTTTCCCATATAAAAATGTCTGAGAAGAGAACACATCTGTTTTCCATTGTGTTGTTCACTTAGTTAGTGTTTAAAATCTCTCAAGCAACATAAATTTTTACACAGTTTAAGGAAAATGGATAGTTTAGGATAGTTGTCTGCAACAGAAATACAAAGGTTAGATTACAAATACCAAAGTTACAAATCTCCGTAGGAAGTCACATTATGATCTGAGTGAAGTGATTTTATTCAATGCGTAGGAGGGCAAGTCACCAGTTATACACATTTTTCCAGACTGAGTAGTTAGTCAGTCTCCTGGCAACACTGCTAGAAAATAGTCTGGGCACACCCTTCTTTTTGGTGAAGAATGTAATCCCAAATCTACAGCAGGCAAGGTTAACTGTAGCTAACTTCTGAGGCACGTTTAGATTTGTAATTATTGCTGTTTAATCAATTTCTTAACTTGTCAGCAAAAATATTTAGCCCCCCCCACCCTTCCATTCTGCAAGTGGATCTATGTGGGTGGGCCTTTGTGCCTGACAGTGAAGCAGCACACTGTAGGAGTCTGCTTGCATAGATCTGAATGCAGGTTTTCAGCCTGACATGTTAAAGTCGCTTCCATTTTCCCCTGAAGATTTTGCCTTGTAGATGATGATGTGCATGACATTTTTGTTTTCAAATCTACGTACCTACAAAAGCAGCATCCAATATTAATGAAGATGAAAACAGTACGATTTCTGTTTGAACAAATATGTTTAGCAGCAAGAATAAATATTAGAAGCTGGGGGTTAAAGGTGTTGGTTGGACTTTACTGTGTCAGATACAGCCAGCAACGAAGTTTGGATGTAGCCATTATAATGTATGCAGGAGGAGCAAGAATGATGGTGGCAAATGCCAACAGGCAGAACCAAACCTGGGATCTCTGAAGCTTAGTGCATGTGCCTCTGCAGCTTGAGCTAAAACACCAGCTAAGGCTGTAGCACAAACTTATTTTCTCTTGCTGTAAGTGGTCTAAGTGCCACTACATGGGACTGTAAACCACACCCAGCAGGTGTGTGGGTTACACTATTGTAGCTCCTTTACAGGGATATGGGGCCAGCCACATCAGTGCCATAATTAATTTCTTGCTTCCCAATCTGAAGAGGTGGGACTATGGAGGGGCAGGTGATAGATTAATGGACACCTAGGCCTTATAAAAGAACTAAGGCAAACCCTATTAGGAGTTGGACCCTCAGGTGGCTAATGAGTAATTTGCCCTGAACCAGGGCATGTAAGGAAAAGAGTATTCCAGAAGGAAACAACATGACTGTGTCTAGATTGGCATGATTTTCCAGAAATGCTTTTAACGGAAAAGTTTTTGTGTGGTGGGTATATGTTAGTTTGGGCTCTTGTTACCATGTATGGGGTTATGTTTGTTAAGGCTTGGCAAGTGGGCTAAGCCATATCTCCAGCACAGCTGTGTGTATGGAGAGCTGAGTAGATTCACTTCAGAAAGAAAAACCAAGGAAGGAGTGGTGGCAGGCTATGGAGCAGCCACACTATTATGATATGTCCCCATTTATACTCAGTGAGATTTGGCAATATTATAGAAACATAGCGTCTTACTACAACAACATAAACCTGTTAGGCAGAGCTGTGAATTAGGGTTTCCTGATACTAGCCAAGGATGGGGGGTTACAATTCTGCTGGTATTTGGGATTCTGTCAGGAAGTGTTAAGACCAATACCAATGGACTAATTAGCTATATGAAAAGCTATGTTTAAAAGTTGCTTACCTGTAGTTTATGGATTCTACTTTTTTTATATTGGGGGAAGCAATACAGGTGTACCACTGATGTCAAATTGAAATGGTCAGTTTATCTTTTGAAATCTGCTACTGTACATGAGATCCAATTTATACTTCAAAAGTTAAATCTGATTATACAAGCAAGTATTTATATTGGCAAATGTATTCCTGGAGGCTTCTTATTGTGCTGTTTAAAAATTACAGCATATTCAAACAAGTTCTCCATTATCATTTTGTTTAGTCAGGGTAAGGAAGGCATGAGGAAATGTACTGACATTTTCCAATGTAAGTTTCATAATGGTTATACAGCTATTCTTGAACAGGCATCATGGGTTGCCAGGGTGTGGTTGATGAGACTTGTCCAGATAGTATGTGAGTGCAATCTTATTTGGTTTTGTAAATTCTCTGAAGTATATACACATTTATGCAAATTGAATTGCTCGGGTAACCTATGATTTAAAAAAAATCACTGCTGGCTACATTAAATCAAACTAACAAAATGTATTAAATTCTTCAACAAGTAAACAAAAATCAGTTGTGGGAAAGCCTCTGTCTCTTCCCTGAATCAAAGTTAGCTGTACCATCTGTAATTTAAACAGGTCTGTTTAAATTATTTCCCCCATCTGCAGAAGTGCAACTTGGTAACTTGTTCTTTTCAATCGCAGTGATTTACTTCTGTTAATATTGATGTTTGTTTTCAGGAGCTAGAAATCTATGCAAGAAAGAAGACAGCTGAAATTCTTCTATAGATATCTAGTTCCCTTAAATTAGTTGTCCCCACAGCTTGGGAATCATAGACTAAAGGGCAAATCCTCATCATCTAGATTTTTTTACAGCATGATGTAATATAAAATACCTTAAATATATTAAAATAGCCTATTAAAATCTTCAGGATTGCTTTCAGTAGTCACCTGGGGATTGATGCTGATTGCGGGAGACTTAGCCTTGCAGTGCAGACGTCCCCTATTTTGAAATAAGCTATTCCAGGATAGTTATTCCAAAATAGCGTATTTCAAAATAGCATGTCTATACTGCAGGGAAACCTCAAAATTAGTCCAAGGCAGGCTTCTCTAACATAGATGTGCTAGCTCGAGTTAGAGTCCCAGGAGGAACTGGGGAGGAATAACTTAGCCCCTTACCAGGGCCATTCTATTTTGAAATAGCAGCAGTGGAGCATCTACATACGCCTTATTTAGAAAGCACTATTTTGGAATAGGTGTTATCCTTCATAGAATGAGGTTTACAAATTTTGGAATAAGCAGTCTGTTATTTTGAAATCATTTTGAAAAAACAGAATGACTGTGTAGATGCTCACATTGTTATTTCGAAATAATGCTAGTTATCTCGAAATAATGGTGCAGTGTATCTGATTTTTTTTATAATAGATTAAATACCATTATGATTACAAAACAGAAGAAATGGTTTCAAGCCAGTTTGGATCTGAATTTCAAATACCCTTCTGTTCAGGAGTATGTGTGGCCAGCAAAGTGGAGAGTCCATGCCAGGTTTTGGTTTGGACTAAAGAGAGTTTAGTTAGCTACAAACAGAGCAGGAAACCATCAACTTGAGCTCCACCTTGAATAAAGATACATAATCTGTGGGTCTATGCTGCTGTAAGTGACTCAGTTTTGGCATTTCTTCAACTTCCAATACCCGTAAATGGGGTACTAACTGGAATCCCTAGAGTTCTGAATGTGAGTGATGATGCATTAATATTTAGCACCACATCTGAAAAGCATGACTGTGAACTAGCAGCTATTTTTGAATGATTGCAGGAACAGAATCTCCTATTAAACCCAGACAAATGTGAATACAATAAATCCACATTTGAATATTTTGGATACATATTCTTCAAAGATGGGGTCTTTGCAGATCTTAAGAAAGTTAAGGACAGTCACAGTGCCACTGTGCCCAGGAACCCATCTCAAATTAGTAGCTGCAAGGGCTAGCAAATTGTTGTGGCATAATCTGAGGTTAGCCGTTATCACATAGACTCTGAAAGATCTAACCAAGAAACATTGCATATGGGTATGGGCAGAAGAACATCAAAATAAATTTGAGGAACTAAAGAAATTCTTGACCCGAGATACAGTCATGTCATATTTTGATTCCAGTAAGAACTTTCAGTAGATGTTAGCTCTGCTGGATTAGAAGCAGACTTCACATAGGCCAACCAATGTGGTCAGTTTTACTCCATTGCTCCTGGCAGAAAGGCTCTTTCATCCCTGGAACAATGATGCTCTCATACAGAAAGAGAAGCTCTTGCTGTAGCCTGGGGATTCTTCCCTTTTCATGTATACATTGAAAGATGTCATTTCATGATTCTGACTGATCAGAAGTTCCTTGAACCAACATGTGTCCAACAGTCCCTCTTTTTGCCCACTATTTTTCACTGAGCAGTGGATACTCAAACGACAAGATTATGACTACCAAGTTGTTCATTGGCCTGGAAAGGATAACCATGCTCATTACATCTTCAAGTGTATTCCCTAAACATTTAATACCAAAACTATGGAGAAAGTAAAAGCACATGTAAACTTCCACCTCTCTCACACCATTTGCAAAGCTCTCTTGTAACAACAAATAAATAATCATCAGAACCATCTGAAGTGATCACTGGAAAAAACTTCTGCATAGTTTATAATGTTTGACTCCTGAAACACAAGCTGTCCCACAGTCGTTTGCCTCTGTTAAAGGTTAATTTACTCTTGTGGTCTATGACCTTCTACCTACTCTGAGATACAGTATTTATGCCACATTTTTTGTGGGATCACACACTAGATTTGGTTTACAAAGGTCACCAGGGATTTGTAAAAACAAAATTCCTGTGTGGTGGGTCGGTCACAGACATCCCCTTCTGATTCAGCACTTCAAGTGACAAATACCACTGAGCCAACCTTCCTGCCTCATGAGCACCCCTCAGTCCTGCTGAGTCAGGCTCTCTAAACCCCAGTACTGGCACATGAAAGGAGTCACGGCATTTAGCAGTATAATATAGATCCTGAGATCAGTTCAGCTCAGCTCTGGGGAGGCTCAGTTAAAAGGATTTGCCTCAATACTGAGGTGAACAACCCAATAGAACGTGAACACTGGACACATCTGTGTTAACACAAATGTACTCTGTTTTATACAGGGTGTTTGCCCTCTTTCTTATGTAAAGAGAGATGGGCACAGCTGCTTCCCCTGACCAGGTAACAATTATTTACACTAGATTTATTAATAAACAGAAGTTATTTTACTAAATGTAAAAAAGGAGGATTTAAGTGGTTATAAGTAATAACACATAAAGTAAGTTACTGAGCAAAATAAAACAAAACATGCCAACTAAGATGAATACACTAAGGAAGGGCCTAGTCACATGGAATATCTCACCCCGTTATTCTGACAAGCTGTTTTCACAGACTGAACAGCCTTCCAGTGTTGGCTTGATCCTTCCCCTTGATCAGTCTTAGATGTTTTCAGCTGTCCTCTTGGGTGGTAAGCGGAGATGTCCTGATGTCTGGCCGCAGCCCCTATTGTTTGGTTTCCCACCTTTATATAAGATTTTGCCAAAGGCAGGAATCCTTTGTGTTCAGGTTAAACTTTTTTTCGCTTTTAGTGAACAAGTCCCAGCATCAGATGGCCACATGTCTTGGTAGGACCAACCGTAATCTCTCTCTCCCAGGCTTACACGAAAAACAAGTCCATGTACAGATAATTGTATTTATCAATGAGCCATCAAATTTCTGAAATACCCTTATTAACTGTCTACATCAGGACCACAGTTCATATTTCTAATTTCAAATACAATAATAATAATACATGCACACAAATAATAGTATACACTGTCAGCAGATTATAACTTTTCAAACGATACCTTTACAAGAAGTATTTTGCATAAAGCATTTTCAAGGTATGCATGTAAAGAATATGAAATTTATCATTACATTGTGCTTGGAGAAAAAAAATCTGGTTCCGGAGAACTGATAGCCTTCTTGAAACTCACCTTAAGTCTTACAGAGTATACTCTTGTCAGCAGTTCTGGAAAACCACATTCCTTCTTTACATGTCTCTTCTGCCCACATCCCCGTGGATTCACATGAATTTTTGTGATCTCTCTAATGGAAAACATTATTGGTTATTAGATACTACTATTCTTTTTATCCAAAAGTTGAAATGATTAGTACTATGTCTGCCAATGCTGTTATACCCAAACTACAATAACTGCTGTTATTAAAAATGAAAATGTCCTTTCCTTTCAAGATTTGTAGTTTGAAGCCAAGTTACGCAGCAAATTGAGCAAACTTTCTCTGCACTGGCTGCAAGCCAATGGAGAAGATGAGAATTTTATGTGAACATCCAGGAAAGCACTATGAATTGTTGCAGCTGATGGACTGGATGTGAAACAGAAGTTATTTCCTCTACAGTTATAAAACCACTCACCACTGTTCAACTAGCATGGCACCAGCAACTGTTTTGTTCAGCAGACAACTAAGAACAAAACTGCCACAAGTTGGACAACAATTTAAATTAAATTAACTTATATTGGACAACAAAGCAAAGCTCATTATAGAAAGATACGCCCACCAGTGCAGGCCTAAAAATACTACATCTTTCAGCTGAGCAACAAACTTTCTATGCCCTTTTATCCTGAGTCTTACAAGACCACAGTACTCAGAGGTACAATGATCACTGCTCAGAGATCTCATGAAGTCACATGAAATGCATTTCACATCATACCACCCTGTGGCACTCCTATTACCATGGTACAAGAAGACGATGATGATGACACTCTTACACACTGAATCCCTTGTATTCTCTCCGAGGCAAGTGAGCTTTAGAGGTTGAAAGTCACCGAAAAAGAAGTGGCCATCAACCTCCAATGGATTTGAAGGACTACACAACATAAGAAACACTGGCTGTGTCTAGACTGGCAAGTTTTTCCGCAAAAGCAGGTGCTTTTGCGGAAAAACTTGCCAGCTGTCTACACTGGCCGCTTGAATTTCCACAAGAACACTGACGATCTCATGTAAGAAATCAGTGCTTCTTGCGGAAATACTAAGCTGCTCCCGTTCGGGCAAAAGTCCTTTTGCGCAAAAGCTTTTGCGCATAAGGGCCAGTGTAGACAGCTCAGATTTGTTTTGTGCAAAAAAGACCCAATCGCAAAAATGGCGATCGGGGCTTTTTTGCGTCTAGATTGGCACAGATGCTTTTCTGCAAAAAGTGCTTTTGCGGAAAAGGTCCGTGCCAATCTAGACACTCTTTTCTGCAAATGCTTTTAACGGAAAACTTTTCCGTTAAAAGCATTTGCGGAAAATCATGCCAGTCTAGACGTAGCCACTGTGTTTATGTCATGGAGGTTATGGAAGTCGTTGAATCTGTGACTACCAGAGATGACCATGACATTTTCTGCTTCAACCCCTGGGGATGCCTGTGGGAACCCCAGTAGGGTTCCAGAGAGGGGCAACAGCTTCCTGAGGGGGCGAGTAGCTGGAGGTATCCTATTTTCCCTTTAGGATAAATATGGTCAACCTGCAGCTTCCAGATGCTGTAGGCAGAGAGGGAACCCCACACCTCCCAGCCACCACAGTGGTGGGGGAGACCACGGAGACACAGCAACCATGGGTGCTTAATCACTTCAAGTTTCTCTAATGTAAATGATTTTCTATGCTTCTTGCTTGCAGAAGCAGATATATCACTTTCCTTATGCTTTTCACTCATGATAAGGGATACAGTAACACATAGCAAGATACAATATCTAACAATTCAGTACAAGACATTGCAGTTTAACACAAACACGTGAATGACTTGAGTGAGGGGACGAATGCTGTGATCACATGTACAATGTAGTCAGTCATCTGCTCATGCATAGAGTACAACTCCCACTAGGGCATCAGCTGGAACCTGGAAGTGCTCCTGTCAGCCCCTCTTTGTTGGGCTGCTGAGAGCCACATGTGCCTGGAGGCTCCAGCCTGCACTTGTTAGCAGCTGGGCCCAGGACATAAGGTTGGGGGTGAAAGGGGACTGGATTATAGCAGGAAGGAGAGGTGTTTGGCTCTGGGGAAGGGAAAGGGAGGACAGGTGAGGGGGCTTTTGCAGCCGACAGTTGAGTTTCCCCAGCTGGCTGGTCACGCTGTGCGGGGCTTCCCCTGCCTCCTTACAAAGCAGCGGGGGTTTGCTGCTCGCCGTGCCGTTCCCCGGTGACCCCCTCTGGCCAGACACAAGGCATCCGGGGGATGGCGCGGCGAGCGGCAAACCTCTGCCGCTTTGCAGGGAGGCAGGAGAAGCCTTGCGCAGCTGCTGGCATGTGTTAAGTGAGGAATTATTGTACTGAGAACACTAGCCAGGTCACACGAATCCAGTCCAGGTTTTGATTCAGATAGCTGCAAAGGGGGAAACTGCATGTTGTGGTGTTCTGAGAACTACAGGATTAAACCAGTGGTCTGTGGAATCTTATTTTATTGCATCTGTGTGATTCATTCCAGGAGTTCTGTTTGAAATGTGTTGGTGAAATGCTACAGCTGGTGGGAAGGGCCACAGAGGTACTTTTGCAACTAATAAACTGTGTTGTGAATCATGTTTTCACAGAAAAATTCCACATACCTCCAGTTCTACAGCTTTTATTAAAATGAATAAGTTGCTTTCTATAAAACAAAGGAAGCAGTTTAGCATTATTTAACTTGGATTGTAAAAGACATTATAAAGTAGGTTCTTCAGAGGAACACCTAAGGCACACAGCTGCTACTGAATTTCACCTTCCTTTCCAGATTTATGAGCCCAACCCCCCAGCCAAGTTCCAGGGCCTACACTGCTGTTTATTAGTGCCATCATACAAGTCTACAAACCCACACTCTGAGATTCTCCACCACAGTTTCAACAATTCCTGGGTGTTGAAGCTCTTGGTCCTTTTTGAAAGTCTCAGCCTGGAAGAACTGTAGGAAGTACGTATTTTTAAATCTCCGAGGGATTGTCCCAGAAAAGTGAAGAGTGCAGCTCCTGTTTTTTTTCAAGGGAGCACTCAGAACTCTTCAGGAGGTGCTTAGTACCAGGCAGGGTGCAGCACTAATGTTGCATGTTCTGTTTTTCTCATAGCATGCAACACTGAGATTCAGGGTTGTATAAATTACAGCATTCATTTTCCATGACACAAACGTAGATGTGGCACTCCTAAAGTCCATTCCCAAATTTATGACATCAGTATTATCCCAACCATACAGATTGGCTGCTTGCACTGAAATGAGAGGAGAAATGATTTGGTTTGGGGTTTTTTCTCTTGCACCTCAGATAAGAGGTGACAGAGAAAGCTGCAAGATTCCATGGATATCCCCTGGGAAGAATTAGTGTACCTCTTGTACTGTTTCCTTTCATCTATTCTAACAAGTAATTCAGGCTGAAAGTGTATGGGTTAGTCTTACTGTAGAGAAAAACATAAATAGTGAATAGACTGGAACAACCTAGAATGTATATTTACATTTTATGTTTGGTGCATAATGAACCCCACAGTACTTTGCAAACAATAAGTTAGGTTCTTATGACATTTTATTTAGTAAGGCACAGAAAAATGACTAGAATATTAGATTTGCCCCTTGAATTTGGGAAGTGCCATAGGAATGCCAACAATGGCTCAGTTTAAGCTTTCAAGTAGAAATTTTTTCTTGCAGTGTGGCAGGAATACTGCAGTGTTATGTTTAATGTTTGCAAAGTAAACTTAGCCACGGTTATCTCATCAATAGATAACTCAGTTATTCTAGGAATCTGCTTGATGATTTGAACAAACCATCACTACATACCCAGAGTATAATTTCAGATTAGGAAATGCCTTGTTTTTTACATTTATAGATAATTCACACTACCAAGACTTGCATAGTGTATTGTTCATCTGTAAACACCTTGTTATGTTTTTAGGATCATTTACATTAAATCTATTAAGACAAAGGGTCTCCCCCCAGAATACAACAGCTTCTTCCAGCATAACAAAGACTGTGCATTGGGAGTCTCTTGCCCACCCCCGCCCCTCCCCTCGCCGTCCCCTCCCCCGCTCCATGGTAGAATTCTGCCTGAGGGGAGGTTTGCTAAGTATTAGCAGCTTCCTTCTTCTGAGGGAGCTTGAACTTGATAGTGCAGCCCCAAAGTTGACAAAGCTGGCTTGGGAGAGGACATGAGCTAGCAAATTGCCCGGGCAGCTTCTCTTGGCAGGCAGGTGTTGAACTACAGTCTAAATCTGCCTTTTGCTCTCAGGGTATGTCTACACTACCCTCCTAGTTTGAACTAGGAGGGTAATGTAGGCATACCGCACTGGCAAATGAAGCCCGGGATTTGAATTTCCCGGGCTTCATTTGCATAAGCGGGGAGCCGCCATTTTTAAAACCCCGCTGGTTTGAACCCCGTGCAGCGCGGCTACACGGGGCTCAAACTAGGTAGTTCGAACTAGGCTTCCTATTCCGAACTACCACGAGGTGTACCGGTAGTTCGGAATAGGAAGGCTAGTTCAAACTACCTACTTCGTGCCCCATGTAGCCGCGCTGCACGGGGTTTGAACCAGCGGGGTTTTAAAAATGGCGGCTCCCCGCTTATGCAAATGAAGCCTGGGAAATTCAAATCCCGGGCTTCATTTGCCAGTGCGGTATGCCTACATTACCCCGCTAGTTCGAACTAGTGGGGTAGTGTAGACATACCCTCAGAGAGCAGAAAAGCCTAATCAAGGAGGGTACGTCTACACTGCAAAGTTAATTCGAACTAACAGCCTATTGAATTAACTTTAATAGGGGCTACACATACAAACCACTAATTCGAATTTAAATCAAACTAGCGGAGCGCTTAATTCGAACTAGGTAAACCTCATTCCACGAGGATTAACACCTAGTTCGAATTACGTAGTTCGAATTAAGGGCTGTGTAGCTAGTTGGAAGCTAGCTCTTCCCAGGTTGCTCTGGTGGCCACTCTGAGCCAAACCAGGGAAACTCTTCTGTCCTCCTCCTGGCCCTGGAGCCCTTAAAGGGGCATGGTCTGGCTACAGTGCTTGTGCCAGTTGCAAGCCTGCCAGCACCCAGCCAGCAGACCCTGCACCTGGCACAGCATGAGCCAGCCACCTACTGCCACCCAGCCCTCTGCTTCTTCCCAGGATCAGGCTGGAGGTTCACAGGAGCCTGCCCAGGGCCACCAGAGGTGGGCGCCCGCCTGGTATAGTCCGGAGATCGTGGACCTCATCGACGTTTGGGGGGAGGCCTCCAATGTCCACGATCACCGCACTAGGCACAGGAAAGCGGCCATCTAGGGCAGGATAGCTGCCAGCCTGGCCACCAAAGGCCACATGTGAACCCAGGAGCAGGTTTGCATGAAAATCAAGTTGGTCCAGTGAGACCCCTGATCCTGAGCCCAGAGCTTAGAACATAAGAATGGCTGTACTGGGTCAGACCAAAGGTCCATCTAGCCCAGTAGCCTGTTTGTCGACAGCGGCTAACACCAGGTACCCCGGAGGGGATGGACCAAAGACAATGACCAAGTGATTTGTCTCGTACCATCCATCTCCAGTCTTCCACAAACAGAGGCCAGGGACACCATTCCTACCCCCTTGCTAATAGCACTCCATGGACCCAACCTCCATGAATTTATCTAACTTCTCTTTAAACTCTGTTATAGTTCTAGCCTTCACAGCCTCCTGTGGCAAGGAGTTCCACAGGTTGACTATGCACTCTGTGAAGAAGAACTTTCTTTTATTAGTTTTAAGCCTGCTACCCATTAATTTCATTTGGTGTCCTCTACTCCTTATATTATGGGAACTAATGAAGAACTTTTCTTTATTCACCCTCTCCTCACCACTCATGATTTTATAGACCTCTGTCATATCCCCCCTCAGTCTCCTCTTTTCTAAGCTGAAAAGTCCCAGTCTCTTTAGCCTCTCTTCATATGGGACCTGTTCCAAACCCCTAGTCATTTTAGTTGCCCTTTTCTGAACCCTTTCCAAGCCCAAAATATCTTTTTTTCAGGTGAGACGACCACATCTGTATACAGTACTGAAGATATGGCGAACCATAGTTTTACACTTCCCCTCCTCCTTCTTCCCCTGGCTTTCCCCTTCCAGCTCCCTCCTCCCAGGTTTTCCCCTCCCCTTTCCCACTCTCTCTCTTCCACCTCCTTTTCCCAGTCTCCCCAGAGGTTAATCCACCCTCCCTAGTTTTGTTAAATAAAGAGAGTTTCTATTTTTGAACACACGTATCCTTTATTTTTTACATCAGGAAGGGGGGTTAGGGAGGGGTAAGTGGAAGGAATGGGGCATGAGGTGAGGGAGGAATGGGGCACGAGCCCCTGATGGGGAGGACTGTGGTGGCTCTGCGAGCTCCTCGGGGTGGAAGCTCTCCTGCAGGGCCTCCTGGATCCTGACAGCCCCCCGATTGACCCTCCCCCGGATGGCAGCCTGTGGCAAGTGCATCCGGGCTGATGGCTGAGTGCTGTGATGTGCCGAGTGCGGGTACTGGGGGCACTCCAAGACAGGACTGCTTTGCTGTCCCTCATCGAGGTAGACAAGCAAGTGGGGAACCTTGAGAACTGTCTGTCCAGGGAGGGGGACGGGTCCCTTTAAGCACAGCCCTCGGCTAGCCTGAGACAGCAGCTCCACACTCTAAGTCCAAATCTGATGCCCTGCCGGCACTGGTTCCGGCCAGCCTTAACTTTGGTTCAGGGTCCACTCAATGTGGACATGCTAGTTCGAATTAGCAAAATGCTAATTTGAATTAGTTTTTAGGTCTAGATGCATTAATTCTAATTAGCTTATTTCGAATTAACTAATTTGAATTAAGTTAGTTCAAATTAATGCTGTAGTGTAGACATACCCGGACATAGTCTATGTCGTCAGTAGGCTGGTAGATTAGTTCTGTGATGCTTACAGCAAGTGAATCAGTTACAGCCTTCTTTTTCCTTATCTTCTTCATATATACCAGGGGTCTCAGACTCCCTCTGCCAGAGCAGTTGCACAAGCTGGCCCAGGAGTACTAGGAGTAGGGAGGGGCGGGGGGAGAGGACCACCATGAGGAGTGCAGGGGGGACCAACTGCTGCTGCACCAGGCCCCAGGAAATCGCCGAGGCTACTCCCTTGGGGGACAGGGTGCCATGGGCAGAGTGGGAGATTGATGGCAGGAAGGACCATGGCTTGGAGGATGGGAACAGATAGGCCTCTCCATTACCCAGCCCACTGGTATTCCTGGACTGGATTGCACTACTGTTCTAGCTGGGGATGGTCCTTGATATATACAAAGCTTTGATACCTAACTCTGATGGTGTCTCATTTGTAGATCTCAAAATGTTGTACAAAGGAAGATAAATTTTCTCCATTTAACATGTGGGAACTCTGTGGTTCAGAGAGGTGAACTGATTTGCCAGAGATAGCTACACACATATATATGTATCATACATGTGCAGGACATTAAAGTGTTAATTAATAACTTTTACAGGACTAATAGTTGCCTCTTCCTACACTGGAAAATGCATTTTCCTATGGCTGTAACCCTTATCCTCCCATATACTCTTTCTTTCCCAGTGTTTGCCAGACTCACTCGTGTTAAATTTTAAATTGAAACTAAAAAACGAATTCAGGTAAGAATTGTGTCTTCAGTGAAACAACTAGCACACTTTGGGGGCTAAAGTAGAAAACAAATAATTAAGCTACAATTAGAGAACAGTTGCAACATTTTAGTTGCTTTTATTTTTTAAAGTCTTTATATGCTTTACTATTTTGGACCCATTTGGTTATGTAAGAGACAGCAAGCATGAACTGGCTACAGCTAATAGGCTATTTCTGTCTGTATAATTCAGAGTACATGCTAATATAACATTTTATCCACTTATCTTTCAGATTAATTGGAAATGCATCAGTAGCACTTAAGGAACTTGTAGGCAACCAGAGCAGATCTCTTCCCTTCAAGCTTATTCCCCTGCTAAATGAAAGGGGAGAGAACATTGGAGTGAGTGATTTCCTTAGCTTTGTTTTACTCATGTATTGAATTATATGCCTTAACAAGAGGGTTTAATAAGAAACAAAAACATTTCAAGATTATTTTAGTTTGCTTTATAGATAAAATTATTAGTGATTTTATAGACAAAAGCACCAAGTGGAAAGACAAGTAGGCTGTGTCTACACTGCACCCCTTTTCCGGAAAAGGGATGCAGATTAGACCAGTCAGAATTGAAAATCCGCGGGGGATTTAAATATCCCCCACGGCATTTGCATTTACATGGCTGCCGCTTTTTTCCGGCTTGGGGATAAGAAATCCTCCGGAAAAGGGCTTATTTTCCGGAGAATCGCTTCTAGACTGGCGCTTTTCTCTGGCTTATCTCCAACCCGGAAAAAAGCGGCAGCCATGTAAATGCAAATGCCGTGGGGGATATTTAAATCCCCCGCAGATTTGCAATTCCGACTGGTCTAATCTGCATCCCTTTTCCGGAAAAGGGGTGCAGTGTAGACACAGCCGTAATGTATAACTACCGCAACACCATCTAAATGTTTTTCAATACAGATAAAAACATTTTAATTAAAGATATTATTGAAAACAAACATGTACCATGACATAAAGTATATTAATGAAAATCAATGTAGCACCAGGCTTACTGATGGGGGAAAAGGAGGCAAATGCCCAGGGCACCTGGTGATTCGGAAGGGTCCAGGGCTCCTGACTGCTGCTACCAGAATGACAGCAGTGGCCACAGGAAGCTCTGGGCCCTTTAAATCATTGCCAGAGCCCTGCACAGTACACTGCAGATAGTGCTGAGGGTAGTTGGGGAGGGGGAATGGTGCGCTCCAGGCAGCGCTGAGAACTGACTACCCCAGCCCTGCCCATTCTGCCCTAGACTCCCCTCCCCTTCTGGTAAGATAAAGCTGCCCACCTAAACCCTACCCAAGAGCTTGGAAAGTCTATCAGCTTCCCTGAATAACACTGGATGTATAGAGAAAAATGGCATTTACTTGCTTAATTTCTACTTTGAGCTCCCAGATGCAGGTTTTGCTGCATATCTTGTAAAAATCAACTGCTATGATAGGCCTTTATTCTGTAAAGCACCGAATAAATCTGTTTAGTCCATGCCACTTCAGAACAGCACTTAAATACTTCTTAAAGTTAAGCCTGTGTGTCCCAGGGTGCACCCCCGCAATAACAACCTCACAATTTGATATCCCTTACTGAGGGGCAATACAGCCCCACGGGCCTACTCCAAAAGTTCAGAGCCCCTGCTACAGGGAAAATATGGCCCACAGGGCTAGTCCAAAAGTTCAGTGGCCTAGAGGCCTGAGTAGCCAGGGTGCTCTCCCTGGCTGTTGGAGAGCCAACCATCAGCTGGGGTGAGGGTAGGGGGACCCAGGCCCTCCCACTCCATTGGGTCCCGACCCTGGGCTCTGTTGGCAGTGGTAATTGCACTGCCATCTGAACAGGAAGTCTGCCCAAAACACGCTAAACTCCCAGCGGGGTATCCCTCCGCCTCGGGCCCCTTCCTACCTTCTCTGGTGGGGTTCAGTCTCCAGCATAGGGCATAACATACCTGTCCCTTGTGGCTGTCCCCCTGTCACAGGGTAGTCTCTGGAGTTGCAGCAGTAGCACCTGTGATAGGATCTGCGGCTCCAGAGAAAACTGTGGCTGCGATGGCTGCTCGGTTTGTTCCTCCAACGGCAGCAGCTGGCGTTGCTGCTCGGAGGATGACTGCTTCTACCAGGCTGGTTCAGGAGTTCCAGTCTAAACTCCCTCCCTGCTTGCAGCTCCCCTTGAAGGAGCTGGCTTCGGCCTTTTATACAGTCCCCACGCTGGAAGCATGCCCAGTTGGCTAAGTGGGGCTTCCTCCACCCATAAGCCTTTTTTTTACCCCTCTCTCTCTAGTGTGGTTAATTGCTGTCCTGAACAGGGATGCTTTCCGGCATCAGGATCATAGTACATCTTTGCACTGTAGCTGAGTTTATATTCCTGGCAATACACTCTTATGTGCTCAGAGACAAGAGCAAGACTTTAGTGCCAATTTGATGTACCTTCTCTGGAGCAATTCAGAATAATTGTATTTTGTCACATACACTTTTGTTGATTCTTTGTTATATCTTGTTAATGCTTTAATGATGAAAAGTGCAATGAAGTGCTGCAGACCATGATATAACCAGTATTGAAATGAGACTGGAAAAAAAGACACAGTGCTCATTAACAGAGTAGAAACATAGCCTGCAAGTTAGCAGAGCTGTATTCAACCTCCAACTGGACTTGGTGCCACATTGAATAATTTTCTCTTGTTCTGCCTCACATTTACCATTTGTAAAATGGGGATCACACTAACCAGCCTGCAAGGATATTATGAAGCTTTTAATTAAGTAAATGTATAGAGTACCGTTAAATCATTGGAACTCAGTATGATAGTATTTTCTAAATGTCATAAACACAGAATTTCAGTTTCTCAAATACGTTTTCAGATTAGTTGCAAAGGGTGTGGCCTGTAATCTTTGCATGTTTATACTAATATAGGAGTGGATAATATCTATTTAATTCTTGATTTTTCAGTTTGTCATTGTAATCTGCAGTACAAATAATATTTGTTCACTATTAATGTTTACTTGTAGGACCACTTGTTTATCCTGCTTTAAAACAATGTATTACATATGTAATTGTAAATTTCTACACAGGCAACGATTGATTTAGTGGTGGGATATGAGCCACCAGCTGGGCCTGCAAATCCAAATGATCCAGGGGGAACCATTGCACAAGACACTGAAGGTATATCATTTTTCTTCAAAATATTATATTCACAAGGTCCTGCAAGGGAAACATAGAAATGTTCATCAGAAAGAATGTAAAGTAACTGTCAAGCAAGCATGTCTAAACTGGCTTACGATAAGATAGTCAGACAGTATCAGAACTGAAAAATAGAATTAGTAGTCAGAACTGAAAAATCAGAATTTTGTGTCTTGTTAAAGCTGCAGATAGAACATAAACAACGAGAAGTCCTCTAGCACCTTATAGACTAACAAATTTATTGGATCATGAGCTTTCGTGGGCAAAGACCCACTTCGTCAGATGCATGTAGTGGAAATTCCAGAGGCAGGTATAAATATACAGGTGTAAGAAAAGAGTACCAATCAAGAGTAAGGCTAGAGATAAAGAGGTCAATTTAGTCAGGGAGGATGAGGCCCACTTTTTAGCAGCTGATGTGGAGGTGTGAACACCAAGGCTGTGTCTAGACTACATGCCTCTGCCATCAGAGGCATGTAGATTAGACACATAGGCAAAGGCAAATGAAGCCGCGTTTTTAATGATCGTGGCTTCATTTAAATTTACATGGCTGCCGCGCTGAGCCGACAAACAGCTGATCAGCTGTTTGTCCGCTCAGCGTGCTAGTCTGGACACTCCCCTGCCGACATCAAAGCCCTTTGTCGGCAGCCCCGTTATTCCTCGTGGGATGAGGTTTACCGGGGCTGCTGACAAAGGGCTTTGATGTCGGCAGGGGAGTGTCCAGACTAGCACGCTGAGCGGACAAACAGCTGATCAGCTGTTTGTCGGCTCAGCGTGGCAGCCATGTAAATTTAAATGAAGCCACGATCATTTAAATTGCGGCTTCATTTGCCTTTGCCAAAACAACAAATCTACATGGCTCCATCGACGGAGCCATGTAGTTTAGACATACCCCAAGAGAGGAGAAACTGCTTTTGTAGTTGGCTAGCCAGTCATAGTCTTTGTTTAATCCTAAATTGATATTGTCAAATTTGCAAATGAATTGTAGCTGTGCAGTTTCTCTCTGGAGTGTTTTTGAAGTTTTTTTGTTGGAGAATGGCTACTTTTAAATCTGTTACTGTGTGTCCAGGGAGATTGAAGTATTCTCCTACAGGTCTTTGTATGTTGCCATTCCTGATATCTGATTTGTGTCTGTTTATTCTTTTACATAGGGACTGTCCAGTTTGGCTGATGTATATGGCAGAGGGTCATTGCTCGCACATGATGGCATATATTACATTGGTAGATGTGCAAGGGAATGAGCCTGTGATGGTGTGGCTGATGTGGTTAGGTCCTGTGATGGTGTCACTAGTGTAGATATGTGGGCAGAGTTGGCACTGAGGTTCATTGTAGAGATTGGTTCCTGAGTTAGAGTTCCTGAGGTGTAGTGTATAGCTGCTGGTGAGAATTTGCTTCAGGTTGGCAGGCTGACTGTGGGTGAGGACTGGCCTGCCTCCCAAGGTCTGTGAGAGCGACGGATCATTGTCCAGGATGGGTTATAGATCATTGATGATGTATTAGAGAGGTTTTAGCTGGGGACTGTAGGTGATGGCCAGTGGTGTTCTGTTATTTTCTTTGTTGGGCTTATCTTGTAGCAGGAGGCTTCTGGGTACACGTCTGGCTCTGTCAATCTGTTTCATCACTTCCTCAGGTGGGTATTGTAGTTTTAAGAATGCTTGGTAAAGATCTTGTAGGTGTTTGTCTCTGTCTGAGGGGTTGGAGCAAATGCGGTTGTACCTTAGTGATTGGCTGCAGACAATGGATCGTGTGGTGTGTCTGGGATTGAAGCTGGAGGCATGTAGATAAGCATAGAAGTCAGCAGGTTTTCAGTATAGGGTGGTGTTTCTGAGACCATCACTTATTCACACTGTAGTGTCCAGGAAGTGGCTCTCTTGTGTAGACTGGTCCAGGCTGAGGTTGATGATGGGGTGGAAACTGTTGAAATCATGGTGGAATTCTTCCAGAGCCTCCTTCCCATGGGTCCAGATGATGAAGATGTCATCAATGTAGTGTAAGTAGAGGAGGAGGGGCGCTAGTGGACAAGAGCTGGGAAAGCGTTGTTCCAGGTCAGCCATAAAAATGTTGGCATATTGTGAGGCCATGCGGGCAGGGCCAGATTAAGGTATGGGCTATCCGGGCAGCTGCCCAGGGTGCCAACCTATGGGGGGGCACCCGGCTCCCAGATCGCGGGCTGCAGTAGCTCCCAGCGGCCACACTGCAGTGGCCGCCTGGGGCGGGAGCCACGTGTATTCCCACAGCGCCGGCCAGTAGTGTCCTTTGCCCTGCGGCCGCGGGGCCCAACACGGCCAGGCTCGACCCACCCTGGGTGGCCCCGGGCTGGGCAGGGTCGGGCATGTGAGTCCTGACGCCACCAGCTCTGCACGCCCTCCCCCACACGCTGGGCGGGGGCGGGGCCGCGTATGTGCCCTCTCCCATGCGCCAGCGCGGGGGTGGGGCCGCGCATGCACCCTCCCCCAACCAGGGGCGCAATTAAACTGTCTGCCCGGGGTGCCAGATTGGTTTGTTCCGGCCCTGCATGCGGGTGCCCATAGCAGTGCCACTGGTTTGAAGGTATAAATTGTCCCCAAATCTGAAATAGTTATGGGTGAGGATAAAGTCACAGAGCTTGGCCCCAGTTGTGCCATGGCATCATCAGAGATACTGTTCCTGACAGTTTGTATTCCATCTACATGTGGGATGTTGGTGTAGAGAGCCTCTACATCCATGTTGGCTAGGATGGTGCTTTCTGGAAGATCACCAATGCATTGTAGTATTCTCAGGAAGTCAGTGGTGTCTCGGAGATAGCTGGGAGTGCTGCTGGCGTAGGGTCTGAGTAGAGAGTCCACATATCCAGAATGTCCTGCAGTGAGAGTGCCAATGCCTGAAGTGATGGGGCGTCCAGGATTTCCAGGTTTATGGATCTCGGGTGGTAGATAGAATAACTCTGGTTGGGGTTCTAAGGGTGTGTCTGTGTAGATTTGTTCCTGTGTTTGTGTAGGGAGTGTCTTGAGCAGATGGTGTGATTTCTTTGAGTACTCCTCAGTGGGATCTGAGGAAAGTGGCCTGGAGAATGTGGTACTGGAGAGTTGTCTGGCAGCCTCTTTTTGGTAGTCTGACCTATTCATGATGACAACAGCACCTCCTTTATCAGCCTCTTTGATTATAATGTCAGAGTTGTTTCTGAGGTTGTGGATGGCATTGCATTCTGCACAGCTGATGTTATGGGGGAAGCGATGATGCTTTTCCACAATTTCTGCCTGTGCACATCGGCGGAAGCATTCTATGTATTGGTCCAGTCTGTCATTTTGACTGTTAGGAGGAGTCCATGCAGAATTCTTCTTCTTGTACTGTTGGTAGCAGGGTATCTGTGTGTCAGTGTTGTGTTGAAAATATTCCTTGAGTCAGAGATGGTGAAAGTAGACTTCCAGATCACCACAAAACTGTAGCATGTTTGTGGGGGTGGTGAGGCAAAAAGAGAGTCCCCGAGATAAGACAGACTTTTCTGCTGGGCTGAGTGTGTAGTTGGATAGATTGACGATATTGCTGGGTGAGTTAAGGGTACCACTATTTTGACCCTATGTGGCAAGTAGGGCTATTAACTAATAGTCCAGTACCCAGGTCGAGTTATGCTAGTGCACAAGTAAAGATATAATCTTTTAAAAAATTGAAATAGTAGAAGAATATGGCTAACAGATATGATATAATCTACTAAAAGTTATGGCAAGAATTCCACTATTATATTTACTTGCTATCTGTCTTTGAAAGTTTATATTCACTTGTGGTCTATCAGGAGAAATGCCTTTCTATGTTCTGTATCACCAAATATCAGTTAGACAAAATAAAGGCACTGTCAAGTTTTTTTTCAGTATAACAAATTCAGCAGTATGTTACTTCTAAAAGTAATGGAGGCTCTCTTTTATTTAATAAAGAACTAAATGAAGATAGCAAGTGGCAGTGTTTTCTTTATGAACTTTACATCATTAATCTGACATGCTTTGAGCTGTGTTTTGTTTGGCAACAAAGCAATGGGTTAATATCAATTTCATGACAGGGTTTGTTTTTTGATTAAATCATTGATACCAGCAATTGACACCTTGTGTGGATATTTATACTTTGCTTATCTCAAGCAGTTTTATTCAAAATTATTTATTATGTTTATTTCAAATTCCTCCACCCCTCTTGTTAATTCCTGTTTTGCGTCATGAATAGATTTCATTTATATAAAAGCAGTACAAATAGGGTCTGGCTGAGATTAATTGAAGAATATACAGTATTTTACTTACGTGAAGAAAGCAAGATCTATGGGTATGTCTACACTACCACCCTAGTTCGAACTAGTGTGGTAATGTAGGCAACCAGAGTTGCAAATGAAGCCCGGTATTTGAATTTTCCGGACTTCATTTGCATCTCGCCGGGCACTGTCATTTTTAAATGTCCGCTAGTGCGGACTCCGTGCCGTGCGGCTACACGCGGCACAGACTAGGTAGTTTGGACTAGGCTTCCTATTTTACGAGTAACGGTAGTTCGGACTAGGAAGCCTAGTCCGAACTACCTAGTCCGTGCCGCGTGTAGCCGCGTGGCACAGAGTCCGCACTAGCGGACATTTAAAAATGGCGGTGCCCGGCGAGATGCAAATGAAGCCCAGGAAATTCAAATCCCAGGCTTCATTTGCAACTCTGGTTGCCTACATTACCACCCTAGTTCAAACTAGGGTGGTAGTGTAGACATACCCTATGTTATTTGTGTATGATCCAATTACTGAGGGAGAGAATGACCTTCATTTCAAAGCATTATGTCTGACTCCCACCGTTTAGAATAAATTATGTAGCTTAAACTGAAGAGTCAGGATAAGTGGTCACCATAACCCCCGTTTCCAAAGAGACCAATTCCCCTGTATCTGTGTCAAAGCTGGTATGGAGCAAGGCAATAGGGCCCATGCTCTGCATTTGCACTATTAAATATTTCTATAAATTGAAGTCCTCCAAAGTCACATATAAAGATGCAGA
Organism: Pelodiscus sinensis; assembly: GCF_049634645.1. Classification (NCBI taxonomy): domain Eukaryota; kingdom Metazoa; phylum Chordata; order Testudines; family Trionychidae; genus Pelodiscus; species Pelodiscus sinensis. The sequence goes on from NC_134718.1 coordinate 42,073,264, forward strand.
TTTTTAGAAATTCCTCAACCCATGAGATCAGAGGTCTATAAAAAAAATTAAACACATTCAAGTTAACTACTGTAAACCTGTTCCCTTTGGGTCATATCTTCCCCTTAATTGTGTAGGAGTAGAGGGCACTTTGAAGGAGAATCTGTGTGATTCTGATGTTCAAATAAACAGCAGGATTTGGGAGAGTCATGTTTTGTACCCACACACCTGCTCCACATGCAGCCCAGCATAGCTTGACTGCACAAGCTGTATTTGAGGGTGGGGTTGTCCCACAAAGGATGGAAGGCTGGACAAGCCATTGCTATGCAAATTCTTTGGTTCTAATCCATTTAATTTATCTTGCATTATTGTTAAAAAGGATTGTGTGAAAATAGCAAATATTTTTAAAAATCAGTTTCAATTCTGGTCCATTTCATGGCTTCAAAATACTGCTTTGAATGAACTGATAGGTTCTCTAGGAAGCATGCAACATTGTAAAACAGTGCATAAATTGCAGTAATATAATTTTGATAATCTCCAAAGTTTTTTTTCCCAAATTGGTCCTGTTTTCAAAGTAAATAAAGATGACAATATACGAAACTGTTAGTGTTGTTGGACTTCATGACTGAAGATATTATTCTCCCTGAGTTACCAGTTATACTCTCTTTTCACTAGTCCTAGTATTGAGTGGTTGTCTTTCACTTTGGTGGCATATCAGTCCTTAACCAGCCCTGCAGCCGATTCTGAAATTTGCTTATGCCTGAAACTAACTGCTTCACTGTGGCATTCAGCAAATATTGTTGATGGTATTTAATGTTGTAGTTTTGAAGTCAGTCTCAGATTCTGGCCTCTTACCATTACTGAAATTCAGTTAGTACTTCCCAGAATGCCTATTGCATAGTCTGCAGTATGCTTATGGATTTAGTGTATAAGTGAGACAGGAGAGTTTTCTATGTAAAACATATGCTTACAGGCCAAGGTGTAACCTTTCCCCACAGTTACAGAAACCTGTTCTTCGAGTTTGCCTCTAGGGATGTGTAATCTGCAATCTTTGGATTGCATTGTAAAATGTGAATCAATTAGGTCTTTATAATAAAGACAGAAATTAAAATGATACATTTCTTAGGTGATGTCTCGACCCCATTGAAGTCAATGGGAATTTTGCCTGGGGTGGGTAGTAGATATCATAAACTAACAAAGACTTCGGTGAAAATTTCTAAAATTCAGAATAGCATTATGCAAACTTTGATTTGAAGTACAAAAGTATTACTCAAAACCAGTTAATATCTGGTATGTGTGACCATTTTAGATAGATAAATGCACTTTAATGCAGTCACCTCTGGAGAAAAACACAGAAGCCTTAATTGTTCAGCAACTCTCCATAAAACTTAGGTCAGCAAAACAAATTACCAAACACAACTTTGTTAGTTAACTTTTTCATATGTTCAGTTCATTTCCTATAGCTCTGTGAAGTCAAATAAATTGCTACCATCTAGTCTCAGAAATGCAGGTGAAGTCATAAGTAGAGCTGTATAACCAGGTAGTTGAATGGCCAGTGTGGGAGACAGATTATGGCACAGATATTAGCAAGATGAAAGTGCATATTGTTGAAATGTACAGACAAATTAAGTATATGTTACTTCGCCTATGTATCCAGGGACATATTTTATTAAGGACATTCACAAGGACATTAAATTTTTTCCTTCACATGCAGACTGACAGGGTAGGTCTAGACTACAGGCTTTTGTTGACAGAAAAAGAGCATCTAGACTACAGCCACTTCCGTTGATAAAGCAAGCCGCTTTTTCGACAGAGAGGCTAGACACTCTCTTTTGAAAAAGCACAGTGTGGATGAAATAGTGCCTTTTTTTGACATAACTGTGTTGAAAAAAGGCGTTATTCCTCATAGAATGAGGTTTACCGCTGTCGACAACACTGCCGCGTTCTGTTGACTTACGGTTGACAGAACTCGGCGGTAGTGTAGACGCAGGTATAGTTTTGTTGGCAAAAGTCCACTTTTGTCGACAAAACCCTGTAGTCTAGACACACCCGCAAAGTACATACAGAAGTTCAGTAGAGGTTAATTCACGATGCCAGCATATATAACATTAGCTTTCATAAAGTTTGCTTCTCTCCCTAAAACTTCAGTCATTTATCTGGAACAGTGCTTTTCAGCATTTGCTGCTAACTTTCTTATACCCCACACCTCTAGTTCCAGATTCTTGGCAACTGGTGGCTCTACTTGCCAAACTTCCATCGTTTCTCCCATAAATAAATCCCATGCTTCTCTCCAGAACCTTCATTTAGCTAATAAATTTACAGGGCCCAGCAGCTGAGCTATCTTTATTATTCCCAGGGAGAATTCTGCACCACCGTGCAATGCAGAATTCACACAGAATTAAAGTTCTGTGCAGAATTTCATTTTTTCCTTCAGAATTGGTGCTGCAGGACTACTGATCACCACTAGGGGCTGCTGGACTTAGTACCACCCAGATCTCCAGCAGCTGAGCTATCTTTATGTAAAATCAGATGTTATTCTCTTTAGCAACAAGACATCCAGGTAATTCAAAATCACCTGATATCCAGTGGGATAATGGAGAGAGAGGTGTGGTACATCTCTAAGGATTATAGAACATTTTTTTGGCTGGAAAATATACTGGTACTAGTCTAAGGTTTTTTTCCTAAGTTCTCAAATAGTGTTGTTTTTCAAGATAATTAAAAAAAATTGATCCCATACATATTTACCCTTAATTTGCAGTTCTGTGTTTAATACCATCTAGACAGCTCCATCCAGAGCCGGTCTTAGAGGTGGGCAAGCTGGGCAGTTGCCTGGGGCCGCCGACAGAGCCCAACCTCCTAAATCCTCCCCACAGGTTTCCCTGGTTACTCCCCATCCTCCGCCCCCCCCCCCTTTTTTTTTTCTCGACAAATTTTCCCCGGCATTTGTTTGTTTGGTTTTTTTGCTTGACAAAATTTTGTCCGGTATTTTTTTTAAACCATCTGGCAGCCCTATGGGTGAGCCGGACAGTCGCCCAGGGCAACCAATTGGTTAGGACCAGCCCTGTCTCCATCAGTCTTGTAAAGCTTATAGTACAGAATATTCTTTAATTAACAAAAGAAGTTAAAAACACCTCTGGAACACCCCTGTTATTTGGTTCTTGCGAAGGTTTTACAGTTGTGGGATATTAGTGGATGGGCCAATGTAGTATTGCTAAATTTAATTAATTTAAAAGGGTGATATTTAATTGATATAAGAAAGAACCTCCTCGATTCATAAATATTATAGACTAACAAAACATGAACATGGTATCATGAACTTTCATGGGTATGAAAGCTCATCATACCATCTATATGTTTTGTTAATCTTTAAGGTGCTACTAGACTATTAGTTGTTTTTTAAGTTTTTCCAGTTACAGACTAACTCAGTTACCCCTCTGAAACTTTTAAATATTATAGAGGTGCTATCAGATACAAAGATGAAAACACTAATCTCCTTGGGCAAGTGGGAAAGCATAAAATGTTCAAACCTATTTAAAGCAGGATCCTGATGTAAAAAGTGGTTCTAAATGTTAGAAACCAATTTATTTCCATTAAAATTAACTAACACTGGAGCAGAACTGGTCCCACACCATGTAGCTACTAATCATTAAATGATGTGCCTGGATTCTGCTTTGCCAACAGTTCTGGAAGTGGATTTGATAGATTGAAAGGGGACTCCCTTAGAAAGTCTGCATCTTGGAGGGGAAAAGTATTTAGTTATTGAATTTAAAATACAGAATTAGCCATAGAGAGTCCAACTCCATTAGCTATCAAGAAGAAAGGAAGCACGTTGATTAGAATTGTTGTAATGAAGTAGCATTTATGTACTTTTGGTGCAAGTCTTTGACCTCATGCTTTTATTACTGTAATTTTAATATTAAACTGCTTGTTTACTAATTGTGCTGTTTTCCCCTATGTTAGTTGGAGAAGAAGATGGAGGTTATGGGGATGGGACTGATGGTACAGTTGGTGGCATTGCCCCAGGAGTTCCAAGTGACTCAAAGGAAGCCCAGCTTACTCGGCGCATCACAAAAGGAAAGAAAACTCGACGAATCCTTTCTAACAAACCCCAAGACTTCCAGGTAACTGAGTTTTAAATACCATACTTTTCCTGTGCAGCCTGAGATTATCTGAATGTCAGATACAAGATAAGGTAATGCTTGTAAATGGATACAGATTAGCGTAATAGGGTGGACTTCAAACCCATCTTCCAAGCATGTCTGTTAAGTGCAAAAATTCACAAAATGAAATCTAGGAATTTTGCAGTTCTTGCTGAAATATAGGGGGAAACTTATCCATTGCCTAATCATTGACTTTGAACTAGAACACTAAAGATTTCTAATGTCACTGTGGTAAGAGAAGTCCAAAACTCAAGATGCTACCTGAAAATTGTAATTGTGAAATTAAGGTACAAGACAAGTGAAGAAGTAAAGCTAGTATTATAATTATTATAGTTGGGAGGTCTAAAATTGCTAGCCAGTATAAATCTGCTAGTTGCTTTGGTGTTAACTTATTTTGGAGAAATACTGTTGGTGTCAGCATGATCACAGACAGACGTGCACTGTAAGGTATCGACTACTGCATGCCTTGTGTATTTAATTTTTTCAGATTCGTATTAGAGTCATTGAAGCTCGTCAGTTGTCAGGAAATAACATAAAACCAGTAGTCAAAGTTCATGTTTGCGGGCAGACACACCGAACAAGAATCAAAAGAGGAAACAATCCATATTTTGATGAGGTGAGTATTTAGAAGATAAACATTTAATTATATCTGAAAATCAATTAGCTCACATTGTCAAATCAACAAAAATCTGTTATTTCAGAAGGGACAGAGGGATCTGGTTCATAATAAAGCGCTCCCAGTCTGCTTAACAAATAAGCATTTTTCTAATATTCTGGGTAATGTGTAAAGTTAATTTTAAAAACACATTTCTTTACATCATAAAACTCATAACACAATTAACACCATTTCTGGCAAGAATCAGGGGCTCAATCAATCTTCCATTAAAGTGGATAGGAGCCATCCTTGGATACAGCTGGTCATATGAGATAACAGTAACTTTGGGAGAACAATCACACGAATGGTTCTGTTCTTTTCTCTAAGGGTGTTCAGAAATTGCTCACCTCTTGAGCTCAACCAGGTTCTATTCTGTCACCCTTCCTGCTTTTCAAGATACAGTGAGGCAGTTTGGAGTGTGACACTGCTGTATAGGGATACGGTGCAGGTCTCTGTCTCTCCTTTGTTAAATGCAGGTGATGTGAGCTGTGGGAGATGCATCTTAGAATATCTGGGATGTGATTCAAATCATGGATACAGGAGAGGCTGACTGTAGGGACAAGCTTATTGACGCATTTAGAATATGGCACCTGCATAATCGGTATTAATGAGATGAGTTGCATTTATTTTTGTTACATTATAAGAGAATAGCCTCAGCATCAATAAGCAGGCTAATGGTGGATTAGAGTAATTTCTTTGCATCCTCTCCTGCCACTTGGGTAGTGTGCTGAACAGGATTTGGTGGTACCTGCATGTCAAGCCTGACATTTTTTAGTTAAGCATATTTTACACACACATAAAATAAAAATACTCCACAAAATCTGTGCTACCAAACTTAATCTGTTTGATTTCCACACAGATACCCATGACATTCTTAAGGGCATGAATCATTTTAGTTGGCTGTAATTGGCATCTTGTTGATAACTACAGTAGAGAGGCTAAAGATGTATTGAACATGCAGACAGAATCACTCCATCAGCTTGGCAATTAGCAGCGTTGGGGAAACTTGCCATGCATCTCCTCATGCTACCTGTTCCGTGGACAAATAGTGAATTTCACTTTTCAAGGCAGCGTTAAATTCACATGCAAAACATCCAAATAGAAATCAGACTAAATGGATATCAGCAGATATAAGCCTGGCAAGCTACATGTATACTGTATATAGCAGCAAATCATGGCCTTAAGTCTAAATTGGTTTGTTTTTTCTTAACAGATGTTTTTCTACAATGTCCACATGACCCCTTTAGAGCTCCTCGACGAAACAATAAGCATCCGGGTAAGGAAAAAAGGTGTACATTAGAAATATACACTGGATGCACATGACACTTTTCAACTAGTGCTCTATAAAGATTGAAGGAGTTTATTCTTTTTTTTTTTTTAGGTGTATGATTCTTATTCTTTACGAGCAGACTCTCTGATGGGAGAATTTAAGGTGTGTACAAGCAGACTTCCATATTCTGCCTATGCTTAAGGGGCTCAATGGAAGATTAGCAGAATATTTAAAGCATCAGAATGAAATGTATTACTAGATCCTGTGTTTGAAAAGAAATACAAACCCTTATAATGTTTTGCTTTTACTGCTAGGAAGCATTTTCTCTTAACCGATGCCCTTGAGACAGTCAGTCCTATTGTTTGTTTGTTGACCATTATCTGTGCCTGCTATCACTGCAGAGCCTGCACAGTTAAGAGAACTAACTCAATAAGGTCAAGGTGAGTTACTCCATATTGTCACTAGTGTAATTAAATGCAAACTGCAAGTTAAGTTACCAGGTCTTTATAATACAGTAATTCCTCATTTAACACTATAGATATGTTCCAGAAAATGATTGTGTTAAGTGAAAATGTGTTAAGCGGGGTCAATTTTCCCATTGAAAATAATGGAAAAGGCAGGGGTTGTGTTTCAAGCGGTGGTGTCTGTTGGGACCGGGACATAAGATTGGGGAAGAAAGGAGACTGGATTACAGCAGGGAGGAGAGGTGAAGGAGAGGGGAGGGGGATTGGGTTGGGAGTATGCCCCTGTGACAGGTCTGCCAGGACCCGCACTGCGTCCGGCGATGGGGGGTCACCAGGGAACGGCGCGGCGAGTGGCGAACCCTCTGCCGATTTGTAGGGAGGCGGGGGAAGTCCCACACAGCCGCTGGCAATGGGCCGGCTGAGGAAATTGTGTTATTCTGGGGATGGTCATGTAATTCAAAAAACGTTCCCTAAAAAAAAATCATGCTGTTGCGAAAACGTGTTAAGCAGGCACATGTGAAATACTGTACAGGCTTAACTTCTCTAGTCCAGCACCCTGGGGACCTGACCAGTGCTGAATCAGAGAATTTATTGAACTACAGGAGGTCTAGCAGCATTACCTACACTTCCACTGCTTACTGGGCTCTTAGAAGACATTTGGGGTAAATTAGAGCTAAATAACAGCACAGAACACTGAAAGCTAGGACTGGTGGCTGTAAACAAACTTTATGAGACTGTGGGAAACTTGGCCACACCCATGATAAGTGGACATCCAGCTAACTAAAATCATGCCAGCCCACGGATGTTGCCTGGCCACAGTGTGCCAGACAAGAGAGGTTCAACCTGTAGATGTACCTTTCATGAACAGCTACAGTAAAACTTCGATAGTCCAGCATCCAACTGTTCGGCACTCCTGATACTCCGGCATCAAAATGCCAAGCGCTCCTGACCAGCTGATTAAAAAGCCTGCCACCCAGCACATGTGCTGGCTGTAACCAGAGGGAGCATAAGGTTGGGGGAGGGAGGGAGGAAGGGGGATCGTGTTACAGTAAGGAGAAGAGCATTTTGCTTCAGCGAAGGGGAAAGGGGAGGGGAGGGGGAAGAGGATCAGGTTACAGCAAGGAGGAGATGCGAAGAGGAAAGGGGAGGAGAGAAGGAGGGAGATTGTGTCCTGGCCAGCTGTTAAGCCGTGCAGCTGTATCGGACCTCCTGATTCTCCGGCAAATCTGATAATCCGGCACCACCTAGGTCCAAAAGGTGCCGGATTATCAGAAGTCTACTGTAATATGTATAAAATTGTTTTCTACCTAAAGCAATATGATTATCTGTCCCAAAGCTACTGGTAAGAATCTGTATAGTCTAAGGGTACGTCTAGACTACATGCCTCTGGCGACAGAGGCATGTAGATTAGGGTACCGGACATAGTAAAATGAAGCGGCGATTTAAATAATCGCCACTTCATTTAAATTTACATGGCTGCCGCGCTGAGCCGACAAACAGCTGATCAGCTGTTTGTCGGCTCAGCGCGATAGTCTGGATGCTCCCCTGCCGACATCAAAGGTATTTGTCGACCTGGGATGAGGCATACCTGGGTGGTCGACAAATATCTTTGATGTCGGCAGAGGAGCGTCCAGACTATCGCGCTGAGCCGACAAACAGCTGATCAGCTGTTTGTTGGCTCAGCGCGGCAGCCATGTAAATTTAAATGAAGCGGCGATTATTTAAATCGCTGCTTCATTTTCCTATGTCTGGTACCCTAATCTACATGCCTCTGGCGACAGAGGCATGTAGTCTAGACGTACCCTAAGAAAAGAAAAATGAATTTCAGTCTTCAAAGGGTAAAACAACTGCTATGGAAGATGACTGTCAGCTGTTCTGTACCGCGTAGGTCTTGAAGGGGGAAATTCACACAAACTGCCATTGGTTCAGAACATTGCCGTGTATTGCATCATGAAACACAGAAATTCACAATTACAGAGAAACGTGTCCCTTTGTTTAAATAGGCATGCATAGTAAGAGAGAGGAGGGCACCTCCTCAGTATAAATTGTCTTAGCTCCCTTAAAATCAATTTAGCTATGTCAATTTACACCTGCTGAGAATCTGCCCCAGGAAAAGGAGATTCATACCACAGGTCTTTGTATCCAAAATAATGTAGAAAAAATGTCAAGCAGTTATAATTAGTATTGGTGACAATCCACTCCTATAACTTCCACAAGATCAATACTGGTAAGTATTTCACTTTGGCCAGTTGCATACAGTAAATTAAATCAGCCTGCAGATTTAATAGTTTAACTTGTATATCTATGTGTATCCAGGTAGGTAAGTTCCTGGAATATTTTATTTAGGTAGAAAGGAATACTTTTCTAAATGAATTTATGTCTCCTTCATGTAGTCATGCTGAGGTTATGTCCCTTTCCCCCACTCAGTGGCATATTCTCCACCATCTTTCCAGAGCATCCCTTAGCAGCAAACTATAGAAATCAATCCTCCTTCCTTCCATCTGTTCCCTTTTTAGTCCTTACGGGAGCATGCCATGCAACAATTTTTAGTTTTCATAACACAGAAACAATATAATAACATTATGAAATATTGAAGGGAATTATGGCCTAACTCCACACATGATTTCTAATTATAAGGGTAGGTAAACACTGGAATAGGTTACTAAGGAAGGTTGTGGAAGCCCCATCACTGGAGAATTTAAAGAGGTTAGACAAATACCCATCGGGATGGTCCAGGTATACTTGGTCCTGTTTCAGCAGGAATGAACTAGATGGCCCCTTGGAGTCTCTTTCAGCTTTACATTTCTAAGAATCTGCTAATAAAGGCAAACACGCATATTTCTGACTGTATTTAGCTACTTCTTAGGATATAATATTTTAATCTTTATTTCAGATTGACATTGGCTATGTTTATGATGAACCTGGTAAGTAATCTCCTCAAGCCTGAGTTTTTGTTTGTCCTTTGGCTTGAGCTACCCAATTAAAATGTTTGTAACTTTCAGTTTTGTTTCTGAAGTAGAAAACCATGCCTCAATCTATGTGGATGCAAAGTTAGTTGAGGCAGATGTGTCACATCTGCAGCATTTTAATAAAAAAGGGAAATACAAATCGCTTACTTTTTTGTTTGTTTTTCCCTTCCAGAGGATTTAAACTTTGGGATCATTAACTCAAAACCAAGTATTAAGTATGAAAAGTCATGCAAAAAAAGTTAGTTTTACACTCAACATTTTAACATTATTGCACACCTTGTTGGGGGCTGGGCTTTTAAAGATCAGAAGGACTTTTTAAAAATTATGTTTAGGGTAGATTTCACTTTGGGACAGTTGGCCTTAAATGTGTGACTCACGCTTCTACTTTTTTTGTGCAAAGGAGAGGTTGCTTTATTTATTTTTCTTTATTTCAGGCCATGCAGTCATGAGAAAGTGGCTTCTTCTGAATGACCCTGAAGATGCAAATTCAGGAGCAAAAGGCTATATGAAAGTCAGCATGTGTGTCCTGGGGGCAGGAGATGAGCCACCAGTAGGTTTAATTTGCAAATGTGTTTATCTTCTAGTCATGTACCCAGAACCCTCTTTCTTATATACTATTTGTTTTGTACTGGTTAATTCACTTTGCGAGCATCCCCAGGAACGAAGGCCAAGCTTTTCAAAGTAACTATTGATTTTTGGATGCCTAACTTAAGGCACCTAAAAGGAGCTTATTTCTTGAAAATCAGATGCCTTTGAGGTATCTCAGGTTCAGCAACCAACATATTACTAGTCAGAAAGCACTAAAAATATAGAACCTTACCATATGTTTCTTTTCCTAACTATTCACTCTACTACAGGTTGGACCTCTCTGGTCCTGTGGATATAGGATTTTTCTGGACCAGGGGAGATCATTTCAGCAGGCCACCCCCTAGCACAGCTGAGCTGCATGCTGGCTCCCTGCCTCCCCTCGTAGCCCAGATGAGCCACCTGGCTATGAGCCCCCTCACAGCTCAAATGAACCGCATGCTGGCTCCTGGCTCTCAGCCCCGCACACCAGCTCCCTGCATTCCTCCCCCCCCCCCAGCCAAGCTGAGCCATGCAGCTCGGCCCACCTTGAAGCCCAACTAAGCTGTGTGCAAGCTCCCAGACCCCCACCTCCCTGCAGCGTGCCGGGACTCTGATCCTGGAACATCTGTTGTCATGCCAGACCAGAGAATCACATATTTTAGAGATGGAACCTGTACTGCCTTCAGTCTGAATACTGCCATACCAACTTTCACATGCAGTCACTCAATCCCATGTTAAAGCCTCTCCCTAGTGTTTCCATGCTCCCATTGCTGCCTTCCTTCCCACCATCCTGGTGTATCTCTAGGAGTGGCTCCTACTGCTGTCTTCCCCTTCTCTGTCCTGGAGATTCTTACAATCACACAGATATAGAGATGTAGCCGTGTTAGTCTGGTGTAGCTGAAACAGAAAACAGGACTATGTAGCACTTTAAAGACTAACAAGATGATTTATTAGGTGATGAGCTTTCGTGGGCCAGACCCACATCTGAGGAAGTGGGTCTGGCTCACGAAAGCTCATCACCTAATAAACCATCTTGTTAGTCTTTAAAGTGCTACATAGTCCTGTTTTTTGTTTCAATCACAAAGATGTTTGTGGAAATTGGACAGTTTCTATTTGTTTTCAAAGGGGAAGTTAAACATTCTCCCAAATTACTTCAGAGTTGTATACAGTTTCCAGGACACCTTGTGACATGACACTTTGTCAGGACACCTTGTGACATGTTTGAAAATTCCATGCAGTTACCACTGCATATGAATGCAAACAACCATCAGAAACCTATGAATGTCACATCTTCATAGTTCATGCTCATTATTTAAAAATAGCTGTATTGATTGCTTAGAAAAAAATAGCCATTGCATCAATATAATACTGATGAGGGTGATATTAAAAAGAAAACATTTTAAGCGGAACAAATTTTTATGGTTTTATAATTTCATAAACCCTAGTTTGTAATGCAAGTGCCGATAGATTTTAACTTATGGTGGGAATTAAGGATGCTGCTATTACTAATTACCATAGTATTATACATGACTCTAGCATATGATGCCCTTCTTATATACAGGTTAATATAATATATACCAATATATCTCCAACAGATGGAAAACAGAGAGCGAGATAATGAAAATGATGATGTGGAGAGTAATCTTTTACTGCCAGCTGGAACTGCACTTCGATGGGTCACTTTCCTCCTTAAAATCTACAGGGCCGAGGATATTCCACAGAGTACATAGCTTCTTATTTCTGGATTGTAAACACTGAAATCGATGGCCTGTAGAAATTTCTGTGATAACTGATCAACAGAATTCCCAGACATAAAACAAGCAAAAATGTGGATTACCACAATTTGAGGAGCCCGTAATTCTGTGATGGTTTAAGCAACCCATTTCTTTTTTCAATACTCAGTCAAATCTATATAGAGCTTTTTGCAATGTTATCATCTCCGATCTGAAATTTTTATAGTAAATAGCTATGGTGTGTTTTTTGATTTACTGGTGTCCATCTGTCCTGCAAATGGAGATTCAAGATGATAATACAACTAAGTAGGGGAGCCAACAGATTCACCGGTTTCCTGGGCTGGGTGCGGGAGTAGCTCTGCACTCCCAGAAGGGGCAAGACTGGGGGCAGCCAGCCCTCATCACCACCTGGATATGCTGTGCCCCCTCACCAGCCCTTCAGTGCTTCCTGGAGCGCTCCATAGGGCTCTGTGGTGGCGATTTAAAGGGCCTAGGGCTCTGGCTGCAGCAGTCAGGAGCCTTAGGCTCTTTAGAATCACAGGGCCCTGGGACAGTTGCCCTCCTTGCTCCCCTGTAGGGATGCTTAAATCCATCCTTTTATTCTGGGTCATCTCTCTTTAATTGCAGAACACTTTCTCCCCATCCCAAGTCAAAGATTGTTGAGAAGAGCTCAAATCTCAACAACTTAAATACAGTTTCCCTAAACCACATTTCTAAAGTCCATAATTTTTCCAACTTATTCTAAATGCAAACAACATAAAATGAAAACTATTCAGAGATATTGGCCTCATCAATGGCAGTACAGGAGCAGTACCTGTGTGCAATACAGGAAGTATTGTGTCTGCCTGGAAATTCATTATACCGTAGACATTTTTAGTTCCTTAGACATGTCTAGCTTTTTTATTCAGTTCTTTCTCCCTCATTGCATCCTTTCTATGGCTGGGATGACAAGCAGGCCACCTTCAAGATTGCTGATCTGCTGCTACTTGCTTGAGGGTGTAAAAGGACTGCATAAACTCCCGTTTTCCTAGCTATAGGCTAACATCGAAACCATTGTGATTTTCTCAGGACTAAGATTTTAGAAGCTGCTTCTAAATCTCAATAATATTTTCATTTGTAGCGGCAAATACTTATTTTTAAAAAACTAATACATAGGGCTAGATTCTGACTTTAGTTATGTCTATGCAACTACATTAACATAAGATTGTTAAGAAGTTATTGAGACAGAATTGGTCCCATAATCTTTAAGAAAAGAGTTAAAATTAATTTTTGCCTTACAATTTCTCCTCAGTGGATGATGCTTTTGCACAGACTGTTAAGGAAATATTTGGAGGTGATGCAGACAAGAAAAACCTAGTAGATCCATTTGTGGAAGTTTGTTTTGCTGGGAAAAAGGTATTTGTCTGAGTTAATATTTAAAATTTTGCATTCTAGTCATATGTTTCAAAACTATTTACGTGTCTAAGTGTATCTTAAGATGATAGAACTGTATGTCCACAGTACATTGTCAACAAGAGAAAATGACTTTCAGCATATCTCGTTTAACACTTTGCAAAAATAGAAAAGTGGAGCTAAAAATCTAGGAGCACACATGGAATATTAAAAAATAAAATCATGGGGAATGTTAGTTGATAGAAATTAAAGTTATTCATCTGCATAAAGGTTTACAGGTCTGAGTCATAAAGCATATTCAACTGACTGAGGACATACCATAACATACTGTAGAAAGGGTTTCTAAAGGTGTGCTAATCACTCTATTTAAAAGAATGTATGACTATGATATAGGGGGCTTGACCTCTTCAGATTACTAGTTTATCAGGTTTTTCTGGTTTATATAAGTGATTACAGAGAGTTATTGGGACAGTAAATCTAAGGGCATAGATACACTGCCTGTGTAAACTGATTAGTCATAATGACTTGCTGTCATTACATAAAAACAAACATCCACCCAAACATCAATTCCATCTTATAGTTAGCAGTGAGATCGCGCTGCTGGTTTCAGGCACAGATGGTATAGACAGTTGCATAAAATGCCACAGCAATGGGGCCTCTACTAGATATCAACAACAAAGGGAACCCAGTTGCCAAAACAATCCAGTCCAACATGTAGACAAACCAAACATGAATTCACCAGATCTGATCATCCCTTTTGGTTTGTTTCCTTGTTGTCATTCAGTCATATCCAGGTTCCTTTCTGGTAGCACCTTTTTATGTCCAGAGGAGTCGATGAGATGAGCTGTTTTTTCCCTAAAAGCACCAGCACTGAGAACTATGGTCCAAACAACATTGAAATAGTTTTGTTTCTTGAATTTAGGTTGCATAAACAAATCAGCTGAGCACTAATTACCGCTGTCTCAATAGAGCATGGAAAACTAAATATGCATCTTTAACCACTGCAAGAACCTGTGATGGCATATCATTTGACCAACCTGAATACTATTTATCCTAAATTGTGTCTGGTTCCATGTTGCCTGCTTTTTGACCTTGAGCTTCTATAACATCTGTTTCATTTGAGGTTGTTTTTCTATTTGTTTTTTTGCAGGTTTGCACAAATATAATTGAGAAGAATGCTAATCCAGAATGGAATCAAGTTGTGAACCTTCAAATCAAGGTTAGGATTCTCTAAAAATCTTCTCTAAAAATCCACCATCAAGTATTTATTTACTCAGAACATTATTTTTAGATGTGAAAGATAAATAATGAATTATTTTATTTTATTTACTTTTTTCCAGTTTCCCTCAATGTGTGAAAAAATAAGATTAACAGTTTTTGACTGGTGAGTTTTAACTTTTTCTATGTATAAAATATAAGACTAAATCAAATTCTGTTGAGTGGAAAAAATTCTGTTTCTCTATAATTCACAGGTTTTTGGAACTATAATCCCTGATTTTCTAAAGCATATAAGTAAATGCTTAAGTAATTACCCTTTCTAAGTAGTGATGCTTTCCTGAATTAGGACCATGCATTTTGTGGTATTGGAGTACCATTCATTTCTGCGCATTGTACAATCAGCATTAGCGTGGGCTAAATAAATCTTGTAGAATAAATGTCTAATACATTATATCACAATTCTTCCCCATTATTTGCCCACCGTGTAGAGGTAGACAAATAATTCACCAATGTTTGCAAACATATATTAATTCCATAATATGTTTATTTTCAAAATGTAAATGACTATTTTGGTAATTATTTGCCTAACTTTAGTCAGCAATGTATATTATATTGATTAATATAAAATTGACTGATGTGAGTTCATCGAGCCAGTGTACAATTTTTGGACACATGGGCCAAATATCAATATGCTCAAATTATAAGTTTTATTATTCTTATTGTGGGCCTATTGTGCATGCTAGGTAGAGGGGAAGCCACCTAAATGTCCATTTTGTTCCCAAGTGGTTAGAGCTACTGCACACCTTTATAGGATGCAACTTGCTTCCTCTAGCTGGGCTGCCAGTTCTGAGACTGAAATTCTGCCTGACCCTTACATAAACTCTGCAACACTGGAAACAGCTTTGTACGCTCTCCCTTCCTACTACACAGCTATGTAAGCACCACGTTATGTGGTGTTTTGTTAATAAAACAAGCCTCGTAGTCTAAACATATATACACTGTAAATACATTTAGCTATTTGTAACTTGCCTCTATTTAAGAGTATTGCACAGTATTGCATTTAATTACAATCTTACATTTCGTATAGGGATCGTCTGACAAAAAATGATGTAGTCGGAACGACTTATTTAAGTCTTTCAAAAATTGCTGCTTCTGGTGGAGAAGTAGAAGGTGAGTTATTCAGCATCACACAATTCAGCAGGTATTTTCTGCATATTAAGAAAAATGGCAGGAGAGTGTAACGTAGTTTGCTTTGCTGGAGTTCCCTGTGTTATACCAGTTCTGTGGCTAAAAGATCTTATTTTCAATGGTGTCAAATTGGCCACTTTCCAGAATAGTAATTCTACTTTAAAAACAAAATCTTAGGGTACTAATATATCTATATCTAATTCACAAAATACAAAATAGTTTCTTAAATATGTTAGATAATTCAAAACTCAAGTTTTCTAGAACATATAGAAAATTTTACTATTTCAAATTCCATATAACTTATGAAACGTCAGTTGATCTGAAATCCAGAGTGCTGTAGGATATTTTTAGTGAATTCCATTTTTATTAAAGGGGCCAATTTGAAGTTCACTATTTTAGAACCAGTATGGGATGGGGAACCATAGCAAAAGTGACTTTGCTCCTCTCTTGTTTGGTATCGTGCCAAAACTTGGGTTTTGGGGAAAACAGACTAAAGTCAAGAAAGGATAAGTCAGTCTTCTGTTGAGACCACCTCTAAGATGCCAGTTCTGATGTGAACAGCAGCCTTGTAAGATCTGTCCAAGATCACTGCTCATTTTCTATATGCCACCAAACAGTGGTCAAATGGCACTGGCTCGCAAGTCAGACCAGTGATCTTAAAGACAGGGATTCTGTATCTCATTGCCTGAGAGAGCCTAAGCTCCAAACCACTGGGTTCATTTGGTAGATTTTAATTAAATGTGTTTAAGTGGACCCAAACATAGGACAAAGTTTTCTAGTTAGTTCAATTGACTGGCTCTGCTACTTATAGGAAAAACCGAAAAAGCTGAACTGATGATGACAACAAGAAAATTCATCTATGTAGGCCAGGTTTCCATCCTGCAGAGAGATATTCTCTGCTAGGACTTGTGAGATCTGTGAAATTATTGAAATATTGCAAGAAATATATACTCCAACAGCTTTATTCTTCCCATTGATAACAAAATTGAGATTTTTTTCCTGCTTTGTTATGCTACCTTTATAACTATTTCACTATACACTGTTTATCCCCTTTACAATATGTTATTTATTTTATTAATAATTTATTTATAAGCTATGCATAACATGTTTCTAATCTAATAGGATGTATGTAATATAATTTCATTTTTTCTTATAGCAAGACCCTATTTATTAGTAGGACAACCCCTTGGTCAGAAATACATGTGCAACTTGGTCAGAAATACATGTTTAATCTTTGTCATAAAAGTTTTACAGTATATTAGCTTCCGCATAGAAGAGTTCACAGTAAATCAAACTTGATATTTATATATCTGCCTAGTATAGCAAGTTAGGTGAGTTTGCTCCAGTGAAAAGCATCATGGTAGCTATAAACAAAAATAATAGTTTGTGTGATTTTAGTTTTTAAGATAGTAGTTAAAAATATTTAAATAAAAAATGGGGCCCACACAGAGACATTGAAACTCATACCCTGAAATTATATTTTGATGTCAGCCCTAGGTACAAATTTATTTAGAATCTATAAAGCAAGGGAAATATCACACTCCATTGTATTCAAGCAGTGAAATACCAGGATACTCCTGCGTGACTTCAGCTTTGATTTATTTTTAAAGCAGATTGCACTTTGACATGTTTAATTTTTAAGCTCTATATTTTCTTGTTATATAACCTGTTGTCTTTTCATAATATAGAATTTTCATCTTCGGGAACTGGGGCTTCATCGTATGAAGGTTTATATCTTGGTCTTTAATTTGCTTTTGCTGTCCAGTGCCAATCTCAGTAATATTGTCTCAAAACAAAATGAATTTATTTTGTGTTTTTTAAATTTAAAATAGTTATTTACAAATATTTTAAAAGATAAAATGTTACTTTTGGAGACTATAAAATATGACTTACTATTTAAATCACCTTTGGCACTGGAACTGGTTTGAAAATATTTCTGTGTGGCTGGTATGTGGCACTGCATTTTAGAGCTGAGCATGCTGTTTCAGTTATTATGCACTCCAACAAATGGCTTGCAATTCTTCAGTTAGCAATGAATGGCTTAACTGTGTATGCTGCTCTACAGCTTCCTGTAAATAAATACCTAAAAGATTTCACAGCTCATCTACTTATGCTTACTTGGGTGGATAAATAGTTCTGAAAAATGAAACCTTACTTACAGTAACTATGAACAAACTGGTCTTTGTTTTATACTAGAGTTGGTTTTAAAAATCATTAAGTTAAAAATTGCATTTATTTAATAAGAAATAAATTAAGATTGTTTAAATACACTTAAAATTTAACTAAATGTTAATACGTTTATCTACCCAAAAGCTTTATTTTCTTAACTCAAATTAAAAAGTGCAGCATAGCTCACCAAGCATGGCTTATTGAAAAATAGAATAAAAACTGAAATAATTTTTTCTGAAGTACTTCCCAAGCCTCTGTGATAAGCTCTTTAAACATACCATCTTTAAATGAAACAACATTGATTTGTTTAGAAATGCACTTCTGTTTGAACTTATCAGCATACAGCAGACATATTAATTCAACATAGAAATCTATGTTTCGAAAGAAGGGTTTTTTGTAGGGCTGTCAAGCGATTAAAAATGTAATCATGATTAATAACATGTGCTTCCCCTTTAAAGCACCTCAGCAGCATTTCAACAGGGAAGCACTGCATGGAGCTTGGAATCAGCTGGAGTCCCCAGCTGACCCCAGACTCCATGCAGTGCTGCCCCTTGGAAGCGCCAGAGCAGCACTTCAAAGGGGCTTTGCAACGCGGAGCCAGGGATCAGAAGGAATCCCCAGCTGATCCCTGGCTCCTAATGCGCTGCCCCTTTAAAGTGCCAAAATGGCACTTCAAAGGGGCAGCTGGGGATCAGCTGGAGTGCTCAGCTGATCTCCGGCTCCACATTGCAAAACCCCTTTGAAGTGCTGCTCCGGCACTTAAAAGGGGCTTTGCAACAGCAAAGCTGGGGATCAGCTGGGGACACTAGCTGAACCCTGGCTTTGCTTGCACTGCCCCTTTGAAGTGACAGAATGGCACTTCAAAGGGACAGTGCAGCATTAACGCCTGCAATTAACACGTTACAAAAATTAATGCGTTAATCCTGTCCTGTGTTATTCGCAGGCATTATCGCAGGTCAGTTGACAGCCCTAGTTTTTTGTTTACTTCTAATATGAGAGGTAAGAGTTTCTGGGTCATTTAGCAGTTAGTGGAAAACAACTTCAGAAGTATTAAGTTGAAGGCAGAAGAAACACACAAAAATTAAAGTATTTAGGATTGAGAGAAAAGTTTCTACTCTAGTTAATATTGCTCACCAAAAGTGTGGATGGTTCTTAGCCTTTTGCACAGAGATGAATTTTACCTAAAGTTTTACTCTTTTTACACTCAATTTTAAAATATACCGGATCCACAATTTTAACCCAAATTATATCTGCAAAGACCTTCATTTTAGGAAACCAGGTTACTTTGTTTTCCCAAATCCAGATGATTAGTTTGTTGAAGCAACCTCATTTTAACATGATGGAGAATCTGCATAACTAAGGCCCTACCTTAATTGATTGTCAAAAAACTGTAGCTGAGTTGTGGGCAAGCCCTGGGAAATTGTAGAAAAGTATAATAATGGATCTTATTATCTTTATTGATAATAAAGTCTATTATTACTCTTCCATGATTTCCTGCTGTAAGCTGCCTGGGACTCAGAGCAAGGGCCCCTGTTGTCAGTGGCTCAGGGCTGAGAGTGGGGGCTCCTGCTGTTAGCCTCTTGGGGCTGAGAGTGAGTTCTTCCACTGTCAGGGACTGGGATGAGAATGGGGAATCCCTCTGTTGACCTCCTGGAGCTATGATTATGGCATTCCTAGTTTTAAGCATCTTTTCTTATTTTTATCAGTTTAAATTTCCATAGCTCTGAGAAACTTTTTGGAGAGGATCTGATATTTCTGTAATGATAGTAGATGTTCAATAAGGTAAAATTTTAGAAACTGTTACAACACAAATTGTCAACATCAGTGTCAAACCAAACAAAGGAAATATCCCTAAGTCACCAGATCATACGTGTTTTTACTGATCATTTACTAGTCCATTTGTAAAAAGCTTAATTCAAAAGTCTAAATCAGTGGATTGGGATTACTGAGTTCTCATGTAGCCATTTTCTAACATTACCTAACTGTATATTTCTATTATACATGAAAATATTTTTCATCTGTTTGTATGTGTACAGTAAAATCTACATTATTCACATTTACTAATTCAAATATAATACTTCTATATAATACTTCAAATATAATAATTCAAAAATAATACAGTCCAATTTCAATCAATGGAAATTTTGTCATTGACTTCATTTGGAGCAGGATTGAGATCTAAGAATGCAGCAGTACTTTTAATTATTTTGGCCTCATGGAAAATCGTTTTTAGATTAGTGCCCTCAAACCTCATTTCCCCCCCCTATTTTGCATAAAAAGACATTCTACTCTACCTTCAGATATGGTGAATAGGTTATTTCATAGTGTTATATATTGTGATACACTTTAATTATTTGCATTCTATTAGTCCTTCTACTAACAGACTTGAGTCACTTAATTAGCATACTAAAAACAGTAGGATTAACTTGGCATAGTCTGTGATGCTGAACACTAACCTTCCAGATACTGTGAACATCTTTATTGTTAGATAGAACATAATCCTTGGCACATTTAAGTGAAAGCCAGTCATATCTGGTAATCAGTTTAATCTATTTGTGAAAAGATGTTTTTACATTAGAAGTTTTTACATTGTTTTAAAATTGTATTGGTCTTTCACATAAATGATAGTTTAATGGTGGGAATGTAGCATGTCAATTTATTCTGTGGGTTTTTTGTTGCATACGGTATTATCTAATTTAATAGCCATGTAAACAAGAAGGGGCAGTTGTATTTATTTGCATAGTTATATTAAATTCATATTACTGGGATACACCCATGGAATAAAGTGTTCTTACTTTACTAACAACTAATACCTAACATTTGTTTTGCTGTATCTGAATTTCAAGTTTAATGCCCTGTGGTTCTAAAAGATGGTTTGTTTATTTCTAATGATGATATTTGCCTATTAGTGAACACCGGGGAAACAGAGGTGGGCTTTTTACCAACATTTGGACCCTGTTATCTAAACCTTTATGGAAGCCCAAGAGAATACACTGGATTCCCAGACCCCTATGATGAGCTAAATTCTGGAAAGGTTAGTTTCTCTTTTAAAAGACAAATAAATCAAAACAATTGATATCAATACATGTAAACTGAATTTGTTTTAATTATTTAAGACCATTGTAAAGAAAGGACTTGTTATTTTTGTTGTTGCAAAATAACATACATTTAGCATGATGTCACTGCTTCATAAATAGCACAGAAATATTTTTTCTATTTGTGGAAGTTTCAGTTTTATATACACTTCTGAATGAGCATTTAGAATCATATAGATTGAAGCCATTGTATTCCCAGTCTATTCCCATTGACACAGGAGAATGAAATGAGACAGATCTCAGAGGAGGGACTTTAAAGGAAGAGCACCAGTTTCATTGTATATTGTATCTTCTCTCAGTCCAACAGAAACCCCTTCTCCATGGCAGTGTCCCATCCAAACCTCAGTGTTACAGTG
The DNA here is from genome assembly GCF_049634645.1 of Pelodiscus sinensis. Lineage (NCBI taxonomy): Eukaryota > Metazoa > Chordata > Testudines > Trionychidae > Pelodiscus > Pelodiscus sinensis. The sequence goes on from NC_134718.1 coordinate 42,094,479, forward strand.
ATGTTGTAACAATAAGAAAAGGTGGAACGTACAAACATTATTTTGAACTAGTTCCTCTTTTACATATTTGAACACTCACATGAAGGGGAATGGAGCATTGGCTAATGAGAATGAAAGAGACCTGATGATTAGCCATACTGCCATGGGAAAGAGAGATGGGGATCAGGAGGAGGGGGCACTGAACCCCCATGAAAATGCCACGCTTTCTCCAGATCTCCAAAATCTGCCACAGAGATAGGTTTGATGAAAAAGATGGTTTCATCTTTCCACCTTGCCTCCTATCCAGAGAGCCTGTACACACAAGTTGTGCACATTTGGTCATTTGGGATTTTGGAAAGAGGTTTATGACTAGGCATGGTTAGGGGCAGCCTCTCTGTGGCATTATCCCTTGGCAAACCAAGTAAAAATAGTAATACTGTAACTCACCATCAGCCACTATCGAGACTGATTTGGGGCCAGATGCAATGGGAGGCCCTGGTAGGATAGTCTCTTAGGGAGCAGTGCTGGCATAGAGGTCTTGGTAAGGACATGGGGTCCCATTCAGATTCTCCAGACCTCTTGTGTACTTCAAGAGCAATGGAATTTCCTTATGGGTCTCAAGATATCTGCAGGTAGGGAGGAGCATGTCTATTGCTTGCTCTGCACAGCAGTCAATATTACTGCTAAAGCTCTGCAGTTGTCTAAAATAGAAGGATGCATTATCCTAAGAGTTAATATAGAAAAGCCTATACATAAGGCAGCTTCTTCTGTGGGTCATTTAAGATTAAAATGCAATTTCAAAAAGATTAATGATGGTATGGCTGCTGCTATAGGGATGTTAAGAGGCGGATATTTAATTAATTGAGTAGTCAATAGAATTATAGACTACTTGAGTAGCCAATAGGCAGCCCAGCTCAGTCCCACCTCACTCTGGGTGCAGGACCAAACCCTGCTGTGGCTCTACAATTTAAAAGGCAGTAGGAGCTGGGCAGCTTGCCCCCCCAACTCCTACTGCATTTTAAATTGCAGAGCCACAGCGATATTTGGTCCCAGACCAGCGCGAGCCAGAACTGAGCAAGGCTGTCTGCCCTCCCAGCTCCAACTACATTTTAAATGCAGAGCCTGCTGTTCCCTTAGGCTATGTCTACACAGCAGTGTTATTTCAGAATAACTGGTATTATTCTGAAATAACAAAGAGTGTGTCTATACTGCAAGCCATTATTTCAAAATAATGGCTAGTTGGAGGACTTCTTACTCCAACTCCTGTAATCCTCTTTCATGAGGAGTAAGGGAAGTCAAAGGAAGAGTGTTCTTCCTTTGATTTTCTGCTGTATAGACGGCGTCAAAAGCTGAATCGACTTAAGCTACGCAATTGACGTAGCTCAAGTTGCGTAGCTTAATTCGACTTTAGCCCTGCTATGTAGATGTACCCTTATATCCCTAGGCTGCAGCATATCATTTAGAGGAAAACCTATCTCCTTTGGTCCACAATATGATCTCCAGTGAGCAGTAGTCATCCAGTTGATGCGTGTAGCATATATGTCCCATTGTCAGGAACTTTTTCAAACTAAGGGGCAGTAATTTTCAGTTACTCTACAAATCCAGACTATATATTGTATATTTGCTTAATTCCAATAGTTTGGCTGCTGTTCAGAATAAAACATACAAAAACACTGAATATGTAATTTACAGTTTATTGTTTTTTAAATATACTTGCTCTTCATTTATAATAGAAATTAAAGCCAGTTATTCTTTAACATTTGTTTAATTATGTAAGTTTATTTACTATATTGGGTAAAATCCTGATCTCATTAAAGTCAGTTGTGGTATTGCCATTAACTTCACTGGAGACAGGCTTCTCACTCCAATTTTGTAGGCCAGCGAAGGAGTATTTTTTCACAATTAGAAATAGAGTTTTGTGTGATTGTTTTACAGGAGGAAGGAGTTGCGTACAGAGGCAGAATCCTAGTTGAACTATCTACATTACTTGAAAGTAAGCCGTTTAATAAAAAGATAGACGCTATCTCCAGTGATGACGTACTAGTTGTTGAGGTAATTCCTGGGGCTCCTGCCAATATGAATAGATGCACAATGCTTTGTTTTATTATTTTTTGGAGAATTACATGTTTTATTAAAATAGCAACAATTAAATCCTTTGTTTATTTAGATAATTAATACAATCAGAAAAATCTTCCCACAAAATTTACTGACTACATGGCTGCAAGAGTTACTTTTCTTCTTCCTCCCAGCATAAAAATTTGTGATTTAAGAAATGTTTACTATATTATATTATATTATATTATATTATATTATATTATATTATATTATATTATATTATATTATATTATATTATATTATATTATATTGAATGGGTGTATGTGTATACATATGCAAGTTTCATAGAAATGTGTAAAAAGTATTCAAGAAAATGTTGTTTCCATGTAGATACTGCTACTTTTCTTTAATCTTCTACCATTACATACAGTTAACTAGTTAAAACAAAAACTCTTGTAATTCTATACAGAAATATCAGCGTAGACGAAAATTCAGCCTCTCTGCTGTGTTTCATTCTGCTTCCATGCTGCAAGATATTGGTGAGGCTATCCAGTTTGAGGTTAGCATTGGTAATTATGGGAACAAGTTTGACACCACCTGTAAGCCTTTGGCATCAACAACTCAATACAGCCGTGTTGTATTTGATGGTAAGCATACCACAGAAATGTGGCTGTAAAGATACAGATTTTTTTTAAACAAATCTGTTTACTGATTAAAATTTTAGGATCACAACAAATTTGATTTGTTGAAAGACTACTGAAGTTATAACCAAATAATATGTATATTTGTACTTGGTCTTGATATCTTCGGATATATTGTAATTAGTTGCACATGACACCTAAACAATTTGGGGTTGATACAAATCCCATTGAAGTCAATAAGCCATGGGAACCAATAAAAAATTATAAACACAAGCATAAAAATCTATGGGTCTGAGAGAGGAAAGTATTATTTTGAACTTTCTGTGCTTTCTTCATAACTCTAGTTTAGTGCTTAGACAAGCGATTGGGATCTTAAAAGGAGATGAACTAGATTGACCAGTAACAAATATACAATACTTTTAATTTTTATTTTAGTTATTGCACATTTTAGGTATTTCTCATGCTGTTTTATTTACTAGACAAAGCAAATAATTTTCCCTCATAAAATTATTTTAAAACATTTTTATTCTAAAGAAAAAATATACAAAGCTACTTTCACAAATGAATTATTAGAAAGAATGTAATAAAAATGTTATCAGGTGATAAAAATCCTTATTATCTTTCTAAATGATTCAAGTCAAATGCTTATTCGCCAAGGCTGTGTCTAGACTACATCCCTTTTTCGGTAAAGACATGTAAATTAGGCATGTTGATATTGCAAATGAAGCCAGGATTTAAATATCCTGTGCTTCGTTTGCATAATGGTGACTGCTGCTTTTTTTCGAAATGTGGCTTTTAAAAAAAAAACCCGGCAGTTTAAACGGGAATCTTTCGAAAATAAAACCTTTTTCAAAAGATCCTGTACTCCTCAAAAAATGCCTCAATGTGCCTAATTTACATCTCTTTACCGAAAAAGGGATGTAGTCTAGACGTACACAAAGGGACACTACTTTACCTGAAAAATAGAAATTCTTTAGATAAATTAGGGTAAGAATCTGCCTGCTTCTTCTCAGTGAATAACACTTGCCTGCCTGAATAGACTAACTGGTCCAGTGGAGCTACTCACAGAATAAGATACTACTCAACATAAGTAAGGATGACAATGTCAAGCGCTTAGTAAGTGTGTATTCAGACCCTCAAAAAACAGTTCTAACACATGAATGTTTCACATCAGGTAACTACTATTATTACCTGCCATGGGCGAACATAAAGCCAGTAGTGACACTGACTTCCTTTTGGGAGGACATAAGTCATAGACTAGATCCTGTGAACCTAATCCTAAACATGGTTGAAAGACTGGTGAGTGACTTAGGACTTTTTATATTATTCTTACGTTTTCCATCTACATTATTTGTGTGAATTTAAGATTTAGAGATGAGGTGGAAAGAAGGGCTTTCAAACAAATTCAGAAACTGAATTCTAGCATGCACTTTTCACTCCTCAGATTAAGACATACAATAATGCTGCAAAGACAGAGTTAATTGTGTGTCTGTATTCTGGGAAGTGACAACAATGCTCCCTCTAGTATATACCTTCCAGAAGGAAGAGTAAACTATGCAGGAGGGGATGTGGAGGGCTATTGGAGTGCACTTTAATTAGTAATATTATGTACTGTTAAGCATATTGAACATGGAGACCTGAGAGATGGGTCGCAAATGGGAGGGAGTGTGGGCTATAATAGCAGAGAAAAAGGAGGGGCAAGGCAGCACTGGGAGGCAAGATCAAATCGGGATCTTAGATGCCTATATACAAATGCAAGAAGTATGGGTAATAAGCAGGAAGAACTTGAAGTGCTAATAAATAAACACAACTATGAGATCATTAGTATCACAGAGACTTGGAGGGATAATACACACGATTGGAATATTGGTATAGAAGGGTACTGCTTACTCAGGAAGGATAGATGGGGGAAAAAAGAGAGGAGGTGTTGCCTTATATATTAAAAATGTATACACTTGGACTGAGGTGGAGATGGATGTAGGAGACAGATGTGTTGAGAATCTCTGGATTAGGCTAAAAGGGCTAAAAAACAAGGGTGATATCATGCTAGGGGGTCTACTACAGGCCATCTACCAGGTGAAAGAGGTGGATGAGGCTTTTTAAAACAACTAACCAAATCATCCAAAACACAGGATTTGGTGGTGATGGGGGATTTTAACTATCCAGACATATGTTGGGAAACTAACAGAGCGGGGCACAGACTATCCAATAAGTTATTGGACTGCACAGAAGACAACTTTTTATTTCAGAAGGTTGAAAAAGCTACTGAGGGGAAGCTGTTCTAGAGGAGCTGGTTGAGAATTTGAAAGTAGAAGGCAGTTTGGGTGAAAGTAATCATGAAACCATAGAGTTCATGATTCTGAGAAATGGTAGAAGGGAGAACAGCAAAACAGAGACAATGGATTTCAGGAAGGCAGATTTTTGTAAGCTCAGAGAGCTGGTAAGTAAGGCCTCTTGGGAAGCAAGACTAAGGGGATAAACAACTGAAAAGAGTTGGCAGTTTTTCAAAGGGACATTATTAAGGGCCCAAAAGCAAGCTATTCCGCCGCATAGGAAAGATAGAAAGTATGGCAAAAGGCCGCCTTGGCTTAACCAGGAGATCTTGCATGATCTAAAAATCAAAAAGGAGTCATATAAAAAGTGGAAACTAGGACAAATTACAAAAGATGAATATAAGCAAACAATACAGGTATGCCGGGGCAAGATTAGAAAGGCAAAATCACAAAATGAGCTCAAACTAGCTACAGACATAAAGGGAAACCAGAAGACATTCTATAAATATATTAGAAGCAAGAGGAAGATCAAGGACAGGGTAGGCCCATAGCTCAGTGAGGAGGGAGAAAAAGTAACAGGAAACTTGGAAATGGCAGAAATGCTTAATGACTTATTTGTTTTGGTCTTCACCAAGAAGTCTGATGATGAAGGAATGCCTAACATAGTGAATGCTAGTGGGAAGGGGGCAGGTTTAGAAGATAAAATAAAAAAAGAACAAGTTAAAAATCACTTAGAAAACTTAGAAGTCTGCAAGTCACCAGGGCCTGATGAAATGCATCCTAGAATACTCAAAAGCAACGAGGAGTCCTGTGGCACCTTATAGACTAACAGATTTATTGGAGCATAAGCTTTCATGGGCAAAGACCCAATTCATCAGATTCATGTAGTGGAAATTCCAGAGGCAGGTATAAATATACAGGCATAAGAAAAGAGTACCAATCAAGAATAAGGCTAGAGATAATGAGGTCAAATTAGTCAGGGAGGATGAGGCCCACTTCTAGCACCTGACTGAATTGACCTCGTTATCTCTAGCCTTACTTTTGATTGGTACTCTTTTCTTATGCCTGTATATTTATACCTGCCTCTAGAATTTCCACTACATGCATCTGATGAAGTGGGTCTTTGCCCACAAAAGCTTATGTTCCAATAAATTTGTAAGTCTATAAGGTGCCACTGGACTCCTCATCACTTTTGCAGATCCAGACTAACATGGCTACCCCTCTGATACTAGAATACTTAAGGAACTGATAGAGGAGGTATCTGAGCCTTTAGCTATCAACTTTGAAAAATAATGGAAGACAGGAGAGATTCCAGAAGACTGGAAAAGGGGAAATACGGTGTCCATCTATAAAAAGGGAAATAAGAACAACCCAGGAAACTACAGACCAGTCAAGTTCACTTCTGTGCCACAAAAGATAATGGAGCAAGTAATTAAGGAATTCATCTGCAAACACCTGGAAGATAATAAGGAGAGAGGTAACAGCCAACATGGATTTGTAAAGAACAAATCATGTCAAACCAATCTGCTAGCTTTCTTTGATAGGATAACAAATCTTGCGGATAAGTGAGAAGCGGTGGATGTGGTATACCTAGACTTTAGTAAGGCATTTGATATGGTCTTGCATGATATTCTTATCAATAAACTAGGCAAATACAACTTAGATGGGGCTACTATAACATGGGTGCATAACTGGCTGGATAACCCATTCTCAGAGAGTAGTTATTAATGGTTCACAATCCTTCTGGAAGGGCATAACAAGTGGGGTTCCACAGGGGTCTGTTTTGGGACTGGTTCTGTTCAATATCTTTTCAACAATTTAGATATTGGCGTAGAAAGTTTGCGGATGATACAAAGCTGGGAGGGGTTGCAACTGCTTTGGAGGATAGCGTCATAATTCAAAATGATCTGGACAAACTTGAGAAATGGTCTGAGGTAAATAGGATGAAGTTTAATGAGGACAAATGCAAAGTGCCTCATTTAGGAAGAAACAACCAGTCTCACACATACAGAATGGGAAGCAACTATCTAGGAAGGTGTACTGCAGAAAATGATTTAGGGGACATAGTGGACCACAATCTAAATATGAGTCAACACTGTGACACTGTTGCAAAAAAAGCAAACATGATTCTGGGATGCATTAACAGGAGTGTTGTGAGCAAAACAGTAGAAGTCATTCTTCCGCTCTACTCTGCGCTGATTAGTCCTCAAATGGAGTATTGTGTCCAGTTCTGGGCACCACATTTCAAGAAAGATATGGAGAAATTGGAGAAGGTCCAGAGAAGAGCAACAAAAATGATTAAAGGTCTAGAGAACATGAGCTATGAGGGAAGACTGAAAGAATTGGACTTGTTTAGTTTAGAAAAGAGAAGACTGAGAAGGAACATGATAGCAGTTTTCAGGTATCTAAAAGGATGTCACAAGAAGGAGGGAGAAAAATTCTTCTCCTTAACCTCTGAGGGTAGGAGAAGAAGCAATGGGCTTAAACTGCAGCAAGGGAGGTTTAGGTTGGACATTAGGAAAAACTTCCTGTCAGAGTGGTTAAACTCTTGAATAAGTTGCCTAGGGAGGTTGTGAAATCTCCATGTCTGGAGATATTTAAGAGCAAGTTAAATAGATATCTATCAGGGATGGTCTAGATCCGTGGTCACCAACCTGTCGATCACGATCAACAGGTCAATTGGGAGGGCCTGACCAGTCAATCGAGAGGTGTTCGCCCCCCACAATCCCTTCTACCCCCAATAATCCCCACAACCTACCTCCAGAGACAATGGAGGTAGCGCCGGCCTTCCTTACACACTCCAACCCAAACCCCTGCACCCTCACATTCACAAGCCTGTGACTTGCTCAGCACCCTAACCCTCCACCTAACCCCAAAACTCCACAGCCTGAAGCCCCCTTCCCAAGCGAGCATCCCTTTCTCTACCTCCTCCTGCATCCAAATTCCCTCCCAGAGCTTGCACCTCTCACCTCTTCCCACACCAAAATCCCTCATTCCCACCCCAGAGCCCACACATCCTATCTCAACCCAGTGAGGGTATGGCTAGACTACAAGAGTTTTCCAGGATACCAGAGGTATCCTGGAAAAACTCTTCTGCATCCAGGGATGTGTTTGTTCTTCCGCTTTTTTTAGCGGCAACGCAAACATGCTCTTTTGGCAACTCCTGTACTCCTCGTTCCATGAGGAATAAAGGAGCTTCTGAAAGAAGGGGCTTTTCTGACATTTGGCCCAGTCTAGACAGGCCAAATGTTGGAAAAACTTCTTCTTACAGAAGAATCGGAAAAAAGCGGCAGTGTATCCGTACCCTGAGACTGTATAAGGGCTGAGGATAGCAAGTGATCGAGAGGAGGAGAACAGAGAGGGCTGGGCTTCAAGGAAGAGGTGGGGCTTTGGGGTGGGGTTTGGGGGCTTGTAGTCTTGGCTTGTTCTGACATTTAAAAAGTGATCTTGGGCATAAAAAGATTGGAGACCACTGGTCTAGATGGTACTGGGTCCTGCCATGAGGGCAAAGGACTGGACTCAATGACTTCTCAAGGTTCCTTCCAGTTCTAGTGTTCTATGATTCTATGATATTGAGCCTCACCCTTCACTCCATTCTCACCAGTTTTACAAGGAATGCAGGATCAGATCTATTACAATATGAATTATGTCTGAACATCTGTCTTTGAGGCCTGGGTTTTTGTAGCAAAATATTGTTTTGCTGAATGTAGGAGTGGAACTCACAATAAAACTAATAACAGAATTCAAGTATATATACACACATATATATTTTTTTTGAACTCTCCAGCAATCCAACATAGTTGCCCTAAAGTCAGGAATACAGGCTAAAGTTTCTGAAAACCGTTTGGCAGAAATATGGCTGAAGTTGATTGATGAACTTATAGAAGATACAAGGTAAGTTACTGCATAGCTCATCATTCTAGGGATACCAAAAAATTTACTATTGCTTTTGCTGCAGCATGAGGCAAGTTCCAGAGCTTGCAAAACTGGTTACGCTTATAAGATGGTCTGAAAACTGAAACTCCAAAAGCCCATGAAAATAAGACAATACGAAAATCATCTTAGAACCCCTTTATCTTGCCAAATCATTTTATTTTATGTTAATAATCTACACTAATGAAACAGAACCTTTTTAAGAAAAAGATCTGTTGATCTGGGCCATTCTTGAAATTATGGAAAATTGGTGTCCTTTGTCGTCTCCACTCACATTCTTGGGAACTTTTGGGGGGAATGGATTGAAGAAAAAAGGAGAGCAAGATTACTGAGCAGCATGAGACAGAAGAGACACTGAACTGGAGGAGAGAGAGACTGAAAAATCATGAGTAAAGTGGATGAGAAAATAACATAAAAACTAAAAAGAAAAAAGTGGAAAAGAGGGAACTATTTTACATTAGAACTAAGGGGCTTTGCCCCCTGCTTGCTACACTCACCAGCCCCCCTCTTGCAGGGAGTAGGCAATTCAGGCTCTCCCCCCAGCCACCAGGGAGGGCAGGCTGTGACTGCATGAGCCTGAGCCCCTTCTCCCTCCCCGCTCTACCAGTTTCAATCTGGATCCCTTCTCCCGTCTGGCCATGCCAGCCTGGGCTCCTTCTCCTTCTCAGCCCCAAGTCCAGCCGCACCAGCCCAGGCCCTTTCTCCATTCCTGCCTCCCACTCCCGCCCACACCAGCCTGGGCCCCTTCTCCCTCCCCCAGCCATGCCAGCCTGGGCCCTTTCTCTCCCTCCATTCCTGGCTGCCACCTAACCCTCTTCCCCCCTCCCGGCCAAGGTTGTGCCAGGCCCAGCTATGCTTCTGTCAGCCAGGGAAGGCTGGGTTGCAGCACACCAGGCCTGGTTCTGCTCCCAGTGGATGGGGAAGGCTGGGTCGTGGTGCCTTAGACTGGCTCTGCTCCGGGCGGCCAGGGAAGTCTGGGCCACAGTGCGCTAAGCCCGACTCTCCATGTAGCCGCCGAAGAGGGCTGGGCTGGCAGTGGATGGGGCTTAGCTCCAGGGATGGGGCCTGGGGCAGAAGGGGCAGTGCTAGTGGCAGGGTTTACCAGGCCCGGCCCTTGGGCAAAATAAGCCAAGACGAACCTTGGGCCCCATGCATTCAGGACCCCGCAGCTCTGCACATTCAGGACCCTGTGCTGCCCAGCTCCTGGCCCTGCCCACCCAGCCGGGAGCCATGCTGTTTTTGGCCGGGTCTCAGCTTTACCTACTCATGCCAACCTCCCCCCTGGCCTGTGGATGCTGTGAAGTGATGATGTCACTTTGTCGTCCCATAGGAAAAATTGTATATATATATATATATATATATATATATATATATATATATATATATATATATATAAAATTGGCAGAAAACGTAAAGAGGGAGGAAGAGATTCAGTAAAATATATAGCAAATGGAGTGGAAAAACATAAGGAAGGGAAGGGAAAGGAAAGGAAAGAATAGAACGAACATAATGGAGACATAGTACATTTTAGTAAGAAATGTACTTAATAGGAAGCTTAATTCCTAAATGAAATTTAGATGACCCAGTCAAATGTTCAATAAGAGGCATGACAGACTGGGTGTGCAGAAGGGGACTGGCATATTGAAATTTAGTTAGGCTAGCACACCAATCCTAATTTAGGATAGGACCAATTCTAATTTCATGTCAACAAAACCATATGAAAAATGTGGCTCTCTCTTGCTTGTGGACACACAAATTCTTTTCAAACAATTCCCTTGGTTTTTAAAAACATTTTTACTTGGTAATACCCGGAAACATCAAATTAGTTTCTGGGTAGAACCCTATGGTTCTAGCTATTGAACAAATATATAGGGTATGTCTATACTAGCCCCCTAGTTCGAAATAGGAAGGCTAATGTAGGCATTCGAAGTTGCAAATCAAGCCCAGGATTTAAATATCCTGCGCTTGATTTGCATTGTCCCGGCCGGTCGCCATTTTTTGAAATTTACAAGTCCGGACTAACTGCCTGCATCTACACTCGTCAGGGACCCGGTAGTTTGAATTAAAGCCCTAGTTTGAACTACCTGTTATTCCTCCTGGAATGAGGTTTAACAGGTAGTTCAATTTAGGTTATAATATGTTAACCAATTCAAATCTTTGTTCAGGCCAAGGGAGATAGTGTTAAAGTTGCATATAAAGGTTAATTCCGCATGCTCTCTCTATAATTGGCTTGTGAAATTCTTTTGTAGAAGAATGGCTACTTTTAAATCCATTAATGAGTGCCCATGTAGGTTAAAATGTTCTCCTATAGGTTTTTGTTTATTACCATTTCTAATATCTGACTTGTGTCCATTAATCCTTTGTCCTAGAGACTGTCCAGTTTGGCCAATAAATATGGCACAAGGGCATTGCTGGCACTTAATGGTATATATTACATTAAGCAGGGGTGGGGAATCTAAGGCCCAGGGGCTCTCCAGCATTCAGGAGCCCATGCTGGTGCTCCAGTCCTCCTCTCCCCCCACTGTCCCACCACTGGGCTGGAGCACACAAAATTCTCTATCCTGGGTCCTCCTAGGCTGTGGTGTGCAAGGGGAATGTGCAGTTGCATGAGCCTCTGATGTTATGGCTTATATGGTTAGGTTCTGTGATGGTGTTGCTAGTATAGATGTGTGGACAGAGCTGGAAATGGAGTTTATTGTAGGGATAGGTCCCTTGGTGAGTGTGTCTGAGGTGTGAGGTGTGGCTGCTGGAAAGTATTTGCTTCGGGTTAGGGGGGGTTGTCTATAGGCAAGGTTTGGCCTGTCTCCCAAGGCCTGTGAGAGTGATGGATTGTTTTCAAGGATTGTAGATTGTCCATAATACACAGGAGAGGTTTGAGCTGGGAGCTATAGGTGATGACTAATGGTATTCTGTTATTTTCTGAAATGTCCTAGTTATAGTATATTTTAGGTAATTAGAAATCTTCTACAAAATTTAAGACGTTTCATAAATCTAAAATCTGCAGCAGCTTTCAAGAGGTAGCAAGTATAGTCCGAGTTCTATTATATTTAAATCCAATCCCAAGTGTAGTACTTGTATTGAAGGCAATGGGACTACCTATAATAATATGCAAGATAGCCGTCATTACAGTTTTGCGCACCTGGTTTCTGATTACATGGTTCAAAGAGTAGTAAATATTTTCAGTCTCACCAACAGCTCAGGAAAATGATGTGAAAAAAGAGTTTCTTCCAATGCCATATTAAATGTGCCTTAATGAATGAATATTATTAAAAGTTTTGGTTTCTCTTTTCAGTAAGCCATTCCCCCTCTTAGAAGGGAAATCCAATGTCACAGTTCTTGACACACAGATACAAAAACTGCGCCTCAAGTCTCTAAAATTCATTCAAGAGGCAGCAACAAGGATGAGAAATGAAGCTACCGACGTAAAGGCCACCACAGCAGAAATTGAAGACTGGTTGGATAAATTAGCGCAATTGACTGAAGAGGTCAGTACTTCAAAATCTATATGATGCAGTTGTTTTTAAAAGACACAGTTTCAGCAAAATAACAAATTGCTGGCATATATAACAGATTCAAGCTGATATAGTGCACAGTACTTAAAAGGCAACCATCATCCATTCTTCTAGATCCAGTAATTTTAAAATTAAAAAGGAGAAAAAATACTTCTTTCCAGGAATATGTTGTTTTGTTTTAAAGTTTTCAATTGTAGTTGATTTCACTGAGAATGTTTCTTGGGTTAGGATAGCAGAATAAAACCCACACTTGGTTCTAATGTAGATAAAGGAGTAGTTCTGTCTGCCTAATGAGCCAGTCCGGAGTCCTCATAAACAGGGAGAATATTTTACTTTCATCCCAGAATTGTAATTTCCTTAGGGTTTGTGCATCCAAAATTCTGTGGGACAGCAGCTAGAAGTCTATTTAAAATGGTCTTAACTATTTATTCTAAATTCTTTTAATCCCTTGAGTAATTTTAGACCGTAATAAATCTCTGTTTTCACATGAGCTAGTCTCTTTTAATTTGTTTTCCTATCATCTATAACAATATTCATCTTCTCTTAAACATTCCTAATATTAAAAATCACTGGTAAAAAAAAAACCAGTCAGAAACTTGCAATTATCACACAGCCAACAGAAATGAGTTGGCCCTGGTTTTATCTTTCAGGCTCTGGCTTAGGAAAACCATCTTAGTATGTGCTTAAATCATATTTATTATACTAGTTGAACCTCTCTGATCTGGCACCTTTGGGACAGGACTGGTGCCAAACCAGAGAATTTGCTGTAACACATAAGGTCAAAATTGTCTAACAACCTTACCAACACTTCCACTGCTTACTGGGCTCTTAGAAGACATTTAAGAGTAAATTAGAGCTAAATAACAGCACAGAACACTAAGAGCCAAAACTGGTGGCTGTAAACAAACTTTGGCACACCCATGATAAATGGACATCTGACTGACTAAAATCATGCCAGATCATGCATGTTGCCAGACCAGTGAATACTTGACTAGAAAGGTTCAACCTGTACGCCATTTGTGACGGAATATGTTCTTAGAAAACATCCAGCTTCTTTATAAAAAAAATTATGATACTTATTTGGCTTTCTAGATATTCGATTTGTTTTTTCTAATGATCATCTCAGAACAAGATGACATTTAATTATTTGCAAATAAAGACAATTTCCTCCCATTTATTAGTATCATGAATCCATATTTCCTAAATAGGTCCCTGTAAGATGCCTGATTTTTGGTTTTGCTCTCAAATATTGGATTAATTTGAAATTCTCCTAATTGCAAAATATAGTTTTGATTCTTTTTTCCCTTTAAAACAACAGCCTCAAAACAGTATGCCTGATGTGATCATCTGGATGATCCGGGGGGAGAAGAGACTAGCCTATGCCCGCATTCCTACGCACCAGGTTTTGTATTCTACTACAAGTTCTGAAGCATCTGGTAAATACTGTGGAAAGACCCAGACCATCTTTCTAAAGGTACTGTTATAAGATCATTGTGTCACATTGTTTTTAAATTCAAGGTGTAGTGTTTAATGTGCTATTTTTGTAATCATCTGGATTTTTCCCTTAGCTATTTTATGTAAAGTTAAATCCATGTGTATGTAAGATGCAAAGGGCTATATTGTACCCTCCTATCCGTAACACAGAGGAAAGATATTTCTAGTGCAACTTGCTACAAAATGAGGCAGTAAAACTTGTGAGTGGGTGGCAGTAGCGTAAATAGCTTGCTGCTGGCACCTCTGTATGGTATGGTCTGATATCAGCACGGGGGAGGTATTAGGATTCTGAAGTTGTGAAGTAATAAGACTCAAGTTAGGAGAAGTCAGCCACAAAGAGCCAAATTGCATATGCTTTCCCCAGAACAGCACACAAATCACAATAAAAAACCCATTGTAACAGAAAATCAGAATCAACTTCTGGTCCATGGCTCAGAACCTCATCCCAGAGCTCAGAAGTATGATCCGGTTATTCTGCCAATGTGGGGGCTGGTGCTGCTAGAAGGCAAATGGAGGGATGTGTGACTAGAGGCTGTTACTGGGTGAGATTTGGATAATTCTGAAGCTGCAGATAAATATTCAAATTTTTGGATGTTAATCTGTATCTAATACCCAGGGCTTGCTTACATGAGGAAATTTCTCCACATAGCTATACCAATACAATTAGACTATTATAGTTATACTGGTTTAACTTTCCGGGTGCACACCCTTATACTAGAATTAGAGTGAGCTTGGTTAAGTTTGTCTCTTTGGGTATGTCTACACTACAGAGTTAGTTTGAACTAACGGACGTTAGTTCGAACTAACTTTCATAGGCGCTACACTAGCGCTCCGCTAGTTCGAACTTAATGTGAACTAGCGGAGAGCTTAGTTCGAACTAGGTAATCCTCATTTTACGAGGATTAAGCCTAGTTTGAACTTGCTAGTTCGAATTAAGGGGTGTGTAGCCCCTTAATTCGAACTAGTGGGAGGCTAGCCCTCCCCAGGTTTCCCTGGTGGCCACTCTGGCCAACACCAGGGAAACTCGTCTGCCCCCCTCCCGGCCCCAGACCCCTTAAAGGGGCACGGGCTGGCTACGGTGCCCGTGCCAGGTGCAAGCCTGCCAGCACCCAGCCAGCAGACCCTGCACCTGGCACGGCTCGAGCCAGCCACCCGATGCCCCCCAGCCCTCCCCCTCTTCCCGGGACCAGGCTGGCGGCTCCCAGGAGCTTGCCCGGGACCGCAAGAGGTGGGCACCCGCCTGGGCTAGTGCGGACATCATGGACTTCGTCCACGATCTCCACTCTAGGTACAGGAAAGTGGCCGTCTAGGGCAGGAGAGCTGCCAGCCTGGCCACCCAGGAGAAGGTGTGCATGAAAATCAAGAGGGTCCACTGAGACCCCCGACCCTGAGCCCTGAGCTTACAATGGCTGTCCTGGGTCAGACCAAAGGTCCATCTAGCCCAGTAGCCTGTCTGCCGACAGCGGCCAACCCTAGGGACCTTGGAGGGGATGGACCGAAGACAGTGACCAAGCCATTTGTCTCGTGCCATCCCTCTCCAGTCTTCCACAAACCTTGGGCAGGGACACCACTCCTACCCCCTGGCTAATAGCACTCCATGGACCCAACCTCCATGACTTGATCTTACATCCCTTTAAACTCTGTTCCAGTTCTAGCCTTCACAGCCTCCTACAGCAAGGAGTTCCACAGGTTGACTCTTTGCTGTGTGAAGAACAACTTTCTGTTACTAGTTTGAAGCCTGCTACCCATTCCTTTCCTTTGGTGTCCTCTAGTCCTTCTTTATGGGAACTAATGAAGAACTTTTCTGTATGCACCCTCTCCACCCAACTCCTGCTTTTAGAGACCTCTATCCTGTCCCCCCTCCGTCTCCTCTTTTCTAAGCTGAAAAGTCCCAGTCTCTTTAGCCTCTCTTCATATGGGACCTGTTCCCAATCCCTGATCATTTTAGTTGCCCTCCCCTCTCCCACCCTCTCTCTTCCCCTCTCCCACTCTCTCTCTTCCTCTCTCCCACCTCCTTTTCCCAGTCTCCCCCAGTTTTGTTCAATAAAGACAGATTCCATTTTTGACCACAATTGTCCTTTATTTTGTACATCAAGAAAAGGGGCTAGGGAAGGGTAAGTGGAAGGAGGTGAGGGAGGAATGGGGTACGAGCCCCTGATGGGGAGGACTGGGCTGGCTCTGCGGGCTTCTGGGGGTGGAAGCTCTCCTGCAGCCCCCCGATTGCCCCCTCTCCCCAGATGGCAGCCTGCGGCAAGTGCAGCCGGGCTGATGGCCGAGTGCTGTGATGTGCCCAGTGTGGGCACTCCGGGCACTCCAAGCCAGGACTGGTTTTCAAGCGGGGCACCCCTGAGAACTGTCTGTCCGGGGTGGGGGTCGGGTCCCTTTAAGCGCAGCCCTCGGCTAGCCTGAGACAGCATCTCCACGCTCTAAGTCCTCCTCTGATGCCCTGCCGGCACTGCTTCCGGCCATCCTTAAGTCTGGTTCAGGGTCCACTTAATGTGGACATGCTAGTTCGAATTAGCAAAACGCTAATTTGAACTAGTTTTTAGTTCTAGACGCGTTAGTTCGAATTAGCTTAGTTCGAATTAACTAATTCGAACTAAGTTAGTTCGAATTAGCGCTGTAGTGTAGACATACCTTCTGAAAGTAAATTAAACCAGAAAAATGCACTTTTATTCCAGATAAGAGTATCCACACACAGAGTTATAGCTATACTGGTATATCAGTGTGCTGTAATTATGCCAGGAAATGTCACAATGTAGATAAGCTCTTACCTTAAAATTTCCAGAGTGTGTCCATATGTGTACTGTGTATAGCCCTTGTCTCCTGTTTGAGTGAAATATTTTTTTTCTGAATTCTGCATTTCAAGCCTCTTGGAACAAAAGAATGCCAATGCTGAACTGTGAAGTTATAATTGTTCTCAATACTAAGCAAAGGCAAAAACATTTGTGAGTGAAACTTTGGAAAGGAAACACAGGAAAGGAGCTAAGCAATAATCTATGTTTGGCCTTTACATTCCAGTAAATCAAGGGTGTGGCTCCACATTTGGGATGTTTTCTGGTGGTAACTCTTATGTGAAAAGGGTTTTGCTGATAAAGACATTTTGAATAACTACTGAAACAGGAAACTTCAATGCAGGAGTATTTAGATAAGCCGTGTATTTTCTATATTCATAACCTATGATTACTGTCTATGTTAATGGAGGAAACTATTTTTCATATTCCAGTACCCACAGGACAAGAACAAAGGTGCCAAAATTCCAGTGCAGTTGCGAGTAAACATTTGGCTTGGGTTGACTGCAGTTGAAAAGAAGTTTAACAGCTTTGCAGAAGGAACTTTCAGTGTTTTTGCAGAAATGGTATGCCTGTTAATGTTAAAGTTATTACTTTTACATGAAACTTTTTCACTTACTCTGGAAGGTACTGAAATTCTGCCATGAATTATTGTTGTCATTTTACACTCATTTTGCATGATATAAATGCCTACATTAAATTAAGGTGGAAGAGAATACCCAACATCTGTTTCAGATGGTTTTTCTGACAAACTCATTGAAGGAGATTCTGATTTTGGTTAGCTAGGCTCTTGATTAGATAGGTGGAAATCTGGAGCAACTCCATCAACTTCAGTATTGTGATTCTAGATTTATATTGGCATAATTAAAATTAAAATGTGTCCCAGAGCATGTTGTTATGTGAAGAACATTTTTACTTTAATTGCTTGTTCATACCAGAGAAGAGAATAGATGAATACAGGCTGTTGGTAAAGGCTAATCCACAGGAGCAAAAGATTCACTGAAACAAACCATTAAAGAAAAATTTGGGCAAACCCAGCAAATTCCAATTACAACAGAATATACAATCACAAAGATAAGAGTTAGCATATGTAATGGGTGGATAATATTCAAAATAGCCTTCTTTATATGCTGTATTGGTAAAGACCAAAATATTAGAAGAATCTAGACTAATTCAAGAGACAGTTTTATCCTTCTGTTAATGATAAGCTGTAGGCCTCTTTTACATGCCCTTTACAGTGTGCTGAACCAGTAATGGACACCAACAGCTTTATAGTTGCTGAACTGCTGCTCATAAGACATCATATGACATCATGACAGCAGCCTGTAGAACCATCTCCCCTAGAGTTAGTTGAGTAGGTAGTACTTAGGTACCTGTACCAAAAGTAATTAAATATAGAAAGTGAATGTCAAAATTAATGATTTCTTAAGTATAAAACATGCATGGTTACAGCACAAAGTTTTTGCTATTTGTACATTAATCCAAACATTTTCTAGGAATTTTATAGGTCAAAAGGTTTGAAAAGTCCCAAACCAAAAACTCTCTGGAATCAAATTATAATGTAACATACAGCTGTGTAAATTAAGAATAATTCCATTGAAGACCATGGAAACACGCTAGCATAAAACTAGTGTAAGATCAGGGCAGGCACAACACATCCTTGGATTTCAGATATGGGCCATATCTAGTAGAATGTTTGAACCGTAACAATTACATAAATATATGCTTATATTTCCCTACCAACTTTTCTTTGGACCCTAAAGTGCTCTTTTATTCTTTTCTCTCAAACAGTATGAAAATCAGGCTCTGATGTTTGGAAAGTGGGGCACCTCAGGACTAGTCGGTCGTCACAAGTCTTCTGATGTCACAGGAAAAATCAAATTGAAAAAAGAGTTCTTTTTGCCCCCAAAGGGCTGGGAGTGGGAAGGAGACTGGACGGTTGATCCTGAAAGAAGGTCAGATTTCTGATTCATACACAAGTATAGATTTCTAAGGGGTTTTCAGTGTTTCCTAGTTATTTAATTTCAGAATGTACAGAATAAACTTAGCTGTTGGGCTTAAGCTAAGCTGCTAATAAACCAGCTGTTGTGTTTGGGCAGGTTTTAAACAGAGTTTTTGTAGGAGTGTAAGTTAGGCAATCTGTCACCGTTATTAAATAAACAGTTCAATTAGTATTTATGTCATTAGAATGAAGGATGCAAACATGCAGAAATTATTTCCAACGATTAGGGGACTAGTCTGGGACACTATAGACCTTGGTGCAATTTTTATATTCCCTGCTCTGCAATAGACTTGCTATCTGTCCATGGGTAAGTCACTTAGACTATCTGTGGGCTCAATTCTCCATCTATAAAATGGAGGTACATCTGAAGTATTGAGAAGATAGCACTAAGGATATACAGCAAACTGTGAACAGCTCAATTTATACCAGTGATGTGGCCAGATAAGTGCCTAATCACATGGCTTTCTAACAAAAACTTCTTTAGATTTTAGCTTACTGTGGAGTCTATTATAAACCTCCAATTAACATAATATCAAGGCAAGTGTACAAATCACCATCAAGACGGCAAAATCATCTGATGGCACTCTTTGTATTTATTTATTTATTTATTTATTTGGCTGTGTATGTTAAGAGCATCTGTGCGCTTCACGAAATGGTTATCCCAGTTATCAGACTGAGACTGACTTTCGCTTATTGTTCATAATTTGTGGTTTATCATTTGTTAATGTAAGTTCCAGGTCAGAAACTTTCTCTGGATTTATACTGAATCTTGAAATTTTTACTTTGTATGCTGCCTAACAACAGTTCATGTTCACATTCACAGAGATGGAATGGACTGAATTATAATAGTTAGTAGGGGTGAAATTCTGGCCTGAAAATTTCAGACACACCAAGATTTCACTGGTGTTTTCTTTTTGTGCTCTGACATTGAGCAAGCACAGGAAGGCTGCCACTGTACAAAAGGAAGATACCAGCTGTTGGGTCCTTCTTAAAAGTTAGCAATTAAATCTCGATATGAATGGATTGATTTTCAAGATTGATTTTTCAATTGATGGTCTATAACATGCGGAAAAGCAATAAGTATACATTTGTGAACAGTTCAGCTGATAAAGGAAAAGCCTCCTGTAAAAATCTAAAATAAATACATTTATGCCTAGTCCACTAGATCAAAATTAACACAGGCAACTTTATTTGACCAGTAGATGGCATTACAAAACAGATTTCAGTTCTTTCTGAAATCAAATCTGAAAGGCAGGTAAAAAGGAGAAATTTATTTTATCAGAAAATAACTAGTACTCTTTTAATTACGTTTACAGTTTTAAATATTAGCCAACTATTTCACTTTCTCTTTAAACTCAATCAAACTTAGAAGGTGGAGAAAAGTCAAGTTGGTCCAAATTCACATTACAGCTAATGTTTTCTTAAAAAATGGGGAAACAAGAGTATCATAATGTAGCTGAAAAAGTTTGATAATGGATGCATTTTGGAGACATGTTAATGAACAAATAAACAAGCTGTGGAAAAGAACCAGCTGGAAGTCCATTTAATTGCCTTTGCCTTCCTTATTCTATGTTAGCTGATATGCAGTCATGTGTAGCTTGTATGTAGTCTTGACTTCAGAGAAATGTTGATTTCTGGTTTTAGGGTAACAGTGATCCAGTTATAGTACTTAGTGCAGTGTAAGTGGACAAAATAGGCTTGAAAAATACTTGCAGCTTACAAAAATAAGTGACCTGAAGTCCTAAAGAAAATGTGAAAGAAAACTCGGATGTGAGAATTGTTTATATTTTATACATGTGTACATATGATATACTTGTGTACACATATAATATATCTTAATACATTTACATAGATACACTTTTTTAAAGTGCATAGTAAGTCTAGATCACAGTCGTGGGAAATTCTAGGAAAAAATTCTTTTATGTGGCCTGTATTGCACACTATGGATATTTGAAAGTTCACAGTAACAGTGCGACAAAATTCAAATCTGTGCTTCAAAAGCACAGACCTCTGCCACTATGGGTGAAGGAAAATCTCTATTAGCTAACAGCAATAGAGTTTTTGGCACTCAGAATCAGAAGCACTCAGCTGTCCAGTGGAGATCAGTGAATGCATGCACATGTGTACACACTCCAGAGTATTTCTATTTAGAAATTGTAGTTTAACAGTTTGCCTTTTAAAGTATTTGCTTTTGACCGCACAGCTTGCTGACTGAAGCTGATGCAGGGCATAGCGAGTTTACAGATGAAGTGTATCAAAATGAGAGTCGTTATCCTGGAGGAGAATGGAAAGCAGCTGAGGAACACTACACAGATGTGGTGAGAGTCTTACAAATTAATACTTTTCATTTTTAAAATTTTGGTTACAACAGCTCTGTTTCCCTGTGAGTAATTTTGCTCCCCATTTTACTGTATCATGGATTCTTGAAATGTCTAATATTTTTATTTTAACTTTAGCAAAACATAAGTGTCCTAAAACAAGTTAGGACAGAATAACTCAGGGATGTTTCACCGGATATTTATTACAAAAATATTTGCTTCATCATGAGAGTTGGGTGGTTTGAGCCCATCAAACCAACTTCCTATCCAGCCTTATAATGTGTTTATGCTACATGTGCAATTATTTACATCTTTTAAGGTATAATAACCCTTTGGTCTTTTTCTAATGAAAGAATGGAGAAAAAACTGTATCACCTGGTGACATTAACTGCCCCCCTGGATGGATCTGGGAAGATGATGCTTGGATATATGATATAAATCGAGCAGTGGACGAGAAAGGTAAGATTAATTGTTTAGAGTGTACTTATTAGTACTAACTCTTCACCATCAAACAGGTAGAAGAATGTGTTCCAAAACTTTCAGCTAGTTATGTCTCACAACAATATTTTGAAATACAAATAACCAAGAGCATTATAATAATTAGGTAGCTTATTAATGATTTCTAGGAATTTCAAGGCTGATTTGGTTTTTTGTGCATGTAGAACTTAAAGAAGAGGCAAAATGTAGTTTTAAATAGAAACTGGCCTACAACCTTACCTTATGGAGAATCTAGCAATTGCTTCATCATTTAAAAAATTTTATGATTTAGGACCACCATGGCTTGAATAACTATGTAAATTACATTCACTTACTGTCTTATATTGGATTGTAATTTGTTTGGGACAGGAACCAGCTCTTCCTGGATGTTTGTACAGTGCTTATCCCAATGGGTTTCTATCCTGATTGGGATCTCTAGACACTTCCATAATAATGATGATAATGCAGGCTGATGTTGAATGAAATACTTTGCAGGTGCCTGAGACACTGAGTACATTTTACTTATTTCAGTCAGTGGAAACACCATGATATTTCCTTTTTCCTCTTGGAATCACATGTGCATTTTTTTTAAGTTCTGGTAGTTGACTTGAAAACTGGTGGTTCTTCATTTGTATATTACTTTAGCTAGCATAGTGCAATAGGCTGAAAGGTCAAAATGCCAGCTCGTGCTCCAAAGGAATGATACTGCATTCTCTAGTGAGGCAAAACTTCCATCAGCTTTAAAAAACAAAGAGATGGTTGAATATTTCAATCTTTAGGCTAAAATAACAGATGGTCGAGTTCCACACTCAAGACCCTTCATGCACATTTCTCCTCTTCTTGTACAGAAAAGACTCAGCTACCAGTCCTGTAGCCCAACAGAGAATATACTTTGCGTTTAGGGATCTATACGGCAGGACCTACATCAACACCATTTGGGGGATTTCTTTGAACAGACTCAGACAACATTGTGATTAAAATACCAATGACCAGTCTAGTCTAGCAGCAAAGATGCACTGGTGGGTAGTCACATGGGTAATTTTAATGAAAAATCCAGTGTAGACAAAGCCATATGCTTCAAGTAGTTCATTATTATCTATTTCATCTTAATGACGATATTTACTTGTACCAAGCAAACTTGTACCTCTTACAAAAAGAATCCACTGTTAAAAATGCCCATAATCTATATCTATTCCCATTTACCTTCTTTTATCATTCTAAAAAAAAATCACTAAATTGTGCAGCATCCCATACTAGGACATGAAGGGCTAGTAACCAAAGAACCTGGCCTTCATTGGATCATAGGCACCACCATTTTGCACAGTATGCTAAGTGTCATATCATAGAATCATAGAATCATAGGACTGGAAGGGACCTCGAGAGGTCATCGAGTCCAGCCCTCCGCCCTCAAGGCAGGACCAAGTCCCGTCTACACCATCCCTGACAGATGTCTATCTAACCTGTTCTTAAATATCTCCAGAGAGGGAGATTCCACCACCTCCCTTGGCAATTTATTCCAATATTTGACCACCCTGACAGTTAGGAATTTTTTCCTAATGTCCAATCTAAACCTCCCTTGCTGCACTTTAAGCCCATTACTCCTTGTCCTGTCCTCAGAAACCAAGAGGAACAAATTTTCTCCTTCCTCCTTGTGACACCCTTTTAGATATTTGAAAACCGCTATCATGTCCCCCCTTAATCTTCTTTTTTCCAAACTAAACAAGCCCAGTTCATGAAGCCTGGCTTCATAGGTCATGTTCTCTAAACCTTTAATCATTCTTGTCGCTCTTCTCTGTACCCTTTCCAATTTCTCCACATCTTTCTTGAAATGTGGTGCCCAGAACTGGACACAGTACTCCAGCTGAGGCCTAACTAGTGCAGAGTAGAGCAGCAGAATGACTTCACGAGTTTTGCTTACAACACACCTGTTGATACAGCCTAGAATCATATTTGCTTTTTTTGCAGCAGCATCACACTGTTGACTCATATTCAACTTGTGGTCCACTATGACCCCCTAGATCCCTTTCCGCCATGCTCCTTCCTAGACAGTCGCTTCCCATCTTGTATGTATGGAACTGATTGTTCCTTCCTAAGTGGAGCACTTTGCATTTCTCTTTATTAAACTTCATCCTGTTTACCTCTGACCATTTCTCTAACTTGCTAAGGTCATTTTGAATTATGTTCCTATCCTCCAAAGAAGTTGCAACCCCACCCAGTTTGGTATCATCTGCAAACTTAATAAGAGTACACTCTATCCCAATATCTATGTCATTGATGAAGATATTGAACAGTACGGGTCCCAAAACAGACCCTTGCGGAACTCCACTTGTTATCCCTTTCCA
The DNA here is from genome assembly GCF_049634645.1 of Pelodiscus sinensis. Lineage (NCBI taxonomy): Eukaryota > Metazoa > Chordata > Testudines > Trionychidae > Pelodiscus > Pelodiscus sinensis. The sequence goes on from NC_134718.1 coordinate 42,118,297, forward strand.
GCAGGATTTAGCACCGTTAACAACAACTCTCTGACTACGGTTATACAGCCAATTATGCACCCACCTTATCGTGGCCCTATCTAAGTTCTATTTGCCTAGTTTATCAATAAGAATATCATGCGAGACCGTATCAAATGCCTTACTAAAGTCTAGGTATATGACATCCACCGCTTCTCCCTTATCCACAAGGCTCGTTATCCTATCAAAGAAAGCTATCAGATTAGTTTGGCATGACTTGTTCTTCACAAACCCATGCTGGCTATTCCCTATCACTTTATTACCTTCCAAGTGTTTGCATATGATTTCCTTAATTACCTGCTCCATTATCTTCCCTGGGACAGACGTTAAACTGACCGGTCTGTAGTTTCCTGGGTTGTTCTTATTCCCCTTTTTATAGATGGGCACAATATTTGCCCTTTTCCAGTCTTCTGGAATCTCCCCTGCCTTCCATGATTTTTCAAAGATCATAGCTAAAGGCTCAGATACCTCTTCTATCAGCTCCTTGAGTATCCTGGGATGCATTTCATCAGGACCTGGTGACTTGCTGACATCTAACTTTCCTAAGTGATTTTTAACTTGTTCTTTGTGTATCCTATCTTCTAAACTTACCCTCTCTCTGCTTGTATTCACTATGTTAGGCACACCTCCAGACTTCTCAGTGAAGACCGAAACAAAGATGTCATTGAGCATCTCCGCCATTTCCAAGTTTCCTGTTACTGCTTCTCCCTCCTCACTGAGCAGTGGGCCTACCCTGTCCTTGGTCTTCCTCTTGCTTCTAATGTATTTATAAAAGGTTGTCTTGTTTCCCTTTATGCCTGTAGCTAGTTTGATCTCATTTTGTGCCTTTGCCTTTCTAATCTTGCCCCTGCATTCCCATGTTGCTTGCCTATATTCATCCTTTGTTATTTGTCCTAGTTTCCATTTTTTATAGGACTCCTTTTTTATTTTGAGATCATGCAAGATCTCCTTGTTAAGCCAAGCTGGTCTTTTGCCGTATTTTCTATCTTTTCTACACAGCGGAATTGTTTGCTTTTGGGCCCTTAACAACGTCCCTTTGAAATACTTCCTACTCTCCTCAGTTGTTTTTCCCTTCAGTCTTGCTTCCCATGGGACCTTACCTACAAGTTCTCTGAGCTTATCAAAATCTGCCTTCCTGAAATCCATTACCTCAATTGTGCTGGTCTCCCTTCTACCTTTCCTTAAGATCATGAACTCTATTATTTCATGATCACTGTCCCCCACACTGTCTTCCACTTTCAAGTTCTCAACTAGTTTCTCCCTATTTGTTAAAATCAAATCCAGAACAGCTTCTCCTCTGGTAGCTTTTTCAACCTTCTGAAACAGAAAGTTGTCTCCAACGCAGTCCAGAAACTTATTGGATAGCCTGTGCCCTGCTGTGTTAGTTTCCCAACATATGTCTGGATAGTTGAAGTCCCCCATCACCACCAAATCTTGGGCTTTGGACAGTTTTGTTAATTGTTTAAAAAAGGCCTCATCCACCTCTTCCACCTGGCTAGGTGGCCTGTAGTAGACTCCTAGCATGACATCACCCTCATTTTTTACCCCTTTTAGCTTGACCCAGAGACTCTCTACACAGCTATCTCCTACGTTCATCTCCACTTCAGTCCAACTGTGTACATTTTTAATATATAAGGCAACCCCTCCTCCCTTTTTTCCCTGTCTGTCCTTCCTGAGCAAGCCGTACCCTTCCATACCAACATTCCAATCGTGCGTCCCATCCCACCAGGTTTCTGTAATACCAATGATATCATAGTTGTATTTATTTGTTAGCAATTCCAGTTCTTCCTGCTTATTACCCATACTTCTCGCATTTGTATATAGGCATCTAAGATACCGATTTGATCTTGCCTCCCTGTTGTGCCCTGACCCTCCTTTCTCCTTGCCATTATAGGCCGTAGTCCCCCCCACTTCCAACCCATCTCCCAGTCCCACACATTCAGCACTTACCTGTGGGCTTTGCTCACCTGTCCCCGTCGAACCTAGTTGCCTGCTCTGTATGAAATCACATTTCATTAAGCAGAATCCAAGCACTCATTGTCACAAGACAGCACTGAGGACAAAAGCTTAGTAGGATTTTAAAAAATGACTAATGTAGATGTGACGGCGCGTTGGGGGTCCCCCGTCTCCTGCACCCCGAAATGGCACAAACAGACTGCACCAGCCGGTGGAATAGAGGAAGTTTATTGCCTCTCCAGGATACAGCACAGCACAGATGGAATCTGGTCACAGAGCTGGGCTAGGATGCCTCAGGCCCCCTTGAGATGGGGGAGACTGGGCCCCTAAACTCCAGCCCCTTTCCCTAGGCTGTCTCCTCCATGCTCCCAGCCCGCAACTCAACTCACTCTCTTCCAGCCCTGCCCCCCAGCCAGGGCAGCCTCCACCTTCCTTTGTTCCTCTCCATGGGGGGTATCTGGTTCAACCAGTTTGGCATCACCTTTGCATAGTGAGGTTTTCCCTGCTGGGTCTTGCTCCAGACAGCAGAGGTCACCACAGCCCAGCAAGTACCCCCACTACGTCACAGTAGATAATGAGATATTTATATAGACAATGAGAATATCCACCATTATATTAAAAGGAAACTAAAATCTCAATCTTCTGGGCAGTGACATAGCCAGAATAAGAGAAGTGAGTGGGTTCCTACTTGGGGTGGGTGAGCAATACTCACTACTTTGGGGGGGGGGTAGGAGTGATGGAGCCACATCTCCCATTCCCAGCTAGCCTTGGAAGAGGGGGAAGGATCAATGCTTTGACAGGAGCTGCTGTAAAAGTGGAAGCCCCCATAAAAATGTGTATCCTGCACTCTCTTTCCACTTCACTTCCCCTTGCTCTGCTGTTTAGCTGAAAGATGAAAACTAACAAATCCTGTTTTAGGGTGGGAATATGGAATTACCATTCCTCCAGACAATAAGCCAAAGTCCTGGGTTGCTGCAGAGAAAATGTATCACACACACAGACGGCGAAGATTGGTGCGAAAACGTAAAAAGGATCCAAGCCAAGCAACAACAGGAGCAAAGGTAAATGGAACAGATTCAAAGTGTAGTTTAGAGTTTCTATTTCTTACTCATAATTCATTTCAAACACATTCACCTCTAAAATTACATATCTCACAGATGATAAGTTTGCTGAATGAAGAACAACATTCTGGTTCTACCCAAAGAAAACTATTTTAGAAGAACTTTATTTGACATGCAATCAGTTTCTCTTTCCTGCAGTAGAAGACTGTCTTTCACTTAGGCTATGTTTACATTATGACTTTTGCCGCAAGAGGCAATGCAAATTAAGCGTGGGTTAGCATTTTCTCGCACTTCATTTGCATACTTTCTTTTGTTCCATTTTTGTGCAAGGGTTTTTTGCGCAAAAACAGGCAGCGTGACCGTGGTTGTTTTGTGCAAAACAGCCACGGCCACGCCGCTTGTTTTTGTGCAAAAACCCCTTGCGCAAAAACGGAACGAAAGAGTATACAAATGAAACATGAGAAAATGCTAATCCGCACTTAATTTGCATTGCCTCTTGTGGCAAAAGTCATAGTGTAGACATACCCATAGAGTTTATCTTGAAAGGGGTTGATTGTTTTTGCTGTAACTATTGCAGGCTTTTTGTAGCATTTAAGTAAGTAAAGTGTGGATGGTTTGTATTTCTGCTGCTGCCTCCTAGGTAATGGCATCCTTTGAAGATAAAGAAGGATGGGAGTATGCATCTTTGATTGGCTGGAAGTTTCACTGGAAACAACGCAGTTCTGATACGTTCCGCCGTAGACGTTGGAGGAGAAAAATGGCTCCTTCAGACACTCATGGTGCAGCAGCTATCTTTAAACTTGAAGGTGCTCTTGTAAGTAGCAAAATCACAGCAGAAATTGTTTAATTAATAGGAAAATAAATTTTAAAATTAGTGGTGGAATATTTGCATGTACAGTAAAACACCAATAGTCCGGCATCCAATTGTACGGCACTCCCGATAGTCCGCCATCAAAATGGCAAGAGCCTAGTGAGTGAGCTTCAGCAAAAAATGAGTCACAAGGCAGCAACGGCAGCAGCTGAACCGAATGAAACCGGACGGGACCGAGTCAGTCTGCCACTGGCATTGTGTGACTCTGGACAGTGCTTGTGCTACAATAAAAAGGGTTAAAAACACTTTATATACAATATATATATATATATATATATATATATATATATATATATATATATATATATATATATATATATAAAAACCATCTTATAGTACCTCCTGATAGTCCGGCATATCCAATAATCCGGCACCACCTAGGTCCCAAAGGTTCCGGATTATCAGAAGTCTAGTATTAAATACAGCAAGCTACCACATGAAGTGCTTTATAAACATTAAATTGCTGTGTGACTGAGGCCTTCATATGTTTCAAGGCCAGAAGGAACCATTATGATGATATCGTCTGACCTCCCGCATAATATTTTTGACTCCTAGAATTATTTATCTATTAGCATGTTGAGACTTGGCAACAGAAAGTAGGTGATCCACCCTTCTGGCAAAGCAAAGAAGATGGTCCAACAATAAAGCAGCTCAAGACAGTATATAAATCAAACGCATAAAGAGTGTGTTAGTAATAGGAATGAATAGGCATTTCCTCTGCTGAATATCTGCTTCTAGGCAAGGCAATCAAATAATTAGGGGATAGCACAGTATGAAAGAAAATAGAATGATATCTATAAGGTCACTAATAGATCATCAGGATTTATTTATTCCATAGGTTTATTACAGGATGCATTAAATACCCAAAGGCATTAACTAGGGAATAGTATAAAGAACATAATGTGAGAAAGTAATATATTTTACTACGATATTGGATACAGAAAGGGTGGTGGCATCATACTAGAGAAAGTCAAATTTGTGGAATAGTTGCTACATTTTTTCCTGTTTTGCATCATAAACACCAAAAAAATGGACATCCAGTTTATAATATTTATTTTCTGACCTTTACTTCCCTTGGTTCTGACTCCCATGGAATTTTGAAAATTAATTGTTTAGAGTCTCTGTCCCTTTCAACTCTATAAATATTGGACTAGACAGAGCGCATAGTTGCTACCTGCTTGTGCCAATGTGACTGAGGAGATAATAGTCACATTGGCAATAAAATAGTGCCCCAGCAATAAAATAGCTCTCCACAGCAGGTTGGCCAATGTAGAGTGTTTGCAGCCTCTCCTGTAGTAGGGCATGCCCATTGAGAGAAATGTGGGATCCTGGTACATTATGTTCCCTGGCTGTCCGGCCCTAACCATTTCTCTTTATTGACACAGATGTTAGACATTTTGAGGTCCCCGCAGCTCATGTTCCCAAAACAATTATTCCCTCTTCCCCTTCTGATTCGCCACACTGGAAAGTGGCCAGTTTATCCCCCAAAGCAGGCAGTGTTGGCTAGGAAGTGTACATGACCACCAGGCTGATTTCTGTAGTGCTCTTATTGCAACTTAACAATTGTCAAACAGCTTTGCCTAAAGCCAAGTATGAACCTCTTCTGCAGTACACTAGGCTTCATTTGTTTAGGCAGGTAAAGTGGTACCTCTCCTTGCCCCAACAGGCACAAATGAAGCCCACTATACACATAAGATGTGATTTACATGAATATTGGGTTATTTCTGTATATATAACTGTTAGTGAATTTGGTTTTGCATATGATTTTAGGGAGCAGACACTAGCCTCGACGAAGGAGAGGGGAAAAGTTCAGAAAAAACCAAAGAGTCTGCCACACGTGTATTTGGTGCCAACACTCCAATTGTTTCCTGCAGTTTTGACAGTAAGTTTTTGCCAGATCTGTTCTTAATGACTCACTTCTATTGCTATGTGTACCAATCATAGATAATCAGTAGCCAAGTAGTGAACTATATTGTTACCCCGTCTTTCTTCCCCTACGCCCTACCAGTTTATTTGTCTCACCCCTTGTTCCATTGTGTTACTAACCAAGATGGTAAATAGTTCGGGACAGGGTCTGTATTTTAACTATATGCTGATACAGTTCCTAGCACTATAATGGTCAGATCCCTGACTAAGGAGTAGAATGGCTACTGGAAGACAAATTATTGATAATAAGACTAATAAAGTTTAACTTTGTCTGTTTCCATCATTTGAAGATCTAAATATAGATTACAGAAAAATTAATAAAACTATTTGAGTAAACAGGACCAACAGTAATAAACTGGATCACAGAATATGGATCAAATAATCTCATAATTATATTGTCAGCTTTCACTGCCTTAGGAGTGCTTAGTTCCTATATTGCTATGTCCCATGCAGATATGTAATGTAGATGTTAGATAGGATGTACCATATTAGTAATATAGACATTTGTGCTATTGATCCTTCATTCACACTACTCTTTTGGAGCCAAATGCAGTTTTAATTGGCTACACAATCAAAGCAGCTAACCAGACTTACCCTTGCCAAATCTGAAAACAAAACCGAGCTGCATTTCAGCCTCAAAAAAAGAATTTCCTCTCCTGAGCAAAACATAATCTTAAGGATACAGTCAGAGAAAGGAACCAGAACTTTGGTGTACAAGCCACTTCATTGGTTTTCAGGTTTCAGATAGGATTTAACTCTGAAAATAAAAAGCCAAGCAAAAAAAGTCTCCAGAAGTTCAGATTTTCATTTCTATTTACGCTCTGATCTTTAGATGTTGAGCTAATAAAATTATTTTATGGAATTGTATTATTTCAAATAAAATATATAATATGCTTAAATCAGCTCCTGTTCCTTTTCAAGTCAGTGGCAAAACTTGCATTGCATTCAGTGGGCTCAGGCCTTGGCCCAAAATTAGCCACTGGACTGCACTGACCAATGTTTTGGCCTTGGGGATGAAAGAGAGGAATTAAAAAATGTTCAAAAATATATTCAAGATTAGCAAGGTTTGGGGTGAATCCTGCAGCTTTCAGTGCTACTCTTGCCTTCAAAGTTTTGAAGAGAGAACTGTTGGTCCTGACCTCTAATCTCAAAGAAGGGCCACTAGGATGATCCGAGGAATGGAAAATCTGTCTTATGAAAGGAGACTCAAGGAGCTTAGCTTGTTTACTTTAACCAAAAGAAGGCTGAGGGGAGACATGATTGCACTTTTTAAATATATTAGAGGGATAAATACCAGGGAGGGAGAGGAATTATTTAAGTTTAATACCAATGTGGACACAAGAACAAATGGATATAAGCTGGCTAGTAGGAAGTTTAGACTTGAGATTAGATGAAGGTTTCTAACCATTAGAGGAGTGAGGTTCTGGAACGGCCTTCCAAGGGAAGTAGTGGGGGCAAAAGATCAATCTGGTTTCAAGATTAAACTAGATGGGTATATGAAGGGGATGGTTTGATGAGATAACATGATCTTGGTAACAAAGGGTATGTCTACACTACCCCGCTAGTTCGAACTAGGAGGGTAATGTAGGCATACCGCACTTGCAAATGAAGCCCGGGATTTGAATTTCCCGAGCTTCATTTGCATAAGCGGGGAGCCTCCATTTTTAAAACCCCGTTCGTTCGAACCCCGTGCAGCGCGGCTACACGGGGCACGAACTAGGTAGTTCGAACTAGGCTTCCGAGTTCGAACTCCTCATTCCACGAGGAGTAACGGTAGTTCGAACTAGGAAGGCTAGTTTGAACTACCTAGTTCGTGCCCCGTGTAGCCGCACTGCACGGGGTTCGAACGAGCGGGGTTTTAAAAATGGCGGTGCCCCGCTTATGCAAATGAAGCTCGGGAAATTCAAATCCCGGGCTTCATTTGCAAGTGCGGTATGCCTACATTACCCCGCTAGTTCGAACTAGCGGGGTAGTGTAGACATACCCTAATTGACCATTCATTATCAGTGGGAAATAGGTCAATGGAGGGATGATAGGAGTTACTATAGAGAACTTTCTGGGTGTCTGGCTGATGAGTCTTGCCCACATGCTCAGGGTTTAGCTGATCGCCATATTTGGGGTCGGGAAGGAATTTTCCTCCAGAGTAGATTGGCAGAGGCCCTGGAGGTTTTTCGCCTTCCTCTGTAGCATGGGGTACAGATCACAGCCGGAGGATTCTCTGCATCTTGGGGTCTCCAAAGTATTTGAAGGCTTCAATATCTGAGATATAGGTGAGAGGATTATTCTAGGAGGGGTGGGTGAGATTTTGTGGCCTGCACTGTGCAGGGGGTCAGACTAGGGGTGTGTCTAGACTACAGAGTTTTGTCGACAAAAGTGGACTTTTGTCGACAAAACTATACCTGTGTCCACACTACCGCTGAGTTCTGTCGACATAATTTCGACAGAACTCAGCAGTTTTGTCGACGCTGGTAAACCTCATTTTACGAGGCATAACGCCTTCTGTCGACAGAGTTTCTGTCGACAGAAGGTGTTATTGCATGTAAACTGTCCTTTGCGTCTACACTACCATGTCGACAAAGCAGCTTGCTTTGTCAACAGAACTGAATGTAGTGTAGATGCTCTTTGTCGACAGAAGTTTTGTCGACAGTATCTGTTGACAAAACTTCTGTCGACAAAAGCCTGTAGTCTAGACGTACCCTAGATGATCAGAATGGTCCCTTCTGACCTTAAAGTCTATGAGTCTATGAGTCTATAATTACAGACAGGCCCATGAGAAGCTGCATCTGATTATCAAATTATTTTGAATAGAGTAATTTCTTAGTAATGTTTAAAGTCTCCTGCAGTTAGGTGAAAAAAAGCTGAACGGCTTCCATTTTACCCCATTCTAGGGATCTTCATCTACTTTGTACTGGTCTGAAGAAGCAATTTTCAAATATTAGCTTGATAGTATTAGTACATTGATCACAAATAATAATTTTAGTGATTGCTCATGCTTAGGTTGAGAAGCTATTGAATGCGTATTATAAATGCAAAATAGCCTAATTAAAGGAATCACATTTATTTCATTCTCACCCTACATTTGGCCTCTCATTTTGTTTTCTTTGTATAGGAGTGTATAGTTACCATCTTCGCTGCTACGTCTATCAGGCAAGAAATCTTATGGCTTTAGACAAAGACAGCTTTTCAGGTATGGAAAAAGCCTATTAAAGTCTCAGCATATTTCCATAATAACAAACCTAATCCCTACAATGAATGACTTGCTTCCACTATAGGATAGCTTGATTCACTGGCTATAGGCCTCATGGCAGTAATTACAACTTTACATCCAGAGCTGGCCAGCACATCCCCAAAGTACACAGTATTGACCAACAAAACCGGTGACTAATGCCTCTGAGGAATGAACTGATTCAGCTGTATCCACTTGAAAGCTCTGCCAGCTCCCCTTCTCAGTAGATACCTGTAGGGAGAATGAAGGTACAAACATTGACTGTACTTTAACAGAAACAATCTCTCCTGGACCCTAACTTCCCTTTTTTGGCCCAAAGCTATACAGTGTGTAACCCTGCCTGCCCCCTTGATAATAGTGGTGAATCAAGCTATATCTGCTTGTTGTATCAACAAGTTTTTGCCTTATCCAAAGCTTTTTATGACTTTACCACTAATACTGACTTGTATGGAAATTGAGTTGATGTGTACCTTACCACTAAGCATGAGTCTTGTTTATTTGTACAAAAGTATTCATTAGTGTTTAATTGTACAGGAACTAAAAATGTTTTCTCTCTCAGTAGACAATATTGCCAAATTATGGATCTTAAAAACTTATAAACTAGTAGTTTATCCATGGTAGCCAGATAATCAGATAAAATCCCTTTTACTCATGGTATACATTTGTATAATTTTGTCATATCTCCATAGGGAAAGTCTTAGATATTTCTTCCTATGTGTACCAGTCTGTATTTATGTAATCAGAGTAAACTAGTTAAGCAGTTACCCTAGTATTTAATGTTTAATAATTACAATGAAAATTTCTACTGTTGGGATACTGTATAAATATGACTTTGAATGTATAGCAGAGTAAATACACCATGAATGGGTGGGGGTGAATTTTCATGGGTTTGTTTGTTTTTCCATGTTTCCATCTTCTTTCTTCCTCTTTTTTCCTTTGTATTATGAATTGAACATGTCTAGTGCATTCCATGATTTGTTATAAAAAGGTAGAATGATGTATATTGTAGCTGTGATGCTGTTTTCTCATATACTGTATGAGATTAATTTTTATGTACATCATATATGTCATTGTTTTTGGACTATTTGAATATACAGCAATTTAAAAGAAACTATGACAACTTCATATGGATAGTTCAAGGCTGGTATCTCAGATAGAAGACATATGTAAGCCTGAACTTACAAATTAGGAACTTACAAGTTGTTTGAAGAGTTACACAGAGTACATGCCACTTGGATTAGTTACTTAGCTAGAGACTGTTGAAGTTGACCTAAAGATAACCTTTAAAATAGCCTCTGGTGCTTGGTAATAGCAATTTGTACAGGAAATGTTAATATCCATCATCAGATACCTTCTTCAGAGATCCTGATGATTTAGAAGTATACCTAATAGTAGGCCTAGAACACTTTAATCATTTAGTTCTGATTCACAAGAGGAAGGGACTGCCATAAATAAGCATGTTTGAGACCAAAGCTTGATCTATGGAATAGCCTGGTAGAATTTATTGTTCAGCAACTAGTCAGAACTAGAATGATCTCTTTGTATTATTTATGAGTCCATGAAGTTGTATATCACCAGAGACATCATGGAAAAGCTTAGATGGAAGATATAGATCAGTAATTTTAAAAGGAAACTAGTATAGACAAATTTTCATTTTAGTTTTCAGACTCATTTTCTGATTCATATGACATTTTAATCATTTCACATACTGTTGTGGTCTTCAAGATTTGCACAGTGTAAAGCCTGCAATAACCAGACTGAATTTAAAAGTTCATCATCAGTTATATGTTAACTATTGCATTGTGCATCATGATGTATTGGTATATTATGAAAGGCTTTGAAGAGGGGACCAGATGGTTCAGGGAACTGGTAATGAAATATGGTGGGTTTTTTACTTCCAAGAGGTAGTTTCAAATCCAGGCATGCTTGCTAGTGAAAAATACTACTAATTGTGTAACAGCCTAGATTCTGCCACTTGATTCACCTATGTGGACCCCAGGAACATGATGGGTCTTGAGTGCTTTAGATAGAAAGGAAAAAAATTAATATTGTGATGCAGCATACGCATAGTGAAGAAACTTTTTTAAGGGAAAAACTGGAACACCTGTCATCACGGGGAATTCATAGATAAGTTTTGGCAGCTACAGTGGGCAATTATCAAGGGCAATGGTATTGTGTCTATTTCTTTTCCCCTCGGGGTTAGCTGTTAAGCAATCTTTGATCCTCAAGACTGGGTTAGAAATCTCACCAGAAATTTTACAACATTCCTTATATATAATCAGGCCAAAATTATTTATGTTATTAGGTTTTGTGTGATGGTGTTAGGGCACTTGTACTTCTGAGGCACGCTGGAACAGGAAGTAAACAGGCATGTGAAAATGAAGGAAAAATTTGTGAAGGTCCAGTCCAGATTAGTGTTCTTAGCTTGCAGGCATAGGTTCATAGTTAACACTCTTTCATTCCAGAGAGCTTCATGTTCATTATAGCAGATGGAGAGTTATGTACCTAGGTATTTCCACAGCACTTTCACTGTAGTGTCTATGAATATTACATTTTAGAGTTACATGCATGCACTGCTTTCAGTACTAGCAGGATAAGATTTTTCTAATCAATACAGTGGGATATTATATTTTTGTAATAGGGTTGCTTACTGCCTGCTGTCACCCCCCATAGGTGTTTTTTTAACGGATTGCAGCTTAAAGAATTTAACTGTTTAGAGACAAAGAAGAAAAGAAAACAATGTGAGCCAGATCTTCATCTTAATAGGCCAATTTTTACCAGCTGAGGATCTGGCCCTGTTTTTTTTAAATACATCTTCTAAGTCTTTGTATGGTCTTTCAGATCCATATGCTCATGTTTCATTCCTCCATCAAAGCAAAACAACTGAGATCATCCATTCAACTCTGAATCCTATGTGGGACCAAACGCTTATATTTAATGAAATTGAAATCTATGGAGACCCACAGACCGTAGCACAAAATCCACCAAATGTGGTTATTGAACTTTTTGACAATGACCAAGTGGTATGTAAAATTGTTTGTCTTGAGTCCCCTTTAATTATTTCCTTGGAGATAGCATATTAATTACGTTTATTATTTCTGATTGGTCAATTTGTCCAGGGCAAAGATGAGTTTCTAGGAAGAAGTATTTGCTCACCTATGGTAAAGCTAAACCCAGAAATGGATATCACACCTAAGCTTCTCTGGTATCCTGTAATGAATGGAGGCAAAGCTTGTGGGGACATTCTTTTCACTGCTGAACTTATTCTTAGAGACAAGGTAATTTAAAATATATATATTCTTCTAATATGAATGATAGACTGAAATAACTACAGTGGTGTATGTTTACTATATACAGAATACTCTTGTTTAAGAAAAAATAGAGAAACTTGAGCTTCTGTGCTTGTCTTCATAGAATGGCTCCAACCTTCCAATTCTTCCATCACAAAGAGCACCAAAACTTTACATGGTACCTCAAGGAATTAGGCCTGTTGTTCAGCTCACTGCTATTGAGGTATGCTGCTTAAATTAACTGAATATAATTATAGGAATTTCCTCTTATAGCTAGAAAATGTCTTTATATATTTGCTTCCAAAAGTAATGTCATAATGAAATAAATACAGATGACTTATTTTTCAGTAGAGTATCAACAACATTTTTTGGTAAATCACCTTAATATATGTCAGCTATACTTTATAATTGGAAAGATATTTTTCTCCCTTCCAGTTAGTATTTCAATATCACATTACTAAGGCATTTCCCTTAGTAATGCCTATACTGGATTTTATTTACAGATTCTTGCCTGGGGTTTACGAAACATGAAAAACTACCAAATGGCTTCTGTTACTTCCCCAAGTCTCATTGTAGAGTGCGGTGGAGAAATGGTGGAGTCTGTTGTGATAAAAAACCTCAAAAAAACACCAAATTTTCCATATTCGGTTCTCTTCATGAAAGTGGTATGATGTTAAAATTACATTGCAAAGATCTTCATTAGTGTTAAATGTTCTATACGCTGGATTTCATTTTTAGTGTAAAAAAATCACTGGAAAGAACAAGCACATTCCTTGACAATGTACGACATGCATCTTTGAGTCTGAAAATTCTCAATGATAATTAAACATTTCTACACAAATGCTTATAACAGAATATATTCCCATTTATTACTAATCAATATGACTATGTTGATGATCTGTCTACAGCTCAGTCCTAGGTATTTATGACCTTCATCACTGTAATATCTGAGGCTGAAGAAATCCTACACTGAGGCAATACATGTATTTTAAAAAGATTATTATGTTGACCTTTAATTAGTATGTCATGGAGTTGTATGATGTATGCAAATATACATTTACAGTTCATGGGAGTTCAGTATTAAATTACCAAATCTGTGACCCGATTCTGTAGTATTTACTCAGGCAAAAATGCTTTATTCTCATCTACCCTGATTCTAAGCACAAGCAACTAACCTTCATTTTTCACTTTTAGCTTTTGCCCAAAGAGGAGCTATATACTCCATCACTGGTTATTAAAGTGATAGATCACAGACAGTTTGGACGGAAACCAATTGTGGGACAGTGTACCATTGATTCCCTGGAAGACTTTCGCTGTGACCCCAATGCTACTGAAGCAGACATTGCACCACAACTAAAAGGTAGGCAGCTAGAAAAAGATAATTCTCCTTTCTTGAGGAAAATTGGAGTAATCCATCTTGAATATTCACTGTATATACTGAATAGATTTATAGCCATCTAGTGTTAGATATTAAGTTGGTGACAGTGTGGCTTGAATGGAAAAGCAAACTCACAGTTTTAATCACCAATGTGGTAATCTATAGAACAGTGGTTAACAGCTGCCTCCCAGGTGGTCTCGCAATGCTTCTGCAGCCTCATGGTCAGTGTGCAGCCGTGAGTCTGCAGCATCAGCTCTGGCCAGCAGGTGAGGAGGTGAAGAAAGCAAACTCACTCCTCCCCACCCGTGCAGGCCGCAGAGCTACATATGGAGGATCGTTGCCACCATGGTAAGAGCAGGGCGTCCCTTGGTTGGTCCTGTGGGGCAGGCAGCAGGTTGGGCTATGCGGGGCTCAGCCAGGCAGGGCTAGCTATTGTGGTGCACGAGTGGCCGGTGTCCCCTCCCTTCCCCAGCAGCATGTTGGGCAGCACCGTGCCCAGCAGTGGTGAGAGGAGACAGTGCTGGGGCTGAGGACCCTGAACACACAGGCTGCTGGTGGGGGCTTCGGGCCCTCTGGGGCTTTGCACTCACGGGGTCTTGGTCTGGCAGGAGGGGCCGAGCTGCAGCTTGGCCCCTGAGGGTGCCATGGGCTGGATCCCTGCAGGACCCCCATCCCCTTCAGAGCTGGACACCCCAAGGTCACCTACCCACTCCCACCTTGCTGTGCCATGCCCAGCCTTTCTGCCCCTCTATTTCCCTGAACGTCCCTCTCGAACCACCTTGACTCCAGTCCTATTCCCAAGGGCACTCTGCTCCCCATCTCCCTGAACCCCCTCAGCCACTCTGTCCCTTAGCTTAAGCCCGAGGCACTTCCTGCCCCCATCTCCCTCCCTCCTGGCCAGATACCCTACTCCCAGTCCACTTCTGCATCTTCCCTCCTGGCCAGACTCTATACCCTCTCTCCTAGCCAGACACCCTACCCCCAGCCTGCTCTCTTGCACCCTCCCTTGCTCCTGCCTCCGGCCAGACATCCTACTTCCAGCCTACTTCTACATCTACCTACCACCCAGACCTTGCACCCTCACCTCCCTCCCAGATCCTGCACCCCATTCCTCTCACTGGCAGCCCTGTCCTGCATACTGAACCCATCGTTTTTATCCCCACCCCAGAGCCTAAGGGGTTCCATAAAATCCACTAACTCCAGAACCCCAGAAAAGTAAAACTGGCCTATGGAAAGCCCTGAACCTCAGTCCCCCCTACCCTTCCCTTTACCCCGTAGGGTTGGCGTGCCGGAGGAATAAGATGTCTCAGTTAGGGACCACGTAAGTGTGGGTTGGGTTTTTTGGAGGAGGGTTTTTTTTTTGCTTCTCATTTGTGTGGTCACCAACTGATTTTTTTCTGTGGGTCAGTGGCCTCCCAACCCAAAAAAGGTTCCCCACTCTTGCCATAAACAAAGAAAACATTTTAAAACCTTTTGTGTTGGACATAAATTAATATTTTATTTTATTTAAAATGAAGTTTGATAAACTAACTTGAGAAAATTAAAGCACTTAATCTGTTTAATAATTTAAATTAAACCAGTCTCCCTAGCTGCAGCACTAGCAAAATGGCTTGGGTGTACAGGCAGTCCCCGACTTACGCGGATCCGACTTACGTCGGATCCGCACTTACAAACGGGGCTTTCTCGCCCCGGAGCTCGCAGGCAGCGGTCCGCCACCTCAACCTCCGGGGCGAGAAAAGCTGCTCTCGGTGCCCCGGTCTGCTGAAGACGGTCCCCAGCAGACCAGGGGCACCACGAGCAAAGCCCCTATCTTGTACATAACCCGGGGACTGCCTGTAATATTGTAATTAACAGAGAGTGTCCATTAGCAACTGGCAGTCTTCAGAAAGGTTAATATTGAGCCAGATGGTCCATGGGCCATAAAGTTTGAGAACCACTGCTATTAACCCTAGAAGAGACAACAAACTATATGGAAATGTCAGTATTCCTACAACAAACAGTGTCAGATTATTGGAATAGCTGGTACCTTCAAAAGGTTTCTGTAGCATGTGCACACAATATAACTGCCTTTAAATGACTGTTGTAATTGGTAGTACTGATATAGAGAACCACACTCAGGGTATGTCTAAACTACACCCCTTTTTCAATAAAGGCATGTAAATTAGACATATCAAAATTGTAAATGAAGCCATGATTTGCATTTCTCGTGCTTCATTTACATAATGGCGGCCGCAGTTTTTTTCTAAAAGCTGCTTTTCAAAAAAACCCCCGCAGAGATGCCCCATTTTGAAAGATTCTGAAACAGGATCGGGATACAGGATCTTTCGAAATGGAGCATTTCTGTCGAAAGATCCCTATCTTGACCGCTTTTTTTTCCGAAAAGCGGTTTTTTGAAAAAAACAAAAAACAAACCCGCTGCTGCCATTATGTAAATGAAGCATGGGAAATTCAAATCCCAGCTTCATTTACAATTTCAATACGTCTAATTTACATGCTTTTATCAAAAAAGGGATGTAGTTTAGACATACCCTCAAGGAGAGAGATAAAAGATTGAAAGTAAAGAGGGAGTTATTACAAAGATGGCTTTATATTTTTATGGTTTTATATTTATATTTTCAAAGTCATTGTTTATTTAAACCTCCCATTTTTTACTTAGTTTATGTTCAGTGCTCCTTAGAAAGCCATCGTTATTATTCCAGAAAATGAATGGAAATACCACAGTAGCTTTTATTTTTAAAAAAGGAAGTAGCATGGAAACATTGGACCACATGCACCCACAACTTGTCGACACATAATGGACCACATCAGTTCACTCTACTGTACCATCATATTATACAGTTAGGCCACCATTTTTTCCATTGCAACCCATTATGGGAAAATTTTTGAAAAAGCATAAATGGCAGGTAAGAGTCTAACATTCGTTGACTTTCAATAGACTTTAGGTGCCAACCTGCCATTTGCAGCTTTGAAAATGTCCCATTACTGCTTATTTTTCAAACTCCATTGGATTTGATGTGTGTTTGTGTGTGAGAGAAAAATACCTATGTAACTAATACTTGCTAATTTCTTTAAAGAGCTAATCCTGAGTAGCAATTAACAAATGTTGGCAAATAATTGCTTGCTTTAAAAAGCCAAACACATGCCAAATACATTCTTTTACATCTTCTATAACATTTGAATTTAAATTCTGATAGTGAACTTGACCAGCATATTTTAGCTTAGTAAAATGTTTAATTTACAGTTAGCCTCCTGTCAGCTATGCCTCGTCGGGATGTGGTCATTGAAATGGAAGACGCACAGCCACTTCTTGCAGCTCAGGTAATCTTTGCAATTTGATGTTTGACTTTCATATTACAGATGCATGATTTACTAGCAACTACTTAGTATGCATCTCTGAATTTCTATAAGCTTTTCTGGCATGCTGCCCAAATCATAGGAGCATCTGTAAAACTGGGGGAGCCTTTTGGATTGTCACAAAAATTATTTTGTGGCGGGGAGCAAAGGAAATATTTTAATTATTCCTATCTTTTTCTTACGGTTACTATTAAAACAATGTATTATTCTTCGAGTGATTGCTCATGTGTATTCCAGTATGTATGTATTTGTGTGTGTGCTGTTTTCTCAACTGTTGGAAGACTTTCCCCTACAGTAACCATCAGATTGGCTGTGGTGCCCCCTTTGATGACACCTCACGGTATCACATTTATAACCCTGCCAGTCCAACTCCTCCTTCAGTTCCTTCTTTTCACCAGTAAAGGTCATTGGAGATTCTGACTTCTTGCTTCGCAAGTAGTTAGTCTCTAGCATAGCATTCTTTTGCTGTTTTTGTTGTGTATATTAGTTGTTTGTTCGAGTTACTTAGAGAACTTAGTTCAGGGTTTCTCCATCCCCCCACATTGTTCTTCCTCCTGGGGCATACAGTGGCTTCTGGGCTTCAAGCAGTGTACAAATTGTGGCAAGCATATGCCCAGAAGGGATCCTCACACTGCGTGCTTGAAGTGTCTTGGAGAGAATCACCTGCCAGATAAGTATAATAGCTGCAGGGGGGTTACGCCGGGAATCAAAAAGGAGAGAGATCAGCAGCTTAACCTGATCTTCATTGAGTTAGCACTTGTGCCTCAGCCAGCCATTCCGATGCCGTCGGGTGCACAGAGCACCGGTCTTGGTGTCAGAGTCTTCAATACTGTGCCCTGAAGAATGGCATCAGCACCATTCCTCAGTACAGAAGGTGGGCTCATCCTCCCAGTAGTGGTTCCATTCCTAAGTGCCATGCAAGAAGAGGATGGAGAGGGGCCTACCCCCTTGCAGGAGGTCTAGTAGGGCCCTGGAGTTGGCTCATACTATATCCAGCTTACCAGGGCTGAGTGCTTTAGCCTTGGCCCTGTTGACTCTGGCCCCATGGGCGGCTCCATTGAGTGAGGTGTTGGTGGACTCCCCAGTGCCAGTGGTGGTGATGTGGACTTTGACCTTTCCTCCATGCTGGACACATTTGAGTAGTGTGGGACCTCACTGAACTAACTGTTTGAAGCTCAGCATCTTCCCTCAATTGCACTGACAGTGATGGCATCAGCAGGACTGGTTTTGAGGGCATCAATGGCACTGCTGTCTGCACCTGTATGCATGGCACTGATAGTGTTGACACATGGAGCCTATCTGGGCACAAGTCTCAGCGTCAGCCTTCCTAGTATAACCCACACACGAAGGCTATGTCTACACTGGCGCGATCTTAAGCCAGATGTATGCAATTGAGGCTAAGCGTGGAATATCGCCAGATTTGCATATCTAATGAGTTGCCATTTTTGTGGAAGAGGCTTTTGCGTCAGAAGGAGCATCTACACTGCCCCTTCTTGCACAAGAAAAACCCTCTTGCACAATGCTGTTACGCTGATTATTTTCAGGAATAACTGAAGAAGAAACACTTGAAGAAGAAACAGTTACTTACCTTTCGTATCTGTTGTTCTTCGAGATGTGTTGCACCCACTTCCCCTCTGTTGGATTGTTCTGGCAAGAAGTAGCTGATGCAGGAGTTGGGTTGCAGTAGGGATGTTAAATATCGGTTAATTGAATAGTCGAGTAACCTTATGAATTCTTATCAGTTACTTGACTATTCTGTAGTCTTGGGGGTGGGGCCAGCAGCCAGCGTGCTCGGGCTCCACTCCTGGGGAGCCTGCTGCCACTCTGTGCTGCTGCCTCTGGTACTGAGCTGTGAGTTCCAGGAGGGAGCTAGTCTGTGAGGGGAGCCAGCTTAAAAACCAACTCCCCTCATGGACCAGCTGCCTCCTGGAACTCCAGCTCCTCTCTGATACAGAGACAGCAGCGGGGGGCGGCAGCAGCCCTCGTCCAGAGGGGAGTCTGAGTTCCCTGCCCACCTGGCTCCTATACACTTTAAATGCAGAGTTGCAGTGGGGTAGGTCCCGGACCCAGCACAAGCTGGGACTAAGCAGGGCTGCTGGCCTGCCTGCTAAAAATGTATTGGCAAGGGAGAAGGGAGAAATGCATGTAGTCTATAGCATTAACCTATGAGCATTTGCGTAACGGTTAATCGACTACACTATTACATCCCTAGTTGGCAGGGGTATAAATGTGGTGCCACAAGGGGCGCCACAGCTGACCCAATGGGTACTGCTAGGGAAAAGTCTTCTGATAATCGCACACACAGCATGTACCCACATATTTTGGAATGGACATGAGCGACACCTTTCGAAGTACAACAGTTACAAAAGGTAAGTAACCATTCTTTTCACGCAAAGTAGAGCTGAGTGAATAATTAGTCATGTTTTCTTAATGAATTTATTCTAGTCTCAGTTTATTCTGTCTGTTTCTGAATTACCTGTGAACAGTTTATAATTTTTCAAATTAATTACTATTCCAAATTAGTCCCTAAATACCTTTGATGAATAATTTGTACTCTCTAGGTCATTCATGAGCACTTTGTTGTAAGTGTTCAAATATGAAATTCTGGAAATATTGATTGGCTTGATTGGACTCATAGGTCATATGGCAAATTTCTATTTCCTGATTAGATGAGTTACACTTAGATTTAAGTTTCTGTTGTGAATATTACAAGTTCTAAATCTGTGCTCTCTGAATATTCTTGAATATTTGCTTACAATTCAAAATGTTTTTATGGCAACACTTGCCCATATGCTCATTGTCCAAACTATTCATAGATAGCAACTACAAAAGCCAAAGTGAGTTCAACAGAAACCGCAATTGATGTTGAATTCAAGTTTTTGAGCAAGCACTTGCCGAACATTTTTGACAAATTTGCCCAGATTTAATGCTTAACATTCTGACTCAAAGTATTGCTTCTGTTCTTATTTGCCTTTTTTTGCTTTTGTCGTTGGGGTTTGCAGTTATGATGTGCATTATATTTTTGAAATGCTTTTCCTGCTTTACTGAGGATCCATTTCTATGCAATCCTCTTTTGTCTTTCACAACTGCTCTGTAATTATGCTAAATAAACAGAGTCAGTGAAAGCAGCAGATGTTTATCACTGGAATACCAGGAGTGCTGCCAGACTAGCCCATAGATATATTAATATGCTCAAGCAGCTAACAGTATAGCTAACAGCATACATTCACTCCGTTCTCCAGCCTTTTACTGACACAGTCATATCTGGAAACCATTTTCAGTTTGCATATGGCTGACCAGGTGCATCAAAATACCAAAATACTGAGTTTTTTATGTTGTTTCTGTTTTAAAATAGTTTACCCAGTTTGGCTTGAAGGTTGAACTATGGATGTGAGAAACAGAAAGAGAGAGAGGAGTCAAAGATATATTAGCAGCAGCAAGAGAGGTAGTAAGAAGAGTATAGGGTTTGGAGGAAGAAATAAGCAACACAATTTTTAATTTTAGCCACATGAAGCTTAAATTTTTTGTGAGATATTCAAGTGATGCCAGATTTATGGAAGCAAGATGAAACAAGGAGTAGGTAGAGGCATGCAAAATATAGTACCAATTAATGCTTTCCAAACATTTTAAAAATAAGCGAAATAAACAAAATGCAAAGGGAGGAATTTCTCTGGTTAATTAAGGTCTTCATGCAGTGCAAAAGGATCGTAAACCAGCCAGAGATAGTGGAATAATTCTTTGTCTTACACAAGGGAACTCTCTGCCTCCTCCTGCACTGTCTGCCCCTCACTTTGGGCACAGTGTGGAAGTGAAGTGATTTGAGGGGGCATAATAAAGAATTGCCCAATCCTCCACTGGTGTAAATTTGAGTTGCCACTGAGATTTGATGCCTGTGAATCAAAAAGCCACAACTGGCTCTCTTCTTTCCCTTTGAAGGAGTAGAGAATCAAGTAGCTTTGCAACTCCCTGAGTACTGTGACTATCCCAGACTCATATCAAGTGAAATGTTTCTGCTGTCCTAGCGTATCGTGTACTTCTTTTTCCTTTCTGTCTTGTGGATCGTGTACTGTTCTGATTCTTTCAGTAATCCCATTACACAATCTTATTTTATAAGTACTTATAATTTGGTTACAAAAGTTTGTTCTTCATTAAAACCCGAGGTCAAACTGATATTAGGTTTGCAAAATTTGTCCCTAAACTTGTAGCTTTTCACAAAAATTGTTGATTACAGATGTTTTTATTAACAAATTTCTTTAAAAAACCCAAGCAAAACAAACAGATCCAACACACTTCAAAACATTAAATTGTGCAGGCTCTTAGTCCATAATTTTAATAGCAATTTTTTTTCTTAAAAAATAAAAACAGAATGATAACATTCATATTCATATGTTTCAAATATACAGGAACTTTTTCTCTTCATGTTTTTTCTTATGCACATCCATATTAAAATTTAGTATAAGTCAGCAGCTTCAGGATTGACTGTTTCTTTTTGTTGGTTTGTGTGACTCCACCTTTTATTTAATACAAGTTATAATTTTTTAATATTAGAAAGGCCATAAAAGATAACATTCTAGAATTTCAGAAAAGTTCAAACTCGGATCCAAATTTTGTGGTTTGGCCTGTTTCTAATGTGTTCAATGAATATACTGTACACAGCTATCTTCTTTTTTCACTACTCTTTTGAAATCTTAATGTCAGAAAGGGCAAACTCAGTTAGAAGACCTCATAATAATGATTTGCCCTCTATTCTGATTGCTCACACATAGGGACTTGATGTTTAACATAAAATAGTAGGAAAAAGCAAGCATTTTCTGCTAATCATGTCAATGCTTTCCAAGTTCTCAAATCCATATTGGGAATTGCACATCTAGGGTAAAAGTCCCAGTCAAATCAATGACAAAACTTTCATTAACGTCACTGGGACTAGGATTTCACGCTTAGAAAGGAAATTTTATAAATACTATATCGTGTGCTTGATGACTTGTTTTAGAGTTGGATAGCAATTTAGTAAATGTACTATTGTATTGCATACACTAAGGCTGTGTCTACACTGGCATGATTTTGTGCAAATACTTTTAACGGAAGAGTTTTTCTGTTAAAAGTATTTGCGCAGGAGAGCGTCTACACTGGCATGTGCTTTTGCGCAAAAGATGTGCTTTTGCGCAAAAGCATCCGTGCCAGCGTAGACGCTCTCTTGCACAAGAAAGTTCCGATGGCCAGTTTAGCCATCGGACTTTCTTGCGCAAGAAATTAACGTTGCCTGTCTACACTGACCTCTTGCGCAAGAATACTTGCACAAGAGGGCTTATCCCTAAGTGGGAGCGTCAGAGGATTTGCGCAAAAAGCACTGATTTTGTACATTAGAACATCAGTGTTCTTGCACAAATACTTGCGGCCAGTGTAGACAGGTGGCAAGATTTTGCACAAAGGCGGCCGCTTTTGCGCAAAATCTTGCCAATGTAGACACAGCCTAAGAGTCATGGAAGTTGGAAAACATTCCAGAAGACTGTAAAAGGGCAAATATAGTGCCTGTCTATAAAAAGGGAAATATGAACAATTTAGGAAACAATAGAGCAGTCAGCTTAATTTCGTGTCAGGAAAGATAATGGAACTAATAATTAAGGAATTCATCTACACATATCTGGAGGATAATAAGGTGATCAGTAACAGCCAGCATGGATTTGTAAAGGACAAATCATGTCAAACCAATCTGATAGCTTTCTTTGCTAGGCTATCAAGCCATGTAAATAAGGGAGAAGCAGTAGATGTAGTATACCTAGACTTTAGTAAAGCATTAGATATGGTCTCACATGACCTTCTTAATAAACTAGGGAAATATAACTTAGATGGGGCTACTATAAGGTGGGTGAATAACTGGCTGGATAACCATTCTCAGCGAGTAGTTATTAATGGTTCACAGGCATGCTGGATGGGCATAAGAAGTGGGGTTCCACAGGAATCAGTTTTGGGACTGGTTTTGTTCAATATCTGCATCAATGATTTAGACAATGGCATAGGGAGTACATTTATACAGTTTTCAGATAATACAAAGCTAGGAGGGGTTGCATGTAGAGGATAGGATCATAATTCAAAATAATTTTGACAAACTGCAGAAATAATCTGAGATAAATAGGATGAAGTTTAACATGACAAAGTACTCCACATAGAAAGAAACAATCAGTTTCACAAATACAGAATGGGAAGTGACTGTCTAGAAAGGAATATTGCAGAAAGGGATCACAGTGGACCACAATTTGACACTGTTCAAAAAAACCCAAACATGATTCTAGGATGTATTCAGAGAATTGTTGTGAGAAAGACACAAAAAGTAATTCTTGCTCTTTACTCAGCAGTAATTAGGCCTCAATTGGAGTCTTGTGTCCATTTCTGGGTACCACATTTTCAAGAAAAATGTGGAGAAATTGGAGAATCCAGAGAAAAGCAACAAAAATGATTAAAGGTCTAGAAAACATGACCTATGAGGAAAGACTGAAAGAATTGGCTTTGTTTAGTATGGAAAAGAGAAGACTGATAGAGGACATGATAATAGTTTTCAAGTACTTAAAAGGGTGCGACAAGGAGGAGGGAGAAAAACTGTTCTCCTTGACTTCTGAGGATGGGGCAAGAAGCAATGGGCTTAAAATTGCAGCATGGGAGGTTTAGATTGGACATTAGGAAAAAAACTTCCTAATTGTCAGGGGCTACATCTAGACTGAAGGCTTCTTTCGGAAGAAGCTTTTTTGGAAGAGATCTTCCAAAAAAACTTCTTCTGAAAGAGTGTGTCCACACTGCCAAAGCACATAGAAAAAGCGTTGTGCTTTTTCAAAAGATAGCGTCTACACACTGAATAGATGCTATCTCTCATTTAAACTGTGATTACTATGGATGGAGTGGCCACTCCTCTTTCCTCTTCTTCCGAAATTACTCCCTCTTCCCTGTCCATATACGCCTTTTTCTGAAAGAGCTCTTTTGGAAAAAGGCTTGTTCCTCATAGGAAGAGGATCATCAATACCAGCAAAACCTCTTTGTTCTTTCAATTTCCTTTCAAAAGAATGAGAATGCAGTGTGGTTGTAACTGAAGTTTTTTCGGAAAAATGGCTGTTTTCCCGAAAAATCTGTAGTGTAGACATACCCAGGATGATTAAACATTGTAATAAATTGCCTAATAAGGTTGTGGAATCTCCATCATTGGAGATATTTAAAAGCAGGTTAGATAAACATCTATCAAGGATAATCTAGATGGTTCTTGGTCCTGCAGTGAGGACAGAGGACTAGACCTGATGACCTCTCTAGGTATCTTCCAGTTTTACTATTCCATGGTTCTAATAGCATCCATATGATGTAAGGACTCTTTAGAAGAAATAAAAGTACCTTTTTGGAAAGCATATGTTATATGCAGATAACATGCTAAGGACACAGATGTAGAAATTTCATCAATTACATTCCAATTTCCAGTGCTTAAGCAGTATGTCAACAGCACTCAGCAAAATGGCTTCTCCAACAGCAGTGCATGTATGTATGAAACTAATGCATGAAGATAACCAAAGTGGGGATGGAGGTGTCTTGGTTATGTGGCTTTCACTTTGCTTCTTATAATTCTTCTCTAGAAGATTTTGGAGTGGAAGATGTTTTTACATCAAGTACGGTAGTATATTTACAATTACAAGGTAGTTCTTCCGGTTTCTTTAAATGTCGTATTTACACTTCAGAATTAATGATTGGTATAGCTCCACTACCAATTTGTCTTTTGTTTAAATTACATTTTCCAAGGGGAAAACATACTGTTGGATAAAATTATTCAACAATAAATAACGAAATTCTGTTACCATCCTAAAACTCCACTCTGCCTGATATTACAGGGTCTTCATAATTGGAGCAGATTAATAAATAGTTCAATACTTGAAAAAAACTTAAACAACTAACTCAGCTACCCCTCTGAAGTTCAATACATTTATAATAATACATAATGAAGTCATTGGATAACTAAAGAAATTGGTAAATTTATTTTATCTGATCTTTGCCATGTGGTTATTTCTCTCCAAAATCTCAGTTTAACATATAATGATTTAGCTTAAATCAATGTCTGCTTATTAATTTTAACAGAAGCCAAAATACAGATTATATTTACAATTTGAAGCAGGAATTTGTGTGGTTTGGATTTTAAACATTTTTCAAAGCTATTAAAATATTGTTTGAAAAGACATTTGAATACTGTAAATATCAGGAAAAAATAGTCTTTAACCATTCAGCAATTTGAGCATTATGTTCCGATGAAAGATTCAGAGACCATAAATAATTATGTTTTGTGGTAAATCCCCTTAATTTGGAGTTATTCAGAATGAAACTTGTTGCACAGTAATGCAAACAAAGTTGTTTCCATGGAAAACTGTCTTTCAGCTATCTTACAGATTGTTAACTGGTATTAAAATAATATACATTAAAAAGTGCAAGGTCTTTAAATTTATTATGAACAGATAAGAAATCGGAGTTTCTGAGGGCAAACAGCTCCTTTAGAAATTGTCATGAATTCTCATACAATATGAAATTATTTACTACATCTGATTTTATCTTAAAGTTGGCCATGATGACTGAAGTACAGTACATTTTAATATTCAAATAGAATAATTACATTCATGATAGAAATGAGGAATTTTGAGTAGTATATTTGTTGTGTATACTCAATTGCTATTTTTGGGATTTCCTTCGGTTTGCACAAGAATCTAATTATTATGCCTCTAAATTAGAACATGATGGATGATATAAACACAGAAAATCACTAGTGGTAATCATTGCTTCCAAATATGTCTGGTGTAATATTTGCTCTTAATGGAAAGATTCTTCTTCATAATGTAATTATATAATTAACTTTGTGATTGTGAAAGTTGTTGCAAGTTTAATTCTTCACATTTTTTCAGACTCTAGAATGTTTACAATGTTTAAAGCTGCAAAGTGGCAATAAAACAACAAAGACTTATGAGCATTAGCAACTATTTTATAAGCATGTTAAGATATGAGAGTCTTCTAAAAGAGCAAAACAATTCAAATTACTGTTTGAGGATCCTTTGGAACGAAATCTCTGTGGAATGAAAAAATTACTATGTTTGGTTTATAGTTAGTATTGGACTCTCTTGTAAGTAAACCAGTCACGCAAAGAATAGATCAGATCTTGCACTCCTTGCAAACCCCAAACAAGTCAATGAAAGCTGTGGGTGAGAGAGGAATGCCGTGTTGTGTCCACAAGAATATAAATACACTCTCTCACACATTTTCTCTGTTTACTTTTTAAAACATTGTTAAAAGAACCAGAAATAAAGTCCTCAATTCTGACAACTTTCATCTTTTCATATAATAAATAACTGCAATATGAAAACTAAGTTTTCCCTCCTTTATCACCTACAACCAGATGAAGAGCATAATAAACTATGTTTTTTATTTATCCTCTTTTTTTTGTTTTATTCTTTTTTATGAATGGATCCTTACAGCTTACAGAAAAGGTAATTACTATTTTCTTTATTTATAATAGAAATTTCTGTACTTTCTTATAACTCAAAGCTCTAGGTAGAAATTGGTAAGTTAACTTTTTCTTCTAATTTTGGTATATTTAGGGATTGAAAGAGGGATGTCTAACTTTTGAAAAATATCAAAATAAAATGCTGCCTTCACTTTTTGACCAGAATGTAAAATCTTGGAAAATTATGCAAAACCGAAATGTGAGCCTCCCCATAGTCCACAGTTATAAAAAAACCTGATGTATTGATTTGAGTAACACTAATCATATCTGTAAATACCACAACCCTTTAGTATTTTTCATATATTTACAATGAATAACAACTATTACTACCTGGATTATTTATCTCGAGTGATTACTTCCTACAAATAAGAGATCTAATCCCAAAAGAGTTAGATACACAACATATCTATGGTAAGATGCTGACAAACTAACTGAAAAAAATCTTAAAATTAGCTCCTTGCTCACTATAAAAGTGTAGCACTGGGTCAATATGCATTTATTTTCCACACAGTTGTGAAATATAGGGGAGGAAAAAAGGTGAGGTGATAGTTTCCAGAATACATTGATGGTTCCACTACTCCTTCCTAATGGACATGTCCTGTTAATTTTACTCTGACAACATTCCCCTTCAAATAAATAAATTAGATCCTCAGCAAGTAAAAAGGCAGCAGAACTCAATTGACTTTAGCAGAGCAACCAATTTACACCAGCTGTGAATTTGGTCGGAGATAATTCTAATTGTATCAGTATTACTCATATCAGTATGATTGAAATCAATTGGGATTTTACCTATGTCATAACTGATGCATTTTACTCCCATATGAAATAATTTTATGAACTGTTTACTTTAGGTATTATGAATTTTGGAGGAAACTATCACCATGGTATCTAGAATTCATTGCAATAGCTAAAATGCATAGATTGTTGTGGTTGGTGCATATGTAAGAAAAAAATCCAGTCAAAGTAGTGTGTGCAGCTGTAAGCAGGATACTAGATAAGACAGACTATTGGTCAGATGCAGTATTGTAATTATGAGTTATGTACAGACAGTTCAGCCCCAAATTTTTATTTCATTGCTCTTTTTTATCCAGAACTTTATTATATTTGAAGAATAAGTTTTGATATACTTTTAATTAGTCACTGCATCTGTTTTATAGATGATAGAAGCTGGAGTGCAGGCTCTAAAGTTCATTCTTGTCTACCACTAAAAGGGGGTTTTCTTTTTTTTTTTTAAGGAAGAAGAAATTGTTGATTGGTGGAGCAAATTTTATGCTTCAATAGGAGAGCATGAAAAATGTGGACAATATACTCAAAAAGGATATGACACCTTAAAGGTACTATTACAAGATAAATGAAAGGGACATGTTTTGGTAGGTCAACAATCTTGTCCCTGTTTAACATAATTATTTTGACGTGATTGTTAGGTTTCAAAACAAATGATTAAGTCTTGTCTTTTCAGATTGCCATAAATGTAAGCAATCTAACCTATTGCAATTTGGGATTTTAGGCAGGGATAGAATTTGCTCATCACAAGTTTCATCTGGCTTCTCTCCAAAGTATCATTTTGTGCATAACAGAACTTGAACAGCGAGACAGGTATTTCTGCACAGACCTAAATGGATTGGAGTCAGTTTCCCACTTTTCATCTGGTCAAAAAAGAGACATTTAGATGTCTACCTACCAGATATGTAGGTTCATAAATAGTTAAGTATCTCAATATCAGATGCAATCACAAACAAATGCAGGTACATAACCACTTGCAATTATTTTAGGCATGCAACAGGGAAGCCAAGATAAAGATAAGGCCCTTAATATCCTTCTGATTTTAATATTAGTAATGAAAATTGTGACTTTTCCCACATTCGATTTACCACTATTTATGCTAACATGCATGTGGGGAGGTGAAGGGGAAGGGTGGGAAAGGCATTCCAGAAAGGTTTTGTACTTTTTTCTTCTATTGACTAGACATAGATATTAAGGGCTTGATCTTGCACCACTGATTTCAATGGGAGCTTTACCATTGATTTTTCTGGGAGAGAAGGTCAGATGCACATTAAGAAGATAGAGTCTGCAGTTCTGTATGTTTAATATTTTTCTTTGTGCATCAGTGTAAGTTGGAGCCAGCAATATCCTAAGTCCACTCTTACTTTTATCCCTTTCCCCCATTGATGTATAAATGAAAGTGAGGCTGATGTTATAGAAAAGATTCAGGTTTTGATTGACAGCACCAGAAACAACTGGGCTGAATCTAGACTGGCATGATTTTGAGCAAAAGCGGCCTTTTGCACAAAATCTTGCCGCCTGTCTACACTGGCTGCGAGTATTTGCGCAAGAACACTGACTTTGTACTGTACAAAATCAGTGGTTTTTGTGCAAATACTCCGATGCTCCCGCTCAGGGATAAGCTCTCTTGTGCCAGTATTCTTGCGTAAGAAGGCCAGTGTAGACAGCCAAGTTAATTTCTTGCGCAAGAAAGCCTGATGGCTAAAATAGCCATTGGAGCTTTCTTGCACAAGAGAGCGTCTACACTGGCACGGATGCTGTTGCGCAAAAGCATCCGTGCCAGTGTAGACGCTCTCTTGCACAAATACTTTTTTAAAAGTATTTGCACAAAATCTTGCCAGTCTAGACACAGCCCTGGGGATTGGCAGCACCAGAAACAACTCACATTTTCCAAATAGATTCTGCTGTTCTCCACCTATAAAGAAGTAAAAGTGCAAATTATACTGACTGCCTTGATGCCCCAACATTTCCTGCACAGAGTAGAGCTTAGCCATGCCAAAATTACATTAGCTTTTTAATGGACCTAGCATCTGTGTTAAATATTTATATGTCACTTCAATTTTACTTTAGGTATATGACTGTGAGCTGGAGGATGTCCCTGAATTTAAGCACTTGACAGACTTCTGTGATACATTTAAACTATACAGAGGCAGATCGGAGGACAATGATGACCCTTCAGTGGTAGGAGAATTTAAGGTAAATAGAGATAGAGATAGAGATAGATATCTTCTATTGTTGCAAAAAAAAAAAAAAAAACCTCAGTGCAGGCGCAGCCCTTTGAATGTATCACTTACACTTACATAAAGGCTGTGTCTACACTGGCACCCTTTTCCGGAAAAGGGATGCTAATGAGACACTTCGGAATTGCAAATGCCACGGGGGATATTTAAATCCCCCGCGGCATTTGCAATTCCGAAGTGTCTCATTAGCATCCCTTTTATGGAAAAGGTGCCAATGTAGACACAGCCATTCAGTTTGATTCTGAGAATTGCATTGCACCCACCACTCCTACTCAAGCGATGCTTCATCAAACCACTTGAGCATGTGCTTGGATCCAATCCTATTCAGCAAAATACATTGACTGTGCTGAAGTGCCACTGACTTCCTTGCGTCTGAATCATGTGTATACCTGCTTTGCTAAATAGGTATGGTTTGCCTAAGCAGGAACTGCAAGTGTTCAGAATCTCTCAGGATCAGCCCCTTTGTTTTCAGTGGCATAGTGGAGGAACAGACTAGCATCTCTCTCTCTCTTCTCTAGGGATACCTGGCATGTTAATTCAGAGGACAAATGCTACACACACACGTTGAAAAGCATGTTATTTTTCAGTGGCTATTTCTAGTGATTTTGAAATATACTGTAATCATTTTAAAATAAAAAAAAATCAATTAATGCCCTCCCAAAAGGAAACCATTAATCTCTGTTGAAAATGCATTTTACATTTATTATATAAAGAAAACAACAGGCCAGGTCATCAACTACAGTAAATAAGTTTAGCTCAACTGGAGTTTAGTGAAGGAAGGCCAGTTTACATCAGCTGAGGACATAGTATGCAGTCTCTATTTTAAGTTAATGAAATCATATAAATCAAAATCCTGGCCCCATGGAACTTGATAGCAAAACTTCCATTGAGTTTCAAAGGGGCCATGATTTCATTGATATTTTTCAGTTAGATGTACTTATGGGCTGTGTCTACACTGCACCCCTTTTCCGGAAAAGGGATGCAGATGAGACATGTCGGAATTGCAAATGAAGCGGGGGATTTAAATATCCCCCGCTTCATTTGTATAAACATGGCTGCCGCTTTTTTCCAGCTCAGGACTTTGCCGGAGAAAAGCGCCAGTCTAGACGGGATTTTTCGGAAAATAAAGCCTTTTCCGAAAGATCCCTTATTCCTGATTTTAAGAGGAATAAGGGATCTTTCGGAAAAGGCTTTATTTTCCGAAAGATCCCGTCTAGACTGGCGCTTTTCTCCGGCAAAGCCCCGAGCCGGAAAAAAGCGGCAGCCATGTTTATACAAATGAAGCGGGGGATATTTAAATCCCCTGCTTCATTTGCAATTCCGACTTGTCTCATCGGCATCCCTTTTCCGGAAAAGGGGTGCAGTGTAGACACAGCTGTGGAATTGAATCTAAGACAGCTTTTGTACTTCATTCTGCACTCTTTTTTGTGACTTTGTTCACAAATTTTAAAAGGTAAGAATATTTTCAATGTGATTTATACACAGAAGAAAACCTGCAAAGACATCTTTGGTAGGGCAAAATACAAAATACACTGGGCCAGATCCTCAACTGGAGTAAACTGAAATAGCTCAGTTGAAATGAAAAGTAGTAAACAGATTTAAGCCAGTTGAGGCTCTAACCCTACATACATTATGAGCTTAATCCAAAGCCCATTAAAGTAAATGGAAAGACTCCAACTGACTTCAACAGACAAAATTGAGATAATTTTTTTCTGAGCATGTGCAAAGCAGTCCCTCCTTAAGGCAGGAGGACAATAAACCTCACAAAAAGTCTCCCCTGTCTCTAACTTGTATGATTCTCTTGTACATATTCTTTTTAGGGCTCGTTTAGAATCTATCCATTATCTGATGATCCCGGTGTACCAGCTCCTCCTCGTCAATTCCGTGAGTTACCAGACAGCGGACCTCAAGAGTGCATTGTGCGTATTTATATCATTAGAGCCTTAAATCTCCAACCCCAGGACAACAATGGGCTGGTGAGACACTTTACTTTTATGAGGTTTAGGAGTTAACTTTGATGCTTAAGAACTTAGTGATACAATGCCAAATTGGCGCACACACACAAAAGAGACATAACTGTATTATTTTCCATCTTTTTCCAAACAGTGTGATCCTTATATAAAAATAACCTTAAGTAAAAAAGTAATTGAAGACAGAGATCATTATATTCCCAATACTCTTAACCCAGATTTTGGCAGGTAATTAATTTTCTTATATTTTTTAATCTGATGTTTTCTGGAGTGTTTTTATAGTCTCTGTCCATGAATATATAATCACATCACCATTATATCTTCAATATCTATATATTGCACTCATCTTATTTTATGTATATTCTATATTCCCTGTCGTCTTATTCACTGTTGCATGCTGGCTATTTACTAGTGTCCATTTGTATAAAATTCTAAGCATTTCCTGAAATATGTTGATCCCTCTGCTCTTCCTTTGAAGTCAATGAAATCTACATGTACTCAGTGTCTGTATGGATTTAGGAGCTTAACTTTAGGCACCTACGTTTAAACGAACTATATTTGTCACTGTACCTATAAAGAGGCAATACCTATATACAGTAGACTTCCGATAATCCGGCACCTTTGGGACCTAGGTGGTGCCAGATTATCGGATATGCTGGAGTATCAGGAGGTACTGCATACTCCCAACTTAATCCCCTGCTCCCCAACCTTATGCTCGGGTCCCTGGAGCCACTGGTACAGCCCCACATCTCCCTCCAGGCACTGGGGCACTTGTGCTGAGTGGCCGGCTTTTCAATCAGTTGGCTGGGAAGCCGTGCGTAACACAATCCCCTCCCTTTCCCCTTCCCCAGAGTCATGCAGGAGTACTGCATGTAAGTCCCTTTCCCCGGAGCCAAACACCTTTCCTCCCTGCTGTATCACCAAGGATATGTCTTTACATTTCTTTAAAAATGACTACTAATAAACTTTTGTGACTTTTAATGTTGACTGGGCCTTATACATTTAGAATGTATGAACTCAGCTGCTTCTTGCCTCAAGAGAAGGATCTGAAAATTTCAGTCTATGATTATGATATGCTGACTCGTGATGAAAAAGTTGGTGAAACCATCATTGATCTTGAGAATAGGTTCCTTTCTCGCTTTGGAGCTCATTGTGGAATACCACAGGCGTACTGCATGTAAGTGGTGCTTTTGTTTCTTCAAACACTGTGCTAGTAAATTCAAATTTCCTAATAATTGAAAAAAGCCACTTTCACCATTGTTTGGTTGTACAGTTTTTACCTCTCTTGTCTGGGTCTCCCTGGTCTGGCAACATCCGTGGTCTTGCAGGACCACAGATGTTGCTAGACCAGAAAGCCCAGCCACAGAGGTTGACAGCGGCTGGGAGCAGAGTTGGTTTGATCGGCGGCAGCCTGCAGGGGCAGTGACCTGAGGGTAGAGCACCCTGGGAGCACCGCTGTCACCACTGCACACAGGGCTAGGGAACCCCAGGAGCAACTGCTGCTGCTGCTGCATCCGCCACACAGAGTTGGGGAAATCTAGGAGCAGCTACTGCTCCATGCGGGGCTGGGGGCAGAGAGCAGAGCCCCATGACTGGGCTGGGAGCAGTATACTCAGGCAGGTGAGCCGGAGGAGGTCAGATTTCTAGGTGCTCCCAGGGCAGCTGCCAGGAGGGGAGCCCTGGGAGAGCCCGAACGCCTGACCTCCCCTGCTTGGGCAAATTCCCTTGTTCGGGACCACTCTGGACCCGAGAGTGATGGACAAGGGAGGTTGAACCGGTAATAGAAAGTGCTACAGCATTTTTTACCTGATTGGCGTGCCTATAGAATCAGCTACTTTCTAAAGAAAAACTGCAATATGTTAGGAAGAGTTTACAAAAACTGTTATTCCACACATTCTTAGGCAGATTCGTCTCTAGACATGACCTTCCTGTTAGTGGTAATAAGCAATATTTGCAGAGTGAGAACATGAAATTATTTGACAAGCATAGGGCATTAAATACAAAAACATGAGTTGCAATCAGATGAATTTGCTGTAACGATTTTTACTGACCCTGTACTGCTGTAACTTTAACTGACCCTGAATTAAATTTTATCTTTACAAAACCTTCACTAATATAGCAAAGTCTAGTGGCAAAATTTAGCCCTGGTATGACTTCACCCACGAAGTATTTAGCTATTGCATTTTTAATTTTTTAGGGGAAAACAGCATATACTGTACTAATTCCAAGATCTGCTCTATTTCCTAAAAGCTCAGGTGTAAATACCTGGCGAGATCAACTGAAACCAACACAAATATTGCAAAATGTAGCCAGGTTTAAAGGCTACTCTCCTCCTATCCTCTCAGAAAATGGAAGTAGGATTAACTATGGAGGACGAGACTATAGCTTGGATGAATTTGGTGAGTTCATTGCAAATTTATCTCTTTTGAATTCACAGATTTATAGAAATATAAAACTTTAAATTATAAAAATATGAAGAATTAGAGTAAAAACCAAGTACGTTTTGCACTACAGTTTGCATTCTCCTTCTGCATGGACATGTACATACAAGAATGGTTGCTGTTTGATTATTTTAAAAGTATGACTAGAATCAATTATTAAATGCAAACTCTGGGTCATGAGCTCAGCCCCACTTTAGTTCTTTCTTTTTATTTCAGAGGCTAACAAAAAATTGCACCAGCATCTTGGGCCAGGTGAAGAGCGTCTAGCCCTTCATATCCTTAGAACCCAAGGCTTGGTCCCTGAACATGTGGAAACAAGGACCTTATACAGCACCTTCCAGCCCAATATCTCACAAGTACTATAAACTGGTTTTACCTTTGATTTCTATGATTGGAGTGGGTGAGGGAAAAAGAGTGGCAGAGAGTATTATTGTGCCCAGATACTAGACCATGATTCTATAGACAGAGATTACATAGAATGAAATGTTGTTCTGTTGTGATTGCTCCAGATGGACTTCTCACATATAAGAGGCATGGGAGAGAGGAATGAAACAGAAATGTGTATTTGCAGGAACTGTATTGAGTGCCACTTGAATAGCAAAGGAGCGAGCCTAATCCAGAGATTTGGCAGTCATCCTTCGCCACTGATATCAAATGTGTTACTATTGTGAAATTCAGTCTCCACCAAACTGATAAACTTGCAACCATAG
Organism: Pelodiscus sinensis; assembly: GCF_049634645.1. Taxonomy (NCBI): domain Eukaryota; kingdom Metazoa; phylum Chordata; order Testudines; family Trionychidae; genus Pelodiscus; species Pelodiscus sinensis. The sequence continues at coordinate 42,153,032 of NC_134718.1, forward strand.
AGGCTCTCACTTTGAACCGCTGGTACCAGACTGCGTTCCCACACCTGAAAAATATTTTTATCTCACAAGTTGGGCTCATCATATTGACAGTCAGCCTATCCACAACCAGTCAAGAAACTAACTACAAGACAATAAAGTAGCTAAGAGGATGGATGGTTTGCAAAGCCTCCAGAGGAGGCAGTTTCACAAGGTTCCATATGCACGTTTCATTGGATTGGAGTTAAAGTAGGGGAGGAGTTTGTGCTAGTAACATTTGCAAAATTTCCTCTATTTTCCCAGCAAACTATTTAGTCTGACAAAAAGCTTGAGATGTGAATTACAGTGTATTAATTAGGACTAACAATGTATCAGTTCAAGGGTGAAGTCCTGGCCCCATTCAAGTCAATGGGAATTTTGCCATTGATTTTAGTGGAGCCAGGATTCTACCCCAAGTGTCTCTGCCAGTTTCATTCAGGGTACACTGTGCGGGAGGGTCCTTAGATGTAAAGTCCACTAAGACAATGGCAGCCAGGGAAATGCACTGGTTGAGCCCATTCCTGCTGCAGCCTCTGTCCCCTTATGGAGCCCCAGAGGAACCCTCAAGGGGATTATTGGTGCAAATTCTCCATGATGTCACTTGGCGGTGGATCCTGTTCAGGGTAGAGTGCCCCATGTTGGCAGAGCGAAGTTTAAATTACACCTCCTTGTGCCAGCAGGACAAATCTAGCGCTTACTCTCCAGCATTCACTAATTACAAGTAGGTGCTCTATACAGAGCATCCCACATCCACCAAGCAAGGAGTGCATGAGAGGCACTGGAGAGAATGAATAGTTTCTTGTTATGGTTGAAGAGTTACTGATAATGAAATAGACTTTCAGTGAGAATAGAGCAGAAATTTACCATAGTCACATTTTGGCCTTTTAAAACTGATCAGGAGGATGACCTCATCAAGCTAAGAATGTCTCAAGAGCAGGGACCTGTTACCCATGTGACATGGGCTGTCTGCTGTAAAACACCAGGCACATTTGTGGAGCCATATAAGATAAAAAAACAAAATAGCAGTTATGATTGTTCAAATGGAGGGCCTGAGCTTGCTTTGATTAAGGACAGTGGGAACTTTGTCATTAGCTTTAGTAGAAGTTCTGGGTCTCAAGACTTCTATTACAGTTAGTTCTAGAGGCACTTACAAACTTTGGGACACCATCTCAGGCTCTGCACATCCTAGTGTAAACCCCTGGGGGGTCTCATCAGAATTTTCACCCCTGAATGTTTTTCAAAGACGTAACCAACAAAAATCTCTTATTTGACTTTTTCAATGCAGGGAAAGCTTCAGATGTGGGTGGATGTTTTCCCCAAAAGCTTGGGACCTCCTGGCCCTCCCTTCAACATCAATCCTCGCAAAGCAAAGAAGTGAGTAGCTGTGCATTGATTGTGCATTGGACCTAGGTGTACTTAGCCAATTCACTCCCTCCCCCCAATATGTTTTCTCTCAGATACATCATGCGGGTGATTATTTGGAACACAAAGGATGTCATTCTGGATGAAAAAAGTATCACTGGGGAAGAAATGAGTGACATCTATGTGAAAGGGTAAGGCGTCCATCCTCTGACCTGCTCACATGAGGGTATTTAATGAAATCTTTAAAATGTCAACCTTATGTCCGGGTCCCAAGGCAACTGCCTGTGCTCAGCGGCTGGCTGCTAGCAAGTGCAGGCTGGACACTGTGTGCACTGGGGACTGTGAGCGGAACGGCGCAGACCGGGAGTGCGCATGTGGCTCACAGCGGCCCGGCAGTGAGAGCGGCTGACCGGAGCACTTCCAGGTTCCAGTTGCTGCCAGACTATTGGAAGTGCTGGACAACTGGATGCCAGACAATTGGAGTTTTACTGTATTAGGGATATGCAGCTTCTTGCACCACAGCTACCACTAAGTACTAATAGGATATTGGATAGATGGACCAATGGTTTAATTTAGGATGGCAATTCTTATATATGTGTTTATACTGCTGGAATGGGGCCACACTGAAAGTGCCAAAAATCTGCGTATCAGTCTCTAGCATTTTGCAACACAAATCCTATAGCTTATGTTTGTAATCACTGCAAAGTATACAATCACTAATAAGGTTAGTGCATACCGCTAAGTATATTTGCATTTTAATTTCAGCTGGATGCCTGGCAATGAAGAAAATAAGCAAAAAACAGATGTGCACTACAGGTCCCTGGATGGTGAAGGGAATTTTAACTGGAGATTTGTTTTCCCCTTTGAATACCTTCCAGCTGAGCAACTCTGTCTAGTTTCCAAAAAGGTGAGTTTCTCTAGAGTTCAGAATAAAGAATTCATGTACTCATTAGTCTGTAATAAAGCATTCAGAGCGAAATTCTGTCCTCAACAATATTTAGCCATTAGTGTTATATGTGCATAGTTGAGGGCACAACTGAGCCATGTAAGTTATTTGCACCATAAGGGACCTATGCTCCTACTCAAGCAAACTGCAATTGAGCTCAATGGCTACAAATCCGTTCTTAGTTACAGAGATGCAGCTCCCCGCCCAGTGGGGAGTTTTCTGTTGGCAAGGAGGGCAGGATTGGGTTCTAAAACTCAAATGAAATCTGCTGATAAGATCAGGATGCTACTTTGCATTTCAATTGATAACACATTAAAGATGTTTTTAACAGAAATTATTTTACTCTTAGGAGCATTTTTGGAGTCTTGACAAAACAGAATTCAGAATCCCACCCAAAGTGATCATTCAGATATGGGATAATGACAAGTTCTCCTTGGATGACTACCTGGGTATGACTTTCACAGCTAAAAATTATCATCACTATAAAGTGAGAGCTCACAAATGAATATTTGCAAGTTACAGCAGAAAGGCCAAATGTTCATATGGAGTTCCATCAAGTGTCCATTTGTTCATATATAAGTTTGTATGTTAATACTCCTTGTGTATACATTTTTGTACACAAAAAATTCTGCAGGTAAATCATTCATCTAAAATTGTATTGTGAAGATAAATGTTGGCCAGGCAACTTGTGCATGAAAAGTTGCATTGCATACAAATGGAGGCAGATCTGGGACCCTCTGAAAATATAGCCCTTTATTTTCAGAGAGTTCAATTCAGGAGGAGCGGTGATTTAATTAAGATTGTCTTTTTCAGGATCCTATATCTCAGTGTTGGTAATTTCCTGCTTAATAATGTCAGCATTTCTTAACTATTTAACATGCTGAGAAAGAATCAGGCTCTCTTTGTGCAGTGCAAAGTATACCTGGCTTCCTTAACAGAACTATTCCCCCACACTTAGATATATGTGAATTCTGATCTGAATTTTGCTCTTGAACCTAGTTGAATTTTGAGGCCAGATCCTGGATTGCACAGAATATAGATCAGGAGATGTCATGAAAAGCATCATAAAGCTTAGTCTCCAATTCCGTCAGTACACTGCTCAGAGATGTCTCCTCTGCAGTTTATTAGATTCACGCTCAGGATGCTCTGAATTTATGCTGTGTTGCAAACAGCTACTAGGAGCTGTAAACACGACTGACAACTGGCTTTGTCACTCTGCTAAAGTAACTAACATATATAATTAAATATCAGAAATGTGTGTATGAGGTTGTTTTATTGAGTGTATTTTTTCTTTAATTTTGCCCTGTGAGTTTTACTGATAGCACCAGTTTAAGACCAACAGAATGTGGTTGGGGTTCCCACAGAGCTCTTACTTCTCAGACGTGCACTTTAGTCAGGCCAACAGCATCCTTGCTATTCTACTCATGGCTTATTACAAAGAGAAATTACCATATATACCCTATGTCTAATATTGTTTTAGCTGCACAGAAGATATGTCCATAGGGGCCTATATTGAAACCAGAAAACTCCACTCTGCTGTCTGGCCAGCTGTGTTATGCAGAATGCTTTTCTCTTTCATTTTCTCTGGTAGGTTTTGTTGAACTTGATTTACACAACACAGTTATCCCAGCAAAAGTTCCTGAAAAATGCAATATAGACATGATTCCAGAATATAAGGCAAGCAACTCTGTCAAGGCTCCCAAGACTGTCTCACTCTTCGAACAGAAATCCATGAAGGGATGGTGGCCGTGTTACACAGAAAAGGATGGCTCACGTGTTTTGGCTGTATGAATATTTCCTTGTATAAAGTACCTCATGTGTTATGCTTACTGACAGCCCTTCTGTTTTTTTTTTTAATTATACTAGAGCTCCCCTTCAGCTGAGCTCCTTTGAAGAGATATGAATAGATTTAGTGGTCATTAAGCTTTCAAGCTTATAGACAAATGGACCAATTGACCATTGGGAGTATTAATACATGTGGGCTGTGTCTACATTGGCACCCCTTTCCGGAAAAGGGATGCTAATGAGACACTTCGGAATTGCAAATGCCGCCGGGGGATTTAAATATCCCCCGCGGCATTTGCATGAACATGGCTGCCGCTTTTTTCCGGCTCGGGGTTTCGCCAGAGAAAAGCTCCAGTCTAGACGGGATCTTGCGGAAAATAAGCCCTTTTCCGGAAGATCCCTTATTCCTACTTGAAAGGAATAAGGGATCTTCTGGAAAAGGGCTTATTTTCCGCAAGATCCCGTCTAGACTGGCGCTTTTCTCCGGCAAAACCCCAAGCCGGAAAAAAGTGGCAGCCATGTTCATGCAAATGCCGCGGGGGATATTTAAATCCCCCGCGGCATTTGCAATTCTGACTGGTCTCATTAGCATCCCTTTTCCAGAAAGGGGTGCCAATGTAGACACATCCACAGAGTATTTGGAAGATTTGCTTGATGGGGAAATTATTCCTTTTAAAATACTTTTGAACAGTTTTAGTATTTAATTTTAAAGTACTTTTTAATCTCAAGTAGAATTTAAAAAAATAAGCTACATCATTCTGGTTATGTCCCCATTAAAGCCACTTGAGTTATTCTGGGGATGAGTTTAGCTCTTATGTCTCACTTGAAGTAGTTGGCTTCTTTGCACATTTGGAGTACAGGAAGGAGAAAGCCTGAAACAAAAACTTTTTATGACATTGCAAATATAATTTGTATTTAATGAAGCAGGACTATTTGCCTGAGCATCAGGCCAATAAAATTTTGAAGGTCACTAACTACACCTGCCTCGTGAGGAACTATTTTTATCACTATTTAGCTGTGTAAAGGTGGCTAAGGGTGATCCTGCAAATGTTTACACACATGAGCAGCTTTATATGGTAATAGTAACACTGAACTCACAAGATTACTCATATAAGCAAGGTTTTGTAGGCTCAGGCCTTCAGAATGTATGTTGACACTGACCTCTGCTGATTAGATTAGAATATCAGACTTTTTCAAATGTATCTGATTGCTTCTTCCTAATGACTTGCTTATAAACCCTAATACTGGGATGAGATAGGTGATGAAAATAAAACTATTTACCAAAACTGATTTTTAATGTTCCCAGAAGCCTTAGAGAGGCTGAGATTTTTATTAATTATGAAAGGACATTGACCTTGGCTTGCCATTGGAAGAAAAGTGGAATTCTTTCCTTCACGTTATGAACAATACATTTTGCAGTAATGAACCAAACATGTAACTTGGAATCAGAACGGGGGTTGGATTCCGAAGCGCATGCTGTATGTGTCTCCATTGTTTACACCAGATTGGTATCATGTTGTAACAGTGTCAGAATCCAGAAACACATTCTGAGGTAACAATTGGAGAAAATATGAAGTGGGAGCTTATCCAAAGCAGTACAAAGAGATTTAAAGCCAAACAAACCCATTACGTGCTGTTTAGGTAAAATGTTTATTTGCGATGTCCTTTGTTTAACATGTCTTGATTTACTGAAGGGTAAAGTTGAGATGACTCTGGAAGTCCTCAATGAAAAAGAGGCTGATGAAAGGCCGGCTGGTAAAGGAAGAGATGAACCCAACATTAACCCCAAGTTAGACCCACCAAAGTAAGATATTTTTTTCTTTAGTTACTTTGAAGAATGCTGTGACACCCACTTACAAATTACAAAATATTGTTTATGAAAGCCACATTTGACAAATGATGCTTCAGATGTCAGCTGTAATTTGCCACACTTTGTATATATATGCCAAATTTTTTTCTCTCTTAGTTTTTTCCATATGTATTAGAATAAAAATGCAACATGTTTTCTGTATAGATGTGCAAATTTAATGAAACTGTCTTTGTACTAATTGCCTTTTTTCAACTCCATATAGTTAATTATTAATTGAATTGCATTGTGTTCTCAGACTGAAGTATTTAAAACTCTCTATTTGTTAACGTGATGAATATTGTTTCTTTCAAACTGCAGCCGACCAGAAACTTCCTTCCTTTGGTTCACAAATCCATGCAAGACAATGAAATTTATTGTGTGGCGCAGATTTAAATGGATTTTCATAGGCATTATCATCCTACTGATTGTAGTCTTGTTTCTGGCGATACTCTTATATTCACTGCCGGTAGGCATTTTAAAATGTTCCTCTGTTGTTCTTCAACTGTAACATAACTCTGGCTTTATTTAAGATTAAATCCAGGATCTTGCCCTGAACTCTTTATTCAGTCAAGAATAACTATTGATTCTCTTATAGTGTGGAGTGCAGACCCTTACATCTAAAACTTCTTAACATTTAATACTTTTCAACCTATTGGTCAATTATTTATAACTAGGAGACTTACATGGCATTGCCTCGGTCCTTCAGGGCAGGGGGCTGGTAGTGTGGGTGGTGCAGGACTTAGGGCAGGGCATTGGAGATGGGGGGTAGGGAGTGCAGGAGGTTGGAGGTGGGGGGTTAGGAGAGGCTGGGGGAGGAAGTTGCATCCAACATGGGCCTTTTTTCACCCCCTAGCCCTCCTAGCTCCCAGAGGCCTTATTTCTCCCCCAACCCCTCCCGACCACCAGGAGCCTTTTTCTGCTTCTCCCTGACCTCCCCCCCAGACCTCCTGGCCACTAGGGGACTTTTTTTTCTCCTCCCTTCCCCTGGTACTGAGGTCAAGAGCCGTGACCGGAAGTATTTTGAGCAGTGGAGCTACTTACTCATTGTTGTGGCATGCAAGATAGTGGAGCCCCATTGAAGGTAGTGGCCAGGGGGCCAGGGCCGGATTAAGGGGGGGGCTAGCCTATGAGAGGCGCCTGATTGAAGTGGTAAGGGACGCCGCATGCCCAGGGGCGGGGCTGCGCATGCGCCACCCGCCTGCTGCCCGAGGCACAAGAATGGCTCCGGCCCGCACTGCAGGTGTCACAGCTGCCCCCAGTGGACACTCTGCAGGATAGCTCTCCACTGTGGGCTCACTGCTCCCAGTGGCCACTCTCATATCACGTCCCTCTGAACAACAACCCCTCCCTTTGTATGTTATGAAAAACTATCCTTTTCCTGGGGCTTCCAGTTATTCTGGCACAACCAAACCCTATCCTTGCTTTAAGTTAGGAGAAGAGGAAGTGCTTTTTAGATTGAATAATTACAAGAATGCAGATGGAAGAACATATTTTGGAGACTAGATTTCATTCTACTTTCATTTGAAATACAATACATTATAAGCTAGATCAAACAACTATGCAATAATTTATCACAACAGTTTTTTCACTAGAATAGTTATAACATACTCTGATCTGGTTTACTACTATGTTTGCTTTGTATAATGTATACATTTAAATGTCTAGCTTGTTTTTTTCTGCCTCTACTTATTGATTCTTTCTTCCTTTTTTCTAGAATTATATATCAATGAAGATTGTGAAGCCACTCTAAACAAAAGGATTTATTTTTATATTTTGAATAGCAATAGGCAGTTTTACATCAGCCTGTGGACCAAATTCAGCAAGGCTTGCTTGGTGGTTTGAACCTTGTTCTCTTATGTGTTGAACTAGGAAATAGATAAGGGATAAGAATTTAACCAAGGTTAGCCAAGGTTCACAAGGTCATGACTACTGTAAAAAGTCATGTTCCATTTATGTGTTGACTTTAATAACATCTGTATGTGATAAAATTCTGTCTTCCTGGCTTTTAAACTAGATTTTTCATAATTCACCAATTGGTCTTATTTTTTTTAATGGATACTTTATTTTTAGAATGATTTTCTACTGTCTGTTAACTTGGTTAAAAAAAAACAAACCAAGCACTACTTATTTTTGTATACAAGCAAACAGAAAGTGCAATAATGTTCTGCCATTGTATTTTGAAAAGTTCTCAATATTGCTATACTTAAAATCATTGTTAGAACACTGTACTTTACAATGTCTGAACATAGAAATGAAATAAAACAATCCTCAGTTACTATTTACTTTGTGTCAATTAGAGTAATTGTATTATAAAAATGGTTAAATACCTTATCAACAAAAGAGAGAAATCTCAAAACTTTACTATTTCTTGAATGCCAATGTGCTTGGCCCTGTGCAAACTCAAAGGAGGATATAAGCCTCAAGGAGTTTACAGTCTAGTAATCTTTAATTGGCATAATCCTTCTTGTAACAGATATCTTTATACTCATTTTTGGTAAAAATAAAATAGCGAACTCTGCTACTTTATTCATGTTCTTTTCCAGTCTTGCAATTCATTTTCTGATTAACTTATTGATGCAGATTTTCATTATTGTTCCTTAGAAGTAGAGCTGAACCTGAACTGGCACATCCAAATAGTTTGAAAGCCAGACCCAAACCCAGATATTAAATCTATGAGTTGAACTAAAAAACAAATTTCTGAATACCCTACCCTAATTCTAAAAATTAAAACTGTTCTACCTTGAACCCAGATCCAGACTGTGATTCAAGCATGTATTTATAGCAGGGCATAGTGGAACCGCACCTCTGAACATGCTCAAATGTTGGAAGGGTAAGACATCTGCATCTGAACCTATTTCAAAAATTTGTAGTGAAGTCCCATTTCTCCTTGCACCAAGACTTGTGCTGCTATTGAAGAGATGCCAATCACAGCTATAGGAATTAAAGCTTCTGTATTGAAAAATTTACTGTGTCTGCCACTGAGTATATCATCAACTGCAGTGTGTGTGTGTGTCAGTTTTCAGCAAAACTGGGCAAATGATATTGACTTAATTCCCATTGAAGAAAAGGGAGGAAGGTTAGTGCCTGAAATAAATTTCCAGAGTGTGGAGCAATACTGGCTGGGGTGAAATAACCTGCAGTCACCCTGTCAAAAAGTAATAGCTCCTTTGTTTTTGGTTGTTAAGAATCCTCTTAGAGTTTCAATCTATAAATGATACCTCAGAGCTGGAACTAATCACCTTCCAGATGGATTATTACTTCACTATTAACAAAATAACACTTTAGAAATAAGTGACAATTGCATCAGCTAATGTTTGATCATTTGTTATTAAAATATGTTTCAATCAATGCCAGAAATCTGACCGGATAAAAATCGCAGCAGGCTTGTTTTTCATTATAAGGCTAGAAACTGTGTTGCTTATAAGTATTGTAATTAGACAAGCATTTAAGAGTTATTTAAAGGTCAGCATTCCTCAGAAACAATTCTGAAATAGGGTAAGAGATCTGAACAATCCTGTGTACCTAGAATTTGAAGAGTGTCAGATATTGCCCTTTTTAGCTGACCCTTCTCCAGAGACACTCTTGGGCCAAGCACGCACTAGCCTGGCAGTTTCACTGCTATTAGGCAGATGTTATGAACAGCTTCAGAATTAGTCTTGTCTCCTGACCTGTCATTTAAAAAAAACCATATGGAGTAGGGAGCAAAAAGTTGCCCGCAACTGGGAAACTCGGTCATTAATGCAGAGAAAAGATTTTTAATAGAACTATACACAAATATTTGAGGCCTGCTAAAGCTGTCATGCATTGCTCCAGCAGCACAAGCAGTCTTAAGTTCAGCAGATTCTTCCCATACAGGGGAGATCCCCCAACAGTAGGGATGCAAGTTGGGGAACAGGAGTTTGGTTTGGGCATCTCTACTTCCCATCTATTTCAGGCTGCTGGAATCATCTAGTGGGTAATATAGGCAGCTGGGCAAAACATAGCGCAACCCTAAGGTTGTTCTACTTTGGGCTAAGGACCATCCTTGGCCAGCCCTAAGACTTCAGAGCAACCTCAAAGCACTATCTAGCCTTATAATCCCTCAAACACAAAGGCCCACAACCTCTTGTCTATTCTTTCAACACTGGTATTCAGGACAATTTATTTTGGAGCTGCTCTCACATTTTTCTTAAAATACTTAATTAGCTTTAGGGAAAACAAATAAATATGCACATATACACATCCAAATCATTTATCAGAAGGGTAGCCGTGTTAGTCTGAATCCCTGATTGAATTGACCTCGTTATCTCTAGCCTTGCTCTTGATTGGAACTCTTTTCTTATGCTTGTATATTTATACCTCCCCCTGGAATTTCCACTACATGCTTCTGATGAAGTGGGTCTTTGCCCACGATAGCTTATGCTCCAATAAATCTGTTAGTCTATAAGGTGCCACAGAACACCTCATTACTTATCTAAATCATTGTAATTTATGTACTGCTAGCTAGTATCGTAGAATAGGGTTGGAAGAGACCTCAGGAGATCATCTAGTTCAACCCCCTGCTAAAAGCAGGACAAAATGTGATACAACTATCACGTTTCATAGCAGACTTAGGGTATGTCTACACTACAAAGTTAATTCGAACTAACAGACGTTAGTTTGAATTAACTTTGATAGGCGCTACACACGCGAACCGCTAGTTCGAACTTAATATTGTGTCCATCTATAAAAAGGGGAATAAGAACAACCCAGGAAACTACAGACCGGTCAGTTTAACGTCTGTCCCAGGGAAGATAATGGAGCAGGTAATTAAGGAAATCATATACAAACACTTGGAAGGTAATAAAGTGATAGGGAATAGCCAGCATGGGTTTGTGAAGAACAAGTCATGCCAAACTAATCTGATAGCTTTCTTTGATAGGGTAACGAGCCTTGTGGATAAGGGAGAAGCGGTAGATGTCATATACTAGACTTTAGTAAGGCATTTGATACGGTCTCGCATGATATTCTTATTGATAAACTAGGCAAATATAACTTAGATAGGGCCATGATAAGGTGGGTGCATAATTGGCTGGATAACCGTAGTCAGAGAGTTGTTGTTAACGGTGCTAAATCCTGCTGGAAAGGGATAACAAGTGGAGTTCCACAAGGGTCTGTTTTGGGACCCGTACTGTTCAATATCTTCATCAATGACGTAGATATTGGGATAGAGTGTACGCTTATTAAGTTTGCAGATGATACCAAACTGGGTGGGGTTGCAACTTCTTTGGAGGATAGGGACATAATTCAAAATGACCTTAGCAAGTTAGATAAATGGTCAGAGGTAAACAGGATGAAGTTTAATAAAGAGAAATGCAAAGTGCTCCACTTAGGAAGGAACAATCAGTTCCATACATACAAGATGGGAAGCGACTGTCTAGGAAGGAGCATGGTGGAAAGGGATCTAGGGGGTCATAGTGGACCACAAGTTGAATATGAGTCAACAGTGTGATGCTGCTGCAAAAAAAGCAAATATGATTCTAGGTTGTATCAACAGGTGTGTTGTAAGCAAAACTCGTGAAGTCATTCTGCCGCTCTACTCTGCACTAGTTAGGCCTCAGCTGGAGTACTGTGTCCAGTTCTGGGCGCCACATTTCAAGAAAGATGTGGAGAAATTGGAAAGGGTACAGAGAAGAGCGACAAGAATGATTAAAGGTCTAGAGAACATGACCTATGAAGCCAGGCTTCATGAACTGGGCTTGTTTAGTTAGGAAAAAAGAAGATTAAGGGGGGACATGATAGCGGTTTTCAAATATCTAAAAGGGTGTCACAAGGAGGAAGGAGAAAATTTGTTCCTTTTGGGTTTGTGAGGACAGGACAAGGAGTAATGGGCTTAAAGTGCAGCAAGGGAGGTTTAGATTGGACATTAGGAAAAAATTCCTAACTGTCAGGGTGGTCAAATATTGGAATAAATTGCCAAGGGAGGTGGTGGAATCTCCCTCTCTGGAGATATTTAAGAACAGGTTAGAGAGACATCTGTCAGGAATGGTGTAGACGGAGCTTGGTCCTGCCTTGAGGGCGGGGGGCTGGACTCGATGACCTCTCGAGGTCCCTTCCAGTCCTATGATTCTATGATTCTATTGGAGCGCTTAATTCGAACTAGGTAAACCTCATTCCACGAGGACTAACGCCTAGTTCGAATTAACTAGTTCGAATTAAGGGCTGTGTAGCCACTTAATTCGAACTAGTGGGAGGCTAGCCCTCCCCAGCTTTTCCTGGTGGACACTCTGGGCACCACCAGGGAAACTCTTCTGCCCCCCTTCTGGCCCCGGAGCCCTTAAAGGGGTGTCCTCTAGTCCTTCTATTATGGGAACTAATGAAGAACTTTTCTTTATGCACCCTCTCCACACCACTCATGCTTTTATAGATCTCTATCATATCCCCCCTCAGTCTCCTCTTTTCTAAGCTGAAAAGTCCCAGGGTATGTCTACACTACCCCGCTAGTTCGAACTAGCGGGGTAATGTATGCATACCGCACTTGCTAATGAAGCCCGGGATTTGAAACGAGGAGTACCAGTAGTTCGGAATAGGCACCCTAGTCCGAACTACCTAGTTCGAGCCCCGTGTAGCCGCGCTACACGGGGTTCGAAGCAGCGGGGATTTAAAAATGGCGGCTCCCCGCTTATGCTAATGAAGCCCGGGAAATTCAAATCCCGGGCTTCATTAGCAAGTGCGGTATGCATACATTACCCTCCTAGTTCGAACTAGGAGGGTAGTGTAGACATACCCCCCGTCTCTTTAGCCTCTCTTCATATGGGACCTGTTCGAAACCCCTGATCATTTTAGTTGCCCTCCCCTCTCCCACCTCCTTTTCCCAGTCTCCCCGAGTTTTGTTCAATAAAGAGAGTTTCTATTTTTGAACACACGTGTCCTTTATTTTGTACATCAGGAAGGGGGGCTAGGGAGGAGTAAGTGGAAGGAGGTGAGGGAGGAATGGGGCACGAACCTCCGATGGGGAGGACTGGGCTGGCTCTGCGGGCTCCTCGGGGTGGAAGCTCTCCTGCAGCCCCCCGATTGACCCCCCCCCCGATGGCAGCCTGCGGCAAGTGCAGCCGGGCTGATGGCCGAGTGCTGTGATGTGCCAAGTGTGGGCAATCAGGGCATTCCAAGCCAGGACTGCTTTGCAAGCGGGGAACCCCTGAGAACTGTCTGTCCAGGGTGGGGATCGGGTCCCTTTAAAGCACAGCCCTCGGCTAGCCTGAGACAGCAGCTCCACGCTCTAAGTCCTAATCTGATGCCCTGCCAGCACTGCTTCCGGCCATCCTTAACCTTGGTTCAGGGTCCACTCAATGTGGACATGCTAGTTCGAATTAGCAAAATGCTAATTTGAACTAGTTTTTAGTTCTAGATGCACTAATTCGAATTAGCTTAGTTCGAATTAACTAATTCGAATTAAGTTAGTTCGAATTAATGCTGTAGTGTAGACATGCCCTTACTCAGCCCTGGCAAGTCAGAGGAAAATGAATCCCTAGATGAGGGATCAGAGGAGGCAGTGAGGCCCTGGGATTTTGGGGTAGGTGGCCCAGGGAGTCATAGGGGGGCTAGAGACTAAAGCCACAAAGCCAGAGTCCAGGGCTAGAGCAAGAAGCCACACACCAAGAACTTGCACCCACCACCCCAGTGCTGAAGCCCATACCCGGCACCCCATTGCCCTGGGGAAGGTGGGGAACTCATCACGTGCCTGCTCCTCCACTGTTGTGCTCCAGTTGTGTCCACAAGAGGCAGAGCCAAAGCCCTGCAAGTGGCCCTAGCAACCAACACCAGGGAGGGGCACCAAGGAGACACCACTGCTTTGCCCCTCCCCCTCCAATTACACCCAGAAGACTGTGGTCTCAAGAAAAGCCCCTCATAGCTGCAGGCAGTCACAGTGGCTGCATTTGAGAAATGCTGATTTCAGTCTCAGTCAAGTTGCTGACACTAAGGAGCAAAGAATCCCATTTCCACTCAGCCCAGGTCCTCTTCCACTCAGGGCCTATAGCTGTACCACCCTCTATACAGGCATGGACCCAACCAGTTGTGAGAATACTACAGGCTGGACCTCCCTCACTGGTCCAGAACAAGAGAGTTTACCGGACCAGAGGAAATCAGGCCTCCAGGCTCCTAGGGAAGCACCAGTCTCCCCATTGGGCTCCCCTCCCAAGCCACCGGGGTCCGCTGCTCTTCCCCTGCTCCCCTCCTGCCAGTCCCATTTGCCCTGCTTCTGTTGGCTCTGCGGGCTCTTCTGTCGCTGGCCCCGCCAAATCCGCCATCTCTGCAGGCTGCCAGCCCACTGGCCCGGCTCCACTCCTGCCACAAGTAGGGCTCTCTGGTCCAGAGAGGTTCGTCCTGTACTAATAATAGATATGCAGCCCATCTGAAGGCACCAGCCATTGCTGGACTTGCTATCTACAGCAATCAGTAAATAACCCCCTAACTGCCACTTCCATCTCATCACTGCACAGAACATCTGTGTTAAAGGAAGACAGACAAGAAGGAACTAGAGCACTAGAGATGCAAAATGAGAACTGAATCCATCAGTCTATAGGTATGAGATAACATGGAAGATCTCTCTTCAGCGATATCAGCAACACAGCCATTGCCAGCAAAAATATTCTGGTCTGTGAACTGATTGCCATTCTCTCATTTTCTAAGTCAGATTGCAAGGCTTATTTCCCAGAGAAAATGTCTGGATCCAAGATGGCCTGTGCAGTTTAAGAATTGAAACTGCCCGGTGTGTTTTCACACAGCATTCTCAGGGTCTGGGCAAAGTTAAGAATTGAAAGAAAAGCCGGCTAAAACTCCATCTGTGCAAGAACAATACAGAGGTGAGGGTGGCAGGTGGACAATAATATTTTGTAACAACGCCCAAAACAAATCTCTCCAATCACAGACATGTGCCTCAAGAACATCAAGGTACTATGTAGTCTCAGGAGTCTTCTGGGTTATTCGCTGCTTTTATGAGCGGTCAGGGCTGTTCCTAGTGGGGCATGAAGCCCAGATCAACCCCACCCCAAGTTCCACCTGGCCCTCTCCGTGCTCCATCCCCATCCCACCCTCACTCCTCCCTTTTCCACACACCCTTCCCCTGTTCCACCTCCTTATGCAGCTATTGCTCTCCTTCTGCAAAGCGATAGCTGCATACGGTCCGAGAGACATGACCCAGGGTTACCTGGAGGGCCTGTGCTGGCAGCGAGGGTTGCTCCCTCCCGCCACCATTTGCTGGAACAGTGGAGTGGAGCAATGCAGCATCCTGTTCCACTCCACCACCATCTCCCAGCCAGGTCACTCCAAACACGCTTTGGTGCACATGAAAAAATGTATTCTGCACATGGATGGAAAAGATGAGAGGGAACATTGCTTATGGGCACAAATGAATGTAGCAACCAAAAATACCTTCAACTGATTCAGCTTCCCAACTGGGAGTGTGATTTGTGATTTCTTGTTAGCTGCTAATCTAGCCATAGGGATCCATGTGTTTGTCTCCTCCAAATCTGACTACTGCAATATGCTCTACCAGATTAACAGTTACTACCATGAAGAAACCCCAGCTAGTATGGCCTGTCTTTCATCCCATACAAGGAGATAATACATTATCCGTGTTCTCAGCACTCTGTGATGATGCCTGATCCACATTCATTACCTGATTAGGCCTTCTTGGCAGCTGGCTGGTAGGGTGAAACGCCCTTCTCCAAGAGCTTGCAGTGACCATTATTCTGACCATTTTCTCAGCAAAATACAAGCCCTCATTCTCTACACCATCTTTTTCATAATAACTTTCCTGAGGCTGTCAAATAGAAAGTATCCAAATGCCCAACTTTACCCCCACACAGGTCTCAGCATGACGTGAGACAAAGGGGTAGAAAACAGTCTCCCAAATGGATTGTTTAGTCTGTCTACTCTTCTTTGTGCTGCCAATGTACATTACGTTTAGATTAATGAGACAGAACATGCAAGGAAGACCCATGATGCGGCCCAAAGAGGAGAAATGGCACTTAAAGTGGTTTGAGTAAAAACAAAAAAACGAGAACACCACCACACTCTGATGATCTTGCATTTCTTCAGTCATCCACAAGATGTCATTGTTAGTATCATGGTTTCACGGACATCTTCGGGGAGGGGGGGGGGGAGAGTCTACGTGTACTCAAACCCAAAATAAATGCCCAGGAATGCAGTGCAATTCCACATATGTGAAATGAGGTGCATCTAAAATTTAAGAAACTAAGTTCCAGCTTAAGACATATGCTTTAAGGCTTCTGTGGAAAGCAAAGCCGTTAAATCTTCTGTTGTAAAGAAGCAGTTATATGAGGTCCAGCGGAGGAAAGAGCAGGAGGAAAGCCTGGCCCCATTGCAGACAGACAGAGTTCTGCCACTGACATTAATGGAGTCAGGATTTCAATCTCAGTGTCATTAGAAGCCTAAATATTTATTAACAACCTGAAAGCAGGGTGAATAATGAGATGGCTGCATTCACTGATGAATGAATGGACATTTGTGGCTCCTTAACAGCTAGGAATGATGATAATATCTAGCTCCTATAAACTACATTTTAGTTGGTGATCCCAGAGTGCTTTACAAAGATGGGCAGTGTCATGCTCAAGCTCATGCAGCAATGCTTGAAACAGAACTCAAGTCCCCTGAGTCCCAGCGCAGTGCATTATCCTCCATGCTAGATGTCTTCCAAATCGGGAAGGTCCTAGCAAAGCCATGTAAGTGACAATATGACAGCAGCTTCACTTAACTGGAGACACGTGGAAGGTGAAGTACTTTTGGGGGAGGAAAGGAAATGAACACTTGAAAACACTAAAGGGATGCATTTTTAACAGCTCAGGGAAGGGCTTTGTGCCACTGACCTCAGCTTAACATGCTTCAGAAAAAAGTTAATAAGGGCTTATATTCCATTGAGAGAGAGAGATAAAAACAGGAGATATTAGAAAGCTATTGTACCAATTATTGGGTTAGCAACACTGCATGTACTGTAGTCAGTATTGTCACAAGAACTCCAAAAAGACATATTACAAAAAGAGTAAGGGCTCAAAGAAGGGGGAACAACAATTAGTGGCATGGAGGCATTGCAAAGCTTTACTACAGGAGAAATTAAGAGATCATGACTATTTTTAGCCTGGGAAGTAACAATGTAAGAGGAGAAGATAGCAAAATAATATCTGACAGAAAACATACCTCCTTATTTTTTCCCATTATAGAAAATAAAACAAAACCAAAACCACAAGGAATACAAACTAAAAGGTAAAAATAAAACAGCTTGAAGGAGACATATGGTATTGCAAAGGTTAATTAACCTGTGGAACTCACTTGCACATGGTATTATTGAGAATTATTCTGTAAAGTTTTAAAAACTACATCTGCAGTTACACTAGTTAGATGAATATTACAAGTCCCATCAATTCTTACACTTCAAAAAAAGAAGAGGAGTAATCCCCAGCAGGAAGATATTCCATGAAAAAAAGGGTATTATTTTTCACAGTACATATTATTGCACAACTAGAAGTACTGGTATTTTTCATCTTTAAAAGATCCTGCATTGACTACTCTCGCTACATGTGTTGAGCTACATAGACCATTGGCATGCTCTTTTGTTTTACAAATCAAAGACATCAAATACATTTTTGTGAGGGTCAAATTTCCTTTTTAACGATGGTCCATGGACAGGGACAAGCATGTAAGGAAACACAGAAGCTCTCCCCCAGACTCCAGTGGAAGCACAAGATCAAGGGTAGAATATAGCCTGTATGTATTCACCAAACTTGTCAGGATTGTTGTTATTTGCTAAGTTGAATTCAGCATTGTTCATTACAGAAAATATGCTCATCTTGTTCTGCATTGCCACAGCACCTACCACAATACACAAGAGCTCCTAGACAAGCCAGTAACAGAAATAATACCATCAGTATCCCCTTTCTGTTTCCCTCCTCCTTCTCTGTCTTTGTACCACTCCTCTTTTCTTCATTCTGCACATTCGTCTCTGCAGCAACTCATAATTTCCCCTCTTTCATGAGCTTCAGTATAACCCTCTTACTCATGTCACTTGATAAAAATGATCAATAAAGAAAAAATTTACGTCACCATTCAGCTTCAAAGTCAACACCACCAGTGAGATTGAGGTAGGTGTGTTTCTCCCCCTGATTGTTGTTTTAGGCTGCATGTATACTTAGAAAGACAACGCAGCATCAGTTACACTCAGCTCACATTCATTTTTTTAAATTTTATTTTGCAACCATGCAGGCTAGTAACCTGCTTAAAAAAATTTCAAGTTGAATTCTGCAGCTGCCACCTAAGCCACAAATACATCAAATGCTCCAGATCTGTCTGTGGCAAAGTGTTTTACATACCTCTCATGGTATGTCTACACTGCCATCCTAGTTCGAACAGGGGTGGCTAATGTAGTCATTCGAACTTGCAAATGACGCCCGGGATTTAAATATCCCGGGCTTCATTTGCATGTTCCCGGGTGCCGCCATTTTTAAATGCCCGATAGTTCGAACTACCTGCCCGCGGCTGCACGCGGCACGGGCTAGGTAGTTCAAATTAAAGCTCCTAATTCGAACTACCGTTACTCCTCCTGCAATATTCAGATATCTGGGTTCGAATAACTCCAATAACTCCTGCAATGAGGAGTAACAGTAGTTCGAATTAGGAGCTTTAATTCGAACTACCTAGCCCGTGCCACGTGTAGCCACAGGCAGGTAGTTCAAACTACCGGGCATTTAAAAATGGCAGCGCCCGGGAACATGCAAATGAAGCCCGGGATATTTAAATTCACGATATTATTTAAATATTTGAATATTTAAATTATTCGAACTAGGGTAGTATAGACATACCTTCATATATCATCCTACTAAGTAATTCCCTATTACAGAGAGTTGTTTCAAGATCCTACACACCAAAAACATTCTACTAATAAAACCTCATTTTAATGAGTTAACTGAGACTTATTTTGGTCTTGATGCTGCAAACACTTACACGTGTGCCTAACTTCACTCAGATGAATCTGTAACAATAAGCACATATGCTAGTGTTTGATAGAATCAGGACTTCAGGTTCTCAACTGACACTTAGCCTATATGGGGCAGATTTCATCCTCCAGCAGTAACTTAAACAATATTGCTATCTTGTTCTTGATAGACCATCAAAATTAACATTACTCATCAAGACATCCTATTTTAACAGTTATTTAGACATATTTTAGGATTAACTAGAATGGGAAGACTGAACTAAAAGTAAAATTAAAGACTTCTTAAAGTGGTTCAAAATTCATTCTAAAATAGTGAGAAACAAATTAATTAATGTTAAGAAAACTAAAGTTATAAATTATTTAGCAAGACTCCAACAGCTGTGTGGTTCTTCAGTAAGAGAACTAAGCTGCTGCAGCAGAATTTAGCACTTTGCATTGCCCTTTTGTAATGGGGAGTTTCTGGACATTCTTTTACACCGGAATTTACTATCTCTACTCCAGGCTACACAAAGTATTGGTTTCAACTAATATAATTAGCAAATATTCAGATATCTGGGTTCCAATAACTCAGTACTGGTAGCCAGGCAAATTAGTTCCTACATTTAAGGTTTTATATCCTGATTTATAGAATTCCTCAGCACATGTGGGAGTCCAAATGGAACTTTAGTTACTCTTTATGCCTTTGGAAAATCTAGCCAGTAGCTCACTCTGTGTACCTGACACCCAAGGTCTGGAATCATCAACCCCTGAATAACTGGTCAGTTTCAATGGGGGCTTTTTTGTTTGTTTGTTTGTTTGTTTGTTTGTTTGTTTGTTTGTTTGTTTTGTGGTAAAAACTAAAAGTTCCTGTTCGGGATCCAGGTGCAAACTGATAACACTTTAACCATACCCATTAGACTTATCTTGCTGGGAATATTTAAATTCACTACATAAATTTCCTGTTCTCAGATAAGGGCCTGCATTTTTGCTCTTTTTACAATTTTAATTTCACAGTCTACTCACAAAAGAAAAGCCTGTAAGGTGAGAAGGAGGAGAAACGGGGATGCCTATGAAACAAAGTTAACTGAAAACTTCAGATAGTGGTTCAGACCTTCAGTAGTGTAAATCTTCAGAACTCCTTGGAGCAATCCCAATTTATTATAGCTGATGACCTGGCCCAGAGATTTGAGTGTAATTTCTTGCCTCCCGGTATCATAAATTAAAATGATGATGACCCCATTGTCTTATGAAAGTAAAAAAAAAAAGTAAGGTGATTTCCAGGTAGAGGTTATCAACTTTGCTGTCTATGTTTATTACTTCACTTGCATAAGTGTGTATGTGTTTAAAGTTAAAAATAAGAGGCTCCACCCATCCTGCTCTGATGCACCCAATGCGTAAGTGTTAACCTGCAAAAAACCTACTTTAATAAAAGTTGCTCCAATAAAATATATTACCTCATCCACCTTGACTCTCTAAACCTTGTCAGTGCATTTGAATAGCCAAACTGCCTCTGTCCTCCTGAAGCGTCCTCCATTTGCATTAAATAAAACACATTACAATAGAGAGAAAATAGACCTGAAATAGCTTATTTCCAAATGTAAGTGCTAAACTGATGACTACTGTTTTCATGCAAATGTGGCTACTCTTGTCCACTTGCATAAAACAAGAATGGTCTATTCTATTATCTATTCATTCAAAAAGAGGATGTCTTGGTCGGTAATGTTTTTTGATGAAAGACTATCAAGAACAAGATAGCTTCTCTCAGATGTGATAGGCAAGGAGGAGCAAATAAAAGTAACATGGAAATGGGAAGGTTCCAAAGCAAACATATCTGCAGAGTCAGTGCACTTTGCTCCCTGCAAGCCAGCACAAGATTCCAAGTCTGTTCCATCCACACTCTGGGAAGGAGAGGGTCAGAGAGATGGCATTTGGAAGCTACTCTAGTTGGCACAGTCTCCCTGCAGGAACATCTATTGTCTGCAAAGCCAATGTGAGTTAATGCTGCTAGCTCTGGCTCAAACTACTTATCACTCTGCTCTTTGTTCTTTTGTGAACACGTGTGAAAAAATCATCACAAAATCAGGATTATACATGTGATTTTTATTCATCTCTAGAGCTTGGCCACTCATTTAGCAACAAATTATTAGAAACCATATTTTAGTGTAGTCTTGCCATCTCTCAAATTTTATCAAAAGTCTCAGAGTATTTGGTGTTTGAACCTCAGCCTTCATTTTAAGATAGCAACAAGTAGTCTTGTGATACCTTAGGGTATGTCTACACTGCAAAGTTAAGTCGCAATAACAGCCGTTATTTCGAATTAACTTTAATAACGTCTATACACACAAGCCGCTATTTCGAATTAAATTCGAAATAGTGGAGCCCTTAATTCGAATTTGGTAAACCTTATTCTATGAGGAATAACACCAAATTCAAAATAGCTATTTCAAATTAAGTGCTGTGTAGACACTTAATTCGAAATAGGGGGCCTCCAGTCCTTCCTAGGGAGCCCTGGTGGCCACTCTGGACACAACCAGGAAAACTTACTCTCCTCTCCACCAGCACCGGAGCTATTAAAGGGGTAGACCATGGCCACAAAAAAGCGGCAGCCATTTTTATACTAATGAAGCACGGGAGATTTAAATCCCTGCTTCATTAGCAATTTTGGTATGTTTAATTTACATCCCTCTGGAGACATAGGGATGTAGTCTAGACATACCCACACTGTAATTAAGCTGAATCCCAGAGATACTATTTCTCTGTGTTTTAATCTGTTCTTTTTTCGGTTGCTTTGTAACACTTGCAACCAAATATGCTTTATCAATCTTTTTGTTTTGTTAATAAAAATCACCTTTTTTTAAGGTGATGATTTGATTCTTGTTTCCTGGAAGATAATAGGAGGTCTCCGTATGCATGCCTAAGACTGAGAGTTTTATCTGAAGAAGTGGGTTGTACCCATGAAAGCTCATGATACCATCTACATGTTTTGTTAGTCTTTAAGGTGCTGCTAGACTATTCATTGTTTTTTAAGACTGAGAGATCAGCTACATGAGAGTGCAGTTTATTTTTTATTTTTATTCCAGACTCTCCTATAAAAGAGTTGAGGCATACCCTCTGGAAGAAGTCTAAGTGCTTTCTTTCTGGGTTCAAGAAGAAAGGGTTTATTTCACTTGATGGAGGCAGCTTCCTTCCAAGGCAAGGGAATCTGAGGCCTTGGGGAGCTTTTAAGCAGAAGCCTACAGAAGCAAGATTTTTTAAGGTCTCTTGCAGGCCCTCACCTTTTGGATTAAGAGTGCTAGAGTGGGGAACAGTCTTGACACACACTAAGAAACCTTCAGTGCTCATGAGCAGGGGATTTACATAGACTAATTAATATGCATCAGATTAGTACACTTTACAAATCACATCCCTTGTAGTCTGCATTCTTGCTCCATGTGGCCAAGCCATGAAAGAAAAGCAACCATTTATGGTGTTTTTCCAGTGATCAGTGGATAAATACAAATTTCTCTCTCTCTCTTTTAACATGGGAAATTTTATTGGTGTTTATCAATTAAACCAAAAAAACAGAAGTCCTATAGATGTATTATTCATTTCCTGGGCATTTTTCAGGAGAAGTAGTGAGGAACATATGAATTGGGTCTAATCTCGAGGGAGATTAGAGAGGCTACCAAAATAAAGAACTCTATAATAATGGGGGATTTTAATTACTCCCATATTGACTGGATACATGTCACCTCAGTAAGAGAAGCAGAGATAAAATTTCTCAATGGCTTAAATGACTGCTTCTTGGAGCAGCTAGTGCACAAACCCACAAGGGGAGAGGCAATTCTCGATTTAGTCCTGAGTGGAGTGCAGGATCAGGTCCAGGATATAACCATTACAGGACCGCTTGGGAATAGTGACCATAATATAATAACATTCAACATTCCTGTGGTGGGAAGAACACCTCAGCAATCCAGCACCCTGGCATTTAATTTCAAAAAGGGGAATTACGCAAAAATGAGGAGGTTAGTTAAACAGAAATTAAAAGGCACAGTGACTAGAGCCAAATCCCTGAAAGCTGCATGGAAACTTTTTAAAGACACCATAATAGAGGCCCAACTTAAATGTATACCCCAAATTAAAAAACATAGCAAGAGACCTAAAAAAGAGTCACCGTGGCTTAACCACCATGTAAAAGAAGCAGTGAGGGACAAAAAGGTATCTTTTAAGAAGTGGAAGTCCAATCCTAGTGAGACAAATAGAAAGGAACATAAACACTGTCAAATCAAGTGTAAACATGTAATAAGAAAAGCAAAAAAAGATTTTAAGGAACAGCTAGCCAAAAACTCAAAAAGAAATAACAAAATGTTTTTTAAGTATATTAGAAGCAGGAAGCCTGCTAAAAAACCTGTGGGTCCCCTAGATGATCAAGCTATAAAAGGAGCAATCAAGAACGATAAAGCCATTGCGGAGAAACTAAATGATTTCTTTGCTTCAGTCTTCACGGCTGAGGACGTTGGGGAGATTCCCAAATCTGCACCGTCCTTTGTGGGTGATGAATCTGAGGAACTGTCCCGGATTGAAGTGTCATTAGAGGAGGTTTTGGAACAAATAGAAAAACTTAATGTTAACAAATCTCCGGGACCGGATGGCATTCATTCAAGGGGGTTCTAAAAGAACTTAAATGGGAAATTGCTGAGCTATTATCTGTGGTTTGTAACCTATCCTTTAAATCGGCTTCCGTACCTAATGACTGGAAGGTAGCCAACGTGACACCAGTATTTAAAAAGGGCTCTAGAGGCGATCCTGGCAACTACAGACCGGTAAGTCTAACTTCAGTACCGGGCAAATTAGTCGAAACAATAGTAAAGAATAAAATTGTGAAGCATGTAGAAGAACATAATTTATTGGACAAAAGTCAACATGGTTACTGTAAAGGGAAATCCTGTCTTACTAATCTGTTAGAGTTCTTTGAAGGGGTTAACAAACATGCGGACAAGGGGGATCCGGTAGATATAGTATACTTGGATTTTCAGAAAGCCTTTGACAAGGTCCCTCACCAAAGGCTCTTGTGTAAATTACATGGCCATGGGATAAGAGGGAAGGTCCTTTCTTGGATTGAGAACTGGTTAAAAGACAGGAAACAAAGGGTAGGAATAAATGGTAAATTTTCAGATTGGAGAGGGGTAACTAGTGGTGTATCCCAAGGGTCAGTCCTGGGACCAATCCTTTTCAACGTATTCATAAATGATCTGGAGAAAGGGGTAAGCAGTGAGGTAGTTAAGTTTGCAGATGATACCAAACTGTTTAGGATAGTCAAGACAGAAGCAGACTATGAGGAACTCCAAGAAGATCTCACCAAACTGAGTGATTGGGCAACAAAATGGCAAATGAAATTTAATGTGGATAAGTGTAAAGTAATGCACATCAGGAAAAATAACCCCAACTATACGTACAGTATGATGGGGGCTAATTTGGCTACGACAAATCAGGAAAGAGATCTTGGAGTTATCGTGGACAGTTCTCTGAAAACTTCGACACAGAGTGCAGCGGCGGTCAAAAAGGCAAATAGGATGCTAGGAATTATTAGGAAAGGGATAGAAAATAAGACCCAGAATATCTTACTGCCCCTGTATAAAACTATGGTACGCCCACATCTTGAATACTGTGTACAGATGTCGTCTCCTCAACTCAAAAAAGATATTTTGGCCTTGGAAAGGGTTCAGAAAAGGGCAACTAAAATGATTAGGGGTTTGGAACGGGTCCCATATGAGGAGAGGTTAAAGCGACTGGGACTTTTCAGTTTTGAAAAGAGGAGACTGAGGGGGGATATGATAGAGGTCTATAAAATCATGAGTGGTGTGGAGAGGGCTGATAAAGAAAAGTTATTTATTAGTTCCCATAATAGAAAAACTAGAGGACACCAAATGAAATTAATGGGTAGTAGGTTTAAAACTAATAAAAGAAAGTTCTTCTTCACACAGCGTGTAGTCAACCTGTGGAACTCCTTGCCAGAGGAGGCTGTGAAGGCTAGGACTATAATAGAGTTTAAAGAGAAGCTGGATAAATTCATGGAGGTTAGGTCCATAAAAGGCTATTAGCCAGGGGATAAAATGGTGTCCTTGGCCTCTGTTTGTCAGAGGCTGGAGAGGGATGGCAGGAGACAAATCACTTGATCATTGTCTTCGGTCCACCCTCTCTGGGGCACCTGGTGCTGGCCACTGTCGGTAGACAGGATACTGGGCTAGATGGACCTTTGGTCTGACCCAGTACAGCCGTTCTTATGTTCTTATGTTGGGATTATGGGCTTGATTCTATTATCTCTGAAATTAATGAGAGCCACTACACTGGCAACAGATCAGGCCCTACTGGAGAGGATCTGGGTTTATGATATAAGATTTGCCATTATGTTTTGGAATTGTGACTCCTAAATTAATATGAACATTCCAGCTTTTATGTGAATTTAATGTTGGTTTATCAAATGAAATTAATTAATAATCACATGCACACATTTCAAATAAAATCAAACTCACTGCAGCACGGTTTTAGCCTCAATTTCTTACCTTTGTGAGACATTCATTAGCCTCAGAAATCTTATTCCCAATTATTCCTTTCAGGAATTGCAAATATCTAACTTCAACAAAAAATAACTATCCCTATAAACTCAGTACTCTAGCCCATACTTAATATGATATTACTACTGCATCTAGAAGCACTAGCCCCCAAACATAGCACTTTGATCTGGGATAGTGGATCACAATTTAGATCTTATTAAATTCCCCCACACTGAATAACATACTGTCACTGGTAGAGTGTTCGACAATTTACATTACCTGCAGACACAAGCTTGTGCCAATTCAATTAAAGAAGATTAATTCCAGAATTGACAATGCATAAATATTTTCACATTACACCTGGTCTCATTGGCAGTACTCGCCCTATGACTGCCTTTAGAGGCGATAACATGTCTTTAGCTTCCCGGGAAGAAAGTGAAATTAAGAGGAAGGTGACAGAAAAAAAAAACATTGTGAATTATACACTCCACACAGTATCCTCCAATTCTGACCCTTTCTTTTTTTGTATTTACTTATTCAGACTCAATATTTCTTTTCTTTTTCTTTCTTTTTTCTTCCTCCTCCTTCCCTTTTGGCTTGTCAGAAATAAGAGAATGGGAAGAGGGGTGGAGTTACTCAGCACGGCCACTTTCAGACAATTCTCAGAGATCTCTTATAAAGATTTATTGAAATGGGACTGCATCCTGGCTTATGTGTAATTTCTGTACACTATTGCCTTGGAAGGTAGTAAAATGCCTGGGACACTACTGATTACATTTATTTTCATGAACGGAGACCTGGTAACTGACCACTGTCCGTAGACCTGAGGGCTGTGTCTACATTGGCACCCTTTTCCAGAAAAGGGATGATAATGAGACAAGTCGGAATTGCAAATGCCGCGGGGGATTTAAATATCCCCCGCGGCATTTGCATGAACATGGCTGCCGCTTTTTTCCAGCTCGGGGCTTTGCCGGAGAAAAGCGCCAGTCTAGACGGGATCTTTAGGAAAATAAAGCGTTTTTCCAGAAGATCCCCATTTCCTGATTTTAAGAGGAATGAGGGGTATGTCTACACTACCACCCTAGTTCAAAGTAGGGTGGTTAATGTAGTCATACGAACTTGAAAATGAAGCCCAGGATTTGAATTTCCCGGGCTTCATTTGCATAAAGCTGGGTGCCGCCATTTTTAAATGTACGCTAGTGCGGACTCCATGCCCGCGTCTACATGCGGCACAAACTAGATAGTTCGGAACTAGGCTTCCTATTCCGAACTATCTGTATGCCTCGTGGAACATACTCG
This sequence comes from Pelodiscus sinensis, assembly GCF_049634645.1. Classification (NCBI taxonomy): domain Eukaryota; kingdom Metazoa; phylum Chordata; order Testudines; family Trionychidae; genus Pelodiscus; species Pelodiscus sinensis. The sequence goes on from NC_134718.1 coordinate 42,179,767, forward strand.
TGGAACGAGGCGTACAGATAGTTCGGAATAGGAAGCCTAGTTCGAACTATCTAATTCGTGCCGCGTGCAACCGCGGGCACGGAGTCCACACTAGCGGACATTTAAAAATGGTGGCGCCCGGCAACATGCAAATGAAGCCCGAGAAATTCAAATCCCGGGCTTCATTTGCAAGTTCGTATGACTACATTAACCACCCTAGTTTGAACTAGGGTGGTAGTGTAGACATACCCTAAGGGATCTTCCGGAAAAGGCTTTATTTTCCTAAAGATCCCGTCTAGACTGGTGCTTTTGTCTGGCAAAGCCCCGAGCTGGAAAAAAGCGGCAGCCATGTTCATGCAAATGCCGTGGGGGATATTTAAATCCCCTGTGGCATTTGCAATTCCGACTTGTCTCATTAGCATCCCTTTTCCGGAAAAGGGTGCCAATGTAGACACAGCCGAGGAGTAAGGAAAAATGTCACATCAGACTAAGCTACCACGTATTCTAGTGAAACATTTTTATACTGGTGTCAAACTGTTGGTACTATGTACAAATGCAGCAACACTGCCTGGATCTCAAAACATTTTACAAAGAGGTTGGTATCATTATCCTTGTTTGAAACTGAGGCATAGGGCAATAATGTGACTTGCCAAGGTCACCCAGCAATTCGGGTGGGTGACAGGGCTGGGAACAGATTCCCAGTAGTTTACCCAGTAGGGAACACTGTTTCTCCATTTTCAGTGGCTTTACTGAACAATTTCACAAGATTATTTATTACTGTAAAATGTAATCTTGAGAGATTAAGGGTGACAAACACATACATTGGGCTCATCCTCTGCCCTGATCTGCTCCTTTTGAGTCAGTCAATCAGCACATGGAGAGAAGCCTTAATGTGGGGGAAGCAGCAGCAGACACAGAGCTGATGGTGGCAGGGGAGGGAAGAGACAGCAATCTTCATAAGGACCTAACAGATGTCAATAATGACAACTTGTTCCTTCCCTCATGTCATGGTATTATAGCTGTTTAAAAACCAGAAGGGGTAGAGATTCAGCTAGGACAGGCACTCAAGAGTAGTGATGCTTATCCAAGGCTTTTCTAAATTTTCTGAATCCTTTTGGTCTAGAGATATTGTGCTAGGAGTTTTGCAAAGTTTCTTGTGAGACTTCCAGTGCCCACTTCACTTAGGGTATGTCTATACTACAGAGGTTTTTTTTTCCCAGAAAAACGGTGTTTTTTCCGAAAAACTTCAATTATGTCCACACTGCAATTGTGTTCTTTCGAAAAAAAATCGAAAGAACTGATGGGGTTTTCCAACATTGGCAAACCTTTTTCTATGAGGAAGAAGCCTTTTTCTGAAAGAGCTCTTTCAGTAAAAGACGTGTGCAGACGGGGAAGAGGGAGATCTTTCGCAAGAAGAGGAAAGAGGAAAAAGCACAGGTGCCCTGGTGGCCATTCCACCCATAGTAATCACAACTTACATGCGAGATAGTGTCCAGTCAGTGTGGACGCTATCTGTCGAAAACCAGATTGCTTTTTTGAGGCGCTTTGGCAGGGTGAACGCTCTTTTGTAAGAAGTTTTTTCAGAAGATCTCTTCCGTAAAAGCTTCTTCTGAAAGAAGCCTGCGCTCTAGATATAGCCTTAATGTCAGCACAGTCATGAACTACCTCACTCCAGGAATGTGATATGACTACTGTTAGTACTGGCCAAACCTAAAAATGGTGGAGGAAGCATGAAAGAGAGACAAACACACAAAAGAGTTAAACAACATATTTTAAGATCCAGCTGAAGTAGTTTGAAGTTTGGGTACATGTTGGCACTGGATCTTATGTTTATCTGCATGGTTGGTGGGTATGCCTCATTTGTTATTAATTTATTTTAATATGTCTATTTTAAGTGCTACCACAGAAAGACAGGATAAGATCAAACTGTAAAAATTAAATATGCAGCGTTAGTAATAATTTATCTGTGACAATACTTATAAAGCCTTCACCACCAGAGTATCTAAAGTGCCTCACACTTAATGAATTAACGTATTTATTGTCACAACAGCCCTGGGAAGTGGGGAAGCATTATGATGTCAATTTTACAGTTGGAGACGTGACACATACAGACTATGATTCACAAGGGGCACTGAGGTGCAGAGTGTTGCAGTGCCTATTAGATCCTTGTTCTCCAGTAACATGCACGGAGGACAGGGAAATCCCCATTTTTGTGAGGGTAACCCAGTTGCGGACTTCCAAATGCCCTGGAACAATCTGAGACTCCATGACACAATGGTTGATTGGAATATCTCTGCCAGTATAAGGAAACAACCCAAAACCACAAAAGAGGGTAGGTAGATACATTTCCTGGCCTATGATCACCCTCTTTAGCAGGCCTCAGAAATTTGGCAACCACCACTTAGAGGTGATGGGGGGACTAAGAACCTTGAGGAAAACTGACCCCCTTTCTTACAAATGGATTGTTTATCTTATCACCATGCTACTTCCCTTTCATATTTCTTAGCTGACATTTTATTCTTAAACCCAAGGATAAAGCCTACATGCTGGGAAGATTAATCAGACCTGAGTAAATTTACTCCAGGAAAGAGAGTGGCCCCAAAGGAAGGTTTATGTTTTCATTTCTTAGGTGCATCTGGCGAAGAAATATTTCCTAATAAGAACCTAAGTACATTTATATGCAATAGTGTTGTAGCTGTTTTGGTCCCAGCAGATACAAGGTGGGTGAAGTAATATCTTTTATTGAAACAACTTCTGATGGTGAGAGACACAAGCTTTCAAACTGTACAGAACTCTTCATAGAATCACAGAATACTAGACAGGAAGGCTGTGTCTACACTGCACCCCTTTTCCGGAAAAGGGATGGAACAGATTATTTAGCATAAGGAGCTAACATATTTCAAGGGATCATTCAAAGTGAAGCAGCATGTTAACACCTCTTTAGTCTTTGGGAAACAGGAGGAAAAGCTTAGTAGACTATAGATTGTTGTATTGTAATAAGCCATAAATCCAATGTCTCAATTGAGTTCATGATTTTTGATCTAGCAAAGTTATGAATTTGACGTCCCAGGTTTGTCTCTTAAAAGTGTTGTGCCAGTTTTCTTTGAGGATGAGGGCTGAGAGATCAGATATACAGTGCTCACTTTGGGTACGTCTAGACTACATGCCTCTGCCGACAGAGGCATGTAAATTAGACATACCAACATAGTCAATGAAGCAGGAATTTAAATATCCTCCGCATCATTAGAATAAAAATGGCTGCAGTGTTGTGCCGGCTCAGCTGTTTGTTAGCACAAAGTGGCGGTCAAGACGGGGATCGGTCGCCAAGGAAAGCCTTTGTTGACCGATCCCTTATGCCTCGTGAAACGAGGTTTACAGGATCGGCCGACAAGGTTTTCCTTGGCGACTGATCCCTGTCTTGACTGCTGCTTTGTGCCGACAAACAGTTGAGCTGCACAATATGGTGGCCATTTTTATTCTAATGAAGCGGGGGATATTTAAATCCCTGCTTCACTGACTATGTTGGTATGTCTAATGTACATGCTTCTGTCGGCAGAGGAATGTGTTCTAGACATACCCTTTATGAAAGATATTCACTCTCAGATGATATGGTGTTCTTATCTTTTATGACGTTTCAATGTTAGTTCATTTGAGAACATAGTAGGGATGTCAACGAGTAATAGACTAGACGATTAACCGATAAGCCTAGGCTTTTCTCCCCTCTCATTTCCCCTTAAAAGCTGGTTCCCCCCATGGTGCCACCTGCTCCACCCCTATCACAGGCAGCAGCATGGGAGGCTGCTACAAAGCAGCCTCTGCCAGCAGTGGTCCCTGGGTTGCCGTGGACAGGGGCTGCTTTACAGCAGCAGCCCCTGTTTGTAGGGAGTCTGAGCTCATTGCTGACAGAAGCTGGACCAGCATCTGTCCATGGGGAACTTGGACTCCCCACAGACAGGGCCTGCTGCTGGAGCAACCTTTTTTCCCAGCCAGCCTGGGGCCACTGCAGAGGCTGCTTTGCAGCAGCCTCCCCCATTCCCTCCATCCCACAAGCATCTGTCCACTGGGATCCACCACGAAAAGGGGCTGCTGCCACCCTGTGCTTCTGCCTTCGTATCAAAGAGGCTGTTTTTTAAACCTGATCCCCTTGCAGACCAGTTCTCTCCTGGCACTCTGCACTGCTGCCTCTGATACAGGTGGCAGGGGGCTCCCCGGGAGTGGGGCTGGAGCACACTGGCTGCTGGCTTCTCCCCCAGGGACTATAGAAAAATCAACTAACTACTAAGAATTTATACGGTTAGTCAACTATTCTATTACCCACTATCTAATATCCCCAGAACATAGTGGAATCTTGTGCACTAGCTGAGGTACTCTGCTTTGGAGAGGTTGTTTAAAGGCCAAGAAAGGTTTCTTTCAGGTTGTGGTCCCCACTGAATACAAGATGTAATTGTTTGAAGATACTTGTTGGGGTTCCAAAGTGAGGTGACATATGACAAGTAGGGATGTGCTGTCAGAAGGCATTTGGGGATGGCATATTCCATGTTGGAAGCTCTCTCTAAATAAACTGTAACACACGGCCTTCACCTAACAGAGGCAGGCCACCAGAGAAGTAGACTGCATTATGTAATGGGCCACCCAAACATTCAGAGAATTTGCTTAAAAAAGCTTCAGCCTCTTTCAAGCTCATCATCTCCAAGTGGCCCCCAACCCAGCCAGAACAACAGATGCCCAAACTGTATACATATGTCCAGGGCCGGCTCAAGCCATTCCTGTGCCCCGGGCAGTGGGCGTTCGACGCATGCGCGGCTATGCCCCCAGGCGCATGGCGCATGTACAGCCCTGCCCCTGGGAACGCTGCACACCTTATAGCTGCAATCAGGCACATGGCGCATGGTGCCTGATTGCAGCTGTAAGGGGCGCCGTGCGGCCCCTGGCCCTAGGTGCGTGGCGCCCCTTACAGCTGCCATCAGGCACTGCGTGGCCCCCAACCCTGGGCACGCGGCACTTGATTGCACCTCTAAGGGGTGCCACGTGGCCGGGCATGCAGCACCCCTTACAGCTGCCATCAGGTGCCCCCTATAGGTTGGCGCCCCAGGCAGCTGCCCGGCTAGTCCTCCCCCTTAATCCGGCCCTGCATATGTCCACTGCTATGATGATCAACACCCCCAACAACACACCTTTCAAGCTCCATGGTTCATACACATGCCTACCACAAAATGTGACACCAAACTCAAAGATCTACACTGCAGCCCAATAGCCCTTTAGCTCGAGCCCCATAAGTCTGAGTCAGCTGCCACTGGTGTCTAATTGCAGGATATAGACATAGCTTCTGAGTACATTTTCCAGACCTAAAGATGATATTGAGTAAGGCTCAGAAACTTCTCTCTCATCACTAGAAGTTGTTCCAGTAAAAGATATCATCCTGCCCGCCTTCTTGCTCTAAATTTACATTGCTATTTCCTATTCTTTGCAAAAAGAAACTTTCCATATTACTGAAAATAGACCAGTATAAGCTCTCCAGATACCTCTCCAGTAATGAAGAAAATTTCCTTAGCAGAAAAAACAATAGAATTCTGGGGTGCAAGCTAGAGGCTGAATTTAGGGCATAGTGTTCTGGTGAGAGGATTCTTTACTACTCCCCAACCTCCCACAGGAATTTCCCTGACACAGTCTACTGCAAGACATCACTGAATTTCAACCTTTATTGATCTACTTTTGTTCTTCTTTATTGTTTCATAGTTACTTCAACTGGTGTACCCATGAAGAGATTTGTTTTATGAATGTCCCAGCCGATCAATGGCACCTGCCTTTTACATATAGCCAAGGACTTAATGAAGAACTTCCCCTTCCTCTTCTTTTATCAAGGAAATAGTTGTGTATGTATAATATTGTTTGTTATTATAGCAGGTCAGAACGTATTTAAGCCTTTTTCATGAAGAATTAAAATGTTGCTTTTTAAAAATGTTTCAGGCTTTTATTTTTAAAAAAATGTTTTCAGTTTAATAATTTTTAAAAACATAGATTTATTTTTCATAAAAATAACAAAATTCTCAACATTTTCTTGTAGAAAAAGGAACATTTTTAATAAAAATATACTTTCAAGTTAAAATAAATCTAGCCACTTTTAACCTACATGAAATAGAGTCTAGGGTTGGATGTAATCGTTAGGTGGATTTGTCATGATAATTGGGGGAGGGAGAATTAATGAATAAATCAATGACAATTTGTGTTTAAATGATGGATTTTTATTTAAACCTGTGTTGGTTTTTCTCTATTTTCACTTGGCTTCCTGCCCTAGCGTGGTCTTTTATTCACAGTCTTGGCTTGCCTGTGTGTATCTTCTGCTGGAACCTGGAGCACAGGCAGCTTCAGCAACATGCCAGCAGTAAACCACTACTGTGTTGCAGGAGGCAAGATGACTCAAACTGCAGCCCCTGCCAAGGCCAGTGAGCCTGTCAACAGTGATAACAAAACAAGCAATCTAAGTTTTTAAAAAATCAAAGGCCAGGTGTTTTTTCACAGAAGTTGTGGCCAACCCCAAACTCCCTATGGTTTTATATTTTTTTGCCTATTATATATGTAACAAATTTAATAATCAAGAGTAATTCAGGGCTGTTGGAGTCTATCTGCAATACAAAAACACTTGAATCAGAAACTTTAACTTGGTTAATGTAAGGTGGGTGGGATCTTCCATTCATCAGAGTAGATCCTTGCTTTTGTCCAAAGTTTCAGGTCAGTTATGCAGCCTGATTACCACACTGTTAGGGTCTACTCAGCAAATGTTAAGTGCATTTTAACCAGGGCAAATTACTATCTATTGGAGTAGTGCAGTGGTCACCAACCAGTAGATCAGGATCTACTGGTACATCTTGGAGCCTTTGACAGGTGATCCTGACAGGTTTGGCTATCAAGTTCCAGCACTTCATCTGCCCCTCTCAGCACTGTGGTGCTGCTCCTGCCCTCTGCCTTGGAGCTGCTCCCCACCTCTTGCTTGCTATGTAGGGCACAGGAAGAAGAGGAATGGAGTGCTGTCAGGGTGTCCCTCCCTCCACCCTGTACCCCATCTCCACAGAGCAAGGGGCAGGGATTGAGAGAGTTAACTGACTGCTCTTGGGAGTGGTGCAGGGCCAGAGTAGGGGTGAGCCTGCTTTAGCCCCCTGCACCACCACCCAGAGCCACCTGTGGTAAGCGGTGCCCAGCTGGAGTCTGAACTCCAAACCCTGACCCCAGTCCCAAACCTCTCCTGCACCCCAAACCCTTGCCCTCGTCTGAGTACCCCTGCACCTGAACTCCCTCCCAGAGTCAGCACCCTGAACCTCTTCCTGCACCTCAACTCCCTGCCCAAGGCTCAGCTCAGAACCCCTCCCACCCTCCAAATCCTTTAGCCCAAGATCAGAGTACACATCCCCTTCCTCCACACCTTAGGCCTCTGCCTCCAGCCTGATAAAAGTGAGTGAGGATGGGGTAAGCAAGGGCGGGGCCTCAGAGAAGGGAGACAAGGGTGTTTGGGTTTGAGGTAGATCCTGAATTGCAATTAAATTCAAAAAGTGATCTCCTGCTTAAAAAGGCTGGAGACCACTGGAGCAGAGAGAGGACCTCAAATACTCATTTCTCTTGAGCTTTCTTTCCAGCTCTTGCAAAACTGAGCTTTTACTTTTTTAATTTTATAGTTTATTCCAGCTTCAAAGAGAAATTAGTTATATGGTCAAAAGTACAGTTTTACTAGTATAATTGTGTCTACTCTAGGGCTTTTGCCCACACAGCTAATTTTAGTCAGGGATCCTGCCACTTAGCACCCCTGGCTGGCATAAGTTTGAAGTGTAGAACTGGCCTTAATGAATACCACTAGAGATACTATGTGCTTCTGAAAATATACAGCAGATTGTTAATGAAGATAAAGGGCACAATCGTTTACAAATTGCATCCTATTTTACATGTAATTGAGATAAATACTCTCTCTGCAGGTAGAGTACGGAATAGATTCACAATTTAGATTTCAAGTGTGAAGACCATGAATAAAAAGTTCAGATTCCTGAAAACAAAAGGTCACAACCTTTACTTAAAAAAGAGAAACTGAAGGACAGAATCTTTGTTTATCAAAGTAGGGCAAAATGGTAGTCTGGGGTGAATTATGCACATGCTTCTTGCAGCTTATCCTCAACCTCAGCCCACTTTAAAATATTTTGAAGGCAAGAGAGTAAGTAACATTTGTTTCAAAGAAGAAGTCCTCTCCTCTGAGATCTGTTTGCACAATGGTACAGAGGAGTTCTTTATCACTACTGCCCCTAGTGCCAACAAGATCCAGTAAAGTAGTTTTACATTACAGTACCAGGCACCAATAGTGTGGTTGCTAAAACAGATAAATAGGATACAAGGCTGAGGCAATAAAAACATGTCAATGAGCTATGATTTACCTTGCTGCTCCTGGTAAACTCCTGCTCGCTGAGTGACCTGATGCTATCTACTGCCTTCTGACTCAGTGTAGTTTCTGGTTGCTATTATACCATCTAAGGACCTTAAATATTAAAATTGGTTTGGGTCAGATAGCAACAGAGAAGATACACTTTGAAAGCCAAAAACTCTTTTCCAGACTGTCAGCAACATAAAAGCACCCTGCATGTTAACTATATGGAGTGTATTTTGCAGACCTTGAAAGAAAAGAAGCTACAGTTCCCATTCATTCAGCTGTTTGAGCATGCATTTAGCTGGGCTAGAAATGATACTGCAGCAATCACTAACACAGCATTCTAATGGTGCTTCCAGATAGAGATAATATTACAGGTTTGCAACTAGAGGGACACCAATGTATTCTTACTTCTGAGTCAGTAATGGACTACAGCAGTGGATGAGATATAAAACAGAGGTCCTGACTCTCAGGGTCATTAAATATATTATTGAAAGCATTTCAGTTCTGTAAGGTGTGCTCAGCCTTGAATGAGGTATAAAGACGTGGGCCCTGATAAGAATGAATTCACAGAACAGTGCAGTAGGTGATATAAAAGATGGCAATAAATACTAGACCTTTTAACCCTTCTTCATTTCATATACAAACCCATTAGTGTTACCACACTCTGTTAAACAGGTCCACATTCTGTCTACAAGATAGCTACAGAGCTCTGGGAACCTTTGAATGAAGGCATTATCTATATGTAAATAGGCATACTTCCCCTGGTGATGCTAACTGTAATTACTGTACTAGGTTTTTGCCCATATTCTCACTCATTCTTTTCATGAATACAAAATACAATTCACTTTTCTGCCTCTATTCAGTGTCTAGTATTCCAAGAAAAATTAAAATTGTTTCAATACTTTAACATTTGAAGATTTTCAGCTCTAAAGAAATCTCACAACTTCAAAAGGGGGACAGTGTCTCTCTTGATTAAGAGGACTTGGGAGACTACTATAGATGCCAAATTCAATCCTTGCATAAAAAGTTAAAACACCAATGACAACAAAGAAGATGCACCTGCTTATAGCAAGGTTAAACTTGACCTAATTCTATTTCTGAGTCTGCTTACTGTGGGTATGTCTACACTACCCTCCTAGTTCGAACTAGGAGGGTAATGTATGCATACCGCACTTGCTAATGAAGCCCGGGATTTGAATTTCCCGGGCTTCATTAGCATAAGCGGGGAGCCGCCATTTTTAAATCCCCGCTGCTTCGAACCCCGTGTAGCGCGGCTACACGGGGCTCGAACTAGGTAGTTCGGACTAGGGTGCCTATTCCGAACTACCGGTACTCCTCGTTTCACGAGGAGTAACAGTAGTTCGGAATAGGACCCTAGTCCGAACTACCTAGTTCGAGCCCCGTGTAGCCGCGCTACACGGGGTTCGAAGCAGCGGGGATTTAAAAATGGCGGCTCCCCGCTTATGCTAATGAAGCCCGGGAAATTCAAATCCCGGGCTTCATTAGCAAGTGCGGTATGCATACATTACCCTCCTAGTTCGAACTAGGAGGGTAGTGTAGACATACCCTGTGTTACTTTAGGCAAATCATTTAATCTCCCTACACCTCACTTTGTCCACCTGTAAAAAATGATAGTGAACCATCTCTGAAAAGCACTGTGGGATTACAGCTATACAGAAAACAGTGTTCTTGTCTACCTTGAAAAATATTTGCACTATTGAAAAACTTTGTCCTACACCGAGGTGAAAAGAACTCAAATTTTCCTGAACCAAAAATCTGATTTTTTTCAGTCAATCAAAACCTTTTGTTTCAATTTTGACCACTATAAATTTTTAAATGTTTTAATTTTAACAGTTAGCTTAAGTTTCAAAATAAAAAAAGTTATTTTGAATTGGAGTTTGACATTTTAAAAAAATGACAAAATGAAATATTTCAACAATCACAAAACCTTATTTCAAAACAATTTTTGAACAAAAAAATTAATTGAAACAGATTCTCACAAATGGTCTTGGTTTTGGTGAAAAAAATGTTTCATCAAAAATTCCGCTCCAACTCTATTTAGGATCTGTGGCTGAAAGATTTATTTTATAAGTATAAAATAATGTTATTATTACTGCAATGTAATACAAATATCAACAGTGATAATGTACGTAATAATTATTGCCAAATTACTAAAGGTTCCAATACGTTTATTGAATGTTTTCAGAATGTAAAGTTTAGTTTCAGAATTACAGGATGTCTCAGGTTACTTCTTGTATAATGCAAACTTATTTGCCCAACTAGTGTAAAGTGTGAACAATCAACATGCAGTGCACTTTTTTCTCAACTTCTACAACACTACTGTTAACATGAGCTACCCATTCACACCCTACAAAGCTGACAAACTGGTTTTTCTTATTTATTCCATAAAGAGCAGAAACTCCATGTTTCTAAATCACCTGCTCCATTCAATCCCTGCTCACTCTGTTCTGCTGCACAGTCTGTTTTCTCTTACAGAAAACAATTATCAAAAGAAAAGAGCATGAGTGCAGTAACAGAAAACTCTCATAGCTTCTGGACTTAACCTAGCCCAGAGATCATGAACTTTGAGATGAAATATATCTTTGCTGCTAAGCTTTTTGGTTCACTAAGAAATTGTTCTGGGTGTGTTAATGCATTTTCTTCATTAACACTTCGGCAATTCTTCAGAAAAGGGTGACTTTTCTGTAGTTGGGACATTAAAAGTACATAAAGTTTATCTGAGATGACAAAGATAGTCCATTTGGTGGGATCACGTAATGCATAAGTAAGAAAAAACTCAAATCGGTGTGAATTCTGGGTCCAGATATCAGCATTTCTTGATATTCCATATTTTAAAAAAATCAGATTACACACAATTTCCTATAAAACATATTAATAAAACTAGCAGGTACAGTAAAATAATTTTTCACAAAGTGTTGGATTGGAATTAAAATGTCGCATGTGGCTAAGGCTAATAGTCTTTGTTCTTCTTTAGCTTCTCAATAACCATATAGGAAATAAAAGTATATCCCATTGGTGCCACTGTGAAGGCCTGGAGTCTAACAATTACACCTACCAGCTGTGGTTTTGGTTGGGGATGCACACGTGCAGGCCATGCCGTCTGTTTCCTTCAGCGGGTGTGTTCTATTCTTGGAAGCAGGCAGTGGGAATTTATACTGCAAAACCCTGAAGGCTCTTAAGTACAGAGAAGACCAGGAGAGGTGAAGGACAGTGCAATTTTCATGGCTGCTTTACACATACCATTCATGATAATGTAGGAACCCAGTGGCTCAGGTACTACAGAATTGCCTAGCAGACTAATTAGCACTTTTATCAAAAGCATGGGTGTTGGCTAAAATACTTATATTTTATGAGATAAAGTATAATTTACACAGGTCATGGTTTAAAATAAAATGATTAAAAAGAGGAAACCATTATATTTTACAATTTGAAAAAAGAAAGCATTTTTAAGACAGTGTAAAATAAGAGAGGAATAAAAGCAAGTAAACATATAAGACAGGAAAGGGTTAATATTGAGGTTAGGAAAGGGTTGAACAAAAGTCAACAAGGGCTACAACCAGAAGGCAGATATGTACAAGTAAAGAGACTAAAATAAACAGGAACAAAAGAAAAAAATGGAGCAGAATAGGCAAGGCTGACAAAGCAAAACCATGGGCAAAGATTATATATAAAATCTTGCTCCCACCTTTGTATTTTTTCCGTTTACTTTCTGATCTCTTCATAAAAGGAGCTGCCTTATACATTTCTAAAAAGGCACAGCATTATAGCTTTTGGACACAATGGAAATATACACTTAGAGTGAATCACAGTGCAGCATGTTTGGGGCAGATGTTGATAGATCAGAACAAAGAAGGCAGTGAAAGCATAATATATTTAATATACATTTGAATTTTGCGTTCACTTGGAAGGATGATTCTGACCCTTTCGGAAAGGGGACTGAGCAGAATACAAGCTGAATCTCTCCTTGTCTACCTCCAACTGCTGGTTAGTCATAGACCTCCCTCTTAGATGTTTAGATCCTTGTATGTTTTCCTCAGTCAATCCAATATGACCGTGGGGAAATCTACCGTACCCATGAATGACATCAAACAGCATATTTTATAAGGCTGCTTTGAAAGTAGCTATTTAAATGCTATCTGGACCTTACTCCAAAGTTACATTTTGACCGTTCTTTTATTAAGCATAATGAAAAACACCGAATAATTTTGGATTTTCATTCATGTTTTTTAAAGTTTTAAAATATTAGAATGTTTAACCCTTTATATTAACCATTTCTCCTGGTCAACATTTTAAACCAGTTCTCTAACCATCCGTATCAAGGCCTGATATCCCAAACCTGGCAGCTAAACTATCTTCTTGCAATTTCAAAAGTTCAGTGCAATTTTAAAAGTTCATTCTCAGCTGAATTGCAATACGTATAATAATTTTAAAGAGCTAAAAGGAAAATAAACCCAACTTTTCTCCTTGAACCTTTCAGTTTTGCACCATTTACTTTTTAACTTGCAGATGTTTGTGTGTTTTTAAAACATGCCTGAGCAAGTGCTGCTTGTCAATAGCTACATGAAAATATCACAGTGTGATTAAATAATGTGAAAGCTCTGGCTTAAAAAGAAAAAGGGCAGGAAATTCAAAGTTACAGCTGACACTTCTCTTTAGCTCAAACTGCTGGGAAAAGGAAAGGTATGAGCTAAGGCTGCAAAGACAGCCTCAGCTATGACATTTCTTTGTGAGTTTTAGAAAGGTGAAACACGTTAATGTCTGCAAGCTGTATCACTTCAGACTCAGAGATCTCATGAGCCAAACAGTGGGGCTGAATTGGTATTTGAATGGGCGACCTCCTCAGAAACCCACTGTGCCGCACATATTGGTGTTAATGATTCAGTAGGTGGCACTCTTCCTTCCGAGTCGGTACTGAATCAATACCTCAGTGTGGTGTTAGGGCCCACTGAAGTGAATGGACAAACTCCCTCAAACTTTTCCAGACTTTGAGCAGGGCTTTTATGGAGCATTGTGCATTAGAGTTGCCATTTCTCAGAAGAGATGTACAACAATGTTCCTGACCTGTGGGGACCATAAAAGATTTCAAGACATTTTTGTGAACATGTTGGCACAGGTGTTCTGAGAAATTATGTTTTTCAGGTCAACACTTTCCTGCTGCTTCACTTGGAATGAGAACTTTTCATTCCCTTTTTCCAAATATGTAGTGATAATGATCACTGTTCAGTTGTTCCACCCCATCCCAGGAATGGTTGCATTTTTGTGGAATTACTGCTTAGGGGATTGCCAGCTGCAGTATCGTTGTTGATCAAAATCCTAAACCTAAAACTGATCTTAATGTAAAATCGGGACCAGATTGTCACCTAGTATAAATAGATATCAGTATACTAGCTGGGAATCTGGCCCACTAATTCAACATTGAGATCCTGTAGGCTGAATTTCAGCCATGAGGGAATTTTTCCTACTTGATTTAAATTTAAGGTTTATAACGGAAACCTTTCACAGCAGTGGTGTCCAACCAGTAGATTCCAATCTAGACTGGAATCTTCTGGTAGAACCTGGAGCCTCTAACAGATGATCCTGACTGGTTTTGCAGGGAGGCTAACACTTCAGTTGCCCTTTCCCCACTGCTCTGCTGCCCCTGTCCTCTGCCTCGGAGCTGCCATCCACCACTGGGGCAGTGCAGGGTTGAGGAGACATCTTTCCTGAAATGTGATGCGCAGACAGAACTGGACACAATACTCCTCCAGTTGAAGCCTAATCAGCGCACAGTAGAGTAGAAGAGTTACTTCTTGTTTCTTGCTCACAACACTCCTAGTAATGTACCCAGAATGATGTTTGTTTATGCAACATTGCCACACTGTTGACTCATATTTAGCTTGTGATTCACTTGACCACTAGATCCCTTTCTGCAGTACTCCTTCCTAGACAGTCACTTCTCATTTTGTATGTATGAAACTGATTGTTCCTCCCTAAGTAGGATACTTTGCATTTGTCCTTATTGAACTTCAACCAGTTTACCTCAGACCATTTCTCCAGTTTATCTAGATCATTTTGAATTACAACCCTATCCTCCAAAGCACTTGCAACCCCTCCCAGCTTATCATCCGCAAACTTCATAAGCGAACTCTCCATCCCATCATCCCATTGCCATGAAAAGAACATTTATTTCTATCCCAGTGTTCGAGCATGGGCCCTTTATTGAGAAAGATGATTCCATCTAATGAAGTGCTGAAAACACACTGAAGAAGCAAATTCTGATGCATTAATCTAAGACCTGTTTGAACTGATACATTTTGAAATTTTCAATCACAATCAATTTAAACTTTTGATGCCTGATTCTCAGTTACACTAAGATCATTTTACATGGCTCTAATAGTACAACAGGGAACATCCAGTGGGGTGAAAACACATTTTATCAATGAGACATCTAAATTCCAGTTAACAATGGCTCCAAGGGTATGTCTACACTACCACCCTAGTTCGAACTAGGGTGGTTAATGTAGTCATACGAACTTGCGAATGAAGCCCGGAATTTGAATTTCCCGGGCTTCATTTGCATGTTGCCGGGCGCCGCCATTTTTAAATGTCCGCTAGTGCAGACTCCGTGCCCGCGGCTACACGCGGCACGAACTAGGTAGTTCGGACTAGGCTTCCTACTCCGAACTACCTGTACGCTTCGTGGAACAAGGTATACAGATAGTTTGGAATAGGAAGCCTAGTCCGAACTACCTAGTTCGTGCCGCGTGTAGCCGCGGGCATGGAGTCCGCACTAGCAGACATTTAAAAATGGCAGTGCCCGGCAACATGCAAATGAAGCCCGGGAAATTCAAATCCCGGGCTTCATTTGCAAGTTTGTATGACTACATTAACCACCCTAGTTCGAACTAGGGTGGTAGTGTAGACATACCCCAACAGACTGGCATAGGAGGAACTGTGACTATTAACCTGGAGGAGATAGATGTCATGGCACTACAAAAAATTGAGACACTTGGGAGGGAAAAGTCTGTGCCTTCCAGCATAGAGGGCAGTGAGGCTATTAAAGCATCCCACCTCATACTATTTTTATAAACATTTTTACATTCTTTCAGTGTAGGTAAAAGCTACCTTCAAACAAACCTACTAACATTAAAGTATTCTCAGATGATAAAGTAGAAAGACAAAGAGGTGACCCACTATCCTATTATTTGGGATGCAAAGAGAAAGGAAAATGGGAGATGTAGCCAGAAAGAGAGGCCTAGAGCAGGGGGATCCTTTTTCTTTTACTCTTCTTCCTGCCACTCTATTAGCTTACGTAACAGCTGTGGATTTGGGGCCAAACAGTCTAGGTCCTAAGGTATGTCCCTGGTGGTACAGATGTATTTAGTCACCAATCACAGGTTCATGTACACTACAGCGTTATTTTGAAATATCTTATTTCAAAATAACGCATCTACACACAAAATGCATTTCAAAATAGCATTTTGCAATTTTGAAATAGCGCGTCCACACTGATTGGATGCTGAATCGCATTTAAGGCCAGTTGAAACCAGTTCCAGCAGGGCATCAGGTCAGAAGTTACTTTGTGTAGCTTCTGCCTGAGGCTATCTGAGGCCTGTGCTTAAAGGGACTCCCCCGGACAGCCTGTTCTCAGGTTTCCCTGCTTGCTTGCCTACCTCACTGAGGGACAGCAAAGCATTTTTTTCTCTGCATGCTCCAGTTGCCCTCACTTGGGACACCACAGCACTCTGCAACAAAGAGCAGGAGCTGCCCCTGGGCACTCTGGTGCTTCTTTTGGATGTGTTGCTGCAAGCCTGGCAGCAGTTTCTGGAGGCTGCCTCACAGCATCTGCTGCTGCCCAACCTCCAGGCCATCATCCGGACCCTCCTGGGGTAGGTGGAGGAGCAGCTGCAGCTCTTGGATGCCAGTGTGCCCTGCCGCATCTGGTGTCCGGACACCAGCAGTGACTGGTGGGACCACATTGTCTGGGAGCACTGGGGAGACCAACAATGGACCCAGAACTTTAGGATGAAGAAGGACACCTTTCTGGAGCTCTGCGAGTGGCTCGCCCCTGCTCTGCAGGGATGGGACATGCACATGAGGCCCACCATTCCCCTCCACAAGCATGTGGCCATCACCCTATGGAAGATCTCCATGCCGGATAGCTACCGATCCGTGGGAAACCAGTTCAGCATGGGGAGATCCACCGTCGGAGCAGGGCTTATGCAGGTATGGCAATCTCTGGCCACTGTGCTAGGAGGGGGGGGGGGGTACAATGAGGGGATGGGCTGCCCTGGGGAAAAGGGGGGGAGGTGGTGTAAGTACCCTCCACAGGAGAGTTTGTTCTGTCCTGCTCTCATGAAGGACTGCCTGCGGTGGCCAAGACTGTGTGTGGGGGGGGGGGTTGTTCCTGGGGAGTGGGAGCATGGAGCAGTGGCGGGGAAGGAGCACTCTCAGCTACCCTGGCACTTCACTGACTCTCAGTTTTGTGTGTCCCTCTGCAGGTGGTCAAGGCCATCAATAGAGTGCTGCTCTGCAGATTCACCCACCTTGCTGATGTTGACGCGGTCATTGAGGGGTTTGGCACCCTGGGCTTCCCCAAATGCGGCGGGGGAAGGGCTATTGTCGGGACACACATCCCCATCCATGCCCCGGAACACCAGGCCTCCCTCTATATCAACTGCAAGGGATACTTTTTCATCATCCTGTAGGCTGTGTCTGACCACCGGGGCCACTTTGTGGACATCAGTGTGGGCTGGTTTGGCAAAGCACACGATGCATGTGTGTACTGCAACTCCTCCATTTGCCAGAGGCTGCACTCTGGGACTTTCTTCCCTGACCACCACATCAGGGTCAGGGGCATGGATATGCCTATGTGCCTGATGGGGGATACGGCCTATCCCCTACAACTCTGGCTCATGAAGCCCTACATGGGACACTTCAACTCTCCACGACAGGCATTTAATGTCAGGCTCAGCATGGTCCGCATCATGATGGAGGGTGCCTTCAGCTGGCTGAAGGCCCGTTTTAGATGCCTCCTCACCTGCCTGGACCTCTCCGAATGGAATATTCTGCACATGGTGGCAACATGCTGTGTGCTGCACAATTTGTGCGAGAGGAAGTGGGAGGCTTTCCTGCTGGGCTGGATGGCAGAGGACGAGCATTTGGCCAGCCTATACATGCATCCCCACATTGCTGCCAGTCGGGAGGCCCATCGGGGGACTGTCCATATCCGGGGGGCCTTACAGGAGAGCTTCTACCAGGAGAAGGACTAAAGTCTCCCTGGTGTGCCCCACCCTTCCTCATTCCACCCTTACATCCTTTCACTTACCCCTCCCTAACTCCCCTTCCTGTTGTACAATAAAGACATGTGTTGAAGAAAACAAACTCCCTTTATTGAACAAAACTGGGGTGTGTGGGGGGGGGGGAATGAAGGCGGGAGAGGGGAGGCAAGAGGGTGGGAGAGGGGAGGGATAAACCTGGGAGGAGGGAGCTGGAAGGGCGAGGCAAGAGGAGGAAGGGGGAGGAGAAGCTCATGGCTCAGGTTTGGGGGTCTTGCCAGTCCACCTGTCTCTCAGCACTGCGGATGTGGAGGCTTTGGTGTCCCCGCAGGGGAGGGAGGGAGGAAGAAGTGAGAGGGGGAGCAGGAGCGGGAGGGGGAGCAGTAGCACCAGGGTCTACAGGTAGTCGCAGATGGCATGGCCCTGGGCAAGCAGCTCCCGCCAGCTCTCCTGCTGAAGCTGCAGGTCTTCGTGCACCCAGTAGTCCAGGGTGCAGTACAGGCCTCGCAGTATCCCCAGGTGCTGCTGCTGGTACTCCTTCTGGTTATGGGTCAGCCTGCTGAGTACCTGAGTGCGGGAGGATGTCCAGGGTGGGGTGGTGCCCCCTGCAGTCACAGCTGGTGCAGCTGTGGAGAAACAAGGGAGATGGTCAGTTATCCCTGAGGACACAGTGGGTGAAGCCCAGCCCCCTTCTGCAAGGTAAGGACGACAGGTTTCCGTACCATCAGAGCTGATGTGCTAGCACAGAGGCCACGTGCGGGATGTCCTGCTATCCCCGGGAATGGGAGCTGGCCCGGGAGTGCACCCATGCCCTTGTGCTGTGTGTGATGTAGGTCTGTGGGAGGAGGGGGAGATATGTCCCCTGCTTCTGGTAGAGGGAGCTTGTGGAGGGAGGGCATCCTGCTGTGTTCTACCCTGGGGTCAGAAGCATGTCATGTGCCTTCATACATACATGCATGTGGGTAACAGGCCACGTCCCCTGTATGGCAGCCAGCTGGGGCCACTTGCCCAGGGGTAGCACGGCACATGCACAGGTTGCTCCATGAGCCGTGGCCAGCAAGGCCCACGCGAACAGTCCCTGGTCTCCCTCTCCTCCTGCCCCCACATAAGAGGACAGTGATGGTACTCACATGTTGTTGCCTCCCCGGCCTCGGATGACACCGGCAACAGGTCCACTGGGACGGCTCGGGGGCCCTGGCTGTGCGGCATGCTCCCTCCAGGCTCCTGGCCCTCCTCCTCCTCCTTTGTGACCTGGTCAGGGTCGATGACCACCTGGGGAGCATGGACTGTCCTGCACCCCAGGATGTGGTTTAGGATGTCCAAATAGGGACAGTTCTCTGCGTCTGCCCCAGGTTGGGAGTTGCCCCCGGTGGCCCTGGCATACGCTTGCCGCAGCTCCTTCATTTTCATCCGAACCTGCTCCTGGGCTCGAATGTGGCCTTTGGTGGCCAGGCTGGCAGTCATCCACCTGTAGATGGCTGTGTTCCTCCATCTAGTGCGGAGATCATGAACGTTGGCAGCATCCCCCCAAACCTCAATAAGGTCCATGATCTCCGCACTGGACCAGGAAGGCGCCCACCTTCTCCAGCCCCTGGCAGGCTCCTGGGAGCTGGCAGACTGATCCTGGGGAGCGTTGGAGGGCTGGCTGCCAGTGGCTTGCTGGCTCATGCTGCAGCCCGGCTCAGGGGCAGTGTCAGAGTGGCTCTGGGCTGGCAGGCCTGGTGCTAGCCACAAAAGACTGTAGCCAAACTCTACCCCTTTAAGGGCTCTGGGAGAGGGAGGGAGGAGAGGAGTTTTCCTGTTTGTGCCCAGAGTGGCCAACAGGGTACCCTGGGAAGCGCTGGAGGCCCCCTATTTTGAAATAAGCATCTACACAGCACTTATTTCAAAATATCAATTTTGAAATAGGCGCTATTCCTCGTGGAATGAGGTTTACCAATTTTGAAATAAGACCTCTGCTATTTCAAATTAATTTCAAAATAGCAGTTGGCTTGTGTAGATGCTAGTACAGTTATTTCAAAATAACGGCTGTTATTTCGAAATAACTTTGCTGTGTAGACGTACCCTAACAAATAGCAAGAGAAAAATGTGAAAAAATAGTGCTAAAAACAGAGAATGACATACAAGACTCTGTAAACAAAAATAGAGGCGCTGTCTGAGAAACACAGAACTTGGATCTCCAGAAGCAGAGGGATGAACAGAAAAGAGAGAAAGAAAGAGACAAGAGAGAGGAGACAAACATGTGAAAGGCTCAGAGGAAAGATCCTGCCTGCCAAAAAGAAAAAAAGAATGGATCTAGCAGTGAAGAGAGTTGGCTGGAGGAGAAAGTGAAATGTAGGATGCTGAAAGCAGAAGAGGCTTGTGTTGATGGGATAAACCTTGAAGCACAGAAGTAAAAAGGCAAAATAGACCAGCCCCACAAGGGAAGAGTGTGAGAGACAGGCAGTAATAGGTCAGAAAGATACAAGGAGATTAGGAGGAGTCTACATTATCTTGTGGCCTCATCAATGCAAAACATGAAGTTAGACTCCCTTGCACTCCTGCAGGTGGTTGGCAGTAGTGTAACAGAGCAAAATTTACACCTCACACACCACCTCTCAATTTTCCCCAGGGAGCAGTGAGGAGCAGAGTATCATCAATGTGGCCTGCCACCTGGAAGCAGTGTGGGTGCACAATGGGCCTCTATTAGCAGAGAGGAAGCATAAAATTGACTCTTGGACTCAAAGAGAATGATACAAAGCTCTGAAAGTATATAGACCTTAGAGGAAACTGAATAATGGGAAGGGAAAGACAGACAAAGAGGAACTGTGTGTGCACAAGAGCAAAAGTGAAAAATGAAAAAGGATTTTTATTTTGCAGAAGGTGTGTGGGGTACCTATATTACAGGGAAACAGCAGTTGAAGGAGCCCCAACTCTGTTAACCAATGTTTCTAGAGGTCTGCATTTTAATCTCATGTTTATTTTTTCGGTGTTATACTATATACAGGCAGTCCCCGAGTTACGCGGATCCGACTCGTCGGATCCGTACTTACGAACGGGGCTTTTCTCGCCCCCGAGAATACGGACATCCTCCGTGGCTTTGTTCCGCGTCTACCTGGTCTGCTGGGAGGGCCTCCCCCCAGCAGACCAGGGAGACGCGGAGCAAAGCTGCAGAGGACGCGGGCAGCGGGACCGCCCAGATGCGCCGTGGTCCCGGCGCCCGTGTCCTCCGGGGCGAGAAAAGCATCTCCGCGTCTCCCTGGTCTGCTGAGGGGGGGCCCCCAGCAGACCAGGGAGACACGGAGCAAAGCCGCGGAGGATGCGGGCGGTGGGACCGCGGTGCGTCTGGGCGGTCCCGCCGCCCACGTCTCCCTGGTCTGCTGGGGGGGGGGCGCAGCTAGTGCGCCCCCCCCCCCCCCCCAGCAGACCAGGCTTTTCTCGTGGATGCCTGTGGTAGATCATCTGTGGTGCTGCCGGGACCAACCCGGGACTAACCCGGCAGCACCCCAGCTGCTCTGCCCCAGGTGTCCTGATTCAGCCGCTGCTGGTCAGTTTCAGCAGCGGCTGAATCAGGATGCCTGGGGCAGAGCAGCTGGGGTGCTGCTGGGTTGATCCAGTAGCACCGCTCCTCGGCGCTACTGGACCAACCCAGCAGCACCCCAGCTGTTCTGCCCCAGGCGTCCCCAAGTCAGCCGCTGCTGAAACTGACCAGCAGCTGACTACAGGAAGCCGGAGGCAGAGTTGCTCTGCCCCGGGCTTCCTGGAATCAGCCGCTGATCAGTTTCAGCAGCAGCTGACTTGGGGACACCTCGGGTAGAGCAGCTGAGATGCTGCTGGGTTGGTCCCTGCAGCGCCGAGATGCGGCGCTACGGGGACCTACCCGGCAGCGCCCCAGCTGCTCTGTTCCAGGCGTCCAGATTCAGCCGCTGTTGAAACTGATCAGCGGCTGATTACAGGAAGCCCGGGGCAGAGAAACTCTGCCTCAGGCTTCCTGTAGTCAGCCGCTGGTCAGTTTCAGCGGCGGCTGAATCTGGACGCCAGTTCCGACTTACGTACAAATTCAACTTAAGAACAAATCTACAGTCCCTATCTTGTACGTAACCTGGGGACTGCCTGTACTGGAAAACAAGTTATTCAGACAGTGCTCAAGCATGCCCAGTACAGCACATTAACAATTATTGTACATTATTATGACTATATTCATTTGTAAACAGAATCAAACACACACTCTTTAATGGAAGAGGCAATACGGGGAATGATCATTGGAAGAAGATATCTGCTTTAATACTTAGATTATCTCAGCATCACTATAACTAGCCAATTTTTGACCCAAGTGAAAATTTGAGACTATTGAAAAGTTACATTGGCAGTCTAGGAAAAACATGATTTTTGCTGTAATTTTTGTGACTTTTAAAATACCATTTTAGTAAAGCATTCAGATGTTTAGAAGGTTATACAACTACAACTGTTTTTGGCATCTCTCATAAGAAAGCTAGGTAAGAATCTAGAGTTGTTTTAATATAGCTATAATCAGAGCAAGAATCCTTTGTGACACTAGACCCAGAATGATTAATATTTCTGTTATTTGAATTCACAATTATCAACACATACATTTGTGTAGCTATACCTCAGTCACTTTACTCTAGACTCCATGAAATAAATTGTTTACAGGTGGTCCCCGAGTTACGAATGCATCGACTTACGACCGTTCGTATTTACAACTAACCTCCTATAAAGCTGGTCCCCGACTTACTAATGAAATCCACACTTACAAACAGCGTGGCTGTATGTAAATTAATGTAATCCAATTTACGAACAGATCGCATTACGGCCTAGTGTTTGGTATGTAACTCGTTTATAAGTCAGGGACCGGCTGTATTTAATGTTTCATATCAAATGAAAAGATCTCGTTATCTACTACTGATATTTGCATAAGATCAGGATGTCTTAAAGACTATACCTAAAGCTCCAGTAAATTGGAATAATCCTAATCTCTAAAAAGAAGTCTCATTATATGGGTTAGGAATAATATTAGAAAGGATCACTGTGCCTCAAAATTACACATCAACAAACAAGGGAGGCACAGAAGGGAAAGAAACACCACGATCCAAAAGAGGAAAATATACACCCAAAGCACTATGTAACTGTCTTAATTTATTTATATAGTTTGAATGCAAAGTGCATTAATTTAGATTGCATTTTAAATGGTGCAGTATTATATTAGACATATGTCCTTGCTTAAGGCAAATTTATTTATTTTTATTAGCCTTACATCTAGTTTGATTAAGAGTTGGCTAACAAAAGAAACCACTTAGGAAAGGTCCTGTGTATAGAAATGGGAGGTATGATGAAAAACTCTTTAATCACATGATTTACCAAAAGGGAGTGTAAAATTAACAAACAGGCCAGTTTCATCTTGACTCTATAACTGTTTAATGTGAAAAAATGTGATAAGTAATGTTTCTATACTCATATGCTTAAGAAGTCACTACAATCAGCCTTTGTTTGCTCCAGAGTTGGCAGCACCGACCTACTGCATTTGAGAAGGGAATGTTTTAGGGTCATTTAACATTATATCACTCTTGGTGATCCAAGAGCTGCTATAATTCTGCCAAAGAGTATAGAGGGTTTCCCAGTCAAGTTTCATCCTGATTTTGATTATTGTTTATCTCCAGTCCATGTCTGAATAGTTGTAGTAAAATAGAGGAAGTTTTACTCCTGAATTTGAGGTCAGCTTGTAATGAACCATGGTTTCAATCGCATGAACAGCTGCTTCTTTTATAAGCAAAAAGGGTTCACTTACAGTTCAGGGTAACACAGTAATAATTTAAGGAACAAGGAAGCTTCTATTCATTTCTTTATTTTTTTATATGTTTTTGAAACGTTTTGACATTTGAGCGCCTGCAGCGGACTTGTCTGAGTTGAGTGTAATATTGACACTATTCTACTTTGCAAAAAAAAAAAAAAAAAAGAGAGAGAGAGAGAGAGAGAGAAAGAGAGAGAATGAACAAAGTGAATTTTTAAACTAAAAATACTGTACATCTTGACCCATCAATCATCATATAAAAGCCTGTTTCATTGAAAGCTTCATTTTTTGTAATGAGAAAAAACTACTACTAACTACTTCAAATGTGTAGCTAGATCAAAAAAAGAATAAATCAGATATATTCTCTGATAAGGGAGTAAAAAATATTTTTAAATAGTTGAATAAACTCAAGCAAGAAGCTTGATACAGGTTACTAAAATCAATGAGACTCAAAATTCTGATCATAATAGGACTCTTAAAAGACAACAATTTAAAAATTGATCAATTTAGTTTGCAAATATATTTTTCTACTTATATAGTTCTACAGTTCATAAAAATAAGTATTAAATGAAAAATGATTACCTAGCATTTTTCATTTATTTTCTTATGTTCATTTGTCCAATTAAGTTTTGTTGCCATCTTCTCAAGTGGGCTAAAAATGTATACTTTACAGCCTTTTGGCATTTGTCATCTCTACATTTCAAATTTCCCCTAATCTTATTGGTTAATTGTATACTCGACTCTTCGTTTACATCCCTACATATGACACATACAGCCGCTCCCCGAGTTATGAACAAGTTACAGACCAACACTTGGTCCGTAACTTGAAGTGTTCGTAACTCAGATCCCATAGAGTTACATGGCGACTGCGCTGTTTGTAAGCGTGGATCGCCGTTCATAACTCGGATCCACACTTACGACCACTTTGGTTGTAAGTTCGGATGGCCATAAGTGGAGGTGGTCATAACTCGGGGAGCAGCTGTATATACACAAACAAATCTTTCAGGAAACACAGGACCAGAATCTCAGTGATCCACTGTAATTAAATAACAGCAAGACCCAAGCAAGTAACTGCATCACTCTCAAAAGAAATGTATCTATTAGAGAACTGCTCTTCAGAGATCACTGAAACTGGCAATGGGCTGCTGACAGCCTTCTCAAATATTCTTTTACTCTTAATGCAAGAGCAAGATAGCTCATCATCACTGATGGCTGCTCTATCCCAGAAGCCCAGGTTGTGAATAAACTTTAGAAGTTTAAATAAAAAATACTCTCTAATGAGCTTTTAGTTTACAATATAAGTAGCACGCCTCCTACCTAAGCAAAATTAATAATCATCCAATACTAAATATCCCCAGAACAATGCATGAACAGAAAAAACACTT
The DNA here is from genome assembly GCF_049634645.1 of Pelodiscus sinensis. Lineage (NCBI taxonomy): Eukaryota > Metazoa > Chordata > Testudines > Trionychidae > Pelodiscus > Pelodiscus sinensis. The sequence continues at coordinate 42,204,598 of NC_134718.1, forward strand.
GCACCAGGCAGAAAAGAGAACCATTCAATGCTGCTGCTTGTACTTTTCCCTTGTACACAGGTACATAAGGCAAAGAGATCAACCCTCTCTATTACCTTTTCATAAGCAGTGTACACAACTGAGGCAAGTAAACTCACGATGACAAACAAAACTGAAGACAACCATCAAGAGTGCAGCATTTTACAGAATCAAGTGAAATGTATAAGAACAAGTAAATCTACTATGACTTCCAAAAACATTCTTGGGCTGGTTCTCCCCATCTTGCAACTTCACTCTACAGTTCGGATATGGTAGCATTTTACAACCATTGTGAACAAGCTTCCAGGTGAAAGGTATGGGATATCTGCACTAGATGACTAAAAAAATTGTTCCGACTATAATTTCATAATTTTCCCTTTATGCTTTTCACTATGAGCCTGACTTATGTGGATTGACTGCTCATTTACAACAATGAAAAGGAGAGTAGACTTCGGCTCTGCTATAACCTTTATGGATTCTTTTTATTATTCAGACACATCCATACAATACTGTTACTGATGCAACAAGTGGCTTGAGTTACCCTGACCACTATAAACAAGATTTCACTCACCATCAACTGCACTCTTCCTACACAGCAGTGTCTGCCTCTTCCAGCCATTCATCTAAACGTATCCCCTCTCTTTACAGTTTACTCTAATTTCCACTTATTTCCTCTCCCTCTTTGGCAACTATTCTAAGTAACCACCCTCTAGTTCTAATTTTGTTAGCAGCAACATCACAGACTATCAAGGGTTCACCAGAGTTCAGCGCTATTTTGTTTGGCTGAAACAGAATCAATCTCTGTAATGTATTTTTAGTTCTGTGATACTAGGACAAATCCAACTGCACATGCTCTTCCCAGACTGTTGTATCTTGATATATCTTTATCTGTTGGTCAAATGCAAACCTACCTTAAAGGAAGATTGTGATAACTAAGGCCCAGATTTAAAAAACGGTATTTTAGGCACAGATGCACTAGTCTACTAAATCAGTTAGGCATTGTGATGCATAAGTCTCATTTTCTACCTGCATTTAGGCACTTTGGAACCAAAATCCCCCCATAGGAGTTAAGAATCTGGTGCTAATTCAAATACCTTGGGTAACTAAGGGTGTGTCTACACAGCACCCTTACCTCGAAATAAGCTACACAATCTGTTCTATGCAAATTGCATAGCTTATTTTGAGTTAATTTTGAAATAGCACTTTATTTTGAAATTTGGTGCTGTCTACAAAGCACCAAATTCCAAAATAAAGTGCTATTCTGAAACGTCCCTTAGCCCTCATGGAGGGAGGGTTACAGGGGCAAAGGAATAAGCTGCTGGTTATTTTGAAATCTATTTTGAAATAAAGGGCAGCTTCAACTTCCGGTATCCCAAAATAGCTCTGCAGTGTAGACATAGACTAAAGGTTCCATCCTGAGATGGTGCAACAGCCTCCAATCCTGACTTTAAGGAGCACTGAGGGCATTTATTATCTCCCAGGAAGAACTTCAATTCTTAGAAGAACAGGCCCTAAATAGCCTTTTCCCTGAAGACCTTTCAGTGGACTGACATAGGGAATAAATAATTATTAGGGATACGAGGGATCTTCACAGATGAGGGATATGTGTCACCTAACTATAGGGTACAAACTATTGCACTCTGTCCAGACCTCAAACCAGAAAACTGCAAAGTATGCAGTGAGAGAAGCAAGAGGCCTTTTTGGCATGATAAGGGTAAGAATGGGCTAATAGCCGGCACCTTCCTACTGCATAGTCCAGAGAATAGACACCTGCCCAAAATCACTCCTCTGTATGCTGTCTTGCAAATGTATTAATTTTGTTCATCACATGTCTACACTACAAAATTACATCAAGCTAACCTACATAGAACCACCATAGTTATTAAATGTTTTGTGTGTGTGCACTCTTGGCTCCTTGTGTCCTTGGTGCATGCATGTCCTTTTTAAGGAGAGCTTGCACTGATTCCGTTATCAGTGTGGGGCTTTGTGGCATGGCTCCTGAATGCCAGTAACAGTTGATGTAAGCAGTCTACACTGACTGAATTACATTGTAGCCCAGCTGGGGGATGGGAGGTGTTCCTCCAAGTCAGTGGGTGGCTACTCCACCTCACTGCCCACCTCGGTGCAGCACATGGGGAATCAGCTGGCTGATGAATGTTTTGAGTGTGGCCCTGAGACCAGGCCCACTCCACAACTACAGGCCATGCTTCCTGGCCCTGGGATCAGCATGGGGCAGCAACCAGTTCTAGGGTCTCCGGCCTACATTCAGGCTGAGCACATACTCAGTAGGCCAGGCCCTCATTCAGGGTAGGCAGCAATAGTTGAGGGGCTTGGGCCTATGGTCAGGCCGAGCTGACAGTCAGTATGCCCAGGCCCTAACTCAGGATGATGGGGCAACAAACAGTTCAGGAGGAGGGCTCAAGTCTAGGTTTAGGCTGAGCCTTTTACAAACAGTCAATAAGCACAGGCCCTAGCTCAGGGTGGGGTAACAAATAGTTGGGTCTCCTAGCTCTAGCAGAGACATGACAAGTGCAGGTGTTCTGCCTAGAGAAGTTGAGGAAGAACGCAGGCTTACCTACTCCAATGCATCCCAGCCCAGGGCCCTAACAGTGGCAGATCAGCCTGCCACTGGGTCAGCACGGATCCTCACCACAACATACTGACTATCTCACAGGCACTGACTGCAACACACTGTTTCAGCCAGACTAGACCCACTATCCTTGGGCCATTTCCTAACTCCCACTCCAAGCAAACTTGGTTCAGTAGAAAGTCTTCTGGGTTGTTGGGGGCTGAACCTCAGTCAGGGTTGGCAGCTCGCCTAGGTCTATCTCCATCTGTGGGCCTGGCGGTTCTGGCCAGTCTTTAGCTTCCGTCAGGTCTGAAGCAACTTCCCAGCTTGGAGCAGGTGTCTGAACTCTAACTAAGCTCCTGGGCCTGCCTTTTATTCTTCCTGCTCCACCACCTGATTTCCAGCATGATTGTGGGGTGGAGGAAGGGTTCCTCCTCCTCCAGGTCAATGGGCAGCTATTCCACCTCACCACACACATCAACCATAACTGTGTGTGGAGCCCTGCGTGGATACAAACTTTGCATCCACATCCTCATCTAGATCCGCAAACATGAGCCACAGATACCCACAGATATAAAGGGGACATCCACAGATTTGCAGGCCCCTGAACATAGATGAAAGGAATGAGTCAACTGATTGTAGGGTACAAACTACTGGACTCTGCCCTCACCACATACCAGAAATTTGCATGTGCATCCATATTTGTAAAAATGCGCTGCGGATATCCACATTCATATTCACAGATGCGGATACCCGTGGATTTGCAGGGCTCTAATTGTATGCCACTCGGAGAAATGATGTTACTAAATCAGCATGGAGAGTCACTTTGCTCAGCAGGAGCCAAATTTAAGTGATTTAATGCAAGGCAGATCAATGCAAGGCAGATTACATCACTCTAACCCTATAGGCCTGTAGGACAGGCCTAAGATTTTAGGAATTCTGGGTGATTAGTTTCTGGGATTGCCACACATTCTTGTACTCTTTGAAGCATCTCATGCTGTTGTAGGACTGTCCAGTTAATGCTTTGCTGTTACACTTACAACCAATGAACATAGTAACAGATATATTCCACCTCTTCCCTCATTCTACCTAGTCAGTACTTTAGAGTTTAGTGTACCCTAACCGATGGATTAATGTAGAGGAGGGGAAACTCCATTCCCAGTGCCATTTTTCATTACTGCGCAGATGACAAGCGTATCAATGCTAGGGAAGGAGGAAGAAGACATATAGATAACACAGTAAATTCACTGTTGTGTGTTCTTGTGGTCAGTGAGTAATTGTGAATTTGCTATTTGCACCATTCTCTATTACCATGCCGAAGACAACTTGCAGGGACAGCAGTTTTACATTTCTCATTTTGCTTTTTATTCAGGCCAGGCCAGTTTCATTCTATTCCTCAATATGGCATTGTGCTTTTCTACTACTGATCCTTCAAACAACTGGCACTACCAGGGGGAGATGCAGCACTGGTGTTGGGATTGGCAAGCCTTTCTACTCACAATTGCCTGCTCTGCTATGATACACTAAGCTCTAGATTATATCCTTCCATTCTAATTAGTCATAGGGCCTAATCTGATCTCCTTTACACTGGATTTGAACCATGATACAGGATATCCTGGAAAATGAGATGCCCTCCCTTGCAGAACTGTCTTATCTCTTGTGACATAAAATGCAACTTCAGATTTCTTTAATTTTGAATTTGAGGAGCAGTTTTCATCCCATGTGCCAATTTGGGGGAGAAAGTACAGCTTCCTGCTAAGTGTTGGAGCAGCATACATTTTCCAAGATCACCCCTGGAGCTGTCTCCTTGGAGCTTGCCATCCCTGCTAGAGACATTATCACGCCTTTTATGAGTGATAAGCTATATTTTTATGTTCGATGTGTATGGTTATCCTAATGTAGTTTCCTGTGTCTCAGACATTTTTTCCAGTCTCAGATCACAAGTCAATTAGCAAGATCTCATAAAGAAGTTAGCACTTTACTGGAAAAGTATTTATTTTAAATCTTTAAAAGACAAATTTTGTGTTGTCTTCTTGTTCTTGTATTATGGGAAAGAGTGACTAGAAGTTGTTGATCATTGTACTATATTGTTTTACCATATACTTTTATATTTGTCTCCTGAGGTTGGCAGCCTCAGTCTTTTAGGAACTTGTCTAAGAAGATGATAGGGACAGGGTAATACCTGTGGGCCCCAGATTAATTCATCAGGAGAGAAGGGAAGGGACAGAGGGACCTGCTCTTGTAGCTATACTATGCTCCCTTTTCCTGTTGCAAAGGTACAAGTGATAAGTGATGGCTAATTTGAGAGAGAGAGTGCGAGTGTATGTGTGTAACATGACTAGATGCCAGGTGATGGAAGAGTAGCTAGCATATAAGTAGAAGTTTGCAATGTGGTAAAAAATCTAAAGATGAACTTGCCTTCCAGCAGTGAAGAGGGGAATGTGTTTAAATGCAATACAGCCACTGTGAGAAGTCCCCTTCGAGTTTACTCAGGAAACCTCACTCTCATCTGTTGTTAATAGGGTTGCCAGGTATCCAGTATTAACCGGGACAGTCCGATATTTTCACCTCCTGTCCAGTAAAAAAATCCAGAAAATACCAGACATCGAAAAGGTCCGGTATTTTCTGATTTTTTCCCAGAAAGGAGGTGAAAATCCTTGGTGCTTACCTGGTTCCACCGGGTAGCTTTTTGGCCCAGAGCAGTAAGACAAAATGGCGGATGGCCGCCAGCAGCCTGTTAGTGCCCAAAAGCCTTAAAAGCACTTCTTAAAGGGGCCATACTCCTTTTAAAAAAAATCTACTTTTTTACTCAACAACTTTGGCCTCCCTCTTTTTTTTCTCAACATAATTTCCCCCCCTTTTTGGGGGGGGGAGGAATGTGTTCGGTATTTTTGGTTGAACCATCTGGAAACACTAGTTGTTAAATAGCTTTTTCAAGTGCTCTCCCTCACCCACAGATTTTTGAGTGCTGGGCTTTAATTAGCTCAGTATCAGGTTAGCAGGGATGAGGTAGTTTTTGTATTACCTGGTTTCATTCAGATAAAATTTAATTCTACCTTACAGGCTTGGCCACAGTACCAAGGTGTTAGGCACACATGAGGTAGGGAGAGTAAATATGCCCTTTAGAGCTTTTTCCATCCTAAATCCTGGAGATATGTACCACCAGGCTTTTTCCAGGCTTATACTGGTTTGCAGTATAAGTTAGTGCAGACTGAGGTCTCTTCTAATGTATTTACATAGGCTCATAATGGCCATGTAGCTATCATTATGGCAGCCAGGGATCACCTAAGCTAATGGATGCTTTGGCCTAGAGCTCTGGCCCAGTCATTATGTGTGTCTGCTGATTTGTGGCAAGGGTGACACTACGACAGTTCTGTGCTTCCACAGGGTCCCCCTTACTATGGGATGCTCTTGAGGCTTTAGAGCTGTTTTGTGCCTCTGGAATTGCATAAACTAGTCATATTGTGGAGCAGATTCAGATCTTAAAAAGTGTATCTATCTCCTGCAGTTCCCAGGTGTGCAAAAGGAGCATGTCTGTTACTACGTGCCTTGCAATCAGTGGGTTTAAGGGAAGAATTGAATCTTGTAATCTTTGGGAATATATTAGTTTATTCAATCATCTTCATCAGAGTCCAGCTGTTGGTGGGGCTTCTGACTAGCATTTCTTAATAAAACTAACACAGATAAAGGAACTATTTATTATATAGTCTGGACTGTATTTCACTCAGTATCTAGGAAGAATCTTCCCAGATTTTAAACACTATCTTATGTCCACTCCCTGAAATAATGATTTTAGGACTATTTTGAGTGGTCAAGAAATGAATATAACTTTTGAAAACTATCAGTCCTAAATGGCTTTAAAAAAAACTAAGATTGTATGTGATCAAACAGAACATTTCTTCCATTTTACTATGTTTAGTTTAACATGAGGGTTATTAAGGTAAGTAAAAAGACTGAAAGGGTATGTCTACACTACAAAGTTAATTCGAACTAACAGCTGTTAGTTCGAATTAACTTTCATAGGCGCTACATATGCAAACCGCTAGTTCGAACTTAATTCGAACTAGCGGAGCGCTTAATTCGAACTAGATAAGCCTCATTCTACGAGGACTAACGCCTAGTTCGAATTAAGTAGTTCAAATTAAGGGCTGTGTAGCCACTTAATTCGAACTAGTGGGAGGCTAGCCCTTCCCAGCTTGCCCTGGTGGCTGTGCCAGTTGCAAGCCTGCCAGCACCCAGCCAGCAGACCCTGCACCTGGCACGGGATGAGCCAGCCACCCGCTGCCACCCAGCCCTCTGCCTCTTCCCAGGACCAGGCTGGCGGCTCCCAGGAGCCTGCCCGGGGATGCAAGAGGCAGGTCAGGTGTGGAGATCATGGACCTCATCGAGGTCTGGGGGGAAGCCTCCAATGTCCACGATCTCCGCACTAGCCACAGGAACGCGGCAGTGTACAGCCGCATGGCTGGCAGCCTGGCTGCCAGAGGCCACATGCGGACCCAGGAGCAGATCCGCTGCAAGATCAAGGACCTGCGGCAGGCCTACTCCCGGGCCTGCCAGCCAGGGGCCGACCCGGAGACCTGCCCCCACTTTGAGCCCCTGGACCACATCCTGGGGACTCACGCCATCCATGCCCCCCTGGGTGGTGATCGACCACGGGGCAGAGGGACCCATCCCGGACACCGAGGAGGAGGAGCAGGAGGACGCCGAGAGCCAGGAGCCTGCAGAGAGCCTGCCCAGGACCCAGGACCCCCGAGGCACCCTACAGAGCAAATCGCCGGTGTCATCCGAGGCCGGGGAGGGCTCCACATATGAGTACTATCATGCTCCCCTTATGTGTACGGTGGGTTGGGGGGAGAGGGAGCCCAGGGACCATGCGCCTGGGCCTTGCAGACCATGGAGCAGCAGCTGGGTGTCATGCAGGGGCCCTGGCCTTGCAGAGGGGGGATGGGTTTCACCCACCTTGTCCCCAGGGAGAACTGACCGCTGCTCTTGTTTCACCACAGCTGCAGCACCTGGGACTGCAGGGCGCACCACCCCACCTGCAACAGCCACCCGCACCCGGGCCAGCAGGCGTGCCAGGAACAAGGAGTACCAGCGGCGGCACCTGCGGTTCCTGGATCACCAGCTCCGCACCCAGGGTCACTGGGTCTGGGAGGACCTACGGCTGCGGCAGCAGAGTGTGGAGGCGCTGGAGGAGCAGGGCCGTGCCCTCAGAGGCCACCTCCAGACCCTGGTGGACAGGTTCCTGCCTCCTCCTGCACTGACCCCTGCGGCCGTCCCAGCTCTAGCTCCTCCTCCCACGCCTCATCCTCCTCCCACTTCCTCTGCACGCCCCGTCCCTCCTGCCCCACCCTCCACACCTGCTCCCACACGACGCTCCTGCACCCGCAGTGCTGCGAGACGGGAGAGCCAGCAGGACCCCCAAGCCTGAGCTTTCCCTTCTCTTCCGCCTCTTCCACTCCTTTCCAGCTCCCTCCTCCCAGGTTTCCCATCCCCTTTCCCACCCTCACTCCTCCCTCCCTCCACCCCAGTTATGTAAAATAAAAAGAGATTTTGGTTGTAAAAACAGGTGTCTTTATTTAACATTAGGAAGGGGGGTTAGGGAGAGGAAAGGGGAAGAAGGGGAGGGTGGAAGAAGGCCCCAGTGGGGCATGCAGGAAGAGTTCAGTCCTCCTCCTCCACATGGAAACTCTCCCGCAGGGCTTCCCGGATCCAGACGGCCCCCCACTGGGCTTCCCGGACAGCGGCGGTGCGGGGCTGAGCGTAGTGGCCAGCCACGCGGTCAGCCTCAGCCATCCAGGCTGGCAGGAAAGCCTCCCCCCTTCTCTCACATAAATTGTGCAGCACACAACATGCTGCCACCACGGGAGGGATATTGTGCTCGGCGAGGTCGAGGCGGGTGAGGAGGCACCTAAATCTGGCTTTCAGTCGGCCGAAGGCCCCCTCGATCACGATGCAGGCCCTGGTGAGCCTCGCATTAAAGGCCTGGCAGGAGGGGTTGAGGTGCCCCATGTATGACTTCATGAGCCAGGGCTGTAGGGGGTAGGCCGCATCCCCCACCAGGCACACGGGCATATCCATGTCCCCGACCCTGATGTGGTGGTCGGAGAAGAAGGTCCCGGCCTGCAGCCTCTGGCATATGGAGGAGTTCCAGTACACCCGTGCATCGTGTGCCTTGCTGGACCAGCCCACATTAATGTCCGTGAACTGGCCCCGGTGGTCACACACAGCCTGCAGGAGGATGGAGAAGTACCCCTTTCGGTTGACATACTGGGAGTCCTGGTGCTCCGGGGCACGGATGGGGATGTGTGTCCCGTCGATGGCCCCCCCACAGTTGGGGAAGCCGAGGGCGCCGAACCCCCGGATGACAGCGTCTGGCTCAGAGAGGCAGACCACCCTGCGGAGCAGCACCCTGTTGATGGCCTTGACCACCTGCAGAGAGACACAGCAAACCGCGAATCACTGGGGCGCCCAGGTGGCTGGGAGTGTTCGTGCCCTGGCACTGCCCTGCGACCCACTCCTGGAAGCTACCCTCCCGGGCGGCATGTAGTACAGCCAGGACAGACCGATCCCTCTGGTGTGGGGCACTTTCGCCTCCTCTCCCCCTCCCCCATTTTCCCTGGGGTGGCCCATCCCCTCCTTGCAGCCCCCTTCCCCACGCCCCAGTGGCCGGTGAGTGCCGTACCTGCATAAGCACTGCTCCAATGGTGGATCTCCCCAAGCCAAACTGGTTCCCGACGGATCGGTAGCTGTCCGGCGTGGAGAGCTTCCAGAGGGCGATGGCCACACGCTTCTGGAGGGGGATGGCGGGCCTCATGTGAGTGTCCCGTCGCCGCTGAGTAGGGGCGAGCCACTCGCAGAGCTCTAGGAAGGTGTCCCTCTTCATCCTGAAGTTCTGGGTCCACTGTCTCTCTCCCCAGCGCTCCAGGACGATGCGGTCCCACCAGTCGCTGCTGGTGTCCAGACGCCAGATGCGGCGGGGCACGCTGGCGTCCGGGCGCTGCTGCAGCTCCTCCATGGCCCCCAGGGAGGCCAGGCGGAGAGGTAGGGGGCTGACGTGCACCAAATTTCCCTACATCAGGACATCCCTGGCTGTCCATTTCAGTGGCGCCAAAGGAACTGGGCCAGAATCTGGCCACTAACTTGTGTGTTTTTTCTGAAAAGTGTCTAAGCTTTTCAAACTATTTTGGTCTCACACTTGGACTGCAGATCTTCTGAAAAGAGACTTTCCAGTGAGATTTCTGGTCCTTCCAGGTTCTGAACAGCTTATGAAATACCCTAAGAACAACTCTGGTTTGGTATTTCTGTTTTAACCCCTGCTAACAGTAACAATAAGGAAGAGGAATATCCATCAACAAGAGTAAGAAGTTAACTGTACTTTGGGAACCTCAGAAAGGTTCACTTTGATTCAAGCTTTAAGAGAAGTTTAGGATTAGTTCTTATTTTGTCTATACCCAAACCAATTTTTTATTTATGATGTTGAAAAAATAGTTGTCTTGGAAAGTATCATTTAAGTATTTTGCATTTTTTTTAAAAAAAACCTTATCTGTAAACAATATAGTTAATTTTGCATTGCTTGGCCAAGCAGTCTGAATGTGAGCTAGTCAGCATAATGCATTAACATAATGTTTTTAAGGCTGCTGTTAATCAAAGAAGGTATTCATATACAAAAATTATCAGACTATCAGAGCTATGGCAGTCACCTTTGGATAGTTCTCTCTTCAATGTTCATCAGAAACTTTTAAAAAAAATCAGTGTAAGAACAGAGCATGTACAGAACTGAAAATTCTGAACTAGAATGGCAAGTACTGAACGTCATAATTAGATTACACTCACATCCCTAATACACATGATGAAGGAAGACCCAACAAAGATCAGAATCCTTTCATACTAGGCACAGCATAGTCCCTGCCACTTGCCCTGAAGATCTTACAGTCTAAACAGATAACACAGACAAAAGAATGGAAAGGGAAACAAAAGTATTAAAAGCTGAAGTGATTCCTTGATTAACGAAACACCACTACTAATTTGTTTTTGACTATTATAATCACCATCTATAAAACTGGTCAACCAACGAGTCATTCACCATATTAGAAAAAGTAGTCATATGGATTTACAAATATATATATACTCTACACATATAATGAGTATATATATAATGAACTTTCCTGGGTAAAACCCAGCTAACCTGGCTACCCTATTCCCCTGAGACTTTTTCACCATATATGGTGAAAGTAATATATTGACTGAAGTTTTAAGATTATCCAACCAATTCAACTTTGCAACAGATCTGCAGATAATGTTGTTTGCATATACATGAAGATAGATTAAAACTAACATTTTGAAGGTTCCAAAACAAAAACACAAGGGAAAATGTTTAAAGGCACAGGGCAGTTAGATGCCCAAATCCCAGTGAAAGTCAATGGCAAATAGATTTTAACTTCCTTAGAAAATCTCTCCCATAGCCACGTTGACAAGCCATATAGCAAATTCTTCCATTTCTATGCTCCACCAGGAAATGGTCTCTCCAGGGATTTAATACAAAAAATGACCGTTTTATATTTTTCCTTTACATTATCAGCATGCTGTCTGTTCTGTTAGGAGGCCTGTATTTTCAGTCAGAAAGATAACCAAGAACATGTATAAAATGTCAAAATCAGTGTAGAGTCAACTCCCAATGATGCTACAAAACTGTGTAATACAAAGAAATAAATTATTGTCAGGGTTAATACATACAGGGTTAGTACATAAAATTTTCAGTTTGATTTTTTAAAATGATTTATTCTTTCATCCTAATCAACTAAGCATAGGACCCTACAATAGAAAAATTATTCCTCACAATGTGTATTTTTTCTAAAGTATAAAATCAGAGAAACATATAGACTAGCTCAGTAACTTGATTCACAGCCTGTGTTTCTGAGCAGATTAAGTGCTATTATTTACATTTGCTGATAAATCCTGCTACTAATCAACCAAGAATTAACCTCTTCATATATTACTAAACTGACTATTCAAGACAGTTCTAGAATAGTATCAGTGAATCAATTGGTTTATTAGGCAACATTAGTTTGTCATTACACTGTACAAACATCTCAGTGAAACAAGCCATTAGTTCAAACCATATCCATCACAGTAGCAAAGACAGTGTTCTGACTCATCACTCATTTCTCTTTTCTGTCAGATAGCAAGTTTATGATCTCACAGGTAACTCTAGTTCACCTGCTTTTGTTGACACTTTTCTTTTTAATATTCATTAATATGATAGCTCTTTGACAACTTGTCTTTGTCAGCACAGCCCAGAAGTTGAGGCTAGATATTTTGAAGTCACAATTTACAATTTAAAAGCAGGATGTGGAGAACCATCAGAAAGGACAAAATGAACAACACTGAAATAATCAAAAGAAAGAACTATACATGGCTACAGTATGCAGAATTAAAACAAGAAGGAGTGATGGGAGGGACATAAATGAAAAGTAATTTGCCCAAAGGGGAATACAATCTTTGGGCACAGACCACATGGGAAGATCAAATCAGTGCGGAAGATATTATGTACAAAGATTGATGATACTGATTGGCTGTGTCTAGACTGGCCAGTTTTTACAGAAAATCAGCCGCTTTTCCGGAAAAACTTGCCAGCTGTCTACACTGGCCACTTGAATTTCCGCAAAAGCACTGACGATCTCATGTAAGATTGTCGGTGTTCTTGCGGAAATACTATGCTGTTCCCGTTTCCACAAAAGGGCCAGTGTAGACAGCTCAGATTTGTTTTCCGCAAAAAAGCCCCAATCGTGAAAATGGCGATTGGGGCTTTTTTGCAGAAAAGCGCGTCTAGATTGGCACAGACGCTTTTCCGCAAAAAGTGCTTTTGCGGAAAAGCGTCCATGCCAATCTAGACGCTCTGTTCCGAAAATGCTTTTAACAGAAAACTTTTCCATTAAAAGCATTTCCAGAAAATCATGCCAGTCTAGACGTAGCCCTTATGTACCTGTAATTCCATGAGCTGAAAAGGTGAAAGGATTAAACCTGTGGCATCTAACCTGGAGTAGTTAGAATACTAGGAGCCATGAAAAGCACTGCACAAAATTAGGAGAGAGAGGAATACTTATGTTGCTGGTTAAAAAAAGTGAGTTCTTCATATTTTAAGGACAAAATATCTCTGCCTACTGTACAGGCACCTGTTCTGCAGGAAGGGATGGTCTGTAATCTATTATTAATGGAATTTCCCCAGTGTGAAAGAAGGAAATTTAAGATTCCAAGACTGTGAAGAGAAAAGGTGTGAAATGCAAGGATCTGTGGCCCAGTGCTCCAGCTCAGATTGTATCACTCTGTATTCTGCTTTTATAGGACAAAGGATACAAGGGATGTACAAAGATGCATACGCATATGCATATTTGACAGAAGGAGGACTGTTCTCCAAGCCCAACCAATTACAGCACATAAAACAATATTAGGTACAAAATATAGACACAATTTGAAGAAATACTACAAATTCAGGACAAGGGAAAAAGACATACAGGCAGTCCCCGGGTTACGTACAAGATAGGGACTGTAGGTTTGTTCTTAAGTTGAATCTGTATGTAAGTCGGAACTGGCGTCCAGATTCAGCCGCTGCTGAAACTGACCGCCAGTTCTGACTTACATACAGAATTAACTTAAGAACCCCAAGCGTCCCCAAGTCAGCTGCTGCTGAAACTGATCAGCAGCTGATTCCAGGAAGCCCGGGGCAGAGCAACTCTGCCTCGGGCTTCCTGTAGTCAGCGCTGGTCAGTTTCAGCAGCGGCTGACTTGGGGACGCGTGGGGCACAGCAGCTGGGGTGCTGCTGGGTTGCTCCAGTAGCGCCGCTCCTCGACGCTACTGGACCAACCCAGCAGCACCCCATCTGCTCTGCCCCAGGCGTCCTGATTCAGCCGCTGCTGAAACTGACCAGCAGTGGCTGAATCAGGACCAGAGCACCTGGGGTGCTGCTGGGTTGGTCCAGTAGCGCCCAGAGCGGCGCTGCGGGACCAACCGGCAGCGCCCCAGCTGCTCCAACACAGGCGTCTGGAGAAAAGCCTAGTCTGCTGGGGGGGGGCATACTAGCTGCGCCCCCCCACCCCAGCAGACCAGGAAGACGCGGGCGGCGGACCGAGACGCACCCCGGTCCCGCCGCCTGGGTCCTCCGCGGTTTTGCTCCCAGTCTCCCTGGTCTGCTTTGCAAAGCCTCGGGGAAGCCGGCAGCGGAGCAGCCCAGGCGCCCCTGGGCTGCCTCGCTGCCCCAGCCCCCCCCCCCCCCCCCCGCGGCTTTGCAAAGCCTTGGGGAAGCCGGCAGCGGAGCAGCCCAGGAGCGCCAGGAGCAGACCAGGGAGTCACAGAGCAGCTTTTCTCGCCCAGAGTACACGGGCGGCAGTACCGCGAGGTCCCGCAGTCCGTGTACTCCGGGGCAGCCCCGTTCATAACTGCGGATCCGACATAAGTCGGATCCGCGTAAGTCAGGGACTGCCTGTATAATGAAAGATGGCACAACTTTCACATATACAAAATGGGAAGTGACGGTCTCAATCTACTGCATTTCCACACTGAACTCTACATGAGAGTCAATGTCAATCACGGTGGGACAGATTTTTGTCACCTTTACTTATGCTGGTCAGTACCACCAAAATAAAAAAGAGTAGAACATAGCTTCACATGAGGCAGGCAGCAGAACTCAGAGGCTATGTCTACATTGGCCCCTTCTCCGGAAGAGGCATGTTAATTTCCAACTTCAGAATAAGGAAATCCGCGGGGGATTTAAATATCCCCCGCGTGATTTAAATAAACATGACCGCCGCTTTTTTTCCGGCTTGGGGAAAAGCCAGAAAAAAGCGTCTAGACTGGCGCGATCTCCGGAATAAAGCCCTTTTCCGGAGGATCTCTTATTGCTACTTCAAAGGGATTTCCCTATTCTAAAGTTGGAAATTAATATGCCTCTTCCGGAGAAGGGGCCAATGTAGACATAGCCAGAGGGTATGTCTAGACTCCATCCCTCTGTCAGCAGAGGGATGCAGATTAGGCAGGTCGACATTGCAAATGAGGCAGGGATTTAAATATCCCGTGCCTAATTTGCATAAAAATGGCCTCCGCGTTTTGCCGACTCCGCACTTTGTCAGCAAAAAGCAGCAGTCTAGAGGGGGATTTGTCGAGAAAGAAAGCCTTTTTCGACAGATCCCTTATACCTCCTGCAAGGAGGTTTACAGGATCTGCCGAAAAAGGCTTTCTTTCTTGACAGATCCCCCTCTAGACTGCCACTTTTTGCTGACAAATTGCTGAGTCAGCAAAACGTGGTGGCCATTTTTATGCAAATTAGGCACGGGATATTTAAATCCCCACCTCATTTGCAATGACAGAGGGATGCAATCTAGACATACCCAGAGGGACCAACTTTCCTTTTTAAAATGGGGACCAACACAAATAGCTCAACTGTTGGGCTAGAACAAATATTCTCCACTGACTCAGAGAATGCTTCAGAGCAGTGTTTCTTAAACTTTTTGAGACCACAGAACACCAAACAATAATTTTTTTTATATGGAACACCTATGAAAATTTTCTTCGAAAAAAAATTGTTGTCAGACAAAAAAAAGAAACAAAGAAGTAAGAAAAACAAAGGAGAGGTAGTGGCACACCTGCAAGTTGTTCACAGAACACCAATATTCTGCAGAACATAGTTTAAGAAACACTGCTTCAGGGTCTTTGTCCCATAGACAAGTCTCCTTCACTCAAACAGACATGAGTCCAGCATGTTCTTCTTTCTCATGCCGATTCATAAGTCTAAGGACAGTGGAAATCAGAAAAATCTGCAATGGTTCGTGAATGGATTTCAGCAGGCTCACAGGAGACTGCAAATAAAGACCTAGTCTGTAGACTGGGAAATAAGTCTTTTTTGAAAAATAGAAATCTTTGGCTAGATACAGTAATGTAAAATTAACTATGCCTTTCATTGTGCTCTGCATATACCCAGTCGTTCAATCAGATCTGCAAGGTTGATCCTTATGCCTTCTCAGACCCCACTGTAGGATGGGAGCCTGTGCGTATAAAAATCAAAGTCCTACTACATATAGCAGCAATTTCCAATACTCTTTTGCATATTTATTTCAATAAAATAAATGTTTTAATTTTTTTTAATTGCTACCCGGTACCAAACATATTAGTTTCACTGATCTCATCTTTCCATTCCCCAGCACTTGTTTGTCATCATATGCTAACACTCACTGCAAGATTTTTGGAGCAGATATTGGTGTGCATGTGCGCATATCCGCACACCTATACATGGTCTTTGGCTGGGCCCATCTGTGCTCTAACTACCACCGTTCTGTATCCAAATACAACTTATCAACATATTTCAATAGCCATTGTACACATTAACATTCACCATGTAACTATTTTAGAAATATAAGATTACTAAAATGAAACACTTAGCTATGATTTTTTACTTTCTTTAAGGCAGCGAAGTAAAAAATAAAGCTACTCTACAGAATGAAAAATCATCTGGAATGGCTGGATCTGTCATTTAAACAGGCAAGATCAAATCCTTCAGAATTCCCCAGGAAGCCAATGGAACTTTGCCTGAGTAAAGACTGCAAAACTGGCTAGTGTGTTGAGATGGTTACTACATATTAATTTCACAATTTCAAAGGCTTGAAATAGACTTTAAAAATAACAGGTTACATTTCTCTTTTATTTTAACATAATGCATTTAGATCTTATACAGAAGATGACTCTTCCTTTTGAGACTTTCTCCCAATTTATAAATAAATGGTAATATTGACTACTGCTTCAGTCACCAGTCACATTATTTTATTGTACATTATTACTAGGTCACAATGATCATATCCTTCTTTTGATCCCAAACCTTGGAAAATTCCAGAGACTGTTAAAATACTTACAGTAAAAGCAACCATTTAATCTTGCTACTAGAGCAAACCAGTGCACTCTATCAGGAATGAAAAACTGGTTCACTGAGACTGATTGAGGCTCATTTGACATAGGAATGAACCCACTGAGTATGGAAGGTAAAGACAAAGGGTGTTAAAATAGGAGTGAAATGTTGCAAGGAACGTTTCCCCTTAATGAATTACTGGGAGATTTGTAGCAGGCCAGCCGGGGTAAGTCTTTCAGCATGTGTATCCAGAAGTGTCATGGACTTGCTGCACTATATCCTTGCTGCCCTTTCCATGAACTGGGCAGTTTCCTTTCACCAGTTTATTTTCACTTCTATTCTGGCAGCTGTCTACAGCAGTAGACATTTATCTTAAATAATTTGCTACTTGTTTGAGAATTCATGCCAGTGGGGGAAAAGGGGAAAAATAGCCATTCTTGGTGCACCGTGTCATAACAAATTAAAAAGAAAATTCAATGATAGAACAGATTTTTCCACATTTTTTCTCCACCCAGCAAGCCAGGCATATATAATTTCAAATCGGATGGATATATACAGGTACCTCATTTTTATCAGAAAATGATGGCTGAATTTGCTAGGTTTTTCTTCGTAGTGATTTTAAATCAGTGACATTTATGCACATAAATGTGGGGACAACGTTTATTTTAACATAAGCATTCCAAGGGCATTATATTCTTTCGCAGAAAGAAACATAATCCATGATTAGCACCTTCCTTATCAACCTATTATTTCATACAATAATGTATGTTTCACAAGTGTCTTTTGTTACATTCAGAAAACATTTCTGAGACCAGAGACATACTGGGACACAAATACAGGAGAGTCGAAATAAAGAGGAAAGTTTATATTGGAAATATTTTGTTGCACTCTCTAGTAGAGTGCCTTCATTTGTGAAGTTATTTCTGAAATTATGGAGCTTGTATAATTTGTAAAGGGCTTTGGAAGGAAAGATGCAATGTTAGTATCAGTGTTACTATGCTATCTCAGTGACCTTGTTGATACAAAATGTTGCCGAAGCACTAGAAAGGGAAAGGTCAATCTTTCCATCCCCTCTCCGCCTCACGGCCAAAATTACTAAAGCCTGGCCAAGCCTGTTGGTCCCACTGAGAGTCTTGTTAAGTGTTTAAAAAAAGAGTAGAAAGTTATCAACCAGCAGCAAGACCAGAATGGAAAGGAGTGAAAGTAGAATTGAGTTCAAGTACTAGACATGTGAAACCCAAAGAAGCAACTTCCAGTATTCCAAGCACTGGTTATTACGAACGATTTGATGAAAGACTGGTAGCTCGGTAACAAACACTCCTGTGAACTTTTATACAACTTCTGTGAAGTTAGAAGTTCATTGCAGCAATAGGTAAAATCTCACTGACCCTCATCTCCTATTGTTTGAATTAATTTGTTTTCACTAAATTGCATACTGTAGTCCCACAATTAAATGAGCATGTGGCAATTATTCAGTGTTTAGAACAGTCCATCTTTCCAGATTAATAACTACCACTAAAACTGTGCTACAGCAGCACATCTAACAGTGCTTAAATTACACATGCACTCCACTTACAAAATACATATTTTTCCTATTCCATTACCTCAGAATGAAAGTGACTAAGTTTCAAATTAAAGGAAAAGTCATAAAACTAATATTGGAAAACAAAATATTTTCTTTTTACCATAAAGTCTGGCCAACTGCTACTGATGTTCTCCAGACTAGAGAAGCTAAACTACGACATTCAATTTGATGTTCTCCAAGCCAGTCATTCAAATGGATAACATTAAAACAAGGAGCCTGAACGAGGAATAAACCAGGATATTTGGCAACAAATGTGGAGTCTCATATAAGATTTCTGCATATCATAAGAATATGCTGAAGTAATTATGCTGCCAAGATATAACTTTAAAGAGCACCTATCTCTCATTTTCAAAAGCACCTCAGTCAGTTTGGAGTTTTTGAAAATTTTACCCTCAGAATTTAAACCTAAACCCTGGAGAGCAAATTACTGATCCTCCCTCTGTACTTCGCATCCCAGACCAGGCAAGAGTGCACATGATGATGAGTATTAGTGATGGACCAAAACCAGAACCTCACATTCAAGGTCCTAATCCAGCAAAGCACTTAAAGATGTATTAAATGTTAAGCATGAGATTCATCCCACTGAAGTCTACTGCCCCCTCTCAGCGGCGGATATAGGGCAGGGCGAGCGGGGCTGCTGCCCTGGGCTTCAATAGGCCCCGCACATGTGCTACTAGCTGTTGGCTGTGGCCGTGGCCCATGCATGAAATTGTCCTGACCCACGCCCCGCATTTCAATAGGCCCTGGGCCCCACAAAACTCTCATCCACCCCTGCCCCCTCTCACAGCTTCCAGTTCCATATCAGATGCAGGTAAATTTCATGAGAACTAGAGTTTTCATGATGCTTCAACCTTAAAGTGTGGAAATCTTAACCTTTTTTGGGTTGGGGACCAGTGCCCCATAGAAAAATGAGTCAGGGGCTGCACACAAGCGAGAAGCAAAAAAACCCCAAAACCCTCACTGACATGCCCATGGGCAGTAGGTGCAGTCCCCCGGCCCCACCTACAGCCCTGCCCCCTCTGCTGCAGCCCCACTCCTCTTCCACAGGGAGCAGAGGAGGTGGGACAGCATGCCGAGCGCATGTGGGCTCCCCCCCGCCTTACAGGGAAAGGCAGAGAGGGGAGGGAGTGAGCACGTATGCCCCAGAGGGAGGAGGACGTGCCGCTCCAGCCTCCCAGCCCCAGAGCACAGGAAAGGTGGATGCTTGGGGGCAGCACATCCAGGCAAGCTGGAGGCTGCATCCAGTCCCCAGGCCTTAAGTTCCCCACCCCTATTTTACAGAAATAGCAAATCTTGAGATGATTCCCTAATTTCAGACCAAAATCTTAAAAACTACAAGTGCCATCTAATTTGAGTCTTAGCCTCAATTCAGCCCTGAAACTGAACCTTATCTAAACATAACATGGATCTAAACACTGCCTCCTTAGTCCATCTCCATATAGAAAAAAGAAGAGGATTTGGACAAGTGTTCCATCGCTTCCTCTCTGCAGTCTCATATCTTAGAGTACTTGCTAAGCTAAAAACACCCATTTTAAGGACATTAGGGTGGTACTTGGAGGCTGCTATTGGTATTCATTTTGATAAATATTGTGTATTAGATGCCTCCCATTAAGCGAAAAGCTATGCAAGCTCTGCCTTATAACAAACCTTGTATGCTGGGCATCCAGCAGTGGCATAGCAAGGGAAAGTACGGGGTGCCACGCTAAGGGGGCATCAATTTAGTCCCCCTCTGCTCTCCCTGTCATCCCTTGGCATGCTTGCTCCTCCTCCGCCCGCCGGAGCCTCCTCTCCACCTCTCTGCCCCCAGCCCGACCCTCCTCCGTCTCCACTGGCAAGTTAGTGCATGCAGGGGCCTAGCCCCAAACGGGAGGATGCAGGGGAAGATGTGGTACAAATTGCCCTCCTCCTCCCAGGGTCGGGCTCACCCATGTGCCAGGTTCGGGGCCCTGCCGCTGTGCCGTTGCTCCTGAGCGCATAACACTCTCGCTATGCCACTGGCATCCAGTAACTGGCTGGCATGCAATCAACATAAGAACAGCCATATTGGCTTAGATCAAAGATCCATCTAGCCCAGTATCCTGTCTGCTGACAGTGGCCAGTGCCAGATGCCCCAGAGGGAGTGAACACAAGAGGTAATCATCACATGATCCCTCTCCTGTCATCCATTTCCAGACAAACTGATGCTAGGGATACCATTCCTACCAATCCTGGATAATAGCCATTGATGGACTTAACCTCCATGAATTTAGCTAGATCTTTTTTTAATCCAGTTTAAGTCCTAGTCTTCACAAAATGCTCCAGCAAGCAGTTCCACAGGTTAACTGTGCACTACATGAAGAAATACTTCCTTGTGTTTGTTTTAATCCTGCTGCCTATTAATTTCATTTGGTAACCCCGAGTTCTTATATTATGGGGAAAAGTAAATAACTTTTCCTTATTTGCTTTTTCTACACCAGTTATGCTGTTATAGACCTCTATCATGTACTCCCTTAGTCTCTTCTTTTCTAAGATGAAAAGTACAAGTCTTTTTAATCTCTCTTCATATGGGATCTATTCCAAACCCCAAATAATTTGTTTTCCATTTTCTGAACCTATTCCAATGCCAATATATCCTTTTTGAGATGAGGCGCTCACATCTGTATGCAGTATTCGAGATGTGGGCGTAACATGATTTTATATAAAAGTAATACAATATTATCCGTCTTGTTCTCTATCCCTTTTTTAATGATCCCTAAAGTTGTTAGCTTTTTTGACTGCTGCTGCACACTGAGTGGATGTTTTCAGAAAACTATCCACAATGACTCCAAGACCTCTTTCTTGAGTAGTTGTAGCTAAATCAGTCCCCATCATATTGTATGTATAGTTGGGATTATTTTTCCAATGTGCATTACTTTACATTTATTTACAATAAATTTCACTTCCCAATTGCTGTTGTTTGGTGAGATCTTTTTGAAGCTCTTCACAGTCTGCTTTGATCTTAACTACCTTGAGGAGTTTGGTATCATCGGCAAATTTTGACACCTCACTGTTTACCCCTTTCTCTAGATCATGTATAAATAAATTGAATAGGATTGGTCCTCAGATAGAATCTTGGGGGAACCCACTAGTTACCTCTCTCCATTTATTCCCACTCTTTGTTTCCTGTCTTTTAACAGGTTATCAATCCATGAAAGGACCTTTCCTCTTATCCCACGACAACTTACTTTACTTAAGAGCCTTTGGTGAGGGACTTGTCAAAGGCTTTCTGGAAATCTAAGTATACTATATCCACTGGATCTCCCTTGTCCGCATGCTTGTTAACCCCCGCAAAGAACTCTAGTAGATTAGTAAGGCATGATTTCCCTTTACAGAAACCATGTTGACTTTCCCCCAACAAATTATGTTCATCTATATGTCTGACCATTTTATTCTTTACTATAGTTTCAACTAATTTGCCCAGTACTGACATTAGACATTGTGACGTAGTGGGGGGGTACCTTGCTGGTTGCTATGCTGGGCAGTGGGTTGTGAGTGACCTCCACTGGCTGCTGGCTGCAGCACAGCCCAGCAGGGCAGGGGATGAGCCATTATACAAGAGGGCTTCGAACCTGTCTGACAAGTTATCTCCCAGGGAGCAGAACAATGGGAAGAAGGGGAGTGGAGCTCTGGCTGGGGTCAGGGCTGGAAGTGAGTTAGTTAGGTTTCTAGCTGGTATCATGGAGGAGACAGCCTAGGCAACGGGCTGGGATTTAGGGGCCCAAGCTCTCCCATCTCAAGGGGGGCTGAGGCATCCTAGGCCTGCCCTGTAGCCAGATTACATCTGTGCTGTGCTGTATCCTGGAGAAGCAATAAACTCCCTCTATTCTACTGGCTGGTGGAGACTGTCCGTGCCATTACGGGGGTGAAGGAGACGGAAAAACCCCAACGCACCGTCACAGACGTACCAGTCTAAAATTGCCAGGATAACCTCTAGGGACCTTTTTAAATATTGGTGTCACAATAGCTGTCTTCCAACCATTAGGTACAGAAGCTGATTTAAAGGATAGGTTACAAATCACAGTTAATAATTCCGCAATGTCACATTTGATTTCTTTCAGAACTTTTGGGTGAATGCCATCTGGTCCTGGGGACTTGTTACTGTTAAGTTTATCAATTTGGTCCAAAACCTCCTCTAATGACACCTCAATCTGGGACAATTCCTCAGATTTGTCAACTAAAAAGAATGGCTCAGGTTTGGAAACCTCCCTAACATCCTCAGCCATGAAGACTGAAGCAAAAAATTCATTTAGTTTCTCCGCAATGACTGTATCGTCTTTGAGTACTCCTTTAGCTCATCGATCGTCCAAGGGCCTCACTGGTTGTTTAGTAGGCTTTCTGCTTCTGATGTATTTTAAAACATTTTGGTATTACTTTTTGAGGTTTTGGCTAGCTGTTCTTCAAACTCCTTTTTGGCTTTTCTTATTATATTTTTACACTTAATTTGACAGAGTTTATACTCCTTTCCATTTTCTTCACTAGGATTGGACTTCCACTTTTAATAAGATATCTTTTTATTTCTCACTGCTTCTTTTACTTGGTTGTTAAGACAAGTAAAAGCTCTAGGGCTGTGTCTACACTGGCAAGTTATTCCGGAAAATCAGCCGCTTTTCCGGAAAAACTTGCCAGCTGTCTACACTGGCCGCTTGAATTTCTGGAAAAGCACTGACTATCTAATGTAAAATCATCAGTACTTTTCCAGAAAAACTATGCTGCTCCCGTTTGGGCAAAAGTCTTTTTCTGGAAAACTGTTCCGGAAAAGGGCCAGTGTAGACAGCACAGTAGTGTTTTCTGCAAAAAAGCCCCGATCGCGAAAATGACGATCGGGGCTTTTTTGTGGAAAAGCGCATCTAGATTGGCCACGGACGCTTTTCCGGAAAAAGTGCTTTTCCGGAAAAGCATCTTGCCAATCTAGACGCGCTTTTCCGAAAATGCTTTTAATTGAAAACTTTTCCGTTAAAAGCATTTCCGGAAAATCATGCCAGTGTAGACGTAGCCTAGAAGTTTTGATTCCATACAGTATTTCCTGCCCCTCTCAATATCAGCCACTCTCTTCCCCCACTAGAAACAGCCATTAAAACATTTCACTGTCATTCATATTTTCTCTGCTTAAGGAGAATGCATCTTCTGCTTGCAGGTTCCGGCCATGGTGATCTGGGTTTCAATGGGTATTGATAAAAAAAAATTTGTATTACCATAGTTCCTAACAATGCTCAATTTATTTATGCTAGGTGCTGTATAAATATATAGTAAATCAAACAATCCCTGTTACAGAGAGTTTATGATCTTGGGCTTGGTGGTGGAATGACATCACAGGGAATGGGTGGGGGAAACGTCACATGGGATTTGTCTTCTTTGTTTTGGAGTTGGTTTTTTTAAGTCATTTCTTGGATACAAGATTACTAGAAAATTCAAAGAATTCTGGTGCACTTGGTATGGGGTCTTTTAACTCATTCCTAAGGTCTCTGGACCCATTAAAGGTTTTAATTGTGTGTGTGCGTGTGTGTGTGTGTGTGTGCGCGCGCGCGCGCGCATGTGTAAATGAAACATTGCTTGTGAAAAGGGTTAGCTTATAACCTTTGGAGATCTTTGTCCTCTCATCATCCATAGCACATGTAGCAGAACATGCCTGCAGTCCTTGGCCAACATGTCACAGTCCTGCCCTAATTCCAGAAATACCAGGGAGCAGGCTGAGGCAGGAGCAGATGCAGGCTGGAAAAGGGACTGTCTAGAATGGATACAACAACATGGGTAGAAGCTGGGGCAGCATCTCAGAATGATTGATGGTAGGGTTCCCAGCCAAACAATGTTTGAGCTGAGTGGAGACGCTACTTTCCTAGATACCTGATTTGGTATTACCTGGATGAGTCCTTTGCTGTAGATTGGCTGAACCCTGATTCACCACACTCTCTGGCTCAGAGATGACATGTCAGGCATAAGCAGGCTCCAAAGTATTTTAGGGATGGCTCATCATACCAAGAGAAACCACCTCTGCAGTTGAGATGGCATAATAATCTTTGTTTCTATTTAGTCCTTAGCCTCTTAGCTTATGCAAGGGTGCCAACTAGTGCTAAATGTTTCACTAGTTTTTGTAGTATGGACTTGTCTACTAAGAATTACGCTAAAATAATCATAGTTGTTTTGTGAGAACTGTTTCTAGTTTGTAATTAAGGTGGAAATTTTCTGCAGAACCTTTATCTAATTGACAGAATTTTGCTTTCTTCGCTATATGAATGTCTGTAAAAAGCACCAATTATTTTAAAGCAAAATTAATTTTGTTAGCATGATAAAATTATAATTTTGTTAAAGAGTAAAGCTAACAGTCATCAAAATGGTGCTATGGCAGCTCAATAATTAATGTTACTCAGACCATAGGCTTATTCTGAGTTTTTAAAAATTCTTCCAAATACGCTACTCAGTAATAGATTTCATCACCTGAAAACAATATATCTTAATAAAGTGAAAAGGGATGCAGTTAAATTATCATTTACTCTTAATTCCACCTATCTCTGCATTTCAGGAATATAAATTCACATCTTAACATTGAATTTCATGTGTATACTTTACCCAGATAAAAGGTAACTAGATCATCTGAACTCGCAGCTCTTAACTGTGTAACTGATAAGCTTTTATTTAAACAAAAAAACAAACATAGTACTGACAAAAATAACCCATGTGTTATTACTGAGGCTATATCTGCACTTGCAATTGATTGACTATGCTTCTGTTTTTCATGGGGGCTTAAAAACCCTTAAACCTGAATGACAAACGTTTTATCGTGGCAAGTGAAAATACTGCTTTGTTGTAAGGAGGGGTCTCCTGATGACAAAGCGAAAGCCACTTGTGTGGGGTAGAAGTATTTTATCAGCAAAAGTGCCAACAAATGGCGTTCACATGCACTGATTTCTAGCAACAGAGCTGTGTTGACACAGCCTTCTCACTAAAAGCTGCATAGTGTAGACATACCCTACATGACAACCTACTGTTACAAAATCAAAACAACATAATGAACATATATGAAATATTATTTTCAGAAGCTAACCAGATGTACTGTATTTGTTCATTGAAATGAGGCCAACGCCTGGAATGAAAACTGGAAAACACTCAGGTGTGCTATATTTAGTGTCTGAAATCTCTCTTCTCAGCTTCCTGAAAAAAATATCCAGGGTATGCCCATACCTTGAATACTGCATTTGGTTCTGGGTTGTCCACATAAAAAAAGATGGATAAAAATTAGAAAGGATACAGAGAAAGGCAACAAAAATTATCAGAGGTATGGAACAACTTCCATATCAAGAGAAATTAAAAAGACTTGTACTATTCTTCTTAGAAAAGAGATCACTAAAGGGAGATATGGTAGCGGTCATAAATTCATGAATGGTGTGAAAAAAAGTAAATAAGGAAGTGTTATTTGCCTCTTCACATTACACAAGAATTAGGGGTCACCCAATACAATTAATAGGCAATACGTTTAAAACAAACATAACCAAAGTACGTCTTCACACAGCACACAGTCAATTGGTAAAACTTGTTGTCAGAGGTGGTTGTAAAGGACAAAAGTATAACTGGGTTTTAAAAGACTTAGATAAAGTTCATAGAGGATAAACTGTTAGCCAAGATGGTCAGGGATACCACTACATGCTCTGAATGTCCCTAAACCTCTGACTCCTAGAGGCTGGGATTGGATGAAAGGGGATTTGAACAACTGAAATTGTCCTGTTCTGTTCATTCTCTCTGAAGCATCTGACATTGGCCACCACGGCTATTCATAGAGGGAGGTGGGGCCTGAGGCAGCCACCCCAATTCATACTCTGCTGGCCAATATCCAGGGCCAGATTACCTCTTGTGGGGGCCCAGGGCTATTAGATTTTGTGGAGGCCCCTTGGCTCCAGGGTGTCACCAAAAATGAGAGGCTCAGAGTACAGGAACGAACTGTGGGTCGAGGCAGGGATTGGTTATGGGAGGAGGTGAGGGCTCTGGCTGGTGGTATGGGCTTGGGGGTGAGGCTGGCGATAACAAATTTGCAGAGCAGAAGGGGGCTTCTGGCTGAGGCCAAGGGGTTTAGAGTGTGGGAGGAGGCTCAGAGAAGGAGGTTGGGGTGGGAATGTGTGTGGGGTCTGGGTGGAAGTTAATGTGTGAGAGGGGGCTCAGAGCTGGGGTTTGTGGTGCAAGATGCTTACTTGGAGCAGCTCCCATTTGGTGGTGCATATCCCAGAGAGGTGATAGATGGCTCTGTGCATTGACCTGCACTTGCCTGCAGGCACCGCCCCCTGCAGCTCCCATTGGTCATGATTCCCAGCCAATGGGAGCTAAGGGAGAAGAACCCGCAGATGATGGGAGCATACAGATGGTGCTACCAGATGCTTGCAGCTCCAGCCTAGACTATGTAGTGGAGAATGGCAGCACATGGAGTGGGAAAATGGAGGAATGGCAGTGCACTCACTTCCTCTCCACCATGCAGAGCTGAAACCCAGGGGCTTTAGTAGCTGCAGGCCTGCTCCTGGGCTAAAGAGGCCCCACAAAATTATCTGCACTTTTGGCTGCTTAGAGATCTTTCCGAGGTTGAGCAGTGGATTGGTCCTAGGCTACAGCCTTAAAGCCCCTTTCTTAATCCAGTATGGCCAGTCTTGTGTTCCAAAAATTACCAACGGGCAAAACCACCACATGAAGTATAATGCTGAGTCCTCTCATGTCATAGCACCCTCAATATTTAGCATTTGCTAACTTTTTTTCTGCTGTTGAAATATGTTCATGTAGTTCTTATATAAATGTAATTTACATAGTGTTGATACAGAAAGCACCTCAGAACTATAAAGAAATGTAAAAGCTACCATAATAATTAAGATTCCAAGTTTTATTAAACAGCATTTCAAATATACATTATTCAGATTTAAACCCCTAAAAATTGGCTCAGTTTCCATGTTCAGGGGAAAGATGCCAACCTGTTAAACAATGGCCACCCAGGAAGGATAATCTAAATTATATTGTCTGGAAGGTTAACTCTTTTGAGATGAGTAAAGAGCACTGTAGAACATATATCTTCAAGAGTGCTCTTGAATAGATGGTGCCTGTCAGTTCAGTACTTTAAAGGTCAGCAACAAAATTTTTCTTTGAACATGGTATTTCACAGATAATCTGTTTAGCCAGACCAAAAGTGGTGTGACATGGTCGTACTTACATGCATTCAAAACTAGACGAGTATCTGCATCTTAAATAACTGCGAAGGACCAGATAATGTTCCATCAGGAAGTCCTATTATCATTGTAACAAGTAAAGGCAAAAGTGAGGATGAGAATTTTGCCAATATTGTTGTAGGCATAAAAAATGAATTAACTCTAAAGACAAGGTGGATTTAATACTGTGCAAGAGAAAATGGGGAAGAAAGTAAAACCTGTATATCTAGCAAAATTTGGGGACACAAGGTTGATGGGTCAAATTCTGTTTTCTTTCATCTGAATTCAGCCCTATTGCCAGCCACTTAAGATGACATACTGTTCTTTGCAAAGCAAACACCTCTGTAGTTGGATTTATTTTAGGTACTGCTGATAGAGACATCAACAGTTGAGGTCATTCAGCATTTCCCATTATAAAGACCCTGTTTTCAGCAGCTTATATCTTTGCCCAAGCTACCCATTGAGACATTTTCTATGTCAGGTGTCTGTCTTAGGCTTAATTTAAGTTTAGGCAAAAATTATACAGCCAGTTTCTAGAACAAGTTTAGGGGGAAAATACCATTTTGGCATTTTTACAACTATTTTCTGAGAAGCTCTGGTGCTTCCAGGCGTTGGAGAAAGGGCTTGACATTTAGAAGGGAGGGTTGTCTTTATGATAGAGAGGTGCCTTTTCCTGACCCCATGAAAAATTGACCAAATTTGAACAACATACAAACCTTTGAAAAATCTCAGTTTGTGCATGCTCAGTAGAGATTCATTAGAGTGAAGGTGACAGTTGCGGGGCTAAACAGGACTTTCCCTGCAATTATGCCACTTCACATGGTAAAAATGAGCATGCGGGCATTTTTTCAGTAATAATGGGCTGTGACACTTTTTTATGTATGATTGTGTAAGCAAGTAGTTTTAAGTGAGATGAAAACTGGGGTACACAAGATAAATCAGACTCCTGAAAGAAGTACAGCAGGCTGGAAGGATTGAGAGCCACTGCATAGTGGAGCCAATCTAAGACTTTGTCTACACTGCCAGTTGAAGGACAAAACTTTTGTTTTGTTGTTCACTGGTGCTTAAGATTGACCCCCTCCCAGAAATACAAAGTTATGTCATGGCAAGTGGCAGTGTAAATGGTTCATTGTCAGCAGAAGTGCTCTCCCATCGACGTGTTCATAGGGGGTGGAAGTATTTTGAGAAAAAACAGCATTTACACTGCCCAACTTTTAGTAATATATCCTTATCACTAAAAGCTGTGTAATGTAGACAAACCTAACTTCCACCAACAGCGCTGCCAAACCAGTGCTTAAATAGGCATAAATTAATTCACACTTGAATGACATAACTTATGTTGATTTTTAAGATGTTGTTGAAGCCATAGACTAAGACAGTGTTCTCAAACTGTGGTCTGCAGGTCACTAATGGCCTGTGGCTGCCTTACAGGTGGTCCATAGCTTGACCTCAGGCCCCTCTTCCCCTGCAGTAGGGAGCCTATGCTGGTGCTCTAGCCTTGCAGCCGTCGCGAGGCTGGAGCACCAGCTCTGTCTTCCTGCTCAGAGGGTGCATGAGGAGGGGGATGTGAAGAAAGCCCTTACTGTCCCCGCCAAACCCAACTTGCAAAGAGAGACAGAGCAAGTGGCTCCCCATGCTGCTGCTTTCCCCACCCCCCATCCTCGGGAGAACAGCAGCACAGTGACACCCTGTCTGGATGCTTTCCCCGCTGCTCCCATTGGCCAGAGTTGCAGCCAATGGGAGCAGTGGGAGGCCATGCCCTGAATAACACACGTTTTACTATGGCAAGTACAAGTGTGAACATGCTGACAGGGACATGCTAGTTTAGATGGGGACAAAAGGGTCTGTGCCCACTTGGTCACACTCCTTTTCAGATCCTGAAATGGAACCCAAGTATCCCAAGTCTCCCAAGATTTCCAAGTAAATATCTGTGAATCCCACTAGCAACGTGCCTCTCATCCCTGGCTAGCTGATCCACAGACAAATCATCCAATGCTATCATTCACTTTGGTTCTTCAATGACAAAGGTCTATGCTGTTGATCTCAAAATGCCAACCCTGTTGATGATCTGTGTCAATATAATTATATTTTATAGTATATCACAATGCATTTTTTCAGTTTGCTTTTTTTAATCTAAAAAATTACATTAAAATCACTGAAAGTGCTATATAAAGTAAATTTTCTAGAAGCTCAGGCTCAAGACCACTGGCAGGGGAGGAAAGGGGGCAACTTCCCCAGGACCCAGCGATTATAAAGAGCATGGAGCCTCTAGCCCTAGGGTGCCACACAGTTCCAAAAGGCTGGGGGCGGGAGGGCTGGCATGGCATGCTCCAGGCAGCACTAAGGGCTGGTTGCCCGTGACTGGCCCACCCTTCTACCTGAGGCCCTGCCCCTTCCGAAAGCGCGGAGCCGTCCCCCAGCTTGCCCAAAGGCCCAGTGTGGCAGTCGGTCCCTGCTCAGGCCCTAGCCATCTCAAACTGGGCTCCCAAAGTTAATGAATTTTTTTTAAGTAAAACACTAATACTCTAGTGATGAGTGCCATACTAGAAATTAATAATGCTGCCTTTAGAGCAAGCTTTGAACGTGTGTCAATAAAAGCAGAGCCACACATTGAATACATTGAACAAAAAGACAAGCAAAACATAGAACAGCTGCTCGTTCATTGAGCAAATGGCCACCTTATACACTGCACAAGACAGAGGTCCTATGGGAGAAAATAGCATGTGATTAGACTGTATAAAAATGAATATACACAAAGGGGCTGAATTAATGCTTTACAGGCAACCTTATTTCTGGCATTTTCTAATCTGCATGCTTGATTTTGCGGCCTTAACATTATTCTCATTTAATTTTTTGGGTGAGAGCTATATTTTGTTTAAGGAGGTTACAGTCATCCTGCTTCTCATGATGAAGAGAGAGATACAAGAAGTTAGTGACAAAAGGAAAATGTGAATTATGTGAGAGCCTGAGAGACATCTACCCACAGACTGAACTTGGAGTAAATTAAAGAAGGGAAAGAGATTTTCTTGGACAGACATTACAGGGCTAAAATAAATTGATGAACACACTGCTACATGAATAGAGCTCTCCAGGTTATGACTGAAACATAATATTGAAAAAGGGGAGAACACTAATGCAATTGAACAGAAGAGCAGATGTTAGAGGATTAGCAGAGCTTATTCAAAACATTAAAAAAGCAAACCCAAGTAAAACTTGTATCTAAAGAATGTATTCTCAAAATCCCATTGCTTAAGCAGCAACATGGTAGCTCTTTAGTTTTTTAAAATAAAAATATCCTTTGCAATACAGCCAATCAACAATTATAAAACATATTCATGATCAAGAGATGGTCATTTAAGATATTAAGGTCTCACTATGCAGTTTTTTTATATACAGTACAATCAGAGAAAGACAGACATTTTTAACATTGCTCTAAATAAGTTACTTTTAATATAGCTTTAGGTAAAACCTTTGAAAGAAAATTCAAGTAAAAAAACAGGTAAGTCTAAGATCTGTGTTTGAAGGTTAACACTGACAAAAAATCATCCATCAAATGGCACTTGATCTTCATTGTATACATCCTGATATGAAGCATTTTAGGAATAACAAAATTCCTATCCCCAACCGCTACAGTGAAATCCTCAAGGTAATTTACTAAAACAAAGTATTGCTGTGAAAACTCCAGGATGTGCCTCCAATAATGGTGCAAATCACCATTTCCCATGGAACTTTGACTCCCATGGAATATAGCTTCCTCAGCTACAGCAGATAGCACCCACTGACAGTGAAACATGCCAGTGCACACAAATGCTGTTAGCAATACATTTCTTGTCAAGAACAAATTGTTAATCCTACCTATAATGAAAGACTAGCCTGGTGTGTTTGTGGACAGTGCCCTTTACATTACAGAGGTAAAGCCCCCAGAATTTTTACCTTAGGAGAATCAGCTTCCTAGGTTTAGGTTTTGGTTGAATCAGGGAGAAGTCAGCAATAATGAAGGATGCCATCTTGAAACTATGTGAATGAGGTGGGGCATGTCACTGATTTATAACTTCACAAAGCTCCATCTGATGGCAGAAATGCAACACTGCAATATCCCAGGAAGCGGATTGTGGAAACTGCAAAATACTGTTTTGTGGATTCATCATTCCCTAGTGCCCTCTCAGATATTTGCCTATTGTTCTGTATTCTAATATGGGACTCTTGAAAGTAGTTTCTGATTTGCTGCTGACCAGAGGATGCTAGAGTGGTAGATTATTTTAATGACTAAAACAAAAAATACACTTAAGAAAGTAATTAAGTAAAAACGGGGCAAAATCACCATGGGATCTGAAGCAAAAGAGTGGTGGAGACAAAAGCCTAAGCAAGATATAGCAGTTGGGTCCCTTATTTAATTCAAGCTCTTCTCAAAGATAGGCCTATTGAAGAAAATTTGATCTTTGGTAGGCTTTACCTTATGTCCTGCAACTTGAATTTATTTAAGGTGATTCTATTTACTTTGCTAGGAAATGTTAAATTGAAAACATATTATTTTTCCTTCTTGCCCTTGCTGCACTGAAGTGTACAACCTACTGCTTCCTTGCAGCAGCCCTAGTGTGGCCCAAAAATAATCAATTGGGCAATTCAATTTCATACATCTGCGGAAAAGGAAATTAAGGTCATTTGTCATATTTGTATGAAGCCATTATGAACAACTTCTATAGGATACGAAGAAGGTCATGGATTAGAGGGTCTATAATACATTCAGAAATGTGAATATGAAAGCCTTACGTTGTCCCTAAATGTCTTTGCTGGGGCCCTTTGCTAATAATACTCTGTACTATGTTGTTCAAATTAATTTCAAATATGTATATGAATTATGTAAGCTTATACTATCATCTATACATTTCCATGGAATTATCCCCACATATCTATTTACATATAGCTACATCCCTCCATCATCCAGAATTTACCATATTCATTTTAGCAGCAACAGGGCTATTGTCTTCTCCAGCTTCATATATTGCCATCTATTTGCAATGTGGAATGATGCTAATTTACAATTAAGTGACCCTTCCTTTGATAGGAATTTATGAATTGCCAGTCTGAGACAGTCCCAAGGGCTAGCAATCCAGTATTCTATCTCTGAAAGTGGCTGGAACCAGATGTTAGAGAGAAAAGGTGGAGCAACTTCTATTTGTGAGAGAGAGAAATTTTTGAGCCATGGGACCAACACATGCTGCACAAGCTGTGAAAATCTCTCAGTAGGCAGATGTAGGATAATTTGTCCCCACCATTAGGTCTCATACTGATATCTAATAGAGACTGATTTGAGACTTGGTGCCCGAGATGTAAATACCCTTCCAAGATTTATATTAGAATTCACTATTATAACTAAGTACTCCTCTCACCCCTTTTTTTTACTGTTTTTCATTATTGTACTTACAATCACCCTTTCAAGCAATGCTGCAAGAGCAAAGAGTCTTAATATTTAATCACACCTGTTTGACAGTAATGACACTTAAAATACAAACATTTGACAGGTGTCTAGAGGGAAAAAATACCACAATTCTGGTGTGTATTTCCCTGATGGTTCCACTGGATGGATGAAGAAACAGAACTGATCGTTATTGTTAGTTTTTACGCACACGGAAAGAGCCCTACTACTCCCTGCCTTCATTGCCTTTTGGTAGGATGCAATTTATATTGTTTATTGCTGGCTTCTAGAAACACTTTCTGTTTCTAGTACTAATATGTTAGACAAATTCCTCAATGATCAGAGCAACATCCTTCTAGTTGCTTGCCATCTAGTTCAGAAACCATAGTACATGTTCTTTCTTTGATATGCATCCATTGTGGCTTTAACTCTTCTTCAAATTGACTCAGTTTTGATTCTGTGTCAGTCCCCAGATTAATAATTATTTTATTTTAATCTTCATTATAAAGAGAGAATAGGGCCACTTTCCTTTTAGTAAAAAACTTCCTTTCATTTTACAGCTGAAAGATCTAATAGCCTGTGTGGCTATGTAAAGACTGTTTGGGTGCTAGGAACAAACACTGAATTAACAAAGGGTGAACCAGATTTGAACAAAATGTGCAAATTTTTCACCCTTCTCCCTCCAGAAAATTGTTTTAAAACATTGTTATATATAAACCTAAATGGGTCCTTTTCTGAAAGATCAGATATAGTACTCATTGTTTTTTCTTACCACCCAAAGGAGTAAAGCCAAAAAAGGCCAAAATGCTATAGGAAAGCCTGTTCTCTAGCTATGTCCAAGTGTGCCAGTAACAAGAAATACTGGAAGTCTCCTGAGAAAGCTTCTGTCTGCATGGTTTCCAGGTAAAGTTTACAAACTCAAGGAAGCTGGGTTCATTTGCAACCTGTCAGGTGCCTATCTGAAGAAAATCTATGGGGCAGCAATAGGCTTTTGTGCCCCATACATTGTTGGCACTAGACTATACATACAGTAACATAATAAATCCTAAATGTCTTGTGATTTTAATAGTCACATCATATATGAAAAACACTACGGGTATGTCTACACTACAAAGTTAGTTCGAACTAACATATGTTAGTTCGAACTAACTTTCATAGGCGCTACACTAGCACTCCGTTACTTCGAATTTAATTCGAACTAACGGAGCGCTTAGTTCGAACTAGATAATCCTCATTCCATGAGGATTAAGCCTAGTTCGAACTTACTAGTTCGAATTAAGGGCTGTGTAGACTCTTAATTAGAACTAGTGGGAGGCTAGCCCTTCCCAGCTTGCCCTGGTGGTCACTCTGGCCAACACCAGGCAAACTTGTCTGCCCCCCTCCCGGCCCCGGAGCCCTTAAAGGGCCCCGGGCTGGCTACACAGTTTGTGCCAGTTGCAAGGCTTCCAGCACCCGTGCCAGCACACCCTGCACCTGACACCCATGAGCCAGCCACCCGAGGACACCCAGCCCTCCCCCTCTTCCCGGGACCAGCCTGGCGGCTCCCAGGAGCCTGCCCGGGGACGCAAGAGGCGGGCGCCCGCGTGGTCTAGTGCGGAGATCGTGGACCTCACCGAGGTTTGGGGGGAAGCCTCCAATGTCCACGATCTCCGCACTAGCCACAGGAACGCGGCTGTCTACGGCCGCATGGCTGACAGCCTGGCTGCCAGGGGCCACCAGCGCAGCCGGGAGCAGGTGCGCTGCAAAATCAAGGACCTGTGGCAGTCCTACTCCCGGGCCTGCCTGCCAGGGGCCAACCCAGAGGCATGCCCCCACTTTCATGCCCTGGACCGCCTCCTGGGGGCTCATGCCATCCCTGCCCCCCGGGACGTGATAGACCCCGGGGCAGAGGGACCACTGCAAGAGACCGAGGAGGAGGAGGAGGAGGAGGATGAGGAGGGATCCGAGAGCCAGGAGCCTGCCGGCAGCCTGCCCAGGACCCGGGACCCCCGAGGCACCCCACAGAGCCGCTCGCCTGTGTCGTCTGAGGCCGGGGAGGCGTCCACCTGTGAGTACCATCGTGCTCCCCTTATGTGTAAGGGGGGCTGGGGCGAGAGGGAGCCCCGGGACCGTGTGCCTAGGCCTTGCCCACCACGGAGCAGCAGCTGGGGATCCTGCAGGGGCCCTGGCCTTGCAGAGGGGAGCTGGGTTTCACACACCTGGGCCCCTGAGGTAATTGACCGCTGGTCTTGTTGCACCACAGCTGCAGCACCTGGGACTGTAGGGCGCACCACACCGCCTGCAGCAGCCGCCCGCGCCTGGGCCAGCAGGAGAGCCAGGAACCAAGAGGAGTACCAGAGGCGGCACCTCTGGTTCCTGGAGCAACAGATCCGTATCCAGGAGCACTGGGTCCAGGAGGACCTGAGGCTGCGCCGGAGGAGTTTGGAGGCCCTGGAGGAGCAGGGCCGTGCCCTGCGAGGCCACCTCCAGAGCCTGCTGGACCGCTTCCCAATTCCTCCTGCTCCTGCTCCCCCTGCTCCCCATCCTGCTCCCCCTGCTCCTCCTCCTACCCCTGCTCCTCCTCCTGCTCCCACTCCTGCTTCCTCCACACCCCCCATCCCTCCTGCCCCACCCTCCACAACCATTCCCCACCAATGCCCCTGGACCCGCAGTGTTGCGAGACGGGAGAGGCAGCCGGACCCCACCCCTGAGTTTCCTTTCCCTTCCTCCCTTCCCTCCCCTTCCTGCTCCCTCGTCCCAGGTTTCCCCCTCCCCTCTCCCACCCTCATTCCTCCCTCCCCCCACCCCAGTTATATAAAATAAAAAGACGTTTTTGGTTGAAAAACAGGTGTCTTTATTTGACAGTAGGTAGGGAGGGGAAAGGGGAAGGGGGTTGGGTGGAAGAAGGCCCCAGTGGGGCATGCAAGGAAGAGGTCAGTCCTCCTCCTCCACCAGGAAGCTCTCCCGCAGGGCTTCCCGGATCCGGATGGCCCCCCGCTGGGCTTCCCGGACGGCAGCGGTGCGGGGCTGACCGTAGTGTCCAGCCATGTGGTCAGCCTCAGCCATTCAGGCTGGCAGGAAAGCTCCCCCTTTCGCTCACATAAATTGTGGAGCACACAACATGCTGCCACCACGGGAGGGATGTTGTGCTCGGCCAGGTCCAGACGGGTGAGGAGGCATCGAAAGCGGGCTTTCAGTCGCCAGAAGGCCCCCTCCACCACGATGCGGGCCCTGGTCAGCCTGGCATTGAAGGCCTGGTGGGAGGGATTGAGGTGCCCCATGTAGGGCTTCATCAGCCACGGCTGCAGTGGGTAGGCGGCATCCCCCACCAGGCACACGGGCATGTCCATTTCCCCGACCCTGATGTGGCGGTCGGGGAAGAAGGTCCCGTCCTGCAGCCGCCGGCACACGGAGGAGTTGCGGTACACCCGGGAGTCGTGTGCTTTGCCGGACTAGCCCACATTAATGTCCGTGAACTGTCCCCGGTGGTCACACACGGCCTGCAGGATCACGGAGAAGTACCCCTTGCGGTTGACGTACCAGGACACCTGGTGTTCCGGGGCACGGATGGGGATGTGCGTCCCGTCGATGGCCCCCCCGCAGTTGGGGAAGCCGAGAGCGCCGAATCCCCGGATGATGGCGTCCGGGTCGGCGAGGCGGACCACCCTGCGGAGCAGCACCCGGTTGATGGCCTTGACCACCTGCAGAGAGAGACACAGCAAAGTGCCAATCAGTGGGGCGCCCGGGTGGCTGGGAGCGTTCGTGCCCTGGCAGTGCCCCGCGCCCCACTCCCGGAAGTAACCCCCCTGGCGGCATGTAGTACGGCTGGGACAGACCGACCCCTCCGGTGCGGGGCGCTTTCGCCTCCTCCCGCCCCCCCTTTGTCCCTGGGGCGGCCCATCCCCTCCTCGCAGCTCCCCTCCCCCCCGGCGCAGTGGCCGACGAGTGCCATACCTGCATGAGCACCGCTCTGACGGTGGATCTCCCCACGCCGAACTGGTTCACAATGGATCGATAGCTGTCCGGCATGGAGAGCTTCCAGAGGGCGATGGCCACACGCTTCTGGAGGGGGATGGTGGGCCTCATGTGAGTGTCCCTTCTGCGCAGGGCAGGGGCGAGCCACTCGCAGAGCTCCAGGAAAGTGTCCCGCCTCATCCTGAAGTTCTGGGTCCATTGTCGGTCTTCGCAGCGCTCCAGGACGATGCGGTCCCACCAGTCGCTGCTGGTGTCCAGATGCCAGATGCGGCGGGGCACGCCGGTGCCGGGGCGCTGCCGCGGCTCCTCCACGGCCCCCAGGGCGGCCAGGTGGAGAGGCAGGGGGCTGACGTGCACCAGGTGGTGCCAGGCAGCCTCGAGCCATAGCTGGCAGGCTTGCAGCAGCAAGTCCAGAAAGTGCACCAGAAGGTGCAGGGCGAGCTCTGGCTCCATGCTGCCACCTGCGGCGGCGTCCCCAAAGGGAAGCACCGACACAGACGGGCACAGAGACCAACGCTTTGCTGTCTGTTGGCGAGGTTGGCAAGCAAGCAGGAAAAGCTGAGAACCGGCTGTCCAGGGGGGTCCCTTTAAGCACGAGCCTCAGATAGCCTCAGACAGCAGCCACACAAAGCAACTACTGACCTGATGCCCTGCCAGAACCGGTTTCAGCCACCCTTAAATGCGCCCCTGTGTCCAATCAGTGTGGACACGCTAGTTCGAATTAGCAAAACGCTAATTCAAACTAGTTTTTAGTTCCAGATGCGTTAGTTCGAATTAGCTTAGTTCGAATTAACTAATTTGAACTAAGTTAGTTCGAATTAGCGCTGTAGTGTAGACGAACCCTATTTGCTACCCAATAAACACATTCTTCCCAAGAGCTGTCTTGGTACATTGGAAACACAGGAGTCTAAGCCTTGAGTAGGCAATAAGTGGCCTATGGGCCAGATCTGGTTCACCAGGGATAGCCCCTGGTGGGCCATCAGACACTATTTAACTGAGCATCTGCAGGTACAGCCATTCACAGCCCCCATTGGCCACGGTTCCTGGTTGCCAACCAATGGGAGCTGCAGGAAGTGGCACAGGCTGTGCCACTGCTCAAGAAATATCTGTTGGCCCACCAGCGGCAAAGCCTGGTGAGCTGTGTCTAATCCACATGCCACTTATTGCCCACCCCGATATAACCATTCTAATGAAAAGGTAGACTGACAGGGAAAAAATGAGAAATTATTTGTCCCTGATGTAATTTAATTGACTGTAATGGAATAAGGGATAAATCTGGCCTGTTATATGAACTTGTAATATATGTATTACACCTACACTTGTTTCTGTAACACTGTTACACTCATGGAGCTTTTGGTCAGCTAATCCCATAAAAGGACTAGGATGTATTACCAGGAAAATGTAATAAAGTAAGGTTTATTCTCTTACAGATGCACACCATGTCTGTTGTCTCTCTTTTCCCACAGCATCTTTGACCACACTGAAATATATAATTTACCACAGAGAACAATTAAGGAATTAAGATTTCATTTTGTTTATGAACATTTTAACATTTTAATTGTCTGGGCCTGGTGGGTGCACATGGAGCACCAGTCTGGACCAGACAGCCCCAGAAGGCTGCCACAGAGGAAACGTGTGCTCCTGCTCACAGGGTTCATGCACAGGCCTATCTTACTGCTGATCCCGTGGTGGGACAGCTTCCCACCACAAGCCATCACTAAGGAGGTTGGGGTCACGGACACAAGCACAGCAGTGCTGCATGCGGCACACGGTCATGCCTGCACTCTCAGGGCAGCATCTGCTCCTGGGCAAGCACGGTGAGGCAGAGGACACCAAGCCCCTACTAGGGAAACGTGCTGGGAGGAGGAGGAAGAAGAGGAGACCCCAGCAGCACCGTCTCCAGCAAGCGGCATCTGTCACTCACACAGACCTCCCCTAACACCCTCCTCCACCCCTCTAGCGATCACAGATATAGCATATAGCACTGCTGTAAACTGCCTGGTCACCGCAATTGAGTGGTCCAGCAGCTGCCCCCCACCCTGCACCCGCTCCTGCTCCTCTAGCTTCTCTCCCTAGCCCTTCCTATGGCCACTGAGGGCTCCGCACACAGGGCAGTGGGATCACCCGAGACAGGTGCCAGTGCCAGCTCCATTCCTGAGCCTTACCTCCCCCCTTTCTTCCTGCTCCTAGCCCCTCTCCAGTCCCTCCCCAGTTCTAGATTCCCCAAATAAAAACCAGACTGTTCATTCTTTCAACAGAAAAAGGTCTTGTTTATTTTATCAGCAGGGGAGGAAAAAAGGGAAGGAAGGGGGGATGGGAGGGCAGGGGCGAGGAGGAAAGGTACACTGGGGCATTACAAAGGCCCTTAGTGAGGAGGCCTAGGGGAGAGTCTCAAAGGTGTCCCTGTCTGAAACTCTCACTCAGAGCCTCTTGGATGCACATAGCACCCTGATGGGCCTGCTGGATGGTAGCTGTATGTGGCTGCTCAAAGACCCTTGTGAGGTGTACCAGTACCGGTAGTTTGAATGAGAGAGCCTAATTTGAACTACCTACTCCGTGCCGCGTGTAGCCGCGGGCACGGAGTCCGCACTAATGGGGATTTAAAAATGGCAGCGCCTGGCAAGATGCAAATGAAGCCCGGGATATTTAAATCCCGGGCTTCATTTGCAACTTCGAATGCCTACATTAGCCATCCTAGTTCGAACTAGGGTGGCAGTGTAGACATACCCTGAATGTCGTGTGCGTTTCCCAGCCACCCAACATTGATGTCAGTGAAACTGCCTCAGGGTATGTCTACACTACCCCGCTAGTTCGAACTAGCGGGGTAATGTATGCATACCGCACTTGCTAATGAAGCCCGGGATTTGAATTTCCCGGGCTTCATTAGCATAAGCGGGGAGCCGCCATTTTTAAATCCCCGCTGCTTCGAACCCCGTGCAGCGCGGCTACACGGGGCTCGAACTAGGTAGTTCGGACTAGGG
The DNA here is from genome assembly GCF_049634645.1 of Pelodiscus sinensis. Taxonomy (NCBI): domain Eukaryota; kingdom Metazoa; phylum Chordata; order Testudines; family Trionychidae; genus Pelodiscus; species Pelodiscus sinensis. Next base: position 42,244,201 of record NC_134718.1, read on the forward strand.
TGCCTATTCCGAACTACCGGTACACCTCGCTGCACGGGGTTCGAAGCAGCGGGGATTTAAAAATGGCGGCTCCCCGCTTATGCTAATGAAGCCCGGGAAATTCAAATCCCGGGCTTCATTAGCAAGTGCGGTATGCATACATTACCCCGCTAGTTCGAACTAGCGGGGTAGTGTAGACATACCCCCAGTGATCCATGATGGCCTGCAGGACTATTGATAATACCCCCTCTGGTTGATATAATCCGATGCCCAGTGGTCAGGAGCCCAGATGGTGATATGGGAGCAATCAATGCTTCTCCCCGCTCGCAACTTGGGAAGCCCACGGCGGCAAAGCCGGCCATGATGTGATCAACATCACCCAGGATGATGACCCTGAGCAGCAGGATGGTATTGATGGCCCTCACCGCCTGTAGAAGGAGACAAACAGAGAATCACAGGGCTGCCAGAGCCCTCAGGAAGTCCCCAAGCCCAACGTCCACTTTCCACACACCAGGACCAACCCCTACTTACCTCATCCCCTGCAGGACTTTGTGAAGGTGGGACTGAAAAACCTTCCAAGGAGGGAGCTTCCTCCCTCCCCTCCCTTCCCTAGGGATCCCCATTCCAGTAGTTCACCACCTCCTAGGACAATCATAAGAAAGTCATACCTGCATGAGCACGGCCCCAGTGGTCAATCTCGCTATGCTGCACTGGTTCCCGGTGGAGCAGTAGCTGTCTAGCGTAGTGAGCTTCCAAAGTGCAATGGCGACCCAGTTCTGAGGAAGCAGTGGCCCGGTCCATGCTGCTTCCCACAGCTCCCCTTGGCTGCGAAGGATGAAACGTGACCGCGGCGCCAGTACATAAACAAACCTGGGCGGCCAGTTAATGTGTTTCTGAAAGTGATTTTGTGGAACACTTTCCGAAACACTGATTTAGACAACCTGGGGCCCTGGCTAAATTACAGGAGGCAGACTGGAATCTCTGCAGCAAAGCATCCACAATCCCATCACAAACATGCCTACTATTCCAGGACTTGCTGGGGTCCTCAAAGGCAGCCTTTCCCTACCAGATCCAGAGCTTTTGATGCCTTTTTTTGCTATTCTGCCCCCTCCTCCCACTCCAGCAATTTACAAGCATTGGTGGTAAATGAACCACCATGTCTTGGAGCAGGTCTTTAGCTCAGCTGCTCAGGTCTTTCTGGCAGAGCCAGTGCAATCTACAATGGTTTCTACCCAGTGCTGTCAGGAAGCCACAAGTATTGCAATGCATGAGTTGTACTGTAGAGGTTCAACTTCTCCTCCCGGATCCATAATCCCACAGTATAGTGCTTTGAACTAAGAAATTAGCAAAAAGCCCCTGCTTGCAGTAACAGAGATGCATACTAAGCACTGTCTCTTTCTGGACCTCTGGAATACAAAATGGTTGTAAATGGTGCTGTGGGAGGAGGCACAAAAATAGTCCACAGCATGATTGTGTGGAGATGTTAAATAGCAAGTAAGCCATTCAACAAACCATCACGTGTAATGACAATTTCTTCATTTAGGGAAGCCTTAGAGAGATGCTTCTTGGAAAAAATAACATCTGAAGAAAATTGAATTTATAAAACTATTAAGGGCCTCCACCACACTTGGCATTCCCTCTTTTCTCTTTCCACCAGCATCCACAGAAAACAAGGTTCCTCTCTTTCTCACCTAATTTGTGGATTTTATTTACATCTGGTCAATAAAACTTATTATCACTTAATATAGCAAAACAGATTTAAGCAATGGACTATTTATACAAGTGATAAACAACATGCATTTTGTATACAGTGTTGCCAACTCTTGTAATTTAATCACAAGTTTTGTGTTATTTGGTGTTTTTCTTAAAATCTCTGCTCCTGGAGTTCTGTGATTATGTGAGAATCGCAAAAAGTGAGTTTCTAGCTCATGACTGTGGTGAAAAGTTTGGAAACATGAATCCTAAGGGCTCAAAAAACAGAAAGCAAATACCCTACCCTAAAATGTATTATTTAAAAAGATATTCTGATTTTTAGACCTATTTTATGTTTTTGACAACTAACCCAATATTTTTGAATGCTTGAGGATGACAGTCCTGTCATGTACATATGTTGTCTCGGATTCAAGATTTGAATGAGGGAAGTCAATACTACTTATTCATGGCCAAAAAAATTGCATCATACCTAACAAAATCTTTGTCTTTTTGCTTTTGAGGCTGGTATATTTCCACATTTTAAAACAGCATTTCACACACTGCCGTTGACCACACATTTTTTACTATTTACTTATTATCAAGTTAGTAGATGAAAATTGCATAAATATATTTTCATTCCTAATCATCGTATGCTCCACATACTCTTGTATAACCTACTCAACTCAAGACTGTATCATGAGAGGACATGCATTCAAACTTTAAACAAATACATAAAGCCATGACCCATTTGTTTTGATATTCTGTACTGTTCCAGACAGAGAGAAAAGCCATCAGTGAAACTATGAGACAGAAGACTTCACAATTTATTAAGAAGATTATCTGGGTTTAACTTGTGCATTAATGATTAGTCACTGAATATGTGTTGGTCTGAAGCCTAAAAGGTCAGGGATCAAGGAATTATTTGGTTTAATTGTGTTTGTTTTTTCCACCATCTTTTGATATATTGACGATTAAGCATTTTTAAAATTAAGTAAAACTTTATGAAAACAGAGTTCCAAGTATATTCCAAACAAAACAACAAGTGCACCTTAAATTTTGTATGTGATTTCACTTTGGGGTTATATTTGTAGAACTGCCTGCTGTGAAATGACAAAGTTCATGGTTCATCTGAACTTTTGAACTCAAGTGAGTATTTGACACAGCAAAACAATCTAAATGAACCTAACACAAAGTTTTCATAGTTTAAACCTAGCTTTCAAGCCTTTGTCTGGGGCAATTGGGTAGGAAAGTTCTTTATTGATGTTGTAAAAACTACCAGTTTAATAACAGGCAGAGAGAGTGGGGAAATCAGTAGAAAGAGCACCTTAGCATTTCTGAAATAGTGCTGGTATGGTAGTTCATTGAACTTTACCTGACCCCATTATGAAGGCTTCCCCAGGACAAGTAGTAGCAGGATTTGTGACAAGACTGAAGCTTCCTATCTTATTTCAAATGCTCCAGGGCTGGGAGTTCACAGATACTGACTTTTTTTAACAGTCCACACCTAATTTCCTGAGCTCCTTGCATTGCAATTTTATTTTCTTACATTGCGGTGGGATTCTTTTATATCCTAAGAAAAGAGCAATTTTTATATAGGGTTGGGCGTTTATTGGCCAAAAAGAAACGCATTGTCATCGGCATTCCTGGCCTTTGTTAGAAAGGGATTTCTTTAATGACACTATGGTTAAGATTCTTGTTGATGTCTTTTTCATTTCTCAAATGCTTAGCCTGCTTGTCTGTGAACATTCACCATAGCCATGCAGCATGACAAACCAGCACTGTGGCCACTGCTCTCCTTTGTACAGTGATTAAAGATTCATCAGCAAAAGCAAGACATTAGTTTCTCCACTTCTTCCTTATTGTGTACCTCCCGACTCAGCTCTGTAAAACCACTGCAGCATTACAATGGATTTTTACATTGTTATTATGACCTGACTAAGTGTACTTCAGCTCAAGTTCATGGCCTTTTTCTTAACTCCCTAGCAAATATAGGCAATAAGAATCTTTGATTAGATAAGATGTGTTTGTCACTTGACATACAGTGATTCAAATGCTCCTAGAAAGCAGACTTTAAAGCACTCCCAATGAAGCACAAAAATTGTTTTTATTCTTAGGGAAGGGCCATTGGATTTGAGAAGTCAATTATACAGCATACAAATCAATACCCCAACTGCTAAGAATGAAATATTTCAGTTTCCTTCCACACAATTTAAAAAAAAATAATCTCATAATGACTATCAGAAAGTGAAATAACTGAACTAGAGCAAGGATTAACCTAATCCGCACAGCAGAAAATTAGCATAGTAACACTCTCCTCAAACTATTAAGTAAACTAATGAGGACGGTAGGTTATTTTTTGCTTAAATTTAGCTGGAGAATGATGTCAAGATAGTTTGTGGATTCTAGAAAATGCTTAGGGACATAAGCCAGTTTTTCCTTTCTTATTAAAGCTACCAACTTGTTAATACCAAAGAGCACTTTTAAAACCTACCTTATTTTTTTTAACCAGGTTTTGTTTCTAAGATCCTTTCTTCCTTCATCCATTCCCAGGGGATTAGAGTTTCTTGCAGGGACAGAAAAAAGAATTTTTCTCTCTGGTGTCTCTTAAACTTCAGTGTAACAAGACCCATTGGAGATATGTTAATGAGATGCTTTGCACTGAAATGATGGAGGTAGCCACTCATCCTTAGAAGATTCTCCCTCAATGGGTCAAAGTAGCAGGTTCATTGGACAGCTCTGAAAGACCCAAAAAACAGAAGACAAGACGGTTGTCCTCAGTAAACCTGGGCAGGGAGAATAGGTTTTCAAGGCCACCACTTATAGTCGAAGCATGGAAAATGTAGGAGCTCACATGGTTTTCTCAATGTAAGCGGAGGAATGGTCCCGCTATGGAGAACTTTCCTGGCTTCTGTACTACCCTGGTGAAATGGACCAGCAAAAGGATCTGAGTCCCTGCTCCCACTTCTTTTATCCAAAGACCTCCCTGACCCTGAGGGCTCCCCTTCCATTCTCCTGAGTAGCAGAGTCCTCGAAATCCCAACAAGGCTGGGCCCAGGTTTTCTGGGGCTTAATCCCTGACCTTGTCAGGGGTTAAGGGGGTGGGCATAAGGCAGGCGGGGATGGAGCTAGTCATGTGTGAGGGCACAGAGGGGCATGACAGGAACGGGAGCAGGGGCTAGGATGTCCCCACTCCGGGGTGCTCTCTGTACACTGCATGCTTTCTTGACCCAGTAATCATTTAATAAAGTTCAAAGCAAATACAATTTATTAAACAACAACAGATTTAAAAGAAAAGAATAAGGAGAAATGAGAAAGATTAAATGAGAACACATAGTCCTGCTCCATAGCATGGGGACATCACAAACAGTATGCAGAGTGTAAGAACAGCTCACAGTCTGTTCCTTATAGGTTTCAGGGCTCTTTCTCAGGCCCTGGCTGTTCTGCAGGGGGGCTGCAGGTTGGACACGCTTGCTCTGGCAGTGATCACATGGCCTCTGGCTCTAGGTGGCAGGACCCCTCTCCCAGGTGGAGTTACAATCCCTCTCCAAATCTGGCCTGCAGGGCCTCTTGGCTGGTGGCATGTCCCTGCCAAGAGCCTCTTTCCCCCCCCCTTTGCTGGTCCCACAACCAGCTGCAGACTGTGCTGCTTTGCCAGACTCAAGTTACTTCTGTTGCTTCTCTGACCCCTTTGGCTCTCTGGCCACTTCAGGTCTGCTGCTCAGCACAGGATCTACACTCCTTGGGCTGCGTGTGCCTGGCTCTGACACTGCTGGTCTGTCTCTCCACACAGCATGTTCTTCCTGCTGCTCTTCTCAGCTCTCTCTCCTTTTCTCACAGAGACCCAGAAAATCCCAGCTCACATGGAGGACAGGATCTGGCTTTCTAATTCTCTCATTGATCTGTCCAACTTGTCAGTCAGGCTGAGCTGGAGTGTTGGCTTCTTCTCTTTGTCCCTGGGGTCTGTCAGTCTCAGGGCCCTGATTTCTCATGGACCCTTCCCCTTTTGGTACTAGGAGCTGGCCAACTGAAAACTCCCACTGAGTTTTAGTAAGGGGCTAACAGTCCCCATATGACTATCCTGCCAGGCCTCCCACTTCCCCCCACCAATGGCCCGCAACCACATGTAAAACTAATAAAGGCAGAGAAAGGGGATTATGAGATGAGATGGAGACCACGTTAGACCCTATTCCATTTCCCTCTACAGTGATGTAGGGAAGGAGGAGAAAGCACATCCTTAACAATGAGTGCCATGTGGCAATGTTAAAGACTAACAAAAATATATAGAATCATGAGCTTTCATGAGTAAAGCCCACTTTATCAGATGATGAAGTTTTCGTTTTACCCATGATATATTTGTTAGTCTTTGATGTACAACAGGACTACTCGTTTTCGAAGTCACAGCCAACCTTGACTACCCTCTGCTACCCATCCTTAACAAGACATTCATAATTCATTATAAAAGGCAGAGTTTGACCCTGTTTTCCCATTCTTGTTTACACTGCATTTACTGAAACACGCTTGGCACTCAGATGTGTACAGACAAAGCATTTATACGTCTGACCCAGTAGAGAACTCCTCACACTATATTAACCAGGTTTTATGCTTTCTGGGGCTGTCGCCAAAGACTATCACTCCATTCCTTATCATGTGTATTAACAGGTTTTACAGATGCAGTGTTACAAGTCTTGATTCTTAGGCAGAAACTCTACTTTTGAACCTTGGGGGTGAACCAGATTTGAACAAAATTAGAACATTTTGCATCCTTTTCCCTCCAGAAAATTGTTTTTAAATATTTTATGTAAACCTAAATGGATCCAGACAATGCCAGACCCAGTTACTGTGAGGTTCAAATCAAGTAGCAGACATCTAAATGCTTTATTCCTTCAATTAAGAGTCCCAAAGTCTTCTACTATTGTCTTCAATAGGGTTGCCAGATGGTTGAAACAAAAATATCGAACATCAAAGTTGTTGAGCTAAAAAAAAAATCGGTCTCCAAGACTTATTAAGCATTAAAACAGCATGTCCCCCTTAAGAGTAAGTGCAGGGGAGCAGTTGAGCACTAAGACCCAGGGCCCAGGGGAAGCTCCAATAATCTGTTAGTCTATAAGGTACCACAGGACTTCTCGTTGTTTATGCAGATTCAGACTAACATGACTACCCCTCTGAGCCTTATAATGGGAACCTAGCTTCACCTTAAATGTACAGTAGCTACTGCTACTCCATAATATGATAAAATACTGGGTGTCACTTGAAAGACAATACAGTTACTTGAAAGACAAGGGTCTATTGTAAATTTCCCTTTAGCAGCATATTCTAAAACAGACATGTTTTGTATACTCAGATATTTATATTTTTATCAGAGAGCTGCAAAACATCTGGATAATTTATTTGTCTCCTATAGCCTCATGAGACAGTTGAATTCATACCCCAGAAGCTGCATGATAAACTTACTTATCTTCCCTGGGGAAAACAATTACATCCCTTCTATCTCTTCATGTAACACTAGACATTCCTGGCCATTTGCATTTGATGAGGCATATCATATTTTTCAAAAAAGTCTTTATTTTTCTTCAGGAAGGTGAAGATGAGGGCTCATTTATTTCATAGGGCTGTGTGAACCACCTAGGGCTTGAGACTGACATCAGAACGTGGAAATAAACAAGTAACTCTGGCTGAAACAAACCCACTCCAACAGAGCCAGGATTTGAGGTTTAAGAGGTATTTCAAACTTGAGGGGAAGGTAGTTTGCACAGTGGAGGCACCTATGAATCTGTGGAACATCCTCCCTGCAGCCAGTCTTATGATGCTCCCCAACCTTTTTCTAATCACATTACTGGTGTGATTTTCAAGAAGGGATTTACAATTTTTCTCTCTCTAGACCTTAAAGTGAATTTTTCTTGCTTCTCCTTCAACTTCTGTATTTGGGGAACGGGTAATCAAGACCACTGACACTGTTTTGCTCCCTCCAAATATTCCATGCGTGATCTGGGAGGCCCAATAAATGACCTGATATGCTTTCCATTGGGCAATTAACCTCCTAGTGTTGGATTCTAAGGAGCCCTTGAGGGTTGCCTAGCTGTTGTGCCAAGCATTCATGAACATCACTTTCACTTTTAAACCAAGATTTTTACAACACAAGAGAGAGGATTCCCTTTTCCTCAACTGTGTGGGAGCGATTAGGTAGCTTCCTTGGGATGAGGGCTGGGAGGTCTCGGGCCTGGCTGAAGACAGAAGCAGCAGCTGGCACCCATCTCAAGATCAGGGAGAGCGACCTTGGTGTATTGGATGGTGGCTTGAAAGGATTTTGTTGCCAGGATCCCTAAGGCTGCTGTTACCTTGTCAATGACAAGTAATGGATGACCATGATGTGTTTAATTCTCCAGATCCCCCTGTAATTCCTCTCAGAGGTTTAGAATAGTATGTCAAAGCCATTCCTAGTTTGAAACACTGAATCCACTGTGAGGCTTAGGAAATTGACCCTTGACCTTTAGCCCCTGCTCTCCCATCTCTCTCTAATTTATTTTAGGACTAGTATTGGCAACCTATTATATAAGTATCAATCAAATCAAGTCCTAAGATAGCTAGTTAGCTTGCTGTGTTGGTCCATGCATCTTTCAAACAGGGGTTGTATGAGGGGAAACTTAGACATTGACAGGGGAATATGACTGGTTTGCAACTTACCTGATTAATTCTGTATTGAGTAGTCAGCAGTCAAACCATAAAACCTAAGGAACAAACACAGATTGTGGTATATGTAGCTATGTAAATGTTCTTGACTTGTTATGTTTGATGTACTGCACCTTGTAATGTAAGGAAATGCTGGTTCACCTAAATAAATAGTTGATGGGAAAGGGCTGGCTTCAACAAATCCCCTGGTTTGAAAATTTTTTGAAAAAAGTTCTGGAAATTAAACAATAAATGTTTTGTTTTCATATATGAAACAATTCAGAATTGTAGTTACTGTATTTTAAATGGTTTTAAAAAGTCAACATCGAAACAAAAATATTTTTAAATTATCGAAAAGGAATAGAGCCAATTCAGAACATTTTTTGGGTTTGTGTTTCATGCAGAACTGAAGCTGACTTTTCATTCTGATTTGGGGAGGCGGAGGGGAGGGGAGAATGTTGAAACCTTGAAAATATTTGCCAGATGGGAAAACTGGCCTACAGAACCCACTGGGTTTTCTTTTTCTCAAGCACTCATGGACACCTTGGCTGTGTCTACACTGGCATGAATTTCCGGAAATGCTTAAAACAGAATAGTTTTCGTTATAAGTATTTCCGGAAAAGGAGCGTCTACATTGGCAGGCTGCTTTTCTGGAAAAGCCCTTTTTCCGGAAAAGCGTCCGTGGCCAATGTAGACGCGCTTTTCTGGAAAAGAGCCCCGAGCGTCATTTTCACGATCGGGGCTTTTTTCCGGAAAAGACTACTGGGCTGCCTACACTTGCCCTTTTCCGGAACAGTGTTCTGGAATAAGGACTTATGCCCAAGCGGGAGCAGAATAGTTTTTCCAGACTAGCGGCTGATTTTGTACAGTACAGCATCGTTGCTTTTCCGGAAATTCAAAGGTCAGTGTAGACAGCTCTCAGCTTATTCCGGAAAAGCGGCTGATTTTCCGTAATAAGTGGCCCAGTGTAGACACAGCCCCCAAGTTTTCTGTCTTTGAGTATGGAAGACACACAGCTCCCCTTTATTGTCTGCAGCTTCAGACATTACAATCGTATTGTAGTCTTTGTAATGGCAAAGTGCCTCTTGCCTTAGGCACCAATGTATAAAGTTAACAACCCCTTGAGCATATGGTGTCATGAATTCAGTCAGTTAAAACTTACATGGTACATCATGACCTCTTCAATTCTGTGACATTTCTGTAGAATTTTGGTGGTGTGCCTATATCATGTCCTCCATTCTTTAGGACCATTTAAGTTATCGTCAGACTCTCTGCCTGTGCCCATGCCATCTTTTACAGTCACCTGCAATTAGCTGTTGCCCCAATGTTTTCGGTTTTGAAGATGCAGGCTATTCCTCTGTGGGTTCTTACCAAATTCTGGCAGTGTTATGTAGGACTGGGAGTCAACGCTTACAGAAATGCATACATGCCATTTTACTCATATGTTCTGGATGATAAACTCAAGGACAAAGGCTGTTTTAATACATGACCTAAATACTGTTTTTTTTCCAATTGGTATTTGATAGAGTGTTTGTTCGAATTGTACTCAGAGCTGTATGAATAATAATCTATCAACAATTGAATAATAATCTCTCAATAAAAAATAATTTCTTCCCATTACAGAAAGGCCAGTTATTCTCTGTTTCTTCCCCTCTGACTTTACCTCCAATGGATCATACTGCATCTCTGTAGTCTTTTTAAAAAAAAATAGACTTTTGTTGCATCTGGTCATGCATTAAGCACATATATATTTAAAAGCATTGGAATTAATAATAATTTTTTTAAAATTAAAGAAACCCAAATTCAGTAGCTGTCAACTTATGTACAAGCGTGTCCATACATTTTATCATACTGAAAGCTAAGGATTTTTTAAAATCATTGGCATTTCATGTACCATTTTTATATAGTCAAGCCCAGGTCAGTACAACAGTTAATATAACTGCCAAGTTAATATAACTGCCAAGAATCTATGTTTCTGCTCAGCTGACGTCAGCCCACACTGATGCTTTGTCTCCAAAGCATTATCCTTTTGTACACTCTGTAATCATGTTTTTTATAGGTCTTGCCCCCAACTAATCATATAATCATATAGATTTGGGCCTTACCTATTCCTCTGAATATATAGTCCCATAATGGAAAATATCTGGAGATTAATATAATTTAACATTGTTGGAAGTTGCCACACGATGTATGAAATATGTGTCTCAACAGTTTTGTCATCTAACTGCAGCTGCCACAATCCATACAATGCATCCAGTTTTATAAAATACTCATCATAGTCCTTTTGCCAGTTGTTTCATCCATTGTCAGCATCTAATTTTGCTCCTGCATTCAGATATCATTGAGAACTTTGGGACCCGTACATATTCTGTATTTCCGATGAGATTTTTGGTTACATACCCCCTTGAGTTTACCCAGTCTTTGAGCTCTTTTTTTTTTTTTTTTGGTGTTATTGTATTTACCCTTTCTTTAATAGCCCTCTGTAAGGCATTGCTACTTGTTTCAGGGAACATACTAAATTGTGAAAAAATTGTGTCTTTCAAGTGAATGCTATATGCAAAGGGTAACATTTCACTCCTCTCATACCTAGAAGGAAAGCTGTTTCCAGGTCAGTACAGTTGCAGCTTCTGCAACCTGTTTTGCTTACAAATCATGTCACTCTTGCATGATATCTTGTACCGTTTGCTGCAAAATGTGTTGAGTGGTTTCATAGGCCACAACTGCACCCAGCAGAGATTCTTTCCCATGAAGTGATTTCACAAAGAGCCATGTCTACATAGTGCTGTCTCTCAGCTTCCTAAAACAGGCTTGCAGTACTTCCTGTTTCTTTAAGACCTTTGGTTTACCCATTTTAGCTCATTCACATCTCCACATCTGAATATGTTTGTTTTCAGTCTCCTGCATCCAGTTTGTTAGAAGTACTGTGTCCTTAAAAACAGCTAGTACCAATCACTGTTAACTGCTGCTTCTTTTTGCAATGAAGCATGCTGTGCTGTCTCTGGTTCTATTGCCCCAATAAACACCACATCTGTGACCTCACAGTTCCTTTCTTCGGAAGCACATTTCTGCATAGAGAAATTTTCTTTTACCCTTTGAATGTAATTTACCATGTGCTTGGCATTTTTTAATGAGATATTTCATGTCAAACCATTTACAATCCTTCCCATTCTCTGTTAGCTTCAGCTCCGTGTGAGTATGTTGTCCCTCTTTCCCCTCCTAAAAACATTCTCCTTATGCTACCTCATTTAGGGCCCAGACTATTTCATAATCTGCCTCAAAGTTTGCACAATACTTTTTTATTAGGCAAGATCCAATTATTCCATTCAAGTCATTAGAAAGGCTGCCTTTGCTTTTGGTGGGCTTTGGATCAGGCCCTTAATTTGCTAGCCTAACAGATTTCATCCGTACCTTGTGAAGTAGACACAGGCTGAGAAAGAATTCTGAAGCTTTTTCTGTTTACAGACTAGACTTCCTGATCTCTTATCAAAAGGATCTTATTTGACCCTACAATTGTAGGGCTAATCATTTAATCTTGTCTGTAAAGAAAGCATGAAAGTTTCCATTGGTGGCTGTATGAAACCCATATCATCCATATATATCATTCCTTTTCAGGATACAATATGCATTTTATCCATTATGTTTAAGCTGTCTGACCCAACCACAGCAAAAAAGTGTTGTGCATATGAAATGCTGCTCAATTTACAAACTAAAGCGAAGGCAGAATTGGGCCTATGACTCATGCAGTCTCATTAAAGACAACATGATTGGATGAAATATAATTGAGGATAGAATTTGCCTCACGGGGCAACCCTTATCTGCTTTATTCTTGTTAGCTGCCCTCTAAAGACAATGGGCCTACTCGCATGAATAAGATGAGCAGTACTTTGCCCTAAGTAAAAGCCTTCTACAAAAGACTTCTCCAAATGTTACAGTTTTCAGTCACTTCAAAAGTGTCCTCTATTGTATTTACATACTTTGCTGTTGGAATGGCTTTGATTTTCAAAGTTATGTTCAACATTTGAATATTTTTAAGCTACCCCAAAAATGTAAACAAAGTCAAAGGTGAAGGTGTTGCACAGACACCACTGCCTTCGGCAACTGTCAAATGTAAAATTCAGTGGAAAGTTTCAGCATGTCTCCAGTTTAACGGAGTTGAGGAATGCAACAAAAACAGGTGTTGTCTGACACAAGCAATAATTATCTTTCACTTTGATGGATGTTAATTTAATCTGTTTTTTACATGGTAGCTAGGTCTCAGCTGAGTTAGTGCCAGAAAGCAGATGAGATGTTTAGAGCAGTTTGTATGTGACAATTCACAAGACAGCTTCTACTCCCCTTTTTTTATTTATTGCACAGAGCAGTTTTAATGTTCTTTGCTTACCCATTAAACTATTTCTAGATGCATTTTATATTAGACTATCAATATATGTATAGCCCTATTAATAGGTTTTTAATGAGCTCATGATGGAAGTGATAGCTTTTGAGGCCTTTATCAGAAAAAAGAGTTAATTAGCAAAATATCCTTGTAAAATATGGATAGATCTTATACAATATTTACAAAGAAAAAATGCTTGAAGTACAAGGTCATGGGAGCAAAGTGAAAGCATCACAGTTGTCCTGTACTTACATCATGAAATCAAAATATGTAAGCAGAGACTCTCATCCAAAATGATTAGTTACTTTCTAGCATCCAATGTTTACAGTACCTCCTTCATTTGTATTAGCCATTCCATCAGACAGCACTCCACCTATGCCTTGGGCAAGCTTTCTTGCACTGGCATTAGAATGCTCAATAACCCATGAACAAACTGGCCTTGGTGGTGTTTCAGGAACAATTATATAAATAGCTCTTTAACCTTGCCTCCAAAGCTGTTAGGCATAAAACTAGTAAGTTGATGATAAATGTCTACATAGCTCCCTGGTATGGCAATGTTTCAAATTGACTTAAAATTGATAAGTGTACGATAGACCATGTGTCCTGCAGGGTATATGGTGTTATTCCCCAGATGCCTGCTTACTTGCCGAGAGATCTGTTGCCTTTCAGGAATACCCAGAAGATACCACTACTAGTGAAGATTTCATATCCCTATCACTCAATAGTGATGGATAAATTTCTTCAGCTACCCAGACTTACTATCTTATAATCATGATAGAAAACATTATAGCACAGTTCAAGAAGACAATGTAGACCAAGAAGTGTGGGAATGACTGAGTAAACACATGTTAAATTTAGAGTACAAGAATACACAAAGGTACACAGGCAAGATGATATAAAACTCCTACAGTCAAAATGGAAAAGCAAGAGACAAGCTGAGAGGTCAAGAACAAAGCATAGTGCCAAAGAAGCCAAATCAGAATGCTCATGAAAGAACCAAAGACATCCATGAAACCGAGTTCTCTATTCTGCATAAAACTTTTGTATGTATGAAATCTGCATAAAAAATGAAAGATCTGTAGTCAAAAAAGAGTGGGGAGAACGGGAGCAATCATAAATACTTAGTTCCTGCAGTAAGATACAGGACAGAAATTTGCCCATTATTAATAAAACTGGAAGGAGATAATTAATGGATAAACTTCAAAATGTTAGGAATGTGGTTTCAGTTTGGACAAACAAGCTTATGCAAAAGTCTGAGAATTTACCTGAATTATCTAAACATCTTGGATAAAATACTGGCCCAGATGAAGTGAATGGACACTTTGTCATTAGTGTCAATGCAGCCAAGATTTCACTCCTTAAGTATGCAATAGGGACCTCAATCCACTCCCCAAACCAAACTGTAAACAAGGATTAAGTTTTCAGTGGATTATGGATCCAGGGTTTAAAAAATTGAGTGCCTATCTTTTCATGCACAATTATAGTCACTTTGTCTGCAGTCCCACAATTGGGCATACATTTTTCCATGTGGTTATGAGGCTCCTTCCTGAAAAGCTGGTCCTCAAAAACCAGTCTCTCTATGTAAGATGATAATCTCTCTGTGTAAGAGATGAGTGGGAGCCCATTATAATAAGTTTTCCCTCCTACAGAAAGAACAGAAATAGTGATATAACTTGTATCAGTTTCATGGACATTTAATTAAGATACTTAGGAACCCAAGTCCCACTTTAGGTATTACTCTGATCCACAAACTGCCCTCTAACACTGTAGGTACCTAAACTCATTTGGTGGCTGAGTTTTTGCTGTAGACATTCCCTTAGCACCAATGTTCTTCTTGCCTGCTGCCTCAGTGTGGGCCTCTGCTTGCCTATCTCCTGCTTGAGTCTCAGGCCAAAGCAATCTGATAGCTTTTTTTGACAGAATAAAAAGCCTTGTTAATAAGGGAGAAGTAATAGACGTGGTATACCTAGACTTTAGTAAGGCATTTGATATAGTCTTGCATGACCTTCTTATAAATAAACTAAAGAAATACAATCTAGATGGGGCTACTATAAGGTGGGTGCATAATTGGTTGGATAACCATTCCCTGAAAGTAGTTATCAATAGTTCATTGTCATGCTCGAAGGGCATTATGAGTGGGGTTCTGCAGTGATCAGTTTTGGGACCAGTTTTGCTCAATATCTTCATCAATCCATTAATCTCAGAGGAAATCCATTTATAAAATTTGTGGATTATACCAACCTGGGAAGGGTTGCAAGTGCTTTGGAGGACAGGATTAAAATTCAAAATGACCTGGATAAACTGGAGAAATGGTCTGAAGTAAATAGGATGAAATTCAATAAGGACAAATACAAAGTACTCCACATAGGAAGGAACAATCAATCAGTTTCTCACATACAAAATGGGAAATGACTGTTTAGGAAGGAGCACTGTAGAAACAGATTTGGGTTCATAGAGGACCACAAATTAAATATGAGTCAACAGTGTGACACTGTTGCAAAAAAAAGCAAATATAATTCTGGGATTTAGTAACAGGAGTGTTGTAGGCAAGACATGAGAAATAATTCTTCTGCTCTACTCTGTACTGATTATGCCTCGAGTGGAGTACTGTGTCCTGTTCTGGGCATCACATTTCAGGAAAGATGCGGACAAATTGGAGAGGGTTCAGAGAAGAGCAACAAAATGATTAAAGGTCTAGAAAACATGACCTATGGAGAAAGACTGAAGGAACTGAGTTTGTTTAGTCTGGAAAAGAGAAGACTGAGAGGGGACATAACAAATGTCAAGAACCTAAAAGGTTGTTACAAGCAGGAAAGAGATAAATTATTCTCCTTGACCTCTGAGGATAGGACAAGAAGCAATGGGTTTAAATTGCAACAAGGAGGAGTTAGACTGGACATTAGGAAAAACTTCCTAACTGTCAGGCTGTGTCTACATTGGCGTGATCTTGCACAAAAGCAGCCACTTTTGCGCAAAAACTTGCTGCCTGTCTACACTGGACACGAGTTCTTGCACAAGTACACTGACGTTCTAATGTATTAAATCAGTGCTTCTTGCACAAGAACTCTGATGCTCCTGCTCAGGAATAAGCTCTCTTGCACAACTGTTCTTGCGCAAGAGGCCAGTGTAGATAGGCAACATGAATTTCTTGAGCAAGAAAGCCCTATGGTTAAAATGACCATCAGAGCTTTCTTGTGCAAGAAAGCATCTACACTGGCATGGATGCTTTTGCGCAAAAGCACATCTCTTGCGCAAAGGCATATGCCAGTGTAGATGCTCTCTTCTGGAAGAGTTTTTGCACAAGAACTCTTCCACAAAAGAGTTCTTACACAATATCATGCCAGACGTAGCCTCAGGGTGGTTAAACACTGGAATAAATTGCTTAGGGAGGTTGTGGAATTTCCATCACAGGAGATTTTTAAGTGTAGGTTAGACAAATACCTGCAGGGGTGGTCTAGATGGTGTGTGATCCTGCCACTGGATCTCGATGACCTCTCAAAGTTCCTTCCTGTTCTAGTATTCTATGATTCTATGACTCCACAAAATAGGAGAAAATAGGTGTTTCTTCATCTAAGTCACATGCAGGATTCAATTCAGTAGCCATGCTCAGAGGCCACCTACATCTACACAAAGCAGCCAAAGGCTGCTAGGGAGGGAATAGAAAAAGATTTAGCCCAGTGATTAGGGTACACATCTAAAATGTGGCTGACCACTGGTTGAAATATCCACATTGCCTGATGAGCAAGTATCTATCACATTTCAGGTGAATGGCATAGCTACCAAGTTACAGGGTGATTCTCACTGGTCCAATTAATATTTAATTTTTTTCTTTTAAAAAGGGGAAGACACTTCAACAGAAAAGACCGAGGGACACCCACATCAGAATATCTCAGAGTTTTATGTTTAGAACATTCTCCTAAGAGATTGTTTCCCTCAGATAGTGAGGGGACATGAATCAGTGATCTCCAATGTCCATGGGGAATACCTGGCCACAGGGATAAAGTTTATATGGGAGGCCTTTTCCTCTGCTATTTTGTGTGCAGTTAGGCAGTCTCTGAGCATGTCTTCCGGATTATGCACCCATTTTAGTTAGACTGTCTGTCTTCCCCTGTTTTTCTGATTGCTAGCAGAGATAGGCACTGCTCTGCAATCCAGATAGGTGCACTATCTAAGGGTATGTCTACACTACCCCGCTAGTTCGAACTAGTGGGGTAGTGTAGACATACCCTAAGAGAGAGGGGACATCTGCATCTCCCATAGGCTAGCTTGGATGGCTCCCTGCCTAATGTGCTGGCTTTGTAGACTCAGTCTACCCTACCATATCTATCTCTGCCCATTCTCTGCACAGGCATCCTTGGTGTCTAACTGAGGCTTTGTGGATAACAGTGTTGTTCCTGGTTTTTTTAAGGTGCATAAAAATTAGGTGTTATGATAGTTGGTGTTTCAAATTCTGGAGTCCTTTTGTGGATGTGTGATCTACTGACAATGATGGGTAGGTTGAGAGAATTACAGAGAATGGGTAGAGAAGTATTCAGATAGTAAATGATGGGCAAAAAGAAGAGGATGCAGCAGTTGCAAATGCAGATGGTGCATTTAGTATGAATTATTTCTAGAACAATGTTGGAGGTATTTGTAACTGAGGAGAAGTCTTAAAACAGGCAACCAGAAACATTTTAGAAAGAAAACAAAGGGCACTTTTCATATAGAAGATCACTCAGGCTACAGGTCAGGAGGAATCGGGTGCCATTTTTTAAACCAGGATCATGATATATTTACAGTGCCAGGTGGAGACATCATTCCTCTTGTTCATGCCCCTTCTGAAGTAGATTTGTCAGACCCAAGATTTTCTAAATGTGCTTTCCTTTGTGTTTGAATTTTGCTGTAGTACCTCATTTCTCAAACTGGGTCCAGGGACTCCTGGCGATTCACAAGTAATGTCTGAGGCCACTGGCCCTCCTGATTAATTCTTCTCCCTCACTCCTACAGTCTGCATGCTGGGAACACGGCACGCTTTGGGGAGGTGGAGGAAAGAGATGGGGAAGAGGAGGGTCGGGATGGAGGAAGGCTGGAAATACATGATCTTTGGGGGAAGGAATGGAGAGGGATTGGGGGTTGAGACCTGGAGGTCTGCAAAAAATTTTAAATCAAAATGGGGGTCCTTGGGTTGCTAAAGTTTGAGAACCGCTGCTGTAGTAGGTAGAGGCAATGCAGGAAGGTAAAGCAAAGAAGCAGGAAGTGCACCTGTGCAGGCTGAAAATTAGATAAATTAAAGTTCCTTTTATCTATGTTACAAAGTTGCAAGACATTTTTGTGAGCATAAATTTTGCGTACCAAAACACCTGGGTTTTTAAAATTGCATGTGCAGAACTTCAGGTAGAGGTGGGCAATAAAACTGAAGCAGTTTAACAGGATTAGCCCCGGGTAGGCCATCGCTACTATATTTATTTGTGCCTTCACATGCACCGGTGCTTACAGGTCTCATTAGTCGTGGATCACCATTCCCAGCCAATGAGAACTGTGGGATGCGGTGTGGACCACAAGGGTGATCTGCAGCGAGAGAGCTTCAATTGCCTGTACCTGCAGAGGTGCAGGTAAATATACTGGCAGCAGCGAGCCAGGAGCTATCCCTGGTGAACTAGATCCAGCCTGTGGACTCATAGGTGTTTTTATGCTGACTTTAATAGTTACATAGACTATTCCTTGTATAGTTTCTAATTATACAGAAGAGCATAGTCCAGTAATTTGGGTAATGTCCTAGAAAGTATCTGCTTCATCACCAACTTCTGTGTGCCTTCAACAAAGTACTTAGCCTCTGTATGCCTCAGTTCCCCATCTATAAAATTGGGAGAACATAAGAACTGTTAAAACTTAAAAAACAATGAATAGTCTTGCAGCACCTTAGAGACTAACTAAATATGTAGATGGTATCATGAGCTTTTATGGACAAATCCTACTTTTTCAGATGAACTGAGTTATTAAAGGTCCAGTTTCTAATAAATAGGGATGGGGGGAAGAGGTTAGGGTATGTCTACACTGCAAAGTTAATTCGAACTAACAGACGTTAGTTCGAATTAACTTTGATAGGCGCTACACTAGCGCTCCGCTACTTTGAACTTATTTCGAACTAGCGGAGCGCTTAGTTCGAAATAGGAAAACCTCATTTTACGAGGATTAAGCCTAGTTCGAACTAGCTAGTTCGAATTAAGGGGTGTGTAGCCCCTTAATTCGAACTAGTGGGAGGCTAGCCCTCCCCAGGTTTCCCTGGTGGCCACTCTGGCCAACACCAGGGAAACTCGTCTGCCCCCCTCCCGGCCCCGGACCGCTTAAAGGGGCACGGGCTGGCTACGGTGCCCGTGCAAGGTGCAAGCCTGCCAGCACCCAGCCAGCAGACCCTGCACCTGACACGGATCGAGCCACCCACCCGATGCCCCCCAGCCCTCCCCCTCTTCCCGGGACCAGGCTGGCGGCTCCCAGGAGCTTGCCCGGGACCGCAAGAGGCAGGCACCCGCCTGGGCTAGTGCAGACATCGTGGACCTTGTCCACGATCTCCGCACTAGGCACAGGAAAGTGGCCGTCTAGGGCAGGAGAGCTGCCAGTCTGGCCACCCAGGAGCAGGTGTGCAAGAGAATCAAGGGGGTCCACTGAGACCCCCGACCCTGAGCCCTGAACTTACAATGGCCGTCCTGGATCAGACCAAAGGTCCATCTAGCCCAGTAGCCTGTCTGCCGACAGTGGCCAACCCTAGGGACCCTGGAGGGGATGGACTGAAGACAGTGACCAAGCCATTTGTCTCGTGCCATCCCTCTCCAGCCTTCCACAAACCTTGGCCAGGGACACCACTCCTACCCCCTGGCTAATAGCACTCCATGGACCCAACCTCCATCACTTTATCTCACTTCCCTTTAAACTCTGTTCTAGTTCTAGCCTTCACAGCCTCCTGCAGCAAGGAGTTCCACAGGTTGATTCTTTGCTTTGTGAAGAAGATCTTTCTGTTACTAGTTTGAAGCCTGCTACCCATTCCTTTCCTTTTGTGTCCTCTAGTCCTTCTTTATGGGAACTAATGAAGAACTTTTCTGTATGCACCCTCTCCACCCAACTCCTGCTTTTAGAGACCTCTATCCTGTCCCCCCTCCGTCTCCTCTTTTCTAAGCTGAAAAGTCCCAGGCTCTTTAGCCTCTCTTCATATGGGACCTGTTCCCAACCCCTGATCATTTTAGTTGCCCACCCCTCTCCCAGCCTCTCTCTTCTCCTCTCCCATCTCTTTTTCCCAGTCTCCCCCAGTTTTGTTCAATAAACACAGATTCCATTTTGGAAGACACGTTATCTTTATTTTGTACATCAAGAAGAAGGGCTAGGGAAGGGTAAGTGAAAGGAGGTGAGGGAGGAATGGGGCACGAGCCCCCGATGGGGAGGACTGGGCTGGTTCTGCGGGCTTCTGGGGGTGGAAGCTCTCCTGCAGCCCCCCAATTGCCCCCTCTCCCCAGATGGCAGCCTGCGGCAAGTGCAGCCGGGATGATGGCCGAGCGTTGTGATGTGCCCAGTGTGGGTAGTCCGGGCACTCCAAGCCAGGACTGCTTTGCAAGCGGGGCACCCCTGAGAACTGTCTGTCCGGGTTGGGGGTCGGGACCCTTTAAGCACAGCCCTCGGCTAGCCTGAGACAGCATCTCCACACTCTAAGTCCTCCTCTGATGCCCTGCCGGCACTGCTTCCGGCCATCCTTAAGCCCGGTTCAGGGTCCACTTAATGTGGACATGCTAGTTCGAATTAGCAAAACGCTAATTCGAACTAGTTTTTTAGTCTGGATCCATTAGTTCGAATTAGCTTAGTTCGAATTAACTAATTCGAACTAAGTTAGTTCGAATTAACGTTGTAGTGTAGACATACCCCCAGGGAGTTGTCTGTGGGTGAGGATTGACCTGTCCCATTTGAAGAAGTAGGTTGTGCCCATGAAAGCTCATGATACCACCTACATGTTTTGTTAGTCTCTAAGGTGCTGCAAGACTGTTCGTTGTTTTTAAGTTTTTCCAGTTACAGACTAACTCAGCTACCCCTCTGAACCAATTTTAAAGTTAATGAAGAATGGAAGAAAAGGCCAACCTGGGGCAGATACTCTTTCACACATGCTAAAATACAGAACCATTAAAGCATAATTCTACACCCAACATTAAGCTATACATCATTCATAATGAATTTGAAGAAATCCATTATCCAAGATCAGTACAAGAAGATTCTAACTGAACTGGTGCAATCATTTCTAGTTTGTTATTCTATGGGTGTGTCTACACTACAGCGCTATTTCGAATTAACTTGTTTTGAATTAGTTAATTCGAAATAAGCTAATTCAAAATAACGCATCTAGACACAAAATCTAATTCAAAATAGCGTTTTGCTATTTCGAAATATCACGTCCACACTGATTGGACGCTCAATCTCATTTAAGGCCAGCTGAAACCGGTTCCAGCAGGGCATCAAGTCAGTAGTTGTTTTGTGTGGCTGCTGTCTGAGACTCGTGCTTAAAGCCCCCCCCCCCTCCCCGGACAGCCGGTTCTCAGCTTTCCCACTTGCTTGCCTACCTCGCCGAGGGACAGCAAAGCGTTTTCTTCTCTGTCTGCTTTGGTCGCTCTCATTTGGGACACCACAGCACTTGCCACCATGGAGCCAGAGCCGCCCCTGAGCATTCTGGTGCTCATGTTGAATGTCTTGCTGCAAGCCTGGCAGCAATTGCTGGAGGCTGCCTGGCACCTTCTGCTGCAGGCCAGCCCCCTGGCCCTTCCTCTGTCCCCTCTGGGGGCCCTGGAGGATCAGCGCCCAGACACCAGCGTGGCCCGCCAGCAGTAACTGGTGGGACCACATCATCCTGGAGCGCTGGGGAGACCAACAGTGGACCCAGAACTTCAGGATGAAGAAGGACACTTTCCTGGAGCTCTGCAAGTGGCTCAACCCTGCTCTGCGGCAACGGGACACACACATGAGACCCGCCATTCCCCTCCACAGGCGGGTGGCCATCGCTCTCTGGAAGCTCTCCACGCTGGATAGCTACTGATCCATCGGCAACCAGTTCGGCGTGGGGAGATCCACCGTCGGAGTGGTGCTCATGCAGGTACGGCACTCACCAGCCACTGGGCCAGAATGGGGGGCTACAAGGATGACACGGGCTGCCCCAGGGAAAACGGCGGGGAGGTGGTGTGAGTGCCCTCCCCGGGAGGGTTCGGTCTGTCCCACCCGTGCTACAGACTGCCCACAGTGGCCAGGATTGCAGCGGGGGTTGCTCCTGGGAGTGGGGCACGAACACTCCCAGCCACCTGGGCACCCTAGTGACCCTCGGTTTTATGTGTCTCTCTGCAGGTGGTCAAGGCCATTAACAGGGTGCTGCTCTGTAGGGTCGTCCGCCTCACCGACCTGGATGCGGTCATCCAGGGGTTCAGCACCCTGGGCTTCCCCAACTGCGGGGGGGTAATCAATGGGACGCACATCCCCATCCATGCCCCGGACCACCAGGCCTCCCTCTACATCAACAGGAAAGGATACTTCTCTGTGATCCTGCAGGCCATGTCTGACTACCAGGGCCAGTTCACGGACATCAGTGTGGGCTGGTCTGGCAAGGCACACGCTGCGCGGGTGTACCGCAACTCCTCCGTGTGCCAGACGCTGCACACCAGGACTTTCTTCACCGACCGCCACATCAGGGTCGGGGATGTGGACATGCCAGTGTGCCTGCTAGGGGATGCGGCCTATCCCCTACAGCCCTGGCTGATGAAGCCCTAAACGGAACACATCAGCCCCTCCCAGCAGGCCTTCAATGCCAGGCTCAGCAGGGCCCGCATTGTGGTCGAGGGGGCCTTTGGCCAACTGAAAGCACGATTTAGATGCCTCCTCACCCACCTCAACCTCTCCCAGCACAATATTCCGCACATGGTGGCAGCATGCTGTGTGCTCCACAATTTATGTGAGAGAAAGGGGGAGGCTTTCCTGCCAGCCTGGATGGCAGAGGCTGACCGCCTGGCTGGCCAGTACGCATAGCCCTGCACGGCTGCCAGCTGGGAGGCCCTTCGGGGGGCAGTCCGCATCCGGGAAGCCCTGTGGGAGAGCTTCCAGGAGGACGAGGACTAAAGTCCCCCTGGTGTGCCCCACTGACACCTTGTGCCTTACATTCCATCCCCACCTCCTTCCTCTTTCCAATCCCCCTTCCTGATATACAATAAAATCACCTATGTTGCCACAAAAACATCTCTTTATTTAACATAACTGGGGTGGGGGGAGGAGGGAATGAGGGTGGCAGAGGGGAGGGAGGAAACCTGGGAGGAGGGAGCTGGAAGGGGGAGTGGAAGCTCAGGGTTGGGGGTCTTGCCAGCCCTCCCATCTCGCAGCACTGCGGGTGCGGGGGCCTCAGCATTCCCGAGGGGGAGTGGGTATGGAGGATGGGGCAGGCAGGATGGGGGGGCAGAAGAAGCAGGAGGAAGGGGAGGAAGAGTGATAGCTGGGGCGGCTGCAGGGGCTGGAGCAGCAGGAGGCAGCAATCAGTCCGTCAGGGTCTGCAGGTGCTCGCGGAGGGCACAGCCCTGCTCCTGCAAGCTCTCCCAACGCAGCTGCAGGTCCTCTTGCACTCACTGCTCCTGGCTGTGGACATGCCATCCCTGCAACCACAGGAACTCCTCCTGGTTGCGGGTGTGCCTGCTGGCCCGGGTGCGGGTGGATGGTCCAGGCGGGGTGCTGAGGCCTGCACTCACAGGTGCTGTGGCTGCGGTGAAACAAGAGAAGTGGTCAGTTCTCCCTGGGGACACAGTGGGTGAAACCTCTGCAAGGCCAGGACGGCAGGTCTCCGCACCATCATGTCCTGCTATCCCCGGGAGTGTGAGCTTGCCCAGGACTGCACCTCAGCCCCTGGGCTGCCTATAGTGTGGTGTATAGCGGGGGAGGGGAGATGTGCCCTGCTTCTGTGTAGAGGAGGCGTCTGGAGGGAGGGCAGTGTGCAGTCATGTGCAGTCCCCAGGGTCAGGAGCCTGTCATGTGCCTTCACGCATAGACGCGTGTGAGGAACAGGCCAAGGCCCCTGCATGGCACCCAGCAGATGCACAGGTTGCCGCCTGCTCCATGGTCGGCAAGGCCCATGTGCACAGCCCCTGAGCTCCCCTTCCCCGCCCCCCCGCACCACATAAGGGGACTGTGATGGCACTCACATGTGGAGGCTTGGGGGTCCTGGGTGCAGGGCATGCTCCCTGCAGGCTCCTGGCTGCCGTCGTCCTCCTCTTCCTCCTCTTCACCTGTGTCAGGGCAGGGCCTTCTGCCCTGGGTTCAATGACCACCAGGGGGGCATGGACCATCTGACCCTCCAGGATGCAGTCCAGGGTCTCATACTGCGGGCAGGCCTCTGGGTCAGCCCCTGGTTGGGAGGCCCTGGCATAGGCCTGCCGCAGCTCCTTTATTTTACTCCGCACCTGCTCCTGGCTGCGCATGTGGCCTCTGGTGGCCAGGCTGGCAGCCATGCAGCTGTAGATGGCCTCATTCCTGCACCTAGTGCAGAGATTGTGGGCATTGGAGGCCTCCCCCGAAACCTCAATGAGGCCCACAATCTCCGCATTAGAGCAGGAAGGCGCCTGCCTTTTGTGGCCCCTGGCAGGCTCCTGAGAGCCGCCAGCCTGGTCCTGGGGAGCGGTGGAGGGCTGGGTGTCAGCAGGTTGCTAGCTCATCCTGTGCCAGGTGTACGGTCTGCTGGCAGGCTGGCAACTGGCACAGGAACCGTGGCCAGAGTCTGCCCCTTTAAGGGCTCCCGGGCTGAGGAGGGGGGGAGCAGACAAGTTTTCCTGGTTGTGCCCAGAGTGGCCACCAGGGCTCCCTAATTCGAAATAAGTGCCTACACTGCACTTATTTCAAATTAGCTATTTCGAATTTGGTGTTATTCCTCGTAGAATGAGGTTTACCAAATTCGAAATAAGGGTTCCACTATTTTGAATTTATTTGCCTGTGTAGACGCTATTAAAGTTAATTTGAAATAACTGCTGTTATTCTGAAGACATACCCTATGTTAACTATAGAACAAAAATCCTAAAGTTAAAAAAAATCTTTCAAAAGTAAAATTTTGGGACACGTTTTGGTCCACTCCCCCAGGCTAGAAGAACCAGACTTTGAGAGAGGGCATTTCACTTAAGGGCAAAAGATTTGAGGCCAAAGGAGGATGAACTTGAATGCTACATCCACCATCCTTTCCCCAACTTTTGAGGAATTTGTGAGCACTATTTATGTTGGAACTTGATAGTAGACTCCTATTTCTTCAGCAAGGAAAACCAATAGCCCTAGGCTACGTCTAGACTGGCATGATTTTCCGGAAATGCTTTTAACGGAAAAGTTTTCCGTTAAAAGCATTTTCAGAAAAGAGCGTCTAGATTGGCACGGACGCTTTTCCGCAAAAGCACTTTTTGCGGAAAAGCGTCCGTGGCCAATCTAGACGCACTTTTGTGCAAAAAAGCCCCGATCGCCATTTTCGCAATCAGGCCTTTTTTGCGCAAAACAAATCTCAGCTGTCTACACTGGCCCTTTTGCATAAAAGTTTTGCACAAAAGGGACTTTTGCCCGAATGGGAGCAGCATAGTATTTCCGCAAAAAGCACTGATTTCTTACAGTAGGAAGTCCGTGCTTTTGCAGAAATTCAAGCAGCCAGTGTAGACAGCTGGCAAGTTTTTCCGGAAAAGCGGCTGATTTTCCGGAAAAACTGGCCAGTCTAGACACAGCCCTAGGGTCAAAGAGGGGACAGATAAGCTCTTGAGTAGGTTCCAGACTTTGCAACACATCTGAATTTCTATGTGTTTACTTTATAAACTTTGGGATCATTTGGGAAAAGGGAACTATAAAATATTATTGTTGGCACGTTCATTCTTTTTGGGTGGGAAGAAAGAGGAGTTGGTGTATATGAATGTATTGAGGCCAGATTAATGGTGACTTTGCCATAACTTGGTGACAGTCTGTAGTAGGTACTTTTCACATATGACTGTGCTGTTCACTCCCTTAAACAGGGAGTGAACTTTCCAATACATGTTTACTTCTCAGATGCCCAAATTCAGCAAATAACTTTCCATTTCTATGGACATTATGGAGTCTTCTACAAGCTCCATGGATGTCATAAATGATGAAGAGTGAATCTTTACAGTGCGATCTGGTGAGCTCTGGAAGCTTCAAACCCATAATATATCATTTTTTAATTCTACTCCCACAAGGCCACTGACTGGAGCATGACAAAATAACTGGAAGAGACTGACAGATGGAAGAAATCTTTCCAATTTTGTGAAGTGGTCAAGAATGCAGCTTTGGAAAGGCCTTTCTCTTTCAAAAGAGAATCGTTCTCAAGATCAGGTAAAAAATGTGATTATTTCTGCTAAAAGTCAGTTCACATTAATTAAAAAGTTGTGAGTTTAAAAATAAATCAGATACATGGCTTCTTATATACCACGCTTCTGTGGCAATTATCTTTTAAACCCCATTATTTCTGAAATCTTTTTGGTATTACAGATATATTTCAGAGACTGCTATTTTTTCTATAGTTAGAATATCAATATAGCTTTTCTACTTATAACAATCATAAGTTAATATCACAGACCTCTGATGCCTGGATATAATATTTCCATTGTTACCAAATATTTTGCTCATGTAGAATCATGATAACATAAATTTTATTGTAGAAGTAAATAAGACATAAAAATGTGAAAGAAAAGACATTTTCACTTAAATGAAAAACTTCAAGGAGAAATCTACTTTTCATCCTCTTAAAAGAAGATGTGTTGCAAGAACACATGTGTGTGAACTTTTTTCCTCTTGTCTTGCAGCTGATCTATTTAGATGGGTCATTTTGACATCCCCTTGAAAGGTATGAAACTCCAGCATCAAGGAAATTGCACATGATTAAGAGATAATATGAAAGGATGTTTACATCTCTTTTCTGAAGCACCTAACACATGTTAATGGCCTTCATGAAGATACCAACATTTTGACTTTTTCTTGATAATGTAAGTTGTCATGTCTTATTTATCTTTTTTAAAATAATGTATTATTCCTTATATACTTCACAAGGAATACAATGGATATACAGACAATAGAACGAAACATACACTCTATAGTTTATACCCCATGGTCTTATTAACTGAGTATAAAGTACTATTTGGCTAAATTATTTAAGCATATAATAATTTTGCTGAAAAAAGAATGTTATTGTGTAAGATTAAATTATATATTGCACAATACATCACAGTTACCCATTTAATGTATCTGTATTCTATATGTAACAAAAAAATTACAATTTAACTTGGTTTTTATTATGTTTAATTTTTCCAGTCAACACAAAATTCATGGAAGCCTTTTGTCTATTTGAAGGCAATAAGAGAATATAATATGTTGTATTTTTTCTGGTTTTGCAAGTATCCTCATTATCAACTAACAATTATGTTAAATCATGAGCACACACAAAAGAAGTAAACATTGAAACCAGTGGAAGTAAGAACAGAGTTAAAATAGATAAAAAGAGAGAGTATAGCATATTTAATTCACCACTTATACAACACATTATATGTAGGGTCACCTGTTGGTGCTTTTTATAGTGTCCAAGCATAAGCACTTGCTGGTATGAAAATTTCTTTTTTTGGTTTATTTACATATTTTTTAATTAGAATTTAAATATGATTGGCAGGAAGGCACATCTCTGATTTGTTTGAGAGACAAAAAGAAATTGTAACGGCTCAGGAGGAGATCATTTTTTAAAATGTCTAAGTAACAACCCACAATGGCTCATTTAAATTCTTATATTTTCAGACATCATCATCATAGCCAGGGGAGATTGTGACATCTGAAAGAGAATATGTCAGTTTGAAATACAGGGTTCTTTGAGCCAGTTTACAACTGTGAATATTGCCTTCACATTATCAGACTCCTCATAGGAAGGCACAATCTTCTCTATCATAAGGAGCTTCCAGTAATCATTGAAGTGCATTATACTTAAAAAACCACCACAGGGATATATTCTACATTAAAGTATGGTGTAAAACAACCTTTTGTTATACAAATGCACTATTTTCTCAGACATTTAATTGTATCGAATAATAATCATAATATATATTAAGACACTGGTGTACCTCATGACTACTTGCCTATACTTTTACAAAGATACTTCAAATTAAATAGTCAGCTGGCCCTTAAGATATGAAGAGATATGAAGATACAATAAATAGTGTTCAAACCTCCATTATTTACGGTTTGCATGTGTAACCTCAGCTGCACTGTTCAAGTTATTTACATTCTGACTGACAACACTGCTGGTTACATTGGTATTGCCTTCTGGAGTTAGCAAAGCAAGTTATCAGTTGGTATAAAACATGATGGTTGCTCTGTTTCACATTGTTTGTTTTTCTAGTAATAAGTGCATTTCAGAATCAGGATATTTTAAAGAGAACCACTCATTCAACTCCACAGTGTAGGCATAAGACTAATATTTTGAAAACCTCTAATTCAAAGACCTGTTATCTTTACTTGACCTTATTTCCTGTCATTGGCAAGAATTGAGCTGCTTCTATTCACTCTAATAGCCATATAGTATAACCCTTGCTGTGAACAACTGCTATTTATGCATCCCTTTGTAGAATGCTACAATCTTGGGAAGTCATATGTCTGCCTTGGAAAGGGTCATTTACAAACAGCCTCTTGTTTGACCTGAAGGACACACCACATTACCTCACCCTGTACTTTTTACCTTATATACTGTACTTCCTTCCTCTCACGTTTAATGAAGCACAGGTGGTTCTACACTTCAAAACCAGGTGTCCGAGGATAAGTTCATTAGCTGAAATATTCACCTTACTATTATTTTTAGTTTTAAATTCAGATCTCATAATACTCTTTTTCCGACAGCAAACTATCACTTATAGCATTTTTTCATTGCCAGAGAGTAAAATTTATTCTTATCCCATCATGTTTTTTTAACATCTATAGCATTTATGTAGTCATCCAAAATTAAAAATATTTTGATCCTATTGGATCATGTCTGAAGGCTTTGTTTGAAATGGAAAGTAAATTTAAACATACAATTATAACGCAGAGGCAAGAAATTCTCCACTGTAAAAGGAAAAAGGCTAATACACTGAACTTATTCAATAAAGAAGTCTAAATGTATAAGCATTTGTAATATTTTATTAAAGTAGTACACAAATAGCACAGAAAAGGTAAATTAGATCTGCATGAAGATTGTCCATAATAGATTTAAGAGAATTCCTCTTTTCACCGTGCACAGTTGAGTGTGAAAATCTGATCTCTGAATGTGCCTGGGGGTACGTCTAGACTGCAAACTTTTTCCGGGATACCAGAGGTATCCCGGAAAAATTCTGCTGCGTCCAAGGAATGCGTCTGCTCTTCTGAAATTTTTTTCGGAAGAGCAGACATATTTTTTCAATATCCCTGTAAACTTTTACGAGGAAAAAGGGATGTTCTGAAAAAGGGTTTTCCCCTCCCCCCCACCCCGCCACAGTTGGTCCAAAGTACACAGGCCAAATGTCAGGAAAGCCTCTTCCAGAAAAAGATACACAAATTGCGAACCGCAATTTGCATAGCTTTTTCCGCTTCTTTTTTCGGAAGAACTGTGTAATCTAGACACAGCCTCATATGTAACTCAAAGACACGATTAGGAAAAAAAAATCTTCATTTCTTCATGATTAGTACAATTTTGACTTTTGATGACTTGTTATCTATAAAAGAGACAAAAGAATTCCACAAATTATCCACTATATTATTCCAGATTATCATCAGGGAAAAACATATGCATAGACACAAAGGCTGTGTCTACACTGCACCCCTTTTCCGGAAAAGGGATGCAGATGAGACAAGTCGGAATTGCAAATGAAGCGGGGGATTTAAATATCCCCCGCTTCATTTGTATAAACATGGCTGCCGCTTTTTTCCAGCTCAGGGCTTTGCCGGAAAAAAGCGCCAGTCTAGACGGGGATCTTTCGGAAAATAAAGCCTTTTCCGAAAGGTCCCTTATTCCTCTTAAAATCAGGAATAAGGGACCTTTTGGAAAAGGCTTTATTTTCCAAAAGATCCCCGTCTAGACTGGCGCTTTTTGCCGGCAAAGCCCCGAGCCAGGAAAAAGCGGCAGCCATGTTTATACAAATGAAGCAGGGGATATTTAAATCCCCCGCTTCATTTGCAATTCCGACTTGTCTCATCTGCATCCCTTTTCCGGAAAAGGGGTGCAGTGTAGACACAGCCTTAGAGCAAAATCCTGAATCCCCTGAACTCAATGGGAGATTGTCCTCTGATTTCTGAGGGGCCTGAATTTCACCATTGGAACTGGAATACCATGTTCCAGTTCTCTCATATTAACCACTAAGCAGGTCAGATTGTCATTTCCTACACTTTCTTCTGTTATTGCATTTTATCCAGATTGGGACGGAGAATAGTGAAGTTGTAGAACATTAGCAAAATCTAGAATAACTGATCTGTACCCTTACCCGGTCTTATCATTTGAAATGTACACATGTCTCCTGAGCCATTTTGATTTAAATTATAGTTTTGTCCAAATAAGAACTGCAGGATTTCTATTGGAAAATAATGAGTAAGTGCAATATGTATGATTTTATTTTTAATAACATGAGAAGAGCCTTACCACATTATCAGTCTGAGGCTGTTCATTATCACCTGTCAGATTACATATGTCTACATTATGGAGTTTTTCCGGGATACCAGAGGTATCCCAAAAAAACTCCACCACGTCCAGGGAATGCATCTGCTCTTCTGACATTTTTTGCAGAAGAGCAGATGCGCTCTTTTAGAAGCCCTGTCTTCCTTGTGTCACGAGGAAGAAGGGCTCTTTCAGAAGAGGAGGTTTTTCCGAAATTTGGCCCAGTGTAGACAAAACTATCGGAAAAAGATACGCAAATTGCAGAGAACAATTTGCGTACCTTTTTCTGATAGAAAGCAGCAGTCTAGACATAGCCACATTATTTCCTGGGCAAACTAAGGATTGTTTTGAATAGTAGGGTGATCATGTGGCTCCTGCTTCCCTAGCATGTCTATTTTCTAGTAAAGAATTGGAAACAGACTTAATGCCCTAATTAAAAGAAAATGACATAGCTTGCTTAATCGCACAAATATATTGAAATAACTAGGTTGCTTCTACAATAAACTTAGTTGTAAAGTAGCAAGGCTGAGGCTACACCTAGACTGCCAGGGAACGCGTCCGCTTTTTCGGAACAGTTTCCAAAAAAGTGGGCATGTTCTTTCAGCATCCCTGTGCTCCTCTCAGTGAGATAAATAAAGCATGTTCTGAAAGAGGAGGTAAATCTGAAATTTGGCCCTATGTAGATGGGTCAAATTTCAGAAAAGCCTCTTCCAAAAAAAAAAGCAGAAAAAGATATTCAAATTGTGGTTTGCAATTCGTGTAGCTTTTTCCGAAAAACTCTGCAGTCTAGACCTTATACCTCTCAAAATTTTACCTAGAATCTACTGTTCCTTTCCTCCCCTCCCCCACTTGATACTGAAGATAATTAACTTGGCAATTTAATCCATTTCACAAAACAATAGTAAAGATAGAAATATATTATGCAAAAATCTTGACTCTGGTCACATTTTAAGGGCAACATACAGGTATATCAAAAAGAAAATATACCATAGATGGGGAAAGGATATATGGATTTTTTTTTTTAGTCATCATGAATACTTTATTTCCTGTTTTCAGTGGCATATAATAAAAATATGAGAGTTATTCATCTCTGGTGATTTAAAACGCAATCCTGCAGCCTTTACTCAGGCCCATGAATGCTCTTTATTCATGCAAGTCATTTTATTTATATCACTTAGAGGAGCTGTGTGATCCAGGACTGCAAGATTGGACACACAGCAATGAAATAAGCATACGGAGCAGAATCTGAGAAAATGGAGAATTTATGTTTTCCACACATTAATACGGCAATACATTTTCCAGATTGAAGGATTATCAATTAAGTCCTCCTATCCCATTGGAAACTAATGTGAAAGCTCCATTTCTGTGGACACCTGCAATTGCTATTGCAGTCATCTTTTCGGGTGAATTTTCAAAGGAATTAAGGGGGCAAGGAGCATATTTAGGCTTCTAAAACCTGACAATTTGTAGGGAAATTTGGTTCCTTCCGATTATATTTCAGGGCATCTCTGTGGTGAGCCAGCCCCCACCCTCTATTACTGCTCCCTTGGCTCCTCCTTACTGTTCCTCATGTTCATCAATACTGTGTTGCACAAACACCTCTCCCATGGCACTGTCCTTGCAAGTCATCATCTGAAACATATAAGCTAAATGGCTTCAAGGGTAAGGCTTGAGGCTTTTCAAATCAAGTTCTTTTGGTGGTAGATACAGGCAGTCCCCGGGTTACGTACAAGATAGGGACTGTAGGTTTGTACTTAAGTCGAATTTGTACTTAAGTCGGAACTGGCGTCCAGATTCAGCCGCTGCTGAAACTGACCAGCGGCTGACTACAGGAAGCCCGAGGCAGAGTTTCTCTGCCCCGGGCTTCCAGCGGCTGATTCCAGATCACTTTCAACAGCAGCTGAATCTGGACGCCTGGGACAGAGCAGCTGGGGCGCTGCCGGGTGGGTAGGTCTCCGCAGAGCCGCACCTCAGCACTGCAGGGACCAACCCGGCAGCACCCCAGGTGCTCTACCCAAGGTGTCCCCAAGTCAGCTGCTGCTGAAACTGATCAGCGGCTGATTCCAGGAAGCCCAGGGCAGAGCAACTCTGCCTCGGGCTTCCTGTAGTCAGCCGCTGGTCAGTTTCAGCAGCGGCTGACTTGGGGACGCCTGGGGCAGAGCAGCTCGGGTGCTGCTGGGTTGGTCCAGTAGTGCCGCTCCTTGGCGCTACTGGACCAACCCAGCAGCACCCCAGCTGCTCTGCCCCAGGCGTCCTGATTCAGCCGCTGCTGAAACTGACCAGCAGAGGCTGAATCAGGACTCCTGGGGCAGAGCAGCTGGGGTGCTGCCGGGTTGGTCCAGTAGCGCCGAGGAGCGGCACTGCGGGATCAACAGGCAGCACCCCAGCTGCTCTACCACAGGCGTCCGCGAGAAAAGCCTGGTCTGCTGGGGGAGGGGGCTCACTAGCTGCGCCCCCCCCCCTCAGCAGACCATGGAGACGTGGGCGGCGGGACCGAGACGCGCCGCGGTGCTGCCGCCCGGGTCCTCCGTGTCTCCCTGGTCTGCAGACCAGGGAGACTCGGAGCAAAGCCACGGAGGACCCAGGGGGCGGCCCCCCCCCCCCAGCAGACCAGGGAGATGCGGAGCAGCTTTTCTCGCCCCGGAGGACACGGGCGGCGGGACCTCGGCGTGTCTGGGTGGTCCCGCCGCCCGTGTTCTCCGGGGCGAGAAAAGCCCCGTTCGTAAGTACGGATCCGACATAAGTCGGATCCGCGTAACTCGGGGACTGCCTGTATTCACTCTACGGAACATGCTCCTGCCAGAAATTCCTCTCGGCCTGATTTTAGCCATTCTCAGAAAGCTCAAATGGCAGATATCAGATATTTTGGTTATGGGTTGCAGTAAAACAACCTAATCCTCTTCAGGTTCTATTTTCTTCCTAAAACTCACTAGCAGCAATCTGAGCTTTGAGACAACTCACTCTTATGCATTCCCAAATTTTAGAAAAAGTGCTCTGTAGCACAGCCAAAGTCCTGGGAGATAGAAATATGGGTTTTGGCATTAGAAGTTTGCTGAACACTGTTTAACACATGAGCAGGGCTGCTGATCGAGGGGGAGGGCAATGGGGCAAGTTGCCCCAGAGCCCAGCAACTTAAAAGGGCCCATGGCTCTAGGCCGAGGTGGGAAACCTTTCTGGGTTACGGGCCACTGACTCATAGAAAAATCAGGGCCAGATCCGGTCCCTGGGCCTTAGGTTCCCTACCCCTGCTCTAGGCCCTTTGAATCACCATCAGAGCCTTGCACAACGCTGTTGACAGGGCTGAGGGCTTGGTGGCGCAGTCCTGGTGGCAGTGAGGGCTGACTGCCCCTATCCCCGCCCCTTCCATCTGAGGCCATGCCCTTTCCAGGGGCACCAGAGCCCCCAACCACATCGCCTAGGGCCTGGTGAAATTTGTCACCAACTCTTCACATAAGTCTCAGCTACATGCATTTTTAACACCCCATATATGCATTTACAGAAGACGAGAGCTGGAAGAGATGGAATCATGTGCAACTCCATCTGTGATGGTGTTACTCACCATCTCAATTAGAAATGGTGAATAGCAGCCAAAAACCATTCACTCATCATGGAAGGAATGCATATGCCTAAGAACAGCCTCTCCACACCAGCTACCGTTCACGGACAAATCAATAACATCTTATGATCAAAGTGATTGAAAGGAGCTGATTGGTCTCAGTTCCTACAAGCGCAAGAGCAGTTCAGTCAGGATACGTCTACACAGCAACGTTATTTTAAAATAACTTAGTCTGCATCAACACAGCAGGCAGTTATTTTGAAATGATGTTGAAATACTTTACTGTCAAGCTGGAGGACTTCTTACTCCGACTCCCGTAATCCTCATTGTACAAAGAGTAAGGGTATGTCTACACTACCACCTTAGTTCGAACTAGGGTGGTAATGTAGGCAACTGGAGTTGCAAATGAAGCCCGGAATTTGAATTTCCCGGGCTTCATTTGCATCTCGCCGGGCGCCGCCAATTTTAAATGTCCGCTAGTGCGGACTCCGTGCCGCGTGGCTACATGCGGCATGGACTAGGTAGTTCTGACTAGGCTTCCTATACCGAACTACCGTTACTCCTCGTGAAACGGTAGTTCGGAATAGGAAGCTTAGTCCGAACTACCTAGTCCGTGCCGCATGTAGCCGCGCGGCACGGAGTCCGCACTAGCGGACATAAAAATGGCGGCGCCCGGCGAGATGCAAATGAAGCCCGGGAAATTCAAATCCCGGGCTTCATTTGCAACTCCTGTTGCCTACATTACCACCCTAGTTCGAACTAGGATGGTAGTGTAGACATACCCTAAGAGAAGTCGGACTAAGAGTGCTCTATTTCAAAGTAAATACTGTGTAGACGCTCTCAATTTAGAAATAAGCTATGCAATTGACATAATTCGAAATAAGCTATGCAAATTGCACTAAGCCCTGCTGTGTAGATGCACCCTCAGTTATATTAATCTTGCAGGCCTAAATGTGTTATTATTTATAGGTAAAGATATTTATGCCCAACATTGCTGGCTTTATCCTAGGGAAAAAAATCTTTTCAATGCATTTATTAAAGTTATTTAATATTTATAAATTGTTTGTGTAGAGACTTAATATTTCTCTCTTTAATGTGTTGATATTCATGGCATATTTCTTCTTACCTTAAACACTTAGGGTATGTCTACACTACCCCGCTAGTTCGAACTAGCGGGGTAATGTATGCATACCGAACTTGCTAATGAAGCCCGGGATTTGAATTTCCCGGGCTTCATTAGCATAAAGCCGGCTCCGCCATTTTTAAAAGCCGGCTAGTGCGAACCCCATGCCGCGTGGCTACACGCGGCACGGGCTAGATAGATCGGAATGGCTACGTAGTTCGAACTATCTGTACACCTCGTTCCACGAGGCGTACAGATAGTTCGGAATAACTACATAGTTCGAACTATCTAGCCCGTGCCGCGTGTAGCCACGCGGCACGGGGTTCGCACTAGCCGGCTTTTAAAAATGGCGGAGCCGGCTTTATGCTAATGAAGCCCGGGAAATTCAAATCCCGGGCTTCATTAGCAAGTTCGGTATGCATACATTACCCCGCTAGTTCGAACTAGCGGGGTAGTGTAGACATACCCTCAGGCAGGTAAAGAACAGTAAATGCATATAACACATTCTCCATAGGTGTCATTTAATCTAAAAATAATTAGAACATGAACTTCATGATGAAAAATAAATATACTGATATTAAATGGAAACAGGAACAAATTCAAGAGAAGAAGAAGCTGCCTTCATTCTTTATTTTCCAAAGATAATGAGAGAGCATTCTCCAGCATAATTATCTTAGCTGAATTTGTCTATTTGACTGATAGATTCTTTAGGGCAGAAAAATAGTTATTTGTTCTGTGTTTGTATAGCACCAAGCCCAGTGGCGTTCTGGTCCATAATGAGAGCTGCTAGATGCTACCACAATACAAACAATAATACTATGTAAATAAACATGGGCATTCTAACGGACAGTAAGTAGCAGATACATTTTGGGATCACGGGATGAGTACTGTGTGAGATCCTGACCCTATTAAACTCAAATGGGTTTTTTGACACTGACTTAAACAGGCCTGGAATTTGACCCTCTCTACCTTATAGTTTGCTTTACAGGTAACATATAAAACAATCTCTTATGAATCAATTGGAGTAAACAATGTCACCTTGACAACATCTATTTTTCTTTTCTGTGAACTTGATTTGACTGGCTTAGCAAATTGTTGGAAATTCAATTAAAGTCAATTCTAAATCACTGCGAGCACATAGAATAAATTATGCAACCTGGATGGGGTTTTTAAAAGATCTGGTACTGCAAAAATGGTGCAATAGACTGTCAATAGTACTAAGAGCACAACTAAGATTGTTCTAAAATTGTTTCCTATAAGAAAAAAAATCCCTTTTCTATAACATGGAACTTACAGATATGCTCAATAGCTGTGTAGGATTTGATAATTCTATCAGAAAACATAAAAATTCACTTTTCCCTGTGTAGTGGGTCCTATTTTGCCATTGTTTTCATATGGCACAAAACAGGATGATTTTGCATGTGAGATCCCTAACTTTAAGCAGCTTGTGACTGTTCTGGAAGTTGCATACACAAGTTTCACTATCCATTCCAAACTGTCAGCTGGCCTCAAGGATCTGTCAGTGACACAAGGAGAGCAGGTTTTCAGCAATATTAACTGGTCTCCTTAGTACATCAGAATTTGGTATAACTTGAACCTCCCTGGTCCGGCACCCTTGGGACCTGAGTGGTCCCTGACCAGGAAATTTTCTGGACCAAGGGAGGTCAATGCTCTGCTGTCACCTGGGAGGGCTCTGCGCTCTGCCTGGTGGACCCGCTGCCACCAGGAACTCTGCCCAGCAGCCCCACTGCGGCCTGGAACTCCTGCATTCCATGTGCCCTAGTCTGACAATACTCCTGGTCCCATGGGGTCACCCCAACAATGCTGGGCTAGGGGTGTTACTGGACTAGAGAAATCCGGATTAGGGAGTGTTAACCTGTAATACTCCCTTCAACTCTAACTCCCCAAAAATGCAATTGGGGAGAGTCACTTGCTATTCCTTCAGCCTGAGCGTCCTTCTAGCTCTGCGAACATGCCTTCCAAGAGAGAGCATCAATATCTCTGTTTTACAGATGAGCAAGGCAAGGGTGAGACACATCAAGTCACCAGCAGTATCATGGAGGGAACCCAGGTGGGTTCCTTAACTCCTAAACTGTGCTCTATCCAAAATATGATGCTTCTTTTTTCAGGTGCAAAGAATGGTTAAAAAACAATGTGTGCATGTGTTCTTCATGTGCATTGATTAATTCCATGTCCAAGTTATGCCATATCATCATGCAATAGATGCCCAGCAGCCTCTGCATGGGATTCTCTGATTAGAAGAAACTGCTGAACTATCTTATTTGTAAATCCCAGTTTGAAATGCTAACTGCTGTGGCATGTTTCTGTGAGTGATAAACTGTTTAAGAAAAAGCCTTTGATCTCCCATCAAATAACTATTTGGAGACATTCTGGAGTATGGGGAGCCCCTCTCCCCCCCTCAAAGACTGTTGTTTCCAACCATCTCTGGAGGAGGAGGAGGAGGAGGGGGAAAGCATGTTGCTCAGCTCTTGTTCAGGAGTTCAGATCAACTCATAAAGCCAAAAGATGAAAGACAACCCTCCTTTCTTGCCTCCCACACCCCAAAGTTACCCAGTCCAATGGTATAAGGCAGTTCTTAACTTTAAACTAGTTACTCAGGTTTAGTTAAGAAGGTTATCAGTTAAAGGGGAAGCTTCAAGTGATTGATGAAATGACAGTTAAAGATGATTTATAAAAGAAAAAATTAAGGAGGTAAAATTAAAAGTGGGCTATGGTATCTCTTGAGAAGAACATAGTATATTATTATCTCACAGTCTTGCTTGCTTTTTTGGAATAGAAAAGACTTTTATTTCCCTTGTGGTTTTGATAAAAAAACATGTTAACATTTGGGTCTCACAATAATCTTCCTTGCACCATAAGGGATCTCATATCAAATGACAGAGTTTGGTTACAAAAACGCAATAACCATGATCATCATTGAAATTCTTTGTCTGTTACAATTCCAGGGCAAGTCCAAATTCTGACAGATTAACTGCACTGCATCTCCTCAACTGGAGAGGTAAACTATGTTTATAGGAAATGTCCATCTGTTTCCAAGTGCCAGAGATTTGCCCTAGAGTAGAGAGAACAGCTGGGAATCAAAAATCAGTTTATGGAAAAGGAGGAGTGAGAGGGAAGGTAGTTTTCTTGTATGGTATTTTGCTTTAATGACAGCACTAGGTTTGGGCATGTGTTCTTCACATGCCCAAACCGGAATTAATTTTTGGTTTAATTGTACCAAATAGAAAGAAGGGGTTTTTAGCATATTTAGTGTTTGTGAAATATATTAGCACCAGCAATATAATTTCTTCCATCTTTCTCCCCAAAATACTTCAAATCTGACCAGATAGTTCATTTTCTGTCCAAGTTAGTTTTTAAACTGCCAGTTGAGAGAGACTTCTTTTATGGTTGGTGTCACCTGTTTACTGAGGACAGGATTGAGACAAATAACTTGTTTTCTATAAGTCACTGAAAACCCATCAAATGGTGGTAAGTTTCAGCCACTGCTCAGCTGGACTGGATATAAGACAAGGACAGCAAGTCTTTATCTTCTCTGCACTGTGTGGGAATACTTGGAAAGACACATGGCAATGACATGCTAGTTGCAGAATGTGCCCATAGTGAATCGTGCATGAAAAGCAGCCTATAGATTTATTACAAGCAAGTTTAAGACATCCTGTCATATAGTTAAGTTAATGTAATGAATCCGTAATATTCAACTCCCTCCTAGAAAAGGCTTAGTACACCTTCTACATGGGTGGTCAGAAAGAGAAAACCTTTAACCTATCTGATGACACCTCTGGAACTCAAAATATCATACTCTTAATTAAGTTGAGTGGCTATATATGACCACACACTGGTGAAGGCAGTGGGGTCAGTGAGACATGATGAGCTAAATAGTCAGCGTGGAGCTTCTGGCCATTAGTTCTGCACAATTTGTCTCAAAGTTTGCATAGCTTTCTCTGTGTAATCCCATGGTGAAAGTACATACATGCAATTACTTTATAGGTGAGAAAGGTTGAGTTAAGTACTTACTAGATTGTCCTTTAGATTACTTCATGGAGCTTCTGCCTCTTGACTACACAGCCCCAGTTAAAATCCAGATTCAGATCTGAGCAGACTACATTGATCAAGTAAATGCACTCACATCTGCTAAAGTGCCCAGCCTTTGACAGCACAGAACAGCCCTCAACCAGTTTTCCTTTGGAAAAAAATATTGTCCCAGGTTTTTCGTTTATTGAGTCTTTAGACACTCAGAAAAGAATTAGTGACCCAAGTCACTGAACCATGCCTCTTCCTGAATGAGCAACAGGTACTCAAATAGAAAACACAACAGACAAAACAATGAACCAACTCACTGGAGACACAAGTCAGCCTCTCCCCTGTGGACACAGTTTCCCCTGCAACTCCTCCTACTCCTCTCTGAAGAGCAAAGATCCCACTTGTTAGATTTGGGGTTAGGAGACTGTTCCACTTACTGGTTCAAGAGCACAACTGCTTCTCCTCAAGTCAGACAAATTGAGAATGGAGAAAAGCAAGTGCGGCTCCATGCTTAGTGACCTGGGCTCTTTTGTCCAGCTGCTTTGGTTGCTGGTACAGTGGCAGGATATTTCTGGCTCATGAGGCCAGAACCCCTTACTTAACCTCTGTGCACCTTATCAAAATAACATTCAGGAAATGGATGGAAAAATGCTTGTATTTAGCAATGTAAGGGTATGTCTACACTACAAAGTTAATTCGAACTAACAGCCGTTAGTTCGAATTAACTTTCATAGGCGCTACACATACAAACCGCTAGTTCAAATTTTATTCGAATTAGCAGAGTGCCTAATTCGAACTAGGTAAACCTCATTCTATGAGGACTAACACCTAGTTCAAATTAAGTAGTTCGAATTAAGGGCTGTGTAGCCACTTAATTCAAACTAGTTGGAGGCTAGCTCTTCCCAGCTTGCCCTGGTGGACACTCTGGGCACAACCAGGGAATCTCTTCTGCCCCCCTCGCGGCCCCGGAGCCTTTAAAGGGGCACGGTCTGGCTACAGTGCCCGTGCCAGGTGCAAGCCTTCCATCACCCAGGCAGCAGACCCTGCACCTGGCATGGCATGAGCCAGCCACCCGCTGCCACCCAGCCCTCCCCCTCTTCCCAGGACCAGGCTGGCGGCTCCCAGGAGCGCCCGCCTGGTCTAGTGCGGAGATCATGGACCTCATCCAGGTTTGGGGGGAGGCCTCCAACGTCCACGATCGCCGCACTAGGCACAGGAAAGTGGCCATCTAGGGCAGGATAGCTGCCAGCCTGGCCACCGAAGACCATATGCGAACCCAGGAGCAGGTTTGCATAAAAATCAAGTTGGTCCAGTGAGACCCCTGACCCTGAGCCTTGAGCTTAGAACATAAGAATGGCTGTACTGGGTCAGACCAAAGGTCCATCTAGCCCAGAAGCCTGTCTGCTGACAGCGGCCAACAGCAGGTACCCCGGGGGGGATGGACCGAAGACAATGACCAAGCCATTTGTCTCGTGCCATCCATCTCCAGCCTTCCACAAACAGAGGCCAGGGACACCATTCCTACCCCCTGACTAATAGCACTCCATGGACTCAACCTCCATCAGTTTACCTAACTTCTCTTTAAACTCTGTTATAGTTCTAGCCTTCACAGCCTTCTGTGGCAAGGAGTTCCACAGGTTGACTATTTGCTTTATGAAGAAGAACTTTCTGTTATTAGTTTGAAGCCTGCTACCCATTCCTTTCATTTGGTGTCCTCTAGTCCTTATATTATGGGAACTAATGAAGAACTTTTCTTTATTCACCCTCTCCACACCACTCATGATTTTATAGACCTCTATCTTATCCCCCCTCAGTCTCCTCTTTTCTAAGCTGAGAAGTCCCAGTCTCTTTAGCCTCCCTTCATATGGGACCTGTTCCAAACCTGTAATCATTTTAGTTGCCCTTTTCTGAACCCTTTCCAAGGCCAAAACATCTTTTTTGAGGTGAGGAGACCACATCTGTACACAGTACTGAAAATATGGTGTACCATAGTTTTATACTTCCCCTCCTCCTTCTTCCCCTGGCTTCCCCCTTCCAGCTCCCTCCTCCCAGGTTTCCTCCTCCCCTTTCCCACCCTCTCTCTTCCCCTCTCCCACCTCCTTTTACCTGTCTCCCCAGAGGTTCATCCCCTCCACTCCCAGTTTTGTTAAATAAAGAGAGTTTCTATTTTTGAAACACATGTCCTTCGTTTTTTACATCAGGAAGGGGGGTAGGGAGGGGTAAGTGGAAGGAGGTGAAGGAGGAATGGGGCACAAGCCCCCGATGGGGAGAACTGGGGTGGCTCTGCGGGCTCCTCGGGGTGGAAGCTCTCCTGCAGGGCCTCCTGGATCCTGAAAGCTCCCCAACTGACTCCCCCAGATGGCAGCCTGCTGCAAGTGCAGCTGGGCTGATGGCCAAGTGCTGTGATGTGCCAAGTGTGGGCACTCAGGGCACTCCAAGACAGGACTGCTTTGCTGAACTTCATTGAGGACAAGCAAACGGGGAACCCTGAGAACTGTCTGTCCAGGATGGGTGTCGGGTCCCTTTAAGAACAGCCCTCAGCTAGCTTGAGGCAGCAGCTCCACACTCTAAGTCCTGGTTCCGGGCAGCCTTAACTTGGGTTCAGGGTCCACTCAATGTGGACATGCTAGTTCGAATTAGCAAAACGCTAATTCAAATTAGTTTTTAGGTCTAGATGCACTAATTCGAATTAGCTTAGTTCAAATTAACTAATTCAAATTAAGTTAGTTCGAATTAGTGCTGTAGTGTAGACATACCTTAAAAGAATCAGTGCTTTGTTATAACCAAAGTGGAGGTCTTTGCTCCTTAATAAAAATGTCACAGTCTCATATTTGCTCTCTCTAGTGGTCAACTGGGAGCTTAGATGTTCAATACAGTGTATCATTCTGAATGTGTTACCATAGTAAGATTCTAGAGTGAAACAGCATCTATTTGTCCAGTGTAAGTAATGCAATGCTTAGAGCACTGATCTAACAGCATATACATTTATGTAATGTCAGTAAACATTCTTACTAAACAACTGATCTAGCAGGATCAGAATTTTCAGGTATGTTCCTAGAATTAATAGACCTTCCATCTCTGGGTTCTAGAAACACAAGTCAGGCCCTTGGCATCATTCCTAGATTTTAGTCATTTGTATACCACGTGTCATTTAAATAATTTCCATCTGCTGAAACTATATGTAGGTAATCCCAAAAGAACCCCTAACTACAGCTAATCACTGATGGCCAGACCCTGAAAGGTATTTGGACTCCTAACTTCCATTGAAATCATTGGCAGTTAGGAGCCTAAATACATTTGGTAGCAGGGCTCCACGGCAGGACTGTCCATGTGGAAGAAGCAAAGCAGGAACAGACTTGTTTGCAGGATGAGAGCCTGTGTTAAGATTTCCGAATTTGATAAAGGGACTGTGAGCCAGGATCTTTCTCAGAAATTACAGAGATATAAATTCAGAGCCCCTCCAAAAAGTCAATTACTCTGGATTTGTAAATAAGAGCAGAATCTGGCCTTTCCCAAAGTCTGATACTTTACATATCTGTGGGCTTATATTTAGTGGTGTGAGCTAGCTGTTTTGTGCTATTGCAGACTGCTAAGCCATTTTGTTTCACCAAAGCAGCCAGAATGTACCAGTGAATCTAGCCCACCATTAGCTGCTGTAAAGTTTTTGCTTCAGAAAACCCCAGTGAACAAAGAAACAAGTACCTTTGCCAAAAGTGAGACTTCACAATTCTTGGAGCAAGAATAACTGGTCCTAGCAGTCAGCTACTGCTTTCATGGTGACAGAAAGAAGTGTTCAGGAAGTGCACACATACCTCTCTAACAT
Source organism: Pelodiscus sinensis (assembly GCF_049634645.1). Taxonomy (NCBI): domain Eukaryota; kingdom Metazoa; phylum Chordata; order Testudines; family Trionychidae; genus Pelodiscus; species Pelodiscus sinensis. The sequence goes on from NC_134718.1 coordinate 42,287,106, forward strand.
GACCACTTGTTTCTCCTCTAGCCTTATTATTGTTAAATTTAATAGAGACTTGGCTAAGGAAACACTCTTAAATGGTGAGAATGGATACTAGAAAGTAGATGTTTGTTTTCACAAACAACATTGCAGTCATGAGGCCACATATAACATTCAGAATTCATGCTGTGACACTTATGTGTTGCAGGCTGGGTGCTATTTTTGTACCATTGAAGCCCACTGCTGCAGATCTCCCTGGTTTTGTGGAACAAAAGATATAAATCTACATCTTGCCCAATTCTACTCACTCACCAAGGTCCCAGTGTCCCAGCTGGATGCTGACATACACAGAGCTGGAATCTATCTGGCTCACCTGGGGTTTAATGTTGATAAAATAGGTATTAGAATTATATGAAAGTGTTTAAACTGTTTAATGTTTGTAAATGCATTAATATTACTTGGAATCTCTCTGTTCTGGATTATACTGTAATATCTGAATGGTTGTTTTTTGAGCCTCTGGGTCTGTATGATTTGCCATACAGGAGAAGGATGCTAGTTTGTGAGAAAAGCCGATCTTCCATGGAAATTGTTACACTCATCCCAAAAGGGGAGACCCATCCATATGTATCAGGCTGTGGCTAGATCTCACATCTGGAAATTCCCTGTGTTTGCTTGAGAAACGGCCAATACAAAGGACTAAACTGAGAGCCTTATTATTCTGCTCTCCTCCCCATTAAGATGAGTTATGCGCGTACACTTCTCCCATCAGCTAAGTGTGCAGTTCAGAGAGCATAGTAGGAAGGGGTTAAAAACCCCAAATCAAAGGAGCTTTGGGTTTCTGTACTCCTTAGATTCTGGAGGGGGAAGGTGTTTCTAAACATAAGCAAGAGATCCCCACTACTTAGCCTGGATAAACTTAAAAAACAACAACTGGTCTGGTAGCAATTTATAAACTAATAGTATAATGAGCTTTTGTAGGCACTGCCTGGTTAGCCCTAAGGGACTAATAGAGCTGCTGAGTATATAATTACCTTTTGAAACCTTACATTGTAATTCATTTGTATGTGTATGTTTGCTTGCTTTAACCTTTTAAATAACTCTGTAATTTCCTTTTCCTAGTTAATCTTCATATAGTTTATTATAGGACTGGCTACTACCATGCTCTTTGGTGTGAAACCTAAGCACAAATGACCTAGAATAAGTGGGATTAGAAGAAACTTGAATATTGCTGTGTGTAAGATCAGTGGTTTAGTCCTGGGCCCCAGACCTGTGCTCAGGCCCTCAGATAAACAATTAGAAGTCCCTTTCAAGCCTGGGCTCAGAGTACAGGGCAGACACCCAAAAGCAGTTGAATGGTCTTTACACTGACCCAAACCTGCAGTGCAGGGCAGATGAGCAACCAGTCAGAGGCTCAAGCCTGGTTGCAGGCTGAGCAGCAGTTTATTACGGGCCATGCCCTTGAGTAGGGTGGGGCAACAAACAGTTCAGAAACATCAGTCAACACAGCTAAGGACACCAGCTACTCTGCAGGTGCAACCAAATAGTTTATACAGCCTTGCCCTTGGTCAGAGTAGGGCAACCCACAAACCGTACAAAGAGTTAACCAGTTTAACACTCAGGCCTGTCTGCAGGCTGAAGTGGGGCTTGGGTCTCCTCGCTGGCAGCAAGCCAACCAGCACGGGGGCGTTACCTCTACCAGGGGGATCCTGCCACTGCAGGGGAGGGGTGGTGGGTGCGACATAGGCCCACCCACTCCACTGCATTCCAGCCCAGGGTCCTAACAGTGGCAGCATGGGCCACCACTGGGTCAGCAGTAGGGTTGCCAGATGGTTGAAACAAAATTACCAAACCCACCCACCCCACCCCCCTCAAAAAAACTGGAAAAAATTCTGTTGAAGGGGAAAAAAAGGAGGGAGACCAAAGTTGTTGAGCAAATAAAAGGACTCCAAGGACTTATTAAGCCAAAACATAAATAGGTCAGTGGTCCCCAACGCGGTGCCAACGGGCACCATACCACCCACCAGGGCACTTCTGTGCGCCCGAGCGATCAGGGCCAGCCCAAGCCATTCTTACACTCCAGGCCCCGGGCATGTGGCGCATGTGCAGCTCCCACCCCGTAAGTGCAGCACACGTGCAGCCCCACCCCCGGACGTACGGCAGCCCCAAAAGGTTGGGGACCACTGCCCTAGGTCTTTTGGCTGGCAGCCATTTTATGCCGGAAGCCTTGGGGAACCAGGTAAGCATGGGGCTGGGGATCAAGGGGCTAGGGGTGTTGGGAGCCAGGGGGGAGGCCAGGCGCTGAGTGTTTGTAGGGTTGCCAGGTGCCCGGCATTTTCGCCTCCTAGCCAGGGAAAAATTCAGAAAATACCGGACATTTTAGGTGTCTGGTATTCTCTGAATTTTTTTACCAGACAGAAGCCGAAAATACCGGACTGTCCGGGTGAATACCGGACACCTGGCAACCCTAGTCAGCAGGGATCCTGAACCCAACACACTGCCCATCTGACTTCCATCTCCTCAGACGGCCCTACCCCGGGGGCTGTTTCCTGGTTCCCCCCAGGGGCCTACCTGGCTCCACGTCTGTTCTGTGGGGCCTGCCAGAGGCAAAGGTGCCGGCAGCGTGTCCATGGGCTCCAGGTCAGGGTCAGGCAGGGTTCCAGGTAGTCCAGCCAGCCCAAGTCTTCTGGGCCCAGCAGAGGTACTAGGGGTCCAGGCCAACCTTTGGGGCCCGACAGCAGTCCCAATAGCCCTGGCCAGTCCTCTAGGCCCAGCAGTGGTCTCAGCCAGTCTTCTGGGCCCAGCAGTTTTCCTGATGGCCCAACCCAGTCCTCCCGTTGAGGGCAGCATGGCTGGGACTTCCTCCTCTGGAGCTTAGGCAGAGCATCTGGCCTGCTCTGCAGCCAGCGCCAAACTGAGCTCTGAGCCCTGGTTCTTGTACTTCTGGTCTGCCTTCCTGCTTCCAGTGGGTGAGTCTGGCCCCACCCAGCAAGAGGTCTTAGGGAGCCCTTCCTGTTCTGGGTCAGAGGGAGGCCATGCTATTGTCTAGCCTCACTACACTGTGATTCTTGAGGCCATCTGTCACAGAGCTATTCTCATCTCAGTGGCAAGAGAGACCAGAGAACTCAACGGGACTAAGACGCTGTGTGAAAGTTGTTAATGTGTCTGAGGACTTTGCCCTTGGTACAGATAGCTGGTGAAATCTAAGTTTAAAATGCACAGCCAGTTTGAGGTTGTGCCATGATTTTTAAGAGTCTGCCCTGAGGCTGGTACTCATGCTCTTTCTTTGCTGTTAGGAGCAGGGGCGGATGAGAGTGCCGCAGGGCCCCGGGCAGCACAATTTCACGGGGGCCCCCCCTTTGACACGGCGCATGCACCGTGGCGTCACAGCACAGGCGCAGGGCACCCCGCTCGCCCTACCCCAAATCCGCCGCTGGTTAGTAGCATCACTGCTATGTCCTGTCCCAATTCTTCTCAACCAGAGCTTGCCTATCTTGCGCCTTTCCCCAGGTCCCTACTGTCACGACTGCCCATTCAAAACAAATCTATTCAGAGAATGATGACACTACGGCTGTGTCTAGACTACATCCCTTTTCTTGAAAAAGGGATGTAAATGAGGCACTTCGAAATTGTAAATGAAGCTGGGATTTAAATTTCCCATGCTTCATTTGCATAATGGTGGGGTGACGGCGCGTTGGGGTTTTCTCGTCTCCTGCACCCCCGTAATAGCACGGACAGACTCCACCAGCCAGTAGAATAGAGGGAGTTTATTGCTTCTCCAGGATACAGCACAGCACAGATGTCATCTGGCTACAGGGCAGGCCTAGGATGCTTCAGCCCCCTTCAGATGGGGGAGCCTGGGCCCCTTAATCTCAGCCCGTTGCCTAGGATGCTTCCTCCATGATACCACTCAGAAACCTAACTCCCTCACTTCCAGCCCTGCCCCCATGCCCCTTCTTCCCATTGTTCCGCTCCCTGGGAGATGACTGGTCAGACAGGTTCTTAGCCCCCTTGCATAATGACTCGTCCCCTGCCCTGCTGGGCCGTGCTGCAGATAGCAGCCAGTGGACGTCACTCACAACCCAAGCCTAGCAACCAGCAAGGTACCCACCTACGTCACAGGTGGCCACGGGTTTTTTTCCAAACTGAGCTTTTCAATAGAAAAACGGAAGTTTAGACGGGGATCTTTCAAAAATAAACCCTTTTTTGAAAGATCCTGTAACCCTCATTTTTTGAAGACGACAGGATCTTTCGAAAAAGGGTTTTATTTTCAAAAGATCGCCGTCTAAACTTCCATTTTTCTATCGAAAAACCCCATTTCGAAAAAAACACAGCCACCATTATGCTAATGAAGCCTGGGGAATTTAAATTCCGGCTTCATTTGCAATTTTGAAGTGCCTCATTTACATCCCTCTGACGACAGGAATGTAGTCTAGACGTACCCAAAGTGGAGCCCGTAGAAGAGGAAGATATTCTAGTAGTAAAAATATTACCAATGGCATTCAAGGCTCAATAAACTGAAAAGTCAATTGTGGCCTATACCTTGCATATAGTAGGAGTATTGACCCCTACTGAAAGCTAGTCAGGGGTTGCGTGTCTCACTTTTTATAAGGATAAATCTGGAGGCCTTTATGGAGTTCAGTTTCCTCTATCTTACTGCTCAAAGGATGAAGCTGGTCAGAGCAATAGAAGAGCACCATCTTCGTTGTGGGTGATCACCCATTTTCATGCAATCCTTCCCCATACTGGCTGCTAGCTAATTCACAATCATGTACAAGCTGATGTATCTGTGTACTGGATATGGTTGTTTGCAGTGGTTTCAGGTTTGCAGAAATTTTGGTGGTGCCCAGAATGCCCAGAGCCTGCAGACTTCCCTGACTCAAATTCTCTCCCCCTATTCTACCTTCCTAAAGCTCTGGGAGGGAGTTTGGGTGAAGGAGGGGGCAGGCAGAAGAGGATGAGGTGGGCGAGAGCTGGGAGAGAATGTAGGTGTGGGAGGGTGTCTGGGGTTCAAGCTCTGGGATGGAGTCTGAGTGCAGGCTGAGGGCTGGGGCAGGCATTTGATGGGTAGGAGGATGGTGAGGGGTCAAGCTCTGGGAAGGAATGTGGGTTTGGGAGGCAGTCTGGGGTGCAGGCTCTGGGATGGGGTGGGGTGCAGAAGGAAAGAATTGTGGGATGCAGGCTGTGAGAGGCAGTTTGAGAGTGAGGATGCTAGAAGGAGCCTGGGAGCAGAAAGGGTGGGGTGAGGGGTTGCAGCAGGCTCTGGGAGAGAGCAGAGGTGGGAGGGCGCATGGGGGAAGGGGTGGGAGTTCAGCACTTACCTGAAGCACCCGCCTCTGACAGCAGTTCCTAGGCAAGGAATGCCAGGGGGTCTCCATGTGCTCTTTTCCCACAATCATGGCCCTGGTAGCTTCCCATTGGCCACAGAAGTGCTCAGAGTACTGGCTGCATGTGGAGACACCTCCATCCCCCAGTGCTGCAGGGACACGTGCCCAGTCACAGGTGGCAGTGGGGGAAGATCACCTGGGGCAGTAGGGGAGAGACCTGATCCAGAACTTTGCTGGGCCCTGGGCCTGGAATATTCCTGGTGCCCAGGCATGACAGGCCCATACAACCAACCATGTGTGGTAAATTCTATGTTTATCACTGCTGATCCTATCCACAGACTGCCTCAGAATAGCAATTAACTGATGCAGGGCAAGCAAAAATCAAGAATCTTAGAGAGACAGAGAGAGAGAGAGAAAATTCCCAGGACAGTTCACCCTTGTTCTTTCCAAGTGCACTCTCTTTATTATCTTTTCTCCTAATGTTTTGGTGACTCTCTTTCCCCCCTCATGCTACAGTAATGGTGCCAAATGCTGATGAGAGAAAGACAGGTACAATCCATGTCTGTTATTATTTTGGTACCAACCCCTGTGTTTTTCAGGGATCAGCTGGGTATTTGGAGGTACTGATGGGAACGCCACATCAGCTATTTAATACCTGCACCCCTAAATCAAGAATAGGGTTTTGTATTTGCATATTGTTAATAAGAGGAAATACTTTCCTTGCCTCCTCAGCTGTATATCTTTCTTTTAGGTATTTCATCCCTTTTAAGGCTCGTGTTAATGTTAGGTTTTTATATAATTCATAAAGTATCAACAGGCACAAAAAAGTTAACTTCTTAACTGTAGCTTTTTTCTTTTTATCTTTGCAATTTCAATTAACTGTTCTAAATAACTGACAACATGGAATATAAAACATTCCTGCAACAATGTAAGACTAACAGCAATTATGTTGATTTACTCTGGACCATTTTAAGTTCAGGGAGTAGGATAAAGAGACAAGAGTTTAAAACTTCTTTCACACTGCTGTAATAAATTCAGTACATTGCTTTAAAGTTAGGGCAAAATAGCTGGTAACTGAAAGTAAAGAAAAAACTTGTTTTGTTTTCCACTGTGCTGGAAAACAATAGATTATGGGAAAGTTCTTCAGAAGGTGATCAGAGGAAAAGTTCACCAGCATCTATCATGAACTGTGTCTCTGTGGCCTGCTGGGATAGGAGGGAGGGACATAAAGGTGTCAACAGTAGAACTGATACAATAAATCACAGTAGCACTAGTAAAGTGTAATGGCAACCTAGCCTTCAGGGTTCTATTTCTTTTTTGGGGGTTGTACTTAGAGCATGTCTCCTCTTTGTGACCTCATTCCTGGGGAAGCATGTTGTGCATTGGCCTTTCCTTTTTAGTTTGCAAAGACTAATCTCTTAGTAGGTTAATAAAAGGTGAAAAGAGCAATGACCTAGAGATCCACAAAATAAATTGATGGTACCTCATAATCTGCATTTTACTTTGCAAAGGTTTTCATGTCTTCCTGTCTGCATACTCTGCTTTTCTCTTTCTTCCTCTAAAGGTATTGATAATAAGCACGTGCAAGTCAGTGCTAAACAAAACAAAACAAAAGAAATATATACAACACTTGGACAACAAAGTAAAACAGTCCTTTACAATGTAATTATTTTAAGACATTATAGTTTCATGCTGTAAAAATACATTTCCCTGTGTTTCTACACAGTTGAGGTTTGAAACCTTTTTAGGAAAAGATGTCTAATGATGAGTTTATTTGAATGACCAATGCCATCCCAGCTCCAACTATGGTAAAATTCCCCATAGAAAAATCTGATCTATTTAATTTCACGCAATGAGCAAAAAAGTCAGGAGATGCTATTAATTCAAGCTATTTGGTGATAGACTGATGTATATTTTTCTTTAACTACTAGATTTATAAAGCTTGCACTATCTTGTCCACTATGCTGGAGGCAGCATCATTATCACCAATAATGTACAGTTAATATGATAACACTGTGTAGAGAGGGAAGTCAGTTAAAAAAGCATGGCAGTAGAGTGTAAACAATCTATACATTATGTGGTCAGTTCTGGCAAGTGCCTGGGATCTAGGGTAATATACAGAACAAAAACATCTGAATTCTAGCTGGAAGCAGCTTGCTAAATGCATACATGCTCCTCTGTACTTTCCTCTCAACTCCTTGAAATCTATTCTTATGAGAGGAAGTAGCAATAATCCTCAAAGGGGAGCAGGTAAGGCACAAAGTGGCTATTTTTATATCCATTATGTATGCCCATTATTATGTATACTCCTCATTGCAGGAAGAGTAACGGTAGTTCGAATTAGGAGCTTTAGTTCGAACTACCTAGCCCGTGCCGCGTGTAGCCGCGGGCAGGTAGTTCGAACTACGGGGCATTTAAAAATGGCGACGCCCGGGAACAAGCAAATGAAGCCCAGTATATTTAAATCCCAGGCTTTATTTGCAAGTTCGAATGACTACATTAGCCACCCTAGTCCGAACTAGGGTGGCTAATGTAGACATACCCGAAGGGACTTTGAGAGGTCATCGAGTCCAGTCTTATTAGACGAATATTTTTAATATATTAGCTGCTCATACTGCAACTAAACAGGCAGCTATAAAAACAGTCCATTAAAATTATACTACAGTAGAACCTCAGAATTATGAACACCTCAGAAATGGAGTTTTTTCATAACTCTGACATGTTTGTAACTGAATGACACATTTTTGTTATTCTTTCAAATGCTTACAGCTTAATACAGCTTTGAAACTTTACTCAGCAGAAGAAAAATGCTTTTTTAGCCATCTTAATTTTAATGAAGCAAGCACAAAAACAGTTCCCTTCTTTTGTCAAATCTTTTAATTAAACTTACATTTTTAAATAGTTTATGTTTAATACTGTATTTGACTTTTTTATTTTTTGTTTATCTCTCCTGCTGCCTGATTCTGTACTTCTAGTTCCAAATGAGGTATGTGGCTTACAGGTCAGTTTGTAACTCCAGCATCCACCAGCTTTGAAATATTTTCATCTGAAACGTATTTAAAATCGCCTGTGCTGCTCTTATTCTTTGGATGGAGACAGATTTGTGAAATATTTTATCTTTAACCCACCCACGAAGTTACATCCATTTACATAACTTAATGAAGGCTGTATTATTCATCAAATGTCTAATATAACATTTTTCATATGACATTATTAAATAAGTGAGGCAAACCAATGTGGTAATGAACCTTCTCTAAACTTGCTGCCAGTTATGTTCCTTTACTCCTAATCTATCACTCTAATGGTGCAACTAATAAACTTGAAGAATCTTTACCACTAATCTGTTTATGTTTTGCAGTGCATTCTGGAAGTATAGCTTGACACAGAGAATGTACAATAGAGACCACCTGGCAAACAAAACTCTTTACACTAACAAACACTATCCAAACCTATCCACCCCCTTTTTATTACACAGAAAAAAACCCTTCTACATTAACATAGAGCCTTTTATCCTAAGAATATCTGCCAAAAATATCTGCAATCACTTCTGGAGCAGTACCATGAGTGTTAGGTATAAAGAGGCAAGTGGTGGCAATGCCTCCCCTGGGTGTTACTACTCAACTTCTCCCCTCTTCGTACCCCTACTCTGACCATTTCTGCAGGCTCTCACAACAAGCTATTGCAGACTGATGACTCTCCCCCCTCAAAGAGGATCTGCTTAAGGATTTAAAAGTCAAAAGCCTTCCAGCATGCTAGACCTATTAGTATAACATTGAACCTGTGAAAAAACTTTAAAAAACAACCCATAGTCCTGCAGCACCTTGAAGACTAACAAAAAATGTAGATGGTATCATAAGCTTTCATGGGCACAACCCACTTCTTCAGATGAAAGGAGTCTGTTTGAACTGTTTAACACTATATTTTTGGGGGGCTTTCAAACTTTTCCCCTAACTTGCATCCAGGGGCTGCACACAAGCTAAATATATTATCATATTCTCCTCATCTGACAATGCTAATTAATACCAGATATGTATTAAGGAAAAAACATTTAAATCTGGTTCTCTGCATTTAGAATCCTAAAGCCACATGTAGGAAGCAAAAGTGGCCTGGTTTTTACAGAGGTATTGAGCACTGTGGTTCCCATTTACATCAATAATAACTACAAAGTCTCAGCACTTCAGTATTATTTAGAAGCTGAAATATGCAGTTAGGGGACTAACTTAGGCATCTAGTAGGGATGTGAATGATTAACCAGTTAACTGGTAACCCTTACTCTTAATAGGTGTGCTTGCTGCAGGCAGGAATTGCTCCAACCCAGCTGGAGCAGCCCTTGTCAGCAAAGGGCCAAGCCCTGGCGCACCACAGGCTGCTTCAGCCCAAGCGCAGCACACACACCCTTTGAGCAGTTAACTGGTTAAACATTACATTTAACCGGTTAATCAGTTAAATAGGATTTTACATCCCTTGCATCTAGGATTACAAACATTGGCCAAAATCCTCTGAGAGAGAATCTCCAAGTGATATCCCTCCTGATGAATGTTGCCAATGGGTAAAATTTTCAAAAGTGAATAAATCCCATTTTCAAAAGTGACTTAGGTCTTTGAATTCATTTTTTTTTCTAAATTGCTGAATATTTTTCTCAGTATGCCTCAAAAAGTACTCTAACTCATCGAAGGGAGTAACACAAGAAAACATTATGCAGAGACTAGCATGCAAAGCAGAACAACAGTACCGTTAAAATGTGATCTCTGGAAGACTAGGAACAGATTCCTAGGAAAAGTCTAAACAAAGTCAAGGATGTTGAATGTAAAAGAAGGTTTTTAAGTGTTCTAGGCTGTCCAGTTTTTTGTATTTAAAAAAAACAAATTAGCAAGTAAAACTTCTGTTGTTCAACTGATCAAAATATTTTGACCCTTGTATAATTTCACTAAGAGTGATGGCAATCAATAGGCTGAAATGATCTTTCAAACAATGATCTTTTTTTCCTAATTCAGTTTTGAAAATTCATTACATTAAGTTTATGCAGTTGTTGCTTATTCACATCATTGCTTTTAAATTCAGCACTATAAGTATATAAGCAATATTGTTGTAGCCATGTTGATCCAGTGATATTGGAGAGAGAAGCTGGATCATATTATACATTTTTTATTGAACCAACTTCTGTTGATGTTACCTCATCCACCTAGTCTCACTAATTACCTATCTATGGGTTTGTCTACACTGCAAAGTTTTTTCAGAAAAACAGCCGTTTTTCTGGAAAAACTACACTTATGTCCAAACTGCTATTGCATTCTTTCGACAGAAAGTCGCAAGAATGGAGGGTTTTTTCTGACAGCGGTAAACCTCTTTCTATAAGGAAGAAACCTTTTTCCAAAAAAGCTTTTTTGGAAAAAGGCGTGTGTGCATGCAGAAGAGAGTGTTTTTTGCAAAAGACGACACCTCTAAGAAAAAGCACAGCTGTCCTGGTGGCCACTCCATCCACAGTAATCACAACTGAAATGCGAGATAGCGTCAAATCAATGTGGATGCTATCTTTTGAAAAAGCACATCGCTTTTTCATTGCACTTTTGCTGTGTAGACGCTCTCTTCCAGAAAAGCCTCTTTCGAAAGAAGCCTGCAGTTTAGACGTAGCCTATGACCTTAGGTAAACAGGATTTTGCATTTCAATCAGGAAGCAGGAAAATATGTTCTTTAATGCCATATTTATTCCAGCATTAACCTTTGTATAACATCACACAGCAAATTTAAAAAATACGATGCATTTCACATCCTACTAAATTGAGTAAGTTTTACTCCAAATAGGTTAAAGACAAGTGTTTCCGATATGCTATACATCTAGAAAAACAGCATGGTATCACAAAAAAGCAGGCACAGCTTTCCATTTAAAGAGCGGAGTGCAGCACTTGTTTGATCATCTGCATTTTTAAAGGGTGTTCACAGGTCAAAATGTTAAAAAAAAATTACAAGTAAATGCGAGTCCTAACTTTAAAATGTCTCAAGGGGTCTGATTTTTATAAAGGGCTGAGCATCTGCTCTCTGAATCATGCCCTTTTGATGGGTCTCAATTTAGGCATTCAGAAGCACTAACACTTTAGAAAATCTTAAATAAAAATGTCAAAAATATCTTATGGTTTTGAAAATGGGATTTGTGATTTTTAAGTTTGCCCTTTGGCCCTACTGTTTAGTTACAATACTAACATTGTTTGGAACAGAACCCCTACTAGCATATATTGTCACAATTTACTTCCTCTGAGAATCTGCCCCAAGATATCTTGAAGATGCTGATATAAATAGGACAGCTATGTATTATATCTCCAAACATGTCAAATCTGGCCAAGAGTGAGACAGAAAAAATGTTCCTATGGTGCAAGTGTAATCTTAGACTTACAACCATTTATTCTCTAAACACAACTTCAGTGCTTATGAAAACAACAGATAGTCCTGTGGCACCTTAGAGTGGGCTAACAAAAAATATATTTAGGGTCATAAGGTTTTGTGAGTAAAACCCACTTCATCAGATGAGGTGGGTTTTACCCATGAAAGCTCATGATCATATATATGTATTAGTCTCTAAACGTTCCAAAGGACTACTCATTTTTAAAGTTGCAGACTAATACAGCTACTCCTGAGGATTTTTCAGTGCTTATGGTTGCTATTATTTATTCAAGCAGTCTGTCTGGCTGACATTTGGTTAAAGATAGTGGTAGCAAATGCACTTATTGTTTAAACCCACATGAGACTATGATCATCTTTAAAAAAAAACCTTATTTCCAGAATATTTATCTAATCTATTTCTATTGCAGACTATTTTTATGTAAAGATTAGCAGATTTCAAGGCTATGTCTACATTAGCGAGTTCTTGCACAAGATCATCATGTGCAAGAACATGTCCACGCTGCCATGTGCTTTTGCACAAGAGCATCCATGGCAGTGTGGATACTCTCTTGAGCAAGAAAGCTCTGATGTCCATTTTAGTCATAGGGCTTCCTTGCACAAGAAACCCCTGCCGTGCATCCACACTGCCCTCTTGCGCAAGAGGGCTTACACTTGTTAGAAAAGAGCCTAGCTCTTGCGCAAGAAGCCCTCTCTTACGCTTTACTGTAAATCTTCTTGCGCAAGAACGGGTGGGCAGTGTGGATGCTCTGCGGAAGAACAGCCGAGCAAGAACCCAACAGTGCTGTTTAGAAGTGTAGGACTAGCCTTTGCATTACATAAGAGTGTAGATGATGTGTAAAGTGTTCACAGTCAACGGGCTGATTCTCTTCTAGACCACAGCCACTCTATACCACGCTAGCAATGTAAAAGGACCTACACTATAAATTGTCAAATGGCATAAGTAGTAATCACACCCAGAGAGTTCAACATAACATTGATCTTAAAATGTGGCAAACTATCCCTGAAAAACTGTGGCAAAGTGATTTTTATAAAAAGAGGGTTCTTTACAATGGATTCAACAGTATTAGAAAATAGAGCCTCGTCTAAATTTTCTCATTACTTTTCTTCTAGAATGTAATCACTTTTGATCTATGAACCAGAATAAATTTAAAAGGGTATTTATTGTAATATATGTTGATTGTGGTTAACATCTTGCCTTTGAAATTAGTATTTTGATTTTTAGCATTGGAGGATGAATGCTTTTACACAGAATAAAACATGCATAATACATTTCAGTTTGTTACATAAAGGCAACTCTCCCCAATGCCCTGAAGTCTTCCCCAAGATCACCCAAGAATTGTTCTGTATAAGGAGTGTCCAAAATGTCAATGAAGTTTGCTTTATCATTGTACATGACACCTTTTCAGTATTTGTGCAGCTAGCATCTCCAAGTAAGCTTTCTTTGGAACACTTCAATCTTGCTTATATCACTGGTCTACAATTTTTTAGAAGTTGTCTGCTTCAGAGAAAAAATGTGCTATTTATTATGTATTTTGATGTGCTGAATTCAAATATGACAATTTGTGACGGGGTGCCGAGACCCCGCACCCAAACCCCCGGCCCTTTGTGCCCTTACAGAGGGGCAACAGACCCCTTACCGCTGGTGCGCCGGTTGCTCTTACGCCGCGGCTCAGCTGAGCGGCGCCGCAACTCAGCTGATCGCCGACGCGGCTCAGCTGGAGGGACGTCTCTGCACAGCTAAGTTAAACTCAGCCCCCCCAGCGAGAAGGGGGGAGGGGGAATGCGTCGCGTCGGACAGGAAGGGGGCAGGGCGCGTGAACTCCTCCGAGGTCGGTGGGGCTTTTAAAAGCTTGCCGACAACTGGAGAAGGGGGGGAGGAGACGAGGAGAGCGCGAGGGCTCCACGACAGGGGGAGAGACCCGGACGCGCTCACGGCAGTCTCCACCGAATAAGGCACGAGGGCGTGAGTACCGACACCCCGAGGACGGGGGTAGGGGGAAGAAGGAAGTAGCCCAGGGCAGGGCAGCGAAATAGCCCGTGGGCTGGTGTGTTTAGTGGCTCACCCCCCACCAGTCGGACAGAAACTCAAAGGTAGTCTCTGTCCTTAGGGCCCTGGGCTGGGGCCCGTGAGTGAGGGCGAGCCCAGGCCCCTCTTCCTTCCCCCTTCCGAGGAAGAGACAGACCTAGCCAGAATTGGCTCCCGGAGCGAGCTTATTGTACTACAAGGACGGGTGACCGTCCCTCAGGACAGATCAAGGACGGAGGACCCGGTTACACAATTAAAACAACTGATTGGCTACTGTTTCCAAGATATTTAAGTTTTTACATTTTACATCTATGTATATTGTGTAGATAGTAGAGTTTTAATCATAAATTGTAAACCTAGGTCTTTTCATGTGTTTATGGTTGCTTTACATGATAATATTTCACCTGTCCTGTTTATGTAACACTTTAAAAAATCAGCAAAAGGGTTATATAAATACAATTTATTATGAAACAAAAGGAAAAAAACTATTATGTACATAGTTTAGTCCTATTCAGTGTGTACTCGGTGCTTCTTGGCTTGTCTCTTGTATTCATTAAATGGAGCATCTCTTGTCACTGTCCAGCAATAGTCTGCAAGCATTGATGGGCTCCATTTGCCCTGATAGCGTTTCTCCATTGTTGCAATGTCCTGGTGCAATCGCTCGCTGTGCTCGTCGCTCACTGCTCCGCAGTTCGGTGGAAAAAAAATCTAGATGAGAGTGCAAAAAATGTATCTTTAGTGACATGTTGCAACCAAGCCTTTTGTATGCCTTGAGGATGTTTTCCACCAACAACCTGTAGTTGTCTGCCTTGTTGTTTCCGAGAAAATGTATTGCCACTAACTGGAAGGCTTTCCATGCCGTCTTTTCCTTGCCACGCAGTGCATGGTCAAATGCACATCGAAGAAGTTCACGAATCTGAGGACCAACAAAGACACCTTCCTTTATCTTAGCTTCACTTAACCTTGGAAATTTTCCATGGAGGTACTTGAAAGCTGCTTGTGTTTTGTCCATGGTCTTGACAAAGTTCTTCATCAGACCCAGCTTGATGTGTAAGGGTGGTAACAAAATCTTCCTTGATTCAACAAGTGGTGGATGCTGAACACTTTTTCTCCCAGGCTCCAAAGACTGTCGGAGTGGCTAATCTATCTTGATGTAGTGGGAATCTCTTGCACGACTATCCCATTCGCAGAGAAAACAACAGTACTTTGTGTATCCAGTCTGCAGACCAAGCAAGAAAGCAACAAACAACCTTCAAATCACCACAAAGCTGCCACTGATGTTGGTCATAGTTTATGCACCTCAAAAGTTGTTTCATGTTGTCATGGGTTTCCTTCATATAGACTGCATGACCAACTGGAATTGATGGCAAACATTGCCATTATGGAGCAAAACAGCTTTAAGACTCGTCTTTGATGAATTAATGAACAGTCTCCACTCATCTGGATCGTGAACGATGTTGAGGGCTGCCATCACACCATTGATGTTGTTGCAGGCTACAAGATCACCTTCCATGAAGAAGACTGGGACAAGATCCTTTTGACGGTCACGGAACATGGAAACCCTAACATCACCTGCCAGGAGATTCTACTGCTGTAGTCTGGAGCCCAACAGCTCTGCCCAACAGTTCCAAATCCCTGACAAGGTCATTTAGTTCACCTTGTGTTATGAGGTGTAGTTCAGAGGAGGAGGATGGGAGAAAATGTGGGTCCTGTGACATTGATGGTTTAGGACCAGAAGTTTCATCCTCTTCCTCGTCTGACTCAAGTGAGAATGATTCTGGTGCATCAGGAACCATCAGTCCTTCTCCGTGGGGTACTAGGCGTATAGTTGATGGAATGTTTGGATAATGCAGAGTCCACTTTTTCTTCTTTGACACACCTTTCCCAACTGGAGGCACCATGCAGAAGTAACAATTGCTGGCATGATCTGTTGGCTCTCTCCAAATCATTGGCACTGCAAAAGGCATAGATTTCCTTTTCCTGTTCAACCACTGGCAAAGATTTGTTGCACAAGTGTTGCAGCATGTGTGTGGGGCCCACCTCTTGTCCTGATCTCCAATTTTGCAGCCAAAATAAAGGTGATAGGCTTTCTTAACCATAGTGGTTATACTGCACTTTTGTGTTGCAAAACTCACTTCACCACAAACATAGCAGAAGTTATCTGCACTGTTCACACAAGTACGAGGCATCTCTGCTCACTTTGGCTAAACAGAAATGTGTCCTTTGCAAAATCAAACACTGACAAATAAGAGAGCATGACACTGTATGATTTCTAGAGCTGATATAGGGCAATTTGATCAGCAGAGTGATGTAAGCTTCATTATGATTGCATCATCCATGACTTCTAGGAATAACTTGATGCAATTCATATAATGTATGACGCAATACCAGCTTCAGATTGCATCATTCATTGTTTTGCCTAAAAAGCAAGTACTGTCCAAACCCAGTCATAGATTTATTCATAGATCCAGTCAAAGATGTATTTTAGTCATTTCTGGTTTAAATTGAGAACCCTTCCCTTTATAACTCACTTATCCTCTGTCATTCACAAGTCAAGGGTCATATATACTGACCCAATAGCATATCTTGAAAACTAGAGCTAATCAACAATTTTAAGCATCATTTTTGTTCTCAGTGACCCAGATTTAGTAAAGTTTGACTACATTTATTTCAGAAGCATTTTGGCTGTAGAGCAGTATTCTGAAACTTAGTTCTGAAGTGGGGTCTTACCCCAGAAAAGCTCATACTACTATATGTTAGTCTGAGGTACCACAGGACTACACTTTGTTAAAGTTACAGACTAACACAGTTATGCCACTGGGATTTAGCCTTTAAGGTGCTGCTAGATTATTCGTTAAGTTTTACCTCAAAAACTAACAACAAAACATGTAGATGGTATCATGAGCTTCTGTGGGTACAACCCAAGTCAGGTGATAAGTGGGTTATACCCACAAATGCTCATGATGCTATCTACATGTTTTGTTAGTCTTTTAGGTACTGCTAGACTATTCATTGTGGTTTAGGTTTTTCCAGTTACAGACTAACTCAGCTACCTCTCTGAAGTTAGTTTGTAAAGTTAGCCAAGATTGATGAACAGTCATACCAAACAAACTGCATCTCTCCTTCAAACTGCTCATTCTAGTACATTTGACAGGGCCACTAGGTGCTTTTGTATTTTGCCTTTTAATACATTCCAGAATTGTTGAGTCTTTCTCTACAGCTACGTCTACACTGCAGGCTGTTCTTGCACAAAAACTTGCCAGGTGTCTACACTTGCACACGTGTTCTTGTGCAAGTAAATTTACAGTACAGCATGAGAAAACAGGGCTTCTTCCAGAAGAGTTATTCCTCTCTCCATAGAGGAATAAGACCTCTTGTGCAAGAGCTCTTCCACAAGAAGGCAGTGTAGACAGGCAATATGAATTTCTTG
Organism: Pelodiscus sinensis; assembly: GCF_049634645.1. NCBI lineage: Eukaryota > Metazoa > Chordata > Testudines > Trionychidae > Pelodiscus > Pelodiscus sinensis. The sequence goes on from NC_134718.1 coordinate 42,304,255, forward strand.
CGCAAGAAACCCCTATGGCTAAAATGGCCATCAGCTTTCTTCCGCAAGAGAGTGTCCACGCTGCCATGGATGCTCTTGGACAAAAGCACATCTCAGTGTGGATACGCTCTTGTGGAAGACCTTTTACACAAGAACTCTTGCACAAAACTGTTCTTGCACAAGAAGCCTGCAATGTAGACATAGCCCAAGGGCACTTCCTTCCAGCATTTACAATTGTAATCAAAAATATTTTACATATATAGAAAGATGCCTATCAGCAAGCAATAGCAGCTATTAACACCTTCAACAGGCAGAGAAATTGGAGACAGTGGTGTCAGAGACAACATGCAGAAGGCTGGGTAAGAATACTATAGGAGGAGATGAGCTAATGGTGTTTTATTCTAGACTTGTCTAGACTATGCAACTAAGAGTTTATTCTAGAGAGCTGAGACTGAATGTGATGTCTGTCTCAGATGTACTATACTACTAGCAGAGTTGGAAATTTGCCTGTCTGATTTCCTCTTATTCCTTAGAGTGTTGGTCTATTTATTTGTAGCCTGGACCGCTTACTCCATTCATCTGAAGAAGCAGATTGATGTAGATGGTATTGTGAGATTTCATGGGCACAATGGTCCCCAATGCGGTGCCTGTGGGTGCCATGGCACCCTCCGGGGCATGTATGTGTTCCTGCCGAATCATCGGGGCCGGCCCCGCCCCCAGTGCACGGCCCATGCACGGTGCCAGCCCCACCCCCGGACAGCCGGTGTGTGAGTGGCCTCAGCCCTGGAGGTTCCCCAACCTTTAGGGGCTGCTGATCTACATTGTTGTTAGTCTAAGGTGCTACAAAACTATATTAAGTTCTCCTTAAACGTCTATCATCCATTTGGGATGCTTTCTAAATTTGAATATGGGGAGGATGGTATAGGATTAGTCAGCCTGTGTGTAAGACAGTCCAAGTTGTATTTAGTAGGCTGGCTTGGTTAAGCCTACATAGATCTTTAAAAGGGAATAATTATTTGACTCTACATGGTGTCTCAGAGGTGCAAGTGCAGTTAAAGATGGAAGCTAAAATTAAAGAACCTCGCCACTTCACAAGATATGGGGGAAAACCCTTTCCAGAAGTCTTGTTTATAACACCATTGAGCAGCTAAGTTTGTATATGCAAAAAAGAGCAAGAGACATTTGGAGCAAAGCATCTTCAAAAATAGACTTTATTTTAAGTCAAACTTGGAACACAAAACCAAGTATCAAAAAATATTCTCCTTGCTTAAATAAAAGCCAGGTGTATATTCTGGTCACAAGATGTGCAGTTAAGCATATGAAATCATGGGGACCTGTTAAAAAGTAAGTGTCTGAATACAAAAACCTGTCCTTAATCTCCTTCAAATGCTAAAATTGACAAGATTCTTAAATAGCAAGGAAACATTTAGTTCCTATAGAAATGATTATGGACTGCACTGGCCCATAATTGTAGTGCTTGAACATCAAACCAAACTTCTGAGATGTAATATATTTAAAAATACATAAATAACTATACCATTTACAAGTTAAATATTTAATATTGAATTTAGGCTTCTATATAAAGCTATTGTACTTTTAAAAAGCTATAGAATTTCATCTAGAAGTAATCTTGAATCTCAGATTTGGCCATTGAAACCTATGAATTTGGTAGGCAGGTTATCCACTGGATACACTATGGGGCCAGTTTTCATTGTAGGAGGTCCATTTAACAGCTGCCAGTCACAATTCCGAGCCAACTCCACCATAAATATTTTGAGAAGGATTTTTGCAAACTCTTTGCCCACACAGGTTCTCAAGCCCCCTCCAAAAGGGATGAAACTGAACCTGGAGGAATCCTCTGGAAAAGGAGACATGAAGCGATCAGGATCAAATTCATCCTTATTTGTGAAGAGGTCTGCAACATCATGTGTATCACAGATACTGTAGATAACATTCCAGCCTTTAGGAATCTGATAACCCTGTAAAAAAAATATAAAATGTCAGGAAATTCCTATATGCGCAGATATCAGCTCAGAGGCAGATGGCAAAAAGATTTTACAGAGAAATAAAATCCTTGTATACATTGTCAGAATTTCATTCAGATAAAAATTACTATGGAGAAAGTTCTAGCCTTGAAAGGGATTTAATAGATGTAAAGTCCAGCTTACATTTAACTCAAAAGTCTTGAGAGCAACTCTAAATCCTCCGGGAACTGGTGGGCTCAGCCTGAGGGTCTCTTTGATAACACAGCCTGTGTATTTCAGCTGTTCCAAGACTTCCATATCCAGTTGGGTGTTGTCTTGGTTCATGCTGCACAATAAGCCCTAGAAGAGATTAACATAAGTTAACACTAGGTACATTTTAAAAAGGGGTCAAGCCACAATTTGAGATCACAGGACACTGCATTGCTGTCAGTAATGGTGTACTAGTCATCACAAGAGAAAGGACTCCACCAAACAAGCTTGAATCACTGCAAACTTCATTTCTCAAAAAGGAGGAAATTCAGCTCTTCCTGACAAGGGAGCATAGAGAATAAGTCTCATTTGAGCAAAGTCATATCCCTAAAACTGCTTATGGTGAAGGAGGAACACAGACTGCATAAAGAGAAGTCGGTCTTCTCTGTGGAAGTGCTCACCTTCGTTTGTAGCTCCTGTCTCACTTTTTGCAGAACCTCCCGATGAAGCCCCAAGAAGGTGATGAGAGATGTGGCCGCACTAGCGGTGGTTTCATGGCCGCCAAACAGAAGTTCTGTTGCAGATTCTTTTAGCTCCTGAGACAGAGAGCAGGCTGTTTGGTTGGGTTTAACTAAAACACTGTTATTTTAGGTACTCGAGGCCACACTGCACGCCAGAGTTAAGCCCGGCCCGATGCATTGCCCTCATGGCCTGCCCAGATGCTCTTCTAAAACTGCATGCCGAGTAAAGCAGCAAGACGACTCCGCAGCAAAACGCCGGGGGGGGGGGAAGGAGCATCGACTCCTCTCCGGGGACGCGATGTTGGAGTCCAGATGGCTTAGAGGAAGGGGCGCCCTGGCTTTGCCCACTGCACCTGGGCCATTACAGAGGGGCTCAGGACAAGGGGGGCTTTGGAGAGCAAGACGTGCCCTGGGAGCTGGGGCCAGGTTCAGGTAGCGCCAGATCCCGGGCGCTCCAGGTACGAGACTCTTCCAGTGTAACCCGAGAACTGCCCCCACTAGGTGGTCAGAAATGAGGCCCTGAAGGGTTCCCCAGGCTAAGCTCGAGGGCCCCTTCCTCTCCCGCCCCCATCTTCCTTCGCCCGCTGCCGCACTGCAGGGGGAGAGAACACTTAGGGCCCAATCCTGCCCCCGTTTCTGCAGCAGGCCCGTTGCCATTGAGTTTAAAGGAAGTAAAAACCGGGCTGGGGCCGCGGGGGGAGCCTCACCTGCATGTTCAGCTGCTCGCCGTTCTCCTGCGTGTGCTCCAGCAGCAGCTGCAGCGCGTCCTTACAGCCGCCCGCGGGCTGCCCACGGGCCATCTTCGCCCGGATGTTCTCCTCGATCTTGGCGTGGATGAAGTTCCGCGCTCGCAGTCCCTATGGGCGGAGAAGGGACCCAAAGTGCTGCGGGTCATCCCGCTGCCAGGCCTCCCGCACCCCACCCCGGGCGCACGCTGCCAAGCCCTGCCCGCTGCTGCCCAGCACCGACTGCCAGCCCCCCCCCTCACCCCGCGCGGCATGGCCCGGCCGCCTAGAAACACAGCCTCACCCATCCCCCGGAGGTGCCTGGGGCCCCAGCCCAGCCCACAGCGAGCCCGGGCGGGAGCTTTACCCGGTAGAGCCCGCTGAAGGGCACGTCGATGGGCAGGGAGAAGAGGTTGCGGATCATCTCCTCGAAGGCTTCCAGCAGCTGCTGCTCGCTGTCCCGGCCCGCGTGGCCCGGCTCGAAGCCCAGCAGGATCCTCATGGCGATGCGGAACATAAGGCGCTTCACTTCGGGGTACACCAGGAGGCAGGAGCCGGCGCTGCGCAGCCAGCGCGCCAGGCAGGCGCTCACCTCCTCCTGGATGCCGGGCACGTAGTGCTGCAGGGCCTCCCGCGAGAAAGCCTTCATGATCACCTGCGGGACAAGGGGCAGGCTCAGGCCGCCGCTCGGCACCGGCCCGGGGTGAGCGGCCGGGGTTGCGGAGGGGCGCGCGCACCCGCTCCAGCCAGGCCTCTCGGTACCTTTTTGCGGTGCTTATGCTGCCCGTCGTGCAGATTGGAGAGGCAGCCGGAGCCCAGAATAGTGCGCACCGAAGCCGGCCACTGCACCGCCACCAGCCGGTGCTCCCCGAGCAGGATTTGCCGCACGTTCTCGGCCCCCATCACCCGCACGGTGGGGCGCCCGAAGAGGTGGGTCTTGTAGATAAACCCGTATTTCCGACGCTTCATCTGCAGGAACTTCCGCCGCTGGAGGGAGAGAAGGGCCGGGTCAGCCGGTCCCAGCCCCAGCCCAGGCACTGGAGTTCAGCGGACCGGGGAACCGCGATCACGGTTGCCCCAGCCTGGCCCCGCAAAAGGAGAAGCTGGTTCCCCGATGCTCTCCAAACTAGGGGCTTACCCTCCCCAGGGCCGGGCGCGCTCGCCTGTCTTACCTGCAGCACCAGTTGCAGCGTCTCCCCAAAGAAGGGGAGCCCCATGGTGCCCGGGGGCAGCGGCAGGTTACAGCCGGGGTCCCGGCCGTGCTCGCAGTACGCCCCCCACAGTTTCACAGCAGCCAGGAAGAGCAGCAGGGGCAACAGGAAGGTGCAGAGCGCGCTGGCCAGCAAGGTAGAGAAGCCCATGGCTCGTGAGCAGCGCCTGCAGCCCCTACCTGTCGCGGCAGAGCGCAGCAGCTCCTAGGGCCAGCTCTGCCGCGGGAGCCCTTTTTATAGCCCTCCCCAGGTTGCTGCCCACTCCACCTTGGTCAGATCAATTAGTTCACCCAAAGTTCATCTTTAATTACGGATTGTGGCCTGGCTCCTCCCCCCGAAATCTTTAACTGTTTGTTTTGCGCGGTGGCTTCCCCAGGTCTGTCTCCCGCCCTCCTCCCGGGGCTACAGACAAGCCCCCGAGCTGACTTTGAAAAGGTGCTAATTTCCCCCGGACAATAGGGGCCGCGGAGCTCGGGTGCTTGAGCTCATTGAATAATCATTAAAGGCTCGGACGGGGGCAGAATTGCAAACAGCTGCTAGTTCAGCTCGTCAGGAAGCAGCGGAGACCAGCTAATTAACCGCTTCCCCTTGTACCTTTATTGGTCGCTGGTTCAATCGAGTACGAATCTATTGACCTAGGTTAGAGAAAGGCCGCTCTTAGTTCGCCCTTATGTCTAGTTCCAGGGAACGGAGCGCACGGACCTTGCGTCTATGCTGCTGCTGTGCGGGGTTTGATAACACCAGACACACGAGTTATACCCGGTCTGTGTTAGTCTCTCCTGCAGCCCTTCGCGGCGCAGCGTTTTTTAAAGACCGGAGCCCCAGGCTGAGTGCGAGGAGCCGATCTGCTCCGCGAATTTGCAAGGAGTAATTAATTAGACTTCGCCTTGTTCCGGCTTGATGCTATCGCTCGTTAGCACAGTGGGCTCCAGCCCAGGGAACAAGCGGCGCAGACCCTGGACAGCACTAGTGCTGGCGCTTTGGACATCTCCAGGCGATCCCTCGCTAGGGCTGCGTTCCCACAACTCCAGCTGCAAAGCAGGCCAGGTTTGGTTACAGGACAGAAACCGACTGATGTCGCTGGATCAGGACCAGCCGCTGCTTCGCCGAGATTTCCTTGGCCTCTGAAAGCCGCGCCTGGCCTGACGTTCACCTCCCAGGCCCGGTTTGTATTTATGTTTAGGGTCCCGGGAGGAAGAAGCATCGAGGCGAAGTAAAATCTGAAACTTACGATGCAGCGCTAGTGGCAGGTTCAAACGCAGGTCAGCGAGGGAAGGAAAGGTTATATCCGAAAGTAAACACCGAGCCTGCTGCCACCTACAGCCTTTTATAGTCGTTTATAGCCTAGACCACAGCGCCCGCAGACCTGCGCGGACGTGTGAGGTTTCTGGGGCTGCTCGCCCTGGGCCCTGGCGTAGCGTGTAAGGGCTGTGAGCTATGGGCAAGCCTTTGCTTTTGCAACCTGGGGTGGGGAGTTTACGTTTTTAACGAACAGAGCCAGTAGCCAGGATGGGTAAATAAACCACAGGCCGCCACAGCGCTATGGGAAAACGGCAGAAGAGCTCTGCGTACCTCTCCCTCCAGTAGTTTAAGGGGGGACCGTAAATCCCCTGGCACAGAGATTGGGAGATAGCTCTGTGTGCCTGGAAAGCGGACGTGAACACCGTGGCGGTGTGCTCCCAGCAACCGGGCAGAGAGTCCCCGGGGTCTGATGTTCCGGTGTAGAGCATCCAGGAGGCAGGACCGCTGTACAAACGCTGGGACATGTTCTAATGCTAAACCGCTTTGTATCGGCTGCTGTGCCCTTCGGAAGGGTAGGGCTGACTCTTGGAAAAGGTTGTCACGGATCCTTCGCTCCTCCTACCCAGGGCTGTAGATGTATAAGAGGTTTCTGTAAGAGGGGAAAAGGGTTCTCCAGTCCACTGCGGGATCCTGCCCTTAATCCTTGGCGAAACCTTAAAAAAGGTTTTGGCGAAAAGTTGAATTTCTCTTCTGTGCAGCCAGGGACGTTGGTTGTGCGCCAAAAGAGCAGCCAGCTGCTAAAAGTTTTCCAAACCACCCATCTCCTTTCCCGCTCTGTCATGTGCATCATCTCTGAACTGTCCTTATACCCCCTGACTGCACCCGGTAGCTTCACAGTCAGCAGGCATTGATGGTCGGAAACAAGGGAGCTCCGAGGACACTTTATTTAACACCTCCACAGGTAATACCTGTCCAGAAATCCTCGACTCGCGATTACCATTATTGCAATAAATGCAGCAGTAACCAGTTGAAAACAGCACTTCTCAGAGTTTTACATGTATAGCTAGCTTAAGCGCTGTTTTGTAGACATACTGCAGATGAATACAAACAAGATCTTGGGTATCCTTCGAATTACAGAATTTTTTCTCCCGGTGTTTGTTGCTCACTGCATGACTGAAATGACCCTCCCAATTTCTTTTATAATTTGGTGGCTACGTTGAGAAATGTTTAAAGGGGCACCCCGAGATTCAAAGTAATATTAGTATCTCGAAAATGTCCTTGCCTCTAATATCAATAGCACTGGAGGTATATTAAAATAGACGTTTCAAAATCAACAACTCTGTTGTGTGTTATAATGGATATATTTATTTACCCTACTTCGCTCAACTTGGACGGTACAAGTGAACTAGCCCGCTTTATTTTTGGCTAGTCAATTTCACTTTCCGATTCTCTGCCCAATCACAATAAACACTGAAGCGCGTTTTTTTTAAAAAAAAAAATCTAAATATTATCCAGTAATGTATCCCCTTTTATATTTTCTGGAAGACGTGACTCGGGGAGAAATTGTAATATTTATTAGCTTGGTTGCTTCAACAGTGCCTGGCAATGTAGTGGTTGAACGGCAATATTTCTGTCCCGCATACACATTATTTGGCTATTTTCCAGTTCTGGGAGAAGGCATTTGCAATTTTAAAAACGCAAAATTTATTTCTAAAGGGTTCAGTCTCCGCAAACGAGCTGACCTCGGAGGGCTAAGAGCGTTTAAAGTATTTGGAGTGTAATTAACATGTAGATGAAGTCCTAATTCCTGTATCTATGCTAAAAACATTTACCGGGAAAGGGTTTAAGCGTTCGGGAATTATTATACACATGCCTGCATATAATGTACATATGAGTTTGTGGGGGGTTTTCCTGTGCCCAAAAGTGATATATAATATACTTGTAGCCTAAATTTAATCTGATCATTTCCCCTATGTTGTGTTCTAAACGCTCACTTTGTTCCCATCCCTCCACCCCTCCTCTGACCTATATAAACCAACCAGGGGTTATGTTGGCGGCTTTTGCGCCCTGCAAAGTTGGCACGGCTGTTTTCTGCCTAATAGGGATGACCATTTTCCGGTGTCTGCGTACCGTCAGTGAATTGCGCTGGGAGCAGTGGCATGACCTCGGGGTTCTTTCCCATTCCCATACTCTGACCTGCTTGTGACCTACAACACGGACCGTGACATCTGAATGAACTCTGCGAGCAACTTCGCCAAGTTCACTGTCCATCAAATAACGAGATACGGTGGTCTGAGCACCGATAATTACCACAGGAAACCTTTATTATCGCCACAGCCATCTATTCTACAGTCGTCAGTCCGAAAAGAATCAAGTAGTAAAGAGTGAAAAGAATAATTAAAGATATCTTGGAAGGGGGTCAAGAAATTAACAGCCTGATAGGAACAAACTTTGATTACAAGTAGTAATTGCTACACTTCACTTGCAAATGCTCATGTTTATTCGAAAAACAGTTTCAAGTCTTTTTTTTAACTAGATTCACATTAATTACATCATTCAACAAAGCGGTTACAGTGCTAGAGTGCTCGGGTGATTTTTAGCTTGGTCCTGAAGAATCCTCCCCTGTTGGATGATTACTCCTCATGCAAGCTGGAGCCAGGAGGCTACAGAGCTGCATTTGCCAGCCGGCTCTCGCCTAGGTGAGCGGCCAGGTCCCACCGAAATAAAACAGAACTGGAGGTGGATCAAAGCTTCGCGGGTTTTTAGAGGCTCACAATAGCGTCAGTAGCGTTTGGATGGCTCAGTTCAGTGGTTGTGCTAATTCAAGTTAGTCATTGACACTTGTATCCACCGCCTACTGATTTCTCCTCCGTTCAGCACAAAGATTCACCTTAAAGACAAGGTCAGCAGGGCAGAGGCTTCTGGTTCACTAAAGGGTCAACCTGACAACGGCACTTAACTCCGACTTTCAGTTGCAACCTTTTCCAGATTTGACCTGTCACATTTGGCAGCCATGTTTTTGCTGTAGGTAGCTGAGATGTTGCAGGGAGTGAAATTATATTACGTGATTTTCTGATGTTTAATTAGAAATGCTGCTCCAGGTAAGTTCTCTGGGCGATGGCCGCTACCACACCGGCTCACCGTTAATAAATTATTCCGCTTGGTTTTCGGGCGGTGGGTCGCCATCTACAGCAAGAGGGCTCAAATATTTTTACTTTCTCCTTTGGGGGGATTACACAAGTTACAAGAAAGTTTACTGAGCGCAGAAGCGTCTTTGGAGAACACATCCCACCACCCAATGTGTCAGCCTTCACAAAGGGAAATTTCATCCTAAGGGTTACAGGTTTAGGATGTAGGTATTCTGCTCGACTCCTCCGATGTTTGATATCTTGACTTAGAATAGTAGCCATATTTTGTATCGTGAAAAGTAATTATCGGATGTTTACACTTCTTCATCGTTTAGACAGACAGTACATACTAACTCTGGTCATCTGAAGAAGTGGGCAGTGCCCACGAAAGCTCATGATACCATCTACATGTTTTGTTAGTCTATAAAGTGCTACCAGACCATTTGCTTGCTGTTTTTTTCTGTAACAGACTAACTCGGCTACCCCCTGAAACTCCAGTACATCCTATGTACCTGACCCAAAGCCCAGTGATGCTATCATCATGCCCCTAAGTGAAAATGAAATAATGTGTTCATTCAGCTGCACAAATCATGCTTAGTACTAGCCTAAACTCTCCTCCCAATGCTCCCATGTAACTGCCATTTCCATTCCTGGACATAAAAGGTAGGCATTATTTCACTTTTCATTTTACTATTATAAAATATTTGTGAGAAATTCCTTTACAAGGGGAAAAAGCAAAATTCTGGAATTGAAGTGTAGGAAATGGCCATGCCCCTCCAATAGGCCAGTCAGCATCCAAGCTTAATTCCATGTGAATACATATATACACCACTGTACACCGTATGCTGTGTGACAAATGATCTAATTCTCAGTGCCGCTGATAGTTATTTTAATGCCACTATCGCTATCGATATTAAAATCATTATTCTGCAAGAGGTACCACAGTGTATGCACAAGTAATGGATTTCGACCTTTTAAAACTGGAATTTTCCCGTCAGAATCAAATAGTTAAATGTCCCGATTCTTTAAATGTTTGTTTTTAAAAGATCACTACCCTACTGCAATCTGATTCTCTCGTGCAGGCTTCAACCTGCAACTAAACTGCAGTCTAGAGCACGTTTATCCTCAAAATGGGATTTAGTGAGGAACCCTAATAATAGCAGCACAGTCCTTACTATAATAGTGTTATAATGTACAATATTCATATACAGTACTATCTGAGGGACCAGAATACATCTTTATTGGATGCACTCTAAAGGGAAAGAGTAGGAGTGAGATGAAATACATTCACTTTAGGTTACTCTATGGAAAGCTAAAGAGTTTTTAGGAAGTTACAGAATTGGGATGTTTCTGACAGGTTTGGACCTGTCAGATTGCAGCGACCCCTTATATGTTTCTCTTCTTCACTGACCATGGGAATTTCTAAAACCTATTTCCCAGTGTGATACACTCCAACCTCCCTTACAAATATCCCATATGGCATAATTAAATTCCTCTACATGTGGAACAGGAAATCCCAGGCCACCTGTAGTTAGCGGCTGTAATGAACATGTGCTACAGACAGCTATTTTTCTCTCCCGTTTTCTGTATACTCTCTATGCGGTCAGAAGGAAGAGAGCAGGGGGCTGCCCAGGGCACTAGTGTGGTTCAGAAGGATGCTCAGAAGATAGGGCTTTCCCCTGAACTTTCAGGAGTCAGGTGAGACGCAGCACGTGAATCTAAATCCCTAGGGATTCTGTTTTAAAATCTAGAACCGGCTGGTTTCTTTCCCCAGCCATCACCTCTAGGCCAGCCAACCCTTTCCAGTTTAAGGAATTTGGACTCTTTTTTTCTTTTCATTACCCCTCAGAGTCTGTGCATCCGCGCCCGGCTGCCCCCTCCAAGAGTGCAGGGCGCGTGGGACAAAGCAAAACCTTTCTAATGTGCCAGCGGACAACAGGGATTCTCTGCACTGGAAGGCGCAGCCCGGGCGGTAGCTGCATCCCGAACCCCTTTTTGCCTTGGGCAGCAGCAGGGAGCCGAGGAGGAGAGAATGGCTGGGCCCGGCGGCAGGGCCTTCTCAGCAGCCGGATCCCAGCCCCCGTAGCAGGGGGCTGCGGCAAGGAAACGGAACCGGAGGCCCGTGGAAACAAATCTTGGGGCGTCTCCCACGCCCGGCCCCTCTGAAGCTCCCGCTCCTCGCCCTGCCCGCCCCGGAGCGAGGGGCCGCGGCAGCAGAGAGGCGGCTTCGCACGCTCACGCTTCCCGGGACCCCTGGCGGCTGGGGCTGGCGCCGCCGGGCTGCAAGGGGTGGAAGAAGAGCTGCAGCCCGTCCACGGGGTGCACGATGGGCACAGTTTGCATCTCGGGGAAGCTGGGGGTGGCCAGCTCCCAGCGGGCCGTGCGGACCAGCTCGATGGCCAGCAGCTTGAGGATGGCCCTGGCCAGCTCCTTGCCGATGCAGCTCCGCACCCCCCCGCCGAAGGGGATGTAGTGGAAGCGTCCTGCCCCCTGGCCGTCCTCCTGCCGGGCCGAGTCGAACCTGTCCGGGTCGAAGCTCTCGGGGGGGCTCTGGTACACGGCCGCGGTCTCGTGCGTGTCTCGGATGCTGTACATCACGCTCCAGCCCTTGGGGATCTGGCAGCCCTGCAGGGGAGGGGGGAGAGGCACATCAGCGAACGGGGCCCTGGCCTTGCGGCGCGGCTAGTGCGGGTCCTGAGGCGCCAGCGGCTCTGCGGCTCCCTCGGCAGAACCCGCCCGCTCCCTGCTCCCCGCCACAGCAATCCCGAGGGTCGGCCGACAGAGGGCGGCGCTCCGCCCTGCCCAGACCCGGCCCGCCCCGGCCTTCTCTAGAGACCGGCTCCGGCTTTCTCCAGGAAGGGGGGCGGCGTTGGGCAGGATGTTTCTTTCCATGCAGGCCAAGAGGGGGGCTATGTCGGGGGCGGGGCGCTGGATGCTCCCTAAACACCTTGCCAATGCGGCAGCTCCAGACACACCCCCCCTGCAGGGCGCCGGGGTTAACGGACATGACTTAGTGTTTGTCCTCCGGGCCGGGCCGGGCCGGGCAGGGCGCTCAGTGCTGGGTCGCCTCGCTCCCGCCAGTAGCCCCAGTGGCCCGTAGGACTCGTGCGATGGGGCCAGCTGGATCTAGAGCCAGCTTCTTCAGCTCTTAATCGGACAAGCAGCCCGCCTCCTGCTGTGTTCATTGGGGCGACCGTGCGCCAGCAAGGCTTACTCTCCTGTTAGCTGTAGCTCAGGAAAGCGGCCAGTACCCTGCTGGGCATTATTACAAATAAATAACCAGTTATTTAGGTTCTAGATGCTTTATGTTTTCCAATTTCTGGTGTTAGTGTGCACTGTGCTTTCTACAATGGTAAAACGCAAAACTCGGTGCAAATGTATTTTGCACTAACTTAAGTGCACCTGCAGGAGGCAAAATGTCATCTCTTACTGTTTAGTCGGTGTTTCATACTAAAGCTAAATTCCTCCTGCAGATAAGTTTTACTATTTGCCCAGCTGCCCTTATTAGGAAATCAGCCCTCTGAAATACCCAGAGGTCACTAGAGAGGAAGAAGAAATTGGTGTAAAACTGTCTGATAACACACGCTGCAGAGACACATAAATGAACAAAAGCTGCTTGGTTCAAAGCTGTACCCGAGTCTTTAAGCAACTGCAAACACACATATCACTTACATCCAGCTCAAAGGTCTGCAGGGCAGTCCTATAGCCTCCAGAAACGGGTGGCAGCACACGAAGGACCTCCTTGACCACGCAGTCCAAGTAGCGCAGGCGGCTCAGTTTTTCCAAGTTTATCTCCGGTTGACAATCACATTCTGCCCCAGGTGTCATTGGCCCTGTGGGCACCGACAGCCTGCTGGGAGGCTGGCTGGCTTCCTTTTGCCTGTGGTTTGAATGGTGAGAATTTGTATTCAAACTAATTGTGTCTTGTGTCATTCTGTTTAACGTGGGCTCCTTCTGGAAAGGAGTCTGTCGGATAAAACGACCTTCAACCTCTCCTTCTGCTTTTAAATCAAGTTTCTGACTTTGATTCTTCGGCGTCCCTTCTGGCCAGGAGAGGAGTAGCTGTTGGGAGTCACTGTCTTTCGGTGCATCTTCCCAAGGTTCACTATATGGGTGCTTCTTTTGGGAGACTCGAGGCGAAAGGCAATGGCACTGCCTATTCAAATCATGGGATACCAGTTCCTGTCTGATTTTTTCTGTCGCCGAGGGGTGTTTCAGTAGCAGAAGGATTAGAGAAGTGCTGGCACTAGCAGTGGTGAAGAAAGCAGCGAATATCAGCTCAATCGCTGACTCCTGTGAGATAATCAAAGGTGACAGTTTTAAATGCATGTGTGTTTTAATGTTCAAATCATACTCACACCTGTTCCCTCTGGGCAGCGCTGTCTAGCCCCAGGAGGCCTGTCTTCATTTCCACTCTTTGAGTTTTTGAAACTAAAACTGCTATAACTTTAGTTGCTCTCCTTTGCTAACTGAGCATTATACAGTACTGCACCCGTAGCACATATGTCCTCGTTCCACTACTCCCTGCGAACCTGCAAACATTACCAGTAGAAAGAGAAAGAAAGGGAGAAAGAGTCTGACTGCAGATTTTGCGAATAAAGGTTATCTTCGCACTTAGCCTTAGAGATTTGTCCTCAGAGGCAGGCCTGGGATCTCCGGCAGCAAGACACTACACTTCATCTGCACAGATTCTTCCACTCTCTAAATATCACCACCAGATAGCCATGTGTTCTGCATGTATGGAGGTGGGTGCTGATCCTCGAGTGCTAGGTTCCTATGCTATCATCTAAAACAGGTACCTTTAGTTCAAACGCCCCCTGAAGTCAATGTAAAGAGCCCATGTAGTTGAATAGAACTGGACTCATATCGACAGTGAGTGAAAGTAACAAGACACTTGCTGTGGGCATCATACATTATGCACGTGAACCTCCTCTGCTCTGTAGCCAATAGAGTGTTACCTGGTTACAGGTATTTGATAAATCCCGGATTCTTCGCTTGCCCCAGAGGCAACTGCGTGTCAGAGTTTGTAGATGAACAAGCTTTTTTATTGCTCAGTGACATTAGTGACACAACATCTAAAATCCTGTCAGTGATCTTCGATCGCTCAAAATCCCCTGAGGCCATCAGCCTCTGCCCCATGCGGTTACACCGCGCACAGAGAAAGAGAACATGTGCCGCCACATGGGCTGGATTTTGCAAGGCCCTGAAGCTAAACTTTAAGGGGATATTCCTGCTCACATGCGTAAAGGTAAAGGCTTTGCTGGTTGCATCACAGTGCTCAGCGCCTGGCAGGACAGAGCCCTGTATAACAAGTATCGAGACAACCACGGAAGAACTCCAGACACCGTTCCCCGCCTGCCTCTTTCCTAGGCATTTTAAGTTCCGTGCACAAAACAAACCTAGGAATTCCTAGAAGCAAAAACGGAGGTGTATTAGCAGAGGAAAACACCCGGCTCTAGTGTTATACATGTACTATGTCCATAGGGTGCTTTACACACATTTGTCACAGTGTGGCTCTGGCAACTCTGCAAACAGCCAAGTCACAGAAAGATATCGAAGTGGGCTATATGTGCAGACAGTAGACAAAATATCCATCAGATCTTGTAGCCAAAGCCACGGCTCCCCCAAACTGCACAATCAGGGCCTTCTAGGAACCTCCATTACAATTTCACAGGAAAACAGCGAGTCCCTAGCTAATTCATGCAAGGTGAAATCCTGAAAGTTTCTTAGTTCCCCTTTCTCTTTCCCACCCACCCGCAAATAAAAGGGAAAGTGCATCTTGAGGATGTGACCTCAGGATCCAGGATTTAAAACTACGACCGAAATATTTGACAATACCTATCCTGCCTTTTTGTAACGCTGTCTGTGCTGTTTCTGTCCTGTTGCTTGGTCTTTGCAAGGCACAATATCACACTCCCAGGTGCTGTTTAGAATACACAGTCGTGCGCAGAATACACACAGGAGAGGCCCCCGGCATCCCCAAGGGCTGTCAAGGAAGAGAGATAATACCTCCCCACTTCTGCAGGAAAGACAGACAAACTTTGGGGCTACAACAACCCTGCAGACAGTGTATCCGGAACTTGGGCTTCCAAGAGACTGCCGGTCACCATCTAGTGGCAAAAAGAGGGCTTTGGGGGTGATCTAAGGGTGGAAATGACTCCAGCTGTCTCCCATCTAGGTTAAAGACTGTAAGAAGGGAAGGGGTGAGTGCAAAACACAGCAGTGAAATCCTTGCCCTATTGAAGTCTATGGCAATACTACCACTGCCTTCAATGAGGCTGGATCTCCTCCCTCTTCCAGGCTTTTCCAGAGCCTCTCCCACACTGCCAGCATAGGCACCGGCGAGCTGGCGGCGCCGTGACCCGGACAGAGACTTGCAAAGGCTGGGTAGAAAAGACAGCGGGCTGCAGGGGGGAAGGAGCAAGTCCTAGTGGAGGAGCTGATTGGACGCACTGTGACTCTTGTGCAGGTTCTTCTCCCTGCGAACCGGCCCCGCTGCAGGATTTCCTCGGAGTTTACAATTACACGTCTGGGCTGGGAACAGCTCGCAGCGCCCCGGGGTCTTATTTCCTCTGAACTGGAAGGGAAGCCACGCACACAGGAAGTACCCAGAGCCAATCCGGTTGGGCAGAGGCACTGCAGGGGTCCCATAGCAAGGCTGCTCCTTTGCTATCAGTTCTAGGCACAGCAACAGGTGTGGTAGGGGTGAAGGAGGAATCATTGTCCAGCTGGCGGGGGAGGGGGTTGTCAGTGTCCCGGCTCCCCAGGACACCTCTCGGATGGGGGGAGGGCTGCTTTCCCCTTTACCTGTGCGCAGTAGGGGGAACAGGCATTCCAGGTACCCCAAGGTACTAGCTACAGCAACGTCTTGGTTCTTTCGAGGCGAAGTTCCACGGGGAAATCTCGCGGCGAAGTGTAACAAACACCTTCTACATCCTCCTCCTCCTCCTCGGAACTGATGATGTCACTGCTGCGTCAGTGGCGAGGATTCCTCACTTTGTGTTTGTTAGCCTCTACAATGCTGCTGTTGAACTGAGTGTTGTGTAACCGCACAAAGGATGAAAATAAAGCAGCGCGCCGCGTAGTAATGCGGCTGGCAAGGGCTTTCTGCAGCTAAGACATTACAGTCATCTGTGATTTTATTTCTTCTTTTATAGCCACTGGAATGTAGGTGTCCTGTAGACTTCATCTGGACTCTTATTTAGTCTGGTTCGTTATGGAACAATCTTCAGGATTAACCTGTTTTCTTTCAGCTTTAATTGCACCTTTACTGTGACTTTACTGCAGGTTAGTTTAGTGCGTCCTCAGAAACCAATATGCCCAATATTTGCCACCGCCCTGTAGCACCTTCATTCTGTTCTCATTGCCTTCAGCGAGGGCCCTACCCCGCTGTGTTAAAGGAGGCGCTCTTTCCCATTCTGGGACTCTTAGCTGTTTCTGGTAATTTCGATAAAATGGGGGACTTTTTAACCGGGATTTTACTAGTCTTGGTTTTGTGAAGCACGTGCTGCATTCATTCCCCGAGTATAATTTACAGCATCTCGGGCGAGCAGAAAGTACTCTTTGGAAATTATTTACACGCAAAGCAAGACAGAATTAGTGTACATTCGGGTTTGGAAAGACCCTCGGAGATGTGTATCCATTGCTGTAAAGCAACTTCTTTACCTAGGAAGACCGTTCCACTAATATTCCGCTGCCTCTTTTATTTTAGTAAAAGACGCCGTCACATTCGTCAGTAACCGTAAATTAGTTCATAATACGCAGGAAAGGTTCTTTAAATGCATCGGACACAGGAAAACACCCTCCTACCTGCACAGCATACCGAAGAGCGTACTAATATTAAGACAGGCTCACTCCCTTCCCCATCACAGTTATCTCGAATGGGGTGAGCCACGCCAGCTCTGCCCATCTTGGGATCTCCACTTGCTCGTATACCTTAGGGAGGTCTGGGTACACTCCCACAAATATAACAGTACCGATCCCCGTGCTTCAATTCACAGCGATAGTTATGTTCATCTATTTTGACTAATGTCACAGACCCCTATTCCAGTCACATCTAGATGAAGAATACTGATTAGCACGAGTTACAAATTAGTACATGATTGTTGCCCCATAGGTTAGATTTTCTTAAACAGCGAGATCGAATGTATTTGGTCATGTTAATTAATCTCTAAAATAGACTATTTCCAGGGTAAACAAGTTATAAAATGTGGGGTCCCCCCACAAACTGCTGTGCTACACTAGTAGCAACACGCCCTTTTATTCAGCAGAAAAGTAGCAGATACCTCTCGATGTGCAGACTAGACTCCCTGTCGGGGAGTCCCACGTAGGCTCCAGACCTCTTCATCCGGAGACCCGCATCCCACGTTAAACACCGGGAAAGTGAAGCACACAGGGGGGACTAGAAAGTAGCAGAACCCAAGTCTCCTGGGTACGAGGCCAATGTTTTATCTACTCGGTTACCCTGCTCGGCCACAAGGAATCCTGCTTCCTGGCTCGGAGCCAAACGGGGCTCTTTTGCACTCACGTGAGAAGATGCCAGAAATAGGGGAGATTGGAGACAGAAAAGACTCCATAAGAGTTCCTTGTTCTCCTGCCAGCAGGATTGTTGGAATGGCCTTGTGGCATAAGCTCTCTTTTACTTAACTTGCTATGATATTGTTGCTTTGTAGCATAAACTAAACTGAAGGAGCTAGGTGATCTGTCTCTATCAATTTTTCTGCCTACACTAAATGCCTCAGGGTCTCAGGAAACGCATTACTTTTACCGCTGGTATCGGGGAGGGGTGGGGAAGGGACGCCAATAGACAGTGCTGCGTTTCCATGTTTAGACAATGCCATTCCATCCACACACTTCCAGATTTTCAGCAGCAAAGATTCAGAAACTTTACAGAAACAGATGAACTGCTCCTACCCGATAAAGATCCTGGGTGAAAACCTGACCCTGCTGGAGTTCATGGGAGTTTGGAGTCAAATGAGCCGGGATTTCATCCCAGACGAGCATAATTTTTATAATACCATCTGACACTGGCTGATGCTCGGGAAAGAAGGTGAATTAGAAAGACCTCAATATTTTGGCAGTTCTCTCAGGTGGGCAGCCAAACATGACTGGTTTTGGAAACCCAGGGCAGTAAGAATAGCAGTTGGTTCTCAGCTGGAGAAGAGAAAGAGGGGTCAGTTACCCAGTTTAGGTTTAGTAACTCCTGGATACCTAGATATATTTAAAACCTCGCAATTACAAATAGACTTCAGTCAACTACTGAACATGCTCAGTATTGTCTATTATATCTATGGTGACCAGAACAGCATGGTGATAGGAAGTGACTCACTATTAAAGACAAATACTTTCGTAGTTCTTCGGAAAACTCACATTGCTTTTAATTGGAAGCTTTGTCTGACCAAGAACGACACGAATTAGCCCTAAATAATGAGCTGTCTCATGTTTAGAGCACATCCACACTCTCAGTAATACAATTAACCAGCTGGTCCTAAGAAGTGCCCCAGAATCCATCATTCCATCCCAGGAGTCATGTTGTTTCAAAGATCTCTGTTTACCGCCCCCTGGAGCAGTGGCATGATCCATCGGCCCCTCTATAATAGGCATGGGAGAGTGTGAAGAATGTACAATCAGTTCTATCATATCAAAGATAGTATTTTGAAGTGCATTGAGAACACATGGATTCGCAAGAGATCCCATTGGAGCTGGCCAAACCTAGCAGCATCTGTTAAAACCAGGCAGATGCCTGGAAGAAAAGCCAAGAGGATAAGGTAGGAGGACAGCAGAGGCATTTATTTACTTTTAAAATATTAACTCATCTCAAATGCAAAGCAATGCAACCATGAAAAGGATGTCTATCTCTCTTGTACTCCCCGGAGCACTCTTCCTAAATGTCTGCTTCACCTGCTCTATGCTTAGGCTTGAGAACTAGTGAGATGTTTTCCCAGGCCCTTATTTTATCAAGGTGGACAAGCGAGGTTTAGTACCCGTGGGCACTAGGGCGAGGAAGACATTTGACTACAAGCTTTCGGAACTGTTTGTGATGGAGTCACCCAGAGTAGGTAAAACAAAGGTGGAGATATCAGGGATCCCTCCCTTCAGCAGCTTTAAACACAGAAGCCAAACATCAAAGAAGGGTCTCTTTACCTTCAGCTCCTGCATGGTGAATTCTTTGCCATGGTCCTTGGCACTGTTTAATAAGAAATCCAGAGCATCACTGTGATCTTCTGAGTTCCTTCTTTGCAGTTTTTCCATTATGGCTTTCTCCATGTACTCATGTAACATATCCCTGGCTTTGATCCCCTGCGAAGAGTCAGACATGATTGATCAGGCACTGTCGAGCCCCAGTGAAACACCATAAGAAGAGATCTCCACAAATGACACTCACGGATCCCAAGAATCCCACCGCTCTTACTCTATATGGCTCAAATCCAGACCCCTTTTGTGCTCTGTGGAGTTCTAGTCTGCCAGCTGGCAACTAAAATAGTAGGAAGGCCAAATTAATTTGCGTATGCTAGAGACACAAGGCAGGTGAGGTAATATATGATAGTGAACTAAATTCTGTTGGTGAGATAAACAAACTTCAGAGCCACACAGAGCTCTTCTTCAGGTCTGGGTTTGTCTTTGCTGACATCACTTGGCAAGAGGCTGTTGGACTGGTGGGAAGTGAATAAATTCTCCCTGTGCTACTCCAACGCATCCTGTAAATGGAATTTCTGCCCGGGGAACACTTGTAGGGTGAAAGCAGTGAGACAGGAAAGCTGATGCCTCAGTGACTTCTTGATGACTGCCATGAACAAACTCAGCTTCTTCTAAGAGCAACGGGGGTTCTGTGGTACCTGGCTAAGAAAGGGTGACTTAACAAGCCAACCCCAGTCGAATGCTGGGCTCAGGAAAGGTCCAGGAGTTTTTTAAAGGCAATGACAAAGGGGTTAGCTATTCCAGATAAGCATAATGTGATAATCATGCCCAATTTACTGTGTGTAAATGTGTGTCAGATGGCTGCATTTCCATTAAAGCAACACTCCATGCAACCAAATATCTAAGGATAAGGGGGAATCAGCTCCAAAGCTGTGAGTATGTAAAGTAGAAGTGCATTCAGAATGCAGGGTGTCTGGTTCTGTGACAAGCAAGTTGTCTTATGCCAACCTCCTCCTATAGATCACCGTACTGTAGAAGCCCAGAGGCAGGGTAATCCAAACTGAAAAAAATCCATTCACAGATTTTGCTAGGATAGTATTATAATCATATATAGGTCAGACTATATGAGCTGGTGGTCCCTTCCGGCATTAAACGCTATGATTCAATATCATCACAGGCCATTAACATCGTCCAGCACCTGAACAGTAAACCTAACAAACAAAATTACAACGAAGTATTTCAACCCACACAACCTGTGATGTGCCAGATAGGGCTGGTATTGACACTTCTTACCAAAGTTGCCCGACACTTCCTTTTACAAGACCCTGTTTTCTTGCAGTGTAAAGCTTTGCCAAACTTCAAGTGTTTGGGCTGAAATTTTTTCCATGTCTGCATCAGGCTTAAGTATTTTAGCATTTTTGATCGAAATTGTTTGAGTGAAAAATAGGCTGTTTTGTCCTTGTTAAAAGAATTTGGCATCCTTGTATTTGAGTCTCTAGCTCTCACAGGCTTTGATGCAGGATGAGAAATTTGGCCGGGCGTAGCCTTCAGGGTCTGGAACTTTTGCCATCTCTGTAAAAATCCACCCACATTTGGACAAGTTATAAATGTTGGAATTTTGCTAGCTCTTTACAGCTAAAAACTCTGGGAATTCCATCTTCCCTGGGCACGCTCCAGCTTTGGGCGGCAGGAAGTTGAGATGACTTCAATGCCCTGTTCCCCTTTTGACATCAAGATAGCCTATGGGAGAAAGCAGAGGGATTTATATGCAGAGGGGACAAAAGCACAGAAGGGAGAGTAGATTAGAAGGAGGCTGTGAAGAGAAAACACAGGACTGAGACCGAAGGCTGTCCTCTGGGGAAGAGAGGAAAGGGTAAACTGGGACTAGATGTGAAATGATGGGAAACTGGGACTGGTTGGGCAAAGAGACTAGGATTGGCAGCTAGGTGGGGTAAGAAGGCTAGATGGGAAAGGGTTTAATGGGTAGCAGGTTTAAAACTGATAAAAGAAAGTTCTTCTTCACACAGCGTGTAGTCAACCTGTGGAACTCCTTGCCAGAGGAGGCTGTGAAGGCTAGGACTATAACAGACTTTAAAGAGACGCTAGATAATTTCCTGGAGGTTAGGTCCATAAAAGGCTATTAGCCAGGAGATAGAATTGGGGTCCCTGGCCTCTGTTTGTCAGAGGCTGGAGAGGGATGGCAGGAGACAAATCGCTTGATCATTGTCTTTGGTCCACCCTCTCTGGGGCACCTGGTGCTGGCCACTGTCCGCAGACAGGCTACTGGGCTAGATGGACCTTTGGTCTGACCCAGTACAGCCGTTCTTATGTTCTTATGTATAGAGGGTTCATAGATTTTAAGGCCAGGAGGAACCATTAAATCTAATGTGACCTCAGAGGAGACTGTAACTAGCTGGAAAATTAAAATGGGAAGCAATGGGATGTGGGGAAGGACATGAGGAGAGGAAAGGTAGATCTGATAAGGAACCAGGGTTCTAGGAAAGAAGCGGGATTGGTTGAACAAACAGACTAGGGTGGGGAGGGAGAGAAGAAGACTGGACCAGGACCCAGGGAAACTAAGACATGGGGGATAAGGAACCATGGGGCTTGGGCAAACTGGGCAAGGCGATTGGGAATGGAGGGGATATTGGGAATAGAAAGGATTATGGTAAAAAGGATAAAGCTTGTGTGGGGGGAGGGACAGGGAGAGGAGTCTATGCCCTAGATAATACTCCCCTCCAGTGCCTAAAATTGAACCCAAGATTCCAGAATCTCAGCATTCCTCAGAGAGCCTACAGATATCTCTGAAACCCACTGGCCCAGTGGGTGTCTCATCCTCCCCTACTGGTCGTCTCTGCAGAGAATGGTCAGTGACTCTGTTAGGTCAAGTGGCAGAGGTCTGTGAGTGGACGTGAAGGGTCCAACTCTGTTGATGACCCATGTGAATGTCAGTGGGATGCCACATAACAAAAACTCTGTTTCTTAATTTGCTTTTCCAAACTCCTAGGAAGAGGACACACCCAAGAGATCATCCAATGTCACCAACTGGATAGAGATGGAGCTTCCTACAGTGCTAGATTCAAGAAACTCTATTTAATTTAACAAAGAGAAGGTGAAGGGGTGACTTGATTATTGTTTGTAAGCACCTCCGTGGGGACTATTCCAGAGAAAGCCAAGGCATAATCCAACGGAAATTGGAGTTAGTCAAATTCAGACCGGAAATAAGGTGCCAATATTTAATGGTGAAAGTGATTAGCCTTTGAAACAATGTATCCAAGTCCTGGTGGATTTTCTATCACTGAACACTTTTAAACCACGTCTGTTTTTTCTAAATGATCTGCCCAGGGTCTTATTCTGAGGGAAGTTCTAGGCCTGTGCTTCACAAGAGGTCAGAGCAGAAAATGGCAATGGTCCCTTCTGTACTTAGATTCTACGAATCTCTGTTAGCCTCTTCTCCCTCATACCCACAGAACTATGGCACAAACAAGTCAACAGTCTGTGTACTATTAGGGCAACAAATAGCCCTTAGCAAGGACTATCTCAGCCGAAGGAAACGGCATTCTCTGAGCCAGCACACGTGTGCGGAGACGATAATACCGTGATAATAGCAAAGGCAATAATCTGTGGAAAGGAATTTGACAGATCACTAGCCTGCTGAGAATATAGCAGCACAGAACTGAAATTCACTCCAGGGAAAACTCTGCATGTAACATAACAAATCGAAGCCAACACGGAAAGGTGCTGGAAGCAAATATATGAGAAAACAAAACGAAAAGACTTGGCTACGAGGTGTAATTAGAGAATAATCTGTACTAAGAAAATAATCTGACACTATATAAGAAACCAGCGCAAAAGAAGTGTGTGTGGGGGGAGAAGCTAACTGATCACTGCAACTAATACAGCAATGAAATCTGTTTAAAACGCGACTCGTCACCCATTCAGGGGCATGTCCAAGGTAAGAGGGAATTCTTGGCCAGACGGAAGGATGGGGAGTAGGCGATTCTCTGTGTTTTAAAATGGCAATAGCGATCCACCTTTCGTTACAAAAGCTAGAGCACAAAGCATGGACCCGGACCGTCGCAGAGGGGTATCCGTGTTAGTCTGGAACTTTAAAAACAAGGAGAGTCCTGTGGCACCTTAGACTATCAAGATATATAGAATCAGGAGCTTTCCTGGGTAAAACCTCGTCTTATTTTGGCTACTGTGGCTGGACGTGTGTAAAGCAAGGCAGACTGTACTCGGTAGGTTGCAAGTTTGGAGGCAAAGCAGAGGGAAGCAAAGCGGAGCGACTCGGGCACAGTACCTTGCGCAGCCCACTGAACGGTATGTTGAGGGGCAAGGAGAACAGGTTCTCCACCAGCTGCTCAAAGGTTTTGGCCAGGTCCTTGAACTGCTTTTCCTCCAGGCTGAGGCCCAGCAGAACCCGAGCTGCAACGCGGAAAGTCAAGGTTTTAGCGGAGGAATAGACCGCGATGGAGCCAGGCTCGCGGCACCAGCCCCGCAGCTCCCTGCTCACGACCTTCTGGATCCCAGGGAGGTAGCTCTCCAGGGCGGCGCGGCTGAAGACTCTCGCCAGGATCTGGGGAGAGGGAAGGGCAGAGCGTTAAGAAAGGAGAAGAGGCTGCTGGCAGCTGCGCCTGCCAAGGGACCCGGGGGCGCCAATTGGCTTCCTGCTGGAAGGGGCTGAGCAGCGACGACAGGCTGGCCCGAAGCAGCGTGGGCTTGGCGGAGTTAGACACGGCCCCAAGCGCCCCTTCCCCCGCCACCGCCCGGGGTCACTCCCCATCCCTCGGCCCCCCAGCGCCCCGGGGCTGCGAGCGGAGCTCACCTTCCTCCGGTGGCGGTGTAGCTCGCCGCTGGCGTTCAGCAGCGTGTTGGCGCCCAGGATGATCTGGGTGCTCTGCGGCCACTGGGTGCTGACCAGGCTGTGCTCCCCCAGCAGGATCTTGCGGATGTTCTCGGCCCCGGTCACGCGGATCACGGGCTTGCCCAGCAGGTGGGTCTTGAACACGTTGCCGTACTTCTCCCGGCGGGCGCTGTGGAAGCTGGAGCCCTACAAGGAGCCGGCGGGTCAAGCGCGGAGCCGCCGCCGGGGCAGCGCTCGCTGGGTCCCGCCAGCCCGCCCCTAGCCCCGCGCTCAGGCTCTCTGGCTGCGGAGCCCCCCAGCCCCAAACGCGTCCCCGGCTGCCCGGGAGCGGGAGAGGAGCTCGCTGCGCCGCCGGGGCTGGGGGGCTCGGCTCCCGAGCCCACGTGGCTCAGGAATGAGAAGCATTTCAATCCCTTCCCCACGTTTCAGCCAGTGCCGGGAATGGCCCGATCCCCGTGGGGAGGGAGGGGGCAGGCTCCGCAGGATCGGTAGCGCTGGGGTAAGCCCCGCTGCAGGGCACCCCTTGCCCGCCCCAGCCCTGGCCTTGCAGCCCGGAGACTGCCGCAGGAGGCACGTGCTCCTCCTTCTCCTTTACCTGGACCAGCCAGTGCAGGGTCTCCCCGAAGAACGGCCACCCCATGGAGCCTTTGGGGAGCGGCAGGGAGCTGCCCCGGTCCCTGCTCAGAGTCCACCTGAGAGTCCACAAGTGCCGGGAGGCGGCGAGGAGGAGCCCCAGGGCCAGGAGAGCAGTGAGCGCGGCTTCCAGCCAGGACCACACGCTCATCCCCGCCAGCAACATCTTCGGCTCCCGCCGGACGTGTCGCTTGTCACCCGGCAAAGCGCCGCTGCCGCTGGCGAGCGGGGCAGGGGACTAGGCTGTCGGGAGGGAAGGAAGAAGAGACACTGGCCCTCGGTTTCACATCGTCTGCAAAAGCCCCGCGACAGCGCGCCCGGCTCGGGAGCAGTTCAGGGGTGGAGGGAAGGTGCTCACGCTCTGGAGCGGGTGAGGGGAAGGTGAAGGCAGCCACTTGGCAGAAATGATTTATTTGGAGTTAAAAAGAATCTCAGCTGCTGGCGCCACAGCTTCGCCGCCAGCCCCGCGCCCCGCACTTCCAGCGCCCGGCAGTTTGCGGGCTGGGGTTTCATTGTCTTCTAGCAAAGGCGGCCCCGCTCATTCAACAGAGACACTAGAGAGCGAGGGACCCTCCTCCCAGCTAACGTGTCCCCCTCGCTCCACTCTCTCGCGCGTCCCAGGAATCAGAGCGCCAGGATGCTGAGCGCAGCAACCCAGGGCTCCGCTGGAGAAACTTCCTGGCAATAGGCGGCTCCCCTGGCTTGGGGCAGCCGCACTTCCAGGTGCTGCCGCCAGCATCCTGAGCACTTTCTAACTTTAGCCAGCCAGGGAAAGCGGCGCCGCTCCCCCGGGGGCACCGGCAGAGCGACATCTGTCACAGAGAAAGGGGGTGTCGGATACTCACGGCTCCGCAGCACTTTGGCGGCGCTCATAAAGCCAATGATCCGCAGCGCCAGGGCAAGTCTGCAGCCCAGTTCCTCTGCCCCCGTCCCTTTTAGCGAGTTTTATAGGATAGTGGCTGCGGACGGCCCGATCCACCTTCGGGGATGACGTCTCGGCTGCACACTCCACGCGCGTGACGAAGTGCAATGATTGGAGCCTTGCGACGTGCGGGTATTGATTGAAGGAATGTGGGGAGCCGCGGAGGGGAGAGGGCTGCGGTGACAGATCCTGCAGCTGGAGGGCTGGGACGCAGGTAACCAATGACAGGCAAGCCACAGTTCACTCCCACTCTCAGCCCCGCACCGGCCAACCCGCACGCCCCTGGAGCCCAGCGGGACTAGCGGCCTGCCAACCCCTCACGTTTCCCCCACAGCACCTTCCCACCCCTTCCCCCGGTCTGCAGCGCTAACCCAGAGCGGGCTGGACCCTCGGGCGCTTCGCCCCAGAGCGCTTCCTTGCGAATGGAACCGGCCCGTCCCATTCCTTGGCTTTCACGCTCCCCAAGATGGGACAAACCTCTCCGCGCGAACTGAGCCGCTATTTTCAAAGGGAGCGCGGTTCTTTCGCGCTCCTTGCCCTCCCAGGGTGCTTCGGGAGTCCCGTCCCCACCCCTCCCGGCTCACTGGGAGCGCACCCTGCAGCCCAGGTTGCCAGGCGGACGGTGCCTCACACCAGCAAGCTGAGCTGGAGAGCACGTTTGTCGCTTGCACACGCCCTTTCCCTGCCCCCCGGAGCGCCCGCCAGGCCCTCTGCTGCCTAGCGCGAGCAGGGCTCAAACCGCTGCCAGGGGAGCGCGCGGGGCCGGCCGCGGCGTGTTTTGGAGCAAGCGGGGGAAGATTTCCACTGAGCTGCACGTTCCAGCTGTTCGAGAGCCGGTCGCTGCTGACATTACCTGTAGCTTTCTATGTTGCGCGCGGCTCGGCAAGTGCTGCCTGGGAGGCTGCCCTGCCAGGGGAGGGGCGCGCAGAGCAGGGCGCCTACTGCCGAAAGCCCAGCACGGGCCGCTATTTAAATCCGAACCGGCACTGTCACGGCCTTGGAGCGCTGGGCCGAGTGTGACACTAACGTGCCCTATTCCGCACGTAGGCAAAGCTCTGCCTGATGTCACTGAGCGCCTTGCCTGCGTGAGCAGTGTGGGATCAGGCTAATAATGGGCCAGGGCTTCTGATCCGAGCCAGTTTCTCCGCTCAGTCCTTCCTGGGAGCTGTATTAGCCCCACGCAGAGCCCTGCGCAGCAGGAAGGCTTGGATTTGGCTCCTCAGAAGAACCTTGCTGGCTCAAAGCCGGCCTGGCTCCTGCTTCCATCCGAAGGCATCAGGATGGGTCCTATTGGCGTCAGTGGGAGCACTGCTCCCTGGGTTCTGTTTATTCTTACCCGCTTGGTCCAAAGGAAAACTCTGCCTCCTTACGTCAGGACAGCATCTTCATACACCACATGCACAGCAGCAACATGCACCTCCCAAGGCGCTGGCCTCGGCCGGCAGCCAAGCAGTTTGCCAACTTTCCTGGTAGCCCCGCACCCCATCCCCGCCTCCTAACGCAGCTCCAGTTGCATCCTTTGGCGTTTGGCGTTGCAGCCTACAGGAGACACCTGTTGTTTGTTTGGATGCCAAGGTTCAGTGGCGCTCCCTTCCCTGAAATTTTAGAGGCCCCTCTGGAGAATTGTCTCCGCTTTCCTTTGCTCCAGGCCTGATTAAGCCTGTTTGCTGAAGGTACAGCTAACAAGCCCATGTCACTACATCCAGCGCCCCTGTGCCCCCCTAGGAAAGAGGTTAGGGTGGTTCAGCAAAGCCTAACAACGTAGAAGGAATTCGGTGGGAAAATGTCACTGGTCAGTCTAGGGCTGCACCGAGACAGGGCGGGTTTGCCTTTACAAAGGGGCTGAAAGAGTCACAGAAGCACATGGGCCGGGGTCTAAGGAGGGCGCATCACAAACCCGTTGTGGGGGCTGAGGCAGGGTGGGTGGGAAATTGCTCTTTAAAGGGCGGTTCGGGTAGCTGGATATTTCTCAATTCACAGGGACCCTCTCTATTTCCAAAGCCACGGGAAGTCCCCAAACAAGCACGGCAGTGTCTGAGCTGGGTCAGCAACTCCCCAGAGCCTGTTTCATTCAGGTGCCAAATGCCTTCTCTTTGAATGATCCCGAAATTATAACTCCTCTGCGCACCGCACCTCACCCCGCCTGCCAAGTTCCTCGTCTCGCGGGCACTGCCAGGTGAAAGTCTCCCCCCCTCCCCAAAATGGCTTTTAAAAGGGCTGAGCAGGCTCCTTCAGCGTTAATCATCTGAGGATCTGAGGGGGGTCAGTACCCTTTTGTAGAGCACCTCAGTCCACACGGGGAGCGCAGGACTAGCCAGGGAGCCCCCCAAGCCTGCTCGCCTCCCACGGGAACCTGGGCTGAAACCCCTTCCATGGCAGCCACTTGCGCCTGGAGGGGACACCAGACAGGAAGGAAGACACTGGAGAGGCAGCCCGCAAAGCCGAAGCGACAGCGCCCGGTCCAGCTTCCCAAAGCTAATCCCTCCGTGCCCCACTTTGGCCATTACTGCTCCATCCCTGCTGGGAAACACCTAACAATGCACTTTAGGAGAAGTACTGACCCCATAGGAACTTTCCTGACTCTGCTGCTCAGATGGGGGCGAGATCTCCAGGCCACGCCGAGCCCGAGTCACTTCGCTGGGAATTTTCAGCTCGTTTCACACCCAGGAAATCCCCAGGGCGAAGAGAAATTCTTCCTGCTCCTTTGCTGGGGGGCTCCTCGCGCGCCCGGGACACACAAACACGGATGCGGACAATGACACCGTATGGACAGTGTGTGGCACGTGTTTAATATTTCCATCACGGAGGTGAAGGCGGGTACAGAGGAGCTTATCCAGTCCTTAGCTTACCACGGAAAAGGAGAGTAAATCATTTCCGAGCTAGAAAAGAGGGGAAATGACCTCTGCTGTTCAGTCCGACGCGAAATTTAAGTCTGAGATGCATTTTAATACATTAAATTCAAAAATAAGGGTAAGATTTATATTACTGTATTTAGACTGCCAATAACTTAAAAATACAGCAAAATGTACATTCTTTATACATGTTCCATAGATGGTTCGTTTTGTATTTATTATACATTCTCGTTATGTTTAAAATAGCCAGGAAACACTTACAGGCCGGAGATAACTAGGGGGTTGTAAGAGGAAATTCTAATTATTGGGATGGCTCTATTTGTATAAGCAGACCTCCTGCCGCACCGGGATTTGGTATGGGATAAGATAGCGTAAATCTGTTATCCCTTACTTTAGTCTGGAAGGGGGAAACGGGACCAGGAATCATCTACAAAAGTACAGTTATAAATGTTACCCCTGAGGACAGAAACCAAAGCACACGGCAGAGAATTCAACTGGTTATTTACATTCATGAACTCAAGATTAAACCACTTTTGAAGAAAAAAGCAATAAGCCCTAACACTGAATGTATATAAAGTTTAGTTTTCCAGGTAGTTTTAAAGGGTAGAAAAAATCAGAAGATTTTTTTCGTACCTCCAGACTACAAAATTTGGCATACAAAATTATGTGCCGATCGCTTTAAGGCTAATATACAATTACTAAAAAGAAAATGATAGGCAACATCTGAAATGCAAGTATTTTAAGGTTTAAAAATATTAAATTATGATTTTTTTTCGAAAAACGCCAATTAAAGGATTATAGCAAAACTTTTTCAAGTAATTTCTAACTGAAGCAAAAATCCGTATGTAACAGCTACCAATTCTAAGCAATGTATTTACAGTTCAGCTGTTGCATGTTCAGTATGAGTGACCAGCTTTTTATTTTACAGTCCCAATTACGCCATTTGTTTACAATATATAAAATAGTATTCAATTCAATTCGTTAAAATACATACAAAGTATTGTTTGCTGCAGTCTTCCTATATGAGCCACCTCTACACATTTTCCTTTATTCAAACGAAAGTCCGAATCTCCAGCGCTGCCTGTTATGTAGAAACAGTGGCCAAGAAATACATCTCGGTAGGATGAGACACAAGAGACCTAACAGGTCTATATGTGCTGGGACATACCGTTCACTAAACTTCGAAGTTGTTTTACTACTGTCTCTATTAGCTTCTGCTTGTCGCGATCATTCTTCCTGAACTGTGCAAAAATATTGTTCTTTTTGCTAGAGTCTTTCATTCTGGGAAAAAAAAAAGTAGAAGACATAGGCATGTTCGAAATGCAATCAGCGAGAGAAAATCGGACGGGCTAAAATAAATTCAGCACTACGTTTTCTATTTTAGATGTGTTCTCTTTGCATTAACAAGAGCTAAGAGATTACAAAAAAAATCTTTTGGGGGTCCCTTTTACTGCCTCGCTGTGTTTTTAGAGTAAATCCCAGGCATTCAGACCCAGTCTTAACAAATACTACTTAAAAAACGTTTAAAATCATTTAGCTAAACATTATATAAACAGGAAACATAACACTAAAATTACATTTGCAAATGAACAAAACTGAAGGTTGTTTAGATTCTTCTCCATCTGGTTCCATTTTTTAGTTTATTCTGAATGAAATGGTATGTCATCATTCATTGAAAAATTATCCTAAGTCTTTTTATTGCTAAACTTAAAATGAAATATAATGGTGATTTAAAAACGAAATACTGACAATTAATGTCTAAATAAAAAAGATGGCATATAGATAACATGATATGGAAATACATACATACCCTTTATGCACTCTGCAAAACATGCATTCATTGCGGAGAAAGGAAACAAAATCAGATAACATATTTAACTAAGAAGATATTTATGATTCGGATATATACAGGAAATTGACGATTTCTTTCTAGTCAAAATGTATCTATGCGGTCCTTTCAGTCTGTTTCTCAAATCTAAATATCTACTATAGCTTCAAATATGAGAATGTGCAGCACATAGATTTAACACCGAGAGTTTTAAATGCTTTATTTGACAAAGTGACAACTCGGTAGGGGGGAACCACGGTGTTAGTGTATTGAGCTACAAGGCACCGGAAAAGTTTGAATGAGTCTGTGAGCTTTGAACACATTTTGGGACCTAACTCTTGTTCAGTGGTGTTTGGGGTTTAATTTCCTAACTCGAGATACCTGAATTTTCCCTTTGGGCACAGCAACGCTGGGCAGATCGCGTTACAATCAGTGTAACATAGTATGGATTCATAAAACACAGTAGCAGTTGGCACTGACATCGCTATTTAACACTGGGACACAGAACAAACTGAAACGCTCATTTCTAGATTCAGTTGTATGAAAAGAGCCTGACAGCGTAACAGAGCTAGCGCTCTGCTGTCCAGGTTAACACGATCGGTATCTTTATGGTACAGACTATGCTAATCTTAAAGGCAAGGAAAAAGGGACCCCTCCCCCCAAAGTGCTTGCGCTACATACTCACTTCTCCAGGAGGGTAAGGGCAGTGCTTGGATTTACTCGTAAGTACTTAGAAGTAGGTTGACCATAATCAGCTAGGTAGGTTGACCAGTCCCACACCATGAAAAGGTCCAGTAGCTATATGAGAAGACAGAAAGACAAGATGTAGATCCTCTGTTAAGGTTAGGCCTATGCTTGTGTCTCCTCGCGTGCTGCAGAGGGGAGAATGGTGCTTTTTAAGACAGGTCCATGAAACAATCTGACCAGCCCAGTGGTGTTTGCAAAGCAGTTCTCACATCATTTGCATTTACACGGAAACCTTCTGCACAAGTCACTTACAAGTCTCCCTCAGAAATAAATAATTAAAAGCGAAGGATTAGGCTGCAAACACCTTAACTGTTTAACCATTTAATTTCGCCTAAGGAATATTTCATTTCACTGGCGTGGTTGGCTCTACTTTAGGTTTTCTTGGTCTTCCGGAAATAAACCAACCTAGCAGGAGAGTGTTAGTGTTTTAAGCTTCCCATTTTGCGGGCCCTTCAGAACATTTTACCTTTGAAAGAGAGTTTGCAGCTCTACTTTTTTTTCCGCAGTAATTTAAACCAGAGGTTCAGATAATCTTAATTAAGTGCATTAAACAACCCCCGCTGGATTCTCCATGGTGACTGATCCTCCCCGGGATTGAAAAAGGGCGGCTTCAAGATTCTGCTTGTTAGCCCTGGGAGCTCTCTTAGTCCAAACAAAAATAAAACAAATGGAAAAAAAACAGGCTCTGTGTTCGGTAGCTTTTTAAAATCGAGTATTTGCTTTATAATCTCCCGTCAGAGCTGTTGTCAAATATACAAGTAATCTTTTAAAAGCTAATGTGAGATCTAAACTAAAGCAGCAACCCCTTTATCCAATTTTAAAACCATAATCCCCTTTAAGCCAGTTAAAACCCACTTCCTATCCACGTTTTAATTGTTTCAAACAGCTAAATACTTTACTGCCGTCAGTTCGGCTTCCTATGCCTGAGCTTTGTTGTTTTCATTTCCCTTGGAAGCAAGGAGTTGTTGTGGCGTTTGTTTTGTTTTTGCTTCTTTAAGCAACACAGAGGGCAAAAGAGCACTTCCATGATTTATTGGCGCGAGCCAATCTGTAATTGCCCACTTGACTGGCTCTGTAATGATGGGAAACGGGAGAATCCTCCGGTAGTGCCCGCCACACTGCGATGTGAACTTAAAGATACCCAGGCCGCCTTCCAAAGCAAAGGAGGCAGGGCCCGGCCTGGGACTGTAGCTCCAGGCGACCCCGAAGTTGCTGGCAATTACACTCCCTACCTCGCCCTGCTTGAGTCAGATACAAATGGCGCAAACCCCAGTTTCCCAGGCCCATTCCACTTCCCCCCTGGCTACCTGGGAAACAAAGGACAAACCCCGCCGGGGAGGATGATTTTTCAGGCCTCGTTCAGGCAAACCCCCAATTGACATCAATGGGAGTTTTGCCTGAGTCTGCTCAGGAGCTTACTCAGTCCAGACAAACGAAGCATCTTCGCAAAGGCAAGGCGGGTGCCCTGCCGGCTGCTCCGTAGGGGGAAAGCATCTGAAGGGAGGCCGCGCTGCAAGCAGAGCGAGCCGGACCGTCCCGCGGAGGGGACGGGGCCGCCGGCTGGAGAGCCCCGGCCGAGCGCTGCACAGGGGCGCGTCCAGCAGCGGCTGCCATTGGGTGCTCTGGTGACCAGGCCACCCCGACACCACGCTCCCTGGGCGGAGGGCCGGCCGGAGCACGGGCACCTGCCTTCATGCCCGGCCCCAACCCTGCGTGGTCGGGGAAGCCGCGGGAAGCGCTGCCGCTCGCGTCCGGGGCAGGGCTCTGGGCTCCGAGGACCAGGCGCGGGCAAGGGGCGGGCCGGGCCAGGCTGTGGCGGGTTCCAAACAAACGCGGCCGCCGCTTTGCGAATCACCCCGGGACCAGGCGCTCGCCCAGAGGCTCAGCAGAGCCCGGCGCTGACCGACTGGACCCGCCGAGAGCCGCGGCGCTGCGAGCCTTTCCCTCGGCCGCAGAAAGGCGGCTCCCTAGCGATTTGCGGCTGCAAGCGCCCCCCAGTCCTCCCGGGCAGGGCGAGGCGGGCAAGCCCCGCAGGTCGGATGGACCGGATCGAGTATTTTATTCTTTGAAACGGACCCTACAACGCAAACACCCAGCAGGCGGGGCCGGGGCCGCTGGCAGGAGACATCTGCCCCGAGTCTGTTACTGAGCAGAACGCAACGCCCTCAAGTTCACGTGAAAAACTAGATTCAGGCCATAATTACAAAATCCATAAGAAAACAACACGAGCCTGTGCTTCCTCGACCCCCACATTTACCACCCTGCACTCAGGGATGAAAATCTTGGCTATTTTCCGCAGTCGGATCGTATCTCTCAGGCGGCATTAGGCTTTGCTAGCTCATCCCGCAGCTTTAAGACAAAGTTCATTTTTGGTACACCCTCCTTTCCCCACCCGTGCATCATTTGCTTAGGGGCCCCAACATTGCCTTGACAGAAGTTCTCTGGGAGTGGATGTGAACAGGAAATAAAACACTTCTAACACTCTCTCAAAAGTAGCTTATTGAGTCAACTACAGCAGCTTGTGTTCTGTTTTAAAATCCTGTATTTTCCCCCAATGGTTCCTATTAGCGTAATTCAGTGCTCACTAGTCCTAGGAAAGGGTCAGCCAACAGGAATCCAATTTCTTCTTTCCATCCCCAGCATCCTCAAGCCCTTCTGATATTCAGTCTTTGCTGCAGAATAATTTTGAAAACAATTCCTGGTTTCAAGCAGGGGTCAGCTACCCTGATACAAGTAGTGGGTTGTAGTCAGACTTTGAACCAGTTCAGCACACCATAGCTCAAATCTGCACTGTAGACAAGGTCTCAAACCAAACTCTGTGGAAGTAGGTTTGGTGTAACAACATAAAATAACCATCATAACAACAACAACAACAACCATAATGACAAATGTTTAAAATCTTTTCCAGAATTTGCTTTGGGGAACAAACTTCCAATTCTCTGTTCTCATTCCTCCTTTTACTCTCTGCTTTCCACTTACAGAAAAAAAAATCACCCAATCACTGGTCTGGGCTTGTTACAATATTAAAACATATCCTTCAACAGAAAAATAATCCACCATAGTTGATTTCTCATACTATTTCCAGCAAAGAATACATACCAATCAAGGTCAGATGATGGAAGTAAAGTAATGGGATAACTAACTTCACCAAAGCAGACTATATTATTGACAGGATGTCAAGTTTTGAAAATCAAATGATGGCACAAGGGAAGATTGTAGAGCAGAGCCAAGAAAAGGCTGAATAATACAATCTCTCATTTGCTAGACCTTATTTTAGCATATTCCAGACTAAAATTTCCTCTATACAATTTCCTCTCTAAAATACACCATCTGGGAACCAAGTTCCTACAACAAAGGGCTTCCCCATCTATCTGGAGTGAACATTACCCAAATAAAAGACTAGTGTGACAATTCTGGTGGCTGTTTACTCCGAAACTCACTTCAGATCATTAAAATATTTTAAAATTAAGTTCTGTTACAATAACTAGCCTGGACAAAACTAAATCATGGTTGTTTTCATTTTTTTCAAAAAGGTAGCCAGATGGGGGTATGTTTAAGCTGGTTTAAGGAGGCTATGTAAGTATGACAAGCTGCTAGCAATAGTATTACAAAAATGCCCAAAGTCCCCAACCGATATCAGGGATCACTAGAGTGGGTTCTGTGCAAACACAGTGAAAGGCAGGCTGGGCCCACCCTGAACAGTTACATGATACATATTTAAATTTGGGAACCCAAGTCCTTTTTTAAAGTCTTGATATATTAATGAATTAATAACTAAGACATAAATTGCCACTATGTATCACAAAAGGTGAAATCGTGACATTTAAAATTAATTTTTAAAAATCAGTTATATTAATTATATTGTTACATAAAATAAAGAATAAATTTTACTTACATTTAATCAATTATGCTTGAATTAATATTAAAATATTAATGTTTGTTATACTTCTTCATAGATAGATGTATAATGGATTTGTGACGTATTTATTGATCTGTTGCCTCAAACTTCTCTAGGGAGCATTACAAGCCACAATAATGTCCATGAGTGATTTTATGTTTAAATTTTTCATTTAAGTGAAAGTTGTGTAAAAACCAAGGACTGGAATTTATTTCTTATTGGTTGCATAACCAGATATAGTTAAAACACACTTTACTCCTGCTCAGGGTCAAATGCCAATTTGAGCATATACTCACACTGTTTAACTCAAAAGCTGATTATTTAAGTTGGCAGCATAACATTACTCTTTAGTCAAGCAATGCATTCTTTGGAGAGCCTCCATGATAAACACAGAAGATGCAGGTCTTTTTGAAAGGCAGTGGAATATCTGCCCACAGAACTGTCCCTGGGATATGGTGAATCAGTTTCAAGTGGAGTTCCCCAAGGATTGGTTTTAGGGCTGGTTTCATTCAACATCTTCATTAATGACCTGGTTGAGGGGATGGATTGCACCCTTAGCAAGTTTGCGGATGACACCAGGGCTATGTCTATATACTCGCGGCTTCTTGCACAAGAACATCTTGCGCAAGGGTTCTTGTGCAAGAAGCCTTGTGCAAGAAAACGTCCACACTGCCACGTGCGTGCTGTGCTTTTGCCCAAGAGCTCCTATAGCAGTGTGGATGTTGTCTTGCGCAAGAAAGCTCCAATGGTCATTTTAGCCATAGGGCTTTCTTGTGCAAGAAATCCCTGCTGAGCGTCCACACTGCCCTCTTGCGCAAGAGCTCCTGTGCAAGAGGGCTTACACCTGTTAAAAAAGAGCATAGCTTTTGCGCAAGAAGCCCTCTCTTACCACGCCGTACTGTAAATTTCCTTGCATAAGAGTGGGCGGGCAGTGTAGACGCTCTGAGGATTCTTGCGTAAGAATGGCCATACTTGCGCAAGGAGCCGCGAGTGTAGACATAGCCTAAGTTAGGGTGAAAGGTAGATACGCTGGAGGGTAGAGATAGAGTCCAGAGTGACCTAGACAGATTAGAGGATTGTGCCACAAGAAATGTGATGAGGTTCAACAAGGACAAGTACAGAGTCCTGCACTTGGGATGGAAGAATCCCAAGCATTGTTTCAGGCTAGGGTAGGACTGGCTAGATAGCAGTTCAGCAGAAAAGGACCTGGGGATTACAGCGGATGAGAAGCTGGACATGAGTCAACAGTGTGCCCTTGTAGCCAAGGTTAATGGCACATTAGGGTGCATTAGGAGGAGCATTGCCTGCAGATCTAGATAAGTGATTATTCTCCTTCATTCAGCACTAGTGAGGCCACATCTAGAGTACAGCATCTAATTCTGGGCCCCCCACTACAGAAAGGATGTGGATGCACTGGAGAAAATCCAGCAGAGGGTGACCAAAATGATTAGGGGATGGAGCACTTGACCTACAAGGAGAGGCTGAGGGATGTGGGCTTATCTAGCCTGCAGAAGAGAGGAATGAGGGGGGATTTGATATCAGCCTTCAACTTTCTGAAGGAAGGTTCCAAAGAGGATGGAGAGAGGCTGTTCTCAGTAGTGACGGATGGCAGAACAAGGAGCAATGGTCTCAAGTTACAGTGGGGAAGTTCTGGGCTGGATATTAGGAAAAAACTATTTCACTAGGAGGGTGGTGAAGCACTGGAATGGGTTACTTAGGGAGTGGGTGGAATCTCCATCCCTAGAGGTTTTTAAATCCTAGCTTGACAAAGCCCTGGCTGAGATGATTTAATTGGGGTTGGTCCTGTATTGGATAGGGGGCTGGACTCAATGACCTCCTGAGGTCTCTTCTCGCCCGATGATTCTATGAATCTGGGTGACCACTCTGGGCCCCACACTCTGGGGGACCTTGCAGGCTGATGCGACTATTCAGTCCTGGTAGTGACAGATTTGTCACTTCTGCCCCAGGCACTGCTGCCCCTTAGGAACAGTTCTGAGGTATCCAACTCAGCTTACATGAAGAGAGAGCTCTCTGGGCAATGCGTGAGAAGAGCTGCCTGTGAATGAAATCCAAAAAAAGCTAGCACACTAGGTGGCAGGGTTTCCAACTGTCTAATGGAACAAACCCCCAAACCCTTGCCTTACTCCTTTCCCAAGCTCCCACCCCTATGCTGAGTCTCCCATCCCACTTACTTCAGCTCCCTTCCCTGTCAGTTATCTCCACTCACCCACACACACTTTTACTGCCCTGGGGCAAGGGGCTGAGGCGTGGGCTCTGGGAGGGAGTTTGGGTATGGGAAGGGGCTCCAGGCCGAGCCTGGGTATGTGGCTGGGGTGCAGAATGGCATGCAGGGTGTGGGAGGGTGTTTGAGTGCAGGAGGGGTGTGGGAAGTTGTTTGGAGTGCAAGAGGGGGTGCAGGTTCTGGAAGGCAGTTTGGGTGTGGGAAAGGGCTCTGGCCTGAGCCTGGGGCAGGTGGTTGGAGTGCATTGTGGGTGAGGGGCTGGGCTCCAGGAGGGAGTTTGGGTACGGAATGTGGATTCTAGGTGCAGTAAGAGTGGAGGCACTTACCTTGAGTGGCTCCCAAAAGTGATTAGTATGTCCCTTTTGGCAATGGCTTCTAGGCTGGGGGAGCAGTGAACTCTGCATGCTGCCCATCAGCAAGCACTGCCTCTCTTCACAGGCACTGCCCCTGCAGCTCCCATTGGCTGCAGTTCCAGCCAAGAGGAGCTGCAGAGTTGGTGCTTGGAATGGGGACAATATGTGGAGAGTGGAGACCCTCTGTCCCCTTCCCCACTGCTGCAGGGTTTCCAGGAGCAGAATGGAGCGAAGGTGGGCAGGAAGTCTACCTTAGCCCCATTGTACTGCAGGACTGTTAGTTCCCCAAATCTCCTGGTTTGGCTGCAGTAGCTTTTGATTCCTACAGACTCTCAGCAAAACCAGAAGGACTGGCAACTCGGCAGAGGTGTGGAGCTACCCAAGCTAGTCAAAGGATGAGGTTGAGGAGAGGAGTGTGTGCTAAACCCCAATCTTTTCTTGGAGACAGGCATCTAAATTTAGGTTGCAGGGAAGTGCCTACTTCTGCTTAGTGATCCATGAACGGGAACCCACTGCCTGGAGTCAGGTGGCTTAGGCACCTTTGGAGTTTCTTGTGGGACCAAATTAGGCACTTCACACAATCAACCTGATCCAGTAAGCATGCTGAGAGGCTGCCTACAAGATGAGGTGCCACACCTGCCTTGTCTTGGTTTGTGACTTGCTCTGGGGCTCAGGCAGAAGGCGGGTGTCTAGATGCCTAGAGGGGGCAGCAGTATAAATGCTCACAGGCAGAAACCTAGGTGCTTAAAGGACTTGAACTCTGAAAACTGCGTGAATTTAAGTGCCTACAGGAGTGATTACCAACCCATTGACCACAAGTGACAGGTTGATTTTCGAGACTCTCCTAGCAGATCACAGTCTCTGGTAGGAAGGCAGGCTTGGCATTAAGCAGAGCTCCATAGCCAACAGCATGTGTTCAGGTTCCCCTCCCTTCATGTTGCTTTCTCTTGCAGCTGCGCCTGGAAAGGACCCACCTCCTGGCTGTGCTGAGTGGGGATGGGGCTCTGATGTCAGGGCAGGCCTGCCGAGAGAGGGGACAAAGAGGACAACTGTCTTAGGGCCTGGCAATTCTAAAGGGCCTGGGGCTCCTTGCTACCGAGACTGAGGCAGTGATGATACCCAGAGCCATGGGCCCTTTAAATCACTGCTAGAGCACCACACAATGAGCTCCAGGCAATTCTAAAGGCCGGGTGCCCAGCATGGCATGCTCTGGGCATCACTGAGGACTGGCTCCTCTGGCCCT
Organism: Pelodiscus sinensis; assembly: GCF_049634645.1. Lineage (NCBI taxonomy): Eukaryota > Metazoa > Chordata > Testudines > Trionychidae > Pelodiscus > Pelodiscus sinensis. Next base: position 42,342,957 of record NC_134718.1, read on the forward strand.
GTCCTTTCTGCCCAAGGCCCCATCCCTTTCAGGAATGCACCCCACACACCTTGCCAGAGCCCGGCATGGCTGTCGGCTCCGCTGTATTAGGGTGTCCCCCTGGATCTGCCCCCATCTCCATAAAACAGAGAGGAGGGAGGCCAGCCTGACTGGCTCAGACTCCGAACACATTCTGAGCACAACACAAACTGTCTGCATTTCTTGAAGAGACAGTGCGCTCTTCCTGGGATTTCCTCAGCAGCCAGCTCAACCGATCTCTCTCAGGTGTGCCCTCGTATGCGCCCACTCTCTCTCTTCCCTGTTCCCGCCTCCTCTTGCCTCCAGACCCCATGTCTGCAGGGGATAGGAGACAGCCTGAGTCCGGACAGGAGGACTGGGAGCTGCTGTGGTGTTAGGTCTACTCTGAAAGAGGAATGCCAGAGGCGGTGCACTATTTCTGAGCTTTCTCCAGCAAGCAGCTTGCTCTCTCTGGGTTACTCACACACATACACAGTCTCTTCCATATCACCTCCCAACACATACTTGTATTATTATTGTTGTCACTGCTTGGTACTTCCTGCATTGCACATACATTTTCGGTAATTTTATTCTTTCGAAGTATTCTGATTGGTCTGTGCATTTCATACATTTTATTTCTCTTACACTTAAATTTAATTCTATGAATGGTAAGTTCTAGAATCCTGGCTGGAGTAATTATCCATATGGTAACTTTAAAAAATATATACATTATATCTAGTTTTCTTGTTTCTATTGGTAGTGCCCATTGGCCAGGAACGCATAATTGCAGCCAATGGGAGATGAGGGGGCGGTGCCAGCAGAGAGGGGGAGTGCTCACAACCATGTGCCCCCCACCACCAGGCGCCAAAGGGTCTTGCTGGTCCCTTCTGGGAGTAAGCTGGGTCTGAGGCAGGCAGGCATCCTGCCTTAGCCCTACTTTGCCAACTGGAATCTGCTTGTAATAAGTGCTGCCCAGCGAGAGTTCACCCCACCTTTAGCCTCCTCCCAGAACCAGCACACCGCCCCTCATCCCCTCCTGCAGCTGAACCCCTAAGCCCCATCTCAGAGCCCTCATGCTCTCCTGAACCCCAACCCATTGCCTCAGCCCTGTGAAAATGGGTGATGGTGGGGGTCAGCGAGTGGCAGAGAGAGGGGGGATGAAGTAAGCAGGGCAAGGCTTTGAGGATGAGGCAGGGCATCGGGGAAGGAGCAGGGGAGATCCTGGGTTACCCTTAAATCAGGGGTGGGCAAAAGGGCCTCTGTGGGCCAGATTCAGCCCGCCAAGCAGGTTAATCTGGCCTGTGGAGGCTCTGCCATTCCCCCCGCCCCCAGGCCAATTAGGGTCTGGGGGGTGCAAAGCTTCCTCTCACCCCGCCAGGAGCACGCAGTGCTTTGAAGCGACAATCAGAGTCTGGGGGCGCGGGAGCAGTGCAAAGCTTCCTTTGCCCTGCCTCGGCCCTGCGAGGAGCATGCGGCACTTCAAAGTGCCATGCACTCCTCGCAGGGTGGGAGGAGGCTTCGTATACTCCCCCACCACCAGGCCATGATTGACCTGGGGTGCGGGAGTGTGCAAAGCCTCTTTCCGCCCTGCCAGGGGCATGGGTGCCTAGTGGGAAGGGGGGGACAAAAGGGCTCCCCCACCCCCAGACAAATCATGGTCTGTAGATGGGGAAGCCCAGAAGCATCCTTGTCCTGACTCTTCCAGTTTAGGCCCCGTCCCTTCTGGGGCAGCCTGTTTGAAGTGGCCCCCGGCCAAAAATTATTGCCCACCCCTCCCTTAAATTCAGAAAGTGACCTCGGGCACAAAAAGGCTGGAGACCACTGGCCTACAGGGGTCAGTGAGACTTTTGTGGATTGAGAGTCTGGAATGTAGTCACCTAAACTGCATATAAAGTGCCTAAATCTGGAGTTTAGGTATATAAGTACCTTCGTGGATTCCAACCAACTGCCTCGGAGGGTCGAATAGGTGAGTTTTTGAAGCAGCTAGATCCCAGTACTTTAAGGATTTTGTAGATTAAAACTAAACTTTGACTTCTATTCTGAAGCAGATTGGCAATCAGTGGAGTTTGTGAAGCCCAGATTATGGTCAGACCAGCCTTTGATGCATGGTAGGCTTGCTTCTGCATGTTTGTTTTTACTTACTTTTATAAGTGCCCAGAGGCCCTCATCTGTACTGGAGCCCCACTGTGATGAATGCTATAAAAGCTATAATAAAAGACAGTCTCTATGCCAAAGAGTTTACAGTCCAAAGGGGGATGAGATGCCACAAGTAGATGGAGAATCAAGGTGGAGAAAGGAAGGACAAGGATAATAACAATAAGGACACATATTAGCCAACAGTACAATCTAGAGATTTTGCCTTCTTAATAACATAAGCAAACAAGATATATTAATAACACATTAGTATCTCTCCTGTCTGCTTCTAACAAGTAGGCATTTTACCATGGGCATCACAACAGAGGTGATTCTTAAGAGACCCATTTCAGCCTTCTCTGAGTGATTGTTTTTGCCCCAGTGAGCTATTATAATCTAATCTGTGGCTAGGACCATGTTAGAAAGAATATGGCTCAGTCTGCTGTCCACTCAAAGGTAGAAGGTAGCATTCCTTATCATTATTGTAATCTGTAGCGAACCTGCATTCATGCTGAGTTTAGAATGACCTTGAGGCTTTATGTCACTTTGACAATTTGTAGTCTAAAGCCCTTGGACATTGATGAGGTCAGAGTTTTAAAGTGCTAAGTGATGATGGTACCATCATCTTAGTCTTTCCTACAGACAATTTCTCTTGCTTTAGCTGCTGATTGCTTCCAGGCACTTCATCTTAGTGATAGCGAAGGCCCGGTTGGAAGATTAGGGCCCAATTAAGAAGGCAAACATGCTCATATTCCTAAAAACAGGCTGCATGCACATATTTCCCACCCAAAAGTCTTATTTTCCTTGTCTAGTGTCAAGCTCTTGTCATAGTGCCCACCCTGTGCTCTCTAAACTTGTTTCAAGATACATAGAGGATACAACTGCAATAGTCCATCAGTTAGGGTACTAACATAAGCTTTGGGATACGTGGTTTCAAGTCCCTGCTCTATCACTGACTTCCTCTGTGACCCTGAGCAAATCAGTTAGTCTCTGTATGCCTCAGTTTCTTATTGTAAAAAATTGAGATAATACTCCCCCTCCTCTCAGGAGTGTTATGAGAATAAATATGTAACAGATTGTGAGGTGCTTGTATACTATGGAGACAGATAAAAACTGGAGTATCAGTAAAGGGAGTGTTAGGTGCTAGTTCAGTACTCCCATGGTTTTAACATGGTCAAATGGCTACACAGCAGCCAACTCATCCTGATAAGTTTATTGAGCTACAGCTGCTACCACTACATTGTGGCAGAGAACCACGAAGGACCTACAATCAAATGACACATGCCATCCAATCATAACTCTCCTCCTGATGAGGTTCGGGGCGACAGTGTAATAACTATGCACTGCTGCTACAGTAAGTTGGACATAAGGATAGAATTTGCTGAAGGCTGGACGGGTGTTGTGTACAATTCCATCCCTGTGCATTTTGCCCCACTCACAGCTACATGTATTGTTGTGACATACTGCTATATATAAAGGGGTTTGACAGCATGTACTGTACAACGTGCGTGGGCAAAAACTGCCTGGTGTGCAATTTTTTGGCTCCGTGTTCTGGCCATTCATGTCACCAGCATCTGATTTGCTATTTGGCAAATATACTGTCAAAGCAGACAGTTTGTTAGGGACAAGAGCTAGCTAACAGCCAACACACTAGCAGGGCAGATAGCTGATTTCAGCAGCATAAGATGAAAGAAAATGTATCTTCATATCAACCCTTATCCAGCTCTTAAGACTCCTTCAAGCATATGGCCAGGAGTACATGGGCACTGCACAGGTTCCAGACTTAGATTGTCATTCAACTTTTACTTCCTTGTGCATGACAATCACTACTTCTCTTGCAAAAAAGCATGAAATTTGGTTCCTTTTTTTAAACTCTTGACTATTTAGATGCCTCTTCCTCTTACAATATGACAGATACAAAGATAGGCACATCATTGAATGATGGATGTGTTTTTACCTGGGGGATGGTCTGGAGCATAAACTATCTCCATAATCTAAACAAAAACAATAACAGCAATTTCATGAGTACTGTAGACTTTATGGCATTTTACTCACTTTTTGAAACATGCAGCTGACAGCTCTCCACTAGCCTATGCAGTATTTCACAGAAAAGCATAGGAATTTATATGCAATGAATTAACTACAGGGAGGGTCCTCTTGTATTTACAGAGTGGAAACATATTGAGACTTACATCTACAATATCTATTAAGAAACAGAATTACACTACATCTTTTTCTCAATTCATAAATACATCTATATAAAGATAAGATGTCACGAAATTCTGACATTTGCTTGCTTCTTCAATAAAAAAACAAGATGAAAAAGAACAAGACTTTTCCTATATTAGCTATTGTTTGTTCACAATAGGACGCTTATTAAAATGATCTTTTAATGTGACAGATTAGGGGCATGCAAAACCACAATAAGAATAAAGATGAAACATGTGTTGAAGTTATGCAATCACCAAGATGCCTCACCAAAGTAAAGATATAATGGCAATACTCTTTTTGGATTTGGTTTAAGATGTTGACATGACTCATAATACAGCAGATGTAATATGTTAAATATGCTAAATTGCACTGAAATAAAGGAGGTTTGTAATCCCTGGGGATTTAAATCCGGTAATAATATTAACAAGGGACAGGACAAAATGTATTGAGGGCAAGTCTAATCACAAAAAGGCTAATTCTGCCAAAAATGGAAACCAACTAAAATATAATTGTTAATTGCCATATAGGTTTAAGTGATCCCACCCAGTGCTTTCTAAATTATGGGACACAAGTCTATTGAGAATTTGCTGGTCACCTGATCTTACAGCTCTCCTTGCTTCCAGCTGCCACAGCACATGTAAGACAACTAAGATAACATGCAGTATTTTCTTAGTGCTACTTTCTCCACTAAAGTAGCTTCTGTAGTTGCTACAGGAACATTATATAATTATGACTGGAAGAGTGGTTGTATAATAGTGAATGGACCACAGTGGTAGGCATAAGAATAAGAGAAATAAATGCATGTAATTAAAGATGTCAGAAGGAAATTAAGTGTTATTTTTCAATCTGTTTATGAAGTACCAGCTAAATACAGTTAACAAGAACTTAAAATATAAATAGTTGTATATAGTCAGATTTCTAGTGTTGAATATTCACATACACACTGGGCTATGATAAGTAATACAGGTGACACCCAACTTATGACTGCCCGACCTGCGATCCCCCACATTTATGACCTGTTTTTCATGCGAGATAGCTCCTAAATCCCTCCAATTTACATCCACAGCTTGCATTTACGACGGCATACGATGAAGACTCCACGTGTCATCACAAAACAGGAAATGCCCAAGGTCAGTCAGACTCGCCAGTCTGTAGCTGCTGCCTGAAGTGAGCGTCTCTCTGCCATATCGGTTCACCATGAGAATAAGGAAAAGTGATGCAGAGAGTGGAAAATCGACCAAGAAGCCCAGGAAAGCCCTTACTTTGGAAATCAAACATGAAATTTTGAAGCTTCACGATTCGGGCATGAAAGTGTATGAATTAGGTAATAAATTTGAATTGTCTCATTCAACTGTGAGCATGATTTTGAAGGACAAGATTAAATATCTATGAAAGTGAAGAGTGCAAAGCCAATGCAAACAACACTGATTAGAAAACGTGATGGGCTCATTCCCAAGATGGAAAAACTTTTAATTTTGTGGATAAATGATCAGATGCAGCGCCTCCATATGCCTCTCAATCAAGCAATGATTTCGGCTAAGGCTAAACATCTCTTTGAGGAGCTTAAGAATAAACATGGTGAAACATCCAAGGACGATTCTTTCAACACTAGCAAGGGTTGGTTTGACTGCTTTAAGAAGAGAGCTGGTTGGTTTAACATTCAAGTCCAGGGAGAAGTAGCCAGTGCCGACATGGAAGCAGCGAAGGATTTTCCACAGAAGTTAGCCAAAATTATCGAAGAGGAAGGCTATTGTTCTCGGCAGGTGTTCAACATCGACAAAAATGGACTTTATTAGAAGAAAATGCAATTGAGCCCAACTGTGATGAATGCCATTGAGCCTCATTTCTACATCGCAAAGGAAAAAAAGTCAATGCCTGGATTCAAAGCAGCTAAAGATTGATTGACTTTGTGGTTGGGGGCTAATGCTGCAGGGGACTGCAAATTGAAACCAATGCTTGCTTGTCTACCGTACTGAGAAACCAAGGGGGCATAAGGGTTGGGTAAAGGGAACCCTTCCGGTCATTTGGAAATCAAACTCCAAAGGTTGGGTGATTGCATCTCTTTTTGAAGATTGGTTCAGCTATAATTTTGTTCCTGAGGTCCAAAAACATTGTGCTGAAAATGACCTTCCATTTAAAGCGCTGCTCATATTGGACAATATTCCAGGCCATCCCAGAATTCTTCAACAAGCTAATCCAAACATCAAGATTGTTTTCTTGACCCCTAACATAACTGCATTGCTTCAACCAATGGATTAGGGGGTCATCAATTCGTTCAAGGCTTATTATCTTGGAGGGACTTTCAAGAGGCTGGTAGAAGCAGTTGACAAAGAAGGCGGACCAACAATCAAAGAATTCTGGAAGTCTTTCAATTTTTTGAATGCTGTGAAAATCATTAAAGAAGCCTGGAATGCAGTCACCAAAACCGACCTCAGAGAAGTTTGGAAGAAGCTCTGCCCTGAATTTGTTCAGGATTTTGAAGACTTACAAAATCCTTTAGCACAAGTCCCTGGATCTGTGGTCGAGATGGCAAAATCGACTGGATCTTGAAGTCTCTCCTGAAGATATAACTGAGATGTTGGATTCTCATGCTCAGAAGCTCACCAATGAAGATCATTTGGAAATCGAAGAAGAGGTTTGGTCACTGAATCATTTGGTCAATCATTTGGTCACTGAAGAAGAGGTTACCGTTGAGACTACCTCCCCCCCAAGCATTTACCATTCAAAGACTTTCGGCGGTGTTCAAGGGTCTCGAGTCAGCGCTGAAAATTTTTGAGAAAGATGATCCTCATTTAAAACGCATTTCGAAGGTCATTTTAACAATTAAGAATGCCTACGCTTGCTACAGGGAGATTTTCTATGAAAATAAGGCATCTTCAGTCCAAACCTCATTGGATTCCTATTTTAAGAAGCCTCAGGCAGTCCAGTCCATTGAGAAAAGCCCCCCAGAAACTAACTTTGTCTCAACCAAGCTCCCCCAATCTAGCCCTCCTCCTCTTGGATGAAGTTTAGATTTTGACGATCCAGATGACCCAGAGGCAGTCCCAGTCCCTCCTCTTCTGCTTTTCTCCAATTGAAGGAGATGAAAGTATTTTCTGTGCTTTATTTTCATACTGAATGTTTGTTTTAAGTAAATAAACATTTGTAAAGGAATATATTAGTGTTTTATTTACTTTTCCTCCATTTTCATAGTCAATTTTGCTATTTTTAGGGTATGAAATGGGTTTCCGGGAATGGAACTGCCGTTTATAACATTGTGCTTATGGGAAATAAGGGTTTGACATACAACGGTTTGACTTGTGACGGTCCTCCAGGAACCAATTAGGTTGTAAGTAATCACCTGTATCTGATTTCCTTTTAAAAGTATAATGTGAAATTTGTTCATATAGAATGTAAATTTATCTTCTCATAGACAACATGCATAGCAATCCTTCAAACTGAATGAGTCCTTCCTTTCTCCAGCTTGGAGGTAATGCAGAGCTGTAACTGGCAGCTTCCTTCCATTCACCAGTATCATGCATACTTGAGGATCCACTCTCTCTACATCTTATCAGAACAGACTTGACACAAAGCTGACAGATATGGTCAGACATACAAAGATACCAATGTTCATTTACTTTGACTTGAGGAAGATCTTGCTGTAAATGCTTTATCCCAAGCTTTTCTCCTGTAACCTTCATGCAAAACAAGAATGGGCCAAAACAGCAAGTCTCACAACATTTGATAAGGGAATTTTCCAGGTAAGCAGAACAAATATATAAGAGAAATATCAAGCTAGAGCATATTTGTCAGCCCCTTAGTCTGTGACATAACTAACAAGAAGGAGGAAAAGAGGAAAGCACAGAAACAACTCCCCATATAATTGCATTAGAAAGGAGGAAGAGAAAAGGAAAAGTTCCATGTCCAGAGAGAGAAACTAACAAAAACATTATACAATTATAAAATGTCAGTAACTATGTTTGCCACTTCTTGGAGGATTTGCCTATGTAAAAAGTGAGTATGAGGAGGAGTCCTTCCTGGTCCAACTTCTAGTGAACATCACTGATGATTTTCTCTGTTGAGGCACATTCTCTTCCTGCATACAAAGAATCTACTGTCTGTTATGTTACCTACCAGAGGTATCTTGTTCCCAGCTTTATATATATATTAGTAGTCCTGCTACTTTTCCATCCCTGCATCTTGGATTATATTTATGAAAAGATGCTGTGATTTCCTGAGAGTCTTGGTCGTACGTATTTTCCAAATGCTCTTCACACATCCAACACTTGCCCTACACCTGCATTTTGAGGTGAGCTGGATTTGGACAAAAGGAAAGCTATGCCACCTCTTGCTTCATGTGGACTGATGCAGGCTCTTTTAACTGAAAAATTTCTGATATCTTAGCTACCACTTGTAGAAGATACTGAGCTGTTCCTCAATTAAAAGCGTTCCTAACTCAGTCAGTTGATGGCTATCAGGAATGCTGTTTTGATCAACATGAAATGTTGTAGTAAGACTGATCCCATAGGTTAAAAAATAAAAAGTTCATAAGAGCTTTAGGGATAAGGTTCAGATTCCAACTTAAATCCACAAACTGAAAGTAAAAGCAGCTGTGAATCATAGAATCATAGAACTGGTAGGGACCTTAAGAGATCATCAAGTCCAGTCCCTTGACCACAGGGCAGGACTAAGCACCATCTAGATCATCCCTGACGGGTGTCTCTCCTACCTGCTCTGAAATACCTCCAGTGATGGAGAATCCACAATCTCCTTAGGCCATTTATTCCAGTGTTTAGTTAGGAAGTTTTTCCTAATGTCCAATCTAAACTTTCCTTGCTGAAATTTAAGCCCATTGCTTCTTGTCCTATCATCAGAGACCAAGGGGAACAATTTTTCTCCCTCTTCCTTGTAACACCCTTTTAGATACTTGAAAACTTCTAGCATGTCCCTTCTCAGTCTTCTCCTTTCTAAACTAAACCAAACCCAGTTATTTCAGTCTTCTCTCATAGCTCATGTTTTCTAGACCATTAATAATTTTTGTTGCTCTTCTCTGGACCTTCTCCAATTTCTCCACATCTGTCTTGAAATGTGATGCCCAGAAATGGACACAATACTCCAACTGAGGCCTAATCACTGTAGAGTAGAGTGGAAGAATGACTACTCATGTCTTGCTCACAACACTCCTGTTAATGCATCCCAGAATCATGGGGGGGGGGGGTTTGCAACAGTGTCACACCGTTGACTCCTATTGACCCCTACATCCCTTTCTGCAGTACTTCTTCCTAGACAGTCGCTTCCCATTCTGTATGTGTGAAACTGACCGTTCCTTTCTAAGTGGAGTACTTTGCATTTGTCCTTATTAAACTGCATCCTATTTACCTCAGGCCATTTCTCTAGTTTGTCCAGATAATTTTGAATTATAACCCTATCCTCCAAAGCAGTTGCAACCCCTCCCAGCTTGGTATCATCTGCAAACTTAATAAGCGTACTCTGTATGCCAGTATCTAAATCAAGGATGAAGGTATTGAACCGATCCCAAAACAGACCCCTGAGGATCCCCACTTGTTATGCCCTTCCAACATGACTATGAACGATTAATAACTACTCTCTGAGAATGGATAGTCAGACAGTTATGCACCCACCTTATAGTAGCCCCATCTAGGTTGTATTTCTCTAGTTCAGTGTTTCTTAAACTTTTTAAGACCAAAGAACACCAAACAATTTTTTTTATGCAGAACAATGATTTTTTTGTTAAGCAAAGAAAAAAAAAAGGTCAGGGGGAAGTTATTGAGCAAAAAAAAAAAAAAAAAAAAAAAAGGTCACCTGCCCCTTTAAGGATGGCCATTTTGAACTTGTTTCCGTGGCGCACACTGGTGTGCCGCAGAACGCAGTTTAACAAACATTGCTCTAGTTTATTGATAAGAAGGTCATGCAAAACTGTATCAAATGCATTACTAAAGTCAGGGTTTACTATGTTCCCAGCTTCTTTCTTATTCACAAGACATGAAAGCTAAGAAAGTTATCAGATTGGTTTGACATGATTTGTTCTTTACAAATCCATACTGGCTATTCCCTATCATCTTATTATCTTCTGGATATTTGCTCCATTATCTTCCCTGGCACAAAAGTTAAACTGATTGGTCTGTAGTTTCCTGAGTTGTTCTTATTTCCCGTTTTATAATGGGAACTATATTTGCCCTTTTCCAGTCTTCCACTAGCATTCCCTATGCTAGGCATCCCATCACCATCAATCTTCTTGGGGAAAACCAAAACAAAGAAGTTGTTAAGCACCTCTGCCATTTCCAAGTTTCCTGTTATTGTTTCTCCCTCTTCACTGAGCAATGGACCTACCTGTCCTTGGTCTTCCTCTTGCTTCTAATATATTTGTAGAATGTGTTCTTGTTAACCTTTATGTCTCTAACTAGATTTCAAACCATATGTCATGGTTTCAAAGCTCTTGCCATCTTCCAATAACTGGAAATTGATTTATTATAATTTATGCTCAGTGTGTAAGTAATTCTTGGAATTGCATCAGTCTATAAACCTAGTTCACCTCTCAAATACATCACAATCAAGGACTTTTTTTTAAGAGGTAGTTAAGGTGTTTATCATCTGCTCTGAATATATTTTAGGATCTTCCTTTCTACATGTAGACTCTAAAACTCAGTTTAAACCTTACTCCGAAAATGTATTTGCAATGATTGTCAGTGAGATTTGAATTAATCTTTGTACTATCCTTGAGAATCAGTCTCCCTACATTCAAATATTCATTTTTAATACTATATAGCTGCATATTTATACTGTAATCAGCAAAATGTTATTGTCTCCACTGTGGCTGGTTCTATACAGGTGCATATGAGCTGTCACTCTTTTGCTTTTGGACAAGAGCTGGGCACAATCCTGCTTGGGAGACTCCGTGAGACATCTAGAGCTAGTGCAGAGCTGTCCAGCATAGAAGCGAATGTATGCTGCTGTGCTGGGGTTTGGTTCGAACTAACGCGTACCGGCACGCACTTCCTGGTTCGAATCAGCTGTTAAGAGGAGTAACGCGCTGGCAAGATCATGCTAATGAAGCGCGGAATATTTAAATCCCCGCTTTATTAGCAGTTTCGGTTGCCTACATTTGCATCCCTAGCTCAAACTAGGGAGCAAGTGTAGATGTATCCGTAGAGAACAAAATAGATAATTTCTCCTGGAATAATTTTAGAATAATTTTAAATGATCTAAATAGATGGGTACAGATGCAGTAGTGCCTTTATCTATATTTTACTAACAACATAACCAAGAAATAGTTCTGCCTTACCGAGCTAAGCACAAACTATTTGAGAGTTTGTGAAAAAGATGAGCTGCACATTTAGCCTGTTTTAATATTTGTGAACTTAAATCCACATACTGAAAGTAAAGTTATTGTTTTACTGCATTGCTATTAGTTATACCACTTCTAGCCACTTTCTTTGAACTCAAGGATATCTCTTATGCTAAACAGTTTATTAACCCCTAATCGCCAAGTTACTTCTAGACTTGATTGCATGTGTAATTACCTTTTGTCAGGTACAATTTGCCTGATAAACATGTCAGAACACTTGCTGCTTAGTCTGTTTCAACAGATAAATGCTGTCTTTCCACAGCCTTGGGGCGTAATTAACAGAGAAAAAAGGCAGTTATAAAAACACACAGAAGCTGATTCACGAAGGCAGGAGTTCACAGCATGCAGCCCGCCAAGGCCTATTTCATGGCCTGCCATGCTTGCCTGCGCGCTTATTGAGTTCCAACCTGCTGTGACAGGGCAACAGTGGTAACACTGATTTAACGTAAATTTCCACATGAACTTCAGAATGGGGTGGGATGATGCCTACTTGAAAAAAATGAAAGTGAAGCACCAGATAATGATACTGGTAGAACTTCCATGAGGGTCAGTGTCATATGTATATGTTTAAGTACAGAGTTTGGCATGGTACTAAAATTATATAATGGATATGGGGTGGGGGAGGATTCAAATGATTAAAAAAAGCTGAGACTTTTATTCTTGGGATTTTAACTCTGACTCATCAGTCCTCAGAAGATTCCAATTTCTTCCCAACGGTGTTTATGAGTTGTGTATCCATGCACTATGGGGAGTGCAAAAAGAAATCCCCACCTGACCTCTGGATAACCCAAACAGGAGATTAGCCCATTTCCAAGCAAAGTAGGTTGTCACACTGTTAGGCCAATTGCTTCTATTGACACTTTGCATAAACATCTTACACAGGGTGATCAGAAAGGACTGTTATGCCATTAACGTTCCTTTTTATTTTTTTATACCTAAGCCCTACAGAATAAAAGCCTTTCTGAGTTAGGGATAACAAAAGGGTCAAAAGGCCACCAACATTCTTCTAAGTAGGTACAAATCTGAAAAGTTTAAATGAACTGAAAAGTACAAATTAGAACGTTTTCAGTATCTTGAGGAAAAAAGCTTTTCTTACCCAGTTTACTCTAATTTGACATTATATACATAGTTTAAACTACTGCAGTGCATTTATATTTATTTTTAAATAGTGAAAACATGTATCTTCATCTTAACAAAAAACAAGCTGCTTAACCATCTTAGCCAATCAGTAATCTAACCAAATATTTAATAATTGCCATTAACTCCTCATGGAGAATAATGTTTAAAATGTACAAAAGAAATTATTTTTTGCAATGCTACAATTTAATTCCCCCAATAATTTACTTATAATTTATACACTATACAGTTTGCGCTACATAACAAAATACTTTACATTTTCCTTACTTTTGTTTTTGCTTTGATCAGAGTTGGAAACAATCTCCTTTTAATAGTATAAAAGCCACCTGCTGGGCATTGCAGACTACAGCTAATTGGTAAATTCTTTGAAATTTAGATATAATGGTTTGTGACCTTTTTAATTAAAAAACCCCAGAACCTAAAAGGCTGGATGAGCTCCTCCAGGAAAATAACGCTGTTGAGCATATATAATTATGAGCTATACTAAGACACTTTGAATAGTGAATACAGATTAACTACATATATGCATTTTAAAATATAGATATATAGCTTTTAATCTAAATATTTGCATATAATTGTTATAAATTATTGTCTATTTTAAATAATTAAAATAAGTATTGCAAGTGTATAGATAACACATTTATTATTATTTTAATTCTAGAAGTGCTTAGAGGCTTCAATGAGGGATTGAGCTTGGTCATGCCAGGCAATGTGCACACATGGACACATAGCCCATCTCTTAAAAAAAAAAAAAAAAAAAGTCAGTCCTTGCCTAAAAGAGCTTACAGTCTACATAAAAACACTGTCTTTCATTCATAAGGATCCAAAACTGTGCAAAGAAGACAGAAACTATTTCAACTAGCAACAAGACAATCTGTGAGTGGATGGCACCAGGCATTCTGCACCAATATCACTATATGATACCAGGTTGATAATCATAGGATAAAAGTGTAAGGAAAAACTGCTTTATAGCAAATAAAATCCCTTGCACTGTGAATGTGCACGTGAATATATTTGCAAACCCAACATTTTAAACATACCCAGCAAAAACATTTTTTCACTTATTAGAAGAGCTTGCTGAAATCAATGGGGCTACTTGTGTGATTAATTAATCAGGATTTGATTACTAGTGTTATTCTGTAAACTGTGCAAAAAATCTTCTCAGGAAGTATGATATCATGTCTCTGAATTACAAGACTCCAACTACATACTTTGGTATTTATGTCACATCACTGAATTACAAAGCTTCATCCCATCAAAACGTGTACCATCTACTCTTGCTCAACTCAGCGCAAGCAGTATTTTCAAAACAGTATTTTCAAAACACAGCTGATTTGGAGGAGCTTTAAAGACCTGGCCACATCAATAGTATCTGAAGGAAGCAGGAGAGAATTGAAACATCTCAATGGAATTAGAACACTCTTAGATTTGTAAAGTCTGAAGGAAGAAAGGACTGTCTTTTGTGTATGTTTGTACAGTGCCTAGCACAATGTGGCTCTATGATTATGGCTTCTACGTATGCCCATAATACAGATAATAAAATAATAATGTCTTCTTTAGTCAGTAGGAATAAAATATAAATAAGCACAATGTACACGTATAACAACAACAATAATAAAAATTCAGTTACAATATTTTTAGGTTATATATGAAAAAAGCTTCAGACAATAAATAATATCAGTCCACAAAATGCATCCTTTCCATATTTATTGAAACACAAATACCATGAAATAATCTTCTAAAAGAGAACTGAAAAGCATGGGAGCAAAAGGATGCAGATTTAGACATTTTTTACTACAAATAAATAACATACATGTTTAAAAATACAGATATGCAATTTAAACGTGCTGAAAACAAGCAATAAGTTCACTAAATGTAAAATAATACCAGCATCAAACAGCTCCAATTATCACTTGATCTCTTCAATGCTGACAAAAATCACTTTAGCCTAGTTAGCAAGTCTGCCTGCTCACTTGCCAAAGTATTTTTTATTTACTCCTGATGACTTATTTTGCATCTGTGATGAATTTTAAAATCCTCTCACTGATCACATAACAGGAATAACACTCACTAGTATAATATTTCAAAGTGTAAACTGATCTCTTGATCAGTGAATGTCTCTCTAGTTTATGCTACTCTTTTTTCTGTATCGCTCACCATTTAAGAAACATGCTTTCAAAGTGATGTTCCAGGAGTTAGCTATGCAATTCCCACTAGTGTCAATGGGAGTCGCAGGGTAAATTCCTGGGCACTGCTTTGAAAACTGACCTCTAGATTTTCAAAAGTAAAGCAGTTTGTGTGTTAAAAAGGCAATGTCTTGAGACTGCACTTTTTAGAGCACTTCATTTAAGTTTGATGCTTTTCAAAAAACTTACAGATTACATTCACAAATTGTACTTGTAAGTGAAGGTTTAGGCATTTACCAAAAAATTAAGCTCTACTTTTACATTTAAATACTTACATCTGTTTCATATTTATGTCCATAAGTGAAGATAGTAGCTGACGCTATCTTGAATGTTAGGTTATAATCTCTCACATTTGTAAGTGTATAATATGTAAACTCAGAGGTTATGACATCTGAACCAGAGGGAACTGTTGTTTTGCTTAGAAAAAGCCAAAAGTTCAAACTAATCCTTTATAACTTAAATTCTCCAAGGGCAGAATACTTTACTAAAATCTGGACCTTGAGGTATATCCTGAGAGATGCCTGGTCTTGTTCCATTCATGAGTAAACCCAAATACACCTCTAATTCTTTGGCACTTCAAATGAATTTAGGACTGTCTAGAGGGAAAAAAATGCATGCTGTTGGAGTTATGTGAATAAGACTGTGTCCTGTTAGCATAACCGGAAAAACATTCAGCTCCTACAACTTTTGCAAATCCCATTAATACTTAAGTCAAGGTCTTCTGAAGAAAGTTGCTGTGAAGTAGTAATTGAGGCAAATATTAGGTAACCAGGCCAGTACAATATATAATAATAGCAATGCAATACAAAGATTTGTGTAATTACAGTGCAAATATTCTTTATTATAAAGTGCCTTCTTCCTCATCATTAAAGAATAATGGACTAGTGACGAAACAACAACAACAACAAAAAAGCTGTCTTTTGAGTTCAGAAAGAGACAAGAGTTTCAAAAGCAGCAGTCTGGCAGACAGTCAGTCTCCAGAGGGCAGGGGTTCTGGCCAAATTGTTCCTGCGTAGTCGGTTAGCCTGTACATGAAGTCCCTTTAGACAAAGCCTAAAACTATGTCAATGATAAAATTTGGGTAATGAAAAATTGTGCATTATGCACTTTTCAGGTCATTCACCAATTTTTGATCTTATAACACAAAGGCATAGGCTGTCAAAGATCATGCAGGGAATTATGTGCAGTTCCCCAAAACAGAACTTATACCTCTGTACTTGACAATATTTTCAAAACCTAACTGACATGCTATAATTTTGATGAAACATAATATTATAGCAGAAATTAAAGATATAATTTTAATATAAAGACTTTTTCCTGGGTTTATAATTTTTACTTTAGGTTGAAATATTGCATGTAATATCTGATCTAGAGAGTGAATTTTTATCCAAATTAGGCTTTTATGGCTGTATTCTTCAATAAGAGGCTATATTTTTCTATAAGTAACTTTTTTAACTACATCAGGTTTAAAACTGGCTTATTCCTAATCAGAAACACTTGATTGTGAAAAATTAGATTGACAAGTGGCATATTACACATATGGCACATAAGTTTCTTTTAATAACATGTGTTGTATCTCTATTAAAAATGTATCAGGTGCTTCAACCTTTTAGATAAAGTTTCATTTGTGGTGTCTTATAAAATGTGCATTTACAGCTGCTGATATCTAGGAACAATAAAATCCACCGTTTTAACCAGGTCCACTTTGCTTTTCTCTAAGCTCTAAAATTGGGTGTAAGTGGAACATGCTGTTTCTAAGTACAAATCACGTTCACTGTTTCATCCATTATTTTCAAAGTGGTTGGTGGACACTGTTGGCATGCCATTTGGATATCCTACTACTAGCCACTGGGAACTGCTAACATAATTGGTGAATGGGTTCTTTGTGACTCTACCCTAAAACACAGAGCTATTGTCTCTGGGCTTACGCTTTGCCCGAAATTCAACATTATCATTGTAGGTCTCGCTAGGTGTCTACAGTTCTAGTAACTTATTCTAAACTAAACCTGGATGCACAGATTCTTAACCAATAAGTCAAATTGTGTGGAAAAATACCATTTTGAATAAGCTGATCCAATCTGACTTTATATACATGCACATAAAATATAAAAAGTGAAACTACTGTACTACAGAAACTAAAGTGTTAGTGTGAAGTTTGAAACTCCAGTCAGGTTATTTCTAGGAATCCAAAGTTTAGAGTTCTGAATAAGGATGTTAAAGAGCAGTTATTTGGCTAATCGTGTAGTCAATACAATTAGCTGCAGCGGTAGTAGCTCCCAGAGGCAGCGAGAGCCAGGACTGAGGAGTCCCGGCTCGCGCTGGCTCTGGACCGCTGTGGCTCTGCATTTTAAATGTAGGAAGAGCACTACATTTAAAATGCAGAGCTGCAGCGTGGGTGGCTCCTAGACTGGTGCAAGCCGGGACTGCTTGGCCCTGGCTCGTGCCGGGTCCAGCAGCTCCTGTTCATGGCAGCCTGAGCTGGCAGCCAACAGGGGCTGCAGCTGGAGCAACCCTTGCTCGTGGCCAGCCCTGGCCACCAGAGCTAGGGGTTGCTTGGTGGCAACAGCCCCTGTCTGCAGGTGGGCCCAGCTCCCCACTGGTACCCCTGCAGACAGGGGTTGCTTCTCAGCAGTGTCTCCTATCCCCCTCACTGTCCTGGTTAGAGGCAGTGGGGGGAGGGAGGAAGTGAGGGGCAGGCGGCACCACGGAGATTGTGCTGGGGGAACTGGCTTTTAAGCCGGCTCCCCCCAGCACCAGCTCCTGTTCCCCCCACCCCATACAAAGGCAGCAAGGGGGGGAGGAAGTGAGTAGTTGAGTACTCAACTTGACTACCTGATATTCTTAGGCTTATGAGGTAGTTGAGTACTTGACTAGTCACTTAATCCCTAGTTCTGAAGACAGTTATGATCTGAGAACATAGCTATGTAAAATGACAGAAGGAGGAGGACAGTTTCAGCACTGTTCGGTTCTGATGTGACCAACTGTGACACGAGAAGCTTTAAAAAACTGAAACTGAGACTGCACAGGAGGAGAAAAAAGAAAAAAGGATTTCTTCACTTCCCTTTGCAAAGTCCCAAATTTGCAGAACTGCTCCAGGAGGTGAACTGTCACGTTAATATGGACTGTCTATATCTGGTGACAGAGTTCAGAATATCTTTCTGGGGAGAAGGGGAAAGGAAGAAAAGGTTTCAATTTTTTTTTTTTTTTTTTTTTTTGCAATCAGATTTTTCAGATTCAGATCAAATTACATGTACATAAACCAGACCAAGGTATAAACTGGAGCTGTGTCTAGGAAGAATACTGAGCTTGAGCTAGCTATGGTGGTTCATGATTATATTGTCCTAGAACTGGATGCTGATGAGATGTCTACGCAGATTCTTTTAGGCATTTTCTTTGAGGGGGCTCAACTCTGGAATGTCCTGCCCTCCCACTCCCAAAGAGTTCAGTGACCTTCTGGATATGCAACAGAGTTTATCTGTTTCTGAAAAGGTTAATTGGGGCTCGACAGTAGGTGGAGGGAAGTAGTTTGTTTTGGTGGGTGAGTCTTTTTAATTTTTTTTCTCTAAAAAGCAAGTGCCTTTGTTTCACTTGCAGCACTCAAAGCTGTAAATATAAATGCAAGAAATAAAGTAGACTCACACTTAGGTATGTAACATGGTCCAGCGCTGGATTCCTTTGTTAGATGGCTATCAAAGCCTCCAATGTCTGACTCCAGAATTAGTACAATACATCACTAAGACCAGATTCTACCACCTCTTCAGTCTGTCTATTTTAGTCTGTTCCTTGAAGCTCTGCTCCAGATGCATATTATTTACATTATTTTTCAATTTATATAACACATCTATGGTACAGTAGTGCCTCTAAGCACGCCCATACAAATATAGCAATATGTAATAAGTTGACCAAATGCCAATAATATTAACTAAAGACTCCACCAACTAGACAACAGAAATCCTACCAAGTCAGCCAAACCTTTGCAGAAAACCAGAATGAATGTCTAAGTCTTGAAATACACCTTAAAGGTCAACAAACTTGGGCTCTGTTGATTCAAGTACAATTTCTAAAATTGGAGGCTTTCCAGTGAGACCCTTTTGCAGGTAAACTAAAGTCAATAAATCTATGTCACTCATTAGATGAAGTGTCCAGCTGATCTCAGCATCTTGAGTTAGACCATGAGTGAACACACACCATACCATAACTTCAGGGACTTCATAGGTCAGAAATCAACACCATGAGTTGCACCCAAAAACCAAACACAAGTCAGTGCAATCTGTGAAATGCCATTTGAAAAACCTGTTAACATTCTGCACTAGCTGAAGTTTCTTCAAGGGCTGCCTCATGAAAAGCATGTGTTAGTAATTCAGGGTATATCTGCCCGTAGTGATTGCGTAGAGCCCTGACCAATCAGAAAGGGCTTAGAGGGAGCCAATGTGAGAGAGTAGCCTGTATAGACTTGCACCTGAAGTGGATAGACTTTGGGGCTGCAGTTGGCCATTGTGGCAGGTGCAAGACTGAGGACTATTGATATTCCTGAAAGGAGGTGAGAAACCAAGGAGCAGACACTGTGTAAAGGCGCATGGGGTACGCACCCTGTTTCCTACCCGTGTCCCAGAGTTTCTGTCTTAATGAAAATTGCTACATAGGAAATGGTCTGCTATCACCACCTTTAATAGATGCAACCACAATCCCCGAGGCACTTCTTCTACAGACCGACTGTGCCTGTCGGCTCCTTCCACGCACACAATCGCATGGGGTTGGGGGGTAGGGGAAACCCAGGTCCGCCCTCACAACCGGGTCCCGACCCAGGGCCCTAAGAGGAGGAGAACAGCCTCGTTCCCTCCCCTATGGTCGGCGGGGCAGCCACCCGTAACACACCGACCCATGGGTTCCACGGTACCCTGCCCTGGACCACTTCCTACCCTCCCCTGGTCCACCTCGGGTTGCCAGGGTCGCGGGGGTTAGGTCTCTCCACCTTCGGGCCTTGCCCCACATGCCTCTGGACCTTCCGGTCCTGGACTCCCTGCTCCCCCTTTCCTGGGCACCGGCTCTCCTTTAAAATTTGTGGTGCACCACCAGCTAATGCCGTCATGCCCCCTGACATTCTCGCTCCACCCTTACGTGTGGCGCACCCAGCCTTCTCAGCAGGGCACGCCATGTGACGTCATCGCCCGGTGTCCCCACACTTACGGTCGCCGTGCTCCCCTCCATTCCCCGGCCGGGTTCTTGTGGCGCATCCCCACCCCCTCCATCACGCCGAGGTAGACCCAGTGCGGAGCCCCGATGCTCCGTCACACACTGACAGAGGCAGTGTCCTGAAGAGGACAACGTGGTCCTGAGAGCAGCATGGGTCCAGCGTCTGAGCGTGGAGAGAATGCAGGGTGATGACAGGTGAGACATGAGTCAAAGGGTGACCTGCTGAGAGTAAGAGCTAATTCCCAAAATGGCCAATAGAAGGCACTGCGTAGTGAGTCTCAACCCCGTTAAACTGTTCCACTTACTTTACTGGTGATGAAATTGCATTCCTTAGGCCAGGCCTGCATAACATACAGCCCGAGGGCTGTATGCGGCCCGCAGGGGCTCACTGTGCAGCCCGTGACAACTATGGGTGGTGCGGCCCCATCCGATCTGCCAGCTGGGAGGAGGAGCAAAGCACCGCCGGGGAGGGGGAAGTGCAGCGATTCTCACTGCTGGGCTGCCTGTGTGCAGCTCTGGCGCGAGGAGGCGGGGCGGAAGCCGGATTCAAAAAGGCAAAAGTCAGGTAGGAAAAGGGAAGGGGCTTGGGCTGAGGGGAGGGGAACAGGTCAGGAGAAAGGGGAAGACACCAAGGGGCAGGGTGAAGGACAAATGCCAGGGGGCCAGGTGGAGATGTGCTTCCCCCCCCCCCCCCCTCAACAAAATTTTTTAGCTGAATGTTTGGTATTTTTTGGGAGAGCATCCTACTTGTGGCCTGCAGCTGTTTTCTTTGGAGTAAGATGGCCCTCTTCGCTTTCCGAGTTGTGCAGACCTGCCTTAGGCAGAACTACAAAAGTCCTGTGAACCACTGGACCAGGAATGCAAGAATAACCAAAATCACTTGTTTTGGGATTGATTCTAGCCAAACTGTGAGTGAAGCTAAAGCCACTTAGTCCAGGCATAATAATGTAGCTGTTGGCTGACTATCTTCAATGATTTCTCTATTCTATAGATTTTTTAACCTGTATTAACAAACATTTCAGCAAGCTCTGGGTCCCACAGCAAATTCTTAGTTCTTTACTGCTCAAACTGCTATGGTAGGAAACTATGAACCATACATATTGCAGTACGTAGAGATGAGGGTGACAATTTGTGCTTTTTTGCAACACTACTTGAAATTGGTGTCATGCAGTCTCTCCTTTTGTGCTAAACTAACCTGCATTTTAAAGATCTCCTTCCTTTCAGTGTCTCTAATGAGCCTGATGTTATGTTTCTTCAAAGAAATCACAATTCTTCAATGGGTTTCATTACCTTAGAAGTTGAAAGTTTTTTTTCCTTTGGAAACATCTTCATCCCAAGAGGACATATTTTGTTAAAACAATATTTTGGCTCAATTCTTGTTATTTGTTTAGTTATGCTGTCTGACAGGAAAAGACATGTTATGTAATCTATAACTTTGCAAGAATTAGCCTGGCATCCAGCTATTAAAAATTGGAGTTTTGACTCTTTCCTTCTTCTACTGTGTTCCTGACACTTTGATATAATATCCATTCTGAACATGTAATCCTGTGCTAGATTCTTGTTCTTAAATGCATATTATTTTCACCATTTATCGACTGACTATGGTCTATTATCACATGTAAGCAATGTTAATCCCCTAGTAATTAACACCCTTATTAAAGTAATTTGAAGATATTTAAGTCTATTACTGATTTTAATTAATTAAGCCTACTGGGTATGTTTTACATTGTCTTTTCAATTTTTAGCTTGGTTTTATTTTTAATACCGTGGTTGTGCCTTTTCTATTAAAATATTATTTACTAGACACATTTTTCTTTCAAGTTCCATACAGATGTATCTGTGAACTAAATATTCAACATGATTCTCCCTTTTGTGAAGAGCTCTACACTTTTCTCAAGTTCAATGTGTGTAAGATTTAGGCACCAGAGTATTATATGTGTAGGGATTTGTGTGGCATTTGTGGTGTGGGGTCTATGTCACCTATGTTTGTATCCTGTTGGTGCTTAAAAATAACAGCAACAATCCCTAAGAGGACTGCTAATGAGGAATTAAGAAGTCTTCACTTTAAACTTCATATTGGCAGCATTCCTAAAAATCACCTTTTTCACTGAAATAAAAATAACAATGTGGCATCACTGACACTAGGAAAATTTCGTTTAGGTTGATTTATCGAACCACAGCTTAGATCTCTGAAGTGACTAACAAAAATAAGGTGGTTCAATATTTTCAAATTAGTTGCTTTTAAAAATCAAATTGTATGTTTGTTGCATGTTCCTCCGCAAGGGCAAAGTGTGACCCGACACACACCTACAAATCTCAGTCTGCAATGAATGACACCTTGGAAAGAGGAAAATTAACTTCCCATTCTTGTTTCTTTGGATGAGCTAGCAAAGTACAGAATAAACTATGCTGCATTTTGGGGGAAGTGCATATAATACAGGTCTAGGCAAGTGTACTCCTTCCCAAGCACAAAACTGGGCACATAATACTTAAACTATGGGTATGTCTACACTGCAATTACAATGTCCATAATTGGCATGTATCAGCTGCCTTGGGAAAGCTCACTGGGTTCAGGCTATGGGGCTTAGTATAGACATTTGAGTCAACCAGGATCTCTGGGATCCCTGAGATGGGGTCCCAGTATCAGCCTGAAATCTACATTGCTATCTTATAGCCTGGAAGCCTGAGTCCTGCGAACTCTAGTCAACTGACTGACCAGCTACAGGGATCAAATAGTCTAAAAACTTTTCCCTTCCCAAGCCAGAATTGACCTGAAAAGGCTCTCCTTTATCACCTGCGCAACAATTATTTCACAGACTCCAATCTCATTTCATCCTCCTCTTTTCTTTTTAAGAATATTCTTATTGTATCACAGTACATACCATTTTAAAAGTGGTAAGTACAGACAGAAGAAAAAAGATAACGATAACAGCAGTAAAGTGCATGTAAGGGCAGGAACAAAACAGTTTTCTATGTGAGTCTTTCTCTCTTTCCTCCCTTATATTTAAGATGTTCACTCTCTCTTCCACCATTTACTGCATTCAGCTTCCTAACATCTAGTCTCCTCATGTCCATGTATTTTCTTCCCATCTTTCCTATTCTGGCTCCCCACCATCACTAACTTTCACCCCTCTTCCAATTTCTCTGTCTGAGTTCCACTGTGACTGCACGGTCTTCAAGCTGGTATGACCTCTTTGTCCATGCTCGGAGCTAAGCCAGTTCTAAGAGTTCAGGGATTTAATTTCAGGGTCTGCAAGCCCTCACCTTCACAAAAAGTTCCTGTACTCCCTGCACTGGAACTTACAATAAAAGCACAAGTGACCCCAAAAAAGGAGCCAGTACAAAGAAGATGTGGAAGGAAGTCAGTTTTCATTTCAGGTTATTGATGGCAGCCAGTCATGGACCTCAGGATTATTATTTACCGCTTGTTTTATGGTAGCAAAAAGAGGCAGAGAAGAGCAATAGTTTGTCCCCCAAAAGCATTAATTATGTATCTTTTTTTCAGGCTGCAGGGCATCAAAATATTTACTGTTGCTTTCAAACTGAAAATCATTACACATTACATTGCTGTTCTCACTTCTTGTTGTGAAGATTTCAGTAGGCTTTGCATTAGGCCCGATGAGAAGAGTCTGGTGACTGCCAAAGTAACAGTCTCCACAAGGAAAAAAGGAAAATTGCTGAAGTGAAGAAGAAAAACAATCTGTTGATTCTTGGTCTTGATATACTTATAAATACTACTCATGAGTGACAGACAATTTAGAGAAGGATGCAATCAGAATGAATTAAAAGTAATTTAAAGGGTAAATTCATATAAACTGCTGGGCTTATTATATTATTCATCAAATTAAAAATTCTACTGATTAAATCACGTTTGGAGATATTATAATTTTAAGGAACATAAGAAAATAAGGACGGTCATACTGGGTCAGACCAAAAGTCCTTCTAGACCAGTATCCTGTCTTCCAACAGTGGCCAATGCCAGATGCCCCAATATGATGGGGCGGGTCGCCTCCCACTTACTACAGCGGCATTCCCCCTGCACTTCCCATGGTGCTGCCAGTGCGTTCAAGTGCAGAACCTCAGCCCCACGGTGAGTTTGTGGTACCAGTGTCCCAGCGGACTTTAGGACCCGGGGGGAGATACAGAGGAGCGTTGCTCCGGGAGATGTGGGGCGCACGATGTTTAAAACCCGGAAGGGCAGGTAAAGAAGGGAAGAGAGAGAGCGGGCGGTATCCCCCCCCCCACCTCCGGCCGAGGAAAGGCTGGTTGTATTCTCCTCAACAGGGGACAGAGACGAGGAAGCTGGGACAGCCAGGCCTGGCATTGTGGAGCTACGCTCTCGCCCTGAACAACTCAACGGACTGAGAGTCGACTAAAGACTTGGACTACTGGGGCCAAGCAATTTGGGTGCACGGGGTTAGAAAATGTTAAGCCAGAAGGACGGCAGGTAGAGGAGAAAGGGGGCTACAACGGCAAGCCCACCACCTACTAGTCATATTCCTGCTACTCTGGTGGAGAATGTGGGTAGTTTAAGGAATAGGGTTTAGGGTTATAAAAATGGTAGAGAGATACCGAGTGGTGGGGTGTGAGAGGGTAGAGGCTATGGAAGCCAATAAGGAATGGTTGGCGGAGAGCCACCGCCAGCAGCAGCAACAGCAGGTTCAGCTGATGCAGCAAATGACAAACCAGCAAAGAGAGCAAAACCAGTTAATGTGGGAGTTATTAGAGATGCAGCAAAGGCTACAAGAAAGTTGGGCTCAGCAGAGGATCCCTTTTGCTGGTAACAGGGGCAACATCGTTGGAGGGGGCAAGGTCGGCCCTGGTGCTCCCACTGAGGTTGATGAAGATGGGCCCAGGAGATGATGCACAAGCTTTCTTGATCACGTTTGAGAGGGTGGCGGCGATAGCGCATTGGCCTGAAGAACATTGGGCCACCCTCCTCGCACCGTATCTCGCTGGCCCAGCACCGTTGGCATACAGAAGCCTGCCATCCTGCAACGCCATGCATTACCACAAAGTAAAAGAGCCATATTAGACCAGACCGGGGTGACCCCAGAGACCCACCGCAGGTGGTTCCGGGCTGAGCAATACCGCCCAGGAGAGCGGCCGCGAGCGGTGATATAATGACTACAGAACCTCACAGGACGATGGCTAGAACCAGAGAAGAAATCCGGGGTACAAGTGGCTGAGATGGTAATATTAGACCAATTCCTGCAGATCCTCTCCAAAGAAAGCCGAGTCTGGGTCCAGCGCCACCAGTCATCCATGCCAGGAGAAGCAATGGCCCTTATGGAAAACTATCTGGCCATGGAGAGAGACAAAGGAAAAAGGCCGAAGACACTAGGGCCTCCAGAGTGGAGAGGCACCAACGGTCGAGCCTGACAAAACAGGGGACGAGAAGGAATGGGGCCAAGTCCCCGGTCACCCAAACCGTTTGGAGAAGGAGTCCGGATGATATGGCATGAACCCCTAGGACAAGCAAGCAAGGAAGAGAACCACCCCCCTCCCGACAGAGGAGTCAACGCCATCTCCCAGTTTGATGTGTACCCCATGCCGAGGGTGGACGAGCTTTTAGAAAAGTTGAGCAGAACACAGTTTCTAGCCACGATTGACTTACCCAAGGGTACTGGAAGATTCCCCTTGCCCCTGCATTCCAAGAGAAAACAGCTTTTGCCACCCCATTCGGGCTATACCACTTTTTAACAATGCTCTTCGGTCTGAATGGGGCGGCAGTTACTTTCCAGAGACTGATGGACAGAATACTCTGCGACCACCATGGGTATGCAGCTGCATATATAGACAACATTATTATGTATAGTGGCTCCTGGGAGGAACACCTACGGCATATCAGGGCCGTGCTTACAGCATTAGCGGAGGCCCAATTAATGGCTAACTCCCACAAGTGTTTTTTGAGAAAAGGGAGGTGGGCCTACCTGGGATACACAGTGGGGGGAGGCAAGGTAAAACACCAAGTAGATAAGGTGGAGGCAGTAAAGGTGTGTCAAACCCTCACTACAAAAAAACAAGAGAGATAGTTCTTGGGGTTGGCCAGTTATTATAGACAGTTTATACCCCATTTTGCCACAATAGCTGTGCCCCTAACTGACCTTGTGAAAGGGGGACAACCCCAGAGGATAAAGTGGGACCACCACTGTGAACAGGCCTTTCAGTCATTGAAGCAATGGTTGACCCAGGCCCTGGTGTTGGCACAGCCAGACTTTGTAAAGCTTTTCATTGTGCAAACTGACACATCGGATGTGGGGTTGGGAGCTGTTTTATCGCAGGAGCAAGAGGGAGCAGAGCATCCCATCCTGTATATCAGCAGGAAACTGTTGCCCAGAGAACAATACGCGACTATAGAAAAAGAAGCTTTAGCCATGAAGTGGGCAGTAGAAACGCTGCACAACTTCCTACTAGGCAACCTGTTCCAGCTGCAAACAGATCACGTGCTGCAAGTGATGAAGGAAGCAAATCCACGCATTATGAGGTGGTACTTATTCTTACAATCATATACATTTGAGGTGTTACATAGAGCGGGTAAAGACCATGGGAACGCAGACTTTTTTTCCCCAGTGCCTGAAGGAAGGGGAAGAGCCAGAAGGGGACAACGCACAAGGGAGAGAGGTGTGTGATGGGGGGGGTCGCCTCCTGCTTACTACGGTGGCACCCCCCGTGCACTTCCTGTGGTGCCGCCAGCACGTTCAAGCGTGGAGCCCCAGCCCCACGGTGGGTTTGTGGTGCATGTGCGCTGGCTGCCAGAATCCCGGCGGACATTAGGACCCAGGGAGAGATACAAAAGGCGTCGCTCCAGGAGACGCAGGGTGCACGACGTTTAAAACCCAGAGAGCGGGTAAAGAATGAGGGAGAGAGAGTGGGTGGTATCCCCCTCCCCTCTCCAGCCGAGGAAAGGCTGGCAGTATTCTCCTCAACAGGGGACGGAGACGAGGAAGCTGGGACAGCCAGGCCTGGCGTTGTGGAGCTACGCCCTCGCCCCGCACAACATGACGGACTGAGAGTTGACTAAAGACTTGGCCTACTGGGGCTAGGCAATTTGGGTGCACAGGGTTAGGAAACGTTAAGCCGGCAGGCCAGCAGGTAAAGAAGGGGGAGCTACGACGGCGAGCCAATCGCCTACCAGTCGTATTCTTGCTACCCCCAGAGGGAGTGAAAAGAACAAGTAATCATCAAATGATCCCTTTGCTGTTATTTCAGAATGGAGAGAGGTAACTAGAGGTGTCCTCCAAAGGTCTGTACTGGCACCAATTCTCTTCAACTTATTTATAAATCATCTAGAGAAAGGGGTAAACAGTGAGGTGTCAAAATTTGCAGATGATCCTAAACTGCTGAAGATACTTAAGACCAAAGCAGACTGTGAAGATCTTCAAAAAGATCTTACACAACTAAGTGATTGGGCAACAAAATGGCAAATAAAATGTAATGCTGATAAATGTAAAATAATGCTCATTGGAAAAAATAATCCCAACTATACATACAATATGATGGAGACTAATATAGCTATAACTGCTCAAGAGAGATATCTTGGGGTCATTGTGGATAGTTCTCTGAAAATATCCACTCAGTGTGCAGCGGCAGTCAAAATGCAAACAGAATGCTAGGAATCATTTAAAAAGGGATAGACTGTCAGATAGAATATCTTATTGCCTCTATATAAAATCATAGTACACCCACATCTTGAATACTGCATACAGATGTAGTCAACTCATCTCAGAAAGAAATATTGGCATTGGAAAAGGTTCAGAAAAGGGCAACAAAAATGATTAGGGGTTTGGAATGGGTCCCATATGAAGAGAGATTAAAGAGACTGGGACTTTTCCGCTTAGAAAAGAGGATACAATGGAGGAATATGATAGAGGTCTATAAAATCATGACTGATGTGGGGAAAATGAATACGGAAAAATTATTTACTTGTTCCCATAATATAAGAACTAGGGGCCTCCAAATGAAATAAATAGGTAGAAGGTTTTAAACAAACAAAAGGAAGTATTTATTTATGCAGCGCAGTCAACCAGTAGAACTCCTTGCCAGAGGATGTTCTGAAGACAAGGACTTATACAGGGTTAAAAAAAGAACTAGATAATTTCATGGAGGTTAGATCCATCAATGCCTATTAGCCAGGATTGGTAGGAATAGTGTCCCTAGCCTCTGTTTGTCAGAGGCTTGATGTTCTACTGCAGGGATTGGCGGTCAAGCAGGAGTAAAGTTGTATAGGCCCTTAGGAATTTAGTTGCTGGAGGGTAGGAAAAAGACTGAAAAGCTCTGGATGGGTGAATGAAAGGCTTACATGGTGGCAAGATGTACTCCAATAGAGCTCATTGAGAGAGCCTCTGTTTTTAACTGTAATAGATACTGTGTGATCTTGGAAAGAGCACTCCCAAGGCTCGAGAAGATGGGAGGAAGCACTAGGATTAGAGATGCTTTCACTTTTGGAGATAAGTCTTATTAGTACAGCACTTTTACTGGATAAAAGAACTGGGTAAACTCTATCCAGAAGGTTAATTCCATCCTTGAGGGACAAGCAACTCTTCACATAAGGACTGGGATCTTGCTTCACCACAGTGGTTGATGTAATAAATTGCTGCCCTGTCCTCCAGCATCACTATGAGTGGCCTTGTGTGGTGTGAACCAGGAAGGGTTGATAAACATATTGTTCTCAGATCCAGGATAACAATATGGAGTGCTAATTCCAATGCCAATAATTTTTCTTGTGTTGTCTCTCTCTTTAGGTGAGTTCCCCAATCTAAAAAGAGATGCATCTATTTGAGGGTCTTAAAAAATGCTGGATGTAAAAATGCGGTTCCAATACAGACCTTCCAGCACAAAAGTCAGTACAAATCTGTTTAGTTCTGACAAGTTTGGACAAGCTTTGTCTATTTGTGGCATACTTGTTATTCATCTCTTTAGGCATCTTCAGTGCATCTTCATGTAGGGAGTCACAAATGTGGAGGCTAACATGTATCCCAAGACCTGTAGATATGTCCTCACTGATGTTTATGGGCTGCATTATAATTGACATTAGATTGGAACTGACAGATTGGACAGAATGGAGAATCTCTCCTAGGGCAGGCAGACTCTTGCTGCTGCGGAGTCTAGAGTAACTTCTAAAGAGTCTGTACTGTGCACTGGAGTTAGCATGGATTTTTTTTGTGGCTGATGCAGAGGACATTGCTAACTGGATCTCTTGGGGAGACCAGCCTCTGAGAAGTCAGTTAACCATATATGTGAACAGCGACAGCATCTTTGTGGGTGCCTTGGTGATATGAAGAGTTTGAAACGGATAACGTGATAGTTTGTCCTTATCATGAACCTTAGGAAATGGTTGTGGGAGCGGGGGTTGGATACATGAATTTAGGAATCCTGCAGGTCAAGGGCAAAGAATCTCTCTTGAATCTAATGATAGAATTATGGTAACTAATGTCACAATTCTGAAGTATTATGTTGGAACATAGTTGTTCAGGTTCCTGAGGTCAGGGATAGCTCTCCAACCTCTCTCTTTCTTGGGAACAAATTACTAATTGGAATAGAGCCCTCTTCCAATGAACACAGGTGAGAAGAGTTCTATTTCTCCCAGAATGAGGACAGAATTAAACTTATTATTTTAAGAGTTCCTCATGAAAAGGGTTCCTGAAAAGAGGATGAGAAGGAGGAACAGACTGGAAATTGATAGAGTAGCACACTTTAAAGACCTCCAATTTCCACTTGTCTGAAATAAAGTATTCTCCAGGCAGGTAGGTAGTGTGATACAGTAGTTGGTTTCCAAATGGGAGATAGTGACACAATCCATGGCCTGGTGGAAAGGACTGCTCAATGTCCTTTACAAAGTTGTCAAAGGTACCTCTTAGAGGGAGGAGTTTACTGGGTAAAAGTAAGGGTGCTTACTGCTCTGTATAGGCATAGGCTTGTGGGGAGTACTTGGCAGTCTTCAACTGAGAATTCACAGGTGAGTTCACATCCTGTGGAGGAGCACCCCAATGGAACATACGCTTCAAGAAGAATCAGAAATTTCTTACCGGATAATTTTTTGATAGCAGTGAGGTTAATGGGAAAACTCTGCTCAAGTAATTTGCAATTATACTAAATAACAGAATTAAAAATTAAGTGCAGGTAAATGCTAAGATCCACTATAACCCTCACCACTTGACTGTTCCAAGTTCAAGACACATTTCTTTGGCATACCTTCACTAATAAACACACATAGCACAGCATACAAAAGCAGAATACATAAAAATTAGAAGAAGATCCACACACACAACTTCTTCCATTGAGAGATGAAAGGAAGAATAACAGAACCACGTTCAACCCATGCTAGTCACTTAATGCACTGGTGGAAGTTACACAGATACCATTGTGCTAGAAATGGTATAAGAATACAAGCACAGTCGAGTTTGTGTTTGCGTGCTAATGGAAAAAACATGGTCCTAAGGAATAAGATTGTGACTTTTTTGTTGTTGCACGTATATGAGGTCATGGTAAGACAACGAGAGTGCCACAACCCTGAAGAGGAATGGGATCTGACTGTGGAAATCCACTACTAGTAGTGCAGCTCTTCCTGATAGCTTTTCCCCTAGAGCTGTGGGGAGGGTATCTGGAGGAACTGGTCTTGTGATGTCAGGATTGGGAACTGACTGTTAAGATCCATTACTGGGAAGGAGAGAGAGCTGATCAGAAATGGCTAAGAGAAAAGCACTTTCAGTGTGCTTTTTAGAAGAGCTACCTGCCCTGTCTGCTCTTTGCACCCATTGCAGTAACCATAAAAGCTTAGTTATCTTCCTGGTTCTTCCAAAGCTGATTCCTTTGTAAGTTAGATTTAGTTCTTGTGATAGGATGTTCCAACACTACACTGCCCTATCCTTGTTAATCTTATACATTGTCCTGATATGACACAGAGGGAGTGAGCTGTTGTTGAAATAACTGGCTTCCATTAGCAAGCATGTGATTGGCAGGATGATAAAGTCTTTTCCATCACAGGTCAGCTACTTTTTAAAAAGAGGGCAATCCTGCTGATCCATCTTTTAGCTACAGTCTCTCACTGAGTCCCAATTCTCCTGCCTTTTAGCTTTGATATGGTTCAAACTTTCCCCCTTGTATCAGCCCCTACCTGTCATCAGCTCCTCTGTACTGAACAGCAAATATCAGGAGTTTGACCTCAGGGCACAATCCGGGTGGGCAGGTAAAACCTGACCAGTGGACTGACTTCCTTATCTTTCATATCCCACAATTCATGAAGAAGTATCAAATTCAAACTAAAAAACAGAAGCATGACCTTTTATAAGAAGTTTCTGAAAAAGGCTATGTTGCCTTTCTAAGTTTTCTTGAAAAGAACTGTCATCTAACCTATTAAGAGAGAAACGGATGACAAAAAAGGAAGAGGGAAAACAGTATTAAATCCTTACTAAAAGGTAACTGTTGTTCTTTATGAATACTTGCATCCCTATGAGTTTCTCATGAGACATATAAGAAAAAAATAAACAAAATAACTCTATATAACTTCAACACTTAGAGGGTCAGTAACAAGCTAATAAAGCTAATTGCTTAAACTATGGTGTCTTATAAAATATCTGATATTTAGTAGCTTCTTGGTATGTGCAAAAGAACTCTGTGAAGTATTATACAGCATGAAAATTCTAGACACAGGTTGCCAATCCAAGTACAATTTAAATTATAATGTATAAGCAGTACCATAAGTATTTAACATATTCAACAACTGGCACTTAAACAACACAAATATTATTTACTTCCTATAGTAAATGAATACACCCTTGCCCCATGCTCCTGCACAGCTGGAAATTACTTTTTCCCTGAAAGAAACGTAGGCTCTTCAAGGATTTACAGCATTTATGATAATGAAAGTTGCAAAGAAGTTGTGCCACAAAGAAATCAATCTTTAAACCTCTCTTCCCTTCAACTAAACTACTTACTATAGTACAAAGTGGAAGGCATTTAATCACCCGTAACACCAGTAATAAGGGAGGATATAAACATCCAAAGGATGAAGCCTACTTGTTAAATCAGGACCTAGGACATAAAATAACAAAAGGAGAACTACATTTCCACATACCGAATTTCACTTTCTGAAATTCTTCTTCTACTTCTCCTATTATATTTCTCTTGTATAGCTTTAATGCAAGCCATGGGTCTCATCCGCTGTTCATCTATTCCAATTTTACACTATTGTAACTTCACTGATTGCAAAATGAGTCATTCTGTATTTAGACCTTTGTAAAAGTGACCTTAGAATCTGACCTTTTAACTTTATCACAGAAAAAGCTGCCCTATCCCCAGTTTTTTGCTCATTAGCACAAAAGAGGAAGGCAGTTTTCAAACAGGATTTTCATTTTTAGAGTCAATTTGGACTGCTGTGAGAAAGCTATGCAGAACTGAAAACTTTCAGAAAATACAGATAATTTGTCATAGGCCCTTTCTTAATTACCTTTTTTTTCCCCTACGTGACTTTTGTCAAGTGGCAACATTGCTGAATAATGTTATTGAAGTGCTTATGCTAATCCCTTCGTTATTTGCTTAACTAATCATTTCACAGCACAAGTAACTTTTTTACAATATTCGTGCAAAAAGCAAAAATATGATCAATTCATTTTTAAAAGATTCTATCAAATAAAAAACTGAGGAAGATGAATTGTTAGTGATGAACACACTAACGAGAACAGGAAATAGAAGTAATGGGATGAAACGAAGATAAGTAAAATTAAGTCTGGAAAATTTTCCTTATGCTGAGATCTGTGGAACAGTCTTCCCAAAGCAGGAGGCTGGAGCCTGTCACTGAAGATATTTAAAATTAAAGTGGACATAGCATTAGAAATAAGCCATCACTAGAGTGGAATGTGGCAGCAGTTTAGCAGGGAAAACACTTGTACATAACAGTTTAGGGACAGGCAGTAGGGAACAATACTATGTCAAATTGAAAATGCAGGATGTAATTCTGTAGGCAGAAGGTAATTGCCCGAAATGGAATCAGGCCAGCACACCAACTTGTATACTCTTGTGCAAAAAGTGACATAAGATCTTAACAAGTTGCAACAATCTTAATTTAGTATTTTAACCACAAGATGGCACCTCTGGTAGCACTGTGCCCCCTAACACAACATGCTGGGGAAACAGTTTATTACTAACTCACAGGGAGGAGTCCCACTAACATCACTTAAAATAACTGATGTTTTTCTAAAGTGGTTACACAGAGAAGTCTAAAAACATGAGAGATCACTGAATTGTAACGACTTCGGCGGTTTTCCAAAGGCAGGAATTAATAGGATAACAAAACCTAAGGTCTTACTTGTCTGAGGTCGATGAAAGCTAACTGTAGGGTGTCCCCCTGGAATCCTGGCACAGGCTCCGAACTAGCGAACACTGTAAGCAAAGTTGAGAAATATTAAGGAGGCATAAATAAACAAACAAAACTCAGCAACTTCTATTCATTACAAATGTGGGGTACTACAAAGGAGTAGACATTAACTATTTTGACAGAAATCAAAGAGATTATAACCGTTAATTCACATTCTCCATCATTTTAAACTCTTATGATCCTCAATTATGACACACTTATCCCACATAAAGTTCAAAACTAATAATAATGCTACAATCATGTGAGCAGCAGACTTTACACT
Organism: Pelodiscus sinensis; assembly: GCF_049634645.1. Lineage (NCBI taxonomy): Eukaryota > Metazoa > Chordata > Testudines > Trionychidae > Pelodiscus > Pelodiscus sinensis. The sequence continues at coordinate 42,376,796 of NC_134718.1, forward strand.
TTTGTCCTGAGGTGAATGATTACAAAAGTATTTTGAAACTATACCAATTACATGGCTGTCAACGTATTTTTAAACATCTGCTTTTGTCATAGCATCTGCTCTATAAAAATCCCACCTCTAGCCAAATAGAAATAAAAGGCAGACACTTAGGTGGGAGTCAGCTTAATGTGCAGACAACAGGTGGAAAGTTCTAAGCACCATAATCAGGACAGAGGAGGAATGTCTGCTCATGCCTTTTAACAAGTTTTTTGATAATGGAATTTTGCTCTTTAAAAAGCCAAGAGTAGGTTGTCAAAATTGGAAGGGCGAAGTATGTTTAAAAGGCAAAAAAAAGTGCAAACGTATATTAAAAAACTAGCTGCATTATTTCAGTAAGATGTGTGACCAATGACATTTGCTGTGAAAGTGTTCTAAAAATCAAACAGATTTCTTTTTAACAACTTATTTTTATTGCTGTTTAAAATAGTGTTAGTGAATTAGGAAAGAAAGCAGAAAAAGGCCATAGCTTATTTAAGGGTTTGTCTTTATAAAAGTTACAAGGAACTTTCAAATTAATAAAAAATTATCCATAACAAGATGCAATTCAAATAAACCCACAATTAGGGAAAAGGCAGAGTGGATGATGTGATCTAATTAAAACTGTCCAGTGGAAGATGATGAATCCTTCAGAAAGCAGAAAGCAGCAGCCACTACCAGCAGTGTACAAAGGTGCTAGCCAGACCCACTTCTGCTTTTCCCTTTGCAGTACCTTGCAGAGCTTTTGGGGCACAATGCTCCAGCAGTTCCTTCTCTTCCTCTCAGAAGCAACACACGGGTTGAAGCCCTCCATCGAATTTCCAGCAGGAATGACCATTTTTGGGTGGCTCCTGGATGCAGCAGCAGCACCCACTGCCATCGGGGCAATTCCCTTTATGGAGATAGAACTCTGGGGGCACATGATGCAGCAGCACACCCCATCCACCTGAACAATAGTAGCACTGAAGGAGGAAGGAGTGCCCAGGTGCCCCAATGAGTCAGCAATTCTAGACACTCTGGGCTGTCCGTGGGGTGGTGAGATTGACTTTTGGATGCAGAAGGTATGGGAAAGGGGAATAACTGAATGCTAAGCCTCTACGGGCACTGGCACAGAGCTAGACCAAAGGGACATCAGAGCATACACTTCATATATGATCCAAAGAATTTCTAGCATCTCAGCTTAGCACCACTACACAGCAACAGAGTAGGAAAACCATTGGTACATGGTGTCCTTCCAGGATAACTGCCCAAAAAGGAGAGGATAGCTTATATATTTTTTAAAAGAACTAATGATACCAAGTAGACTGGAAGTGGGGAATAGTCTATTGTATAAAGGAGTAAAAACTAACCAAGCAGATAACAGGCATTTTCTGGAAGCGGGAATCTTAAGGAAGAGCAAAGGTGATGGGTTTGACACATTTTTAAAAGCTTAAATGATTCAGAGCTAAAGAGTTGTGCACATTGCAAGGCTACTGCACCAGAAGATCTTATCACTCTTCCCTCATCCTTTTACTATTTCTTGTTACATTCACTTGCTGCATCCTGTCTTTATTTAAGCTCTTTGGGGCAAGGACTGCCTCAAGTTGTCTATGTACATGTTTCTACATGCACCTTAACATTGCCATTTCCTGCCTTCTACGTGTCTTTTTATGTTAACATTCCATCCTAGTAATTCTACTTTTACATATAGAAATTTGTAGTTTTAAAAACAGAAAAATGAAGACTTTATTTCACCATACCCAGTTCTTTTCTAGATGTCAGTGGAATGCTCTGTATTGCTCAATATGACCAGTCAACAGAGGCAAGGGCCTGTGCCTCATTCCATACACATCTTTCTACACCCTATGGACTCTGGAAAAATCTTGCCTCCCTCCATACATTTACATCCACACTTACAGTACAGCAGGAGGCAGAAGTATTACCCACACACTTTCTCAGAAATGTCTATGAACTTTCCTAACTACATATGCACAGAATCCAAAGAATGATGGCAGGCCAATAAAAGGTCCCATTACAAAATCCAGTGTAAACACACAAAATATATTTGTGAAACCCATATAATTTTGATATTCACACCAGTTTCTATCATGCTACCAAAAGCACATTTATAGCCTGGAGATTGTCTTCCCACCAATGTCAACCTTTTGCCATGTACCACTGCTATTCTAGAGATGTTCAAACAAAGAAGCATATTATTAATAAATACTACTCCTGGTTGAACCTCCCTGGTCCGGCTACCTTGGGACCTGACCAGTCCCAAACAAGGGAACTTGCCAAACCAAGGAAAGTCAATTCTGGCCCCACTACTGATGGACTCTGGGCTCTCCGGGACCCAGCTCCCCTCTCTCCTGGTCTCCCAGCTCCAGCTGCCGGGCTGGCTCTTCTGGCCACTGTAAGGGCTTTGCTCCTGTTGGGCTCCCTGTCCATGGGCTGCTGGCCCCAGTTCCTAGTCTGCCTGCTCTTAGCCGGGCTCTGCTGCCAACCTGGCTCTGGCTGCTTGGTTCTCTGCCCTCGGGCCTGCACCACTGACAGCCCCAGGCACTGGGCTCCTGGCTCTGCTCCCACCCCCCGACTGCTGGGAGCCTCCCACTGGGGCTCTCTGGACTGCAACATGGCAAGCATCAAGCCGTCCTGGTACAAATCTCATGCCCCTCCCCACCAACCCCCTATATACACACAATTCCCTGCCCAGAACCCCTTCTCATCCCCAACCCTGCCTCCTGCACCCCTGCACTCGCAGACCTCCTTCCTGAACCCCTTCTTAAGGACCCAAGCAACACCAAATGAATGTACTAATAGATATATAATTTTGAAGCCAGAAGGGACCTTAGTTATGGCAAAGGTCAGACAAGTAGATTTTGTTTGGGTTACCACACTTTGATGACCATGTTATACTGCAGAATGTTTTAATAGGACAGAAAGTAACATCTAGCAAGAAAGCTTTTAATGTATCCATTACAAAGGGTCTTTTCTAGATGCTGACAAAATGTTGCCATATTTTTCATCTTTCAGAAAAAATCTGCCATATTTGTTCTCAGCCAGAAGGTAATTTTTTAAAATCTGACCAAAAAATGATTGACCCATTTTATATAGTATGAATAGTGTTAATAATTTCAAAGATTTGCTACTCTAAAAAATGCATTAACTTGCATATATGCATTATGATGGCTGGTAAAAATCTTTTTTGTTCTGGTTATGCCATAAGAAAATGTACCATATTTAGTTCATGGAGGGTGTGTCTAGACTACAGGGTTTTTTTGAAAAAAAAAAAAAAAAAGGCCTTTTTTCGAAAAAACTTCCCCTGCATCTAGACTGCTGCCATGTTCTTTCAAAAGTAAATTGAAAGAATGCAGCAGTTTTTTTGACCACAGAAAACCTCGTTTTATGGGGAAGAATGCCGTTTTTTGAAAGGGCTCTTTTGAAAAAAGTCGCTATGTAATGCAAACTGTGCTTTTTCGAAAGAGAGCATCCAGACTGCCCGGGTGCTCTCTTTTGAAAAAGCGACTTGCTTTTTCGAAAGTACTAGTTGTAGTCTAGATGCTCTTTTTCGAAAGAGGCTTTTTCGAAAGATACTTTAGAAAAAGCCTCTTTCGAAAGAGGCTTGCAGTCTAGAAGAAGCTGGACATTGTTTTTGTTCATAGGTCTCCCAGCATATCAATGGCACTGTTTATCACAATATGTAAACAGAATGAAATTCTATTTCCTGTGTGTATATGGACTAGGACCTTTGAGAGTGCGTGTATATACACAATCTGAGTGCATTCACCACACAACCCCTCATCATTCAACATCCAGCCCATGTATTTAATGAAGCTTGGGAGCAAGGAAAAATAATTTGCAATTATGTAATAAACTGGATGGTAAAATGTATGCACAGGGGGGCCAAGTTTTAGGACTGAGCAGACAACTTCAACTCTGGTATTTTTGGGGTGTGAATGTTTTTTCTTTTAAGTAACTTTTATATATAAAAATGGATCTGCATTTAAATAATACATTCTAGGGAGTCACAAACCTTTTAGATTCTACAGGCCAAGTTCAGTGCATAATCTGAGACTCTTTGAATTCTTCCATTCCCCCCAACAAATTATCTCTTTGCCATCCTCCCATCCTCATTCTATTTCAGAGTTTCCATGCAACATGCTCCCATTCACCTACCTCATACTTGGGCTCTGTATCTCCCATTCCTCTTCCCTCAACATCATTCCCCTATTCTCCCTCCACATGTGAGAAGAGCTGTGTGTACCCTATTCACCCTCCCCCCCACATACTAGAGTCCCCCTTCTTCCCTTTGTCACAGGGTCTGCATGCCTCCATGCCATGGGACCCTGGTTGCAGTCCATTTCCCTCTTTCCCCAGGCTCCACTTCTCCTCCACACTAGGGCCCATGAATCTCTTCTTGCCAGGGATTCTGTGTACTCCCCTCTTCCCTATACTTATTGCCTTCTTCCCCTCTTTCACTTATCAGAGTCCCCCACTCTCTCCTCATGCCAAGGGCTCTGTGTAAGCTCCAATTCTCCCCATTCCTCTTTTTCCATTGGAGGGTTGGCAGAGATGAAATAAGTGTACTGTTATTCTGAAAAATATTAATTGGCACTACAGGGACTCTCTGATCTGGTAATATCTGTGGTCCAGCAGGACCATGTGTAACCCTTCTGCCAGGCCGAGTTAATAGCAGCAAGGGCCGGGTTCAATATCTAGGGGTCTCCTCCCAACAAGGTAATACAACACCGGCTGGAGTCCCCACCCAGTGACCTGGGAAATCTTATATACACCTCTGGGCGCCTCAAAGAGGCAATTCTTCCCCTCTCGCAAGCACAGAGGTTAAGTATAGCAGCAAACCTTTAATAACATGAGGTAACCGACATCAGCATTAACTTGGGAAAACACCACAACTCGGATTCATAGACCAAACATGAGCAAAGACCCTCCCCCCAGCCACGAATCATCCAAAGTCCCAAAAGTCCAACACCCCAAAAGTCTCTGCCCCGGGTCAGTGCCACCCCAGGGTTCAAAAGTTCACCCAGCAGGGTTTTACCATCCCAACCTGCAGGGGGCGGGGACTGATACACCTTACGTGGTCTGCCAATGGCTCTGCCTCTCGTAGGGTTCTGCTGCCGCCGTCAACACGCGTCACTCTGCCACACTCCACCTGTCGTCCCATGAGCTGCCTCAGCTGTCCCACGAACTGTCCAGCTCCGCCAGCTGTCTCGGTCCACACTCCTGGCTGCCAGCTGGTTGCTCCTGCAGCTGCTCCACTGGCTGTCTGCTGCGGCTCCTACCGATCGCAGGTCGTCCCCGCCAGCCGCTTGGTTGTCCACCTGCACCCGCCGGTCGTCCCAGCAAACCGCTCTGCTATCCGCTTGCTGGTTGTCCCTGCAAACTGCTCTGCTGTCCGCTTGCGCTTGCTGGTTGTCCCTGCAAACCGCTCTGCTGTCCGCCTGCGCTTGCTGGTTGTCCCTGCAAGCTGCTCTGCTAGTAGCTCAGCAGCATAGCATCAGGCTCCCCACAGCAATGATGATTTCAGCTCTTCAGCAAGTTCAGCTCATAATAGAGGAGCCTTAGCACTAGTGCTCCACTGGCCCACAGTGAAGCCAACTCCACAGCTCACAACTAGACTCCTAATGGAATCCAAATTAGTTCTGATATTCCACAGTAGAGAGAGCAGGGGGTGCAATCAGTGTTTAGCCCTCAGACAGGGTCCCACCACCGCATACAAAGACCTGTCTCCAGCCTCTCTCAGCTTGACTGGGTTTGGAACCCATGCCCCTTGTCTAGCGACTGCTACTTAGTTTATGGCAAATCCCTCCGCCATAAACAGTTCCACTATTCCATTGTCCTTGACTCACATAATCAGGGTAACAACACTTTTATCCCACCTGCCTCAATAACAGAGAGACTGGGGATCCCACAGTGACCAAAATGACCATTTGTCTGCTGTGAGCACATACTAGACAGGGTGGGTGCTTCTATGCAAATTGGGTGCATCTATGCAAAATGAGATCAGCCCCTGAAGTCTCTTTGCACCACTCGCCACAGTTCACCACCAGGGTAGAGCTTATCCTGACCCTGCTTACACATGGATGTTTCAGTTTCAGAGAGTCTGGTCAAGGGCTGGCAGCTGGGACCCCAATAGGCCGGCAGGAGTCTGGTGGCTGGGAGCCCAACAGTGGGGCTGGGAGTCTGGCATGCAAGGAGTGCATGGCAGGGAGGGGCTGGCGGCAGCTGGGCCAGAAATGACCTTCCCTGGTGTGGCAAAATCCCTCATCTGAGACCAGTTAGGTCCCGAGGGTGCTGGACCAGGGAGGTCCTACATGTACTAACCAGTTCTTCAGTTCTTTCATCTAGAGGTGCTCGGAGCTGTGGCTCTGCTAAACACATGGGAAGGGCTGTATGTGTCTCCCATGTCTCTCCTTCTTGTTTTCCAGTCCTACCCTCCTCTCTCTCCCCCCCCCCATCAAAACCAACAGGATTCTGCTGTATCCTATGTCTGAGATGATTCCTGAAATTCTGGAATTGATTGAACATGATATTCAAATATTATTCTGTTATATCCAAATACAGAAATGCCACTGAATTGATTCTTTAGGCCTCACAAACAGAGCCAATAAGTACATCAACAATCATTCTAATATATATCTTAAGACAAAGAACATCTCTGCTATGCTGAAATTTAGGTTATCTGTAACAGCAAACAGTGATAATACTGAGCCTCTCAGTAATTCTGTATTTAGTTTATTTTATATAAAAAATCCCTTACCTATTGACAAACCCTAAGCATATGCGATCATCACTTCATGTCTATGACTTGTTCAGTGTCCAGGACTGGAAATTCAGCATGTACTTTGAGATCATAAATGAAAAGTTTGCACCTAAGTGAGAGAAACTGAAATCTGCATACATGTTGAAGGTCATAAGTTAACTGAGCACAGCTGTTTCATCACCTTCATAGCATGGCTTCTTGGAGTCTAACTCAAATCAGCAAAGCTGTAAATTAATTTCTTACCCCAGAACACGAAGATTTAAAGCCAAATCCTGACCTAAGTCATTTTAGCATCACCAAGCCTTTAGCAGCTTTGCAGTCCCTTTGGACTTCCCAGCTGCTCAAACATACCCTGAGGGGACCTTTCCTGAGGCTGTTAACCAGCACTTAAAAGTCATCACCCAACCCTGACCACCAAATGCATGTCTTCACTCTCCTCCCTCAAACCGCCAGGAAGGAGAACCTCAGGTGAGTTAGTACTAACATGACTTCCCAGGAGAGGGGAGCTCACCCAGCAGACTGAGTAGGCTATGGAGCAGGAGATGGTCTCCTGCAAAGAAACAACAGGGCTTAGACTCCTCAACCTCTTTCATGTCTGTATGTAAGACCCTCTGCAAACATGCTAAATAAAGTGTAAGAGGGTCCAGATTACCTCTTCCTCCTAAGGCTACTGCAACCGTATTCAGGCACAATATGGAAAAAGGGGAAGATCTATGAGAGAGTGATTGGAAGGGAGTGGCAGTGTCAGCAGTTCTATATCCTTTTAGGGACTGGGTGCAAATCTCTGTAATCACTCATGCACACAAGCCTAACTAGCCTGAGAATCAGTCAGGTTGATAGAAGTGGGTTATGAGGCCTGCTAAACCATGTGTGCCTCTTACTGACATTTAATCCTGCATCAGGATTTAGCTCTTTACTTTTGAATATAATGATATGGCGCAACTCTTGGTAACTTTCTAGTCACCAATATTGCTAAATCATTTACAATTTAATTAGAAAATTGCTGCTGTCAATATATGACAAATGGAATGATGTTTTAAATTAAAACTCTACATCCCCTTAAACCACAAAGTTCTACAATTACACAAAGCATAGGCTCAGATCTACTATATATTTTAGAGTTTGTCTGTTTGATCAAGAACTCCTCCTAAACAGCAAGAGCTCAGACCACCAAATTTGTTATACAGCTTCCTCTTGTCATAACTTAAAGCAACTTAAGGGTTTGGTTGTGCCTAGAATGGGATTGCGTCTCATAAAACCAAACAGAAGAGAGACAGAGCCACCAAATCAAGTACAGTTCTCAAAATTGACATAACTGAGCAAATGTTGAGAGTGAACCAAGATGAGCCAGAAAAATATGATGAATCTGGAAAAGGATTGCTTCTCAATAAACCTTACAGAAAAGTGAGAAATTGAGAGTTGTGCTCTGTTCTGGCAAAGCTAAATCGATGCTTAAGATTTGAAAACTAGAAGAAAATGTTACTGGAAACCAAACTGACTATAGTCCTCTTTTGTTAAAAGATAGTGAGTGATAAGAGTTTACAGGGATGAAGAAAAATACACTCTTGATGGAATTCCCATTTTAAAAAATTAACTGGAAAAATGATAAATCCTTTTGTAAGAAATCTGAAATAAAGACTAACTTCACTAAAACAACACTATATTTTTGAAAAATACAATCATTTGACTAAATCACATACATTTTCCTTTTATTAAAAAAAAACGTGATTGCCTTAAGGACGCAAGCAATGTCAGGTAAATCTGATAGTTTAAATATATATTTCAGCAGACAGTCTCCATGGAAAGTCAAGTTTTTTTGTTCCAGGTCTTATTCAGTTGTAATATATAAAAATGATTTCAATTACTGTGGACTTAAAAACTATATCTGAAAGTATGTTTATTTTCAAAAAGCAATTTTAGTTCCTGTCATTTTAGGAAACATTTCTACTTATATTTAGCAGTATTAATTATCAAATAGTCTTATCAATGACAGTTATTTTACAATATTAAATAAATACATATACATTCGATTCTACAGATTAATGGTTGGCACACCATTAATATATTTATAAGTCAGAAAATCCGAAAGTTTGGATGCTTTCCTGAACCTTTTTCTGTGTTCTTGCCGTTCTCCACCAGAACCACTGTTCAATCTCTCCTAGTAATCTCCCTTCCCAGATAACCAGAGATATATAAGACTGCATAATACTCTTCACATTGTATCATATATACGGAATAAAACTCCTACTTCAGTTCCAATAAGAACACCTGCAAAAACTCCACTCGATCTGTGAGTCAAATCCAAAACTTTTAACATTTTGGAAAAGTTTGATTTTGTTCTCCAACTCCCCTCCCCCACGATTCCTCCCCAAAATTCTCCTGGAGATAGAGCAGTTATAACATGCCATTTTTAAACATTCCTCCTTTTCCTCACTCTGGGTATGTCTACACTACAAAGTTAGTTCGAACTAACGGAGGTTAGTTCGAACTAACTTTCATAGGCGCTACACTAGCGCTCCGTTAGCTCGAATTTAATTCGAACTAATGGAGCGCTTAGTTTGAACTAGGTAATCCTCATTCCACAAGGATTAAGCCTAGTTCGAATTACTAGTTCGAATTAAGGGCTGTGTAGACCCTTAATTCGAACTAGTGGGAGGCTAGCCCTCCCCAGCTTTCCCTGGTGACCACTCTGGCCAGCACCAGGGAAACTCGTCTGCCCCCCTCCCGGCCCCGGACCTCTTAAAGGGGCACGGGCTGGCTACGGTGTCCGTGCCAAGTGCAAGCCTGCCAGCACCCAGCCAGCAGACCCTGCACCTGACACGGATCGAGCCACCCACCCGATGCCCCCCAGCCCTCCCCCTCTTCCCGGGACCAGGCTGGCGGCTCACGGGAGCTTGCCTGGGACCACAAGAGGCGGGCACCTGCCTGGGCTAGTGCGGACATCGTGGACCTTGTCCACGACCTCCGCAGTAGGCACAGGAAAGTGGCCATCTAGGGCAGGAGAGCTGCCAGCCTGGCCACCCAGGAGCAGGTGTGCATGAAAATCAAGGGGGTCCACTGAGACCCCCGACCCTGAGCCCTGAGCTTACAATGGCCGTCCTGGGTCAGACCAAAGGTCCATCTAGCCCAGTAGCCTGTCTGCCGACAGCGGCCAACCCTAGGGACCCTGGAGGGGATGGACCGAAGACAGTGACCAAGCCATTTGTCTCGTGCCATCCCTCTCCAGCCTTCCACAAACCTTGGGCAGGGACACCACTTCTACCCCCTGGCTAATACCACTCCATGGACCCAACCTCCATGACTTTATCTCACTTCCCTTTAAACTCTGTTCTAGTTGTAGCCTTCACAGCCTCCTGCAGCAAGGAGTTCCACAGGTTGACTCTTTGCTTTGTGAAGAACAACTTTCTGTTATTAGTTTGAAGCCTGCTACCCATTCCTTTCCTTTGGTGTCCTCTAGTCCTTCTTTATGAGAACTAATGAAGAACTTTTCTGTATGCACCCTCTCCACCCAAAGTCTGCTTTTAGAGACCTCTATCCTGTCCCCCCTCCGTCTCCTCTTTTCTAAGCTGAAAAGTCCCAGTCTCTTTAGCCTCTCTTCATATGGGACCTGTTCCCAACCCCTGATCATTTTAGTTACCCTCCCCTCTCCCAGCCTCTCTCTTCCCCTCTCCCACCTCCTTTTCCCAGTCTCCCCAAGTTTTGTTCAATAAAGACAGATTCCATTTTTGAACACAATTGTCCTTTATTTTGTACATCAAGAAAAGGGGCTAGGGAAGGGTAAGTGGAAGGAGGTGAGGGAGGAATGGGGTACGCGCCCCCGATGGGGAGGACTGGGCTGGCTCTGCGGGCTTTTGGGGTGGAAGCTCTCCTGCAGCCCCCCGATTGCCCCCTCTTCCCAGATGGCAGCCTGCGGCAAGTGCAGCCGGGCTGATGGCCGAGTGGTGTGATGTGCCCAGTGTGGGTACTCCGGGCACTCCAAGCCAGGACTGCTTTGCAAGCGGGGCACCCCTGAGAACTGTCTGTCCGGGATGGGGGTCGGGACCCTTTAAGCGCAGCCCTCGGCTAGCCTGAGACAGCATCTCCACGCTCTAAGTACTCCTCTGATGCCCTGCCGGCACTGCTTCAGGCCATCCTTAAGCCTGGTTCAGGGTCCACTTAATGTGGACATGCTAGTTCGAATTAGCAAAACGCTAATTCGAACTAGTTTTTTAGTCTGGATCCGTTAGTTCGAACTAAATTAGTTCGAATTAACGTTGTAGTGTAGACATACCCACACTTGTCTCCTTGGAAATGGGGAGGCCAGGCAATATAATTTCCTCTTCCAGCATCAGAGGAACTTCATCTTGAAGCATCCAAGTAATCTTATATGCTCCTTCTGTTCTCCGGCATCAAGACCAAGTAACCTTGCTGCCAACTCCTGCTGATCTGCCTCTTAAAAATATAAAGCAGTATGGATCCTCCAAAGGCAATGCAGGATTTCAGAATATGCCTCAAGAGCTCTTCATCCATTCCCACAAGAACCACTAGACCCTGTACTCATTTCTATGACTAACAAAACTACAGTCTTCAGGGGGAGTTAATACAGAATCTTTTTCAAATACTAAATTCAATAACAATATTTTAAGAAGCAAATTTTACAAGAAATCAAGTTTTTGCTATTGTTATTTCCCTTTCCTATTCATATAATATTCTACTTTTAAACCTGAAAGAATAAATAAGTATAATTAAAATCAGAAGAAATGTTTAGATACTGGAATGTTGCTAATAATTAAAATGGCTATTTAGCATCACTGAACTTTCTGCATCGCACCTGAAAACTTCCAAATTCAGAATGCATTTGATATCCCCTCTACCTCCTATGTCAGTAAAACATCAAATCCATTTATCAAATACAGTAGGAAGCTACCTGCCATTTGTAAATTATTTGCACATCCCAAGTGCTAATGGAAATGTCACTGTCATAGCCATTAATCCAAAAATGTCAAAGAATAAAGCTGGATGTGGGCGATGAGCAAGAACATAAATCACAGCCAGCACAGTGATGCCTGGAATGTGTCTGTGACAGACCTTATGAATGAAACTCCCACAACAAAGCAATTTCTGGGCAGACTGTGGTGCCTACCCCTTTCTTCTGCACATTATAAGATGGTGGGTTTTTGTGTAACATACTTATTCAGCAAACATTACATACACTCTTATTTAACTATAGCTAAATGCTTCAAAGAAAATATATTTGATCAAATAGATTTTCAGAGAAACTGTTATATTTTACATTAAAAACTTTGCAGAAAGAGTTAAAATTTTACCAATGGCTATATAAAAATGCTACAGGGCATCTGTGATTACCCATTAAAGTTAATAATAAAAAAGTTTCCATCAAAATACTACTCTCCTAGTTCCTCACCTCGTCCTCTTGCACACACACACACAACTTTTGGAAACATTCATATTCTGGTCTGAAATTAATTTTTTGGGAAACTTAGAACAACGTCCTTTTGGCTAATTTTATGTTATGGAAAAATTAACAATCAGACTTCCCATTGTGAAAACATTCTAACCTCATGAGTTTTTTTAGCAGGACAAAAGCAAGAAAGCTATAACTTGTAGTGATATAGTCCTGATTAAAAACAAAATCCATCAATTGGTTTAGGATAAAGTAAAAAATAAAGTTATATTGACTGAGAAGTCATGGAGAACATTCTCACAAGATAGCTGCTAAGATAATAAAACAGCTTACTGGAACCATGCCTTCTTTGTGACATCTTAGCACACTCTCCTTGAGGAGGGAGGGGCTCCTGCTGGGAGAATATTCAGAGGCAGACTATAAAAGTCTCATATAATGAAATCTAAAAGAAAGGCCAAAAAAACCATGTGCATGGAAGATTATTACAGCTTGGAAAAGAGATGACCAGGTAGGGATATGATAGAGATCTATAAAATCATGACTGGTGTGGAGAAAATAAATAAAGAAGAATTATTTACTCTTTCCAGTGACACAAGGACTAGGAGTCACCAAATGAAATTACAGTAATAGGTAGAACGTTTAAAACAAAACAAAAAAAGAAGTACTTCTTCAATGCATAGTCAACCTGTGGAATTCCTTGACAGAAGATGCTGTGAAGGCCAAAACTATAACAGGGTTCAAAAATAAACTAGATATATTCATGGAGGATAGATCTAACAATGGCTATTAGCCATTAGTGTCCCTAGTGTCAGAAGATGGGAATGGGCAGCAGGGGATGGATCATTTGATGATTGTCTGTTCTGGTCTGGTCTGCTTGTTCCTTCTGGGGCACAAGACATTGGGCGCTGTCAGAAGACAGGATACTGGGCTAGACAGACCTTTGCTCTGAACAAGTATGTCCATATAAAAAAAAGGCAAATTAATTAGCCTAGCTGAGTAAAAGTTAGAAAAAGAAATGCTTCCCTCTTAATCTAACAGAGGACAGAAACCCCATATTCAGGATTAGAGTTTGGGTCGCAAGCACTGAGCAGATCATTATGTTGTGCAAGTATCTAAGTGTATGGCTAGACTACACATTTTTGTCAGAAAAAGGTACGCAAAATGCGCTATGCATTTTGCGTACTTTTTTCCAATTCTTTTGTCAGAAGAGACTTTTCCAACATTTGGCCTGTCTAGACTGGGCCAAATGTCAGATAAACTCCCTCTTTCTGAAGCCCCCTTCTTCCTCTTAGAATGAGGAATACAGGGGCTCTGAAAGAGTGTGTTTGCTCTTCTGCAAAAAAAAAGCAGAAGAGCAAACGTGTTCCCTGGATGCGGTAGAGTTTTTTTCAGGATACCTCTGGTATCCCAAAACCCCCCTGCAGTCCAGCCATACCCTAAGAGAAAAAGTCACTATATCACTGGTTCAGCCAACCCCATGGCATTTAAACAATGAGCAATATGGTACTGGCTCTGGCATTCCTACTAATCCATCTTCGTATTCAGGTACAACTTTTCAGGAGGGAAGGAAGTTCAAAGTGAATGAGGTACACATGGTCAGTTATTGCTTTTATACATACACATTGAGTCTTATAGTCATAAACTACATAATCTGGCTGTAAACAGCATATCCTCAAAAGTTCTACCTGGAAATAATAAACATCTCAGGAAAGAATGGAGGGGAAGAATTTATTCAAAGAATTAAATAAAACTCTGTAACATAATTATACATAGAAAACACCTGCAAGACTTGTAGAGGAATTATAGGCAGAGCTGTTAGAAATGCCTGTAGTTAAGGCTACCTAACACTTTCCATTATTCATTATTGTCCCAGAGTAACAATCTGGTCGGTCTCTGGCTCCCCATTGCTTGGGAGAGGGGAGGAGAAGCAGGCAAATAGGCAGGGGTAACTGATGCCTTTAGGGGGAGGAGGTGCAGGGAGGACCACCCAAAGCAGTAAGAGGCATATGGGGGCACCTCATTTAGCAATTAAAATTTTGGCGGGGGCACAGGGAAACGGAGCACCTCCTGAGTGCCACTATGTGTCACCTATGCAAATGGGGGTAATTTGTGCCAGCTCTATCTTTGAACAAGATTAGTTCTTCCTCTGCCTCCGCTCAGCTGTACAGACTGGTGGGGTTTGAGGATTGAAGAGCATAAGACAAAGGCTTTTCCCACCCTCTGTCCTTGCCCACCTATTCCCTGCCTGCCTTTGTAGGATATGGATTAGAAACCCAGTGGAGGCTGACATCCACTGTAGCCTCGTTACTTGTAAGTCACTGAAGGAGAACGTAAGAACATAAGAACAGCCATACTGAGTCAGACCAAAGGTCCATCCAGCCCAGTATCCTGTCTGCCGACAGTGGCCAATGCCAGGTGTCCCAGAGGGAGTGAACTGAACAGGTAATGATCAAGTGATCTGTCTCCTGCCATCCATCTCTACCCTCTGTCAAACAGAGGCCAGGGACACCATTCCTTACCCACACTGGCTAATAGCCATTAATTGACTTAACCTCCATGAATGTATCTAGTTCTCTTTTAAATCCTGCTATAGCCCTAGCCTTCACAACGTCCTCAGGCAAGGAGTTCCACAGATTGACTATGTGCTGCGTGAAGAAGAACTTCCTTTTATTTGTTTTAAATCTGCTGCCCATTAGTTTCATTTGGTGGCCCCTAGTTTTTATATTATGGGAACAAGTAAATAACTTTTCCTTATTCACTTTCTCTACATCACTTGTGATTGTATATACCTCTATCATATCCCCCCTTAGTCTCCTCTTTTCCAAACTGAAAAGTCCTAGTCTCTTTAATCTCTCCCCATATGGGACCTGTTCCAAACCCCTAATCATTTTAGTTGCCCTTCTCTGAACCTTTTCTAATGCCAGTATATCTTTTTTGAGATGAGACCACAACTGTATGCAGTATTCAAGATGTGGGCATCCCATGGATTTATATAAGGGCAATAAGCTATTCTCCGTCTTATTCTCTACGTCTTCAGAGAACTATCCATGATTACTCCAAGATCTCTTTCCTGATTAGTTGTAGCTAAATTAGCCCCCATCATATTATATGTATAGTTGGGGTTATTTTTTCCAATGTGCATTACTTTACATTTATCCACATGAAATTTCATTTGCCATTTTGTTGCCCAATCACTTAGTTGCGTGAGATCTTTTTGAAGTTCTTCACAGTCTGCTTTGGTCTTAACTACTTTGAGCAATTTAGTATTGTCTGCAAACTTTGCCACCTCACTGTTTACCCCTTTCTCCAGATCATTTATGAATAAGTTGAATAGGATTGGTCCTAGGAATGACCCTTGGGAACACCACTAGTTACCCCTCTCCATTCTGAAAATTTACCATTTATTTCTACCCTTTGTTTCCTGTCTTTTAACCAGTTCTCAGTCCATGAAAGGATCTTCCCTCTAATCTCATGAAAACTTAATTTAGTTTCTTCGCAATGACTTTATCATTAAAGTGCTTTTTTTGTATCTCGATCATCCAGTGGCCCCACCGGTTGTTTAGCAGGCTTCATTCTTCTGATGTACTTAAAAAATATTTTATTATTACCTTTTGAGTTTTTGGCTAGCTGTTCTTCAAACTCCTATTTTGGCTTTTCTTATTAGATTTTTACACTTAATTTGGCAGTGTTTATGCTCCTTTCTATTTACCTCACTAGGATTTGACTTCCACTTTTTAAAAGATGCCTTTTAATCTCTCACTGCTTCTTTTACATGGTTGTTAAGCCACGGTGGCTCTTTTTTAGTTCTTCTACTATGTATTGAAATTTGGGGTATCCATTTAAGTTGGGCCTCTATTATGATGACTTTGAAAAGTGTCCATGCAGCTTGCAGGGATTTTACGTTAGTCACTGTATGTTTTAATTTCTTTTTAACTAATCTCCTCATTTTTGCACAGTTCCCCTTTTTGAAATTAAATGCCACAGTGCTGGGCTATTGAGGTGTTCTTCCCGCCACAGGAATGTTAAATGTTATTATATTATGGTCACTATTTCCAAGTGGTCCTGTTATAGTTATCTCTTGGACCAAATCCTGAGCGCCACTCAGGACTAAATCGAGAATTGCCTCTCCCCTTGTGGGTTCCTTTACCAACTGCTCCAAGAAGCAGTCGTTTAAGGTATCAAGAAATTGTCTCTGCATCTCGTCCTGAGGTGACATGAACCCAGTCAATATGGGGATAGTTGAAATCCCCCACTATTATTGAGTTCTTTATTTTGATAGCCTCTCTAATCTCCCTTAGCATTTCATAGTCACTATTACTGTCCTGGTCAGGAGGTCGATAATAGATCCATACTGTTATATTCTTATTAGAGCAGGGAATTACTAGCCATAGAGACTCTATGGAAGATGTTGATTCATTTAAGATTTTTACTTCATTTGATTCTAAATTTTCTTTCACATATAGTGCCACTCCTCCACCCACACAACTTGTTCTGTCCTTCCAATATATTTTGTACCCTGGAATTATTGTGTTCTATTGATTGTCCTCACTCCACCAGGTTTCTGTGATGCCTATTATATCTGTATCCTCCTTTAACATGAGGCACTCTAGTTCACCCATCTTATTTTTTAGACTTCTAGAATTTGAGTACAAGCACTTTAAAAACTTGTCACTGTTTATTTGTCTGCCCTTTTCTGATGTGTCAGATTCTTTTTTATGTGAATGTTTTTAATCTGATCTGGCCCATACTTTATCCTCTTCCATCCTCTCCTCCTGACTAAAACCTAGAGTACTCAGGAAAATATAGATCTAGAATGCTTTGGGATGCTCGGGCTGAGCAAGCTATCATGGAGGTACTGACCAGGGCTCCCAGTTTCTTGAACCCACACTAGCGGACATTTAAAAACGGCGGCGCCCGGCTTTATGCAAATGAAGCCCAGGAAATTCAAATCCCAGGCTTCATTTGCAACTCCGGTTGCCTACATTATCACCCTAGTTCGAACTAGGGTGGTAGTGTAGACATACCCCCACTGACTCCACATTAAAGACTTTCCAGTCCCCTGGGTAGAACCCAACTTCCCCGCAGCGTCTCCTCATCCTCTCAGTCCCTTGGGACTTTCCCATGATAAAATTAAATATATTTCTCCCAAAATCAAACAAAAATAATAAATTAAAAAATCACTGGGCTCTAACAATGAACACGACAAAATACTTCCCATTAATGTCTTTTCTCTTGGGAATATGAAATGTATTACAATATAGTTCTGTTTAATCTAATGCATTTGCTTGAATGGTTGGAACTTCCAGGCTATTATATGTAATGGTTCCTTGGGCAACACTTTCAGCCATAATAAATATTATACTACACATCATAAAATAGCCTTCGACTTCTGAACCATGAAGCCATATACATTACATCTTATTATCGACAGAGTTTGGTAGCACCTCCTATTACTAGCATACCCCTTTTAGATCTTGTTTTCAGTTTATAACTTTGTCAAATTTTTACTGCTTGGGCTAGAATTATCCAAGTTGGAAAAATACCTTTTTTGAAATTTTCAGCCAAAATGTTTCAGCCATTTTGAGAACAGGGCTAGGGACAATATGTTTAGACATTTCAAAAAATCGTGAAAAACTTAAAAAGCAATGAATAGTCTATGGATTTCCACTCCATATGGTTGTGTACAGTGCCTTGCATGTTCAAAAGTTTCAGAGGGGTAACCTTTCCTTTGAAAAGATAGGTATTTAGCCTTTCCTGTGGGGTAAGTATTTAAATTTTGCCATGGGGTAATATATGAATCAAGATCTGTATTTTGATATTCCTGTGAAAGTCTGCCCAAATTTAGTCAAGTTTTAAACCTCTGGAAAAAAAATCCAGTTTGCACGTTCTCTGCAAAGACTTTTTAAAAGATTATCACTCAAAATATCTAAAGATTTCTTTCTCTTAGCGTTGAGAAGACTGGTGTGCAGCATCCCCAGGAAGCCAATGAACATTGATCTAACCAGGGGCAGGGAAGCAGAAAGACACTCACCACATTCCCCTTGCACACCATGCGGAGCCGAGCCTAGTAGATTGTGTGGGCGCCAGTCCTGTGGTGGGACAGTGGGGAGGGGAGGGGGGAGGAGGGAGGCAAAACTTGAGTGTCAGCATAGGCTCCCCAATGCAGGGGGCCCCTAAGCCTCAGGGGCTGGATCCAGGCAAGCTGGGACTTGCTTCCGGCCCTGGGGTCTACAGATGCATAAGGGAGCTAATTAAGGTTGCACAGACAACCTGTATCCTTGCATTTCCTAAGTTTTCAGTTGCTGATGATGCAATATCAATGTTCTTTTAACACAGTGTTTTTTGTATAATTGTACAGTAGATTATAACTTTGTATTACATAGTGATTATTATGCTACTAGAAGAAGCAATAGAAGTAATGCTTAGTTTCATTAAAAACCTTTCCAGGAGCTTTAATATTCAGGATCTTTATTTAAAACCATTTAACTGTCAGCATTTTGGAGTTCTGAATATTTAATACCTTTTAAAAATTAAGATATCATAAATTAATGGTTTCATTTAAGTAATTTAACTTCATTTGGAAAATTATTTTCTATCATCTATGTAACCAAAAAAGGTACTTTAACATAAAGGTGAAATAAAAGCGCACACAAAAAATATTTTTTATATGATATAGAAAAGTATCCCTACCTGGATTAAAGAAACGTTATTTAGTGTCATGGCAGTTGTAGTGCAACATACAAATACTGTAACATTCAGAATTATCTACTTACATTCACACTGGATGACATCTAAGTTAAACTGCTGAATGGCTCCCATGCTGATCTGCTTTAACTCACTGTCCAATAGCATCTGCATCAGGGATGTAGAAAGATGTTGGCAGGCTGACATGCAAGCTGTCTGGGCCACTTTTCCCTGATAAAAAGGATAACAAGTTGTAAGATGGCAAGCAAATTACATGCCACCAGATAATGGCAAGCACGCACGCACGCGCGCGCACACACACACACACACACACACACACACACACACACACACACACACACTCTTTAATACAATAACACTTAGAATAGTCACTGAATGGTTAATGAAACATTTGATGCAATTTTATCACCTCTTAGTATATTTAAATCTTAAAGCAGCATAAAACATAACCCAAACACATATTTGACAGGACTTGGTAATTTTTCTGGACTTGTATACAAATTCAAATAGTTTTCAAGAATACAAATTAGAAGAGTGTCATGAGAAATACTTGTTAAAATATGTTGTAAACCTTACGATGACATTTTTTAACACAATGAAAACTGGAATGGAAATTGACAAATTGCATATGTTTAACACACAGAACAGAATCAAAACATTTGCTTTTACCTGGGTATTTTACCATGATAGTTCATTATTATAAAAATCTTAAACTGTTGATTTGGAGCTCAAAAGTCTGCTGCTTTTGAACGTCAAGCCTGTCTATATTTTAAGTATTTGACAGTTCAAATAATGGTCCCTGGAAATAAACTACTTACGAAATGAATAATAGCCTTCTGATATACAAAACAAAAATGTTCTAATCACAAATCCAGTTATTTACTTTTTCATTACAATTTTTAAAGAATCCATCAAAAGAAATTATTTCCCATTACTAGAGATTAATAAAACAAAGTACAAATTTGACACTGAACATGCTAAAATATTTTATAAAATATGTTAATTTAAAAGCATAAAATACAAAAGTTGTGCTGCAGATGGATAACCAAGTAAGAGGAAATTTCAAAATAATTTAAAAAACAACAATGGTCGTGTAGTACCTTAAAGATTAACCAAAAAATATATTGATAGTATCATAAGCTTTTGTGGACATAGCCCACTTCTTCAGATGACAAATATGGAGCAAGAGGTACAGACGTTGAATTCTAAAGCAAAAAAAAGGGGAGAGGGAGAAAAAACTATCAAAGTGTCCGTGGCTAAATGAAGTGAATAGAGTAGGCAGTAAGTGCTTGATACTTAGCTTTTAATGTCATTTGGGTGTTGAATGCAACAGCCCATCCAGTTCATGTCTTTGTTCAAGCCATGAGAGAGAGTGTCAAATTTGCATATGAAGGCTAGTTCTGAAGACACTCTCTCTAGTTGATTCCTGAAATAAGAATGCCTGATAGATATCTGGTAGGTTTTTGCCTCTGTCTGTGGGATAGGAGCAAATCCGGTGTATCTTAAGGCCTGGCTGTAAACAATTGATTGGGTAATGTGTCCTGGATGAAAGCTCGAGGTATGTAGGTAAGTATAACTGTCAATAGTTTCTGGTATAAGGTAGTGGAAATGTGGCCATCATTTAACTATACTATACTGTCAAGGAAGTGGATCTCTTGTGTGGACTGGTCCAGACTAAGGCTGATGGTGGGGTGGAAGCTGCTGAAATCCCTGTGGAATTATTCAAGGGTTTCCTTCCCATGGGTGCATATGATGATGAAGTCGTCAATGTAGTGTAAGTAGAGTAAGAGTGGTAGAGGGTGAGTGCTGCGGAAACGTTCGAGGTCAGCCATAAAGATGACGGCATATTGTGGGGCCACAAGGGTGCCCATAGCTGTGCTACAGACAGAGACAAACACCTACAGGATCTCTATCAGGCATTCTTAAAACTTAAATACCCACCCGGGGAAGTGAAAAAACAGACTGACAGAGCTAGACAAGTGCTCCAGGCATCAGCTTCTTCAAGATAGGCCCAACAAACAAAATTACAGAAGACCACTAGTCATCACCTACAGCCCCCAGCTTACATCCCTCCAGCGCACCATTAACAATCTACAACCTATCCTGGAAAACTATCCCTCATTCTCACAGGCCTTGGGGGACAGGCCAATCCTCACCTACAGACAACCCCCGAACTTGAAACAAATTATTTCCAGCAACCATACAGCACAGCTCAAACATACTCACCCAGGAACCCACCCTTGCAATAAACTCTAGTAGCAACTCCATCTACACAAGCGACATCATCATAGGACCTAACCACATAAGCCACCACTTCAGAGGCTCATACAACTGCACATCCACTAACATGATATATGCCATCAAGTGCCAGCAACGCCCCTCTGCCATGTGTATTGGGCAAACTGGACAGTCTCTATGACAAAAGATTAATGGACACAAATCAGATATTCAAAATGGTAACACACAAGACCTGTTGGGGAACATTTTAACTTGCTCGGCTACTCACTAATGGATTTATTGGTGGCTATTCTCTTACAAAATAATTTCAGGAATCAACTAGAGAGAAAGGCTGTGGAACTAGCCTTCATATGCAAATGTGATACTATCTCCATGGCTTGAACAAAGACATGAACTGGAAGGGCTGTTACATTCAACACCCAAATGACATCAAAAGCTAAGTATCAGGCACTTACAGCCTACTCTATTAGCTTCATTTAGCATGAACACTTTGATAGTTTTTCCCCTTCTCCCTCTCCCTGCTTTTTCTGCTTTATAATTCAACTTCTGTGCTTCTTGTTCCATATTTATCATTTGAAGAAGTGGTTGTGCTCATGATACTATCAATATATTTTTTGGTTAGTCTTTAAGATGCTACAGGGCCATTGTTTTTTATTTTTATTTTTTAGTTACAGACTAACTTGGCTACCTCTCAGATTTTCAAAACAATTATTCATTATGACTACCTGATTAGGGCCATCTTTTACCCATAATGTTGCAATATTTTTAAAACACTGATTGTGTGTGTTAAATTGTAATGTTATGCTTCATTATACTTGTGGTTTATTGTACTTTTAAATAAACATGTTTTAATGTGATGATTGCTGTTAATGATAAATTTATTTCATAACATGGCTCATGCATTAACAACTTTACCTTTTCAATTATTATTATAATTTCAATTATAGGCCAAAAATAATAAAGATTATTTTCTAAAGGATAAAGACACAGATTTTGCCCTTAGTTATGTAAGTACAACTTATTCATGTCAATGGGAGTTGTATTCATATGTATATCAGAGAGCAAAATCTGGCCCTGAATATTTTGCCTTGCTTTCACATAAATTTACTGTTATCATTGAATTTATCAAAACAATATATACATAATACAATTTATCACTTTTGAGCTTTTCCAGCTTTTTGCTCATGGGTATTACATTATATACTCTGTTCTGATGTCATACTGGAACTTTAAACAACTTTCACTAATATCTCTTTAGTATTCAGTCACCTTGACCAGTAAGGAGCTTCCTATCTAAAGTGAGATGTCAACTTCTTAGTTGAAAGCTTTAAAAAAGTAAAGCAAGAGCAAATAACACATTTGATCGAAACAGATGATCTGCCAACAAGGAATGTAACAAACAATGCAAGAACAGCATGCTTAAAAGTCTCCCAAATCCAACAGTAATTACATTGGGAGACATGCAGCTCTATTCCCCAAGCAAAACAACATCAATATGAATGGGGGGTGAGAAGGGAGGAGGGTAACCAATGGGACACAATTCATTTAATTACAATGTAGTAGGTTTGAGATATTTAATGGAAATGTCATTTTGATTTAATGGAACAACTAGTGCATTTCAGTTTAATGTACTGCTCCATCAAATCAGCTCCATGTCCTATTTATGCTGCCACTATAATGTAATAACACTATAAGCAGATTAATAGGTTGTCAAGAAAAATTTTAACATTCAATTAATTTTATATGCAAACATATTGTGTATCTTATAAACAAAAAGATTCCATTTTACCTTTTGGACCAAACCTCTGAACTTAACTGTTGTAAATAAACTGGCATATATCAATAGTACTGGAGCACACAATAAGGATTACAATACAGAAATACATGATGTGAAATAATTCTTTGGATGTTTAAAAATAAGTATCAATATATGTGCATTTAATGCTTATTTTGAATGACAAAATGCAAACATCCTAATATTTGAATTACTTCTCACTATGCACATGAACTACAGGCTTATTGTTCTCATGGTACAGTCAAGGAGTAATATGGTGAGGCGTTTACTGTACACAATTTATAACTATTCAGTGAGATCACTAGGTTTTTGTAAATGTCGGTAAGTTTAATTGATTTAGCCTTAGTTTTTCTTGTCTGTGTCTCACAAGAATTTGAGTTATTACCCATACTAAACTACTTTAAACTCCTTTATAGATTTACTTTGCAATACTCAGTATTTCCAAATTCAAAATGCATTGAGCTATAACATTTATTCATTGAAGATAAAATGAAAATTCAAGTAATTTTTTTTAGAAAATGTGAAACATAATTTCATATTCATAATTGACAAATAAGGTCTGACTGTATTTATATTCCACTTTATATCATGTAACAATTTCTCATCCCTATTTTCAAAAGTTTTCAAAATGGATGTTTTAAAAAGGAAACTTGAGGTCAATGAATATTATCGTAATGTATTACTACAGAATAAAACTAATTCAGTTACTTTTAAAGCATTCTTAATATTTAGCATTTGTATGTTTTGGGTTTTTTGAAATTACTCTGTCAAGCAATTACATTAAATAAACATATCTGATATGCAGAAATTCAACTTTTTATTGAATTCTGCTCTAGCACACTGCTAAGAAATTACTACTGTCTCATCTTCACATGAGTTATAATTGCCACTAGCTACTAAGCATATTCTTTTACTTCACCAATGCAAATTTCAGGAAACAAGGACCTTATTCTATAAGCGAAAAACACCTGCTAAGAATTTTTAAAGGCAACTACTTTTACCCACCCTTTACATTTTGCTGAAATACAAGTTCGGAAAAAGAGAAAACCTTTAGACAAACTTCTTATATTTCAAAGGAGCTTGTAAAAAGAATCTGCTGACATATTAAATCCTTTCTGTAGTACCCAAAAGCTTTTCTCTTAAGAACAATTGCAGTAAAGAGACATTTGGCTCCTAGGAAATTCCCAAAGGGTCAGCCATATGCATCCTTCCATGGCACCTTCACGGTACTGCTTTCTACATCCCTGCTAGCTGTCTCAAAAGCAGCTTTCATCATTCACTAGGGTGTCAGTCAATATGATTTATGGACTGCATTCAACAAAGTCAAAGCATATAGAATGAGAAATATGACTACAATCTGCTAATTTGTTTTGTATTGAGCCACTTAAGAGTCAAAGACCTGATGTCAGGCTAAGACCGGCAACACAATTAACCAGCCGGTGACAGATTCATCCATCCTCCCTGCCAGGCAGTGCCAATCAAAGACAGCATGAGGCGACATTTGGAGAAGTCAGTAAGAAAACCCATTCTCTAAGTAGCCTATGTGGGCTTTTGATTGACAGCTTTTGACTATAGCTTGTGGAGCACCACCACCCTTTACCCAATAGTTCCTCACTGCAAGCTGTGAAATAAGGCTTTCACTGCCAATCACAAGAACAATAAAACACAAAGTACCATCCCCCAGTGAAAAAGAAAATAAGAAAACTTGTCTGTTAAATCTAAAAAGTTAAGCTTCAAAATTAATTTAACAATACTAAAAGATATTAAGAAATTTTAAACATGTTATATATTTTAGTTTTCTTGCAGTTTTAGTGTTTCAGTAGTCACATTAAATTAATAGTTTTGTTTAAAAATTGCACTAGCAAAATCCAACTTTTGATAAACTGATTAAACTTCCTCTTTTAAAACACTTGGAGAATTTTAAAAATACATAATTTCATTACTATTAATGTCATTCCTCCTCCCCAACAGGGTGATCAAAATAAATATTCATGCAGAGAAATAATTTGTAATTCTTTTTTTTTAGCAATTAGTTTCCCCTAAAACAGTAAAGAGTCTAACTTTGAACTAACAAAATACATGCATATCTGTTGAAAAAACTCAACTATATGGTATTAGATAAAAATTCCCATCTTGTGAAACAGGTATTATTCACTATTGTTTCCAAATTTAACTTTCTCAGCACTTAAGCTATAATATAGCCTGAACTTTCCAAATTCAGAACCAAGTCTGCATCTCTTATTCACAGAAGAAATCCCATTCATATAATGAAACTACATGTATATTATTTGGTAGGATGAAGACCTACGTTTTTATAGGTATAACAGCATTATAAACCACAACAATTAAGCTTATATGGAATATTTAATCTTCCTTAATATTTCTTCTGGCATAAAGTAAACTCAAAAGGCCAATCCTAGTAGCTTCTGCAAAGCAGTGGCAGCAGGCGCTTCAAAGACGACAAGGGCTGAACAGCTGCAAAACCAACCATATCTTTAGTTAAAAGACCTGATCCTGGTCCATTGCAAATCACATAGGCCCAATCTACACTAGGACCTTAGTCCAAAATATCCCCCTTCAACATCAAATCTGAAAGCAGAGAGTGCATACTACCATGCCGGTTATTCCAAATAAGAGGCCATGGAATTCGAACTCTGTACTCCTGCTTTTCACAAGGAATAATGCTAATTCCAAACTAGTAAATCCAAAATAACATTAGTAAGAATATTCTGGTGCCACTAATTTGAACTAATTGGTCCCCAGGAGGCCTTCCACAACTCCAAAGAGTGCTTCCTGGGGCTCTGAGTCTGAGATAGCGCGTCCACATTAATGGAGCCTGCCTCAGACTAATGTCGATGTTTCCCCATAGTGAGGACATAGGAGTTGAAATTTGTTAATTAGGGAGTTCATTCATTGAATTTAGTATATTTGAAATAACTTCCTAGTGTAGACATGGCCTTAGTATTTCTTCAACCCCAGCAGCAAAGAGTATTGATGGTGGTAGACATGCTGAGCTCCTTCAACATAGTGGGAAGCTGATTTACACAAACTCTCTGCCTAATCCAATCCTCTCATATGTACAGCTGAAGAATATGCCCTTATCAGAACACTTTTGTGACTCCAGATTAGTGAGTCCTGGGCACAGCTGGTTTGCATGATCTGCTGAGGCTTGTATTCCCTCACTGCTACATAACAATAAATTGATAGCACCTAAATGTATGATAGATGATTCACTGAAGTAAGAGATTGTTTCCATGAAAAGAGTTCACAATTTAAATATGGCCATTAATTTTTTATGTTAATTGGAGCTGACTGAATATTTTTTGCCATTGAAAGAGAAGGTAGGTTTTGGAATGTAGATGAAAGAAGAACCAAGAGTCCAGCACTGTGGACTACACCATGGAATTTCAGCTATAAGTCTGTCTGTGGTTTCCTGTGTAGGAAAAGGAAATGGGATTCTTCCAATGTACAGCAACTTTCTGCTGAACAAGCTAGTCTTCTATGGATTACCTGGGATAATTACACTTCCTTTTTCTTGTACTTTATCTGTGTTTTTTTAATTTAGATTGCAAGCTTTTCAGAGCAGGGGATCTCTTTTCCATGGCATAGCACAAGGCCCATTAGCTGGGATTTCCAATTTTAGGCACTAATTTAATACAAATAATTCATAATAATCTGTGGTTTTTAAGACATTTTATTTCTTCTCTTCAAAAACGAGAATATTTCTGAGTATTCACACAGTCAATTAGTTTCAGAGTATTTTCTTGAAGATCTTCTGGAAACTCATCAGTTCCATCAATTTTGGAGGGTAGACCATCATGACAGATCTCTTGCCCAAACAGGAGAAAGTGCCTAATTTCAAATGAAAATTATAATGGTCTAATCATGACAAAAAATGTAAAAGTTAACTCCATTCAATTTAATCCCAGACCAGACTCAGTATGCTCATTTCCATGCGTAACACGGCCAGTAAAGATGGTGACTGTCAGCCATGAAATCCCAAGTTGATTCAGAAGAATCGTTATCTGTTTGAACATTTGAAGTCCCCATGGTTGATAGGTCTCAGCAACTCCACATCACAGAATATGTGCAGCGAAACAATCTGTATGCTAATTCTTGCCCCCACGTTAACCCCATCCTGGGATTCACAGACAAGACAATCAAATCTAATTTTAGGGTGGATATTTTCCACGTGTGAGGTCAGAATTCATAGTTGTCTAGAGACATCTACACCAGCAACATTAATAGAAAATATTCCATATAAAATGTTCAACATATTGATGGTTCAGGAGGGTCATGGTCAGTCATGACTAGAATGTGAAGCCCTGGGAATACTACAGAGGCCTCAGAATTTAGAAGGAGGAGGCACCTCACAAGCACCCCTTCTAGCAGATGCTAAGAGAAAAATCCACGATGAGGAAGTAAAGAAGGAAATAGGAATAATGGTTTAATTAATTTTTATCTTCTGCTCTCTGCATAGTGGCACCTAAGTCCCCACTGTGCTGTCTTTATCCTCTTGGGTTACTGCAGCTTACAGATAACCTACAACCTGTTAAATGACAAGGGAGATGACTTGACCAGTTTCCAGTTTTATTTTTAAAGTCTTATGCCATGGAATGTTTTCAGGAAGGGGCTGCTTCCTTGTTATGAAAATGAGAGTCTAGTTCATGACTGGGGCATGAAGGTGCTGCCATAACACAAATAACAAACAACAGCAATGACTGTGCAGAAAGTTAAGAAACTTGTCTTCACCTCCAAAACAACATGCAAAGACTTTCCTGGGGAGTCTTCCGAGTGGCTGACAGTCTGGTTATTTGGACTTCTGCCACTTAAGTAAACAGTAGAGTCTTTTTTTGCTGTGAAGAATTTTCAAGTTACTTTGAAGAAAACAAATTGTTCAAATATGGAGTGAGCTCTTTACCACTGTGGGATCAGGAAAGTATCTCAAGGCAACATGTATCAAGCTTTCTTTGTAAGTGTTAGCCAGCAGGCACCAAATCAGACCCATGTCTTTTCTCACTGGTGATGCATGGAAGTGCTAGAGCATCTTTGCTGGTGAAGATTGTTAATGTTTCTCTAGGGGTAGTGGGTGACATGCTGGCTATTTTTAAGGAAGCTGCTGTGAGACCTCTGCTACAGAAATAATTTCAAAGCCATTAAGAGTGAGATAAATTAAGTTTGTGTGTGTTATGAGATGGTTAAGAAGTTAAGTGAGAGGGGACAAAGGCAATGGTGCATTCAACATGATGCTGATGCCCTCTCCTATGGATAAGGCTCAACCTAGACAAGACAGACATAATGTGAGTGGTGTGGAGGGAAGCAGCTGAAGCATTATCAATTAATATAAGCATCTCTGATTAAAGGCAGGTATTTGTCCTGTTAAGATTCCAGGCTAATCTTGCATACTGAGTTAAGAGTTTTGGTCAAAAGTTAATTTTTCCAGATGTGACTTGCAAGAAGTGCCCTTTGGAAGCAGATCTTGCTACAGGTACGCATGCCTTTATCAGCTGCAGATTAAATTACTGTAATGTATTGCATCTGGGCTATAAACTAAGCTCATTTGAAAACTGAAGGCAGTGCAGAATATGACTGCCTGTTTATTTAAGGTTACATTTCACAGAGGATGCACATTACTGCCAGTGTTCCAGTATCCACACTGCCCACCAATATATTTTTGGGTGGAGTTCAAGGCTGTGACTTTGAGTAGAGATACTCAAACATCAACTGTCTCAAAACACAATAGAGAAGGCTGCTGGTAGAGCAGTTTTCATGAGGAATCTGGGTCTGAGTCTACTTTCTGAACATTCTTCAAAGTCCACATTTTTGGTTTTGGGGAAGGCAGACTGATGGGATATGGTGGGATGTTTGGTTGGTGACTGTTATTAAAAGAGGTTTGGTGAATACTGGCAATCCATCAAGTATTAGTTTTAACTGCATAAAATACAGTAAACTTGGGATGAATGCTAAACACTGAAATTAATAAAATGAAAATAATCCTAAACAGATTTGAGTAAAAAAGGTAAGGGAGAGTGGAGGAAAAAATATAACTTCATACACATTCAACAAAAATTCCTTTCCACTTATGAAAAGAATCAACACTTTAAGGGACACTATCCAGGTTTATGCACTCCCCTGCCTTCAAAATTACTTTGAAAGGTTAGCTCTTCTCCCCTTCAATTTAGGAGATCAGGACTCCTCCAACTTGCTTTTGACAGTCAGTTCCAGGAGTGACATGTTATTAAAATATAATCCAACAGTTTGGCTGCACCAGATATAAAGCTGTGAACTACTATATACACATAGACACTATGATGGAGTTTTAAATATCTCACCACTGAACGGACTGTTTCTGAATGAGATGCTGAGGAATCCTGACCTTAAAAACTATAGGAAAAAATTTAAAGGGAATAATTTTGATCTCACAAAACTTTGACATAATCCCTAAGCTTAATATATGTGTTTTCATTTCTATTTTACTAAAAGCACATCATATTTTATAATTTCAGTAGTGCATTTTCTACACATCTTTTTACATTTATGTTCTGTAAAAAATATATACCATGGCAGAAGGACAGAAGAAATTCTTGGGATACTCAGTAGCAAAACTTTTGCTAGATTCAGCCAAAACAAAATAACCAGCATCACACTCTATTTCAAATATATTTTCCAATTAAAATAAAGATATTAAATATGTATTTAACTTACAAAATAATATTTTAACATTTACTTCAAAATCATACATAATAAATGCCTTACAAAATCTTCTGTTTTTAAACATCTGAGCCCAATGCAATCAAATAAAACCAAACTGGATACGAGAAATCAAAACTCTTCATGTACATAAAATAAAATCAAAAGTCAATTCTGCAATTCCATTTTCTAAAACAATTGCTAACAACTCCAATATCAGTTTATTAATTTTCATTATTCAGTATCATGGTAATAGTCTGTGGTGGATCAAAGTAAACAGTTTTTTAAAAAACTTGATGACCTGAAAATAACCAGGGCATGGACGAATCCCTACATGCAATCCATCATCTTTTTACACAAAAACATTTGAGTGCACACATTCCTTCAACTCCAGATGGCATGTGCACCAAAAGGGATATAGAACTTCACCAATTCTTTATTCTGTGCCACTGTTTCTCCATTTTAAACTTATTCTGTATGCACATCCCACAGCTGCATTTTGACACCTGACCTCACTTCCAAAAGGTCTTAAAGTCTCCTCTGAATTATCTCATTTGTGATGCAATGCACACCCTATCATGTTTCTGCAAGGCTTTTAGGGCTCCGTCAGTCCCAAAGTAGGAAAGACCTATGTTAGTAATTAACATCTCTCTTGCATGCAGCCACACAACAAGGTACCCAGTGAGTCATCAAAGTAAATGGAAGGATTTATGCGGGTGAGGAGTTTTTTTAAGTGATTAAATTTTGAAACAATAAGCCTGCAGGCAGTTCATAGTTTTTTAATTTACATGCTTTTTCTTCATCTTGCATCTACTTACCGACATAGCTGCATGGTCATTGTTGTTATTCTGAGAAGGAAACCAGTAAGGCAATCAAAACAAAAAGTTAAAAAGTACTATCAACATCAGAAGAAATTCTGGCATCAGCAAAAGGGAAAAAAACTCTTCAGAAAACTTTTTATTTATGGGTCTTGGTACTTAATTATTAATTACTAGAATTATTTTGTCATAGTTTACATGAATGAAAATATCTAGATTTAAGAAGGCATCATTTGCTATATAAAATTTTGATTTCATTAACACTCACAGAAGACAAAAATATTTTGCTAGATCAAACTGATACATTTTCTAAAATTCAAAGAAAGTAAAAATTCCTTGGAAAATGTAAGGAAAAAAGGTATCAGCAAATTTAAAACTATTATTGTGCAAAGAGAAACAAAAAGGTGAATAAACTGAAATAAGGGGACTGCATATGAACTTTGTATTTTTCAGTGGGAGTGAGTTGTATGTCAAAATAAAAATCCAAAGCAACATATTCCACAAATAATGTTTTCTGAGTTGATCTTCTAGAAAGTCTTAACTATAATAAGTAATTATATATTTATTAAATATTTAAAACAAAACTTAAATGGTTTCCTAAAATATTTTCATTGTATACATTTAGCATCCCATCTACAAAGCACATGATTATCAATAAATTATTAATCTATTTCTTCAAGCAATACTTACTGAATGCTATAGGACAATGCAAGGCTAAATAAAGTCTCTGTTCCAGAAGTAATTTAATTTTTCAAAATTTTTACTATTAATGGTAATTGGATGGAATAACAAATATAAAAACATTTTCCTTTTTAAGCCTTTTATGCTAACATTGTTGCTAAAGTACTGTACACCTATGAGAACTTTAAGGAGAAACAGAACTAGAAAGACATCCCAGTTATGCCACAATTGCTATGAAAGCAAAGCCTCGTACCTTTACAATGCAGTACCTAGATGTAGTAACTTAGCTCATAGTGAGCCGGTTTTGTAATTACTACATTCAAACATGAAATAGTATAACTCCGTAAAAACAAATTTTTACATATTATATTCCATTTTTTTAAAGCAATGCTCCCATCAATGCAGACACATTTAAGTATATGTCCATATGCAAGCATGGCACATGTGCTCACAGAAGTCATTAGATTTTACCAAAAATGAAATAGGTTCTAATATCAGATTCCCAGGAATCACAATGTGACACATTCTGCAGTGCATACACATACCAAAGCATAGTCACGAGCAGATGGAGTCTAACCATCTCCCAACAGGCTGAACTTCACATCACGTCTGAATCAGGCTATGGAGAGATCATAGGATCATGGTGACCATGCCTCCAGGCTAGCAAACACCTGAATTATATTCTGCCTTGTTGTTATGTGGATACATAAGCAGTGGAGGATAAGGAAGTTTCCTGTACCTTCTTCTTTCCCTCACCATGCCCACAATCCAAGGAGCAAGACTTTGTTCTATTGTGTTTGGCTACAAATAGAACTATTAATATGGTATGTCTGAATATCTATAATATTTCTACTACCAATGCAATAAGGTGCCAATATTTCTTAAAGTAAAATGATGATGCTTTTATTTTGTTAATGAAAATTCATTCTTTCTAAAATTATCCCATCCAAAATTTTATATATGGCATATTGCAATCTAGCTTTGCTTAAGACATCAAAATCTCTATGATTAGCTTTATTTATGTTTTATTATCTTGTTAGATTATGAAAACGAGGCAGTTTTGTGGGCTTGTCAGTTGAAAATACCTTTATTATAAACATCCTTTTTAGAACAAATATTTTCTACTATTACAAATCAAACTCTGATACCAATGGTAAAGAAAAGCATTAAATACTACACCATTTTTGTACAACTCTCACATACTAATATTTACATACAGAGGTTTATGGAACAGTTTTCCACATTTTGTTGACTTGTTCACAAATCAATGAATCAACCAGATCAAGCCAATGTGTCATAGGTTATTCTATTAGAGGTACCAAGAATAAGAAAAAACGATATTTTATTTTATATTTGATTGGAACTGTAATACTGGATCAAACTGGTAGTCCATCTCGTTCAGTAGCCTGTCTAGTACAATGGCCAATATCAAATGCAAGAATCTCAAAGTAGGGAATTATAGAATAACCTGTTTATCAGGTGAAGTTTCTTCCTGATCTCAGCTAGAGGTTAGGTTATGCCCTAAAATATACATTAATATCCTTTCCATTCTTTTTATACAATTGTTAAGTGAAATAACTGCTTCTTTCCCATTCATTGCTACCATCTTGGCACAGAGAAGCAACTTCTTGCAAGGAACTGAAATGTAGCACCCCACCATGAGTGCAAACGACCAGAAACCATACATCAGTTATGACTAATGAGGCATAGTCCCCAAAAGAAGATTAGAAATGTTCCATATCCCTTGTATTTCAAACAGATATTAATCTTACGTGCCAAAAAGCAATACTTTAAGAGTGGGGAAAAAACAAAGACAGAGGAAAATCAAAGCTACTTTAATATAAGATTTGGAATATCAAATCTGTCCCTTTTCCAAAAGTTCTAATATCTTGTCTCCTCTACAAATGATGCTTCAGAGAAAAGCAAAAAAATTTCAAATTCCTTTTATCTACTGTAATTATACAGTACTATAATATGCATAGATTAAATTATTTTTTTGATTTAATGTCTAACCCAGAAAATCTTGACTAATATGAAATATATTTATTAAAGAATGTATAGCCATTCAGAGGCACTAAATATGGGTAAAACAATCACACATCAAACAGCAGGAGCAGGGAACAAGCTGAAGCACAATATAATGAATCCATGAAGGGTAGGTGTTTTGGGCCAAATTCTAACGTGGCACCGGTATAAACGGGAAGTAATTCCACTGATTTCCTTGGAGTTACTTTTTAAATTTTAGTTCAAACAGAACTTTGGGTTTAAAATTTTAGATGCTGTTCAAACTCACATGCACAATATACATGGGTTGAATCAGTTTTTCATTCTGTCGGTCAGTGGACTTGTCCACAGAATTTGCAGGCATAAATAAAATAGATATAGCTTGAACCGCTCTAACCTGGCACCCTCGAGACCTCACCAATGCTGAAACAGATAATTTGTTGAACCACAGGAGGTCAATATTGTCTAGCAGCATTACCAATACGTCCACTGGTGGCTGTAAACAAACCTTATTGGACCGTGGGAAAATTGGATATACCCATGATAAATGGACACACCCATGACACACCCATGATAAATGGACATCTGGCTAGGTAAATTTATGCTGGCCTAGAGAGGTTCAACTTTTATTTGAAAATCTGGCCTGAAGTGACCTCTTAAAATCTAAAAAACAGTATGAAACTTTAGTAGTTTAGGTTTTTTAAAAAAGCTTAGAGATGTTGTATTTTATTTTGTTATTTGAAAGTAAAATATGTCACCAATATTTTAGAATCCTTGTTAATCATGATATATATATAACCTACACTGAATAATGCATCAGTTAAAATTTAAACAATATGAAATCATAGCTACCCTGCTAAAGTATTTACTTCAAATATATTTTCTTTCCAAATCAGAAAGAGTTAAAATTTAAAGAAAATAAAACCCTAGTCATTTGAAAACAAAGTCTGTTTTGTATACTTACAGGCAAGTGAGTAAAAACTTGAAATGTGCTTCTTAAGAAATTAATGAGGTCCATTAAGTATCCACTGGCTCTTCCATCAGGCTCAGACATTGTCCAATCATAATCGGCAAGCTGAATAAATTCATCAATTTTTTGGTTCAGTTTGGTATATATTTCTCCTTCTGCTGAATGTCTTGCATCCTGAAAAATAATCCAATACTGCATAATTATCAACTCAAAACTTTATTAAAATGGATATAAATGCCTGGACAGATGAGTCATTTAACAGAGCAGATGACCTTTTTTGGGAATCAATAAAACATTAATTAGTTTTAAAATCCATTTTGTAACCTGTGGTGTAAAAGCACAAAGTTGCCAGTGACAACTTAATTAAATACTTGGTTTTGTAATTTTTTTAGAAGAATATCAACATAGTACCATTCTGAATATGGTTTTTCAGATACTATGATTATGTATACTATAAGGGTACCTCCACACTGCAGTGCTATTTCAGGACACTTCTGGTATCCTAAAATAGCTATTACGTGTCTCGACAGCATACCCATTATTTTGAAATATGTTTCAAAATAACGGAGGCGCTATTCCAACGTCTCTGTAAACCTCATTCCACAAGGCTTAAGGGACATTTTGGAATAGCTGTTTATTTCAAAATCTGGCACTATGTAGATAGCGCCAAATTATGGAATAAACTATTCTGAAACATACTCGAAAAAAGATACACAATTTGCACAGCTCAAATTGCGTAGCTTATTTCAAGCTAAGGGTGCAGTGTAGACGCACCCTAAAGGTGTTGATAAATCTCACTGCAGAGTAACATCATTATCCTGCAGACTTATCTAGGAGACTTGGAGTCAGAATAAAAAAAAAATCAGTCTGCTACTCTTCTTTCCACTGAAAATCTTTAACTCCATTTTGGAAAACTATAATGTAAATTAACTGGACAAGGAACAAATTTATTTGCCCACCTTTACAAAGGAAACCAATAATGAAAACCTAATTATCATATCTGTTATGGCTGAACGTCTAGGAATCTCAAGATTTTACAATAAAAATATACACCCTACAAATAAAAAATGCACATTTTATTAATCTGCATTTCCTCTTAATAAATATCAGTGTATAACACACCAGGTATCAGAATATATCATCCATTATCAATCTGTCCTCAGCAACATCTTTTTTTTTTCCATGTCAGTCATAAAACTCTGACTTTATCTTGCCAGAAGAGGTGTAAACATAGATTACTTGACAGCCACAAGGATGGTCCAGTGATTAAGGTCTTAGCCTGGAACCTGGAAGTTCCACATTCATTCCCTGGTCTATCCAAGACTTTCTACATGATCTTAGACAAATAACTTAGCCTCTGTGTGCCTCAGTCCCCATCTGTAAAATGGGGATAACAGCAACTTCTAACTTCACAAGAGTGTTGTGAAGATGAATAAATTAAAGACTGCAAGGTGCTCAGATACTATGTTAACAGGAGCCAAATATATATATATAAGATAGATCCCAGAGCAGGTCATGTCCCACATAGCACCTGAACCTCTCATACAACTCATGTGTATGGGGGAGCGGGGAAATGGTGATTCTTTGAAATATGTTATCCACACAGACGCTACTCTTTGTGCACATGCATCCCAAGTGGACAAGATCAGACTGGGTCAAACATTGAAATCGACTAGGGCCATGCTTGTGCCCTGAGTGACAGCTCAGCCCTCAATGCCCAGGGAACAGGATGGAGTGTCCACAACTGTCTCAGTTCCATTACCAATTAAAATCCCATAAAAGCAGCCCCTGATTAGCAGGGATAGAGGCCATTTTATGCAATCTGCATGCAAATCTCAAAGAACCATAGTTACTGGAGAGTAAATAACTGTTCTTTCTTCTTAGAATCGTTGTTCACATAGACTCCACTCTTTGTAACTAACAAGCAGTTGCCTGTTTGCTTGGAGATATTTAAGAGGTTCTGAGGAGTCCCTAAAACACAACAAATGGCCCTGGTAATCCTCAAGGGTTCTTCCCACTACATTTGGAAAAACTCATTGTGTTACCATGGGGATCAGGGCTATGTTTGGAGAAGGAAAAGTTTGCTATGTTCTTCTGAGGAAGAGGAAAATGAACGCACATCTTTCCATAGTGGGGCAATCATCTCAGAAATGCCCTGTTCTGTCTTTCACTCGGCCATGAAGGGTGGTTTGGCAATAACCTATCAATAGTAAGCGACTCAATTGCAGATCCCTCAGAAAGGTCTCTATACCAAAATAAAAATCTTATGGATGACCACAGGCAGGGTTTCAGGTGGAACCACAATAATGGGCCTTGGAGCCAAAGTGGATGGTGCCAACATTGGGTCCTTGATGATGGTACCAAAGACCACATGGTCCTTTCTACATGAATCATCAGTGCCATCTTGGATTTCAGCATGGGCACATCAGGTTCAGATTTCATCTTCAAGATTTTAGAGGAGTGAGCCTTAGGGGAGGCTGCCACCTTTTTGGAAAAAGGCATTTGTACCCGTCCTCATCCCTGGAGTCATGCTCTTTATAGCTGTTTACATCAGTTTAGTGCCCCATCTTTCATGTGTACTCTAACCATAGACCCACACAATAATTTTGTCCCACAACCTCACATCTGTCCCTTTATTTCCAGCTCACCTACAACTTTGGAAGCACTTTATTCCACCTTCCTATACCCAGATCTGGTGTTACAATATTAGAGAGAAGGAGAGGGGAGATGGAAGAGAGAAGAATGCAGAGGAACTGATATATTGCTCACAGGAGAGGAGGCGTAGAGACTGAGAACTGCTCTGAGCTACTGATTTCTTTCTGCTCTCACTTCCTCTTTCCTTTCTTGTAGGAATGGCATCTGCTGCTGCTTCTTCCCCCTCTCTTGAGCGCTCTCAGGGGAATGGGAAAAGTTTTCTTCAATAGCTGTGATTGTCTGCTCTTTCCCAAAAGGCATGGAAGTGGGCAAGACAGGCTGAGAGTTTTTCTTCCTGCGTAATCTGAAAACTGAAATAAAGTTGGAGCATCTGACATCACAGGGAGACTAGCTCCAACAGAAGCCAGATCTCTATTACTCTGGAATTAGGCAACAATGGACTCTCTCTCTGTTTTTGTCAGGTGAATGGGCAAGTAGAATCTAATAAGGCTGCTCTAACTTGCTATTGCAGGGATAGTAAAATAGATGAACTGCTAAAAACTGGCAGGACAATGACATAATAATGCTAAAACAACAGAAAGGAGGTATGGGAGAAAAGGCGGTATAAGATGACTGTGTAAAAATGGTAGTTGTTCCCATTGTGAAGAAAGGAAATCCTGCCAATACAATAATTAGAGTGGTATAAGTTTATGATTGGGACCCAGAAAAATCACGAAGTAAATGTCAACAATTAAAGACAATTTTAGAGGAAGAAGTGAAATGAGGAAGAGTGTGGCTTCGGACTTGGCCTTAGCTCTGACAGTTAATGAAAAAAGCAAAAATTGAAATTAAAGATGTTTGACTTTACAAAGGCATTTGATTCAGGGAAGCTTTGTGGAAAGTATCAAAATCATCTTGAGTTCCTGATAAGATAACTGCAGTTATAAAACTAGATGCAAAGATTCCTGCAATGTCATAAGAACTGGTGAGGACTAAAGCAACTGGTTTGAGTCAAAGTTTGATGTAAGAGAAGAGGGCATAGAATTACAGTCAAAGTTCATCATGTAATTAAACTGGATATGAAGAACATTAGAATAAGTTAGAGGATGTAACACTGTATGATCTAGAGTTAAGGTCCTCAGCTTGTACAGATGACATTGCACAACTGGCAGACATGTTTGCCTTAATGATGATACTCTTCACTCTCCTTGAAAATTGGTGTCGTCAATTTTATAACGATCATTGTATCTTTGAAAAGGGACTATAGATAAAGTGCAGTATCTAAGTAATAGAACAAGCAGAATCTTGTGAATACCTAGGACACTTGATCAGTGTGGACAGTTCCATCAAGGATGAGGTACAAAGTAATATGCTTTAAGTACAAGTGCTGCACAGAAATGGCTGAAATTATGGACTGATACAAACATTATATTTGGTACTAAAGCGAAAATGTATCAAACCAATGCGCACTCAGTATTACTGTGTGGTCTGGAAGCAGCTGCATTATGTGAAACAGACCTCAGAAGGCTTGAAGTAGAGGGGAAGGTACGTTTTTTGAAAGATGGTAGCTATAAAGTGGAATGATTTTAAGATAAATGAAGAAGTTAGAATGTGGATGTGAAATCAGGCTACAGTATTAAAGTGATGGGGACACTGCAGAAGACGAGCAGATGGCAGGATACCAAAGTAAATAATGCTAGTTCAATGTAGAGGCCAACCACTAACTAGATGATGGGACGTCATAGGCAGGGACATAACCATGCTAGGGATAATGGAAGAACAAGCCATTGTCAAGAATGAATGATGACTCTATACTGTTCCAAGCATCTCCAAAAAATGCTCCAGGATGAAAGTGAAAAAAGCTCTCACCTACATATGCAGATTTTCATTAGAACAATATTTTTCTCTGAATGACAGAATCTCATTGTTTCCATGAAATAAGTTCTTTGCTTAAGAGTTTCCTTGGGGAACTTTAAATGGGGGGAAAAGTCATAACTAAATATTCTATGCACACTTAATTCTACCCTTTTGCTTGTAGTTATTAAGTATTTGCTCTTCCTCCATTCAGGCCCAGACTGGTCAAGTCAGACAAACCAATATTCAAGTTGGCAGCAAAACTCCAACTGATTTAAAAAGAAACAGGATTAGGCCCTAGTTTCGGACATGCCAATATGGTCTTTTGTTGTTTCATCACATGATATTGAACAATATGGCATACAGCTTTGCCCAAAACTTATGTAGGTGCAGAGAAAAACCTAATAAAAACAAGTAGTAATAACACAGGTAAATGTATATTACATAGGTATTATTCAATTGTCAGATTATATAAATCAAATGACACACAACTAAATTTACCGTTCTATTCCCTGCACAATTTTCTTATTCATTAGAATACAAGGCACATGAATTGAGTATCTTAATTTCTCTTACATTTACAGTTCTTTGCTTAAGAGTTTCCTTGGGGAACTTTAAATGGGGGGGAAAAGCATTTACTCAACGTGTAAAAATGTCAAATGAAAACTTATCCTAAAATGGCATTTTATGATCAAAACAACCAGTAAAAGCATCAAACAGCTCTCTTAATTTGACATTTAAGAGTCTAGCAACTTGTTAAAATGTCAAAGTATTATATTGACATTTACTATTTTGTAGATTGTTATGATTGTAAAAACACCAGTTAATGATAAACCTTTACTTGGTCTTTACATTTAATTCATAATAATCTGTAAAAACAAGAACTGCATGTTAACTATTGCAGGAATGAGCTTCCTGAACCTAGTGTGACTGATGGTTTGAAAAAAGCAGGCACTGAGGGATTGGTTGTAGCCTACTGCCTGATAACTGGATCTAACAGATGGCACAGGTCTATTTAAACAGTTACAGCTCCATTCCCCCTTTTTGTCTCTTGCAGCCAGATTTTGGTTACACCTACCTATTTTGTTTTGGTTATCAAGTTACAATAGCAGTAGTGGCTGCTAATATTATAACAACTCCATATTCTCACCCAGGTAAAATATTGAACACACCAGCCATTAGGCGGTAATCTAGTCCACTCAAAAGGCAAAGTTTAGTTTTCAGAAATATTGCTGTGATCCCAAAGGATAAATCAAACAGGTGTGATTTATGAGTGTTTAGTAACGGAGCAATTCTCAGAGGAAGGAAAAATCCCCTCAACTCTCTTTCATTTGAGTATCAGAATGTTAACAAGAGACTTCTGGGAGCCCCCAAAACTCCTACGCACCATCTGAACAGTCAGTTGGATGGGAAGGACTGATTTCTTTAATGGCTTTGCTCTGCTCTTTTCTTTGTGAGAGGTCCCGGGGGCAGCTCTTCCATAGTATGGAGCATCATATGTAGTATACTGTAGGATTCCATTTTATCACCATCCCCTTCAACATTTGAATGGGGTCATTAGGAAATGTAGGGCTTGACTACATAGGGAGTTCATTTTGAAATAGCTCCTAATTAACTCCCTGTGTGGATGCTCAGATACTGCAATGAGAATGCCTTAGTCTGAATTACTTTAATCCACTAGATTCAATAATGTGAAATAAAGCATTCCTATCGCAGAATAAGAGCACCCACATTGGGAGTTAATAACTTTAAATTCACACCCTACCTTAAGATGAATTAACTTCTCAATGTAGACAATCCCGTAGTGAAGGGATAGGCAATATTATGGAGGCAGTTCACCAGGTTTAGCCCCTTGTGGTCTGCTGCTGCTATATTTATCTGAACAACCACACGTACCAATGATCGGGGGTCCTGTTGGCTGCAGATCGCAGTTTCCAGCCAATGGGATTGGCATGAAGCTGCACAGACCAGGAAATCGCTTCCCACATCTCCCATTGGTTGAGAACAGTGATCCATGGCCAACAGGAACTGTCATCAACAGTACCTGAGGCTGTGAAGGTAAATATAGAAGTGGGGGCTCACCAGGAGCAAACCATGGCACTCCGCATCCAGCAGGTGGACCAGTATTACCCACCCCTGCCTTCATGAGAGACATAGGTTTCAATATGCTGATGACACTCAGCTTTATGTATATATCTTGTCTAACCCAGACTGAACCACTCACCTACTATCTGAATTAATCACTTCCTAAAAAATTCAAATAGATATACATGAAAGTGACATCATGAAGAGAAATAGGTAACCCTCTAAAAGGCTAAATGTGGAATACATTTTAAGAAAATAAGAATGGCTTTCTGAGTTAGTCCAATGGTCCACTTAGCTCAATATCATGTCTTCCAGCAGTGGCCAGCTACAGATGCTTCAGAGAGAGTGAAGACAACAGGGAAATTTATCAAGTGAGCTGTCCTCTGTTGTCCAGTCCCATCTTCTGGCAATCAGAGGTTTAGGGACACCCAGAGCATGGAGTTGTGTCCTTGAGCATCTTGACTAATAGCCATTAATAGGCCTATCCTCCATATCAGCGTTTCCCAGTTTTATTTGGCCATGGAACCCTTTTAAACCTGAAAGAATTTTGCAGAACCCCTAGTAACAGTCTTATATATGGAGCTGAAAAAGTAGACCACAAATAAATAAGGATAATAATAAACAAATGCTAAACAAGGTCATGAGATCAACATTTAGTTTAACTGCACATATTTAAAAACAAAAATCACATTTAATGTGTACAATCCAATATCAGTGATATATAACAGACGATTGCACCACTCATTGCGCGTGCAGTGCTGAGTAGCAACATCATCATCCCCACTCTCTGGTTAAGCTGTCATTTCACAGTGACACTTATCGTGGCAAGCACAAGTGAAAATTGTTTACAATAAAATTCATAAATGCTTAAATATTAATTTTTTTAAATCATAAAATGTTATTGTAATGGAATTTTTTCACGGAACCCTTATTTTCATTTCATGGAACCCTGGGGTTCCACGGAACACCATTTGGGAAACACTGCTCCATATAATTATTAATTTTTGAACCCAGTTATATTTTTGTTATTCACAAACAACACATATTGACTCTATGTTATGTGAAGAAATACTTCCCTATGTTTGTTTTAAACCTACTGCCTATTACTTTCATTGGGCTACCCCTAGTTCTTGTGTTATGTGAAGGAGTAAATAACACTTCCTTATTCACTTTCACCACACCATTCATGATTTTATAGACCTCTATCATATATTTCCCCCCTCCCGCATCATCAATTTTCCAAGCTGAATAGTTCCAGTCTCTTCATCTGGAAGTTGTTCCATATCACTAATCATTTTTTCTGCCTCTACACAGTGAACATTTTCAAAGATCTATGCACAAGAAGTCTGAGATTGCTTTCATAAGTAGTAACAGCTACTTTAGATCCCATCATTTTGTATGTATCATTGGGATTATGTTTCCAATGTTCATTACTGTGCATTTATCGACATAGAATTTCATCTGCCATTTTCTTAATCAGTTATCCAGTTTTGTGAAATCGCCTTATAATTCTTTGCAGTCTGCTTTGGGCTTCACTTTCGTGAATACTTTATTATTGGCATCCAAATTTGCCACCTCACTGTTTACCCTTTTTTCCAAGTACTTTGTGAATATACTGAACATTACAAATCCCTGTATACATCCTTGAGGGACCTCAATATTTATCTTAATCCACTGTGAAAACTAGCTGTTTATTCCTATTCTTTGTTTCCCATCTTTTAATCAGTTACTGAGCCATGCAAAGACCTTCATTCTTATTCTAGGACTCCTTATTTTGCTTAAGTCTTTGGTATAGGACCATGTCAAAGGCTTTCTGAAAGTCCAAGTATTCTATATCCACTGGATCAATCTTGTCCACATGTTAGTAGTCTTCCCAAAAGAATTGTAATAGATTGTTGAGGCCTGATTGCCACTTACAAAAGCTATGTTGACTCTTCCCCAACAAAATATGTACATCTATGTGTTTGACAATTCTGTTCTATCATTCTATATTATAGTTTAAAACAAATTTGCCTGATCCTATAGTCAGTCTTACTGGCCTGTAATTGCTAAGATCACCTCAGGAGTCTTTTTTGTAAATCAGCATCACATTAGCTATTTGTCAGTCATCTGATATAGAAGCTGATTTAAAAACCAGGTTACATACCACAGTTAGTACAGGTTGGACCTCTCTGGTCTGGCATCATAGGGACTTCCCAGACAAGAGAATTTTCCAGACCAGGGGACATCTCCTGCCACTGGCCCCCAAGCCCATCATCTGCTGCTGGCAGGCTGCGCCAGGAGGCAAACCTGTCTTGCCCTCCCACCACCACCCCAGACCTGGCTGGGTTGTTTGCCCAGTTACTGCTGGCTCCCTAGATGGCACAGGCTCTGCCTCCTGCCATGAGGCTCCATTTTTGTGCATCCATGAAGCTGTGGCTCCAACCTCAATCTCATGCAGCCTCAGCTCTGGCCCCATGCAGCCAGGGAAAGTCGAGGGCTCTGACCCCAGCCCCACACAGCTGGGAAAAGCCACGTGACTCCAGTCCCATCCCACGTACCCCCAATTCGACCATACACAGTTGGAAGAAGCTGCAGGGCTCTGTCCCTGTCCCCACACAGCTCCGCCTCATCCCCACACAGCTGGGGGTAGCTGCAGGACTCTGACCCTGGCCCCACGCTTCCAGGGGCTGCTGGAGGGCTCTGGCCCTAGTCCCATGCTGCCAACTCTGATGTCCCGCCCGGCTGGCCGTCCTGCCCTTAGGCTCCCGGACTCTCTGCTCTAGGAGCATCTGAGGTCCTGCTGGACCACGGATGTTGCCGGACCAGAGAGTGCCGGATTTTAGAGATACAACCTGTAGTTCTGCAATTTCATATCTGAATTCCTTCAGAACTCTTGAATTAATACCATTTGGTCCTGGTAACTTTTTACAGTTTAATTTATCAATTTGTTTCAAAACCTCCTCCCTGACTCCTCCACCCTAAAAAGGATGAGAGATATGTGAATCTCCCTTAGAAATTTCTACATTGCTGAGGTTGTATTTTTAAACATTAACACATAGGGTTCAGGCACTTATAAACCTATCTTATGGAATGTAAGTAAGATCAATAAGAGTAACAAAGAAAACGATATTCTTCATCACTTAAAATGTATGGGATTTGATATAATTTACCTCCAAGAGATGTATTTAATAACAATGGTACATACCAAATTGCAGAATGGTTGAAGTGAGGTATATGAAGTTTT
Organism: Pelodiscus sinensis; assembly: GCF_049634645.1. NCBI lineage: Eukaryota > Metazoa > Chordata > Testudines > Trionychidae > Pelodiscus > Pelodiscus sinensis. The sequence goes on from NC_134718.1 coordinate 42,420,675, forward strand.
TCATAAAAAGAAAAAGGGATTAATCAAAAAAGGATTTTCCTGTATATGTGAAGCATGTTATATTAAAATGTGGTTCCCCAGGGAAAAAATAATACTTTTATGTCATGCTGAGGAGAGAGACCATACAGAGTATCTTATAATCTTGTTGCCTGTGTTTATAGTTAATTCTATTATATTTTTTCCGGTGCTTAGATACCATAGTGATAGGCACAGTATGAGCACCTAGATAATTAAAAGAAGTACATCTTGCTCTATAAACAAGAAATTATATTGTTGTTGTCTAAATCCCAAATAAAAAAGTTACAACACATGTAAATTAATATTCCTTGAATTTACTATGTACAGTACACTCCAGATAGAGTACAAATGAGTACTTAGTAAATCGATACCTGACCATAACATGGACAAGAAAAAAGATACTGACAAAGACTGAAATGAAGAATAAGAAAAATTCATCATTGAAGTTCTCGAGACAAGATGGATGAGAATATATTTTATTGGATCTTTTGTTTAAACAATAGACAAGCTGCCAAGCTTACTCAGAGCTCTTCAGCTGGAAAGTGTGTCTCTCTTACCAAAAGGAGTAGCTTCAGTAAAAGAGGTTACCTGCCCACTTTGTCCCTTTAAAATCCAAGGACCAACAGGGTTACAGCAACAGTGTAGCACTGAAATTCTATTTATTGTGTAGGGAAAGTGAGAGACCATGACAGAGTCCTTCCATTAAAAGCAAAAGGCTTGCCCACCAGTCAAAACAGTCAACTAACATAATCTTCCTAATTCTAACTTCAGTCAAAAGACTTCCATAGCAGGAGAACAGAAAAATATGAAAGAGATAACACAATTTGAGAAGCAATCTCATTTCCCATAAATAATTTCCCCTTGTTTTGGGTTTTCTCATCCCCATCCTACACCAAATATTAAGATAACATCTTTACAGTCTGTGAATTCAGCAAACATTAAGACTTAGGAAGGATTCCCGTGTGGAGCTGCCAAAAAAGCATACATTCCATCCCTATTTTGCTCCAATGTGACTTAGTGAACAATTTATTTAGCAAGACATAATTTTAAAGATTGAAAGTTAGAGCCAGAGAATGACATTGCACTATAACCAGCCTTCTCTGTCAAAGAGCTAATCAGCCCTCAGACACAGAAAAAAGAGGCATCATCCCATATGCATCCCTGAAGGTTTAAAGCTTTCTCTTGCCTGCTTGACACTCTGAAGAAGATTTGGCTGATTTAATTAGTTCTGAATGAGAAACATGGTCAGGAGAAAGCAGAATAGAAAAAATAGTTGGTGTGATGAAGTTTAACATGATCAGTTCTGCCTAAGAAATGTTGGAAGGGGAATCAACCCAAGAAAAGCAGCTTAGCAGCTCACAATTCTGACATAAGTGAGAGATAGTTTATATGTTCAAGTTCTCAATACTGAGCCCAAAAATAGAACACCTAGGGAAATCACAGTGGCCTCAAGCATCAAGAAATTCCAAAGTGCAGAACTGAAGGAACCTAACACTTACATATTTAAGTTAAGTGACATTTCTGTAGAATTCCTTACTTAAAGCTAGACTGAATGCGGCACTAAAACTAACTACTGTGGTTAAAGAGAAGGCTAAATTTCTCAGAAATGAAAATTTGCTAACTCCACAGCAAGAGCTGGACCAAACAATTGAAAGAGAAACTATGCCATGTAAAAGGAACCACCCTAGAAGATGACCGTGGTTACCTCTTACTAGAGATTGTAGACAGAAAACTCAATTTTTGCCACAAAATACTTCCTTGATATTCTACGTCCAGTCATTCCTTATATACTTGGAAGCCCTACTTAGGTGGTTATTAATGATCTGACATTAAGGATTAATTTGGAGTAGTCTTTTATCATTCAATAGGGGAAGAGATGCATGCCCAGCACCTCACCAAATAAAAAGACAGTGCTGAGAAGGGGCAAGAGTAGGACAGCTGTGCACCAAACTTCAGTATCCTTAGGAAGAAGAGCTCCTAAAATACACTGGCTCTACAGGCATCACACTTCCAGTGAGAAGAGAAAGATGTAGGCCAGTATATATGAGAGCTGCTAAGGCAAACTTCTTTCTCAGTAGCAGCAATAGTCAGAATCTTCTTTACTGACAGAAGGTCTAAACTACAGCCATCAAAAGGAAGAAGAGAAAGTTCTAATAGCTAAGAAACAGCAGCCACACTGCTGGGTTTGGGAAGCAATGGAACATCCCACTCTGTGAACAACCTGGTTATGGATCCTGAATGGAGGTAAAGGGGGAGAGAGAGAAACACTGGACAATTTGGTTATGAAAGCACTTACCAGCCAGTGAGAGTCCTTGTATGCAAAATTAGTCATGAAGACAGTCATACAGGAAGTATTAGTTGCAACATGAAGTTGGAAGAAATACAGATGGTTGCTCAGCTGGGATGTGTGAGGTAAGGAGGAAAGGACCCTATCTGAGTGTGATTCACACATGGACCTAACCAGCATGAAATTATTTTCTTTGGAAGTACAGCAGAACTAAATCAGTTGGGTAGATCCTACAGTCTGTTTTCCACTGCAGAAGAAGTAGCACAACAAATGTTCCTGTTAGGAGGAAACCAACCTGTAACAGCAGAAGTGAGGGAGAGATCACACTAGAAGTCCAGAGGCCCAGAGAGTCTAAAAAACCGGAATGAGACCATGGCAGCTGGAATGGCAGGCAGGATTCAAGAGGGACACAAAAGGATGATCACCTCTCAAGTTTTATGGCAGGCTGAATAAGCAGGTAAAAAAGCTAGGAAGCACTTCAGGGAAACTAAACTGAGCCCTAAGAACAACTTATTACTTCAAAGAGTCTGCTTTACTTTGGACACATCCCAAGGCAGAGAATCCAGAGGGAACTTACAAAGATGGCAAATTTTTCAACTAACTTCTTGAAGAACATTTTCTTATATGACCTTATCTGTAAGGACCTCTGCAGCAAAACATTCCACTCCCTCCTTTTCCAGTATCCATATTTCCTATATTCTTCTTTCTGAATTTCTTTGTCTTTTTGTTGTCTCTCTTCTGTACTAAAGCTGTAAAAAGAGTTTAGAAAAAGAATAAGAGCAAAAGTACTCTGGTAGGAGGTTGCACTCAATTCTTCCAGGACAAAAGAATCAGAAAAAACTGAGATAAGAAATGCAGTGTTGTGCCTTTATACTGATTTTGAATAAGAGTGTTTTACCACCATTCGTTCTAAAACCTTTAGCCACAATACTTAAAGAAAGGACACTATAGTGATAGGAGGAAGCAGAGTTGTGTGATAATAGGAGCTCCTAAAAACTTAGTTGACTTCCAGAATATACAAAACAAACTGCTTTGATACAGAATTATTTAGATAAACATTTTGTGCCCAAATGAACTGCAGCAAAAGCAAATAAAAATTTGATGTAGAAATATGCTCATACAAACTAGAATATGCCCTTGGCCAGGTGACATCTCTTTTTATAATATATTAACGGAGAAGAATTGTTTAAATATTAAGAACAAGTTACAAATAAATAAGAAAAACAGAGGAATATACATGCAGTGTGGAATAAACAAAACTGAAGGATGAATTTTAATGGATTAGTAAGCTTATCTAATAACCTTACTAAACACAGACACAAAATTTCTGTGATGGATTCTAATAAAGCCTGAGAGATTCATAGGAAAGTTAAACACAGTTAATTGTAAGAATGAAATCAGCAGATAATTTGAGTGAACATTAAACTGTATTCACCTGGCCAGACTAAAATATCTGAATTATTTCTCATCTCTTGAATCGTGGAAAGTCTTGGTTGGACTGAATGGGTAATTTAAATACTTGGATGGAGAAATCTATACCAATATCCAATAAAATGTATATCTATAAACATACACACATGCTCATTCACATGGGAGACATAACTGGAAGGCCCCGCTACAGGGGAGCCTTCTTCACCTTTGCTCTTTACTCTACTTTCAAAACCAAAAGCAGAACAAATGTGAGCTAATGGGAAAATTGCAGGCCTCCAGGTGGAAAATATAAATGCACCGCTCTACAATGATGATATCTCACTGTACCTCACCCATCCTTTAACATCTGTGCCAGAGGTGATATTAGAATTGGATGAGTTTAGTCTTGCATTTTGGTATAAAAAAGAAGTATAGAAGACAGAACTACTCAACAGGATTAATTCTTTATATTGCATTAATTTAAGAAATTCTGTTCCTTTGTTTGAGTGTACCAATATGTAAGATGGTCAGCTTTGGGAGGGGCGCCTCCCCTTCGGGGTCAGTGGGTGGCCACTCCAACCCATTACATAATATATATATTTGTTTGAGTGTACCAATGTATACATAAGTAATTTATTATGTACCTAAAATTCAATATGCAACTGGTTAAGAGTTACCCAAAATTACCCAGTAATTACCAAAAAAATAAAAGTTGAACAAACCCAGCCTTTGCTGGAGAGAATGTAAACTCACCCCACACACTTTACAGGATGTGTTTAGAAGAACATACATAAATTTAAAATTTGCTCATACATGAAGTTTAAAACATCCTTAACTTCTGCTTTGATAAACTTAACCTACTACGCTTTGCTTTCATTTAGATGTTCAAAACAATAAAAAGATATTCATTCAAAATGTATGTCATAACAAGGAATTCATCACCACACTATGGCGCTCCAGAATAAAAATCTACAAATCATGTCTGTATAAATGTAATGTGAGAACCGACCAAAGTCTTTATGGTTTCACAACTGTACCCAATAAAATTTCTTTTACTTCAATAGTCAACAATTTATTAGACAAGTATTATTAAATATTGGATTTCAGAACTATACCTGTTGCCAAAGAATCAAAACATGATAGGAATAGCGCATATACAGTTCTCACTTCACAGCTCTTTCTACCATCACACAAGCTGTCAAAAGAGAATCAGAGAAAAGAAATGTCTCTTGTGGACCTTTCTCCACGTTTTCCATTTCTCTTCATAGACCTAAAAAACTCTCACGCATCGGTACATAACTGCCACAGTCATTAAGCTGGCAGAAGTACAACAGACATTGTATGATGCTTGCAGAAAATGTAGGAACTCCATCTGAACCTCAGCTACTACCAACTGTTTCTCCAGGAGCTGATCTAAAAGAGGAGCACTTATCCTCAAGAACAGAAATCTATGTTGGCACCTCTCATAGGAGAGCTTCTAGTGTTTGAGAGGATTCTTCAATGATTTTCCACACCCATCTTCTGAACTATTAGATCATAGCTTCCATACAAACATAATAAGATAATTATGAGATGAATTATCCCATGTTTAAAAAATAGATAATTGTATTTTTATTTTAACTTTAATTGACAATTAGTTAACTGGATCACTATTAGTAGCTCTGAACATCTTCCATTCAATTATTCTGACTTGTAACTCACAATGTAGGTGAGATCTCTGCTTTTTCCACGGTGTTATGATGAATTTATATTGTTTGTTTTTTTAAAGTTTGAGAGAGAAAAGACTTTTATCATTTGGAAGACTGCTCAACAAACAGACATTTGTCAATTATAATATATTTTCAGATAAAGTATAGTAGTCACATTTAATGTATCTCCTCTTTTGTTATGAACTAACTACAATTAAAAATTAAAACAAATATAAAATAACAGCCAACGTGCATAACCAAGTCAGAGAAATGTTTAGGTGTAACTTCAAAGATGTTTGACATAAACTATCTTCCAGTTTGTGTGTCTTAAAAAATGAACCCATCAATAGTTACAAAGATACAGTTGTTCATTCTGAATGATCTATAATGGGATTATTATTCATTCACCCAAAGCATGACATTTTAATTTATAGCACTATGTAATTCTCAAGAAAGACATGACTTTCATATCCTGACATGTTTACCATTGTAAGGCTAAGCTCATTATTAATGTAAGTCCATTTAATAACTTCTACATAATCTTCAGACACTGTTTCATTTTAAAATCTGGTAGGGTATGTTATTTTATCTGTAAATTAAAGGTATAAGTAAATTAATAGTTGCTACAAGGCAACTGATCATATTGAAATAGCATCTCTAAACCCACGTTATGTTCATTTAACTTCTTATTCAAATTATTGTGAGAGAAACTGATTTCTACTCCAAAGTTCCAATAAACATATGGCTCCTATGTATCTGACATCTTCAAGCTGCTTCCCAGGTACCCATAAATTATATGAGTAATACATGCATATATATTTTCCTTAACTGTATGAGAAGAACTGATGGCAGTATTCCTATGAGTCAACTTTCTGCCGAACTTTGTAAGGATCTTGACCATGGCAGGTAAACCAAATTATTTCAGCTGATTTTCAGTCCAAACCCTGCTCTGCTTTATGCACAGCTGACCACATTTCAAGGGACTCTTTTGGCAGCCAGAGACCACTGAAACACAAACTTTTCAGCTCCCATGTCAGGACCAGAAAACTTTACAGCATAGTGCCACTACACTGGCTCTACATCATATGGAATCTCCAGGTGAACATCTTTCTGGCTTTTATGTGTCACTGTGGTACAATACAGTCTGACTCTGAGCAGGGGCCAGATTCTGGTGTGATTTTTCTTAGTTGTGGACATTTTGAATTACTTGGCTAGAATGGAACTTGCTCACATAAACTGTCTTTAAAGATTTAGTTTGTGTTGCTAGGTTTGGGCTATGTCTAGACTGCAGAGCTTTTCTGGGATACCAGAGGTAGCCCGGAAAAGCTATGCTGTGTCCAAGGAATGTGTCTACTTTTTCGGAACAATTTCAAAAAAAGCGGACGTGGTTTTTTTGCCATCCCTTTAATCCTCATTCTATGAGGAAGAAGGGATGGCTTGAAAGAAGAGTTTTTTCCAAAATTTGGTGCTGTGTAGATGGGCCAAATTTCAGGAAAGCCTCTTTCAAAAGAAAAGCAGAAAAAGATATGCAAATTGTGGTTTGCAATTTGTATATCTTTTTTCAACTTTGCTTGGTAGTGTAGACCTACCCTTGGAGTCAATCACATACACCTATCTGACTTACAACTAGGGTTTCCAACTGTATAATTATACAAAACCCAAACACTCTCGCCTTGCCCCTTCCCTTTCATGAGGCCCAGCCCCTGCTCCATCCTTTCTCTGAGGCCTGACCAGTGCTCACTCCCTCTCCGCTCCCACTGTTGCTCACTCTTCCCCACCAGATGGGGTAAGAGGTTGGGGAGGTGGGAAGAGGCCAAGGGGCTAGGAGTGTGGGAAGGGGCTCTGGCCTGAGCCTGGGATAGGTGGTTAGGGTACAGAATGAGGGGAAGGATGTAGGCTCTGTGAGGAAATTTAGGTGTGGAGGGTTCAGAGCTAAGGCAGGGGGTTGCGCTGCAAGATCTGGGAGGGGACTCAGGGATGAGACAAGAGTGGAGGAGAGGTGCAGGCTCTAGGAGGGAACTTGGGTGAAAAAAGGGACCCAAAGCTGCTGCAAGGGGTTGGGGAACAGGAGGGGATGCAGGGTATGGGATGGAGTTTAGGTAGGATGGGGCTCAGGGACAGGATGTGAGGGTGGAGGAAGGGGTCAGGGTACAGGCTCTGGCTGGGTGGCACTTACCTTGGGTGGCTCCAAGTCCCAGTTGGCAGTGCAGCAGGGCTAAGGCAGGTCCCCTGCCTGCTCCTTGATCCCATGGCACTATAAGAAGCGGCCCATATATCCCTTCCTATAACCCCTTGGCTGGAGATCAGACAGTTCTACATGTAGCCCCTGAAGCTCCCACTAGCTGCAGTTCCCAGCCAAGGGGAGCTGTGGAGTTGTTGCTTGGGGCTTTTAGTGGCTGGTCTGCTTCAGGAGCCTCCAGGGGATGGAGCCCAATTCCAGGAGACACCCAGGGAGTGAAACAGGGAGTGAAACAGGGAGAGGTGACAACTCTACTTCTGACTGAGGAGGAAGGATAGCTTTGCGATTCAAGTTGTGGATTTGGACTCCACGGGTTTAATCTTCATCCTGCCATACACATCCTGTGTGACAACAGTAGGTCACTTAGGGTACGTCTAGACTGCAGGCTTTTGTCAACAGAAGTTTTGTCGACAGATACTGTCAACAAAGCCTCTGTCGACAAAGAGTGTCTAGACTACATCCAGTTCTGTCGACAAAGCAAGCCGCTTTGTCGACACGACAGTGTAGGCGCAAAGGACAGTGTAGATGCAATAACGCCTTCTGTTGACAGAACAGTGTTGACAAAAGGCGTTACTCCTCGTAGAATGAGGTTTAGCGCCATCAACAAAACTGCTGAGTTCTGTCAACATTATGTCGACAGAACTCAGCGGCAGTGTAGATGCAGGTATAGTTTTGTTGACAAAAGTCCACTTTTGTCGACAAAACCCTGTAGTCTAGACACACCCTTAGTGTCTGTCCCCCATCTGGAAAATAGACATAGTACTTTCCTACCTCTGTGGAACAACAATAAATTCATTAACTGGGAGGCAGTCTGCTACTATGCTGTTGAGGGCCATTTAAGAACCTACGGAGAGGTAAAGAACGGGACATATTTCCATTAAATTATCTTTTTTCTAGTAGTTTAAACTTTGTCAAAGTAACGATTGAAGATGAAATTGCCATGATGAGCATCTGCCTCAAAACTTTATCAGCACATTTCAGCTAAAATTATCCAGCCATTTCTGAGGCACAGATGGGGAGGAAATCGGTTGTTTCGTCAATCTTATTTATTTTGAGGTGTTTCATTGAGAAGCTCTGTGTTATGAAGCAGGGACTTGACAACTGCCAGGATGGCGAAGGGAATTATTCTACTGTCAGAGATGTATCTTCTGCAGTGCTATGTAAATCAGCTCAAATCTGGCCAAGTTATAACCTCTGAAAATGTTTTGAGTTATACATGATCAACAGAAGCTTGCTGAGAGTCTGGCAGCTAAATTCTTTTGATGAATCCATCTGCACTGAGCATGTTCCATCCCTGCATAGCTGCAATGTACCAAACAAACTGCACCTGGATGCTCCATCCCAAAGCTACAGGTGCTGAGCAGTACTTTCCCTGCAATTGTTCTTCTTGGTAGCTGAGAGCTTCTGTGGTGCATGGCACCAGAAATGAGAGAAAAAACAGCATCTCATGTGCTTCAATGTACCCACTGCTTGCCCCTGGCAGGGAAGAGGAGGATGCAGCTTGACTTGAATACAGAGCAGTGAGAAGAAGAGAAAAGGCAGGAATAGAAGCAGAGAGGTGGAAGGGACAGGAGCAGAGGGAGACAGACGTAGTAGTTGGTATGTGGAATGGATAGAACAGAGACAGGATGGGGATGGACAGAGGCAGAAAGATTTATAACCACTAGGGAACACTCCTCCTAAAAACCTGAAAGTGAGCCAAGGGTTTCTGAGTTTTGTCATGTGTGCTTAGCAGCTCTTTAAAATTAATTCTATAGCAAAAGCACAGACAGCTATGTTTAAGAGGAAGTAGCCTAACCACAGACTACATGAATTGTCTTTTTGCTGTTAAGAAGGAATGTATTAGGAAATGTGTTAGGAAACATGATAATTTAGGATAAGCAGTAAAATTTGTAAGAGTAAAAATCCTCACCTGAGTCTCTAGCTCTTCAACAACATACCAAATTTGGTGCAAGTAGAAAAAATTCCTTGCATCTTAATTACAAGAGCTTCATCTCATTCGCTAGCTATTGAGTAGCACACCAAATTTGGTGTAAGTAAAAAACATTCTTTGCATCTACTTACAAGATCCTCAGCTAATTCGCTAGCCTTTAAAAGAAAAAAATTATTTGCATCTCAAATTAACCACAGAACTGAATAGACAATGAGAGATCAGGCCATAAATACCCTGCAGTAATAACTGCAGGTACCTCATCATCTACAACTCATTCTGGAAACTGAACTCACGTGCTGCTCTCTGACGACAAGAGGCAGGAGGTCCATACCGAGGCAGGCATTGTAACAGCATTCGTCATCCTCTACCTGGTTAGTAGAGAGATGCTGCTACACCTGATCTGGTGAGTCAAAAAAAACTTAACAAAAGACTCTAAAAAAAAAATGTAACAAAAAGAGTCAAAAAATCTGACAAAGTGTCAAAAAATCAAATCAAGAAAAACAAAATAATCTTGATAACCTATAAGATCGAGGATCCTCATAGCTGCAGTTCTTTTAAAAAAATAATTAATCTAGAAGAAATTAAAAAACTTTATAACGAGTTAGCTGACGCCACTAAGTATCCTTGTAATCACGCCAGCAGAAACAATTTGCTTTTTGTATTTTTCTTTTTTTATTCATTTTCTTTTATTTCTTAGCTGTTATCTTTTAACTTTGTTATTCATTAAGTGGCAACATCAATAAAGTTATGCTCATTAATTAAAACACAAACTGGTACTTGGTCTAAATTTATTGACAACTCCCCAGGTAAGCAAGGGGGCAGACCAGAGTTCTGCACAGTCCTAGCGAACTCAAGGGAAGGGGGTAGTTCGCTTAATCACGACCACTCACCGCAAGTTTCAACATTATTTCTTGGCTATCAGCAAAGAGCCATGAATCCCTCTAAGGGCCAAGAATAAGAGTTTACATCTATCAATTGCTCTGATGTGATGGTTCTTTTCACATTCCTGAAATTTAGTTTACCCATTTCATCCTTTGAATAAATTAAGTTTATGCAAGTGGAAGTGAAGTAGTATTTTCAAGCAGGTGGAAAGGTGTTGATATATGTACTTTGAAGTAACATGTGCAATAAACTGACCAGCACCTACATTCCAGAACGTATTTATCAGGCAGTGGACACTGCCAGAGGCAAGATACCTGACTAGACAGAACTTTGGTATAATCTGGCTTGACAATTCTTGTCTAATTGAATATTTTAGAGATCAAACTGTGGCAAAAAAAACAGATTTATGAGTGTAAAAGTACCCTCCCCTCCAAAAAAAAGATATATGGACACATGAAGCTATAATGGAGAGATCTACAGAATTTACTGGATTCTCACATATTAAATGAGTATTCTAATAGAGAATAAAAGTTGTCAGACTAGCTTTGTATATGTAGATTCCTTTGGACAGGGACTTTGTTTTTATGATATTTGCATGGCACCTCAGATAATGGGTCTATGATGCTTGACTGGTGGCCTCTAGGCACTAATATAATACAAATAATAAAACAATTATTTTACATGTGATTCAGGACTATGCCATAATGACTATAATCTAGATTATACTACTGTTTACCTGACACTAGAAACCAGCCTTCAGAAGAACACAATATTCCCAATAAGATAAACACTTCCTGGAAAATCATCTTGTTAAAATCAATAGAAGAACCATGATGCCACACAACAGGCAAAGGGTATAACTACACAGCAGCTGGGAGTGGCTTCCCAGCATGGTTAGACAGCAACACAGGTTGCATGCTAAAAATAGCAGTGTGACTATGGTGACTTGGATGGCAGCTCAGACTAGGTGCTCAAGTACAATCCTGCCCCATGCCTTGGATGCTAGTTTCAGCCTCTATAGCCACATTGCTGTTTCTGGTGTGCTAGTTCAATTAGCACTAGCATGTCTGCCTGCCTGTTCTGGGACACACCCTCAGAGCTTGATGAACTGCCATGAAAATATGTTCTGGGTCTAGACTTGAAGTTCATTAACCTTCTACACGTAGCTCTTTTTGTGTGCTATAAGACCGACATCTATCTATAAGGTAGCCACTCCTCAATGTACACTATTAGATTCATATGATCAGCTAATATCAGGATTTAGGAATCAATAATTGTTTCTGCCCATAGCCTCCCCCAACCCAGTTTTTCTGCCCTCCCCTTCCATTTAAAATACTATCAATCATTGAATTGTATTGACTCAAACCTTTAAGTTCTGGACAACAAACATCAGTATAAATAAAGTCATGTGGTACAGCGCCATTCATAAATACATTTTTACATTTATTATTGTGCATTAATCTTATTTCTTAATCTAAATGAAAATTCAGTAGAACCCAATTCTACCAAGGCAAATATGTAACTATTATTGTTTTATAAAGCATTTTTAAACTGCACAAGTGAAATTCTACATTTTGTTTTGCTTGCTTAAGAGCTTCCATAATAATGTGTTTTCTAGCAGTGCAATATCAGAATTATGTTTTCATTTTCAGGTTTAAATGTAAGTATACTACAACAGTTTCATTTTTTAAAGTCTGTGTTTCTTTTGCATTATTACGTCAGAATGCTTAAAAATACATTGTGAAGAACTGATATAGCAGAAAAAGCAAACCTTTATATACACCCACACACTCCTTTTGAGCAAACCTGTTTGATATGAGGTTCTGAAATAAACATTTTACTGTATGTGAGATACAATATATTAAAGTTTATGGTGTGGTCAATACTAAAACCACAAGTTACCCCAAGTTTCAGGCATGAACTATCTGCAAGAGTTTGCCAATTGTTTCAATGTACACAAACACATTTTTGTGTCCTATTAATACTGGTCATTTCTCTTTAATTCTCAAAATTTAGGAACCTGTTCATGTTAAAAACTGTACAAACTCTTTTGGTCCTCTTTCTTTCTTTTTCACAGTTAATTTATGGTGATTTTAACGCAAAGATTTTTAGACTTCATAATTTACATGTTGACATATTACATACCTTAAAAGTGGAAAGACCATACAGTCTTGCAGTGTGAACAGTCTCTTGGGAAATATTTGTAATGTTAGTTATGAAGTCCTCAAGGTATTTACAGGCTTGTTCCAGATGTGTTGTGTTTATGATGATTTGCACCAGCTACAAAAGAACAAATGTCCAGTAAAATGCCCTTGCATCAATAAATATCAGCTGATTTTTTGTAAGAGTTATTGCTTTCAGTCACTGCGTTGCTAGTAGATAATTATAGTTTTACAGGCTACAACAGAGTAACTACCAATTTTAAAGTCAGAATGCAAATACTGCTTGTAAGTCATACTACAGCATACTCACAAAGAGTCAAAAGTTTAAAAACAAATATTACAATCACCAATCAATTTAAAAAAAATTGTATGGAAAAAAGATCACCATAGCCAAATTAATAATTTCATACCAGAAAAATCTCTGCATTAGATGAAATGTTAAGATCACAAAGTAAAAAACAGAAGGTAGAAAATTTCAAAATTGAGATTGCTCCTTTGTGTATAAACTATGTACCAATATTATGAGATATATTCTTTCTCTACTAGACCCATGTCTTTGTTCAGCACACAAAACAGATAGGACTTGGTTTAATGAAACATCACTTCAACATTTCTTAAATCATCTCTGTCTTTTTAGGCTTCTCTATGGCCCGTAATCATTTTAGTAACTAAGTACCTCAAATACAATATTTTATCTTCACATTGTCCCTGAGAGTTCAGGAACTATCCTATTTTACAGATGTTGAACTAAGGCCTTGTTTACACTATGCAGTGGATCAATGCTGCAGCAATCGATCCACCAGCCCTTGATTTATTGCATCTGCTTAGACAGGATAAAATGATCTCTGAGTGTGAACGTGTCAATGCCAGTACTCCACCAAGATGAGAAGAGTAGCTGGCATTGATGGGTGAGCAGCCTCTTCCCCCCTCCCCACTGACCTTACTGCATGCAAGATGCCACAGTGAGTATGTCAACTTCAGCTGTGCTATTTGCATAGGTGAAGTAGACTGACAGTGCCAGTAAGTGTAGACAAAGCCAAAGACACAGAGAGATTATGTCACTTCTCAAGATAATATAGCATCCATAGACTAGAATTTATATCTCCTGGCCTCAACCTAGTTCTTAAACTGCAATATCATTCATCAGCTTTCAGTGGACCCTACTGCCACCACAGCACAGCATGTAACTGCAGGGAATGAAACAAGAGCTCATCTACACAGAGTGTGCACCCCAAGGCAGGGCATGATCTACGGTGCACCAGCTTTCTGTGCACTAACATCCCATGTGGTCACTGACATGGCAGAATGAAAAACCAGGGCTGGCCTTCGGGAAAATGGCGTCCTTGGTGAACTTGTGTTAGGCGCCTCTGTGCCCCATGAGCATAGCATCCCCCATTTCCCCTGACATCTATGGGCTCCCCAGCCCCTGGAATCCAGTATGGTGCCCCCTTTACCTCTAACCTAAGTTCCCTGTAAGCTGCATGCCTGTGTGATCACCTAGCTGTTTTCTGAGCTCCGCTTAGAAGTTCAAAGCTCCCACGCAGGCAGGGAGCTCAGCTGACCAGTGGAAGGAGAGATGTCCTCTCGCTGAGGAAGCATCTAAATGGGGCTGCTCTGTGCTTGAAACTGAGCAGCTCCCAGAGTTCAAGTAGGTAAAAAGGGAGATAAGCAGGGAATAAGTGGCTGGGGGAGGGGAAAAGAGGAGGAGAGAGTGAGAGCGAGAGAATGAGTGAGTAAGTAAATAAATAGCTGAGGGGGATTCAGAGGGGAGGGGAATTTGCAGAGTCCTGACTGCGTGAGAGAGAGAGACACAGAAACTGAGCAATCCCAAGCCTGTTGGGAAGGGGGAGATAAGGAGAGGACTTCAGGGTAGGTGGGGAAAGATGGGGTAAGTAGGTGCTGGCATCTATGCAGGGAAGTGGAGGCAGGGGGCAGTTTGTTTGGGGATTCTGACCTGCTGCAGTCCTCTCTGTCTGGCAGGGTTGAGGGAGAAAGAAGGCTGCATGGTGTGCTTGTAAGCGCATGAGTGCCAGGACATTTGCATGATTATATTTCAAACAAAGCTTACATAGTGTTAATGGCTTAAGGTAAGAAAGAAAAAGATTTTTTTAACAGAATTTTTTGGAGTGTTGCAGATATCTAAAGCTCTGATCTGAATGATATCACCCATTCTCCAGTAAACAGGAAGGGGAGTGGGAGACAGAGCATCTTTCTCTACTACTCCTCTCCCCCTTCCCTTCTCCTATTTATTTCGAGTTTTCATATCCCCAACTCATAACTCCGGTCATCTGAAGAAGTCGTCTGTGCCCACAAAAGCTCATGATACCATCTACATGTTTTGTTAGTCTATAAAGTGCTACCAGACCATTTGTTGTTTTTTTCTGTAACAGACTAACTCGGCTACCCCCTGAAGCTCCTTAAAATCCTATGTTATTAATTAATACATATTGTCATTAAGTATGTTGTATTGCATTAAGGCCAGATCTTTGCTATGTAGTAGAGTTCTGGCTCTTATAAGTCAGAAGTAGCAAGTACTAGCTTGAGCTGTAACAAAAGTTAATGATACATGTGCTCCCAGGGTAGTGTTAATTTTCTTTTTTATTTGATTTCATATTAAATACCATAAGCATTGCTGCTTGCTAAATATCCCTTGTTTTAATATGTTTTCTTCCACACTTAGAGTGCTTAAAAATATATATATGTGTGTGTGTGTTTTGTTTGTATTGGAGGTGCACAACCACACACACACTACCTCAATATTGGTGGTGCACATAAAAAATTTCAACCTGCCTAAAAGAAAATTCCAGCCCAAGGACAGAAAATGTTAATGGGAACACTGCCTCTAACCCCTGCATTGTGCCCACTTTGCCCAGAACCACTGCACAGTGCCAACTTTACCCCTAAACCCTATACTTCCCTCTCACCTGCACCCTGAATCCCAACCCTGCGCTGCCAGAATTCATTACAGCCCCCGCCTGCCAAGTTTCCCACTCACTTAGGCCTAGCAAATCCCATGCCCAGTACTCTCCCATGCATAGACTCCCCCTATTACTCAACACCATTTTTACAGCCCCCTCTCCCTCACAACTACTTACCCCATATTCCTGAGGGAATTCAGCACCAAAAATTAAAAATTCTGTGTACAATATTTTAAACTTTTGCAAAAATCTGCAAATTGTATTTGTCAATAAATGTGGAAAGTCCAGCATGGCAATGTTAAGCATATGCCACTGGCTGCATAAAGGTGGTCTATCACCCAGCAGCCTTCACCCCTCCTTGCTAGCAGACTAAGCAGCACAGCCTGGCAGGTAGGGACTTTGCTACATTCCAGGCAGTGGTGGTCTGCACCACTGTGGTTTCCCAGAGGGCTGCAGTTGGGGGAAGCCACCAATTCTGCACTGGATAGGGCCAGAGAGGAATCTGTGCTGCGTGCAGTCAAGTGAAATCCCACTGCAGTCAGTGAGGGGAAGCTCAAGCCTCTTGTGGCACCTGCTCGTAACAGTGTCCTGTCCGGCCCTGGACATGGGACATTAGGACACAGTTAGCCAAAACACTGTATATTCACCCCCTGAATTGCTGCGCACTAACTTGGCATGTACACAAGCACTAATTTACTTTCCAAACCTGTCCTGTTTTCAATCTAATACACACATCCAATGAAGCTGGACTCCTGTGGGAAAAAATGTGATCATGTAATAAAATATTTTATTGCATGCACATACAAAAAAAAGGGAAGGAGGTGTAGGGAACCTTAACTTTGTTATTTCTTGGACAAAGTTAAGGTTGCTTTGCGTGCGTGCGTATATGAGTGAGTGAGTGAGTGAGTGAGTGAGTGAGTGAGTGAGTGAGTGAGTGAGGCTTTTTAAAAATATGATGAAATTCTACCATGATCTATCTGTACATAGCATATGAATGCTCTGCACTGAATAATATGCAATCAACAAGGCTGGAGCCCTTAACTCATTCCTTGCACACCTGTGTCATGTGGACCAGGATTTCTTCAGTGCAATCCTTCCTTCAATATACATGCCCATATAAACATATAGTTAGACTCAACCCTCTCATCTTCGTCATTTTCATATGGCAACATACATCTATACATCTTCCTCTTTTTCTGTTTCTTTAATTCACACATAAAATTGTTTCATGCAGTTTAACACCAAACAATTAATTTGTTAACCTGATATGAAGTTTAGTACTACACTATAGCTGGATTTATGAAAACATGTTTAGAAGTACTTGTCCTTTATAAACAAATTCTTGGGAGATGCATTTCATAACTTACCTCTGTTAAACCTATGTGTGGCTTTTTTATGAGGTTTTGTAAACAACTGCTTAAAGTTCTGGTTAGCAGCAAATTTGTAGATTTTCTAAGCATATCATCTATTTCTGTTGAACTGAAAAACAAAGTTTTGGATACCGTTAAACCTATACTGAGAGTTACAATACTTTAATTGAAATACTTAGCATCTTTACATCTTCACATGCTTAGCATATTGAATATGGCTTACTAATCCTCTCTTCAATGGTGACTCTAAGGTTATTTTTGACTCTCCCTCATCTCTGATCTTGTAGCTGCCTTGGTCAACTTCTTTCTCTATTCATGTTTGTCTACTGCATCTATTTAAATAGCACTAGCATTTACAGTCCTTCCATTGTTTCAGGCCTTTCCCCGCTATTTTCCTCCGTCCTAGTTCTTTTCTCCTTTAACAGCATATGGCTGTGCCACAGATGAATATTCAACATATCCCAGAATGATATGGATGTATTTAAACTCCTAACACCAAAATCTGGGGCTACGTCTACACTGGCCCCTTCTCCGGAAGAGGCATGTTAATTTCTAACTTTGGAATAGGGAAATCCCGCGGGGGATTTAAATATCCCCCGCGGGATTTAATTAAACATGGCCGCCACTTTTTTCCCAGCTTGGGGAAAAGCCGGAAAAGGGCATCCAGACTGGCGCGATCCTCCGGAATAAAGCCCTATTCCGGAGGATCTCTTATTCCTACTTGCAAAAAAAAAAAAAAGCGGCAGCCATGTTTATTTAAATCCCGCGGGGGATATTTAAATTCCCCGCGGATTTCCCTATTCCAAAGTTAGAAATTAGCATGCCTCTTCCGGAGAAGGGGCCAGTGTAGACGTAGCCCAGGATAAAATTGCTCAAAAATTCACTGTACTTATGCAGTATGAATTTCTGAGCTTGCATCAACAGTGCTTCACAGCCACTTACGGAAAGGCATTAATTGGCTTAGCCTAATATTTGTGGTATCAGATGTTCAGGCTATGTCATCACATTAACTAGTAACCTGTCAGTGTCCCCATAAAAATGTCACTGGTGGAAGTGAAGATGTGAAGTGGCTCCCTTCCCTCATTACCAGATAAAGGTAATATGTGATGATCAGAAGCCAAGAAGGAGACAGGAAATAACTATTCGTTATGCAGAAATAAAATCTGTCTATTGACTTGATTGAATAGTTAAAGAAATTTAATCAGATTCTGTATAATTAAAGTGACTAATCTGTTCCTTTGACAAAGACAAAAGTATTTTTAACACCCTTTTCAACAGAATTCAGCTTTGCAGACATCAGGACAATCAGGACATTAAATTGCTTCCAATATGAAGTCACTGGTTTGAGACTTATTTTACCAGCCAATCACGAGGAGAAACTTTTTTTTGGGGGGAAGAGGTCTTCAGAATGGCACCTCCCCTGTCTCCCCCCCCCCCCACTTACACACACAAAGATTGTTGTTGCAATGAATAAAACATTCCCTCTAATTCCAGCATTTAACATTACAAACATGATAATCAAGGAACTGCTACATGTACTGTCAAGTAATGAAACACCATAGTGGCAATTAAGAACTGGCCAGGAAAACTGTGCAGGTGAACAGAACACACACTACTAGCACTGTGTCATTAGCAACTAAAGAGTTTAAAAAACAGAAACATAGGAACATTTATACTGGATTTGACCCATAGTCCACATCCAGTATCTGACAGAGGCCAAAACTGGATGCTTCAAAGGAAGGTACGGTAGGAGAAACTTTGCAGTAGGTAGAATTGGGATAATCTATTCCTTCACAAAGGCTTCATCTTAAACCAGAATAGTAACAGATTACTTTAAGTTTGTCATACCTTTTTGTTACTAACTATTATTATTTTTTATCCATCTAAACATCCAATAGGTCTTTGAATTTTCCTAAATTCTTGGCTTCCATATCTGGTGACAATGAGTGCCACCATCTGATTATATACTATGTAATGTGTTTCCTATGATCAGGTTTGAATTTGCCACCCTGCAATTTCACTGAATGTTTGCTTTTTTGAGTACACATGCACACTGAGCAGAGGTCTTTATGGAGTTGTCCACAGAGATGCCCAGATCCCTTTTCTCAGTTGATATAGTCAATTTAGAACCCTAAGAGGTATATAATCAATGCACATTTTCCCCTTCAATGTGCATTATTTCATATTTATTGACACTGAACTTAATCCAACATATTTTACCCAGTTTTCCTAATTTCTTCTGAAGTCCCTCACAGTCTTCTCCAGTCTTGACTATAACCATATCATTTGTCAACTGTACCACCTCACTGCATGTCCCCCTTTGCAATCATTACTAAACATATTAAATGCTAAAAGTAATACAAAATCTATATTGTGGCACGCTGGTGTTAACCTTCTGGCATGATGAAAGTTGAGCATTTTTTCCTATTGTTTTCTGTCTCAGCCAGTTTCTGATCTGTGATAATATTTTGCCTTTGACCACATGACAATTTAGTTTCTTTAATTGCCTCTTGCAAGGGATCTTGTCAAAAGCTTTTGAAAGACCTAAAATGATGTCAATCTGGTTACCTTTTTTCAAATATTATTGACACATTCAAAAATTCTAATAGATTAGTGAGATAAATGTTTTCTTTGCAGCAATCATGCTGGATAGATGCCATCATATATTAATTATTCTGTTCCAGGTATTTCCCTAAAGGCGTTTTAAAATTGGTACAACATTACAGGAGATTGGAGATTAGAATAGTGGCTCTTTTAAATGAAGCACTGCATACTTTTGCTAGCAGTTCATCCACTTCAAGCTTGAGCTCTTCAGCACTCCTAGAGCTATACCCACTGGGCGCCAGTGACTGGTTGCTTTTTAAATCATCAGTTTCCACCTCTTCTTCTGATAACTCAATTTTTGATAGAATCATATCTTTATTATCAAAACCAATCAGGCCTGGGGTACGTATTCTAACATTCTCCAAAGTGAAGACTGATGCAAAGAAATCATTTAGCTTTTTAGAAATGTCCTATCTTCTTTAATTACTCCCTTTACCTCTGCCCTTTCTCTCCCCTTTCCCCGCTACCCTCCCGCCCCACAGCAGTGATCCAGCAGACCCACTGATTCTTTCACAGGCTTTCTTTTTCTGATATGCTTCAAGAATGTTGTATATTTTAAAATCTTTAGCTGTTTGCTGTTTCATATTCATTTAAATCTTCCTAATTTCCCTCATATATAGCCTGCTGAAATGTATACTTCTGTTTACTGGATTCACCATAGAGTTAGAGTTTCCAATTGTGAAGACTCTTTGGTCTCAATATTTTACACTTAATATCTTTTTCTTCATCTGGATGCCCTCCTAACACATTTACATTCTTACCACTTATGTTTTGTGTCCTAAAATTAAACTCTTGGATCATCTACATTCAAAATTTTTGTCCTGAGAGAGTCTCTGGAATATTTTAGATACAGTGCTACTCTGATGCATTTTTAATATGAGTTAGAGTCTGCTGGAAACTAATTTGGATTGATTTACTAGAGCTATACTTGGTCAAACTGCTAATAAAACTCAGTACTGTTTGACAGAGAAGAAGAAATAATATGGGTGCAAAGCACATTTAAGTAATGGACTAAAAATTATTGGCTGCTCAAAGAAAGTCACTTTCCAACATACACATCCCAAATCTTTTCAGGGAATCACTCAGCTTCTTTTTACTTTTAAAATTAATAATCAAGGCTGGGATTCTCAAGAAGCCTAACACAGTTAGGGTGCGTCTACACAGCAGGACTTAACTCAAAATAAGTTACGCAAATTGAGTTACGTCAATTGTGTAGCTTATTTCAAAATAGCTTATTTCAAGTTTTGGTGCTGTCTACGCAGCACTTATTTCAAAATAAAGCCCCCTTCCTCTGACCTCCCTTACTCTTCATACAATGAGGGCTACAGGAGTCGGAGTAAGAAGTCCTCCAGCTTGACAGTATTTCAACATCATTTCAAAATAACTGCCTGCTGTGTAAACACAACTAAGTTACTTCGAAATAATGTTAGTTATTTTGAAATAATGTTGCTGTATAGACGTACCCTCAGACTCTCCATTGGAAAATCAATTGGAGATGGGCACTAAGATTCTAGAATGTATTTGGCAATAAATACTACTGCTGAATCCTGATGATGATCATCATGGAAACACCTCTCTCCTGTTCAGTCAGAAGAAATGCTGTTATGGGGCCTTCAATCTTGTTTTTGACCTCTGGGAGCTAATGTAATACAAATTAATCCATAGTAATAATGAAGCCTATAGCAATTTCAGTAATATTATCTATGAAACTAAACTATAAGAAATTAAACTAAATATTAAAAAAGAAAACAAATACATTAAATTTTGGTTGTTGGTTTTCTACTTTGTTTAATAATAACCCATATTGCAGCATTTTATGTGCGCTAAACCGTAGTTTTTTAGGTTACGTTTACATTCTTTATTTTTAAATAGCAGAAGAAAATATGAACGGTGGCACATGAAATTAGGGCCGAAAAAGAAATATTTTCTATTTATGAACTCATGGTGCTCAAGATTACACTGCAGTTTAATTATTCTCTCTTCCCCCATGAGTTTTTCAACAATATATAAGTCTCATATATTAGATCTCAGGATTCTTAATAAAATATATAATTTCAAAACACAAAGAATAATTTGAAGGTGAACCATTTTATCCTTTTATAGTAAGAGATCATAAAAAGCATCAATTCCAAAACTTTTCATTTGTCTGAAAAATACAAATAGAATTTCAATAGCCCTTTATTACACCAAAATCAATCAAATTAAGTGTGTAGAGTTTCTAGAATTCAAATTTAAAGACTACAAATGAATGTTAGCCAGCATATTCTCCCTAAAACTGAGTATTTCAGCTCTAATCAGCCATGCAGCCTTGCTGCCTTTGCATCTTTGGTTTCCAGCAAATTCTTCCACTAGGCAATAACTTAGGGCTGGCTTTCAAACCAGCTTTAAATACTTATTTTTCAATATATCAAATGTGAATGGGAACAAAATTAGCCGTGGTGTTAAATCGCTGAACTGTTTCAAATTTTACATTTGAAGAAAATGGCAGTTGCCATTTCAGATTAAATTTGTACTATACATCTACAGTACTCTTAAGAAATATACCAGGCAAAACACTTAAAAGAAAAATTGTGTCTTTAATAAATGAATCATCATCTGAAAACACTTGTCTCACATAACAAAATCCTAGGGATACACATTTTATATGATATAAAGAGGCCTTGCTATAACAACAGTGAATGGCTCTATGAGACATTATATCAATAATTATACATCTTGAAATTAAGCCAATTTTTCCTCAGTCTTGGAAAGCTGACAGACAGAGTTGAGGAATGGCAATTCAAGGAAGACTTAGAGTCCTAGTTCCACTTACAGAGACATGTAATTTAACCCAAGCCCTCACTTTTTTAACTTGTTCAACAGTAGCGGAACAAATCTCCAAACCTAGTGCTTCAAATAAATGACATTCAGTGATACCAGCCTCTATGACCTGGATGCAATGTTTCTCACTCAGAACAGTTTCCAAAAGAATTTACATTTATTAAAAACATGCTGCAACAATACAATGGACAGAGATCAACCGGGAAAAAAGATAAAATACTAATATTTCAAAAAAGATAAAATACTAATATGCACAGTCCACTTACTATAAATATATATAAACATGCACCCCAAACTTGTGGAAAGTCAGAAAACACCTTTGAGGAGGAGAAAGTGGGAGAGGTAATACCGTTTATTCGACCAACTTCTGTTGGTGGAAGAGATGAACTTTGGAAAGATATTACCTCACCCATGCTGACTCTCTCATACCCTGGGTGATATCCAGGCTGTATATCTGTTTACAATTTGGTAATACTTATAAAGACTGTTATGACAAGAAAACAGTTCTAATTTCAATTTAAAAAAGTCCAGTGTTCATGATCTGTTTCACCAAACACCCCATTCACCCACTCAATTACCCAGTACCACTAACTGAATTTCAACACTGACGGCAAAAATCTGTTTATTTTTAGCTCTTGGAGGTTTGTTAGCGTAGCAGTTAGGAAAGAGTAATTTGTGTGTTTAATGAGTCACTGTTTAGCTATGGGGGGGGTCAACAGGTACTCATTAGTACGTGTAAATTATAAACAGTATCAATTAAGAATGTGTGAAAGGAGAGTCATTTACATTTGTTAACCGAGCAGAAGTGGATGACCAGCTGTGAATAGCAAATTTGAGCCTTCAAGGCTCATCTACAAATGTTATTTTATGTAATTAAAACCAAGCTGGGCTTTTGGAGGGTAGCAGGGGGGAGAATGGAAGTGTTGAAATATTTTCCACAGAAAAAAAAGTAATTTTGTAGAGGTTTCTTTTTAGTTTATATTTAGTTTTGTTTTTATCAGAAACTCTCTCTAAAGTTGACTTCAAAGAGAATCTTCAAAGTACGTACAATTTGACATATATTCAAGAATTCTGGCTTGATTTAGGGATGGGAGACTACATTATTATTTTATTCTTGCATACTGCACCATTAGTGTGCACAGTGCTTTAGTATAGGAAGTAAAGATATATTATTTGCCAAAAAGCATTCACAGTCCAAGTAAAATAAGAAAGCGAGAATGATTGGGGAAAATAAACATCAGGCAAGGAGGAAGAAGAAAGTATATAAGTATGCTATGGTTTTATAGTATGCATCATGTTAATGTGAACCCAGACACATGCATAAAATTAAGGATGTAACTTTTATTAAACTTCAACACAAGGGAAGGTCATTACCCACCCATCAGCCTTATTCTCCTTGACCAGGCATATAACTGGTTCCAGAGCCAGAGTTAAGAACATGAGAACAATAAGACTTGGTCAGACCAGTATACTGTCTGTTACAGAATTTGATGCAACATTTTTTTCAGTTAGGAAATTGTCATCTATAATTCAGAAATTCCAACATGAAACCTCTAGCATATGTCACTCAGATTTAAGTCCCCCCATGATAAAACAGTTTTGTCTCCCTACACATTAAAGATGAGGGCTTGAAGATCTGCTCAGCCTGTTCTCTACTGTGATTTTGTGGTCTGAAGCAGACAACAACCTCATCTTCCATGCTCAAGGAAGAAGGTGGGAAGAAGTGGAGAAGTGGCAGGGTAGTGGTGAAGGGGCGCAGTAGGATGGGATTTGGGGTGGAGCAGGGATAAGAAGACATAGAACCAGGATGAGAATTTTGGAGAAAGGTGGTCAGATGGGGGCAGGGCCTGAGGCAGCATGGGAGATTGAGCACTCTCTGGAACAGAGGAATTCAATGCCTTATTGTTCTCTTTGTCTACTGAGGGTAGCAATTAACTTAGTTTGTAACAAGGGAGATTTAGTTCAGCTGTTAAGAAAATCTTTCTGGATGTTAGGATATATAACTACAGGAATAATTTACCTAGGGAGGCTGTGGAGGTTTTTAAGAAAAACTGAGAAGGGGGATGGACTAAATGACCTTCTGAGGTTCCTTTATAGCCCTACATTTCTATTAACTAAAAAATCAAAATATTTCAGATGGCCCAAAAGGAAGTCTTGTGTCATCATATGAAAAAACTGTATCTCTTTTGGTCATTTTACTCCATCAATTTTTTGATAATTATCTAGTCCCATGAACTGTCGGTCTTTTCCTCATTGAGGATGTAAATGTGTAGACAACTAAACAATTAACTGACAAGCCCGGGCTTATCAGTTAATCTTGTCGTCTAGACGCACTCCCTCCATCCCGCTGCCTCTGTATCAGAGGCAGCAATGCAGAGGGCAGGAGCCAGTGCCCATGAGAAACTGGCTTATAAGCTAGCTCCCCACGAGCATCAGATCTGCCTGCCTCACCATCCCCAGCAGAGGCAGCAGTTCAGAGGGTGAGGGGGGCAGGTGGAGCTGATATGCACACCGGCTTTCAAGCAGGCTCCCAGTGCGTACCAACTTCGCGGACCCACCTCCCCCCCTTGCCGCCTTCTACAGAGGCAGCAGTGGGGGGGAGGCAGGAGCCAGTGCTTAAAAGCCAGTTCCCCCCAGCACCAGCTCTGTGGTGTCACCTCCTCCCACTCCACCTGCCCTGCTGCCTCTATCAGAGATAGTAGGGCGGGGGGTGAGGGTGGTCCAAGGACAGCTGCCAAGAAGCCGCCTCTGTCCGCTGGGAGTCTGAGCTCCTTGCGGACAGAGGCTGCTCCAGCATCCCACGGTGCAGCTTCTGTATGCGATGAGCCTGGGGCCGCAGCAGACAGAGGCTGCTCCGCAGCGGCAGCTCCTGTCTGGGAGGAGGGGGTCCAAACTCCCTATGGACAGGGGCTGCTGCTGCGGAGCAGCTTCTTTCCATGGGGAGCTCGGACCCCCCTACAGACAGGGGCGTCTGCCACCCACGCTGCTGTCTCTGCAGCAGCGCAAGGCAGTAGGCGAGAGCTGGTCTGTGCAGGAAGTCAGTTTTTAAACTGGCTCCCTTGGTGGACTGGCTCCTGCCTGCCACCCCATGCTGCTGCCTCTGACAGAAAGGCAGCAGCATGGGATCGCAGGGGGCTCCTGTGAGAAAGGGGCCAGGAGCATACTGGCTTCCAGCCCCACCTCCGGGAACTAACAAATAGTTGTGTAATCACTAACTTTTCATGCATTTACACGACTATTCAATTACATGCTATCTTACATCCCTATTTCTGATGTGAAGGTGAACAAGAAGTGTCTTGGAAACAATGATTAAATTGTTTTTGTCTTTTGGCAGGAAAACTTTTGTATCCAAAAGTTCTATCTTTTGGTATCCAAACAAGTACAACTAAACAATAATGAAATTGTTACAGTGAGACTGTGCAGTAGAAAACTCTATGAAATCCACAGGTGTACTGCTGAACGCAGATGCGTCATGCATTCTTGATCATCTTTTGGTTTAAAAACCTTAAAATTCTGCTAGGGAAATCACTAGTAAAAACCCTGGGCAGCTTATCAGTTCCGCAGTATGATTAAGTCAACAGTATTGAGAGTTGTTAGCTCCAAAGTTAAAAAGCTGTTGGAAGCAAGGAGGTTACAAACTTTGCCAGCAAAGAAAGTAAACTTTGCAAGCCAACTAGCTCCTGATTTTTTTTTTTATTTTAATTTTCCGTTACAGTTAGAAAACTAAATGTAAAAACCATGCATAAATGCTATGCCAAAGTTGTACAACTTTAAAAAATCATAAAAATTGCAAGACCAAATGTTACTTTCAAGGGCGCCATTTTGGGAGAATGGGGATGGGTGGTAGTAGCCAGTATGTGGCTTGCCTTTCATCCCATTCCCTGGACACTAAGGCTACGTCTACACTGGCCCCTTTTCCGAAAGGGGCATGCTAATTTCACAGGTCGTAATAGGGAAATCTGCGGGGGATTTAAATATCCCCCGCGGCATTTAAATAAAAATGTCCACCGCTTTTTTCCGGCTTTTAGAAAAGCCGGAAAAGAACGTCTACACTGGCCCCGATCCTCCGGAAAAAAGCCCTTTCAAAGTCAAAGTGTAGACGTTCTTTTCCGGCTTTTCTATAAGCCGGAATAAAGCGGTGGACATTTTTATTTAAATGCTGCGGGGGATATTTAAATCCCCCGCGGATTTCCCTATTACGACCTGTGAAATTAGCATGCCCCTTTCGGAAAAGGGGCCAGTGTAGACGAGCCCTAAGGGAGTAAGAGGAAAGTGCTTACATTCCGTGCATGCCTCTCACACCTGGCTGGTGAAGGGACTCATCAGCCAGGTGTGAGAGGTATGCATGGAATTCAAGTACTTTCCCCTTATTCCTTTAACATCCGGGGAACAGAATGAAAGGCAAGCCATGTCCTGGAGCTGCCCCCCCTACCCTCCTGAAATGGCACCCTTGGTTACCGTACCCATATTAAGTGTTTTCCTGTATTTTTGTTTACAATGTGTAGTTTGACATATTAGTGTTTATACAGTAAATTATATTCCACAAAACAAACAGTGTATGTAACATAACCAAGTGAGTGTTACTACTAGAATGCTAACTTTTGCATTTTCTTAACTTTGAGCAGGTTAAAGATTAATTAACCCAATTTTTACATATATTTGTAACTAACTGTCAGGATCACTTGCTTGCGTTTAATCACATTTTCATCTGTCCTCCTCACATTTAATTATTTATCTGTATGTCAGTTTCCCTTTCCTTCTTGTGCTCTATTTAAAAGTTTTCTATTCTAACTGATCTTCTCTCAGTAAAATTTCTACAACTGTATTGCATATGACAGCAAAAACCATCTACATTAGCAAAACAAAGCTTTTGCTGAAATATCCAGTTCCAGGTTACTTTTTTCAACTACTGCATGCTTTTATAAACAAAGAAAATAACCACACAATTCAAACCAGTAAATGTTGTCTAACACAATACTAAAATTTTAGATTGTTTTCTTTGCAAAACTGTCATACACATGATATACACATGCTAAATTTCATCACATTATATGTACAATTATACAGTTAATTATATTCCAATTATGAAGCAAAAATAACATACTTATGCCAAGATAATATATATACTGCTCATTGCTTACCTGCGGTGAAGTGACTCTGAAAATTTAAGGCTTGCATAGATAAACTCCTTAACCTGGATATAGATCTGAGGCACCGACTGAGACATTGGGAGTTTCTTTGGGAAAGATTGCTATGGAAACAAAATATTAAATCTACATTACAATTCAAACTTTTATTTTTACTAGATATTTTTGTATTACACATGGCAATCTAAAAATACCAGAAATTAATCTAGTTTATTTTTGTTTTTGCTTTTCATCAAAAATAAACAAGGACATGTATCAGACCGATCTTCACACTTCTGAAAATAATTTATAACAGAAAAATATCGTTAATTTGTATTACAATAAAGCCTAACAATTCCAGCCAAGACTGACATCCCATTGTGTACTAGACAAACACACAGAACTTTCAGTCTAAATAGGCCAGAAAATGAATAGAAAGGAAAGAAGCATAAAAAATATTTCTTATCCTACAGTAACTTTTGTTCAAAATTTTTTCTCTCTTCCTCTCCCTCTCTCTCTATATATATACATACACATATACAGAGAGAAAGAGAAAGACAGATTGATTCTTGGTGCACATGTGCCTTAGTCACTTGAGATCGGAGTCTTTTGGAGTGCATCCTTTGGAGTTGTCATAAGCCAAGCTTCTTGTGCTCCTGAATTGTCAGAATAATGGATGATGTGGCCCAACCACCATACAGTTTCTTTGCTACCACAAAATCCAGATGTTATTGGACTCTCTAGTAGCAGGGAAGAAGGGAGGACTATGGAAAATACATATATAAACAGCACATCTCAAATAACTTCAGTTATTAAAAGGTAAGCAACTTTTCTTTCTTCAAGGGCTTGCCCATATATTCATGTCCATCGCATTCTTGGTGGCTCATAAGCAGCAACCTGATCTGAGCTTTCATATAACAGTTTAAAAAGTGTTGCAATACAGGTCTGTAAAAGAAATATCAGACTTTGAGATGCCTTTCCAGTAAAAAAGTGTTTTGTAAAAGTATGAATCAGACCCCAAGTGGCTGCCTTGCATCTGTCTGAAATGGGTGCTTTTAGCAAGTAAGTGAACTCCAGCAGAATGTAATCTAGTCTAAACCATGGGATCTAGACAAGCCATGTCATAATAAGTCTTAATACAATCCTATACCCATCCAGGTAACCTTTAGCAGATACTGGCTGACCCTCTTTGTTCTTTCTGCAGATGGAACAAATAATCTCAGGGAAGCCTTGGAAGGTTTAATCTTCTGTAAACAGAAGGCTAAGGATCATTGAATATAGAATATGCAGCCTATCTTTTTCCTTACTAGGGTATGATTTATGAATAAATTACAGAAAGCAGATTATTTTATTTATATTCAAGTCTTTAACTACTTGGGCAGGAATTTGGGACAGGTTTTAAATGTTACTTCAGGTGGGTGAAATATAGTATGAGGTGGATCCATCATATGGGCCTGTATGTCCCCAATCCATCTGGCTGATATAAATACAACTAAAAAAGAGGTTCTCGTAGAGACGTAGACAAATGCAGTTGGTTTAAGATACCTGTTGTTCAACACCTTAATCCCTGGTAAAATCCCAAGCGGGGGAGAAGGTTTCTTTCTGGTGGAAAACCCTTAGTGAGACTTTGGAAGAATATTGTCATAATAGGATAGAAAATCACTGTGAAGTCTTTAACAGATGAGTGATGGGCAGAAATTACTACTAACTGCAACCTGCTCAAGCTAATAGCCAAACTAGAGTCTATTAGCAAGGGTAAATAGTCTAACAACAGGGATCTGAATGACAATAGACTGCAGCTGCCAGTGACCACATCAGATTGAAAATATTTTCCATTTAGCAGTATAGGTCTATCTGGTGGTGTAAAGATGTTAAATTTAGATTAATCAACTAATCGAATAGTCAATACAAATTAAAATACATCGACTATTCGATTAGTAAATCAGGGCACTTCTGCCTCTGAAATGTAGCAAGACTCCCGCTGTGCCCCAGCCCCTTCTGCCCACAGAGATGGTGCTGGGGGGAACTGGCGCTGTCAATTACTCTGAGCTCTTAACTCTATGGTCAGACAAGTCTCCTTGTGTTTGATGATCATTTAAATGCACTTTCCATTCCAAAAAAGACACCTCTGTATCTGAGGTAGCAGCATGGGGGGAGGCAAGCAGGAGCCAGTGCTTGCAGAGACAGAAAGCCAGCTCCCCGCGAGCACCAGGAGGGAAGGGGGGACAGGCAGCTCTATGGGAGCCAGTATGCATGAGGAGCCGGCTTAAAAGATGGCTCCCCACAAGCACTGGCTCCTGTCTGCCCATCTCACCATGATGCTGCATCTGATACAGAGCAGCAGTGGGGGAGGCCCCTGCGTGTACCTTTGGAGACGTCCTGGCTTCCCCCTATCCAGCAGCGCAGCTGAGTCATGCGGCCAGGCATCCTGACTCCCCCCATCCACACCCTATGGCCACATGCCAGGCTACCAGCCTCCCCAACCCCTGCATTGCATGGGTTTCCCCTCCCCCATACTGCAGCATACGGGAACTCTGATCCTGGAACAGATGTTGCCAGACCAGAGAGTCCTGGTTCGTACAAAAAATTGAAATTAACCCCCAAACAACAAACAATTGCCTTTTCTAAATGACCACTGACTTCTGTTGACTGAAGAATTTAATTCATCTGCAAGGACAATGATAATTCTCAATTGGCATTACCTCTATAGGAGGCCCAATGAGTTACATAAGTATTTGCTAGACAGCAGGAGAGTAACAGTGATCAGAAATGATGGGTCATAGCCCTGAATGTGAGAGGGGAGTGATTAGAAATGGTATTAACAAAGTGGTATATGTTGAGCACACTCAATCTAAGTCAGGATAACTAGTGCCTGAAGTGTACTTATCAACCTCTCTGTTAACTTATTTGTAAAATGATGCAGACTAATATCTGACAGACTTGTAGGCCTTAGGCAGCAGAGGGCTATGAAATATATGGGAATATAAAGACTACTACTAAAGAGTAGTCAACAAAGGGGTATCTTAAGTCTTGGCCCCCTGGCTCTCAGCTCAGTGCATTTGCCTCTAGGACAGAGGGTATTCTGTGATGAAGTTACTCACATGTCTGCAGAACATACCCTGCCTTTGTGGTCAAGTAAACAGACAGCCTGATTCAACCAAATTGCACAATGTCCTGCAAACCCCTGTGCCTTAGAGAAGGATGTGTCCAAAACAGTCACAAAAAAAATAAAATACTTTTTGTGGGCTCTCAGGCTGCTTGGGGGTGGTGGTGAGTGTAGTGAACAGGGACCGCAGCCCCCTATTATGAACCTAAGCATATTTCAACTTAAGAACACACAAGAGCAATAGCTCTTTCTGGGGAAGAAGAAATGAATACACAAGAGAAAAATGACCTAAAGCATATTTTTTTTAAAATACCCTAGAGTATGTAGTGCTTTAGATATATAATTCTCAAAGATCATTACAAATGTGTAGGAATCGTGATTCCCCATTTTACAGATGAATTGGCAGAGGCACTCAGATGTAAAGAGACTTTTCCAATGCCACAAAGCAGATCAATAGCAGAGCTGGCAACAGAAACTGAAACTCTCGATTTCCAACTGTATTATCAAGTGTACGAGACTGCAGGCTAAATATCATTAATATTTGGGTTGCAAAAAAAAAATCTATAAACCAAGTGTTGTTCAATATAAAATGGCAGAGCCTTTATGGGCTATAAATCAAACTGAAAACTAATGGTTCATAGAATGAATTCCCTTTTTAGTGAATGACAAGCTACCTTCATTGACAAAATACTCATTTTTGAATTCTCATGGCTCATTTATGTGCATGGCAGATGGTCTAAGATTTTGTATTTTTATAAGTAATAAAATAGTTACAGTTGTTTAATACAATATAAAATTAAGGCAACCTATTAGCTAAGTCAGTCATGATAAATACTTGTCATAAGATTAAATATAAGGCCTATGTGGTGTACTATATATTGTTGATACTGTGTTTTATTTATATGTTTCTGATTTTGGTATTGCTTTATTATTATATAGCTTAGAAAACTGAAGAATATTAATACAAATTAACTATTTGAAAAGATAAACATGGTATGACAATGAATAAAAGTATTATCAGAGTCATGGCCATACTAACATTTTAACAGATTTTTGTAGCCCATCATACATGTTCATTGGTAAATAAAGCTTATGTTTTAGAGTCATGCTCATTAACCTCCATAAAAACCCTCTCTAATTTTTTTCTCTTCACTGCAGTTACATACAAATAGTATTCAGTTATACTTGTAAAGATAAATAACAGCTGACTCGCAGGTGCAAAATATCAGCAAAAATAAGAAGATACCTATTCTAGTGAACCCTAGAGAAAACTATTTAATGGTAAACAGTAGGAATAGCTATCTACTTGAATCTCAGTTTTGCTTGGGGCTTCTAGGAACTAGTGAGATATAAATAACACCACAACACTGGGTCTTTTACTTCTAGCCTGCTACTATCTACACAACATACTATTCATCTTATTTTGAAGAAGCAAATTTAAAAAAAAACTTTTTCTGAAGGACAACAGTGACATCATATCACTTTGCATCCCACCTGTCTCCTCCCCCACACCCCTTTCCCCAGTACTCAGCTGCCACATGGAGATTAAGTGGCCCCCTAGGTCGGTGGCGGGGAGAGCATGGGACCTGCAAGGCCTCAGAGGAGCCCCCTGCCTCCCATCGGCGGCCAGCAGGAGAAAGCTGGGCCCACCCTGGCTAGGAAAGGGGGGAGATTGGGCTTAGGTTGTGGCCTGAGGTTTGGGGGGTGACAGAAAGGGCCCAGGCTGGTGCAGCTGAGGGGGCAAGGGAGAGAAAGGACTTGGGGGGAAGGGCACAGGTGAGGAAGAGGGAGAAAGGACCAAAGATCGGGGGGAGAGGGGAGGAAAAAGGGTCTGGGATGATGTGGCTGGGGGAGGGAGAAGGGGTCCGGAGTGACACAGATGGGGAGGAGGAGAGTGAAGGGCCTGGCCTGGCCACAGCCCAGCCCTCCCCGGTTGCCGGGGGGAGAGCCGGGGTTGCCTATCCCCCGTGAGATGACGGTTGATTAGTGCAGCAAGCAGGGAGCGCAGCCCCTACTTTTCTTTAAGAACTGTGTAGCTGTACATAGAGAAATCTACAAGAACTCTCGCTAGAGTGAAAATGCCTCAAAGGAACACAAATAGTTCATACAGGGAAAAACCTCGGGTATATTTTGCCCCACATCACAAACTCAGCAGAACCCAAACAACTACTTTTCAAAAACTGTCATTTTAATAGACCTTGCGGCTGGTTGTTGGATTTTGTAATGCTACAGTACATAACAGACTTGATGAAACCTGATATGCTACAGCAAAACTTAAAAGCTGTCATTAAACAAAAACTGTATTCATTATTACAAGTTGATTATTAATTTGTTTACAAAACTATAGGCTTCATTACTCACTACAACGTCAGATTAAATGACTACAGCTTGAATTTTCATGTTTATTTATAACTAGGTAATTACCCATGGAAAAAGGTGATTTAGCCTCTTAATCTACCTTGTTATTCAAACTTTAATTACTTTTTAATTACAAAATTCATTACAGTCCTAACTCAGCTTAATTGGTTTTAAGTAAAATTTTGTAATATAAAACGTGTTCTTACCTTGTCAAGTTCTAGATCTTGAAAAGGAAATTTGCTAATCACTATTTTATACTCCTCTTCGTTTGCTACAGGGATAGGGCTGTAATTATCTGCTTCAAAAATATCCCTGTTTAGAGTTAGCAAAAGTCAGCATACTCAGGAGATATGTTAATACTTAAAAACATCACAAATAAGTGAATACATAAATTAATATAAAGATTTTCACTGACATTATATTGAATGTACAATTCCAAAAGTGGAGGATTGAATTCAATATCGCTCAAGAATGCCAAAAAGCATTTGAAAGAATTGAGTAATACTTATTGCAGCACTGGGATCATATTTATTCATGCCATGACTTTTTTCCCCCACATTTAACCTGACCCTGGAGGATTTGTCCATACTGGAATATTACACCATCTTAGAACGGATTTTAATTAATGTAATGCAAAACACATCTTAGCACTTTCTTATTTCTCTTCAGGTCATAGAAATAGGTATTGACAAGGGCTTCATATTAGCTGCCCTACCCTATGGTTAACTTTGAATAGTTAACTCAATAAATACAGTAGTCCTGGTCTACACTGAACATTTAACATTGTGTTAGTAAACACGTATTCTAACACAGATGTATTTTTTTCCCTACTGTAAAGGCACCCAAGGAACATTTACGGGTCATTTTCCATCTGAAACAGTAACTTCAGACTAAAGTGCTCAAACCCCTTTCATTCTGGGTCTATCATTTTCCCTCTCAAATTAAATTTAAGGCAGACATAGAAGCAGAGCAAATGCATCAAAAGCACCCAGTTTCTGTTATGAGAAATACAAAGTAATGCTTACTAACAACAAAACAATAACCTTTTCTGTATCCTTGTTCCCACTCAAGTTCCAGGCATCACTTTTGTGATGTTCCTGTAATAGCATAACATGTAAGAACTGAGGATTAGCCTTCCCATGTCATATTGCCTAGAACTATTGTACAATGACATCAGCCCAACTGAATCTATGGAAATCTGTAATATTTTGTTTTCAATGTTGTTTTTAAACTAGAAAAAGTCATAGCTTTATTGAAACAGGAAAGAGATTATTCGTTTTACCACCTTTCTCTAGCAAAATAACCCAACCTGATATAAATGTTTGCATTAAACGAATGCAAATGTTCATGCTGGAGGAAATTAAATTTTTATATTTGCAAGTTCTACATTGATTCAGGTCGATTCATAATAGAAATACATTGTACTTGGTTAAATACTAATTTTCTAAATTTTAATTAAAGACATTTGAAATTTGACAGAAAAGTAGATTTGATTCAAAGACACAATTACTTAGCAGCTAAATTAATCCCAAAAGACAAGGTATTTTGAGACTTTTTTTTTTCTTGTTGCAATACTAACCTGAACAACCCAGCCCATTTTTTAAGTAGTGTTTCATTGTACTGATCTCTTATTTCAAATAAAAGATCAAACAGTCGATTCACAGGAAACCCATAACCCTAAAGTACAAAAATAAAAAGAACAAAAAATTCAAAAACTATCATCATTTATCATGCAGTGCTTCAATATATTAAGAAGGGTTATTTTATATCATATTTGTACCATTCCTGTACAAGTTACAGGAGTTCACATGTAAAGGTGTTATTAAACATGATCTACTAAAGTGTAAACCTGATAATCTCTTTATTTTAGACATACTAAAGTTTTTGTGGAAAATTGTGACCAACTTCTTTAAAATGCTGCACATGCACATCCAAAGGCAGAATTGGGCTCCCAGTGTTTTAATTAAATTATCAAAATAACACCAACCTGCAAAGTATCAGCAAACACAACAATGAGATTCTTCAGCTCCAAAACAAGATCAGGATCAGTGCAATATGACTGGAAATAAAAACATTGATTTTGTAAAAGTAATTTAAATCAAACAGTAAATACATTTTAAAATGACAGTGGTGCAATGGGTTAAACTTATTAGTTTTATACCACCAGTTAAGTTCTTATGCTAATAAAAGCAATTTGGTCTTACGTGTCCTAATATATGTATGCATTTTTGTTGCTGGTCCCAGGATATTAGAGAAATAAGGTGAGTGAGGCAGTATCTTTAATTGCACCAACTTCTGCTAGTGAGTTTCCAAACTTACATAGAACTCTTCATAAGAGCAGCCATAGTGGGTGTGACAGATTTACCGGGTGCAAGCGCCCCCTCTCGGGTGAGCAGGGGAGTTCAGTGGACCCACCGTCTAGATCGGGTTTTTGGGTCCCAAGGCCCGATCCCCTCTGATGGGGTTTGTGGGTGTGATCACCCGTTGCTGGCCTGGCAACGGGGTTCAGCGAACCCACCATTACATCCCCGGTAAGGGTCTTAGGGTCCTGTCCCTGATAAGGGTTTGAGGTTCCACCCCAACACAGGTCCTGGGGTCCTATCCCCTGATGCCCGTCCTATAAGGGCAACAAC
This sequence comes from Pelodiscus sinensis, assembly GCF_049634645.1. NCBI lineage: Eukaryota > Metazoa > Chordata > Testudines > Trionychidae > Pelodiscus > Pelodiscus sinensis. Next base: position 42,456,229 of record NC_134718.1, read on the forward strand.
CACTAGAGCTCTGTTTGAGGCTGCTCGCGTCCGGGAAACCCAGATGACGCGGTGGGCTGGTTCGGTTGCGATTAGGGGGGAAAGAGAGCGGGGGACCCGAGCCCTCCCTCTCCACCGGGTCCCAGCCCAGGGCCCTAAGTGGACGGATTAGTGCGTTCCCTCCACGACAGGCGGGGTTACTCCCCGAAACTCGCCTGTCCACAGCCGCCAGAGGTGGACTGCCCCAGGCTCCTTCCACTCCCCATCCAGCGCCGGCCCCCCTGCGGACCCGACCAGGGCACTCACCAAATCTGGCTCCTCAGCCCCATCCTGCTGCTGTCCTAGGGGCCCCCCCCACTGCTCCTCCATCCCTCCAGTGGGGCGGGATGTTCTCCCTCCTGAGTGGGGGTTGGCAGCTCCTTCCTTGGCCGCCTCCAGCCTGCTCACCTGGCCGCTTTTTAAGCGGCCCGGGGGCAGGCGCCCAGTGATGGCGCCCCGCGCCACGACACCCTGTGATGCCCCAGGGAGAGTCGACGTAACGTGGGCCTGCCCCCCGCACAGCCGGGCTGCGTCATCCTCCCGCTCCTCCCCGGCCCTGCTGAGCCGGGGAGCGGGGCTGCCGCAGCCGGACGCAGCCCCGGCTCATCTCTTCTGCCTTGGGGGGGTCTGTCACAGTGGGTCAGACCAAAGGTCTATATAGCCCAGTGTCCTGTCTTCCAACAGTGGCCAATGCCAGGTGTCCCAGAGGGAATTAACAGAACATGAAATCATCAAGTGATCCCTTTCCTGTTGCAATTCTCAGCTTCTGGTAAAGCTCGAAAGCTTGTCTCTTGCACTAACAGAAGTTGGTCCAATAAAAGATGCTACTTAACTTATCTTTGCTAGATTTAGTCCAGTTATATACAGTATTTGTTCAGATCACAAAGCTATTAAAAGTTTTGATCTCACAGGAAGAGATAAGACAAGACCACCTGGATTATGAGAAGTGATGCACAACGTCATAGGCGCTTAATGACTCAGATCCTGGACAATGCTCAAACCCCACTCTGCCCAGACTTCACCCCTACTTCACCCCCTTGTCCAAGCCCCACTCCTGCCTCTTCCCACCCTTATCCTGCCCCCATCCGCCCCCTCCCTTACCTCTTCTTTTCCCTCACTCTTCTCCCTGCCCTTCAGTGCCTCCTGCATGCTGTGGAACTGCTAATCACAGAGGGCAATAGGCAGAGGAACTGATTTGTGGGGCTGTCAGCAGGCAGGAAGTACAGGGAGGAGAGAGAGGTGCTGACCCATGTGGCTGTCAGTGGGTACTGAGCACCCACTTTTTTTTCCCCATGAGTGATACAGCATTGAGGCACCCATGGAGCTGGTGCCTATGCACACCATGAATGAGATGCTTTGAGGCCCATTCATTGAAGTCAATAAGAGCTAAACACATGCGTAAGTAAATATTTTGTTAAATCAGGAACCTTAACACTGTAGTACTTTCAAACACTAAGCCTCAATCTAACCAACATTAACTCTATGGCACTTTCAAGACTCATTTCAGAGAGAAAGTTGTAAGCAAAAATGTGTGCATATTACGTTAATATCTGCAAACTTGTAAGTATAAAGTTAGTCAGCTATAGCTATAAGATTTTATTTTCAGAAAGGCTGAGCATCTGTAGCTTTTACTGAAATCAAAGGGGAGTTGCTGATGTATCTCTGAAAAAATTACGCTACACTTATCCTGCAATTATGTTTCTATCTTTATGCCCCCAATTTTGAATATTTTGGTTTTCAACATTATCTTTTTTAATAAAGAAACATACAAAAATAGTTATGGAAATGCAATGTAATGCAGGATGAAAATACCAGATTGAAAAGCAGCCCAAATGTCTTTACTCTTCATTAATTATATAAAAAAATTAATGGTTTTGCTTCTTGCAAGAAATACTTTTCACACAAGAAAAGATACACTTATCTAAGCACTGGTCACTCACTTCACCTCAATACAGACTAGCATGATAATTGATTGTGATGGAAGTTATGCATCCTGAGAACAAATAATGACATCCATTTCAATTATATCAGAAAATCTTTAATGAAGGGTCCTAACTCTATAAGAAACAAGATTTTAAGTACATTTGAATGCTTTAAATCATTACTTTTTTTACAAATGTGTGTCAATCAACAGATTAAACATTAGCCTATTTTGAAAAATATGTGGCTTAGAAATCTCTAAACAATTTAACTTGCTAGTAGTGCCTTCTAAAATTTCTTGTGGATTAGAAACAAAACTAGCATTCATCAGAAATGTCCCTGATGCGATTTGAAAAAACAAATTGTTTTCTGCCATTCCTAAAATAGGTGCAAAATATAAAATATTCTTCAAATCTAAAACAAGGTGTAAATAATAGTGAAATGGTAGCAAAATTCAAACTATGTGATTTAAGTACATATTTTTGAGCAAATGATTGGAGATTAGTGGACACTGAGAAGGGCATGTCAAGACATGAAGTAAGAGCACTTTGTATAGGTTACAAATCATCTATTTTTCTTCCTGAACATGCCATGCCATCTATGACCCCTTTGACAAATTTTCAAGTAATTTACCAGGATAAAATGCAGTCAACCAAAATCAATATTTTTCAAAAGGAGTCAGAAATAGCATGCTGGTAGCCAGTTTTCTTTTGAGTGAATAATAGAGAAATAATATTCACTATTTTAACACATTTTTAAAATACTGAAATATTCACATAAATATAACATAACTTGTATCCTCTCTAGTCTGACATTCTCTGGTCCTGCAACATCCATGATCCTGCATGATTTTAGTTAACTGGATGTCTACTTACCATGGGTGTAGCCTAGATTCCTGGGGTCCCATAGAGTTTGTTTAGAGCCATCAGTCCTGGCTCTCAGTGTTCTGTGCTGTTATTTAGCTCTAATTTACCCCTAAATGTCTTTTAAGAGCCCAGTAAGCAATGGAAGTGTGCGTAATGCTGTTAGACAATATTGACCTCCCACTGTTCTGCAAATTCTCTGGTTCGGAGATCATCAGGTCCTGAGAGTGCCTAACTAGAGAGGTTCAACCTTTATTAAATTTATAACATTTTAACGTTTTCAAGATTTTAGTAATGCATGTACTGCAACAACAACATACTACTTTAGGAGCACTAAATGGATAGCTCTAAGGGTTTTACTGATAGAGTTTATTTTGGAAACAGAGTATCTATAATGATAATTAGGAATTATTTCCTGATGGTGCTTTCAGTGATGAACTATTCAATCTGATCTAATGAAGAGGTCAGTTGAAACTAATGAGGACAGATTGCAATAACAACAGCAGATTAACTCTGCATATTCTAAACTGCTGGACTATGAGCACTTCTGGAAGACCTAGAGAGTTGTAAATCAGTGGAGGATTATGCAAAAAGCCCATGGCTGTGTCTCACAGCCTGATACTGCTGAGAAAAACAAAAGCATGACAGTCTCTCACCTAAATGCGAGCAATTTTAATTACAACCCCCCCGCCCCCATGATGTAGGTGTAATTTTTCCACTTTGACATTATCATACTTTTAAACACATAGACACTTTTTAATGGATTTACCCTGCACGAGGCCTTCTCACTTACCGAATGGGTTCTAAGAACAGCAATGATCTTTGACAGTGCCATGTTCCACAGTTCATCAGTGTATGCTCTAGTAACCAGTCCTTGGGTTACATGTAAAATGTGATCTTCCACTACAAAAAAACTAAACCAAATATTTATAAGAATTTAAATTAAATAACCAACAGTTATTTTCAAGTAATTATTATAACATGGAGCAAATCCTACCATTTTGCACATAAACATGGGCAGGCCGTGCCTACAGAACATTTGGGACTTCAATGGTTTTGCATCAGACCCTTGATGCTGTTCTGGACATGATGTGGGAAGCACAACAGCTGTCAATTGGAGGCCAGCTCCTTGGACAGACTTTTATCTGTCACTTTGACACTAGAAGGATGTGGTGCAGGACAGATGAACTCTCCACTCCAGAGATGCATTATCCATGTAGCAATGGGCTATAGATGGCATGGGTTTTACACAGAAGAGAGAATTGTGGGGGATAAGAATAACAACAACATATTTCCATTTAGAAAACTTACCCTACAATTTGACTGAAATATCTTCTATAGCCTTCTACTGTTTCATGCTTTAAATAAAAAACAAAAACGTTGAAGAATAAAAATACCACTAAATATTTAAGTAAAATTCCAAGTCAATGAAACTTAATAAAAATAATATAGGTTACCATGCTTGACTGTGGCTGCAGAACTAATCTTGCTTGTTTTTTTCTTTGCTTTCTGTAGTAGTTTTCAAATGTATCTCCATCACCCTAATACAAGACAAACAGAATATGGTTAAAAAAGGAATGTTCTTCATATGATGAAAAAGCACTTCTGAAGTTAAGGGCAAAGTTCTCTACTGTTCCTCACAACCAAATATTTTGCATTTGTTCCACATGTGGAACTTCCACTGATGTGATATCAGTGGAAGTTCTGAATACTTGAAATGAGTGCAAAGCATATGAAAGAGATCCACAGTCTACGTAGGAGAGGAGAATTGTACCTTTAAGTCCACATTTTAGTCGTATCATGATGCTATGATAACAAATACAAACTTTTTAAAAATGAGTAACAATATAAAACAAATTCTCAAAATTAAAAAACTCTTAACTCCTGTTTTGTAACTTAAATACACCTGCTTTAAAACACTACAATACAGGCAGTCCCCGGGTTACGCGGATTCGACTTACGTCAGATCCGCACTTACGAACAGGGCTTTTCTTGCCCTGGAGGACGCGGGCGGCAGGACCGCCCAGACGCGCAGTGGTCCCGCCGCCTGCGTCCTCCGGGGCGAGAAAAGCTGCTCTGCGTCTCCCTGGTTTGCTGGGGGGAGACCCCCCAGCAGACCAGAGACACGCGGAGCAAAGCCGCGGAGGACCCGGGCAGCGGAACCGCGGTGCGTCTGGGCAGTCCCCCCGTCTGGGTCCTCCGCGGCTTTGCTCCGCGTCTCCCTGGTCTGCTGGGGGGGGGGGGAGCAGCTAGTGCGCACCCCTCCCCCCCCAACAGACCAGGCTTTTCTCGGGATGCCTGTGGTAGAGCAGCTGGGGTGCTGCCGGTTGGTCCCGCAGCGCCACTCTCGGCGCTACTGGACCAACCCGGCAGCACCCCGGCTGCTCTGCCCCAGGCGTCCTGATTCAGCTGCTGATGGTCAGTTTCAGCAGCGGCTGAATCAGGACACCTGGTGCAGAGCAGCTGGGGTGCTGCCGGGTTGGTCCAGTAGCGCCGAGGAGCACTGCTACTGGAGCAACCCAGCAGCACCCCAGCTGCTCTGCCCCAGGCGTCCCCAAGTCAGCCGCTGCTGAAACTGACCAGCGGCTGACTACAGGAAGCCTGAGGCAGAGTTGCTCTGCCCCGGGCTTCCTGGAATCAGCCGCTGATCAGTTTCAGCAGCAGCTGACTTGGGGACGCCTGGGGTTCTTAAGTTGAATCTGTATGTAAGTCGGAACTGGCGTCCCGATTCAGCCGCTGTTGAAACTGATCAGCGGCTGATTCCAGGAAGCCTGGGGCAGAGCAACTCTGCCTCGGCTTCCTGTAGTCAGCCGCTGGTCAGTTTCAGCAGCGGCTGAATCTGGACGCCAGTTCCGACTAACATACAGATTCAACTTAAGAACAAACCTACAGTCCCTATCTTGTACGTAACCCGGGGACTACCTGTATTGCTTTCTTTAAGATATAGTGGAAACTTAGTTTATATTGACTTTTGTGACTTGTAAAGTTTAGTTATATGATAAATGTTACAGTACTTCATAATGTAGCCCTGACTCTTGAAAGCATTGGTTTTTCTTGAGCAAAATATAAAACAAAAGATTAATATTTGCTCATCCTTTCTTGGTATTTAGTAAATATAATGACTAAAAATTAGGATTTTAGTCCTACCCAGTCCTCAAAATTTAATAAACATGCTTATTGATTTCATTGTTAAAACCTCACGACATCTCAGTATTCTCATTAAGATGATTCATTCAGTGGAAACCATCTGTTCATTTGAAACCATTACAACACTGACTCATCTACCTACTGAATGCAAAATAATCTGTATGCAAACAGAATTAAGCAGCTTAGCATTTTTAAGTTTCATTTTTTACTGCATGAGATTATTGCTAGGTCTGAAGCTAGAGTTCCATTACTTGGGTATCCAAAAAGCTTAAAATCAAACCATAAAAGAGGCTAGATATTCTTAAATCATTAAGAAATAATCCAAATAAAATTCTATATTAATATTTTCAAGTATCCAAAGAATATTGCTTTCTTTCCCCAAAATGCAGATACCCTAACACAGAAGGAAGCAAAGCTTTACAAGAAAAAAAAAAAGAGGGGTGGAGGACCTTGCTTTTAAAAAGCAAGTTATTCTATTATATGACAAATCTTAAGTAGAGCACTTTTTATTGCTGTGATATTTTATTCAGGATATTATCACTTACATTTATTATCAAAGTAAATCTGTAATTTCCAGCCAAACAGTTGTGATGTAATTCTTAAATGCAGAATAAAGTAATTGGGAGAATTGTAGAATCTACTTCTAATATTGTATTTATGCATGAAGTTAGTGGAGTCTATTTTGAAAAAGAACCGTTGTTCTTTCCAAATGCATAAAATAAAGTTTGATATGTAAAATACTCGATGGGTGTTGAAACACCACAACATATCATGTAATAGACAGGATTACTAGGAAGCAGCTAAGATAATAATTGGTAATAGAAAATACTCTAATAAATGTTCTGCCTGCCTAATGACAGACTAAAGCAACAGCCATGGTGGAGTGCCATATAATTACAGGAGTAGCAAAGGAGAATCAACACAAAAAATGCCAAGTATAATGAAGGCAACTTTTTCATCCTTTGAAAAGTTCCTAAATTTGCATACATACAAATAACTAATCAGTTTATGTTGGATAATAAATTATTGGAATTTTGCTCATATATGAAATCCTTTTTCAGAATTTTTTCCATTTTATGCTGCCATATGATTTTTATTTGCTTCAGAATTTAGCATTTATACAGAAATGCAGAGGGCAGGAACTTCCTATAGAATTCAAATACAGCATTCTACAGACTACACTGAGCAGTAGTTTTGCTACTTTAGAGTGCTTATGCACACTCTACATATAGGCTAGCCTACTAAAAATATAAACAAAAAAAGACAGGAAAAGATAAAGCAAAAATTGAACTTCATTAGAACATAGTTAAGAGCTATAAGTGTAAATTGCCATCTTACACTGGAGTTCTCCCTTACACAGAAACTACTATACCACGTTAGACCAGTGATTTATCTAGTCTGGTATTTTGATTCTAACAGAAGTTAGCACCAGATATTTCAGAGGAAGGCGTAAGATTCTCATAATATGCTATTACTAAAAACATTCATAATGGACATTATGAAAATAGCCTGTCTCAAGTGGGAAGTTTCTTCCCAATCCCAAGAGTAGTTAATTAGCTTTATGCCCTGAAGCAAGAAGGTTAAACATCTCTCCAATTTGTTATCCATATCCAATTTAATGTTTTATCCAATATTATTTGAGAATACAAATGGATAAGCTTTTTAAAAAAAATCTTATTTAGACACTTACTTCAGTTATATCTAATGACCAGTAGTTTTCAAAGGTTAATTATGTGTTGTGTAAATAAATTATAATATGTTACCTATTTGTGATCTTTTCAATTTAGATTATACCTTATTAAATTTAATCTGTTGCCTTTCAGTTTTATTGATTGCTCCCTTTTCGTATTATGAGACAGGGTAAAAAAAAAAAGGAGCCAATCCCTCTCTGAACTAAACAGTCTCAGTCTTTTTAATTTCTCTGCACATTTCTCAACCATCTTGCGGCCTCATCAATTCCTGCCATCTCGCCACTGAGACAGGATGATGTAATAAAATCTGACAATGGCACCATTAAAATAAAGATTGCTGGAAGACCCCTAGGATGGAGTTTAGTGTCCCACAGGATCTGGCACATCAGAGCAGACATCAAATTTAGGAATTTATAAGTATAATTATAAGCTTTAAACATTCTTATTTCAAACTATGAAGCCTTGTATTAGCCATTTACTCTAACATGAACAGAATCTACATCAGAATCACGGAGCCTGAAGATGATTAGTTCAAGGAAAGAGATAAGGTACCATGCCCACAATGCAAAAGAGAAGTGGGAGGTGACAAGAGCTATAGACTAGATTCAATAGATCAGACTGCTTTGCCCTACCTGCTGAGCAGCTACCCCCAGATCCATGTCTCCTACTCTCCTTATATTGTATCCACACCTATTATTGCTAGCCTCACAAATTGCCCAGAAGTGTCAGCTGATATAGAATGCAACTACCTGTACCCCAAGAGTATATCTGCACTGCAGCAGTAAGATTTACAGTTTGTGTAGGTGTCCTACCCTAGCTGTACTCCAGCTAGCTCATTAAAAATAGAAGCAAAGATCCTGCGGTGTGGGCGTCAGCACCATCTGGGCACATGAGTGTGTACCCAAAGGGGAGGGGTATCAGGTAGGCTCATGCAGGCAGAACTTAAAGCACTGCAGCATCCTCACTTAGATTTTTTAGTGATTGAGCTGGAGTACAGCCATGGGCAGCCTGTATCCTAGGCAGGGGAGGGCACTGCCTTCCCAAACCACCAGAGTGGCCCTGCCCACAGTCCACCACAAGAACACTTCCAGTAGGCATTCTGGGTGTGGTGTGTTGCTGCCCTCAAGCGCCCGTCTTCCGTGTGCTCCAGGGTCAGGGAGGCTGGAGCTGTGTGCCGCCCACCCTCCCTGTGCTCTGGAACTGGAGAGGCTGAAGACATGTGCCTGCTCTTGCCCCCTCCCCTGTGGTAGTGGGAGGAGTGCACATGGCACACTGCTTCCAAGTGGTAGGGGGCAGGGAGGAGTGGAGCTGGAGGATTGCCTCGCCCAGCACTACCTTCACCAACCACCCATGAGTACAGATAATGCTGCAGAGGCATATCTAAGTGGGATGGTTTGCTATGAGCACAGAACAGTTCTCTAATCTCTGTACAGGCTCCCTATTGATTTCTTCACAATTCAAAGTGCTGGTACAATACAACCTCATTGCTACGAACAAGAGTTACAAACTAACCTGTCTCCCATATACCTCATACAGAACTGGAAAGAAGCAATCAGAGAGCAGAAACCAAATAAAGGGCAAATACGATACAGCAGCGTTTCTCAAATTGTGGGTCGCGACCCCCCTGAATTAGAGGAGGGTCACAGCTGGATTCAGTTTTTCACTTGCGACCCCTCTCTCCCAGGCCGCGAAGAGCAGCATGACAGCGGAAGGCAGCTGCCAGCGAGCCGCGCAGCATGGCCGGGACCACGGGACTCCAGGAGCGCATCTCAGCTACAGCAGGAGGCGGGAGAGTGAGGCCAGCACCGGCACAGGAGCAGACGCACGAGAGGCTGACCAGGGCATGGTTGCCGGGCGACTGAACACTTCCCCACCTGGGAGAGGGAGGGGTCCCTCAGGCAGTGGGCTGGGGGATTGGGTCGGGGCAGAGAACCCGGAGATAAATAAGGGTATGGGGGGTCAGAGGAGGAGAGGAGAGGAGAGAAGAGAGAAAAGGAATGTGGAGCGGAAAAGAGGCACAGAGGAGAAAGAGACGGGGGGAAGGAGCCTGCAGGGGGGAAGGGCATTGAGGACCACAAACACCTTGAAGGAACCCCAGGAGGGCAAGGAGTCTGGTGAGAAGGGGGGAGAAAGCGACCCAGGGCAGTGAGGGTGGGGTCTCATCTAGCATTTTAGGGGGTCATGGTATCAGGAAGTTTGAGAACCCCTGCAGTACAGTATTTTGTTAAATGCAAACTACTAAAAATAAAGGGAAAGCAGCATTTTTCATCTGCATAGTAAAGTCTCAAAGCTGTATTAAGCAATGATCAGTTGTAAATTTTGAAAGAACCACCATGTTTTGTTCAGAAGTGATGAACATTTCAGAAGCGTTGAACAGGAACCTCTACTCTTGAAGCGTGCGTATCTCTGAGGTTCTACCTTAAAACTCTTTAATGTTTAGTTTTCTTACGAAAAGTGACTATAGACAAATAGCAATTAACTGCACATTTCCTCCTTTTGTGCAGTCACTCAACCCTGCTGACTTCAGTGACAAAACAAGCTTCCACTGCTACTTATGTGTGTTAACACTGCAGAACCAATACAGTCTAGTCCTTTTGTATCACAGGACTTTTTATTATTAAATTTCAATCAGTTACACTTGTGCAAACCCACTAACAGCAGGGAGGAAGGGAAAACTGCATAGGCAGGTGTCTTTGGGGAGCATAATCTGAAGACAATGAGATTGTACAGGTTAGGGTGACTATATTTCCCTATACCAAATATAGGACAACTGGTAAAATTGCTCGGATTTAAGGAAGTTCAACGGCACTCAATCAGAACCATGCAGTACAAATGTTCAAAATAAATAATAAATTGGCTGAGCACCCATAAAAAGAAATACTGCATTATTATAACATTAATAATAGGTAAAAATTAAATATATATACTTTTAATTAAGTGGATAAGGGTCTGGAGCAATTTCCTGCTCCAGGACCAGCTCTGGCAACACTGTCAGCTTAGCTCAGCAGATAAAGTTACCTCCCAGACAGGGCCAGTGAGTGCAGCCAGGAGGCATGGCATGCAGTAGTAGGTCTTTAGGGCATTGGGGGGAGGGAGGGTAAGGGAAGGTAGTGGGAAAGATGTGTTTGTTGGTGGACTACAATACACTTGTATTGAGAGCAGTGTTTCTCAACTTTTTTTTTATAAAGTACCCCCCTTTTTTTAAAAAAAATTATAAGTACCCCCAGTACCTACAGTTTTCAGACATGCAATTTTTTTTCTACCATTGCAACACATTTGTTTAAACAACTTACTCGTAGCCGGGTGGGCGATGAAATTTTTGGGTGTAAAAAGTACAAAAATAATAAAGAGCTATAAAACTTAAAACAAAAATTCAGTTTTCTCCAAATTTCAGTTGTGATGACGTACCCCTTAGACTTATCTCAAGAGTACCCTAAGAGTACTCATACTACTGGTTGAGAAACACTGGACTATAGAGTGGTGAGTTCTAGGTAGTTGTGGTAGGGCTTTGGGAAGGTGGGTACTGGGTAGGGGTGGTGTGCAGGGTACTGTGCTTCTGGCAGGACTGTGGAGGAGAGGCAGCACCTCTGGGGATCAGGGCTTCAGCCCTGTGGGGAGAGGGAGCACTGCTGGCATTTGGAGCTTCAGTCCTGCAGGGAGCAGGCTAACAGGGATCAAGGGTTTAACCCCATGGGGAACAGAGGGGGACGCCAAGGACTGGGACTTCAGTCAGGGATTGGGGAGAGGGTAAGGATGCAGGGATCATGCTGACTGCAGACTGACCAGACCAGCAGGGTGAGTTTGCAAGATTTGGAGTTTTTAAAAATTACATTACACATGAAATGAGTACAAAAATTATTCAGACATAGTGAATATGGAAATCAACAAACACTCTTTTTAGCCATAGTTACTCTCTGCACTGCCCATCATTTTTCAGTCTCTCATAGCAGGTGGGATGTGTTATCATGCCTTTTCTCTTGGTTCACAGCATAAAATACTTATGAGTCTGGTAGCAAGCATCTCTCAATCGTTGGCATTTGCTCGGTGGTCCACCAGAACCTGGGTTTAGTGAGTTTTAGGGCAAATTTTTATTTTAAGTTTTACTCTGCTATCCTTTAGGTATTAAGGATAACTGGGAACAGATAGGGACTAGGACTTTTAGTATCACTCTGTATTGAGGCATACATACATTGTGTGATTTTACAAATGTTTATGTAATTACCTAAATGTTACACTGCTAGCCGTTTTAAAAATAAACCATTTGAGACTGTCCTGTGAGTACTAGTTGGATTTTAATGAAATGTGCTCACATGTGTTTGCTCAGTCAAACTGAAAATATGCAAAAGGTACAGGAAAGTATACTTAGATTTTTAAATATATAACCATTCTTGATTATTTTAAGTCATAATAATACATACCAAAACTGAGTAGATATGCAAGCATCTGTAAACAGGAGAAAAATCTACAAGATCATGAGCAGTTAAAACCTGCAAGAAGAAAAAAAATCAGTTTCACAACTTGATGCATTATGAACAGAACCTGATCAGTAAATTTGACAGCTGATTATACTTAACATGAATGGAAAGGTAAGGAGCTTGCCTCATTTTAAAGATGGTTGGCCAAATGAGAAGGTTAATAGCCAATGACTAGTTTGAAGTGCAAAGCTACTACAGCTCAACATTCCTGGGATGCAAGGCCTCAGCACCTTGAGCACCTACCTTCAAAGTAGCGAACACTGGGGCAACATGAGCACCTCTTTACAGATCCAAACATGTGGAGCAAGGCTATGATGAAAGAGACTCTACTTCCACTAACTTCCATTTTCGTACACTAGACTTTAGGAAAAGTGAGGGGAAAAGGGTGGAACTGAAAAACTAATATACTTTGAGAACTTCTGTTATGAGTAACTTTTCTTTTTCTTTTTGAAAATCGCTTCTTTAAATCCCTCTCGGTGGCCACAATATTTAAAACTATAGTCCTGCTCTACCAAAAGAGCAATAGGAGTTAGGTTAAAAGTAGCCTGACAGTGACTAGGATTTCAAACATTTTCATGATCAAGTGAGTTCTTCACCTTGGGGTATGCTATACACCTTCTAGTTCGTAAGTATTTTGGTTATTCAATCAATCTGATTTAGATAATCTAGAAATGAAATTCTAGTCCCAGGGGGAGCCAAATGCAAACAAAGTATAGTTATGGAGATCAATACAATGTTTTTCTTGTATCACTCTTATTATTTAATGCTCTTTTAATATCCAATTTGTACATCCTGGTATCCTCTAATAATCCTGAGGTTTAGGAAAACGCAGTGGGGGGGTTCATCATGATTCATTTACAAGACCAAACTCATGAATAAGTAGCAGCACAGTAGCTGAAAGGAAAAGCTGCTCACCTTTCTGTAACATGAGTTCTTTGAGATGTGGGATCCCTATTGGTATTCCACCATGGGTGAGCATGAGTATCATGAAACACTCAGAAAATTGCTACAAATGTCCTTCAATTCGCTCTTCTATGGTTCTTCTCCTCATGCAGCTGATGGAGGATATAGGTGGCCATATAGAATGACTCCCTCTCCAGTTTCCTTTTCTACCACAAACACAAGGGCAAGGAGGGGGGGAGGGAAGGGCAGGCAGTGGAATAGAGATCGGAAACATGCATCTCAAAGAACTCAAGTTACAGACACGAAACTAACCTCTCCTCCTTCTTCAAGGGATGGTCCGTAACTATATTGAACTATCAGTGACTAACACGCAGTGTTTCTTCTGACAGAGTGCAGGGACTCCACAGAACAAATGAAAGACTGCCGAGCCCACTCGAGCACCAGCTACCAAGGCCAGTATCAAAGCATAATGTCTTTGTGAAGATGTTAACTGAACTTCAAGTTGCATATTTCAGCTAGAGGCACCTAGTTCAGAGAGTCCACCAACAGTGCTTGTGTTTAGTAGAGTAGATTCTGACATCTTGTAGAGCAGGGATGCTGGTCAGTTCATAATACAGCAGGATATAACAGAGATACCTTTGGACTGTCTTTGTGCAGAAATCGCTTCAACTTCCACAAATTCCTAAAGGGATGTAAACAGTCTAGGGGACTTCTACAATATCTTGTTCTAGCTTGATAAAATGCTAACACTCTGCACATCTGATGTGGGACTCCTCCTGCCTACACTGATATCGTAAGACTTTGGTGAAAAAACAGGTGGTTTGGTTTAATGAAATTCTGAGATCACCTTAATTGTAAATTTGGGGCTTAACCTCAGTGAAATTAGTCTTTATGAAAGACAGTGTAAGGGGGGAGTCAGCCATTGGGGCTTTCTGTTCCCCTAACCTTCTAGCAGATGTTATGACTAGGAATCCCAGTTTTCCATGATGCCCCTCCCAATTCTCTGATAAAAAGCAATAAAAAAATCCATGTTTTTCTGCAATTAAAATCAAACACTGAGCTTTAATTTCCATAACCACACTATATAGTTATCAGTTGAACACAATGCTTTACTGATATAGTTACAATTTTTAAGCACATTTGAAGCCTACCAGTGCCATCAATCACTATAATAATGTAAAATTAACAGAAATACAATTTGTTGTTCTTACATATACCAAATGTCTGTATTCAATATTTTCAGAAAAAAATTAAATGCACAAAAAATAACACTCTCACTGTTAGACCCAGGCAGCAGAGATTCCACTGACAGCAGAAATCTTAAAATTAAAATTTGTAGAATCTATTTGGCTAGCAGCATGTTGCATTCAGGTTTATGTGGCCCTCCTGTGTAATAAGTCTGGGCACCACTGGAATAAGTAATATTGGTACTTTCAGTAAAATGTTATTAATTGTTAATATAAACTTTTATTTTTTTCATGAAATATAAAAATTAAAGATTCCTGGTATATATTCAAATTCCATGTTTTTCCACGGAAAATGGATTTCTATGATCCCTGCTTATCATGATGAAGAATGTAATCTTTTCAGAAAAGTGAGTAAGAGGCCATTGCTTCAAATAGACCTTTGTTAATGTTGCCAGGACTAAACTTAGGTCCCAGGCTGGTACAGATTACGTTAAGTGGAGGGGTTCTGATCTGTTCATTTAGGAAGGGAAACATCACTGTATGGAAGAAAACGGAATAGTTGTCTAGTGATGGGGGCAGAGTTTGGTTACAGCTGCCAGATGGAACTATGGGAAAGCCCATGGGTCTTAAAGGATAGCTCATATTCTAGAAGGCTGGAAATGTCCACCTTCTCTTAGGTTAATTGTTGCTGCTGATAGACTGTGATTCTTCTTCACTATTGTTGAGGATGATTTGAAAAGTCTCTGAATATGTTATTTCCAGGCATACACTGGCAGAGAAAATTGATGCAAGATACGCAACTCCAGCTATGAGAATTGAATAGCTGGAGTTGACATACCTAGCATCGATTTTCTGGGGTGGCCCCACAGTGGGAAGTCAACAGGAGAAATTTTGGGGCAGAACCTTGCCCTCATTCAGAGTTAGTGTGTCTGGGAAGGAATTAATTGTTCTGTGTGGTTGTGCTGATACCTAGAAAATGCTATAGAACCAGAATTGTGAGCACCATTTGGGTACAATCAGGATAATTAATGTCCTGTAGCATTTTGTGCATAATGGGGCGGATCCTGCAACACTTGCTGTTAAATACACAGTATCATCAACTTGCTGTCCAATCATACTTGCACATGCCTTGCTGAAATGTATAGTAGACAATGTTCACAAATTCTGTGGAGTGCTCAGAGTTCAAAAAGGTTTATACATATCTTGGACTCTGAGAGGCCTGGGGCTCTTATACATTTCAAAATCAGGGATCAGGGGACCAGTGGGGACTGCTTGAGTCCCCCGCTGGCCGTGCTCCCAACAGCGTTTCCACCTTTGAATGTAGCAAGAGCTGGCAGGGCTCTTGCTACATTTCAAAGGTGGAGGTGCCCTTATCGACTAATCAAATAGTCGGTGCAAATTACATTGACTATTCAATTAGTTGATTAATCTAAATTTAACATTCTTACCTTCCAGTCTCAGAAGCATGATGCGCATGCACACTCACAATGGAACACAGTTAGGGACCAGCACTCAAAGAAAATTTGTTCTTTTAACACAAGTTAATATCCACTGAGAACTCAGAAGCATCATGTCTACAGATGCATCAGAATATTTTCACGTCAAACAATTCTACCATATTCCATCATAAAAAACAACAAATAATCTGAAGGGGTTTGTGCCCACGAAAGCTCATGATTCCATAAACAATTTTTGTTAGTCTCTAAGGTGCTGCAAGACTATTTGTTGTTTTTTAAATTTTTCCAGTTACAGACTAACACGGCTGCCCCTTTGAAAATATTTTATCATATTTATGGTACAATAAGTGATTAGTTACGATTAATCTCCTACAAAATTCCAAGTTATATTTATGTTAATGTTAATAAAATTGTTACTAAAAGCAGCATGAATATAATTAACATCTTGATGTGTTTCTTTTCAAGACCTTGCTCCAGCAAATGTCTTAACAGAGCCCAATGGATTTCAGTTAGGAGGGTGAGAACCCCATCTATGCTGAGCTTATTGAGGGACCAAAGGCCTACATTTGCACAACAGAAATATTCAATTAATGCTATAGACTTCACTTTAAATAAATGATATCAATATCAACTTAATACTAAGTTACCTCTTCTTCATGTTCATCCTCTTCCTCAAGTGTTGGCTTGGATGTAATTTCATACTTGGGTTCTGGAACTCTGCCATTAATTATATACATATTCTTCCCATAGTTTACATTATTCTGTTTTGGAAGAGCTGTATGAAAGGTTTTCTGTTGCTGTGCCTGTTTTAGCAAAAAATATAGCAAAACATATATTTAATATCAATAGAGAGGGACTGAAAATTTCATTAATGATCCCAGAACTGAATATATTCTCTGGCCATAAAGGCAGACTATGATGTTGTATGCAGTTGGCATATATTTATTTTAGTGGGCACATATCAGTATAACTCTAAAGCATACATGTCATGCAAATACAGAAGATTATGCCATTAATCAACTTGCAACAAGAATGAGTTCAAAGGCTGACCTTTTCATTTTTTAAATTCTCAACATGTAATTTTAAAGAAATAATCATAATATTATAATGAGATTATCTTTCTAACCAGATACTTCATATAAAATATGAATATTTAAATATAATAAAAACTGTTACCTAGTTAATGTCTCCAGGTTGGCCATAGATAGTTTAACTGAGAAGAGTCATCTATAGAAATCTAGAACTTATTTTATATAGCTATTCTTTCTACTGTTACAAGTAATATGAAAATGTGACTCAGTACAATCTTGTAAACATATTTCATCTATGATACCATAGCTACATTTACACAGAAATGTCTTTTGAAAGTCAACACAGAATGCCCTGTATACTAAAACAGAACTAAGCAGCTTAAATTATAGAAGGGAAAACTAGTTTGAAAAAATAACCAGTGCAAACTGAACTTGGGAAGATCATAAAGGTTTGGTTAACAACTAAAATTATCTGCCACTTGAGCAAAGTAGTAGCAGTGGTTTGGTGTGTGATGTGGTGGTTGAAATAGGTAAGTTTTTAACCTACCTATTTCAACCACCACATCACACACCAAACCATTGCTACCACTTTGATTAAGAGTTCACTCCCAGACTCTTATAGTCTCTCTCCTAAACGAGATGCCAGAAATCTGCTCTCTCTTTCTTCCATTGGTGGTACCTGAGGGCAGTCATCTTCCCTATCGCCCCCAAAACTACCTTTAGGTCTTAATAATTATCAGACCAGATAATGGATCTGCCTGCTCTGGTGCAAAAAGATACCATAATCCCGTTCCTTGTGTTTCATTAAACTTACTGGCTGTGTCTACACTGCACCCCTTTTCCAGAAAAGGGATGCAGATTAGACACTTCGGAATTGCAAATCCGCAGGGGATTTAAATATCCCCCGCGGCATTTGCATTTACATGGCTGCCACTTTTTTCCGGCTTGGGGATAAGCCGGAGAAAAGCGCCAGTCTAGACGCCATTCTCCAGAAAATAAGCCCTTTTCCGGAGGATTTCTTATTCCTACTTTCAAACCTTTCAAGTAGGAATAAGAAATCCTCCGGAAAAGGGCTTATTTTCCGGAGAATGGCGTCTAGACTGGCGCTTTTCTCCGGCTTATCCCCAAGTCAGAAAAAAGCGGCAGCCATGTAAATGCAAATGCCGCGGGGGATATTTAAATCCCCCGTGGATTTGCAATTCCGACTCGTCACATTAGCATCCCTTTTCCAGAAAGGGATACCAATGTAGACGTAGCCACTGTGTTAAAATGTCAAAGAAACTAGGAATGTCAAAGTGCAACAATTCTCATTCCATTTCCATAAAAAACAGTAATATTAAAAAGGAGGAAAGGATCTTATCTACTCTAAGAAATAGTAATATTGCACCTCACTCAGGGCTACAAACCTCACAAGTTCCTTTTACATTTCAAAGTGATTAGGAAATGAACCAGCAGTATCACAGTGGAGGACTTGGAAGTTCTGCTACATCTTGATAAGAGAAGCAAAGAGCGGAATTTTGAGGGAAATAAAAGGAAGGAAAACTGATGGGTCAGGATAATATAAGCTTGGGCCTCCCTCTGAAAAGGAAGATAGTAACCAGTGGCTTCAGCAAACAGCGAGGTCTCCACTGCTGGAGGTGAATAGTAGGTCCCGGTCTCCTGCTTAAGAGGCAAGATGCTCATAGGAGATAGTAAAAGGTACCTTGGATTTCATCTCCCTTTTCACGCAAAAAGACAATGTAGGCAGAATGTGTAGTAAACAAACTGAATCATGGTATATGAAGAATGAATTTTAGGTTCTGGGAGCTATAGCCTCAAACATTCATATAAGCTTTCAGTAAGAATATGAAATTTTGAATGTTTGTTTAAACTGGGCCTTCAAACCTATTGTTCTTTGTTCACTGCTATTTTAAATACAAAAAGAAATCTGGCTTTCAATAGAGAATCAGTAAGCAAGAAAATAAATCTTGTCCATATTTTGCCTAAAAACAGGGCAATTTTTCACAAAAGTTTTTTGTTACAAAATTTCCCATTGGAATGACAACTAGGAACTTCTCATATGTACCGCAAATGAGATTTATTCTTTCTTTCAGTACACAGACAGACTGATTTATAGGGCTTTAAAATCTATTATGTACAGTATGAAACTCAGCACACATTATGAATTTTTATATGTATATGTAAATTTGTGAGCCTAGTCTTTAACTTGATCTGTTAACTTGTGTGAAAAACTAAAATGATTTTATCTTGAATTTGTTAACTTAAGAAAACATTTATTCCCTAAGTAAAGACAAATCCCTAGTGTAGCCACAGTTTAATACTACATACGTGCATCTACTGGTTATGTTTGACTAGCAAAAATACTTATACAGATGTTAAACAGAGTCTACAGTAAAGGTGTATTTTAAATGTGTTAAAACTGTACTAAAAAAAGGCAGTTGTGGTTTTAATGTATGTTGACCCAGTCTAGCATAAAAAACAAATTCTGATAATCTTAACAGATATTTGGGGAATGTTCATACTAGCTTTACAAACATGTTAACTGGTAATCAATTGACATGAGGTCAAAAAGTCTGTTCTGCTCTACACTGCATTTTAAACCCAGGCCCACTCATCAAGTTTGAGCCCAAAGTCCCCTATTGTCCACCTATAAATCTGTCTGACTCTGGTTGGCAATCACTCAGGACCTGGCTCCTTGGTCCCATCCAGGAGAGTAGGTTTGAGCCCGAGTTCAACTGAGAGTTGAGGCCAAGCATTGCTGTTCAGCTGTATGACCATAGCTCAAGCCACAGACCTATATCAGAAGATCTGCGTAGTGCAGTATGGATATAGTAGCACAGTGATAAGACCCAGGTCCAGTAAGTATAAATCCAGTTTTAGGATGCAGCACAGACACTGAAGTGTGGGTTTGGAAACACAATCCACAAGCTCAGAGCCCACCAACCCAGGTTAATCATGCTGTGTAGAGATACTGCTCTCATCACCATAACATCTGAGTACCTTCGGGCATATCTACACTAGGAAATTATTTTGAAATAACTAATTTTGATTTAATAACTCCTAATTTTACAAAATTGAAATAGCGCGTCCCCACTATGGGGAAGTCTCCAAATTATTCCGAGGCAGGCTCCATTAATATTGATGCGCTATCTCAACTTAGAGCCCTAGGAAGCACTGGAGAGTAATTAGTCTGAATTACTCTGAGGAGTAATTATTTCTAAATAGTGGCACCAGAGTGTCCACATTAACACTATTTTGAAATAACTATTTCAAAATAATAATTATTCCCCGAGAAAAACAGGAGTACAGATTTCAAAATAAGCAACCCCTATTTTGAAATATTGGGCTTGGTAGTGTGGAGGCTCTGCTTATAAATTCGACCAAATATTTTGAGGTTATTTCAAAATAAACCCATAGTGCAGACTGGGGAGTCTTGTAGTACACCGAACAACATGACTAACATCTGTCAACTGTGATTAGTTCTTTCTCATCCTTCTGTCAAGGGAAAAACACATGTGCAGTAAAAATGTTTGTTTTAGTAAGGTTTTTTAATTATTCCTGTGGGGATGGTTTTTTTAATGGACAAGCTGATTTGTGCTAGAGAAGGCAAAGAAATGTGCTTTGCACTTGGAGCAGAAATTTTGTGAAGGTCCACAGTTTCAGAGCAGCCTGCAAGAAATCTTTCTTCTGCATACATGACCTTTCCCTAGTGGAAGAAAGCATTGTTGAGCCAAAGTTTGAACAGTTGTTGATCACAGACTTCATCCCTGAGCTTTAAGCAATTTTTTAAATCTTTTGGGCCCAGGCCACTGAGAAACTTGGAGATAAGAACTGAGATCTTACACTTGATTCAGTGTTCTATGGAAAGCCACTACATGGAACAGAGGATGAGCTTGAGTGATCAAGGTCATCTGTGCTACTGAGGAGAGGTCTTGTAGCATTCTGTACTAGGAGTTGCCTATGGGCTATGGCTTCATGACTACATGAATGTATGTCAAGAAATGTAGACATATTATAGGTGTTAAAAGATGTTTCAAGTCAAGCTAACTTAATCAAGTTAGCTATTTCAATTGAAAAAATGTATCTCATTCTTCTTAGGATAGGCAAGGTTTAAGTGGTTCACAGGAGTAGGACCTCAGTCACTTTTAAACAAGTTTATTACTTAAACAGCAATAGACTCCTACTTTGTTAAAATATTATAGGGTGAAAGAGACTCACTAGCTATAAAATTCACACTTTATGTTGCAATTATAAATTCTGAGATTAGAATTTTGTGTTTATAAAGGAATACATTTGCTCATCATTGTACATACCATATCCTGAATTTTGAGCTTCTTTAAATAAATGTGCTTAAATTTTTTTTGTAAAGAGAAAAACTGAAAAAAATGGAAAGAGGAGCACAAGGGGAAAAAGCATATTTTTATGTATCTATAAAAAATGAAGGTTAATACATTGATGTTATGTCTAACAATTCAATAATTTTTCACAATAAAACAAATATTTCATGTAACTCACCTGTTTCATAGCTGTTTCACCTATTTTGTCAGAATGTTTTCGAATACTCTCTAAGAAATCCTTGAGATCTGACATGGAAATTTCTTTAATTTCTTTACGCAGTTTTGGAAGGTTTTCTATCATTATCTGGCAAAAACGATATTGGCTAACTCTAGGAAAGTACATATTTTCTAACTGTTCCATTGTTTTTAATGCAGAATAATATCTGTAAAGAATTTAAAAAACAGATTATGAAGACATCATTTTAATTTTTAAGGAAGCGTTCTTTGTTATTTTTGCTTCTATAATCCATCAGAATCACATATATTATTCATATACAGTATATGATTAAAGTATTTTATACAGTACTTACAAAAGAGTTACATTAAAAAGGTCAGTCTTAGAAAAATGTTAGGTTAGTTATAAAATCAAGGTGAGTGAGTTAATATATTTTATTGGCCCAACTTATGCTGGTGAAAGAGATGAGCTGGTGAAAGAGATGAGCTAACAAGACAAGCTTTTCTAAGTTTTTAGTTACAAAAAGTTAGCCAATGTGGCCCTGTCAATTTGAAATAGTCATTTTTCAAAAGAGTTAAAAGTACTCTTAAATACAAAATTAGGCTCCACCTATTCAAACTGTTCTGCTCAAACTGACCTTTTATGTTACCTACAAATGCCTGAAGACCTTAATATTATAAGGAAATTTAGTTAGCTGTTTATTTAGCTTAATTTATTGTCTCAGCACTACTAACCATATTTTTATTAATTTCTTCAATTTTTTAAAATACAATGGTGAGCACGCATCCAGTGCTTGGGGTACCATCTCCATACATTTTTTTAAAAATCACAAAAGAAAGGATTGCCCCAAACGTATCCTTCTTCTTAAAGAAATAAATATATTTATACACCACCTTTTTCCTCTATGAATAATCTCTTTAACGGTGCACCTTTTTGTTGCAAGCAATGAATTTGCTTAAGCTTTGACAGTACTACAGGTTGAACCTCTCTTAACTGGGACTCTCTGGTCCGGCAACATCCCTGATCCAGAAGATGTTCCAGGACCAGAGAGTCCCATGGAGGGCTGGTGGCTGGGAGCCCTGCAGCAGGGCTGGAGCCCAGTAGCAGGGCTACCCTGTGGCAGCAAAACTGGGAGCTCAGCAACAGGACTGCGGCCCGGTGGCAACACTGCAGAGGGAGGGTGCAGGGCTGCCAGCAAAACTGCCCAGTGAGACTGGGAGGCAGTGGGGTTGCCTGGCGGTGGGGCCAGGAACCTGGAAGTGGGGCCACCCGGCAGTACAACCAGGAATCCTGCATCTCCACTACCCACCAGTGGCTCAGCTGCACGGCAGGACTGGGAGGCATGGGGCCACGGAGCCAGGAGTGGGGCTGCCAAGTGGCACAGCAAAGAGCCCAGCAATCCTGCTGCTACCCTGCAGAGCTGCCAGGTGAGGCTGGGAAGCAGTGAGCCTGCACAACAAGGCTGAAATCCAAGTAGGGCTGCTGCCTGGTGGCACAACTGGACTCCAGCAGGGGGACTACCCTGCGAGGCTGGGAGCCCGGCAGCAGAACTGTGCTTGCAGTAGCGGGGCTGACACAGTGCAGGGCTGGGCCGGGAGCTCTGCACTGAGGGGCCGGCAGCAGGGAGAAGTTGGCTGGGAGGCTGGTAGCAAGACCATGGCTCGGGGGTGGGAGGACTCGTGACAGGAGGTGGCCCAGAAATGACCATCCCTGGTCCAGCAATATCCCTCATCTGGGACCAGTCAATCTCGAGGGTGCCAGACCAGGGAGGTCCAACCTATACACTTTAAAATAAACTATTGATGTTAGCGGAGGCTTGGAAAACATTCATGGCATGAAGAAAAGAAAAAACACTTCACAATTTATCTTAGCTATTAAGAGGAAAGATTTGTTGAAGATGTTTTACAGGAAGCAAGTAAGATGTTTTACAGTACATTAATAGTTAAATATGTCGTGAAACCTCATGTAAGGATAATTGAATTTAAAGAGAAACACTGAAATGTAATACATTTAAAAATGGATTTAATACTAATTTCAGTTGCTGCTAAGTCCCCACATGAACAATAATAAAAAATGATTGACTATAGGAAATACAGTGAAACTTTCTATGCTCAAAGTGACAGTGCACAAAATAAACTGGTTAATATATTTTTCTCTACTCTTTTGATTAAAGTTATATATGGCCTCTCTCCCTGCAGACAATTCTATCCTTATGTATGTGAATAATCCACCACACTAACATAAAAAAATACTCACATGAATAAAGTGTGCATGTTCGCAAGATCTGAGTTTAGATATGATATGATTTGTAACAAAAAAAGAAAATAATGTGAATTTTAAGCTATCTGTATTCCTTTAACATGTCAAATTTTAAGAGACAAAATTAGGATTTTTATTTCTCTTTCTTCATGTAAGTGGACCTTAAAGGATTTGGGGGAGAGCCAGTTAGCCTTAATGACCTTATAATGGTATTTAAGCCACTTAAAAATAAATTTTAAAAAATATTTATTTTGGGCTGTATCCTAACTTTCATAATTCAAGAGTAGGTGGTACAGAAACCTTCTACTCAAGACCTTATTAACTAGGAAAAGGGGTCAAGTTTAGGTCACGCTTAGTTAATATGTTTTCCAAATGTAATCTTTTCCTTTCTAAAAATGCAAGATAGTACCTTTGGTTCAATTTTACATTTTTCTGGCTCATCCTTCTCCTTATAAAACCCACACAACCAATAAGGGAATTGATTGACTGACTACATGGGGGAAATATATATACTAATGTACACAATATATTCAATATACACAAAGTTCTTTCAAATTTACAAAATAAAACTAGAAAAAAATCACTTTCAATTATAGTAATCTTCAGTGTATGTCAAAATAATAGTAGGTAAAACACTGTCAAGCAGAAATATGATTCAACTTGATGAGATCACTTTAACTTTTGTAAATACATGAGCAAAAACTATCTGAATATTTCCGCTGTAAATTCTCATTCTACAAACAAAAATGTTCTCAACTAAAGACAGTAGAACTCAGTATAGCCAAAGGATGGGAAAAATTCTTCTCTCTCCAAAAACACAACTGCTTTCAGCAGACTGCAAACAAAGTGATTTCAATTGTAAATTTGGAGCCTTTGCTTTATTGAGCCTTCTCTTTATTTTATATAAAACAAGTGGAATGTTTTCAATAAAAAGAGTTTGGGGAGTTGTGTGTGAATGTGTGTTTTTTTGCTTTTTTAAAAATAGCAATGTCCACAAGGGCCAAATGGTGAGGCTTTTAAGGAGGACTAAGTCAATAACAGAATCAAAATCATATAAAAGGTTTTTATTTAAATAATACAAATCAGCTTATCAGAGCACAGTTAGTTCATCTGGAAGGTTTTCACTGCCGTCTCTGAGATCATAATTAACATAATCCATTTTCAACCCATTCTAGAGTTGCTTACTAATTATATATATAAAGTCCTGAGTATGTGTGCACTCACTCTCTCGCTGCATATATACTCTCACACAGAGGACCTTGCCTTTTAAACATCTGTTCTGATAAAGGACTGAAGACTTAATCTGAAGGTCACCAGCAGGTCAGGATTTAAGCTACAGATGTTTGCATGGCATTTCAGGTTGTGAGTTATTTTAATTTTTTATCTAGAAAATAGTATTTATGCATAATGGGCCAAAGGAACTTTGTCATGAACAGTTGATAACAATGTTAATAGCTCTCAGCAAATGTAATGAAATATATTAATAACTTTCAGTTTGTACAAGTGACTCAGAGTGTTAGCCTGTAACTTTAAAAACAACGAGTAGTCCTATGGCACCTTAGAGACTAACAAAAATATATATAGTATTATCTGAAGAAGTGCGTTTTGCCCGTAAAAGCTTGTGATAATATATATATATATATATATATATATATATATATACACACACACACACACACACACACACACACACACACACACACACACACACACACAGAGGCAGTCCCCGGGTTACGTCAGTCCGACTTAAGTCGGACCCCTACTTACGAACCGGGGCGGGGGGGCCCCGCTAGTGTGGGGTGCCTCCCTCACTGTCGCCGCCTCTGGCGGTGCGGGGGGCGCTTCCCCCCAGCAGACCAGGGAGACGCGGAGCTAGCGCCCCCTCCCCCCCCCCCAGCAGACCAGGGAGATGCGGAGCAGCTTTTCTCGCCACGGAGGACGCAGGCGGCGGGACCGCCGAGACACGCCGTGGTCCCGCCGCCCGCGTCCTCCGCGGCAAGAAAAGCCGCTCCGCGTCTCCCTGGTCTGCTGGGAGGGGCGCAGCTAGTGCGCCCCTCCCCCCAGCAGACCAGGCTTTTCTCGTCGACGCCTGGGGTAGAGCAGCTGGGGGGCTGCCAGGTTGGTCCCATAGCGCCGAGGTGCGGCGCTACTGGACCAACCCAGCAGCACCCCAGCTGCTCTGCCCCAGGCGTGTCCGATTCAGCCGCTGCTGGTCAGTTTCAACAGCGGCTGAATCTGGACGCCAGTTCCGACTTACATACAAATTCAACTTAAGAACAAACCTACAGTCCCTATCATGTACGTAACCCGGGGACTGCCTGTATATATATATGTTAGTCTCTAAGGTGCCAAAGGACTACTTGTTGAATATAAATGAGTTAAGCAACTATTTTGAACATCTTAAAAATTCCTCTTATAAGATATAGAATTCCTTTTTACTGCCTTCTCTGAGCAAGACTTGCAAGAGTAAGTTTACTAATTCCCAAGTTTTGAAACTATGGGGATATACAAATGTAAAATATCACAGAAGACAGCAGAGAGTTTATAAATCTTCCCAAGGACAGAAATCTATCAGTTGTATTGAGTTGATTCCCACTAGGAATTCCAAAATACATAAACTTCTAATAATGTAAGGAAGCAGATATGATGGGAAAACAAACAATAAAAGTTACGTACATCTGAGTTTCCCATCTTGTTCTGATACTGAATTGACCCCTAACAGAGAAGGAATGTTCACTTGGGCTGGAAAACACGGACGCTTCATCGCACACATTTTAAAAAAAGTTTGAAAAGGTGTATGTCTCCTTGCTGACCACATTACTCCGCTACATAAACCCACTACCTGATTATAAAAATGTCACTGAGGAATTCCAAGCAAAAAATTCATCTAGAAAGTTGCTATTTTAAGATCTCTACATCACATGGTTATCACTAGCTTGAAATCACCTTATATTAATCTACAAAACAACTAGTTTGCTGCTGGTGCTATATAAATAACAAAAACTAATTGAAAAAACAGCCTTACATAAAATGATTTTCACATTCAATGTGTTCATATAAGCTGAATTTTAAAATGATCCGTGCTAAAAGAGAAAGAAAGCCATATCACCCAGGTACACTACAAACATTTGTTTAAAAAAAAAAAAAAGTCAGTCACCATAAAGGGAATCCCTGAAGCCCAGTACAGGTTGCAATTCCCAAATCTGGGAATCTCTGATCCGGCAATATCCATGGTCCAACATGGCCATGGATGTTCCTGGGTGAGAGAATCTTGGAACAGGAGGGCTAGCAGCTGAGAGCCTGGTGCAGCCCTGCGAGTCTGGTAGCAGTG
The DNA here is from genome assembly GCF_049634645.1 of Pelodiscus sinensis. Taxonomy (NCBI): domain Eukaryota; kingdom Metazoa; phylum Chordata; order Testudines; family Trionychidae; genus Pelodiscus; species Pelodiscus sinensis. The sequence continues at coordinate 42,483,023 of NC_134718.1, forward strand.
GAGCCACAGCAGCCCTGGAAGCGGCAGTGCTAGGGCAGCCCAGGCGGCGGTGGAGCGCGATTGGGGCTGCCTGCAGCCGTGGCAGCTGGGCCAGGACAACAGCAGTCTAGGAGGCGAAGCTTGGCCAGGGTTGCATCAGCCCAGGGGGTGGCGGGGCCACATTATCCTGGGAGGCGGTGGCAGGACAGGCTGGACGGTGGTGGTAATGTAATTGGGGCTGCCTGCTGCCGCGGTAGCAGGGCTGAGGCTGCAGCCATAGCAGTCTGGGAGGGGAAGCTGGCCGGGACTGCAGCACGCTGGTAGAATCAGCGCTGCTGGGGGTTCATGCCACCCAGCAGGGGGGTTGGAGCTGCTGTAACCCAATTGGGCAGCACAGCCAGCAATGGGGCTGGGCCAGCAGGCAGCCCAACTGGGCCAAAGGAGCCAGCAGGTGGGGAGGGAGGCAGTGCGCTGAGGGGCTGGTGTCAGGGGACCTCCTATCGTCCGGCAAATTCCCTCACCCAGTACCAGTCAGGTCCCAAGGGTGCCAGACCAAGGAGGTCCAACCAGTATTACTAAACCTTTCTGATATGAGGCAATGCTTCTTACTGTCTTCCTAAACTGTGTTAGAGAGAGTTCAGGGACTAGCGTCTATCCATGGATCAGGCACTGAGGGACACTACAGCCAACAATACTGCTTAAAAACTTTTAGATTTAAAGCACTTCCTTTAAAAATAGGATTCAAGAAATCCATGAGGATAGATGCAATAGGGATTGAAATTTCTGTAAATTTCCCAAGACAGCAACTGTTTCCAACTATTTTCTTCACAGAGACTGAACTTCTGAGTCACCTCAAATTAAAAAAAAATCTGCAAAGCACCACCTGGTTAAACATACTTGCCTACTTTTGTCCTGCTCAAAACTTTCCTCTTTAACCAGATCCTTAAATCCCTTCCTTTCTAAAGGAACAGGTATCTCAAACTCATTTGTATTCTTTGTTGACCAACTTTCCATTGTCATATTCTTTTTACGTATATTATAACTTCTCGGGGGGGGGAGGGGAAGGATAATCTGTTTTTATTTCCTGATCACTCCCACTATCATCTTTTTTTAAGAGGCGCACCTACTTTTTTAACCTTTTGCCACTGTGAATAATTTATTTTAAGAAACTATCAGTCTATCAATTTTAAAAACTTTACTAGGTATCTTTGTTTTACAACACTAAGCCATCACCTTTTCCTTGGATGTGAAATTATTGAAATCTGTTATTACTTTGTTTGTCCTATAGTTTGTCTTTCTAAAACAACACTGACTATGTAGTATAATGATTAATACCATACTATGAGGATCCTGTGACTTTCAAACACATAATTTGTTGTGAAATTCACTCGTTGCCATAGAATTGTGTCCCAGCTTCTCAGCTTTCATTTTAAAAATAATGGTTCTAAGTTCTTGTAGAGATGACATGGAAAACACAAACCAAGCACAAACCAAAGTAAGGATGCTTGCCTGAGTCTGCAAAGTGTCTAAAACTAAAACTTCGAGATGTGTGAACTGCCCCATTCATCCTAAAGAGGAACTCAATGCTCTCCAGAATTTGGGTATTTTCTCACTAGTCCATGCAACTCAGCATTTAAGGACATCACCATTTTGCTGCAACCAGAAATCTCAGCAGCTTTTCCCCCCTCTCCTTGCACTGCCAGGACCTGCCTATATCCGACTCCTGCTCTCCAGCTTTTCCTACCATTACTTGAATTACACTGCATGCTTGCTGCATTGCTCCATGGAGCTAGGCAGAAGTGGATAAGAAGGCAGAGTTTCAGTCCAGCTCGCAAACAAAAGAACCACATGCACAGGCTGATGAGCTGAGTGATCTAGAAAACAACATGGCTCAACTACAGACATTAACCACAGTAGTCAACTATCAGCTTTCCCCTTCTCTGGGAAAGGAAATTCTGAGCTGGACTACCTGGAGAATGTCATGGGAACAGTGGCATGGAGCTGGACCACCTAGAGAGCACAATGAAAAACCCACCTTCAAAAACAGTCACAGCTGAAAATAATCAACAATGGATTTACGGTCACTTCATATATTTCAACTGTTTATGTTTGTTTGCATGGGAACAGGATAAATGGGGATTAAAATAAATTTACATTGCCACAAATTTTAGGAGTTGCTATTATGGAATTTGTTCCCATTGTGCTGTAGTTATATACAGCACCTTTCAACTGAGGAACTCAAACTCTTGGTAAAATGTATTAATCTCAACTCTGTGTGAGAGAAGGAACCACTGTCTCCATGGCAAATTATGGGTAACTGAGGTGCAGAAGGGCTAAGTGACTTTCCCACAGTTACACAAAAAGTCAATGTCAAAGCCAGAAAAAGAACCCAGAAATCCCAGCACTAAACTTTACCCACAAGATCATAGTCCTGTCCATATTTCCTACAGTGACTTACATGAAGTCTAACAACAGTCTTAGCAACCAATTTATTTATTTACAGGAAATTCTATTGCAGTCACTGCAGTAGTAAGTGCTTTTCACAGTACACTAACAATGTCAGTGCTTTTGTATCTCTTTCTCTAACAAATCCTGCTGGAGTATAAAGTCTATAACTTTATACAAAGACTCATATAGGTAGCCACAGGTTAAGATATAATATGGTTAAATGAAAAGCATGATATGATTAAGTCACTTTAAATTAGTCTTTAAAAGAAAAAAATCTGGAAGGTTCATTACAAAGCTATAAACCCATAGTGGGTAATTAAACAGTGGGAGCACCAATACCCCTTTCCTTAAGCCCCATTCTCCCAAGATTTAACCCCTCCATAAAACTCTCCAACCGGTCTAGTCTGCTTAGAGCAGACTCCTCATTTATTTTTTCTCACAACAATAATTCTTGTCAACTTGCATTATACATGGCTCAGGAGATAGTTAAATGGGATACAGAGCCTTTCACCCCTAGGTCACCAGTTCAAGTCCAGCCCAGGTTGGTAGTGACAAAAAATTGTTACCAACAGATGGCTGTTTGGAATCCACTGCAAACTGGCAATGTAAAGTAACATCCAGACCCATACTTAGCACTGTCTTAAAGGTGATGTCTCGAGAAGGAAGTCCTAATAGGATTTTGTCCTAAAAACAAACAATGCCATACCTTTTTCCTGCTTGTTTCTTTGACATTAACAATTCTGATCATGTCTTTGATTTTATGGAAACTGGAGTACTAGTGAAATTACAGTATTTAAAAAAGACAGAAAGATTAGAAATTGAGAAGGAAAAGTATTTTTATTCACTCCTTAGTTTTGTTAACATTCATTTAACATTACTATCCAAACTCTTGTGAGAAAAAATGTCTTTGTTAAAGAGTAAACATTCATCTTTTCAATTAAGGTATGAAAATTCATACTATACAGCAGTGTTTCCCAAACTATGGGCTGCGGCCCGGTACTGGGCCGCGGGAAAAAAATACCAGGCCTCAGCGTGCTTGGTGGTTGCCAGCAGGGCTGGCCTTAGGCCAATTTGACCGATTCGGTCGAATCGGGCCTCGCACCTCTGAACCCGGAAGTGCCGGCAAGTTACAGAGTCGGGGGCCCTGCTCCATCAATATGTGGAGCTGGGTCTCTCCCCCAGCTCTGCCTGAAGTGGGCCCTGGCCCATCCCTGCCGTGCGCGGCTCCTCCTCGCCTGCTGCTGCTGCCCATGCGCTGCATTGCACGTGCACGGGGAGGACGCCCGGGCGGGATGTGATGTCACAGCCCGGGATTTTAAAACTCCTCGGAGGCACATTGCAGGGCTGCCTCCGGATTCGGCCTCCGGGGCCTGAACACAGCCTCTGGCCCCGCAACGTGGAAGGCAGGGAACAGGCTTGTGCGGCGGCGGGGGAAGGGAGGGGAGGAGAGCAGAGGAGAGGAGGCAGCGGCGATGGCTGCGGGGGGGAAGGGAAGGGGCTTGGGCTTGGGCGGGAGGAGGGAAAGACACCAAGGGACAGAGTACAGCAGAGACAAATGCCAGGGGCCCAAGTGCAGACAACGAGGGAAAGGATAGGAGGGGAGGTGTCAGTGGGAGGGAAGACAGAGTGATGCTGGGAGAGGAAAGGACAGGGGAAGGGCATTGAGGGCTGGAGGGGAGGCGATGGGAGAAAGCTTGAAAGAAGGGGTGGGCATGAGAGAGGTGGGGATGGAGCAAGGCATGTGTGAGGGCACAGACCGGCAGGAGAGGAATGGGGCAGAGAGTGGTGAGGGGGTGGGTATCAGGGAAAAAGAGGGCAAAGGGGGCAGGGGCAGTAAGGGAAGGGGGAGGCACCAGGAGGGTGCAGGGCTAAGGGAAGGTGCAGGTACCAGGAGGAGGAGAGAACCAGCCACCAGAAGCAGCACTGGATGGGGGAATCGGGGAGGACTGGTGAGATTGGGGGGCCAGTGGAAGCAGGGCTGCCAGGAGGCGCGAGGTTGGGGGCAGGGAGCTGGCCGGGGAAGATGGGGGGGAGAGAAGCGGCTGCCGGAAGGAGGGCTGGATGCGGGCAGCAGGGCTGGCCAAGGGAGATTGGGAGGAGAAGCGGGGGAGAACTGGCTGCCCGGGAAGGGGTTGGGGGAACTGGGGCTGGCCAGATGCGCAGCGGGGGGAAGCAGGGGAGAGGAATGAATCGGCCTGCGGGGAGTGGGATTGACCCGGCCATATGTAGCTCTCGGGGTGCTACTCCCCTCCTCCCCCCGCATACCACAAAGCACAAGTTAGTCCGGCCCAGAATTCTATTGTCTCCCCTCCCCTCCCACACACACATCCCTCGAGTAGTTGCGAATTGTCTGGCTAGTAGACACACTCATGCAGCCTGAGCACATTTACCAGCCAGGCAGTTCGAAACTACAAACTGATACATCTAGTAATAATAAAACTTATCTAATGAGAAAATACCAGACATGTTATATGTCTGGTATTTTCTCAGTTTGTTTTTTATGTGTTTATATTTTTGGGCTGCAAAAAGCAGTACTGAAAAAAAAGGGTTCCAACTAAAGTAAAAAGTTTGGGAACCCTGGTCTAACCAGCTTTCTGTCTGTCTTACAGTCCATTTATCCAATCCATTTTCCTTAACTTGCTGGCAAGAATATTGCAGGTGACCATATCAAAAGCTTTGCTAAAGTTGGCACTGGGGGTTTTGGGAGGACCAGAAACAACTTATCTGAATATTCATCATTTGATTAATGAACATACAAATGAACGTTACTGGTCCTCCAAAAGTTCGTGAATGGATTTACTGGTCCCCATGTCAAAAAGTTTGGGAACCCCTGCTATACAGCTCTGACAGTCTCAAGAAGTTCTTCCTGAAAAAAAAAAGGAAGACCAGACCTGATATATGTACTGTTTACAAAAATAAGAGAGGGGAAAAAAGCTTCCGACCTCCTTTATGCATCATAAAGACAAAAATGGAGGAGAAATCTCATTTTAAAAAAATCCATAGCCTGTTGCCTTTAAGTCAGTGAAATATCTTTCTGTGTTACCAAACATGGCTGTAAATGAAAAAGTAGCAAATTGAATTTCACGTTGGTGTCCAACCCACTAGCCACATGTGGCCATTTGGCCAGGAGAGTGTGGCTAGTTCAGAACTGGTTGGAAACCATGGCCATGTACCTTCACACTCCACTGTGGAAAAAAAACCCTGTGCCTCATGGCTTCCAGAATTTCTATTAGCATGTCATTTTTGAGTGCTCACCTGTTCAGCTCTTTGGTCATTTTTAACATTCCAAATATTCTAATGTATGAAAATAAGCATTTGCTTGAACCATGTACAATCTTTTGGCAGCAATATATACTGAATTATTAGTAAATATATTGGATTTGTGTTACACACCATGAGTTTGTGACATAAGATGCCTATGGAGACAATTCCTGTTAGTCAGATACTATTGCAAAACTTAAAGAACACACTATCATGGCTGCTTGGCAGATATAGGATAAAGTCATTGGTCCCTCATTACAATAGGACCAGAACTACTAGAGAGAAGGAAGAGGAACCACAACAGCAGCATTTCACTGGCCCTATGGAAGCCCCTCCAGCAGTACCATTGGGCTGTGTCTAGACTGGCAAGTTTTTCCGCAAAATCATCTGATTTTGCGGAAAAACTTGCCAGCTGTCTACACTGGCCGCTTGAATTTCCGGAAGAGCACTGACGATCTCATGTAAGATCGTCAGTGATTTTCTGGAAAAACTATGCTGTTCCCGTTTGGGCAAAAGTCTTTTTCCGAAAGACTTCTGCCCAAAAGGGCCAGTGTAGACAGCATGGTACTGTTTTCCGCAAAAAAGCCCCGATCGCGAAAATGGCGATTGGGGCTTTTTTGCGGAAAACCGCATCTAGATTGGCCACAGACGCTTTTCCGCAAAAAGTGCTTTTGCGGAAAAGCATCCTGCCAATCTATACATGCTTTTTCCGTTAAAAGCATTTTTGGAAATTCATGCCAGTCTAGACGCAGCCCTGCAGTATTAAGGGGACCGTAACTAGTATAAAGGCACTCTATACCAGGCGTCAGCAACCTTTCAGAAATGGGGTGCCAAGATTTAATTTCTGCACTTCTATTTAAGGATCTGTGTGCCGGGGGAAAACAGGGGAAGGTGGGATAGGGGCAGGCTGGGTACGGTGACCATATTTTCTGAACCAGATGCAGCTAGGGGAGAATGGTTTAATTTAGATTATTAAACAGATTAAGCATTTTAACTTTATCATGTTAGTTTATCAAACTTCCTTTTAAATAAAGTAAAATATTAATTTACATCCATCACAAAAGGTTTCAATGTTTTCTTTATTTATGGCAGGTGTGGGGAACCTTTTTTGGGTTGGGGGCCACTGACCCACAGAAAACTCAGTCAGAGGCCACACAAATGAGAAGCAAAAAAACCCCTCAAAATAACCCAACTCTCACTGATATGGCCCCCAACTGAGAAACCTCACTCCTCTGGTGCTCTAGCCCCACAGGACGAGGGGACGGGACAGGGAGGATGGAGGTTCAAGTCTTCCCATAGACCAGATTTACTTTTCTGGGTTCCAGGGTTAGTGGATTTTATGGATCCTCTTAATCTGTGGGATGGGGACAAAAATAAGGGGTTCAGTGTGCGGGATAGGTCTGCCAGTGAGTGGGGTAGGGATGGGGTGCAGGATGGAGGAGAGGTTGCGAGGTCTGGGTGGGAGGTAGGGTGCAAAAGCAGGCTAGAAGTAGGGTATCCGGCTGGAGGAGGAGCAGGAGCAAGGTAGGGTGCAGTAAGTGGCCAAGAGGGTGAGTAAAGGAGCAATGGTGGATGCAGGAGCAAGTTGGGGGTAGGGTGTCTGGCCAGGGGGGAGGTACAGAGCAATGGAGGGTGCAGGGGCAGGCTGGGGGTAGGGTGTCTGGCCAGGAGAGGTGTGGGGCAGTGTGTCTGGCCAGATGGGAGGAGGCAGGAGCAAGGAAGGGTATCGGAGCAAGCTGGGGGTACAGAGTCTTGGTGGGGGAGGGGAGTGAGTGAGGGGAATTGGAGTGTGGGGGTCTGGGAATGAGAGGGGATACTTATCTGGCTTCGCATCCCCTTGCATGCTGCCATTCCCCCAGCCTGGTAGGAAGAGGGATGGAGCTAAACCTCACTCCTTCACACAGCGGGGATCCCAGCACAGCGGGGGAGGGGTATGTGTGTGAAGAAACCCTGACCTTCCCTGCCAGACCCAGTTCGCTGCTGTTTCCCCAGCAGGGTGGGAAGGGGTGAGAGAGCAGCAGTGCACGGAGCGCACCTACCCAGCCCAAGTGTGCCTTAACCCGCAGCACCCCAGCCGGGCTCTGTGCAGCACCTGCCAGGGCTGAAACGGAAGCTCCAAGTCATGGAGCCCGGGAGCAGCTCCGCTGGGTTTTACCTTGGACCCACCTGGTCCCTCCAACAGTGGTGAAGACGACCGCTGTACCAACAAGCAGCCTGAAGGAGGAGGAGGCAGCGCAGCCGGACTGGGGCTCTCATGCAACAGAGGCAGTGCCGTGGGGGAAGGGAGGGAGCCGGCCAGCACATAGTGGTGGGGCAATCCGTGGCAGAGTGGCTGGAAAATGCGTGCCACCAGAAGCCAGCCTGACTGCCTGCCGGCAAAGCTCCAATGGAGCTGCCTACACACTCTGCTGCGGGGGGTGGGGAGAGGGGGCTGCTGCCCACGCGAGGAGCAATGGCATGGAGCCATTTCTCAGTCACTTCTTCCCCACAAGCCAGTATCCCCATCAAGTAACATTTCGCTACTTGATGGGGACACCGGGACAAGAGTATTTAAAATCGGGACAGTCCCAAATGGTCGGCATATTGATCCAGCATATTGATCCCTGTTCTATACTTTAGTTTTGATGCCTGACAAGTCACAGTAAATGACCACAATTAACCTCAACTTCCACAGGATACCACTCCATAGTCTTTCTTCCCTGTGTGGAAACACAGAGAGTAAGTCATAAGGAAACAAAACTCATGTAGTTAACGAAAATGTTGTACTACAAAGAAGAAAAGTACCTGAGTACAGGCCGTCCTTGCTGTAAGTCCAAGATATGTTCCAAAAAACTTGGACTTATAGCAAAACAAGTTATGAAGAGAATTTTTTTCCTGCAGCTGATCTCCATTTGCGCAAACTGGGGGGGGGGAGAGGGGAGGAGAAGCTTTTTTGCCCAACTTCAGAGTGGTGAATGGGAGGACTTATAATGCATCAGTTCCTACAAGCTTCAACAACGTTAGTGTGGAATGGATGTATACCGGGGAGACATATAGGAAGGACACCCTGTACTAGAAGGAAGACAATTCCTCAGCTTGTATGCTCTAGGGCAGTGGTTCCCACTACACAGAGGACTTCCCAGGGATACATCAATTCATCTACATATTTGTCTAGTTTTATGACAGGCTACATAAAAAGCACTAGCAAAGGCAATATAAACCAAAATTTCATACAGACCATTACTTGTTTATACTGTTCTACATACCATTATACAGTATCACACTGAAATAAGTAAAATAATAATATTCCAATCAATTTACTGTATATGGTAAAAATGAAAAAGTAAGCAATTTTTCAGTAATAGTGTGCTGTGACACTTTTGTCTTTTTATGTCTGATTTTCTAAGCAAGTCATTTTTAAGTGAAGTGAAACTTGGGGTACACAAGACAAATCAGATTCCTGAAAGGAATACCTACAGTAGTCTAGAAAGTTTGAGAAGCTCTGGACCTCCATAGGATGTCAATGCAGCTCTGAGGATACTGATGCTCCTCCTCCTTCTAGTGGGATGGTGATGACATGTTCTAACCCAGTTGTGGGGAGCCTTTTTTGGGCAGGGGCCGCTGGCCTACAGAAAAATCAGTTGGGGGCTACACACAACTGAGAAGCAAAAGAAAACAGAAAAACAAATTCTCACTAATGTGGCCCCCTGCTGAGAAGGAGAAAGACATTTTCCACATTCTCCTCAAACACCAGAGCCTAGTCAATCCCAGACTAGTAGATTTTGTGTGCTCCAGCCCCGTGGGCTCCCCAATGCTGTGGGGGGAGCCCTGAGCCTCGGGGGGTCAGATCAAGGAAAAAGGCATCTGGCCTCCAGGCCTTAGGTTCCCCACCTCTGTTCTAACCCCTACTCTAACGGTCTGATACATCCGCAATGCCATCATTTTTGGCATGCAGTTTCCCATGTAGCATTTCCTCTCCTACAAATTCTTCCACAGGAGTGACACAGCCCTAAATCTTTAGAGGACTGAAGATTATTTTTAACTTTTGAAAAGTGCTGATGACTTCTCAATAATAGTTTTAAAAAAATCAACCCCCAAAACCCAATGAGTGAAACTACAAAAATAATAGATTACCTGAAATCAAAATGCTAGGGATGTAAAATTTCAATTAATTGGCTAATCAAATAGTCGCTGCAATTTGCATTGACTATTTGATTAGTCAATAAGGGTGCCTCCACCTTTGAAGTGTAGCAACAACCCCAGGACTTTTGCTACACTTCAAAGGCAAAAGTGCAGCAGGGACTGCTTGAGTCCCCCGCTGGCCCTGTGTTCCCCGTGGCGTTGCAAAGCAGCAGCAACGCATGGAGCCCAGGGTCAGCGGGGGACTTCCCAGCTGGCCCCAGGCTGAACGTGGCATTTCAAAGTGGCAGCACCACGTGGAGCCCAGGGTCTGTCTCCCTCTTTGCTGCCTCTTTCTGACAGAAGCAGCAAGCGGGGGAAGCAACGAGGCAACTAGCATGTGGACTAGTCATTCATATCCCTACAAAATGCCACTAAAAACTGCCATTGCATCTGATTTATGTAATCACTCCATGATGCCCCTCAGTAATTTAACATCCCTGCCAATTATAAAGACAGACGGTGCCTGTCCTGTGCAACAGTGCAAGGAAGTGAGAGGTTATGACCAGTGTTCCCTCTAAGCTGTGTGGCAGGACAGCTTTACAGGTGATTAATCAGCCCCACCCAGTCAGCTCTGTGCATGTAGCCCTGAGCCTCTGACTGGGCTGAGGTGATTAATCACCTGTGAAGCTGGGCTGCCCCACAGCTTAGAGAGAACACTGGTTATGACCACTTTAACTAGTGTGCTATCTTACCACTTGCAGCATGCAGGAAGCAGCAAGCCCTGCAGAACAGATGAAACCACAGTAGGTCCTAGCTAGCAGAAAGTGCTACCTGTATGCTAGAGAGTTTAAACTGCAATGGGTGTAGGTCCAGGGAGTTTACTTCCTCTTCTCAGAACTGTTGGAACACTGGAGTAGGAGACTGTGACTCAAGGAGTCAGTCTCCTGGCCAGGTGGCTCCACAGGCACTACAACAACATGCTGCCACTTACTCTGAGAGGACTGCAAGCCAGTGATCTAGCCCACTGATTCCCAACCTTTTTTATGCCAGGGACCACAAACCCATTCTCAAATCTTTGGAGGACCAGTAACATTTTATTTGCATATTTACATATTCATTGTATAAATAATGCAAATGCAATGTTGCTTGGCCACCTCGCCCCAACCCAGACCCTTGATCCCCAGTGCCTAACACTCTTTGACCCCCACCCCTACGCCCCATGCCTTTTGACCCTTTAATCTGACTTCTGTAGCCCATCACAACATCCTCTTGCCTAGAGACCTCACCATGCCCTCACCCAACACCCCTTTGCTCCCTCCAAACACTCCCCAGAGTGAGGCTGCCCCCTTAGGGAGCATGGCTGTTACTGCCCCATGGAAAGGTGAAGCAGCGGTTGGCGCGCACGTGCTCCCTCCTCCTTCATGCCCCTTCCTCCTCAGGCGTGAAGGAGAGAAGTGAGAGGAAGGCTCCTCCTGCTCCGCCTCCTCCTGCCGTGACTCAGTCATCATGGCTGCTGGAGCTGAGCTGCTGCGAGCAGCCAGCTTGAGCTTCAGCAGCCGACATGGGCTGGCAGCCAGCAGGTTGCAGACCAGCAGCAGTCCACGGCCTGGCGGTTGGGAACCGCTGATCTAGCCCACAGGTAGAAAGCAGTGAGCACTAATCCAAATGCTGATGTGGAGAGAGCTCGCATTTTCATGCTTATAGTAAAGAGAACGTTTTCACACATTATACTAATTGTTCAAATAAATAAGAGAGTAGCAACACTTCTGACACTAGAGGAGATAAATGGAAAAATCAGTCATCTTTACTTCTTGAATTATACATTTCCATGGAGTGTGATAGATTACCTGGTATTAATGAACCAAAAAGAAACCATTAATTTACCATTCCTACTCCTTAAGGATTTTTTTAAATTCTTAGTTCTTAAATTGTTTTAGAGTATTAATAAATATTTATATTAAGTGTCTATATTCCCCTTGCATTCTTGCTTGTTTAAGTAGAAAAACTGTTTTCTCAAGCTTCTTAACTAAGATCCTAAAATTGCTTTATTTTTCACACAATGTCAGTTAATTTGTAAGAGACTACTCGAAATAAAGGCACTGAATGATAAAAAGACTTGACTATATGATTCATTATGTCTTGATCTTACTAGTCTTTAGTAGTCTATCAATAATTATAAAAGACAAGTTTAACCCATTCATTAAAAAAGTTACACTTCAGTTTACAGAAAGAAATTCACTCACCTTTTTACTTTCATCTGTTCTTTTAGTTTGCTGTACATTTCCAGTACTACATAAAAACATAACAAAAATCAACCCATTTAGATCTTATTGCAAACTGAATACTGTAGTTAAGAAAAAATATATACTTTTTATTTTAAAGTATATACTGTATATTATTTTAGTCTTAGATTCACTTACACACTTTTCTCAATTACCTATTACAAAACAAACAACTAAAAGTAGCAAAAATAAGGTTCCAAACTGCAGAGTAAGAGGAGGGAAAGTAAACTATTCAAGAGAAGTAGTAAAGAATTTAAAAGTGCAACAGTAATTTCAAATATTTTTAAATGTAAACACACTAACTTTTGTTTAAATGTCTGTCAACCAATTATGTTTACAGAATTCCATAAAAAATCTGGGGAATTTCATATGAATTCCCATAATGGAATAATTCATAGAAAGGCAACAGTACCATCTACTGTCATTATCCCAAGTCACAACAGAAAGGTTTGGTAGTACAAAGACAAGGTTCAAACCTATCTACCAATATCATATATATTATAAATGTGCACTATGAAATGCAATGTTCTCAAACTATATATATGAAAATGATGCTGTTCAAAAACATACTATTGTAATAGTGCACAATGTTGAAATTATTACTATAAATAATATTCACAAACTTTTTTAATGTTTTCCCTTAAACTTTTAGACACAGGAAAATAAATATTACATTGCAACTTCAATGGTTTAAATACAAACATATTTATTGTATGATAAAGATGCACAGGCTTAATTTTTAGACAAAGCTGTATGTTTATCCTGTTTATCCTATGTTTACCCTACTACAATTATTAAAGAATAAATATATCATCACAAGACCTAGATTTGGACATATTTATAAGAGTCTAGTAACTCATCTATAAATTTCACATTAAAGAATATTGAAAGGAAAGGAAAAATAAAACTGCGGAAGCATTTTAGGTATAGTGACTTATCTCATCGTTTAATTACCATTGTAGTTAGACAAATGTCATTATTACACACATATTTGTAACTCACCTGGAAGACACAACTGCAGTTTTTCCACTACTGTTGTGATATTCCGCTGCTGAATTCTACATCGGATTATTTCCTCTGTTTGGGCTATCACCTTAGATATTTTGTAAAAAAAATAATAATAATAATAACAATTAAATTATGCAAACAAATTTAATTTGCTGCAAATATTCAATTAAAAATATTTTCTCACCTCTTTCCCAGATTCTTGAAGCCTTCGGTTGGTATCAGTAACTTGGACCTTAAAAATAATTTCACCTTTGTTAGACAAATATGCATATATTGCCCTGATGTAACTGCTCACCCTTGTAATTAGATCATGCTTCATGAGAAATTTAGAACAAAGAAATGCAAATTCAAATTAACTCTACAGCTTGAACTTGAACTTTTGATCGCAAAGGGCTTTTGTTAATTTCAATTACTTATGACAGTTCTTTCTAACAGATTCTGTGGCAAACTTCTCAAATTTACTTGGGATTTTTGAACTTTACTTGTTTCTGTAGGTCTGTCAAACAATTCAAATCATTGACCCAATTGACCACTGGTCCCTTTTTGATAACCTCAATAAGCTCTATGTGCCATTCATTGTCTGTAAGAAATGGTGATTGCATTTTATGGTAATTAAACATTCATACTTTGCTGAATGCAAACACTGGGTGGTTGATTAACATCAAACGTGGAAATCTCCAAACCACAGCAACATTTTAATGCTGCAGGTGCAGGCAAAGCTCAACCTCAGATTTTCCCACATATTAAGTGACTCATTAGGTCATCATAATAAGGAAGCACATTCTAGTTTATTAAAAATCTCATTAATTTCCAAACAAAGATGCTCAATGACCTCATTGACGCTGTATTTGGTCTCTTGTTATCTGAATATCCTTTATATAATGCTCTTCTAATCATAACCTCTGGTGAACTACGCTCATTCTGTCTGGTGTGCATATTTTGCTCTCCAAAGTGTAAAGAGAGCTAAAAGGGACAGGTCTCACAATTCACTATTCTGCAACCTGACTTCTGAGTAAACCTTAGTCTCACTTCTAATGAATACCACCACCACAACCACCTACTATTTTAGAGAGCACAAGAATATTATTTTTTTTAAATGTACAACTGCAAGTGGAGGCCCTCCGAAAGAATCAAGATTTCTAACAATATTTTTTCCAAATCTTAAATTGAGAGATCTGATACATAATTTGGTAACCAAACAGAGTAAAACCCAAGGTCTATTAAAAGAAATATTGTTTTTACCAATACTTTGCCTTCTAAAAGTCTTCCAGCATTACTTCATAAAATGGTGAATTGATTTTGGCAATGTTTTAAAAAAAATATGAATGAAGAAATCAGAAAATGAGACCTAAAATATTAACATGGCAATTGTATTATCACAGTAGACAAGACATTCCTAAATACCTTTATTAATTTTTGAAACTTTAATTGTAAACATCAGGATTTGTATGTACATCATAAAAGTCTTATCCCTTAAAATGAAACATTCATCTAGTATTAATCAATAATAAACATATGTGCACATGTATACGTAAATGGTTTCTTACCTTTAATTTTTCTGCATCAGCCCTTACTTTAAGAAGTTCTGTAATTGCATCCACAAAGCCCTGATGGTGAAAATTACACATCTTTTCTATCTCTCTGTCATGGTTACGTATGCAAGCATCTAGTTTTTCCATAAACCTTTGGTGTGCATTTGGCTGGTCATCGTACACAGACCTGTTAAATATAAATTACAAAACATAACTTTCTTTTTCTCAATAATTTTCATCTTTTAAATTCAAACTTGATGCCACAATTACCTAATATGTAAACCACATTGCTGAAATTATTAAACAAAAGATGTAATCCAAAACCAAGCTCTGAATCTGACCCTTATGGCATTAATCCCAGTGCCTAACCAACTATCTCATGGTTGACCTCAGCCTCACTGGTCAGTTACTTATGCCCCTATGCTCAAATATGAGTACAAAAGACTCAGATTTTCTGACCACTTTAAATAGAATGGGTCACTTTTCCATCAAATTCTACTGTTTGTTAAAAATAAAAAGGGGTGTGTGTACTATATATTTCTTCTAGTATGCCTGCCTAACAGCATATTTGCCCAAATAAATATATTTTGCAAGCCTCTAGCAAAACAGTTAAGAAATACCCTGAAGCATTCAGCCCTCTAGTGGACTACTATCAATATGACTAACAAAATGTGATCTTTTCCTTCATAAAAAGAGTTATATACAGTTCCAAGTGTATAACAGGGCCAATATTTTAAAACACAGATACCTAAAGTTTCCACCTACATCTATGTTTAGGCACCTGAAAGTGGTCTGATTTTCAGAAGTGGTGAGCCACCATCACTCCTATTGAAGTCAGCCCTTTTGATAATCACACTGTTTTTATTTAGGATCCTACCTATGGATTTAGCTGCCTAATTTCAGGCAGCTTTGAAAACTTTGGCCTTGGGACTTCACACACTAGTCAGGAGTCTGGGTTTTTCCTGAATTGCTTATAATTCAACAGAAGACAGACAAATGAGGACTAGGGAAGCAGATACAATAAAAAGCAAAATTAAGAATGTAGTTCTTTAGTTCCAAAGCTTCAGTGGCATAGCCGAGTTAGTCTGTAACTGGAAAAACTTTAAAAACTACAAATAGTCTAGCAGCACCTTAAAGACTAACAAAACATGCAGATGGTATCATGAGCTTTAGTGAGCATAACCCACTTCTTCAGATGCCTGGAGTATTAAAACTCCAGATCCAATAATAAATAATGGAAGGCATGGGGGAAAAGAAAGAGGGAAAGAAAAAAAAAAGAGGAAAAAAAGTGAATCAGATTGTTCACATTACAAGAAGCTGATAACTTGTTAGTTCCATCTGTTTTAATAAAACATTGTTTTGCAGCTTGTGGGCTGTTTTTGCAAGGGGGGGGTTGGTTCGTTAACTCTTTGAAGGTAGGACTAGAATTAATGAACTTCATGGAAGAAATCTCTTAAAGAAAAACTGAAAATGGAGACAGCTCAGAGAAATACCAGTCACAGGAAGAAGGCACAGACAAGGAAATGGACAAGGAAGGGATATACTGAGTGGTTAATCTTTAAGCTTCACTAGAAGGGACATGCAAACCAAAGTGAGAATTACAAGTCGAGCCTTATGTGGATACATCATTGGTACCTGTTTCTGCCAAAGGATCTACAAATATAAAGTGGATAGCCGCAAATTTGTAGGATTCTAGATACAAAATTTGTATCTGCATCCACATCTACAGAGTCACCCATGGACATCCACATCTGAAGATGTTGATACTCCTGATCAGCAAGGGAAAGGCAATCAAAAGATTAGAATAGTGACTTGACATGGTCACAATGGCAGCCTAGACAGGTAACTGTTGGAATGGCAACATTGAAAGGAGCAGAGCAAGAGTCGAGGAAGCCAATAAGAAAGTTTTAGTACTGTCAACTCAAAGAATCCAAAAATGATCAATCAAGCTCACAAACTCATAATAAATATGGCTTAAAAATTAGATTTTTTTAAAACTGACATTTTAATTTGCCTTATAATTTTTTTGTCTTTTCATATTTTCAAAATTTTCTCCACCACCAGGAAAGCCAAGATGGGAAATTAATATTTCCCTCCCAAAAGAAAAGCCAAGATTCTCAGGTAATCATAGGTGCTGGAACTAGGGGTTCTGCCACAGCCACTGGCTTGAAATGGTTTCCATTATATTCTGGGTTTGCAGTTTGATTCTGTGCTTCTCTGCACCCCACTATAAAAATTGTTCTAACGCCCCATCTATAATCACCTTACCTGGGCTTTAAAGAAAAACACCAAGATACTGTAATTTGTAGAGACAGACAGATCATACACCTGGACTTTGAATATTTTAGTCACAAATCTAACTATGTTTTCCATTTTGCTGACGTTTATAGGAAAACACAGTCATAGCATGAAAGAGAGCCATGGGCACATCATATTCCATGGAAGTCTCAACCTTCATTTCCCTCACTATAGTTATTTATTGCATTATTCCTCCATTATTAGGGAAATAAAATTAAACCAAAATAATGGAAAAGGCTAAAATAAGCAAAGATCAAAATCATCCCTTCATTCATATCCTACAACTACTATAATAATCTTTGCACAAGGTATGCGTTGTGTGGTGTCATTTGAAAATGAATAACTCGCTAGTCATTCATGTCACGAAGGACTGTGTGTGTAGTAACATTATATGTAAAGATATAAACGGGAGGTGGAATTATAACTGAGGTGTGTTTATCAGACAAGCCTGGGGAGTGGGTAAATCTGTTTCTCAAAGACCGTAAGGATAACCTGATACGTTTAGGCAGGTGTCATCAAAGCTGATGGGCCATCATCCACCAACTGTGCATTCTTTGTCAAAGAAGAGGATCAAAAACAAACAGATCTGCATCTTAGCAAACAATAACATGGAACATCTTTCAGCACAAAATACCGTAACTCCAATCTCACAGTGGGAATGAACTTCATCTAGAGTTAACCCTCAGGAAAATGCGATAAAAGGATGACTGAATTATGAAAGTGAGCAGAAGAAATATCCCAGGGGATATCTTCCCATACATCTCTCTCCTTTTCAACTAAGACAACAAAAGGAACAGCCATTGTACTTTGGCAACAGGTCCTGGCCTGAATGTTTGGTCTGCACTTTTTCTGGAAATATGTGTGTAAGGCGTCCCCCCAGCGGAGAAGGGGGGGGGTGAACCCCCTCCCCCCAGTAACCCTTCTCCCTGGTCACCCCTCTCGTTCCAATATAACTTCAATTACGCCTGGTATCGCTGCGCCTCTCAACGCCCAGGCCACGCACCAACCTACCCGGCTGGCTGGCCGGGGGGAACGGGGTCCGGGCCCGCCCTCGCTCCGGACCCCGACCCAGGGCCCTAGAGTCAGGACTCCTGTCCTCACTCAAAACGGGGAGGGTCTGGGAATCCTAAACTCCCCCGCTCACGGGTTCCACGGCCCCGCCCTGGGCCACTTCTTCCCCCCCCCAGCCAGAGTCTGTCTCTAGCCCTGACCCCCCGGGTTAAACTGCACCCAGGGCCGCCAGTACCTCGTCCCATCTGCCTCCGCCGGGGCCGCTCCTCCCTTACTCGGGCCTCCCCCTTTTCCTGGTCCGGGGTCCATTTTTAAATTCCCCGCTGGGCGCGGGGGGATGACGGGCCGCCACACGTCATCGGCCTGCGCCCTGCACCCGGGGCGCGCTGGTGACGTCACCCCCGGCGCGGTCCCGGACGGGCGCCGGCCCCCCCCGGCATCCCCGCATCCGGGCGCCGCTATCGCCCGTCCTGGCTCGGCCGGGGCTGCCTGCCCTGGTACGGCTCCGGCTCTGCCCCCGGGTTGCCGCGGGCCCGTGGGGGTTTCCGGGGGTGGAGGGGCTACCCCGCCACAATGTGGTAAGGGACTTCACCTTGAATCAAGGCTAGTTTGTTAAGTTTAGTCTGTATAGCTTTTACAACAATTTCCAACTTTAATGTCTTATACATGTTGTGACGTAGTGGGGGTACTTGCTGGGCTGTGGTGACCCCTGCTGTCTGGAGCAAGACCCAGCAGGGAAAGCCTCACTAGGCAGAGGTAATGCCAAACTTGTTGAACCAGTGGCCAGACACCCCCCATGGAGAGGAACAAAAGGAAGGTGGAATGCTGCCCTGGCTGGGGGGCAGGGCTTGGAGAGGGTTTTTTAGTTCCTGTCTGGAAGGCAGAGAATAAGGAGCTGGGGAGGGGTCTGGGACTCCCCTATCTCAAGGGGGGACACTGAGGCCTCTTAGCCCCAGTTCCTGTAACCAGGTTACATCTGTGCTGCGCTGTGCTGGAGGAGCAATAAACCACCCTCAATTCCACTGGCTGGTGCAGTCTGTTTGTGCCATTTCGGGGTGCAGGAGACGGGGAACCCCCAACGCGCCGTCACACATGTACTCACTTAAAACCTTAAGGTAGGAGACTGTTCCACACACCTTAAAAGGGAAACACACCTGTGTTCAGGAGAGGGCTGGACAGTACAGGACATACATTTGAGGGCTGAGGGAGATCCAGGATTAGAAATGTAAGCCAGAGTGAGATTTGTGTGTGCCTAGCAAGATGCATCTAACCACAGACATTCAGGGTGTTAGCTGCATGCTGGAAGGTTGTTTTTGAGCAGCAGCTAGAGCTGCCAAGTACTATGAGGCACCCAAGCATTCAGGGCAGGGATGACATATCCCCTTGCTGGTCTGGACTATGGTCTAGAATGGTGACAGGCAATTTGTGGCCTGAGAGCCACATGTGGCCCATCGGGGTTCTATATGTGGCCCGTGAGACATTTTATTTACTATATCCCACGTGCAAAGTTCCAAGATTTCATTGGTTTCTGTCCATGAAGTTTTTTCCCTAGAGACTGCCATGTGAAGGGAGGTGCTTGCTGATGGCATTCAATCAAAGCACTGCAGTCAGCACACCCTACAAATGTTAGGTACACAAGCGCAGTTAACAAAACTACTCTATCCCAGGAGACCATCTTGTTTGTGACAATCTTGCAGCCTACTAAGATGAAGGAGGGTCATTCATGCGGCCCACTTACTAGCCTAAGTTGCCCATTGCTGGTCTAGAATGTCAAAATAGTACAGTACACAAGCGTATAAATATTCTTGATACTTCATTTTTACTTTACTGCATGTATTTTACAAGCAAACTTTGGTTCTCTCCAAGGCCATCCTTGGGGGGGGAGGGAGGTGTGTGGATCCTGAGCCAACCCACCTTTTGTCAGGCCCCACCCCTCCCCACCTCTTCCAGCCCCTGTTACACTTCCTCCTTCTCCCACTGTACCTCTGGCCTGAAGTTCCCTCCCCAAGAGACATGATCCACGAGATTACCAGGAGGCTTAGCACAGGGTCACCCCTCCACTCACCGTGGAGGCGGGAGCCATGGAATGTGGAACAACCTGGCCCCAACACGCTGGTCTCTGCTCCCCCAAATCTTGCATCATTTGGGGGAGCACTGCAGGCTACTAAGTTGCTCCGCTTCCCGCCACCGCAGTGAAGTGACGCAACTTGGCTGGGAGATGGCAGCAGAGCAGGCTGCTGCATTGCTCAGCTTTCTGCAGCTCCGATCATTGCAGTGAGTGCAGGGAGGGGGCATCTTTGCTGTCACCCCATGCCAAGCCCCCCAGGTAACCCTCAAGCTGCCCTGGGCTGTACAGGCTAATATTAATATTGAGGGGACCAACCCATTCATAGGACGGTTGGAGCAGCTGCCACAGGGTCCCCCAAAGGACTAGGCCTGTGGTGGCAGCCACAAACCCTTCTATGGACTGGCCAGCTCTGTTTCTGTCTTACAAAAAGAACTCTCTCAGACATGCCGTTAAAATAATCTTCATGTATGATAGCATATGATTTCCTATTTCTGTAACTTACTATAAAAACTTAGCTTTCAAATGTTTATAAAAGTATATTTGCTGTGAGTGAAATTCACCCCAGTGCAAGCTCTGCTCAAGATCTTCCATACCACTTAAATCCTTAACAAAGGGCTTAATGTGATGCAGAGTCCCTTGGATGAGCTTTCTGCACTGGATGTATTTCTGCTATAAAAAAATGTCCTTCCCCCTCCTCTCTCATTCTTTGGCAAAGAGAGTTAGCTTTATTCTTTTAAAAAAAACGTTGTTGAACTCCTTAATCCACAGAGGGAAAACCGGGAAACAAAATACTAAAAGAATCTACTGAAGCATTTAAATGCAGATTCATATTGCATTCTTAGATAGTGTCCATGTATTTGTCCCCAGAGTACAAGGGGAAGTGTTAGTCTCTAAAACGTGACGAATTTTCCTCTTTCCCCAAAGACCTACTACTGCTGGACTAATCTTTGAAGAAGACCAACAGTATTTCACTGTGTCTAGAAGGAAACTGTAGAGTTAGTCTGAGGTTCAATATTTGGGGGATATAGCATCTGGAGCTCTCTAAAACTTTGTAACCTTCTTGGTCAAGTTCATGGGGAGGGGAAGAGTCCTATCCTTCCACACTGCTGCATGGAAGTATGAATTCCCATCCTGAAATCCTTCTTCTGACTATATTCTCTAGGAACAGTGGAGCTTGGGGGTTTACTAGAGTCATAGAAACTTATTTGCTTAATAAAGCTAGAACTGAAATGTCTACCAAGACAATGGCTTTTCAGACAAGAAAAAGGACAGAGAAGATATGATAGCTGCCCTTTCTTATAGGAAGAAAAGACAGGAGTCCTGTCTTTTGTTTTAGCAAGACCAGACTAACACAGCTACATCTCTATTACTTTCTTATAAGGAAGAGCCTTGAATTACTGGAGGTTTCCCACTTTGAGCCAGACTTATACTTAGACCATGTCTTCACTACATAGAAGATCAACACTGCCGCAATCAAACTTCCAGAGTTTGATTTAGCGAGTCTAGTAAAAACCCGCTAACTCAACTCAGAGGGTGCCCCCAGCAGTGCCAGTATTCCTGTTCCTTGTGAGAAGTAAGGGAAGCTGTAAAGACTGCACAGACACTCAAATTAAGGTACCTAGCTGGAGTTGCGTATCTTAATTCGACCTTCCCCTGTAGTATAGGCCTTCCCTGCAAATATCCAGCTGGATTAAGTAGTTGACATCAGGAGTAAGAGAGGTATTGAGCAGCTCTGCATAGACAGGAAGTGTTTCTCAAGAGCAAGAAAATCCCTGGACTCCCAGAGAGTCTATCCATTAATACACTCAAGAAAGTAATTCAGGGTGCTAAGAACTGTGCTTAGTCTCTACCTCCCTACCACATCATGTGCAAACCTGTGAGCTGCTTGACCTGGAACAGCAAATGCTGTGGTACTCCAGGGTCCTAATATGGGACAATAATCTAAGCAGGATTCTGCCTCTCCAAGAAAAGGAAGGAGCTGAAGTGCTAGAACCTGCAAAGCAGAAGCAGGAAATGAAGATGCTGATAAAAAAAAGAAGCCACCAAAACATGGCATGGAAGATATTCTGGACATAACACCTGCACCAAGACATCACTACTGCCAAACTATTAAAAGGGATTTGGACATGGTCACACTTCTGGTATTTTCTGCCCATCCAGCAAGCTTGACTGTTCGATGAAAAATTGAAGCCATCTGCCTGGAGCTAAACAGAAGATGACTTCAAGGTCACATGTAGAAGGAGTATAGTTGGCTAGGGAGTGGGGAGGATCTCAGAAGCAAGAAAATTATCACTCTGCCAAGTTCAATTGGCAGAGGTGAAACTCTTGGTCGAGACTGTTCAATGAAGGAGTACAAATGTACAGATTTTTCTGTAATATACGCTACCCAGTCAATTGTATGGCTGTATTGCCATGTTGGAGGGACAGACGTGGGAACCTTGCATTGCCAGTTCTATACATAGCATGTGGACTAAGAAAGAACTTCCTTTTCCAAGGTTATTCATCTACAGTGTTCATGAGAGGTTTTATTAAGTTAATTTATCATGATTTAATACTAATAAAAAGCAGGGCTAAAAATATAGATGAGACTCAGAAGGAGAAAAGGATTTTGAAATATGATGTGATGAAACAAACTCCATACACTAAATATTTACTACTCAGATACATTAACAGGGAAATAATTGGGCACAAAAAGACTGGCAATATATCGAAGACATTATCAATACAATTCACAACAAAACAGTGTTCAATCAGGAAATTCTTGGAAGCACCTAGTCAGGTGCAAAATGGTTCAGTGTTCAGTATTTATTTTTATTTACCAGTTTTTGTATGGAGCGCATCATCTTCATATCTAAACACTTCATATATATTCAGGTTAACACTTTCCTAATTCACAGAAGGAAGGAGAGGATAGTCTTACAACATTCATGAGAGGTTGCAAAGTATTGTTATTCCCATACTGCAGAAGGAAAACTGAGCCATAAACAGATTAAGCGACTTTCCAAAAGTCACACAGAGAGGCAGTTGCTGAGTCGGGAAGAAAACCCAAATCTCATGTGTTCTAGTACTGTCCCTTAACCACAAGACCATTCTACCTTTCTATAAGGACACCTAATATTTGCTGTTCTCTGTACTGCATCATGCCTTTCCATACAAGCAAATTAACAAAATGCTGGTGTATATATTCTCTGAAACATTATCTGACAGTCTATCTTTAAGCTTCAGCAAGTAACACAGAAAGTTACATTATAAAATGACCCTAACATGACCATCACAGTACAGTTTTTATGATACATATGTAAAGAGCTCCATCTTGTGGGAATGATGATAAATTAAATCTTTTCTCCAATTTGTGATAGAAAACATGAAAGTGATCTTCTAAAATCAGACAAGTTATAATTATATCACAGTGTTTCAAATAAATATGTACTTTATTATCTAAATAAATAAAAAATAGGAGACATTAAACATAATGTTTATCAGGTACCATTAATCAATAAGGTAGTATACATAGAAATCCAATCTGCATCTATTTTTTCTTTGCTGACCAACTGGCATATACCACTTCAAGAATATTACCAAATAAGTACATTTTAAACTAGATATTAAATTATAAAGCTTTCCTTTTCTCTTTTTTAAATCTACTGTGTAGTCAGCATTAATCACATTTTTAAAAATATCTTTTGCAAATACAGGAGCTAACTGTTTACATTTTAAATGACAGCTTAGGTTCTAGAGCACAAGTACATGTCAACTCTCACTTTTCTACCAGTTACTTTCTTTTTATCTTTAGCATCAGGGTTTGGAGCTCAAGAACAAAACCCTAATACTTCTGTTTAGTTTCACACATGAACTCATAGGGAGAAAAGCTTTACAGACTTATACAAAGACATCAATTTCTTGATAGTTCTACCATCAAATCCTCTTGTGAGAGGCACTCATTTTCCTTGGCTTCAGGGGGTAGTTGAGTTAGTCTGTACAGATAAACTTAAAAAACAACAAATGATCTGGTAGCACTTTATAGACTAATAAAACATGTAGATAGTATAATGAGAAGTGGGCGATGCCCATGAAAGTTCATTATACCATCTATATGATCAGTTCCCAAACTGGGGAGCACGCCCCCCTGGGGGGACATGAAGAAATTCCAAGGGGGGGGGTGAGATGGAGAAATGTTCATAGCGAAAAAAATGTTTATCAGTGTAAAAAATTACGAACTGAATTTTTTATTAAAAGGGGGGTTGGAAGATGGTAAAGAAGAGGTATGGAGGTGTGACAGTTTCTCAAAAATTAAAAAGGGGGCGTGATGCTCGAAAAGTTTGGGAACCGCTGATCTACATGTTTTGTTAGCCTATAAAGTGCTATCAGACTATTTGTTGTTTTTTAAGTTTATCATTTTCCTTGGACAGCCGTTCACACCTGCATTAGAGCCCTGAAGATCTCACCACTATCTTCTAATCTTTATTCCCTCACATCCTGGGCAAGGTGTGCCCCAGCCACTGAAGATAATTAAAGAGACCATAGTCTTAATTATATAAAAGTGGCCACTGACCTGTAATTCAAGGAATTCCCTCTGCATGCACTCAGTGCATCCATTCCACTGAATTTCCAGCTTCTAAAGTCTCAAGGGCCAAATAACATTATTTTAGAAGGTCTTTTTAGCATTTAACATTATATGGTCCTCATGTATTTCTATTATAACTCTCATTCTACTGGAAAATGCCAAGGATTGAGCATCAGGAGAAATAGGTGAGACATGCTATGTGACTCCAGGCAAGTAACAATTTCTTTGTGCCTCAGTTTCCTCATCTGTAATGTGGGAATACAGGACTTACTCAGGTTTTTATAAAAATGCTTTAATAGCCTGAGATCAAAGGTGTTACAGACAGGTAAAGTGTTAGTACCAGGATGCCAGAAGAACTTTACTCAGGAACTTGGTTTATTGTATATTGTGGATTGTGCACAACTATAGATCTGGTGTTTAAGGAGTCTATGAACTCTTCAGAGCAGCACTAATAAGTCTCTTCAAAAGAGGCAAAGGAGGACAGGAAAGCCATATTCTACTCTCCACTGACCACCAGTGATGTGAAAGGAAGAGTTTACATTGAACATTCCTTAAGGATGTTTAAGATGCTGTCCTTAAAAATGCTTCTGGGGGCACTGTGCTTCCAAGAGTTCTCACTGCAGAAATATATAATCTGCCCCCCTCCCCTCCCCTTCCCTCCACCATGTACATTCTATTATAATGAGACAACGAAGTCCTGCATGTCAAGGCATGGTATTGTTATCCCACATCAGAAAATTTTAGTCTTGTTTATTCAACATATAAATCCCCAAACACAAGACTTTATTTTTATGTATAATACTAAAGATTAAATGAAGGGGGCTAGAGACTAGAAACATAATAGCTAAATAGTTAATATTAGGAATTATTTTAAATAATAAATGAACAGACCAAAGTTATTATTTCAAAGAACATTTTCTCAGTTTATAATTTCAAACTTCATTTTTAACACTGTATTGAAAATTATTACAGAAAAATCATTTAATAAATCATTACAGCAAAAGGCAAACTGATTTCTATTTCATTTCCATTGATATTTACCAAGTGTTATCCTGCCATGTGGTACGTCCACTTATAAATCATTCACAGGCAGAAACAGAAAAGCTAGAAATGTTAAAATTCTGTATTTAGCAAGAAAAAGAATAAATTTTGCACCGAGATAAAGATCAGTCTAACATATTTTAAAACCAATACAATTCCTTGACACATAAATGCGCACTCATAATAAATTGCAAACTTTATTTAATACATTAATCAACTTTAAGACCAGAAGGGACCACCATTATCATCTAGTCTGATCTCTTGTAGAACACGGACCATACAACTTCTCCAAAGAAATTGCTAGGGCATATCTTTTAGAAAAACATCCAATTTTCACTGTCAGTGATGGCAGTGATGCAGAATTCACCATAGCTCTTGGAAAACTGCATCTCGCTGTTAAAAATGTACACCTTATATCTGGTCTGCATTTGTCTAGCTTCCATTTACAGACACTGGATCATGTTGTACCTTTCTCTGCTAGATTGAAGAGCCCATTATTACATAGTTGTTTCCCACTTAGATATTTCGAGACTCTAATCAAGTCACCCCTTAATCTTCTCTTTGTTAAGATAAATAGATTTATTTATTTGAATTGCTATAATACATGTTTCTAATCCTTTAATCATTCTTGTGGTGCTTGAAAAATCAAAGAGTTCAAACACACTTCTTGAATTGTGGACACCAGAACTAGACACTGTATTCCAGCAGCAGCTGCATTACTGACAAATATAAGGGTAAAATAAACTTCCTACTCAAGGGTGCCCTGTTTATGCATCCAATAATTGCCAGAGCACTCCTGGCTAGTGTCACACTGGGAGCTTATGTTCAGCTGATTATCCAACTCAAACTCCCCTCACTCCACACACACTACCTTATTCAGAGTCACGACTTCCCAGGACAGAGTGTCCCATCCTGTAAGTATGGCCTACATTCTTCATTCCTAGATGTATATATTTGCTTTTAATCATATTAAAACACATATTGTTTGTTTACGCCCAGCTTACCAAGAGGTCCAGCGCTCGCTACCAGTGATCTGCCCTATTAACTATTCACCACTGCCATAATTTTTGTGTCATCTGCAAAATGTATCAGTAATGATTTTATGTTTACTTCCAGTTTATTAATAAATATGTTAAATAACATAGAACCAAGAACCAATCTCCGCAAGATACCGTTAGATTCCCCATTTACAATTACATTGTAAGACCCATCATCTAGCCAGCTTTTAATTAAAAAAGGAAGAAATACTTGAAATTCTTCCCAACAATACTTATTTCTTGTGGCTTTCTTGCCACAAGAAAACTTGAAAAAGAAACAAAAATATCAGCAGAAAAACTGTGTCCCTTGATAGCTGACCTCTCAAGCTAGATAGGCACACACATGGACTTCCCTGTAACCTTCCACGACATAAGAATCAAATCATCGCCTTAAAAAAGGTGAATTTATTAACAAAAGAAAAAAAATATACTTGATAAAGCATGCTTGGTTGCTTGGTGTTCCAGAGCAACTGAGAAAAGAACAGGTTAAAACAAAGAAAATGGTATCTCTGGGCTGTAGCTTAAATATGGCGAATGGGGGAGGAAAGGCATGAATGAATTCACACAAAGAAGTTTAACCAAACAACTAAAACAAAGAAAATTACCCTGAGTGTGACTAAATATACATTTCCCCTTATTCACTTACAATCCTTTCATGGTCAAGTCCACTTCCATGCTCCAAATTCCTTGGAGGCATGGTTGTCCTGTCTAGGTTTAAATCAATCTCTTTCTCCCAACTCCTGGCTTAAAACTCATACAAAGACAAATGGCAACAGGTATATATTTACAATTTAAATTTCAGCACTTTATCCCATTGGTTCTTCTGGCTCCCTGCCAACAATACCCTAGCTACCTGAGTTTAACGCGTTAGTCACCGACTGCTGACCAGCACTCCCCTATCCATCACAATATCTTTCACATTTTGTAATTAAACTGTCATGTGTTACCAGGTCAAATGCCTTATAAAGGTCCAAGTATATTATATCTGCACAGGTTGCACCTCTGTAAACCAGAACTCTCTGATCCAGCAACATACGTAATTCCAAAGGACCACAGATGTTCCAGGATGAGAGTGTCCTGGTACACTATGGGGGGTAGAGGGACCAGGAGCGTGGCACTTTGTGAGGAAGGGATGCAAGCCTGGGGGGAGGAGTAGATGGGGTGCAGCTCAGCGGGGCTGTGGGTGAGGCGGGAGCTGGCATGTGACTCATCTGGGCTGCAGGGGGGTAGGAGTAGGTGCACAGCTCAGCTGGGCTGCAGGGGGGTGGGCAGCAGCTCAGCTGGACTACAGGGGAAGCCAAGAAGCCTATGGGGGGGCAGGGCGGGGAAGCCAGCAGCATCAGGGCCAGAAATGACCTCCACGGTCCAAAAAATCCCTCACCCAGGACGAGTTAGGTCCCAAGGGTGCCAGACCAGGGAGGTCCAACCAGGACGAGTTAGGTCCCAAGGGTGCCAGATCAGGGAGGTCCAACCTGCACTATCACTTTTATCAACCAAACTTGTAATTTCATCAAAAATATCAAATTAATTTGATACAATCAATTTCCCACAAACGTATATTGATAGGCATTAATTATATTTCCCTCCTTTAATTATTTTTTAACTGAATCCAATATTAGTTGCTCCATTATTTTGCCAAGGATGAATAGCAGATCAATAGGCTTAAAATGATCCAGGTCAACTTGTTCGCCCTTTTTAAATACTGGCACAACTTTAGCTTTCTTCCAGTCTTCTGGCACATCTCCATGTTCCAAGACTTATTGAATATCAACATTAATGGTCAGTTGAAACAGTGCAACACAGAAAAGCACTTTCCTTTGCAATTAATACTTCATTACAGTTAATTATGTATCCAAGTAAAAGCAGAGGGCTTTTTTATTCTCCCGCATCCTATGAGACTCTATTATTTCCATAATACTTCAGCTCTTTTATTTTAAAGTATACTTTAAAATCAAAGACAGATTTTAATTAACTAAGCCTGCCATAACTTCTACATACATAGAAATGTTTTATAAAATGACTATATTCTATACCGAAAAATTATCTGTCTCATCACACTTCTCATGACTACAGTATTTTTCTGTAAGTACAGGCCTGGACCACCCAAATACATAAATATTTTCCAGTGTCCTCCATTTATATCCTATCCATTTGAATAATAAATCATGATATATACATGTTCTATACTTCAGTACTCTAAGTCCTCAATATCCATTATTGCTCAGTCGGACATAGAAGCTCTACAACAATTTCAAATAAGACCATTAAGTTACTGACATTGAAAACGTAGGTTCTCATCACTCTTACTTTAATTTATTAGGTCAGAATTGAAAGAGGTTGCAAATTTAGTTGGTGTAAATTAGACATGGTAAATGACAGCCTAAACATATTAAATTACAATTGGTTTGTTATGTGTCTAGTATGAATTCTGTAATAGCATCTTAATAATATTTTGTTAACCCCATAAGTAAAAGGCATTTTACAGTAAAAAAGGTAGAAAAATTTTCTGGAGTTTTCAATCTAAAGTTAGCTGTGAAGATAAAACAATCTGACAGACAGGCAGACTGGTGTAGGACCGCTGAATTCAAGAGGTGAGATTAGCATGTGAATTCAAGAAAGGGAATGAGTAAAGTAGAAGAACAAAACTTCCACAGATATATTTCATTTACCAAGAGCTGATAGCCCAGATTTTCAAAGCTATTTAAGTGCTGCTACATTCAGCATTGCAACCCTTACCCAATTTAGGAGCCTATTTCTCATTTCAAGAGATTTAGGCAGTTCGGTGACAATCAATAGGATTTAGGCTCCTAATTGCCTAAATTCCTTTGGAACGCTAGATTTAGACTCTTAAATCAGTTAAGCATTACAATGCTGAGTGCAGCAGTGCCTAAATCATTTAAAAATCTGCATGAACAGTCCTACTTCAGTGAAAAACGCTATGTATTTTGATGACCACAAGCACACAAGACTCATTCAAAAGATTATAGCTCCAGTAGCACAATGTTCCTTCACAGTTCACACTAGGACACTGATGTACAGTAGTCTTCTCAATGAGAAAACTTCTACTCAAAGTATCACCAACAAACACCGTTTTCTACAGAACCTGGCTACTTCCTTTAGTTATCCCATCAAATTATAGCCTACTTTTCAAATTGTGACATCATGAAATAAATGTTAATACAGGATCACAGAACTTTAATTATTCTAAAAATTTAAGTTAAATGGAAACTTTCCCTTTGTACTATTTTACAAACAAGTGTAACAAAAACAAAGATAAGATTACTCTGAAAAAGTTATTAATTTTCACGAGTTTTAAAAACTACTTACCTGATGTATATCATCTTACATGGTGTTCAATATTATTAAAAACAGCATTATGATTTAAGCAGTTTAATTGAACAGTTTCAAAATATATTTTTTAGTGTATCAGGAAAACTTAAATGTATCCATACTAAATCAATAAGTAAATAAATACCTATGAGGTGTTTGTATCTACTTAAATGAAATGAAATGTTTAGTTTCTCACTCATCAGAAGTACTTCAGCTAAAATTTTGGTATCTCTGTATCATAACTATTCAATGTATTTCTTCTGTGTTTTTAAGCAACTATCTACTCACATGATTACATAGCTATAATAGTAATTATTGTGACAATCATAGTAAAACTTAATGCTTTAATTTCAAAACTGTAAACAATTTAGGCAATGAATACATGCTTTACACATTCTTGCATATATAGTATTGTCCTATACACATCTGACATTTAAAATTATCTTCCACACTTGTATCTGAAATGTTATTTGGAGTGTAAGAAATTAAAGAATTCATTACTTACTTGCAATAGTTCTCTGAAGATATATATGCCAATGGTTTACCATTCTAGGGTTCTGTGGGACTGCACACAGTTCTGGCCGTAGCCCTCCCAGAGAGATCTAAGCTGTTGTACACAGAGACATCATCTCACAATACTTGGGCACTGTGTTATTAAGTACTTGGGCAGTCCCTAGTGTTCCAACAGTTAGTTCTTTTCAATTATGAGAAAAAATACTCCCTTAAAAGCAAATTTAAAATTTAAAGACATTAGGAAAGTTACAGATCCTCAGTTTTACATGGAGTAGAATGAATTAATTACATTCAATGAACATGCAGGTCTTCAGAAAATAATTTAAAGGTAATTATCTCTTTTCTAAAGATATAATCTCAGAGGACTTCTCACTCTAAAAAGCTCCATGTTTCTAACAGAAAGCTGTAATAGAATGTAGGAAGCAAGAGAAAGCTGTCAAACTGCCTGAACTAGTAACATTAACTTAAATACAGTTAATATTAGTTATGCAGACTATAAAGAGGTCTTGGCCTTACAATCTCTAGAAAGTAATTTGAGAAGCAAGCTACCCTATTCCAGGCAGCTGAAGAAATGACCATAACAGATGCTGGGTGAGAAGATGGTTCTAGGGAACAGTGGCTGGTAGACAGACATTACAGGAAAACCCAGCCCAGATTAAGAGGTCTGGGACCAGTAGCCATGTAAACTGGATGCAGCTAAGACTCCTCTCTCCCCCAGATAGTTATTTGGGGTAGTGATACCCACTTGGAAAGGGTCAATGGAGTGGTCAGATGGGGGGAAGCTCCAAGCACAATAAGGTAGAGCTTCCTCAGAGGAAGACTTTGCCACAAAAAGTCCCAAAAGGAGAACCATGTTACACTTTGGACTAAAAGGGAAAGTACTGAAGCCAGCAAGGCCAGGATTTGAACCACTCAGCCCCAGGAAGGAAGACTGTGGGGCTCTGGATAGGGATGTCAGCAACTGCTTCAGTAATCAACTATCTGATAAGTTTAGGCTTATCAGGTAGTCCAGTCACTACTCGACTACTCACTCCCCCACCCCTTGCTGCCTCTGTATCAAAGGCAGCAAAGAGGGAGGGAGCAGGAGCTAGTGCTGAGGGAGCCAGCTTAAAAGCTGGTTCCCCACAACACTGTCTCCACGGTGCAGGTAGGGGAGGCAGAGCACAGTAGCCCCAGAGCTGGCATGAGCCGGGACTGCTTAGTCCTGGCTTGCACTGCCCATGGGAGCTAACCCTGCTGCAGCTCTGCATTTTAAATGTAGTAAGAGCCGGGCTGCTTGCGCACTCGGCTCCTACTACATTTAAACTGCAGACCTGTGGTGGGGGTAGCAAGTGTCCCCCCTTATTGACTAATCAAGTATTCAATGGAATTTCCATCGACTACTTGATTAGCTAATTAACCGCTAATAACATCCCTAGCTCTGGAACTAGGGGCAGGTTAAAGGAAACTAAACTATGCTTAATAGTCCTAGAGAAGGAGTAGAAATTATATTTCAATTTCTTAGGTATGAGCGGATTATTTCCAAGAATACGATGAGCAACTGAGATAGGGGACTCCTGAGAAATGGCATTCTGGAAGAGGCTGCAGGGAAACTGCACTCCTCCAACATATTACATAAGCGCACACGCACACACACACACACACACAGGATGTTACTGTGAAATATAGTTTTGCACAAACATGGGTTAGATAGGATTCAGATAAACTATTACTTTTGCAGCTATGAAATAGGGGCTTGTTCTTGATTTTGGCAAGAGGAAGACACAGGACCATCTCTTCAGATTCAAATCTGGAATCTGATTAAGTGGTGTGATGAGTATGAATCAGTGACAGAGGCAGGTACTATTGACATTTTCAATTTACGTGATAAACAGTCCATCCTTGAAGAAAGCAAGTCGAAGGAATCTTTCCTGGGTTGGAAATGTAACAGGAGTCAGGTTCTAGCAATGTGAGAAGAGATTCAGAGAGATTCTTCAGACGCACTCTAGCAAATAGGCCAGACAGGTAGACAGTCCAGATGTACAGAGAAATACCTATCTAATCCAGGAGAAATTAAGAGGCTGGGACAGAACAGTCCTGAAGTGGGAAACACTAAGAATAGCCAAACTCAGTAGAAAGCTTAATTTTATATTTAAACTAGCAGATGTACCCAGTGTTGCTAAGGTCCCTGTTTTTTCGAGGGGGGGGGAGGGGCGCAGAAATGCAGGACTTGGTATGGCAGAGTAGAGGGGGTCAGTAGTGTGGCCTCTCCCCTATGGTCACTATGCAGTGTAACTGTCCCTCTTAGCAGCTCCCTCCCTTTCCATGTTATGGAAAACAATACCATTCCAGGCAGATCCCATTTGTCTGGCACAACCAAACCCTGACCTTGCTCTAAGTTAGAATAAGAGGAAGCTGAATTCTAAATTTGGTGGTCTTAGCTCTCACCAGTTAGGAGGAGTTCTTAAACAAATGGACTCTCAAATGATTGGGCAGACAGACGCACATTTCTGAAGTATATAGATTTCTTCAATGCTAAAGTGGTCTGAAAAATGTGGGAGATATATTATAACCTCAACCAAAGTAAATTTGCATGCACTTTATACAGACAATTCACAGTTTTATTTATACATATATAAAAACAATCACATGCTGTTTTGTTTATACTCATATATTATAGTTTTCAGCTGAGGCTACAGGCCTCATACAAATTACAGTAAAACCTGTGTTATCCAACACGCTCGGGGATTAGGGCATTCCGGTTATCTAAAAATTCTGGTTATCTGAGGGTCCCATCAACCTAGGAAAAGTCAATGGACAATAACAGTAAAACTCAAGTGTTTAATATTGGTAGTTTAGTAGTGTGAGGCAGTTAGTCTGACATTTCTATTTTGAGTGAAAGATTATTAGTACTTCTTAAATAAAAAAAGTAAACCAATCATGGTAAACCAAGCCAGGCCTGTGCGCCTGAAGATGTGACAGTATTGTGGCTGGGGTCAATGCCAGTTAATTTTTCTGGTTAACAGACTCCCAGATAACAAAGGTTTCACTGTATTAAAACAAATATTGCCTCTGAGTTTGGAGAAGAAGTGTGGTTCAATAAGGACTGGGTCTCTCTGGGCATAGGTGGCTGAGCGAGTAGTGAAATTCAATGGGACTGTGGCTCCCTAGGGCAGGGAACAGAGGTGTGCAGTGAGATTCAGTGGTGATGAGGGCGTCTCTGCTTCAGGTACAGTTAGAGTCAGTGTAGTTGGGATCTCTCTTGGGGATGGCAATAAAGTAACAATGGGGTTGAGGATTTAGTAACAGTGGGATTGAGGGTCTTGGGGGTTGTGATGCAGTGACTGTCAGAGGGTTTGGGCGTACCTCTCTGTGGTTTGGATGTAGTGACAATGGGATTGGAGGTCTACACGGATAGGGTCTGAGGTACAATCAGGGGATGGCAGTGTCTCTGGGATTTAGGGTCTCTATGGAACCCTGGAGATAGGTGACTGAGACCATAGTGATAGCTTGTACGGATGGGGTGGGTGGGGGGTTCTCTTCAGGGGTAGGGTGCAATGACAGTGGGAACGGGCCTCTGTGAATAGGGATGGGGTACAGTAACAGTGGGATTTGGAGTCCCTGTCTGGGGGTGGGAGTGCAATAATGGTAGAGGTGCCATGACAGTGGAGTTGGGCATTCCTTTCTAGGAGTGGCTAGGAGTGGAGGTGCAGTGACAGTTGGGGGTCTCTCTCTGGGTGTGGGTGTGCCCTAACAATGGAGGTGGGGGATATCTGAAGGAGGGTTTATAGTCATACTCTGTGGGGACTGGAAGGTCTCAGTGAGCTTCCAGGACCTATCATTGCTGCTGTCCCACCATGCCCTCCCACCCCTGTACCTCCCTGTTGGCCCAGCTCCAAGCCTATCCCTAACGAAGTGCTGAGCAGCTAGGGCAGGGTACTTGACCATTCCCTACTCCAGAGCTGCTACGTGCCACTCCTCAGACTCCTGCAGTTTCCAGCCCCAGGCTTGGCTTAGTTCCATTCCCTCAGGGACACCATGCCCACTTGTGATGGCATACTGGCCTATATATGGCCAGCGCCTGCCCACGGGGGAGTGGAGCCCATAGCACTGTAGGAAGTAGCAACTCAAAGTAAGGCTCTGTGCTCCTTAATGACCCTTTGAGCCTTCAGCATTTTGCTCCTGGGTTTCATCCCCTACTCCCACATACTTTAAGCCCTGCTTTCCTTAACATTGCAAGCCAGCGTGAGGAATGGGATCATTATGGACTCCAGAGGACAGGAGCAGAGCGGGGAGCTATGTGTAAAACTACACACTTTAGAGACAGCTTATTTGAAAGGCCTGCAAAAAGGTAGATAAGTTTCTTCGTCAGTGGCACCACAATGATACTGCTGGAAGGACCTTTTTGCTCTTATCTCTTCTGGCCAGTTGGGCTGGGTGAGAGAGAGAGGCAAATGCAGAACCTCAAAGTCAGCTCTCAGCAAGTAAATGAAGGAGCCATTTTTCAAATAAATATTTGCCATTTTTAAAAGTATTCTGCATTTATTTGTAAACTAAAGGATATTCTGAAATATTATTAAAGCAGACACAGATGTTCACTTTGAAAACTGGTGCATAGCAAGCTGTGAAGAGTATATTCAATAAATGCTTTCACTTAACTTTTCATAATCTTTTATGACTTGAGTCACACTATAAGAACACTAGAGGGCATCACTGCACCCAAAAATACCTTCTTGCTAATAATAAGTTACAAGAGGCTGACCACTACAGAGTTAAATTTCAGATAACTATCCCAACTAATCAAACAGAACTACCAACACGTGCCCAGGTACTCCAACTGAAGGTATGCTGATTAAAACTCACTTCTCAGCTCATCTGAGCTATTACAAGACAAACTGTCAGATATTTCATTCGTGCATAGTATCACTCATACATATCATGGACCACTTTACAACTGATTACAGTGTAACTCTATGAAATATATTTGAGTTACAATATCTCAAACAATTAGTTCTGTGGATATAGTGGAAACACAATTCTTAAAATTACTAACTTTCTGAAACAATGAAAAGTGAGGGGGAGGGAATATTAGAAGTCTGACGCCAAGGAGGACATACATTATGAGATCTAAAGAGGCCTGCAAAATAGTTTGGAATAGAGAGGAAAGGAGAGAGAGAGAGAGAGAGAGAAGTATCTACTGCTCACTGTTGTGAAACAAAGGAAGAAGAGAAAAACATCTCAGTTGAGATTATAGCCATTCATAGGACATTATTTCTGCCTCTAGTAAATTCACCTTTGGGTGATAAGGTGTTATTATAAAGCCTGTAGCGGGAGTGGAGAGACTTGCGTGTCTAATCATTCTCACAATCTAAAAGGAAGACTGGATGCAAAAATATGTTGATTTTAAAAAGATAATATCAAGAAAGGGAGAAACTACAGACTTTCGGCTGAACAAGAACATTCAGAGGACAGAACAACTTCCCGGCTGAACTTAAATGATCAAGACCCAATTAAAAAAATGTGCCAAGACAAGCCTATTAGGAAAGTATAATGTATAGTAAATCTTTACAGGGTTAAAAATAATGTTGCAATTTACTATTCCCTTTAAGATTTATAAATGGACAATTGGCCTGTTAAATTTTTGATAGACTGCTTTCTTCCTAGAGATCTGGGCATTAATATTTATATGTTCCAATAGCAGCAGAATAGATGTAGCAAAGATATACTTTTAAGAATTAGTGGACTGATTAGGAAATTTGGAAAATGCATGGTAATTTAAACTTGTTAGTGTGTGGGGACAAGAACAGAGAAAGAGAGAAAATGCACTTGGTTGTGCCCAGGAACAACCTGGTAACAGTACTGACTGGAACACAGTACTGAGTATAAATCAGAAGTCTAGCGAAATGAGCTAGTAGTGTCAAGTCTGAGATGCTGGTAGTGAGGAACTGGAGAAAATAATTTAGAATACATCAGGGACAGAGGGAAGGAGGAATGTGAACAGGACCGCTGATGGAGTAGGAGTGGTAGGAGGAGGGGAAAGCAAAGTGGACAACTGCCCTGGGCCCTTTAAATCACTACCAGAGTGCCACATAGTGTGCTCCAGGTAGCTTTTTATGGCTGCCTGCAGAGGCAGGGCGCAGCATGCTCCAGGCAGCACTGCGGGAAGGGCCATGCCATGATCCGGGACAGGTTAAGTGCCAACTGTTCCCGCCCTGCCCCACTCCTTTTAGGAGTGTGGAGCCTCCCTCCCCACCTTGACCAGGCTGAATGTGAAAGAGGCGTGGCTAAGGCAGAAACAGAATTAAAGGAGGGCAAGGTAATTAATGGAAATCAACATGGGTTTATGGAAAATAGATCCTGTCAAACTAACATCATCTTTTTTTGATGAGGTTACAAGTTTGGTTGATAAAGATTATACAGCAGGGATGGGCAATAATTTTTGATGCGGGGTCTCTCCAAGATTTTGGAAAGTGGTGAAGGGCCGCACTCTTCTATTATATTAATGGAGATGAGGGGTCTGGGATGGAGGTTGGGTGCAGAAGGGAGCTTGCGGTAAGGGACTGGGGTGCAGGAGAGAGACTGGAGACTGGGAGGGAGTTCGGGGGAAGGAGGCAGTTCTGACCTAGGGCAGGGGACTACAGTGCAGGGGTTTGGGATGTGACCTAGGTTGGAGTGGATTGTGATCTGAGGCAGGAAATTGGGGTGCCAGATCTGGGAGGGGGTATGAGTGTAAGAGGGGGACAGACGGTTTGGGAATGTTGAGTGGGGGGGAGGGCAGAGAGCTGGGTCAGGAAAGGGCTGGGGTGCCAGAAGCAGGCTGTGGCCAAGAGACTTAGGATATGTCTACACTACAGCACTAACTCGAACTAACTTAATTCGAATGCGTTAATTCGAACTAAGCTAATTCGAACTAGTGCATCTAGACCTAAAAACTAGTTCGAATTAGCATTTTGCTAATTCGAACTAGCATGTCCACATTGAGTGGACCCTGAACTGAGGTTAAGGATGGCCGGAAGCAGTGCCGGCACGGCATCAGATTAGGACTTAGAGCGTGGAGCTGCTGTCTCAGGCTAGCCGAGGGCTGTGCTTAAAGAGACCCGACCCCCACCCCGGACAGACAGTTCTCAAGGGTTCCCCGCTTGCTTGTCTACCTCAATGGAGGACAGCAAAGCAGTCCTGGCTTGGAGTGCCCTGAGTGCCCACACTTGGCACATCACAGCACTCGGCCATCAGCCCGGCTGCACTTGCCGCAGCGTGCCATCTGGGGGGGGCCAATCAGGGGGCTGCAGGAGAGCTTCCACCCCGAGGAACCCGCAGAGCCACCCCAGTCCTCCCCATTGGGGGCTCGTGCCCCATTCTTCCCTCACCTCCTTCCACTTACCCCTCCCTAGCCCCCCTTCCTGATGTACAAAATAAAGGACACATGTTCAAAAATAGAAACTCTCTTTATTTAACAAAATGGGGGGGAGGGTTAACCTCTGGGGAGACTGGGAAAAGGAGGTGGGAGAGGGGAAGAGAGAGGCTTGGAGAGGGGAGGGCAACTAAAATGATCAGGGGTTAGAACAGGTCCCATATGAAGAGAGACTAAAGAGACTGGGACTTTTCAGCTTAGAAAAGAGGATACTGAGGGGGGATATGATAGAGATCTATAAAAGCATGTGTGGTGTGGAGAGGGTGCATAAAGCAAAGTTCTTCATTAGTTCCCATAATAGAAGGACTAGAGGACACCAAAGGAAATGAATGGGGTATCAGGCTTCAACTAATAAAAGAAAGTTCTTCTTCACAAAGCAAATAGTCAACCTGTGGAACTCCTTGCTGCAGGAAGCTGTGAAGGCTAGAACTATAACAGAGTTTAAAGAGAATTTAGATAAATTCATGGAGGCTGGGTCCATGGAGTGGTATTAGCCAGGGGGTAGAAATGGTGTCCCTGGCCTCTGTTTGTGGAAGGCTGGAGATGGATAGCACAAGACAAATGGCTTGGTCATTGTTTCAGTCCATCTCCTCCAGGGTTTCTAGTGTTGGATGCTGTCGGCAGACAGGCTACTTGGCTAGATGGACCTTTGGTCTGACCCAGTATGGCCATTCTAAGCTCAGGGCTCAGGGTCAGGGGTCTCACTGGACCACCCTGATTTTCATGCAAACCTGCTCCTGGGTGGCCAGGCTGGCAGCTATCCTGCCCTAGACGGCCACTTTCCTGTGCCTAGTGCGGAGGTCGTGGATGAGGTCCACGATGACCGCACTAGACCAGGTGGAGGGATGGGTGGCAGCGGGTGGCTGGCTCAAGCTGTGCCAGGTGCAGGGTCTGCTGGCTGGGTGCTGGCAGGCTTGCACCTGGCATGGGCACCATAGCCAGCCCGTGCCCCTTTAAGGGCTCCGGGGCTGGGAGGGGGGCAGAAGAATTTCCCTGGTGGTGCCCAGAGTGGCCACCAGGGCAAGCTGGGGAGTTTGAATTAAGTGGCTACACAGCCCTTAATTCGAACTACTTAATTTGAACTAGGCGTTAGTCCTCGTGGAATGAGGTTTACCTAGTTCGAATTAAGCGCTCCGCTAGTTTGAATTAAGTTCGAACTAGCGGTTTGCTAGTGTAGCGCCTATCAAAGTTAATTCGAACTAACGTCTGTTAGTTTGAATTAACTTTGTAGTGTAGACATACCCCCACTTACTTGTCAGCTGCTAAACTAGCCTGCCTGCCTGCAGAGTTTAAAATGTTTCCCAGACAGCCTGCCTGCCTGGCCATATGCTTCATGAATAACTGATCCCAGGAGAGGGAGCGTTCTTCTTCTTAGCTGCCTGTTATTCTAACAAGCAGCTCCCATTGGCAGTTTTCTGCCAGAAACTGGCCAATGGGAATGTGCTGGGGGTAGGGTGGCTCCTAAAACTTCCCCCTCCCATCCAGTTTTAAAACAGAAACAGAGCCATGCAGTTTCATTTCTGCATGGCGTGCAGGTCTGCGGGGCAATCTGGGGCTCCCCGCTGCCTCCATGGGCCAGATCCGGTGTCTTGGCGGGCTGGATGCAGCCTGCAGGCCCGTATTTTGCCCAGGCCTTTTATAGTATATGTAATATATTTTAGAGTATATGTAATATATTTAGATGTCAGTAAAGCATTTGACTTGGTACTGTATGCCACTTTGTTTATAAACCTAGATCAATATAACAGTAACATGGTACACATTAAATGGATTGAAAACTA
The DNA here is from genome assembly GCF_049634645.1 of Pelodiscus sinensis. NCBI lineage: Eukaryota > Metazoa > Chordata > Testudines > Trionychidae > Pelodiscus > Pelodiscus sinensis. The sequence goes on from NC_134718.1 coordinate 42,522,667, forward strand.
ATTAATAGATCTCAAAATTTAACTGTAGGTATGAAATAATCTTTTAATGAGTATGTTTCCAGTGGCGTACTGCAGTTCTTGGCCCTACAGTACTATGTGTCTCCATCAATGACATGGAAGAAAACTCAAAGTCATCACTGACAAAGCTTGCAGATGACATAAAAATTTGGGGATGGTGAATAATGAAGTTATTTCTGATACAGAGTACTCTACATCATTTGATAAATTGGCCACAAGCAAAAAATACAATTTTAATATGGCTAAATGTAAATGTATGCCTCTGGGAACAAAGAATGTAGGACATAATTACAGGGGATGGGGGACTAAAGCCTGGGAAATTGTGACTGAAAAAGATCTGGGGTTCGACCGTGGTTCGACAGTTGAACATGAGCTCCTAGTGTGATGCTGTGGTCAAAAGAGCCAATGCAATCTTGGGATTCATGAAGAGGGGAATCTTGAACAGAAGCAGAGAGGTTATTTTACCTCTATATATAACACGGATGCAAACACTGCTGGAATAGCGGGTTCATTTCTGATGTCCACAATTCAAGGAGAATGTTGATAAACTGGAGAGGGTTCAGAGAAGAGCCCAAGACTAACTCAAGGATTAGAAAAAAATCCTTAGAGTGATAGACTTAAGGAGTTCAATATATTTATGTTAACAAAGAGAAGGTTCAAGGGTGATCTGATTATAGTCTATAAGTATTTATTACAGAAAACAAATATTTAATAATGGGCTATTAAGTCTAGTAGAGAAAGGCATAACACAACCAAATGGCTGGATGTGAAAGCTAGAAAAATTTAGACCGGAAAATATGGCATAAGTTCTGAATAGAGAGAGAAATTAATCATTGGAACAATTTACAAAGGGTCACTGTGGATTTTCTCTCTCTGACAATTTTTACACCAGGATCTTTGTAAATTATCTGTCCTAGAAACTCTTTTGGGGGAGTTCTATGGCCTATGCGATACAGGAGGTCAAACTAGATGGTCACAATGACTACGAATCTACGAACTACAGAGGGGTCACTTCCATCTTTAGTAGAGCTGCAAGGGGAGTTGGCAAGATAGCACCTTTCCATTAGCAATACCCTGCCTTCCACCACCCTTCCCTTCATCCCTAGGAGGGGCTAAAAATTTCAAACCCGCTAGTTGCATTGTCAAAGAGGACTTCCGTTTCCTGATTACACAAGATGTATGAAGCAACTCAAAACTTGCATACACATATTCCTCCTAGTGCACTGACAATCATTTATTTAGTGCCAATCAGTTACATCTATGTAAACACAGTGAAGATAATGGGGATTGCATACATCTGAACACTCTGAAGATGAATGAATTGTGCCTATGTAACAGAAAAGATAAGTTGGGCTGTAAGGGATGTATGATGTGACTTTAGAACAGGGATGGGGAACCTAAGACCTGGGGACCAGATGCAGACCCTTGCCTGAATCCAGCCTCCGAGGCTCAGAGTTCTCCTCTACCACCCAGCATTGTGAAGCCCACGCTGACCCTCCAGCCTCTCCCTCCTCCTCCCCATCGCCCCACTGTGGGGCTGGAGCAAAATGTACTAGCCTGGTGTGTGAGGGGAATATGGGGAGAGTCTTTCTCCTTCTCTGTCAAGGGCTATGTCAGTGAGAATTTGGGGTTTTGTTGTTGTTTTGCTTCTCACTTGTGTGTGACCCCGACTGATTTTTCTGTGGGTCAGCGGCCCCCAAGCCAAAAAAGGTTTCCTTCTCCTGCTTTAGAGAATCTGGGGATGTAAATGCCCATTAAAAAAATCAACCAGTTAAACAAAATGTTTAACTGGTTAACCGTGGAGGGCTGGAGTCCTGTGGGTGGGGGCCTTGCTCTGGCTGATCCAGCCTGGATGCACCACAGGTGAGGGGCTTGCTCCTGCCTGCCTTACTGCACCACAGTCAGGAGTTGATCCAGCTGGGCCAGGGCCACCACTGAACTGGTTATCAAGTAAGCATGCTGGTAAGGCTAATGCTTACCAGTTAACCAATTAACTTTTACATCCTTAATAGGGATGTAGGACTGGAAGGAACCTTGAGAAAGCAAGTCCAAGACTTCTTATTGTTGAATCCATACCAATTCACCCATTTGTCAAGATCATTTTGAATTCTAATTCTGTCCTTCAAAATGTCTGCAACTCGTAAAATAGCGTTCCAGGGTGGACAGTTAGTAAAACATCACTTTTTCAAAACTCACACTGATAACTTTTGATACAGAAGTCACAAAAAGGAACTCCACAGTGACATTTTGCAGTCATTTTCAAAGTGAAATTTTAAAAAGCAAGCCCTTATTTAACACAGTGCATGTTCAATATGGTATTTTCTTGTGTCAGTCATTTCTCCTGATGTGAAAAAATTTTTTATGAAAGCTACAGAGGTTCATCAGGACTCTCTACACCTCTAGATGTACATAACAAAAAATGTCCAAATAGATTTGTATAAACTACAGATGCTTCTCATGAGAGAAAAAGCTGAAGTTTCACTTTGAGAAAGCTATAAAATAAAGCTATTTAGGCCCCATCTTGTACTGTGATTTCAATGGGGCCCAGTGCAGACACAATAATATGCCCTAACAGAGGCCCATTCAATCACAGTGCAGGACCAAGGCCCTAGAATGGAAATGCCATCTCAAACACAAATGTAGTGTCACTAATGCAATACTGTATCACACGTTAAATTTGAACACCAATTCCACAGGAAACACTGCAATTTCCTTTGTCCTATAATATACAAAGATATTCTGTGTTTACATAAACTGCAAACTTTGTGTTATTTTTTCCATTAAGTAATTTTATGTAGTTTGCTGCATACACCCTTAAAATGCTTCATAAAATAATGACCAGCTGTTTCCTGTAATTCAACTAAAGTTATTCTAATAAGTACATTTCTTAATACCTAACCAAACTTTCTACTACCACACACTACCTATGGGCCCAATTCTGCCATCCTTATTTATAAATACATGTCACTATTCTTTTAAAAGATCACATTATATACCAAAACAATGCAGAACTCAAGCTAAGGCCAAATCACAAAAATGATTTTATTAATTTTAGCTTAGTCGTTATGCTTTACTTGCCTTGTTTTCCTGTATGTGCAATTTCTGTGAATTGTTCTCACTAATAGTATCCTGTTTCTATGAGCAGGAAAGGGCTGAGTACAGTTTGTTAGTTAACATTACTTCCTATAACCAGGGTCAATATTCTGTAGTAGTGACACTACAGCAGACATTGTTCACTATGGATAAGTAATGTATCACGCTGATGGCTGTTAATGGACATCCTCTGCAGCGAAACATGAACTGATAATCAGTAAACCCAGATTTGCAATAGACTTCCTCCTTCCTGTTTTTACATTGCTGACCAAGGAGATGTCTCTTCCTGCTAAGCTTTTGTACTACTTAGTGATGTATGAAATGAGAAACTGAAAAACAAGTGCTGCACTATTTTTTTAATTTCCTGCTGTATTGGTGCACCATAAAAGACACTAGAAAAAATTCTGCTCCTGTGGAGTTCCCCCTAATTTCAGCAGTAGCTACATAAATGTAACCAGAAACAAAGTTTGTCCCTGGTGCTAAATACGTATGTTCACATAATGCAATTAACTGGGAAGATCTCATAATCACAGACAATAGAAAGCAAAGTCCATAAGGCAACATTTTCACCAGTGTGTTCCACAGACTACAACCCAAACCACATTCAATAGCAGAAGTAATGGATTTATGCAGAAATAAAAGTTTGCATGTCTAGGAGGGATTTAAAGGGTTAATAAATATATGTTAGTTACACATACATACACACACAGCAATGATACATCACAAAACCAATGATATATCCGAGACACATTGATGATATTTTCATCCTTTGGACAGACAGCTTAAATGCCTTCATAAGACTTTCACCACAACTTCAACAACCATCACATATCCATTATACTCTCTGTGGAACACTCCCACACTAGCATCAACTTCCTGGACACCATGACACAGAAACAATCATATACAATAAACCCCAGGATCACACACTTTCCTTCACAGATCCAGTAACTACACCAAACACACCAAGAAATCTATTACCTACAGCCAGACACTCAGATATCACAGAATATGGTCTGAGGAAAAGTCTGGGATATGCACCTTAACACACTTAATAACCATCTTCCCCAAACAAGGACACTCCACCAAAGAAATAGACTGCATTATGGAACAAGCCTCCCAAATACCTCAACAGAACCTGCTTCACTATAAAAATGAAAGCCTTTCAACCACACACTCCAATGTCATCTCTCTCCCCACACTGGAACCCATATGGGGTATCATCAAGCAACCACAATCATCACTCAACGGGGATCCCATCCTGAAATAAGTCTTTCCTGAAGCCTCTCTTCTTGCTTTCAAGCAACCCTCAACTTCTCCAAGCTCATCATCAAAAGCAATCTCCTACAACCAGGACACACAAACTCAAAACAGCACCAGACGCTGCCAGAATAACAGATGCAAAACTTGTAGACATATCTCCACTTCTACAATGATCAACACTCCTCATGACACACATTTTAATATCTGTGGAACCAATGGCTGCCTCTCACACAATATGGTGTACCTCATCCAGTGCCCTAAATGCCCCAGGAATAACTATATGGGTGAAACCTGGCAATTACTACTCTCTGGGATCAACTCACTCATCCTCAAAAGAAACCTGCACAACACTTTCAAAAGATGAGCCTGGGAACTTAAATTCCTCACTTTGCTAAACAGTAACAACCATGGATTGATTAGAGACAGTGGATTTATGCCTTATTACAACAATCTGTAACCCGCTAATCTCCTTTTTTTGACCTATGACAGCAAAGATGTCAATTTAAATGGCCCCTTACAGCAATGGTTTTCAAACTCTTTTTCTCATGACCCAGTTGAAGAAAACTGTTGATGCCCATGACCCAACATAATTTGACTAAAGTGTGGGCTCCAGGGTGGGATTGAGGAGGACAGCTTCAGTTTGGAGCAGGGTTGGGGCAGGAGGGGCTTACCTCAAGCGGGTCCTGGTCAGTGTTGCAGCAGGAGTGCAAAGGCAGGTTTCCTGCCTGTCCTGGCACTGCACACACTGTCAGCAGCAGGTTCTAGCCAATGGGAGGCTAGTGCTCAGGACAGGATCAGTGTGCCAAGTGCTGTGTGCTCTTCAGCCCTCTGCTCTCATCTAGGAGCTGGGCCTTCTGTTGGCTGCTTCTAAGGTGCAGGGCAGTCTGCAGTGCCAGGACAGGCAGGAAGGCTGCCTTAGCACCCCCACAGATCACCCTGCAGCAACAAGACTCAGTGCTTGACATTCTGCAACCACATACTGGGTTGTGACTGTAATTGGAGAACCAATGCCTTACAATATACGCTAACTATTTATGCTAAACAATCTGTTTCACCTTGCAATTTTGTTGTGATACTAAGATTATCTTTCCCAGACCAGAAAAGAGCTCTGCAGGACTCAAAAGCTTCTATCTTATCAACGGAAGTTGGTCCAATAAAAGATATTACCCCGCCCACCTTGCCTCTCTAAAGCAACATGGCTAATACACATTCTTCTTCACAGTCAAGCTATTTGTAGGAAAGTTTATATTCCATGATGTAAACTCATAGCCATCTATTGCCATAACAATGCTGAAATTGTCACAGGTGTCCAATATATTTGTTTGTTTTTTAAAATATGTGTCTATAAAATATTTAATAGATTAGAATGTTGAAATGTCTCATGTGACATTCCCCATTATAAATAGTTACTAGAGCACATACATTTAGATATCTCTGTAATCTGTGAGGACTACAATATCTGCAGTCACAGGGATTAGTGAGCAGGTAATATTCCCACTTGTCCTAAAATATAATCCCAGCGTCCTGTGTAAGGTCGAAACTTTTCTTGAATTATGCCCATACTGTCAAACAAATGAATAATAAACAAGTCACCGCCTTCACGGCAGGCTCTTAGAGCAGTTCAACCTACCTCATTGCTCCTCTACCTCAAACTCCAGATTTTTCCATCAGGGCACCAGAGCTCTAAAATTTGTTTCCTTCCTTATTAGTCCCTTAGCTGGAGTATCTTAGTTCCCTCCAGACTTTATCTTACTCGCAAAGGCTGGAAGGATTTCAGCCTGCATCCAACATAGACTATTAACTCCTTCCTGGGTAGGACATAATTGAAGAAGTAACTCATTGGGAGAAGGAAGCAAAACCAAAGAGAAATGCAGAGCATCAGTGTGAATGTGTGGTCAAGCACTCTTGTCAGAGGTTTATGGTGACAAAAATTAGGGTTAGATTTTTTTCAGATACAGGCAGCCAGTAGCCATAAAGCAACCTACTGAGCCAGAACAGGCCATGTATTACAATACAATATAATTTGATTACTTTCTGCAGCAGTCAGAACTGCTTTTTGGAAGGACTCAGAATTCATCTGAAGAAGTGACTTGTCCCGAATGAGGGAATTTGCCAGACCAACGGAGGTCCCTTGTCACTGGCTCCTCAGTCCATTGCCACTCTCCGCTGATGGCTCCTTTGGCCCAGCCGGGCTGGCTGCTGGCTGGCGCTGCCCTCAGCCCCAGCAGCCGAGCTACCTCAGCCCTGCTGCCGGCTGGGCTTCCAAGGCCCCAGCCCTGTTGCCAGACAGCACGCAGCCCCAACTGGGCTGCCACAGCACCAGCTCCTCTGCTGGGCAGCACATGGCCCTGGCCAGGCTGCCACAGCCCCAGCCAGGTTGTCACAGCCCCAGCTTCACAGCCAAGCTTCCCCTGGTAGGCTGCCGTGTGTCAGTCCCACTGCTGTGCTGCCACAACTCTGACCTTGTTCTCCCTGCTGGGCTGCCACAGCCCTTGCCCCACTTCCAGGTGGCAGGCAGCCCCAATCAGGCTGCTGTAGCTCCCACCCCACTGCCACCACCCCAGCTCTGCTGCCAGGGCCCTGGCCATGCTGCTGCTGCCACCTGAGCTGCCACAGCCCCACTAGGCTGTGTCAGGCTCCCAGCTGCTAGCCCTTCTGCCCCAGCTCTCTCTTATCCAGGAACATCTGTGGTCCTGTTGGACCACAAACGTTGTTGGACCAGAGAGTCCTGATTTAGGGAGGTGCAACCTTTACAGTCTTGCAATTACAAGCTTAGCTTCTTCTGCCACCAAGCAGTTCCATTTCAAATCCTTTATGCTAGTTCAAACACATCTGTACAAGAACTATGAACACACACGGACATGGTTGATTTTCAAACATTTTAGAAACACAGGAGAGATCACACCACGACAGGAGTAGAGATGGAGGTTAATCAGTTGATGCTGATGATGAATGCCTGGGCCAAATAAGTATAAAGCACATGGCAAAAAAAGAGAATGCTGACATTTATTTATTTACATTACAGTAATGACGAGAGGCTCCAACCAAGACTGGGGACCTTTCGCTCTGTTCTGTACAAAGATATAGAGCCCAATAAGAGTGCCCTCTAAATATTCAATACAGACAAAGGGCAGGAGGGGAAAAACAGAGGCATAGAGAGGTGAAATGATGGGCAAGTTCATACAGCAGATCAATGGCAGAGCCGAGGGCAGAATCCAGATCAGTGCTCTAACCACTAGACCATGATTCTTCCCATGGAAGTAATATAAGAAAGAATGTGACATAAAACACTTCCCAGAATCCATAAAAAGTTAAACACTTGTGGGATTTTGTCACAGATTAAATACTCTGAAGTTTGCAGAAATCACAATCTTTTATATGAACAATATTTTTACTGATGGGTATAAGTCATTCAGAAATGTACTGCTGCTTCCTTTATAACAGCGCATTCTGATGCTCATGTTACTAGTAGGGATGTTAGCATGTAGTCAGTTACACACCTGAATTTACTGGTTAATTCTAACTACACACTCTCCCTTTCCTGCCTTTGAGAGTGGGACAGATGAGAGCTGGTGCTCGGGGGGAGGAGGGGGACAGCTTAAAATTCAGGTCCCCATGCGTGTCAGCTCCTGACTGATCTCCCCACCCCATCAGAGACAACAGCACAGGGGAGACAGGTGCCTCCACAGAAGCTGGTGCTCATGGCTTTTAAGCCAGCTCCCCCCGAGCACAAGCTCCCATATGCCCCTCCTTGCTGCTGCCTTTGTGGGAGGCAGCTTTGCGGAGTCAGCACGTGCAGAGAGTTAGCTTTCAAGCCAGTTCTCCGCATATATCGGCTCCCACTGAGCTACCTGCCCTCCCCTCCATGTGCTGCTGCCTCCCACAGAGGCAGCAGTGCGGAGGGGGGAAAGCAGGAGCCAGTATATGCTGGGAGCCAGCTTGCTAGCTTCTGCAAAGCTGCCTCCCTCTCCCCTGCTGCCTCTCAGAGAGAGAGAGGCATCAGCATGGGGAGTGGGGACAGGCAGGAACAGGTACACACGGGAAGCAGCTTTCAAGACGGCTCCCTGCACATATCCGTGGCCTCTCGCGCTGCCTGCCTCTATCAGAGGCAGCAGGGGGGCAGGTGGGAGCTGATGCTCATGGGAAGCCAGGTGAAAAGCTGGCTCTCTGAGAGCTCTGACTCCCGCCTGCCTCCCCCACCATGTGTAACTGCTAAAAAATCCAGCATTCCACATTTACACAAATACACGATAGTTAACATCTTTAGTTAAAAACATTGAAGAAAAAAATTTGTTTTCTGCCCAAAAGAATCTCCTATTAGTGGTACACTGCTCCATGAAATACAACATGAAGACATTCAACAGCTTGCAACCTAATTTAGCAGCACTTACAGTCACTGGACATGATTTCAGTTTTAAAAATTCTTAAATACTCTAACCTGCAGGTCAAAAATAGCCTTATCTTAGACTGAGGTGGACAATAAGCAGTTTGTGGGCATGGTTTGCCAGGGTTTGCCCCTAGTGGACCAAAAGGGCTAACCCCAGCAAACCACATGGTGTGTCCACAGGTACGGCCACTTGCAGCACTCATTGGTCACAGATCACTACTGTCAGCCAATGGGAGCTGTGGGAAGCAGTGACCCAGTTTGTACCACTTCCCACAGCTCCCATTCACCAGGGAAGGCAATCTACAGCCAATGGGAATAGCAAGCAGCCATACCTGTAGACATGAAGGTAACTAAAGCATCAGCAGGGATTAGATCTGTGACTAACCCTGGCGAACCACATCCAGCCCACAGACCGCTTATCGCCCACCCCTGTCTTAGACCAAACTACACTGGCAGTCACACAATGAAAGCATAGAAATAATTTCAAAGACTCTTAGAGAAATGTCTCAGAAACACACGCAGAAAGCTACATGCTAGTTAGTGGATTCTAAAGATGTAAGAATTTACCTATGTCACCAATAAGCATTAGCCTGGCTCTTATTACATATAAAAGGCAGCGGCGCAGCACGAGACCTGTGTGAATCACAGACCTAATCTCACTGTGGCTCTGTTGTTTAAATGTAGGAGGAGCCAGACTGCCTGCCCGCCTGGCTCCTATTACATTTAAACCACAAAACCATAGCGGCCCCTTATCAATTAAGCACATACTCAATACAAATTGTATCAAGTACACAATTAGTCATTTACTCGACACCTAACATCAATTTCACAACAAATGACAAAAGCATTGTTAAACATATACATTCATTACTGATGAAGCCACCCGTCTTTCAGGATATATTGTTCTCAGCAAAAATACTATTCACATTGTCCTGTAACGCTGCAGTAGCAAAATATGAGCTTACCACAATTAATCAAAACAAGTTGATGCCTGTGTCTGCAGCAAAGCACACTCCAGAACTTGATCTAAACACAAGTTAAGAGACCAGGTATAAAACACTTTTCCAGCTCCTCTATGTACGGCTTAAAGGGGAACTAGGAACAAAATACACTCAAGACACAATCACAGTAAGTACTTAGACCTTGTTTATACTTACCTGGAAAGTAAAATTGACACACACAACTCCAGCTATGTTAATTACGTAGCTGGAGTCGATATACCTTAATTCAAGTTTCTGTGTGGTTTCCACAGTGGGAGATCAATGAGAGCAAATGCTCCCTCAGCTTCCCTTACTCCTCAAAAGGAGCAGGAGTACCGGTGCTGATGGAGGCACTCTCTGAGTTCAATTTAGTGGATCTTTACTAAATCCGCTAGAGCGAACTCCAGAAGATCGATCATGGCATCGATCTTCCCCATTGTGAAGACATAGCTTTAGAGCAACAGAAGGCAACACTAATAAAGGATTGGATTTGCAAATTGGTATGCAAGTTTAAAACGTCACGTTACAAGGAAATTATAAAACCCCATTTCCATACCCAGATCAAGGGACCCATTTCAAGTAAACTATAATACTAAGATATAATGCAATATTAGTCTCTATGGAAAAATCTGCATTTGCAAAATTGCTACACAATACAGATAAAAAGACAAACTTGCAAGTCCTACGTATACTTGCATAATCCTACCACACCATTTAATAACCAGATTTCATAACACCAAGCAGCCATTCCACGTTCATAAAAATATCCTTCCAATCCACTAACCCATTACACTGCTGGAAAACTTTTAGAACTCAGACATAATTTAGAGTATTCTTTCTGCAATCTTTGATACATGTATAATCTACAAAAGTAATATACAATAATGTATTCCTATTACAGTGCAAAAGAAAAGGGCTGAGTAGTTAATGCAAATAAAGTGTGGTGGCTGTGAATGAGGAAGTCTACATGGCAGGTAAATGAGGAAATCTCTATAGGCAGCAGTACTCATTTATAGATTTCATGGGGTTTTGTAATGTTTTATTCCCCTTTCTTTACAAATATATTATTTTGGGGGTGGACTACATGGAACCACATTTTAAATTTTCTCATTTTTAACAATTTTATGTATGAAGGTCAACTTTTCGGGCTTCTAACAGCAGCAATATTTGTACTAAATTTGTAATGGCAACAGATAATATCAAATGGAACTTGAGTAAAATGTTTGGAACACAGTGGGTGTAAAAGACAAACAATATATGGCTCAGTTCCTTCAAGTGACTTTGTGTAAGCATAGTGGTCTTCCCATAGACAGGCATCAGTGGTGGGCAACCTGCAGCCCGATGGCAACATGAGGCCCACTGGGGTTCTATGTGTGGCCCCAGAGACGTTGTGTTTACCACTTTCCATGCATAAGATTGCCATATTCCACTGTTTCCTGTCCACAGAGGTTTTTTCCTAACAATATTACTAACATGACATACACGTAAAGCAAGGGCACATGAACTTAGGTGTGTGCAGACTGCACACAGCATTGACTGTGAGAGTCATGTGCTCCCTCTACATTCAATCAAAGTATGGTTCAGTCCACACATCTTGCAAATTCTAGGTATGCAAGCAGAGGTAGCAAAACTACCCTATTCCAGGAGACCATCTTTGTTGTGACAGTCTTGCAGCCCCTGAGATGACGGAGAGCCACTCATGTGACCCACTCACTAGTGTAGGTTGTTCATTGCTGCATTAGGTCCTGTCTAGATGGGATAAGCAGAGAGTTAGCGAAATAGTGGTTATTACAATGGAATGAACGTTGAATTACTAAGGCCTATGTAAGGCCTCTGTGTAAACACAGACGTTACACCTGTTTAACTGAAATCTTTTTTTTAAACTCTGTGTAGGCACACTTAATTGGTTTAGCTTGCATCCGTAAATTTATCGATGCAAGTTAAACCAATGTAGCTTGGCTTAAAAACACACCTTTATTTAAACAGCTGCCAGTACCACTTTGTGTGTAGACCAAGCAGGAAAAGGTTTGTAAAGGTATGTAAAAACTTTGTTTTGTTAACACCTATTTAACTTAAATGACTAAATAAAATTTTGATTAATAGAAATGTTTTTTAAAATTCCATCATCCTCACCCATTCCCTTAGAGTTAAGACTCGCAATAAATATCCCCTATGCCTCCCAGTGGTCTTTCCAAAATCAAGGAAGACCAGACTCTGAATTCCTAATGCTTCTAAAGTATAAAACAAACAGAAAAATACTTCAAAGATTTTTAAAGACCTACTAGGCCTTCTTTACAGAATTTTTTAAAAGACAAAAACTCTTTTTAAAACCCCTTTACAAGTCATCTTTAAGCCAACCTCTTGTTCAGTTTTCAGGCTGTAGACTTCTGAGGGGAGTATATCTGCTGACTACAGAGATGTTGGCCGAAATAAATGGAAAATTCAGCAGAGCACAGCGGAGTAAAAGATAGCTGTCTTGACAATGTTGTGTGCTATATTTGAGTTTTTGCATTTGTTTTGAAGGGCTTGTTGTTGTTATGTTTGTAACATTTTGAATGTTTTAAAAATAAATGACTGTCTATAAATGTTAGCTATAAACTTTGACATCTAACATAATCATGCACAATGTGGTCAACCTTTTCCTACCCACCCTCTCTCCTCAATGTGTGTGTGTATGTGTGCTATAGTCCACAATCCATTATGTACAGCACTTGAAAAAATTACCATACAAACTACGATGAGTCAATATAAAAAATGAGGATGGCAATTCCAGTGAGGTCTGGGACAACCTGATGAGTAACATACTCCTATTCCCCTACATTATCCTGGGAAAAATGGAAGATGCTGAGCTCTTTCTATGGTGCTATTCTTGGACCCTTTTTGGGCTAGGATCTTTGGCATCAGCCTTTTGCTAATAGCTTTCTGAAACGTGCAGCCTCTGTCTGCTAGAAGGAAGACAAAGCTTCTTTTCTTCCTCTCTCCAATCTCAGGCCTGGTCTACACCTGACCAATTACGTAAATTACATAACTGGAGTTGACATAACTTAAATCCCTCTCCACACAGCAGGGAGGTTGACAGGAACAAATACTTCTATCGGCTTCCCTTACTCCTCATAAGGAGTAGGATTACCAGCTCCAATGGGGGCATCCTTTGAGTTCAATCTAGCAGATCTTTGCTACACCCACTAAATTGAATCCCGGAAGATTCACCACGGCAGCAACAATCTTCCGTGTAGTGTAGACGTGTCCTCAGAGCCTTCCTAATACTAGCTATTGTGAGTACAGGAGCAGCCAATTCCTGATTTGAAGAAGCAATAGTTTAATACAGATGAATGTACAAATGTCACTGTGGATGAATGTCTTCTTAATCTGAGGTACGCATGAATTCTACAATACTACTGTATTTGCAAATTATTTTACTGACGTCCATAATTTGTCCTTCCTGCCTTTTGTCAACATACTGTACTTTCAGTTTCATAATATAACATGAAAGGAGGACTGGTCATAAACATTCCATAGAAATGATGAAGTATTGACAAGGTGATTTTATGTACTTTGACAAATCTGTAGGGCTTGGATAATATTCTATACAGTAGAATTGGCTGTTCAATTAGTTTGGAAAGGAGAAGATTGAGAAGGGACATGAAAGCAGTTTTCAAATATCTAAAAGGGTGTCACAAGGAGGGGGGAGAAAAATTGTTCTCCTTGGCCTCTGATGACAGGATAAACTGCAGCAAGGGAGGTTTAGGTTGGACATTAGGAAAAACTTCCTGTCATGGTGGTTAAACACTAGAATAAATTGCCTAGGGAGGTTGTGGAATCGCCATCTCTGAAGACATTTAAGAGTAGATTAGATAGACATTTATCAGGGATGGTCTAGAGACAGTAGGCATGGTCCTGCCAAGAGGGCAGGGGACTGGATTTGATGACCTCTCAAGGTCCCTTCCAGTTCTTATATTCTATGATTATATGACATATACTGTGATTGCTGATCCTCAGCTGAAGCTAAGGAGCTTTCATTACAAGTTAGGAAAGACAGTGCAGGGATGGTTTTAAGCAACCTTTGCTCCCTTGATCTTGAGGCCACTCTACAACAGTTTGGTTCCTTTGTGCAAGTTAAAGTAGATTCCAGGAGCTTCTAGGTTGCTCTAACTTATGCCATCAACCCTAAGGGGTTATTACAGCAACTGAATGGAGATCACTAGATGTGGGGACATCGCTGCCATGCCCCCTTTCTTCTTATTTGCACTTAGGGTTGCCAGATACCTTCAGAAAAAATACTGAACATGGGGGAGGGGGGAGAAATTGGGTGAGGAAAAAACAAACAAAAAAAAAAGAAGCACTGCACCTTTAAAACCCCTCGCTCACCACTCCGGCTATCCCTGCCAGATGCAGCAGGGGAGGTATGTCCCAAGCAACATTCCATCCGAGAAAAAACAAAAAATATCGGACATTTTACATGTCCAGTATTTTCTTCTTTTTTTTTAACCGGACAAAGGCCATAAATACAGACTGTCCGGGCCAATACCAGACACCTGGCAACCCTACTTGCACTGACTCTGGGGAGCAGGGATGGTGTAGAAGTCATTATACTGGTCCTGTGCTATTTGATGTTTCCACTCCATTGTGGTCAACCTACTAACACTTACTAATCAGACTTTAAGGCTTCTTTGTACTGGTAAAACACATCAAAGGTGTCCTGCTGTAAGGGAGAATCATATAAATACAATACCAATTTTTCTTGCAATTTGGTTGATCATATCTTTGAAGTTAAAGCACTGCATTGCTGTATACCTCGAAAATAAAAATAGGTTGCATACCAGAAATAATAGGACTAGAGCAGGGCTGGGCAAGAGCCTGTCAGCAGGCCAGATCTGGCCCACCTAGCTCTTTTATCTGGCCTGCGCAGCAGTTCCCGGCCCTGCCCCCTAATGCATTACCTGGGAGCCAGGAATGTGTGAGCCCTTTCAACTGCTTCTGTTGAAAGGGCTCACACCTTCCCCACGGTTGACAGGTAACACATTAGTGGCGGGGCCAGAAGGCACCGGGGAGGTGTGAGCCCTTTCACTTGCCCCTATTTAAAGGGTTTGCACCTGCTGGTAGGCTGCCAAATAATGTGTTACAAGCTGCCCGGCAGGCACAAGCCCTTTAAATAAAAACAAGTGAAGGAGATGCACCTTCCCAGCAGCTCCCAGGCAATACATTGTGGGGGGAGTGCAAGAGCTGCGAGCCCCTTCAACTGCTTCTATTTAAAGGGCTTGCGCCTTCCCAGTGGCTGCCAAGGTGCAAGCCCTTTAAATAGAAGCAGTTGAAAGGGCTCACAGCTCCGGGACCCACCACCTTGCCTGAGAGCCATAAGGGAGGAGCGAGCTCTTTTCCTTGTTTCTCTTTAAAGACCCTGCCCCTAACACAGAAGGTCCCACCTTTTCCACAGTGGCCTACGACCATTTCAAAAAATTTTGAAGTGGCCCCCTTCAAAAATGATTGCCCACCACTGGACTAGAGACATACAGCAGATCCTTTACTCAATTAAAGTTGTGCATTTTTCCTGGCTCTCTGACAGTGATAAAGGGGAACAGCCAGCAATGTTGCCATATGAATCTGAGGGGGGGAGGGGAAGCTTCACCCAACCCTCCTTAAAGGGCACCAGGGGGGTGGGAGACCCAGGGTTGCCATAGTCTTGCACAGAGGAGACACACCCACAGCCAGTCCCTTTCACCTGCCTGGTGATTCTGTCTCTTTTTTGTATGAGAAGCAACCCCATTCTAGGCACATCTCATTTTTCAGGCACAACCTAACCCGTACCTTGCTTTAAGAAGTTATGATAAAAGAAGCTGTATATTCCTGGTCCTAGCTCTTACCATTTAAGAGGAATTCTTGAACAGACAAACTCTATAAAATATATAGTACACAGGAATGTTATAGTATAACCATTTAACTGTTAGGCTGATGTTTATTGGTTAATGGTGTCAGTTACACTCAGCTGGCTTTCCTGTGGCAGGGAGCCAGGTGGGCAAGGGCTGCACGTGGGTAAGTGTGTAACCACTAAGATTTTCAGCAGGAACACAGTTACCCTATTACACAATTTTTAACATATATGAGAGAGAGAGTGTGTGTTCTTTTTTGAACCCCATATGTATATATACATTTTTGGCCTGCACAGCATACCATGGCAATGAGTTCCATAGGCTAGTTATGTGTAAAAGTACTTCCTCTTGTTTGTATTAAATCTCCTGCCTATTAATTTCATTGAGTGACCTCTGTTTTTTATTGTGTGAAAGAGTAAACAACACTTCTCTGTTGACTTTTTCCACACCATTCATGATTTTATAGATCTCTATCAGATTCCCCATTAGTTGTCGCTTTTTTCAGATGAAAAGGCTTAATCTTTTTAGTCTCTCCTTGTATGGAAGTCATTTCATGTTTGATCATCTTTACTGCCCTTTGCTAAGCCTTTTCTAGTTCCACTACATTCTTTTTGAGATGAGGCAATCAGAACTAACCACACTATTTAAGGGACCATGGATTTATACAGTGGCATAACATTTTCTGCCTTATTTCCCATGACCTTTCTAATAGTTCCTAACATACTTTTAGCCTTTTTAGCTGCTGCTAAGCACTGAGCAGAAGTTTTCAAAGATGTATCCATGGTGACACTGAAATCTTCCTTGAGTGGGAACAGCTAATTTAGAACCCACCATTGCATATTTATAATCGAGATAGGGAAAAATAATGTGCATTACTGTGCACTTATCAATGCTGAATTTCATCTACCATTTTGTTGCCCAGCCACTCAGTTCTGTGAGATGCATCTGTAGATCCTCACAGTCTGCTTTGAACTTAACTACACTAGAACCTCCAGGATCCAGGTGTCCTTGATCCAGAAAGACCCTGGTTTGGACTCTGGTGGGGAAGGAGGAATGAGGTAATGACAGCACAGCAAAGTGCTGGTCCAGAGGCTTTTCTTCCCATCACTCTCATAGTGGTGGAGGGCAGTGCCTGAGAGTAGTAGGGGGTAGGGAACCATGTGTACCCCCAGAGAGCAAGACACCAGGTAAGCACCTCACCCCCATCTCCTTCATGCCCAAACCTCACAGTGCCCTCCATGGTCTGGGGAATTCCATAATCTAGGATCCTCTGTTTCCCAGGGTTGCCAAATTGAGGAGGTTCAAGTGTACCTTGAATAGCTTTGTGTTATATGCAAACTTTATCACTTCACTGTTCACCCTCTTTTTGCAGACTACTACTGAGTAATGGTGAACATGGGTACCAAATACAGATCCTTGGGATGCTGTTCTGTTCACCTTTCTCCACTGTGAAAACTTCTGTTTATTCCCACCCTTCACTTCCTATCTTCCACCACAGATCACATGTACCCTGATACTCACCCCTTATATACTTTGACAAGTCTCCTGCCCTTTCCCAGGCTCCCTTTCCTCCCAGCAATTTTGGATTCCCTCCGTCAGAGATCAGGAAGTACAGTTCCAGGCAGGGCATATCCCTCCTGGTCTCCCACTTTCTCTCCATGTCCTGGATACCTGCCTACCTGTATGATGCCTTTTCTACTACCCCATCAGACCTGCAGTTGCAACAAAACCTAAAATGTTCCCCTGCCACAAAAGACACTTCTCCTCAGTAAGGCCAAGAAAACAAAACCTGTTTGCAGGCAGAACCATTTGAATGAGATGATAGCTGAAAAAAATAGTTTTGACACCAGGATGAGTCAAAATTTTTCTGAAGGTTATCAAACTACCAGATGAAAACGCTACCAAGGCATAAGATGCTGGGACATTTCAGAGAAATCATTTTCACTTGGGTGATGTTAGAGGAGATTAAGGCGTTTCACAGTGAAGAAATTAACCTCAATTTTAAATGAAGAGTGGAGTACTGCTGCACCTCACTAAACCATGCCCCTAGGACATGGTTTCACCACATGTTTAGGATTTTACCCTGTGACCGCTTGTCACTACAGACCCAGAGACAATAAGAAAGCTAAGATCCGAAATGGGATGGCGAGGCTGACACCACTTCAAAGGGAGCATCCCGAATCCCAAAGCCAATGAGGAAACCAGCAGCCAGCCACACCCACTGCCTTTGACAGTTCCCAAATACAAACAGCAACAAGCCCCAAACTGAAGGCACGTTTGCGCCCTTCCCCCCATGTAGAGTACGTTAACTTTGGACAAACCGGGCCCTCCTACTGCACCAGCTCTGCCCCGGCCCAGTGGGAAGGGAATGTGCCAAGCTAAGTCCTTCTCCCTACTGAGCCAGGCTGATGCTGCAGCCTACGGCAGGCACATATGGCACGGATCTAGCAGCGTGTCTATGACCCGGGCAGCGCTCAGGCCCTGCAGAGCTGCTTGTCCCGTGCTGCTGAAATAGCCAGCTAGACCCGGACCTGCTGGGGTCCCCGAGCTCTCTAGCTGCCGCCGCCAGCACCTTCCCTCTGACAGCTCCCGCGGCCCCGCGAACGGGGCAGCCGCCAGTAGGGGATGCTCCAGTAGGGAGCGCCCCTTTCCCGCAAGGCCGGGGTGCAGCGCTTCGAGCAGGGCCCCGCCGAGAGCCGGAGCGGGGAGCCCGGGGCCCGAGCAGGAAGGGGCAGGGCTTTGTAGACACCGGGACGGCCTCCCCGAGTGGACCGAAGGGGCCCCGAGGCTCAGCGGAAGCGACCCCCAAAGAGCTGCGCCCCCACAGCGTTCGCCGGAGCCCGGGTGTCTGTGGGGGGAGCTGTCAGTGCAGGGGCCCTGCCAAGTCCCTGGGTCTCGCCGGGCGGGAGGCCCCTCGCCGCTTGCACAGCCCCTCACCGCAGGGTGGGCCCCACGCAGGCCGGGTCCGTGCTCTGGATCTCCTGCAGGATCCGCTCATGCTCGGGGAGGCTCTCCGCCATCTTGGGTGGGAGGGAACCAGGCAGCGGCGCCGCCGCGGGACGCGCTAGGGAGGCGGCGCTGCAGCCGCTGCCGGGGACCTGGCCCCCGCGCTCCTCGCCCCCACCCTGAAAGCTGCAGCGCGGGGTCCCGCCGGGGCAGCCTGGAGGCGCCGCTAGTGCCAAGCCCACCCGCTGTGCAGCGGGGGAGAGGTGCGCGCCCTGGGTGATGGAAGGGTAAAAGCCTGCCTCGGTCGCACAACGGGACTCTGCTGACCTGTGGCTCTTAGCTCCCAGATGCAGCAGCAAACAGCACACTTCCCGCACCCTCGGCAGATAGAGGATAACACATGATGACCGCACATCGTCCACTCTGGGCACACTTCGCAGTACGAGTTGTCAAAAACCAGGAACCAGCACCTGGACTTAGCCAAATTTTAGCCCACTGCTCCGAATTCAAATGCTTAAACTGAGAGCCGGTGCAGCGAGCGAGTTGCACTTTCTGTCTATACACTTGCACTTCTGTCTATACACCGGTCTAGCGGCTCTATTCCTGCTGCCCTAAACCTTCACACAGCCCAGCTGCAAACGCGCTCTCTTCCAGCACGTGGATTCTGCTAAATCTGTCTCAGTGACCAGACATTCAATGGCTACTCCTTCTGCACCAAAAAGTATTGTGCATAGGTGCTGCAAACACCCACGTGTGCCCAAGCCAACAGTTTGATTTTTTTGTTGTGGGTGGGTTTTTTGTTTTGTCTTGCTTGTTTGTGAGGTTTTTGTTTTGTTTTGTTTTTGCCATGTATCTCTAAAATCTACAATATAAAGAGATCATTTCTATCTGCTTCTAAGCCTTTTAAAAATCTGGACCCCTATTACACTCAGGAACAAAAGCTCTTAATCAAAGTATGGACCAGTATCCAACAGGGTCCATTTTTCACCTCTATCCTCATTTCATTCTAAACAGACAGCAGGGGTAGCTATCTTTTTAAAATCAGATAACTCTGTATCTGATTTAATTGTGTTTGGGGGAAGCCATGATAACTTTGGAGACAGGTGAAAAATGCGCTAGATCTTGTTGGCTCCAGACTTATATTTGGATTCTTTAAAGTGTGGAGTAGACTTAGGGTGCGTCTACACATCATGAAATAAGATTAACAATTTGCATATCTTATTTAAAATCTATTTTGAAATTTGAAATTTGACATGCCTACACAGCACCAAATTTCAAAATAATGTGCTATTTCGAGCCATCCCTTAACCTTTGCAATGAGATTTACCAGGATGCCAAAATAGCGCACCCATTATTTTGAAAAATATTTTGAAATAATGGGCGACTTGCGTAGACGCAGGGTAGCTATTTCGGGATACCTCAGTATCCCGAAATAGCCATGCAGTGCAGACGTACCTTTAGAGACCTGCAGCCAAGATTTCTTAGAGCCAACAAGATCTAGGCATAATCTCTGTAGTTTTGTGTTGCTTTTGCAGCGGGATCTATTGGTACTTGAATTTTTCTGTTCAAGCAGAAATAAAAACATGCACTGTCTATATTGACAATACCTGTACAGGTTGGGGGTTTTCAGCCAAAATTGTAGGCTCCAGCAAGTTCCAGCTACTGGATATATGTCTCTGTGGTGCCGTTGATCAGTGATGCATTTTGCAGTGGAATTAGAGCAGCTCGTAGTATTTTTCACTTTAGCTAGTAGAAATTTTGTATGTGGGATAAAAATATTACAAACTGAATCTAACAAGATGCAGGTGTTAGAAGATGGTGTTTTTTGGTACTGCAAGATCAGTTTCTTAAGTATAGATTTCTTTTCAGTATTGTTATTTATTTTCATGGGAACTGCTTAATTTTTTCTCTATTTAACCTATAGAATTTGGCAGATTGGGTATAAAAATATGCAAGATTCCGTTGACTCTGGGTACTAGATACATGTTTTCCACTGCTTTTGGACTCAGATACATCAGGGTTAGTGTTTCCTATAAGCACATGTGTGGCCACCTGGAGAGATTCAAATGCTGCCCAGTTGATTAGCAAAGCACCCAGAGCCAGAAGCATGTGTTTCTACTGATGGTGCACATCTGTACATGTCTTGGTGCACATAAGAACATTTATTCTGCAAATGAATGGAAAAAATTAGAGGGAACATTAATCAGGCTCCTTATTATTGCAGAGAAGTAGGAGCTTTTATACTTGTTTTCTCTTTTTATGATACATTTGGGTTTGAGTTCCAAAAACTGCCAACATTCATGGGCCAGACCTGGATATTTTTACAATGCAAAATCATCTGTGCACAAATGGAGGCCAACTTTAGAAAATTTCATCCTTAAAAGTGAATTTATGGTGTTTCATAGACTAGAAAAGCTAACCTTTGCTAACAGTTAAAAGCATCCGGTGCAGCTGAACAGCCCAGAAAGTGAAATGGTGCTGAACATGATTACAGCTAATGCACAAACAGTAATTAAGCCATCATCAAGCACTAGGCCACAGTTAATGAAACAGTACTGAATGCAGTTTGGGTGTCACCTACAGTTGCAGCTAAATCATGTTCAGCTGAACCTACTGGTGGCATCCATTGTCAGCTACAGAGAGTTTCTCTAACTGTAAAGAAAATCCTGCAAAGTACAGATCAGGCAGTGATACAGAAGAGAGATATTGCAAATTGGCCTACTTACTTACTCCTGAGTCCAACAAACTAGTGCAGTCAATAGTTAGAAATATACTGTTAACCCTGGTCTATAGTAGAAAGTTTTGCTGCATAGCTATGTCAGTTAGGGAAGTAGTAAAAAAAATACACCCCCTACTCACAAGGCTGGAAACCGTAAACTCAAGAGGAAACCGTTTACAGGTTTTAGCTACCTTAGCTATATTATTTCCCTGTAGAAATAATTGAAATATAGTGAAATTCTTCCCACGTTCTTTTTTCCATCACCAATTTTATTTACAGAATAGGGTAATAAATTCAATTTTCAGGAAGAATTAAATTTCTAAATAAAGATATATGGTTTCTTTCTTTAGTATAATCCTTACTGCAAACTGACATCTGCAATACCAGACAAGCTATCCTAACACTGCTGCAGACACCAGTAAAGCTAAACATACAATCTTTAATATATAAGTTTCATGTCCACAAAAATTCAGTAAACTGTAAATGCATTATATCTAAATTTTTCAAAGGCATGTGGGAATTTCACTAAATAAAGTTTAGTAGTGCATGGGGGGGACTTTGATGATAAACAAGGGTAGTGTCTGTCTTAAAATATCCGAATTAAAAGTTACCCATCTATTTTTTTCAAGCATTTTAATTAAATCATTTCATTAAGGAAAAACAGCCATTGTTTCTTGGTTTCATTTATAAAAGTAATTTATTTCTTCATGGAGCACTTGGTAAGTCCAGAGGTGGGCAAAAGGGCCTCTGCGTGCTGGATCCAGCCCGCAGAAGCCCTGCCGCTCCCCCACCCCCAGGCCAATCAGGACTTGGGGGCGAGGGAGCACATGACATCTCCTCCCACCCTCAAGCAGCGTGTGGCACTTTGAAATGCCGCGTGTTCCTTGCAGGGGGTAGGGTGGGAAGAGGAGGCTTCGTGCATTCTCCCCGCCCCCAGGCCAATCAGGGCGTAGGGGTGGGAGAGCTGCCTGAAGCTTCCTTCGACCTGCCCTGGCCCTGCGAAGAGTGTGCAACACTTCAAACTGGCATGCGCTGCTCGCAGGATGGTTTCTTGCAGGCCCTGGAGGCAGGGAAGTGTGTGAAGCCTCTTCCCACCCTGCCAGGGGCATGGGTGCCTAGTGGGAAGGAGGGGCAAATGGGCTCTACCACCCCCAAACCAGTTATGGTCTGGGGGTGGGGAAGCCCAGAAGCATTCTGGCCCCGCCCCTTCCGAATTAGGCCCCGTGCCGGCCCGTGACCACTTAAAATTTTTTTGAAGCGGCCAGTGGGCAAAACTTATTGCCCACCCCTGGGTAAGTCTGTAAAGTCACTCTTTGTTCTGGTGAGAAGGGGCTGAGTAGAGTCTATGCTTGTTCCTTTAAGGTCAAATCCTACTCCCATTGAATTCAAAGGACGTTTTCCTATGGCTTTCAGTGTGTGCAGAATTAGGTCTCCAGTACCCGAGGGTGGGGAAAACAACAGCCAACAAATACAACAAAAACAGTTTGTACAATAAAATATTATATAAACCATGCCTACCTCAAACTGGTTCCAAGAGGCAGCTCAAACGACTCAATCTCAGCCAAGACATTTTCATATATTTGATCTTTGTTTTCTTCTGAATAAAGCTCCAACAAGTTTAATTTGCTTTTTCTAGCCATTGCAGAGCATGAAACAGTTCTAACTTTAGTGCAGGACTTTTATTCTGCTTACGATCACTACCACAATGATTCCATAGTCAGCAAAAGAGCAGTGAAAAACTAGACCCTGGGCTGACCTTGTGATTCCTGAGGACTTTGTGTCCAAGCATGCTGCACAGCTGCTGTTTTCCTATCTTCTGGTAACATGTGCCTATTACTCTGTTCCCACTTAATTAATGTCTTTTCTTGAAAACAGAAGGGAGATTTTGTGAAAAGTATATAACACTTTATAAACATATTTAAAACAGTTCACTGGTGAAAAGTATTTCAGATTTTTGGTGTCCCCTTTCATCTTGTAAGTTAATTATCTTCAAATTATAATTTACACGTGAATTCATACAGGACACCTACCTTTGAGTTCATCTTGTCAATTATTGTCAGTTTGAAAACTATTTTCCTATTTGCCAAATGTTTGTCTTGTCCCTGTTGCTTTGCATGAGACCCACACAAACAGAAACTCCTTAGGGAAAAGGGCTGTGAAAAGCACAAAGTCCACTAAAAAGCAGAGAAATGTTTATGCTTTTTTTTCTCTTTCAGCTCCAGCAATTTTAGGTGTCATTTTTACAGTGTTAGATAAACTGTTCAAATAGAAATGTGGCTTTTAAGTTCATGGTGTCCCTTGGTTCTATAAATTAAATTCACACTAATACATTATGTAGGCCTCAATCCTGCATTGAGACTCCAGACTCAGAGCACCACTTACTTAAAGTCATAGTCTGACCATTAATCTACAATATGGAAAAATATTTGGTACAACTTCCTCAAATGAATCTCAATCTCATCCATTTTTGTCAGACTTGAGAATGAAGTGCTAAATTCATCAAGAATCAAACCTAATGCCAACAGGCAGTGTTGCATGGAAAGGGCAGTCTTTTTATAGCTTACCAATTTTGGTATCTCACTCAGAGACTTAAATAAAAACTTGATTTTGATCCAAATCCTGTGCTTTGCTGCAGTTAATGACACTTTATAAAAAGCCTAGTTGTCTAAAAACAGCAGTGTCTTGCACAAGCTTCTTCTCTATCTATTGCCTTTATTTTTTTAAATAAAAATTAACTGCTCTGTAAGAAACATTCGAGGTGTTCACTGTTGTGTAACACCTAGTGCAAAAGTGGGAAACCTAAGGCCTGGGTGCTGAATTCAGCTCTGGATTGCCTGGATCCAGTCCCTGGGACTCGATGTTCTTCCTCCAGCACACAGAATCTATTAGCCTGCGCCCCTCAGTCGGGAGCCACATCAGTAAGAGTTTAGGTTTTTGTTTGTTTGTTTGTTTGTTTGTTTGTCACTTGTGTGCAGCCCCCAACTAATTTTATTGTGGGTCAGTGGCTTCTAAAAAAAGTTCTCCACACCTGACCTAATGTTTGGGAGTCATCTTTTGGATCATTAATTGTAAATATGCACTTGTGATTGACCCATCCAGCCACTGGATGTCACACAAATCCAGATGAAAGGCTGTCTTGACTAAGAGTTCTAATCTTGAACAATAGGAAGGGAGATTAGGTTTTACTTTTTAAAATAATTTGAGGACATTAGAAGTTAATTTAATACTTAACAATAGTTATTAAAATGATTAGTTAGTGCCCTTAGTCACAACTACCTGTTCTGGTTTTGCCTACTTACAGTACATTTCTGATTCAAGGTCACAAGACATAATAAATGAAACAACAGGACTCCAACTTCCATTAGATCCAGCCACTTAGGACTGTGTCCAGAAATCAATGTGGTTAATTTTTATAAAGGTCTCTGCATCCATCTTATACTCACATCTATGTTATTGTCTATTCTTGAAGGATAAGCGCACCTACTGTTGATTAATGGATTCACTGGATATGTAACATTCTTATCACATAATGTACAAATCCATTTTTTGCTTGTTAGATATCTATCTGGGCTGTGTTAAGTACCTGAAATTAAAGGGCCTACTTATAGATCAAGTCTCTGGAGAGGTGATAGGAAACAGATTAGGGAGGAATGGGCCAGGGAGGAACCAATATTATCTCACCTAAGTGAGGACTCAATTAACTCTAATGGCGGGGGGAAGGTAGGAGGAGAGAATGGCATAGAAGACCCATCAGTACCTGTACAGCAGCAGTTCCCAAACTTTTCGGGAATCACGCCCCCTTTTTAATTTTTGAGAAATCCTCATGCCTCCCCACCTTTTCTTTACCATCCTCCAACTCCCCTTTTAATAAAAAAATCAATTCATAGATTTCTCAGCCTCACGCACCCCCTTAGAATTTCTTTGCACCCGCCCCCCACCCCCCGTTCGGGAACCAATGCTGTAGAGGACTAATCTGTACTAGGCCTCATTGTGAGATGGAGGGCAGGCAAATACTGGTTGTAGCTTCCCTTCTGGGAAAGGAATTGACATTTCCACCCCTTACTCCACAGCCTGCATCTTTCTTAATCCCACCCTGACAGTCAGAGAATGGGATTCAGATATTGCTGTCTCTGTGGTCTCTGCTAGTCCTGGAAATTACCATTAACTCTGCCCCTAAGTATCATCCTTCCTCCCCAATATACGCAGGGCAGGTCTAGTGCTTTAAAAAGTTACTGAAGACTGCATAAGATTCCTTTTTGAATTTGTCCGTCCAGAATCTACCTCAAACCCAAATACTCTTGCCCACATCTCCTTCCCCACTTCTTTTCCCAGGCCCTGCCTTGCCCCACGCCTTATCCAAGGGTCCGCCCTCCTCACTCTATGGAGATGAGGTATAAGGTGAGCAGGGAGGGACACCCTAACACCAGCTCCCCTTTCTCTGCCTCCCCCATCCTGCTTGCTGTGCAGGAGGCTCTCAGGGGGCAGCTCCAAGGCAGAGGGTGGGAGAAGGACAGCAGTGGGAAGTGGGGGTAGGGACAGCTGAAATGCTGGCATTTCATAGCCTCCCTGCCAAACAAGTCAGGATCACCTGGCAGAGGCTCTAGGATCTACCCACAGATCCCAATCTACTGGTTGGTGACCACTGATCTAATGGAACCAGCATTTCCATTTGCCCCAGCATCTCTCCCCATCCCTTGGCATCAAGCAGTGATGCTTGATATTCCCTGTTTGTTGTGACAATTGCCATACCTGCACCCATCCCCCAGAATGCACTGTTCCCCACCCCACAGTGTGCAAGTGCCATCAAGCTGGAGGTCAAGACTTGGGGGAAACATTAAACATTTTAACTGAGCTTTGTTGTAAAGCACCCTCCTGTAGGCAAGTGGAAGTGCTGATGATGGAAACCATGGAAACCATGTATTTGGTGGGAGTTATTACTAATTCAAGTGAGGATGTGCAGCAGCACCCCCAGCACACGTAGTTCCAGCGCCACTGGCTGCATATGTGCAAAGCAGGCACTCATACAAATGTACAAATGCCTGCAAGTGCAGGCTTAGGTGTAGGCACAAGCAGTTATGGAGTGCATATATAGCAGTGTGCTTTCTGTCACTCAGGCACACATTTGAGCATTTAAAGGGGCAGCCCAAACTTTTAAAGCTACTAGTGTCCCAGATATGGCTAGTGTAAAGCCATTTTTATATAAAGTCTATGTAACTCCAAAAGTCTCTCAGAAATACAGAGCTGGACTTCGACTGCTGTGGAGAGAAGCAAAAATCACCTGAGAAAATGGGAGCAGTGAATGCTAGTTAAGTCCTTCATCCATAATTATGCCTTGGAAGAGAAAGACTGCCAGCCACAGCCAGCAGTAATGGCCATGTTTGAATGCCCTCTAGGCATTATGGCTATGAGGTGCCAGAACAACCCATTCCTAGTTCATATCCAGCCTCATCCTGAAACCATGAACTCTCTGCACAATACAATGAGCTGCAGCTAACAATCTCTGGGTAGGGGAATTTGCCAATCCAGGGACACTCAACACTCCACTCCTGTGCATGGAAGGGGTATCCTGACTATAGGCACTTTAGGGATGTGAACAGATAACTGCTTACTGGTTGATGCTCACCAGGTAATAGATAACTGGTACCCGGAAGCAGCCCTGCTGCCCATGGCCTGCAGTGAACAGATAGCTGTTCCAGCCCCTCAGAGGGCCAGGAGCTGAGTGCCCTGCATGGGGCTGAGGGCTGTTCCAGCTGGGCTTGGACGGTCTCCTGCCCAGGAATCCTGCCTAGTCAGTTAACCAATTAAACATTAGGGTTAACCTAACGTTTAACTGATTAAACGTGATTTTACATTCCTAGTGCACTTCCCGTATGTGTGACATGGCATTTTGCCCCAGTGCACATCACAAATGCTGTAGGCAGAGGGACAGCTATAGTTGTTTGCTGTGTCAATGTTAACTGTTTAAAGCAGCAGGATTGCTAGCATTGTTCCCTGTTCTGTTCTTGAAGCATCTGCACTGATAGGGTATGTCTATACATCAAAGTTATTTTGGGATACCAGAGGTATCCCGAAATAGTTCCCCCACGTCTTCACAAGTCACCCATTATTTTAAAATGTTTTTCGAAATAACAGGCATGCTATTTCGGCATCTCGGTAACCCTCATCCCACGAGGGTTAAGGGATGTCTCAAAATAGCCTATTTCGAAATAAACTCGAAATAAGTACGCAATTTGCATAGCGCAAATTGTGTATCTTATTTTGAGTTTAGAGTGCAGTGTAGACATAGCCATAGCATTATTGACTTGGAATGAAATATTGTTTTGTTTAATCCCTTTGTTTTTGATAGCATTAAGGTGGGAAGGGTATTTAATAACCGCCACTTTATTTTAGCAACACTATCACAATAAATCCACAGTCAAAATTTCCTGGGTAGGAACACTGATACAGAACATACCAGCCATCCCTGCCACTCCAAGGTAGCAGGGGCACCAAGATCTGCATGGAGTAAAAATAATCTGGCCTCCTGGAGCTGATACTTATGGCTTCATAAAGACCTCCTCTGCCCTTATAAGCCAGGCAAAGAGACCAAGAACTTACCCAGAATTTTTCCAAGTATTCTGTGTGGTATTTATGGCTTTCCAGCAAAATAGACAATGAACACAAGTGGAAGGTGTGTACTGTAATAAGTAACCATGGGAACACCACTTCTACCCACATGACAAGAACGGTTTAAATACACTAGGGACATTGGAAGGAGCAGCCAGAGTACTGCAGCACTAAGCATAATGGGATGTGCCTCTAGAAAGCAAGTGCTTTCACTTCAGTCAGCATGACTATGTGCATACAATAACTCAAAGATGGCTTGAGTTAGCCTTTCCAGTGTGGTCTGTCTCTCTCAAACAAGGCTAGCTCAAGTGGAGTACTTCAAGTGTACTAACTCAAACTAGCAATGCAACAAAGATAAATTCCTAGCCAGGAGCATTTTCTGTAATATTCTTGACTACTTCATACAGCTATTTTGCACAGAAAACTTCCATTAATTTGAATGAGACTGATCACAAGATTTTAAACAGAGGGGCAAATCAAAAGGTTAACTGTTAAAGGTGAGCTACTTAGCCACATATCTTTCATACTTGTCAGGGTTCTATATGTTATGTGAGTTTCTAAAAGTAACAGATTTTGAAAAACAAAGCTTGAAATTGTATAAA
This sequence comes from Pelodiscus sinensis, assembly GCF_049634645.1. NCBI lineage: Eukaryota > Metazoa > Chordata > Testudines > Trionychidae > Pelodiscus > Pelodiscus sinensis. The sequence continues at coordinate 42,551,148 of NC_134718.1, forward strand.
GAATAGGATTTAATTATGAAGTAAACACTTCCATGACAGGGAAGGTTGGTTATGTATTTGTAACACTTTGATTTCTGCAATCCATTGCTTTTGAGATTAACACAGTTTGGACAAATTAATAAGTTTAATATTAAACCTGTAGGAACTACACAGATAACCTTTTAAATATTGGTTAGAAGTCCTCTGGAGTGTGAGAGGGGTGTATCTTTCATAGCAGTTTGTTAGAGATGAATCATAACTTATTTCCAGTAGCACCTTGTCATGATAAGGGGTTGCAGGAGATACTATATTCTAGTTTGTCATACATTATATTATTATGAAGCCCACGCACTCTGTTACTGCTTGCCAGAGTACAGTCAGTTGAAGGAATTAGTTTAGTCTCAGGTCAAAAAAATGAACCTTGTGGAGTTTACAAATCTTATGCATAGAATTTTTATGTTATGTTTGGATCAATACATGTATTGCCTTTTCATATCTAAATCTGTGTTGTCTCTTCTGCTCCTCCCACCTCAAATTAGGAGGTCAAAGGAATCCCCAGATACTGCTGGAACCAGAGAAGGCTGGCCAGTGAAGCAGCGTCCTAGCAAAAATGCATTCTTTTTCGGTGCGTGCAAATGGTTCCAACTATTCCTACATATAGAGGAGAGAAAATTTACTTTGTTCACATTCTTTTCTTAAACTGTGAGGTACTCTGATACTATGGTAATGAGGGCAATTTAAGTGGCTATATAAAGAAGATGAACTGATATGTTGAACAGTTAGACCACCACTGACACAATCTCTATCTTACAAAAAAAAATTGTATTTGCCAGTTACCAGATTTTTTTAGGTAAATACACAGAAAAAAGTGTTTCAGTCAAGGGAAACTATCATTCCAGTGGGAGTAAATCTTCTGTCCTATCCTACTGAGTGATGCATACAACATTCATTGGGGCTGCACAATTTCTATTGGCATTACTACATGCAGCATACAACCTTTAGTTACATGAGTTCCATGCGGTGAGATGCAAGACATATGTCAATAGAGTATCAAGTTGTTTGAGATAGTCTTGGGGGGGGGGGGGGGGGGTTCTACCAATAACTGAGTTTCTACGAAATAATTTTTCTTTCTTCTTCAGAATAGTTGAAAATGTTTAGATGGGAATTTCACAAACAGCTGATATGTGGGTTTTTTAAATTCCTGCTGGCTTTTCATAGTTTTCTTCCATACAGAAGTTATATTAGACAAGGAATAGGTACACAGGGGCATGTCTACACTAGCGTGAAGATAGACCTTCTAGAGGGCGATCTTCAGGCATTCGATTTAGCAGCCATGTAAAATGTAGGCTCCACAAGTGCCCGGTACTCCTGTCAGCTTCCCTTACTCCTTGCAGAATGAGGAGTGTGTGCTCCCATCAGCCTCCTGTTGTGTGGATGTGACCACAGCTCGGCTTAAGGTAAGCCGATTCCAGCTATCCATGAATAGCTGGAGTTGCGTACCATGTTAGCATAGTGCCATTCATGTAGACTCTTTTTCTACTAAAGGAATGGCAATGATTATTTCTGACAAAGTGTAACATGATGCTAGTTACTTTTTGGTAATGTATCTACCATCCCAGTTATATTTGTATAATAAGTGAGATTTTGTACACCTTTTTCTGGTGTTGAAATTAGTCACTTGTTTTTACCATGTACATGGCTATTTTTTCCCAGCACTTAGATTGAACAATTACCACAAAACTGTTTTGTTAACAAAATAGGAAATAGTGCTAAACAAAAGGGAATGTTTACTTAAAAAAGACCAAGGCCATTAATTTAGATTAAGAAGTTGTTTGCTCTCAAACTGTACTCAAAAGGTGATGTGAATCATTGATCACAAAAGGGCTATGAGGAACAAGTGCAGCACTGGCTGTTGTATTATAAAGTAAAAACTTTCCCATTAGCAGCATTTGCTGATTCATTTGGCAGGAAGCAAACTGCCAAGCAAGATTTCTAGGGGAGGAACAATCAACAGTATTTTCATATAAAATAACTTTCCAATACAGTATTGTTCTCACAACATTTGAGGAAATAATTAATTTTTTATGAAAAACACAAACATTACAAAAACAAAGTGAGTTCATGGTTATAAAATAAAGATTTTTATCAATTAAAGAAGTAGAACTATTATTTGCAATATTATAGTGCAGCTGGTAATTAAGCAGTGAGATGGCCATCGTTTTTATCAGAGGAAAAATCTGTTTCATCACCCATTTCCTTCTTGTGGGCATGTAAGTTAACTGATGCATTAGAACTGGTATTAATTTTATTCCAAAGGAGCAGGATTTGGGTACCAACACAGTGCAGCCTAGCCTGCCATCCATGCTGCAGACTGCCACTCTCTAGAGCCTGGTCTATACTAGACCAGACAGTTCGACTTAAGGTATGCCATACAGCTACATAAAATGCAGAACTGGAATCGGCTTATCTTAAGCCAAACTGCCATGGCGTCTACACTGCGGGCAGCCAACTAGAGCCAGCAGTGACTCCATAACTTCCGTATGAGGAAGGAGATGTTCATGGAGCAGTGTGCTTGGCTTACCCCTTCCCTCTGTCTACATGACACCCAGATGTGACCCGCCACCCCCTGGACAAGCCGGTTGCCATCATACTCTGGAAGCTTGCCACGCCAGATAGTTACCAGTATGTGTACCAGTTCGGCATGGGAAAGTCCATCGTTGGGGCCCTCCTCATGGAGGTAAGGCACTCTCAGGCTGCAGTCCCTGGGCGGGGGGGAGTACTGGAAAGGGGGATCCTAGGGAAAGGGGGCATTGAGGGTGCAAAGAGTGGGCTTGTGGGGGGAGTCTTATCTCTGGGGTGTTCTGCAGTCCCACCCTCACACAGCCCTGCAGCGGTAGGCAGGCTTCATAGGGGGTGCTTCCTGGGGTGAAGGGAACCTCCCAAGGACTCAGGCACCCCCTTTGATTCTCTGTTTTGTGTGTTTGTTGTCTCCTTCTGCAGGTAGTGAGGGCCATATCCACTGTCCTGCTGCACAGCGTCATCCGCCTGGAGACCTGGAGCCCATCGTGGCCGGGTTTGCTGCCCTGGGCTTCCCCAACTGTGGGGGATGGGGTGATTGATGGAACCCACATCCCCATCCATGCCCCCGAACACCATGCTACCCAGTATATAAACCACAAAGGATATTTTTCCATGATTCTGCAGGCCCTAGTCCACCACTGCTGACATTTTCATTGGCTGATCAGGGAGGGCGCATGATGCCCGTGTCTTCCACAACTCCAGCCTGTACCAGAAGCTGGAAGCTGGCACTTTCTTCCTCGAGCACAACGTCAGGGTTGGGAACGTGGAGATGCCACTGTGCATCATGGGGGATGTGGCCTACCCCCTTGTGCCGTGGCTTATGAAGCTGTACACTGGCCACCTGAACCCAAGCAGGGACCGTTTCAATGTCTCTTAAAAATAAGATAGCAGCTTCTTTCTTATCCACACTGAAAAACATCAACATAGCTACGCTGGTCAGAAGTGTGCTATAACCACACCCATAAATAAGATACGTATGCCAACAAAGCCCCCAGTTTAGACACAGCTATACTGCTGAAAGAACGCTTCAGTAGAGATATGTAATGGCATTCAGAGAGGTGGTGTTGCTACACTGACAGAAAGACCCTTCTGTCAGTGCAGACCAGGGGTGTGTAATCATTTGATGGAGGCGGAACTCCAAGAATTTGGAAAGTGGTCAAGGGCCACACTCTTACATATTAATGGAGGAGGTGCAGGGTCTGGGATGGAGGTTGGGTGCAGAAGGGAGCTTGGGTAAGGGATTAGGGTGCAGGAAAGGGTGGGTGTCTGGGAGGGAGTTTGGGTGAAGGAGGCAGTTGTGACCTGGGTTAGGGAACTAGGGTGCAGGGGTTTGGGTTGTGACCTTGGTCAAAGAGAGGATTGTGACCTGGGGGGAACTCACTAGGATTTAGGAGGGAGTGCAGGGGGCTTAGGTTGTGAAATGGGACAGGAGTCTGGGGTGCAGGATCAGGGAGGGGATATGGGGGCAGAGGGTTTGCATTATATGGGTGTAACGGGTGCGCCCGTCCGGCTCCCCGCTGTCTCTGTTTTCCCCCACCTTCTACGTAGTCCCCCTTACCCCTGGTGCTACCCCACTTCCCTCCTTCCTGTGTTGCGTGCCTCTCCTTCTGTGTTCCGTGCCTTCTTCCTCCGTTGTTCTCTCCTCCTCCTCTATTCCTTCCTCCTCCTCCCTCTCCGCTCCTTCCTCCTTCTCTGTTCCTTCCTCCTCCGTTAGCTCTATGTCTCCTTCCTTCCTCCTCCTTGCTCCTCCGTCCTCCCCCTTTCTCTCTGCTCCCTCCTCCTTTTTAATTTCCCGCCGGCGTCCAGCCGGGGCGACGCAACGCGCCACGTCATCAGGCTCCGCCCCCGCCGTGCGTCGGTGCCCGGTGACGTCAGCCGTCACGCCGCCGAGGCCCCGCCCCCGCCCTACGTCACTGCCCGGACGAAGCCCCGTCTCCGCCGCGCCTCCTGCTATCCGGGCCGCGGCAAGGGAGCAGGCCCCGCAGTACCGCCGCGCCTCCTGGGTGGCGCCCAGGAGGGACAGCGCGACCGCGGGCTGAGTGCGGGGCGAGCCGCCGGATGGGGTGCGGGGGCGGCGCGCCCCGTCACAATGGGATAGAGGAGGCAAAAGGTTGGGGTGCCAGAGGCAGGCTCTGGTGGGGAGACTTACCTTCTTGACTCACAGCCAGCAGCCTTCTCAAGCAAACTCCCTACCAGCCCCACCCCTGCACTAGCTGCAGGGGTCATGTGGTTTTTGAACAGCTATAGACCTGAGGGAGGGAGTGAGTCACAAGCTGCCTGTTGACAATAGGCAGCTCCCATTGGCCAGAAACCAGCCAATGAGATTGTGCTGGGGGCAGGAGCAGTACCTGAAGCCTCTGCCCACTCCCCTGGGCTCCCAGCTGTTCAAAAAAAGAGCCCTGCAAGGCTGCTTTTGTCAGCAGCCAGGGGGTGGGGCGCGGTAGATAGGGAGTCTGCCTGAGGCTCAATGCTGCATTTGTGGATTGGATCTGGCATCTCCACAGGCTGGATGTGGCCCATAGAGGGTATTTTGCCTATGCTATGGGGTTATGGTATCATAACTATGTTGGTATAGTCTCTGTACTATAGACATACACTCATGCTACTGACTTAGCCTTGATTTGAACCAATAACACACTGGTTACCAAACTCCTGAGCCATCCAGTCTCATATATGAGGTCTCATTTTGATTTTTTGAAAGAATTCCAATTTTTCTAAAAATTACATAGATCACCTCTCTCGCCATTTTTTCTGAACAAAAACAGGTTTCAGATTTACCCAGTAAGCAAACCATTCTGTTACAGACAAATTGAAAGGAGATGTGATTTTCCCCCCTAAATCAAACCATTTAAAACAATGTCCTTTTAGAATGTGAAGACAAACTTATTAGTTTGCTGTTATAGCATTGTCATGTATGATGCCAATTTCCTGTTTAAGAGTTTAAGAGATCAGTATAAATTCAGTTGGCCAAAGCTTGTCACATAAACTTTCCACATAGGTCTCTTTCCCCTGCTCTTACCTTCCTTACCAGATTTGAAAAAAATCTATTTTCCCATTTTATATTGTCGGGAAACAAAATAGCTAAGTTGTTCCATATGCATTGTGTTCCCCTCTTATATGTTCAAAACTTGCTTTAAAAAGATACCTGAAAATGTATAAGATGGTGCTTAGATGGCTGATATTCTAGCCCATGTCACCATCAAGAATGAATACCAGACTTCTACAGTATCTAGACACAATGGGAATGATAGGAAGCTGGGAGCTGCAGACTTATAAGTTTCACTTGTCTTTTGTGTTAAAGTCAGACCCTTTAATGATTTCTTTTCCTCTATGTAGGTTTTCAGGTTGAATAGTACTTTAAACACTAAGCTGTCTCCTTCGTATTTGGAGGGATTAAGTTCAGAGTTCATTGTGTAGTCTGTCATTTTAAAGATTAGATAGTTTAGTTAGGCTCCTACTGGCAATGTAAAAGTCTCTGTATTTATTGACTGTCTGGAGTCATTATCAAAGGTTCTAAACCCAATCGACACCTTGTAAACAAAAAAACCATTATTTTAGTGGTGCTGATAAGATTTACATGGGATTTGCATTTTTGTTATGATTGATTGAGCCATTAAAGATATTACAGTAGAGGGCAGTATGATGAATGATTATATAGATTCAATAAAAAAGCTAGCCTGTTGCATTGATTTGGCAGTTATGAATACATGTAAACTATGTTACTTTATAAATGGTGATATTTGCAGTTTACATTTGTGGACCAGAGAATCTCTAAGAGACTTAACATTTGCTTCTAGGAAATAAAGTTTGTGAAAAAGATTTGTTTCATTTTTTTTTTTTTTTTTTTTTTTGTCAAAAGAATAATGAATTGAGAGGAACACCAAATAAAGGTACAAAAGGCAATATTTGTACGGAATGGGAAAATCATGGGTATGCTGCTTATTAGAGGAATAGTAATCATATTGGAATTCTACTAATTGACTATCTTAAAACAGTATGAACTATTGTTTCCAAAGGAGTAGTGGTTAGAGTAAGCATCAAAACTGATTTTCTGATTACTAGAAATTGTGCTGTTTATCACATGTGACTGTGTACTTTTTTGCATTTGTAAAAAAGAACATGTGGTTTGTAAACCAGAACTGGCAGATTCTATGATTCTTTAAAGCAGTTACTATTACACAAATTATGCCAGTAATCTTCCACCTAAATTAAAAAAAAAACTTTATATTAAACTTTGTTCCTAGTGATTAAAGCCACATGAAACAGCTTTAAAACAGACCAGCTCAGATTCAAATAAAGTATGCTCAAGGGGGAAGTACATAACCTGGTGAGGAGCTTCTCTTCACAGATGGGAGAACATCCTGATTTTACTACTTCTACTCCTTGATTGAAATGCTAGGGCTTAAAGTTGCCAGGTGCACTGGAAGGCTCAAATGTGCTGGGCTCTTGCATGCTGTTATTCTCACTGCCTTGTGCTGGGGTCAGGGAGGGGAATTGCCTCTAGGAGCAAAGCTGCAGGGCTACAGCAGGAAATATTTGTTGGTGTTCCCCTTAATCCTATGTTTTCCATGGGCTGCAGAACATGGGTGGGTCTTGGGTGAAGCCTTCAAACAATGAAGTGCACTAATAGCAATGTGCACTTCAGCTGAGCAGTCTGCCTGTGCATTGCCTCTAAGAATCACTTCAGCATATCCCCATCTTTATCCCCAGTGTCTGTGGCCATGGCAATGCTGTTCCATACTACTTCAGTACTGACCCTGGATAGCAGCCTGTCTTTCTCCCTCTCAGACATCAACTCCACCCTTCATTTCTCAGGAGGTTTCTGGGGGGTTGCATGTCTGTCAAGAAGGCTCCAAATACCTCATTCTTACACTGTATTTCTTCTTAGCCATTGTTAAAGGCCCATTCCTTGAGAGCCTTACGGATACAGGTGCTGCAGCTAGGAGTAGAGAAATTATTGTTCGTTACCACCATTTCCCTAGAAGCATTGACAGCATTTTTTAATCTGTAGTTTATGAATTCCATCCCCCAAGATTCATCGCAGTCTTGGGACACCTCAGAGATGTCTCTGCATGGGAGCTAGACTGGGATATTGGGACTTAGGTTACTGGTTTCGGTTTACACTTTATGTTTGTCTTGGACATTAGTCAGGATGTGCACGCCCCAGTGTGTGGTTTACAGTTCCCACTGTGCCTTGGAGAAGCTTGTATAGGTGCAAAAATGTCCTGATAAGGCAAAGATTGGTGTCAGGAGATGGGCATTGGGGGTTGGATAGTGATCCTTTTTACAGTCCTGATTCTGGATGACATTACACTGATCTGCCTCCTAGTTAGTCACCTGCCACAAAGGGCAGACCATTGAGATACACTGTGATATTACTCATCAAGATGGTCCCCCAGAAGTACTGCAGGAATGGAAAGGAGTCACAAGCTGAACTGAGGACAGTGATCATGCACCAATTCTGTTGAATGTCTATACTTAAAAATTCTCAGTTTTAGATGCTACTTTTCCTCCCCTGCAAAAAGTATAGAGAAAAGTAGACTGAATTCTGTACTGATTTAGGAGCAGTTACACTTTCAGTCAATATGAAATATGGATGCCTGTGAAAAGTCCCTGATTTGACTTCAGTATTGATGAACTTGTATTTGATACAGCTCAGCCAGTTGTCTTAAAAGCTGTATGGCTATGCTGTTCCTAACCTCTTCTTTCCCTCTACAGTTCCCAGCTACAGGACTTTAGGTTCCAGCTACAGTACCCTTACTGCTTTTGCAGTCCTGTAATGCCTGCACATACATCTCATGTAAAATGAAAGTTAACCAGACCATTTTTTCCTGTAAAAGACTCTCTCAAATGATTAAATATCACAAAATGTAGTTTCACCATTTGAATCTGTGAAGCAAGAAGGTAGAAGTAGAGGTTTCAGCTGTACTGTGAGGCCATCATTTTGAGCATGCAAACAGGGTTGAGGAGGGCAGCATTCTGGGCAGGAGAGACACAGGAAAGGAAGATAGGTGTGTGCTCCTTTCACATGGAATAGGTTAACATCTGATGGTTGGAATTACAACATGAGAGAAGCTGTTTGCCTGGCTCAGCCACCATTTTAAAAACCATCTTAGGAGTAAACTGAAGAGGAACAGCACAGTGTAAGAAAAGGGGAATCAGAAGCTAGAGACGTGAAGAGGCTCCAAGCTCACATCTACCCAAAACGTCAGCAGCCACGGGGCACCTGCAAGAAAGTTAATAGAGCGTAATAATAAATTGTAGTGATAGAGATGTACATTAGCTCCCTTCAAGAACAACTTTCTCCTATGAGCTGGGCTTGAAATCAGGTTGGCTTCCTACACGATTGCCCTCAGGACCCTGAATTCAGAAGAGAGGTTGGCTTATGAAGGAGACCCCTAACAGTCCTGCTCCTCCTCCCCCCAATGACTCTTGGTCCTCCTTGCGGGCAGCCTCCTCAGCTGTCAGTGTCAGGGACTCCTCTGTTCGAGGGCGCTGGATTCTGTAGTGGCATGCCAGCAAAAAAAAACCCTTATAAAACAGGTTACAAACAGGTACTGCCAGACTTGTTTCTATCATCCCTAAGTGTGTGTATGTATGGCGGGAGGGGGGGCATGTATATTTTCCTGAGGTATTTGCACTTTATATGGCACCATCAGTATCCCAGTTGTGACCCTTCTCGGCCATCTGTTTTGAAACTTTGAGATCATTGTTTATTGTAGTGGTTAATCACAAGATTATATTGCATGTCTCACCACAGATGGTGAAAAGACCAAGGATCTCACTATGGCTGTTGCAATAATATTGTGTAATGCTCATATACTGGATTCCAGGAGCCAAGTGGGCAGATCCCAGCCCCTCAGTTTTAAAAATGGAAGACAGGATATCTGATAAACTAGACTCCAGTGCAGTGGAACAGACAGACAAGTTTGTCCAGGACACCAATAAAGCAGTGTGGGATACCAGTTGGAGGACTGTCAGCATAATGTACAGAAGCATTCCATGCACATCAACAGCCCACTTGAATTCAAGTATCAAATTTCTTCCATTTTGAAATCAGAGTTCAGAATTCACAGCAAATAAAAAAAATTATGACAGTGTCCATGACATGTACATGCAGGTATTTTCAATACACACTAAACAGTCCATGAAGATAAGCCCCTAGTACAGTTTGCTAAATTATATTTAACCATAGTGGTTTCGGAATGCTATAACATAGTTAAAGGACAACTCTTATTTTCTGCTTTTTCATCTCTAGAATCAGTCTCCTTTTATCATCAGGCACCAGAAACACAATGGAATAATTTTGTCAAGGGTGCCTGTAGGATTTTTACCTTTCCCTAAGTTCTGTCACCATTTCCTCCACTCTCTCCTTATTTCTCACCCCTCAGGAGAGCTACTGATGTGCCAATGAATGCTCTGACTCTGCAACTGACAGCAACAGTCTAGAAGAACTTTCTTAAATCTTCCACTATCACTTCTACAGATAGCCATAAGATCAAATCATACTACAGCAATGCAAATTCAAGGTCTTTTTCCTCAAACTATTTAACCTTTTTGTGGTGGTTTTTATATAGGTGCAAAAAGAAACCCTATACATGCAATGAACACAATACACCTCATTTTACATGAAGAGATGCCTAACTTTATAAGTAAAGATAACTAAACTGGGTTAGAATGATGCTCCACTTATTTTTTTAATTCATTGTGGGTGACAATTAAACCATTTTCAGTAACTAATCTCATGCTAAATTGACATTTTGTCAATATGAGCTGTTGTGGGCCTAAAAAAAATAAAGTAAGTCAAATCAGTTTGTTAAAAATTCAGATGTTGTCCGTAACAAATAGTCTTCTCACCAATGGCAAAGCAGCCAATAGAAGCACATGAAAATATTAATCAATTGTGCCCAATAGTGGTACCATCTCAAGAATATTTACTTAAGGGCTTGAAGCAAAGCCCATTGAAATCAACAGAAAGTCTTTCACTGACTTCAATTGGCTTTGGATCAAGACTTTAGACTGTAAGGTGCCGGGGGTGTTTTGTGTGTGTACAGTGCAGTACACAATGGATCCCTGACCCATGACTGGGCCTCCAGGCATCCTGCGACGCAAATGAGAAATTGCAGCTCTTCAGACCAGTGGTAAAGCCAGAATAGGAGAGGTGGGTGGGCCTTACTTTGGGTGGATGGGCAGTACTCGGGGGAGGGGGAGGACCAATGGGGCCACCTCTCCTTCCCATCTGGCTTTGGAAGAAGGGGAGGAATCGATGATCTGACTGGAAGGTGCTGTAAAAATGTGGATCCTGTACCCCCTTCCCACTTTCCCTCCCCAGCAGGAGCACCCAACAGGCAGAGTGAGAGGAGGTGGTAGGGGTGTCAGGGCTCGCCCTGCTGAACCTGTCCAGCGCTCCAGCAGGGAAGCACGGGCTGGGGGTTGCCCTGCACACCCAGCGCTCCAGCTGGAAAGTGGGGTTGGCACTCGGCGGCTAGCAAGCCCCCACACTCCACTCTCTGTCAGGAGTGAGCAGGGCAGAACAAGCCCCTTAGCTCCACTTCTCTGGCCCAGTTGGAGCACTGCACGGAGAAGGGCAAGCTTGCCACACTCCAATAGGAGCAGAGGAAAGGCTAGGGGTAGGTGGGCCTGTATGCTCAGTGGGTGGGCCTCAGCCCACCCAGACCCATTCATGGCTACACCCCTGCTTGAGACTGTAGGCAAGTCTGTATCTTCAAGCATCCATTTACCTGGAGCTGTGATTTACTGATTAATCCAATACAGATTTTTCTCAGTGACCTCTCAACTCCCATTAAACATTTCTGAGAGAATGTAAATTTGGACAGATTATAGGATGGACAGGAAGTCAATTTCTCCCCAATTACTTCAGTCTGTGTAACTTCCTATTCCAAGTCTTAAACTAACCCCTTTTTGCTTATATTTGAACACACTGCTTTCCTTAAGTAAGGCTCTTCCCCATTATAATAATTTCTCAAAGAATTTATAACCTTCAAGGTAAATGTCTGGGTTATAGTATTATAACCATAACATCTACACAATAGCATCATTAAGAGTACTTCAGTTACATTTAGTTTCCCAGTGCTTGAATTTATTGCAACACTGTAAAGTCCCTATTCAGGAAAAAAATACTTTTAGTTCAATTTATAGAGAGGCTTTGCTTGAGAGAGATTAGAACTAAAACGATTTGAGATGGCATTCTTTGATTCTATCTTTTTAATTAGTCAGTTAAAGGCAGGAGTACCTAATACAAATATTTAACTGTGCAGTTGTCCACCGTGCACAGGTCAACAAGAAGAAATTTATAGGGAGCTCTAAAGTCACTTGACAATGATTTTCTTGGGTTATGACTTCTCAAATTGCTGTTTATTGCCAATAGCACTGCATTTGGACATAAATAAGATTCACAGGATTAGGGTACTGTCCTGGTTAAAATGTTTAATCTTCACTTTAAATGAGTTATGGTAATTGAACCCTTTTCTTTTTGTGTAAGAAGTGCCTTTAAACAAGGTTAGCTATTTTTACACACACTAATGAATCACTAGCTAAAAAACCTTTTTGGTGAGATGCCAGCCTTGTCTCCTTACCTGCTCTTCTTAGCCAGTGAAGTGCTATGGTGCATGACTGGAGGAGGGGAGAGGCACTGTTTATTGGTGTAGTAAGAAAGAAGTCATTAACCACTACTGGTTAAAATATTTAAGTGTCAGCAGGATTGGGAGTAGAACAGAAAAAGCCTTTGTCCTAAGATTTAAGTTGCTGGTTCAAATCCAACCGTGTTTAGTAGCAAATGAGTTATTTAGTGGTGCAAGTTAAATAAAGTTGGTGACCTTCCTTCAATTCCCAATGAACCGGCTGTCCACAAAAGACTACTGGTACTCCCTGAGGTGGTGCAAGATAGGATTACCGTTTGAGGCTTAGAGGTGATCCTTTACTTCAGGACTGAAAAAATATTGGTGGGCCAGTATGGGCAACTGGCCTCTATTCTGTGAGGAAATTAATGTCTTTCGGTTCCAGAGCTGTTAGTTCACCACTTCTATCAGATCTAAGTTCAGGCTACCCATTTGCAAATTTAAAAAAGGGAAATATGGCGCAGAATTGTTTCCATGGGTCCTCCAAGGCTCCAGATCACAGTGATTCCCACAGGGTGAGAAGGGCAGGATAGAACACCCTACTGAACCCATCAATTCTTGTGGAGATACAGGGGTAATTGAAGAGGAATTTAAAGACTCCCTCCTTTCAGAGGAGGCACACACTGTATCCTGTGCACTTCTGGCATCAATTGGTTATTAAAAGACACATACATTTGGGGGGGGGGGGGGGAAGCCAAGGGTCAAATTCTACCATTTTCAAAACTGGTGCTTTCAATGTTGAAGCATATTGGTTTGCCTCAGCAGTGGCACTTGTACCACTTAGTCCTGTGAGGTTTTTTTAAAGATAATTCAGTACACTCTGTGATCCATATAACATATAACACTGCAAATCCTGAGCTAAGGCATTTTGCTTAAGTTTGTGTGTATCCCACTTACCTCATGTCAAATGCACAGCCCCAATGGGATTTCTCCGTCATTTCTCTAAGAGAAATGCCATAAACTAGCAGAGTAGCTTGGGTTAGCATTGAGGACCCAACAGATCTTTGGTGATGGCTGGTTCCCTTGGAAGTGCCACAGATTTTAAGGGAGCAGAGAGCTAGAGGAAGCTCTCTCTGGTCATTCATGTCCTGGTGCTTAAGGTTCACTGAGCACATTCACAATCTTGACTTCGAAAACAGGCCCCCAAGGAGGTGGTGAGGACAAAGAGCTGCTGCCTCTGAACCCAGTGATTCAAAAGGGCATGAGACTCCTGCTTGCTGCCACTGCAGCAGCAAGGGCCCTACACCCTTTAAATCAATGCAGGTCTGAGGGCTTGGGAAGAGCCACACCCCCACCTGACCCTATACAGCTCTGAAGGCTGACGGTCCCCAGCCCCACCCCTCCCAGGAGGGTAGAGCTGCCCCCACACACATTTTGCCCACAGAGGCTGTCAACTCCCCTGTTCTGACATTAGGTCAGTCAGATAAAGACTTTTCAAGGAGTCACAGTCCAAAGAAACAGTTCTCCCAGGTTCAAGAGTATTTCAGATATCCACTACAGGGGAAAAAGGAAAGAAGTAGACAGATTTGAGAAATTTTAAAAAAAAATCCCATAGACACAGCAACTGATAGAGCAACAGCCCTCGGAGTTCTAATGGTTGAGGACAAAAAGGGAAACTTGCAACACAATAGCAATCAGGGTGAGACCCCATAATCCCACATTACAGAAGTAATATCATGGCATGTTAAGTGTTATCTCTGCCCCACTACAGCTGAATTGGATGGATTAACCACAAATTAGTTGCCCCATTGTTTTCATGTATGAATGGGCATACCCCCTATCTCCCCACCTCCACTATATGATGCCTTTTTACTGAAGTCACCTAGTAGAACCTAGCCACTATTTCCCTACTTTTCAGGGCACTCAGAGCTACCAACACAAGCTCTTCCCTAGGTCAGCAACAGTCCTCCCTGGAACCAGATTTAGTGAGACAGAAAAATAAATTTCTCCAATTTCTTTCAAGTCCCTACTCTCAGTCTTTCCTGCCACCTCTGGAGCCTTTTCTCTGAAAGCAGTGTTCCTTGCTAAAGCCTTCCTGCACTTAAGGTTGCCAGCTTTCTAATCAAACAAAAGCAAACACCCTTATCCCACTTTCTTTCTGAGACCCCACCTCTGTCACTCTATCCACTCTCATTCATTTGCTCTCATCTGCAGAGGGCTCCTTTTCAACCAGGTGTTCAGTTGAAAACCAGACACCTGGTTACCCTATATCTTCACTCCAACAACTTCTCTCAATTCCCACCAGATATCACACTTCTAGCAGCCCCTCCCTGCCTTTGCTGAAGTCTCTTATACCAATTGCATCTCTCTTCCCCTCTGTAGCTTCCTGCTGCTCTTTATAGAAGAACAGTTCCTCCATACCCACCTAGTTCTACTAATTAAACCCCACACTCATCACAGGAGTGATGGGCTGGGATAATTGGAGATGGATAGCTTATTCCATGCCTCTGGCTCTTAAAGAAGCAGACCACCCAGTTACTCCATACATGCCACATTTACCAAAACTATGAAAGGAAACATTTTAGGGGCAGAACTTAGAATTGTCTGGGTTTTGCGTGGTGTACAGCAATTATTAAAAAATCCCTGTCCCTACTTAACGCCTCCCACGAGTGCCAGCTTCATGTTGAAGGGGGAGAAGGAAGTGAGCCTCATGGGCCAGATCTGGCTTGGGGAAAAGGAAATGACTCCATGTGCTGCTGCTCCCCCTCCCCCTGATGGGGAACTGCAGCACGGGAAACTGTTTGCCTGGAGGCTTTCCCCACTGCTCCAGCCAATGGGAGCAGCAGGGGGCAGTACCTGGGAGTGGCAGGAGGCACAGAGACAGATAAGTGCCCCACATTCCCCTCTTGCCCAGACCCTGCATTCCCATCTCCCTCAAGCAACCCCTTCCCATCAAGATCCTGCACCCCCATCCCACTCCTGCACCTCCCTTCCAGACCTCCAACCCCACCCTGCTCCTGCACTCTCCCTCCCAGACTCCCACCCTCAGCCTGCTCCCTGCCAGACCTCTACCTCCAGCCTGCTCCTGCGCCCTATCTCCCAGCCAGGAGATATCATCATGGGTGGTTGACTGGTGGTCTGCAGAAAGGTCTACATTGAGCGAGGTAGGCTGTGGGCCAAAAAGTTTGAGTACTACTGGTCTAACTTGATCTTCATGACAAATTCTGAGATAGTAAAAGTCACATTTGTGGATCAAAAATCTTTTAAAAATCCCTATTGTGGCCAGATTATCCTTCTTTATAGAGTTCTGGTGGGACAGCTGGCTGACGACAGAAACATCAGAGTGTTTCATAAGGGTAATAATATAATGTACAGTTTTAACAGAAAGCATTCACATTACCAGTAGACTATAATGGTATGGCATTGACTTAGTACTCATCTTAGCAGCTTCATTGCATAGTGATTATCAAGAGTCTTTGGTATCTAGTTTTGTAAAAATGAATCGGTGATGTTCCAATAAACAATTCTTCATTTAATAATACAGGTGATTTATGATTTTCCATAATTCATTAAAGCGTTGCTTCTGCACATGAAATTCAATAAATAGTAATCTCTCCTTTATAAAGTCACTATGAATAGACTCTAAAGGTAACAGTCAGACATAGCTTTTTAAATAATGCAGATATCAATAAAAATAAATACAAAAGTAATATTGTCTACAGGCCAAAATACAGATGGATTGAATGTAGCAATGAACAAACAAGAGGGTATGTTGTTGGATTAAATCAGAACTGTTTGACTATGTGCTTGATGCCTCTCACAGTTAATGGTTAGGAGGGTGTTATTGTGGATACTGGTTTCCTAAAGCCATATTCCAATTGGCAAGTAAGATGTTGATGATGTCATACCTATGCACCAACGCACAGCACAGCTAAACCCCGTATCCTCTTCACTCTGTCCTGAAGGAGGGATGTTGGCTGGTGTGTATCTGAGTTACTGCCTTCTGCTGATAGACAGGCAGACCATACTTACTCACTGGTTCCCTCTGCTGGAACGCTAGTTGACCAAACAACATGTCTACATTGAAGAAAAAAAAAGACACTTCTCTAACTCGGGTTAGTGAAGATCCTTTAGTTAACTTGTATTAAAGTAACAGTGGATACCTGTCAATTCAGCTTTTAACTGGAGTTAGTAGCATGAGTTTAAGCCCACAGGGTAGCTTGGGGTTGAACTTGAAATACTAAGTTGTTTAAAGATGATTTACTGTGTCTTCACTTCTTTTTTTTTTTAACCAGAAGTAAGAGCACACCTCTCTGGGCCCAAAGATGAGCTCCTCACCCCCCGTGGCATTTATGCAATTAACTGACAACTGGTTTCTGTATACATGCTGCTTATTACAATGTGCTGAGAGGTAAGAGGGCACTAGATACTCCTAATTTTGGCTCAAAAGAGGCTGAAAAGAAAGAACGCTGTAACAGATTTCTGAGTTCAATTGTGTAAAATGCAGAAGCACCGGGAGCGTTCCTACCCTCCTACCGTAAGGCAGTGTTCCAGCACTAGATGCAGGACCCATAGGAAAAAATATCAGAAAGAACACTGGCCATTTCAGCTGATTTTGGCAGTTTGGTGCATGTAGGAATTGTTTGTGCATTGTCTAAAAAGTGAATCTTAAAAGGTAAATCATATACAAACTATGAACATACACATGTGAGCACATTCTATGGGTCCAAAGCACCTTCATAGTTTTTCTTCCTTATGCCAATCATTGCAAATCAGAGCCATCCAACACTAAACCAAGCACGTGGCATACAAATCCCGTATTTCAGGCAAGAATGGGTACTGTAAGGCCGGGTTTCTGAACTCGGGGTCAGGACCTGCATTGGTTGACCAGCATCTTTTGAAGGGTTATGGGACAGTTCCTGTGGCACTGGTCCCACAGGGCTGGCAGCACTAGCCTCCCTGCTTCACCTCAGCTGGCTCAGCTGACATGCTGACGGGAGGTCAGGCAGGCTATATTTATATTCTATATTTCTGTAACTGTATGGGCCAGCTCACTAGCCCACTCACACATTTGGTCCAGTCAGGTGGGCTGAGCCAAACCTGTGCAGTGCAGCAACCCTGGTGGTTGTACAGCCTTGAGCAGCGAGCCAACCCCACCACATAGGAGAAGGGAGCCACCAGTGTGGGGTGAATGCCGAGCAGGATGCAAACCCAGTGCTTAATTTGTATCAGGGATGAGTCTCCGACACCCCAACACTTGGCAGTTCATCGTTTTGGCACCTCAAGGCTTGCTGTGTCAGTTGTTAAAGCAAAAAAATGCTTTAGCGCCAGCAGGGGGGCAACCTCCTTCCTCTGCAAGCACTGACCCCGCCTTGCCTCTGCTCAACCCTACCCCATTCCTGCTCTACCCTTTCCTCAAGCCCTGCTCCTGGTCTATCCACAACCCACCCCTGATCTGCGTCCTTGACCCCTTCCCCAAACAATCAATGCAAGCCAGGAGATTATGGGACCTGGCACAGAGAGGCAGCATGGGTTGGGGTGCCAATACATACTCACTGCAGCATTTGGGTTTCTCAACACTTCCAAATACCAAACATTCTAATATCCAGTTTGCATTTATCATAAATTATTATGTCTGTGGCCAGTAGACACAACTGGAAATAAAACTGAATTAGGTCATACAATTTACTCTTTTCACAGGTAACTTTTTGTTCATCTTTAGAACAGCATCCAGTCAGATCTAATAATTCCACATTAATCCTCCCTTCTAAACTTGTGTAGTGATAGCTGATCTCTCTTTGTGTCCTTTTCAAAGACAGTTTTATAGACACATTGTTCTGAGAAAACAAAAATGTAATTGTAAAGATAAATATCTATTTTCATTACCATTTTTGTATTGTTTTGCTTTATAATTATGCAGTCATACTTATATGAACAACTGACAAAGTACTGTGCAATGGTGAAGTAAAATGATTCTTTTAATGGGTGTATAAAACACTGCAGATGCATAAGAAAACAGTCACTGTGTTTACTTTATTTGAAAATAGTTTTCAAAAGCAACTGGAGTTCATGTTCGACACAAAGAGGGAAGCAAATATGTAAGCCAGATATCTTTGAAATAGCTAACTATTCTAGATATTTAGTAACACTTAGTCATTTTAATACCTATCTTTATTGAACAAGCATCTGAGGACCACTGGCTGAGGCAATTGTGGTGACATTTAATTTTGGAAATTTGAAGAAAGATCAAAAAGAGTTTGTTTTACAATATATTTTAAGAGCTGGGGAGAAGGAACATGCTGCTGTCTAGCAGTGCTGTATGGCTTTATTGATTATGGATTACATTTTTAATTCATGAAAGATGAGGTAGGTGAGGTAATATCTTGGTGGGAAGTACAAGCTTTCGAGCTACCCGGCACATGGCAAGGGTACCTAAGAGTGGGATTAGGTGTTCTAGTTACACTCAGGGGAACTGTCAGTCTTGCTCCTGGGCAAGGGGGGATGGCTCTGTGCTCCGGGCCTCGGGCAGGACCAGGGGCAGCCACCCCTGAGCACTGCCTGATGTCAGCATGCCTCCTCCAGCCCTCAGAGCTTCTTGGAGCACGTTGCAGGATGCTCCAGTGGCAATTTAAAGGACCCAGGGCTCTGGGAGCCACCTTTTGAATTGCCGGGCCCTGGGGCAGTTGCCCCTTTTGCCCCTCCTCCTGTTGTCTGGCCTGGCTACACTTGTTTAAACCACAACTTGTGTTTTGCAGGACCTTCAGAATATTCAGCCTGAACCAAGGCCAGTTCAGCCCCTGGCAGCCCTTCTGGTAGAGACACATTTGTCCCTCCTTCCCCAGGTGCACCAGAGATTAGGATCCAGCCCTGTATGTATTGTAGAGGTAAATGGAGAGAAAGTAGTGAAAGCTTTATTCGTGTGAAGTATCGTAGCTTAGTCACATTCTGCTCTCTTTAGCATAAGCTTGGCCAGAGCTGATATTCTGCAAGACATCCAGAAATGGTGGTAAATGCCTTACAAAAAAGTGAGCCCACTAACAGCATGTGCTCCTTGTGCCAAATGTGCCCTAATTCCAGTTGATACTCCCTCTCTCAGGCCATTGTGCTCTGAATGGTGTGGTTGAGCAGAGAGATGGAAGCATCCAGACATGCCAACAATCAAGTATTCTCTAGCAATGCTTCCTCTGAACATGAGGACTCCCCAGTCCTCACTTTCCAGGAAAGGTTTTATACAAAAAGTCTGAATGCTTTTTATCCAAACCAAAGAAGCCCACATCTTTTCATTTGAATTGTATCTTTCAACTGCCCCCAGAAATGGGATGTATCTCAGATCTAATCCACAGATCAGTGTCATCGGTATCACCAGACCAGATCAGTTTAATTGTATTCATTAAGCGAGGAAGTGAAAAATAAACAAACCATCTTCAAGGATGGAAGTAAGTTTGACTTTAGAATTCTTTCAGTTCCAATAAACTACTGCATGTGCATTCATATGACCAGTCTGCCAGGTGCTTTATCATTAATAAGGGACAGGTCACACTGTGAGTTACTCTCCAGAGGTATCTCTCAGTTAAAAATATGAATGAAAAGCCCACCTTACGACACTTGTTCAATAGCATTAAGAAAATGCAATACAAATACGGTTCTGACTTACCAGACTGATGCTTCTCACTTCACCGAGTGATGGACATCAGTCCAATGCAGTTTGCAATGAATAAGAGGATGCTGACCTGAATAAATGTTATAATCCAAAAAAGTGGAAGAGTGCTGATTACTACTAACATTATCAGGTAGTAAATATCCATGAACCAATACCACAAAATAGGGAGACAGTGCAGCAGATACTCTGCAGCTATCTCATAATCTCATAGCTTCTGCCCATTTAGGTATCAGAAGAGTCTGCTCCTTGGAGCAAGGTATTGCTGAGAAGGAATATGCTGCTGTTTGGCAGTGCTGTAATGGCTTTATTGATTCTCATTTTCAGATGATACAGACAGTGCACGTGATGAGTGTGTCCTGTACAGGGATCCCCTGGATTGAAAAGTTGTTATTTTAACACACAATCTGCTGGCTGCCCATCCAACACTACCTACAAGCAAGATAAATCCTCACACTCCCACCCCAGCCAGTTCAACCACAGCAGCTAGGAATTGGTGAAAAGAAGCTGGAGTGCACAAGCACCATCTCCCCTCTCTTCTGCACCTTCTCCTCCACCAGGAACCACATGGTACCACGTGTGCCTGTTTCTTCATTGCTGCAGATGGCAACTGTTAAACCAATGTGGCACATTCTCCATTTCAGCAAACTTGGCAGTTGCCCAGCCCTTAATAACTGCTTTTCTCTGCTTCTTGCTTCAGAGCCACCCCCAGTAGAAGGAATGACTAGTTTTTTATACCTGTAGGAGCTGACCAGTCACTGAAAGAAGTGCAGGGTAGATGGATGACAACAGCTTCCTTAGCTGGCAAGTCTTCTTCATTTGCCCAGCCCCAGAAGTGCCCCCATTCTAACACCAGATGGATTACTGGTGGGAAATGTACCTTTTGCTCCTCCAGATGATGCTATCGCTTCTCCAACATCCCCCCCTCCCCCGAAATAACACCTAT
Organism: Pelodiscus sinensis; assembly: GCF_049634645.1. Taxonomy (NCBI): domain Eukaryota; kingdom Metazoa; phylum Chordata; order Testudines; family Trionychidae; genus Pelodiscus; species Pelodiscus sinensis. Next base: position 42,571,888 of record NC_134718.1, read on the forward strand.
AGTGAGCCATCTGTGGATCACCTACGACAAGCTCCGCTCCTTTTGTGGGTTATCAGAGTGAAAGTAGCCGCAGTCATGAGAAATAGTACTTCTCAGAACCCCTCATCCTGCAATCTCCTAGGGCTGCCACAAACCTAATAGCAGGCCAAGAATTAATACTCTTAACTTCTCTAGAACATACAAGGCCAGTGACCTGGAACTGACATGAATCCTTTTGGGACTGAATGATTGTTATCCATTAAGGAACCTCAGTTTCCTCCAAATTACACTTGATTGTGATGTAGTAGTGTAATATCACGAGTTGCTGTGATGACTGGCATATTGGTTGCTACACCAGGGAATGAAGGGGGAGGCGAGGGCCTCCAGAATTGAAAGCATTAGATTCTGTAGCTTGATATAAACAGACAGGAGCAGTAGGTGAAGGCTGTAATGGGCATACAGCCTTTGTGGATTATGCAGAGGGTGTGACATGTAACACACACTGACTCTTACCTTTGGATTACACTGACATGTGAAACATGTCTATCCTGGTTGGCTCAAGATATGCTAACCTGCAGGCCTTGTCTAGACTTGGGGAAACAGTACATTAGGTAGCCCTCTTTGAAACACCATTTAGGACATAGCATAGATTGATTTTGGGTGTGTCTACACTGTGCCCGTAGCTCAAAATAAGCTACACAATTTGAGCTACGCAAATTGCATAGCTCATTTCCAGTCAATTTAAAAATAGCTTATTTCAAAATATGGCGCTGTCTACACAATACTTATTTTGAAATAAATCGCTATTCTGAAATGTCCCTTACTCCTCATGGAATGAGGCTTACAGGGACATCAGAATAGTGAGCCTGTTATATTTTGAAATAACAGACGTGTTCAAAAGACATGGAATAGCTGTTCTGGGATACCTCTGGTATCCCAAAATAGCATTGCAGTATAGACATAGCCTTAGTGTTTACCAGTTTAAGTCCCAGGTTAGCTGATTGGGATTGACTCTAGGCTCCCCATAAAAGAGGTATGGTGTAAAAGCCTACTGTCAACTAACACATATTAGCTCATATATTTGTTAAATGTACCTCATTTTCAGGTTTAATGAGGGTCCATGTATGGTGATTGGAAGGAATAAGACTAGGGGAAGGAAATGCTTCTCATGGAAGTGAATTATCTTATGACTGCATCACAACATACTTTGTAATATAAACTATTTATTTATTGTTAAAGAAATATACAAAATTAAATTATATCCGTTATTCTTTACAGGTTAAACCAAAATAAAGTAATGATGAGTGAACCTTAAAAAAGCATATGTTCAGATAAACATGGTGCTGTTCAGAAGCATACCTGGGTTTTTTTTTTTGTTCGGGAAATCTCTCTCTACATACTTCTGTAGCTCTTACCACTGTAATTTCTGAACACCTCAAACATTAATGAGTTTACCTTCACCATTCTCCTTTGAAGTAGAGAAGTATTATCTCCATATTATAGATGGGGAGCTGAGGCACACAAAGATCTTATTAAGTGACCTACCCAATATCACACAGGAACCCTGTGGCAGAGGTGTGAATTTAACATAGATCTCCTGAGTCCTATTCCAGTGCCTTAAATACAAGAACATCCTTCCTTTATGAGAGCAATCTCTCTGGTATATTTCTGATACTTCCTGGTTCTATCTGGGTTGGAAGTATTTCAGCCAAAATAAGGAAGTGGAGAAGCATGTGAAAATGAAACAAATAGAAAGTTAACCAAACTTTTTCAACCTCAAAAAAAGAAGAGAAAAAAAACTTTGGTTCAAATGTCAAGGTGAAAGTTCAGGACCTATTTTATTTAATCTGAGCCATCACTAATTGTAGTGACCCATCACTAATTGGAAAACCTAATGAGTTGGGGTCTAAACTTCTTCCTTTTCAAGAAGCTGCATCCAAAACAACACAAAAGGGAAAGTAAGCAAGGAACTGTGAAGTTACATGGCCAGACACTGGGAGGAAAGTCTGATCAGAAGTATAAATAAATAGCTTCTATCTTCTAGACTGCTTACACAGATTTCTTCCTTCCTTTTACGTGCTAAGGGTGTTTTTCCAGTCTGTTACAACAACAAGTAATTTAGGAAACCCTCTTTGGCACCAGCTGTTCTATGACAGGTGTGTATTACAGTAATACATCGCTGACAAACTTCACCCCCGATAGAGTACACCCATGAACAATAAGGTTCATTGACATTGTGATGACCAAACAAGCTCCAGTGCTTGGCTTCCAGTGGCAACAAATTACAAAGTGAGTTGTTGTGCCAGTTACTGTAACAACCCAGGAAGACAAAAACAACTTATAACAGCCAGCAGCCCCAGCGATAATAATTAAGAATTGCTAGTGTACAAGAGCTAGATACCATACGTACATTCCATGCTCTCTCTATTACCAGCAAGATATAACATGATTTCATACTCATGAGAGCTCAACACATGGATTGAGAGAGCAGTTAAGCATGTGCTGAATCATCCATTGACCTCAATTGGATTTAGACACATGTTCCTTCATGTTCTGACCTTGTTAAGTGCTTTCCTGAATAGGGAGGCATTCCTGAATTAGGACCACAAAGGGGGATCAGGATTGATCCCGTATGCTGGTACCTTATTAACTATATACAGGTGAGTCTATGCAGCAGACTGCACTGGAGGGGAGACGTGGACCCATGCAGCCATAGGATTCTCAGGAGAGATTGCTCAGGTCTGCGCCAGAATTCTTCTGAGGAACACATGTTGGTGGAAGAGCTCCCCCACCAGATTGCACAATACCTAGATGTCTGCCCACTCAGATATCCAAGCCTTCTGATGCTTTAGAAGAACTGATTAGTCTGTGTATATGACTGCATGTTCAAGGAGTTACAGACAACAGGAAAGTTACTAAACTCATCGTAACTACCTTAAACAAGAGGTGGCTGGATCGGATCGTAAGGCAGCAAGTCTCCCGTGGTATGAAGTTTCACGGGGCAGAACTAGGTAAAAATGTCCACCTTTCATTTTCTAAATGTATGCACATGAAAAATGTTATCTGTAAATTTGATCCAAAGCATTGATTCACCATATTACAAACAAATACTATTTTTTTCAATAGTGAAAATGGAAATATTCTATCAGGGGGCAAAAACATTCAGCCATGTGAAGAATGACTATTTTCAGAGCAAATCTATTGTAGAGCTGAATGACAGGATCGTACCTCAGCAACTGAATTTTGCTTTTTCTAAATAATCAAGTCAGGGAGACAAAGAAGAGAAAAAGTCTGGCTTACTTGGGAAAAAATACCTGAATTTTGAGGATTGGCTTGCTTTTGGGCAAGCGGAGAGTTTTTTTCCCCACAAAGCTGTGAGAAAGATCAACTATATTACTCACTTCTGAATTTGCCTCCAAATTGGCAGTCACCGATGATAGCTAAGGCCTAAATCAGCCCTTCCAGTGGAAAAAAATTGCAGAAGGCAGCAAGATAAAGGAGGAAAACTCAGCAAGAAACCCTTCACAGTTTCCTTGGCACAAGAGAAGTGATTACAGAGCTGAGGAATTGGGAGGCCTCATTGCTTCCTAACCATGCAGATTTCTGGGATTCACCAGGAAGGGACCTTCACCTTCTACATGAAGCTAGAAGCCATCTTGCATATATAAGTCTACTGGCTCCTCTTAACATAGCTATATAACTCCCACTGGAGTTGCATTGCCATTAACTTGCCCTTGCAGTTGATCAATATCATGTGTGGAAGGGCATGCTAATTCGGGGCAGTCTCTTAAATCTCTGTTGTACAGATTTCATTGTAGCTTCAAATTCCAATATCCAGTGTAATTAAAATAAAAACCAAATTCTTCCAAGTTTACTAATAATATAGTTTATTCCAGGTAAGAAAAGAGACTTAAAGATGACAGTTTTTCCTCTCTGTCCATATTGTCTTCTACTGCTGAGTAATTTCAGTAAATCTAAGAGTCTTCCTTTTTTTAGTGTTAGCTGGTGCTGGCAAATAAAGGGTGTGTAACATCATGAACATGAAGGTGTCTGCTGTCAAGTAGAATCCACATTCTTTGATTACTGGGCTTTTGCATGTACCACATAATTAACACATACAGCCACAAACATGGAGGAGGGGATAGAGACGGAACCCAGGCAGACAGCATCTCTCTTTTCTGATTGCCAAGAAGAAATTAGGATCTGAAACTGACAGACACTTGTCATCCCTACAAACTGAATGCAGTTGTGCTAGACCTTTTAGGTGAGACTTTGAAAGGGCTAGGGGGAGGCACGGGCACTACAAACTAGAGTCAGCAGGGAGGAGCTGCTGATTAGAGCAGAAGTATTGCTACACAGTTGAATAGGCTTCCTGTGGCTGCCAATATAGGCTAGCATCTGGCAATGCAGCCTGCTATATTAAATAAGGAACTCCTTTATCGGGGTGATAGAAAAGAGAAGCATAACCACAAAGGTGAAAGAGCAGCTTTATAAACTATCACCAAAGTTCTCAAGGTTGCTGTTTTTATTTGCTGTTGAATGCCATATGCTACCCTTATTTGACACATACCTGAGTAGATGACCATTAACTGTTTTGGATTTATTGAAACGGTCACTGGTAGAAGTAGAATCAAAGTTTTAGTGTATATTTCTGTAATATAAGCAGACTTCTCAGTGAGTTATAAAATGCAAAACAACTGTTTTTTTCTGTGCAAATAACCTTTTGGTCTTTGTCTTAGTTTACATAGTAAAAGCAGACAAACCATATATCGCTTCTTAAAAAGTGATAAATATAAAAACAAGAAGTGAAACAGTGCAGATACCTGAAACTATACCAATTCTACAGCTAGCTTTGCTGCACCACCAACAGAAATATTTCTGTCCTGTTTAGATAGACTTTTGTTATGCTACATGACTGCATATGCAGTGAAGTGATATCAAGTCCTGAGGGTCCACTCCTTTGATGAGTTAAGCACACAAAGGCCCACATTTTGATGCAATCTGATATCATATATTTAAGTCCTAGACAAAGTGCAACTGTGAGGAAGTGATAAACAGAACTTCCTGCACAAAGCTGCCTGAGATAACACTTTCCATGGACTGGAAAAAAAGAGACATGATTGCTACAGAACTAAAAGGGAACTGTTCTACTCTTAATAAATAACCCTTTATTTTTTCACGTGGCTATTGCAAAAGTCTAAGCACAAGTGACTAAGATTGAACAAACTACAGAGCAGTTGCACTCATGCATTTCTGAAATAATTCTTTGATGAACTATGTTAAATAGTTAGTTGTTTAAATATATATTCTAATGAGGTATTGTATGATGCAGTTCAAACTCTAAATCTCAGGTATTTTTTGGCACTGAATATTTTCCTTTCCATTTAAGAAGAGCTCCATTTGGCTAAATAAAGTGATAAGAAAACCAAGAAATGTAAGGCCAGATTGTCCTTTTGGTAAGAAAAACCCTCATAGGCAACAGGAAACTCCACTAGTTCCTCCTCAAAGAGTTTCTTTGCAATGTTCAATTGCCATTCAAAATCTGTGAACATTTGGGCAGCCAAGATTTCCAAGTTTAGATAGATTCTTGTGGAAAAGTGAGTTTTTGAGCATGATGCTCAAATATACAGTAATTCCTCACATAACACGTGCCTGCTTAACACATTTTCACGATAGCATGATTTTTTTTTAGGGAACATTTTTCAAACAATACGACCCCGTCCCCGCAATAACACGATTTCCCTTAGGGCCAGACAGTGGCCAGAAGCTGCGCAAGGCTTCCCCTGCCTCCCTGCAAAGTAACAGAGGTTTGCTGCTCGCAGCGCCGTTCCCCGGTGACCCCCTCTGGCTGGACACAAGGCATCTGGCCAGAGAGGGTCACCGGGAAACTACGCAGTGAGCGGCAAACCTCCGCCACTTTGTAAGGAGGCAGAGGAAGCCCCGCGCAGCTGCCGGTGACCGGCCAGCTGGGGAAACCCAGCCACCGGCTGCAAGCCCCTTCCCCTGTCCTTCCCTTCCCTTCTCCAGAGCCAAACACCTTCCCTCCCTGCTATAACCCAGTCCCCTTTCTCCCTCAACCTTATGTTCCGGTCCCAGCTGCTAACAAGTACAGGCTGGAGCTGTGAGTGCATGTGCGCTTGAAACGCGACCCCCACCTTTTCCATTATTTTCAATGGGAAAATTGACCCCGCATAACACGTTTTCACTTAACACGATCATTTTCTGAAACGTATCTACCGTGTTAAATGAGGAATTATTATACAGCATTAATGAATTTTAAATTGCATATTAGGTGATAATATTTGAAATTTAAAATTGTATGGTGCTACATAGTTACATAAGTCAACTGATCAGGGAGTGGAAAGATTACTACATGGTACATGCCTAAGCAACACACTACAAATTTTGAATTTCAAATATTAACAGTTCACAAAGACCTGTTTACAAGGTATTCAGATCAGAAGAACACCAGAAATTCACAAATAATTTGATCAAATAAATCTGAGAATTTCACAAGCATAATATGGACAGAAAGAGAGGCAAAATTCTACAGCTGAATTTTTTATTACTTGTATGCTTAGAGATATATTATTATGCTCATTTTTTAGATTGCAGAAATATAAGAAAGGGATGAAATTTCTTGCCCTGAATCAGATAGCAAGTTGTTGGAACCAGGAATAGGCCCCGGAAGTCCTCTTTCCACCACACTAGCAAGTAGATAACAGATTCTTTCTAGACTCTATTTTAGGGGACTCCTACAAATACTAATCCACAACACACAATTTTACCATGTCTAAATACTGCTGTAAAAAAATCATGCGAGCTGACCTACAACTTAACAAGAGTAATCACATCAGCTAGCTGTGATTAAATCCACATTGACCTGTGTTCAGGCCCAGATCAATTAAAATAGTTGTTGGCAACTGAGTTCAGACATGGTTACATTTTATAGGGGAGATTGGGGCTTAGGTTGGGATCTTTCACTCCCATGGATTCACCAAAGCAGATTTAACAAATGATACTCCCTAGAGAGCTGTAAATCTTCCTGATTACATCATGGATGATGCTAGTGTTCAAGCAAAGAACTAAATTATATAGACATGTTGACTTCTACTGTACTAATAAACACCATTGTCCCAAGATTATGGGGTGAAAGTGGTGCTTCATAGATAGAAAAGGACAAAACTAGCAGGGATTTACATACGATTTCCATGCTTTGGACATTACTTTGCAAAAATGGAGATTTGATCATTTGTAATCTAATTTAAAAGTGATTGCTTCCCCTTTACTCTCAGATATTTCCTATTTTTATTCTGAGCTCATGTACATGCCCTCCTCTGGAGTGATCTCACTTGCAGATAAAACAATGCAATCAGCTGGGTAATGATTAGTAGATTTCACGCATTGGATGATGATAAATGGCAATGACTTCACAGACTTTTCCAGCTGAGTCCAGAAGTACTGATCACTTGGTTTCAAATCACGTGAATTACAAGAGAAAGAGACTATTTTAAATAAATTAAACATTTTATCATTTTCAAAACAGGTTTCATTTCACTGAAGTAGATTATCTCAAAAACAAAGTGAAAAACAAAGTATTACAACATTTGAATGACTATAACATCATACTTAGATTGCGTAGTGATGGACACCTTAGAAAAAGCTACAATAGATAAATAGAACTATAGTAGCAGATGCTTTCAGCCTTTCCCCTCTCTTTCCCTTAACATGAATACAACTGTGAATCCTTGCAGCGATGGTAATCTGGTAATGAGCTTTGGCCCTTTATCTAGACATTCTGTGAATGAATTATCGCTTTTTCAGTTGCAAAACAAACTCTGCAAAGTAGACAGCAGCAACTATAGAGAGAAAACTCATCTGATGTGAATCAGTAGACAGAGAAGTGTCTTGTGCGTCAGTAACTTATGCTTAAGAAAGCAAATAAAATGTCACTTAAAAATTGCTAAGAAAACATTTGAATATTAGTGTTGCAAATGGGATACTTTGCCAACAGTCTTAGAGTGTGGTGAAGTAGATCTTAGCTCTCCATGAGAAGCCCTGAGAATCTCTCCTGGGAATATTTATATTGTATTTCTATCCAGGCCTTATATTTAGTTTTAATTGTGATAACCCTTCAATCATTTTCACGTGAGGAGCTTTTGTCATAAAAGAAACTTTTCATGAATATCAACAATTTCCCTTGCTTGAATCTGTTTTAATATTATATTGCAAAATGCTATAGCTTATAAAAGAAAAGCAAGTGTAGATCTCTACACTCACGTGGCACACAGTAACTTAAGTGGAACTAGTCACCTGAGTACGGCAAGGAGCATACAGGCCAAGGAATTTACAGTTCTTGGTTCCAAATTCCAGGGCCCAGCTTTAGCACGCAAAGCAGCCGTAAATCCAACAGAAATGGGTCCTGCATATAGGATTCCTTAGGTTGGGTAGAGCCATAATAGCACCTCCTACTCTGTCCCAGCTGACTGTGCAACAAGAGGTACGTCTGGGAGAAAAGAAGCATGCTCAGACCATGACTACATTGCAGAGATTTCAGGATGCAGGCACAACTCCTCCGTGCCATTGATAACTGGGTATAAAGTGGTTTACATGTGGCCAGCTTTAGGAGCTGGGTATATAAGAGTGGCTTAAAGCCACTTTTGTTCTCATTCTTCTCTGAGTTCAACTTGGTTGGAACAGAGAATCTATCCCATTAATTTTAATCATAGTGTTCAGAAACCTTCGGGAAGCTCATAAAGAACACTTTTAATATGTTATTACAATGCTGCAATGGCTGCCAGGCAATGTTCCCCTCTATAACCTTTTCCATTCATGTGTGAAATAAATTTTGTATGTGCACCTAGGTATGTGCAAATCAGCAGGGCAGCATTTGAGTGGATGCACAAAAGAACATTGCTGCCAGGCACTGAAAGAGAGATATATGAATGTTCAAATTGCCAAAAATTATTTTACTAATTTTGCATTCTAGGTGTAATATAACAAATTAGTAATTAATGTGAATCAGAGCTGATGACAGCTGTAGGAGGTCCTCATTGTAGGTAATATTAGTTATATGTAGGGTAAATCAAATATGCTTAGCTTTTAATTTCCTCTCTCCCTCACCTCCCAAGGTAAAGAACAGTCTCCTATTTCTTACCATTGCCAAGTTCAAACAAAACACAAGTGTCACTATGTCTTGGAACGCATGATCTTCCACCTGTAAAAATGTCCAGTTGTAAGATCACAGCATGTCAATGTATAGAAAAGTCATTGTAATCCATCATGTCAAATCATGTGGTGGGTATTATCAATGTAAGAAGTTACCTAAAATTTTCCATTCAATGAGAGGAAAAAGATGACATAATGAATGATTTAGCTCATCTAAAATAAGAGCATATTACACATCCTAATTTTGTAAATATAGTGAAATAGGGGTTATGCAAAACATACATTTGGGGGGAGGGCTAGTTCAGTGGTTTGAGCATTGGCCTGCTAAACTCAGGGTCATGAGTTCAATCCTTGCAGAGGCCATTTAGACATTTGGGGCAAAAATTTGTCTGGGGTGGTACTTGGTCCTGCTGTGAAGGCAGACAACTGGACTCAATGATCTTTCAAAGTCCCTTCCAGTTCTAGGAGATAGGCAATCTCCATTATAAAAATATTTTTAAAAAAACATTTCTAAACTATTAAATCTTGACAGCTGAGTGCAAGCTGAATTTTAAGTAATAGTTAATTGTATACATCTTCTAAGAAGCAAGATCATCTACAAGCAGTATTCCTTTCTCTCACACATTTTACCTGTACAAATAGCAATTACACAGTTCAGTTATCTAGCTTTGTCACAGCACTTTCTGACCGTAGTTCTCATGGAACAAATTCTGTCCTCTACTACAAGTCATCAAGAAGATAAAAGAATAATGAAACAGCTGTGATATAAACTGGTTCTCTATCTCCATGGAAAATTAAAACCTACCCCCACACTAATCTTTAAGGTTCCTTTAAAAGACAATACATGAATACTCTCCCCATCCAAAGCATAAATAAAAAAGCAACATTTTTCACAATTCTATTGAGCAAAGAGTCACACATATCTTTATGATCCTTGACATATGGTAGGCAGGTAAGAAAACAACAGATATCGTCTGGCCACATTTTTTTTTTTTTTAAGTTTTTAGTTTTCATTTATCTCAATATCTGGGGTCATATCATGTCTTCAATTGTTAAGACTCTCCCAGTGCAATCAATGGTGAAGTAATGCTGCTACAAAACTGATAAAACAATAGGGTTGCTTGAAAGTTCATCAGAACTTATTTATATACACTTTTATAAACAGGGACACATTCTGCTCTCAAGTATACAGACTTCAATGGCATTACTGCAGATGTATTATTCTGGTTTAACTTAGAACAGAATTCAGACTGTAGTCTTTATTTATATGTTTCATCCTGGAACTTTCTTCTCCTTAAACACTCAAGTGCCATTTCCTAAAAGCTCAATGAGATAGGTACCAAATGCTTTTGTAAGGACTTCATAGGATTTGTCTTATTATTTTTACTTATTTTCCTTGAAAGATGAAGAGAACCTAAGTACACCAGTTGCTCTGCTTGAGCACTGCATTAGTTCTGTCACAGTAGGTTAGTCCATCAACAGTGCAATTGAATGCCATTAGCTGTTTCTTATACATACTAAAGGGCTTTCTTTGAGGTAAAAAAAATGTTATCACTGCCCAGGAGTTGTTTTTGCAGAACCAGCATCTGCAGCAGTTTTTATTTAATCAGAGATGGAACTTCCCCTTCTAGCTCTCCTTGCTATAGATAATTATATATACAAAAGGCATTGTAAATGAAAGGTTAGAGTGCATTGCATTTATACATTGGGGCTTAAAATTACTGCGATCTTCTGAAGAATTCTTTCCAGAAGACTATTTTGACCAAGCTGAACTATAGAGATAAAATGAGCCTTGGCAATGTATCTTAATTTATTTGGGAATGTTTGTTAATATCTCTTACAGATTAGAATACTTATTTACAGAATCTATCAATCCCATTTCATTTCCAGAAAAGTTTTAGTATGTGTTAAAAATATGTTTAGTATACTCATGTAGTGAACTGCTCTGTGACACTGGCTGTCCACACTTTTGAAAAAACATTTAAAGAGCACAAAAATATTATCAGTATTTTTAATAATAGCATAAGAAATTTTTAGTAACAAACAATGGTCCTTTAACCCTCGTGAACTTTTTCAGAAATGACTTCCTTTGTAATGGTCACAAGCTAGCTGACCTTGGCAGCATTCGGTGCCCCTAATGTTGGCTCAGAATGCATAATTTACATTATCTCAGTTATCTTGGAGTAGAGCCCTCACCAGTGGGGACATCTGCAAATATAGGCATTATTCATGTTCTTTTTAGCCTTCTGTTCCAGAAAACTGTATCTGAAGTGTTAAGTGATGTCTGAAAGGCTTTCAAACCTTGGCTTTCAAAATGTTAGATGATAATGTCTTCCTAATTCATCAAGGGATTACTCACTTCAAGGGATTACAAAAGAAGACTCCTGACAATAACACAGTAGCATAGATTTTAATTGTGTGGAACCATGCTGTAGTCAAGTAATATAGTAGTTTCCCTACTCACTGTAAGGTCGGTGTTCGGGAGCAGATGTAAGATCGCAGGTCTGGGGCCACTGAAGATTGATGATGCTATCAGATAAATGTAACCAGTGCACAGGTTGTCGGTGGATAACACATGCTTTTAATCTGCCGGCTCAAGCAAGCTAGTCAGAGAACTATCAAGTATTTAATTCCCTAGTGTATTGCTAACGTTTGATAAGAGAACTTGCAACTGAACTGTTTTGAAATTACATAATGCACTATGTCACCTCCTAATGAGGATATTACATGGCTTTACCAAGCTCACAACAAGCCTTGGGATATTATTCCTTGTGTAGATGGAGACAATATTTCCAATAGGGTAGAAAGATGACCTAAGAGATGCAATTCCATCTATGTGAATAGTATAGCTGGAGTCGACGTACCTCAGATCAAATTTACGTGCTGTCTCCACTGTGGCAGGTTGACGGGAGGCACTCCCATCAATTTCCCTTACTCTTTGCGACCCAGTGGAGTACTAGAGTCAATGGGGGCACAATCAGCAGATGATTTAGCAGGTCCTTACTAGACCCATTAAATCAAACCCTAGGAGATTGGTCTCTGCATAGATCATGGAGTACATGGAGACAAACCCAGAGAAACTGAAACATCATGTGTGGGTGCTAGAACAGAACACTGATTCTTAGTTCTGTGTTTTAACTACCAGACCATGCCCTCTTTATTTAAAATAGCTCTCATAATACATTCGAGCATTGTTTAAAACCTTTCCCCCCTCCCATTTAATGCACATTTCATGTAATTTAGAAACAAATAGATCTCCAAGGGATCATCATAATAAATGTATAAAATAAATATAGCTCGGTAATGGTGATTCACTTGGGGAAAGGCTTCAAATTCCTATTTCTATTAGCACAGTCTGGTGCTAATAAACCAGATCAGAAAAAAATAGATGGGTACCTTTAATCACAGTGAATCTGAGCATCTGCAAGTGGTTCAAGGAATCAGACTACCTGATGTACTGACCACCCTAAAATAGTTATTCTGAAAAGTGATACTGCAGAAAACAACAACCTGATGGGCATTTACTTCTTGGAGTGACTTCATGGCATGAAATTATCCTGATGAAGTTTAATAAAGACAAATGTAAAGTGCTCCATTTAGGAAGGAACAATCAGTTTCACACATACAGAATGGGAAGCGACTGTCTAGGAAGGAGTATGGCAGAAAGGGATCTAGGGGTTATAGTGGACCACAAGCTGAATATGAGTCAGCAGTGTGATGCTATTGCAAAAAAAGCAAACATGATTCTGGGGTGCATTAACAGGTGTTGTCTGCACTGATTAGGCCTCAGTTGGAGTATTGTGTCCAGTTCTGGGCACCGCATTTCAAGAAAGATGTGGAGAAATTGGAGAGGGTCCAGAGAAGAGCAACAAGAATGATTAAAGGTCTAGAGAACATGATCTAGGAAGGAAGGCTGAAAGAATTGGGTTTGTTTAGTGTAGAAAAGAGAAGACTGAGGGGGGACATGATAGCCGTTTTCAGGTATCTAAAAGGGTGTCATAAGGAAGAGAGAGAAAACTTGTTCATCTTGGCCTCTGAGGATAGAACAAGAAACAGTGGGCTTAAACTACAGCAAGGGAGTTTAGGTTGGACATTAGGAAAAAGTTCCTAACTGTCAGGGTAGTTAAACACTGGAATAAATTGCCCAGGGAGGTTGTGGAATCTCCATCTCTGGAGATATTTAAGAGTAGGTTAGATAAATGTCTATCAGGGATGGTCTAGACAGTATTTGGTCCTGCCATGAGGGCAGGGGACTGGACTCGATGACCTCTCGAGGTCCCTTCCAGTCCTAGTATTCTATGATTCTATGATTCTATGATTGGCTGATGCTGTGGCATTACTTCAGTGCGTGCCTGAAACAACGTAAAAATATTGAATTCCCCAGTGTTCCCTCAAGCATGTAGGTGAAAACAATGCTTTTCTTTACACAGAGGCTCAAATATGCAAATCCTTGCCCACAGCTAGAAAGAAAAGTAGACTCTTGATTAGTTTGAAGGTCATTTATGATTCAAAGACTCTGTCCTTTTATTTTTCTTTAACGTGACCATTTTAAGAGAGTAAGGCTTGGCCCACACTACCAACATATGTCAGTATAACTATATCACGCAGTGGTGTGGAAAAATCCACACCCTACATGACATAGTTATACCGATCTAGCCCCTGAAATAGACAGAACTATATTGACTAGAGGACATGTCAAAAACAATTAAAGGCCTAGAAACATGACCTCTAAGGGAAGAGTGAAACAACTGAGTTTGTTTAGTTTAGAAAAGAGAAGACTGAGAGGGGACAAGATAGCAACTTTCAAGTATCTAAAAGGGTGTTACCAGAAGGAGGGGGAAAAAAACTATTCTCCTTTACCTCTGAGGATAGGACAAGAAGGGTACGTCTAGACTACATGGTTCCGTCGACGGAGCCATGTAGATTTGTTTGTTCGGCAAAGGGAAATGAAGCCATGATTTAAATAATTGTGGCTTCATTTAAATTTAAATGGCTGCCCCGCTCTGCCAATCAGCTGTTTGTCAGCAGATCAGGGCAGTCTGGACGCTCCCCTGTCGACATGAAAGCCCTTTATCGACCTCCCCGGTAAACCTCATCCTACGAGGCATAACGGGGAGGTCGATAAAGGGCTTTCAGGTCGGCGCGGGAGCGTCCAGACTAGTGCGCTGAGCCGACAAACAGCTAATCAGCTGTTTGTCGGCTCAACGCGGCAGCCATTTAAATTTAAATGAAGCTGCGATTATTTAAATCGTGGTTTCATTTCCCTCTGCTGATCAGCCTAATCTACATGGCTCCATCGACGGAGCCATGTAGTTTAGACACACCTGACGCAATGGGCTTAAATTGCAGCAAAGGAGTTTTAGGATAGACATTAGGAAAAACTTCCTAATTATCAGCGTGGTTAAGCACTAGAATAAATTACCTTGGGAGGTTGTGGAATCTCCATCACTGGAGATATTTAAGAGCAGGTTAGACAGACATCTGTCAGGGATGATCTAGATGATGCAGAGTCCTGCTGTGGGTGATGTACACCAATCCCCTGATTCTCCATTGTCCTGCACCCTGTGTAATCATTTACACCAATGCAAAGTGAGTGTAAAGTGGGTATAAAATGCTACCAAATAAGAATGGCAGTATTCTGAACTCACTTTGCACTCACTTGCATTGGTTTACATGATTACTCAAGGGGCATGGCAGTGGAGAATCAGATCTCAGAAAAGCTGATAAAAATCAGTGTCACTGTGTGGAGATGGTTAGAAGTAAAGAATTCACCTGTTGTGTGGCCTGTCTTGTATGTTGCACGCTAGGGTATTTTTATCTTGTGGTTTTAGAGCCTCCAGTACAGTAATTGAGCAATCTCCTTCCTTGAAAACCATAAAGGTTGAAAAGTTAACCCGAGTCTTTGAGGTGGCATCAGAGAGGTGACAAGGACTGAGTAAGCCAAGTAAAGATGGTCAACATTATAGGCGTGCAAATGGGTTTTCACCCACCTCTAATATTTATCATTTTATTTATGGGTGCACATCCATCTTGTTTTAGAAAAGGTCTTTTTAACCAAGACTTTATTGTTCATATAACAATCATATTTTTTCTCGCCTCACTCCACACCCCCAGTTTCTAACTGGTTTGATGCAAAGAGAGCAATTTGTGATATAAATTTAATCTTTAAAAGGATCAAGGCTTGCTCTGAATGAGCTCAAAGGAAATCTGGAGTAACAGAGTTTGGCCCAGCATTTACTGCTCATTTCACACCTTGTCTGTTTTCTTGTTGATTGATGGCATTCTGTGCTTTCGTAGATATGCTGCTTTGTGGGTCTAAACAAATTAGACTCAAAATCGAGAAGCTGATAGGTTATTACGGATACCAAGCCATGATTGTAAACAATATTCTTAGAGCTTGAAATGATAGAGGAAAAACACGTATTTATATTGTTTTCTCCATATATTTTTAAGGCAAGAAAATAGCAGCATTGGGCTTTATTATGTCAAAGACGCACATGTTTCCTTAGCTTGTCCTTGCATTCCTGAAAATAGCCTTGTGGTCAAAATGCTTCTGTTCCTGGAATATACTCTGCTAATTATTTGCTGGGGTATATACAGCTATGTTCTTCAGTGGTTGTCAACAGCATCTACAGCTACCAGTGGAGGAGTAATGTCAATGTTTTAGTGGCCAGGAAGTTGAAGGACACTAAGGAAGAATTAGAAATGTCTTGTACAAGAAGGCATGGCTGTATATAAGTGTATGAAGTTGCCAGGGACAGTAACATAAAAAGGCAGCTTTGATCTATAGGGCCTGATTAATCATTGTTCTTGGACCTCTTTATGCCACTTTGGCTTGTGTAAAGTCAAGTCCAATATAAGTACCCTTCAGCCAGTCCCTGCACTGCCTCTGCTGCAGCCTGCAGTGGAAGGGGGATGGGAGGAATGAGCTGGAGGTGGGGCACAAAGTAACATGGCCAGGACAGATCTGCACCCCAGCAATTCTGCACCCTAGAAAGACTCCAAGGACCAGTTCAAGAACGAGACACTTTACTGTAGCCTCTGAGGTTCCTAGCCTGCTCTGGAAGCCACTCTGTCCTCATAACCTCTGAATAAGGCACGTGCAAGCTTCATCCTCTCTGTCCCTACACCAGAGCCATAGTGTTCAGAAAGGTAAAATAAGGGCTATGCCAGGTGAGGTAAGTAATGCAGTAAGGCTACATATGCATGTAAGAGCTTAACACGCACACAGGAAAAGCCATAATTAAATCTGTGTTTTATAACTTATAATATGAAAATGTCTCATTAGAATGATAGTTTAAAATGTTGTTTTAATCTGTAAAATAGTACAGTGGCATTCCATTTTTTTATTGTTTCTTAATTACTCCATTATCAAATTAGCTTCATTTACAAGTAACTTTTTTTTTCTGTGAGCCCTGAAAAATCAACCTGAGATCTGAAAAGCAAGTTTAGTTCTTTTCTGCTATGCACCACAGCCAGTAACTTCTGACACAACAGAGGTTATAAGCATCAATTGCATCTTAATTAAACCACTCACACAAATCATTTTTTTCAGAGATGACCCATAAGATATAGAAATGTTTGGCTGGCTTCAACTCAGCATAAATCCAGAAAAACCTCCTCTGAAAACGGTCACTCCAAATTTACACTAGCATAACTAACATCAGAATATACTCATGGCCCAAACATGTCTTTTGTAGTATCACACCAGGAAAGAATTTGGCCCAACAGTCCCTTACAGTGCTCTACCCAAATAAAACATTTCATGCAAAACTCTCTCCCATATCCCTTCAGCAATTCTACTTTAAAGACAATTTCCTTAAATCTTTTCTGGAAAGCCACATGTGTTGCAATTAAAGGCGTTTCCCACAGCATTTCATCTATGTTGTTTCAGTGTCTGATAGTGTGGGAAGGAAACCAAACAACTTGTGGACATTGCTGCTACCCTCTAATTCTACTGATAATTCTTGTGGAAACATACACATAAGAACAACTTCCTGAATAAAACAATATTTAGTGCTTATGGAAACTCTTGTTCTTTTTGCAGAGGACATATATTCTTTCACACTTATGGTAGCTTTCAATTGGCCAATAGAACAGTGCTAAACAGAGTAAATTTTCTATGTTTAAAAATAAAAGAGTCAAACTAGTTTTTTGAGCAGAATAGACAAACTAACTACACTACAAATTATTTGCTAGCTCCGTCTTTGTTGAGCCATTTGAATCAAAACAGGAAGTGTTACTCATATTAAATTTCATGTTGCATGATTTTTCTGAAGTTCCAGTTAGTGGTTGGTAGGGTTTTTGTTGATTTGTTTATTTTGGTTTTTTTACTTTTTATTTCATAAACTTTTATATGACTTTTGCCTGTAATTTTTTACTTTTCTTTTTCCTAGTAGAACTAAACCAATTGAAAATCATCTACGACAGACAATGGTAAGTCTTTAATTTTCTTGGCCCAATGTTACAATAATTTCCTCGTGGTCCTTTTGGTTCCAATGATATGATGAAGTCTTGAATAGCTGAAGAGTGAATTCATTATGGAGCAACGTCTGTGAAAACTGCAAACAAATGGCAAAAATTCCATTAACAGCTAGGCTTCCCCACATTCTTGAATTTTAGACCCCAGCTATAAGAAAACAATACCCTAAGCACATGATGAAGTCAGTTGGTGATAACTACATAAACTTACCTCCTCCTTCAATCATATATATTTAAAGGCAGCAAGGATGCAACGGCATTCACCTCAGTCCTCCAGAAGAAAGGCGGGGGGAGTGGAATGGGCCAGAGGAAGTAAATTAGCTAGAACAAAGAAAGGCCAGGTGGTTCCTCTTATTCTCACTCATGCTGGCTGAGTAGGGTTGTCATTTCCTGAGACAGAATTCAGCCCATGATTTCTAAGAAATCATGGGGGGTTGTAACTTTATTAAGCTTATCTTGTCCTTTCACTATGCAATAGCATAGATACTTTTAAGTAATGTATTTTCTGTGCACTATATTTTTATTGTTTCGTATTGTGCCCTGTCCTGACCTTAAGCATATTGTTAAATGCTATAATTGTAGTTCCCCTTGCTTACGTTTAAGGATATTGCCATGTAAAACTGGTAACGTTGATATTCTTGATATTGGGCAACAACCACAGCAACTTCTCTTGCTATGCCAATGTTAGATGAAATTGTGCCACTCACATGAACAGAATCATCTGAGTTCAAAACTCAATGATAGGAAAAGCATACTAGACACTCCACTTTCCCAGGTTTCTAGCCCACTTAGATACACACCTAGCTGTCAAATTCGGTTGACCCTGTCCATATCAGCAGGACAACTGTTTCCAGCACCAGTTGGAGGTGGGGGCTGGGTGTCTGTGTTTGACAGAATGGCAAATTTCAAGTGCAAAGGGCCAGATTTTCCATTGCCTCGCATCTTGGGTAGCAACCTACGTCAGTGCAAAGTGAATCTAAATCAGAGTTCTATTTAGCAGCATTCTGCACTCACTTGTCTCTGCTTTAAATGACTATGCCAGGAACACAGCAACAAAGAGAATTTGACCCACAGATTTGAGGTATTTTATGCATTATCAAATGTGCTGCTCTGAGCCTATTAGGCCTCAGACTATAAGGCAAGGCAACTTGTTTTTTATTCCGAGACAAGCCTGGGACCATTTGAGCTGTACCATATGATATAGGTGAACACTGAATATATGCAGTAGAAAGGACTCTGGCAGAGCATATGTGGCAATCTTCAATAAAAATAGCAGCATGAAAAGAAAAATTCAGAAGGTCTTTAAGAATTAACATGAAAAAAAATTAACCTCTTCTGGATTATTAGACGTACCTCAAAATAAGATTAAATAGATTTGTTTAAATGAATAAAATGGCCCTAAAGCTGTTAGCTCCATCCTGTTTTCAAGATGCTTTAGACTATTAAGCCTGATGTTAATTCTTGAAGACAGCTCTATGATTCTTGCTTTAATTTTCTTGTTGAGAAATTTCTCTGAGTTGTAACAAAACGAGGAACTCATGTTAGACAGACTGAAACACAATCTTGAATCTCACTGATGATATATATATATATATATATATATATATATATATATATATATATATATATATATATATATATATATACACACACACACTAAGGGTGGGATTCCCAAAAGTAGACAGTGTTAGAGTACATCTACTATTTTGAAATAACTAGCACTATTCCATAATATCTTAGTCTGCATCTACACAGCAGGCAGTTATTTTGAAATAGTGTCAAAATACTGTCAAGCTGGAGGACATCTTACACCGACTCCTGTAATCCTCATTGTACGAGGAATAAGGGAAGTTGGAGGAAGAGTGCTCTATTTCAAAATAAGTGCTGTGTAGATGCTCCCTATTTCGGAATAAGATACGTAATTGACATAGCTCAATTTGCGTAGCTTATTTTGAGTTAAGCCCTGCAGTGTAGACGCACCCTTAGTCTCTCTCTGCTCCCAATGAACTTTATGGGAGTTTTACCATCTGGGCCAGCGTTGAGCAATTTTGAAAAGTCCACCTCAATGGCCTGATTTTGTTATCAGCTGTCTTGGTGTGCCGTGGCGCTTAGGAAAAAGGGTCTCTATATTCTTTGTGCCCTCCCACTTCTCACTAAGGAGATGGAGTAACTCACATGCCAGCTCACATACCACAAGAGGATGTGGTCTGCTGTCCAGCCCCACAGCTAGCTAACATGTATGCTTTGAGCAGCAAGATGCTTGCCCAGGAATACGCTGTGTCTTTTCAAAGGACACATAAAGGGTACTGTACTCTGCGGTGACCCCTTCTCACATGTAGAAGCCTTCTTAAGACAACAGAATTTCTGGAGAACTGAATGCAACTGTCAGCATCACTGTTCCCCCACTACACTGGCGAGGACAACCATAAGAGCAGTAAGAGGGTAATGAAAAGGAAAGAGCCTCTTTAACAAGAAAGGCCGGGGGGCAGTAGAACCACAGGATTCTAGTCCTGACTCTTCTACTGATGTGCTGCAGTTGTGCAAGCCCTAAACATTCCAAAATCAGGAATCAGGCCCCCCCACAAACTAAGATCAGCTAAAAAGCTATGTGATGTTTTAATTACCTTTTTATTTGCCTACTTGGTCACTGCACATTTAGGATGTACTTGGGTCACAATTTCAAGCATTTCTCTGCAACCGGGAAGGCTAGACTTTTTTTTCTTTAATTAAAGATGAGCTCCTGACCTACTTGTATGCCCGCAGAGTTGGGGCTGTGAAGAAAATTTCAAACATTGCAAGGCATGTTAGCATTGCAAGAGGAGGCAGCAATGCTACTGCAGGACCTCAGTAAGACACTTAACATCCCTATTGTTCCCCTGTAGCTGAGCGAATAGCCTCACTGAGACCTATGCTTTCCTAGTGGCCTGGCAAATTACAGCTTTGGAGTGAATGAGCTAACAAAGGTCTTTACCTTGGTACCTTGCTAGAAGTGATAAGTGGAAGATCTCACTGTAGTTGTCACCTTCACATAAATTCAGCAAGTGAGAGGTGCTAATCCAGTGATCTCAGATGCCTTCAGACTAGAAATATTGAGCTAATAAGGTGACAGAGGTCTGAGCCTTGATGTCAGCTCAGTAAACAGCAGCTGCTGAGCCATTAATCTTAACCAAGACCACTGCATTGGCCTCTGCCCAGCAGGCTAGAAGAGCTGAGACACCTTTGCCTTGATAACAGCCCAACAAGACAGAGGTGTTAAGCTAGTAACCTCACTGAGGCCTGCAACATAGGGAAAAGATTGTGAGAATGACACTCTCCCCTCACTGCTAAAGGCAGAAAGAGGCTCCCCCTCTCATGAGACTGGGGAACCATAAGGTCCCTGTGTGCCTCGTCTAGTGCCTGCTCCAACTGGTGACATGAATTTTCATCTTCCAGGCATAGATTTGCCTTTTCCCTGGAAGAACAGTGGATCAGTCAGCTCCACAGCACTATTAGCACATGATATAAAAGCAGGGCTGAGAGCAGAAATGTTGGGCCTCTGAGAAAGGTGAGGGGACAGCTTTCATATTTACTTTCTCAACATCATTTGTGAATTTATAGACATGTATTATATTTCCTCTTATCTGTCTCCTTTCTAAGCAGAACAGTCCCCATCTTTTTAATCTCTCCTTATATGGAAGCTGTTCCAGACCCCTAATTCTTTCTGTTGTCCTCTGTACTTTTTCCAATTCATACATATACATATACATATACATATACATATATGGAACCACCAAACTGTATGCAGTATTCAAGATGTAGGCATACCAGAGATTTATATACTGGCATTATACATTTTTCCCGTCTTATTTCTTGTCCTTTTTAAATGATTTCTAGCATTGTTAAGATTTTTGACTGCCCCTGCACATTCAGAAATCTATCCACGACAGTTGTGGGCAACCTGAAGCCGACTGCTATTTCCCACAACTCTTATTGGCCAGGAATAGTAAACCATGGCCAATGAGAGCTATGGGCAGCAATATCTGTGGATGCAAGGCAAAAAGCCCATCTGGAGACCCTGACTTATGGGCCACAGGTTGCCCACCACTGATCCATGATGAATACAAGATCTCTTTCTTGAGTAGTAACAGGTAACTTAGAGCCCATCATTTTGTTCGTTAAGTTGGGATTACATTTCCCAATGCACATTACTTTTCACTTATCAACATTGAATTTCATCTGCCATTTTCTTGCCCAGTCACCCCATTTTGAGAGATCCCTTAATAACTCTACACTGTCAACTTTGGACTTGACTAACTTGAGTAACTTTGTATCATCTACAAACTTCTCCATCTCACTGCTCCTCCCTTTTTCAAGATAATTTATGAACATGTGGATCAACTCAGGACCCTGCACAGACCCTTGGGGGAACTCTTCTATTATTTTTTCTCCACTGTGAAAACTGATGACTTCTTCCTAGCTTTTGCTTCCTGTCTTTTCACCAGTAACTGATCCATGGGAGGTTAAGCATCTTTGATGAGGAAGGGCTTACCAAACCTCCAGACGACACTCTGATCTGAGCAGAAAACAAAGACACTACAGAAAGGGGAGAGGGAGAATTCAGCCAAGACTAGAGAGATGACTCCACCTGTATAGAGTCTGTGACCAGTTGACCTACATCAATGAAGTCAGTAAGGATCCATGGTGCACAACCCAGTGGGGCATGCTTGAAACTCAACAGTGAACACCTTTACCAAGTTTCCCAGGATCCTAGCACCCATGATCCCTCATTCCAGATGGTTTTCCCCATTGTCACCAGTGGACAGTGTTGAGTATGGCCCACAATATCCAAGCTGCTGGCCTTTTGGACCAAGAGAAGACCTTAGGCCAAATCCTGTTCTTCTGGCCAGAAGAACAGGGGTGCATCAGAACATCAACTTTTGCACATCATACCCAAACTGCCAATGGGTAACACACCTGGAACCCCAAAAGCCTCCTGGTTCTCCGGACAGTGATGGGGACACCCTTTGAAAGGGTTGCCATGGACTCACAAAGAATGAGGTGAGCAATGGCTACATCCTGGTAATCATGGGCTATGCTATATGCTTTCCTGATGTCATCCCATTGCAGCTCACCACCGCATGGAGCATAGCTGCTAAGGTTTTAAAAATCTTTGCTTGGGTAGGTTTATCTAGTGAGATCTTAGCTGACCACGGCCAGTTTCACCTCCTGGCTGCTCCATGAAGTAGGCATCTGAAAATTATAAATTTCAGTTTTCCACCAGCAGACAGACAACCTTGTTGAGCAGGTCGATCAGATCTTCAAAAGGTTGCTACTCAAGTTCTCCCCAGAGGAGTTGTACCATTGGGACTGACTCCTCCAGTCCTTGCTGCTTGCATTCAGGAAATACCATAAGTCTCCACCCAGTTCTCTCCATTTGAGTTGCTTTACAAACACCAGCCAAGGGGGCTGCTAGATCTCATTTGGGAGACCTGGGAGCAGCCCTCATCCCCAACCCAGGGATTCCTTCAGTATGTCACGCAACTGCACAAGAACCTGACACAAGCTGGGAACCTAGTGAAGGAAAACCTGCAGGCTGTTCAGGAGCCCCAAGCCCAAACCTACATCCAGGGAGCCCAAGCACAAGCTTTTGAACCCAGGGAGTAAATCCTTACGTTGATCCCCTCTGAAGAGTCCAAACTAATAGCTTGGTGGCAAGGCCCTTATGAAGTCATCCTCCAAGTGGGCTCCATTAATTATGAGGTTTGCCAGATGGAGCCATAGAAGAAATGCTAGGTATATCATGTAAACCTTTTGAAAGCCTGGCATGAGCAGGAGGGTTTACTAATCAACCCATATATCCCCAACCCAGAGCTAGGGCCCCAAGTCTCCACTCCAGTAAAACAGGGAGGACCACTCCTCAAAGAAACTCTCAGACCTGAGCAGTGAAAACAAGCAAGAGGTCTGTTGAAGGCCTACCCCAGATGTTCACAGAAGCACCAGGGCAGGCTCTGCTGACCCATCAGAACATCTAGCTCTTGCCCTCCCACGGAGGTCATTCATGAAACTGCCCAGCCTTTCCCATGCAAGCTGCAGGATCATAGAATGGTCACAAACCTAGTGAATCAGCCACCTTGTGCTTGTCCCTAAGCCAGATGAGACCCTGCAATTTTGTATTGATTTGTGAAGAATTAATACCATTTCTAAATGTGATGCCTACCCAAAGCCCTGATAGACAAACTCCTGATAAAGGGGTACTGGCAAATCCTGCTGGACATGACATTGAAGAAGAAGACAGCTTTTGCTACCCCAAGAAACTCTATAAGTTAGATTACTGTTATGCCTTTCAGATTCTGCGGGGATGCATTTTTCAGCAATTGATGGATCACCTGCTTCTGTCACATTGTAAGTGTGCCACAGCCTATCTAGATGTGGTTGTGATACAGTGGGAGGAGCACCTGAATCAGGTGGTAGGCATGCTATGGACCCTCTGAACCACAGGACTGACTGCTAACCCCAAGAAATGCTACCAGGAGACCACCTACTTGGCATATGTCCTGGGATGAGGAGAGGTATGTCCCTAGTTGGGAAGTTTAGGCCATTCAAGAACATCCCGCCCTGACCACAAAGAAAGAAGCGAGACAATTCTTAGGGTTGGTGGGCTGCAACTGCCACTTCAGCCCCAATTTCACCTTTATGGCTTCCCCCAAACGGAACTCCTAACAAACAACCAGCCGCAATACATCCACTGGTACCCCAAATGTGTCAAAGCATTCCAGGTCCATCTGGCCATGAACCGATGCTTCTTACCCCCAATTTTTCTCATAAGTTTATGGTCCAGACAGATGCCTCAGCAGTGGGACCTGAGGCCATCCACTCTCAGACCCTGATGGAGAGGAACATCCTGACCTTTATGTTAGCCAAAAGCTCTTCTCCAGAGAATACAGCTAGTTGACCTTTGAGAAGGAGTCCCTGGCAGTTAAAGGATCTATGGATGCCCTTCAATATTACTTCCAGTATGACTCCCTGGTTGGCAGGGAGCTGTGACTGCCCTGTCGGAAGCAGGAGGCAGGAAAAGAACTGAAAATACAAAAGGTGGGGCCTCCTGCTCAGTTAGAGGAGAGCTGCCAGAGGAGCAGGACGTCTCCACTGCTGAAGCTTGTACCCAACAGAGGCTGCTACCGCGCCAGAAACCCAGAGGGCCAGCCAGAGCTTCCCAGGCAATGGGAAGCTGTTGGGACACCCACTAGCCAATTACCCACAGGGAGATGAACAATAACCCTATTATCCAGGTACTCCCCTGACTGGAAGGGTAGGAAGGAGGCCAGGACAGCTGAATAGGGTTCAGCTGGGTTATTGAGTGCAAGCTGGCCAGTATGTTGCAACCAGATTTCCCTGCACACCCTGTGGTGGATCACTGTGCCACTATTAGAGCACTGGGCTGGGACGCAGTGGAATTGGGTGCACCTGCATCCCCGCCATTCCATCTTTCGGGCAAGAGGCCTGCTTTGATCTGCTGGAGCTGGGACACTATATGGTATTGCTGTCCATCCTGTCAGAGAGCTGATTCCTCCTAGGCTGCTGTGTTGCTCTACCTGACTTTAGACCAGAGCTCTGCTCTGCCTTGACTGAGGGCTCACCTGAGACATATAGACACACCACTGCTTTGCCCTACTGAAGGCCAGGGCCGTTACCTGTTTGCTACTTGGCCCAGCCCATGGGCTCCAGGCTTATAGACTCACTGCTGCTCCACCTGACTGCAGACCAGAGCCATTAACTGTTGGCTAATTTCCTCCTGAACTGAACTGAGTCACTTCAGAAGCATTAGCGAGGGAGCATAGTCTCCCTCCCTGACAGACGAGGAAAGAGCTGCAACTGCCTTACAGTTACATTGATTCATTTTATACATTTAGTTGTGAACAAGATGTGATGAGGTTGAAATCTTTCATTCTCTGTTGCGAATTCTGTTTAAAAAAAAGTTTAACACAACATGGTGTCTATCCGCTAAATCAAATCTGAGAATGGTTGTTTACAGAGCCCTGAGCCCCTGATCTTCTATATTCTTTCAAGAGAATATCACTTTACTCAGTCTTGTTGGCTTCAATGGGTATAATTGTGTAAAAGAAGAGAAAAGGACTGGGCCTGATGCCTAGTGTGCTTGCTAACTCAGGGACTGACTGTCCTTGCACTTCTGAAGACAGGCCAAAGTTCAGGTTTGGCTTGAATGATTGCAATTCATTCTGATTAGATAACTGTAAAAATGTCCTGGAGTTTCTAAATGTACACACATTTGGTATTTCTAGCAGAGTTTCTGGCCTCTTTTCTCTATCACGCAACCAACTCATTGATTATCCAGGGCATAGCAAAACTGCCAGTTTCAACAAAGTTCCACAGTAAATCATTCATTCTCCGGTAAAGGTTAGTGACTGAGCACTGGATGTCAGGGTAACATTTCATTAGTCCTGTGCACCCTTAATATTCTGTGTCCTAGGTTTGCCTCCTCTGATTACTATTTTTATCTGTCTTGATAAAGATGACAACTTTATTCTATAAACAGAATCTGATGGAATGACAAATACAATCACAGCAGAGAGAGACAAAGATCTGAAATCAGAGCTATCTTTTCTACTCTGAGGCATCTTCATTAATGACCCTGAAATCACCTGGCTAGGCTGCAAGTGTTGCAATATTCATATAAGAACTGATTCTTTAAAATAACTACAGAGAATGGGGTGAATTAAGGATGGAGAATCCTTAACTTTAAAGGTCTATCTTCTGCTGGGTTTATGTCAAAGCCTTAAAGTTATTTTGACATTGCTGACATTTGATTTATTTATTTATTACTGGAGCCCAGTTTATATTGTACATCTTCAGATCCCATCCTGTTAATCAACAAAATGTGATTAAAGAAACTCATAATCAGAGTCTTACATCATATTGCATCAAAACTTAGTGTCCATATTTTAAAGACAGTGAATCCACCTTTGTGAGCATATCATCCCACCAGAACCCTGTGAGGTTTCATAGGCAAATCCATACTGTCTACAGGGAAATATGTAGGACTGCCACAAGCCAGGGAAGTCCAATAGTGTGATTGTCTCACCACGGAAAGCCCCAGAATGCCCCAGAGCCAATGTGAACACATAGCATCTCATCATGGATGGTTATGTGCCTCTGTGAACCCAAAGAACCACATGGAGTTTGGCAGCTGGACCTCCTACCTCCTAACCTCCCACCAGACAGAAGAACATGGAAGAAAAAAAGAAATCTCCTGGAGTTCTCATGCTTACCCAGATCCCTATTCCTCTGCTGTGGGGGCCTTTGGTAAATTGAAGAAGAAAGGGGAGAGCATTTGGGTTTCCATGCCAATGCCGATGAATTCTATTAATTATTTGATCCTCACTCATATCTTTGAACAGAGGATGTACATTCCTCAATATATGTTTATAGAAACATTTCAAAGAATTCTCT
The DNA here is from genome assembly GCF_049634645.1 of Pelodiscus sinensis. Classification (NCBI taxonomy): domain Eukaryota; kingdom Metazoa; phylum Chordata; order Testudines; family Trionychidae; genus Pelodiscus; species Pelodiscus sinensis. Next base: position 42,598,963 of record NC_134718.1, read on the forward strand.
AGTGAGTCAGGACCTAGTAAAGACTACAGGGATACAGCTTGATCGACTTTCTCAAGCAAGCAGTTCTATTAATGTGAGTAGGAGGGGATCATGATCTGGCCCAACTAAAAGTCTTGCTTACTTTCACACTTTTATAGAGGAAAATGGTCTGCTTTCAATGGCTGCTGCAGGATCAGTTTGAGTACTCTTTTCTCTATTATGAATGTCTTAGTTTCATGTAACTGATGAACATTAACCATTACAATCATCCTGTTATAGGCCTCTATTCATATGTATAAATTCATGGTCCCTGCTGGTAAGTTAATTTTGTAGGAAACTGGAGAAGAAAAAAAAACCTTCAAAACTGAAAAAGCTTTTTGATGCGGTTTTAACTATTTAATTTAGCTCTAGTGGTGATTCACAATCTTCTAAAAACAGAACTTCATTGCACGGGAGTCTTTCAGAATACCTACAGCAACCTATGCATTTGCTGCCACCTGCCTATGTTGAAAACAGCCTTGTTCTGCCTTCAGTCTGCAAATCTTGAGAAAAACTTTGGTAGGCAACTAGTGGCTAATAATTCCTCCAACACTATAAAGGAACTAAAATCTTACACTAACTGTTTTTTAGCTTTGAAGCTCTGCTCTGATCTGTTTAACCCATTCAGACAGCAGAAGAAAAAACACCACCTTAAACCACAGGACAAGTAAAAAAGAGTCACTCTTTGTAGTAACAACGAGGAGTCCCACAAAGGCTTATGCCCAGATAAATCTGTTAGGGTATGTCTACACTACCCCGCTAGTTCGAACTAGCGGGGTAATGTAGGCATACCGCACTTGCAAATGAAGCCCAGGATTTGAATTTCCCGGGCTTCATTTGCATAAGCGGGGAGCCGCCATTTTTTAAACCCCGCTGGTTCGAACCCCGTGCAGCGCGGCTACACGGGGCTCGAACTAGGTAGTTCGGACTAGGATTCCTATTCCGAACTACCGGTACACCTCGTAGGAATCCTAGTCCGAACTACCCTGCATGGGGTTCGAACCAGCGGGGTTTTAAAAATGGCAGCTCCCCGCTTATGCAAATGAAGCCCGGGAAATTCAAATCCCGGGCTTCATTTGCAAGTACGGTATGCCTACATTACCCTCCTAGTTTGAACTAGGAGGGTAGTGTAGACATACCCTTAGTCTTAAAGGTGCCACAGGACTCCTTATTGCTTTTGCAGATATAGCCTAACATGGCTACCCCTCTGATACTCTTTGTAGTGGGGCTCATCAATTAAAGAAATAGGAATTGTAGTCTGGTAGGTCTATCCATGGCCTGTGGATAAAAAGCCAGCACAGCCCAACTCTGGTTTAGCCTTTAAAGCAGATACTACTATTACACAAACAAAAAACTATGGAAAGGTAACAAAAAAAGTGATAATTCTGGTGTGGACTGGCAGTACAGGGTCCTCAATGTCATAGTAGTTCAAAGTTCACAGCCCTCCCTTAGCTTCAGGTTGGTCAGGGTCACTGGCCAGAAAAGCATTTATCTCCCCTGAACCCTCATCTTACAGAGCGGGGTCGACACTTTTATCTTCCAGCTAGGACACAGAACCAGTCATTAGCTGCTGCTTAGCTGGATCTGTTGATTCCCACAACCTGCCTACTACTTGGCTTTCTGCTCCCTGACTCCATACATCCTTAAAGGGGCAGGCAGCCTTGCTCCACGGATGACACTAGTTCTCCACATTGATTCATATATATGGATTTACATTGTCCTATGGTAATATTACATTAATGTTGTTATTTGTATTATGGTAGCTCCCAGGAGCTCCTCTAATTGATCAGATCTCCTCTGCCAAGGCATTGTACAAATGCATAAAAAGACAGTCCTTGTCCCAAAGCGCTTTCAATCTAGCAACTAGCTTCCAGCCTTCATTCCCTTGTTCAGGTTTTAATATTGCAAAGCTGAGAGAGGCTGCTAAAAAAATAGACCCAGCTAGAGCTGTGAAACCATAAAATACCTGTCTACATGCTTCCCTTGAAGATTAATGAGCTGGAGCACATTCCTCCACCCAGTAGGTTTCATACACACAGCTTCTAATGCACTGCAACACCAGTTTGAGCTACTTATTTGAGTCAGTTTTGTGACAAATCCAAAGAAAACAGACTGAAATGTTCATATTTTCTGTATTAGTCATTTATTAACCCTAGTGATTCTGCCTGAGCATGTTTGTGTTGTTTTCCAATGATGATTATGGTTTTAGTCTTGCACAGCTGAAAAACATGCATAGACATTGTCCTTGTCTTGACTATATAGTAGATGTAAATAACCTAGGAATTAGGAATTGGTAACTTTTTCCAAAAGTTTCACAAGAGTTTTACTTTTTAAATGTTGTTCTGATGCAATATCACTTATTTAAGTCTTTTGTGACATGTTTATGTACAATTTTATTTGTCTTTCATTAACCACGCAAAATGAACAAAAGAAATGATTGGTATAGTGAATGCATTAAAATACTTTCAATCTAGGCAGTAAGAAGACTGGCTGGTTTTTTTGGTGATCACATAGAAAATTGTTTACTAAAAATATTAATCCAAAATTATGCAAGAAAAAAAATCAAAATACAGATGTACCATAGTTACAATATCATGTGAAAATATCTGGCTACACTCATTTAGGATGAATTTTTCTTTAATTAACTCAAGGCCATTAGCTGGAACCTATTGCTAAATAAGTAGATCAGGTTAGAACAGTTTTGTGTATCGTGCTTTACAATAAAAACATACTGAAGAAAACTAATCAAAAGAGTTTTATGGTCACTTGTTAATGTTTTTTGACAGTCATATACCCAAGGAATGTAACTTTGGATAATCATACATAATTATTTTGTGTTAAACTGGTGTCAGTAAAAGAAAAAATTACTGTGTTTCTACATTATTTTTTCAAGTCCTCTTACAGGTTTCTATGCCATAGAAGAACCTGAGTCCCAGGGACTAAATGTTTAAAGGCACTAAAGCTGAATAGAGGTGTCCAGTGGGATTTTCAAAGCGTCCTGGTGAGTAATGACTTCAGTACAAGGCAAGCAGGTATACAATTTTGCAACTGTAGATGCCTAAATACCTTTAAAATTTTCATCCCAAATTACTACTATGTAGCATCGCTACCTTAGTGGCCAAATCCAGTGCTTTTTAAAATCCAAATCACTATATTCATGCAACATTAGGGGTAAGGTTTATATGCACAAAGCCAAGAATATTTACAATGATGGTCCCAAATCACGGAGTTTGGCTGAATTGTACTGATCTTAGGACCTGAAAGACTGCAAAGGTAGTAGTTCTAACTTATATTGGCTGGCACTGGTCCCAAAGGGACTCAAGAATATGAACTGGGGGAATGGATTATATGTTGCAATATTCTTTTGAACAAGGCAATTTCTTCAGCCCCGCCGCATCATCCCCCCCCCCACACACACAACACAACTCCCACACAAATATACACATGCAAAGAGCAATTATACATCTACACAATTCAGTTACTCCCATACAAGAAATTACTGTTGCACTAGAGCAACGGTGTGTGATCATGATTTGGAGTGTGATTGGAAAGGGATATGGTTCATGAGGTGGTCTGTCTGTTATGAGTTAAATCAAGCTATAGAAAGATTTGAGAATCTCTGCTGTAGACCATTCTCCAATTGAAGTCAATGAACACACTAATTAAATGAATACAAGATTGGATAATCAATCCAGACAAGGTTTCCATCGATTGCAGTGAAAGTTTTGCCTAGCTAAGAGTTTTGAGTGATCTCAACTTTCATTAAAGTGAATTTTAAATAAGTGTGCTAAGAACTTCATAGATTATGGGCTCTTGTCTTTTAATGTGGTTATTATTGATGAAGGAAACCTAAGGTAGAATTTCCTGACAGCAGAAAAATTGGCCCAGTGATTGGGGGCAAAGGGAATACCAAAAAGAATATCTCCTGCTCTCAAGATGGTAACAAGGGGGCACAATAGCCCCAGTAACCTTTCTGCATGGTCAGGATGCTTGTGCTTTCAAATGACCCATGCCTTCTAATATGCCAGCCCACTCTAAAGTATGAAATGTAAACCAGCAGCTCAGGGCCCCAAGAAAAAGGCTGCCATATTTTCTGGGCACTTCCTGGTGCCACCTGAAAAGTGCGTGTTGGATGAGAGGGAGGTACTCAGGGGAAGAAATGGCTTGCTAGCATGCTAGAAATATTAGAAAAGTGATGGATTTAAATGGATTTAAGTGGATTAAAAATGTTTCATACTTTAAAAACTAAACCTTTCTTAAACTATATGAAATATTTTTAAAACAGTTTTCCCTCCATATCCTATGTGTATGTTTGATTGATTCTAGCTTTTTCACATCCTAGTGCTGTGTCAAGGGTTTGATACAATATAAAAATGTGTTTTTAAACATGTCCACTGATATGCTTCTGAACATGCAACAACTTCCTACTAGAAACAATGGGAGAAATAATAGAAATCAGTAGAAATATTGGTGTAAATAATATAAGCAGGTTTGGGTCCAGCGTCAGCCTGCTTACACTATACAACACAACATGGTATTAATAGAATATTACTCCTCTCAAAATGTAGAAAAAAATCCATTTCACACAATAGACCATATATTCATAGATTAATAGATTTTTAAGGTCAGAAGAGCTGACATTTTACATAACACTAGGAACAGAATTGCCCTTTATAACTAGACTCGGTAGAATAATTAATATATAATATAATTTTGGCAGTTCATTTACACATTTACTTTATCATAGTTCTGAAAAATTACAGGAGGGGACAGACAGTAATTACTAAATGACAGACGACAGTAGTCATTGAGATTCAAAAATCTAAATCTGTATAATACCCAAAACAATTAATCAAAATCACAAGTCAAAATATAAAAAGTAAATAACCTTAAATCAAAATCTAATAGGTTGTTATACAGCATTTTTCTTACTTTGTCTATGTGTATCTTTGATAATCAAAACTTATTTTTTCATTGTTGTGAAATTGACACTACTCATATTTACCAATAAAAATATAATCTTTCCAAGCATATCCACAATGCAGATTTGAAGGGAAAGTGTATATTTTTTTCTGCTTCCCTAACTAAAAATTGCCAGAAAGGGTTCCTCTGTTTCCAAATGCATAGAAAAGTCAGTTCAAAGGAGATTTTTTTGGAAAGAGTTTTGAGAGATTGAAAACCAAGATTTAGTGTCAATGTTGAAGTGTAACTTCAAACTCAGCTTTGGCTATTTTGTAAACCATAATATAGTATTAACGTACTTTATGGCCACTCAATTAAAAATGACTTGATCAATTTAAGCTAATTTTGGGCCAAGAAAATTATTTTTTGTCTGAAACTTGACTACTGTGTTATAGCCAAATGGGCACTGAAAATAGATGAGTTATAAATTACTACACCCAAGATTTATAAGGAAATGGCAACTGACCCTTCATTAGCCTCGTATAATGACACAAGCAGCAGCAATAATGGCAAAAATGGATGGTTAATCAACTTTCTGTCTGGGAGTGACAAAATTATGTCAAATGAGTCATTATACCACCCCATTTTGAAAACTCTGATAAATATTAGCTAATTTACTGACATTAAAACATAAAGTCAAATATTTAGTTTTGCATTAAATCTATATCCAACATTAGAGCATTTCCTCTTGATTATAAAGGCTAAAACGTAGACATTATTTTATGCTCCAGTACCCACATCTAACACTCAACATTCAGAGCCATTTTTGACATTACAAATGATCAGCAAACATACAAAAATAATGGAGCGAGAACAGAAGCAAGATCTATGTGCTTAATTCATATTTCTCCATTTACAGTGGCTGCTAATATGTTATTTCAGGGACTATTTGCAAACACTTACCCTGCCAGTGAACAGTTAACTTCCCTGATTGCTTAGATAAATAGTCTTCTAGAGCTACTGTTAGGCATTATACAAATGCACATCAGCAATTTAATGTAAGTATCATCAAGAGTTAAAAGGTTATATACTAATAGATTCATAGCTGATATTGGCAGGAGCATCATGCACTATGGTTGTTAAACACCTTAATATTTGTAAGTTGTCATAAGATAAAAAAATAACCTAACTAATAAGAGAGGAAGTTCTGCTGAGATATTACAGCATACTTTTCTAGGGGCTCCCAACACTTTATCCTTATTGATTTTTATAAGTGTGAGGAAATTGCACTTTTAGATTTAACCGAATTGTTGAGTGGATAATTTCTGATTCAGATCACCCATTTAGAAACAGAGTTCAGGATATCAAGATATTTGAGAATATCACCAAAGAATCATTTTCTTAAAAGATAAAGAAAAATGCATAGATGTATTGTATGCTTGGAAAAGCAGAAAGCCTTGGCTTTTTGTTCCTTGAATTCTCACCCTTCTCTAAGTCTTGCTCTCCATTCCCTCTTTCTTTTTTCATGGAGTTGGAGGAAAGAAGAGAATAATGGCTGTTTTTTCACACTAATAACCCTGTAAGAAAATCATTGCAACTAATATATGTATTTCAATCTTAAAGGACACTGAGACTTTTTCTTCTCACTCACACTGGTGTAAAATTGGGATGACACTGATTTTAATTGAGTTATTCCTGAATTACATCACTGTAAGTGAGAAAAGAATGAGACCCACTGAACTGAATTTTCTCCACTACCTACATGATATGTTTGGCAATAGGTACAAGTCTGTTCCCAAGCACAATTTCCAATCACATAACAACAGGTTTTCATGCCTTTGGGCACTCCAATTTGGACTGCTGCAATGTGCCCCCTTTGAGTTACTACTGAAGCTCCAGCTAGCACAGAATGCAGCTGCCCAATTACTTTGCAAAGCCACATAGATGGAGTAGCTCTAAAGTATATAATACCTTTTAATTGTTTTAAGTACAATGCAAAGTGTGAGTCACAATCGAGAAGACTATCTAAGGGACCTTTCCTGAAGGTCCTGTGTGCCCTTTCCTTCCTCTTTGGGAGTCGATGACTTCTGAATTGTGTTCAGCGTCTCACAGGATTGGGCCTAATGTGACCATTTCCCTCCTGTGTGTTACAAGGATGGCTGAGAAATTTTTCTAATAGATCTAAAATTTAAACATCTGGACCCATAACTTTGGAATTCAACTCGCAAATGACTATTAGCCAAGATGGTCAGGGATGTAGCCCCATGCTCTGGGTGTTCCTAAACCTCTGACTGATACAAGTGAACAGGTATGGTTCACTTTATGAATTGCCTGTTCTGTTTACTCCTCCTGGATCATCAGACACCAGCCACTATTGGAAGACAGGACACAAAGCTAGATGGACCATTGGCCTGACCCAGGATAGCTGTTTTTATGTTCTTAGTTATTTAAGGGTACATCTACACTACAATGCTATTTTGGGATACCAGAGTATCCCATAACAGCTATCCCACATCTTCACAGCAAGCCCGTTATTTCAGACTCACTATTCTGACATCTCTGTAAACTTCATTCTACAAGGAGTAAGGGACATTTCAGAATAGTACTTTATTTTGAAATTTGGCGCTGTGTAGACAGTACCATATGATGAAATAAGCTATTCTGAAATAGCATCAAAATAAGATACGCAATTTGCATAGCTCAAATTGTGTACCTTATTTTGAGTTACAGTGTAGTGTAGACGCATCCTCAGAGAGGTTTACTGACTCCCAGGACATGATGTATTAAGAAATACAAAGGGTTATTGTTAAGGAAAATAAACTATCGAGGCTGACAGTGGCATGTTAAGTTTGTTATCCTGTAGATCTATATTTTGCATGCACTCAGAATATAGAATGGGTGTAGTTTCATAACTCTCAGAACACTTCCTTGTAAGACTGACTTTTATACAGCCTAATTCTCCCTGCAGAGAGATACTTTCCTTTTTGCTGATAACTATTGTCAACATAGGAAACTTTCCTAGTAGAACATCCCTGTTATACTAAGAAAGCATCCAATGTTGACAATAGTTATCAGGAATAAATTCCCCTGAATCAAAGATGAGAAGGGATTAACAATGTAAAAAAGGCACAACCCGTTTCTGTGTCATTCCACAATGAGCTAGAAAGCTCAGTCATGCTTTCTGTATCAATGCTACAAATGCTGTGTCCCATTTATATGAATAGGTAAACCATTTTTAACACAAAATTGGCAGAACAGCATGGTGGCAGTATAACTGTCATCAGAATGAGATTCACCTGGTCTTACTGCCAAAGTGAGGCAGCAGAGTAGCTCTACCTATCTATACAGCTTGCAGAAGTAGAAACAAGGTATTGTGGGATTGAGCCATTCCTCCCACATCCCAAAAATCATAGAATCATAGAACTAGAAGGGACCTTTAGAGATTATAAAGTCCAGTCTCCAGTCACCAATCTACACCTTCCCTGACAAGTGTTTGTCTAACCTGCTCTTAAACATTTCCAATGATGAAGATTCCACAAACTCCCTAGCCAATTTATTCCAATGCTTAACCACCTTGACAGTTAGGAAGATTTTCCTAACATCCAATTTACACCTCCCTTGCTACAATTTAAACCCATTGCTTCTTGTCCTGTCCTCAGAGTTTAAGGAGAATAATTTTTCACCCTTCTCCTAGTAACACTCTTTTAGATACTTAAAAACTTGTATGTCTCCTCTCAGTCTTTTATTTTCCAGACTCAATAAACCCAGTTCTTTCCATCTTCCCTCACAAATCATGTTTTCTCACCCTTTAATCATTTTTGTTGCTCTTGTCTGGACCTTCTCCAACTTCTCCACATCTTTCCTGAAATTTGGTGGCTAGAATTGATTGAGGCCTAATCAGTGTAGAGATGAAAGGAAAAATAACTTCTTGTGTCTTGTTTACAAGACTCCTGTGAATGCATCACAGAATGATTTTTATTTTTACAACAGTCCACACTGTTGATTCGTATTTAGCTTGGAGTCCACTAGATTCCTTTCCACAGTACTCCATCCTAGATAGTCATTTCCCATTTTGAATGTATATAATGAATTGTTCCTTTATAAGTAGAGTACCATCTCTTTGTCCTTATTGAATTTAGTCCTATTTACCTCAGACCATTTCTCCAGTTTGTCCAGATCATTTTGAATTTCCATCCTGTCCTCCAAAGCACTTGCAACCCCTCTCAGCTTGGTATAAGCCACAAACTATATAAGTGGCAGTATGCCATTTTCCAGATATTGAACAGAACTGGTCCCAGAACTGATCCCTGTAGAACAGTGTTTCTTAAACTTTTTAAGACCGAAGAATACCAAACAATTTTTTTATGAGGAACCCCAAGAATTTTAAAAAAAGGTCTCGGGCGGGGGGGGGGCGGGAAGCATCGGGGAGAAAGTTATTGAGAAAAAAAAGGGTTGGGGGAAAATTATTGAGCAAAAAATAAAAGGTTGCCTGCCCCTTTAAGGGCGGCCATTTTTAATTCTGTTGTTTTCTGCGGCACACCTCCAACTGCCTTGCGGTACACTGGTGTGCCGCGGAACACAATTTAAGAAACACTGCTGAAGAACCACACTCATTATGATCTTCCAGAATGACTGTGAACCATTGATAACTACTCTCTGAGAATGATTATTCAGCCAGTTATGTACCCACCTAATAGTAGCTCCATCTAGATTGTATTTCCCTAGTTTGTTAATGAGAAGGTAATGCAAGACCATATCAAAAGCTTTATTAAAGTCTAGATATACTGCATCTACCACTTTCTCACTATCCACAAGGCTTATTACCCTGTCAAAAAAGCTATTGGGTTGGCTAGGCTTGACAAGATTTGTTCTTGACAAATCCATGGTGACTGTTACTATCACCTTATTATCTTATTTGCTCCATTGTCTTTCCTAGTACAGAAGTTAAGATGACTGGTCTAAAATTCCCTGGGTTGTCTTTACTTTCCTTTTTTATAGATGGGCACTGAATTTGACCTTTTCCAGTCTTCTAGAATCTCTCCTGTCTTCTATGATTTTTCAAAGATAATAGCTAATAGCTTAGATATCTCTTCAGTCAGCAAACTGTGCATTCTAGAATACATTCCATCAGGTCCTGGTGACTTGAAAACATCTAACTTGTCTAAGTAATCTTCAATTGTTCTTTTTATATTTTAGTTTCTCAACCCTTTTCATATTTTAGCTTCTGAACCTACCCAGTTTTCACTGACATTCACTATGTTAGGCGCCCAATCACCACCAACCTTCTCAGTGAAAACCAAAACAAAAAAGTCATTAAGCACATCTGCTTTTTCCATATTTTCCATTATATTTTCTCCCTCTTCATTGAAAATTGGCCTTCACCTGTCTTTTGGTCTTCCTCTTGCTTTTAATGTATTTGTAGAATGTTTTTGGATAACCTTTATGACTTTAGCTAGTTTGAGCTCATTTTGTGACTTTGACTTCCTAATGTTGCCCCTACATACTTGTGCAGGGCCAGCTCTAGGACCAGGCAAACTGTGCTCTTGCCCAGGTTACCATATCAGAGTAGTGTCACAAGGGGCTCAAGCTTTCACTCATTGGCTGCAACCAGTACAGCCTGGTTTTGTGCGGGAGCAACACCTACTTCCCTCTTCCTAAGAGAGATAGGAAAACCCCTGCTACTGACCCATACGGTGTCCCAACCACCTATTCTTGCCACTGCATGCTGGCTCTTTTCTTCTCCTCTCCTGCCCAACTCTGCAGTTCATTTTAACATAGGCAGCTTGAATGAAAGCCAGGCTTCCCAATTGAAGGTGAGTGTAGTGTTTCAGCCAGCCAATGAGAGCTGAAAGCTGCTGACCTATTCCCAGTTCAGAGGGGAAGGGACAAGACTGGGGACCCAATGCAAGGCAAAAAAGAGATCAGTAAGCCTTAGTGATTCCTGGCCTCATGCACCCACCTCCTAGGACCCCACCTCCACCCCAAGGGGACATCAGGCCTGAGCCCCAGCCACCCTCAGTTCCCAGGAAACCTCTCCCTGTGCATTCCCAACTCCCAGAGGACCCCCTTCCAGTGTCCTGACCCCCAGTTACTAGGGGACTCCCTGTGCCCCAACTCTCAGGGACCCCTGTTACCAGCTCTGATCAACAGCAATACCAGGCACTTCATGTATGCACATCAGTTTCCCAGTGTGGGTGCAGGAGGGAGGCGCACAGGTTAGAGGTAAAGGGGGCACATGCAAGGCTGGGCATGTAGATTGAAGTGGCAGGGGTTAGGGCAAATACAGCATTGTGCAGAGGCTTGGGCAAAGGGGAATACTGTGCAGAGATTAGGGGCACAGTGTAGGAGTTAGGTTACAGGAAGGGAGCAGATGTTAGGGGCACAGCATGGGGGTACGTGGTTTGGAGAGCTTATGGGGGGGTCAGGGGAAAAGGAAGCACTATGTCCATAGGGGCACCAAAGCAAAAATTCTCCCAGGGTGCAATTTTCCCTAAGGCCAGCCCTGTACTTGTGTTATTTGTTTATATTCATCCTTTGTAATTTAAGCTAATTTTCACTTTTTGTAGGATTGTCTCTCTTTCAGACCATTCAACATCTCCTGGATGAGCCAGGGTGGTATCTTGCCATACAGCTGAGCTTTCCTGCTCTTGTACCCTTAGTCATGTCTCTTTGAAACGGTGCCAACTGTCTTCAATTGTTTTTCCTCTTAGAATTTCTTCCCATGGACCTTACTTACTGTGGCAAGGTCCTCACTCAAGCCCTATGCCCTGAGGCACCTTCTTTGTCCACAAATCAGCCAGAGATCTTTTCTGGCACAGTCACCCATGCCTTTTATTGCCAGTGCCAATTTCCCAACACCTTCTATTTACAGAGCTTTGGTTTTCTAGCAGCTAAGTCAACCAGCCTCTCCTTCTAGCTTGGGAGCACACTCAACCACACACTGACACCTCCCACTCATGTCTCCTCTGGCTGCCTTATTAGCCTGCTGGCTAATGAAGCCCACAGCTGCTTCCATTAGCCCGTCAAGCCTGGGCTTGCTCAGCTGGCTATAATTGGCCTTTTCAGCCAAGCTGTAGTGGCAGAGCTCTGGCTTAGCCAGCAGTCTGTCGCACTACCAACTCCCTAAGTTTGCTGAAGAGTGTATTCTTAAAATCCATTATCTTTATTTTGCTGTTTTCTGTCCTCTTATTTCTTAGAATCATGAACTCTATTGTTTTATAAAGTCTTGGGCTATTTCTATACAGCAGCATTATTCCGAAATAACATGGTTCGTGTCTACACAGGAAGCAGTTATTTTGACATAATGTTGAAATAATGTTAAGCTGAAGGACAACTTACTCCAACTCCTGTAACCCTAATTTTATAAGCAGTAAGGGAAGTCGGAGGAAGAATGCTCTAACTTGGACTTCCTGCTAAGTAGACAGCATCAAAAGCCGAAATAAGCTATTTCGACTTAAGCTATGCAATTGACGTAGCTCAAGTTGTGGAGCTTATTTCGGATTTTGCCCTGCTGTGTAGACATGCCCTCAGAGAAGTAGCCATGTTAGTATGTATCTTTAAAAACAAGTAGTCCTGTTTAAAAACAAGTAGTCCTAGTCCTTAGGATATATCTACACTACAGGACAATATTGAGTTAAGATAACACAACTTCAGCTATGTTATATGCATAGCTGAAGGCAAAGTGCCTTAACTCAACTTTTGGCACTGTCTACAGTTCAGGAAGTCTAAGGAAGAACACTCTCCTTTTGACTTCCCTTACTCCTTGTGTAAGCGGAGCTACCAACATCAACCAGAGTGCCCCTCTCACTTCAAATTAGCTGTTGTAACTAGACCACTACTTCAAACCCTGGAAGACTGACAGTGGCATCTATGATCTTTCTCTGTAGTGCAGACGTACCCCTAGAGATTTGCAAATATATTAGATCATGAGCTTTCATGGGAAAAACACACTTCATCAGATGAGTTATGCCCATGAAAGCTCATAATCTAATATGTTTTGATTAGTCTCTAAAGTGCCACAAGACTAACGTGTCACTGTCACCAAGCTGCCTTCCACTTTCAAATTTCCAATCAGTTCCTTCCTATTTCTCAAATAAGCAGTTACCTGTCAAAATGGAATGAAAATAGGTAGCTTTTCTAATAATCTGTGGGGAAAATACTAAGTCACTACTGTCTGATTCCTCATGGGAGCGAGTCTCGACTTTTACCATAGAATGACCCTATGTAACCATGGAAAAAAGCTTTGGTGCCTTCTTAATCTCCACCAATTAACCATAAAGAAAAGGGGAATGGTCTAGATTTGCTATTATGATCTCCTTGTTGACAAAATATGGCTCAGGTTCATTCATTTCTGCTACCTGAAAGACTGTAGTTTCTTCTGTTGGTATCATCACTTATCTAGCAAATACGCAGTTTCATCCTTCAGAATCTCTGCATGCTAAGAACAAGGCATTATTCAATACCACAGAAAGAAACTACCAAGAAGATCACCAAGCACTAGCACTATGAAGGAGGGACATAGGGAAAATCCAATATAGATACAGTGGGAGTTTTCTAGTGGCTGAACTCCACCATATCTTTGGAACAAGAAAACTCTCACGCCTATTGTCCAAAGTATGACTTTGCCTCGTACTTTGGAAAGATTCTTCAAAAACTGTTCATTCTTATGTTAAGGGAAATTTTTGCTCTAAGCTGACATCACTGTAAGTCCCTATACAACATTAATTTAGGTAGCTAACATTTTTAGAAAGTTTTCTAAAATAGCCTGCTTTGTTATAGTTTAAAGGCCAACTGACCTCAAAAGATGAGAGAGTCAAAGGGTTTAGGTGACCAATTACAATAAATTTTAAATTGGATCTGGGAACACAGATTACTTTGAAAATTCCAACCAAAACTCTTAGAGCCTGATTCTCCTCACACCAATGTTATGCAAATGTGACTCCATGAAAGTGGATGGTGCTAATGCTGACTCACAGCTGCATAAGTGAGAGCAGAAACAGGTCCCTAATATCTTTGAGTAACCTCAAAATACTCCTGGCTACCCTGGTAACCCAGCCTGCCTAGTGCTGAAAACATATGGTTTAAGTGTTTGTTACTCCAACTACTCACCCAAAAATGGCTCTCTGAAGCTAACCAAGGTGTTGATTTTCTGTCAGCATTGAACATGACTGTTATTGTATGAAAGAGAAACATATAACTCTAGTGAAAGAAAGGGACATTTTCTCCTGCTTCGAAGCAGCTGCCTCTAAGTCTCAATACATACAATTGTTTTCATGTTTCCAAAAATTAACTACTTTGTTTGGCAGCCTATCCTGTCCATTTTTAAGCCTACTGCGAGAATAAATACTTCCTACCCTATCTGTCTTTTCATTTAACATATGATCTCACATTGTGTCTCTACACTGAGCAGTCTACAAGTCTTTAGCTGGATCCCAATAGGAGTTCCTCACTTCATGTTCAGATACATGTCCATTGCTTCTCTAAAGATGAGCAACTTCAGCCAAAATTCCATCACTGGAGCAGGGGGCTCACTTCCATACATAAGCCTAGTACCTAGCCTCTGTACTCTCTCTAGCAACCTAATGCTTTTAAACAGAAAAGTTAAAAGAAAGTCAGGCTGAGTATTCAAGTGGATTTTGAATGCAGATAGGAGCCAGGAGTTCTAAACTTGGCTCTGATATTAATCTACTGAGTGACTCAGTTAAGTAAATCAGAATCTGAGCTGTGTGCTCTATGGTCCTGCATCATTACTCCCTAATTAATGAAACCTCATATTGTATTATCCTTCCTTGCCATCAGACTTCTATCACCCTGTAGATCACTACTGCCTGCCTCTTCATACTGTCACAGATTGCTATATTGGATCTTGGGCTCTTTATTTGCCTCCTCTATTTAGGTACCAAGGTTGCATACGTTGATTTTTGGTCTTCCAAAGTGACAGACTTTTCTGTACTGTATAGTTGGCAGTTGTAGGTTAGAAATATATTTGAAACAGCTCCACCATATTTTCTACTTACATCCATTTTAGGGGGGAAAAAAGGAAATTCACTAACTTCTCCACCAGCTTTTATTACTTCATACACACTAACAGTGTATATATAAATGTCCTAAAACTAAAAAATGCATAAACTCGGTAGTTGAAATTGCATAGCACTTTTGTCTTTAAATACCTGATATCTCTCAAACTGAAAAAGCTAATTCGGATACTAAAAATATCATTGTTTACACTTGTTAATCGCCATTAGCTAGATGATTTTCCTAATGCCTTAGACAATATAGTAACAAAGTGCAGTTGCTTCAGTCAGAATGGTATGTTAGTGATTTTTAAGGACTTAATGAGATCAAGTAATTGACTAGTGAAGCTAAAGATTTTACCATCAATTAAACAATCAACAGCTCCGTACATCAACATAATCATTTTATCCCCTCTACCTATCTACTACCAGATCAATATGTGGACAGCCGTTGTCTAAGAAACCACTTTTACTGTGCTTCTACACCAGCACTCTGATCCATTTTTAAAGCATTTATTCAATTAGTCTAGTGTAATTTGCAAATAATGGAAAGTATGCAGTAATGCAGATGCCATAAGCAACTAAGGAAAAATAAAACCTTGCTTGACCATGTTTAACATCACCATTTATCCTCTAATTACAGTTGTCTTGGTACAATTGACATATAACTTTAATATTTTGGATTTAAAATGTGGTTGCCTTTGCGATGCTAGAAATATTGATTACATTTATAGGAAATAAGATCAGTTAACACTGTGCTAATGAATCGTGCAATTTATAAAGGGTCTGTACAGCAGAAGGCAAAATACTGTTCAAATAAATTGCAGAAAACAGGGTAATTAGACAACAAGCACTTTACATTATTATGTAGTAATCTCACTTTGGAGGGTGAATGAAGCATGGAATGTGGTGGCTGCAGCAATGATGTAAAGTAGCCATTTGTTGATGAAATAGGAGCTGTTACTATTTCTAAATAAACAAATGTGTATCTAAACATGTCTATAATGATATATATTAAATTCAGAAGTTCTAATCTAATTAAAAATGGAGTCATTATGCACATAAACCCCTTGTGTATCAATGAAATTTGTTTCCAAAGCCTGTAGATGAAAAAAATTAGTAGCATTTATTTAGCAAATGAGACAATTTGTGGTTAAAAAGAACATTGCAAAATGTTGGAATCTGAATGTTAAGCTAGAGTCCGTCCCTTCTGTACTATCTCATTTTATTCCTTTGCTTCTCTCTTGGGCCTGATTTTTCTCTTACACTGCTGAGAATCAAAGGTAAGGCCAATACATTTATATAGTAAGCTTAGCACTTACACTGCACCAATGACACCAGGCCCAAGCAGATGTAACCTAGGGAAGAAATTGGGGTTGCACAGGCCCAACTGAAGACGCACAATGCGGGCCTGCCACGGGAACTTGGGCCTGCCACAGGAACTTGGGCCTGCCACGGGAACTTGGGCCTGCCACGGGAACTTGATTAACAATTCTGTGGCTTACCTAGCAGAAGTTGGCTAGAATCCAGTTCCCTCACCCATAGATCTATTGCCTGTGCAAGAGACACAGGTTTAAGAATAATACAAGTCTAAAATCATAGGTGAGTGCCAAAAGCATGGCCCATCTAGCTGACCAGCAGTTTGAATGGTAGGAATTGTGACCTTGATAAAGCATCTGACTAAGATTTTCTGAAGTGAGTAGTGATCTGGGGTCTCAGCTCTTTAATGCCCAACTAGGACAAATCTATGGAGAGTGGTTTCGGAAAGAGCCCTCTACACACCCTCTGGTAAGCTCGCTCCATTAAG
This sequence comes from Pelodiscus sinensis, assembly GCF_049634645.1. Taxonomy (NCBI): domain Eukaryota; kingdom Metazoa; phylum Chordata; order Testudines; family Trionychidae; genus Pelodiscus; species Pelodiscus sinensis. Next base: position 42,615,703 of record NC_134718.1, read on the forward strand.
GTGCCTGACCCTGTGCAGCTTCAAATGGAAGCGTAAATTAGGGAGAATCACTCTTAAAGCCGTTGATGAAGTACGACCACAAGGGAAATGTCTTTCCAAGCCCCGTGAGTCTGACTCTTTCTCCTGATGAGCAACCTTGTTTTCAGTGGGCTGTCTGGAAGCGAAAGGTGCTGCTCCCCAGAGCAAGGGGGCTCAGATCAAGATCAAAGAGAGCATTAGTCGCTCTTTCTCCAAGGTAGAATTAGAAAAGGTGTCTCACTCCTATTAGCACGTTTGAGGGAGGTTTGTTAGTACTGAATGAGGAGGTGGTTGAAAGTAGAAATAAGAAATCCTCCGGAAAAGGGCTTATTTTCCGGAGAATCGCGTCTAGACTGGCAAAAACCCCGAGCCGGAAAAAAGCGGCAGCCATGTAAATGCCGCGGGGGATATTTAAATCCCCCGTGGATTTGCAATTCCGACTCGTCTCATTAGCATCCCTTTTCCGGAAAGGGATGCCAATGTAGACGTAGCCTTCTTGCGCAAGAGCAAGTCCACACCACAAAGCACAGTGTAGCCCTGTAGCTACATCTACACTGCAGCACTATTTTGGGATCCCAGAGAGATCCCAAAATAGCTATTCTATGTCTTTTGAGTGCACCCATTATTTAAAAATCTAACAGGCTCGCTATTCCAACATTCCTGTAAACCTCATTCCACGATGAGTAAGGGATGTTTGGGAATAGCAATTTATTTTGAAGTGCTGTGTAAACAGTGCCAAATTTCAAAATAAGCTATTTTGAAATTGACTGGAAATAAGCAAGGCAATTTGCATAGCTCAAATTTTGTAGCTTATTTTGAGTTACTGTTGCAGCGTAGATGCCCCCTGAAGCCGTCTCACTGCCCTGTATTGCCCTGCCCATCCCCAGGTCTCTATTATAGATTGGACTTTATCCTGCCTCAGGTGCAGGAGCCAACTGGGACCTTCCCTCTGTCCATGGTAGTGAGACCCAGCAGCTCAGACAATGCAAGATGGAGCCAGCTAGGGGAGAGAACAGGTCCAAATGACCACAGAGCCCTTGGCAATCAATAAAGGACAAGTGCGGTGTGTTGGCTGGCTGCAGTGTGTTTATTTGGGGCTTCTAGCAGGGAAGGTATGGGGGGGAAGCAGGTTAGCTCCCTCTTAAAATAATTCTCCCCACAAAGGGGCTGTCCAGCAGCTAGCACAGTGGGGCCCTCTCTCAGGAGAGACCTGTAGGTGCTACTGTGATCAGAAAACGGTGGCCAGGGCTATTGCAGAGATCATAGAAAGTGCAATGAGTGCTGAAAGCCAGAATGAGGCCACGTTGCGAACAGGTAAGAGCCACAGAAAGACAGAACTTTGGCCAAAAACACTGGGGCTATATCTACACTACAGGCTACTTGCACAAGAAACCTTTTGTGCTAGAGTTTTTGCACAAAAACTTCTTGCTCAAGAGTACATGTACACCTCAAAGCACATTGCAAAAGTGGTGTCCTTTGGCACAAGAGAGTTTCCACACTGTTGGATGCTCTTGCGCAAGAAAACTCTGATGGCCACTCACAGAATGGCCATCAGAGTACCTCTGCTTTTTTCTGAAGCATCCACACTTGCCTTCTTGCACGACACTCTCTCAATGACTTAACCACCTGCATTGTGCTACAAAGACCTTTTACATCTGCACTTGAAAGGGAATCCTCTGAACTGTCATTCATGTTAAAATTTGACACTCTCCAACAAGGAATGAACAAACACTCAAACTAGCTTACCCATTACCAAGATAGCTTCCCCAATTATCACCTCTAATACCATTAACTCACAAACATCCCACTCTCCCCACCTCTAATATCATCAATTCACAGACACTTACCTTCCTTCCTCGCCCCCCCCCCCCGCATCGCCCTCCTGTTCTGAAATGTGATTTGTCCTTTTCATATGTGTTCATTTTTTTTAATTGTATCCTTTGGTATATATGGTTGTGACTATTTTCTTCCACTATTTGATCTGAGGAAGTGGGTCTGGCCCACGAAAGCTCATCATCTAATAAACCATCTTGTTAGTCTTTAAAGTGCTACATTGTCCTGCATTTTGCTTCAGAAAAGGGGGTTTATTTATGCAGAAAAAGCCCTCTGTTCTGCTGTTTAACTGCCCATTTAATTGTGGAAGAGCTCATTTGAGGTGTGGACGCTCTGCAAGTTTTTGCGCAAAACCTTGTAGTGTAGAGTAGCCCAAGGCTATGTCTAGACTGCAAGCCTCTTTCGAAAGAGGCTCTTTCGAAAGATACTTTCGAAAGAGCCTCTTTCGAAAGAGAGCATCTAGACTGCACGCGGAACTTTCGAAAGAGCAAGCCGCTTTTTCGAAAGAAAGCACCCAGTGAGTCTGGATGCTCTCTTTCGAAGAAGCCCTATTTACATTCAAGAACGCCTTCTTTCGAAAGAAGCACTTTCGAAAGAAGGCGTTCTTCCTCGTGAAATGAGGTTTACCGCTGTCGAAAGAAAAGCCGCGTTCTTTCGATTTAATTTCGAAAGAATGCGGCTGCAGTCTAGACACAGGTGAAGTTTTTTCGGAAAAAGGCTACTTTTCCCGAAAAAAACCCCTGAGTCTGGACACAAGTGTGGTTGTTTCTCGGCACACCTCTAGCGGGAGAACTAGGCTAGGCTACAAGGTGCATTTTTGAATTATGTTTGCTCACATGGTTTGACAAGCGCATTATAAAACCCTGTGTAACTAGGGCAAGTTGTATCCTAAAAAAATCTTAGCGATCAGCTAGTGGGTAACTCCCTGAAAAATAATGTAGACGAGTCCTCGCGCCTAATCGCTTCAACTGGTGCCTGGGGAAGGTGCTGAAGAGACAGCCCGGGGCAATTATAAAATGCAAACAGCGGGAGGAGCTTCTCCGCGTTGGGCTGTCAGCGCACTTAATGGCAGATCTGGCGGGAAGACATCTGCAGTCTTGTCTAGACTGGGGGAAAAGTCCTTCTGCCTCCTCAAGCATCTCTAGACCGAGGGGATGTAAATGCTTCTCTAAGCGCGATCTTAATTGCGGGCGCTAAGATTCGGCGGGAGAGGGGGGAAGAAATCTGCAGATTCAGGAGGACGGCTTTTCTAATATAACACATAACTTACTACGTCAGCTGAAAAACAGAGATGCCCCCTCTTGCCATTATAAATGTAGCTGTTGTTTATTCGTTAAGGAGTTGATTCTACTACACCGGTTTGTAAATCGGGATTAACTCCGTCCAAATCAATGGATTACACCAGGGTAAAACTGGTGTGAGACTAGAATCAAAATCTAATGTACATCCAGGAAGTAGATACTCACGAGAAATTCCTGCCCACCTACCCAAAACTAAAGACACATTCGTAAGAGCTGCTGCTGTTGCCAGACAAAAACTCTTGCTTAGATGCTGCAGTAATTCAGCAACAGGTTCTGCTCAGCTGCAATAAAAAGAGGAGTAGGTGTAGTGATGCCTTATCGCCCCTGAGGATGGGAGAATCGGGCCTATGAGCTGTACTTCGCTTCCTTGTTCACTTTTGTTATAAAGCTGTTATTAAAAGTGATAGGTTGTTCCTGCATTTGCTGGCCTGCCAGCTCATAAAATCGATGCACACAGGCACCAAACAAACCGGCTGGCTGTTAGGGAATGTGCACGTTCCAAGAACGGAGTAAAACTCTGGTTCAGGAAAATAAAAAAACCTCAGCGTCCAAAATAACAAGCCTGGGGACCATCTGAACTAGCCGGCGGAGAAGTCCGCGTTGGAGTTACGCACTCCCACAGCTGTAGAGTGATTTCCCCTTCTATGGAATAAGAGGGGGCGTGAGGTATAAAACCAGTATCCTGGTGTCCCTGTACGGAAAGCAGGAAGATTTGTCACTCCTTTGAAAGTGCCTGATTGTATTTTCACAATGAGGGACGACTGTTTCTGGAAGAGAGTGCAATTTCCATTATACCACCTTCCTGCCAAGTGAAATAATGAAAAATCCCCCAAACTTCCTTGGGTTTGACTGGCTGGGAATACTATCCACCGTTTGCAATCTCTAAAAGTGAGTGTTGTTTAAGGAGTCAAAGTACACTATCCAGCAAGATCAATATCCTATTAGGCTAGAAAGAGTTCTGAATATCAAAGGACAACGAACTTAATGACTAAAAATATAAGTACCTGACCGAGAGGATTAATCACACACTGTCACGGTGAAATTGGGGCAATTCTTCCAATCATTAACGTTTTGCTTGCAAAAATGTGCTTTTCTGTTTGTTTTCCTGCTAAATGATAACCGTTTTCAAGTTGAATCTCCTGATAAAAGAGCCGAAAACAAGACGAGACTTGTGTTGTAAAGGTCATACGTGCTGATTCGACATGAAATAGCCAACATGCAAACAAATAAAATATTAGTGTGGACAGTAAGGGACGTATTTGTTAACAAAAGATGTGAGGTGTTTAAAGAGAAATAACTGAATGCAGATCAGATAGCTCAAGAAACGCATTTTGTTAGCAAATGTAATTCCTTTGGCCAGTCTCCAGTGTAGTGAGTTATGTTAGACAAATCCGCCGTGTATTGTCTGGGTGTGATCTCAGAAAGCTGTCTTTTAAATGTAGAGGCAGGTGGGTGAGAAAATATCTTTTATTGGACCAACTTTTGTTGGCCGGAAAGAGACGCTTTCGAACTACACAGGTCTGCATAGAAACTGATGCCCTAGTGAGTAACATTTTAACTCATTTTGATTGCACTTGGCATTTTATAAGACTGTTCGTGTATCCTGGCATTTGTAAACCATCTGTTAGTAACGTTATTAACTCCCACCCTGCCAAAGACTGGCCCATGATGGGGCTAAGGCGGGCATGTTTCAGTCTAAGTGCGGGTAATAACTGTCTTGCCTACTGCTCGGAAATGCCTGACTTATATGGTGCAAGACGGACTAATTTCGGATTTTAAGTATCAGCGCTGCATTCGATAAACAGGTTGTATGAAAGAGCAGCTCTAGTGACAGCAAATGTCACGATTCTCGCTTGGAAAATGCCTTTAACTCAGTGCGCCTCCTCGCCCCCTCGAGGTGGATATTTACCGAGTCCCGTTTCTGTGATGAAAGTGATCCGCTGTCTGTAGAGACTCATGTGTCGGACACAGCACCGGAGGTTCCCAGCTACTTTCACCCCCCCACACAGGCGGGGGTGGGGGGTCGCTTCTCCAGCAGCGTCAATCTGTGCACGCTCGCGACCGCTTTATCCGAATCGGTCTTCTGGCTGCTTTCTGCAGAGGCAGCTCACTTGCAACGCCCGCATCCCTGCTGATGGGCCCCATTCTGCAGCCTTTCGTTGGCATCGAAATTGTGTCTTTGTGGGCTGCAAGATCGGGCCCTTTGGACGCCCAAGGAAAACACGGTTTTACATAACGAATGTGCTGAATAAACAAAGTCAGCCCTCGTGCCTGGCTGGGATGTGTTCTCGGCGGGGAGAAGACACCCTCAAATCTGTACAATGTCCCTATAGCCGAATAGCGGGATCATTGTTTCAGCTCTAGCGTGTGACAACGGGTCTCTCTGTCCTTTCTCTAGCAGTCAAATGGGCGCGACATTTAAATAAGACACAGAAATGTTAACAGAGGGAAGAAGGAAAATGTGAAGGGGCTATTTTACCTGCTTGAATGAATTCCGACCAGAAATCTGTACGTTATATAGAGAAACCTGTGTATGTTATAAGCCCGCTCTGCTACAAGGATAATGTGGAGCTTCTACTTAGTGTATTAATAGATAAGCGTTAGCATCGTGTATACCACTGAGGAATTTCACATCTGGTTTTTTTTAAGGCATTAAACTATCGGAAAAGTGCGGAACTTCTCCGGTGCAAAATCAACTGAGGGATTTTAACATTTACCTGTACCCGGCAGCTCTGTCGTTATGTTGTATTTGATATGATTTGATTAGTTCTTAAAAATCAGCAGAATATTTGCGAAAGAAAGAAAGAAAGAAAGAAAGAAAGAAAGAAAGAAAGAAAGAAAGAAAGAAAGAAAGAAAGAAAGAAAGAAAGAAAGAAAGAAAGAAAGAAAGAAAGCGAGCTACCTTTCTGTATAAAAAGAAACATCTTTGTTTTACAATTTCCAGTTGTAATTGGCGAGGCTGTAGAAATGGGTGCTATAAGACCCCGCATATTTCTTTAATGAAACCTTCCTTCGATACAGATTCCGAAGGGTGAACAACTTAAAAAAAACAAGGGGTAAATGTAGGCAGAGAAATGAGTCAGTTGTGCTCAACGGATTAAGCTATTTAGATGCCCGGTAAGAAAACGGTAAATTTGCTCTACTGGCTTGTGCTATCTTCGGTAAAACTACCACCTATCCCTGGAACAGTCTTTGCCTCGCATTAAACGTCTCTATGCCAGAGAGCTCCGAATAGAACGAAAACGAGTGTGGCACTAATAGGGTGGTTTACTGTAGAGAGAAAAAGTGGGCTCCGCGCTAATCTTCCAAAGGCTGCAGCGAGCCCCAAATCTCAGATGCCTTTGAGATAAACCGCGCCATCGTCTGCTCCCGGTTCTGGTTTATACATTGTAGTTTTTCAGCCTGACTTCCTCCCTGCCCAGCTCCGGGGATAAGTCGCTGATTTCTTGATGTTGCCTGGTCTTGGTTTCAATGCGGAGGAAATACACTGGATTCTGCTGTGCACTTAGTATCCAAATCTCAACCCCACAGGATGTTATAGAAATGCAATTCCCCAAGAATGTCAGATCATAGCTTAGCCCTGTGGGAAGGTTTACAGGTCTTACCCTGACAAAATCGGGCAGTTCCACGGAAATCTCTATGTCTCTTTAGAAAATCTCTCTTTGGCCATAGCAAAGCTCTGTTTGAGCTCAGCTTTGGTGAGGTGTGCTGTGCACCCGCATCGGGAATAAAAAAGGCTAACGGTCGGTATGTAGGTAGGTATTTTAGACTCTGGGTATATTCGGGTTACAAAGATAAAATTCAGTCAATAGGGGCTTTCTGAAAGGTGACATAAATTAAGAAACAAACTGGCATTCAGTAGGTGAGACAAAACAGGACAAGCAGATACGAATAGAGCAAATCTCTGATTTTGACCCAGATTTGTCCATAGGTTTCCGTCCACTAACACCACTCCTGAAGTAGGTCCTCTAGGTAAAATCCTTCTCTCAGTTATGTGCAAACCTATTGAATGCAGTGGCACCCATTTGGAAGTTTTTTGGTGGGGAGCAGAATTTGGCCCCCTGAGGACACCTGCAGAAGGCAAATAAGACTGTAAAGGACTGTGCGTTTCAGTACTAACCTAAATCAAAGTGCTGAGTTCCAAGACCTGAAATCCCCTGAAGCCTAACGAAGTAGAGCAGACGCCTGTAGCAATCTACCCTATCCCTTTCTTTCTATTTCACAAGAATAGATTCGCTGGCTCTCACAGTGGGGCGATTCTGAAAATAAAGCCACCGTCTGTTGTCTGTGTATTGACTGCTATGGAGTTACAGCGCCTTTAAACCAGCATAAGTAGCCGCTTATGTCAAGCCACAAACACACAGCAGTTGTTAACAAAGAAATACTTGGACTCCCTTGCTTAGATGCTACGGTGATGGGCACGAAAGAGAAACCTAATATAAGCTGTCTTTATGTGTAGAAGCACATCTGGAATTAGCTCCGTTGGGTTCTAGTCTTTACTCTGGGAGGGTCCCATTCATTGACTTCTGGATGAGTTTGACCAGAGTAGGGCTAGAGAGATCCAGCTGTTGTAGTCTGCCAAGGACACGCACACGCGCTAGAGAAAAGTCCTTCTTTCCCGTCGCAGCCCTTGCACTCACTGCCTTGCACTCACCGGAAAAAAAGGACAAAGTTGCAGCCTACAGCAGCCCCGTTACTCGGAACCCAAATTACTTATGGGAAAGGCTTTTTGTTTTCAAAGGTAATTTCCTCTCTGGTTCACACAGCTGTAGAGAAAACAATCCCTGCCACTTACACTCTCACACATGTCCTCCCCACGGAAAACGTGCCTGGTTCCAGCCCCGGCTCGGAGAGTGCTGTGGGGCTGCCAAGGAAAAGAATGTTTCCTGGGCAGCCTCCGTCTCATCACAGAAGGGAGGGCAGCTGCCAGGAGCCGTGTCAGCTCATGTAGGAACACGGCTCAAGCGTGAACCAAAGGGAACTGGGAAGTCCCAGGAGCCGAGATGGACACAACAGGCTTTTTGAAACCAGGGGGAAGCCGCACTGGGCTGTGTGGGACTCTGTTTTCAATTGCACCCGCGTGGCCTGCAGCACCCAAGGCTCCCACTGACGTGCATAGGCAGGAACTGGTCCCTCTCCCTCGGAGACCTGGGGCTGGCAGAAAGCGCAGCGCTTCAATAACTCTGAGGGCATAAGGCACTTTCCTGTCCTGGAGAAGGAGCTCTCCCCCAGGGATGGGCCTTTAGGGAAGGCTTGATAAGAGGGTAACTAGCTTCTGCCATCTTTAGTCCGGCAACTGGGAGATTTCCTAGGCCACAGGGTTGTTTGCCCGGCCAGAGTCTGGCTCACAGCTGAACCGGAAAAGACCTTCACAGAGCTGCCATTTCTTCCCCAGCTCCGGGCAGTCGCCCTGTGCCAGCTGGCTACGCTCGGAACCCTGTCTGGGGAAAACACCGTCCGGTTGGGTTCCCTGTGACACTTCACACACACCCTTCCCCGCACAAGTCCCCAGGAACCCTGCAGTGACGCTCGTTAGCAGCTAGTTTGGGGTATCCAGCTGCTCCTGGGTAGCAACCCCCCTTTGCAAACCTGTTTGAGGAGCTGTCTCTCGGGGCCCCGTTTCCACCACTCCCTTTGGAGCCCCCTGCTTCAGGGCACTGGCTGAGGAGAAACCCTGGCCCCGAGGCTCTCACAGACTTCTGTCTGTGGGGCAGGGTAGACGTGGCTCCCTCCCCTTCCCTCCTCCCCCCCCCCCCAGGCTCGGGATTGATTTGAGAGAATCGGAGCAAGTCCGCGGGGGCGTTTAGGGGGCAACACGCTGCAGAATGCTGCACGAAGGCAGAGGCTGGGTTAGTATATTACAGTGTCCGTTATCATTATTGTCCTTAGCTTAATCCTCTACCATCCCCGTTTCCCCGGCAGATCCCTGACTTCCGCTCCCCTTTATTCCCTGGGGCTCCCCTTCCCACGAGACTCGCCTGGTTTCGGAGAATGGCGGCTAAAATAAATAACCATTATTGACTCAGGCAGGTCAACGGCAGCCAGATCCAGGCAGCGCCAGTGAAATCAATACCTTCCCCAGCCAGCCACAAAGGTTTTCATTTTTAATCCACCCAACGTCCACTTTGATTTAAGTTTCCCTTTTTCTTCCTCTCTCCAAATACTTGGATCACTTAAGAGCTCCCTGTAAAACTTTACAACAGGATTGACACACTTCAAAACTTCCCCTTTGCTATCTGGCTAACAGAGGGCATGGCATTCCGGTGGGCAGGGGATATTTTACAGACGGCATAAAGCTGTAGGGTGGAGCTTCAGGCAGTAATAGAAAAGCAATTCCAAATTCAACCGAGTTTGAGCATGGGGTTGCTCAGAAGCCACTAAAGCCAGGAGCTCAGTTTCATGACCCAGCTCACCAATAAACTCAGAGGGAAAGTTGCTTTTTTTTCAGTTGTCTGATAGGCTGGAAATGGGAGGGATTAAAGGCGTTTTGGAAAAAAAAGTAACAAATTCTATTGCAAACATGCAAGTTTCAAAGAAGTGACTGCCCAGTATCTCGGGTGGTCCAGAGTTCAGTTTTATTTCACAGACAAGTTCTTCAACAAAAACTTAAATACCAGTTTGGGGCTTTAAAAAACAAACATATGTACAGAATATGAACAATGTGAGGTATAAAACAGCAAGACTTCTAAAGCAAAGGAATATATACAGAGACAGGTATGTATACAACAGGTATTAATTTCCCACTGCTAATGTATGCCTACCTTACCATCCAGCAGCTGATGTCAGTTTTTCTCCAGTAGTAGGACCCTATCACTTGTCACATTTTCTTGTGAATCAGATGGAGTAAATTATAAATCAGGCGAAACCAGCTTGATAGATTTTAATCAAAAGTATTTCTATCAACAGAATCAGACAGATTTCAAGGCAACATCTCCATGGGCCCCAGAATCAAAAGGATATATATACTGTGTGTAATATAAAGATAACAATCTGCTTTTACAAATGGCCATAGCATAAATAGAATAATGTCTTGAAGAAAAGCACCATGTGTGTCATGAGAGGGAAGGTATAAGGCACTTTATGGGAATTATCAAATCCCTCTCCATTTTATTAAATATATTCCTTTATGAGGAAAAGAGACTTAAAAACAGTCTCTTTTTTCAAGCTAAAAAGTTGTATATACAAAGGTCTGAGACCTGCAGTTGACACTGATTGACTTCCAGTTGAAATAAATTGGAGTTCTGCCTGACTGCAAAGAGAGCTGGGTCAGACCCAAGTCAGTAAAGACAGGAAGTAGTATTATTATATTCCAGTTAAAACATTAATCAATGTACAACTATATCTTACAAATTAAATACAAAATGAGGACCTGTTCCTTTATCCAAAATAAAGATTTTCCCATGAATCAACTATCTGCACAAAATGGTTTGGCTTTAGATTTACAAAACTAGTTTATGGGGTTGTCTTCAACAAATAAATGGTGAAAGTTTTCTTCTGTAGCAAAACATTCTTTACAAGCCAGTTCCTATTAAAGTGCAAGCTGAGTTAGGGTCCCTTCTAAGTGTGGAGCATTAGTGGGTAGAATTATAATACCCTTTATCACCTTCAATGTCCACTTCTTGATCGGAATCATCTGAGATTTCCGACTCCACATCCTCCTGAGAGACTGGGGAAGGAGTATACTGAGACCCATCGAGAGAGACTTCTTTATTCTTCTGCTCTGGGGTCAGGCAGCTCTCTTGCCTTTTATCACAGTGGCTGTCCACACTTTCAGTTTCTTCTTTTTTGCTGCCTTGAGGGTTCTCCTAAAAATAATCAGTAAACAACCAGCTCGGTTGACACCAAAATACAGCTAACACAAACAAAACATTCATGAGGTAGGGCAATGTTGTGAGGGAAATTGATTTTTGTGTGTTTGTGGGGAGGGAGGGTCCTCTACGCCTGTAATGCTGAGGCATTTTCAGGCGGTGTAGGCCATTGCAATTCAATACACTGGTCTGCTTGTTAAATTCTTCTGAAACGCCTGTGTACAGCTGTGAGCACTTCTGGCCTACTGAGCAGGTGGGCGTAAAGGACCATAAAGGAAGGAACTATGCTGGCACCAAAATGAGAAGGGACAGGACAGGTAAGAGGCCTCACAAATGTAAGGATCCGTATGGACTTGTTTCTGCTCCCATTATAATCACTAGCAATTTTGTCATGGGCTCAGTGACACCAGGCTCCTAAGCAATATAATCATTGCGAATAGCAAGAACCTTGACCTAGAATCATTTTGAAAGTGATTTTGTTCCCAGAAAAGAAAATGTTTCTTTAAAATGCACAAACTAACCAGCTGCTTTTTTCCAGACCTGATCTTCCTTTCACGGAAACCAATGACAAAACTGCCTTTGGCTTCAATGAGCTTTACAAGGTCATTGTAAAGAAATGAGAAAGGGATACATTAAAAAGGCCAATTTCAAAATGATTTAGGAGGCATGAATCTTTCTGGAGCAAAGAGAAAGCTTAGGTTGAAATCTATCCCGATACATCCCTGTGAGGCAGCAGAGGAAGGGACCTGACCAACTAAAGAGGAGGTAATGACTTAAAATGTCCCAGATTCAGCAATATCTGAAGATATTTTAGAGTAGGAGTCAATCCACTGCATGTTTCTCAAGGAAAATTACTTCCTTGAAAGTAAGTATTTCTATTGCATAAGTACAGCTCTGCATTAAGCAGGAATTGCTAATAAAAGTAGAGGCAGGAAAAGAGGACCCTGAAAAATGTTCATATAGTTAACACGGTCAGCAACTACATACTACAGTTAATCCTTATTTTTCATTAGCACATATTTCCCCAGAATTACTGATGAAAAACAAAACAAATCTTCACTTTGTGTTTATTGGAGGATTAAACTGAACACGATGTTGGTATTTTTCATCTTTTTCATCTCTACACAATTTTAAAGCTCTTTATCAGACATATCAATGGTAGCTTAATAAATACTGCAGGATCAGTCTCCTTTTATTTATAAATAACAATTTAATAACATGTTTACAATTTATTTGGGGGGAGGGGAAGTATTTTAACTTCCAGTCTAATATGCTCTAGGTGACTGCCCCAAAAATAAATGAACTAACAAGACACTTGTTTTTTTCTTAGGATTCAAAACAAGCAGACTTTTGTACATTTATTTGACAACATCAATATAAATCTGTCTGTACTAGTTATAAATATGTAATTAAAAGGACAAGCAAATATTCTCGGAAAGTCAACTGCCTAAGCAATTTACTGACAATTAGTTATCTTCTCTGCGTTAATTAGATAAACAACATATGGGTTTACAAAACAATTAGTGTGGAGTTTTAATAGGCAGTGTGTGAAAACCCAGGCATAATTGATATAGGAACTACATTAGGAGCTTTTAACATTAGTGCTGCCTGAGCAAGCCATCCTGGATTCCAGCATGACTATTTGCCTTTTTAATCAAGGTGAAGAGGTTAAACAGCCTTTCAAATGACTTTTGCATACAAGCGGGAATTGGCGATCACGTTTTACGATAAGATGATTAAAATACTTATTTATATAGAAACAGAAACGTCCAGATACCTGCTTTAGGCGCCTCCATTTAGCTCTGCGATTCTGAAACCACGTTTTGACCTAAAACAACAGAAAATAGGTATAAAGATTGTCCCACCTTCGGTATATTCCAGGCTCAGCTTAAAACAAAGTCCATTTGTTCGAGCAGAAAAAGAGGGGGGGGGGGGAAGAAGCAGCAAAAAAGCAGGCTATTCAGCCAGTCCAGTGTAAACTCGCAGAAGGTAGACACTCCGGATTGCAACCAGGGCGATAGAGCGCCAAATTTACGCCAAGAAGACGGCGGAACCCACCGGGATTCACACGTCTGGGGAGCGCTGGTTGGGGGGCACCCTGCTCCCACGTCAGTTAAGGGGAGCTGTGGCCGTGGCTCTCACAAAAGCAGGACGAGGCCCATGCGCAGCCTGTGGGGCCTAGGCATGGCAGCCCCATACTATCATTCCCACGTGCCGGGGGAGATTTGCTCGGCCTCACCTGCCTCTCGCTGAGCTGGAGCATCTTGGCCAGGCGCTTTCTTTCCGGCGGCGAGAGATACTTTTGGGTCTCGAACTTCTTCTCCAGCTCAATGGTCTGGTCATTGGAGAAGCGCACTTGCCCCCCTTTCCGCTTGTGCAGCGGCCGCTGGATGAAGGGACTCCAGAGCAGGGGCTTCCCTGCAAGAGAGGCACAAGCCCTGCGTGTCAGTGTCAGGCCGGGAGCGGGAGCTGATGCCCACCGGGCCGCGCTGAGCGCAGACTGGCTTTGCACTCGAGTGCAGCCCTGGCCAGCCAGGGGACTGCAAGTGCTGGGCGCAGTGCGGCTCGGAGGCGCTTTGCAGTCCTGCCCTTTCAGCCCCAGTTTGCCCTTTCGCCTCTGATTTTTTTTCATCAGTCAGAGCAGGGGAGACCAGTTAAAGGGCTATGGCAACATTTCCGTCAATGTGTTTCCTGTTGGTCTATCTCGCAAAGAAAAGAGAGAGAGAGAGAAAAAAAACTTTGCTTCCTTCTGCTCTTTCACTGTAAGGACCCAAAGAAACTACCCTGAGTTCTCGGTGCAAACGTTGCCCGCATGCTGTACTGAAGTGTTCAGGACCTGGAGTCTGTCAGTGGTTTGTGCTAGGAAGCTCTGTCATCATGTGTGCTTCACCCTCCCCACGTCCTGGCAGCATTTCTGTGGGGATACCTAACCTGGGATCTCTTGGTTTAGCTGTGTTTTGTAGAACCACATCGATCACACCCACTAAGCTGAGGCTAACTACCAAACACCAGTAGGTGAGTTGTCTGAGACCCCCAAGGCGCGTAGGCAATTGGGGTTTAATTACCTTAACATGAGCAATCGAAATTTAGCTCTTGGGTCTGATGGCTGTATGCAGTGTCTACGACAGGAGGTGCAGCAATTCACACTTAATTACATCAAACTCAGTTAAACAAGCTGCAGTGGCCCTGAGTCCCGCGGCTCTCCAGTTAGAGCCCTCGAGTCACTGTTTGCCTTTCTGGCTATACCCTTTCAAATGCAGCATTGTTTTTCGAGATTTTGCTTGCGTCAGGCTTTAGTAATTCTGGTGCAAAACAGACTCAAAAAATAGGAAGCAACTGGTTATTTTAGCTGTCATAAAGTCACATCCCACACAGAGGAAATGAACAATATCAGAAAAACGGATCCCGGCTATCAGAAGTCGAGTGTTTCCTGAATTTGTCTGTATTGAGGATGTCGATAAAATAATCAGCAGTGTGCACGACTCCCGAGGAAGAGCCTGCTTCAGGCAGCCAGGAAAACACTTAACAGCTTCTGAAACCAGATTTACTCCTATCGAGAGCTCAAGATTTCCTGTATGAACGGAAAGGGTCAGCCTCCTTCACTGCACAAAGTCGGTGAGTCAGGTCCCGTTTTGCAATCCCTCCGAACAAGTGCGGCCGCTCTCCAGGCGCGGAGCCGGCTGCTGAAGGTCTCAGCCCCCCAAAGAGACTGGCTATCCCAGCCTTGCTGAGCGGGGGAGAGAAAAAGGGGCCGCCCGGGGGGGTGCAATAGCCCAGTGGCCCTGACTTTGGTCTGACTGATAGAGGGGATGCCCTGGCGATGCGGAGCTACGCGGGTGCCCGTGAAATCAGACCCAGCAGCCGAGCGTTTTAAGTCACCCGCAGGCCCAGACTCAGATCTGACCTGCGCCTTCTGAGCGCAATGAAAACTCTCCACCACAACCACACGCGACATTACTCAGGACACCCCGAGTGGAAGGAAAACAAATCTGAGTCACCGGCGGGCGCGCGCTGCGGTCTCCTTCCCAAGACGCGCGCCCCGCGCTTCTCCATTTACTGTAAATCAGACCGAGGCCAGCGAGAGTTTCAATGACTTTCAATTGCCAGCCCAGCAGCAGCAATGCAGAAGCGCCGCAGCCCTGCAGGGACCCTGCGGCCCCGGAGTGGGGGCGGCCCGGAGCGGGGAGAGGGGACGGCGCTGCTTACCCAGGGGGTCGTGCCGGAGCAGGGCGTGCGTGTAGTCGTTCACGGTCCGGGGGAAAGGATACAGGGGGCCGGCGTAGGCGCTGCCACCGTAGGACGCCGCCAGGGCGGCGGCGGGATGGTGGGAGAAGGCCGGGTGGATCGGGGTGGGCTCGTAGATGGGGGTCCGGTAGGAGGACACCAGGCTGGTGAAGGACGAGTTGGCAGACGGCAGAGTCGGCGGCGCCGGCGAGGGCAGGGGGTGCGGCGCGGGGGGCGCGGCGGCCCCCCGGCCCAGGATGTCCTCGATGTAGAAGGGTGTGGGGTGCGCGGGCTGCAGCAGCGGGGTGGGCGCGTAGAGTGGGACGCTCACCCCCAGGGCCGGGGCCGAGGCCGGGTGCTGGTACTGCATGGCTCCCTGCCCCCCGACACGCGCCCCCAGCACCCTTCCCGACGGCAGCCCCAGCCTCAGGGCTGCAGCCTGCACCGCAGCAGTGAATTTCTCCGGGCTCAGATTACTCTTCAATAGGTTTCTATTGGCGCTGGGCGGGGCCGCCCGGTCTCTGTCCCCTTCCTGCCAGTGCTGCGATAACCAATGAGCCCGTCCAGGGAGGGGAAAGCCACCCCCCTCGGCAAACACTCCCCCTGAGCCAGCTCCCCACGGCGCCAATCAACAAGCGCTGGAGCCCAGGGACCCCGGAGCCAGTGGGGAAGGAAGCGGGGCGGGATCCCTACCCAAGGGCAGCCGGGTTCCACAAAGCATCAGCCGCTGCTAGGGAAGGCGGAGCCTTCTGTGGCTATTAGGCGGGCAGGCGACCCGGGCTCTGGGTGTCCCTACCTCTTTGGCTGCCAAAAGCTGGGGCGGGGGCGGGTCATTCATTCATTACCCGGTTCTGGTCATTCCCTTTGGCGCCGTGGGGAGACTGGATGCTGGGCTAGCGGGGCCATTGGTCCCAGCCGACATGGCTGTTGTGGCCCTGCCGTCTGCTCTTGGCGGGGTACTGCTGCCCTGCGCCCACGTTCCCGGCACCAGTGACCGGCGGGCTCCCGCTCCTAGCTTTGGATGCGGGTGGCTCTGACAGACGCAGCCCCCCGCTGTTATCTACCCAGCCCTGGGCTCCCCCTGTCTCACCAGGGCAGCCCGGCCGGGCTGGGGAGGAAGTGGGTGCCGTATGTTTGCGAACACCCCTGGCAGCAAAGCGCCTGCGGGATGCCCCAGGAGCCACGGCGCTCCTGCGGCTATAGCGGCCTTCGCCCTGCAGGGGTCCGCAGTCGCCCTCTCAGGGTGGGTGTCGCTGGGACAGGGGATCGGGCCCGGGTGTAGCAGGAACAGGAGGGAAGCCCACAGCCCCCGGGCTCGCTCTAGCCTCCGGGGCCCTCAGAGCCGCGCCCTCCCGGGCCGACGGCCCACAAGCAGCTACGAGAACACAGCTCAGCCCCGGCTGGTTTGACACGTGCTGAGCATCCGAGCAAGGGGCTGCTGAAGTCGTTACAGAGACTCCTTAATCTCCTGTCTCCCGCCGCTACGATTATCAGCCCGGCTCCCGGGGCCCTAAGCGAGCTGCTGAGAGTCCCGGGCCGGGCCGGGAATTAGGCATGCGAGTAATGTTTCTTGCTGCACGCCTCGACAGACGCGCAGTCCTCGGGCACCAGGCCGCCAGCTAGCGGCCACCCGGAAAGTCAACAAAGGGGTTGGCTGGAGCCCTGCAGCTGGACTGGGCTGCAGAGGGCCAGGCGCCAGACGCACCGGATCAGAAGGGGATTTCAGGCGCTGGGACCCAACTTCCTACAGGCTATCAGCAAAGAACAAACCCAGCTGTCCGCCTAGCAGCACCTCTGCCTGCGATGGTTTTCATCTTTAACAGCGCCACCTGGATCCCCTCGGCTTCATATTTAACGCGGTACATAGTTCGTTGATCCGTCCCCAATGTGTGTATTCAAGATGTGGAGGAAAGGAATGCTCGCCGAGCTAATGACTGCTACTCCCCAACCCTCTCTAGTTAGTATGTGCTGGAAGGAATACTCTCCACACCCGCCTCCCCTATAGAAAACTGTTCACATAATGTTCTCTAATGTAATCCCTTTCTTTGGAGGTGAAATTTTTCCCGTCGAGTCACTGAGTTTTTTATTTGAATAAAACTCAGGAAATAGAGTGATTAATGCCTTTTGATACGGGAGAACTTTCGATTGATCGATTTCTCCGTGTACACTCTCTGGCTCCCACACACATTCAGTTCACAAATGGTGACATCGACACAGATGACCTCAGATGGTAAGGAATAATAACAGGTGCTATTAAAGGGGAAAAAAGGTCTCTAGCTGAAACCCACAAAGATCTTAATAAATAAGGCTCAGAACAGGAGGAAGGGGGTGTTGGTGAAATGGAAATGTATATTTTTAATAATACAGAGGTTTTCATTGTTAACAAATGCCAAACCCACCTTTAAAGTGTATGCCTGTGTCTTGTAAATTTCTAGTACACGTAAATTAAACTGACAATTTTGATTATTTTTTCTCTGTTTTAAGTCTCCCAGGAATTGCTTTTTCCATGGGATTTAGCTAATATTTTCATCTGGAACTGTTGGATTTGCAGCTTTATTTATTTAATAAACGTACAATAAACTGATGACCCGCTGCCCTTCAGAATAACGATGTGCACGATATGAAGCAACAGTACATTGGGCCCCACAATATTTTACAAGCTGTGGATTCAAAACCCTGAGAACAAGTTTAAACCGAGAAACCTCCATGTTTTGCTGTATTATTGGAAAACAAATAGAGGAAGAGATTATTCTTTTCTGACTTTTATACAAGCAATAGGCCTTGTTAAAAGGAAGTTTTAATGGCACAGTTATTACATTCCACTACCACTGCATAATCCCTAACAAGAAAAATGAAGCACTTAATTTTGCACTTCTACTACACCGCAGCTTTCAAATCCAATTGTTAGACCTTAGCATTCTCTTTTCTGTAGGTTGAAAACTATTAAACCCACATTCATGAAATGTCACATTTATTGAAGTGCATAATTTTTTTAATATCACTAGTGCAGGTTTTATAGTTGATTTTATTGTTTTTATAGCCATTCGGGGCTCTAAACCCGGGTTTTTTTCAATGTTGTCCTTATAATTTTTTTCACACAGTCAGAACTAATAAAATAGAACAGTTGTGACTTTTTAACTCAAGGGGTCTCGGAGTTTCAATATTTTCACTCTGCTGGATACTAAAACCAATAAAAATACACGAGATTTTAATTTATTTTCTGGATTAAATAAGACTTTTTCCCCTTTTCTTTTTTCTTTTGGGGCATATATTTTGTTTGTCGTTTCTGTGAAGGAGGTAACTCTTAACCTACACGCTTCTAACGAAGCATGAGATTTGTAAAAAGTATAGAATGTTATTACTAATACTGTCGCTATAAACGTACATTCTGGGCTCAGTTTACAGAGCAAGACTTTTTTTAAATAGAGGACTGTAACGGCAGTGCAGACGCTACAAGATCAATATAAGCAAAATAATCATTTGAAGCTTGTAGCATTGTTCTATGTTTTGTCTACAATTCGCATTCTGTTCTCTGAAAGAGCAGGGAGGGGAAATTACGCTCTTTGAGTCAGTCCAAGCAAAGAGAGTTCATAGTTAACAACCTTTCTTTTTAGTTCACTGCTAATGTGACTAGCCTGCTTTGAAGTGTATACTCTATATTAAACGCCAACTAGCGTGCTGGCTGATCTAAAGTTTATTTCTCTTAAGTTATGCGTCTCTCACGTGCACCATTATAAAGTCAACCTCAAAGGCACGTGGTCGACCGCAGAACTCATTATTTGATATAATAACTTTGGGGCCACGTCTTCTCACCTAATTTTTCTAAACGTGCCCTTGTCTTTGAGGAGTTCTGCATAAAAACGGGGATTGCTTGCGCCTTATTTTAAGGATACCAGCCGTTTAGACACGGCCTGGACCGTGGGACCTCAGAAGGGAGCGGGCCCAGTTCTCAAACTCCACAGCCCCTGCGTGAACTCGTCTGTTATTCATCTAGGCACCGCTCTTGGAAACCATTCAGAGAAGAACAGCGGCTGGGCAGGCGGTGTGGGATGCAGAGAAGAAGACAGGTTGTCCGCACAGTGCCTCGGGGCGCACGATGCTGAGAGCGGCTTCTCCACGAAAGCAGCGGCGTGGAGGCTGCCCACGGTGGGTGCATCTTGAACAGCTGCTGGGGCTTTTCCGCAGAGCTCGGTGCTGAAGTGAGCGCAAACGGAGCGCAGGGGGAGAAGCCCCTTGTTGCCCCCAGAAGGGGACTAGCCAGCGCCGAAGCTCACATGCTGCCCATTAGAGACGCTCTGGGTGTGGGTGCTAAGTGTTAGCAGGTGTTAGACTGGCGTAAGGGAGACCCACTGTACTGGGCAAGCTGTCCTGGCCCGGCAGACGCTCACTCAGGCGCGTTAGCGATAAGCGCCCTGAAAACACTTTCCCGGGTTTTCGGCCGAAGTTCTGTCTTTCTGCGGCTCTTGCCTGTTCGCAACGTGCCTCATTCTGGCTTTTAGCACTTACTGCGCTTTCTGTGATCTCCGCAATAGTCCTGGCCACCGTTTTCTGATCACAGTAGCACCTACAGGTCTCTCCCGAGAGAGGGCCCCGCTGTGCTAAGCTCTGGACAGCCCCTTTGTGGGCAGCATTATTTTAAGAGGGAGCTAACCTGCTCCCTCCCATACCTTCCCTGCTAGAAGCCACAAATAAACACACTGCAGCCAGCCAACACACCGCACCTGCCCTATATTGATCGCCAAGGTCTCCGTGGTCATTTGGACCTGTTCTCTCCCCTAAGGGGCTCCATCTTGCATTGTCTGAGCTGCTGGGACTCACTACTATGGACATGAGGAGGGTCCCAGTTGACACCGCCCCCCACCTGAGGCAGGATAAAGTCAAATCTATAATAGAGAACTGGGGATGGGAGGGGCAATACAGGGCAATGGGGGCATCTACACTGCAACCATAATTTGAAATAAGCTACACAATTTGAGCTATGCAAATTGGCTTGCTTATTTCCAGTCAATTTCAAAATAGCTTATTTTGAAATTTGGAACTGTCTACACAGCACTTATTTCAAAATAAATCTCTATTCCGAAATGTCACTTACATCTTGTGAAATGAGGTTTACAGGAATGTTGGAATAGCAAGCCTGTTATATTTTTAAATAATGGTTGCACTCAAAAGACATAGAATAGCTATTTTGGGATACCTCCACTATCCCAAAGTAGTGCTGCAGAGTAGATGTAGCCTCAGGGTGTACCTACACTTCACCTAAGTAGAAATAAGATACACAATTTGAGCTATGAAAATTGCGTATCTTATTTTGATGCTATTTCAAAACAGCTTATTTCATCATTTGGCGCTATCTACACAGGGCCAAATATTGAAATAAAGCACTATTCTGAAATGTCCTTTACTCCTCCTAGAATGAGGTTTACAGGGACATCAGAATAGGGCGCTTGAAATAATGGGCTTGCTGTGAAGATTCAGAATAGCTATTTCGGGATTCTCTGGTATCCCAAAATAGCATTGCGGTGTAGATGTACCCTCAGAGACCAAACAAAATGCATATTTCCCCTGCTGCGTTTTGTATCAGTCATTGGGCCTACCATTGGCTGGGATAAGGGGAGAGCTCATGAACAGGGAGAGAGCTACATTTTCCAGTTTTATGCAGGAAAAAGGGATCTTTGCTAGAAAGCAGGAAAGGGTCCAAAATGAATTTGGAATAAGTTCTCATGATATTTTTCATTCCTCGAGCATTTCTCTCAGGTGAATCCCACGGGTACAGAGTTCTTGGGTAGGATGTATTTACTTCTTTAATGGACACTCTAATACACGTTATGCAGCCAGGGGGACAAAACAGTAACAAGTCTGGAATTGTCAAGTTTCTTCCAAATCCAGGTTTGCTATTTTTAAAATTCAGCTTTCATGTTTATGCTGTGTTTCTTATACCTGGTTACTTAAGAATGGCAATACTGGGTAGACCAAAGGTCCATCTAGCCCATTATCCTGTCCTCTCACAGTGGCCAGTGCCAGGTGCCCCAGAGGGAATGAACAGAACAGGTAATCATCAAGTGATCCCTCTCCTGTCATCCATTCCTAGCTTCTCACAGAGGCTAGGAAAACCATTCTTGCCAACTCTGCAAATATTCACTGATGGTCCTACCCTCCATGAACTTATTTAGCTCTTTATTGGACCATGTTAACTCATTTAGGAGTAAGTTATATAAGTTGTATATCAATAGGAGCATTGAAACCCAAGCCGTGGTAGGTTAACATCTCTCTCTCTATATAAAAAATGTACCTGCGGGATGACATCATCACATTACTCAGAGTGACATCATCACATTACTCTGAGTGACCCCACCCCCCCAGCCTCAGCAGAGTCAGAAGGGGAAGCAGTGCCCATCACTCGGGGTTCCCCCCAGCCCTTCCTCAGGGGGCACCCTGGGTTCTGCACTGTCCCCCAGGTACCCTGCAGGAGGGCCAGGAGGTGGTGACAGCAGTGGCAGCCGCCTCCAGTCCCACATCTACTTCCGGGTCTGTGCCCCTGACACTCCACAACACAGTGGGGAGCAGCCACCTGCCTTGGGCCAGAAGCTTGGACTGCCACCTGCCTTGCCTACCTGGCACTCCAGCCTCATGCCCCCTCTCCTCCGTTAAGATTAGAGTGCCAGAGCCGGCTTCCTGCAGGGTCGGGGGGAGGAGAAAGACCTGAGGCTCTCAGCTAGATCCAGCTTGCGGGGAAGTGCACACACTGCTGTGGGGAGGGGAGGAGCAGTGTGCACACTTCTCCACAAGCTGCACCACCTCAGGGCTTTCTCCTCCCCCGGTACCACCCCGCAAGAAGCCGGCTCTGGTGCTCTAATCTTGTGGGGAGGGATGAGGCTGGAGTGCCAGGCAGGTGGTGGCCCAAGTCTCTGGCCTAAGGCAGGCGGTGGTTCCTTGCTGAGTCATGGAGCATCAGTGGCTCAGACCCAGAACAGAAGCCAGGCTGGAGGTGGCTTCTCCATTACAGCAGTGGGGAAAGCCTCTGGTACTTGGGAGCAGTGCATGGCACAAAAAGCTGCACCACAGCCTGCTCCTGTCCCCTCCCCAAGGCCAGATACTCTGACCCCAGTCTGCTCCTGCATCCTCCCTCCGGCCAGACACCATTCCCCCTCCCCTGGCCTCACACCCTACCCCCAGCCAGATACCCTGCCCCCAGCCTGCTCCTTCACCCTACCCTGCTCCTGCCCCCTTTCCCAGGCCAGACACCCTGCCCCCAGCCTGCTCCTGTCTCTTCCCCTCTGGCCAAACACTCTGCTCCCACTCCACTCCTGCACCCTCTCTCCTGGACAGACACCCTGCCCAATCAAGGTTCAGCCTCATCTTGCCACAGCTTCCTGTCCCCAGCCCAATCCTGGGGCAGGCCTCATGGTCCAGCCCCCATCAGGCTGCAGGAAGGGCTGGTGGCAGCCCCCTTCCTGCTGCAGCACAGGTAGGAGAAGAGGCCACAATCCAGCTGCAGCGGACAGATGGGGGATTGGTGAGCATTACAAGCAGGGGGCCCAGCCCCCAGTAACCATATAAAAACATATGTAACCGTACAGGCTAAAACTTAAGACAGACTACTCTCTAGCGCCCCCCTAGTGACTATGAGAGGTGCACATTGTGACTATGAGTCCAGATCTTCAACAATAACTCTTACACTAGTCTTTAGTAAACATCCAGTTGTATTCATGATTGTAATCTAGGTACACAATTGGTTGAAAGACTTAAGTTGAAGCGTAGTTATCAATGTTTTGCTGTCAAATTGGGAAGATAATGAGGAGGTACACACAGGGGCCTGTCCTGGTTTCACATCTATTCAATATTTTCACTACTATGTTTATAGTGGGGCAGAGTAAGCTCATACAATTTGAAGATGAGACCAAGATAGAAGGGGTTGTAAGCACTTTGGAGGATGGGATTAAAATTAAAAATTATCCTGACAAATTGGAGAATTGGTCTGAAATCAACAAGATGAAATTAAATGAAGACAAATGCAAACTGCTTCACATAGCGATGAAAAATCAAACTCACAAATACAAAATGGGAAATAGGTGGCTATGAGGTAGTATTTCAAAAAGGGATCTGGGACTTAAAATTAAAGATCATTGTTATAAAATGGTTGAAAACTTAAAGCAGTGTTAATGTTAAAATTAAAAATAAAAGTTTATAATTAAACTTCAAGTAACCCCCCTAACTCTGATCCACTATTCCCACCACACATATCCTTAACTGTGTGATAAATAGGTCTAAAAGAAGGGTAGATATTGGGGGGGGTCGATGAGTTATATCAGATTCTGCAATTTATTAGTACATTTGTGGAAGGAATATGGGGCATGTACATGAAACGCTCACTGATAAATTTATCTATGGTATTTTTAGATACCAGTCATGCTAGTATCTATGCCATCTCATTATTGTAAATGGGAGTTATAGAAGCAGATCAAAGGCACTATATGACACAACCCAATCACAATACAGTTATGTGTCATATTTGACAAGTTTGATTATGATTTGCTGCACTGAAAAATAATGAATAGATAATATGGTAGTTCCATAAAATATATATATTTAATATTACCTGATACTTCAAACATGTAACTCCCGTGTCCATGCTAACTCTCTAAACACTGTGATATATAAAAAGAACATTAGTCATGTTCTAACACATACATGTATGTTTCAGTTTTCATTAAACTTTCGAAAAAAACTTTTCCATAAAACAAATGTTTAAAAATAGTTATCTGCTACTAACAAACACCTTGTATCTGATCCCTCATATATGTGCATTAAAACTGAAGGGAATTTTGAGAACACAACAGTCATAAGGCTGGATACTTGGGAAGGCCTACTTTTAAAACATTATTACTGTTAATGTGTTTCTATCACATGGTTGCTTTTCTGTCTGTGATGTATTATTCCATCTTCTAATTTTCCTGGACTCGCAATTGTGAACTAGCACTTACAGGAATGGGAGTTTTGAGTATACATGATGGATCACAGGACCTAGCTGAAATCAGTGACATTACATCATCAGTGAATTTAGCACTTGGGGACTTTGGGAGGTAAACTTCCACCTTGTGACACCAGGAATCAGTTAGCAGCCAAAATTACCTCTTAATTGATTCCTGAAGTGTGTGTAGCTTTCCAAGGTGCTCCATAATGTCTGCAGCCATTTTATGTTTTCTCACTATTGGAAAGATCTCCAAACTCTTCCAAAAGAGGTGATCCTGCAAGCCCTGAAAATCTTCCAAGGAAGAAATAATACAGGATGGAACACTGCATTTTTCTAATACTCCAGAAACCAAACTGTGCTGCAGTCAGTGGCATTATTTGTTACAGAAAGTGATATCACACAGCATGGTAGTATTCCAGATAACTTGGCTGTTAGGTATTTTTTCTAAGATCATGACAGAACATGGTGAATGTTTGTTTAGAAAAGAACTGAAAAAATTAATTGTTATTCCAGGCAGACCAGGAAATTCCACCTGGAGACAAGATTGCTTATTATTTTCCAATGCAAGAGTTTACATTCAACTGCTTATAGTTTTGTGAGGCTTAAAACCATTCAGGCTGAAATTTTCAATGCTACAGATCTATCTCAGGCTAAATATTTTTGGACAGTTCCAACAAAAATGGTTCAGATGTTTCTCAAGAAGGCTAGGGGAAATACATTGTTCTGCCAACCTTGTACTCATCTTGCAATCATTGTATTGAGAACCTCCTTCAGTGAGAAAACTTGTGAGAGCAGAGCTCATTTGCAAAATCTACATGTTCTCTTTTTTTTCATTCTTTCCTCCTGGGGGAGCAGTCTGCAGTCAGACAAAATAGGGAGAGGCCTGCCCTGTAAACTCTACACATTCAAAGATCTGCCGAGAAAATAGAGTACAGCCACCCAAGTCCTCAGCTGTCCTTGGGACTGGTTACCACTAAGTTACCAGGCTGAAGGAACCAGACAGTTATTGGCTGACAGCCTATTAGCTGTATACTGTCTCCAGCTCTCACAAAATGGAAGCTGCAGAGGGGAGTTACTACTACTTTGAGAAGCATTACCTCCTGCCCTAGATATCATAGCAGATATTTATTAGCTTCCCAGGAGAATGCTCTGGTGGAGTGTGGCTGCTTCCTATCACCACCTTTTCTAACTCCCTACATTCTCATTATTAACTTCCATTCTGGGGCATCTTCATGAAGTCTCAGGGAGTGGGATGGGAGCATTTCTGTCCATATTAGTTCTTCTTGCTAAAGGAAAGGAAACATAGGTTCCAATATTAGAACTAAAGCTTAATCCGGCCTTTTATTTTAGATTGCCATGATCTAGGGTGTCATGAAAAGTACATAAAGTCCAAATGGTTATTATGGTGCTAGCTTCTCTCACTAAAATTCTGAAGTTAATTTATATATAGATTCACATAATTCACTGACGTTTCTGTCTGTGTAGACAGCATCAAATTTCAAAATAAGCTTTTTCAAAATTAGCTTTAAATAAGCTACACAATTTGCATAACACAAGTTGCATAGTTTATTTTAAGGGAGGGTGCTGTGTACGTGCACCTTTAAAGTGTTTTAGAATAGTCTTCTCTATTCCTCCCATGTCTTAAAATGTTTCTTATCTGACCTCTACATTTGTGAGAATATTGTAAACAATATTACAGAAAACAAAACTAATTCAGATTTTCAGGGAAAATCTATTTATGTTGTTACTTTTTATATCTTTCCTCTACTTCTCCTATCACATAAAGTGATAATAACATAGATCCTTAGTATATGGGAAACTGACAATTCCTTGATTAATTTATTTACTTTGAGAGAGTGACTGAAACATGTTAACATTTCTATTTTTATGTAAAGGCTATATTCATAAAAATTATACCCCACAATACTTATAAATTCCCAAAGCTAGATTCTTCTTTGCCCCACGCCTTGCAGAAAGCAATGGAGAATCTGGCCCTCAAATTACAGGAATGACAACATACTTCTTTTAATATAGTGTAATCAATATGCAAAATACTATGTATTTCAAAGTGGCATGTGTTTAACAGTGCAGTTGGTTTTGAAGTACACAAAGATATGAACTGAAAATGTAACTCATGTTTGATAATCTTATGGTATTAGCTTAACATCAATTCCTAGCTAGGTTTATTTTTATTTTGGGTTGATATGAATATACAATAGCTGTTAATCATCAAATACAGAAGATTAAAATAACAATCGAGTTCAACAATGGAGTCACAAGGGCCGTGTCCAGACTCAGGGGTTTTTTCGGGAAAAGTAGCCTTTTCCCGAAAAAACTTCCCCTGCGTCCAGACTCAAGCTGCGTTCTTTCGAAATTATTTCGAAAGAACGCGGCTTTTCTTTCGATGGCGGTAAACCTCAATTTACGAGGAAGAATGCCTTCTTTTGAAAGTCCCTCTTTCGAAAGAAGGCGTTCTTCAATGTAAAGAGGCCGTCTTCGAAAGAGAGCATCCAGACTCGCTGGGTGCTCTCTTTCGAAAAAGCGGATTTCTCTTTCGAAAGATCCGCCTGCAGTCTAGACGCGATCTTTTGAAAGAGGCTCTTTTGAAAGATGCTTTCGAAAGAGCCTCTTTCGAAAGAAGCCTGCAGTCTAGACATAGCCAAGGGGAATTAGATATTAGTCCTTGTGTGAAAAACATAGAGTTAGAGTAGACATAAGGCTCAGATCCACAAAAATATTTAGGCTTCTAACCTGGGCCTAAAAGGCTAATTAAGGCTTCAGGAACAAATGCTTAAAGCATGTCTACACAGCAGGGCTTAACGCGAAATAAGCTACGCAAATTGAGCTACATCAATTGCGTAGCTTATTTCAAAATAGCTTATTTCAAAATTGGGAGCATCTACACAGTACTCATTTCGAAACAGAGAACTCTTCCTCCGATTTTCCTTACTCCTCATAAGCTTGACAGTATTTTGACATTATTTCGAAATAACTGCCTGCTGTGTAGATGAGGACTAAGTTATTTTGAAATTACTCTACTTATTTTGAAATAATGTTGCTGTGTAGACGTACCTTTAGGGACAAATTCAGAAATGGAGTAAAAGGCTGAAGTTCCATTAATGTCAATAGTTTCCTCAGGCAAAGAGGGTTTTACTTGTGTCAGAACTGAAGATTGGGCCATGTTTTGAAATATCTTGTAAGATAAAATTTTATATGATTGAAGTAAAGAAAGTTTTTCCTTCAGATCAATACTACTTCTGTCTCCGCTGCCCACAACCCCAGCCCCTCTAATGGATGAGAACTGCACTTCAGGCCCTACTCTATGAACAGGCCCTACTGTATGAACCCCATTAACATCATTAATAGCACTCCACAGGAGAAATACCAAGTTACCGAATGAAGGGTCATTTTTGTATTTGATATTTTTGTATTTGCATGTTTTGAACAACAAATACATACCTTGAAAACAATGCTATTGAAGACCAGTCACTGGAAGAAATTTTTCCTTTACAAAGTCAAAAGATGTCCTTTTAAATGAATGAGTTTAAGGAAAAGACAGTATAACCCAGATGCTATCATTAAAGAGAACATGGTATTTTTTCAAATGCTTTATTTGCAGATTAGTCAACAAAGAGCTTCAACTTTGTACACTATTAGAATTTTTTATTATGAGTGACAAGAGAAAGGAAGAGAGGTATTATTTTAGGCTTTGTCTACACAAAAGAGTTGTGCAATTTTAACTAGAAGGTACCAGTAAATCAATGCAACCCCCTTAATATGAATGTTCTATATCAGTATGTCACCTTTTACCAGCATAAATGTCTCCACATTATGGGGTGCACTAGTTATAGTTGTTTTGCTAAACAAAACAAAAAACACATACCCATCATCAAAACAGTTATACCAGTATAAAACTGATGAGTAGTCCAGGTCTTAGATACAACAAATCAAAATTCATCCCTAGAGCTTTGGTTCTGGATCAGATTTGGCCAAAAGCTCAGAAGACAGCTTCCTATTCTCTACCATTCAGCACTGTCTCTCTCAGGATTAACTCATCCCAGAACTGGGAATTGAAATTTGGTGAGAAGACATAATGAGTTTTCAGTATTGCAGAATCCAAACCCAAATCTAGATTTCATCTTGAACCCAAATTGTGAGCTCAATTCTAAACACAATCCAGATCCTGCTTCACACATTGTTTTCTAGCTATAGTATCTGCTTTTATTTGTATAAAATATTTGTATTGAAATATTAAAGTAAAATTACTATTTAGAAGATATTTCCCTGGTATTGGTTATGCTCTCTCCAGTTTAGTACCATTAGAGAAGTCAATCAAGAGAAGTCAATCAATGTGCTGTTTACTCCTTTCATCTGAAGAAGTGGGTTGTACCCACGAAAGCTCATGATACCACCTACATGTTTTGTTGGTCTTTAAGGTTCTGCTAGACTATTCGTTGTTTTTTAAGTTTTTCCTGTTATAGACTGACTTGGCTACACCTCTGAAGTTTTTACTCCTTGCTAGATCGTTCATGGAGATGTTCAGTAAGACCGAGGCCAATTTGAATTATTTTATTATTAAGAGTTTGTCAGACTACTTGTTACTTCATTTAAAATAATGGTGGTTGCACTATTTTGTGAGCCATCAAGCTGACATGGAATGGTCAGCAAATCCCTTTCCCAGGAATGGTGCCAAATCTGTAATCAATGGATGGGTTTATTCATTGTCAGATAAACTGATACTAAGACAGACCACATTTATGCGGTTGCTTATTTTTATTTTTTTTTGCACTTGGTACAGGTACACCAGTGCAAATCCTTAGTGTACACACATTGCCCTGATGTAAACAATGACCGAGCACAGTGACCCACATTGATGCAAAT
The DNA here is from genome assembly GCF_049634645.1 of Pelodiscus sinensis. Lineage (NCBI taxonomy): Eukaryota > Metazoa > Chordata > Testudines > Trionychidae > Pelodiscus > Pelodiscus sinensis. The sequence continues at coordinate 42,644,739 of NC_134718.1, forward strand.
CATAGTTTGCCTTGGTTCAACAGGAGCTGTTGTCTGCTTCATGATGTACAGCTATCGTGCTGATGTAGCTACACCAAAACAAAAAACACTTAGCACAGACCAGGCCTAAGCTATCTGAAAATGTTAGTTTCTGTCTGGGTTGCTGCAGTATTATATACATCCTTTCCTCCTCCCCAAGAGTACTATGCAATTTCTGAAGCTGTTGTTCTTGAAACATTACTATTCCATGTTCCAGATCTTCTCACTGATAAGTTAAATTATGGCATGGAAGAGCACTCTAGGGAGCACGATCTAATACTAGGACAGTAGTCAGAATAAAAACAAACTAGATATATAGCTAGCCACAGTGATTTTTCATTGTCACTCTACATTACAGATCAATTTAAATTTTTTTGGCAGCGTAATATGTGGATAGCCAAGTTAATGGCTGTTGTACAGTTCAAATAACTTACTTTTTAAAATGAACGTTGACTACAGTCTCTCTGAATTAGTCACTGGACAGATATCTTATATCTGATCCAGCTGGTGGCCAGAAGATGAAGTTTACAGCAAAATCAATTACTGCATGCAGTTATTTCAAGGCTGTGGGTTTGCCAGGTTGATTGGTCAAGCGGTCAGTTTGTCTTCTCTGATAGTGTAGGCTGCATCAACCTTGGTGGGGGCTGATGTCAAAAGGACCCTCTTATCTGTGTTGTAAATGGTATATCTGCTCTGGGCTTCCCTTGCTTTGCCTGCTACTGAACAAACGTATCCACGTAACTGGATGATACCATCTCATCTTGTTGACTTTGTCCTTTCATTGCTGGTTTATCAGCCTCTCTCCTAAACATCTCAACCTGCCTTAAATAAATACAAACAAAAACAAACGAAAAAATGAGCATGTGAACAAACACACTCAGAAAAGATCAAAGGATGATATTAGGGGACAGAATCCATTTCTTGGTCAGAGTGTGGGTGCCACCTGTTCCACTTTTATTCAGGTTGAGAACCCTATGTCACAAATTGTACTGCTCAGGGAAGGAAAACAGGGCCCTTGACTTTGGTGTCTTTCTTATTCCTTTTATTCTGTCAGTTTGGCTTTGATAATAAGAAAATGCATCAAATGATCTTATTTGCATTTCTATTTAAGTTTCTTTTGAAATAATCTAGATTGGTACAAAACACTATTTCTCTGTTTTGTAGGTTCTTATTATTCCTATCAGATCTAAATGCTTTATTTAATGTAGGTAAATTCATTCAGAAAGTCGTAACAAATGAGAAAGGCAAGTGCTACATTTCTCCTGTGCAAAAGAACATGGTGTGTTTTTATCTAACTTGTGTCACACTACACAAGGTGCAATACAGGTGAACAATCTGTTGTGCTGGCAAAGTTAAGAAATGGGATAAGACGCTGAAAACTCAACTTCTCAGAAGAAAGGAATGAAAAGAACAGACTAAAAAAAAATCCTGATTAAATGTTCCCAGGCAGCCAAAAGCCCCAGAGAAAAGAGTATTTCCCAGAAATCCAATGACTTTTAAGCTCCTATAGCTGCTGGAAAGGCCAGGCTACCATTATCATTGCACAAGGCGGCTTTATCAAGTGGCTAGCTCATACAATGTGATTAGCATACTTGTCCTATCATGCAGTACACCGGACACAGGATCTTTAATGCTATACACATAATTTTCTATAGACTTGTCTTCTATTAGGGTAGCCTCTGTTAGAGGAGAATCTCCATTAAATCAAGAGCAACCAGTAGCTATGGATGCAGAGGTTCATGAGAGGTTCTTGTCTCCACCCTCTTGACCCATTTGCACATCTGCACGCACACACATTGTTAGCAAAGAGAATTGCTACCCAAAGAGAAAGATCCAGACAGTTAAGGCAGCACGGTTTTATTGCCAGATGAACATGTCTTGCAGAAACAGTATAGTCCAGTGGCACTGACCTTGGAGTTCTGTTCCAAGCTTTGCCACTGTGTGATCTTAGGCAAGTCACTTACTCTTTCTGTGCCTCAGTTTCCCTTTCCCCCTTTGTCTTTTCTACCCAGATTATAAACTCTTTAAGGGTGCATCTACACAGCAGGACTTAACTTGAAATAAGCTACGTCAATTGCATAGCTTACTTTGAAATAGCTTATTTCAAAATTGGGTGTGTCTACACTGTACTTATTCTGTAATAGAGCACTCTTCCTCCGACTTCCCTTACTCCTTCTACAATGAGGATTGCAAGTGTTGGGGTAAGAAAACCTCCAGCTTGACAGTATTTTGACATTATTTTGAAATAATTGCCTGCGGTGTAGACGCAGACTACGTTATTTCAGAATAACGCTAGTTATTTTTAAATAATGTTGCTGTGTAGACATGCCCCAAGGCAGGAGCTAGCTGTAAATTGCCCTTCATAATGCTTGGTTGAAGCCTCTAGGTGCTACCATAATACAAATAATGAAGATGATGATGAAGAAGCTGTTACCCAAGGCCATAGTCCCAAGTCAGGATATCTATGTTGAATATCTCCTTGTGCTAATTAACAAGGAAAGGATTTTAGGAATCCTATTAATAGCTAATTAGTCTTTCTCCTGAAGCTCAGTTATCAGCAGATTGGCCCTCAATTTTTCCAATGCTACTAATGCCTTTGGGTCTTTAGAATGCACTTCACTGTGCAAAGCTTTCCCTAAAATTAATCAGCTGAAACAAAACATCCAGCCCAGGCCCAGAGGCTGAAAGACTAGTCCTGGACACTGGTCAAGATAATGAGAGAATACCTTAACATAGATAATCAGCAAATCACTGAAATGAATTGATTCCACTCTGGCTGGCGTCCTTATTTCAGCCTAAAAGCTTCTGTGAAATCTGAATAAGTGGTCAGTTATCTGACTGTCTCTTTCTGTTATCTGGCTCTAATGACAGAAGTGGGGAGTGAGGGAAATGATGTCTTTGAAAAGGATCATGGCCTTTTGTTTAAAGTAAATACCAAATAAAAATAATATCTAAAGGTGTCTGGCCTGGGTTAGTCCTGAGCAGATTAAGTAAACCATTAAAGTCATCAGGCAATATGATTGTTGTAGTAGATGCTACATCTCTAGTCCCCCTACATCATAGGGAGAATCAGAAAGTGATTAGTTGTAAGGATCTAAAAATTGTAACAGTTGCTGCTAAAAGAGACAAAAAGCAATCAAGACATTTCACACCTCAGGGAGTATATTTGTTTTACAGACTTTTTAAGTGACAAAACTGCAAAGTCCAGGACATTCAAAGGAAGGGCTTGTTCTCCATCATTAACTCACTGCTGTGACCTGCACTAAGCAGGAGGGTGACACATGCTCCACTAATTAACCATCAGCTAGGCACAAGGAGATTTGTTAAGAATATAGACCCGCCATTCTGGCTTCTGACTGCCTAACTCATCTCATTGTAACTTCAGACTATGGGATGTTTAATGATAGATTTTCATGACCGTTACATTACAAATACTGAACAAAAATCCTTTGGCATGTGTTTATTTTCATCACTGTAGTCTGGGAGGCCCAGATCCTCAAAAAATATTTAGGTGCCTGACCCTTATTGAATTCAATGGGCATTATATGCCTAAATACCAAACACCAGCATTAGACTTATTTGTGACGCAGTCTGGCAACCAGTAATATGAACTCCATAATAAAATTTCTTTTCTTGGGACTAAATATGCCCATTTAAAAAAACAAAAACAACCTTTCCTCATAAGTCAGATGTTCTAAACCTTTTTCATTGTTGTTGCTCTCTTTTGGACTGTTTTGAGTTGTCCATGTCTTTCTTAAAGTGTGATGCCCAGAACCAGACAGAGCTCTCCAGACACAGGCCTTACCAATAGTGAGTGGAGTGAAACAGTTACCACCCATGCCTCACACACAAGAGTCCTGTTAATACACCCCAGAATGATATCAGCTTCTTTTTCAACTGCATAATATTGTTCATTCATATACAGGTCATGATACACCAAGGGTGGGCAATAAGCAAGTCACGGGCCATAGGCAGTTTGCCAGGGTTAGCCGCTGGTAGGCTGCCAGATGTTTTATTTACTTGCACATCCACAGGTATGGCAGCTTGCAGCTCCCATTGACCATAGTGCGTTGTTCCTGGCCAATGGGAGCTGCGGGAAGCAGTGGTACAGTCTGCGCCACCTCCCGCAGCTCCCATTGGCTGAGAACAGTGATCTGCGGCCAACAGGAGCTACGAGTGGCTATACTGTGGACGCACAGGTAAATAAAGTGTGTAGCAGCCCTCCAGGGGCTCATCCCGGTGAACTGTGTATGGCCTGCAGGACACTTATTGCTCATCCCTTTAATACATTATAACCCATAGATGTTTTCAGCAGTAATACTGCCTAGTCAGTTATTCCCCATTTTGTATTTGTGTATTTGATTTTTTCTTCCTAGGTGTAACACTTTGCACTCATCTTCACTGGATTTCATCCTGTTTATTTCAGACCAGTTCTCCAATTTGTTAAGGTCATTTTGAATTCTAATTCTCCCCAGCAACCTCTTCTAGCCTTGTATCATATGCAAATGTTATAAGCTAACATTTATTAATATAAATTTCCCATTCTTTTGTACTCACAGTATTAAAGCTTTACAAACAAAAATATGTAAAATAGGACCAGTACAACTTCCAAAAAAATCTAAAATATTTCTTCATTTTTTTCCCTTAGAGTAATTTATCCCTCATTTTCACAGGCATCAAATTCACTTACTTTAAAACAAACAAAATGATACACCAAGGCCTTATGCTTTTTAAAACAAAGTGCTAAGAATATAGTATTTTTAAAAACTAAGCTACAAACTAAGATCACTGAGAAATATCTGCTGGATAGTGTGTTTTTTCTTAATGAGTTTATTTTGCTCCTATAATTCAGAGAAATGCAGATCTGATTTTGTTAGAGAGAAAAAAAATCTGTAAACTAGGCTACACCCCAAAACAAATTTTAATAGACTACATATAAATACTGCAAAACAGGGTTCTTCATAGAAATGGTCAGAAACTATTACATGTACTGGAAAGAAATCACCTATCAGTAACTGAATTTCCACAGTAAAAGCAGTTTTATGCCTGCTATTCACAGGTACTAATCACATTTATGATAGCAACCTTTATAAAGACAATTTAATTAACTTTATCTTATTACAAATAATAAATTTAGTTGCCCTACAATGAAAATCAATTGTCAACATAAGCTATGGATAACATCTAATAAAACTGCCCTTCGTAAATCTATGATTAATAAGACTGGTTTCTGCATTAACTAACAGACATCATAAAATTTCCTTTCTGGCACTGACTCCATCTATGCAAGGAAATTCAATCCGACATGATGAACCTAAAACAAACTGCCAGAGCATATGAGCAAAAGTTTGGCGCCAATCATTATATTGTCACCATTTGAATATGTAGCTATCTGACAGATTGGTTTTGAAGTGACGGTAGCGTGTATTGCTTTAATTAAGTCACATGAGACTCTGAACAACAAGTGATAAACGATCCATTTTTCCTTTATTTTCAGAACAGCTGTGTAAGGTTCTATTGATACTAGCAGAAGTTATATGGGAGGTGAACAATCATTTTCCCAAAATAATTTTTACACAGAACAGTGGTTATTTCAGTCATTACTCTGAGATTCCCGTCATGATCAAGATGTCAAGGGTAAGGGGTTCCATTTATTACAATGAAAGTGGATACTTGAATTCAACAAGGTTATGCGCTCAAAGCTAGTTTGTCCAGCTAGTGAATTACAGGGTGATCTTACTGTAGATTTAGGAGTTTAACACTTTCTTTGATGCAAAAAGATTCCATACCGATCACTTTTTTTAAAGGCCCATTGAAGTCAATGAGAATCTTTCCAATTATTTCAATGGGTCTTTAACCAAACCAAACCAAACAAAAACAAAAACACAAAACAATTAAATAATTATATTTACCTTGAGGGGACCCAAAGTCACTTTACAAACTGCAGGATATGGATACCACTGAAAAGCAGTCACCACTGGGGTGAAGGGTGGCAACAAAAAAGCACATTACACAGAACTGGGGAAAAGAGGAAATATCAACTAAGAACTGTAAGCCAAGTCCTCCCAAGTGCCATTGGATCTTTAGTGTCCATATGGAACAGACAGGACTCTGGTTTCTTTAGATTCCTTACAGTGGAATAAAAAATAAGTGTTAAATTTGTAAAACATTGAAGAATATGGCCTAATCTTCCAATCTATTAGCTTGGTACGAGTTAACTGACTTTAGTGGCATCATTCCAGCGTAAAACCATGGGGAAATCAGCCCTATGAAGTGCTATTTATTATTATTGAGTGAAAACTGAGGTGCTGCAGTAATTTCTATAGCATAAGCTTTATTTTTAAAATATATGATAAATTCCTAGGAACATGAATATTTCCTAAATTTTATTTTCCAAGTTGCAGATTTTTTTTTGTGGTGAACTGCAGAACAGATTTCTTTGATTTAAAATAAATGTTAAAAATAAAATAAACTGTAAAAAAAAATACAATTCTGACCATAAATAAATGATATGTTTAGTCTACCAGTATCATCTATGTTACAGGCACATGGCTAGGTTAAAATTAAATAACTTTAATTACTAAAACATCTTAAATGATTAAATCTGGATTTTAAAAACATATTTTACCATGTTTAATTTTTGCATCTCTCAATTTGAAAAATGACAACTATTTTAATTATTATTAAGGGTCATGGTGGATTTTCCATCAGTGACCATTTTAAAATCAAGATTGGATGTTTTTCTAAAAGATATGCTCTACAAAGTATTTTGGGGAAGTTCTATGGTCTTGTGTTATACAGATCAGACTAGAGGATAACAACGATCCCTTTTGGCCTTAGACTATTAATCAGTGACAAGAGACTAGATATTTTCCTACATTGATTCTCTGGAGAAAATTTTTCCCTTGCAGGTCTCATGCACTGAGAAATTTTTCCCTTTCGGGTTCTCATGCACTGAGAAATTTTTGCAATTTTAAATTATATTGTGCCTTACTTTTGGGGCCAACCTTTTAACTGAAAAAGAAAAAAATATAGTTAAGAATATTTGTTAATCTTTTTCTACCTTTTTATTTTTAAGGTGTCCCAAACCACTTGTATTCCTCATCTCATGCCTTTTTGAGGGAAACAGCATTTTAATGTTCTAAGCTTTCCTCATTTCCCCCTACCTATTTAACAAATATGTTGGATGGCAGGCAGTATAATTGGGAAGCCCCAGTCATTTTTGATCTGCCAAAAATCAACCAACCAATTTAATTCTTTTCTCTCCCCCAGTAAATTAACCTTGCTTCAGTACTGAAATTCCCACTTTAAAACATGAGCAGGTAGCCTCTCCTGCCTGGAAACACACCCACACAGAGTGCTCAGCTGCTGTGCTCCCTATCTCCTTCTGGGTCCCCCCCCCACACACAATTTACATAAACAAGTAAAAAAACCTGCAGCTTCCATTTTACATCAGATGACAAGCCTGTTGTCTCCTTGAAATCATAAGCTAGACAGTTTCTTCAACTTCTCAATTTGCATTCCTTCATGTTGTTCTTGTGGTAGGGTAGTGGAGTTCTGCACTCCCAATGGAAATCTCAGGCTACTTTGATTCAGAGAAAGCACCTACAAACACATGCTGATCACAGCATTGCACTATATTTTCAATAAAGAAAGGAGCTAGAAACTTCTAGACCAGGCATGTCCAAAGTCCGGCCCACAGGCCAGTTGCGGCCCGTGTTCCGGTTTAATACGGCCCCACAGGTAATTTGGCAATATCTATTTTTTATGGCTCCCAACGAATCCATATGTATTGAGATGAATACATTGTAAAATCTCAGTTAATGTCAGTTGGTCTAAATCAGTTATAAATATATTTGGACACAACATGTATACTTGGTGTTATGTTCCTGTTCATATTTTTTTTAACTTAAAAGTTGACAGACAACCTTTATTACCAATAATATATAATGTACTTTACAATGTTCCTGACATATTTCAGCTTCCTGGATTTTTTTTTCATCTGGCCTTCAGATATGAAAGGCAGAGTGATTTAACATCTGTTTAGATTTGTCATCCATGTGACGAAATGAAAAGTATGCCGCTTGCAATAAACTTTGCATAAAATAGTTAATTTGCATTTAATTTTAATGGTTCAAAGAATGTCAGGCAAAATGGTCGGCCCTCACGCATGTTCACTTCATCAAATCTGGCCCTCTTTGAAAAAAGTTTGGACACCCCTGTTCTAGACCCACCATCCTGAGTGCACTCTATGGTGCTGTTATGCTAGGGACAACCAGCAGCAACATTTTCCAGTGCACTGCTGGAAAAAAGAGGGGAAAGTCATCTGCCACAGAGTTTAAAGAAAAAACAGAAGATTTAACCAGTGGAGCATTGCCCTCATTATTCCTTCCTTACCAGCCACTACTGCATATAAGAGTTCATTTAAATCACAGACAATATCCCAGTTGTATAAATGTAACATCATTGGAGGCCAAATTGGTCAACCAGAGTCTTTTTTAAAAACATCTCCAACTCCACTGAAATTTTCCATCATGGCCAATGAGACTCCTCCAGGCAGGGTTAATAGCTTGCTGCTCTTTTATTGGAAGACTACACTCCCCTTGTTGTTAGTTCCATTATGAATTCAGTTGCTGGTTGCTTACATATTGCTTCCCTTCTTGACACATTCACCATGAAAAAAATACTCTTTCCTTTTAATGATCTTTTATTACCTTGCATCATGTACAGAGAATAACGTTTATTTTTATTATTGGGAATGTACATATGGTAGTAAAAAGAGGACAAGGCTTTTTGTTATCTAGTGCTACTTCACCAAGATCTAGGACTTCTATAAGCAGTGTTGGGCTCTTAAATCACTTATGTTCATTCCTTTAGTTTGAATAGGAAACTGTCTTAAGCCCTGCTCTGTAGTCACACCCTAGCTCAAAGTATGCTAAGCAAATTGAGCTACATCAATTGCATAGCTTATTTCAAAATTGGGAGCATCTACACAGCACTTATTTCAAAATAGAGCACTCTTCTTCCAACTTCCCTTACTCCTCATACAGTGAGGGTTATAGGAGTCAGAGTAAGAAGTCCTCCAGCTTGACAGTATTTTGACATTATTTCAAAATAATGTTGCTGTGTAGGCATACCCTCATTGAAGTATTTTGATACTAAAGCTTTTAAATATTATTTCAGCTACTGCTGGTGAAAAACTATAATGCCTATTTTAAGTATTGTTTTCTCCTGCTTTCAACCTCTAAAAGTGTTTTATACACCTGTTAACACAAACAAGCATTGCCATCATTTGAGTCCTTGTTTGTATGTCAGCAAAATCAGTATGTCAGTAAAGGCAGAAATAGCAGTCACAAGCATGTGAATGAATGTTAGTGCTGCAGCAAAGCATGAGACAGTAGTTTGCATATAGATATTTAGTGTGGCTATTTAGAAGAATCGCTAGAAATTGGCAATCAAACTCAGTTTCCCCAAATGGAATTTCTAGTTATGCTACTTAAGATGCTACAATAAAGTCCAAATCCAGACATTAAATTGTAAATTGCCACTGCATTGACATACATTAGAACTATGACAGATGTTCCAGCCTAAGAAATTTGCAGTAGTTAATGGAAACAGCAACTCCATGCCTTCCTCCCCTCTCCACTAGATAAGTAGTGGCAGACATCTAGTGGAAGAAAATACAATTACATAAAGATAAAAATAACCAGAGCCCACTAGTTCATGGCCATTCTATTCTCAGGTCTATTCTATGCTTTTAGCCCTCTTGGTTGAGGGAAACCTTGGAAATCTGTCCCAAGTGTAAATGAGGGCAGCATCTTCCTAAGTCTGTGGCTAGCTTGAAGCAATAGCTTTGAGATGTGTACTGCCTCATTCTTAATTTTGAGATTACTATAGTTTGGACCTCCTCATCCGGCACCCTCAGGACCTGACTGGTCTTGAACAAGGGGATTTGCCAGACCAGGAGAGGTCCCGTCTTCCAACATGGCCCATGCTGCCCTGGGCTAGGGCTCCAACCTGGCTCCACTGCTGCCTACCTGTCTGTGGTTCTACAGCCAGGACCAAAACTCCTCAACTGCCGCTGGGGCCGGAGCTCTCTGGCTGCTGTTGCTGGCCCCTGAGCTCTGCAGCTGAGGCTGCCGGGCCTCTGGCCCTGCGGCCAAGTGGTAGCAGAACTCCATGGCTATCTTCCTTCAACATGGTGCTCCCAGCTGAGTCCCTGCCCACCTTCCCACCCCACACTCCTACCCCGTGCCCCCACCTGCCTATACCTGGGCTCTGTGGTCCAAGAACATCCATGGTCCTGCTGGATGTTCAGGTACAACAAGAGACAAAATAAGGCAGGCATAAATGCAGGATACCAATATTTACAGTCAATATAATAAACACATGAAGAAGTGACCTATTTAGAAAGCATGATCCCATTTGCCCATGTAGCTTTAAATCTGTTGGTTCTATTGGTTTATAAGAAAGGGAAAATGGGTATAGAAAGAGACTAATTAGCTAGAAGCTTTATATTTTAAAAGTCTTTATTTAACATACAGATCCATAATTTGAAGTTTTAAAAGTCTGAAAATGGCATGTTTGAGTTACAGTGTATAAAAACAATTCAGACAAAAAGACTGGTCAACTTCCAGGAAAAATTTGATTTTTGCAACAATATATCACTATGTACAGCACCTAAAAATGGTTGAGAAAACAGACTAAGCAGAAAGATCAGAGGTAAGTTTTAGAAATGTAATGGTCTGCATTAAATAGCTTAGTTCAGTGCTCTTAAAGGAAGCTTAGTCTTGGGAAGAGGCTGTTCTGTAGTATCATCCATCTTGGATCTCTCCAAAATGCTTGTAGATTTGTTCTCTTTATTATCCTTTTTCACACTCTTTTTATGCTACAGGGTTTAAAGAAGTTCAGTTAGTATTACACCTTTACACACAGTGCTAAATGCAACATTACTCTCCATTATCAGGTTGCCCTGTAATTTTGCTCACAATACTCAAAGCATGAATAATTCCCAGGACAATTACACTTGGTTCTTTAGGATACAAGAGTTTTAGAAACTTAAGACATTAAGATTTTTTCCTTAAAACCAAAAAGACAACACCTTTAGGAATGCCTGAACGTATCTAAGAACTAATTTGTTGGAAGTAATTTCTTTTAAAGATTGCTTTTAACATAGTTAGTGAGAGGGTACCCATGGCTGCAAAGAGACAAGTTTATAAACAGCACACTTATTACTAATGAAAGCAAACCAACAATTACTATTCCACAGAGGTTGTGCAGTTAGATTTAAATCTGATTCTTGTCGGTAAACTTAAGTGCAACTTTTAGGTTTCTGGTAAGTTACTCCTGAAGGAATTTTGCACCACTGCATTGGACAGAATTCATTTCCTCTGCAGATTTTTTCTTCTTTGTGGAAAACACAGTTGTGAGAAAGCACTAAAATTACACTGTTAATCCAGCAGGGGTTGCTGTGGAGCCAGAACAGAGAGCAGCTGGCCATAGCAGTCAGTAGCAGATAGGGATGAGACTGCAGTCCTTAAGAGCCCTGCCAGTGCGGCCAGATGAGGCTCAGGAGGGAGGGAATGCACAGACAGAACAGGGTACATGAAGCTGCTGGTGGTCACAGACTGGGGTTCAGAAGTGTTAGTGGGGGAAGATAGATTGGTGGGGGCTGAATGGGAGCAAGGGGTGCAGTACCACATAGGGATGGGGGAAAATAAAATGGGGATGTTAGGCAGGGATGTTAAATTTGGATTAATTGGCTAATTGAATAATCAATGCAATTTGCATTGACTATTTTATTAGTTGATAAGGGCACCTCCGCCTTTGAAGCGTAGCAACAGCCCCAGGGTGAAAGTGCTCTCTGCGACTTTTCAAAGCAGCAGCACCACCATATGGAGCCTAGGGTCAGCAGCTGACTCCGGGATCCAGCGGCACTGCTGCTTTGAAAAGAGTCCCCAGCTGACCCTTGGCTCCACGTGGTGCTGCCACTTTGAACCCCACCTTCCCCGCTGCCTCTTTTTGATAGAGGCAGCAAGAGGGGAGGAAGCAACTAGTCGACTAGTCATTTATATCCCTAATGCAAGGTCAATGAGGACGAGGCAAGAAGGGGTGCAGGGACACATGGGGACAGAGGCAGATGTGCCTGACTGAACAGGAAAGGCTAGGAGTCAGCCACCAGCATTGGAAAGGCTCCCCACTCCCTAACAATCTCTTTCCCAAAGAAACTTCTACCCCCATACCCAACAACTCTGAATTCACTCCCAGGTTCTTTCCCACCAATTATTTCCCTCTCCCTCAGCTCCTCTGTTTCTCCTGATTCCCCCAGGCCTTTGCACTGCTTCTGAGGGATGCAAGGAATACATTTCTGTATTGTTTAAATGAATTACTGAAAGTTCTGGATGAATATGCCCACTAAGGAATCTATTTGTTAAAAAACATGTGCCGGAATCTTTTTGGTTGTGTACCTTTTTGGATGCAGAGATAAAATGTCTTGATATCTTAAATGACTGCTTCTTAGAGCAGCTGGTCTAGAACCCATAAGGGAAGAGGCAATTCTTGATTACATCCAAAATGGCACACAAGATTTGATCCAAGGAGTAGATATAATTGGACCACTTGAAAATAGTAACCATAATGTAATAAAATGTAACATCCCTGTGGTGGGAAAAACACCTCAGCAGCCCAACACTATGACATTTAATTTCAGAAAGGGGAACTACACAAAAATGAGGTTAAACAGAAATTAAAAGGTACAGTGACTAAAGTAAAATCCTTGCAAACTGCATGGAAACTTTTCAAAGACACCATAATAGAGGCCCAACTTAAATGTATACCCCAAATTAAAAAACATGGTAAGAGAACCAAAAGAGTGACATTGTGGCTTAAACTAAAAGAAGCACTGAGAGATAAAAAGGCTTTGTTTAAAAAGTGGAAGTTAAATTCTAGTACAGAAAATAGAAAGGAATATATAATCTGTCAAATTAAGTGTCAAAATATAGTAAGAAAAGCCAAAAAGGAATTTGAAGAACAGCTAGCCAAAAACTCAAAGTAATAGCAAAATGTTTTTTAAATGCATGAGAAGCAGGAAGCCTGCTAAATAATCAGTGGGGCCCCTGGACAACTGAGATGCCAAAGGAGCACTCAAAGAGGATAAGGTTGTTATGGAGAAACCAAATACATTCTTTGCTTCGGTCTTCACAGCTAAGGATGTTAGGGAGCTACCCAAACCCAAGCCATTCTTTTTAGGTGACAAATCTGAGGAATTGTCCCAGACTGAGGTGTCATTAGATGAGGTTCTGGAAAAAAAAAACTAATGAGCTTAACAGCAACAAGTCACCGGGACCAAATGGCAATCACCCAAGAGTTCTGAAAACTCAAATGTGAAACTGCAGAACTATTAACTGTGGTTTATAACCTGTCCTTTAAATCAGCTTCTACTCCTAATGACTGGAAGATAACTAACGTGACACCAATATTTAAAACTGGCTCTAGAGGTGATCTTGGCAATTACAGACCGGTAAATCTAACATCTGTACTTGGCATATTAGTTGAAACTATAGTAAAGAATAAATTATCAGACACATAGATGAACATAATTTGTTGGGGGAAGTCAACATGGTTTCCGTAAAAGGAAATCATGCCTTACTAATCTACTAGAGTTCTCTGAGGGAGTCAAACAAATATGTGGACAATGGGGATCCAGTAGATATAGTGTACTTAGATTTCCAGAAAGCCTTTGACAAGGTCCCTCACCAAAGGGTCTTAAGTTAAGTAAATTGTCATGGGATAAGAAAGAAGGTCCTCTCCTGGATGGATAACTGTTTAAAAGACAGGAAACAAAGTGTAGGAATAATTGGTAAGAGATAACTAGTGTATCTCCCAAGGGTCTATACTGGTACCAATCCTGTTCAAACTATTTATAATGGATATGTAGAAAGGGGTAAACAGTGAGATGGCAAAATTTGCAGAGGATATTAAACTGCTCAAGATAGTTAAGACCAAGGCACACTGTGAAGGGCTTCGAAAAGATCTCACCAAACTAAGTAATAGGGCAACAAAATAGCAAACAAAATTTCATGGCAATAAATGTAAAGTAATGCACATTGGAAAAAATAATCCCAACTACACATACAAAATGATGGGATTTACTACTAATTTAGCTATAACTACTCAAGAGAGATCTTCGAGTCATTGTGGCTAGTTCTCTGAAAACATACACTCAGGTTATGTCTAGACTGCATCCCTCTGTCAGCAGGGGGATGCAGATTAGGCAAGTTGACATTGCAAATGAGGCAGGGATTTAAATATCCCGTGCCTAATTTGCATAAAAATGGCCATCACGTTTTGCCAACTCAGCACTTTGACAGCTAAAAGCAGCAGTCTAGAGGGGGATCTGTCAAGAAAGAAAGCCTTTTCCGGCAGATCCCTTATGCCTCCTCCAAGGAGGCTTACAGGATCTGTTGAAAAAGGCTTTCTTTCTCGACAGATCCCCCCTCTAGACTGCTGCTTTTAGCTGACAAAGTGCTGAGTCGGCAAAACGTGGTGGCCATTTTTATGCAAATTAGGCACGGGATATTTAAATCCCTGCCTCATTTGCAATATCAACTTGCCTAATCTGCATCCTTCTGCCGACACAGGGTTGCAGTCTAGACATACCCTCACAGTGTGCATTGGCAGTCAAAAAAAGCAAACAATGTTATGAATCATTAAAAAAGGGATAGAGAATAAGACAGAGATCATCTTATTGCCTTTATATAAAACCATGGTATGCCCACATCTTGAACACTGCATATAGAGGTCGCCTCATCTCAAAAAGATATACTGGCATTGGAAAAGGTTTAGAAAAGGGCAACAAAAATGATTAGGGGTTTGAAACAGGTGCCATATGAAGAGAGATTAGAATGACTAGGACTTTTCAGCTAAGAAAAAAGACTTGGGGGCAGGAGGGCGCGAAGATATGGTCTATAAAATCATGACTGGTGTGGAAAAAGGGAATAAGAAAAATTTACTGTTCTCATAATATAAGTAGTAGAGGTAACCAAATGAAATTAACAGGTGACAGGTTTAAAACAAACAAAAGGAAGTTTTTCTTCACAGTGGATGGACGGGCTGTGGAACTCCTTGCTAGAAGACGCTGTGAAGACCAGGACTTTAAGGGTACGTCTACACTGCATCTGGAGCTTGAAATAAGCTACACAATTTGAGCTATGCAAATTGTGTAGCTTATTTCAAAATTTGATGCTGTCTACACAGCTCTTATTTCAACGTAAATTGCTGTTCCAAAATGTCCCTTACTCCTTGCGGAATGAGGTTTACAGGGACGTCAGAATAAAAAGAATATATTTTGAAATAAAGGGCATGCTCAAAAGATGTGAAATAGGTCTGCATCATAGACGTAGCCTAACAGGGTTCAAGAAGGAACTAGATAAATTCATGGAGTTTATGTCCATCAATGGCTATTAGCCAGGATGGGTAGGAATGGTGTCCCTAGGGCCTAGCCTCTGTGGGAGGCTGGGAACAGGTGACAGGAGAGGGATTGCTTGACCATTCCCTGTTCTGTTCACTCCCGCTGGGGCATCTGTTAGAAGACAGGACACTGGGCTAGATGGACCTTTGGTCTGACCCAGTATGTCTGTTCTTATATTCTTATTGTTAGACATATGTACAGACAAATATTTTAAAATAAATAATCTAAGTTTTTGAAACTGGCAATTTTACTGTGTTGTTCTGACAAAATATGAAGTATTGTGTGAAGAATTTAATTTTTGGTGCAGAATTTCCCCAGGAGTAAGCTTAGTTCTTTAGGCCCAAATAAGGTGAAGTACACACATACTATTAGGTGTTCAAGGATATATCAAACAAATCCTTAGAAAATTTCATCTCCCTCATTGAAATATATGTACATTTACAATATATAAAATAGTCTTTATGGACAGCCTGGAAGATTGCCTGTTTAGTTTCCAAAATGGAGAGGCTATGTTCAGCATGGCACGTATTTAAACCCTGGAGTGCTTCAGTGATTTATGACCAGATTAGCCAAAAAGATCAGTGAGGTTTTGCAACTCATCTTCCCACAACAAGGACCTCAGTATCTTAAAGGAGATCTTATAATTAGATAGTAGAAAGCCTTTGAAAACTGTCCATCCTTTAGCTATCCAAAAGCAATCCTAGGTGAAATCAGAGCAGCTCTGAATACTTTACCAAGAAGTGCCCAGAGGCTAACTATCATAAAATAAAAAATAAACAAAACAAAGTTCACCAGTTCCATCCCCAGATGGGAGTACTAATCTGTTGCAAAGCCATTAGGGGAGATGCTGAGCAGTCTCATGTTAAAATATGAGTTGATGTTTCCCTGCGCTGCCTTCAAATTTGAAAAAAACCCCTTACTTTCAGCTCAGTTTGCTGGGGAAAAACCCCTCAAGGTAAGGAAGGAATTTATTGGCTGCTTCTTTAAATCAAGATATTTATGGCCTCAAATTGATATTGTGAGGGACTAAGACTGATCACAAACCCATACTGACAATGCTACACAAATGCTATTAAAAGGCATGTTATTTAACTACTTCTGATCCTACTATATGGGTTGAAACTCTCTTAACCAGGATTCTCTGGTCCGGCAACATCCATGGTCTGGTACAGATGTTGCAGAACCAGGAAGCCCTGGTGGAGAGCCAATGGCATGAATCCCTGCAGGGCTGGCAGGGTAGAGGGCTGCCCAAAGTGAACTGATGGTAGGGCCACCCAGTGTGCCGTGCACGGAGCTGCCCAGCGGGTCTGAGAGCTCTGGAGGGCACGGCTACCCAGTGGGTCCCAGAACCACTGCAGCAATAGCTGCCCAATGAGATCAAAAAGGCAGTGGGGCCAGCAGGAGGTGAGGAGCCAGTGGGGAAGTGAGCAGGCAGGCAGTGTCAGGGTCCAGAAATGACCTCCCCAGGACTGACAAAATCCCTCATCCGGTAACTGTCAGGCCCCGAGGGTGCTGGACCAGGGAGGTCCAACCTGTAGAAGACAGTTACTCCACTCTGCCTTCTGGTGAAATCCAAACCTGTCTGCAATCATTTGTAGAAATTACCTGGAAAAAGGGAACACCTCCATTTGTTTGACAGCACACACTTGTGTCTAGGGAAGATTTGTCACTGAAGATACTTCCATTAAGTTCCTGTACTATCCCTTCTTCCTCCAATGAGTCCTAAAACCATAAAAGTTTCCAGTTTACATGAATGGCTAAATTTATAGGAGATTTACAATCATTTGTTCCAATCCTTAAAGTACACAGCATCATTTTTTGAGATTATAGATCTTTATATGAAAAACTATCAAGCAAGAGATCTTTTCAACATAAGACTTTGTTTTATTCTATCATGCATTTTTTGAGGTTTGCATTAACACTCACATTGTAAAAAGATGAGTGCTATGCAAAATGTAAAAGCTTCCAGAAATCCATGTTTACAGTTACACTGAAACACCACCCAAGTGTTGTACTATTCATTAAATTCCATACCTTCTGGATAAGTGGTTACAAAATGAAGCTTTATGTTTATACCATCTCACGTTTACCTGATCCACACACTCTTCTATCTCCTTGATAGCACTATTTAATGTAGCCATGAGTTCTGGTTGCTGCCGTCTCAATTGCTCAAGCAGCAAGTCACGAGGTTCTGTTCTCACAAGAGTCACTGGATATAAGTAGTCTTTTCTCTGTGGAGTTGTCCCTTGAATAAAGTTGATGTAAAAATGAATGTAATTATTAAACACTTCCAGCTTTCACTCTAATTATATCTCCGATTTCATGTTAAATGAAATAGAGAAAGCATTCTCTGTAGACTTTCTTGTCCACATTAAAAAAAAAATCCAAGACTATCAATTACTTCATGTTCCCATCAGCTTTCTCTTATGAACTCTGTACTGAAGTAACTTGCTATAAAACCATTCCCCTATGAAATCATTCTGCTTTTTATCCCTTGCTGTGAATACCTGTTGGAATATCCACTTTAAGTTCCTCCTGCAGGAAAGCATTAACCTCAGTCAATCCACACTGTGTTTCCTCATGGAGTATCAGTTTTTGCTCCAGGAACATCTCTTTAGCATCTTCAATATGATCAAGGAGGCTATTCAGTGAGCTTTGTTCAGCAGCTGTCTGTCTGTTAATTTGGTCTGTGAGTTCAGCAACTGATGCATTACAGCTTTCATTTGTTTTCTGAAAGACAGAACACCAAATTAACAAGAAAATTAAGGTTACAGTATCTTGCCTAACTAGTAGGGGAAGTTCACATTCAGATTGTGTCAACTAAAGTGAAATGTGAACTTGACCTCAAATAGAAGAATTTGGCTTTGCTGATTTATATTCATTTTGAAAGCAGCATTCAGAATACAGGCAGTCCCAGGGTTACGTACAAGATAGGGACTGTAGGTTTGTTCTTAAGTTGAATCTGTATGTAAGTCGGAACTGGCGTCCAGATTCAGCCGCTGCTGAAACTGACCGCCAGTTCTGACTTACATACAGAATCAACTTAAGAACCCCAGGCGTCCCCAAGTCAGCTGCTGCTGAAACTGATCAGCAGCTGATTCCAGGAAGCCCGGGGCAGAGCAACTCTGCCTCAGGCTTCCTGTAGTCAGCGCTGGTCAGTTTCAGCAGAAGCTGACTTGGGGACGCCTGGGGCAGAGCAGCTGAGGTGCTGCTGGATTGCTCCAGTAGCGTCGCTCCTCGGTGCTACTGGACCAACCCAGCAGCACCCCATCTGCTCTGCCCCAGGCGTCCTGATTCAGCCGCTGCTGAAACTGACCAGCAGCGGCTGAATCAGGACCTGGGGCAGAGCAGCTGGGGTGCTACCGGGTTGGTCCAGTAGTGCCCAGAGCGGCGCTGCAGGACCAATCGGCAGCACCCCAGCTGCTCTGCCCCAGGGTCCAAAACAAAAGCCTGGTCTGCTGGGGGGGGGGGGCACACTAGCTGCGCCCCCTCCCCCCCCAGCAGACCAGGGACACGGGGAGCAGAGCCGCAGCGGGGTGCCGCTCCTCTGAGGCTTTGCTCTGGCAAAGTCTCAGAGTCGCGGGACCCCACCGTGGCTGCCGCTTCAGTCCCGGTGCCTGTGGTCTGCTGCGGACGGTCCCCAGCAGACCACAGGCACCGGGACTGAAGCGGCAGCCGCGGCGGTTCCTCGCGCTTCTGAGGCTTTGCTCTGGCAAAGCCTCAGAAGCGCGGGAATCCGCCCGGTGCCCCTGGTCTGCTGGAGACGGTCTCCAGCAGACCAGGGGCACCGGAGCAGCTTACGAACGGGGCTCTCTTGCCCCGGAGCTCGCAGGTAGCAATCCGCCACCTCGACCTCCGGGGCGAGAAAGCCCCATTCGTAAGTGCGGATCCGACATAAGTCGGATCCGCGTAAGTCGGGGACTGCCTGTAGTCCATTTCTTGCAACGCATATGCTAACCTTTGGGAACAGATGCCAATAAGCAGTCACAGAACATAGACTTTGTTATGCTGGCTGAGATTACTGGTTTCTCAGATTCAGTATTAAGTCTCCAGTAGTCAATAGCACTAAATGCTTCAAAGTAAGGTGCAAAATAATAGCATATTGGACAATTCTGGCATAGAGCAGCTGAAAGAGGCTAGAAAGATCGCTTTCTGAACTGTAAAGTTTTTATCCCTCTAGGTTGCAGAGAAAGTCTTCCAGACATGAAGCTTGCATGAACAGATAGTATATTTTCTCCCTGAGTTTTCAGACAGCTTGAAACATTTATCTCTGAATTTATTCATTGGGGTGTTGACTCTGAAGTATAGTGACACTTGAACTAATTTAATACTGACAATTATTTATGTTACCAGAAGCATGGAAAAATATTGAGTGTGAAATCCACGAATAGGGAAATTGTTACAGAGAAGGGGGAAAAAAAAAAAAAGACAAGAATGGTAAAGGAAGAAAAATAAAGGAGAGAAATAGCAGTAGTCCTGAAAGAAAACATTTTCCATGACTCATGCTTAAACTAACTTAATGATAATTAAGTTTAGGTACACCTGAAAGTTATATTTTATACTTGATCACTGTGCAAACACTCCCACATCAAATGTTGAATAAAGGATGCATGTAAGTTTTCACAGGGTGTCCCCTAAAGTTTCACACCAGCATTCAGGCCGTGACTATGAACCAGATTAAGTTGGATGCTCTTTTCATGCTATTTGCATTTCAAATTCCAACTCTGTGCTCTAAACTTCAATATTGCTTTATTAGCTTCCACTTAGATTGAATTTCCATTTTTTTTAAAATGCCTGTTTGGCTCAGAAAGGTCTACTAATTTGCCATTTAACCATGCTGTTTCTCCTTTAATCATGGCATGTGTTTATTCTACACTATAACAGACCTCTATATACACAAGAGTAACATTTAGTTATTCTTCTTCCATGGGTACTGATTTTAATCAAATTGTAGTTCTTCGTGATAGAAGTAGTTTTATTTTTTTAAATACAACTCCTGTGTTACTTGGTGTCAGCTGCCACAAACAGACAGGCTATTATGTAAGATACCATTTAGAAGCTCAGATTATTTTGCTAAGCCTAAACAGATTTTGAAATCTTACCAGTTTATACATTGGTGATTACTATTACAGGCAGTCCCCGGGTTACGTGGATCCAACTTATGTTGGATCCGTACTTACGAACGGGGCTTTTCTCGCCCCGGAGGACGCAGGCGGCGGGACCGCCCAGACGTGCTGCGGTCCCACCACCCGCGTCCTCCAGGGCGAGAAAAGCTGCTCCGCATCGGACCCAGGCAGTGGGACCGCCCAGACGTGCTGCGGTCCCGCAGGGTCCTCCGCAGCTTTGCTCCACATCTCCCTGGTCCGCGGCCCCCCCCCAGCAGACCAAGGAGACGCGGAGGATCCAGGCGGCGGGACCGCGGCGCATCTCGGTCCCGCTGCCTGCGTCTCCCTGGTCTGCTTGGGGGGGGGGGGGGGGGGGGGCAGCTAGTGCGTTGCTTCCCCCCCAGCAGACCAAGCTTTTCTCGGGACACCTGTAGTAGAGCAGCTGGGGCGCTGCCGGTTCGTCCCGCAGCACCGCTCTCGGCGCTACTGGACCAACCCGGCAGCACCCCAGCTGCTCTGCCCCAGGCGTCAAGTCAGCCACTGCTGAAACCGACTAGCAGCTGCCTACAGGAAGCCCGAGGCAGAGTTGCTCTGCCCCAGGCTTCCTGGAATCAGCCGCTGATCAGTTTCAGCAGCAGCTGACTTGGGGACGCCTGGGGTAGAGCAGCTGGGGTGCTGCCGGGTTGGTCCGAGGCGCGGCGCTGCGGGGACCTACCCGGCAGTGCCCCAGCTGCTTTGTCCCAGGCGTCCAGATTCAGCCGCTGTTGAAACTGATCAGCGGCTGATTCCAGGAATCCCGGGGCAGAGCAACTCTGCCTCAGGCTGCCTGTAGTCAGCCGCTGGTCAGTTTCAGCAGCGGCTGAATCTGGACGCCAGTTCCGACTTACATACAGATTCAACTTAAGAACAAACCTACAATCCCTATATTGTATGTAACCCGGGGACTGCCTGTACATATTGCAGGATTGAATATACAATGTTATAGGAACCAAGAGGCGAGCCAACCTGTGTCTTGATCAGGAGGCCTGTAGCATAGTCAAAGTTGAAAGATATACATATGGCTTAGAATATGTGTAGGTACAAATCCTACTTTCTGGTTTATTCCACTGAGAATTTTTCATTAGACTGTGAAGTTATTGATTACCCTCTGAAAACACTGAAGTCGCTCCAGCTCACTGCTGAAGGAGGATATCTGTTGGTCAGTAAGGCAGCCAATCTTAGTATTTGCAGATTCAACCCATCCATCTGTCTCTTGACACGCAGTGGTGAGACTTCTGCAAAGCTGTTCACAGCATTCAGTGGACTCCTCCAGCAACTTTTTGTCCTCCCTGTTTACCTGCCTGATCTCTTGTGAGAAGTCATCTAAAGATGCAATGTATCTGTTGCGGTGGGAAGTTGTACAACTGACAAGGTCTGTAGTTTGCCTGCATGAACAGATTTATAATATATGTCAGAGGATTGGAAATGCTGATTTACAAACATCATGCATTTAATATGATTTGATAACCGCATCAGTGACAGTCTAATTTCAAAGTAAGCCAGATCAAATCCCGTTCTAATAAGAGAGCACTGAAATGCTTTCTGTTTAAGCTATTTATTCAGTCAAGTTTCCATCAACAATCTAGTATTACTGCAGGATTTAATAAGTAGTTATATTAATTTTGGCCAAGACTTTCAAGAGAGACTGTCCACTTGATAAGCCTTATAAGCATCTCAATTTTCAGAAAGTACCAAGTACCCAACCAAGGCAAATCAGATCTCTTCAAATGGTCTCAACTTGGGCCTTTACAAGTCACTCGCCACTTTTGAAAATCCTGGGCTTTGATGTTCAGTTCAGTCAATGAGCCCATTTAAGTGACAGATTAGTTTATATTAGTAGTCAATATTCTTGCAGAACTGAGTGTAAACATGCAGCAATAATCAGGGAGCCAACCCCAAATCTAGATTTCATCATAATCATAGGAGACATATTTGCTGACCACTCACGAATGTATGGCTCCTGAAAAAAATAGAAGCTCTTGGTTGTAAGAGCCATTAAATTCTTCTCAAAGCTGAGGTGAAATTAGTTGCACATACCCTCATATATTGGAGAAATCTGAAACAGGATCTGAGTTGTGTGGCAAGACCCACCTTTAATAGGTAGGGCTTATCCAAAAAGAACGTATTGCCTGGTAATTTACATCCTTGGTAATCTACGTAAGACAATATTGTAAGTATATGAAAAACAAATTTATTTCTTACAAACAGATGTTTTCTTGGACAACAGCAATATTGGTCTTCAAGTTTCCTCCTTTTTTAGATAGACCAGTTAAATTCTGCTGGGTTTCCTGAACCAACAAATTTAGTTGTCTTTGAAGAGAAGCAATGAGTTGGGTGCTGCCCTATTAGGAAAAATGTAGAGTTATATATTGGATTGGGGTATTAACTGCATCAAAGTCATCATCACTTTCAAAAGTAATAAATCACATTTAATAGACTCCTTACAAAAGGTATTGTATAGCACACCAAGCAGCAGAACTACATTTTCAAGCCACAACTACTAGCTGTGGTTGTGTAAGAAATATGTAAGCAATGGATTCACTTAGATTTTGGAGTGTACTGTGATCAACAGCTATAGGCCATTCCGTGAGCAGACGTGATATTTCCACCTAGAAGCAGCATCACAATTGAGGACAAGCAAATTAAATGGATGGGGAAACTATAGTTACTGACTAAGGAAACAAGTATGAAAACCTACTATACAGGAGTTTAAGTCAAGACAGGTAAAAACAACTAGGTACAAAATACCTAAATCAATGCTTCTTGCTCTAAGAAAAAGGTGATACCTCTGTAAGTGCCAGCTTTGTCACCTCTGCTTCCTCCTTTAAATTCTCACAGTCATTCTGAAGTTGAACCAGAACACAGGTTATATCTTCCTGTAATTTATTCAGAGCAAGACAGTGTTTTGTAAAGAAGGTGTTTGTTTCCTCTTTATGTCCTTCCATCTTTATAGGGAAATAAATTACATTAAGATTAGACAAGGAAACCATGGGTTTTCAAAAACAGCACTATGACTCTCTCACTCTCTCTCTCTCTCCAATAAAATATGGTGGATAAACATATTGCAGTTGTTGCAGGTAGGCTTTGTAGAAGTTTGAAGTTAAAGAGGGGAGGTTGGTATATTAGGCAAATGGCTTTTCTAAACACAAAGGATGGTGTGAACAAAGCATAGTAGAATGAGAACAAAAGGGGACATGTTTGAGCAGGACAACAGCAAAAATGCACTAGAACACTTCAAACATTAGAAAATAAGCTACACACTGAGGAAGACAGCAAGCCAGTATGGAAACTCTAGACAAGGGAGATGTGGTCAGAACAAATGAAGAGCATTTTGGATAAACTGCAGGCAAAAGAAAGAAATGAGGGCAGGGAGGTTTAAGCAGTGTTCTTTTATCCAAAACCTCCAGGTGCCAAATTCTGACATTTGGGCAACTGAGAATGTATGTTGATGTGGGGAATACATGAGCACACAAAGGAAGAGGTCACTAAGGGTATGTCTACACAGCAGTGTTATTTCGGAATAACGGATGTTATTCCAAAAATAACAGTCTGCATCTACACACAAGCAGTTATTCTGACAATGTCGAAATAATGTTGAGCTGAAGGACTTCTTACTCTGTCTCCTGTAACCCTCATTGTACAAGGAGTAAACGAAGTTGGAAGAAGAGTGCTCTATTTTGAATTAAGCTATTTCGACTTAAGCTATGCAATTATCATAGCTTAAGTTGCATAGCTTATTTTGAGTTTAGTCCTGCTGTGTAGACACACCCTAATGGAGAAGCAGATTTGGAAGTCAGAGGTAACAGATGAACCCATAAGGCAGAGTATGCAGGTGGACAAAGCCAGATCAGAGACAGGGACTAAGACAAGAACTTTGGGAAGAGTCACTGAGAAAGTGTTCAATAAGGTAAGTGAACTAGAAGAACACTGCAAGGAGAGTCCAAGGAGAAATCTGTGTGCAATATCCATACATTTACCTTTTCAACAAGAGCTGAACATGTCTTAATGTTATTCTGAAACTGGCAGTTTATTCCCAATACAAATTCTACCACAGGCATCAGACTATTTAATGTGCTTTCTAGTCCGAACTTATGATCTTCCTAGAAAGGATGGAGAGGGAAGAGAAAAATCAAATATCAGCCAATTCCTCCATTTAAGTCTGCAAAAGATGGTTTTCAGACTAATTTGAATATATTCAAGGCCCTGTAACTTATGCAATTGCAAGATTTGCTCCATAATGTACCTGGCTGTAGAATTGTACTCCAGAATCCTAACAATCATTAGAAAAAAAATGTTCATAAACCGTTTATTTGGGAAGATAGCTTTGAACATGTGAATAGAGTACAGGAAACCCTCGCCATTAATAGTGGAAGTGTTCCTGCAATCCACCATGAATAGCGAAATCCATAAATACTGAGAATCATGGGGGCAGGTAGCCACTGGGGAATGCAACGTGGAGGCCGGGTTAGGGATGTTAAATGGTGTTTAATCAGCTAATCAACTAGTCGATGGAATTTCCATCAACAAGTTGATATGGGGGTTGGGGGTGAGGACACTGCAGACACACAGTAGGATTAGATCCTGTCCCTGGGAGCTAAGTCCACTGCAGCTCTGGCTTTAAAATGTATTAAGAACTGCCAGGTCTTAATACATTTAAAAGGCTGAAGTGCTGCCCGGGGGGAGTGGAGCAGGGGGAGGGAGAAGAGGAACAGAAACTGGTCATGAGCTGGTTCCCCCCTATGCCTCTGCCTTCCCTGCAGAGATGGTTCGGGGGGGAGGTGGGAGGAGGAGAGAAGACCAGCTCTTAAACCTGCACGGGCTCCTCTCCCGGTGATAGAGGCAGCAAAGGTGGGGGAGGGAGAGTGCTACTAGTCAAGTCACTAGTTGACTATCAAATAAGCATGTGCTTATCCGATAGTCGACTAGCCACTTACATCTCTAGGCTAGGTAGCTGTGGAGACCATTAGCCACAGGGAACTCACTGCAGCTGCAGTTCTGTGTCCCCCCCCCCCAGTCCAGGACAGGAGACCTGCAAATAACGATTCCATGAATCACGAGTCTCCTGTATAAACCAATACCAACCTACTTTTAAAAAGCCTGAAACAGTGGCCCAAGAGTCACTGCCCCATTTATCTTACTTCAAGATGTATGGATTCAACAACTGTGCAGTTATGGACTCAGACAGGTACTGAATTTAAAAGTTGTTGGTTTTTTTTTTTTAAATATAAATTGACTAGACCAAATTTATGAAGACATTTTAAAGTAGGAAAGAACCATATTACCAAAATAGCTCCAGAGCATCTAGATTAACTAACCATCAATTTCTTCAACTCAGCTTTATTTTTTACTGAGAGAGTCTCCTGTTCTAGTATTTTTTCAGAAAGCCAAGAAGTTTCAGCAGATAGCATTTCCACAACAGAGGCAAAAGATGAAGATACGGCCGATGCAATAACATTAGTGGCTGAAGAGCTGGCAGACAGAAGGTCACCTATAAAAGATAAATCGGAACCTTGAACCAGTGCCTCTCAGCCACAAGCTTTACCAACAAGACAGCAAATTGGAGTGGAAAAGCTGGCGTTGGCTGCCCAGCCACTGCCTGCGTGGGAAGAGGGGGGTAGGATTAAGCTCACCACCCTCTGCTTCATAGGATGATGCCCTATCCCCAAGTTCACTGGAGATCCCACCCCACCTCTCTACCGTCAGCAGGTCCCTTATCCTAACTTCCTAATAAGGGAGCCAGCTCCATCCCTGGGGCAGCCTGTGTTGGTTGCCTGGATTGGAGTAGATGTTTTGGCATAACTTCTACTGTAATGGTATGACTACCCAACTTGGAGCATCATTGGCATGACAAAATTCAGCCCTCAGTTTTTAGTTCCTTATGTCATGCCATATCCATTTTAGGAAAGTCTTTGGTATTTCTGCTGCATATAGTTTGTTAGCAGTCAAGAGAAAGACCAACACACTTATTACACTTACCGAGTAAATTAATATAAGATTCTAGCATTAGTTGTTGTTTCAGACTGTTCTCATTAACAGAATCTTGTATTTTGCTAAACAGAGCATTCATTTGTCCTGCAAATCTCTGCTGGGCCTTTGCGTTGTGTTGATCAACTACTTTTTTACGATCAAGTTTTGCATGGAGACCAGATACATCTTTTGTTGTTTCTTCAACTGTACTAAGCAACTAAAATTAAAAAGAAAAATGTACTTGGTCAATCTTCAGTTGAACCACATTTAGCATCAAAACAGGATCCATTTTAGTCTTCATTTAACTTAAGATGAAAACAGCCATATTGTTTAAAGTATTGGAGAAGGGAAGCCAATAGTTTACATTAACATGTTTAGTATATCACTGTGGTTAGTTTCTTAATCCTCGTGCAAACTATAACCAGGTGTTCAGTCACTCAAAGTTGCATGGAAGACATTGTTGATTCTGATCAACTTCAAGAAGACACACCACAGCTACAACACCCCATCAACCTTTGCCCCTCAAAAATAGGAAATGAAGGAGTATGGTGATGTACCCTTTCTGCAGTGTTACTGAAAGACTATGTAGTAAGTACGTGGTTCACTATGACTGACATTTAAGTGGTTTCTCACTAGTGGCTTGACTGCCATTGTAAATAAACATCCTCATTTGTTCCCCCCCCCGCAAAAAAAAAAACCCCAAAAAAACAAACAGCATCAAAGCTCAACAGGAAAGTCAGAAAAGAGGGGTTATGTCATGTAAATATAGATACAGGATTTACTAGTTTATAGAAAAAAAGTTTCCTAGAGCAAGTCACTGGTGTAAGAATTAAAAGCAATAAGCATGAAATTATCAATATGCCCCAAAGTGCAACAATGGCATAACACTGTTTGGTGAGCAGTTCATTTAGTAAGCACAACAAACTCTATAACTTTACTGCAGATCTCCTCTAAGAAGTGTTTTCATCCTAGTTCTCCCCCATACTTTTATGGGACAGTTTACCACATTTAGGGCGGGAGGTCATCTCTCAAGATGTCATGTAAGATTAGCATTTTCTGGTTCATTGCATCCTGTGGTGATTCAAACTGGAAGAAGCTCAGAGCCTGTAGGGCAGAATGGCTTTGAGGAAGGCAGCATGCTGGTTAGTGAAGAGCTAAACAACGGTCACAAACTTGCCACCTCAAGTGATGTCCCCTCCCCATCACCATGAAGTTAGTCAGTCCAGAGTCACTGTGGGGATGAGTCCATTCCAGATGAAATTGAAAGGTTTTCAAAAAAATTTCACAAATCCTCCCCTTAAAGATTAAGTATATTATTGATAGAATTGTTTAGAGTGCAGGAAGTTACACCTGAAATTAGTTATCAGAAATGCAATAACCTTGCTAGCAGTTCCATGAAGCTTTTCTTCAGTGTTCTCCAAAGCTGAAGACACATATTCCTCCTCCATAAGATGAAACTTCGTTTCTTGTAAGTTTTTCTGAGTGTCTGCCAGTTCTCTTGCCCTGATCTGCAGATCTGTTTTGCATTGTTCAAGCTCATCTTTATTAGTCACAAACAGCTCAGTGACCTAAAGTGCAGTTGAAATGCAGTTAATGAGATAATGCTTTTCAGAAATTTCAAGTCCAACTTAGTCATACTTCCAAATCATATATTCGTTAGAAGGAATATCTTCTCTCCCAATATCGTGACTTATGCCAAATTATCAGATAACTGGTCCATTACAAATGCAGTCTCAGTTCTAAGCAATATTTTTCTCCAAAACAGGAAAACATGATTAATCACAAGAAAGAGTTTGCAGAATAATTATATCCACTTACAGTTCTCCTACTAAAAATCAGCCTAACCAAATAGAAGAAATTATTCATTATTATTATTTAATTTAGCTAAAAGCAGAGTTTGTAACATCAGCATTTGATAGCTTTGTGGTTCCAAATCTTGGAATAATGTTTCCTATTCTCAGATTTAGCATATTACATGTGTATAATGAAGAGTCACCTTTTCTCATACACATCCCGAAAGTTACATGCCAATCCACTAAGAAAAGAACATTTTAGAATCTGATTTTTGTTGAAAGTCCAGCCGAGTAATTTTAAGCTAAGGAAAGCTTAAGAACTAAGTGTAGTATTGCATTATGTGGTTACAAGTTACCAAAGTGAAAACCCACACTTAATAAGGAGATAGGCATTGGGTTTCCCTTTCAAATAATTATTTTTGATTTGGAGGTTTGAAGTTTAGCTTCAGGTTTACAAAACTGACTAACCACACTCTGACTAAGCTCTCTAAAGTACCGCTACCAACAAACAATCTTTGTTTAGAGCTGGTTAGAAAATGCCAGTTTGTTGGAACCAAAATGGACAATGAAAGTGAGATGGGTTGACAAAATTCTACTAAATGCCAAAATGTTAACCAGATTTTACTTAGAAAACTAGTTTGGTTCCCTTCCAGCTCACCAAGGCTTTCAGGCCTCAGAGCTCTAGGACAGCCTCATATTGCCCTTTCAGTTCCACACCAGGTAGCCATAAGAAATTTGATTTATTTGGGGTTCTCAGGACTTCCAGGCTACAAACCATGGAGTCAGAAGCCTGAACATCCTGGTACAAGTTGCCAGGAAGAGTGTTCCAGGGCAGTCCTGGTAAGCCTCTTAGCAGTGGCAAAACGAACAAGAATGCCACATTTCATTCAGTATCAGCTTGTCTATTCTATTTTATAAATACCATGCATTTGCTTCTGAAATAATTCCCCTCTCCCTCTCCCCTCCCACCCCCCCAGGATTCCCAGTTTATAAAAAGTATTAAAAAATGGTTTAGGTCCAAACTGGAAAACCAAATTTTGAAATCTCAAAATTTCTTGCAGACAAGAAAGTTTCAGACAACTCTACCTTTGTTCTTTCACCTAACATATTAAATGACAAGAACTACAAACAATAACAGAAAGATTTAGATTTACAAGATGTGAACTAAGAGTGATCAGTTTGGTTTCTAAAAGTACACCACCAAGTTCCTTTCCTTGATCCAGTTTCCCCTCCACAAGAGGAGTTATTTGCAGACAGAGTATTGTTATAAGACATCACTTACTCTTTTCACTTCTTCCTCCATGGCACTAATTTTCTCAATATACTCGGCAATTTGTTCTTCTTGAACGGTCACTTTTCCAGTAAGAGCACTAAAACAATAAGTGTAACATGACTGATTTTGTTACCTAATGCTTCCCATACTGTGTAGTTATTCTAATAGTACTTTTGATACTAGTTTCCATATAAATTTTAAAATCATAGAAATGGAAGAGATCTCTAGAGATAATCTTGTCCAATCCCTATGGGTATGTCTACACTTGCACCCTTTTTTGATAGAGGGATGCAAATGAAGACATTCGAAATTGCAAATGAAGCTGGGATTTAAATATCCCATGCTTCATTTGCATAATTGCATTATGGTGCTATTTCGAAATAACAGACGCCGTTATTTCGAGGGGAAAACCCTTCTCTCGAAATAACCCTTATTCCCCATACAATGAGGTTTCCCAGTTATTTCGAGGGAAGGGGTTTCTCTCGAAACAACTGCGTCTTAACAGCATCTGTTATTTAGAAATAGCGCTATTTTGAAATAGCGCCATAATGCGATTATGCAAATTGAAGCAGGGATTTAAATATCCTGCACTTCTTTGCAATTTTGAATGTCTTTATTTGCATCCCTCTCTCAAAAGAGGGTGCAAATGTAGACATACACTTGGATTCATAGCAAGTCTAAGTATTAAGGCCATCCGCGACAGCTGTTTAACCTGCTTTAAAAAAAAATCTCCAGTGACAGAGATTCCACAGCCTTCCTAGGCAATTTATTCTAGTATTTAACTACCCTGAGTTAGGTAGCTTTTCCTAATGTCTGATGTAAACTGCCATTTCTACAATTTAAGCCCATTGCTCCTTATGGTATACTCAGAGGTTAAGGAGAATACATTTTTCTTTCTTCTTTTATCAACTGGAGCCCAGGACTGGACACAATACTCCAACTGAGGCGCAATCAGTGTGGAGTAGAACTGAGGAATTATTTTTCACGTCTTGCTAGTACATTCTTAATCAATATTGTTCATTCAAATACATGTTCATTTAAATATTAGAATAAAGAACCTTGTGTTTCTTCTTCCTTTAGTTTAGATGTATTGTTTATTGACCATTGGATAAAAAGGTATTTTGAGGCATACAAGAGTTTAGAGCAGAGGTATGTTTGACAGTTTGGGCCAGCTCCCAACGGGGACTGGGAAGGAGCATTATCCAGCCCTGTCCCCCCACCTGGCCATACCTCTGTTCCTGGCTCACGTCTGGACTGCAAGCCCCATTGTGTTCTGGCTGTGGCTCAGATACTATCCCCAGTCTTGGCTGCATTTCTGCCCCTGAAGCCCTCCCTCCTAGCCCCAGTGGACATGGACAGGGTAAAGGGGCTGCAAAACCCTAAAAAGTTTGGGGACCATTGGTTTAAAACTGACTTTGTATTTGCTGCAGTTCTTACAGATATAAATGCTTCTACAAAATGTTACATTTGAGGATTTGGTTGCTATGCTTGACACTAGGTTTTTAGAGGTTTTAGAATAGTCAAGGACTCACTCATAGTTTTCAGCAGAAATGTAAACTCCATTTTTCTCTCGTGCAGCAGCAAGATCTCGTTTCAGGCGTTCAATCTCCTCTGTATATTCCTATAACAAAAGTAATTTGTAAAAGCCCAAAGACTGTTTGATACATGCTGCATTATTTGTCAAAACTTAAAGATTGATCCACTGTATGGAACTGGATTGCTTGTATTTAAATTGAGGCATATATTATGTTCCTGTTTTGCTAGATTTTAAATAACCACCAATAGTTCAGTGGTGTAAGCTTCCTTGTGAACAACAAGAATCCACTTCAAAAACTATAACCAGTACCCTGATTGGCAATTTCAACAAAGGGCCAATAACTGAATCAGTAGGGAGATTCAGTCCCTAAAACTGACCACCACACTGATCACTAAAGTGGTGTCTATAGGCCAGGGTGAAATGGCAACATTGCGATTTTTCTACAATTTGACAAACAAAATTTAACCAATCTTCAATTTTTGAAAGCACACTGGAAAGTTACCTTAATGAGAGCTCTTTTTGTCAGTTTCTGGTTAACTTCAGGCTTATTCATGATATTCTTTGCTCTATGTGCATATTCCAAAGTGCTCAAAGTTTCCTGTATGAAAGTACAAAGACAGATATGACTTCTAGATGAAGGTTTAAGATTTCATTACTTTATTTGAACTTTTGTATAATTTCTAACACCAGAAACAAATACAGGATTTTTATCAGCATGCACAAAGGTAAGTAGGATCAAGTCTTTACCTCAAGATTTACAGAGGCAGGAGACACTGTGGCAATTATAGATGTTTTTGTACGCCCCCCAAGAGAATCCTGCAGGATTCTAGTGAGTTTAGATTCCCTGTATGGAATATGTGGGGCTCTTTCTACAAGAGCAGTAATGACTCTTCCCAGAGTAAGCAGAGACTGATTGATATTTCCTGCTTCACGAGCTCTTTTATCAACTGCTCCAGAACGTCCAATGTTTTCACTGCCTGCAAGATCAACCTGAAAGGAGAAAACAATAAAATCTGCAACTTACTGCCATGAGAGTGCAAAAGGGAGACAACTCCCACCTTGTAAAGCTGAAAATAAAGAGTGATTTCTAAAATGTCAATATGCCACTATGCATACAACCTAACTTACTTAAGACTTAGGAGTATCTATTGTATAATTTTCCCAATTGCTTCATAAAAACATAACAGCTGCCATACTGGATCAGACCAATGATTCATCTTTCTCCAACAGTGGCCTATGCTAGGGCCTCCGGTTGTGTACAGAACAGAGCAATTATGGAGTGATCCACCCCATCTTCCCCACCTGGTAGTCAGAAGTTTAGTATTGCCCCATGGTGGGTAATAGCCTTTGAAGGACTTAACCTCCAAAAAAAGACCTGGATAATTCATGAACCCAATTATAATTTTGGCAACCACAATATCTTATGGTTTCACAAGTTAGTTGTGCATTATATGAAAGAAAAAAGCCTCCTCTTAAACTTGTTACCTATAAATTTAGTCACGTAACTTTATGCTATAGGAAATATACCTCAATCTGTTGCTTGGTTAAAGACCCACGTAGTCCAATCTGGTGAAGCTAGTTCCCCTAGGCTGCAGTCAGCAGAGTTGTCCTATAGTGCAGGGATGGCCAATCTTACTGACTTGCTTAGCCACATATGATAATCTTCAGAAGTGACAGAGCCAGGGTATAGAGGTTTGGGACTTCAGCACTGTGGAGGTGCCTGCCTGGGCTCAGGGCTTCAGCTGCTTCTCGCCCCAAGAAGCTAAAGTAAAGACCCTTCCATGCAGCTCCCAGGCATTTGATATTGCCTCTCCCCAAAGAACTTATACCTGGGAGCAGAAGGGAAGGGCCGATGAGGGGAAAAAAAGGGGTATCCCAGGATGTGTGCAATTCAAGCTGTTGGAAGGGTCAAACCTTATAAATTGTGTCCCTCCTCTGAAAGAATCCCCGAGATCCACCACCCCACTGCAGAGCAGGGCTCCAGGAACTGCAC
This sequence comes from Pelodiscus sinensis, assembly GCF_049634645.1. NCBI lineage: Eukaryota > Metazoa > Chordata > Testudines > Trionychidae > Pelodiscus > Pelodiscus sinensis. The sequence continues at coordinate 42,677,933 of NC_134718.1, forward strand.
TTTAACTGCAAGAGAACCACCCCTGCTATACTGCTTCCATTTGAACAATACACCACCCACTTTAATTACTTCAGATTGCTCTCTACTTAAAGGCACAGAGATATTTGCAGTCAAAATAGCATTCACAAAACTAAACTGCTCTGCCATGCAGCCATATATTAACCAAATCACATCCACCATTTATTTTAAGCAGAATGCATAAATGCATGGTATAACAGTGCCAGAATTTTAAGAAGGCAGACACACCTAGAAGGATTTTCAAAAGCATCTAAAGCTATGTCGAGGACCACATAACTTTGCAGTGGCACAGCTAGACTATCATCACCATGCCACTGTAACATATGCAGTGTAGCTTCTCTTTGCTGGCAGAAGAGAGCTCTCTTGGTAGAAAAATAAAAGAACCTCGAAAAAGGGGCAGTAGTTTTGTTGGTGGGAGATCATCTATTGCTGACAAAGCTCTGTCCATATCGGTGCTTTGTCATGAAAACTTTTGGTCAGAGAGTGTGTTTTTTCATACCCCTAACCAATAAGTTTTGACAAAAGTGCAAGGCAGACCTAGTCTACATGCCTCTCCTATGAATTAGTGTTAACTCTTCAATTGAGATAGTGAGGCAAAGCTTTATTTTCTTCTAGTTTGCTATTCTATAATTGTCACCTTCATGAGAACAGTGGAATTTAATGCAGATACTTACCAAGTTTAGTTTCCCAATTTTAACAAGCTCTTCTCCATCTATGGTAGTTTCTTTCATGTGTATGGTGACTGAAAACACAGAGTGTGAACGACTGCAAAATAAGTCAGTCAGTGTAAGACAAACACTCCAATAAACCTAACTCTTTTGCAAGACAATCACTAATGAATTTCTATGGAAGTCAGTGGATTTGTATCCAGGGATAAGTTTGGCCCGCTGATTTTTTCTATAAAAATGGCCATTTTTTAATACATCTTATTTTCCTAAGCACACTTCTAAATATGTACTCTACAAATTAGATCCAATGAAAGGAATGAATACATTAACACAGAAGGATTCACAGCATCTGAAAATTCAGCCCAGTGTTTGTAAGAAAAAAAAAAAAGAAAACAAATGCAATAGAAACTCTACAAATATTTTATAGACTCAACTTAAGGAAGTTTTTAAAAAATGAACATGCCCTTCAGTGTTTGCAATCAGTATACTAGGTGCACATAGGTACAGGTTGGACCTACCTGGTCCGGCACCCTCAGAACCTGACCTGTCCCAGAAGAGGGATTTTGCAGGACCAGGAGGTCATATCTGTCCCCGTATCACTGATCCCCCAAGCCTAGTCCTGCTGCCCTACTGGTATCCATCCCCCTTGCTTGCCATGCTGGGCATCCCTGCCGGGGTGTTCCAGGCTCTGCCGAAGATCCTGCCTCTGCCAGACAGCCCCACTGAGGTGCACTTGGTCGCCCAGCTGTGGGGAGCTGGGCTCTTGGCCCCACTGCCAGCAACCTGCAAGGCTCCTAGGCACCAACGCTCCATTGGGACGCTCTAGTCCTGGAACACCCATGGTCCTTCCAGACTATGGATATTGCCAGACAAGAGAGTACCAGTTTACAGAGGTTCAGTCAGTATGTAAGCTTGACAGTATCCCATATACAAGTCTTACCACCAGTATGACACTGGTAAGGGATATGCAATGAACATTGGACGCACCACAAATATGCAGATGTTTTTTACTGGGAACATGTAGATTTCACGTTTCATAGAAATAATACCTAAGCAGAACAAAGATTATAATCCTACAGCTAATTGTAACTATGGGAAATTTAGATAGAAAGTAATCACCCCGATGACCTTATCTGAATTCAAGCAGACTGGCATTCTTACAAAGTAGCAGCAGCCAAACAAGATCAAAATACGTTGCATCTCTTTGAAACTGAGGTCTCTAGTGCCCTAGCATGCTATTATATTGGATCACTATTGTCTCAGACAATGGAGAGCTGCTGTATATCATAAATACTAGGGATGTTAACTATCTGGTATTTGGGTAAACGTGTAACTGCTGGAAATTTTAGTGCTTACACATTCACACACAGGGAGAGGGGAGGGATAGTGGCTCTGCAAGAGCTTATTGGCTCCTACCCTCTTTTCTGTCTCTGATAAGAAGAGAAAGAATGTGTATAGTCAATTGGATTAACTGACAAGCCCAGGCTTATTGGGTAATCATGCAACCAACTACACACTGACATCCCTAAAATTCCACATTCTGCAGCAACTGGGTGGGAGACTTCCAAGGAATAATGACGTTTAGACCCAGCCCACTTCTGATTGCTTTGCAAGATTTGACAAGATCACAACACAAAGTGGTATGGCTACGCACACACAAGTTATTCTGCATTGGGAAGCCATGAAATTCAAATTCTATCATCTCTATTTCCCAATCAGCAGCAAATTGTCAAGAGATGGGGTGGGAGAACACAGAGTCCTGTGTTGGTAATGAACGTGAACTGAATCATCCAATAAGTTTTTTCCACCTGACAGCTTAACAACAAATCCTAGACCATTATCTGCTAAGTAAGCTGAGACACTTAAGTCACGAATGAGACGGTTCCTTATGTCATTCTCTCTAGCTGACAAAATGGTGGAGAGAGAGGAGTCTCAGTAACTATGTAAGCATAATGCTGCAGCATTGACACAGTCTATATAGGTGGATGTTGTTTTCCTCAGTCGATGCAGGACCTCTCCAAATGAGGGTAGCTACATCTGAATCATTCCATCAGCACGGCATCACTATCACTGACAGGTCAGAATATCTAAATAAGATCTGGGGTACGCATCTTTCATTCCCCTGACCAACACAGATATATCAACAAGCTCTATGCTGCAGAAAGAATTTGTTTAGTTTCATATTAGTATATACCAGTGGTTCCCAACTGCCGGTCTCTGGACTGGAGAACTGCTGACTGCGGGGCCACGGTGCTTCTGAGGACCAGGGCTCGGGTACACAGCCCAGTGGTTTTCCTCCCACTGTGACTGTTAGGAGAGGAGTGTCCTGTCCCACCTCTCAGCCAACCAGTGCTGGGCAGAAGCGAGGTCTCCTCCTGGCTATGGAAGAGTGGTTTGCCATGTGGCGGGGGGCCATGCGGAGCCTGGCATGACAGCCTTAGAGCAGCCACAACCCAGGCAACAGTGCTAAGCTGGTGGCTGGGAGGCAGTGCAGGGCTAGGTGAGGACAGTGGGGCAGGCACTGGGGTGCTCAATTATTGCTGGAGAACTCTGGGGGTGGGGGTGTGACACTGGGGAGTGCAGGGTGAGGAGCTGGCACTGTGGGGCTCTAGAGGGCAGTCACAGGGGTCTCAGAGAGGGAGGCTAGCATGGGGAAGGTGGAGTGCTAGGGACTCTGGGGGTCAGTGACTGGCACTGGGGGGTAGTGGAAGGATGGGGAGGCTCTAGGGGTTAGGGTTGACACTGGGATGGTCTGGGGCAAATATGTCAATAAAATGTTATCAGTTGGCCAAAAGTCTGTGAATGGGTTTGCCGATACACAGTATTAAAAAGGTTGGGAACCACTGAGTACCACACCACTTTTCATTCATGTACTCATCTTGCTAGGCATATATGTCACAAAGCTTCAAAAGCTAAACTTCATACTGGAGTTACTAGTCAGTATTATTCTAGGCGGCATATGGTGGAATGTTTTTACTCTCATGCATCTTGGCAATATTTTGATGCTTGCATTGACTAGGGATTTAACAGGATAGCAATTTACATGGTTAACCAGAAGCTTGGGCTTACTGGGTACCATGAATGGTTACACAGGCTCCTGCCCTGCTCCCAGGAAGCCGGCTACTGCACTGCACTGATGCCTCTGATACAGGGATGTGATATCATTGGCAGTTACAGGCAAGCACTCTCCCCGTCATGTTACTGCCTCTGTAACAGAGGCAGCAGTTGGGGGATGGAAGAGAAGCAGGAATTGGCTCCCTGTGCAAACCAGCTCCCGCAGAGCTGCCTTCCCCACTCCTAAACATATACACACTGAAATTTTCAGCAGGTATACATTAACTAAGTAAAAAGCAACAAAATAGGGATGTCAAAATGTATCAAAATATATCTTTATATCTTATAAAAGGAAACCTTTGTACCTAGAGTATGCGTTCATGTAAGTAGCTGCAGTTGTTCTTTTTGCTGCTCCTCTTTCCAAAATATGATACACTTCATCCTTGTTGTGCACAGTTATTTCTTCCAATCCTTTGATAATCACACCCCTCTGTCAAGATAGGATTTTATGTTACAGATCTTTCTTTAGTCATTCTAAGAGTCCCACTTAAGTTTTCGTATTCAGATTTGTACCTTGTTACGGGGGTCATCAAACATTTGTAGTCTCTCTCCTACATCAGGAGAAGGATTCAAAAGATCAAAAAGTTCCTCATTGTAGATTTCCAACAGGGAGACTTTAACAGAAAATTCTGTACCATTGTCTGAAAGTTTTTCAAATATTTGATGCAGTGTACGGGGGATTATACCAGCTAATGGATCCTATAATTAAAGCACAGATGCATTTATCAAATACTAGCATCAAGAGAAGACCAAAGAAACACTGAGTATAAAGAGTAGAAATAAGTGTTGGGAAATCAACATTTAAAATATGGGTGATACTAATAACAGTCTTTCCTAGGGTAATGTTGAGCTTTCAGACAGGTATGAAACAAAAGTCAAGGTTATCCAAAAGAATGTTCATAATTTTTAAAAAGCAGTTTAATGGTAAGCTCTTACTGTTAGAATTGGTGAGTCTGAAGCAAGAGTTTTAGAGTACCTGCAAAGGACTGGTTCCAACAAAGTTTTCATTCGCTGCAACTAGACTTCTGCAATATATTCACATTGAATTACAACTCAGCAAATGAGCTTTTAATAGGAAGTCAGATTTACCTCTTCCCATGTATATTCTTCATTAGGAGATCTTTCCCCTTCCATTGTGAAGGTTTTTCCTGTTCCAGTTTGGCCATAGCTGCGTGGCAGAATTTGAAGATTAAAAATGGATACTTAAAACTGAAGTTACATGCTAAAAAAGTAGTTTGCGGGCACTTACGCAAACACAGTACAGTTGTATCCCATAATAACTTCATCCAAAATAGGACAGACAACATTCCGGTACACATCAATTTGTTTTGCTTGAGCCCCAAAGACCTGTTGAGGCAAAGTCAATGATCACATTTAACTATACTCTGATATGCTTTACCACTTGAGGTTGGCGCATAGTAAAATTCCATGATTGCCTGATCTAAATAATCACGTCAAATAGGCATATGGAGGGCCACATGTGGCCTGATCTAAGTTTTTTGCGGCCCACTGGCCGCTCGGAGCACGTGGCCGAGTACAGATCACAGCTGGTGGGCCACTCTGCACCACAGCAACTGCTCAGCCAGCCGGGCCACTCTGCGCATGTGATCACGGCTGCCTGGGCCGCTCTGCGCATGGTGCTCAGCATGTGTTGGTCTGCATAGGCATCAAGAACCTGCTCACAGGAAGAAGTGTGGCTCCGGGACCCTGGCATTAGCTTGGGGTGGCTGGGAGTGCCTGGCTCGGGGGGAGGTATTAGGTTGGGGGTGCCTGGCTCTAGGGGAGGAGTGAGGCATTAGGTTAGGGAGGGTATGGGGGTGCCTGCCTCTGGGGGAAGGAGAGGCATTAGATTGGGAGTGCCTGGTTCTGGAGGAGGGAGGGGGTGGCATTAGGTTGGGGGGGGGGCGGTAAGAAGTGCCTGATTCTGGGGGAGGAGTAAGGCATTAGGTTAGGAGGTGTGAGGGTGCCTGGCTCTGGGGGGTGGGGGGAGAGGGAATAGGTTGGGAGTGGGGCTGGAAGTGCCTGGCTCTGGTGGAGGCACTGGACCACAGCCCTTTAGCTCTTCTCTTTGAACAAGCATGCAATTCAGTGTTAATTGCATGGTATCACATACTGTTTCTCAAATAATGATAGCATACAGTTTTTTCCATCAAATGGTTTGGAATCAAGAGTACTGTAATATACACACACACAGGGTTGATTTGTGGTTCCCAGTTTAATTTTTCATATGTCCTGAGTTTTAAGTACCTAACGGTACTGTGTTAATATTTGTCATATAATTTACTTGCAATGTAGGCATTGCCAAATCAGCCAATGGGACCGTCTAGTCTATTGCAGCTACAATACTGGACAAGTGGCCAATACAAGATGTGTCATAGGATGCGTTGTGAATGCACTTGCACATGTCCACAAGAAACTACTGTGGACAGTTATCCCCGGACAGGGAATGTTTCTTCTTCACTCCCGTTAGTTTGTGGCTGGCTTATGACCTGAAACATGAGTGGGTTTTAATCTGTTTTTTATCCTACCTATGGCATTTTAGATATTGTCATTATCAATAGGCCTCCATCCTTTTAAAAATCATACAAACTTTTGACCTCACTGCTATTTAATGGCGGTGAGTTCCACAGATTAATTGGGTTAAAAAAAGTTTCCTTTTATCAACTTTTGTGTCATGTTTTGGCTGTTTGCTCATCAATTCCCACTTTGCACACCTGATATTTATCTTACATTTTACCTATCTTTCTTTCATTTTCTGCTCTATAGACTTAACTTGGGATGGGTTTCCAATTTCCAAAGGATACCCATTTGGCTCAAATAACATCTGCTTTAAAGATAAAAAAGGAAAAGGAAATTATCTAGTTTTAGATCTAAGAAATACCAGCCAATTAAGGGTAACTGGGGCATACCAATATTGCTAATAAATATGCACTTATACATCAGTCAGCCAAAAAGCAATTCACTTTTTAGTCTTGCATGGATTATGTGTGTAAGAATATTACACGAATCTTTGAAAGTGCAAAGTTTAAAAAATCCTAAGGATAGCATAAAGGCCAACTTTGCAAGCCACTTAATTCGTTTTGATAATCCTTCTGGGGACAAATAGACACTTAGAGCATGCGGGGGAGGAGGGTATGGATGCAGAATAAGGCAGCCAACACAGATGTCATCTTTAAATTCCAGGGCAAAAAAAGAATCAGCATGTATCTAGTTTACACTGTATTTCTTTAAAGAATTCTCAAAGGCTATTGTTTGCCAGGCTGAAGCAATTATTCTGAAATTTGAGTCTCTCCCTTATTGTTTTGGTCTATTCTTGTTTTTATTTCAACAAAACAAGTTATGTATCTCATAAAAATAATTAAAAAGTACCTTAAATTCGAGTTTGACATGCCTGATTTAGATGGAAAATTTTTCTAGCAGATATCTAGAAGTTAGTAACTCAAAAAACATGTACCATATCAAATGTGTAAGTCTTCCTTGCGGTCTTATCAGTCACTCCTCCAGTACGAATGCTAACTTCCTTTCTTGCATGGTCACAATCTACAATAGCATGCGAGTTTGCTTTGCGCTCTGACGCATTAAAAGGCCTAAAAGAGAAATACACCTTTATTATCAGAAAGGACATGAATTAAGTTTGGCTAAGTAGTACTTTGTTTGTTTGTTTAAAATAAAAAAGCAGCATAGCACTTGTGCAGTATAAACAGAAAAATGTACTTGCTTAATCTAGGTAAAATTTCCTCCATTTACCTTCAAATCACTAAAGATTGTACCTGATGGACATCTAGCATGTTTACAGCTATTATGCTGTTTGTGAATGCATTTTCAACAAGTTTATTGCATCTAAATCACAGGACACACACATACAATTAATTGAACTAAAAAGTACACTTTTATTTAGACTGGTCAGTTTGTCTAACAATATACCAAATTATATCTCACTAAGGGTTACATATTGTAATCATCTTTCTACCATAGACCCCTAGCAATATGTCAGTCATTGTTCCATCTCAGCAGTGGCCATCATCCAGAATTTGAAGAAAAAAGCCCCACCTCTGTTTAGTGAGGAAAAGGATTTCTTCCCTAACAGGCTATACCCTAATTCACACATCTTTATTAATTACTTTTGTAGAATAGCTTTTTACCTAGATACATGTTCAGTGCTGGAGAAGACCCAGTATTTGTTACATCAGTGGTCTCCAACCTTTTTAATCACAAGATCACTTTTTCAATTGAAGTACGATGTAAGATCTACCTCAAACCCAAATACCCTTGCCCTGCTTCCTTCCTGCCTCTTCTGAGGCTCTGCCCCTGCTCTGAGGCCTTATCCTGCTCACTCCATCCTCCTTCCTTCCCCATCCTCACTCACTTTCACCTGGCTGGGATAAGGGGTTGGGGTGCAGGCTCTGGTCTTGGGCCAAGGGATTGGGAGTGTGGGAGGGGTTCTGGGCTTAGCCCAGAGTGGGGGATTGGGATCTAAGAAGGGTTTCAGGGTGCAAGCTCTAGGAAGGAGTTTGGGTGCAGGGGGAGGTTCAGGGCTGGGACAGGGGTTCAGGAAGCAAGCTCCGGCTGGGCACCATTTAACCAAGACAGGTTCGTGGTGAAACTGTGGGGTTAAGGCAAGCTTACTTCTGCCCTGGTCCTGCACCATTGCTGAAAGCAATAGCTCCATGTGCTGCCCCTCATTTATAGGCACTGAGCCCACAGCTTCTACAGGCTGCGGTTCCCAGTTATTGATCAACGGGCGCTGCAGGAGTGATGTCTGCAGGTAAGGAAAGCATGTGGAGACCCCCTGCTCTGCCTTTCTCAGGGGCTGCAGGGACATGCCAGCCACTTCCAGGAGCAGCAATTCCCATAGGGATAATTACTCCAGCCATGCCAGGTTAGGCATATTAGAACGCACTACTCAAAGAATTACATGTAAGCATTCGAGAGAAATCAGTATTATGAAAAATCACAGACCAGTCAAAAACCCAGAATAACTCACTTTGCAAGCAGTAAAAGTAGTAACAACCACCCAATCTCTGTGTATGTGTTGGGTTGGGAGAGAAGAGTGAAAGACAGTTGGGCTATGTCTAGACTGGCCCCTTCTCCGGAAGAGGCGTGCAAAGCAGGCAAGTCAGAATAGGGAAATCCACGGGGGATTTAAATATCCCCTGCAGGATTTAAATAAACATGGCCACTGTTTTTTTTCCGGCTTGGGGAAAAGCTGGAAAAGAGCGTCTAGACTGGCGCGATCCTCCGGAATAAAGCCCTTTTCCGGAGGATCTCTTATTCCTACTTGCAAGCGTCTCTCCCCCATCCCAGTCCCATCCCTGCCGTGCGCAACCTTCTCTGAGCTCCCCCTTGCTGGCTGCTGCTGCCCTGAGCAGCGTGCTCAAACCAGTGGGTGGGGAGATGCCCGGACATGACGTAACATCACGCTCCGAGATTTTAAACCTGCTGGCTGCTGTGTTGCGCCATATGGCTGAGTTGCGGGTTTGGAGTCCGGGGACAGAGCACAGACTCCGGCCCCGCAAAGAGGAAGGCAGAAGGTACGGGAGAGGGAGAGGAGGGGAGGGGAAGGGGCTTGTGCAGAAGGGAAAGGGGAAGGGCTGGGAGAGGAAGGTGCTTGTGTGGAGGCGGAGGGGAAGGGGAAGGCACCAAAGGGACAGGGGTGGAGGAGAGACAAATGGCAGAGGGCAAAGTGCAGACAATGAGGAAAAAGGCAAGAGGTGAGGTGTCAGTGGGAGAGGGACAGGGTGATGCTGGGAGGGGAGAGGTTAAGGGCATTGTGGGCTAGAGGAGGAGGTGCTGGAAGAAAGCTTGAAAGAAAGGGTGGACATAAGGAAGGCCGGGATGGAGCAAGTCATGTGTGAGGGCACAGGGGCATGAGGGGAATGGGGGCAGAGGCTGGTGAGGGGTGGGCATCAGGGAAAAGGGGGGCAAAAGGGGCAGGGGAAGTGAGGGAAGGGGGAGGCACCAGGAGGGTGCAGGGGTAAGGGATGGTGCAGGTGCCAAGGGATTCTGGGGGTGAAGCAGAAGGGCAGACACCTGCAGCGGTGGGACCACCATCAGAGGAGAGACACAGGGCAGGTTTGTAGAGGGAGGTAGCTCACATGATCAGAGTGGGCTACTGGAGGACTGGGCACAGGAAGGAGAGAAGGGCTGGAGGAGGGGGGCAGGTTGCAGGAGGGCTGAGGATGGTGAGAAGAGCAGGAGTCAGGACAGCAGAGGAGGGTGAGGAGTAGGGGGGCAGCAGGCACCAGGGGAGCTGATGGAGCAAGGGGAGGAGACATGGCAGCAGAGGGAAAAGGTAGAGGTTTAAAAATATGTATTAATAACTTGGGTGGCACATCCAAACAAGCCACATGAACTCAGTACTGGTGCACAACACAAAATTCATTTTGCTCATGTGAGGAAACTCTTAGGCTATGTCTACACTGGTTGTTTCTTTCGCAAGAGTTCTTGTGCAAGAACACATCCACACTGCCATGTGCGAGCTGTGCTTTTGCACAACAGCATCTATGGCAGTGTGGATGCTCTCTTGCCCAAGAAAGTGCCAATGGCCATTTTAGCCATCAGACTTTCTTGGGCAAGAAATTCATGTTGCCTGTCTACACCGGCCTCCTGCGCAAGAATAGTTGCACAAAAGGGCTTATTCCTGAGTGGGAGCATCGTAGTTCTTGCTCAAGAAGCCCTGATTTCATACATGAGAACGTCAGTGTACTTGCGCAAGAACACACGGCCAGTGTAGACAGGCAGCAAATGTTTGCGCAAGAGCAGCTGCTTTGGCGCAGGATCGTGCCAGCGTAGACACAGCCAAGGGGAGGGAGGAAGGCTGGGGCAGGGAATCAGCACTGGCTCAGCATGTCTGCATGGTTTGGGGGAAGGTGCAGGGAAATTGAGCTCAGCTGGGTTGCAGGGTGGGGAGGTCCAGGGAGCTGGGCTGGGCTGAGCTGTGGGGTGGGGTGTGTGTGTGTGTGTGGAACTCAGTTTGGCTGCAGGAGGAGGAAGATGCTAGGAACCGGAGCTAGACTCAATGGGAGGGAGGGGCAGGGAAACAGGGCTCAGCTGTGATGTGGGGGAGGCATGCAAGGAACTAGTGCAGGGCTCAGCTGGGCCGAGGTGGATGGGGGAGGGCATACAGAACAGACGGGAAGGTCAGCTGGGCTGTGAGGGGCTGCAGGGAACTGGTGTTGCACTCCCTTGGATTGTGGAGGATGGTTTTGGGGGAGATGCAGGGAACCAGCAAGGGTGGGCAGCTCACTTGGGTTGCAGGGGATAGAGGTGCAAAGAAGCCTAGTGGGGACGGGGGGGAACCAGGAGCCCTGAAATGACCTCCCCTGGTCCAAAAATCCCTCATCTGGGACCAGTCAGGTCCAGAGGGTGCCAGATCAGGGAGCTGCAACTCCTACCCAAGTCCCCTCCTTGCACCCTCCCTCGTAGCCAGACACACTACCCCCAATCTGCTCCTGCTCTCTCCCCCTGGCCAGACACCCTACACCCAGCCTGCTTCTGCACCCTACCTACCACCCAGACCTTGCCCTCTTCTGCCCCCCACCTCCAGATCCTGCACCCCATCCCTATCCTGCTCCTTGGCAGCCCTGCCATCCACCCTAGCACCGCCCTGGTCCCCGCACCTTGCCTCACTCCCCAGGACTCAGCACCACCCTGACCCTGACCCCAGCACTCTGCCAGTCACCCTAGTGCCCAGCAGGACCATGTCCCTGATCCCTGCCACCTGCCTGCCCCAGCACCTTGCCCCAGGACCCTGCCACCTGAGCCAGCATCCTTCCACCCAGCAGCACCCTCTCCCCAGCCCCCACTAGGACTCTGTCCCCTACCCCCACCAGCACATTTGGGACCACGTTAGTTAGGCTTGGTTTTGTTTTTGTTTTTTTGCATTTCACTTGTGTGGCCTTGTCACGGGTTGGGCTCCCCCTCGGGCTCCCCCTGCCATCCACCCGCGCACCTTCCCCCCCCCCATGTGTTTCCCTTAGGTTAGTCCTGTTAGAACACAGAGTTCGTGGCTCGATGGAGAGTCCACGGAGTCTAGTCCTCACTGAACGCGCGCAATCCTGTGCGAGGAAGGAGGGGGACTCGGGCCCACCCCCACTCTGGGTCCTTACCCAGGACCCTAAAGGCAGCAATGCTAATGCTGTCTGGTTAGTGGGGTTTCCCCCGTAACTCACCAACCCTCCGGGACACAAGGAGGAGGCAGCACTGCCGTCTCCAGCCCCCATCCTGGGCCACTTCCTCCTCCTCGCCAGACTAGTTCCTCCCTCAGCGCGCAGCGTCGTTCCCCACGCCACCAGCGGTTGTCCCGGCTGTGCTGGGTTGGTCTGTTGCTGGTTGGGGCAACTCCCCCTACCCCGCACCTGCCCTGCTGTCATCCTCTTTGCTGGACCTCTCCGGGCGCCTTTTGAAGGGCCCGCCTGCCAAGGCTCTGACCCTTGATGACGTCAGCGGTGGGGAACACCTCGCCAGTGATGTCCGTGCCCCTGGCTACCCGCATACAGACGGGGCACGTGAGTTGGTGAGCCGTCCGCGCGCCGCCGCGTCTCCCGGCACCTTCTGCTGCCGCGGCTGGTTCCACGGCGTCCCCGCCGGCACCTCTCTTGCCCTCGGCATGCTGGAGAGTGCGGGGTGCTGTGTACTCCGCAGCAGCGGAGACCGGCACCCCGTCACAGGCCCCAACTGACTTTTCTGTGGGTCAGTGACCTTTGACTCAAAACAGGTTCCTCACCCCTCTCATATATAAAGACAACCCTAAAACCTTTTGAGTTTGACATAATATTTTATTTAAAAATGAAGCCTGGCCAACAAGCCCCCAGTTGGGACCAAACCCCCATCTCACTGCAGCATCATAACACTCCTGCACCACCTGACCCCAAATCTGAGCCTATCATACACTGGAACCCCCTGTCCTGAGCCTCTTACATCCCCAAACTCCTGCATCCCCACATCCTCAGTCTTCTGCCACAACATTCCTCCACCATCCACACATCACAAATCTGTGTCCTGAGCCCATCATACTCACAACCTTCTTTCCTGAGTCCCTCACATATCCAGCCCAAACTCCTGCACGCTCACATCCACAAGCCCATGGCTTCCTCAGCACCCCAACCTTCCACCTGAGCCCAACACTCCCCAGCCTGGAGCCCCCTCCCCAAGCCAACAGCCCCTTCTCCTGCATCCAAATTCCCTCCCAGATCTTGTACTTCTCACTCCTTCCCACACCCAAATCCCTCATTCCCACCCCACACCTCACTAGGCTGAGAAAGGTATAAGGGCTGGGGATAGCAAGTGATGGAGAGGAGGGGAACAGAGCGGATGAGGCCTCACGGAAGGGAGGTGTGGGGGGGGGTCTCCGGGAAGGAATGTGATTTTCATGAATTGGGGGTCCCTCTCTCCTCCCGCCCCCCCTTTTTTTTGCTTGACAGACCTAGGGGTTCCTTGAAATTCTGAAAAGCTGAAAAGGGTTCCTCAGCCAAATAAAATTGGGAAACACTGACCTAGGAGATATAATGCCCCTGAGCTTTCAGAAAACAATCAATAAGGACCCACATCAAAGGCTCTTAAGAAAAAAAAGTAGTCATGAGATAAGAGGGAAGAACCTCTCATAGATCAATAACTGATTACAAAAGGAGAAAATGAATTATCAGTCACTTTCAAAACATGGAGGTAAATAGAAAAGACCATGCTCCCCAAAACCATACTGTGACCTGTCCTGTTCAACATATTCATAAGTAATCTGGAAAAAGGGATCAACAGTGAGGTGGCAGAATTTGTAGATGGCATAAAATTACTGGTAGTGAAGTCCTGAGTTCCCTCCAGGGCTGTCTGTCCTTATGATGCCTGGTGCCCAGTAGGGATGTTCAAGACTAGTCGATATTCTCCCCGCCCTTGCTGCCTTTATGAGATAGAGGCAACAAAGGAGGGGGTAAAGGAGTACAGGCAGTCCCCGAGTTACGCGGATCCGACTTATGTCGGATCCGCAGTTACGAACGGGGATTTTCTCGCCCCGGAGGACTGGAGTGGCGGGACGCCTGGTCCCGCCACCCGCTTCCTCCGGGGCGAGAAAAGCTGCTCCCCGTCTCCCTGGTTTGCTGGGGGAGCCAGCAGACCAGGGAGACGCTGAGCAAAGCCGCGGAGGACCCGGCCGGACTCGCGGCAATTCCAACTGATCTGGAAGCGGCCGCGGGTCCGGCCCCGGGTCCTCTGCGGCTTTGCTCAGCGTCTCCCTGGTCTGCAAAGCTGTGCAGCAAAGCTGTGCAGCGGGTTGGTCCAGTAGCGCCAAGGAGCGGTGCTGCGGGACCAACCGGCAGCGCCCCACCTGCTCTACCACAGGCCCCGGGCTTTGCTCCATGTCTCCCTGGTCTGCTGGGAGGGGGGGGACACTAGCTGCGTCCCCCCCCCCAGCAGACCAGGGAGATGCCGAGCAAAGCTGCGGAGGACCCGGCCGGACCCGCGGCGCTTCCAGATCAGCTGGAAGCGGCCGCGGGTCCGGCCCCGGGTCCTCCGCCGCTTTGCTCCGCGTCTCCCTGGTCTGCTGGGGGGGAGGGCGCAGCTAGTGTCGCCCCCCTCCTCCCCCCAGCAGACCAGGGAGACATGGAGCAAAGCCCGGGGCCTGTGGTAGAGCAGGTGGGGCGCTGCCGGTTGGTCCCGCAGCACCGCTCCTTGGCGCTACTGGACCAACGTGGCAGCACCTCAGCTGCTCTGCCCCAGGAGTCCTGATTCAGCCGCTGCTGATCAGTTTCAGCAGTGGCTGAATCAGGACGCCTGGGGCAGAGCAGCTGGGATGCTGCTGGGTTGGTTCAGTAGTGCCGAGGAGTGGCCGCGCTACTGGACCAACCCAGCAGCACCCGAGCTGCTCTGCCCCAGGCGTCCCCAAGTTAGCAGCTGCTGAAACTGACCAGCGGCTGACTACAGGAAGCCCGAGGCAAAGTTGCTCTGCCCCGGGCTTCCTGGAATCAGCTGCTGATCAGTTTCAGCAGCAGCTGACTTGGACGCCTGGGGTTCTTAAGTTGAATCTGTATGTAAGTCAGAACTGGTGTCCAGATTCAGCCGCTGTTGAAACTGATCAGTTTCAGCAGCGGCTGAATCTGGATGCCAGTTCCGACTTACATACAGATTCAACTTAAGAACAAACCTACAGTCCCTATCTTGTACGTAACCCGGGGACTGCCTGTACTTCAAAGTGGCAGTGCTGCACAGCAGTGTTGCCACTTTGAAACCCCAAGGTAGATGCTGCACAGCTGATCCTGGGTTCAACACGACACTTCCCCAGGCTCCACAGCAGCTGCCCCTTTAAAACACCACCTCTGCGCATTTCAAAGGGGCAGCTGAGTCCTCAGGCTCCATGACTTTCAAATGCACAAGAGCCCCCGCTGGGGACTTGTGCATTTGAAAACCGGCACCTGCGTGCAGCCAGGAGTCAGCGGGACTATCTGCTGGCCCCAGGCTGTACAAGGAGTTCCACATTCCTTCAAGCTCCTGCAGGACTCTTGTATATTTAAAAGGAGGAATGTGGAAGTGCCTATCAACTAGTCAATTAACTGCATTTTAACATGCTTAGTGCCCAGCACAGCCTGAGCACCTGCACCCCACTATGGGTAAGCTGTACTCAGTCCTACAGGGCAGGAAGGTGGCATCAGGCGAGAAGCAGCGCAAGCCACAAGCAGAGTAGGAGGATGGTCACACAGCCAGCTGGGGGGAGGGGATGGGGAGTGTCAGGGGATGGGGCTGGCTGTTGGAGCAGCCTGCACACCTTGCTATCCCACCCCAGCATTGGCCCTAGACCAGGGGTGGGCAATGGGACCTCTACGGGCAGTGGCGGGAGAAGCGCCTGTACCTCTGACCTGGACCTCAGCACTGCTAGGAGAAGCCCTGGAGCTGCCACAGCAGAAATACCTGCAACTCCCCTCCCCGAGCCTAGATGCTGTTGTGCGGTGTCCGCTCTCCTCACACACCAAACCTCTCACCTCCCAACCCTCACCCTCAGGCCTGAGCTCCTTCTCGCACTGTGAACCCCTCTTTCCCAGTCCCTGCTAGAGCCGTCACACCCTCCCTGCACCTTTACCCTCTGCCCCCCAACCAATTTTCCCCTCCCACACTCTGGACCCCTTGCCTCCACCACCACCACGCTTCTCCATATTGGTGCATATAATAAAATTAATGCCACAGACGCATAGGAATAATTTGGGGGAAACACTGAAGTCAACTTTGGACTTAACAAAAGAGCTATAAAAGCATCTCACTGAATTAGGTGACTGGTAAGAAAATGGCAGATGAAATTCAGTGTTGATGTGCAAAGTAATGCACATTTGGAAAATATGATACCAGCTGCCTGGTGAAAGGGAGGGCGAATGGAGCAAGCAGGGGCAGGGGCAGGGCCTCAAAGGGGCACGAATGAGGTGGGGGAAGTATTTGGGTTTGAGGTATATTCTGGATCCTACTTAAATTCAAAAAGTGATCTGGTGCTTAAAAAAGTTTGGAGACCCCTGTGTCTGCTCTGAGTCACTGAAATGGTATTTAATTCAATCGATTGGTTTAACTGACTGAAGGTTGTTAAACAAATTAAGCTGAGTACCACTTCAGGTGAATGGCTCCTTAAGACCAAGCCAGCTGTGGAGCTGACCTTTTCAAATATGTGACTGCCTCCTTAACAACACTGCCTGGGGAGACACTTGGCAACCCTTTTGAAATGTAATGGCGACCCATATTTGGGTTGTGGCCCATAGATTGGGAAACCCTGCAAGTGTACTATCACCACTGCAGTAGACTGGCTAATAAGTCAGAAAAGCAGTTCTCTTAGCATTGTAGTGCTAATAGCAAAGCTGTAACAAACTGGTTCTCCAATACAAAAGGCTAGCAAATGGGCCATCATCAGTTTAAGAGGCCGTTCTTTGGCAAAGAAATAGCTTGAGGGGGGAAAATAGTTGGGGCTCCCCTCCACAAAGGCTTTCCATCTCCTGAAACCACCTGGAGATGATTTACAAAAAAGGAAAAAGTACTATAAGAATGTTTCTAGTGCTGTGACTATGAAAAAAACTGGACTACAGAGCTGTGGTGCAAGGATACTGTTCGGCTAACGTTAACTTACGCTATAAGGGTTTCTTTAATATAGTTCAGTCATTTATCTTCTTGAAAAAGCACACTTCGCTAAGACATGGATTTGCAAATCTGAAGCTCGCCGTGTTTTGCACAACGTCTCACGAGATGTCCCAGACTTGAACGTCAGGAAGAGCTCTTAAAAATAAGCGCTCTAATTAAAGTGTCCCGCAGCCGTAACTACTTCGGCATGAACCCCCCCCCCCTTCTAATGCTTTCCACAGCTCTGATCGCAGGGCGCCTTGGGCGCTAGCTACGTGTGACAGAGACGCGCGCACCGGCCCCGCTCACCTGCATCTCACAACCACCTGGATGTTCTTTCCTTTCTCCTCTTTCTTAGCGCCGCCCTGGGAGCTCACGGCCGCCATGGTGAAGCGGCGCGGGGAGCCTGCGAAGGGGAGGGAAGCTGTGAGCGCGGACAGACCCGGCGGCGCCCTACGCGAACGGGAACCCAGCGCCGCGCACAGCGGCAGCCGATGGGCGCATCGAAGTGCGACGGAGCCCCGAGCTCAGGCGGGGTCCCTGGGCAAGGGGGGGCCAAGCCGCCCCGCAGCAACTAGCGCGCCGCGCCTCCCGCCCAGCCCGGGACTCACCTACTGCCCAGCTCGCTCAATGTCGCTACGCGCCTAGCCAGGGGCGCCCCTTTCTCCCGACAACTTTGAACCTCGCGCCAGCAACTCCGCAGCCAATCAACGGAAAGCCGCGCGGGGCAGCATGGGACTCTTTTTAAATTTCAGGAACTTGAGGGGCAGAGTTGCATATTAAGTGACGTCACGCAGGCGTGCGGACGGCGTCCAGGAAACAATGGGTGCTGGGATGGGTGAGCCTCTTCCTCGAAGCATTGCATGCTGGGAGTGGTAGTATCTGCCTGCATGTGGTTCCCGGGGACGCATTGCTGGCGTGCTATGCACCAGATTTGTAGACTCCTGCAGTCAGGTCTGTATCCTGAACGCCTGTGTGATCTGTGGCCCAAGCGGGCGTTGTATAACTGTTGTCAAAGGCGGGCTGGAGGACGTCACACCTGTATTCCCTGGCTGTAAAGGGTATTTAAGTCACAGGAAGCCATGCAATGTAACTCTGGATAAAGCTGTTCTGGTTCATCAGGGGGTAGCCAGTTAGTCTGTACAGGATACATTACAAAAAACCAACAGATGGTCTGGTAGCACTTTATGGACTAACAAAATATATAGATGGTACCATGAGCTTTCGTGGGCACAGCCCGGGGTTGTTTTTCTTTCTGTACAAGAGCGATGCACAGAGGCTCCTGTCATTCAGTGTCTTGCCCCTCCCTTTGCTGTGCTACAGGAAGCAGAATAAGGATGCTTTTCTATCTTTCAACAGTGTTGGTTTTAGCTCTGTAATAATGTATTAATCTTTAGGGTCTACTTTCAACACAACATAGTAGAAGCAGCTGCCTCACACTGATGGACTTAGTCACTTTATTGACTTGCTTTCAGATAGCAGTTTCATTACTAAAAATAATAGGTATGGACTAAGAGCCTAAACAAATAAAATAGAATTGCACAATAAGGAGCATGGCTAAAATCCTGATGTGCTGTATAGTAATGGGCTGAGGGGTGCAGTTGGGTGATTACAGCTCTTTCACTGACCACAGCAAAGAAAAAATGAATTCCATTTTTGCAAGGATGTATTTTTATTTGGCAAATGACATGAAACAACCTCATTTTACTACCTCTGAAGATTTTAAAGAATGTTTGTAAGAGCCAAGCAAAAGATGTTGCAGTCTCATACAAAGGGGCTAAAGACAAGACATAAGAGTCATGCACGTATAATATCTTTTATATATAAAAGGACATTACTATTGAGCTGCTAGTCTAATCCTAAACGAATGGTACTAGCTAATTCTAAAAATAGGCTGAGGACCACAAAAAGCAAAGACCAAAATCAATAGAGACTTTACACTGATTAATAAAGGTTTAATTTGCAGGCTTTTTGAGGCAGTATTGGCCTCCACATAACATTTGAGTGTAAGAGTGCCACTAAAATGAGATACAATCTGCTTATACATTACATATTAAAAATACTACATTTAATTGGCAAGCAAAATAACTTTATTTTAAAGTTAGTAATGCAAGATTTATAGTTACCCTTGCAATCTTATTTCTTCCCCTTTGTTTGTCAAACCTTGTCACTGAATGAGGAAGGGGTCATGTAGAAAAAGCATGTAATCATGTAATTAACTAAATGATATCATATGCAAACGGGCATCAAATTAGGCTATACAGGAGACTATAGCTCTAGCATGTTCTAACTTTCTAGTTTTACAAACCAAATTTTGCCACCAAAATAACTTTCTTTTAATGAAGGGTAATTTCCTAGGTGTGGCATTTTTTTAAGAAAAACTAAAATCACAGAAGCAAATTCTAGCTGGTTTATGGAAATGAGAAAACAAATAGATACAAAACCAACATTGAGTACAACTGCATTCTGATTGAGTAAGCCCTTATTCACAGCCACCTTATGCATACTGTACCTGCTAAGCATAAAAATAATTTGCACAGGGAATTGTCAGGGCTATGGCGTGACCAAGATAGCAACAACTATTTGTACATAAACATGTACATTGTGTATCATCACCTACACTTTATTACATCCTTTTGCAATACTCACTGTGGAAGAGAAGGCTGGGTCTGAAAATTAACTTCTACCATCTGCTCCAAATTCTGGCTGCTGCAGTTTCTTTTTTGGTATTCAAGTATGTACAGCTGTGATGGAATGTCATAACAGCATGCTCCTGAATTTGGGTCATATATAAAATAATACAATTACTGGAAAAATACATCTGTGAACAGATTAGAGCCCCTTCAAATTCCCATTTAAATCATAATAATCTATTTAATAGGAATTAGATCAGGCTTCTGGCTACTTAGGCCTTCTCTATGCTAGGAAAAATGGTACTTTAGTCAGTCAAACTATCAATATGCAGGGCTCACCAAGTGGCGGTGAGCCCCGCTTGCCAGCCAGGTGGAAGCGCACGCTGCGCATGCACTGACCGCACTGCGCGGCCGCACCGGGTTAAAATCTACTCGCCACGGGTGAGTAGATTGCCTGATTTGTTGAGCCCTGTCAATATGATTGAAAAACACAATTTAAAACAAGTGTGCACGCAGTTTAACACCTTTATCTCTATTTTTAAATCAGTTTATAACCTAAGCAGAAACTTTTTTCCTAATCTAGACAAGACAGAAGACACAAAATGAACAACAAGAAAATGGTATTTTACAAATAAATATAATAATTTTTAAATTGGGAAAGAGGTTCAAAAGTAGTTGGATAATAATAGGTGTTTAGGAAGCTGATCCTAAAAGTTAATATCAACTGTAGCAAACATATTTCATTTATTTAAAAACCAGAAATGACATTATAGAAAAATAAATAATAAAAATACAAAAATATCAAAATTAAGTTATTCATACCAATTTAAAGAATATATTGATTTCTGGGGTGATGAATATAAACATTTATTGACCAAAGAGATAAATATTGACTGAACATAAGAATGGTCCTATTGGTCAGACCAGTACTCCATCTAGCCCATTACTCTGTCTTCAGAGGTTTCAGAGGGAATGAATAGGACAGGGCAATTACTGAGTGATTCATCCCCTGTTGTCCAGCTCCAGCATTTGGCATCTAGAGGTTTAGGGGCACCCAGAGAATGGGATTCCATCCCTGATCATTTTGGCTAATTGCCTTTAATGGACCTATTATGATCTGGCCCTCTGCTGTGGGGTTCAGCTGACCATTCCACATGGCAAGCTGCAGGGTTTGGTCCTGTGCAGGGGCCCTGGCAGCTGGCTGCTCAGCCCCACGTGGAGGGTTTCGGGTCCCAGCTGCCTGTCTCTGTGCAGTGGGGTCTGGGCCCTGTTGCCTGACCCTGTGTGTCAGTATTAGGGATGTCTGAGTGTAAATGACTCACCATTTAACAGATAAGCAAATGCTTATCAGCAGGGCTCGACAATTTAGGTAATCTACTCGCCAAGCCCAGCACGGCGCCACAGCTGGCGAGTGGGCTGGTGATTGGGGCTCGCTGCGGCTTGGCGAGCCCTGCTTATCGGTTAACGGTGTCGTTTACCCTCAGCGGTACCTAAGGAACTCCAAAATAAGGTAGAGGACCTGCCTTTTGATAGGCAAACCCTGTTTGCTGAAAAGATTGATCATGTCCTTTACTCTGGTAAAGACTCATGCACAATGCTCAGGACTCTCGGCATGTATACACCACCATACCATCATAGAAGATACACACCATACCAAAGGCAGAGGCCTTTTTCATACGCACCTTCACAGGCACGCCAGTACAACCCTCAACGACTCAGGCAGTGTCCCCAGAGGCTGCCAGACCAGCACATCAACAACCATGCAAGCAGCAGGTTTGACGCGTGCATCAAGGGACTGCAAACCATCTAGCTACTGCCCACTCACAATGCCACCACTGCGGTCTTCCATCACCGTTTAAGGCTCTTTCAACACCGCTGGGCCACAATAACATCAGATCGATGGGTCATGCAGCTTATAACATCAGGCTACGTGATTCCCTTTATGTCCCCCCACCACCAACCCTCCTCCTCCGTCCCTCTTCAGGGACCCATCTCATGAATCTTCTCTCAAACAGGAGGTGGCTCATTTACTCAACATTGGAGCAATAGAGAGGGTACAGGAGGCCTTCCAGGGAGGGGTTTCTACTCCCACTATTTCCTAACAGAAAAAAAATCTGGGGGTTGGAGACCCATATTAGATCTTCGATGGCTGAATCAGTACCTTCGCAAGCAGCGCTTCAAATGGTGACACTAACAACGATCGTACCAGCACTCGAGCATGACGATTGGTTTGCATCTCTCGATTTACAGGACGCTTACTTCCATAGTACCGTTCACCCGGCTCGCAGGCAATTCCTCCACTTCCTGGTAGGTGCTGACCACTACCAATACAAGGTCCTTCCATTTGGCCTATCATCAGCCCCCAGGGTTTTCTCCAAAACAATGGCGGTAGTCCCGGCCTTCCTTCGTCGTCTAGGGGATCATCATTTTTCCCTATCTCTACGACTGCCCCTCAGAGCTCTCTCTTTCGATGAGGCATTACGAGCAGTCAACATGACAAGGTCTTTGTTCGATGCCTTGGGTTGGGTCTCATAATCAACATCCAAAAGTCGTCCCTCATACCACAACTATCTATAGAGTTCACAGGAGCCTGCCTCAACTCCATTACGGCGTGTGCTTACCTACCTGCTTCCAGACTTCATGCCATCCAAGATCTTGTGCAGATCCTTACTACGAGTCCCACGGTTCCTATACTTACCTGCCTGCAGAGCTCTTAGGCCACATGGCAGTGACAACATACATCGTAGCAAATGCAAGGCTGCACTTACAATGTCTCCAACATTGGACATCCATGATATACGCTCCTCACAGACATGAGGTACACAGAATGGTGGTCGTACCTACCATAGTCAGACAATCTCTGAAATGGTGGCCTATCCCCCACAACATGTTCACAGCTATACCGTTCCACTGACCCCAGCCTACTGTCCCCTACTCGGCTGGGGAGCTCATATACAAAACAGGCAAGTTCAAGGCCGCTGGTCCCCCAACGAATCTCTCCTCCACATAAACTTGCTCGAGCTCCAAGCTGTCTCCAATGTCTGCAAAGCACTTTCTCCCACTTATCCGCAACCAAGGAGTACAGATACACACAGACAATATGACAACAGTCTATTACATAAACAGACAGCCTATACTGGAACAGGATACTAAACTCCAAGAGGCTCTGGGAGACAGACCCATAGTCTCCTATAGACAACCACCTAACCTCAAGATGATTGTTACCAACAACCACAGGACATACCACACTAATACCAACTCTGGTACCTTCCCTTGCAACAAACCCCGTTGCCAGCTTTGTCCACATATTCACTCTGCTGATACCATTATTGGACCTAACCAAGTGAGTTATAAGATCAAGAACACATATTCCTGTGCATCCAGAAATATAATTTATGCTATCATGTGCCGAAAGTGTTCGTCTGCTATGTACATTGGACAAACGTCTGACACTTCGCCAAAGGATCAATGCCCACAAAACAGATATTAGACAGGATCACAAAGAAAAAACAGTTTCTTGCCATTTCAACCAGAAAGGACACTGTCTCAACGACTTAATTACCTGCATCCTGCTTCAGAAGCCTTTTAAATCTGCACTTGAAAGGGAATCCTCTGAACTGTCATTCATGCTAAAATTCGACCCTCTAAGCGGGGGGCTCAGCAAAGACTCTGGCTATCTTACCCATTACAAAGATAGCCTCCCCAATTATCACCTCTAATACCATTAGCTCACAGACATTTATTTACCTTCTCTCCTCCCCCCCGCATCCCCCTTCTGTTCTGAAATTTGATTTGTCCTTTTCATATGTATTCAGTTTTTTTTAATTGTATCCTTTGGTATATATGGTTGTGACTATTTTCTTCCACTATTTGATCTGAGGAAGTGAGTCTGGCCCACGAAAGCTCATCACCTAATAAACCATCTTGTTAGTCTTTAAAGTGCTATATAGTCCTGTATTTTGTTTCAGCTACACCAGACTAACATGGCTACATTTCTATCACTATATAAACAGACAGGGAGCTCATTCCCACTCCCTTTGCATGGAAGCTGTACGCTTGTGGAACTTCTGCAACCAACAAAACGCAGCAGCCTACCTTTCTGGGGAGGACAACATCATGGCAGATGAGCTCAGCGGGTGCTTTGCCCAACAACACGAATAGGAACTACAACCAGACGCTCTTTGCACACTAGTCGACCATTGGGGCCACCCGTCGGTGGACCTCTTCACTACACAGTACAACGTGAAGTGCGTGTAATATTGCTTGAGGGCATGCATCGGCCACGCATCCAGAGGGGACGCTTTCCTCTGCAACTGGGGTCATCGTCTCCTATATGCATTTCCTCCCATTCCCCTAATTCCCAAGGTCCTGGAGAAGGTAATTATAGGCAAAGCCAAAGTGATTTTAATAGCACCATTCTGGCCGCGCCATACTTGGTTTCCTTACTGTCCGAGACAGAACATCAGAAATGGCTGCCCGTCGCAGGGAGCCATAGCCTGTAATACCTCTAAGGCTGGTATAGGGGGCTCTGTCTGTGAGGTGGAGTGTTTTCCATATAAGGGCATGTAAATTAATGATCTTCCCCTGCTCGCTCCACCCATTGCAGTGAAAGATCAGCCAGTGGGCTGACTTGTGCTCAGGCCTGCTACTCCACCCACTGCAGCAAAAACCAACCTATGGGGTGATAAGTTCACAGGCAATAAAACAGGCAGGCAGCCCCTCTCTCACGGGGGATTCGCATGGAGTGAACACCTGGCCTGATCACCCAGACGCCTTGCACCCCCTGCTCTCGAGTCTTACTGAGCGTACTCCGAGTTGGTCGACCCGAGTGGAGATAGTTTATGAGCATGTGACCGGTACTTGTGTTCCTGCTGTCTCCAGAACTGGTATAACCCCCCCCCCCCCCCCCCGCCATCATCCCTATCCTAATTGATTTTTTAGTTGTCCTTATTGCTTGTCAAGTGACAGTGGCTAAAAAGTTACTAAGTTAGTTTATAAATAGTTGTGGTTTAGGTTTTTTACTGTTTCCTTGTATAAAGGTGTGTAAATAATCAGCCCTATGAACAATACCAGTGTTAATTCAACTGTTCCTAACCCCTGGGCAGTTATTGGGAATTATTGTGATTTAGAAAAGCCTCAGGGAATTGTTTTGTGTTGTCTGGCAATCTGCTTAATTTTTGTTCTGATGATTGTCTGGCGCCATCAAAATAAAATCAGTTTGTGCTTTTTAAAACCCCAAGTTGTGGTCTCATCCTTTCTGGCATCCCTTTGAACCTCGTGTATTACGGGGACTGACACTTACCTGTTCTGTATGTTGCCCCATCCTCCATACCATCTTCCTAATTGACCTGATCTGCTGACACAGGATCGTGGGCAAATTCTACACCTGCAACTAGATCACTTCTCTCTGTCAGCCTGGCTCCTAATTGGTTCCAACAAAAGTAAATAAGTTGTTCCCAAGCGGTCAAGCATGTGCTATTATATAGCAGAAAATCTTCAACTCGTAATACTTACCTTCATAAGTGGCGAAGATTCAGAGAATGGTGCTCAGGCAAGAATCTAGACCCCAGCAAAACTTCTTTACACTTGATTTTGGACTATGTTTTATGCCTCAAGCACCCTGAGCTCGCCCTTTCATCTCTCAAGGTGCATCTGGCAGCCATTACAGCATTTCACCAACCTATTGATGGGTATACCGCCTTTTCCCATCCAACAAGAAGAAGATTCATGAAGGGCCTGACTAATCTTTTCCCTGAACACAGGAAATCTCCGGACCCGTGGAACCTAGACTTGGTCTTAGACTCGGTCTTAATGCGTCTGCCATTTGAGCCCTTGGCCACATTCGATTTCCGTACCTTAACCATAACGGTTGTGTTCCTCTTAGTGATCATATCAGCTCGTATAGTGGGAGAATTAGTGGTCCTCGTGGCTACTCCCCCCTATACCATCTTTACAGCACAGGGAGCCATTTTACATCCACAACCTTCATTTTTGCCCAAGGTTAACTCCCTTTGGCAGCTTTCCTAAAGGGAGTTCCCCTAAAAGACATTTGTCGAGCGGCCACTTGGTTGTCGGATCTCTCACTTGCAAAACACTACGCGCTATCAAACATACTTATGACCAGGGCTCGACAAATAATGAAATCTACTCGCCCATGGAAGAGCCGGGTTCGGGCGATCTGCGCATGCGCAGAATGATCTGCACATGCGCAGATGGCCGGACAGCACGGCTGGTGAGCAGGGCTTGCCATGGTTCGCCGAGCCCTGCTTATGACTGATGCAGCAGTAGCCACTGCAGTTCTTTCTACAGCGGCAACTCATTGACTCCAAACCCGCTGCCTTCAGTCCGGCTACTGCTGTGGAGTCACCCACAGTGGAGCACCCACGGGGACACTATCCGAAGAAGAAGAAGTTACTCACCTTGTGCAGTAACAATGGTTCTTCGAGGTGTATGTCCCCTGGGTGCTCCACGACCCGCCCTTCTTCCCTCTTCGGAGTCAGCTGTTTATGTCTTCCAGGCTTCGACCATCAGGAGGAACTGGCGGAGCTGGACCGCGTGACCAGAAATGGTGCGAAAAGCCGCAAGATGGCCACCGCGCATGCACGGTTCAGCAGACAACGGCTAAAAGAACTCCGATCTGAAGCGCCGGGATTAGCCTGAAATTCACAGAGCAGCACCCATGGGGACACACATCTTGAAGAACCATCGTTACTGCACAAGGTGAGTAACAACGTCTTTCCCTTTACAGAAACCATGTTGACATTTACCCAACAAATTATGTTCATTTATGCATCTGGTAATTTTATTCTTTGATAGTTTCAACTAATCTGAAGTAAGATTTACCAGTCTATAATTGTCAGGATCACCTCTAGAGCCCTTTTTAAATATTTGCGTCACGTCAGTTATCTTACAGTCATTAGCTACAGGAGTTGATTTAAAGGACGGGTTACAAATTGCAGTTAATAGTTCTGCTGTTTCACATTTGAGTTCTTTCAGAACTCTTGGGTGAATGCCATCTGGTTCCAGTGACTTGTTGCTGTTAAGTATATCAGTTTGTTCCAAAACCTCCTCTAATGACACCTCAATCTGGGACAATTCCTCAGATTTGTCACCTAAAAAGAATGGCTTAGATTTGGGAATCTCCCTAACATCCTCAGTTGTGAAGACCAAAGAAAGCATTAATTTAGTTTCTCTGCAATGATATAATTGTTTTTGAGTGCTCCTTTAGTATCTTGATCATTCAGGAGCCCCACGGGTTGCTTAGCAGGTTTCCTGCTTCTTCTGTATTTAAAAAATATTTTGCTATTACTTGCTATTATTGCTTTGAGTTTTTGGCTAACTGTTCTTCAAACTCCTTTTCTTATTATATTTTTTATATTTTAATTCACAAAACCATCCATGATAGTTATTAAATTGTTTGTCCTTAATTGTTTGTCATTAATTGGCAGATGCCACAAGACTGGACATCCAATTTGCTCCATAACAATCTGAAAAATACATTTTTGTTGTGTGTCTCAGAGGTTTACTTGATGCATTGCATCATATTATTCCACCATTGATTATTATCATTCTGATAGACTCCTTGATTGCTCATTCATTGCTTTTCCTCTACTGCCCATTTTCTCTTCTCCTCAATGACTCTGAGTCAGTGCACCCATTCTGTACTGCACCTCTCTCTTTTTCTTTCTCACAATTTGATGGCATCATCTATATCTAATGTCATGTTTGCATTCTTCTTAGTCTGAGTTGTTCTTTAGTAATCTCTGTGGTAGAATTCCAAAAATAAAGTCCACTTTTCCTTCACAGTAAACAGCTTGTCATCCAATATAGTATATTTATATACCTTATAATGATTAGCAGTTGCTTCGTCACATAGTTTATCAACATTGAAGTATCTCAGTGCAATAGATATCCATCTCTGCAACATCACTGTTGTTATTAGTAGTCAATAATCAGACTCCAGAGCATGGCTGGGCAAAATATGGCCTGGGAGCTCGATCTGGCCCACCAAGCCACCAGATCCAGCCCACAGACTACCCTGCTGGGACCCTTAGGTACACAACTGTTGCAGTTTAAAGCACAGTCCGTGCAGCTCTCTGCTCCGCAGGGAGGGGAAGGCTTCATGTGATCTCTCTGCCTCCAGCCGAATCCTAAGCTCCTATTGGCTGGAAACAACAGGCCAATAGGAACTGACCCGAGCCAATCTCTCAGCTCCTATTGGCTGGAAACAACCAGACAATAGGAGCTGAAAGATTGGCCTGGGAGAAGGGGGCAGCACCAGCCTCTTCACCCTACTGGAGCTGAGAGCCGGGAAGTTTAAAGTGATCTGGGGCTGCAGCAGGCAAGGAACCTAGCCTGCCTTGGGGGTGTTGCAGGGCTGCTGGCCAGGAGACATTTAGGTAAGTGCCTCCCAGCTGGAGCCTGCCTCAGGTACCCCAGCCCCTCCTGCACCCCAACTCCCTCCCCCAGGTCACTATCCAAACCCTCTGCACCACTCTGCCTCTGGTCACAACTCCCTCCCAGATCCTGTACTGTCTCCTACACACCTCTCCCAGACACCCTCCCAGACCCTGCACCCCATTCCCTTGCCCCAGGTCACCACCCAAACCCTCTGCAGTCTGCACCGCCTTTTCCCAGGTTACAGTTCCCTCCCAGACTTTGCCCCTCCTCCTAGAGCCCCTCCATCAGGTCAGAATCCTCTCCTGCACCCATATCCCTCCCTGTCCCTTCACCCCAATCACCTGACCCAAGTCACAACCCTTTCCTTCACCCAAACTCCCTCTCAGACTTCACACCATCTCCTGCACCCCAGTCTCTTAACCCGTGTGCCCTTCTGTGTCCAACCTCCATCTTAGACCCCACATCTCCTCCACAGAAAAGTGCATCTCTTGACCACTTTCCAAAAACTTGGAGTGGCCCCCTCACCAAAAATTATTGCCCACCCTTGCTCCAGAGCAAGATCAGTACTTCTAAATACATATATGCCCTAGATAAGTCAAATCACAGGTTTCTGAACTGTGATCCAAGGTTGTACGAAGGATATAACCATGTACAATTATGGCAATTCTTGTGCTGACACAAAGTAGCTGTTTAAAAATAGTTCATGTGTGGCAGCAAATTCTAATGGACACACACTATTATCTGATCACTCTTCTGGTAAATTGTGCTGTGCCAATACTGGTTCAAATCTAGTGCTATCATAACCAATTATTGTGTTCATATTAGGAATGTAATAGTGTAGTCAACTGACCGATTAACCAGTAAGCAAAAGCTTATAAGTTAATGCTATAGACTATATGCATTTCTCCCCTCCTCCTGCCAGTACATTTTTTAGCGGGCTGGCCAGCAGCTTGGCTCAGTCCTGGCTTGCGCCATGTCTGGGACCTATCTCCATTGGGGCTCTGCATTTAAAGTGTATTGGGAGCCAGGTGGACAGGCAGCCTGGCTTGGTTCTAGCTTGTGCTGGGTCCGGGAGCCCTCCACCCTGGACAGGGGCTGCTGCCACCCTGTGCTGCTTCCTCTTTATCAGAGGCAGCAGCACAGGGCAACAAGCAGCCAGTCCGCGAGGGATGCTGGTTTTTAAACTGGCTCCCCTCATGGACCAGCTCCTGCCTGGCACCCTGTGCTGCTATCACTGATAGACAACAGAACAGAGTGGCAGGGGGCTCCTTGGGAGTGGAGCCAGAGCACACTGGCAGCATTCATGAGGTAAATCGACAATACAATTAACCGATATTTAACATTCCTAGTTCATATTGCCTAAGATGACAACATGAAGTTGGGTTAATGTAATAGATACAGTGTCATCTAACATTACATAAAAAAACCCTTTTCAACATTAGATCTTGCATCATGATGCACTAATAACTACTGCACATCCTATCTTCAAACAGAAAATAGCAGCAATCAGTTGTGGAGAATAAGCTTGCCAAGCCAGTAGTGTAGGTTGCACCCTTGTGAGGACAGATTCAGAACAATAACAACGTGCCTATTAGATGTATCACAGGCATGTAACAATTGAAAGGTCTGATCAATGTGAGTCAGGCGCTGGCAGAGAACCAGCTTTTAAGCAGGCTCCCAGGGAGCCGCCCGCCTCCCACGCTGCTGCCTCCGATGTAGCAGCAGCAGTGCTCGGGGATGGGGGGCAGGAGGCTCCATGGGGACCAGTACTCATGAGGAGCTGGCTTAGAAGCTGTCTCCCTGTACACACTGGCTCCCACCTGCCCCCCTGTGTTCCTGCCTCTGTATCAGAGGCAGCAGTGCGGGGCAGGTGAGGGACAGGCAGCTCTGCAGGAACCAGTGCATACAGGGAACTGGCTTAAAAGAAAAATTCAGTGGTTACATGTTTACAAAATATAAAACAAACACTTTTTAACCTAACTACTCTGAATCCTTGGCAGGTAGCAGAAGATTTAGAAAAATTCTGATGCTTGGTTCTATTTTAAGTAACAGTTGAAACTGCTGAAGTTATATGTCCTTTTCTTCCACGTGTCAAATATGGACATGTTTTATGGCGATGGCTTGCCAGGCTGTCATCCAACCCTTGCACTTTATCTGGGATTGGGACCAGCACTAGGAACAAGTTCATTCTTCCCTACCCTAGCAGATGGAGTTAACGACTAATGTGTGAAACCACAAATGGCTTCATCTTCATTAAAATTTTGCCTCGTTAATTAACTTGAATTAGGGAACTTAATTTTTTTTGTCCCTAGTGAAAACAGTCCTGCAGTGGGGAGAGAGGACTGCCCATATGGAGTCCACTTCTACTCGTGCACTGCTAACTGTGAGATAGGTTGTGCAGGGGCATAAGGGGTGTTTTGCTAGATCACAATTTGGTACTACATATATGTTGAGATA
Source organism: Pelodiscus sinensis (assembly GCF_049634645.1). Lineage (NCBI taxonomy): Eukaryota > Metazoa > Chordata > Testudines > Trionychidae > Pelodiscus > Pelodiscus sinensis. The sequence continues at coordinate 42,708,297 of NC_134718.1, forward strand.
CTTTTTTACTTATTAATTTTGGTTAATATTTTCTTTGAGATTTAGTGAAAAGAGATAAGGGCATATGAAATACAAAAGAATCCAAGCTTATAGAATTCCATGAAGACAAATTTTTGATCCAAACCATATTAATGTAGAATCATAGGCAACTCATGGTAGCACCCAGAAGGTGCACTAGCCCCCTGTGTTCCTGCCAGAATTTTGATTGCTAAGGGGGGTGCTCCCTCATGCCCCTCCCTGATCCTCTGGCTGTCCCTCCCTGCACCCCTTCCCTGGCAGGCACTAATTGCCTATGTGTAGAACATTATAAGCCTTACATATGCTTAGAGAAACTTATAAAAAATTCTTAATGCTAACACTGAATCAGCTGCCTTTAACAGGATCTGAGGGTGTTCAGCATCTTTCAAAATTAGGTCTTGATATTCTAAGGAGCTGAACATTCTAACCCTGCTCCTGCAAAGTTATTAAGTGTGACCAATCTTACTTAAGTCAATGAGAACATGAATCCTGTTTTTGAAATCACATAATTTTGTCACTTTTTAAAACTTGTATCCATGGCTTGTCTTCATGGAGAACTAGCATCATTGGACATTTGAAATTTTAAAATTGAAACAGTTTTCAGTTATTGATGTACAGAAAGTGTTACTTGTCTTTCTAAACTTGAAAAATTATACTTTCCCCTATACTCATGATTTGAAAATGGCTCAATGGAGTTACTTAAAACTTTCCCCAAAACAGGAGAACCGCCAGGCAAAGTTGCACTTTACAAGGTATTTTTCCTCCCCGGGAAGTTATGAGCAAGAGAAAAAAGGAGTTATAATAAAACCCTTCTTATATTGCTTTCACTACTCCAAAAACTATACAAGTTTTTAGAAAAAGACTGTAAATCTAGAAAAGCACAGACCTGATAATCCAAAAACTTCTAGGACACTGGAAAAAAGCAGATTCTTAATGGGAGTTTGTTGTGTTAATGTCTTTCCCTAGGTGAGCTGAAGATTTTGCCCTCTGTTTTTGCTGAAACAGACTAACAGGGCTACCCCTCTGAAGCCTTTCATCTGAAGAAGCGGGTTGTACCTAGGAAAGCTCATACCACCATCTACATCCTGGGTTCCCAAACTGGGGGGGGGGGGGGGGTGAAGAACTTCCAGGGGGCGTGAGGTGTCCCACCCACACTCACCCCGTCAATCCCACCCCAAGTTTTGCTGCTTTTTTTTTTGGGGGGGGGGCATGAGGGTTTCTCAAAAATCAAAAAGGGGCTGTGATGCTGAAAAGTTTGGGAACCACTTTTTTGTTGGTCTGTAAGGTGCTTCAGGACCATTTGCTGTTTTTTTAAGTTTCCTCTGAAACCTGTTTCATTTAAGACCTTTTAAATCAGTTATACAAAATGTCACGGCAGCTAATGAAATAAAATTATAAAGACTCGTTTGCTTACTTTTACCAGCAAGAAAACAAAGAGATCTCTGGAACATGATGCTGTGAAGTCTGTGAACTTGGCAGGCACTGAGGAGGAGACTTTAACGCACTGAACCGGTGGGAGAGGGAGTAATGCACACGGAGTACCAGTGATACATGCAGTGAGCGTGACACAGCGGAGGTGAGCACGCGTGTCGCATGGCCGGTGAGTGCCACACATATAGCGAGAGTTACACACGCAGTGAACATGAGAATCCGACACAGTCACATGCCCGGCGCGTGCGAGAGCGGGCCGGTTCCGCCGCACGGAGCGTGAGTGTTACACACCCGCAGCGTGAGTGGCCGTGCCGGGGCCCTTCGCTCCTCGCTGCAGCAGCGCTTCCTTCCCGGATAGGGCAGCCCCCGGCAGCACTACGTGCTTCCCCGGCTCGCTGCGCCAGCCCTCCCCGCCAGAGGCCCCGGCTCGCTCCCCTGCGCCGCCCGCCTCCGCTGCAGCCACCCCCCACGGCAGCCTCAGGTAGGTTACCGGAGTGCGGCCTTGGTAGGCCCGGCGGGGCCAGCGCACGCCGAGGCGCTGGGCAGGGGGGATTGGCTGGCGAGTGCGGAGCAGACGTGAAGATGGCGCCTCTGCCGGCCAGATGGCTGAGGAGCAACTTCCCCTGAGAGGGGCGGGCGGAGGCTGGCCTTTGGCAGTGGGGCCGGGATATGCGACGGTGGCAGCTCCCTCTTCTCAGCAGGATTCTGATCTTGGCTAGCACCGGTGCTTCACGGCCTTCTCTGCAGCAGCGGCTCCGCCTGCCCGGGTATAGTGTGTTGTGTGCGGGATTGTGGAGGTGTGGGGACCCCTCGCCTTTTTCGGTGGTGGGCCCTCTCCTGTTGTGTAAGAGGCTCTGGGGTGGTGTGTCGGAGCCCCCCCCCTCTTGTTGTGTATGTTTTAACAGGCTCCATATGATTTGGGAGCTCGTGAATCAGCATTAATGTGTCTGCCTGCTACTAAAGGGAGTGGCGGCGCAGGGGAGTCTCCGTGAGAGAGAATTAGGGAGGTAACGTCCTCCCCGAAATGTGTCTGCAGTGAGATTTATCGTGCTGCAGAGAGCGAAGAGAGGGTGGAACGTCCTGAGAGCACTCTACTCGTAGGTTTGAGAGTGCTGGAAAAAGGTGGCTGACTAGCTAAATGTGTGAACACATCACTTCTCTGCTCGTGTCTGCTGAGTGCTGGGGTAGACTTGGGTACTTTCAGGAAGCTGGTAATATACCTTGTATTGTTGAACTCTTCATGAAGGCTTTAGTACTGCAGCACACCATGTTGTAATACATACATAAACGCATTTTTGCCTGTGTGTGTGATTTATTTTATTCCAAATAACTTAACATTTAGAAAATTTGACATTTAGTAGGGCTGGAGTGTGTAAGTATTTCTTGTACAGAGAACTTACTCTTATTTTAAAAATCGAGGTTCAGAGCACACTGTGAGCTATTATGGTTTAACATTGTTTTCCCCAAACCAATTGTGTTTTGCTAAATTGTAATATTTGTTTCATAACTTATTACATCTATCTGCAGAATAAACAGGATGTACATTTCAACATAAACTAGTTTTTCAGTTGTCAATGTTAGTATTTATGGGATGGTTGATGGGAGGTGCTTCACTACATAATAAGATAATTGCTGGTCAGAATGGCATGGAATTAATTTTCATACTTCTGTGTGAGTTATCTAGTTTAGATAGCAAACTTTAAATACCTTTATTGAGAGAAAAGACTAGTAACTGGCCTATCTGGAAAGCAGGTTTTGTCTAAAGCCGGTGTTTTCCTTTAAACAGCATTGGGTGACTGATTGCTGTCATTGTGTCAGATTTTTAGGGACAAAGTTAATATTCATAGATATTTATGCAGTATCATAAGTGTATAGAGTACTCTATAAAGTACAGAAAATGATACTCTTTCCACAGAAGAGCTTATAGTTGAACACACATGAGAATGCACTTGAACTGTTGTTCCATGTTATGTACAAAAGATTAATAAAGGGAGAGAGGGAATTTAGGTAATGAGAAGTGGAAGATTGTTTCTGGAAGGTGTAGACCCGCAGTGGAAGGAGTAGGGGGAAATGAGAACAGATGCAATTTGAAGCAAGATTGTGCAAGTAAAGGAGAGGAGGCTGAATTTGATATATGGTACAAAACAGGAAGTCAAAGAATAGTTAGAGCATTAGATGCTCGGCAGGGCTTTAAAAATCCACTTGCCTACAGTGAGTAAGAAACACTTCCAGGCAACGTCTACAGAAAGTAAGGTTTTATTTGGGGTGGAAAAAAGTTCTAGTTGTCATAATTACAAATATAAGCTTAAAAGGAGTGGTCCTGTAGCACCTTAGAGACTAACAAAAAAAAAAAAGATAGTTTAAACATACATATTTTTGTTAGTCTCTAAGGTGCTACAGGACCACTCTTTTTTAAGCTTTTTTTTTTTTTTTTTAAAGTTACAGACTAACACAGCTACTCCTCTGAGACTACCAAATATAGGTTAGTCCAGTGCTTTTTTGACTTGTTTTAAATAACTCCAGTGCTTTTTCTGTAGTAGTTGAAAATTTACCAGATTCTTGTCACTTTTTACTTCTGTTGGGAACCAAGTGGGCAGCAATAAAAGGGACAAGAAGCAGGTCAGTTGTTTCTTTTGAAAGCTGAAAATAGTCTTTAGAGACTTTTCCTGAAGGAGAGGACCCATGTTACTAGTTTTACTGCAGGAGAGAGGGGTAGGAGAACAGAGTACTCCTTTCTAGTCCCCAAATGGTGCTTCAAATTTCAGACCACTACAAGTTCAGGACTACAAGGGTACATCTAGACTACATCCCTCTGTTGGCAGAGGGATGTAAATGAGACACTTTGAAAGCGCAAATGAAGTGGGGATTTAAATATCCCATGCTTCATTTGCATAATCGCGTCATGGCGCTCTTTCGAACAAGCGCCATTTCAAAAGTAAAACTGCGGTCTAGACTCCGGAATACAGGATCTTTTGAAAAAGCCGGCCATTTTTGAAAGAACCATATCTAGACCATGGTTTTACTTTCAAAATGCCGCTTGTTTGAAAGAACATCATGATGTGATTATGCAAATAAAGTGCAGGATATTTAAATCCCTGCTTCATTTGCACTTTCAGAGTGCCTCATTTACATCCCTCTGTCGAAAGAGGGAAGTAGTCTAGACACAACACAAAAGATGGAGCTCACAAATATGACTCAGGAACAGCATTCTACGAAAAATATCCAAGCACCTTCCCTTTTCCCAGTTTCAAGGATTGGGGATAGGAAGGAAACTTGATTTCTCACCTTAGACACCTTACTTTTTAGTCATCTGTCTATATAGAGCATTCTTAAAACTGAAAACCCACTGGAGGAAGTGGAAAAAACAGATCAGCAGAGCCAAAGGAGTACCCATACATGAACTACTCCAAGACAGGCCAAGAAGAGAAAGCAACAGAATTCCATTTGTCATCACTTATAGCCCACAACTTAAGCCCCTCCAACGCATTAGTAACCTACAACCTATCCTGGAAAATGACCCCTCACTCTTACAGGCCTTGGGGGAAAGGCCAATCCTCGCCTACAGACAGTCCCCTGATCTCAAATAAATTATTTCTGGTAACCACGCAACACACCTCCATCATAATCATCCAGGAACCCACCCCTGCAATCAGCCCCAGTGCCAACTCTGCCCACACCTATTCAAGTGATTTCATCACTGGACCCAACAGCATCAGTCATTACATCAGGGGCACATTTTACTGCACATCCACTAATGTGATCTGTGACATCAAATTCCAGCAATGCCCCATTGCCATGTATATTGGCCAAGCTGGATAGTCTCTACGGGAAAGAATTAATGGACACAAATCAGATATTCGAAAAGACAACACACAGAAACCTGTTGGAGAAAACTGTAACCTGCCTGGGCACTCATTAATGGATCTCCAAGTCACCATATTGTTTCAAGCCAATTCCACAAGCCAAATACATAGAGAATGGTTGGAACTTAACTTCATTTATAAGTTTGATTCTCATCAGAATGGACTGAACAGGGATATTGGCTGGCTTGCACGCTACTTTCCACATACTAATGACTTAACCAACCAACCAACCAATGGAGGTGCTAACTGTTCAAGTTACAAGAGGCTGATAAGAACAATCTATTCACTATCTTTCTTTCTCCTTTTTTTCCCTCCTCCTTCCCCCACTTCCCTTATTTATTCTTGGATCTGGACTTTCAATACTGCAGTCGTGTGAAGAAATGGGTTGTGCCTACGAAAGCTATCAATACCATCTACATGATTTGTTCGTCTCGAAGGTGCTACTAGACTATTCGTTGCTTTTTAAGTTTTTCTAGTTGCAGACTAACTTGGCTACCCCTTTGAGGCTTTTGTCTATTAAAAGTTTACTACATTTGTTTCTAGCTGTTTATAAACAATTGGGTGGATAGGCTGAGAGAGTTTGGAGTAGGGATGTAAAAAGTAATTTAAAATGGTAACCTTCTTGCTGCTAAAAATCTTAGTGATTAAATGGTTACACTACAGTGTAGTCTCCCCATCTGAGCCCCACTTCCAGAAGTGAGTCTTTTTTGCTGAAGTGAAGCCAGCAGTTCGGCAGCCTCTGCTAGTCCCGCTCTTGGGGAACCACAGTAGTGGGTGGGGACTGGACCTGTAGTGGGAGGGACCAGGCTGGGTTAGTCCCATCGCAGACAGGGGCTGCTCTGGCCAGCCTGCCTGCGGCGGGTCTTGTAGGGCTGGACAGGCAAGAAGCTGCTCCAAGGTGGATGAGGAGCTGTGCTAGCCCCTACCAGTTAACAGGCTTACCTTCTACATTCCTAGTTTGGAGTGGGTTGGAAGATGGGTGTAGGTTTGCTGATCTGTGCTACAGAAAGGAGAAGTTGATCAGAGATTTGAGAAATGAGAGAGAAAATATGGTAGGAGTAGATAAGGATATTTCTCTTTCCCTCCATGACTCCCCTCCCCCCCCCCCCCAAAAAAAAAAAGTTCAAGAGAAAGAAGAAAAGGTATGTCATTATCTATTACAAGGAAGAAAAAAGAAATGGAGGGAAGCCAGAAACAAAGAAAAAGTACGTAAGTGCAAAAAACTAGCTGTAGCAAATTACTAATGCTCTTTTAGGCCCTAGTTTTATATATACATGCATGTGTTCAACTTTATGTATATGAGCAGTGCCATTGACTTAGGCAAGGCTCCTGCCAGGACAGAGGTCTTCCTGTGTCGAGTCCATTATACAATTAACCTGTAGGGGTAATAGACCAAAAATGAGAGCATGAATTAACACCTTCAAATTTAATTTTTTCTCCAGTTACCTCCCATTTAACAAAACAAAACAAACCTTCTCCTTCTTATGGATCCAAAATTACTACCTACAAGCCTTGCTCAGTTTCTCACTGACTTTACAACTCTCTCTCAATTGTCATCTAACCCTAAACCCAAACCTTTTATATATAGTTATTCCCTATCACATTAATCCCTCCATTAGACTTCCTCATTAGAGCCCTGCACAGATAGAAAATTTGTATTTTTATCTGCATCTGCAAAAATGAGCAATGGATATTCGCAGACTACCTCCTCCTGACCTTGCTCCCAGCACCGAAAACCTCTATGGAAGGGCAAATAAAGTCATTTAGTGGTAGTGATATCCGGGCATCTCCAGGAGCCGGGCTGCTTTTCTCTTTTGGTCATGTCTCTCTGGCTTATAGGGGTCTAACTTCAGCCTGGCACTCAACAATACAAGGTGGAGTGTCACTTTGGGCCTGCCCATAAGAAGTTCCCTGCTCTCTGTGGGATCCAGGAGAGGAAAGTGCAAAAAAAAAAAAAAAAAAAAAAAAGTTAATTCTCCCTTGCCTGCAGTGTTGCTTCTGATGCACTGAGATGGAAATAAATCAGGTTGACTGTCAGGGTCATTCCAGGTTATTGTCTAAGTCACCTACTATAAATACTTTCAGAGCACTTGGGCTATCACGTTCTGGGATAATGCTAGTTTTTAATTTATTTTTGATAGTATTGCATTCATAATGAATGTATTTTTATTTTGATGTTACTTTTCGTTATTCAATTTTATTAAAACATTATTTCCATTCAGCTGGGGCTAGACAGATTGGATCAATGGCTGCTGTATCTACAAATGCATGACATGCTGCTGCTAATGCATAGGTTTGTGTTCTCAGCCTCTGTGATGTCTAGAACTTGCTATAGGCTGTGGGCTGCTGTATCCTGAGTCCAGCAGCTCCTCTTTGTGAACCTGCGGCGCTGCCACTTTGAAGGACCCTTCCCTCCCCTTTGCTGTCTCTATATCATAAATATAAAATTGACTTGTCAAAAGACTATCCGATAAGCATAAGACTAATTTTTAACATCCCTAGACTGAAGCAGTCCCTGCTTGTGCCATTTTCCACTGTGCCTCTGCCTCCTCCGCCCCCTGCAGAGATGGTGCTGAGGGGAGCCGGCTTTCCTGGTTGCCCCCAGCACCGGCTCCTGCTCCCCTCCCGTGCTGCTCCTCTTTTATAGAGACAGCAATGGGGAGAAGTGACTAGTTGAGTCAACTCTCCAATAAGCATTTGTTTGTTGGATAGTTGACTAGTCGCTTATCTCCCTAGTATTAATCTCTTGCACCAGCTCCTGTGTGTCACTTAGGAATAAATCAAGATTGGCTCTTCCCTTGTGGGTTCTAGGACCAGCTACTCCAAAAGCAGTCATTAATGGTGTTTAGAAATTTTATCTCTGTGTACTGTTCTGAGGTGATACATGTGCAGTCAATATGGGGATAGTTGAAGTCCCTCATTATTAGTAGGCTTTCTGTTTTTTGTAGCATCTCTTATCTCTATGAGCATTTCAGTCTCCATGACCACATTGGATGTCTGTGTTGCTATAGTGCTTCATCTATTCATTCAGCATGCCTTTGGTGTGTGTTGTCTGTCCATTGGTAGACTTTTTACTGTTGCATCATTGACCTGATTATGTTTCCACACAACTTAACCTTTTGTATATTGTTTTCATACCTTGTTTTCTTGCTGACTCATCTAGTTGTTGAGCCTTTTACTTATTCAGTCTGTGACTTCCACACCACTTTGCACAATGCTTTTATTACTTCCATTTTGCTAGTATTCTTGACTTGTCTACGTTTTTCCTGTAATGTTTTTGCTTTATTGCTTGTCCAGCTTTTCCTTATTTGCTTATACTTTCAATAACTGTATGTGCTGTATTTTGAATTGTTGCATTAAATGAAACAGATATCAGAAGACAGGAAGAAGAAGCGATGAGAGCTCTTCAGAATAGGTGTAAAGTGGAATGGTTTTAAGAGAAAAGAAGAACAAGAGAGTAGGATGTGAAATCGGGTTGACTATAATAGAAAAGATTATGATGGTGAGGACACCGGAGAAGACAAACAGAAAAGAATGCAAACACAACCAAAGTCAGTCAGTCCTAGAAGCTGACCGTAGACTAGATAGTGAAATATTATATATGTGAACATGATCAGGATGGACTTAACCAAGAGACAGGAATAAATGGTAAAATGTACGACTCCCTGTGCCTATAAAGATGCTTTGGGATGGTAAAGAAATTAAATACATTTTTTTTAATCTTTAAATAATCTTGACAGTGATCACTGGTTTCCCACTTTCAAATGCCTCTTTATGTTTTATTCCATTTAATTTCGAGCGCTGTCATAAAAGGTGCAATGAGATGTATTTGAAGATTACATTAGAAATATTAGGAAAAGACTGGTTTCACGTGTTTGCCACTTTTGATTACGTGCAATTTTAAAATGAACTTGGATAGAGTTTATTTACTTATATTTGAGTATGTGCTTAAGATACGTAGTTTGGAGCAGTTTTTTAAAAAATATGGAAACTAGGTTGGGGGGGTTCAGTAGTTTGTTCATTTGTTTTTTTGCCTCCTGTGTTTGTCACATCTGAAATTTAAATTTTGTTAACTCTGAGGGACTGATCATAAAAATGAGACTTTTTTGGTTAAATGCCCTCGTGTAGACATTTGCCTTTTACTTCTCTGGAAATTATGTGGAGTCAGTAGGAGATTTGACCCCTGCAGACTCCTGTTGTTGATGTATACATTTTGAATTGTGACAAGATGGGAACTTCCTCAAAATGGTCCCATATAAGTGGTAATGATCAGCCCCCAATTTAGCTTTTGAAACAATAAATTAATTTATGGTCCAGAAATAGTCTCAAGAATAAAATTAGGATAATTCTGATTTTGTAAGACCAGACTTTTTAGTTAATATTTTTTTAGTGGAATTGATGAATTATAATTACTGATTCAGAGTGAATGTGATTTAAATAATGATTTCAGACTTGATTTAATCATGGTTTTCTACATAAAAATGCATTATTGTTGGTTGTTATAACCTTAGTACATATTCTTTGCAACTCAGTGATAGAGATTAGATGTAGGTTTCATTTTTAGAAAGTACAAACTATACATTTTTAAAAAGGGATGTATTTTTAAAAATTTTCAGATATAGCTGTAAAACTAATCAGAAAATAAATGATTGTTTGGTTATTTCATTTACCAAAGGTAATTGAAATAGATATTTATTAAGTCACTGGGAGGTGAATGATCTCCAATTCAACAGGTTAAATATTTATATTTGGAGGATTTTCTTGCCATGCTGTATTAAGATAACATCAGACACACATTTAAATTGTTTTATTTAACTAACACAGCATTATGTATTCAGGATTTTTTCAGCAGCAAACATATAATATTTTAACAAAACAAACATGGGTTTTTTTTTAAATTTAAATTCAGGTTTGTTTTTATTAAAATTGTTTAAAATAGTTAAATGAAATATAAAAAAAGAAAACAAATTAAATTGACATGTCAGCCAGGTCAAACAAAATAGGGATGTTAAATTTAGTTTAATCAACTAATTGACTAGTGGATGGAATTTCCATCAGCTAGTTGAGAAGTGGGAGAGTTGCAGTGGGGTTAGCTCTGTAGAAGCTGTAGAAACCATTTTTATATTTAGCTAGAAGCCATTTTGTATATTAGAAACCATTTTAGCTTTTTTTTTTTTAAGTATATAGACCAGAGAAAACTTTTGGTCACCCCGTGAGAAGAGGCCTACAGGATGGGCTATTGGTATGTGTTAATTGGGCTGGTTGGAACAGGAGATGTACTCCCTTGTACCTGTCCGCCATCTTGTTAATAAGGCTTTGTTTTTCCAAATTTAATTAAGAATTTCTGTAATTGAATGCCCTAACGTCAAACTGTTTGGCTAAGGGTATAAAAATACTAAAATTAATTGCATTAGCAGCTTTACTGGGCCCGTATTTGCTGGAACCACGTTTGGCTCATCCTGTGCTTTATTAATTAATAAAGCTGTTTGTTAGCTGCCTAAACAGAAAGGAGCGTTTTTTTTTTTTGTTTTTTTTGTTTTTTTTTTGCTTCAACAGCTCCAACCAGCTCCTAATACATTTAAAAGGCTGAAGCACAGCAGGGGAGACCCAACACGAGCTGGAACAGCTGATTCCTGGCTTGCATTGGGTCCTCTCCGCCCCTGCTGCACACCAGCCTTTTAAAATGTCTTAAGAGCCAGCTGGCTCTTCATACATTCAAAAGGCAGAGCTGCTTAAGTGACTTCCAGCAGTTCACTGGTGTGACTTTATTTCAAACATCCTCAGCAAACATACATTTCTTGAATTGTTCCCCTTAGCTCTTAAGGTTATTGTAATTGCCATTTTGGAGGGAAGATTGCTGGATGCCCATGTCGTAGCCAACTCCTCTTCTTCAGGAGTTAAAGGTTTGACCCTGGTACGTAGCATTGAGAATATTTGCAAGAAAATGAGCTGAAGATAGTGCTTGTCCCATTTGGGTTTTTTTTAATGCATTAATTTAACTTTGTTATTGCACATCTCCTTAAGATATCTGTCAGTTCCTTCCAAATTTCAACAGCATCAGCAATATAACAGCATAGTCACAGCCAAAGTTCTTTTAATCCCAGTGTTGAGAAATGTTAAACATATGCAAAGTATCCTCAGCCAATTTGTGTAACCTTGAACAAAATGCAGAAAAATAGCTATCTATTTTTTTTCACGGTTTTGTTCACAAAATTGTCATCAGATTAAGGCCAACTCTTGATATAGTGCTCAAAATATCCTGATACTGAGTTCCATTGTATATCTTGTGGGAGAGTTAGCTTGGTTCCTTCCACTTTTTTGAGAGCAGCTGCTGCAAAATGGTTATTACAGAAGTATTTTGCAATTTCAACAACATTAGCCTTTATTTCTGGAACACTGAAGTCTTTAGCTCGGAGGTGCATCAAATGAGCACTGCAACCATATGTTATTAGGTTGAGACTCTCTCTTCAACATTTCTAATCTTGAATACATTTGCAGCATTGCCTGTGACCAAGCTGCATACTAGACATTTGATTTTTTTTCCCCACAGTTTTTTTCTTAGATTTACTGTTACTACTTCTGTGTATTTATTTCCTGTTACTTCTGCTGTGTATTGTTTCTGTAAGGAAGACATTCCTTCCTTCTATTATAACACAAACACATACTGTCACAAGAGTGATAGAAATGTAGCCATGTTAGTCTGGGGTAGCTGAAGCAAAATGCAGGACAATGTAGCACTGTAAAGACTAACAAGATGGTTTATTAGATGATGAGCTTTCATGGGCCAGACCCGCTTCCTCAGATCAAGTAGTGGAAGAAAATAGTCACAACCATATATACCAAAGGATACAATTTTAAAAAAAATGAACACACATGAAAAGGACAAATCACATTTCAGAACAGTAGGGGGATGCGGGGGGGGGGGGGGGGAAGGAAGGTAAGTGTCTGTGAATTGATGATATTAGAGGTGGGGAGAGTGGGATGTCTGTGAGCTAATGGTATTAGAGGTGATAATTGGGGAAGCTATCTTGGTAATGGGTAAGATAGTTTGAGTGTTTGTTCATTCCTTCTCGGAGAGTGTCGAATTTTAACATGAATGACAGTTCAGAGGATTCCCTTTCAAGTGCAGATGTAAAAGGTCTTTGTAGCAGAATGCAGGTGGTTAAGTAATTGAGAGAGTGTCCTTTCTGGTTAAAATGACAAGAAACTGTTTTTTCTTTGTGATCTTGTCTGATATCTGTTTTGTGGGCATTAATCCTTTGGCGAAGTGTCTGAGATGTTTGTCCAGTGTACGTAGGGGACGGACACTTTCGGCACATGATAGCATAAATTATATTTCTGGATGCACAGGAATATGTGTTCTTGATCTTATAACTCGGTTAGGTCCAATAATGGTATCGGCAGAATGAATATGTGGACAAAGCTGGCAACGGGGTTTGTTGCAAGGGAAGGTACCAGGGTTGGTATTAGTGTGGTATGTCCTGTGGTTGTTGGCAAGAATCATCTTGAGGTTAGGTGGTTGTCTATAGGAGACTATGGGTCTGTCTCACAAGAGGGCGCTGCTGCACAGGTGATCAGTCCACGCAACAGTCCCGTAGTCCGGGCTGACACGGAACAATGAATTCACAGCAGACAAAATATGTCTTTAACAAACTTTATTGCTAGCAATTAAGAAACAGTTCAAAAGCAATGTTTAGATTTAGTAGTTAGCAATTAAAGAGCATGTCAAAAGTAATGCATAACTTGAATATTTAACAGTCTAATTCTTAACCCAATTCTAATACACACTCTCATAAGCACATACGCACACACACTACTCACTCTCTGGGGCTAGCCAAACCCCAAGTAATGGTTGGTTGGCTGGTTGGTTGGTTGAGGCAGAAGTCCAACGATGTGCACTTCACCCCAATATGCCGAATTGATGGACTCCAAGCCGGGTGGCAAATTGGTGTGGTATATACTCCCTCTGCCGGGGATAGTCCGGGTGGAATGATGTCCATTGGTTGCACCCCTCTTGCGGGTGTGTTCACAACCGATTTTGGAACATCCCTACTTACACCACCCAATTCTACTTTCCCAGCCACGAATGATAAGCAATGGAATGTCCTTGGTCAGGTTCCTCCCTCTTTAACTCTTCTTATCTGGGAACTTTACGTGTGTGTGTGTGTGTGTGTGTGTGTGTGTGTGTGTGTGTGTGTGTGTGTGTGTGTGTGTGTGCACGCGCTCAATTTTGCCTTCTCAGCGCACACACACACAGTTCTTTCCTCAAAGTGATAAACAAGTCCGTAATCCACCGGGGCACTGATTCAGACCTTTGTAGGGGCTCTCTTCAGCTCACTTACTGTTAATTCACTCATGCCAACCATTCACACTACCCATCATACATGACAATACAACAGAATCATTGTGGACATTGCTCCAGCCATCAAGACTCAGGTTAACAATTTTACACATTATACTTTTTGCACACTGCTCAATTTTTCTTGTATGTACTTTATCCAGCAGTATGCCTGTGACATCTGCTCTGTTGGGTGGACTGTATCGTTGCCTTAATGAATGAACCATGTTAATGAACTGTGAGTTCTCAGTCTTCCAGAAAGGAGAGTCTGTTGCATAAACAAACTGGGCAATATTTTCAGCAGTTGTTGTAGTTTCTGGATGATGGATATTTTTTTACTTTTTGCTACAGATATATACTGTGGCTATGACACATACATGATGCAACTATAGTTTTTGCTTAAACATGAGAATTAAAGAATAGACTAGAAGAAAGATCAGCAATTCTTAAGAAAGAAGTATGAAATGAAAAAGTTTGCCACTCTGAAGTTCTCCTTTGAGTAGTGTCCCTTTGGGTGCTCCACTCAGGTCTTGGTACATCCTTGCACCGGCGATTGGAGATTTTTGCCTAGCAGTGCCTTACTGCTCTGCGCATGTACGGCTGCCATCTTGCGCTGGTTTTGTCCATTTGGTGCATGTGCGGTGTGAGTATCCTTCAGTTCCTTTTTTCCTGTCCTTGGCAGAAGACTAAGACACAGCAGTACTTTCTTTCCTGACTGAAAAGAAAAATATAGTGTAGTTAGTTTAGTCAGTTTGCTTTGCCTGGTTCTCTATTTTTTTTTCTTAAAAACACGCTCCCCCCCCCCCCCCCCCCCCGGCTTCCCTGGGTTTTTTTCTCCCCCACTTAATTTTTCTCCAAGTTGAATCCTGACATCTTTAAGATGCCAGGCTCTCCTGCTTTCAAAAAACGTGACTCATGTTGGGACTCAATGCTTGTATCAGATGGACATGCATCCTCTATAGAATGCTTAAGTGAAAGTCATGTAGTGCAGAGGTGTCCACACTGCCAAAACATGACAGCCAGAGCCAGGAAAGATTGTGAAATGAGACTCCTATGGGAGAAATCCCTGCAACCACTGGAGGATAAGTCCTCAGTACTACCAGAGCGATTAACACCTTGTAAGAGGGCTAATTTATCACCCAAGTGTGTGTTGTGTGCCAGGGGCTTCCCCAGCATGATCATTACTTGCTACGTCCTGGGCCATCCATTCTCTGGGTCCATCGACTTCTAGCACCGTGGAGAAATGAAAACTGACATCCTCTAAAAGGGCCAAGTTGGAATCTAAGAGGAGAGCCACCTCCTCGGCACGCACTGATGCTGCTACTCAATCAACACCAACAAAACCAGATATGCCACCACCTCCGGCATCTGCAGGCAGTTCAGCACCATCTGAACACACAGGCTCCCGACAACTGGAACTGAAGTGTGTTCTGGCACTGTGTGCAATGAGTGCCGTAGCCGAGCGTGCCTACACCACCATGCTGTGCAACAAGAAGTCACTTTGGCCTACATAGACAAATCACGGGAATTATCTCTTACTCTCCCACACCATCATTACCAGGAACCAAACATGACTCCGGGCAGGAGGGTAGATTTTCATCATAGCACTTCTCCTCACTGGGATCAGTGACTTCATGGCATTCTACGCAACACTGACCATTCCTCCCATTGCCACCGCTCACGCGACACACCAGCACATAGTCTCTGGCTACTACTGCACATTCATCACCATCTCCTCTTCCTCCATCAGTAGCACTCCAGGCTGAACCAGCAGATGATGATGAGAACTTACCTCACTCTGATTCAGATAGCTCTTCACCGGTTCTGTAGTCTTTCTCCAGTCCAGATGAGGTTGTTTTGCAATCATTGTCCTCTCCACCTGCAGACGACCCAAAACCATTTCAAGAATTATTCAAACGCATGGCTGAATCTCAGGCCATTGCATTCCAAGAGGTGCAAGAGAAACAATATAAATTGCTCAAAATACAGGCAGTCCCCGGGTTACGTACAAGATAGGGACTGTAGGTTTGTTCTTAAGTTGAATTTGTATGTAAGTCGGAACTGGTACATATTGTAGGGGAAACTCTAGCCAAACATTTTTTTTTAGTTTTGGATAGCATAGGGAAAGGTTAACTCCCCTCTAATGTTTGTTTTGCTGTCTGTTCCCCTGTTCAGAAGATTTCACATCTATTTCTGTCCCTGTGACAAACTCAGGACTAAAGGAGTAACTCATCAAATACCAAACAGCTCTGCACCATGCTTTGAGCTAATAGCTTTATTTCCACACACCACCCAGGGTTCTAGGAGGAGGGTCCTTTTTTTGCTAACACAATGAGGCCGGCACTTTGTTTGTTTTGGTGGAGTCTTTGTTTGCCCAGGGAGCCCAGCATGTATAGGGGGAGGAGGGGCGGAGAGGCTGCTTTTGTCTGTTGCTCAGGGGAGGGGGCAGCCTGTTGCTGGCAGGGGGGGAGGATGGAGGCGTGCAGGATGCGAGGCCGCGGGGGGGGGGGGGGCAGCGGGCGTGGGGAGGCACTTTTCCTCTGCCCGGCAGCTCTGTGGGACCCCAGTCGGAGCCGGCCCGAGGAGGAGGAGGATCCTAGGACCCAGGTGAGCGAGCCCCGGGAATGCTGCTGCGCATGTGCGGGAGTTGCCTCACCCCGTTCGTATCTAGGGATCCGACATAAGTCAGATCCACGTAAGTCAGGGACTGCCTGTACTCCAATCAGCTACATCCTCCACGATAGCTTTATTGATTGGTAGTGCTATCCTGGAGCCATCAGGCGAACTCGGGCAAATGCCTCTGCTAACTGGAGAGCGGATAGAAAATACTTTGTCCTGGCCAAGGCCATGGATTTCCTTTTTTCACATCCCCACCCAAATTCACTGATCCTGCACTCCGTTAATTAAGATTGAAACATTTGCAATACAAGACTACGCCTCAGGAGAAAGAGCACAAAGAGCTTGATATCTTTGGTGGGAAGTGTACTTCACCACCACCCTCAAGTTTAGAATATCAAACTACATTGCTTTCCTGGTTAATTGTGGTCATGCTAATTACTCCATACTACAGGAGCTCCCCGAACACAGAAGACCCCAGCTCCAATCTATCATGAAAGAAGGCCAGTCCATGGCAAAAACAGCTCTTCAGGCTGCAATGGATGTGGCTGATACAGCAGCCAGAACTACAGCAACAGCAGTTGTCATACGCAGTGTGTCATGGTTACAATCTTCAGGAGTCCCAAAAGTGCTACAGTTGAAGGTGGACGACCTCTCCTTTTACAGGAACCAATTTTTTGCTATAAAAATGGACAGTGTTACACTCAATGAAAGACTCCTGCACCACACTGCTTACGTTAGGAATGAACACCCCATGTAATAGAAGACGCAACTATTCTACCAGCACTGGGCATAGGGGACTGGTTCTCAACTCTCGACCTTCAGGATGCATATTTTCATATAACCATGTACCCTGCACATAGGCGATTTCTCAGTTTGTGGTGGGAAAAGACCACTGCCAATATCCAGTCCTTTCCTTCGGTCTTTCTATGGCCCGTTGGGCGTTTTCCAAAACGATTGTTGTGGTTATGGCATTCCTCAGGACGCAGGGCATCATTATTTTTCCCTACCTCAATGACTGCCTAATCAAGAGCCCCTCATGTCAACAAACAGTAATCATGACAAATACCACCAAAGATTTCTTCTCTTAACTGGGTCTCCTCATAAATATCCAGAAATCTACCCTACAACCTACCTAGAAGATAGTTTGTTGGGGCACTCCTAAATGCTGTAACAGCCAGAGCCTATCTTCCCAATACACCAATTCCAAACATTATGCAACGTTATCAAAGGAGTCAAGCACACTCCCTTTATGACCGCATACACGTCTTCAAATTCTGAGACACATGGCAGCCACCACCTTCATTATATCATTCATGAGACTGCATATGCGCTGCCTGCTGTTCTGATTTGCAGCTGCCTGTGTTCCCAATTGACACAGCCTTGCAAGACACATTATACTCTCCCCCAGTAATTCTTCAATATCTTGACTGGTAGACCTCTCCATACAACCTTCTGACAGGTGTACCTTTCCATTGCCCAGACTCCTCAGTAGTGATCACAACTGATGCATCACTCCTGGATTGGGGTGCCCATTGTGGTACGCAGATAGTACAGGGCAGATGGTCTCATCCCAAGATGCACCTCCGCATAAGTATCCTGGAACTCAGGGCCACCTGCAGAGCATGTGCCCACTTCCTCCCTCTTACAAAGGGAAGAACCATTTGTGTCCTCACAGACAACACACCCTCTATGTTTTACATCAACTGACCAGAGTGCGCGCGCGCCTGATAACACTCACTATGTGCAGAGGCAGTCAGATTCTGAACTGGTGCCAGAGGAGTGAGAGAACTCCAACTGTACATACCAGGCCAACAAAACACCACTGCCGACGAACTGAGCAGACATTTCTCTGAACAGCATGAGCAGGTGCTCAGTCTTAAGTTCTCCTCCCAATCTTCCAACAATAGGGTTTCCCGGTCATAGACCTATTTGTGATGGCAACCGTTCTGCTTCCGAGCAGATCTGGGAAAGAGATTGGAAGGAGACACCTCTTCTCTATTCCTTTCCATCAACTCCCTTACTCTACAGGGTAATCAACAAGATCTGCTTAGACTGAGCCACAGTGATTTTGGTAACGCTCTACTGGCCGAGACAACCTTGGTTTCCCTAGCTACATCATCTGTCAACTCATCTGTCAATTCTTCTCCCTATGAGTCCCCTCATACTTAACCCAACGTTGAGGAAAGACCCACCACCTGAATATCAGGACCCTAAAATTCATGGCTTCTTCATGGTTCCAAAATGAAGAACTTACCTGTTCAGAGAGAGTTAAGCAGATCTTTTTAAATAGTTGGCTCTCCTTGACAAGATACACCTACCAAAACAAATGGGAAAATTTTCAAGTGGTGCTGACATCATCAATTACAACCCAATGCCACTTCGATACCTACTGTGCTAGAGTACCTGATGGATCTCAGCGATGCTGGCCTTTCTATCAGCTCTGTTCACATCCATCTGTCTGCCATCACAGCTTTCCATGAACCAGTCGGCGATCTCTCACTCTTTGCACATCCCATGACAAAGCACTTCTTGGTGGGCTTGCAAAAAACACATCCAAATTTATGCTCACCAGTACCACCTTGGGACCTGAACTTTGTATTTGACACACAAGGCCACCGTTTGAGCCACTAGCCACTGTCTCACCACAATACCTAGCTATGAAAGTGGCATTCACAGTGGCAATAACATCTGCGAGAAGGGTAGGTTAAATTGCAGCCTTCATGGCCTACCAACCATACACTACCTTCACCAAGTATCAGGTCATTCTCAGGCTTCGTCCCAAGTTCCTCTCCAGGTTATAGCCTACTTCCACCTGAATGAACCCCAATGCTTACCCACGTATTTTTGTAAACCTCACACCTCTATGAGAGAATTCATCTTGCACACTCTAGATGCCAGATGAGCCCTCACTTTTTACTTGGAGAGCCATGGAGGCTAGGAAATCAGACAGGCTCTTTATCTCTTTGACCGGCCCCCACAAGGGAACAGTCGTCTCTGCGCAACAGATCTCCAGGTGGATTGCAAGTTGCATATATACTTCGTAGGGGGGAAAAAACCACAGATTATTAAGGTGCACTCCACATATGCGATGGCCACATCAACAGCTTTTCTCCATAATGTGCCCTTAGCAGATATCTGTAGAGTAGCGACATGGTCTTCCTAGCACATCTTTGCGCAACATTATGCCCTACTGAAAGGACTTATGATACCACCGCTCAAGCTGATGCGGTCCTCGCCTTTTCTCATACATGACTCCAACACCCACCACGGTGAATGGCAGCTACTGCTGGTTAGTTACCTGAGTGGAGCACTCACCGGGGGCACCATTTGAAGGAGAAGAAGTTACTCACTCTGTGCAGTAACGATGGTTCTTCGAGATGTGTATCCCTTTGGGTGCTCCACTACCTTCCCTTCCTCCCTCTACTTGGAGTCCTTTATTGGATTTTCAGTAGAAAAGAAATGGAGGGACACTTGTGCCATGCATGCACCTAATGGACAAAAACAGTGCGAGATTTCAGCCACACATGTGCGGCGCAGCAAGGCATTGCTAGGCAAAAATCTCCAATAGTTGGTACAATGACACACCAAAATTTGAGTGGCTCACCACCGGGGAAACACATCTCAAAGAACCATCATTACACACAGGGTGAATAACTTCATCTTGTATGTTCAGATGTTCCTTTCATCATCTTTAACGCAGTTTGCTCCTGAGAAGGAATGTTGCTCATGATATTATTTCATTCAGGCAACGAGGCTTTGCCTTTCTTTGTTGCACTGTTCGCATTTTGAATGAGTGCCTGTCTTACCCACAGGTAGAGGAATTTCATTAAAATATTCCCAAACTGTGTTTATGGCCAGCTGCCTTAATAAATCATAATTAAATATTCATCTCAGATCAATGAAGGCTCATTCAGAAAGACCTCGACTTCTGGAATATGCTGCTCAAACAGTTTCACTTTTGTTTCTGCTGCCTGTCCCTGCCTTCTCACATTGATCTCTAGACTTGTTCTTGTCCACATCTATTCTGCCCCCAACAATCTTCTATTCATTGAACTTTTTTGAAACTTTGCACTTTGAGAGAGAGGTAAGGGATTGACTCTGTGTACACAAATTTGCAGAGGAACAGTAAGGTTGAGGTCTGTTATTTCTCACCTCTATATATTATTTATTTATTTTAAATATGTTTTGCTGTTCACAAGCATCATATGTCTGGAGACACATCCACAGTTTGAGAACTGCAAAACGAAGCATTTCTGATGGTATCTTCTATACTGAGCACTGAGTTCCATTGGACCGATAGAAAGATTAACCTAAATAATCTATCCAGAAGCCTCTGGAACCCCATAAAATTGGGACCTTAATCCATGAGCTGTTAGAACTGATTTATAAAACTTTTCTTAAACATTATACTATAAATTAGAATTTAAAATCCTTATTTTTATGAGATACATTATAGCTCAAAGATATCTTAATTAAAACTATATTTAGGTAGTTTTTTTCCTCAAAAAGCATTTAATCAAAAAATCCAATTTAAATCAGAACAATATGATTTTTTCATCTTTGATTTTTATCCACCTTTCTGATTATTGCAGAACTGTTTGTAGGGAGTATTTGACAAATGATATAAAATTTTATATGTTCCTGCTAATTCCTTTGGGTAGAAGCATCTAATATGCATTCAAATTTCAAACAGTTTTGTATAAATTTTGATAATCAATAATACTAGTTATTTAACTTCAGCTTAGTGAGTGATACCTAGGAGTTACTTAAATTCAGATGTAAAATAATTAACCCAAGATGGCTATTGATTATAAGGAAGTGGAGTATCTTAGAGAATTCTAATTCTGAAATGTTTGAGAGAGAAGGAGAAAATCATGTTAGCTATAGGGAATAAGCTAATAGCTTTGGTATACATTTGAACTAGTTATATAAGAAATAAGATTAAAATGTTCTGCAGCATCCTTTATAATAATGTTTTGCTAGTTGCCATAATATGTGGTAAAGTACTCCAATTCTGGTCCAATTTGTTATTAAAATTTTATGGTTCCAAGATTTGTACATTTTTTCTGGTGTCAAATTTTGATACAATTTTTTTATTAGTTTAAGAAAATGCTTAATAACTGTTAATTCCTTTTAACCAATGTAGTTATAGCATGTAAATGAACTGAGGACAGATGAAGAGAGGAGGCTGATTATTGGATGACATACTTCCAGTGTCACTATTGCATTGGTAAGGATGTCACAATCCTGCCACCTGGTGATAATCTGTTCCAAGATCACTAACTGATTTGTGGGGTAAAAGGGCAGGAGAAAAAGACACCCAAGAAAATGGAGATCTATTCTGATATCACATCCCCACCAAAGTATAATGAGTTGTTCAGCAGATTCTCCAGAGCACTCAATTAAGCACATCTTCTCTGTAAAAGAGGTGAGAAACAAAATCACCATGATTCCCACTGGCTGGGAGGCCAGCAGCTCATAGCCTTATATTGAAAATACTCCACTCCTGAGAGTTTCATGCTAGGTGCTAACAACAGTACATCAGTATACTTGTAACTTTATGAAAGTTTGTAGACATGCAAATTTAGGTGGCTTAGTGAACATGCAGAGGCTATATAGACCAATGATGGAGATCTAGATAAATTGAAAACATAGAACAGTATTGGCTCATCATGAACTTCAATCCAGGGCTACTACTGGATAATGAAATCTGGGATAAAAAGAGTACTTCTATATATAATTGGTTAATATAAGTATTCCTTTTTGTGTGTGCATATGTATACAGTTTTCACTTGTTTCAAATTCTGCAAACTATGTCTTTATTCCTAAATATGAAAGAGGCATACACACATAGTTTGCAGAATTTGGAACAGGTGAAAAGTTTGAAAATGATAGCAGATCACTGTTATGCTCTTTATCTAATGCGAAGGACACTTCTGTAGCTCAGATGATAACTGTGGTGCAATTCACTGTAGTGGTTTGGTGTACTTAAAAAGGGATATGAAACAGGTGCTGGTAAAGTAGTAACAAAAATTGTTTATCATTTGACATAAACATGCTTTGAGTGTAGCTCAGCACACCAAAGAAGTGCATATATTGCAAAACCATTATTATCTGAAGGTCTCAGGGAAACCTAAAACCATCAGATAACTGGAGAAGCTCACCAAGCAATCTTCAAAGTCTGTAGAGCTAACATCCTAAGAGCTGATTATTGTTTATAGATATTCATCTGGCTTAACCAGACCTTTGGACTATGGTTTAAGGCCCTACCAAGTTCACAGTCCATTTTGATCAAATTCACAGTGATGGGATTTTAAAAATTTTAAATTTTATTATTTCATATGTAAATCTGAAATTTACTGTGTGGTAACTGTAGGGGGTTGTGGAAGAGTCTCAGGGTTATTGTAGGAGGGTTGCAGTACTACTACCCATAGTTCTGCACCCCTGCTGATGGCAGCACGGCCTTCAGATCAGGGCTGCTGGAGAGCAGTGGATGATGGCTGAAAGTCCAGCTCTGAAGGCTGCTAACAGCTATACAGAAGTAAGATGTCATGGTAGAGTATTGCCACCCTTACTTCTGCGCTGCTGTCTTCAGAGCTGGGTGGCTGGAGCGTAGTGGTTGCTGGCTGAGGGCCCAGCTTTGAAGGCCACAGCATAAAAGTAAGGGTGGCAATACCATGCCAGGCCATCCTTCCTTCTGCATGGCTGCTGATGGCAACACTATGGATGTTAAGTATTGGGTAATTGACTTATCAAATACAGTAAACTTCCGATAATGGGGCACCTTTGGGATCCAGGGGGTGCCTGATTATCGGATATGCCGGAGTATCAGGAGGTACTCCGAAAGGGGGGCTATGAGGGGGAGAGGGGTTGGCAGGAAACAGCGCGGCGTGGGGCGAACCCTTCACCGTTTTGCAGGGAAGCGGGGGAAGTCCCGCGCAGCTGCCGGCAACAGGCCAGCTGGGGCGGCAGCGGCAACTTGGGGAAGCAGTGGGGCAGAGCAGCTGGGGTGCTGCCGGATTGGTCCCGCAGCACTCCCGCTCACCCCCTTGCTCGGGGCCTGGAAGCACCCCAGCTGCTCTGCTCTGCAGCTTCCCCAAGTCCACCGCTCGTCAGTTTTGGCAGCGGCACGGAGCAGAGCAGCTGGGGTGCTGCTGGTGCTGAGCAGGGGGGTGGCGTGGTGCTGCGGGACCAACCCGGCAGCACCCCAGCTGCTCTGCTCTGCGCCTATTCCCCAAGTCCGCCACTGGTCAGTTTCAGCAGTGGCGGAAGCGGCACGGAGCAGCTCCAATTGCTCCCAGGGAAGCTTTGCTGCAGGCTCTGCAGCTGGCTCCCAGGGAGCCAGTGTGTAACATGTGACGGGGGGAGGTGCCCTCCCAGGTCCTCTATGGACAGGGACTGCAACAGCCCTCTGCCTGGGGTGAACAGGGAGCTTCTCCAGCCCATACTGGTTAACTGAAACTAATAAATCTTTTATATACCTAATCCACATACACCTATACACCAATCCATATCTGCAAAAATGAGCCTCAGATATGTGCTTTCACATCCACATTGAGTGTCTGTGGGTTTGCAGGGCTCTGTCCATTTGCCCAGTGTCCTCTCTTTTGACAGTGGCCAATGCCAGGTATCTACAGGGAATGACCAGAACGGGTAATCAAATGATCCATCCCAGCCCTGACAAACGGAGGCTAGAGATACCATTCCTGCTCATCCTAATAGCCATTGATGGACCTGTTCTCCTTGAATTTATCTAGTTATTTTTGAACGTTGATAGTGTTTTGACCTTCACAGCATCCTGCGGCAGGGAGTTCTGCAGATTGACTGGTTGTGTGAAGAAATACTTCTTTTTGTTTATTTTAAACCAGCTGCCTGTTCATTTCATTTGGTGAGTCCTAGTTCTTTTGTTATGGGAGGGAGTAAATAACTTTCCCTTATTTACTTCTTCACACCAGTCATGTGAAGTCACACCATCCCCCCTTTGTTATCTCTTTTCCAAGCTGAAAAGTCCCAGTCTCATCAAACTGTCATCATATGGCAGCTTTTCTATACCTATAATCATTTTTTTGCCCTTTTCCAAACCCTTTCCAATTCCAGTATTTTTTTTGAGAGGCGCACACCTGTACGCAATATTCAAGGTATTGGTGAACCATGGATTTATATAGAGACAGTATGATCTTTTCTGTCTTATGTATGCCTTTCTTAATGATTCCCAACATTCTTTTTGCTTTGTTGTCTGCTGCTACACATTGAGTGGATGTTTTCAGAGAACTATCCACAGTGACTCCAAGATCTCTTGAGAATGGTAACAGCTAATTTTTAAACCCCATAATTTTATATGTATAATTGGGATTATGCTTTCTAATATGCGTTATTTTCCATTTATCATTATTGTATTTCATCTATCATTTTGTTACATACTTTCATCCAGTGTTGTAAGATCCTTTTGAAGCTTTTCACAGTCTGCTATAAATTTAACTATCTTCAGCAGTTTTTTATCATCTGCAAATTTTGCCACCTCACTGATTATCCCTTTCTCCAGATCACTTATGAATATATTGACTAGGATTGGTGCCAGTACAGGCCCCTAGGGGACACCACAATTAATCTCTCTTCATTCTGAAAACTGACCATATATTCCTACCCATTGTTTCCCATTCTTTAGCCATTGAGAGGACCATCCTTTGTATCCCACAACAGTTTACTTTATTTATGAGCTTTTGGTGAGGTACCTTGTCAAGAGCTTTCTGGAAATCTAAGTACACAATTATCAATTTGGATCCCTATTGTCCACATGCTTGCTGATGCCCTCAAAGAATTGTGATAGATTGGTGAGGCATGATTGCCATTTACAGAAAACATTTTGACTCTTCCCCAACAAATTATGTTCATCTGTGTGTTTGACAATTCCTTTCTGTCTGTCTCTTTCAAATATTTTTACCCTGCCTCTCTATTTAAAATATTCAAGGTGGCTGACAAAATTTTTAAAACACAATAAATAAACAAATATATATAAAAAAGTAAAATATAGGATCCCAAAGTGCAGGGAACATAAAACCTGCCAAAACGTTTCAAGAGGAGGGACGGACACACCCACCCACCCAATAAAAGCACAAGTAAAAACACCAATAAAAGCATAAAAAAAGAAATCGTGCCAACGTTGGTGCCAGGCAAATGTCCTGGGGGACAGAATTCCAGAGCTTGGGGGCAAAGGCTGAGAAGACCCTGCTCCGCATAGATATCAACTGTATCTCCATCAGTGGAGGAGCCTCCCCAAATCCCAATGCGGGCTCATATATGAGAAGACCATCCTTCAAATACCCCGGTTCCAACCCATTTAGGGCTTTATAAATCATAACCAAGACCTTGAATTGTGCCCGGAAACATACTGGAAATGTAATGTGCTCCGTATTAGTTAAAACTCATGCAGCTGCATTCTGGACCAGTTGAAGCTGTGGAAGACTCTTCAAAGACAGCCCCAGGTAAAGTGCATTACAATAATCCAATCAGGATGTGACAAGAGCATGAATCACTTCAGCCAATTTGTTCTTATTCAGGAAGGGTCGCAGCTGGCTGATCAGCTGAAGCTGCCCAAAGTGCTGCTAGCCACTGAGGAAATCTGATTTTCAGATGTTAAAAAAAGGTCCAGGAGGACTCCCAAGCTGTGTACCTGTTCTTTCAGGGGGGCTGTAACCCTGTCCAGAACAGGTAACACACCGCATTCCCAGACAGATGGCTTCCAGATCCAAAGGACCTCGGTCTTGTGTGGATTCAGCTTCAGCCTGTTTGACCTCATCCAGTTCCTCACTGCCTCCAGACACTGGATCCGATGTCACAGAGAAATAGAGTTGGGTGGTGTTTGCATATTTATGGCACCATCCTCTAAATCTCCTTATGACCTCTCTTAGTAGTTTTATGTATATGTTAAATAGCATAAGGCAGGGGTTCTCAAACTTTGTGATACCACGACCCCCTACAATGCTAAATGAATTTGTGTGACCCCCTACCCTCACTGTCCTGGGTCTCTTCCTCCCCCCCTTCTCACCAGACTCCTTGCCCTCCTGGGGTTCCTTCAAGGCGTTTGCGGTCCTCAATGCCCTTCCCCCCTGCAGGCTCCTTCCCCCGTCTCTTTCTCCTCTGTGCCTCTTTTCCACTATGTGTCCTTTTGGTTACTTCTCTCTCTCCTCTCCTTCATCCTCCACTCTTTTCCTATGTCTCCTCTGCCTCCTCCTCTGCCCCCCTCCAGGTCCTCTGCCCCGACCCAATCCCCCAGCCAACTGCCTGAGGGACCCCACCCTCTCCAAGCTGGGGAAGTGATCGGTCGCCTGGTAGTTGTGCCCCGGCTAGCCCCTGGCGCATCCACTCCTGCGCCAGCCTCACTCTCGCGCCGCCTTGCCTTCTCCTGCAGCTGAGCCACACTCCTGGAGTACCGCAGTCCTGGCCATGCTGCGCGGCTTGCCTGCGGCTGCTTTCTGCCACCCTGCTGCTCTTCGCAGCCTGGGGGAGGGTTTTCAAGTGAAAAACTGAATCCAGCTGCGACCCCCCTCTAAGTGGGGGAACACAACCCACAGTTTGAGAAACGCTGGCCTAGGGGACAAGATGGAACCTTGCGGGACTCTGTAGCACAATCATCACAGTGTCAAGCAGCAGCCCCCCAGCTCCACCACATTCTGTACCCCATTTACATGACAGCCAGAGTCCAAATCAGACTGGATGCAAGTAATCTTCTCTACAAAGTAGTTTGCAAACAAGTCACAGTGGATTGCTGAGGACTCCTCCATTTCATCATGAGGGCCAGGCTGTAAGAGGCCCTGCACAATTCAGAACAATTCCGCTGGATGGTGTTGTGCAGACACAATGTGGGCAGAGAAGTAACTCTTCTTTGCTGTCAGTGCTGCTACTGAATAGGCTCTCAGTTCGGCTCTAACCCGCAGTCGATCAGACTTGGCTCAAGTTTTCCTCCAGTGGCTCTCTAGCCGTTACACAAACCATTTTGCCGTCTCCAGAAAACTAGGGGGCAAACTTGGTTCGACTAGCCCAAAAAGGGTGCTTAGGAGCAATCATGTCCACCATGCAGGCTACCTCGATGTTCTGTATATTGACCAGGGCATTGACAGGATCACTATCCATAATGGCTGAACAGTCCCTCAGAGATCTCAGTGAACCTTCTGGATCCATCAGCCTCCAAGGGCAGGCCATCTTAATTGGTCCTCTTCCTCTGTAGAGGGGAGATCAGCAAATGGTCTAAACTTGACCAAGTAATGATTGGTCCATGACAAAGGGAGTGTAACTACATCCCTTATCCTGAAATCTCTATCAGTCTTAGTCCAAAAGACTAGATCAAGCATATGACCTGTCGTGTGGAGACAGTAATTTCTTGAGATAGTCCTAAAGTCATCATGGTGGCCAAGCTGGAGCAGACAGGATAGCCTCGGTCTGAATATTAAAGTCCCCCAAGAACCGAAGCCTCAGGGTCCTCAATGCCACATCTCTGCAACCACGTTGGCCAGTTCAAGCAGAGCATCTGCCATGCAGCGAGGTGGGCGGTGCACAAGCAGAATACCCAACTTATCCCAGCTACCCAACACCAGGAACAGACACTCATATCTAGCGCTCTGTTGGACCAAGACCCTGGCCAGTGAGATGGTATCCCGATAGACAATCACCATTCCCCTCCCTGGCTGTAAAGTCAAGGCTGGTGCCAAACCGAGAATCCAGCTGGGCACAGTTGGGAGAAGTCAATGCCTCCCTCCACTGCCAGCCAGGTATCAGTGTTACAGGCCTGGTCGGCCCCTGTCTTGTGGGATACTGATCTGGCATTCAGTGAAAGCACCATTATGCCTGTTGGCCAGCTGTTAAGATTCCCAAGGCCATTGAGGCTGGGAACAGGATCAGAACAAGGAATAGCTTGTAACTGTCTAAACCTTGTTCCCCATAGCTGGCCCATCTTGATTTTACCGCCATATCTCCCCCTACCTGTCACAGCTCCCACTATGCCATCTGAGCCCTCCCTCTTAACCACCTTGCTTGGGCCACAACATATAACTGGGGAAGAGGAAAGTTTACAACAACACCCATCCTGTCCTTGACCTTCAGTACAGGCAGGTAGAGGGAACCTTCTCTCACCAAGAACCTTCCCCTGCCCTCACCAGGCACTGAATGGGTCACCACATAAATAATAAATGTGCTGCTCTCTCCAGCGCAAAATAATAAGCTATACCCCCCCCCCCCACACACACCCCATCACCACAGTACAACTCTCACACACACACACACACACACACACACACACACACACACACACACACACACACACACACACACACACCATCACCACAGTACAACTCACACCCTCAGTCTGCTCCAAAGTGCTGCACAAAAGGGTGTGGCCTGTCGATGGCAGCTTCCTGGATTTAAGCCCACCCTTGGTAGTGGCTGCAGGCTATATCTGCAGCAAATGATCTTAGTCCTAAAGGCATAAGGAGAAAAAAGCTAGCTGATTTTTCTTTAGGAGAAAAAGCTAGCTGGTTATTCTTTTCTCTGTGTGTTTATTTTTTAAATTGGATTTATTTCCTTTTCTGCTTAAGAGGCAAGGCCCAATCCTGTGAACTCTAGCATAAGAACAGTTTGTTCTTCTTAGTAGGCCTATTGAAGTGATGAGTAAGGGCATGTTAGATCAATCCTTTGTTTTGAAACTGTTTTAGAGCACGAGGAAAAAAATCATAGGGAAAACTGTACTTAAGTTCAGGTGCTACATTAGAGCTAGATTATGAAGGAGATAGAAACAGAGTCTGTGGCCCTTGACAGAGTATCAGTTGAAATTTATGGGATTCCACAGTGGGCATAGCATTTCCATGAGTCACCATTGTAAATGGAAAAATTTAAAGCTCGTGATAAAACCTCTTGACGTGAGGATGTGGGTTAAATATAAGGAACTATCAGGTGACCAAAAAAAGTCAGGTATTGTAATATTAAACACAGGGTAGAAGGTGTGTGGAGCATGCTTGCAAGATACGCTAGTAAGCAACCAGCATGTTAAAGGGCTTAAATGGATAGAATGCAAAATGTTTATTAATGAAACTGTTAAGTTGAAGTCAAAGGATTCAGGAGGCTCCTTTATTTTTCTGTATTCCCTGGAATAGCAGAGTGAACGGATATTAAGTACTGTTTGAATTATTTAGTATTTAACAAATAGAACAGGATTTCTTTTATTTAAGAGGGGCCCAGTTGCTGTGGAGCATTTCTAATTAGATATGTAATTCTGTGAACTAGAAGATGATATGCATTGTAGTATAAGAGTAACAATATTCAGACATAACAAGAAACAGGAATTACAAGACTGGATCAGACCAGTGGTCCATATAGTCCCGTATCCTATTTTTGACAAGTGACCAGTTCTAGCTGCTTCATATCAGAGGAGGACACTGTGCAGTAGGCATTTATGGGCTATCTTTATGCACAATTTGAGCACAACTAGCTCAGCCATTATACCAAGATAAAATTTTGTAGATGATTAGTGTAATTTTAAACTAGAATTTAGAGGTTGAGATTCCTGTTCATGTGTGCGTTATGTTTGCATTTGATTATAACATTGATATTAGAATAAAACATGATTTTATAATGTCAGTTATTTAAAATATAGAGGAGCAAAGATTTGATCTTGTTTAAGGATACCTCATTACTTACAATTATAGTTTATAGTTATAATATAAACTTTTAAAGGGAATGGAGGTTATATTTTCTTGTGTTTCAGGTATTCTGATATCAGATGCTCACATTTTTGCTTACTTGCCTGGGGACATGTTTACACAACAAAGGAAAAAAAAAAAGTCTTGGCTGGCCCGTACTGGCCAACTGAGGCTTAAGGGACTGAGGTTGTGGGACTGTTTCACTGATGTGTAGACTTCTGGGCTCAGGCTGAGGGGCTTGAACTCTGGGACCCTGCAGAGTGGGAGGTGCTGGTTACCCTGCAGTATAACCACGTCTGCTAAGAGCAAATGTGTGTGTGTGTCTGGCTGCAGCACATACACAAACATAGCTGGAAGTGACTTGTATGCTGGAGGTTGAGAGCAGTCTAAACCCAAGTTCTCCATAAGCTGCATGGCCAGGCAGCTATATAGCTGCTAAGAAGTTCCATGCAGGGGCTCAGGGTGGCCACACAGAGCACTACCACTGCTTCCCTGACCCCACAAGGAGCTGCAGTGACTGGGACAGGGCAGAAGAGCCTCTCCCCTGGCCGTGGCAGCTCCTTGCTGGGGTCAGCAGGGAGAAGTCTCTCTACCCCAGCTGCAGCGTCCATCTCAGACCTGCTGCTGCCTAGGGACAGCCATCCATTTCCCTGGTCCCCACCCAGCATAGTCTGGACCTACCCCAAAACCTGCCACTGGCAACTTCCCCAGGGCACAGAGATTCAAAGAGGCCTGGGGCGGCTGCTGCTGCTGTAACTAGTGGTAGCAGCTGGAACCATGGGCTCTTTAAATCGTTGTTGGAGCCCCATGCAGAATGCTCTAGGCAGAGCTGAGGGCTGCCTATGATAGGCACGGTGCTCTCTGGCTGCCTGGGGAAAGCTAGCTACAGCCCCTCCTTTCTGGCTTAGGCTCCAGCCCTTCTGGGGGCACAGAGCTGGGTTCCCCCTTGCCTTGCCCAGAGTCCCCACAAGTAAATTTGCCCCCATGCCTTCCCCAGCTGGGGGACAGGCACCCCTCCGCTCGTTGTGCCTGCTGGAGCTGTGGTGGCTATGGAGAAGTGCCTCTTACCTAGCCCCAAGATGCTGTGTTGGGAGTGGGCTAGAGGTAGTCTTCTCACTCTCTGGGACAGCCTGCATTAAAGCTGCCTCATCCCCAGAGTGTGAACCCCCAGCCAGAACCATCACCCACACCTCAACCCTCTGCCCCATCCCTGAGCACCCTCCTACAGCTCAACACCTTGGTGCTAACTGCCACACACTGTGCAGAATGACTTCTTATGTGATACATCACCTCCATATTGGTGCACATAACAAAAATCGTTCCCTCATTTTATAAGGAGTAGGGGTTATTTCAAAAGAAGGGTTTTCTTTCGAAATAATCGCGTCTTGACTACGTTTCTTTTTTCGAAATAGGATATTTTGAAAAAGCGGCTGGATGCGATTATGCAAATGAAGCATGGGAAATTCAAATCTTCGCTTCATTTGCAATTTCGTTCGTCTGCATTTGCATTCCTCTCTCAAAAGAGGAATTCAGTGTAGACATACCCTGAGTGTAATTATGTAACATTTATGTGATAGCAACAGTTGTTTACAGTGAAAAGTAATGTACTATATAGCTGTATTTTAATGCAATTTAGCATCTGGAAACAAGCAGCAGAGACAACAACATGTGGAAAGCCAACTTTGTGGTGTACCAGCAAATCCTCTTTGAACCACAATTTGGGAATGTTGGTTAGAATCTGGAGTTTGGAAAAGAGGTTATAAAAAAAGAGGTGGGCAATCTGCGGTCTGTGGGCTTCATAAGATTTGTCAAGGTAAGCTGCTGGTAGACCACCGAGTAAGTTGTTTACTCTCTGTCGGTATGTACAACTACCTGCAGCTCCAATTGGCCGCGATGTTCTGTTCCCGGCCAATGGGAGCTGTGGGAAATGATACAGACTGCAGTGACTTGCTGGCTGCTGCTTCCTGTTGGTCCCATTGGCCAGGAATGGTGAATCGCAGCCAGTGGAAACTGGGCAGCTATGCTTGCAGACACACAGGGTAAACAACCTGTCCAGCAAGCTGTGTGCAGCAAGAAGGCTTCAGCTTGTTCACTGATATAAAGAATATCTTACTGTGCTGTCGTCCATTTAAAAATGCATTTTTTTTATTGAACTGATCAAGAGCTGTGAAATGTAAATAATTTACTTGTTAACCATCTAATGTAATTAGTTTATTTTTTGCTCCCCGAATATATTAAATACAATTTTCATTACTATTGGCTTTCTGAGTTTAGTAAATAAAGTATAATCATGCAAAATACAGACTGCTGTATATATTGACTTACAGCCCCCCACCTCTCATGTAATATCTTTGAAAGACTGAGTTTTTTGGCTTTTTTTCCTTTCTGCAGATGTACTGTATTGTTTTAAATTTGTAACTCAAATAAGTTGACTCGTATATCAATTTGTAAGGGTTATTGAGTTAAAATACATTGACTGTCTCAGCCAGTATATAAATTGATTCCATATTTCTAGACTTTTGACCTGCAGACATAATGTTTTGCACAGAATTAAGTTTTCATTTTGAGGAACATTTGAACCCTGAAGTACTAATGATATCTTTTGTTGTTGTTATGTAACTAGAAATGCACAATAAAGGCATTGCTGTATAAGGTGTCTCAGCATTAAAATTCTTCTAATTCTCAAACATTGGCCTCATTGTGATGCTCATAGTACAATGGTGGGCAACCTCAACCCAAGGACCACATGCAACCACTGAGGTTCTACATATGGCCTGCAAGACATTTTGTTTACCATTTCCCATGTTCAGGGTTGCCAGATTCTGCTTGTTTCTGTCTGTATAGGTTTTTTTTCCTACCAGTGTTACTAAAGCGACATGCATGTAAAGCAAGGGCATGTGAAGCGAGGTGCATGCTTAGTGCACACAACACTGACTATAAGAGCGGTGTGCTCCCTCTGCAGCCAATCAAAGCACTGCTGTGCTTCAGTCAATACACCCCAGAAATTCTGCATACATGAGCGCAGTTAGCAAAACTATTCTATCTTGGGAGACTGTCTTTGTCTCAACAATCTTCTTGAGGCCCTTTGAGATGGAGGGGCATTCATGTGGCACACTCACTAGCCTAGATTGCCCATTGTTGTCTTGGTATCATCATCACCTCTCAATAATATTTATTACACCAGTGGCGTAAATTGCACATGTAGCAGGCATCAAGGTGGACATCACTGTTCTGTGAATCTGTGAAAAGGAGGTCATCTATATGAATGATGACCTATACAGGCAGTCCCCGGGTTACATACAAGATAGGGACTGTAGGTTTGTTCTTAAGTTGAATCTGTATGTAAGTCGGAACTGGCATCAGCCGCTGCTGAAACTGATCAGTTTCAACAGCCGCTGAATCTGGATACCAGTTCCACTTACATACAGATTCAAGGTAAGAACACCAGGCGTCCCCAAGTCAGCTGCTGCTGAAACTGATCAGCAGCTGATTCCAGGAAGCCCAGGGCAGAGCAACTCTGCCTCGGGCTTCCTGTAGTCAGCTGCTGGTCAGTTTCAGCAGCGGCTGACTTTGGGACGCCTGGGGCAGAGCAGCTCAGGTGCTGCTGGCTTGGTCCAGTAGCGCGGCCGCTCCTCGGAGCTACTGGACCAACCCAGCAGCACCCCCGCTGCTCTGCCCCAGGCATCCTGATTCAGCCACTGCTGAAACTGATCAGCAGCTGAATCAGGACGCCTGGGGCAGAGCAGCTGGGGTGCTGCCGGGTTGGTCCAGTAGCGCCAAGGAGCGGTGCTGCAGGACCAACTGGCAGTGCCCCACCTGCTCTACCACAGGCCCCCGGTTTTGCTCCACGTCTCCCTGGTCTGCTGGGGGGGCACTAGCTGCGTTCCCTCCCCCCCCCCCCCCCCAGCAGACCAGGGAGACGTGGAGCAAAGCTGCGGGGGACCCGGGCCGAACCGTGGCGCTTCCAGATCAGCGCCGCGGTCCGGCCCGGGTCCTCGGCGGCTTTGCTCAGCATCTCTCTGGTCTGCAGACCAGGGAGACGCTGAGCAAAGCCACGGAGGACCCGGGCGGACCCGCGGCTTCCAGATCAGCTGAAAGCGCCGCGGGTCCGGCCCGGTTCCTCCCCCGCTCTGTTCAGCGTCTCCCTGGATACAGAAACAGCAGTGCGGAGGGTGGGGAGAGCCATTTCGCTCCCTGGAAGGCAGTGCACGTGGGGAGCTGGCTTTTAAGTTTGCTCTCCACATGTACCCAGGAACCTGCATGTAACCATGAAGGTTAACCAATGAGTTGAGATGTGAAGTTAAAGTGCAGAAATCAGAGTTCCTTTAACCAATATGCTCATCAGTTAACCGTGTACACAAGTACACTTTCACATCCCTATCTGTGACAGTATAGTAGTAATCTTTATAATAGTAAACATACCTATTTGTACTTCACATTTTTCTTTTGATTTTTAGTAAATTTTTTTTGTAAAATTTCAATATCAATACAAGATATTTAAAATATTTTTATACATTTAACATGGATTTGGGAAGATTGCATTGTAGTCTCTTTTTTTATTATTATAGTTGAATAGTAGCTGATGTGTATCATTGCCGAATTATTAATTTTTAATTATTTAGAGTGGAAGTTGCAGTAGATTCATTAATATCCATTCCCATATGAAGATTTTAATGGGAGCTGCAGATGCTCAGCATCTTTCCAAATATGGACCATAATTCAGCATACAGGACAGGTTTTTGCACAGGAAATTAGGTTTCTCTCATTTATCCTCTGGGATAGTTATATTTAAATAACTTTCTGTTGTTTCTATTATTTTTCTTTTAGGCTTCAGAAGGAGACCCCCAACAAAATGAGCAATCCAGCTATTAAGAGAATAGCAAATGAGATTATCAAATCACCTGAGGATAAGAGAGAATATCGTGGATTAGAATTGGCAAATGGCATCAAAGCAATGCTCATCAGCGACCCCACAACAGATAAGTCATCAGCTGCACTTGACGTACATATAGGTATTTATTGAATTCCTTTTGTGTTTTTCTCTGACCTGTTTTAACCTTACCACTAATTTTAATATTTTAGTTGCACATAAACTGATGGTACATAGCCCAAAATATATTTGCATTTACAGGGAGTTGTTTCCAGCTGGTTGCACAGCTTTCTCTTATTATTATGCGTTCCAGTTTTATTTCTTCATATATCCTTTTAGAAATTATTAGAGCTAGTTTTATTTTCCTGGTGTTATACATGGTCAATCAGTGGTAAGACTTGTAATTTTATCCACAATTATTCCACATTCTCAAGGAGTCATTTTAAAAAAAAAAAGTGGAAAAATCTCTCACACGTTTTATCTACCATTCTAAATGTATTCCATGCATGCTTATTGTAATGAGTACAGCCGGTTCCTGAGTTGCGAACGGTCGACTTACGACAATTCGCAGTTACGACCAAGGCGGTCGTAAATGGCGGGCCTTGAATTACGAACGCGATCCGCGCTTATGAACAGCGCGGTCGTGTGTAACTCAATGGGGTCCGACTTACGAACAAACCAAGTTACGATCAATTGCTTGGTCTGTAACCGGTTCGTAAGTCGGGAAGAGGCTGTATTGGCAAACAAAAGCAGCATAATATGTCAAAAGAAAAAAGCTGTCAGTGTTTACATGAAAACACTCAGGATAATTAGGGTGAATAACTAAAGGAGTGAAGTTAATGTGCAAAAATCAGAGTTCCTTTAAGCACTATGCGTATACTCCCATCCGGAAGGAAAGTGGTTTTAGCTTAATCTAGAGGGTTACAGATAATTACATAATTTTCTCTTTCAACGAGAACATCCCCACAGGGTTTTAAATGGTCTTAAATTTATGCATGTTAACTTTACACCTTTACTTAATTCATAACTTTTCTGAGTGTTTTCTTGTGTAGATGGATCTAGAGTGTGTACATAAAGTACCCGGGTTGAAAAAACATAGTTAATCTGCTTCTGTCTCTTATAGTAACAGAAGAGCAATCTTTTCATAGCTCTGAAGAGTTTAAGAGATATTTTTTTTTGTACACATAGCATAGCTTGTAAGAATGATGTGTGTTACAAATCAGTGTCTAAACTTTTTCATATTGACACAATTCAGAAAGCAGCTAGCTAGCCTTTCCAGTGCTGAAATCTTACACAATAAATTTCAGAGTTTATAAAATAAGTTATTAATATTTTTATAGTGTGCATCATATCCTAATAGACAGCTTTTCTAATGGACTACCTCCCGTCCCTTTTGATTCTATTTAAGATTGCAACAATGGCTTGCATGGAATTGTAATTTCAGGAAAGCATTAAGTATATTGTAAGTTTCCTTTTCAATGCAGTGTATCTGCTGGAAACAAAGAGGGAAAACTAGAACCATATGATCATTGAGTCCTGTACAGACTAAAAATGGCTTTTATATAGGAATCAGGGGTGAACAGATTCTATGCTAGCCTGGCCCAGAAGGAGCAAACAGAGTTTGAACCCTCTCAAGCTGATCAACTTGTTCATTTTGAAATACCTTTTTTGAACATTGGGTTTGGCTTCCTGTGTCTGTCTGTCTGTCTGGAGTTAAGTGGAGTTTTATAACTACAGAATTCACATAATTGATTGTACACAAGTATAATATAAATTATTTTAAAGCCTGTACATATTCTAATATGATTTGTTTAATGTGTATATTTTCCATCCACAGGATCATTATCAGACCCTCCCAACATTGCTGGGCTGAGCCATTTCTGTGAGCATATGCTGTTCTTGGGAACCAAGAAGTACCCAAAAGAGAATGAGTACAGTCAGTTTCTTAGTGAGCATGCAGGAAGTTCAAATGCTTTCACTAGTGGAGAACACACCAATTATTACTTTGATGTGTCACATGAACATCTAGAAGGTGCATTGGACAGGTAAACATTTGTTACTTCTGTTTTTTTTTTTTTTTTTTCAGATGTTGTTCTGGCTCACATTTGGAATATCATAATTATATGTTGAACTCTTGCTGACAGCATTACATCTTGTATTATTATAAGTGAGGTTGTAGCACTGACTGTTAGAATTGACTTGTGTTTAGGGCATGGATTTTCCATGTGATCTTGGGCAAATCATCTATTCTAAGATGTGATCCAAAGCTCTGTTAAATTAATTCCATTACCTTTAATAGGCTTTGAGTCAGACTTTGTCTGTTTCTGCATCTATAAAATTGAGCAATAATAATCTCTTTTTTCTACCTTTTGTCTATTTAATCTTTTGGTGAAGGGACTAGAAATTTTTGGGGGAAGGGACTGTTTCTTATTATGTATTTGAATGATGCCTAATATAGTGGGACTTCAAGCTCTGTTGGGACCCTTAGGGCTATTGTAATACAAATAATAATAAAGATCACATCATGGTGAATAGATTAATTTTTAGATGGAAATGACAAAAGTTGCATGGTATTAATATCTTAATTGTAAAATAAATGATAACATGAAAGATAGAAAGTATTTTATTGGCCAAATTGTATCAGTTATAGGAAATGCATTTGTACTGAATGATATGATATATAAATATAATTTATGACTTTGTGTACAGATCAAGGCTTGTATTTTTTGTTTGGTTTTACTTAGGTTTGTATTACTCTGTATACTATTTAGATAATCTTCAATAAATATTATTAAAAATAAACATTTGACATCCTCCATGGATGCACTGCACTGTATTACCAAGAGTTTTGGATTCTCACAACACTCTTCTATGATAAGTAAGTTGGTATTTTACATATAAGGAAACTGAGAAGAATGTGATTAACTGATCACAGCGAGTCTGTGGTAAAGCCAGGAGTGTTTTCAAGAGTTCTAAGATTTTAGTCGTATATTCTTAATTAACAACAAATTAAAACATTACTTGAGTTTCCAGACTTTCTCGTTTGAGGGTTGAGTTTTTTGGGTTTTATGCAGGCCTGCCAACACTGGGGGACAAAGCGGGGCAATTGCCCCAGGGCCTGGTGATTCAAATGGGCCTCTGTCCGCATCCCTACCCCTTCTGCATGAGGCTCCACCCCTTCTGGATTCACAGAACTACTCTCCCCCCCCCAACTTGCCCAGGAGGTCTGTGGTGGCTGTTGCCCCACTATTTTTATAATCTTGACTTGGGAAGCTTTACATTTTAGTTGTGTAAGTTTGTAACATTTTCTCTTAGGTTTGCCCAGTTTTTCCTGTGCCCTCTGTTTGATGAGAGCTGCAAGGAAAGGGAAGTGAATGCTGTTGATTCTGAACATGAAAAGAATTTAATGAATGATGCCTGGCGATTGTTTCAGTTGGAGAAAGCTACTGGAAATCCCAAACATCCCTTCAGTAAATTTGGAACAGGTTTGTTAGACTAGAATCATCCATCTGTTAGAGATCATATAAGATCAGGGCTGTAACCAGGCTGAGACAAGTATGGCAACCATTTGGGCAGAAAAAGATGCAAAAACTAGTAGTGGGATGCAAATATGCTTGCTTGCTCTGGGTGCAAAAATTCCCCGTTACAATCTGTATAAAATGCATTTTGAGACTGTTTTGAGTCCTACCTTCACCAGTTTTACATTTTCTTTTTTCCGCCTTACACATTTGTGGTGGTTCATTACATCTTCTACACAATAGATTAAAAAAGAACTGGACCAAAAACATGCAATAAACTCACACAAGACTCAGAGATTTGGTGATGACACAGCTGTTATAATTATAATTACTACAGTAGATCATTCTTTTATAATGACTGGAAATGAGTCTTAGAAGTTGGAACTTTAAATCATTGTGAGAGACAGTGGATGAAGCATATTTACGTTGCTAGCAGCCCAATAGTAATTTGATAGCAACTGTTGCATTAGGAGGACTGAGCAGGTTCAGTAAATCAAGAAAGCTCAGCAGAGTAATGTTGCAATTAGTGAATATGAGTATCAAGACAAAATCTGGAGCATAAATTACAGGGGGCAACAGCAATACATGGCTAAAGAAAGTGAAGCCTTGGATAAATACAGTGTTGGTTGTTGGCTTTTACTGGGTTTGTTGCTCTTTAGGCTGAAAAAAAAATTAACTACTTCAGAAAAATGTAACAGCTGAAGA
Organism: Pelodiscus sinensis; assembly: GCF_049634645.1. Classification (NCBI taxonomy): domain Eukaryota; kingdom Metazoa; phylum Chordata; order Testudines; family Trionychidae; genus Pelodiscus; species Pelodiscus sinensis. The sequence continues at coordinate 42,747,347 of NC_134718.1, forward strand.
AAAAGTCAAATTAATATTTACAAAAATATATTTAGTTTAGATACTATTTATCTGTATCCATGTATGTAAAACACAAAAGCTTTAAAATAGACACAGAGGCTTGATTAGGTTAACTTCACAGAAGTTATCTTTCTGTACTTTGCTACAAAACTTTTTTAGATAATTTCAAATGAACATGTACATTAATTAGCAAATTGTGCTAGTATAATGGGGATTTGAGTTTGTATTTTAATTCTAGGACATTAAGTGCTTTTTCAGGGCTTTATCAATCCTTTCATGAGGTACAGTGGTAAGTCGCCACAAATCTGATGCCTTGAGGATAGTGGGATGGCAAGTTTGGGGTTGCCAGAGCTTTGACACCCAGAGAGCAAAAAGAATATTATTATAATTTATGATGCCCCTAAATTCTCAGTTAATATTTAACATTTAGATGTAAAGCTTTTGGAAGAATTCTCAGACTGATTAATAGGTGCAGTTTGTGATTAATTGGCTCTGGTGTCCTAAAGTGGTAAGATTATTTGGATGAGGACTTTCTTCTAGTAGGGAAGGACTCTCTGAAATAGAAAATCATTTAAAAATGTATAGCAAAAAGTCTAAGGAATGTGTTAAGGTTACCTATGTGATGATCCATGGAAGAAAATAAAGTTTCTGTGGATTGATTTCCAAAAAGGAAAAAAACAGTTTCTTTAATCTGTGAGCCAGGGTTTGGTGTTCATGAACCAGTACTGTGATGATGGGGGGAGAATAATTTTAAGTTCCTGTTTCACTCCTAGGAGGTATATAGGAAAGTTTCAGGAAAAAAAAAAATCTGCAGTTAAGAGTTTCGCTTTATGACGGCTGGCCGTGAGGATTTATGGCTAGTCAGCATTACAGATCTAGAAAAAGATCAGTATTTCTCAGAGGTCTGTGGACCCACTCTGAGAGAGCTGCTACCAGGCCACTTCAGTTTGTTTAATTATGGGCTTTGCAGCGATGGAGCCTCGTGGCTCCCATTGGCTGTGGTTTGCTGTTTGTAGCCAACGGGAGCTGTGGAAAGCAGTGGCCTGGGTTACTTTGCTTCCTGCGGCTCCTCTTGGCTGCAAATGACGAACTGCAGCCAATGGGAGCCATAAGGCTCTGTGGCTGCAAAGCCAGTACGTAAACAAACTGGGGTGGCCTGGTAGCAGCTTTCTCAAAGTGGGTCCATGGACCACTTTGGCAATTGCATAATATGGCAATTTCGTAAGGCAGAACTCTTAACCTGCAGATATTTTTTTTTCCTGAAACTTTCCTGGAGACCTCTTTGAGAAACATGGGCCACTTTGAGAAACACTGTTCTAGATAGAGTGCTTGAAGTATATTCAAATTCAGTTCAATAATACTTATTGGATATGTATAGCCAGTGCTTTTTTTGTTGTGCATACCATCACAAAAAAAGCACTGTGTAGCACTGTTCCTGAGTCTAAGCTGTGTCCTGAGCTTCTGATTGGGTGGGGCTGATTAATCACCTGTGTAGCTATGCTGCTGCATTTTAGGGGAAACACTGACGTATAGTACTATTTTTGTGCTTCAATTCTGTAATCAGATATTTTCAAGATTACCTTTTGTAGATCCAAGTGGAAAAAACAGAGACTTAGTTTGTAGGGTTTTTAATTTATACAGAGACTTTCTAAGTCCACCAACACCAACACACACACACACACACACACACACGCCAGCTCTGCCTGTAGCTAGGATGTATTTCAGACCTCCATGGGTCACTATGGAACCTATTCTGCCAGCAGCCAAGCAGACTGTTCTTGTGTTCCTTCTCATGCTAGATAGACATTATAGCTCAACAGCTTTCCTCTTAGCATCATCACTTAGGGTACGTCTAGACTACATGCCTCTGTCGCCAGAGGCATGTAGATTAGGCTACCAGACTTAGTAAAATGAAGCGGCGATTTAAATAATCGCCACTTCATTTAAACTTACGTGGCTGCCGCGCTGAGCCGACAAACAGCTGATCAGCTGTTTGTCGGCTTAGTGCGATAGTCTGGACACGCGGGTGTCGACATCAAAGGTATTTGTCGACCACCCAGATAAGCCTCCTGGGATGAGGTTTACCCGGGTGGTCGACAGATACCTTTGATGTCGCCACCCGCGCGTCCAGACTATCGCACTAAGCCGACAAACAGCTGATCAGCTGTTTGTCGGCTCAGCGCGGCAGCCACGTAAATTTAAATGAAGCGGCGATTATTTAAATCGCCGCTTCATTTTACTATGTCTGGTAGCCTAATCTACATGCCTCTGGCGACAGAGGCATGTAGTCTAGACGAACCCTTAGTCCAAGTAACCACCATACACCTGTTGCCCACTAACCTAGCAGCAGCCCCAGACATGTCTGAAATATGACTTGACATACCTTCCAGCACTCTCTCCGAATCACCATTCCCTGATATCAAGCACTGTCTGATGTTGTGCCCTGCCTCCTACGTACCCATACGTTTTCTAGTACTCACATATATACTAGCAGCACATTTTAAAAAAAAAATCATATGATTTCTTATCCTGTTTGTGCCAATTCATTGCCCATTTCTGTGCAATTGGAAATAGTAGACTTAAGCATTTAGATGAGTCTTTACAGGTTTTACATTCTGGCTTCAGGCTGAGCTCTTTAAAGTCCAGTAACATCTGTCCAGTCCTTGACATCTATGCTCTGCTTAGCAAAGATGGACGGAGACCAAGAAAATAAAAAATCCCAAAGATTTTAAAAACAAATAACTTTAAAGAACTATATTTGTGTTCTTGTGCTCTTTGAATTCAATTTCAATTTATAACTTTTTAAATCATTTTTATGAAGACTTTGTATACTGGATACCTGTATTTCTTGGTTGGTTCCAGACCTGAAACTAAATGTATCTTCAACCTCTGGTGTAAGCTTACACTATGCCTGGTATTTACTCATTGCTTTGGTGATGTTTAATTGCTACCTGTGTTAGAGATTTGTTCAACAGCATGTTTATCTTTCTTGCTGTTGCATATCCTGTGTTATCATCTCCCTCGACCCTATTCTATTGCTTCCATTCTCATAACTGTTGCATAGCCTGTGTTATCATCTCCCTTCACCCTGTTCTGTTGCATCTATCCTCCTGCCCTTTTGAGTGCTGCTTTCTTCCAAATTCTCTGGGGTTTTTTTTTATTGTAATGTAAAATTAAGCTTAGAGGTGGTAGGTAGCCTGTCAAAGTTCTACATGATGTACCTCCCTCATCCGGCACCCTTAGGAACTGACTGGTCCCAAACAAGGGGATTTGGCGAATGAGGGGAGGTTCCTCCCAACATAGCCCTGGCTAGGACTCCAGCCAAGAATCCAGCTCTGATCAGTTTGCTTTTCTCAAATTCTGTCTTTTTTCCTAGTGTCATCTCACTAATTTTGCAGCAAACAAGATTGCTGCTTTAACTACAAACCTAAATGTTTTCTTATAGTAAAAGTTGCCCTTAGTTCATTCATGTGCTACCTTCAAAAATTAGTAGCAGTGATTACTTAAAACAGAATTTTCCTTTATCTGAAAGTATCTGTCAGACTTTTGTAGAATTTATTGCATAGTTTTCTATTTTTTCAGCCTTTTAAGAAATGAGTGGGGTTGAGGATGGAAGTGTTGATTGGTCCTGATGAGATTAGTTGATATTAGTCCAATCTGATTTTTTTTGTATATGCTTCAATTTTTAAAAAATGTTTGTACATGCCCCTACAGCAGGGATGGGCAATAAGGTGCCTGCAGGATGGATGCAGTTCACCAGGCTTCGCCCCTGGCAGGCCCCAAGACACTTCATTTATTTGAACGTCTGCAGATATGGATGTTTGTGCTCCCATTTGCTGTCATTCACGGTTCCTGGACAATGGGTGCTAGACTTCCTGGAAGCTTCCATTGTCCAAGAACAGAGAACCACAGTCAATGGGAGCTGCAAACAGCTTTGTCTGCAGACTCTCAGGTAAATAAAGCATCTGGCAACACACCTGGAGCTAACCATGGTGAATTGTGTCTGGCTCACAGGCCACTTATTGCCCAACCCTGACCTAAAGGATTTTTTCAGTTTGTAAATTTGTATATGTGTCCAGCAATAAATATCTTCAAGATTTTTCTTTTGCATTACAGGAAACAAATTAACTTTGGAAACTAGACCAACTATAGAAGGAATAGATGTAAGACAAGAGCTGTTGAAGTTCCATTCCACTTATTATTCATCAAATTTAATGGTTGTTTGTGTCCTAGGACGAGGTGAGTGTCAAAATTTTAATGGCAGTTTCTTGGTTAGCTTAATGTGATTTTTATTTGAGCTCTTGTAGAGGAAAATAAAGATGTGCTTATTTTAGCTAAGACTTTTCCGCCCAGGTTTTTAAACAAAGGAGGTTAGCACTTCCTTAAAAATGTACTTAATTGTATGCATTGTGAACAGTCTCATTGAAGTCGGTGAGGATACTCACTGACTGCACAGATAAGCATGTGTAAATCTTAGTGGAATTGTTTTGGTTTCTCAATCCTAAAACTTGTTATGAATTGCTGTATGATAAATAAGTACTGGTGCCTCAGATAAGAGGTTTTTAAAATTTATATAAATATCTATTTTTAGAAATTTAACAGATCTAGCGTGAAAATACTTAGTGGTTTTCTCTGATGCATGTTGTGTAATTCCACAATGGCATAAAAGACATATAATTAAAGATAGAAGAGCCAAAATTTAATCTAGTTATTTGTTTTATAGACATTTAGAAGTTAGGTTTATTTCATAGGTGCTGTGCACTCAAGTTGAATTGTCAGTTGAAGTTGTAGATACTCGACTCTGTTTTTTGTGTGGGTTTCAAGAATCCTAATAATAATGTGTTGAAAAACTTAAATATACTGGCAGACCATCACTCATGAGTCACACTAAAATAATATAATAAGGTCATACATGATTGGACAACATTCAGTTAACAGACATTTCTATTTCAGATTTCCAAATATGTGAAATAAATTATTAATTTTCAAAATAATAGAACATACTTTGATAGATTTTATTAATTAAATTGTCTGCCTCTTAAGTAACATAATGTGGTGATGATCATATTTGAAATAAGAGTTAAATAAGGGCATCATATAACTTTGGTAACAATACGATGAATTGTTCAATTGCTGTTAGAAAACATTGCTTTTGAGAAAATATTGCTGTAGCAATGACATTGAACATTATATAGGACATAATCATACAGTGGGCTGACTTGTACATACTAATAAAGGAATACATTTAAACACATGCATTATTGTAAACACATGAGTAGTCTTATTAACTTAATTGGGACTATGTTTAAGTACAACCCTGAATCTAGGCCACAAAGAGCATAAGTCATAAGAACGGCCATGCTGGGTCAGACCAGTGATCCTTCTAGCCTAATATCCTGTCTTCTGAGAGTGGCCTATGCCAACTACTTCAGAGGGAATGAACAATGTAGGTAATCATCAATTGATCTGTCTCCCGTTACCCATTCTCAGCTTCTGGCAAACAAGATAAGGACACTTCAGAAAATAGTTTCCATCTCTACCCATCCTGGCTAATAGGCGTTGATGGATCTATCCTCCCATGAACATATCTACTTCTTTTTCTAACCTTGTTGTAGTCCTGGCTTTCAGAACATCCTCTGGCAAAGAATTCCACACATTGACTATGAGTTTTGTGAAGAAATTCTTCCTTTTGTTTGTTTTAAACCTGCCATCTGTTAATTTCACTTCTTGACTCCTAATTCTTGTGGTATGAAAAGGAGTAAATAACACTTCCTTATTTACTTTCTCCAGGCCCATCATGATTTCATAGACCCCCTCCCTCCTTAGTCGTCTCTTTTCCATCATCAGTTTCTGTGGTAACTTTCTATCATCAACTTCTCATCTTTTTGTATCTTTTAATGTGAAACTCATATTATGAAATTAGTTGAGAAACTATGCTTGTGGAATTATAACCATAGGATCACTTAGTTTCCTGAGTTCTATTGCCCTTCCCACCTGCCTCCCTCCACTGTTCTGCTGAGTGACCCGGGGAAATTCTGTGCCTCAATTTCCCCATCTCTAAAATGGGGATAAATGATACTGACCTTTGTTTAAAGCATTTTAAAATTTTCTGATGAAAAGCACTGTGAAAGAGATAAATGGTATTATTACTCAGTGGAAGTTTTGTGCATGTATAGACTGCTAGATCAAGCCTCATGCCTTTAACTCGTGCTGTCCTGCTTTCATATTGCAGCACATATGGTAACATTACATGTTGATTATAGAATGGTGAACATCTTTGTTTTTCCACAGCCTTAATCTGACCTGCCAACTGTTGAGGGGTATGTGTGTGGGTGGGTGTTTTGTTTATAAGGTGCTCTTTCTATAAAGATGTGCTAACAGGAAAGACTGTGAGGGTTTTTAAGAGCTCATTCATTCATTCATTCATTCATTCATTCATTCATTCATTCATTCATTCATTCATTCATTCATTATTGTTGTTTTTGAGATTGGAAATTCAGTGCTTGTTTGTCTTTGAAAAATTCTCTAGTGGAGAACTAGTAAGCCTGAACAAAAGCCTGAAAAGACAACTTTCTGAGAGGGCAAGTGATTTTTAATGACTATTTTAAAACTTTGTTGATACTTACTTAATTTCTGTAACAAAAAACAGGACTGTGTAGCACTTTAAAGACTAACAAGCTGGTTTAATAGGTGATGAGCTTTCGTGGGTCAGACCCACTTCCTCAGATCAGATAGTGGAAGAAAATTGTCACAACCATATATACCAAAGGATACAATTAAAAAAATGAACACACATGAAAAGGACAAATCAAATTTCAGAACAAAAGGGGGATGGAGGCGGGGGAGAAAGGGGAGGAGGTAAATGTCTGTGAGCTAATGATATTAGAGGTGATAATTGGGGAAGCTATCTTTGTAATGGGTAAGATAATTAGTGTCTTTATTCAAATTTGCATGTAAAGTGTCGAATTTAAGCATGAATGACAGTTCAGAGTGAAGTTTTAAAAGATCTTTGAAGCAGGATGCAGGCAATCAAGTCATTGAGACAATGTTCTTTCTGGTTGAAATGGAAAGAAACTGTTTTTTCTTTGTGATCTTGTCTGATATCTGTTTTGTGGGCATTGATCCTTTGGCGAAGTGTCTGAGACGTTTGTCCAGTGTACATAGCGGACGGACACTTTTGGCACATGATTGCATAAATTATATTTCTGAATGCACAGGAATATGTGTTCTTGATCTTATAACTCACTTGGTTGGGTCCAATAATGGTATCAGCAGAGTGAATATGTGGACAAAGCTGGCAACGGGGTTTGTTGCAAGGGAAGGTACCAGGGTTGGTATTAGTCTGGTATGTCCTGTGGTGGTTGGTAAGAATCATCTTGAGGTTAGGTGGTTGTCTATAGGAGACTATGGGTCTGTCTCCCAGAGCCTCTTTGAGTATGGTATCCTGTTCCAGTATAGGCTGTAGTTTATTGATAATGTGTTGGACAGGTTTAAGTTGGGGGCTGTAGATATAAGTGGTGTTCTATTGTTGGTTTTCTTGGGTCTGTCTTGAAGTAGTTGGTTTCTAAGTACTCTGCTGATACCATTATTGGACCCAAGCTCTCCCTATTCTGAGGCTCTCAGCACTAGTCCCCCCTCTTCCAGTGGTTGACAGTCCAAGCTATGAATCCCAAAGCAGGAAAGGCTCCAGTTTTCAGCCCTGCTGTGGTTCGGGGGCTCTAGCTATGAGCCTCTTGCGGAAATGACATCCAAGAGTAGAAGTAAGTAAGGCAGTGTCTACGAGGACACTGCATCACCGTAATTGCATCTACCTAAGTGCTAGTCCTCTTGTGGAGATACAGTTAAGTTGATGTAGCAGGGGACTTCCATTGGTAGGAGCTATATTTTAGTGTAGACGCTTACAGAGGTAGAGTAATGTAAGTTGTCTTATGTCAACCCAACTCTGTAGAGTAGAGTAGGCCTAGAAGAAACTCAATATTACTGTGTTAAAACAAGCATAAGGAAAAAATATTTTTGAAATGTAAGGGGGGGGAGACTTCTAAATACAAAAGCAAAGCATAACAATAAATCATTCATGCCCTTAAGATTTTTTAATTTTTTTGCAGGTTATCTTTAACAGTACTTTGCATTAGGTCACAATATTTACAGCCCTTTCTTAGATGAAGCTTCCATTTACATTAGTTAGATAAGATCTTAGAGTATTTTTTATCACGTTTTTGCTACAATGCATTTAAATTGATGTGTGTTTTATAAAAAGAAGTCAGTCCTGTTATGTCAGGGAAGGTATTACTTTTTCCTTACATTTACATAACTCTTAGAAGGGTTGCTTTAGCAACCTTTATTCAGTGATATTCTGAATATCCTTTTTAATCTTTCTTAAGTTGCATAACTTTGATTCAATATTTTTGAAGAGCCTGCTGTATTTATTTATTCAATCATACATTTGTGCTGAATAATACTCTCTTTTATATAATACTTCATTAAGTCCTTTTTCTTTAAATAGTTTCCATGCTTTGACAAAAATCTTAAATCAGTAAAAACAAGCACTGGAGATTTGTTTTCAAAATAACAATTATTTCATTGAGTACAAAATTTCTAAATCTCTAAAATATTGAACTGGCAAGTATTAAAATTACTTTACTTTATTTGGAGATTGATCAGAGACCTCAAATGTATAGCGGCTAAACTCCTGACTTTTCTTTAAAAGTATTTTTGCATGGAACTTTCTCCAGTATGATTTCCTAATCCAGCAATACAACATGTAAGTTTCAAAGTGTTCTAAAACACACAGAAATATTCAGGTAATCTTGAAATGTGGTATATGAATTGGGAGTATAGGATACAGTTTGAGAGAGAAATTTGGGTTTACTTAGACAAAAGGTTTCGGAGATTTTGCCTCTGAAGTGATCTGCTTTTATTTTTCAGGGTGCACCAAAAAGCGCATGTCTGAGCAGATAGCTATTTTCAAGACAATGCCATGTCAGAACACAAGGTGCTGATTTGGACTCAATGGGTTAAGGGTTTCCAGGATAAAGTCTGTCCCTTGAGTAACTTTTAATTTTCAAAGTGCTTAGAATCAGGCATGCAACATGGAAAACTGTGGGTAACTGAGAGAGGACATACTCTGCGTATGTCACAGTTGCTTAGTGGGAAACTGGACTAGGGAGCTCTGTGAGCTAGTGGACATGCTTGATTCATACCACAAAGACAGATTACTGATTTGGGGACCTGAAAATAGTAGATTCAATGCAACCAGTAGGCGCATAATACTGAGACAGGTGGAGAGCTGAGGTCAGGAGAATTGCTTAGGCTCATGCTCAGCTCTGCTCAGGCTCCCCATGGATGAATTCAGTAAAGAAGCTGAGTGAATAATCCGTGCACCAACTCAGATGATAGATTATGAGGAGTAGTACTGATATTCAGTGTCTCCCTTGTTGTTGGTTGACTCCTGTGATTTAGTGTATTCAGGTCGGTTCTGTAGATCCCGCCAAAAATTATGGGCAGTAGCCGCATAAAAATTTATTTTCTTTGGCCCTAAAACGCATCCAGTGTCTGATACCAAAAGCCAGTCTAAAATGCACTGATCTTTTGTGCCTTGATAGCAATACAGTGAAAGACTCCCCTTACCTATAAGGTAGTACCTCCATCTGATAGCTGATTTGCTGGAAGGAATGTCATAAACTGCCCCTTCAGGCCCACTTTATTAGAAAAACAAGGAAAATTCACATTAAAAAAACTTTACCATGGAGTTAAGATTTTACATGCCTAATGCATTCTAAAATGTGAAAGTTTAATTGCTCTGATAAATCACTTATAAGAAGGTTAGCTGATGCTAACCTCAGCGGTGAAAGTAACTTAAAATTTCTTACAGGTACTGTCATATTGAAGCCTGGGTCCCTGCCAGCTCTTTTGCTGCAGCTGAGCTAGCCCTTGCCAGTGTTGCACACCAGCATACTTTCGATTCTAATTAGCATTACAAGGCAAAACAAAACACAAATATTTGAAACTTTGGGATACCTGTATATCTTGGATTTGTTGTTAATTATGCTCTTTACATGTTAATTTTTAATATTTGTAATATTTATAACTGTACTTGACAGTCTTAACTGCAACTTAAATTCCAAAATTAAAAAAATCTTTAACCACCGTTAAGATCTTGTTTATAAAGCACAAACCTTATCTATAAAAAATAAAAATATATCTCAGAATATATTCCCTTTCTGCAAATAATGGTAGTTCATGTGGTGATGATGGTGGCAGTGGGAAGCATTAAGCCCAACTTTTATTTTTCCCCCTAAATGGAATACAGGCAGTCCCCGGGTTACATGGATCCGACTTACATCAGATCCCTACTTACAAACGGGGTGAGGCAACCCCGCACTAGCTGCTTCCCCCCAGCAGACCAGGGAGATGAGAAGCTAGCGTCCCCCCAAGCAGACCAGGGAGACGCGGAGCGGCTTTTCTCAGCAGACACCTCAGCTTGAGAATAAAGGAATGAGGGAAGTGAGGTGTGGGAGAATAAAACTGAGCTCTGGAGAAATGTTTGGCTAGAGTTTCCCCTACAATATGTACCAGTTCCGACTTACATACAAATTCAACTTAAGAACAAACCTACAGTCCCTATCTTGTACGTAACCCGGGGACTGCCTGTATCTAAGTCCCAGATTGCTGGAACCTTCTGACAATGATAATGTTATTTCTCTTTGCTCTCTTTTAGAATCATTGGATGAGCTGACCAGTTTGGTAGTAAAGCTATTTTCAGAAGTAGAGAACAAAGATGTCCCATTACCAGAATTTCCTGAACATCCTTTCCAAGAAGAACATCTTCGGGTAGGTTATGAGACTTTCTGGTATACTTTCACTGAAGAGTACAGACCTTAGTTCTGTTCTCCTACCTCTGTAGAAATATCATCATCATACACAATTGTACCACAACAATTACTACAGGTATTTATAGACAATACAGCTTAATCTAGCTAAAGTCATAGTTAAAATTGTGCATCTGAATGTTATTGAGAGAAATTGAGTAATGTGGATTCCAAGTGTGAGTTTGGGTGCTAAGGTTTGTGAGCCAAGATTACTATGATTGTGAATGCTGGGTTAATTTATTATTTGGCTCATGAATTTTTAACAGTTGTGTTGATAAGAAATGCACATAAGTAACTTTAATCTAAGTAAATGTGTGTGGAGGGGTGTTTGGTGTGTTTGAAGTGAAAAGGTGAAATACTGGAATCAGTAAAATATTTTATTTTTACTTCTAGCAACTTTACAAAGTGGTACCTATTAAGGATATTAGAAATCTTTATGTCACGTTTCCAATACCAGACCTTCAGAAATACTATAAATCAAACCCTGGTCACTACCTTGGTCATCTCATTGGACATGAAGGTCCAGGAAGTCTTTTATCAGAACTCAAAGCTAAAGGTAAGTCCACTGTTAAAAGTAGTGCATTATAGATGCCATGAAGCCTTGGAGCAATATGTCACTTCAGGTTGATTAATGAAAATTAAAAGCTTAAATATCAAAAATAGAAATAAATTAAAATCTGAATTCTAAGGCATTTCTTAGTTATTCTTTTTACTCTGTTTGGTTACACCTCTCCCCCAGACTAGAATCCTCTCCTGCACCCCGTACCCCCTCCCTGACCCTATACCCCTATCCACTGACCCAGCTCTCACAACCTCCTCTGTCCAAACTTCCGCTCAGATCTCACACCGTCTCTTGCACTCTATTTCCTTACCCTGTGCACCCGTCTGCGCCTAACCTCCACCCTAGACCCTGGACGCCCTCCACAGAAAAGCATGTCCCTTGACCACTTTCCAAAATCTTGGAGTGGCCTCCCACCAAAAATTATTGCCCACCCCGAATTTAATCCTTCTTTTAACTTGTCTGTGTAATGGGTACTTTGCATATAAGTTACTTGATACAAATGTTTTATCAATGTGTGTATATAAATTACCAGTACCAAAAACATTTAGAGAAACAGCATAAATCAACACACACTTTTTTTTTCCCAATATATTTTCCTCTTGATTTCTTAGGCTGGGTAAATACTCTGGTTGGAGGACAGAAAGAAGGTGCTAGAGGTTTCATGTTCTTCATCATTAATGTGGACCTGACAGAGGAAGGGCTTTGTAAGTGAAGAGCTGTTTTTTAATCTCCTCTATTAGAAAACCTTTATTATCTTATCCAGAATGTCTAAGCAGATGAATAACTTACATTTCTGTACACTGACGCTGCCCTCTTAATAAGTTAACAAGCATGTTTATACAGAGTAAGAAATCAACCGTAAATGAATGTATTAAGTAAGATCATTTCATAAAACAAATGTTTGATATTAATTTCTCCCCAAATAGCACAAGCTCTTATATTGTACATGCTGGATGGTTCAGTGGATGGTTCAATCTGTATTGAAATACTAAAGTTTATATGCACAGAGAAAAATTAACAGGCTCATCGCACTATTTAAAAAATAAAGCTTTGGGTCAAAAAATTACTTAAACACATACCTCATTTCAAGCATATAAAATTATAGTTGATTTCTAGTTGATATCTGCTCTGGGACTGTGCATGTGCTTAAATATCTTGTTGAATCAAGTCCTACTTAACCAACGTTGAAAACTTTTCATAATTTTTAAAATTATTTTTAGTAGGAAGAAAATTTTATTTTTTTCCAAGATGCAGAATATAAAAGTCTTTTAAAATGTGTAATCTTTGTTTTTCAGTACATGTTGAAGATATAATTTTGCACATGTTCCAGTATATTCAAAAACTACGTACAGAAGGACCTCAAGAATGGGTTTTTCAAGAGTGCAAGGTATAGTATTTTTACATTATAGTGGCAACTCTCTATTAATCTGTTTTTATTGATAAAATTTGGATGTTAGAGAATCAAATTCCATGGCTGTCCAACTCCTTTAAGAATTTCTTCTGTAATTTTACAGAAGCAGTTTGTATGACTATAACATTTATTAAAAACTGAAGCAGAGATCTATGCTTTAAATACACCAGTATTTTCAATATAAAAGGCTAACAGAATGCTATTTCTTAGCCAAGAGAGTAGTCTAGGCAGGGGCGGCCCTAGACTAGCTGCCAGCAACTGGCGCCCTAGGCGAACCAGGCAATCGGTGCCCCCCCTCCAAACCCCTCAATGATATTGCGGCACCATTTAGCGCCCCATTTAACTTGGTGCCATAAGCAACCGCCTAGTTCGCCTATATGGGCGGGCCGCCCCTGAGTCTAGGTCGTTATCCTACCTTTGTGGCTGCACAGAGGTCCTAGGAGCAGTATTATATTCTCCTTTTAATGCCCTTGCCTAGCCTTCCATCTCCATTACAGGTGTGGGAGGGAAACAGGAACTGCACATCTGCAACAGTTGGGTAGTAGGTGGGGAATGGAAGGGACTTCTGCTCCACCCTTCTTCCCTATGCCACAATTAACATAATTCTGTTGGCAGAGGCATATAGAGGGTTTGTATTATTCATTATCTTCTGTAGCAATGGAGAGATTATTTGTTCTAGACAGTTTGAGTGTTTAACATGTGCCCATAGGAGTAAGAAATTGATGTAAAGTTATTGTTTAAGTTCCAAGAGCTGCAAAACACCCATGTGTAGATCAGGGGAGGATTTAAGGAGAGAGGAGCCCCAGAGCTGGCCCAAGAGCAGATCCTTCCCAGTCCGCTCTCATAGGGAGTGAGAAACCTGTGATCTTGACACCTTTTTGTCCTTTGTCCTGAGCTGCTTTTTGAAACAGTTAAATGAAATAGCTGATATCACTAGACTACTGTCTAAAGAAATAGTCACCTAGTGATATAAAATCACAGGATAGGTTCTGTTACTGGATGAGAGATGTTTTATTGAATATGATAGTGAACAAGAAAGGATAATCCATTGATTCATCTAGTGGTTTAAATGGTAAACAAATTACAGGCTTTTGATCAAATGTCCAGTCTTATTTTCAGTTATTTGATTAAATGACTTGTTTGAGTGTAAAATATATTAACTAAACATTAGGGATGTAAAAAATCCCATTTAATTGGGTAACTAGTTAAACTGCTCCAGCCCCCACCAGTTAACTTTAACTGGTAAGCCTTATCTGTTAAGATGAGGTTTACTGGTTAAGTGGTTAAACCTTCAAATCTCTAGTCAACACTTATTAGTCTAATAACTATGAAAATGGCTTTCCCATGTGTCAAGGCTGTTCCTCACTCTGACGCTTAAGAGTACAGAAGGTAGAGGCCTGCAAGAGACTTGAAAATAAGTTGCCACTAAAAGCTTCTGTTTTAAAACTCTGATTCCCTGTGCTTGAATGGTACACTGCCATTACCCAAATGCAAAAACCCCTTTGAAAACTGAGGAAGAGGCTGTGATGGAGTGAGGTCACAGAAGACCCCTGGGAGTGATTCCCAGGGTGCTGACAAGGCCACTGCCACCCTCGTTTTTGCTCTCTGTGTGGCTTCTCACCACCCTGTCCTGCTAAGCCAGCTCCCTGGTCTCCCCCAGCCAAGGTACAAAACTGAGAATCATGCCCTCCTTCTCTTTCCCCCTCCCCCCCTGGAGAATCAATGCAGACACTGAATCTCTTCAGGTCCAATGAAAATAAAGTTTTGGGCCCAGCTTCCTGGGATACCACTCCCCAAATGGGATCAAAACCCCAAATGATTTATTTAGGTAAGCCTCCTTTTAGCAACGAAAGGGGGAATGTACACACTGATTTCTTATCAATAAACTAGGCAAATACAACTTAGATGGGGCTACTATAAGGTGGATGCATAACTAGCTGGATAACTGTTCTGAGAGAGTAGTTATTAACAGTTCACAATCCTGCTAGAAGGGCATAAGTGAGGTTCCGCAGGGCTCTCTTTGGGGCTGGTTCTGTTCAATATCTTCATCAACGACTTAGATACTGGCATAAAGGGAACACTTATTAAGTTTGTAGATTATGCTAAGCTGGGAGGGGCTGCAGCTGCTTTGGAGGATAGGGTCATAATTCAAAATGATGTAGACAAACTGGAAAAATGGTCTGAGCTAAATAGGATGAAGTTTAATAAGGACAAAAGCCAAGTACTCCACTTAGGAAGGAACAGTCAGTTTCACACATACAGAATGGGATACCACTGTCTAGGAAAGAGTACTGCAGAAAGGGATCTAGGAGTCATAATGGACCACAAACTCAACGTGTCAACAGTGTGACGCAGTTGCAAAAAATGCAAACATGATTCTGGGATGCATTAACAGGAGTGTTGTGAGCAAGACAGGAGAAGTCATTCTTCCACTCTACTCTGCACTGGTTAGGCCTCAGTTGGAGTATTGTGACCAGTTCTGGGCACCACATTCCAAGAAAGATGTGGAGGAATTGGAGAAGGTCCAGAAAAGAGCAACAAGAATGATTAAAGGTCTAGAAAACATGACCTATGAATGAAGACTGAAAGAATTTAGCTTGTTTAGTTTGGAAAAGAGAAGACTAAGAAGGGATATGTAGTGGTTTTTAGGTATCAAAAAAGGTGTCACATGGAGGAGGGAGAAAAATTGTTCTCTTTGGCCTCTGAGGATAGGACAAGAAGTAATGGGCTTAAACTGCAACAAGGGAAGTTTAGGTTGGACATTAGGAAAAACTTCCTAACTGTCAGCGTGATTAAACACTGGAATAAGTTTCCTAGGGAGGTTGTGGAATCTCCATCTCTGGAGATATTTAAGAGCAGGTTGGTTAGACATTTATCAGGGATGGTCTATACGGTACATGCGGGCAGGGGACTAGACTGGATGACCTCTTGAGTACCTTCCAGTTCTAGTGTTTTATGATTATATGATTGCTCCCCCAGGTAATAATTATTTACACTGCGTTTCATAAAAAATAAAAGTGATTTTATTAAGTACAAGCAGTAGGATTTAAGTGGTAATAAGTGAGAACAAGCAGAGCAAAATAGATTGCAAACTCAAAATAACAGAAAATGCTTAGCTACTTCTACACTAAAACTTCAGTACAAACTTATTACAAACTTACTTACCAACTCACCCTAAAACTGTTTCTTTCCTGTCCAAGCTTTCCAAACCAGGGAAGTCTCCTTTTCTCTGAGGTCTCTGGTTCCTTCCCTTGGGTGTGCCACACCTGTCAGACAAAAATCAAACATTCCTACTTTCCTATTGTTTTTAAAAAATATCCTTTTTGCATTGCAAGTCACTTGGCCCATCCCTACCAACCACTGCTAAAACTTAAGCACAAAAGGCTTTTTGCATATGATTGCTCAGACATTGAGGCCTCACAGACTTGAAATCACCCTTGATGGCTTTCATTTACGCATTTAAAAACCATACACCATTCCATACTCCATATGTCTAACTTTACACACAAGAATGATATGTACACCAAAATAAGATAAACAGATCCAGCGGATTGTGACATGAAGATTGATAGGTTCCATGAGATAATTTGCCCAAAGCATCTTTGAGTTATGTATATTTATGTCCATAAGTTCATTTCATAAAGCATGGGGGGGGGGGGCATATGTCATAGGTGCATCTCGGAATTTCTTGTTGTGGGATACCACCATGAAGCTCTTTAATCCTCTCTCTGGAGAGAATTTAAAAGAAACCCAACAATCTGTAATTTCTTAATAGCCTTGCAGTCTTAGGCACGTGCACACAGAACCTCCTGCATTATGGGACACAATAATCAGATCATGGTCTTAAAAAGGTGTTTTGTACGATCAAAACAAGAAAATATACTTGGTAAAAGATACTTGGTTGCTAGATGTTACAGAGCAACTGAAAAAAAGAAAGATTAAAAACACAAAGAATTGCTTCTCTGGAATTCGGTTTAAAAGTTACAAAAATATATGGGCTTAGCACAGAGAAGTGCAACAAACCCAAAAATAATGAAAATGACCTGATTGCGTCTGACTAACCATTCCCTGTTCTAGATATTCCTTGTCTTGTTTCCTGTCTGAATCCATATATTCCAGCTCTGCTCCCGTCACACAAAGACACCAGCAGAAAGGTCCTGCTTCCAATTCAAAAAACTCACACTCTGTTTCCATTAGCTCTCCTAGCTTCCTTCCAACATTTCCGGATTCCTTAGCATTCCTGAAGACTCTTTAGGATCCACTATCTGTGGATTTTAGCCCTTACGGGCAGTTTAGTAAACTGAATGGCTGGGATGTCCAGAAAAGTAGTGCTCCTCCCATTCATCACACCATCCATAATAAGCTTAAATTTTTTTTTTTAGGATCTAAATGCTGTGGCTTTCAGATTTAAAGATAAAGAACGACCACGAGGTTATACGTCGAAGCTTGCAGGGATTTTGCATGTAAGTAAAGCATTTGTATTTTGGGCAATATCTCAATGGAAAGAAATGTTACTATTCTTCTACAAGCAATGTATTCCACACATGGGGTATGTATGTGTGTCATGCACTGGTGTCTGGAATCTTTTTACAAGCAGTGTCACTTAGCCCTCACATGTGTAGTTCTCCTTGTGCTCTGAACCAAGAGCATTAGAGGCAGAGAGGACAGATGCCTCTCCACTTTCTTCGTTCCACTGCAGGATGTAAGTTGTAATCTTTGGTGTCCTTAGCTCCTTTCTGCTGAATCACAGCTTTAAGTATATTGGATATAGTTAATTTTTAGACGTTTAGTACCAGTGCCGAACCAGAGAATTTGCCAAACCACAGAAGGGCAACATTGTCTAGCGGCATTACCAACACTTCCACTGCTTACTGGGCTATTAGAAGACATAAATAAACAGCACAGAACACTGAGTGCCAGGACTGGTAGCTGTAAACAAATTTTTATGGGATCTAGAGAGATTCAACCTGTAGTTTATATGGTATAGTATTGTATAATTAGTATTTTACCTCCTTTCTTTTCCACCTGGGGAATACAATCTGTCCATTCCTACCAAAAAAGCAAAATTGTATTTCCTGCCCTTACTGTTTTGTCTGTGAGCAGCAAACATCAACATTGCCTCTGCTGCATAGGCAAGAATCACATCTTTGCCAAGCGCATCTGACACACTTCTCTTCTCAGTTGAAATTGAACCAGAGACTTAGAAAATATCCGGTGGAGAAGGCAATGAGATCCCACTCAGATCTGAGCTGGTGGACCCCAACCCATCCCTTGCACACACACATCAGTCTCAGCAAGTGAGCAGGAGCATGTTCTGAACATGAGCGTGGAACCACAGGTGAAGAATTTTAAGCCTAAGGAAAAGACTTCCCAGGAGAAAAGGCTTCCCAGAAGGGGCGCACACTCAGACAGAGAAACAAATCAATCGTCTTTGTCAGAAACTGCTCTGAAGAGAGAGGATTCCTTTCTGATCCCATTGAAGTCAGAAGTGCTTGGGTGCAGGGGCACTAAGAATTTGAGCCTGAGAAAATCATCTTGTTAGGAAAAGATGGCAGACGAGGATATACAGATCTAGTGGTTCAGATGGCAACGACTCAGGATAAACTGCTTCTAGTGCTCCCATCCTGTTTTAGAGTCAGTGTTGTACCAATATCAACAGAGCCCTGGATGGATCTGACTTATGCCAGAGAAAGAGACCATCCCAAGAATGCAGAATCATTCTCCCATCTCACCTGCTGTGCTTGAGGTGCAGCCATCAGTACCATTGGTTCCACTGATCCAGCCTACTCACCTGTTGAATTGGAGGTCCCATGAGAGTCTCTATGGCACAGGGTAGATGCAGCTTCAAAAGCCTAGATAGAAGAGCAGGATTTCAGACTTTGACCAGACATGATCGGCCCAGAGACATTTTATACCCTATACCACTGGATGCTTTACCCTACTGACTGTGTTCTTAGACTGGGGACACAACGCTTACTCTCTAAGTCTTGCAGCTGCTCAAGAGTCAGTCAGGTTTTGTACACTTGTTTAGCAGAGCATGCACATCAGGCAGCAAGTGTTAAGGTGCTCCTCCCCTCCACCCCCCACTGCTCAGTAACTGTTGCTCCTGCCTTGGATCCCCTGGCCAGTTGCTCCGAAGATCTTCTTGCTTGCTGTGGAGAGGAGAGGAGTCGCTGATATCTCCCTACCCATGTATCCCATCTCGATAGAGCAGGGCGAGCAGTGCTCAGGAGCAGGATGGAGCTGCTGGCAGCTGCTGGTGAGTGCCTTAAAGAGAGAGTGCACGATCTCTTATAGACTTCGCCAGCAGCCAGCACATGCATGCACACATATATGCTTGCTCTCTCTCTCTCTCTCTCTCTCACCTCCCATCACATGCTTCTTCTTGTTACGTATTGATATTTCCTGCATTGTACATTGTATTTTCTATCATTTTATTCTTTCAAGGTGCTGTTGTGTTTTTTTGACTGGTCTATGCATTTTATAATTTTATTTCTCTCTTGCTTCAATTTAATTCTTTGAGTAGTGAATCTTAAAATGCCTAATCTGTTCTTGCTGGAGTAATTATCTTTGATAACTTTTTAAAAAAATACATAATGTATATAGGTTTTTTGTTTCTATTGATAGCACACATCTGAATATTACCTTGATATTGGTGCACTGTAACAAAATTCATTCTGCACATGAATGGAAAAAGAGGGAACATTGCCTACTGTTTCTTTTGAGAACTGTGGGAGTTTTACTCTATGTGGTCAGGATTGGTGCATGAACTCTTTGTTGTCACCCAGTCATTCGTGCCCACCCTCTTCACAGTATTCAGAGGAAGGTGAACCAGATCCACCAGTTCTGAGGGTTACAGGAATGATTTCATTGTCTTCACTGGATAAGGCAGTTTCTCCCTCTTCTCTGTCTCTGCCAGATGACTTTAGGTAATATCACGAGCTAATGCAGATGGTGACAACAGAGCTACAGATTCAGCTTGAGGAAGCCCAGGAGCCACAGCACAGATTGTTGCACATCCTATAGTCTTCCAGTCCTGGTCCAGTGGCCCTTCCCATCAACTCCTGCACCCCCACACCCTCAGTCTTCTGCCACAACACTTCTGCACTATCCACACATCGCAAATCTGTGTCCTGAGCCCATCATACTTCCAACCTCCCTGAGCCCCTCATATACGCCAACCCAAACTCCTGCATCCTCACATCCACAAGCCTGTGGCTTGCTCAGTACCCCAACCCTCCACCTGAGCCCAACACTCCCCAGCCTGGAGCCCCCTCCCCGAGCCAGCATCTCCTTCTCCACCTCCTCCTGCATCCAAATTCCCTCCCAGAGTTTGCACCTCTCACCCCTTCCCACACCCAAATCCCTCTTTCCCACCCCAGAGCCCACATATACTGTCTCGACCCATTGAGGGTCTGGTTAGACTTCAGGAGTTTTTCCGGGATTCCAGAGGTATCCCAGAAAAACTCTTGCGCATCCAGGGACGCGTTTGTTCTTCCGCTTTTTTTAGCGGAAGAACAAACGTGCTCTTTTGGTAACCCCTGTATTCTTCATTCCATAAGGAATAAAGGGGCTTCCAAAAGAAGGACTTTTTTTGACATTTGGCTCAGTGTAGACAGGCCAAATGTTGGAAAAACCTCTTCCTACAGAAGAATTGGGAAAAAAAAGCGGCAGTGTAGCTGTACCCTGAGAGTGTATAAGGGCTAGGGATAGCAAGTGTTGGGGAGGAGGAGAACAGAGAGGGTGGGGCTTCATGGAAGGGGTGGGATCTTGGTGGAAGGATGGGGCAGTAGATCTTGGCTTGTTCTGACATTTAAAAAGTGATCATGGGCATAAAAAGGTTGGAGACCACTGCTCTAGAGAAGTTGAGAGTACCACCCAAGAGCTATCCTTTCCTACAATCAGTCTATTCCAGAAGAAGACAGATTAATTTTTTCATTGACTTGAGGACAACACTTCACTTGCTGAACATCTATACTTCCACCCCGCAAGAGAGAACATCATAGACAGGTATAGGGTAAGATTAATTTATCACTAACATCTTTGGGAGCCACCATTTAAGAGACAGAATGTTTATAGATGTAGGAACCAAGCCTCTGCAACATCCACCACCACATCATGTTCTAAGCCCTCCCACCTCAAGGAAAAGGTTTCTTTTGATGGGGCAATTGAGATCCTTGTCCTCATATTGATGCCTCTTCTTTCCCCGCCTCAGATTTTTGGAGTCCATGTCTTACTCAATTTGACAACAACTGGAGGACCCTAATGACATGAAAGATACATGTTTTCACAGATACTCATCCAGTCCATAGGAGATTCCTTGAGTTCCTCATCGGTCAAGATGGAGAATGGGACCTTTTTGCATTCAAACAAACAGGAAACATCCTTGATACTGCTCCAGAACAGCCCAAGAGAGAGAGACTTGATTAGAGATGCCCTTCTGATATAATGGAAAGATCCTTCCTATTCTATTAATACCATAAACTTTATGGAAGATTCCTCGTGACAGAGCTCAAGTCATCCTTATTTCATCCAACTGGCCAAGACAGTTCTGGTTTTACTGACCTACTGAAGTTTTTAGCTCAAGTCACCTGTGAACACCATTCCTCTTTTGCTGGATCTTCTACTACAACACGGGCAAGTTCAGGCACCCCAATCTGGGACCACTGCAACTCAGACCCTGGTATTTGGATAGCTGTCAAAAATTGAGCACCCTTGTTTCAGTAGGATGCAGTCCATTCTTAATTAAAGCAGAAAAGACTCTATAAGGAGCTGTTACTCAGAAAAACATTTATTTATTCTCTTGGGTTTAGTCGTGCCACTTAATGCAGAATCCTTTGTGTCCTAGAATATCTACATACCCCTAAAGTCTTCAGATCTTACACTCAGTTCTCTACGAGTGCATTTACAAGCAATCAATGCATTTCACTCTCCAGTGGATAATCATATGATCTTCACTCATCCTATCACAAATACATTTCTGAAGGGTCCCCTCAGATCATTCCCACGTTTGGTGAAGTTCACACCTTAGTGGGTCTCAGTTTTGTTCTATCTTTCACTAAACCTTCCTTTGAGCTTCTAGCCACGTGCCTTGTGGCTTATATGAAGGTTGCTTTTCTAATAGCCATATCAGTTAGGTGACTCAGTGAGTGGAGGGAGGAGCATTCATGGCAGATCTGCCATATACTACTGCCTATAAAGGAAAGGTGTCATGTCTCTATCCTGGATTTGTCCTTAAAGTAGTTTCCAAGTTTCATGAGTCAGGCCATTCGTTTACCAGTATTTTTCCTAAACTACGTCTTAGATGAAGAGAGAGGGCTGCATTCACTGAACATCTGAAAGGCTTCGGCCTTTTATCTACAAAGGACATTAGAGATACATCTAAACTATTCCTTTCAGTAGCAAAGAGATCTGGAGATTCAGCTATATTGACACATAGACTTTGAAAATGCATCTCTAGTTGTATTGTTCTTTGCTACCAACTAGCTTGCATTCCCCCTGCAGAAGAGAAGAGGGCTCATTTCATCAGAGGGCAAGCAGCGTTGACTGTATCCCTAAAAGTGGCCATGTAAATAAAGCCCTGTATGTATCTTCACAAAACAGTCTGGTCCAGTCTTTCACTCTGGATATAGCTGTGGGGACAATAGTATTACAGTCAGTTATCTTCTGCATCATTGCAACAAATACCTACTAAAGTCTGCTTATTAAGTTCCCGTATGTAAAATATATATAGAGGCCATCAGTCAAAGAAGAAATGGAGTTTATTTACCTGTGACTGCAGGTTCTTCAAGATTCATGATCCTTATCTGTATTCCACTATTCATTCTCCATCCCTTGTGCTATGGATTGTTTGGACAGCAGTAAGAGCAGGAAATGGAGTGACATTAGCCCACTCCATTCTTATGTCCTTTGTGGCAGGTGCGTGGGTCAATGGGTATAGCTTATAGAAAGTAAATAAATAAATCTGGACTCAGGCACGTCGTGCACGTGTGTACCCATGTATAGAATACATATAGGGACATCTCGAACGTTGAGTATCAAGTAAGTAACTTCCATATTTTAATTTTTAGAATTGCACTGCATAAAAACCTATAATAGATATTTGAAAAAGTCTAGAATTTGTAAAAGAAACATTTTTGCTATAATGACTGCCATAAGTAACAAATCAAGAGATAAGAATTTCTTCTGGCTTGGTAGAACTGATTATTCAGTTTTGGGCTGGCCATATGATTTGTCTCTTAAGAGGCCTGAAACTTGTGAATTTGTGAAATCTTGTGAATTTCCTCACTGTGCACTTTCCTGATAGTTCTATTGTGCAGTATTAAAGAAAAAGAGGTCTATAATGAACCAGAATACAATTTTTAAACTTTTTTAAAAGATGACAATATTAAGAATTATATGCAGGAGACATTTTCTGTTAAAGGAATATTTTTAAAAAATCACCTATTCTAACACCTTAGATGATTAAAAACAGAAATGCATTTTTTCAATCTAGTTGATTTTTACCAGTTAAGATATTTTTTACTTTCTGCAATTTACTTAATTTCATTTCTATTTTTACCAATGAATAAAACCCAGTTCTAGCTGTTTTTTATACTGTAGATAGCTGAATATTGGCTTCCAGAGGGAAAGTATAAATCCAAACCAAGAGTATGTTCCGATTACATTTTGATTCTTTTTTAATCAAACACTTATCAATATGTTTGCAAAAAATCTAGTAGTAATAGGCAAACTTTTTCATAAGACATCTAAACTTAGCTCAGTGTCCTTTTTCAAAAATGGTATTTCTGTGTATTGAGATTTACAGTAAACTTCCGATAATCCGGCACCTTTAGGACCCAGGAGGTGCCGGATTATCAGATATGCCGTACTATCAGAAGGGAGGACTATGAGGGGTCTGGGGCTGAATCGGGGATGCCTGCAGCAGAGCAGCTGGAGTGCTGCTGGGTTGGTCCTGTAGCGCCAACCTTTGGCGCTGTGATACCAACCCGATAGCACCCCAGCTGCTCTTGGGGATGCCTGGGGCAGAGCAGCTGGGGTGCTGCCAGGTTGGTCCCGCAGCGCCGCTCCTTGGCTCTGCAGGGACCAACGTGGCAGCACCCCAGCTGCTCTGCCCCAGGTGTCCCCAAGTCAGCCGTTGCTGATACTGATCAGTGGCTGACTCCAGGAAGCCCAAGCCAGAGCTGCTCTGCCTCGGGCTTCCTGGAGTCAGCCGCTGCTCAGTTTCAGCAGCTGCTGAATCAGGGACAGCTGGGGGGCTGCCGGGTTGGTCCCGCCGCCCCGAGGGGCAGCGCTACAGGACCTACCTGGCAGCACTCCAGCTGCTCTGCCCCCCGCTTCCCCGATTCAGCCGCTGGTCAGTTTTAGCAGCTGCTGAATCGGGGAAGCTGGGGGCAGAGCAGCTCCAATGGTCCGGCTACCCGGAGCACTTCTGGGTTCCTGATGGTGCCGGACCATCAGATGCCAGACCATCGGACTTTTACTGTACTATAGACAGACCAATTAAGGCAATTCTTTTCAGGGATATCATCTCTGGCAGTGGCCAATATAAATGCATAAACCCCCATTGGTACTGATTTGAGAAACTGTAGGGATTAATTATTTTAATAATAGGTGTATAATGATTATACATATTGGGTCATTGCTAGGAGTACTCCAGAGACAAAGGTTTAACCTGAGTACCAGTTTTTTTCTTTTGCTGTCTTTTTAATTGTAAATATTAAGTTTGATTCTGCCTATGACTAGCCACAAACTAGTGAAATATTACATTTTTGTTTACTTGCCACTGGTGAATAATATGGTCTGAAACTGAAAGATTGACTCAAACCAATCTGATCAGTATACTTTAGTTACTCTGCTGTCCTCTGGTGTTTCAAGGTAATATCTATTTAGCATAACTCAAGAGGAGGTCATCTTGTAAAATAAACTGTACATTAATATTTTGTTTGGTTAAAAGTAATTACATGTTTATCAAATGGAGATGCAGAGCTTTGTATTTATTTAGGAAAATAGAACTTTGAGAGAGTAAATTTTGGACTAGTCTAGCCCATTGTAAATAAAGTTTTACTGCCAGGTTGTTTCCTATTTGTCCTTCTTTGGGTATGATGTCTTCTAAGGCAATGGTTTTCAACCTTTTTTTAATTTATTGGCCTATAACAGATTTCAAATGGAGGTGCGGACTCCTTTGGAAATCTTAAACATAGTCTGTGGACCCCAACTTAAAAACCACTTTTCTATGATAATGACAAGCTTTTGTGGACCCCTTAGATGAAGTCTGTGGATTCCCAGGAGTCCATGGACCACAGGTTGAAAACTGCTGTGAGAGTTGTTTTCTAATTCAGGGTATCTCAGCTCATGCATTAGCTCACCAGATTGTTTTAAAAGGCCACATAGTAGTTCCTGCAGCCTGTCCCATGCAGCAGGCAGGACTTGGTTCTCCAGTCTGGGTATTGTAACCTGTAGGGTTGAAGTGCCACTCAGGTTTAGCGCAACTGCACCTCTGTCATGATGATTGGGGACTGCTTGGGCCAAATTTGAATGAATGATATTGTGAGCCCATGCACCAGGTCACAAAACCACTTCCACAAATTTGGCCCAGCTGATCTCCTGTTAATAGCATGGAGCCAAACCTAAATAATTCAAGTTTTTTTTCCCCCCACGGGACAAAATAAAGGTTGCACCAAAATCTGACATTTCATACCTTTTGAATATTTTACTCTGAATCCATAAATCTGACATTTCATACCTTTCGAATATTTTACTCTGAAGCCTAAAATAGATTAGGGTTTAGTATGTAATTTTATTATGAAAGCCAGATTCTATTCATTCTATTCATCTCAAAAACTCAATATATGATTTTTCCAGATAAGCAGTCTTGCTCTCATACATCAATATACATATAACTCTCCAAATATAGTCAGTAAAGCTAGTTGTGCTTCAGGTACAGGAGGAGGAGAGACAGTCAAATGATATTTTCATATATAGCACCCAGATATTATGGTTCTTAGAACCATACAAACACTTGTATAGATGGAAATGCAATGTATACTATGTATCTGAGACAGAAGTCTGATGTGCTATTTTATACTTTCAAGCTTTGGGCCCCTTGAAGCAGAAAATGTGCAAGAATGGGGGCCAAGTCCTTTGCAAATCTTGCTCCTCTGAAAAGGCTCAGCACAAGCAGCATCAGAAATTGAGCAGGTCCAGCTTGACAGACAGACCTATAGTCAAGATATCTAGAAGATGTACTGATTTCAGTTTCTCCTTCATAAGTTTTCCATCATTAATCTTTCTTTTTTTCAGTTGCTCTGTAACATCTAGCAACCAAGTATCTTTTACCAAGTATATTTTCTTGTTTTGATCATACAAAACACCTTTTTAAGACCATGATCTAATTATTGTGTCCCATAATGCAGGAGGTTCTGTGTGCACGTGCCTAAGACTGCAAGGCTATTAAGAAATTACAGATTGTTGGGTTTCTTTTAAACTCTGTTACTTTGAAACTAACGTACTTGGTAGTGTGGATGCTCTGCTTGTTATTTCAAAATAAAGGAGTTATTTCAAATTAACTACTTAGTGTGTAGATCCAGGGCTACTATTTACTGCTCTTAACTTTAAAAACATCCTCCAGGGGTCACTATTTTACCATATTATTTTTACTTAGTTTTATATTAATAACTACTATAGTTAGGGATGTTTCTTTATATTGTTACGGTATAATATATACAGAACCTAACATAAAAATTCTCTTTGCAATAATTACTCTTGAATTCGGTTTTTTAAATGAATGTGTTATAAGCCTTTTTTGCTTTAAAATGTTTTCTAGTTGAAAAATATGACTTACTCTTATTTTATTATTTTTGTTATTTTTAGTATTATCCCATAGAAGAAGTGCTTGCTGCTGAATATTTACTTGAAGAATTTAGGCCTGATTTAATAGAGATGGTGCTGGATAAATTGAGGCCACAAAATGTTAGGTAAGTAAAGTTTAAAATATAACTTAATATTCTGTGATGAGAGAGAATTACTGTAACCGTAATAAAAAACATTATGGTGCCTACTACCATTTGTAATGTAAAAATCATTACAGGAGAGCCTGGTAGCATTACTGTTATAAATGTCCCCATTGCAAGATTCTGTTTACAGTCACTTATAATGTTGTGATACTTAAACTATTTGGACTATAATTTTCCATGTTTGATGGTTATCTCAGTCTGATTTTTTTTTTTTTTTTTAATTCAACTAAAATTATTCAGACTTTTCCAGGATCAAGGCTAGTGAAAAACATTGCCTTGCCCAAGTAAAAATAAAGATCTTTTTTTTTTTAAATGTTTAGGCTACTCTGTGCTCTTGATCAGGCATTTGAATTTTGATAGGAGAGTGGCCTTTGATTTAAGGATGAATTTTCTGCAGTTCTCATGAAAACTCAGCAACATTTTTCTGAGTTATGAGCTTTTGAATAATCTTGGTTTGAATATGCTCAATAGAGACTTCTTCAAATTTAGCAGATTAAAATCTCCAAAGATTCCATTCTCGCTAAACATGCCACAGCCCCTCACAGAGCCAGTGTATGACTGGACTGCTCATGTGCCACCCACACAGAATAACTAAGCATGCCCAGCTTTCCCTGTAATTTGCTGTTTTACCTACCACTTACAGCACCGTTTCATATTTCTCAATAACGCTTCTGGGAAAATGTATAAGCAATGCAACTATCTCCTCCTTGTTTCTTTGTCAGATTCCTTTCTTACTATTTTTATTTGCATTACTACAGCACCTACGATCCTTTCTTCTTGACTATATTGTGCTAGATGTACTTAAAACACAGAACAAAAATATAGTCTGTGTCCTCAAGGAGCTTATAATCCAAGGCTACATCTACACAGCTTCCCTCTTCCGCAAAAGCCTATGCAAATGAAGTGTGGATTAGCATATTGCCGCACTTCATTTGCATAAATAATTAGGAGCCGTTTTTGTACAAGAGCCATTCTTCCTGAAAAAATGAGGAAGAACGGCTGTTGTGCAAGAGGGGGCTTTTTGTGCAAAAAGGCGCTGTGTAGACGGTGCCTTTTTTTGGAAAAAAACCTCTTGTGCAAAACCAGCTCCTAATTACTTATGCAAATGAAGTGCGGCAATATGCTACGTGAGTCAACAGTGTGACGCTGTTGCAAAAAAAGGTAAACGTGATTCTGGGATGTGTTAACAGTATTGTGAGCAAGACACGAGAAGTCATTCTTCCGTTCTGCTGTGTACTTATCAGACCTCAATTAGAGTATTGTGTCCAGAGAAGAACAAGAAAAATGATTAAAGGTCTAGAAATTATGACCTATGAGGGAAGATTGAAAGAATTGGGCTTGTTTAATTTAAAAAAGAGAAGACTCAGAGGGGATATTAAAGTGATTTTCAAATCATGGGTCTTATAAGGAGGAGAGAGAAAAATTGTTCTCCTTGGCCTCTGATGACAGGACTAAGATGCAATGGGCTTAAATTGCCACAAGGAAGGTTTAGATTGGATGTTAGGGAAAAGTTCCTACCTGTCAAGGTGGTTAAACACTGGAATAAATGGCCTAGATGTTATGCTTATAAGAAGCACATGGGATCTTTTTCAGGGGATTAGCAATGCTTTATATGCTTTATAAAGATGCACGCACACACGTACATCCTGCAGATGGTTCATAGTTACCAGTCCATGGTGGCTCAAGTAAGTCTTACTGGCCAGGCAAGGCTGATTGAGTGAAGAATCGGGGGTTCCACTGAGACGCCTCTGAGGCTTGGCTTGCAGGACTGAACCCAGAGTCCCATAGCAAGAGCTTCCCTTCTTATACATGTAAGTTCCCACTTGGATCTATGGATATTGCAGTGTCATGTTGCCATCATCCACCCTTAGGAGGTGTTAATCTGTTTTCCAGATTTACCCTTTGATGAGGATTGTCAGGCTGCCCGTCGTTTTTTCTTACTCTTTGGAGGGTCTCTGCCTGTCTCCAGGGTTCATTAATGCTGCTAATTTAATTCAGCCTCAAGACACAATGCATGTTTCCTTGTTATCTTCAAAGTTTCCACTTCCTGATCACGTGGGCAACTATGATGGCTTTCACTCACACCCACCCACCACTCACACCAAACAATTGTACAGAATTTCAGAAAAGATGAATAATTACTAGAAGACACAATTTAGTTGGTGATGAAGACAAGAGGTATATCTTAATGCTGATAGGGAGCAAGGCCTTATAGCACTGGTTCTCAACTCGTTTCAGTCCATGGACCACCAGGCCATTCAAAAAATGTTCGTGGACCAACTTCTTTTTGATACATGATAAAAATGAGCAGACAACAAACATTTTGGTTGGAAATTTATTTCTTACTAGCAGATTAGTGGATTCTCTTCTCACTGACAAGCTTTTCAATGTTTGGAGTGGTACTTGATAATGCACAATGAATATCGCTTTCCACTGCGAGCCAATTTCTCTGTTTGAACTTAATGTGTGACAAACACAAAAATCCAGTCTCTCACATATAAGTTGATGCAAATGGCAAAAGAAATCTGACTGTGTGCTGACAGATTTGGGTAACTCCCGGTCATGCTGGCCCAAAATTTCTCTATGGTAGACTGCTAGTACATGTCTTGAGCCGCAAAATCATTTTTCAGATCCAAGAATTCCTCCTGCAGATCCTCTAGAACACTATTAACATCTGTTGTAAATGGATTCCTGGTGAAAGATAATCCATCCCTTTTTATGTCCACCTCCGGAAAGTATCATTGGAATTCGTCTCGTAGCGTCTGTAAATGATCGAGAATTTGCGTCCGAATGGCTTCCTTTTTCCCCAAGCATGGCATCCACATATGGAAATTGAACCAAATTATTGCCTTCGACTCTTACGATCCAGAATTCCAATTTGTTAAGAAAAGCCTTGATGATGCTTTGGTGAGAGAATTGATTTGCACCTTTCCCTTGCTGCTGAAGATTCAGTTTGTTCAAGATTCCAAAAATATCGACAAGATACGCAAGTTCTAAATTTGACTGCGTCAGCACATTTCGGAATTCCTCTTTCCCTTGAGCCTAGAGAGAGAAATCCAACTCCTCTCTCAATTGAAAAACTCTGAGTGTGTTCCCTGCTGACAACCACCGTACAGAAGTGTAGAACAGCAACACATCAAAGTCGGAACTCATGTCCAGGCAAAATCTTTTGAACAGCCTGGTGTTCAGAGCCAATGATTTGATGTGATTCACCACTTTCACCAAGCCTTTGAAAATGGCGTTCAGTTGATGAGGCAATGTTTTTGACGCCAAAGCTTCCCTATGAATGAAGCAATGAACTCCGGTTACCATTGGAGCTCGCTGTTTCACCAGTGTTTGGAAGCCCGATCTTGAGCCCAGCATGGCAGGTGCACCATCAGTGGTGACACCCACAAGATTTACCCAATCCAGACCATGTTGCGGTTGCGTCTTAGGTGATGCTATGGATGACATGCCGCATGCTTGTGAACATGGCGTAAAACAGCCTAACGGCAGTGCCTGCTCACGCCGTTTGACATTGGACAATATTCTTGTGGACCACCAAAAAAGTCTCCATTGACCACCAACTGAGAACCACAGCCTTATAGTAACATTATTTAATCATGAGAGACAGAGCGAGAAATAGAAGCAGATAGATCTTATAAGCAAGTCGTTATACATCAAATCATTATACATCATAGCTACGTCTACACTGGCCCCTTCTTCGGAATAGCCATGCTAATTTAGAACTTTGGAATAGGGAAATGCGCGGGGGATTTAAATATCCCCCGCGGGATTTAAATAAACATGGCCGCCACTTTTTTTCCGGCTTGGGGAAAAGCCGGAAAAGAGCGTCCAGACTGGTGCGATCCTCCGGAATAAAGCCCTATTCCGGAGGATCTCTTATTCCTACTTTCAAGATCCTCCAGAATAGGGCTTTATTCCAGAGGATCGCGCCAGTCTGGACGCTCTTTTCTGGCTTTTCCCCAAGCCGGAAAAAAAGTGGCGGCCATGTTTATTTAAATCCCGCAGGGGATATTTAAATCCCCCGCGCATTTCCCTATTCCAAAGTTCTAAATTAGCATGACTATTCCAAAGAAGGGGCCAGTGTAGACACAGCCCTTGTGTATAGTCTTATAGCCTAATATAATATATAGATTCCTACTGTTTTCTACATCAGATGATGCCCTCACCCCCCAATTAGAGATGTAAAATCCCATATAATTGGTTAATCAGTTAAATGGGAAGTAAGCTAGGCTGGAGTTGCCTGCACATGCCACTGCCCCACAGCTGGGCTGGAGCAACTCATCACCGTGACAGGTAGCGGCTGCTCTAGCCCAGCTGGAGCAACCCCTGCCTGTGATTCCCCTCTCCCCTGCCACATACAGAGACTGCTCAGGACATCCCAGATTAGCCCCTACTTATAGCCTCCCCTCCCTGACCGCTGCAGACTGGGACTGCTCCAGCCCCCACTGGTTAACTGGAACGGATAAGCATCATCCATTAAGAATGATGCTTGCTGGTTAACAGGTTAAGCTTTCACTTCCCTGCCCCAATGTACCTCTATTACAAGGCACAGACTTTTACACAAATTTCTGAATTTTTACTTTTAGCATTAGTGAAATCCATATGTCTCCAAACTACTTGCATGGCATCCCTCCATGCCTGCTAAAAATATATTCACATAATCACTAGTTAGTAGAATAATGAAATGTAGATGCATGCACAGTTAAGAACCACTAGCATTCCATACGTTAAACTTTTCTACTGCATTTTAAATTCCATAAATATTTGGAAAGAAATGCACCCATTATTATTTAAGACTGATACTCATCATATCTAAATGCCTGATCAGTACCCAGTTGTGTGGTACAATCACATGAGAGAGTATCCGTAGCTTGAAGAGCTCCTCGTAACCTAATAGAATTCCAAAGCACGTGTGTTAGTTGTAGATGTTTAGTGTGTATTTTAACTGTCTGCACAAAATTTGAAATTTTGTTGATTATTTTGCTAATAACTCAGTTATGAAATGTTGAATTTATGAAGAAGATAATTTGACTTTTCTGGAAGTGCAATAATTGTTTCACAATTCTCATAAAATGTATATATTTTTAATCTACTTCATGATTCCTATTGAGCTTCTTTGTTGACTATACCATTTTGCAGTAAAAACTGTTAGGGTATGTCTACACAGCAATATTATTTCAAAATAATTAAAATAACTTAGTCCACATCTACACAACAGGCAGTTATTTCGACATAATGTCAAAATACTGTCAGGCTGGAGGACTTGTACTCTGACTCCTGTAATCCTATTGTACGAGGAGTAAAGGAAGTCGGAAGAAGAGTGTTCTATTGAAATAAGTGCTGTGTAGCCGCTCCCAATTTCAAAATAAGCTATTTTGAAATAAGCTACGCAATTGACGCAGTTCAATTTGTGTAGCTTATTTCGAGTTAAGCCCTGCAGTGTAGCGCACTCTTGGAGAATTCAAGGTTTTGTTGGTGCCTACTGTATAGACTGCTGAAAACATCTAAGTTTATAGTTAGTTATTTGCATTGTTTCTCATTTTTATTCTAGTTTTCTCTTTCTTGGCTATGTCTCTTTTAGTCTTCCGATAGCACTTTCTATTTTAATCTCTGTAGATAGTCAATCACAGTAAAGAGATCCATTGCTAACCAATAAACAGCAATTCATGTGGAAGTTTGCAAACAGAGTTCATTATGCAGGAATGGGACCTAAATCTGTGTCTTACAAACTAGGTCATAGATAAAATTTGTATATTGAAAATCCTATCTTTGTGTAGTCACTACTTTACTATATTTTTCTTAGCACCTACATCAGAGATCAAACAATTAATGAGTCCTATTGCAGATTTTATATAGGATTTCTTAGGATCATTGTTTTAAAATTGCTCTACAAATAATAAAACAAGATGGAAAAACCCAATAAATTAGAAATTATATGCAAGCTTGCACATAACCCCAATCTCTAGAACAGAAGTGGGGAACCTTTTTCAGGTCCGGGGTCACTGACACACAGAAAAATCAGTAAATCCTCGCTGACATGGCCCTTGATTGAGACTTTCCCTGTCTCCCCCCTCCTCTTCTCCCCCTCCCTCTGCATCACCACCAGTGCCTTGGGGGGGCCAGTCTAGTAGAGTTTGTGTGTTCCACTCCCACATTTGGGCAGCAGGAGGGCGGGAGCACCAGCACAGGCTCCCAAAGTTGGGGGAGCCATGAACCTTGGTGGCAGAATCCAGGTAAGCCAGAGGCCGCATGTGGCCCCCGGGCCTGAGGTTCCCCAACTCTGCTCTAGAGCTTTATGTATTATGAACAGTAAAATGATTGTGGCTAAACAAGCACAAATTGAAGTATATGATCGAGGGCTTATGATTGTGTATTTAACTTCAGTGTACTAGTTACATTTGGATACATGCATATGGTTGGCCTAAATAGTCCTTAAAGTTTCATTTGAAGGTGGTATTCATCAGTAGTAGGCACTGTGCATCTTAAATTGCTTCTAGTTCCATGCTGGGGATTACTGTGTTTCAGTGGTGAATGACGTGATCTCTTAGTTATTCTGTATATCTGTTGGTAGAGTACTTTACCTAAGTGTTTTTATTTATCTGTTTTTAGGGTTGCAATAGTTTCTAAATCTTTCGAAGGAAAAACGGATCGAACAGAAGAGTGGTATGGAACACAGTACAAGCAAGAAGCAATTTCTGATGAAGTCATCAAGGCATGTTAAAACAATTAGTAGATTTCCATTTCTGAAATAAAATTTTTGTGTGTAGATTTCATTACCCATTTGTGAAAAGGAGAATTTGCACTTATAATTCATTGCTAATGCAGTTGTAAGGGTCTGTACAGCAGCAATGAATATTAGATCCTCATTTAAAAATTAAGGATTTCTGTCTTGGTTATAAACTAATTTTCTTTCTTCTCTAAAAATGCATGATCCAACATTAAATAATTTTGTTTTTCCAAAAAGGGGTGAATTTTTAAAATGATATAATCATATGTAAGCCAAAAGTAACTTTTATGAATTATAATTGTCCTGGAATTATATAATTATAAAGGAATTTATAATAGAAATTATAAGTTCTGAGGCTGATTCAAAATATGTTTTGTTTTGAATATAGTGTGCAAAATTTGGTGGATTTCTGAAAACCAAACCATAAGAAAAACAAGGGAAGTGAGAAACAGCCCTCCTGAAATAAAATTATCAGTCCACTTTAAAATGAGTTGGTCTTGCAGTATGTTTGAAAGGCCTGCTCACACTTTCTCAGACCATCCATCCTAGTCTGGATTGAACAGAAAGAGTATAGAAACGCCTCGCCATATGCAACATACCTAATTAAACAAGTAGAACCGAAGCTGGAAGAATTTACACACCCATACCCACCTGAAATGGTAGAAAGATTCCACCTACCAACACCAGTATATTTTTTCTAATTATCTTTTACTTTCCCATTTCTCTCTCGCAGAAGATTATCTCTTATGGCTGGCCTTCTCCTACTTTCTTCCCCAGTTAGGACATTCTAACAGGGGAAGACATTCTAATTGTGATCTTCCATCTTCTCACTAGTGCATGCGTGCGTACATACAGGATACTAAAACAAAATTACAATTTCTGTTACAGAGCTACAGGATTTAAGTACATACTCATCTACTTGTCAGAAATTTAACTAATAACTAGGGTTGCCAGGTGAGCTTTCTGTTCAGGAAACAAATTGAGAAAATATAACTGTCCTGTATTTTCTAAATACGATTTAATGTAGATTGAGGTAATGTCAAGTATGTCCAGTATTTTTGTTGAAATCTGGCAACCCTACTAATAACCATGCTGTTGTTTATCCAGAAATGGGAAAATGCTGACCTAAATGGGAAATTCAAGCTTCCAATGAAGAATGAGTTTATTCCTACTAACTTTGAAATTTTGCCACTAGAAAAGGATGCACCACAGTACCCTGCTCTTATCAAGGTAAAGATCTATATTGCTTACAACAATTGGAAGTTCTGTCAACCAGCTAGCCTGCTGGAAGATTAGCCTTTATTCCTGGATGAAAGCTGTCAATTAATATAGATTAATCTGTCTGATACATTTTATACATAAGTACAAAAGTTTAACTGTTTTCTTAATAACCTTTTAACTGGCAACAAAAAAGTACTAAATCGGCCATTTCTAGCTGAGCTGTGGACTCTTTCTTCAGATTCTGCTGAAAATGGGTCTGCCAGTAGCTTGACCCCTTTCTTGATCCTTTTGGACGTGTGTGAACTATGGACAAAAATAATATTGAAACTTCTTGATTAGAAGAGTGACTGCCACTAGATTTTTTTTTTTGAGCATTTGTTGGTAAGTCAAAAAGTAGGAAAGGTCATTCTGTTGAAGCTGCACATGAAAAGAGCTTGCATTTGCAAGCAAAGACACCTAACCACTTACCTACCTTTTTGGTAGAAGTGAGCAAATACCCCCTATCATTTTCAGCAATGTTCCATATTTTTGAGTACAGTAAAACCTGTGTTATCCAGCACACTCGGGGATTAGGGCATTCCGGTTATCTAAAAATTCCAGTTATCTGAGGGTCCCATCAACCTAGGAAGAACCAATGAACAATAATAGTAAAACTCAAGTTTTTAATATTGGTAGATTTGTAGTGTGAGGCAGTTGGTCTCACATTTCTATTTTAAGTTAAAGATGATTAGTACTTCTGAAATAAAAATTTAAGCCAAACATGGTAAACCAAGCCAGGCCTGTGCACCTGAAGATGTGACAGTATTGTTGCTGGGGGCAATGCCGGTTAACATTTTCTGGTTAACAGAGTACTGGACAACAAAGCCTTCAATATACCTTAAAATCATTCCTCAGGTTTTCAGAGTCAAGAAGTAGTTTTACTCTCTCAAGAGTGATGAGCTTTGTAGACATATATGTAGGATGGACCTACTGCAACTCAATCCTGTTGCTTCTGAATCACAGAATGGATATGACCTATTTGGCTCACCTGAGAGTTCTCTACAGCTCAGCCAGAGATATGTGTATCCCAGGGGGTACATACAGGTCTTCCTATGAGGTACATCAATTCATCTAGATATTTACCTAGTTTTACAACAGGCTACATAAAAAGCACTAGCAAAGGCTGTACAAACTAAAACTTCATACAATGACTAATTTTTACTGCTCATACTATACTGAAATGTAAATAAAATATCTGTATTTCACTTGATTTATATTTATACAAAATATAAATGTAAATATCAAGTAAGCAATTTTTCTGTAATAATATGCTGTGAGACTTGTATTTTTTTGTCTGATTTTGTAAGCAAATCGTTTTTAAGTGAGATATAACTTGTGGATATGCAAGATAAATCAGACTCCTGGGGTACAGTAGTCAGGAAAGGTTCAGAGCCACTGCTCTATGGTCTCTCCCACACCCTTAGTTTTCCAGAGATATTGAAAGCATATATGCTGGCAGGACACTAAATCTAATAGATCTCTTCAGTCTCTAATTTCTGTGATGCGCAACCTCAGTGAATAATACAATAAATTAATATTTTTATATAAATGATCAGCAGTAAGATATTTTGCCAACAGGCGTTGAGCCCATGGTTGTTGATGATGACGACGAGTAAGATATTGTAATATACGTTAATGTCATTGGAAATTCAAACTAATTTGAATTTCCAGTGAAGAAAACATATCTGTTCAGAACAGCACTCAAATATGTGTTTAAGTTCCAACTCATTGGGATTTAAGCACATAAATATGTGCTGTCTTGAACAGGCGTCATTTAAGTTTGCACTTAAGTGCTTTCCTTAATTGGAGTCATAGAATAGGGACAGACATCAGGTTCAGTGAACAATATTGTTTTGTTTTCAGAGGCCTATCTTCAAAAGAACAAAGGTTAGAAACCTTTTTTAAATTAAAATTTAAATTTTACAGAAACTTGAGAGGCCACAATATACCAAAGGAAAGAACCATTTGGTACAACCTATAGTTAGTCTCAGTGTTTGAAACTTCATTTGCTTTTTAATTCGTCTTGTGGGGTTTTTTGTGTTTTTGTTTTTAAGCAAAATCTTCTAAAACTTCCTTGAACTGGCACAATGGATACAGTCATGGCCATTTTGCTATTATGTTCCTACCAGCAGAGAATTTATAGTGAATTTTGTATAGTAACACAGCTATTACTAGGATGAGAATTTCCATTGCCTTAAAAATGAGTTATGTTAAAAATTCAGCATTACAGTGCAAGTGGGAGGTCATGTATGAGAAGTGAGAGATAAGACTTAATTTTTATATGTTAAAAATGTGTTGAAAAGTAAATGTCTTTTTGTATTAAATTGTATATACATACAGCATTTGTGGTGGTGGCAGCGAAGGAGATTTTCTATGTTATAAATTTAAAAAGCCATGCAAAAATATATTTATTCTTTATCTTTAATGGCCCCACTTGCTCTCTGCTCACTAATCCATCTCTTTTTTTGGACTTCTTCTGGCATTCCAAACCTATGAGCAGTGACTACTGATGTTTAAAGAATGCTCCGTTCCCAGAAAATCAGCCTGTCATAACAGCGTTACCTCTTTTACCATATGGAAATTTTTTTTTAAAATGGTGGGGAGAGAAATGATAGCTAGGGTTAAAATATGAAGATTCTCTGTTTTTGTCAGTTTGTTTGCATTCCCTTTGGATTTTTTTTCCTCTACTGGGAATATTTTAAAATAAAACTTTAGAGGACTGTCTTTTTTAATCACTATTTTTTCCTGTTTTTAAATGGAGATTTTTGGTTTCAGTATTGTTATAACGTAATGTAATATGTGTTAATTTTATTTAAAGACAGTTGATTAAGAAATAATAAACTTAGCCTGAAACATAGGGGTGAGACTGTCTGCAGCTCCAGTGCTGGTGGTGAAGGAAGCAGGACTGCTCTGGTGACTTTAAGTCATCTTTGTGTTATAATCCTCTACTTCTCTTTGGAGTGAGTTACAAAAGCATCCTTGGGCTGATGTGTTAACCACACACTATCCATAATCTTCACAGTTCTGCATGATTCAGTTTTGCGTGATTCAGCCCTGTACATCTCTACATTAAACTTTCAAGAGTTCTCATATGGTAGCGTTTTGGTTATCTTCCATAGTTCCTGTTCCAGGGGAATTTTCCCTCATCTGGAAATGGAGTATTTACGGCTCCTTTATGCCTCTCTAGCCCTTTTATGTGGTATAAAGGAGCCATAGTGAGGTGGTTGTGTATACCAGTTATGTATAGAAGCAGTTAAGGAAAAAATTTAAACTGAGAGTGGAAATGCTAAAATGCAGTTTGTAAAATAGCAGAATATAAAATGGAACTTTTTTTCCCTTGATACAGGACACTGCCATGAGCAAACTATGGTTCAAGCAGGATGACAAATTCTTTTTGCCAAAAGCTTGTCTCAACTTTGAGTTTTTCAGGTATGCAGTATATTAAGTGTATAACTCCCAAAAGTTTCTTATTTTTTACAGGAAATCTGCATTTAAATTGCAAAAACTTTAATGCATGCCTTAGCGCTTCAAAATGATGTAGGGTCCTGGTTTATTCTGCTTTGGTAATATTAGACAGTAAAACACACCAGGAAATCTCATATATTATACAGTAGTTGAAACAAGAAGCAGTGGGGTATTCAGATAAATATTTATGAGAAACTGGTAATAACATTACATACTTAATCCAGTCTCAAAACAATACATCTTAATCCCTGAAACACATCTTACAACAGCTCCTACTTTATTATTCAATTTGCCATTTTAAAGGTATTGTAATTTATTTATAATTTAAAAAACAAATTCAGTATTTGATTGTAATATTTTCATATTGAATATTATGCTTCTTTGGTTTTATACACTTTTTCTATAATCACAACTCGGAAAGGTTCTGTTCAGTTTCTGTAATGCATACACAGCTAATATTTAAACATTATTGAAAGTTTTATTTTATGATTATCAAGTCACTTTTTGATTTTGAAGGAAACGTCTTTGGTATCAACAGATATGGTGATCCCAAATGAAGATACATGAATCACATTGGTAGTATATACAGTAAAATTAAATCAAGTCCTTATTATTTTCTTCATGTGGAGTTGTACCATTTAAATAAATTGACAGAGGGAGGAAAGGTCAAAGCAAGAGATTTACTTTCCACTGGAATTCTCTCAAGATAGTTCTGGGAATGTGGCAGCCCATGGATCTTTCTTTTGGAGCAGGCATTTTCAGCTCTTAGTTTTGAAACAGTGTTGACTGTTGAAAGTCATGTGACTATGATTCCCACGCTGGCGCTAAGGAGCATCTAAATTATTTCAGAATCTTTCCTTGTTTTTCTTCATGGATCACTATAACGATTTTTAAAAGATTAGAGTATGAGATGTTATGGTCACTCATGGCTGAGTTGTTGAATGTTTATCTTGAATAGCCATTAGGAGTGTGGTACAGGTGCTGTTGACAGTTCTTTAAGAGTTTCTTCACTATCCTAGTAAACATCCCACATAAAAAATTGCCATGCATGTAATATAATAAAAATCAGTAGATAGTCATATAGATCAATTCTAAGAAATAGTCTGTTACACTCACAACACTGAAAGACAAAAACAGGACTGTGTAGCACTTTAAAGACTGACAAGATGGTTTAATAGGTGATGAGCTTTCGTGGGCCAGACCCACTTCCTCAGATCAAATAGTGGAAGAAAATTGTCACAACCATATATACCAAAGGATACAATTAAAAAAAATGAACACATATGAAAAGGACAAATCAAATTTCAGACCAGAAGAGGGATGGAGGGAGGGGAAGGGGGGGAGGTAAATGTCTGTGAGCTAATGATATTAGAGGTGATAATTGGGGAAGCTAATGGGTAAGATAATTAGCGTCTTTATTCAATTTTGAGTGTAAACTGTCGAATTTAAGCATGAATGACAGTTCAGAGGATTCTCTTTGAAGTGAAGTCTTAAAAGGTCTTTGAAGCAGGATGCAGGTAATCAAGTCATTGAGACAATGTCCTTTCTGGTTGAAATGGCAAGAAACTGTTTTTTCTTTGTGATCCTGTCTGATATCTGTTTTTGGGCATTGATCCTTTGGCGAAGTGTCTGAGATGTTTGTCCAGTGTACATAGGGGACGGACACTTTCGGCACATGTGCAATCATATTGTATAAGGGTATAGGAGCAAAGGTGGAAAAAAACTATAGTATTTGCCTGTAACTCATACCTTCTGATACTTTGAATGTCAGCCTAGACAGATTAGACGATTGGGCCAAAAGAAATCTGATGAGGTTCAACAAGAACAATTGTAGAGTCCTGCACTTGGGACAGAAGAATCCAAGCATTGTTAAAGGCTGGTGACCGAATGGCTAAGTAGCAGTACTGCAGAAAAGGACCTGGGGATTACAGTGGATGAGAAGCTGGATATGAGTCAACAGTGTGCCCTTGTAGCCAAGAAGGCTAATGGCATATTAGGTTGCATTAGGACGAGCATTGCCAGCAGATCTAGAGAAGTGATTATTCCATTTTATTTGGCTCTTGTGAGGCCACATCTGGAGTATCGTGTCCAGTTCTGGGCCCCCCACTACAAAAAGGATGTAGACACGTTGGAGAGGGTCCAGCGGAGGGCAACCAAAATGATTAGGAGGCTGGAGCGCATGTCCTAAAGGAGAGACTTAGGGATTTGGGTTTGTTTAGTCTGCAGAAGAGAAGAGTGAGGGAGGCTTTGATAGCAGCTTTCAACTTCCTGAAGGGAGGTTCCAAAGAGGATGGGGAGAAGCTGTTCATGGTAGTGACGGATGGCAGAACAAGGAGCAATGGTCTCAAGTTACAGTGGGAGAGGTCTAGGTTGGATATTAGGAAAAACTATTTCACTAGAAGGGTGGTGAAGCACTGGAATGGGTTACCTAGGGAGGTGGTGGAATCTCCAAGCCTAGAGGTTTTTATGTCCCAGCTTGACAAAGCCCTGGCTGGATTGATTTAGTTGGGATTGGTCCTGCTTTGGGCAGGGGGCTGGACTTGATGACCTCCTGACATCTCTTCCAGCTCTATGATTCTGTGATTCAACAGTTACTAAACCACCCTGTCTGAGGAAATTTATTTCCTTTTCTAAATATTTATGTACAATAAATGACCAGTCTGGTATGCATCATAATACAAAGTTCTGAAAGTACAAAACAGAGCAATCTAATTAGTATCTATCTCTAAGGAAATGATGGAATCTGTTGACCTTACCTATCTTATAAAAACAAGAATTTAAAGGTAAGTGACTTTCCTCATCACTTCCTCCAACTCAAGAGTCCCACTGCAATATGCATGTCCAAAATCTGGGCACTTCGGGATGCACAGAGATAAGTTTTATGTTCTGCAGATTCATGAGAGGCTGTGAAATAGCTTCTAAATGAACTGTTAGAGATGCCGTCTGCAACCAAGTGCATGACAAATGAAAAAAAGTAATAGAGTTTTAACGTAGAGCAAGCAAAGGAGTTCACTTGGATATATTCAGAACAAATTGTGTTCATGGATTCCCGTAGTATGTTCTTTCTGAACAGCTAGAAGGAGTTGAAATATCCTACTTAAAATGCCAGAATGATCCACCTTGATTAGAGGCAAGGATCCAGAGATGAGATGAAGAAGGTGTCCTGATTTTTATAGTCAATTGTGAGGAGCCATGTGATTTGGTGAGATTGAGCACCATCATCTTCCACACAAGTGGAAATGAGATTTGGCTGTGTTTAATATTTGACCATGAGGTTACAATGTCTCTCTTGAGCCTGGTGAGGATTGCTGTCACCAGAAGAAATGTAGGACATAATTTATCTTCATGGGAAGGTGAAGGCATTCATGGATTTTTCTCAATTTTGTTCTTCCTCTTGAATACTGAAATTTTTGTGATCGGAGGAGTGGTGAAGTGGCTTATCTCAGAAGTCTGCCTTTTTTGCAAAAAATTTGAGCTATTCTGACGTGTTCCAAAATGTCTTTGAATCAGTGCAGTTCAGTCAAAGACTGAAAAATACAGTGTCCTTGTTAAATCAGATCCCATTATAACCCCACTATACTTGGTCAGTCTGACTGGCAAGGAAACCAGAAGGGCCTATATTTTAGGTTTCCCAAGGTTTTGACAGATGGATATTCAAATTTGACACTGATTTTTTTTTAATGGGTATAGTCTACATTCCTATTTTGGAATTTTGTTTATTTGGAAATGTATATTGGCACACATCATTGAGTACTTTACATTTATGAAAATAATAAATTATAAAATAGCCAAATGCTAGCATTTTAGCTTCATGGCCAGTGAAGCAACTGTCTGCTCCATTTTTTTGAAGGAAACTAGGCTGTGACTTTGAAAGAAGCTTAAGAGAGCTAGGTGATTAGCTCCTGTTGACTTTCATCAGAAGTTGTATGATTCTCTTAGGTTTCTTTCAAAATCCCAATGCTGATCCCCAGTTCTCTTACTAAATTCTGCCCAAAAACTTTTAAGTTTATAAGATAAGTCTTATACTTGTGGCCTAAAGCTTGGTTAAGTTTGGCACTGGCAAACTACAGGAGGGAGCAGGTTCCAAAGCGTGGCTCCATCACTGAGAATTCTCTGCCATGTGTGGAAAAGCAGAAGCAGGAAGGGGAGTGAGTTCTCTTTGATTTCACACAGTTTACACTGTGTAGATCATTGCCAACACGTTTCAATTCATGTATGAAGTACTGGTTTAGAGGACTTTGCTTCATTGTATTGTGTGCTAGCTGAAGTTTCTAGGTATTTTGTAAGCATAGGCTTCAATTTGTTTTTACAACCATCCACTCTGGATGTTATAAAGATGTGAATTGTTGTGGCTAAGTCAGCATCACAAAGGAACTGCTACCGTTTCGCAGGCTAACTACATCGAAATAGACACCATGTTCAAAAGTTGCCACTTGAGGGGCGATAGTGGCTTCAGTAGGAACCCCTAGGTTGTGAAATGTACTGGCAAAGACTAGACATAGACTCCAAAGGAAGGTGTGTACCCCATTTTTGCCATTTCCCAAAGCCACTTAAACCACTTCCCCTGACCCATTTACTTCTCAAGTACTAGAAAAGAAACAGACTTGGTTTGACCCAAAAAAAAAAAAAAAAAAAAGGTCTCATAGAATAATAGGACTGGAAGGGACCTCGAGAGGTCGAGTCCAGCCCCCCGCCCTCAAGGCAGGACCAAGCTCCGTCTACACCATCCCTGACAGATGTCTATCTAACCTGTTCTTAAATATCTTCAGAGAGGAAGATTCCACCACCACCCTTGGCAATTTATTCCAATATTTGACCACCCTGACAGTTAGGAATTTTTTCCTAATGTCCAATCTAAACCTCCCCTGCTGCACTTTAAGCCCATTACTCCTTGTCCTGTCCTCAGAAACCAAGAGGAACAAATTTTCTCCTTCCTCCTTGTGACACCCTTTTAGATATTTGAAAACCGCTATCATGTCCCCCCTTAATCTTCTTTTTTCCAAACTAAACAAGCCCAGTTCATGAAGCCTGGCTTCATAGGTCATGTTCTCTAAACCTTTAATCATTCTTGTCGCTCTTCTCTGTACCCTTTCCAATTTCTCCACATCTTTCTTGAAAAGTGGCGCCCAGAACTGGACACAGTACTCCAGCTGAGGCCTAACTAGTG
Organism: Pelodiscus sinensis; assembly: GCF_049634645.1. NCBI lineage: Eukaryota > Metazoa > Chordata > Testudines > Trionychidae > Pelodiscus > Pelodiscus sinensis. The sequence goes on from NC_134718.1 coordinate 42,790,828, forward strand.
CAGAGTAGAGCGGCAGAATGACTTCACGAGTTTTGCTTACAACACATCTGTTGATACAACCTAGAATCATCTTTGCTTTTTTTCCAACAGCATCACGCTGTTGACTCGTATTCAACTTGTGGTCCACTATGACCCCTAGATTCCTTTCCGCCATGCTCCTTCCTAGACAGTCGCTTCCCATCTTGTATGTATGGAACTGATTGTTCCTTCCTAAGTGGAGCACTTTGCATTTCTCTTTATTAAACTTCATCCTGTTTACCGCTGACCATTTTTCTAACTTGCTAAGGTCATTTTGAATTATATCCCTATCCTCCAAAGAAGTCGCAACCCCACCCAGTTTGGTATCATCTGCAAACTTAATAAGTGTACTCTCTATCCCAATATCTACATCATTGATGAAGATATTGAACAGTACGGGTCCCAAAACAGACCCTTGGGGAACTCCACTTGTTATCCCTTTCCAGCAGGATTTAGCACCGTTAACAACAACTCTCTGACTACGGTTATCCAGCCAATTATGCACCCACCTTATCGTGGCCCTATCTAAGTTATATTTGCCTAGTTTATCAATAAGAATATCATGCGAGACCGTATCAAATGCCTTACTAAAGTCTAGGTATATGACATCCACCGCTTCTCCCTTATCCACAAGGCTCGTTATCCTATCAAAGAAAGCTATCAGATTAGTTTGGCATGACTTGTTCTTCACAAACCCATGCTGGCTATTCCCTATCACTTTATTACCTTCCAAGTGTTTGCATATGATTTCCTTAATTACCTGCTCCATTATCTTCCCTGGGACAGACGTTAACTGACCGGTCTGTAGTTTCCTGGGTTGTTCTTATTCCCCTTTTTATAGATGGGCACAATATTTGCCCTTTTCCAGTCTTCTGGAATCTCCCCTGTCTGCCATGGTTTTTCAAAAATCATAGCTAAAGGCTCAGATACCTCCTCTATCAGCTCCTTGAGTATCCTGGGATGCATTTCATCAGGACCTGGTGACTTGCTGACATCTAACTTTCCTAAGTGATTTTTAACTTGTTCTTTGTGTATCCTATCTTCTAAACTTACCCTCTCTCTGCTTGTATTCATTACGTTAGGCACACCTCCAGACTTCTCGGTGAAGACCGAAACAAAGAAGTCATTGAGCATCTCCGCCATTTCCAAGTTTCCTGTTACTGTTTCTCCCTCTTCACTGACCAGTGGGCCTACCCTGTCCTTGGTCTTCCTCTTGCTTTTAATGTATTTATAAAAGGTCTTCTTGTTTCCCTTTATGCCTGTAGCTAGTTTGATCTCATTTTGTGCCTTTGCCTTTCTAATCTTGCCCCTGCATTCCCGTGTTGCTTGCCTATATTCATCCTTTGTTATTTGTCCTAGTTTCCATTTTTATGAGACTCCTTTTTTATTTTGAGATCATGCAAGATCTCCTTGTTAAGCCAAGCTGGTCTTTTGCCATATTTTCTATCTTTCCTACACAGCAGAATTGTTTGCTTTTGGGCCCTTAACAACGTCCCTTTGAAATACTTCCAACTCTCCTCAGTTGTTTTTCCCTTCAGTCTTGCTTCCCATGGGACCTTACCTACAAGTTCTCTGAGCTTATCAAAATCTGCCTTCCTGAAATCCATTACCTCAATTGTGCTGGTCTCCCTTCTACCTTTCCTTAAGATCATGAACTCTATTATTTCATGATCACTGTCCCCTATACTGTCTTCCACTTTCAAGTTCTCAACTAGTTCCTCCCTATTTGTTAAAACCAAATCCAGAACAGCTTCTCCTCTGGTAGCTTTTTCAACCTTCTGAAACAGAAAGTTGTCTCCAATGCAGTCCAGAAACTTATTGGATAGCCTGTGCCCCGCTGTGTTAGTTTCCCAACATATGTCTGCATAGTTGAAGTCCCCCATCACCACCAAATCTTGGGCTTTGGATAGTTTTGTTAATTGTTTAAAAAAGGCCTCATCCACCTCTTCCACCTGGCTAGGTGGCCTGTAGTAGACTCCTAGCATGACATCACCCTCATTTTTTACCCCTTTTAGCTTAACCCAGAGACTCTCTACACAGCTATCTCCTACGTTCATCTCCACTTCAGTCCAAGTGTGTACATTTTTAATATACAAGGCAACCCCTCCTCCCTTTTTTCCCTGTCTGTCCTTCCTGAGCAAGCCGTACCCTTCCATACCAACATTCCAATCATGCGTCCCATCCCACCAGGTTTCTGTAATACCAATGATATCATAGTTGTATTTATTAGTTAGCAATTCCAGTTCTTCCTGCTTATTATCCATACTTCTCGCATTTGTATATAGGCATCTAAGATACTGATTTGATCTTGCCTCCCTGTTGTGCTCTGACCCTCCTTTCTCCTTGCCATTATAGGCCGTAGTCCCCCCCATTTCCAGCCCATCTCCCAGTCCTGCACATTCAGCACTTACCTGTGGGCTTTCCTCACCTGTCCCCATCGAACCTAGTTTAAAGCCCTCCTCACAAGGTTAGCCAGTCTGCGTCCAAACAAGGCCTTCTCGCTCCTGGAAAGGTGAACTCCATCTCCGCCAAGCAGTCCTTCCTGGAAGAGCACCCCGTGATCAAGGAAGCCGAATCCCTCCTGGCGACACCATCTTCGCAGCCAGGCATTCACTTCCAGGATGCACCTCTCTCTGCCCGGGCCCCTACCTTTGACAGGAAGGATCGAAGAGAATACCACCTGCGCTCCAAACTCCTCAGGCCAGAATGTCTCACTACTGCCCCTCGCAGTTATTTATACATATTGGACAGAAGAGATAAGAGGAAGGGGTTCTACTTAATGCAGAAAAAAAGAATAACAAATATGCATTGCCACATTTTTGGATACAAGAGGAGAAAGAAACCTAAGAAGAGTTCTTTCCATCTCTCTCAGCTTGGCTCTATAGACAAGTCAGAAGACTAGTGATTAATGCTATTGAATGACTGATGATAGAGTTTAAAAAAACAGCATAAGAACAAAAGAATGGCTATACTGGGTCAGACCAAAGGTCCATATAGCCAATATGCTATATTCCAACATAAGCCAGTGCCAGGTACCCCAGAGGGAATGAACAGAATAGATAACAATCTGATGCATTCCCTGTTGCTGATTCCCACTTTCTGACACACAGGTTAGGGACACCATCTGTGCCCACCCTGGCTAAAAGCCATTGATTGACCTATTCTCAATAAATGTATCTAGGTGTTATTTTTTGGAGTTTTTTTTTAACCCTGTTATAGTCTTGGCCTTCACAAGAACCTTTGCAACATAGTTCCATTGGTTCACTCCGTGCTCCGTGAAGAAATAATTTATTTGGTTTAAACCTACTGCATATTAATTTCATTTGGTGATTCTTGTGTTATGAGGAGGAGTAAATAGCACTTCTGCTTTGTCTACAATAGTAATGACTTTATAGAACTCAATCATATACCTCTAAGTTGTCTCATTTCCAAGCTGAAAAGTCAGTTTTGTCAATCTCTTATATGGAAGCCATTCTATAACTTCAATCATTTTTCAATCTGAACCTTTTCTAATTCCAAAATCTCTTTTTATGATGGCAGATACCACATCAGTAGGCAGTATTCAAGATGTGGGTGAGCCATGGATTTATACAAAGGCAGTATATTTTCTGTCTTATTATCTGTCCCTTTCTTAATGGTTCCCAACATTCTGTTCCCTATTTTCACTGACACTGAATATGGAGTCAGTTATTTTCAGAGAGCTATACATGATGACGCCAAGATCTCTTTTTTGAGTGGTAACAGCTAATTTATACCCGTTGATTTTATATGTATAGTTTGGATTATGTTTTCCTACGTGCATTACTTTGCCTTTATCAACATTGAATTTCATCTGCCATTTTGTTGGCCAGTCACCCAGTTTTGACAGATCTTTTGTAGCTCTTCAGTCTGCCTGGGACTTAACTATCTTGAGTAGCTTTGTATCTGCAAATTTTGCCGCCTCTCTGTTTACCCTTTTTTCCAGATCATTTATGAATATGTTGAAAAGGATTGGTCCCAGACCTCTGTAGAACACCACTATTCATCTCTCTCTGTTCTGAAAACTGACCATGTATTTTTTACCTTTTGTTTCCAATCTTTTAATCAGTTACCAATCCAGGAGAGGACCGTCCCTCTTCTCTTATCCCATGGTAGCTAAATTGGCTTTAGAGCCTTTAGTAAGGGACCTTGTCAAAGGCTTTCTAAATATCTCACTACACTGTATCCACTGGCTCCCCCTTTTCTACATGCCCCTCAAAGAATTTTAGTAGATTAGTGAGGCATGATTTTCCTTTACAAAAACCATGTTGACTGCTCCCCGTTCATCTTATGTCTGACAATATTGTTCTTTATTGTAGTTTCAACTAGTTTGCTTGGTACTGAAGTATCAGGTTTACCAGCCTGAAATTGCCAGGATCACCTCTACAGCCCTTTTGAAAAATTGACATCATATTAGCTATCCCCCTTATTTGGTACAGAATCTGCTTTATTGACAGTTAGTAGTTCTGCAATTTCACAAATGAATTGTTTGAAAACTCTTGGGTAAATGCCATCTAGTGCTGGTGACTTACTGTTTAATTGATGAGTTTGTTCCAAAATTCTCTCTGACACCTCAGTATACGACATAGTTTCTCAGTTTGTCACCTGAGTGTTCCTATTTGCATCTCTCTTGTCCAGTAGCCCTACTGGTTGTTTAGCAGGCTTCTTGCATCTGATGCACTTAAAAATTACAGAAAGTATACAATCTGTGTTATTGCTCAGAGGAAGTCAGCAACTATACACAAAATATTGGATTTGTACTGAATTAATCCAGGATACCAACTTTCTACTGAGTTGCTCCAACATTGTTATACCCACAATCTTGTTTAAAAATGGCAGAGTAGAAATTAGCAGTAACTGGTAAGGTTGGTAAGCTTTAAAAAAAATCCTTTTAAAAAAAGGTTACCAACCTTACCATTTAGTGCTAATTTCTAATCTGCCATTTTTAAACAAGACTGTTGATATAGTGTTGGATCATTCTATTTTCACAAATGAATGGATAACAGTCCTAGTCCCAAGTGTCCCTTTAGTGTTTACCTGCCAAATGAATAGCAAGAGTCATAATTGCTATAGATACTGAAAATAGTCCAGAATAAAAAGTTCTAGTATCAAACTTGAGAAAATTCAGTCCATTTTGGGGTAATTGAGGCATCTAAATGCTTGACTGGTATATTACTTGGATTTCAGTATTTTATCCTGGGACATGAATAAGTGAACACATTCAGATTAGGGGTGTTGATTTAATCACAGGTAACTAATGCAGTTAATTTTTATAATCACAATTAATGTTTTTAGTTAATAGAGATTAATCATCCTGTTACATTTAAATTGATATTCTATTTTATTACATATTTTGGATGTTTTTCTACATTTTCAAATATATTGATTTCAGTTGCAATGCAGAATACAAAGTGTACAGTGCTAACTTATTTTTATACACATATTTGCACCATAAAATGATAAAATAAATAATATTTTTCAATTCACCTCATATAAGTACTGTATTGCAATCTCTTTATTATGAAAGTGAAACTTACAAATATAATTTTTTTTTTTTACATAACTGCATTCAAAACAAAATGATGCAAAATTTTAGAGCATACACATCCTGCATCTTAAGCAATCATTTAGAGAAACACATTTGTTTGCATTTCTGGGAGATAATGCTTCATGCTTCTTATTTACAGTGTAACCTGAAAGTGAGCACAGGTGTTTACGTGGTACTTTTGAAACCACCATTGCAAGGTATTTACGTTCCTAAAATGCTAAATATTTATATGCCCCTACATGCTTCGGCCACCATTCTAAAGAACATACTTCAATGCTCATGGCGCTTGTTTTAAAAAAATCAAATGTGACTTCACTCCTTAAGGGAGAATTGTGTCTCCTGCTCTGTTTTACCAGCATTCTGCCATTTATTTCATGTTATAGCAGTGTCGGATGATGACCCAACACATATTCATTTTAAGAACACTTTCACTGCAGATTTGATAAAAAGCAAAGAAAGTACCAATGTGGGATTTCTAAAGATAGCTACAGCATGCAACCCAAAGTTTTAAGAATCTGACATGATTTCTAAATCTGACAGCAGTTGTGGAACATTTTTCAGAAGTCTTTGAAGAATAATACTCCAATGCAGAAACTTACAGAACCCAAACCTCCAAAAAAGAAAATTAACCTCCTACTGGGTGGCATCTGACTCAGATGATATAAACATATATTAGTCTGCTCTGTTTTGGACCATTATTGAGCAGAGCTTGTCATGAGCATGGACGCATGTCCTCTGGAATGGTTGTTGAAGCATGAAGAGACACAAGTCCTTAGCACATCTGACACACAAATATCTTTCAATGTCGGCTATTACAGTGTCATGCATACACCTGTTCTCTCTTTCAAGTGGTATTGTAAATAAAAAGCAGGCAGCATTTTCTCCCATAAATATAATTGTTTCTCCAATCAATTGCCTGAACAAGAAGTAGGATTGAGTGGACATGTCAGCTCTAAAATTTCACATTTTTAAAATGCAGGTTTTTTTGTGCATAATTCTATATTTGTAAGTTAAAGTTTCACGATAGAGATTGTACTGCAGTACTTACGATGGGGGACATGAAAATTATTATTGGTTTTGTTTTTACAGTGCTAATGTTTGTAATGAAAAGTAAAGTGAGCACAACTTACTTTGTTCTGTGTTGTAATTGAAATCAATATATTTAAAAATGTATAAAACCCCCAAAATAATTACATAAACAGTATTATATTACTCATGATTGTAACTAATTGTACAATTAAAAATTTAATTTTTTAAATTACTTGCTGTCCCTAATTCAAATTAGTCTGTTGTTGGAATGTTCCTTTTGTAGATAAAAGGTAATGCAAATAAGAGGCCCATACTAACCTGACTCATTCTAGGTGCATGCTTATACCAGCCAAACCAGTGCTGGTAATGCTGTACTAGGTTGTCAACTTTCACTGAATTGGAAATCAGATTCTGAAGGGCCACTTGGACTGCCAATTTCTGTAACAGAAAATATCCTTATAGTTCCTCTTGTAGTTCTATTCCCTAACTTTAGCAGGGTGGGAGAGAGACAGAGATCCAGGTTTTGATTTAAAAAACAAAGAACTTTATTTTGTAAACCTTTTGCAGCTCATCTTTAGTCTTTGCCACAGATGTGTATTGGAAATAGGACTTATCTTCTTGTATGTGATGAACACTAATATGTATTTGATAATCAGTATTTCTACCAGGAATTATTTCATATACTGCGTATTATGTCTGTGAAATTTATAATACATTTATGTACATACACATGCATATATAATGCAATTAAAATAAATATCTGACCAAAGTAGGAATAAATTATTATTAGTTTTGACTTAGCTTGTAGTGCTCTAATAAATACCAATATTTAACAAATATCAATATTGTTGAAACATGGCTTGAGTCTTTGAGTTGCCATTCTCTTTTTAAGAGATATATGTAGCTGCTATATATGGTTAAATATCACTAACATAACACTGGAACCTGTACAGTTGTTTTCATTAAAAATATACAGTTTATCTCATACAGTTACTATACCATGGAATGGGAGATGGTGCAGTTATTTCCTGATCTGAGTATAGGAAATTCTGCAGTACCTTGCATATAATGGTTTAGTAATTGTTCATCTCTATAAATAGCAACTATTATATTTTCTAATAGCACAAAAATATTAATCTACTTAATGTTTAGAAATTGGACGTATCTTATTTATGTTGAATACTTGGGGTTTGTTTAAATTATGCACTTGATGGAGTCTGACTTGAGCAGCAGAGTCAATATAGCATGGCATGATTTATCAGTTTAAAAAGAAAAGAGATTTAGGTTAAAGTCATGAATGTGTATTTATAATTGGGCAATGCTGAAACTATAAGAGAATCAACATGTATTTTTGGTTATCTGTGTGTTTTATTTTGAAATAGTAATGCTTTATAAGGGGGATCCAATAACATGGTATATTCAAATATTAAATGTTCTTGAGCTCAACTTAAAGCCCCAACATTAATAATAATTAAATATTAAATTAATTAAACCAGATATTTTGCTTTCAACATTTTCTTCCAGCCCATTTGCTTACGTGGATCCCTTGCATTGTAACATGGCCTATTTGTACCTTGAACTACTCAAAGACTCCCTCAACGAGTATGCATATGCAGCAGAACTAGCTGGCTTGAACTATGACCTCCAAAATACCATCTATGGGATGTATGTAAGTACTCAAATCAAGGAAAATCTTAGAGCCTTAAATCTACTTCCACTTAATCAAAAATTTTTATATTGATTTGATGGAAGCATTTTTATTTTTAAAAAAATGGCTTTTATTCCATTGATGGTTTAAGTCTTTTTTGTTTTTTTTTCCTTTTAAAAATCTTGATAGCTAACCATACTTTCTCATAATTTGAATGCTAAGTTGAATCTTGTTCCTAGTCTTCAACAATATTTCCATTTATACTAAGCAAATTTACTTATTTTTTTTACATCTTTCATCAGATTAGTTTCCTCCAAAAAAGGAAAAGAAAAAAGTGATTTTGATCCTAATTCTGAGTTTTGATTTAGTTTCGTTCTATGTCAAATTGATATTGGAAAAACTTTCTGACCAAGGAAAAAAAATCTTCACATTGCTACTTAATAGGTGGTTCACTTCAACTTTCTCTTCTAAGAGACACTAATAACGAGGCTGCATATACATACTCTTCAGTCATGTTTCTTCATCCATTACTATGTCACTGCTTGAGGGTATCAAAGCATTTCTTTTGTTTTTCTTTTTGTTAGTCGCTACATTTATGCTGATCCTCTCCATTGCAACATGACATACCTGTTTATCAGGTTATTGAAGGATGATTTAAAAGAGTATACATATGCAGCACGCCTCTCAGGTTTGATCTATGGCATTGCATCAGGAATGAATGCAATTCTTGTAAGTAATAAAAAATACAGGAAGAAGTGAAGACAGCTTGAGAGTTAATTTGAGCTTGGGGAAAACATTAACTTCTGCATTTCTAAACAAGTTGGTTAATGATTTTTTCCTTGCATCTATCTCATGACTGAAAAATACCCACAGTTTTTTTAATCATTAGTGAATGATTTGGTTAATTAGTCAATGTGTGCACGCTGCAACTCTGTGTGTTCTAATACACATTTTTATTTGCTTGCACAGTAACTCTGAAAGTGTTATGGTGTGTTAGTATATGGAATGGATTAATTCTGAATTTTCAAAATAAAAAGCATTTTGTATTGTAGGAATATTAACCCTCTAGATTTACTATATACTTAGTTCCTTTAATTCAGCAGCACTGAGCTATGAATCCATTTGTGCATGTTTGTATCAGACTAATACATGTTTGTGAATTTGCTTTGAAGTTGATTTTTGTCAACCATTTTAAAATCCAAAACTATGGCATTTTTTTCAATATTTATTAATCTTATAATGTATTGTCACTTCTTTAGGCTTTCCTAAGATATTTCTGATAATTATCCAAAACTTGCTTGCAGTTGTGTTAAAGGCCTTTTATTAACAATTTTTATTTAACACACCAGCAACCTCGGGGAAAAAAAGAACACTATATTTATAGGAATCTAAGAAGACCTTAATGGACAGAGTATGATCTGTACTGCCTTTGAATTTTCTATGCTCAAAGGCACTCAATATCTGTGCCATTGTGACTTCAACCCCACAAATCCTGTTTCCAGTGGTTCCACATAACTGCCTGAAAATATATACATATTTTTTTATTCTGAAAGCTTCCTAACATTTTAAAATTAAGTGGTCCGAGTTAATCATAAAAGAAAGCAAACTTATTTGCTGTCAGATTTTTACAGTTTTTTATAAGCAGTTAAGTTCATATCTTGGAAACTTATTTTAAAATTATGCAAAGATTCCAGTTTCATGCTGTAAAGTGATATTAATCTGAATTGGTATCTGGAACCCTCAGTTTATATATCTATATATTTATTTACAGTATTGCACAAGATCTGTGATAGGTATTCCGCCATTCTGTAGTGCATACATACTTTAGATATGCTTTTATAATGTTGATATCCTAAAAAAGGATGAATGTTACATGAAAAGCGGATCATTATATGTGATGTACATACATTTCTATAGCACACATTATTGTAGTATCTAAGTTATCACATAATGTTTAAGATCTACCCAAGTATATTATTTATTATGACTGTGTATCAGCCATTGCCATAAAATGCATTTTTTGATATCTACATCAGTCATATGGTAGATTATTCAATATTTTAATAATAATGGAGAAAAACCACTTCCCGCCATATAGCTGAAATCTCATATCCAGAGCTTCCAATCATAACTACAATATTTTATTCGTCCCTTGGAAAGATTGCCTTTGTGTCCTGGAAGATTATCAAGGAGGCACAGAGGAGAGATAAGTGACTATAGAGGCAAAATCGAATGGACATCTTAGATGTCTGTGTATTAATGCAAGAAGTATGGAGAATAAACAGGAAGAACTAGAAATATTAATAATCACAGTCATGACATAATTGGCATCACAGAAACTTGGGATAATTCACATGATTGGAATATTGATATAGATGGGTACAGCTTGTTCAGTAGGGAGAGGCAGCGAAAAAAGAGAGGAGGTATTTCATATAAAGATAAGAAGTAAAAACCAAGGGTAATGTCATGATATGGGCCTATAGTTGGCCACTTAACCAGGAAGACGGGGCAGATGACATTTTTTTAAAATTAACAAAATCATTCAAACCAAAGGACTTGATGGTATTAGTCTCTTAGCTTCAATTATCCAGACACCTCTTTGGGAAAATAATATAGCAGGGTACAGGTTACCCAGCTAGTTCTCAGGGTGGCACTGGAAACAACAATTTATTACAGAGCATAGAGGAAGTAACGGGAGAGAGGCTGCTGTACAGGTCTGCCACCAGAGGGGGAACAAAGGGGTAATTTAAAAGGTTTGAGGGGCTCCCAGCCATCACTGACAGTGCAGCAGGGCTAAGGCAGGCTTCCTGCTGCTCCACTCCCAGAAGTGTCTGGCAGATCCCTGCAGCCCTGGGGGGAGCGTAGGATCTCTGCATGCTGCCCCCACCCTAAGTATTGACTACAGTGGGCAGTATTACCAATGGGAGCTGTAGAGTGGTGCCTATGTGCAGTGGCATGTGGCCTCTGCCGTACCTGCCTAGGAGCCACTGTGACATGGGTGTGTCAGTCGCTTTCAGAAGCTACCTGAGGTAAGTGCCACCCCACTTACCTCTTTCTTTACCCCAACTCCTGTCCCAGCCTAGAGGCTGCATCCCACATTCAAACCCCCTCTCAGATCCAGCACTTCTCACTCCCTCACACACTCCCTGCCAGAGCCTGCAACCCCACTGGCACCGAACCTTCCTGTCCCATCCAGAGGCTAGACCTCCTCCCATATCTCAACCCCCCGTCCAACCCTGATAATAGTGAATGAGGGTGGGGAAGAGCAAGTGACGGAGGGAGGAAAGGGGGCAGTGATCAGAGGCAGAGTCTCGGAAAAGAGGCAGGGCAAAAATCTTTGGTTTTGCACAATTACAGTTGGCAACCCTATGGGTTGGGCATGTGGAAGACCTAGTTGTGCCAGAAGAACTTACCCCACAATGCAACCAGCAGTTTGTAGGTGCAGCACCACCAACACAGTGTCTGGTAGACTGTATCCAGTAGACACAGCCAGGAGTGGCCCTAGACGAGCTTCTGGCAACTGGCGCCCTAAGCGAAATGCGCGATCGGCACCCCTGCCTCTAAAGCCCTCAACGGCCATTTATCTTGGTGCCCTAGGCAAGTGCCTAGTTCGCCTGTATTGAAGGGCCACCACTAGGCACAGCTTAGGAGAGGGGGCAAAGGGGATCTATTGGCTGTTTTGCCCTAGGGCCTGGGATTGCTGTCAGTGGGCCTGCTGTCTTAGATTTGATTTTGACAAATAGCAAGGAACTGTTTGAAAATTTGAAGATGAAAAGCAATTGCATGAGTTTGTGGTAGGAGAGAAGAACAATAGTAATGGACAGTTGACTTCAAGATGGCAGAGTTTTGCAAACCCAGAGACTTGGTAGGTAAGATCCCATGTGAAACAAGTGTAGGGCGGGGAAAGGTTCAGGAGAGCTGGCAGTTTTTAAAAGATACGTTGTTAAAAGTGTAAGAGAAAACTATTTCAATGCATAGACAGGAAGCATGATAAGAGAGCATGCTGGCAGTACCAAAAGATTTTTAATGACCCAAAACTCAGTTTCCACTTTTTGTATGAGTCAAATTATGAAACATTGATATTAAAACATAAACGCCCACCAGAAGCTTATGGGGCAAAATCCGAAAAACAAGGCATAAAACAAGATGAAGAATTAGGTAGGAATACTAAGGGTAACAAAAAACCTTTTACAAGTACATTAGAAGTAACGGGAAGATCAGGATAGGTCCATTACTCAATGAAGGGAGAGAGAGGGAATAAGAGAAAACACAGCAAAAGCCAAAGTGTTAAAAGCCTTTTTCCCCAAAAAGATTATCAGCGATTGGATGGTTAATGTCATGGTAGGATCTGAGGCCAAAATAGGAAAGGGAAAAAAAACAAGTTAAGACTCACTTAAACAATTTAGATGCCTTCAGTTTGGCAGGATCTGGCTAAATACATCCTAGAACACTTAAGGAAGTGGCTGAAGAGATCTTTGAGCCATTAGTGATTATCTTTCAGAATTTTTGGTGGATGGGAGAGTCCCCAGAGGACTTGAAAATTGCAAATATAGTGCTCAACCATATCTATAAAAAGGGGAATAAGGGCAACCCAGGGAGTTATAAGCCAGTCACTTTAACTTCAGTACCCAGAAAGATAACGGAGCAAATAAACAATTGGTTTGTAAACACCTAAAAAATAATGAAGTGAGAAGTAACAGTCAACATGGATCTGTCAAGAACAAATCATGTCAAACCAACCTAATATCTCTTTTTGATAGAGTAATAGGCCTTGTAAATGGGGGGAAGCAAAGCTACAATACATTTTTACTTTAGCGAGGCTTTTGATACTTAAGGACTAGAACAAATTATCTATGCAGTTTATGGAACCTCCATCCCTGGAGGTATTTAAGAACAGGTTAGACAGATAACTAAAAGTGATGGTCTAGATCAGTGTTTCTCAACCTTTTTTTATAAAGTACCTCTTTAAAAACAAAAAATTATAAGTACCCCAGTACCTACAGTTTTCAGACGCACACAATTTTTTTCTACTATTGCAACACATTTGCTCAAACAACTTAATCATAGCTGGGCGGGTGATAAAATTTTTGGGTGTAAAAAGTACAAAAATAATAAAACACTGTCAAACTTAAAACAAAAATTCAGTTTTCTCCAAATTTTAGTTGTGTTGACGTACCCCCCAGACTTCTCTCGAGTATCTCTAAGGGTACTTGTACCACTGGTTGAGAAACACTGGTCTAGATAATACTTAGACATGCCTCAGTGCAGGGGACTAAAATAAATGACATATAAAGGTCCCTTCTAGTACTACATTTCTGTGATTCTCTCATAATACTGTGTCCCCCTTTCAATTCTTGGAAACAGGATTTAGATCTTGTATTCTCCTTTATGTTTGGAGCCTTTCTTATCAGATAGGCTACATAATTATATCATGGTATGAAGAGTCTTTCTTTATGCTTTATAGATACTCATTTTGTAATTTAGATGATTAATACCATATGCATATTACACTGTATGAAGCCTTATCAATACTTTTATAGCGATGCTCATATCTTGCAACATTTCAGACTAACACCTGTGGTTTTTTATTAAGCTAGCATCATACCTTCTTTTATCAATGCAGGTGCCCACACTGACCCTAGTGTAATGATATTATTTAATATAACTCCAGTAAAATTTGTGTATTTATGGGTCACAAAGAAAAATTAAATATCAAGTTGAAAATAGGTTTCTGGGTGTAACATTTGAAGAGAGCAGGAAGCTAATTTTTATTGGTATAATGAGAAGTCCAGAGTGGAAAAACAATTTTGATTACTTCAAACATATATTGTTGACTAGATCCCATCCTAATGAACAGTCTATACTCATACACATTGCTGCTTTATTAAGCTGCAGTAAATGTATACAGGTTGTACCTTCCAAATTCAGGATTCTCTCATCCGGCAACATCCGTGGTCCTGGATGACCATGGATGTTCCTGGATGAGAGTTCCTTGGGGCAGGAGGGCCAGCAGCTGGGAGCCTGGTGCAGCCCCGTGAGTGTGCTAGCAGCAGGGCCGCAACATTCTGGGCGGAGTGCGATCCGGGTTGTCTGCTCCCTGGCAATGCTGCCAGGACCGCAGCAGCCCAAGAGGGGAAGCCTAGTCAGGCTGCAGCAGCCTGTGCAGTGGCAGTGGCAGTGGAGCCGGGGCTGTGGCCACAGCAGCCCGGGAGAGGAAGCTGTCCGGGGCTGTGGCAACCTGGCAGAATCAGCTCCGCTGGGGCCATGTGCCACCTGGCAGCAGGGTTGGGGCTGTGGCAGCCCGATCAGGCAGTGTGCTATTTGGCAGTGGGGCTGGAGCTGCTCAGCCAGCAGCGGAGTCAGGGCTGGGGGGTGGCCCGCAGACAGCCCAGCTGGGCTGACAGAGCTGGCAGCAGGCTGAGGAGCTATATCAGAGGACCTCCCATTGTCCAGCAAATTCCCTCATCTGGGACAATCCGGTCCCAAGGGTGCTGGACAAGAGAGGTCCAACCCACATTTGTTCTTTGCATCTAAAATCACCAAGACATGCAATATTGTCTTCATCAATATTATAGCACTTTGTGAGTAAAAGTGATTTTAGATTAACAGCCAAATATGTGTGTTTCTAATTGTGATGAGTTTTAGAACATTAAACATTGTTTAGAAATTGCTCTTTGACTTTTCATGTTTACATCAACTTAGTCACTCTTTCCATAGCTTTCTGTAAAAGGATATAATGACAAGCAGCATATCTTGTTAAAGAAGATCATTGAGAAAATGGCCACGTTTGAGATTGATGAGAAAAGATTTGAAATTATCAAGGAAGCGGTAAGCTCTGTGGAAATTGAATGTGATTGGGATAACTTAAAGCAGAATACATAGACTATGAGTGAAATGTGAACATTTTTATGGAATTTGAAAGCTAAATTTGCCCAGAAGTACAGGGTGAAATCCTAGCCCACTGAAGTTGATGGGAATTTGGCTATTGGTGGTTTGGCTACAAGTTCATCCAAAGTATTTAAATGTCAGTTATACAGTTTCAAAATTATTGGCCCTATGGTCTTTATTCAGGCAAAATGTGTGAGCTTTTTGTGTTAATTTCTGATTATACCTTTTATTTTATAAAAGAAGTAGAACAGTGGTTCTCAAACTTTTCCATATTCCAATCCCATTTACAACAAGAAAAAAAAAAAGCCTTAGAATTTGTCTGTTCTAGCCATAAAGAAACAGGATGGATGGGAGGGGGGGGGGGGGGATGGTTGTGACCTCCCCTCAACACAGGGGATCATAACCATTTTATGGTGTAGAATAAGGAGTACATGAGGTATATTCAGAATTCTGGAAATGAAAACAAATTTCAATTATCCATATTCATACACTGCATTTTACAATTGTTTTTTATTTTTGAAATTGATAACCTCTTCTTTGTTACATCTTTTAGTCCAATCTGGAAATGTAATTTTTTATATTAGAATTGTCTGCATAAGAAGAAAGCATTCTATGGTATAACAGACTTTTAATTTTAATATTCAACTAGGTGAACATCAAATTTAAGGAAGACTTAGTCTAAAATCAGAGTTTATGTATATGTGGCTTGTTGAATCTCATCACTGTAGTAAACGGACACAAATGGCAATATAAAATAGACAAAAAATCAATTTAAAACTAGGGAGGCCTCAAAGACATTTCTAAATACATCTATGCAATATATAAGTAAAATGAATAGTATTTTGGAATTTTCTGAGATGCTTTCTCATTTATGTCTATAGAATTCAGCAGAGTTTTATCTTGGAATTTATTTTTCATTATTTTGCTATCAAGTACAATTTATATTGTATGTGTATCCTTGCATATTGCAACATAATGGAAAAAACAAAAACCATCAATCTAAAGAAGAGAGGTTGCTTTTTCTTCTCCCACAAGCTCATCTGTATCCGCTTCTTTCTTCTGAAGCAGGTTAAAGGGGAATGCATTCTCCACCAACTTTCCTCTCTCCCCAAAACACTGAGAGATGCATGGGATGTGGTGCTATCTGCCCTTCAAAGCTGTTTCCAGCTGACTGCTTTTAACCTCCACCTTCCCCTTGTATGAAGTTTAAGGGGTTGAAATAAGTGGGTTGTCCCCTTGCTTCAGTAGACATTTGGAGCCCTAATCCTGTTCCACCTTTTCTTGAAGGGGATGCCTTCCCTAAATCCACTTCCACTTCTACAAGAACTGGACTTCATGTGCAATAAAGTAGCTTCACTGGGCAATGGACACCTGGCACCTGCTAAGTTGTAACATCCTGATTTGCCCTACAAGGTCCCTGAGCTGCTTTGGGGAAGGAAAAACAGCCCCCCCCCCCCCCATGTTCAGATTGGCCACAGTGTGAGTTCTTCCCACTTACAAATGAGGCAATTAGTACAGTGCCCATAACAGAGAGGAAAAACATCCAGTCCTAAACTAATCCTGGGTTAGGTGGTGGGGCTCAGGCTGGAGGAACTAGGGTTTATGTACTTTCCCAGTTCTGCAAGGGCCAGTGGGTTACTTAAGTCCTACTGATCTGCCTACTATCTTAGGTGATGCTTCCACCCTCTGGCCACATCTTCTCAATTCCCAAGTGGAAGGGGACTCCTGAAGGAGACACTTCTCCTTTTTTCCTGTCAGTTCAGACAAAGCCCTCTTAGTTTGAGTTTACAGGGGTTGCATATCCCACTTACTCACTGGCCTCTGAAAAACAGCTAACTTTCTCTTGTGAAAGGGAGAGTATGCTTATAAGTAGTTGTTTAGACCCAGTAGATTCCACATTGCAAAGAATGTTAGCTTCCCCTTCCTGGTTGAACAGATGTCTGTGTTTGTTTTGCCTGGATGCAAACTGAGTAAAAGGAAGGCTGTCACAGCCTTGCTCCTCTTCTTCTTACATCTATACCCATCAAGGGGAAAACCTGCTAGCTGGCCCAGCCTCTAACAGTGTGAGAATAGCTCACTGGACAATTATAGTTTGCAATTACATGTTGGACCTCACTGGTCCTGAACGAGGGGATTTGCTGGACCAGGGAAGGTCCCTCCCCTTGTGGCCGTGCTGCCCCTAGGCTAGGGTTCCAGCCTGCCCCTGCTGCTACTTCAGCCCCCCTGCCCTCCGGGGCTCTGCGTGGTCCCACTGCTGCTGGGACCAGAGCACCACAGCCAGACTATGCAGCCAGGACAGAGTGCCGTAGTTGCCTGGCTCTGCAGCTGAGACCAGCGTTCTGCAGCCAGGGTGGAGGCAGCAGAGCTCTGGTCCCATCTCAACGCCAGTATTTCCCAGCCGCTGGAGCTCCACAGCCAGGAACATAAGAACGGTCAGACTAAAGGTCCATCTAGCTCAGTATCCTGTTTGCTGGACAGGTCCATGGCCATTACCAGGCTAGAGCTCCCCAGCTGTGGGGTCAGGGAGCTCTGCTGGAGCCAGAACTCCCTGCCATGCTGTCATCGGGTCCAGTCTCCTGCCCTCACAGCAGGACCAAGTACTGTCCCTGATCCCTACATGGCCCCTTCAAGGATTGAACTCACAACCCTGGGTTTAGCAGGCTAATGCTCAAACCACTGAGCTATCCCTCCTCCACACATTCTGGGCTCTTAGGAGAACCACCTGTGCCCTTTATGGCGCTCCTGCCCCGCCACGAGCTCGCCCTCTTCCTGTGCTCTGTGGTCCAGGAGCATCCATGGTCCATGCTAGACCAGTTAAGGGAGGTACAACCTGTATAGTTTAGAAGTTGACACAGAATATATAGGTCATGACTAGAGTGAGTTAACTGATTTGAAATATTAGTTTGGCGTTATCCGTCTTTATGAAATAATGGAAAATTGCACTCTGAGAATAAATTTTTGTCAAAATTGAAACTTGTTTAGCTATTCCAGTTTAGTCCCTAGCCATGTCCTTATGTAAGCAAATCTATAACATCATGAGAATAGTTCACTTCCATTATTACACGACACAAGAATAGCGATAATGTGGCTACTGGCTTCTGGAATGTGGGGATTTTGGTTGCATACAAAGCCAGCTAGTTCAGGGGTGATACTGCTGTTGTATTTAGAAGCTGAGTTTGGTGGTAACTGAATATCCTTTTTAAATTTGTTAGTACATGAGATCACTTAACAACTTTCGAGCTGAACAACCTCACCAGCATGCTATGTATTACCTCCGACTGTTGATGACTGAAGTTGCTTGGACCAAAGATGAATTAAAAGAAGCTCTAGATGGTGAGTTCCTGCTAATTTTTAACTTGGGAATCACTGGGCCCTAAATGTTTTGTTCTGAATGTCTATATAGTGTAAAGTAAGGTGATTCTCAGTGAGCCCTACTGAAGTAAGGGGCAAAATTAGCATTAATTTCAGCAAGAGCAGGGTCAGCCTGATAAAGGACATTCCTTTCCTCCTTTTGAGAACTGCAGATTCTTTTTTGCATTGGCTATCATCTGTCCCTTAATGTAATCAATTTCAAGCTTAATACGGAGTGTGCTTAATATGGCAATTTAACACAGATGTGCTCTTTGAAGAGGTTAAAGTCCATCTTGCAACATTATAGTTCTGCTTGAGAAACACTGATTTTTTTGTTTGATTTTTATTACCATCACCCTCGCTACTACTGCCAGACAGCCCCACCCCTGTGTACTGCCAACAAATGGTTTTGTTTTTTTTAAAATCAGAATTAAGAGTGTAATTATGCAAACAATAAGAGACCCTTTGCCTTTCTAGGAGACATATATTTAAATATCAGACATGACTAAGGAAGTGAAAGCCGCTAATATTTGATTTGGCAAAGGAAAAAAGTGGAAATTATGTGTGTTTTTGGGAGGACATTGCATGGGGTTGAGAGAAAAAATTAAATATTGATGATATTTTTAGGATAAAGACATCTACCTATCTTAGGTACATATATGCCCTCCATTGCAATAGTAACTGATTGAGTACCTCACAGTTGTTAATGCATTCATCCTCAGAACACCTCTTTGAGATGGGGAAATGCTATTATCCCCATTTTATGACAAGAAAATGAGGCACAGAAAAAAATAAAGAACTTTCCCTATGTCACACAGGGAATCTGTAGCAGAGCCAGTGAATAGACCCCCATGTCTCCTGACTCCAAAACCAGTGCTCTTATCAAGCGGCCTTCATTCTGCTCTTAGTCTACCGATTCTCTTGATTCTAACTTGTAAATTGTATTTTGCTTCATAAAAAGAATAATACTAATTGGAAAGTTTAAAATATGAAAATGTGTGTACATTAGTAAATTAAGAATTATTTTTATGTATGATTTAGTGCTAAATTACTGTCAAACTATGAAATTTGAATTGAAATTATCTTAGTTTAGATAATGCACTGTACCTTGCAGGAGAATTATAAGCCACATATTCTTTATGTAGTTAATAACTACAGCTTTATCTCTCAGCACCACCTGAATGATTGTAACTATTTTCTCTGGAGAGTGAATGTGTGTTCAGCATGATTAGAGAGCAGGCTTTTTTCCTTAATGGAATCTGGGTCAGATGCTGTGTGAATTCTAAGCAAAAGAAACTCTGCAATGAGTGCTGATATTTAAACTTACACACTTTCCACAATGAATGTTTAAGGAAAAATCCCTTGTTTATAATTATTATGATTTTCCCTTCTCCAAGAAAATCACCAGCAGATATGATGTGGTTGATTCCTTGAAATGTAAAAAAAAAAAATGATTGATTTAACTGTCTATTTATCTATTCTAGATGTCACTCTTCCTCGCCTCAAGGCCTTTATATCTCAGCTGTTGTCACGGTTACACATTGAGGCTCTTCTCCATGGCAATATAACAAAACAGGTCTGAAATTTTCTTTAATAGAAACAGTTGGTATTAAAAAGAGCATTTAGCTGTAAAAAAGCTAAATATTAAGTGAAGACTATGCCTATTTGGAAAAAATAGTTTTAAAATTTGGGATGATTAAATAAACCCTAAAACCTAAGGGTTTATTAACTCTTCCCAAATTTTAAAACAATTTTTGCCAAAGTCTTTGCTTTATTTTTATTTTTAGATGTGTTACAACAGGTTTATCATGATGATTTTTCTTCTGTCAGGCTCAATGCTACACTGAATGTTGATCTTTGAGATTTGCTATAATAGAAAATAGTTTATAATCTAAATATTTTAAAGTCTGCATTGCATTGCTGTCTATATTTATCCACGGAACAATGCTCCAGAGGTTGATCTTCAATTTAGTGGGTCTAGTAAGGACTCGCTAAATTGAATGTTGAGGGTGCCCCCATTGATACCAGTACTCCTGCTCCTCACAAGGAGTAAAGGGAGTCAGTGGAAGCATTTCTCCTGTTAACCTCCCACTGTGGGGTGGGTGTCAAAGTTCGAATCCAGGTATGTTGACTCTGACTGCACAATTAACATAGGTAGAGTTGCGTATCTTAGTTTAAACTTATCCTCTAGTGTAGACCTGGCCTATGTAATTCAGATTGCAAAAGTAACCATTTACAAGCTTCAGATATGTGAAACAGTTGACTAATAAAAGTTTAAAACATTCAGAATCCTTCAAAATGAAGCATTTAGTACAGGGCTAAAGGGGAATGTGGATCCATAACTCAGACTTCCAGTCACTTTTCCTTGTGAGAACAAAAGGGCACAGCTAGTAAGAGGCACAAATTATTTATTGTGTATTAAAACTGTAATTCTATAACACATTTATCCAAGGATCTGAGTGCATTTTCAAACACTGCATGTCACAATAATTTTCTGAGAGCGTTAAAATATTAAAATGTCTGTATCTATTCCCAGGAGGCTGCTATAGCTGCATTCCCAATAACATCATGTCAGAAATGCTGTTATATTAGTCTAGTGAAAGTACACTAGCACTAAAACTCTTTAGGTCATCACTAAAGTGTATGGAGAGGGAAGTAGCTAGCAGCAGTGAGTGAAAGAAAAAAAGAACCAGGATAAGATATATAAAGTTTCAGCTTTAAATAAGAGTGCCAGAAAAGTTGCTTTTTAATTTTTTACCTTTTTTTGTGGAAATGTAAACGAAAGAATAATCTTATCTTCCCCCTACTCTATCTATATAAACAAGATTATTTAAATTCCCCTGTAAATCACCACAGAATTAATCATCATCGAGCACATATTGTGGTGACATGATATGGGACCCAATCACAAGAAAAATGTTTTCTATATACAGTTTAGGAGGGACAAAAATATATATCATTGCATGTACATATGATGCATCTATCTACGGTGATCAGATCATGGTGATCAGAAATGATCAGCTTCTTCTGGGCTCCTTTCAGTCTACTTTTATGCTTAGATTTCTATTCTGACATTTGTATTTTGCCTCAATAGGGTGTTGATTTCTGCTAATAGTAGGCTAATTGTGCTCACAGTGATACCAACATGTTATAAATATTCCGTGGTAATTGTTTTCTAGAGTAGAATACATATTATTTTGGTTTTGCCTTGAGATTTCCTGTGTTTCACTTGACCTCATCTCTTTTTCCCTTTGCTTTTTCTTCATAAATGTACAGATCTTTTATAAGTTATCTGCATGAGATGGTTGGTGTGTGTGTGTGTGTGTGTGTGTGTGTGTGTGTGTGTGTGTGTGTGTGTGTGTGTGTGTGTGTGTGTATTTGATGCTGTTTAGATTGAAACTAGGGATGTAAGCGACTAGTTGCTTCTTCCCCTTGCTGCCGCTATCAGAAAGAGGCAGTAAGCGGGGGGGAGAGGAAGGGGTGCTAGGGAGAGCCATCTTAAAAGCTGGCTCCCTCCAGCTCCATGGGAGGGGGCAGGGGCACAGCGGTGGCATTCCAACTTTGAAATGTACAAGAGTCCCTGCTGGGACTCTTGTACATTTCAAAGCAGAAGTGCCCGCATGGAACCCAGGATCAACAGGGGGGACTCCCTGCTGGCCCCGGGCTCCATGCATCATTTTAATCTTTGAAATGCACAAGATCCTTATCGACTAATTGAATAGTCGATGAAAATCCCATCGACTATTTGATTAATCAGAGTTTAACATCCGTAGTTGAAACAGTAGATTTACTGAAAATGTCCAAAACTTTAGAACTGCTTAGCAATAAACACCATATTGGGTATTTATAAAAAGCTAATTATATTTAAGACATTAAAGGAAAATCTGAATTTATCATTTTAAAATAGTTGTTTTAAGAACTAATATTCAGTTAAAATATTAACATCCACATTTAATAACTAAAGCACAGCATTGTAGTCTACATCTGTGGGTATAGTCACATATTAGAGATTCTAGATACAGTTTTCAAAAGTGGCCAAGTAACTTAAGATTCAAAGATTCTTTTTCAAAACTGACTTGGGCACTTGGGAATCTAGGTCTCATGAAGTCAATCAGGCACTTTTATAAATTTTACCCTCTGTCTTTAGATTCAATTTTGGTCATAGTTTAGAACTATGTTACTTTATCATCTCCTGCTATATTAAATGACATATATTGATCTAGTATATTGTAGTGCATTTAAAAAAATGGATGACATTTCCGAAAGAACAAATGAAGTTTATCTTTTGCAAATAAAAATGGCAGAGGCAGTTTGTTACACTGTCATGTAGATGTAAGGGTGGTTGTTTTTTTTTTTTTTTTTTTAAGCTTAATCATATGTATGGTGTCTATGGGAACAAAGGCACCAAGTCAGCAAGGTGTTAAGTATGTGAATCATCTCATCTCTATTTAGTAAACTAGAAGATGTACCCAGTTTTGCTCAGGTCCTTAACTGTAGTAATGTTTGGGTTTCATTTTTAAATTAAAAGGAAAAAGTACATGCTTTATTTAAATGATTAGGGCAGGTGGTTGGAAGTAGGGTTAAATATTGGTTAACTGAATAGTTGATTAAACTCATGAATTCTTATTGGTTACTTAACTATTCTATAGTCCCAGCAGGCAGGGCCACCAGCCAGTGCACTCTGGCCCCACTCCCAAGAAGCCCTCTGCCACTCTGCGCTACTGCCTCTGTATTAGATGCAGCAGTGCACAGGGTGCCTGATTGGAGCTGGTTTGCGAGGGCAGGTAGTTTAAAAACCTGCTCCCCTTACAGACCAGCTGCCTGTCGCCATGGACGGTTGGGGAAGGCATGGCTGGGGGAGGTAAGCCCCATGCCCCACCTCCAGCCCTGCCCCTTCTGAGGCCCCACCCTTTCCCCACCTCCATAGAGAGGCGGAGCAGTGCGCAGTGCGCGTGCTCCCCCTCCTAACCATGGGGAGAGGAAGGGAGCAGGCAGGCACGCACTCACCTCAGCTTCCCCAGTCCTGGAGGAGGTCAGAGAATGGGTGGCATGGCCCCAGCCTCCCCAGCCCCAGAGGAAGTCAGGGGGCATGCAACATGGCCCCAGCTTCCTCAGCTCCGGAGGAGGACATACCGCATGGCCTGGCCAAGTCCTGCCTCTTCTGCCCCGGAGCATGGGGAGAGCAGGCGCTGGAGGCAGCAACACTCCACCCCAGAATACCTTCTGCAGGCCCCTGTCACCTATCAGCCCATGCTACTGCCTCTGATACAGAAGCAGCAGCCCCTGTCCGGGAGGGAGAATGGAGGGCGGGTCTGAACTCCCAGACCTAGCGCAAGCCAGAACTGAGCTGGGCTGCTTGCACACCAGGCTCCTAAAACACTTGAATTGCAGAGCTGCAGCAAAGGTAAGTCCTGGACCTGGCATGAGCCAGCACTAAGCCGGGCTGCTGGACAGCCTGCTAAAAAATGTACTGGTGGAGGGAGGGGAAAACATGTGTAGTCTATAGCATTAACCTATAAACTTTTGCTTATTGGTTAATCAACTACACTATTACATCCCTAGTTGGGAGGTGAGGAGGCTTAGAGTGAGGGGTTGTTGTGTGTGGGGTGTGCAGGAATGAGGGCACTTGTTTAAATGTTTAGCTAAATGTATAAAGATGAATCCTAGCCAGTAGCACTTGATTACTACAAAAATTAATAATCCAGTAGAGGGACAATAATTTCACTTATTTCCACATTATTTTTCACTTTTTTACACTGTTTGTCTTAATTAAGCATTCCATCCTTCCATTCCTGATTTGGCATCTCACCATCAATGACTGCTATCGTTCGGCGTGCTGCCAGATTTAGGATTGTTAAGGAATAAATTAAAAAAACCTGTAATAATGTCTTCTCTTCCAGGCAGCATTAGGAATTATACAAATGGTTGAGGACATTCTCGTTGAGCATTCTCATACAAAGCCACTCCTTCCCAGTCAGCTAGTAAGATACAGAGAAGTTCAGCTCCCTGACAGTAAGTTAAATCATTTTATATATGTTATAAAGCGTGCAATATGAAGCTTCTTTCCTGGTGTCCTCTAATGACTTTTGAAGTAAATGTTAATATATTGCATGTTATTTGTCTAGAAACAATTTCAACTTCAAATGTTTTTGCACTGTAAGTCTTGCAGAATTAAATGGGAAATATAATTTAATATGAAAAGTGGAGACGGAAAGGCCAGCACACGGCTGAGCTGGACTGCTGTGGGTGGCTGGAAGCTTAGGGGAATGAGAGGGAACAGGAAAGCCCAGTGCGCAGTTCAGCTGGGCTGCAGAGGGCAGGGTAGGGTGCAGGAGCCAGCACATGGTTTAGCTGGGCTTGGGGAGGGGGCCAGGAAGGCCAAGCTGGTCTGGCAAAATCCCTCATCTGGGACTAGTCAGGTCTTGAGGATGCCAGATCAGAGAGGTCCAACCTTTAGTATTTAGCTCTTTAATATATTAGTGTTGGTGTGAAGGATGAATCAGACATGTGGTTTACGCAGCAGTTTGAAGTAAAATAATATTTAAAAATAAAAAAAATTGTTCTTCCAGTAGATGCAGAGGTATATTCCACTTAGGGTATGCATGCTTAGCTCACATGTAACCCATACACCTCTGTTCACTGTCCCAGTAGTGGCACTTAGACTACTTACAGAGAGAGAGAAAGAATGAGTTTTCTCTGAAGCAGGGGTGGGGAACCATTTTAGGGTTGGGGGCTGATGACCCACAGAAAAATCAGTCAGGGGCCCGCGCACAAGCAAGAATAAAAAAACCTCATGAATGTGGCCCCCGACTAAGAAAGACAATTCCCATATTCCCCTTGCATACCCGAGCCTAGGGAAGCCCAAGCTAATAGATTTTGTGTGCTCCAGTTCCACGGGAGAACAGTGCAGGGGCTGGAGTGCCAGCACAGGCTCCCCAATGTTGGGGTTGGGGAGCCTGAGCCTCGGGCTGGATCCAGGCAAGTTGGGGCTGGATCCAGGCAAGTCGGGGCTGCATCCCGTCCTGATCCATAAGTTTCCCACTCCTCGACAGCCTTAGCTGAGAGCTAGCTGCCTTTTAGTTCAAGAGGTAGAGGCTCATGCACTAGACTTCAGAAGTCCCAGGTTTGCTTTTGTTTGTCAGCATTACACACGGAAGCCAGAGATTTGGCCTTACCATACCTATGGAGGTATATATGTCTGTGGCCCCCCTCCTGGCTATCTGAGGTGGCACTACCCTGACACCCTGCAGTTCCTTCTTACCTTGTTTGGCTGGAGTTAGAGCAGGGGTTCCCAACCTGGGGTATGTGTACCCCCAGGGGGTATGAGAAGCTTGTCAAGGAGGTACGGGGAATATTTGGTAAATAACTAGCTTATCCTAATTGAAATATTCCAGAAGTAGTAGTGTTAGTGGAAAAAAGTTGTGGATTCTAGAGTCTAGAATTTATTTCCTTTCCTATTGAATAGGGAGTACAGGAAGGTTTACTTAAAGCCAAGACGGCACAGGGACTGAAAAAGGTTGGGAACCCCTGAGTTAGAGCTTTGTGTGGTGTAACCTTACAACCTTGCAATCAGATTTAGCTGGGTTTCTATTGACTATACAGGCAGTCCCCGGGTTACGTACAAGATAGGGACTGTAGATTTGTTCTTAAGTTGAATCTGTATGTAAGTCGGAACTGGCGTCCAGATTCAGCCGCTGCTGAAACTGACCGCCAGTTCTGACTTACATACAGATTCAACTTAAGAACCCCAAGTTTCCCCAAGTCAGCTGCTGCTGAAACTGATCAGCGCTGATTCCAGGAAGCCTGGGGCAGAGCAACTCTGCCTCGGGCTTCCTGTAGTCAGCGCTGGTCAGTTTCAGCAGCGGCTGACTTGGGGACGCCTGGGGCAGAGCAGCTGGGGTGCTGCTGGGTTGCTCCAGTAGCACCGCTCCTCGGCGCTACTGGACCAACCCAGCAGCACCCCAGCTGCTCTGCCCCAGGTGTCCTGATTCAGCCACTGCTGAAACTGACCAGCAGCGGCTGAATCAGGACCTGGGGCAGAGCAGCTGGGGTGCTGCCGGGTTGGTCCAGTAGTGCCCAGAGCGGCGCTGCAGGACCAATCGGCAGAGCCCCAGCTGCTCTGCTCCAGGGTCCAAACAAAAGACTGGTCTGCTGGGGGGGGGGCACACTAGCCGCCCCCCCCTCCCCCCCAGCAGACCAGGGACACCGGGAGCAGAGCCGCAGCGGCAGCGGAGTGCCGCGCCTCTGAGGCTTTGCTCTGGCAAAGTCTCAGAGGCGCGGGGCTGCCGCTTCAGTCCCGGTGCCTGTGGTCTGCTGGGGACCGTCCCCAGCAGACCACAGGCACCTGGACTGGAGCGGCAGTTCCCCGCGCTTCTGAGGCTTTGCTCTGGCCTCAGAAGCGCGGGAACCCGCCCGGTGCCCCTGGTCTGCTGGAGACGGTCTCCAGCAGACCAGGGGCACCAGAGCAGCTTACGAACGGGGCTTTCTCGCCCCGGAGCTCGCAGGTAGCAATCCGCTACCTCGACCTCCGGGGTGAGAGAGCCCCGTTCGTAAGTGCGTATCCGACGTAAGTCGGATCCGCGTAAGTCGGGGACTGCCTGTAGTTAGTATTTAGTGTTAGTTAGTAGTTAATCAGTTTTTCCCCCATTGATGCTCTCGCCTAACACTTGTCCTTTGTGTAGGGAAGTAATCCCTAACAATGATCCCACATGCGGTGCCTGCTCTCTCGTGGCAAGCACCACCTGAAAGATCATTGCTTGATCCCAAGAGTAAGGAAGTACGGATAGAATTGATATCAGGATCAGTATGGAGGAGTCCAGTACCAGGAACCTCCTCTTAGTACAGTGGGGACATTCCAGTGCTGTTGTTCACATGGGGACTGATACTGCTATGCAGTTTTATTTTATATTTGTATATGTATTTAAGAATGTATTTATTAGGTGGTGTATCTCTACTGTCTTAGGGCTTTGATGTAGGGATGTTAGATGTTGTCTGTTTTAGTAATTATGTAGTCACAACAAATTTTAGTGGTTACAGTTACTAAAATGCTCCTCTCCGGGGTGGGGCTGGCAGTCAGTGTGCTCCTGGCTCCCAGCACCACTTCTGGGGAGCCCCATGCCACCCTGCGCTGCTGCCTCTGTATGAGAGGCAACAGCGTGGAGCAAGAGGTGGACCTAGTCTGTGAGGGGAACCGGTTTAAAAATCAGTTCTCCATGCAGCCTGGTTCCTGCCTGCTGCCCCACACTGCTGCCACTGATACATAGGCAGCAACCCCTGTCCCCCATCAAACTCCCCACAGACAGAGGCTGCTCTGTGGCAGCAGCTCCTGTCCACAGGGTGCCCAAGCTCCCCATGGACAGAGGCTGCTCCAGCATACCGTAACAGCAGCAGGCAGCTTTCCTGCATGCTCTTCATTTAAAACTTGGTCCAGCAGTCTGGGACTGAGCCAGCCTTCTGGTCTGAGTTTAAAATGCAGAGCATGTGGGGGAGAGGTTGCAGTTAATCGGGACTGTTAACTGACAAGCAGTCACTTACCCGTTAAGTGGTTAGCCGGCTAGCTGCTAACATCCCTATTTGGTATGGAACTTTGAAATTTGTCAGGGGCAGAGTACCCAGGTCTAAGATATGCATTTTAGTAATCTGCTGAAAATCCATTTGGATTGGGCAGAATTAAAAGGGTTTT
This sequence comes from Pelodiscus sinensis, assembly GCF_049634645.1. Taxonomy (NCBI): domain Eukaryota; kingdom Metazoa; phylum Chordata; order Testudines; family Trionychidae; genus Pelodiscus; species Pelodiscus sinensis. The sequence continues at coordinate 42,819,010 of NC_134718.1, forward strand.
TAAAATATATTTTGCGCATCTGCAGTGCGTTTATAATATTTATAATTATGTGCCAGCATTCTCCTGGCTTTGCACATACATGCATATGTTAGCTCAACTTTTATGTTTAGTGTGTAGGTGCATGTGCAATACAACCTGAGCCCTCCCTCATTCAACGCAGTCAGAGCCCTGCCTCATTCTGTATGAGGTTTTAATGTGCATATTGAATGACCAGAGCTCCTGGAGAGCAACTTTTCATTGTTTACAGTTAAGGATGTATTGCTCTTCATTGATTAAAGTGTAATTTCTATGCAAATAACTTCTTGCCATGTTTAATAACTGATTATTTTTTAACCTAAGATGATTTTACAGAATATATTTATAGTACAGGCAGTCCCCGACTTACGTGGATCCGACTTACGTCGGATCCCTAGATACGAACGGGGTGAGGCAACTCCCGCACATGCGCAGCAGCATTCCCGGGGCTCGCTCACCTGGGTCCTAGGATCCTCCTCCTCCTCGGGGAGCTGCCGGGCAGAGGAAAAGTGCCTCCCCACGCCCGCTGCCCCTCCCACCCCCCTGCCAGCAACAGGCTGCCCCCTCCCCTGAGCAACAGGCTGCCGAACAGACAAAAGCAGCCTCTCTGCCCCTCCTCCCCTCTATACATGCCGGGCTCCCGGAGCGCAGCAGCGTCCCCGGGGCTCGCTCACCTGGGTCCTAGAATCCACCTCCTCCTCCTCTTCGGCCGGCTCCAACTGGCCTCTGCCTGCAGCAGCTGGCCACAGGGACAGGGATCCCGCAGAGCTGCCGGGCAGAGGAAAAGTGCCTCCCCACGCCCGCTGCCCCCCCCCTGCGGCCTCGCATCCTGCACGCCTCCCCCCTCTCCCCCCTGCCAGCAACAGGCTGCCCCCTCCCCTGAGCAACAGGCTGCTGAACAGCAGACAAAAGCAGCCTCTCCGCCCCTCCTCCCCCTATACATGCTGGGCTCCCTGGGCAAACAAAGACTCCACCAAAACAAACAAAGTGCTGGCCTCATTGTGTTAGCAAAAAAAGGACCCTCCTCCTAGAACCCTGGGTGGTGTGTGGAAATAAAGCTATTAGCTCAAAGCATGGTGCAGAGCTGTTTAGTATTTGATGAGTTACTCCTTTAGTCCTGAGTTTGTCACAGGGACAGAAATAGATGTGAAATCTTCTGAACAGGGGAACAGACAGCAAAACAAACATTAGAGGGGAGTTAACCTTTCCCTATGCTATCCAAAACTAAAAAAAATGTTTGGCTAGAGTTTCCCCTACAATATGTACCAGTTCCGACTTACATACAAATTCAACTTAAGAACAAACCTACAGTCCCTATCTTGTACGTAACCCGGGGACTGCCTGTACCCAAAGTTTTTTCACTGCCAAAGTAGCCAAGATTTAATCACTAATTACTACATAGATGCAGGACAATTCCTGGGAATATGTATGAATAGATAGCTAATGTACAGCCAAAGACCATAATTTCCAGATGATCATTAACCTTTAGTAAATGCCATGTACTAAAGAAGCTATTAGTAATACTTGTTGAATTAATTGTAATGTTCATAAAGCTGTTGGATTGACTGTTGTAGAAATTGAAGTCCTCTGTTTACAAACAAAAGCATGGGAGAGGGTAATGCAAGCTTCCCCTCCAACCACACAAATGTACCTCAACACTCATCCATAGGGACTACCTGTGGGTGTAGGGATAAGATGGATGCAATAGTACCAATTCTAATCAGTGGGAAATTAGAAGACGCATTTAAGATCATTATGAGAGGAGGTATCTGGCATGGTGTTCTCTGTGAGGACCTTTGGGTTTTGCAATTCGCTTATCCATTTGACCGGACAAAACTTTTGGAATTGACTTACCGTTTGACTTGCCAATACTTCCCAGCTAGGATTTGTTAATCTTGTTAACAGTTTATAAAAATCTTTTCTCCCATAGGTTGGTGAAAAGGTTGCCTGATTATTAATAGAAGATCTGCTTTTAGTCTGTCCTTCTTTTGTAATCAGATTCAGTCTGCAGTTAGACTTTCTGCTTTTTCTACTTAGATTCTATTGGAATGGTGTATATAATGAGTGCGCCCAATTACTGTCACTTCATCTTTCAGGAGGCTGGTTTGTCTATCAACAGAGGAATGAAGTTCATAACAATTGTGGCATAGAAATATATTACCAAACAGATATGCAGAGTACCTCTGAGAATATGTTTTTGGAGCTCTTCTGTCAAATTATATCAGAGCCTTGCTTCAACACTCTGCGTACCAAGGAACAGTTAGGTGAGTTTTCCCAGTGTTGTCCTTCACATCTCAGTAATAACTAAGGATAAATGTGATGACAGACTTTGTGTAGCTCTTTTTCTATCCTGCTTCCTCAATTCCGTTTAAAGTATATTTAGTAAATTTACATTTATTATTTTAATGAGTGGAGACCTCGGAGAATATGATTGTTCACATAGGTAAAGGAGATGATCCTGAATGCTGTGTTTTTTTCAAGACTGAAATATTAAGACTGTCTCACTCCAGAAGAAAATGGTTGCATAGAAAACACTTTATCCAAAGCTGAGAATGACAGGAGGGTGAGATTATATCAGCTTTCCAAAGCTTGATGTCTGCTAGAAGAAAACTGAGTGATACTGACAGAGAATCAGTGAAACTGAGGACTAAAAAGCTTTTATAGGAAGTGTTAAGCAACAGTGCTTGCAAAGCTGTAGGTGTGACTCCTGGTTAGGAAGGATGTGCCTGCACATAGAGCTAATTTAAATTAAATTTGTTTCACCAATACCTCTTCAGTTCTCAGATTCCTCTCACATCAGAAACAGAGACACTGTTTGCGCATGCTTGATCCAATGGCTGCTACCGTAGAGCTAAAATTATCAAATTGCAATAAAATGAAAAATATGAAGCTTTGTAGTTTTCTAGCTCAGTTCCTTAAATCACATTCACTAAACTTGCCTCTCTATTAGGCTTGTGTTTACAATAGTAAAACCATTCTTCTTTTTCCCAAGTGGTCATTGTCCTTTCTTCTGCCATATACACTACATGAAGAATGGTCTTTTTTTTTTTTTTTTAAGTAGCGGGCTATGTCACTTGCTCACTACTCTTGCCAACCCCCCTTTCATGGAGGGTAGGCAACCTTGGCTCCTCCCCCCCATCCCCCAGCCACTGGGAAGAGCCAGCCCGGGCCCCCTCTCTCCCGCTCCACATCAGCCTGGGCCTCCCTTCTCCCTGACCCCCGCTGCACCAACCCGGGACCCCTTTCTCCCTGCTCGTCCCCACCCTGCCAACCTGGGCCCCCCTACTCTCTGTTCCCCACCCCTTGCTGCATCAGCCCAGTTTCCCCCCTTCTCTCTCTCCTCTCTCCCCACCCGGCAATTTGGACCCCTTCTCCCCACTCACATGAGCCCGGGCCCCCCTTCTTCCTCCTCCTTTCCTCTCTTCCCCCCCTCCCCCCTGTCAACACAGGGCTCTCTTCTCCCCTCCTCTCCCCCCCCACCACCCTGGGCCCCCCTTCTCTCTTTCCCTACTCTCTGTCGCACCAGCCCAGGCTCCCATTCTGCCTCCTACCCCCCACCCTGCCAGCCCAGACCCATTTTCCTCCCCTCCCCACGATCTTCTCTCCCTCTCTGGCTACCGAGCGGTTGGGCCCTTTCCCTCCTCAGCCTCCAAGAATGGAAGAGGGGAAAGGGCATAGGCTGCATGGCTCATGGCTCTCCCGAGCACAGAGGGGAGGGCAGAGGGAGGGGCTGCAGGATGCGGAGTGACCCATGACATCACTATGTTGTCCCGCAGGAAATGTTTTCTTTAATATATTGTAAGGAAAAAGAAATCTCTTCTGCCAAACCACAAATCATACATTAAAGAACAACTTGTAACTTAATGCCTACAAATAAGTCTTTTGAACATGAATTATGCCAATATCCTCCTTATTACAGCGCACAGTTCATTTTTTATGCTACTGTAATAATGATAAAAGCTATTATGTTGATAGAGCTTTTCATTATGAAGGCTCTTGTTCTTAGATTAACTAATGTTATGCCTGGGACAAGTGACCAATGTGCATGCATGTGTGATGCAAATGGAGGAGTGTCAAGCACAAAATGCCCTGCAAAGATGAATAAAGACTTTGGGTAATTCCCTCTTGTCACCCAGTATTATAATATCAAATAAATTATCATCTTGGAAATTACATATTTCAAAATGAATATTAATTTGGAGATTAAAAAAGATAATAAAAAAACAGTAAGTGTCTGACCTGACCTATGTCTTCATGGATATGAAAAGTTGAGGGATCATTTCTAATATCTAGGCACAGCTCTGTACAACTGCATAATATTACAGATGTGGGTCCATTGTGTGTAATAGAAGTATTAGCCATGTATTAGAGATTCAGTCATTTAACTAAGAATTTCCCTGTTTGTATGGATTTCAGCAAGGATCATGATTCTCAGTCTTGAGAATCTTAAGTTTTAAACTATAGGGTATGTCTAGACTACATGGCTCCATCGACGGAGCAATGTAAACTTGTTTACCCGACATAGTCAATGAAGTGGGGATTTAAATAATCCCCGCTTCATTAAAATAAAAATGGCCACCGCGCTGTGCCGACAATCAGCTGATGCGGCACAGCGCGGCAGTCTAGACGTGGATCGGTCGACAAAGGAAGCCTTTGTCGACCGCTCCCTTATGCCTCGTGAAGTAAGGATCTAAAAAATACAAACTGTGTAACTGATACAATTTCTGTCAGTTACGTGGTTAACCACCTGGGGCTGCCGGGATTGCTGGGGCCACTGGCGCGCACAGCCCCAAAGGGCTGCTATCGCTCCCAACCTTGCAGGGCTTCCATGACTCCTGCAGCTCTCGGCCCCATGAGGTTGCTAGAGCTATCACTCCCAGCCTGTGGGTTTGACAGGACTGCCAGAGTGCTGCCAAGGCCGCAGGCTGCCGGTGCCCTGGGCCCATGGGGGTATTATGGCTGCTGCGGCTCCTGGTCTTATGAAAACCTGAACTAGTGGGATAACTGATAAGTGGCAACTCTATCAATTAACCAGTTAACTGGTTAAACTCTTACATCCCTAGTTTCTAGTATATGACACTTTGAATAACTTGATAAAATGTGGGACAAGGTGTGTCGCCTGTTGACATAGGACAAATAAGGAATGAATGCTTACTGTACCTTACATTGATAACGGCCAGAATTCATTGAAGAGAAGGCAGACTGAAACATTTTTTTACTGGATATTGATATAGACACAGTTAACCAGTTGCAATTTTTTTTCCTCAAGGTTACATTGTGTTCAGTGGTCCACGACGGGCTAATGGCATACAAGGACTGCGATTTATTATTCAGTCAGAAAAACCACCACACTACTTAGAAAGCAGGGTTGAAGCTTTCCTAAAAACTATGGAGAAGTGCATTGAAGATATGTCAGAAGAAGCTTTCCAGAAACATATCCAAGCATTAGCAATTCGTCGCCTAGACAAACCAAAGAAGTTGTCTGCAGAGTGTGCTAAATACTGGGGAGAAATAATTTCTCAGCAGTATAACTTTGACAGAGGTAAGAAAAACAGAAGCAGCAGTGCAAGGTGGCAGGGGACTCCCCAGGAGTGGGGCTGAGAGCACACTGGCTACCAGCCCTGTCCCTAGGGACTATTGAATAATTGTGTAACTGTTGAAAGTTGATGAAGTTACACAACTGTTCAATTTACACGCTATCTAACATTCCTATTTAGAACCATATTAAAGTCCTGGTCTTTACAACATCCTCTGGGCAGGAGTTCCACAGGTTGTGTGTTGTGTTAAGAAATACTTCCTTTTATTTGTTTTAAACCTACTACCTATTAATTTCAATTGGTGACCCCTATTTTTTGTGTTATGGGAGCAAGTATATAATTTTTCATGTTCTACTTTCTCCACACCAGTCATGGGTTTATAGACCTCTCTAGTGTCCCCCCTTAGTCTCCTCTTTTCTAAGCTGAAAAGTCCCACTGGCTTCCCATCATCCCTGAATTCAATTTAAAATTCATTCTGTTTTTCAGACCTCACCATGGACCAATGCCAATCTGCCTCTGATTTTCTAGTCACTTACTCATCACCCTACGTGTTTTAATTATTCAACTTTATCCTCCTGTCCCAAGTCTCCTCATTTGAAAGTTGCTCCTTTTTTTTTATGCTGCCCCTTATGGTAGACTCAATGTTTCTGTAATTACACTTTTATAGTGTGGTTATATAATGGATTTACATTCATTTTAGCATATCTATATTTAGTAATATACATCAGCTATTGAGTCACTTCCTCATTTTTAAGACCTTTCTTTTCATTTCAGACCACTAAAGCCTATTCACATTTTCTTTCTTCTATTATATATGTTAAAACTCATGCCATCTTGCTATTTGTTAAATAAAAATTCCCAGATTATAACAACTGAATAAAAAGTCATCTATGTAGTCAGTATCTGTTATGGATCTGTTCACTTTTTTTTTTTTTGAAGATGGAATTCAGAAATAGATATTCCTTTTTAGAAAATGAATACTATTCTGTTCTAGCAGTACTTTTATTTTAAGTATATGCTGTTTTCTAGTCCTTTATAGCACATTCAATCAAACAGGTTCATTTTGTGTGAATTTTTTTTCAAGCTTCCACTGCTACTTATTTTTCATAGACTCAAATGGGGTACCTTGTAAGTTAAGAATGAAAAGCATATAATTTGCAGTCAGTTGCCCTGTCTAAATGTGAAAGAAAAGTACTTTGAACAAATGCCATGATTATAACCAGCTATTATTTGCAGACTTGTTTTAATTAAAACTTGTTGTTCAGATAATATTGAAGTGGCGTATCTAAAGACCCTGACCAAGGATGATATCATACAGTTCTATAAGGTAAGTTTGTCATATATTTAGAACTTTATTACTAAGAAACATAGGCACTAAAAGAAAATATGCTTGGAATTATTTCTGTGAATTGCAGGCTAGTATATTTATCTAAGATTCTCTTATCTTTGTTATCACTAATGAAATTCTTAGGGAGTTCATTTGTTCCTGCTTTTTTTTCCCCCTACCTGAAATCATAACAGACACACTGGAAATTCATGCTGTAAAAAAATCTTCACTATTGTATAAATGTTACTGTTTTCCACAAGGAAATGCAATTTTACCATTTTTTTTAATTCAGAAGCACTTGAAATATTCTTGCAAAGATACAGAAATTTGTAAGAATTCTCACCAGACCTCACTGACCAATGGCTCTTCTGAGAAACAGATCATGGACCTGTTTCTCCACTAGGGTCACTGGAATTGAAGGAAGTGGTACAGCACCTGGTTGCCATTTGTGAGGTGTGACCTCCCACAGCTTAATTAGATAAAATACTGCGGACTTACTGTTAGATAGTAATGACTTTTAGTGACTGTAGACCACATCAGATTCAGTCAGGGACAATGATAGTTCCATGGGAAATAACTTTATTCCAAAATAATTAATTCAGTGCATGGTCCTCTGGAAAATGCTACAGACCATAAATGGCTGGTTGGGCAAATACAGAAAACAAACTCAAAATTTAATACATCCAGCACAGATTAAAAAAATAATTAATTTCCTTTAACCTGGCAGATATTTAGAGGTTGACTACTAAAAACTCATGAAAGTAGAAAATAGAGAAGACTTATTCAGATCTTCAAAAATATGAGAATTCAATTACATATGTTAGTGTGTTTGAAGTATATACGCTTTCATCACCATCAGCAGCTTAAATGTTATCTGTTCATGCAGAAAATACATTTTTAAAACAAATTAGAAGAATTTGGTTTTTTTTATGAAGTAGTAAGCTGTTGGGTGATTTTCAGTGTTCTTGCGAAGATTTTTCCTTGTTGTGCTTTTTATTTTAATTTTGCTATGGACTCTATCTAATGAGACCTAGACAAATTTTAAGACCCATTTATTGGCAATTTCCCATCATAGATTGACTAAGGATAATAGTCATAGACTGATTCAAACAACAGATTACTTACCAAGTTATTTTCCTTTAATGACATAGCCTATATAGTCATTATATAAATTAGTTAGACAAAGGCAGATGAAGTAATATGTTTTACTGGACCAACTTCTGCTGGTGATGGACAAGCTGTCAAGCCACACAGAATTCTTCAGATCTGGGAAAGAACATCCAATGTCACAGCAAATGGAAAGTAGAACAGAATGTTTGGCATAACATGACTCCGCACGCTCCGCTGCTATGGGAGCACAGGGGGAAAGGCATCCAGACAAACACTTTGTTGCATTGCCGTTCCTTCAGCTGGTGGGGACGGGGAGCAGCAGCATACAGAGCTGCTTCCTCCTCCCCGTCAGGATCCGAACAACAGGTGTTCTCGGATCAGGGACATCTGGATTAAGTTGGTTCAAGTGTAATTGTCTGTTCCTATCCACATAATTATTGTTTGATCATTTAATGCACAGATTGAGGTACACTACCTGTTGTGATAGGCATACGTAAGGCTTCATGGATCTTGAAAAGTGTATGGGGGGACATGGACTATTGTAAACGTGGAGATAAGTGTTTTGCATCTGTTGAACTGGAAGGGTCTGGTGTTGCTTTGAGTTGGAGTGTCTGAGTTGGAGTGTCCTGGTTTATAGGAGCTTGCGTTTCATGCTAATCTTGGAGAGGCTGGGGGTAGGGATGTAAAATCGCATTTAATCAGCTAACCAGTTAAACTGGTTAGTTTAACCAGCCCCCTTCCCTGTCCTGCAGCCCATTGGGAGGGGAAGGTAGGGCTCTGGGGACTGGCAGCAGCCTGCAGCTGCCTCCCCCTGCCCTGCAGCTCGTTTTGGGGGACAAGGCTCCAGAGGCTGGCCCCAGCCTCCAGTGGCCTCCTCTAGCTTGCTGCTTCTTCGGTGGAATGGGGTTTGCTTTCCAACCCCCACGGTGGTCCCAGGCCTGGGGCGGTGGGACCGGTGACGAGGGGCATGGGAGTCCACCTCCCGTCTAGTACTGTTTGTGGCAGGGGGGCCATTTACCCGGTTGAGTGGCTGGCCGACCATGTGGAGCTCCATCCCCAGCTGGTGCCTCTTCTGCTGGTGTGGCAGCACCCAGTGGTCACTTTACATGTACTAGAAAACATTCTCATTCTAGGCACTTCCCATTGTCCTAGCACAACCAAACTTTGACCTTGCTTTTAAGTTATGATAAAAGGAAACTGCATGCCAAATTTGGTGGTGTTAGCTCTTACCATTTGGGAGGAGTTCTTGAACAGACTTCAGACAGGCAGATGGACTCACAGACAGACTGACTCTCAAACTCTCTAAAATATATTTATATCTATATCTGTTTCTAGATAGATTATAAAATTGTATTGCTTTCTAGTCTCTCCTGATAGGAATTCACTTTACATCATGTACTAGGTTTCAATAGATTTGTCATAACAAAATTTGTTTATTAAATATTGATACAAATATATCATAATTAAGCTAACTGATTACATAGTTCAAAAGTATGATTGCAATTAAGTCAAACCATTCTGTGCCAATATGATTTTCTCCCTTCATCTTTCCTAACCATTGAATCTAGTTAGTACAGTTTTTAATGGGAAGGAAGCAATTGATGTTTAGCTAGAGGCACGTTCAGTATGTTTTAATCCATAGTATATATTAATACATTGTTACACATGTTTATTTTTATATTAGCTATATATTCACAATTTTTATATACAAATTTCTGGTTTAGTTTTTTCACATTACAGTTTCTCATATAAGCAATCTAACCGTCCTCACTAATTTAAATCTCTTTTTAGTCAATATACACTTTTTGTTTGTTCTATATTATCTCCTGTGGATTTCTTTTTCAGTCAACCATTTGATAGATTAAACTCATTGTAGTGGTCTCTGTTCCATAGCTAGTTACAGTCCCTGATGCTGGGTTACATTCCTTCTCTATCACTCATATTCAAAGGAAACTTTTCTGTTAACTGGCTGCCAGGAGGATACATCTAGACTACAGGCTTCTTTCGAAAGAGGATTTTTCGAAAGAGGTATTTTTCAAAAGAGGCTTTTTCGAAAGAGTCTAGACAGCAGCAACACTTTCGAAAAAGCGACCTGCTCTTTTAATAGAGTGCACCCAGGCAATCTGGATGCTCTCTTTTGAAAAAGCCCTGTTTGCGTTCAAGAATGTCTTTTTTCAAAAGAGCTCTTTCGGGGAAAAAAAGCATTCTTCTTTGTAAAATGAAGTTTACCGCTGTTGAAAAAATTGCACGTTCTTTTGATTTAATTTTGAAAGAACGTCATAGCAGTCTGGACACAGGTGACTTTTTTTTTTTTTAAAGGCTACTTTAAAAAAAACAACAAAAAAACGGGTAGTCTAGGCATAGCCTGAGATACAAAAAGATAAATAAAGCTGAATTGGATCACGTACATTGTAGCGGAAATGGAAGCAACCCACTATGGTTAAGGTTATATAGCAACCTTCATTTTACCAGTAAAATTAGAGGGTAAAATGTACTCTTTAGTCACTCATAATTTTCTGAATCTTTTCACTATTTCAGCTGAAATTTTTCAGATTTGGTCTCTGCTTAAGAAGTGAGGGTACATTTGTTTTGATTTTAGAGTACTTGAGCAAAGCCAGGTTAGCCATTTTTGAGTAAGATAAATGAAAATGTTTTGTATATTACAGCTATAACACACACTCTTGTGCTTATTTTATATACATGAGAGTATAAATAGCATTAATTTTTATGCAGAATAGCCACAAATTCTACTTAGAGACACTTTCTACATACGGCTCTTTAAACTATCTTCCAAGGTTATGCTTTTGCAAATGTTGCCATCCATCCACAGTACTCACATTCCTTGCTCACCAACTAGAAGACATAGGAATTGGCCTGGGAAGATCAGTTAGAAATAATCCGCAGTATGAACATTAAATATGAGGAAAAACCAGCAAGAATGAAGAGGCAGATATGGCTGATATGCAGGCATTAATGTCAAAAATTGTTTCTGCTCAACTTTGAGTTTTGTTTATCCTTTCCGCTACCCAAAGTATCTCTTCACTTACTTTTAACTAAAGCATCACTTTATCTTATTTAAAAATCTGTTCTTATATTAGTGATAGTGAAAATTAATACATGTATCGTTTTGCTCCTGTTGCATTTTATAAGAATGAGAGACTCATTAAAAATTCAAGACTGCAAATAAAAATTAGTGTAAGATTTCTTTAACGGGTGGTGAATAAGTGTTAACCTGTTTAGTTGTCCAATGTATATACTGTACTCTTGTGATACTACTCCATCCAGTTGAAGTAGATTTCTTTCTATTTTAATGTTTGTTATTCAGTTGCCCCAGGATTCAGGAAAGGATACTAGAAATATTTATATAGTTAGGTGAACTAGCCCAATTGATTTTGATGTCTGTGGTGCTGGGATCTGCTGTTATAGCCCTGTAGAAACTCTGAAGCACCAAAGAACTAGTGTGTAAACCTGACCCCATAGAGGTCAGTGGCAAAATTCTCATTGGTTTTGGAGACAGCATTTCACTGCTGATTCCTGATTAAGAGCTATGAAGGACTGAAACTTTGGTTAAATTTCCAGAGACATGCCCAACATGAGATTCAAAGAATCAAAATGTGACTAACATTAAGCACACTAAAGTTGTGCATTAAATGGTTGTTATCTCTTATAATATGTACACAACATATAACCACCCTTTTTGATGATAACTAGCTGTCACTTAGATTCTGTTGTGCAATAACTGACCTTGCTGCTTTCTTTAGGAGATGTTGGCAGTAGATGCTCCCAGGAGACACAAGGTATCCGTACACGTCCTTGCAAGGGAAATGGATTCCTGTAAGTATTGTGTAGTTTTTTAAACTTTAATCCTCTTTAAGTCAAACAGCAGTGTGTTGTGCAATGCACTATGAAACCAAATTCTGGAAAGGAGACTTACGGCTTCTTGGGGGAAGGTGTTTTCAACCAGTTATTTTCTACAAGGTTATTTATAAATTTGAAGGAAGTCCACACTGTTGTGGGTTTCCAGCCGTAGTAAAGATGATGAGCTGTCATTCCTTCACCCATTCTGGAGTGTAACACCTTGATCATCAGCTAAAAGTCAGTTTGTTATTAGGGTATTTTTGAGGAAAGAAATATATAAAACTCCAACTGGTAATATGAAACACATTGTTCTATATTTGAAATATACATATTGATAATTTTATTTAGATTTTATTTCCAATTAATCAACTAATCTGTTGCAAAACAACTAAGTTGTCATTTACCTATCCTGTTCTACTCTAGGATGAAAATATAAAAACATTTTAAAAAGTTTTAACTAATTATCTCCATGATATTTTGTGCAAAATCATTTGCCAGTTTGCACAATGTTGTGTGTGTGTTGTGAAACTGAGGCTCTGAGATAATTTTTCCCATTTCTAACTTTCATGATTGACTAATCTTCATTAAGTTCTGTTAGCTGTTAATAAAATGCATGAGTAGGAAAATATGTTTTTAAACTGTAAAAATGAAATTAGAATGGTCTGTCTGCCATCTTTCTCTGAAGGAGTAATAGGTGCAGGATTTAGGGTAGCTCCTGGAAAACATAGGGAACATAGATGTATGATTGTTGCAACTGACTATGAGATGTTATCATTGCTTCACACAAATTCACTTAATGATGTATGTATCTATCCGTTAAATACCGATTCTTCTAGACAATGGTTAGAAGTGGTATTGACTAGCGTTCATGAAGTCTTTTATTTAAAACTCTCTTAACTATTTGATTGGAATTATTTAGCCATATAAATTAGGCAGTGAGTTCTGCTAAGTATAAGTAGCATGAGTTATCAAAGCCACTCCAGCTTTAGCAGTTATTCTGAACTTTAAACTTGGATTAGTTTGTTGCATTGCTAAAGATAGCAGTGAAATACAAAGGCAAATACCACAGGAAGGTATTTTAAAATTCACGAGCTATACTTTTAGCTATTTATCTAACGTTCAAGAACTGCTTTGAGAAGAAATTTTGGAAGCTACTGTCTTTCTAAGTTACTTTTGTTTAATAGGTCCCGTGGTTGGAGAATTCCCAAGCCAAAATGACGTAAATCTGGCACCAGCACCCCTCTTGCCACAGGTAAACAAAACAAAACAAAAATATGGATAGGAAAAATTATTTGAAAGTATATAGAAATGGGCACTGACTGAGGGTACAAACTTTTTGAAATCCTGATTGTGACATTAGCATGACAAATTGAGGTTCAGGCTTACAGCTGCCACAGAACTTCTACTTTTTTACAAACACACTGCTTCTGTAGGTTCAGATTTTATCTTGTGTTTTGAAACAGAAGAGGAAACTTCTGCTTTATGCTGGGCTTTCCAGTTCTTTTTTCCCCTCTTCTCCCTATTAATCCATTATGAAAGCAGTATATGTTTACTGAGCACCCACACTATGGAATAAGTGTATTATAAATATAACCTGACATAATTTGGAATAAATCTGAAAGCTCGGATTAGATTCAAAGCTTAAAAGCCATTTTATAACGTTGTGAGTGTAACTAGTAATGCTAATATATTTTTGAGGACCTGATGATATTATTTCAGGGTAAAAGAGAGCACAAAATAGGATTTGTGTGTATATGGATAGAACAAATAAGTGATAAAATGTGAAAGTGAGCAATTTCTCATTTTAATTGATACGGAGCAATTTTTTTTTTCCAAATGCACTTCTCTGCAGCCTGATGTGATTCAAAACATGACAGAGTTCAAACGCAGCCTACCACTCTTTCCACTGGTGAAACCACATATCAATGTCATGACTTCAAAACTGTGAAGAATCCCAATGGATGAAGAAATGCAAAGGGATCAGTTTCCTTGTGTCTTCAAGGGGTTTCATCATGAACAAACATTTAAAGATTTTTAGGATAAATAATCCTGTCTGTTGTGAGAATCTCTGATTCACTCTTGGTTCATTCGGCATCAATGGTGTGATAGGGATACAGAGAATTAGAAAATTAGTTGTAGTTATGTATCATTTATATTACAAAAGAACTATTGAAAACCAAAATCGACCAGAATATTAAAGGCTCTTTTAGATGAGGTATATTTTTAAATAGTATATCCCTTAAAATTTTCATTATGATAACTGAATATGAAGAAGCCTCCAGAACAAACTGATATTGCTTAAAATGTCCATGTTGTTGAAAAAGGTCATTGAGAATAGCTGTAATAATTATCGTGGGGTTTTTTTCAGGAAAAAAGTATTAAGCCTTTTTGGGGAAAAGAGAGGAGCAAAACTTTTCATAAAAAGGAGGCTTTGACATTTTTGAAGGATAAAGTGTTGAATTATACCTTTTTATTAATTGATCCTCAATGCAACAATCTTGTTTTCTATTTAAGATTTAAGTACGTCAGTGGAAAAGAGGAAATTTTGCAACAAAATAATAAACAAGGGAATTGTGTTTAGCAGAAGAAAAATAATTAAATATATTGGCATGGTTTTAATCTTTATATACAAATTTGGGGACATTTTATATTCGAACTGGTAAAATGCTGGAAACACTTAGGTAGTACATCTTATTTTTGTGAGTTTTATGCTTATCTCTTGATTGTTAATACCTCATTCAATTTCTCAGGGTTGCTCTGAGTTGTTTTCTTCTGGTTAAATAATAAAAAATATTTTAATTGACATGGTTTGTTTCCAGCTGTTCATAAACCGGATGAGGTCTCCAATGTGATTTGCTCAATACATTGTTATATTAAGCCTCAATCCAGTAAAACACTTAAAGAATGTACATCACTGTAAGCATGTGCATAAGTGCTTTACTGGATCAGAGCTTTAGTTTTTGACATAAGCACAGCTGAAGTCAAGTTTGGCCCCATGAATGCATCAATTGAGTTTCCCGTATAGGGCTACATGGCTTAGATGCTTAGTCTTCATACTCCTTTTTCTGTCCTTCAGACATTCAGAGCAAAACAGCAGTATAACACACAAGAGTTAATTCAGGTTACATTACAAAATTAGCACAGGAACACAGTAGCTACATGTACGATTCATAATTTAAATTTGTATAGAAAATACCAGAATAGTATATAATGAATCCAATCTGTCACCCTCTACTGAGCTTAGTGACTTCAAAAGTGTTCTGCCTCAGTAAAAGGGGCAGGAGTAGGCCATAACATACAAAAAGGATTTTTAAAGTTATTTTAGTCTTAAAATATTTTGTGTGTTATTAAACAATCTTGCTTTTTGAAGTTATAGAATTTACTGTATATGCTTAGGCAGGTCAGGATGTGCTAAACACTGAAAACTTAAGGACCTGATCATGTGAACATTTATTACCAGACAAAGCACTTAGTACTATAAATATCATTGACATTTTTGAGACTTTGCCCACTGTTAACAGACTCCGAACCTACGGTCCTAATTAAATACATGTGTAGCATTATTCACATGAGGAAGTCCCATTAGCCCATTGAGGTTAATAGGACTACTCATAGGAATAAAGCAAAATATTGGCTTCAGTGGAATTATTTACGAGTAACATGATAGACATGCTAAAGTGTTTACAGAATCAGGGCCTGAGTTTGTTTATCCAAGAAATGCTGCTTTAATTGAATAAATGCTATCAGCATAAATGCTGTTCAAAGATTTACAGCATAAATTGTGTTTACAAAGAATAGTTTTGAAAATGTGCTGTTTCCATGTGATATTACCTGTTGTCGATGAAGACCAACAGCATCTCTCTAGCCTGAAGGAAAAAATATAAACACACTATAGGAAAAAATGAAATGCTGCTATTTTTTACTCTTTACCATATTCTTCCTGAACGTTTCACACATTATGGATTTCTTACCCATAATGCATTTTTGTTTATAATTTCCTATTGATTAAAATATATGTATTATAAGTATTAAAATGAATTTTGACTGCACACTATACAAATTATATATTTTGGGATTTAGTATTTAAATGTAGCACTCTTATGGTGAAGAAAAACAGCCTCTATTTTGTATAAAAATTATAAAGTGATATGATCTCAAATCTTAACAATATATATATATACACAAACACACATACAATCACACACCCATTTCTTTACATAAAGATTGGAGTGATGTTATTTTTAACACAGTACCGCAAATCATTTTTTTCCAGAAAAGAACATTTAGTATTTTGAAGTTCTGGAGTGTAAGTGAGAACTCATGTAGTTTGCCAGCAACTTTTAATTGCTTTTAAGTGTTCTCCAGCATTTTACAGTTTCTGAGTTTGATATAGCAGTACAGTTTGATAACTCAGGCATAAAAATGGATTCATTTGAATGGATCCAAAGCTGCAGTGTCTACAAGCAATAACAGACTACCTAGAATACACTGTAATTCAGTTCAGTGCTTGTTAAATTAAGTTTATGTAACAAAGCATAAATTATTAGATTACAGTAATTTTTGAAGTGCTATTTTGAGAACTTGATATCAAAGTGGGTGCATGTGACACAGCCATTATGACAGAGTGCTAGTTACCCTGTTTACAATAAACTATCTGATTTAATCTTTGGAGTTCTTAATTTGTTTTATTTTTATTTGTTCCATTTTGGTAATGTTACATCTATCAGCTGAAGTGTTGGTTTTTCTACAGCATTGATCATGAAGTGCTTCTGATTGAACTGCCTGGACTGGCTGTGATTGCTTTCAAGTGCTTCCAATTCATTTCTGCCAGAGGGCAGTGCTGCGTGTTGCATACATATGCTGATAGCTTCCTTACATGAAGATTAGAAGATTTTCTAACACATAGATTTTGTATATAGGCAGACATCTCTCTCGGGGGTTGTTTTTTTTAAAAAAAGAAAAAGTAATTATAATGGAAGTTTTTAAAAATTACCAAATCTTGAACTAGCAATCTTGGAGCAGCCTGTAAACCTAACCATCACTGCAGCTTGATAGTATTATATTTCGGTAGCTTTTTTTTAGTCACTATTGCAGTAATTTTCTAAACATATAAAAGAAAATACCTGTTACTAGGATTAGACATAAGTGAGGCTGTGCACTGGTGAGATTACTGGTAGAACTATTAAGTGATGTGAGTTCTGAGTGCAAATAGTGTCAGCATCCTTTTTTGTTACCCTTGCTGGCAGCAGGCTCCTAGAAAAAAGTGTCTCTTAGGTTGCAAGGAGAAACAGTCTGAAGGGTGATGGTGTTGGGAAGAAAGATTGGAAGAACTTGACAGTTTTAGAGTAAGGTTACAGGTTTGTCATTAGTGGGGAGGAGGATGCCAAAAGCATTTGACTTTTGAGAAATGAACTGTGAAGACTACTAATTTATCCACAATACACCTAGTCTAGTATCCTATCTTTGACAGTGGCCACCAACAGATGTCTTGGGGGGACTCTTGTTAGAAGGCAGAAGTGAAATAATCTCCCCAACATTAGGTCTCATCCTGATCTTTAATGGCTAAAGACTGGCTTAAATCCTGAAACATAAGATATACATTTCTCTTCACAAAATGTATTCCTAATTATATATTGGGATATTCTTGATAGCCATATAAATGTCCAGTCCTTTTCCTTGACTGTTATTGGCCTGAAAGACTTCCTGTGGCAATTACTTCCACATTTTCAACACATGTATGAAACAATATTTTCCTTTATCTCTTTTGAAATTTCCCTTATCTCAGTTTCATTGACTGCTCAACATTCTTGTGTTATGGGTAATGTCAGTTTTCCTTTTCTCAGTCTACTTTCTCTAAAACATTTTTTAAATTATGGCCCTTCGTATTCATCTCCTTTCTTAAATCTCTTCATACGAGTTTTCCATACACATTTCTGACTGCAGCAAAGTGAGCAGAGGCCTTCATTGTGCAGTCTGCAATAATGACCAGGTCCATTTTTGAGTCGACACAGTTAGTTAATTTATTATTCAAATCAGTTTCAGATTTATTATCCAGATTCAAATCAAGTTTTGCACATTTTGTGGTTGCATGCCCCCAAATACACAGTGTTTGTATACACAAAATATTTTAAATGTATGATTCCAGGAAGCTCAATAGATCTACAAGCCTTTTCCTATGTTACTGTAATGGAAGTAGAGATAAAAATTTCAACTACTTCTCCTACCTTTGATATTCTTTCAGAAGAGGCCAAGCATATGGTCAGCCTTGAGTCTGTCTGTAAAGCTCGACAATACACACAGTTTGAAATTGATAGGTGAACATTATGCACTCTGGGGGCATGAAGCACAAAGGATGTAACATTCAAAGAGAAATCTGAGTAGGAAGTCAAGGGTTCCAGTAAAGTAAAAAAATGTCAGTGTAAAACCTAGTAAAATCATATTGTACTATCTTAAACTATGAGATTATGTCCAGCTTCAATTTATCAAATTTTAGGCATCTAAATAAGATTAGTATATAAAATATTTATTAATTTGTAGATAAACATATTTTGTAACCTATTCAATGTCCCAGTTCTTAGCGAGGGCTAAATGCAAAGCAAGGTTCTGGCTTAAAACTATTAAAGGAATTTATTTGACAAAGAAATGTGGGAGCCAGTTTAAAACACCTGGAACTATAATGTGCTTATGGGTGGACCAGTATGTGAATAAGCTTTTATATTTTGGAATTCCTACTTTGGAAGTATACCTATCTTAAGTCAGTTATGAATTATAAAATATAGATAACCCTATGTAAATGTATACAAATTATATACTGTATTGTGGCATTTGCTCACATACGACACCAACCAATAAAAATACAGTTAAAAATTAAAAGCTGAACCACTGTAACATACTGTGCATACTCTGTGTGTAAAAGGTGAAAATAGCTAATTGCATGATACATTGCACCCCTGTCTCTGATAACTCAGTCATGTATAATCTGTCTCATCTAACCTATATTATAAACTTTTTGGGAAAGGACCATCTGTGATGTTCATAAATTGTCATGCACTTATCTGGCCCTGCATAAAGAATAATCTTTAATAAACTGTTTAAATATCAGATCCAGTAATTAAGATTTAATAGACCTGTTTTCATGTAACTCTTACAGTCCTATTAGCATTAGTATCATCAAGCTTTGAAAGTATCAGAATGATACATGGTAGGATCTCATCACTCTCTTTAAATTGGTCATTCCTTTTGAATAAGATGAGAGAATTAAGAAGAACCACAAGAAAATAATTCATTTTGGGAATTAAATCCTCACTATATTGTATAATTCAGATGTCTAACGTGGAGTAATTAATTTGCTTCATAGTATTTAAGGATAATCTAAAATAACAACATTCCTCATCTATTCCCAAAGGTTCCAAAATATGTAAACTGTAAACTCATTGTTGTCCTAAGAACATTTTAAAGAGCAATTTAAAATTGCAGAGTTACTAATATTTGAATAGTGTTAATAGCTCTGCCATTGTAATATATTCAACATGTTTTTTCAAATGACCACATTAGGACCCTAGCTGTTGGAAAGCACTCAGTGCAGACAAACCCTTATGTCTACTAAGAGTCCTTCTGGCTTCCCACTTTGCATAATTGGGCCCTTTGGAATAGCTCTGCAGACCTGTGAGACAGTATATGTTGCAAGATGTCGACCAAGCTGACTTACAGTTCCATAGGAATCATTGTAAGCTACTAGGGAGAAAAGTTCTAAAAATCAAGAAAGGAAATGGTCTACATTTGTAAGTTATACTATAAAAAAAAACCCTAAATTAATATCAATATTATATATTTTAAAAATTGTGTAGAGACCTTTTTAAGTGACTGATCACCTAGCAGTTCTGGATGATGTAAACTGAGTTAGGTCTATTTAGTGGGGTACTCATCACATAAACTAAGAAGGTAGGAGGCACTCAATAGAGAAATTTTAAATGAACTGAAAATAATCCACATACACCACCCATCCCACTGGAAATTACTGGTTTACAGAAGATCCTAGGATGAATTGTGAATCGTGATATTAGAGACCCCATCTGTCAAATACCACTGTTGACAGAAATTTGCATTATTCTTAGAAGAGTATAAGTTAACTGCTACCACAGAACCTAAAGAGTCTTGCCCCCAATGGATGACACCACATGATCTCCTTGCCAATGGCTAGGATCGTAATGCCTGCTGCTGTTTCCTAGGTCTGGGAAGGTTAATGAAAGAAGGGAGTAGAAAGAGATCTTCCTCCAGTCTTATTGTCTCCCTGTCATTCTTCAATGTTTCTAATGTGCTCTAAAGAACGATGACTTTTGATGGTTCAGAAGTTAGGCTACATCTACACTGGCAGCTGCTTGCACAAGAACTGTTGCGGAAGAATTCTTGCACAAAAAGTCTTCCCAAGAGTGTGTCTACACTGGCATGTGCTTTTGTGCAAGAGCATCTATGGCACTGTGGACGCTGTCTTGCACAAGAAAGCTCTGATGGCCATTTTAGCCATAGGGGTTTATTGTGCAAGAAATTCATGTTGCCTGTCTATACTGCCCTCTTGCACAAGAGGGCTTATTTTTCGTGGGGAGAGGAATAACTCTTCCGGAAGAAGCCCTGTTTTCCAGCGCTAAACTGTAAGTTTACTTGTGCAAGAACGCAAGTGCAGTATAGACACCCGGCAAGTTTTTGCGCAAGAACAGCTGTTCTTGCGCAAGAAGCCACCAGTGTAGACGTAGCCTTAAAGTTTATGTAAAAAATCTGCACCTTGTTGAGTTTAACACTCAGTAAGTAGTCCTGAGGTCATCCCTTAATGTATCATTGAAGTGTAGTCCTACTCTGAAAAGTAACACCATTAAAATCAGAGCTGCTTAGTCAACTAATCTGTTGCCTATGCAAATTTAGAGTAATGTCACCTTAATTTACTGACAAGCTTTCACTACATTTTAATCCTGCTAGTCCTACATCTAAAAGAGGAGGATTTTTTTTCTGTTCCTCCTTTTGCCCCATTACTAGAATTGCTTGTTAAATTTGCCAGTTACACAGATAACCGGTGACACAATGTGGCCCCAAACCTGTGAACACTTAACACAGATGCTTAACTTTAGCCACTCACATATTTAAAGTTAAGCATGTGCATAAGTATTATCAGTTTATAATTGTACTTAATCTTGTGCCAAATCCAGGCCTTGATCTAGCATGCACGTTTGTTGCACAGGTATAAAAGAGCAGAATTTGATCTGTAGACTCTTTTACTGCTGAGAATGAAGGGCAATGAAAGATCACAAGAATAGAACTACACTTTAAATTATAATTTGAGGAGGAATGGTCAGATTTGTGGCCTATATTAATAATTTAAAACCATTTATTAACCAAGCCACAGCTGCAGGGTGAGTATGATCGGGTTTGCTTTACAACTCCTTCTGTGAGTCTTCCCTCTGCACTGTGCCAGATTAGGGTTGCAGAGAGTGCTCATCATGAAGTTGGTGTTGTTGCTTTAGTAAAATGTTTGGGAACAATGGGTTTAGTAGTAAGTAGTCATTTAGTTCTTTGATCCCTTGGCCATCTATAAATGTCAGACTTCCCTTGTCATTTCAAACTGTTAACAACAAATAATTTCCCCTCCTTTATTTATTATGTGCCATTTAGAGCCTTGCTAATGGATTTTTAGCACTTTTCTGATCTTAGTATAAAATGAAAAATATGCTATCTGTGCTTTTCACACTTAATTTTTGAGAGGTTCTGTTGTCATATCATACTTTGGCATTTAAGGGCTGTTATAAAGAGCATGGTGATTCATTGTTCTCCGTATCTACTGAAGTAAGGCAAGATGTAATGGACTTAATCTGCAGTAAATCAGATTTAGGTTAGATAATAGGAACATCTTTCCATAAGGATAGTTAAGATCTGGAATGGGTTTCTCATGGAGAGTGTGTAATCTCTGTCATTGGAGGCTTTAAGAAAGGGGTAAATAAACACCCATCAGGGATGGTTTATGTACACTTGAGCCATCCTCAGAGTAGGAAGCTGGACTTGCTGACTTCTCAAGATCCCTACATTTCAGTGAATTTATGAATGTGATTTTGGAGGGTTTAATTTGTAGCTTTTTTGATATATCAAAGCTTAAAGAAAATTTGCTATGCAATTTTAAAAAAAAGCTGTATTATTATTTAAAACATACTTTCCTTTATAGAAAGTGTCATTTTTATACAACTTTTTTTTCTAAAAGTGTAAACGTTAATATGATTGCTTGGAAAAGAATGCATTACTAAAATAAAAGAATAAAAATGTCCTTCTAAAAGATCAGTTATCAATAGTGAGGCTTTCATGGTATCTTTCCTTCACACTGACAACAGGTTAAAATTCTTGGTGCTATGAGGGAGCATTGTGGGTTTTTTGTTTGTTTGTTCTTATTGTTGTTCCATGTAATAATGTGAAGTCCTTTAAGAAGTTGTGCATCTCACCTTCTTTGTGCATGAACTGCGTTTCTTCATATTTTCATGAGGAAAATCTTGAGGAGTGTGTGGTTTTAAAAAATAAATGGTAACCTTAAGAAGAAAATTTAAAACATTTGAGATTAGTTCACAATCACAACATGCTGCACTTGTGAGGAATGTGTTTGTTATAATTATAACCATTGAAGTTCTGTCTTTTCCAAAACTATACTGTTGTGATGTCTGTCATTTGTCTCAAGTTCTTTCTTTCTGACAATCTAACACAATATAAATTCTTTTAATATTTTTAACCTTTATTTATACAACTTCTGTTTTGTCTTGATGCCAGAAATTAATAACATTAGTACAAAATAAAGATGTTGAACGTATCCATGAAAATGTAGTTGTTTACTTCTGTTTCTACACCAGTACTGAGTTTGAGGGAGTTGAATTTGTACAAAAATAGCTCCGTTTCTCCCTGCTGAATAGTGGCAATACTGTAAAGCTTGCGGTATCTCACTGTCTGTAGTGTATAAGTTACTGGCATCAGAAATACTGAATTATGAAGCGGATATTAGCATAAGCACTGCCAGAAAAGAAAATAATTCCAACCTCATTTAAAAACTGGTGCCCTTAGTTTTGTGTCCCTCATTTTGGGTCTATGTTCCCAATGTAGGATTTAACTGAAACATGGAGTTGTAAGCCTGAGACTACTGAAAAACTTTTCCTTTTATACAGCTGACTATCACCATTTCTACCAAAGTGAAGTGAAAATTGCCTTTTAGTAAGTACTATTGGAAATCCTCATGTAAAGGATTTTTGCAGAGCACAGTTGTTTGGTTTGCAACACCGCAATGTGAAGCTAAACACCAGCAGGACATCGTTCTATGGCACTATACTCTCCTATTTTTCCTGGGAGACTCCTGATTTTTGCTGCCATCTCCCGAGGAGACGAGGACTCTGCAGGAAGTGGGGTGAGATCCTCTAGCTTGATCTGCTCCTAGTCTCATGATCTGTAAGTCACAGAGATCTGGATTGAGAGAAATCCCCACTTCCAGTTAGAAGCCAGTAGAGGTTCTGCAGGAGGTAACCTCATAATAGCAGCAGCTGTCCATCCCTGTTCAATACTGGATGTCTGCATCTGAAGCTGGCCCAGAGGAAACCCAGGACCTACTGCTTCCACTGCTGAAGGCGAGTCCTTGTTTGGTACCTGTTATTCTAGCTGTTGCCTTGCAGCAGCCCTCAGTACCGTTCCACTCTCGCACATAAATGGGGTCTAAAGCCCCAGAACAAATCCATTTCAGCTTTCTAGGAAGTAGAAACATGCAATGCAACAAGCCCCCAAATACCATCCACATAAATATCACCTGTTTGTAGCAGTCATGAGAGCAGGGAGCAAGATTAGAACATTTTTAAAAAGGTTTTAAATTGCGTACGTGTCTCGACCAGCCTTGCTACAGCCCAGAAGTCACAATGGTGGAGATGGTTAAATATAACTAATTAACTGCAGGCCGTGTTGTCCTTTCATGTGCATCCATTCGCTCAGCTTACTGTGCTGCTGTGCCAGGTGGAAAGCCTTCTCCAGAGCACATCAATTTTTTCTTTCCTTGGGTGAAGGCCTGTCCAATCTGAATGTTGCAGAGCTGTGGTCCTGGGCATTGCATGGACTCAGGCTGAGATTTAGTTTTTTTCTTCTTCAAAGCAGAGTGTTCTGGTGAAGCTGGGGCATATTTAAAAGGAAGCTGCAAGTGCCAATGTTAGACTTCACCAGCCACAGAGCAAGAGAAAGATCAGAGAAGAGTGTGTGTTCTGAATCTGAAAAACTGAAATTCAAGGGTTACTTGAATCCCATCTTCATATAGTTTTCTGTGCTATTTCAAGTGTGGCTAGTGCTTATAAGTGAGAGACTGGGTCCCTGTTCCAAAGAGATTATGAGCTGAATAAGTTTTCTTACTAAACCTGCTGCAGTGTGAGCCTCCTCTTAGCCTCGTCGTGTCTGTGGATTCAGTGACCTGATGGCCTTCATGGGAGGACTCATCATATTTGAGAACTTTGTTTAGCTCACTCTTTCTATGAAAATACAAAGATTTTTTTTTTCCTGGCTTTGGGAAATTGAACCTAATTTGATACTCTAGCAAGAGGTATGAAAAGTTTAGAGGAATGACTGGAAGGAGGAAAAATAATATTGCAGAGTTTGGCTTGAAATAGTGTGCTTTATTAACATACTCTTTTGAAGACCAATTTGAACTCTTGGGTGAGCTCTCAACTGAATAATTGCTCTGTATTAGAATTATGTAAATTCTCATTTGCTGTGATTAAATCACCAACCATGATCTTATTCAAAATAATAATTCCCGTTTGTCTCCTCATGTCATTTTTTACTTTAGCAGATTTATTTAAAATAAAACTGTGAGACCAATACAGAGCTGGTATTAGAACTTTCTATGGTCTGATGTTTTACCATTGTTTGAGTCTAAAATGGTGTAACTAGCATATGAAGGAGCCAGAAGACTGTGCAAGTGCAGGTTAAAATTAAAGGTCTATTCTAAATTGCACCTTTAAATTCCTCTCTTCTGGCATCTTGGTGCACCAGCTTTCCCTGAAATATTTTTCACATATAAACTCCCATCTGTGTGTTTATAATCAAACGGATAGGTATCTTTCAATGGTGTCCCTAGTCTCGGTCTGTCAGTGCGTGGAAATGGGTGACAGGGGAGAGATCACTTGATTTCCTATTCTGTTAATTCCTTCTGGGGTACCTGACATTGGCCACTGTCAACAGACAGGATACTGGGCTAGGTGGACATTTGGTCTGACCCTGTATGGTTGTTCTTATGATAAATTCAGAAGTGATGTATAGTGGGACATGTGAGTGGGTGCAAGTCTAAGGAGTCTTAAGTTGGTGCATCATATATTTTTGAAAAGGCCACAAAAAAACATTGCTCCAGCTACCCTCCTGACTCAAATCCATGTTTGAATTTTGTAATATCTCTGAAGATGACTTTGACAGTGGTTTTCAAACTATGGGTTGAGACTCAGTACTGGGTTGTGGAATGTCAGGCACTGGTTCTCGTTGCTGCAGGTTGATCAGTGGGGGTGCTAAGGCAGGCTATGCAGACTGCACAGCATCCCAGAAGCTGTCAGCGAATGTTACTACCTATAGGACAACAAATTGATTGAGAAAACATTGTTTCAAGTGTTTTATCAAAAGTCACAGTTCTCAGCTCTGAGCCAATTTGGGAAAGACTGGCCCCATGACAGTTCTAATTTAATCACCTTGAAGAGCAAGTGCATTTCAATTCCTTGTAAACATGCCATAGCTGAAGTACACACTTATGATTTTCTTTTGTCTAATTGATTTGTTATGAAGAATATTCCATTTTTCTTAGACATTGAAGTAAACTGTAGGGCTGGGGACCCTACAATTAATATTCTTTTGTTGGCTCACTCCCAACACTGACAAAACAGAAAACCACGTCCTCCGTTATTTAAAAGAAAATGGTTAAGCAAAAAGGAAAGTTCTGATGCAAACTTGAAATAAATTAAATCTCAGCACTTTCCTTTCACCTCTTAGTACTGCCATTTCTAAATAACCTCTGTCATGCTGAACATGACTCAACATAGTGCTGGCTGGGGAGTTGAGGGTTGAGCGCTGAGCTCACTGTTCTTCCTTACATGGTGGTGCATTGTTCTATCATCAAAAGTCTGAGGAAGTGATTTTTCAGGATCATCTGAATCAGCAAAAGGCTGTTCTATTACTCCCATTCCAGAAAGCAAATGCAACAAAGTTCCTTCTGCTCCAGAGAGGTGTGTAAGGAAGTGTCCCATGCTTAGTAATATGTATGTATGAACCAAGCCAGATACTGTCTCCAGAATTCCAATTACAGTAACAGTGTAAGCACACAGGAGAGGTTAGACTCCCTGCTTGCACTAACCACCTGTTTGTTCTGACTGGATAATAAAACTAATCATGGAGCAACATATGCTTTTATGCATGCTCAGCCTATAAGTGTGACTTCTCAAAGCACCACACCTCAAGCAAAGATAGGTCAACTCACAAGGAAAGAAACAACCAGATCAAAAGCAAGTTGGGACTTTGCTGATTTCATAACATGATTCAAGTCAAATTTTCAGATGTGGTTAAGTCTTGTTCAGAAGAGACAGAGGCACTCAAGTGCCTGGGTTACTACATGCTCTTGAAAACGTTACCTATAATCTGTGTTGTGATTGTCAGCAATGCTACCTGGTCACAATGCCAGTTTGTAATTCAGGTGTACTAGTGTAATGTTAGTCTTAGAATGGAAAACAGCCCAAATTGGAGGTGGAACAGCCCCCTCCCACTTCTGGTTGACCATGAGTTGCTCTATTTTTGAACACATCATACACATGCCATAGATAACTGAAGCAACAACTGAAATGGAAGACACCTTTACCCTTATTTTGCTCAAAAGAGGAACTAAGGTATGTAAACTGACATAGAAGGAAACAAACTTTGCATGTTGAAGTAGAGCCAAGTGTAAAAAATTCATCAGAAAACCTGAATGGTGGAGGGTGGACATAGATTGTTACCAGTATACAAACCAGCCTCTTAATCCAGCACCACAAATGGGAAGAAGTCTATGGAGGCTTCTCTCTCTCTAGTATTGCTGGGGCCAATTGGTTAATTTCTGATTAATCTTCATTTCATTTTTGTTGAAAGACTTATTTGTTGCTACATTTCAGTTGTGCTGGGGATGGGATCCTAGCACAAAGTGACTAAAGCTGGCTTGGTTGGCCATGGGACTGTTTTCAGTGGGATGGAAATGAGTAGCAACTCTTATGCCAGTCCATTTTCCGTTTCTACAATGGGGAGCTGCAATGTCCCAGAGCCATGCACAGATGGTTTCAGGTCTACAACCGCCTTTGTATCCCCCTCAGCTTCTTTTTCCGCTGTGTACATTTAGGTGGAGGGATCGGTAACTGTGGGGTGGAGATGGAAAGGCATATTGAAAAAGAGAAGATGTAGGTCTTCAATTTTTGTATAATTTCCATGCTGTGTCAGTGTTATTGTAAGGCATTGGGAAATTGTAAATCTAGCAATAGAATTTGATTTAAAAATATTGTAAGTATAATGCTTTGTATGGAAGCGTAAAGGAACATAAGTTTTGCTTGGCTTAGTCAGCATTAAGTAACATGAAATGTCTGACCTGAAACAGTAAATGTCTGACAGGGGCATTCAAGCAATTTGATATTTCTCTGTGCTTCCAAAATTGATTTTTTTCTACTGTTTTCCTTAAGTCGATTCAGAAATCTTTCCTATTCACTAATGATACTGAAATGTTCAGTGCATGTCAATACCTTCAACCTGACATACTGAAAGGCCACAGATTCCCAAACTCACTCCTAGGCTGGTCTCTATTTTAATAGAAATTGTGCACCTGACCTACCTCCTGTTTACTTGTAGAAGTAACACCAGGGAATGTAGGTATTTTAGCTGCAAACAAGGTGGCAAAGCCAGTGCCATGTAATGCTAGCTAAGACTCTTGCCACTAGTTTTGTTTGTTTTGGCCTTTTGGATTAACAAACAAAACCTTCTGTAAGAGGTGCTCTTTAAATATCAAAAAGCCTGCTTAGGCTTATTAATCCAGCCTGGGTGGAGAGGGAGAGGGAGGCAGGTCATGCTGCCACAACTGATCACAAAAGGGGTGCACCAAGGCAGCCTACACTAGAACAGCTTTTACAGAAATAACGAACACCCACTGAGGAAACGCTATTGAATGTAAGCCACTGCATATCAATAAATGGAAAGTAAAAGCAATTCACGTTAGTGGTTTCCTATGTATAGTTTTTCAATCTTGTCCCTATTAGTCATTCTGTTTCTATTTACTGCTGCTTTTATCAATAACCAATGTCTTGTAATAAAGAGAACTTTTATCTAAGATAGCATTACAAAATAATAGGTTTCAGTTTTTGAAAATTCAGTACAAAATCTGAGCTATATGCTTCTACAACTCTGGCAAAGACTACTGTTCAATTTCCACAAATAGTTACACAACTTCAATTTTCTCCTGCATTATTTTCTGGCATTTTCCTTGGAGGAAAAAAAAAATCCCCTCTAAGTGATTCAAAAGTGTGTGGAATTCACATGCCTTCTCCTCTTTGCCATTACCTTTAGAACCAAAAGATCAATGTATAACAAACACATATGCTGACCTGCAAATGAAGCTTTGTCATCATAGCTAATCCAAAGTACTTCTCTGATAGTAGGAACTGCAACAACTGTTTGGTTTCAGTAAATCCTTTCTGCATAAGTTGCTTATAATAGTGTCCACCAAGCTAAAGCAAGAAGGGATCATCATTCCAGAAATGCATCCAGGATGGGAGCTTCCACAAAATATACTGCATGCAATGTTACTACTTAACAGTCTAATCTCAAATAGTCAAAATGGCAACTCTTCCCTACTTGACTCTCTGGTAATGACAAAAGGCAAGCATAACCACCCTCAGAGACATGTCGGAAGAAAATAAGATCCCACTGTCTGTTGTATCTGAAGGACATCAGAGACCAAAAAGGTATATTGACTATCACTAGACAGATCATGATCCAGCTACTATTTGTGTGTTCTGTCCTTGTTCTCTACATCAGTTTAATAGCTCTGCAGAGAACAAATCCTCAAAGTGATTTTTTGGCTCTGAGGATAACATGCCCTACTAACAGGAATATTTTGAAACTAAATCTAACCACAGGAATTTGCAGCTTCAGAAAATTTCTCCCAAGAGCTATAGCACTCTTGCTAGATCACTATAGCACATCTTCTTCCCACCAAGGCCTCAGTTCAGAAAAGCATACTTATTAGGGATGTAAGAGTTAAACTGGTTAACTGATACGCTGATGCTTACTGGTTACCTTTATCTGTTAAACTTACATGAACTGGTAGCCCCATGGTTAACCACATAACTGAAATAATTTATCAGTTACATAATTAATATTTTTATACATTTTACTTCCATAATCTCTATACGGGATGGCAGTTAAGCAAAAACAGATATTTAAATTAAGCATAAAGTTCTTTCCTGAATGAAGTCGATGTTGCAGTGAGGAGGTGTGATGCTTAGTATGGGAAGCCAGACTTGTGGTAACTCAGCTTGAACTAACATTAAAAATAGTAGTCTGAACACTGCACCTATGGCTTTGGCTCAGGCTAATCATCAGAGTTCACGCCTACCTGATGCCTTTGGTCCAAGCTAGGAATGTAATAGTGTAGTCAATTAATGGATAAGCAAAAGCTTATAGGTTAATGGTATAGACTATATGCATCTCTCTCACCAGTAATTTTTTTTTTTAGGAGGATGGCCAACAGCCTCTCTCAGTCCTGGCTTGTGAAGAGTCCAGGGCCTACCCCCGCTGTGGCTCAGCATTTAAGAGGTGACAGGTAGTTCATGAGGGGAACTGGGTCTGGGACTTATCACCTCCCAGACCAGCTCCTGCCTGGCACCCCATGCTGCTGCGTCTGATACAGAGGCAGCAGTGTGGAGAGGGCAGGCGGTGCCTCGGAAATGGGGCCGGATTGCACTGGCTGCCAGCCCCAGCCCCCACAAACTACAGAATAGTCGAGTAACCAATAAGAATTTGAGGTTACTCGACTATTCAATTAACCGATATATAACATCCTTAGTCCAACCTACTGGCAGTGTCACACCCTCAAGATGAAGAAGCCTGAGAAATTGCATTGGGCATCACATCTCTAAAGAGCCATGCAGACAAGTGGTAGGTCATAAAGAATGTTATGATAATCAGAACTCAAAAGATTGGCAGTAGGGATGTCAATGGTTAACTGATAAGCATCACCCTTATAGGGTGTTGCTTACCAGTTAGCCAGAGCAGTCTCTGGCCCACCAAATGAGTACTATACTAACTCCTAATAATAATCAACAATTTAGATATTGGCAAAGAAAATATGCTTATTAAGTCTGCAGATGATACCAAGCTGGGAGGGGTTGCGACTGCTCTGGAGGATAGGGTCATAATTCAAAATGATCTAGAAAAATTGGAGAAATGGTCTGAGGTAAACAGGATGAAGTTTAATAAAGACAAATGCAAAGTGCTCCACTTAGGAAGGAACAATCAGTTTCACACATACAGAATGGGAAATGAGTGTCTAGGAAGGAGTATGGCAGAAAAGGATCTAGGAGTTATAGTGGACCATAAGCTGAATATGAGTCAGTAGTGTGATGCTGTTGCAAAAAAAAGCAAACATGATTCTGGGATACATTAACAGGTGTGTTGTGAGCAAGACACAAGAAGTCATTCTTCCACTCTACTCTGTGCTGGTTAGGCCTTAGTTGGAGTATTGTGTCCAGTTCTGGGCACCGCATTTCAAGAAAGATGTGGAGAAATTGGAGAGGGTCCAGAGGAGATCAACAAGAATGATTAAAGGTCTAGAGAACATGATCTATGAAGGAAGGTTGAAAGAATTGGGTTTGGTTAGTTTAGAAAAGAGAAGACTGAGTGGGGAACATGATAGCAGTTTTCAGGTATTTAAAAGGGTGTCATGAGGAGGAGGGAGAAAACTTGTTCATCTTGGCCTCTGAGGATAGAACAAGAAGCAATGGGCTTAAACTGCAGCAAGGGAGGTTTAGGTTGGACATTAGGAAAAAGTTCCTAACAGTCAGGGTAGTCAAACACTGGAATAAATTGCCCAGGGAGGTTGTGGAATCTCCATCTCTGGAGATATTTAAGAGTAGGTTAGATAAATGTCTATCAGGGATGATCTAGACAATATTTGGTCCTGCCATGAGGGCAAGGGACAGGACTTAATGACCGCTCGAGGTCCCTTCCAATCCTAGTATTCTACAATTGTATGATAATAATGGTTTTGATTTGATAAAAATAGGTACATTTCATATGATGCACTCTTCTTCATTTACTGATAATTGATAAGTGAGAGTAAAAAACTAAATGGAGCTGTCAGAGTTAGGTCTTTATCCAGCCCCAAAAGGAATATCTTAAAAAAAATAATTGTAAGATTAATCATGGGGTGGCTATTAAAAAAAGTAATGGTACACTCCTTTTTTATTCAAAAGTTATCAATTTTAAAATCTATTCTGCCACAGGCTCTGGCACTATTTGTTCATTGGACAAAATACACCTAAAGAGTGTAAAAATATTTATTCAACCTAATCCAATGTGGTTATAATGAATACTAAAAACAAGATTTTACAATACAGCAACAAAAGAAGTAACTCTCTATTACTACATTTAAACTAAGTTTAAATTATTTTATACTCTTCACAGTACTTTTGTAATCTGATGTACAACAGCTTCCATTTTCAAAGAAGATTATTAGCCTTCCTATGGAACAAAATATCAAAACAATGATTTGCACTATTAAATTCTGAATGAGACTTTTAAAAAATGGTTACAAAGTGGTTGGAAATCTGTACAGTGAAGACCACTAAAAAGCTCTCTCCTTGCACTGAGGAATTCTGCAAGAAATATGTATTACATTGTTTAAAGACTTATATTACAGAAATCAGCACCTTTCAGAGGCTGCTGCTATGTATGTAAATATATAAAAAAGTCAGACCAATCTTTGAGACCAATATAATCAGCAGACTTACAAGATTATAGTAATTTATCAATTTTAGCAAGAATCTCAAAAGTATCAGCTATGCATGTATCATTTTCAACTATAGTTTGTGACTACTAGTTGGCCATTGTATATACTTTTTATACATTTATTACACTCGATATTTAAGGTAACACATAAAAATGTACCATATTTTAAGTGTCACTAACATACATTATTGCAATCAGACATGAAGTCCACTTTATTGTTGCTTCATTTGTAGTGAAAAGCAACATTTACTTACCAATATTTCACTATGGGGAAACGCTTACCCTTTTCCATGCATTTCACATACTATCATGAATTAAAAAAAATAGGAAACAACCAAGAATAAGAACATTTAAAAATCATTAAGTTGTTATGCATTAAGAACAGCAATTATTGTAAATCTGGGCTAAGTCTTGCATTAATATGAAATGGCCACTTTGTGAAGCAGGACTCAGAATTAACACTAACACTAGGACAGTAACTGCTATTTCCACTGAAAAATGTGGATTTAAAAAAGTAAAATTACTGATTTAAGTGCTGGTCTCTCCCTTTGACAGGCCAGTAAAAAACTGCATTTTTACAACAGGATTTTACTGTTGCAATTACCTTATTTATTAGAGAATTAAGTTTTATCTTCTGTACACTGACAGATCAGACTGAAGTCACTATCCAATGCTCTTTTTCTAATGTCTGCTACTATTTATTTAAATAGTTAATTGAATAATGAGATAGGAACTCAATATACAATTTATTATTACTAAACAACTGTTCTAATTACAAAAGTAAGTGACTGAAATGCACTTTCCCAGATAATTTCTCTATAGGTGGATGAAATAACAACAGTTACAAGACAGCAAATGAGCCATGACATAGCAATACTAGGCTCTGCGGACAATACAATTAGATAGTAGCAAAATTAGCTGGAAACCATGTACTAATTCATACTCTAGGTGGGCAGAGTTGACTTATGTGGACCTTCAGAAAACCATCAGTCTTTTGCTTGTCTATCCAATGTTTTGTATACATTTTAGGCCTCCTGTTTTACATCTCTTGCTGAGCTTCAGCTGTGAACAAAAGAATACTTATTGGCTAAAATCCAAGAAAAATATATCCATGGTAAAATGCTACTCAAACAACACTTCTTTAAAAAAAAAATTCCTCCATGGTATTCTTAAGTGTTGAACGGGATGATCTGTGTATGAAATATCTATGTTGATACTTCATTAAGCATACAAAAATGGGAATTGGATACAATTTGTAAACTGAAGAGTAACTGCACAATTTGATTTTAAAAAAAAATCAGCATATGTAGTATTAAGGAAATTATTCAGATCCCAGCCTGTCATGAAGGAAATACACAAAAATGAAAACAAATCACATTCTTAGGTTCAGTGATTACTGAGTGAATTTACCCTGCCACATGAAAGTGCTTTATTATATTAGAGGAAAAAAAATAGGAGCAGCAACTTATCACAATTCTCCACTACTGTGCAATAATGATAGAATGTATACAAGAAAATCTGGTAGA
Source organism: Pelodiscus sinensis (assembly GCF_049634645.1). NCBI lineage: Eukaryota > Metazoa > Chordata > Testudines > Trionychidae > Pelodiscus > Pelodiscus sinensis. Next base: position 42,852,426 of record NC_134718.1, read on the forward strand.
TGAGATTGTATGACAGCTGGAGATCACAGTCTTATGCTCCTTCTTGCTCAGGGTAATTTAAAATTTTGCGGTGAGCTTGACGTAAATATTGCTGCTGTTTGAAGTAAACTTTAAAAGCTCCTTTTATAGCAACAAAAGCAATTCCACCCTGAAATAAAAAGAACATTTTAAAAACTTACAGAATAAGTTCAGTATCACATCTTCTCTCAGTTCTAGCTTTTTTTTTTAAAAAAAAGTATTTCCTCTGAAGTTAGGCTAACTAACAAATGAATATTGGAGGCAAATTTTCTGTCACAATAGAGTATTATAGATGTAGCGATGTTACATTTAGATTAATCAACTAATCAAATAGTCGATGGAATTAGCATTGATATGAAATTAGTCGGTAAGGGTGCCTCTGCCTTTGAAATGTATCAAGAGCCCTGCTGGCTCCTGCTACATTTCAAATGCGGGAGTGCTGCATGGAGCACGGGCCCAGTGGAGGATTGCTTGAATCCCCCACTGGCCCCATGCTTCCTACGGTGCTTCTGCTTTTGAAATGTAGCAAGAGCTTTGCCCTTGCTACATTTCAAAGGCAGAAGCGCTGCCAGTACCCCCCTACACTCCTGCCCACCCCTTTTTAAAACCGGCTCCCCCCAGCACTGGTTCCTGCCCGCCCCCTTGCTTTGCCTCTCTCTGATAGAGGCAGCAAGAGTGGGGGGAAGCAACTAGTCAAGTCGCTAGTCGACTATCCTATACGCATGTGCTTATCAGATAGTTGACTAGTCACTTACATCCCTATATAGATGTCCATGTTACATAAAAGGGTTACATGCTAAGTTTATAAATAATTCTGAAAGCTCTTATCCATTTACGTTTTGGCCAAAAAAATTACACCTCAATCATATTAAAGAATAAAAATGAGATTTTTCCCTAGAATATTATACACACCACACAAACACACTAATTGCCAATCCCACTAAAAATTAATCATAACTTGAAAAATCCTACGAAAAAACGCAAGTCAAATACTATTCTAAATTCTACTTCTGTGCATGCTCCTTTTCTGCTCTCTCAGAATCTTTACTACAACTCCTTATATCATTATTATTACCATTTCTGAAAAACAAACTCTGTAAATCATCTTACCAGGATTGTCCTTTGTAAATTAGAATTAACACTGCTGAACATCAGCTTGCCAACTATAGTGGCAATAGTTGGAAATACAAGAGCTCCGCACAGAATACGAGTAGCAGAGACATGGTCTGCTAGAGGGTTGGCCTCAGCTGGAATACGAGGAACAGGACACCCAATACCTAGAGAGAAATCATATTGCCAACAAGTTGAAAAAGATTTAAAAGTCTGTTTTCATTATGAATCTAACCTTTCAAGTTTTCTACAATTTAACAATTTTATTAAGCATTCCTCTCTCCAGGAAAATGTTCTGTTTTTATTAAATAAATAAATAAATTAAATTAAATAATGTTTATGAATCAACTTTTGGCTTCTTGCACTAAACTTTTGTTTACAGTTCTTTTAATATTTGCACTGAAGTAGGGCACAGAAGTCTCAACAGAGCTCGAAGCCCTATTGAACTAGGCACTGTGGAATTACATAGTGAGAGACACTGCACTTAACAGCATATAATCAAAATAAACTAAACAAAGCGTCAGAGGAAAAGGAGGATTGTTATCCCCATTACAGATAGAGAAACTGCCCTCTACACCCCACCTCGCATAGGCACAGCACAGACTTCATATTTCATTTAGATTTAATTGCATTACCTGGAAATATACTATTCAGAATTTGCAGTTTGTTAGAATATTTGCGCCATAGTCTGAGCACATAGTCTTCCCAGCGAATCATCTTCCCCAATATTAGCATGACTGGGATGGTGGGAAGTCCAATCAAAAGAAACAAAGGATCAGCTCTCTCCATGACATCAAGACCTTCTTTATGACCTACAACCTGTGAAATGTTCAAAAAGTTTTAGTGTCTCATGGCTATTGTACAGTGGACATATTTGAAGGATTTACAATAATTCCTCATTTAACGTGCCCGCTTCACACGTTTTTGTGATAGCACGATTTTTTTTTAGAGAACGTTTTTTGAATTACATGACTGTCCCCAGAACAACACGATTTCCCCATCCGGTCCGTCGCCGGCAGCTGTGTGGGGCTTCCCCCGCCTCCCTGCAAAGCAGTGGAGGGTTCGCTACGCACTGTGCTGTCCCCCGGCGACACTCCTCCCCCCCCTTGCTGAATGCAGTGCAGGTCCCGACAGATCTGTCACAGGTGCATACACCGAACCCAATCTCCCTCTCCTTCCCTCCCCCAGAGCCAAACACCTCTCCCTGCTGTAACCCAGTCCTCTTTCTCCCCCAACCTTATGTCCAGCTCCCAACAGACACCACTGCTTGAAACGACAACCCCCACCTTTTCCATTATTTTCAATGGGAAAATTGACCCCGCATAACACGTTTTCACTTAACATGATCATTTTCTGAAACATATCTATAGTGTTAAATGAGGAATTACTATATATTTGAAAGATTTTATTGAGTTGTATCAAACTGTCCAGGCACCTAAACTAATCTTATTACATTTTACCTGATACTTAAATTTCTCATGTGGTGTCTTTCACTGCTTATTAAATTTGCTGTTGGAGAGTTTCTAGTTCCAGATTTTGCCTCACTCATCTTGCATTAGTGAGTCATTACATAATTAACTCCTCCTTAGCCAGATGTGCCCCTCTACATACTCTTAGTGATGTTACATATAAATAACCTAAGTGTGCTATTTGAGATATTTTAAAGCTACCTTATAGTACAATCGCATCTTTTCTAAAATCCTCAGAGGCCACAAAACTTTGCAGAAATTAATTTTAATTCTGGTATTAAAAACTGCTCAGCAGCTATGATTTAAGAATACAAATAAATAGCAGAATTTTCTGATTAATGAACAGAGATACTTACTATTTAGAAGTAGAGCATGGAAGAATGCTCTTGTAATGTGCATTCCTTCTCCAGGTATCATAAGATCTATTTTCCCATTATGCCATACCAGCTTCAAATGAACCTTTTTAAAACTAAGGTTAACGTCCAATACCATGCAATACAAACAGCAATTATACTTTTATTCTGTATGCTACATACAGAATAAAATAAAAGATTTATTTTTACTTGGAATTGGTAATTTTATTATTGAATGATTTAAGATAATTTCTTAGTGAAACAATAAAAGTCAGTTACCTGTTTCATAACTGGTGTTCTTAGAGATGTGTTGTTCATGCCCGTTCCATGCTAGGTATGTGTGCTTACCACATGCATTGGTGCCAGAAGTTTTCCCCTCAGTGGCAGTCATAGAAGACCTGCTCTGGCACCCCTTGTTGTGGCACCTGTATGGCTCCCCCCACCCTCAGTTCCTTCTTGCTAGAAATTCCAACAGTGGGGAAGGAGGGCGGATCATGGAACGGAGAGGAGCAACACATCTCAAAGAACACCAGTTACAAAACAGGTAACTGATTTTTCTTTGAGTACTTGCTCATGTCTATTCCATATTAGCTGACTCCCAATGGAAGCAGGTATGACTTTGTGAATCTGCAGCTTGTAGCACTGCTCTGCTGAATCCAGTGTCCTCTCTGGCCTGCTGTGTGATGGCATAATGTGCTGTTAACGTCTATACTGAGTACCATGTCACAAGTCTACAGCTGTCCTGGATGGGCCAGGAAGAGTGCCAGGAAGGTTGCTGAGGACACCTATGCTCTTTTTGAATGGGGTTTTTACCAGAAATAACAGCGGAACCTCTGCTAGCTCATAACCAATCCCGATGAAGTACATAATCCAAGTGGACATTCTTTGAAAGGAGACTGGGAGACCCTTCAACCATTATGATGAAGAGCTGTGATGAGTTAAGAAAAGGGTTGGTTCACTCTTGGTAGAAAGTCAACACACGGCAGGCATTTAGCGTGTGTAAGCACCTCCCTTTGTTAGAGTTGTGTGTCATGGGGTGCAAAACACTGGTAGGAAGATGTCCTGATTAACATGGAAAGAAAGCACCACCCTCAAAAGACAGGCCAGACCAGGTGCACCTTATCCTTATAAAAGGCCGAATTCTGAGGTCAGTACTTTAATTTCCAATACTTGCCTGACTGGACTAGTAGTTACCTAACAATTATATACAGTGTATGGTAAGTTCATAATGAAAAGACTGGAGTAGGGAACTTTGCTAGAGCAAAGGAATGTTCCAACACCATCATTAGCAGTAAGAAGGAACTGAGAGTAAGAGGAGCCAATGGTACACCAGAGCCAGACCCTACGGATACCACTGACGGGAAAACTTCTGGCACTTGAGCATGGGGTGAGCACACACTTAACATAGAATGGACATGAACAAGCACTCAAAGAAAAATTTGATTTTTTCAGTACTAAAACTACAAGTAAGGTCACACTTAAGCCTCATGGTAAACTGATTAGCAATACATATACTTTCAGCAAACTGTTACTCTTAAACAAGGCTAGTTGGCTTGTATTTAATGTCCTGCATTTTAACTGGTGTGGGTTAAGACCAGCCAAGCCAATTGTCAGACTAAGTACTCTCATCAAGGGCAGTATGGGACCAGGAAGAGAACTGGTAACATGTAACTTCTAGAAGGGAAAAAAGGCCAGCACAGGAATCCCCCAATGCTATAGAGGTAAGTAATTGCTTTCAGGCTCTCTCCACAGGCTCTGCAGTGGTGAATGCTTTGGACGGGACCTCACAAGGAAGAAACCACAAGGGAACATCATCTACTGGAAGGCATGGGAAGCGTAGTCCTAGGGATGGGGGTTCTTAACTGTGCACTTGTCCTTGTTCAACCTCTTTCTTGTGTCCCAATCCTCCAGTTTGTCTAAGTCACTCTGGACCTTATCTCTGCCCTCAAGCATATCTACCTCTCCTCCTAGCGTAGTGTCATCTGCAAACATGCTGAGGGTGCAATCCATCCCCTCATCCAGGTCATTAATAAAGATATTGAACAAAACCGGTCCTAGAACCGAACCTTGGGGCACTCTGCTAGAAACAGACTGCCATCCTGACATCGAGCCATTGATCACTACCCGCTGGGCCCGGCCTTCTAGCCATCTTTCTATCCATCTTACCGTCCATTTATGCAATCCACATTCCCTTAACTTGCTGGCAAGAATATTGTGGGAGACCGTATAAAAAGCTTTGCTAAAGTCAGGGTATATAACATCCACTGACTTCCCCATGTCCACCGAGCCAGTTACCTCATCATTTGATACGGTCTCGCATGATAATCTTATTGATATATTTGCCTAGTTTAACTTAGATAGGGCCACGATAAGGTGGGTGCATAATTGGCTGGATAACCGTAGTCAGAGAGTTGTTGTTAACGGTGCTAAATCCTGCTGGAAAGAGATAACAAGTGGAGTTCCGCAAGGGTCTATTTTGGGACCCGTACGTTCAATATCTTCATCAATGATGTAGATATTGGGATAGAGAGTATGCTTATTAAGTTTGCAGATGATACCAAACTGGGTGGGGTTGCAACTTCTTTGGAGGATAGGGACATAATTCAAAATGACCTTAGCAAGTTAGAGAAATGGTCAGAGGTAAACAGGATGAAGTTTAATAAAGAGAAATGCAAAGTGCTCCACTTAGAAAGGAACAATCAGTTCCATACATACAAGATGGGAAGCGACTGTCTAGGAAGGAGCATGGCGGAAAGGGATCTAGGGGTCATAGTGGACCACAAGTTGAATATGAGTCAACAGTGTGATGCTGTTGCAAAAAAAGCAAATATGATTCTAGGTTGTATCAACAGGTGTGTTGTAAGCAAAACTCGTGAAGTCATTCTGCCGCTCTACTCTGCACTAGTTAGGCCTCAGCTGAAGTACTGTGTCCAGTTCTGGGTGCCACATTTCAAGAAAGATGTGGAGAAATTGGAAAGGGTACAGAGAAGAGCGACAAGAATGATTAAAGGTCTAGAGAACATGACCTATGAAGCCAGGCTTCATGAACTGGGCTTGTTTAGTTCGGAAAAAAGAAGATGAAGGGGGGACATGATAGCGGTTTTCAAATATCTAAAAGGGTGTCACAAGGAGGAAGGAGAAAATTTGTTCCTCTTGGTTTCTGAGGACAGGACAAGGAGTAATGGGCTTAAAGTGCAGCAAGGGAGGTTTAGATTGGACATTAGGAAAAAATTCCTAACTGTCAGGGTGTTCAAATATTGGAATAAATTGCCAAGGGAGGTGGTGGAATCTCCCTCTCTGGAGATATTTAAGAACAGGTTAGATAGACATCTGTCAGGGATGGTGTAGACGGAGCTTGGTCCTGCCTTGAGGGCAGGGGGCTGGACTCGATGACCTCTCGAGGTCCCTTCCAGTCCTATGATTCTATGATAGAAGCTAATCAGATTGGTCAGGCACGACTTGCCCTTTGTGAATCCATGCTGACTACAGGCAGTCCCCGGGTTACGTACAAGATAGGGACTATAGGTTTGTTCTTAAGTTGAATTTGTATGTAAGTCGGAACTGGCTCCAGATTCAGCTGCTGCCACTGAAACTGACCAGGGGCTGACTACAGGAAGCTGGAGGCAGAGTTGCTCTGCCCCCAGCTTCCTGGAATCAGCCTGATCAGTTTCAACAGCTGCTGAATCTGGAGCCTGGGACAGAACAGCTGGGGCGCTGCCCGGTAGGTTCCCACAGGACCAACCTGGCAGCACCCCAGCTGCTCTACCCGAGGCATCCCGCAACAAAAGCCTGGTCTACTGGGGGGGCACACTAGCTGAGCCCCCTCCCCCCCCAGCAGACCAGGGAGACCCGAGCAAAGCCACACAGGCGGAGGGACCCCGCCGCCCGTGTGGCTTTGCTCCTTTGCCCCCGAGCAAAGCCGCACAGGCAGTGGGATGCCGCCTGTGCGGCTTTGCTCCTGTCTCCCTGGTCTGCTGGGGGGGTCCAGCAAAGCCGCTGGACCCCTGCAGCAGACCAGGGACACCCAAGCAAAGCCGTCGCCTGGGCGGCTTTGCTCGGGTGTCCCTGGTCTGCTGGGGGGGGTCCAGTGGCTTTGCTGGACCCCCCCCCAGCAGACCAGGGAGACCGGGAGAAGCTCTTCTCGCCCCGGAGGACACGGGTGGCGACCTGCCGCCCGTGCGCTCCGGGGCGAGAAAAGCCCCGTTCGTAAGTACGGATCCGACATAAGTCGGATCCGCGTAAGTCGGGGACTGCCTGTATTCCTAATCACTTTGAGTGATATCTGTAGAGTGGCCACCTGGTCATCAAACACAGCATTCATGCAGCATTATACAATTGCACAATGTTTGGCCACTGATTCCATGGTGGCTTCAGCAGTACTATCCATTAGTGTCAAGCCTAGTTCCGGAGTGCATCTGGGTACTACTGTTTAGTCACCTACAGTAGAGCATCCACAAGGACCACTCGAAAAAGAAGTTACCTTCATGCAGTAACGATGTTTCTTTGAGATGTGTCCCTGTGAGTGCTCCATGTCCCGCCCTCCTCCCTGCTCCGGAGCTCTGTCTTTTCTCGTTGCAGTTGACCAAAAAGAACTGGCGGGAGCCAGACTGCACGCGACGATCAAAGGACGTGAATGGCGCAAGACGCTGATTGCTCATGCGCGGTCCGGCTGAATACAGCTATGGAAAATCTCTGACTTGTGGCGCTGGAGTGAGCCCGACAACTACAGTGGAGCAACCACGGGGACCACTCGAAGAAGATGGGGACTCCTATATATACATTATTGTGTACTGTCCACCATTTAAGGGAAGATTTTATATTATTGGGCATAGGCAGGTTTTTGCTCAAAGGATGAATGTGAGGCCGACAGATTGTACCTAGCCATGCTTGCAATGGTCGCATGTGTAACTGAGTGTGAAGTACTAAAAACATGACTGCTGCCTGTGCCCCAGTATTTGCAGGCATAATCGTGCTGTTATACATGGGCTTGACTGCGCTGTTTCTATCAGGAGCTTGAGTGAGACCCTTCTATGGTGTGGTAAGTAGACCCTGGCTTTCATGCAGTCCAGGTGTGCCCCTATGAATTCCAGAGTTTGAGTAGGAGACAAAGTGCATTTTGCCACATTTAACAGTAGACCTAGTTTATTGAAGAGGGTTCTGATTGTCAAGACTGCTCGCTGCGTTTCCTGGTGTGTACAGATAATTACAAACAGTCCTCTCAGTAAGGGAATATCATAATTCGGTTTTTGCATAAGTGTGTGGCTACTACTGCGAGTACTTTTGAGAATACTTGTGGGGCTGTCAACAGTCCGAATGGTAGCACTCTGTATTGGAAGTGTCTGTCCTTTATTGTGAAACAGAGGAATCTCTTGTGTGACGGGTGAATTGATATAAGGAAATAGGCATCCTGGAGGTAAAGAGTAGACATCCATGCTCCTTTTTCCAAGGCAGGTATAATCGTAGCCAGCATAACCATGAACTGGTTGAGTTTGCAGAAATCCAAGATAGGTCTCCAGCCACCTGACTTCTTGGTTGTAAGGAAATAAGTAGAAACCCTTGCCCGTGTTATTTGGGTACCTCTTGTGTACCACTTCTTGTAAGAGTAAGTTCTTGTGAGAGGGGTCTCGGAAAAGGGATGGGGAGGGGCAGAGAGAGAAACAGTTATGAATGGAATGCAGTAGCCGGTTCATACAATTTCTAACACCAATTTGTCGGTGGTGATGGTAGACCAGGCTGGATAGAAGTCAACTAGTCTGTTGCCAAATAGCGTGGATGATTCTGCTTGCTACCTAGGAAATTTTGGAGTTGTCAGACCCTTGACCAGGACTTCAAATCTGTTGTCTGGATGTTGCGGGTTACTGGGTGGAAGACTGCTCAGATGTCTGCCTGCGTCTATTTTGATGTTGTCTATGTCTGTTGTCTAAGTGTCGTTGGTTGAACTCTGTATCTTTGTTGGAATGATCTGTTTTGTTTCCGTCTTATAACAGGTACCTGGATGCCCAACATTCTGAGTGTGGCCCTTGAATCCTTCAAGTTGTGGAGGGATGCATTTGTGCCCTCCATGAATAGTTGTGTACCCTCAAATGGGAGGTCCTCTACAGTGGTTTGGACCTCTCTCAGAAAGCCTGAGAGCTGAAGCCAAGATGCCATCCTTGCTACCATAGCCAAGGCCAAAGATCTGCTGTGTCTGCCGACTCCAGCACAGTTTGTAGCGCTATGTGAGCTATTAGTATACCATCCTTAATGTCTGCTTTGAACTGTTCTGTCTTTGTGTCTGGAACGGACTCAATAAAGGATGCTAGTTGATCTAATATGTGGTGTGTATACTTTGCTAATAATGCAACGTAGTTAGCTATTCTGATCTGTGGTCTTGCTGATGAGCACACCTTTTTTCCCATCATTTCCAGCCTCTTCCAATCCCTATCACTGGGAGCTGTACATGTATTTTGTTGTCCTCCTCTCTGATTGATCGCTTCTACAACCAGGGAATTCAGTGTTGTGTGGAAAAACAGGAATGCTGCTTCCTTGGGAGCTACGTAGTATTTTCTGTCTGCTCTTTTGTAGGTTGGTAAGATTGTGGCTGGGGTGTTCCATATGTTGTTTGCCAGAGCCATGAGAGCCTAGTTCATGGGGACTGCCAGTACTGGATGAAGAGATGTGTGTAAAATGTTTGTGAGATTATGCTGCATCTGTAGAGTATCTGAAAGAGGGATCTCTAGGGCTTCTACCACTCTTGAAAAGCTCCTGGAATAATTTAGTATCATCCCCCATTGTTGATGGTGGAGGCATTATCATGTAATCAGGAGATATGGCCAAAGTGTGTGCGGGTGGAAAGGAGGGTGAACTGTGTTCTTCCCCCGTGATATCTCCATTTTGCTCTTCTGTGCCTGAGCTGTAATGTTCTATGGACTGCAAGGGTGGTGCATGGGACTGCGATGTCACAGCTGGATGTTGTGGCTGTGTAAATTATTGTTGTCTGTAGAAAGCCCAAGGGTCCCAGTATGGCCAGTTAGGCATGACTGTTGGTAGGACCCACTGTGGTGCTTGCCATTGTTGAGTTTGTTAAAGAGACTTATGAGAGTAATATCTCAGTACATGAGGTGGTTTACACCTCATCCTCCTTATCACTAAAGCTCACTGCCACTGAGTTGGCTGGAGTGGCTGTGAGAGTGCCCCATAGAGTGTTCGGAGTACTATCAGTACCAAACAGAGGCATCCCCAGTGCCGACTGGATTGTAAATTCAGCTGCTGTTGTGAACTGTGGCATGGGGGGAGGTAGGGGTGGTAGGTAGTAGTTGAGGTCGGGAGGTGTGAGGAGTTTGCAGCAGTGTTGATTGAGTCGCCATCTGCCTTATGAACAGTCGGTGTCACATGCTTCTGTGGTGCCACCTCAGGTAACACACTCCGGCTCGGTGCCGTGTGTGAGCGCAGTTTGTTTCACGCTGCAGCTGTTAGCATGGAATTCTTGGTTGGTGCCGATGAGGAGGCTTTATCCTTCGCCTCTGTCAGCACTTTATCTAATGCACTGTGTGTGTGCTTAGGATCTTGGCTCTTCTCCTTGCGGGTCCCTTTAGATCGCTGCTTGTCAGATTCCTTTTACATTGGGATGCAACATTAATATGTACTGAATGCTTCCTTAATGAAGAGTTAGTCCCTGTGGAGTCGTAAGACTTCTTATTAGGGTTACTCTTCTCCCAGTCCTTTGGGCTCAACCTGGAAAGAGCCACTTTTTCCCACCCCATCCCACGTGATCTCTGTGTGGGAGCAGTGTATTGTTCAGGGTCTGTAGGCAACAATGTAACTTCGAACAGCATTTCTGGAAGGTCACCCGCTCATTAAGTAAGCAAGTATACTTTATTCTTCCAAAATTGTTGATAGGTGTAGCAATCAACACAGCCTGTAATACTGATTTTATTAGCTGAAGTTAACTGCTGCCAAAAAAATTTAAAATGAGTACAGTAAATTCCTAGAGTAAAGTCAATGTATGCAGAATTTGTCTTCAGCTTTCTGACCAACCTCCACTCAGCAAAGAGCTAACTCAGACTCTTATCCTGCTCCTCAACTTCTTCTCCTACCCCCAAGGACTCAAGCCTCTTAGGGTACGTCTAGACTATATGCCTCTGTCATCAGAGGCATGTAGATTAGGCTACCAGACATAGGAAAATGAAGCGGCGATTTAAATAATCGCTGCTTCATTTAAATTTACATGGCTGCCGCGCTGAGCCAACAAACAGCTGATCAGCTGTTTGTCGGCTCAGCGCGATAGTCTGGATGCGTGGGTGTCGACATCAAAGGTATTTGTCGACCACCCAGGTATACCTCATCCCAGGAGGCATACCTGGGTGGTCGACAAATACCTTTGATGTCGCCACCCGCGCGTCCAGACTATCGCGCTGAGCCGACAAACAGCTGGTCAGCTGTTTGTCGGCTCAGCGCGGCAGCCATGTAAATTTAAATGAAGCGGCGATTATTTAAATCGCCGCTTCATTTTCCTATGTCTGGTAGCCTAACCTACATGCCTCTGGCGACAGAGGCATGTAGTCTAGACGTACCCTTAATCTCTCTCTTCTGGTCCACTATGTCCCTTCCCCGTGGGGCTTCAATAGTTTCTAAGAGCTGACTTGTTTGTTTGTTACTGGACCAGCAATCCAGTAAAGTAGTGCCACCTTCTACATATTGATTCCTACTCATCTGAAGCTTAATATCCATAATTAACTTAGGCTTGGTCTACCCTACAAACTTACATCAGTATATCTATGTCTCTCAAATGTTTAAAAAAAAAATTCCACACCCTTGAGAGACATAGCGCTATACAGACCTAACTCCTGGTGTTTTAACACTAGGTCCACAGAAGAATTCTGTCAGTCTAATTACCATCTCTCAGGGTATGTCTACACTACAGCGCTAATTCGAACTAACTTAGTTCGAATTAGTTAATTCGAACTAAGCTAATTCGAACTAACGCATCCAGACTAAAAAACTAGTTCGAATTAGCGTTTTGCTAATTCGAACTAGCATGTCCACACAGAGTGGACCCTGAACAGGGGTTAAGGATGGCCGGAAGCAGTGCCGGTAGGGCATCAGATGAGGACTTGGCTAGCCTGAGACAGCAGCTCCACGCTCTGAGGGCTGTGCTTAAAGGGACCTGACCCCCACCCCGGACAGACAGTCCTCGCTTGCAAAGCAGTCCTGGCTTGGATTGCCCGGAGTACCCACACTGGGCACATCACAGCACTCGGCCATCAGACCAGCTGCACTTGCCGCAGGCTGCCATCTGGGGAGAGGGGGCAATTGGGGGGCTGCAGGAGAGCTTCCACCCCCAGAAGCCCGCAGGACCAGCCCAGTCCTCCCCATCGGGGGCTCGTACCCCATTCCTCCCTCACCTCCTTCCACTTACCCCTCCCTAGCCCCCCTTCCTGATGTACAAAATAAAGGACACGTGTGGTCAAAAATAGAAACTCTCTTTATTGAACAAAACGGAGGGAGACTGGGAAAAAGAGGTGGGAGAGGGGAAGAGAGAGAGGGTGAGAGAGGGGAGGGCAACTAAAATGATCAGGGGTTTGGAACTGGTCCCATATGAAGAGAGGCTAAAGAGACTGGGACTTTTCAGCTTAGAAAAGAGGAGATGGAGGGGGGATATGATAGAGGTCTATAAAAGCACAAGTGGGGTGGAGAGGGTGCATACAGAAAAGTTCTTCATTAGTTCCCATAACAGAAGGACTAGAGGACACCAAGGAAAGCAATGGGTAGCAGGCTTCAAATTAATAACAGAAAGTTCTTCACAAAGCAAAGAGTCAACCTGTGGAACTCTTTGCTGCAGGAGGCTGTGAAGGCTAGAACTAGAACAGAGTTTAAAGAGAAGTGAGATAAAGTGATGGAGGTTGGGTCCATGGAGTGGTATTAGCCAGGGGGTAGGAGTGGTGCCCCTGCCCGAAGTTTGTGGAAGGCTGGAGAGGGATGGCACGAGACAAATGGCTTGGTCACTGTCTTTGGTCCATCCCCTCCAGGGTCCCTAGGGTTGGCCACTGTCGGCAGACAGGCTACTGGGCTAGATGGTCCTTTGGTCTGACCCATTATGGCCATTCTAAGCTCAGGGCTCAGGGTCGGGGGTCTCACTGGACCACCTTGATTTTCATGCAAACCTGCTCCTGGGTGGCCAGGCTGGCAGCTCTCCTGCCCTAGACGGCCGCTTTCCTGTGCCTAGTGCGGAGGTCGTGGACAAGGTCCACGATGTCTGCACTGGACCAGGTGGGTGCCCGCCTCTTGCGGTCCTGGGCAAGCTCCCGGGAGCCTCCAGCCTGGTCCCGGGAAGAGGGGGAGGGCTGGGGGGCGTCGGGTGGCTGGCTCCAGCCGTGCCAGGTGCAGGGTCTGCTAGCTGGGTGCTGGCAGGCTTGCACCTGGCACAGGCACCGTAGCCAGCCTGTGCCCCTTTAAGGGGTCCGGGGCCGGGAGGGGGGCAATAGAGTTTCCCTGGTGTTGGCCAGAGTGGCCACCAGGGAAAGCTGGGGAGGGCTAGCCTCCCACTAGTTCGAATTAAGGGGTTACACAGCCCTTAATTCGAACTAGTAAGTTCGAACTAGGCTTAGTCCTCGTACAATGAGGTTTACCTAGTTCGAACTAAGCACTCCGCTAGTTCGAATTAAGTTCGAACTAGCGGAGCGCTAGTATAGCGCCTATCAAAGTTAATTCGAACTAATGTCCGTTAGTTTGAATTAACTTTGTAGTGTAGACATACCCTCAGGGAGGTGTATTACCTATGCCAGCAGTTCTCAAACTTTTGGGGCTCCAGAGCCCTTTACATGCGTAAAAATTTATGCAGAGCCCCAGCGGTCCACTGATTGTAAGTGTTGTACCTATCGATATTTCCAGTTTGTCAACCTCGTGGAGCCCCTGGAGGGGGGTTCCATGGAGCACAGTTTGAGGAACACTGATCTATGCCAACAGGAGAAGCCTTCCTTTTAGCAAAGTTAGTGTCTACCCTGACATGCTAAGAAATAAACTGACACTTAATAGGAGAGAGATTATACTATCCATAACGAAGCGAGGCCTAGGAAGAGGAAAAGGAAGTAAAGTGAATTCACTTCACACAAGTCTAGCTGGCCTCACTTTACACACGACAAGAAAAACCTCACCACCTCCCCAGCACAGTGCCCCCAACCTGCTATTATCCCAATGAAGGACCACAATAAATTTTAAGAAATTAGCCATCTCAAATTAAACACCTAAGATTTAGCCAATTTCCTAAAGATTATAATACTATTAAGTGGCTTACCTTTTGGATTACCATTATGCTGATTTTGATAGATCAATAGTTTTTATTTCCTTACCGCCAGGTTCCCATTAAAAATAATAAAATAAAAAACAAAGATAAACAGCCTTTCCACTGCTAATCATGTCAGGTTTTCACCAAGCAGCTCTCAAGGAGCTAGAAAATGTTACATAACAAGCTTTTGTAAGGATGCCCCAACTTCATATGATACTGAGAATTCACACTTGTAAACTCTCACTTTGGTCCCTGAGAAAAACCATTACTATCTGTGGCAGAGAAGACTCAGTATAACAGCAGTACAGAAAGCTAAAAACAGTGTTTGGTACCTTTATCACTAAATATAGCTTTATTATTATTGAAGTTACAGTTCTAAGTACTTAAATTAATCTAAGTCACATTTCCCTGCAATGGCCCCATAAGGGCCATGGCAGCTATTGAAAACATGTGAGCCAGGGGAAGGATCAGCCACGTAGTTTTGCTATCTCTGCCACACAAGAGACTCTGGGAGAGAGTCTGGGTGCAGAAGGCATCCCCCATCATCAGGAGATTTCAAATTAACTATTTCTTCTGGATTTATTACAGCCCTCTTACACTGTCAGAGCTACCAAAGGGATCAAATGTAATCCAAAATTGGGGCCCCAATTTTCCCTTTACTGTATGCAAATACTACCTTCCATCCTGAAAGGGCCTTACACGCATACACAGGAAAGACAACACAATTGTTCATCTTCCTGAGGTGGAACACAGTAATATTTTAGAAGTGCACATTAACTCCACAAAAAAATAGTTCAGGGCAGGAAGAAACTATAGCAACTAAGAAATTACAGTATTCTCTGGTCCGGCAACATCTGTGGTCTGACAGGACCACAGATGCTCCTGGACCAGAGAGCAGCATGGGGCAGGGACTGGAGTCCCCTGGCAGCATGGGGCTGGAATCTTCTGACAATCCCCAGCAGCACAGATCCAGAGCCCTGCAGCAGCCCCCTGGAGTGTGGGGCTGGGATTGGAGCCCCCGGCAGCCTCTGCAAATGCAGGGCTGGGCCAGAGTTCCCTAGCAGCCTGTGTTGGCACTGGGCCAAAGCCCCGCAATAGTCCCTATGAAAGTGGGGCTGGGGCCAGAGCCCTCTGGCAGCCACCAGAAATGCAGGGCCAGAAATGCAGCCCTGGATTGGGGGGCTGGGACCGGAGCCCCACAGCAGCCTCTGGGAGCAGTAGGAGATGGAGTCCGTGTTGCTCAGGGATCTGGCAGCAGCTGGGCAAGCAACCCAGCCAGTATGAGGGTGGGGGAGTGCGAGGCAGGGTGCCTGCTGGGGCAGCCTGCCTGCAGCATGGGCTGGTAGGCTGGTGGCAGACCTCCTCTGGTCCCCCAAATTCTCTTGCTCAGGCCCTGTCTGGTCCCAATGGTGCTGCAGTTAAAAACACACTTAAGACCTACTTAGACTCTCTAGCTTGCCAATTTCATTCTAAAAATATGTTAATGCTGTGCAATATTTGGAAACACGTACCACAAATAAAATTCTGAATCCTCTCCTCCTAAGTAAAGATTGAAGTAAATAAAAAACAAAT
Source organism: Pelodiscus sinensis (assembly GCF_049634645.1). Lineage (NCBI taxonomy): Eukaryota > Metazoa > Chordata > Testudines > Trionychidae > Pelodiscus > Pelodiscus sinensis. The sequence continues at coordinate 42,868,211 of NC_134718.1, forward strand.
GACCTAGCTCAGTCTCCATTTTTACACTGAAGATCACTTTCTGAATTTAAGGGCAACCCAGAATCCTTCCCCACTCAGTCCATTCCCTCTCTCCCTGTTGCTCATTCACCCCACCCTCACTCATTTTCACCAGGCTGGGGGAGATGGTTGGATTTTGGAGGGGGTGGGGGAGGCTGCAGGCTTTAGGCTGGGGCCACAGGGTTCACAGCTTTGGAAAGGCCTCAAGGCTGAGCCTGAGCAGAGGGTTGGGGCAAAGGAGAGGAATGAAGGGTGCAGGAGGGGCTATCAGCTGGGGCAGATGATTGAAATATAGGATGGGGATGGGTTGCTGGCTCTAGGAGATGGCTCAGGGCTGAGGTAGAGGATTGGGGTACAGGAGTGGGTTAAAGGTGCAGGAGGGATTATAAGGTGCTGGCTCTGGGAGCAAAGTTGGGCCATGGGTTCCCAGTGGGTGGCATGTACTTCGGGTGGCAGGACAGCAGGGCTAAGGCAGACTCCTTGCTTGTCTTGCCCTTGTGCTGCTTGCAGAAGGGGCCAAAACACCCCGAGGCCCCACGGGAGGGATAGGGGGTATTGTGGCTCTGCGCACTCTCCGCCCACACAACTCCCAGTGGCCAGGATCAGGGAAGAGGAAGTTACTCACCCTGTGAAGTAATGATTGTTCTTTGAGATGTCCTCCATGGGTGCTCCACTCTAGTGTCGAGTCCCGTTCCGGTGCCACGGCTAGGAGATTTCTCCTAGCCGTGCTCCGCCGGTTCGTGCATGCATGCAACCGTCAGTTCCTCTCACCCACTCATCTGAAAGAAACAAACAATTCCGGAGCGGGGAGGAAGGGCAGGTCGTGGAGCACCCATGGGGCACATCTCGAAGAACAATTTTTACTTCACAGGGTGAGTAGCTTCCTCCTCTTCTTCTTCTTCTTCTTCAAGTGGCCCCGTGGGTCCTCCACTCTAGGTGACTCCAGAGCAGTACCTAGGACAGAGTTAGAGCGCTCCGGAATCAAGACTACCAGCACAATTAAGTACTGCTGTAGCCACAGAAGAGTCTGAAGCAAACTGATTGATTATAGCATAATGCTTCATAAAAGTCACATTAGAAGATCATGTTGCTGCTCTGCAAATGTCACAAAAAGACACTCCACTCAGAAAAGCTGTGGTCGTAGTAACTGCTCTAGTCGAATGAGCCCTCAGAAGACAATGGAGAGGCTTCCCCCGAAGCAAGTGACGCATGGATATACATGAAACTATCAGCCCGGAGATGTGCTGAGAAGTTAGAGGTTGTCCCTTTAACGGTGTGCTAATGATACTATTAAGTGGTCTGTCTTTCTAAAAACCCGCATTTTATCAATGTAAAACGCTAAGGATCTCCTCACGTCCAACGTGTGTCGCAGCGCTTGCGTTGGTATGGGGTTTAGGCAAGAAACATGGTAAAAATCACTGGTTCATTTATATGGAATTCAGAAGAAACCTTCGGAATAAACACCAAATGGGTCCTCAACGTCACCGAATCCTTGGAAAAAATTGTATATGGAGGTGAGGCCACAAAAGCTGCTATCTCACTCACTCTGCGAGCAGATGTGAGGGCTAGGAGGAAGAGAAGCTTGACAGTAAGTAAATGCAATGGTACTGTAGCCAAAGGCTCAAAGGGAGAACGAGTCAAAGTTTGTAGGACTAGATCCAAGTCCCATAGAGGTGGAGGAGGTCTCCACAGAGGATGAAAGTTCGAGAGCCCCTTCAAAAATCTTTTTGTAATGGGGTGCGCAAACAAGGAGACATCCCCATCCCTACGATGGAATGCATTAATTGCTGCCAAATGTACTCGCAGAGATGCTACTGCCAGGCTGTTGTCATGCAGTTGCAAGAAGTATTGTAATATACAGGGTAGAGTTACAGAACGAGGATCTACAGCATTATCCGCGCACCATGCCTGGAACCTGGACCATTTAGCTGTATAAGCCGATCGGGTAGATTGTTTCCTACTATGCATTAAGACTTCCCTGACACACTGAGAACAGGACTGCTCGGAGTCGGTAAACCAAAAAACATCCACACCGTGAGGTGCAGAACTTCGGGTCTCAGGTGACTGAGAGATCCGTTGTCTTGGGTCAACAGAGTCGGAAAAGAAGGCAGAGGATACGGTGCCCTCACTGACATACAGTGAAGCACTGAAAACCAAGGCTGACGAGCCCACGCTACAGCTAGAAGGATTACCCGGGCTCTGTCTATGTTGATCTTAGAGAACTTTGGAAATCAAGACTACTGGGGGAAAGGCATATAGTGATGACCTTCCCCAGTGGAGAAGAAAGGTGTCCCCCAGAGAGCGATGTCCTCTTGAACAATAGGCGGGACATTTCGTATTGTGTTCCGTCACGAATAAATCTATCACCGGAAACCCCCATCGGGCAAAAATACGAGTCAGTACATCCGTGCGAATCTCCCACTTGTGGTCGTGAGGGAAACACCTGCCGAGAGAGTCCGCTATTAAGCTGTCGACACCTGGAAGATACGAAGCTGTTAGAATGGTGTTGTTGCTGATACACCAATTCCATAATCGAATGCTCTCAACACAAAGAGAACGAGACCAGGCACCTCCTTGTCTGTTGATATAAAATATGGTCGCCACACTGTCCGTCAAAATCCTGGTAGTTGTATTCCAAATTTGCGACTGAAAATGCTTGTAAGCATGGAGTACGGCTCTCAACTCCTGAACATTGATATGCAATAGCATTTCCTGTATCGCTCATTGTCCCTGGACTGTGCAACTGTCAATGTGAGCTCCCCAACCCGTTAGGGAAGCATCTGTTATCTGTTTTGTAGGTTGTGGGCGATGAAATGGGACACCCACAAGAAGATTGGCCAGGTTGACCCACCACTGTAGGGACTCCCGGACATTCTGCAGCACCACTATTGGCTTGTGAACACTGTGCTTCGCTGGAATGTAAATGGTGGCCAGCCAGTGCTGGAGGCAATGAAAATGTAACCTTGTGTTGCGTACTACGACAGTAGCAGCAGCCATACGCCTCATCAACTGTAGACAGATGTGTGTGGGAATTGTCAGTGCGCGTACTACAGTGTGCACCAGATCTTTGATGGTCGTAAAACGTTCCGTTGATAAGTATGCTCATGCCATGGTGGAATCAAGTCGTGCGCCTATAAAGACAAGGTTCTGGGATGGAACAAGAGTGAGGATTTCTTCACGTTTCTGAGAAAGCCCAGAGCAGCAAATGTGCTGGACACTGTTCAAACCATATGACATGTTTCCAAAAACCTTGTGCCTCTGAGGCAATCGTCCAAATAGGGGAAGATTGTCACTCCCAATCTGCGCAGATGGGCCGCAACCACTGCCAACGTTTTGGTGAAAACCCTGGGAGCACATGCCAGACCGAAGGGCAGAACTTTGTATTGATAGTGCTCGTTCCCCAACTGAAAACGGAGGAAACGTCTGTGAGCCACGTGGATAGCTTCGTGGAAATAAGCATCTTGTAAGTCGAGGACTGTAAGTCGAGGACTGCAAGCGAATCCCCCTTTGTTCAACGACGGAATGATAGTTAAGGTTACCATCTGGAAACGAAACTTCTGAAGGTGCTGATTTAGCTTTCTAAGGTTTAGAATGGGTCTCAGCTCCCGACTTTTTTGGTGTGAGAAAATATCGGGAATAAAAACCTTTTCCCCAAAACTGCTTGGGAACTCTCTCTATTGCCCCAAGGTCTAGCAAATGTTGAACTTTCTGTTGTAGCAGTTGCTCATGAGAGGGGTCCCTGAAAAGGGATGGGGCAGAGGGAGTGGTAGGGGGAATAGAGAGAAAAGGAATGGAAAGGCCGGACTGCACGATTTCTAGTACCCATCTGTCCGTGGTGATGTCGGACCAATGATGGTAAAATGGCAATGATGAAAAAGATGGCAATGATTGCCACCGTAGGCAATGATGAAAAAGATGGATAGTTTCATCTTCCGTGTTGATTGCAAGTAGCTGGCTTGCAAATTTGCTGCTTAGTTGATGACTGATTGGTCGAATAGCCCTGTTGGGGTCATTTGCACTGAGGACGTTGTCTAGGGTGTTGATTGTCGAAAGGATGTGATTGTTGTCTGGAGAAATTAAAATCATATCTTCGTTGATAAGGAAAATAACGTCTAAGTTTGAAGGAGGGAGTGTACATCCCAAGTGTACGTAGAGTGGTGCGTGAATCTTTTCCAGAGTGGAGGACTTCGTCGGTGTTCGCCGCAAAAAGCTTAAGCTTGTCAAACGGTAGGTCCTCAACCTTGCTTTGCATCTCCTTGGGGGCTCCTGCAGATGACAGCCATGATGATCTCCTCATGACAATACCTGTGGCAGTAGCTCTAGCCGCTGTGTCAGCCACATCCATGGCTATCTGTAGTGCTGTACCACATGATGCGTACACTTCTTGGACTACTACCTTCAAGAGTGGCTTCTTGTTGTCCGGGAGATGAAGTAACTCCGCTAATTTGGAATAATTATCAAAATTATGGTTTGATAGATGGGCCAAATAATTTGCGATGCACAGTAGAAGTGTGGCTGAGGAGTAGACCTTCCTACCAAAAATGTCCAATTTTTTATTGTCTTTGTCCCGAAGCGTATTTTTGTACTGTGGCGCTTTATCCCTACGTTGTGCTGCATCCACTACTAACGAGTTAGGCTGAGGATGATTGAACAAGTCCAATCCTTTCGTCGGTACAAAATATTTTCTGTCTGCCTTTTTACTTGTAGGTGTAACCGATGTTGGGGTCTGCCATATCTCATCTGCCACTTCCATGATCACATCATCAATAGGTAAGGTGATCTTTGCACGTTATTGTGGACAGAGGTTTTTCAAGAGACGGTGCTTTTTAACCAGAATATCCATTAGCTGTATTTCCTGTGTGCCTGCCACATGTTTAAAGAGGTCTTGGAACTGTCTCAGATCATCCGGTGGAGAGTCGTCAGCTGGAAATATCACCTCATCCAGAGATGACAAGGAGCAGTCTGCTGGAGAAGTTTCTGGTTTGGGGTCTTCAACATCCGGCAACTGCCCCTCTTCCAGCTCGGACTGGTCTAGTTGGATGGTTGCACTCTTAGATTGAGAAGGTGAGTCTAGGTGCTGTGATTGATGAAGTAAGTATTTTGCACTCAATGGTTGACAAATGCAGGAGGATTCCCTACGGGAGGACGATGTACGATCATACTGGGGACGATCATCATATGGTCTATGGTAGCTATCATAATAGCGCTCAGAACGCAACGGGGAGGAGTGGCATGACGAGCATGCACTACCATGCTGGATAAAATAGACGCGGCATGGGGAGCGTCTGCCAGGCTCATATCTTGAGGATCGACAAGGTGAGTGGGACCGATGCGTTTCTAGATACACTGTGTCCCTATAATTATGCCGTCCATACGTGACCCATGTAGGAGAAACACTATAGTCACGATAGCGACAGTACCTTCATGGTGAAAAATCTGGAGACAAGGATCTGTCTCTATAATGAGTCTTTGATAATGCCTTCCTATGTAGGGAGGTGTCCTCAGCCCTAACAGCCACAGGAGAGTCAGACACCGAACAGCAGTGGAGCGGTGCCGGGGAAAGCAGCTGTTGCTGCGTTGATGCTGGTGCTGGCAGAGTGTCCGGTGCCGGAGTCAGCACCGGTGCCGGGGCTGAGGCATCCAGACCTGCCTCGGAGCCCGGTGCCAGAGGAGATGGTGCCGTGGAGGACGGTGACGCCATAAGCAGGGCCAATGAGGCAGGCGCTATTATAGCCGGTGCCGCTGAAGCCGGTGCAGAGCGGCTGGTCAATTGCGGCACTGGCATCAATTTCACAGAATGCACAGCTGAGGCCAGTGCAAACTTGCTGGCTAACTGCGGCACCGCTCCCGATGCCGGCGCCGAAGCCACTCTCGCTCTCAGTGGTGGAGCTCTCTGATGGCCACCCCAGCAGAGTGTCCAGACCCCCCGGGGGTCATTTTGGACGCCCCTGAAGCCATTGCAGCTGCTGAAGGGAGGGATCGCGCTGGAGATGGCTTCCATCGCTTCGAGCCAGCTGGTCCCAGGGAAGCTGCCCTGCGTTTTTGTTCGGGGGCTTTTGTGGCTGCGGGAGAGACTGGGTCAGGCTGCAACACCTTCCTGAACATCAGCATTCTTATCTTCATCTCCCGCTGTCTTCGGGCTCTCGATGTTAATTTTCTACAGTGAGCGCACTTCTCGGGGACATGAGCTTCCCCCAGGCACCTAATGCAGGGGTCATTGCCGTCAGCCGTTGGCATGGGCTCACGGCATGCCAAACACTTTTTAAAACCAGTCGATACAGGCATTTTCAAACTGAGTACAGAATAAATGCCTGTATAAGCCCCGTGGGAAGCCTTGTCAATTTCACTTTTAGTGCTTTGCGCAGCGCTTTAAGAGAAGCGGCTTAAGGAAAAAAAATTTTTTTTTTTTTAATTTCCTTATGAACAGGAGAACAAACTAGCAGGAACACGACTAATACTAACAAATTTAACTATTTACAGATGCAAAAACTGACAAAATATTCTGAAGAGAAATACTCAGGGAGCTCCAACTGCGACCTGAGGCCGTTGAGAGGAACTGACGGTTGCCAGCTCACGTGCAGCTGATCAAAGGCACAAACGCCTCGCTAGGGAAGCACGCATGTGCGAGCCGGCGGAACACGGCTATGAGAAATCTCCAAGCCGCGGTGCCGGGACAGGACCCGACACCTACAGTGGAGCACCCACGAGGCCACTCGAAGAAGAACTGTGGTTTTTGTGAGCCACAGGGCACTGCTTGCAGGCAAGGGGCAACTCATGGAAACCTCTCCCCTTCCAGGGCCATGGAGTCGAGCTAACTGCTTTTGGGAACAGCCTGGAGTCAGGGAAAGCAGGGAGCCTGGAAGCCCTGCTGCACCACCAGAGATTATGATCGACTGGAAAAGTTTCCAGGATCGACAAGTTAATTGCTATCGACCAGTTAGTGCCTACTTATTTAGCTCAATCACAAACTGAGTTAGTGGATAAACTTACTTAGTCTGCATTAAGTAAAGGATCAGACTAGGTGATCATAATGGTCTTGTAAGTTCCGAGAAAGAGCTCATTTTGGTCTTATGCAGACAATATGTAGACAAAAAAATGTCCACCAATTCAGTTGAATTGGGGTAGACTATGTAGGAAAATTCACATAGGCAAGCTTAGAAGCCTCCAGCATTTTCATTATGGTTAAAGTGCAGATTGGCAGGAAGGGCAGTTAGAGAAGAAACATCTTTCAAATTTTTCACTGAGTACAACTGCTGTGGAGTCAATGGGAGAAAGTAAAAATGCAGCCCCCCGGTATACTGAGTTTTTTGTTTTACATAAAATGAAATTCTGCTCTGGAAAGTGACTTAAATTCTCTTTGTATAACTAAAGCAGTGATTAAGCAGGATTCTCCACCTTGTCTTACCACCAGACCTTAAATGTGAAGTGGCCTCATTTTAGAGGTCCAGTTATGTTTAACTATTTGCGTACATAACACCTTTTCTCTAAAAAACAGACTGAGGCTAAGAGCAACTTATTTCCCACAGGGAAAACAGTCATCAGCAATAACAGTTTTCAGTCACTATTGATCATACACTGGATTTGAGCGTGCAACTCAAAAAGACTCAATATTCTGTCACTAACCCTATAAGCCATCCAATCCTTTAGGTTTTCAGTGCAATGATTTTTTTAAACAACTTTGGACCAAAACCCAACCATTAAAAATAAAAGATTGACACTGTAAGTTCCATTACCACTAGACAAGTTTGAACAAAGCCAAAATGACCAAGTCCACACAAACAGAATACATGGCCAGACCATCTTAAGAACCTAGTCAGAAACTGATGTGGGTAGTGCTCAATCTGTAGGGAGGCCACATCACTATGTGACTTGTCATGATGGAAATTGTCAAAAAGTTTGCTCAATGTAAGTTACAATAAGAGATGCTGGAATCTCTGTTGTATGCATCACTATCAGGCTACTAATGTTTTAGAATCTTCTCCCTACAGTGCTTTTACAACCCTTTTGTATGCCAAGAAATTGTTGCCTTTGAATTAAAGAACAGATGCCACTAGTTACGCTTGTCTCAATTCCAGCTGGATGTATATGTTTAAAGCTGTGGCTGTGTCAGTTATAAACTATTGCAAATTTTAAAATGCAAAAGGAAAAATATAGCTAGGAGAATTTTAAGAAAGTTGTTTCAAAAGTATTAACATGTAAGAAAAAAGTTAATTTGAACCTGCATCACTGTCACAGCTCCATAGGTGACAGCTGTCCAGTAGATAGAGCCCACCATAATTCCTGCTGCAGCAAATGGACATGCTTTTGATATCAGCCGATCTGCCAGGTCCAAGACATAAACAACTGGACCTGCAATAGAAAGGAGAAGGATGCTTCAAATAAGGATGTTGAAATATGTTTTTTAAAGAAAAATTTGTAATCGCTGAAAATGTCAATGGTTACACGTGTGGGGGGGAGGGGAAGGGGGCAGCCTGCTCCCTGGGAGCCAGTGTGTACAGGGTGCTGGCTTTTAAGCTCCCCACGAGCACTAGCTCCTGCCTGACACCTCTATATCAGAGGCAGCAGTGCAAGGGGACCAGTTTAAGAGCCAGCCCCCCACAGCTACTGGCTCCCACTTGGCTCCCACTTGCCCCCCGTGCTGCTGCTTCTGATACAGAGGCAGCAGCACAGTGAGGAGGCCCTGCATGTAACGGTGCACATTAACCAATACACTTTCACATCCCTAGTTTCAAAAAAGTATACAGTAATAAAGCAATAATTGTACATTTTTGAATAAACTGATTAATGTAGCAGACTTTTGAGTCATAGATTTAAGGTCGGGATGAGACCAATAGAATATCTAGTCTGACCACCTATGTATTAAAGATACTAAATGGGACCTCCACAGCAAGCCAAACAACCAGTATTAGAGCAAAGTATTACTGTCCTAAAGAGACTAAAAACTTTTTGAACTGTCATAGATCAAGACCAGGAGGGACTGAGATAAACCAATCCCAGAGGCCCCTGAAAGGGCAAATAACTGCTTTAGTGAGATATATCCAGATAATCTTGGCAAGTGACTCCTGTCCCATGTTACAGAAAGCCAAAAAACCCTAGTCCCCTGTCAATATGACCTGGGGTGTTAGTTTAAATATGCTCAGAGTATAGCATAAGGGTCCCTGATTAAGGTCTCTGTGTGTTACTGCTGTATAAATAATAAAGTATTTCAGACTGTACATTAATTAAGGTATTTTTAATATTAGAATGTACTGGCACTACATAATGTAAGTATTGCCACCATGGTACTGACATACACATCTCACAGTAGCTTTAAATATAAAATAGCCCAGACCCATTGATCTCTATGAGAAAAATACCTTTCAAGCAGTGATATGGTCTTCTCCACCCTGTAAATTGTCATGGTTAGTTCAGTATTGTCATTCTGGCTTGTAGAAACAAAGGACACTCGATAGTTTTGCAGTAACTTCAAAAAATGCAGTCACAGTACATCTCATTAGGGATGTAAATTCCCCTTAATCAGTTAACCGGTTAATGTTCGGTCACACTGGGGCTACCGTCAGCTTCCAGCCCCCTCCAGAGCAGCCCCTGTCCACAGCAAGCTGGACTCCCCAGCGAGAGAGGCCGCACTGGACACTGGTGCAAGTCCCTGCCTTCAGGGCCCCCGGGGTTTCACACAGACAAGGGCTGCTCCAAATAAGAACAACCACTGTCTGTAGTAGGGCTACAGCAGCCCCCCTGGCCACAGCAGAAGGGGAGCTGCTCCAGCCCTCTCCAATTACCAGTTAATTGGAACTGGTAAGCATCATCCGTTAGGAGGACTAAGAAAGTTGTTCCATGAAGTTGTGGGATAGTTCTGGATGATTCCCAAGCCCTGGGTCAAATGGAGCTGCATCTACACTGAAAAGTAATAGGATCTCATTCTGAATTGAGGTTGGATCCCAAATGTAATTGCAGTATAGTTGCACAGGTGGCTCCTATAGTACCCAAACCCATCCTTACTGGTAAAAGGCAGTGGGAGGAGTTCTTAGAGGGAACAAATGACACCTTTACTTGCGGTCATGTGTCCATTTTGACCCCGGAAGTTCTACCCCCACGGGTGGGCTTTTCTGTGGCAGGTGGGCAAGGCCTAAGGGGTCCATGGTGTGGTTAGCAGAGTCAGGAGACATGGCTAATGTGTCTCTATTTTTGGTTCAGAAAATATGGTCACCGTAGCTATATTCAAAACTGTATGAGAGTGAAACGTACAGAAGCAATCCCAAACAGAACTGTCAATGAGTATGTATTCGTTAAAACTTTATGGGAGCAATGAAAGGGATGTCTGAACCTTAAGTTTCACTTTCTGTTGTGACCATACTGACAATGGTGAGCCTCTTGTGTGTTTTATATGCAGCTTCTGCCACTGCATCCTTCAGGGGTTTATCTTCCACATCCACAGAACACCCGAGCCAGATGAGGAAGAGAAACAAAAGGACTGAAGATGACACATTTAATGAGATCCTGCAAGCCAGTGCTGCATCAGACCATGAGCATTGTGCCTGGAGACAGAAAGAGGGGAGATGATAAAGAGGGAGACAAACCAGGCCAGCAAATCCAGATGCTGCAGATGGTGGTGGACCTACAAGTTTAACAATCCCAGGGCCATTTCCTTTACAGCCCATGGGGAACTCCATTGCAGCACCTCTCTACAGTCTCCCTCATCATTCAATAAGGCCCCAGGGGCTGCTGCCCTATCCCTACCATACCATCCCAGGGGATATTAAAGACAACCACAGCTTTATATACAGTGACCTGGAAGAAAGGTATATGTATAGCTTAGAGTCCCATGTGGATACAAAATCTGTATCTGCAATCCACATCTGCAAAACAATCCACAGATATCCGCATCTACAACCACAGATGTGGATACCAATAAATATAAAACATATATCAGCAGATTTGCATGGCTCTACTGTAGCTAGCACAAACATGAATGCTATTTCCCTTCCTAAATTCGGTTGTATTAATGTATTTTTTAATTTATTTGCTTTCATTTGCATGCATTTATCAGTGATTTAGTTGTTCGTTAAAATTCTATCGTTTTGAACATAATTCCCCTTTATTAGTTCTCGATATATGATAGAATCCCCCAGCAGTTCTGAATGTAGCTAATTACTTATTACTGTATAAATGTGGCATTTTGTAGGATCAGTGACAAACAAAATTAATAGGGACATTGACAGTAGTATATTTATTCAAGCACCATACAAACCTAACAGGCCACAAAACAGCAGTCAGGTAAATCAGAATACACCATAATGCATTGCAGTGGTTCACTGCTGGAGTGCTCTTTCAAAGCCTCCTTGAGTTGCATAGCTCCATGTTGACAGTCAATCCGAGTGGAAGCTCCACACCTCCCCCCGCTTTGCTTCACAGATATTATGCAGGACACAGCAGATAACTATAACCAGGGCTCAACAAATATACTATGCCCGTGGCGAGAAGATTTCAGCCAGTCGCCCTGTTCACCAGTGGTCTGCGCATGCGCAATGCAGGTCTCGCGCGTGCATGGTGTGGGGCTGGCGAGTGGTTTTCGCTGCGATCGTCAAGCCCTGACTATAACGATTGGAATATTTTTCTCACTGAGGTCCAATCATGAGAACAACCAACTCTAGCAATTCTATAATCCACCAAAAGCGCATTCAACTGTACTCTTTAACTGCTGAGATAATAGCATCAAAGAGATTCAACTGTCACGAGCCTGAGCCAAGGAAGCAACAGATAGCAGCCCCGCTCGCAAGTCACTATTTGAATGTCAACATTACCAATGGAAATGCACCAGTCAGAAAAAGAAGTCCCTGATTGTTACTTTCTGAAAAGTCCTGTGTTCTTAAAGATGTGAGAGTGTCATGAATCATACTTGATCAGCCCACATCAAAGTCTGTAAAGCGTCCCCATTGGTCCACCAGTGCTTTTCTGTTGATTTACTCTGTGGCAAAGCAGTCTAGTGCCAAAATAAAGATATGCATGCCATCTACTGCTCCATTGCAATTCAGAAACTCCACTGCTGTAAATCCATCCACTCTATCCACACATTGCCATTGTCAAGAGACACAGTCCTACATAGCAGGAGGCAATTAATGACCCTGTACACTTGCATTACAATGGCCCACATAATGGATTTTCCAACTCCAAAGTAACGTCACATCATACTGTAGCAAACTAGCTTTGCAAGTTTCCACAATGCAATTGCCACTTTTCTCCACTACCAACATAGCTTTTATATTCTGGTGTCACTGTACTGAATTGCCTGAAGTGAGCCTGGCACACATATCCAGGAATGTGACCTTGTACATCCAAAAGTTCTGCAGCCATTGCTCCTCATGCCACTGCATTCCTGCCAGTCAGTGCTCACTTCCGAGGCCTAGAAGCAGCACTTTGCTATCTGAGCTTCTCCATGAACAGCACCAACAGCCTCCAAGAAGTTATGTTTCCCATTGATTCAGTTATTCTTGAGGCTCTGCAAATACCAGAGGATTGTACATCCTGTGCTTGCAACGTTCGTGATAAGAGTTCAAAGTTGTATGGACTCCATGATTCTGTCAGATATTGGACAGTAGGAGGGCTGTGTGGGTTTGTAGACTTTTGAAAAAAGATATGACATGGGATGGAAACTGACTCTGCTCCCAGTCACCTCTGCACAACTTGTTTCTGCCCCACCATGCTATTGCCAAAATTTTGCCAGAAGACAGTGTGCGGGATGGTGACAGGATTGCAAAACTAGAAAATCTACAATGGTGCACTGCACGTGTATCAAATACAAGCACTTCTGATGAGTGTACACACCACAGACAAAAGGAGTCAAACACACAGGCACAAGCAAAATACTTACAGCAGTGGCTTTAAGCCAACATCTCTGTATTGACCAAAGTTCATAGTGTAGATATAGCCTTACGCACCAAGAAAACTGCTAATGTTTAGATGAATACGACAAATAGGTTCATCAGAGCTGAATCATAGCCTGAAAATCTTTAATATAGATATGTGAAGAATATGAGGAAGCAGACCCACACTTTTAAAGCAGAACTAATAAACTGGAGCACTGTACTATAAAGTCATAAACTTTGTCCCTTTTTTTATTAAAGGGAGCAATATCAAATTAATAATATAATGTGCTGGTAACAAAAAAGTTTACGACTAAAACGTAGTTAAAACTTTTCACCATTTAGGGGTTTTTTTGGGCACTTCATTGTTTGAGCAATATGCAAACAAATTAATCTAACTTTCTGGTTTTACTGGACTAGCCAATACAGAAACATCTGGGTTCTAAATACTGCAGTAGAATTTTTAAGTCAAAATAAAATTATTGAGTACGAATATTTTGAACAAAACCTGGTAGTGAAAGTATATCTTGTCCATCTGTCTCTGTCCATCCATGAGTCCATTTGTTCAAAAACTCCTCCTAAATTCTAAGATCCAGGGCCACCATTTTTGGTATGCAGCTTCATCTTATCATAACTTAAAGGAAGGTCAGGGTTTGGTTGTGTCAAGACAATTGGATGTGCCTAGAATTTGATTTATTTCTCATAAAATGGAAAGGGAGGGTATGGTAAGGAGTTATATTGCAGAATGACCACAGAAAGGGCTCAGAGATGGGGACTGAGACAGTTACAACCCCATTGGGTTCAGCAGAGGTGCAAAAAGGGACAGATATCTATTATATATTTCAGAGAGTTTGACTCTGTGCGTGGTCTGTTTGTCTGTGCGTCTCTGTCCCCTAGCTGAGGGACATGCATCTGTCCCCCAACTGTGCCTGCTGCAGTTGCAGGAGCCATGGACAGGCACCTCTCACACGGCCCCCAGATGCTGGGGTTGTCCTCTCTCCCTAAGGCAGCCTGCATACTCACCCACTCAATGTTTTGCAGCTTCGAAGTTTGCAAAATAAATCCTTCAATTAATGTCCCATACATCTTTTCAGACTTCAAAAGTGGTGTACACAAAAGGAAAGCATCAATATCATAGTGTCTTTTTTTTTTTAATTCTAGCCCAATATGGAAGAGATATATAAGGTTATTCTAAAGTAAAAGTATATCAGATTATTCTGAACAGCATTATAAACCTTTCCTTATAAAAATCCTGAATTGTTTTTCAATTGTGTTATATTCTGAATACAATAGAACCTTAAAGTTAAGAACCCCTTAAGAATGGAGGTTGTTCATAACTCTGAACAAACATGTTTTTCCTTTCAAAAGTTTACAACATTGACTTAAGATTTGAAACTTTACTATGTAGAAGAAAAATGTTTAGTAGTTTACATGTAACAGTATTATATTTGCTTTTTTTTTAATCCCACCTATTGCCAGATTGCACATTTCCACTTCCAAATGAGGTGTATGGTTGATGGATCAGTTTGTACCTCTAAGGTTCCACTGTATCACCTAATTCAGAATTCTGTTTAGTACAGTAGTAGTATTTGCCAAAATGAGATCACAAGGTGGATTCCAGAGGGCACCACACACCTTTATGTTGCCCTGCTGCAACAACAAACCAATGACAGTACCCCTCAGTAAGAGTGTTCTTATTGGGTAGTGATACTTCCTGCAAGAGGCTCTTGGGTTGGTTAGCTGGAGAGAAGGTCAACTAATATTATCAAGAAAGGCAGAAAAATGCCCCTTCCTGGTCTATTTTTCACTGCAAATGGCTGAGCCACACAAAGACCAAATTATTTTAAAAACAAACATTATGACAATGCTCCTATGGCACCTTCAAATAAGGAACTAAAGTACTTCACAAATGTAATTATTTGAAACCTCAGAATACACCTGTAAGTAAGGCATAAAACCTCCCCAAGGTCACAGTGATCTCTATGGCAATGCTGAAAATAGAGTACAGATCTCTTGCTTCTCTACACAGTGCTTTAAACAACATCATATGACCTGTGAACTATATTTTAAAAATTTTTGTTTGAGTAAACTGTTCATTAAAATGGTAAATGTTAATGTCCTTCGCTACATCTTAAAGTAGCATCGATTAATATACAGTCATTCCAAATGTGCTTTAAATATAAGCATTACAACATAACATGTCATGTTAAGCTTACCAGATGTTTATCTTTATTGAATGTCTAAGAATCAATTGAATTAGGATCTTAACGTGTACATATGCAAAATGTTTACTTAAACAATTACCATAAGCTATAGTGAAATAAATGTTTCTTATTTTGCTACTAAGTGACTTTGAAAACTTATGGCCTGATTTCTGTAGCAGCTGAACACCTAACCTCTGACTAAAGTTACAGGCACCTGCACATGCTTAGCACCCCTAAAAATCCAAACCATCAAAAGTTTTAGTTGATTGCTAAATTGATCCTTCTCTCTGTGCATGCAACTATATTTGTTAAAATGAATGCAATTTGATTCCCATCTCACAATCTGGACTACTGCATCTTCATTCATCATAAATCAGTGCACATTTGGCTTGTATCTAGCCTTGCAAATTCTCTAGAAGTCTACACTGCACCCGTGGCTTGAAATAAGCTACACAATTTGAACTATGCAAATTGCATAGCTTATTTCGAGTCAATTTTGAAATAGCTTATTTTGAAATGTGGTGCTGTCTACACTTATTTTGAAATAAATCACTATTTTGAAACGTACCTTACTCCTTGTGGAATGAGGTTTATAGGGAAGTCAGAATAGCAAGCCTGTTACATTTCAAAATAACGGGCACATTTAAAAGACGTGGAATAGCGGTTTCGGGCTACCTATGGTATCCCGAAATAGCGCTGCAGTGTAGACATAGCCTAGGTGAATCAGAATTACCAAAATTATAACTATTTTAGATTCTTACTCCTGTCCCAAAACTTGCAATTTCTGCCCAGCAACAAGAAACAGAGAAAGTTGCAGTTCCAGTGTAGTCAACTCTTAATGTTATGAAGTGTTATACTACTTGGTTTTTGTTTGCTTGTTTACATAATGCTCCAGGTCCTTGAGGGAAGTGATGACTTAAGAATTTCTCCTCTCCCTTAATAAAAAATGAGCTCTAGGTTTTCAGTCCTTTGCTCTATTCAGGTCTTATGCCAGAATTATCATGATAGTATCTAGGAGGCTTCCAGTCATACACTAAGCAATACAACCTCTTACGTATGACTTCTCCTTTCTTTCTTAACCTCTCCTGAAGGGGTATAATTGTGTATTACATGGTTTTGGTTTAGTAGGGTTTTTGTTTTTTTAACATACATGCTATGTGTACAGGAGGCAAAATCAAAGTAATGTGCTATAGACTCAGAATGGCAAATGGTAAAATTTGTGATTGCTTTGTTCCTGTGGAAGTCTTGGATTAGCTCTTGAAATCTTGTCTTGCAGACTGCTTGTGTGATACAGAGCCGGAGAAGCTGAGTTGTTGACTATGATCTTCGTCCTGGAATTTTAGGTGGTCCTTCAGACATCCTGGGCTGCCCAATCTATGAAGTGACTTGAAGGTAAGGACTGAGATCTTGAACTTAGTTCAGTATTCTACAGAAACTCAATACACAGAGCCAAAAACAGGTCTGATGTGCTCATGATATCCTGTGTGGCTGAACATGCACAATGCTGCATTCAGTACTATTTAAAAGTTTCTAAGGTGCTTCATGATTTGCTGTGGGGAAGACGATGAGGGTATGTATAACTGAGGCCAGTTAATCACTTGCCTGGACAGGATTGAGTTTCCTTACCAAAAAGAGATTGTAGCAAGCATTACTTGCAGATGCTATGTGCTAATTTAGAATAAACAAAGAATCTAGGAATGCATCTAAAACTAAGAAATGAATTGACAAAACATAGGTTTCCACCTTCACCTAAAGGAGACTGCACTGTGGCTGCAAATCATTTAAAGAGCTTTCCACTGTCTCCTAATATAACCTCTCCATTGACTGTATTGAAAAAAAAACAAATATGCGTTGATCTAATCCAAACACTGGGCAATCTTCATGGGGATAATTCATATGCGATGAAGAAGATATCTGCAGCAATATGCAAGTGTCAAGTCCAAGGTTATGGAGAAAACTGACCAAATGAACAGTCTACACTCTGTAGGGTGACTAGCCAGAATACAAATAATCCCATTTTTAAAAATCCTGATTTTTGAATGCTTGGGGTTAGCAGTGCTGCAAATGATTAATAGTATTTTACAGCACCTGAGTTGCAAGAAATGAGACAAAATACCCTAGTTTTCCTTTCATCTTAACACGAATGAGAAAAAATAGATTATAGTTGTAAACAAAGTTAAGATTTTAAAACTGTAAGAAGGAAACCAAATGTTTTGTCAATATTAAAATCTTATTAGATTTTAACTAGTTGTACTGCACACAGTACTTGAAACAATATTTTGCATGGCTGATGGTAATATCATAATCATGTATTTTAATTGAGCATGTTTATGTTAAACATGTCACTGACAATGATTTGGTAGCAAGGAAATGAAATGTCTACTGAGACTTTGTGGATTCACCGTTAGAGTCCAATAGGCAAGGCCAATGCATGCATGTTAATTTATACTTCGATATATAAAATCGAGTGTACAGAAGGTTGAAATACTGGGAAACCAACTTCAAATATGTGACGGTATAAAAGGAGGAGAAATAGTAAAACAAACTACACAACAGATGGAGTTAAACTGGATTACTGAAGAGGTCAGTCCTCTGAAGTGGGGTCCGGAGGAGAAAGAAAAGTTACCTTTACGGTATCCATGTTCTTCAACAAGTGATCCTCTTCTACATTTTATTTTTCCCAAATTTTATTATTTTTCTTTTAAACCCTTTCACTGAAGTGTTCATAAGTATTTGTTCTCCTGTGAAAACTGGCTCGGCATATCCTCACTTGTAGAATACATAAGCATCTGCGCTGAGCCTGGAACCATCAAGAAAAACAGTGACCAATATGGCTTGTGCAAATCCCTTCATGGATCCAAATGTACAGACCAGCAGCTATCAAGAATCACGTATGCCCAATGGCCCTCCGTTCTTTCTTACCCTGTATAACTGAGTGTTAAGCAACGTGTTCTAATGCTTGTTCCTATCTTTTACTTAATCAGGTTATTTTTATTTGTGAGCAGCAAGGTCCGTTTCTACACACTTTGACAAACTTCCCAGTACCACACGTATGTTCAATTCTTTGCATGACAAAGCTCTGATTTCTGCTTCAGTACTGTTTAACAGCTTCTATAGCCTCTATTTCCTTCTTTTTTCTTCATTTGAAATGTCAGATTACAGACAAGGAGGTAGGTGTTTAAAACAGGAGACAGTGGAAGATATGTAACATATCAATATGCTCACTGTTGTGTGTGCCTGGATAGATCCTCTCTCCCCCTTGCATGCTTGGGAAGGTCCCTCTCTCCAGTTTGTAACTGTCTGTGCATTTGTCCTCCCAAAGCTGCAAAGGAACAAACTAAAGGCTTTCCTTTGCAGGAGACTGAAGGCTCATTTTGCAGATCAGTCCACTCTATACCTAAGTACAGTAGAGATTCTGGACAGTAGGGTTCCACTTCCATTTTATCAAAACTGGGGCTGACTACTGACTCAATGCTGTAAGATGGTTTCTTGTTTACACTCGTGGCTTGTGTAGGTTGTGTGTAGCCACATGCAGCAAAAAAAAAAGGCAGACTGCATCTTTGCTGAGGAGCATAGCTAAATGTAGCAGTGAAAGGTCTGGCGGGGTGAGAAGGGAAACAGTATTGGTTAGTGCAGGGGTCGGCAACCTATTAGGGACAAAGAGCCAAACTACATCAAAATTCAGAATAAGTGGTTAATAAAGAGATGTATCAGAATGCCCATTTGCAGAACTGAAAATATACAACTTAATATTATTGATAATTGACAGGATGATTAATAATAGCATAAATAAAACATTGTACTCACAGACTTTATTTAATGGGACTTCTGCTGCTGCATCTTTTCATACATTTATTTGACGTTTATATCATAACTGGTCAAATTCAGATTCATACACGCATTCAAACTACATGGGTAATTACATTTTTTTTTTAATTTTGAATTAATTTTTCATTTTGATTTTAAAAGTTGCATATATTTTGGGAATGACAAGAGAGCTATATTTGGTTCCATACTAAGCCATATTTGGCTCGAGAGTCAAACGTGAGTTTACGTGAGAGTTACAAATGTGACCCGCGCTTACAAACAGCGCAGTTGCATGTAACTTAATGGGGTCCGAGTTACAAACAGATCGAGTTACGGCAAAGTGTTTGGTCCGTAACTTGGAGAGCGGCTGTACTTCCACGGCTCTTTAAATGTCTGATAGAGTGCTGCGCAGAGCACTCCAGGCGAGTAAGGGCTGTGGGAGCGGTATGGTGTACTCCAGGTAATGCTGAGGGCTGGCTGCACAGGCCTTTCCACCCAATGACCCGCCCCTTCTAGGAGTGTAGAGCTAGATCCCCTCCCCACCTTTCCCAGGGCCCCAGCATAGCTATCTGCTTACCAGATCTATCTTTGTTATTAAAGGTATCTTATGGTAACACACAATAACAGGAACTCTATTGTGCTGGGCATTGTATAAATAGATAAGATAGAACCCTGTCCTAAAAGGCTTACAATACAAGAAACTCCCAATTTTTGTACTGGACCAACATGACCAGTGGAACTTTAAAAATGGATCTGCAAATCTTTACAAAAAACTGCCTTCAATGCTACAGCAAACTATAACCCTCACGTCTGCCCTTATAAAACTAATGTAGATGGTTAGTATAATGTGCCAAACAAATAACCATACAATTTTACTTTGTGTATTCGTCCCTTCTTCCCTTCCTAACATCCTTCTCTGCATCCTTCTGTGTCATACTCAAACTTGTTTTAATCTTCTTGGGGGCAGAAAATATATATTCTCTAATAATGTATATTTTTTCTAGTAACGTACTACAGTTGGACCTCCCTGATCTGGCACAATCAGGACCTGGCCGGTCTTGAACAACAGAATTTGCTGGATCAGGGGAAGCATCCCATGCCAGGGGCCCCGAGCCTCTGGCCCCTCCTACCCTCTCCCTTGCTCTGCTGCCGCTGGCCCTAGCCCCAGGCTGCCTTTGGTGCCCAGGGTTTTCCGGCTCTGGCCCACGCTGCTGCGTGCAGCCAGATTTCCCCAGACCTGTGCTGCCGTGGGTGGCAAAACTTCTCCAGCCCCGACCCCACAATGCAGCTGCTGTTGGAATTCTCTGGCTTCGTGCTGCCACAGGCAGAAATGCTTCTCTGGCCCGGGACCACATGCTGCCACAAGCACCCGGGCTTCTACAGCTGCCAGCCCCATGCTGCTGCAGACGCCTAAAGTTCCCTAGGCCCCCAGCTCTGCGCTGCCACGGGCTGCCAGGATTCTCCAGTCCCTGGCCCCACTGCTGTGGGGCTCCTCTGGCCTAGGGATGTTAAATTTCCATCGACTAGTTGATTAGTTGATAAACAGGGGAGCCAAAGCAGGGTTAGCTCCCAATTGGGAGCTAACCCTGCTGTGG
This sequence comes from Pelodiscus sinensis, assembly GCF_049634645.1. Classification (NCBI taxonomy): domain Eukaryota; kingdom Metazoa; phylum Chordata; order Testudines; family Trionychidae; genus Pelodiscus; species Pelodiscus sinensis. The sequence goes on from NC_134718.1 coordinate 42,888,695, forward strand.
CTTTGCCTTTTAAATGTATTAAGAGCCTACTGGCTAAAGCTAAAGGCTAAAGCACAGCGGGAGGGACTCAGCTTGAGCTAAGACAGCTGATTCCTGACTCATACCGGGTCTCCCCCGCTGTGCTTCTGATTTTTAAATGTATTAAGAGCCCACAGGCTCTAAATACATTTAAAAAGCAGAGGTGCAGCATCTGGGACTGGGTGCGAGCCGGTAGTGAGCTGATTCCTGCTTTGTGCCTGGTCCCAGCTACCCTTCTGCCTCCCCTGCCCTCCGCAGAGACAATGCTGGGGGGAACTGGCTTTTAAGTTGGCTCTCCCCAGCACCGGCTCCTGTTCCCCCCCTCAGAGGCAGCAATTGGGGGGGGATGTGACTGTTCTCCTGTTTCCCCCCTCAACTAGTCACTTCCCCCCATCACAGGCAGCAAGTGGGGGAGAAGTGACTAGTCGAGAGACTAGTCAAGTATCTGATAAGCTTTTGCTTATCCGATAGTCAACTAGTCACTTACATCCCTACTCTGGTCCTGCTGTCCCTGGACCCAGCCAGGTTGCTGACCTTCTTGCCATTCAGCCAGGGCTCTGTGGACCAGGAGGTCTTGGCAAACCACAGATGTTGCCCAACCAAAGAGTACTAGTTTTCAGAAGTGCAACCCATATTTGTTATCTCTGATGTGACATAAATAAATAACTAAAATAATGACGCTTCCAAAAGCCAGCTAAAGAGAAACATTCAGACAACAAATACAAAAGTTAAGGAAAAAAGCTCAAAACTATATCTGGATGATGCTCTAGGTCTGGCTACTGGCCAACTGGGAGAATTTAGGGAATCTGCAATATGCCTGTATGAACCCTATTTTTATCTGCTGCATGGAGAACTCCTTAATTTATTCAGACATGTAACAAAGCATCCAAATTATTCTATATTACTTTAGTGACCATAGTCATGGTTCTAAGAGTTGGTGCATGCCCATATAGTGTACCAACATTTCTCTGAAGATATTATTTAAAACTTAACCTTCATTTATCAATATTACCGAAATCAAAAATCAAGAGAGTCAGTTCCCTGAAAATTATGAGATTTAAAAAAAAACAACCCCCTCATTTTTGTTTAGTGTCTTGACTAATCCCCCTACATGCCTCTGCTAGAGTATGAGAGATTAATTTTAAGATGAAAAGTCAACCTTTGGTGCACAAAAATTGTTCACCTCTCACTGGATGCTCCAGTTCCTCTCCTCCTTCAGATAGAGGTACTATCATTCATTGGTTAATGTCTTGACACTTTCTTCTCTCAGTTCTCCAACACCCCCGCCCCCATATTTTTCTCCTCCATGAGCGCTATAAAATGAACAATGAACATCCAAGAAATGCAAAGTATTCTATGTATCAAGTGTTCCAGTTATTTTTCAACAAATCTGTATGAGCCACAAAGATCTTTACATAGAAGACTCTTTTGAATATCAAACACTCTTGGTAATTGCTGCAAAAACCCTAACCCATGAAGAGCTTTCTAAAACCCTACTCTAGTCTACATAGTTTCTTATAGTACACATTGCTGTAATATCTGAGTGCCTTCCAATAGTGCTTTAAAGCAACATGGGTATACGTTTGTCATGTGGTATTTTTTTTCTCATCCATTCACAGGGGGACAAGCATCTGCAGTAAGATGTCTTTTTAAAAGTATAAAGTAATTATACCTGTCAAGACACTTGGAATTGGAATTAAAACAATTAAGGTAGCGATGCTCTTCAGTTCTTGAGGAAGTTCATTTCACAGTCTCAGACTGTTTCTGGATAAAAGTTCTGCTCCCCTATTAGGCAAGCTTTAATCTTACTGATAAGAGTTCCATTGTTCCACAGAAGTGTAGTTATCCACAACCATCTTCATCTTGGTACTTGAGGCTACCTCTTAGCTATCCTGAGCCAAAGCTATGGAGTTCTTTCACGGTAAGGTATAAGACTTTTCACTTGATTTGAAATCCAATGAGAAGCCAACGGACATCACGTTTGATGTGTTCGCAGTAGCTGAACTTCCAAAGTGCTGAAGTCTTCATTCACAGATACTGCATTGCTGTAATCCAGCTGAGATGTGCAGCAATTATTTATAAGCCTTATTTTTTTTAAATCAAACCTCATATTCAAAGCACTTCAAAAACAGGTCACTACTTTTTTGCATAATTTTGATCAGCTATGTATACAGGCAGTCCCCGACTTACGCGGATCCGACTTATGTCAGATCCGCACTTACGAACGGGGCTTTTCTCGACCCGGAGCTCGTGGGCAGCGGGACCGCCCAGAGCACAGCGGTCCCGCCACCGCGTCCTCCGGGGCGAGAAAAGCTGCTCCTGGTCTCCCTGGTGTGCTGGGGAGGATTCCCCAGCACAGCAGGGAGACCCAAGCAAAGCCGCACAGGCGGCGGGACCCCGCTGCCCGTGCGGCTTTGCTCCTTTGCCCCGGAGCAAAGCCGCACAGGCGGCGGGGTCCCCCGCCTCTGCGGCTTTGCTCCTGTCTCCCTGCTGTGCTGGGGGGGACTCCCCCCCAGCACAGCAGGGAGACCCGAGCAAAGCCGCACAAAGCCTCAGAGGCTTTGCTCCGGGGCAAAGGAGCAAAGCTGCACGGGCAGCGGGGTCCGGCCGCCTGTGCGGCTCTGCTCGGGTCTCCCTGCTGTGCTGGGGGGGACTCCCCCAGCACAGCAGGGAGACAGGAGCAAAGCCGCAGAGGCGGCAGGACCTCTGCGCCTTTGCTTGGGTCTCCCTGGTCTGCTGTGGGGGAGGGGGCGCAGCTAGTGCGTCCCTCCGCCCCCCAGCAGACCAGGCTTTTGTTGCGGGATGCCTGGGGTAGAACAGCTGGGGTGCTGCCGGGTTGGTCCTGCGGGGACCTACCCGGCAATGCCCCAGCTGTTCTGTCCCAGGAGTCCAGATTCAGCCGCTGTTGAAACTGATCAGCGGCTGATTCCAGGAAGCCGGGGGCAGAGCAATTCTGCCTAGGGCTTCCTGTAGTCAGCCGCTGATCAGTTTCAGCAGCAGCTGAATCTGGAGCCAGTTCCGACTTACATACAAATTCAACTTAAGAACAAACCTATAGTCCCTATCTTGTACGTAACCCGGGGACTGCCTGTATGTTAATCAACTGCAGTATCTTTTAGTTCTTTAAAAAAATCTCAAGTATTTAAGTAGCTAAAAATAATTTGTATTTTAATTATCCTTCCAATTATACTGTGTTAGGGGCTGATTCCCTGCTCAGGACTGCAGCTGCAGGACTTCCCCAACTCCTCTGGAATGAGCAGCTGTTGGGTTCTAGGCAAAGGACTTCAGTGAGTCAAGGAAGCAGCAATTTCTCTCTGATTCTACTCCACCCTAGACTCCCACTGCTCCAGAAACCTCTCTCACAACTACTGAGATAGGGCTAATTTCTGCTAGTGATGCAGTAGTCAACTGGTAAACATCACCCCTATTGTCGGCCCAATCACAGCACAGCAGGCTCGAGCCCATCGAGGGCCAACAGGCCCCACTCATAGGATCCTGTTTAAGTGGTTAACCAGTTAAATGTAATGTTTAACTGATTAAATGGAATTTTACATCCCTAATCCATGTATAAAGGCAGAGCTTAGTGCCAAGGCCAAAGCCAAGTTCTCAGTTACAACAGAGTAGTCTACAATGCAACAAAAGATGTGCAGTACAGAGTCTCAGAGCCCAGGTCAAATGATTCAGGCCTACAGAGCTAAAAACAGCAGCGTGGCTATTTGCCAAGTTTCAGAGCCCAGGATCCAGATGAGCCCAAACATCTACACTGCTGTATTTAGCCTCATGGCAGTGACTCATAAGCCCAAATTAGTTGACCCATGCGCTGACATTTTGTGGTGTGGAAGAATCATGGGAAAAAATTTGTCTCTCATGTCATACCAACAAATCCCCTTGCAGGCACCAAGATACTGATTCATGATTAATTCACAAGTGCTAGCAATACTGATTTTTAAACAAAAATTAAGTATCTAGCTATCATGGTTGTGAAGAAAATCTCAAAAATGCAAATTGAGAAATTCATGCAGATGTGACTCTAGAGAGTCTGAAACAAAAAGCATTGAGATGTAAACTACCCCTTCTTCTTAGTGAAAAGTCAACTCTGATATCTAGTAGGAATGCAAGGGAGTAGTTGACTAGTTGAGTGGACTACTCACCTTCCCCCTCCCCTTGCTGCCTCTATATCAGCAGGGGAAGGAGGAGCCGGCTTAAAAGCCATTTTCCCCCAGCACCATCTCTACAGTGCCGCCTGCCCCACCCTATCAGAGGAAGCAGCAGGGCGAGCAGGAGAGGGGTTGATGCCTTGAAGCAGGCTGCTCGGCTTCTACTGCCTTTTAAATTGCAGAACCACAGCAGGATTTGGTCCCGGACCCAGCATAAGCCAGGACTGAGACGGCTGCCTATTGACTAATCAATTGAGTAGTCGATAACAATTCTATTCACTACTCAATGAGTTAAATACCCGCTTCTTAACATCCCTGATACCTAGTGACAATTTAAATGCCAATACTGATAACTGTTCCATCTTTCATGTCAGGAAGGAAGAGGATCAAAGAATGGCACAATTTTTGTGCCACAAGATAGTGGAGTTTGGAGATATCACCCCATCACTCCCAATCAAAGAGAAGCCTAACAGAGACCAGGTAAATACTGTAGCCCCACAGAAGAAAATCTATTGTGAGCAGCATTTTGGCAACTCATGTGAAAAGAAGTTGCAACAATATACCTCTCCCCTATTTCTTTTTTGACTACTGATAACACAACTACAATACTGTTATCTCTGGTACAGAGCAGTAGTCCCGGTGTCCTATACAAATTAAATACAGAAGTATTTTCAGGTAACATTAGGGACATTGTTACAAATCTACAGGCAGGTTTGCTTTTCTCTCTCAGCTAACTAAAAGCAGTCTAACCTATGGTCTGGAAAACCATTCTGGAGCATTATTGTAAGTGAGTTATTGGTATCTGCTACAGGGGAGAAGTTGTCCAAAGTTTCCAGGATACAGTGAACTGAACCAGGATAAATGCACTAATTGCAAATTTCCGCATTCATTTTCCAAAGAACACCAACAATTAAAATGATGAATTCACATGTCTTGGTGTGTTTCACAACACAGAAGTTTACACACCAAACAGAAATTAGATACTTCTGAATAAATTAAACTGTATTTGAATTTAACTGTACATCTCTTACCTAGCTTTGGAAATACTATTAAGTATTCTGCATTGCACTGAGGACATGCAACTCGAGCTGTACTGTTTCCTCTTTGTTTTTCATCCACCCAACGCTGTAGACAAGTCTGGTGAACCCATTTTGTAGAACCTCTACACCTGCAAGGTCTCACCCACTCGGCTGTTCGATCATCTTCATCGGTGGCAAAACACACCCAGCAACTTCTGTAATTAAACAATCACATATCAGAGACAAAAGTAGCAATGTATATAGCAATACTTAAAGATAATATCTTACATGTAAAACACTTAAACTTCCACCTAGAGAGGGCAATTACACTAGGGATGTTAATAATCACGTATGTGATTGGTAAACATGTAACCAATGGTAAACGTGTAATCATAGGCATGCGCACGGGGTGTGCCGGGGCACCCTAATGTCTGGGGCCAGCCAGCAGCTGCTGGAGGAAGAGGGGAATTTGTGATGGAGTGCCACAGCCCCTCGGCGTTAAATTCCCTGCAGCCATCTACTGGGCACTGTGGAGCAGAGAGCGCATGCGCAGCATCCTCAAACGCCGCGCAACAGGTGAAAGGGGAAACGCCAGGAATTTTAAAACCCAGTGGCCCAGCTCCAAAAGCAGCTAGGGCTCGACTACAGACAGCACCCGCCTGTCCCGGCAGCACCACGCGGCACCCGGCCCTGCAGCACCGTGCGGCGCCCCGGGGGCGCCCGAGCGTGTCCCAGCAACACCTGGCCCTGCAGCACCGTGCGGCACCCTGGGGGCACCCCCACCCAGCCTTGCAGCTTGGGCTGGCTCTGACTCCAGCCCTGCAAGATGTAAGGCAGAAGCTGAAGGTAAGGGGGGGGTGGGAAATAAGAGAAAGGGGTGAGAGAGGAAGGGGCTTTTGTGGTGAGGGAGGATGGAGGAGGAAGAAAGGGGAAGAGGTGGAAGGGGCTTGAACAGAGAGGGAGGGAAGAGGGGGAAGCCACCAAAGGGACAGGGTAGAGGAGACACAAATGCTACGGGGGAAGTGGAGACAATGAGGAAAAGGGCAGGAGGGGAGGTGTCAGTGGGAGGGGGGACAGGGTGATGCTGGAAGAGGAGAGGGTAAGGGCATTGGGGATTGGAGGGGGAGGTGCTGGAGAAAACTTGACAGAAGGGGGAGGCATGAGGAAGGTGGGGTTGGAGCAAGTCATGTGTGAGGGCAGAAGGGCATGAGGGGAATGGGGGCAGAGGATGGTGAGGGGATGGGCATCAGGGAAAAAAGGGCAAAGGGGCAGGGACAGTGAGGGGGTAGGGGGAGGCACCAGGAGGGTGAAGGGGTAAGGGAAGGTGCAAGTTAGGGTTAGGGTTATTAATATGCAATAACTAGCCAATTAGCCTGTCATAAGACGGGATTTTCAGGTCTCTCCTCCACGTCTGTCTTCTCTCCTGAGCCTCCGGTCTCTCGCTCTGTCTCTCTCTCTCTACCTCTCTCTTCCTAGTACTTCCTCCCTACCCCCCGCCCCCAGCTCTCCGCCGCCTCCTGCCTCTATCTCTGTCTCTCTCTTTCACTTCTCTTCCCCCTCCTGCCTCTCACTTGGGGGACGGCGGAGCCCAAATAGCCGTTTGGGCTCCTCACTCCCCGTGCTGCATGGGGGGCGCGGAGCCCAAACAGTCGCTTGTGCCGCTTGTTCCCACGTGGCTGCCTGGCTGAGCAGCGCAGAAGTCAGCCGAGCGCCACGGTGGGAGGCAAAGCGGGGTGGGACAGTGACGTTCATGCCCAGAGGGCGGGGCCTGGAGCCACTGTCACACCGCACATCACCACCCTGCCCCCCTTCGCCTCCCACCATGGCACTCGGCTGACTTCTGTGACTTCTGCTGGGGAGCAAGCAGCGCAAGCGGATGTTTAGGCCCTGCACTCTCCATGCAGCATGGGCCCCCCAGAGGGAACAGCCAACATTTCGGCATTACAGACTCTCAGACACTGGGCTACTATATATATATATATATATATATATATATATATATATATATATATATATAAATGATTCTGCTGGCAAAATAAGAGTTTTAAAATATTCTGAATAATTTAAGCACTCAAATCAGTTTTATAATTTAAAAATTAGTCAATTGAAAATTGTAGGCTCAAAATCTGAATCAGTTGATAGATATTTGCAAAGTATGTTCTTTATATATTATCCATGCCTCTGCCCACCTCAAAACCAATGTAAAACACATGCTTTACTATCTGATTTAATCAAAAACTATCAGCTATGCCAATAATACATACGGTCCTTGCAGAACTAAATCCCCAAATCACCTTGTGTTTGTGATGAAGGTTAACAAAGTGCTGTAATGCATCATACTGGTAGTAAAAGTCCAACATGGTCTAAAGAGTAGAGGAATTTGAATATGACAGTATCCCACTTGTTTTTCACCAAAATGTTACAAAAGCACTACCAAAAGACTTCAGTTAAAACAGCATTGTGGTTATTTTTCTATCCGGATACATTATCAATACTTGGCACTTACATAGCACTTCTAATCAAAATATCTCAAATTATTTTACAGAGGTTGAGTTATTTACAATTAGGCAAAATTACAGCATGAAGAAGTTATAAGACTGATACAGGAAGAAAGAAGACAAGTCCATTAAGTTATAGCCTCTGTTCTAACCACCAATGCATTTTGTCTCTAGGTATTTAGTATAGTGTTTCCAAAAATATGAATTATGGTTCTCTTAAAATCAGATTCTGTTATTTCACAAATCTTTCAGTGGCCTTATTAAAATGGTGCCATTGTCTAGATTTTAAGCAGCATTATCATTGTCTAGCTTGAGAGCGCCATTGGGTCCTCAAAACATAAGCTCCAAAATTAGATTTTGAAAAAGAAATTTTGTTAAATACTTACTGTTGAACACAAGAGTTTTCAGAAAAGGTTTAACTGCAGATTCGTTTATTTAAGCATCCTTATGCTATGTTTACCACTCAATTACCCGAGAACCAGAAAGGAAAAAAGTCAGCCTGAGCAGCTGAACAAAATACAAAAGAAATACTAGTTCATGACCAGTGAAAAATAAACTTAATTTAAAAGGTTAAAAACCTAACTGTTATTTCACTCTATGTGCTGAATGAGGCAGTGATTCTGTAAGAAACAACCCCAGTTTTGATCATGTAAATTAAAGATGGATGCATCTGCACAAGGAATCTGAATTAATGTTTCACAGGCAACCTTATTTCTGATGGTTCCTAGCTTCTGAGTGTTTAGCTTTGCAACCATAGTGTTATTAACTAAATATTTAATGTTTAAGTTAATTTTTTTTTTACCATGTGGTACTATACTAACACCTCCCCCCCCCCACACACACACCTTCTCCTCCCCCCCTCCACAACATGGGTCATGGGCAAGCTGGGATCTTTAGATCTTTGGAAAAGTCCTCTACTATTGGAGTAACCAGTAGTGAAAGACTTCTTATATGTGCAACTGCCACTAGAGGGGGATGGAGACACTGCCAAAGAGTTTCACAGCTATTTGATAAGACAGCAAAGGAATGTTGACTTGTGATTAACAGGTTCAGTTCAAGGTTCTGTAGGATTTCTAGCGATCATGCCGCCTTCTGTTCCTGTACAACACTCCCTTTCCAGATCTTGCCTCTGTTATTATTCCTACCCCAATTTTCTGTCCCTGTCCAGCCCCTTCAGCTCATGCCCCTAACCTTCTCCTTGCGCAGGGCTAAATTAAGACCTTAAGAGGACCTAAGCACTGAAAAGATTATGGTGCCCCCCCCCCATATGTAATTCAAAATAAAAACAATACTATACCGTAAAAATCTCATTTTTTTTGGTGCCCCTGCTTTGCTGGTGCCCTAAGCACGTGTTTAGCCTGCCTATTGGGAAATCCAGCCCTGACCTCCCTACATTCCTCACCTTTCTGCACTGAGTCAAGGAGCTTCCTCCTTCCCCTCTGTACTGAAAGGTGGTTCGATTTAAATCAACAAGAAAAAGCTTTGATTTTAGGGATGTTAACAGGTAACCAGTAATGGCTGGAGCAGCCCATCTCCCCACCAGCTGTGAGCAAGGGGCTGCTCCAGCCCCACAGGGCTCGCCACAGGCTGGGAGCACTCCAGCCTGGCCAAAGCAGCCTCCATTCATGGGGAGGTGGGGAACAATCCAGCCCTCCCGTGGCAGGCTGGGGGGGCCACCCCCCACTTGCTTCCATTTAATTAACTGATTAAACTTAACATTTAATTGGTTAATTAAATAAGATTTTACACCCCTATTATATAACTAGCCAATCAGCCCATCATAAAACGAGATTTTCAGGTCTCTCCTCCATGTCCGTCTTCTCTCCTGAGCCTTCTCTCAGGAGCCCAGCTGAGCGGCGCAGAAGTCAGCCGAGCACCACAGCGGGAGGCAACAGCGCCACCAGGGGGAACAGCCAGCGTTTCAGCATTACAGAGTCACAGACATTGGGCTACTATATATATGATAGCATTAAATCTGAACTCATCTCACTTTCAGCTTCCAATAGTGTTAAAATTGGTGGGACTGTACAGGCAGTGAATAATGGCTACAAAGCTTACTATATATGCACTTCTGCAGTTTTAGCCCTTATGCTTATGAAGATAAGCACGGTAATGGTTCACACTGAGAAGGCTGTGTTTCTCAGTCTGACTCGAAAGACATCTTGAAACAAACTTGCTAATTTTTGCTGTTCATTTTTTTTAGGAAGTGTCCTACTTTTCCCGGCTCCATCAGCAGTAATGCCACAGGCATTTTGATTGCCCCATTTCCATTATGTGCCCAGAGCAGGTCCAGGTGACAGGATGATAAAAATGCCCCAAGTACAAGGAACTACCACTGTCAAGCAACAAGATGACAAGGGACAGGAAGGCAGTGGTGAGACCACTATTAACAAGTAAAATCAGTTCACATTAATGCCTGTCAGCAACATCTTAATCACTGATACAGTGAAGGGCAATATAGGCTAGAATGTTTACACATCAAAGTTATTTCAGAATAACTGGTGTTATTCCAAAATAACAGAAAAAGTGTTCTTCCTTCAACTTTCTGGTGTGTAGTGTGCTAAAAGCCGAATTGAGCTATTTCGACTTCAGCTATGCTACTGTCTTAGCTGAACTTGTGTATCTTCATTTGATTTTTGCTCTGCTGTATAGACATACCCTAAATTGTGCCACGAGTGGCCCTTAATCTCAAAGCGTTGCAAGATCATCATCACAAAGATGGTCTCCCAGGATAGGGTAGTTTTGCTAACTGTGTTTGCATACTTAGAATTTGCAGGGTGTGCCTACTGAACCATAGCACATTGATTGGATGCAGAGGGAGCCACTGCTCCCACAGTCAACGTTATGTGCAATGAGCATGCACCTCACTTCATGTGCCCTTGCTTTAAATGTGTGTTGCTTTTGTAATACGAGTAGGAAAAAACCTACATGAATTAATACCAGAGGCAACCCTGTTCATGGGCATTGGTAGACAAAATATCCCGTAGAACCCCAATGGGCCGCATGCAGCCCTCAGATTGCTCACTACTGCACTGATACATGCAGTAAACAAGAAAACTCCATTCACATAGGTGAGACAATAGCTAAGTGTTTAGTTTCATAAAAATATTCTCATATACTTCACTCTTCATAATATTTCTCTCTCATTACCTGAAAGTAGAATTAAATTATCTGAAGTAATCATAGTTTATTGTAGATAATACCCTCTGTTATCATAAGCCTCTGTTAGGAAAGTGGCAGTTCCCTCTTATTAAATGTTGGATAAAAGACAAGTCAAAATAACCACTTTACTCTTGCTTCTGTGCTTTATGAATAAAATCCAGATTTTGTTTAGGAGAAAACTGTCTGTAGGGATCATATTGAATAATTGGGTCAGGTTTGTCCAAGAGGACTGATTTAACTTCCCATTTTAATAAGTTTATGCTTCTTACAGAACTGTTTTGCTTCCTTAAAGTGATAAAATTTAACCTTGACACCAAGGAGATGATTAGATATGACACTAATATTACAGAGACATAGGCTAATCTCAATAAGGACTGTATCAGTAAGACATGAATTGAATCATTCCTTAGTCATCTGTGATTCTACTGCAAAATCTATATGGAACTGGGCAAGCCATTCCATGGCCTTCTTGAAGAACACTAGAAGATCTGGCTGAGTGAATACATTTGAAAATTCCTAAGGCCTTTCCATCTTATGATCCAGAGAATCTCCTGAAGTATAAGCATCTAAGAAAATTACAACTAAGGATTTAGTACAACTAAAGGGATTATATAAATATAGTTGCTAGATAAGATCCCCAAAATTCCTCATTCAATATTAGATTCTTGTTCAACAATATTTCAGCAATACAAACTGCTCATTTATCTCATCATTTAAAAAAAATGTCCTACTCGTTGTCTTCCAGGTATATAGGGAGACTGCTCTCTCCTGTCTCTAGTATCAATGATTCTTTCAGTTCTAGAAGCCTATTTTGCCTGTATCAGTTATCCCGAGACTGAAGATTCAGGGTTTCTATTTCAGGGTGTGTCTACATAGCACCCTAAACTCAAAATAAAATATGCAATTCACTCTATGCAAATTGCGTATCTTATTTCGAATCTATTTCAAAATAGCTTATTTTGAAATTTGACATGTCTACACAGCGTCAAATTTTGAAACAACACAAGATTTCGAAACATTCCTTAACTCTCGTGGAACAAGAGATACAAAAATGCCGAAATAATGCTCCCGTTATTTCAAAAAATATTTCAAAGTAAGAGGTGGCTTGTTAAGAAGTGGGGTAGCTCTTTTGGGATGCTGGAGGCATCCCAAAATAACTGTGCAGTGTAGACGTACTCTCAGAGGCTGTAAAGTTTATTTGCCCTTCTTATGAGTCAGAGGATAGAGAAGAGAAGACTATAGGATTGCTAGAAATTCCACAAAGTCCTTCTGGTAAAGCAATCCTCTAACATAGACCAGCAAGCAACAGCAATCAGTGGAGCACTCAGGCCATGACAGAAACCACACATGATCTTCTGGAGATAAAAGGGCCAGAGAACCTTGTTCATCTATTTGCTACTTCCTAGCAAGACAGAATCCTGAGACCAAAATGTTGTAGTCATGTAGTTCCTCTACCACTGGGATCTGCAAGTCATCTTTAGAAATCCAGCTTGTAGCTTTTATTTTTAAATGAATGAGGTTCCATGGCAGGGCTGGATAACTCAGCTAAAGCTGTTGACTGCACTACTACAAGATACCAAAGAAATATAAAGTCTATTCAAATACTGATGAAACAGAAGTCTGGCAACGTACCAGCGCAACACCTATTGCACAAGTCATTATATGAGTACCCTTTGAATGAAGCTCCATATTGGTTTTATATTCAAAATATAAATGAAAGAATGTTCTTGTTTTTTCATAAGGTATGAAAAATACATGCATCTTTTAAAAATTATTTTTAGCAACTCTATCCAGTTTGCCAGGAAACTATTTAAACCATATAAAAAAAGAAAATAATCACATAATATCCTTTATATACTTTAAACCTTTAGCCATGCATGAATAATGAATAGCAATCCCTTGTAGTCTGTCATCAGCTTATCTTTCTATTGACAGTTGCTGCAGCAGAAAGAGCTAAATAAAACCACTTGGTACTTGCCAGATTTTCCATTTTCTTGTATTGAATAAAACATTACCTTGATCCTACTACTGAAACAGGTCACTACTCAGATAACCTGAAAGAGAGAAGGCCTGGCAAGGTGAAACAAACCATCATTCCTGACTGAAACTCAAACCTTGTTCCTTGATGCTCTCTCTAAAACCAAAAACTCATGTATTTTTCAATACTGTCTTGACTTTAAACAATTAAGCCATATAATCAGTTTAGCTTTGGAGTTATATAGTTACAGCTACCTTCTGATTCTCCCCCTTGCTTGTAAAATCTGCAGTCTCAAAATCTCTCTTTTGATCAGCAAGAATTAACAAAGACAATCTCACCAATTCAAGTTTTCTCCAAAACACAACTAAACCATGAGTTGTTTTTAGGGGAAAAAATTGTATCCTACCCACCCTTCCTTTAATTGGTTAACAAGTTAAACACCAGCTTTAACCAGTTCAATGATTAAACAGGATTTTACATCCTTAGTTCCTTCCTCTAAACTGGGTTACATGCATGAGGCTGGTGGCTCCTGCCTGCCCCCATCACCTGCTGCTGTCTCTATCAGATATCGTGCAGGGATGGGGGAAGCAACTCACCATTAACTGGAGTGCGCCAGGAGCTGACTTTTAAGATGGCTCCCTGTGAATACTGGGAACCTGTGTGTAACCATGAAGGTTAACCAAAGAGCCCACACTCATCAGTTAACCGTGTACACATTTATGCTTTCACATCCCTAGTCAAAACCAGATCCTGGGGCAGCTGGATCCTCCAGTCACCTGATCCCCATATTTCTCTCATCCACCACTGTCTCATCTTCACTGTTCACAGCAGGGGCCTGAAATTCAGGCTACTCAGAAGTATCCATGGTGCCATGGGAGGGTCTCCTCACAGAGTAGGGAATCTATCTCTTTATAGAAAGCGGCAAGTCTGCTGCTCTGCACGATATCTATTGTTGTTCTCCCTGGACTTGCTGCAGCTCTGGCTTTCAAACAGCACTGCTGTTGATCCTGTCATAGCTTTTATCTTGCATCCCCTGAGCAATCTGCTCATAGCCATTGAGGTTTCTATGGCTGGTTTCGAGTTGTGCTGCATAGCCTCTTCTCCCCACAGGTTCAGGTAATCCAATATCTCCAGTCTACTCTAAGATGGAGTGTGTAGCCAACATGGTCAGCTGGGCAGTTGCTAACAGAAAGCAACTAGATGTGCTCATCCAGCCAGGAAATCAGGAAAAGAAATTTCAAAATATTCATGGGGCTAATCCTATAAAGGGGGGAAGGGGCTTCTTGTCCACGTGACCCCTTAGGTCCGTGGTCACCAACCAGTAGATCGCGATCTACCAGTAGCTCTCAGGGGCTCTAAGAGTAGCTCTTGAGCACTCTCTGAACTGTGCACCTGTGCAGTACATTTACATTAGATTTCCCTATGTAATGTAGGCGGGGCTTCAAGGAAGGGGCGGGGCAGTAGATCTTCGCCTGTTCTGAGACTTAAAAAGTGATCTTGAGTGTAAAAAGGTTGGAGACCACTGCCTTAGGTAGTGGAATTCACAATGGTGACCACAGCAGTCAGTGTGGTGCATTATGGCACTACTACTGGAGAAAAGTTAGGATTGACATAAGTAATGCAGTATCTACATACTCATTGTATCAACCTAAATACATCAACCATATAGCTCTGTACTGCTTGGGAAGATGGTGTTACATTGTCAGAGTAAGGAGGCACTACAGCAGGAGACCAATTTTAGTTCAAATACATGCACAACTAGGTCACTATAAGATGACTTACGTTGACGTACTTTGTAATGTAGACAAGGCCTAAGACTACAATCTGACTAGGAATAACTTCATTTTGATTAACAGCTATTATTCTGTTAGTTCCTTGCTAATAAAAGACATCAGATATATTGAGAATAGCTTTGTTATAATCCCAATTCATCCAAACTTCCAGTCAAAAAGGGTGACAAGCACAAATTACCTTATATCTGTTGTGAAAGAATTTTTTTTATAGGAATAAAAGGTTTATTTTATTTTATCTATTAACTTCCTTTACCATTTATTAACTGAACTTACCCTTAGAAATCTGAATTTTAAAGAGATCACTGTGAAAACAATAATTGTATTGATTTTTAAAAATTAATACCATGTTTTAAATTACACTTTGAACATTACTAGATATGGAAATATTTACCCTCCATTTCACATGTATGACAGGGTGGAGTGGACCCAGGGTCCTGCTATATTTGTCCCAGGAAAGCAATAATGGAGAGGGCCTGCAAGTGGGCTAAAGTGGCTACAAGAGAACAGCCAAAGAGGGCCCTATAAAAAGGTGCTGCAGTGCCAAAGGCAAGTGGTTCCTAGCTGGACTGAGAGGAGGGCTGATGGTGCTTCTAGCTAGTATTGGAGTTCGCTTTGACAACAGACAGCTCGGTTCTAGCAGGGACGGGGGAGTGAAGAAGAGCTCCTCGCTGGTTGCTGGTCCTGAACTTAGAAAGGCTCTGAGCTAAAGGTAAGGCATCTGTGAAGGTTCAGGACATGTGGAAGTGACCAAGAGAACTGAAAGCAGTTTTGTAAAGGGACACAAAAAGGATGGAGGCTATTCTTACAGTCCCTGTATTGGGACCAAGAATAATGGGTGAGAGTGAGTCCCCTACAGAGGCCAATGGGGGAAGAGCCTACAACTGGATAGCAGTAAACATCAGAAGGGAACTAAACTGTCAGGAGGCTCAGCTGGAAAGCTGGGGCCAGACAAACTAAGGGGGTAAAACCATTTACTCCAGGGAGGAAGCCCTGGGAGTACATCTCAATACCACACCAGGAATTAGTTTATAAACTGAAGGCCACTTGACCAGAAAGGGGTGCTCATGAAAAGTGGGGGTGACACGGTTACAACATATGTTGTGTTACTACAAGGTATCAAATACCAGGGTGGATAAAAATAAAAGGTTTTTTTTTTTTTTTTTTTTTTTTTTTAATAAAATAGGGGGTTTTTTCCCTCAAAACACGTCTAAAGATAAATTTAATTAAGATACATGATAGCCCAAAGAAATCTCATCATGGAATAGGGATTATAAATTCTACTTCTATAGTTTAAGACAATACATTCATGCAAAGTTTAAGAAAAATTTTGGAAATGAGGTCCAATAGTAGATGGATTAGGGACTAAATCTTATGGGGTTCCAGAGGCTTCTGTATAGATTGTTTAGGTCACTCTTTTTATCTACCTAAGGGGAGTCAGTGCTCAGTCTAGATCAGTGGTCTCTAACCTTTTTATACCCAAGATCACTTTTTAAATGACAGACCAAGCCAAGATCTACCGCCCCACCCCTTCCTTGAAGCCCCACCCTCTCTATTCTCCTCTTCTCCATCACTTGCTATCCCCAATCCTTATACTGCTACTTAAAAAAACAAAATTCCCACCATTCCTCGCAGCTACTCACCTGTGCTGTTGCTCGGTGAGCTGCTCCTCAAATGAGGAAATCTAATGTAAATGTACTGTGCAGGCACGCAGTTCAGAGAGGGCTCAAGAGCTACTCTTAGCGCCTCCGAGATCTACCAGCAGATCACGATCTACTGGTTGGTGACCACGGGTCTAGATGATACCATGGTAGATGCTTAGTTTTGCAGTTCTCAAACTTTGGATTTGTGTCTCCAGAGATAACATACTTGTTAACAGCAAAAATGTTCATTCATTCATAAATAAATAGATGTGAGAAACAACAGACAAAGTCAATCCCTTATCTCTCTCTAAAAGTGCAAAGTTTCAAAAAGTTCAATTAATATAAAATTGTTGGGGGCAGAATAGATCTGGATAAGGAGAAGAAGGCTGCAGATAAATGTGAGAAGGGAGGGACAGACAATAGAAACAAAAGTGAAACTGAGCAGCATATTCAAGAAGTCTTGAGGTCTTTCTGAGTGTAGCCTTCATTGATTTAAGATCTACCATACCATTCTCTCACTAGAAAAGAAAACCTATGATGGCAGCAGGCTGTAAAAGGGACTCAGTTTGGGAATATTTTAATTAAGGTCTTCTCCTGTGAGCAAGACAGGCATGTGTGCAAAATACAAACAGCGCAACAAAAATATCCAAGGCCTGGATGCTTGAATGAAACAACATCATGCGAAGTGTTCCTTCTCAGGAGGAAGCTGTGTTGAAGATGATGAAAGGTCTGAACAAGCAGGAACTTCAATGGTAAACTTTTTTATTTCATACTTCTTCCTTAAGAACTGCCTGTCTTCCTTCTGGACAATTCTTGAATTCTCATGTTTAAGCAAAAAATATACCGTATATTCCGGCATACAAGACGACCTCTGAAGTTAAAAAACATCCCCCAAAAATCGGGGGTCGTCTTGTACACCGGATGCCCCGCCGCCGGAGCCCCTCCGCGGCTTTGAAAGCCTCGGGGGAAGCCGGCAGCGGGGCATCCCGCAGACTGTTTAATTTCTTTCATTTCAAGTACATTTCTTGGCTAAGAGCTCAGTCATAGAAGTCTTCAATTTAAACCACTCCCTTTGACTAAAAAGGGAATTTTGAGTTTCTACTGCTTCTTTTGAAATCATTAGGTAGTTCTAGATGCGGTAGTTCTAGGGGCTCCGGAGGGGGGGCAGCCCATGCGCGCCTGGGATGCCCCGCTGCCGGCTTCCCCCGAGGCTTTCAAAGCCGCGGAGGGGCTCCGGCGGGGGGGCAGCCCATGCGCGCCTGGGATGCCCCCCCCCCCCGCCGGCTTCCCCCGAGGCTTTCAAAGCCGCGGAGGGGCTCCGGCGGGGGGGCCAGCCCATGCGCGCCTGGGATGCCCCCCCGCCGGCTTCCCCCGAGGCTTTCAAAGCTGCGGAGGGGCTCCAGCGGGTGGGGGGGGGGCAGCCCAGGCGCTCCTGGCGGCTTTGCTCCCGGTGCCTCTGGTCTGCTGGGGACCATCTCCAGCAGACCAGGGACACCGGGAGCAAAGGAGGCGGAGGGGCGCTGGGGTATAAGATGAAACCCTATCTTTTAATTAAAAAGATAGGGGGTCGTCTTATACGCCCAGTCGCCCTATACGCCGGAAAATACGGTAGTTGCTATTCATTTTTTTATGCTGTTGTGATAAAATCAATAGCTAAAATAGGCAGATCTTTCTTTTACAATTTCACCTTTTCTGTAGTACTGTGTGTCAGTTAATGCAATGGGTAATACTAAATGAGCAGTATGGTAATCATAATTAAATAGCTGCATTGGCTTTTTTTTTTGTTCAGGAGAATCCATTGTCAACATACAAGATTCTGAAGGCTATCCACCTTCAAGATCACCTTCATTTTCTATAGTTTCAGAGTTAGCTGCCAATAGTAGGGTTTCAGTCACATCGTGTATGTCACAGTCACAGTAGCAAAATGAAAACAAACGAGAAAAAAACCCACTCCATCATCCAGAAACAGCCATAGATAAGTTTGTGATAAGCACCAGCAGATTACAAAAAGAGGTACAGTAACTGATGAAAAAAATGACCGCTTTATTTATGCAACAAACTCTCCTTTCTGTATGACTGAAAACCCATATTTCATTAACGTGGTTCAGTCATTAAGACCAGGGTACAGTCCACCCAACAGAGCAGATGTCACAGGCAAATTACTGGATAAAGTGTAGGAATGAGAAATTGCACAGCGTTCAAAAAGTTTAGAGGTTAAAGTTGTTAACCTGAATCTTGATGGGAGGGAGCAAAGTCCACAATGATCCTCTTTTATGTGCTTGTGTGACAACAGAAGAAGGAAATGTCTTCCTTGGAGAAACAATTGATACATCAGGAAATACACAACAGAATACTTACAAGAAGTAGCACTAAAAACTAAAAGTAACTGAAAAATAATTCATGTGTCTAGTACAAAGCTTGGTCATAGATAAGGCAGCAAATGTATCCAACATAAGAAATTTAGAAGAGAGTCCCATTTGGTTGCAGTGCTCATTTGATGCAACTCTGAGCCAAAGACTTCAGTGTTCCAGAAAAAAAGGCTATTGCTGCTGAAATTGCAAAATGCTTCAACAACCACCATTCCACAGCAGCTGCTCTGAAAAAAGTGGGAGGAACCTAGCTCACTGTCCCACAAGACGTGCAATGGAACTCAGTATTAGATAGTTGAGCACTACATCAAGAACTGGCCTAATCCGATGACAGTTTGTGAACAAAACTGTGAAAAAATAGATGGCACTATCACAAGCAAAATTCTCAACATTGGGCTTAAGAGAAATGTTGAACACACACACACCCTGGGTACTCTGAAGCCTATTTCAGTAGCACTGAACAAAATACAGGAAAATGGCAGTTTTATTACTAATGCTGTTGAAAATTAGAAGGAACTGAATCAGATCTTAAAAAGAGAAATATGAAATGACAAGCATTAAAAAACCAAATGGTACAAGCACTGTCTCCAGCTCATTGGCTGTGTCTACACTGGCCACATAACACATAATAGCTATGGAAATGAGAGAAGTCAGAATAGGGAAATGCGCGGGGGATTTAAATATCCCCCGCGGGATTTAAATAAACATGGCCGCCGCTTTTTTCCGGCTTGGGGAAAAGCCAGAAAAGAGCGTCCAGACTGGCGTGATCCTCTGGAATAAAGCCCTATTCCGGAGGATCTCTTATTCCTACTTGCAAGAATAAATTATTTAAATCCCCCGCGCATTTCCTTATTCTGACTTCTCTCATATCCATAGCTATTACGGGTTATGTGGCCAGTGTAGACACAGCCATTGTCTTGCAAATATTCTCAATATGATATACCAGCATCAAACTAACTCCTCAAGAAGAGGAATTGGCTTTGACATGGGCATCCAGCAATCATCTCTCCATAACAACAACTACAATAAACTTCTCAGCTAAGGGTGAACAATTTAAGAAATGTATGTTTCCTAATGAGACTGTGGAAGTGATAAACTCACTTTTAACAACAGTTGCTTCTTCTGCTGGTGTAGAAAGATTACTTTCTTCCTCGGGACTAATTCATTCCAAATTGAGAAATCGTTTTGGACTTGAAAAAGCAGGAAAGTTTGTTTTTCTTTTCCTGATTATAAACAAACAGGAAAATGAAGGTGAAGATGAATAAATTAACTGCAGAAGCCAACATTTTAAGTTTCTCATGTTGACCTGGCTAACTCTGTCAATTTAATTTTGGTGGGTTTTTTAATATTTCATGTAACTGTTTTAGTTAAAAACAATTTTACCAAAATATATTGATTTCTTTAAAAAATTAATTAAAAAAATCATATTCCTGTTTTGTTAAAATATGATAAGATTGTTGTTTAGTTAAATAAAACAATGTGCATGTCTGCCTGGTGATGCTCTCCTCCTAATACAGCATGGCAAGAAAGTCCTCCAAATATTGATGATTACCTGTTGAATTGGAGATAGATTTTTATGAAATCACTGGGAGGTGAACTACCTGAATTACCTTTGGTAATGAAATAAACAATCATTCGGTTTCAGATTAGTTTTACAGCTCTATCAGAAAAGTTTTCAAAATTTGTATTTTGTTTAAAAATGTATACTTTCTAAAAATGATAACTACATCTATCTCTGAGTTGAAGAAAATATCTTAAGTTTATAACAACCAACAAGAATGCACTTTTATGTAGAAAACTATGATTAAATAGAGTCTTCCTGACTAGTGATTTAAATCATATCCACCCTGTCAAATACTTAATTTTAGTTTAAATGGCACTGAAATATCTTTTGAGAAAGTGCTCCTGTGTATAACCAGCAGTAGATGGACATTACAAAGATAAGAAATAAAAAAGGGCCTCTGTTGGGTTTGCTAACTTTGACATTTAAAATCTTTTCTAGAATAGAATTAACAGTTCAATAATTGCTTCTCTGACAAAACAAAATAAAAGCCATGAAATGCAAAAACAGATTTCATTAATATTCTGTGTATGAACTCAGACGACCCCAAGCCCTTTCAACAATGTTTCCAATTTCATTTAGACGGTGTAATGATGTACATTATCGAGACACAAAAAGTATTTAAAACAATTGCTTTAAAAAGGGACATCAACTTGATGGCACCTGGAGATCATTATAATTTAAAGGGAAAAAATCAGTTTGTTTACTTTTTCCATTTGTCAAAACTGTGTGTATGTAGTGGGTTTCTCTAATTTGACTATACAGGAGAATCCACTCAGCATAAACTTTGTGCAATTTTAAAAAGTCTTTGACAGCCTCCATCACAATTCACTCTGATACATCTTGAAGAGTTTTGGTATGCTTACAAAAAGTTATCAAGACTCGATATCAAGGTGCAACATGCACAGACTGACGTAAATGCAGACTTGGCTGAATGATCTAACAAAGCATCAGTCACCATTTTCTATCATAATAATTCAAATAAACATATTTTGAGCTATACAAGTGCTTAAATAACTGTAGATGAGAATAGCATCTCCTCCTGATCAGTAAAAAATAAGGTTTACAATTAATTTCAAATCAATGAAAATCAGCCTTCTTCAGAAAAATAACTAAAAATTACAAGCACAGGATTAAAATCATTTATTTATATGAAGATTTCTTGGGCCACACGCGGCTGTTAAAGGGGTAGCGGGAGGGAGGAGGTTGGGAGGGTTTTTTTGTGCTCAACAACTTCTTTCCTCGGCTCTTTGCACTGTATCCACCACTATTTTGGCTCTTTGTCTGTAACGGGTTCTGGCTTAGAGGAAGCATTGCTAAAGAGTCTTCCATGATGCACAAAACCGGGGAAAAAAAGTCAAAAATAGTTTGTGTCAAAAATACGCGTATCCTCCAAATTCATAAAGCAGCAGCAGCAAAAGACACTACAAGTTCAGTGTTTGTTTGTTTCTTCCTCTTTACAGGTCACTGTACCCATTTTGCAGTTTAACTCCTCAGCTGAATCAACTGGCACTGTCTGTCTCCCATTAGCACAGCAGTTCCCAACAACTGGCCCACAAATCAGCCTCAAACGGCTGGCTGCCGGGCTGCGGCACACCGCCAGGCCAGGCCCATGCTAGATGCTCTAGGACCAGGGCTGAGGTATACCCCCGGCACACTGCCAGCAGCTGCTGGAGCTGAAGTTGGCTATTCGCAGCAGCTCTGAGGGCAAGGGTGCAGGTACAACCTAGACCCCTGAGCTGCTGCACAGCAGCCGGCTTCAACACCAACAGCCGTTTGGACTGTTGGATGCCCGTGTTCTCTGTGAGAAGGGGAGGGGACTATGGGCTAGAGGTTAGAGAAGGGAGGGATGACTGGATTCTACCCCAGTCCAGCTGGACCCTGGCTGCCTGCCAGCCCTCAGCATGTGGGGTAGCCCTGAGAAGGCAGAGCCCAGCTCCAAGCAAGTCGGGGTGTAGGTATGTGTGATATCACCATGTCCTGTAGTGTACATGTGAGAGAGAGAGAGAGAGAGAGAGAGAGAGAGAGAGAGAGAGAGAGAGAGAGAGAGAGAGAGAGAGAGAGAGAGAGAGATTACACTGGCCTGCAGAGTGTGTGTGCATGTGAGCATGAAGCTGAATTTGACCAGTTATGATGTAAATGTTGAAGAAATGAGCGAAGAGATGCAGCAGCAGAAGTCCCATTAAATAAAGTGAGTACTGTACAATGTTTAATATTATGTTTTATATTTTCAGTCATGCAAATGGTGTTAATGGCTTAAGAAAGGGAAGCATTCTTAACAGAATTCTTTTTAGTATTGTAGACATCTGCAAACTCGGATCTTAATGATTTTATGCAAATATGCAAATTTTGCATAATTAATATGCTACAGGCCACAAATAGTTTGTGAATACGTTTGCAGGTCTGTGGTATATGGGAACCACTACATTAGCACACTAATCCACACTAGAAATCATAAGGCTGAAAGTAAAGCAATTCATGTTGTTACCATGTTGAGATTTGTCCACTGAAACAAGCTACATAATCATGACGTGATATTACATCTTGGTTCCTCTTGGTTTCTGAGGACAGGACAAGGAGTAATGGGCTTAAAGTGCAGCAAGGGAGGTTTAGATTGGACATTAGGAAAAAATTCCTAACTGTCAGGGTGGTCAAATATTGGAATAAATTGCCAAGGGAGGTGGTGGAATCTCCCTCTCTGGAGATATTTAAGAACAGGTTGGATAGACCTGTCAGGGATGGTGTAGACGGAGCTTGGTCCTGCCTTGAAGGTGGGGGGCTGGACTCGATGACCT
Organism: Pelodiscus sinensis; assembly: GCF_049634645.1. Lineage (NCBI taxonomy): Eukaryota > Metazoa > Chordata > Testudines > Trionychidae > Pelodiscus > Pelodiscus sinensis. The sequence goes on from NC_134718.1 coordinate 42,911,685, forward strand.
CTCGAGGTCCCTTCCAGTCCTATGATTCTATGATCTGGATGCAGGGCTGCAATGAGCCTCCAAAACGTGTTTCAGGACTTATGTATAACACTAAAGGACCAATTTTATCAGAAGCAAAATAAGAAACACTAGTGATACAAGAAGAGAAATCTAGATTTAGAAGATACTGAAGTACAGATGGACATATCCCATTGATTGAGAGCCTGTTCTGATTTGGATTTGCAATGTTCTCCCAGATCTGTTTTTCATAATGTTCTTCTTTTCTCAGTCACAGTAATTCCACCATCCCTGTCTCCTGTCTCCTTTACATCTCACAACCATGCTGTTATTTACCTTGACACTGCTCCCTCTCAGTAGCTCCAAAATCCAACTCTTTTTATTCCTGCTTCCAAAACCCTTGATTGTCTCTTGCCTATCTTACTACAGACTCCCTGACAATCTGCCTAGACTACAACCTTCTCTCTGGCTGACAACTTGAATTTTGCACTCTTCCATCCTATCCAAAAGGAAGACACCAAATGTATCTGCCTTTCTCTTTCCTACCACCTCACCCTGGTCCTTCTACATCAAACGGCTAATTCTCACCTTAAAGGGTGTACATAACTGCTCCTGCATCACATTAGAGAGGCCAGGTTTACACTAGATCTGACAGCTCAGATCATTACCACTGAAGGTGCTAACAGCTCCCTGAGTGGTATCCTTCCTGTTTTAGGAATCTATCTATTGACTTTGATTTTTATTGCTTAGGTTTAAGTACCCATTCTCCAGATACTTAATGATGCTCTGTCTCCCACCCCCTCCCTTTTTCTTTCTCTCCCCCCTCCCCTTCCCCTCTCCTATTTATTTCGAGTTTTCATATCCCCAGTCATCTGAAGTGGCTGTGCCCACGAAACCTCATGTTACCATCTACATGTTTCGTTAGTCTACCAGACCATTTGTTGTTTTTTCTGTAACAGACTAACTCAGCTACCCCCTGAAGCTCAGATTAAGGTATGCAAATCTAGCTCTGTATTCTACATAGCTGGAGTCAGCTTACCTTAAACCAAATTTGGCAGCATCCCCACTAAGGATGTTAAATTGTGATTATCTAGCTAACCAGGTAGTTGATACAATTTGTATCAATTAAATGATTAGTCGATAAGAGCCACTTTGCAGAGCTGCAGCAGGGGTAGCTCTCAGAGATGTCTCATGCCAGGACTGAGCAGTCCCAGCTTGCACTGGCTCCACGAGCCACCCGCCCTGCAGCTCTGCATTTTAAATGTAGTAAGAGCAGCTGGGATCTTACTACATTTAAAATGCAGTGGCACAGAGTCCCAGACCAGCGCGAACCAGTACTGCTCAGTACTGGCTTGCGCCGAGTCAGGCAGTCCCTGTTCATGGCAGCCAGGGTAGGCCGTGGTCAGGGGCTACTGCTGGAGCAGCCTCCCCTATGCCCCTGTGCTGCTTCAGATAGCAGCCACGGGAGGGGGGAAGGGAGGAAGGTGGCACCATGGAGATTGTGATAAGGGGAACCAGCTTTTAAGCAGGCTCCCCCCAGGACTGGCTCCTGTTTCCTCCCCACCTTCCTGCCCCTCATACAGAGGGTGCAAGGTGTGGGAAGCAAGTTGTTGATACTCCACTGTTATCTGACTACTTACTAACATCCATAGTCACCACAGCATACCTTACCCCTTGCAAAAGGAGGAGTACCTGTTGAGGCACCCTCTGATTTTGATTTAGCGCATATTAACTAGACTCGCTAAATTGATCTTCCAGAGTTCAATCTTCCTTTTAGTGAAGAGCCTCCATCAGTCTTCTGGTGACAACCTGTATTTCACTAATTCCAATTTCCTTAAAGATGACCCATAAAGGAGAAACACATTGGGTTTGTATCCTCTTTGCTTCCTCAAAATGAAGGCCTGGCAGATTTTTCTCAATATAAATAGCGTGTAGAAAATTATTAAGGAAGCATTATTTACCTCTTCACATAACACAAGAACCAGGGGTCACCAATGAAATTAATAAGCAATAGGTTTAAAACAAACATAAGGAAATAGTTCTTTACAAAACTTAAAATAAACCAGGAGAAGTTATTGCCAGGGGATGCTGTCAAGACCAAAAGTACAACTGGTCTTGAAAAAAGAATTACATAAATTAATAGAGGCTAAGCCCATCAGTAGTTATTAGCCACTGTCAGAATGGTCAAACACACAGTCCCATGCTTTGGGGCTGTGTCTAGACTGCATCCCTTTTCCGTAAAAGGGATGCAAATTAGACACATCGCAATTGCAAATGAAGCGGGGATTTAAATCCCCCTCGCTTCATTTGCATAAAAATGGCTGTCACTTTTTTCCGGCTTGGAGCTTTGCCGGAAAAAAACACCAGTCTAGACGCGGATCTTTAGGAAAATAAAGCCTTTTCCAAAAGATCCCTTATTCCTTATTTTAAGAGAAATAAGGGATCTTTCGGAAAAGGCTTTATTTTCTGAAAGATCCGCGTCTAGACTGGCACCTTTTTCCGGCAAAGCTCCGAGCCGGAAAAAAGTGGCAGCCATTGTTATGCAAATGAAGTGGGGGGGATTTAAATCCCTGCTTCATTTGCAATTGCGATGTGTCTAATTTGCATCCCTCTTACGGAAAAGGGATGCAGTCTAGATACAGCCTAGGTGTTCTTAAACTTCTAACTGCTAGGCCTACGTAACAGTGGGTGGATCACTCAAGAAAGTGACCCGTTCTGTGCATACCCTCTGAAACATCTGGCAGTGCCACTGTCAGAAGACAGTATAATAGGGAGTGCCTCAGAAGGTATGCACAGAACAGGGCACTTTTTTGAGTGAACCACCCCTTTATCCAATGGGCTAGCAGGATCATTAATCTAATCCAGTATTTCCATTCCTATGTATCAGCTAACATCATAAATCCATTTGATTTTCTTTTGCAGGTCATCTGTTCCTCTTTTGCAGTCTTGTCCTACCTCCAAACTTTCTTCCATGAGGTCTCCTATCCCTACAGCATCCTCTATAATCCTCCTTTGTTTTTATAGCCGTTCTCAGGATGCTCTAGACACACGTGTCCCATCATCAGCTTAGTACCTAAGTAACTTACAGGCACTGATTGATTTATTCTTACAACATCCTTATAAGATAGTATTTTCCTATCATCATTATTTTAGAGAGACAAATCTACACTAGCACTTTTATCTGTAAACCTTTTGTCAGGCAGGAATATGAAAAAAAACCTCACACTGGATCAACAGAAGCACCTGTGTGGACAGTGCTATGTTGGCAGGTAACATAGCAAGCACTGCTCATTTGGAGTGGTTTAATTATGCCAAAGAGGGAGCTCTTTCCCATCAATAAAACTACATGACAGCAGTGAAGCTGTAAGGTCTGTGGTGTAGATAAAGATGTTTAAGAGATGTATTCAAGGAGAGATAGGAAGTATGTGGCAGAGCAAGGAAGTACCCTGAAATCTTGTACATGGCAAGCCTTAACCAGAGGCAAACAAACGACCTTCCGCTTCTTTCCATAGTCTATCCCACAACTCTAACGCCACCCTCATGAAATGAGGATGAGCACTGTACAAAAACAAATTATCCCAGCACCTTACTTTCCACAAACCTCCTGGTGCCTTCTGTGAGATCATCGCTCTGAGACTCACACAGCACCTAGCTTAGTCTCTCTGGAGCTCCTGGGACACACTTAGGGGGCTGCACGCGCAGGGGAAACAATCAAACAGCCGGTGACATACACACAGGGGCTCCCGCTCCACACACGCACAACACGCTCCCCCTCCCTCCGCGTCTCCCCACCGCCCAGGCATGCTCGCAGCCCCTCACATGCTTGCTCCCGTTTCCCCCGTGCCCCCCTCGGCCCCGTACCTGTCCATGGCCTGCTGCGGCGCCAAACCCGTCTGGTCCGACATACTCCCGGGTGCGGGGACCCCGGAGGCCCCGCCGCCGCCGCGATCTCGGGAGGAGCCGACGGCCTAATACTGGGCCCGGAGCCTCCTCTCCCCGCGCAGCTCCGCCAGGCCTCCCTCAGCAGGCGGGGGACGGGCAGGCCGCTCAGGCGCCACGGGCCCTGCTGACTGCTATCGGGTCCGGGCCGCTGGCTCCATACGCTGCGCGGCCTGAGTAAGCAGAAAGGGGCGGGGGGGAGGGGGCGGCACCTCTGTGAGGTAAGACCAGGCACGTCCCCTCCCCCGCGCGTCAGAGTGCCAGGGAAAAAGGGCGCCCGGCGCACCATGGGAGATGTAGTCCCCGCCTCTGCCGCTACGGAGGGGATTTAAAGGCCCCCGGGGCGCGCGTGGCGGCTGCTGCTACCGCTCCCCGGTGTCGCGTGCGGGGCAGGTGGGCGCTGCCTTCGAAGGGGGACGCGGCGGGATGGCCGCACTTGCTGCGGGAAAGGTCAGCACCCTGTCCCGTCCCCTCCCCTCCCCTCCCCTCCCCCGCGGGGCTTCTCTCCGGTTAGCGCCTCCTTCCCCTGACAGCCTGTGGGCGGGGAAGAGCAGAAATTCCCTTTCGCTCTTCTCCTTCCCTCCTGGAGAAATGGCAGCTCCGCGCTAGTCCCCTCCTGCGGCCCGTGGGTATACGGACTGGTTGCGTTGCGTGGGGAACAAGACTGCAGCTTCCTTCCCCCACTACCGCATTGTAAACTTGCAGCCGCCCTGTCGCCCCTTCCCCAGGATACTGGGCGTCCTCGTCTCTCTCCCGTGTGACATGAACAGGTGCTGACATTGTGCCTTGTCTTCCAAAACAGTCTTTGCTCCCTCCTCCCCCGAGATCTCCCTCCCTGAAAAGGGTCTTTAGTTCTTCATGAGTTAGTGAGAAAGGGATTTGTCCTGAGTACTCGACTTTTAGTTTATCACGCTGCTTAGGTGGGTGGTAATTTACATGATTCAAGTGAAATTACTAAATATGCAGGAGGGGTTTTTTTGGGGGGGAGGTTATTGCCAATAAGGAATAACTCCCCCCCCCCCCTTGATAGGGCTTGTAGTAAGGCAAGGGCCTAAAATATAAGTCTATGTAGCACGGGTCTGGTTTGAGCCCTGAGGCCAGGCTAATAATGGTCAAGACCTGGCTAATATAAAGTAAAGCTAAGCTGTGAGCAAGAAGGCCCCTACTCTCAGAACTTGACATGAGCAGGGCTAATACTGTAAAAAATTATTGATAATAGGCACAGGTGGTCATAAGTTAAAAGAAACAAAAAACAGGACTATGTAGCACTTTAAAGACTAACAAGATGGTTTATTAGGTGATGAGCTTTCGTGGGCCAGACCCACTTCCTCAGATCAAATAGTGGAAGAAAATTGTCACAACCATATATACCAAAGGATACAATTTAAAAAAATGAACACATATGAAAAGGACAGTTAAAAGCACATTCCAAAAGGATGGCAATACCACCTGGTTAAAAGGACCTTGGTACCCCCTACTCCTCACAGATACTGACCCAAGTTCAGGAAAGAGTCTAAAATGATAGCATGATGGGTAGAGATGTTCTAATGTAACCAGAGCAGGCCTGTGTGCTTTTTTGTAAATGTGGGCCTCAAGGGTGTGAATGCACTTAAGTGGGAAATCAGCCTACCAGAGTATAGGGGAGGGAGGCTTGGGCAGCACGTTGCTCCTGCTTTCACCTAGCCATCCAGAGCATGCTTACTTGGGGGACCGTAAAGGGGAGTGCTTTCGTACCCTTTGCGCACATACCCTTGCATATGGGCCTGCAGAGGTGCACGGTGATGGATGGTATGTAAGTTATGTCACGGCTACATTTCTATTACTAAGTTATGTCAGAGGATGGCAAAGTGATGCATTAGGAGTGTTGTGTAACCTGTTTGTACCTGTATATAAAATGGTGTCTTGAAGTATCTATGTTTGTTTGACCTAGGTGGCAGTGATGGATTTGCATGCCACTGACTGAGTCATGTCCATTGTCAGGAGGTACATATATGTAGTGGTTCAGTAGAGTCTACTGACCACTATTACTGTACTTCCATGGTCACCAACCGGTAGATCGCAATCTACCGGTCGATCTCAGGGGCTCTAAGAGTCGTTCTTGAGCCCTCTTTGAACTGCGTGCCTGCGCAGTACATTTAAATTTGATTTCCTCATTTGAGGAGCAGCTACTCACCGAGCAACAACACAGGTGAGTAGCTGTGCGGAATGGTGGGAGCTGGGATGTCGGGAGGGCTAAAACACCCCGGGCAGCTGGATGTGGCTTTCAGCTGAAAGAGGCTGCCCTGTGCTCCAGCTGATCGGGCGGCTTCTCCTCTGCGCCTGCCCACTTGGAGCGTGGGGCACCCTGGCTGAGCGCCGTGGCCAGCTGGCCAGGCAGCTGCTTCTCTTCGCTCCAGCCCGGCTGCCCTGTGCTCAGCCAGGGAAGCTTGCTCCAGCACAGCTGGAGCTAGGCGCAGCCTCCCTGGACTGAGTGCAGGGCAGCCTGGAGGGAGCGTGGGACGGAGGGTTCCCTCCATGGCTGGTGTAGGGAACTCCCTGCCCCCAACCTTGTTCCCTCTCCCCCACCCCAAACCTGTCCCATGCCCTCCTGCCCCCCTGTTCCCTCTCCCTTGCCCCCCCGCCCCACTGCAGAAACCTGCCCCCCAGCACCCTGCCCCCCTGCAGAAACCAGTTCCCTCTGGCACCTTGTTCCCTACTGCAGAAACCTGTCCCCCTGCTCCTCTCTGCAGAAACCTGTCCCTCCCCAGCAGCCTGTCCTTCTGGCACCCTCCCCCCTCTTCCCTGCCCCCATTGGCACCCTGTTCCCTGCCCCAGAACCCACTAGCACCCTTCCCCAGTACTGTGTCCCCTGCTCCCGAATGACTTTTCTATGGGTCGGTGACCCCTGACTCAAGGCAGGTTCCTTGCCATTCTCATAAATAAAGACAATGCAGAAACTTTTTGTGTTTAACATAGTATTTTATTTAAAAATGAAGTCTGGCCAACAAGCCCCCAATTGGGGCCAAGCCCCCATCTGGCCACAACCACTCCTGCATTTCCCCAGATCCTAGATCTGAGCCTATCAAACACTGGAATCCCCTGCCCTGAGCCCCTCACATACCCCAACCCAAATTCCTGCACCCTCACATCCACAAGCCTGTGGCTTGCTTAGTACCCCAACACTGCCCGGCCTGGAGCCCCCTCCCCGAGCCAGTGTCCCCTTCTCCACCTCCTCCTGCATCCAGATTTCCTCCTAAAGCTTGCACCTCTCACCCCTTCCCACACCCAAATCCCTCATTCCCACCCCAGAGACTACACATCCTGTCTCAACCCAGCGAGGGTCCAGCTAGACTGCATGAGTTTTTCAGGATTCTGGAGCTATCCCAGAAAAACTCTTCTGCATCCAGGGTTGTGTTTGTTCTTCCGCTTTTTTAGTGGAAGAGCAAACATGAACTTTCCGTCACCCCTATATTCCTCTTTCCACAAGGAATAAGGTGGCTTCCAAAAGAAGGGTTTTTTTTCTGACATTTGGTCCAGTCTAGACAGGCCAAATGTTGGAAAAACCTCTTCCTACAGAAGAATTTAAAAAAAAAAAAAAAAAGCAGCAGCAGTATAAGGATTGGGGATAGCAAGTGATGGAGAAGAGGAGAATAGAGAGGGTGGGGCTTCAAGGAAGGGGCGGGGTGGTAGATCTTGGCTTGGTCTGTCATTTAAAAAGTGAACTTGGGTGTAAAAAGGTTGGAAACCACTGCTGTACTTGGTTTGACCATACACCTGGCCAGGCACCTTTGATCCTTATTTGATTTTTGTGTTTTTTTGTGGACTCTCTCGGAGTCTGCTGTGGTGGCTTTTTGAGCAAGCCGATATGATACACAGAGGAGCACATGCACGCAGCTGAACGGCTATCATCATTGAAGGAGCAGGAGACCTATCTGAATACCACACCTGTAAATCCTGACTACTACAGGGCTCACGCTGGAAAAATCACACGTATCTGTACTACGAGGAACAAATGAGAGATGCCCAGAAAGAATCTGGAAATGGTTCAACTTTTTATGTTTTAGCTTGTAGGTATACTTTCTCATAGAGGAAAAACGAGTCCTTTATAAAAAGTCATCCTAGCATCATAGAATATACATATTTCTCTAGATGAGGCTGACACACCATCTCTATATTCACAAAATCTCTCCATTCTTCCTTCCTTTCGATCTTGTATTCTCAACTCTCACTTCTTTACTGATCTAGGAAGATCTTACACTGTGTCACTTTGGCCTAGAGCAGTGGTTCTTAAAATATCTGTTGAAGCCCCAAAGTGGTTTGTGATGCTATTTTAATGGAATCATCATGGCTGGTGTTGGACTTGTTGGGGCCTGGGCTGAAGCCAAAATCCTAGCTCTGCCACCCAGGGCTTATGCCTGAGGGGCTTATGCCATGGCTGCAAGGCTCAAATTATAGCCCCTTTGCCCAGGGCAAGAGTCCCCTCAAGCTTCAGCTTTAGTCCCCTTACTGGTTTCCCTCCACCCCAAGCACCAGGGGTTGGGCTTTAGCTTTGCCACCCGCATGACAGTGGGGCATAGATTTCAACCCCTTTCTAAAGGACATGTAATTTTTGTTAGAAAGGGGTGGCAGTGCAATGAACTTTGAGAAAAATCTGGCCTGGGATGGCCAGACATCCCTTTAACTTCAGTGGATGTGTTTCACTAATATAATTACATGTGTACAGGCACAAGTTTTCTAAACAGCTATGTTAATATCATTTAAGTAATATTTTATTGATATGAACAGTATTTCCACATCAGTTCTGGTCAGCTAATGCTTTGTTAATTTAGTCCATAAATCTAGGTTGTAGAGTAAGTGTGAAAACAATTTTGTAAGGCCCTATGTATTAATGTCACTAGCTTCTGTGCCCATTGATTAACTCACAATGTATAGGACAGGCCTTTTTGATAAAAGTCCATTAAATGCTTCTCTGGTATATTTCTACATTTTTTTGTGCAAGGAAGATCTTTGGATTACTACCAGCTGTCTGTACTGTGATCTGTTTATACTTCTCAACAATCACCTTAAATAAATTTCTCTAAACCTGAGACTCTCCATTTCTTTTAAGGTATTGTACACTCTCTGCTGAATTTTAGATTACATTGTTTTTTCCAGTAAGTTACTATGGAATGTAAAGTGGCTAGCAATATTAATAGAAGAGTTCAAAACAGTTGTCTTATCACTTTCTCCCAAACTTATGCACACTAGATATTTATTACAGATGTGATGAAATAAGTGAAATTTTATTTATCCTCGTATTGAAAAGTTCTCTTTTATTATGATTTAATAGTAGCATTTTAAAACTAATAAAAGAAAGTTCTTCACACAGCGTGTAGTCAACTTGTGGAACTCCTTGCCAGAGGAGGCTGTGAAGGCTAGGACTATAACAGAGTTTAAAAAGAAGCTAGATAATTGCATGGAGGTTAGGTCCATAAAAGGCTATTAGCCAGGGGATATAATTGGTGTCCCAGGCCTCTGTTTGTCAGAGGCTGGAGAGGGATGGCAGGAGACAAATGGCTTGATCGTTATACAGGACTATGTAGCACTTTAAAGACTAACAAGATGGTTTATTAGATGATGAGCTTTCATGTGCCAGACCCACTTCCTCAGATCAAATAGTGGAAGAAAATAGTCACAACCATATATACCAAAGGATACAATTTAAAAAAATTGAACACATATGAAAAGGACAAATCACATTTCAGAACAGAAGGGGGGGGGAGTGTGGAAAAGGTAAATAGCTCACAGACATTTACCTTTTCCACACTTCCCCCACCCCCCTTCTGTTCTGAAATGTGATTTGTCCTTTTCATATGTGTTCAATTTTTTTAAATTGTATCCTTTGGTATATATGGTTGTGACTATTTTCTTCCACTATTTGATCTGAGGAAGTGGGTCTGGCCCATGAAAGCTCATCATCTAATAAACCATCTTGTTAGTCTTTAAAGTGCTACATAGTCCTGTATTTTGTTTCAGCTACACCAGACTAACACGGCTACATTTCTATCACTATTCGGCTTGATCACTGTTTTTGGTCCACCCTCTCTGGGTCACCTGGTGCTGGCCACTGTCGGCAGACAGGATACTGGGCTAGATGGACCTTTGGTCTGACGCAGTATGGCCACTCTTATGTTCTTATCTGTCCCTGTAAAAAATAGATGACAGAGCAAAGCTCTTAGTGGAGTCTTTGGCTCTTCCCTTCCTGGATATAGAAACTTCTGGTGGGGTAAGGGTGTGATTTTTGTTATACTCTTTATTTTTGTCTTGTGGTAATGATTGTAAATGTCATTCTGGCTATGGTGGAAAAGTGTCATCAGAGAACAAGATATTCCTGGATTATAAGGCCTGAAGAAACCATTGTCTTAGGAATGTTACTTTTAAGTGACACAAACCTTAATGCATATGTAGTAAATGGTGTGCAGGTACTTGATACTAATACAGCTTTTTCACCTTCTGGTATCGGAACAGTTATACTAGTATAAAGCACCTTTATACCAATATAACTTCATTGACACTAGAGGGATTATACAACATAAACTGTCCTGTTATAAAGTCTCAGAGGGGTAGCACTAGCCTGTAACTTAAAAAAACGTAAACGATTGCTCTTGTAGCACCTTTATAATCTACACAGCAGGGCTAAAAGCTGAAGTTGCATAGCTTAAATTCAACATGTCAATTGCATAGTTTAAGTAGAAATAGATTATTCAGCTTTTGGCGCCGTCTATACAGCAGGAAGTCAAAGAAAGAACACTCTTTCTTCGATTGCCCTTATTCATGAAATGAGGATTACCATGAGTCAGAATAAGAAGTCCTCCATGTTGGCATTCTTTTGAAATAAAGGCTTGTAGTGTAGACGTGCGCGCGTGCACTACGTTATTTGGAATGATGTCAGTTATTCTGAAATAACACTGCTGTGTAGATGTACTAACAAAAAAATGAGATGGGAACAACCCACTCATCTGAAGAAGTAGTTTGTGGCCATAAAAGCTCATGTCCTGTTATAGTTAAAGGAATACAACTTCCTAGTGTCAGTCTTCCCACTCCCTTTTATCTCTTCGAAAAATAGCGATATCTTCCTTACAAGCGTTCTGTATTATACTCTATTCAATATGTGTACCAATTCTCTCTTTGTATCTATATTTGATGTCAATTTTAATTTGTGATGTGATGTATAGAAAGTTTACAATTGTATTTTGTGTGCCAGAGTTAAGGTTGTTGGCAGGAACTTGCACATTGCAGCATTTCAGGTGAATGGTATGTGTGAAGAGTAGGAACAGAACATTATATAAATTGTCTCTACTAATCACCTTTAAAATTTATTTAATGGTAACGTTGTACGGTGTAGTTGGGTTTTCCATAAGAATTTTTTATGAAGCCAGCAATCTGCACTTAAACTTAACACATTTTATGGGAGAATTTCTGTGCTTATTTTTAGAAGAAATAGTTAGCAGTCTTGAAAGTTTTTAACTATTTGGCATAGAAAATTACTTGAGTGCATAGTTTTCTTCAGTATGGATTCATGTAAAAGAAAACTATGCACCAGTTGAATAGTTCTTTACAACTTTTTCCAAACATCTGACATCAATTTTTCCAATCTTCTTCTACTTCAATAACTGGGCAGAGGCTAGGTAAACTGTCTTAGATTCAGCCAAGTTTGGGAAGACATAAGGATATTGCTCATAACACAACACCTAATCTTGCAAAGGTATCCATGTTTTGACTTCTGCACTTGCACAGAGCTCATTCACATCAGTGGATCTCTGAATAGAAACAAGTGGCTACCTTGGCAGATGCATTTGCAGGATTGGAGACTAAATCTGTGAAGTATTTTTTGTTATTGAAATATTAAGCTGTTCAGAGCTAGTTTCCTTGCATATATTCAAAGTGTCAAATAGCTAAATCGACTAAAGATTACTTCAGACTCTGTAGATATTTCCAGAGTGGAGAATCTAGATGGGCTGCCTCCCAAATGTTTTCGTAAATACTTTCTCTGCGGTCTTTTTTTAACATTAACAAAAGCAGTTCTGACAAATAACTTTTTATTTAAAAATATCTGTTTGTCATTTTATTTAGCTCCGCATTTACCTACTCATTTATGCCTCGTAAAAGGAGGTTTACCTACGCCGGAAAAAGCTCTCCCTTCTGCCGTTTTACTGTTGATTTACTTGTGCAAAAGCACATTTGAGGTGTGGACACTGTACGGGTTTTAGCGCAAAAACCTTGCAATGTAGAAGTAGCCTTATGATAGGCCAGGCTTGATAACAATTAAAGGCCACCTGAAGCAAAAGCTGATTGCTTCCCATTGCTTAAATAAACTTCCCCCAGGGTCAGAATCCTTTTTCCGCACCCACACATCCCAGTGAAAAAATAGCATGTTCAAGATGGATTGAAGTATCAGAGGGGTAGCCGTGTTAGTCTGAATCTGCAAAAGCGGCGAGGAGTCCTGTGCCACCTTATAGACTAACTGAAGTGTAGGAGCATAAGCTTTCGTGGGCAAAGACCCACTTCATCAGATGCATGCAATCTGATGCATATAAGTTGCCACAGGACTCTTCGCCGCTTTTGCAAGATGGATGCAGTACCAGGTGGCATGGTCACATGTCATTCTAGGACCAAGGTTTGGGCTTACAGACAAACGACTATTCACAATTTGTTGGTTTGAGTACTGAGTCATTGTTTCCTTTTGTATCAGTAATGGCCCTCATTAGCGCATTTAGAATTATAAACAAAGCCACACTTCATATACAAGAATGATACACAAAAGTGGGATCTACATATTCATAAGATTGTCAGCTTTACAATTACATGTTACATGGCGTGTTTTGCATAAAGCATTTTGAGTTATGCATATTCACAGGGCTCGCCAGCCGCGCTGTCCGGCAATCTGCACATGTGCAGATCATTCTGCGCATGCACAGATCGCCCAAACCCGGCTCTTCCGGGTTGCAAGTAGATTGTATTATATTTGTCGAGCCCTGCATATTCATATTTATAAGCCAACTTTCTTAATGCTGGGGGAGGTGCATGACAGTCATCATAATAAGGCTTGTGAACAGCACTCAGGAGAAAAGGTGAAACCAGAAACCATGATCACCTGGTTCCCCATCTCACCTGAAGGATATTCTTTGAAGAAGGATTCTGCCTTGCTCTATCGCTTGATGTAGGCAGATTTGACAAGACTGACAAAAATCTGCATTCTGAGATGCAGCCCCCCGCAACCGCATGCAAAAATACCAGGTTCAAGATGGATTCCAATACTAGGTGGCAGTTTGTATATCATTGCTTTATAGAAACCCAGTATTTTAAAATCATGATGCAGAACCCAAAATATGATATTTTAAAATTATGAGTTCTGCCTGTTTACCCTATTTCATCACCACCATGTCATTTGGGGGAAGCTCCCATCCCCAATTTTTATGCGGTCAACTTGGGGTCTAACTTCAACTTTAAATATATTCAAAACAGCAGTTTCCATGTTCACTGCAAAATAGGAAATTGAAGATGGTAGCCATTTTGGCTAAGGGCAAAATTTCAAATTGGAAGGAAAAAAATGTAAAATCCTTACAAAAATTGGCAGCATTGACTGAGTCCCAGATTACGCCTTATAGTTTTTCAGACCCCACACCCAAACCCTCTTCACTCTCCTCCCCCTGCCAAGATCCCACCTTCCTAGCTTGCTCTGACACCCTGCCCCAAGTCCTCTCCTGCACCCTTCCTCCTGGCCAGACACCCTGCCCCAAGTCGCTTCCTTTACCTTCCCTCTCTCCCAGAGACCCTGTCCCAAGACCCTCTTCTATCCTCCCTCTTGGCCAGACACATGACCTTATTTAGCATTTGTTTATTATTATTATTATCCTTTTTTGTGGTCTACATTTTCAGCTCCATGTACCAGACTGTTATTAGGGCAAATTTTCCATGGGGGCTGTTTTTTTTTTTTCTTCGACACAAAAATCCTTCTTATCCCTCTCCCTTCCCTTCCCTCCCCCCCTCCCCAATTAAAAAATTATTGTTCAGTGTTCCTCAGTCTTAAAAAGTTTAAGAAACACTGCTTTACAGAAACCGTGTTGACTTTTGCCCAACAAATTATGTTCTTCTATGTATCTGACAATTTTATTCTTTACTACTGTTTCAACTAATTTGCCTGGTACTGACATACCATAATTAAGACATGGCACCGGGTTCACATTACATTTATTTAACTTAGATTTTTCTCTTAAATGAAATTGTGCCCCATAATATATTTCCACTAGCTTTATTAAATTCAGAAATGCCATTGTATATAAATAAGAACAGTATCTGTAGTTACTTAGGATCAAAATATAAATGTGAGAATAAATTGCATGAAATATAATGTATAAAGTGATCAAGAAGGCGCTTTTCTTACTATAAAATATTGCAAAATTAGGTCCAGTTGTTGTGTGGGTTTGCACCTTTCTTGGAAGCTTTTTACATAAACCAGTAACAGACACCTGATTAATTGAACCACTCATGGCTTTGATAGGTTAGTTCTAAATTGACCATCCTGTTCCCAATTGCCAAAGAGTATTCGTTTTATTTTTTCAGTTTAATGACTCGTATCAGAACTACCTTCAGCACCCAGATTCTATCTTCTGGTGAGCTTTCCCCCACTTTCCTGATTACTGTATTTGGGAAGGGGACAATATAGATAATATTTGTTTTGCGTGGACACTCCTCAACCATCTTCCTCGCTGACCTGCAGAGTGAAGTGGTCATTATGGAAACCTGAACAGGTCTGAGCTATTGCCCATTCAAAATGGAATAAAAATTCAGACTTTGATCAATAGGCCAGAATAGAACTCTCCATTATTAGGCAGTCAGAGATGCACCTGTTGTAACTTTCAGGTCGTACCTATATTGACTAGGCTGCCTGATCAGACTTTGAATAGGAATCCTTACAAAATAATCGAACAGAGCAGTCCATGGCTACTAAAGAAGGTTACATCAATTATTTCAATTCACGAATATTTCCATGAGCTAGAAACTGCAGTGGTGGTTTTCATCTGAATAAAGTCCAGAATACAGTGAACTTGATACTTGTGAACATTCATCACAAAGGTTTGGGGAGTGCAGACAGTGGACGGTAAGGGCTGAGTGGGCTATCAGTGTATAGGAGAGGAGTTATAGGTGTCTGATGGGGAAGCAAGGCTATTGGGGAAGGAGGAGATACATTTTTGCCCAGTACACTATTGCAGTTTTTGCATAAATTCAGGGATGTACAAGAGATAATACAGATAAATTCTGGTTGCTATCAATGAGAAGAGTAGCAGTGTATGTGATTATTTAGAGGACAGGAAACTGCTTTGGTCCACTGTCAGGGTTCTGCTCCCTCAATCCTCAAGGTTGTTGGGAATCGTTTTAGGTCCTAGGGCAATTTAAACCACTCTAGAGATTGCTCTTGGACACTTCCTTTCCCCGCAGTAACACAGGTCCCATTGTTCCCTTTTCTGCCCTGACAATCTGCCCATTTGATGGGTGGCTGGCATAAGGGAGTGCTGTACAATCAATATAGCTGCATAAATGGCCAGGAAGCTCCTTTAATAGGGCATATGAGAATTCTTTTGAGTAGGGAATATGACTGGTATAGAAGCAATCACAATGGCCTCAAAGAATCTAGAAACAGATGCTGAAAAGCTGGTCACTACAGTTCCTAGCTTGCACAGTCCACCATATCAAACTGTAAAAAGCAAAGAAATCAGCAGTTAAATCACTTGCTGTCTCAGCTACAATTCCACTCATTTCCCCTTCTCTGCTTTAACTCTTTCTCTTCCAATCATTGCTCATATGTCTTCAGTCTGTGTTGAACAACCAGCATGCAGCCACGTACACTAACGATCACACAATGCATATTTATATTTTGTAATGAAAACTAATACTAACATTGATCCAGTAATTTGACCTATGCCATCAAATGCCGGCAATGCCCCAATGCTATATGTATTGGACAAACTGGACAGTCCCTACGGGAAAGAATCAATGGACACTGTCTGTAAAGGGAACATACAGAAACGTATTGGGAAACACTTCAATCTACCTGATCACACTTTAAAAGATCTCCAAGTGGCTGTCTTGTTACAGACCAATTCTGCAAGCCAAATACACAGAGAAGGGTTGGAATTACAATCCATCCATGAATTTAATTCTCATACCTATGGCCTCAATCGAGATAATGGATGGCTGGGACATTATCAACAAAACAAACAATGAAGGTGCCAACAGCTCTTTGTCTTTGTAGATCAGGCATGTCAAACTCAAAGCCTATTGAGGGCCACACAAATGAAAACCGATAGTTTTCAGGGTCACCAATTACTTCTATGAAAAAGTCGTAATTATTATTATAGATTATATTTTAGGTATACTGTGTAATATTTTTTCAGGTCTTGTTTGAATATAATACAATAATTTGATGTGTAAACTTGCTATTTTTAAATACCAATTTAAGGTACTTTTTAATTATTTTTTTTAAATGATACAAAACTTGTTTTGTTGAAATAAAAACAAGTATAGACCAAAACAATAAGGGAGAAACTTGTATTTCAGAATAATTACTTCAGCCTGGCAAACAATAGCCTTTGAATTTTCTTTAAAGAAGCACAGTGTAAACCAGGTACATGCTGATTCTTTTTTTGCCCTGGAATTTAAAGATGACATCTGTGCTGGCTGCCTTATTCTGCATCCATACCCTCCTCCCCTCCTGCTTTAAGTATATATTTGTCCCCAGAAGGATTACCAAAATGAATCAAGTGGCTTGCAAAGCTGGCCTTTATGCTTTGGATTTCTTAAACTTTGCACTTTCAAAAGTACATGTAATATTCTTACACAGATAATCCATGAAAGACTAACAAGTTAATTGCCCTTTGGCTGACTGAAGTACAAGTGCTTATTTATCGGCAATATTGGTATACCCCTGTTATCCTTGGCTGGCTGGTGGTACTTAGATAGAAAACTGGATAATTTCCTTTTCCTTTTTTATCTTTAAAGCAGGTGTTACTTGAACCAAATGGGTATCCTTCAGAAATTGGAAACCCATCCTAAATTAAGTCTATAGAAAAGAAAACAAAAGAAGGATAGATAAAATGTAAGATACATATCAGGTGTGCAAAGTGGGAATTGATGCGCAAACAGCCAAAACATGACAAAAAATTGATAAAAGGAAACTTTTTTTACCCAATTCATCTGTGGAACTCACTGCCATTAAATAGCAGTGAGGTCAAAAGTTTGTAAGATTTTTAAAAGAATGAAGGCTTATTGATAATGAAAACATCTAAAATACCATAGGTAAGATAAAAAACAGATTAAAACCCATTCATGTTTCAGGTTATAAGCAAGCCACAAACTGATGGCAGTGAAGAAGAAACATTCCCTATTCGGCAATAACTGTCCACTGTAGTTTCTTGTGGACATGTGCAAGCACACTCACACCCCATTTTATGACACATCTTATATTGGCCACTTTTGTACCTACAATACTGGACTAGACTAGAGGGTCCCATTGGCTGATTTGTCAAAGCCTACATTCCAAGGAAATCATATGACAAATATTAACACAGTACAGTTAGGTACTTAAAACTCAGGACATATGAAAATTAAACTGGGAACCACAAATCAGCCGTGTGTGTGTGTGTGTGTGTGTGTGTGTGTGTGTGTGTGTGTGTGTGTGTGTGTGTGTGTGTGTGTGTGTGTGTGTGTGTGTGTGTATTGCAGTACTCTTGATTCCATTCCATTTGGTGGAAAAAACTGTATGCTATCATATTATTTGAAAAACAGTATGTTACACCATGCAATTAACACTGAATTGTATTCTTGTACAAGGGGAAGAGCTAAAGGGCTGTGGTCCAGAGCCAGGCACCCCTCAGCCCTAATGCCTCCCCCAGAGCCAGGAACTTTCAAACAACCCCAACCTAATGCCCCTCCCTCCCCCAGAGCCAGGCACCCTCAACCTAATGCTTCCCCCCACAAGAGCCAGGCACTCCCAGCCCCCAACCTAATGCTTCCCCCCTCCCCCAGAGCCAGGCACCCCTCAGCCATCCCCAACCTAATGCCTCCCCAGAGCCAGGCACTCCCAGCGCTCCCCCTTCCCCCCCACACACACTTAATGCCTGGGTCCCAGAGCTGCTGCTAGTGCCACACACTTCTTCCTAAGGAGCTGGGGCAGTGTGAATAGAGCAGCCATCTGTGATCAGGTGCTTGATGCCTGTGCAGAGAGGCCCAGCCGGCTGTGAGCACGTGCTGGAGTGCCGAGCGCAGAGCGGACCGACCGGCTGTGAGCAGTCGTTGCGGCGCAGAGCGGCCAGCTGGCCATGATCTGCACTCGGCCACGTGGTCCGAGCGGCCAGCAGGCCACACTTCATTCTTTTATAAAATGTGATGGGCCACAAAAAACTTCAGTCGGGTCTGTTTGACATGCCTGGTGTAGATTCTTGTGTTAGTACTCTTCCTCTCTAATTGCTATCCTATGATCCTTATTGGCTTCTTTTAACAATCCAATTTTTAGGTGCTTATAGATTAGCAGTTTTGCCCATTTGGTTTTCCCTTTGGGTACGTCTAAACTACATCCCTCTTTTGAAAAAGGGATGTAAATTAGACATATCAAAATTGCAAATGAAGCCGGGATTTGAATTTCCTGTGCTTCATTTGCATAATCGCATCACAGTGTTCTTTCGAAAAACACTATTTCAAAAGTGAAACTGCGGTCTAGATGCAGTTCTTTAGAAAAGAAAACCCTTTTTGAAAGATCCTGTACTCCTCAAAAAATGATGTTTACAGGATCTTTCAAAAAAGGCTTTTCTTTTTGAAAGAATTGCATCTAGACCACAGTTTCACTTTCAAAATAGCATTTTTCGAAAGAATGCCATGATGCAATTATGCAAATGAAGAATGGGAAATTCAAATCCCAGCTTCATTTGCAATTTCAATATCTCTAATTTATATCCCTTTTTTGAAAGAGGGATGTAGTGTAGACATAGCCTTTGATATTTGCCCTCTGCTTCTTGCTTCCTGCCCTTTTCCATTTTTTCCCCTCCCCTTCCCCTCCTCCCTTTTCCCCTATTTATTTTGGGCCTGGACATCCTAAACTCAAAAATCCCACCATCTGAAGAAGTGGGCTATACCCACGAAAGCTCATGATACCATCTACATGTTTTGTTAGTCTATAAAGTGCTACCAGACTATTTGTTGTTTTTTAAATTGATCACTTTAATGTAACTTTTCCTAACACTATAGGAAAATATATTGTAGCCAACATTCTAGTTTGACACATTATCTCAGTTATACATCAATACAACATACAAAACTACCCAGAATGTAATTTATGAAAGTAAAAAATACAGTTAAATTCATAATGCGAACACTGGAACACATAACCAGTTAATATAGTTTGAAGCTGCATATTGCTCTCTGAAGAGAAGCTGGAGAGATGGGGGTTGTGTGAGTGGTTGAAGAGAAGCTGGAGAGATGGGGGTTGTGTGAGTGGTAGAAGTGAAGTACTGGAGGAGTTGGAACCATTGGCTGATGTGCAGATGAAGTGTTAAATTACTTATCTGCTTGTTTACTTACTTTTTTGTAGCTTGCATTGATAGGAGACATTATCTAGAGACTCAATGTTGATGACTTTCTCCTGTGGGAAAATATCTTGGGCATTTACATAGCACCAATAACCATAATATGTAGATGTTGATCTTAATTTACTTTTAAAATCTCACATAAAAACTGTTAAATTTATATGCAGATGATGCAAGACTATAATTTAAAAGAATGTGACTGAAATATAAAACATTTCCTTCAGCTAAATATTTTAACTAATATTGAAAATGTCTTATCTGTTCATAGTGGAAGCCACGTTGTGATTAACTTTTTTCACTATAAGAGCTTAGTTAACTAGGTAGTGACTAGCATTCTAATTTATAATTTTGGGTAGCTATATTTGGTCTGTTCTATCTTTGATTTACACATCTGTCAGACTGCTGGAGGTTTTTATTGTAATCTCGGTTTACAGATCAATGTATCTCACCAGTTTTTCTTCTGAAAGCTAATGATTTTCGGCTAGATCAATAATAAATCAGATCCGGGTAGCAGTCATTTCCCCCAGGAACATGAATGCATTTGATCTCTCTCGTCTTCTTCCAACACTGTAGCTCTCCCAACATGCAGAGGTCAGTTGCCGTATGTGGAAAAGACTTCAATCCCCATAGTTCCTTGGGTGAGCATGCGCCATAAGCTTCCAGTTGTCAAAGTGCTCTTGCCAGAACGGTTGCCTATGTGTTATTGCAAACCCGAAAGAAGAAAATAAATACTGTCATTGTATTGCTCTTTAAATACAGAACACTCAAAGATAACTGTTCTTAAGAATTTCTGCGTTGACTGCTTGGGTTACTGCATACGAACGGAGGTGGTATGGTTATGGGGATATAGATTTCCTGTACTGGACTGTAATTTGCACAAATACTTATACCAGCAAATAATCAAGAGGCACCGCATATTAGCCCAACATTAGACATTGGCTGGCCCGTCTATCGAAGTCATTTATTATCCAGTGTTCCTCCATTCAGACTGGCTTCATTCATTAAAGGTAGGTCTTGACCTTGACAAGAAGGTTGAATTTGTGCTCAAATTTTACCTTTAAGGAGTAATGGGAAACGGATGTGGATTACTATCCTCTAGAGAAAGTTAATATACAAATAACTAAGTCAAGATATGTATCTGAAACAACTGCTGTGGAGGCCACTGTACAATTACTTGGCGAGTTAGTAAGTTAGCCAATAAAGTACACTTTATTGAAGGCAGGATTGTATTTCTTTCTTTCTTTTTTTTTTTTTAATAAACATAACTTTCTAAATGGGCGCTTCAAAAAAAGGAAGGAAGTATTATAACGGTTATCCTTTTTTCTCTTATGGAATCGCCAGCAATTTTTTTTGTAGATCTAACAGCTATGGTGACTTTGATAGAAACGAAGCTAAATGGAAAGCGACACGAAGCCTGGGATATTGTGGCTTGCTGCAGTACGGCTTTAAACTGTCTCGAAAGGTTTTCTGCACCCCCACCAGCAGCAGCAGAGCTGCGTGATACAGATGCAATAGTTTACTCCTTTCTTCCTAGGAACTTGGCTTAATGCTGTCCCACTATATGGACTGTTAGTCATAATTGTTAGACTTATTCATTTGAATAGAGAAAAATAAACATAAAACGTAACGTAACTGGTAGCAGAACCTGTTCTGTCAGTATCTCTGAAGCAAAAGTGTGTGTACGTATATATATCGTGGGAATAAAATATACAGTTTGAATCAGATGGAGACAACTAACATTTAAATAATCATTGTAAAGTGCAATCTTAAACGAAAGACATAGATCATGTAAAAACAGCTAATATGAGAAATTAAACTTTGTCTTCACGCTCCTTGATGCTCTTCCCAACCAGCTGTTTAATTGGCATCACATTTATTTTGCTGCAATTAAATGGTAATCTAAAAGTCAAGTGATTTTTAGAAATATAAAAGCCATATGGTTAGAACATTCTTGTAAAATATGATTAGTTGTTTAGCGAATGCCTACCTTTATTAATATCACCACTTGATTAAAGTTAATAATAAATTAATAGGCTTATTTAAAATATTGTCACGAACTTTGTGTGTGTTTCTTTAATTGTATATACGTCTGCGAAATTGGGACCTATGATAGTTTCTTGCAGAGGTCGAGGAGTGTGATTATTTTAAAATAACAATATTGTATTGCTTGACCTGGCAAGTCTAGGTATAATAGGTATAGAAAGGACTTACTCACGCTACATATATTTAATTTAATGATATTTTCCTTTGTTTATATTTAGTGATTTACTTGTAAATTGCATTTCTAATCATTCAGTCCCTTTTCATATGGAGGAAAGGTGTTTTTAAATGTTCGTGTATATTTAATGTATACATTACATATTTTGAATCGCCCCACTTTTTATTTTGTCTTGAAAGGAACAGAGACTTTAATATTTAAAACACTAACTCCAAGATCTGTTTATAATTTTGACCTCGGATCTTAGAAGCATTCTATTCTGCTGATGATTTCCCATATATAACTCTGGTTGTAGTGAGTCCATCAGAGATAGGCAAGAAAGGGATTGTCCTAAAAAGCAAACCCTGTTTTATAAAGAATAACTCCGAAGAGAAAAATCTTCAGGTCATCAGAGGCAAATATAACCTTGTTTTGTATTTCAATTAGAGTTAATGCTTATGCATCTGACTAAACAGTAAGCTGTCAGAAAAGAAAAAGGCCAGTAAATGATTGAGCAGCTAAGAATCTCTTCCATTATCAGCTCAAGATTCTGAGCATGTTTCCGTGGTGTTAAATGGAATAATTGAAAACTTGTTCGTTAATTAAGGGAAATAGGCATCCTGCTCCTTTAAAAGGTCTCTTCGTGTGATAGGGGGTGGGGGAGAGTAAAGGCTGGTGTCTTTTTAACCTTGCTGAAGGACGCAGCAGTATTTATTGACGTATGCAAATAACTGGGGGGGAGGAGGAGGAGGAGGAGGAGGAGGGTGCTTGGAAAAACAGGAACCAGAATCAGTTTCTCATTGCAGGGTGAGAGCTCTGAGTTCCGGTGTAAGAGAAAAGAGACGTGGCGAAATTGCTGTATATCTCTGCCCTATAAGCCCATCTCTCATTTAGATTGAAAGGAACCAAGGCATCAAAAAGGGTGAAGCCTCTTAAAATATATTTGAAGGCAATTTAGCACGATCACATTGATTAAACATTTCATACTCCTAAATGGGGGAGGAAGGGGAATTACGGATTCGCCTTGCAACTAGCAATGGCACGGGATTTTAGCAAGCGAAATGCCAAAGCAGTCCGGCTAGTGGTATGAATGAGAATAATAACCTGTCTTTGTGTTTTCCCCTCACTGTTTCAGCTGCACAAATCATGCAGGATGATTTACTGATGGACAAAAGCAAAGCCCAGCCCCAGCAGCAGCAGCGGCAGCAGCAGCAGCAAGATCCAAACGCAGCAGAAGCCCCTTCTACACCCATCTCATCAGAGACGTCTAAATCGGAGGACAGCAGCCCAGTGACTAGTATCGGCACAGCGACTCCTGTCCAAAATAGCAAGGAGAAGATGCAGATGGAGTCCCCCATCTTGCCTGGCTTGAGTTTTCACCAGCCTCAGCAGGAACCTACACCCGGCACCTCCTTGTCTCCGTCTTTCGGCAGCACCTGGTCTACAGGGACCACAAACACAGTGGATGATAGCTTTTTCCAAGGGATTACCCCAGTCAATGGCACAATGCTTTTCCAGAATTTCCCTCATCATGTCAACCCTGTGTTTGGTGGCACTTTCTCTCCCCAGATTGGCCTAGCTCAGACTCAGCACCACCACCATCAGCAGCAGCAAGCCCAACAGCAGCAACAGCAGCAACGGAGGTCACCTGTAAGCCCCAACCAGGCACCTTTTGCCCAGAGAAATGCTGCTTACAGCCATCAGCCCATTATGACCAGCAAACCGTCTTCCTCCTCTGCCTCTTCCTCTTCCTCCTCCAGCTGGAATAATCACCAAAATGCAGCCTGGAGTACACCTTCCAACCCATGGGGTGGGTTGCAAGCTGGCAGGGACCCTCGAAGGGCAGTAGGAGTTGGGGTTGGCGTAGGAGTGGGAGTTGGGGTACCCTCCCCTCTCAATCCTATTTCACCACTCAAAAAACCTTTCTCCAGCAATGTCATTGCCCCTCCGAAGTTCCCACGGGCTCCACCCTTAACCCCCAAATCCTGGATGGAGGACAATGCTTTCAGGACGGACAATGGCAACAGTCTGTTGCCTTTTCAGGTAATGTCTTAATGCACCTTTAGCACTGGTGACAGATATCTCAATGTTTTGTTTAAGGTGCAATGCACCAACATCTCATCTAGAAGGCAACATATCATTTTCACCTTTTTCATAGCTCATGAATATTTACCTCTTCTGAAATTGTACTGGCTGTTCTCAGAAATTGCACACCTAGATCCAAAATACTGAATATGGACAAATAGCCCTCTTTTTCTTCTATTTTAACTTCTTAAAATTACTACGTGGGATTTTAATATTAGAAAGCTAGTTGCTTTCAGGGTATATAGTTCCTTTAGACTTTATATTCCATTCCAGTGGATGATCAATGCATGTATTTAATTTATACAGTATTTGCAAAAATCCTGTATGATGTTACATGGTGAGGAATATAGGTCCATTAATGTGTATAGCAGCTGGCTTCAGATTTCTAAGTGGAAGACTAATTTTAAACATAGATGCTTCTGAACCTGATATGCAGCTGATTATTTGTTGACTATTAAAGAGGTTAATATTGTTTATTGTTGAGATGTGGTTTCAGAAGGATAGTATTTACATAATGTATACAAATCAAATGTTGAAACTTACCAAATATATCAGAAAACCTACACCCTGTATTACACATCTAGAGGCAGTGTAGGTGTGTAGGGAAACAGTGTCATATCTGTTCTTTTCTAATAAGGAGATGTCTAATCAAATTGACATGATTTAGAAAAGGTAGGACAGTATTTATTATTTTGTAAAATAAACCATGTTATGTGGTTCAGTATATTTGCAGAAAAAAGAGACAATAGGACACGACCTTCAGAGCCATATTGCAATGGAGTCTATTTACTAGCTACATAGCTCTGAAATATTTAAAGCTGCAGTGTCCTTTACCAATTTGGTGTCTTGGATGACAAGGTGGATAAATTACAGCTGAAACTGAGGGAAATAGCTCTGCAATTTTAATATAGAGTGAGGCTTGTTTTGGTATTTAAATGCCTTGTTAAAAGTGAAATAAATTCGGATTGGCACTCTCCCTTGTGTCTATCTGTATGAGATGAAAAGAATCCTCCTCTGCCACTTATCATTTCCATTCTTAGGTCAGTTGGGCAGCTTCTGTTTTGCAGTATTAAGTATATGTATGTTTTTGCTTTAGAGAGGATGTCTCTCAGAAGCTACAAACTGTTATATACCAGTAATGTATTAATAAGAATGATGTTTAGATATTTTGTTTGAAGCCTAGAAAATAAGTTTAAAAAAAAAACCCAAACTGATTAGCTGCAAGGGGTACTACTAGTCTAAGGAATAAGCATTCCTTTGCACTTTCTGCCATTCAAATAGGGATGTTAAAGTGAGCCTTGAGACTTCATTTTGCTGCTTCATTCTGTTTAAAGGGAGAGTTGCTCATTTCTTATTGGCTGCCCTTAGTGGAGGAGGAACAGGTTTTATTGAGCTGCTGGTCACTGCATCAAAGAGTAAGCAACTCTTGAGACATTCTTTTCCCTGCTGAAGCTGTTGTATTACCATATTCTTAACAACATAAAATGTTAATTGATGTTTAACTAGCTTTCACTGTTCCTAAAGGTGACTAGTAGCTACATCCAAACTGAAACCAATATTTAAATTAACTAAAAATAAGGTTTTACAAAATCTAACATGAATGGCACTATTTCTGAGGTTTTAGTTAATTCTAATGGGAAGTATCTTTTATAAAAATACATTCTCCTATAGTATTTGCATCTCAGACATACACAGTATTGCACTAGTGCAGGAGTACCAAAAGTGAAAATTACTACAAAATATCATACATTAAATGGATTAGCTTTTTATTCAAAAACAGGGAGCAGACAACATATATAGTGAAAAGTTAACTGGATCTTTAACTTTGAGTTTTGAAAGTCTGGGTGTTAATTCTTACATGGATGATAATATTATTATTTTTTCAGCATGAATTTTAATCTATTAGTGGCCTATTAATCGAAACACAATTGTGCCACTGACTACTTTTATGGCCAGGTGAAATACCAACCTCGTGGTTTATTCCCTAGGTGTCACAATAATATTTCATAACACACAATCTTGAATTTTGCTTGAGGCAGTCCCCTGGATTAAGAATTATTACTCCTGTCTCTGAGTAGTTTTTCATTTGCTGGAGAAGGAATCTTATAACCATCATATGGATTATAGACAAATGGATAATTATCTGGTTTTTATATTTGCTTAATTTAATTTCCTTTTTTTAGTATGACAATTTATTTTAATGTCTGTTGCCTGGTATTTTTCTTGGAAGAGTTGGGTAATATTTTGGCACCTTAAGGTTTTTTTTCATCAGCACCATCAAATAATTCTGGCAGGTTAATCGGGCCATTAACTTTAATTACTTTGGGTTTTTTGTTTACAACAGTATTTTCCTGTACTCTATCAATATGTTAGTGTATTAGCTAGCTACTTACTGGCACCATCTCATTCAATTTCCCCATGTTAAAAATTTTTAAACTGTAATTACATGTTAATTACTTTTGTATTAGTCTCAGACTATTAAACACCTTTAAAAGACTAATGTGTCCTGAAGAACAGATAGGTAAAAAGCTATTTATTTATTGTTTCAATTATCACTGACATTTTCCATAATGTTTAATTTAATCTTGGAACAAGTATTTTCCTTCCATTTAAAAAAAAATCATAACTAAGTTGGGAAACCCTTGCTGTAATCAGGGCTTGTATTTTATTCTAAATCTTCTTTATGATGATGTTTGAAGGCAAAACTATATTGGCTTGTATTGTATGAGAGGAGAATGTTTGGTAGGGAAATTTATTTCAAGTTCTAATCTAATAGAACACATAAAGCATGTTTTAAACACTGATATTTGCCTGGCAACTTATTGTTTGAGTCACATTGTATCTTGCACTTCACAAACATTATGAACAAGATCACTGGTCTAAGGAACTCAGTTTTCTTCAGACTACTTAGCAGTGCTGAAGAACTAAAGTCAAAGGAATTCTGGCAACATGTGAGTTGACTAGTTGTGAGAAACAAGGAAAAAATGCTTTGAAAAACAAGGTATACTTGTCAAGGAAGACTGTTCCTATTATAAGGAACTTGGTTATAAATAAAATAAAGGTGAAAAGCTGAAAGCAGAAGCAAACAAAAGGGACAGTTGAAACAAGGCTGGGTAGAACCCGGGAAATAAGATGAGAGAGTAAGAGAAAATGTGTACATGGGGGTGAGGTCAGATCTATAGAGCCTACAAAGAGTCAATGGGGAACTATATGCTGACGACGAAGGGATTCAAAGAGGTGGGAGCTGATGAGGCAACAGAAGAAGACTATTGTCAGAATACTTGTAGATAGAAAGGTAGCTGTGTTAGTCTGGGGTAGCTGAAGCAAAATGCAGGACAATGTAGCACTTTAAAGACTAACAAGATGGTTTATTAGATGATGAGCTTTCGTGGGCCAGACCCACTTCCTCAGATCAAACAGTGGAAGAAAATAGTCACAACCATATATACCAAAGGATACAATTAAAAAAAATGAATACATATGAAAAGGACAAATCACATTTCAGAACAGGAGGGGGATGCGGGGGGGAGGGGGGAGGAGGGAAGGTAAGTGTCTGTGAATTGATGATATTAGAGGTGGGGAGAGTGGGACGTCTGTGAGCTAATGGTATTAGAGGTGATAATTGGGGAAGCTATCTTGGTAATGGGTAAGATAGTTTGCGCATTTGTTCATTCCTTCCCGGAGAGTGTCATCTAATAAACCATCTTGTTAGTCTTTAAAGTGCTACATTGTCCTGCATTTTGTGTCAGAATACTTGATAGTATAACTTTAACAAATAGGTGGAAGAGTCATTCCTTAGAAGTAGAGTAGTTTTACCATACAGAATATTCTGCTGATCCTGCTGCTTTCCTCATTGTGCTTTTGATTCATGTAAAATATATAACTACAAGTTACATTATGAATATATGTATAACAATTTGCTTCTGCTTTTTGTGTATATGTATACAAATACAAAAGCATCAAATTGACCAAAAACTGAGAGAGAAACCCAGCTTATCTTACAGATTCCTACTAGTGATATATTTAAAATATACTAGTGATATATTTACAGTATGATAGGGGCTAATTTGGCTACGACAAATCGGGAAAGAGATCTTGGAGTTTATCGTAGATAGTTCTCTGAAAACTTCCACACAGTGTGCAGCGGAGGTCAAAAAGGCAAATAGGATGTTAGGAATTATTAAGAAAGGGATAGAAAATAAAACACAGAATAACTTACTGACCCTGTATAAAACTGTGGTACGCCCACATCTTGAATACTGTGTACAGATGTGGTCTCCTCACCTCAAAAAAGATACTTTGGCCTTGGAAAGGGTTCAGAAAAGGACTACTAAAATGATAGGGGTTTGGAACGGGTCCCATATGAAGAGATGCTAAAGCGACTGGGACTTTTCAGTTTAGAAAAGAGGAGACTAAGCGGGGGTATGATAGAGGTATATAAAATCATGAATGGAATAGAGAGGGTAAATAAAGAAAACTTATTTATTAGTTCCCATAATAGAAGAAATAGAAGACACCAAATTAAATTAATGGGTAGCAGGTTTAAAACTAATAAAAGAAAGTTCTTCTTCACACAGCGCATGGTCAACCTGTGGAACTCCTTTCCAGAGGAGGCTGTGAAGGCTAGGACTATAACAGAGTTTAAAGAGAAGCTAGATAATTTCATGGAGGTTAGGTCCGTAAAAGGCTATTAGCCTTGCCTGGGGATAGAAATGGTGTCCCTGGCCTCTGTTTGTCAGAGGCTGCAGATGAATGGCACAAGACAAATTGCTTGATCATTGTCTTTGGTCCACCCCCTCCGGGGTACCTGGTGTTGGCCACTGTTGGCAGACAGGCTACTGGGCTAGATGCACCTTTGGTCTGACCCAGTACGGTCATTCTTATGTTCTTAAAAGAATGTCAACAGGGTATTATCCTTTTTATATTTGATTTTAAAATACTGTCTTAAGACTGATGTGGATTATTGCTAGAAGAAAGAGACTGATATAATTATTTACATTGGGATTCATGGTCAGTTAAGTAAGGCAATAGGGAGTTTTTCCACTGTGTTTAATGGGAATTCGATTGGACCCCTACAAATTTGCTAGTTAGAAAATAATCTTCACTTTTGGCAAATGATATTTAATATTAAAGTGGATGGGGTTAGTAGTGAAGTACTTTAGTAGGTGCAATTATTCTGACATGTGTTGTGCTGTCTTTGCTTACCGAAGGCATAGATGCTATATCATGGTTAAAATTCCAGCATAATAACTTTTCTACCTGCTGATTATGGGACTGCTTTTTAAGAGGCTGCAATCAATCTTTTTACATGTATAAGGTACTTCATGTCTTAATGATTGGTAGCTTTTTGAACTACAGTTACCTTGCTATTAATGTATATCCATAAAATACAATGACGTATAGGATAGTTTTGTCTTCATGTCCTACAAGAGGTGGGCAATAATTTTTGACAGAGGGCCACTCCCGAGATTTTTGGAATGTGGTCGAGGTCCGCACACTTTCATGGTGTTAATGGAGGAAATGTGGGGCGTCTGGGATGGAGGTTGAGTGCAGAAGGGAGCTTGGGGTAAAGGATTGGGGTACAGGAGGGAGAATGGAGTCTGAGGGAGTTTGGATGAAGAAGGTGGTTGTGACCTAGGGCAGGCAACTGGGGTGCAGGGTTTTGGGATGTTACCTAGAGTAGGGAGGGATTGATCTCAGGCAGGAGATGGGGTGCCAGATATGAGAAGAGGGTATTGGGTGCATGTGGAGTAGCGGGGCAGGGGGTTGGAGAAGGGAGAGGTTGAGGTGCCAGAGGCTGGTTCTTGCCAAGAGACTTACTAGCCTGCTTGCCTACAGACCTAAAGGCTTGCAGAGCTTAAAATGTTTCTGCCTAATCAGCCAGGTGCTTGAGTGAGGGTGTGTCTAGACTACAGGGTTTTGTTGACAAAAGTGGACTTTCTACGAGGAATAACGCCTTTTGTTGACAGAGTTCTGTCGATAGAAAGTGTTATGGAGTCTACACTGTCAGGTCGACAAAGCGGCTTGCTTTGTTGACAGAACTGGATGTAGTCTAGATGCTCTTTGTCGACAGAAGCTTTGTCGACAGTATTTGTTGACAAAACTTCTGTTGACAAAAGCCTGTAGTCTAGACATACCCTGAGTGAGCTAGAGGGCTGTGCTTTGTGGCTGCCTGTTATTCAAACAGACAGCTCCCATTGGCCAGTGTTTATCCAGAAACTGGCTAATGGGATTGTGCTAGGGGTGGGAGCAGCATTTGAATCTTTTTCCCCTCCCCTCCAGACTCAGAGAAAGCGCCCCGCAGCCACGTTTCTGAGCTGTGTGTGGGGCAAGCAGGGGAGCCTGCCTGGGGCTCGCCGCTGACTCTGCAGGCCAGATCCAGTGGCTTGGCATTGCTAACTAAACTCTACTAGCTTAAAAATAAGAAAACATTTTAGCTGATGTTCCAACCTTTTTCATGAAGTTATGAATAAGTTATTTCACTGTCATAGTACAGAAACTGTTTCTTGCTTGGTATTACAGTAACTTAAACAGGTCATCATATAGAAAAAGATGGATGAGTGGCAGTGAGAGTTCCTGTTGAGTAATGTTTCATGTCTCCAAATCTCTAATATGGAATTAATTCCATACGATTTGCTAAAGCTTATTTGTTAAAACTGAAACATTAATTAGAGGAATAACTTTTTAAAATCAAAGAAAAAAGGAAAGGGATTTTGTCTTTTCTACAGTATCAGCAGTCACTGTGCCACTGTACATCAATGCAACCTGTTATGAGCCCTCTTGAATATAGATCTTTTTTTTCATTTAAACAATATTTAGATAATTATAACATTCCTATTTATTTGAAATAAAATTGTGCACAGCATTCAGCATTTAAAAACACAGATGATCAAGGTGTTTTTTTCAATGTTAATATAATCAGATGTAACAAATATTTGTTTGACGTTTTTCAATCCTAAATTCAATCTGCTGTAGATGGGAAATGTATCTATTATAAAAATTATCCATTTTTTGACCTAACTCTCATATTTCTATGTTTTTAGTTAATAAGTGATAGATGCAATGATGTTCAATGAAATATAGCACATTCCTGAGAGATTTGAGATGGGTTTTCAGACTCTTTTTTTTGCGGGGGGGGGGGAGGGTTATATGGATCCATTAGTACTTTATTAAATGGAAATGTATGGGCAGTTGGATTTCTAGCTACATAAAAACAAAGAATGTGCAACTTCTTGAAACACTGAAGGAGCATTTAGTGGTTGTAGAAGTAATACAATCCCCTTTATCTCTTGGATGGGTTAGATACTTACATACACAAGTTATTTATGTACACGGCGAGTATCGTAATTAGAAATATTAAAATGTGATCCTTTTTTATCATCCTGATGATCTTTTCAGTTCAACATGTAAAGCTACTGTACTATTTGTAGACAGCGGCTTCAGAAATTATGAATGGTCTTATCTTGTTTGGGGCAGATAATTAATTTGATTGTACAGGCAGTCCCCGGGTTATATGGATCCGACTTACATCGGATCCCTACTTACAAATGGGGTGAGGCAACCCCGCACTAGCTGCTACCCCACAGCAGGCCAGGGAGATGCAAAGCTAGCGCCCCCCCCCCCCCCTCCAGCAGACCAGGGAGACGCGGAGCGGCTCCCCCCCCCCCCAACAGACCAGGGAGACGCGGAGCGGTTTTTCTCAGCAGACACCTCAGCTTGAGAATAAAGGACTGAGGGAAGTGAGGTGTGGGAGAATAAAACTGAGCTCTGGAGAAATGTTTGGCTAGAGTTTCCCCTACAATATGTACCAGTTCCGACTTACATATAAATTCAACTTAAGAACAAACCTACAGTCCCTATCTTGTACGTAACCCAGGGACTGCCTGTATTCTAATATCTGTATTTCTTAGAATTACTAAGCATGTTTGGGCATACTAAAAGAATTTACAAAAAGACAAGCATTAGTAGAAGCTGATGCAACAAAGACTATGATACAGCTTAAGTTAATCTAACTTATATTGCTCAGGGGTGCGAAAAAGCTCTCATTTGAAATAATTTATTTCTCAAAGGCTTGGATTAATTATGCCAACAGAAGAGCACCTGCTTGTGAGTATAGCACATAATCACTAGACATGATACCGTGGTGCAGCAGTACCAATATAGCATGTGGTATAGACTTGCCCTCAGACTCTAAAGTATTTTAATATCTGAATTCTTGTATAACTTCTGAATACAACAGCGAAATCTAGTGGCCTTCTGCACATACCACTTAGCCCAAACTTATTTCACCATTTATTATTTGAAAGTGTGAAAACCTGTTTACTAAGTAGTTACATGCAAGTCACATGCAAATGACCACATTTACCTTTTTCTCAAATTGTTACCCAACAAATCCCTCTTTTTGCTCTATGAATCAGCAAAAATGCTTCTATATTTTGTGACTGAACTTCTGCCTGTCATTTTCTTCTTCTTGTTTAATTTATCTGTATTACCTTAGAGCCTGCAAGACTCGGTCATGAACTAGGACCCAGCTATGCTGGGCATTACACAAACAGAACAGAAAGTTTTACAATTTACAATCTAAGTTGTAAGACAAGCGACAACAGACACAGACCATCAAGGGTGTTCAAGGAAACAAAGAGCAGATATTGGTCATCATGATAGACCTTAGGATCAGTGCATCGATAATCTAACTATTGTCAAGTGTTTTGTAGGCTTTATAGTAAGGGAGAGTCTTAAGGAGAGTGAAGGAGAATAATTAGTTTGTTTTGCAGATGCATACAGAAACTTTCTCCCATGCATGAAGGCAGTTTGGGAGAAAGCTTGAAAGTGAAAATAAGTGATTATATTTGATACAGTAGAGAAGAGAGTTAGTGGATGAATGCAAAGAGAAGGATGACCTGGTCAAAATAATGGGCTAAGGAAATCATCTTTGCAGTTGAATTCTGAAGATCAAGGTTATATTTGGCAGGGACAAAGAAAAGGATATTATAGTAATAAAAGTTCAAAATGATGAAAGCCTGGACAAGAGTTTTAGTTGTGTTGCTGATGATAAAGATGGTATTTAAGAGATGTTATACAGAAAGAATCTGCAAGACTTAAACATAGCCTAGATTTGAGGACTTAGAGAATGGGCCAAGTCAAAGATGACAGCAAAGTTATGAGTGTGAATTACAGACAAGGTTAGTGATGTGGTCAACAATTGAGGAAGGAGGTAGCAGAGAGATTTGAGAGCATATTGAGTTTAAGATGATGGCTGTGCCACAAGCCATTATCAAAGAGGGAGGTGGAAATTTTTGCTGGAATGGCAGATGGGTCTGGCATGGAGAGAGATCTCTGAATTGTCCATAGAAAGAGATTAGTTAAATTTGTGTTTCTGGATGAGATTTTCTCACTGAATACTTTATGTTGGGATGAGACAGGGATTAAGCACAGAACCTTGAGGAAACCCAGTGAAGCTGGGGAGGAGTTAGAGTGAATCCTCTGAATGGCTTGCTGAGTTTTAATTGTCCAAGCATGTGTGCTGGGTGTCAGCCACTTTTAGGCTGCTCCCTTTAATCAAGCTTTATTCCCCTCTACCATGGGCCTCTTCTGTGACCAGCTGAAGAAATAAAGCTGTCAGTGAAATCAGGGGTAGAAAAAACAGAAATATTTGTGCAGACATGAGGAAATGACTGCTAAATAGAGCTCCTTAGCCTCACTCTTGTAAATTACTGTTCCATATTGTTGAATGTAGAACTACAGTATAAATTGAAGTGGGAGGGGTATCTTGTCCCATGGACTGGATCTAATGTTCCAGTGCATGTGTATAGTACATTATATGTGATGTTGACTATTGGTTCTGCTTATGCCCCTTAGTGTGCTGGCATCTTCCAGACAGACAAATGAATGCTTAGGATATAGCTATGTTCAGTTTCTAAAGAACTAATACGAGTTGATTAGTAGTCCTTCATACAGTTCAAGGTCACTTACAATTTCCTAATTCAGAGAGAGCACTAGAGTCCCACAGGTATGAAACATGCTCACTTTTTAAAATGTAATGGCTTTTAAAACAAACAATAACAATTACTTACTTTTTTATTGTCGTAATAGTATCAAAAGCTAAATATTTTGTGGGGAATTTCTGTTTGCCTTTGTTGAAATGGGAGGAAAGATGAAGAGACTTTGTTTACTAAAACAAAGAAAAGAAAAATCAGTGGGTTTCTTTAATTCCTGAATGTCAGAAGTGGCATTACAGTATAGTTCGAAACCCTCACTAATATACAATAATATGTCAGTGTGTTTTCAATGAAATGCCAAAATCCTTGGTTGAAGCTCAGCATGACACTGCATGAATGCTCTCTGTACTTAAATTCAGATATTCCTGAATTTAATAATATTAATTCAGATATTCCTGAATTTAATAATATAAATAATTTAATAATAATTAAGAACATTGTAATTATTTTCACTTAAGTGCATTATGTGCCAAGACAAAGACTAGATCACCTGGTTCAAGCTAACACTTAACATATGCATTTATAAAAAGAAATGGAACAAAATAAATAAAACTGTACTAAGGCCTGGTTTAATAGAGTAGGAGGCTTCCTAATCCATGGTTTTTGAGCATAAGTGATGTCTGCTAGATAGATGGTCCTTGTACATTGAAGATCATTAAGGCCTACTAACTTTGTTCCCACAGCCAAAACTTTCTAAATGTTTACAGACCACATGTTTAGCATTGGCTTTTCTCTAGTTAGTGATAATAGTAATTAGACCAGCCAATATTATAAAGTTCAACAATGTCAAAATTGTATTTCCCCAATTTTTTTTAAACAAATCATCTACTCCTAGTAATGCTAACAGAGAAACTCAGCAGATTATTTGCTAATTAGATTTTGATTCATTGGAGAAAGATGACAATCCCTAATTTCAATAATCTAAATGGCAGCTTCTCTAGAACTATGTTTTAGTGAGTTTTACTGGTAATTAAATGGAAGTAATAGGTATTACTTCTAAACATAAGCTCTTTAGACATCTATTTTTCAGCAAAGATGGGAGCTGGAATTTAGTCACTTCCACTGTCATGTTTCTTTCTGGTTTTAACCTTTTAATTTAAGCTTTTGTTTAATATTTTTAGGTAATAGTCTAAAATTGGTAGAATTATTTTTCAAAACGTCTATATTCTTTTAATGGGGTTAGGTTAGCTTCTGATATTTCAGTTATAACATTTATATAGAAGGGCAAAATATTGTGACTTTTTTAATATGAATTAGGAACTGTACATAACTATTATTAACAGAGATCTCTATGTATATATGTAGCACCTTTAGAAAAAAACTCATTGTTATAAGCTCTCTCCTTCTAATACCAATAGGAGATGGTTAGCTTGATCCCCAAAGAGTAGCATAACTGTTGTGACAGCAATAGCTAGCCCAAAAACTGTTTTTAAGTTTCTAAGGTCAAAACAACCTCTGAAACGTTACCCAGGAATCAGCTGGTAGCCAGTGTATTTGAAACCCACTTAAACTTGCTACAGCTTCAGAATGATTTGAACCTCCTTGCCAAACAAAGATGATGAATGATCCTGACAGGTGCTGTTATCTTGGAACCCAGCAGCTGCTAGGGAACCAACATGTTTGAAATAAATCCTTTATAATGCGGTTTATCTTTCTATTACCAAATCTACTGTTGGATGACCTTGAAGAGATTGAGATGGAACTTCTAGTCTTCCTTCAAGTTAGAACTCAGTACTTTGATTAAATCAAAGTAGCCACAGAGTCACTCTGTATTCGTATGTGAAGAAAGAATCTTGTACAGTGGCAGCATGTGATTTGGGAAGGGTTCTGCAATTGGTCTGACCAAACATGTCTGTCATAAATAAAATGGTTCTGAGTCAGATACTAAAAGGATGTTAGAAACTATAGTTTATAGGTCCAAGAGAGATGTTTAGTCTGTTAATTTTCAAAACAGAATACTGTACTTACAAGTAGCTCCATTTATAAAAATACTTTGAACAGGTTGTGGGTCTAAAGGTGCATTTGTCAACTTTTGTGATACCAAGCATGAATTTGACACATTGTGTTGTGTTTTGTCACTTTTTGTATTAGTATATAATACTAAGCATCTAGGATTGTGTCTGAGCATAGGAAGAACAGTAACTTATTAAAATAAGTGTAAATTACACATACACTTGGTTCTCACTGCTGACTGGTATAACTTTTCAGCATAACGTTTCATTTTTCAAAACTGGAATAGAGAAACCGTTTTGTTCACTTGTACAAAGGAGAAATGCAATCAACTGTAAAATGGGACAAATAACTTACTAAAAATTAGTGAATTTCAAGATGTCAAAAATTTAGTTGAATAACTTATTCTCTTACAGTCCCCGGTAGCAACAACACTTAACTCTAATACTTACAGCTGTTCTCCTGTATTACTATTTTGAAAAGCAGTGACTCTGGAAGCATTTCTCACAGAAAAGTTACCACTGTGTCAGTGTTGTCAGATGTGGTAGTGTTCCTGGAATTGTTCTTTTTGGTGTAATACCTTTTAGGGCTGCTCTACACTAAACCAGGCAGGTCGGCCTCGGGAACACAACTCCAGCTATGCAAAATGTGTAGCTGGAGGCAATTTGTCTTGAATTGAGCCATGGCAGCATCCACACAGCATCCTTAGACCTCGCAGGAGAATTAGTACTGGATGCTGGTTGTGGGCTGCCCTCAGCGTTCAATTTAGTGGGTCTGTACTAGACTTGCTAAACTGAACGCTAGAAGATCAACTTCTGGAGCGTCAATTTTCTCGTAAGTGTAGCTATGCCTTTAGAGTTCTCATGAACACTTGTGCTGCGCATCAGAAAAGAAAATGGCTGACTTCCTAAGAACATAAGAATGTCTAGCCAAGGGTCTGTCTAACCAAGTATTTGCCGACAGTGGCCAATACCAGATGCCCCAGAGGGAAGGATCACAACAGGTAATTCTCACGTGATCCCTCCCCTATCTCCCACCTCCAGAGAAACAGAGGCTAGGGAGACCATTCCTACCCATACTGGCTAGTAGCCAGGGCTCACCAAGCCGTGGTGAGCCCTGCTTGCCAGCTGCGCTGTCCAGCATTCTGCACATGCGCAGATAGCCCAAACCCGGATCTTCCAGGATGTAATCTACTCGCCACGGGGAAGTAGATTACATAGATTGTCAAGCCCTGCTGATAGCCATTGATCGACCTAACCTCCATGAATCTATCTAGGTCTTTTTTGAATCCTGTTAAAGTTCTAGCCTTCACCGCATCTGCTAGCAAGGAGTTCCACAGGTTGACTGTGTGCTGAGTAAAGGAAAAACTTCCTTTTGTTCATTCTAAATCTACTGCCTATTAATTTTATTTAGTGACCTTTAGTTCTTCTATTGTGGGAATAAATAAATAACTTTTCCTTATTCACTTTTTCCACACCAGTCATGATTTTTTAGACTTCTATCATATCCCCCCTTAGTCTCCTCTTTTCTCACATGAAAAGTCCAAGTCTTTTTAATCTCTATTCATATGGGACCGGTTCCAAACCTCTAATTTTCGTTACTCTTTTCTGAAACTTTTCTAATGCCAGTATATATTTTTTGAGATGGAGACCACTTATGTACACAGTATTCAAGATAAGGGTGTACCATGGATTTATATAAGGGCATTAAGATATTCTCCATCTTATTCTCTATCCTTTTTTTAATGACTCCTAACATTCAATTTGCTTTTTTCACTGCCATTGCACACTGAGTGGATGTTTTCAGAGAACTATCCACAATTACTCCAATATCTCTCTTGAGTAGTTGTAGCCAAATTAGTCCTATCATATTATGTATATATAGTTGTGATTATGTTTTCCAATGCGCATTACTTTACATTTATCAACATTAAATTTCATTTGCCATTTTGTTGCCCAATCACTTAGTTTTGTGAGATCTTTGGGAAGCTCTTTACAGTCTGCTTTGGTCTTAACTACCTTGAGCAGTTTAGAATCATCTGCAAATTTTGCCACTTCACTGTTTACCCCTTTCTCTAGATCATTTATAAATAAGTTAAATAGGATGGGTCCCAGGACAGACCCTTGGGGGACCCCAATAGATACCTCTCTCCACTCGGAAAACTTACCATTTATTCCTAGCCTTTGTTTCCTGTCTTTTAACCAGTTATCAGTCCATGAAAGGGCCTTACCTCTTATCCCATGACAACTTAGTTTACTTAAGAGCCTTTGGTGAGGGATCTTAACAAAGGCTTTCTGGAAATCTAAGTATGCTCCATCCACTGGATCCCCCTTATTGACATATTTGTTGACCCTCTCAAAGAACTCTAGCAGATTAGTAAGGCCTGATTTCCCTTTACAGAAACCATGCTGACTTCCCCCAACAAATTATATTCATCCGTGTGTCTGACAATTTTATTCTTTACAATAGTTTCAGCTAATTTGCCCAGTACTGACGTTAGACTTACCAGTCTGTAATTGCCAGGATCACCTCTATAGCCCTTTTTAAATATTGATGTCATGTTAGCTATCTTCCAATCATTAGGTATGGAAACCGATTTAAAGGATAGGTTACAAACCACAGTTAATAGTACTGCAATTTCCTATTTGAGTTCTTTCAGAACTCTTGAGTGAATGCCATCTGATCCCAGTGACTTGTTACTGTTTAGTTTATCAGTTTGTTCCAAAACCTCCTCTAACGACACCTCAATCTGGGACAATTCCCTAGATTGTCATCTAAAAAGAATGGCTCAGGTTTGGGAATGTTCCCAATATCCTCAGCCACGAAGACCGAAGCAAAGAATTCATTTAGCTTCTCTGCTATGACTTTATCATCTTTGAGGGCTCCTTTAGCATCTCGATCGTCCAAGGCTCCACTGGTTGTTTACCCGGCTTCCTGCTTCTGATGTACTTAAACATTTTACTATTACTTTTTGAGTTTCTGGCTAGCTGTTCTTCAAACTCCTTTTTGGCTTTTCTTATTATATTTTTACACTTAATTGGACACAGTTTATGGTCCTTTCTATTTTCTTCACTAGGATTTGACTTCCACTTTTTAAAAGATATATTTTTATCTGTCACTGCTTCTTTTACCTGGTTGTTAAG
Organism: Pelodiscus sinensis; assembly: GCF_049634645.1. NCBI lineage: Eukaryota > Metazoa > Chordata > Testudines > Trionychidae > Pelodiscus > Pelodiscus sinensis. The sequence goes on from NC_134718.1 coordinate 42,950,590, forward strand.
CCACGGTGGCACTTTTTTGGTTCTCTTATTGTGTTTTTTAATTTGGGGTATACCTTTAAGTTGGGCCTCCATTATGGTGTCTTTGAAAAGCATCCATCCATCTTGCAGAGATTTTACTTTTGTCACTCTATCTTTTAATTTCTGTTTAATTAACTTCTTCATTTTCGTGTAATTCCCCTTTCTGAAATTAAATGCCGCAGTGTTGGGCTACTGAGGTGTTTTTCCCACCTCAGGTATGTTAAATGTTATTACGTTATGGTCACTATTTCCAAGTGGTTATATTTACCTCTTGAACCAGATCCTGCGCTCAACTTAGGACTAAATCAAGAATAGCCTCTCCCCTTGTGGGTTCCAGAACCAGCTGCTCCAAGAAGTAGTCATTTAAGGCATCAAGAAACTTTATCTGTGCCTCCCATCCTGAGATGACATGTACCCAGTCAATATGGGGATAATTGAAATCCCCTACTCTTATTGAGGGCTTTTTAAATTTGATAGCCTCTCTAATCTCCCTTAGCATTTCATAGTCACTATCGCTGTCCTGATCAAGTAGTTGATGATATATCCTTAGTGCTATATTCTTATCATTGGAGCATGAAATTACTATCCATAGAGATTCTATGCAACATTTTGGCTCATTTAAGATTTTTACTTCATTTGTTTCTACATTTTCTTTCACGTATAGTGCCATTCCCTCACTAGCACGACCTGCTCTGTTCTTCCAATATATTTTGTATCCTGGTATGACTTTTCCCATTGATTGTCCTCATTCCACCAAATTTCCACGATGCCTATTATATCAGTATCCTCCTTTAAAACTAGGCACTCCAGTTCACCAATTGTACTATTTAGACTTCTAGCATTTTTTGCATATAATCACTCGAATAATTTGTCACTATTTATCTGTCTGCCATTTCCCAATATTAGACTCTTTTTCATTTGATTGTGTCTCATTTGATCTGGCCCATACTTCCATCCTCTCCTCCTGACTGGAACATAGAACATCTCTAATAATAGAAACTCCCCTAATAGCTGTCTCTGTCCAATCCATGTTCTTCTTAAACCATTGTCACTATTTGCCCACAGTCTTCTGATTTTCCTGAAATTTCATGTTTGTGATATGGACATATTTTAATTTGGGGGGAAATCCTAGAATCATAGAACACTAGAACTGGAAAGGACCTTGTGAGGACATCGAGTCTAGTCTCCTACCTTCATGTTAGGACCCCCTACTGTCTAGACCAGGGGTGACCAACCCATTAAACGAAGAGAGCTGAAACAGTGGCAGAAAAAATGAGAAGAGCCACACAAGAATTGTTGAGCCCCTTTTAAAAACCACAGGTTAGGGGGGAGGGATAGCTCAGTGGTTTGAGTATTGCCCTGCTAAACCCAGGGTTGTGAGCTCAATCCTTGCGGAGGCCATTTAGGGATTTGGGGTAAAAATTTGTCAGGCATGGTACTTGGTCCTGCTATGAAGGCAGGGAACTGGACTCGATGACCTTTCAAGGTCCCTTCCAGTTCTAGGAGATAGGCAATCTCCATTAATTAATTAATTACTTTTTTTTTGGCCACATCAGGCTCCCGTCAGCTGACGCCATCTTGCCGATGTCATTTTGATATGCCTGACAGCTCCCCTGCACCCGGGGAGCACAGGAAGCCAGGGACTGTTTGTAGGAGTGCAAGGGACGAGTCGCGGGGGAGGCTTCGCGAGCCGCACTTTTAGAAGTGAAAAGCTGCATGTGGCTCACAAGCCGCGAGTTGGCCACTCCTGAGCTAGACCATCCCTGATAGATGTCTATCTAACCTGCTCTTTAAATATCTCCAGAGATAGAGATTCCCCAACCTTCCTAGGCAACTTATTCCAGGGTTTAACCACCCTGACAGTTAGGAAGTTTTTCCTAATGTCCAACCTAAACCTTCCTTGTTGCAGTTTAAGCCCATTACTACTTGTCCTATCATCAGAGGCCAAGGAGAACAATTTTTCTCCCTCCTCCTTGTGATACTCTTTTTGATACCTGAAAACCAGTGGTCCGCAACCTTTTGGGGCTGCCGCGTGCCTGGGGGCAGGGCTGTTCATGTGCTGCGTGTCCAGGGGCGGGGCCTGGGGTGGAAGAATGGCTTGGGCCAGTCCTGGTCACTCGGCAGGTGCACATAAATGCCCCAGTGGGTGCCATGGCACCCGAGGGCACTGTGTTGGGGACCACTGCTGAAAACTATTACATGTCTCCTCTTAGTCTTCTCCTTTCCAAACTAAACAAGGTCATTTCTTTGTCTTCCTTCATAGGTCATGTTCTCTAGACCTTTAATGATTTTTGTTGCTCTTCTCTGGAGCATCTCCAATTTCTCCACAACTTTCTTGAAATGTGGTGCCCAGAACTAGACACACTACTCCAACTGAGGCCTAATCAGTGCAGAGTAGAGTGGAAGAATGACTTCTCTTGTCTTGCTCACAATACACTTGTTAATGCATCCCAAAATCATGTTTGCTTTTTTTGCAACAGCATCACACTGTTGACTCATATTTAGCTTGTTGTCCACTACGACTCCTAGATCCCTTTCTGCAGTACTCCTTCCTAGACCGTTGCCTCCCATTCTGTAGGTGTGAGACTGATTACAAAGATATATTACAAAGATAGCTTCCCCAATTATCACCTCTAATATCATTACCTCATCGACATTAACCTCCCTCCTCATTTGTCTATTTTATGTGTTCACTTTTTTTTGTTTGTTTGTATCCCTTTGGTATATATGGTCATGCCAATTTTCTTCCACAATGTGATCTGAGGAAGTGGGTCTCGCCCACAGAAGCTCATCACCCAATAAACCATCTTGTCAGTCTTTAAAGTGTTGCATAGTCCTGTCCTTTGTTTCAGCTAGACCAGACTAACATGTCTACATCTCTATTACTACTCCTGAGAGATGAGGGAAGAGGGGGCATTATTTCCATTTAAACATTGTAAGCTGAGGAGTCATAACCATGAGGGATGGCCAGCAGCAAGCTTGGGGACTAAGGTATTAACTATGTCCCCTCCTGTACCTAGCCAGGTAGCAGTCAGCCAATAGAAATGCACATAGGGATTTCAAAGTGAGACAAAGGATTTTTTGGGTTTTCCCTCCTTTGTCTCTGAGCCAGTTTGCTCTCTAGATGCTGAGGGAGACAGAAGACATGTCTCTTTCCAAGAAAAAGACTCTTCATAATGTGTAAGTAGGGTAAAGTCTAGATACATCTGTCAGGTTTTATTGTTTTCTGTTTTGGGAATTTGGATCTGATGTCTGTGCTGTTAGAAATGGTTGTTCCTTTCATAAAATCATAGAATACTAGGACTGGAAAGGACCTTGAGAGGTCATCGAGACCAGTCCTCTGCCCTCATGGCAGGACCAAATACTGTCTAGACCATCCCTGATAGACATTTATCTAACCTACTCTTAAATATCTCCAGAGATGGAGATTCCACAACCTCCCTGGGCAATTTATTCCAGTGTTTGACCACCCTGGCAGTTAGGAACTTTTTCCTAATGTTCAACCTGAACCTCCCTTGCTGCAGTTTAAGCCCGTTGCTTCTTGCTCTATCCCTAGAGGCCAAGGTGAACAAGTTTTCTCCCTCCTCCTTATGACACCCTTTTAGATATCTGAAAACTGCTATTATGTCCCCCCTCAATCTTTTCTTTTCTAAGCTAAACAAACCCAGTTCTTTCAGCCTTCCCTCATAAGTCATGTTCTCTAGACCTTTAATCATTCTTGTTGCTCTTCTCTGGATCCTCTCCCATTTCTCTACATCTTTCTTGAAATGCGGTGCCCAGAACTGGACACAATACTCCAACTGAGGCCTAACCAGCGCAGAGTAGAGTGGAAGAATGACTTCTCGTGTCTTGCTCACAACACACCTGTTAATGCATCCCAGAATCATGTCTGATTTCTTTGCAACTGCATCACACTGCTGACTCATATTCAGATTGTGGTCCACTATGACCTCTAGATCCCTTTCTGCCGTACTCCTTCCCAGACTGTTGCTTCCCATTCTGCATGTATGAAACTGATTGTTCCTTCCTAAGTGGAGCACTTTGCATTTGTCTTTATTAAACTTCATCCTGTTTACCTCAGACCATTTCTCCAATTTGTCCAGGTCGTTTTGAATTATGACCCTATCCTTCAGATTAGTCACAACCTCTCCCAGCTTGGTATCATCTGCAAACTTAGTTTCTTTTGTAACTAAAGTCCTGAGCCCATGGGGGTCCCCCATGAGTATATTAATTGGTGACTTTTTCCATCTAGTTATTATGCTTGCAACGATAGTATTGTTTTGGATAATAAAAGTTTTCTATTTTATTAACCTGTTATTGGATAATTTCAGTGTCCTGGAAAATCTGTCTGTGGGATCTGCATGCCTTTGACAAGGGGACAGCAATCACAGACTGCAACTTGTATTTTCTCTCCTTTTGAAGCTCTTTTCAATTTGAAGAAAAATGCTTCGGGTGCCCTGAGGTTGGTTTCAGGTGTACACCTCTGCTTTTGGGTTCAAAAGCACTCGATGGTGGCAGCGGATTCCCTAAAATCCAGGTTTTAGGATTCTGGGGGGAGTTTCGTACCAAAGCTTGTAGAGATCAGGTTTTGGGGTTGCTTTTGCAGGCCCCCACTTCTGCATTCATCGTGCCAGAGTGGGGAATTAGCCTTGACATGAGGCATAAAGAACTTAGTTTAAAAAAATCACAAAATTTGGGTACCCAATTAAGACCCCTAAGATTTGATTTTTTTTTCTCCCAAAGTACTCAACAGCATGAGTGTTCCTGGAAATCCGATCCCAGGGTCTCAAGCTGGGCAACCAGAAAAGGAGACATACAATGGGTGACCTGTATGAAAAGTATTTATACGTGAGTTGCCTAGCATCACACAGGAACTCTGTGGCATAATCCAGGGGTAGACTCCAGGGCTACGTCTACACTGGCCCCTTTTCCGGAAGGGGCATGTAAATTTCAGCAGTCGTCGTAGGGAAATCCGCGGGGGATTTAAATAAAAATGTCCGCTGCTTTTTTCCGGCTTTTAAAAAAGCCGGAAAAGAGCGTCTAGACTGGCCCCGATCCTCCGGAAAAAGTGCCCTTTTCCGGAGGCTCTTATTCCTACTTCAAAGTAGGAATAAGAGCCTCCGGAAAAGGGCACTTTTTCCGGAGGATCGGGGCCAGTCTAGATGCTCTTTTCCGGCTTTTTTAAAAGCCGGAAAAAAGCGGCGGACATTTTTATTTAAATGCCGCGGGGGATATTTAAATCCCCCGCGGATTTCCCTACGACGACTGCTGAAATTTACATGCCCCTTCCGGAAAAGGGGCCAGTGTAGATGTAGCCCTGTTCTTCAGGATAGCAGTCAATTGCTTTAACTACAAATTTGTCCTTTATCTTCCTAAAATCCCTTTCCTCATTTAATAGAATCCTAGAATACTAGAACTGGAAGGGACCTCAGAGGCCATTGAGTCTAGTCCCCTGCCCTCACGGCAGCACCAAGCACTGTTTATACCAGCAGTTTGCAAACTTTTTGGGCTTCGGAGCCCTTTATATGTGTAAAAAATGTATGCGGAGCCCCAGCGGTCCACTGATTGTATGTGTTGTACCTATCGATGTTGGCCGCGTTAGACTTCCAAATTTTATGAAATTTTGTACATATATTTATCAACTTGTGTGTTTTATTCATAATAATAACAATCAAACTGTTTACTGGTACAATGCTTTTTTTATTCAGATTTTAAAACACAACTTTTTTTATAAGAAAAATTACTGCATTTTACCCAAAATCAAAAACAATCTTTATTTTAGTGAGAAGAGTGGGCTTGCTTTCTATTCTTACAAAGTCCTTTAATGTCTGGCTTGATAGAAGAAAACTGGATTTGCATGTCTGCTTCTGCATCCAGTCTGTTGTGGTATTTAATTTTGGTTGAAGCATATAAAGAAAATCCAGCCTCTCATAGATAAGTAATGGCAAATGGAAAGAGTATTTTAACAGCTTTCTTCGATAACTGTGGATTCGCTCCTCTGATACTGCAGTAAGGCTTCATGGATGCTTCCCATCTTGTTGCACAAAATATTGAAAACTATGTTTTCAGGGATTGTGTTTCAGACTTTCCTGTTTGTTAACCTCGCAGAGCCCCTGGTGATGTTTCACGGAGCCCTGGGGCTCCGCGGAGCACAGTTTGAGAAACACTGGTCTAGACCATCCCTGATATGTCTATCCATCCTGATCTTCAATGATGGAGATTCCACAACATCTGTAGACAATTTATTACAGTTTTTAACTACCCTGATAGTTGGGAAGTTTTCCTAATGTTCAAGCTAAACCTTCTTTGCTGCAATTTAAGCCCATTGCTTCTTGTCCTCAATGTCAAAGACAACAATTTTTGTCCTCCTCCTTATAACACCTTTTTAGGTACTTGAAAACAGCTATCACACCTTCCACTAGCACATATGACTGCCTGCCCCAGGAGGTAAGGACCACCTTGCCTTGTCTCATGCTTCTCTTGCTTTCCTTGAGTGGGCTGTGCAAGAGGGTGTGCCCTGCTCACATTTTACCTCTTGCCCTCCAGAACTCATCTTTGGGTCTCTGCCCTTTGAGCCTCCCTAGGCTCCTTTCCCACCTTCTTGATTTAGCTTTTGCCCATATTTCAAATCAGAGTCATTGCACTTCTATGCTACCTGGATGCCAGTGATGGAGGAGGGGTCCCCTGAAGCAGAGGAAAGACTGGCTGTCTACTCATAGTGCTGGTACATCGGTCTAGCCAAACATAGAGCAGGGACAGTTCCAGGCTACTAGACCCCTGGGCAGGGCATGCCCAGTTAATCTGTGGGGATGGCATATGCACAATTGGTCTGTACTAGGAACTATAACACATGTTTAAGTCTGGAATATTTGGAGATTGTTAGCTGTTAAGCTCTACAGGTATCTACTGAGCTTGTGCAAGATGAGATTTTTCAAATGCTTATAGGTTGGCCTAATTCCATTGTATTTTTACTGGGAGAAAAAAAGACATGTCCCCAGCACAAAAGCAGTTGCCTGCAAAATTTAAGTCCCTGCTCTGAAGTTTGGGAGCACTAAAACATCTTTTTAAAAAAAGTTTAAAGAGGGTTTTGTGTGTGGTTTTTCTTTTTTAAATCATAAGCTAAACAACATTTTTTACCTCGCGTCATTCTCAAGAATGGCTGAACTGTTTTGAGTGAAATATCTTGTAAGTATTTGTTTGAGCCAGACCATTTTCCAATTGCCATGGTAAAGTTCAGGCCAAAGAGTTTTCCTGGCAAAGTTACAAAATCCTGGTTTTAGTTGCTTATAATGGGAAGTGCTGGACAACTTTTACTGATGGTTAGGGTTGCCAGGTGTCCGGTTTTGAACCAGACAGTCCAGTATTTGAGCTTTCTGTTCGGGAAACAAATTGAGAAAATATAAATGTCCGGTATTTTCTAAATAAGATGTGATGTAGATTGTGATGTGATGTAGATTGTGTCCTGTATTTTTGTTGAAACCATCTGGCAACCCTACTGATGGTAAAATTCTGCTATTGGGTAGATGTGCACAAATTCCATTCAATTCAGTGATATTCCAGGGGCAGTACTGACCTTGGAAGCTGCACTGACATGGCTTGTGAGGTATCTAAAACTTAATGGAGAACATTTTAAATTTTATTTATTTATTTATTTATTTATTTATTAACATTTTATTTGATGGCTAGGACAGGTTAGGGGTGTGTTTCTTGTTACAGCCACAGATGTAATCCTAAATGTTATAGTTTCTCCCATGTAGACAGGACCTCCTTTTGAAGGAAGGTCAGGTGGATGATTGTACCTTTTGGAAAAAGCAAAACTGTTTATAACATCAATGCCAGCAGTAGGAAGGTGCTGGCTTTATACATTCTTCCAATTGCATAGCGTGGTTTTGTTGCCTGAGCTTGTGCCTGTTTCATTACAGTAATTTCTCATTTAATACTATAGATATGTTAAGTGAAAACGTGTTATGCAGGGTCTATTTTCCCATTGAAAATAATGGAAAAGGTGGGGTTTGCATTTCAACCAGTGGTGTATGTTGGGACCAGGACGTAAGATTCGGGGAGAAGGGGGACTGGGTTACAGCAGGGAGGGGAGGTGTTTGGCTCTGGGGAAGGGAAGGGAAGGGAGGAGAGGGAAGGAGGATTAGGTAGGGAGTATGCCCCTGAGACGCGTCTGCTGGGACCTGCACTGCGTCTGGCAACGGGGGCTGGGTCGCTAGGGAATGGCGTGGCGAACCTTCTGCCACTTTGCAGGGAAGTGGGGGAAGCCCCATGCAGCCGCTGGCAATGGGCTGGCTGGGGAAATTGTGTTGTTCTGGGGACGGTCGTGTAATTCAAAAAATTTTCCTTTTAAAAAAAAAAATTGTGCTATCGAGAAAACATGTTAAGCAGGCACATCTTAAATGAGGAATTACTGTATTTCAGGGACAGCCTTATGCAATATGTGACTGAAAAATTGCTACACTCTTGGGAATCAAAGCTAGAGCCTTCCTACAGTGAAATGTGGGTGAGTGGACTACAGTGCTGGCACAGAGTGTAGGATCAGGGCCTAAATTTCCATTATGGCCAACTTCAACTTTTTGAGGTAGAGAAATCTCTACAAATAAGATGAAAAAAAATTCTCCTCTTAAAATCTTTAATATTAAACTTTCATCCAGTGAGAATAGTTCTTTTGCATATATCCTCCTAATATTACTTAACTTTTAGGCATGTAAGAATTAGTTTACTGCATTAGGCCAGTGGTTCATCTAGCCCCCATGTAACTTGTTAAGGTTCTATCTGTGGCCCACAAGACATATTGTTTACTGTTGTGCATGCACAAGTTTGCCAGATTCTGCTGATTTTTGTCCACATAGGTTTTTTTTCCTACCGATGTTACAAAAATGACATGTTCTCAAAGCATGGGCTCAGGAAGTGAGGTGCGTGCTGATTGCACACAACATTGAATGGGAGAGCCATGTACTCCCTCTGCATCCAATTAAGGCTGCTATGGTTCAGTTGGCACACCCCACAAATTCTAGGTATGTAAGCACAGTTAGCAAAATTACTTTATCCCAAGACACCATCTGGGTTACAACAATCTTATGTCCTACTGAGATGGAGGGCTACTCGTGTGGCCCACTTGCTAAGCCTAGATTGCCTTTTGCTGATCTAGTCTAGTATCCTATTTCCAACAGTGGCCAATATCAGATGCTTCAAAAGGGCAGGTGTTGAAATCCTACATTAGACATGGTATAATTTACCCCCAATTTAGATATCTTCCATGTCTCCAGTCATTGAGTATGAGCTTTAGTGTCTCTTCCAAAATGTTTTCTTTAATTCTGATTTTGGGTATTCCATATATATATATCTTCTTTTAGATCTTGCAAAGTTTTTGCCCGCCATCACTTTCTATACCAATGAGTTCTGCAGTGTAGCTATGCATTGTTACATAAATGAAAAACTAAATTAAATATTATAGCTGCTTCCAGACTTGTGCACACAATCTTTTGTAGCTTGAAATAAAACTTTAATATCATTATATCTCTGTCTTGTAGTTCTGTGTATAATAGTATAATTTGGGCACACATATGGTTGCCAAGCAACCTCCATGTGGATTTCCTAAAATTTTACACATGTAAAGTCTCAACTACAATAATTATCATAATAGTGTTTATTCAGCCTGTCACACTAAGCAAGGTCAGATGTAGCTAATACTTTGTGTGGGAATTCAGATGCTGAAGGAAGTGATGATGGTGATTCTTTAGGTGGTTCTTTTCCCTTTGATCTAGCAAGTAAAAAAGAATCATATTGGACCAGATCCCCCAGCACGATGTTAGTAAGGCTATTGTTTCAATTAATAATCACAAGACTTGATCTTCTGTCTGTATCCATGTGGCACACATAAGTTCTATCACTTACAGTAATTTTGGGATGTCTACACTTCAAGCTGGATGTGTGTGATTCATGACATGTTCTATATATAATTTTAAGAATCTTTATTCTCCTCTTCAGTTTATGATCTGAAAATTATTTGGGACAAGAGAAGGCTTGAGCTCGTATACTTAAATGTCCATATATGCAGTTAAAACAACATTGCCTACTTTTCCGGTGAATATGGGTTTTATTTTAAAAAAGGCCCACATTTTCCTGAGACATTAATGTAGCTGTATCTTTTGCTGTGGAACTACAGATCAGTGGCTCTGGCCTAGATCTCCTAACCATCCCATAATATTTAAAGGATTGAAACATAGTCTTTGTCCATCACATTTTGAATATTTCCTACCTAATTTGCTGTACAGATCAGTCAGTTTTTCTAGATGGTAGTGAAGCTGGGAAGTGGGTCATTCAGATTATGGTTTTGGCTGGATTCTTTTCTGGTTCAAGTATTTTATTTACTTACTGGTGATTAGGGCTATACTGTGTTTTGGGAGGAATGACAATCTTTTTGAAATTTTAAGCTTTTGAGAGAACTTACTTTTGTATACATCACGTTAGGTTAGAATACACTTACAAAAACATTCATTTCAAATAGAACTTGCATGTTACAGTTTTGCAGATCATTGGACTCTAATATTTGTACATAAGCAAAATATATTAAATACCCAAGCTTCTGTTCTTGTATACTCTTACATCTCAAATACATGGCTTAACACTTTTCCTGCATCCACTCCCTGATTGACTGAGATACCTTTCCTTTCATGTCCATTCAAAAATAATTGCAGATAAAACTTTGAGATGTAACTATTGAGGAGGCAGCAGGCAAACAGAAGGAAGGGGAGGACAGGTGGGCCTGAAAATGGCAGCAGGCATGTACTTTAAAACTTCTTTTAAACAGTTGATGAGCAGAACATTATCTGCCAAAGCTTCTCTTCCCCCACTTTTTTCATAGCTACACCCTAATATCAGATAGCTTTTCCATGTGTGATTTCCTATACACAGTGATCAAATCACCTCTTAACCATCTCTTCAAGAAGTTGAATGGTTTGGATTCCTTAAGTCTTGAATCACAAGTTTGCTTTTCCAGCCCTTTGACATTTTTGTGTCTTTTCTTTTGAACTCTTTTAAGCTTTTCCTCACCTTTGTTGAAGTATGGACACTCTTCTAATTGTGGTCTGGTAATGTTGTGTTTAAAGGCAAGAAAATTGCCTTACTTCTACTTCATATTTCCCTTTTTTCATCATAAGATTGCATTAACCCTTTTGTTGTAGCACTGGACAGCGAGCTCATATTAAGACAATTGTCTACACTCTACAATAACTCCAAAGTTCTTATCTGAGTCACTGCTCTCCAAAGTAGACTCTCCCATACAGTAGTTATAGCCTGTGTTCTTGGTTCCCAGATGTATTACCTTGTATTTGGCTATATTAAAATGCATTTTGTTGCATTTTTGTTATAATGACCTGTCCTCCTCATTACTATTTCTTTGTGTCATCTGAAAACTGAATCACCAAAGATTTTATATTGTCTGGTTGATGAAAATACTGAATAGCATTACATCAAGAACAGATCCATGGAGGACTCTGCTAAAATTGGTTTGGCTTCTTACTACCTCCCCATTAATAGGTGCAATTTGAGATATCACTGGGCCAGATTTGTGTTCTATTAGTTCCATATAATACAAGATTTTTAATCAGACTATCCTGTGGCTTTAGTCAAATGATTTTGAGAAATACAAGAATGCCATATTAACAGAGTTGACTTTTAGTCAGACCTGCAATATATTTTAACATAATGTTTTATCTTCTGCTATTGCTCAGACCTTTATTTATAAATTTTATACTTCATACAGGATTTCTAAACTACTCCTGATAACATAAAATATGTATTATTACTTGGGGTTGAGGATGTGAAAGGGTAACTGGGTATCAGTTAATTGGTTCACCAGGGAGCAGCCCCTGTGGGTGGAGGGCTGCTCCAGCCTAGCGCAGCTGGGGCCTGGAGTTGGTTCTGGCAGCCAGCCCCAGCCACAGCCCCAGCATAAAGGTTGGGGGCTAGCAGAGCCAGCCCCAGTGCAGGGACTTGGAGTAGGAGTCCCATGGACTGTGGGGCTGGGATGGTGAGATTCTCCTAGTTCATTAACCGGTTAAATGGTAGGTTAACCTAACATTTAACTAGTTAATTGATTAACCAGGATTTTACGTCCCTACTTAGGGTATAGAAACTTGAATGGCTTTTTCTAGTCTAGGTGGAAGCACCAGTGTCAAGTACTGTGCAGTATTCAGTACTGCCCAGTTTTCGGAACACAGTGTGATGTTTTAGGCATTTTTTGCTTGAGACAACTTTTATGTCTCTCATCATTCATATTTGTACTCACCAACTTTTCCCACTACTCTCCCATTTGCCCTCTAAATTTCCTTTTTGAAAAGAAATAATGGATATAAGTATGCACAGCCATTCAGCAAACAGTTTATTGCTTGAAGTGTTAAATTAAAATCCACTACTAACTGTAGCTTTTCCCCAAGTGGTACAAGTGGAACACTCACAGAGGGTAAATTCCCTATTGTGCATTCAGAGTTTGCTCTGAAATGAAATTGCTTGTATATAATAAATATAGGAACAGTTGCTGTCTCTCTATTAATAAATACAAAAAAAAAAGAAGCAGACTACCACCCTAAAAAACTGTTGTACAAGAATGAATTCTCAGTATCTCATGTTAGCTTTTCCTTTGTATCTCACTCTAAACAGAATCTTTCATATCCCGGAATCTTTGGACACTTGGCATCTGATATGTTATTTCTTTTCACTGCCCAGATACAGATGGAATATCTACAATGGTATTTCAACCGAAGAAATACTTCAGTGACACGTGGCTAGAATATAAGCTTCAGAGCAGAAACTCTCCCACTAATGCTTTTTTAATTAAAGGTGCATGGTAGCTGTTAACTCAATCATTTTCCTTAAGTCCTGAAAAAACTGTGCTAGAGTAGAATCATATTAGTAGGCTGAAAATATTAATGTTTTCCATTTTTCCTTGAGTGTTTATGAGCTTTTTATTTTAATATATTACTGTTCTTGATATATGAAGTATGTAGGCACTCTCCTTCTGTTTCCCTAGTTGTGGCCATAGCACTGGTGTTTCTCCCTGTGCCTGTTGGTTTTCTTTCAGAAGGAAATGACTGAATGGACATGAAAACTGATATACAGGCAGTCCCCGAGTTACACGGATCCGACTTATGTCGGATCCGCAGTTACGAACGGGGCTATTCTTGCCCCGGAGGACGGGAGCGGCGGGACGCCCAGATACGCCGCGGTCCTGCCACCCACGTCCTCCGGGGCGAGAAAATCTGCTCCGCGTCTCCCTGGTCTGCTGGGGGGGGGGGACTCCCCCCCCCCCCCCCCCAGCAGACTAGGGAGACACGGAGCAAAGCCGCGGAGCACGCGGGCAGCGGGACAGCCCAGATGCGCCGCGGCTGTCCCGCTGCCGGCATCCTCCGAGGCTTTGCTCCCCACAGCATACCAGGCTTTTCTCGCCGACGACGCCTGGGGTAGAGCAGCTGGGGCGCTGCCGGGTTGGTCCTGCAGCGCCGCTCCTCGGCGCTACTGGACCAACCCGACAGCACCCCAGCTGCTCTGCCCCGGCTTCCTGAAATCAGCCGCTGATCAGTTTCAGCAGCGGCTGACTTCGGGACACCTAGGGTAGAGCAGCTGGGGTGCTGCCGGGTTGGTCCCCCGCAGCGCTGAGGTGCGGCGCTGCGGGGACCTACCCGGCAGCGCCCCAGCTGCTCTGTCCCAGGCATCCAAATTCAGCCGCTGTTGAAACTGATCAGTGGCTGATTCCAGGAAGCCCAGGGCAGAGCAACTCTGCCTCAGGCTTCCTGTAGTCAGCCGCTGGTCAGTTTCAGCAGCACTGAATCTGGACGCCAGTTCAGATTCAACTTAAGAACAAACCTACAGTGCCCATCTTGTACGTAACCCAGGAACTGCCTGTATTCTCTTCCCTGTTAAGGTATTCCCTCAGACAGTGTTTGGGTGCATTGCCCTAGCAATATAGTGCTACTGGTTTTTTTGTTTTGTTTTTTACCTGCATGTCTAGCCAAACTACAGTGTCCTGTGGGTTTTTCAACTAGGAGGCAAGATTGATTGAGTTGAATATTTCTTTGATGAAATCCTGTTTGCAAGAATTCCTCTTAACACTGTCAGAATCAAACGGGACAGTTTCTTTGTACACAGTTCCAAGCCTCTTTTTCAGTCAGAACTGTTCCCCAAAAGCGTTCTGAGCATTCTTGAAACATCTATGGCTTGTTTTGGTGGTCTCCTTGGCTTCCTGCTCCTTGTCTCTTTTTGAGGTGTTTCTTGCTGCTATGCTTACACACATAGCACTGCCAAATTATGCTGTGGTATTGCCTGCATTTGCTTTACTAGCCCTCAGGGAAACAAATTAAACAGGATGGGCCAGTTTCTACTCGGGTCTTTCTTGGTGCTGTTCCTCCCAACAAGGCCATCTGGACAAGGTTATCAACATTACCATAATGTATGCTTGTCAAATCACAGGCCTTCAGGGTTTTTTTTCAAGCACTTGAAAATGTATCTCTCAGAATTTCTTGAAACCCTCTTTCTTTCCAGCCATTCATTTGAGCTGTAATATTGAACCATGTCAAATAAGCCTCCCAGAGAGTTTGTCCTTCAAAGAAAAGATGGTGAGATTTTTGCATTACTTGAGATTTAAAAAAAATCTTCTAACCATTCCTCTCTGGACCTCTGTGGCTGCAAATAAGGTAGAAAATTCTCATGATTGTCAGATGTTACCCAAGTCCTCTAGCCTAATTCCTCATCCAGCTGTCTGCCTTTCATTGTTGTTTGTAACCCTCTGATTTTTCTTCTCAAAGTGATGTCTCAGTACTTCCCTCACATCTTGAATTAGTGGACAGGGAGAATTCATAGGTCAACATCATCCTGCCCTAGCTTTGTTACACAAATATCACTCTTCTAGATGGAGGGGTAGAAGCCCATAGGTAACTTCTGATTGTGGAAATCCTGAACAGCAGGACAATAAACCGAAGACTCATTTTAATTGCTGTTAAGACATGGGTTAGCTATTTTGGGATACTCTGGTATCCCGAAATAGCATTACAGTGTAGACGTAGCCTTAGGTAACTTCAAAAACAACAAGCAGTCCTGTGGCACTATAGAGACTCACAAATATAACATGAGCTTTTGTGGGTAAAACCCACTTCATCAGTTAGGTATCTTTCAAGCGAGAAGTGAATAAAGTATACATTCTTATCCCTGACAGCTATCTAGCAGCAACGAACTCCGGCAAGGACAGTGTCAAGAATCTCTGGTTATGGTACATTATGTATGGCTGATCAAATTCTGATCAGAGCCTGAAATTACACAGTTATTTAATTTGGAAATATATTTCTCTGCTTATTAAGGTGGTGGAATATGTGGATTCCGTATTATAATACTTATCTTACAAACTTCCTTATCTTCCTCCATCATTGAGCAGCAGCTGTGGATTCCTTGGAGGGAGAGGGAGAGGGAGAGGGAGGTGAACAAATCAAGAAAATCTCAAACCATCTTTTTCTTCTTGTCAAATATAAAGCCACTTTTCACATGCAACAAGCAGAGAGTAAAGTGATGCTTTGGAGGGTCGCAATGTGGAGTCCATTATGTCTGTGCATTAGGAAAAGGGGTGATTCAAAAGAAAGGGGGGAAACAAGATGGTATCCATGCGCAGCAGAGAGATTTGCTGTTGGTGACACATAGGAGGTGTCATGAATCTCTTTAAAAGGGAATATAATTGATTGCTAAAGCCCATTTCAGTTTCACAGATCTAGTTGAAAATGGCATGTGTCCCAGGTAAGGTGTTCACTGCTAGGTTCTGTTTTCATGAACTATCTTGTCAACTGGTGTTAGCAACTCTGTGTGTGTTGTCCCAAGATCTGCAGCCACCCTTGAGTTCCCCAAAAACTAAAGAGCTTCTGGGATCTTGTGGCTTTTTTTGCACAAACTTCAAGTTGTTTTTGCAAAATGTGAGTTGTGGTTGAAAGGAAGAACCACCACATAGAATGTCAGTAAATAACTTTACATGGATTGTTAGCATATAAAATTAAAATGGTTGTAGAGGAAGTTTTAAATAAGGGCTGGGGGAAAGCCAGTGGGTACAGAGAAGCATATGTTTTGGACAGAGACAATAGTTAGGGAAGGATTTATTAACGGAGATTCTCTATATTTTAGTAAGGAGAGGATTGAAGTTGATAAAGAATAAGTAGGAATTTAAGAGAGACAATAAAATGGAAGAGTCTCGTTCAGTTACCTCACATAATGGCAGACAGTGTTGAATTTTATTAATGATTGTGTACCAAGGCTAGCAGTGTATATACTAAGATTTGTGAATTGGAGTGCCTAGTATTAAATGAGGCTATTAATGTAATAGATGGAGTAGAATTTTGGTTTGATGATGATTGAGACATAGTAAGTCCGGATATTAAGCTACATGGATCATTGGTTTGCCCTGGTATGGCAATTCTTATATCTAAATTACCATTTTTTAAAAATCTAGTCTTCCTTTTTATTTCTGTTTTCACTTTGAAGAGCAAGTCCAGGTGGATTTTATAGTTTCCTTAGTTTTCTAGTACATATTTGTGGAAGCTAGAATTGTTTTCTTGAAAAGACCTGGTAATCAATAGTGAAGGATCTTTTTGCATGTTTATCAGTGTATACACTTTGAATTATCTGTACTGGGAATTCTGCTTTTTTCCTTATCTGATCTAAATCTGTTTAAATGAGCCTTTTAAAAGAAAATGGTTTGAGACGTTGGATTCTTCCCTTAATAACATAATTATTTCTTATAAGTTTAAAATATTCTTTAATGATTGATTTCAGTTCATGAGTTTTGTACCCAGAAAATGGTTTGAAGCCAAATTAAATTTAAAAATTGACTCTTATGATTGATACCTGAATTCTTAATTTGTAAATTTTTGTGACACTTTGTAGATTATGGTTTTATTTTATTTTGATAACGCAATGTCTCTTAAGAATCCATTTGGCAAGCATTACAGAAAATACTAATATTTTAAAGTCAGAGGTGCAGTTCTATTTAAAATCTCATTGTAAACTAGCAACCACTGAATCAGGTCTCTCAATTGAGCATTTTAAATATTGAAATACTTGAAATGATATCTTTAGTGTTTAAGTTTGTTGTAATGAACCTTCTGGGTCACTGTTTGGGTAACCTACCGCTCTTGCTGGCTGAACTAGAGGGATGATAGAGTCTAGCCAGTAGAGGGTTCTGCTACTAACTTCAACATGGAACCATTAGTGGCTCTATAATCTCCAGAGTGTAGGAAAATGCAGTAATATCCTCAGATTAGAAGGAAACCAAGAACTAAAGATAGAGGCTGTATGTGAGCTTGAGCTGGAACATCTTGTGAACCTGAAGCAAGGTCACAAGTAGCAGGCAATTTGAGAGAGAGAACACTGAAAGCTGAGACTTAGGCAGTAATGTAGTTTATTGCTGTGAAAGGATTACAGTAGCAACAAAAGTGAGCTTCTAAGCAGGTGGTGTGAGGAAATTGCACAGTTATGTGAAGGAATCCCAAGAAAAGAGTTTAAGTAATTGTGCCAACCATATGTCCCCCCCACCCACCCCCAGCAGCTCTAGAAAGGTAACCCTTTGCTACTTCTTCATAACTCCTAACTGTTAATAGGGATCCACGGGTATGCTTGCACTGCAGTATAAGCCTGGAATCAGGCTCAACCCAAATCCCACTTGAATCTACACACAAGTCTGCCTGACTCAGGCCTGAGACCCAGAGCCAAGTAGGGTGGAGGATTTGAGCCTGGATCCTATGAGAGGCTCAGGCCCAAACTCCATTGTTTTGCATAAGGAATTGTATAGTAAATTGATTCAGAGGAAACAGAAACAGACCATCTCCTCCAGTTCAAGTACAGTAGTTCTGTGTTTAAGGCTTCCATTTTATTCTGACTTCTGTGCAGCAAACACATTGAACTTTCTCCTGCAAATGCAATGGTAATCAGTCAGAGAAGTCCTTTGCCAATGCTGCTGCCTCCTCGTCATGAGAGCACAGCTGTGTTTTGGTGAATTTGATGTGAAGTAAGCAAATATTCCAAGAATGATTACTGGTACCAGAAACCAAAGAAGAAACTGGCATCATTGGGGATTCACCAAACCAGTGATCACTGCAGGGAGAGAATTAAATGGCTCAAGACCAACTATTGGAAAGTCAGTGATGAGAACTACACTATTGGCAACTTGCTGTCTTTCTGCCTGTTTCCTGAGAAGTCAAACTGGGTGTTTGGTACTGCGCAAAGCACATATCCATGACCTTTTTGTGATATCCTGGTCATCTGTGATGGTGACCGTCTCATTCGTGAATCCAGTACGAGACTGGAGGGAAGCCAGCAGGCATTGGATAAGGCTACTGAAGTGACTTGCCGAAACCAGCCCCCAAGGAGACTTAGGCATGACAGCAGCAGATTATCCTGGTTCTCTCTATTTAGAGAAGCTTTTTGATGCCATCCCTGGAGGGAACAGCCTGCTGCAGAACTGTCAGCAGAAATGCAAGGGACAGAAGTCACCTTGGAGTATGGTAAGTTTCTGTCTCCATGGTTTTATTAGTATAACAATGGGAGGGGTTTCGTGTTTGAGCCAATACAAAAATTAATACCAGCCTCTAGTAGCAGCATGTACTGCTGATGGTGGATTGCATGCCAGCAGCTTAGCGTCCCCCTTCACCATCAACACCATCTGGAATTCAAAATGGAGATCAGGAAGTACAAACTATGAAACAAGCATTTAAAAACAGAGTTTTAATAGAAACTCACACATTCATGTGACGATGTGCCAGGGTGTTAAAATATGAACTTTATATTACTTTTCCAGTTGTTATGCTGTTCTGTACCAGCCCAATGGTTTTAACAAGATTCCTGTAAATAGTGACCTACATTGGGAGGGAGAGTGAAATGCAGTATATTTAAGCTAAATGTAGTCCACGAGTCACAAAATAATTTGTCCAAAATACAGTTGGGGGAGGGATGTGTGAAATCCATAAATGTGCTGAAGAAGTAGCAGGTTGCTGTGGAGTTTTTGGCAAGTCAATCTTAGCATATGTGTTTGCATGCAGTCATAATAGGCAGTATCTGAAGCTGTGAGGAGGTTGTAATCTTTGGAGATGTTAACATGACTTCCTACTGATTGCCTCACGTCTTTTGACCTAATACCAGGTTTTGATAGCTGCAAACTTTTCCTGTAGCAAAATCTCCAGATAGGCAGACACATTATAGAGAAGGGTATATTTTCAGAGAGTCACACTGATACATGTCTGCCCATAAAGGTACTGTTCAGTCAGCCCAAGTTTTAAATTTTCTGTGGCACATATAACCAGCTTGCAATGAACAGCTTGGAGTAAAATATCCCTTTGCCATTCTGGAACCACAATAATTGTTTTGTCTTCCAAAATATGAGTGTGTGAGAAGTGTTTTGAGAAGGCCATATGTAGTAATCTATAGTCCACCCTTTCATACACTTCCCCCCCCCCCCAACCCCATAATGGTTAGCAATTTCTAAAAAAGAATAATTTTGATTTTTAATGTACACTTCTTTGTACACTCTTTTCACTGCAATTAACCAAGGTTGTGTCCACAGAGCTTCTAGGATCCACAGCATTCCCCTCTCAGCATATTGAAATTTAGTTTTACAAAGAGTCGGGGTTTTTTTGTTTTTTACCCTGACATTTTGCAAGGATTTTTCTTATGCTCATGAATGGAACCATCTGAATTACTGAGATGAGATAATGTACTGTTTTATGTCTGATTGCAGGTCCCTCAGCCTGAACTGGCCATTCTACCTCAGTAGCTCAGGCACAGTTGGGCAGAACTCAGGGTCTCAGAACCCTCATGGATCAGTTGAAGCGGAAGTTTTACCTTGATGAATTTACACTTGACGTTCTCTGGACAGGGCCAGTAAGCAGGTGCAGTACTAAAGAGAGAAAGATTCACCTCATGTGGAAAGGCACAAACAGGCTGCAGAACTTGAGGGAAGAATTGCAGTGAGAAAGCATCACAGTCCCTAGAACAGGAACATCACTTGAGGGAGGAAGACCAAATGCTGCAAAAAGAACTGTTTGTGAGGCAACTTTTTCTAATGGTTGCAAGAGTGCAGGCTCCAACTGTGTCTGCTTCTGAGCTTGAGTCCCCTCCACAGTACCATATACTACAGACCAGAAACACATCAGACAGTTCCATGACTGGGTGGCATATTCAGCTAAGACTTAAGAACTTCTGGACATAGCAAAATATCCACTTAAATCTTTCTGCTGACCCCCCTGCCCACCGGCAAGTCCCCACACACATGGGTGGCACCATGTGCCTTCTAAAGAAAGGGAAAACATACCAGAGGATATGCAGAATTTGATTTGGAGGCACTGGGTTCACTGTTCATACTGTTCAGTGTTTGGCTTACGCATTTTGTTTTATTACTGGTTGTGGTGTTTGGTTTTTATTAATGTTTTGATGTTCTAATGAGATCTGTAATGTAAAATTTTGGGTTGTGTGTAATGCATCCATATTCACAAATAAAGGCTTTTATTTAATTAAGAAAGCTTATTATCATTGCTAGGTCACATCATACATATGTTTTGAATCATAAAGATAAGCATATGGCAAGGCACAATAGTGAGGTTGTAGCCTTGCAGTCTTTCTATATGTCTGTGTACAGCAGTCCATAATGTAAATGTGCTGCCTGCTTCCATAAAGTCATTTCATCCCTATGAAAAATCCATAACAATCAACTCCCCATTCACTGTATACAGCGACAGTATGCCCTTTTCATTGCATGATGTGTTAGTACCACATGTACTGTAAATATTGCTGTACAAAACTTCATGAACTTACTATTCTCCCTCTTCCATTGACTTATGCAAATCCAAAAGGTGGGAACACAGAGTATCCCAGATTTCTGTTGCCTTGGTGCATCATACTCCAGCTGTGATAGGTGTATTAGTTCAGCAATCTATTATGGTCATAGCTCCATAATACGGGCAAAAGGCTCACATTTGGTTACACAAAAATGATGAGGAGCCCAGCAAACCACAATAATGAGGACTGCATTGATGTAAACAGCACCAGCAGAATTTCAGTCTGACAATCGCATTCAATGACCATTCTGGGCCTGCTGAGAATGTAATTGAGCATTCTTTTGGTAGGCCATCTGAGGTCAGGATATGATTTCATAAGACAAGGTAAAGGGGAGGTATATAGAGTCCCCAGGATGATAGTGGGGACTCCAACTTCATTTATGACAATGTCATTTGGTGGGAATAGTGCCTCACCCTATCTATGTATGTGGACTCCTGGTGATTGAAAAGTAGTGGCATTGTGAACTTTTCCATGCAGCCCATATTGGCCTCCATAAATCAGCCTCTGTAGTCCACCAGGCCCTGCATAATGATAGAGTAGTACCCTTTGTGATTTATGCGTTCATGTATTCCTAGAAGAGGGCAAGGTTATGAGCATGAGTCCATCAAGTGCACTGGTGCAGTTTATAAACTCCATACTTTCAAAACCAGCAGTTTAGTTCAGGGATATTGTTTATGCCATCTATCTTTGGCTAAATCTTATGTTTGATTGCCACAGAAACCAACTACCCACAGTTGACTTTCCAACACCAAACTGCTTAGCAAAATACTTGTAGCAGTCTGGGGTTTCCAGCTTCCAGGTGGTTATAGCAGCTCAATTCTGGACCAAAATGACCATCCATAGGAAGTATGCCAAATGTAAGTCAAGCTTATCAGAAAACTCCATGTGACATCTGGATTCTCTGCTAGTCGTGCCAGGTCCACGTAAAAGGGGGGAAATCACATTAAATATACTTTATAAGTATTGCTGCTGCTTTCCTAAATATTCTGTACTTAATTTCCTGGCCTGCATGAGTGATTTTGAGGTTTCAGAGCATGCAAGATAATTTTGAATTTGTGATTCTTAGGTCTAAGGCAGACATTTATTCAATTGGCATAGAGGAATGTTGAAGCTCTTTTATTTTCTGGATGTGGAAGTAAATGTAACACAGCACATTAGAAAATGATGCTTTCTACTACCTTCTTCTGCCTACCTCTTCCTCCCTTTTCGTCAGTTACAGTGTGAATGAATTAGCTGAATATAAAGGTTCAGGTTTGTAGGACATTCCCCAATTGATTACAATGAAGTATGTGATGCATTAAGTTTAAATGAAGTTTTATCACTCATAAAATCCTAGAATGTAGTGATAGAAAAGTCTTATAAGATTACTCACTCTATATCTTTATCAGCAGCATTGTGCCTTGCCTAACATTTGAAAGTGCTTTGTCTTAAGTTTGAATAACATTGGCAGCAGGGATTCCATCACTTCCTTAAAAACAGTGATGGGGAACCTTTTTTAGGTGTGTGTTGGGGAGTCAATAACCCACAGAAAAATCGGTTGGGGGCTGTATGCTATGGGGGGGGGGCGCTGATTTTGTGTGCTCCTACCCCACGGTGGGGCAGGCGGGGCAGCTGGAATGCCAGCACAGGCAGTCTCAGGGGCTGGATCCAGGTGAGCCGGGGGCCCACCCCTGCATAAAATATTCCATTGTCTAATTGACTTTGTTGTTAAAACTTTTTCTTGGTATCCTGCCTTAACTGTTCCTTTCATCCTGTTACATATTATTCATATTATTCTTCTCAAACAATTCTTCTATTTCCTTTATATTTGTGCCCTTCCATTGTGTAAAGATTTTCAATCCTGTACCCTCGTAGTCTTTGTATGTATAATTTTAATTTATTAGCCTGATATGCTTAAAAATTAGAGACACTATTTATTTAAAGAACCTGGAATCCTTTACGTAAAGGATCATTGGTTTTTCTGACCTCTTAAATTTATATATTCTAATTATGTGTATGGGGCAGGGTGGAATTCTACCTAATTTTGATCTAACTTTTTCCACCAACTGGGTTATGCTGAGTATCCATTCTTTATTAAATACTATCTCGTAGTGGTAGGATAGTTAGTGGATTAGATGGCTGATACAGTAGTGTCATCTTTAAGCACATAACCTGATGTCCTTCTGTGAAGTCAAGACACAAATTTCTGTTGCCTCATGTTAAATTTTCAATTTAAAATGTGCAATTATACCCATTGTATGACTAGAAGCTGTATCAGTCCAGGTATTAGACAAGGTGAGTGACGTATTACCTTTTAGTTATGATGTTCAGAGTATCTTTCCCAGACTTGAAGAAGAGTTGTTTGTAGCTCAAACTTGTCTCACCAACAGAAGCTGGTGCAATGAAAGATATTACTGCACCCACCTGGTCTGTCTGATTGTACCCATTTCTGCCCTCAACAAATCCATAAACAGTAGCTATGCCTTTATAAGAAGAACTGGAGTTTATTCTCCAGGTAATATGAAATTTATCATTTTAATTTGAAGACAAATTCATCCTTAAAGATTCAAAAAGCAGAACATAAATAAAAATATTCTCAAATTTATAAGGCTTAATTGTGATATTTAAAACCAATCTCTTGAGGTTTTTTTGGAGCCTGATTCTATTTCTGAACACTTGAGGTTGGAAATATTGCCCCTCTTTGCTCTCTTGCTGTGCCTTGCACACAGTTGTATACCTGTTTAATCTAAGGATTTGCCTATGCTGTGTTAGACTTCTATAGAGGAAAGCAACAATTCTCCTCTGGAAAGCTCTGGCTGCCTATGTACTGATTGCTTCTGTACCACATATGGTCAGACCAGCACTGTCAGAAAATGAGGGCAGAATCTGGAAACAAAGAAATATAATTTTAATGAGGCATGTCACTCCTACCCTCCTCCCCTAAAAAAAAAATCCCACTGTGTGGGAGAGGGAGTTATTTCCAAACCCCAATGAAATGTAGAGAATATTATTAGAGTAAGAGCTGTACGCATCCGTTTGGAGAGAAATGTGTTATTTTTAGAAGTCCCATGTATTATTCCGTTTAACAGTGTATTTACATATGTTCACAATTATTGTTTATCTTGATTTTATTATAATTGTTAAAGTATCATGGAGGAAAAACCAATAACACGTAATGCTGAAATAATACAATATACAAAGTGTGCTTGTATGAAATGACTACATTGTAACAATGTTTTTCTTTCTGGATTTTTTTTCTTTTAGGACCGGAATAGGCCCTATGACACTTTTAACTTGCACTCTTTGGAAAATTCCTTAATGGATATGATAAGGACTGATCATGAGCCTCTGAAAGGTAAACACTATCCTCCCAGTGGCCCACCAATGAGTTTCGCTGATATAATGTGGAGGAATCATTTTACAGGTTAGGAATATTCATACGTCCATGCTTGCTTGGTGTTTAAACAAAAATCAACTTTTCAATAATTGCTAAACGTTTTCCACTAGTAAACCAAGTGGTGAATATTTAACGTTGCTGTTCTGCCATCTAAAAACAGGACTCAGTAACCTCAGATGATAAAGACTCAGCATGCATAAATATAGTATACCATATGTTAAGATGATTGTGATGTAGTGGGGGTGCCTTGCTAGGGCTGTGGCGACCTCTGCTGTCTGGTCATTATGCAAAGGGGGCTCCAAACCTGTCTGACCAGCTACCCCCTATGGGGAGAAACAAAGGAAGGTGGAATGCCGCCCCTGGCTGGGGGGCAGAGCTGGAGGAGAGTTAGTTTTTCTGTCTGGGAGCATGGAGGAAGCAGCCTCAGCAACAGGCTGGGGGGTTTAGAAGCCAGACCTCCCACCCCATATCAAGGGGGGCTGAGGCATCCTAGGCCTGCCCTGTAACCTGGTGACATCTGTGCTGTGCTGTATTCTGGAGAGGCAATAAACTCCCTCTGTTCTACCGGCTGGTGGAGTCTGTTCATGCCCTTTTGGGGGTGCAGGAGGCGGGCGACCCCAACGCGCCGTCACAATGATTAATTCCAAGTTTTAATTTTATAGAGGTTTGTTTCTGTTTTCTGTCTTAAAAATTGCTCAATAAGGCTTTCAGCTTTAGCTTTCCATTTAAAAAAAGAAGCTGTTTACAAGAGGCTAGTTTATTTTTTTTTTACAGTAATAGACCATTTTACGAGTTGTTAGTTTAGATCACCATATTCTAACATATCCTTTTTATTATTGTTATTAAAACAGAATTTAAGACTATCTCTGTATAAAGAGATCATGTGTGTGCTAGAATTAAAACCCAAATAGATGGATTGGAAGTAGTGTAAGTTATTTGCTTGGTGAATGCTGGGAAATTTGGATGCTGAAAAATATTGGCTATTACTACTGCTGCAAGAGCAGATCTGTCCTTTCAACTTCAGGGTATAGATGAAACTACTTCTACCACTTAGCTGATGCCACATGAATGAGAAGGTTAGGGAACTTTTTTTTACTAATTCATGATAATTGATCTACAGAGCCATCAGTCTCTTCTGACTTGTTAAACTTGGGAATAGTTCCACATCCTTGTTTCAAAATTTCTAAGGACTTTTACTTTCAGGAAGGAAATTAAGTCTCTGCAGTGAACAGATATTGCTCTAACTGCAAATATTACCCAATTTTATCTCCAACAATTGTAGTTACACATGCAGAGATAATGAAAGTATTGGGTGTAACTGTTCAAGTCAGCATATTGTACTAGATGGACAAGTATTCTGTTCCTATGTGTCACCTCCTCATTGAGCGCCATACACATGAAATCTTGCATACTTGTCTGATGCAGGAATTGTATCTACTGTGTATAAATCACACTAACAAACATTTCCTTTTGCTACATCTCTGTAACCTTTTTTCCCCTTTGGGTTCTTTTTACCTCTTTCAAAACTCAAAAGTTCAATTCCTTCAGTTTGCTACCACTACACATGCAGTCCTGTGTCACAGCCATACTTTGGAGTTTGTCAGCACCATCACTCAACTGTCTGAGTAGGTGAGAGACACAAAATGTTGCACAAAGTGCTTTCACAACAGTGCCAGTCTGGAGACCAAATAGTAGTGGTCAGACTTGGATCTCATACTTGATCACACAAATATTACTACAGTTTCTAGGATACTTTTGTACATAGCTTAAGTAGCTCTTAAGAAAGTGCTCCATAGATAAGGTGTCTCCATCTTTTCTATAGCCCAGTTAATCCACCAAGAATCTTTGGGAATAATCAAAATATATCTTCAAGTAGGAAAATACATATGTAAAAATTGGACTAGAAAGGTGTTGTGGGAATTACTGTCCCTCCAAAAATACTTATAAAATTTACCAGTATCATTTTATCTAATGATTCGTAATGTGTTTTGTGTTAGGTCCTTTAAAAATTATTAAAAATGGGAAAGCTACTTCAGGCAACAGTATTACAAAGAGAAATAGAAAATAGCATGTATATATTGTAACACTATTAATGGAAAAGAATAGCTTATGTTCATTGTAGCAGTAGTGAGGTATGTATGTATTTTTCTAGCAAGTTATTATACATATTATGGCAGGTGATATCCCACAGATAAACCCTTAAAAAAAGTAGCCACCACTTTTTCAGCAGCGTGGTCATTTCTTTTTAGTACACTGATGTAAGTGATGAAAATGAGATTGAGTAGACACCTCAACCCGAAGTATTTTTCACATATTTAATATAACTTTAATCCCTGCTAGGTCAGTGAACCATGTGAGACCATATCAAAAGGCATACTAAAGTCACTATATATCTCATCTACCATTTCCCACTATCAACAAGGTTTGTTTCCCTGTCAGAGAAAGCCATTACATTGATTTGACATAAGTTGTTCTTGATCAATTCATGATGATTCTTACTTATCACCTTATTATCTTCTTATCCATCTTGTTTTCTAATATCCTGGGGCTGCCATAGCTACAACTGCACGGCATACAACAATGGGGATACTACCCATTTTAAATAGAGAGCTAAACATGAGGCTATTCAAACTAGATGGATAAGGTGAATGCATATTTTCAAGTGCGCGGTCTGTGTTAGAGAGAGTCAAGTCCCCAGCAGAGTCTCTGAAGAAAGACTAAAGCAGGGCTACTCAGCTTTGGAAGCCTCAAGGGCCACAGTGATACAGCACATGCCGAGGGCTGCAACTTAAGTGTAGTTTCATATACATGCAAATATATATGCAAATAGCTTTTTTCACACTGACGGTCATGAATACAAAGATTAAGGCAAAACTACACAACACACAGCCCCCAGTTAAGTCAGTTCTGCAAACATGATTCTGGGATGCATTAACAAGAGTGTTGTGAGCAAGACACAAGATGTCATTCTTCCGCTCTACTCTGCGCTTGTAAGACCCCAATTGGAGTATTGTGTCCAGTTCTGGGCACCGCATTTCAGGAAAGATGTGGATAAATTGGAAGTCCGGAGAAGAGTAGCACAATTATTAAAGGGATAGAAAACATCTTATGAGGGAAGATTGAAAAATTAGTTTTGTTTAGTATGGAGGAAAGAAAACTGGGGGGTGGCACAGTTTTCAAGTACAAAAATGGTTATTACAAGGAAAAGGGAAAAATTGTTCTCTTTAACCTCTGAAGAAAATAAGAAGCAATGGGCTTAAATTGCAGCAAGGGTAGTTTGATGGACATTAGGAAAAAATTCCTAACTTTTAGAATATTTAAGCACTTGAATACATTACCTAAGGAGATTTATGGAATCTCTGTCATTGGAGACTTTTAAGAGCAGGTTAGAAACACCTGTCAGGAATGGTCTTGATGATACTTAGTCATGCCATGAGTGCACCAGATTGGACTAAGATGATATTTCAGGAACCCTTTCAGCCCTATGCTTCTGTGTATTAGGTACACAGACTCACAACAATAAATATTTGAGGGAAGCAGGAACTAATTTTTTCCAGTGTTAATGATCTAAGATCCAGGTGTCCATGATGAGACTGGTAAGTTAATTTCTAAGTAAAACAGCTACCATATGTGTGAAAAGCTAATAAATATATCTTTATGTGGACTACAAAAAACATTTCAGAACAAGCAAATCTGAATCAGTTGTCATGCATAACGTTTTGTTTTCTGTGCAAGGGTCATTACCAAGTCATCAACAAGGATGGAACATGTTCTCCCCAGCCAGTTAGAGCTGATAGGTGGAGTTTCTCACGGATGCTGCTATCCAGGGCCAGCACAGGGGAGAAATCCAGAACTATCAAACTGCAGACTTAATCTATGATGGCATGTGGCCGTAGCCAAATAGTTCTTCCAAGTGTTTCCCTCTGCCTACAAACATCATCTGCCTTCCTAGGATTCAACTTGAGGATTTCTTCTTCTGAAAATGCTGGAGTATGTTCTGTCTTACTCAAACTACTACAATTTATTTCATGGATAGCAAGTAACTCATAGTAAATGAAAGTTTCAGCGATGGCGGGGTGATGTCCACCTCCTGAGAGTAGTTGTAAAGGTATCATTTAGCTCATTAGGTAGAGCTACCACTTTAAAATCCAAGCATTCCAAGTTTGTTTCAACTGAAAGATTTCTCCCAAATTAGGGTACCTTTGATTTAAGAGGATCACCTTTCCAATTAATGAATTGGTCACCCTTGGTAAATTAGGCTAATTCTCTGAAATTACTTTTGCTAGGATATACTAATATATCAGTTAGCATTATTAATCATATTAGTTCGTCTTGTACAATCTTTTAAACAGATGGGAGAGGTGAAAAGAAAAATAGCAAAAGCACTGTTTCTGGAAAATAGAGGCAAGCATTAGCTCATTCTAGTAAAAAGTTTCAATCTGCCTTCCAAACTATACAAATCTTGGAAGCTCAAGCTTGTTGCAGAGGCAGCATGACTGTTTCAGAGAAAATGTCAGCCTGCCACTGGGCAATGAACAAACTCTTTAATAAATATTCAGTTTTCTTTCAGGGTGCTTCTACACAGCACCCTAAACTCACCCCAAAGATACAAATAGTGTATCTTATTTCAAACTATTTCAAAATACCTTATTTTGAAATTTGGCAATCTACATAGCGCCAAATTTCAAAATAACACACTATTTTAAGCCATCCCTTATTCCTCGTGCAACAAGATTTACTGGGATGGCAAAAATTTCAAAATAATGGGCGGTTTGTGTAGATGGCAGAATCCCAAATTAGCTGTGCAGTGTAGACGTACTCTCAGATGGCCGAAATATTTTCATGCTCATGTAACATTTTGCTCCGAGCACCACAGAGCCTCAGAAATCTTCGGGGAAAGTGGTGTCTCCTGAGGCCCCAGGAACCCCATTGTTTGCCAGTAGATTTTTGAAGCAGACTTAATAAAAGAAGTGTGGTCCCAAACTGCTTCTGCTCCTTCCTTTTCAAGAGCCAGATGGCAATTTTGGGATTTTCTCGCTATACCTAAAATGTTTTTTTGGTTTTGATATTTACCCCCTGAGGAGTGGGGGTGGAGAGAAGGGGGATAGAGAGTGTTTCCAAATTCCTTTTGGTATATTTTAGTTGTGCCATTACATATCTAGGCTAAGATTTAAAAAAAAAAAAACAGGACCATAAAGTTAGGCCAAAGATCTTTGTCTTAGTTTTTACTTCGAAGTAGGGTTAATCTCTTCTCTCCTTGGAGATATCTATGCCCCTTCTTGCTTTCCTATTGGTTCTGTGTAGGGGGAAATCAGTTCCTAGATCGTTGCTTTTTAGTATAGGTCTTACAAATGCAGTGAAAGTGACGTGCATTTCTTCGTTCTGACAAGGTGTTTGGCCACTTTGTGCTGGGATACTTTGAGTTTATTTCCTTTGGGCTTGGTGCCAACAAAATTGGTAGTGGACTGGACAGGATTCTCAACGCCAATCTGGAAAAGGGGCAGGGGGGACTTTGTGTCTAGAGATTATGTAATTGAATTATTTATCATGGCACTGCCTATGCAGGGGACTTGTTCAGCTTTGCCTGTTTTCCTGGTCACTAGGATTTCTGGTCAGGCTCAAGAGCAGGAGGGCAGTGGGGACAATTGTTCTGGGGCCCAGTGATTCAAAGGGTCTTAACAAATGAAGCACTTACCATGCACCAGGGGTAATCTAGTGGCTTTCAAGATGAGGTTTGGTATTGGAGCATATGAGACCTCACAAAAGATCTACAATTACACATTTAATTATTATAGCTTGCTGGGTACAAGAGATGTTGCGTTTGGGTTTAGGACTTCCCGGTGTTGCCTCTCATCCCCTTAGATTACCGTAAAATCTCAAATATAATGAGATGTTGCGTTTGGGTGCACCAATGTATAATGTGCACCCTGGCTTTTGAATCTTATAATGAAAAAATCTATACTCCTATATATAATGCTCACCCTGAATTTGCTGTATTTCCTGCCTTTTTCCATTGCTGGTTGATTGCATGTGAGCGTACGACTATATAATGCGTGGCATTTCGATGCTCTTTGTGATACCATGAGTTGTCGACGATCTTACACTGCAGCTGAAAAACTTTAGGTACTTAGCTAGGCTGAGGCTCATGGCAACAGAGCCGCCAGCCGCGAATTTGATGGCATAGCAGAGTTGAACATTCGACTTTGGAGATGGGTAAAAGAGAGCCTGCAAGCGATGCCTCGGACCAAGATGGCTGAGTGAGGTCAAAGCGCTGCATATCCGGAGATGGAGGCCAAACTGCTTGAACGGATTACAGAGTGTCGACAGCAAGGCAGTGGCATTAGCACTCATTTTTTGCAATGGTCAAAACCTTCACTCAAACCTCCACAATGCTAACACAGGCAGGTCTAAAGCTTTGTATGGCTGGGGTGATCAGTTCATACATCGGCATGGCCTATCGGTCTGACAATGAATGACAATTGCACAGCTACCCGTGGACTCTGACGCCAGATTACTACAGATCCAGAAGTTTATCATAAAACTATGCAAGGAACACAGGTACGACCTTTCATTAATCAGTAATACAGACCACACAGCTTTAAATTTCGATAATCCTTATGATAGAATGCTAGAAGTGAAGGGTGCCAAGACCGTACCAATTGCTACCACAGGGCATGAAAAGTTGAGGTATACCGTTATGCTTGCTTGCATAGCCGACAGAATGAAGCTGCCACCTTATATCGTCTTTAAGCGCAAGATCATGCCAAAAAAGTTATGTTCCCGAAGACTGTTTACGTGCGTGTTCACCCTAAAGGCTGGATTGATGAAGCTTTAATGCTTGATTGGCTACAGACAGTTGGGGCGAAGCGGCCGGGTGGACTTATGAGAAAGTGGTCTGTAATAGTTTTGGATGCATTTCATTGTCATCGTATGCCTTCAATCAAGAAAATGCTTCAGCATGACAAAACAGACTTGGCAATTATTCCTGGTGGAATGACCAAAATGTTGCAACCGCTTGATGTGATAGTTAACATGCCAATGAAAGATGCACTATGCAGGAAATGGAACACCTGGGTGTTGGAAGGTGAACATACATTTACTGCAGATGGACGTATGCGAACACTGACGCTGCAAGACGTGACCCAGTAGATAGCAGATGTCTGGCTTCAACTTGATCCCACTATCATAAGGAAGGGGTTTCTGAAATGCAGCATTTCTAATGCAATGGATGGCAGCAAGGATGATGCCCTGTGGACGGATGATGCGCGCGATCCGAGCAACGATGAATTAGGCAAAGACGACAATGACTTGTATTACCTGGATGAAAATGTCAAGGGCTATACCCCAGAAGACATTGCTCGTCTGTTCAAGGAAGATTATAACAGCGAATTTGAGGGCTTCAAAGATGAGTAGAAGATCAATTTCTCTCAACGAAACAGAGTATTAATATATTTGCATGTCTGAACTAGAGTATTGATTTACTTTTACTTACTTTTTTTCAAAGTCGATATGCTTGCTTGTCTATGGTAATAAAATTCAACTTCACATCTGGTGTCCAGCAATTAATTAACTGACACAGAACTGCCAAAATAAAACTTTAAAAAATAACTCACATATATAATGCGCATCCTGACTTTGACGCTAAAAAACCTGGGAAAAAAGTGTGCACTATACTCGCGATTTTACATTACTAATCTTCCTTAGGTAAAATTGCTCAGAGCAGATAAGATCTATTAAACATGAGGGCCTTGGAAGAAGTGCCTCAGCCATACAGAAAAAGAGGCTTCTGTTCGTAGACACCAGGAGGCATATTCCTTAAATCTGATTATGCAGAAACAGCACACTCAAATCATGGTTTCGAAGTTGGATTTTACTACTTCTGATAACATAGAAATATATGTATACTATTTTCTATTTCCCCATTGCCCATGTTAGTTTGTGATTGTTTATTTGAGACTGAGTACATATACATCAGATACTCAGGAGTATCTTGTTTGGAAAGCGTAAGCATGAAAGTCCTTCCTTTCATCTAAATTCTCAGTGCTATATCCCATTACTGTTGCCTTATGTATTTAATATTATGTTGTTTGCAAGGGTAATAGAGGGGCTTACCTGTTTTTAAAGACCTTACTGGGTTAGTGGGGGCTAATATAAAGCACAATATTCTCTAGCAGAGCTGTTATTTACCTCTATATATAACAGGACCCATATAATTAGCAAAAAATCAACTATTTTTCTCTTACCATATATTTATTCTCCACCAGAACATAGCTTTCATATTTTAGTCAATAAAAATATTTTAAAATTTTTAACTCTTTGTAATTTGAGGTCATTCTGTACAAATAGATATTTTCCTATGGATGAAAATTTTGTTTCTCATTAGAAATCTCTTTTAGAAGCCAAAAATAAATGGCTGATCTCCTTTAAAAACAAATGTGGTTTTGAATACATTTTTAAAGGCCATGTTGTGGTATCTTAGCTTCCAGTATTCTGAGACTTAGTCAAGAATAACATTGGAGAATAAATCTCTGTAGTTGGTATGGCAACTGAAGAATCTATCTAATTATTATAAATTGTATATTTAACAGCTATTCCCTTTCCAGCCGTATAAATAGCAACAATATTACTTTTCTAGTCCTTTTAGTGATTCCATAGGGGTCAGATGTCCAACTGCTACAATTATTTAAATTTGTTTAGTTTATCCAGCTATTTTGTTAATTAATCTCATAGGTCCTATAATATCCAAGTTGTCTACATAGGTTAGGGTACAATGGAATCGGTCCCAGAGCGGACAGGTAATTTTCCATCCTACTCTTCAGCTAACTGCTGACATTTACCTTGAAGTCCACTTTCTGTTCTAATTCTTTGGAGGATGCTTTGGCAAATAAATTAGTCTTGTGGCATAACCAAAGGAAGGTTGACAGGAAATGAGAGGATCAGATTTGTGTCCTTGCAGTCTGCAGCTGAACTATATGTAAGTTGCACTAAAATTAACAATTTCTCATTGAAATTAAAAATGAATGTTCCTAAATTGTTTTATATTGGAATCTCATCTCTAAAAGTAATATTCACAAGTCAAGTCTTCACAACACTTTCTGTAGGAAAAAATACAGAAGAACTTTAGTTGTAGCAAACTACCCATTTCTTAATGTCTCATTCCCTTTCATACCCTACCAGTATCCTTCCTGCAAATGTTGATGAAGAAGGGACAGTGAGGAAAAAAACCTGAGATTAGTGCAATAGTTTGTTCAAAGGGGAAAAACATACATATTTCCTTTAATCTTTGCACTAGACCAAAAGGCTTGTTGTTTTTTCTTTTTCCACCTATGTGTGGACACTTATTGCCATCCTGGATCAAACAAATGGTCCATCTAGTTCAGTATCTTGACTTGGATCATTGTGCTGGAAGATTTTAGAGTAAGTTGAAATAAACCACACAGGAGGTGACTATGGAATAACCTGCCCACAAGGAGAAATTCTTTCTATGCCATCGGAGTTTTCTGGTTTTACACTGAAGCATGAGGGTTTATATCCTTAATAAAAATCAAATTGATCTCATAAGTTTTTCATGAGTGTGTTTACCACTTCGTTGCCTACATCACCTGTATCTATTCTTTGGCATGTTTCCCTAGATGCTCAGTGGTTTTTTTTCTTTTAAGTTAGATTGGACATGCAGACATTAACTGGTACTTTTAAAAATCTTCCCTGACACATCCTCATATTGATTTATGGTTTCATGTATGCCTGCAATCCTGATAACTCAATTTTCTCTTACCTACTTTAAAACCCAGCATCTTATAAAGAAAATTATACATTAAAAATATTTGTGGGCGAAGGTAATTTTTCTCCAGCAAGGTTATCAATTTGCCTTCTTTCCGCTTTTAGTAAAAGAGGTTTAACCAAGATGGGTGTGTTGTACAATGTTGATGCTGCACAATAGGATTTACTTTAAAATTGATATACTAGATAAAATAATGTTATGGAAATTGTGACCATCTGTGAGCTAAATAGTCTTCTGCTGCTTGAAGACCCTCCTGTATTACATGTGGCATCTTTATAATTATGTAACAGCAGCATAAGTATTTTGACTGAGGAATAGTGCTTGTTAATATTTTATTGTTCTCTTGCTCCTACTTTGCACTAATCAGTAACAGCATATATTTTTGTCCAGTGAAAGTTAGAAAAACGTACTCAAACTGTTGAGGCTTCTGCTTTTTTACATTAATACAAACAATTCTCATAACTGGTAATTGTCAGACATGTACAGTGCAGGTCACTATTATGTTCATTGGTGCAGTGAGAAAATCACATACCATGACATCTACGATGAATGAGTCTCGTGTCTGGCTGTATTAAACAGTAGTCTCCATGTTCTGTAAGTACACATTGACAGACTGAAGGTTAGAAATAGGTGCTTAAATTATAGGTGATGTTTCTTGATGTTCTTTAGTTCCATTTGGGTGCTTCAGAATTAATTTTTTGTAAGCCTTCAAAATGTTAACTTTAGCGTTATTGCTATTACAGCTGTACTTTTTTTGCCTGGTATATTGGTACAGTGCTGTGTAAGTTTATGAAATGTATACAGGTTGAATGAGCAACAGTGTACTGAATCTGTGCCCTTATTCTTATTAATTACTGACATTGTATAACTGGATCATATCCTGGTAAAGATGCAATTATTAAAATAAAATTCCCTTGTCTGCTGGAATGTGTGGAGTCACTGACCTAAATCCGGTCAGTTGAAGTCATGTGCACAGATTTATATACGTGATATCTTAACTTTTAGGTCTTCCTGCATCCTGAGCATTTTTTTTCCTTTTGGTTATGAATGTTAGTTGAGAACGGACTCTTGATTTTTTTGAAAGGGTTTTTTCTATTTTAAGCCATGCTATTTTCCCCTTTTTGTTTTCTAGAAGACATAGAATACATGATTTTGAAATCAAAACATGGCTTAGCTATCCACATTTTAATTACTCTCTTGATTTCTGGGTAAAGAGGGAGAATTACTTATATGCCTGTTGGACCTTTCAGGAATCCTTCTTACCTTCAAGGCACTCTAATGTGGCCATTATTCTTCCAGCTGAGAAAGTGGTTTCAAAAGGCATCTGCTCAGGTTCTCAATTTCATTCTGCTAAAATGGATAAAGGCACTCTCCATGGCTAAGTGCCACTTCTCTGGTACTTCCAACTATTGCTTGTCTGGTGGGAAGTTGATTTAGGATGGGAAATTAAATCGAAGTTTTAAATATGGCTTTATAGAGCACAATGACTCAGTGATGTGTCGTCTGATTTCAAATTACATGTACTTCAAGTAAACAAGAAGCAACTCTTAATCAGGAATGAGATAAATCAAAATGTATTCTCCTAGTTTAGGCAATTTTAAACTAAAAATGTCCTAACTTCCATCCAGAAGAACAGGTGGTACACAGATTTCTTTACATAACTTTTTCTTATCTAAGATTATCTTAAGATGGTGTACAAAATGCATACATTTTTAGGACCTTTTTATAGTATTAGCAACTACATTAATCACTAATATGTAATATAAATGTTGAAGCTTTCATGATAGATTTAGCATTGGTCATAAAATGGAATTTTAGCCACCATTATTTTTATCTATTCTTTTTGGATGTAATGTGTTATCTTATTGAATAGATAGTATAATATTACTAGCTTTCTTAAAGAACATGAATTGTTGTATATGAGACCATGTATATGAATATTAGGAATTATACTTTTTATGCAATTCTTAAGGTGTGCAGATCCACTGTATGTAGTATTATTCAACTGTGATGTTGAAACTGATGTGATAACTTGCTGTCAGTCCTGATTTCTAACTAGCATGAATATTGTGTCCTCTTATAATTTGTAACTATCATAAACAATTACTCTGCAGACTATGCCAGGAGAGGTTCTTATTCCTTTTAGGATAAGCTAATCTGGCAGGTCAATGAGTAGAGATCAGACAAAATACAGTCCTTTTTTCCTCAAGATTGAGGGTTTTTTCCTCAAGAGTGATAGGCCAACAACCAGTGCTCACTGGAAAAAACAAGTTAAGAAACAAACTAAAGCAATGAATCCTGCTTAATGAAAATTATGAGTCTTGGTGAAAGTCATCAGGAAGCCAAGACTCTGAGAGGTATTTTGCTAATGATATAAAACAAACTGTTGAAGTAGGTTTCTGGAACATTAGACCATTGGCTCTAGTCCAAAACCCATGCATGTTTTGCCAGTCAATGAAGGGGGTATATTGTCTTAAGCAGAAAAAACCAAATAGTTGAAGCAAAGCGAAGAGAGGACCAGGTTGGATTTTTACTAGAAAACCATGTGTTGACCAGATTTTCACCCTCAGAATAATCATCGAAAAGAGCATTAAATGAGAGAATCAATTCACTATAATCTTATCAGATGAAAGTATTTAACAATATGTATCACAATTCCCTCACTAGGGCTACGTCTAAACTAAGATCCTCTTGCAGAAGAGCAAATGCAAATGGAGCGCTATATATCACTCTCATTTGCGTGTCCTCTTCCCCTTTTGCATTAGAGGTTTTTGCACAAAAAAGCACTGTATAAACGGTGCCTTTTTGTGCAAAAACCCCCCTTTTTGCACAAGAGCTTTTCTTTCTCTGTTTTTCGTGTGCTCCATTTGCATTTGATCTTCTGCAAGAGGTTCATAGTTTAGACATAGCCTAAGTGTTCTGGTATGCCAACAAAAATATCAAGGATTAATAACAAGGTACAGCATACATGGTTAAAGTACATGCAGTCTTGAGTAAGTAGTTTAATATAGATATTTGTGTCAAAAAAGGATGCTTTCTCTTGCCTCTCCTATTTGGCACTGATTTCAAGAAAAAGTCAATGCCAAATAGGAGATACCACACAGGCATTACAGGTTCAGCAACAGTACACTAAAGATTAAGATCTTGCTGACATCTCTTCTAATTGACAGCTCAACCAACCTGCAAAGACCAGCATTTCAACAAATATGGGGTTAATTAGTTTTGAAAAAAAAAATCTAATGAGAAATCCAGCAACCCACAAAAGTATTATGTTAAAAGGCTTAGGAATACAAGAGGTGAGTCAATTCGCATACCTCGCCAGTACAAGCTAGTAGAGCTATCCAGAAGAAATATTTAGGAATTGGCAACAGCTGCATTCATCATCTTTAAAAGATTTGTTCCTTGAAAATCTAAAACTTTAAAGACCAAACTATGAATCTTCAACTCAAATGTTATTTCCATCTTAACATATTGATGAGGAAAGCTGGAAAAACACAAACGGTATAGACAGATGTCTAAATACATTCAAAAGCAAATACCTCAGGGAAATGCTGGTATTACATAGAATACATTTACAACAAAAGTCAAGATTGAGTTCAACAACTAATCTCTATAGTTATCCTGAGAAGAAGATGGAAATATCTGTAATGGTCAAGAATGATGCCAGAACATCTGTCATGGCAGGAATCCCTGTGGACAGCTGAAGAAACATGTTAAACAGGCCAACAGTGAGAATCCACAGCCTTTAGAAAGGGAAAACTTATAAGATCTAACTTGGAGAACTTGCAAAGAACAGTTCAGAATAGATTGGGGACGGGGTGGTCAGAGCCTTTTTTGTGCTCTATGTAACATCTCATGGCATGGGAAAGATTTAGAGATTGACCATAAGTTTTTGAGGTTCAGGGGGTAGCTGAGTTAGTCTGTAACTGGAAAAACTTAAACAATGAACAGTCCAGCAGCACCTTAAAGACTAAGAAAACATGTAGATGGTATCATGAGCTTTCGTGGAGAAATGAATAGAGAAACTGGCTGACTTCCACATTCTAATGACTTAACCAACCAACAATTGGTACTTATAGAGGTGCACATGTTCTCATCAACCTCTTGTAACTTGAACAATCCAGTTTACTATTTTTTTCTCTTTTTCCCTCCTCTTCTCCCACCCCGTTCCCTTACTTATTCTTGGATCTGGATTTGCAATACACCAATCACTTGAAGAAGTTGGTTGTACCCATGAAATCTCATGATACCATCTACATATTTTGTTAGCCTTTAAGGTGCTGCTAAACTATTTGTTATTTTTTAAGTTTTTTAATAAGTTTTGGTTATGCATAGAGAAAAATTTTGCAGCCTAAAAATACCTATTACAGGTTTGCTAGCAAAGCACATAATTGAAACTATGCAGAGAAGATAAGTGTGAAACTAAGACCAACAAACTGAAAATGTCAGGTGTGGCTCAAGTACACTGACTAGGTTTCAGAAGACATTTTTGTGACCTGAATGAAATGTGAGTGTCCATGTCTAATTCTCAATCCCTAGCATCTTTTGTTCCAGACTTCTCATGCTGCATTTTTCCTGTGGCTTTTAAAGTTAATTAATAAGAGGAACTGTTTTGACTAAAGGTATTTTATAGTGTTGATACTGTAATGGGATATGTGGTATAGTTCTGGAGAGCAACTGCTATACATGCACTCCTAAAGTGATGATTTTCCAAATCAATCATATCTATTTTTTTACCAGTCTTCTCCTTGAAATATGTTCTTGGTTTCAAATGGCAGATTTACACAGAGGATTTTGTTAACATTTTGTTGATGCTGAAATGCATATGTGAAACTTCATCATTTGTCTTTGGCCTACTATCTTTACACTGAGTAATTGGCTGTATAACATACTAATAAATCCTGCAGTTAATGCAATACAATGTACCATTCACAGTCTGAGTCTTTTCAAAGCTGTACAGG
The DNA here is from genome assembly GCF_049634645.1 of Pelodiscus sinensis. NCBI lineage: Eukaryota > Metazoa > Chordata > Testudines > Trionychidae > Pelodiscus > Pelodiscus sinensis. Next base: position 42,989,588 of record NC_134718.1, read on the forward strand.
ATAGATTTCTAACTCTCCAGTGCTGATTAGATCATTCATATTTACTATGCTATTAATACAAGAGTGTATTTGCCACTCATTTTTGCTGTTTATTAAGGGAATTAACTTATTGACGGTGTGTGTGGGTGTGTGTCTTAATAGCTTGATGAGACCTTTCTTACAAGCTCACGTAGCTCAGTAAATACATGTCTCCTTGCTAGTACAACCCTATATTTTTGCTACTCTTGAAAGATAGCTGAAAAGAAAACTTAAAAATAGCTGGCCAAGGGCAGGTGACAAAATGTCATGCAGGCAGCACCTGGCACAATGATTGCCTGAAAAAAAACCTACTATTAAATGTTGCACGCTTGATTCTATTTTTGTTGCTAAACAGAATTTCAGCTTTGTCAAACGAAAACCAAAACCACCTTCATCAGAATTGGAATTTCTAGCTTCTTTAAAACTTTATCAGTTTTGAAGAATGTAAAAGCATAATTGTTAAAATTAAATAATTGCTTTTCAGTACTGATAGTATAAGAGTAAGAATAATAGCTAACTGAAATAATGGCTGTGTCAGTGTTTCTGAAGCACCAAAAATACACAGTAACACAAAAATACACTGAACTTTAGTATCCAGTTGGAGAGTCTGAAATAGTTTATGGAGTGCTTGGAAGAACTTTTGACTTATAATTTGTAAAGTGAAAATTCTGTGTTGCCACTCCATACCAAAAAAAGCAACTATTATGGCAATATTTAGTTTTGTTTACTGTAGCTTTTCCAAATTAATGAAAATGATTGATTATGAAAAAAATCTTTTTTTCTTAAATGCTTATGGAAGTGTCTTGAATGAGAATGTTACATCGGTGCACAAAGACTAGTCATTACAATAGCATAGTCTTTTGTGATTTCGGATGGAAAGCTCTCATGTTTTCAGTTTCTACCTAGAAATGAGAGGGAGAAACAGATTGTACTCCATTTTCTTTTCAGGATAGACTTGCTAAAAACAGAGTGAAATTTTAATTTTATCTTCAGAACCATTGGGTATGAGTGGGGAAGGACATCTATATTAAATAAACTAATTAACATATTGTTCCTTTAGCAAAGTAAGTCTTGAGCTCTGTTTCAAATCCTACTATATCAGGTTTTCGCCCTACCCAAGCAATTAATATTAGCCTTTAAGTCAGAAAGAGATAGGTAAATCACAATTCTAAGGGTAGCATCAGAACATGGACTGAGCCACAATAATCTTAGGCTACATCTTCACTACCAGGGTAAGTTGACCTAAAGTAACCAACTCCAGCTATGTGAATTATGTAGGAGTTGACACACTTTAGGTCACGTTACTGCAAAGTCTACAACATAGGGGGTCAATGGGAGAAATTCTCCCATCAACTTCCCTTGCTCTTCTCATCCAGTAGAGGGATAGACTGCAGAGTGATCTGCGGTCAGTTTGGCAGCTCTTAGATATGCTATCTCGACCGTAGATGGATGGATCTCAGAGCATCGAGCCGAGCAGTATTGTAGACGTGTAGACTGTTTTTTTTTTTTTTTTTTCTTCTTCCATGTAGCATGGGAAAAGATCATATAAAACTCCAATTGTCGGGCATTCAGTGGTCCGGTGCTCCCGATAGTCCGGCACCAACTGGAACCTGGAAGTGGTCCGGCTGGCCGGACAATTGGAGCTGTGGGGCCTATCTCTATGGGGGAAAAGTATGATTTTTTTATTCTCCCTTCCGATCTCTAGAATATCCAGAGAGAAACTTGATATTGTGTAGAAACTATCATGCAAAATGCTGAATTCCTTGTTGCCATTTCAATTTTGTGGGGCTTTTAAAGTATGTTGGTCATTTATGCTACTTACTTAGAAGACTAACATAAAATATACAGTTTCAGTGAAGTGTAAGTACAAGCTTGAGTGATAAAGTTCTGTCTCTTGAATAAAGCATAAGGCAAACTGAGAGTTCTTAGAGAATCATTATTACAGTCTGCATTGTTCTTGAAATTGGTTTGTTGCTTGGTTTCAGTATTTTGACTTAAATTATATATATATTGTATATTTTAAGTCTGATCACCTAGATGTTCATTCTGGCAGACTGAAATCAAAAATAACATGACCTTTTACAAATAGCATGACTTCTTGCAATGGTAGATTTAACTTTGGGATTCATTCAGTTTCAAAATAAGGTATTGAATTTTAGCCCATGTGATGTGTTGTGTGATATTAATAAATACTCTGTTTACTTTATAGGGCGAATGGGAATAAACTTCCATCATCCAGGAACGGATAATATTATGGCTCTTAACAGTAAGTAGTTTGTTATAACAAAGTTTTTGACATGAAAAATATTTTTTACAATATGTTCTTATATTTATGTATGTATACATGTATGTGTAAATGTATGTATTTGTAGAAAAGATTTGGAAAATAAAATGTGTGTATATATTCAATTATAACTTACTAAATCAATAAAAACTTAAATTTGTGGATATTATAATCATTCAGTTAATATACGTTTTCTTGGTATGATTGATAATGGAACACTTTTTTTTACATATGCTGTGTATACTTCTTTGGGCACCTGGTAATGTCTATTATACTTAAAATTGTGCAACTTTACATTATAGCTTCCTGTTTTCATGTGTTCAAATCTTGCTGAAATTTATTATGCTTGGTCTCTGACTCTAAGTGGTTTTTTAACGTATACTTTTGGTGTGTGGCATCCCCAACAAATTTTTTCCCAATCAACAATATGTATTGGTGAAGTCTGAGGATCTTCCAAATGAGACTCTTTTTATATGTACTACAATTCAAACTTTAAAATTTGGTTTTATCTTATGCATAGAACTTCAAACAAGTTCTTACTCTTTAGTAAATAGCCATTTGGATTTTTTTGCTAAATTATCAAGCTTCTTTATTTAGAGCTGTTTATATATCCTACAAAAATTGCTGTTGTGTGCTCCTTTTTTTTTTCTTTTTTTTTAGTTTTTCAACAATTGATTATAAAATTGTTTTTTCTAGAGTGATGTAATCATACGTAGCTGCTGGTATGCAATATTTTAGCATAAGGCACATAAACTGTTGTGAAAGGATCAGTCATATTTAATTGAATAGAAATTCTCAATATGACTAAAACCACTATTGACAGAGCTGCTCTAAAGTGTAGAGGGGAGGAAACAACTTAAAAACCTTGCTGCTGTGCTTTGGCACAAAGACAGGTCTTAGGAAGCATGAGTGTTAATTATTTTTAAGTTAGGCATTTCAATGCACTGATGCAGTCTTTTGTATTATCACACTATAATTGTGACATGTAAACATTAATTTTAATTTATTTAATTTTTATAAACAATTTAAATATGAATACAGGCTAAATTCCTGTAAAAGTGATTGCTGAAGTGGGTGTTCAGTATAAACTTGAGTTCCCCACTGGAACAGCAAAATATATAATTGGGCTTTTTGTGTAAACATTTCCTTTCAAAGTAGTTGAATGTATTCTATTTTTAACATTATCCATAGAAATAGTTAACCTTATTTTTAGTAGAATGGCAATACCTTGCACTGTATCTGTTTGAGTGCTGATGTTCTACAGTATGTGTCATTTCCTGCTGATTTCGCTAATGATGATGATAATGATAATGGACCCTTTCAAGCTTGATATATATGGCTATGCATAATAAGCAGAATGATTATTAACATTCACATTTTTATTATGTAAATCGTGGAATTGTTGAAAATTCAGCAATACTCAGAAACTTTTATAAACAAAGACTTAGAAATATTTATAAAATGTATACATAACTTCAGCAAAGTAAGTGAAGAGGTATATTTCCTTCACCTGAGTCTATTTCTATGGATTAAATTTGCCACAAAGTCGAAAGCTTGTAGAATATCCCCAAATCATGTTTGTTCCATGTTAAGGACTTGATCAGGGTATAAATTAATGGTGGGCAGTGATGGGCAATGGAACTATCAGGGTTCTAATGTTTGATATGCAAAACATTTTGTTTACCATTGCCCACATACAGGGTCGCCAGATTCTGCTTGTTCCATCCATATTGTTTTTTTTCCCTGCCAGTATTACTCAAGTGACCTGTACATAAATCAAGGTCACATGAAGTGATTGGGTGCTGATTTGAACACAACATTGACTGTAAGAATCAGGTGCTCCCTTTGAAACCAATCAAAGCACTGCTGCAATTCTATCCGCATACCCCACAAATTCTAGGCATTCCAGTGTAGTTAGCAAAAATACCCTATCCTGTCTTGGATATAACAGTTTTGCAGACCACTGAGATGGAGGGACACTCATGCAGCTTGCTCACTAGCTTAGGTTGCCTATTACTGGTGTAGTTGGTTGCATGGGATTTTGTAAACCTTTTGCACTGTAAGCATAATTTTTTTGTTGATTTGCTGTTGAGTCTACTTAATGTACAGTATTTTGTTTTGCTGTTTACTACAGATATCTATGCATTGCTGATAAATATAGGACCTTATTTCTATTAGTTTAGTCACATATGACAGACCATCCTACTGCCGTAAGGTGTACCATGAATGACTAGTCCAAATAGAAACATCCCTTATCTCCTGCCAAAATAATCACACTTTGAATCCAAGAACTCCCCAATGGAGATTTCAGTTGAACTGTCTCTGTGGGTAATTGGAGAACTGACACTGTTTCATAAGTCCATTATAATTTATACATAATTTATATGCATCCTTATAGTGGCTCCCTGAGTAAAAAATCCACCCAGTACATTCTATTTATAGTGTTTATCTAGGAAGTCAAATCTGAAAGTGCTCATGGATAGAATTGGGGAAATGAGCTGGTAATAGGGTTTGTGTGTGGGATGGAGTAGGGATATAAACATTCCTTATGAAAGCAGCCTAAAATGGCTGGGACCATTATTTGAGCAGGGTTTTGAAATGGATTGTGTTTTCCCTAACATCTTAAACCATGTCCATACTAAGAGCACTTTACCAGTATAGGAATATTATGTCTGTTAGGAATCATACCTCTTCTTGCCCCTGACCAACATAGTTATGCTATCAGAGAGCTGTAACATGAATCTGACCTTAGTGCAAATTAGGTATCAGTGGGTCGAGTCGACAGATGGGTTCTTGGAGGGGTGGGGAAAGAGTGTGTGTGGGTGTTCTGGAACCGTAATGAGTCAGTGAGATAGTAGGGGGAGGTAGCTTGCAATTAAATGAGTTAAAAGCATATGAATGCTTTTCTTATCCTTGCTCTTAGTGGCATTTATTACAGTGGCATGGCAGCACAGCTATACTTAAGGTTGTGTCATGATATCTGTTTAAAGGTTAACATATGGATTGACAGCTTGAGAAAAATCTATATCTTATTAGCCTTGAAGGTGAAGGCATATGGCTAGTTCCTGATTCTGGGGCAGATCAGCATGGCGTATGAGAAGAGACACGTTACATAGATTTGGACAGTGCAGTTACCTTGACCACAGAGAGAAAATGAACTGTGCGCACTGCCAGGATTTTCAGTGTTTGGATTCTAGTTAATTCCTGGAATACGAGATTGCAGAAGTTTTTTGGGGGAGCAAGCTGCACACCATGACCTTGAGATGGCTAGTTTGTATACATATGCAAATTGAGGGGCATAAATACAATTGCTAAATGCCATCTAATTCTTACCAATAATGTATCTTTTCTGTTCAACAAATTAGAAAATTCAGTGGCAAATATTATGTTGCTGTACAGTTAAGGTTGCTTGATGGCAGAATGTTGTGTAAAATCCAAACTTCTGGATACCAGAAAATACACAAGCAAGGTTGTCCACACGGCCTTAATTCTGACCTGTTTTAGCCGTGCTCTGATATGCCTGTTAACACACACAACTTTAGTTTGCTAACCCCACAGTTGCTGAGATGTAAAAGCTCTTCATTTCCTTTGACAACCCATTTATCCCCACCCACAAGATTGTCTAACACTATTAAAAGACAAAAAGTGGGGAGGAAAGTTGCTCATGCTACCTTCCCTCTGTTTCCCTGGAGCTGATGATCAATATGAATTATTTGCATACACTTCAGAAGCATTTAGTGCTTTAGATACACCCACACTAAACCCATGGAAAACGTATGTTCATGATGTGAGGACCTGTGTGGATTACTCTGAGATGTGCGGCAGAATATGATATGAGATCTGTTTTTCAGCTTTTGTTGTGCATGAGCGAATGGAATAGCTAAATGTGTATCTTCAGGATACATTGTGAATAATTTCATTGCAGATCTGTATGTATCACATATTAAAAGTGGCAGAATATTCATTGTAAAGTTGATGGGATATGAAAGCAGTCTAAGCATTTATTAGTTGCATGCACTCTTCGTAAAGTGAGTATGGTCCATGTCAGGTATAGCTGTACTTAATGGTGGCAGTAGTAGATGGCTCTGTTTTATAGAAGTGTGTTGCATGATATGAGAGCTGTCTGTCACTGTTCAGGACAATTGCAACTGTATTCCAAGGTCCCTGAGGGCATCCTGTCTAGGCTGTCAGTTTCTAAGAAGTCACCTCCCTGGGGCAGAGACCTGCATCTGTCTCCCCCTTTATCAGTATTTTTCTAGGCTGTTCTCTGCCTACAGAGTGATTTTCCCCCACCCCCCCAGCAAGTCAGACTGCCTAAACTTGTCAGTGTAAGTAAGCACTTTGTTTCCTCTTTGAAGGCTATGAATAGCTGTCATTGCCAGTGGTAACAAGTTCATCCAACTCTTTTTATAAGTAAACACATCTATTAAGGTGAAACCACTGTAAAGAAACCCTATTAAAAACAATACAAGACCCTACACTCTCACTAAAAAGCTTACCAGGGAACACCCCAACTACAAACTGTATATTTTAGTCCTTCAGTACCTACAGCTATGTTTTTTTCCTATGCTTACACATTCATAACTGTCTCAGATTCAAAACCAGATGAGAAGTTCATCTATTTCTTTATATAGCTTTGGCCTTTGATGTCCAATCTTCCAGAAGAAGTAATAAGGAGACTGTGTAAGATATTGCAGATGGATTTGCAGCTATGGAGTTACCAATTATGGTGGGGCCACAGAAGTCATGCATATCTTTATTTTGGCATCCCCCCCCCCCCCCAACTTGCCACAGGGCAGGGGTGGGCAATAATTTTTGATGGGGGGGGGGCCACTTTAAGATTTTGGAAAGTGGTCAAGGGCCACACTTTTCTGAGGAGATGTGGGGTCTAGGATGGAGGTTGGGTGCACGGGGTAAAGGACTGGAGTCCGGGAGACTGCATGAGGTCTGAGCAGGAGTTTGGGTGAAGGAGGTGGTTATGACCTGGGTCACGGGATTGGGATTCAGAGTCTGGGAGGGTGTTTGGGTGCAGGAGAGGATTCTGGCCTGGGGGAAGTGTATAGGAAGGGGCATAGGGTGTGGGAGGGAGTAGTGTCTTGGGCAGAGGGGTGCAGAGGGTTTGGATGGTGACCTGGGGAGTGGGAGTGATGGGGAGGGGCACAGGTGCCAGAGGCAGGCTCTGGCTAGGAGACGCGTACCTAAGCCAGCAGCCCTGCAACACACCCAAGGCAGGCTGGGCTCGCCCCAGATCACTTAGAGCTGCAGGCTGTTTCCTCCACATGGCTCTCAGCTCTAGGAGGGGGAAGAGGCTTGTGCTGCTCCCATCCCCCTCTCCAATCTCTCAGCTCCTATTGGCTGAGGGAAGAGAGATCATACACAGCCTTCCCCTCCCTCCAGAGCAGAGAGCTGCCAAACTGTCCTTTAGAATCCTAGAATACTAGGACTGGAAGGGACCTCGAGAGGTCATCGGGTCCAGTCCCCTGCCCTCATGGCAGGACCAACTACTGTCTAGACCATCCCTGATAGACATTTATCTAACCTACTCTTAAATATCTCCAGAGATGGGGATTCCACAACCTCCCTGGGCAATTTATTCCAGTGTTTGACCACCCTGGCAGTTAGCAAGTTTTTCCTAATGTTCAACCTAAACCTCCCTTGCTGCAGTTTAAGCCCATTGCTTCTTGTTTATGCCCAGATGCCAAGATGAACAAGTTTTCTCTCTCCTCCTTATGACACCCTTTTAGATATCTGAAAACTGCTATCATGTCCCCCCTCAATCTTCTCTTTTCTAAACTAAACAAACCCAATTCTTTCAGCCTTCCTTCCTAGGTCATGTTCTCTAGACCTTTAATCATTCTTGTTGCTCTTCCCTGGACCCTCTCCAATTTCTCCACATCTTTCTTGAAATGCGGTGCCAAGAACTGGACACAATACTCCAACTGAGGCCTAACCAGCGCAGAGTAGAGAGAAGAATGACTTCTCATGTCTTGCTCACAACACACCTGTTAATGCATCCCAGAATCATGTTTGCTTTCTTTGCAACAGCATCACACTAATGACTCATATTTAACTTGTGGTCCACTATAACCCCTAGGTCCCTTTCTGCCGTACTCCTTCCTAGACAGTCACTTTCCATTCTGTATGTGTGAAACTGATTGTTCCTTCCTAAGTGGAGTACTTTGCATTTGTCTTTATTAAACTTCATCCTATTTACCTCAGACCATTTCTCCCATTTGTCCAGATCATTTTGAATTATGACCCTATACTCTAGATCAGGGGTCTCCAAACTTTTCAGCCCGAGGGCCGCATTAACTATCAAACAGCAGTTCGGGGGCCGACTACACACTTGAGGCCCAAATAAAAAACAATCAAAACATGGATGTTGTTTTTAATTATTTATTTAATATATTTTATTCAGTTATTATTTAATAACACATTGATACACTACACATGAACACCTGTATTAGTGTGAATGGTGAAATTGTTTCCTGGATGCCAAAATAGCAGACATTTCTGGCTTTAGATTTGTTGTCCCTAACATCAACAGTTGACGGCTGATCTTGGCAGGATACACGTAAATTTCTGTAATTTTTTTTCTGTAGACAAAAAGGTCTCCACGGGCCGGATGAGAGGGCCTCGCGGGCCGCATCCGGCCCGCGGGCCGTAGTTTGGAGACCCCTGCTCTAGATTAATCGCAACCCCTCCCAGCTTGGTATCATCTGTAAACTTAATAAGCGTACTTTCTATGCCAATATCTAAATCGTTGATGAAGATATTGAACAGAGCTGGTCCCAAAACAGACCCCTGCGAAGCCCCACTTGTTATACCTTTCCAGCAGGATTGTGAACCATTAATAACTACTCTCTGAATATGGTTATCCAGCCAGTTATGCACCCACCTTATAGTAGCCCCATCTAAGTTGTATTTGCCTAATTTATTGATAAGAATATCATGAGAGACCGTATCAAACGCCTTATTAAAGTCTAGGTATACCACATCCACTGCTTCTCCCTTATCCACAAGACTCGTTATCCTGTCAAAGAAAGCTATCAGATTGGTTTGACCTGATTTGTTCTTTACAAATCCATGCTGGCTGTTCCCTATCACCTTGTCACCTTTCAAGTGTTTACAGATGATTTCCTTAATTACTTGCTCCATTATCTTCCCTGGCACAGAAGTTAACTAACTGGTCTGTAGTTTCCTGGGTTGTTCTTATTTCCCTTTTTATAAATGGGCACTGTATTTGCCCTTTTCCAGTCTTCTGGAATCTCTCCTGTCTCCCATGATTTTCCAAAGATGATAGCTAGAGGCTCAGATACCTCCTCTATCAGCTCCTTGAGTATTCTAGGATGCATTTCATCAGGCCCTGGTGACTTGCGGGCATCTAACTTTTCTAAGTGATTTTTAACTTTAAAACCATGGCAGCTGTATGTCTAGGGGTCCTGGCAAGGTGGTCAGTGGGCCAGATCCGATGGCTTCACGGGCCAGATCCAGCCCCCAAGCCGTATTTTGCCCAGCCCTGCCACAGAATATATCGGTAGAAAGAGCTACTTTTCTACGATTATCAAGCACTGGTACCTCACCAGGGATGCTTCACTGATATCAGTGTGGGCTTGTACAGGAAACTGTAAATTATGAAGAAAACTGGGACTTTTTCCCATCAGTGATCTTGGAGGAAACCCAGCCTACCCTTCTTCCCATTGCTCACAAAGTTGTATGCTGGCCACCTAGACAACTCCAAAGACAGATTCAAGTTCCAGCTCAGATGAAGAATGACAATAGATTGAACTTTTAGCAGACTGAAGGGACGCTAGTGATAGTCACTCACCAGAGTAGAGCTCAGTTCCTTTAAGGATGTCAAAATGGTGCTTTTTCTCTCCCCTTATGTCTTTGCAAAATTACTTGACCTGGCTTCAAAAGGGTACTAGGGGGAACTGCCATCTCCCCCCTCTCCCATTAAGATTAGTTAGTTTTTTTCCCCCTGTACTCTCCTGATGGCTTTGTTTACATTGCATATAATGTGCTTTTTCTTTGTCTTTGATCACACCTTGCTTAGGTTGCATTAGAGACTCATTTAAACAGGTGGAACCAGAAACCTTTATCTGGAACAGGTTTGGCTTAGACAGTGCTGACCCAATAAATTTTAAGAACATATTTCCAGTACATATCTATAAAGTCAGTTGTGGGTTTACCATACATATATCAGAGAAAAATGTTAAGTGAGTTTTCAAATATTATATTATACCGTTTGGGTAGATTTCATTATAACAGCGTGCCAACTTGCATTACAGTGCACTTAAAGTCACAATTGTGCATAATATCTGAGAGATGAAAAAGGAAAAGTTATTACTGGGATGGAGGTGAAGGTGGAATGGATTGTTGCTGACTTTGAACAGCTAGACACATGGACCATTAAAAGAGCTTGGTATGCAGTTATGTGGCTCTGGAGGGCCTAGAAAAAGCACTTCAGTGGTCAATCACAAGAATGGGGTGGGAGACCGTGGTCTACCTGGCCCTGAAATGTTGGGGATTTTTTGCAGATGTGTAAATGTCTGAGAGACACTTCTGAATATCATGCTGCTTTTTAACCTATGAATTGTGCAGTGCTTACTGTACATTTTATAATTACACTGTTTCACTGAATCTGAGTTATGGATGCCTGTTCTTTTACAAGTAATGTGTGCTTTGAGTAGCTATAGGCATTATGCAGTATAGGTTAATAGTATATGCAGTAGTATAGCTCTAGTATATGCAGTAGCCCAATGTCTGTGACTCTGTAACACTGAAATGCTGGCTGTTCTCTCTGGACGGCGCTGTTGCCTGAGTCACATTCTTCACCTCCCACCGTGGCTCTCGGCTGACTTTTGCGCCGCTCAGCCAGGCCTCTGTGGGGGAGCAAGCGGCGCAAGCAGCCGTTTGGGCCCTGCGCTCCCCATGCAGCACCTCTAGGTCGCCGCATGGGAGCAAGTGGCGCAAGCGACTGTTTGGGCTCCACGCTCCCCATGCAGCATGGGGACTGCAGAGCCCAAACGGCTGTTTGGGCTCTGCAGTATCCGGAGGAGGAGGAGGAGGAGGAAGTGGAGGTGGAGGAGGAGACTGAAAATCCTGTCTTATGACGGGCTAATTGTCTAGTGAAATAATAAACATGAATTTATTTCCAAAAACTAAAAACTCATTGCATACCAAAAACAGTGCAAAGCATTAATGCACAAATAAAATGTAATGCAATGGAAATTTTAAACCATTTCAATTCACTTCTGCCAGACATAGACCAACCATGGTTCCCTCAGGTTTGTATATAGGAAGCTGTAGGTTTCTTACTGTTGTGTGAAAAGGTTGAATTGGGGATGTCTCATAATACCATAGAATGTTGGCAGTGGTGGAAGCTGTTGAAATGGAGTTTTCCATTGACTGCAAAGGGAGACAAGTCAGTGACGGTTGGACCTGGAGAATCTGCAGCGTTTGTATTTGTTGCCTGATCAACCTCATTATGTCCTGGTGATTCTCCCAGTTCTTTTGCTGCTGGGACTACTGGGCCTTTCTTCTGTCCACTCTTTCCTTCTCCAATGTCTGCTATATTCATCTCCTTTACACAGAATATATAGGACTGGCTTACAGGATCTGTTAATGTGTCCTCTCTTGGCCACTTCTTTTTCCTCCTCAGAGTGAGGTTTCTGCAGGCATAGAGGAGGAACCAGGTGAACAAAGTCTGTGTGTCATTTGAGGGGAGAAAGAGGCTGTGTTCATTTTCTGTAGTTTAAAATCGAAGGAATATTGAAAGAACCGCTCCCATGAAATTTCCCCTAGGGAATGAGCAGAACTTTACAACTTTAGGAACTTGGTCAGCTTGGTCTACTCTATTAAAAACTACTCAATACTGCAGCTGAGTGGGTACTAAATGCCATTTAATGGCAAATATAGGTAAGATAATCTGAGTACTGGCACTGCTTTCCATAGGAGATCTGATTTTTAGCTCACTCTGAGAGTCACAAAGCCATAGAGAACACAGCTGCTGGCGCCCTGAGCATGCTTGTATGCTACTAGCCTCTGTAGTGTAGTGATGCCTGCTGAAGCCATCACAGAGAGTGTGGGAGTGTTTCCTACCATGAAGGAAGAAATAAGGCAACTCTTCCTAGAAATCCCTGGGAGAGGATAGAGGAGTACATTCATGAAATTTCATCAAGACCTCTCAGGGACCATCCCTATGCACATAAATTGCTCTGCATGCAGTTCTCACTAGCGTTCCCTCTAAGCTGCGTGGCAGCACAGCTTCACAGGTGATCAGCTCTGCCCAGTCAGTCAGCTCCAGGCATGTAGCCCTGAGCCTCTGACTGGGTGGGACTGATTAAAACACCTTTGAAGCTGTGCGGCCATGCGGCTTAGAGGGAACACTGGTCCTTACCTCTTCTGGCTTAATCTTATATGGAAATGTAAAGCAGATAACTCTGACTCTGTTGTATCTCTACCTCTTCTATGAGTAAAACGAAGACAAGTAGAAAAGTACGGTTCTGCTAACATGGGGTTGGGCCAGGCACCATCTTCACATTTAAACATTTAATAGAGAGAAGGCATATACATACCCACTGGCTTGCCAGTGTTCAGCTATTAGTCTGTGGTGAACTTTCAAAAAGATCCTGGTTTGTGGCATAGCTGGAACCCCTTCCAATACCACACACTGTCATGTTTTTTTCTTCTCTTGTGCTGTTTGTGTGTCTGCATCAGGCTTCACCAAGAGTACTGGAGTGCTGGTGGGGTCTCCAGGTATACAATGCAGCTTATAAAAACTCCAGGTCTGCAACTTGGCACTAGATCAGGAATGGGCAATAATTTTTGATGGGGAGCCACTCCAAGAATTTGGGAAGTGGTTAAGGGCCACACTCTTCCATATCAATGGAGGAGGTATAGGGTCTGGGATGGAGAAGAGAGCTTGCAGTAAGGGACTGGGGTGCAGGAGAGGTATGGGATAAGGGAAGAAGTTTGGGTGAAGGAGGCAGCTCTGACTGGGATTAGAGGACTAGGGTGCAGAGGTTTTGGTAGTGACCCTGGGCAAGAGAGGATTGTGACTTAGGCAGTAGACTGGGGTTCAGGAGGGAGGGCAGGGGTTTGAGTGGTAACCTCAGGAAGGGGATTGGGGTGCAGGATCTGGGATGGGAAATGGGGGCAGAGAGTTTGGGTTATGTAGGGTATGGGGGGCAAAGGGTTAGGGTGCCAGAGGCAGGCTCTGGCTGGGAGATATACCTGCTTTACTCCCAGCCAGCAGCCTTCTCTATCAGACTCCCTGCCGGCCCCACCCCTGCACTGGCTGCAAGGGCCATATGGTTTTTGAACAGCTACCTGCCTGAGGGAGAGGGGGAAGGTGCTTTGCAAGCTGCCTATTGACAACAGGCAGCTCCCATTGGCTGGAAACTGGCCAATGGCATTGTGTTGGGGGCAGGACCGGCACATGAAGCCTCTTTCCCCCTCCCACAGGCTCATAGCTGTTCAAACAAAGCCCCACGGCAACTTTTCTCAGCAGCATGTGGGGGCAGGCAGGAAGTCTGTCTGAGGCTCCCCACTAAATCTGAGGGGTGGCTTGGTGGGCTGAATCCGGCCCATGGAGATTATTTTGCCCAGGCCTGTACTAGATCAACTCTTCGCCTCCCTGGCCTTGTGGTGTGCCTAGCACAGTTTCTTTGTTTTCATGTGGCACTGCTGCTGATCTCTGGTGTAGACTGTGCATCCTCTGGCCAATCTTTTCACAGGTGTCCATGTTTCTGCAACTGGTATGTAGCTGTGCCTGCACAGCCTCTTCTCCCCAGAGGCGCAGGAGATTCAGTACTTCCTGCCTGCTCCAGGCAGGAGAGCATCTAGAGCAACGGTCTCAAATTTCCAGCTTGTAGACCAGTCCTAGCTGGAGCAATTGTGCAATCCGACTTGAGACCTCTGGCAGGTTAAGGAAGGCTAGAATCATAGAATAATAGGACTGGAAGGGACCTCGAGAGGTCATCGAGTCCAGCCCCCCGCCCTCAAGGCAGGACCAAGCTCCGTCTACACCATCCCTGACAGATGTCTATCTAACCTGTTCTTAAATATCTCCAGAGAGGGAGATTCCACCACCTCCCTTGGCAATTTATTCCAATATTTGACCACCCTGACAGTTAGGAATTTTTTCCTAATGTCCAATCTAAACCTCCCCTGCTGCACTTTAAGCCCATTACTCCTTGTCCTGTCCTCAGAAACCAAGAGGAACAAATTTTCTCCTTCCTCCTTGTGACACCCTTTTAGATATTTGAAAACCGCTATCATGTCTCCCCTTAATCTTCTTTTTTCCAAACTAAACAAGCCCAGTTCATGAAGCCTGGCTTCATAGGTCACGTTCTCTAAACCTTTAATCATTCTTGTCGCTCTTCTCTGTACCCTTTCCAATTTCTCCACATCTTTCTTGAAATGTGGTGCCCAGAACTGGACACAGTACTCCAGCTGAGGCCTAACTAGTGCAGAGTAGAGCGGCAGAATGACTTCACGAGTTTTGCCTACAACACATCTGTTGATACAACCTAGAATCATATTTGCTTTTTTTGCAACAGCATCACACTGTTGACTCATATTCAACTTGTGGTCCACTATGACCCCTAGATCCCTTTCCGCCATGCTCCTTCCTAGACAGTCGCTTCCCATCTTGTATGTATGGAACTGATTGTTCCTTCCTAAGTGGAGCACTTTGCATTTCTCTTTATTAAACCTCATCCTGTTTACCTCTGACCATTTCTCTAACTTGCTAAGGTCATTTTGAATTATGTCCCTATCCTCCAAAGAAGTCGCAACCCCACCCAGTTTGGTATCATCTGCAAACTTAATAAGCGTACTCTCTATCCCAATATCTACATCATTGATGAAGATATTGAACAGTACAGGTCCCAAAACAGACCCTTGAGGAACTCCACTTGTTATCCCTTTCCAGCAGGATTTAGAACCGTTAACAACAACTCTCTGACTACGGTTATCCAGCCAATTATGCACCCACCTTATCGTGGCCCTATCTAAGTTATATTTGCCTAGTTTATCAATAAGAATATCATGCGAGACCGTATCAAATGCCTTACTAAAGTCTAGGTATATGACATCCACCGCTTCTCCCTTATCCACAAGGCTCGTTATCCTATCAAAGAAAGCTATCAGATTAGTTTGGCATGACTTGTTCTTCACAAACCCATGCTGGCTATTCCCTATCACTTTATTACCTTCTAAGTGTTTGCATATGATTTCCTTAATTACCTGCTCCATTATCTTCCCTGGGACAGACGTTAAACTGACCGGTCTGTAGTTTCCTGGGTTGTTCTTATTCCCCTTTTTATAGATGGGCACAATATTTGCCCTTTTCCAGTCTTCTGGAATCTCCCCTGTCTGCTATGATTTTTCAAAGATCATAGCTAAAGGCTCAGATACCTCCTCTGTAGCTCCTTGAGTATCCTGGGATGCATTTCATCAGGACCTGGTGACTTGCTGACATCTAACTTTCCTAAGTGATTTTTAACTTGTTCTTTGTGTATCCTATCTTCTAAACTTACCCTGTCTCTGCTTGTATTCACTACGTTAGGCACACCTCCAGACTTCTCGGTGAAGACCGAAACAAAGAAGCCATTGAGCATCTCCGCCATTTCCAAGTTCCCTGTTACTGCTTCTCCCTCCTCACTAAGCAGTGGGCCTACCCTGTCCTTGGTCTTCCTCTTGCTTTTAATGTATTTATAAAAGGTCTTCTTGTTTCCCTTTATGCCTTTAGCTAGTTTGATCTCATTTTGTGCCTTTGCCTTTCTAATCTTACCCCTGTATTCCCGTGTTGCTTGCCTATATTCATCCTTTGTTAGTTGTCCTAGTTTCCATTTTTTATGAGACTCTTTTTTTATTTTGAGATCATGCAAGATCTCCTTGTTAAGCCAAGCTGGTCTTTTGCCATATTTTCTATCTTTCCTACACAGCGGAATTGTTTGCTTTTGGGCCCTTAACAACGTCCCTTTGAAATACTTCCAACTCTCCTCAGTTGTTTTTCCCTTCAGTCTTGCTTCCCATGGGACCTTACCTACAAGTTCTCTGAGCTTATCAAAATCTGCCTTCCTGAAATCCATTACCTCAATTGTGCTGGTCTCCCTTCTACCTTTCCTTAAGATCATGAACTCTATTATTTCATGAATTTCGTGGGAACTATCTAGAGCACAAGGCTCCCCCCCCCAGTGACCCTCAAAGCCGCATGCTTGGGGGCTAGTCTGTTACCAGCCCTTAATCCCTACCCTTTCTCAGCATTGCACCACCTTCTCTCCAGAATAGCACCCCATCCCCTGAGCATGTGGCTTTGGGGATTACCGGGGTGGCCTGGCGCCGCATGGCAGCAGTGGTCGCAACCCCCATGCTCCCTGCAGAGGCAAGAGCTGTGATGGAAGTGGAGTGTAGAAGAGTGAGTGTGCCCACTCACTGCACCCCATTCCTCTGCAGCTCCTGCCCCACTGTGAGAAGTGGAAATGGGGGGATGATGGTTGTGCAGCACAAGGCTCCCCCCCCAGTGACCCTCAAAGCCGCATGCTTGGGGGATAAGATGCCATGGGGGGAAAGGGTAAGATGATGGTGAAAAGGGGTGAGGCTTAAGGGCCAGTAATGGACTCTGGCTGGGACTGGCCCACAGGCTAGGTGTTTGAAACCCCTGCTCTATATAGTTCCCACGAAATTCACTTCACCCAAATTGTTGCAAAAGTTCATTCTTGTCTGGCAGATTGATGAATAGTCCTTTAATCACCCAGGCCTTATGTAATATTTTCTCCCTAGAGAATTGTTACATACAATCCAGGCCCACAATAAAACATTAACTTTTAATTTAGTACATTGAACCTCCGAAGTACTTAAACTGAATTCAGTAAGGCTTTTCAAATATATTTCAATAAACTGCCTTATCTTTCACACTATGCTTTTCACCCTCTTTTGTGGGGAAAGGGAAGAGGTGTATATGTACTTTTAGGATACAGTATACATTATTTCTGTGAAGAATTGTGTAGGTTCTGTTAGTAGCAGGCAATAGGACTTATATTACAAAAGATATTGTCAGCAGCGAGGTGAAATATCGAAAGGATTCTAATGCTTTAATGATGGTTAAGTGAAAGTGCATGTTGAAATGGTGTCCTGTGACTAGGTGTAAGGGAGTTGTATAAAGCTCTTTAGTAGCTCTTGAATTGTGAATGTATACTGTGTTTTTTTTTTCAGGGTAGTCAGTTAAGTGTGAATATGCTAGGATCTGGAACCTCCTGAAGCTAATATTGTCAAGGGCCAATGTGGATCTATGTACATTGTGAAGCATTAGTTGAAGAAGGGAGAGGAAGGGAGACATGAACAACCTTTTCCTTTTTGTCCTTCAGTAGTGTTAGATGGTATCCTCTGAGTGAAAGTGAAAGGAAGTGAAGGACTTGCACACTTCAGTAACTATGGGGTGGTCAGATTAAGGTATGCGTTAATGGTGTGCATTGAGCATTGCTGAGCAAGGACAATGTTAAGGTTACATGGTCAACCTAAAGTTGTAAAGTTCTGCTCATTCCCTAGGGGAAATTTCATGGGAGTGGTTCTTTCAATATTCCTTCGATTTTAAACTACAGACTGGTTTTCAGACTTATGAGCTTTGTTCAGCTTAGCATTCTGTAAGAGCATGAGATAACACAACCTTAACTGCATTAATGTAACTTTTTATACATTTAATTTTATATTTATTCTTATATGTTTATGTTCTGATAGTGCGCCCCAAATCATATTGTGTTAGGGACTATATAAACACACAGGGAGATGGAGCCAGCCCTAAGGAAATTAGTCTTGCATGGTATGGGAGTAATCCATGTGAACTGAAAAATCATTAAATCTGTCAGCTGTTTTTTAAAGCTTGTAAAATTGTGAACAGCAGGCCGGTGACAAAAACATCGTTCACTTAATTATGGGATGTTCTATTAATACATAGACTTAAATGTTCAGAGGCATCAGTCTCTTCTGATATTTTTCTCAGTGGTTTGAGTGCACAGAAAAGATTTAATAATGACCTGATTGAATAGGCTGCTTTTTTAATTATTTGGTGCTTCATATTCTTCTTTCTGAGAATGAAGTTATATTTTGTTTGCAGCCTGTTCTATTGAAGTAATAGCCTTGACCATTAGACAATGGTAAAAGTGCATATTCATTTCCATAGTTCTTTCTCCCATGCCTGTTAAAATATTGAGTTTCATGCTATTTAATTTTCATTCCTGAGACTTAAATAATAAATACATCAGAAATATTTGCCATTTTTTCATTCTCTATGCTGTGTTAGAGTATTTACCTATAAGAAAGTGTGTGGGCATGGAAAGAAAGAGACAGATTCTGGCATATCAAATAAGATTAGAAAACTGTTAAAACTGATACTAAGGTTCTGATGTAAACGAATAAAATTCAGGAAGTATAGAGTGGATGCTCAAAACTCAATATGTAGCACACCAGTTGTGTTTTTTGTATTGCAAGAATATCCGAGTAAAGTCTTGGGAACCAACTCCGCTCTGGTGTAAGTGGATACAACTTGCACTGAAGTCAGTGATAAATTTTAAGAAAATATAGATTGTATTAAATAGTTTGTTTATGCAAGTGCATCAAAATGGCAAAATTAAAGTCAGTGAAGTACTCGTTAAGATAGACAATCCCATTTTAACTACCTCTAAAGTGCATAAGATGAGGCATGGTGAAAATATCTATTTAGAGAGTGTTTGTCTGATCAAGAACTCCTAAACGGCAAGAGCCAACACCACCAAATTTGGTATGCAGCTTTCTCTTACCATAACTTAAAGCAAAGTAAGGGTTTCATTGGGCTAGGAGAATGGGATGTGCCTAGAACGGGATTGCTTCTCTCAAAACCATACAGAAAAGAGAACTGAATTACCAGGCAGGTAAAAGAGCTTTGCTGGTCCCCTGATCTGGGGCTGCCCTAGACCCGAGCCTCCCACCACCCAGGGGCATTTTAGTGAGGGCAGCGGGCAGACTGAAGCTCCCCCCTTTAGATTCATAAAAGGACTTTGCTAGCTGTTCCCCTTTGTGGGTGCAGGGGAGGGGGGAAATGCATAATTTGCTACATTCCTCACTCTGCTTGGGATGTACAGGAGCCAGAGTTGCTCCCTGACTGGGACAGGAAGAGCAAGCAGCCCTGAAATGAATCTGGGGGGAGGATTTGGGCCCCCCTCCATGTTTCTTTGTTTTTCTATCCGTGAGTGGAGTACATTTTATGTGCACTGAGAGATGTGCAGATGTGCACCACCAATAGAAACACATGCTGTCCACTGTGAGCTACTGTGGGAGCTCTGCTAATCAGCTGGACAGCACGACAATTTCTGCTGGGCAACACCCTAAGCGTAAGTGTACACTTGCACCCTAGTTCGAACAAGGGATGCAAATACAGGCATTTGAAATAGTCAGTGAAGCGGGGATTTAAATATCCCGCGCTTCATTAGCATGATCTCACCGGCGCGCTAGTTCGAATCACAGCTGATTCGAACCAGGAAGTGTACACCGGGACGTGTTAGTTTGAGCCAAGGGGTTCAGTTTGAACTAATGTGTCCCGGTGCTCACTTCCTGGTTCGGATCAGCTGTGATTCGAACTAGCGCACCGGCGAGATCATGCTAATGAAGCGCGGGATATTTAAATCCCCTCTTCATTGACTATTTCGAATGCCTGCATTTGCATCCCTAGTTCAAACTAGGGTGCAAGTGTACACATACCCTAGGTGTTCAGCTTACAGGGAACACTGCCTTGTGCCTGCCCTCCCTGTATTACCCTCCCCCTCCCACACACACTTCCTGTCCTGAGCCCTGCCTCACCTTGAACCCTAATTCCTGCACCCCCAGGCCACTGCCTGAGCTCCTCACCCCCTCCCACACCTTTTACCCAGAGTTCCGCTCAATCACAAACCTGACTCTTACACCCCCCATATCTCCATCCCCCTGCCTTGAGCCCCGCATCTCCAAGCCCCTGCCCTGACTCCCTACACACTCTAGCATTCTCCGCCCAGTGGTGGGAAGGAAGTGGTCTGGAGTGTCTTCCGTTTGGGAAAAAGTAGATAAACTTAAAAGCAAATATAATTTAAAGTATCTCCCTCTTCCATCTCTTTCTTTCCTCCCTCCCCCTCTGTTTTCCTTTGCTAGATCATGTTTTACACCTTTCCTATTGCTTTTATAGTTCCAGATGCTTGAGTTGACTCTTACTGAGAACAGTCTCCTGTCAGTGACTTGTGAGGTCCTTTTTCTAGCACAATGGGATTTCTTAATCTTTGTCCCCCCCCCCAGTCCATCTCATAGTCCTGTCTTTTTATTCTCCCCACCCATTGTTTTCCCAGTTCTTCTCTCCCTGCCATATATCTCCTTGTAAACTAGCATTTCTCTCATCTTTTCAATCCTTTACACAGAGTAGGAGTACAATCTGCTTCTGCAGCATTTCTGATCAGGCCTCCCCAGGCTTTGCGCTACATAATACACGTAAATTTGGAAGAGTGGAGACTGAAGCTCCAGGCTGGGCAAGGTCCGACTCAGTAGTCTGGAAGCAGTGTGACTTGGAGAAGTGCCATACAGTTGACAAGTGTGGACTGGAACTTTACTTCAAACACAAAAGAAATGTAGAGGGGAGAAGGGAAAGCTTTAAGGCTTTTGGTCACTGGCTTTATGCCACCCAGTATGCTTGCAAAATGAAGGTATCTGCTTGTAACAGCACAGTTCATATAGTCAAACTTCATATTAAAAAGAAAAGTAGTTGTGCAATTCACATCCTGATGGAGTACTTTGATTCCAATACCACAGGATGGTATCCCTCTAACAGCAGCAGGGAAGTGTTAGATCTGAGGTGCTACTGTAGTACAAACAATTGTTACTGTTATTGATAATGAGAAAAAACACAGAAGGATGAGAACTCAATAGAAGTCCAGAAAACATTGCAGTGGGGCAGATCTCCAAAAGAGAACTCCTACAATTAGAAACAAATATCAACTAGAGCCAAGTGGGTCAGTGAGAAGACTCTTTGCATCCAATACAGGCAGTCCCCGGGTTACGTACAAGATAGGGACTGTAGGTTTGTTCTTAAGTTGAATTTGTATGTAAGTCAGAACTGGTACATATTGTAGGGGAAACTCTAGCCAAACATTTCTCCAGAGCTCAGTTTTATTCTCCCACACCTCACTTCCCTCAGTCCTTTATTCTCAAGCTGAGGTGTCTGCTGAGAAAAGTGGCTCCGCGTCTCTGGTCTGCTGGGGGGCGGCGCGCTAGCTTCGCGTCTCCCTGGTCTGCTGGGGGGAAGCAGCTAGTGCGGGGTTGCCTCACCCCGTTTGTAAGTAGGGATCCGATGTAAGTCGGATCCATGTAACCCGGGGACTGCCTGTATTCAGACCCATATAGTCTATAGTAATAGGAACCCTATTGTGATCAGGGCCAGATTAAAGTCTTCATAGGCACTATTCACTGTCATAATCATAGGCCTTTAAATTAGATTATATATAAAAAAAGGAGAAATTCCCTATTGTCTATTCACCTAATAGTTAATTGTATGTTATATCTATACAATGTTTGTTGACTAAACGTAGCAAATTATTAAGTATGATTTAGCAGTTTTCTTTTCTTATTTTCAAGTCCATTATGAATTTTTTTAGGCCCTAAATTTGTTGTAGCCCCTAAGCTTTTCCATGGGCCCTAGGCATTGTGCCTAATGGATAATCTGGCCCTCAGTGATGTATGAATCTGATTTAACAGTGGCAGCACTACTGCTTAAATGGGTTCTACCCAGAGATAATTAACTTCAGTATGAATTATTAATTTGGATCTGAGAATAAGAGCATATAATACATTGGTGTCCATTTGTCTTTGAGAGAATCTATCACAAAAGGGGAGGTTGGTATTTGAAGCATTTTAATTTGAAAGTATAATTAGAAAAAACAGTTCTTCAAGTAGTATATCTGGTGTTCCACTTCAGGTGTGCATGAGCCTTTGATTAGAATGTTTTGATAGCATTTGCTCAGCTCACGTTTGGGTTCTAGACATTGTTATGCCCCGTACTGATACTATGTAGAGCAATGTAGGCAAACCTCCCACAGGTCCTTCTTAACCACACTTCGGCTTGAGAGAGAGCGTTTATCCCCTGCTCTAGCATAGCCTGCTGCTTAGTTCTTAGAAACAGTTTAGTTTATTTTGACTTTTGTTTTTAATTGTTATTTTCCATCAGTCTCCATCACCCACTTCTGAGGAGCTGCCTTTGGGGGTTGTCATCACTGCAGTATACTGGAGTTCCCATGCTTCAAGTGCTGCCTCTCCTGTCAGGAATCCATCTCAGTTAGAAATGGTCATTCTTGGTGCCTCTGCTGTTCAGGAAACACCCACATACCAGCCAAGTATAAGATCTGCACATATTTAAAAAGCAGATCTAGGAAAAATAGGGAAGTCAAGTTCAAGTAGCTCATGATGGAGCAAGCCCTGAGATTGGACTCTGATCCAGGTTCTGAGAACCCCCTCTCTGCCCCAGCCTTCAAGCACATTTAGTGCCCTGTCAACTTCTGCATCTTAGTCACAGAGAGAATTGCAGGATAAAACCACACAAAGTACCAATAAGACTCAAAGGAGGCGCTCTAGATCTCCTACCAGAGAAACTAAAGACATTTTGGTTGTTTCACAAAGTTGACCATTTCAGAGGTCTCTGGTCCCAAAGCAAGTATAATTGAGTCTCTATTCTGTTCTGATACCAGAAGTTCAATGATTTCAGCCTCCTCCAAGTGCCACAGTACCAAGCATACTTTAGCACTGAAATCTCCCTTGATATCAACTAGACATGGCCATGCCAGCAAAGACTCCAAGCGTTCTGCTCGGAAGAAGTCTGTACCATATTCATACTCCTCCATTCACCATCAGTATCCAATCCAGTGTCCAAGCTATTTCACTGGTATACTAGAGATGACTGTTACTTTTATACCATTTTCAGCCTCCATGCATGCACCACCAAAGCCTTGAGCAACCTCATCAAACACTACTCTCCTTGTTGCATATCCTTTTTCTAGCAGGTAGCAATCAGTAAACTACAGTGGCTGAGTGCCTCAGAAATGTTTTTCTGGAGTGCACAGACCATATTACTGTTAATTTACAGGCGAGATATATTGAGTTTGCATACAGCTTATTAATTTAACTTGTGTAAATATATGCTTTAGTTCAAGCATGTCACTGAGTTGGTTTATTGTAAAAATTATTAGCAAAAGGACATAAATTAAGTGATATCAGATAACAGGGATAAAGATATAAATTATTACAAGAAAATCAAAGTGAAAACATGCACCTAAAAGACTAAAACTTAATCTGGCAAGATACAGTCTTTGTTCAAGATTTGCTCACATTTGCCATCTCCTTTCCAGCATTTACTGGTCAGCCAAGGCCAGATCCATCATCAAAAACTAGGGTTTTTTTTAATGTATTTGTCTCCTAAGGTGATGAAGAAAGATGGAATCTCTATTTTATATCTCCAAAAGGACTGTTTGTTTTACAAATCAGGAAGCCCTCCTGTGGGCTCAACTTGACTCTGCTTGTCGTTTCCACCCAGGTGTTGACATCATGTTGATTTTGCAGTCTCCTGTGACTTTTACAATATAAATGCTGTTCTTGCAACTTCCAATATAAGTGAATAGTCCATTGTCTATGTTGCCAGACACAACTGGCTCAGTTTACCACTGATCCAGAGGTGTTTGCCTTCCCCTTCATCTGGAAAACTTTGTTTTGCCTCCTTTTGTATGTTTAGTCTCCAAAGCATATCAGAGAGTACCCATAATTTCACCTACCCGGTTACAAACATTCCACAATGATATTAACAACTGCGGTGTTTAGTTATTGAAAATCATTACATGACACCTTTTAGATGTAGATTATAATCATAGTGAGTTAGGGAACACTGAGTTGCTCAGGCCAACTGAAACTCATTGCTGGGGCAATTTGCCATCCAGAATAGAGATGTTTTTAGAGTCACGCTTCTTCATTCTTTGGACAAGAGAAGAATGGTATCTTACTTGATTCACCTTGCTGCTTGTCCACTATTGAGTCTTCCTCCTGCTTAACATCTGCTTTCCAAGGATTCTGGTTGGATTCTTCATCTCAACTTCAGAAATGTTTGACTTGAAGCTTAGCTTCTCAGTGGTTTTTGGAGTTAGACACATTCTACTCAGTAACTGGTATTGTTAAATAACAGGAAGCAATCGATGTGAAGTGCTTACTTTCAAAGAATGGAAGAGATTATGCCACTGGTGCATCCTGCAACAGTTTTTTCTTGTTCATTCTCCCTTCTCTACTGTTCTGTTACTCATTAGAATTAAGAAAGATCAGTCTTTCAAGAATTCTCTCAAGATTCTCTTGGTATCTTTCACAGACTTTCATTCACCGATAGAGGGATTCTCGCTGTTTGCCAATCCAACAATAGCAAGATTTGTCAAGGAATTGATGAATTTTTTTGCAAATTAGAGCCCATACTTGTAAGGGCCCTAAACGCGGTACTTAATTACCTTATGAAACCTCCCTTTGAGCTGTTAAGTGACATAGAGAACTTGTGGCTAACTGTAATGATGGCTTTCTTGGTGGTCATCTCTTTTGCCTAGAAGAGTCAGATAAATGGGAGCTTCAGTGGTAAATCTTCCATTTACAGTTTTCTCCAAGGAAAACGTTTCATGGCAGCCACATCTAAAGTTTCTACTTAAAATATTGTCTGGATTTCAAATTAACCAAGTTATTAATCTTCTGTTTTTTTCTGAATGCTATATCTGATCAGATAAAATTGCCTTGCCTTCTTTAACTTTGATGTCAGAAGGGCTTTAGCCTTCTGTTTGGACAGAACCATATTGTTTAGAAAGTCTACCAGACACTTCTATTTCTTTTGCAAACATATACAAAAGATCCACAATGCTCATCCATAGACTCTCAAGGTGTATCTCAGGGTGTCATTATGTTTTGTTATGGGGCTCACCCTCCTTGCCCATTCTACAAGGTCCCAGTCTAATTCTATGGCACTACTGGAACATGTTCCAGTTGAAATCTGCTGAGCTGCAACCTGGACTTCAATACTTACTTTCTTCAAACATTATGCCTTGGTTTATACTTTCGGTCTGATGCTGCAACTGGCAAAACAGTTGTCTCTTCAGTATTAGATCCAAGTCTGAAGTGCTCTTCTCCTTCAAGAGATACTTCTTGGTAGTCACCTGAGTGGAGCAATTGTAGGGAAACTATACAAAGGAGAGGCTACTCATCTTATGCAGTAAATGATTCAATCTAGCCATATGATCCAATAACAGACTGCCCCTCTTACCTTGTGAAGTACATATAATCTAGAATACAAATGTCTTAGTGGGAGAGACACCTGTGATGAATTAATGATTGGCGAAGCAATCTGTTTCATTGGCTTTCTTGGAGGGTTTTAGTATATTGCATGGAAGTTAAGAGCTTCTAATTAATAGTTGAATATTACTAAAGATGAGTCAGAGTGGCAGAATGTAGTTAAGACTTTGATCCCCATCCAGTTAATGTGGTTATCACACATTCCAAAATTCCTCTAATGCATTCTCAGGTCCTAAAAGGCCCAACTGTTCCTTAAACAGTTGTCCGAACCTCCAATTTTCCTCATGACAAATTGTGTTGCAGTTATGCTTTGTTAATACTAAAGTATTGTATATACCGAAAACTGCATGTGGGGGAAGCATAAAATAAAGCTATTTTAAAGAGAACTTGTTAATGTGAAAATTATTCTTCAGGGTAAGAATTGTACCTTTACTATAGTTGCAAGTACAGTAAAACTCCGATGGTCCGGCATCTGACGGTCCGGCACTCCTGATGGTCCAGCACCGTCAGGAACCCGGAAGTGCTCCGGGCAGCTGGACCATTGGAGCTGCTCTGCCCCCAGCTTCCCCGATTCAGCTGCTGCTAAAACTGACCAGCACTGAATCCGGGAAGCAGGGGGCAGAACAGCTGGAGTGCTGCCCATCAGGGCTGCGGGACCAACCCAGCAGCACCCCAGCTGTCCCGGATTCAGCCACTGCTGAAATTGACCAGCGGCTGACTCCAGGAAGCCAGAGGCAGAGCTGCTCTGCCCCAGCTTCCTGGAATCATCCGCTGGTCAGTTTCAGCAGCAGCTGACTTGGGTACACCTGGGACAGAACATCTGGGGTGCTGCTGGGTTGGTCCCCGCAGCGCCGAGGTTTGGCGCTACCAGACCAACCCAGCAGCACCCCAGCTGCTCTGTCCCAGGCGTACCCAAGTCAGCCGCTGCTGAAACTGACCAGGGCTGACTCCAGGAAGCCCGGGGCAGAGCAGCTCTGCCTCTGGCTTTCTCGAGTCAGCCGCTGATAAGTTTCAGCAGCAGCTGACTTGGGGACACCTGGGGCAGAGCAGCTGGGGTGCTGCTGGGTTGGTCCAGTAGCGCCGAGGAGCAGCGCTGCGGGACCAACCCGTCAGCACCACAGCTGCTCTGCCCTAGGCGTCCCCAAGAGCAGCTGGGTTGCTGACGGGTTTGTCTCGTGGCGCCAATGGTCGGCGCTACTGGACCAACCCAGCAGCACCCCAGCTGCTCTGCTGCAGGCGTCCCCGATTCAGCCGCTACTGAAACTGACCAGCAGCGGCTGAATCGGGGACTCCTGGGGTAGAGCCAGACTATCAGAAGGGAGGGCTATGAGGGGGTCTGGGGTAGCATCCCCCACCGCACCCTAGACTCCTCATAGTTCCCCCTTCTGATAGTCCGGCATATCTGATAATCCGGCACCCCCTGGGTCCTAAAGGTGCCGGATTATCGGAAGTTTACTGTAATACTTAAGGCAATCAACTTAAGTTAGCAAACAATTTGTCCCTTGGTTTGAGTTGGACTCAAGTTTTTCACATAACTTGTATGTAACCTATCTTGCTGTTTTCCCTAGATATGTCCCTATCATGGAAACTGTTCCTGTCTAGGACAGCTTGCAGGATCAGGTCCATGAAATAACCCTTGTAAAGTTCCTAAAAGAAATCAAACCAAATGTTAATCTTTATTTAAAAATAATCTAGAAATTTATATTTAAAGGGTGATCAGGTATTATAATTTATAAAAAATTGCTTAGTTTTTAAAAAGCTCAAGTTGTGTGTCTGTAATCATGAGTTAATACAGGTTAATGCACTGATAAGGGATATTCATTTTTATATTTGATTTTTTTTTAAATCTCTATTTTTTGAATTTAACTTACTAGAGAATTTCCTGTCATTGCACCAATATGTTGTAGAATCAATAGCTCTTGCTTCAGAATTTAGGGATCTTGTATCTTTTTTTTTTTTCTTGACCATCATTTAGAACTTAGAGGCTTTCCCTTGTTTTGATAAAGATTAAGATTAAACATACCTACTTTTTTTGGTAAAGTTTTATTCAAGTAGGTTGATTTATGACAACAGAACTTGTTAAAACATTTGTGATGCCAGTAAATCTCAGCAAAGCATCAGCCTCCAGTCGAAGCTGCCCTCTTTCATGATTGGTAGCATGCCTCTTGATGACTGAAAAGCGACTACTTGACAAATGATGAGCAAATTAAGTTAAATTTTAAATTTATAAATGGGAAAAGGTAAACATGGATGGCAATTACTTAATTGCCCTAGCCTTGGGACCAGGCACTTTTCCGTTTACTGGAAAAAATGATCCCTGAAAAAATTTAAAATATTAGCTATGTCAGAGCTTCCTTTTTGAACTGGAGAAGGTGCTGGGAGGAGGGTCAGAGACATTAAATTGCTCATTTTATGAAGAGATACTTGTCTTCTCCCACCTTTTGGCTCAACTGCATCACATAATTATTCAGATTTTAGATATGAATTTCCTTTTTATTTTGGGGACAGGTGGGTATAAAATAAGTCCACATTGATTTATGAGGAGATGATAAGGGGGTGTTAGACTAGTTAATGGCTTTCATTCACAATGTTGCCCACTTGCAGAATGAAAGAGTGCAGAGGAAGAAATAAAACTAAAGGGAACGCTCACTGGGGTTTTGGAGAGGAGAAGAGAATACATATAGCTTTCAAAAATCTCTAAAAAAATAATAGTGGATAGAAGCTTTGCTTTGTTTTGTGTAATTCTCTAGAACACTGAAGATGGAATGAAGGAAATAGCAACAGTTTCTGAAACAAAACACTGTCATGTTGCCCATCATTTAAAAGAAGCTACATCATAATTTCAAAATTGTAGCATGCTAAAATAAAACAAACTTCTATACAATGCCTTTGCAAATAATATAGAAAAAACTTCATTTGGAAGCAGTTAGAGTTGCCGCACATAAAGTGTATCAGACAAACTCCCGAAAGCAAGGAAACAAAGTAAATTTACCTAACAGGACCCACCCTCCACTTCTCCATCACAACACAATACAGCACTGGCCATCCTTCACAACTTTTGCTCTGTCCCTTCTTACATCCTCCATAAACATCCCTTTACCAGGCTTTTCCCCTGGTACTAGTAATAGGAAAATATTAGCTAATTAACAAAATTTATCATTGTATAATGAATAAACATTTTTATTTCATTTAAGTAAAACCCAACCAAAAGCATTAGTCAGAATACAGGCATTATTTTCAGATGCAGAAAGCCATTTGGATCATATTTATAATGCATAATGATCACTCATTTGCAGTGAAACTGCTGGGGCGGATTGCTTGACAACAGGTTGCTCTGCAGCTATTCATTTCATATTCTAGTGAACAAGGGAAAGTGTGGAGTGAAAGAAAGCGGCGATTCAATTTGTTGCCATTTTAATTGGATAAGAGATTCATTTTCACTGACATTTGCATTATCCAAACATCTGTCAGTCTAATGGGGGAACATACAAGGATTCTTCTCAAACAGTATCTGTAAATTGGATTTTTCTATATTTTAAAAAATTCAAATGGTCATTAAAAACTTACAGCTGAATACTTGATTATGTTGTTTATTTTGCATTTTATTATGGTGATCTGATTCTATTAGTTGTAGATTTGTAAGCAATAGATCCAATTTTTTCTATAGCCTCTCTGCTTGATTGCACATTTTTGCGCACAAACTCAGATTAACTAAAATGTTTAGGGTTAGCAATAGAGATGAGCAACATTTTTCTGAAGCAACTTTTTTTTATGCCAAAAATGCATGTTTGAGTTGACCAAAACATTTGTGTAAGGTTGTTAAATTGTTTTGTCTGAAAGAAAAAAAGAAAAGAAAATGTTGGAAAAAGAACCAATTTTTGATTTCTTTGTAACTTTTTTGTTTTTGATACAAAACTGCTTTACTATTAAATTATCCTTCCATTTTATTCAAAACAAGTTTTAAAAACCACAAGAAATGAAAGGGTTTTTTTTGTTTAGGTTCAATCAAAATATTTCATTTGACCACAAACTAAATGTCACTAGGAAATTAACTTTGGGTAATGCTGAAATCCATTTGGTTTTGGTTCATTCAGCCACCCAACCAAAAAAGTCATTTACTCACACAGCTCTTGCTAACAAGAAATAGAGGACTGGATAATAGATGTATCTATAGTATGATGATTAAAATGATCCTTATAGGTCAGTTTATATAATCTGTCCTAACTTCAGCGCCTGTTCTCATATATTCCTAACTTTCTAAAAATTCACTGCTTTTTAGATTAAACTTTCCATGCTTAGCTTTCATTCAAAGATAACGTCAATGTTTTGAAAGTTTGAGTGATGTGTTCAGTCACTTGTTTGGGTGTTTTTTTCAAGTTGGGGGGAAGGGTTGAGTGAGCGAGCAGGGGAAACGGGATTGGAATTGCTACCATAACTTTTTCACACTGGCAATTTAAGAGCAGAGGCATGCACTGGAATATAAATGTGATCATTCATGGAGGGGCATGTGCCTTCGCCATGGCACCAGGGCTGGAGTTCTATGTCCCCTTCTGATTATTGGGAGAGCCCAGACCCATGCTTGCTCCTCCTTATGCATATCCCTGCTCAAGAATGATTGGAATAACAGTTTTTTAAACTAGAAACTAGGCATTTAAATAGCTTTTATATAAAAGTATGTTATCAACCAAGTTAAAGTGGATAAAAATTAACCCAGTTAGGAATGCTTATTAATTAGGCATTGGGCATGGGCAGCACAAAGATTAAGTCTGAAGGTTCTCATGCTATTCTATCATCTCCCGCTAAAAGGGGGAGAGGGGAAAAGGGGGCAACTTCCCCAGGGCCCAGTGATTCAAAAGGGCCTGCAGCTCCTGGCCTTCTCTACTCCAAGAGTGGCAGCAGGCAGAACCCTGGACTCTTTAAAGAAGTGGTGGAGTGCTGCACGGAGCACTCTGGGTAGTTCTGAGGCCAGAGTAAGACATGCTGAGGCCCTAAGCTACATCAAATTTAAGAGGCACAATAGTATTACCAAAAAGTGCATTGTTCTAATAGAAAAGATGGTGAAAATAACAGAAATAAAGCTTTATATTTACATATATACAAGTATATAGGCGAGGCTTCACCACCCATTAGTGATGTTGATATTCTTCCTTTGAAATAGCACTTTCTGATGCTCAATAACAATGTGCTTGTGCTATACAAGATGTAGAGTTGATCCCTGCCTTAATCTTAAGAGTATGTCTACACTGCAATAAAAGCCTCACAGCACAGCTGCAGTTGGCCTGTGTCTGATGACTTGGTCTCTCAGGGTTGAGAGTGTGGGACTGTAAAAATGGTGGTCACTCCAGCTTGAGCCTGAATATTTACACTGCAATTATAAAGCCCTGCAGCCCAGATCCCACAAACCTGAGTCAGCTGACCAGGCTCTGCGACTTGGTGCAACATGTCTTATCACACGTTAGACATACCCTTAAATGGAAAGATCAGACAAATTTCTGGGAGATGAGAAGATGGTGATAACTCAAGAGCATAAATCCATTGTTTTGCATTTTGGATAAAAAATACCTTGCGATAAAGTTGTGTGAAAGTTTTAGGTATATCGTGAAGAAGTTTCCCAAGCTTACCAATAACAGGAATGTATTTTAATAATCAAGACTATTTTCACAATCCTCCTTGTTTTATGGAATTTAACTATTAGTTTTATAGTATTCCAATTGGCCAAATCTCTCAACAAGACACACTAAGTAAGTCTGTAAAGTATAGAATTTAAAAGAACTGTCCCATAAGGGCATTGAAATCTGTATAGATTTTGAAACATTTAATTCTACTGAAGCCATCTGATCAAAGAACTAGGGCACCCATCTACATCTCAACTGAAGAGCTTTCCCTGCTAGTAGAAGGGAAAGTCCGTAGAAGTCCAAATGGATACTATTTTTTTAGTAGATTCTTCATGTTCCTTTTGTTTCTGTTCATGAGTCTTCTATGAGAACATGTACAATTTGTAGTTGAAGACCTCACACAGACTGGTGGCCATTTTTATTCAAATCTGATTTATAAAGACAACTTATCAAGAAATTAATTTGATGTGTGTCCCATTTCATACCAAGCACATAATAAAACTAGGTCAGCTTCTTTACAGACTCATGTCATCTGGTTCATAACAGGGTTTAATGCATTTAGAAACCTCCTCCAAAATAGTGCTTCATGTTACAAACTATTAATGTAGACATAATGAAGATGCTGAAAACTTCCTTTGAGTTTTGGGCATGTGAACTCAAGTTTTGTACATGGAAGATGATTTTCTTGGTGGCTGTGACTTCAGTTTGTTTTAGTCTGTAGTGATTTAATGAATTTACAATAAATTTGCCAAAATTGATTTGGTATGGACTTACCTCTTAAGGTCTTGGCTCCAAAGACAAGTAATCAGAATTGTGTGAATGCTGATCCTGAGAAATGCTTATTCTTCCCACATACTCTAAACCCGAAAGACTTTAGAATTTTAAATGTAGTTGGACTAAAGTTGTAATGGAGGTTACTTGGATCTGTTTCACTGGTGCTAGTTGACCAGCTTCTCTTTCACTTCTCACTGCTCCTGACTGGAAAGCTTAGCTCTTGAAGGTCATGTGGATACCCATTATATATCCATTCAGGAGATTAGCATAGTGAATGGTCTTTTAAGCACATATTTACCAAACACTATACTTAAAACCATTCTCTGTAGACAAAATTATAGTTGGCTAAAAGGTCTTTCTTAAAAAAAAAAAAAAAAAATCCAATGCTATACTTTCTTCACCAACTCTTTTCTATTGATTGTGTGTTCAAACTTTCCACCTTGCTAAAGTTCAGTTTATTTTAGGATGCTCTTTGATTTCCTTTGCCTGCTATCACATTCTTTAGGGAAATATCTTATTTCTGTAAACATATGTGCCTGAGTGTAAAATATGAAAAGTTGTGTTATGTACTATTCTAAGCTTATTTATCATTTCTGGCATTATCTTTTGGCAAGATATCTGCTTTGTTGCCTCCAATCATAGGAATCCATTAGACAGGTATCTCTAAGGAAAATTGTGTTCAACATATTGTTAGCACTACCAGCCCTTCAATATGAAGTTATACAACTACAAGAGGAGGAAGCGAGTGCTACAGACAGATTAAAGCTCACAGTTGAGTGTCAAGAGTTCTAGGTTCTCTTCCCAGCTCTGCCCACAGGAAAGGGGAATAAATTAAGCTGGTAAAAGGCACTTCTATATCACTATAATGTCATCCACTCTAGGATTGTTTTGTATTTATATAATTATAATGGCATAAAAGTAATACTCCTAACCAATATAGTTACCCTGTTTCAAAAATTGCAGGCAAACCAGGCCTCTAAGTCTTTAAGATGCTTTAATTGTGATAATTTCTAATGCTCCAGTTCAGTCTTAAGATCTGTCACTGTTGAAATGGTGCTGCTAGTTCTCGAGGCCATATGTATCATAAAAGGAAATAGGTTAAATGAGTGTTTTTATAAAGCTATAAAAGACAGGATATTGAGCAATTCCCATTGAAATTGTAACTCTGCCATCAAGTATGCATGCAATATGATAGTCTTGCAAATGCAATTTAATGCCGGGTCTAGATTTTTGTAAGCAGATATGTGGGGAAATAAGGCTATGTCTACGCAGCATTATTATTTTGGAATAACTGACGTTATCCTGAAATAACAAAGTCTGCATCTACACTACAAGCAGCGAACTGGAGGACTTCTTACTCTGACTCCTATGACTCTCATTGTACAAGGAGTAAGGGAAATCGGAGGAAGAATGCTTTTTCTTGGACTTCCTGATGTGTTGACCTCGCCAAATGCTGAAAAAAGCTATTTCAACTTAAGCTACACAACTGACGTAGCTCAAGTTGCACATGCTATTTCCACTTTATCCCTGCTGTGTAGACATGCCCTAACAATCCTTGAAACTCTACTTTTCTAATCAATTTCACATAACTCTTTGAGATGCAGTTAAAATCCGAATGCTTTAGTTTTCTTGCTTTTTTGCTTCCTGGAAGCAATGGATAGCCTTAATGCAATATTGTCAATAAATTCCACTTGTCTTCGTTCTAGATTTGCTTAACCAAGCAAGCAACCTTTCAAAACTGGCCTTAGAAATTTGTCCCACATTGTTAAAACATTCAGTTTAACTTTGCAAAACTGTAAGGTTTTGCAGACCCTATGTGTTCAAGTTCTTAACTTTCATGCTTTAAGAGGTTTTTTGGCATTGAAGGAGATGTGTGGCTGAGGAGGAACATTCTCTGAGTATTGGAGGAATGAGGGTATGTCTACGCTACCCCGCTAGTTCAAATTAGCGGGGTAATGTAGGCATACCGCAATTGCAAATGAAGCCCGGGATTTGAATTTCCCGGGCTTCATTTGCAATTGCGGTATGCCTACATTACCCCGCTAGTTCAAACTAGCGGGGTAGTGTAGACATACCCTGAGTGAATAAAGATGTATTCTGGTCACACTGAAATTGTGCCACAGGCTAACAGGTAAACTTCAAAAATCCAGACCATGCTGCCAGTTTTTAAGCATTGAAGAGAACAGTCCTAGTGAATTGCTAGTGTACAGAAAATCTGTGTATCTAATAAGCACAGTTGCCTTTTTGTAGTTTTACTATGGCATATACTGACTCATTTGTGCTTAGATGATATTTCCTTATACTGTTCTTTTGTTGGGAATCTACTAGAACATAAATACTTGAGTGGAATGAGTTTTGCTTTTTATAAATTCAATTTTTACTTTGAAATATGACGTCTGTTTCCCTCTTCCTCCATTACTTTTATGACATTTTTTTACAGGCTGTTTAATAGAATAGATGTTTTGGTACAGCTTGTTTTACTGTTATAGCAGGTGGAATGGGACCACTCAATAGTGGCAATGAAATAAAGATTTAATAAAAATGCATCCTAAGCTGGTAGAAAACTATTGCCTTCTACTAGCTGTTCAGTGACTTCTGTAAAATGAGTGGGTCCCAGTCCATTTCATACCAGCTATGATACAGAGGCAGCAGCACTGGGGGACAGAAAGATGGGAACCGGTGTACGTGGGGAGCTGTCTTAAGCTGTCTCAGCTTCTTCAGAGCCACCATGCCTTGCACTGCTGCCTGTGGTATCAGCTCTTATAGAAAAGAGCAGCAGGCAGGAGTCACCTATCCCCTGCATGTAATCGTGTTACCACTGATGATTACATAATTAAACATATTTTAATATCCATAGTGGTAGCCATGGTACTAACACTGACATCTGTGTTCCAACTCTTGTTAAAAAATGTTTAATGCTGGGCAGTGACTGGGTTACATTAACAACTCTGATTCTTTAGACTCCTGTTAATAAAACAGCTCTCATTTCCATTCTCTAGGTAATTCCCAATAGTTCCTGCTCCCTTTTTAAGATCTTTGTCTCTTTGGATGCTTATTCCCTAGCCACACTTCCAGTCTTACCTTATTTATTACTGCTATACAGCTTGAATTCTCTGCCCTGCATTTTGTTATTTTGGCTTTACTGGTTACTCTTTCACTCTTGGTTTTTTCCTACAACACAGCGTGTACATGGATTGAAAAATGCTGGTTTCCCCTTCTGCTACTATTTGCTCGTTTCTTTCCAAGGAGTCAGTTTATGCAATCTGTTATTACCAAGTTAACAGAAAGCACTTTATTGTACAGGAAATGTGCTTGTGGTCCTCTGAGCCATGTAGAACTTTGCTGCTTGTAAGCTGTTCTCATATTATCAAATGTCCTTAACTCCCTATCTATAATCCATTTCCTGTTTTACCAAAGGCTTTTCATTCTTCCCATGGCTATGATCCTTTGTGCCCTGACAAAAAGCTTAGAATCCTCAACATCCTCTCTCCCACTTCCTTGTCATACATGTAATTCCCTATTCAATTTAGTTGTATTGAATTTCCAGGGATAGGTGGGATGGTGGGGTCAGGAAGGGAGTCAGAATTTGAAATGGCCATGTTTGTTGCAGAAACATGAATAGGAAGTAATCCTTTAGAGTACCTAGCTCTGCATAATTAGCTATACATACTTATGCAGATCCCTGCACTCCAAATTGTTGCAAGTCAGAGTCCAGGGAATAACATGCTGTCCAGAAACTGAGAAATAATTCTGCAATCATTATGCAAATCAGACACCACCAAAGTCAGGGAATTGCATAAGTGAGAAATAAATGTCCAGTTATGGGTTTGCAGTTGTATAACATCCTTGCTATTTGACATGGATGAGTCTGTGCCAGTATAATTCCTGGCAAATGCACTCACACTTCTCAAAATAGCAAAGAGTGTGTGTGTGTGTGTGTGTGTGTGTGTGTGTGTGTGTGTGTGTGTGAGAATTACACTTTATAATAGCAGTTAAACCTAGGACAGTAGTGTTATAGAAGCATAGAACATTGGGGTTGGAAGAGACCCAGCAGGACCAACACTCTGGGACAAGGTGTGTGTGTAGGGAAGGAGGTGACTGTGCTTCTGGAGGGAAAGGGCTGAGGGCAGTCTGCTCTTAGCACTCCCTACACCATGGTTCTGCCTTCCCCACACACCCGCTTTCAGCCATGCAGAGTGCCCGGCACAGCACTCTGGCAGCCATTCAAAGAGGTCTGAGGTTCTAGCCGCTGCTGCTGCTGCTGTAAGGTTGGGCCTTAAAAACCTCTAAGGATGGAGATTCCACCATCTCCCTAGATAACTCATTCCAGTGCTTCACCACCCTCCTATGAAATAGCTTTTCCTAATATCCAGCCTAGACCTCCCTCACTGCAACTTGAAATCATTGCTGCTTGTTCTGTCACCTGCCATGCTGAGAACAGCCCAGCTCTATCCTCTTTGCACCCCCTGCTGTCAGACAGTTGAAGGCTGCTGTCAATCCCCCTTATTCTTCTCTTCTGCAGATTTAATAAGCCAAGTTCCCTTAGCCTTTCCTCATAAATCATGTACCCCAACCCCCTAATCACCTTCTTTGCCCTCTCTGCTGAATTCTCTCTAATTTGTTCACATCCTTTCTGTAGTGAAGGGCCCAAAACTAGGTGCAGTACTTCAGATGTAGACTCACCATTGCTGAATAGAGGTGGATAATCCCTTCCCTCATTCTGCTGACAGTGCTCCTGTTACTCAGCCGTTAGCCTTCTTGTCAACAAGGGCACACAGTTGACTTGTATTCGTCTTGTCCACCATGATCCCCAGGTCTTTTTTTGCAGAATTTCTTCTTAACCAGTGAGTGCCCAGCCTGTAGCAGTGCATGCGATTCTTCTGAACAGTTTTGTCAACACTATTTGTTTACATAGCGGATAGTTCCTGCTGGGAAACTAGTTGCTAATGTTATTTTAGCTATAGATTTATGAAGTTTGTACTAAAAAGTCTATTTTGAAAAATCCTTTATTATATTACTAAAATACAGTGCTCCTGAATTGTAGCTGTTCATCTTGTAGGTGATCTCATTTAAAAGTGTACCCAAGACTTCCAGTCATCTTTGATGTTGAAGATGGCTTATGAAAATAGGGCACCTTATTTGGCACCATAGGCAGTGCATTTTTGGGGGTAGTGGTTGTTATTTCCTGGTGGCTAAAATCTCTTGGCCACTTCCATTATAATGTTTTTTTCCCCATTTCCTAAGCAGTAACAATGACACAGAAGTGTCATATTTGTGAACTTACTGATAACAGTAAATAAATGTTTTTTTCCAGTTGATGCATTGCTGCCTTCACACAACAATAATTTCAAAATTGTTTACCTCCTAAATATTTTCTCTCTATTAATAGTGTTGTAAATTAGATTTTGGGCAAAGTCTGTTGGAAGTTCTGTCTTCAGGTTTGCTGAATCACACTTCATATAAGTCTTGTAATATGGATTTCAGTGAACTGAACCTTTCCTTCCAGTTAAGTCTGCATTGGCCTGGACTTTGTACTCTAAACAAGGCATGGTACTACATAAATTGTATCTCAAATTGCACATTCTTGTTTTGCGTCATATGTAACAGTGGTACAGCTGAAGGAAATGTACAATTGGGCTCCCAAATTCCCTAATTCAATGATATTTTAACTTTTTTTTAAATCAACACGAATATAAATATTTAAAAGAATTGTCGAAGGGATTTTCAAATACATGTTTATATTTTATGGCCAACATCTTACAACTATATTATACGATGAGGAAACTGATTCTGTTTCTTTCTTTTTTCAGTTAAATGGGGGAATGCATATGCTTTTCTGTTTAAATCTATTGTGTTCTGATTTTATTAATTTGGGATTTTAAAAAAAGTAGGCCCTTCAGGGTTGATTTTAATCATCTTTGTTATTATAGTATCTCATTGTTTGTTTTATCCATTTCCTGCCTCAGTCAGCTGTCCCAACCAGATAAGCACTCACCTGCAGTGTTTTCTTTTCTAGCTTAATTCCAATTGCTTATATTAGCACCCAAGAGTTCCTTAATATCATAATCCACTTTCTGTGATGTTTGTGTGAATAATTTTTGTATGGCAGCATCAAGTTTAGGACAATTATGTCTGGAGTGTCTTACATCTTGTAAAAGTTCTCATTTATTTTGGGTTATTTTTTTAATCTCATACTTGAAAAGCTCTTTACTGTAACAGTCATTTGCATGCGTGAAGCTTATTTTGCTGT
The DNA here is from genome assembly GCF_049634645.1 of Pelodiscus sinensis. Taxonomy (NCBI): domain Eukaryota; kingdom Metazoa; phylum Chordata; order Testudines; family Trionychidae; genus Pelodiscus; species Pelodiscus sinensis. The sequence goes on from NC_134718.1 coordinate 43,027,887, forward strand.
TTATTTTCCATAACCAGTCAGCTTAACTTCTGTGCCAGGAAATATAATGGAGCAAATAATTAGGGAATTCATCTGCAAACACATCTGGAAGATGATATAAGGTGATAAGTAACAGCCAGGATGGATTTATAAAGAACAAATCATGTCAAACCAATCTGATATCCTATGAAAGAAAGCTACCAAGTTTTGTGGATAAGGGGGAAGTGGTGGATATGGTATACCTAGACTTTAGTAAAGGATTTGCTACTGTCTTGCATGACCTTCTTATCAATAAACTAGGGAAATACAACATAGGTGAAGCTACTCTAAGTTGGGTTCATAACTGGCTGGATAACCATTCTCAGAAAGTAATTATTAATGGTTCACAGTCCTGCTGGAAGGGCATAACAAGTGGGATTCTGCAGAAGTCAGTTTTGGGACCGGTTCTGTTAATTACCTTCATCAAAGATTTAGATATTTGCATATTGAGTACACTTCTGAAGTTTGCAGATGCTACCAAGCTGGGAGGAGTTACAACTTTGAGGGATAGGGTAATAATTCAAAATTATCTGGACAAACTGGAGAAATGGCCTGAGGTAAATAGGATGACATTTAATAAGGGCAAATGCAAAGTACTCCCCACTTAGGAAGGAACTATCCATTTCACACATACAGAATGGTCAGTGACTGTCTAGGAAGGAGTACCGCAGAAAGGAATCTATGGGTCATAGCGGACCACAAGCTAAATATGAGTCAACAGTGTAACACTGTTGCAAAAAAAGCTAACATGATTCTGGGATGCATTAACAGGAGTGTTGTGAGCAAGACACGAGCAGTCATTCTTCCACCCTACTCTGCACTGATTAGGCCTCAGTTGGAATATTGTGTCCAGTTTTGGGCACCATATTTCAGGAAAGATGTGGAGAGATTGGAGAGGGTCCGAAGAAGAGCAACAAGAATGATTAAAGGTCTAGAAAACATGACCTATGAGGGAAGACTGAAAGAATTGAGCTAGTTTAGTTTAGAAAAGAAAAGACAGAGGGGATATGATAGCGGTTTTCAAGTATCTAAAGGGGTTTTTACAAGGAGGAGAGAGAAAAATTGTTCTTCTTGGCCTCTGATGATAGGATAAAAAGTGATGGGCTTAAATTGCAGCAAGGGAGGTTTAGATTGGACATCAGGAAAAACTTCCTAACTGTCAGGGTGGTTAAATAAATAAATTGAGTAAGGAGGTTTTGGAATCTCCATTACTTGAGATATTTAAGAACAGGTTAGATACATCTATCTGAGATGATCTAGAAGGCAGAGGTCGAGAGGGCAGAGGAGTGGACTTGATGATCTCTTGAGGTCTCTTTCAGTTCTAGGATTCTATGATAATGCTAAACAAACAAAATTTTGAATAAAAATTATTTATATACAATGTAGTTCCTCAGCATCTCTGTTGATTTCATTTTTTTTCTTTGTGCTTTCTGCTAGTCAGCCTAACAACAAATCTGACCATTGTGATAATTAAATATCTGGATATCAATATATAGATATCTTATTAGTTTAATGTTTTTAATGTTATAAATGATATCCACCTTTCTAGGTAGTTAATGCATAAATAAATAGGACAGTAACACTAGTAAGGTCAATGTAGCAACACTACATCTTCCAGGAAAGAGGGTGACTTGCAATTGTGTTGGCTTAATGCTAGCAGGCCTACGCTACAAGATGGCCAGCTAACACCACTTCAGACATGTTAGCCTGCTGCATCTTAACAGTGCTTTTCCAGCATACCAATTTACCATGATTGGAAAAGTGCACCAATTTTGCCAGTTGAGATATGCCCACTTATTGATGTTACCTGTATAAGGGATGGGACAGTGGTCTGGATGGGACCCCTGGAAATTAGAAATTAAGCAACTTCAGTGCAGTAACTTAAAGATGGAAAATAAACATGAAAACAAGTATTAAGTATAAATGTCAATTATATTAATAATTATGGCATTCTTGGTAGTAATGGTATAGTTGTCTATAGTTGGTATATCATGTTCCATGATGATCCACTTTCCACACATACATGGCTCTATGGAAATTTTTCCTTGGAAGCAGAGATAAAGCATAGATTGAGGATTGGATGGAGAATACAAGGAAAAGCCCTGATGTTTTGGTATTTTTACACACTAATAACTTAAAGGGGTGATCCAAAACATTCTCAACATATTTTGTGGGTAAAATATCTTTGAGGAATTTTGTTTCATATTTGGAAGGGAAAAGTGATAATTGCATCAGCTGTGCTCATTCTCAGTGTGAGGCTAAAATTTTTGAAGTAGAATGAAACCCATTCTCTTATTATGATCTTTCAATGCATATTTTATCTGCCTGGCCTGGTCAGGAACTGTTGTTACTCTCATTGGGCTACTGGCACTGTTCCAGAAACTTGATTGTAAATGTCCCAAAAGCTGAGGAGGGGAACAAGCAAATTTTACAAAAAGTCTGATTTAATATCAGAGTAAAAGACAGACCCAAAATTCAGATATAGAAAATTAATATCTTGCAGGCTGTAGGAGATTTGAGCATTGGTTTGTTTTTCCTACATTTGTAATTGGTTGCACATCCTAACTTTTGCAACTTAAAAATAACTTTTTGCCATTGGGAAAAAATACAACCCATTTTATGCTTCACTGCTCTGTTAACCAAATCTTGCAGAAAACTTACTCCAGCAGCAAAGGTTTGAACTCTGAGTGATTCATCAATAGTGAATGAAAACTGGAACCCATAACTGCTTGTGGCTGTTCAAGCTCAGGGAAGGTGGGAGAGGAGTGAGAATGGAGCATGAATCAGGCAATTCATGGCATTCCAAAAGTGCTGGGAGGAAGAGGGAGTCGTAGAAAGTGTGGGGCTCCAGTGATCTAGTGCATGAAAGGTATGTGGGGGAGGGGAAGACCAGGGGTGAAGGGGAGGGGGGCTCATGGGCCACAGGAAGAACCCTAATGGGCCACGGACTGCAGGTTGCCCACCACTAGTCATGTGGCCTACAGAGGGCCACTCCTGAGGCCCACTCATTATTCTTGGTTGCCCATCATTGTATAGAGGCAGCCTAAAAATATTAATACTAAACATAACTATCTATCTTTCATTTTTTTACCTGGTTCCTACATTATCATGTATACTTTGGCATTTTGTCCATTTTTTGTTTAAAATCTCTTCAGAGAGATGAAGAAATGATACATGTAGTTTGAAGATGATTCCTTTCCCATCAACCAAAAAAATCTCCTATCAAGGGAGTGATGAATCTCCCCTATAGTAGCATGATGACCATGAACGAGTCTTACATTCAGATCAGTAATAAGAGGAAGGGTAGAAGTTTCCCCTCAAACTATCCCTTCATGCCCTCCATTAAGGAGTTGGTCTAGCTAGTATGAGGCAAGTCCTAATGCTAGTTTATCTTTCCATCAATTGTTGCACCAGGAATCTTCAGTTTCAGGTCTAACAACCCCCAGCTGTGCAGTTATAAATAATGAGTAGTGATGGCGGTTTTCCTCTTTTTGTCCTTATGTGAATAAGCTCCAACCTGCTCACAAAATCGAACAGAAGTGGAGGAGCATTTGTCTGCTATATACCTAGAGTGTTTTGGCCTCTCTTATAGATCGACCTTTCTTCTCATGAATGGGAAATTTGTGATCCATGGTTGCCTGTTTAGCCTTCCAAAATATTTACAACAGTTATCTTCTGTTGGGATCAGTTCTTAGTATAGTTTTGAAATTCAGTGATCCAAACTATTTTATGATATATTAAAATTTCAGAAAGCAAGTTTAAATGTATTTAGTCATTTCAGTTTATATAATGTACTCCTATGTGTGATTTCATTTTGCAATAGGGAAATATTGGAACATAAATAGTTTTATTATTTTTGGGAATTACTCCAGAAATCAAGTTTTATATTGCAACCATTCAAATCAATGTGAACAGGTTTGGATGACATACGAATTATTGAATTTATATCACTTTGGAAAATTCAGCTTTTGTAGAATGGCTCGATGTTTAAAAATAGTTTTTAAAAATTTAAATGTTAATTTTTCTACACAATTATGCCTTGTAATTAGAATTGCTGTAACTTATGTGCATCACCCCTTTCAATACCTATGAAGGATTTCTTTAAAGTTCTAAATTTAAAATATTCTTTGCTATCTGCAATAATGTTATACAAAATATTCTTTGGATTTTTCTTGACTGTATCTTCTTAAAGAAATATTTTAGGGATGTTTAAAATGTCTGAACTTGATATTCCAAAAATGGGAAGGATGGTGGTATGAGGGGAAAAGACATACAAATTTACTTTTCCCTTACTTCTGAATTTAAGTCTGATTGCTGTTCTATGTCAAAAGTACCAACAATTCTCTTCTGTGTTTACATGCAGCCAGGAGCTATGGGCGGAGAAGAGGTAAATAAAATAAAATATATATTAAAGATTTTGCTTGCCAAATTATAAGTATGGGTCAGGCCTACTGACAGCAACTCTGGGCCACAGGGCAGAAATCAATGGGCCATCTGTTCCTTCCCCCCTTCCTCTGCTCCCACATATACTTACTGAGAAGCCCCAAGTTCCTGCCTCTTTCCCCTCCCTGGCCAGAGGAGCCCTAGACTGGCCCAGCTGCATCCCCAGGTCACCTGCATGCACCTCCTCTCCCTTCCCTAGACCCAACCTTCCTGCTCCGGGGAAAGCCTCAGCAGCATCTCTTGATTCAGAGATGCCTTTGATATGTTCTGTGCAGGTTCCAGGACCCAGTAAACTCTACCCCAGAGCCTGTCTTTGAATCATGAGATGCTTTCTCCAGAGCAGGCAGAGATACCACAGCAGCAGCTGAGTCCCCAGACCCCTAATCAGTTACCCACCTTGTCCTTCCTCCTCTCCTGTCGGTGGGCCTGGTGTGGGAGAAACTAGGGATGTGAATGGTTTACTGGTTATGGTTAACCACCCCCCTGACTCCGCTGTTTAAGCAGTTAACTGGTTAAACTTAATATTTAACTGTTAACTGATTCTCCTAGGGATGTAAAATCCTGCTTAAACAGATGTTTAGTGCTCTCCGTGTTATAACGATGTTATATCAATTTTTAAATCTCTTTAGTTGATTAGTTGCCATAAATATCTCAATTATTTTTTATTTTGTTTTCAAAATAAATCTCTGAATTCTTATAATTTAAAACAGTGAATGATGATTCCTAACCTGTAACTTCCAGTTGGTTGCTTAAAAATAATTCTCAGATGTTACTTGTGTTCTGTGGTTGATATGCTGCTTTAATATGGTTTAGTACCTCAGCGGGAAAATAAGTTCAAATTTTCATTGTATTTTTTGAAAAATGTAATGTTAACTGGTTCACTGAAAGCTTCAAAAGGAACACTTTTCTGCATAGGTGAGATTTGTTTGCTTTCAGTAAATAAATAAATTTGATTGTCTCAGTCAAGATACTGTCAGTGTCCACACTGATAATCTTTCTTAGCATGGCTGCCAACCAGCGCGGGGGGGAGAGGGGGGAGCACGAGCAAAGGGGACAGTTGCATTGGAGGTTGGCAATTTAAAAGTATCTAGGGCTCTGGCCCTTCAAATCACCCCCTGCCCCCAGGCCTCAGGTAGCATGATCTGGGCGGTACTGAGGGTTAGGGGTAAGAGATGCAGCATGGTCTGGGCAGTGCTGAGGACTAGCTGCTGCTAGCTCTGCCTCTTCCACCCAAGCCCATGTACCTTTTGGGGGCCCAAAGCTGAGCCCTCTCCCTCATTGCCCAGGGCCCAGCAAAGTCCATCATCAGCCCTATTTCTTGGTACTGTATTCTGTATCTGTAATTAAACAGATTAATGAAAACTAGTTTTCATTAACACTTGTATTACATCTCAACATTCAAAATACTTTTCTACCTTGAAACTGAAAATAATTTGCAAAGGTAGAACATTTTCTATCATAAAGTGCTGCTACATATTTATTCTTGGTGGGCAACATCAAACTTATTAATCACCCAGCCCCCAAAAATCTTAACTTTAACTTATCCTGTATATAGAAGCAGTGCTGTTTTGCCATGAATTGTAATCTGTTGTAACTGTCCAGTGCCTTCTATAAAAAGGTAATGGTGTGTGACTGCATATGAAGTTATCCAAAAAATCAAATATAAAAAAACTCTTACATTTGCAAAAGTTTATTGAATTATCCTTAGATGGCTTCTAAAATGTTTGTGTCTTGATGAATTCAAATCCTTCACGTGTGGTATAAGAAGACAAGATACATGAGTCAGATGACAAAGGCATACAGTAATTTGAATTAGAGTTGACATTGACAACACTGCTATTGGACAATGACTTTTAACTTTTTAAAATAAATTTATAAGTCATGAAAATGAGCAATTAGCATCAATGGCATTAGTCAACAATAATGATCAGTCTGATGGATCAGTCTGATGACTTTTCTTGCAGAAAACAAGCCAGTTAGACCATGTTGTGTCATGATATTTAGGGTGTCTTTTAATTCCATTATTGTTGTAACCAATTTACTATGTATAGAAGTAAGATTTATTGGTCTGTAACATTTTGGATCATCTATTGCCTTTTCAAAATACTGGTACACATCTGCTGATCTTCAGTCGTTTGTCATAGTACACGGTACCCTGTTTTTGCTTCTAAGTAAGTAACTTTATTTTTTTAGTTCCTTTAGAAATCTTGGATTTACAGTCTGGATCAGGTGACTTATTGTTTTTTAGTATATTGACCAGTTCCAGAATCTCTTCTTCTGATGCCTCAATCTCTGTTACTGCTTCATTGTTTAAAAAAAAAAAAAAAAAAAAAAGAGTAGGTAATGGCAGGCATCTCCTCAACATTGTTTGAAGACAATTGCGAGAAAATCATTTAGTTTCCCTGCATTATCTTTCTGTTCCTCAGTTGCTCCCTAGATCTATCTCATGGTGATCAAGTTGTTTGCCTGGCTTCCTGCTTCCGATTTCTGCTTTCATTTTTTTTTCTTGTTTTCATATGTTTTAGTTATTTGCTCTTGAAATGACATCTTAAGCCTCTGAATTTCCTATACACACATCACGAACATGCAACTAAACCCTGTGTGTTACTTCTGGCTAAGTCAAGAATAATATCTCCGATTGTGTGCTCTGAACCTATTAATTCCATGAAGCTGTTGTTCAGGGTTTTGAGAAATACTGTAGCTTCTCTAAATCTTGTCTTGCTGTGATATCTGACTATTACGATTACATTTGACAATATATGGATACAATCCCCATGATTATTTTTTATTAGACTTTGCCTCTTTTTATCTCAATCAACATTATACCCTCAATCTTTTTTTTCCTCCCCTGGAAGCTCTTAATATAACCCTATGAGGATATTTGCATTATTATAATTTTGGGATTTTTATCCCTATAGATACAACTCTGGTCATCATCAATTGGAATATTTATCTCCTTAAAGTGCATAAAATCTTTTAAGTTCATTACTACTGGTTCGCTAACTTGTTGACCTAATCTGTCCTTCCTGTATAGGATGGAGCCAAATTTTGCAGTATCCCATTGTTAATTGCCGTTTCACTATGCTTCAGTGATATATTATGTTAAGGTTTTGGTTTTTTTTTTGATTGCCTGGCATTCTAATTCATCTGTTTTTGCTCTGAAGCATCTCATTGTATGTGAACACCTATAGTTTTTAGTTTTGACCAAGTGCCTATTTTTGTTTCATTCTTTAGTATGAAACCTTGTTAATTTAACAGAAGTTACCTATGATCTTATAACCTGTCCCTGCCCAATTCTGGTACAATTTCTAGTCTATCCTTTACTGCTAGATACAGGGGATACCTTTGGGGTATTAACATCCTTTACCTGATTTGAGTGCTCCTCAGTACCTATTGGCTTTCTATTGAGCGCCCTAAAAATTTCTATTTTCCTCTGTCCTATACTTCCCTTCTTCATTAATAATAGTATGTACCATAACTACCAACTCCTAACTCATACTGATTAGATATCTAAATGGCTCATGAGAGCTAACATCTTTGAACCTGATAAAGTTGTTAATGAGCAGCAATCTGTATTTATAATGATAAAATCCTCTACAATGTGTGTTCATCCTCCAACTGCAAATCCATCCCCTAGAACAACTGCCTCACTGTGTGAAGGGAAATCAGCCTCCTCAGAGTGTGAACATGGGTTCCATTTAAGTCTCTCCCTATTGTTAGGGCCAGATTAGCTCTTCTGCGGGTCTAGGACTAGTAGATTTTGTGGGGCCCCCTTGACTTATGTGGAGCCAAATATGAGGGATTCACCATGCAGGAGGGGGCTGCCAAGGAGCTGGATGGGGGTGTGGGTATGGGCTCTGGGCAGAAGGTAGGGGTGCAGGAGTAGTCTGGGATTCGAGGTGTGGAGTCTGGGCAGTGAGTGCAGGAGTAAGGTGGGGTTAGGGTGCAGAGTCTGGCCAGGATGAGGAGCAGGGTCTGGGAGGGAGCAGAGTGGGGATGCAGGGTCTGGGCAGGAGAGAAGGTGAGGGAGGCACTAGATCCGGGTGCTTGGCTGGCACAGCTCCAGGAGTAAGAGGTGTAACACATGACTCCTTGTGGGCGTTGCCCACCCCACCGCTCTCATTGTCTGTGATTCCTAGCCAATGGGAGCAGTGGGGGTGGAATCTGCAGGCAAACACTACTAGCAGCAACACATCTGCTGGGGAAAAGGGGAAAGGTAGTGTGCAGAGCTTCTACTCCACGCTCCCACCAGACAGAGTGCACATGGATTTTGGTGGATGCAGCCCAGGGTCCTTAATCCCCTTTTATAATTCAACCCTGCCTTTCATGAGATTGGCTTCTTCAGCTGCACAGGTAAATCAGAAGTGGGCAAGCTCTATGATGTTCCTTATGTGCAAGCCCTGCATTCTTCTGCTCCTCCTTTTCTTCTATTCTGGAGTGCAGATATGCTGTCCTTTGGCTATGAGATCCATGAGCTGCTTTACATTAGGCAGGCACAAAGACTCATTCTTTGGCAGTCATTTTTTTTCAGAATACTAGATATTCTGCTACTCTGAATATTTTGCTGCTGGTCTTCTATTCTCATGGCCAAACTGGGTTTTAAGAGTGGGTACTAGCTTGAGCTACGTGTAACTTTTCTTCATGTAGAGACTAACATTTTTGTTGGTTTGTTTTTTAGTGGTTTAATTATTTGTTAAAGAATTTTAAAAATAATTTAGCCTGCTAACGATTTGAGCTTCTTGCTACACCATCCTACCCAACTTTCATTTAGTTCAAACTCCCTGTGTTCAACTCCCTGAGTTGACATTTCCCTCTGTTTGTTCTTGGCCTATCACTTTAGTTTCCTGAGGAATAATGTGATAGCCACAGCTTTTTGGCACACTGAAACTTATCCAGAGGAAAAACAGTAGAAAATATGCTGTAGGGAGCAATCCAGCAGTGGCGATAGGATAGCCTAATGATTTTATGTATCTCTTATAGCATTAATTTCTAAGAATCAGTGAAAATATTTATTTGTTGAAAACTTTACAGTGAAGAGTTTTGAGAGAGTCTTTCTTAAGTTTAAATCTCACTCACAAGGCTATCTGAGTAATCGTGCTAGACAGTGTTAGCAGTAGGGATGTTAAATATTGGTTAATTGAATAGTTGATTAACTTCATTAATGCTTATCAGTTACTCGACTATTCTATAGTCCCAGGGGGTGGGACCGGTAGCCAGTACACTCTGGCCCCACTCCTGAGGAGCCCCCTGGCACTCTGCACTGCTGCCAGGCGGGGGCTGGTCGGTGAGGGAAGCCAATTAAAAAACCAGCTCCCCTCTCTGACTGGCTGCCGGTCACCACATGCTGCTGCCTCTGATACACTTTAAATGCAGAGCCACATCAAAGGTAGGTCATAGGGGTAGGTCCCAGACTGGGTGCAAGCTAGGACTGAGACGGGCTGCTGGCCAGCCTGCTAAAAATTGTACTGGCAGTAGGGGAAAATGCTTGTAGTCTATAGCCTTAACCTATACACTTTTACTTATCAGTAAATCGGTTAATCAACTACACTCTTACATCCCTACTTAGAAGGGCGTTTTCTTTGCTTTTGTTGGTTAGCCAGCTGTAGTTAATGGTCCATGTTCATAACTAAAACATTAATCTCAAGTGAGAAGAACTATCTGTTTCCTACTAAAGGCTATCCAACTGTAGCTTTGGGAAAATGTAAGTGATGCCCATAATAAAATGCTTGCTTGAATGCTGACTATTGACAACAGTGGAATGTCTGTTAGAAGACTGTGTTTTAAGATAGTGAACTATTTTAGCTAGGTAAAGAGAGAGAGAGAGAGGAGTTAAAAACTGCTTTAGCAGTGTGGTTGTAATTACACTGTAATTACATGTGTTACCTACCTATGTGAAAACCGACCTATCACTTCATTTTATTAAATGAGTCAACTATAATCTTTCACACATTCAGTAGCTGATTTTTATAATCTACATACTGATGGGAACCAGCACATGCACTCTTAGGGTATGTCTACACTAGCCCCCTAGTTCGAACTAGGGAGGCTAATGTAGGCATTCGAAGTTGCAAATGAAGCCTGGGATTTAAATATCCCAGGCTTTATTTGCATCTTCCCGTCCGGTCGCCATTTTTTAATTCCACTAGTCCGAAGTAACTGCCCGCGGCTACACGCGGCAGTGAAACGGCAATTCAAACTAAGTCCTTAGTTTGAATTAACTGTTACTCCTCATGGCGGGCAGTTACTTCCGACTAGTGGAATTCAAAAATGGCGACCAGACGGGAAGATGCAAATAAAGCCTGGGATATTTAAATCCCGGGCTTCATTTGCAACTTCGAATGCCTACATTAGCCTCCCTAGTTTGAACTAGGGGGCTAGTGTAGACATACCTGTACAACTTATCCTGTAAACCAGACATATTGCTTCCTACCAGCTGCAGTCCTACTGAAGACAGTGATACTAATGGTGGTAGCAGACAAAACGTGTAATACCATTTGCAACATCTGGCATTCAGAGTAAACTGCTAATTCTGTTAAATTAAAACTTTAAAAAGGCAACTTTAAGTAGGCCTGGGTTCTTAATGGAACATTTATTTCTCCAGGAAAATTTTAACTCTAGAAAATCCCAAATCTGTTACAGGTCGGTCTTCACTCTTTCCTTTTGAAGATGGCTTCCTAGATGACAGTCACGGTGATCAATCTTTATCATCGGGTCTCAGCTCTCCAACTCGCTGTCAGAATGGTGAAAGAGTGGAACGCTATTCTAGAAAGGTGTTTGTTGGAGGTCTGCCTCCTGACATTGATGAAGGTACAGTGAATCAGTGATGTGTACAATTCATGGGGTGGGTGGGAGTAGATTTTCGTTTATTAAAATTAAAACCCCTGACTTTTCATGGCTATGTGGCTAGTATAGGTTGAACCTCTCTAGTCTGGCACCCTCAACACCTGACCAGTGCTGAACCAGAGAATTTGCCGAACCACGGGAGGTCAATATTGTCTAGCAGCATTGCCAACACTTCTACTGCTTACTGGGCTCTTAGAAGACATTTGACCGAGAGCCCGGGCTGGTGGCTGTAAACAAACTTTATGGGTTTGCAGTTAACTTGACTACAACCATGATAAGTGGACATCTGGCTAACTAAAATCATGCTGGATCACAAATGTTGCCAGACCAGATAGTGCTGGACTAGAGAGATTCAGCCTGAAGTGTGGTGTGATATTATAAAGGCAATTTGAGTTTGGGAATCTGTTGGAATTCTTGCAGATTACTATTGGTTGGAAGAACTGTCAGTGTCTGTGGGGGAATGATGAATTGATGTGCAAGTAACCAATGGCATGTCAATGTCCATAAAGGGAATGTCTAGACTACATGGCTCTGTCGATGGAGCCATGTAAACTAGTTTACCCGGCGTAGGCAAAGAAGCGGGGATTTAAATAATCCCTGCTTCATTAAAATAAACATGGCCGCCGTGCTGTGCTGACAATCAGCTGATCTGGCACAGCATGGTAGACTAGACGTGGATCGGTCGGCTGCGGAAGCCATTGCTGACGATCCCTTATGCCTCGTGAAATAAGGCTTGTAGGATCAGTTGGCAAAGGCTTCCCGAGCCAACCGATCCACGTCTATACTACTGTGCTGTGCTGGATCAGCTGATCGTCAGCACAGCGTGGTGGCCATGTTCATTTTAATGAAGTGGGGATTATTTAAATCCCTGCTTCTTTGCCTGTGCCGGGTAAACTAGTTTACATGGCTCCGTCGACGGAGCCATGTAGTCTAGATGTACCCAAACTGTGTACATACATAAAGTGAGGAAATTGATGGGAATACAGGATTAAATGACTGGTGGAAATCCTCAGAAGTCCTGGACTATTCCATCTCCTAATTAGGGACCAAAAAAAGGGAAAAATGACTGAAATGACAGCTTATGTTTCTTAAATATGTTCCTCATAATAAAAATGGGTTTTAGTTAATAAAATGACTCTCTCCGTTTATTTGAGAATCATTTTTATCTCTCTGGTCAAACACCTTTGGGATCTGAACGGTTCCAAACCAGGGAATCTGCTGGACCAGGAAGGTCAATGCCCACCCTTCTGCTGCCACCAATTGCAGGGCTTCACTCTGGTGACAGCAGAGAGGCCAACATTGACTGAATAGGGCCTGGCAGGGCAGTTGGGGGAAGAGGCAGTGGCTATGGAGAGCAACCCTGTGTGAATGCACTGAGCCCCACAGCTGCTGGGCTGTGCTCACAGCCCTGGCCACAGGGCTGTGCTCACAGCCCTGGCCACAGGGCTGTGCTTTGCAGCCACTCTACCTCTTTCCTAAGTATCTCCCGCCCCCCTCCCATCCTTGCTCTTCCCTCTCCCTCCCTGCGCTTTGATGCCACAGAGGAACTATTTGCAATGCTCTGGGAGTGTTGGGTGAAAAGTTGTTGTGTGGGGCCCAGATTTTCCCCATGGGTGCACCTGAGTTTGGGTGACCATGGATGTTTCTGGACTATGGAAGTCCAGACTATAGAGATCCAACTTGTATTAGTAACGGATGTTTACAGTGAATTAGTTGACAAATGTGACCTATTTAGTGTGGTTGCAAAAAGATACTTAGGTTATTGTCAACAATCACAGTTTTTTGCATTGTGCATCTCTTTTTTATAAATAAAATCACAATCCACTGTGGAAGTTCTTCAGTTCCCACCTATCACTGAGAATCCACCATTAATTAAGCACATGCAGGGAACGTAAGGATGTATATCACAAGGGAAAGAAAGGGTACTTTGAAGCTGATTTTGTATTAAGCCTTTTGCCAAACCATGTAATACCTTCATAAAGAAATACTAAACCTCAAACATTGAGAAAACACTGTCCTGCATACTTTTCTTCTGACGTATGGATTGCTAACATCCATCTAGTTCTGAATATATTAAAGTGTATGCTTCCTGATGAGAAAAAAATGTTTTTCTGCTAAAGCAGTGAGATAAAATCAGGGTTTTCACAGAGTAAGGGAACTTAACCCCATCTCCTTTTGTTTGTCCAATATTCCTATTGGACTTACTTTGACCAAAACATTTGAGTCTTGAGTTTCTGTTTAAGCAACTCAGCAGAAACAGAAGCCAGATCTCCAGCCTTTGCTGGGAGTTAGTTGGTAAAAGTCTTTTGGAATGCATAGTATAGGGAATTTAACAATATTTCATTATTTTAAGTACTTAGTTTTCTTTACGTCCAGATGTGTTTGTTTTTGTTTAAAGACTAATCTTATATAAAAGAGTTGCAAAAATGCTTCAGAAAAGTTACATTTCCATGCAAAACAAAAGAGCATGTAAATGTAGAATAGCTTTTTCCCCCTTTGCTTGGTTTGGGTTTTTGGGGTATCTGTCTGTATTTAAAACAATGATTAACTGTTGGCAAATAAAGAAATGTTTGATAAGTTACTTAGGTATAAAAGTAGAAAAGGGGTCAACTAGAATTTAGGTTTCAGATCAGTATTTGCAGTACACACCCATTTCTAATGGATCAAATGTTGTTACTGATTAAGTACAGTATCCTGATCCAGATTTGAAATTCCCTGAGTCTGAGAGTTAAGATGGTTCGGATTCATTTTTTGTTTTATTTGTTTTAAAAAAATGGTAGATCTGTATTAAAGCTTGGTTTTCATCATTACTACTAATAATCAAGAAAATTCAGTCTTGTGAAAGCATCAACTTTTAGTCTTGTTGCGAAACTTCATAGTCAAAGGCAAAACTAGTGGAGTTTAAGCAACTAAGTATAGCAGAGGTTAAAAAAAAAGTATTTCAAGAAATGTCACCTATTCATCATTTCACTTTTTCCTGTTTTCAGTAGCTTCAGAAAAATTAGTTTCTAACATTTTCTTAAGCAAGAATACTTGTTTTGCCACTTCTAATCTTCAGATTTTCTTTAAGGTTCCTTATTTGTTTTTGTAGATGAAATCACTGCCAGCTTTCGCAGGTTTGGACCTCTTGTGGTAGACTGGCCTCACAAAGCTGAAAGCAAGTCATATTTTCCACCTAAAGGTAATTAGCTTGAAATAAGCCTACATGGGATGTTCTGGAACAAACAAATTCCTGCTGCTGGTTTAAAAACATTAAATCCATTAAAAAAACTAGTTTTGACTCCTTAAGATGGCTGTAGTCTTCTTCAATTACGATTCTTCTGCATGTACAATTGGTGTATAGAAGGGGAAAATTCAGTCCATGTAATACAACTTTTTTTTTTTTTTTTTAACCAGTGAATCTACTGAGTCCCATTAGAGTTGGAATCTGCTAGTGGAGTGAATCAGGAATATGTATTTAAGCTAGTTTTATTCTGCAGGAATATTCCCCCTGTTATTGCTGCTACTGGCAGAGCTGAATTAATAAGACTGTTATGTAAACATGGCTTGTAGGGTCTTGAAGTTTTTGAAATACAGTAATGTTATTTACACCAGTTTAGGGTTGGACAGGAGATGGTTTGGGAGTGTTGCTTGGCTTTATACATTCCTCCTTTTATTGTATATCCGTAGCTCCTGCATTTTTAAAACAGTGTTATACAGCATACCGTCTGTAGCCACAAGGATGGGGTAGTACTCATATTCTGAGATTCTTCCCTTCTCCCCGGCCATTAATATTCACAATTGTTCTTAAGACTGGTTTGGCAGCACATTATACTGTGTTGGTCACTGAGCTGACACACGCCTACAATATTTTTATAGATGCACTTTTATGTGCAAACAGCTACGCTCATCCAGAAGTTTTTTAAACTGCTTTGAGGCATGGTAACTTCTTTGTGACAAGTGTTCCATGAATACCATTTAGGACATTTCTATCTCAAAAGAAAACTGCTGTCAGTAGTTATTATATAACATCTGCTCATGGGTAAATAAGATGAAGTGAATATGTGCTTTTCAGTATAATTTCTAAAAGTTGTAACTTATTAATGTAGTGTGTTAAACCGGTTTAGATTCTTTCTAGTCAGAGAGTTTTAGCCAAGAGGGTGTAATGAATTCATCTGATATCTCTTAGACCTACACAAATTTGTTTGCCGTGGCTTAGTGAATAACTAATTTAATTACAAATTTGTTTCAGATTCACATGAGACTTGATTGGTTATTAGATTTGTTCTGTATTCTGGGAGGCTAAATCAGTCTACTGTCAGACTTGTAAAAATGTTTTTGAGTAAGATCTATTTTAGCAGAAGACAAGGGAATCCAACCTCTTCTAATTCTGTCATGATTCTATTATGGGAAACAGCTTTCAAAGCCTCTTCCAGTTGCCCTAGAATGTCTGTCTGAAAGTGCTAACCAGTCAGTCCCAACTGTTCGTGATTATTTATAACTGGCTTCTTAGTTATTAATCAGGGCTTCAGCATCATCTCTTCAGCATGCCTGTCTTGAGGATTCATTTGTAGTCCTGCTAAGCCTGGTGATCAAGTACATTTGACCTACAGTATACTTGTTGACATCCTCAAATAATTCTACTAGATTAGTTAGGTATGACTTCTTTTTACAAACACCATATTGACTCTTGCCTAATATATTGTTTATCTGTGTCTGATAATTGTGTTCTTTACTATATTTTCAGTTAATTTTTCTGGTACTGGAGTTAGCCTTGATGGGCTGTTTTTTCCAGAATCACCTTTGGAAACTTTTTGAAAAATTGGCATTACATTAGCTACCCTCTAATCACAAGTACAGAGGCTGGTTTAAATGATAGATTACATACCATGGTTAGTAATTCTGAAATTTCATATCTGAGTACCTTCAGAACTCTTGGGTGAATACCATCTGGTCCTGCTGACTTACTGCTGTTTAATTTATCAATTTGTTTCAAAACCACCTCTATTGACACCTCAATCTGGGACAATTCCTTAGACTTGTCACCTAAAGAGAATAGTGAGGATCTCTCCTATATCCTCTGTATTGGAGAGCAATGCAAAGAATTCACTTAATTTTTCCACCATGTCATGTATGATGGATGGCCTTCTGTATAGCACCCTAAATTACTAGAGCACCAGAAATGAGTAGACTGAGTCGGACTCTGAGCTGCCTGTGCCTGCACCTGCACCAGTGCCTATCAAGCTTGCTAAGATGTGGCCAGACAATGATCCTGAGGCATTCCTGGAAACATTTGAGCGGGTGGCTATGGTAGCCAAGAGGTACTTTGAACCTGCAAAAAAGTTCAGGAATTTTACTGGTGATTTATCTGCTAGTCATGGGGCTATGTAAATATCTGGATAGAACCTCAGGTGAAGGGGTTTCTCTTAACATACTGACAGTTATGCAATGGCAGAATATTTATAACAAAAAAAGCTGTAGGAAATTCTGGCCTGGTTCAATCTACCAGACCTGGCACTGAAAAGACGGATCCATGTATCTTGTCTAACACTACAAAATACTGCAATTGTCTGAATATATTTTAAAGGGTTTTCTAAATTGTTTTCACTGCATAAATGAGTAACTATGCATCTGGCTTCTTTTTTAAAATGGTTTGGGTATCAATCACAAGCTCACATTTATGGATGTTTTAAAAATAAAACAAAAAAATCACCTGAGTAAAGACCAACAATCCCTATCGTATGCGTTTTGTCCTTCATAAATGCAGAATCTGGATTGCTGGGAAATGAGGGTAGTGGTGATACACAGCTGTTTTGTCACTAAATGTGTAGATTATGCACTTGAACAACAGAAGCTGTTAGCAGCAGCTGACAATGTGTGTAAGAGGCTATTTCTAGTCCCTAACACATTTAAATTACTGCTTTTGCATGGCATTTTTCTGCTTTGTGTTGAAATGTTCAGTGCTGGTTTTTTAATCAGTCTCCCCCATGAGGTGAATCAAATACTTTGCTTCTGAATGAGGCCAAATTATTACTGCTGCCCGAAGATTCTTTAGATGACTTGCATACTTCATAACATATCCTAAACAAATGCTTAAAGAAACTGGCAAAATTATAAATGCCACGTGCTAGTCTTCGGGAAACAGATGCTCAGATTGTAGCACATTTATTTGAATTTTATTGCAGAGTTTTAAGTATTTAAATACAATTTGTGGTTAAGGGTTTTCTTTTAAGTACTCATGGGATTTCAAGGAATAATGAGAAAAGTTCTAAAGAAAAGTACTGAATGCAGCAATACATAATTATGATTCAGCCGCTTTAGACTTGATGGTCTATTTTATTCAGGCAAAAGCAGAACGTTTCAAAGAATATTCTAATTTAAATATGATTTTTAATACAGGCCTGTAAATCTAGAGTCTAATGTTTTTAACTTGGGCAACACATCAAATGCAGTAATTCACTTGTTTCTTATACCTTATTTTGTGTTAAGCAGATAATGCACTACTGGTTTTAAAATAGCTTCACTTTTCTTTATATGTAATACTAGCTTGCAAACTTGAAAAGAATATCTCCTGCCTTACTTGTTTCTCTGTGATAAGTATTTATTTTTTCAAAGATTAAAATCGGTATGAAATTTGCATGATCATTGGAAGCTACAATGCTTTCAGAAAAGGTGCCAGGGAAAGAAGGGAAGGCAGCCTCTGGCTTTCTCTATTCCACCCGGGGAAGAGATGGGAAATAATGTATGGGTTTCAGGGACTGAAAAAGACAGAAGTAGAATATAGGGTGGGTGGAACTAATGCAGATGTAATTGGAATTGGGGAGACTTTTGAGGTCAGAGTAGTATTAGACACCCAGGCAAAAAAGAGATTAAGTGAATTGGGAGGAAGACGGAAAAATTAGTGAGGTTGCTCCTACTACCTCTTTTCCCTGGCTCTCTTCCAGTACTTTTGTTCTGTTCTCTTTTTCCATACATCACTTTCCAGTGCTTCTGAGGAATTCGGGTGTAATATACCACTGCATTGATCCATTCCTGTCAGCTCAGTGGGGGACAGTGAGGGGAAATTAGTAATCTGTTTTCACCTGCAAGAAAATACCACACAAGGAACTGTACCAAGCACTATTGTGAAGTTATCTTGCTTTACCAGGAGTGACTGGACCAAATTTATGATTGGAGTAGGATGAGCGTAAATGCATTTCTTAAAATCTAAGAGGAGCCATTAGACTCTATTTTCTGAATATTTAGGATGCATATATTCTATTGAACTGGAATCTGCTCAGCAAAGCACTACTGTATGCAGAAACAATTAAAAATTCCAAAATGATATTCTAAGATTCATTAACTTTAAAACAGTGATCTCAGAAATTGTCTTAAAAAATACTCAATTCAGTTTCAGCCTTTGACAACTCTGCTTGACCATACCCCGTGTCTCTTCAGGAATCTGCTGTGGTTGGAGATGCACTCTTCTGTGATTAGTGGCAGTGGGGAGATGCCTCCAGAGTTTCGAGGCAAACAGTTCTATTCTCATCACTTCCTCATACCAAAGAAGAAAGATGGATGGTGTTCAATTGTAGATCTTAAAACATCTCAAATTCATCCACTGCTTCAACTTTTCACCCTTTCTTCCATAATCCCGTCTTTAGATCCTATGAATTTTGTTACTCTTGACTTGCAAGACACTTATTTCCGTGTGTCAATTCGTCTAACTCGCAGAACTATCTACATCTTGGAGTCGTCAAACTTCACGATCAATTCAGAGTTCAAGCATTCAGCTTTCCTACAAGCTCCAAGGATGTTTCCCAAATGTCTTCGTATGGTAGCAGCTCACTTAAGGAGTCAGGGCCTCCATGTGTACCACTATCTGGGTGATTGGCTGTTTCAAGGTCAGTCAGCTCAACAGGGATGTTTGTGCAGTTCTGCAACTGTTTTTCAAGTTTCAGAATCAATCAGAACAACTCTCCTGTCACCAATATTCAGCCTACAGCCGGGTTGGGCAAGAGAGCCTCTGTGACGGCACGTTGAGGGTTCCCCGTCTCCTGCACCCCGAAATGGCACAAACAGACTGCACCAGCCAGTGGAATTGAGGGTGGTTTATTGCTCCTCCAGCACAGCGCAGCCCAGATGTAATCTGGTCACAGGAACTGGGCTAGGATGCCTCAGGCCCCCTTGAGATGGGGGAGACTGGGCCCCTAAACTCCAGCTCCTCTCCCTAGGCTGTCTCATCCATGCCCTCCGACAGCCAGCAACCAACTCACTAACTTCCAGCCCTGCCCCCCAGCGAAGGCAGCATTCCACCTTCCTTTGTTCCTCTCCATGGGGGGTGTCTGGCCACTGGTTTGCATAGTGACTCATCCTGTTTTGCTGGGTCGTGGTACCCACAGCAGCCAGTGGGGGTTCCCCCAGAGCCAGCAGCATAGAAACCAGCCAGGTACCCCCACTACGTCACAGCCTCCACAGGCTGGATTCGGCCTGTCAAGAGAGTTGATCTGGCCCATGGACACCCTGCCACTCCCCCCACCCTCAGGCCCATCAGGGCCTGGGGATGGGAGAGCACATAAAGTCTCCTTTGCTACCAGGGGCGCGTGGCGCTTAGAGTGAACTGCCATCTGAACTGGAGCAGGGAGCAAGAGACTTTGTGCACTCCCCACCCCCAGGCCCTGACTGGTTCAGCTGGCAGTTCACTCTAAGCACTGTGTACCCCTTGCAGGGTGGGGGCAGTGAGCGAGAGACTTCACATGCTCCCCTGCCACCAAGCCCTGATTGGCCTTGGGGGGGTAGGCGGATCACACAAAGTCTCTTCCCACCCCCAGGGACATGGGCGCCTAAAGGGAACCAGTTCTCTCTGCGGGGGAAGTGGAGGCAAAGACTTCAACTGCTCCCCCACTCCTAGGCCAATAAGGGTCTGTGGGCAGGGAAGCTCAGAAGTTTCCTGGCCCCACTCCTTCTTCCTGCGGCTCTGCCCCTTCTGTGGCAGCCCAGGTCCACTTCTAAAATTTGTATAGTGGCCCCTTTTCTAAAATTGCCTGCCCCTTGCCTACAGAATTCATAGGGACAATCTTACATTCCATTTGCAAGGGCCTCTTCTTCATCAGGAGAAATTTTCTACAATGAATCCCTAAATTTCTTGCCACTGGGCTCACCCAAGACCAGTGAGTCTACCTCAGCTGGATTATCTGGCAACTTGTACCTATATGACTGTGTAAGCAAGATTATGCCTTCAGCCTCCACAAGGTTGGCTGAGGACGGTTTATGAGCTGAACAAAGTTAGATTTACTTGTAGAAGTTCTTCAGGAGAAACTAAAATGTCTTATTTGATAGACAGATCTGTTTAAATATCAGGCTATTATCCACCACCACCTTCAAAACCCATGGCTCTTGACTGAGTTGAAACCCTCAAGTCTTTAGTCATGTTTTCTTAAAATGAGGAGTTCCCTCAGCAGACCTATTTCTTAGTAATATGGTCCCAATGTGCCCAGGATCTCTGGTGGATACATTTCAAACTCAATGGGAAAACAGACTCTGTTTTATGCATTTCCTTCCATTCAGTTAATCCCCAGAAGTCTAAGAAAGATAAGTCAGGACAAAGCATGTGTGATATTGATAGTTCTAGCCTATCAATTTAAGTACTCTGCTCTGAGGTATCTATCAATCAGTCCACTTCTGAACCTATCAGACATAATTTTGCAGAGCTGACTGCACTCAGGCCTGGAGTCCCTGTAGTTGACTACAAGAAGAAAAAGCTGGCGATTTCATAGATGGAAACTGTTCAGGAGCTGTACAAGTGTTTTGACATTGAATAAAAAGGCTTTTACCAGAAGGACACATCAAGCAAAGTGGAAATATTCTTTCTGTTCAGAATCATGTTTTACCTTTAGACCCTTTTATTTTAAGGTATCTTGAACTACTTATTTTAAAGCACCCAGGCTTTTGAATTAGCTGTTAGGATCCAGTTGGCCATTATATTGGCTTATCTGACTGCTGAAGATGCTTAGCTTTCTTTTCACCCCATCATGTTTGTAAACTGCCTAATTTGTGTATTTCCATTGAGTAATCTGGCCACTGAATACCCTTACTTTGAATGGAATGTGACAAGAGATCCACAGAGGTGCTTCTATCTGACTGAAGAGAATTTAAGGAGTTAAACTTACGAGTCTTTGCAAGTGAACATGTAACATCTAGTAAGTGACTGAAGAAAGTGGTGGTAAAAATAACATTTTAAAGCTGAGGTTAAGAGTTCTTTGACATTCATAACTCATATCTGGGTATTATAATAGATAACTGGAAAGCATTCAGACCTGGACTTGATCAAAACATTTAATAAGAGTGCAAAGAGTCATTTAATCATGTGTCCTTTTAGATAGAGACATACTGAAACAGAATTTTGCACCTGAAAGGTATTTACTTGGAAAGCAACATCTCCCTCATCAAATAGAACCAGACTGTGATTTTTGTGATGCAATCCCTAAAATACTGCTTTGTTTGGTATTCATAGGAATCACCTCATAATTCCGTATAATAGATTTTTCAGAAGTGATTTTACACTATTTGAAAAACTGAGTTGGACAAGTGCTTCTGTATACAGAATGACATAGATGGCTGTCCTACCATCTACTTGTAAAGTATTTATATTTCTTCTAGATTACTATCAGTTTACTTAATGTTCAAAAGTATGGGCTTTGTAGCAATCTTTAAAGGTAATATCTAAAACAACTGAAATTCTTCAATATAAAGTAAACTAGAAGACTTACCTAGTGTTGACTGCGTCTTTCAGGGTAGGAAGCTGGTCGTGTGGGGGGTGGTGGTGGTGGTGCAGGAGTCAAGGCAGGGCCTTGGAAATGGGGAGGCAGTGCAGGAGGGTGAGGGGTAGTAAGTGTGAGGGCTGGGAAGGTGAAGAGGGGCTGAGGGTGAGGGTCCCATCTGACATAAGTCTTTTCTCTCTCCCCAGCTCCCCACCAGCTGCCATGGGCCTTCTCTCTCCTTCCTCTGATTGAATAGGCTGCTTTTTTAATTATTTGGTGCTTCATATTCTTCTTTCTGAGAATGAAGTTATATTTTGTTTGCAGCCTCTTCTATTGAAGTAATAGCCTTGACCATTAGACAATGGTAAAAGTGCATATTCATTTCCATAGTTCTTTCTCCCATGCCTGTTAAAATATTGAGTTTCATGCTATTTAATTTTCATTCCTGAGACTTAAATAATAAATACATCAGAAATATTTGCCATTTTTTCATTCTCTATGCTGTGTTACAGTATTTACCTATAAGAAAGTGTGTGGGCATGGAAAGAGAGAGACAGATTCTGGCATATCAAATAGATTAGAAAACTGTTAAAACTGATACTAAGGTTCTGATGTAAACTAATAAAATTCAGGAAGTATAGAGTGGCCCCCCGCCGCCATGGCACTGCAGCCAAGGGCTGGGAGGAGGGGGAAAAGGTTTGGGGTTGGGGGACTACTTACTGGTATGCTGGCAGGCAAGATGGTGGAGCCTCAGCCCTGTTGGCCACTCAGGATATCCTGGTATGGCTGCAGGATAGCTGTCCTCTGCAGCTCACTTACCCCAGGGACCACTGTCAGTATTGCGTTCCTCTGAATAGCCCGGTCCCTCCCTTTCCACCTTGTGGAAAACAGTCCTTTTCCTGGCTTCCTTATAAATAAGGATGGCTAATTATACTGAATTTACTAGTATTATAAACTTGAGCAGAAAGTTAGGAAGCTAACAGCATCAAGATATTTGCCCTAATTAAGATGAACTAATTGCTCAGCATTACTAACATAATTCAGCTATGAAACTTACAAAAATAGTATCAAATAACCAAATTTAAACTCAATGAAGAAACTTGATTACAACTAAAATTCAATTTGATATAAAAACTGTTATACTAGAGAACAAATTAGGAGGAAACAAGATAGGTAGGATAGGACAATATAATTAAAAGCAGCATCAGCTTAAACAAAAACTAGCAAAACCCCATTACTACTGTTTTAGGAAAACAGAATCATGCCCAAAACGCTTTCAGCAAATTGTCACATGAACTCTACAGCCCCAAATTAAGCAGCGTTGAAACATACACCTAGCTGAAGTGTTACTATGACAAAATAGTAAGCAAAAATGCAATAAGCATGTACACTGACAGTTACCATTAATGCTGCAGAGTGAACAAACTAGATTTGGGTTTGGTGTTAATAAGCCAAAGTTTGGAAATGGAGAAAGATAGCAACTGTGTCTGAGAACATAAATTGTAAGATTGTACTTTGAATTCTAGGCAGGATGAACAATTTAGAAAAATTGAAGGAAGTGCTTCTGTAATTCAGTTAATGTGCATAAGAGAGACTTTTAGATAAAGATGGTGACAGAAAAAACACAAACATATAAAGTAATAAACACCAGCAAAATTGATATCCAGAAAAAGTAATTAAGAAGCACAGTCGTCTTAGAATTTGAGGCCTCGTCTGCAGTAGGCGATAGGTTCAAATTAAGATATGTAACTTCAGCTACATTAATTACATAGCTTAAGTCAAAGTATCTTAACTCAAATTTTGGCACCATCTACACTGTGGGAAGTCGAAGAGAGCACACTCGCCCTTTGACTTTGCTTACTCCCTTACTCTTCATAGAAATAGGACTACCAACATTGACAGGACGACCTTCTCAGTTTGAATTGGCATGTCTTCACTAGATCTGCTAATTCGAACCCGGGAAGATCAACATGTAGACATGGTCTGAAATAATATCTTAAAACAGTAACAATTTAAGTTACCACATACAAAAAAAATGGCAATAAGGTTAATTTGAATTGTAGCACACTAGATTACTCTATTAGAAAAACAATACAATTAGGCTACGTCTACACTGGCCCCTTTTCCGAAAGGGGCATGTTAATTTCAGAGATCGTAATAGGGAAATCCGCGGGGGATTTAAATATCCCCCGCGGCATTTAAATAAAAATGTCCACCGCTTTTTTCCGGCTTTTAGAAAAGCCGGAAAAGAGTGTCTACACTGGCCCCGATCCTCCGGGAAAAAGCGCCCTTTTCCGGAGGATCTTATTCCTACTTCAAAGTCGGATTTCCCTATTACGATCTCTGAAATTAACATGCCCCTTTCGGAAAAGGGCCAATGTAGACGAGCCCATAGTGTTAAAATAATCTAAAATTTATAGCACATGCAAATGAAGATCCAAGTGAGATTTTAGGTTAGAAGTTGGATTTTTCATTCTCACTCACTGTTCTATTACAAGGAAGAGAGATCAGAAGATGCTTTTCTAGCTACAGGTAACTCACATGTGCAACTATAGCACAGCCCTAAAGGTGTGAGTGATCGTAACAGTAATTTAATGAAGTTGCTAGTTCTCACTTAGAAACTGAGTTAAAATAAAACAATTTAACCATCATAACAATCAGTTTTCATAGACCTCTATACTACAGTACAGTTCCAGCTTACAAGCTTAAACTTCATTCTTTAAGCAATAACAAAATAGCTTTAGTAAACTGGTAACTGTCAGATCCAGCTTTCACATCCAAAAATGCAATTATTTCTCTAGGTGGAGAACAGATTATTGAATTGAGGCATAAGTACTTAGTAACAAGGTTTTTAAATTCAACTCCTGTAACTCAGCCAATTACAATTTTGGGAGAAGATTTCAAATCTTAAGGCTACTTTAAGATTTTATTTCTTTCCTACCTTCGGTATAATCTTTGTTAGCTAGTCTCTGAATAAATACTATCTTAATAGTATCTATGGAAGTTATGTGTATTAATTTGAAATTTCAGTTCAAAGATCCAGAATCATGAACTATAAGGGAGTTTAAAGACATGGATGGCATGTGACTCCCTCACTTAGGGAAGTTAGGTGGATGAGCTGGAAACTCCCTAGAAATGGAGGCCACGTCCCCTGCTCCGCCCTAAAGCCTGCCCCCACTTAACCTCCTCCCCTGAGGCCTCACTATGCTCCACCCTCTCCCAGAGAGCAGATGTTGACCACTGAGTGGAAGGGGGGACTTTAGGGGAAAGGGAGGAGCAGCAATGCGCAGAGAGAGTACAAGAGCAGGGCAGGGTCTTGGGAAAGATGGAGTGGTGGCAGGAAGAGACGCAGCACAGGCAAGGCCATAGCCTGAGTGCCCTTTCACCAGCGGCACTATCAAGGTAGCACCTTGGCACTCCTCCTTGCCTAACCTTCCCTTGCCTGTCATGTACCACCCTCAAAATAAAACAGAAAGGTCATATTTTTGATCTTCAAGGACAAATTCTGGCATTTTTCAAAATACTGAAATTTCCTATGGAATCTTAGCAGTAAATACTGACTTTTAAATTTTCCTGTGCTTTAGAGCAATGTGTGGTTTATTTGACCCTTCCTTTTGTTGTCCAGGGAATATCTGCAATAGTAATAATTGGGTTTTGGGTTTTTTTTAATCCTTTGATCTTCAGGAAACCACTTTCTTCTTTAAAGTTGCTTATATTTGGGACTTTGATCTTTGAAGGCTTCAAAGCTCAGGTTTTGTAGAAGACTTTTAGTTAAAAATAAATCTCATAGGAGAGAAAAGTTACTGAACATTGCTTACATGAATATGTGGGCTATGGACACCTCAGTATTTGGGACTTTAGGTCCTGCAATGAAGAATGGATCTCTCAGGAGAGAACTGGATATCTTAGTGGAAATAGAAAGCTGAACTACTGGGTCTCCTAGAAGAGAGAAAACAGTAAACTGGAAACAATTGTTGCTGTAAGTTATTCTTCCAGTCAGTTGAATTGAAAGGCTTGATCTACCCAAAAATACATATTTGGCAATTTCCCTTTGGCCCTTTTAAATATTGGGGAGATATCTGGGGAAATGGGTGGTTATTCAGATAGGGTACATCTACACGGCAGCGTCATTTTAGAATAACTGATGTTATTCTGAAATAACAAAAAAATGTATTTACACTACAAGCCATTATTTCAAAATAATGGCGCGCTGGTAGACTTCTTACTCCAACTCATGGTAACCCTCATTTCACAAGGAGTAAGGGAAATCGAAGGAAGAGTGTTCTCCCTTCAACTTACTGCTGTGTAGACAGCGCCAAAAGTCAAATTAAGCTCTTTCAGCGTCAGCTATGCAATTCATGTAGCTCAAGTTGCATAGCTTAATTCGACTTTTGCCCTGCAGTGTAGATGTACTCTAACTGTACAATGTAAATATCATGACAAATTTCCTACCCATCTAGTAGGTGGCTTCAATCTTCAGAAAAGCCCATCTTTCCAAGGGTTCCCAAGCCTTTTCTTGGAATTCAATAATTTCTTCTTTAGCTTTGTTAATTAAAAGATACACTGAAGATTGTTTAAGAAGTTTCTTGGCTCAATTTTCCATTAATGCTTAAAACTAATTAACCAACTAGATAAAGTTTTCTCCTATTTGTTTAATTTGGTGATTATCTTCTTCAAGCATTAGTCTCTTTTTTAAAATTCTCCTCAAATTAAAAGCAATTCAACCAATGGGGGAAGTTTTGCTTAAGACTCATAGAATCATAGAACTGGAAGAGACCTCAGAAGGTCATCAAGTCCAGCCCCCGGCTCTAGGCGGGACCAATTCCAACTAAATCAACCCGGCCAGGGCTTTGTCAAGCCGAGACTTAAACACCTCTAGGGGTGGAGACTCCACTACTTCCCTAGGTAACCCATTCCAGTGCTTCATCACCCTCCTAGTGAAACAGTTTTTCCTAATATCCAACCTGGACCTCTCCCACCACAACTTGAGACCATTGCTCCTTGTTCTGCCATCTGTCACTACTGAGAACAGCCTCTCTCCATCCTCTTTAGAACCTCCCTTCAGGAAGTTGAAGGCTGCTATCAAATCCCCCCTCACTCTTCGCTTCTGCAGACTAAACAGACCCAAGTCCCTCAGCCTCTCCTCATAAGTCATATGCTCTGGCCCCCTAATCATTTTGGTTGCCCTCCGCTGGACCCTCTCCAATGCGTCCGCATCCTTTTTGTAGTGGGGGGCCCAGAACTGGACACAATACTCCAGATGCGGCCTCACCAAAGCCGAATAAAGGGGAATGATGACATCTCTGGATCTGCTGGCAATGCTCCTCTTAATGCTACCTAATATGCCATTAGCCTTCTTGGCTACAAGGGCACACTGTTGACTCATCTAGCTTCTCATCCACTGTAACCCCAAGGTCCTTTTCTGCAGAACTACTACTTAACCGGTTGGTCCCCAGCTTGTAACTATGCTTGGGATTCTTCCGTCCCAAGTGCAGGACTCTGCACTTGTCCTTGTTGAACCTCATCAGATTTCTTGTGGCCCAATCCTCCAATTTGTCTAAGTCATTCTGTACCCTATCTCTGCCCTTAAGCGTATCTACCTCTCCCCTCAGCTTAGTGTCATCCGCAAACTTGCTGAGGGTGCAATCCATCCCCTCATCCATAATAAAGATATTGAACAAAACCGGTCCTAGAACTGAACCTTGAGGCACTCCGCTAGAAACCGACCGCCATCCTGACATTGAGCCATTGATCACTACCCGCTGGGCCCAGCCTTCTAGCCATCTTTCTATCCATCTTACTGTCCATTTATCCAATCCACAATCCCTTAACTTGCCAGCAAGAATATTATGGGAGACCGTATCAAAAGCCTTGCTAAAGTCAAGGTATATAACATCCACTGACTTCCCCATGTCCACTGAGCCAGTTACCTCATCATAGAAGCTAATCAGATTGGTCAGGCACGACTTGCCCTTTGTGAATCCATGCTGACTATTCCTAATCACTTTCCTCTCATCCAAGTGCCTCAATATGGATTCCTTAAGGATCCCTTCCATGATTTTTCCAGGAACCGAGGTAAGACTGACCGGCCTATAGTTCCCTGGATCATTCTTCTTCCATTTTTTGAAGATGGGCACTACATTTGCCTTTTTCCAGTCATCCGGGATTTCTCCCGATCTCCACGACTTTTCAAAGATAATAGCCAAAGGTTCCACAATGACATTTGCCAACTCCCTCAGTACCCTCGGATGTACTATGGATTTATGTACGTTTAGCTTTTCTAAATAGTTCCTAACCTGTTCTTTACCCACCACGGGCTGTCCATCTTCATCCCATCTTGAGTCACTTGGCGCAGAAGTCCAGGAGCCGACCTTGTCTGTGAATACAGAGGCAAAGAAAGCATTGAGTACTTCAGCTTTCCCCACATCATCTGTCACTCGGTTACCTCCTTCATCCATTAGGGGCCGCACACCCTCTCTGATCACCTTCTTATTAACATGCCTGTAGAAACCTTTCTTGTTATCCTTCATATCCTTAGCCAGTCGCAATTCCATTTGCACTTTCGCCTTCCTGATAACCCCCCGGCATTCTCGAGCTATACCTTTAAACTCCTCCCTGGTCATTTGTCCAAGTTTCCACTCTTTGTAAGCTTCCTTTTTGTGCTTAAGTTCACCAAGGATTTCCCCTGTAAGCCAGTCCGGTCTCCTACCATGTTTGCCTCTCTTGCTACGCGTCGGGATGGTTTCTTTCTGTGCCTTCAATAAGGCTTCTTTAAAATACTGCCAGCTGTCCTGGACTCCTTTCCCCTTCATGTTAACATCCCAGGGGATTCTGCCCATCAGATCTTGGAGGGAGTCAAAATCTGCTTTTTTGAAGTCCAAGGTGTGTATTTTACTACTCTCTTTTCTTCCTTTGGTCAGGATCCTGAAATCTACCATCTCATGATCACTGCTTCCCAGGTTGTCACCCACCTCCACTTCCCCTATTAGTTCCTCCCTGTTTGTGAGAAGAAGGTCAAGCTGCGCACGGCCCCTGGTTGGATCCTTCAGCACTTGTGTCAAGAAGTTATCCCCAACATTCTCCAAAAACTTCCTGGATTGCCTGTGTACTGCCGTATTGGTTTCCCAGCAGATGTCAGGGTGATTAAAGTCCCCCACGAGAGCCAGGGCCTGCGATCTGGAAGCTTCGCTCAGTTGTCCGAAGAAAGCTTCATCTACCTCATCCACCTGATTCGGTGGCCTGTAGCAAACACCAACCACAACATCAATGCTGTTGTTTGCTCCTTTAAACTTAACCCATAGACTCTCAACAGGTTTTTCTCCCTCTTTATACTGGAGTTCAGAGCAATCGTAGTGCTCTCTTACATATAGTGCAACTCCTCCTCCTTTTCTCCCCTGCCTGTTGTTCCTGAACAGTCTATACTCTTCCATGACAGCGCTCCAGTCATGCGAGTCATCCCACCAAGTCTCTGTTATCCCAATTAAATCATATTTCTTGGTCTGGGCCAGGGCCTCCAGTTCTTCCTGTTTGTTGCCCAGGCTTCTCGCATTAGTGTACAAACACTTCAGGTAACCAGTTGATCATCCTATCTTCTCCATTCGAAACATGGGTCCTCCTTTCTTGCCCCTTCCTCTCTGCATTTCTTCCCGATATCCGACTTTCCCACTCCCCTCAGGGTTTTGGTCACCGTCCCCCGACGAACCTAGTTTAAAGCCCTCCTCACTAGGTTTGCAAGCCTGCCCGCGAAGATGCTCCTTCCTCTCTTCGTTAGGTGGATCCCATCTCTTCCTAACAATCCTTGCGCCCAGAACAGAGTCCCATGGTCGAAGAAACCAAAGTCCTCTCTGCGACATCATCTGCGCAACCACGCATTTACGTCCTCAATTCGACGATCCCTGCCCAGTCCTTTCCCTTCAACAGGGAGGATGGAAGAGAATACCACTTGCGCTCCAAATTCTTGGATCCTTCTTCCTAGCGCTACATAATCCGCAGTAACACGCTCAAGATCATTCTTGGCCGTATCATTAGTTCCCACATGGAGAAGCAGGAAGGGGTAGCGATCCGAAGGTTTGATCAGCTTGGTAAGCCTCTCAGTGACATCCTGAATGCGAGCTCCCGGTAAGCAGCACACCTCTCGAGATTCCAGGTCCGGACGGCAGAGGGATGGCTCAGTCCCTCTTAGGAGGGAGTCCCCGACCACCACCACCCGTCGTTTCCTTTTGGGCGTGGTGGCCGTGGAACCCCCATCCGTAGGACTACACATCCCATGCCTTCCAGTAGATGGTGTTCCCTTCTGGTTTCTTCCTTGTGAGGTCCCTTCCAGAGCTTTCATCACTGCAGAGCCTGTGGACAGAGCTTGAAAGCAATTGCTTACCTCTATAGCATCGGGGGATTCCCGTGCTGGCCTTTTTCCCCTTCTAGAAGTTACATGCTGCCAGTTCTCTTCTTGGTCATGTACTGCCCTCTCTGGCTCTTCCACCTGCCGTGCTTGAAGGATTAAATGCTGCCTTCTATCGAGGAAGTCTTCATGCTCTCTGATCAAGCGTAGGGTCGACACTTGGGCCTCCAGTCCTCTAATTTTTTCTTCCAAAATGTCGACCAGCTTGCACTTGGTGCAGATGAAATCCTTTCTTTCTTCCGGGAGGAAGACAAACATGGCACACGCTGTGCAGGTAACAACACCATCCATCGCTGCTGTCCTGGAAAAGGGATTTAAAAAGAAAGGCAAGAGAACCTCACGCCCTTCCCAACTCCCTCTCTAAACTAACTGTTAGCACTCACCTGTTCGCAAGCTCCTTGGTCGCTTGCCCACTGCCTTATATAGCCCTGGAGTGCCTGAAAGCCGCTCAGCCAATCAGCAGAGGCTTCTAGAATTCAAACTTTAATTAGAATCCAACAGTTTCCACCTGCCAATCACAGCACAAACTCCATCAAGGGGAGGGAAGATGGGGGGGGGGGGGGGGAAAGACTGTTAGCTACTGACCTCGGCAGACTGGAAAACGCATGTTCTTCCCTGCTGTGATGACCTCTATAACATAGAGGAACAATATTTCACTGTCTCTAATGTTATAACTGTGTGTCTGTAATCTTTATTCTTCGGTGGTGAGGGGGGAAGTTATTGTTAATTGTCATACCACAGAAGCAGTCAAATAATTTTGTTCACTAGCTGTATACTGTATACTGTAGAGTGGGTTTAGACTGATATGTATAAAAACTCTGCAATAGAAACAGATTGCAGTTTGCAAAGCAAAATTAGATGAATATTTGAACTGAATTTTAAGAAATCAATGAGCGTAATGATACTGTGCATATTACGCAGTGTTCTGGAAGTGAACAAAAATCATACATATTGGAAGCTAAGCTACTTTTTTCTTTAAACAGACAGCACCCATTTGCTTTAATTCTTAATATTTGTTATCCATCTCTTTAAATAAGTTGAAATAAAAGACAACTTTGTTTAAATATGTAAAAAAGATATTCAGTGATGCAGTGTACATTGTCATGTCAACAATTTTCCTTTCATCCCCTTAAAAAGAAACAATGCATAAAACCACTGACTCAAATCTGTTGTATAACCATTCCAAATACTTGCTGCTTTCAAAGCAGCATGCAAATGCTGAGGTTTTTATGGTATGATATTTATGCAGAAGTAGGAAACTGTAAAAGGAATTATTGCTCTTTAGCAATAATAAGAATTATTGTTATTAAATCTTGAATATAAAATAGTGTCTCATTACCTTCATCTTGTCTGCTAAATTCAGTGTCAGAGAGAAATTCTGGCTTGCTCCTTTTTTAATCTATTTTTTAAATTAAAGCAGTGCATGAACAGTATCTGATGATGCTAGATGATACATTATATTTTTAACTATAAATAATCTTAACTGCCACTAATTTAAAACCTGTAGTAGACTTTCATTTACCGTGTCTCTGGAAAAATCATTCAAGTGAATTTCAGAACAAAACTGTATTTAGCAATACCCCTCTTTCTCCCAAGCAAACAAATGAAAAGCTTATTTCACAATCCATCTGTTGATATTCTTTGATTATTACTATTGATGCTATGTTTTCTAGTAACCAACAAACATGTTTGGTTTTTAATATTCTTTTGTAATGCAGGAAAATATTTTTCAGATATATCCTGCTTGGTATTTTGACACATGCTCAGAGTCCCAGCTCTCGACTACTTTTATCACATTAATTAGCAAGGAATGCAGAAAGCCTAGGTTTTCACAAGAGGGGGAAACAGTTAACATGAAGGTCCACTACTGCTTATTTTTATATTCAGTAAAGGTCTGTTAAGTCCTTAATAGAGGACTCCCAAAAGCAAGTTTTGGTATTCCGCTAGGACATGGGTCTGTAGTGGTAGGATAGAATGGTATAACTCATTTTAAATTAATGGGACTTGAGTGTGCTGAGAAGAGTAGATCACAGTGTTTCACACATTGGGGCCTTCAATCATTACTGCAATGACCATTGAATTATAAAAAGTTTGTTAATGTAACTGAAGTCCACAGTGTTATAAAGGTAAGGATATAGGGTATTCAGAAGTGTTTGGGTATTGGCCAGGACTGCAGTGGACCAGTTAAGGATATTTTATTGCTTGGAAATAACCAGTCCATGGGGCTTTTCTCACCACTGCTTCTCAACCAATACAAGTAATTAGTGTGCTAGGCATCTGATTGTCTCGATTTATCTTTGGATTAGGCCCAACATCTTCTTTTAAGATTGAACAGACTGTTGAAAGCACATAAGCTTCATTGGTCATCCAGCCTTCTTCAGAAACCTGTGCTTCTTTTCCATAACAGCTGCAAATGCCATTCGCTTGAAATGCTTCTTTCTTACTTTTTAAAAATGAGCCACATGTCAATATGGGAATTTGCTGGGTACTGGAGTAAAACTGGTTCTCTGAATCATGGTTTTGTGTGGTCCAAGATATAAAGAGCCCCCAGTTATAACTGGGGCATAACCATGCAACATTCCTTATGAAGGACAAATTCCACTTTTGAGCTGGAGGGACATTGGAGAGGAAGGGCATTACAATGAGGTGATGGTTCACAGATTCCAGAACTTTCCTGTGTGCCACTTAGTTGTTACTGCCTGTCACATAAGCGAAGTGTCAATTCCAAAATCTATTATAAACTCTTAAAAGCAGAGTATTGTAAAGGAATTTCTGACAAAGCATTCATTGTAATAACACAAATAGTGCTACTCTTATAGTAACATAGTAGCAGTATAATGTTTAGCTGCATAAAAATGTTTCTTTAATGCCCCAGAATACATTATTTATACAACAACGCCTGCAAAGTAGTTCATGTTTCCTTACCTTAATGAAATAGAAATCTTGGTGTATTGATAAAAGCTTTTAAAAAATTAAACCTGTGAATTATAATTTCCCTAACAGTTCTCAGCACTCCCCAAATGCCACATGCTTTGTTCACATATATAATGGAGCTACAAACTGATTTAGAGATCTGGAGGTGTGGGTTTTTTTTTTTTTTTTTTTTTTTTGGCTACTGAAGAAAAAGATACAGCTTGAGAATCCCAATCAACTTTACAGAGACAAAAAACGCACTCAAGCTGTTAGAATGGGAAACCAATCCACACATGGTTGAAAATCCAGAACAGTTATTTATTTTTCCACTGCAGCGAAGTTCTGGTTAAAGTGACCGTGATTTGATAAGAAACTAGTGCTGAAGCTGTCAGCAATAGAACACTTCTTTTTTTTTGACTGAGAGTGCTGACAGCCTAATAGATTTCTGTGGCTGATAACTATAATACAGAGTGACTATGACTTCGGGACATATAATTTTTCAAAATGGCTAAACTGCAGAATGCTAAAATCTCCATTGATCCTGAAGCTGTAAAACAGATTAGATTAATGGAAAATGCTGACATGCAAAATCTGTACTGTGAATGTTGCAAATGTAACTCTTGCTAATCATGTGTCTTCTACTGCTTTTTCTCAAGCCAAGAACTAAATAATTACTCCTCTTTTGTCATCAGTGGAAAAGATTAAATTTAAGCATAAATTTTTGTTCTGAATTTTTCAATATTTAATATTTAGACTACATAGTGGTGCTGATATATGATTATGCAAACTAGAGTGAATAAAAAGGATGCCATCAAATTGATGATCACATTTCTATCAAAAATGTTGTACCTACTATTGTACCAAATAACTCCAAAACTAATCTCTCCCAATAGTAGTAACAAAAAATATTTTCTTTTTTTAGATGTTTATTTTATGCATTTCTTTTGTATACTGTGTAATCATTACTGGTTTTGTTAATGCTATCTACTATTCCCCAGATTTTGCAAAATGATATTTATCAATAAGGGCAGCAGCAGAGCTGAAACTGAATAGGCAGCAAGCAGCAGGCTCTTTGGAAGATGTCAGTTCACAAGATCCACTTTTAAAATTGTGATTTACCAAATTCTCATAACACCTCAACATTTTCACTTCTTTATAAAGAAAATGAAATGTGAACTACTTTGTAGTCTTCATTATTGCCTAAGTAATTTATGGATAAGGCCCTACTTCAATTGTGGGATGATTGTCAAAAAATTGCAGCTGAGTTGCAGACAAGTTATGGAAAATTGTGGAAAAGTATTACTGGACCTTATTATTTGTGGTAACAAAGTCCATTATTACTTTTCTGCGATTTTTTTTCCCCATTTTGGACTGTCCAGAGCTGAGAGTGGGGGCACAGGCGTGAGAGCAGGAGCTCACAGTCTTAATCTCAGAATGATCAGGGCCACCACCATCAAAATTGCTGTGGAAGCCTAATATTGCAGAATATGAAATATTGTAAGTTTAAATTGGGCCTTACTTAAGGAGTATTAACTCTATGGCGCTATTAAATTGCATGCTGCTACTCTGTGTGTGCATAGAGAGAAAGGAGAGAGAGTAGGGATATCTGGTGTTGCTCTTGGTTTCATATAAAATACCTTTCTAAATATAAACAGGTTAATAGAAAAACTATTCACATTTTTAAAAAGGGGTTTTACAGTGTTGTAGCACATTTGGCTGAACAATGGCTGAAAATAAGGGTCATCTTCTGAAGTGTTTTTTTCTTGGATTTTACTAGGATCTTAACCCAAGCTGGCTTAGGTGAGTTAGCACAACTTTTTTTCTTTATTTTTTTTGCTTGTACTCAAGATATGGCCTTAGGTTAATCTGTTCATTTACAGAATTTATATAAATTCTGTTTCTCAGCAAAATGCACATAGGTAGCACTCTTTTGAGGTCAGATACTTGTGCCCTATCCTAAAACAATTCCTTACCTTTGTTTCTCTCCAAGGACTCATGCAGACTCTACCTGCACAAGATATGTCCTACTCCCAGAATCTGAAACATAGACAATCGCCATTAGCTGAAAATCCCCTCTGGACCGCTTTATCCTACCAGGCAGTTCTAGGCATCAACATTCTCCTTTGTCTAAAGCTGTCTTTATTATACAAAGGAGTTTCATTTGAGGGCTTAATGCATCCATTGATTTCAGTGAAATCTGTGATTTTTTTTTTCTTTGCCCTAAAATGGGAATACTATTTAAATGGTAATCAGAAAAGAACTGCAAACTTTCTTGTTAATTTAAGAAAATTAAAGTGCCCTTCAGTTAAGAGAAATTGAGAACTTTTTCTCGTCTTGCCCACACACATTCTTCCTGCAAACATGTTTTGGATGTTGATTAAATTTTAAAGCTTGTGCTTGCAACATGTTTGAAATGGCAGCTGAAATCAAATAGAGGCTATCGGTTTATATTTTTCTACAAGCTTTTTGTATTAGCATTGCTTGTAGCAGGATTAAAAATTAACTTTTTAAGCAAAGAATGGAAAAATGCATCTGTGTGTAGCCTGAAAGCTGATCTATTGTCACCAGTCTGTTCAGAGTTAAAAAGGCCTGATTCATACACAAACAATAGGAATAGATTATCTGTTTCTGCCTGCAGCAGTTTCTACATGTATTGCCTTTTAATACCAACACTGACAAATTCAGTTCTATGTACCTTGAAAATTGGTCTTTTACCAACAGAACAAGATATTACCTCACTCCCTTTACCTCATTGCATATTACTTATCTGATAGTTGTTTCAGTTTTAATTTTATGTTCTGTAGGTATCATAAAACAATACATATCAGCAATGGGCAACCAAGAATAGTGAGTGGGCTGTATGAGTGGCCCTTCATCTCTGTGGGCTGCAACAGCCTCCAGCCCATTGGGTTTCACCTGCAGCCTCATGGACACCCTTTTGGCTCCTCTTCCTTCCCACACCTTTAACATACCAGGGTATGGGAGTGCCGCAATTCCTACTTCTCCCCTTCCCTCCCTGCACTTTGGGAGTGCCGTGAATTGGCTAATTTGTGCTCCATCCCTGCTCCTTCCCCTTTCTTCCATGAGCTTTCAACCGCAACAAATTGCTGATTCACAGTGTCCTAGCTCTGGGAGGGAGGAGGAGCAGTGGGCATGGAGAGTGAATCAGGCAATTTGTGGTGATCCAGAATTGCTGGAAATGCGGGGCTTCGGTGTCCCTGTGTGCGAAAGATGTGTGGGGGAGAGGGCCAGTCAGAGCGTCCAGGGGCTTCAGGTGGAGCCCCAAAGGGCTGCATGCAGCCTGTGGGTTGCAGGTTTCCCACCACTGAAATACGTTGCCTCAGAAATATCTACAGATATAATTGTTACTTCCATTGTCAAAATCACACCATTACTAGTTCATTTGATTATTATAATTATGTTAAACTAAGGCCTTGTCTATACTATAAATGCTTTGCTGGGATATACTAGCTGTATAGAGAGGCAGATTTTGCTGACAAAGGAGGTCCACATCCCCAAACAAGTAGGTACATTATACTCAGTGGTGTTGTAGCTATATTGGTTATTAGAAAGGCACAGTGCATGAGGTAATATATTCCATTGTTGAAAGAGACAAAGGCTGTGTCTACACTGCGCACCTTACAACAGTACAGCTATACTGCTGCAGCCACACCACTGTAGGATGTGCTATGTAGCTTCTCTTTATTGCTGGAGGAAAGCTGTCCTGGCAACAAAGTGAGACCACCTCCAGAAAGAGACCATTTCATGGCTGGAAGCATGGTTCCCACTGACAAAGCATTGGCTACACCAGTGCTTTTCATCGTTAAAATTTGTCATCCAGGTGTATGTGTTTTCACACTCTCCAGCAATAAAAAGTTTTAATAGTAAAAGTGCCAGTGTAGACAAGCCAAACTTTCAAGCTAAACAGCCCTATAGGTGTGGGAAAGATACACTGAGCATCACAGCTAAATACTATGTGGGACTGATTACTTAGCCTAGGTAGTTAGCATGTATTATAAGGGATCATTCTAGGTAGAATGTCCTATTAACATGTCTGCAATCATAGAACAAAAGAAAATCATGATTTTTATTATCTAGCAGAGTAATTAAATTAAGGTCTGGTCTACACAGTTTTGTCAGCAGAAGTTAGCTTTTGCCAATGAAACAGTGGAAGTGAACACTGGAATGCTAATTTTGTGGGCAAAATCATCTATTTTGTCAACAAAGTAAAACCATCTCAGCAAGAAGCACAGAGCTGCTTTTTTGCTCCCTTCCCCCTACAAAGTTAAAGCAACAAAGCGTCAGTGCAGACACTACTGTTGATTGTCGTCATACATAACTGGCCTCCTCTGGTATCCCACAATTCCCATTGTGACTGCTCTGCTCACTGTTTTGAACTCTACTGTACTGCATTCCAACTACAGAGGCATGTAACCCTCCCCTTTCAAAGCCCCAGAAAATTCTGATCGCTGAGTATGTCATGCAACAGCCAATCATTAACCTGGAATCTTGCTCTCACTGGCATGAGGAACACCGCAGCATGCATTACAAACCTTTCCAAAGCACCCTGAAGGCAGTTGCACAGTAGGATAGCTATCCACAGTGTACTGCTCTGTCAATGCAAGAGCTGTAAATGTGGATGCACTCTACCGATATAAAGGACATAGTGTCACAGTGATTGTCTAGTTTCACACACCTAGATTTTTTTGGGAACATTTAATGCACTGCATGAGGGATGCCATATGTTGTGATAGGCAAATAGATGACTCATGCCTCCTAATATAGGGATTGGGGGCAGTGTTTCCTGTAAAATGAATGCTTGGGTGGCTATCCAGGAGAGAGTAAAATGTCACCCTATTGATTAGCAGAGCATTTACAGCTGGCAGCATGTGTTTCTATTGGTGGTGCACATCCACACATGCCTTGGTGCACATAACACAATTTATTCTTCACATGGATAGAAAAAATTAGAACTTTTGGTTGGGGGGCACAATGTAAACTGGAGGGGATACAGTTGCCCCACGTGACTCTTTTGCCCAGCAACCTCCCCACCCTGCACTTAGCCCAGGGCTGTCATGCGCTTCTTGCTACACCAGAGTTACTAGAGGGGAGGAGAGTTGTTCTGTTCTACCGCTGTTCCCGCCCCCTTCTCCTCCCCCCCCCCCCCATAGGTTAAGCAGAAATCTGGAGGTGCACTTGATTGCATGTGGCTCCCTTACGCATTGCCTGTGGATAGGTATGTGCTGGATCATCTAGCATTTTTCATGTATTAGCATAGTATCAGGTCTAGGTATATGAACGGAAATGCTCTTCTGTTGGCATTTTTTTT
The DNA here is from genome assembly GCF_049634645.1 of Pelodiscus sinensis. Taxonomy (NCBI): domain Eukaryota; kingdom Metazoa; phylum Chordata; order Testudines; family Trionychidae; genus Pelodiscus; species Pelodiscus sinensis. Next base: position 43,066,549 of record NC_134718.1, read on the forward strand.
TGCCTGCATAGCTATGTCATCTGGGAATGTTTTGTTTTGTCCCCCTCCTTTCCCCCAGCCCCCAGTCTCCTGGCCAACATGGGTATCTTGACAAAACTTTGTAGTATACCACTGGCCTATTTTTGAATATATTTTAGTTATTGCTTTATCTTTTAATTTGCTTTGTAATGTGCCTCTCAGTACCATTCAACGTCTAAAGCTTTACAAAAGGATCCACTCTTACAAATTTGCTGTTGCAATGTTTTTAACTAGCGTTGAGGCAAAAAGTTTGGTATTTGAAAAGAGAAATCCCAATCACTGTATGCAACCTATATATGCATAAGTGGTAAACTTTGCCAACAAACTAAGTACAGTAAAACTCCAGTGGTCCGGCATCCAATAGTCTGGCACTCCTGATGATCCGGCACCATCTGGAACACGGAAGTGCTCCGAGCGGCCAGACAGTTGGAGCTGCTCTGCTCCAGGCTTCCCTGATTTAGCTGCTGCTGAAACTGACCAGCAGCTGACTCGGGGAAGCTGGGGGCAGAGCAGCTGGGGTGCTGCCATATTGGTCCCATAGCGTTGCCCCTCGGCGCTGCGGGACCAACCCGGCAGCACCCCAGCTGCTCTGTCCCAGGCTTCCTGGAGTCAGCTGCTGGTCAGTTTCAGCAGCGGTTGACTTGGGGACACCTGGGGCAGAGCAGCTGGGGTGCTGCCGGGTTGGTCCTGCAGCGCCGAGGGGTGTATCCCCCCACTCCACCCCAGATCCCTCATATCCCCCCCTTCCTATAGTCCGGCATATCTGATAATCCGGCACATTCTGGGTCCTAAAGGTGCCGGATTATCGGAAGTTTACTGTAGTGAGAACTATATATAATACATGTGCGATGATTAAAATCTATAATAAATAACAGTGAAAAGTTCACATGTAGTGATGCCTAGCCACCTACTGTCCTTCCTAAATTTTATGTGGAAACTTGAGTTCCAAAGGATGTCTATGGCACAGCTGAAATGTAGTCCCTTTTGAGGTGGAGGACAGCAACACTATTCTGCACAACACTGAAGGGAAGAGAAAATGCTGGCCATAGACACATTGGCAAACTCGCAGAGAAAATATTATGGATGTTTAACACCAACATAGAAACATCCCCCCCCCCCATATTATTTTAAATTCTTTTTGAGCTAATGTAATGCTAGTGAAGGTGTCATATTGATAGTACAGGAGACCACATTTCTCATTTTCTTATTCTGTGGATAAAAGCACGAGCAGCAAATTCCTAATGTCCTTATTTTGTTTGACAGCTGTGATATGGAGGAATGATTTCTAGGAATTAGAAGTTGGTTCATTTTACATATTTTTTTAATCTGTGGCTTCTCTATTGTGATAGCCAGTAAAGGGTATCTGTTCTGATGGTAGTCTCAATGACACGGTCCAATCTCCAGTAAGAATGGAAATTAAATTGCCAAGCTGATTTCACATAGGACGTTCAGCAATGCTTTCAGTTTGTCAATTTAGTTAGACATTTAGTTTTAATTTTATTGCAAATGAAATAAATGGAATTTTAAGAAGTCATTCATTGGAGCAAGGAGCACCATTGTTATTCTACACATACCATAGAGTTAAGCATACTGAATAATTTGTTCAAAGCTTTAAAAAAAAAGAAAAACAGGTTGTCTATCTTACTGTCATGCATGGGAAATCTCTCCTATGTGTTCATTTTCCTGTAGTTTGAGGCTAAAGGAATAGCCTTGCTTGCTTCATAAAAAGCAAGTCAAGTTAATGGGAATATAACTGTAAGATGTGAAACTATTTACATTCTAGACTTTGTGAATCTTTTATACACCATTTTCTTGGACAAAGGAATCAGCTGACAGTGTTGCTCACTGCCATTTAAGCTTAGTCTGTCTAGATGGATTCACATTTGCAGCCCTGACTAATACATAATTTCACTCTTCTTCTGCAGTAGCTAAAGTGAGATTAGTCCTTTCTATTTTGAGATTTCTTTAATGTTTAAACCCTTTGTCTTTCGGAAATCCAGTCATAGCATAGCAATATTTTTTTTAAATGGAAGTCCCAGCAGATTTTTATAAGCACCTTGGTTTATTATTTTCTAAAGATCAGTTGCATTTTAAATATTCATTTCATCTTTGGATTTAGAAGCATATTTATTCATGTTCAAAGAATATATTCTAATAAGGGTACTAAAGGTGACTTTGAGGGATAATCCTTTATAATCATGGAAACAAATTCATGAATTTGTTGCAGTCTTTTAAAATGTTTCTTTGAGGGATGAGAGCGCTAAGTCGTCAGATGCACTAAGATAGGCCCAAACGCATCTGAATCTCTTAATATGATTCCTGTATCTGAATTTGTCGGAATGCTGAATTTTAGTAAGTATGTACATCTGGAGCAGCAATAGGGTATGGAACTGGTGTAACCCTGCTTCCAATAGCAAGAAATAGGCTTAATGTTTCTCCTGCTTGTATAACATTTGAATTTCAAAATAGTGGCTGTAGATCAGAGGAGGCAGTTAGAGCATGAACTTTCTGAACCTTACTAGCAATTCTCTCAAATGCAAACAATTAATGGTAATGTGCTCTAAGCTGTATGAAAACTTTTAAAAATTGATTAACTGGGTCATTTATGTTGTAACTAGAAGTATGAAAAAAAGTTTGGCTTCCCCCCCCCCCCCCCCTTAAACAGACCACTTAGGGTATGTCTAGACTACAAGCCTCTTTCGAAAAAGAGCATCTAGACTGCAACCACTTCTTTCGAAAAAGCCCAGTTTGCATTCAAGAACACCTTTTTTTGTTGTAAAATGAAGTTTACTGTGGTCAAAAAACACTCGCCGTGTTCTTTTGATTTAATTTCGAAAGAACACGGCGGCAGTCTAGACGCAGGGGAAGTTTTTTTCGAAAAGGCCACTTTTTTCGAAAAAACCCTGTAGTCTAGACACACCCTCAGATTGAAACTTCTACACCTCCTTGGAGCAGCTTTATTCCTTTGTATTTCTTTATCTACAATTAATGAAAAAGCAAAAGAGTAAATATGGAATAAAAAGTATTGTAAAACTATTTCAGTTTCTGGTGTGAGACCTAAACCTGTTTGGAAAATGACATTTTTTTCCTCACGGAAAATGTTGACTTTTTAGTGAAGAATCAACAAATGAAAAAATTCAGCAAAAAACTTTCAGCTGAGAATCAGAATTATTGATTCAGAAAGACAGTAATGGTGCCACATAGGACTTTTAGTTTAACTGTTTCATGTCCATATTCTCTCCTATAGGCTGAGCTTCCTGGCTAGTATATCACTGCCTTGATGCACCATGGTCTCCTCTGCTGCTGAGGTGCCGTGGCGCGGTATGGGAGATGGCGTCTGGCTGGAAAGAGATGGGGACATGAGACAGCTAAATAGCATTTCCAAAATGAAATGTTTGAGGTTTTGGCTAAACTTTAATTTTCAACTGAAAACCAACTTTTTTGGTTTTAGGTGTCCATTTATTTTTTATATCAAGCCAATATTTTTCAAGGAACGGACACTCTTTTTGTGAAAAGTTTCGTTCTGTCAAAACCCTAATTTTCTATCACACCACTTATAGAAACCAATTATATCTGTGTTCATTTCAGGGATTCAATGTTGGGAAAAGAGTGTATTCACAATGTAAATGTGGCCTTGTCTATTTTGATATGTGAGCACATCAGTAAATACAAGTACTATATTTTCTGGAATACCACGCATCTGAATTTCACAGTGCATATTTTAAATGGATAAAGTTACTTTAACATAGATTGAAAGAAATGGTAATACTTATCTTGGGGATTACAGAGATGTTCTCACAGCAATTGTAACTCAGCCACTTTGTACAACACACACACATATTAGGGATGTTAAATATCAGTTAATTGAACCTCATGAATTCTTATCAATTAGTTGACTGTTCTGTAGTCCCGGGGCAGCTGGAGCTCCCAGATCCAGCACGAGCCGGAACTGAGCTGGGCTGCCTGCCCACCTGGCTCCTAACACACTTGAAATGCAGAGCCACACTGGGGGGAAGTCCAGGACCCAGCGCAAGCCAGGACTGAACTGGGCTGCTGGCCAGCCTGCTAAAAAACTTACTGGTGAGGTTTGTGGGGGAAATGCATGTAGTTTATAGCATTAACTTATAAACTTTTGCTTATTGGTTAATCAGCTATACTATTACATCCCTATCATGTATTGATTGTGGTGATGATTTTGTGGGAACTACAACTTTGAATTTCCAAACCTACATACATTTGCAGCTATAATATTGTTGTGATAATGACTGATTGGATACCTTCACATTTTTTGGTTTTGTATGGCCAAAATAGCACAGTCCCCTTTTTTACTTAGCTATGGGGAATAGAGGACAGCAGTCCCTCTTATCCATAACCAGTATATGGGAGATGGCGTCACATTCTTCCACTGGTAGTAGCCTTGTTGTGGGGGTCCAGATAATGTTTTTAATCAAAATCACATCAAACAAAAGTTGTATTGTAAGCGGAGATGGCTCAGCACTCAATTTCTAGGCAAAGGAAGGAATTGATATTTAATTTCTCAAATACAAATCTATGGTTTTAATTGTGGAAAGAAGAAATCTTTATTCAGACTCGGGTGTAGTTGAAATATTACAAGCAAGACTGCCATTACACTGAGACTCTTGAAAAATTGATCTTATGAAATTGTCAAAAGAATGTGACAATATCTCACGAGATTTGGGCACCGTTAAACCTGATCCTGTTTCTAGTAGAGACACTAGCCTAAATCTCCTTTAGGCATGCATCTGAATATCACCTAATTGTTTTCTTGACTGTATCTGAAAATCAGAGAGAGACAGGGTAAGTTTAAACATTAAACCTCCTTGAAAATATTTAAATAATCCTTCAAGATGTATGCAATTATGTTGTAGATGTAACATAACTATATTGGGCATGGCTGAGAGCTCTGTTGCCTAGCAGCCAGAGCTTTACCTTCCAAACCAAATGTGGTGGTGTCATCTCCTAGAGGGTATTTTAGCCATTTAGGCATAGGTTGACATGATTATAAAAAGTTGTGGTGCATTACAGTTGTCAAAATACATATTAGCTTTTGGCTAAGACTTGGGCGGAGTTGTAATTCAGAATGTTCTTCTGATTTTTCTCTGCACAAAATGCATATTTGATATTTAATTTAAATTGCATCTCGTATGATTACAAAAACTTTCTTGTGAAATGTCCGCTTCAGCATGTAGCAAGTGTTGTTCATAGATATTTCCAGTTCACTTTTGTATGGTTACATTTCAGGGAACATCTTCCACAGGTTCTTTTCAAGTGCAAATAAAAAGTTCATTCAGTGTACAGATTAGTAATTCTAACAAATACAAACAATCCTAAATACTGAAAAGAGGCTACATTTTATACAATGGATTGTAGTAGTAACAATACTTCACGCATTCAGAACACCTTAAAAAAGTAATTCTAAAATAAATAATGTAGGTTTTCTATCTCAAGGTGCTTCTCTTTTCTAACTCTTTGCATCCTAAATATTTTGATTACAGTGATTTTTATTTATTTATTTAACTTTGGACTTTGGTAGAGGTAACTGTTTATTCAGTTCAGTATATTTATGTATTTATTTATTTAAATATTTTACGCTGCCTTTCTATTTAAAATATTCAAGGCGGCTTACAAGAACAAACAAAAAAAATACATATATATATACACAAATTTAAAATATGACACCTCAGAGGGACATAACCAGCTAAAAACATAGAGAGGAGGAACACACACATACAGACTCAAACATTAATAAAAGCACGAGTAAAAAGGGTGGCTTTAGCCTGACGCTGGAACAATACTAGCGTTGGCACCATGCGAATATCCCGAGGAAGAGAATTCCACAGCCTGGGAGCAAAAGCTGAGAATGCCCTGTTCCGCGCAGATGTTAATCTTATCTCCACAAGTGGGGGAACATGAAGCAAAGCCTCCGCAGCTGACCTCAATCCCCAGGCAGGTTTATATGGGAGAAGACGGTCCTTCAGATACCCTGGACCCATATAGATTTTTATATGTGCACATCAGTGCAGTGTTTGAATTGAACTTTAGTTATTTATCACAATTTTTAATTATAGTGGAAACCTGGTTATCTGGAGGTCTTGGATGTCCAATGCCTTTCAAGTTAGCAGGTTTTGAAGTCCTGTTAGCCTTTTTTTTTTTTTTTTTTTTTTTTTTTTTTTTTTTGAGAAGCTGATTGGGTGGCCCAGCAGAGCTAATAGGAGAGGGCTGACAAGATTCTGTGCCCTGTGCTTTGGGATCATATCTTCAGATATTACTTGCAGTCTTGCTATTTGGCAGAGGTAATATGCTCTGGAAGAGAGAAGTACTACTGGCTTTGTATTTGGGGCTAATTTTTCTGACTGTAGTATGTAGAATACAGTATATAGAGAAATCAGGAGAGAAAATTGTATTTTGGCTAACCAGAACTATATTTGTAGTCCAGCAGCTGAACAGAACAAGTCAAAGATTTTTTTTTTTTAATTCAGGGATCATAACTACAATACCATATCAAAAATCGTTTCTATCCTCTACACCAGGGGTAGCCAACCTAAACCTTAGAAGGAACCCCAATTTACCAATGCAAATTGCCAAAGAGCAACAGTTCTATGTCACCAGCCCTCATCTTCCCATCACCACTCTCATCCCGTCCCCTGGCAGCCCCACCAGTCAGTGTCTCTTTCTCCCTTTCCTCCTGCCCACTGTGATCAGCTCTTTCTCAGTGGGAGATGCTGGGGGCGGGGGAGAAGCATGGCTGTGACAGGCTCAGTGGAGAGGGTGGGAAGTGACAGGATCCTAAGTGGAAAGGATGGAGGGGAATAGCACTTAGAGCAGAGCTGGGGGTCCGGCCAGTAGAAAGTAGGCACTTGTAGCTCCAGCCCTGTATTTGGTAACTATGCAAGGAGCCACATATTAACTTCTGAAGAGCCGCATGTGGCTCTGTAGCCACAGGTTGGCCATCCTTGTTGTGTTCCATCCAGGAAAGAAGGCATAGTAACCAAACATGCTATAAGAAAGACTGTTCAGACAAAATGTCCAGATGAATTTTTCAGACCAAAAATACCTGTACAGTATATGGATAAGCATCCACATTTTGAAGTGCTTATCTTAATTTCTAAACTTTGAGAAATTAGCTAGGTGAAATATTGGTTAGAATCACAGCATTCTTGACATTTGGGGCTTATTTTTCTGACTGCAGTATATAGGGGCACTGAAGTCTGCTTCTGAGTTTAAACACGAGGGCTTTTTCCTCCAAAAATGAATATGATAATAATGAGTTAGTGGTGGAAAGTGAAGGGGGTACTGTAGTCTCTTCCAAGTGTTCAGTTTCATGACTGGGGTAATGGACATTTGAAAGGACAGATCAGTTGCAAAACAGAATGCAGATCTAATTGGAAGAGTGAACAGATTTTGCTGCTTGAGCAGGTTGTTATATGGTAAAGAAAATATAATAGCTGTATTAATTGGAAAATAAATAAATATTTTGAATACATTATAAAGCCCAGTATCAGAGGGGTAGCTGTGTTAGTCTGAATCTGCAAAAGCAGCGAGGAGTTCTGTGGCACCTTATAGACTGACCGAAGTGTTGGAGCATAAGCTTTCGTGGGCAAAGACCCATTTTGTCAGATGCATCTGACGAAGTGGGTCTTTGCCCACGAAAGCTTATGCTCCAACACTTCGGTCAGTCTATAAGGTGCCACAGGACTCCTTGTCACTATTATAAAGTCTGGGTACTCAAAGTCCATATGGTACTGTGAATGGTCAGTTTAAACAGACTTAATGTTTAAATTTAAATATTAAATCTCTTGTAAAAGTCAGTCTTCAAAGATTAATCCATTTGGTGTATAGGCAACAAGTAGCTATAATGCTAATATAGTGAACTGTGTGGCTTTTATAGACATACACTGTGGATTTTAATCAGTGTCTAAGTATATCATACAGAAGTATTAAAGCTATAATGGTTGCACCTTTTCCATTATAACGCCAAGCTCTCAGACAATGACCATGGGTTTCTGAAACATGTTCCTTGTACTATGACATTTTAAAGACTGTCACCTGTTTAATGATGACTACATTTGACCCGTTAAAATTATTGTATAGCCTTTCTTCGAATATCTGTAATTTAGAGATGGTAAGCGGAAATCTTGTAGGAAAATAACCTTTAGAGGGCAGAGAGCTTGTGCAATAATCTTGGTGAAAATTTTATTTTGAACACTATAAATTTTAATTTCTTAGTGCATGTACAGATTTAAAAAAATGATAATTAAAGAAGCAAAAAATAAATTGGACCAAGAAAGCTCTTCAGTGACTATTTCAAAATTCTACTTGAGCGCCTCTTCACTGCTCCCTCCCCAATAAAACTTGGGAATGCATATAGACCAGGCAAGGGACTTTATATCTGTGCCCCGACTGAGAACATTCTGCTAGTAGCCCTCCTATGTTTGAGAGGAATTCTAGCTCCAGCAATTGCTAAAGAGTTCCTTTCTTCATACAATTCTAAGGTAGGCAGGGTCCAAACTATGACGGTGAAAGCCAATATCAAAACAGTCAGTGGGAAGTCATCTCATAGCTACTCCTAACTCTGCATCAAAGGTGTAACATAGAAATCCCCTGCAACTGTGTAGCTGCATTCAGTTCTAGCTGTAATTACCAAATGGGCTTACAATCTGATTTAGTGTATTAGCATTACAGTAATTTACCTTTGAGGTGACAAAGGTATGAGTGCTGAGAGGGGGTCTGCATTCAAAAGCAAACACATTAAGCATGATTGATTAAAAGATTTTTGGCACTTACTTCTGTCAGACTATTCAGTGCAGTTGGGATTCAAGAATACCCTCGATTTACTAAAATAATGTGAAATTACATACAATATTAAAAATAAATCAATCCCTCAAGATTACCTTAATTTTCATCACTTTAGACGAGAGGTTTAAAGTGAGTCTGAGCCTTTGACTGGTCTCAGAATGAGAGAGTTTAATGATCTAAAAAAAAAAAAAGTAGTAATCTTTTATATATGTGGCAATTTAAAAGTCCATATTAAGTAAATCATGATGTTCAATGAGGAATATGCACAGCAGGAAATTTTGATTTTAAAAATATATTTAAGAAATAAAGGTGTAGTATGAATGAATGACATTTTACATTTTCCCCTTGCCAACATATTTATGGTCAAGATAGAAATAGTCAGATTATCTGCATGCAGATGTTCATTCCATGAATTTCCCATATAGTATTTTCCCCTTTTATATCAACTGAAACTGCCCCAACAGTGCCACTTTATTTAAGATGACAAATGCTTGTGATAACACAAATACAGATCTATTATAGTTATGGGCTAATCTTCCACAATATTTTTCTGCTTTTCCAGTCGTGTGTCTGTGTCTGTCTGAAGTCTTTTAATATATATAAAGAAAATAAACTTTCCAAAGACTATTTTCCCTCCTGACTAGCAGACCAACATTGTATGCAGCTTCAAAACAAAAATAAGGGTGATGGTGGGGAAACCTCCTTTCTCCATGTGATCCTATGACAGGATTCCATAAGAAAACATTTCGTTATTGGATTATCTTCAATACAGATAGTAACAGTATTACACTTTATTGTCCTCTGTGTATTGGGACACAAAAACCAACTCAGAGTCTGTGAATTATCAAAACCAGTGGCTTACAAGATACTTGCAACTCTCAGATTCTTTTTTGTGTTCTCTTTTTTTGACCTATATTTAAAAAGTCTTCATCCCCCCACCCCCTTTTTTGTGCCTTTATCCTTTCCAAGGTTATGCCTTTTTGCTGTTCCAAGAGGAAAGCTCCGTACAAGCGCTGATAGATGCCTGTCTGGAAGAAGATGGAAAACTTTACCTATGTGTGTCAAGCCCCACCATCAAGGACAAACCAGTAAGCAGTGACAAAGTGCATTGGCTGTTAATCAACCTTCTTTCCCCTTGCCAATTCAAAAGCAAATAAATATGCAAACATTTTTCCTCTGGTGTAAAAGTTAAATTGGCTATGTTGATGTTCTTTTACTCGCTTCCCTACTTACTTTAGCATAATTTGGCTTCTTCCGAAGTTAATAAATGTCACAATTTAATTGAACTTTTATGTTGGTACTTATAGTACCATATGGTAACAGAATGTGTCGAGTTGCAAGGTCACCTATAAAATGAGTAAAAATGTATTAGTTTCTTTGCCTATATTGCTTTTATTTTTTTTCAAAACGTAGGATTTTAAAAAAAAGGAAAAAACTTTAATAATTTAGGCAGCCTTGGCAGTACTTTGTTGCTTTCAATTCTGCATATGCTAGCTAAGCAATTTATAATCTTTCCTGCCTTTCACTTACTATAGCAAGTCTGTTTTGACCCAGATTTGGTTCATAAAAGGTTTATTAGAACCAATGAAAAACCTATAAGCTATGCACTTCTTATGAAAAACACGGAATAGGATAATACCAGAAAGAAGGAAAACATTTTTTAGGTATATTCTTCCTGAGTCATTTTGCTAGAGTTAATCAGAATTTTGCTGGATACATCTAAAGGAATTTTTTAAATTAACATGTTCTTGTTAACATTCCTCAAAATGTGTTGCTGGTTGAATGGATGATATTTCAGTATTTTTTTCCCCTTTTCTGAATTACTTCTTTATACATCTGTATATTTCCATAGAGACTCCCTATAATTAAGAATGAACAATTATTCCTATTACTACTGAATTTGTTCAAAAAGAACTACAGGTTAAACCTCCCTAGTCTGGCACCCTGCTGAATCAGAGAATTTACCGAACCATGGGAAGTCATTGTTGTTCACCAGCACTGCCAATACTTCCACTGCTTACTGGTCTCTTAGAGGACATTTGGGGTAAATTAGAGCTAAATAATAGCACAGAGCTAAGAGCAAGGACTGATGACTGTACAACTTTAAGGAACTGTGGGAAACTTGGCCACATCCATAAATGGACATCCGACTAACTAAAATTATGTGGGACCACAGATCTTGCCAGAGCAGAGAGTGCCAGACTAGAGAGGTTAAACATATATTGGAAAAGACCTAACTACTAAGAAAATATTTTTAAACTATTTAGAAAGTAAAATGCTATTGTTTATTAAATCCTGGCTTTTGGAATATAAAAAACCAAGTGTTTCTATGTTGTCTATAATCAGAAATTAGTGGATAATAGTTCCAGTTGCTTGTACATAATTGTGACTGAGTACGTGATATGATTCCCACTTCAGCACAACTGGCTCATATTACTCAGAATTGAGCTAGATTAGAGACTTAATCTTGCTAGCTTTAACAAAGTGGTTAATCCTGTTTGTGCCAATGGAACATTATGAGAAACTCTTAGGAATTGCTGGCACTGTGTTACAACCTAGAGTTGGAGGGCTTTTTCTGTACTACCAATATTTTAAGTGGACAGGTTTACATAAAAAGGGGCTAAAATTGCACGTGAGGTGGTGTTTTTTCCAATATTGACTGTAATCTTAATTGCTACTTTATTAATTTGCAGGAATGACAACAGTCAGTTTAGGCCCTTAATGCAAAGTATTTCTCTAAACATTCCAGTATATGTAGCCTGGGCCTAACTTTTGCTGCAAGAAGCAACGCCAATTGTTCACCACCTTTTTGCATCTGTAATCATGTGCACAACTATTTATCATCCTTTCCAATTTTTAAAAAGTAAAATAATAAGGCGCTTAGATTGTTCTGTAAATATTTAGTCAGTAGGGCTAGACATGGAAGTAATGCACATGCTTAATTTCTTGCAGGAATAAGGTCTTATTCTTTATGTAACTGTAATTATTATATATGTTAAAGTTAATGTACTATATGCGTAATCCTTCCAGAGTGGTTCTTAACCAAATTCATATAAAAGGCTCACATGGGCATAGGTGAATGAAAATTGCAGTGCAATTGTAAATCTAAATTTATGCTTATTCAGGGAGTTGTAGTGGTGAGCAGACTTTTCCAAATGGCTCTTGAGTAGAATTCTTAGTTCTGTACAATCTGAACTTTCTGTCCAACTGTCCACCATCTGGCTGCTTAACTAGACTGAACAAGTTTACTTCCCTTTAAGCAAACCTCTTGTCTTAAACATAGGAATTAATTCTACTTCACCTCCTCTCTTTTTTCAACTTTAAAATTATATGGGACTAGAAGAAAGCTGAATGTTCCACCTACACCATTAAGTTCACACTATAAATGAGAAAACTCAATGTCATTTTGATAGATTCCATATTCTAATAAAGAAGGCTGAAGGGGGAAGATTAGGGAGAGAATGTGGTAGCTGTATTTGCATGAGGAAATATAAGCCTGGTCTCTAGAAGTGGTAAATATATTGTCCACTAAACCCCCTACCACCACCTCTGCTATATGTTACTTAATTTCTATATATATTTTTGTTAGTCTCTAAAGTGCCACAGGTCTACTCATTGCTTTCAAATAAAAACGGTAAGCTGTACCACCTAGATAGATAAATGATATATTTGTATTGTTCTTATAGTAACATGATAGAATGTGAAAGTTTTATCTTTTAAAAAAGAATGTGACTGTGTGTGTATATGTATATTCTAATAAGATTTTATAGAAGCTGATTCTTCATTCTTATTACTTTATGTAGGGTAAATTAACAATAAAGTCAATTCAAAATTGATATCTTTCTTTCAGGTGCAAATTCGACCTTGGAACTTAAGTGACAGTGACTTTGTAATGGATGGTTCTCAACCATTAGACCCAAGAAAAACTATCTTTGTAGGGGGAGTTCCACGTCCCCTTCGAGCTGGTGAGTTGAAATAGAAGAAAATTTAGGCCAAACTATACAATCAGTAACTGTTTTCAGATTAAGACAATGTTTTTAAACTTGAAGGCTGCTGCAGTGAGTTAATACATGAAAATTTAAATATGGAACTGGATAAAAACTTTACAAACTTATACTGGCAAGTCTGTTTTTTCCCAAGCAGAGCTGAAAGTGAACATTTGTAACATAGATTAGGAAATTTGTTTTAAATAAAGTTTATAATCTAACAATGTTTTTACAAACTCACTAAATCACAAACTCTGAACTAGTTTCAACTTGGTATAAGGGCCCAATTCTGGAAGCTGAGCATATTAAGTTTACTGGGGTTGATTGCATGCTAAATCTTCAAACTATCACATTTTTAAATTTGGACTAGAAAGTGACTATAGAGTGGATTTCCATGCAAGTATTGATGGATGTGTGTGTGTATACAGGGGTACCAATACTCATGAAATTATCACAAGTATTTTGATCGTATGAAAAGAGAGAGGCAGCTCTGACATTATTCAGCACCTGCAGCTTCTGCTTTCGCTACTTCTGCTTGGTTTAATTTTCATTGTTTAGTTTAGCATGCAGATGTTATGTAGTGTTGTCCTGTGATATATAGGTCAGACTAGATGATGTGGTTCCTTTTGGCCTTAAACTGTATTACTCTGACCTCCTCGTTAACTGAGATAGGAAAGCTGAGAGGATCCTGGCACACAGCCCCCTTCTTGCTCCCAGCATAGCAGTTATGCTTATTAAGAAGCACATGGAATCTTTATCAGGGGAAAAGGCAATATTCCACATCTATTGAGAATATAACAGAAAAAGCAATATACGTGTGCACGCGCACACACGTCTTCCTGATGTTGTTACAGTTACCACTCCGTAGCTCAGACCATACTAATGCCCCCTTAGATTGAGCCCAAGTGGAGGAGCTGGATTCTGTTGATTTGCTATCTGATGCTCCAGGGCTTTATCGGATGGAACCTAAAGAGCCATAGCGATACACCTTATTTTTATAGTTCTCATTTGAGCATATGGATTTTGCAATATTCATGCCGCAATCGTTAATTCTTAAGTGGTGTTTTATCCCATCATCTTCCTTCATCAGCATTTCAGTGGTTGTCACTGGGGGGGGGGGGTTTCCACATCTGATTTCACCTTTGTTACCTGGCCCCTGGGAGGTGGGAATGGGAGAATGGCTCCAGACTTCTGGAAAGGATGGGGCCTCAGGTGGAAGAGGCATGGTTGGGAGCAGCCAGATTTCAGTGCTGCCCAGAGTGTGCCTTGCCACAGCTCCCCATGCTGTTAGCCCTCAGAGGTACCTGGAGTGCACTGGTGATTTAAAGGACCCAGGACTCTAGCCGCTGCTACAGTAGCCTGCCTTATTGAATCACCAAGCCTCAGAGCAGTTGCCTCTTTTGTAGCTCTCCATCGATAGACCTGCTTCAGGGGTTTAGACCTATGCTTTAGGGTTTTCAATCTGCCATTCTCCAGCCATTGTCAACCTTTCTTGAACTTTTCCTCCTTTTTGGCCATCTGGACTATTTGGTGCTGGTCACTTCTGTTTATTAGCCTGGGAGTCCCCAGCTGGGGAACCCCTGGCTGCAGCAGGGCTGGAGGAGGCAGGCAAATGGAATCCCCAGTGCAGCCCTAGCAGCGAAGTGGTGGTGGCGGCGCTGAGTGGCCCCAGCCAGGAAACTTGGTGAACACCCTGCAGCAGTGGGGTTGGCAGTGGCCAAACAGTCCCCACTGGGAACCCCAGGAGACCCTGGGGCAGCAGGCAGGCAGCAGGATAGGGAGCTGTGCCAGGCCAACATTAGGGAAGTCAGCGGCAGGGCAGGGAGCCCCAAGGAGAGGTGCCCAGGAGCAGAGCAGCCAGCAGGGGAGCAAGGGTGCCAGACCAGGGAGGTCCAACCTGTAGTAAAATTGGTTCTTTGCCTATCTAGAAACTCACACTTTCTTAACACAACTCCTTAGGCATAGAGTTAAATCATGATCTGAGGACTTCAGTATCTCAGAGGTGATGGGTATATTACAGGAGTGGGTAGGTGAGGGTCTGTGGACTGCGATATGCAGCAGATCAGATTAGATGATCACAATGGTCTCCTCTGGCCTTAAAGCAGGGGTGGGCAATAATTTTTTATTAGGGGCCACTCCAAGAGTTTGGAAAGTGGTCGAGGGCCATGATATTAATGGAGGAGGTGTGGGGTCTGGGAGGGAGGTTTGGTCTAGAAGGCAGCTTGGGGTAAGGAGGAAGTTGTGACCTGGGGCACTAGATTGTTGGTTGGATTGTGACTTAGGGCAGGTAATTGTGGTACAGAAAGGAGGTGCAAGAGTTTGGGTTGTGAGCTCAGGCAGGAGGGGACTGTGATCTAGTGCAGGCGATTAGGGTGCCAGGTGCGGGAGGAGGATTTGGGTATGTGGAGTAGGGGGGCAGGAGTAGGATCAGAGGGTTGGGGAAGGGAGGGACTGGGGATCCAGAGACTGGCCAGGAGATTTACCAGCCAGCAGCCCATTCCTAAATAAGCCTCCCTGCCTGCCCGACTCCACATAGGCTTCTGCCATGTGCTCTGTGAATAACTACAAGCCCCTTGTTTCATGGCTGCCTGTTACTGAAACAGGTAGCTTCCACCGGCCAGTTTCTGGCTAGAAGCCAGCCAATGGAATTGTACTGGGTGCAGAAGCAGCTCCTAATGCTTCCGCCTCTCCTCTGGGCTCAGTTTTTAAAGTGAAACCGTCCCACAGCTGCATTTCTCAGTAGTATGCAGGTGGTGAGGCAAGCAGGGAACTTTCCTGGGGCTCCGTGCAGCATCCGCGGGCCGGATCTGATGGCTTGGCAGGCCAGATCTGGCCCGCAGCCGTATTTTGTCCAGGCCTACCTTAGTCTATGAAAATTTTATACTTGTCAAAATACAAGTCTATTTTTGCTGGCTTGCCATCGTTGCACTAATGCACCCTGGAGAAGGAGGTGTGTGGGGTTTTTTTTCTTTTTTTCTTTTTTCCCTGCTCTGTAAAAGGTGGGTTATATGTTAAACACACAAACCCCCCCACTGTTTTAGATCATTTTAAATTCCAGTTTTTCTAGATAACCTGTGTAACCTGGATTAGCTTCTGAACTGTTAAGGTAAGAGGTTGTATGAAGACAGCAAGATAGAAACTTAAAAGAAATCTATGCTTCTGCTGCTAGATTTACACAAAACCTTAAATTACTGCATTGAGGGAGTCTGAAAGGCACCATCATCTAGAGAATATAAATGTTTTCTCTTAATTTTAAATTAAAAATACATAAGTATCCCTAGTAATATACAATGCACATTAGAAATAATGCAAGTTTCCATTCCATTCTTTATACATTCTCATTCTGCTCTTTCCTTTTTAATTTTTGTGCTGTCTCCTCTTTCTAAAGCATACATAGTGTAAGCCAAAGACATTAAGCATGGCTTTCCCCACTGAAACAGTCTCTTACTACAGTGGCAACAGAAATATATTTCAGCAAATATTGGGACAAGAAAAATAGATTTTGGGAAAATAGATGTCTGGGAAAAATGTTAGTGAGCTTTGCAACTGAAGCTTAAGATACATTCTTGTACATTATCAATATGGCATACAGTTTGTAATCCAAGGAATTCATCTAACCAGTACTAAAAAATAGCAAGAGAAGTAGTAAGATACTCAAACGCTGCTTCACTCTGGTACAGGATTTATTGCTTTAAGTATATTTAGACATCCCTGCTTTGTCAGGTTCTTCTAAATGATTGTTACGGGATATCTCTGGAGTGACAAGAGAAAGTAGCTACCAAACTGTGGTCAATTTAGATGACAGGTCTATTAACCCAGATGTATAAATATATTCACAGTGTAGAAACATTATTTTGTTTTCACTAAATATTTTCTTTGTCTTCAAAGCCAAAGATTGTGAAGCTTCCCTTTATCCCTTCAGCATATTATTTCATATAATGTATTCAGCACATATAATGTGACAAGGCAACTAAACGACATCACTCTTCAGTTTTTTGTTTTTGTTTTTTAACAGAGAAACCGTTTAGCTTGCTATTAATTAACCCCTCTCTTCCTGTTTGAAAATGTGCAGACTTAAGGGATTTTTGTGATGCTAGCATAGAATAGCTTTATCAGTGCATATGCATGCTATATAGATACGCTGACCATATGTTTCCTTACCTGGATGACTGGCTAGTGCAAGGCACTTCCTCAGACCAAGTGGTCTCTTGGGGGGGATGTGACCTTCCAAATCTTTTGCAGGTGGGGATTTCCCTTCCTGGACCTGTTTACAATCTACCAGAAAAGGAAGTGCCCCTGGTTCTTCTCCCTCATGGGGCTGGGTCACGGGTCCCTGGGAAATGCACTTTCCACCTCCTGGCCTGAGGGTCTGCTTTATGTGTTCTCTACATTCCTGAGGGTTCAGGAGTTCAGGGCTTCCCTCATTCTTATAGCGCTGGCATGACCCAGACAGCATTGGTTCATGTCCCTGCTTGAGCCTGTCTTGCGAGAGGTCGATGGCCCTCCCGCTGTGTCCGGATGTCATAACCCAGGACTTCAGCAGGCTTTGCCACCTGAACCTGTGGGGTCCGTACCTCATGGCCTTAGAAGTTCCATGGCTGACAGCTTCAGAGCTGCAATGCTCGGAGCGGGTGCAGGAGGCTCTACTAGGAAGTAAGAAGCCTTCTACTAGAGCCATCTACCTGGCTAAATGGAAGCAGTTTTCTATTTGGGGTTCCCACAAAGGGATTTCTCTTAGAGATGCCCAGGTCCCACTGGTCCTGGACTATCTCCTGGATCTCAGAATCTAAGGGTTATCTTCCTCATGAGTTAAGGTACACTTGGTGGCCATTGCCATTTCCACCTCCCACCTGGGCTCCCAGGGCAAGACTCTTTGTGGACCCCATGGTCCATTGGTTTCTAAAGGGGTTGGACAGGCTTTACCCACGCGTCCAACACCCCGCTCCTCAATAGGACCTTAACCTTGTCCTAACCAAGCTCATGGGCCCTCTCTTTGAGCCTCTGGCAATGTGTTCGTTGCTGGACCTCTTGTGGAAGATGTTCTTAGTAGCTATCACGTGGGCCAGATGTGTGTCAGAGTGTAGGGCTCTTACTGTTGACCCCCTTACAGTCTTTTTCAGGGGTAAGATGAGGCTACACCCCCTCTTCCCACCTTCCTGCTGAAAGTGGTCTCTCAATTTCATGTCTCCCAAGACATTTTCTCCCTTTATTTTATCCCAAGCCCTATGCTTCTGGTAAAGAACAGGCTTTACACACTCTAGATGTTAGGAGAGCCTTAGTCTTTTATTGAGACAGGACAAAGCCCTTTTGTAAGGCCCCACAGTTGTTTGTGGTACTCGTGGAGAACCCCTCCTCTCACAGCCCACTCCACTAGGGTGCAGGCGTCCTCTGCAGCCTTTGTGGCTGAGGTCCCTGTTTTGGACATCTGCAGGGCCAACATGGGCTCTTCAATCAACACCTTTGCCAACCACTACATGCTCGCTTACCAGGGTAGGGAGGATGCTGGTCTCGGTAGGGCCGTCCTCCACTCAGAAGAAGTGGAGGACCCCGCCTCCTGGGGTTTCTGCTTTGGAGTCATCTACATGGGATGGACATGAGTAATCACTCTAAGGAAAAACAGTTACATTCCTTCATAACTGTTCTTTGAGATGAGTTGCTCATGTCCATTCCAAATCCCGCCTGCCTACCTTTCTTTGGAATAGTCCTATAAGAGGGCATTCAGAGGGCGGGGGCTGGAAGGGGTATATTTTAGCCAATATAGAGGCGCCATTCCGGGGAGCTCCCCTGCTGGCCCAACAGTACTGCTAAGGGGAAAACTTCTGATGTGTGCATGCAGTGCGCACACACGTACATGGAATGGACATGAGCAACACACCACAAAGAACAACTGTTACAAAGTAACCATTTTTTCTTGAGCCACTATGCTGAGGATCATGTGTATTCCAAAATTTTATTATGGCAGTTTTCTTGCTTAGAATAGATAGTTGCCATTTCTATTTGTCATTCATTTGTGGAGAGCTTTATTTTATTTTATTTTTAAACAAAAACAACTTGTGTGGTGGTGCTAAGTTTAGAATATTTCTAACAGGAGTCAATGTATTTTAGAAATCTCTTCTATTTGTGCGGGAAGCGAAGGTGCTATGCAGTATGAGTGTGTGTAAAAGCAATGTGTATGCAATAATATAAATGACCTAACAGTCAATACATTATATGTGTAAATATACATACTTAATGCATATGTTATATAAATATAACTCATTCATAAGTCAGAGAATATTGTGGCAGATAAAGCTGCAAAATAGTTTTCATTGCAGCCCTTGTTTGCATGTGCTTTCCTGAATAATTAATTTTTGGGATTAAATTTTCCATATTTAGCTTCTGCACAAAGTTGAATTTTCTGCTGAAAATTTGAAAGGTGGGGAAGACCAGTCAGATGTTTCAATTGAAAGACTGAGAAAATACTTATTTTCACTGGGAAAAAATAATATGTTTAAGAATCTGACCCAATACCCACTTAAGTCTGAAACAAACATGAGAGCATTTCTATACAATGGATCAGGCCCTAATTTAGCTAGAGCAGAAGAGGTCAATGCATGAAATGTGGCATATTCTTAGCCCTAAATTAAAGTGTGATTTCCCAAGTCTGGGGAGGGTGGAAACTAGGTTTCATGTAACAAAATTAAGAAATACTGACACATGGAGTAAAAATCTAGTTAAGGTGAAAACTGCCCAGTTCAGGACTGATACATGCGTTTGTGCATTTAGCTAAGTGTACCCAGGTAATTAGATCATACAGTGTGTGGAAGAGCAACTCCAATAAGTTCCACTTTAAAACAAAAAATCCCCCAAGGACATACATGCATCTCTGAGACCAAGTGGTAAAAATAAGTCAGGAAATGCAAAAGCTGAAGTTCTACAGGCATTACTAACTTGTGTCCATTATGCACATATGCTGTACTTTTATTTCTATTTTTCTCATTAATGTATAGCTTAATATATTGCTGTTTTTTTGTCATTAAACATATGACATCAATAAATGTGATGCATTAGGGCTGAGTTAACCTTACTGTTGAAGGGGGGGGGGGGGGGACAGCATTTTCTGACCATGCATTTTGTAACTGTTCAGCCTCCACATTGCACTAATGCACTTTTTTGGAATCAATGTAATGTGTAACTGATACAACAATCTACTTAGGAGATTAATCCACCTTCACCAATTTATCTTTGAGCTTTCAGTAGATTTCAGATGTGGAGTGTTCTATTTTTTAGCCAGTCCAACTTTCAGGTTCCTTTTCTGTTTTCCTGAAGGACAGGAACTAGGGCAAATAGTCTGTTTTAGAAGCTGCAGGCCATGCATAAAGCTTTGAGTAACATTGACTCTACAATATTTAATCATTCTTTTCTCGTAGTTGAACTGGCAATGATTATGGACCGTTTATATGGAGGTGTCTGCTATGCTGGCATTGATACAGACCCAGAATTGAAGTACCCAAAAGGTGCTGGCAGAGTGGCTTTCTCCAATCAGCAGAGCTACATTGCTGCTATTAGTGCTCGCTTTGTCCAACTCCAACATAATGACATTGATAAACGGGTAAGTAAAGCAACACAGAATGGAATGGTTGCTGTTGGTGATGTTATACAGGAGCTAAAAAGCTCTTTTTTATATAAATTGTGTGGGAGGATATTGTAGGCTGTATTTTTATCTCATATTTGGTGATTCTTTAAAAGCTTACCAGAGGAGCCAAAGCTTAATTAATGACAATGATGGGTCTAAATATGTAGCTTATACATTTTGGTTTGGTTTGGTTTACCTTTTTGAATGTTAACCATGGCAGGATTTGTAGCTTTGTTCTCTTGAAAAGGATGTTCTTTTTTCTTGGATGATCAGTTGGAGTTCTTGATCCCTGGCTGAGAATAGCATTTGTGGCTTCTCTAGTGCTAGTAGTAAACAGGGAAATACTAATACATCTCCAAAGTATGACTGGGTCTGGGGTTCCCAAAAGTCAAAGAGATTGATGGTCATAGATGTCACTGAGCCCACAAGTGTCTTGAGAATTACTTAATGGTTAGAAAAATACTAAGAGAAATCTGAAAAGAAGTTATATAAATTCAAATTGTTATTGTTACATTCGTATGAAATACTAAGTCATAAATGACTGGGAAAAGTTGGATAGTAAATTTTTTTGTTGATGTCCACCAAGTTCAGATTTATGTGAAATTATCACTTATCTCCCAGGAGACACATAATTTTTTTGAACCTTCAGATTTCATGACAATACAGAATATTAGCTTTAAGAAGCAAAATTTACTTCTGAAATTAATTAACATGGAACAATTTCTTTGTATGCTATCAAGACATCAAGGAACATGTTCAAAAACTAAACTGTGTGTGTAACTAAGAAGCATTACAACAGTTGCATATGTAAAAGGCCAGCTAGATATAGAACTATTTCTGTGGCTACTGAAATTGAATATACAATCATGGGTTGTGCAAATTAGGTGCATGTTTCTGAGGACCTAGCACATTCATAATAATTTAACAAACTACAGTATATGCTTCAGATGCCTATAATCAAGTATAGGGTTGACTTTTTCTTTTTAGTCTGAGTTAAAAAGGTGACAAGCCGATTGCGTCTGTTTCTAAAAGCCCCTGTTTCTATCTTTTCTCAAACTGAGCCTTTTTAAGGTTAGGGAATAAGATTGCCAGGTGTCCGGTTTTCACCTGGACAGTTCGGTATTTTGGCCTTCTGTCCGGTAAAAAAAAAACAGAATACTGGACGTGTAAAATGTCCGGTATTTTCTGTTTTCCTCAGACAGAAGGCTAGAGGCATCTGCAAGGGCCAGGGGAGCAAAGAGCACAGTAATTTATAGGTGTAGTGGCCTCTTTTTTTCTCAAAGATGGCCAGCGGCATCTGCGAGGGCGGGGGAAGTGAGGAGTGTGGTAATTTTAAGGCACAGAGACCTCTCTTTTTTTTTTTTTTTTTTTTTTTTCTAAAAAAGATGGCCAGTGTTGTCTGAGAGGGCAGGGGGAGCGAGGAGCACAGTAATTTAAAGGTGCAGCAACCTTTTTTTATTTTTTATTTTTATTTATTTATTTAGTATTATTATTATTATTATTATCAACAATTTTTTTTTTTTGGCTCAACCAGTTTTTCCCTGTCTGTTCGGGATTTTTTTGTGAAGGTATCTGGCAACCCTATTTGGGAAGGGGAGGAGGGAAAAATCATTTATTGTGTTCTGTTGGCTGAAACCAGGACATGTAGAGGTAAAGACAAGTGACAGACATACCAGTTTAGACTCTTCCTATAATAATTTCGACAATCAGTTTTGGTAGGAAAGGAGGGGCAGCTTCACATCCCCCTCCTCCCCCCAGCCTTCCCTAAAGAGTGCCCTGAGGGGCCTGAGGACTGGAGCAGTCCCAGATCAGTGTGTGATGTACCCTCAGCCAACCCTTTTCATGGGCCTGCTACTTAGCACTGCAGCCTGCAGGAGTACCCAGAGAACCCAGCTGGGGGGTGCACTACCTTCTCCTGCAGCCAGGTGCCTCAACCAGCTTTTAGTGGAGCAGTGCATTGGACACATCGTCTCTTATGTATACTCCATCACTGTTGCCTTAATTTTCTTTTTGGTATGGTTGATGAACTCACCTGAAAATGTTTAGTTGTCCAGTGAAACTTCTGTAACTACAAAAAATTAAAACCTTTACATCCACAGGTGTAGGTTTTTTGTGATGCATCTGAGAGCAATCTTGAATTCTTGAATGTGTGAAGCTATAGGATTTTACAAAATGAGTACACTGCGTAGAAAATCCTACTGTGTAATTGCTAGCGCATAGTAATCAACCACAAAAATACCTATGGTGTTTTTTGTTATTTGCTACTCAAATCAAGATGATTATCTTCTCAATGAGAAGCAATAGGTTTTTATAGGGTTACAAAAATATACATAATAAATGGGAAAGCTTATAATAAGAACCTAAAGTGGGTGAACCTCACAAGTTGAAACTGGCTTTTTCTCAAATAAATTAGTGGATTTTGATAGTTTTGGGTTTTCAAATATTTGTCAAGGTATTTCAGTAAATGAAAATACTAATTCCTGCTTTGTTTGGTGTCAACATGTGTACTCTACTCTTTTAAAAAAAAATTGCTGACTTCTGAATGTGTTTTCTTGAATGGTAGTATATTTAACTGAATGAGCAATAGTTATTTTTTGGCAGATACAAAGTATTAAACATCAGTGCTCTAATAATGTTAAATTTATACTACAAAGTAGAACTTCAGAATTACAGAAACCTCAGGAATTGAAGCTGTTCATGACTCTGGACAAAATACAGTAAAACTCCATTGGTCCGGCATCTGATGGTCTGGCACTCCTGATGGTCCGGCACCATCAGGAACCCGGAAGTGCTCCGGGCAGCCGGACCATTGGAGCTGCTCTGCCCCCGGCTTCCCCAATTCAGCTGCTGCTGAAACTGACCAGCGGCTGAATCGGGGAAGCTGGGGGCAGAGCAGCTGGAGTGCTGCCGGTAGGTCCCGTAGCGCTGCCCCTCGGCGCTGCAGGACCAACCCGGCAGCACCCTAGCTGTCTCCGATTCAGCCGGCACTGAAACTGACCAGCGGCTGACTCTGGGAAGCCTGAGGCAGAGCTGCTCTGCCCCAGGCTTCCTGGAGTCATCTGCTGGTCAGTTTCAGCTGCAGCTGACTTGGGGATGCCTGGGCAGAGCAGCTGGGGTGCTGCCGGGTTGGTCCGGTAGCGCCGCCCCTTGGCGCTGTGGGACGAACCCGGCAGTACCCCAGCTGCTCTGCCACAGGCGTCCCCAAGAGCAACTGAGGTGCTGCCGGGTTGATCTCGCAGTGCCAAGGGGCGGCGCTACCGGACCAACCCGGCAGCACCCCAGCTGCTCTGCTGCAGGTGTCCTGATTCAGCTGCTGCCTTCTTATGGCTCAAGAAGGAAGAGTTGAAGAAAAGCTCTGTGTAAGCTTGAAAGCTGCTGTTGGTGACAATATTGTAATTTATTGTAATTTTTCTCAGCCTTGCTATGCCCTATTTTTCCCCTCACAAAGCATGAAAGTAATATGTTTAATATCTTGTATTGGACACGAGAGACAAAATATTACCGCACCCACCTTATCTCTCTAATATCCTGTAACTAACACAACTACAACTACACTGTATAATTTCTGACTTAGGTTTTTAAAATGTTAACCATAAATCACAGGGAGGTAAGCTTTTGAAGTTCAATAATAAGAATAA
Source organism: Pelodiscus sinensis (assembly GCF_049634645.1). Classification (NCBI taxonomy): domain Eukaryota; kingdom Metazoa; phylum Chordata; order Testudines; family Trionychidae; genus Pelodiscus; species Pelodiscus sinensis. The sequence goes on from NC_134718.1 coordinate 43,090,623, forward strand.
AATATAAAGCTTCTAGTCTGCAAATGAATGGAAAATTCAGTGTTAAATCTGACTCATGCTCCTTTGTCACAAATGCACCATATAAATGTTAGTCTCAGAATATAATTACCTTGACATCGAGTCATTCTAGATTTAACTTAAACATATTACTTTCATGCTTTGTGAGAGGAAAAATAGGTTGTAGCGAGGCTGAGAAAAATGACAATAATTCTAATGGTATTTTTAGCACTGATGCCAAGTTAACATTTAAGATGTGAAGCTACTTTTTAAATTGTCCAATAGTTTAGTTTGCTTCATGATCCAAACGGAGTTTTTCTAGGTCACTGGCATTGAAAGAAAATCTTATTAATGCAATAAATGTGATCTTCAAAATGAATGAGGTCATGTATATTTTCTGCTGTAATGGATATGATTGCAGCTTACACATTTTTAAATGAACTTCAAAGAGCAGGAGTTCTCAAAGTGAGATGGATTTTAGTGAGAAAATCCATGTGCCTTGGCCTTGTGTGTGTACATAGACTTCTTTTTCTGGAAGGAGGGGGATTTAGTGAGAGAACATAAGTGGCACGTTCTCATAGGACTCTGCTATAGCAATAAAAAGTACGTTCCCTGTGGATAAAGGAAGAGACTTGTATTTACAAAAGGCTTATGCTAGTATTATTAATATCTCCCTTTCTCTATCGATATATATATCTTTAGAGATTTGTGTGTCTGTCTGCCTGTCCATTTGTTCAAGAACTCTTCCTAAATGGTAAGAGGTAGCATCACCAAATTTGGGATGCAGTTTCTTTTATCCTAACTTAAAGAAAAGTCAGGGTTTGGTTGTTCCTAGAAATTGGAAGTGCTGGGAATGGGACTGTTTTCCATAACATGGAAAGGGAGGGACGTGATACTGAGAGTGGCCACTGGGGGCAGCCACATCATCAGGAGAGTGCCCAGCAGGGCTGGGGCTCTGCCATTTGTCTGCCACCAGACTGGGTAAATAGCTCCTTTGTCCCAAGTCCCTTCCCCTGGCCGCAGCACCTGGTGCAGGGGTGAAGGCTCCTACAGGCCGGAGAAGCTGGGTGCAGACAGAAGGCCCCTGGCAGCTATGGGGATCATAGGAGGAGAGAAGGCTCCACAATAGGGGACTTTTACCCTTAGCACCTTCTCACCCCTCACTCACGCATATTCTCCCCCCCACACCCACACACATATACCCATGGTCCTTCCCTGACTCCTGCACCTGCCCCACACCACCAGCCCCCTGCCCCCAAAGGATCTGGGCAACGCCAGGTAAGTCTGCTAGTAAATCATAAAATCCTCAGTGTGCATTTAAATGGGATAGGATTGCTTAGCCAAAGAATCCTAACTCTCCCTCAATTCTTCTAGTTATGTTCTTAAAGCTAATAAATATTCAGGGCCGTCCCTACTAATATGCAAAGTATGCAGCAGCATTGGGGACACCATGTGTAAGGGGACTGTTACCCCTTACTAAAACTCTGGGAGTTTTTTGGTTTGCCAGCTCCCAGTTTCAGAAGGGGAAGGGTTCATGAGACTGACAGACCCCAGAGACAACGGAAAGCAGCCAACACTCCAGCTCAGCCTGATTGACAGGTTGGATAGGCTTGTGAGGAAAGGGAGAGGCCAGGCCCCGTCCTCCCTGTGAGCTGGGATTGTTCTGGCTCTCTGAGCAAACAGAGAGCTGAGACACAGCCCAAGGAGTGCAAGCTGTGTGCTGAGGGGCAGTTTTTGCAGCAGCTGAGCCTGACACACACAGCTCAAGGAGCGCAGACCCTGTGTTGAGCAGCAGACTGGCAGTGCTCAGAGAGCCAAAAGGAACAGAGAAGCAACGCAAGAAGCTAGAGACTGGCCTGCAGCTGGATGTGGTGAGCAGCTGGGAACTGCAAAGTGTGGGGAGAGGCTCTGGACTGGGAGAGGGGTCTGGCCACTTAGAGCTTGAGGCTGTGTGGTCACTGCCAGAGCAAGCGTATCCAGCCTGCAGCCAGCCACCCCCCCCCCCCCCACCACCACCACCACCGCAGCACATCCAAGGCCTCTAAGGGGCCTCTAAGGAAGAGACTGTGGACTGTCCTTACACTCTGCAGGCTGCTGTTTTGATGTCCCTGTGCTACAGAGCAGGGCTGTGTGTTCTCATTTAACCATTCTCCTTTTTTTCTTATTCTTTTCTCTTTAATCAGTTGATGTTTAATAAATTGTATTTGCTTTGAACCTTATGAAGTGATCACTGGGCCAAGAAGGCCTTCAGTGTAAAGAGAGCACCTCGGAGTAGGGACACCCTAACTCCTGCCCCTAGTGACTACAAGGTCGGGGATTAAGCCCCAGGAAACCTTGTTGGGGTTTCGAGGGCTCTGCTACTCAGGAGAGTGGAGGGGGAGCCCTCAGGATCAGGGAGGCCATGGGGTAAAGGAAGTGGGAGCGGGGACTCAGATCCTTTCGCTGATCCATTTCACCGGGGTGGTATAGAAGCCAGGAAAGTTCCCCACAATAGCGGGACCATTCCTCCGTTTACACATGCAGCTGCTGGAGTGAGAGCGAGGTGGAGAAATGAATGCACAGAGGGTTGGGTCTCTGTTAGACTGGGAGGGGGGAGAGAGGAATGCAAGACCTGGGCTCAGTCTCAATTAGTTCCCCTTACTCAGGGGCCATGGGTGCTGAGCTCAGCACCCTGCTGGCAACCCACTGGGGAGGAGCGGTTTGCAGGTGCTTTACTCAGAGCTGTCTGCCTGCAGTCCCAGTCACCCCGCCAGCTGAGTGCCCCACTGCTACACTCCCAAGTGCACACATGATGAGCTGGGAGGATGGGGGGGAGGGGAGTAAAGGAGAGGGCAGAATCCCCACTCCTCCCCAGACCAGGGCAGTTCTCCTTAGCCCCACTCTTTGTAGGGTGGGGGCACGTTTGCTGAGCTCAGTGTGAGTCCTACAGGTGAGGTGCTGGTGGCACAACTGGGACTCAGGAACCTGGTGCTGGCTGGCTCTGTGGAGGAGAGGAAACAGGTGACTCATTTCCTAGGCAGCCAGCCTCAGCGGTGTGCCAAGTGTTGAGCAGATCAAAGACCACCACTGCCCCCTCTCTGCAGTGAAGTGCCTCCCACCCTGCCAACTCACTTCACTGCCCCCATGCTTTCCTTCCCATCAGCCCCATCCCATCCCCCTCCCCTACCCCTCTGTTCCCTTGTTCATCCCCCACTCCCTGTTCCCCTGTCTCCTCATGGCCTCCCCTCTCTTCACAGTGTTGTCCTATTTCCCTGGCTCCCCTCCCCCGTTCTCCAGTCACTCCCTGGGGCAGGAGGAGCAGCCACAGCCCCTCATGCCCCTGATCTCTCAGATGCCACACTTCACCATGGTGCTGGCGGAGATGTCCAATGGTGTGACTTGACCTGATGGTTTGCTGCTGCTTTTGCCACTCTGCACCCCAAGAGGTGAACTTTGTGGTTCTACAACTTTCCACCTACCTCCTCTACTGCAGCTGGACCACCAGGCCAGGGGTGAGCCAAGCATGAAAGCAATTGACAGTGTTGCCATCGATCAACTTTGAGCATGGATATGTTAGAAACAGAACATTATTAGCAGATCAAACCTGTTTAATGTATCAAGTTCTCCAGTGTTGTAAACTTGTGCGTGTATTGCTAAGAACAAGCTGGACGTAGGGGCACCAATTTAATAGTACTGTGCAGGGCACGATAAATTCTAAGAATGGCCCTGCAAATACATATAAACTTAAAGGGGGACATTCAAGTCTTGTCTTGAGATACCCATATGCAATAGCCATGGAAGTCACATGACAGGAAGCTGATAATTTATATCCTATCCAGTTGATATACCTCTAAGTGCTGCATCACCCAAGGACAGAATGTTTTAGGCTATGTTTACGCTACGGACCTTACAGCAACACAGCTGTGCCTCTACTGCTGTGCGGCTGTAAGTGCTGTATAACTACTCTTTGCTGGCAAGAGTTCTCCTACTGGTATAATTAAATCACCCTCTAAGAGTGGTGTTAACTGTTGTGGTAGGAGAGCCTCTCCTGCCAACACAACACTGTCCACACTGGGGCTCTTGCTGACAATACTTATCTCGGTTGGGGGGATTTTTTTTCACATCCCCAACTGACAAAACTTTTACCAACAAATGTGGTACTATAGTCAGAGGCCAAGGGTTAATGTAGAGTGTGATTAATGTTCATAAAGTGCTTTTTGAGATCTTCTGGTTATAGGAATGATAAAGGGTGTATGTGTAGTGTTGCTCAATCCCATATCTGTTGTTTATTTCGCTGAAATGTCAGCAAAGCCAAATTTTACTAAAGGCTTACTAATAGGAAATATAGTTCGTAGTTAAGGTAAATCCAAAGGTTTTATTTTGTATTAAAATCCAAAGTAATGTTTTAAAGTAAAGCTATGTCAAAGTAATAATGAAAATGTATACAGGGAATACTATGGTGATGAAATATCGTTAGAGAACAGTATGCTAAACCACTTTGGCACTCAAACAGAAATCTTCCTTGTGCACCCCAATTCCCGATCAAAATATATGGCTAACTGCCAAGATAAATAGCTTGATGGTTAACATAATGATGGTGGCTATAATCCAAGGTTACACATCAGCAAGAAAAAATTTAGGGTATATGCATCCTGGGTCACTTTCTTAATGACAGATCTTTTATAACTATCTCAATGTATGAAACAGATTATTTGGTCATAAAGTAAAAACAGAATCTTCCTACTAATACAGAAATAGATTCATGAACTGTTTGAATCCTTTGCCTAGAAGGGACAATATTTCCTTAATATAGAAGCTATACTTGTTTTACCATCTAAATGTACTTAGGAAAGCCATTTAAAAAAACCCCTAGATCTAATGATCTGTCTGTTATATAGAAAATGAGTATTTTACCCTCATTACTGTTTGGTTGGGTTTTGTTTCTATTTTTCATTCTTCCTTTCACCTCTCCTCTGTTCCTTTTACCTTATTTACAAGGTATGTATCTAGGTAGCTGGAAAGGAATACATTTCAAAAAGCACTTCTCAAAATGAGCTAAAATTTAGTGAGAAAAACTATGTGCTTTGTGTATGTATAAAGATAGCTTTTTCTGGAAGGAGAGGGTTTAGTGAGGAATGTAAGTGGCACCTTTTTGTAGGATACGGCAGTAAGTGTGTCCTGCTATGTACTGAAATGCCATAACTTCTGGATCATAATTCAGATTTGGCTTAGGCTGCACTGCGATGGTAGTAGGGATCAGCACCAGAGAGAAACCCATATCTTTCAAAACACTGAACATAAAGTTGTTAAACAGTTACAGTCTCTCCTGGTTATATATGCCATTTTTGTGATGGTATCCAGAAATATTGAATTTCTGACAGAATTAAAGGCTTGAGTGGAACTACTGTAGGCTGCATATTGTATAGCCATTTCCAGATCTAACTGGTAAAATTGATTGAGATTTGTTTAAAATGTGCCCATGCAGCATATTGGCGCACACATTCATTTCCAATAGATTATAATCCAGCAACTGAAATAACTCAAATATCTATCCACAGTAGCTTCCCCTAATTAAACCAGTGCCTCCAAGTTACTGTACAAGAACATACCAAATGAAAAACTTCCACAAATCCCCAGTCAGCTCTGGTCTTTCCCCACCCTCCATAGATATGGTATGAAAACTGATGGGCTTTGCAAAGTAACCAAAAGGTTCTCAAATTCAAGCCCTGGCAGGCCAAGGATTTGAAAAGAGAGGATACCTCACTGAGAGGATTCTGCTAGCAGCTACCTGACTATCTTCAAGAGGATAATCAACTCAATGCCCTCAACTGACATCAATTGCTAATGTAGCCCATTTATACCTGACAAAAGAAATTAGAGATATATTCTGCCTTGCATCTTTAATTCTATTATTGCTCCAGAAGCTCCTCTATTCCTTTTTGCCAGAGATTATTGGGACCAATTAGCATGGCATTTATTGGGACCTACAATACTGGGTGTGCAGGCTTGCATTTTAAAAACATTTGTAGAATTTATAGTTAATGACTTGTCCAAACATTGTACAAATTGTGATAATGCATTTAATTTTTTATTGCTGGTGTTTTGGTTTTTATTATTGTATTTATCTGATCATCCCTACTTTCCATTCAGTACAAAAACCCCTGAGGTTCAGTAACTTAAGTTAACTTTTTCCTGCTCCTTAAATCTGACTTGCATCCTTGGGCTTTTGGACCCAGAAGCAGAAATTGAGTGTGAGAGAGAGACTGGTTTCACATATTTCTGTTTTAGTTGAAAGCAGGAAGTATGGAAAGCTATCAAAGCAAACTTTTTCATAGGATTTCCTGCCAAACTTTCATACTAAAGTGGGTTTTAATAAGCATCTCAACCACAAATCCTTTTGAGGTTCAACCAATGTAACTTGAAAGACATTAATAAGATTTCAAAAGGACATATCAAAATACTGTTCCTTTAACCAGATCTTGAAAGAACTATATAAAGCATTTTATTTTCCTATAGTAATTTTTGTTTTCCCATTGCAGGTGGAAGTGAAGCCATATGTGTTGGATGATCAGATGTGTGATGAATGCCAGGGCACTCGCTGTGGTGGAAAATTTGCTCCGTTCTTCTGTGCCAATGTTACCTGTTTGCAGTATTACTGTGAATACTGCTGGGCAAGCATACACTCTCGTGCTGGGCGAGAGTTCCACAAACCACTGGTGAAGGAGGGAGGTGACCGGCCCCGCCATGTCCCATTCCGCTGGAGCTGAACCCTATGCTTAAACCCAGCAGCAAGTACTGGATTAGATAAAATCGAGGGGAAAAGAAGAGAGCGCTGCCTCAGGGCTTAGTGTTCTGGAAATCTGTGCATTTGTCCTCGACTTTAATGAAGATATGGGTCTTTTTATTACTATTATTATTATTATTATTATTATTATTATTTACAGTCACATTACTGAACTCTGTGTCCAGTATAATACAAACCAGCAGAGTGTAACTGTACTGATTTTGCACTTTGATTCACACAAACATCTGCTTGGTACCTTAATTTCCTACACAAGACTTGTCACTAGTGACATTACGTAGACTGCCATTCTCATCAGCCACCACGGGGTTGATGTGTATGTGATGACGATTTTTTATTATAATTATTTTTATTTTTAAACTGGAGCATGCACTTATTTTCAGAAACTTAGACTTGCCCCTAGCAGATGACTTACCAAAGGTAATACTCACAAATAGGTGGCAGATGTAGCAAAAACTTAAGCAAATATTCAGCAATCATTAGTTTGGGTCATTTAGAGGTAGGAATAACCCTTAAAGAAAATAAGCCTTTAGTTGCTCTCCATTTTGACTTGTAAGGATGATACCTCATAAGCTGGATCAGATTTCTTTTCTTTGTTTTGCTGAGGGTTTTTTGTTTTTGTTTTTTTGTTTTTTAGGTCTTTTAGTGTTATGTAAATGTATGCTGCAATAGCTTTTGCTGCTATTAAAATGGTATTACTAATACCATAATACTCTATTCAGGCTAGGGTATCAATTTAAAAAAATGAATATGTGATTAAAAATAGAGTGATGGCTGCTGAAAGGAGATCAGTATAGCATACAGAAAGCTTCCAAGGAAGGTCAATATTTTTGACTGCATGTTTACTTAATCAGGTTGCTGCATGCAATAAATTTTATATATGTTAATATAAAACCTGCCCACAATGCACAAATTAAGAATCTATGTAGGCTACAAAATACTGAATAAAGGAAAAAAATAATTACTGACTGGAGGAAGGCATGCCTCCATAAATGTAATGCTTCTGAAATTAGGATCCGCCCATTACAGAATGACCTATATTACAGCAAATATAAAAAGTAGATGTAGGATATTCTTAAAACAATTTGTGGATGGTAGATGAAGTACTTTGCGGTGCTCTGGTATATATTGTGCAATTTATTTTATATAGTAAAGTGATTAAGTCTAGTACTGTGATCAAACTTCACTGTTAAAACCTCTTTATTCAATATTAACACACTCTTGACAGTTTAGAACAGGCATTTAAACAAAAACATGAGCTCTTAGTTACAATCTTTCTCCTAATGCTTGCACCATTTATGTAGCTGCAGACCTTGTCCAGAAAACCAAAGAGCTCATACTAGCTTACATACACTACCGATTAGATAGACACTCAAACTGAGAAACTAGGCACATTTTAGGAGAGTTAGGAATAAGTGGGGTGCTAAAGAAATGTCTGCACACAAGTTAACACGAGATGTCGGCTTTTTGGGTATGGCGTTAACTCTTTGATCCCTGGATGTATCCTGTGATGCTTGAATACAATTAAGACCTGCTAACACAGTAGACATTTATTTAGCATGTCCTATGGGACTGTAGATAATAGCGTATAAACACACTTGGTGTACTTATGATTGTGAGAATGTGTACACTGTTTTTTCCCCTCCCTTCCCCACTTTGTTTTGCAGTTCTGGGGACAATCAGACTGGATATAATACCGCAGAGTAGATTTAAATGTTCTGGGTTTTGTTTGTTGTGATGTCCTTATTTGTGTCTAATTTAGTAAGGTTTTTTTTTTTTTGTCAACGTGTAGTTGCAATTACTGGCTTTGAAAGAAATTTTTCTGTTTTTGAAAAAGAAAGAATAGTTTTTTACTGGTTTAAAATGCTTATTATAATTATCCCTTTCAAGGTTACTTCTGGGCTTTTTGGTGATATTGTTTTTTCCAGCCCAGATGTCTTCTTTTTTTTTTTTCATCTGTAAAAGACATTTTGTTATGCACTACTTTTTGTATCTAGACAGTTTTCAACAGTCGGCCAATGATTTTTTTTAAAGAAAAAGGCATGCTTTCTGACTGACATGATCTTTTGCAATACCTCAATTTTGAAATATAGGAAAGAAAATGATATTTTCTAAGTAAGTTTATTCAGAAAAATATATATTAATTTAATTCTGCAAGAAAATGATTTAACAGATGGGTAACTTTATTTTTTTCATGCTTATTTGCGTTTTTTGAAAATGAAGTTAAAGCTTTATAACTGTAATATTAAAGATCATAACTAACGTACAGAAATCTACCTAATTATGTGAAAGAAGTAAATCTTTTTGAAGAAATTCCCCTCTTTCATGTACACACATACCCCAGAGAGAGAGAGAGAGAAAGAGAGAGAGAGAGCTGAAGATGTACAGTACAGCATAAGGTTGGATTAAAACTAAAGAACAAAGCTGTCATAAAGATAATGTGTAAACACAAACTCCATTTGGTGCTGAAAGTTGTGAATAGAAGGTGAAGAAATTTTCCCTTAATTTGTATATTTATAATCAAGTGTGATTATGCACGACTGACCAGAATTGTGAGAGTTCTTCTGTTTGTATTTTTTAAAGAGAACTTTTTTAGTTTATTAAATTATAACATGCTCCCTTTTGTTTTGTACATGAATGTGCCCCTGAGTTATTAATGTTCTATTAAGAGGGTCCTTCAGAAATATTTTTTAAAATAAGGTGTTCTGAACTGCAACTTGATTAAGAAGCCCCTGGGTACAATAGGTCCTAATGTGGCCTTTTCTGTTGTGAGACTTGAACTAGTCGATTATTTTGAAGGCTAACCTAACCTCGACTATTTGTTGTTATGTGCAATACTGTTTGTACTGTTTGTATAAAAAAAGAAAAATGAAAAGAAAAAAGGCATAAATCTTTATTGCAGATTTATTTTCATTGCAAACTTTAGACATTGTGATTCACTAAGATCATTTTTCTACTGTCAAATATGTACCTTTTCTTCATGCTGGTATATTTTCAATAGTAATGTAGCCTTTGTACTGAGACAAATTTTCATTGTTATTTTTAGAAAGATTTTTTGCTAAGAGAAAATTAAACATATTTACATATTTTTCATTTTTATTTCATATTTTCTTTAAGGAGTGCTTTCTCAACCATTAATATAGTTATTTCTGGGAGAGACTTTCATATCTGGTCAATGTCATTAATATTATTTTGTATTTTTACTTGGAATAAATTAATTTTATGATGCTAATTCTTTAAAAGTTTATTTTTTTCATTTTCAGTTATTTTTGAAGCTAAAACCTTTGTAATATTGTTACTAAAGTGTCTAGTTTTTGAAATGCAAAGCTTTATGTATTAACTTGCTGATGTGGTTTACAATAGTGTGGCAATGATGAACTTGGTTGTTTATATAAAGTGATTGGAAAATGTAATGAATAATTGGGCAATAAAATGACAGAATGAAGCAGAAAATGTGATATTTTGAAAAGCCTTTTCCTTTATCAATATGATTTAGGGAAATAATAGGGATGTCACAGTACCAGTTCACTATCTAGATTTATACAACACCAATGCTGATAAATGCTATTGCTATTATAATAAACTAAAATCTACTGAAATAGTGGGTTTATGACCCTATCTGTTCAGCATAATGCTCCATTCCTTTTTTATCATGAACTTATTTAATCTCTTCTTTAAAACAGTCTGTCTTCAGTTCAATGTCCTAAAATCAGACCTACCCCCTTTCATCAGTGTGTTCTGCCACCATTTTTATTTACTTACTGGTCCCATCCTGAATAACGTTTTTTATATATATATAATTTTTCATTGATGGCAAGGAACAGATGTAAGAGAAGTGTTGTGGGTAGCCACATGATTAATGCAAAATAATGCATGTCACTTTATGCTAGCAATGCAGTAACCCATATCACCACTACATCAGACAGTTAGTTTGTTTGCTCCTTCATCTTTGTCAGTTTTATTTGCTTTTCTTTTTTGTCTTTGTCTTTTCAGTCTCTGGCATATGAAAAAGTCTCTTCACTTTCTCTTCACCCCCTGCTCGTGTACCCTTCCCTTTCCCTATTTTCCTGGCAGAACTCACATCCCAGAGCCAGTGACTCTTTACTCTGGTGCCTAAAACAATCCAGCTTGAAACTGGTGTTGCATAAACAGAGCATACAATGACTTTCCCTGGATAGATCAGTTATTTCAGCTGGTTTATTGATGACCTTTCATAACTAATTTATAATGTTGTGATAGAGGTCACCTATAACTTGTAGAAAGAAATGTGTCCAGAGCTAGGCCATTGTGTGCGTCCTTTGTGTATTCAGTTGCATAAGTAATGTATAGACTAGGTTGCTAGAATAGTGAGGTAAAGTTTAGACTCAAATTAGGGTTGGATTACATACAAATTGCGAATATAAAGGAGACTAAGGATTGAAGAGGGAATAAAAGAATTTCTTAAGTGGTGCAAAGTTTATGCTTAGATTTCTGCCTACATGCTTGTGTTTTATAGCTTTCAGGGGGTAAAATAAATTGTATTGCAAATATGCTGTTAGCAAATAACTTGCTGGTTTCACTATCTGTTAGTAGTTTTTTAAAAAAAGCGCTTAAGTGGGAAAAGCTCCCATGTTAATATTTCAGTATTGTGACATCTCTACTTGCAAGATATGAGTGAAAGATTAGTCACAGATTTGTACAAATTTCTCTTTTGTTTAATCTGGCTTGTACGTAGTTGCTTCTTACACTGGTTTGTATGATGTCAACTTTTCTTTTTTTAAACCGGACACACTTTCTTCTTAATCTCAGCGGCTATAGTGTTGTCATACCACAGAGTATTTTATATTCATGTTGGTAACTACTCTATACCCCAAATGGGTAGCTGGTCAGGAACTATAAATGATCATACAATTCTGGCACATTTAAATTTATATAGAAACAAAACTTACCAACAAGTAGAAAACCAGGGTGCTAATATGGGATAATCATTTCAGCTATTTTTTTCTGGATGTAGTTCTGTTGGGGTATAAAGTATTAGGTATTTGTAATTTTGCTGTCAAAATAATGGGCATAACTTTTAGAGTATTCACAGCTAAGATCTCTGTAGTTGTTTTTCAGCTGATTTTAAATGTACTGTACTTTTATTACATGTTCTTGGATTGTTTTTGCTAGTAATCCTAACAAGGCTTCTACTTTTTTGGCTTGGACTAATGCTTGTATGGAACTGCAGTACTGTGACTAAACATGGAGCTCAATGCTGCTATTGCTTACAACTGCTTAAACTTTGTAGTTTGGACTTTATTTTTTCTGTAATAACAACTTATTAAATCTAGTTGTATGAAGTACTGACATTTGTCATCTTTTGTATATTCTAAGGAAAGCTTGGGAAATGTATTATGGGGTTATATGATGGGTTTTAAAACCCAGAACTTATTCTATAATCCTCTATTGATTAGTTGAACAAAATACACCTGCTCACATGCACAAAAACCTACATTAGTTAGTTGTTTTTTTCTTTTGGTTTGAGCTCCACTTCATCTTTTCCCCTCTTTCAATATCCAAATTAATTTGATTATGCCTGAAATTTCCCCATATCGCTATTAAATTGGACATTAAGGGTATGTCTACAATACAGAGAATATCAAATCTGCCGCTGTTGATCTTCCAGGGTTTGAATTAGTGGGTCTAGTGAAGACATGTTAATTTAAACAGAAAGGGGCACTCTAGTCAATGCCAGTAGTCCTGTTTCCACAAGGAGTAAGGGAAGTTGAAGGGAGAGAGTGCTCCCTTTGACTTCCTGCAGTGTGGCCTGTGCCAAAAGTTGAGTTAACGTACTTTGAATTAAGCTGTGCAATTAATGTAGCTGAAGTTGCATATATTAATTTGACCTTATCCCACGGTGTAGACATATCCTCAGGTATTAAATTGAATTAAACTGAAGCTGAATATAGAAATGTTAACTTTATATGGAATTAGTAAATGGACAAAACATGGTTAACTTTCAACTATATCGATACCAAATATGTTTTGGTACCAACAGAGTCATGCAGAATGGATTTCTTCAGCTTTCAGTAATATCACAGAAATGTAAGTAATATCACAGACATGTAAGTAAGTAGATTTAGTAGTTTTCCCCTAGAAAGGTGATTAATGTGCATATCAGTATTCAAAGTTTCTGATACTACTTTCAAACATGCTTGGGAGCATACACAATGTGACAAAATCCAAGTTCCCCCATAGTATGGAGTTTATAAACATGCCCAAGAGGTAAGTGTAGGTTACTTTGTGAAAAGCCTATATGGCAGTTTTTGACAGGAATGAATATTGTTCAATATGTTCCTATGCTGCAGATTGGGAAAACTTTCAGTAGTGTTTAGTGAGAGGCTGTAAAATTATCTGTTTCATAAGAACCTGAGAGAGGGTCTCATTTTAACACCTACCACTTCTAGGAGTTTTTCCCACTACCCCTAACATCCTGAAATAAACTCTTGAGGTACATTCAGAGAAGCCAACAAATACCAGATATTTAGTTTCCATTGCACGAAGCTGTGTCTATAGCTTCACACCAGCTATAGACTGATCAACAAGAGACAATTGTCTTACTATGTATTTAGTTTGTGCTTTGTGTTTTGAGGATTGAAACAGTGAGAAAAAATCAAGTGAAATAACCTACTAGAGCAACGTAAAATATTTTCTTTAAAAGGGGCTCTTGTTCTTACCTGGTAAACTCACCTTTACACTCCACCAGTCCTTGTGCAGCCTCTATGCAGAGCTGGTCCTCCTGGGCTAAGCTAAAACAGCATGATGGTTGCTGTATTTTACATCAGCTGTAACATGCCATAAGGGACCAAAATACCACCTGAATCCTGTTATGTCAGCAGCAAAAACACAAGTGACATAAGAACCACTCTTTGCTACTGGCTCTTTGTGATTGATTGTATCAGAATAGCACAATATTCTGCTAAAATTATTTGCACTAAAAATTACAAGACTGAGGGGTGTATAATTGGAAACAGGCTGGGATTGTAGTTGGAATATGACTGTTCCAAAAAGTTATGCAAAAACCTGGCGAGATTACTTGGGCCAGGTCCGTATTCTGTATTACTACCTCAGTGTGTTGAGCCTCACTGGGCATGCATTATGGTAGACTAGATGACATGCACCCCTGCTTAGCCACATGAAAATAAATGGCTCACTCTTGGATACAGGAAAATAAGCAGACTACTCTTATGTGAAAATATTTGAAACTTGTGTGAACAGCCAGAGACACTGGAGATGGGAATGTTCCCCTGGACATAGTTTTTAATGGTTCTGACTGGTCCCCAATAATTGAGAAATCCTGGCAATAAATATTTTGCACTTTTCTCCGTGAAACCATAGGTGTTGGGTGCTTCATAGCTAAATATGAGTAGGTAATTCTGCTAAAATATATTTCCACTAATAAATGAGCTCTAAAGTGCAGACAGGTAAGTAGCATATAACTATGATGATCCTCCGCATGGTGTACAAGCTGCATTTCTATCAGCTACTGAAGCACCACTGTGGGCTGGTTTATGCATCTGCTAACATTAGTAGCAGCATAGTGGGGGAGAGCGATTTCTGTTGAGCTATTACTCTGGATTCCTTGCGCCACACCAGCAGATGAGTAGAGCCCTGTGTGGATACAAAATTTGCATCTGCATCTGCAAAAATGATCGACAGATATGGATACCTGTGGATATAAAGCAGAAATCCACAAATTTGCAGGGCTTTTGATAAAAAATGTGTATCCCAACATAAAAAATAATGGGATCTAAAACAGATGTTACCACTCAAGAAAGAGATCTTGGAATCATTATCGATAGTTCCCTGAAAACATCTGCTCAATGTGCAGTGGAATTCAAAAAACTAACAGAATATTGGGAATCATTAGGAAAGGACTATATAAGACAAAAAATGCCATACTGCCTCTATTTTAAAGTCATGGTATGCCCACATCTTGAATACTGTCTGCAGATTTGGTCACCCTATCTAAAAAAAGATATATTGGATTTGGAAAAGGTACAGAAAAGGCAATAGAAATGATTAGGGGTAAGGAACAGCTTCTATATGAGGAGAGATTAACAAGACAGGGATTTTTCAGGTTGGCAAAGAAATGACTAAAGGACAGGAAAGGGGGAGATAGGTTAGAGTTCTAGAAAATCATGAATGGTTTGGAAAAATAGAATAATTTACTCCTTCACTAACATAACACTAGAATTAAATTAAATTTATAGGCAGTAGATTTAAAACAAATTATTTCTTCAGTCATTCTGTGGAACTTTTTGCCAGGAGTTGGTGGAAAGGCCTCAACTGCAACAGGGTTCCAGTGAAGACAAAATAAGTTCAAGGAGGCTAGGTCCATCAATGACTACTAGCCAAATGGGCACAAATAGTGTCCCTAGTTTCTGTATGCCAAAAGCTGAGAGTGGGCAACAGAGTCACATGATGAATGCCTCTTCTGTTGATGCCTTCTGAAACACCAGGCATTGGCTACTGTTGGAAACAGGATATGGGGCTAGATGGACCTAGTATGGCAATTCTGATCTTATAAAGAGCCCAAATGTATCTGCCCTGTGATATAAACCCAATTCCAGAGCTGAGAGTGCACCCGGGAGACCTGATAGTCAGGCACGCATTCGTTTGCTCACTCACTTTCTCACTAGTTGCAGAGAGAGCAAGACTAAATTTGTAAGGCTAATCAGTGTCCCTTAAGTGACTTGCCACAAGATATCAGAATGTTAATTATAGAGCTGAGTGGGTCTAATATTTATTTAATTTTTCTTTCTTTTATGTAGACAGCTGACAGGAGCACTATATCTAAGTTATCAGCCCCAAAAATTAGAGTTCCGGGGCCTTAGTAGCCCTAGAAAGAGGTGATATGTGCATGTGGGAAGAGCAAATGGAATTGGTCATCCCCCCATTTGCTGCTTGGCTTGTACTGCGCATGCTCAGTAACACTGCTGACGCTGCTGTCCTCATCTGCCACCCTATGCTTTCACTCTTTTCTCCCCCACCATCAGGGCATGCACAAGTCCCTCCCGCCTCTTTGCCAAAATCTGAAATGGCACCCCTGCTTCTCCCCTCCCTTCTTTACAGACCTGGAAGAAGAGAGAAAAATTCTCCTAGGGATAAAATCACACACAGGTCAATGGCAGAGCTCAGGGACAGGGGAGGGAATTCAAGTCTTATGACTCTCAGCAACTGATAGGCCACACTGCTTCCTTCTGCCCTGACTCAGTTTGTCATCTGGACTGTTTGCATACTGGACTAGGGAGATGTTGGTGAATTACTTACTTATGGTAGTACCAGCTTGTGCGAAGTGTCTCCAAGAAGGAATGATCCTTAACCCCCATGGAACTTGCAGTGTAAGGACAGATAATCAGGTTAAAGGAGGTTAGGGGAAGAGGAACAAGACCCAGATTTTTTTTATACTACATGTTGGACTTCCCTGGTCCAGCACCCTCGGGACCAGACTGTGGGATTTTACTGGGCCTCCAGGCTCTCAGGACTCCTGGCTACTAGCTTTCCACATCCACACCAGATCACAGATATTTTCAGACCAGAGAGTTGCTGTTAATAGAGCCGTGATGGGGTAAGGTCACAGAAAATCCCTGGGGGTTCTTTTAAGAATGCTGACAAAGCCATTGACACTTGCCTTGTTCTCTGGGGTTTCTCACCACCCTGTCCTGCTGGGCCAACACACTAGATTGGCCAGTTTTTCTGGAAAATCAGCCGCTTTTCTGGAAAAACTTGCCAGCTGTCTACACTGGCTGCTTGAATTTCCGCAAAAGCACTGACTTCCTACTGTAAGAAATCAGTGCTTTTCGTGGAAATACTATGTTGCTCCCGTTTGGGCAAAAGTCTCTTTTGTGCAAAACTTTTGCACAAAAGGGCCAGTGTAGACAGCTCAGATTTGTTTTGCGCAAAAAGCCTCGATCGCGAAAATGGCAATCGGGGCTTTTTTTGCGGAAAAGCGTGTCTAGATTGGCACGGATGCTTTTCCGCAAAAAGTGCTTTTGCGGAAAAGCATCCGTGCCAATCTAGACGCTCTTTTCCAAAAATGCTTTTAATGGAAACCTTTTCCGTTAAAAGCATTTCCGGAAAATCATGCCAGTCTAGGCGTAGCCCTGGTCTGATTCCAGCCAAGGCACAGAGCAGAGATCTCTGCCTTGCCCCTCCCACACATCGGATGTACCCACTGATTGCTCCCCCAGATAATTATTTACACTGGGCTTGATAGTAAACAAAAGTGATTTTTTTAAGTGCAAGCAGAAGGATTTATGAGGTTATAATTGAAAGCAGGCAAAGAGGATTACAACTTTAAAATAACAGAAAATGCTTAGCTAATTCTACACTCCAGTCTCAGCACAAACTTATTACAAACTCACCCTAAAACTGTTATTGTTCCAGCTAAGCCTTCAAACCAGAGAAGTCTCCTTTTTCCTGGGGTCTTTGGCTGGCATGGCATACCTAAGAGGATAACCAAAGACAAAAACTGCTAGCTTCCCATTGCTTTATAGATTCCATCTTTGGGTGGGAATTTTGTTTCTACATTCCACCTTTACATGGAAAAATCACAGCTGATCAGGCCCTACCAGTGTGTGCATGTCTTGGGGGAGTGGAAATTACATGGCTTCCTATAGTACCAACTACTGCTAAGACTTAAAGTACAAAAGAGGCTGCTTGCAGCTGACCAGACCTTGAGGGAAACACCCTTGATGGCTTGCCTTTGCACTTTTAAAACCATTCCATACTCCATATATCTAACTTTACACCCAAACATGATACATTTACCAGAATAAGATATACAGACCCAGAGGATTATACTATTACAATTGATAGGTTGCTTACCTGAGGTCATTTGTCCCAAGCATCTTTGAATTATGCATATTTGTGTCCATAAGTCCATTTAATTAAGCATCTAGATTGGCATGATTTTCCAGAAATGGTTTTACCGGAAAAGTTTTCCGTTAAAAGCATTTTTGGAACAGAGCGTCTAGATTGGCACGGATGCTTTTCTGCAAAAACACTTTTTGTGGAAGAGTGTCCGTGCCAATCTAGACGCGCTTTTCCACAAAAAATCCCCGATCGCCATTTTCATGATCGGGGCTTTTTTGTGGAAAACAAATCTGAGCTGTCTACTCCGGCCCTTTTGCGCAAAAGTTTTACACAAAAGGGGCTTTTGCCTGAACGGGAGCAGAATAGTATTTCTGCAAGAAGCACTGATTTCTTACAGTAGGAAGTCCGTGCTTTTGCGGAAATTCAAGCGGCCAGTGTAGACAGCTGGCAAGTTTTTCCGGAAAAGCGGCTGGTTTTCCAGAAAAACTGGCCAGTCTAGACACAGCCTGCGTCTAGGGGGTTTGGCACAAGAAGTTCAACCTGTATTTGATTTGCTACCATTGTAGACGGGGCAGATGACCGTTTTGCGGGGCTTTCTGAAGTGCAGGGCCCGGGACGGCCGCCCCGTTCGCCCTGCCCTATATCTGCCCCTGATTGTAGACAACTTAGCAAAAGTGGATCTTTAAGAGGAATTTAAATACCTACTGTATGGTGAGTACCCAC
Organism: Pelodiscus sinensis; assembly: GCF_049634645.1. Classification (NCBI taxonomy): domain Eukaryota; kingdom Metazoa; phylum Chordata; order Testudines; family Trionychidae; genus Pelodiscus; species Pelodiscus sinensis. The sequence goes on from NC_134718.1 coordinate 43,108,963, forward strand.
GATGAGACACAAAAAAGTGAAATTGAATAAATTATAGTGAGTTCAACAGTGTGCAAAATGATTACGACAGTGGTCCCCAATGCGGTGCCTGTGGGTGCCGCAGTGCCTTGTGGGTGCCATGGCACCCGCCAAGCCATTTCTGTGCTCCCGCTGAGTGATTGGGGCCAGCCCCGCCCCATGTCATGTGGTGCATGGGCTGGGCCTGGGCGCACGGCATATGGGTGGTGCCGGCCCCTGGGCACATGGCGTATGAGCATCACCGTCCCGGGCATGTGGCACAGGAGCGGTGCCGGCCCCAGGAGTGCAGCACATGGGTGGCACCGGCACTGGGCACGCAGCGTATGGGTGGCCCTGCCTCTGGGCGCGTGTGTGGCCCTGCCCCTGGGCGCATGTGCAAGCCCCGCCCCCGGGTGCCCAGTGCATAAGTGGCCCTGCCTCTGGGCGCCTGGCAGCCCCAAAAGTTTGGGGACCACTGTATTAAGGAAATGTCTGTGACCAAATTAATATGAAAGTAAAACTGCCGCAGCAAGGTGGCACTATAGCTGATCATACTTCTAATAGAGGACACTAGTGTCTTTGTGTTTAGACATACTCTGGAAATTATTGGAGGACAGAAGATGCTTTTGAAGCTTATCAAAGCTTCTAAACTCTGCACAGAAGATAACTGACTTCTGGAGGGGCACAAGCATCACATGATAGATTAAGGAAATTTAATCAACATGGAGAATGCAGAACACTGTAGATCAGTGGTGGGCAACCTGCAGCCCGGGGGCCACATGAGGCCCATTGGGGTTCTATATGTGGCCTGTTAGACATTGTATTTACTGTTACCCACGTGCAAGGTTGCCAGCTGCCACTGGTTTATGCCTGCAAGTTTTTTCTACCCTTATTACTAAAGTGACATGGTCCTACAGCAAGGGCACATGAAGTGAGGTGCATGCTGACTGCAAACATTGACTGTGAGAGCCATGTGCGCCTCTTCATCCAATCAAAGTGCTGCTACAGTTCAATGGGCACACGCTGCAAGCACTTGCTACACAAGCACAGTGAGCAAAACTACCCTTTCCTGGGAGACCATCTTGGTTATGACAATCTTGCAGTCCACAGAGATGAAGGAAGGCCTAGGCCACTCATGCAGCCCACTCATGAACCGAGGTTGCCCATTGCTGGTGGAGGCAGCAAAGATCAAGTAGGAAATTGTTAGTGTTAACACGCATAGTGGTTGGATGTTAACAGGACACTAACGTGTTCCTTTACATCAGGTTTCTCCTACACACCCTTTAAATGGCTCGTTAATTATTTTTTTTTACTTTCTTAATCTATGTTGATATTACAGGTCTTTTGGCTGTTGGCCTGAGCGCAACAAACACAGAATTGTTTAGGTGTAGCCATTCCACTCCCATTTCTTTGTGCAAACAAATGCCTGCACTGCTTTTTCAGTTTCTGCTCTGCTTACTTTATGTCCATAGTAAATAGCCAGCTGGTAGACACAGGGAGGGACTGTCACTGTTTTGTATCTTGTATAGATCTTAAATGGAAATGCCTCTTACACATGCAAGCTGAGCATACATAGCCAGGCTGAAACCATCCCTTCCTGACACTTGTCAGGAACATGAACATGATTGTCTCTTCCCCCTTGTACTGACCCTACAGGTTCAGAAATCAGCAGACTAGACCAAAAAAAGTCATGAGATTTTTTTAGTTTCTTGTTTGAAATTTGTGCTTTCCTTGCCTCTTCTCCACCGTGCCTGTGACAATTAATGTTGCCAACTCTGCCAATTGAATACAGAAACATGATTCTAGCTCCTAGCTGCAGAAGCTCTTGCTGGCTGCCAGATGATGCAGAGATTCCAGCTTTTGCCACACATTCAAATGAATTCTCCCCACCCCCTCCCAATTTCCCATGTGGTGAGGTCAGTTCTGGGGCCTCACCCCTTTTCCTCTCCACTCTGTACCTGCTGCTCCCCCCTCCCCTTTCCCAGCCAGCCACCAGTCCCAGACCCAACGCCTTGTCCTGATCTACTTCCCTGGCCCAAATCCTGCCCTCTCTGTATTTGGATCAGCAGGAGTGAGTCACTGACAGCACAAGTGAAAGTGCCTTCCTCCTCTGTTCTGGTGCCAGGATCCAGAGGGGCCCGTGGCAACCCAGAAATACAACTGCAGAGAAAGTCCTGCTCAACTCTGGGCTGCGGCGTGCACACTGTGGATAAGATCTTCAGAGATGATAACTGGTAAAGGGAGTGCAAACTGCAGTTTTCCAAAATAATTCAGCATCCAAGAAGCAAGAGTTAAGGCATACTGCCAGGGCCTTCTCTTTTCTCTGGGATATTTGTGTTAAAGGCCTTCCCATAACTTCATAATACTGTGTCTCATTCCATCAATTACAGAAAGGTATATGAATGGTCTGCCTCAAATCATACGCATTTAGGAAATTCTAAGATGTGGCCAAAACTGGGTTCAGAAACTAACTAATCCTTCCTATTGTATTTATTGCTGCAAACCAGGCTGTAGGCATAAAAGCAAATAGTTTCCTACACGTCAGGCTCAAAACTGACTTAAATGTTTGGCGTCAGTACTCAAACAAAGGCCACTGTGGGCTCGGGAAGCTTCCTCAGCAATGATTTGAACTGCAAAGTCTGAAGTTAATTCTCGATGCAATTTATGCCTGAAGATGATGGAATTGGCAAAGTTTTGGCAGTTTAATTTTCATTGTATCAAAATGCTGTGTATTCATTTTCAATTTTTTAAAAATCTTTACTGCTCAATAATCCTTTTATAGCTGAAAACGAAACAATTTTACTGCCAAACTTGTCTGTTAGTGCCACTTAATTTTGTTGCTATTTTTCTGTGATTGTATGTACAAAGGAAAGCCAATGTATTTAATCCCTTATGAAATGGGAATGTAGATTTGCTATGGATTATTAATTTATAGCCAAAGATGCAAGTGAGTTCTTCTGGACAACACACACAGTAGATATTGGCTATATATGCAAATATTTATGTAACTATATGCAAATAGCTTCTTTCACACTGACGGGCATGAATACAAAGATTAAGGCAAGACTACATAACATGCAGGCCCCATTTATGTCAGTTCTGCTGATATTAATAAAATGCACTATTTATCTGATTTCCACCCATATGACAGAAGTTTTAATGAGCAATAACAGTCCAGGAATTTAACTACTAAAACACACATCAACAGACGACCATTATATTGACTATTTTTTTTGTTTTGGCTTAACAAATCAAACAAAAATTGCCAATACAATATTTACTGAAACACAAGTACACTAATGTGAAGTTAAAGGCACTGAGGGGAGACATGGCCTGGCTAGAAAAGGAACCCAGGAATCCTGCTTCCCAGAATCCCTTCCTTTCCCCTGCCCACCCCACCAAGCACCAGCTCCCACAGTCCTCACAGAGCAGAGACTGGAACCCCCAAATCTAACCAACAGACCCACTGCCCACCTACAGGAAAGGAAAGAAGCCAGAAGTTTTAATGCTCAGTTCCCTGCTCTAACCCAATTCACCCGCCCCTCTCCTAGAGCCAGGCACCCTCCCTCCCTCCTGCTTCAACCCAATGTCCTTTCCCTTCCCTCCCCCAGATACCAGGTACCCCCCAGGCCCCTCTGCTCTAACCCGATGTACCCGCCCCTCCCCCAGAACCAGGCACCCCAAACCCCCCCGCTCCAACCTATGCCCTTCCCCTCCCCTAGAGCTAGGTACAACTCCCCCAGCCCCCTGCTTTAATGCCCTTCCCCTCTCCCAGAGCTAGGCATCCCGAGCCTCCCTGCTTTAACCCAATGCCCCACCCCTCCCTCAGAGCCAGGCAACCTCAGCCCCCCTGCTATAACCCAATGCCTTTTCCCTCCTGCAGCACCAGGGACATAAATCTTGCGAGGCGGAGGGTAACGCCCAGGGTCTCACCGGAACCATGTGCTTTTCCCTCCAGGCACTGGGCCCTGTGTGCAGAGCGGCTGTGAATGGTTCGGGTGCGCAGCTCTGAACGTTCCATTGATGGCACATGCCGCTGCCCCCTCCCCAATTCCCTTTGCAGGGCAAAAAATCCCGGACATGTTTTGCCTTTTAAAAAACCTGTCCAGATGACAATTTAACATGTGAAAACAGGGACATGTCTGGGAAAAATTGGATGTATGGTAACCCTACCCAAGCCCCAGCACAGACCTTTCTCACCGCAGCCTCGCTGCCTGGCTCCACTCCTGCCTTGCCATGTCTCTCGCTGCCGAGTTCTGCCCCTGCCTTGCCACGTGCCTCACTGCCCGACTCCCCCACTGCCTCTAGCCACTCCCGGCAGCTCCTGCGCACGCGTCAATGTGGCCTAGCTTAGTGCAGCACCATATGGCTCTGCTTGAGGGGAGGCGCTGCCATTGTGGCTGATGCAGCAGGTGTGCTTTGCCTCTGCCTCTTGCTGTGCCCCCTCCCACCGGCCGGCAGCTCCTGTGCATGTGGCCTGGCTCAATACAGCACCATGTGGCTCAGCTCGCGGGGAGGCACTGCCGCTGGAGCCCACAGCAACGAGGCAGGCTAGTGGCCCAGGCAGCGGCTCAAGGCGCCTCAGGCTGCACACAAATAGGCCGCATGCAGCCCACAGGCCATGTGTTGAGTAGCCCTGATTTACACCATCTCCTACTGAGATGGATGAGGACCTGGCACCTCTCCCACTCATAGTAGCCAGACATTTGGTGTGCAGATCTGACAGGGCACTGTCAGGTCCCCTTTTTGACTGGGAAACCAGGCACGTGCCTGCCATCTTAGCTGGAGTTGTCTCCTACCAGTGTTTTGGGGGTGCTGCTCCCAGGCGTGGCTCTCGGTAAGTGGCTCCTGACCCAGCGTGGAAGGTGAGAAGAGAAAAGAAGCAAGCAGCAGTGGGGAGGAGAAAAGAGGGGTGAATGGGACAGGGCTTTGGGAAAGAGATAGGACAGGGATGAGGCCTTGAGAAAAGAGGGGGGACAGGGAGATACTGCCATGCCTATTGGAGTGTCCAGTGTTTAAATATTACCAGATTGGCAACCATATACACATAGCATGTAAGATCGCCTACTAGTTAGAAATGTGGAATACTTACACACAAAGCCAGTGTCTAGACTGGCAAGTTTTTTCCGCAAAATCATCTGCTTTTGCGGAAAAACTTGCCAGCTGTCTACACTGGCTGCTTGAATTTCTGCAAAAGCACTGACGATCTCATGTAAGATTGTCAGTGCTTTTGCGGAAATACTATGCTGCTCCCATTTGGGCAAAAGTCTTTTTCCGAAAAACTTTTGCGCAAAAGGGCCAGTGTAGACAGCAGAGATTTGTTTTCCGCAAAAAAGCCCCAATCGCAAAAATGGCGATCAGGGCTTTTCTGAGGAAAAGCGCGTCTAGATTGGCCACGGACACTTTTCCGCAAAAAGTGCTTTTGCAGAAAAGCGTCCTGCCAATCTAGATGCGCTTTTCCGAAAATGCTTTTAACGGAAAACTTTTCCATTAAAAGCATTTCCGGAAAATCATGTCAGTGTAGACGTAGCCAAAGGGATGAGATTCTCCATTTAACTCAATGGCAAAACTCACATTGACTATATGAGTCATCTGGATTTCACCTGGAATGTCAGCCCAGCTTTTCACCTTAGTATCTGACTTCTCAGTTGCTTTAGATTGTTAGACTTTTAAGCCTAGTATTGTTACTTTTATTTACAGTCATGAAACAGTTTATCTAAACTCATTCTATTTAGGGGCCACCTAACTCACTGCTCTTTGATCACTGCTCTACTTTATTAACCACGTGTAAGACTTTAGTAAATTAACAATTTACTGAAGGGATGAGTGTGCACAGCCCACTGGGATGGCAGACACTTTACATGATTCAGTTACTTATGGGACTGCCCCTGCCTCTCTAAATTCCAAGAAAAGAGAATTAGGAGCACGTTATACATATTGTAAAAGACACAAACAAGGTGGTTTAAAAATGAAGAGATTGGGAGAAGAGCCATAAAAGTTGGAGAGAAATTCTACATGAGAGAGAGAGAGAGAATTGTACAGAATTCATGCATTTTCTCCCCTCCTTTGTATATCCAGGCTGGAGCTGGAACAAGATAGGAATTGGGCATTCCAGAAGTTTTAAAATAACAGAAACAAAGCAAGATATTTCCGTTTTCTAGATCTTTGTTGTGCAGAAGGGAACAATGTACTTTGAAACCTATATAAACCCTTCTGAATTAATGGGACTAATGAGGCTTAATGTCTTCTCTCATAGCTTTTATAATTAACTGCTTATGCTGCTTCAGTAAGCAAATGTACCGATAATTGACTATGTTAGAAGTAGTAATGTATGCTAGTGATTTGCTGGAGAAAACCCTGAATGACATAGGAAACCACAGGAAGGACTTAAGATGCAAAAGAAAGCATGCACTGTCTGAGGTAATGTAGATAGGACATGTTAATACACAAACTGCAGAAAATATATAAAAAGGAGAACACACATTTCAGAACTAGAAGTACTAGAACATTTAGGGCATGTCTACACTACAGAGAAGATCGACCTTCTGGAGGTCAATCTTCTAGCATTCAATTTAGTGGGTCTAGTGTAGAACCCCTAAATTGAACTCTGAGGGCAGCCCCTGCCGGCATCCATTACTCCTCATTCTGTGTAGAGTAAGGGAAGCTGGTGGGATCATGTGCTCCCATTGGCCTCCCACAGTGTGGATGCCATGGTGGCTCAGCTCAGAGTAAGCCAAAATCAGCTATGTATTTACATAGCTGGATGGCATCTCTTCAGCCGACTTCCATGAGCTAGTAGAGACCAGACCTTAGAGTCAGGAACAAACATTCAGGAAGAGAATTTTCCTGACTCTACTGCTGTAAAAGGAAAGCACTGTCCCACCACTCAGAAGTAATTTTTGGTCAGGTCCAAACATTGTCTTTTAATATAAAGAGCTCACCCTGCTGATTCTAAGATGCAAACTTTCTTAATGCTTAGTCAGCAGTTTAGAAACGTTTTTGTGCTGAAAAAGTCCCACTGCACTCACACCACTCAGAAGATGACTTTTTGTAGGTGGCAGTGATACAATTTTCAGCAGTCTTTTTACAGGATGAAAGAGACATTGTATGCACTAAGTAAACAACTGGCCAAAACCACTAGAGTCTGCAAATAACCCACTTTTTGTTAGTTACAGTGAGGAACTATAAACTGATTTTGATGAAGTGGTAAAGCTATATACCCATTATATAACTCAATAAAGCTGTGTCTAATTAATTGTTGCATTAAAGGTCACAGAAAGATAATCTTCAGTGAAGCTAAAATGTCTTGAAAGATGAGCAGGAAAAGGATATGTCAAATCCTATAAATTGATCAGACTGTTTGTCTGTGACGTGACAAAAATGCCTCATACTATATCCCCATCCCAGGAAGCTGGGATCCAAAGTATAGTGTAAAGCAGCCCTGGCAAAATACAGCCTATGGGCCAGTTTCAGCCCACGAAGCCACTACATTTGGCATGCCCCATGTGCCAGCTGCCAGGATTCCTTTCTGTTTCAAAACTGGAGGGAAGCGGGGAGGTTTCAGAAGCCGCCCCGCCCCACCCCCAGCACCATCCCATTGGCCAGTTTCTGGGCAGAAACCAGCCAATAGGAGCTGTTTATTTGAATAACAGGCAGCCAAGAAGACTACCCCCTGTTATGGTCATGACGGATGGCCAGCAGCCTGGGGACCAAGGGGTTAAACTACCTAACCAGGTAGCAGTCAGCCAATAGAAATGCAGATGATAGGGATTTCAAATGGAGACAGGAATTTTTTGGTTTTCCCTCCTTTGTCTCTGAGCCAGTTTGCTCTAGATACTGAGGGAGACAGAAGACATGTCTCTCTCCAAGGAAAAGTGTGTAATGTGTAAGTAGGGTAACGTTTTATTGTTGTCTGTTGTGGGACTTTGGATCTAATGTCTGTGCTGTTAGAAATGGGTTTTCCTTGCTTTTGTGACTAAGTTTTGGCCCATGGGAGTTCCCATGAGTATATTAATTGGTGACTTTTCCCATCTAATCATTATGCTTGCAACAGGAGTATTGTTTTGATAATAAAAGTGCTTTCTTTTTTTTTTTTATTAACCTGGTATAGGTTCAGGTCTGTGTCCTGCAAAATCTGTCTGGGATCTGCATGCCTCTGACTGCAACACAGACTGCAATTTGTATTTTGTCTTTTCTCTTTCAAGCTCTTTGGGGAAAAGAGCTTGGGGTGCCCTGGGGTTGGTTTCAAGTGTCTACCCCTGTTTGTGGGTTCAAAAGCACTTGATGGTGGCAGCAGATTTTTATCCCCAAAGTCTAGGTTTTTAGGATTTTGGGGAGCAGTTTTATACCAAAGCCTGGAAAGATACGATTTTTGGGGTACTTTTGCAGGTCCCCACTTCTGCATCCATCATACCAGAGTGGGAAATCAGTCTTGACCCCCCCCTCCCCGCCTCCCCGCTCCTCTTGGCTTAGTTATTCACTGACACACATGGCCAGGCAATCAAGCAGGCTGACTGGGAAATGTTTTAAGCACTGCAAGCCTTAGCTCTGCAAGCAGGCAGGCTGGTTTGGCTCTGGCTGTTACATCTCCTGGACACAGCCTGCCTCTGGCACCCCAGCCCCTCCCTGCCCCAACCTTCTGTGCGCCCACTCAACATACCCAAACCTTCTGTCCCCCTCTTGCACTCATAACCTCTCCCAGATCTGGCACCCCAATCTCCTGCCCCAGATCACAATCCCCTTCTAGCCTAGGTCACATCCCAAACCCCTGCACTCCAGTCTCCTGCCCTACGTCACAACCGCTTGCTTCACACAAAGTCCCTCCCAAACTCCAGTCTCCCTCCTGCACCCCAGTCCCTTACCCCAAGCTCCCTTCTGCACCCAACCTTCAGCCCAGACCCCACATCTCCTCCATTAGTATCATGGAAGAGTGCAGCCCTTGACCACTTTCCAAAATCTTAGCGTGGCCCCTCATAAAAAATTATTGCCCACCCCTAGTGTAGCGCATGATGGACTGTGTAAAAAATGAGGGGAAATCACTCCTTCAGTGAAGTCTTTTGCAAATTGTTTTCTGAGACCTCATAACGGCCTCGTGGCAGAAAATTGAATTTTGTTTGCTGTTCATAAAGCAGCTGAAGCTCATATCTACTGCATCTGCATCTGCTTTAAAGTGAGCCAATAATACCGGCTGAGAGATTTTAAGGAACAATGCTAAACTGTTTGTGGGTTCTCCTTTTTAAATGAGGCGTGCGCTTAGATGGGTTGCCATGGTCTTTCCACTGAAACCAAGAGGAAAGACTGGAGCAAGACAAGACTACAGCATTTTTTCTTTGATCTTTTAAATGTTCGTAGTCAATCCCCAAACTAGAATTTAGAAGTGTAGTGACAGTAGCTTTCTATCTTGCTACTGAAACTGTTTTTGCTGGCATATGTGGCCTCTAATAATTAATATTTATATTATAAGCAGTAGATACCATCTCTGAGCAATCCTGAGATGTCCATGCTTTTAAGCAGATGCAGTTGTGTATTCCACTTAGGTGCACCCAGATCTCCAGAACCAGAGAATATTGTGCAGAAGGCAGCATTTGCACCTTGTGGCTATAGCCTCTCTCTGGCCATAAGGCAGCACCAATCCCCTTGTAGTTGCTTCTTACTGCCCATGGCTGCAGTTGGAGCGCTGAGGCTCTTAATTTCATAATTCTTATTCATTGGGTTAGTGTTAGTTAACTTAGTTAATTTTTTTTCTCTACTGAGGGCATCAGCAGGGTTCAAATACTGTTCATCATGAGGGTAGTGGAAATCCCCAACAATGAACCGCACAGGAGATACTCGCCAGCACTAATTGTTACAACACGAATGGCCTATTGAGCAGTGCTGAGCATTCTTTGCCTGTCTGGCTTGAGCTCTTTCTTGGTCCAAGATTTTACCAGGACTATGGCACCCACCGCTTTGCTGACACTGTCTGGATGGACTGCTGAACCTTGTGTCCTAAAACACCAATAGGGAACAGGCAAAGCCAACTGTGAAAGCAGGAAGGAGTTAATATATTTTAACAAAAGAGGAGCTAGGTATAATTTGATCCACCTGCCTGGTAAATAATGCAAATCATAGACTTGCAGAAGACTTGGGTTCACTGCTGCCCTGAGCACTTTTGCACCTTGGTCTGACAAACGATGGAAGCTGTGGCTGAAGTAGGCTTAATTTTCAAGATGTGGGAAGTGGTTATCAGCATATAGTGGATGAGAAAGAGAATACTGCAGGCTTGGTCTCCCTCACATCTGTAAGTTTGTTCAACTACTGCGAGGGTGGTGGAGGAGGAGGCCTATGCAGGGACATATAACCACATAGTGATAGGTGAGTATAAAAGTCCAACAATCTCTGCTCTGGGAATGTGAGAGACTCCCTCATTCAGCTAGTCTTGGATTCAGAAAAGGGGAAATGCATTTTAACAGCTTGAAACTCGGTAATCTGGACTTCCCTAGTCTGGCATCATTGGGGTCACCAATGTGAACAGATAACAGGGCAGCAGTCTCCCCCACTTCTTGCTTATCCCCTAGCCCTTCCATTGGGGAATTGACTGGGTAGAGATCCCGTGTCCACTCCCCTGCTGCGCATTTAGAGCAGGACACTTGACCTTTTACTTCTCTGCCTCCTATTTGCCTCCTGCTCTTGCCACTTTGCACACACACACAGCCCAGTCCATGGCAACAAGCCAGCACCTCTCCTCACCTTTCCTGTGCTTTCATACTTTCACTCCATTTAGAATCAGATCAATATCAAATCCAGTGAGAGCAAGACCAAACTTCTCCCTGCCCTGTCACTGAAAATGGGAAACACCCCCCCACTTTCAGCCATCTCTCTGATCATGTTATCCCTCCCCTCCCCGTTTTTAACTCTCTATGTTCCATGCTAAGAAAGCTTCCTGCAGGAAACAGGACAGTCTGAGCTTGAGGATGAAGAGGTGGAGAACTGCAGTGATTGCAGTGGGGCTGAGCTCCTTGCCCCAGGGACATCTCTGGCAAGGGAATAAACGGGGGGGACTTTCCTCCAGAGGTTGGTCTTGCGACTGGCCTGTAGCTAGTCAATGCCTCGGTGCTGCTGGGTGGGACCATGTCCAGTCTCCTGTCTGGGCTGAGACAAGTGCTGAAAGGGTGGCGTGGGGAACAAGTAGTGCAGTAACAAAGAGCAAAAGCGAAAGGAGGATTCCAAGCTCCAGTATAAGTGGAATTTGGAAAGTAGGTAGTTGGAGCCAGGAGGAAGAGCAGAATTGATTGTGCATGTCCTGGGACAGGCTGTCAGCTCCATGGGTACATGATACTTAGTACTTTATATGGGCAACTCACTATGAAAACATTAATTAATTCTTTGTTTCAATCCCGATAAAAAATTTGGCAATTATATCCAGAAAAATAATTGAGGGGACTAATTCCATAAACCAAGAAAAAAAAATATGAGATACCACTGATGGAGGTCTCACTGTCCCAAAGGGAATTTTACTGACAGCAGAATGAGCCATGCATAACTGAAACATAAACGTACAGAAAAATGTCTGAGCAGTGAAGCCAGCAAATTAGGTAGAAATAAATTCCTTGGAGTTGATCCAAAGCCCACTGAAGTAAATGGAAATGTTCTGTTTGACTCCAAGAAGCTTTGGAACTTCCCCCTGAAAACCAGTACAAACAGAAACCAGAGCCTGGACGTCCTCTACACAGTCTAGATCAGGGGTCTTCAACCTTTTTCTTTCTGAGGCCCCTCTAACATGCTATAAAAATTCCATAGCCCACTTGTGTCACAATAATTGTTTATGTTTCATACAAAAGCCAGGCCCGGCAGTAAGAGGTAGCAAGCAGGGCTATTGCTAAGGCCCCAAGAAGCTATGTTGTTCAAGCTTGATCTAGAGGCTGGGGTGTTGGGGCGGTGGGGCTTTGGCTTTTTGCCCCAGGCCTCAGTGAGTCAAATGGCAGCCCTACTTGACAGCCTCCCTGAAATCTTTCCATGCCCTCCCAAGGGTCCTCAGACCCCTAGTTGAGAATTACTAGTCTAGATGGTCCTTTCAGTGCAGGGGCTATGCCCCCTCACCCCCCCCCCCCATGAATTCTGAGAGGGATATTTGGGCAAATCCATAATGCAGCCACAATGAGAAGTGTTCCCTATAAGCTGTGTGTTTGAGTGGCAGCTCAGGAGAGATTCAAGTGCCACCCAGCTGATCAGTAGAGCCACAACTAGGTTCTTTGTTTCTATTGGTGGTGCCCATTTGCACATGCTGACGTGCACATAAAATTATTCTGCACATGTATGGAAAAAATTAGAGGGACCATTGACTATGACTATTCAGAACCTTAACTTATCTCTGTAGAGGACCTAGGCTAGGATCCTAAAAGGTATTTAAGTTCCTGACTCCTACTGAAACTCTCTGGCTGTGTCTACACTGGCGCAATCTTGCACCAAAGCAGCCGCTCTTGCACAAAAACTTGCTGCCTGGCTACACTGGCCGTGTGTTCTTGCACAAGTAAACTGACGTTCTACTGTATAAAATCAGGGCTTCTTGCACAAGAACTATGATGCTCCCGCTCAGGAATAAGCCCTCTTGCACAACTATTCTTGTGCAAGAGGCCAGTGTAGACAGGCAACATGAATTTATTGTGCGAGAAAGCCCTATGGTTACAATGGCCATAAGAACTTTCTTGCGCAAGAGAGCGTCTACACTGGCATGAATGCTCTTGTGCAAAAGCACATCTCTTGCGCAAAAGCACATGCCAGTGTAGATGCTCTTTTCTGGAAGAGTTTTTGCACAAGAACTCTTCCGCAAAAGAGTTCTTGTGCAAGAAGCTGCCAGTGTAGATGTAGCCTCATAGTACAACGAATATAAGAGGCGGCAAATTGTGGCCTTCCATCCTGTCTCTGAACACCTCTCAACAGAAAGCAATGGGTACATGGGTCACAAGAGTTACCTGAACTAATCTTGCTATTTGGTTCCTTTAAGCTTACTCTAGAAATTGAAAGGCCAAATTGATCTCCCAAAATAAATATGCCCTTGTGAGTATCCTCAGTCATAGACTGGCAGTGAACTATTGGGAAGGAATTTCTCTTGTACTCAGCTTTTTCCCTTTGTCCTCAGGAAGCTGGGCTGACAGTAAAGCAGGAAAGGAAGGATATTTATTATGCTTTAAAGGATAGTCATGATCTTTACAATTTGAGCATGACCATTCTATCAGACTACTCTCTTCCAGGGCAGTTATTTTTATCACCAGGGGCACCAATAGTCTCCGCAGACTCCTGGGGCATGGTGTGTATATTTGGATTTGAAGAGCCCAGGGCTTTGGCTACTACCACTGCTGCAGTAGTAACTGTGCCCTTTGAATCGCCGGGCCCCAAGGCAATTGCCTTTACCTGCTACCTCAGTCGGCAGGCCTGTCACTCACTTCGGAATCCATTTTAAACTTAGTACTAAATCAAATAATCTTCCATGCAGGCACCATTTCTTTCACTGATTTTGGAAAGTGCCTAGTCTATTTTGGCTGGTGAGTTGTAAATAAGTATTAATAAAGCTAATATTTTGGGTTAAAAACATAAAGAAGACTTCTCATCCAAGCTAGTTCAAGGTCAGAATGAGTCCCCCTGTGCAAAATATTTCAAGTCTTCATATTGTTTGCCTCCGTCTACAGTCTTTTCTCTAAAACAGTATTTTGCCACAGATACGGAAAAATGCCTTTCAAGAAGATCTCTCAGGCTTTGTCCTGGCTTCACATCATAGTCAGTGTCACCACATTTTTGCTGCTCGATATTATTATTTGTGTTACAGGAATGTGTAGAGGCCCCAGTATGCCAGATACTGCATATATGAGAGTCTCTCTCATTTGTTTGGATTGTAGTCTCTTCAGGACAGAGACTATGTAAGAAGAAATGGACAGTGAGGTGAAGTGATTTGCAAGATCACACTGCACATCAAGGCAGAGGCAGGGGGAGAACCCCAGGTCTCCACAGGAGGACTGGGCCTCTGGCCTACGTATCTGTTCCTAGCACAGCCAGCTTGTCTTTACAAAGGCCTTGCATGGTCTTTGTCTCTGCCTTTACTGTAGGGAAGATTTACTGGTGTGTGTGTGGTTTTAACACACTGCAATTTGGTCAGCTCTTGAATACTCTTCCTGGCAGGTGCTTCCTGTGAATGAGAAGAGCTGATATGGCTGTTATAGGCCCTCTGTATTGAGAGTGGAGGAAAATAATTACTAGATTTGTTGTTTGTGCATTTTTGGGATTGTGGCTTTACTTTTGTTACTAGTTTAAATTCTGTCTCTTTCACAGGATTATCATCATAACTTCCTCTATCTAAAAATAACAAATAGTCCTGTGGCACCATAGAGACTAACAAAAATATACAGTATCATCAGCATACATAGGTAAAACCCACTTCATGAAAGCTCACGATGCTCTATATTTTTGTTAGTCTCTACAGTGCCACGGGACTACTTGACATTTTTAAAGTTATAGACTAACATGGCTCTAAAAAACCACCTAAAAAGCTCTGTTTTTGAAGTAATTCCCAACAGAGAAAAATTACACTGCCACAATCTGTGATGCAGTATTTACTCTTACCTTGCTCTCTCTGTATACAACCCTACGTCTACACTGACCCCTTTTCCGAAAGGGGCATGCTAATTTTAAACTTCAGAATAGGGAAATCCGCGGGGGATTTAAATATCCCCCGCGGGATTTAAATAAAGATGTCCGCCGCTTTTTTCCGGCTTGTCGATAAGCCGGAAAAAAGCGTCTAGACTGGCCCGATCCTCCGGAATAAAGCCCTATTCCGGAGGATCTCTTATTCCTACTTCGAAGTAGGAATAAGAGATCCTCCGGAATAGGGCTTTATTCCGGAGGATCGGGCCAGTCTAGACGCTTTTTTCCGGCTTATCGACAAGCCGGAAAAAAGCGGCGGACATCTTTATTTAAATCCCGCGGGGGATATTTAAATCCCCCGCGGATTTTCCTATTCTGAATTTTAAAATTAGCATGCCCCTTTCGGAAAAGGGGCCAGTGTAGACGTAGCCAACCAGCAATGGGATTTTATTAAGTCCGTTTTTCTAAAGCCCTCACTACAATGTTTACCACACGTTAAATAGCAACATCTCAACAAAATCCCATACATTTAGGCCCCTTCTTAGAAACATCCAAACGGTTGCCATCTATAATATAATTGTTTTCAAATAAGAGTAAGCGTCAATATATATGTGAATGCTGTATAAACCATCTTGGATTGCAAATTGTATTGGTTTAGATAGGAGGAATGAATCAGAAATCCAAGCTCACAACAGTTGGGTTAACTCAGACAAGAGGAACCATTCATGAGGCCAAGCTCATAATAATTCTGAATATATTACTTAGTCTGGCACAGTTTCCAGAGGGATGATTAAAAATTAAACATTTATTTTTGAGTAAAGTATGAAATATGCAAACCCTTTTGTCTCTCTCAGGCACAGCATGTCACTCAGAGCTGTACTAGATGATCTGGATTACTGGTGAGAGACAAAAAGAGGATCTTTGGCCTCTTGCCTGAAAGCTATGGCAGAGTGAACCTTGATCCAAAAATGCAGTACAATATTGTTGCAGGCTCTCCAATGAGCTATCACTCTTCATTATTATCTTGCCAAATTCTGGGGTCAATATGATGCAGTTAGAGCTGGACTGCACACATGCACACAATTTCTCTGGTTCAAGTACTCCATTTAAGGGGTGATTGATCACAACATTCTTGGTTGTTATTAGCATGTTCTGATGAATTATGTTTAAAGGGTGCCACTGTGACTGACCCCTGTACTGTCTTTTTTCCTTTATTCTTATAAGAACATCTGGCTGGTTTGCTTCAGTCTTGCTGAAGCCTAAGCGGCTCTAATGAAGTCTTCTGTCATTTTTTTTGGCCCACAAGACAGAGTGCTGTCATCTCTTTGAAACACTAAGGACATGCTTGACTTACACTGAAAGAAAATCTTGATAGAAATTCAAATTTATATAATTTTTGGAACAATTTCACTATGTTGATCTTGTTTCAACTCCTAGAGGAAAGCTATGGAGAGATTTCAAAGGCAGTTAAGTGCCCAATTCCTATTGTCTTTCAGTGGGAGATGATAGCAGACTCATTGCCCACTATACAACTCCATCATAGTCTTTATCTCAAAGCCAAATGATCCTGGAGTATGTGATGGATGAGTAACTTCCTTGGATCGATTCTGCTCTTTAAACTTAATGTTGACTTTTTTTATGCTCCCTCTTTCCAACAGTTGAATATGATCATTCCTGACCTTAGCTGTTTCCTCTTGATCTTGTTGGAGTTTAGCACTTGAAGTGGAGCATTCCTGTTCCGATGTTAATTTCCCAATGCCAAGTATGTTGTTAAATATAACATGGTGACCTGTGAACAGCAATGGGGGCTGAGATGTAGTGGGATGTGCCAGACCTGCCTGTGTATCTGTCACTGACATGACATGATTTGTTCCTGACAAACCCACGCTGATATTTTTCTTAATCACCTTATTGTCTTCTAGATGTTTGCACATTGATTGCTTAATTATTTGCTCCATTATCTTTCTGGGTACAGAAGTTAAGCTGGCTGGTCTAATTCCCTGGGTTGTCCTTATTTCCCCTTTTATAGATGGGCACTATATTTTCCAGGCTTCTGTTATCTCTCCTGTATCCCATGACTTTTCAAAGATAATAGCTAATGGTTCAGATATCTCCACAGTAAACTCCTTGAGTATTCAAGGATGCATACTGATGTATCCTCGTCACTTTAAGACACTTCAATTTGTCTAAGTAATTTTTAATTTGTTCTTTTCCTGTTTTAGCCTCTGATGCTACCTCCTTTACTGGCATTCATTTTGTTAGACATCCAATCACCACTTTCCATGTTTCAAGCCTTTAGCTACTCAGAGTTTGAGGAGAAAAGTAAAATTAGTATATGTGGGGGAAGAGAACTTGAAAAACAATTCTTACACTTTTCTCATTTCACAGACATGACTTTTTATGTGACTTTTTAGTCTCAGGCTTTTTAGCTTTCACTCTTAATAGGACAGATCTCTTACAGAGACTCTTTAGAGAACTCTCCCTTTTTGCATTATTATTTGCTGTATCAAATTTATACAACAGTAAATGCAAACTCTATACCACAAGCTACAGTAGAGTTCCTAAACTGCAATCCATGGAGCATTTGCACGTGGACTGCAGAGAGCTGACTAAACACGTGGTACTGATATTTCCCTCCAATGTCTAAGTATTAAACTGCCTTAAAAAACAAAGGCTAAACTTACCATAAATTATTTCTCACTATTACCTTTCTGAGGGAGCAACTGCTATAGGTGCCACAAGGATATTATACAAACATCAGCGGGAAGTGACGAAGAAGGGCAACAGTATTGACAATTCTCATGAATTTGGGTTTGAATCATAGAATCATAGAACTAGAAGGGACCTCGAGAGGTCATTGAGTCCAGTCCCCCACCCTCACAGCAGGACCAGGCACTGTCTAGACCAGTGGTTCTCAAACTTTTTGGTCTCCGGAGCCCTTTACATGTATAAAAATGTATGTGGCTCCCCAGTGGTCCACTGATTGTATGTGTTGTACCTATTGATGTTTCCAGTTTGTTAACCTTGTGGAGCCCCTGGAGATGTGTTGCGGAGCCCTGAGGCTCCACGGAGCAGTTTGAGAAACACCGGTCTAGACCATTCCTGGTAGATGTCTATCTAACCTGCTCTTAAATATTTTCAGAGATAGAGATTCCACAAACTTGCTAGGCAATTTATTCCAGTGTTTAACCACCCTGACAGTTAGGAAGTTTTTCCTAATGTCCAACCTAAACCTCCCTTGCTGCAATTTAAGTATAGAAAGAGAGAAATGTGTGGTGAAGCCAGGTCTTCGTGCTATATCCAAAGTACCTAGTCATCTTCTGACTAAGTTACAGTGTGATTCACAAGCTGGTGGGAGCTAAGCATATGTGCACCTAAGTCACATATGGGGCCTAATTGAGTAGGCATGCTCAGAGGTCACTTGGCAGACCATGTCTCAGTCAAATTCCAGCCTGAGGAGGAAGTGGTGGTGATGGGTTTTGTCACAATGCTTAACTCCTTTTGCGCATCCCGGGCTCAGGACATAAGCAGCATGGCTATGTCTAGACTGGCAAGTTTTTCCGCAAAAGCAGCTGCTTTTGCGGAAAAACTTGCCAGCTGTCTACACTGGCCGCTTGAATTTCCGCAAGAACACTGACTTCCTACTGTCTGAAATCAGTGCTTCTTGCGGAAATACTATGCTGCTCCCGTTCGGGCAAAAGTCCTTTTGCACAAAGCTTTTGCGCAGAAGGGCCAGTGTAGACAGCTCAGATTTGTTTTGCGCAAAAAAGCCCCGATGGCTAAAATGGCAATCAGGGCTTTTTTGCGCAAAAGTGCGTCAAGATTGGCACAGACGCTTTTCTGCAAAAAGTGCTTTTGCGGAAAAGCGTCCGTGCCAATCTAGACACTCTTTTTCCACAAATGCTTTTAACGAAAAACTTTTCTGTTAAAAGCATTTGCGGAAAATCATGCCAGTCTAGACGCAGCCCATGAGTATAGCATTTACTCCACTGGATCCATAAGAATTTCATTGTATTTTCCTCCTCCCTGCCTCCCAAAATCTTGTCAGAGTGAGTTTCCTCTCCCATC
Organism: Pelodiscus sinensis; assembly: GCF_049634645.1. Lineage (NCBI taxonomy): Eukaryota > Metazoa > Chordata > Testudines > Trionychidae > Pelodiscus > Pelodiscus sinensis. The sequence continues at coordinate 43,127,641 of NC_134718.1, forward strand.
CTAACTTTGTGGGTGTGCATGTGTGCGTGCATGCATTGTGTGCACATGTGTGGGTGGAGCAGTTGTCACTATGGTGTCAAGACGTAGAGTGTGGCTGTGCAGGGCTTATAATAAACTATTGTTGGCTGAAGTTTACAGCAAGTGCTCATTGTGTGGAATTGATATTTAAGTTAAATCATTTAAGTGTTAAATATAACCTCTTTAGCCCTTACAGAGAAAACATCACCTAGCACCAGAACTGGGGTGGTAGGAAAGCAAACTGAAAGAATAGATGGCCTGGAACCATCACCAATAGGAAGATTTAGAATAGGGATGCTAATTGTTACTGGTTAAGTGGCGGGGGCCTATGGTGGAAGAGGCCACTCCCCACCCATCCTCCCTTTAATTGGTTGAACATCATGTTTAACAGATTAACCAATTAAACAGGATTTTTACATCCCTAGTTTGGAGAGCTATGGAGGAAGCGTGAAAGTGGTTCAAACAGTGGTTGAGCTGCTAACTCCTCCATCTGGTGGTGGTACCATAGCATGCCACATCGGACAGGAGTTTGAGCCATAAGCTCAGATCCAGAACTACTAAGCTAGGAGGACTCATGGCAGCAACATGTTCTGTTTCTAATGACAGGCCCAACAAGGAAAGGGGCAAGACTAAAAGAAAACAACAGGATGATTCCAGAGTGCATCTTATCCCCACCTTCCAGAAGATTTTGAAGAAATGCAAACACTGTAATGGGTTAATTTACTTTTCTTATGGGCATGTTCACAGCCCTTCTTCAGGCTATAAATAAAAGTAGGAACAGCCAAAGAATGACGTAGTCACAAGAACATCGAGTACAATATAATGTTATATACAATTCATTATTGCTGAATCTGAGCCAGCCATGAGCAGTCTGAAACCCTAACCAGAGACTCTTAGCTTTTACAAGGACAACAAAGGAAGCAGAAGTATCAACTTTATGTGTTAGCAAGACCGAGAAGAGAAAGAGACAAAACTCAAAGATTTATTTAATTTGTACAGTGCCCATATCCATGAGCCTTAAATTAAGTCTGAGAAGAGAGAAGCTTTGGTGGACAGGCAGGGTTACTTTGGTTGGTGTGTATGATGCAAATCCATACATCGTTTTGTAAACGTACCTATTCTTAAAGGACTCAAATACATCACAGGCTGGGTTTTGACTTGCTACATGGGTGAATTTCACCCACTGTATGGTTATACTCTCAAAAATAACTGAAATATGGATACTTGAAATAAATGAAAATTCGACACCTGGTGACCTTATAATAATGAAGAGAGAAGGACACTAAGTGAGGGATCAGCCTGGGACAATTACACTAGGGACTCCTAAATTGGTGGTGTAGAGGTATGCATATCCTTAGGGGTATTCAGAGGGCTTGCAGGGGCTTCATCAACCCAGCTAAATATTTGTTCAGTTTTACAATAGGCTACTTTAAAAGCACTGGAAAAATCAGTACAAATTAAAATTACCTATGACATGTCTATACTGCTTTATTACTATATGCTGAAATGTAAGCACAATATTGATATTCCAATTGATTTATGCTTAAAATGGGAAAGTCAGCAATTTTTCAGTATTAGTGTGCTGTGACACTTTAGGCTTTTTAGGTCTGATTTTGTAAGCAAGTAGCTTTTAAGTGAGTTGAAAAATAAAGAGCGCAAGACAAATAAGGCTCCTGAAAGGGTACAGTAGTCTGCATCGATTGAGAGGCAGTTCTGAATTATTTGTTGTTGTAGAAAAGTAATGTTATTGAGCAGCAAACAGTTTGAATAGAAATAGGCCAAAATTTTTGTCCTGTATAATCACACCAAATTTGGGATTCTGTCTCCTGGGCAACCTGATTAAATCATTCGTATTTTAAACAAGTTAGACATAGGGTTGGGGATGATTAGTGCAGTCTGTAAACCTTCCTAAAATATTGCTGAGAACCTGTAGGTTTTACAGGCATATTTGCAGAAGCTAATTGAGCTTGGCTTTTGATAATATAGCTGTATGGTCTGTAATCTGCTTCCTAACTAGATGCTGTTATCAATGTGTCTATTTCTCCAGTCCCTCCTTCCCCTTGAGGAAGGAGTTTTAGGCCAGCTTTGCTGGTAAGCCTTAAGCACAAACTAATCAACTTTGATTTTGTGAATCAGCTGTGCAATAATAGCCCAAAATACACAATTCTGCTCCCTCTAGCAGGTGGTGAACTTAGTATTTTCCCTTCTTAAGAGCCAACTTCACTGCACCTGTAATCTTGGTTTTAGTCCAAGCCCACTAACCATCCATAAAGAAAAATCTTTGAGCTGGGTATCGAACCATTTTTCAAGCCTTGGCTATCTTACCTGGATAGGGTTGTGGGCTAGAACCTGTCCACTTTCCATTGCAGATGCAGGCTAAATCACTCACATGCTGATAGTCCTCCAATGTCTTCCCACAATTCCTCTGGAAGTACAGACATATTCTACAATTGATGGAGAAAAAGTTGGACGGTGACTCAAAGCATCTCAGTTCCATTTCTGGCTCCACTGGCCTAATGGGTGACACAGGCTAAATAACTTAAACTTTCTGTGCCTCAGTTCTCTTCCATTTCCTTGCCCAATTTGTTTCTCTCTCCACCCCTAACTTCCAGTCAAACATGACCCAACAGTGTTCTTCTTCCCCTCTGGCTCATGGGCTCATTTTGCCAATCTATCCCTCTTCCTGCCGCACCCCCTTCCCCACCTGCCTTCCCAGTCTGGTTCTTGTCCACCTGGAATGTGAATAAATTCTTCCTCTAAGATGCCTCAGCCTACTAGGGGGAGAAGCGGATACTGAACACACAGGAGAGTCAACATGCTTTCTGTTCTGAAGCCCAGAGCTACAACTGCAGGAAAAATCCTGGTCAGCCCTCAGCTGGAGTATACAGGGCCGGACTAAGGGGTGGGCTAGCCGGGCAGCTGCCCAGAGTGCCAACCTATGGGGGGGGCGCCTGATGGCAGCTGTAAGAGGCACACAGCATCCCTTATAGCTGCCATCAGGCGCTGCATGGCTGGCTCCCACAGCGCCGGCCCCCCCCCATCCTCGCGGCGCTGGCCAGCAGCACCCTTCCCCCACAGCCGCGGGGCCCTGCACAGCCAGGCGCAGCCCCCCGCCCCAGGCTGTGCACCAGCAGTGGTGGCCGGGCCAGGCTGGGCAGCGCATGTGCTGTGCACCTGGGAGCGGCACCGCGTACCCGGGCCCGGGGCGCCAAAATGGCTCGGGCCGGCCCTGGGAGTATGTCCAATGCAAGTGGACTCTGAGGGATTTAGCAGCTAAAATTTGAGGGTATGTCTACACTGCAGTGGTTTCTGGAAAAACTTTCCCACACCGAACTGGTTGCCCACCAACTGTCTGGGGTGGCGAGCTTCCAGAGGGTGATGGTGACATGGGGCATGGCGGGCCACTTCTCCAGGGGCATGGCGGGCCACAAGTGGGTGTTCCATCATCAGAAGGCAGGGGCAAGCAAGGCACATAGCTCCATAAAGGTGGCCTTCTCCATGAGGAGGTTTTGGAGCCACTGGTGGTTGTCCCACCGCTCCATGACCAACCAGTCCCACCAGTCTGGTGTCCAGCCTCCAAAAATGCCTCTCCCCTGTGGGGTGTGGGAACAAAGGCCTTGCTTAAGCACTCAGGGAGAGGGTTTCAATGATGAGCTTGGGGTCGAGCTCGTGCAGGGCCAGGAAGGCAGCCTGCAGAAACTGCAGCATTGCAGTGTGAGGCCATTGCATGCCCAGAGGCACCTCCGGCTCCATGGCTAGGAGTATGCTGTGGCATCCAAAAGCTGGGCAACCACAGGATGCAGTGCTAAAGCTTTGCTGTCCCTCAGAGAGGTAGGCAAGCAAGCAGCAGAAGCAGAGAAACGGGTGTTCGGGGGGGTCCCTTTAAGCACACGTCTCAACTAGACATAGGCAACAGCACCCGGAAGCAACTGCTGACCTAATGCCCTGCCAGAACTGGTTCCCAGTGGCGCTATCATTGTGGACGCTATCTTTGAAAAAGCGATGTGCTTTTTTGATTGTGCTTTTGTTACGTAAATGCTCTTTTTTGAAAAAAGTTTTTCTGGAAGATCTCTTCCAGAAAAGCTTCTTCCAAAAGAAGCTTGCAGTCTAGATGTAGCCTAAGTAGTCTCTACTCATCTGCCATTTTTCAGAGGCTTGTAAATTGGTCAAGTTTGGGTACATTTTCATAAGGATAATAAAAGTTTCATCCTTATCACAAAGGTAAAAGTTCAAAGCTTGGGGGCACAAGAGCACCTCAAAGAAAATGTCATAATTTTTTAAGATGAGCAAAACAATGTATTTTTCATGAGTTTGGTTACTAGAAATGGATACACTGTTTTGGCTGATTTCTTTTTAAATATCAGCTTCTCCAGTGAGTCTGGGTCTGTCATCCCAATCAATTTTCATTTTTACTTCTGCTCTAAGTGTAGAGTTTCTTGGGTTCACAGCAGATGCTGTAATTCTAACCCTGTATTTCTCCCTGTGCCAAGAAAGCCTCCCTTGAAGCTACATTTAAGGCTTGTATATGAGAAAAATAAGCTTAGAAGCAAGTTGCAACTTGGTCAGAAATCAAAGTTTTTAACCCAGTGGTACAGTACTTACCACTTGCTGACCTCATGTAGCTTTTATAAAATCTTTCAGCTTGTGGCCATGATCCCCATGACATCACAGTCCACAAATAAATGTTATAATCTTACTCACACTTTTCTACTCTACGCGCACAATTTCTTCCTGGCTACAAAATTTCTCCTTGAGCCGCAGGGAGCAACTAGCTGAAGAAGCTGAAAACTTGGCAGTGTCAAGTTTCCCTGTGTTGCCCTATCATTTTGGCAATGTCTAGACTGCAGAATTCTTTTGGAAGAAGCTTTTCCGGAAGAGATCTTCCGGAAAAAGGTCTTCTGAAAGAGAGCATCCACATTGCCAAAGCACATCAAAAAAGCAATCTGCTTTTTCAAAGATAGCGTCCAGACTGAATGGATGCTCTCTTTCATGTATAAGCTGGGATTACTATGGGTGGAATGGCCAGCAGAGCACCTGTGCTTTTTCCTCTTTCCTTTTCTTGTGAAAGAACTCCCTCTTCCCTGTCCACACACACACCTTTTTCCGAAAGAGCTCCTTCCTCGCAGAAAGAGGTTTACCAGTGTCAGAAACTCCCCTCTGTTCTTTTGATTTTCTTTCGAAAGAACACAATTGCAGTGTGGACGTAATTGAAGATTTTTTGGAAAAATGGCCATTTTTCCGAAAAAACTCTGTAGTGTAGACATAGCCTTTGGCTCCCCACATACAACCACTATTTTCCTGGAACTCTTAGGCTACATCTACACTGGCCAGTCTTGCGCAAGAACATATGCAAATGAGGTGCGGCGATGACTATTGCTGTGCTTCATTTGCATACTTAATGAGCCGCCATTTTGCACAAGGGGCTTTTGTGCAAGTAGGAGCAGCCTACACTGCTCCTTCTTGTGCAAAACCCCTCTCTTGCGCAAGAGCCATTCTGCCTGAAAATAAGCAGTGTAGACTGTTCCATCTTGTGCAAAAGTCCCTTGTGCAAAATGGCAACTCATTAAGTATGCAAATGAGGTGCAGCCATAGTCATCACCACACCTCATTTGCATATGTTCTTGCGCAAGACTGGCCAGTGTAGACATAGCCTAAGAGTGAGAAAATAGGGTAGATATTCAGCCAAGTCAGATGCTGGCTTCAAATGCTGCTACAAGAGTGGCAGTTTTCTGATGTGTTTTCCTGGAACCCAGTTCAGCAAAGTAGTGAAGTAGGTGCTGAACTGAGGTTTTATTATTTTTTACTCTCTCATTACTATATATTTTCTACAGCCAACAGTTGTTAACTGACTATGGAGTTGGGCCAGATTTAAACTGATTTGTAGGGTGATAGTACCAGTTGCTGCCCTGCCCAAAATATCCAAATTAACCTAGGTCCAGATCCTCTTATGTGTCTGAGCACTAATGGTTATTTAGGGATGGGAAAAAGAGTTTATTTTATTTTTCCCCAAACATGCAACAGCCTCTGCATCAGTGAGTTAAGAGCACTGAAGGTGTTGCTCTAATCACTGGTTCCTAATTTTTATTAGATTACGTATCACCGTCCTTAAAAAATTATGTTTGCAGTATCACATGCAAATTTCTCCTATTCGGCCTTTACTAGGCTTAAAATAAGTATTTCTGGACTCTACAGTGTAATAAATACATAGGAAAGCCTAACATGTTAGATAACACCCTTTTTAACATCTCAGACATTCAACAATGCATCAGAAAGAAATGAGGCAGCCATTATTATGACAAATGATTTGTTACTCAAATCACAAACAAATAATTGATGCCCTCATATATTTCTGTGCGTGTAGGTGACCTGCATTCAGTAGCTTCACTTTTTGTCCAATTTAAATTAAAATCTCTGAATTGTTGCACAAGTTGAAATTCATTTTGCTTCCTTTTTACACAATTTAAATGAAAAAAATACTAAGCAATTTGAATAACTCTTGGAAAAAAGTGTCAGGGGTGTCAGGGCAAGGGAGTACTGGGAAGGAAGTTTTGGGGCATCAGGGCGGGGCAGCTATGGTGAAGGGCTCTGGTGGAGGTGCCAGGAAGAGCTCTGCTTTTTTGTGGGTGTGGGGAAGGCTCAGGACAGGGCTTCTGGTGAGGGGGCCTGGTGATCTGATTTGTTGGTGGGAGCTCTGGTTTGTTGGCAGTGTCAAGGCAAGGGAGCAGTGGTGAGGGGGTTTGGAGGCTTTACCTGGGCATCAGGCCACTACAGCAAGCCTTGTGTCCAATGCTGGATTAACCATTAGGTTAATAAGTCTATAGCCTTAGGCCCTCCTGCTCAGGTAGGAGGCAGGGCCAGGCTTGGTAAGGGAGGAGGAGTGAGCTTGCTCTCACAGCCCTGCTGGAGCCTCTACTTGCAAGAAAGAGAAGGCAAAGCAACCCTCTTTCTCCCACAGCTTAGAATGAGCGCCCTTTTACTGCGACAGTGATAGAAGGGGAACAGCAAGCAACAGGCAGTATTCGTAGGAATTGGGGGGAGGGGGGCATCAGCCCCTTCTGCTTTTCCTAAATGGCATCAGGCTGGGGAAAGGTGGCTCAGGGAGCAGGGTGAGGCTCACTCCTAGCCAGCCCCTTTCACCTGCCTGCTGCTTAGCACAGCAGCCTGCAGGAGAGCTCCAGGAGTCTGGTTGCAAGCATGCCCACCTCCTCCTGCAGCAGTGCACCCCAGCCAGCTCTTACTGCATCAGCGCACCAGCATGTCCTGCCTTACTTCCACCTCTGGTTTCATTCCAAAAACTGAAAGCTAAATAAACCCATAATCCATCATTTTTCTGCCCCAACTCAATTCTTTTCCAAGTGGAAAATGTTGGGTAAGCATAGAATGACTGATTTGAGAAGGGAATGAGAACAAAGGTCAGTTCTTGGGGATAGTAACACTGTTGTAGCCTTATTGACTTTAGGCCAGGGTCTAGAACAGATTTTTTGCACAAAAATAGATTTAGGTCCATTCTGCTTTTTCACACCTGCATAAGCAGAATCTCATTCACTTTCCTCCCCAGTGAATACTTTAAAGGAGCAGGAGAGAAGCAAGGTCCATCTGCCCTCTGCTTGAGTCTTCATTCTACAGCAGCCTAGAAAACAAAACCCATCCAAACCTGATGGTTCTTTTGAGATGTTGATTTTCCTATGAAGTCTGTTTGATAAGGGGAGCAAAGAACACATCAGGAGATAAGCTCTGTTTTGTTTTACTCATTCAAAAGCTGACAGAGCAGGGGACTAGACTACATGATTTGTAGAGGTCCCTTCCCATCCTCTGATTCTAATTGTGGAAGAGCTAAGGAATACAGAGGACATGTGTCTGTGTCAGAAGCACTGAAATGATGTTAGTTTTTACTAAAGAATTTCTTTAACATGCTTGGTAAGGGAGATTCTTGGAAGATTCTTATCACTGAGAAAATATGATGAAAGCTTATGTATTTGGGTGTACCAAATGATCACTGAAACAAGGTGACAATGTTTCTCAAATGTTGAAATTGCATTTATCATCGATAATCACTAACTATAGTGGAGAACTTAAACGACAAATAGTCTTGCAGCACCTCAAAGACTAAGGATATGTCTAGACTACATGGCTCTGTCGCCAGAACCACGTAGATTAGTTTACTAGACATACACCCAAATGAAGCGGCGATTTAAATAATGGCTGCCACGCTGTGCCAATCAGCTGTTTGGCAGCACAGCACTGTAGTCTGGATGCTCCGCAGTCGACATCAAAGGCATTTGTCAGCCTCCCCGGCAAACCTCATCCCACGAGGCATACTGGGGAGGTTGATAAATACCTTTGATGTTGACCGCGGAGCATCCAGACTACAGCGCTGTGCCGCCAAACAGCTGATCAGCACTGCGCGGCAGCCATTTTAATTTAAATGAAGCGGCGATTATTTAAATCGCCGCTTCATTTGGGTATGTCTAGTAAACTAATCTACGTGGCTCTGGCGACAGAGCCATGTAGTCTAGACATATCCTGGCGACAGAGCCATGTCCCTAACAAACCATATTGTGAGCTTTCATGGGCACATGAAGTGGGTTGTGCCCATGATGCCATCTACATATTTTGTTAGTCTTAAAGTGCTGCAAGACTATTTGTTGTTGTTTTTTCCAGTTACAGACTAACTTGGCTACCCCTCTGAAGCTTTTATAGTGGAGAACAGTCCTTTTCTCTTTTAACGAGAGTAAAAAACATCTTCTGATCAACTATGTCTCAAGAGTGTCTCAGTGTTTTGTCTCCCTTGAGGACTGAGAATGAAATGGTCAGATCTTTGAAATGTCATTCATGTCTCTGCCATAACTAAAGTCAAGGAAAATTGTTACTTTACTTAAATATGTATATAGATAAATTATGCCAATTTTTTAGCAATACATAATTCATACTTAGGCCCGTCCCTCCCACTAGCCTTAGACCCCTCATAACTTTAATCCAGCATTGTTTGTGCCTCAGCAGCTCTGGAGTTTGGCCACTCCTAAGAAGGAGGGGGGGCATGGCTACCTGTGATGCTGCTGTTGGGAGGCAGCTCAGGGTGCAAAGGGCTGGCTCTGCTGCTGCTGCTGGGGAGTTACTAGATAGTTGTCTGTATTCCCAGAACTCTTGCCCTCACACTATCACTCCCCTGCTGCTCTTTGACTGAGTCCATTTGGAAATGCACAGGCCCGACCTTGAGGGGCAGAAGAATGCCACGCTCCTGATTAGCAGCAGCATATAGCCAACTCAGAATTGGTAATACCCATCCATTCCCCAACAGCTGCCCTGGAGAGATGGCCCAACTCCCAGCCTTTTCAAACTGGGGGGAAAGCCTCTGCAGCGTAGGTATCACATAGGTTGTGCAGCTGTGCTGACCTGACCCCACACACCAGTCTCATTTATGTGTTGGAGGGGACAAGGCAGCAACTCTATACCAACAGAAAGGTCCCCTTTGCCAGTTACAATCAGAATCTTGTTTTTTAGGGCTACCTGAACAATATTCAGAACCTGGCCCCAACTACTGAATAAGTTTAAACATGTATGATTAGCTAGCAAAAGCTCAGAAGTTGTTAATGAATAGGACATTTTACAAGAACCGAATTCAGATGACTCATCTACGTGACTATCATTTAGACAGTTGATTGAACTGATCTAAATTTAAAAGCATTAAATCACATTTAACTGTTTTATTCTCTGTTTGTGGTATTTAAAAAACACAAAGAAACAAGAAGCTTGAATTGATCATTACAAAATGGAGTCTGCCCATACCCCTAACCTGCTAAACCCAAGCTTCTAAAGAGAAGCAGTATATGTTCCTTGCACTTAAGAGTGACAGATTAACTATCTATACAAATTATGTACATTCTGGAAGTCAGCCAGTCTTAATCTAGAGCAATAAGGTAGCTGAGGTAATATCTTTAAAAAACTGGATACAGTCTACACAATTTAGACAAGTGATGGGCAATCTAGATTAGTGTGCCACATGAGTAGCCTTCCCTCTCAGTGGGCATCAAGATTGTTGTAACCAAGATGGTCTCCTGGGATAGGGTAGCTTTACTAATTACACTTGTTTACCTAGAATTTGTGGGATGTGCTGACTGAACTGTAATAGAACTGATTGGCTTCAGAGGGAGCACATGGCTCTCACAATCAACATTGTGTGCAATCAGTATGCACTGCACTTCACATACTCTTGCTTTACATGCATGTCTCTTTGTTAATACTGGTGGTAAAAAGAGCACACGGAAGGAAACCAGTGGAATCTGGCAACCCTGTGTGTGGGCAAGGGTAAATAAAATGTCCTGGAGGTCACACACAGAATTCCAATGGGCCTCATGTGACTTGGGAGCTGCAGGTTGCCCTCCCCTGACTTGACAGAACCTGGATGAAAATATACCCATCATGTATTTAAAAACCACCAATAGCCTGTGGTGTGGGGTTAAGAAAATAACTTGTCCCATCTAAGTAATAATTTAAATTTAGTATCAAGGTAAATTATGACACACTGGAAATATTTTAAATTGAAGTTCAGCCATCAGTGTCTGAAATTTTAGCTGTGAGAAACTCTCTTCAAATACATTGGCTCAAAGGGAGCCTATTAGGACTTTACTTGAATCCAAGATCTGTGGTGATTCTCAAACTTGAGTAAACACGAGCCATTTCAGAAAGCCAGTTCTCCTCAGGCACTATAAATCCATGTATTTGTACCCACCTTCTTGAGCTCTGCTTAGCACACTTTGGCTGCAGCCAAGTACTTGGGCATCTATGTCCAAATCCTAAAAAGATTTCACACACTGAGATGCCAAATGGAGTGACCTCAGATCTAGATGAAAAATCTGGCAATAGTTTGAGGTAAGAGATCTGAGACTGTTGGCAACAGGTTTTGACGTTCAGTGATAAGGCTAGCAGAATAGCAAAAATGATAAGGTTAATGTAGAATTGTAAGAATAACTTGGACTCTGTCTTCCTGATTTCACACAGAAAGAAATACAAGACAGACCCAAACTAGTCATGAGAAATTAAAAAGTAGCTTGGAAAGACCACCACCATGACAATCAAAACAAGCATCTCAGAAGATCTGGATTTACAAGAGAGTCAAAACAGAAATGAGACTACAGTTTGTTTTTTGAACTGAGAAAGCAAAAGCCATCTTCTGCAATACTCTTCAGGACCAATTTCTGTTACTCCCCCCAAATTGCAGAAATTCCGGTTAATCAGAGCCCCCCAGGAGAAGGATCCATGAAAATGGAGAGAGGTAGTGTATGTGGAGGAGTGAGAAGAAGAGTTGGGAGGTGGCATGGAAGTGCATCATGTAACTTTCCTGGGAGATTTCTAAAACAGAGCAAAAGTGAATTAATTACACTTTACATGGCATGGAAAATGATTGCCCCGAACACAAGAGAAGGCCTCTCTTATCTATTCAGAAACAATGCAGTCACACACCATTTTATTCATTAAAATTCAGAGGGTCTTTTTTCTTTGATTCCATTCTTTGTTTTCTTGGTTCTGAAACTTGACTGAGTTTGTGTCATTCAATCTCACACTTTAGTTAGTCAGATTTTATTTAATCTTACATTATATAAATTCTTTGAACTAGGCCACTTTGGTGTTTTATGACTTCTTCCTACTCTGTGTTTAATATGAGGATTATATGCATAAACTATAATCCTTAAGTGAAAATGTACAAACATTAAAGAAACATATTCCAGACACCCCAGATCTTGTGTCCAGAGGCAAGAGCCATCTTGATGTCATATCCAACAAGGCCACCACCATAAGGAGGATTAGGGTTGCATAGCAACTTAAAAAAATGTGACAAAAGCAGACAGTTTAAAGCCATCACGTGGGAATGTTGCTAGGCAATATCTTTCCTTCCCTATGGTGGTAATCTATGTAATGCAGTGCAGGTGACCATATGGCAGTGAGAAGGAGTAGAGCTTTGCAGTGCTCTAGCAAATTCCTAGCATTGTAAGTAAAATAGAATGTTTGTGGCAAAATTCTCCAAGTTACTTTTAAATTAATGTTGTGTTTTAGAGTTAGATAAAAAACACTTCTCTACTGAAAATAAAGAAAATAAAAAATAAGGAAATCACTGATATCTTGGAGCCACTGCAAAATTAATGCACAAAAGAGTTAAACATTATCTCAGAATGCCTATAAAATTCATGCACAGCAATTCTTTGGCTACAATAGCCAATCAACTTTTTGTACAAGACACCAAAATCTATTGTTCTGGTGACGTACGGTTAATCTTTTCTTGAACATTCAGTAGAAGAAAAACTCTAGGCAATGTATATTTAGATACTTGCTACACATTTGAGTGAGAAAAACACTTTATCTTTACAATGAACAGTAACAAATAACGATGAGCCCAGCTCCAAAATATTCACCACTAAAGATCCATCTGTGCTTCTCCAAAGGACTATTCATTATGAATAAAACTGGTCTTTCTCCATTCATTATTTTCTATATACAAACACAATATGTACATACAAACTCACAAAGAGTGATGTATTCCCAATTTTGCTTTTATTATTCTTTTCATGGAATGCTAGTTTAATATTACAATATGGCAGTTCGTAACTACTGAAAATAGTTTCCAAATGCAGCAGAACAGTCTTGCTTTATAGGATAAGAGGGTTTTTTTTTTTTTGTATTTTTGTTTTAACAATCTACTATTTCTGAGGTTTTTGATGGTTTTCAGTCTCTGATGCTTAAGTGCACAACAAGCTACAACCATAGATTATTTTGATATCTATACATATATCCTATATATGTATTCAGACAGCTTTGTAAATTTATCTATAATTTAATATATTTATAAAATTGTGTACATACTTGTACATACATGCACATCTATAAACATACATACCACCTTTACTATTGACTCCCTTTAAAAAAAAAAAAAAAAGCTGCTTAATATACAGCTACTCTATACTCACTCCCAGCTAGTAAAGCCCTTTAGAATCTGTGTTACATGATTTTAGCTCAAATACTCCATTCCCTCAGATTGAGTGGCAGCATTTCTATGATATGTATATATCTATATCCCTAAAGAAAAATATTTTCCTCTCTCTTGTTTAAGAGGTTTTAAGTCATGCACTAATACAGTAAACAGTCTCTTCAGCTCCGATTTTAGAATTCTAAACAGTGTAAAATCTACTTCTGGAAAAGTTCTGTTTGTATATTTGTTGGTTTTTTGTTTTTAGTTACAAAAAATATATAGGATTGAAACCTATTGAACACATAGGTCTTTGAATGGGGCTATATTCTAGCCTTATAGATAAATTAAAAAAGCACACCCTCTTAATGGGATGCATAGGTGGCCATAAACAGACCATTTACCTGTATTTAGTAGAACGCATTAGATTAAAAAGTTGAAATCAACTGCTTTCTAAGGTGATGTCAAAAGACTGAAGAGCATTATGTAATTATATTCAATATACAGAGGTGGGCATACATGAACCTAGTTCAATTTAGTTTCCCAACACTCTTTCTAGCTCCTAGGATTTGCTCCACTGGTAATGTACATCCTGAAATGATCTAAAAGAAAGATCATTATAACTTTAGTTGAAAAATTTTGCTCTTATGATTTATTAAAAAGTAAGTTGTGTTGAAAATTAAAAAAATGTACATTAAATAACCTGAAGCACTCACTGAAACATCTGTACAAAACTATAGATACAGCGAGGAACAATGGTGGGCTTATTTCAAAAGGAAGTAACACCTATTAGCACATATAAAACTTGCTATGTTTTATTTCTCTACCAAATAAGAATTTGCATCTGTTTAGCAAGTAAAATTCAAACCACCTCACAATATGTTTACATTTAAAGTTTTATACAGTGCAAATATTTAAGACAGAGTAACTCCCCAGTGAAAATTGTGACACTATTCAGTGTCAGTCTTTTGCCAATTCTTCTTTCAAGAAGTCTATTTACTTATTAAGCTATAGGTTCACTATATATGTTTTGAAATTTGCTGAATATCAGCAGAAAAATGTGTGAACTAGCAGCAAATGAATTAAGAATATACGATGATCACTTGAGTGAATGCATAAAGTTTTCTAGACTGTATTCAGAATCATACTGTTCTGGATCCCAAAGTTCTCCAAGATTTTCAAGAATTGATTTCATAGAGGCTTTCCCAGAAGAAGTAGCAGTAGCATCTGCTTTTTCATTTTTCCCATCCTTAAAAAAAAAGGGGGGAGGGGAGGAGACATTTAAAAAAGTGTTTGATAATATTTATTAATCACAAATCCTATTTATTCCCAGTTTCCTTTTACACAAATTAATGTAATAACATCTCCGAAGGATTGATACTGGTGCTCTTTAGAGTACTGTGGAGTTCATTCACCTGGTCCAGCATCCTGGAGACCTCAGCAGTCCTGAACGACAGAGTTTTCTGGACCATGGGAGGTCCACCCTGCTCCCCACTGCAGGCCTGCTGGGCTGTGCTTCCTGCCTGGGGCTGAGGCTACGCTCACCAGCATGCTGACTCCAGCTGGAACTGTACTCTCGCTGCTGGTCTGGACTGCACTCCTGGACACTAGTCCTGCTGCCTCCTGGCCTGGGTGGGGCTACGGTCCCCACAATGCTGGGCCCAGCCAGGACTGTGCTGCCAGCCTCCACTAGCCCTGCCAGTGGTGCTGTGCTCCCCACGATACCCGCCCTGCTACTGTCAGAGCTGCACTTCCCACCAGCAGCCCAGTCCCTGGCCACAGGTATAGCTAGATCAGTGAGTCCCGAATTTTAGAGGTGCAACCTGTACTTGTGGAGCTTCTTGGTGTCCATCATTCCATTTCAAATGCTTGTCTGACCAGGATTCATATAGTCGCATTTATTTTTGCAGCTCTAAATAATTATTTTTAGCAGGTAATTTTGCATATGATTCTTTACCTTGTCAAGAGTGAATAGGTCAAGAAGCTGATCTGTTCCCATGCTCTGTAGGCTAGAATTCTCTTGGCTGATCACTGTATTTGCAATATTCATTTTGAATTTCTGCAGACCCATAATTTTCTCTTCCAAAGTTCCTCTTGTTATCAAGCGATACACATTGACAACACGTTTCTGAAAGAAAAATTCTCGTCATACAAATATTAAAGTATGTCTAGACATGGTTTAACCATGGTTTGTAAGAGTTTGGTTAGGAGGCAGGTTGCTCAGGAGGCAGCTTGCTCAGTGCTCTCTACTGCCTTATAGCAACTGACGTTACATTTCCTAGACTCTTGTTCTCTCCAGCTCACAAGGCACGCATCAGGCACACAATGTCATTGAGGGAAAAGGCAGACTCTTGTTTTCAGCAGCAACATTTGTACTTGTTCAGGGCATGATCCTGAACACAAAACTTCCATTAATGTCAATAGGTAATGTGGATGATTGACACCTCTCAGAATAAGGCCTTTAAACCCCAATTCAGCAAAACACTTGCTTAAAAGATTTTCTGAATTATTATAGCAACACTTCTAGAGATAGTCAGCTTCAGGCCTTTGTTGACAGTGGATGCACCAAGAGATGTTAAGTCAAAGTAAGAACAGTACTGTAAATTAGCATATATAACCCGCAGGTTATACACGTTTTTACAAACCCCGCCCCTCCCCCACGTGGTATACATGTCCACGGGTATACAAGTTTATTTTTACTCACAAGCAGCTCCCCCACCTGGAAGAGGGTAGGTTATGCCTGGCTGCAGCTGCGCAGGGCCTGGGCTCCCCTCCCGCAGGTCAGCCAGCTTGCCTGAGCTCTCTGCTCCCCTGCCCGGAGTAGGGTGGGTTTTGCCTGGCAGTGGCTGCGTGGGGCCTAGGTGTGAGTGCGGTGAGTGGATGAATGCAGGACCCGTTTTTACACAAAAAAGAAAAACCGCGGGTTATACATGCGTGCATGTTATACACGGCTGCAGGTTATATTCGCTAAGCTATGGTACATCATGGAAAAGTTAATGAAATTAAATGTCCAACAAGAATGCAGATGAGAGGAAAACTACTGAAACACTTCCACAGTTCTTTTCACCTGAGGCTCTCAAAAATGTTTAATTAGCATGAAGTAAATCTGTGAAGTTCTTTACAAATAGAGACCTGAAGCCCAAAACATTAAAGTACCTTGATTAAGGTCACAGTCACTGGTAGAGCTGAAAGGAAAATGTTGAGCTGTTTCCTGATCCTATGTGTTAACCAATGTAAAATGTTCCTTTCCTCATTCAGCTGAATGATCAAGCCTAATGCTACTTGAATAAAGACAATACAAAACCAAAAACACAGTGTATAAAAAAGAGCAAGTTCTGATGTATTCTGTTATGCAGCCTTATACCACTTCAAGTGAGAGAATGGAAAATTTCTTACTGATGCTTCTAGCAGAAGAGAACTATTACCCATAATTTTTTATTTTTAGGTTACTCTTTCTGCAGCTAACATAGGTGGAACAGTTTCGAAGCTATATCGTCTGGCCAACTCCCTCTCCCCCTCAGTTCCTGCCTTCTTCCAGATGAGATATTCCAAAGCTATAAAACTTGCATCATCATTAACAACAAATATTCAGAGGCAACAGAATAACTGTGTGTTAGACCAAAGATGACAGTCATGTGGTAATGATTCCACTTAATAGTTGTTTGTGACGTATGAGCCATCTTAGGTGATTAGAACTGTAGGAGATGCTGCTAGCAGAAAATATTTTTTTTTCCACTCTGTAAGCCAGCCCATGCTGAGTCAGGAATATTCCTTCAAGTTATTTCCCTCAGCCAGTAATCTGTGGTTGAAGCAACTCATTCCTCCAGGAAAAGGGGCAGCTTGCCCCTAACCTTCAGCTCTGGGGAAAGAGTCATGCAGTCTTTGTCATAAAGAAGTCTTGGAAGTGGCAGAGTTCCCACGAGGCTTTCCTCGTATGTCACAGTTCTACTTAGCTATTCTCAGAAGAACATGTGGTCTCTCTTTTCTGATATTCTGTGAGGATAAAGGCCAAAAGGAACACATTTGTCTGAAGTTTGGTCTATACTCTCTTTAAAGATACCATGCGGCATTGGGACTGCTAAGATTTTACTATATCGCTTTGTGTGCACATTCCAGGGAAGGAGTCATAGACGGTGCTTGATCACTGAGCTGGGGTTCATGGCTTTGACTGAGAATTTCATCACATCTGCTGAGGTGTCAGCAACAAACAGTTGACAGGGAAATGTACTTTAAAATACAAAGTCAGGGTGGCTCTCCATACTTGAGGGCTTCGAGAACCTTATAAGATGATGTCCTGCACTGGTGACCTCAATTTGCATGATCAGGTCCAAAACCCAGGGTCTCCTCAGACAACTGGGGATTGCCAATATTACTGTCACCTGTTAAATTATTTTCTGATCCACCTTCCTATAATAATGAGAATGATAGAAGCACATAGAGAAGGCCCTCCAGCCATCTGTGCAATGGGTTATCTGTCCCAATGGATCGGGGGTCCACTTCTCTACTGAAGTACTCACGTTCCTGAGGCTCATGAATAGGTCAATTAATGACAGGCTGAAGGGCCTGGATCAGCATTCATGTCAAATTCCTTGTCAGCATCCAACCCACACTGTGGAAATGTGCCACCTGAGGCACATTGCACATACATAAAGAAGAAAGGCAGGCTGAATTGGATAGCCTTCCTGATTCAGGTACCACTAAGAGTTATTCACTTTGGCTTGCTTTGCCAGTCTGCTTTCTGGTTCAAGTCTCCCTTTATGAGAGGTTCCTTAAGAGAGAGGAGAGAATGCTCTACTGATTGCATGGATTTCCACTGTTTTGGAGTGTAATCCTGGGCTTCTTGTTCCCCTCGGGTTATTCACATACGCAACCATGGTCATGTCTGACAATCAGGATGTGGTTCCTTTACAGGGTGGACTGCAACCTTCATAGCACAAGCTTGACCATTCTTAGAGGTTTCTCCTGTGGGTCCTTTTCTCCAGGTTGCCTTGAGCTAGCTGGGACCCAGGTGTGGTCTCCAGCCCTTGATGCTGGTGGCAGATGGAAGGACCAGGAACACAGGCATGTCCTTCCAAACTTTTAAGTAATTGATACCTGTTTCAAAACCTTCACTTGAGAAACAGTAACAGGGAACTTGGAAATGGCAGAGATGCTCAATGACTTGTGTGTTTCGGTCTTTACAGAGATGTCTGTAGGAATGCCTAACAGTGAATGCTAGTAGAAAGGGGGTAATTTTAGAAGGTAAAATAAAAAAAGAACAAGTTAAAAATCACCTAGAAAAGTTAGATGCCTACAAGTCACCAGGGCCTGATGAAATGCATCCTAGAATACTCAAGGAGCTGATAGAGGAGGTATCTGAACCTCTAGTTATCATCTTTGGAAAATCATGGGAGACAGGAGAGATTCCAGAGGACTGGAAAAGGGCGAATATAGTGCCCATCTATAAAAAGGGAAATAAGAACAACCCAGGAAACTACAGACCAGTTAGTTAACTTCTGAGCCAGGGAAGATAACGGAGCAAGTAATTAAGGAAATCATCTGTAAACACTTGGAAAGTGGCAAGGTGATAGGGAACAGCCAGCATGGATTTGTAAAGAACAAATCATGTCAAACCAATCTGATAGCTTTCTTTAATAGGATAACGAGTCTTGTGGATAAGGGAGAAGTGGTGGATGTGGTATACCTAGACTTTAGTAAGGCGTTTGATACGGTCTCGCATGATATTCTTATCAAGCAGCTAGGTAAATACAACTTAGATGGGGCTACTATAAGATGGGTGCATAACTGGCTGGATAACCGTACTCAGAGAGTAGTTATTAATAGTTCACAATCCTGCTGGAAAGGCATAACAAGTGGGGTTCCACAGGGGTCTGTTTTGGGACCAGCTCTGTTCAATATCTTCATCAACAATTTAGATATTGGTATAGAAAGTATGCTTATTAAGTTTGCAGATGATACAAAGCTGGGAGGGATTGCGACTAATCTGGAGGATAGGGTCATAATTCAAAATGACCTGGACAAATTGGAGAAATGGTCTGAGATAAATAGGATGAAGTTTAATAAAGACAAATGCAAAGTGCTCCACTTAGGAAGGAACAATCAGTTTCACACATACAGAATGGGAAGCGACGGTCTGGGAAGGAGTACGGCAGAAAGGGATCTAGGGGTTATAGTAGACCACAAGTTAAATATAAGTCAGCAGTGTGATGCTGTTGCAAAGAAAGCAAACATGATTCTGGGATGTATTAACAGGTGTGTTGTGAGCAAGACACAAGAAGTCATTCTTCCGCTTTACTCTGCGCTGGTTAGGCCTCAATTGGAGTATTGCGTCCAGTTCTGGGCACCGCATTTCAAGAAAGATGTGGAAAAATTGGAGAGGGTCCAGAGAAGAGCAACAAGAATGGTTAAAGGTCTAGAGAACATGACCTATGAGGGAAGGCTGAAGGAATTGGGTTTGTTTAGTTAGAAAAGAGAAGATTGAGGGGGGACATGATAGCAGTTTTTCAGATATCTAAAAGGGTGTCATAAGGAGGAGGGAGAAAACTTGTTCATCTTGGCCTCTGAGGATAGAACAAGAAGCAATGGGCTTAAACTGCAGCAAGGGAGGTTTAGGTTGGACATTAGGAAAAAGTTCCTAACTGTCAGGGTGGTCAAACACTGGAATAAATTGCCCAGGGAGGTTGTGGAATCCCCATCGCTGGAGTAGGTTAGATAAATGTCTATCAGGGATGGTCTAGACAGTATTTGGTCCTGTCATGAGGGCAGGGGACTGGACTCGATGACCTCTCGAGGTCCCTTCCAGTCCTAGTATTCTATGATTCTATCTTCCATGCACTCTATAGAGTAGTCTATACATTTAAGATGAAGTCTTAAAAGGTGGTTGTGTGACAGAGTAATGCCTATGCAAGATATTAGGGCATTTAGCAGATGAAGGTTCAATGCAACAGTGGGCCTCTTGTAGTTCCAATATAATGTGAGCACGTCTAGAATTCTCTGGAACCTCTCTAGAGATAGACACTTTGATAACAAGGATATATCTAGGTCTACTCCCGAATGAACTTGGAGGGGGGAGTGTTGGACAGAATGAAGGCACTTTTCTTGATAATAAATCAATGTGCCTGCAGGAAATTCAAGGTCATGAACATAGTTCTGTGTTTTGTTGGTGGGCATGGAGCGATGATTAAAATCTCTTCTCTAGGAAGGGGTACAGGTGGATCCCCTGTGATCTGAGTCTGGCTAGGGTTATCACCACCATCTCTAAAGACTGGGGGACATAGGACAAATCAAATAGGAATGTCATATTGATCTTGATGCTTGTCATAAGTAAACCTTAGGAACCTGTGGTGACATAGTCCTGCCTTGAGTGCAGGGGACTAGACTAGATGACCTATTGAGATCCCTTCTAGTCCCGCTTGTCTGTGATTCTGACCTCCTGGATATAGGAGTAAGAGATAGTGGTCCCTGAGAAGAAAGATGCTCATCATTGTACTTAATCTCTTAATCATTGAGAAGCATACAGAAAGAAACTGAACTATTCTAGATTTTAAAAGGCTCAACAAGTGAAGAAGAGTTCTGGAAGAAGATCTTAACCTCTACAATGTCATCCCTGTCCCAAAGGGACCTTCTGACTTGGTGTATCTGGAAAATGCATACCTTGAAAACCCAAATCAGACTAAGTAATAACTACACCATCCCTGCCAGATGTTTGTCCTACCTATTCTTAAAAATCTTTTAGATTCCACAACTTCCCTAGACAATTTGTTCCAATCCTTAACTACAGACAGTTAAGTTTTTCCTAATGCCTATCCTAAACCAAATTTGCTGTATCTAAGCCCATTGCTTCTTGTTTGATCCTCAGAGGTTAAGGAAAATAATTTTTAAATTATTATCTATGAGTCTGAGATTTCCAAGTCCTCAATGGCCAAGTCCCATCATGCAGGGAGGGGGAAAGGGTAACACTTTTCCAGAGCCCTCCTGGCCATATTGGGAAGGAAAAAGGTGCTTACGAGCCCTGTTTCTTTTACCAGGCTATTCAAGACACATTTTAGAATTTTGGGGAAGCATTTGTAACACCACAATTATGTCCCTTCAGTTTTTCAGAGGCCCTTTGAGACAGTGGACCGAGGTCCTCCTCATCAGTGGAGATTTTTCCTGCTGTGCCCATAGACTCCTAGTCATCCCCCTCTTGTTAGGGGTCATAGCTGCTCCAGATTCTATATGTATGTCTAGCTCACAGCCCTGGGACGTAACAGAGTTAAGGACAGAAGGGCGAGTGCAGGTTGGGCACAACTGACTAAGCCCAGCAGCACAGTCTCGAAGATGGAGCACCATTTTGATTTCATCTGATGCTTTTAGGCTGCTCTGCTGTATGTCTGCACCCTCCAGGTATAGCAGGTTAGCTAGTAGGGAGGTCCTGTAGTTAAATCTCTATGGTCTTTCAACACCTGACTAAAAACTGGCCTGGGAAATGGGAGGAGATCATTGCTCACCACTGTCACAAATTTTGAAAAAAAAAACAAAACAAAAACAAAAAAAACCACACCCTTAGGCATACGTCAACCTGAGAGCCGTAAAGACCATTATAAACGTATGGCCACAAAAGCAGAGAAACTGAAATCAAGCAGGAGCTGAGGTGGTGTGGCTAGAGTATGCAGCTCCAAAACTCGTCTATTCAGGAGCTGCAGAGAGGAGCGAGCGAGCAATTCACACAAAAATAGTGGGAGACCCCGACTACTGAAACAAAAGAGGTGTTTCTGTTAATCTTTCATGAGTAATCAAGTAGTATTTTACCTGCCCAATACGATGTGCTCGATCCATTGCTTGCAAATCTCTCATTGGGTTCCAGTCATGTTCCACAAACACTACTGTGTCAGCTCCTGTTAAGTTAAGTCCCAGTCCACCAACATGAGTGGTGAGCAAAAGAACATCTATGGATGGGTCATTATTAAACCTGTATACACAAATATAAAAGTCAAGTATTTAGAACTTCAGAGCTACTACAGAAATTAAACAAAACAACAATTAAACTAATAACTAATTCTGTATAAAATCAATTTTGCCACCACGTTTTCAATGCTTTTTCCTAAAGCTTTTTTTAAGTCACCCAAAAGAGATTTATTTACACAAGGAAAGATTGTTGCAAACTAGAAGAGGAAATAATTCAGTAAAAATTATTTTATATTAATTTAACAAAAAAATTCAGACCAAAATAAAAAATTAGTTGAGGAAAAACCTATAGTAAATGAAGGTATTTATTTCCTTAAAACTGTTTTCAAATGTGTTTCCTAAAAAACAGATTTTTTTGACACTGCTACAGTGTCAATAATGCTAGTACCCCAATTCACTTTTGTTAATGTAGAAAATTTTCCAGTAATTGTGTCAGAAAGTTAGACTATGTGCAACCTCCATTCTGCTCAGGGATTCAGAGCCAACTGATAAAAGCTCTTAATGCAGGGGGGGTTGGCCAGGGCATGTTGATTCACTATACTGATTAGGTAGGCTCCTTAAGGATCACTGACTAGCACTTAAAACTGCCTTGCCCACTTGAATTCCCAGGATGGTAGTGGTACTGCTGCCTGCCCTCTCCATGGAAACTCTATCCTTGGGCACAACTGACTCTGTGGACAGAAGCCATTTGTGGAAGTCAATGTGGCCTACAGTCACCAGAAACAGCAGTATTATAGGGGAATAGTGGGGGGTTACCAAGTCTAAACAGTGATAGAAATGTAGCCGTGTTAGTCTGGGGTAGTTGAATCAAAATGCAGGACAATGTAGCACTTTAAAGACTAACAAGATGGTTTATTAGATGATGAGCTTTCGTGGGCCAGACCCACTTCCTCAGATCAAATAGTGGAAGAAAGTAGTCACAACCATATATACCAAAGGATACAATTTTAAAAAAATGAACAAATATGAAAAGGACAAATCACATTGCAGAACAGAAGGGGGATGCGGGGGGGTGGGAAGGGGGAGGAAGGAAGGTAAGTGTCTGTGAATTGCTGATATTAAAGGTAGGGAGAGTGGGATGTTTGTGAGTTAATGGTATTACAGGTGATAATTGGGGAAACTGTCTTGGTAATGGGTGAGAAAGTTCAAAGACTTGTTAAGTCCTTGTTGGTAAGTGTCGAATTTTAACATGAATGACAGTTCAGAGGATTCCCTTTCAAGTGCAGATGTAAAAGGTCTTTGTAGCAGAATGCAGGTGGCTAAGTCATTTAGAGAGTGTCCTTTCTGGTTAAAGTGGCAAGAAACTGTTTTCTCTTTGTGATCTTGTCTGATATCTGTTTTGTGGGCATTAATCCTTTGGCGAAGTGTCTGAGATGTTTGTCCAATGTACATAGCAGACGGACACTTTCGGCACATGATAGCATAGATTATATTTCTGGATGCGCAGGAATATGTGTTCTTGATCTTATAACTCACTTGGTTAGGTCCAATAATGGTATCAGCAGAATGAATATGTGGACAAAGCTGGCAACGGGGTTTGTTGCAAGGGAAGGTACCAGGGTTGGTATTAGTGTGGTATGTCCTGTGGTGGTTGGTAAGAATCATCTTGAGGTTAGGTGGTTGTCTATAGGAGACTATGGGTCTGTCTCCCAGAGCCTCTTTGAGTATGGTATCCTGTTCCAATATAGGCTGTAGTTTATTGATAATGTGTTGGACAGGTTTAAGTTGGGGGTTGTAGGTGATGACAAGTGGTGTTCTATTGTTGGTTTTCTTGGGTCTGT
Source organism: Pelodiscus sinensis (assembly GCF_049634645.1). Classification (NCBI taxonomy): domain Eukaryota; kingdom Metazoa; phylum Chordata; order Testudines; family Trionychidae; genus Pelodiscus; species Pelodiscus sinensis. Next base: position 43,151,344 of record NC_134718.1, read on the forward strand.
CTTGAAGTAGATGGTTTCTAGGTATTCGTCTGGCTCTTTCAATTTGCTTTTTTGTTTCTCTGGGTGGGTAGTTGAGATTTATAAATGCTTGGTAGAGATCCTGAAGCTTCTGGTCTCTGTCAGTGGGGTTAGAGCAGATGCGGTTGTATCGAAGGGCTTGGCTATAGACGATGGATCGTGTGGTGTGTTCTGGATGGGAGCTGGATGCATGTAGGTAACTGTATGAGTCAGTGGGTTTTCTGTAGAGAGTGGTGTCTAATTTTCCATTGTTGATTTGTACGGTGGTGTCCAGGAAGTGGATCTCTCGTGTAGAATGGTCCAGGCTGAGGTTGATGGTGGGGTGTAGGTTGTTGAAATCTCTGTGGAATATCTCCAGTGTTTCTTGGCCATGTGTCCAGATCATAAAGATGTCATCGATGTCCCTCAGCCTGGACCATTCTACACGAGAGATCCACTTCCTGGACACCACCGTACAAATCAACAATGGAAAATTAGACACCACTCTCTACAGAAAACCCACTGACTCATACAGTTACCTACATGCATCCAGCTCCCATCCAGAACACACCACACGATCCATCGTCTATAGCCAAGCCCTTCGATACAACCGCATCTGCTCTAACCCCACTGACAGAGACCAGAAGCTTCAGGATCTCTACCAAGCATTTATAAATCTCAACTACCCACCCAGAGAAACAAAAAAGCAAATTGAAAGAGCCAGACGAATACCTAGAAACCATCTACTTCAAGACAGACCCAAGAAAACCAACAATAGAACACCACTTGTCATCACCTACAACCCCCAACTTAAACCTGTCCAACACATTATCAATAAACTACAGCCTATATTGGAACAGGATACCATACTCAAAGAGGCTCTGGGAGACAGACCCATAGTCTCCTATAGACAACCACCTAACCTCAAGATGATTCTTACCAACCACCACAGGACATACCACACTAATACCAACCCTGGTACCTTCCCTTGCAACAAACCCCGTTGCCAGCTTTGTCCACATATTCATTCTGCTGATACCATTATTGGACCTAACCAAGTGAGTTATAAGATCAAGAACACATATTCCTGCGCATCCAGAAATATAATCTACGCTATCATGTGCCGAAAGTGTCCGTCTGCTATGTACATTGGACAAACATCTCAGACACTTCGCCAAAGGATTAATGCCCACAAAACAGATATCAGACAAGATCACAAAGAGAAAACAGTTTCTTGCCACTTTAACCAGAAAGGACACTCTCTAAATGACTTAGCCACCTGCATTCTGCTACAAAGACCTTTTACATCTGCACTTGAAAGGGAATCCTCTGAACTGTCATTCATGTTAAAATTCGACACTTACCAACAAGGACTTAACAAGTCTTTGAACTTTCTCACCCATTACCAAGACAGTTTCCCCAATTATCACCTGTAATACCATTAACTCACAAACATCCCACTCTCCCTACCTTTAATATCAGCAATTCACAGACACTTACCTTCCTTCCTCCCCCTTCCCACCCCCCCGCATCCCCCTTCTGTTCTGCAATGTGATTTGTCCTTTTCATATTTGTTCATTTTTTTAAAATTGTATCCTTTGGTATATATGGTTGTGACTACTTTCTTCCACTATTTGATCTGAGGAAGTGGGTCTGGCCCACGAAAGCTCATCATCTAATAAACCATCTTGTTAGTCTTTAAAGTGCTACATTGTCCTGCATTTTGATTCAAGTCTAAACAGGCTTTAAAGAGCTGTACAATAGGTCACGCTGCTAGAATACTGAAAGAACCTCGTGTGTTTTACATGGATTGGTGTCAGGCTATTTAGACCCATTAGAATTCTAAAGAAGGAAGGCTGTCCCTTGATTGTCAGCAAAGAGCCAGTGTGGACTCTGCTGTTAGTTTTGTCAAGAGAACTGGCTTCCACCAGTATCCCACAACACCTGTCCTGATGGCTGTGCTAAGTGTTTTGAGATCTCTGCTGCCTTACAGGTATACACCACTCCTCTTTCAAAGCTCTGGGAAATTAATGATAACTGAGTGAGCTGCTCTGTTTGGGGAACAAACAAAAAATAAATAATTGGAATGCTTCTGTTCTGATGCTGCAGGGTGAGGGCTGGAGAGATTGCTGTGCTGCTTTGACATTTCTTATTGAATCCCAAAAAGAGCAGGGATCAGCTGTGCCTTCCCACAACACTGCACTGTAAGGTGCTTACCCACATTGCTCTGTTCTGTCGACAGGGAAGCTAGCAATGTGGCCATGAAATGTTGACAGTGGGAGGCAGAAAAACTGGTTTGACCGATTTTCACTTTTGGTGACACATGCATGTCGACAGTGCTTTTGTTGCCAAACCTTCCCAGTGTAGACATAGCCTGGCTGCTAGTACTGCTCCTCATGCAAGTGTATGATTTAGTAGTTCCTGTGGGAGGCGGAACAGACTATACATAGTTTCCCAAAAACAGCAGCAGATAGAAAGTTAGTTTCACTACTGCCCCAGTGCTCTGATACACAGCAATGAAGCTAACTATAGCAGTATTTATTACCACATTCATATTCTAAGAAAGTTACAAGCAGCAGCACATTCTTGAAGTAAATAGTTTTACAGCCTCAAGTTTAGCAATGCAGCTCTGGCTTCCTCAGTACACAACCATAACTACTAGCAAAATTAATTAATACATATATACATCAACATATAAAAGCAAAATCTGCAGAGGCATTCTAGTCATTAGGGAAAAACTTTTCTGTCATTGACAAGTGGGCTCTGAATTTACAAGCCCGTGCATAAACTAGAATGAAATGGGTTTTGAGTATTATCATGTGAAGTTACTGGTTGTTGCTTTCAAAAACAATGCTAATTGTAACATGCTGGTGGGGATTAGGGATGTTAAATTGAGGTAATTTTAGTACTTGATAACAATTCTATCAACTACTCGATTACTTGATGGGGGAAGGCAGCCCCACTCAGTCCCGGCTCACATCAGGTTGGGGACCATACCCTGCTATGGCTTCGCAATTTAAAACTCAGTAGGAGCAGGGGGGCAGACTATTAAAAGGGACAGCATATTACAATTTATTCAAACAACGTCTAAAAGCACCCTTTCTTTCAAAACGCATTAGTGAACGGATTTAAAATAAAAGCAAAACAAGTTCATTAAGAAAAAAAACAGTGAAACTAAGGTAGTAGGTACTAAGTTTCCACACAAGTGAAAATATGCATCTAAATGTCAAATTTAATTTAATAAATGGAGTCTTTGTTCAGGTTCCAAGCTGTGAGAACATCTTGGAACCTGGAGGGGGTCAAGAGGAAGGCTCCGGTCCGCTTCTGAGAAGTACCATACAAGGATCAGGAAGCACAATTTTGAATAAGGATGTTAGTGATCATGTATCTTAGTAATCGTGTAGCCACAACAGTTTTTAGTGGTAACACATTTACTAAAATGCTCCCTGGGAGCAGGGCCAGCAGACCGTGCAATCCTGGTCCTACTCCCCAGGAGTCCCCTGCCACCCTGCACTGCTACCTCTATAAAATCGTCTCCCTGTGCAGACTGGCTCCTACCTGCTGCCCCACACTGCTGTCTTCGATACAGAGGCAGTAGCGCAGGGTGGCAGCAGCCTCTGCCGGCTCAGGGCCTGAACTCCCTGTGAACAGAGGCTGCTCCAGCATCCCACCCTGTCAGCCGACGGTCAGGGCAGTGTGTGTGGGTATGTCTCCTAAGTCTTTAACTGCTAAGACACGAAGTCTCGTCGCAGCGGGCAGCCCAGAAGGCTGAAAGGAGCCCCGAGTGTTTAACGTCCGTGACTTTACTGCTAGGACCAAGGTCCCGTCGCAGAGGGTAGCCAAACAGGCTAACAGACGCCCCAGTGTGTAGGAAGAGCTTATTACACCTTAGATTTTAACTGCTAGAACACAAAAGTTCCTTCGCAGCGGGCAGCCTGGGAAAGGCTGGAAAGGTGCCCCAACGGATCTTGTCACCTGGGAGAGACACAGATCCAAACGCCCAAGCTCTCCCTATGTCTGTCCCTTTATGACCGGCTGAAGTTCTTTTAAATTGTGCTTGGTTCTATCACAGCAACTGAAGGAGTCAGGTTAAAAACTTAAACAGTTACAGGTTTATTAAAGGAACTTATAAATCATATGGTTACAATGGCTATTGCTCTATTTCTTAATTATTAGCAAAATATAGATCTTAAAATGGTTACAGGAAAAAGGTAAAGATAGAAAATAGAAAAATAATGGTACCAAGTGACAGCTTAATCTTTAAAGAGCTCTAACATTATGTATATATACTTAAACAAAGGACCACATCCAGGTACAATTTTTACCCCCTTCTGTGCCTCTCGACTCCAGCGTGTCAGGCCAGGGCCGGTCTCTCAATTCCTCGGAAAGACGAATACGAGGTGGGCGTCCCCTCTGGAACCTCGGGAGGTCAAACACCAAACCCGACCAGCAGATAGATGGTAGATTGACACACAAAGCAAATGTGCTGCTGGGCTCATCTTTATACCCCTGGGGGCCCGTATTCTCTTTCTTATCTTCAGAGGCCAAATTTTACTGGTCCATTTTGTGGTGCCAGTTCTTACAAGCAGGTTACAAGTTAATTTACACTTGTAAGAGAGGAAGATAACTAAATTAGGACTGCCGGATGTTCTGTTGGGCGGGAGATTCCTTCCCCCGTGGACGGGTATGTGTTCGTATCAATATGGGTTTCAGTCAAGGGCACAATGTACAGCCTCTTGGTCAACAATTAGTTCGACCACCCTCCTATCTCTGCTTACAGTTGGTCACGGTCACTGAGCCAGCATATCTAAACCTCCTGCTCCAAGGTTTTCAAAGAATATGCTGTTTTCCAGCTCTTATGTGCCCTGCATGGTTTTAAGCAGACAAAGATGGATGTTAAAATGGGGCTTTATGTCTGGCTACATTCCACCCCCTGATACGACACACTACGTCCCAGGATACAAGATGGCGGTGATACCAGCACCTTTTGCCCACCTTGGGGGAATCTAAAAATGCCCGATGGTCTGATTAAGGGGTTCATAATCGAGGAATTGGCTGGGATCTTTTCCAAGTGCTGCATATCGAATGTGCACAGAAGAGATAGCTACATTAACTAGGCATTTCACAATACACAAAGTTATGCAAAAAATGATTATAACAATTACAATAGTTAAAACAGTGATTAAAATGGAATGCAGGAAAGGAGTTAGGGAAAGTCCTAAATGTTGGGCTAACCAATTTAGCCATGAGATTTCCCCATCTTTAGCTACAGCATGTAGTATTTTAACTGCATCTTTTATAGCAGATACATCTTGTTCAATCTGCCCTGAGTGGTTCACATAGAAACAACAAGACTGATTAATCACAGCACATACTCCTCCTTGTTGGGCTAAAATTGCATCTAAAGCTATTCTATTTTGTAGGGCAAAACGGGCCACTGATTGGATCTGCTCATTGAGTAGGCCCAAAGCATCTGCAGTCTGGTTAAAAGCTATTTCTAGTTGCCCTGACACATTTACTATGGCTTGTTCAAGTTCAGCTACTCCAAGCCAGGGCAAGAATGCACGGGTAAATCGATGGAAACCTGTGGGACGTCTCACAAGAGGGTTAATAGTAAATTTCCTCTTGTATCGGTGCAAGAAGCTTCCAAGGTTTGTGATACCTGGAGCTGTAATGTGTGGGTGTACCGTTCTAGGCGGAGCACTAGAAATTACATCCTCCTTCTCTTTGTTAGCTTTCCTAAAGGTAGCTAGGAGCTTTAATCTTTCAGTTGGCAATCCGTGAATTATATCTCTGGGGTAGCCTAAAGCCAAACACTGCTTCCAGAGTTTATTCCGGAGCTCCTTCTCTTCCGGGGTTATTTCACGCTTGGGCTTAGAGCCCTCTGATTTACCTTGGGGATTTCTTCTCAGGTTTCGCACCTTGGCTTTAGCCGGCGGTGATTCATTTCCCCCAAACTCCCGGAAATACCGCACCATGGCTGTTAATAGGCTCTCATAATTATCCTCAGGATGATTCTGAGCAATGTCCCGAAGTTTCAGGGAGATAGCCTTATGGGCACCGGGTGCTCCCTTCATAAGTGGCCTGAGCTCATCTAGTTGAATTGCTTGTTCCCATGGGCTTCCTTCCTCCCCTTCTAAACGGGGGTTAACCTGGTTTAACAGGGTGATGGTAGCTGCTATTTGCAGGGCTCGTTTAACTTCATCTATGTTTGTCCATGGGCTAATAGTAGGTTCACCTCGGTCTGCCCGATGGATCCTTGCAGCCCACCTACAGGCTAGGGTCCAAAGGGTCTTTGGGCTCTCATCCTCTGGGAGGCTAAGAAATACTCCAGCACCCAGGTTAAGCCTACTACACTCCAGGGCGGATAAAGGTGTAAGACCAGCTCCAGTATCCCATATGCGAATTAACCAATCTATTATTCCTTCCTGGGGCTTTTTGGCAAAGTCTTCCTGTATTTCCCGTAATTCTGTGGGCCTATAGGACCGTGTAGTAACTTGGGTTGAGGATTTCTTTCTCTCTTCTGTCCTTCTAGTAGCTCTGCCTCTAGTTCTCCTGCCTCTCTGTGAGGGGCCATCCTCATCACTATCTGATTTCTCATTGCCTGATATTCGGTAAGTGATAACTGGTCTCATCTGGGCTGGGGGTACCTCCACCCGTTTGTCAGGTGAGTGGGAAGCTAAATCATCATTGTCAGAATTCCAAATGTCCCCATCCCAATCATCTGGGTCCAACCACAGAGCAGTTTCCACTTTGGCTCTATTAATGCTCCGTGGTTTAGTTTCTAATTTCTCTCTGCGTTCAATTCCTTCCTTTTCTAACATTGGGAGAAGTCGCCCCTGTAAGTGCTCATTATCTTTAGTTAATGTTCGCACCCGAGTATCTAAGTTCTGGCATTGCTTTTGAAGTTCGTCCTTCTCTTTCTGTACTCTGATAAGCTCTGTTTCTAAATTCCAGTAGCCTGTGCAAGCTGCTTGTAAGGCACCCTTTAATAGCCAGATGCAAGCGCTTTTCCCTTTTCCCTTCCTCATTTTGCAGGCGGTTCGCCAGTTACAGAACTCCTGCCAAATTTCCTTTGACTGTCCCCAATCTTTCTCTAACATCTCTTTATCCCACTTAGGGTTGCCCCATCCCTCTCGGGCAAACTCTTTCTCTATACAACTAAAATCCATGTCAATCGTGACTGGCTTCATGCTGCTGTATTTGAACCAATAGCACAATCCTGCCGACTACGCCAATTCTGTCAGCCGACGGTCAGGGCAGTGTGTGTGGGTATGTCTCCTAAGTCTTTAACTGCTAAGACACGAAGTCTCGTCGCAGCGGGCAGCCCAGAAGGCTGAAAGGAGCCCCGAGTGTTTAACGTCCGTGACTTTACTGCTAGGACCAAGGTCCCGTCGCAGAGGGTAGCCAAACAGGCTAACAGACGCCCCAGTGTGTAGGAAGAGCTTATTACACCTTAGATTTTAACTGCTAGAACACAAAAGTTCCTTCGCAGCGGGCAGCCTGGGAAAGGCTGGAAAGGTGCCCCAACGGATCTTGTCACCTGGGAGTGACACAGATCCAAACGCCCAAGCTCTCCCTATGTCTGTCCCTTTATGACCGGCTGAAGTTCTTTTAAATTGTGCTTGGTTCTATCACAGCAACTGAAGGAGTCAGGTTAAAAACTTAAACAGTTACAGGTTTATTAAAGGAACTTATAAATCATATGGTTACAATGGCTATTGCTCTATTTCTTAATTATTAGCAAAATATAGATCTTAAAATGGTTACAGGAAAAAGGTAAAGATAGAAAATAGAAAAATAATGGTACCAAGTGACAGCTTAATCTTTAAAGAGCTCTAACATTATGTATATATACTTAAACAAAGGACCACATCCAGGTACAATTTTTACCCCCTTCTGTGCCTCTCGACTCCAGCGTGTCAGGCCAGGGCCGGTCTCTCAATTCCTCGGAAAGACGAATACGAGGTGGGCGTCCCCTCTGGAACCTCGGGAGGTCAAACACCAAACCCGACCAGCAGATAGATGGTAGATTGACACACAAAGCAAATGTGCTGCTGGGCTCATCTTTATACCCCTGGGGGCCCGTATTCTCTTTCTTATCTTCAGAGGCCAAATTTTACTGGTCCATTTTGTGGTGCCAGTTCTTACAAGCAGGTTACAAGTTAATTTACACTTGTAAGAGAGGAAGATAACTAAATTAGGACTGCCGGATGTTCTGTTGGGCGGGAGATTCCTTCCCCCGTGGACGGGTATGTGTTCGTATCAATATGGGTTTCAGTCAAGGGCACAATGTACAGCCTCTTGGTCAACAATTAGTTCGACCACCCTCCTATCTCTGCTTACAGTTGGTCACGGTCACTGAGCCAGCATATCTAAACCTCCTGCTCCAAGGTTTTCAAAGAATATGCTGTTTTCCAGCTCTTATGTGCCCTGCATGGTTTTAAGCAGACAAAGATGGATGTTAAAATGGGGCTTTATGTCTGGCTACACACCCGATCCCCTGCCCCACGCTGCTGCCTCTGATATATCTTTTAAGGTGGTTCCCCCCCAAGCACTGGCTTCCATCTGCCTCCTGTGCTGCTGCCTCTGTGAGAGGCAATGTGGGGGAGGAGAAGGGGAGAGGTGCTACCAGCATGCATGAGAAGCTGGCTTAAAAGCCAGCTCCCCAATGGGCACCGCCTCCCCATGTTTGCTGCCTCTGATCGAGGCAGCAAGGGGGAAGGAACTGTGCATAGTCATCTGGATTAACCAATACATTCAGGCTTACCAATAAATTCAGGCTTATCGGTTAATCATTTAAAACAACTATACGCTAACATCCCTAATTCTGAACAGCAGGCTAAATGACCTATGGATGTAAGGTTATGCCAGAGTGACAAAGTACTTAATCTCATTAGGGACAAATCACAGTAACAATATTTTAAGTGTCCCAAACTCATAAGACTGTCTTTGAAAAAATTATGGAATTTGAAAAAATAATGTTTGGTTATTTGTATTTGCTTTATGGTTGAATATTACTGTGTTTCAAGTTTACAAGCTTTTCTTTGCAATAAGGGATAGATTTTATTTTAATTTTACAGGAAAGTTGAGATTCGCCCATGTACAAGAAAAACTCAGCACCTTAAGAGCTGGAAACACTGCAGTAGATCAAGAAAGCAAAAAAACCTTGTAATTAGGATTGTATCCAACTCTCTGCATGGTGGACAGAAGAGGAAACCAAGCTGGCTTGCAACTCGGTATTTTAGGCTTTATAATAAAGACCTGTTTTCATAGTTAAATTGTTATAAGTATATTCACAGCTTCAGAGTACACTTGGAATTTTATAATGTCTTTTGTATTAATAAACTATTAGATTATTTACTAACACATTAAGTCTAGTGTTATTCAGAATTCAATTCAATATTTTATTAAAAATTATTCATATTTTGACATGATTTCTTGCTACTCAATATTTGTGAGCACATCTTTACACTAGTTCTTTTAATCTGTTTAAAATTACAAAAATCAGTTATGCAATGATGTTCTGCCAGTATAATCTGATCACATACAACAGTCGCACACAAATAGAAATTACAGTACAGTACTCTATCTTATTAAAAATCGCAAGAGCTCCCATGAGACAACAGCCATTTCAATTTTGTATTCAAGTACGTAAAACCATCTATTGTAGTCTACCTTAGAACACAAGAGCAAAAGAAGAGAGGAACTTACCGTGAAACAATAGAATGCCTTTGACCAGCAGGTATGCTGCCATCTAATCGCAAGTATGTAACAGAGGGCAAGTGAGGCTTGAGAAGGTCATGTTCTACTATATCCAACATGCTCTTGAGCTGACAGAAGATAAGTATCCTGTGCTGAGCCACAACAGCTTCCGTGCCACTCTCAGAAGAGCCACTGTTTCCCAAGCCACAGTCTAGTAGTAACTTCAAGTAAATTTTAAAATAAAATTACCACAATTGATTATGTCTCTCTTGTAAGCAGTTATATTTGACTACTGGCAGAAGTGAATAAAAATAATATACACACACACACACATATTCTCTCTCTCTCGCTCGCGCTCTCGCTCTCCATAAAAATTCCTGCATGATTCATAATAAGCAATGAGTCTAATTCTGTAGAAACAAGGAATAGTGACTGTACATCCTTTCACACTACAAAGGACCTGCAAAATCTGACAGAAAAAAACATTTAACTTTTTATCCTGTTGTTTAAAACCTTGTTTTCACCAAAGTTGAAGTTTACCACCAAATACTGGATGAGTAAGAGAAGATCAGCACACATAGTCATGTGTGATTATATAGAAAACCGAACGAAATGTCTTCAAATCACCAAAGGTCTCTTCCATAATAAATAGGTCAAGCCATTTTGTGCCAAGAATAAACAGGAAGCAGTAAAAGAACAGAAAAAGCAACTTTAATTCTTCAGACTGCCAAAACAACGACTGAGGCCTGATCCTGCATGTGATGCATATGTGCAAACTACTGAGCCCCACACAGATTATAATGCAGAACAGGAGAGATATTACATAGTGATCTAAGTAACTACATACTTTCTGTATTTGTACAAAATCAACACTTTGTACGTATGTCTAATTTCTTAAGAAATGTAGCACTATTTTTTAAATTAAATTTTAGCAAATATTTCTATTCCTTTTTTCCATATAAGCTGCTTGCCTGAGTCCCATGCTAAGAGTGAACACTCAGTTAAAAAATAGTGCAGTACACTCAATTTTACATGGAAATTGCATTTAAATAAATCAATTAGAACATTTAAAATATGCTATTATTGAAGTAGCATCTTTGCTTACTATAACATAAGAATGGCCATATGGGGTCAGACCAAAGGTCTATCTAGCCCGGTACCCTATCTTCCACAAAGGCCAACTCCAGGAGCTCCAGAAGGAATGAACAGAACAGATAATTATCAAGTGATCTACCCCCTATAACCTATTCCCATCTTCTGACAAGCAGAAGCTAGATACACCATTCCTGCCCATTCTAGCTAATTGCAATTGATGGACTTATCCCTCCATGAGTTTACCTAACTTTTTTTTTTTTTTTAAACCCTGTGACTGTCTTGGATTTCACAACAGTCTGGCAAGGAGTTCCACAGGTTGATTGTGTGAAGAAATACTTTATAAACTTTGGGATACATCATATGGTTTTAAGTATACCTACTTGTTTTAAAGCAGACAGCTTAGGTGCATGCTGGATATCTCGAAGGGATGAGTTATGAGCTGCAAGATGTTCTGTGGTTCTTTTGAATTCTGGATGTTGGGTTGTTAATACCAATGCTGGATGGTTACATAGTTTTCGTAAATATTGCAATGCCTTTAAATTGAGAGAAAAGTTCAGTGGTGAGATTAGAAGCAATTAACGATTATGGAAAATGGTGTTAAAATTGATATTTAGTGTAGCAGCCAGAATTTCACAAATTTGATTAAAAATCTATTTTGTAAAGATTTTTGTATCGGACACTTATATTTTAAATAAGTTAATTCCAGCTGAAAGCTTGCCATTGCTATCTTTGAAATAATCGTGGTTCCATTTCTGGGGATAGTGCATGAAGCTCTCTCAGAGTATTATGTGACTGAAGTAACACGATAGCCATCTAGAAGCTGTGTGAGGCCCTTGAGAATAGGTATTGCCATACCAATTCATTTTTGGATTCAAAATTTATGAAGGCTTGTGCTTATACACAATTTCAGTCTGGTGGGGACAAACTACCCCTCCACCCATCTCCCAAAACAAAACACTTCTTGCCTATTACAGTGGAAAAAGAGATACATTATATAAATTCTCCAGTTGTATTTCAATCAGTTTCTGATATTTAAATTAAATAAAAAAGCTTTTAATGATCTATTTACAAATTAGAATAAAAGCTTGCTTATGGACATTCTTAAATTTAGATTAATTCAGCAGAATACATAAAAGAAACCTTATTATAATTTGAATATTTTAAAGAAGTTTCACACTAAGATAAGACACCAAAATGTAAATTCATCAAAGCTCGTCACACCATATTCCAGACAATCTGATCACCGCTATGGAAATTGCTTCATTTAAACAATTATAGCTTCAGGATGTACTGAATTTATTTTCAACTATATTTCAACATCTAGTGTACAAAGTTAATCTTCCTGCATTCAGTAGAAAAGGGTAAGTAGGATTTCCTGGAATATAATATATCAGAAATACATTAACAAGAGAGCACAAATTATTGAAGAAATCTGTACCTGAAACACATGTCCTGTAGCTTTAAGCTTTGGCCTTTCAGTCTCCTCACTCAGTGAAGCAGATGAAACAGTTTCATCAACATCACATTTAGCACGAGACTTGGCAAAATCTTCATAAAGCTGAACCTGTAATGCCCCCACAAGTAAAAGAAAGAAATGTGTTTAACAAAAAATAAGAATGAACAAATTTAAATTCCAGGCTGTCTAATAATGCAGCAAATGGAAAAAAAAAATCTTTAAAGTTATAATTATCCCACTCAACATAACACAGATATCACAGTTAATATGTAATCTTATCACTTGAAAATGATGTGTTTCAAGTTAAATTTGCAAATTCATGCATGTTGTCTAAGAAATACATTTCTGGAAATTATTTCCTACAACTACCTACATGAGTGATGCCAGAAGCACGCTCCCCAGTGATTTTAATTTTAAGCCTTACGAGAAAACATTTTCAAACTTGGGTGGTCTAAAGTATGTCAAGGCTCTCAGTGATCTGACCCCAGAATCATGGAGCTACAACTGGCTTCTTTCTAATCCCAACTAGTGCCGAGCAGATTCCAAGTTCAAGGGAGATTCTAAACCTTGTATATTTCAATGTACCTGCAGAGGACTGAGTATACAATAATAATCTTGAATAATTTTGGGTGGAAGATCCTGTAGTACATCCTCTTTCATTCTTCTCAACAGAAATGGCAATACTTGACGGTGCAGCGCTTCCATTGCAAGAACTCCTAGGCGTTAACAGCAGACGCAGCAAGTAGTTGGGAAACCACAAAGAAGCAAATTACTTCAAGTGTCACAAGCAGAAAGACTTCATACTGTGATGATAAAGTATCTGATATTTTCAGAAGCAATTCTGAATTACAAAGAAATAAACAAAGAAACTGACTGGAGCTCGTGCCTTACCTGCCTCTTGTTCTCGACTGGAACTCCGAGCATCTCTACTTGCCAGTATTGGTTTGCCGTAACGGGCTGCAAACTGGCGTTCGGTACCCAAAAATCCTGGCATAAGGAAGTCAAACAGTGACCACAACTCTAAAACGTTATTCTGAAGATAAAAGAAACATTGGTTAATACATTTCCAAGATTGACATAGTTTCCAATACTATGGAATATTTCTTAACTTATTTCTGAATTGTTACTCTATAAGGGTATGTCTACACTACCCTGCTAGTTCGAACTAGCGGGGTAATGTATGCATACCGAACTTGCTAATGAAGCCCGGGATTTGAATTTCCCGGGCTTCATTAGCATAAAGCCGGCGCCGCCATTTTTAAAAGCCGGCTAGTGCGAACCCCGTGCCGCGCGGCTACACGCGGCACGGGCTAGATAGTTCGGAATGGCTACATAGTTCGAACTATCTGTATTCCTCGTGGAAGTACTCCACAAGGAGTACAGATAGTTCGAACTATGTAGCCATTCCGAACTATCTAGCCCGTGCCGCGTGTAGCCGCGCGGCACGGGGTTCGCACTAGCCGGCTTTTAAAAATGGCGGCGCCGGCTTTATGCTAATGAAGCCCGGGAAATTCAAATCCCGGGCTTCATTAGCAAGTTCGGTATGCATACCTTACCCCGCTAGTTCGAACTAGCGGGGTAGTGTAGACATACCCTAATAGAGCGCAATGAAGCTCTTGACATCTGTTCTGAACCTTTAGGTGTTATGTACCTAGAGACTGACAGCTGGGTGGGTATGAAATCAGGGATTAGGTAAGGGCAAGGCCCCAATGGCACCATCCCACGCCAGGATCAAAATGACTTCAGAGTGTGAACTCTGTAACTGACAAGACACCAATCAAAGCCTGTCTTTTGTATAGCAGCTGAGGGAATGGGAGTACACTGAAGCTCTGGGGCTCCCAATCCCATGTGAGGCAGAGATTCCAAGGAGAGAGGAGGGGAGGCTCAAAATGCACCAGCATTCAAATTTATATGCTCATCATGTGCCATGAATTCTTGGAATGGAAACCCCTGGGTTCCACAAAAGATGAAAAACCCATCCACTTTGAAACAGTTTGGGAATAAAATGGTGCGACAGTACTTCAAAATGTCCTCCCCCCCGCCCTTTGGCAAATAGCGAAGGCAAGCCTCAGATGTGTTTAGGAGAGCAATAATGGAGATTTCATTATAAGAAGCTATACACTGAACAGGAGCACTAAGATAATGGGAACAGTGAAGTTACTGCAAAATACATTCCCTTTTGCCTCTTCCACTCCTACCCTCTTGAAATGGAGAGGATAAGCAAGTACCTGGATGGGTGTCCCAGAAAGAATTATCCTATAATTGGCAGTCAACTGCTTTACTGCTTTTGACAATTTTGTTTTTCCATTTTTGATTACATGGCCTTCATCAAGGATACAGTAGTTAAACTTAATATTTCTATGAAATAAAAAAGAATTATTATTTAATATTTTAAAAATATTAATACAACAAGAAAACAAGAATGCAAATATTTACTTCTTACCTGAAGAAATCAATGTCATTTCGAACAACATCATATGAAGCCACAATGAGATTGTGCCTTTTCACCTGGTGTTGTAATCTTAAAAACAGATATGGAGAAATGGTGTTCAGGGCAAATATAAACAAACAGGTCTTCATTTCCACCATTTAAGAGTTTAAAAACAGTTTACAATTTACTGTCCATGTTTATCATTAGTAGTATACAAATAAATTTAAAGTTAATCTTAAAATCAAATACAAGAATATATTTTCAAGTAAAAATAATTTTTTCTGCAATGTAGTGCTTACCTTGCTCTTTCAGTGGGAGGTCCAGTATAATGCAAAGGATTGAGATACTCTTTGGAGCAAAATTTATTCACTTCATCCACCCAATGACCTGTAAGTGTTGGAGGACAAACCACCAAGGATGGAAGAGGAACACTGTCTACCAGTTTAGTTCTTGCATATTCTTGAGCCCTTTAAAGTATTAAACATTAAGAACTTAATGTTACTTTTAGTATCTTAAAAAGATCCTCAAAGTGCATGATAGAACAGCAGCTTACCTGAGGCAATGATCTCCTGCAAGAATACAAATGGACTGCAATGTCTTTCCTAAACCCATATCATCACACAGAATTCCATGAAGTTTATACTTATTGAGAAATGCCAGCCAGTTCACACCATCCTTTAGAAAGAAAACGTGCAAGAGACAAAAGATGTAAGTAGTCAGGGGTTTTGATTAGAGCAATAAATCTTTCCTTCAAAACACTTGTGTGAGGAATCTGCCATGCACTGTCAACCTCCTGCCTGATTTAATCAAACTCTACTATAGGTGTCCATGCAGTGTTCTGGATGCCTGTCCCATAATTAATCCCCCACACTTCCCCCCCATCAAAGGGCTGTCCATAAATATGTTTACTTTAGCCCACCATCTTCTTCATAGCTTTACAGTAGAAAATGTACCTGTGGTCCTTGAAAATGAATTAGTAGCTACTGAAGAAATTTTCAAACAAAAACATACTTGCAAAAGACAAACTAACAAATATCCTAGCCAGTTTCTTTTTTCCAGTAAAATTGCTTAGCTATTAAATATGCAGAGGGCAAAAAATGAAATAGGTTATTGGATAACTTTCTTTTGAGTGTATATCTCCTTGAATTCATGATCACCTCCACAATTCATTCAGTTGGATATTCATTATTATGATCCCCCAGATTCAAAAATCATGAGTCAGAACCTCCAAAAAAGGGAAAAGCAGCAACACAAACCCTTCTCAGCTTATGCATGTGAGAGTGAACATTAAAGCCTTAACTCAGGGATGGGGAACCTAGGGCCTGTGGGTTGGATCCCGCCCACCACTTGTCTGATCTGTCCTGCGAGGCTTGGGATTCCACTCCAACATGTGGTGGGTGCTGTGGCTGCAATGTCAGCACTAGCTGGGTCATGCCATTGCAGGGGGTGGGAGAAGAGCCCCCCGGGTCTGATGAAAGCAAGCCACAGGCTGAATTGGGTCTGCAGGCTCTGCCTGGCAGTGGGCAAAAACAACTCCCTGTACTGCCCGCGCATTGTGCCTGCTCCTGCACCCTGCCCCTATGGCCAGATACCCTATCCACCCCCAGCCTGCTCCTGCACTGCTCCTGCCCCCCATGGCCAGGCATCCTATCCACCCACAGCCTACTTTGCACCCTCCCTCCTGGCCAGACACCCACCTCCAGCCTGCTTCTGCTCCCTCCCTCCTGCCCAGACACCCTATCCCCAACCTGCTCCTTCATCCTCCCTTGCTCCTGCACCCTCCCCCTTCCTCTGGGCAGACACCGTGCTCCCAGCCTGCTCATGCACCCCACTCTCAACCCAGACCTTGCACCTTCATCCCCTCCTACACCCACCTCCTACCCAGATCCTGCACTCCCCTCCCTCTTGCTGGCAGGCCTGTACCACACACTCAACCCTTCATTTTTGTTCCACCCCCAGAGCCTAGAGGGGTCCACAAAATCCACTAACCCTGGAACCCCAGACAAATTAATCTGGTTTATGGGAAGCCCTGAACCTCAGTCCTCCCTGCCCCTGTTCTCAAGTGAGCGTTTTGTAGTCGGTCCCCAACCCTCCAATTTTCAAGTCTCTCTTTTTATTTCACTTCTGAAGTTGTTTTTGTGAAAAACATATCCATTTGTAGCTTAAAAAACAGGATACTTCATTTTTGTTATAGCAAGACCCAGGCTGGCCAAATTTCTTTGAATGTTCTTAGCAATGGCAATGCAAGATACTTCATCTTCAGAATCAAATTCTAAAACTTGCATCTGTATAGTCAAAGGCAGTTCTGGTGTTTTTGCTCTTTCCACTGCATTTTTCAAGGTGGCTCTCATACAGTTTACCTTCCAGCTAATCTTTTCTTTGCAATTTCTGCATTTAAGATTCTATGCCATCTTTATTAACTTTTGCAAAAATTAGCCATTCATTAGGTTTAAGTGTTCTTCTACCTTTGCTAATGCTGAAATATTTTACTTAAGTCATTGTAAGGACAAAGTTCGGTTGCAGTCCAGGCAGCCAGTTCAAGAGAAAGTACTGACTGGACAGTTTCTTTGGCAGTTTACCTCAAGTAGAAACAAACTTTTGAATTTGGAAAGCTTGCTTTGTTTGCTAAACATTTTCATTGTTAAAACAAAAAAGGGAATTTTCAGGTTTGAAAATTTCACTTTCTGTTTGAAGTAGCCAAGGCAATAGCATACGTCTTTAAGATGAGTCTCTTTTGTTTAATCTCCTTTGATTAAAATAAGATAAAATTACTGCAAAATTATCAATTTGCTATAAATAGCAGTCATTTTCATTAATTTAGTCTAACAAAAAAGTTTTATTATTTCCAGGTTAAAATGGGTTTAAACTGGTATTCACTAGTGCCTTGTCTGAAACTAGTTTTTTTTCCAGGAAATTACCAACCCTGAATTTACTATCTGAGTTTTAGTATAAAGAATGTGTTACAATTATGTGCTACAATTATGTACTACTGATAAGTCATCATGCTGTTCTTGTAATGTAAAAGCAGAAGTTTTTACCTGCTGATATTTTCTGAGCTCTGCTTTGATTGGGACTGGAATTTTATAGTTTTCCAATTTTTTCCCATCCAATAATTGCTCCAGAAAATGGCGCTCTTTGGCTTTCAGTAGGATTAATTCTTCAGACATATTTGGTGGATCTGGAATGCCAGCCTAAAATAATGATTAAAAAAAACAAAGTCACCTTGTACAAAAGGAGTCATTTCTTATATAGAAAGTGAGCAAACCCAAACCAGTCTTACATTCCACAGAAGTTTTGAATAAGCCTAAAACAGGTTCGCAAAGTATTTTTCCATTTTATATTTCCAAAGGCTTCCTTCATCATATAGTTGAAAAAGGCTCAATCCAAAAATGTAGCCCATCCAAAGATGCAGAATTGACAAAAAAAAGCACATCCTGTACATTTACCAAAGGAAAAATGCAGTCTAAACACACACACACACACACACACACACACAAAATGGGGAAGGTGGGCTGTTCTGCCTTCACTTAAATTTGGAAATTTCCACCTGATTAAAAATTGACACCTTTTCTAAGCTACAACTACTCTTCAAAACAATAACTTCCAAGAGTTCTCAAATTCCAAACGATAGCCTAAAACGAGAACAAAGTAGAAGGGTGAAATTCCAATAGTCGGAGATGTGAGAGAGAGCACTAACAAACCATTATCAGGATCTTTAAAAAGACTCAGTTGTTGATCTTAGGCAAAAGGCAAAAGCAGAGAATTGAAAACATTGAGAACGGATGTATGTTGAAAGAAGTTATAGGTTGAAGGTCTGAATTCAGTGAAGGGTGAAAGCCACCTGGCTTCATGACAGCTGTAATGGACCAATTGCTTGCCAAAGGCATGCTCCAGGTGAGCAGTCCATAATGACTGAAAGGACCTCTCTGGAAACCTATGAAACTTAAACATAGCCTTAGGAAAGACAAATTTTATATCAGGTGTCACCTGGATTAGAGATTAACATCCTATGTAAGTGAACTGTGAGGAAAACATCAGTATCTACCAATCCTTAAATGGAATAGTGACACTTCTCTATTTCTTACCCTCTTACTGTTCTTATTCTTATTAGGAATTTACCCTCTCTAAGGCAAAGAAACAGGATACCACCTCCACTAAGTGTCTGAGTCTTCTTAAGGAAATTGTCTGTCATGCTACTGAATAGAGGGCTCTGACATTGGCTGAACCCTTTTACTGAAATGAAGTTTAAGTCCAGATAACAGTTCTCTTCTTCTTAGTTTCTAAGGATGGTGGGGTTGCAAAAAGTGGCAGTGATTGGAGCCTTTGTACCACTTCCTAGATAGATTCATTACAAGCTGGGCATCCCATAGCATCAAACTTAGGAGCAAAGTGAACTCAGTGAGCCTCCTTACTCCCTAGAGAAGGAATGATTCCAGGGGGCAAAAGAATCCTACATAGCCAGGACAGATCTGTGAAATACTCCAGAAGTGGATTAATTCACACAGGAAGAAAGGCGGCGGGGGGGGGGGGGGGGGGGGGAAGAGAGGGAATTAGACAGGCATATCCTGTGTTTTTACCTTCTTTAGAATACAAAATGAAAACTGTTACCCAATTTTCTTTTCTAAGACCTCACCTCCTAATTAGAGACATTTGGGTTGCCCTCATATACAGAGAATATATATATATATATATATAAATAAAATAATGGAGATTGCCTATCTTCTAGAACTGGAAGGGAATCCAGTCCCCTGCCTTCACAGCAGGACCAAGTACTATCCCTGATGAATTTTTGCCCCAAATGGCCTCCACAAGGATTGAACTCACAACCCTGGGTTTAGCAGACCACTGCTCAAACCACTGAGCTATCCCTCCACACTGGTGACAGTTCACTCACCTGAGGCTTTGACTTGTCCCTTTGGCCCCCAGGCAAAAAAAATAAATCAGTGTTTTAATATAGCTTTGGAAATACTCAAGTGCTCTTAGCAGATGAATATAAATGCTTATACAACTCAAAGCCTTATTCAACAGCAGTTACTATATAACTAGAACTGAGAATAGACTATCATTGTGGTCCAATATATTAACTTAAGTTGGATGCATGGAAAGGAAAAGAAAAGCTGAAGAGAAAAAAAAAAAAAAACAGATAGCAATCCTGACATCTTCAAACAAACACGTGGGATACTGATTTTTTTTCCTTTCTACATACGGATATGAATGCCTGCACCACCATCCTGACAAAGGGATATTGCTACTGAGGATTTAAGGTCCCTTTTGTAAGGTGTTTACAAAATAGCTGATTAATTATAAATATGGCACCTTTGCTTATTTATTTCTTTTGGAGGTGGCTACTGACCCTTCTACGTAACAGGCCACCAGGGAGTAAATCCATTGGAGTCTGATTCTTTCCATAATCAATCAGCTACACATGCTTCAGTGAGGCAGTTACTGATCCACCTACCATGTACAGTTTAGATGCTTTTAAACAGACATTTAGGATGGAGGAAAAAGATAGAACTAATGAATTTAGGGTTACAAGTTAAAACTTAACAGCTTTTTGCCCCACTTCTTGTATGTATAGCAATTTTTTCAGCTAAGGCTCACACAAAGGAAGAGCAATCTACTGTAACATATGAAAGAAATGACAAGAGTATGAAGGACAACCTTGCCCTTGAGTGGAAATCCATTAAGTTGCATCTTCTAAGAGAGATTTCTGAGTTTTCTTGTTCAGTGGTTCTCAACCTTTCCAGAGTTACTGTACCACTTTCAAGAGTCTGATTTGTCTTACATACCTGAAGTTTCACCCTACTTAATCTAATTGATTATAAAATCAGACATAAAAATACAAAAAAGTGTCATAGCACAGTATTACTGAAAAATTGCTACTTTCTCATTTCTACCATGCACAGTAAAACTCCAATTTCCCAGCATCCAGTGGTCCGGCACTCCTGAAGTGCTCCGGACAGCCAGACAATTGGAGCTGCTCTGCCCCTGGCTTCCCCAAGTCCGCCGCTGCTGAAACTGACCAGCAGCTGACTTGAGGAAGCCGGGGGGCAGAGCAGCTAGAGTGCTGCCGGGTTGGTCCCGCAGCGCTGCCCTCTCCCATGCTGCGCAGTTCCCCACTGACCCCCCACACCAGACCCCTCATAGCCCCCCCTTCCGGTACTCCGGAATATCTGATAATCTGGCACCCCCTGGGTCCTAAAGGTGCCGGATTATCGCAAGTTTACTGTAGTTTGTAAAATAAATCAATTGGAATATAAATATTGTACTTATATTTCAGCATATATAGAGCACATATACATAAGTCATCTTCAGAAATTTAAGTCTGCACTGACTTCACTAGTGCTGTTTATGTAGCCTGTTGCAAAACTATGCAAATATCTAGAGGAGGAGATGTGCCCCCAGATGACCTGTATGTATCCAGGGGGATACACATACTTCTACCATCTGGGTTCTCACTTTTCAAGCTGCTCGATGGGTGATGCCACCAGGGGATTTTAGACCTCATGAGAGAGACTCAGGAAGAGCAGGAGACCTGTGCCCCAGGGTCAGGCCACTACGTGCTGCAACTTAGGGAATGCCTCAGGAAGTTAGGCAGAGTAGCCTGTGAGGATCTGCAGCAAGCTCAGGAAGAACAAGCAAGGCAATACAACAAGGGGGCAAAGGTGAGGACCTTGGAGCTGGGAGACTGAGTGCTGCTTGTGTTACCAGTGGTGGAGTCAAAGCTTCTAGCCAAGGTGACGCAAAGAGCAAGACTTGATTAAGAGATACGGCTGCCAGAGCATCAGAAAGAGACCCAGATAGCATGCAAACCTCCTAAAAGCCTGGAAGGAACGAGAAGCAATGATAATCGCCTCGTACACCCCTGAGCCGGAGCTAGGGCCCGAGGCCGAGGACTCTCAAG
Organism: Pelodiscus sinensis; assembly: GCF_049634645.1. Classification (NCBI taxonomy): domain Eukaryota; kingdom Metazoa; phylum Chordata; order Testudines; family Trionychidae; genus Pelodiscus; species Pelodiscus sinensis. The sequence continues at coordinate 43,172,932 of NC_134718.1, forward strand.
AACATCAACCAATAGGCACTGGGCCAGACCTCGAACATGAACAGGAACAGCTACAGAAGCTAGTTCTCACATGTCCTTGGCGACTATCTGCCAAACTAGAGAAGACATGGCTGACAAGTCATCACAATCACCAGTCCCAGGCCAAAAGTTGAGGGACAACCATTGTTCTCTCCCCAGAAAGAGGTGGGACATAGTAAGAAAACAGCTGGGCCAGATTTTAGCAGTGAGGGGGTGTGGAGGAATCTCAGGGTGAGTGGCGGAGTCAAATTGTGTTAGTCCCCTAAATCAGATGGGACAGTTTGATTGCATGGGGACTTGGCCACCTTCCCGCAGATCTTGAACCAGCTGCTGAGCCCACACAATAAGTATGCAGCAGCATACATTGATGACATCATCACCTACAGCACAAACTGGATGGACCACTTGCAACACCTAGAGCAGGTATTGCAGGCCTTGGGGGAGGCCAGCCACACTGTAAATCTAGCCAAGAGCCACTTCGGCCAGTGGGAGGTGACCTATCTGGGGTATAGAGTGGGTAAAGAGAAATTATGACTATCAGTGGACAAGGTGCAGGCCCTATAAGCAGGGTTTGACAAATTATGGAAAACCCTACTAGCCAGGCAAAAAAGGGACTCGCCACCCTCCCCCCCAAAGAGTGTTTTTTTAATGGCATAAATTCCTAAGAAGAATAAGAACAGTAATTACTAATAAGTGAATATCACCCAGATTATTAATAAATATCTTATAAACCTCTACACCTTTTCTCTCTGCTGCCATGTCTCCTACTCTTGCTCTATCAGCTCCCCTGGTGCCTGCTGCCCCCCAACCCCTCACCCTCTGCTGTCCTGACTCCTGCCCTTTTCACTGCCCTCAGCCTTCCTAAGACCTGCCCCCCTCCGCCAGCCCTTCTCCTCTGCCCTGTGCTCACTCCTCCAGTAGTCCCACTCCGATCATGTGAGCTACCCCTCCTCATCCCCTCTCCTAAAACCTCCCTTTACAAACCTGCCCTGCCTCTCTCCTCTGGTGCTGGTCCCTCCCCTGCAGGTGTCTGCCCTTCTGCTTCACCCCCAGAATCCCTTGGCACCTGCACCCTCCTGGTGCCTGCCCCTTCCCCCTTTGCTCTCTTTTTCCCTGATGCCCCTGTGTCCTCACAGATGCCTTGCTCCATCCCCACCTTCCTCATGCCTACCCCCTTCTTTCAAGCCTTCTCCCAGCACCTCCTCCTCCCCCTGTAGCTCCCAGTGCCCTTACCCTCTCCTCTCCCAGCATCACCCTGTTCCCCCTCCCACTGACACCTCCCCTACTGCCCTTTTCCTCATTGTCTGCACTTAGCCCCCTGGCATTTGTCTCTCGTGCACCCCTGTCCTTTGGTGCGTTCTTCTTATTCTTCAACTGACCTCCTCCCCTCAGCACAAGCCCCTTCCCCATATTTTTCCCCTCCACTCCCCTCCCCTCCACACAGCCCAGCCCCTTCCCCTCCCCAGGGGCCAGCTCCAGGTTTTTTGATGCCCCAAGCAAAACATTTTTGCCCCCCCCCCCACCTTTGTTGTTGTCTTTTACACATTTGCATTTTGCAATGGGTTTTTTTGTTTGTTTTCTTTTTTGTCCCGGCATTTTAGCCCTATAAATGGCAAATAGCATTTTCATTCTTTTTTTCCATAAAGGCAAAGGCGCTTCAGTGAACTCCCCCTTTCACTTGATGTTGGGTCACAGCAGCCTTTTCCCTGCCCTGTCCAGCCCCTCCCTATGGGCAAGCACCCTTCACTCCCAACTCACAAGGGGAGCAGGGTGCAGGGACAGCACAGAGCCAGAGGGATGCAGGGATCGGGGGTAGCAGGGTGCAGTGGAGGCACAGGCAACAGGACGCGGGGAACGGGAGGGGAAGAGGGCAGTGCAGGGAACGGGCAGCACAGAGCTGGAGGGGCAGAGATTGGGGGGAGCAGGGTGCGGGGTGTAAGGGCGACGCAGAGCCAGAGGATCGCAGGGAAGAGGGAGAACAGGAGGTCCAGGGGAGGTGTGAGCAACTGGCGGTGCAGACACAAAGGGGGGCTGGTGCCATGGCAGGACTAGAGCTGGTAGAGCGGGCCCTGGCTGTGCCACGCGCTGCAGCCAGCTCCCAGGGACACGTGGGCCAGAGCCAAGCTGCCATGGCCCTTTAAAAATCAGCGGGGCCAGGTCATGCTACCGTCCTGGAGTCCCGCCCCGCCTCCTCGCGCCGAAGCTGCACGCAGGCATCCCGGTGGGAAGAATCGCCGCACTTCCCTGCAGCGCTGTGCTCCGTCGACTGCCGGAACGGATGGGGCCGTGCCGCCCGTAGTGCGGGCTTCGGCCAACCCGTCACAACAGCCCACTGGGCCAATCTGCCCTGCCCCTGCACTCGCCAGCTGGAAAAATCTACCCGCCACGGGCGAGCGGGCAAGTGCATTTGTCGAGCCCTGTCTATAAGAATGCCCTACCCCCACAACAAAGAGGCAAATACAACAGTTTTTGGGACTGGTGGGATATTGCTATTAGTTTGTCCCTAATTTTGCATTCTAGCTGCTCCTGAGAGACTTGACAAAGAACAGAAGCCCCGGAAAGTTAAGTAGACTACGAAGCATGAGGCTGCTTTCTGGGTCCTATGAGACCAGCTGACAAGAGCCTTGGCTCACCCAACCAGATTTTACAAACCCATTCTTCCTGCAAACGGATGCCTCAGAGGTGGGTCTAGGGGTAGTACTGTTCTGCCTACCTCCTGGGACAGAACGCCCCATTCTATATTTAAGTTGCAAGTTATTCCCATGAGAGACTTGGTATTCCACAGTAGAGTGGGAGGCGCTTACAGTGAAACGGGCCTTTGAGGCCCTCTGATATTGCCTCCTAGGCAGTCCCTTTACATTAGTTACGGATCATGCCCCCTCAAATGGCTACATAGTAAGAAAGACACAAATGTGAGACTCATGTGTTGGTATCCGTCGCTTCAGCCCTACTAATTCCAGGTTGCACGCTAGCCAGAGAAAGCCCATTCTAACACTGATTTTTTTCCCCCCAAGTAAGCATTGATGAGGGAGAAGAGGCAGCTCCCCAGGGACCTTTGTTAAGGGGGAGGGTGTACCATCGCCCCCGTGGGCCTTCAGGGGTTAACCAGGCCTAAGGGAAGGTTACTCACCCTGTGCAGTAAATGGAATTCAAGATGGTTGTCCCCATGGGTGCTCTACCTGCACCCACCAATTGGAGATTCTTGGTAGCACTGCCTCCCCATCTGGCTGCGTGTGCAAGGCACCTGGAGTGTATAATGCACATGTGTGGCCAGCTGGTTCCTCAGTTCTTCTCTGAACCGGACCCCAAATAGAATCCAAAGCAGAAGGGAGGAGAGTGGGTGGTGGAGTGCCCATAGAGACAACCATCTCGAAGAACTCCAGTTACTGCACAGGGTGAGTAATCTTCCCTTCTTCTTTGAGGAGTGTTCTTCGTGGTCTTCACCCAGGCAGCGGACACACAGTGTCCGTCTGCTATGGATATAGACAGACAGCAATTCAAGCACCTTTTAAACTCAGGTGAGCCGGGCATGTCTTGAGGAGCTGGCTGGCCATGCACGCGCATTACACACCCCAGGCTCCTGAGCCTCGCATACGCGGCCAGCTGTGGGGGCACTGCTACCAAGAATCTGACTGGTGGGTGCAGCGGCGCTGGTTCGCCGACAAATGGAACACCCAAGGGGGCACTCTTCCAAGAAGAACTGTCTGAGAGGGCTTCTCCCCCACAGCGCGATTGGGCATGCTCCAGCTTGAGGACCATATAAAAGGCCAGTGGAGCAGCTGAGTCAGGGCTGACCAATGCAGAAGCAGGAGCTGCTTCCAGAGTTCCGGAGGAGGAGCAACCGCAGCAGAGGCCAACCAGCAGAGACTGGCTAGGAAAGCACACAGCCCAGAGGATGCAGGTGGGGCAGACGCTAACAGTCTGGAACAGGGTAGGAAGTAGCCCAGAGTGGGGAGCTGGAACACCCTGTGAGCTCAGTGTGTTTTGGGTGGACTCCCCACTGAGCTAAGGGTAGGTCATGCCCACCATTTACAGGGCCCTGGACTGGGACCCAGTGGAGAAGGAGGTCCCGGGTGGGTCTCCTTACCCCACTCCGTTACCTCCCAAGTAAGGCACAACATCTGGACTATCGATTCAGGCTAGTAGGCCTTACTGCCCTGCAATAGGGGCGTTTGCTACTGACTAGCCGCTGGGCCCAATTTCCCCACTGACAGGGGCTGCTACTAACTCAGGGACTGTAACAATTATGGGGTGGAACACCCCAAAAAGGGCCTGAGAGCAGTGCTTTTTTTGTGATGGTACTGCCTGGAACGGTATACCATCACCTATTTTCCCAGCCCACAGAAAAAGAATGGGATTTCACCCCCATGTACCAGCAGTTGTCTTTCTGGGGCGGTTCAGCTTCTGACAGAAGTCTGCTCAGGACACACGGCAGTTCCCCCCCCCCCCCCCCCCCCCCCCGCCAGCTCCCAGAGCAGTGTTGTGGCTCTTAAAGGGGCTGCGACTGCATTTCGGCCCCCAGCACGGTATTTTTTTTGCTCAACAAGTTTGTCCCAGAGTACCGGCACCTTTTTTCTAACCCCGCCCCGCTCCAAAAAGCACTGCCTGAGAGGCTCAATGCCCTGCTTCCAAGGGGGCTGGGCTTACCACCCAGTGACAGCAAAAAATATACGGAATTTGATATCAGCACAAGCAGATTAGCTTAAAATATGTCTTAAAAAACCCAAACTACTTCCTACCGCAGATTTTGGGAAGGAAAATTCTAATCCCTGTTGAGGCTCCTTTTTGAAGAATAGGTAAGTGTGTATGTTATTCTATAGTCACATAACTGAGAATAGCAAATATAGGAGTATGACCCTTTAAAAGCCCAGACCCTCCCTTTAAGAGCACAAAAAGTTAGGAAATTCCGACAAAGATGAATTGATTGCTAAACTCAGGAGTGATCACGAACTTGTCATGTTATTGGATTGTGAAGGGAGCAGCCGGGTCACTGTTGCACCCATGGGGGGGTGTTCGCCCCAAAAATGGTACAAAGGGGGCCATGTGAGGGGTCAAACAAAAGCTTACATTCTTCTGATTCTGTATCTGCTCTTCATATATCTGTATAATGTCTGTGTGGGGGGTTAGGAATCTGTATGGAGACTGGAAGTCTTTCTGAATACGGTTGAACATTGGGCAGAGCCCGACCTATGGACATGCTAATTAGCGAGGCCTTGTGGGACAACAGCACTCAATGGGCCAAAGACACACCTGGGGAATGGGTGACCGCCACCTAAGGGCTACCAGCAGGGAACACAGTGATAGGCCACTGGCCAGGTGACCTGCTGTAGCCAAGAAGAGACCAGGAAGGATGTATAAAGAGTCCATGTGGTCGACTCCATCTTGGTACTCAGCTCATCACTTCATCCCAGAGGCAGCAGTGCAGGGATCGAAGAGACGGAAAGAACTGTGGACCCATCCTGATTCTAGGATGCGCAACAAGAACGTTTAAGCCAGCAGCTGTAACATCTCTGCTAGAGCCTGCATCAAGAACTGAGAGATTCGATGCATGTAATGTATGATACTTTAGCAACCTCACTCTCATGCTTTTCTTTCTTGTGGTAGTAAACCTTTAGATGATAGATTCTAAAGGATTGGCTCAGCGTGATTTGTGGGTAAGGTCCAGAGGGTAAATTGACCAGGGATCTGCGGCTGGTTTCTTGGAACCGGACAGAACTCGTTCAGGGTAGGTGGGATTGGGTGCTAGACCCCCCACCTGTGTATAAGGCCTGGGGCCATCTGGGGCACGGATATTGTTGGGGTGTCGGAGGGGTTTTGCTTGCAAGGCTTCAGGCAGGCTGCTGAAGCGCTCTGTGGGACTGGTCTGTGGCCTGTTTGGAGAGGTCACCTGTCTGGGGGCTGTAAAGAGCCCCGAAGTTGAGCAGTTCACCCTTAGCGGACCCCCTCAGCTGTGCCCAGACATGGCCCGGTCTGTCACAGGCCTAGATGCAAAATTATTATGAATTAATTTCATTTGCATGCTAAGAGATCACGAGTCCCCATCCAGAAACGTATACACACAGTGCTTTTTAAAAAAAAAGTCCATTTTCCCAAAAGCAATCGTATGGAAAACTTATTGGCAAGGAACATTTATAAATAAGTGTGATGGTATTGCTGGTCTCTTTAAGGAGGAGGGGAGTAAAAATGTCTGGGCCCAGGGTACTAGTACAGAGTTAAATTAAGGGGAACAAGTACAGTTAATTGATAATGAGATCCTGGGTCTGGCTCAGTAGTTGCAAGAGCTTTGTACTTAGAGCTCAGTAGGGGTACATCTAGACTACATACTCTGCCGACAGAGGCATGTAGATTAGGCTACTCCACATAGTCAATGAAGCAGGGATTTAAATAATCCTCACTTCATTAAAATAAAAATGGCCTCCGTGCTGTACTGACAATCAACTTATCCGGCACAGCGCGGCAGTCTAGACGCGGTGCGGTAGACGAGGTTTACTGGAGTTGTCAACAAAGGCTTCCCTTGTCGACTGCGCTGCGTCTAGACTGCCGTGCTGTGCCAGATCACCTGATTGTCAGCACAGTACGGCAGCCATTTTTATTTTAATGAAGCGGGGATTATTTAAATCCCCGCTTCATTGACTACGTTGGGTAGCCTAATCTACATGCCTCTGCCGACAGAGGCATGTAGTCTAGACATACCCTAGCTGAAAAGAGGTGCTCACAGAGAGAAGCTCTCTGAAGGGAGAGAAGCTGCAAGAGACAATAGGCCCTATGGAGCAAGGCTGTGCATCCTATGAGCACAAAAGGAGACTATTAAATCCACAAATAAACTAGAAATAAAGTAGAACCCCCAGGGAATTTGCTCTCTGTGGATTTCTTAAGGTGCCCGAATAGAAAAGAAATTGAGGTAGGGAAATGCCTGCAGCACCACGCTAGATCAGCAATGGGCACACTGCAGGACAACAAGAAAGAGACCAATGGGGAGAAGTCAGTTTTACAAACAAGGGTCATGTGACACTAATTCATTTTAACAATGTGTGGTAATACACCCAAAGGCAAGTTCATACATCTAAATACAAAGTAAACAGGCTGCACTTACAATATGAGAGACTATCTTGGTACGCAGTAGTATTGATAAGAACTTACAGTAGACAAACAACTGAATATGAGCTTCTAGTGCAGGGGTCAGCAACCTTGCAGAAGTGGGGTCCCGAGATTTAACTTATTCACTTATCTGTGTGCCATTTATACTTTTTAAAGTCAATAATAGTCCTACTTATAGCAGCTTCATTTATAATGACGCAGAGCATACCATTTTAGTAACACAGGATTTAAAAAAAAAAAATCAATAAGATCAAAATTTCAGATATCCGTGTGGAAGTGGGCTAGATCGTGACCGACAAAGCCCGGCTCCCCTCTGGATCAATCTAGTGGCCAGCCAAATTGATCTCAGACTCTGGACTCATAACTATAACATCAACGGATGGGCAGGCAGGCGACTGAAAAACACATGCTAACTGTTGTATTCTCAATAAATGCAGCATACTGCCTTTTCCCCTATAAAAGATCTCATGTGCTTTGTATAAGCATAACATCTGTAACTTTCCAAAATATTCTGTTAAAAGAATCTTTTCTCTCTCTTGCCTTAAGTGATTAACACTTATGTAAACTTAGCTTGACATGTAATCAAATGTCCTCCTAGCACGCATGCACCCACCCCAACCTGCTTTCCACCTCTGCTCCAGCCCAGCCAGAGAGGACTGCAATCTAGATTGCAACAAATGAGGCACACCCCCCAAATAAACTGTCCCCTGCTTCCACATCACTGCACAGATACCAGCAGCCACCCACCCCTTCTTTCCCCCACCTACGCCTGTGCAATCTGCTCCCCTCATCCCAGATGGGGGCTGGGATGAAATCTTGCTTGTCAACTAGCAGGCACAAGCAGTCTCTCCGGTCTTAACTCCCAGCTAAAGCACAAATTAACCCCACCTCACAGTACAAGCTACCTCCCTGCCTCCACCTCACCACTTCCCTGCCGTCCCAGCCCTTTTCCCCAGGGCTCACACCTCACCTGCAGTCCCGGGGCTGGGGTGGGCAGGCTCCGGGGCTGGGTGCAGTGGGGTACTGGGGAAGAGATTCCCGCCCCTGCACACACCTCAAGGGGAACAGCGCGGTGCAGCCCAGGCCTCAGCACCCAAGGTGTGACCAGCCTCCCAGCCCCAGCCCCTCCTGGAGGAGGGGAGGGGTGTGTATATGTGTGTTAACCCCTTAGCTCCCAAGAGCTGCATGCCTAGGCTGGGCAAGGACAGCTCCAGGGATGTGGAGCTCAGTGCAGAGTCCTGCTGGGCTGCCCAGGCCCCTATGCTATGCTGCACATGCACCTCTCCCACTCCCACCCCCACCAAGCAGGAAACCAGAGCTGGTGTCCAGCCTGCAGCTGTACAGTAATCCTGAGGCTCAAGCTGCAGCAAAGGCTTCCTGCTGAGTGTGGGGGAAGGGTGGATCTGAGCTCTCACCCCATGAACCACTGAAATCAGCTCACAGGTTGCCAACCCCTGTTCTAGAGTGATGCTGTAGCTACGAGGTCAAACAATACTTTGTTGCATGAGTAAGGAAACAGCGGTATATCACATTAGTGAGACCATTATTGTGCTACTGTGTCCATCTCTGGCGTCTGCACTTCAAAAAAGGATGTTGAAAAGTTGAAAGTTAAATAGGAAGAGCTAAAATTTGATTAAAGGTCTGAAAATCATGCCTTCTCATGAGAAACTAAAGCATTTCAATCTATTTTATCTAAGAGAAGGTTAATGGATGACCTGTTCAATCTACAAGTACCTACGTGGGGAAAAGTTTCCAATAGCAGAAAGTTTGCTAATCTAGCAGAAAAGCACAAACAAAAATCTGAAACTAGACAGATTCAGAGAAACAAAAAAGGTGTAAAATATTTAATAATGTTGATAATTAGCATCTGGAACAATTTACTTAAGGATGTAGTAGGTTCTGTATCTCAAATAAAAATTGGATGTTCTTTCCAAGAGAGATGCTATAACTCAAACACAAGTAATGGGCTTGATACAAAAGTTAGTGGATGAGGTTCTTTGACCTATATTATTTAGGCCAGACAGATTATCAAAATACTCCTTAAAAAAAAAAAAAATCTATGAATCTGGCCAAAATTCCTCAACGTAAGCATGCAAAAGAGAACCCTTGAGCTTTTCCTTTTAGAGGGAGGATTGAATCAGAGGGTTGTGGGGATTTTTATGTTTCCTTCCATCCAAAAAGCTACCCACAACTCTGACTGGTTAAGACAGTTCAAGCTTATTGGGCCCCAGCTGCTCAAGAAGACTGGGTCACCTTACTGAGATGTCTGAAGACATTTGGCAAGAGGGTAGGGGAATGTAAAGGCTCCACTCTACTAGCTAGACTAAAACACTTTCTGACAACATAAAGGTCCTCAGAGGTGATAGTGCTCTATTCCTTCAGCTTCTGTGATGGTCTCCTCCCAGATAGATCATATCATGCCAAAACACAAAGAAGGGATCTATTTGACCAGGTCACTAATACAAGAAGGAGAAATGTTAAGATCCAGAAAAAATCTGCATTTTAGCAGGTTAATTATTTCATGCTACTATGCTGCATCAATAAGTGGTCATCGGGGCTACAATAAATTAAATCAAATTCTATAATATTTTAGTTAATATTTGAAAAGGTTAATAGAGAAGGAATTAAGTGCTAAGATGGGAGTTGCTGGGTTCAAGAGCAGAACCTAAGCCAACATATTAATATCCTTGGTCTCTTCCCCACCAGGCCTGGCCTTTGGGCCAAGCAAGCGAGATGGTCACCCGCATTCAGAGACCTGTGCTGCCCAGCTCCTGGCCCCGCTCACCTGGATGGGAGCCGTGCAGCTCAGCTCTGTACAGCTCTGTACACTCTTTGGCCAGGCCTGCTCCCGATCCCCTGGGTTTATGCATTCTTTTTCTCCATAAATGATGGCTTACCTTCTAGTCATTAACACCAATATCTGAGCTGTTTCCTGGGTTTTATATTTAAAACAAATTTAAAAAAAATAAGCCCACCTAACTCTTTGGGGGACATTCAATTCTAGTCTGAATGCAAAACACACCCTTTACAAAAGTTTTTAAAATAAAAAGCTTAAAGTACTCTATGGAAGATTGTAGTTCCACCACTGAGCACAGCTGTGCTGTGCTAAAACCAAGGGTTTCCAAAACCAAACCTGATCTAAAATAACTATAAATAATGTAGGACCAAACTATTTATCTATTTATTAAAACAGCTAGAAAGGTGCTCAAGTTTCTCTATTGTTTAGTATGAAAATGTTGTACCTTTAGTTTCTTATTCCTGGTAGTGAGAGGTGTCCTATTTTGAGGTGAGCTCTAAATTAATTTTCCTCATTAGTACCACTTTGTGATTACTCAATTTCTGTACCCCCATTCAAATCTTCAGATTGTTTAATCAAAATGTTTAATCAAAATGTACCTATCTTTATTTTATCAGCATGAAGATTAACAATAAACTTCTCTTAGAAATTCACTAACAAATGGTGTAGGGGAAGGGAAGGAGAGCACCAAACACAGAGCTCTGGGGAACATCAAAAGGTGGCTGAACCCTAAAGGAAATGCAACTGAAAGGCTAGGAATACAGAATGACCAAGAAAATACAGTACTCCACAAAACCAAAGAGGAGGAGATGTGGAGCAAAAAAGTAACCGACTGTGTAGTGTCAGAGAACAAATAGGAACAGTGAGGAAAGAAAACTTTGCCAAGAGAAAGTTACTACTAACTTTAGTGAAAAGCACCTTTGTGGAATAGAAACCCCGAAAGCAACATGGCAAAGGGTTAAAACATTTTAGAAGGGCAGAACCGGACTAGCTCTTGCTCAGGTTGGTTAGAGGTGAAGGAAGGAAGGAAGGAAGGAAGGAAGGAAGGAAGGAAGGAAAGGGCTGTATGAGGCTCTTAAATTAATCAAGAGCAGTCGGCTGTGCTCAATCAGCCAACATCCAAGCTAGAAGGTGCAACAATCATGGTTCTAGTAGAATACCGGACTAGTTTATGTCCAGGAAGATTAGGAGATGGACTAGTTCAACAGATATCTACAAAGGAAATCTTAGTCAAAATTACTGCAGAAAGTATAGGCTATTAGCATCAGCATAATGTTGTTCAATCTGAACTTGGATATCACCCCAAGGTTCCAGAGAAGAGGGTCGGGGGTTGAGGAGACGTAGGAAGACTGGAGACCAACATAGGGGAAGGACTCTGGTAACAAACTAGGCTCATAATTATGACTCCTCCAGAGTAGAAGTTCAGGCAGTTGGTGATGTCTTCCATGGCAGGAAACAGTTACTTAACATTTGTAATGGTTGCTCATTGAGATGTGTTTCTCACATTTCTTTCCGTTCTAAGTGTGTGCATGCCCACGTGCACAACTGCTAAAGATTTTCCCCTTGAGTAGTATCCATAAGGCTAGTCCTACAGCCCTTGGAACTCTGCACTCATGTGCCAATATAAAGGGCACAACTGGTCCCATGCTCCGAGTTCCTTCTTGGTGTTAACTCCAACAGTTGGGTAGGAGGGCACGTCATGGAACGCACATCAGCAACACATCTTGAAAAACACTTCAAAAATTTTTGAAGTGGCACTGGCTAAAAATTATTGCCCACCCTGGTCTAGTTGATTTTCTCCATGGTTCTGTCTGATCTAGGTAGAAAGCAAGTGCTCTTTGAATGTCCAAGGTATGTAATGCTGCTTAGGATGGATCAGTGTGCAGCTTGGGGAAACACACACAGGTATGTGTATCAGTTCATTAATATGAAAGGGAATTGGGATCTTTCGTAGGAATTTGGGGAGAGGTTGAAGGGTTACTCAGTCTTTGGCAAATACCTTGTACGGCAGGTGGGGAGGAGAGGGGTCTGCCATTAATACTGCCAGCTCCCTGGCTCTCCTGCTTGAAGTTATGGCTACCAAAAAGGCGGCTTTCATACAGAGATGTATCCAAGAGCAAGTTGCTAGAGGATCAAAGGGTGATTTAGATAAACTTTTAAGGAAGTGATTTAGGTCCCAGATGGGGACTGGAGGCCGCACCAAAGGAAAGGTGTTCAGCAGGCCTGCAAAAGCATTTAGCGAGTGAGTCTGAAAAGAATGAAATGCCACAGCTGTTTCTATGGATTGATTCTACTGATGTTGCATGAAACTTAACAGTATTGAAAGAGAGGTCCGATTCTTAGTTGTAGTAGGTAGTCCAATATGGTGGGGATGGGCATGGTGTCCGGAGGTATGGGATGGCTCTGCTTGAGCCATTCAGAGAATCTCATCCACTTGTACAAGTAAATTTTCCTTGTGAAGTCTCTTCTACTGTTAATCAGAATCTACTTTACTCTGAAAAGGTATTTTTGGCATTCTGGAGCCGTGAAAGAACTACGCTTGGATGTGGAGTTTTTCTGGCTCAGGATGGAGAATCCTGCTGTGGCGCTGAGTGACAAGATTGCGCGGTGGGAGAAAGATGTAAGAATTCACGATCACTAACCTGTGCAGGTAAGGGAACCATGTTTGCCTCAACCATGCTAGTGCCATGAGGCCCTGAGCATGATGGTAGCAGATGCTGGAACCTTGGCTGCAGTATCAGCCATATTCATGGCAGATTGTAATGCACTGTGAGAGTCGGTATGCCCCTCCTGCATGATGCTGAGGAGTATTAACCTCTTATGCTCCAGAAGAAATTGGAGAAGTTCTTGGAGTTGGGAATAGTTTGAGTAGAAGTAATCGGCTAGCATGCTGGTATAAATTTGCTGCCCTTAGAATTAAAGTCACAGGGGACTAGACTTCCCTCCCCATAATGTCTAATCATTTATGATCCTTGTCTTGGGGAGTGGACCTAATATTCGGCTGCTGTGTCTTATGTCTGAGTCTACCAAAGAGTTAGGCAGAGGGTGTGTAAAAAGAAAGTTCATACCCTTTGGGGTGATGAAATATTTGCAGTCAGTCCTCTTGGTGGGAGTAATGGAAGCTGGGGTTTGCCAGATATTATTGGCAGGGTCATGATGGCCTCATCCATAGGGAGGGCGAATCTAGAGGATGTGGAAGGTTGCAATGTGTGCAAGAGTCTGTATTGATTTTCCTGTACCTCTTGCAGATCCCATTCTTGTGCCAGGGCAACCCTCTTCAAGAGTGCCTTTTAGGAGAAAAAGGGTGACTTCACAGAGCTCTGTTGGCTGTCAAGGGCAGTAGAGAAAGAACTGAGGGGGCTGCACCGTGTGCATGCCCAACAGACACCAACGGCATGAGGAGGTGTTATGATGCACGTGTGGTGCAGCAGGGCACTACTAGAAAAATCTCCAGTCACCAGCAGGAGGACGCACTAGCGCCTAGAGTGGAGCACCCATGGGGACATCACTCCAAGATGATTTAGTTCCTTGGAGGCAGAAGGCCAGCCCTCCCACACATCTAAGATATGCAGCCGAAATCACTGTTGGTGTAATGGTGCTTTGGAAAGAAGACTAATTGAAAGCTGTCCCAATTATTGAGGAACTGTGACACCACCCTTTTTAAAAAACAAACAAACAAACAAAAACACAGGTGTGTGGTGGGGGGGGGGGGGCGCACCTGCACCTTGTCCTGATAAAACACCATATAAGGGGGTTTGGATGTCAATGTTCTGATCTTGGAGAGCTTCTGAGTGAAGGGATCACCATCAGAAAGGAAACCTCTAACAACAACAAGAGCCACAAGAATCAGGAAGCCAGCACTTTTAAGGGCAGAGATGTGAGTCTCATCAGCAACATGGTCAAATCCCAATAAGGGATCAGATTGTGAACTTGCAAGTAGAGTCTCTCCAGGCCTCTCAGAAACCCAACTGTCATTTCATGGGAGAAGACTGACTTACATGGATTGAAGGATGGAAGGCAGAGATGACTACCAAGTGGACAGTAATTGATGAAAGAGCCATGCCTTGTTGCCTTAGGTGGAGCAGACAGTCCAAAATAGATAGCAACAATGACCAAGAGGGAGAGAGACCCTCTTCTGAGGCCCAACAAGAAAAGCACTTCCATCTGATCAAGTAATTTGCCACACCGGAAGGTCTCCTTTTACAAAGCAGGACTTGCATTTGTCAGTATTCAGTGTGCAGCAGCCACATGGTCAAGCTGAGGGACACTAGGTTCAGATGAAGCAACTGGCCCTGGTTCTGTAAAAGTCAGCCCAGTAGTGGAAGGAACTCTAAAGGAGCTGCTATTGAGAAATCCAAAGGCATGCCAAATCATCCTGGGACTACCAGGATGACCTTTGTCTTGTCCTTCTTAATCTTTTCAATAACTTTGTGAACCAGGGGTATTAGCAGAAAAGCATACAAGAACTTCCCTAACAATGGGAGCAGGAAGGCATTGCACAGAGAACCATTGTCAAGCCTGCACATCAAGCAAGACTGCTGACATTTTCTGTTCTACCTGGACATAAACAGGTTCAGTTTGGAGGTCTCCCATCTCTGGGCAATAGTGCTGATAAACTGACTGGAGTCAAGAAAACGACCTGCTGAGGAGATTCATCAGAGCATTCTGGAGCCCAGAGAGAGGTCATGCCTTCAGGTGGCTGGTATGCTGCACACTGAAGTCCCACAATCAGAGAGCCTCAAGTCAAAACTGACAAGTGGATCCCACTTTGCTTGTTGATGAAGAACGATGCAGCTACATTGTCCATCAGAATTTGCACTGCTCTACCCAACAGGTAGGAAAGGAATGCCTGACACGTGAAGTGCATCATCCTGAGCTCCCTGACACTTGTATGAAGGGGAATGTCTTCTTGAGCACTGAACCCAGAGGTGGGCTCTCCATCCCAAGTCAGAAGCATCTGATGTTCGGGATGTAAAGTGATTAACCAGCCTGGCCGGAGCAGTGTCCCTCCTATGTTATGGTGAGGTGCTCCAGCCCTGAAAGGCCCACTGCACCATGCCACTTTAACTGTGGGATATCTGTTAAATATTAAGTTTAACTGATTAACTTTTTAAAATGGATTTTACATCCCTATCTGATACAGACATCATTGAAAGGCCAGGGCTATGAAGGGAACCGGATTCATCACAGATTGCACATCTGCTCACCAGATCAGGTGCTAGGACAGTTGCCGGGAATTGTGATGACCAGGTGCAAGTGATGCCTGCTGGAGAAGCAGACTGATGCTAGCCATATCTGCATTGGTTGAGACCAAATCAGATACCATACCACGTAAGTACAAGCAGTCATGTGATCTAGCAGCCTACTGCTAGATTTCTAGTAGAGGAGTCATGAGCAGGTGGCACTTCGAACGTGCAATGAGTTCCAACATTGCTCAGCCAGCACATAGACTTGGCCAAGTGGAATCAATCACTGCTCTTATAAACTTTATTCTCTGTACTGGAGTCAGAGTTGATTCGGTTTGTTCACAAGGAGGCCTAGTTCTTGGCAGGTGGCTCATACTATGGAGACATTGATTCCATCTTAGGTCCCTTTTCAATGGCACAAGGGACTGGAAGAGGTAGATAAGCTTTCACTGAGAGTCCTACGAATTTTAAATTTGACATGGCACTGAAGACAATTTATTGTAATTCAACAAGAAGTCATAGCTGGCATCACCATTTTTCTTGTAAATCATCCATAACAATGCAGTATCCCATTCTGTTCAAAATATAGGAGCAAACCTTTACAGTATTTAATAGAACCAGGAATTATCTTTTCAAAATGCAATCAAAAATGGGAAAAGCATTAGTAAATTTGATCATTTGCAAACTCATTTGGTTTTGCCATTTATAAAAATAATTTGAATGTTGCTGGCTTCTATGTCCTGAATTTCAGCATAAGCATAGTCACAGAAAAGAGAGCCTAGTTTAGAGAAAAAGCTGGTTACTAGATTCAGTTCTGACTAGCACTGTCAGTTAATTGCAGTAAACACATGCAATTAAGGCAAAACAAATAAATTACAGCAATTTATTTCTAGTTAATCACAGTTTTAAATCACACTGTTAAATAATAGAATACCAATATAAATTATAAAATGTTTTAAATGCTTTTCTACAATTTCAAATATATTAATTTCAGTTAGCACTGAATACAAAGTGAACAGTGCTCACTTTACATTTATATTACAAAATATTTTAATTCACCTCCAAATACTGTAGTCCTCTCTCTTCATCCTGAAAAGGGAACTCACAAATGTAGATTTTTTTGGAATATAAACAAACAAAAAAACACCACAATGTAAAACTTTAGAGCCTGCAAGTCAAACCATGAAGGTGTATATGAAGGATTATGTTATGTGGCGCATAAATACCTTGCAACACTAGCTACAATGGTGCCATCTGCATGCCTGTTCTCACTTTTAGGTGATTATAAATAAAAAGCAGGAAGGATCATTTCCCATAAATGTAAACAAACTGTTTGTCTTAGTGATTAATGGAACCAGAAGTAGGACTGAGTGGACTTATAGGAGGTAAATTGAAAATACACTTTATAGTGCAAATATTTGTAATAAAAATATAACTTACATTATACAAAATGTATGGTGCTAACTAAAATGAACATATCTGAAAATGTAGAAAAACATCCAAAATATTTTATGATTTAAATTATTCTATTAACAGTGCAATTAATCACAAATATTTTAAATATTGTGATTAATTGAATATTTTTAAAAATTGTTTGACATGCATAGTACTGACTAAAGAAAAAGCTAAGGTATTAAGTTATATAAAAAGCTTGTGGACAATTCACTGAGTCATACATCACTGGTGAAAATCCAGTTTTAGTGAATTTTGAAAACTGTGTTCTATTACCATCTACTGGTGAAAACATAAGTTACTCATAAACATAGTACTTTCTAGACAGCAACACTGGGGAAACTATACAGAAATGAGAGGTTTTTAATTGTGTTAAATTAAAATCAAGATTAGAACTGGTTCTGACCAGGGTTGGTTACTTAAGGTGTCATAAGGTTACATTTAATATTTTACTTGAACTTCATTTAGATTTTTCAGAAAGGTCAGCCAGGGATAAAGCAGAATGTTTAACATTCACCAGAACCTTGTTTATTTTCATGACTAGTATTTCATTTTTTTCTCTTTCACTCAACTGAATAGTTTGCTATGTATTTCTCATGACCACTTGTACAGCAACAAGAAATATGCATCAGAAATCAGGGCAAAACACTCTTGAAAGAAACTAAAAACCACTTTGTTAAAATAATTTTGAGAAAAAAATTAGGAAGAGTAGCAAGATATACAAAAATAGTGAATCTTCCTTAATGAGGCATTATTACACACATTAATACAGCTCTTAAAAACAAAAAAACCCAAAATGCTGGGGTGCGGTGGAGGGAAGAAGCCCTAATTTTGCCTTTATACACACATAGATGTCCCTTCTAAGTGCCTTCCATATAAATGGAACCCGTGTGAGGGCTGAATTCGTTCCTTCTGGCTAACAAACAATAAGAGGACAAAAGAGCACAAGTATTCAAACAACTCCAACTTACCTCAAGGGGCATTAGTCTAATTAGTGTTGCAAAGCACTGAGTAGCCATGAAACGTACACTGTCTGTCTGATCGCTCATTCGACCCAAAACTGGGACAACTAGAAGGACAATATATGGAACAATGCCAACATCTAGTTGTTCCATTACAGCTGTATTTGTTATTAAGGAAATATATTAACCAATTAAATATCTATTTTACATTACACTACCACATTACAACGGTATATTTTGTACTTGTGATTAGTAGTCAAGACTTCAGCAATCCTATCCTGTACATGAGCAAAGAATTTGCATTACCATCAAGTTAACAAGAGTAGAATTTAACACAGTGGGAGACAATTGGTCAGACAATATTAAAAATGCTTATATCAACTAGTCCAGGGGTAGGGAAACCTTTTTTGGGTTGGGGGCCGCTGATGCACAGAAAAATCAGTTGGGAGCTGGGGGCTGCAGGGAGGCACCAGGGGGGCTGGAATGGCGGGGAGGTCCTAACCCTTGGGGGCCAGACACATGCAACCCATGGACTGCATCAAGTCCTCAGGCCTTAGGTTCCCCACCCTTGAACTAGTAATTTAAGGATGACCCTCCTAGAAACTCTGCAATTCTTTAAAAGGGATACTGAAAACAAAATAGAGGCTCAT
Source organism: Pelodiscus sinensis (assembly GCF_049634645.1). Classification (NCBI taxonomy): domain Eukaryota; kingdom Metazoa; phylum Chordata; order Testudines; family Trionychidae; genus Pelodiscus; species Pelodiscus sinensis. The sequence goes on from NC_134718.1 coordinate 43,191,095, forward strand.
CTCCCCAAACAAGTTTGAAAATTCTGTTAAACCTAAACATAAATGATGTTGACATTAAGAAATTTAATGTAGAATTACATAGATTACATATCTCCTAGAAGAGATGCTTTTTAAAAAGTGCTCATACTGCCAGCATAATCATAAAAAGCAGGAAATCATTTAAATCCTTGGTCAATCTTTATAACCCACAACCACAGTTGTGCCTTCCCCACTTCAACATTCCTGCATTCACAATCCACAAAATACATCATCACTTCCAAACAAAATGTGCAACTTTAGACCTTATGGAGAGCTAGAAATTAGATCTTTACTAATTATCTGAAATGTCTGAAGTAGAGTCTTAATGTGTATGGTGTAGATTTTAAGCGGATAATTTTCCTTGATTTTTAATGGATTGAATGTTTTGCTTTTGAAAGTAGAATGAGTTCTCACCTTGGGAAATAATTGTTGGAAGCATTAATAGTGTTATTTTTAGGTGCTGAGTTGTGGAAATAAGTGTTACACTTAGTCTTTCCAAAGGCTGGAATTAAGATTGCAGTGTATTGAGGTAGTGGATGTGAGAGAAGTAAGGTAGAGAAAGCTATATGGTAATTGTGAATTGCAAGGTTTAGATGAGGTATAACCCATAAAAGGGGGCAGAACGTTGTTAGTTGTGTCCATCTATATATCCCCAGTCATTACCATGAGTCTGCTCTCCCTCCCATCACTGTGCTTCCCTATTCTTATGTAAAACATTTATTTTTTTTTAAAAGGTTGATTTAGAGGGAGGCACGGCAGGGAAGGTAGATGATAGAGTGGAGCTAATGATGTAGGGGAAGCAAAGTGGTGAGGGGGCATGGATGCAATTCAAGAGAAGAGTACAGGGTGCACAGAACTGTAGAGGGTTATGCAATGTGTGGGGCTATATGTGAGAGAGAAGTGGGGTGACTAGGAGAGTTCCAAACAAACTAGTTATATACTATATTTTGATTAACCCTATCGGCTCCTCTTATATTAGTTTAATTCTCACATACTTGCTCAACCCCCTCAATCCTCCATGGTATTGCTACATGTTGGAGTACAAGAGTTGAGGAGGAGGGATAGTAACATATGATAATTTAAGTTGAGGTAAGGAACTGAATGGGTGACCTGCAGCTGTACAGGTACAGCCCGGATACATTATATCAAGCCATCAACCCTTAAAGCATTCTACCATTCAGTCTAAATCACCAGCATATCAGGCAACAGAATTCAGAAATCAGATGCTACACAGAGGCATGGATAGGTGAAATAGCTGTTTAGGTAGAATAATGTTAAAAAAAAAAAATCGGATGACTAACTTCCAAAAGTTAGAGAATATTTTCCTAAAAAAATTAAATGGAACATTTAATTATTTTAGAGTTATTGTTGCAAAATTGGAGACCGAACAAAAATAAGGGATTTATAGTCCTTTGAAGATGCAAACTTTAACATATCCTATGCTACAGAGTTGCTTTTAACATCCTCAAAATAATCTAACATGTTTAACTGAAGTGGTACCAAAAAATAAATAAAATTATATATATTATATATATAAATAAAAAATTCTAGGCTTAACACACATTAGGAGTAAATAGGTTTCACCTATCACCAAGAACTGCGCAATCCAAAAATTTCATGTACTATTGCAGTGATAAGCACACAGATGGCTATTGCAAAAACGTTGATGTCTTGTACACAGATGCCTCAGACTGCGTGACAGTACATATCATTACTACGACTAAGTGCTGAGTAATTCATATATGGAAATTACCGCAACCATAAAAGGAAAAAAATGTCAAGTAAAAAAATAAGGCAGGTGGGCAAGATCACATAACCAATTTTGTAAGCTTTTGCATTCCAACTAAAACTAGTAAAGTTACAGGTCACCTGCTGGCTATAGGCTTTAAAAAAAATTCTCTTCAGATTGAGAAATCACTACTGGCTTATTTGTTCTGCTACCTCACTTGTACATAAAAATCAAGATAATCTGCTTATTTTCAGATGTTTGAAAGCAAAGTTTTCTTTGGTTATGAGCAGTTTCTTTAAGTCTTTAAGATGAGTTTTCAGACATTGTGTCCCTGTGGATGCTCTAAATCTGACACGCATGCAAGCCAATGTGCCTTTGATCCATGGATTTGGATGCTGAAAATCTCTTGTTGCACCTGCACTCTACCTCTTTTGCTCCAGTCTCAGGATATGCAGGGAAGGGCAGACCCACTGCTGTTGCAGTTCATTCTCTACAATGAAACTTGCCAAGAGACCAGGACTCAGAAGCAGAGTGGTTAGGAGACCAGCTAGTGGAGCACATACAAGGACAAAGAACCTCAAAGAAGAAAGGGTTACCCACCCTCTGTAGTAACTGAAGTTCTTCAAGATGGGTGTCCCTGTGGGTGCTTCACCTTAGGTGTTTGGGTGCCCCAGGCCGGAAGATTTGTATAGCAGTGTTTTAGATAGGTTGTTGGCACATGGCATCAATCCTGACACACCGGCAGCTAATGCACACGCGCAAACCCTGATCACTTCAGTTCCTTCTCTGACCTGGTAGGCACTTGAGAGGATGCCCAGAAGCAGAGGGGAGGAAGGGCGGGGGGTGGAGCACCCACAAGGACACCCATCTTGAAGAATTTCAGTTAGAAGAGAGGGTTACTCACCCTCTGCAGTTCGAGGCTGTCCCTGTGCATGGCTCCACCTTAGGTGACTATGAAGCAGTGCGTCCACTGGAAGCAGGTGCTTCAGTTGGCATAGCATCTCCATGGACAGCCCATCAGAATGGAGTAGCTGAAAAGAGTTCCATTAGAAGGATGTGTGTTGAGCACACAGTGGGTCACAAAAGTATGGGTGGATGACCAGGTAGCTGATTTGCAAACAACTAAGAAGGGGATGCCCTGGATATATGTGGTTGATGCAGCCGTGGCTCTGGTGGAGTGCGCACAGAGTTGTGCGGGCGGATCTTTGCCAAAGGCTCAATAAGCCAGTCTTATACGTTCCACTATCCATTTGGAGAATCTCTGGGAGGAGATAGAAGTCCCAAAGATGGTTCTGTTGTTGAAATGAACAATCTGTTGGTTTTGCGGATTCATGTGGGTCAATATAGAACGTGATGGCCCTGTGGAACTTGAGGGTATGAAGCACTGCCTGCATCTCATTGTTGTGAGGTTTGGGAAAGACATTAGGTAAGTTAATAGGCTCATTGCAGTGGAACGCGGAGACCACCTTTGGCAAGAATTTTGGATGAGGCCTAAATATCACCTTGTCTTTATGGAAGACTATAAAAGGTGGGTCTGTCATGAGGGCTACAATTTCTCCCACCTGTCTGGCAGATGTTATGGTCACCAGAAAGGCCACCTTCATGGAGAGGCGGAGTAGCAAGCATGTTGCCATTGGTCCAAAGGTCTCTCTTGTTGGGACCTCAATTTCATTCTTGGGGCCCTAAGTGGGGACCAGTGGTTTGATGGGAAGGTAGGTGTTTCACAGGCTTTGAGAAACCTTTTAGTTACAGGGTGTGTGTGAACACAGATATATTGTCTATTGATTGGTGTAGAGCTGTGATTTCAGCAAAACAGACTTTAAGGGAGTGCAGGGAGATGCCCAAGTACTTAAATTCCCTGATATATTGCAGGATCACAGATACTGGAGCTGAGGCTGCATCAAGGTTGTTTCTTTGGGAGCAAGTGGAGAAGTGTCGCCATTTGTAAAGGTAAGATTTGAGTAGATGTTCTGCAACTATTGAGAAGAATCTCTTGGACTTGGTGTGTGCATTGTAATTCTAGTAGAGTGAGCCACTGAGGAACCACACTTGGAGCTGGAGAGTGTGGAGGCGTGGGCCATGGAGGCAACCGCAGTGCTGGGTGAGGAGATGTGGGAGCAGACGGAGACACCATGGCTGCCTGATGCCATTTGGACCAGGCAAATGTACTAGGTTTGTCTGGGCCATTCCAAGGCTATGAGGATAACCCTGGCCTTGTCTGATAAGATCTTGCTGACCATTCGATGGAGAAGAGGTATCGGTAGAAAAGCATAAAGGAGTGCTATGCCCCAGTGGATTGTGAATCGTCTCCTAGGGAGTGAGCGCCGATGTCGGCTCGTGAGCAGTACTGTGGACATTTCTTGTTAGTCTGGGTAGCAAATAGGTCTGAGGAAAACCCCAGCATTGGAAGATTTGGTGCAAAACGGTGGGATTTATTTCCCACTCGTGGTTGGAGAAGAAGTTTCTGCTAAGAGAGAGTCTGATGTTCTGTTGTTTTTGCCTGCAAGGTATGAGGCAATCAAGGTTATATTGTGTGATATGCACCAAATCCAGAGACAGATTGCTTCATTGCAGAGGAGGTAAGATCTGAGGTCCCCTCCCTGCCATTTGATGTAAAACACTGCAGCTTGGTTGTCTATGTCTGTTGATGTAAAACATCTGCACCGTGGAACTGGAAATGTGGTCTTGGAAATGCCAGCAGAAGTAGAACACCGCATGGAGCTTGAGGATATTGATGAGCAAAGTGGTCTCTGCGGGTGACCATCAGGCTTGTGTAGTGCGGGTGCCAAGGTGAGTGCCTCAGTCTATTTGGGATGTATCCATCGTGAAGGAAAGGACTGGTTTGTGGAAGGGGACCCCAGCGCACATGTTCTGCAGATCCGATCACCATTGGTGTTTCTTTGGTCTGGATACTGTGCTGAGATAATGTTGTAGTGGCCTCATATGCAATCTAGCATGAGGCACCACCATGGTGGCTGCTGCCACGTGGCCTAGGAGCTGGAGACATGCTCTGGCAGGTTGTAGAGGAGCTGTGCGGTGCAGCTGGATAAGTTCCTATATAACTAGGGATCGGTGATGGGGCAGAGATGCAGTGGCGCAATCTAATCAAGCCCCCTATTAACTCCAGTACCTGGACTGGTTGGAGTTGGCATTTTAAGAGGTTTATTTGGAAACCTAGGAACTGAAAAAGATCCATAGCGGCATGGACAGCTTCTTGTGTTTCCTGAAAGGAATCGGCTCTTACCAGGCAGTCATCCAAATATGGGAAGATGGACATACCCTGCCTGTGCAGATGAGCTGCAACTACTGCCAGTACTTTGGAGAATACCCTTGGTGCGGTGGAGAGATTGAAGGGGAGTACCATGTACTGGAAGTGTTGACCACCCACAGTAAATCTGAGGTATTTCCTGTGTCCAGGGTGGATAGACACATGGAAATATGCGTTTTGGAGGTCGAGTCGCCAACCAGTCATCTCTGTTGAGGGAGGGAATTATGGTAGAGGGTAATCATGTGGAAGCATTGGGAAAGGCCTGTTGAGCCCTCAAGTCTAAGGTTGGCCTCTGTCCCCGACTTCTTTTCTGTGAGGAAACAGTGGAAATAAAAGCCAGTATTGTGGTACTGGTGGGGAACATGTTCTACTGCTTTGATGGAGAGCAGTTGTTTGATCTCTTGGCATAAGATGGTCTTGTGACATGGGCCCCTGAAGAGGTGGGTGGTTGTGGTTTTGGAAAGGACAGAAGTGATATGCTGTACCCATTATTTCTGATGTCCAACATCCACTTGTTGGATGTTATGAGGTACCAGTGGTGATAAAAAGGTGCTAGGCGTTGTATAGATATCGGAGTGCCAGGAACGACAGGAGGGAAGGGATAAGTTTGATGACTCATGACCTAAACTTCAAAGCATTTGTCTAGCATTAGAAGGCTGGGACGTGGTGGGCTGTTCAGCAGACTCTTGCCTCCTGTACTGGCATTGTCACTTTTTGTGGTCATACTGCCTTTGTGGTTGAGTAAAGAAGGCACGTCTGTACCTCTGAATAAAGCCTTTATCTTGTTTACATTTCTGCATAGGAACCTGGATGCCCAGCGTATGAAGGGTGGCTCTTGAATCTTTCAGGGAGTGCAACGAAGTGTCAGTGGACTCCGTGAAAAGCTTTGGGCTCTCAAATGGGAGGTCCTCACCCCTCATCTAAGACTCTTTCGGAAAACCAGATATATGTAGCCAGGATGCTCAACACTACCGTGGCTGCAAAGGAATGAGCGGCGGTGTCAGCAGAATCAAGGGAGGCCTGTAAGGCTGGCCTGGCTATTAGGGAGCCCTCATTTGTGTTGGCTTTAAAACTGCTCCCTTTTGTATTCTGGCATGTACTTAAAAAAAAAAGATGGATATCAGTTCAAAAATGTGATGTGTATTTTGCCCGCATAGCTGTATAATTGGACATGCATAGCTGGAGAAGGGCAGACCAGTAGCCTCTCCTACCCATGAGATCAAGCAGTTTCCACTCTACCTGAGGGAGTGGATTTAGGTAAAGTATGTTTGGCCCTCTGGTTGGCAGCATCAACTACGAGGGAGTTGGCAGGAGGGTGTGTAAAATGAAACTTCACACTCTGAGAGGAGACATAATATTTTCTGTCCACCCTTTTGCCCACTGGTGATATGGTGGCTGCTGTTTGCCACAGGTATTTAGGGGGATCCACGAGGGCGGGGTCTATGGGTAGCGCTAATTTCACTGATGGTGTAGCGTGCAGAATGCTGGTAAGCTTACGTTGGGTGTCAGACTGTGTCATTAATGAAATTTCTAATGCATCAGCCACCCTTCTAAAAACATCCTGAAAAGCCCATGAATCAGCATCTCCTGATGGAGGCAGTGGCATGAGGGCATCCACTGGAGGAGAGCTGAGTTGGCAGGTGTGACGAGTCTTTGGAATCATCATCACTAAAGGGATGATCACGTCAATTTGGTCCCCATCCACATCTAGAGAGGTCACTAAAGTTTGTCTTGAGTGAGTCTGACCAGTGTTGCTGGTGTGTTCTGAGAGATGCCCAAGGGTCCCAGTATGACTAAGCGGGAGGCATGGTCACAAAAGATGGTAGCAACTGGCCGGGGTGCCATTGAGGCATCACTGGTTGAGGCAGAGGTGTCCCCCTTCTAGGGGAGGAATGCATGGGTGCGAGAATTTGAAAGATACAGTTTCCTCCTCACTATACAAAGGAGGTGCAGGAGATGTTATATTTTCTGGAGAGAACCTGGCAAGCATCGGAGAGGCGTCAGTACCCACTACTCCGCTTTTCGGTACTGAAGTAGCCTTTAGCCTGTCCATAGATGTAAAATAATACATTTGAGGAATACGCAGCAGGGGCTACTTTGGCTGTGAGCTTTTTGCCTTGCCAGGCCACAGGATGGGCACGCACACTGGCAGAGTCGCGCATGGGGCTTTAGTCAACTCACTATTTTTATCAGAAGCAGAGCATGGAGTCTGCACAGGCGGTGCAGTAGCTGCCTTGAGCTTTTGTGCCACAAGGGGCTTAGGCTTGCTAGCTTGTTTTGGCCTTGAAGTCACATCTTGGGACCCTCAGGGCACAGTGAGTGATTGCAGCCCTAGCAAGCTACTGTCCAGAGCTCCCACAGGGGACGGAACTGGCTTGGAATTGCAGGATTGCCCTGTCTTGGGTGAAGGGGATTCTCTGTTAGCATCTGCATTTGTCCTCTTAAATTGTTTAGAGGTTGCAGAACTTGCAGCTGAGGCAGCTTCTGCTGCCTTATCTGGCATTGCCACTGTAAGAGTGTAAGCGGGGATGCAGAAAACCCAAAGGTTAAGTGTGGTCAGATTGCTGTTCAAGCAAAAATGTTGTCTCACTGTTCTGGTTCCGGCAATCAGGGCTCTGTGAAGAATGCTCTGAGGTACTCCATATTCCTTTCCCCTCCCAGGCAGCAGAAATAAGCAAACACCTGTCTGGGTGGGAAAAATATAAGTGGCAGATAAGTGGCATCTGCGCACTGGCCACTATTGTGTATGTGTGAGGTGGGATGGGAAGAGGTCTGAGGAGGACTTGCAGATCTCCTCAGGTGGAGGAATAAAAGAACAAAATAGTAAAAACATTAAAAGATTAAAAACATGGATGAGCAAGCCCGTGTGGGTGATCCCTGCAATGGGAGAAAGTGGTAGGCAAGAAGCCCTCTGCTTATTTGTGGTTCGACATGAAGAGAAGGAAAAAAAAACCCCCCACACCTTCTCTTTTGCTAGGTAAAAGATAAAGGTTTTAAATGCTAAATCAGACTAAAATGCAAGAATCAAAGGATATCTTACTAATTGAGGAGCTCAATGCAGAGCGTACTGTGGGTTCCAACCGGCGATGGCACAGAAGGAACTGAGAGGATCAGGGTTTGCACATGCGCATTAGCTGCTGGCGAGTCAGAATTGCTGCGCGTCCATGAACAGCCTAGCTAAAGTACTGCTATACAAATCTTCCTGACAGGCGTGCTAGGGCAGCCAAACACCTAAGGTAAAGCACCCAAAGGGATAGCCTCAAAGAAGAATTCCAGTTTTTGTAGGCAAGTCACTTCAGGTGACTCCCAAGCAGTGCCCAGACTACTGAAAGAGGAGCTGAAGGACAGGATCTGATTCCAATTGGAAGACAACCATTCCAAAAGCTATATGCTTAGTGCTCAGAAAAAAAAAAAAAAAAATCAGAGGGCAACTAACAGATGTCCAAAACAGGAGACATTTCTAAGAGCAGCCATAGACAGGGACCATTCCCTAGTACTGTGGAATGTACCCTAGAAGAAGGGTGTCATCCAGAAGCGTCAGAGCATGACAGATGCTAATACAGCCCAAATCCCATTTAGATTGTCTGAGTGGATATAGGAGCTCTTTTCATTCTGTTTACATGAGAAACAAAGACCCTAGGAGAGGCTTTGGTTCTATGGAGGTCAAAGGCTACAGCTCTTCTAGTATCCAGGATGTGAAGATTGGTTTCCTTCCTAGAACTGTGAAGTTTAGAGTAGAAGACTAGCAACTGATCATTCTGATTAGCACAGTCATATGAAGAGAGGATCACTTGGGTAGGAAATGAAGGTGTTGACAAAGGGTCAACTTTGTCCCAGCAGAAAACTGTATAAAGATGGATCAGCCAGAAGGGCACCCAATCCTAAACTTTCCTAGTCAAAGTGATTGCTACCAAGTAGGTATTGAAAGAAATGAATGAGAAAGCAGCTCACCATGAGCTCAAATGGTTTCAGAGCATTTAGGGCAAGGTTGAATCCCAAGATAGTGCAGGCTTTCTAATAAAAAGAGAAAAAGGCGCCTAAATGGGGTCTCAGAAAGACTTTGCAGGGGTCCTTCCACTAACTGCAGGAGTTGAGAATCTTCTGCAGAATACATATCCTCTTGGACAAGCTGTATTTGTCAGGTTCATAGATTGTCCCAACCAGGCTGGTAGACATCTCAAAATTCAACCCCAACATTTGTAGGACATAAATGTAACCTAACAGCTGCAGGCAGGTCCAATCTCTAGTTTGAGGACCTCTTTGAATGTCCAAGATCAGACTCCTGAATCTGATGGCAAGAAAAGGCTGGTGGTTGTGGAATCCAGAGTAACCCCTATAAATCTGATGCATTGGACTAACATCAAGAGACACTTCTGACTTCAGACTAAGTCCCAGACAATAGAAGAGAACCAGAACCTTGCTGCCTGCAGACTGACACTCTACAAGGAATCAGTTCCTGAAAAGCCAGTTGAAGTAGAGTTGCTGACAAAATGAAGACCTAAATCATGCAAATGTAGGGCTAAAAGGAACCTTGGGAGATCATCTTCAAATTCTAGACTATTCCTGACAGGTGTTTGTCCAGTATGTTCTTAGACATCTCCAATGATAGAGATCCCATAACCTCCTTTGGAAGCCTATTCCAGTGCTATCATCCTTAAAGTTTTTCCTAATATACAACCAAAGTTCTCATGTGGCAATTTCAATTGATTTATTGTCCTATCTTCAGTGAAGGCATGGAGAACAATAGATCACTGTTCCACTTTAAAGCTGCCTTTAACATATTTGAAATCCCCTCCCAAACTCAGTCTACCTCTCTCAAGACTACACATGCCCAGTTTCTTAGCCTTTCCTTGTAAAGGTCAGATTCTCTAAACCAAATATTGTTCCTCTCCCCTGGATTCTCACCACTTTATCCTCAATCTTTCCTAAAAATAGCTGAAGTGCTGTGTCTGAGGACTCTAGCACCAAGTAGAGCAGACGATTGCTTCCTGTATCTTATGCATGACACTAATGTTAATATACTTTAGAATGGTATTAGCCTTTTTCATAACCGCATCACATTGCTGGCCCATATTTAATTTGTGCTATAACCATCATTCTTTTCTGCAGTGATACCTCAAAAGCAGATACTCCCCAGCTTGCAGTTGTGCATTTGACTTTTTCTTCTTCAGTGTAGTACATTACACTTGTCTTTATTGAATTTCTTCATGATTATGTCAGATCAATTCTCTTATTTACCAGCATCATTTTCAATTCTAATCCTGTCCTCCCAAGTGTTAAGAACTCTGCCTCAGCTGGGGGGTCACCCACAATTTTTTATAAACATGTGCTCCATTCCCTTATTCAACTCAAATAATGAAAACATTGACTAGTACAACACCCATGTCAGATGCCTGCAGGGCCCCACTAGATATGGCCTCTCAGTTGAACAAAAAACCACTGATAACTATGCTTTGAGTCTGATCATTCTCCTAGTTATGGATCTACCGTACAGTAATTTCATCTGAGGCACTATACTAGGCTCTGTCTCAGGCTACAGAAAGTTGAAAAGAAACTGAAGCAATAGAGGATCAGCCTTTCCCTACAGAAACTCTCAGATTGGGACATGAGGAGGTGTACAGTGCAGGCTTGGACGCATAGAAAAAATTTCCGAATGGGGCAAGGCCATGCATACACCTGAAGTGAAGCACAAGTAGTTGAAGAATGCTGCATGGTTGTTCCAACTTCTGTAATCATTACAAGTCCTGTATTTTGGAACAAATACATTTAAACACATATTTACTAGATTTCAAAAAGGTCAAAAAAACCCACTGAAAGTTATCAAAACTGTTCACATGTAAGACAACTCTATCCCAAATACCTCAAGACAGACATGCAATTAAAAGGCATATGAACAATCCTTTGTACATATTCTTTGCAACATGGGAGTTGCCACACTGTATCATATGAATAAGTCAGAGTCTGGTATCCTGTCTTTAATAGGGACAGATGCTTCAAAATAAGGTGAAAGAACCATAACCAGTTTGTGGTTGGCTTATGTTCTAAGCAGAAGGGTTTACATCCCTTATAGAATGTTAAACTTACTTGAGTAACTCTACACGGTCTTAATTATCCACTTAACGTGTTTAATTCTTTTGACAGTCCTATTTAGCTATGGGCCTTGATGGCATTTTGTGGTAGTGTGCCATAAATTCATTACCTTATATGCATTATAATTTTAATTTTATTTCACTTTTCTTGGCTCTCCTCTTGTTCCTGAAATATAAAGAATGATAATCCTGCAATTTTCTCTTTTACTAAAACTTCATCAAGAGCAAAAATGTTCATCTGACAAACAATGGAAATAACCTATCTGGAATTCCAGCACCCTACAGTAGGATAACTCCACAAAAATTTTACTTTCAATTTCTAAGTTTCACACTACAAAAAATAAACATTTTTTGCTAATTAACACAATTTTAGATCATACAAGAAAGGATACAAGCAAGCGCTTCAATTGCACCCTCTTGTTTGGTATTGTCATCTATTGCTCCAAGCCATGGAATAACCTTCTCTAGCAAAATATTCATAGTTTCCATAGTAGCTATTTTGCTCATGACACCTACACAACGAGCAACCATGTGTCTCACTGCAGTGCTTGGATGTTGAAGGCACATATAAAGATGAGGCAAATGCTGTATCAACTGAAAAACAGGAAAAAAAATATCAGATCTTAATATGGACTATATTTTCTATTTTATCTATTATTGTATTCCAGTCAATGTCATAAAGATACCTAGATCTCCAGTCTGAATACAGAGATGTCGGAGGAGAAGACACATACAAACATAACGTAGTACTGCATTTGCTTGCACCCTGAACAAGGGATATTCTCTAGCAAGCAAGAAGTCAATTAGCAAGACAGATGTATTAAGTTTTCATACTAGAATTTAAAATACAAGAAATGCTCTTCAGATAGAAGTTTTAAAAGACTTTAAACAGTATATCAATGGCAATAAAAATAAATTGTTTTGCCACAAAATTGCTTTGGTGTATGTATGCTAATTACCAGCGGGTGAAGCTGAACATCCATTGAAGCTGCTGTTGTTTCAAACACCTGTAGAGAATTGACTAACTCCTGAGCAGGAATATCTCCCTTTTCCAATAAGGACTTCCGATCTGTTTAAAACAGACACCCAGTTTCAGATTCTATAACACACTCTACAACAAAACAAGAACGTAATAAGAAGTGTACATACCATAACTGTTCAGGTTAATATTATTTCTTAGTGGACCAACCATAGCATCCCAGAGATGTGGCAATCCTATTACCATTTCAGCACCAAAATGTTTAGCTATAGTAGATAAGGCAAATTCAGCTCCTCTCCTCTGTACAATAAATGGCTTCTGAGCCTAGAATTAAAATATGGTTCAAGGAATAAGTACATTAGAGTAATCTGAAAATGAAGCAAAGCTTGTTATAGTCAAGAAAGTTTTATTTTTGTTCAGTTTGCAGATTTTAACACACAAACCTAAGAATTTCCTCCCCGCCATTCAAGCTTAAACAAATTAATTGTATACACAATATTATGCCCTACTGTTCATCAATGAGAAGACTCAGGGCTTGTCTACATGGGAGAAAGCCTGGAATAGCAGGTGCATACTAGCTACTCTGCATGAACTCCTCATGAACTCCTCATGTGGAAACTCTTACTGTGCTCTATAAGTGCCATATCCAGTTACAAGCTTAATATTTTTTAGAAACATATGGAGCTAAAGCCACATAAAACCACTGTTAATACATGAAAAGTGAGTCCAACAAAGAGTTCATGAAGAATAACTACTAACTTTAAATTCACAGTGACTTGCTGCTCATTAACTTCCCCATGTGAACAAGTCCCCAGAGCACAATCTGAGCTTGCTGAACCTTTGGTGGCAATAGATGCTTAAGGACAGTTGGGCAATATCTACATTGCAAAACTACAGGCAGTCCCCGGGTTACATACAAGATAAGAACAAACCTACAGTCCCTAAGTTGAATCCGTATGTAAGTCGGGACTGGTGTCCAGATTCAGCCGCTGCTGAAACTGATCAGTTTCAACAGCGGCTGAATCTGGACACCAGTTCTGACTTACATACAGATTCAACTTAAGAACCCCAGGCATCCCCAAGTCAGCTGCTGCTGAAACTGATCAGCAGCTGATTCCAGGAAGCCCGGGGCAGGGGCTTCCTGTAGTCAGCCACTGGTCAGTTTCAGCAGCAGCTGACTTGGGGATGCCTGGGGCAGAGCAGCTGGGGTGCTGCCAGCTTGGTCCCGTAGCACCCAGAGCAAGTCTTATTCAACCAATTATTAATGATCTGGAGAAATGGATAAACAGTGAAGTGGCAAAAGTTGCAGATACTAAACTGCTCAATATAGTCTGCTTGGGTTTTAACTGTGAAGAGCTTCCAAATGACCTCACAAAATTAAGTGACTGGGTAACAAAATGGCAAAGGAATTTAATCTTGATAAATGTAAAGTAATGCACACTGGAAAAAATAATCCCAACGAGACATACAAAATGATGGTCACTAATTTAGCTACAACTACTTGAGAGATCATGGAGTGACTGAATGGATGTTTTTAGAGAACTATCCATGTGCAGCAGCAGTCAAAAAAGCAAATAGAATGTTAGGAATCATTAAAAGAGGGATAGAGAAGACGACAGAATATCTTATTGACACTATATAAATCCATGGTACGCCCACATCTTGAATACGGAGTACAGATGTGGTTGCCTCATCTTAAAACAAAAAAAATCCACCACACACACACACCCCCCACACCAATAACTGGCACTGGAAAAGATTCAGAAAAAGGGCAATAAAAATGATTAGGGGTTTGGAATGGGTCCTGTATGAAGAGAGATTAAAAAGACTGAGGTCACAGAGAGGGTACACTTTTCTCATATAGTACCTAAGAATTTAACTCTGCACGTACCATTTATACAAATAGCTGTTTTACTCAGGACTAATTATTTTCCTTTAGAATGAGTTTAAGTTTAGTAACTTCAGAGAAGTAGCCAAGTTAGTCTGTAACTGAAAAAAAAAAAACTTTAAAAAACAACAAATAGTCTAGCAGCACCTTAATGACTAACAAAACATGTAGATAGTATCATGAGCTTTCATGGGTACATCCCAATTCTTCAGATGACTGAAATATTAAAAGTCCAGATCCAACAACAAATAAAGGAAGGCGGGAGGGAGAGGGAAGACAAAAAAAAAGTTAATTGGATTGTTCAAGTTACAAGAGGCTGATGAGAACAATTTGCACCTCTATAAGTACCCATTGTTTGGTTGGTTAAGTCATTAGGTTGGAACCCTCTCTTACAGGAAAGAATTAATGGACACAAATCAGATATCCGAAAAAGCAACTCTCAGAAACCTGTTGGAGAACACTTTAACCCTCCCAGGCAATCATTAATGGATCTTGAAGTCAGTGTTGTTTCTGGCCAATTCCACAAGCCAAATACACAGGAAAGAGTTGGAACTTAACTTCATTTACAAGTTTTATTTCTATCAGGGAGGAATGAATAGAGATATCAGCTGGATTGCACACACGGGGTGCGTCTAGACTACAGAGTTTTGTCAACAAAAGTGGACTCGTCGACAAAACTATACCTGCGCCTACAATGCTGCTAAGTTCTGTCGACATAACTTCAACAGAACTCAGTGGTTTTGTCGAGGGCTGTAAACCTCATTCTATGAGGAATAATGCCTTTTGTTGACAGAGTTCTGTCAACACAAGGCACTAGTGCATCTACACTATCCTTTGTGTCTACAATGTCATATCGACAAAGCGGCTTGCTTTGTTGACAGAACTGGATGTAGACTAGACGCTCTTTGTTGACAGAAGCTTTGTCAACAAAACTGCTGTCGACAAAAGCCTGTAGTCTAGACATACCGTACTTCCTCATCCCAATGACAACCAACCAACAGGTATTTATAGAGGTGCAAATTGTTCTCAGTCTCTTGCAACTTGAACCATCCAATTTTCCCCCCCTTTTTTCCGCACCCCATTCCCGTGCCTTCGCTTATTTATTCTTGGATCTGGACTTTTAATACTCCAGTCATCTGAAGAATGCGTTGAACCCACTAAAGCTCATGATGCCATCTACTTGTTGTGTTAGTCTTTAAGGTGCTGCTAGACTATTTAAGTCACTACAGATATTTGATTCTTCCTGTAACTGAACACAAGTTTTCATGCTGCTAACAAAATGAAGACATTAACATGAATCCAGATTTTAAGAAAAACCCTTGTTCCATCCTTTGTGTAAACCCATCGACTGAAATACATCTAGCTACATTAAGGAAGACCATGTCTCATTAATCAATGATAAATAACAATTAAGATCTAAAATTTATTTACCTCATCAAGTTCAGTGGTTATGTTTCCACTGCCTGTGGGAAGGTCTACAATTTGGGCTTTTGGAGCCTTTGGTGTGGGACCTCTTCTACTTGTGATGGCAAAAGCAGCTTTCTGATGCCTGTATAGAGTAATTATTCCTCTGTACTTGGTAACAGTATGGTGCATCCCGTCTCTCTCAGAGTTAGGTCCTATTACAGAATAAATTGACAACCTACTTTAAAATACAAATAACCAGAAGTTATTACTGCTGACACCTATCACCTACTCCTTGCCTGTGCGTCTCATCTTGCTTTACCAAGAAAAAGTAAATATCACATGGACAATCAGAGAGCAGTGATTTGACTTGCACCGCATCACACTGAGGGTCATTGAGCCAGGAATAGAAGCCTCTCCCAGCTCCCAAATTAGGCTACACTAGAGGAAAAAACAAAACACTAGTGGTAAGTACTTCATAGTAAAATTAAACAGACACTCACTACTTTGCCTAAATTTCTTGCGAGTGTGCATCACAATAATTTGGGTCAAACCAAAATTATTGTGATGAACACTCACTCCCCAGACTTTGTGTGTTTGTAGAGTCTACAGAATTTTACCCTTTAAATTTAAGGTGGAAAATATCCTACAAGTATTCAAATATCTAAAGGAAGGATTAATACAGATGTGGTTAACTAGCCTTACTTTTATAAAGCTACCTTTCAAGTAGCAGAAGAGGTATTAAAAAGGTCAGCTAGCCACAGTTTTAGGTTTAATCAGTTATGAGTATACTGTGTATATATAGCATGTTATCTTACATTTCCAATTCTAAACACACAAAATTTTAGTCAAGCCTCACTACAGAATATTTTAAAAACTGTGTTTATCCCAAACAGAGATTTGCTTGTCAGTCACAAGAATGGAACTCAAATAATTTCAAGACTATTTTTGCAGGGTCTGGTTTCCTCCATTAACAGCATCATTATACTTATTTGTGACCATTTCATTTTCAATTGTCTGACCATTAAACTGAAGAACTACAGCAAAATTACATTTATTCCATGTAAAACTGTGCCAACAATATTATTCAAACAGAACAGTAACACACCACTCTTTCCCAGATGCATCATACTTCTGCTCCATTAAATATTTCAATTTAAAAACCATCCCATGAGTGGAGTTTTGTTTTAAGAAGTCTTCCACATAAAAGCTTCCAGAAAATTCACTAAAACAAATTCTTACGCTAGATAACTAAATTCAAAGACATAAATGTACACAAAACTGTAAAAGGTGTCTGAAAAATTAGTAGTAAGCAAAAAGTTAAGATATATATTAAAATCAGTCTAACAAGTAAGAACACTCATGTATATGTCTACTGTATATAAAGTATTAGAAGATTTACCTGCCATTGCTTGGATCTTTTAACCCAATTTTTGTTTTGTTGTTTTGGCTAAAATATGGAAATTTACCTGCTTCATTTAAATCATTGCACTTTGAAGGGGCTGGGGATGAGGGGTTCAGAATGCAGGAGAGAAAGCTACCCCAGCCCCCTCTGACTGCAGCAGCTTAGGCCAGGTGAGAAGCACCTCCCTATGGCAGTTGCAACCCCAGAGGGCATAGCTTGGGAAGGTGTGAATGTCCCCCTGCTAAGAAAAGTCCAGGTTTGTCTGACCCCATGCTTAGGGATGTTAAATTTAGATTTCCATTGACTATTCAATTAGTCTATAAGGGTGTCTCCGCCTCTGAATTGTAGCAAGAGACCTGCTGGGCTCTTGCTACAGGTCAAAAGCAGAAGCCCCGCAGTGAGCGCAGGGCCAGCAGGGGAGTACCCAGTGGCCCCACACTCCCTGTGGGTCTTCCTTTTGAAATGTACCAGATTCCCAGAGGGGCTCCTGTACTTTTCAAAAGCAGAATTGCACTGTTTCCCACTGTGCCTCTACCTCTCCTGCCCTCCCTCCCATGGAGATGGTGCTGGGGGTGGAACCGGCTCTTAAGCCGGTTCCCCCCAGCACTGGCTCCTGTTCTCCCACCCCTTGCTACCTCTCTCTCTGATAGAGGCAGCAAGGGGAGGGTGCAGGAGTGACTAGTCCCATCACTAGACGACTATCCAATAAGTTTCTGCCTATCAGATAGTTGACTATTATTTTACATCCCTACCTGGGCTCCCCAAAGCTAGGAATGCAACAAACTACATTTTCCCCTCACTCCCTGAGGAAGAGGAGCAACCCTAAAAGGTGCCAGAGGGGTGAGAAGTGTCCCCAGCTAGCCCTTTTCAACTCTTTGGTGATTTTGTCTTTCCCTGTATGGTTTTGTGAGAAGCAACCTCATTCCAGGCACAGTCGAACTCTGACCTTTCTTTAAGTTATGATAAGAGGAATCTGTATACCAAATTTGGTGGTCCTAACACTTAGCATTTAGGAGGAATTCTTGAACAGACAAACTCTCTCAGATAGTAGGCAAGTGTTACATTTACCCAATTTTTTCCCAAAACCGATGCAGACTTAGGCAATATACCTTTAGAGTTTTCATGACTGCTCTGAGGTTGCGCAGGACATGCTGCTAAGGGAGTAAGATGTGAGTCCACACAAAGAGAGCTGCAGAGATTTTTTATGATCTTTGAGTTGGGACATGGAGATCTTGATGTACACTGTTGAAGTAACTTAGCCACACATAAAGCTGCATAGTTTTGCACCAGTGTATTCTCTTCCTTTTTGACAGTTTCCATTAAAGGTTTTATGACAGGATTTAGTTTTTCTGGAAGTCGTTGCAAGTTCACAACAGCACATGCAGCAAAAGTGTGGACTCGTAGCTGTAACACTTGCCATTCTTGGTTTGTTTCTGTAACAGTAATTTGGACTTGTTGTCGTTTGCTGTCCAACTGTTGTAAAATTATAGGATTTAAATTAAAAGCTGATGTAACTTCACTGAAAACAGTAGTAACCTAAAGAAAAGAAAATAAGAGTTAACCATAAATTTGTTTTACCACAGCCAGATTTCTGATACAAGAGGAGGTGGGGTTTGTGAACAAGGAAAGCAATACAGTGTTAAAGACACACAAGGGATCCCACCAACTTAAACAGTGAAATTCTGTCCACAATGAAGGCTGTGGGCATTTTGCTTAAAATGTCAGTCTCTTCCCCATTTTTTTCCTTGCTTTTTTCTTTTTCTCCTCACTTTTAGAAGTACTAGCTGATACCTATAAACTGGGATTCCCACTACACATCAAATGTATTTTGACATGGTGTATATTTTATATTCTGATGGAAGCTCTCTGTAGAATAAGTACTTAATATCTCCTCTTTTTTTTTTTTTTTTTAAACTGACACACAACTTTTACACTTCTCTCATTTTCTCCAGTCCTACTTTTTTTTTGCTTCTCATTGGCTACATCTAGACTGCCCTCTCTTGAACACGAAAATATGCAAATGAGGCAAAGCAGTGATTATTGCCGTGCCTTATTTGCATGCTTAATGAGCCACCATCACATTTTAGTTCCAAAGAGAAATGCGATCCATGACATTGGGGAAAAGTTCAGACCTTTTATAAATCTAACTGACATTGGTTTAGAATACACTGTGTGGCCTGCAACAGGAGCGTGTAAAGCAGAGATGAATGTGCAGAGAACCCTGATTGAACTAAATTGATAAGTCTTTTTTCAGAAGGAGAAAGTTGTCCAAAACATGTTAGACCAGGAAAGACAAATCACTCTTCTGCTGTAACTATAAGGAAATTGTTTCCACTTGGACAGGTAACCTTATCTAATGCTTACCTTTCTGCTATTCAAGGAATGTTGCAAAACATTCCCCAAAACACTCCACCTCCTGAAGTATTAGCCATGGAAAAACCAGGCCGCAAGATAGAGAGCAGTCAGGTTGGAATATGCAAGAAAACAGTAGTTATGTCAGATCAAGTCTGTTTCTGAGGATGCGTCAAAAAGACCTCTAGTCAGAAGGTCTCAGGAGACTGGAGAGCCAATGCTGGTAAGGCCACCCCAATGGTAGAAGGATTGTGTAAGTATAATCCTGGTTAAGCAAAACTCATGGAAGGAATGAAATGGAAGAGTAGGCATAAAGTATCTTTCTAAGAAAAGAGAAAAGCACGGGTAAGAGAGATCCTTGAGTGTGACCTGCTCTGGAACAAAAAGAGTTTTCTACTCCTCTCAACAGAACATGCCAATAGCTCTACACGAGGCACCTCCACAGTTTGAAAAATGAATCTTACAATATTTAGACTGAGACACAATATTTAGACTGAGACACTACTCGTGATCCTCTGAACAATCTTTCCTAGCATCCTCTGGTAACTATCTATCTGCCAACTTCAGTATGTTGTCCCAAAGGAAGAAATTGTATTCTAACTAGCAAGCCTCTCTGGCCAGATACAAGCTTATAAGCCAATTATGGAATAGATTTTTCTACTTCCTTCCCCCCCAAAGAAGGTAATTTCTTCATGTCTTTGCCCTTTCAGGTAGGTGGCCATCCCTGACATGCTCTTTCATTCACTGCTGAGACAATTAAGGAAAGGGGAACGGTAGAGGTAAAAGTGTTCATTGCTCTGAGAAGGGGCACTGTACCTTCTCTTGGTCCTACAAGAAGCACAGGATGGCATTTGCCATGAACTACATCAACCCTGAACATCAAAGAGGCAGCTAATTTCATTGAAAACTTTTGATATGCCTAATAATTATGCTGAACAGTCTAAGAGTTCCCAGATGCCACAACCTCAATGGGGAGGAGGAGCACAAAGGAGGTTGCAACGGAGTCTCTTTATATTGAGGTGGGCTGAAGTGCTTACATCGGAGGCTGGTCTTGAGGTTCTTTGCAATACTGACATTGGCAGCAAGGATAACATGTGTCTCTTCCATGGAAACTATCTAGACGAAGGAGGACGCAGGAAGAATCTGATGGAAGAAGAGACTTACCAGGACTCTAATGAGCCGATTAGTAGGGCATACGACCTCAAACATGACTGCCTCAAGGAGCCAAGTCTCCAGGCCATTTCACAAAATCCCAGAGGAGCTAGGAAAAAAAACCCTTACAACAAAGGTGAGTATTGCCTTCTATACTGGGAGCAAGGAACTTCAGAGAACCAGAGATGCTTGACAATGGAGTCACAGAACCAAGCAGTGCAGGGTACAGTGGATATCAACATAGATGCTGGTACCTTGGATAGAATGCTGAGTTTACCCTGGAGTTCTATGGCTAAGGAAGCAATGGATAGTCTTCCATGGTATCTGGGGCTCATACTATAGGAGACTGCAAATTTGTCGATTAAGCCTGAGATCAAGCAGTACACTTGCTAGTTTGCCTATTGTATTACTGGAAAATCCAGCTCAGATACAGAGTAGGTACCATGTTGCTGGACTGCTCTCATTGTCATCAGAATGAAGGTATATTTTGCATTGAAGAGGTTGGTACTGAGGTACGAAGTCTGCCTCAAGGATTGTTGATGAGAAGTAATCTGTATTGGGTAGCAGCTCTTCCCAATGGAAGCTCTATTTTGCTGCATCCTTTATATTGTTCACTGGTAAACAGTCACAGGGACCTTAACCTTCTAGAAGAGCAGGACTCCTTCAAGGAATGTGGTCTGCGATTCTCTCTCGGCACAAGAGAACAGGAAATCAGTGCTGACTTGGACAGTAAGAAGGAATTGTTAAGAGTCTGGAGCAACTTCTTTTTTACTAACATGCAGACAGCACATATTTCACCCGACTGGTTCTGCTAAGGAAAAAAAACCTGCCTTTGTTGCATTGGGTGCATACACCTCAAGTGGAATGAACATATGCAAATTACTTGAATTACTCTTCCTAGGGAAACCTGATTTGCATATTTCCCATCAGCCTCAATAACTTTTGACTGCATAAGTGTTCTATGTTGACATAAAAGAATTTTGATAGTGAATCCAACAGGCGGGTTTAAAATGCTGCTTCTATAATTGTGTAAGATATTCTTCCATTGAAAAATATATCATGCCACTAATCTTTCAGTTCATTACCTTCTGTGCGCACTAAATGAACATCTGTTTCTTACCTTATGCAGAGAAAGTGACCAATAAAAGCATAATATATGTATGGATTTCTTAGAACTATTGCAATTATTTAACATTATTATACAGTACATTGAAGAGGTAGCTTCTACTCTTATTTTTCATTCAGATTTACTCACCAATTCATTAGCTTGATCTATCGTAAATACACTGTGGTTTACTCTGTTCCCAATGTCAAGGTGTGCATCAGCTAGTGATGAAATGAGTTGTTTACATTCATTCTGCATTCGTGTAAAAGGAACAGCAATTTCATCATAATAGAGGTGCTCAGAAAGGACTCCAAGTAAGCGAGGCTGCACAGAAAGGGCCACAGCTTTACATTCCTAAAACAAAGAAGTCAACCAGTTCATATCTTCAAGTGTTCATATAGGCTATTTTGTTCAATTAAGATTAAGGAACAAAACTGAACTCTGCTAATAAATTATGGCATGTCTACATAGCAGCGTTATTTCAGAACTACTAACATTATTCCAAAACAACAAAGTGTACGGCTACACAGCAAGTCATTATTTTGAAATTATTTATACTCTGACTCCTGTAACTCTCATTTCACAAGCAGTAAAGGAAGTCAAAGGAAGAGTATTCTTCCTTCAGCTTCCTGATGTTTAAACAGCTGAATTAAGCTATTTTGACTTCAGCTATGCAATTAATGTAGCTGAAGTGGTGTATCTTAACTTGACTTTGTCCTGTAGTGTAGGCATACACTTACATGCTCTTGAACAAAAAGTAAAGCTTTTAACATAAAACTTCAAGCCAAAAAAGGAGCACACTGAAAATGCAGTGTACCATGAAAACATGCTCTTGAACAAAAAGTAAAGCTTTTAACATAAAACTTCAAGCCAAAAAAGGAGCACACTGAAAATGCAGTGTACCATGAAAACAGCTAATGAGTCCAATACTTTATGAAAATTAAGAATCCATACGCTTTCAATGGAAGAGTTTTCACAAATAGGTTTAACATCTGATTTTACATGAGGATAACTTGCCAAAGAAGAACAAAAATCACAACAGAAGGATAAATTGTACAGAATATTAAAAAGACAGTAAAGTAACCATCTAGAGTTAATATTAGTACAAGAATTATTAACACATTCACTAAGCTACACAGTTGTCTTTTAGCCATCTTTAAAATTCAGAATGCTTCCGTGCCATTGCTTCATTAGGATTTAATGGTATAACTGCAGTTTTATCTTTTCTGTTGTACTTCTATTTCAGACTGTAACAGAAGCTGTTTTAATTAATTTAATAAACTATTTTTTTCTGTATAAAGCATCCTACCTTTTGCAAGGCAGCCCACTCACAGATTACTATCGCAACACTAATCCTTTGCAAAGCAGATTTCGAATTCAAATGGAAAAGCAGTAGCTGAGCTAGTGATTCAGCTGGCTTTATTTCTTGAGGAACGGTATTTACACTTGGATCACAAATACAGCAGCAAAGTGCTCCTAACAACCTTGACCAAAGAAGAGAAAGCATTATGTTATACTCATTCCTCAGTTCATACTTTAAAGACAAAAGTTAAATGGCTCAGCTAAAGTTAATTTTAGCAAAAACTGCCATGTGAAAATTGTGCTTTCAGTTATTAAAATATTTTAATCTTAAAAAAAAAAGTTATGTATTGTTCTTTTTTTTTTTTTTTTTGTATTTTCCACAAACTGACTTTGCTGCCATCACCCGGGCTCGCATAACAACATAGTCCCTGGTTCCTGGATCTTCTGTAACGCTCTCTGCACCAGCAATATACTCTTGTATCACTTCTTTGTTCTGGGTTTGACTTTGACGCAGCTTGCCACCTGTTTTTTCCTATAATATAAATGCAAAAGATGACAAAACTAAGAAGTCTTCTCTGTTTTGCTTTCCACAATGTTCTATATTTCAAATTAAAAAATTATAAATTCACATTCCCATATTAAAACTAAAAGTGTTCTATGCAATAATATAACAAATATCCACACCAGATTTGATTATACATTAATCCAGGATCTCTTTTGAATCACTTTGACAGAGACTTCTGAAAGTGCTTAAATTCTGGTTAGGACTATGAGGCCCTGCACAGCTAAGTGTGTGGACTGGTTTGAATATTAACCAGCTTCTCTCAGCCAGTATGGTACTAGAACTCCAATTTGAATCTGAGGCCTGAACAAGTGGATAAGAGAAAATACATGTAACAGTTTTTCATGAGTAAAGTAATCCCGAGAAAGCTGCCTCAGTTCTGCAAAACAGAAGTTGGAGAAATGGTACATGTAGGTACTACAGATCAGGTATGAAAAACACATTGACATAAGTATCCAGAAGCTTATAAAACTAGTAATAGAGGGTTTACAAGGAGCACACTGTACAGTCTGATCCATCCACAGATATTAAGGGTAAGGCTAAGGTTACACTGCAGCAGCACAGCTACAGCACTGTAGCACAGTTGCATAGATACACAGGCTACCATCACCAGAAGGAGTATTTCTGTTGATGTTGTCTACAATCACCGGAAGGGGTATTTCTGTTGATGCTGAATACAACAGTTGTAAGCGGATGTAACATCAGCTCTTTGAGATGTAGTAGCTAGGTCAATGGAAGACTCTTTCCATCAACCTAACCACAACTACACTAGAGGTTGACCTAACTACAGTGTCCTGGCCACAATATTTTTCACAGCTCTGAGTGATATGATTAAGTCAACCTTAGTTTCAGGTATAGACTAGCTCTAAGAAGCATTTATCATACGAGAATTGGACTACCTGTCAGACAGGCTCTGTGGCATTTAACCTTTAAAATTACTCTGTAGTTAAACAGCTTCTATGAATTGCACAATAAGTGTATTACATACATTTATACTGGAACTTGACAAAATATTTATATAAAGAAAATGAAAAAAAAATCATGCTATATCCATAGCATTAGAGTCAAAGTTTACAAAAATAAATTATTTTTAAAGTTCTTATACAGGGCCAAGTTGTGCTATTTAGGCTCACATCAGGGAGACGAAGGACTGCGCTGCTGTATGTGAAGCCCCTGTAGGGATATTTTCCTTGAATGACCACATACCCAAATAGTGGGACTACTCCATAGGCTGCTGTAAGGGTTCATAGATCCACCTATAGGACAGTCTTGTGGAGGCAATAGCACTCTTCTTCCTTTCTTCATAGACCAGTCACAGTTTTGCTACAGCACCACAGTGATCACTGATTTCCTGGATTTCCCACAAAGGTTTTAAAATCTTTTTTTTTACCTTTGATCTGGCTTTTACTTCTAGCAACATATTTAAATCAATAGGCAAGTGGGAAGGCTGCATCATTAAGCAGAGCCAGGCTCCCATCCATGGACAAGCTGCTGCCACCACGTATTGTACTGATGCTTTGTTTAACAGTTCCAGCCACACCTTGAGAAAGGAAAAAATACATATTTCTAGTATACTCAAATGTGTATCAGGGTATCTATGCAAACATTTGATTAAAATGATGCCCAAGATCTAGGAACAGTTTCACTAGGATCATTGTGAAATCAATGTATATCAGTATAACACCATGTACTTATGTGGACTGAAGGTCATGTGTCTGATAAAGTGTGGTATATAAAAATCAGACTAACAAACAAGAGAAAGCGTAGTCATAAGCTACATGAATACCTTGTGAATAAGATCCAGAATATCTTGGCTGCTTTCTAAAATACAAAACTGAAAAATGTGCCTCAACATATCTTGCAGAATTGGAGTTAGCCAGGCTGAAGAACTCTGAAGAGGTGAGAAAAAAAATTGCAAGATACAACATAGTTTATAACACACACAAGTTTAGGTGCTTGCTACTGAAGTGGCACCTACTTCTACCCTGAGCAGAAGTAGGCCACAAATGATTTTCCACATAACTTCTAAAAGTTGTCCACAAACCACTTCTGTATTGTACTACTTACCATTTACACCATAATCATTAGTTCTCACCTGGTCTTGGGTAGATAACAGCGTAAATAAAGTTTCCAGCGCTGCTTTTCGAACAGATGATATAGTATGATGCAAGAATGGCCATACACGTGGGACCAAAACAGTGAGTGATTGCTGGATACTGGTATATTGTGAGGGGAAGAGGAAATAAGAGAAATTTTTTTTAAAAGTGAGTTAATCCTTCTTTTACTCAGTGTGTAACTCCACTACCAATAAGATCAACAGGACAGTGATCAATTTAGCAGGTGGAGCAAAGACCCAACACGCTGACTGCTGATCACTTGGATGTCAACTCAGGTACTCAATCGGACTCCACCAGAATGAGAAATGCAAGTGAAGTCAACGGGAGAGCATCTCCTGTCAAAATTCCATAGTGAAGACACAACAGTAAGTAGATCTAAGTAAGTTAACTTCAGCTACATTATTCATGTAGCTGAATTTGCTTAACTTAGGCCAGGTCTACACTTAATGAGAAAGTCAAATTAAGATATGCAATTCCAGCTACAAGAATAGGGTAGCTGGAGTCGACATATCTAAAGTAAAATTTCCATGGAGTTCCCATTGTGGGAGGCTGATAGCAGAAACACTCCCATTGCCTCTCATTATTTCTCATGGCCCCGTAGAGTACCGGAGTCGACATGGGCACCATCAGCAGTTGATTTAGAGGGTCCTTACTAGACCTCCCTGGTCTCTTACTAGATCTAGACAAGGCCTTACAACAATCTCCCTCATAGTGTAGACCAGCCCACAGTTACAATATTTAGTTAAAGGGACTTTTGAGGAAAAAATAGCAAAGTACCGCTGTAAATTCCCCAGACAACTTAAAGTGCAGAATTAATTTATAACTCAGATACAGTGGTCAAAATACCCTGAGTTGTATTTTTTTTAAATCATGTTTACTTGTGAGTGGCAAAATTCAGAAGTTCATCCAAATTAGTGAGGTCCTGCTATAACTATGCTATGGCTTCTTCAACACTTCAAGTATGTTCCTTTTCCCCATCCCAACCAGCCGCCCCCCCACCCCATTAAAATGTGCACATTTTAAAGATCCAAATGTATTCACTGTTGTGCAGTTGCAGAAAAGTTTCATTCTTAATTACTAATGCCCTGTGTCTGAGAATTAAAACAAATTTTACACATCAACTCATTGGAGATATAACATGTTCCTAGCAACTGGCTGAATTACAAAGTTTCTGCCTTAACTCTAATTTTCCTGAGACTTTAATATTGTGTGACAGTCCCAAACCAGCAGGCTGCTACACTCTAATGGAGGGGAGGTATACAGGACGTTGGGTAAATAGCTTTCTCTTCCCTGAATAAACTCCCAGGCTATGTCTACATTACATGCTACTTGCGCAAAAGGCTTCTTGCGCAAGACTTTTTGCACAAAAACTTCTTGAGCAAGAGCATGTCCACACCACAAAGCACATCACAAAAGTGATGTGCTTTGCGCAAGAGAGCATCCACACTGCATGGATGTTCTTGTGCAAGAAAGCTCTGATGGCCATTCTGTGAATGACAATCAGAGCACCTGAGCTTTTTCCCCCATAGTGTCCACACTTGCCTTTTTGCACAATAGCTGTAATGCAAAAAGGGAGTTATGCCTCATAAAAGGAAGTTTACCAACCCTGGAAAAAGCCCTCCCCCTTCTGCTGTTTTACTGTTGATTTACTTGCACAAAAGTGCATTTGAGGTGTAGATACTCCACGGGTTTTTGTGCAAAAACTTTGCAGTGTAGACCAGAGACTTCTGCCATGAAATGAAGGCAGGCAGACATCTGGAGCTAGTTAATGACTTGCCTGAAGGAGAAAGCTTCTTAAACACCTGTAGCCAATTCAAGCCTCTGAGGCTGCTTTAAAAGATCCACCCCCTCACCTGCCCCCAAGGTAATGGAGAAGAGGGGGTGGGGGGAAGAGACCAAGAGAGTGACAGACCAGAAGGAGGAAGTGCAGTACAGTAGAGTTGTAGGTCTGTGAGCTGAGGACTGTGTAGCAAGTACCAGAGGGAAAGCACTTGGAGGGATTGTTTGGGGAAGTGGCCCAGGGAAAAAGCTCCCAGATTGGAAGCAAAACCACTCTCTCTGTTGCTGCTGCTTTAGGGTCCCTGGGCCGGAACCAAGAGCAGCGGGCAGGTCCAGATTTCCTCTAAATCTCCCCCATACCAACACAGAGACTGCCCTGAAAAAGGAGAGACCAGGGCAGTAGAGGGGTTTTCAATCTGAAATCATGAACTAGCCTGTGATGAGCATGGCTCAGTAAGCTGCGGTCCCTTCCTCTTATAAAGAGAAAGCATCTATGTGGAGGGCCACAGCGAGCCTCTGAGGTTAATACTATCTGCCAGTAGTGCGAGATCCACAGGGCATGGCCAGAGGTTTGCCACAACTGGCACAAACATTGTGAGAATATGCTGAAATATTCTCAGAGGGGTAGCAGTGTTAGTCTAACTTTAAAAAACAAGTCCAGTGGCATCTTAGACAGACAAAAATATATAGTATCGTGAGATTTCGTGGATAAGGCGTCAGATGTGGAACTGAAGTGGAAATAGAAAACACATTATTTATAACAAAAAAGAAAACAAGGTACCTGTCAACTGTAGGACTGGTGATAATGAGGCTAATTAAGTGGGTTGGAAGTGTTCCATACTTAGCTTTTGAGGTTTAAAAATGCAGTGTTAAAAGGCAGGAGAGACTGGCAATACTGAAATATTGGGATTATAATATTAGAAGTAGTAAAGATGGAAAGGTTTGTAACATGAGAACACTCACTATATTTTATAATTCCTACTTGTAATACTTTATATTTGATTTTGCTTCTTTACAATGACAAATCTCCCTGATGGCTCTGTTTTTATTTAATTTAAATCGGGCAGGCAAAATTAGAGAAGGTAAATAAAAGAAAAAAAATCAAAGAGGATGATATTAAGTTTATTAAATGTCTGCCTAAGCTTTATGTGCAAATTTCAGTAAAATCCATTTTTGAGGGAAAAAATACTTTAAAAAGTATCTCTTCTGTATACCGAGAAGCAGCCAACATGAATTTGTTCAAATTGTTCTATTTACCTACTTTCTTGCATCCAGTGAATAAGATGGGCTTATTCATTTGTGTTTTGCTAGGGTTGGACCCTGAAGCCCTGAGTGTGTGTTGCATGTGTGTAACGCTCCCATTATGGATTAGTGTATATGCAGTCTGCAGGACTGGGTAATTCAGTGAGGGATAACAGCACAATAGAAACACTTAAGGGTCATGTATAAACAGTGGCTATTGCTTTTTAACCTTTCATTTTTCAATGTGGGTTAAAATTTCGGAATTAGATTACCAGTGCGTTCTAAAAAACAAACTGCACTGTTTATCAGCCTTTGATCTTCTTGAAATAATCTGTCCTCAAATTTATACCAGTGTCTATTGTAGAAAGATACCTTCCCAACATTATTATGTCCTCAGTATGCAATGTAACTTGCTAAAAATTAGGATTATTTCTATTTTAAAACAAATGCTTTGACAAATGCAGTAGCTGAAAAGAGGTACCTGCATTTTTGAACCTGCGGATAAGTTAGAAGGGAGGAAAGAAGGATCATGATGCTGTTTGTAGAAGCTGTCAGATCATCAAGCTCCAGAAGAGCATCCCACAATGTATTAAGAATAAAGGGCACCTAGAGGAATAAGCACAAAAGGAAGAATTATCTCATGAAGAGATATATATAGCAGACTGACTTATTTCTAAGAAAACAAGGAATTTAAAATGTGCGTATTACACTATAAACACGGTTTTCTTGTAACAATGAATGAACAGTGAATTTAGTAAGCCATTCACCTTTTGTGATTGAAGATGAACAAGACTTTCCACTACTGGTACTAAAGATGCTGCAGCAACAGCTCGGACATCGTCATCTAGGTCTTGGAGCCCTTCAATTATTGCAGGCAAGACTTTAGGCAATAAACTATCAATCATATCCTAAAAACAAAAAAGCAAGTTTAATTCACAGATTGAATAAGGAAGCATTTATTTAATAAACTGAGTATCTTTAAACGAACTCTGAGCTCTTAAACAAAAAGAAGACTCCTACAGTTTGGTTATTTCCTATGTATTTGACCATTCTAAATAGTTAAAAAGTTACCATTCAGGAAGGAAAGCTAATCTACCTTATAAATTTTAAGCAAATTTGGTGTTGGTCATAGCAAAGCGTGCCATTCCTCATGCTATCCTAAAAATATGCCTTAGTCAGAACATGCATTACACTTTAGAGATTCTAGTAGTAGAATCTCAAACCAGCACATTTGAGTTGTACCAAGCCGTAGTGTTTTACCGCAGGGGAAAAAGGTTCACCATGGGATAGCATATCTGTGGATTCATTTAATATGCCAGACATTTTAAACATGTGTTCATGAAAACAAATGATGGCATCAAACTTTTATACCAACTTCTAATCCAGGGGTCAGCAACCACTTGGCACGCATGCCTCTTTTTACTGGCACGAGGCGGGGGCTCAGTCCTGCACCCCTCTGCCCCACCCAGCAGGGAGCCAATGCTGTGGGGATCCAGCCTCATCCATGCAGCTGCAGGCTGGAATACCAGCTCTAGCTTCCTGTTGCAGAAGGGGACAGACAGTACATTCCTGGGGCTGCCTCCTACTTTGGGAGGGGGTGGGGCTGGGCCCTGGGCCCTGGGCCTGCTCTGCAGGGCCAGGGTTGGGCAGTGGCACATGTGGCATGCCATACTGCTCCCCAGAGCTGCAGCCTGCAGGCAAAGGACTGAGTTGAACAGGGAAGAAACTCTGCTCTCCCCCCTGCCCAACTCTCCTTGCTCCAGTGTTGCTCCCGGCTGAGAGTCCCAGTGCTGCTGCCCTGCTGGTGAGTGCGCTGGGGCACAGGGATGGGATGTGTGTGCACATGTAGGAGGATGCAGAAGCAGGATGGGAGGGGACAGGAATTGCACTGAGGGGCAGAGGATCAGGCTGCAAAGGGCAGGATGGAGGACAGGGGTTGTGTTGAGGAGCATGTGGTGATTCAGGTTGGGGAAATGGGGATCATAGGGCTAAGAGGAGCAAGGCTGGAGTAGAGGGAAGATGTGAGGGGGGAATACAATTTTACTTTGCAGAAGCTACACTTTTCCTTACCTCCACTCTTTAGCTAGATGGGGAGGGAGGCTGGCTATTTGGTTGCACTCCCCCAAACTCCCTCTCATACCTCCACCCCACACTTTCCTGCTGCCAAACTCCCTTCCAGACCCTGCTCTCTTCACTCTGTCTTGCCCTCCACCTCCCACCCAGATCCTGCATCTACTGGAAGGCTGATCCTGAACATTGAACCCTTCATTTTTGTTCGTACCCCAAAGCCTAAGGGGGTCCACAAAATCCACTAACTCTGGGACCCCTAGAAAAGTAAATCTGGCCTATCAGAAGACATGAACCTCAGTTGGCCCTGTCCATTCCTCTCATCTCAGAGGGGCTGGAGTGCCAGAAGAGTAAGGTCTCTCAGTGAAGGGTGGGGGGTTTGGGGAGGAGTTTTTTTGCTTCACTAATGTAGTCCTCAACTGTTTTCTGTGGATCAGCAACCTGACCAAAAAAAAAAAAAAAAAAAAAAAAAAAAAAAAAAAAAAAGGATTCCCCTCCCTTGCCATAAAGAAAACATTGAAACCTTTTGTGTTGGACATAACATTTTACTTTATTTAACATGAAGTTTTATCAACTAACGTGAAAATTAAAATACTTTAGTCGGTTTAATAATTAAAATTAAACCATCTCCCCAGCTGCAGCACTAGCAAAATGGCTCAGGCATAATTATGTGATTACAGGCAGTCCCCGGGTTACGTACAAGATAGGGACTGTAGGTTTGTTCTTAAGTTGAATTTGTATGTAAGTTGGAACTGGTACATATTGTAGGGGAAACTCTAGCCAAACATTTTTTTTAGTTTTGGATAGCATAGGGAAAGGTTAACTCCCCTCTAATGTTTGTTTTGCTGTCTGTTCCCCTGTTCAGAAGATTTCACATCTATTTCTGTCCCTGTGACAAACTCAGGACTAAAGGAGTAACTCATCAAAAACCAAACAGCTCTGCACCATGCTTTGAGCTAATAGCTTTATTTTCACACACCACCCAGGGTTCTAGGAGGAGGGTCCTTTTTTTGCTAACACAATGAGGCCAGCACTTTGTTTGTTTTGGTGGAGTCTTTGTTTGCCCAGGGAGCCCAGCATGTATAGGGGGAGGAGGGGCGGAGGGGCTGCTTTTGTCTGCTGTTCGGCAGCCTGTTGCTCAGGGGAGGGGGCAGCCTGTTGCTGGCGGGGGGGAGGGAGGAGGCGTGCAGGATGCGAGGCCGCGGGGGGGGGGGGCAGCGGGCGTGGGGAGGCACTTTTCCTCTGCCCGGCAGCTCTGCGGGATCCCTGTCCCTGTGGCCAGCTGCTGCAGGCAGAGGCCAGTTGGAGCCGGCCGAAGAGGAGGAGGAGGTGGATTCTAGGACCCAGGTGAGCGAGCCCCGGGGACGCTGCTGCGCATGTGCGGGAGTTGCCTCACCCCGTTCGTATCTAGGGATCCGACGTAAGTCGGATCCACGTAAGTCGGGGACTGCCTGTAATGGCGAGTTTCCATTAACAAGTAGTAGTCTGCAGAAAGGTTTGCATTGATCCAGGTGGTCCACGGGGTGCGTGGTATGGAGAGCCCTTACTCCCCCGCCACCGCCAAGAGAGTGGCACGGCCTGGGGCAGGACAGCTAAATCTTGGCACACTACTTGGGAAAGATTGCTGATCCCTGTTCTAATCTCTTCACTCCTGTTTCTGAATTTTTACAAGTCTCTCTTTGAAAGCAAAATTTTTTAGTGTTAGTAACTTTGAATAGGAAAAAAGATGATAAAGGTGATTTACCTGACGAACTGCCAAAGCATACTTGATTCCCAGCAGACCACCATGTCTCACTTCCCATTGATCTTGGGTAAGCAATTTCAGGAGAATATCCACAGTTTTATGAACTCCAGTCTCATTCATATGTTTCAATACTACTCCCAAAGTCTGAGCACAAGTCTCACGTACTGGTGCTACAACCTAGAATATAGTCAATGATGCACATAAATCAAAACATTTCTACATTATGTCTGACATGGAAATAGATTAGCAAGTTTAAGAACTGACACTTACCTCATCTGAAATGAAGTCTCCAAATCTGTCTAATGCAAACACACAAAGGAGTCTAATCACTAAGTCTTCGAGCCATTCCTGATGTTGCTGAGACATCTATTTAAAATGAAAGGAAGGAAGTTACATACCATTTCCTAAATTAATTCATAGAAAGATTCCTCTGCTTTACTTAAATTCATACTGAAAATATTGCATTGCATCAGTTAAATTTTGGCTAACTTTGTATCTGCATTACAAACTAACTGAAAAAAAAAATCATTTAACTCTCCTGCTGTGAAATGAATTCACTGCACGGAGAACACACACACACACACACACACACACACACACACACACACGTTCACAAGCACGTCTTAAGCCTTACACAGGAGTTGTGCAGCAAGACCAGTGGAATAACTTACGCAAGGATGCATGTGCGCCACCATGTGCTGAGGAAAGGGTCTCCACATGGGCCTCAAAGGCAAGCCACAGGATCATTAAATTACTGTGGTTCAGAAACTACAACTGGGAATGGAGCACAGTCTCGGACTTTAGCCCTGAGTTGAAAGGGACTAGCTCTTTGCTCTACCCATATTACACTTAAACAGTCTTTTATTGAGTGAACTGTATATGAAGGGTCAAGTGACCACATCAATAGTGACTTTTCAGGAGTAGGGGTGAGCCAAAGCAGCATTTAGGAACTTTTTCAAGAAGTTCACCTCTTATTTTGATGGAGATGTTTGCCTCGCTTTTAGAGCAACTGGAAATATCAGTCAAGATTCACTTATTTTTAAACTGAAAAAATAAAACCAATTTAATACAAGC
The DNA here is from genome assembly GCF_049634645.1 of Pelodiscus sinensis. Classification (NCBI taxonomy): domain Eukaryota; kingdom Metazoa; phylum Chordata; order Testudines; family Trionychidae; genus Pelodiscus; species Pelodiscus sinensis. The sequence continues at coordinate 43,224,371 of NC_134718.1, forward strand.
ATGCTGCAAATATTAACAATCTTCAGAATTCCCTACATTGCCTATAATGTACACCTTGGTCAATGTGTGACAAAAAAGAGCTGGGACAATTGATATTTTATGCACATCTAGTCACTAGGTCCAATACAATTAATATACATTGGAGATGGGTATAAAATAAGTCACTAGAGGGCTATGCCCCCTGCTCACTCCTCCCACCCCACCCTCTTCTGAACCCTGGGGAGGCTACTGCCCCATGCCCCAGGAGTCCAAGGGAGGGAGGAAGGACAGACACCAGGTGACTGAAAGGGGAGTGGCAACAGGACACAGAATGACATGCTGATGTCACTCTGTTGTCCCACAGGAAAAGGTTTTTTTATATATCATATATATAGTAGCCCAGTGTCTGTAATGCTGACATACATGGCCATGCCCCCTGGCCACATACATCAGCGCCCCGGCCTCCTTCCCCTCGCTCCGTGGCGATTCAGGCCACAGGGCCCCCCGGACACCCTCCCCCCCCGCTTCCCTCTCCCCTTCCTCGGATGGGGAGGGAGGGCGGGCAAGGGGGGCAGGGCACCAAGCAGGGAGGGGAAGGGGGCGGGGCTGGCAAGCAGAGCTGAGGGAGAATCGGGGGCTGTAGGGGAGGATGGGGGGGGCCTGGAGGAAGGAGGGAGGGAAGCAGTGCTGGGGGGGGGGGGGGGGGGAGGGAAGAAGTGTCCCTGCCAGCCAGCCCCACAATCCCCCCCCCCGAACAGGGGTGGGAAGCAGAGTAGGGAGCGGGGAAGGGAAGCATGCAGCCATGGGCCGCTTGCTGCCTCTTGTTCCCCCACCAGGGCCCAGCTGAGCACTGCTCAGGTGGGCCCAGTGGGACAGGAAGGCAGGCAGGGCAGTGATGTACACAGCCAGGGGGTGGGGCCGTGTACATCACCGCCCCCTCTTCCTCCTCCCGCCGTGGCGCTGAGTGGTGCGCCCCTCAGCCAGGCCGCCCCGGGGGGAGGGGAGGGGCGGGGGTTGACGTAGACTGCCCCGCCCCCTGGCCACGTACATCACTGTCACAGTCCACCTCCCCCGCGGCAGCCGCCACGGAGGGAGGGTAAGAGGGTGGGGTGGTGACATGTACATGGCCCTGCCCCCTGGCTGTGTGTCACCGCCCCCCTTCCCCTCCCGCTGCGCCCCTCAGCCGAGTGCTGTGCCCCTCAGCCAGGCCGCCTGGGGAGCCAGCAGCGCAAGGGGCTGTTTGGGCTCCCCCGGGGTGGGAGGAAAAGGAAGGGCAGTGATGTACACGGCCCCGGCCCCATCTGTGTACATCACCATCCCGCCCCCCTCCCTCACAGCAGCCCGGCTGAGCAGTCAGCACTCATCCAAGCGCCATGGCAGGGGGGGAAGGAGAAGGGGGGGCGGGGAGAGACGAAGGAGAAGAGAAAAGGGAGAGTGAGAGGCAGGAGGGGGAGGAGAGCTGAGAGAGGGGGAAGGGGAGGCAGTAGGAAGAGAGAGAGAGAGAGCACGCGCACTCAGGAGAGAAGACCTTATGACGGGCTAATTGGCTAGTTTTTATTATAATTAGAGAGAGAATTCTAAATGCATGCAAACACTTTAAGTCATGCCTGTTCCCTACTATACAAACCAGTTATTGAACCTTGTAGTAGTGGTTTCAACACATTTATAGACAGGAGTCTAAAATAAACCATCAACTATTATTTTATGCTATAGCAGATATTGGCTGCTTTCGTTCTACACCCTGCTCTAGTTAAGGTTTCCTCCATCTCTATTTAGGATTGAGCAATAAGGGTTGTCTTCACTGCCGCAGAGATTAATGCTGTGGTGATGGATCATTCAGTGTTTGATTTAGTGGATCTCATAAAGACCCACTAACTCGAACACTGATGGTGCTCCTGTCAAACATGGTACTCTTTGCATTTGTGAGGAGCAAGGGAAGTTGACAGGAGCATTTCTCCTGCTGTGGGGCCACCCTAGGATTCAGGAAGGTACAGACACTCCACCTACGCAATTCTCATAGCTGGGATCGCTCATCTTACATCTATTTTCTCTGCCAGTGTAGACCTGGCCTAAGTCACATTTACTTTTTCAGCTATGCAGCCAGGCCAACACTCCTAAATTGCCTCGATCATGTGTGTATCCCAATTTTAGTATTTGGGGAGACGACTTTTGCAACCTGCAGAACAAACCATATTTAAATATTGTATAGACTCCATTTCAATAAGCTGGTTATCACCAGACATCTTCTAATTTTACCTCTTCTACAGTACTGTCTCCCATTTTGCCGCCACTTTTTCCATGTGCTTTAAGTATTTCCCTCAGCGCAGTGCCTGCACCATGCCGAACCTAAAAGATATAAGCGAGGGGGGGGTGGGGGGGGAGGGGGAGAAGAGAGAGAGAGAGAGAACAAGTCTGTTTTTAAAACATTAAATACAAATGGTTCTTCTTACTAGTAAGTTCTGAATGCTACAGATTTGGTGACATTTTATAACACTTGCACATACTTAGGAAGTTTATGGACAAAGGTGATGAAAATCTTCAATGAAATTTCCCTGACCCTCCCCAGAAGTTCTCAGTGTTTCCATAATGTCTTATTATGGAGAAGGATGTCATTTTACTAGGCTTTATTTTTCTGTGTTATGAGTGTCGGATAATTCTAAGACTGTTCTTTCAGAGATATGCTGGATAAAGTTTTATAGTGGGGTGGCCCACAGAAAAGTCAGTTGGGGGCTGCACAACTAAAAAAAAAAAAACCAATCACTTCCCTGATGTGGCTCCACACCACGGGGGGGGGGGGGGGGGGAGGGGGGAGTGTAGCCAGGCTAGTAGATGTGTGCTCTGGCACTGCAGAGGGATAGCAGGGCAGTGTACCAGTGTGCACTTCTCAATGCTGTGGGAGCCTGAGCCAGGGGCTGCATCCGGCCCCTGGGCCTTAGGTTCCCCACTCCTGCTTTAGAGTATCCACACAAAAATCAAGGGACTGCGCTATTTTTAATAGGATTAAGATAGCAGTTCTCATTTCAAAAGCATGCAAATGTGCATTACTTATACATAATTCTGTTTATTCTAAAGTACCATTGTATAGGATTTCGAGCTCTTAATTATCATTGCCTTTTCATCCACTAGACCAGGAGTGGGGAACATTTTTTGGGTTGAGGGCCACTGATCCACAAAAGGGGGGGGGGGGAGGGAAGAAATCAGTTGATGGCCACACAAAAAACCCCAAAATCACCATCACCTTACTGATGTGGCCTCTGACTGGAGAAGGACACTCCTCAAATTCCCCTTGCACACCAGAACCTAAGGGTAGGGGGGCCCAGACTAGATTTTGTGGCCCACCCAGGCTCTGGGGTGGGGCCAAAAATATGGGATTCAGTGTGTGTGGGAGGAAGCTGCCCGGCAGCAAACTTGGGATGTGGGCTCTAAGAATGAGGGAGAGCACAGAAATAGGCTGGGAGGGAAGCGCAAGCCTTGAGGGCTGAATCCAGGTAAGCTGGGGGCTGCATCTGGCCCCTGGGCCTTTAGGTTCCCCACCCTGCACTAGATCCCTTTGATTGAGGCTGTCTAAAAACTACATCCCTTTTCTCGAAAAAGCGATGTAAATTAGACACTTTGAAATTGAAGCCGGGATTTAAATTTCCTGTGCTTCATTTGCATAATGGCAGCCACGGTTTCTCTCAAAACGGGGCTTTTGGAAAGAAAAATGGCTGTTTAGATGGGTTTTATTTTCAAATTATTCCCTTTTTCAAAAGATCCTGTGCCATTTTGTTGCCCAATCACTTTGTATATTTTACAGTATTCTACGTAGAGGGGTGTGATTAGACAGTTCACCGGACTTTAATATGCCTTGAGGATGTGTGAATAGAGGTGACACTGCAATTTACCAAGTGGAACAACCTGTTTTGAGATGCTCACTAAAGTAGACATAGGCTTGTTTCCTCTAATGCAGTGTACCTCAATGGTCATCTTGAACAGAGGGACAGTTAACACTGAGGGGTGTTTTGTTTTTTTTTAAATTACTCTATAGAACAAGGCTGTTTGACTTGCAGAAAACAGTAAGTGCATTTTACCACTTTAATCAATACTTTTTCACTAAAACAAGATACAGGCTGTCCTTGCTATAAGTCCAAGATACATTCCAAAAAAATTAGACTTATAGGGAAACAACTTACAGAAGGGAATTTTCCCATGGCTGACTTCCATTTGCACAAACTGGGGTTTTTTTGCTTGACTTTAGAGCAGGGAATGGGAGGACTTATAATGCATCATTTCCTACAAGCATCAACAACTTTAGTGCCAAATGGATGTATACCGGGGTGACTAATACTGGGAATGCCCTGTATAGTGATTTTGACCCCCCAAAAGGGTGATGCACTCTTCGAGAGCTCATTAGAATGAGAGATTTCATAAAATATGCTCCCTGAACTAGGTTGAGATCATTCTATTAAACCTTAAACATCATGGTGGTGTGGAAACTAAAAATGCAAAATGTATTGAATGGTGTGAAAGTTGTTCGTGTTTGGCTGGGTTTGTGTTTTTACCCACTACTAAACAAAAGCTTTTAAATATTGCTGAAAATTTGTTGTCAGTGTGGATCGATACACTATGATTCCAGTGAACCACTACAGACTGTTAGCATGACAACATGAATGGAAATTCACAGACTCGCAATTCATACACTTTCAAAAAGCACTTGCTTTTGGAGCAGTCAAAAGCAGGAAACTAAAACCTTGTATCTGGGAGCAGTGAGGAAGAGTAAAATCTTATATGGACTAAGGATGTTAAGATACATGTTGACCTGTGTGATGGCGCGTTGGGGGTTCCCCGTCTCCTGCACCCCGAAATGGCACAAACAGACTGCACCAGCCAGTGGAATTCAGGGTGGTTTATTGCTCCTCCAGCACAGCGCAGCACAGATGTAATCTGGTTACAGGAACTGGGGCTAAGAGGCCTCAGTGCCCCCCCTTGAGATAGGGGAGTCCCAGCCCCCTCCCCAGCTCCTTATACCCTGCCTTCCAGCGAGGAACTAACTAAATTCCCTTGCAGCCCTGCCCCCCAGTCAGGGCAGCATTCCACCTTCCTTTGTTCCTCTCCATGGGGGGGGTGTCTGGCCACTGGTTCAACAAGTTTGGCATTACCTCTGCCTAGCGAGGTTTTCCCTGCTGGGTCTTGCTCCAGACAGCAGGGGTCCCCACAGCCCAGCAAGTACCCCCACTACGTCACAACCTGAATAAATGTAACCACTGAAAATACAGAGGCGGCAGTGAGGGGAAGAGGTCATAGGGGTTGCATGTAACCGTGCAGGTTAACAGATGATCCCAGATTCATTGGTTAACTGTGTACAAATTTACACTTTCACATTTATAGTATGGACTGATCTGCAAGTCAGGTCACAATGAGAATTTGCTTTTTAAATTGTATGTTAGAAACAGTCACTGAACAGTTTAGAGCAGGGTTTCTTAAACTGTGTTCCGTGGCACACTGGTGTGCCACGAGGTAGTCAGAGCTGTGCGGCAGAGAAAAAGAGTTCAAAATGGCCACCATTAAAGGGGCAGGCGGCCTTTTTTTTCGTTCAACAAAAAAATCATTGGTGTTCCTCCTAAATAAAATTGTTTGGTGTTCCCCGGTCTTAAAAAGTTTAAGAAACACTGGTTTAGAGGACAATAAAGAATTGAAACCTTGTTCTCATGAATTGGGATACTTCCAAATGCCTCTCTAGAATGCTACCGTGGAATCTACTTTTAATTATTATGAGTAAAATCAGATGTTATTTAAAGGAAAAAACCCCACCTAAAAAAAGATATTTAGGCCAAAGAAAGCTAAATAGACATTTACACCTATGCCAAGTTCTATTCACTTCAATGGGACTCCAGGATCCACTATCAGACTGCTAGGCACCTGTGTTGAGTCCTTGTGGAGTAAGTAATGCAATTCAGCACAATTGCAGTTCTCTACAATTGAAGTCCATGATGTAGAATCATGACATAAGCAATACATATAAATACATACCCCAATATCTAATTACATCAATTACTTATTTGTACAAATTTGATATAAGACAACTATTTAACATGCAGAATTCTTACCTCCCAGGATGGGTTAAAAAGATCATTGCATACTTCTTCACAAAAGCTTTCTAAAGGCCATTCATTTGCCTAAAAACACAAAAGATACTTAATCAACGATTAGGAGACTATTTGAAATTAATAAATTTTATTAGAGAAATTGAGTCCCATGCCAGAACAGAAAAACACAAGATAAACTAGTGGTAATGTATTAACTAAATAAGAATAGTTGGCTACTTTGACTTGCAAGTGTCTTCTCCTGCTATGGCTTGTCTATATAGCAAGTTTGTTGCACAGCAAGCCAGGATTAGGGATGTTAAAAATTGCAGTGGTTACATGCAGCAGGCTGTGCAGTATAAACGTTATGCTGCAGAGCCCACCGTGCAGTGAGGCAGCTAGCTCCCCGGGAGTTAGCATGCACTGGAAGCCAGCTTTTAAGCTGGCTGCCAGTGTGTACCAGCTCCTGCCTGCCAGCCCTGCTCCCAGGGATCCAGCTGCCACCTTGGATCAGCCAACTCCCACCTGTAGGAGCTGGAGGTGTCAGCCAACTCCCACCTGTAGCCCCCGCTCCTGACCTACCGGGTACCCCTTCACAGTCCTACTCCTGCCTTGATCTCTTCCCTCAGAGCCAGCATCCCATACCTCTTCCTGCCACCCTGAACTCCCTCCTGTACCCCAGGCATCTGCCCCAGCTTTGAACCTCCTCTCAGAGTCAGCACGATATACCTCCTCCTGCACCTCAACCCCCTGCCTCAGCTCAGTGAAAGTGAGTGGATGCGGGGGTTGAAGTGAGGCAGGGCTTCAGTGAAGGGTGGATCTTGTGTTGCTGTTAAATTCAGAAAGATCTTGGATATAAAAAGGTTGGAGACCAATGATTTAGCTTAATGATAGCTAGTGTGAGCATGAACATTAGTGGCTGGGAATCACACTCGTTTGTAACAGACATAGCAACAGTCCTGTCAGGTTTCAACTGGGTCATCTTTAGCTAGTGCTTAAGCCAACAATTTAAAAAAGGTATTGGATGTTTGCACACCACAGAGGAAACATTGTGTGAGACTCCCAAAAATATCAAAGATACAAACCAGAAGCCAATTTTGAAGATACTATGACTTTGTATGGGTGAAGAGGTTTTGGGTTGAACTTTCTGTAAATCACTAACCCAAAATCAGATAAAAATAACCAGTTTAGAAGACCCTATAAAAATCAGCCACTCAACATTCATGCATCAGAAGTAAAAATAAGAAGATTATGACAATGTCTTCATAGTCCTTGCAAACAAAACTATTAGTATAGTTTGTGTTTAGAAACTTGACCATATGTCAAACACCTTATCTTTGATAGTCTCCTTTGATGGAGAAGATACTTAAAATCTTATCCAGATGAAGCCTACTTGAAAAAAGTGCATATTCCCATATATATTATTTCTCATACCCAAATGCAGCTACTCTACAATTTTCCAAGCTTCAATCTTTCCATAATTATGAATTTCTTCAAGAAGTCTGTGTGATACTGTTTAATTCTTCAGTTATAAATGAGAAGTTTTAGTCTACATTAGGCCCAATTAAAAAGTTTCCATAAGTCTGTATCTTACCAGCATTTTCAGCACAGAATTATTTGAGTCAGTGACCTTTTATTATCTTTAACCTGCTCTGGCCTATCTTTATAATTTAACACCATAAAGGCACCTAAATTTAAGACTATAGCCACTAGCAACGTTACTTTGCCTATTCAATAAGAAGCTAAATGCTTCTCAGATGAAGGTCAGAGGTCACAAGTTACCACTAGTTAGTTAACAGTAGTCTCTCTAAATCTTATAAGCAGAAAAAACTCTTCATTTGGAGCTGTAGGTTAGTTCTAAAATGAAATCCCCTCCTTTTGTTTTTGGTGAATTAATGCAAAAATGAACTGAAGAATTCGGGAGCACAAAGCAATCTATTATATATTTTGAAGAGTTTATTTGTGGATTGTTTGTGCAAAATAAAGTCATACTTCGTGATTACCTACAAATACCAAGTTTTGCATAAACAATCCTGCCACTTAAATAAACTGAATGAACTACTTTTTTACACCAGAATATGCTGGGTGAAAGGTTTAAATAATTATTTTTGTTTTTCCAATCAGAAAAAAGTAATGACTTATAGAAAGGATTGCAGAAGGTCCAAAGGAGGGCGACCAAAATGATTAGGGGGCTGGAGCACATGAGCTATGAGGAGAGACTGAGGGATTTGGGTTTGTTTAATCTGCAGAAGAAAAGAGTGAGGGGGGATTTGATAGCAGCCTTCAACTTCCTGAAGGGAGGTTCGGAAGAGACAGGAGAAAGGCTGTTCACAGTAATGACAGATGGCAGAACAAGGAGCAATGGTCTCAAGTTACAGTGGGGGAGGTCTAGGTTGGAAATTAGGAAAAACTATTTCACTAGGAGGGTGGGGTCAAGTACTTGAATGGGTTACCTAGGGAGGTGGTGGAATCTCCACCCCTAGAGGTTTTTAAGTCTTGGCTTGACAAAGCACTGGCTGGGTTGATTTAGTTGGGACTGGTCCTGTCTTGGGCAGGGGGCTGGACTTGATGACTTCCTGAGGTCTCTTCCAGCTCTATGATTTTATTCTATGATTAGAGTTCATAAATATTTGCTAACAAAAATTAAAATCGAGTCACCTATTCAACTCATTTTAGTGCAAAAAAATGTACTGTTACAAATCACAAAATAATTCAAATTAGTTATGGAAAGAGTAATGGAAGCTTTACGAGTGAGTCAAATTTATTATGTTTGGTAATTATTCTATAAAGTGAATGTTTGTAAGATTTCAACTTCAAATTTGAAAAAAACCTCTTTGACTTCCCTTTTGCAAACACATTAATAAAAAATTCTATTACATATTGGAAAGTTCAAGAAATTAAATAAATTTAATCTACACAAAAGTACTGTGCCCGGTCAACGATGGGCCTCACCTGCTAGTTTAAAAATAAGTGTAACAGTAGCCCTCATCAAGTTATCAATCCCTTAATAAAAGGAGACACATTGTACCTCTTCTGATGAATTGTCTACCAAAGCTTTTGAGTCAGTGGCAGGCTGGTTGATGACAACATTTGTTACTTTTCTACGCTTTTCTTCTGGTTCCCCATCAGTGCTATCATTACTAAAAAGGAAATTAAAATATGTCATGTTTGTGAATAGACGCATTATGCATTGTAGGAGGAGGAGTAATCACTCCTGTGAGAGTGTCTTGAAAACGTTTGTCAAATTCTCATTTATGTTCATTCTTTAATTACTTCAGTAGAAAATTGAAGACTTTCTTTTTAATTAACCAAGGTAAGACGTTAGCCAAGTTACATTTAGCAGCTAAATATGTTGGAATTTATTTCTTGTATGCAACAATTACCATGAACATTATGACTCAGTGATCTAGTTAGTAAAGGGTGAGACAAGAACACTCAATACCACTCCACTTCCCAACCTCTCTCATCTACATGAACAAGGATATGCAATGAGAGGAATTTTCAAACATCTAAAACAAATTAATTTTGTTTTTTCCATAACAGTAGAGGACAATTAATTGGTATAAATCAGAGAAGAAAATATTAAAGAAAAATGTAGCCTCTATTGATCTCCATAAACTCATGATTTTGAGTCTCATTACCATCAGATCCTTAACAACAACAACTATGAATGTATTACATTATAGAAAAACAAATCTCCAGCTAAAGGGTTAACTAGAGTCCTGTATTCATAGTGTTTAAGTAAAAAAAGAAAATAACAACATTTTACTCAGGAGTAGCAGTATTAGGCTGTACAGGCAGTCCCCGACTTATGTCGGATCCGCACTTACGAACGGGGCTCTCTCGCCCCGGAGCTCACAGGCAGCCATCCGAGACCGTCTCCAGCAGACCAGGGGCACTGGGAGCGAAGCCGCAGTGGCGGCGTGGTCCCGTACCTCTGAGGCTTTGCCAGAGCAAAGCCTCAGAGGCGCGGCACCCCGCTGCCACTGCGGCTTTGCTCCCCTTGTCCCTGGTCTGCTGGGGGGCGGGGGGCGCAGCTAGTGTGCCCCCCCCAGCAGACCAGGCTTTTGTTGCTGGACCTTGGGGCAGAGCAGCTGGGGCGCTGCCGGTTGGTCCCGCAGCGCCACTCTGGGCACTACTGGACCAACCGGGCAGCACCCGAGCTGCTCTGCCCCAGGCGTCCTGATTCAGCCGCTGCTGGTCAGTTTCAGCAGCGGCTGAATCAGGACGCCTGGGGCAGAGCAGCTGGGGTGCTGCTGGGTTGGTCCAGTAGCGCCGAGGAGCAGTGCTACTGGAGCAACCCAGCAGCACCCCAGCTGCTCTGCCCGAGGCGTCCCCAAGTCAGCCACTGCTGAAACTGACCAGCGCTGACTACAGGAAGCCCGAGGAAGAGTTGCTCTGCCCCAGGCTTCCTGGAATCAGCGCTGATCAGTTTCAGCAGCAGCTGACTTGGGGACGCTTGGGGTTCTTAAGTTGAATCTGTATGCAAGTCAGAACTGGCGGTCAGTTTCAGCAGCGGCCGAATCTGGACGCCAGTTCCGACTTACATACAGATTCAACTTAAGAACAAACCTACAGTCCCTATCTTGTACGTAACCCGGGGACTGCCTGTATTTGCAAAAACAATGAGGAGTCCCCATGGCACCTTAAAGACTAACAGATTTACTGAGCATAAGCTTCTGTGGATAAACCCCACTTTTTAAGATGCATACATATTTTACTGTTAGGGCTACTATCAGATCACTTGAAAGACTGAGTTCTGCTTCACTAGATAGATTCATCACAATTCTAGGATGGTTAGAAAAGTACCTCAAGTGCGTATATAACAAATGAATTTGTGATTAAGGATACTGTTTATCCTATCATTGAATTCTCAGTGAAACTTTCTGCATTACAAAAAGTACACTTTTGGTGACATTTTAAGAATGTCCCAGACTTTACTCAGAGCAGACAATTAGACAGCAGATATACTTAGAAATAAGGCACTCATAAGACAGTCAGGGAGTGAGGCCTAGTGCTCTAACTTTTGAGGGCAACACCACATTTATACTTGTCTGACAACAGATAATATTTTGTTTCTCTCTATTATGCAGCAATAAAGAATGGTGCATCATTAGTTTATATATTTATTGGAATTACTGACAGGTGAAACCAAGCTTCATTGAAAAGTTCTCAGAACCAAGCCCGAATGGGAATGGCTGGGCTGGGCTAGCCTAGGGTTGCCAGATGGTTTAACCAAAAAACAAACAAACCGCCCCCCCCCCCCCCCAAAAAAAACCCCACCCACCCACGGGAAAAAATTCTGTTGAGACAAAAAAGGACCCTGAAAGTAGTCCCCCCCCCCCCCCAATTTAAAAAAAAAAAAAAAATCAGCATGGCCCCTTTAAGAGGCGGCTTTCTTTTGCGCCAATGGCCATTTTGTTATTCTGTTCCAGCCACAAGACAAGCCCCTGTGGAACGAGGTAAGCAGGGGGACGAGGGGGCATCCGGGGAGGCCCGGCTGGAGGACCGGGGGTGGGAGGAGGCCGGCCGGGGGTGTCGTAGGGTTGCCAGGTGTCCGGTATTTTTGCCTCCTGGAAGGGAAAAAAATTCAGAAAATACCAGATTTTAGATGTCCAGTATTTTCTGAATTTTTTTTTTAAACCGGAGAGGAGGCAAAGATACCAGACTGTCCGGGTCAATACCGGACACCTGGCAACCCTACGCTGGCCTGATGACTTACTGCACAACAAGAAAACCACCAACCAAGAAAGCAGTATTGGCAATACCTCTTCTCATTAGTCTCTACTGCATCCCTGGATCTTTGCTTTGCAAATAGTTTAGCCATTCTTTTAGCTTTATTTTTTTGTCTACTACTCATACCAGCTCGAAATTCTGAATCAATCAACTCAGCAGCCTGAAGAATCTGAAACAATAAGAATCCATTCAATGTCAATCTTGTCTGAACATAAAGTTCACTTCCAGCCCCCAAGCAGAAACAAAGACAGAAAACTCCTCCTTCTCCCTTGTTCACAATTCCCTATACCACTCACGTTACTTGAAACCCAGAGCTGTAGTGTGGCACTGTACTAAGTGTGTTCAATTTATGTGAACCAGTGTTTGGAAGACAGCGCAAAATTACATTTTAAATACTAAACTTGACTTGTAATGATTTACAATGGCAGAAGCACAAATGAAGCAAACCCACTGTATTATTCTTAAACAGCCCAAGGTTTTACCTACAGGTTGTTTGTTCACAAGTGAAGCTGAAGTAGGAGTATAGTCCAAATCCTCATCATTGAACAGGTCTTCAGTGTTCATTCCAATTGCAGCTCCCATATCAAGGCCAAGTTTCTTTTGTAACAGTTTCCTTTGTCGTGCTATCCTCTCTTTAGGATCAACTTCACCTAAAAAAGGTCAGCTTTTATATTTCATTTTGAAAAACACAAGTGTCCAATAGATTTATTGCTGAAGCCTTGATAATTACTTTTACTGTAACGTTCTAATTTATGGGAACAAAACAGAATCAGAGATCTGTTTGATGAGCTATTCCACAAACATGTTAAAAGCTTTAAGATTTTGTTTAACCCAAAATATATTGACTTTTGTAAAGATCTGTTTTCATAACAATATAAATACCTAACTAGAGTGGTATTAGATTTCCACAGAAAAAAGTTCTACAAGGCTTTTAAACAGCTTCCACAAGATTCACTGAACTACATTACATGCATGGGATTTTAAAATGACATTTTTCTGGATTTTGTGGAAAGGCATTTTGGAGAAAGGGAATGAGCAGTTACTATATTGCACAGAGGACTATCAATAATGGAGCCTTGCTAAATAAAAATTAAACATGTCTTATTTAAAAATCAACAACAAAAATCCCACAGCTAACAAAAAACTAAGATTATTCCATGCTAGTTTCCCCCAGTTATGGCTCCTGATGGAGAATTGAATTCTGTAGGAAGGAAAGGATAGTTTTATGATTGGGTTTAGAACTCACATCTGCTTAGAATCTAGTCCTAGTTCTGCCACAAACGATGTATTAAGTTGTGAAAGTCTCATCACAAAATAAAAAAAAATAATGGTACTTGCCTACCACGCAAACTTGAAAAACCTATTTAAAGCTTGGGAAGTTCTGAATACCTAGATATGGTGAGGATTAGGCACTTCCAAATTACAGACAAATCAAAGGATTTCAGAGAACTGAATAAGGCCATGATTCCCCCTCCCCGCCACAGCCTGATCCCCCTGCATTGCCCCATTCCCTGCAGTGCAGCCCCTGCCCCCTCCCATTTCCCCCCGCATCCTCTTTCACTCCCACTCTCACATCCCTGTTCCCCTCAGCATACTCACTGGCAGGGAAGCAGCACTGGGTGAGGAAGGAGAACAGAATAACTTCCCTGTCTGGCGCAGCCCTTTGCCCAGGACTTACCCTTCCACTGTGCCTGGAGTCACAGGCTCCAGGCGGGCACTAGGGAAGGAGCCAGTGTTCACTCTAAGTTTTCCCAGCTGTGTGCGGAGTGAGTTTTGTCTTATTCATTAAGGGTGCATCTACACAGCACCCTAAACTAAACAATTTGAGCTATGCAAATTGTGTATCTTATTTCAAATTAGTTTATTCTGAAGTTTGGCGCATCTACACAACGCCAAATTTTGAAATAACACGCTATTTCAAGCCATCCATTATCCCTCATGCAATGAGGTGTACTGAGATGGTGAAATAGCACGCCCGTAATTTATTTTGAACTGTTGGCCGACTTGTGTAGACGCAGGGTGGCTATTCCAGGGTTACCTCTGGTATCCTGAAATAGCCATGCAGCGTAGACATACCCAACATTGACATCATATGCGCTTGCTCGGATCTGCACTACCATGGTGCCAGTTTTAAACACACACAATAATTAACAAGGTGCATGACCCTGTGGTACAGGAATCGGGGGGGGGGGGGGGAAGATATGAGGTGACTTGGGGGTTGCAGGATTCAAGGCAAGGGGAAGAACTCAGGATGGGGGGTCTGAGAGGTCAGGGAACTGACAGCTCCTCACTAGAGGGTGGCTGGAACGGGGCTGCCCATTATTGCGGGGGGAGGGAAAGGGGAGAGCAAAGCTAGGGCTGCCCAACTCCCTCAAACACTGGGTGATGGGGGAGCTGGGACTGTGCTGCCCAGCACTCCAAGCCAGTTGCTCCTAGGATAAGGGTGCTAGGGCTTCTGGCTGGTGTCTGCTGCCAAGAGCCGGGAAGGGGGGGAGGGAGGGGGGGAGGATGTGCAGAGATAGGTTTGGGCGACGTGCAACAGCTCCGGCCCCAGAGCTGCCACTGCCACCCACCACTTGGCAGCTCTGGTCCTGGCCATCCAGCCTGGGCCGCCACCACCCACCACTAGGCAGCTCCAGTACCACCCATGGCTGCCCAACCAACCACCTTCTGCCACGTGGTGGCTCTGGTACTGACACGCAGCTCCGGTGCTGACTAGGCTGTGGCGTTCCACCCATCGTAGCAGGAAGTGGGGCCAGTGAAGCTGCTCAAACAGGGATCGCCTCACCATGCCCCGGGGCCAGCCAGAGCAAATGGGGGTGAGGCAGGCGAGCCACTCGCACCACACGGCCTTGCCAGAACCCACCAGACCACCACCACTCACTTTCCTGTCCCGCAGAAAAGTAAGTGGTTGAGTGTGCTTCTGCATGGCTCTGCAGGTGACTTGGGCAGGTCTAAGATTTTTTTTGTGCATGGCCGCATAGGCAAGCAACTGAAAGGGAACCCTGCTCCCCGTCCTCACACACCCATACCTCATGGGGAGCAGCACAGCACAGCCCTGGGCCCCGGCACCCACATGTGACTGGCCACCCAGCTCCAATCTGTGGAGCAGGCCCAGCCAGTGAAGCAGGAGACAGAGCCTGTAGTGCAGTGGGGAGGGGCTTTAACACCATAGCTGTACGCACAGGACAGGCAGGGACAGCCCCAGGGACGCCTCTCCTGCCTCTTCTCCCCCAAGCAGGAATCCAGAGCTGGTGCTCCAGCCTGCTGTGGTTGAGGCTCGAGCCACAGCACAAGCTCCCCACTGTGCGGGTAGGAGAGGTGGGACTAAGCTCCCACCCTGTGTACCATAGAAAAATCAGCTCGTGTGCCACAGGTTGCTGACCCCTACCCTAACGGTTCCTCTCTTTCACTGTGAACAAACTTCATGATCCTAGTCAGGCCTGCCGACAGGGAAAGGGTGGGAAGCAGGGACAAAGGGAGCAGTTGTCCCAGTGCCCAGCAATACAAAAAGCCCCAGGGCATTTAAATCGCTGCCAGAGCACCGCATGGTGCACTCTAGGCAACACTGAGGGCTCTGTCAACATCCAGCTTTTTCTGTGCATGAGTTAGCTTCCTTCCTTTAGCATCTGTGTGCACTCATGCCACTCCTAATGTTCAGAAAAAACTCATTAATATAGCACGCAGCTGTTACATCTTGTCCTCCTTAAAAAAAACCCAACACGCAACACTCATTAAGACGCACCTCTTTTATGATGTCTACCAAACCCAAGATGCTGACTATGGTCTACAGAGGCCTCTTTCCCCTTCCACACTCCTCATCTTACTATCTCCGATTTAAAAAACAAACCCAACAAATAAAAAAAAGTCACATCTAATAAAGCAGAACTATTTCTTCAAATTCTCTCTCATAGGGATTTAACATCTCCTACTTTGTTCTGTTTTGTTTAGATTGAAACTGTTCAGGGCAAGGATTGTCTCTTATCTACACCTGCACAACAGCTAACATAGTAGGACCTCAATCCCAAATGGTGCCTTTAGATAGTACCATAAAATGTTTATAACCATCACCACTAGTCTGTGGAACACAATGTTCATGGAGCACTTGCTGGACAGCTGGCTCATCATATGTTGCTGGCTCCTCTCCGTTATTTCCTAGTTTATCACTAACAAAGCTGAAACAGTCTCAGAGGTGTAGCCATGTTGCCTGTAACTTAAAAATACTTAAAAAAAACAAAAACACAAGAGGTCCTGTAGCATCTTAGACAGACAAAGACACACACACTTTGCCTGTGTCTGATGGTACTAAATACATATATATGTATTAGTCACTAGGGTGCTACAGGACCATTTTTTAATAAAGCTTAAAAAAAAAAAAAAAAAAAAAAAAAAAAAACCACACTTTCATGATACGGTTTTCCTGTGCAGTCAATTTCCGTGGTTGTCACATTAATACTATCTGAGAGACCTGCAATACCTCTCCAGTCACAAACTCTATTAAAATGCAATTCACCCTATGAAAACATTTGAGAATCCCAAAACCATGCTAAGGTTAAGTCAAGTCTGAGGTCACAAAAGTCATGATTTTATAAAGAAGCAGGAAAATTAAGCCTTTTTGATGTACACCAGAAATACAAAAAGATATTACAATAGACTTAGGCTAAAAATAGAAAACCTGTACATGAACAATGTGGCTGAATTACTGTTGCTGTAAAAACCTTACTTTTCCTTTTCTCTTGTCATTTTCCCTTTGAACTCAACTACAAACATCTTATTTCATTTCCCCCCCCCTGCATTTATCATAGCTCTGCTGAGACAATGACTTTTTAAAAAAAAAAAAATCCCACCAATCCCACTACTTTAGCATAGAAACTATTTTGCAAGCAGAGCTGAGTAGCAATAATTGATTCCTCCGGCCTCAACTGAGAACCCAAACCAAAACAGACAGTCTTGATTTAGCAAGTTCCTCATACCTACTTCCTAGCAGGAGAGATCTTTGATTGCCACAACCTATAATACAGTCAACACATGCACCGATTTATTTCCCAGTTATATGTGTATAGATATAAATTAAATAGAACACAAACCTGATTTATCTTCTTGGACCTCAAATTCTGCACCAGCAGACCCAAGAAGAGACGCTCCATGTTTTAACAGTCGACATATATCAAATCTATCAAAACGCAGACGATCAGTGGCAGATGAATCATCCATAGGACTTTCTGAATCAGATTCTAGATAGAAATTAAAAATGAAACTTTAAAGATAAGTCAACAGCAATGCTCTTTCACATGAGAAGCAGGGGCAAAAGGTGGGAAAGGAAGAGTTTCCTCAGAAAACAAATACAAGTATTTTAATTTGTGAGTTCAAAGGTCTCATGGAGAGAAGAATCTACATATCACAATCCATCAGAGCCAATAAAATGTGTCTAGAAATATTGCCCTCATGAAGATGCTTGTGTTTCATACCTTAGCTAGCTGTACCTATTTTGTGTGCACAAACAGATTTACAGGCCCACAAGGCTGATATGCTCACAAGTTATCAGGATTTGTGCACTTCAAACACAAACGTGGGCCTATCCAAAATCTAAGTAGTATACCAATTATTTGCTTACCTAATTTAAACAAACAAAATATTGCTCACTTACAATGTAATGTGATTTATTATTAGGAAGTCTATATACCCAAGTCAGCATTAGTACAACCTATTTTTTTCAGTTTTACAGAAGCACAAGAGTTGAGTGTATACATACCCAAAAGACAGGAGGGAGAACTGACTTGTCCAATAATTATATTCAGCATCCAGATAATAGGACCATAACAGAGTAATATATACTGGGCCAACAAATATCAGTAGAATCAAATGACTTCACTATCTCCAAAATTAGAGACAGTACATACAGACCTGGCTCTTAGTAGTTTTAGCCATACAGATTTTTTGTAGAAAAGTAACTGGAGATGTTCACAAAATATCTGGGCAAAGCAACACAATAACATCACTCCTCCTTCTACTAGGTGGGCATGTTCAGTGGTGAGTGTAAGGTGGAAAAGGGCAAGAGGAAGTGTTTGCAACAGGTTTAAAACACTCAACTCTAACAGCTTTAAGGATTAATGGAATTTTGCTATTTCATGAAGGTGTTTTATTTATCTAGAATGTGAGATGAGCAAAAAAAAAAAAAAAAAAAAAATCTAGAATGTGAGATGAGCAATCCTGATGAAATCCTAGAAGAAGCCAAATTTATGCAGAAGAATTGGTTTAACCTTTGGTTGCATTCTTTCCTTAATAAAGCAAAACCCTATTAAGAGGCTGAATATGGATTCTACCTATGTAGTGTTCAGACTGTGCTTATAAAGCAGATTGGGAAAGACTGACAAATTTTATTCTAGAATAAGTGTACAGTAGAGTTAGCATCAACTGCTTACAGTTCACTTAAAAAGCACCTTGTTTTGGTCGTGGAGTTGGATTCCACTCGGGTACATTTTTCACTATTGCTTCAACAGCCTGGCCAGCTGCAATGCGAGTATCCCAATTTGTGCTTCTTAAGTATATTAACACCTTTAAAGAAAGATTTGAAAATGAATTAGTTACCTAAACCTTGAAATAAATTTTCATTTCATGAGCATAGCGGCCATCCAATGCACTGGGTGCTGTACAAGATCAATTTATATGCAATGGGTCAAAAAACTCCATTTAAAATACAGCTTGAACATGGAAGAAACAGAATACACATTGCTTTGTCATCAATAGCACTTAGCCTGCTCATTAACCAGCACCAACTCAAACAAGTAGTTAAGACCAGTGCTTGCTCTATTTTTTTATGTCCATGTGCATAATGGACTGACTTTGTTATGTGCACCAATATGGAGATGGCATATAACATACTAAAAGTCATTCTGCACAGTGTCACAGTGTGTGGCAGGGATGGAGCCAATCAGTTGAGAGCTCTAAAGTGGGGGTTCTGGGTATAGGAGGGAGCAGAGGGATTTGGAAATACAGGAGGGGCTGTGGGTTGAGGCAGGGGGTGGAGTGTAAGAAGGGGTGATGGCTCCGAGGATGAGGGGTTTGGGATTCAAGAGAGGGCACCAGACTGGGAGGGGCTCAGGCTTGGTGGTTGGGATGCAGGAGGGGGTACAAATTCTGGGCTGGGGATTTGAGTTCAGGTAACATGCTCTGGGCTGTGAGTGTGGGCTTTTGGGATGAGGGAGTTGGAAAGCAGGAGGTGGCAGAGTTTGGGAAGGAGGGGGCTCAGGGTTGGGCAGGCAGTTGGGCTCAGGCTTACCTGGGAGGTTCTGGTCAGCAGCATTAAAGCAGGCTGCCTGGTGCCTGCCCATCCTGAGGCACCACACTGTACCCCAGAAGCAACAAGTAGGTCTGGATCCTAGCAGGGCATGAGGCTCTGCAGCGCACCATTCTTGCTCACAAATGCCAGCGAATAGGAGTGCTGATCCAGTGGTAGGGGCAATATGCAGAGCCCCATGGACCTTCCCCACCCCTCCACCCATAAATCAGACCAGCAGCTAACTGCTTCTCCACTGGCCACAGCACACATCTACCCTGGCCGGAGCAACTTCAGGGCTTGGGAAGAAGCATCTCTCCTCACCATAGCCCTGAGTCCCTACATGGGTCTCTATAGGAAACCACACAGCTTAGAGAGAACTTAGATTACGACACACGATTTTGCATCCTATCATCCTGATTCAGCTTGCTGCTTTTTAAGATCTAGACTATTTTCTCAGCTTGAGAAAGTACGCATACAATTTTTGCCCAAGGACCACCAACAGGAGACGTGACAGCACACACTTTTCTACACCAATTTATCATTATATCTTTTGGTAAACGTGGCACAGTATTCATTATTCTGGCCACTCTGATAACGGCATCAATTATGGTATACATATCCATTCAATAAGAAAAGAGCTGAGATCATTCTGTTTCCATTTGCAGTCAAATGAATATTACTTTTGGTGATTCTGGGTTTTTAACTGGATTTGTGTTTGCAAACTAAATCCATCTGGATTAAAATAAAGAAATGAACATCTTCAGTCCTTTAAAAATCAATGCTAATCATAAACCTGCTACTAATCAGTCAGCCTTGAAACATGTAGATCAGAGGTGGGCAAGAGGCCACCAGTGGGCCAGAGCCAGCCCACCAAGCCACCAGATCTGGCCCGCGGCTGCCTCGCTGGAACCCTTAAGCACAGTACAGCAGAGCAACACCCACTTTAAATGTGGCTGTTCTATTTTGGGAGTGAGAAGGGAGGCTTGGTGCTCTGCTCTGCCCCTCAGCAAAATCTCTCAGCTCCCATTGGCCAGTTTGACCAATAGCAGCAGAGATATTTTGCTGGTGGCAGGGGCAGACAATGAAGCATCCTCCTTCTCTCTCTCTCCCGGCCACTCCTTTACCGTGCCTGGAGCAGAGAGCCGTGCGGAGCAGCTTGCAACGGAAGCCTTCAAATTCCTGCAGGGATGCTGACTAGAAGCTGCCTAGGTCAGCACCTCCCAGCCACAGCCTGCCTCTGTCACCTCTCCCCTGCCCTTTCACCTCCCCAACTACAGGCAGTCCCCGGGTTACGTACAAGATAAGAACAAACCTACAGTCCCTAAGCTGAATCTGTATGTAAGTCGGAACTGGCATCCAGATTCAGCCGCTGCTGAAACTGATCAGTTTCAACGGCGGCTGAATCTGAACACCAGTTCCGACTTATATACAGATTCAACGTAAGAACCCCAGGCGTCCCCAAGTCAGCTGCTGCTGAAACTGATCAGCAGCTGATTCCAGGAAGCCCGGGGCAGAGCAGCTCGGGTGCTGCTGGGTTGGTCCAGTAGCGCGGCCGCTCCTCGGCGCTACTGGACCAACCGAGCAGCGCCCCACCTGCTCTACCACAGGCCCCGGGCTTTGCTCCATGTCTCCCTGGTCTGCTGGGCGGGTGGGGGAGACACTAGCTGCGTCCCCCCCCAGCAGACCAGGAAGACACTGAGCAAAGCAGCAGAGGACCCGGGGCCGGACCTGTGGCGCTTCCAGATCAGTGCCGCGGGTCCGGCCCGGGTCCTCCGCCGCTTTGCTCCCCGTCTCCCTGGTCTGCTGGCTCCCCCAGCAGACCAGGGAGACGGGGAGCAGCTTTTCTCGCCCCGGAGGAGGCGGGCGGCGGGACCAGGCAACCCGCCACTCCAGTCCTCCGGGGCAAGAAAATCCCCATTTGTAACTGCGGATCCGACATAAGTCGGATCCGCGTAACTCGGGGACTGCCTGTATTTGCCCCAGGCCACCACCCAAACTCTCTGTACCCCTTTCCCCCAGGTCACAACTCCCTCCCAGACCATGCACCACTCTCCAACACCCTTACCTCAGGCCAGAATCTTCTCTGGCACCCATACCCCTTCCCTGACCCTGTACCCCATTCCCCTGCCCCAAGCCATCACCCGAGCCCTCTGCACCTCCTTTACAACTCCCTATCAGACTCCACACTCCCTCCTGCACTCCAGTCTCCTACGCCAAGTTCTCTTCTGCACCCAACCTCTTCAACAGAAATGCAGCCCTTGAGTACTTGCCAAAATCTTGGAGTGACCCCCATTAAAGTTTATTGCCCAGCCCAATGTAGATCAAACTTCTGAACTACGGAGGTAACAGTAGAAAACTGATGAATCAAGTTTCTCTTTCCAGATTACAGCAAATATTGAATGAAGAATTAATCACGTCTTGAATACATAGTGAAAGCAATCTTAAGTGACAATCCCACAGTTTTAATTAGGAGATCACTTCCATTAAACAATAACTTTATCAGAGTGAAGCAAAATAGTTGTCAATTTGGGGGATTCTTTTAGATGGTCTCCTAAAAGAGGAGATTGCCAAATAACACTTCGCTGTCACATCAGAAAACAAATCTAATTTTATTCCCATTTCAATTCTCTATTTGGAAAGGATCTGATGTTACATTAAAAAAAAAAAAAATAGATGCTTACTTTAGATAAGAGATTATTCAGTTCATGGGGATGGAGTTTCACCACCTCACCAAGTTGCTGTGCAGCCGCTTTTCTTGTTACTGGTGTGGTACCAGTGTCCAATAAAATGAAGAGACGATCCAGTCTACACAGATGAAAAATGTTACATAATTATATTTGCAAGATGAGATTAAGTTGTTAATGGAATGAGACACTCACATCAAACCCTCTAGCATAGTCGTTCTCAACCTGTGGTCTGCAGACCATTGGTGGTCCAAGATGGTACTGCAGAGGGTCAGTGGAAAGTTTTAAAATAAGGATAGGGCCCACTGCGTGGGCTTGATCCTTACTTTTCTTTTCTTTTTATTTTCTCCCGGGGGGGGGGGGGGGGGGGGAGAGAGGAGGTAAAGCTGTGAAGCTTTAATAGACTGAAAAGGGATCTATATGCTTGAAAAGGTTAGGAATCACTGGTCTAGAATAGACAATTTGAGGGGGTCTGATTGCTAGGGTACTGACAAGATGCAGACCAACAATCCTGCAATTAAGGTTGGAGTAATTTTTTTGTTACTACATTCTGGAAGAATTTCCAATTGAGAACCAAAAAAAACACCATTGAACAAATCCAAAATGGAGTAAAAATCTTTCTTCACAGGAGTTACAGTTTATCCCCTTCTTTTTATAAGCCTGCAAAAAATTAAATAGGAATACACAAAATTGCAATCATGATCAAGTAGTTGCTGATTTCAAAACAGGATGGAAATTCTCTACTTAAGGATAGAATAGCTTTTAACTTCAGCAACTTATTACTAGGGGGTGTTACCCCTGCTCGCTATGCTTATCAACACCCGTCCCTCCACCCCATTTGTGGGGATAGGCAGTCCCCACAGCTCTCCAACCCCACCAGAGAGGGCTGGGCTGTAGCTGCAAGAGACTGGGTCCCTTCTCCCTCTCCACACCCCTGCCTTCCACTGCACCAGCCTGGATCCCCTCCTCCAGCCCAGGCCCTTCCCCCCCGCCCTACACTCTGTCATGGCCTAACTATAAACCACCACAACCACCTCCCCGGTCGAGGCAACGTTAGGCCCTGCTCTGCCCAGCAGGCGCAGGGTGGGGGAGGAGCTGCTGAGGCTTTATAAGCTCTGCGCTCTCCTCCTGGCTGCCAAGCACAGGGGAGGAAGGAGGCATGGCGTGGCAGCCAGCACTGGGGAAAGGGGATGATGTCACTCTGCCATCCTGCAGAAACAACTTTTTATAGGTAGGTATAGTAAGATGTAACAACACCTCATCTCACTGTTGAGATGAGAGGTGATACTACATTACTGAATTTAGACAAGATTCCAGTAAAAACAACCTTAATATTCTACATTAAAATTTGCTGAAAATGCAGAGTTATAGTCCTTATGTGAACTTCTGCCTTTCTTTTGGATGTCAGTTTTGTCATCAGTTCTCATTCTTTCCCCAGATGAGTAGTCAGATGTGTAAGCATCAAGCTCAAGAGGATCTGAGTTGTCAAAATAGAGGAGTAAAATTAACAGCACTCCAAATACTGTGAAACACAGGGCTTTCCATGTAATAAATACTTGAATTCAGGATTAGGAAACACAAAAAGACTGAACTTCATAATAATAAGTAATTTTTCGTGAAATTTTCCTACAGTAATTTTAATATGGAAGTATATTTTACTAAAATTCCTTCAGGCCTTAAAACTATCCAAATGAAACACTAAACACACTTGTTATCAATTACTATAAAATATGAAGCTCACATACATCAGCTTGTCAAGATAAGATTTCAAAATAACTATTCTCCAATTTTCTACATCCACCAAACAAACCTGTCATTTAACCCAATTTGCCTCTCCATGTATCAGCCTCTCTCCAAACTCAAAGAACGTGTTTAACCTGGTCACACCAACTTCTTGTTTCATCCTAGAAGAGGAATTCATCTTACCACTTTACAAGAAACCAGTATCATGGCCCATTCCACAAAATTCCAGAGCCTAATTCCAATCTAGATTATGGAGACTCTATTGCCTCTCTGTACTACCTAATCTTTTGTGTCCCTAATATAGGCATGATCTGTAAGCATCATCCTAAACAGGCAATGCTTACCGGTTCTGCTGAACTGGTAGGAACTGAAGCAACTCCCCGTCCACCCCAGGCAGCGGGCTCCACCAGCTCTGGGGGGCCCCACAACAGGCAGAGGTTACTCTGGCCAGCTGGAACACCCCAATCCATGGAAGGCACAGACCAGCCACTTTGCCACACATTACACGCTGGCTCCAAGGTAGCCAGCTGCAGAGCCCATAGCAAAGCCTCCTAGGGAACAGGGCTGGTAGTCCTTGCCAATTCAGTCTTCACTGCGGGCTCTGCAGTATCAAGCTTTATTCTTACTGCAAAGCCCACAGCACATAACCGCTAGTATTTTTAATGGTTACACGGCTGCCTTCATAAACGAATATTTATATCCCTAGCCTGTATAGCCAGAACTAGAACTAGATCCTGATCTCACAGCATCAGAAACACAAGTCTTTGAACCCAAAAGTTCTAGGATAACAATATTATTTTTAAGCTGCAGCACTTTTAACAAAGGAGAGCATTCTCTCTCTTCCCCCTCCAAATGAAGTCAATGGCAAAAAAAACACCAAACAAAACATCCCAACAACCCACAATTGACATCAATGGGAGGAAGATTTCAGCAGTGAGTGAAGAACTGATGTTGAAGCTAGACACAACGGCTGTGTCTACATTGGCACCCTTTTCCGGAAAAGGGATGCTAATGAGACACTTCGGAATTGCAAATGCCGCAGGGGATTTAAATATCCCCCGCGGCATTTGCACGAACATGGCTGCCGCTTTTTTCCGGCTCGGGGTTTTGCCAGAGAAAAGCGCCAGTCTAGACGGGATCTTGCGGAAAATAAGCCCTTGAAAGTAGAAATAAGGGATCTTCTGAAAAAGGGCTTATGTTAATTTTAATGTAATTGCAGTCACCCCTGCCTAAATTCAGCCACAACTTAAATAAATTCCCTTAATTTTCCACTCCTAAGTAACTGTTTGTGCAACTGTAGTGGTTGCTGACCATCTTTCCAGGAGATATCTGCATTTCAGTGATAGGAGAACAGTCATGATCCCTGTGTCAGAGGAAGAATAAAAACCCACCACCACAGCAAAAGCCACATACACACACACACTCTCCACAACCACTAACCAACAGTGGCCCCTGACTGAGAACGAGAAAGACACTCCCTACATTCCTCTCAGACTCCTTGAGGGGGCCCAGGTAAGTAGATTTTATGTACTCCAGCCCCACAGTGGGGCGCTGGAGCAACAGCATGGGATCCCCAATGCTGGGGGCCCCCCCGGAGCCTCAGGAACCGGATCCAGGCAACCCCTTGCTTTATTTTCGTTTTTTTCTAGAGAGAGGGAAAAAAAGTAAATTTTTCCTGCCAGATGATAGAATGATCCTGCTATGTGACAGAATGACATCAGTGTCAACAGGCTCTCTCAGCAAAGCAAAAGCAACCAGAGAAGAGGTAGGAGAGCATAGCAAGCAGAGGGCACAGCCCCCCTAGTATTACAGTAAAGAATTTAACTTTAAGGTAAGCCCTTTTTCACTCACTTGATAAGTTCAAGGATCTCCATTTGTTTTGCAACAGCTGATTTAAAAGTATATAAAAAAGGAGATTTAAGTGTTAAATATTTTCCTAGGTTCTGCTTTTTTTAATTCCCATATAAACACTTTCAGATAAAAGTCCACAAAGTACTCTGTTTTTGGAACTGTATGCATTTCCTTCTGTGCTTCTTTTTGTTTTTTGGAGTAGATGGCAACTTTAGTAACTTCCAAAGTGGTATTTTTTTAGAAAAATGTGTAGTAAAACAAGGATGTTAAAATGAATTTAATTAACCATGTACCTGCTGAATTTTTCAGTCCTTACAAGTGGACAGCAGTTGGCTCCTGCCTGCCCCTTTCCCCGGATACAAAGGCGGCAGCATGGGGGGAGCAAGTGGCTCCCCAGTGGCCAGCTTTTAAGCAAGCTCCCAGTGTGTACCAGGGGCCTAGGAAACCTTCATGGTTACACACAATGAGGCCGGTTACATACTTTCACATCCCTAGGTACACAAGAGTGTCAAGTGCGCACGCACACACACCCAAAGCAATCCACAGCATTCCAAAAAAAAATGTAGGGTATGTAGCTCAGCACATGTGGCAAGTAATAAATGTATTTTAGAGTAAGTGTTTAGCATTCACCTTTAAAAAAAAAAAACTTAAAATATTGATAGTGCCACAAATACATCCACTATACATGCTTCTTAGAATAACCCATTGTAATGTCTACTAGGGATGTTAAATATAGTTTAATCAACTAATTTACTGTCTGGAAATGGGTGACAGGAGAGGGATCACGTGAGGATTACCTGTTGTGTTCCCTCAATTACCAGTGGCATCTGGTATTGGCCACTGTCGGCAGACAGGATACTGGGCTAGATGGACCTTTGGTCTTCAAAGAGAAACTGCAGAGCTACAATTCACTTGCAAATTTAATACTATCAATTTAGGATTAAACAAAGACTGTGAATGGCTAGCCAACTACAAAAGCAGTTTCTCCTCTCTTGGGTTATATCTACATTTCATCCCTCTTGCAAAAAAGCCTATGCAAATGAAACACCGATTAGCATACTGCTGTGCTTCATTTGCATAGTTAATTAGGGGCCCTTTTTGTGCAAGAGCCATTCTTCCTGAAAAAATGAGGAAGAATGGCTCTTGTGCAGGGGGGGGGGGGGAGGGTTGTGCAAAAAGGAGCTGTGTAGACAGCTCTTTTTTGCACAAAAGCCTCGAGCAAAAACAGCCCCCAATTAATTATGCAAATGAAACAGTGATATGCTAATCTACACTTCATTTGCATAGGCTTTTGCACAAGAGGGATGCAGTGTAGATGTAGGCTTGGTGTTCACACCTCCACATCAGCTGCTAGAAGTGGGCCACATCCTCCCTGACTGAATTGACCTCGTTATCTCTGGCCTTCCTCTTGATTGGTATTCTTCTTTTCATGTGCCTGTATATTTATAACGGTCTCTGGAATTTCCACTACATGCATCTGATGAAGTGGATTTTTGCCCACGAAAGCTTATGCGCCAATAAATCGGTTAGTCTATAAGGTGCCACTGGACTTTTTAAGGATAGTAAAACTACTTGAGTAAACAAGAAGTTATTGTATGGGTAAAAGCTGCAGAATTAAGCTCTAAAATTAAGTACATTAAAAGAAAGTGACAGAACATGAAAAGAGGGATGGGGGAGGAGGGAGAAGTCAAAAAACAAACAGGAAGGGAGTATTACTTAAGGGCAATCACACATCTCACAATGGAAAGAAGAAAAAGAACATCTCAAGAGCTTAGTGTATTTCTTGACTAGCAAGAATAAAGACTACAGAAAAGAAATGTATTTGCTTTAGGGGATATATATGAAGAGATGAAGAGTAACTGCCTGGTTCATAATTCTGGCAACCTGAATCCTCTTCTCCAGTGTTGTAATAAACAATGTCTAGTTCTAACAAACAAGATGATACCTTTAGATGCAAAAACACTCAACAACTCCAAAAATGCTACCATCTATTACAATATGCAATGTAGTTGACAAAGAAAAAAAACCTGATCCTTCAACTGTAAATGCAAGTCAAATTTCATTATTTACACACCAATTTCTAGCTCAAGTAGCCTCTTCAGAACTACATGAAGGAAACTTATGACCAATTAAATTGCAAAAATGATGAGCAATAAAAAAAAGCAATAAAATGGCATAACAGTCATTAGAACAGGGCTTCAAAAAAATTAACACCTAGTAGCCCAAGACTGATACAAAAAGACACACCAGCAAGACCTATAGGCAACATCTTAAACTCAGCATTCTCTGGTCTGGCAACATCTGTGGTCCATAGGACCATGGACGCTCCTGGAGCAGAGACCCCGGGAGCCTAAGGGCAGGAGGGACAGCTGGGGCTGGGAAAAATAGGGTCAGCAATGAGCTGCAGGCAGCAGCACAGGACCGGAGATGGAGCCCCCCGTAGCCTGCAACAGCACAGGGCTAGGGCTGGAGTTCTCTGGCAGCCCTATGACAGCGCCAGGCTGACATCTCCTGACAGTCCCAGAAGTGCAGGGACAGAGCCCCACAGCAGCTCCCTGGAGCATGGAATCAGAGCCCCGTGACAGTCCCTGGAAGCACGGTGCTGAGACCGTAGTCCCTGGGCAGTCCATGTAAGCAGCCCTGCAGCAGCCCCTGGGAATGGGGGCTAGGCCAAAGTCCTGCAGCAGCATGCAGCCAAAGTTCCCTGGCAGCCTCCAGAAATATG
The DNA here is from genome assembly GCF_049634645.1 of Pelodiscus sinensis. Taxonomy (NCBI): domain Eukaryota; kingdom Metazoa; phylum Chordata; order Testudines; family Trionychidae; genus Pelodiscus; species Pelodiscus sinensis. Next base: position 43,252,430 of record NC_134718.1, read on the forward strand.
TGGCTGGAGCCCACACAGAAGCCCCCTGGAGGGGGGGTCTGGGACCAAAACCCCACGGCATCCACTATAAGCACAGGGCTGGGCAGAGCCCCATGGCAAAAGCTGAAGCCTGTGCCACTCAGGGAACTGGCAGCAACTAGCCAAGAAACCCAGCCAGTCAAAAGATTGATATGACAATCTAAAGTTTCACATCTTCTTGCTGCTATGGTGGGGGTGGTAGAAGTAGTACCACTGCTACTGACTGGCACTAGCCTCCAGAAGTTGGTGAAAGGATAGAGCAATCTTCCTCAACCTCCATTATTAAGGTTCTAATCTTAATCTACTGGCGTGCTTGCTTATGGTGCTAAAAAGTCTCAGGGGGGTAGCTGTGTTAGTCTAACTTTAAAAGTGAGTAGTCCTGTGGCACCTTAGAGACTAACAAAAACATATATAGTATCTATTAATGAGCGTCCAGCCAGGTTCAAATGTTCCCCTACACTCATGCCTATTGTGCTGTTGATCTTTCAAAAGCAGCAAGGATAGTACAATCAAACTGACAAGATTCAGATCAGTATCACTGTTACTTAAGAGCTTGGAGTATTGATGAAACTAGCAAGAATCACACTGATATCACCAATACCTACCAGGTTTCTAAATGGCAAATAAATCTGACCCCAGTATGTCAATTCCACTCTACTACTGTTTCTACTTGGGAAAGCTAAGAGTAGCAATAATAATGAAATTGCATGCAGACTTAAGATCCAGCAGGGGTCATTTTTCCACAACTCATATAGATGAAAAATCTTTCTTGTTGCAAAAAAGTCAACTTTTAACTTCGAAATCAGGTTCGGCAAAGGTTTCTGCCAGGGTGGTTAAGCACTAGAATAAATTAGAATCTCCACTGGAAATTTTTAAGAACAGCTTAGAAAAACATCTGCCAGGGATGGTCTAGATCAGTCCTGGGCAAAATACGGCCTGTGGTCTGGATCCAGTCTGCCAAGCCACCAGATTCATCCCATGGATGCAGTGGGGAACCCCAGGAAAGCTCCCCTGCTAGCCCCACATACTGTTCAGAAAAGTGGCCGCCAGGCCATTTCTCTTTCAAAACTGTGATCCTGCACAGGAAGTGGAAGGCTTCAGGTGCTGTCTCCACCCCCAGCACAATCCCAATGGCCCATTTCTGGCCAGCGGGAGATGCCGGTTTCATAAAAGACCATGCCCCCTCCCCTCTGGCTCAATTATTCACACAAGCACATGGCCATGCAGCTTGCACAGGCACAGGGTGGGTAGGAAGGTAGGCTGGCTGAGAAATGTTTTAAGCTCCACAAGCATTTAGCTCTGCAGGTAGGAAGGCTGGTTGGGCTGCTAGCTGGTAAGTCTCCTGGCCAGAGCCTGCCTGTGGCACCCAAGCCCCCCCCCCCTTCTGCAACCCTCTGTCCCTCTCCTGCATCCAGACCCCTCCCAGATCTGGCACCCCAATCTCCTGCCCCAGATGACAATCCCCTCCTACCTGAGGTCACAATCCAAACTCCTGCCACCCCGATCCCCTGCCCTAGATCACAATCCTCTCCTGCCCTAGGTCACATTCCAAAACACTGCACCCCAATCCTCTGCCCTTGGCCACAATTGCGTCCTTCACCCAAACTCCCTCCCAGGCCCTACTCTCCCTCCTACACCCCAATCCCTTACTCCAAGCTCCCTTCGGCACTCAGCCTCCATCCCTGACGCCGCATCACCTCCATTAACATCATGGAAGAGTGCAGCTCTCAACCACTTTCAAAAATCTTGGAGTGGTCCCCCATCAAAAATGATTGCCCACCCCTGGTCTAGATGGTGTTTGTTCCTGCCATGAGAGGACTGGACTTGATGATCTCTCAAGGTTCCTTCTAGTTCTATAATTCTATATCACAAAGACCACCAAAGCCACCATGACATCATAATGACTGCTACTGTAACAGGGACCAGATTTAAGCAAATGACTAACAGGGTACAGCAGATCTGTTCACAATGGTAGTCCCTGACTTGAGCCATCTAGTTCCACAGTCTCATGATTTCATAATTCCTTTCTGAAATAGGGATTCCTACCATGCTCACATTGGTTAGCAAGCCTAGTGAGAGAGAGAAAGAAGAGGAAAAATTGTTCTTGCACTGTTTTTACCAAGAAAGAACTCCGTTACCTAGAAAGACTCCCCTATACAGCTAATAGGGAAAGAGAAGTAGGCAAGAAAAGAATTCTCATCAAATTACCTCTGTTCAAGGTAGGGATGTTAGATATATTTTAGTAACTGTAGTCAACAATTTTTTGTTGTTACACAGTTACTGCAATACTTCCCAGGGATGGGGCTGGCAGCCAGTGTGCTCCCCACTCCCAACACTATTCCCAGGAAGCCCCCTGCCCTCCTACACTGCTGCCTCTGTATTAAAGGCAGCAGCACAGGGTGGCAGCCGGAACTGGTCCACAAGGGGAGACAGTTTAAAAGTCAGCTCTCACAAGCACACCAGCTCCAACAGAATGGGAGAGGAGGGTGGCGTGCACTCCCCGCAGACAGAGGCTGCTCTGGCATCCCAGGGAGCAGACTCTGTCCAAGCAGCCCAGCCTGCTACAGAGATCCTTCCCACCCCACACTGCTGCCTCTGATAAAAAGACAGCAGTGCAGTGCGTGAGGGAGCCAGCTCCACCAAAGCTGACTCAAGTGGGGATCCAGCTTAAAGAAGAGGCAACAAGGGGGTCTGCGTGTAGTCATTTGGATTAACAGATAAGCCTAGGCTTATCAATTAAGTTGTTTAAATGGCTATATGCTAACATCCCTAGTTCAAGGCATATTCTTGGAGATTGGAGAAGAGGGCACTGTAGGAATATGGGTTTGTCTCCTGAGAAGAAGGCTATTTTGCCTCAAAATCCACTTATATTTATTCTTGTGAATGACATCCATTGGGTAGCCCCTACTGATCTATGTCTTATTGCAGGAAATATGGCATCATCTGTGTTTTACAGTCTTACAAGGCCTTTTGTTATGGGGCTTCTACTACTCTGTCTTAAATAATTAAATGCCCACCCAACCCCCAAAGTACCAAGACAATGAAAAAAACAAAATTTCTAGAGAGTCTGGCAATACATCCCACTCTTCATTCATTTTCTTCATTCCATAAAGTGCTAGCCATGTTTTAATTAAAGACTTTGTTTTAAACAAAAGTAAATGTGTCTTAGCTATAGCAGCACTATAAACTATAAACGGCACTATAAGATTCTAATCTGGTTCTGACCAGATTCTCAGATTTTCTCCATCTGTTTAAAGCTTAGTTCTGACTAGCCAAGATTTTAGGAAGGTTTCTCTATTAATCCATCTTTCAAAGCTAATCTTCACACATACAGCAAGGTACTTGGCAATCTTTTGTTCTTGAAATCTAGGAAACTATAAAAGCAAATCAGCAGCAAACACAGGGATAGGATTGTGTGTGTGAAATAAGGTTCTAATATCAAATGGTTAGCTTTAGGGAAGCATACTAACTAATATCAGGTGGTACTACCCTATAAAGATATTTATGCAGACTTATTTTCCCCCACTATTTATTGTTAAAACTGAATGGTAATCTTTAGCTAGCTAGCGCTCTCTCTCTCTCTGTATTTTTTTTTATATATATATATATATATATATATATATATATATAAAAACATGCTTTTAACCACAACTACCATGGGGAGAGTTCAGATCTCTAAGATCAAATTGTAAAGACCATACCATTAATGAACCAGACCTTAGGTGAAAATTAAACTCACATCAACAATTCATATATATTCATGCAAGGAAAGGAATTCTGAAAGAAAAGCATATTGATATTTCTGTGTTCAGGAGTGACAACACATGGTTTTCTACCATCAGGTGTAATACAGATTGATACAATACTCCAGTTCTTATATTTAACTTTAGGGAAAGGTCACTTGTCAGAAGAGTGTTACTGTATAAGATCTGCATTGTGTGACGTTTCTGCTGTATCTACTGTAAAAATGTACTAAGGCCAAACTTATACAGTATCACTTCTGCATGTAGACTGAAACACTGGAAACAACAGGAACATCCCAACCGTTAAAAGTGTTTCAAAACATGCAGTTCCTTTTCACTACTTGGCTCTTGAAGTGACTCCTTATTAAGCTTCCTGGAACTCTCTCTCTCACAGATACACTACTAATGTCTTTTTACAACATGTATGGTATTGTTTTACTAGTCTCACAGTTTCAGAAATAACTGCATAGCTTTCCATGACATATGGCATCTGATTGCAAAATTGAACTGAAGAAAGCTTGTTAGAATAATCAGTTTTATGAATAATTTAGGGAAAATGTCTCATTACATTTTGATTTATCTTGTTCCGTACAACTGACATCGTGTGTCAAATACAAAGCTTCTCGTGTCTAATCACTTGGCCTCACTGGTGTAGAAACCTATGGATAAAGATATGAACCTCACTACTTACTTAAAAAGCACACTTTTGGATTAGGATCCACTTTTGTTACAGAAGTTTTAAAATGTACATAATCTAAGTAGATTATTCCCAAATATCACCACCACTTGTCAAAACATCTAGGTAATGGTAAAAATCAGAGGTGGGTGGGGCTATCCCGTTATGAAGTTTTTCTGTTCTCAAAAGGATGACTGGAATGTCAGTCATTATTATAATACACAAATATTTGAATAAAGTTTTTATTGTTAAATACTAAATCCCCAGCATACCCTGATTCACATAGGTTTAAGTAAATACCACCAACCAGATAGAGAACACAATCACGTATCTGTATGGAAGTCTACGATTTTATTACTATCATTCTAGGAGGCAAACAAAGCAAAGTGGTTCCTGTCAACTCCTGGGCCAGTATCATCGCTTCCAATACACTGGTGGGCTATCTTGAAGAGGCAGGATACCACTAATCTTCGGCAGGAAGGTACATCTTTTGACAGTGTGTACAGGATGCTAAGCGGGGTGGTAGGGGAAGCGGGGTGGCAGTAAGGAGGAGCAGGGTCCACACGCTTCTTACTGAACTAAGGGCTTCAGTTTGCTACTGGGGTTGCAGTTACCCCGGCCGGTGAACACGCCATGGACTGAGCCCGCGATCAGAGCCATGCAGCAGCGCCAAATGCACACACTGGAGGCCGCAAGTGCCGCACGCTGCCTGGCAGGGAAAACACCTGGGGGGAGGCTCAAGAGGTTAAGGAAGCGATCGGAAAGGGAGCGAGTTACATCCCCCCACACCCGGCATACAGCAGGGGCCGCGGGCCACCGGCCGCCGTCCTCCTCCCCTACCGGCTTATACAGACCTGGAGACCGCCATGGCCAGGAGCCTGGGCCTGGTTGGATGAGAGCAGACGAGTGGCAGGCAGGGGCCGCCGTCGCTCTCTCAGGAAGGAGGATGTAGGGGCCTGGCCTAGGCCTCTCAGGCTCCACACCCCGACGTCGGCCCCCGCGGATAAAGATAGGGAGCGACTGAGCGCGATGACGGCCAGCGGAGTCCCACTGGGCCCCGGGAGTAGCAACAGTGCGGGTGGTAGCAATGGAGAGGCCCCAAAGCGCGGATTAAAGCTTCTATTCGTCCATCGCTAGGGAGAAGCCCAACGCCTGGTTTTATAGGAGCAGCCATCTTGTATTTATTCCCTTCCTCCATGATAGCCGCTTCCTGATTGGCAAAAGCGCCGAGCCACAGCCAATGGGAACAGCGCTTCTAAGAGCGGGGGGGAGGGAGCGTAGAGTTGGGGGTTTGGGCTGAGCACAATCTACCAAGGAGCCTGCCGGGCCTGGGGAGGAGAAAGAGAGGCGGGCCACCAGTGGACCCTACCATTTACACAGCTTTGCAGAGGATGGCAACAAAACGGAGCGTTTCCGTTGGCGCGCGGAGAAGGGAAGAATCCACACAATGTGCGAGGCAATTTACATCCCCGCAGTAAATTAATCCGCAGCGTTCTCCGTGGGGTGAGAGCAGGGGAGGTCGCGCCTCCCCCTCCTTCATATGCAATGGTATCAGCCCTCGTCGCCATTCCTTCTGCTCGTAAACCACTACCTATAGCGCACGCAGAGCGGCGGGGAGCGCGGCAGGTCCGCCAGCACTACAACGACCAGCATGCACTGCGCCCGCGGGCTGCGCGCGCAGGGCACTCTCACGCTCGTGGCCTCCTTTTTCGGAAGGGTGGGGGCGCGCCCCTGCTGGGTAGCCCGGCGTGGCCGCGGGCCTTGAGGGAGTGCCGGGCTCTCTGGGGTACGCAGCTTGGGAGGCGGGAAGGAGGCCTACCTGTTGCTCTCTCAGGACGATTACTGTGCTAGTGGGCCCTAGCGCTGAGACATACATCAGCTACTGGCTACGGCTCGTCTCCTGCTGGCCCCCCCAGTCACCCGCACTCTGCCTACTGCCCCTCTCTCCTTCAGTGGGAGCAGCGCCATCCGGATCCTGCTACCCACCCTCGACATTTAGAGGGCTACGGGAAAGTCAAACAGTTTCTAGTAACTCATTCAGATGGTAGTAAGATACTGATGTGCACTCACCCCATCTCTCTCATACGCTGAAAAATAGGCTGGAATAAGCGAAGGCCCCTTGGATTTACTTACAAGTATTTATTAACCTGCCACAAGTGTCAAAATAGCCAGGCAATAACTGAGTTTCCATATCTGTAGCTCATTCCACTTTCTTTGCAAAGAGGAATTATTCACTACATGACAGAAGTAAAAAGCAGAACTGTTTTTAATAGCCAGCGGTTTTGCTTTTTCTTCCATGTAACATAGCCAGAAACTCCCTCCCTCATCCACCTGCAAATTGAAGTGAGAAACAGAACACCTTTTAAAGGCTACTATGACTCCGCCCAACAATCTGTTCCACCAATTATAGCTTTTTCTTTGATTGGCATTGTTACAATTCGTTTGCCTTAATAGCTGGGGTAGATTACTAACCCTTTCCTGGGTGCTTACTATCAGTCTCATGAGGTGTGGTGGTTTTTAACTTCCCCACAAAATGTTGTCTAAAACATTTACTATTATCAACCTTCTGGGATAGCATATGATTTAAATAACAGATTGCATATTTTTTAGCATCTTAGTCACTTTGGTCCAGGTCCTCATAGATATTTAGGGACCTAATTACAATTGAACCCTATGGGAAATAGGCACATGAATACTATTTTGGATTATTTGGATCTTTAATTCTAGATTCCATCAGGACAAGACTGTCTGAATACCCTTCAGTCCTAGTGATTTAGTACTCTCAGTTTATCACTTTATTCTGGTACCTCCTCTGTTGATAACTCAGTCTCTGATAATTCTTTATTAACTGAAAAGAGTTGGTCTGTGACAGGTATCTGCTGTGTAGACTGATACAAAGAAATCATGTAGATTCATTGCCATGTCCTGATCTTCTTTAATTGATCCCTTTTTACTTTCTGATAGTACATCAGACTAACTCAGAAATTTTGTCTCATTAGATTATATGGAATCGTTTAGAAATAATGCTACTTCCCCACTTCTATTGCCTTGTCAGTCCAACTTGGTAGTAAAATAATACATTCAGTCTTGTTTAATGTATGCCTATTATGACAAGCTTCTCTTCCATTGCTGAACATTAGTTCACCTGTTCATCTCTTGTATATAGATGTTCATTTCCCTGAAAAGTTTCTCATTGCCTAATAAATTTAAACCCATATTTCATTTCTCTCCCGAATCCATAACTAGGGCTCTTAGCGGCCTTAATAAATAATTAATCATTAATAAAGGCGCAACTGGTAGCATCTCCACAGCTGATGTGTCAACATGGCAATTAAATTATATTTTCATTATTCAAGAATGAGTTTTATGAACTCCAATTTGTTGTGAGCCTGACAGTATCAGTGCACAGGGATAAGCATATGATCATAGAACTTTATTACAACTTGTCTGGAGTGTTTTAAGTAATTATTTTTCATGAAATTTGTCTATTTGTCAAAAACAATGCTGTTCAATGCAACAGTATCAAATTCAATACATTCCCCAACTCAAAAAAATGTTGAGAAAAAAAGGTTAGAAATTGTTAGCGTGAAAAATACTGGTTTTCTATTTAGAAATTACTTTTTGATTAGAAAATAAAGCTAATTAGAATGCAAAAAGATTAAAAAAAGAAAAATGTCAAAATAAAAATGAAGCTTTTCTAAATCATCAAACAAAATGTTTTAATCTGAAACAAAAAACGTTTTTCAGTATTTTCAGGATTTCTAGTTCTTGTGTCAGTGCGAAATGGGAAAAAATGTTAAATTCTTGAAAATATTTGTAGGACAGGAAAACTGTTTACATTCTATTTCCAAACTGTATCTGAGAGTTCAGTTTGGAGTGGATGTCACCTATGAAATGAGGGAACTCTCCATATGAAAACAAATTAATCAGTTGAATATTATGTATATAGGTAGAAGCGTGAGGACAAAATTCTCACCTTTTTCAGTGTTTACCAGAGCTATGAAACAGGTAAATATGAGCCTTTGTTACAGGTAGAGAGAAATGGGGATAGTGAGACCTGTTTGTTACTATAAAACTACAGGTGTTACCAACATGGACCTATGGAAAAATTTTAAAAATGAAGATAATTTTTACATAAATAAGTTATAGTGTATGGGTCATCTTTCTATTGATTCAAGTATTTGATAATTTAAGCTCAGGCATCCATAAGGTTATATTTTTCTTTGTTTCACTTTAATAGTTAAATGGCTCTTCTCTCATGAACCAGTCCAATAGGGACATTAGTTGTGCAGTAAAAAGACTTGGATGTATTTAATTCCCATGTGCACAAACTAAATATGGATAGCATAAATAGAAAACCACCTCAGTCATCAGGGAGATGAGGAAATAAACCGAAATGCTGAATAGACAATGCCAGAGGTTTCAAATCTAATCCAGCTCTTTCCAAAAGCTGTAGCTATATAAATATAGAAAAGAAGGCTAATCTGTAACCATAATCAAGGTTCTATTGTGGTTACTAAGTTTGCAATTAGATATCAAAACATGTTAAAACAATTATATTTAATTATAAAAATAAATCAGTATTGCTATTCAACGCTGTAAACAATAAAACTGATTCTAACAATATGTTTTAGGCTTGTTAAAAACTCCACAGGTTTTGAAAATCAGAATTTATCTTAACATCAAGCACCAAATAAATGTTTATTTACATGATATACACACTAAACAGCATTATTATTCCTGTTTGTATTTGTGATTTTAAAAAGGTAAAAAATGCAGAATTCAAAATATAGTGCCAGTCTGCACCTCACTTTTCTCTTACCCTTTCTAGTCTATTCTGTACCGGTTCTTAGACTGCCCTCATAACTGTAGTATTTGAGTACTTTCCAGAAGCACATTGTTGTGACTAACCTCTGTTATATGTAGTTTGTACTCTCTCATCTTCTCTCCTGGGGAAAAATTAAATGTGTGGTGTTATGTTTTTGTAGGGATTTTTAAACATTTAGATGCTACATTTTTATGTTAGAGGAGTATGCTTTGCACTTTGAGCAAAAAGTGACAATTGTGATAGTACTTAATTCCTTAGTTTCCCTTACAATCATAGAATTATAGGATTAAAAGGGACTGCAAGCATCACCTATTCTAACCACTTTCACAGCATTTGTACCCTTCCATCACACTAGCCACTAGCCACATGTGGCGGTTCGGCCAGTTGAGTGTGTCTAGTTTGCTATATCAGTAGCCACTATAGCGGCTACTGCTCCAAAACTGGTTGGACACCTTCAAAGTAGGAATAAGAGCCTCCGGAAAAGGGCGCTTTTTCCGGAGGATCGGGGCCAGTGTAGACGCTCTTTTCCGGCTTTTCTAAAAGCCGGAAAAAAGCGGCGGACATTTTTATTTAAATGCCGCGGGGGATATTTAAATCCCCGCGGATTTCCCTACTACGATAGCTGAAATTAACATGCCCCTTCCGGAAAAGGGGCCAGTGTAGACGAGCCCGAGCAGTATGATCTCCATACCTACATCAAACCCAGAATAGATCCCTGTGGAGCACCATTTGTGATCTCCCTTCAATCTGACATCATTCCATTAATAATTCCTCTTAATGTAAGTGTTAGGGAACGGTTTTAATTGAAATACCATTCCAGGTTAACTCCTTTAGGTTCTTTCATCTTCAGTTGTGGATTGTTCCAATACACTGCCAAAAATAAAATATCATTGGCTATTTATAAGAGGTTTCTGCATTTTTTTAACCTGTTTACTGTGAGTTTACCATTAATGTGATTATTTTCAATTGATATGTTATGCTTTTTTTAAATTAATGCAAAATGGCAGATTTTGTTAGTGGTGGTTGATAAAAATACTCTTTTACAAGTTATAATGGTTGTTGGGGCACCCAGGACTGAGACTCACCTTGTCAAGGAGTCTTGTGGTAGCTGGGTGCCAGCTCCTTTTGATATCACCAGCATTTCAGCTACTCAGGCCCTAACTTTGTTTTTCTAGTTAACTGTGGATACATCCCCAGTCCCTTTGGATTGTTCCCCTGTGATATCCAGTCCCTGACACCTATCACAGAGAGAGCCCTGCAAATCTACAGATAATCATGAGTTATTTTTGTGGATATTGGAGTGGATGTGTGTATTACTGTCATGAATAGATGCTGCTAAGGAGAGTCTGACTTACCTGGAGAGTGAGGGAAGGGTTAAGCAACTCTGGAAATGTACCTGAGGGAGGGACTTTTGGGCATTCAGCCAGTGAAATGCAGATAGGAATTTCAAATCGACAGAGGGTTTTTTTCTCTATCTTCCTTTTGTTTTTAGATTAGAGCAGTTTTTTCCCTACATATCGAAGGAGAAGGGCTTTCCTGGGAACAGACTCCTTGAAATGTGTAAGTAGGGAAAAGTTTAGATAGTCCATCAAGTTTTATTGTTTTCTTTGTTTTGGGGTTTGGAAAACATGTCTGAGCTGGTTAATTGTTTTTCTCTTTTGCAACTAAGGATTACAACCCAGGGATTTCCCGAGTCTGTTTCATTTCATGGCCTTTAACATCCAGTCATTTACTATGCTTGCAACAGGAGTCTTGTTTTGATAATACAAGTGTTTTCCTTTTTTGTTTTGATTAACCAGTATTGGTTGATATTTGTGTCCTGAAACCTGTGTGTCATATGGTACTTCTAGACTACATCCCTCTTTCAACAGAGGGATGTAAATTAGACACTTCGAAATTTCAAATGAATCCGGGATTTGAATTTCCCATGCTTCGTTTGCATATTTGCGTCATGGCGCTATTTCAAAAGTGAAAACGCAGTCTAGATGCAGTTCTTTTGAAAATAGAAGTCTTTTTCGAAAGAAGCCTCAAAAAAATGAGGTTTTCAGGATCTTTCAAAAAAGGCTTCTATTTTTGAAAGAACCACGTCTAGACTGAGGTTTCATTTTCAAAACAATGCTTTTTCGAAAGAGCGCCATGATGCGAATATGCAAGTGAAGTGCAGGAAATTCAAATCCCAGCTTCACTTGCAATTTCAAAGTGTCTGATTTACACCCCTCTGTCAAAAGAGGGATGTAGTCAAGATATACCCTAAGTTATTCGGGAGGAGCAGAGTCCCATTTTTCTCTGCGGATTCCCTCTGTTTGTTTTCCCAACTCCAAGTGAAACGGAAGTTGGAGTAGGGGGAAGAGCTTTGCCTCAGGGAGGTGATTCCAAAGTGATTTTTTCCCTGGAAAACAGTTTATTTTATATATATTTTTAATTAAACTTGGATGGTTGCAGTGACCGATCATCCTTCTTTTGGGTCTCAGGGAAACTGAGACCGGACAAGTTTGTTTCTGGGAATTACAGAGACAGGTTCTTATAAGTTTATTCTGCTAGCTGGCCCCCATATCTACACTCAGAGTGCCAGGTTGAGGAATTAAGCCATGGCAACTACAAAAGGGGGTCTACCAACCTATGTTGCTGCTGCCTCAGCTGATTTTAGCACCCTGAGCAGCTGAGATGCAATGCCTGTTAATCCCAATCTTTTTGCCACCCCTTAGTCTTCTTAGTCTCTGCCCTCTCACATCTCTTTTCCACAAGACCCTGCTCCCTCAATCTCTACCTGCATGACCCTTCTCCACTATTAGCCCTTATGACTTTTAAAAGTGAAGTTATGGAGTCAGCCATGGACCCCTGAAGGGGTGGATTAGTGGCCAGCGACCATGGAAAAGCGGGCACTTTTACCAACCCACCAGGTGCTTATCAGGAAGCACAGTTGGGGCACTCCTGCAGAGAAGCATGACCGAGGTACAAGTACTCGTCCCGCTCTGTCCTGCATAGTGCTTACAGGGAGAGGGGTGAGGGCACAGGTGCTTATCCTGCTCTGCCCCACCAGGTACTTGCTAGGGAGCAGGATTGGGGCACTAGTGCTTGCCTCACTCCCTGATAATCACCCGGTGGGTGGGTTGGAATGGGAAAAACATGTGTGCCTCAACTATGCTCCTCTGTGGGAGCACCCTGATTCCACTTTCCAGGACAAGTCCCTGACAGGTCATAGCAGAACAAGCACCCCTAATTCACACCAACACCCACACAGAAGCTCCACCGGAGAACGAGACACTGTGAGACCACTTGCTCCTGCCATGGTGCAAATGTGGATATACATAAAAGGCAGAGAGTAGATTGGAGATCGGATGCATGTTGTTTCAAGCAGATGTGAATTGGATGAAGATCCAGATTTTTATATCTGTACAGGGCTCTACTTAGAAGTTCGAGATCCTCTGCACCCAGAGGTGCATTGTACTCCAGTTTTACCATAAACCACTGCTCCTGTAAACTACACAGCGCTTTTAAACTCTAACAATAAAACAAAAGTAGGTTTATTTAAAAAAGAATAAAGATGTAACTAGAAACCAACCAGAGTAGTAGAAACAAATGGCTACAATACAAAACAAAATAATAGAAAAAAATGAACTTGGATCTACTCTTATTAAGTTACCTTTCTAATAGAGTAGATTCTATCCTTCTTCCCCTCAATTTCAGTCTGTTGTCGAGCTTGCTGTTTTCCATAGAATGAGGTGTTCTACAAGATGTTTCTTCAATAAATGCATTCACACTCTTTTGTGTTATACTGAAAACAGCCTTTTGTTTGTATTCACAGACAGGGCAAACACCTGTCTTGTAATATTTTTTTAACTTTTAAGTGGTTTTGATTGTTACTGCTTCTGATGGTTTCCCATTCAAAGTCTTAGGTCTGGTCTACACAACAAAGTTAAGCTGATGCATGGTAGTTTATATCAACCAAACTATGGATGTGTCTACATTTAAATTTTGCTCCTGCAACATAACTGACCCATTGCACAAACTTAATAACTCTACATCCTTGAGCAGCGTAGAGTCAAGGTCGATGTAGTTAGATCAATGTGGTATCAGTGCAGATACTGCAGTGTAGATAAGAACATACGAACGGCTATACTGGGTCAGATCACAGCTCCATCTAGCCCAGTATCCTGTCTGCCAACAGTGGCCAATACCTGATGCCCCAGAGGAAGGGAACACAACAGGTAATCCTCACGTGACCCCTCTCCTGTCACCCATTTCGAGACAAACAGAGGCCAGGGACACCATTCTTACCCAACCTGGCCAACAGCCAGGGCTTGACAAAGCATTGAATCTACTCACCTGTGGCGAGTAGATTTCAGCTGGGCCCCCCATTTGTTTGTGGTGCGCATATGCGCAATACAGGTCATGCACAGTGTAGGGCTGGCGAGTGGCTTTCGCTGCTGTTCTTCAAGCCCTGCTAATAGCCATTGATAGACCTAACCTCCATGAATCTATCTAGCTCTTTTTTGAACCCCATTAAAGTCCTAGCCTTCACCACATCCTCTGGCAAGTTGTTCCAGAGGTTAACTGTGCGCTGAGTGAAGAAATACTTCCTTTTGTTTGTTTAAAACCTGCTGCTTATTAATTTCATTTGGTGACTTATTGTGGGAATAAGTAAATAACTTTTCCTTATTTACTTTTTCCACACCCGTCATGATTTTATAGACCTCTATCATATCCCCTCTTTGTCTTCTCTTTTCTAAGCTGAAAAGTCCTCGTCTTTTAAATCTCTCTTCATATGGGACCCATTCCAAACCCCTTATAATTTTTGTTGCCCTTTTCTGAACCTTTTCCCAAGTTTTGTGAATGCTTTTTTGGGTTGAGGTAACCACATCTGTACACAGTATTCAAGATGTGGGCATACCATGGTTCTATATCGAGTCAATAAGATATTATCTGTCTTATTCTCTATCCCTTTCGTAATGATTCCTAACATTCTATTTGTATTTTGACTGCCGCTGCACACTGAGTGGATGTTTTCAGAACTATCCACAATAACTCCAATATCTCTCTCGGGTAGTTGTGGCTAAATTAGTCCCCATCATATTGTATGTATAGTTGGGATTAACTTTTCTAATGTTCATTTCTTTACATTTATCAACATTAAATTTCATTTGCCATTTTGTTGCCCAATCACTTAGTTTGGTGAGATCTTTTTGAAGCTCTTCACAGTCTGCTTTGGTCTTAACTATCTTGAGCAGTTTGTTGACCCTCTCAAAGAACTCTAGCAGATTAGTAAGGCATGATTTCCCTTTACAGAAACCATGTTGACCTTCCCCCAACAAATTTTGTTTATCTCTATGTCTGACAATTCATTACTATAATTTTAACTAACTTACCCAGTACTGACATTAGACTTACTGGTCTGTAATTGCCAGGATCTCCTCCAGAGCCTTTTTAAAATATTGGCGTCATGTTAACTATCTTCCAGTCATTAGAAATGGAAGCTGATTTAAAGGATAGGCTACAAACCACAGTTAATAGTTCTGCAATTTCACATTTGAGTTCTTTCAGAACTTTTGGGTGAATGCCATTTGGTCTTGGTGACTTGTTACTGTTAAGTTTATCAATTTGTTCCAAAACCTTCTCTAATGACACCTCATTCTGGGACAATTCTCAAATTTGTCACCGAAAAAGACTGGCTCAGGTTTTGGAATCTGCGCAATATCCTCAGCCGTGAAGACTGAAGCAAAGAATTCATTTAGCTTCTCCGCTATGATTTTATCATCTTTGAGTGCTCATTTAGCACCTCAGTCATCCAAGGGCCCCACTGATTGTTTAGCAGGCTTCCTGCTTCTGATATACTTAAAAAACATTTGCTATTACTTTTTAAGTTTTCAGCCAGCTGTTCTTCACATTTCTTTTTGGCTTTTCTTATTATATTTTTACACTTAATTTGACGCAGTTTATGGTCCTTTCTATTTTCCTCACTAGGATTTGACTTCTACTTTTTAAAAGATGTCTTTTTATCTCTCACTGCTTCTTTTACTTGGTTGTCAAGCCACGGTGGCACTTTTTTGGTTCTCTTACTTTGTTTTTTAATTTGGGGTATACATTTAAGTTGGGCTTCTCTTATGGTGTCTTCGAAAAGTTTCCATGCAGCTTGCAGAAATTTTACTTGCAGAGATAGTACTGTTTATGTTGACTATTTCTGGTTTTCAGGCACCATCCCACAATGTCCCATACTGACAGACCATCAATATAAGCGCTCTTGGTCACACGATAAGCAAAATGTAGACATGCACAAGTGATTCACTTATTGTGATGGCTTTATAGCAATGTAAGCTAGGATGACTTAATTTTGCAGTGGAGACATGGCCTTAGTGTTTCTCTGTCTTGAAGCGAATCCACAACCCTGTTGGGCCCTGCCCCTTTGAGTTGACATGCGGTATACATGCCAAGTGTACGGAGGGTAATGCGGGAGTCCTTGCTACTGTGTAGGATTTCGTCCGTGGTAGCCGCAAAAAGCTTTAACTTATTAAAGGGGAGGTCTTCTACCCTGGACTGGAGTTCTTTGGGTACTCCGGCTGATAGAAGCCAAGTGACTCTTCTCATCACTATGGCTGTAGCCCTGGCTGCAGTGTCGGCTATATCTATTGTGGAAAGGAGTACTGTATGAGCAATCATATGACCCTCATGTATGATTTCCCCTAAGAATGGGCCTTTTGGATTCAGGGAGGTGTTCCATCAACTCAGCCAGCTTGGAAGAGTTGTCAAAGTAATGGTTTTCCAGTAAGGCTGTGTAGTTGGCAGTTATTAATTGAAGAGTGGCTGAAGAATTGACCTTTTTCCCAACTAGGTCTAACTTCTTTGTCATTAGATGCTGGTTTGGTGTGGGGAGCTTTTGCACATTGGTCGGTGGCATTGATGACAAGAGAGTTAGGTTGTGGATGTGAGAAAAGGAAATCTAGGTCTTTTGGTGGTACGAAGTACTTCCTGTTAGAACTCTTACATGTTGGCTGAATCGAGGTGAGGGTTCGCTAGACTTCATCTGAGACCTCCATTATTGCCTCGTCGATTGGGAGTGTAATTCTTATCTGTGAAACAGGGTGGATATTTTTCAAAAGTTGGTGCTGTTTCTCCCCTATTTCCTGGAGGTGGACCTCTTGTGTTGTTGCCATCCTCTTATACAGCTCCAGAATTTGTTCTATGTCATCCGATGTGTGAGTATTGTCTGGTATTACCGCCTCTTCGAGATGTAAGGAAGCATTGTCAGGGGGCAAATCCACCTGGCATAACTCAGTATGTTTGTCAGAGTTGACCTTCCTCCTCTTCATCATAGTTTGCGGTAGCTGGTACAGTGTGACACGGAGAGGGTGGAAGCAGTCTCCACCTCGAGGTAGAGGATGAAGCACAGTGATTTTTCCATATGCTCCAGTGGTCGCATGACGCCCAATGAGGTGGGTAGTGGGGTGGAGGGTACGGCCACTCTGAGTACCAAGGAGGGTGTGATGGTTTATTATGGTAGTAGTAAGGATAGCGAGATGTAGTAGGGGACAAGTGCAGAGAGGAAAAAACACTGTATTGGTTCCCCCGATTAAAAGCATACTGCTCTGACAGTACAGGAGAACTGCGATAAGGTGGAGAGAGCCTTAAGGAGGGCTGCATTGTGGAAGCCCCTCTGGAGCGCAGGGGTGAAAGCTGTGCTATGCCATCTGTGCCTGCATCATGTAGAGTCTGAGCTGGAGCCTCCATGGGGGGCAGCATCGAGCTGGGGAGGGATAGGTTCGTGTCCAAAGCCCATTCCTTATGAGCAGGTTGTTTAACTGTCACTCTTCCTCAGTAGCTGAGCAGAATGAAGAGCTCTGTCCGTGACCGAGGATGGTAGAAGAGGAACTGAAGGGAGAGGGAGTGGAGTGAGTCTTGTGCACGAGGCTCCCCACGCGCATGTGCGGCTCGCAGACACTACTAGAAAAAGCTCCACTCCATGGCTCCAGGATGTCCCTACACATTGCGTGGAGCACCCACAGGGACATCACCCGAAGAAGAACAAAGAACTTTAATACTGAATAATTGCTAAAGGGCACTTGCTGAGCAAGAGCAGAAGCACATTCCAATGACCATCACGGGCGGTAAGAAGGAACTGAGGGGGTGGAGGGCCAGCAGGAGTATATATTGGCCGATATAGCGGTGTCACTCCAGGGGGTTCCCCTGCTGGCCCGACATGTATTGCTAAGGGAAAAGCTTCCGACGATGCGTGCACGCTGCGCACACACACTTACATAGAATGGGCATGAGCAATCACTCAAAGAAAAATTAGAAGCTACGAGGGGGCTGCACCCTCGATATGCTTGCCAACCCCGGCTCTCCCCCTGACCCTCAGCCCAGGCTACACCAGTCCCGGTTCTTCCCCATGAGGCCTAACCCTATCCCGCTGGTCACCAAGGAGGGCCGAGGCCACAGTGTATCAGCCCTGGTGGCTGGGGAGGGCCAAGCTCCAGGCCTGCTTTGTTGGCCCACGGACAGCTCCAGGCCTGCTGCTGGGGAGAGGAGCCCGGTTGCGGCTAAAGCTGCTGCCTGTGTGTGGCTGGTGGAGCCCAGAGCACCAGGAAGGGGGTGGAGATCATGGCTGCCGCCAGTGCCCGGCTCTATGTTCAGACTGCAGGGAAGCAGGCAGAGAGATAGCAGTGGTGGCCCAGAAGAGCGGTCAAGACAGTCCCGGGCCTGCTGTTGGGGAGGGGAACCCAGCCGTGGCTAAGGCTGCTGCCTGCATAGGGCCAGCTGGGCCCAAAGCATCTGAGGTTCAGAAGGAGGCAGAGATCATAGTCTGGAGCTGGGGTTATGTTCTGATGTCACTCTGTTGTCCCACAGGAATTTTTGTGCGTGTGTGTGTGTATATATATATATATAGAGAGAGAGAGAGAGAGAGAACTTACTCTAGTATTCTTTTGACAATTATTGTTTGTATTTATATACCATGTTGATGCAAAGGCACTGTGATGGATTATATGACCATGCCATATTCTATTATAAGTCTCAAGCATTTCTGAGGGTACTGGACCTGTAATTGGCACAAAAAGGGCCCGTAATTCCTCTCCATTTACAGCCATGTTTTTTCAGACACATTTTTGCACACTTGTCTCCTCAGTCTAAGTTGTTTCATTTCACACATTCTACTTCAATTTCCTCCTTCCCCACTTTCATGTTACTTTCTTCTCTTTGTTTCTCTATTTCTGTTTCTCACCTTAGAAGAAAGGGAAAGAACTAATGTTAGAACTTGTATTAAAGGCTATTTCCTCCCATGGTTCTCTGTGTTCTGTAGGTCTTCTGTCCTGATGAAGAAGAGGTGACTTGCAGGTTTACCTCAGTGAGTCTTGTGTCAGACTGTCCGGCTGCGTCTAGACTGGCAAGTTTTTCCACAAAATCAAATGCTTTTGCGGAAAAAATTGCCAGCTGTCTACACTGGCCGCTTGAATTTCCGCAAGAACACTGACTTCCTACTGTCTGAAATCAGTGCTTCTTGCAGAAATGCTATGGTGCTCCCGTTCGGGCAAAAGCCCTCTTGTGCAAATGCTTTTGCGCAAGAGGGCCAGTGTAGACAACACGGTATTGTTTTGCGCAAAAAAGCCCCGATTGCGAAAATGGCGATTGGGGCTTTCTTGCGCAAAACCGCATCTAGATTGGCACGGACGCTTTTCCGATCTAGACACTTTTTCCGCAAATGCTTTTAACGGAAAACTTTTCCGTTAAAAGCATTTGCAGAAAATCATGCCAATCTAGACGTAGCCTCCAGTTATTAGCCCTCAGAGACAGTGGCAGAGTCTATTTGGACAGGAACTTCTGAGAAGAGGCACATGGAAGGGGCTGGTGCTGCATGCAAGAATCTGCTAGCCACTGCCTTTGCCTGTATGTACTGCAGGCATCTTAAACTGCTATTCATTTTGATGAGAAGTATAGATCCCCTGATGGAACCCAGGCCTGAGACAACATACCTAGCTGCTCCTTCCCCTTCGCCAGTAATACACAAGCCTATTAAAAAGTTTTCATTTACAGAAGCAAAACTTATCAAAAACTGTGTGTCAAAATTAAATTCTCCAGACATGAAAAATATTGAAAAAAATTGAACAGGCAATTTCTCTGACAAATTTCAATTCTATAGTTTAAAATGACTTTTTTAGTTTAATTTAGCTTAAATTTCTAAACAAATTAAGAATTGCTAAAATTGAAACAAATTGTTTCAAAATTAATTAAAATTAAAAACATGTTTTGATTGAGCCAAAGTGAGAGTGTTAGGTTTTCCATTTGAGATTTTAATTTTTTTGTCACAATTCGGGAAGGGACACATTTTCAGTTCTGAAAAATAGCACTTGCCACCTAGCTCTAGTTAAAAAAAAAAATCATGAAACTATGTTACACTGGTATATCAGAAAGGAGCATAAAACCAGATAATTTGTAGCTGCAGCAGAATAATCTCACGTGCTAAACCATTTTTCTACAACAGAAAGCAGGTCCAGCATATTTGAGCAGATTGTGTAGAAATCTGTAATGCTTTGACTCTAAACAAAAGTTAGGACTTAAGCTTCTTGGAACTTTCATAATAAAGTTCAGGTCAATAGGAGCTGCTAGATGCTTAGCACTTTGAAAATCTGAACACTTGTTAAGATACCTCACTATGGAAGTTCTTATTTTTTAAAAAAATTGCCTGAGAGTGTGTTTACAGCCATGCCACCTTTAAAGTAATTTTTCCCTTAACACTGGCTTTTACACTGCATTCAATAGGTATTGAATATTCACCAGAAATGGAAGGCTGGTGACAGGAGTTCATCAGTCACTCTCTGCTGGAGAACTGACAGCAGATCAAATAGGATAATATTCCAAAGTAGACTGCTCTAGCACATACAATTGAACTTAAGGTTACCTTTATCAGAAGATTCTAGCTACTTCTCTGACCAAACTGCTCTGCAGTGTTGCTAAGGGAAGCCAGTAGAAGGTGTAGTAGGATTGAAGGTACGTTGAACTAACATATGAAAGAGTACACACACACCTCAAACGATCTGGTCAGCTGGGACAGGTGGGCTGGTGGTATAGGCTAGATTATTCTGCTGCATTGCTGCCAGGAGGGCAAATGGAAGATAATGATAAAATGCACCTGGCCCTGGATTTATATAGACATCACCTGTGGGAGCAGGAAGGAATGCAGCTGCCCTAAGAGCAACATCAACAAGCTCTTTTTACTGAAAATCCAATTAATTTGAACTTCTCAGCAATGTGTGAGAAAACTCACATGTAAAGCTGTGTGTTGTGGAGAACAGTGCTGCAGCCGTCCAGCAGAATAGACCACATTCAACAATGGAAGAAAGGGAAGGAAAAAGCCCAAAGTGTTTTGGGCAGAATGAGCCCCTCAGATACTTGCATCAACCAGCCCCATTGTATGCTTATGCATGAAGAATGTCTACTAAATTTAATAAGAGATACATGCTACTACCAAAAAATAGGTATGGATGATTATAATTCAAATAATTGGTGAAAAGTTTCATTATGACATGGACACTCAATTTTTTTTGTTGCTGGTTAGCATTAAGAAATCCAAGATATCACCATACATCTCAATTAAGTTGGCATTACTTTCTGCTTTATTCGTAGGTTTTCTATAATTTCAAATGTTACTCTAACTTA
Source organism: Pelodiscus sinensis (assembly GCF_049634645.1). Taxonomy (NCBI): domain Eukaryota; kingdom Metazoa; phylum Chordata; order Testudines; family Trionychidae; genus Pelodiscus; species Pelodiscus sinensis. The sequence goes on from NC_134718.1 coordinate 43,273,338, forward strand.
TGGTGCAGTTTTTTAGCTTTTATTACAAGTGTTGCATCCTAAAATTATTTGCATTTAAAGAAAGTTAAACAAAACCACAACCACCGTCTAGTCAGGTGTTTGCTTCAAGATACAGGGTTCCAAATTCACTAAAAACAAGGACTATTTTAATTTCACATGTATTGAGGATTTGTCTCCAAATATACTTAACACACACTATTTCAGTACATACATACAGTAGAGACAAGTTCTCAACATTGAAACTCGAATTTTCTAATTTGTAAAAAAATTGGTCCACATACAAAGTAAAATGGGTAAATACAGGTTTTACCAGAGAAAATGCTTTGTTTTTATTCAGTTCCAGTTGTAGCGTTCTCTTGGAGCTAAATCATAATGTGTTCTCTCTTCCTCTTCAGGTCTGTAATCTAATGGCAACCCATAATTGTAATCAACTGTTACAACGGGTAATCTTTTGCCTTGCTCCATATCTCTTGAAAATTCACCTTGAAAAGATTTCCTTTCATAAACAGTTGAATCGTTGTCTTGGTGTACGGATGAGGACAGATGCATTGTACGTGAAGAATATGGTGCAAATCTGTTTCTTCCACCTCTGTTAAATTCTTCTGAAGGACGTATTCTCCTATTATCTTCAGGACAGTTAGGCCGATTGCTGTAATAAAACCAAATATTAACTATACAATACTTAGACATACAATATTTCAATAATCATAACTGGCTGGTATTAAACTTTATAATGGTGTACCTTCAAAGAGCAATTATAGGTAGGTAATTTAACCTTTAATATACAGGCAGTCCCCGACTTACGCGGATCCGACTTATGTCGGATCCGCACTTACGAACGGGGCTTTCTTGCCCCGGAGGTCGGGTCGAGAAAGCCCCGTTCGTAAGCTGCTCCGGTGCCCCTGGTCTGCTGGAGACCGTCTCCAGCAGACCAGGGGCACTGGGCAGGTTCCCGCGCTTCTGAGGCTTTGCCAGAGCAAAGCCTCAGAGGCGCGGGGAACCGCCGCTGCTGCCGCTTCAGTCTGGCTGCCTGTGGTCTGCTGGGGACGGTCCCCAGCAGACCACAGGCTCCCGGACTGAAGCCGCAGCCGCGGGGAACCGCTGCTGCTGCCGCTTCAGTCTGGGTGTAGGGGGGATGGTAATGAGCAGTATGTAGATTAATATGCAAAACTAGAACATTGAGATGTACCTGTAACTTCTACTGAAATCATCATTATCAGATCCATAATCTCTGTGACGTGAAGGAGAAGAAGAAAAGTGAGGTTCTGGTAAATTTTCATGGGAGGAAAATGACCGATTTCTGAAAGAAACAAAAGAATTACATCTTAAGAGAAGACTAATGTGTTAAGTAATTCACTAATAAAGTTCTTTTAGATTTAAAAAAAGTAACCAAAACTAGTTAACAGGGGAGAAATATCATAGTTACATAAAAAATTATAAAACCTCAGAAGAACTAATACCCTAACTGATAAATTGTGCAAAACAAAAGTGAAAGATAGAAATAAGTCTTAATTTCTAGTACCCCCAAACATTTTTTTTTTTACAGTGTAGAACAGTGGTGGGAGACCTACGGCACATCAGGGTAATCTGACTGCAAGCCACAAGACATTTTGCAGACGATGACTATTCAGAGGCACCACCCCCACAGCTCCCAGTGGCTAATGTTCTCTGTTCCTGGTCAATGAGAGTTAATGAGGGCAGCACCTGCAGGCAAAATGTAAGGAGGGATGTGTTGGTCACCACTTCCTACACCTATTGGCTGGGAATGGAGAACCATGACCAGTGGGAGTGGCAGGAGATGGTGGCTGTGAATGGTCAATGTCAGCAAAACATCTTGTGGCCTGCAATCAGATTACCCTGCTTGTGTGCATGAGGCCCATGTACGTAAACCCAACAGTTTTCCCAACAGTTTTCTTAACATTTGTTTTAGAGAGTGTTCAACGATTTACAGTTCTCCAATGAGCAGTTTGCTAGCAAGACATGAAATAAGCAACTGAAATCCAACACTTCCTCATTGCTTTGCTCATTACCTCAACATATATATTTCTTTCAATACTGAGGACTGATTTTCAGATGCAAACCTCACTATAAAATGAAGTGAGATGAAGCATTTTTCTTCACGTTGATTCTGAGTAGTTACTGGAAATTACTTTAATTTAAAGTAATTCAGTTCTCTAATTTAAGAAAGTACAAAAATACTCTAGAGCCATGGTGTCCAACATGCTAGCCACATCTGGCTATTGACCGGTTGAGTATGGCTAGTTCACTATAGCTAGCAGAACTAGCTGGACACTACAGCTCTAGAGATTACTCATCTAAGGGCTTGCAAGAGCAGGCCCTAAAGTTGGGAAACTAAAGGGGGTAGGGAACCTAGCTAATTGCTAACTATCTTTAAAATGTCAAATAATAACATAATGAGAAACAATAACTGCTACTCCCCAAATCAGCTGTTAACAGTAAAATAATACTTCACCTATCTGAACACCATTCACGTGGCAAGTCATCATGGTCATGAAAAGATTGCAGCCTTTGTCCATGCCCTTTATTAACAAAATCAAAATCTTTCAACTGTGTCTGTTCCTGTAAGTCATCATAAGACTGACTGTCGTGAAAAGGTCTGCGCCTTTGTCCAGATCCCCTATCATCAAAATCTTTCAACGGCATCTCTGTTTGTAAATCATTGCGAGGTTGATGGTCATGAAAAGGTCTCAGCCTTTGCCCCCGGCCCCTATTAACAAATTCAAAATCTCCCAACTGCATCTGTGGCTGTAAGTCATCATGTGTTTGATAGTCATGAAAAGGTCTTAGCCTTTGTCCAGGCCCCTTGTTGATGAAATCTAAATCCTTCAACTGCATCTGGGCCTGAAAATCATCATTAGACTGGTGGTCATGGAAAAGCCTTCGCCTCTGCCCACGACCTCTGTTGACAAAATCAAAATCTTTCAGCTGCATGTCATCCTGTAAGTCACTGTGAGATGGGGGGTCAGGAAAGGGTCTCTGCCTTTGTCCACGGCCTCTATTAACATGCTCAAAGTCTCTTGACTGCATGTCTCCCTGTAAGTCATCATGAAATTGGCGGCCATGAAAAGGCCTCAGTCTTTGTCCAGGGCCCTTGTTATTGAAATCTAGATCCTTCAGCTGCATGTCTTCTTGATAGTCATCATAAAACTGGTGATCAGGAAAAGGTCTTCGCCTCTGTCCGGGTCCCCTGTTATAATCCCAATCTCTCATTTGCATTGGAGCTTGTAAATCGTTCTGAGATTGGTGGTCATGAAATGGTCTTCGTCTTTGTCCAGGTCCCTTGTTAATGAAATCAAAATCTCTCAACTGTATCTGTCCTTGTAAATCATTGTGAGAGTGGTCATCATCATAAATTCTTAATCTTTTCCCAGGCCTGTGAAGAAAATTAGTTTTTTAAAACAGCTTATTTGCATTTACATTATAAATATTTCAAATTCACTATCCAGGTAAAGCAGCATTTTTTAAACTAGTCAGGATTGAGAATGAAGGACATTATCACTCAATAATATAAAGGTACTAAAGTATTAGCAGTCCAATCTGTCTAATTATACTATATAATATATGTATTTTATAAAACTTTCTCTGTCTTATGTTCATTACCTCATCCACCTTGTCTAATTTTATTATAAAATATAAAACATATTATTCTATTGTTAAGATTGTTAAAACCACTAATTCCATGTCGCATTTTTAACAGACAAACAACTACAAAATAACCACACAGAAAACTAACAAGAAATTCAGACACAAACCACCGTTCTAGAATGTTTTTAAGGAACAGAAGATGAAATATGTATTTCTTCCAAAACCAAAGGAAAAACATTTTTACTGCATAAAAATTTCCCCAGTGAAGCCAAAGTGCTTGTACTGGAAGACATCCTCTTATATTATTCCCTTGCTTCATCTTTTTATCACAACCTTAATTTAAAATAGCCATGCTGAATTATTATTACTGTAAACAGAACACAATACCAGTCTAACTATTCCAATAGTTATCTTCCAATTGCATTTTTTTAAAAAGTGACATTTTTGCCAATTACCCATGAAAATCTTCATTTGGGAACCTATCTACAGGTCCTTCCATCGCATTTGGTGGAGGTATAATATCTTCATCAGGATCCCATACATCCATTCCGAGATTACTAGGGAAAATATAAAATTTATTTTATTAAAATACTTTCTTTCAGCAGTATGTTAATGCCAATTTCCACAGCTGGAAAAAATTATGTGAGTGCTGGAAAGCTAGAAAATCATAGAAATGCAAGATTGGAAGAGAATTCAAGAAGTCATCTAGTCCAGTCTCCTGCATTGGACACAGGACTACGTGTACATATCAGTGAATTTTAGTTTATTTTTTTTCTGAGATGGCTGAGAGAAAAAGGCAAAGAAAATATTTTATACTACACTGACAATTCAATCTGACGCTTTGGCAGTTGGGGCGAAGACCCATGGTTATTTGCAAAATTGATCCTCAACTACTTCATCCCTTTCTGTATGAAAGTACACATGATAGTGATTAGTATAGAAAAGGTAAATCAAGTGTCCCTATCTGCATTTTCATAAAACAGGAACAAGGGACAGTCAGTGAAACTGAAAGACCAAAAAAAAAAAAAAAAAATCACATTTAAAAAATCCACAGCTTATAACTTCACTTCTACAATGATATCATAAAGGCCAAAAAGCTTAGTAGAATTATATGGATTAGAATAACATCCAGTTATATTAGATTGAGGTGAAGATTAATCTTCCCTTCTGGGCCAGATATTTCATAACTGCCTGTTACACAGTCTGTTTCATTTTCCTTTGAGGTATTTGGTGCAGGCCATTGTCAGAAACAAGACAGCAGGCTAGATGGATCACGGGTTTGATCTGTTATGGCAATCCCTATGCAGCATATCTGGAAAGGTTTACACATCCAGAGTCTCGCAGGCTAAAGCCAGGTCTACCTTAGACCCGGCAGCGAGGCTTAAGGTATGCAACTCCAGCTACGTACAATATATAGCTAGATTCGGCTTACCTTAAGCCAAGCTTGGCAGTGCCCCCATAGCGGGAGGTAGACAGTAGCAAATGCTCCCGTCAGATTCCCTTACTCCTCGCAAAAGGTGCAATACTGGTCGTCATCAGGGGCGCACTCGGAATTCAATTTAGTGAGTCTTAACTAGACTTGCTAAATCAAAGTCCGGAAGATAGATCATAAAAGTGGCAATCTTTCCTTAATGTAGACAAGGCCTAAGAGGAGACAGTGAATAATTTTTTGCCAGCTGCTCCCTTCCATTTATAACTGTTGAATGCTCCTAAGGAAGTATGAGACAACAATAGAAAAAAATTAAGAAAAATCAATTGCAAAAGAAACCGCTTTGCATTATATACAAGCCAAAGGAGACAATTGCATTTCATATCATTAATACCCAAAGTCTTCAAAATACATAGCAGATACATAATCAGTGCTTATCTTTGAAGAGTTTGTGGATTTATTTTTGCAAAATAAAGTCATACTTCATGATTACCTACAGATATGAAATTTTGCATAAACAATCCTGCCACTTAACTTAACAAAATGCTTTACTTTTTACACTGGAATATGCTGGGTAAGAGGTTTAAATAATTATTTTTGTTTTTCATGGGAAAAAAGTCATGACTATTAGGATTTGAGTTCATAAAAAATATTTAGTAACAAAATTAAAATTGAGTCGCCTATTCAATTGTAATTTTAGTGCAAAGAAAATTTTTATCGTTACAAATCACAAAATAATTGAAATTAGTTACGTAAAGAGTAAGGAAGCTTTACGAGTTTCCAATTCAAATGTACTATGTATGGTAATTATTCAATAAAATAAATAATGTTTGAAGTTGATATTCTACAAATTTGAAACAGTTCTTTTACTTCTCTTTTGCAAACACATTAATAAAACATCTATTACATATATTTAAATTTCTTCAACTTTCCTATAAAGTGTAATCTATGCAAAATGACTTTGCCCAGTCCACGACAGGCTACACCTGCTAGCAGTGTAATAAGAGGGACCAATATGAGCTTAATGGGAGAAGAGACATATGACTGAAGCATTGTAAATGTAAGGAACTGCACTTGACAACTAAAATAATGTAATTAAAAGCCTTTTTCCTACCTTCTCATTGGCTGAGTTCTGAGATCTGTTAGATACACAAGACCATCTATACGATGACCTCTAGCATCGCCAAAAGCTGAAGAAAATTGTCAACACATTAGCATGTGCAATTAAACATGCTTGAAACACAGCAGCATATAATGTAGTCAGTCAGGGTACCATGCAAACCACGGCACAATGAACTCGAAATAAATTCACTATGGATTCCTGCAACTCATATGAAATTGCAGCATACTGACATTTTTGCAGCAAACTGCTTTCCAACTGTAACTTACAGTTGCTACTAATGACCACACCAATACACACAATTTTAAAAACCTATAATGGGGTTGGAGGGAGGGAACTGATTCAGATGTTCAAGTGCTCAAATACTGTCAAGACACCAAAGCAGCAGCAGCAAAATGGATGGAGGTGAGTATGAGGTAGCATTCACAAAATCACTGTAGACACAGAGCCCTATGTTTTGTTCAAGTTCTATGAAATACCTTGAATAGCTGTCTCTGGATCCCAACCTTCAACATCAATAAGGTATCTGACAAAAAAAAGTAGAATTATTATATAGGTGTAGACCAGTGGTTTTCAAACTTGTTTTCTTGCGACCCAGTTGAAGAAAATTGTTGATGTTTGCAAACCAACATAATTATATATTTTGACTAGAATATGGGCTATAGTGTGGGGCCAGGAATGAGGGAGGGGGCTCAAGGCTGAGACAGGGGACTGAGGGGCAGGCTTACTTCCAGCAACTCCCAGTCAGCAGTGTTGCAGAAGTGCTAATGCAGGTTTCCTGCTTGTCCTTGCACCACAGACCATACTGTGCCCCAGAAGCAGATATTAGAAGGTTCAGCTCATAAGCAGGTGTGTAAGCAGTTCTGTGTACTGTTCTCACCAGCAGGCACTGCTTCGCCTCCTCCCACTCCCCCACCATTGGCCAGGAACCAGCCAACAGGAGTGGGGAGATGGTGCTCAAGGCAGGGGCAGTGCTTGGATCCGCAGAGCCTCCCGCTCCCTCCCCCACCTATGAACTAGATCTGTTGCTGGCTACTTCCGGGCTGCAGCATGGTCATCCTATAGCAAAGTGATCCAGCGCCAGACCTTCTGAGACCTGTACTTTGGGTCATGATCCGTACTTTGAAAACCACTGGTGTAAACTATGACCGATAGTCTAATGAAAAACTATGATTGATATTCTAATGAAAAAAATCATCTCAATTTTCATGTAATACTTGCCTACATATAAGGTAGCCAGTTCTATTAATTCCATTGGTACAATGAACTCCAATGAGTTTATCTATAAAAGGAAAAAAGTGTGGAAAAAATGAAAGTCATAAAATGAAGAGTGCAAAACAGAAAGAAGCCATTTATTGTTTACACTAAAGCAGTTTCAATTAGTAGATTTGCAACATTATTATTAAGCCTGTCTGTGTGTACACAAAAAACACACTGATATATGTCCAGAATGTATGCTTTTTCTGCTGCAATTGTAGCAGCAGTTACCTCTGTTAGATCACATCAACTTCCCAACCTTTGGAAACTAGACTAGTCCAATAAAGGCCAAGAAAAAAAGAATGGAAAAACTTATAAGAAGAAAAGCTGAATGACTAGATAACCATCAACCACATTGTGATAAGGAAACTGAATCAAGTAACTAGAACAAAATGTGACTGACTTTGTGAACAAGAGTTTGGTGGATGTTTAAATTTACCCTGAAACAGTTTACTTAGATTCTCCTGAACCCTTTCAAAAGCGAAAGAAAAAACACTTGAAGTCAGCCTGGATTAGAGGGATCCAACTCAGACAGCTGGTAGGTAAGATCCCACGGGAAGCAAAACTAAGAGGAAAAACAACTGAAGAGAGTTGGCTGTTTTTAAAGAGACATTATTAAGAGCCCAAAAGCAAACTATTCCACATCGTATGAAAGACAGACTGTATGGCATGAGACTACCTTGGATTAACTAGGAGATCTTACATGATATAAAAATAAAAAAGCAGTCATATAAAAAGTGGAAACTAGGTCAAATTACAAAGGATGAATATAAGCAAACACCACGGCTACGGCTACACTGGCACCCTTTTCCGGAAATGCTTAAAACGGAACAGTTTTTCTGTTAAAAGTATTTCCGGAAAAGCGCGTCTACATTGGCAGGATGCTTTTCCGGAAAAGCACTTTTTCTGGAAAAGCGTCCGTGGCCAACGTAGACGCGCTTTTCCAGAAAAAAGCCCCGATTGTCATTTTCGCGATCGGGGCTTTTTTGCGGAAAAGACTACTGTGCTGTCTACACTGGCCCTTTTCCGGAACAGTTTTTCCAGAAAAGGACTATTGCCCGAATGGGAGCAGCATAGTTTTTCCGGAAAAACACTGACAATTTGACAGTAGATCATCATTGCTTTTCCAGAAAAGCAAGTGGCCAGTGTAGACAGCTCGCAGCTTATGCTGGGAAAGCGACTGCTTTTCCGGAATAAGAGGCCCAGTGTAGACACAGCCCACAGGTATGCAGGGGAAAGAGTAGAATGGCAATGGCACAAAATGAGTAAAATCTAGCTAGAGACATAAAGGGTAACAAGAAGATGTTCTACAAGTATATTAGAAACAAGAGAAAAACCGAGGACAGGGTAGGCCCACTGCTCAGTGAAGAGGAGGAAAACAAAACAGGAAACTTGGAAAGTGCAGTGGTGCTTAATGACTTCTTTGTTTCAGTTGTCACCAAGAAGTTTGATGGTGATGAGATGCCTAACATAGTGAATGCTATTGGACAAGGGGTAGGTTTAGAAGTTAAAATAAAAAAAGAACAAGTTAAAAATTACTTAGAAAAGTTAGACATCTTCAAGTCAGCAAAGCCTGATGAAATGAATCCTAGAATACTCAAGGAACTGATACAGGAGGTATCTGAGCCTTTAGCTATCATCTTTGAAAAATCATGGAAGTCATGAGAGATTCCAGAAGACTGGAAAAGGGCAAATATTTCCCTTTTTTTTAGATGGGCACTATAAGAACAACCCAGGAAACTACAGACCAGTCAGTTTAACTTCTATGCCAAAAAAGATAATGGAGAATGGAGCAAGTAATTAAGGAATTAATCTGCAAACATCTGGAAGAAAATACGGTGATACAGCTTTCTTTGATAAGCTAAGATTGGTTCGACATGATTTGTTCTTTACAAATCCATGCTGGCTGTTAGCTATCAGACCTTGTGGATAAGGGAGAAATGGTGGATGCGGCATACAGGCAGTCCCCGGGTTACGTACAAGATAGGGACTGTAGGTTTGTTCTTAAGTTGAATCTGTATGTAAGTCGGAACTGGCGTCAGCCGCTGCTGAAACTGATCAGTTTCAACCGCGGCTGAATCTGGATGCCAGTTCTGACTTGCATACAGATTCAACTTAAGAAACCCAGGCGTCCCCAAGTCAGCTGCTGCTGAAACTTATCAGCGGCTGATTCCAGGAAACCCGGGGCAGAGCAACTCTGACTCGGGCTTCCTGTAGTCAGCCGCTGGTCAGTTTCAGCAGCGGCTGACTTGGGGACATCTGGGGCAGAGCAGCCGGGGTGCTGCTGGGTTGCTCCAGTAGCGCGGCTCCTCGGCGCTACTGGAGCAACCCAGCAGCTCTGCCCCCAGGCGTCCTGATTCAGCCGCTGCTGAAACTGACCAGCAGCGGCTGAATCAGGACGCCTGGGGCAGAGCAGCTGGGGTGCTGCCGGGTTGGTCCGGAGCGGCGCTGCGGGACCAACCCAGCAGCCCCCAGCTGCTCTACCTCAGAGGCAGGCAAGAAAAGCCTGGTCTGCTGGGGGGGGGGGGGGGGGCACTAGCTGCACCCCTCCCCCAGCAGACCAGGGAGACGGGGGTGGCGGGACCGCCCAAGTCCTTCATGGCTTTGCTCCGTCTTCCTGGTCTGCTGACCTGGGAGACGCGGAACAAAGCCGCAGAGCACGCAGGCAGTGGGACAGCCCAAGCGCGCCTGCAGACCAGGGAGACGGACAGCAAAGCCGCGGAGCACGCCCGCAGCGGGACAGCCCAAGCGCGCCCGGGCTGTCCTGCTGTGGGTGTGCTCCAGGGCTTTGCTCCCAGTCTCCCTGCAGACCAGGGAGACGGGGAGCAAAGCCGGGCGCGCTTGGGCTGTCCCCCTGCGGGCGTGGTCCGCGGCTTTGCTCTCCGTCTCCCTGGTCTGCAGGGAGACGGGGAGCAAAGCCTTGGAGCACGCCTGCAGCAGGACAGCCCGGGCGCGCTTGAGCTGTCCCCCTGTGGGCGTGCTCCGAGGCTTTGCTCCCCGTCTCCCTGGTCTGCTGGTCAGGAGACGGGGAGCAAAGCCGCTGAGCACGCCCGCAGCGGGACAGCTCAAGCGCGCCCGGGCTGTCCCGCTGCGGGCGTGCTCCAAGGCTTTGCTCCCGGTCTCCCTGGTCTGCAGGCAGATGGGGAGCAAAGCCTTGGCGCACGCCCGCAGCGGGACAGCCCAGGCGCGCCCGGGCTGTCCTGCTGCGGGGATGCTCCGCGGCTTTGCTCCTGTCCCCCTGGTCTTCTGGGGGGGTCCAGCGGCTTTGCTGGACCCCCCCAGCAGACCAGGGAGACCGGGAGAAGCTTTTCTCGCCCCGGAGGACATGGGTGGCAACCCGCCGCCCGTGAGCTCCGGGGCGAGAAAAGCCCCGTTCGTAAGTGCAGATCCGACGTAAGTCGGGGACTGCCTGTACTTAGTCTTTAGTAAGGTATTAGACACGGTCTCACATGACCTTTTTATCAATAAACTAGGGAAATACACACCTTATAGTAGCCCCATCTAGGTTGTGCATACCTGGCTGGACAGCCATTTTCAGAGAGTAATTATAAATGATTCACAATCATGCTGGAAGGGCATAACAAGTGGGGCTCCACAGGGGTTTGTTTTGGGACTGGTTCTGTTCAAAATCTTCACAAACTGTTTAGATGATGGTGTAGAGAGTACATTTTTTAAGTTTGCAGATGACACCAAGATGGGAGGGGTTGCAAGTGCTTTGGAGGATAGGATCAAAATTCAAAATTATCTGGACAAAACTATAGAAATGGTCTGAGGTAAATAGGATGAAGTTTAATAAGAACAAATGCAAAGTACTCCACTTAGGAAGGAACTGTCAGTTTCACACATACAGAATGGGAAGTGACTGTCTAGAAAGGAGTACTGCTGAAAGGGATTTAGGGATCATAGTGGACCACAAGATAAATATGGGTATTTTATCTGCAGAGGGATGCAGATTAGGCAGGTAGACATGTTTCAAAAAAAAACAAAAAAAAAAAAACAAAAAAAAAAAAGAGCAAACATGATTTTGGGATGCATTAACAGTAGTATTGTGAGCAAGACATGAGAAGTCATTCTTCTGCTCTATTCTGCACTGATTAGGCCTCAGTTGGAGTATTGTGTCCAGTTCTGGGCACCACATTTCAAGAAAGATGTAGAAAATTGGAGAAGGTCCAGAGAAGAGCAACAAAAATTATTAAAGATCTAGAAATCATGAGCTATGAGGGAAGACTGAAAGCAGTGGGCTTGTTTAGTTCAGAAAAGAGAAGACTAATAGGGGACATGATAGCGGTTTTCAAATATCTAAGAGAGTGTTACAAGGAAGAGGGAGAAAAATTGTGCTTGGTCCTGCCATGAGGTCAGGGGACTGGATTTGACCTCTCGAGGTCCCTTTTAGTTCTACTGTTCTATGATTCTAAAAAACTATATAACCAATTAGCTAAATGACAGCTTCATGCTGTTGATCTATGTCCTTGACTTCTAATTCAGAGAACTGAGGGTCACATTACTATGTGGTTCTGCTATGAAGTAGAAGATGAAGATCAGACAGGAGGTTATTACACTAGATGCCTTCAAAAGAGAAAGGCTACCTCCTAAATAATAATAAAAGAAGAAAAACTATGATCAGAAAATCCTTCATTGTGTCCAATTACAGAAACTGTTATGAAAAGTATTACTTATTGTACACAGCACTATACCAGTGGCTCCCAAGCTTTGGTTTGTGGGCCAGCAGTGGTCCATGAAGTACCTGCTTGTCACATGGTACCAGCTCTCCTTGTTCTCAGCTGGCACGTCACATTAAATATAGCTAAAGATAATCACTATTAGGAAGACTGTCCGTGTAATCAACGCTGTAGCTGACACGAGCATTTTGTAATGTCAAAAGGAATAAGAGAGTGTCATGAGATTATTAAGTTACAAAACTGGATCACGCTAAGATAAAGTTTGAGAAACCTGACCTGTAGAATTAAACATCTCTTATGATTAATAAATCATACATTTAAGTTTTAAATAACATTTTGGTCTTTTATAGCATTAAAAATGCTGTTAATTACCATTTCCTGCATTTTCCCAAAGGAACTTTCTGACCCATTTTTTGAATTGTAGAATAGTAGCATTATCAGGGACTTCAAGTCCAACAGTATACAGTTTCTTATACTGCACACTTTTAGGTAAATCCTAACAACAAGGAAAAAATTGCAACAATTATTAGACATTAAAAACTTGTACCACCATAAAACTTATAAGCAATATATAAATAAACCCAGATATAAGTCACTGGTTTAAATCTATATCACGCAAATAATCATTACATAGTTATACAGGTTCAACACTCTTGTCTGGCACACTCAGGTCAAGCAACATCTGTGGTCTGGCATGATTTTAGTTTGCCGAATGTCCATTTATCATGGGCAGGGCTCAACAATCTATGTAATCTACTCACCTGTGGTGAGTAGATTACATCCTGGAAGAACCGGGTTCGGGCGATCTGCGCATGATCATGGGTGTGGCCAAGTTTCCCAAAGTCCCATAAAGATTGTTTCCAATCACCAATCCTGGCTCTCCATGTTTTATGTTGTTATATATAGCTCTAATTTACCCCAAATGTCTTGTAAGAGCCCAATAAGCAGTGAAAGTGTTGGCAATGCGGCTAGGGAACCTGTGGTTTGGCCCTCCTGTGGTTCGGCAAATTCTCTGTTTCAGCACTGGTCAGGTCCTGAGTGTGCTGGAGTAGAGAGGTTCAATCTGTATTAGAAAAGTTGTACTTACAAAAATTGCCATAGCAAATAGCACTCTTGTTGGGAAGAGTTAATGTCACGTAAAGAAATCTTAGGGTATGTCTACACTACCACCCTAGTTCGAACTACGGTGGTTAATGTAGGCAACCGCAGTTGCAAATGAAGCCCGGGATTTAAATATCCCGGGCTTCATTTGCATCTTGCCGGGCGCCACCATTTTTAAAGCCCCGGTAGTTCGGACTCTGTGCCCGCGGCTACACGCGGCACGGAGTAGGTAGTTCGGATTAGGCTACCGGTAGGTGTACCGGTAGTTTGGATTAGAGAGCCGCGGGCACGGAGTCCGAACTACCGGGGCTTTAAAAAAGGTGGCGCCCGGCAAGATGCAAATGAAGCCCGGGATATTTAAATCCCGGGCTTCATTTGCAACTTGGGTTGCCTACATTAACCACCCTAGTTTGAACTAGGGTGGTAGTGTAGACATACCCTAAGTCTGCAATGGAGACTGAACTACTCTTTTCAGTGCCTCCTGGTCACTGTTGATGGTTATTGACTAGGAAAGATTGTGATGCCATTTAAGCCTCCCCCATAAAGAATATCAAGCTTCATCTCCTCTTTCTTACTTATTTTATCCCATTATTATATTCAAGATAATATATTTAGTAATACATGCTTCTATTTACTCTCTCACAGAGTACATTAAAAGAATACTCCCACTTATAATGTAAAGAATTAAAAAAATTAGCATAGATTTAACCTGTGGAATCCCCCCCCCACACAGCATAATCATGACAGAAATACTGCATTTGAAAAAGATTTAGTGCATTAGAATAGCATCTGTCTTCAGAGCTGCGTCCACATCTTCCTGTGTGTTTGTGCAATGCCTAACGCAGTAGTCTTGATTGTTGATACTGGGAATTACAGTAGTATAAATAAATATAGTATCTATAGTAGCTATGATCAAATGCTAGAAAAGTTACTGTATCAAGCCATAAGTGAATGCTAGCTGACAGTAAAAAGGATAATTCCTTCATGACATAATTCTGCATAAATTTCTGCTAGAAACAGGAATCAGATTAGATGGTTCACTTGTCTGTTTCAACATGACAATTTTTATATTAGCATTAAGTAACACAAGATCAAAGGTAGTAGTAATTGCGCATTTAATTCTATTATTCCTTTATTATTACCTTAACTTCATAATACCGTGTGGTGTATGTTAAGTCAATAATTAATCCAAGTTCCACATTTAGGGCTTTCATTGCAGCAATCAGGTCTTTTGGTGTAAATTTCTGGGTTGGAGTAAGTCTCTGGTTAATTGCCTGTGATGAAAAAGGGAAATGAAGATTGTGTTTTACAAATTCCAATAAAAATAGAAACATCTGCCTCTTACAAAGTGAATAAAGAACAAGAGGAAACAGTTATTCAACATAATATGTAGCAAAAACTTATCAGAATATTATGTGGATTAAAAGAAATCTGTATTGAGATGAAACTGATGACCGAAAATAAGTTAATGGTTTAACTGTTAGATATTATGACAAAAGATAACACTGATAAGACAGGCTGCTCATGTGGGAACTGCTCCAGCACAATAAGCACTAATTTCATATCAAGAAAAACATCCTGCACAATAAAGATTGAATATAACATTTAAATAAATATAAACATTATAATAAAGAATGAATATAACATTCTTGACCACAGACAAATCTAAATTGATGTCAATAAAGCCAAACGAAAACAAATTACCCTAATTGCTCTGCAAAAGCCCCAAACAACTAGTCTATTCTACATAAAAACTAGGAAGCTTCTAATAGAACAGCTTACTGGTTTCACCTCTCTTTCTACATATGTTATGGATACTTATTTTTCCCTGCCTGTTTGTAGACTCCTCTGTCACTCATGATATTGGATGCTACATAAATCTGTCATTTAGCATTAAGATTTTTTTCCTTTATATTTGAAGCGAAGTCTTATCAGGATTGAAGTGAATGTAAGAAGAATGTAGACAACAGCAAAAAAATTTCTGAAGTTCAAAGCCAGGCAAAGTATCAGGTAGCCTAACCCAGGTCTATGACAGCTTCCAGTCTCTGCTTTGACCAGCATAAACTCAGCAAAACAGAATCTGGCCAACCACTTCAAACAGATTACGATGGAATTGACATACAAGATGATGCCCACACACAATTAGAGAGTATTTATGCAAAGCATTTATTTAAAATATACTTCTATCCAATTCTGTGAAATTTACAGGTTAAAGAAACATGAATGTACAGTCACCATTTCAAAAGTGGCCGAGTAACCACTACCTTTTAATGGGTGATCACCATATATGTGAAATTAATTTCTGGCTTATGTCAGGTGGACAGCTATGTATGTCACAAAAATTACAACCACAAGTAGCACTGTTGTTACAGCAGTTTCAGAAGGTGCAAAAGACTGGGCTCAAGACTCAACTGGCACTCCAGAAGTGCCAAGTTTTGTATTTAAAAAGATTAAATGAATGGTGCTGATTAGCTGATGCAAAAGTTATAATGTATAGAAGGTAAGCAAACATATTCAGTAACACTAAGTACCAGTTTGCACAAAGAAAAGTGAAGACCACCTTTAACTTATGGAAAGCTCATCTGAAAAGGATGAATGTGCTAAATACTAATTTTAATAGAAAAATAATGTCTGTAATATCTATCACTCTATATCTGTTCTGCAGTTTGTAAGAATGTGAATGCTATTTTCCATAATTCTTCACACTGCAATTACTACAGACTGACTGAAACAGCATTTGATACATACCCCTTTTAAAGGCACTTTGAAAGCAATGAATCTTGTTCCTGGTATAGGCTGTCCAACTGGTGTCAAAGTCCGCCATCTTTTATGAAAAAAAAATTGTATATTTTTCTGAATACTTAAGGATAAAACACTTTTCAAACTATACTAATTTGATTCAAGACACCTGAGGTTTCGTATAGTTACAATTATTCTTCAAGGTAAGCTTTCTTCAACAAAAACTCAAAATTATACTGATCATTTTGGTTTCCAGATACATTTTATGTAGCTTGAAATGTCTTATAAACATCAGACTCTGCTGCTCCCACATCTCCTCAAACAGAAAGATGCAAATAGCATCTTGATCTCACTGACACGTCATACAGCTGCTTCTCACTGACAGACCATACATAGCTGCTTCCTTGACATATCAAGGACCAGATTAAAAACAAACAAACCAAACTCTTCAGAAACAAGCAGCAGGCCAAGTTGGGGACACAGCTGAAGTGGTCACATTTTCACAAGTGCTTAACTGGTTACTTTATTAAGGTGACTAAAAAGAAACTGAGCTCTTTTGAAAATCTGCCTTATTTCACCAGGAGGATATTACAATTTAAATAAATCCAAAATAAATACTATTAGCTAGCATGATTATTAAAACATTTGTTTTGTTTTAATATTACCCTTTTGAATTATGTAAAGAAATTACTATTTGGGGAGGGGAAAATTAATAGATTCTAAGGCCAGAGGGACCACAGTCATCATCCAGTCTAACCTCCATTAAAACACAAGTCACCAATTTAATTCTTAGACTCTTATGTCCAATCCTGATGTAAAAGTTACCAGTAACGAAGAATCCACCAGGACCCTTTGTAATGCTGGAAGAACATAAGCAGAGTATTATTTTGGTGAATCAGAATACAGAATTAGCATTTCTCAAACCACAAAGATTTTTTCAATCTTCAACACAGCTATACGAATTATATGGAGAGACAGCTGGCCCTCCAGAACTAAATCTGCACCCAGGTTTCCATTATAAGATCAATCTTCACAATTCTTCTAAAAAGCAAACAAATATTTTCTAGTGATAGTTTTCTAATCACTGTTAAAATATATGGACAAAATCCCACATTATACTAAGTAATTAAATGAAATGGTTCTGAAGTTGCAAGCTGAGACGTGCTGAATTAGGAAAATGAAATTGGGGACAGGAACAAACCCATAGGTAGAAGTAGTATCTATTAGCACGTGGGTGAAAATTTGGGTGAATTATAAGACTTTGAATTATTTTAATTTGGGTGAATTATAAGACTTTGAAAATCAACCACTTTGCATGCACTGTTGGCATGTTGCAAGCTGCTGTGAATTGCACATATACCTGGGTGTCAGTGACTGTATCCCCATAAACCATAAAGGAGAAATTGTAAATTATTCTAATATGGATACTCATGACAGATAACATGACTTGTTAAAACTTACACAGGAAGTTTGGGGCAGGAAAGTGTATTTATCTAAGGTGGAAAATCTATTAAACCACAGATCTTTGTATCTGATGTGTACTACTCTGTAGACTGGGGCCACTCAAGTTTGTATAGCATTGTCAATTGTTTTGAAGTATATAGAAGAAAAGTCAAGAAAAAAAGTGTAGTCTGTTCTACAGAAGGGTAACTAGAAACAAAATGCTGAGGGATGGGACTTTGGGCCAGCAGAGGAAACAAAAACCTTGGTCCTCTTAAGGATTGCTGCACTGTGCCTCCTTGGGCTTCAGGACTGAGGATAAAGGGACTCTGTGGCTAATTTACTTGGTAGCAGCATATAAGTTCACTGGCTCTCATGTACTCAAGGGAAAATTGAAAAGCCTTTCCCTTTGCCCAAGGTTGATATTCTGCGCTGGGAAGAAAAACTGACTGATTTGCCCAGATGCCTTTGTGGTCTGATTGGTGAGGACATTGCCTGTAAGCCCAGATCTGTTGTGTGAAACTGGGCTTTATTTTTCACACAATCTAATGTGTCACCCAGTTTGGCAAAGAGTTTTGTAAGGTACAGATGAAAATATGTTCTGTAACTGTGGAACATTTTTATTATACAATTTTCATCTGTAGGACACAGGGAACTTCAAGGACCTGACTTGCAGGCCAGATTAATTTATTCCACTATGCATGAACCTAACAGTTAAAGACATAGGTTCTAACTTTCATTTTTTGTCATTTTGATCAATGGAAGACTTGTCTCAATTCAGAAAACTTGCTAATTATACTGATGCAAACTTCCCTTATCTAAACTCATCTTTAAACTTTGAGCAATAATTTTACAATCTGTAAAATGGATGTAGTAATGTATATATCTATTTCCTTCTAAAAGTGTTACAGAGCCCACTTAAATGCGTGTACAGATATAATATACTATTATTTTATTTAACTTATATTACAGTAGCCCTTAGAGGCTGAGGAGGTTGGGACCACTCAGTGCTTTTTAAAAATGTGGTCAGTTTCAAAATGAGTTACCTTTCAGTTGTGAAACCTGTTCCTGAGTATCCCCTGTGCTCATTTTTGCTGGTTTTAATATTATTTTCCTATTTAAAAAATGTTTTCCCCCATTGCCATGCTGAAGATTCACACAATAGAAGAAACAAACTATCCACAATATGCATTTTAAAACCTCCAAAATAAGTCGTTACTTATAACTATAGTTTTTAAATTGATGATGTCCTAAGTTTTGTAGTGGCACAGCTGAGACTAGATCAAAGGAGATCAGTCTTGCAACACTGTGTTCATTACTTTAATTCATATGGTTTCCAGGGCATCACAACCATATTGGAAACTTTTGAAAGTGCTTGTAAGCTTTGCTGGACTTTAAAAGTTTAAATTACACTGAAGGGCTCCACAGTTTTTCCAATATTCAAACACTGTGCCAGTTGAGATGAGCAGAATAAAAGGCCAGTCTACAATTCAGGTACACCCTAATGTGCTAGATAAAAGATTGAGCACAGAAACTTAAAAAAAAATCCTACTTTTTGTGTGTGAAAATGCTTCCAATGATCACTATTTCAAAACTACTGAACCAATTTCCTTCAAATTTAGTTTGTTCTTTAGATCTAACAAACAGCCAGATAAAAATCCAAAGTAATCTTGAAGGAAATTGATCCAGTATATATTGAACTATGTATGTGCAAAACTTCAGCTCAGGACATATAGGAAAAAATGTACTAATAAATATCTGAATTAACTCTGCTGAAACTTTCCAAAACACTCCCTTTTGATTAAGGACCAAAAACAGAAAAGTTTTCTGTCCACAGTTGGTTTGAGTAAGTTATAAGTAACTTAAATAGGGTGTATAAAGAAAGTTATATTACAGCATTGTTACCATTCTCACTATAATCAAATAGCTTAAAAAAACCTCCCTAGATGTTACCTAGCAGTTCTAATAAATGTGCCTTATATGATGCACTAAAATGTTGAGAAGCATTTGGCTAGTATCACTTATTTGGAAGGGGAAGAGAAAAAAAGACTGACACACTCAAATTCAAATTATACCAAGTATGTGATCACAGAAGTCACAAAAATCTGGTTGTCATAAACTGGGCACAAGAGACAACATCCTTTTCAGGCAGTCACAGGAAAAGGGATCTTTTGTTTTGACTACAGTAAACATTTCGAAGGTAATGACTAGTAAACAATAAATATTTGTAGGAAGTTAAAATGAGATTTGTATAATTTCTTTTCACATTTTAATGTAACCAGCACTCGATTCAGCATTAGAAAAATTGGATTTCATGTGCTACAAATTTTCATTTTGTTTATAAATGCCATTGTATATATCAGCAACAGGAAAGAACAGGCAAAATTATTTATATAATGCAAACAAGGATGTTGTAAAGAGAGGAGACTTGTATGTTAAAGTGTATTGATTAGTGTTCGGTAAGACCAAAATATATTTTAAAATAGTTTGAAAGCTGGAGAGTTTACGGAATTGGACACACAAAAGTTGTTAGATGTGCAATAGTATTTATTTTTGACTAGCTTAATTGCCTAACCTATAGCTATTTTTTTCATACAAGCATTTTATTGCATGCTCACTTTCACGTTTACTAAAAATTTAATCCTACACATCCTACTGCACTGAATTTACCAATTACAGAGATATGTTTGACTATATTTAATCTATATTTTTAATTAATCTAGAGCATATATTAGACTGTTGCATCGCTAAATGGATCAGATGGAAACTGATGACTACAAGGGAAAATGTTATTTACACATTTAACCTAAACTAGTTCAAGCCATTTATATTTTGAAGTTATTTATATAGCTATATATACTTTCACCTTCAATATTAGGGATGTGTATTAATCTATTAAAAACCAGTGCTTGGTAACAGCACATAAACCATGCCTTGAACATAGTCCTATTGCATCTACTATTCCTACAGCATTCCTCCAAAGAGTTTATGTAGTACATGACCTACAACATGATTCCATACTAGAACAGGTACAGAATGGTAAGTTGTGTGTGAGAAAAATGTTTAGATTAAAAATTAAATTATCTTGCAGTCCAATTGTTTAGTAATACGTTTGTCCTTCTAGCTCTGTATATTCTCATAAGGGATTAAAATAAATTTTTAAAAGTAGGGATGTTAAAAAGTGTTTCATATGGTAACCATGTAGCTGTTAAACTGAGCTGTTACATGAGCTGCGGGCTCTGCAGTATAAAGCTTAGCTTTACATTGCAGAGTCCACAGTGAAGTCTCCCAGGAAGTGGGTCCATCAGCCCCTGTAGGCTTCACTGCTGCAGCAATGCCTTCTCCCTGGGAGCAGAGTGGGCAGCCCAGGCCCACCCATCTCCCAGGGAAGAGGCTTCACTGCTCTGCCACAGTGAAGCAGCCTCTGAACTGGATCAACGCCATTAATTGATTGATAAGCATAAGTTTAATGGTTTAACAGTTAGTCAGTTAAACTCTAACAACCCTATTTAAAAGCTTTAACTTTTCAATCTCTATTACAGGGCACATTTTTAAGGGCAGGAGGAAAAGAAAAATACCACTACCAAATAGCCATTGTTTCCATTCTTCTTACCCAGCTTGCAAAACTGCCATAAGTAGTTAGATGTTTTATCCAAGTTTTTTTTAAAATATTTGTTCTGGACCAACAGAATTTTGCAAAATTGTTTACTTTGAAGTTATATTCTTTCTCAAAAACATTCTTTACTGAACCTACTGTTTTGAAGGTGCCAGAATTGGGAAGCTAATCTACAAAACAAGATTAACAAGAAATTAATACTTTTTAGCCTGGTGCAAGTGTGTTACAGTATGGAAAAGTTTTGCAAAACAGGAAAAGAAGCGGTGGGTGCCATTTTAATATAGGTGCTGTAGAAAAGCTAAGTGTTAAATCTAAATTCAGATTTTCTAATTACAAACTGTAAAAACTACATTGATAAAGCAAATTGCAAAGATTTATGGGAATTTAAAATTGAAAAATGTGAAAAGTGTTTATTAGAGGAATGAACAAGTCAATTAGCAGCACTGAATCCTGACCCCAGGATGGTAATAAAAAAGGCAAAATGCTGACGATGAGGCCTTTAGTTCTTAAGCTACTAGGAGACAGAGCTGTTGTATACAACCAGTTCTGAAGCTATACATGTGGCTAGCTTGATGGACACCACGGGGACAGAGTATCTCCCAAATACCAAAAGATGTCGTTCAATGACATGACTGCTACGTGGATTCTTTGTGGCTTTTGGTCAGTACATTAACTGTCAGATCCTTAACATTTCCTATTAAAACCCAATATATTTTAGGACTTTTAAAGCCCATGATTTTCCTAGTTAGGGTTTAAATGAATCTTCCTTCTTGAAGGGAAAAGCCTACTGTTGCACAGGATTCTTCCTGCTTTGTACAGAAAGGGTTAAATACATGGAAACAGGTCTAGTGTATCCTGTTTAAAAAAAATATTATACACTATTTCCTAACTCACCCTCTTATGAATGAAGCAATTCAGCAGAGTAAACAGCAGCATTTTTCAGTGAAAACCATTTACAGTAAAACTCCATTAGTCCGGCATCCAATGCTCCGGGACTCCTGATGGTCCGGCACCATCAGGAACCCGGAAGTGCTGGGGCAGCCGGACAGGCTTCCCCCATTCAGCTGCTGCTGAAACTGACCAGCAGCTGAATCGGGGAAGCCGGGAGCAGAGCAGCTGGGGTGCTGCTGGGTTGGTCTCGTAGCACTGCCTCTCGGGGCTGCGGGACCAACCCGGCAGCACCCCAGCTGCTCTTGGGGACGCCTGGGGCAGAGCAGCTGGAGTGCTGCCGGGTTGGTCCCGCAGCGCCAAAGGACGGAGCTGCGGGACCAACCTGGCAGCACCCCAGCTGCCCTATTGCAGGCATCCCCGATTCATCTGCTGCTGAAACTGACCAGCAGCGGCTGAATCAGGGACGCCTGGGGCAGAGCCGGACTATCGTAAGGGGGGCTATGAGGGGTCTGGGGTGGCATCCCCTCTCACCCCACTCCAGACCCCTCATAGCCCCCCCTTCTGATAGTCCGGCATATCTGATAATCCGGCACCCCCTGGGTCCTAAAGGTACCGGATTATCAGAAGTTTACTGTAACTTCACCTTCATTTTATCATTTGTTTTACAATGTATGACTGACACGTCACAAGAAGTAGAATACATTAGCTAGCTTCAGGAGCTTATCTTCTAAGTTAGAGCTAACATAAGAGTTATTACAACAACTGATGGGGACAAGGAAGAACAATAATTCAAAAATAGGCATGTTACATAAGACTTATCAGCTCCAAAGTTTTACTCTGTATATATGTTATTATTTGGGTGAATAGGCTCAAGAGTATATTGAAGTAGAGGAAGGGTAGTCCTAACAGGAAAAACTTAGTTTTGAGGCAGACATTCATGGAAAGGTTAAAAATCCCAGGACTGTCCAGCTCAGTAAAAACTAAAGGGCAAAATGACAGAGATCAGTAAAAATCAGTGTGCAGAAAATGAAGAGACGTATTATTTTCCTCTCCGCATAACACAAACTACAGTAGAACCTCAAAGATACAAACACCAGAGTTACAGACTAACCAATCAACTGGACAGCATGTGACAACAGAAGCAATTGGGCAGCAGAGACTCCAAAAAACCAGAAAATACTCTGCCGTAGCTATATTACATCTTAATGGTAGGGGAATATCTGGATTCCTGGCCCCACACCTACCCCTCTAGTCAACACACAGGAGAGCAATTGGCAGTAGTGTTGGGGTCTGTGCTGTTTTGGACAAAATCACTGCTCCTCTCTAGCCCCCCCAAGTTTGCATGTTCAGTGTTTGTCCAGAAAAGAAACTTCCTCAGCTACTGCTGGAACCTGGTCCAGAATGTTGGCTGCTGGAGCCCAAACTCCTACTTTCATGCTGTATTCTGAAGGAGCACTTTTAAAGGGCCACAGCCTGTGTTACATACTCACGGATGCCTCAGTTCCCCAGGGTGCCTCACTCATGGTCCATGCAGCCAGGGGCTAGACCCAACTGCCTGTCCCTACTTCCATGAGAGGGGTAGCCCCATAGAGGCAGGTGAAGAAGCTGAAGTCTGCAGGCTTAGATGTAACCCCCTTATCCAATAAGTCTATCCAGACAAGCATCCCATAAATGTTTTGTTTAAAGTTACAAACAATTCCATTCCAAAGGTGTCCGTACGTCTGAGATTCCTCTGTATGAAATAAACAGGTAATAAGTTTAAAAGCTAACCCTCCTCCCCAAATAACTGTGGAGCTTGTTGCCATGGAATATAGTGGATGCCATGGGTTAAAAAAGAATTAGATAAACTCATGGAAGATCAGTGCATCAATGGCTATTAGCCAAGACAACCATAGATATAACCCCATGCATCACTAAAGCTTCTGACTGCCAGAAACTGGGACTGGACGGCAGAGGATGGATTACTAGATAACTACCCTTCTCTATTCATTCCCTCTGAAGCATATGGCACCAGCTACTGTTGGAAGATTGGACATTGGACTAGATGGACCATGTCAAATTTTCTACATTCCCTTCTCTCAAACATATGAAAAACTCTCCACCTTAGTTCTCAAGAGTCCTCCCAAGGCAATTCACCAAAACCAAAGTCTCAATATTTTGAAATTTCTAAAATGTATTAAAATAGGCAAAAGGAAGATAATTTTCAAAGAATCTTTATGTATCGGGAGGGTACAACTCACTCTTTACAGCAAGGAAGCGTAATAAGTGGCCCATGGGTTAGATGTGGTTTGCTGCTGGAGGGCCACCAGATGCTTTATTTAACCGAGCATGTGCACTCGGTATGACCACTCAGCATCCTTTGGCTGTAGTTGCTGGCCAATGGAAGCTGTAGGAAATAGTGGCTTAGCCTGCACTACTTCCCTCTCCCTTTAGCTGGGAACAGCAAACCACAGCCAATTGGAACGGCGAAAGGCTATACCTGTGGGCACTCAGGTACATACATTGTCTGGGTGCCTGCAGGGGTTAACCCTGATAAATCACATCAGGCTCCTGCACCACTTATTGCCCACCTGTTTTACAAGTTACCTTTAAAGAGAAGTGTAAGTGATACATTGGAAAAAGAAACAAACAGAAAAATCTGTAGATGTCAATAGTGAGTTAGGATGAAATAAACCATTACATGGTGCAGAACTGTGAAGGAATTTAATCTGAACTTGTTCTGGAATACAAGAGTCCAGTGAAAGAACAGGGGTTAGAGGAGGAAAAGAAGCTGTGGTTAGAGCTTTCGAAGAGGAAGATTTTAATAGAAGTGTTTGGAAATATGGGGAAGAGTTAAGATGCAAGTTGTGGGAAGCCAGAGAGATGGTAATTACAATAGTGGAGGCATGATTAATATCATTATTAATTATCGGTGTAAGAAGTCAAACATGAGATTAAAATTAGACTGAGTAACAGAAAAATGCTAGTTCTGTTAACAATAATGGAAACAAAGGCTTACATGAAAAAGTTAATTCTTGGAGAAACTGAGGTGGAAGCAGCTGACAATCCAAGAGGCATTATCAGAAAAATGCAGCAATACTTGACTGGAGAAATAATGAAAGATTAGAGGCACAGAAGTATATCTAAAAGTCAAAGTAAAAGCTCAGTCTATGGCAGTGGTTTTCAAACTTATTTTCATGACCCAGGGGAAGGAAATTGTTGGTGCCCGCAACTCAACATAATTTGAATAGAATATGGACTCTGGAATTGGGCTGAGAGTTTTGGAGCCAAAGAGGGCTCCGGCTTTGGGGGTAGGTGAAGACTGGGGCAGAAGGGGCTTACCTTGAGCAGCTCCCAATTAGTGATGCAGTGGGAGTGCTAAGGCAGGCTTCTTGCCTCTCCTGGCACCACAGATCATGCTGCGCCCCAGAAGAAGCTTGCAGTAGGCTCCCAGCCAATTGGAGTATGGAGCTAGTGCTCAGGGGAAGGGCAGTGTACAGAGCCCTGGGTGCCCTTCTCCTGCCTGCCCACCCACCCCAGGCTTGCTGCTGGCCGCTTCTAGGGCACAGCATAGTCTGCAGTACCAGAAGAGGCAGTAGCTTGACTTAGCACCCCACAGGTCACCTGATTCCCCTGCAGCAAGGAGACTCAGTGCCTGACATTCCACAACTCAGCATTGGGTCACGACCCAAAGTTTGAAAACCACTGATTTATGGGACTGATTGGGAATATGAGGGGAAAAAAAGCTATAGAGGAAGATGATAAAGAAATTCAGGATGGAACCACAGGGCCTCAAAGAAATACTGAACAAATCCCAAAGTATTACTTGGAAGATACGAGTAAGACCCTAAAGTGTGAAGGAAATTCAGGAACAAGTATTAAAGAAGGAACCACTATCAAACAGGAGAAAGTCCAAGTACAATTTATTAAAATACAGTCTCTTAGCAAATGTAATTTCCAACGTGTGGAAGGAAGAGCATATATGCTAATTTGTTGCTAGCATTTTTAAAAGGTGTGTGAGGGGAGTACAAGTCAAATCTCACCTTTAAATTTGCATCAAATGGCTACACAGCTTTAAAAGCCTCTCATGGCCCAACTATCTAAATTAAAATTTTCTGGGTTTTAAAGTTTATTGTTCTAACAGGAAAGCCTTTGAGATTATAAATGTGTGCACATCTAAATCAATAAATGACATATTGCACATACAGAGTACTTTTTCAGTCATCTTTATTTCTCTAGTTTCTCAGACTTGTAAACATTCAATATGACTGTATACATAAAGATTTGATGTCTTAAAAATAAAGTTGTTCTGAGTTACGCAAACACTTAAATAAAAGCCTTCAAGCTTTCACCCTCCCCCCCCCCACGGAATCATTTTGTTCCCATCGCCTGCCCCAAATGCACTACCACATCAAAATACACAGAATTTTACCTGCTTTTCTAAAAAGGAAAGTGTGTCACTTTTGATATGAGAACATTAAAACTTCAAGTTCTGACTAATTTTTGCCAGAAAGTAACTTGGGTTTGAAAACAGGGACTTCAAATAACAATAGCACCTGAACTATATTATTGCTATAAGAGTACTCTAGCTAGCTACTTTAGAAAAAATATATGAATAGCATTCTAAAGTCTGGTTTATGTGAAAAATTACCCCTTTCATTCTTTTAAAATTAATATTTGAATATTTAAAGAGTTTCAGAGATCTGCCAAAATAGAGAGAAGCCCTCTTAAAAACAAAGAAAGTTCTCATCACTTTTATTTACATACGTATCCTGGTAACAAGTATTAGAGAAGTAGGCTGACCTGGGGTCAAACGGCTATGTATTTTATAGTGAACCAGTAATTCCTCATACTTGAGTGGAGAAAAGAAAGAAGAAAAGGGAAACTGAGGGAAGAGCTCCTGCTGGGCAACCACATCTGATTGAGGATCAGTGACAGGCTCTAAATTGAAGAACCTAATCTGATATGCATATATTAGGGTGTAATTCTAGAAAGAGATGGATACATAAAAATGAGTTTGCCCTAAGTTAATAAGGTGATCATGAATAAATTATGTTACTGACCTTGAAACATTTTCAGTTAGGCTCGGAGACAGAAGTCTGCCAGCAAGGAAATTATTTAAGCCATATTACAAATGTTATTTGGACAGAAGACTTGCAGACTTGTCCCATTAATACAAGTTAAATTTCATAAGAATGGCTTACTGCTTTGATTTTTAACAGACTAGATATCTTAATATTAAGAGACTAGATATCATTAAATTAGAACCACTAAATATCATCGTCGTGAATTGTAATAAAATGAGGTCAAACCTAAGTGCAAATATCAGAAATATTTGTGGTTGTGTGTTCAATGTAATATTGGTAACACCAGAACAGTAAGTCACATTTTAATAATAAAGGTAGCAGTTGTTTTCATCTATGTGAATAGTCAATTTACGTTATAACATACAAGTACACATCGGTGATCACTGTTATCCAGTGAATGAATTCAGTTTTTGGCTCCTACAGTAGATTCCACCGTGTATAAGTTCTTGAGAAAAATTTACTTGTATCTTCTCAAGAGGAAAGTAAAGTTATATTAGAACAAGTTGCAGATAAAATATTCCTTCATTGTGCTTATTCTGTATATTTCACACTCAATTTAGATAAACATACACTTTGTTCACTTCTTATTTGCAAGTACAAGAATCATTTGCCCACATTTTTCACAGGTGACTGGACAAAAAGAACGTTAGGTGACTAAATTACAGGAGTAAAATGACAGAACTGTTGAATTATACAACTGAATATCTCACTATCAGAAGCAACTTGAAAGAATAAAGCCTTTTTGTCTTTGGCTTGGCAGTTCCTGCAAGTATTATTAAGCAATAACGCATAGGACAATTGATAGCTCAATGGAATGTCCAAGACTCAATGGAATGTCCAAGTGATATAGCAGTTACAACAGACTGATGCTCACTAATCTATGTGAAATGAATTGGTAGTCTCAAGTTACTTCCTAGAGAACTCAAGACTATAACAACGTTTTGGGTAGAGACACCACAAACTGAATGACAAAGGAGACTCAGCTACCCTTTCACAGATCCCACCAAAATAAAATTAGAGTACAGCAGAAGTAAACTAAGGGGAGCCTGCACTTCCTCTGCTCTATCTGTTCTATGAATAGAACATTCCAGTTTTCAATAGTTTGTCTCTAATGGACATTAGATTTATTAAAAGTAAACTAGGGGGTGGTGCCCCCTGCTAGTTATGCTTGCCAACCCTCCTATCTGTGGGGGTAGGCAGGCCCAGCTCTCCCCCCTAACGACCAGGGAGGGCCGGCAGCTGCAGCAGCTCTCCCCTCCCCCCAGTCCGCAGCCAGCCCTGGCTACTCACCCACCCGGCTGCTGAGGCCACTCCACGCTGGCTCTCTACCCCTGGCCTTGGCCAGGCCCCACCATCTCTTCCCTCTCCCCCCGCCCCCCGCCACCAGGGAGGGTTGGGCTGCAGCTGTACCAGCCTGGGCCCCTTCTTCCTTCCCCCCACCCAAATCCTGTTGCACCAGCCCAGGCCCTTTCTCCCTCCCCCAGCTGCGCCAGCCCTCGTTCTCCTCCCCCGCTAGCGCAGTCTCTTCCCCCCCACCGCACCTCTCTGCAGCCTAACCTTAACTGTCCCATCTCCTGGCTGAGGCCACATCAAGCCCGGTTCTCCTCCCAATTGCCTGGGGGGCGATGGCCAGGGAGCCTCTCTGAGGCCTTGCACGCCCCATGCTCTCCTCCCGGCAGTCAAGCACAGGGGAGGAAGGAGGCATGGAGTGGCAGCCAGCACTGAGGAAAGGGCAAGGAGGGGCAGCGAGACACCAGAGACATGATGATGTCACATCAGTGACATGATGGAGTCAGGAAAAGTTTTTTTATAATTATAATAAGAAAAGCAACACATTTCTTTACTATAGTGTTGAAGTACATCAGTATTCCAGATTCAGTAAAGACGCTGGCATTTGTCCATTAGGAAAGATTTTTGACTAACAGTGGCAAAAACAGACATATAGCTTTAAAATGTTATACTAGGGAGAAAAATAACTTGAAAGATGACTATCTGAAGCTAAACTTAACAATTCGGAGGCTTCCAAAATTTGCATTCCTTTGAGAACCTGCATGGTAAGTGTTCAGAGTTTAGTACTTACCTTAAAAATCAAAAACAAAAAGAATTCCAAACCAGATGCTACATACATGTTAAATAACGAAATAGTACAGTATTAAAAACAAAGAGAGATTTAAATACTGCAAATTGCTTAAGTTCAGCTCCAGAATAGTATAGGTGAGCAGCTCAGGATCTGGGCCTATATGCTTTACAGAAATGTATACGCTGAACTTCTGAAATCTGGCGCACACTGATCCGGCAACGTCTGTGATCCAGCAGGATAATGGATATTGCCAGCAGGATAATGGATATTGTCGGACCAAAGAGATTGAGCAGGGGTGGCCAGAGGTAGCAGGTCCAGTGGCTGGTAACCCCTGCCAGGTCAGCACAGCAGGGACTGTATCCCCATGGCCAGGGCAGCAGGGAGTGTATCCCAGTGGCCAGATCTGGCACCCAGAGGGAGGGTACTGCACCAGGGAGGTCCAACCTGTACAATTCTAACAGATCTCATAATTTTGTCCCTTTTATCTTGTATTTTTAAAGTGCGATACTGCTCTGAGAGGAGACTTCAAAAGGCTTTGTGGAGTAACACTGTCTCACTAAATTCCAGGGCAGATTCGCTCAGTTTATCTATAAAACAATATTTTGTTTCTGACTGCTAGCCCTGTGAATAACTTAAAATCCAAATTTTGTGCTTTCCCTCTCATGCAGCCTTACAAATAAGTGTTCAGTAGATCAAATTAGGTTCTCAGTGACACCTGCACAGCCCCAATAGTCTTAAAAATAAAAGGCTGACATATATTGTCCCACTGCCTTTAAGTTGGAATTAAACAAACAATTAAGTTTACGGTACACGTGAACGAGCAGAATTCAGTTTACTCTCAATTCACTGTATTAGTTCTGAAGTAAAAGCAACATAAATAATCCTGAACAGATTATTGTAGCCATTTCTACAATTATTTTACTGAGCAGAACAGAACTTTAATAGAAATTATATTCACTGTTTTTAAATTTGGATTTTGCTACATAAATAAGTAGCATTTTTATTAGCTTCGGGAGGTAGCCAAGTTAGTCTGTACAGAATAAACCAAAAAACAACAAATAGTCTGGTAGCACTTTAAAGACTAACAAAACATGTAGTAGATGCTATCATGAGCTCAACCCACGAAAACTCATGATACCATATACATATTTTGTTATTCTTTAAAGTGCTACCAGACTATTTGTTGTTTTTTAAGTTTAGCATTTTCATTGTTAGTGTCCCTGCAGCTCAGTAAAACAGCACATTCACATTTAACATAAGGGGATTTTAACATTTATATCTGGAATTGTCTTAAAAAAATAAGTCAAAACTCATTCGTACCAAGTTTTAAATAAATAAGAGATCCTTATTGAGATCCTTGGCAAAATACTTCTAAACAAACACCAATAAGAGAAGAATTTTAGTCCCCAATTATATAGTAAAAACATAGTTACCTAACTTTGTGACTGAATGTTTAATATATCACTGAATTACAAAACCTGATAAACTTTTTATTTTTAAAAATATCTAATTAAGCAATACTGTTTTATTTGTTGGACTCAGATACTGATGGACTAATAATGATGGTCTGCACGTTTTAGCCATTCAGGTTAAATGTAATTTCAGAAAAATCTAATAATATGGCCTTGTTTAAAATGACAAAGCTGTGCCACCAAAGCACTTAGTGAAGACACTACCTACACCAAGTACTCCATCACCTCCCTGAGAGGTGGTAGCTATGTCGACGGAAGAATGATCCGCAGATATCCACATCTGTGGATGCAGATACCTGCTTTATATCCATGGGTATCTAAAAATTTGCAGGGTTCTAGATACAAAAATTTGTATTAGCATCCACAAAAGTGAGTCACAGATACCCGCAGCCACAGATACCCATGGATATAAAGCGGATATCAACAGATTTGCCTTTTAAGGGGCTAACTGGATCCACACCATGTGGTTTGTATTATTTTAAATTATAGGAGTATAAAATGATACAACGTGTGTGTGTAAGAGAGAGAGAGAGAGAGAGAAAACAAGCCTTAAGTTTCACTGTTTCCTCTATATGTAGTCTCTCCTGTTCGCGTAGGACGCTCTCACAACAACAAAGAATGGGACAACAAAACACTGACACGTAATTATGGATGATCAGTAGCATCTAAAACTACCTTTAGTTCATTTTAAACTACAATTCAAATTGATAATATTGTTTTGAGTTGCATAGTTCCTAATTTTCTTGAACTTCGCCTGTTTCAAATTTCCTGAGTAAAGAAATGGAATGCTGAATGGTTCAGAGCAATTTGTCCAGAACATTTTCAACAATTTAGATAACATATTTCATTTTCACATAAGCAATTTCTCACCAGAAAAAATACCCCAAAAAATCATAGGAATTTTAATAGTGCACAAGAGAAATATAAATCATTAACATATCATGTAGACTTTGTAAAACTGTAGACATTTTAAGACAATAAAAATCAGTTCCTTTTTCACCTATGCTGAAGGTGAAACTTGCAATGTCACTAAAACCTAAACATACCCGGGAACTGCTATCCTCACACTTTATATTATTGATTCCATCAAAAAAACATATACCGCAAATTTTGATCTTGACAGGTCAAAAGCCTTTTGGACCACCTTTCAGATGTTTTTAATTTTAAGTAAACATAGATGGATAGATAGATATACACACACTCTCTCAAAGGCTGTTTTGGTAGAAATATATTTAAATGTTTACATAAGAAAATAAGGTAAAAATAAGGCCGTTAACTTGTAACGTCTTTATCAACAAAAAACATGAAATTGAAAGAATGTTTAAAACCACAACTGCATCCTTTGGAAAGGTACACAATACATTGAGGAATTAGATCAACTTTTTAAATTAATCTCTCCTACATGACAGTTTAT
Organism: Pelodiscus sinensis; assembly: GCF_049634645.1. Lineage (NCBI taxonomy): Eukaryota > Metazoa > Chordata > Testudines > Trionychidae > Pelodiscus > Pelodiscus sinensis. The sequence goes on from NC_134718.1 coordinate 43,305,248, forward strand.
TTCTCGATTTGGGAACACACATAGAGGCTAGTTTCTAATTATACAGGCTGGAAGTAAAAGCTAGGATAGCATCCATATGCCTGTAGCCTATTTGTTTAGGCCAGAGCTGCTTTACTTCCTTCAAATTCCGGGGATAAAGGGATAATTAATTACTGAACATGTTCTCAGTCCTGTAGTATTAATGACCCTAAGACATGAAGAAAGAGAGCAAGACATTCCTTTTTTTCCCCCGTTTCGTGTTTGAGGAACGCAAGGCCTTTTAAATAAAAATAAGTAAAACTTTTAATCTAACTTAAAACTTTTGATATAATATGAATGGAAAAGGAAGAACAAGTTTAAAACTATCAAATATTTTATAAATAAAAAGCTGCTGAACTGTAATTCCGATCACAGCCTGCTATGACCAAACACCTAAAATTCTTTAAAGTCTTTTTTTTAATTCTTTATTAATTTTTCTTGACCTGGATTGGTTTTATAATACTAGATTATAAAACCTTTTTAGCAGGCAATGGAAATCAGAAATCCTATGTACTGTTTTGGACTTTGTCAGTCATTCAAGGGCTTTGTTAAAGCTACACGAAGAAAATACCCACCTTTCTAAAACACACAGATCTCCTGATGAAAGGCATAAAAGCCTCAGGGACTACTCCACAGTACTAACCCTTAAGTTCATGTGCAACCAAGTCTGTTGGTGAACTGTCTATAGCACAAAAGGCTACATCTGTTATAAAATAAAATGGAGATCATAGCCACTGTCATTTTTAATATGAAGCACAGCCAATGGCCCTTCTTTACTCTCAGGTCACTAGGATGCAGATAGAATGCTGCATGCTGGGACTTACAGAGACAAAACCAGTAAACATTCTGATAGTTCATTTGAAGAGTACAAGGGGTGTGTGGGAGGGCTTTTGGTGCACAAGAGATATTCTCGCAGATGCACATGCACACAAGCAACTGCCCCCCCCTCCCCTTCCTCTCCTGCTCTTGGTGGCAAACATTTGAAAAGTTGAAAGGATGGACTATTGTCCGTCCCCTCTCCCCCAGTTGTGAGAACACAACTGGGGGGAAGGAGGCTAAGGAATAGGATCTATGTGTAGTTGATGAAGGAGAAACGTTCACAACAGGCTGGGATATTATACTCACCTGGGGGATGGAGGGCTGTCCCCTCCCTGTCTTGGAGCAGATACCTACCTTACCTGGCTGTTGGTGGCAGAGAGGAGATCCTGTAGCATAAGAGTGCATAGGGCAGTCCCTGCAGGCAGGGCTGGGCCCACTCCTGCCTCTCTCAGTGTGAGGGATACTTACCCATCGGGGATAGTATTCTTCTTTACCATGCTGAAAGCGGGAGCAGGCAGAGCAGGAGGCAACGGTGAAAGTGGGCACTGCAGCAAAGGAGAGAGAACCGCGCAGTTAACACGGTGCCAATCTCTTTCTCCATTAAGATGGGCCATCACACAGGGCTGACCCTATCCGCAAGCGCAGCAAGCAGCCACTTCGGCTCCATATTTGATGCCACCAAGTTCTGCAGCTTGCAGGCTGGCCCATTTTCCTCTGCTGCAGTAGGACAGGAGGGAAGATAGCAGGTTATTCACCACCCCCCATTTTCCCAGACACCTGGACCAGAGAGAAGAGACAACAGATTTCTTCTCAATTCGACTCTAGCAGCAGGGCTGAAGGGGTCAGAAAGATCTTACTGGAAGATCTTTCCTCCTCCTGTAGCAGTACCTACCCTCCCCTTGCGTTCTCAGCGCCTCCTTTCTGCTCCCAGTGAGAGAAGGGGAGATCAGCCCCGCAGCCAGGGAAGAGTCACCTGCCTAGCGCTACCTAGCTGGGCCCGATCCTGCCAGGTGCAGAGCACCCTCAGCTCCCGCTGACCTAGCCGCCCCACAGAGTCCGTGGCCGCCGATTGAAAGAAGATGCTTTTGGCTGGCGCAAGTCCCCAACCCCAAGGAGGGCGCTCGCCATCCTCTCGGCCCGCGGCCCCGGGCAGCCCCACCCCCGCGGCCGGCTCCCAGAGAAGGGAGGGGCAGAGGCGAACGGCGCCCAGATTCCAGGGGCTGCCGGGTGCCGGCGAGGCAGCAGGATCAGGGCCGAGGCGCGGAGACAGGCCGGGCCTGCGGTCTGGTCTCCTTAGTGAGAGGCGGAGCTGGGAGCGGCTAAAGAGGGCGCGGCCGAGTCCCAGCGAGGCAGGGTGGGGGCTGGGGCTGCAGGTGGCCCGTACCCTGAACGGATTTTGCTTGAAGAGAAAAGCTGTAGTAGCGAGACAGACGACACAGAACCTTCCCGAACGGATCCACACTGCGCAGACTCCGCAACTGGCCCACTTGTTTCACACTGCGCAGGCTCGCCCGTTGCTGATCGGGTCAGGGATATCTGAATGCGCATGCTCAACATCTCAAGCGGCCAGATTTGTCGGTAAGCTCAGTGAACTAGAGGGCTAGTGAGGCACGGAGTTATCAGTGCGCTTGCTCAGAAAATAACTGACGCAGCGGGCAAGTGCTAGTGCGCATGCTTACAACCAGGATTGTCGGGTGGGTGAAATGTACTAATGCGTATGCTCACTATCGGCCGGCCTAACTAACGTCGATAGGTGAGCGCGGAAGTTTGTGAATAACAGCCTCCCAAGTCGCCTCCAGCTTGGGATCCTCTGCGCTTGGGATAGCAGCGACTTTAGATGATCCCTAACTTCCGCATGCTCCGGCCCTTAGCTTTTCTTCAGGAAGACTACAATTCCCGTCATGCAGCGAGGCACCTGTGCCTGATAGGTCAGGCCATCGACCCTCTCTGTTCGGAGGGAGGGAGCAGCGGACCTTAGGTTTCTGTGTCCGGGTGGAGGAGCGCAAGTTCGTCACTGTGTAGCCCGCCCCGAGCCAGATGTGGGGCACTGCGCATAGTATTGTCCGTATGTGTAGAGAGCGCTCTGCCTCACCTGCTGAGTTGCTGACAAGGGTCCCTCACTGGTGCTGTTTAAAACCATTGCAGTTGCCATTGCCTGAGCAAAGTTACCAATATGAGAAGAAAGTGGTCAGGGATGTTTTCCCAAGGAAGCTGGGGTCTGAGGGCGATGAGAAAGCTGTGTGCGTTCTAGGGACTTCTCTCGGATGCTGGGAACAATCATCTAAAATCTGTATAAAGCACGTAACTCCTCTTAGCGGCCTCCATGTTCTCTGCGTATCTGACAAAGTGTCTTTTCCTGTTCCTACCACCCACTGACACTTTTGTACAACTTCTGCCCTTCAAGGCTTCCCTCTTCTGTTTTCTCCCTCCTTTATATCAACTGTCGCATGCAGGCTCCTTTTCTGATCCCTTCTAGCTGTCTCATATCTTTTTGGAGCACCTAGTTTCATGTCCTTGCCTTGTTTGTGTAGATAGTTAAAACTGAGTGAGGGTTGGCTCTTTCTGCTGATGAGACAGGATAAAGCATGGGGTGACAGCTTATCTATAGGGCCAAAGTATCTCTGAGAAAAAGAAGTCTGCTAAATGCTGCAACATATTCCTGGTGTGATTAGTAGCTGGGACACCAGTGTCTCTGGATGATGTTAGGAAACACTGGACTGTTGACAGCTATAACTGAATGACTCAAGGGTGTTGGCTACAAATGCTGCAGATGCAGTCTGAATAATGTGCCACTTTTGTTCAGTTTTGATATGTTAGAATGTGTTAATCAGATTTTTATTTTAAAATGTTTTTGTTTGAGAATTCACTGCTTTTAACACTTTATTTTTAGTTTTTCATCCCATAAATTTAGATGAATGCATCATACTTAGTCCTATCCCTTTTTCTGTGGAGAAGGCCTTGTTCCACTTTTAATTATGTTCTTTGTGCTACAAATTAAGAGCCATATACTGTACTACAGAGGGTGTTCCAATGATAATGAATGAAGATTTACACTAAGATTGTGAATAGTATATGGCCACTGAAATTTAATACAATTATTTTTACAGTAAGAATGATTTGGTTGAGAGAAATGACTATTTATGTCCTTTGATTATTTTACAATTTTATATTATTATGCAATTAGCCAGTTGGGCATACAGTTAGTGCTTGCACATGCAGTTTAGGCAGACAATTGTACATCTGTATTTGACAATTATTAGCCTTCATTAGGCTAAAAAATAAGCAGTTCACATATCTTTTATACCTGCTCTTTCAGTATTATATTGCTTCAGATTGTATTTATCTATGCAACCGTAAAGACAAGAAGGATCAATATAGTCTTCTTTCTTTCTTTGCATTCTGCAGGATCTGAATGTGTATTGAAGTAAGGGGCGTGAGTAGCTGCACCCCGACTAATGACATTTGCTCTTCTTGTAGTAACCCTTGTGGGCTATACCTGGAGCTTATTGCTTCCTGATCATGTTGTCTGATGAACTATAAATACATAGATTTCTGCTTCTCCTTGTCACAGAGCTCCATTTTGTTGCTTTTGCACCCTAAGCTAATTTCCAGATTAGGGTTATATGTCTCAAATAGCATATGTGCAAGTGTTTGGTGTGAAAGATGAATATTAAAAGCACTATGTTTTGTATAGAGGAAAGAACATGAGAATGGCCATAATGAGTCAGACCAATGATTCATCTAGCCCAGCATCCTGTCTTCCGTCTGTTGCCATTGCAAAGCGCTTCAAAGGAAATGAATAGAACAGGCAATCATCAAATGAGCATCTCCTGTTGCCCTCTCCCAACTTCTGGCAAAAACAAAATAACCAGAAACAAACAAACAAACAAAAAAACCCCAACTCCAAAGTTGTAACAAGGTTAAAATAAATGTTAAAATATACATCCATTCGGATAGTTTCCTATTCTCTGACTAGTATAATAATTTTGCTTCTGAAAAATCTATTTTTCCATAAACTACATTTTGATTGGAAACTTCTACATAATAGAAATTTCAGGGGGTAGCCAAGTTGTACAGGATAAACTTAAAAAAACAACAAATAGTCTGGTAGCACTTTATAGACTAACAAAACATGTAGGTGGTATCATGAGCTTTTGTGGGCACAGTCCACTTCTTTAGATGACTGGAGTTTTGAGTTTAGCATGTGCAGACCCAAAATAAATAGAGAAGAAGGGAGAGGAGGGCATAAAAAAAAGGAGGGAGGCAGGAAACAAGGGGCAGAGGGTATGAAAATATCAACGGGAAAAACAAGTAGGCAGAACTGGCAGTCTATAAGCATCTGAAGATTGGATATAATAATAGAAATTGTTATTCTTCTCTAGTATAGCTCACTGTAGTCTAAGTGAAGCTAATTAGAAATTAAAATGTGCAGTTTGAAGCTTATTTTGGTTGATTGGGGGAGAAGAGAGGGTTTATTTATATAGGACAGATACAGTTAAAGCAACAAGAAAGTAGAATATGATAAGAAGCATGGAGAAAATAAAAAGGTTTTCAAAAACTCACAGTAGACTCAGGATGGGATATGTAAAATTATATATGTTCAGAAATGAACTAAACTTTATTTAAATGATTACGTTTATGTTTATTATGTTGAAGAATATTCAATGCTGTATAAAATAATAAAACCATGTTTGGGCCTCATTTAAAAACCACTACAGTTGCAACAATATTAGTGGATCAAGTTATTACATAGCTTCATTTTGTGGTATAAATAGGACTTAGCAAGCTGTGTTCTCAGATCTTACAGGTAGTTTCTTTTGATCTGTTAACAAAGATGAGATTTCAAGTACACACATATGTATTTTTTATGCTTATGTAAAATGTTAGGCAAATTATATATAGCGCTCAGGCTCTTGGAAAGTTGCCAAACTGTTGGGATGTTTGGGGTCAGAAATGGTGTTCTAAAGTTTTGGGTCCATTTTAAGGATGTTAAGGACTGGTCAACTATCTGATAAGCACATGCTTATCGGATAGTCAGTTGATTAATCAACCCCTCCCCCTCTTGCTGCTTCTATTAGATGGAGGCAGCAAAGCGGGGAAAGAACGGGTACTTCAAAGCGGTAGTGCTGCACTGTTGAGCTAGGGATCAGCTGTGCAGCACTACCGCTTTGAAACCCCAAGGCAGTGTTTCAAAGGGGCAGCTGCTGCACAGCTGATCTATGGCTCAGCCATGCAGGGCTGCTCCTTTAAAATGCTGAAGTGCTGTGGAGCTCGAGGTCAGCTGGTGACTCCCTAGCTGATCCCGGGTTCTGATGAAATGCCCCGCAGAGCCCAGGATCAGCTGGGGAGTCCTCAGCTGACTCCGGGCTCCATGGCGCTCCCCTTTGAAACGCTGAGGCGGTGTTTCAAAAGGGCAGCGCCACACAGCTTAGGTAGGGATCAGCTGTGATATGCTGCCCCTTTGAACGCCACTTTGGCATTTAGGAGGAGCAGCCGCACAGCTGATCCCGGGCTCAGCTGTTCAGCGCTGCCCCTTTGAAATGCCACTTCGGCATTTCAAAGGGACAGCGCCGTGGAGCCGGGGTCAGCTGAGGACTCCCCAGCTGATCCTGGGCTCTGCACAGCATTTCAGTGGAACCCGGGGTCAGCTGGGGACTCCTCAGCTGACCCCGGGCTCCGCATGGCATGCAGTGCAGCATGGAGTTCCCCGCTGATTCCGGGATCCATGGCTTTGAAATGCACAAGAGCCCCAGCTGGGGACTCTTGTACATTTCAAAGCAGGCACCCACATGCAGCTTGGAGTCAGAGGGATTTCCCACTGGTCCCAGGCTGCACGTGCCGTTCCGCATTCCTTCCAGTGGGGGCTCTTGTACATTTCAAATGAGGAATGTGGAAGTGCCTTATTGACTAGTCGAGTAGTCAATGGAAATTCCATCGACTACTCAACTAGTCAATTAACCGCAATTTATTATCCTTAGTCTATTTGGTTTAGTGTATGTTCTATCCTGTTAATTTGTTGTAATTTTAATTGGAAACCCATGTCATAGAGTGTATGGCTAGAAGAAACTGCCATGTCATCTAGTCTGACCTCTTCTATAATAATCTGTTTATTACAGGCCATGTAAACTGTGAAAAATCTACACAGTGATGAAATACTGGATGGGCAGCTTCGTTGACTGAAGTTTAGATGAAATCATCTGCACAACAACCAGATTGTTATTCCATATTGCTCACTGTTGGCTATTTTAATTCAGGTTTCAAACATAGACTTTAGTTAATTTATATATTGTAGTATGATATAATACAAATGTTAATAGCAAAATAGAAGTTCTTTATATAGTATTTTAATAAAGTGCTTGCTACTAAATTATGTAACCAGAATTTAATCTGAATTTATTGCAGTGTCTAACACTAGAAAAACCTAAAATACAGTGCACAATCATTGTGAAATAGATGGATAACTAACTTTCAAATATCTAAGAATTTGATGTATCATGTCTATTGATGAAAAGACTTTACTGTTTTTAATCATTGGAAGTATGGTCATGAAGTTTTTTTTTCTCTCCATATTTTTGTCTCTGCATTTTTAAGAACTTTTAAAATGTTTTCTCTGGGTTTCAAAATGATTCTTCATTCTTAAACTGTTTAAAGTATTTATCTGATTAAACAGATTGCAAAAAGCATTATAGATTGAAGAGAAGTTAAATATTTTCATTTTGAACAATGTAATTTGTAGTTGTATGTTAGTATCAAACACTAATATGGCAGTTTGTGTTTTTCAGTTTACTTGCTATCTTGTCTGTTTGTTAAAACACTTCAGGATAGATGGATCCTGACCAAAAAGAAGAAGTAGAAATGTCATCAGATAATAAGGGAAGTTGTGTTAGGTGACAACTAAATGTTGTATATTCCTTTCCAGACAAAATACAGATGCAGATGACTGGATTCAGCGTTCTTAAAATTCATGCTGGTTTAAGCTAAATATTCCATGGGATGCAGAGCAGCCTCTGTCTGCCTCTGTCTGATAGGGTACGTCTAGACTACATGGCTCCGTCAACGGAGCCATGTAGATTTGTTTGTTCGGCAAAGGGAAATGAAGCCGTGATTTAAATAATCGCGGCTTCATTTAAATTTAAATGGCTGCCCCGCTCTGCCGATTAGCTGTTTGTCGGCAGATCGGGGCAGTCTGGATGCTCCCCTGTCGACATGAAAGCCCTTTATCGACCTCCCCGGTAAACCTCATCCTACGAGGCATAACGGGGAGGTCGATAAAGGGCTTTCAGGTCAGCGCGGGAGCGTCCAGACTAGCGCGCTGAGCTGACAAATAGCTGATCAGCTGTTTGTCGGCTCAGCGCGGCAGCCATTTAAATTTAAATGAAGCTGCAATTATTTAAATCGCGGCTTCATTTCCCTCTGCCTATCAGCCTAATCTACATGGCTCCATCGATGGAGCCATGTAGTTTAGACACACCCATAGAGGCAGGAGTGCAACGGTGGGGAAGGCCACAATGCAGAGCTGATGCTGGGGGAAGCCAGCTTTTAACTCCCAGCACCAGCTCCTGCTTGTGGGCCTGCGGGACCCTATACAGGCGGGGAGCTGGCTTAAAAGACAGCTCCCCATGCATATTGGCTCCAGCCTTCCCCCCTCACTCTCTGCGCTGCTACCTCTCTATCAGAGGTAGCAGTGAGGGCTGGGGAAGCGAAGGAAAGCAGGTGGATCCATTGCTCATGGGGGCAACATCTACACTGCAGGGTTTTTGCGCAAGAAGTCTTTTGCGGAAGAGTTCTTGTGCAAAAACTTTTTGTGCAAAAGCATGTCCACATCTCAAAGCACATCACTTTTGCAATGCACTTTTCTGCAAGAGAGCGTCCATGCTGCATGGACGCTTTTGCACAAGATAGCTCTGATAGCCATTCTGTAAATGGCAATCAGAGCACCTGTGCTTTTTTGGATAGGCTCTTTTTGCACAAGAAACCCTTGTGGAGCATCCACACATGCCTTTTTGTGCAAGAGCTGTAGCGCAAAAAGGAGTTATGCCTCATAGAAGGAGGCATACCTACACCGCAAAAAGCCCTCTGTTCTGTCTATTGACTGTAGATTTTCTTGCGCAAAAACGCACTTGAGGTGTGGACGCTCTGTGGGTTTTTGTGCAAAAACGTTGTAGTGTAGACATAGCTGGGGAGCTGGCTTTTAAGCCAGCTCCTCACGGGCACTGGCTCCCTCTTCCCCCTCTGTAGCTACCTCTGATACAGAGGCAGCAAGGGGGAGGGAAACACGTATAGTCGACAAGATTAATTGATAAACCAATGGTTATTAGTTAATCATGTAGATATTTACATGGTGACATCCCTAATTAGGAAGGATAATGGTGAGTCTGCAGGGTATAGTATGGGCCTTGTGACTTCAAAGCAATACATGCTGTTATGCTCTTTTATTATGGGAAGGGGGGGGGGAGAGAAAAAATTCAAGGCGATTCTAGGAAAAACTCACAATTAAAATTTAATCCTAAATACTTCTATTTGATGGAACTTTAGAGACCATGGGCATTGCACCTTTCAATTGATTAGAAAGATTGCTATAGAGTTGTGTAAGATACTTTTATTTCCCAGGGATGATCAGATTTTTTGCAGATTTCCTAGCACCTTGCAAAACCATTGATAGTACAGGCAGTCCCCGGGTTACGTACAAGATAGGGACTGTAGGTTTGTTCTTAAGTTGAATTTGTATGTAAGTCGGAACTGGCTTCCAGATTCAGCCGCTGCTGAAACTGACCAGCGGCTGACTACAGGAAGCCCGAGGCAGAGTTGTTCTGCCCTGGGCTGCCTGGAATCAGCCGCTGATCAGTTTCAACAGCAGCTGAATCTGGACGCCTAGGACAGAGCAGCTGGGGCGCTGCCGGGTAGGTCCCCGCAGGGGCGGCGCTGCGGGGACCAACCCGGCAGCACCCCAGCTGCTCTGCCCCAGGTGTCCCCAAGTCAGCCACTGCTGAAACTGATCAGCGGCTGATTCCAGGAAGCCCGGGGCGAGAAAAGCCCCGTTCGTAACTGTGGATCCGACATAAGTCGGATCCACGTAAGTCGGGGACTGCCTTCTTTGACCAGACTGAAAGGAGCTAAAATTAGGGAAGTTCTAACTTTCCATTTTTCATTGTCCTTATATGGTAGATTCAGACCATAGGAATGTATTTGTCTTCCTAGAAGACAGAGACAGGAGTGGGTGGACCCAACATTTTGTCACACACCAAACCAGAGACTTACTTGTTGAATGTGATTAACTGAACACTTTTTACTCTACTAGAACAAGAAGAATGAGATGTTTGGATTGGCATGCCAAATGATATAGAAAAAAAGAGTAAAGAAGACATTACCATTTTCTTCATACTCAGTCTCTCCATATGTTAATACAGATATTAGGAATTTGCATGCAGTACCCATCTTCAGCTGAGACATTAGGTACCAAGGGAAAACCTGTGAGATTGACAGATGAGGTGCATAAGAAATGCAGCATCCAGATGCTGCCACATAAAATTAGAGAAACCAATATTGCCATTCAAAACAAAAACATATCACTACTACAAATAAATCCCACTCATGTCCCACCAATTAAGTGATTTTTGGGGTCTTTTGGGGTACTCTCCTGTGAACTATGATTAATTTTTTTTGGGGGGGGCATTAACCTTTAGGGGGGGCATTAACCTTTTGGGGGGGGGGGCATTAACATTAATGTTCCTTTAGTACTGAGATGTATTTTACTCCAAAGGCATGTATCCTATAGATAATAAAAACATGAGTTTTAAGATTCCATTTTCTAATTGTCCAGAAAAAGGATGCTCAGAAAGCAATTCTGAAGAAGATCTCTCTGAGAAAAGAATGTGCTAGAAAAAAGGTGAATTTATTAATGCTGCTTCTTAATGTTCTATACTGTCTGTACTATCTCTTTATTAAAACAGATGTTAGAAAATAGTTTATCTTATATAATCCAAGAATTTTGTTGCTTTCAGCCCTGTATGTAATGATACAAATATACTGTTGTTGTGACCACCAGATGTCGAATAGTAGTTCTAATATTTTTAAGTAATATATTACTCTTTAAGTAAGTGAATCTTATCCTAATAATGTCTTGCTTTATATTGCCCAGATAGATTTTCTTTTTATAACTGAAATGACCACTTTAAAATTGGCTGTTAACATAATTTTCTTGCAAACATTTGGCTTAATTTATCTTTATGACAATGTTTGTTACTTCCCAACTAAGTTTAAGTGTGTAGCTATTCCAGAATCCAGACTTTAGACTGATAGCAGAATTGTCCTTTCAAGAGGTAGTTAAGTTGTCACATTTAAAAAGAAACACATTTTTTCCAATATGTGTTATCACAAATTTAGATTATTAAAAGTGAAAATGGTGAAAATCTAAATTTATTTTTTACCAATTTCTTCTAGACTTACAGCTTAATTTCCCATTTCTCATAGATTTGGATGATGCAATTATAACTGGGTTGCAAAGTTAGTAAAGGAAATATTTACAGCAAAACAAAACACAGGTTTGAAATATTAAGAATGCAACTTTAGAAAAAAAAGTATTAATGTTGGCCTACATTTTTAGATCATACCTCTTTAACTCTGCTATCCCTTTGGCTAGGGGGAATAGACACTAGGCAGATAAAACATGATTAACTGCTGCTCTGTTTCATAGGTTCATAGAAAATTAAGGTTGGAAGAGACCTCAGAAGGTCATCTAGTCCAACCCCCTGCTCAAAGCAGGACCATCATGCTAGCCAGGGGTTTGTCAGGCCAGGCCTTAAAAACCTCTAAGGATGGAGATTTCACTATCTTCCTAGGTAAGCCATTTCGGTGCTTCACCACCCTCCTAGTCAAATAGTTTTTCCTAATATCCAATTTAGACCTTTCCCACTGCAACTTGAGACCATTGCTCTTTCTTTTTCTTTTTTTGTCATCTGCCAGCACTGAGAATAATCTAGCTCAGGGGTCAGCAACATTTCAGAAGTGGTGTGCTGAGATTTAATTTATTCACCTCTGTACGGATCAGAGTGTCAGTGATACTTTTTAAAGTCAATAATCCTACTTACAGCAGCTTCATTAATAAATAAATTATCACGCTGACCTTACTGTTTAGTGTGATCCTTGGCTTTGCTTTCCGTTGCTGAGTTCTCCAATCTCAGGCTCATAATTTGATACTTTAAGCAGCACACAAGCCTTTGAGGGTTCAGTTGTTAAGCAGCTGTGGGAGGGACAAACAACTGTCTTTATATGTGAAAATATCTGTTCACAGAAGTATGTAGATCCAAAGGCTCAGAGCAGTGAAAATTCCACTTTCTTTAAACAGTCAAATTTCGCTGACAGGGGATTCCAACAGGCCATGATAGAGACCACATGATCTTTCTTGGTAGCCTCAAGTGTGCGCAGCAGATCCCTAAACTTAGAGGCCCATAAGTCTGAGCATTGTAATTTAATGAGCTGCATTTCAAAATCCTCAACACCCATCTGCTGAAACACTGTCAAATCCATGTTGCTGGCAGTAAAGTTATCTTTTTTTATGAGAGAGGAAAACATTGGGCCAAAACTTTGGAAATGTTGAAATGTCAGAAAATTCTGATGCGAGTTCTTGCAGATACATTCTAATTTCAGCAACACTCATGGTGCGATGTTTCAATAGTTCTTTAAGATGTTGGAAAGAGCAGAAAGTCCAGGTGTCAATGCCCCGAGGAAAAAACAGCAAGTTCTTCTTCGAGTGGCCCCGTGGGTGCTCCACTCTAGGTGTCGGGTCCGTCCCGGCGCCACTGATCGGAAGATTTCAGAGCCATACCGGGCCGGGCCGCGCATGCTCTCTGCGCTGCTGGTCGTTCGCGCCCTTTCCAACGATCGCGGCTCGGCCCCCCCGACAGTTCCTCTCAACCCTCCACTATTTCCCATTCCAAAGACGTTACGATTACCAGTTCCGCAGACAACAAAACCGTCCATACGATCAGAACCGGTCCAAGCAAAGGACACAGCGCAGACGCCCTCAGCCACCCAGGGTGAATAACGCAGGAGCACCCAAGCAGCAAGTTTGACTTTCAGGTCGAGGGCACGCCGGTCATTCCGGTAACAGTCAGAGACACCACTCCACAAAACGCGTCAAAACCTTCCAATAGCTTAGCCAATGAACATTGCTGTGAAGTGGAGTGTACATGTATTCACTGTCCATTTCCTCAGGCAGAGCTTGAAACTGATAATGCATCAAGACAGATTGAGCAGCAAGAAAATTCACGATCTTCACCACTGTAGTCATCACATTATTAAGCTCAGAGTTAGAAATCTTGGCGCAAATATTTTCTTGGTGAATAATGCAATGAATATTTACTATCGGGTGGCCAATTTCATTCTCAATGATCTTTACAAATTCCTTCTATTTTCCAAACGTAACAGGGGCACCATCATTTGTCATAGAAAATATTTTTCTGATATCAATTCCTCTTTCAAAATGATTAACAAACATCTTTGCTATATCTTCTCATGTCGTTGTACCATGCATGGCTTTTAGGCAGCATAGCTCTTCTTGAACTTTGTCGGAGGCACAGTATCTTGCAAGAACTGTTAACCGTGTTATGCCATTTATGTCCACACACTCATCAAATGCAACACTGAATACAGCTGCATCTTTTAATGCCAACGTCTGTTGTTTGCTAACGTTTTTTGCCATTTCACCTATGCACCTTGCCACTGAAATGGCAGAGAAAGGCAAGTCTTTTATTCTGGAGGTGATTGTGTCTTTATTGGGCAAGCCATTGAACAAAACATCCAAACAACTGTGAAAAGCCTCTTTTATATAATCTTTTTCTGTAAAAGACTTTCCATGTTTTGTAACATAATGTATGATTCTGTAACTTCCCTTTGTGGCTTGACTTTTAACGTCAGAGAACTTAGTGAAGACAGCGATTAACTTTTTGTATGTCACAATGGCCTGTTTCACTGACTCAGTCTTGTCTGCTTTGTCCTTGAAGTGTTTCTCATGCTTTGTCTGGAAATGTCATTGGACACTTGATGTGCGGCAAACCACTCTCTCACAATATAGAGCACAAACAGCACAGCCTTTATGTTGAACAAACCCATATTCGTCTGTTCAAGAAGGCTAAAATGAGTGAACATCTAAGTTTGCTTTCTTAGGAACCACCCTTAGTTGCTAAGAACCAATTCTTCCTGCTGCCAGGATCACTGTCTATTTTTTTTTAAAAATATACTATTTTGATGACTTTTCTTCTTCCCTCCCTCCAGCTTTGGCTGCCTCAGAATAACATGAAGCTAGTGCATGAGGAGTGGGGGGGAATCTGGAGGCGAGCAATAGATTTTTCAGGATATTCAGTACATCAGTGGTTCCCAACCTTTTCAGGCTTATGGAACCCTTTTCAATCTATTAAAATGTCTCTTCTTCCTCCCCCCTCTCCCCCACCAGGAAAGAAAGGAAAAGAACGTATGGAGAAGAAAGGAAAAGAAATATAAGGAAAGAAAAGTAATGATTGGGCCCACCCAATCCAGTCACCCTAGCCCTCAGTTTTGCATTCCAGAAATATACTGTTTTACACAGTTCAGAACGTTTTCTTGAACAGTGCAAGCTCATTAATTAATTTACCACTTTGTCAACAGAAAGTGGACTTAGAATCACAGAATACAAGAACTGGAAGGGACTTCAAGAGATCATCATGTCCAGTCCCCTGCCATCACGGCAGGACCAAGCACTGTCTAGATCGTTCCTGATAGATGTCTATCCAGCCTGCTCTTAATTATCTCCAGTGATGGAGATACCACAACCCCCCTAGGCAATTTATTCCAGTGTTTAACTGCCGTGACAGTTAGGACATTTTCCCCAATGTCCAACCTAAATCTCCCTTGCTGCAATTGAAGCCCATTACTTCTCATTAGAGGCTAAGGAGAACAATTTTTCTCCCTCCTCCTTGTAACACTGTTTTAGATACTTGAAAACTTCTATCATGTTCCCTCTGTCTTTTCTTTTCTAAACTTAAGTCCAATTCTTATAGTCTTCCCTGATAGCTCATGTTTTCTAGACCTTTTATCATTCTTGTTGCTCTTCTCTGGACCTTCCCCAATTTCTCCACATGTTTCTTGAAATGTGGTACCCAGAACTGGATACAGTACTCCAACTGAGGCCTAATCAGTGCAGAGTAGAGCTGAAGAATGACTTTTCATGTCTTGCTCACAATACTCCTGTTAATGCATTCCAGAATCATGTTTTCTTTTTTTTTTACAACAGTGCAACCCTGTTGACTCGTAGTTTGTGGTCCACTATGACCCCTAGGTCCTTTTCTGCAGTACTCCTTCCTAGACAGTCACTTCTCATTCTGTACATGTGAAACTGATTGTTCCTTCCTAAGTGAAGTACTTTGCATTTGTCCTTGTTAAACTTCATCCTATTGACCTCAGACCATTTCTCTAGTTTGTCCAGATCATTTTGAATGATGACCCTATCCTTCAAAGCACTCGAAACCCCTCCCAGCTTGGTATCATCTGCAAACTTAATAATTATACTCTTTATGCCGCTATCTAAATTATTGGTGAAAATATTGAACAGAACCTGTCCCAAAACAGACGTCTGTATAACTCCACTTTTTATGTTCTTCCAGCATGATTGTGAACCATTAATAACTACCCTCTGAGAACAGCTATCTAGCTAGTTATGCACCCACCTTATAGTAGGCCCAGCCAGTTTATTGATAAGAAGGTCATGTGAGACTGTATCAAATGTTTTACTAAAGTCTAGGTATACCACATCCACCACTTCTCCCTTATCCACAAGGCTTGTTACCCTATCAAAGATTTGTTTAAACAAAAAACAGGACTATGCAACACTTTAAAGACTAACAAGATGGTTTATTAGGTGATGAGCTTTAGTGGGCCAGACCCACTTCCTCAGATCAAAGTGGGTCTGGCCCACAAAGCTCATCACTTAATAAACCATCTTGTTAGTCTTTAAAGTGCTGCGTAGTCCTGTCTTTTGTTTCAGCAAGACCAGACTAACACGGCTACATCTCTATTACTAAAGATTTGTTTGACATGCATCAGCCTTTGTGATTTGAACCCATTCCAAAAGCACTTTAGATAAACTGGCAATGAGAAAACATTAAAATAATGTTATTACCTACAGAAAAAGATTTAATTATTAGGCACAGAGTACATCATTGGTTACATAAGAAATAAAAATAAAATTACAGCCTAAATTCCAACTTTAACGGAATATTGTACAGGTTTTAATACATGGGCTGACCTCCCTTCTCATCCTGACAGTTCAAAATATTTGTCTTCAAAATTATCTTTTGGGTATAGAGATTGGGGAGGAGAGAGGCCCTAATTTACAAGGTTTTTTTCCCCAGGTCCTGGAAAAATGTTTGCTGTAAGATGGAAATCAGATAGGCCCCTTTGAATATGTGCCCTCTCTAAGACATCTGTGAGAGTGGATTCTTCTTGATGAAACACCAACAATCTACCTGCAAATTGATATGTAAATCTGTCTTGTCAGTTTCAGAGGCCTAGCCATGTTAGTCTGTAATTAAAAAAACTTAAAAAACCACACATAGTCCTGCAGCACCTTAGAGACTAAAAAAAAATGAAGATGGTATTATGAACTTTTGTGGACACAAGCCACTTCAGATGTCTTGTCAGTGTTAGTTATTACTTCGTGGCCATTGAAAAGCTAGCTGTGAGTGAGTCTCATTTACCATGTATTTCATTTATAAATGTAGTTTTACTTCATAACTTCACATATAATGATAGCACATACCATACAATTCTACAAGGGTATGTCTACACTACAAAGTTAATTCGAACTAACAGCCGTTAGTTCGAATGAACTTTCATAGGCGCTACACAGGCAAACCGCTAGTTCGAACTTAATTCAAACTAGCGGAGTGCTTAATTCGAACTAGGTAAACCCCTACGAGGACTAACGCCTAGTTCGAATTAAGTAGTTCGAATTAAGGGCTGTGTAGCCACTTAATTCAAACTAGTGGGAGGCTAGCCCTTCCCAGCTTGCCCTGGTGGCCACTCTGGGCACAACCAGGGAAACTCGTCTGCCCCCCTCCCGGCCCCGGAGCCCTTAAAGGGGCACGGTCTGGCTACGGTGCCCGTGCCAGGTGCAAGCCTGCCAGCACCCAGCCAGCAGACCCTGCACCTGGCACGGCTCGAGCCAGCCACCCGCTGCCACCCAGCCCTCCACCTCTTCCCGGGACCAGGCTGGCGGCTCCCAGGAGCCTGTCCGGGGCCGCAAGAGGCGGGCGCCCGCCTGGTCTAGTGCGGAGATCGTGGACCTCATCAAGGTTTGGGGGGAAGCCTCCAATGTCTATGACCTCCGCACTAGGCACAGGAAAGTGGTCATTTAGGGCAGGATGCAACTAAAGGCCACATGCAAACTCAGCAGCAGGTTTGCATGAAAATCAAGGTGGTCCAGTGAGACTCCTGGCCCTGAGCTTAGAACATAAGAATGGCCATACTGGGTCAGACCAAAGGTCCATCTAGCCCAGTAGCCTGTCTGCTGACAATGGCCCACACTAAGTACCCTGGAGGGGATGGACCAAAGACAATGACCAAGCCATTTGTCTCGTGCCATCCATCTCCAGCCTTCCACAAACAGAGGCCAGGGACACCCATTTCTACCCTCTGGCTAATACCACTCCATGGACCCAACCTCCATGATTATATCTAACTTCTCTTTAAACTCTGTTATAGTTCTAGCTTTCGCAGCCTCCTGCGGCAAGGAGTTCCACAGGTTGACTATTTGCTTTGTCAAGAAGAACTTTCTGTTATTAGTTTGAAGTCTGCAACCTGTTCTTTTCATTTGGTGTCATCTAGTCCTTCTATTATGGGAATTAATGAAGAACTTTTCTTTATGCACCCTCTCCACACCACTCATGCTTTTATAGACCTCTATCATATCCCCCCTCAGTCTCCTCTTTTCTAAACTGAAAAGTCCCAGTCTCTTTAGCCTCTCTTCATATGGGACCTGTTCCAAACCCCTGATCATTTTAGTTGCCCTTTTCTGAACCCTTTCCAAGGCCAAAATATCTTTTCTGGGGTGAGGAGATCACATCTGTACACAGTACTGAAGATATGGCGTACCATAGTTTTATACTTCCCCTCCTCTTTCTTCCCCTGGCTTCCCCCTTCCCGCTCCCTCCTCCCAGGTTTCCCCCTCCCCTCTCCCACCCTCTCTCTTCCCCTCTCCCACCTCCTTTTCCCAGTCTCCCCAGAGATTAATCCTCCCCGCCCCCCCAGTTTTGTTAAATAAAGAGTTTCTATTTTTGAACACGTGTCCTTTATTTTGTACATCAGGAAGGGGGGCTAGGGAGGGGTAAGTGGAAGGAGGTGAGGGAGGAATGGGGTACGAACCCCTGATGGGGAGGACTGGGGTGGCTCTGCGGGCTCATCGGGGTGAAAACTCTTTTTCAGCCCCCCGATTGACACCCCCGGATGGCAGCCTGTGGCAAGTGCAGCCGGGCTGATGGCCGAGTGCTGTGATGTGCCGAGTGTGGGCACTCAGGGCACTCCAAGCCAGGACTGCTTTGCTGTCCCTCATCGAGGTAGACAAGCAAGCGGGGAACCCTGAGAACTGTCTGTCCGGGGTGGGGGTCGGGTCCCTTTAAGCACAGCCCTCGGCTAGCCTGAGGCAGCAGCTCCATACTCTTAAGTCCTAACCTGATGCCCTGCCGGCACTGCTTCCGGCCAGCCTTAACTTCGGTTCAGGGTCCACTCTATGTGGACATGCTAGTTCGAATTAGCAAAATGCTAATTCGAACTAGTTTTTAGGTCTAGATGCACTAGTTCGAATTAGCTTAGTTCGAATTAACTAATTCGAATTAAGTTAGTTCGAATTAGTGCTGTAGTGTAGACATACCCCAATATATTAATGTTCAACAAATTATGATGATAACTCCACAAGGCATATATTGCGCAAAACATATAATCATATCACAGTGGTGAATATGAGGGTTTGAGATACAATGTCGTACACTGCATTAGACATTTAAAGAGATCAAGAGATATTATAAAATGTTACACAAGCAGTGTAATGTGCAAATTTAGAAAATATTAAATGTGGGATCTCCAATTTAGTTTAAAACCTTTTTCTTTAAATCTTGCCTCTGGTGATTTGTTTTTATAGTTGACTGAAGACAGCGAACATGTTATTAAACATCAGACAGAAGAAGTTGTAGATCAGAATTTCCAGGAAGGTAACTCAATAAAAATACTTGTTTTTGCTCTTGATTGATATTGTTTGAGGAAGATGCTCTTAATTGCCTGAACTGGAACCAATTATAGTTTTATTGGACCAGATTGATATATGTACACTCACACTGAATAATACCGTATTCAATGGGACTTCTTGTGGTGTACAGCAGTGGTTCTCAAACTGAGTGGGACCCGAGAATGGGCCCAAATCCCATTTTAATGGGGTTGTGAAAGCTAGTATTAGACATGAGCTGAAACTAAAACTTGAGCTCAATCTTTATCCAGGGCAGTGGTGCTCAGGCTCTGCCCTTCTCCCCTCACCAGAAGTAGTGTATCTTGGGTTCTGCTCCTACCACCCTCGGAGGTCATGTAGTAATTTTGTTGTGAGAAGTAGGTTGCAAGAAGCTGGAGAACCCCTAGAAGGTATTCACCATGAATAAAGAGATAACAATCTAGCCCTTTGTGATTACATACTTTTCTATATTTTCAGGGTTGTCAAACTAACAATGAGTGAAGGTGATTGCAAAATGTTGAGATTTTAACAAAATGTGAAATACATTGCAAACATTTTAGTCATAAGAGATACAACCTCACCTCCACCACTGACTTAAATGTAATTCAAAATTAAGACCAGGGTACATTTTTAAAAGTAGTATAGAATTTAAATAGTGGATACTACAAAATGGTATAAATTACTCATTTTTATTTCTTATTTATTTTTATTAATTCATCTCTGTGTCAAACTCTAGGTCAGATTATTAAAACTAATTATATTTTATATGAAATTATCCTTTTGTGTTCACCTACAACTTTTAAAATTCATCTTTATGATTAAACTTTTCTTTCTAAAGTTGAATTTGTTTAGAAAGTTTGATCCCAGTTTCCCTACTTCTTTGTTGATTGTAAAGATAAAAAGCATACATATTAACTGACAAATTAATGTCTAAAGCTAAATTTCAAAACATGAAACTATACATGTCTCCTCTTTGAGGAGTAGTGCCTTGTTAGGTTCTAAAAAAGGTTAGTTCTTCTTCGAGTGATGTCTCTGTGGGCACTCCACGGTTGGTGTCGGGTTTGTCCCAGTGCTGCAGATCAGAGTTTTGAACAGCACTCGTGAGCAGGAGTACGCATGCATGGTCAGCGTCTTGCAGTGTTCGTGCCCTTTCCCTCATGCACGTGGTCCAGCTCCTGCCAGTTCCTTTATTGCCTCCCTTGGTCGCAGACAGAGCAAGATCTTCTCCTCAACTGTTTAGTCACAAAAGAAAGTAAGAATTCTCTTAGGGTATGTCTACACTACCCCGCTAGTTCGAACTAGTGGGGTAATGTATGCATACCGAACTTGCTAATGAAGCCCGGGATTTGAATTTCCCAGGCTTCATTAGCATAAAGCCAGCGCCGCCATTTTTAAAAGCCGGCTAGTGCGAACCCCGTGCCGCGCGGCTACACGCGGCACGGGCTAGATAGTTCAAATTAGCTAGCCATTCCGAACTATCTGTACACCTCGTTCCACTCTGGGGCATGGATTTAATCGCAGCTCCCAGCTGAGACATATGTCTCTTTCTCCTCCCCTTTCCTTTAGTGGCTCGGTAACGCTTCTTCATTCCCCAGCCTTATTGGGGCATGCAATGTTTTGGGAGGAGCATAGGAGTGTCTATTCTTCCAGGCATTCATCTCCAAGACGTTCGTACCATGATCACCACAGATACTACCACAGTTACCCACTGTTTTGGACAACTGACCATCACCAACAACAGCCTTCTTATTCTAGACATTAGTCACCCTGTGGCTACAGATCCTCTCACCACAGCAATATACGATCCTTCTCCTCTGTCTGCCCCACCTCATCTCTCTTTTTCTCCACCACGCCTTTGTGAACCAGAAGAAGGTCAGTTATTGGAACCAGATGATCAACAGCCCGATACTTCTTCCACAAATCATTCCTCCTCCTCTCCAGATGAAGCCGTCATCCTGGGGGATATGTCACCTACGGATGATCTTAAACAGTTCCAAGAACTGTTCAAAAGGGCAGCCACTAGCCAGGAGGTCCTAACTGAAGTTCAGGAGAAGCAATATCACCTCCTTAAAAACCTCCAACCCTCTCAGCGATCCAAAACCGCATTACCAATAGATGAGGCCATTATGGAGTCTGCCGAGGAGATCTGGCAGACCTCAGCCTCTGCCAGGCCTACCGATAAGAGGGCAGACAAAAAATATTTTGTCCCAGATAAGGGTCTGGAGTTTTTATTTTCTCACCCTCAACCCAATTCTCTAGTCATGGATGCAGCCCAACACAGGTCAAAGACTCCGCAGTATAAGAATGCTGCAGCTGAAAAAGAAAGCAACCACATGGACCTTTCCATCAGGAAAATATATTCTTCCTCAACACTATTGTTGCGCATCGCCAGTTATGCCACTCTCCTGTTGAACTGTGACTTTGACAGTTACATCAAACTGAGAGAACTAATGGGAGATTTTCCAGATGCCATTCTGAAGTCAATAGTCAATACACATCTGTTAAGACCGGACTTCAGATCACACTGGACGTAGCAGACACAGTGGCTCGTTCCATTGCTACCATCATAGTCATGAAGAGATTCTTGTGGCTACAGACTGCTGGAGTCCCACGAGAACTTCAGACCAAAGTTCAACAAACAGAAACTGTTTGCCGAGAAGACTGACGAGGTCCTCCACTCAAGCAAAGACTCCAGAATCACTCTCCATATTCTTGGCATGTATATACCTCCATACTGCCGCAAGAGGTACACACTATACCAGAGATGCTATGACTTCTTGCACTCGAGATACCAGTAATGCCCATTTGATCAATCCTGGATGAGACAAAGACCTCAAAAGAGGCACACTCAAAACAACTTCATCTCTAACCAGCCATCCAGAAGGCAGCAAGTTTGATGGCCTGGTCAATGGCTCGCAAATCTTTCCTGTCACATACCCACTCAATCACATGGTTCCTATTTTCTACCACCATCTTAGACCTTTTTACCATCATTGGTCCACCATCATAGCCAGCCGGGAGGTTCTTGAGATCATTTCATCAGGCTACAACATTCCCACCATACCTCCAACCTCCCCTCTTTCCCTGTCCCTCTTCAGGGACCCTTCTCACGAGGACTTGCTACAACAGGAAGCCACTGACTCTTTGCCATCAGAGTGGTAGAAAGAGTACCAACCAAATTGGTAAAGTTGGCAAAAGCTTCTACTCCAACTACTTCCTCACCCAGAAAAAAAACGGAGGTTGGAGACCTATACTTGATCTTCAAAAGCTTCGAAAAAAGCGGTTCAAAATACTAACTCTTGCTACTATAATTCCAGCACTAGATCACAGAGATTGATTTGCAGCCCTCAACCTCCAAGATGCGTATTTCCACATTATCATCCATCCCACTCACAGAAGGTTTCTTTGTTTTACAGATGGAGGGGACCACTTCCAATATCGAGTTATGCCCTTTGGCCTCTCTTCAGTGCCCAGGGAGTTCTCCAAAACACTTGTGGTGGTAGCGGCACACCTACATCAACAGGGCATTATAATCTTCCCCTACCTTGACGACTGCCTTATAAAGGGTCCATCTGTGTCTGAAGCATCCCACATGATTCTCACGGCAAAACAGACATTCGAGTCCCTTCGTTTGATCATCAACGACTAGAACTCTACACTAGAGCCAACCCAGACCTTGGAATTCATAGGGGCTCATCTCGATTCCACCACAGCACAAGCTTACTTACCTGCGCAAAGGATCCAAGCTGTACAGGACCTAGTTTTCATACTTACTATGAGCCCTACAGTTCCAGTCCTCATGTGTTTGCAGCTCATGGGTCATATGGCGGCCATAATATATATGGTCCACCATGTACAATTGCACTTTTGGTGCCTGCAGCACTAGTTAGCATTGGTGTATGTTCCCACAAGATACCACATCCACAAGCAAGTCACTCCAACATCCACTGTAATAACTTCCCTCAAATAGTGGACTGAACCATACAACCTCCTTGCAGAAATCCCATTCCATCGACCTTAACTGTCCATTCATATCACCACGGATACCTCTCTTATCAGGTGGGGTGCCCATATGAACGACCTTTCCACTCAGGGCCAATTGGCACCATGGGAAACAACTCTCCATATCAACATGTTGAAACTCAGGGCTGTTTTCAATGTCTTCAAACATTTCAGAGCGCATATCTCCGGCACCACAGTCAGAATACTTACTGACAACATCGCTACGATATATTATATCAATCGCCAATGAGGAACCCAATCTTGCTTCCTTCCTCAGTCCACCTCTGGAATTAGTGTGTTTGCAACAAGATCACCCTGATCTCATCATACTTACCAGGAATCAGCAATACTTCTGCAGATGCCCTAAGCAGGCACTTTGTGCAGGATCACGAATGGGAACTCTGACAAGATGTTCTCCTAGATATCTTCTTCCTATGGGGTTTCCCTCAAATAGACCTCTTTGCCTCTTAAAAAAATGTGAAATGCCAATGATACTGTTCTAGGGCCAGAATTGGCAGATTCTCTAGGCGATGCTTTCTTCCTCAACTGGATAGGTCCACTTCTGTATGCATTTCTGCCCATCATGCTCATTCCCAGGGTCCTAGAAAAGATCAACAGGGACAGAGCCAAAGTGATTCTTATAATGCCCTCATGGGCTCGCCAACTATGATTTCCCTGTCTTTATCAGATGTCTCTTCTGCCACCATATCCCTCCCCAAACTTCCCGACCTACTGACCCAGAACCACGGGACCCTTCTTCACCCATGGCCTCACGTGCTCCACTTGACAGTATGGTTCTTCACTAGTTCTCTGACTCTGAGAACTTGTGCTCTTCACAATTCAAACAAGTCTTGATGCATAGTAGGAGGGAGGCCACATGGTCAACCTACCTTCATAAGTGGCGAAGGTTCGTCACCTAGTGCATGAACAAGCAGCTGACCCACAGACAGTGCCCCTACATAAAATCCTTGAATATATCCTATCCTTAAAGCACTCTGGGTTAGCTGTCACCTCCCTTAAAGTACATCTGGCGGTGATTACTGCCTTCCGACTCTTTGTAGATTGCACCTCTGTGTTCGCACACCCAACTACCAAGAGTTTCCTCAAGGGGTTGACAAACCTCAATCTTCCTCACAGGCCTTTACCACCTCCATGGAACCTAGATATAGTTCTGGACAGCCTCATTCAACCAGCCTTTGAGCCACTACTGACAGCACCGCTTCCAATGATCACAATGAAGGTGTTGTTTCTATTGGTCATTACTTCTGCCTGTAGGGTCAGTGGGCTGGCAGCCCTGATGGCAATACCACCATTCACAGTCTTTAACAAGTAGTGTCATCTTAAGTCCTCACCCAGCCTTCATCCCAAAGGTGTGTTCTGGATTTCATATCAATGAACTGATCGTTCTCCCATCTTTCTTTCCCAAGCCTCATACCTCCTCTCAAGAAGCATCATTGCATTCCCTGGATGTACATAGAGCACTAGCCTTTTACATCGAGAGGACTCGGGATTTCCATAAGTCCCAATGTTTACTAGTGTCTCTAGCAGACCATTCCAAAGGAGAACCACTTTCCTCTCAATGCATTTTTCACTTCATAGTTTCCTGTATCAACAACTGCTATGCCATCCAGAACAATCCACTTCCGACAACACTCAAGGCTCATTCTACCAGAGCCATAGTGACATCGACGGCATTCCTATGAGGAGTTCCTCTTCAGGACATCTGTTGTACAGCCACATGGTCTTCTAATGACACCTTTATGAAACGCTAGTCTATAGTACACCATTTAGCCACTGACTCCTCGGTGGCCTCAGCAGTGCTTTCCACAGCCATTAAATCATGACTTCGAGACCTGTTGTTCAGGTGCTCTCGAACACTGCTACAAAGTTACCAACAGTGGAGCACTCACGGAGGACATCACTCGAAGAAGAAGAGGAAGTTACTCACTTTGTGCAGTAACAACAGTTCTTTGAGATGTGTGTCCCTGTGGGTGCTCCACTATCCGCCCTCCTCCCCGCTTTGGAGTCTCTGTTTGTAATTGTCTTTGTTTCAGATACTCAGGTGGATGAGAGGAGGTGGTGGGAGCCGGATTGCATGCACAAGAGAAAGGGTGCGAACATCATGAGATGCTGACTGACATGTATGGCCCAGCTGACTACTGCTGTTCAAAACTCCAATCTGCGGTGCTGGGATGAGCCCAACACCAACAGTGGAGCACCCATGGGCATACACATCTTGAAGAACTGTCATTACTGCATGAGGTGAGTAACTTCCTCTTTTGACATCGGAGCCAGGAGATTAAATTATTTGAACCTTCTTTTTTGAATGGGCAGTGGGGGGGGGGGGGTTGAGAAGTAAGATACTGTTTCAGATAAGGGTAGTTTGAATGAATGATGTGTGTTTGTACATTCAGTATAAAACGATTAAACAGACTTCAAGTTGGGCTCAAGAGACCACATATTTTGCTTTTGTTCCTGTAATTATGCCTCAAACCAGCATGTGCAGACATGAATATGGAAGCTAATAATGAGGAGGTCGCTTTCTGACATTTTTTCTGTAAAACTTTAGAAGCCAGTTTGAAAATTTGATCCTAGACATCTGTGTTTTTCAAACACCCAGGATTAAAAAAAAAAAAATCCTACAAATTATACATGCTACTAGATTCTAGTTATATTTTGATGATTCTGTTTATATCTATAACACTACATGATGAATGAATATCTTTAATAAGGATACCATTCTATTCACTAGAAATAATTAATAGTAAATTAATGCACTTCAGAAGAATATATTTTAAAAATAGCAGTATCACAAGAAGGTGTATTAAAATTTTTTTGCTCGACTGTCTTTATACTAGATATTGCTGATATAGAAAAACAAAGGAGTTTAACTGAAGCATTACGAGGTAGGGTGAGAGAGAAACTGAAAACATACAAGGTAATTTATTTTTCCTGAACTTGTAATTTATTGTTTAAGTGAAACATGGAGCAATCTACATTTTGTTTGTGTGTGTGAAAGTGAAAGGCGGAAAGTTCAGTCAATTTAGAAAATTTTTCTTCTATCCCACACTGTTTGGAGCACTTCAGAAATTTAATCGAAAGATCTGTAAACGCTGTAGAAGTTCTGTAAAAGCTGTAAAAGATTTAAGTTCTTGACTTTCTGTGTGCTTTTCAGAACAATATTTGTGTTGATTGTTTCTGTAGAAAATACATATAATACGGATTGAAACTCTCTTAACTGGGACTTCCTGGTCTGGCAGTATCTGTGATCCAGCAACACCATGGATGTTCCAGGACCAGAGAGTCATGGTGGAGAGCTAGTGCCTGGGAGCACAGCAGGCTGGCAGGGCATTGACAGCCCTAAGCATGGGACTGCCCAGTATGGCAGTGGGAACTTGGAACGCAGAGGCAGTGGGGCTGTCCAGCACGATAGCAGGAGCTGGGGTCTGCAGCGAGAGCCCAGTGTGCAGAGACAGTGGGGCTGCCCAAAGTGGCAGCAAGAGCCCAGTGTGTAGAGACAGTGGAGCTGCCTGGTGCGGCAGCAGGAGTCCAGCGAGCAGAGGCAACCAGAGCCAGGCACAGCAGCAGGAGCCCAGCGAGCAGAGGCAGCAAGAGCCAGGCACAGCAGCAGGAGCCCGGCGAGTGGTGGCAGTAGTGCTGCCCAGCGTGGCAGCAGGAGCTCGGTGTATGGAGTGGTGGGGATGCCTAGCAGGAAAGTGAGGGCTGACAGGGCAGTGGGGACCAGTGAGAGGAGAGAATTGGCTGGAAGGCTGTTGTAGGGTCAGAACTGGAGGGGGCTGGTGGCAGGGAGGGCCAGAAATAACCTCCCCTAATCTGGCAAAATCTCTCAGCTGGGATGGGTCAAATCCTAACAGTGCTGGACCAGGGAGGTCCAACCTGTACTATATATCTTGTTTTAGGTTGTACAAGAAGAAAAGTCCGCAGACAAAAGCCTCTCTGATACTAAAATATACCAGAAAAACCTTGATGCGAGGACTGAGGTAATACATTTTACAAATACTGTATGTTTTACAGTATGTCTGTATGTGTCCGTTTGTATGTCCATTTGCTCAAGAATTCCTCCTAAATGGTAAGAGCTAGGACCACCAAATTTTATATGCCACTTCCTCTTCTCCTAACTTAAAGCAAGGTCAGAGTTTGGTTGTGCCAGGACAACTGGAATCTCTGGGAAAAGGACTGTTTTCAATAACTTGCAAAGAGAGGGGCTGCTGTTCAGAGGGATGCGATACTGTAAGTGGTAACTGGGGGCAGTGAGTCCACAGGGGTGAGCTATACTGCAGATTGTTCGCTGTGGGTGGCCCTATCAGCAAGGGAGTGGCCAGCAGGGCTGTGCTCTGCTATCTTGCCTGCCAGCACACCGGTAAGTAGCCCCCCTGCTCAAACTCTTTTCTCCCTTCCTGGCAGTGCTGGAGGGTGAGGGACGGGGGGAAGCTTCTGGCTGCCAGAGGTGGCTGGGGGAAACAGAAAATGTTCCTAGCAGCCAGTGGGGGCTGGGGAGAGGGAGAGGAAAAAGCCATGCTGGATGGGCCCCTCCTCATCTCTCCAACCTTCACTCTTGCCCCTTCCCATTCCCAGCCTCCTGTACTGCCCCCCCCATCCCCAAAGCCCTGACCTAACTCCTGTAAATCCCCCTCCTCCATTGCCAGCCTTCTGCCCTGAAGGACCTGGGCCATGCCGGGTAAGTCAGCTAGTAGTAAATAAAAGTAAATAAGTTAGCAATACACATTATATTCATTTCAGTGCAAAAAAATGGATGATTATGTTTCCAATAGTATCTTTTTGCATTTCACATTTTGTTACTAATTTGTGAGGTAATATAATGCTGTTTGTTGTTGAATCTATTATATATTTGAGAGTTTATGTATTGTCCGTGTCCCCTCTGTCTGTTTGTTCAAGAACTCTCCCTAAATGGTAAGAGCTAAGACCACCAAATTCTGTATGCTGCTTCCTCTTGTCCTAACTTAAAGCAAGGTAAGGGTTTGGTTGTGCCAGGAAAATGGGATGTGCCTGGAATGGGACTACTTCTCATAAAATCATACAGAAAAGAAACAATCACCAGGCAGGTGAAAAGAACTGGCTGGGCATGCTCCTCCTCCCCCCCCCCCCCCATTTGGAACTGATCCATTCTGGAGGCACCAACCCTCCCCTCCTCCCCCACCAGGGCCTTGTAGGGAGGATAGGTGGGGGCCGAAGCTTCCCATCCCAGTTTGCCTGGGAATATTGCTGCCTTTTCCCATTTGTCAGGGAGCAAGGGGAAAGTGTACAGTTTGCTGCATTCCTCACTTTGACTGGAGAGCACAGAGGGCAGATAAACTGGCTGTGCCCACTGGAGCTTCAGTGGCCATGGACAGGTGCTTGTTAGCTGGTCCCAAGCTATTGTGGTGAGAGAGGACTGTGGTAGCCCTCTCTCCCTCGGGCAGCCTGCATACTGAACCCCTCATTCCCAGCTCCACCCCAGAGCAATGATTTAAATGATGTACATTTTAGTTGTTTTTCCAAAATACAAATTTTCCCCCCTGGATCAGTGGCAGAGACAGGACTGCCTTACATTTTTGGGATCCCTGGTTGAAGCCAAAGCCAGAGCCCCACTGCCTGGGCCAAAGCCAGAGCCCCACTGCCTGGGCCAAAGCCAGAGGGTTCAGATTACAGGACCTTTGCATGGGATTGAAGAACTTGGGCTTTGGTATTGGTCCCCCTGACTGGGGCAGTGAGATTCAGGTGGGTTTATTCTTTGGTTCCCCATTTTAGGATTGTGTAGTAATTTTCATTGTCAGAAGGAAGTCATGTTGCAATAAAATTTCAGAACTCCTGGACTACAAGATTATGATGGTCCCTTGTGACCTTAAAATCTATGACTCTCTAATACATAGGTTGTAAATTTTAAACTTTGTTAAATTAAACAATTTCTGTCAAAGACAGTAAAATTATGAGGGCCAAATATTGCAACCTTTATCTGTGGGAGAAGACATTACTATAAAGGTAATTTGTTTGATTTCCATTATAATTTTGGAATTTTGTCAAACGTGATTATATTTTCATTTTTTAAAACAATTTTGAAGTAAAAATGTAACTATTTTCTTTTAATTTTCAAACATTTCATTTAAAAATAATGGGAAAATTGCCACTTCCTTTCTGCAGCCATTACTTATGTGGCAATAAGTAATTTAAATCAGTATAATGTTCAAAAATAACATTGTAGGTGGTAAAACTTAAAAAAATAACAAATAGTCTGGTAGCACTTTAAAGACTAACAAAAGATGTAGATGGTATCATGAGCTTTCGTGGGCACAGCCCACTTCTTCAGATGACCGGAATGATGGATATCTAGAACCAAAATAAATGAGGGAAGAAAGAGGGGGAGAGGGGAAGGAAAAAAATAGGAGGGGGGGACAGAAAGAAGCAGAGGATAGATAAGTATCAAAGAGAAAGTCGAGTATTTATGTAACTGGAAAAACTGGAAAACAACAGATAGTCTGTTAGCACCTAAAGATTAGATAGTTAAAAGAGGCAGATAAGAACCATTTGTTAGCAATTAGAGAGGAAGAAAATTAAAATCAGATTCTAAACAGACATACAAAACCATTGGCACTTCCATTGTTTGGTTTGTTGATAATGTCCCAGCCATCCAGTATCTCGACTTAAACCATTAGCATGAGAATTAAACTTGTGAATGAATTGTAGTTCCAATCCTTCTCTGTGTATTTGGCTTGTGGAGTTGGTCTGTAACAAAACAGCAACTTGGAGAGCCCTTAATGTGTGTCCAAGTAAGTTAAAGTGTTCACCAACCGGTTTCTGTATGCTCACTTTATGGATATCTGATTTGTGTCCATTGAACTAGTAACATTAGTTCTTCTTGAACAGTATCTCTATGGATGCACCACTGTAGGTGTGTTTGTATCCCTGTGATACTGATCAGAGAACTTTGATACCAGTGTTTCTTCAGCCTATGCATGTGCAGCCTTCCATCATGCTTGACCACTGAGACTAACTAATACTTCAGTGGGGAGCCCTCCTCTGTGCCTTCTCAACTCCATGGCTAAAGACAGGCTTTCGCTGTCCATTAGCAGATCATTAACTTTTTTACAATTAGTATCATGAGCTTCTTCAGATCTTGTGTGGAGAAAAAGAAGGTGGACCCTCAGAATAAGAAGGGAGAGGCAAAACATTACCTGTCAGTTAGAGTTCTGGTGCTAATGAGGCTAATTGGGTGGGCTGGAAGTGTCCAAAACTTAGCTTTTGATGTCAATAGTGTATTGAATAAAGAAAGCTGGTGTTATAATATGTTAACCAGTTCAAGTCTTTGTTCAAACCAAAATAGCCCTTAGAGTTGACAGAACGGGCTTGGTGGTGTGGACTCATTGTTTAGAAAATTGACCCAATGCAGTTACGTTTGATCTAAATTCTTAGGCTATGTCCAGACTGCCTCCTCTTGTGTAAAAAATATGCAAATGAGGCAAAGAGTGGAATATCGTCGTGCCTCATTTGCATTATTAATGAGGCTCCGTTTTTGTGCAAGAGGCTTTTGCGCAAAATGGAGCTGTCTACACGGCTCCTTTTTGTGCAAACCCCCCCTCTGGTGCAAGAGCCATTCTTCCTCTTTTTTTCAGAAAGAACGGCTCTTGTGCAAGAGTGGGGGTTTTGCACACAGTGGAGCCACATAGACAGCTCCTTTTTGCTCAAAAGCTTCTTGCGCAAAAATGGAACCTCATTAATTATGCAAATGAGGCATGGCGATATTCCATGCTTTGCCTCATTTGCATATTTTTTGCTCAAGAGGGAGCAGTGTAGACATAGCCCCAGTGTAGTCCAGGCGTGAGGAGGGTTTGCCTGTGGCAGAGTCTAAAGTATGTGTGTGGGATGCTGCTATAAAAGTTCTTCAATCAGTAAAGCAGAGACATAGATATACCTTAAGTGGAGCACACTTAGGGTATGTCTACACTGCAAAGCTATTTTGATATCCCAAAATAGCTATTCCGTGTCTATTGAAGCAGCCCATTATTTCAAAATAGATTTCAAAGTAACGGGTGGCTTATTCCGACACTCCAATAACCCTCATTCCAAGAGGGTTAAATGGCATTTCGGAATAGTGAGTTATTTCTAAATTTGCCACTGTTTAGACAGCGCCAAATTACAAAATAAGCTATTTTGAAATACACTCATAATAAGCTACGCAATTTGTGTAACACAAATTGTGTAGCTTATTTCGAGCGAAGGGTGCTGGGCAAACACACCCATAGGAATACACATTATTACTGCCCATGTTGAGTAACTTTTTCTTGTGTCCATCTCCAATAAAAGTTACTGAAAGTCAAAACAATTCTAGGCTCCTAAATTTGAAATATTTTTTTCTGGCTCCATACAAAATTTTTACATATTTACGCAATAATAATGATTATGGAAGACTCATGTTTTTGCTTCTGATTTGTTTGTTTATTTTTCATCCTTAGATAGAAATCTTATCAGAGGAAGGCTATAGATTTTTTATCATGACTGGTGAAGAAGACTCCAAATTAAAAGATTTGGACAAAAATATAGACCAGGTATAGTATTCTTCATGAAAGTGAAATGAATTCCTTAAAGAATATCTCATGGTTAGCCACTTCTTCTGCTGTATTCTTAATTTAACTAATGTCACTCTCCTTCAAAGATCTATCAACTATTGAAAAGCACCCATCACTGTACTACCGTATTTTAGCGTATATATACTGCACCCGAATATACCCTGCACCTGAATATATCCCGTGGTTTTTGCTATTTGAGTAAAAAAAACCTGTATACCCCGCGCACAAGTATAGCCCCCATGAGAGACTCTGTAGGTAAAAGTAGTACAAAGCACCTGTAATCACCTGTTAATGAGCCGCAGCTGATGATGGTAATGCAGAATACCTGCAATCAACTGTTTATGAGACGCAGCTGATAATGCCAAGAAGTATGGGGTATATAATCCCTTTGAACAACACCGCTTTTCCATACATTTGTTCCTTCATTGGTTTAAACTTGTATTTTAGACTTTTAAGCTTTAAAGCTTTATACTTTTTAAACTTTTCAAACTTTTTAAAGTAATGAATTTTAATGTATTTTAATGAATTTTAACATAATTGTCTCTATTATTAAATTAAAATATGCTGTTTTCCTTAAGGAAGAGTCAGTATTGTCTTCCTTTCAGTAAAAAAAACCCTGTATACCCTGCACATGAGTATAGCCCGGGGGGGGGGGAGGGATATGCGAGGCTTGTGAAAACAAATATAACCTGTGGGTTATATTCGCTAAAATACGGTACTTTGTCCGATTTTGCTTTCCACGGGTAACTTCTGTGTGTTCTTTCATGTTTCCCTAAAAAACTTCCACTCCTATGAATCTCCTCAAAACTTACTTCAGTTAGCTAACTATTAATCATTGATCATGCTGAGGTGTTCCTGTTGCCAGTCTTTTTCACAAGCACAAAAAAGGTTATTTATATAAAAGAAAAAAGTTTACTTCCTAACTCAAATATTTGCTATCTGTAATTTATGTCCAAGAAATAAAACACAATCAAAGTGCCCTTCCAAGAACTGTGTCCCCTCTTGTTTTGTTTCATTAATTCTACTAAAATGTTGATCATGTCTTATTCTTCAACACTTGGTTATAAACTTACCAAGGCAGGAACTTTACTTTTTGTATAAAGTGTAGTGCACATCACTGGCACTATTACTATTAATAAATAATAACATTTGGATTATATAAACAATTATGAATCATATGATTATAAATAATATGGATTTTTAAAGTTGCATCATAGCAAACTATTAGTAAAGCAGAACAAAATAATAGTAAGACTAATCTATCAATAGTTTACTTTTTTCTACAACTAGAGGTCAATATCTATTGGGTGTGTGTAGTTTGAAATAGACAGTGGCCCCAGTTCTTCTTTGAGTGGCCCCCATGGGTGCTCCACTGCTGGTGTCAGACTTGTCCAGGTGCCGCAGATCGGAGACTTGCCATAGCCATGCTCGGCTGGACTGCGCGTGCGCGATCAGCGTCTCGTGTTGTTTGGCCTTTAGTCTGTCATGCGCGGTCCAGCCCCTGTCCAGTTCCTCTCAACCACCCTCGGTCGTGAACGGAGCTCCCTCTTCTCACAGTGTTCCTCAAAAGTATCTGTAAATAGTCAGTAAGTTAATAGTAGTTATTATTTTAGTCTGTTCTCATTATACTTCGTGTTCTAGTTTAAAAACAAACAAACAAAAAAACAGTTAAGTAGCTTAGCTGTTGCAGCCTAACTGCCTCAGAAACAAAACAAAACAAAAATAAATAATAGAAAGAAGACGAGCGAAGGTTTAACCACCTCTGCTAGAAAGGTTTTAAAAAGTGTAGCGTTTGCCGCGAAGCCATGCCGGCTTCAGATGGACATGCGGCATGTATTAGGTGCTTGGGTGAGGCACATATGCCACAAAAATGCACCCACTGTTGTAAACTGACTGCCAGAGCTCGAAGAGATCGAGAAATGCACCTTAAAATGATTATGTTTGACAGGGCGCTTCAACCTTCGGGCGTCCCTGCTTCTGTTACCGCACAAAAACGCAGGGCGTCTTCTCCCAGGAACGCCGTTTCAAAGAAAATAAGTATGTCCCCAATTCGGTCCCTACCAGCTGCTCCAATCAGTAGAGTGAGCTTGGGGGATAGACCTGGCACGTCTGGGACAGTCAGCTCTGGGTCTCGGCAGATGCTGGGCGTTAATCCCAGAAAACTGTCACTCCCGGCACCGAAGGCATGATCAGAGTTGGCACCGTCGGCATCAGAAAAGCCGCTAAAAACAACCGTGCCAGTGGCACCGACATTCTCAGCACCGGTCTCGACAACATCCCTGCCTGCATCGACGCTCTCGGCACCAATAATGATGCTAACACAGGCACCACCTACTACA
The DNA here is from genome assembly GCF_049634645.1 of Pelodiscus sinensis. NCBI lineage: Eukaryota > Metazoa > Chordata > Testudines > Trionychidae > Pelodiscus > Pelodiscus sinensis. The sequence goes on from NC_134718.1 coordinate 43,339,255, forward strand.
TAGGCACCCAGGGCTTCGCCGGCACCTGTGGAATTGGAATCAGCACTGCACTCCCCGGCACGAATGAGAGACAATACCACCTTGGCACCGAGAAAGGCCACCGCAAACATGCAGCTCTGTCTCCTTCCCCGGCTTTCTCCCCGGAACTGTCTCCCTCCCCACTACCATGCCAGTCTCCAACACCCATCAGATGAGAGCATAGAGATCACGTGTGTTCCCCTTGGCACAGCCCACCATCTCCATACCATTGACCTCGCTACAGGGTCACCAGCTAGCTACAGTGGAAAAAGACTATCTATGTTGCCCTCCCCCTCATCGAGGTGTACACCACATCACCCACGATTGCCAATACGAACACCGCGGCGTGACTATTATATACAACATAGAGTGACAGTATTATCCTCCCGGCGCTCGTCACCTATGCACTCAGAACATTAGTATGGGCACTACCATAAATCCTATTACTATCTGCCTTATCATGAACGTGTGTCACATTCCTACAGGAGGTCTTCTTGCTGTTGTTGATCACCCAGTGTCTGATCTTTACCTCCCAAACCGCAATGACACTCACCTCCACCACTTCCAAAAAGTCCAACGATCCAACCAGAGCAATCGGAACCCGAAGAAGGGCAATTGTCCGAACCGGAAGATCCTCAGTTGGATACATTGCCGTGTGTCACATTCCTACAGGAGGTCTTCTTGCTGTTGTCGATCACCCAGTGTCTGATCTTTACCTCCCAAACCGCAACGATACTCACCTCCACCACTTCCAAAAAGTCCAACAATCCAACCAGAGCAATCGGAACCCGAAGAAGGGCAATTGTCCGAACTGGAAGATCCTTAGCCAGATACATTGCCGACGGACCACTCATCGTCTTCACCAGATGAGGCGGTAATTCTGGGCGATATCTCTCCACCAGACGACCTGAAACAATTTCATGATCTCTTTAAATATGTTGCAGGGAATCAAGAGGTGCAGTTAGGACAGATTCAAACAAAACATTGTCTACTGAAAAATGTATACCTCAGCATAGGGGTAGGATTGCGTTTCCCATCGATGAGGCGATCATGGAGCCTGCAGAGGAAATCTGGCAAACTCCAACATCCACCCCACCAACGAGTAAAAAGGCGGATAAAAAGTACTTTGTTCCCTCAAAAGGACTGGAACACCTGCAAGCTAATTCACTGTTTAATCACCCCCAACCTAATTCGCTGGTGGTTGACGCGGCCCAAAGCACCGCAATGTAAGAACAACCTCCCTGACAAAGATAACAAAAAATTAGACATCTTCAGGAGAAAAGTCTACTTGTCATCCACGTTGTTGCTGAGTATTGCAAATTATTCCACCCTTCTTTCCAACCATAAATTCGAAGTTGGTGGAACTCATGCAACACCTTCCAGAGGCGAAAAGACCACTGTTGAAATCAGTGGTACAGGAGGGATATGCTTCATGCAGAGCTGCACTCCAGATCGCCTTGGATGTAGCAGATACGGCTGCGCATGCCACTGCTACAGGGATTGCCCTGAGGAGATGTTCATGACTCTTGTCAGTGGGAGTTCCTAAAGAGCTCCAAAGTAAAGTTGAAGACCTTCCGTTCAACAAACAGAAACTTTTCGCCATCAAGACAGACAAAGTCCTTCATTCAGGAAAGGACTCTCGTACCACTCATTGCATGCTGGGGGTGTATATGCCCCCCTACAGGAGTAAATGGTATTATACCTACCAATGAAGGTACGATTATACATACCACAGACAACAACACCGCACTCTTGAACACCCACGCTTCAGACAACAACCACAACGGAAGCAACCCTGCTCCACTCACTGCACCAACCAGCCTTCTGCGAAGCAGCAAATTTGACTGCTTCGTCAAGGATGCGCACAAATCTCTCATTGTCAGCACAGAGTGCAACGCGCCCCTCCTCTTTCACCATCAACTAAGACCATATTACCATCAGTGGGCCAGCATCACCTCGGACAGATGTGTCTTAGAAATCGTAGCATCCGGTCTCACCATTCCATTCATCTCCATTCCCTCAAATACCCCACCACCCTGTCCCTCTTCAGGGACCCCTCTGACGAGGACCTATTGAAGCAAGAGGTCCATTGTCTGCTCAACATTGGAGCAATAGAGAGAGTACCCAACAAGTTCTGAGGAAAAGGGTTTTATTCTCATTCTTTCCTCACTGCCAAAAAGACTGGGGGATGGAGACCCATTCTGGATCTACGAAAGCTAAATCAATACTTTCGGAAACAACATTTCAAGATGGTGACCCTATCCACTATTATACCATCGCTGAACAACGGAGATTCGTTCGCAGTCCTCAATTTACAGGATGCTTATTTACACATTGCAATACATGTGTACACAGACGATTTTTTCGATTTGCAGTAGGAGATGAGCACTTCCAGTACAAGGTGCTTCCTTTCAGCCTTGCATCTGCTCCCAGGGTGTTTTCCAAAACCCTAGCAGTAGTTGCAGCCCACCTTTGCAGAACAGGTGTTACAATTTTTCCCTATCTAGACGATTCTCTCTACAGAGGCGACCTCTGAGGAGGCACATGCTAAATGGTGGTGATAACGCACCAGACATTTGAGTCCCTCAGACTCATTATAAACTACAAAAATCATTACTAGAACCAGCTCAAATTTTGAATTTCATAGACGCGCGATTCGATCTCAGCACGCGCATACTTACCCGTCGAACGATTTCACACAATCCAGGACCTAATAAACACCTTGATGCATTAGTCAACACTTCCCGTACGTATTTGCCTACAATTAATGGGTCACATGGCAGCTACCACTGTCTTGGTTCAACACGCAAGATTACATTTCTGCTGTCTCCAACATTGGCTGGCTTCTGTTTACATTCCTGCGAAGCACACCGTTCACAAGCTGGTAGCTCTATCACAACATGTTCGAAAGTCCCTTCTGTGGTGGACCGAGCCAAAAAATCTCATGGCGGTATCCCTTTCCACCGTCCTCAACCATCGAAACAGATAACCATGGACACCTCCCTCACTGGTTGGGGTGCCCACATGGGCGAGTTAACAGTTCAGGACCACTGGTCTGAAGCAGAAATGTTGCTCCACATCACCACACTCAAGCTCAGAGCAGTGCTTCACGCCTGCAGACATTTCAAGTCCCACATAATGGCTACAACAACCAGGGTGCTCATGGATAACATTGCAACAATGTATTATGTCAACAGGCAAGGGTGGGCTCGGTTTCGATCCCTCTGTGTGGAGGCGGTTTGCTTGTGGAACTGGTGTATCCACAACAACATTGTCCTCATAGTGTGGTACTTACCTGGTGCCAACAATGCCATTGTGGAGTCTCTCAGCAGATTTTTCCCTCATGACCACGACTGGGAAATCTGGACTGACATTCTTCACCATATTTTCTGTTGTTGGGGGGGTTTCCTTTGATAGACCTATTCGCTACTCATATCAATGCGAAGTGCCCAAATAATTGCTCCAGAGTGGGAATCAGCCGCCACTCCTTGGGAGATGCCCTTCTCCTTCATTGGAGAATGTCTTTACTCTACACTTTTCCACCGGTTGTCCTTGTACCCAGGGTCCTAGAAAAAATCAACATGGATGCAGCCCGGATGATTCTGATAGCCCCCACTTGGGCTTAGCAACCTTGGTACCTGATACTTCACCAAATGTCCACGTGAACACCATACTGTCTTCCCCCCCTACTCACTCAACAGAATGGCTCTTTGCTTCATCTGAGACCCAAAATCCTACACCTGACCACTTGGATACTAGTTGGTTCCGGGCATCCGAAAACCTCTGTTCCGAGCAAGCTAAACACGTATTAATGCACAGCAGGAAGGACTCCATGCGAGCAACTTACTTAACTAAGTGGACTAGATTTCAAGCATGGTGTAACAACGATATAAACACACACACTTCACCTTTATAGCATATACTTGATTATATCCTACATCGGCAACGAGCAGGGCTCTTGATAGCCTCCTTGTGGATACATCTAGCAACAATCAATGAGTTCCACCACACCATGGAAGATGGGTCATTATTCTCCCACCCCATCACCAAAAGGTTTTTGAAGGGGCTCACAAATCTTAACCCACCACGAAGTCCCCCACCGCCCTTGTGGAATCTCAAGTCGTGCTGGACACCTTAACACGTCCCCCGTTTGAACCAATGGCTACGACGTCACTACACTTACTCACAATCAAGTTCCTTTTTCTACTAGCCATAATATCGGCACGCAGAGTGAGCGAGCTGGCAGCCCTCATATCATTTCCACAATAGACGATATTCACTAAGGACTCAGTAATGTTGAGATCTCATCCAGCGTTTATTCCTAATAAACAGAATTTTATTTACAGAATCTGTACAGAATTTCACATCAACGAGCCCATCGTCCTTCCCTCCTTCTGTCCCAAACTGTATACTTCCTCACTTGAAGCAATTCTCCATACGCTGGACGTACGCAGAGCCCTTGCTTTCTACATTGACAGGACACGGGAGTTTCGCAAGACAGACTGTCTTATAATATCGCTAGCTGTCCACTCCAAGGGCCAGGCATTATCCTCCCAGCGCATTGCGAAGCTAATAGTTTCATGTTTTACTACCTGTTACTCCATCTCCAATAAGAAAGTTCCATCTCAACCTAAAGCTCATTTGACAAGAGCAGTGGCTATGTCTACAGCCTTTATAAGAGGAGTCCCATTCCATGATATTTGCCGAGCAGTGACATTGTCCTCCGATGTCACCTTCATGGGACATTACGTGATCATACATCAATTTGCCTCAGACTCCTCAGTGGCTACAGCAGTACTCCCACTCTACCAGAAACCTTGATTCCGGAGCTCACCTTCTGGACTGGAGTACTGCTCTGAAGTCACCAGCAGTGGAGGACCCACGGGGACCACTCGAAGAAGAAGAAGTTACTCATCTTTGTGCAGTAACGATGGTTCTTCAAGATGTGGTCCCGTGGGTACTCCACGACCCTCCCCACTCCAGAATCTTGGTTCTCTTTTTCTCGTTACAGACAACTGGATGCCGATCGCGCATGTGTGGTCCGGCCGAGCACGGCTATGGCAAGTCTCTGATCTGCGGTGCCGGGATGAGCCTGACACCAGCAGTGGAGCACCCATGGGGACACATCTCAAAGAACCATCGTTCCTACACGAAGGTGAGTAACTTCTTCTTCTGCAAGGACTTTTTGGGTACGTCTAAACTACATGGCTCCGTCGACGGAGCCATGTAGATTTGTTGTTTTGGCAAAGGTAAATGAAGCCGCGATTTAAATGATCGTGGCTTCATTTACATTTACATGGCTGCCACGCTGAGCTGACAAACAGCTGATCAGCTGTTTGTCCACTAAGCGCGCTAGTCTGGACGCTCCCCTGCCGACATCAAAGCCCTTTGTCGGCAGCTCCGGTAAACCTCGTCCCACGAGGAATAACGGGGCTGCCGACAAAGGGCTTTGATGTCGGCAGGGGAGTGTCCAGACTAGCGCACTGAGCGGACAAACAGCTGATCAGCTGTTTGTCAGCTCAGCGCGGCAGCCATGTAAATGTAAATGAAGCCGCGATCATTTAAATCGCGGCTTCATTTACCTTTGCCTATGTGTCTAATCTACGTGCCTCTGACGACAGAGGCATGTAGTCTAGACACAACCTTTATGTTGTCACAGTGCTGGTGAAGCTTCCACTGTTGGAAACTCATCAAGCTGCTGTATTTGGGTCCCAAAATGCTGGACCCATGTGTTTTTAATACCCTTGGGTCTAAGTGGACTTCAGTGCTGTCTTTCTTTAGCCTTTTTGGCACACTTATGGAAAGAGACTTTATTATGCCATCATGCAAATGGGACCTATTGGTCTAGCTGCATTAGGCCTCCAAGACCAATGCTGACTTCTCCAAGACATTAGTTGCTTAAACAGAACTCCAACTTGTAGGTACTCTGGCAGGGCTGGACTAAGGGATGGGCTAGCTGGGCAGCTGACCACAGCGCCAACCTGCAAGGGGTGCCCGGCTCCCGGCGGGCTGCAACGCCTGCCCAGAGCAGGCGCCGTGTTAATCCCCACAGCACCGACCAGCAGCACCATTCCCCCCGTGGCCACAGGGCCCTGCAGGGTCAGGCACAGCCTGCCCCGGGCAGCCCCGGGCTGCGCGCCATCGGCGGTGGCCGGGCTGACTGGGCAGCACATGTGCCATGCGTCCACCCATGTGCCCTGGGGGCGGGCCCGTGCATGCGCTGTGCATCCAAAGGCGGGGCCACACATTCCGGGGGTGGGCCTGCACATGTGCCTTGGGCCCGGAGGCAGGGCTGTGCGCTTTGGGGGCAGCGCAGCGTGCCTGAGACCCGGGGCTCCAAAATGGCTCGGGCCGGCCCTGTACTCTGGTATATTTACCTCTCCATGGATGTGTGATAGTTGAAGCACATATGAAACTTTGCAAAGCCTGTGTGTTAACGCAATTGCTCTTTAGTTTAGATAGTACAAGAAATTGAGATATCATGCAAAAAAAGCAAACATGATTCTGGGATGCATTAACAGGAGTGTTATGAGCAAGACATGAGAAGTCATTCTTCTGCTCTACTCTGCACTGATTAGGCCTCAGTTGGAGTATTGTGTTAAGTTCTGGGCACCACATTTCAAGAAAGATGCGGAGAAATTGGAGAAGATCCAGAGAAGAGCAACAAGAATGATTAAAGGTCTAGAGAACATGACCTATGAGGGAAGACTGAAAGAACTGGGCTTGTTTTGTTTAGAAAAGAGAAGACTGAGAGGGGACATGATAGCGATTTTCAAGTACCTAAAAGAGTGTTACAAGTTCTTCTTGGCCTCTGATGGTAGGACAAGAAGCAATGGGTTTAAACTGCAGCGAGGAAGGATTAGGTTGGATATTTGGAAAAAATTCCTAATTGTCAAGGTAATTTAACTCTGGATTAGATTGCCTAAGGAGGTTGTGGAATCTCTCTCTCTGGAGATAGAGCAGGTTAGATAGACATCTATCAGGGAGGGTCTAGATGGCGCTTGGTTCTACCGTGTTGGCAGGGGGCTGGACTTAATGACCTCTCGAGGTCCCTTCCAGTTCTAGTGTTCTATGATTCTATGATTCAATTTCTTGACTACTTTTTAGAATTCTTTGGCGGTCAGGTCAGGGTTTTTTAATGAGTTTGCTAGTTTAGGATCCTTCCTCTCCTCCTTCCCTCTTGCACGTGGCTTCTCTTTTGGAACATGGAGTCCCTGTTATTTCTGCAGCTTGCTTCTGATCTTTTTTTCCTCTCTCTTCAAAATGGCAAGTGAGAGAGTTTTATAACGTCCTTTGTAGCACACTTATTAATCTTGTCAAGTATACAGTCTCCCACCTGTGATCCATTGCTTAATTATTTCCTTCACTCCTGATGCCAAGCTCAAACTTGAATAACTGATTTAGACAGGGTGGTAGCCCACTTAATCCAGCGGCTTTCCATGTATATAAAGTACCTTCAATGTTTAAAGACCCTCCATTGTCGGATTTGTTTTACCACCTCTTGAAATTTCAGTCTGGCATGGTCATACAAAGATAGCAGAGAAAGTACATCAGTCCCACATTCAAAGTGCAGTCTAACACACATACGTGTAAAAAGATACCAACATAAAACAGAATTCATAATCTGTACATAGATTTCCCAAACTGGCACTTGTAGATAAATTTAGACACAAAAGTATTGAATTTTGACTGTGAATTACTTAGAACATAGAATGTGTTTCATAAATGTTTGTAAGGGCCCTAATGCACAGTAGATGCTACTGTAATTAAATAATAAATGTTATTGTTTGTTTTTCAGAATGGTCATATATTAGTTTAAATCAGTTTCCTTCTGAAATATAAAAAATGTCACAAAATAGTGACATATGTAAGCTTTCAAGTCTACATTTTATTAAGGTTTATTTAGAATATGGAGGCTCATTTTCTCTTAGTCAGAGAACCAGCTTTTTATTAACTTTCTGTGCAAACTATTTTGTTCTTCTGGAGAGAAGAAAAAAGATTCTGGACAATAGGTTACTCAGTTATGTTATGTCACTCAAAAGTTCATGGATTTTCTATAATGAAAGGTAAATTATTGATCACATTATAGAAATCATATAGGTAGGCAAGGAAAACAAAACAGAAAATTTGCTTTTCCTGAGGTTAACTATGTATCCAGTTAGATATATTTATCTAGCAATTCTTTAATGCTAATGTGTATGTTTATAATATCTATCAAATCATTCTGTTAGTTTGTGTGCCTATAGAAATGATTTTCTTGATTAACAGCAAAAATTAATGCATGACAGTCATCAAAACCTTGATGTTTTAAATGATGAAAGTAGTCCTCTGCTTGGCAATGTGGAACAAGTTTTATTGCCAGATGTGCTTGAAGTGAAATCTGCTGAGTATGAATGCAGTGAACTGCAGATTAACAAGCAATGGGAACATCTTTTTGTGCCAAGCAGTTCTCCAGGTATTGTTCCTTTCAAATAAATTATTAAGTGTATGATGGATGGCATTAGCACTGGTAGCAGTATGGCATGTGCAATTCCCACGATGAATTAAATAAAGATAAAGAATAATGTAAATTTTCAGAGCCAATATTTTACCCAGTCTGCAGATATAAATACAGGCAAATCTGTATCAGTGCTTTCGTCTAGGAGCTCTGGCTTATGAGCTAAGTTCAATTTTACAAAAAGCATAAATTGCATAACAAAAATACATAATTCTTTCATGAATGGTCCAAATAAAGGAGAATATGTGATTCAGATCCATCTATGGTTTTATCTCCCAGGTAATGTTATTTAATCATCTGAACCACCTGCCACTAACCATGTTTCTTTTTATCTACGTTAACTCTTAACAACTCATCTATTGCTTTAACTGCAGCTTCAGTGCATCTCTCATGGCTGGACAGAAATTGCCATGATAGCAGTTGATAGAATGGACTAGAAGAAGCTGGGAAAAATTTTAGGAAACTGTAGTAATCCCCTAAACCGAAGTGTGATCTTGCCAGGAAAAAAAATTATTTATACAGTACCAAATGTGTGCTAGGTATTTCAACGTCGAGTAAGAGTAAAAAAAGTTCTTAAAATGTTGCAATCTATACAATACTAATGTGAATTACTAAACTCTATTAATCTAAACTACATATATAAAAATTTATTTATTTATTTATGTACTAATGAGGTAAATGTTTTAACATGGAAGGTTTTTATTATTCCTCACCCCCCAAAATGGGAAAATGTAGTGAAATCTTTATTTGATTTTTTTTAAAAAAATTATTGTAATTATAGAGTACAATAAAATTAAAGAGCCTAGTCTTGCTCCCTATCAAGTTAATAACAAAACTTCCATTAACTGTAGAGGGAGAAGACATACTGATATGTGCAAGATTGGACGGAATCTAAGAATAATATGGAGAGTCAGATAATAGAGGTGTCTTTTAATAAATCATCAAATCTCAGTGGGGGCCTAAAAAACCAATTCATTTTTACATGTTGGAGGAGAGTGGCCTTGGAGATAGTGAGGAATTGTGAGGTGTAGCCCAGTCATGAATTAGAGTTATGGACATCTTGCTGCTGGTCTAGCAAGGGAAATAGAGTACAGAGAAAGTCAGAGAATTGTAAAGTAAGCGACTGAATGCTGTAAATGTTCCCACCTGGATCAGCTGTAACAGGTTTCTAGTTGTTCCGATTCTAGTTTCCAGTCTTGAGAGCCGTTGGTTGCTACATGTTTGTATTTTTATGTTCCATTTAGAGGACTGGGAGGGGATGTCAAGAGATAATTGAAATACATTAGATGTTCAAAACCAAATCCTTATATTTTAGGTCATGTTTAGGTTAGAGGGCTACCTTGATTCTTGAAAGATTGTCCTGTATTTGGGCCACCTCCTCTTCCAAAAGCATCCAAGCATCTACTCATAATACTGCCAGTGACTCATGATCCAAAGTCTATCGGTGTCTGTAGAAAAACTTTCACTGATTTCAGTAGACTTTGGTTCAGAAACTTTGTGGCCTTGTGCTAGTCACTAAATGTATCTGTGCCTCAATTTCCTCGTCTGTAAAATAAGAATAATTCCTTTGTGTAGCTTTTCTTTGCTCAGATGAAATGCCTATATAAATGCAAAGTGTTGTAGTAATAGTAATTTACAGATGTTATTCAGCCCCGGCAACAAAAGTAGCACATCCTTTCACACCGCATTGCCAAATATTTTTTCATCTTCACGTGGAGGAGTCACTCCTCCAGTATAGTCAGTCTGTATGCCAACTGAGTCTTTGGTAGCTTTCTTTTCTAGCAGGAAAAATGCTGACTGAATTGGGAACTGTCTCAATATATCAGAATTATTTATATTACTTATATTCTTGTGTTAGAAATGGTTATGGAGTGGTAATAGATACAGTAGCAGCAAGAACAAAATCTTTGATCACTCTTTGGCTTTATACTTTCAAGTCTCAATATTAGACAAGTACAAATATCTTTGTTTTTAACTTTTGGTTTTACATTTTATTTGCCTAAATTTTAATTGAAAATGTACATACAATAATTGTTGTTCTCAAGTGGTTCACAGCTTTAAACTACCAAAAGGCATGATGCCACGCATATTAGAAGATGAAGGATTGTACATTCCAAGAAAACCAGAAATTTGTAAGAGATGTTATAACAAAATGGAAAATCGTCTTCTGAAACAAGAAGGGGTAAATGTGTTGTTCCATTAAAAATTTAAAATCTAAATGTAAAATAAAATCAGAAAATGAAAAGTATACAACTTTTTAACATTTCATATGTACATATGCCTAACTTTTGAAATATTTCTAACAAGGGAGAAAGCTGGTTTGAAGAAAGTGGGGAATTAATTTCATTACCTTCTCCAATCAAACAATCACAAAACTTCAGAAAATGTTTTCCTCTTAAGGCTGCTCCAGGATTAAAGACAGTATACAAGAAGGTCAGCTGTTACTACTTTTTACAGCTATAGTTATTCAGGGAATAATTTAAATAATCAGCTTGTATTTTTTCACAGCAGAATACTTCATTAGGCAGTACTAAAAGTAGAGGTGTAAAGGGCTAGCCAGTTGCCCAGTAAGCATTACCCATACCTTGTGATGCTTGATAAGTGGTTAACTGGCAACCCGGCTGCTCCACCCTGGCTGGGCTCACTATGCCACGCCATGCCACAGGGGATGCTCCATCTCACTTCGGCTGAAGCAGCCCCCAACTTGGGGTGCAACATGGCAGGCCTGGTCAGGGTGGAGCAGTTCCCTGCCCACAGCATAGCATGGTGGGCCCGACTAGAACAGCCGCCTGCCACAGCACAGTGGGCCCAACCTGGCCCAAGCAGCTCCCATCTACAGCACAGCAAGCTTAGCCTGGCTAGAACAGCCTATAGCACAGCTGCAGGCCTACCACACCATGCCATGGGTGAAGGGTTACTTTAGCCCGGCCAGGCCCACTGCCCGTGTGATCCTGGTTAACTTAATGGGATTTTACATCTCTATTTACATTTTTGGAGGGCAAAGGGAGGCTGTGTCCAGACTCAAGGTTTTTTTTGAAAAAAGTAGCCTTTTTTCGAAAAAACTTCACTTGCGTCTAGACTACAGCCCCGTTCTTTCGAAATTAAATCGAAAGAACGCGGCTTTTCTTTCGACGGCGGTAAACCTAATTCCACAAGGAAGAACGCCTTTTTCGATGGAGATCTGTCGAAAGTAAGTGAGTGTGGACACGGGGAGGCCATTTTTTCGAAAATAATGGCCTCCAGGAAGAAGCCCTGGTGGACAATCTGGGGCATGCCTTGCATGTCTCTGGTTCCTGTCTGCAGCCATTTGTTAAAGGGACAGGCACCCTCACAGCCACTTGTGGCAGCAAAGCAGCCAGAGCACACAGCTGGTTAAGTGCAGCATGTCCCAGCCCCAAGACCCTCCTGGCCCTTCTAGAGAGCCTTCTGGGGACCCAACCAGGGGCTCTAAATGCTGGGCACCGGCATGGTCTGGGCCAGAGCTCAAGACCCTTCTTGAGCTCTGGGGAGAGGAGGAGGCCTTACAAGCCCTAAAAAGCAGGCAGCAAAATGCAGACATTTTTGGCCGCATGGCAGAGGCCCTGGCCCAGAGAGGACACTATCCCCGCACCCAGGACCAGGTGCGCTCCAAAGTTAAGGAGCTGCGCCAAGGTTATGTCAAGGCCAGGGAGGATAGCTCCCGTTCCGGGGCAGCCCCTCACTCCTGCCCCTATTATTCTGAGCTGGACCAGATCCTGGGTGGTGGTGAAGCACGCACATCGCGGCGTCTCGTCCAGTCTGGCTTGGCGGACCCTGTGGTGGACGCGCCAGAGCAGGACCCAGAGCAGTCTGGAGATGGGGACATGGTGCCAGAGGAGGACAGTGAGGAGACGGCGACCCTCACCCTGGAGCCAGTCACACAGACCCCAGAGGCCTCCCAGGTGTCATCTGATGCCGGAGATGAAGCAGCAGGTGAGTGCAGTGAGGTTGTTTAACACCTGGGGGAGAGGGGGGTAGGTGGGTGCACAGCGGGTGACGCACAAGGGAAACCTGTGATGCTCAGGCTGATGCCCAGGTCACACACGGTGTTACCTTCAGAATGTCTGATTCCCCTGTCTGAAGGAGAGGGCATGCCCTTTTGGACAGCTGTTGCACACATGACTGATTGTGATAGAAATGTAGCCGTGTTAGTCTGATCTGAGGAAGTGGGTCTGGCCCACGAAAGCTCATCCCCTAATAAACCATCCTGTTAGTATTTTAAGTGCTACATAGTCCAGTTTTTTAGGACTGATTGTGTCTTCCTCTTTTCCTCCACAGCCGGACCAGCCATGCAAGAGGGCCGCAGCACCCCAGCCCCACCTCCATCTCCATCTCGGGGACATGGGAGCCACAGACACAGGTGTGTCTATGCGGACATCATGAGGAAGCATGTGGAGGTCGTGAAGGAGCTCAACACCATCCTGCGAGAGAGGGCGGAGGCAGAGGATTGGTGGCATGACCGGCTGATGGAGGAGCTGGTCCAGCAGCGCATGTCCCTGAGTGCCACTCTCAGGGAGGTCTGCGGCTTGCCTGCTCCTGTGCCTGGTCCTGCTCCTCCAGCACCCCATGACCCCGCCCCACCAAACCCCCCTTCCACAGCAGCATCCCTTCCCCCCCATGGACCTCCCTCTCCCCCAGCCCCCCCAGTCCTCCAGCCCCTCTCTCCCCCTGGCCCTCCTCTCCCCCAGGCCTCCCAGTCCCAAGAGCAGCTACCCTCTGTTGTCCAGACAACGGACAGTCGCCCCACCCAATTCCATGGCTATGGTGGACCCCGAACACGAGGCCCAAGCAGGAGACTGAGAGCAGGCAAGCACCGTGCAACCTGATCCCCTTCCCCCCTCCAGGTTTCAAGTCCCCTTCCCCCCTCCAGGTTTCAAGCACCCCATCACCCCAGTTAAATAACAAGGATTGTGTTCAAGAAAATGTTTATTGTACATAGTTTGGCGTGAAAGTATATTTTCTACATCAAAAATCAACAAAAGCTATTTTATGTTTGCAACAGTTATACTATTTTCCAGTGAGTGTTATTTAAAAAAATAAACCTGAATTTATTCTTTTGAGACAAACCCTGGTGTTTATTATTTCTCCGAACAGGGTCAGGAGATGGGTTGCAGAGGGAAGCTTTTATTGGCCCAGGGCCCAGTCCCCAGGCAGAAGCCCCTCAGTAGAGTCCGTGGCCTCCACTTGAGAATTGCTCCCGTAGGGCCTCCCGTATGCAAACAGCAGACCGGTGAGCCTGGCGGATGGCAGCTGTCTGGAGCTGGGCAAAGTGCCTCTCCTGACCATCAGCACCTGTACCCCACCCTGGTAGGAAGGCCTCCCCTTTCCTCTCCACCAGATTATGGAGAACGCAACACGTGGCCACCACCTCAGGGATGTTGCGCTCCCCCATGTCTAGCCGTGTGAGCAAGCACCGGAATCTCCCTTTTAAACGTCCGAACGCACATTCCACCTGGTTGTGAGCCCGGTTAAGGTGAGCATTAAACTGCTCCTTGCTCGCATCCAGGTGGCCGGTGTAGGGCTTCATCAGCCACAGCATCAGGGGGTAGGCGGCATCAGCCACTATGCACACCGGCATGTGCACATCCCCAACCGCAAAGTCGTGATATGGGAAAAATGTTCCTGCCTGAAGCCTCCGGTAGAGGTACGAGTTCCTGAAGATGCGGGCATCATGTGCCTGCCCTGACCACCCAACACAAATGTCAGAAAACTGGCCACAATGGTCGACCAGGGCCTGGAGGACCATAGAAAAGTAGCCCTTTCTGTTAATGAATTGGGCTGCTCGATGGGGCGGTGCATGGATTGGAATGTGTGTCTGTAGCCAGACACGAACCCCATCTTGTTCCCCCCTCCCTAGAGAGCAAGAGAAAGGCAGTCAGCCTTTGATGCCCTGGGAACGCAGGTGTGCTGCCTGTCCCTGACTCTACCATAAACAGAAACCAGACAGTAAATGGGCTAGCTGACGACCCGGGGCCTCCCGCTGTCCTGATGGCTAGTACCAGTAATTGACATGCCTGCACTGTCCCAGGAGAGGAATCTTCGCCCATCACATACCAGAGGTGCCCATTGTCTGCATTTTCCCAGGTGTGAATTATGCTTTGCACCCTTCGTGGGAAACTTGGCATTCAAAGCCATTTTTCCTAATTGGTCACTTGAGACCAGGAAGAAGCCTACATGACCCAAGGGGTATAAAGAGGGTTTAGTAGCCCACCCCATTTGAACTCCAATCATCTATACCTGCTGGCAGGTATTGATTGTCTCCCGAGGTCTGTGGGACACCCAACCTCGCCCTACTTCTTCCCGAGGGATTGAGAGAAAGACGCTGGCCATGCCAAGTCTGGAACGCAGGGGTGAGGATATATACCTGCCAGGTGTCTATTTTGCATGCATTTAATAAGAGCTCAGAGAACCAAAAGGGTTTCATGGTACCTGTAAGTGACTTATTAGTGTAATTTCTGTCCTGTCCTTTGTAGTGGCTGTGTTATCTGTAACACAGCAGTAGCATTTAACAACTAAGTTTACCCTGTAACAATAAAATAGTAACTGTTTAAGCTTTAACCTGACTCCTTCAGTTGCTGTAACAGAACCAAGTACAATTTGAAAAAACTTCAGCCGGTCATAAGGGACTCACTGCCCTGACCGTCGGCTGACAGTGTCCCATCTAGTGCTCCTCCACAATTCGGGAAGCCAAGGGCAGCAAAGCCGGCCATGACGCTGTCCAGATCTGCTAGACAGACGAGCCTGTTAAGCAGCTCAGAATTGATGGCCCTCACCACCTGCAGAAAGAGACAGACAACAAAATTTTAGAAGGGGTGCCTTATCTCTTAGGAGGAGAACCCACCACCCACCTTCCCTCTCAAACACCCCGGGAATCCCCTCCTCAGAACTCCCTCCCCAACAATTCAGGGTGAGTGGAGGAGCTCCCTCCCACTCACACTCCACTTTGCCCTTCCTGACAGTCTCCCTTCCCCCCACCCCAAACTGTGACTGTCCCCAGACAATGACTTACCTCCATCAGGATGTATCCAACAGTAGACCTGCCCACTCCAGATTGGTGTCCCACGGAGCGGTAGCTGTCGGGGGTGGCCAGCTTCCAGAGGGCAATAGCGACCCTCTTTTCCAGGGGGATAGCGGGCCGCAGGTGGGTGTCTTGCCGTTGCAGAGCCGGGGCGATCCAGGTACACAGCTCCTGGAAAGTGGTCTTTCGCATCCGGAAGTTGCGTAGCCACTCTTGGTCATCCCAGAGCTCCATCACGAGCCGGTCCCACCAGTCAGAGCTGGTGTCAAGCCTCCAAAAACGCCTGTCCACAAAAAAGTTTGAAGGCAAGGGCAGTGGGGCTGCATGACGGACGATCCCTTCATACCTCTGGTCTCGGTCCAGATGGGGAAGTAGCCTCATGACTGTGTCATGCAGATGCAGCAACACTTGCAGTATGATGGCGTGGGGCCATCGCCTGCCCAGGGGCAGCTCTGGCTCCATGCCGAAAAAACAGGTTTAAAACAGAAAAACCTCCACACAAAAAATCTGCTGGGGTGTCCCAGGAAGCTGGGCACTCCAAACAAGCACTGCAATGCCTTGCTTACCTCCTAGAGGGACAGCAAAGGCAGCTGCAGGAGCAGAGCAACGGATGTTCAGGGGCGTCCCTTTAACCACGCGTCTCTGCAAAGGGCAGGCAGCAGCACCCGGAAGGAAATGCTGCCCCCATGCCCTGGCAGAAGTGGTTCCGGGTGGCTTTTACTTTCGAAAGAGCGTCCAGCAGTCAGGACGCTCTTTTTCGAAAAAGCAGATCGCTTTTCCGATCCGTGTATTGTAGTCTAGATCCTTGGTCACCAACCAGAAGATCGCGATCTACCAGTAGATCTCAGGGGCTCTAAGAGTAGCTATTGAGCCCTCTCTGAACTGCGCACCTGCGCAGTACATTTACATTAGATTTCCTCATGTAATGTAGGCGGGGCTTCAAGGAAGGGGCGGGGCAGTAGATCTTCGCCTGTTCTGAGACTTAAAAAGTGATCTTGGGTGTAAAAAGGCTGGAGACCACACTCTAGACGCTCTTTTTCGAAAGAGGCTTGCAGTCTAGACATAGCCGGAGGCTGATGCTGCTTCCCCAATGTGAGGCAGGTGGGTAGATGCAGAGGAGATAAGTGAGTGTTAATGAGATCATTCATCCCATGTGACCTCACAGCAGACAGTGTCTGCCTGGCTGGTTGAAACACATACCTTTCATTCAATTCTTGATCACCTTAACCACACCCTGAGGTTATGTTTGTTTTCATTACAAGTTAACAGTATTCTGAAATTCCTCAGGGCAGAGGGGTTTTCCAAAGCTGTTGTTGGGCATAGCGTTGTTATTGCATCAAGATTAAAAATAAGGACATTTTCTTTGCTCTCTGCTTAACCTGCACACCTTCTTCATGCTCTGGAAGTCACTGGGGTTCCTAGTGTGAGAATCTGAGGATAATGTGTGATTGTTGTGACTTGCACTTTCAATCAGGCCCTTAAGCTCAGAAGGAACTCAATGGGAATATAGACTCTGTCCCATCCACTTACCTCCTCTGCAATGCTTCACCCTTGCTGCTCTGGTTTATAAATAGGCACGGTAGAATGCACTTTTTTTTTTATCAATTTGTGTAATATATGTTTTTAAGCTTTTTGTCTTTTTATAATTTTCACAGTTGTAGGAATGGGGGAAGCCAGATAATTTTTAATGACAGTAGAAGTTGAGATTCAAAGAGTTCAAACTTTATAGCTGTTAAAACACAAACAGAGAGACAAGGGGGGAGAGGTAATATCTTTTTTGATTTTGGACCAGCTTTGCTTGTGAAAGATTAGTTCTTGTGAGCTCCACAGACCTGGAGAAGAGCTCTCTAGAGTTCCAAAGACTGTCTCTTTAATCAACCATATTTGGTCCAATGAAAGATATTACTTCACTCACCTGGTGGCGCTCATCCCAGTACCAACATGACTACAACAAAACAGCAAAACCCACTAAATGACAATATCACGTGTCAAGATATACAAAATAAATATCCTAATACCAGACATGATTTTTTGATTGAACTATTCATTCAGTCACTCATTTGTAACAAGCCCAGTTCAGAAGTTTGTATCACTGAATTTTAACTCTAACAAGTTCTCAAGCAGCATTTTTCTTGCTTTCCCTATCTGAAAATAATTGAATTATTACTGGTGGAAATATTTCAGGATTTGTGTGTACTGTGAAATCAACATATAATTTCTAAGGGTATTTCTACACTACAGAGTTAGTTCGAACTAACTTTGATAGGCGCTACACTAGCGCTCCGCTAGTTCGAACTTAATTCGAACTAGCGGAGCGCTTAGTTCGAACTACATAAACCTCATTTTACGAGGATTAAGCCTAGTTCGATCTAGCTAGTTCGAATTAAGGGGTGTGTAGACCCTTAATTCGAACTAGTGGGAGGCTAGCCCTCCCCAGGTTTCCCTGGTGGCCACTCTGGCCAACACCAGGGAAACTTTATTGCCCCCCTCCCGGCCCTGGACCCCTTAAAGGGGCACGGGCTGGCTACGGTGCCCGTGCCACGTGCAAGCCTGCCAGCACCCAGCCAGCAGACCCTGCACCTGGCACGGCTCGAGCCAGCCACCCGATGCCCCCCAGCCCTCCCCCTCTTCCCGGGACCAGGCTGGCGGCTCCCGGGAGCTTGCCCGGGACTGCAAGAGGCGGGCACCCGCCTGGGCTACTGCAGACATTGGGGAACTTGTCCACGATCTCCGCACTAGGCACAGGAAAGTGGCCGGCTTGGGCAGGAGAGCTGCCAGCCTGGCCACCCAGGAGCAGGTGTGCATGAAAATCAAGGGGGTCCACTGAGACCCCCGACCCTGAGCCCTGAGCTTACAATGGCCGTCCTGGGTCAGACCAAAGGTCCATCTAGCCCAGTAGCCTGTCTGCCGACAGCGGCCAACCCTAGGGACCCTGGAGGGGATGGACCGAAGACAGTGACCAAGCCATTTGTCTCATGCCATCCCTCTCCAGCCTTCCACAAACCTTGGGCAGGGACACCACTCCTACCCACTGGCTAATACCACTCCATGGACCCAGCCTCCATGACTTGATCTCACTTCCCTTTAAACTCTGTTCTAGTTGTAGCCTTCACAGCCTCCTGCAGCAAGGAGTTCCACAGGTTGACTCTTTGCTTTGTGAAGAAGAACTTTCTGTTACTAGTTTGAAGGCTGCTACCCATTCCTTTCCTTTGGTGTCCTCTAGTCCTTCTTTATGGGAACTAATGAAGAACTTTTCTGTATGCACCCTCTCCACCCAACTCCTGCTTTTAGAGCCCTTTATCCTGTCCCCCCTCCGTCTCCTCTTTTCTAAGCTGAGAAGTCCCAGTCTCTTTAGCCTCTCTTCATATGGGACCTGTTCCCAACCCCTGATCATTTTAGTTGCCCTCCCCTCTCCCAGCCTCTCTCTTCCCCTCTCCCACCTTCTTTTCCCAGTCTCCCCCAGTTTTGTTCAATAAAGACAGATTCCATTTTTTACCACAATTGTCCTTTATTTTGTACATCAAGAAAAGGGGCTAGGGAAAGGTAAGTGGAAGGAGGTGAGGTAGGAATGGGGTACGAGCCCCCGATGGGGAGGACTGGGCTGGCTCTGCGGGCTTCTGGGGGTGGAAGCTCTCCTGCAGCCCCGAACAGACCCTTGGGGGACCCCACTAGTTACTTCTCTCCATTTGGAAAACTTACCATTTATTCCTACCCTTTGTTTCCTGTCTTTTAACCAGTTATCAGTCCATGAAAGGACCTTCCCTCTTATCCCATGACAATGTAATTTACACAAGAGCCTTTGGTGAGGGACCTTGTCAAAGGCTTTCTAGAAATCTATGTATACTATATCCACTGGATCCCCCATGTCCACATGTTTGTTAACCCTCTCAAAGAACTCTAGCAGATTAGTATGGCATGATTTCCCTTTACAGAAACCATGTTGACTTTCCCCCAACAGATTATTTTCATCTATGTGTCCGACAATTTTATTCTTTTCTATAGTTTCAACTAATTTGCCCAGTACTGATGTTAGATTTACCGGTCTGTAATTGCCAGGATAACCGCTAGAGCCCTTTTTAAATATTGGCATCACATTAGCTATCTTCCAATCATTAGGTACGGAAGCCAATTTAAAGGATAGGTTACAAACCACAGTTAATAGTTCAGCAATTTACCATTTGAGTTCTTTTAGAACTCTTGAGTTAATGCCATCTGGTCCCGATGATTTGTTACTGTTAAATTTATCAATTTGTTCCACAGTTTCCTCTAATGACATCTCAATTTGGGACAATTTCTCAGATTTGTCACCTAAAAAAGAATGGCTCTGATTTGGGAAACTCCCAAATGTCCTCATCTGTGAAGACAGAAGCAAAGAATTCATTTAGCTTCTCTGCAATGACATCACAGTCTGATGCAATTCTCAAATAACAGCCTGCCTTTAGTGCCTCATGTCTTAGGGTAAATATTTAATCTAAAATAATCCATTTCTCATGCAGCTCTTAAAGAAAGGGCTTGGCCAAGATGCCCTGATAATTACAATGCCCTTTGCAAGGGGCAGAGACAATAGCAGGCTCTGCATCCAGGGGAGCAAAGGTCTGAGCAGCTTCCTACGTGTGCCCCAAGGATATGCTTTGTCCCTTAATTTCCTGAGACTCCATTTCCATCCCCTGTCTATGGAGAATGCTGTGGCTCACAATCTCATGTGTCACAAGCAATGTCACAGTTTGCAGCAGCAAAGGCACATAGTGTTGCCTTCTGAATCTTGGTGAACAACATTTTGTATTTGTTCTTATTCATTAGTTTAGTGTTTAGTTTAATGTTTAGTTTTTGACACTTTTATTTTAATAAAATTGAATCAAATGTGTCAATTTTTTGAGTAAATGTATGAAAACTTTTGAGATTACCGATTTATTTCTGAAATTTTCAGTACACAACTACATATTTAAACTCAAGGGGCACCAAAATACAAGTTCACCCAGGGTGGGATTTTCATTAAGGCTGGCCCTGGCCCAGAGGATTGGAGCATTGACTACATTTATGCAGATCCAGTTGTCTTAATATGCCACTCAGTTACAGGAAAGGAGCAGGAGTTATTCCAACTCATAAATCGCACTAGTAGCTGTAGAGTTGCAGCAGTGTAGCCTTGCTTACTGCTATAAAGGAAATTTGAATTATGCCCATAAACTCTGTATTTCATTTGCATAACACCCAATTAGTTGGGCTTTTTGTAGGTGAAGTGAATAGTATTATGGAATTTCCTGCTTCTTGGGCTGAGGCACTGCCTATAAATGTATTCAGGTCTGGTAAATCATCTGCTTCAGATAGCACATTTGGTAGATTACAGGGTGCTTAATTTCAGTGTAATTGGCTTTAACATATTATGGATATAGAGCATAGAACTAAGTTTTACTCTTTATTCTGTCACTGACTTACTATGTGATCTTGAACAAGTCAATGAATGCCCTCAAGTTTCAATGCACTTTTGTAAAAATCAGTTAAGCAATCACAGATCCCTTTTTTTTTGACAGCAGGAATTAAAGTAGTATCATATTGGTGCAAATTCTGCTATTTCATCAGTACATGATTGTTTCACATGTATCATCTGTATAAAGGGGAATCTGTTTTGTCTGAGGCTGGCTTTAGTCAAAAGTACTGCAATTTAAGGTTACTGCCATTTTGTTGAGTACTACAAGCTGAAATCACTCTGTATTTTGAGAACAGACTTTTGGATTTGAAAGAAGAAAACTCTTACAGATACTAATAGAAGATTTACCCAGTGTTGCTTGGGTATTTAACTCAAGTAATGTTTGCTTTTTGGAAAAGAAAATGTGCATTGCTGTGGGTGGGGCTGGGGATGAGGGGTTCAGTATGTAGGCTGCTCAGGCAAGAGAGGACAACCCCAGCCTTCTCTCTTCGCAGTCACTTGGGGCCAGGTGATTTCCCTTGTCCATGGCAGCTGCAGCTCCAGAGGGCACAGCTGCAGGAGGGGTGCATGTCCTCTGGATGGGGCAGGTTCAGTTTCATCTACCCCCTGCACTCCCCAGCCAGAGTGAGGAATACATCAAACTATGCAGTTTCCTTTCACTTCCTGACAAAGGGGAACATCCAGCAATGTTTCTGTATGAATCGAGTGGGGGGGGGAGGGGAATTGAGCCCTTGCCCAAAGAGTGCCCGGGGGTAGGAGGCTTGGGGCTGTAGCTATCCTGGGGGGGGGGCACACTCCCAGTTAGCCCCCTTCTCCTGCCTGCTTTGATGGTTTTGTGTATGGTTTTATGCATCCTCTTACAAATGTGGTGGTGGTAAGGAGCTTTGTGGTCCCCATGGTGCCAGAGGAGGAAGGCTTGGGGCTTGGGCAGTTCCAGATAGGAGAAGCACCACCAGCCAGCCCCTTTTACCTGCCTGGTGATTCTGTCTCATTTCGTATGATTTTGAGAAATATCCCATTCTGGGCACAGATAGATAGACACACAGAAAAACTCTCTCAAATATATAGTAGATAGCTGTTCCCTTATCCACCACTGCCCCTGCTGCCCCAATGAGGTTATGGCTGTTCCCATCCCCATCTCTGGCCCCTTGCTGCTCCCCTGTGGTCATTTTACAGTATAACTGTCCCAGCTATCAGAGTCTCTCCCCCTTTCCATTTTATGAGAAACAATCACATTCCATGTACATCCCATTGTCTTGGAGCAACCAAACCCAGACCTTGCTTTAAGTTATGATGAGAAGAAGCTGCATACCAAATTTGGTGGTCCTAGCTCTTGATTAGGAGTTCTTGAACAGTCAGACACATACTCACAGACAGACAAACTCTCTCAAATATATAGTAGATTAAGTAACACCACCTTTTTAGCCTCAAAGTGGTATATATAAAGATATATGCAATAAAGGCATTATTTTTAAAACAGGCAATACAACCTGAATTGGAAAGGTGCATCATAACTAAATCAGTAGATCAAAGAGAGCTTTATCAACTAGATCTCAATATATCAAGTTTATTGTTCAGCCACCATCCACTTTTCAGCCGAGAACATGTGTTGGCTGCTAGATTGCTCCAATTTTATGAATGCTTTCAGAACAGACAACAGCAAAATACAACTCTCTTGCTTTCTGAAAAGGTACGACAATGCTTCATTTTTTTAATGTTCATAGTTTAAAAATTAAAAGATTCACAATTCGGAAGGGCAGGTTGTGTGTATGTGTGAATTGTTGGTGCAGCTGTCAGCTCCTGTCAGCCTCGTGGAGCCCATGGACAGCCACTATCAGCTTCCTCAGGGTTCGAGATGCCTAAAGCTTTCCATTCCATGACCCTGTTTTTAGTTTCTTATTACTTTGCCAAATTGAAATGGTTTGAGCTAAAATATTCTGTGCTGGGAAACTGCCTCAAGCTAGGGTGTTTTTGGAAGGGTGATAGGGAATGAAATTTCACAAAAATGGATTGACCATTTCTGAGAACAAGACTTGTGAAAAAAAAATCTAATGTTAAAATGTTTTTATAACTGTTTCAGTGAGAAATTAGGATGTCCAAACTTTGGATCAGGGTAGAGGTTACCCTGGATTCAGAAAGGTGCCTTTTGCTGTTTCTGTGAAAATCCACCTACATTTAGCCAAATGTATAAGCATCTGTAAATCACTGTGGGTATGTCTACACTACCCCGCTAGTTCGAACTAGCGGGGTAGTGTAGACATACCCTGTGTATGTGAGTATGCTCAGTAGAGTTTCATTAGAGGTAGGCAGTAAAATGTTCGCAAGATTTTATCTGCTTTGGATGTACTCCTGCCACAGGACACAGGGTAGGACTAGGATTCTTCTTGCGATTGCTTTTCACAGCCACTGGGGACCACTGTGATGTAGTGCTTGAGAGCCGGAAAACTGTCTTCTCTGTACTCTCAGTTCTCCCCTTCCTAGAACCCAGGCTGAACAAAGAGAAGGGAAGATTCAGAAGGGTGAGAGATGATGTGGTGAACAGGGCAGAATAATGGGTAAAGATAGGGAGGGAGGAGAGAAGAGAGGTACAGTCTAAGGAAGGTATGCATCATTAGCTAGCAACATTTGTGTGTTTGTGGGAATAATTAAGAAACTACCCAATGTGTCTATACCTGTAGTTATTTTGCTGATAGTTTAGTTCAGTTTCCCAATAATCTAGGAAGTAAAAATTCTCTGATTCAGATGCATATTCGATATTGTTTACTTAAATCTTAGAGCCAGATTGACTTCCATAACTATAGTGCTCACCATTCTGGCTAAGGAACTCACTGTCTGGACATATATGGTTTATTTTTATTAATAAACCTACCAAGCTAATTATACTACACTCATGTGGAAATTAGGGATGTTAACTATCATTTATTAGGTTAAAAGTGTGACTGCTGGAAATGTTAGTGGATACATGTTTACACCTGGGGCGGAAGGAGGGAAGGGGGGCAGGTGGAAGCCAGTGCTCAGGAGAAGCCAGCTTTTAAGATATTGCGATATGGCGAGCCCTGTGTATATGGGATATGCGATATGGCGAGCCCACACACACACACACACACACACACACACACGCAGAGGGTTTGCCAAGTAGCGGCAAGCCCTGCTCACCAGCCGCGCAGTTTCACGCGGTTATGCGTTCTGCGCATGCGCAGATTGCTCTGCGCCGGCTTTTCTGGGTTGTAATCTACTTGCCACGGGCCCTGTATATATATATATATATAATACATCTTTGTGAGAGACCTGAATGTGATATTTTGGTTTCTCAGATAAATATTATGCATTTTATAGCTTTCTGTAGCACTAAAAATCAAATACAAAACTGTCAAAAGGATCTGAATTAACAACAGAAATCAGAAATAGTAAAGGTAAAGCTTCCATTTGATCTTTAATGGATTTTTTGTACCTTTTAGGTATGATTATATTTGGTATTTGATCAGCATAATAAAAATTAATTTTTAATTAATTTTGCCAAGTGCAGTAGGAACTTATTACTAATCTGCTGAAATGAATTTAACTTTTTCAAAACAATGTATGGTATTTTTATTACAGCTTAAAGCATTAATAAATGCAACAAAAGTAGTAGAAAATAGTTTGGAAGCAAGTCAACTGAGCAGGAAAACTTTAGATGACTACCAATTGCAAATAAGGTATCGTAATTGTTGAAAATAACCAATCATATTATAACTACATCATGCAATTGTCAATTCTGAGTTTTCTTTTGACAACTTATATCTCTGCTCCATAGAATTACAAAATAAACACCCATTTTTATTGGAGATGTGAATGAGTAGTTGCTCCCCCCCCCTTTGCTGCCTGTATCAGAAACAGGCAGCAATGTGGGGAGGAAAGAAGAGGGTGTATTTCAAAGGAGCAGCACCGCGTGGCGCCTGGGGCCAGACCCTGGGCTCCATGTGGCACTGCCACTTTGAAATGCCGCTTGCAACCCAGGGTCGGTTGGAGAGTCCTCAAGCTGCACACGGTGTTTCAAAGTACCAGAGCTGCGTGAAGCCCGGGATCAGCTGGGGAATCCCCCACTGACCCAGGGCTCCGTGTGGCACTGTCTCTTTGAAATGCTGCAAGGAGCCTGATGTTGGGCTCTCCCCAACATTTCAAAATGGTAGCACCGCATGGACCTCGGGGTCAGCGGGGTAGTCCTCTGCTGATCCCGGGCTCCATGGGATGCTTCTGCTTTGAAATGCTGCAAGGCACCTGATGCTGGGCTCCCTGTGACATTTTAAAGCGGCAGTGCTTCATGGAGCCCGGGGTCAGCGGCAGAGTCCCCAGCTGACCCTGGGCTCCATGCAGTGCTTTCAGCTTTGAAGTGTAGCAATAGCCCTGGGGTCAAATGCATCGACTATTTGATTAGTCAGTTACTCGAAATTTAATATCCCTAATTTTTATAATGTATACTATTGTCATATTACAATATTTTCTAAACATACAACTATTATATTTTTATGAGAACTGTGCCTACGCTTCTGGAATTGTTTTTAAATATTGATGGTAAAAAGGCTGCTGAAACAGATTTAGGAGTTATAATTGGTTTAATTTTTAATTTTAAGAAAATACATTTTTTCCACAGTCCCTGACCTTTATTTGATACATGTACAATTCCAGTACTTCACATTTTTTCCAGCATCTATTATGACTAATTTAACTTCTTTTCTCATAGAGAGACAGAAGTAAAAATATAACATTGTCACTTTTTTGCAGTAGCTGATGCATAGTAGCAGTTACAGGGCTGAAAGTCTCTACAATAGTGTATTTAATTTTTTTTATTATTCAGTAATAACAGCACTCTTACTACTGTACCTAGAGAAATACACAATACTTACTCCAAGAAACTTACATTTTACACAAACAGTACATATCAGATGCATATCATAAACACCAGATGAGGTGTCTGTGGAACAATATTGTCCTGTTAGAAGAGCCTCTTTCAAATAACTGGAAAGTATACACTTACTGGAAGCAAATGATATTATAAATGCAAATGTTAAAAGTGAATATAACAGAGTTGTTTGTATTTAACGTATTGTATCTATCTCATGTCACAGAAATTCTATTTATATATTAGATATTCTCTTTCTGTATGCAAGTAATCCTATTGAAGTATGTGGAATTGCTTGCATAAGTAAGGACAACAGGACTGACTGTTAAAGACTTAGCTGTACCTGTGATGCTTCTCTAGCTCTCTAGCTAACAAGCCTCCATAGGAATCTTTATTGATTATATTGTTTAATAATACAGGAATTTAGGGGGGTTAGATTTTTTTTCTACAGTTTGCATAGTGAAAAGACTTACATGCCCACCAAATGATGAGAAGCAAAAGGAGTATGGGCCCAATGTGCAAAGTACTTGGATCCATATCAGAACCTTCCCAGGATTTATGGGAAATTTGGTTATAGAGTTTTGGGTGCCATCTCTAAACAAAAATTGTAGATTTTTATACAGAGGTCATTAGGCAGAAAGTAATACCATGACAAAACAATCTTAGACTTCTAATCTCCTGTGTAGCTCCCAAGATACTAAGCAAGGAAGTCTTATAGTTTAATAAATTTCTGCTTGAATGTCTACAAATCAAAATCTCAGGGTACATTTGTACAGTCCTCGCCTCAGTTATCATGGGTCACTGATAGAATTTACGGAACAAATGTAGATAGTAAGATGTGAGTTCTCATTTTATTCCCATATAAACTAGTCACCATGTCAGACTTTTTGTCTGATTTGTAGATTGAATATTGTTGTTTTAGAAAACCTGCTTACTGTTCTTGCATATTTTTCTTCCCTTTCCCATTTAAAGCAGTCAGATGATCAAATTCACATTGCAATATTTGAAAAATATCTGCTAATATACATGCCCAAGAATTAATGAAACATGAATATGCAGATCTTAATAAACTATTTCTATAAAGTTTATAAATGCAATAAAGTATTTTAAAAATTTCTATACTATTTAAAACTTGAAGTTTGGCAATATCATTATAGGCCCCAATAAAATTGTTACTATCTGATTTTATCATCAAAGAATTAGATTGTGTTTTGTTGTATACCTTTATTGCAGAGATACAAAGAAAATGTATGACCTAGAACATCAAAAAGACATTTCCTTAATACATAGTATGTTAAAAGTTTGGAAACAAATAAAATCTGTACGTAGACAACAACAATATACAAGTACACCAGTAAAATTACAGTTTCAAAAGTAAGTCAGTATGATGTCCTTTCAAAGTGTCTTTGAAATGTCTTTAACTCTGTGTAAAGGAGTTGTATTCAAATAACCAATTAAAGATAGTATGCATCTGTGTCACATATTATAGAGATTTTGTTTTGTATATTTTAAGTACTATTTTTTTCAAAAATATATAAATATTAATATTGGTAATGCAAGGAATAGAAAAGTTTAGCTATTAAGGGTTGAACTTTTCTAATCTAGAACCCTTGGGGACCTGACTGGTGCCGAACCTGAAAATTTGCTGAACCATAGGAGGCAATATTGTCTAGCAGCATTACAAACACTTCAACTGATTACTGGACTCTTAGAAGACATTTAGGGGTAAATGACAGCACAGAACACTGAGACTGGTGGCCATAAAACTTAATGGGGCTGCACAAAGCTTGGCTGCATGCATGATAAGTGGACATTTGAATAACTAAAACCATGCTGGACCATGGATGTTGCCAGACCAGAGAGTGCTGGATTAGAGAGGTTCAACCTGTAAATATCAAATTTTTGAACTAGAAGAGCAGTTGAGTAGTAGCATAAGATATTCAGTCAGTTCTGTCTGCTTTCTGGGTGCTCGACTGATTTATTCCATATATTAAGAGAAGAATCCCCTTCCAGCTAAGATGTAAGATTTGGAATTGTAAATTCTCAATACAATTTTTCAAAGGCATTTGTAAAAAATGTAGCTGGATGCAATATCTCGAACATCTTCATGGTGTTCGAAGGGGTCACGTGCTCTATTCCAGGATTCTAAAGGCTGTTGCAGAGAGCTGTGTTGGCTTCCATTGATTTTCCTGTATTGGCTTGAAGTTAGGTACTATCATTTGAACAGCACAGAGGCCTCCAGATGCATTAGATTCCTCTATGATATTCTGTTCTGAGCCAAATCTGGCACATTTAGGGCTAGAATGCCTGTGAGGGACAGGTATCAGGTGACACTGCTTAGTGATTGCATTTTAGGTCTTCCAGGGTGTGGGAAGGAAGACGCATATCTTTTCCATCCTGCTTTCATTGTGTCAAAGTTGAAAATTGATTCTCATAGTGAAATTGGTAGGCATTCAAAGTAGATGATTACCACATTAAAGAGAGTTGGGTGACTATTGGAGGGAGTGGGACCTGTTTAGTTAGAATTAGATTTCTTGGGTTTGAGGGGAGGACTCTAACCTTAGGTTCTCTAGGTGAGATTTCTCACAATTTGATTATAGTGCTGTTGTGCTATGTAGATGGCCCCTCACTCTAGATGCCCTTCTCTAGCACGACTAATACTGTATTTTCTGTGTACTGATATTTCAGTAACTGAAATTGACATTTTTTTAAAATATGTAGTAAGTTTCATTGATCAAAACTGCATATGTTCCATAACTAGGTTTATATGGAGTACAGTTTTGGAAAAGGACGTATTTGGTGAATGTAGTGTATGTACTGATTAGGAATGTTAATTTGTACTCAGATACATGGTTAACCGATAAGCTTTGGCTCATCGGTTAATCTGCACAGTTACATGACTCCCCCCACCCTCCTTATCAGAGGTAGTGTGGGAGATGGGAGTCAGATTTCAAGATGGTTCCTTGCACATACCTGCTCTTGCAGAGCTCCCTGCCTCCGTGCTGCTGCCTTTGATACAGAGGCAGCAGCGCGGAGGGGGAAGGGCAGGCAGGAGCGTACCAGCTTCTGTGAAGGTGCCTGCTCCCCACTCTGCTACCTCTGTTTCAAAGGCAGCAGCCAGATGGAGAAGGGAGGGCGAGGTGGGAACCGGTGCGCACCATGAGCACCAGCTCCTGCCTGCCCCCGTATGTAAACGTGTAACCACTGAATAATAAATATTTGTTTATGTCCTTAGTGCTGATAGTGTTCTTTTTAGAGCTATGCTTTTCTAGCTGTCCTATAAATTAGGGTCAGTTAAGGTACTGCCTGAAATTTTAATTGATTTTTTCCCAATCGGTCTGTATAAATTTCCTATTGTATGTTTTGTAATTCTGTTATTGTTTCATTATTAATTATTATTATTATGAACATTGGTTTTTTAGAAGTTCAAATACAAATATTGAGCATCAGTGTCTTGAGAAAAGATTAACAAAACAAAAAGTATGGGTTTTGCACTTGATGTATATATCCTTCTCTGTAAACATTCCAACTAAAGCAATCAGTTTAAAAAAGTGTCCATTTTTAATTTATAATCTTGTTGGTATCTTCCACAGACTTCAAACTCTGGTGTATTATAAGGTAGCACTTTTTGAAGTACTTGTTCCACATTGGAAGATTATAGTATGTGATCTAACAACTGTCACTACATTTTTCTAATTATAATATTTAAATGTTTTGTATCCATGCTTGAAGAAGGCTGACAAAGAAAAATGATGAGGATAAATGTAAGGCAGAATTAGCACAAGATGCTGAAAAAGAGAGACAACTAGAGGCAGAAGATAATATTGATGATCATGACAATATTTCAGGGACCTGGGGAAAACAAAAGGTATTTACATTTATGAGAGGTTTTAAAATAATAAATACAATGTGCCTGATTCTTTTCACATTAGAGCTAAAGAGAGTTTTGTGTCTCCTTTTTATGGCAGCTCCTTGATTTATTAAATAAAGCAATTACTTTAGAATTGTGGAAATTAAGATGAAGCTGTAAATGTCCTAGATCGTATAAAAATGTAGGCTTAGTTTCTCAAAGGGGCCAAAGGAAGTTAGCCATATTTTATAGACACCTTATGATAAACAATTTGAATGTAGGAAATTAATGTTTGTGCTAAAAAGATATGTTATAAACAGTTATCTGGTTTTTAGGGATGTCTGGATTCAATTCCTCCATTGGCAAGTTCAACACAACTTTTTCACACCACATCTGACTTTGAACCTTTTTTCATACCACATCTGACTTTGACTGCAGAAATAACAGCAATGTCCAAGTGTCCCATGTAAGTTGTAATTATTAAATTGCAACATGTTTCTTTCTCTCTTAAGGTAGAATTATGATGATATATATTGTTTTAATTTCACATATCCTTAGCAATTAGTGTATCATAATATTAAAGTAAATAGTTTCAAAATAATTTAAATTAAAAAAAAATAGGCATTTACTTTTTTAAACAAACAAACAAACAAACAAACAAACAAACAAACCTAATATTCAAATAAAGTTTAACATATTGATGCCAAAATTCTGCAAGGATTGATACACATGCATAATCTGTTGCAATGTGAAATCAGAGGGCTAGCTCACAGATTGTAAAGCTGAGCACATAGAGCTTTACAGAAATGAAGGCTAAATGTCTCTATGATGTGCTCAATTATTCTTTGACAGCTAAAGTGAACGATTTGTATTCCCTGGAAACTA
Organism: Pelodiscus sinensis; assembly: GCF_049634645.1. Classification (NCBI taxonomy): domain Eukaryota; kingdom Metazoa; phylum Chordata; order Testudines; family Trionychidae; genus Pelodiscus; species Pelodiscus sinensis. The sequence continues at coordinate 43,369,845 of NC_134718.1, forward strand.
ACCAATATGCTAAGCATTTGTGTTTCTGTGATTCTATGGTAACTATTGCAATTAGTTACCAATTTGTTACTCTGAGTTTGATGATCTAGAATTAGTTAAATTTGTATCCTGTTTGGTAATTAATAGGCATGAACAGAAGAGAAGAGCCAAAGTTCAGAAGCAACAATATTTTATTAAAATATTTTACAATGAAAAACAAGTCTCTTGCACTTCAGTAGTTCCCCTACAGCTGGATTTTAGAGTAACGTTTCAGCAAATGTTTAGTATTCAGTTATTAAACTGGCCTGACTCTCTTCGTTTGGAGGTATGGTAATATAATTTACTTTTGTATTTAATTTCTGTGCTATGTTCAGGTATAATCCCTAACTCACATTAATAGCCATGGGAAGATTCGTGTTGATAGGTAGCTAGATGACAATTAGCCTGACATCGGTCCTGGGCAAGCATGACTAATATCAGGTTTCAGTCACCAAAGAGTGAAAGGATAGGAATATAATTACTGTTCATCATTATGGTTCCTCCCGATACTCCGGCATATCTGATAATCCAGCACCCTCTGGGTCCCAAGGGTGCTGGATTATTGGAAGTCTACTGTATATCAATTAACCATTGCAACAAACTATCAAGGGAATTGGGAGATATTCTATGTGTTGATATCTTCATATCAAGACTGGATGCCTTTCTGGAACATAATTTTTAGTTAAATACAAGTTATTGGACTCAGTGCAGAGGTAGAAACGGCTTGTGTTACATCAGAGAGCAGACTAAATGATCTAGTAGTCCTGTTTGGCCTTACAACTCAATTATTTAATGTAAATTGAATTGACCCTTTAATGTTTGCATTTTTTGTTATTCTAGTTTCTTTATAAATTTAGCATACAAAATACTGGACCAATTTTTCAAATATAGCTGGCCAAGTTGCAGTCACAGAATATATGTATGCTTATACAAACAGGCTATTCTTTGACAGGAACATTGGCTCAGTGGTTAGGATGCTAAGATGGTGAGATTCAGGTTCAGTTCACTCCATTGCCATAGGTTTACTATGTGATGTTAGACATGAGACATATAGTCTCTCTCTGGGCATATCTATACTAGGAAATTCTTTTAAAATAACTTATTTAGAAACAATAAGGGTATGTCTACACTACAGCGCTAATTCGAACTAACTTAGTTCGAATTAGTTAATTCGAACTAAGCTAATTCGAACTAACGCATCTAGAACTAAAAACTAGTTCGAATTAGCATTTTGCTAATTCGAACTAGCGCGTCCACATTAAGTGGACCCTGAACCAGGCTTAAGGATGGCCGGAAGCAGTGCCGGCAGGGCATCAGAGAAGGACTTAGAGCGTGGAGATGCTGTCTCAGGCTAGCCGAGGGCTGTGCTTAAAGGGTCCCTACCCCTACCCCGGACAGACAGTTCTCAGGGTGCCCCGCTTGCAAAGCAGTCCTGGCTTGGATTGCCCTGAGTACCCACACTGGGCACATCACAGCATTCGGCCATCAGACCGGCTGCACTTGCCACAGGCTGCCATCTGGGGAGAGGAGGCAATTGGGGGGCTGCAGGAGAGCTTCCACCCCCAGAAGCCCGCAGAGCCAGCCCAGTCCTCCCCATCGGGGGCGCATACCCCATTCCTCCCTCACCTCCTTCCACTTACCCTTCCCTAGCCCCTCTTCTTGATGTACAAAATAAAGGACAATTGTGGTAAAAAATGGAATCTGTCTTTATTGAACAAAACTAGGGGAGACAGGGAAAAGGAGGTGGGAGAGGGGAAAAGAGAGGCTGGGAGAGGGGAGGGCAACTAAAATGATCAGGGGTTGGGAACAGGTCCCATATGAAGAGAGGCTAAAGAGACTGGTACTTTTCAGCTTAGAAAAGAGGAGACGGAGGGGGGACAGGATAGAGGTCTCTAAAAGCAGGAGTTGGGTGGAGAGGGTGCATACAGAAAAGTTCTTCATTAGTTCCCATAAAGAAGGACTAGAGGTCACCAAAGGAAAAGAATGGGTAGCAGACTTCAAACTAGTAACAGAAAGTTGTTCTTCAGAAAGCAAAGAGTCAACCTGTGGAACTCCTTGCTGCAGGAGGCTGTGAAGGCTACAACTAGAACAGAGTTTAAAGGGACGTGAGATCAAGTCATGGAGGTTGGGTCCATGGAGTGGTATTAGCCAGGGGGTAGGAGTGGTGTCCCTGCCCAAGGTTTGTGGAAGGCTGGAGAGGGATGGCACGAGACAAATGGCTTGGTCACTGTCTTCGGTCCATCCCCTCCAGGGTCCCTAGGGTTGGCCGCTGTTGGCAGACAGGCTACTGGGCTAGATGGACCTTTGGTCTGACCCAGTACGGCCATTGTAAGCTCAGGGCTCAGGGTCGGGGGTCTCAGTGGACCACCTTGATTTTCATGCTCACCTGCTCCTGGGTGGCCAGGCTGGCAGCTCTCCTGCCCTAGCCGGCCACTTTCCTGTGCCTAGTGCGGAGGTCGTGGACGAGGTCCACGATGTCCGCACTAGCCTAGGCAGGTGCCCGCCTCTTGAGGTCCCGGGCAAGCTCCCGGGAGCCGCCAGCCTGGTCCCGGGAAGAGGGGGAGGGCTGGGGGCCATTGGGTGGGCGGCTCAAGCCGTGCCAGGTGCAGGGTCTGCTGGCTGGGTGCTGGCAGGCTTGCACCTGGCACGGGCACCGTAGCCAGTCCGAGCCCCTTTAAGGGGTCCGGGGCCGGGAGGGGGGCAGACGAGTTTCCCTGGTGTTGGCCAGAGTGGCCACCAGGGAAACCTGGGGAGGGCTAGCCTCCCACTAGTTTGAATTAAGGGGCTACACAGCCCTTAATTCGAACTAGTAAGTTCGAACTAGGCTTAATCCTCCTGGAATGATTACCTAGTTCGAACTAAGCGCTCCGTTAGTTCGAATTAAATTCGAACTAACGGAGCGCTAGTGTAGCGCCTATGAAACTTAGTTCGAATTAACGTCCGTTAGTTCAAACTAACTTTGTAGTGTAGACATACCCTAACTCCTGAAATGACTATAGGTTGAACCTCTCTAGTCCAGAATGCTCTGGTCTGGAAACATCTGTCGTCTAGCATGATTTTAGTTAGCTGGATGTCCACTTTTCATGAGTGAGACCAAGTTTCCTGCAGTCCCATGAAATTTGTTTACAGCCACCAGCCCTAGCTTTCAGTGTTCTGTGCTGTTATTTAGCTCTAATTTAATCCTAAATGGCCTCTAACAGCTCACTATGCAGTGCAAGTGTTGGTAATGCTGCTAGACAATACTGACCTTCTATGGTTTTAATGGATAGGAGGAGTGCTGGCCAGCACCTGGTGACTATGGGATTAAACTCAGGGGCTACGTCTACACTGGCCCCTTTTCCGTAAGGGGCATGTAAATTTCGCCTATCGTCGTAGGGAAATCCGCGGGGGATTTAAATATCCCCCGCGGCATTTAAATAAAAATGGCCGCCGCTTTTTTCCGGCTTTTAAAAAAGCCGGAAAAGAGCGTCTAGACTGGCCCCGATCCTCCGGAAAAAGCGCCCTTTTCCGGAGGCTCTTATTCTTACTTCAAAGTAAGAATAAGAGCCTCCGGAAAAGGGCGCTTTTTCCGGAGGATCGGGGCCAGTCTAGACGCTCTTTTCCGGCTTTTTTAAAAGCCGGAAAAAAGCGGCGGCCATTTTTATTTAAATGCCGCGGGGGATATTTAAATCCCCCGCGGATTTCCCTACGACGATAGGCGAAATTTACATGCCCCTTACGGAAAAGGGGCCAGTGTAGACGAGCCCAGGTAGCTAGCAAAAGAGTTGACAGGGGGCCAGAAGAACTAACTGAGAGAGAGTGCTGAAATTTGAATTGGATATCGATACCTTGCCTCCTTTCATTGTGTGGGAGAGTTAAATCAGAAGTTGAGAGACACAGAATGATTTAAACCTAGGCAGGACTATCATGCCTCCAAGGAATTCAGGGCATAGAAGTGGACTGAACAAAGAGAAGATCATGAGTAAATAAAGGGGGAAAAGTTAATCTAGTCATGATCAGGGTATTTTCTTTATTTTGTGGCTTGATTTGGTTTGAACTACTCTGTGTGAATCTTTGCCTCCCCTCCCCATTTACCATCTAAGAATTGTTCCCAGAGATTTCCTGTGTTTTTAATTTGTTTTCCTTATCTGCTCTGTAACATCTAGCTACCAAGTATGCTTTATCAAATATATCTTTTGTTTTGTAATACACTTTTTTTAAGGCGATGATTTGATTCTTGTGTCCTGAAAGTTCAGGAGATCTGTCTGTGTGTGTGTCTATGAATGCCTCAGACTGAGAGGTCATCTACCAGAGACTGAAGCTTATTTTTTCTTTTTTCAAGCTCTCTTGTGGCAAAAGAGCTTGGGCACCCCTGGGGGAGAGTTCAAATGTTCAAATGTTTTAGGGATAAAAATCACTTGATGGTGGTAGCTACATCCCCCCCCCCCCGTCCAAGTCAGTGAATCCGTGACTCTGGGGGAGATTTTGTAACCAGAGCCTGTAGAGGCAAGGTATATTTAAAGTCTTTGCAGGCACCCACCTTCTGCACTAGGAGTGCCAGAGGGGGGAACATTCCTACAATGGTTCAGAAAATTCTCTCATTTGGAACCAGTCAGGTCCAGAGGGTGCCGGATTAGAGAGGTTTAACCTGTATTTTGAAATAGCTTGCCCACACTAATTTGAGGCATTCTCCCTTAATGTGGACATGCTACCTCGACTTAGAGCCCCAAGAAGCACTCAGGAATAATTACTTTGAATGACTCTGGGGAGTAGTTATTTTGAAATAACAGCAGGGGAGCATCCACACTACCTCTATTTCAAAAATAACTATTTTGAAATAAGTATTATTCCTTGTGGAATGCAGGAGATATTTCAAAATAACCAACCCATTGTTTTGAAATAACGGGCTTGGTAGTGTGGATGCTCTGCTTGTTATTTTGAAATGTAGACCAGGGCTTTGTGCCTTAGTTCTTACAAATGGGCATAATAGCAGCTCACAGGTTGTTAAAAGAATATTTTTAAAGATTGTGAGTTGCTCATGTACCGTGGAAATGAGGATCATAAGTATTTAAGAAAGACTATGTAAGCAGATCCTCTTTTCCAATATAAGTACATATTCTGTCTAAAATTATATTAATCCTCCCTTTAATGGTGTCTTCCCTCTCTCCCTACTTTCAGAATCTTTTGGCTAGAACTTGTTTTGTTTTGACACAACTTCTTAACTACAGCACAAATTGTTTTATTTTTAGATTTGTGAATCAGCTAGAAGGACAAACTTGTTGGCCAAAATATATTTACCTATTCCTAACAATACTGTATTGCAAAGCACAGGTGTACTGGAACAGGCAGAGTTTAGCTGTGACCAGCAAGTTAAACCCACAAATGGAGAAGTGGGAAGCAGTAAGTTACTTACATGTTAAAAAGATTTGAGCCAACTTAGTGGTCTATTGGCAGTTTAGAGTAATGCTAGATCGAGGTCTTAAGTCTACATTCTTTGAATGATGTTTGAAGAAGAGTTGATCTTTTACTCAGAGCACGGTGTTTGGCCTCCTTACTCCTGACCACGCAGACCAAATTCATTATGGTATTTAGTATTTCTCGGATTTATATCAGAGTGAAAGCACTTTGTATTATTCTACTGAGGCCTTCCTTTGAAATGTTCTTTCTATAACTACTCTGCCATGATACAGACATTTGATGGTGCCTCCTCATTTGTTTTGACAGGCAAAATTATGACTATTCACCATTCAGGATTTTTCTGCTGCTCAGTTTCCTTCTCTTCTTCTCCAGTTTGATTAATACTTCACTGAAAGAACCACATAAGAAGTTTGGCTTTTTTGAGTGGTGTTCCAATGGATGCTCCATTTCAGGTGCACCTGCATTTTTAGAATCCTTGATCAGAAATTCTGTTAGCAGTGTCTGTTCAGTCTGCATATGAATTCTATGCATCCTTTTGCCATACATCAAGGCCAGATAGGGCTGACCAGTGAACCATTCTAAGTTGCTTATCAACCATTTCAGCCTGAGATGGAGCCTTAGCATGTCTGCCTTGAGCATGTCTCATATCTCATGTACAGTTTCTTATAGTTGGTTGTTTAGGATTAGTTTAGTGCAGTGTTTCTCAATCAGTGGTATGAGTACCCTTAGGGGTACTCAAGAGAAGTCTGGGGGGTACATCAACACAACTGAAAATTGGAAAAAACTGAATTTTTGTTTTAAGTTTTATAACTCTTTATTATTTTGTACTTTTTTCACCCAAAAATTTCAGTCTGCGCCTGGCTACAATTAAGTTGTTTAAACAAATGTGTTGCAATGGTAGAAATTTTTTTTGTCTGAAAACGGTAGATACTGGAGGTACTTATTTTTTTAATGGGGTTCTTTGTAAAAAAATGTTGAGAAACACTGGTTTAGTGTAGCTGAAACAAAATACGGGACTATGTAGCACTTTAAAGACTAACAAGATGGTTTATTAGATGATGAGCTTTCGTGGGCCAGACCCACTTCCTCAGATCAAATAGTGGAAGAAAATAGTCACAACCATATATACCAAAGGATATAATTTTTAAAAAATGAACACATATGAAAAGGACAAATCACATTTCAGAACAGAAGGGGGATGCATGGGGGGTGGGGGGGAAAGGAAGGTGGATGTCTGTGAGCTAATGGTATTAGAGGTGGGGAAAGGTGGATGTCTGTGAGCTAATGGTATTAGAGCTAATGGTATCCCTTCTGTTCTGAAATTTGATTTGTCCTTTTCGTATGTGTTCATTTTTTTTAATTGTATCCTTTGGTATATATGGTTGTAAGCTTTAAAGAAGAGGCTCATCAGACTCTCATCAGTAGGTTCCTAAAAGTCTCAAATCCCATTCTGGATTCACAGTCTCAGAAGCCTCAACCTCAGAGGCAAAATAATCCCCCTGTACACGTGGGGCCAGAAAATTCTGGGATTCTAGAGGGAAACACATATCTCTGCTAGCATCCTGATACTGTCTATGAGGGACAAGGTAGGCATAGATGAATGACTCCAAACAGTCGGCAACATCATTACCTATCCACATAATACCCATGGTACCAGGCAAACCAATGTCAGATATTCCCAGTCAATGGTACCATCTTCTTTGGTTACCATATTGGTACCAAAACCCTACTTAGTACAACAAGAATTCAGGTACTCTAAGAACTTGTTTGTGTTAGATGAACCAGAATCCCCATTGCTCATGAATACCCAGTGCCTCTGAGTATTGAGACCCTGATCTCCAGATTACCATTATCCTTTGGTACCAGATGACTCTCTACCCTTCTCCACTGTCCACCCCTCCCCTCGCAGTTGGAGAATATTTAGGGACGGTGAAGGAGACTTCCAGTTAGACCAGGGGTCAACAACCTTTTCAAACCAAAGAACCAAACCTCATCAAAATTCAGAAGAAGTGGTCAACCAAGGGTTGTATAAGAATGCCCATTTGCATAACTGAAAATATACAACTTAATATTATTGATAATTGATATAATGATTAATAATAGCATAAATGAAACATTATACTCACAGACTTTATTTAATGGGACTTCTGCTGCTGCATCTTTTCGTACATTTCTTTGAAGTTTACATCATAACTGGTCAAATTCTGCTTCATGCACACATTCAGGCTGTCTTCTGTCCATCTTATGGCAGAGGGCTGAGAATGCAGGAGAGTAGGAATCTGGATTGGGGAGAAGGGGGCTCAGGGCAGGGAATTTGGATATATGATGGACTCAGGGCACAAGGTTCGGGTATGGAGTGTAGCCTGAGAAGGAGTTTTTGGTAAAATTTGGATGGGTAAGTGTTGCCAATCTGATCAGGAAAAGATCTAGGTTCGTCCTCTATCCCAGGTTACAGTTCAGTGGAACCACAAGGTTCTCTCTCTTGAGGGCCAGCTGGGCTACGTCTACATTGACCCCTTTTCCGGAAGGGGCATGGTAATTTTTGAAATCGCAATAGGGAAATGCGCGGGGGATTTAAATATCCCCCACGGCATTTAAATAAAAATGTCCGCCGCTTTTTTCCGGCTTTTAGAAAAGCCGGAAAAGAGCGTCTACACTGGCCCCGATCCTCCGGAAAAAAAGCCCTTTGAAGTAGGAATAAGCCCTTTGAAGTAGGAATAAGATCCTCCGGAAAAGGGCTTTTTTTCCAGAGGATCGGGGCCAGTGTAGACGCTCTTTTCCGGCTTTTCTAAAAGCCGGAAAAAAGCGGCGGACATTTTTATTTAAATGCCGCGGGGGATATTTAAATCCCCCGCGCATTTCCCTATTGCGATTTCAAAAATTACCATGCCCCCTCCGGAAAAGGGGCCAATGTAGATGAGCCCCAGGTGACCGACAGCAACCACACTTTAACTCAGGAAATGAAATAGAAAATAACTTTATTGCGAATGGAACAATGTTTTGACCATGACAAAAACAGCGGCAAGAGAACAAATCACTTGAATTCCTTCCCAAGATGTCATTAACACAATCAGATTAAAACTTATCTAAGTATACAAAGAGTAATAATAAAAATACTTCCTAAACACAAGGATCCCAAGGTTGGATGGAGAAAGGTGGCTTCCATTCCCCTGGAAGACCTAGGAGCAAGTGGTAGTAAGATTTCTAAAAGCAAACTTAAGCAAAATTAAGGAAGAAAGCTGTTATAGAAAGAGATAGATATAAGTATTTAGTTTCTGACCTGACAAGATAACACTCAGGAGTGGACTGCTTCGATGGTGCTGGTACAGCAGCCCCGATCTCCCAAATCCCCAGGCCTAAATACTCCTTTTGGTGCCAAAATGTTCCGGATATACAACCCCTTTTCCATAATTGGGCCTACCACCCTAAGATTTCTGGGGGTACCATCTTTGATTGGAAGAAATTTTCTGAGCCCTTATGAATATATAATAAAGAATGACTGATGTTTTCTTGGATAATTTCCCGAAACCACTTAGAAAGTGCGGGAAGCTGTGTCAAATACCCTAACGTCTGACTGATTGCACAGGAAATTTGAAGTGGCCGTTATCATTATGTTAGCAGATTTCCTTTGCAAATTCCAGGCAGAATTCAAAAAATAAACTCTAGCACCAACCACAAACTCTTGTTTCACCCTTTTATGGAAAATTACAAAGAAAAACAAGTATTTTACTGATTATCTACTGCTATAAGCCATCTTCCAGAAAATGAATCCTGCAGGCCCCTTGCATCACCAGTGTATTTAAATCTAACAAAAGAAAAAAAAAACAAATTAAGTAATAAAGGGTATGTCTACACCACCACCCTGCAAAGACCCTGCACCCCCCCCCACTGCTCCTGCACCCTCCCCCTGGCCAGACACCCTATCCCCATCCTGCACCTGCACTCTCCCCCCCTGGCCAGACACCTGCCAGATACCTGCCAATCCTATTGCCAGCCTGCTCCTGAACCCATTCTTGCTCCTGAACCTTCCCTCCTGGCAACATACTGCACCTTCACTTGTTCATGCCCCTTCCCCATGGACAGACACCCTACTCCTAGCCTGATCTTTCACCCTTCCTCCCATCCAGACCTTGCACCCTCACCCCCTCCTGCATCCCACCTCCTGCTCAAATCCTGTACCCCCCATTCCTCTCACTGGCAGACCTGTTGGCACACTGAGCCCTCCCATTTTGTCTTAACCCCAGAGCCTGGGGGGGGGGGGGGGGGGGAAAGGAGGGGAGAGAGGCTCCATAAAATCCACTAACCCTGGAACTCCAGAAGAGTCAATCTGGCCTTTGAGAAGCCCTGAACCTCTGTCCTCCCTGTCCCTCCCTCTCCCCTGGTGGAGTTGGAGCAGGGTGATGGCCAGAATAGGGGAACCTGGGGCCTCTCTCTCCACTGGATTCTGGCCCAGGGAACTAGTGGTGGTGGAGATCCACTCACAACACACCAAACCTTTTAGACGATTCTGATGCCATTTCTCTGTATAGTCCCCTGGGTCCCTTCCTATCCAGTCCAATGACATCTGTGGTGTTCACAGTTCAATAGTTGCATTTGCTGTGACATTGCTCATCAGGATGTGTGGATCTGGTCCTGTTCTCAGCTGGCCCCCAAGTCTTGCAGTGGCAGTGGCCCACCATATTGCTCATGGTGTACCTCTTTCTCTTCTGGTGGTCAGCCCAGACTGACCCCTCTCAGGTCTTTCATAGTCTGGTTCCAGCTGGAGGATGGCCAGTGGAGCAGGAGAGGCCTGGCCTCTTTTGCTTACAAAGATGGGTTAAACCTGGGTGTGTTTACTCTTATCTGATTCAGCTATGTGTTCAGCTGCTATTCAAATTTCCAGTCATTCTTCATTTCCTCTCCCAGGATGTGGACTGTGTGCTTCATCCCAATTTAGGAGTTCTATGTCTCAGGATGGGGCTATAATCCTCCTGTTCTGCAGAAGTGCAAGAAATGCTACTGATTAGTAGGAAGAGATCAACCCAAATTACTTATCTGCAGAAATGGAAGAGATTCTTCCACTGGTATTTTCACTGCTATCTTGTGCCTGAATCTGTGTTGCTCTCAGTTATCCTGGATTACCCATTGTATCTAAAGAAACTGGAGCTATCAGTTAGCTTGATTAAGATCACCTTGGCTGTGAAATCAGCCTTTCATCCTCTAGGAAGTGGCTGCTCCATATTTGCTCACCCTTTGGCATCTAGGTTCATTAATTGTTTGGGGAATCTGCTACCAGATTAGGAACCCCTGAGAACTTGCAGCTTTAGCTGCTACTTAAATACCTCATGAGATCTCCATTTGAACCAATACCAACCTGCTCTCTGCTCCATTTATCTATTAGGATTCCTTGTCTAGTAACTATCACTTTGGCCTATAGGTTCAAAAGGATTGGGGCCTTGATGGCATATGTCCTTCATTATGATGTTCTTCAAAGACAAAGTTTCTTCATGCTACACCCTAAGATCTTATCTAAGTGTACATCTATACTAGCCCCCTAGTTCAAACTAGGGAGGCTAATGAGGGCGACCGAAATTGCAAATGAAGTGTGGGATTTAAATATCCAGCTCTTCATTAGCATGTTCCCGGCCGGTCACCATTTTAGAAATTGACTAGCCCGAAGTAACTGCCCGCGTCTACACGCGGCAGTGAAACAGGATTCCAAATTAAAGCCCTAATTCAAATTAGCTGTTATTCCTCCTGCAATGAGGTTTACCAGCTAATTCGATTTAGGGCTTTAATTCGGAATCCTGTTTCACTGTTGCATATAGACGTGGGCAATTACTTCAGGCTAGTCAATTTCTAAAATGGCGACCAGCCGAGAACATGCTAATGAAGCTCAGGATATTTAAATCCTGCGCTTCATTTGCAATTTCGGTCGCCCTCATTAGCCTCCCTAGATCGAACTAGGGGGCTAGTGTAGACATACCGTAAGCTCCTGCCAGCCTTTCATCTTAACCAGTCCATTCATTTACTAGTGTTTTTTTTCAAAACTTCATAAGGTCCTGTTGGAAACCTGTTCTCATACCTTATAGGTTAGAAAGACACTGGTTTTCTATCTTGATAGGAAGAAAATGAAACATTTTCAAAAGATATCTACACTATTCCTGATGTCTACCCCTTCCTGATGTACAAAATAAAGAACACGTGTGTTCAAAAATAGAAACTCTCTTTATTGAACAAAACTTGGGGAGACTGGGAAAAGGAGGTGGGAGAGGGGAAGAGAGAGGGTGGGAGAGGGGAGGGCAACTAAAATGATCAGGGGTTTGGAACAGGTCCCGTATGAAGAGATGCTAAAGAGACTGGGACTTTTCAGCTTAGAAAAGAGGAGACTGAGGGGGGATATGATAGAGGTCTATAAAAGCACGAGTGGTGTGGAGAGGGTGCATAAAGAAAAGTTCTTCATTAGTTCCCATAATAGAAGGACTAGAGGACACCAAATGAAATGAATGGGTAGCAGGCTTCAAACTAATAACAGAAAGTTCTTCTTCACAAAGCAAATAGTCAACCTGTGGAACTCCTTGCTGCAGGAGGCTGTGAAGGCTAGAACTTTAACAGAGTTTAAAGAGAAGTTAGATAAATTCATGGAGGCTGGGTCCATGGAGTGGTATTAGCCAGGGTATAGAAATGGTGTCCCTGGCCTCTGTTTTGGAAGGCTGGAGATGGATGGCACGAGACAAATGGCTTGGTCATTGTCTTCGGTACATCCCCTCCGGGGTAGCTGGTGTTGGCCGCTGTCAGCAGACAGGCTACTGGGCTAGATGGACCTTTGGTTTGACCCAGTACAACCGTTCTTAGGTTCTTATGTTCTAAGCTCAGGGCTCAGGGTCGGGGGTCTCACTGGACCACCTTGATTTTCATGCAAACCTGCTCCTGGGTGGCCAGGCTGGCAGCTCTCCCGCCCAAGCCGGCCACTTTCCTGTGCCTAGTGCGGAGGTCGTGGATGAGGTCCACGATCTCCGCACTAGACCAGGCGGGCGCCCACCACCTGCGTCCCCAGGCAGGCTCCTGGGAGCCGCCAGCCTGGTCCTGGGAAGAGGGGGAGGGATGGGTGGCAGCGGGTGGCTGGCTCGTGCCGTGCCAGGTGCTGGGTCTGCTGGCAGGCTTGCACCTGGCACGGGCACCATAGCCAGACCGTGCCCCTTTAAGGGCTCCGGGGCCAGGTGGGGGGCAGACGAGTTTTCCTGGTGGTGCCCAGAGTGGCCACCAGGGCAAGCTGGGGAGGGCTAGCCTCCCACTAGTTCGAATTAAGGGGCTACACAGCCCTTAATTCGAATGACTTAATTCGAACTAGGCGTTAGTCCTCGTAGAATGAGGTTTACCTAGTTCGAATTAAGCGCTCCGCTAGTTCGAATTAAGTTCGAACTAGCAGTTTGCCTGTGTAGTGCCTATCAAAGTTAATTCGAACTAATGTCTGTTAGTTCAAATTAACTTTGTAGTGTAGACATACCCTGAGATATGTAGAGCCACTTTAGTATGTACATTTTTTAAACATTATATCTTGATCCATCCCAAGATCCAATATGATATTTGGCAGTGTAGTTTTTTCTTCAGTTTGAGGACCAATTCTGAAAATCTCACCTCCCTCTGGAGATACTCCTTGAAAGTCACCTGAAGTAGAGCATCCATGGGAACACGTCTCAGAGAAGAAGAATAGATTACTCACTTTGTCCTGAATCTGCAGTTATTTGAGATGTGTATCCCTATGTATGCTGCATAACCTGCCCTCCTTTTCACACTGTTCTCTGTAGGGTGTTTGGATGCAGAAGGAATTGAGGGTGTTGCGGTCTTATTGTATATATGGTTGTATATATGGTTGTGACTATTTTCTTCCACTATTTGATCTGAGGAAGTAGGTCTGGCCCACGAAAGCTCATCATCTAATAAACCATCTTGTTCTTCTTCGAGTGGTCCCCGTGGGTGCTCCACTCCAGGTGTCGGGTCCCGTCCCGGCGCCGCTGGTCGGAAAACTTCTATAGCCGTAGCCGAGCCGGACCGCGCACGCGCGGACGCAGCGCGCGGCGTTCGCGCCTTTGCAACGGACCGGCTCCCCCTTGTCAGTTCCTCTCAGCCGCCCGTGATTGCTGGCGGAACGCCGTTTGTCTCCTCAGACAGGAGCCGTTACTACACAAAAAAAAAAAAAAAAAAAAAAAAAAGGAAACAAAAAGAAAGAGAAAGTTAGTTAGTTAATTGGTTAATAATAGTTAGTTAGGTAAAAAAAAAAAAAAAAAAGAAGACAAAAAGACAAAAACGAGACATTATGCCTGGGTCACCGGGATTTAAACGGTGCGCTCTCTGCAAGGAAGCCATGCCAGCATCTGACGGGCATGAAGCTTGTGTCAGATGCTTAGGAGAGGCGCATGTGCCACAAAAATGCACTCACTGCGCTAAATTGACTCCGCGGGCACGCAGAGATAGAGATATGCGCCTGAAACTGCTGTTGTGTGACAAAGCTTTACAGCCTCCGGAGCAGCAGGTCTCAAAGTCCTCTATAGGACAAAGGAAGAGATCAGATTCCCCTGAGGCGCTGGGATCAAAAAAGAAGAGAGTTTCTCCCACCCGCTCTCTCCCGCCTCCCTCGCTGTCCCGGGCTGGTCAGGAGCACAAGCCGGGTGTCTCCGGGGCGGCAACGCACTCAGGCAGGTCGCATAAGCCGCAAGCGGCAAGCCGCTCGTTATCGGCACCGGCTCCGCGTCCCGCCGAGAGCACGGTCGCTGCGGAACGCTCGGCACCGCCACAGGGGCTGGAGCCGCGACAGTCTGCCCAGCCGCATCGAGCGGCACCGCAAACGGCTATTGGGGGCCAGGACAAGCCGGCACCGTGCTCGGCACCGGATGCCGCATTGCCAGATGGCACCGGGGAGCGGAACGAACGGGGCCGGCAGATCGCCCCCCACCGTGCCGAGTCGGCACCGGCAGATCATGCTGCTATCGCAGCTGCACCGAGTGACCATCTGCCTGCGGTGCCGGGCAAGATGCTAATGCCTGCCGACAATGCTGGCGAAATTATTCCTCCCCCTACCAGCTGTTCCTTATCAGTGCAAGGGGGAGAGGCTTCCCCTGCCTCAGCAGTCCCGACAAAGGCTGCTAGAAAGTCAGCACGAAGGCATTCAATTTCACCTTCACCTCAGCCTTCAGTTTCTCCTTCTCAGTCAATGAGAGCTAGTCATCCTCCGTTGTCTCATAGCCCAACAATGCCTTCTCCTCGCTGTAGGTCAAGATCTTGTTACTCTGACCATCGGGAACGATATCATTGCTACCGTCGGGAATCATCATACAGATCCCGCTCACCTAGCTACTCCCCGCCTAGATCTTATCATAGGCGGTATGACAGCAGATATTCCTCGCGAAGGTCTTCCCCTGACCATTTTGAATATAGAAGTCACCGGTCAGTTTCGGGATATGGGAGACCTCATTCTCGCTCTCATCACTGCTGCTGCCATACTCCTCATGAGGCACGTCAATCATCTCCAATTCAACACTGGAAGAGGGCATCGCCTAAGCACCAGAATCCTTCGCCTTCAGTTCAGCTATCTGAGCCCGAGGAAGGCCAGATATCGGATACGGACGATCAATTACGATCTGTAACTCAAAAAGATATTTCGACATCTTCCCCAGACGATGCAGTGTTTGAAGGGGATCCATCTCCCCCGGACGACACTAAAGACTTTCAAGACCTTTTTAGGAGAGTAGCCCAGTCTCAAGAGGTTCAGATAGCAGACACTCCAGCGAAGCAGTTTAAACTCTGGAGAAATTTGCACCCCAAACAACAATCTAAGGTTGCTCTTCCTATGGACGAGGCGATCCTCCAATCAGCAGCAGAGATTTGGAATACCCCGGCTTCGACTCCACCAACTTCGAAACCGGCGGAAAAGCATTATTTTATAGCATCCAAAGACTCGGAATTTCTGTTTACTCACCCGCAACCAAACTCCTTGGTCGTCGACGCAGCTCTCCAAAGGGCTAAGAACCCACAATTGAAGAATGCGGGGGCTGATAAGGAGGCAAAGAAACTTGACATATTTGGCCGAAAGGTTTATACATCGGCCACCTTGCTTCTTCGCATAGCGAATTATACAGCTCTGTTGGCGAATCATAGCTTCGACAGTATAGCGAAACTTACAGACCTGTCCCAAAGATCATCGGAGGCGGACAGAGAGTTGTTACGATCGATCCTCAAGGAGGGCTATGCATGTTCCAAGGCCAATCTTCAGATAGCCATGGATATAGCAGATACAGCAGCTCGAGGAGTGGCAACAGCGGTGTCCATGAGGCGCTCTTCTTGGCTCGCCACGGCGGCAGTGCCCAAGGAGTTGCACTCCAAGGTAGAAGACCTCCCGTTTGACAAGGTGAGGTTGTTTGCAGAAAAGACAGATGAGGTGCTTCACACGGGAAAAGATTCAAGAACGACACTTCGGACGCTGGGGATGTACGCACCGCCATTCCGCCGCCGTCGTTATTTTCCATACCAAAGACGGTACGATTATCAGTCTCGGAGGCAAACAAATCGTCCGTTCGACCAATCGCGACCTAGACAGTGCCCTCAACGAAGGCGTCCACCACCACCCAGGGTGACGGGCACGCCCGCCTCAAAACAGCAAGTTTGACTCCCTTGTCGGGGGCAAGCGCATCATACCAATCGTCATTACACAGACAAAACCCATTTTTCACCACCGCTTACGACCTTACTATCATCAATGGGTCGCAATAACATCGGACAAGTGGGTTCTGGAAGTCATAAGCAGCGGCTTCACCATTCCTTTCACTTTCATCCCTCCCACCACCCCACCCTCCCCGTCCCTTTTCAGGGACCCATCTCACGAGGATCTCCTGCGACAGGAAGTCCATCACCTCCTGGACATCGGAGCGATAGAGAGGGTCCCCGATCAGTTCAGGGGAAGAGGGTTCTATTCCAGATACTTTCTAATGGAAAAGAAAACGGGGGGCTGGAGACCCATTCTCGATCTAAGACGTCTGAATCGTTATCTTCGCAGACAGCGCTTCAAAATGGTGACACTGACTTCCATAATCCCATCCCTCGATGTCAACGATTGGTTCGCTGCCCTCGATTTACAAGATGCGTATTTTCACATCACAATACATCCCGCGCACAGGCGTTTTCTGCGATTTGTGATAGGTCACGATCATTTTCAGTATCGGGTTCTACCATTCGGTCTGGCTTCAGCACCCAGAGCCTTCTCAAAAACCCTGGCCGTCGTGGCAGCTCATCTGCGTCGGTTACAGGTGATAATATATCCATACCTGGACGACTGTTTAATAAAAGGTGCCACGCAGCGAGAGGCATCGCAGATGGTGGCGACGGTAGAACAAACGTTCGAGTCACTCGGCCTCCTCCTCAACAGAAAAAAATCAACACTTATTCCGACGCAATTCATAAAGTTTATAGGGATAAACCTCGATTCACACACGGCAAGAGCTTACTTACCTCACGAAAGGTTTCAAGCGATCAAGGATCTCGTGACCATACTAACCAGCAACATCATGGTATCGGTACACAATTGCCTGCGTCTCCTGGGCCACATGGCAGCGGCCACTGCTGTAGTTCCTCATGCGCGCCTCCACCTGAGGGGTCTCCAACATTGGTTGTCCACAGTTTATGTCCCTGTGAGGCACGACATCCAAAAGGTAGTATGCCTACCTCCGCATGTCCAAAGATCCCTGCAGTGGTGGACGAAAAAGCAAAACCTTCTGCCAGGGGTTCCATTCCATCGACAACAACCATCGGTACAGATAACATCGGATGCCTCACTCATCGGCTGGGGGGCCCACATGGGCAGCGAACGAATTCAGGGCAAATGGTCTCCCAGCGAAAGGCGTCTGCACATAAATCTGTTGGAGCTTCGGGCAATCTTCTACGCATGCAAACATTTTCTTCCCCACATCAGAGGTCTGACAGTGAGGATACTGATGGACAATATAGCTGCAATGTATTATGTCAACAGACAAGGAGGAGCACGGTCACGATCCCTATGCGCCGAAGCAGTGCGATGTTGGAACTGGTGCATACAGAACAACGTAACCATAGCAGCGTCGTACTTACCTGGCACCGCCAATGTAATTGCAGACTCTCTCAGCAGACAATTCCCCACGGATCACGAGTGGGAGATAAGGACAGATGTACTTTCTGTGGTATTTCAGAAATGGGGGATTCCACAGGTAGACCTATTCGCAACATACAACAACAAGAAATGTCGCCTGTATTGCTCGAGAGCAGGGCTCGGCAAGGGCTCTCTCGGCGATGCGCTTCTGGTCACATGGAAGAAGACACTTCTGTATGCTTTTCCCCCCACAGTGCTTATCTCCAGGACAATGGAGAAAATCAGCTTAGAAGCGGCGACTGTCATTTTGCTAGCGCCAGCGTGGCCCAGGCAAGCCTGGTATCCATTCTTACACAGAATGTCAGTTCAACCACCTTACCCTCTTCCTCTTCACCAAGACCTCCTTACTCAGGAACGAGGCACGCTGTTACACCCCAGACTGCAGGCGTTGCATTTGACGGCGTGGCTCCTCAGTGGTTAAAAGGGGATGAAAATCTCTGTTCTGAGCAGGTCAAGACAATACTTCTACACAGTAGGAAAGACTCTACGAGGAACACGTACCTTGCGAAATGGCGGAGATTCGCTAACTGGTGCATTCAAAACAACATACACCCTCTCTCATCTCCTCTACAACACGTTTTGGACTACATCCTTCACTTACGGACTTCAGGGCTGGCACTATCGTCCCTAAGAGTGCACTTGGCAGCCATCAGTGCTTTTCACCAGCCAATAGAAGGTTCCTCGCTCTTCTCCCATGCAATTACAAAGAGGTTCCTCAAAGGGCTCCTAAATTTGCATCCACCACGAAGGGTGCCTTCCCCTTCTTGGAATCTGGATTTAGTATTGGACACCATTATGTACCCACCTTTTGAGCCCTTGACATCAGTTTCTCTGCATATGTTAACAATGAAAACAGTCTTCCTCCTTGCAATTACATCGGCAAGAAGGGTAGGTGAACTGGGGGCGTTGATGGCAAGCCCTCCTTTTACAGTTTTTTCCAAAGATACAGTGACGCTGCGATTACACCCAGATTTTATTCCCAAAGTCTGTTCTTCCTTCCATATTAACGAGCCTGTGGTCCTCCCGACTTTTTATCCCAAGCCTCATTCTTCAACTAGGGACGCTCTGTTTCACACGCTCGATGTCCGACGTGCGCTCTCTTTCTATATAGATAGAACACGTCAATGGAGACGCACTGACAGACTGTTGGTATCTTTGGCACCTAGATCAAAGGGCAAAGCGCTTTCCGCTCAACGCATTGCAAATCTCATCACTCTCTGTATTACGAAATGCCACTTGCTTAGGAATAAGCCTCTACCTGTTTTACCTCGGGCTCATTCTACGCGAGCGGTAGCGACTACCACTGCCTTTGCAAAGGGTATTCCCCTTGCGGATATCTGCCGGGCAGCTACCTGGGCCTCTAGCGCAACTTTCGCACGGCATTATGCCGTAACTAAGAGGTGGGCTTCAGATACCGCGGTAGCCTCTGCAGTCCTGTCCACAGTAGAAAATAACTGACCCGGAGCGCATTCTGGGTTACTGCTTTATACTCACCTGGAGTGGAGCACCCACGGGGACCACTCGAAGAAGAAGAAGAAGTTACTCACCCTGTGTAGTAACGATGGTTCTTCGAGATGTGTCCCCGTGGGTGCTCCACGCCCCACCCTCCTCCCCGCTCCGGGTCTTTCTGCTTTATCTTTCAGAGACCGAGCGGTGAGAGGAACTGACAAGGGGGAGCCGGTCCGTTGCAAAGGCGCGAACGCCGCGCGCTGCGTCCGCGCGTGCGCGGTCCGGCTCGGCTACGGCTATAGAAGTTTTCTGACCAGCGGCGCCGGGACGGGACCCGACACCTGGAGTGGAGCACCCACGGGGACACATCTCGAAGAACCATCGTTACTACACAGGGTGAGTAACTTCTTCTTAGTGTTTAAAGTGCTACATTGTCCTGCATTTTGCTTCGGTCTTATTGTGTGCAGCATGAGGAAGTATATACACATGGGCCAAACAAACATTGCTAACAGAAAATTTCTGATCAAGGACTCAAGAGCTGCATGTGCACCTGAATTCCCTCCCAATCAATCCCTCACTCCAGCAGATCACAAACTGCCTATTGATGCTGGTCAATTTTTTTTGCTAGATCTGCTAAGGAACTGCACTTGGTCTCAGAACATCTGGGGTGTGAGTGGCTCTCATCCTTTAGGTCCTTGGTCAAGAAAGCATCTTAATTTAGGAAAGCACTTACGTGCTTATGTCTAAAAGAAATCTTAAGATGAACAGGCCTTTACCAACAAATGGCAGGGTTGAAGGATGTATACTTGGGTTCATTTTTCTGAAGAGCTCAACTTTCAAAAGCTTGTGAAAACTTAATTAGATGAAACTTTAAATTTAATTGTACTGATTTATTTTCTTCCAACACCTTTTAATTTACAGATGTATGTTTTCTTCTGGATGAAACTGAAACTGAAGAGGTATGTCTTTTGACATCAGGAAAATTAATGTATTCCTTATCCTGGGCAGTCAGTGAGGGAGGAATTCCATTAGCTCCTTTATCTCAGAAAACAATCCCTGCTTGTTACAGGTAATAATAAATCTTATATATTCTAAAAGATTATCATAGGTTTTGCTAAATGGCAACTCATGCTTAATTCTGTGGGAAAAGTTATGCTACATTATAATTCTCTTTATGGCAAGGTATAACGCTAACTTATTGTAGGCGACAGTGAATCTATTTTCTGTAGATTTCTTGGGTGTTTCTGTCTTTATTTTGTTTGTGGTCAAAACATAGAATAAAACTGAAGCTGATTATGTCTGTGAGAACTGGAAATGTTTGCAAAACCATTGTGTATATTGCCTATAGGAAGAAATATATGACAAAATAAGTGAAAGTCTTATATTCCTTTTTAGTGTGCCAAGATACCTAAATGCAGAAATAGCTACTGGACTGCTGTGGTTCACTGACACACAGAAACTTATTGAATGGGCCAAAAAAGCCAAAATTGATCCTAATGACCCCGAGTATTCAGACTTGATGGAATTCATATTGGTAATGTTTAGTCAAGTTTAGTATTAGAAATTCGTAATAGTTTATAATTGCATCTAGAATAAACTATGTATTGAGTCTAACATGACTGGAGTTAAGGAATTTCTAGATATTTTTTACAAAAGTAATTTTCACAGGAGATCTTTGGTTCCAGTGTTATAATTAATATGGGACAGAACAGTGAGACCACTTCTGTTCAAGATTTCTGAAGTTGCCAAAAGAAGTGGGAGCAAAGCTGAGATAGATATATATTTCCTTGGTGCAACAAGATGAAATTGTTCCTACCTAATTATAAGTGACTCTATTTTATTTTAGATTCTTCATCAGTGGGATTGTTACCCTCTCTCCTTTTCTTCTTCTCATATCCTTTTTCCTTTCCCTAACCCTGGTCATTTCTTCTGAACTCTTTCTGGACATTCTTTCTTCTGGTGTCCCACCACACTGTAAATCTTACCCAATTATTTACATGGATTATAACAGACTTAAAACATCAGTTTATGGAAAATAAATGATTGTGAAGCCCAGAAGAACAAAAGAATAACACAATTTGCATTCATCTTATGTCATGAATTTTATTTTGTTTCTCTTTCAAGTCCTGTCATTTCAGTACATTATTTAGAGATAGGAAGCACAAAATCTGTGGGAAGGGATCAGGGTGAAGAAAATACATTGATAGGGATCTTCATGGAGTTTTCTCAACTTCATTCACTCTGTGTATCACAGATCCAGAAGGAAGTAAACTTTATGCATGGAAACAGGAGCTATCCTTCTAAGGACATAGTGATGTCAGTTACATGATCCTACAGCTGCTCCTTAGTAGCTGTAGAGAAGTTATGGTTGAATGTGGTGCAAAAGTAAAAGCTGCAAATTACTGAGGCTCTGTGGACTTATTCTAGAGTCTATGTAATGACTTCACTGTTGCAATTTGGGGAATTTTTCAAAAGTGAGAATAGGCTTAACTACTACAAAATATAGTTTTAAGGTTTTTAAAAGGCTAAGGCTTATCTCTCTTGATCCCTTTGTAGATACTGTGTAGATTGCTTCAATGGTGGTCATTTTAGATTCTGTTTCTGTATGTAACATTTTACAACATATACTTTAAACAAAGTAGCTAGGGTAAACAGAATAAAGGATATTTACCATAATGGACTACATACAAACAGAAAATGAGAATTGAACTTGGATTGAAAAAGAAAATCAACAAAAAATTAAGCATATTCAAGAATTAATCTGAACTGATATTGAGATATAAATAATCATGAACGAGCCTAATCCAAAACCCACTGAAGTCAATGGTAACATTTTCCAGCAACTTCACTGCGTTTAGGAATAGGCCCTATGTCCTTAATTATAATCTCAGATAACATTTCTTTTACCTGTGAAGTCAGTCTTGAGAATTTGGAGATGTTAGCCGTGGTGTACACTAAGGAGTTATTTTGAAATAACAAGAGTGCATCCACACTACCAAGCCTATTATTTCAAAATAACAGGCTGATTATTTTGAAATACTAACTCCTTCTTTCCATGAGGAATAATTCTTATTTCGAAATTGTTATTTTGAAATAACGTGTGTGTGGACACTCAGTTGCTGTTATCATATATATAGTTGCTTAATGTCTGTGACTCTGTAACACTGAAATGCTGGCTGTTCCCTCTTGGTGGCCCATGCTGCATGAGGAGTGTGGGGCCCAAACGGCCGCTTGCGCTGCTTGCTTCCCCGTGGTAGCCCGGCTGAGCAGCGCAGAACTCAACCGAGTGCCACGGTGGGAAGGGGGGCAAGGCGGTGACATGCGGCATGACAGCGGCTCCAGGCCCTGCCCCCTGGCCATGCATGTCACTGCCCTGCCCCCTTTTGCCTCCCACCATTGTGCTCGGCTGACTTCTGTGCCTCTCAGCTGGGTCGCCACATGGGAGCAAGTGGCGCAAGCGACCATTTGGGCTCCGTGCTCCCCATGCAGCATGGGAGTGTAGAGCCCAAATGGCCGTTTGGGCTCTGTGGTCCTCCAAGTGAGAGGCAGGAGGGGGAGGAGAAGAGAAAGAGAGAGACAGAGAGAGAGGCAGGAGGTGGAGGAGAGCTGAGAGAGAGAGGGGGGAGGCAGTAGGAAGAGGAGAGAGAGAGAGAGAGAGACGGAGTGAGAGACCGGAGGCTCAGGAGAGAAGACCGACGTGGAGGAGAGACATGAAAATCCCGTCTTATGATGGGCTAATTGGCTAGTTTCAAAATAATTGGCCTCCAGAGGCCTCTTACAGCTGCACTTGTAGCCGCTCTGGCCATACCTGACATCTCCACTGCTCCCCTTCTCCTGCAGTGCCTTTAAAAAAACAGGCTGCAGGAAAAGGGCTTGTGGCACGTGCAAACCTCTGCCAGCCCCATTCCACGCTGCAGCAGCACAGGGACCATGGCTGACCCCAGTGCTCCCTCTGAGCCCTTCATGGCTGCCAGCACTCCTCCAGCACCCTCACTGCCTCTAGCCAGGGACACAGAAGTGTACTGGCCTGGACTGGTGTGGAGATCCTGGATATCATTGAGGTCTGGGGTGAGGAGACCAATTTCCAGGACCTCTGCATTAGAAAGTGTCACAAGGATGTCTATGGCTGGATGGTCACCAGCATGGCCAAAAAAGGACACGCACGGACCCTTGACCAGGCCTGAACTCAGGCAGCTCTATAATAAGGCCAGGGAGCAGAGAGGATCACTGCACACAGGCTGCCTCTACAACCAGCACGATACCATCCAGTTGGGGGGTAGGTCAGCTCTCCCCCATCATCATTAAGTCCGACCAGGAAACACCCAGCGCCACATCCTCCACGAGGGCAGGGTTGTGAAGGAGGACAATGAGGAGAAGAAGAAGGAGGAGGAGCAGGCCAACCACTCGCACAGGCCTGCAAGCCAGGAGCTGATTTTCAGCTTGGAACTGGTCCCCCCTCCCAGGATGTCTCCCAGGCATCGGACAAACCTGGGAAAGGCACATCAGGTGAGTTCCATATCTTTTCCTATGCACGCGCAAGGGCAGATGGCAGGCTGTGAGGGGCTACATGCTCCTTATTCGGCTTGGGGCTCACATAGCAGCCTGTACACATGGGTGCACATGGAGTGCCAGTCTGGAGCACTCAGCCCCATGATGCTGTCACATAGGAACCCCTCGCTCCTTCTCACAAGGTTCCTGGAAAGGCCTGCCTTACTCCAGCCTGTGTGGTGGGATACCTTCCCATGACAAACCACGTTTAAGGAAGCTGGGGTCATGAAAACACACAGTAGTGCTGCACAAAGCATAGGCTCATGCCTGCACTCTTGGGGCAGCATGTGGTCCCAGTCAAGCGTGGCAAGGTGGAGGACACCAATCCCCTGCAGTGGAGCCTGCGGGGGGCAGGAAGAGGACAGGACCTCAGTAACACTCTCTCCAGCAAGTGGCCTCTGCTGCTCACACACATTTCCTTCAACACCCTTCCCCTGGCTTCCAGTGGGCAGGAATAGAAGTTCCCTCTCTGTGGGATGCCACGAGTGCTGGGCCCGGCATGTGCGGGACACAGAAGGAAGCCAAGCCACCGCATCCTCCTCTCCCACCTGCAGGCTCCTGGCCTGGCCGTCATCTTCCCATGCCTGGTTGTCCATGGGATGTGGATATAGTAATGCTCCCCTGGGATGTCCATGCCCCTGCAGGAAATTGCCCACTGTCTAGGCAACATATGGCCTTGCTTGAAGCATATTGCCATTGTCTGAACTGAGACCTTTGGCCTGAACTCAGAGATTAAGGCTAGGCTTCATGCACAGTTTCTCCTGGGATGATTGCCCTTGTAAATTTCCTTTACAGCTGGGTCAGCTGAGAGCGTGGTGCATCCACAACCTTCCCCACCATCCTCCTGACTCTGCAGGATCTGCCAGAGAAGGAGAACCCGTGAGGACCTGCTGTGGGAGCAGATGGCCTACCTCCAGTCCCTCTTTCAAGGGCTCAACAACAAGCATCAGGAACAGGCCACTGACCGGGAGGAGCACTAGGCTGACCGGTAGCTGTGGAAGTCTGCCTGGAAGCAATCGTTGAGCCAGCCTGTGCTGACCATGTGCTTCTCCCTCACCTCAGTGGTGGAGTGCGTGACCTCGTGCATGGAGTGGGCCACCAGTCATCTCCTTGCTCCCGTCCCTGTACCCCAGGATTCCCAAACAGAGTCGGTGGGACTTCCAGGACAGTCGAGGCCTTCCAGGACAGCAGGCTCCACTCCCATCCCCATCCCTGAACTCTCCTCCTTCCACCTTACCCCTCGTTTTCTCCACCCCATTACAGGTTCTTTCCCCAGTTCCTCCCCTATTTTATATCCCCCAAATTAACAGAGTTGTTTGTTTAAAAAAAGGCATTTTTATTTGCTCTGCAAGGGTGTGTCTAGACTACATGGCTCCATGTAAATTAATTTATTTGGCATAGTCAAAGAAGTGGGGATTTAAGTAATTCCCGCTTCATTAAAATAAACATGGACTCTGTGCTGTGCCGACGATCAGCTGATCTGACACAGCATGGCAGTCTAGATGCGGATCTGTCGGCTGAGGAAACCTTTGCCGACCGAACCCTTATGCCTCGTGAAATGAGATTTACAGGATCGGTGGGCAAAGGCTTCCTCAGCCAACAGATCTGTCTAGACTGCCACTCTGTGTCGGATCAGCTGATCGTCGGCACAGCGCAGTGGCCATGTATATTTTAATGAAGTGTGGATTATTTAAATCCCCGCTTCTTTGACCATGCCAAATAAACTAATTTACATTAATGGAGCCATGTAGTCTAGACACATCCCAAGGGAGAGAGGAAGGTGGGGGAAGGAGGGCAGGGGAAGGGAAAGGCTAGGGAGGAAAGGCACGCGGGACAATGCAGCAGCCCCGGAGGTGAATCTCATAGCTGGTCTTGGCTGAAACTCTCCCTCAAGGCTTCCTTAATGCACACAGACCACTGATGTGCTGTCCTGATAAACCTAGTGTCTGGCTACTCAGAACCCCTGGCCAGCCATTCAGCCTCTGCCCCCCACCCTGGCTGGAAAGTCTCCCTCTTATTCTCACAAAGGTTGTGGAGCACACAGCAGGCTGCCACCACAAAGGGGATATTTCACTGGCTGAGGTCCAGGTAGGTGAGGAGACTCCTGAACCTCCCCTTCAAGTGGCTGAACGCACACTCCACAACCATACAGTACCTGCTGAGCCTGGCATTGAAGTTTTCCTTGGTGGGGTCCAGGCTGCCCATGTAGAGCTTCATCAGCTAGACGAGCAAGGGGTAGGTTGCTTTGCCCAGAAAGCAAATGGGCATGTCCATGTCCCTGACCCTGATGTTGTGGTCGGGGAAAAAAGTACTGGTATGCATGTGGAACAGGTCTTCCCCAACCACTTGACTTTGATGTCAATGAACCAGCCCTTGTTGTCCACCATGGCCTGCAGCCCCATAGAAAAGCATCCCTTCCTGTTGATGTAGTCCAAGTCCCTTGTCGGGGGCCAGGATGGGGATGTGAATGCCATCTGTGCCCCTCCTCCACGAATGGGGAAGTCCATGGCAGCAAAGCCATCGCCAATGGTGTTGATATTGACCAGAGTGATGACCCTCCACAGCAGCCCATTGTTGATGGCATTGGCTACCTGCAGGAGCACAGCAATTTCCCCACACCAATGGAGTGGTAGCGATCTGGTGTAGCAAGCTTCCAGAAGGTGATGGCAATGCGTTTCTGCAGGGAGATGGTGGGTTACAGACAGATGTCCTGTTGCCTGAGGGCAGGGGTGAGCCATTTGCAGAGCTCCAGGAAGGTGGCCTTCTGCATGCAGAAGTTGTGGAGCAATTGCTGGTTCATCATTGCTGCAAGACAATGTGGTCCCACTAGTCAGAACTGGCCTTCCTCCACCAGAAGTGGCATTCCACAGTGTTCAGAGGGTTAAGAGGCATTTGGAGCAGCAGGAGCACCAGGACCTGGGTGAAGAGATTGTCTGGTTGGGGCTGGTTGACATCCTGCTGGAGCTGCATGCAGGCAGTCTGGACGAATTGCGCCATGAGGCTCAGCATGAGGCCCAAGAGCATGGCACTACTTTGCAGCAGCTCTGGCTCCATGATGTGAGTGCTGAGGCATCCACAAGGGCAACCAGAGCACACCATGTCAGTGTGGAGTCTCATGAGGGGGTAGGCATAGTAGGAGTGGTGTGTGAGACACAGCCGTAGAGAGGAGCTGCTGAAAGCATGTGTCTCAGCATGCCTGGTAAAGCAACCACAGGAAGTGTCTGCTCTTCTGGTGTCCTCCCCAGAGTACTTCCGGATACTCTAAATCCAAGGCAGGGTCCTATCAGTTTGAATGTGCTATTTCAAAATAATTCTGGGTATGTCTACACTACCACCCTAGTTCAAACTAGGGTGGTAATGTAGGCAACTGGAGTTGCAAATGAAGCCCGGGATTTGAATTTCCCGGGCTTCATTTGCATCTCGCCGGGCGCCGCCATTTTTAAATGTCCGCTAGTGCGGACTCCGTGCCACGCGGCTACACGCGGCACGGACTAGGTAGTTCGGACTAGGCTTCCTAGTCCGAACTACCGTTACTCCTTGTTTCGAACTACCTAGTCCGAACTACCTAGTCCGTGCCGCGTGTAGCCGCACGGCTTGGAATTCGCACTAGCGGACATTTAAAAATGGCGGCGCCCGGCGAGATGCAAATGAAGCCCGGGAAATTCAAATCCCGGGCTTCATTTGCAACTCCGGTTGCCTACATTACCACCCTAGTTCGAAGTAGGGTGGTAGTGTAGACATACCCTCAGAGCTATTTCGATGCTTGAAATGGGGACGCGCTATTACGATTTTGTTATTTCGGGAGTTATTTCATAGGATCGTAGAACTGAAAGGGACCTCAAGAGGTCATCGAGTCCAGTCCTTTTCCCTCATGGCAGGACCAAGCACTGTCTAGATCATCCCTGATAGATGTCTATTCAACCTGCTCTTAAATATCACCAGTGATAGAGTTTCCACAACTTCCCTAGGCAACTTATTCCAGTGTTTAACCACCCTGACCATTAGGAAGTTTTCCCTAATGTCTATCCTAAACCTCCTTTGCTGCAATTTAAGCCTATTGCTTCTTGTCCTATCATCAGAGGCCAGGGAGAACAATTTTTCTCCCTCCTCCTTGTAACACCCTTTCAGATACTTGAAAACTGCTATCATGTCCCCTCTAAGTCTTCTCTGTTCTAAACTTAAGAAGTCCAATTATTTCAGTCCTTGTTTTCTAGACCTTTAATCATTCCTGTTACTCTTCTCTGTACCTTCTCCAATTTCTCCACAAATTTCTTGAAATGTGGTGCGCAGAACTGGACACAATACTTCAGTCCAGAGGTCTAATCAGTGCAGAGTAGAGCGGAAGAATAACTTCTTGTGTCTTGCTCACAACACACCTGTTAGTGCATCCCAGAATCATGTTTGCTTTTTTTTGCAACAGTGTCACACTGTTGATTCATGTTTAACCTGTGGTCCACTATAACCC
This sequence comes from Pelodiscus sinensis, assembly GCF_049634645.1. Lineage (NCBI taxonomy): Eukaryota > Metazoa > Chordata > Testudines > Trionychidae > Pelodiscus > Pelodiscus sinensis. The sequence continues at coordinate 43,397,876 of NC_134718.1, forward strand.
CTAAATCTCTGTCGGCAGTATTTCTAACTAGACAATCACTTCCCATTCTGTAGGTGTGGAACTGATTGTTCCTTCCTAAGCGGAGCACTTTGCATTTGTCCTTATGAAGCTTTCATCCTATTTATGTCAAACCATTTCTCTAGTTTGTCCAGATCATTTTGAATTTTGACCCCTCATTTTCCAAAACACTTGTAACCCCTCTCAGCTTAACTTAATTTATCTGCAAACTTAATAATCATACTCTCTATGTATGGGGTGGGCAATAATTTTTGATGGGGGGGACACTGCAAGATTTTGGAAACTCTTTCAGCATATTGAGGGTATGTCTACCCATCAAACACTTTCCTAGTGTCTACACAAGCCAACCGCTATTTCGAAATTAAATCAAAATAGTGGAGGGCTTATTTCAAAATTGGTAAACCTCATTCCAAGAGGAATAATGCCAATTTCAAAATTGCTATTTTGAAATAATTGCTGTGTAGACACTTATTTTGAAATAGGGGGCCTCCAGCCCTTCCCAGGGTGCCCCGGTGGCCACTCTGGTCTCAACCAAGAACACTCCACTCCCTTCCCCCCCCCCCCCCAGAGCCCTTAAAGGGGTAGAGTCTGGCCACAGTGCCTGTGCCAGCTCCAAGCCTGCCAGCCCAGAGCCAGCAGTCACTGCCACTGACCCAGTGGCCCCAAAACATGAGCCAGCAAGCCACTGGCAGCCAGTCCTCCTCTGCTCCCCAGGAGCAGCCTGCCAGTTCCCGGGAGCCTGCGAGCACCTGAAGAAGGTGGTTGCCTTTCTGGTCCAGGGTGGAGATCATGGACCTTATTCAGGTTTTGGGGGATGCTCCCAACGTCCATGATCTCTGTACTAGACGGGGAAACATGGCCGTCTATGATAGGATAGCTGCCAGGCTGGCCACCAAAGGCCACATGTGAACCCAGGAGCAGGTTCGCATGAAAATCAAGTTGGTCCGGCCAGACCCCCAGCCCTGAGCTTCCCCTCCCCCTTTTCCCCTTGCTTCCCCCTTCCAGCTCCTTCCTCCCAGGTTTCCTCCTTCTCTCTCCCACCTTCTCTCCTCCCCTCTCCCACCTCCTTTCCCCAGTCTCACCAGAGTTTCATTGCCCCCCCCCCAGCTTTGTTAAATAAAGAGAGTTTGTGTTCATGAAAATACATGTATTTTATTTTACATCAGGAAGGGGGGTTAGGGAAGGGTAAGTGGAAGGACATGAGGGAGGAATGAGGCACAGCCCCCCAGTGGAGCAAACCAGGGTGGCTCTTAGTGCTCCTCAGGGTGGAAGCTCTCCCGCAGGGCCTCCTTGATACTGACAGCCCGCCGATGGACCTCCCGGATGGCAGCCAGAAGAATGTGAAGCCAGGCTCATAGCAATGCATCCATGAGAAGCACCTGAGTGCCCAGGGACAGATCTGGCTCCATGTTGCAGAGTGCTGTGGTGTCCTGAGTGAGGGCAACCAGAGCATACAGAGATAAAATGCTTTGCTGTCCCTCATCGAGGTAGGCAAGTAAGCAGGGAAACCTGAGAACCGGCTGTCCAGGGGGCGTCCCTTTAAGCATAGGCCTTAGTTAGCTTCAGGCAGCAGCCACACATAGTAACTCCTGAATTGATGCCCTGCTGGACCTGCTTTTGTCCAGCCTTAAATGCAATTCAGCATCCACTCAGTGTGGACGTGCTATTTCGAAATAGCCAAATGCTATTTCAAAATGCATTTTGCGTGTAGACGTGTTATTTTGAAATATCTTATTTTGAAATAACTATTTCGAAATTAGATATTTCGAAATAATGCCGTAGTGTAGACGTACCCTAATGGAGGAGATGCCTAATGGAGGGGTCTGGGGTGGAAGTTGGGCGCAGGAGGGAGCTTGGGGTAAGGGATTGGTGTGCAGGAGGGAGACTGGAGTTTGGGAGGGAGTTTGGGTGAAGGAGAGGGTTGTGACCTAGGGCAGGGGTTTGGGATGTGATTTATGGTAGGTGGGGATTGTGATCTGGGGCAGGAGATTGGGGTGTCAGATCTGGGAGGGGGTATGGGTATAAGAGGGGGACAGAGGGTTTGGGTGTGTTGGGAGGGGGGGCAGAGAGTTGGGGCAGGAAAGGGCTGGGGTTCCAGAAACAGGCTGTGGCCAAGAGACTTACTTGCCAGCTGCCAAACTTGTCTGCCTGCCTGCAGAGGTTAAAATGTTTCCCAGCCAGTCTGCCTGCCTGCCTGGCCATGTGCTTCATGAATAACTGAGCCAAGGAGAGGGAACACAATTCTTCTAGGCTGCCTGTTACTCCAACAAGCAGCTTGCATTGGCTGGTTTCTGCCAGAAAGCGGCCAGTGGTAATGTGCTAGGGGTGGAGTGTCTCCTAAAACTTCCCCTCTCCCCTCCAGTTTTAAAACAGAAACAGAACCTGTAGCTGCATTTCTGCATGGTGTGTGGGGCTGCAGGGCAAGCTGGTGAGCCTGCCTCCGGCTCCCCACTGCCTCCGTGGGCCATATTTTACCCAGGCCTGATCTATACCATCGTCTAAATGGTTGATGAAGATATTGAATAAAACTGGTCCCCAAACAGACCCCTGCGGAACCTCACTTGTTATGCCTTTCCAGCATGATTGTGAACCGTTAATAACTACTCTCTGAGAACAATTAGCCAGCCAGTTATGCACCCACCTAATAGTAGCCCCATCAAATTCAGGGAATATGTATTACAAGGAACAAATCTGTAAATGTGTCAATATCTGCAGTTGAGGATAATGCTGAAGTGTTCATAAAGGAACATTTTTGGGGTTTTAAACCATGGAAGAAGACAACTAGTACTTTAATGACTGAATGTGTTCTATGAGACCTTGAAGGAATGTCATTATCTATTGATAACTTTTGTCGCTAACGTTATGACAATGGGAATAATATGAAAGGTAAAGACAATGGTATAGAAAAGAGACTAATAGAAATGAATTCTCGAGTTGTTTTGTTTGTTTCTTGTAATACAGATTCCCTTAATTTGGTTGTCAATGATTCTGCCAAATTTTGTTTGGAGGCAAAAAGTTTCTTTGACTTAAGCAATGCAACTTTCCCCCTCCCCCCGCAAATTTGATTGTCAATGATGCTGCCAAATTTTGTTTGGAGGCAAAAAGTTTCTTTGACCTAAGCAATGCAATTTTTTTTCATGTTTGGTGTGCCATTGGGAAGTTCTTCATGCCCATATGTGTTCTCTAACTCTGAAACTATTGAGTCAAGCAAAGTGGGAGACTCAAATGGATGCCTTGAAGCCTCTTCAGTATGATTCACTAATTGAAATTTCTGATGATTGTACCCTACCAGGATCACCTGGCAATATAGCGCATGCAGATGCAGAAGCTCTTGTAAATAGTCTTTGCAAGTTCAAATGTGTAGCTTCACTTATTGTGTGGTGTAGTATCATGTTTTGAGGTTAACCTCCCCAGTAAGAAACTTCAGGCAAAGGACTTCAACATACAACAGCTGCAAGAGACCAAGAAGTTTGTAGAGGAATGCGGGTGTGATGAAGCATTTGAAAAGACATTAGTAGATGCTCATTGTTTAGGAATTTGAACTACCAACAGACTTCGAAACAGACAGCACATATTTGAAGAAAGAAGCAACAGTTCACATATGAGGCAAAAGACTAATCAGTTCAGGATCCAAAACAAAAATTCAAAGTAAACTTTTGTTTTTCAGTCCTAGATACTGCAATCCAATCAGTTAAAGATGATTTGAGCAAATACAGCAGCATGATTCAATATTTGGCTTCCTCAGTGATATGCAGTTTGCCAAATAAGACCTCAAAACAGATATTAGAACATTGATTGAAGCTACAGTTGGAATTACAACATGGAAACGAATCTTTAAAGAAAAAGAACAAATACAAAATATGATTAAAACTCAAATGTCTGTTGTACCTTAAAATTAATACCAATAGAAACAAATGTGGGCATTTGTTCCTATCAAAAAAACATCATACAATCTGATATTCTCAATGCTTAAGCCCTAAATAATAGCAATGGCATTGCAGGTCATACTGCAATACACTGTTAGAAGTATGAAACGTTTCTTAGAACCTGTTAGTGTCTTGCTTGGCTCACACCAGTACAGTTTCACTTTATAAAAAGAAATAGTAAAATTTAGTAGTCATCACCCAAAAATCTTTACAATATTCAAACCTTGCTTTTACTTTCTCTAACAGTATACAAGATCCAAGGAACAAACTATGTCAAAATATTTTCGTCTTGAACAGCTGCAAGAAGAATTTAACTTTGTTACTGAAGAAGAGATTAAAAAGTGTAAACGTTTCCAGCTGTTGCAGCTTAGGAACTCAGAGCAGTTAGATTTCTGTCATATTCAGCAAATACCTCTGTATGACAGAGAGATACCAGATGCGCTCATTCAGGTATTTAATGTTTCCACTATGAACCCTGTTGCATGTTGTACATGACAATCTGAGTTTAATATTAATCTTTGATTTTTTTACAGTAGTTGAATTCAACTTTTCTCTTCCTATTTGATTTCAATATGCAGCATGCAGCATTGACATGTGTAATCTTTTACATTATCATGATATGAGGCCTAAGAATCAGATTCCAATGTTCTTATTCATGTTGAATAGCACATCATTCATTACTCAAGTAGTCCTTGTTGTGCTCAGTGATGCAAAATGCTAGTCAGAGTGAGTAAGTTTATCCAAACATGATCCTTAAATTTTAATGCAGTAAATTGGACAACATTGCTTTCAGTCTCTGGGAAATAATTGCTTTCCATAAAACAGCTTTGCAGTATCTCTATATCATTTTGATTCTTTTTTTTTCTATCTCATGTATGAGAGAACACATATTTCTCCTCTTGCCTATATATTTTTATTTCCTTTTTCCTCTTGTTGTTTTTAGTTATAACTTGTGAAGTAGTTAGGGATGCACTTTAAGGGGCATTTCTACACAGTAGCATTATTTTGGAATAACTGACGTTATTTCGAAATAACAAAATGTGTGTTTACACAGCAAGCCATTATTTTGAAATAATGTTGAGCTGGAGGACTTCTTATTCTGACTCCTATAACCCTCATTTTATGAGGAGTAAGGGAAGTCAAATGAAGAGTGTTCTTCTTTCAACTTTTGCTGTGTAGACAGCACAAAAAGCAGAATTAAGCTATTTTGATTTCAGTTACACAATTAATGTAGCTAAAGTTGCACATCTTAATTCAGTTTTTGCCCTGCTGTGTAGATGTACCCTGAGAGAATCCAATAACCATGTCATATTCTGGAATGCCTGTTACTTTCATCATAGTTTTTAAAAAGTGGAACATAATATAGTATATTTAAATGCCTCTTTTCATTTTCTTTAAAAAGCCTTGTAAAGATCAATGTATGATCTAGAAAAATTTCCCAATTCTGTGTTCAGGAATATGAAAGCCAATTAGAGAAGGATATATCAATGACAGATGTGGATCCTATTACTGCACAAAGAATTAGATCTGCCAACTTTGTAAGGAAGGTATGACAAATACTGACAGGACTGTATTGGCTATGAGAAGAATTACCACTTTTTTCTTTTCAGAATCTGTAATGTGAATGTAATGCTTATTACAGTGTTGGCTAGACAATGAATAGCAGTAGAATGTGCGGTAGCAGTACAAATTTCATCCCCATTGAGCCTAAAAACTTTTCTGAAGAGATGACTTCTGGAGCTGAATCTCTATCCCTATACAATCGTTGGTTTCTAGACTTCAAATAAGGGAGTGACTTGTGATGATGTTTTGATGAGAGAACACTTGTCCTCAATTGGATTGCGACTATCAGTTAGCCATTCAGTATTCTATACAAAACTATCAAATGATGATGATTTCTGGTTCCTTTCGGCAATGGTCAGGAATTAAGCTGATGACGTAGAGATGAGGGGTACCAAGATCCATTACTAAAGTCAGTCACTGCTGTGCATATATTAGCAGCAGAGTGACCAGGAACAGGATGCAAACCAAGGACTCACGCCTCTAAGGTGCTGAGTGTATCCTATAGCTTGTTGAGCCCCCATAGCTCTTATTGAAGCACCAGAGCATCTTCAGAAGTAAAATTTAAGAAATTGATATTTTAGTAAATTACTCTGTTGCTGCCATGCACGAAATCTCAGGAGTGGTAAGCAAATGTAAGTGATGGAGGCAGGGATGCACAAGAGAAGATGGAGGGGACTGTGGATCTCTTCTTCTCAATTGGTTGTAATGGGTGTTAACTTACAGGATAAAGGAGAAGAATTTCTCCTCTTTTGTTTTCATGGAACTTAATCAGTGTCCAGTCAAATTACTCATCCTGAGTGTGGGGAGTTTTCTGTTCATTAAAATCATCATGTGCATTAATTCTCTGGGTGCAGTTTTGTGCTGCAGGTCTAAGAGGTACACCCAAATCTCTCAACATTTAAATCTCTCAAGTTTTAAGGTGGAAAGCAACTTAATGCCATCCTTGCAGATTTAGACTTCTAAATGGGCCAAAGTGATCCCCAGCATAATTAAGGCAGCATGGGGAAGCTGTCTAAGTTACGGTGACCTCCGTAGGCTGCCATATGATTTGCATCATAAGGCAGAATAGTAACAGAAGTATCTGTGTTGTCTATGTCAGTGTTTCTCAATCTTCTTTTATAAAGTACCCCTTTTAAAAAAATATAAGTACCCCCAGTACCTATAGTTTTCAGACACACACAATTTTTTTCTGCCATTGCAACACATCTGTTTAAACAACTTATTTGTAGCCGGGAGGACAATTAAATTTTTGGGTGTGAAAAGTACGAAAATAATAAAATGCTGTAAAACTTAGAACAAGAATTCAGTTTTCTCCAAATTTCAGTTGTGCTGATGTACCCCCCAGACTTCTGTTGACTATCCCTAACAGTACTCATACCACTGGCTGAGAAACACTGGTCTATGTGACCTCATTTTCCATTCCATCCAATTTGTGACACATTGCTGCAGCTTGCAGTAGTTGACTTGCAAGACAGCATAAGGTGCTTTGAAGAATTCTGAACAAGGGGAATCCTTATCTGGCCAGATCCAGGGCACTGCAGCATGAAAGTACCATAACAGAGAATTCCTGCCCATATATTTACAATATGGATTTTCATTTTAGAGATATTATTTTTCATTAAAAACTCCATTTCTTTTGCAGATGAGAAAACTAATTTTAAAGAGACTTGTCAAAATTAAACACAAATTTAATTTAATGGATATTGTGAGTGATTATGAAGAAATTATATCTATGAGGTATAATTAAAAGCTAAAGTTTGAATTAAAGAATTTATCAAAAGTTCATGTATTTATGTAAATGCATTACTTTATTAACATATTATTTTACCTGGCACTGTTGTAATACTATATATTTGCAAATTGGTATGTGAAAATTTAGTCTCATAACTTTCATTGAGTTTAATGGATGTGGCTTAGCTGAAAGCAAGTAGAATATTTTAGTTTATAACCTTTTTAAAAGTGATTGCATAATAGGTCTCAATATGAATTTTTGGATTCTTTTAATTGGTCAGAAAGAGAATAGATAGAAAAATACAAAGAATGTTTTGATTGGTCATATTTTTATGTATGGTTCTATTCTGAAAATGTTCTAGCTTTTGTATTGTATAAACTTGTTAATCTTGCTTCAGTGCAGGAGTAGCCAGTTCAGAAATCAGGTTATCAGATATAATTTTTTTTCTCTATGTCCTTAATGGTATATGTAACCCATAATGGTATATATCCTCAGGAGTTCTGTGTTGGAATGCAGAATAGGGGTATGTCTAGACTACATCCCTCTGTCACCAGAGGGATGTAAATTAGACATACCGAAATCGCTAATGAAGTGGGGATTTAAATATCCATGCTCCATTAGAATAAAAATGGCCACCGCTTTTTGCCAACACGGCACTTTGCCGACATTTTCATTTCTGTTCTCTTCCTGAATACCAGAGGCCGTTCAAACTTGTCCTCAAGACCTTAGGACTTGGCTTACCCTTTCCACTCATACATTAGACTCTGCCTGTGACAGTACAAACAGCAGGGCTACATCTAGACTGGCATGATTTTCCGGAAATGCTTTTAACGAAAAAGTTTTCTGTTAAAAGCATTCTTCGTCGAGTAGTGTCCCCGAGGGTGCTCCACTCGAGGTGCTGGGTCTGTCCCGGCGCCGCAAACCGGAGAAACTTCCATAGCAGTAGCCCTGCCGGCCTGCGCATGCGCTCCTGTTGCCTCGTGCCGTTCACGCCATTACAGCTGAGCGCAGGCCGGCTCGTCAGTTTCCTTCAACCGTCCGCGGCCGCAGACGGATCTAGGACGAGCTCCTTCTCCGCCTGAGGAGAAAAGGGAGACTTTGCCTTAGAAACCTATTACCACTGACAGTTTATAGTTAGGGTAGTTGTTACTAGTTGTTAATAGTTATTACTAGTTAGTTCTCAGGTTCTTGTTCCGTTCTAGTTTATAGTCTGTTAGTAGCCTTAAAAAAAAAGAAAAAAAAAAAGAAGAAGAAGGAAAAAGACTGTTTTATTGCTATCTAATAAAATGCCTGGCTTCAAGAAATGTTCCCAATGCCAGGAGGCAATGCCCGATTCAGACGGGCACTCACGATGTGTTAAATGCGTAGGGGATGGAAACATCCCATTGAAGTGCCCTCACTGCATGAAATTGACAGCTCGCGCTTGGCGCGATAGGGAAATGCGGCTGAGGGTGATTTTATTTAACAAAGCCCTTCAGTCTGATACGACTACGCCGTCTCCCGCTGTCTCGGGAGCGCACCTGCCTCGCTCGCCTGCGAAGGAGCTCCACAAACCCACCGGACTACTGCAGCACAGGAGCGTGCCGGACAGACCGGGTACCTCTGGCTCTTTGCTGAGGCACCCGGCAGAGAAGACGGGCAAGGGCCGTAGTGCCTCAGCCCTGGCTTTTGCAAGTGCTAAAGACCTGATGTGGGCTCCTGCTAAAGGACCGCGGGCGGAATCGGCACCGGCAGTGGCCCCAACGGCTGACTTACAGCCGATAATGGCGGGCCCGGTACCAGCTGATGTCACGCATGCGCAGCCACTCACGACTCTACCGGCACCCATGCCTACGGTGCCAACTGCTGAAACCTTGATTCCAGCAGCGCCGCAAGCGACAGCGCCGACTCAGGCACTGCAGGCTATCATCAGCACTGTGCAGCCCTCTGCACCGCTGCCTCCTCCGGCACCGACACAGCCTTTAACTCACGCGGCACTGCTGATTCCTTTGCAGAGCAGCCAGGTGGCAGGGACCACATCAATTCAAATGGCACCGTCTTCTCCTGCTGATCACTTGGTGCTGACTTGAGGTCCCATACAGGTCGAGGCGCGTTCGGACGCCTTCACTCACGCCTGACCGAGCTCAGTTCTCTCCAGGACCCTGGTCACCAACTTCATTTTGCTCGGACTACCATCGTTCTCCTCGTTATGTCTCCACCAGGGACCACTTCCATGCATCACCTCAGCGATCATCCTCATACCATCACTACCGTTGCCATGATGAACGACGCTATTACTACTATTCTCGCTCTCCATCTCGTTTTTCTGACAGATCGGTCTCACTGGGATTATCGAGACGTTCGAGATGTTCACACCGGTATGATGCATCCGAAGCCTACTCTCCCAGATGCTCCCCAACTCACCGTCGGAGATATGATCGTTACTATGACGACGGTCGATATTCTCATAGATCACGATCCCCACAACCCACTCGTCCAGCGTCTACACTTCACGCGCCTTCGCCGACGATTCCACCAGTGTCTGCAGAAGACACTGTCTCAGTTACTAATCAGGACGGGCATGAAAACAACTATACTCCGAATAGGGAACCGGAGTCTCCAGCCAATCATTCATCGTCATCCCCGGACGATGCTGTCTTCCTGGAGAATTATCCCCCACGGAAGATCACAAGCAGTTTCAAGAGCTCTTTGACAGGGTTGCACAATCTCAGAACATTCAAACTATGAACATACAGCAAAAACAACACCCTTTGCTGAAAAACTTGCAGTCCTCACAAAAATCAAAACTAGCTCTGCCCTTCGATGAGGCTATTTTGGAAATTGCAAACGATATATGGCAGACTCCTGCCGCTTCCTTACCAACGAACAAGAGGGCGGACAAGAAATACTTTATAAACCAAAAGGGTATGGACTTTTTGTTTACGCATCCCCAACCCAATTCCCTTGTTATGGATGCCGCCCAACAAAGATCGAAGACAGCTCAGAATAAAAACACTTCAAGTGACAAGGAGGCTAAATGCCTAGACATTTTAGGTAGGAAAGTATACTCTTCGGCCACTTCAGTCCGCCACATGTGTAATTACACGGCTCCCCTCGCGAATCATGATTTTGACAATTATTCTAAATTAGTCCCCCTCCTAGAACACCTACCAGACTCCAAGCGCCAGATCTTGAGGGCGGTAATACAGGAGGGCTACACAACGGCCAGAATAGCACTACAAATCGCCCTGGACATGGCAGATGGAGCAGCTAGAGCCATGGCTACTGCTGTAGTCATGCGTCGTGTGTCCTGGCTGCACCAGGCAGGTGCCCCGAAAGAGTTGTTGAACAAAGTAGAAGACTTACCATTCGATCGTCAGTCTCTTTTCGCCCAGTCCATGGATCAGGTGTTCCACTCGGGCAAGGACTCCCGAACGACTCTTAGAACGCTTGGGATGTGTACACCTCCATATAAACGCAAAAGATATACGCCCTATAATAAACAGAGACTCTTCTCTTACGCAACATGCCGCCCCAAGCCATATGAACAACAGAGACCAAGGCAACGCCAGCAGAAACGAAGACAGCAATCTGGCAAGACATCCAGTCAACAGCAGGGCCGGCAACAAGTTTGATGGGTCAGTCGAGGGACTGCAGGCAACCCCTTTGTCGGGAGCATCACAAGTAGCTTTATTCCATCATCGGCTGAGACCTTATCAACATCGCTGGTCTCTGATTTCCACCGACCGATGGGTCAACGACATAGTTGTTTCAGGATATGCCATCCCTTTCAACTCCATCCCCCCCCCACTCCCCACCCTCCCCGTCCCTTTTCAGGGACCCCTCTCACGAGATTCTTCTACAGCAAGAGGTGTCCCGACTACTTACTATAGGAGCTGTGGAGAGGGTACCCATTCAGTTCCGGGGGAGAGGTTTCTACTCCCGGTACTTCCTCACCCAGAAGAAATCAGGGGGTTGGAGGCCTATTCTGGACCTGCATCGACTCAACCGCTACCTGCGGAAACAAAAATTCAAAATGGTCACGTTAGCTTCTATCATCCCGGCTCTCCACAAGGGGATTGGTTTGCGTCCCTCGACTTACAGGACGCCTATTTCCACATAGCAATTCACCCAGCCCACAGGCGATTCCTTTGTTTCGTAGTGGGCACAGACCATTACCAATACTGCGTCTTACCCTTCGGTCTGTCAGCAGCATCACGGGTGTTTTCCAAAACCCTGGCGGTGGTAGCTGCCTACCTCTGACGCCTCAATATTACGATCTTCCCGTATCTCGACGATTGTCTACTAAAGGCCCCTACTCACCAAGAGGCGGCATGGGCAGTGACCATCACCACAACAGTGTTCGAGACGTTGGGCCTTATAATCAATTTCGGCAAATCGTCCCTAACACCAAGTCAGGACTTGGAATTTATCGGCGCGAGACTCGATGCACAGAATGCAAGAGTGTACTTACCTACAGCAAGACTCCAGTTGATCCAGGATTTGGTGCAGACTGTCTCAATTGCTCCCAGCATACTCACTTGTCTAAAATTGCTGGGGCACATGGCTGCCACCACATATGTGGTGCCACATGCGAGACTTCACCTACGCAGTCTCCAGCATTGGCTGTTCAAGGTGTACACGCCAGGGGTACACGCTGTGAGCAAGACAGTGTCCATTCCCGGACACGTCAAGACTTCACTAGCATGGTGGGTCAACCCCAAAAATTTGTTATCAGCTGTACCATTCCACGCACGGAGGCCCACGGTACAGATCACAACGGATGCTTCTTTGATCAGATGGGGGGCACATCTGCAGGAACATCGAGTTCAAGGGCTCTGGACGACACAGGAGTCCCTGCAACACATAAACCTCCTCGAACTGCGGGCTGTATTCAACGCATGCAGACACTTCCTTCAGAGGATCCGAGGTCTTGCAGTCCACATTCTCACCGACAATATATGCACGGTGTACTATATCAACAGACAAGGCGGGGCGCGTTCACCATCCCTTTGCGCGGAGGCCATACGGCTGTGGAACTGGGCAATCCATCACGGTATAACCCTCACCGCATCGTACCTCCCGGGCAAGGACAATACCATTGCCGACGCCCTGAGCAGACACTTCCTTACTCAGCATGAGTGGGAGTTACACAACGAGGTGGTTCACGGTCTCTTCCATCTCTGGGGGTTCCCGAGTATAGACCTCTTTTCCACTCATCACAACAAAAAGTGTCATCAGTATTGTTCACGGGCGGGTACCGGAAAGAATTGCCTGGGGGATGCTCTTCTGCTCAGTTGGGGCTCTCACCAACTTCTCTACGCGTTTCCGCCTCTTCCTCTCATTCCGAGGGCACTGGAGAAGATAGCGACGGAGGGCGCAACAGTGATCTTCATAGCACCCTATTGGCCTCGACAGACTTGGCTGACACAATTGTCCAGAATGTCGGTTGCTCAGCCACAATGACTTCCACTGAGGCCCAACTTACTGTCTCAACGGCACGGTTCGATGCTGTATCCGAGCATCGATCGCATGCATCTTACGGCATGGCTCCTAACTGGTTTCAGCCACCGGAAATGACACGCTCTCAGGAAGTGAAACATGTACTGATGAATAGCAGACGCCATAGCACTCGCAAGGCCTACACCTACAAATGGTACCGGTTCCAAGCGTGGTGTCTGGAAAGGGACTTTGACCCTCTTTCTTTACCGGTGCAGCATACTTTGGACTACATCGTCCATCTGAAGACGGAGGGCTTAGCAAATGCTTCGTTGAAAGTGCACTTGGCAGCAATCTCGGCCTTCCGCCCGCACATCGACGGACATTCGCTGTTTGGTCACCTGTTAGTTAAAAGATTCCTAAAGGGACTTGATAACCTATATCCGACCTTCACAATCCCTCCAGAGCTGTGGGACTTATCTTTGGTACTGGATGCACTAACTCGCCCCCCTTTGAACCGTTAGCAACTTGCGACCTGCGCATGCTCACAATGGAAGTGTCATTCCTTCTAGCAATCACGTCAGCACGTCGGGTTAGTGAGTTGGCAGCTCTTTTAGCCAATCCACCATACACTTTATTTTCTGAACAAGGGGTTCTGCTTCGTGTTCATCCCCCCCTTGCTTCCGAAGATAAATTCTCCCTTCCATATAAACGAGCCCATAAGTCTGCCAACATTCTATCCGAAGCCTCATTCCTTGCCAGAAGACTCACGTTTATATACCCTCGATGTTAGACGAGCACTGGCCTTCTACCTGCATAGAACACGCGCCTTCAGGAAGTCTTGGCGCCTTTTTATAGCTACGGCGGAGCGCTCCAAAGGTCAACAGCTCTCCACACAACGTATTTCCAATATGATCACTTCCTGTATCTCACGTAGTTATGCCCTATGGCACAAATCCTTGCCAAGATGACCTCGCGCTCATTCCACCAGAGGCATGGCCGCATCTACTACGTACCATAGAGGGGTACCCTTACACGACATATGCCGTGCAGCAACCTGGTCATCCTCTCTTACCTTTGCCAAGCATTATGCTCTTGCGAAAATATTGAGGAATGATTCAGCGGTGGCGCAAGCAGTCTTGGCCAAAGCACAGAGATCATAAGTCCGAAGCACGCCAATAGTGCTGGACCACTGCTATGTACTCACCTCGAGTGGAGCATCCTCGGGGACACTACTCGACGAAGAAGAGAGAGTTACTCATCCTGTGCAGTAACGTCTGTTCTTCAAGATGTGTGTCCCCGTGGGTGCTCCATGACCCATCCTCCTCCCTGCTTCAGAGCTTCTGTTTATCTCTTTCAGATGCTTCCGGTTGGGAGGAAACTAACGAGCCGGCCCGCGCTCAGCTGTAACGGCGTGAACGGCGCGAGGCAACAGGAGCGCATGCGCGGGCTGGCAGGGCTACTGCTATGGAAGTTTCTCCATTTTGCGGCACCGGGACAGACCCAGCACCTCGAGTGGAGCACCCACGGGGACACACATCTCGAAGAACAGACATTACTGCACAGGCTGAGTAACTCTCTTTTTTTGGAATAGAGCGTCTAGATTGGCACGGACGCTTTTCTGCAAAAGCACTTTTTGTGGAAAAGCGTCTGTGGCCAATCTAGACGCGCTTTTGTGCAAAAAAGCCCTGATCGCCATTTTCGCGATCGGGGCTTTTTTGCACAAAACAAATCTGAGCTGTCTACACTGGCCCTTTTGTGCAAAACTTTTCCATAGTATTTCCGCAAAAAGCACTGATTTCTTACAGTAGGAAGTCAGTGCTTTTGCGGAAATTCAAGCGGACAGTGTAGACAGCTGGCAAGTTTTTCCAGAAAAGCATCTGATTTTCCGGAAAAACTGGCCAGTCTAGACACAGCACAGCTGTTCAGTATCCCCATATTACCCATTGTAATCTTAGCATTTAAAGAAGATTTGGGGACAATAGTGAGAGAAGTTCCCCCATTTCCTCCATTCCTTTAGGATACTAAACTTTCTGTGGCTTCATTCTCCAAATGAGACCACCTGCTGAGCTCTTCTCAGTTTCTCACTTCCTATACTTTGAAGTGTTTGGGTGATTTCAAGAGAGGTGTACTTAACTCCATTAAGATTAAACCAAAGGCAAGGCTTTTATAGACCTGGGAAGCAGATCACACCAGTCTCACAGATATTAGAAGCTGCTTTTCTATACTTTCCTTTCTCTCCTGACATGAGTGACTCTTGTGTGGGAGATGGGGGTCTCTCCATGTGCATGAGAAGAGAGGCCTTGCTAGCAGCCAAACAACATCACCCCACTGGGGTACCATCAGGCGCCCTGGCACACCTGTGAGTGTGACCTGCTCCTGAGTAACCCAGAGAGGAAAAAGGGGGTTAAATTTTGCCTCCAGGGATGGGGAAACCACAGGCCTGGAGTCCTCCTGACTGTGGTACAGCTCAGGGCGGGCTCATTCTCCCCCACCGTCACCTTTTTCTTCACTGCCAGCCTGGGGAATGGCACATAAAGGGACAAAGTCTCCACCATGCTCCCAGTAATGCGGTGTAGGGCATCCCCTTAAGTACCCACTTTTTCTCTGGCTGTGGAAGCTTCCTTGTGGGGGATGAGCTGGAGCAGCTCCCTAGCTGTCCCCCAGACAGCACAGGGAACGCTCTTCACATTGGAGATGGCGGAGAAATAGGCAGTTTGCAGGTTCTGAGAAAGGCTGCCCACCAGGCTTGGAGTCTTGGCACACTCAGCCATCTCACTTGCTTTGGTTTCCTCTTTCTTTGGCTCCTCCTCTTGCTTCTGTTCCAGCTCCTTACTCTGCCCGTTGCTCAGCCAGCCAGTTGCTGCATTCTGCACCTCACATTGCTGTGCCTTGGCCGTGCTCTGCCTAGCCACGGAGACCTGGCTTCGTGCTCCCTTGCAGCAACAGCTGCAGCCACGCTGTCCCGGCCACCCCGGAGGGAGGCCTTGCTGCCATGGCCATGTGGTCCCAGAGGTCAGAGACACTTCTGTCATGGCCACACGGTCCAGAGCTGACCCCAACGCACCGTGGCCATGCCACCCTGGAGGCCAGAGGTGCCACTGCCGCAGCCATGAGGTCTGCCTCCTGGGCCAGCAGTCACAGGCTGGCCCAGAGGCACTGTGGCAGCGACACCTCCAGCCTCTGGGGCCAGACCCAGAATGTGTGGCCATGGTAGCGGCACCTCCAGGGCTGACCCTGTTGAGGAGCCTCTGCCCCTGTGCTGCCTCCACTGCAGTGGCTGGGGGCAGAGGCTCCTCAACAGGGCGGTTCTGGCCCCAAGCCAGCCCCTGGTGTACATCCCACCCTCCAGCTATGGGCAGCTGCTTAGTGTAGCTACTCTTCCGAGCCCCCTTGGAGTCCCCTCCACCCTGGCTCTCCCTGTCCTTCCCTCCTACCTGTAGGAGCACATTCTGGGTGTGTCTAGACTACATGCCTCCTTCGACGGAGGCATGTAGATTAGCCAGATCGGAAGAGGGAAATGAAGCCGCGATTAAAATAATCGCGGCTTCATTTAAATTTAAATGGCTGCCCCGATCTGCTGATCAGCTGTTTGTCGGCAGATCGGGGGAGTCTGGACGCGATGCCCCGACAAAGAAGCCTTTCTTCATCGACACAGGTAAGCCTGGTTTCACGAGGCTTACCTGTGTCGATGAAGAAAGGCTTCTTTGTCGGGGCATCGCGTCCAGACTCCCCCGATCTGCCGACAAACAGCTGATCAGCAGATCGGGGCAGCCATTTAAATTTAAATGAAGCCGCGATTATTTTAATCGCGGCTTCATTTCCCTCTTCCGATCTGGCTAATCTACATGCCTCCGTCGAAGGAGGCATGTAGTCTAGACACACCCTCTGCCAGGCATTCTTGCCCCTCCAGAGCTACGCTAGTACCCCTACACCGTCTCCGTGGCCCAGCCCTTGGCTGCAGATTCCAAAGGCGTGTCTGTGGAGGCGAACCAGCTGAGCTGCCCTTCTCCTGCAGGTGGGAGCAGCACTCCAGCCGCTGCCACTGTGGATGGCCCTTCCCCATCCATGGAGGGCTCTTTGCTTTCCTCCAGCCAGACTTCCCTGGAAGTGTCCTGTGGGAGTGAAATGCCCGCCCCAGGTACTGGCCTGCACACCAAGGCCTCGGGTGCCCCAGAGCAGCTCGCTCAAGGGGTCACCACTTCTCTTTCCCTCTTCAAGTCCCCTCCCCCCAGCTGGAGTGTGAGATGGTTTCCTTCCCAGAATGCAGTAAGATGCCTCTTGATCTGTCCTCCAAATCCAACCACCAGAAGCTGCTGCCACCCAGCCACTGAAAGACCCCGCCCATGCCTATCCTGACACCGGTGCACACCAGTGGCAAGGTGGCCCTCACCACGGTCCTCTCCAAGTCCCAGCGTGTGGGCCAGAGTGCAGGCAGCAGCGTCA
Source organism: Pelodiscus sinensis (assembly GCF_049634645.1). Taxonomy (NCBI): domain Eukaryota; kingdom Metazoa; phylum Chordata; order Testudines; family Trionychidae; genus Pelodiscus; species Pelodiscus sinensis. The sequence goes on from NC_134718.1 coordinate 43,414,979, forward strand.
CCTCCTGCCTGGGCTCCACCCCTCCCTTGGTCATTTTCCCTGACTTCCTGCGCAACGATGAGCAGGGCGCCTGGATGAAGAACTCCAGCGTGCTCATCAGCGCCATTCCCGGCACCTACACTGAGGTGGCCAACCCTTTGCCCGCCTTGCTCCTGCTCAGCAAAGCCTCCAGCATTAGCGTCAGCAGGGACCCCCAGTACCTCCCCAAGCAGGAGCCCATTTCCATCATCGATCAGGGAAACCCCCTGAAATGCTGAGCCCCCCGCTGGGAAAAAAGGCAGCCAGGCTAGTGCGGAGGCTTAGCAGGACCCTGCCAGGCGGTTCCTCTATGGCAGAGTTGCTGCAGGGAGCTCCCTTGTGCCAATCCAAAGAACTGTCTCTCTGGAATCCCGGTCAGGCAAGCATCTACCCCTGGTGCCCCATTAACGGGAAACCATTCAGTCCTCAGCTTCTGCCCATTGGGTGGTCTCCCTACCCCCAGACCTCTCTGCTCTCCATTGGCATCTCCACAACCGGACAGCTGCCCCTAAATCCCAGTGGTGCCTCCAAAATGTAACCCCCTTTTTCCTCCCCGGGTTACTCGGGAGCAGGTCACACTCACAGGTGTGCCAGGGTGCCTGATGGTCTTGACATTAAAGGAGATCCTGAGTACCCCAGTGATGATGTTGTTTGGTTGGGGAAAACCTATCCACTTCCTTGCTGCAGTCCCTTGCTCATAAAGAATGTACAATGGCGGTGCCTCCACCTGGCTGGCCTTGTACACACTTACTGGTGTGCCTTGAGAGCCTCCAGGAATAAACTCATTCCAGCAATAATCTGGATCTAATTCCAGAACAACTACAAATCATATACATCTAATAGATTACGTTAAAATAAACAATCTTTACTTAACTTAAATAAACAGGGTTTAACAGATTAACAATGAATAACATTAACAAAGTGCACAACAATAATTGGAACTTATATAGCTAGCATTTGCACCGCCAATATTGATCCCACCCCAGAGTGTGCACACCCCTGGACTTAGAGCCCAGACTCTTGCTTGCGTGGGCGTGCTTGAAGAACTACAGCTGTAATGGAGATTCTCTGTAGGCAGTGTGTATGAGGGTCCTAGCTAGGCAGCAGCTCTGTCCCAGGCAGCACTTTCCCAAAAATGCCCAATTACTTACAGTCTCATGCTGTGCCTATCGGAAGCAGCCTGCTAGATCCCAGTTCCAAGGGCATCTAGTCCCAATCTGTAGCTGCACTCTAACAGCCCCTGGACTGGATCAAACTCCTCCACAGCAGCCTGGCTCCTCTTCTGTTCCAAAATCCAAGGGCAGAGTCCCAGACTGCTAGCTAGGCCTCTCTTCTCATACACATGGAGAGACCCCCATCTCCTACACAAGAGTCACTTCCTTCCTTTTTCCCAAGGGCTCATGGGAATTGTAGTCTGTGAGGCTGGATTGCAGCACACAGGGTCTTCCCAAAAAATAAGCAGAGGCACCTTTGGTAAGGGGACTACATAGTGTTGCAAACATAGGTGCATCCAAATCTCTGGTAGATCATTCATTGGTATCAAGGTTCTTTAATACAGTATATCTACTTAAACCAACACTTAGACCAGTGGTTCCCAACCTTTTGGGGCTGCCGGGGGGGGCGAGGGTGGGGCCGCTCACGCACTGCATGTCCGGGGGCGGGGCAGCTCACATGCTGCACACCTGGGGGCGGGGCCAGCACATGCGCCACGTGCCCGGGGCTGGCACTGGCATGTGCTGTGACCCCAGGGTAGGGGCCGCCCATGCGCCATGCTCCTGGGGCCGACACTAGAATGTGCCATAACCCCAGGGCAGGGGCCGCCCCCATGCACCAGGTGCCCGGTACTGGCACTGGCATGTGCTGCAGCCCCCGGGCAAGGGGCCGCCCATGCACCAGGTGCCTGGGACTGGCACCGGCATGTGCTGCGACCCCAGGCAAGGGGCCACCCATGCGCCAGGCATCCGGGGCCAGCACCGGCATGTGCCATGACCCCAGGGCAGGGGCCACCCATGCCCCACATGCCCAGGGCTGGCACTGCGCATGTGCCACATGCCCCGGGGGCGGGGCTGGCCCAGATTATTCAATGGGCGCACAAAAATCGCTCGGCAGGCGCTATGGCGCCCGCGGGCACCACGTTGGGGACCACTGACTTAGACCTATCTTCCTTATCTGGGATACGCTGATAGTGCTAAAAGATATGATAAGCCATTCATTTGCACTGATAGGCACTAGCTCTGAAAAATATCATCTTAGTTAATTTTCTTGTACTGTAATCATCATAACTTGAAAGCTTCCAAATCTCTATAGTTAGATAGATTAAGTTCTGTATCACTGAAACATACTTAGCTTTGATTACAGAAGATATCAGAACCTACTCAACACTTTCCATAGTAGCAAGCTGAGTACAAAGGCGATCAGGCACTTTAAAGGAAATCTGTAAAGTTGTCATCTGCTCATCAGCACTATTAAACACTACGATCAATATTACTCATTTTAGGGAAGAGTGAAAATTCTTTGTCTTACATCTCTGACTATAGGACGGTTGTATTGCACACTTCACTGTAGTTTCTAAATGTTTTCCAGGTGAATTTCGAGAAAGAAGACAGTAATTCGGGTACATCTACACTGCGGTGCTATTTCAGCATACTTCTGGTATCCCAAAATAGCGTATTCCATGTCTTGACAGCGTGCCCTTTATTTTGAAATACTTTTTGAAATAATAGGCATGCTATTCTGACGTCCTGGTAAACCTTGTTCCTCCAGGATTAAGGGACTTGTTGGACTAGCAGTCTATTTCAAAATTTGGTGCTGTGTAAACAAATTTGTAAATAGACTATCTCAAAATAAACGTAAAATAAGCTATGAAATTTGCATAGTTCAAATTGAGGAGCTTATTTCAAGCTAAGGGTGCTGTGTAGACGTACCTTCATAGAATAAAGCTCTTTAGGTAACAAAGTTTCCATTTTTTAATCGTGTATATTATATTAAAGGAAGATGTTTATATATAAAGCTGATTAAAATATTTTCAACTTTATCTAGCCAATTGCGGAATGCAGTATTTAAGCTAGGTGAACCTAGAAGACATTTAAAGCCGCAAAGAAAAGAGAGGAAAAAAGTTCCAGCACAGACTGTCTCTGATGGAGATGTTAAACTTCTTATCAGAGTTCTGAGAGCTTATAATATTCCTTCAAGAAATTCAGCAGTTACTAGGTAGGAAACCATGGAAACAGAAGTTAAGGATGGTAACGGTCTATTAGGGAATTTGGTACATCCTCTCCATTACACAGGAGTGTTCTCTAATTAATCTTTCCTAGAGTTTTGTGGAATTTAGTTTCTACCATTTCCCTTGCAAGAATATTCCCAAATTTTTCTATATCTCACTTTAAAGAAGAAACACGTAACTAACCAGAAGTGCAAATTAGAGGAGTTGGTTAGTTATTTAACTCTAATGATGGCTGTATGATATCTGTAAAGAACAGTATGCTATTGATAATTTTATGAAATGCTAAGTAGTTTTCATTTACTAATGTAAACCAGGATGGATAAAGGAGGAGTCGTGTTAGCCAACAAAAATTTTTCTTTTACAAAATCAGTTGTATCAGGAATGGAGGCGATACAAAAATGGCCATTTTGCTCAGATAGTTGGAAGAACTTGTGCTTCAATATTATGCTTCACAAAGGGCCTGGATCTCTTCTAAAAACTGCATCCAAATTGTTATGTATTTAGTGCTGCTTGTATTGACATAGAATTATTTCATTTAACCAGAATGCAGGGCTACATTGTAGTTAGTAATGCATAAATATAGAGGTTTCCACCCCCCCAGAAATGCAGTTTTTTGCATTCTGATCAGGAACACAGGAATTCATATAGCAGGTCAGGCCATATACTTTGGAGGATGATGTAAAATCACATTAGAATCAGTAATAATTTGTCCAGAAAACTTCTACAAGGTTGAGTCAGAATGCTGTGCCATTTGCACAGCAGTCTACCAAGTTCTGCACCCTGCCCATGTATGGATGTCCAATCCTGCAGAGGAATTTATGTGAGAGTCTCCACCACTGTCTCCATGGTGTGGGGCGAGCCCAAGGGAGGCAGAGGTGCAATGGTCCAGAACCTGGTGTGAGCTGGGACCATTCAGTCCCGGTTCGTGCTGGGCCCTGGATCTACCCCCGCTGCGGCTCTGTATTTTAAATGTAGCAAGAGCTTGATGGCTCTTATTACATTTAAAATGCAGAGGATCAATGGTCCAGGACCCGGGACTGCTCAGTTCCAGCTCACACCTGGTTCAGGACCTAACCCTGTTGCAGGTCTGCAGTTTAAATGTAGTAGGAGATGGGCTGTTCATGTGCCTGTCTTCTACTACATTTAAACTGCAAAGCTGCAGTGGGGATAGCTCCGGCTTGCTTCTTTCCTTATCAACTAAGTGTTTAGTTGATACAAATTGTAGTGACCACATGATCAGTCAATTACCTGCTTCTTAACATCCTTCGTGCAGTGAGGGGGGAGCTTGCCTGATGCTAGAGGTGTCTGTCCCCTAGTGGGGCTCTGCTGAGCAGGGGTTGTGGGACAGGGAGCCTGTCTGTGCTGGTGCCACTGGTTCAGGAGGGAGACTTGGGGCCTGTCCTGTACTGAGTAAATTCATCTTAAAGAGACAGGCACAGGCACACACAGAGTTTCTCTCTCTCTCTCTCTCTGTTTCAAACACACTTTTATTATTGTTTTTGTTATTTCTTCCTATTTCCTGTCAAAATGTGCAATGCATATAATCTCCATACTTTTATTCTTTCAGAATTTATTAAGGATAATAGGACCGTTGTTTTCTTTTTTTGACTGGACTGTGCATTACATAATTTTATTTCTCTCTCATACTTAAATGTAATTCTTTAAGTCATGAATTATATAATAGTGAATATAATAGCTCTAAATGGTGGTGGTGGTGGTGTGTGTGTGTGTGTGTGTGTATTTTCTTTATATAGGAATTAGATACAGTGCGTCTGTCAGCTAATTTCTGAATGATCTGCAAAAACAGAATTTTCAAATGCTTAAGAAGCCCCTGGAATTGAGGTTAAAGTTAGGGATGTGATAGTGTTGACTTGTATCAGAGCTAGCACCATGGGAGACAGGTAGCTCCTCAGGAGCCAGTGCTTGTAAGAAGTTTGCTTAAAAGCAGACTTCCCATGAGCACCAGGTCTCACTTGCACCCCTCCCCCGATAGTGTACATTTTTAAACAGTTAACTGATGAGCCTGGGGGAGGAGAATGGGTGGGAACTGGTGCTCGTGGGAAACCAGCTTTTAAGCAGGCTCCCTACAAGCACCAGCTCCTGGGGAGCTGCCTGTCTTCCATGCTGCTGCCTCTGATACAGAAATGGAACAATGAATTGGCCCACAGTGTTAGACTTTTGTTCATTTTAGTGATTTGTGTTTAGATTTGAATAACTGATTTTATTAGATGTTCTTCATAAGTATTTATAGTATCTGCAAATAGTAAATATTATCCATAGCTTCTGTAAATAATGAACTAATACAAGTAATTGCAGATTAAAAAGAAAAGCTGGTTGAAATGTATATTCATTCCTGTTTTGTATCTGCAGACCAGCAGGTGTTCATTCACCAGCATATACAATTAATCGGCTGTTCCAGAATAGACATGTGCTATCAGGCAAATCATCATTCACATCTGATCTAAGTGAGGTAAATAACTTAAATTACTGAAACAACCCAAAAACCCTACAGAGTGAATCATTTTGTATTGTTTAAAAGGCATGACAAAGGCTTCAGTCTATATTTTGACAATGAGTAAGAGGGCAAAGTTTTACTTTCTTTATTGTAATCACATCTTCTGTATAGATACTTATTTAAATGATCCCTCAACAATATATTGATTTGGAACAAAATTCGCTCTGCCATTTAAAAATTTGTTTCTGTTCTTTAAAAAGATCTCCAACATTTTGTTCTGTCACAGCCAGGTTTTGCTTCACATCCTCTGGTATTTTGAGGGATTTCAATTTAATTATTATAGTTAAATATGTATGTTTATACTAATGTCTCAGAATGCACTTATAACCTTTTTAGCCTGAGAACTGAACATTATTTCAAAAAGGTCAAGGGCCTCATCAAAATTTTTTACAGGTCTCTGTTCTATTCTGCTTAGTCTAAAGGGAGCAAAAACCATCTGCAGCTCCAATGCTGGCGATTACCCCAACATGGGTTAGTCTCCAGCAGCATAGAGAAATCATACATGGCTTTTGTGCCTTCTTTCCTGCAGTCACTGTTTAAGGGACATTTCAGGATTAGGAAAGGGTGCATGTGGGGTTGGGAGGAAGAGTGATAAGAATGCATTGTGGTCTGGCTATTGTTTGGAAAGGCTAGGGGTACTATAACTTCCTAAAACAGACTAATCAATGCTGAGACAAAGGTCTTGTCTAAAATTACCAGGAGATTGGTGCTGCAAGGATTGATCTCCTGGGGGTCGATTTAGAGGGTCTGGTAAAGACCCAATAAATCAACTGCTGATCGTGCTCCTGTGAACTCCAGCACTCCACCAGAATGAGAAGAGTAAGGGGAGTTGATGGGAGATTCTCCTGTTGACCTCCTACAGTGGAGACACCACTGTAACTTTAACTAAAATACAGTATATCAACTTCAGCTAGTCTGCGTTGCATACCTTAGTTTGACATTGCCCCCAATGTCAAACTGGGCTTAGACAGTGCCTGTTGAATTCCTGTCCTGCCCTCCCTGTGTATCCCATAATCCAGTAGGAAAGCAGGCAAATGACATAGACATAATTGTTCTCTTCCTCCTGTGATGAAGCAGGTTGCCATCAAGGGAACTGTTAAGCAATTGCAGTAGGGAAGGGATAGAGCTCTATGTGCCTCCTACTGCCTCTTTATCACCATAGGATCAGTTCAAACTGCAATTTAAAAGTTTTAGGACACAACTCAGAGAACACATTTTCTATTAAGAATGAAACATATTTTTTCTTCACACTAACTTTTCAGGGCTGTAGTTTAGAATTTTTAAAGCCCAAGAAAGTTAAACACCCAAATCCACTGGAATTCAGTATGAATTAGGCTCCTTATCTCCTTAGGCTCCTTTAAAAGTCTCAGCCACAATTTACAGTGTGCATTTTTCCTTTCTACAAACATCAGTATGGGTTTCGTGAACCTTTAGTCTAGGGCCAGAGGTTGGACCCTACTGAAGTCATTCTGCCGCTCTACTCTGCACTAGTTAGGCCTCAGCTGGAGTACTGTGTCCAGTTCTGGGCGCCACATTTCAAGAAAGATGTGGAGAAATTGGAAAGGGTACAGAGAAGAACGACAAGAATGATTAAAGTTCTAGAGAACATGACCTATGAAGCCAGGCTTCATGAACTGGGCTTGTTTAGTTTGGAAAAAAGAAGATTAAGGGGGGACATGATAGCGGTTTTCAAATATCTAAAAGGGAGTCACAAGGAGGAAGGAGAAAATTTGTTCCTCTTGGTTTCTGAGGACAGGACAATGAGTAATGGGCTTAAAGTGCAGCAGGGGAGGTTTAGATTGGACATTAGGAAAAAATTCCTAACTGTCAGGGTGGTCAAATATTGGAATAAATTGCCAAGGGAGGTGGTGGAATCTCCCTCTCTGGAGATATTTAAGAACAGGTTAGATAGACATCTGTCAGGGATGGTGTAGACGGAGCTTGATCCTGCCTTGAGGGCGGGGGGCTGGACTCGATGACCTCTCGAGGTCCCTTCCAGTCCTATTATTCTATGATTCTATGATTCTATGATGTATAATGATGACTCTAAATTTAAATTGATATTAATAAAAACTAATTTTCAGAAATCTTAGAAGACAATGCAAATTAAACTGTATTTGGGAAACTTTGAATCTTGTAGAACATAGGGCTCTGTTAGTATATCATAAGAGATGGAATCATATCTTAATATAAATTCTAGAGATAAGGATCATCTTTCAGGAGGGTATCATTATATTTACTGAGCAACTGTTATCTAAAAATAAATTGTGCTTGACCAGATGTATCATTTATCAGTCAGTAATATACTGAGTAAATATTCTGGTTAACTTCCTTGTGTTATCATGGAACTGGACTTTAATGAATAGTATTTTCTGAGTTGCTATTTGCCTTGCAGGTAACTACAGTCTCCCTTTTGCTGTTATCTTAGCCTTTCCCTACTATATAGCTAGGTTTGACAGTATTAAACTTTTTTTTAAGTAATTTTAATGGCTAATGTTGATATTTATTTTAAGTCTTTTTTATTTGCATCCATTTAAATTTTCACACCTCTGCAAAATTATGAGTTTTAGGTAATTTTTTTATTTTTACTGTTTAAATTTTAACAAGTGTGCAAATTTATGGTGGGTTAGACAATAATTATTTAATAACAGGGACTGGGAATAAAAAAATAAGTTTTTAAAACCCTTAAACACACACTATTAACATCACATGTCAAAATGTACAAAGTATCCTTAAATCAAACTCTAAGTTCTTAAGCAACATTTTTCTTTGTCTACCTTTAAAATTATATTACTGATAGAAACAGTTTTTCACTGGCTTCTGGGTGTATGGTGAAATTGACATTTACTGACATTTATCAATCAAAATCTGACCTTTCCTAAGTCTCATAGAGCATTAATGTCAAGAGAAGATATGAAATCAACAAGATTACATTCAACAAAGACAAGTGCTAAGTACTATATTTAGGAAGAAAAAAAATCAAATGTACAACAATAAAAAGGAGAATAACTTGGGAGTAATGCTGAGAAGAATCTGTGGGTTATTGTGGATCACAAATAGAATATGAGCCAACAATATGATGCAGTTGCAAAAAAGACTAATATTACTCTGGGGTGTGTTTAACAGGAATTATGTAAGACACAGGAAGTAATTGTCTGATATACTTGGTCTTTGTGAGGCCTCAGTTGGAGTGCTGTGTAATGTTCCTTCTAATTTTTTTCCATCCACATGTGGAATAAATTTTGTTATGTACACTGAGGCATGAGTGGATGTGCATCACCAGTAGATACACATGCTACTAGCTGAGGGCACTCTGCTAATCAGCAGGGCAGCGTATGAAACTCTCCTGGGTGGCTGTCAAGGTACTCAGCTTACAGGGAGCACTGGTGCTGTGTCCAATTCAGGTTCCTCACAGGTCCATCCCTACCAATGCAGCCCAGTACCATATCCCACCCACCCTGGGAGGAATGGCTGCTCTGAAAGGGAGGATGTGTGGAGGGAGCTGTGGTGGGGAGGAGCTAGGGTTGCCAAATGAATTGGACAGGCTGGACTCTGGGAGAGTTAACAATCTTGGAACAGGGCAGGGAGAATAGCTTACCTGCCGCCTCAGGGGAGCAGGTGGGATGCACAGGTGGCAGCGAGCGGCACAAGCACAGGCCAGCACACTCTGGAGGTGCAGAAGGCAGCCACATGCAGTCAGAGAGAAGTGGCTCTTTGAAGGGAAAACCACCACTTCTCACCAGCCATTGGATGTGTAGCTACCCTTTGAGTCCTCCAGCTCATGCTCTGGCTGTTCGCCACTACCTGATGAACAGAGGCTGTGTACAGACTATAGAATGGGGTGGCTGGGGTTGATCAGAGCCCATATGCAGCACCCAGCTGTATAGGGCACCATAACATTTGGGGCAGTTTGGTGCTCCAAACTTTGTAATGCCTGGTGTGGGTACATGTTTTGTGTATGGGTAGGTATGTCCCCGGTGCCACACTTTATGAATGACTGCATGAACTGGAGAAAGTCCAGAAAGAAACAAAAGTGATAAAAGGCATAGAAAACCTGACCTTTAAAAAAAAACCTGGGCTTAGTCTTGAGAAAAGAAGATAGGCAAGGGGAAGAATATCAGATAACTGTCTACAAATATGTTAAGAACTGTTACAAAGAGGATGGTGGTCAATTTTTCTCCATATCCACTGAAGGGAGGACAAGAAGTAATTGCCTTTATCTACAGCAAGGGAGATTTATGTTAGATATTAGAGAAAACTTTATAAAGGTAGTTAAATTCTGGAATAGGTTGCCAAGAGAGGTTGCGGAATTCCCGTTATTGGAGGTTTTTAAGAATGGGTTAGACAAACAGCTGTCAGCAATATTCTAGGGGTTTACTTGGTTCTGCCTCAGCACAGGGAGCTGGACTTGATGTCTCTACATTTTTATGAAACAAAAAACAGGACTATGTAGCACTTTAAAGACTAGCAAGATGGTTTATTAGGTGATGAGCTTTCGTGGGCCAGACCCACTTCCTCAGATCAAATAGTGGAAGAAAATTGGCACAACCATATATACCAAAGGATACAATTAAAAAAATGAACACATATGAAAAGGACAAATCAAATTTCAGAACAGAAGGGGGATGGGGAAGGGGAGGTAAATGTCTGTGAGCTAATGGTATTAGAGGTGATAATTGGGGAAGCTATCTTTGTAATGGGTAAGATAATTAGAGTCTTTATTCAAACTTAAGTGTAAAGTGTCTAATTTAAGCATGAATGACAGTTCAGAGGTTTCTCTTTCAAGTGTAGTCTTAAAAGGCCTTTGAAGCAGAATGCAGGTAATCAAGTCATTGAGACAATGTCCTTGCTGGTTGAAATGGCAAGAAACTGTTTTTTCTTTGTGATCCTGTCTAATATCTGTTTTGTGGGCATTGATCCTTTGGCGAAGTGTCTGAGACGTTTGTCCAATGTACATAGCAGACGGACACTTTTGGCACATGATAGCATAAATTATATTTCTGGATGCGCAGGAATATGTGTTTTTATGATTCTATAAGATGATGTGGAAATAAGACAAAGCCGTACTAATGTAATAAAATCTATGATTTTTGTTTTTAGGTGACTGTACATCCATTTGTAGAAGTTTCTTTCCAGCACACAATTTATCAAACTAGCACTGCAGAGGGGTCTCATCCATGCTGGAATGAAGAACTTCAAGTGGATTTTATGTAAGTTGGCCATATATTTCTCCATGAAAAATGTACAATAAAACAAAAGCACTTGAACACTCCAATGAAGCTATTCCATGTTTTTCATGGAAAGTTTTCCATGTTTATATTTTATTTTAAAAGTATTCTAAATGTTTTCATTTAGCTTGCTGAATTTATCCGGCTTTTTATATCTGTGTGTAAGAGTTACAGATGGACTAAGAGGATTGGCTAGTTTAGGACAATGGTTTTCAAGTTTATTTCATCTGTGGACCTCTAAAAATTCAGAATAGAGATGTGAACTCTTTGGAAATCTTAAAAGTAGTCTGCAGACCCCCAGGGAACACAGATTGAAAACCATTGGTTTAGGGTAATGGTTCTCAATCTCTTCCATAATATTGCCCATATTTCAACAGAAAAAAGTTTTGGGACTTCCCTCTCATCTGGTCATATGGAAAAGGAGGTTGACTGCAACCCTCTTGGACATATTCATGACCACAAGGTTAAGAAATTATGGCTCAGGACATAAGGAATTGGATAATATTGGTTTGGGATAGGATGTTATTTTTCATCTCTAGGTGATGTTTTGAAACTAGCTAAGTCAGTAGTGACTAAAAGATTCAATCATCCAGTGGCCACTTAGCTTGTTTGAACTCAGTTTGAATAATGAAGTAAGAATAAGAGCCTCCGGAAAAGGGCACTTTTTCCGGAGGATCGGGGCCAGTCTAGACGCTCTTTTCCGGCTTTTTTAAAAGCCGGAAAAAAGCGGCGGACATTTTTATTTAAATGCCGCGGGGGATATTTAAATCCCCCGCGGATTTCCCTACGACGACTCGTGAAATTTACATGCCCCTTCCGGAAAAGGGGCCAGTGTAGATGTAGCCCATCTGTTTCCCACTTGAAAGAACTTGAGATCGGCCTCTAGTATCTTCTATTCCTTTATGTGAGCTTTCATACAGTCGGTGATTTGAAATATGTGAGAGTGGAGAATTTATTAAACATAATTTAATAAATATGAGATAGAAGTCAGTGGAAACACAGCTAGCTGAGGATCGGGCACAATTTATGTGACTAAACATGTATTGACACAGTAATTAGAGAAATAAAATATATAGGGTCAAATTCATCCCAGATGAATAACTCCTTCAAAGTCTGCAGAGTTAAACTGGAGTGTAATTTGCTCTCTATTTTAATAGCAAACATACCAATTTAGTTTTCCTTTTAAAAAAATGTTTATGCTCTGCAATATCTGAAGTAAATTACTGACAAAAGTGATTGTCTTGTTTTTTTAAAAATGATAAAGCTCTCCAATATACAATATTTGATTAAAGCTAAAAGAGTCTGTTCTTAATTTCAGATCACCAGGACATGATTATAGCTTTTCAGGATTGTCTAAAATAAAAGACAATATATATGTCAATATTTTTGATGAAGTTAGGGTGGAAAAACATGAGGTAAATTGTATAAAACAGAGTAACTGATTTTTTTACATTTTATGAAGCTTGAAAACTACAATCATGTACATATCGTATCTCCTTTTCTTAACAAAGAAGCTATATATATTGTTGTTTTCCAATTTTGAATACATTCCATTTTTACTTTAATTAAAAATATACTAGCAATGTCCCAGCCTATCATCATTGCCAATTGGGCCAAATTCTGTGAGGCTTTTGTAAAGGTCTGTGGACTCTCATTAGTAGATTTTACGGATCCAGATCCATTATGATCATCTCTAAAGCAAGAGTAGGGAATTTAAGGTCCAGGGGCCAGATCTGGCCCCCAGCTTGCCTGGATCTGGCCCTTGAGGCTCGGGCTCCCCTTCCCCCCAGCATTGGGGAATCTGTGCCGGTGCTCCAGCCCCATGCCCACACTGTGAGCTTTCTTATTATTTCCTTGTTACTTCATCTACAGAACAGGCCCTATCTTTGTAAGTAGTTGTGCTATTATGGCCCCCTGTATGGCACAGACTTTGGTGGCGTGGAGATAATACAATATTTGCTTGCAAGCTAGGGTCTCGGTGAACTATAGATTTGTAAAACTAATAATTTAAGAAAATTATATCCACTTATTCTGTGACACATATAAGAAAATAGTTGACTAAATTGTTTACTTGTCTACTTAGATATATTGTTCTTCTGAATGAACATGCAGGAGTGGGGAGTGTTGAATGCTGGGATGAAGAGGCATAATGAAATTGGAAATTAAACAGAGAATTAGCATCCCATTAACTGGGCATCATTTTCATCTCTTTTCCCATTCAACATATTTATAGGCTGTATCCAAATCCTATCACTTCTTCCTTCATAATATTTTTGAAATCTAGTTTTTTCTTTGTCTGCTCAGCTGAGACTCTTGCTAACCTCCTTCCCCCCATCATTTTCAGTTGATTACTGCATCTTTTTCCTCAACACCCACATCACTATTCCCCAGTCTGTTCAAATGAAGGGGAATCCTTACTTGGTTTAGTACTAATATAGTCATCTGCACACTGCCTGTTTCCCTGGGTAGGGGTCAGGGAAGAATTATTTCAGAATGGAAGTGGGTGGAGTGGAGGAGACCACAAAGCACACTTTCTGGTCCTCATCTGGTACAGCAGTCTCTATGAGTTTGTTATAGTCAGCATAATTTAAAGTAGTGTTTAGGCTGCCCTAAGTCACGTCAGTGGCCATTTTGGTGCAGCATTGTGAAAGTGGAACTTCTTCGAGTGGTCCCCGGGGGTTCTCCACTCATGGTGTCGGGCTCATCCCGATGCCACAGCTTGGAGCCTTTGCATAGCTGTTTTCAGCTGGGTTGCACCTGCGCGGTGTGCAGCACATGCCATTTGCGCTCTTTGATCTTCGCACGCACCCGGCTTACCTGTCGGTTCCTCTCAATCGTCCCTGGCTGTAGATGGAGCTTCGATTCTCTCATCCCTTCAGCAGTTCTCCTTCCCCTCAGGGGATCTGTAATTAGTTAATTGTAAATAGTTAGCCCCGTTAGTTCACTGTTCTTCTCCTATCTTAAAAAAAAAGGAAGGAAGGAAGGAGTCTTGTTAGTTCTTTGTTGAAGCAGAGGCTTCCCGCTGCTCCCCCACCCACCCCCCACTGCTGTCACTGACTAACAGCTCAGCCTCAGGGGATTAACAAATAAGGTTTCTTTAAGAAGAAAAGATTTAACCCAGTCATGCCTGGATCTCCAGGTTTTAAAAAGTGTGCCCAATGCAGTGAACCCATGCCAGTTTTGGATGGGCATTCAGCATGTATACGCTGTTTAGGGGAGAACCACATCCCCCATAAATGCAGGCACTGCTCAAATATGACAGTCCACACTCGTTGAGACAGGGAAATGTGCCTCAAAATGCTTTTCTGGACAAGGCGCTGGATCCCAATGTTGTGAATGCTGAATGCTGTTGGACTCAGAAGAGGAGAATTCCTTTGCCTGAACTGCTGGCAGAAAAAAGAAAAAAGATCTCCCCTGCCAGATTGCTCCACCTCAGAGAACGGGGAGAGATAAACCAGGACTCTCTTGCTCTGTCCCGTGACCCTCAGCACCTGGGTTGGGGACTAAAGTGAGGAAGGTTCCGGCGTCCGACAGATCTTGTTCGCCACTAAAAGCAGCCTCGGTGCCGACAAGCAGCGCTCGTACTACAAAGGCACCAGCACTGCATCGTTTAACTCTGCAAGTGGCGCTGGAGTAGCAGATACCTGCGTGGCAGCAGCGGCACCGGAGGGAAATATCCTGGCACTGGCAGCACAACAAGTACCGGTGCCAGTGCCATGTGCTACTTCCAACTCACAAGCAGCCCCGGCACCATGGTGCCGCAACTGACTGAAACACCAGCACCGGAGCAGGAGCCGGAGCCGACGATGACTCATGCAGAGCCTCCAGCAAAGGCACCAGTTAAAACACGGACACGGGGGACTCCCCACTCCCCTTCTCCAAGATTTTCACCAGGTCCTTCTCCTTCTCCTCCAATGTATGCCTCATCTCTGCACCATACCTACCGGCACCACAGCCCAAGACACCAGTCCTATCACAGACGGCACCCGCCATATGGGCACCCGCATTACAGCAACTACTACAGGCATTGATCCTACTCTTCACCATATAGACGGTCACCATGCTATCACTATTCTCCGTGTGTCAGTCACGAAAGACGATATACCAGTGGTAGATCATCCAGGTGTTCGTCGTCTCACCCATCGGATCAATATTATGAGCACCGCCATAAGTCTCCGTACTCCTCATGTTCACATTCCCATCACCGTGACATCAACAACCCTCACGCAACAGTCTACCATCAGCAGGCACTCTTCACCACAGCAACACCATGGTTGTCACCTGATTTCTTCAATACACAGTCTGGAGGCCACAACACAACACTCAGACCTGGAAGACGGACAATTGTCTGAAGCGGAGGACCAACAAATTGAATATCCAATTTCTGATCGTTCACCCTCTTCGACACACGAGGTGGTTTTCCCATCGGACACATCCCCACCAGACAATTTCAAGCAGTTCCAGGACCTCTTCAAGCGTGTGGCCCAGTCCCAAGAAATCCACCTGACAGAAGCACAAATGAAACAGCATTGACTGCTGAAAAATTTGCACCCAAGGCTGAGCGTGAAAGTTGCCATCCCTATTGATGAAGCCATAATAGAAGCGGCAGACATCATCTGGCAGACACCAGCTTCAGTGCCACCAACCTGAAAGAGAGTGGACAAGAAATATTTTGTCCCTTCCAAGAATCTAGAATTCCTCTTTAACCACCACAGCTGAATTCGCTGGTGGTTGATGCAGCACAACAGCGGGCCAAAACACCGCAGTATAAGACAACACCAGATGTCAAAAAGCTAGATATATTCAGCAGTAAAGTGTACTCCTTGGCGACCCTTATCCTACGTATTTCTAATTATGCCGCCTTGCTATCGAACCACAACTTCGACAATTATGAAAAGATATTGCAGCTTCTTTAATACCTATCAGAAAGCAAGCTCCCCCTCTTAAAGTCCCTAGTGCAGGAGAGGTTTACGGCAGCAAGAGCAAGTTTGCAGATCTTGCTGGATGTGGTGGACACAGCAGCCCACACCACCACAACTGCAATAGCCTTGAGGTGCTCATCTTGGCTTACTTCCGCAGCAGTTCCAAAGGAGCTTCACACAAAAGTGGAAGACCTCCCTTTTGACAAAAACAAGTTGTTCGCAGAAAAGACGGATGAGGTCCTCCACTCCAGACAAATTGCTGGTTGATGCTCCACTCCCTTTTCACATTCCCTTTTCAGCGCAAGAGATATTACCTATTTCAGAAGAGGTACGATTACCCCTATCAAAGACAACAACAACAGCAGTGCACCATAGACCAGTTGCACGTCCAACCAGCAAAACTCTAAACAGCAAGTTTGATGGTTCAGTCAAGGGCATGCAACAAGTCCTTATGGTGAAGGAACAACAACTCACTCACCTTGTCCACCATCAACTTCGACCTTTTCAAGATCAATGGGCGGTGATTATATCGGACTGCTGGGTATTACGACTGGTGGTCTCCGGTCTCACCATCTCCTTCACTACCATACCACGCACAAATCCACCAACCCCATCCCTCTTCAGGGACCCATGTCACAAGACCCTGTTGAAGGAAGAGGCCCAGCGTCTGCTCTCCATAGGGTCCATAGAGCCTGTTTCTCCTCAGTTCAGGGGAAGAGGGTTCTATTCATGGTATTTTTTCACGGAGGAAAAGACCAGAGGATGGAGGGCCATCCTCGACCTCAGGAAGTTAAACAAATACCTCCACCATCAAAGGTTCAAGATGGTGGTCCTTTCCAAGATAATACCGTCACTAGAGAAGAATGATTGGTTTGCAGCCCTCGACTTGCAAGATGCGTATTTTCACATAGTGATACATCCAGCTCACAGATGTTTTCTCTGTTTCATTATTGGAGACGATCATTTTCAATATCGAGTGCTACCATTTGGACTCGCATCGGCTCCCAGGGTGTTTTCAAAAACCCTTGCGATAGTAGCGGCTCACCTATGGCACAGAGACGTGATCATATTTCCATATTTATATGACTGCCTTATAAAAGGCAGGTTGAGACAAGAGGTACTACCCATGGTGACAGTAACCAGGCAGACATTTCTATCTCTTGGGCTCATAATCAATGAACAAAAGTTGTCTCCAGATCCTACACAGAGTATACATTTCATAGGTGCACATCTAGATTCCACCACAGGCCGTGTGTACTTACCTCAAGAGTGCTTCCAAGTTATACACAAGTTGGCCACGGTAGTCATCCATGCTCCTACAGTCACCATACTTACCTGTCTCCACCTCATGGGGCATATGGTGGCCACCACCTTCGTAGTTCAACATGCGAGACTTCACTTTTGCTGTCTCCAACACTGGCTGGCATCAGTGTATACTCCAACGAAGCACTCCACACAGAAGGTGGATAACCCCAACTACTTTAGTTTGCAGATCCCTAGATTGATGGTTGAACCCTAGAAATATGCTAGCAGGGGTCCCATTCAAATGTCAACAGCCATCGACCCAGTTGACTACAAACGCCTCCCTTTTGGGCTGGGGTGCACATATCGATGGCAAGTCTGTGCAAGGCAGATGGTCAGCAGTGGAGGCAGTTTCCCATATCAAACTTCTAGAGCTAATAGCTGTATGCCTTGCTTGCAAACACTTCCACACGCACATCACTGGTAAAACCATCCGAGTGCTTACAGACAACATAGTGACTATGTATTATGTCAATTGACAAGAAGGAGCTTGATCCTGATTACTTTGCACACAGGCAGTCTGCTTATAGAACTGGTGTGTAAGAAACCGCATCACTCTGGTAGCATCCTACATACCAGGCATGAGCAACGTCATGGCGGATGCTCTCAGCAGATTTTTCCCTCAAGACCACGAGTGGGAAATCCACCCCGATGTCCTGGACAACATCTTCCGGGCTTGGGGATCGCCACAAATAGATCTCTTCGTGACCTACAGGAACAGGAAGTGTCACCTTTACTGCTCCAGGGGAGGCATGGGCAAAGGCTCACTTGTAGATGCACTGTTAATCCATTGGGAAATGCCTCTCCTCTATGCGTTACCACCAACGGTACTTATTCCAAGAGTAATACAGAAAATCAGAGAAGACTTAGCCCAAGTCATACTCTTAGCACCAGCTTAGGCAAGACAGCCGTGGTACCCATTCCTTCACAGGATGTCTCTATTACCACAATGTCCCTTACCACTCTTCCCAGACCTCCTCCCCCAGAACCAGGGTTCTCTGCTACACCCCAGACCAGAGACCCTCCACCTGACAGTGTGGCAAATAGCTGGTTCAGAGTAGAAGAGCAACTTTGTTCAAAGGCAGCGAAGACAGTTCTGTTGAACAGTAGAAGACAAACTACAAGAACTTACCTGGCAAACTGGAATAGATTTGTGTCTTGGTGTGGGAAAATGGGCATCCAACCACACGCAATACCAATGCATGAAATCCTTGATTATATCCTTTCCCTACACCAGTCAGGTCTTTCGATCACTACGCTGAGAGTTCATCGTGGCCTTCCACACTTCCATTCCACACTGAAGGCCATTACATCCTTGCTCATCCCATGACCAAGAGACTGCTTAAGGGAATAGCGAACCTCAAACCCCCACAAAGACCCATCCCCCCTGCTTGGAGCTTGGTTTTGGTCCTTGACTCGTTAATGTATCCACCCTTTGAGCAACTAGACACCACGTCGTTATCGATGCTCAACACGAAAGTGGTATTCTTACTGGCCATTACATTCACCCGTAGGGTGAGTGAACTGGCACTGTTAATGGCAATGTCACTCTTCACAGTTTTCATGAAAGACTCAGTCACATTACGTACCCATCCAGCCTTTATCCCTAAGGTCGTGACACAATTTCATATCAACGAACCCGTCATTTTACCCGTCTTTTATTGGAAGCGTCATGCCTCAACTCGAGACTCGCTACTCCATACCCTCGAAGTACGTTGAGCTTTAGCATTCTATATAGACAGAACATGGACCTGGCGCAAGACCGACCACCTAATAGTATCCATTGCAGACCACTCCAAGGGCAAACCATTGTCTTCCCAGCATCTGTGCAGCATCATAGTGTCTTGTATTATCATGTGTCATTCGATGCGTAACAAGCCCCTTCAGACTATACCTAGGGCACACTCCACCAGGGCAGTAGCAACAACCATGGCATTTGTTAGAGGAGTCTCACTGCTGGAAATCTGCAGAGCAGCCACAAGGACCTCAAGTTTGACCTTTATGAATCACTGCGCAATAGTGCGGTGCCTTGCTTGGGTGGATGCCCAAGTCTTCGGTGACCTCACCAGTACTTTAGGTCATTGACAGTCCTAAACTCCAGGAACGCAACGTGAGTACTGCTATGAAGTCACCATGAGTGGAGCACCCCCGGGGACCACTCGAAGAAGAAGAAGTTATTCACCTTTGTGCAGTAATTATGGTTCTTCGAGATGGGTCCCCGTAGGTGCTCCACATCCCACTCTTCCTCCCCCTTTCAGAGTTATTTTTTTTTGTAACCTTACAGATGCAGAAAGGTGAGAGGAACTGACAGGTAAGCCAGGTGCACGCTAAGATCAAAGAGTGCGAATGGCATGTGCTGCACACCGCGCAGGCACGACCTGGCTGAAAACAACTATGCAAAGCCTCCAAGCTGTGGCGCTGGGACAAGCCCGACACCATGAGTGGCGCACCCACAGGGACCCATATCGAAGAACCATCGTTACTGCACAAAAGTAACTTCTTTTTTTCCCTGCTTTCCTCAGCTGTGCTGAATGTAAACTGGGTATAGTTGTCAATAGAGCCCATGAGCCTTCTTGCTTCATCAATAATGGAAAAGTGTAAAAGAAACCTTCTGAATTTATTGTGAAAGCATTTCATTTTGTGAAAATATGCATTTATTTGTTGACCAGATTTAGATTTTTATGAGTAGCTTATTGGTTCTATGAACACCTTGTTGAATTTGTACATTTTGGTAATGATTTCCTTGCCACAGTCACAGTTGAAAACATATAAAGAAGAGATAGAGATTACCGTGTGTGTGTATATACTAGCAACCTTCCAAACATTATGGAATCAGTTTCTGCTAACACACACACACACACACACACACACACACACACCTACAGCTAACTAGGAATGTTAGCGATAAGTTGAGTAGTCCACTATTGGATGGGTGGGAGAGCAGGAGCTGGTACTGGGGGGACTTTTAAGCTGGTTCCCCCCAGCATCAGCTCTGGGAAGGAGGGGTGACAGAGGCACAACGAGGGACCTGGCACGAGGCAGAACTAAGCAGTCCCAGCTTGCACTGGGTCCCAGTACGTCCACACTACAAAGTTAATTCGAACTAACGGACGTTAGTTCGAATTAACTTTGATAGGCGCTACACTAGCCCTCTGCTAGTTCGAACTTAATTCGAACTAGCGGAGCGCTTAGTTCGAACTAGGTAAACCTCATTGTACAAGGACTAAGCCTAGTTCGAACTTACTAGTTCGAATTAAGGGGTGTGTAGCCCCTTAATTCGAATTAATGGGAGGCTAGCCCTCCCCAGCTTTCCCTGGTGGCCACTCTGGCCAACACCAGGGAAACTCTATTGCCCCCCTCCCAGCCCCAGGCCCCTTAAAGGGGCACGGGCTGGCTACAGTGCCTGTGCCAGGTGCAAGCCTGCCAGCACCCAGCCAGCAGACCCTGCACCTGGCACGGCTAGGGCCAGCCACCCGATGCCCCCCAGCCCTCCCCCTCTTCCCAGGACCAGGCTGGCGGCTCCCGGGAGCTTGCCCAGGACCGCAAGAGGTGGGCACCCGCCTGGTCCAGTGCAGACATCGTGGACCTCGTCCACAACCTCCGCAGTAGGCACAGGAAAGCGCCCATCTAGGGCAGGAGAGCTGCCAGCCTGGCCACCCAGGAGCAGGTTTGCATGAAAATCAAGGTGGTCCACTGAGACCCCCGACCCTGAGCCCTGAGCTTAGAATGGCCGTACTGGGTCAGACCAAAGGTCCATCTAGCTCAGTAGCCTGGGATAGAGGGGATGGATCAAAGACAGTGACCAAGCCATTTGTCTCGTGCCATCCCTCTCCAGCCTTCCACAAACTTTGGGCAGGGACACCACTCCTTCCCCCTGGCTAATACCACTCCATGTACCCAACCTCCATGAATTGATCTCACTTCTCTTTAAACTCTGTTCTAGTTGTAGCCTTCACAGCCTCCTGCAGCAAGGGGTTCCACAGGTTGACTCTTTGCTTTCTGAAGAAGAACTTTCTGTTATTAGTTTGAAGCCTGCTACCCATTCCTTTCCTTTGGTGTCCTCTAGTCCTTCTATTATGGGAACTAATGAAGAACTTTTCTATATGCACCCTCTCCACCCCACTCATGCTTTTATAGACCTCTATCATATCCCCCCTCAGTCTCCTCTTTTCTAAGCTGAAAAGTCCCAGTCTCTTTAGCCTCTATTCATATGGGACCTGTTCCAAACCCCTCATCATTGTAGTTGCCCTCCCCTCTCCCACCCTCTCTCTTCCCCTCTCCCACCTCCTTTTCCCAGTCTCCCCCAGTTTTGTTCAATAAAGAGAGATTCTATTTTTGAACAGAATTGTCCTTTATTTTGTACATCAGGAAGGGGGGTTAGGGAGGGGTAAGTGGAAGGAAGAGAGGGAGGAATGGGGTACGAACCCCTTATGGGGAGGACTGGGCTGGCTCTGTGGGATTCTGGGGGTGGAACCTCTCCTGCAGCCCCCCAATTGCCCCCTCTCCCCAGATGGCAGCCTGCGGCAAGTGAAGCCGGTCTGATGGCCAAGTGCTGTGATGTGCCCAGTGTGGGTACTCCGGGAAATCCAAGCCAGGACTGCTTTGCAAGCGGGGCACCCCTGAGAACTGTCTGTCTGGGGTGGGGGTCGGGTCCCTTTAAGCACAGCCCTCGGCTAGCCTGAGACAGTATCTCCACACTCTAAGTCCTCATCTGATGCCCTGCCGGCACTGCTTCCAGCCATCCTGAACCCCGGTTCAGGGTCCACTCTGTGTGGACATGCTAGTTCAAATTAGCAAAATGCTAATTCAAACTAGTTTTTTAGTCTGGATGCGTTAGTTCGAATTAGCTTAGTTCGAATTAGTTAGTTCGAATTAGTGCTGTAGTGTAGACATGCCCCCAGACCACTTTGATTCTGCCTTTTAAATGTAGTAGGAGTCAAGCGCTCTTACTACATTTAAAAAGCAGAACCACAGTGGTCTGGGACCTGTCATGAGCTGGGACTGCTCAGTCTCAGGTAGCGTCTGCTCCTAGGAGCTATCCCCCTTATCGACTTATTGAGTAATCGATGGAAATTCCATCGACTACTCAGTTAGCTTATTAACCACTACTTAATATCCCTACAGCTAACTCTGATTATGTATTTCAATAGGACACTTGTCTTAAGGGTTGCTGTGGCCACTGGTATATAAGAAAGAACTGGTTTGGATCAGTTACTTTTCCTTTCTCTGCTCTTCTGGAACAATCAAAGGTAATTATTATAAAAACATTTTAAAAACTTCTGGTGTATCAACACAAACCCTTAAGAGCTTTTGCTTTTGCTGAAAGCAAGACTTTAACATGTTTAGATTATTGATAGCAATGATCCTCACACATTAGAAAGCATGCATTGTTATCATATAACTTCTGTGGGATATGCCATATGTGAGTGTCGCTAATGTTTCCTTGCATAGTCAAAAGAGGTAAAAATGCAATCCAGCCTACAACAGGAATTCAAAGACAAACTTCTCAAAAAATGTTTGGATGTGATCACTGGTTTTGACTCCATTTGCCACAGTAGCAAAACCTAATGTTCAGAAACTGGCTTTTCCAAAGGGTGAGGGGAAGTAAAAGGCTGAGGGGAAACTATACTGAAGTTGCAAGAGCCCCATAGTACCAGACTGGAGGATTCAGTCAGAGCACTCAGCTAATCTTTTTCAAGCTGTAGAGTCTTTTTACTGACCCAGGGTATATAAAACCTTGTAATTACTTGAGAGGACTATGGGAAAATGCCATAGTAGTGGCCTTGTGAGGAAAGATAAAGTGACTGGCCGATCCTACTTATCAGAAGCATCTGAGTTCCTATGCACCAGCCAGGATAGATATAAACTGTGAACAGATCATGGAAGCCTCCTGCTATGGTTTAGACTAGAGTATACTATACAACCTCACTATCATCCAGAGACTCAGTAATGTTGGGAGTCCCTCAGTAAGGTGTCAGGCAGCAAGTATGAAAAATCGGGGCATGGCATAGCGGGTAATAGGCACGTATGTAAGACAAAGCACCAAATATAGAGACTCCCCATATACAGTCAGGACATCTGGTTACACTATCCCTCAGTAACCTTTCAATTTGGCTTTTCCAGAATATCTCATCCATTTCTGGGAGAGTATTTCATTCAGTTCTCTGGGATCCAAAAACTCAGTTGCCAGCTTGACACTCAGGTTACTTGGTTAGGGTTAGAACAGCTCTTTGACCATCCTGGCCAGGCCCAAATGTGCATGGGTTTTAGACACAGGGTGATACTACAATTCCAATTCATGTCATGCACCGCACAATTTATATTTCCTAGCTACTAACATCTATACTTCTTGCATATAAAGACCAGTTGCTTTGCAGATAGCATAAGGCAAGCATATCAGTTCTGCTTGTTTCTACTTAGTTTGTTTATTATGAACATAGTCACAATAGTTAGTTTAGATAGTTACTAACATTTATTCACAATAGTCAGTTGTTTCAGTAATTACTTGTTCTGGCCTGTTCAGCAGTTACTTTTTCAGGTATATCATGTCTTAATTTGGGAATGCTCAGGTCAGCTATATCAATCCTACCAGTGGTTCCAAGAAGATCTTCACTCTTTTGCTGTTTTGTTTGCCCTTCACCTCTTCCCTGGTGTGTCCTACCTGTTGAAACAGGTCCTGTTGCCTAAGAGCAACCCTACATTTTATAGGCTTAAGACTGAGTTTTGGTAATTAAATAATCAGTAGTCCTAACATATATATAATTCACTGAGAGTTGGTTTTTCATACGTTTATGTAGTGAAAGATTGGATCAAAGGGTGCAATATTATTCTTGTATTTGCAATATAGTTGTTTAATTAGCCATTTTTAACTACTTGATATTTTACATAAAACCATCCAAAGAGAATTGTGCAACAGCAGAGATTTTTTGTCACTCAGCAGAGATGGGGAACCATCTAGTCCCCAGCTTACCTGGATCCAGCCCCCAAGGCTTGGGGCTCCCTCAACAATTGATAGCTGGCACTGGTGTTCCAGCCCTGCGGATCTCCCTGAACAGGAGCGCCAGCGCTGGCTACCCACTGCGCAGAGTGCTGGGAGAAGCCCCGAGCCTTATGGGCTTGTGTCAGGTGTCTGACCCATGGGCTCTGCCTGGTGCAGGGGGAAGGAAGCAGCTGCTCCTCCTCCCCTTTCCCCTGGCTGGGAAAATGGCAGTGCAACAAAGCACCTCCTAGAGTCTTTTCCTCCACTGTTCTGATTGGCCATAATCACAGCCAAAGGAGCAGCAGAGGGTGGTGCCTCAGAGTGGCGGGGGACACGAATCCATGTGTGTCTCTGGAGAGCTGGACCAGGTATGCATCCCCCATCACCAAAACCCGGCATCCCCACTGGCTCCCCTCCCACCTACACTCCCACCCCCAATACACTTCTGCACCCTACCTACCACCCAGCTCTCCCACCCACTACCTGTTCCAGCACCCTGCCACTCTCCCAGACCCAACACTCCCCAACACCCTCCCTCTTGCCCAGACTCCACATTTCAAGCCTGCTTCCCAGAAGCCCTCTCCCACACACTGAACCCTCAGTTTTGGCCCCACTCTAGACCCTAGGGGGCCCACAAAATCTCCTAGCTCGAGCACCCGTAGGTTCTGGTGTACGAGGGAAATGTTGAGAGTGTTTTTCTGCTAGTTGGTCAGGGGCCACGTCAGTGTGTTTGGGGTTTTTTTGTTTGTTTTTTGCTTCTCACATTTGTGCAGATTTTTCTGTGGCTCAGCAGCCCCTGACCCATCAAAGATTTCCAACTCCTAGCTCCTTAGGTTTTAATTATTGCTGCTTTCTGGGTAAATGTCTTGTTCTAGATTTCCCTTTATATTTTCCTGAGACTGAAATCTACACTCATGGTGTAAAACTGTTTCACCAGGCAGAGGCACCATGTCTCCTTTAACATGGGACAGGATATGTTTTCTTGGAGAACCTCCCACAAGGTTTCCCATTTAAAATTTGAGGATTGTTGTCCTTACTCAGAAGCTAGTGAGTGGAATCTCTTGAATAAAGCATAACAATTACTAGTATTTTCTTTTATTGCACATGTTAAAATTTTGAATGGTTATGACCTTTATATTGTGATATAACATCTCCTGCCCTGTAGTTTGCTTGTTTTACTTAACATAATCTAAATATATTCACAGATCAGTGGCACATTTCAAGTAAATACGCCACCAGTTTTGCTTGGATACACGTGGAATAACACCTGTGTATCTCCTAAAGAAGAGAACTGTGGACAGAATGTAAAAGAATGTACCTTTTTAACCATGTTTGCTACAATTGAACCTCAGCTATCTTCTGTTGAAAATGATTCAGAATCAGATAAGGCTAGTGTTTATACTTAATATGCATCAAAATAAAGACTTGCAGAATAGAGTAAATTTGTTTCTTAAAGCAAATTATAATTCTTTTCGGGTATTTTATAGTCTTTGAAATTAGAAATATTAACATTGTAACTGCAACAATGATTCCAGTTTGCAGATCATGAAGATGAAACACTTTTGCAAAGAGCATACATTTTTAAAAAAAATTGCACGGCAAAATTTCCAAAAAGAAGAATAATAACCTCTGTTTTTGACAGTGAAGGAAGAAATATTTTAGTAATGAAATATATTAGGGCATTAAATCCACCACAGCTGCTACTTGATATGCATCTTGATGATCCTAATGCAACTTTTGTAAGTATGAGTTTATTTTCTACCATACAGAAAAAACATTCAGAACTGCTGAAATTAGTCTTTGATGTTCCTGAATTACTACAGGTTGAAACTCTCTAAACTGGGACTCTCTGATCCAGCAACATCCATGGCAACATCCAAATGTTGCTTGACCAGAGAGTCCCAGTGGATCAGAGCCAGAGGCAGGAGCCCAGATGGGCTGGCTGCAGGGGAGCCAGAACCTTGGAGCCCTGCTGTGGGAGTTCGGCTAAGTTGGCAGTAGGGCAGTTGGAGCAAAAAGAGGCTCCGGCAGGACAGTGGTCTTCCCTGGCAGGACCAGGAGCCCCAGCAATAAGGCAATGGTCAGCAGTAAGGCAATGGTCAGCATCCAGGACCACAGGATGCCGCAGCATGGCCAGGAGCCTCGAGGAATTTGTGGCACAGCTGGCATGGCTGGGAGCCCTGGCAGTGGGGCTACGATTAGCTGCGGCAGGGCCGGGGTCAGCCATGGTAGAGCTAGACGCTCCAGGGCGGGACTGTGGGCTGCTGTGGCAGTACTGATGGGGACAGGAGCCAGGAATTTCAGTGGGCTGCTGGCAGAGCACTGGGGCCAGGGGGGGGGCAAGAAGAGCTGGACTAAGGGGCCACAAATAATCTCCCTCGGAGGTCCAACCTGTATGATAACTTACATTTTTCTCTATAACTGCTAAAGAAGCTCCTATTTATTACATGAGTAATTCTTGATAGCGTGACAAGAAACTTAGAATAACTGTTGTTTTATATTTTTTAATAATTCAAAATCGAGATCTGTTCAGTAGATATTTATAACATGTACACCCTGGTATTTACATACATTGCCATTTCATTTCTAGGATTTTATTGCTCGATTTGTGTCTTTAATTCCTTGTATATCAGATACATTGGATGAAAATGCTGATATTGATGTTTGGGTGACATCAGAGGTAATAATTACATATTTAATAATAACTGTAGATGACTTAATAGGTAGTTGAAGTAATCCATTTAATGTGCATTAACATTTTGAATTAAAAATATTTTGTTTTATAGAGCGAATAGCCAAATCTTGACTGCTTACCAACCACAGAATAATGCTCCTGTTGTCCCTTAGCACAGTCACATCCTTTAAAAAGAAGGAATAAGTTCTCAAGAAACTCACACAAGCTGAATCATGTGGATTTTGTGACAAATCCTCCCTCAGAAAGTAGGGTGGGAGAAGGGGGATTATAGGGTGGGCAAGGAAAGGCTGTCTCCAAAACTTCAAATTCCAGGTATTCTCATGTTATGTCTCAGTCCAGGTCTATACTTACCCTGAGATTGATACTCCAGAGATCTATTTTCTGAGGTTCAATTTAGCAGGTCCAATAAGGACCCAATAAATTGACCTCTAATGGCACCCCCTCTGACCACACTACTCTACAGGGTCGTGAAGAATAAGAGAAGTCAACAGGAGAATTTCTCCTGTTGACCTCCCAGAATGGAGACACTGCAGAAATTCGACTTAAGGTATGTCAACTCCAGCTAGCTATTCTCATATTTGGAGCTAAGTATATAAGGTTAACTTTCTCTGGTATTGTAGACCTGACCTAAGTGTCCCTCTTCCACCAGTAGACAGCTTTCTTAGGAGCTGTGCTGGCATTGGCAATCCCTGTGGCTTCTGCACTGTATTCTCTGACGGAGGGGAGATGACAACATAGAATTTCTAGTAAATAACTTATTTTTTTACCATTTTGCATTTAGCATTGCATCAATTTAGCTGTTGGAAATAAAGAAGAGCATGCAGTGCTTCTATGTAATTACCTTCTGTATTTGGGGAAAAAAGCATGGGTGCTGTTGGGAACATCAGTATTAGAAGTAAGCACCATAATTTATAAAAAGTTCAAATCTTCATTGGTTTTATTCCTCACAATAGCATAAACAATGTAATGTTTATATGTTAAAGATAATAAAATATTTAGTCACTATCATGCTGAGATAAATATATTGGACACATTAGAATTGCCATGCCATATAGATCAATGGTGCATCTAGTCCAACGTCCTGTCTTCCACAATGGCCAGTAACACTAGCTAAGAGAAAGGTTCAAGAAACCCCATTGTGGACATCTGTGGAATAGTGTGCCTTAATGGAGATTTCTTCCTAGCTCCCCATTAGTTAGAGATTGGTTTGCAGCCTAGATGAGTTCATTATCTAACTGTTTAATCCTCTGAGAATCCTACTAGACTCTTGGCCTCAATGATATCAGTGAAAATGAGTTCCACCGATTAATTAGATATTATGTAAAAGTATTTATTTAATCAGTTTTAAATTTGTTGGTTTTCATTTTCACTCAATGTCCCTTAATTCTTATGATGAGAAAAGTTAAATAGGATGCCACTTAGTTTGCTTTCACTATTACATTTGTTATTTTATGTATCTCTAGTATGTCCTCTTATTTATCTTCTCTTTAAACAGCCCAATTTTTTTCAATTTTTCCTAATCTGTTCACTGCATTCATATTTGAATTCTAAATGAATGTTTTTGAGAGTTAGGCTTGCAAGATTAGGTCCTATTTTCACAGGATAGATAGAGCCCTTCAGGTATCCGCGGATATGGATGCAGATATCTGTGACTCATTTTTGCAGATGTGGATGCGGATGTGAATACAAATTTTGTATCTGTAGCTCTAAAGATAGAGAAATATTCATGAGGCAGCGTTAGGTAAACCTGTCCTTGCTTCACCTGTTCTTTCTAAAAACAGAAGACCATAATACGTTGTGTTGTCACTCTGGCAGCTTTCACTAAAGAAATACATACTCTTTGTAAAAAGGAAAAGTAAATATTGGAAGTTCATTTTACTTTCTTCACTGGAATTGTGTACATATTTAATTGATTACACTAATTTTTGTTGGTAGGGGAAAGTGGCATATGTATTAACTCATGAAAATGAAGAATATTTCCTTTGGAATCCCTTGAATGGGCAGTGTTATAAACAGTTTGATGCATTTTGTCCTTTACAGAGTGTTGACTGCTTAATCAATTGGGAGAATGTAAGTATGTAAAATTAAATCATGAGAGATACACAATGTTATGTTAGTTATAGACAAAATATTAAGTGACATTTTAAGGAAATCAAATAATGTAAAAAGTATAAATAATGGGGTTCCAAATATTTATATCATTTTAGAGACAGTACAAAACTTTGCTGCTTTGCTAGCTAGCTAGAATTCAATATGTTTCTACAGTATAGAATCCAATGTTTCTACTCGGATCTTTAGATGCTGTGCAGTATTTTAGTATAACTGAATCTGTGCAATCCTCAAAATCTTTTTATGATTCTGCATCATATGTTTCATCTGCACCACCTTCCACAATGGAGGACAGTAAGATATTTTAATTTTGTGTTTTCTCTTTAAATTTTAAATAATTAAATAGTGAGGAAGAAATATTTCTGCCATGGTAAACCATGGGATAAGAACAACTCTGTGCATAGGAGTTTATAAAACATTTTGCAGACTACTACATGAAAGTGTATTATTTCTTTAAGAGTATTATTTTTATTTTATTTTGGGTGTAATGCTAAACATCTGAGATCTGTACAGCAGTTTCTTAAAGTATGGATTTGATCCTGGAGTGTTTTTAATGCACTCAAATCTTGACTTTAGCGAGAACAAAAGCACTTAGCATTTCAAAAAGTACTCATTGGAGGAATGAGTTCCTCAGAAGTTCCTCTGAACCATAAAGACAGCAATGTCTTTGTTCCATGTGGTTGCACTACAGCTGAACATCAAGAAATCCATTCTGAGATAGGTGCAAAGTATTGAGTTCATAACGATCTCCCTAGGTGCAATATCAGCCAAAGCTTTTTACCTTCTAATGGATAGTTCATGATGTTAACAACCCTTATGTCAAAAATCAAATCAGTTCACAGACATCAACAAAAAATTGCCTTCAGTTACTCTGATGTGGCAGCTTGTACTTTTGTGACTCAGCTTGCCATGTTATGCCTTTGTTGCTTCCAAGGCTGGCTTAGAACAATTTATATACCAGACAAATAGCCTAAGAAGGCTGGTATTAGTCCTTCATCAAATAGAAGACTCTCTAAATTGATGGTAAAACTCAGACAACTGCACAGATGCACCATTCATCCAACCTTCCTCTTCCATCAGCATAATAACATATGCATTTCTGATGGCCATATTTAGGAATCTGCACCATTCAAACCAGTACAAACAATCTACCCAAGAGACACAGTTCCTCTCAGCTTCCTGGAGCTGAGGACAGTTGAGAACACGAATTTCCATTTCTTGCCTTAAAATAGGAACAGATCCATAAAAAACATGTCAGACCATGTAGCCTGAATGCTTTATATCAACTGGCAAGTATGTGTGTGGGAAGAAATCCCCAAAGCAATAAGGCTATGGAGCTGCTGCAGAGACAACTGCATCCTAATCTTGGCAGTTTAAATCTTGGTTATACAAAAATTATGGTTGATGACCTCAGCAGGCAGTTCTCCCAGAATTACAAATGGGAGTTGGATTCTTAGACTCTGAAGCACAATTTTCTGACTGGCGAAGTTCCAGAAGCAAATTTCTTTGCCATTATTAACAATGAAAATTTTGCTTGAGGGATGATAGGTCCTCCCTGACTGAGGGTATGTCTACACAGAAAAGTTATTTCGAAATAACTTTACCAGCGTCTCCCCGCCAAACCACTATTTCGAAATTAAATCGAAATAGTGGAGGGCTTATTTCGAAATTGGTAAACCTCATTCCACGAGGAATAGAGCCAATTTTGCAATTGCTATTTTGAAATAAGCATTTAGGTAGATACATTTCAAAATAGGGGGCCTCCAGCCCTTCCCAGGGTGCCCTGGTGGCCACTCTGGGCATAACCAAGAAAACTCCTCTCCCTCCCCCTCTCCCCGGAGCCCTTAAAGGGGTAGACTCTGGCCACAGTGCCTGTGCCAGCTCCAAACCTGCCAGCCCAGAGCCAGCAGTTGCTGCACCAGACCCAGTGGCCCCAGCATGAGCCAGGCAGCCAGTGCCAGCCAGCCCTCCACCACTCCCCAGGAGCAGTCTGCTGCTCCCAGGAGCCTGCCAGGGCCTGGAAAAGGCGGGTGCCTGCCTGGCCCAGTGTGGAGATCAGGGACCTAATTCAGGTTTGGGGGGATGCCTCCGACATCCATGATCTCCGCACTAAATGGAGAAACGCAACCATCTACAGGTGGATGCCTGCCAGCCTGGCCACCAGAAGCCACATGCAAACCCAGGAGTAGGTTCGCATGAAAATAAAGGAGCTGCAGCAGGCGTATGTCAGGGGCACAGGGGGCAGCTCCCAACTAGGGGCAGACCCAGACCTCTTCCCCTATTTTGATGCCGTGGACTGCATCCTGGGAGACAGGCTGGTCTGTGCCCCCTAGGTGGTCATCGACCCGGGGGCAGAGCTTGCTGCTTCCTGCTGCTCCAGCCCCTGCTGCCTCCTCAGCTACTGCTCCTCCTCCCACTCCTCCCACCCCTACTTCTTCCTCCCCACACTCCTAGAGATGCCAAGGGCTCCGCACCCACAGTCCTGAGAGACAGTTGGGCTGGCGAGACCCGCAACCCTGAGCCCTGAGCTTCTCTTCCCCCTTCCTCCTCTTGCCTCCTCCTGCCAGCTCCCTCCTCCCAGGTTTTCCCCTCCCCTGCCCCACCCTCCCTCTTCACCTTTCCCACCTTCTTTCCCCTCAGTTTCATTCTCTCCGCCCACCCCAGTTTTGTTCAATAAAGAGGCTTTGTTGTAATGAACACATGTGTCTTTTATTGTACAGCGGGGGGGGGGGGGGGGTAGGGATGGGTAAGTAGAAGGACATGAGGGAGGAATGAGGCACAAGACCCCAGTGGGGCACACCAGGGAGACTGTTACTGCCTGCAAAATATGCTGCCAGGCTCGCAGCAACACGTCCAGGAGAAGCACCAGAGTGCCCAGGGGCAGCTCCGGCTCCATGCTGCAAAGTGCTGCGGTGTCCTGAGTGAGGGCAACCAGAGCATACAGAGAAAAAAATGCTTTGCCATCCCTCAGCAAGGTAGGCAAGCAAGCAGGGAAACCTTAGAACCGGCTGTCCGGGGGGGTCCCTTTAAGCACAGGCCTCAGATAGCCTCAGGCAGCAGCCACACAAGGTAACTTCTGACCTGATGCCCTTTCAGAACCAGTTCCAGCCAGCCTTAAATGTGATTCAGCGTCCTATCGGTGTGGACGTGATATTTCAAAATAGCAAAATGCTATTTTGAAATGCATTTTTGTCTAGACGTGTTATTTCAAAATAAGACCTCCTGTTGTGCAGAGATACAGAAGGTGTTTTGAAATAGTAAAGAAAGATCTACTGAAATTCATACTTTCAAAAGTGGAAACAATTTCCCCACTGGTTCATTTAGCAGTGCTTTTTTGTTGTTGTTGTTGTTGTTCATTCTTCATTCTCTGCTGTCCTTGACTATCTACAGGAATTTAGAAGTCCAGGATTATATATGAGTTCTCTCAGGGTCCACCTACTATCTATGGGTATGTCTACACTACCCCGCTAGTTCGAACTAGCAGGGTAATGTAGGCATACCGCACTTGCAAATGAAGCCCGGGATTTGAATTTCCCGGGCTTCATTTGCATAAGCGGGGAGCCGCCATTTTTAAAACCCCGCTGGTTCGAACCCCGTTCAGCGCGGCTACACGGGGCTCGAACTAGGTAGTTCGGACTAGAATTCCTATTCCGAACTACCAGTACACCTCGTTCCACGAGCCGGAAAAAAGCGGCGGACATCTTTATTTAAATCCCGCGGGGGATATTTAAATCCCCCGCGGATTTCCCTATTCTGAAGTTGAAAATTAGCATGCCCCTTTCGGAAAAGGGGCCAGTGTAGACGTAGCCTTATTTGTTGAAACTATATAATAGTGGTTGCAACAATGGTCAGATTACAATTAAATAACATCACGTTTGGATCCTGGAGAGCATGCACACCCACACATATAGTGGAATATCAATAGGGACCACATGTCTCAAAAAACTCCAGTTATTATAAGATAAGTAATCTTCCTTTTCCATTTGACGTTTTGGGAGTTCACTATATGAATGGTAGGTTCAGGTTCTATGTTGTATTAGTGAAATGTTAGCCAAAATTATAGGTGCTTACGTCTAATCATCTTCAGCAGGCAGTATGCATGTACTGTCTTTCCTCGCCCACACTACATAGTTGTATTGGTATTAAGAAAAACATTTAAAAGTACATTTCACATCTTTTAATTTAAAACAACTTTTGTAGCTCAATTATCACATTTTATGCCAATGTTTTGATAGGTCTGGTTCAATGCACAGCAAAACAGTTCACCAATGTGTGTAAGTTTTGACATTTCAAAGGAAGGTTTTTGGAGACAGTTTCTACCATACAATTTCCAGTGCATAAAACCACAAACTGTACAGGTAACTTCCAATTTTCAAAGTTTATTGGTCTGCTAAAGATCATCATTGTTAATATATTGCTGTAATAAGTGGGAAGTAATTGCTTGAATACCCCACAATTAGGCTACATCTACACTGCCGTTTTTTTGTGGCAGAAGATATGCAAATTGCACTCTCATTTGCATATCTTCTGCCGATCCTTTTTGCAGAAGAGGTTTTGCCGCTAAAAAGCTATGTGTAAATGGGGCCATTTGTTGGAAAAAATCCTTTTGTGCAAGATCCCTTATTCCTCAAAAAATGAGGTTTACAGGATCTTGTGCTAAAGGTTTTTTTTCCAACAAATGGCACCGTCTACACAGGGCTTTTTAGTGGTGAAACCTCTTCCGCAAAAAGGATTGGCAGACGATATGCCAATAACAGCGTGATTTGCATATCTTCTGTCGCAAAAAATGGCAGTGTAGATGTAGTCTTAGATGTAGCTTAAATCCTTCTGGGAAAAAGTTAAGTGGGTTGGCTGTGCTCATTTAGAGGAAGGTGATGACTTATGTTACTGGATATAATGTATTTGTGAGTGACTTGATGAAGAAGGGCTCTAGGAGGAGTTGAGCAGTCCTGAAGGAGCAGCCAAGCCTACAGAGAAGATTTGAACAGAACCCTGTCACCTTATTTTTATAAGAGATAAATAAAGTGGGTTGGGAAAGGTGCTTGCTTATTGTACAAACTCTGTTTTCACTCAGATAGTTAGTGGGTAGATTGTTTACTACTCCTACTGAGACTCACTCAAGACAAATCAGGAGCTGTGGAACGTCTGTATGTGTGTGCCAAAGTGACATAAAGCTCATCTTTGCACTGTCCTGATAACGGAGCTATATGTGTAAAAGCAATCTTCAGATATAAATTAAAACAACCTGAGAATTGGTCTAATTGACATGGCTCTTAACAGTCCTAATGGGGTCAAAATCACAGCTCAGGATTGGAGCAGTGCGTGAGTGTCTCTACCGTGGCCTGTACCCTCCATTCACTTCATCTGTGCGTGCAGCTGGGTAGCTTAAGAGTCACTGGGATCATTCTTAGGGGGCCAACTGTTCTTACCTTATTCCATTAACAGTGTGGTGCAAAGTAGCTGCACTTCATTTGAGGATCTGGCCAAATGTCTTGTTATTTCTTAGATGTGTACTGAATAGGATATTATCTCTTTCAGCCAAAAGAAATACTGTACACCCCTACTAATAGAAGCACGGTGGAAGAACTACAGAACAGGTAGGGATCTTTTTGTATACTAAAAGTACATAGTCATAATGGAAGTTTGGGGGTACTCGGCTTCTTGGGGAATCGGGTCAACTGTCCATTAGTTCTCTACCAGATATATCTTTTCAGAACAGCCTGCTAACAGAATTACCTGAAATAAATATTAATTTTATGTACACTTGTCATGTTTATCTAAAATTAGTGTTAAAATCTTAGGACCAGATCATAAAAAATAAATGCTTTAAATAGTGATAGGGAGTTTTGTTAAATTTAAGTAACGAAACATGATTATTTGTAAACATTTTATTACTTTTATCGCAGGATTGAAAAGACCTTAAAAAATAAAATGATGGAATGGCGGTTTCAACAACCTACTCGGTGGCATCGACAGTGTACTGCTCTCTTACGACAAATTCTTCCCAAACTAGAATTAAGAAATAGGAACTTTGTCATAGAGAAAGAAGAAAATAAATTGGAAAGTTTACTGGAACATTATTGGGTTAGTATTTACATTATAAACAATTTAATTTTATAATTTAAATTGTAAACAATATTAAGAGATTAAATTGTATCTATAAAGGTAAAATGTAAGTAATAAGAAGAACATAATGTGTATTAATAGTTGTAGTATTGAGGACAAAAGCTCACATGGTCAAACATCTTTTACCACTGTATTTTAAGTCAGATTATAGGTATGGAAATAATAATGACTAGCTATATAAAAGAGAAACATAAACAACTTTTAAATGCTCAGAGTAAGAACCACAGCCTTACATTTCTTCAAAGTTATAATGTTGACATACAAATATGTAAAAAAGTTTTTTGGCAGAATGCATCTTTTAATAGAACTCACATTTGGAAATTATTTCCTGATATTTCTTTTCATGTTTTCACCCTTTTGGTTTCATGTATTAAAAAATCAAAGGCAATTTCTTTCTATCTTTGCTTTTTACAACTTTAAGATATACTAAGATAGTTATTTAGTCTCCCATTTCATCATCATTTAAACGGACTGAACTAGTTGTTATTCTTCAAGTGATGGTCCCTTTGTGTTACACACATGGGTGCACATGCCCACCATGCTTCTAAGAAACATTTCTGGACTTAGCAGTGTCTGTTGATCTGCATGTGTATAGTCTGTTTCCTCGCACTCCCAGCTAAGGATATAAGCAGGGGCAGATGACGGTTTTGCGGGGCCCCGGGCAGCATACTTCCGCGGGGCCCCCCCTTTGCCATGGCGCACACTCAGTGACGCCATGCGCATGCGCAGCGACGCTACAGCGCATGCGCGGGGCTTTCTGAAGCGTGGGGCCCGGGGCGGCCGCCCCGTTCGCCCTGCCATATATCCACCCCTGGATATAAGAGGGTCAATGCTTCTTCAGTGCCCTCTTATTGCTGCATGGCCTGAATCAGAGCCCTTGTTTCTCGCACTCTTAGCTTACTAGTAGGGTGACTTAACTTTTTACAGATTTTATAAATAGTTTGTCTTGGTGATAGGTTAAGTTTTAGTGCAGTAATTCTCTTTCCTATTCAGAGACTGTATCTTTCCCTGAATATGCCCAGGATTCCAGTCTTCAAAAAATGTGTGTGCTGCCTGCTCTCCTCCTGTGTAAACTACAAATACCAGGGGTGCTCTCTGCTGCTTGGGTAAGGCACACATTGCAACATGCGCATATGCTATAAGTTGGATGAGGGAAGCCTGCGAGTTCTGGCTGAGGTTGAACCTACAAAAGAGGCCTATTACCGCTTTCTATGGGGCCTGCCATACCTCATGTACCTTTTCTTTTGAACATATGGAGGATCCTGAGATCCATGATCCATGGATTATCTCAGACCTCCTACCAGCCGTTCCCTGTACACCCACCAGCACCATCTGTGTATGAAGAAGAGAACTTTGAACAGGTACTGCTGGAGATGGATAAATCTCGTTCACTCTTAAGGATTCCACATTGACATTATGGTCGTCAGGGGCATCAGCTTTATGGAAATTTTGGTGGTGCCCAGAGACCACACCTTTCTGCCATCTAAATTCCCCATCACCACCTGCTTATGACTCTAGGGGTATGTCTACACTAGCCACTCTAGTTTGAACTTAGCCACTCTAGTTTGAACTAGGGTGGCTAATGTAGTCATTCAAATTTGCAAATGAAGCCCGGGATTAAAATATCCCGGGCTTTATTTGCATGTTTCCGGGCACCGCCATTTTTAAATGCCTGGTAGTTCGAACTCCCTGCTCGCAGTTAAACGTGGCACGGGCTAGGTAGTTCGAACTAAAGCCCCTAATTTGGACTACTGTTACTCCTCATTGCAGGAGGCTCCAGTTTGTGGCTCTTGTCATGAAAGATGCTTATTTCCATTTAAAGAGCCACTCAGCCCACCACAAGTTCCTCCATTTCTGAGCAGAGCATCAACATTATCAATTTTGGGTCCTCCTGTTCAGTGTAGCAACCGTGCCAAGAGTGTTCACAAAGGTTTTTGCCATGGTAGAGCCCCAGACGTGACACCAACAACTGTCTTCTGGTAATGCTGTCATGACAGGAAGCTGCTGTCTTTGCAGTCTCCTAGCATCCTAGGTGTCTGTATCAACAAGGAAAAGTCAGTGTTGATACCCACACAGACAATACACTTCTTTGGGGCATAGTTCAATTGCATTCTGGTATGGGCTTTTATCCCAGCAGACAAGTTCACAGTGCTGTCAGCCCTCATTACGAGCCTGCATCGCAGACTGTACACCATGATTTGCCGGTGTGTCTGCCTCCTTGGGTATATGGTAGCCTGCACCTATAGGACACCTCCATACTGCTGTCTCCAAACATGGATTCTCTCCCTCTACAGACCCAGCAAAGATCATATAGACTTCAGGATCACTGTTCCTGGGATCATGCTGTTGTCCCTCACATGATGGTCTGATCTCTTCAAGATCATGATTGGCACCTTCTTCAACCCTCCTACACCATACGTGACCATTGTGACACACACCTCCCTAGTGGGATGGAGAGCTCACTTAGGGAGCCACATAGTAAAGGGGTTGTGGATGCCATGGAAGGCAGACTGCACAAAGATGTGCTAGAACTTCAGGCAGTCCATCTCATATGTCAGGCCTTACTCCGACTCATATGGTCCCTCTTCATTTTACTCCTCTCAAAGAACACAGTAGCATTCATCAACAAGCAGGGTGAAGCCTGAGCTTCCTCCTTCTGTTTGAAATCAGTCTGACTCTGGAACTAGTGCATCTGGAACTACATGATGCTTCAGGCTGTGTACCTGCCAGCAAAACTATCTACCTTTACCAATAATGGGAGCGACATGACACCATGTGCCTGGACCTCTTTGTGAAGTGGGGCACTCCCAATGGGACCTCTGTACTGGACATAGAAACCAAAGCCTGCATTAGTATTGCTCCAGAGGAACTCTAGGAGAAAGGCGGAGAATTAGACTTCTTGCTCCCGCCCCTCCCCCGCCTTTACATGGCAGGGGAATAAGGAATCAAGGGATTGTCTTAAAGCTATACAAATCATCAGTTGTAGTAGGGCAGAATAAGGAGAGGGGGTTAGTATTTCACTCTCTGACCCTGTTGTGGGGAAATAATTTAAAGGTTGTATACCCTCAATTGTAATAGGGTCGAGCCCAAAAGAATGAAACCTAGTGTCTCCATTCTACCGTCGTATAAGGTCTTAAGGGTACAAGACAAATAAAAGTAAAGATTCCTATTAAAAGCAAACTGGGCACATTAGTGCAAAGATTCAGAAAGAGACCCTCACGAAGAGGAGAAGTAAAGTCTATCTTTGGAACAAATATTGCAGAAGTTTAGGCATAGCCCATGGTCTGACAATGCCTTAGCTGATATTTATACCATGCAGACCTTGAGAACAAACTGGGTAAATATTTATGGGTTTACACACTCTTAACCTCAATAAAAAGAGATACTGCTGCAATCTGGCTGTTATGAAAAGCCTGCGATGAGGCATTTAAAAAATTAGCTGACTGAAGAAATGAAAATTTGGATTTACCCAAGAAAAGGAACCAGGAGCTGTGGGGGCTAGTTGAAGAGCCCTCCCTACTTGCTAAACTGGTAGTGAAACAAAGTCTGTGTCCAAAAGGGGCCATTCAGCAAGAAATGCAGGATTGTGCCCAGACAAGCAGGCAAGCAAGCAAGCAAGAGAAATTGAAAAACAGGCTTAGAGCCCTGAGGACATAGTGGCAGGAGCAAGGAAAATGAGTAAGTGCACACATTGGACATTCAAATCCTTGGAATAATACTTGGAATGGTAATATCTATACTAAAGAAGTTTTCATTTTAAGGAAAAAGCAATGAGTGATAAATTAACTGGAATCTGGAGGAAACTGAGCAGTTAAAATATTGTAAAAATGCTGAAAAGGAAAAATTTTATAGAAAAAGAATTCTTGGCTTCTTTGCAGCCTTTCTGAAGGAAAAATGGGCCCTTTTCCAAAGGAATGTCTATAAATAATGCAGGCAAAGAGACAATCTAATAATCATTTGACTATGAACACTTTAGTCAAATTTGCTAAAAGAACACAGGGATTTCTATTGGAACTTAACCACTCCAAAGATATTAAAAGGAATGTGTTTTTTGTACAGCTATGCAGAAATAATTAAAATAGAGTACAAAAAGATGTTAAGACTATGTATGTATCTGTTTGTGAATATATATGCATATTGTGTAAATATGTGAGGCTTTTAGGACCTAACCATTCTGTTTTGCCAGTTTCTGAAATTTTGTTTTGTAGGCTTGAATTACATTTTTTTTAATAAGGCCATTTCATTCGAAGTTGCAAAACCGATAAGACACTTTATGCCAGATACAGAAAACTAGTGTTGTTTGATTTTGGAATTTAGCATTTAAACCTTAAGGCATTTCAGTGCTTTAGAAAGTTCAATATTTTGTTATAGATCAAGTTATGGCTGGTACAAGAGGCAGCCAGACTCAGGAAAATGTGGAGAGATTCTATATGGCTACAAGTTCTCAGGGCAATGATTTCCTCCTCTGTTGGACCGGTGACCTTTGCTATATGTTTTCACCCAGTCCTCTCCTACTGCAAGAGCTATGCAAGATTCTCTGGCTCTCAACTCTATTTGGGTGCATTTAGCAGCGGTTAGCACCTTTCTCCCACTTGTGGATGGTACTTCTGTGTTTACACAGCCTATCATTATCCACTTCATGAAAGGATTATCAATATCTTTCCACAAGTGCTGAAGTCCTCACCCCCATGGGACCTTAATCTCAGTCTCTCTGCCCTCACAAGAACCCCTTTGAACTGCTAGCAACATGCTCCTCCCCTCACCTCTCATTGGTAGCTATCTCAGAAAGAGGCAGTAAGGAGTGCGGGGTACAGAAAGGGGTGCTTCAAAACAGTAGCGCCGCATGAAACCCAGGGCCAAACCAGTCCCTGGCTGGCCCTGAGCTTCATGTGGTGCTGCCACTTTGAAACACCAAGGGGAACATGGGACAAGAGGGGACTCAGCTAGCCCTGTGCTCCCTGCAGCGCTTTCACCTTTGAAGTGTAGCCCTGGGGCTGTTGCTATACTTCAAAGGCGGAAGTGCCCTTATTGACTAATCGAATAGTCAATGCAAATTGCATCAACTATTCGATTAGCCAGTTAATCTAAATTTAACATCCCTATAGCACCCCTCCCCCAAACACACATACAATCTTCCATAAGGACCAGGTGTCCCTATGTCTGCACCAGAAATTCCTTCCAAAAGTGGCATCTTAAGTTCACCTCAATCAGTCCATCCACCTGCCAGCCTGCCCCCCAAGGCCAACATGCTTTCCCAGGCTTTTCATTCCCTTGACATCCATTGCATGCTACCTTTCTACCTCCACAGGAGTCAACCATTTCACAAATCACCAAAACTGTTCATGGCCATCACTGAGTGATGAAAGGGTCAAGCCCTCTTATCCCAATGAATCTCCATCTGGGTCTCTGGATGCATCCTTGAATGCTACAAAGCATCCAACCTACACCCATTTGACAGAGTTATGGTGCATTCTGCACTGGTGCAGGCCACCTCCTTGGCTTCCTTGGTAAATTAATCCTGGTAGGATATCTGTCAAGCAGCGACATGGCAACCTGTTTACATGTTCACAACACACTACGCCATTGTACAAGCATCAGCAACAGACACAGCCATGGGCCAGGCTCCACTGCAGTCCACACTTCCATTGGGATCCTCGCTCCCACCTCAATACTGATCACAGCTCATGAGTCACCCATGTGTGGAATACACATAGGCTACGTCTACACTGGCCCCTTTTCCGGAAGGGGCATGTAAATTTCATGAGTCGTAGTAGGGAAATGCGCGGGGGATTTAAATATCCCCCGCGGCATTTAAATAAAAATGTCCGCCGCTTTTTTCCGGCTTTTAAAAAAGCCGGAAAAGAGCATCTACACTGGCCCCGATCCTCCGGAAAAAGTGCCCTTTTCCGGAGGATCTTATTCCTACTTCAAAGGAATAAGATCCTCCGGAAAAGGGCACTTTTTCCGGAGGATCGGGGCCAGTGTAGACGCTCTTTTCCGGCTTTTTTAAAAGCCGGAAAAAAGCGGCGGACATTTTTATTTAAATGCCGCGGGGGATATTTAAATCCCCCGCGCATTTCCCTACTACGACTCATGAAATTTACATGCCCCTTCCGGAAAAGGGGCCAGTGTAGACGAGCCCATAGGGACTATCACACAAGGAAGAAGAAGTTATTTACCTGTAACAGGAATTTCTTCAAGATGTGTGGTGCCTAGCTGTGTTTCACCATATGCCCTCCATCCCTGCTGCTTTAGACTGGATTCTGTAACAGTGAGAGGAAAACTGGAGAGGCATTGATCCGCAGTACCTCTTATACCCTCAGCTGGGAGCATGAGGAGATGTGTTATGTATGTGAGGGTCAATGAACACTGCTAAGAAACATTTCCAAACTCAGGCTCGTGGTGCACTTGCATGTCCAGTATGGAATACAAATAGGGACTCAAGTTACAGGTACATAATCTCATTTTAGATATATTCTCATCCATTTAGGGATGAAATACCCATTTCTGAGATAAGATTTTTCTAGGAGATGCAGCGCTTCAGTTCTGTAGGAGTGTGGTCTACCAACAGACAAGCTGGCAAGTCCATTTAACTTTAGACTGCCAGAATAGGCACTAGATGCCTGTACTGTAGCAGATGATAACACAAAGTGAGCAATTATAACATCTGATGAGTAATGACGTTAGAGACCAAGATACAAGTTGTAAATTTATCCTCAGAACTTGGAAATCATGTGAAAGTATAAGAACAAAGTCCAAAGCAAAACCAATCTCCCTCCCCCCCCCCCCCATCATTTGTTTAAAATGTTTGGTCTGCTGATTATGCAGGGCATACATAAAACAAACAAAATAGACCAGCAGGTTTCTGTCCATACTCAGTCTGTGATAATTCATCCATATCCTGACATGCAAAATGAGGCCAAGACATCACTTAAGAAATCAAAATAAGGCTGAAATATGACTTGAGCATAAGGGTAGATCTTAGCATAAGGATCACCTTCATCCTCCTTGAATCTGAAAAGATCAAAACAGCTTGATGTGGCCACAAGAGACCCAGTCTAGGAAATTGCCAGGTGTATTTGTTTGAAAGTAATCTTTTGTTGTTTGTTTTAAACAATTATCATTATTTCAGAATGAGTGCATCTAGACTGGCAAGATTTTGCACAAAAGCAACTGCTTTTGCGCAAAAACTTGCCAGCTGTCTACACTGGCCGCTTGATTTTGCGCAAGAGCACTGACGTTCTACTGTCCGAAATCAGTGCTTCTTGTGCAAATGCTTTGACGCTCCAGTTCAGGAAAAAGCACTCTTGAGGAAATGATTTTGCACAAGAGGGCCAGTGTAAACAGGCAGCTAAGATGTTTTGCGGAAAAGCAGGCTAAACGGAAAAAAGCCCTACTGGCCTCTTGGAGACTCCGTAGCTGCAGTCAGCTCCCGGACTTCCTGGTAACCCGAGCCCCCTTAAAGCAGATGCAGGCTGCTAAGGTCACGAGGCAGGAGCCCTTCTCGGACCTCTGGCCAGAGGTCTGCCACGTGTCCCCTGCTGTCCTCAACAGCCACCCCAGAACACGATGGTAGCTCCAGGGGGGGATCAGGCACCCGCACCCCCAGCACAAGAGGCCCCCAAGGCCAGAAAAAGATGGGCCCTATCCTAGTCGTTGGAAGCCCTCATGGACCTGTGGCAGGAGGAGGAAGCCCTGCACAACACCCACTCCCGGCACCAGAACGCAGACATTTTTGCCCGCATGGCCCAGGCGCTCCCCCAGCAGGGCCACCCAGCCCAGACCCCGGATCAAGTCTGGGCTAAAGTTAAGGAACTGCGCCTGGGCTACGTCCGGGCCAGCGAGGGCCAGGGGACAGGAGCCGACACCTGCCCCCACTACCGACGGCTCCATGCCATTTTGAGCCAGCCAGCACCGCAAGCATCGGACGTCCCCGTGGACAGCAGCATGCACCCCCACTTCACCAGGACCACCGGGGCGGGGGGGAAGGAGACACCAGCAGCGGGTCAGAGGACGAGGCCAGCACTGCCACCCTGCAGGCCCCCTCCGGCAGCCCCGACATCTCCCGTGCATCCTCGGAGGCCAGGGAAGGATCCACCGGTGAGTCTTTGCACTCACAAGGGCGGGGCGGGGGGGAGAGCACGTCACTCAGGCCACGTGAGCTTCACTCTGTGTAACATTAGACAGTAAGCAGCACGTGCAACCACGTGCAGCCTGGTGACCGAGCGGCATGTAGCCGCGGCAGGCAGCTCCAGGGCACGCCTGGGACCGTGCTGCTCACACACATTTGGCAGGACTAGGGGGGAAGGGTGGATGCCGGCTGGAAACAGCCAGGGCCCCAGGAGCTCGGGCCAGAGCCCGCACCTCCGCAAGGGTGCAGCACACAGAACGGCACAGTTCTGAGGCACAGCCAGCTGCTCCTGGGAAAACCACAGCGTCACAGCCCTGTGAGCGTGGCCCCCACTGAGCCCCTTGCCTGCTCCCGGTGCCTTGGCTGGCCCCCTGAGGGAAGTCCCCACTGCGGCCACACATGTCCCTGGGCTACATGTGTGAGGGCTAACGAGAGGGGGAGGAGGGGAAGTGCTCGGGCTGGCCCTAGGTGATCACCTCAGTTTTGCTGCAAGGATGGTACACTCCCCAGTCACCCCTGGTTCCGTCCAGGAGACATCCCACATGAGGGGAATCTGAGAGACGCTGGGGCTGCTGGAGGGGGGGAATCTGAGAGCCCAGACCACGTCTGCCATATGTGCTCCCAGGCACTGTGTGGGGACTCATCTCACTCCCTGTCAAACACCATTGATTAGCCCAAAGCCTCACAGCCTCCACTGGCAGAGAGTTCCACAGGTTAACACAACATAAGCGCCCTCCCACCTTCCACGGGGCCAGGACACAGATTGGTGGTTCCAATATATGGAGGAGGACCCTAGTCCAGGGGTGGTCCTGTATGCAAACATACAACACAGGGGGGAGGGGGTTAACCGAGTGGGCCCAAGCCACACTACTGTGGTGTCACCTGGGCTCAGGGGTGGAGGGCCTGAGGTGTGAGGACAGTGGCCGGGCTGCCTGACTGACCCATCCTTCTGTTCCCTGCAGCAGGACCAAGCACAAGCCAGGGACCCTCTAGTCCTGCAGCAGCGGCAGCAGCAGCATCCCCAGCCGCCCAACCACCGAGGCAGAGGCTCCGCCACCGGGACCAGCTCCTTCGGCGCCATGTGCAGGCCGTCAAGCACGTCGAGGCAGCCATCACTCAGCGCATGGAGGCGGACCTGCAGTGGCCCAGGAGGCCTGGGGCTCTTCCAGGCCCAGTGCATCC
Organism: Pelodiscus sinensis; assembly: GCF_049634645.1. Classification (NCBI taxonomy): domain Eukaryota; kingdom Metazoa; phylum Chordata; order Testudines; family Trionychidae; genus Pelodiscus; species Pelodiscus sinensis. Next base: position 43,459,409 of record NC_134718.1, read on the forward strand.
GCATGGCGGATTCCATTGCAACCCTCACCGCCCACATTGGCCATGCCATCCATTATGGCATGGTCTTGCCCCATGCACCCGCCACCCCTCCCCTGCAATGGCTCCTCCTGCCCCTGGTCCTTCTCCTCCTGCACTAAATATCTTCACTAGGTATGATACAGCTTCTGCCATAAACAGTAAAACAGAATTTTTTAATGTTATGTATATTCTCAAAGTTCCTGTTCTGAAACTTCAGTTTAAATCACATCACTTGGGATATTCCATTTTCTTGAAAGAAAATATTTCTACAATGATTTTATTTATCACAGTCATATTCTATAGATTCTTCTGAAAGATCCATTCATTAAATAGAAAAATGGAGCTGGCTGGGGAAACAACAGAGCCTAGTTATAACAATATTATACAACAAAAGCAGAATTGTGTTCTAGTTCTAAATCATCTTTTGTGTTATTGTTTTCCCTTTATACTTGCATCTGCTCATAACACAAATACAAATGTTACTGTACATTTAAACTTATTTAAAATGTTGCTAATTATTTATTATAAGATACCCTCTTTGGGTCAGATTCTTTGATGTGCCTCTAGGACTATGTCTACCCATTGAACTGGAGGTGTAAATTCTAGTTTGAGGAGACATACCTGTGCTAGTTCTGCTTGAGAGAGTGCACTAAAAATAAAATTGTAGCTGTAGCAGCAGGACTACCTATTAGTGTCCTGGATGTATTTGGAATATGAATGTAGTATCTATGTATTTGACCCATCCTCCTGCACCTCTGCCCCAGCCCTGATCTCTCTCCCAGAACCTACTGCCTTTTTGTATGTGTACATATAGCTTTGTTGTTATACAGCTTTTGAAATATTTTGGTGAAAGACAACAAAAAACATTTTTCTTCTTCTTTGAAAGGTTGCAGACCCCTGGGTCAGGTATACTCCATTATCCCACTCGATTAAAACTGCCTGTTAATTACCTAAAATGGAAGGGATATATTCAAACACTTGAAAAAATATGGTTAAATACAAATTTTGAGACTATTTTAAAAAATGTTACATTTGTCCATTCTGCAAGCCACTCTCCTTCCCCTCCACATCAGAGTCACTGCTTATACTAGCTATCCAGTGCAGCTTTACCTCTTTATGCTCTTCACAAGTACATGAAAGTGTGGTGGGCCCATGCACTGTCCTAATGGATATCACTATGAGGAAAAGTTCTCCATCTTCGGTGCACTGACACTCACTCACCTAAAGTGGAATGGACATGTGCAACACATCTCTAAGAATAATAGTTACAGAAATATATGTAATCATTTTTTGTCATTTTCCTATTAGCCAGCTCCTTACCCACCTTACAGCTTGTTTATTAACCACCCATCTTCTCCATTTTCACTAATAATTTCCCAGGTGGTACCATATAAAATGTTGTATTGAAGTCCAGATAGATTAGATCTGTTGCATTTCTCTTGTCTCAAAATCAGTTATCCTCTACTATATGCAGCTAATATGTACCAGAAACAGATAAATACCAAAATCTATGTAGATAAATACTGTGCTTTACTTCTACAATCAATTGCTGATTAATATTAATTGCTTTCTCATGTATTCTGGGCTTCTCATGTATACTGACAAAACTTTTATTTTGGATATCCTGCATGAAATCCTAGCCACATTGGCTTTATTGGAGACAGGATTTCATTCTCCCAGTTTATCATGGCTATTAAATACAAAGAAAGAACTATTTTTTATTTTTCTAAAAGTTTCTTAATGCAATCATGTTTACAGTATGTTTTGTAATATGATACAAAAATATACAGTATAATCTTTTCATTGAATCAATAGCTCAAAGCAAAAATAAATGTTATATATAAGGGAGATTGGTTACTTAATAATTAGACAACTTGATGTAACATTTCATAGGAAAATTATCAAATGCTTCATTTCAAATTCAGACATAAGCATACACTGTATATTGTTTTTGATATGTGAACGTTTTTTATCCATAAAGCTATTATAAATTAAGGTATAACATTTAGTTTTTCATAAAATAATCCAACTGTATTTATTTTTACAATCCTATGTTTCTCTAGGTGACAGGATACCCTTTACAGATGCCATACATAGATTTACCATCAATAACTGAGGCTGTGTATCAAACTGGCATTCATTCTTCAGAAATCCCCAACACAGAATTTGCTCTTGCTGTGTATATACATCCATACCCAAACAACATTTTAGCTATATGGATCTACTTAGTTTCTTTGGTCTGTCATCAGTAAACAGTGTTGAATTCAATTATAATTAATTTACTACATTGTATCTCTCATGGCTTAAGATAGTCATTTAGGTATGAGAACTGAGCTATGAAAAGCTAATTTTATATCACAAGAGATAAGCCAGTACTATTTATTGTACATTAATAGAATCTTATTGTTATTGTAGAGAGACTATATCTTTAAAATCCTAATTAGTTCCATAAGAACTATTATAAATTGACCTTACCAATTTTGTGAATTTCCCAATAATCTGAGATCAAATATTAAACAACTCCTAGAAATAATTTAGTCATATTTAGTGTTCAGAGAAGTTGCTTAAATGATCTTTGAGGAAAGATCTTAATGGGCTGTTTAATGAAAGTATTAGAATGTAGGATCTCGTTGCCTCAATACAGTGAATTCAGACATTCCAAGAGTAACACATAGTTAATACCATTAATTAAATAAGGTGATATAGAATATTATGGAATGCATATTAATGTTTGTCTGGTAAATGATGAATATGAAAGTTGTGTAATAAAATTCAAGTTGCAACTTCAATATACAGAAGGCTTCCCTAAATCTTAGGGCATTATCCTACAGATCCTTAATGTCATTGCTAACTAGTGAAGTTTGCTTTGTGTGTTATGTTTTATATTCTTTTAATTTTCGGTTGCAAGACTTTTTGGAATTATTGATCATAAATATTTTGGACAAGCGGTGTTATGAAAATCCTTACTTTCCTTTAGCAGAATGTTTTTGTTGTTTAATTTTTAAAAGCTGTATAAGTTGAGCTTTAGCATACATTTAATTGTAATCAATAAGATTGCATACAATATACTTCATTACAGGGAAACATTCAAAAACGTAAAACAAAGCAGTTAAAATATATAAATGTTTATAGTAAAACATTTTTAAAATCATAATGATAAATAAAACACTAGTGGTATATTAATGTTATAGAATTTTAAAATATATTGCATGAAATAGAAGGAATTTTAAAATAATATTCATGTGCACATTAAAATATATATCAATATATTAGAATTGCCATTGCTGATGCCACTTGGGACAATATGGAAATAAAACAATACATGGAAAACTGGGTTTTGAAGTTGATTATTTGCAGATTAGGCTAGGTTAGGATGCTTACTTTGCATCCTCTGTGTATTCAGAGTCATATCTATGGCTGACAGTGCTAATACATCACGGAAGAGCTTTTCTGCCTTGTACATAATCAACAGAATTGTTTGCTAGTTTCCATTTTCAGATTGGTGGTGATGTGTCAGTCAGCAAGAAACCAGTTTAACCTTTGACTTCCAAGTTGAATTTGCAGCACTGGCAGATAGAAAAACCACTTACAGAGAGCAGCAATGATTTGGACTTTTGGAAGTCATTGGAGACAGTAAACAGGAAATGCCACGTTGCCATTTTTACATGCACTTAAATTCCGGCTTTGGACTGCACTTTAAAGGGAGAGGCTGGAACTGTGGAAGGAGTAACTCAAACTGCAGTGTTACCTTGCGAACAATAGTTCTCTGAGTGCTTGTTCACATTGATTCCAATCAGGCATGCACACATTGCATGCACGGATGCTGGAAATTCTTCCCTTAGCAGCTCCCGTCAGGTTGGCTAGGGAGCTCCCTGGAGTGGCGCCTTTATGACGCTCAATATAAGACCCTGCTGCTCCCCCTCAGTTCCTTCTTACTGCTCGTGACAGTCATTGGAACAACATTTGCTAGCATCACAAGTGCTTCCCTTCAGTTGTTTGTAGTTTATAACTTCAGCTCTTAGTTTAGGAGAATTTAGCATTGTAATATTGTTTAGGGCAGTGGCAGGGAACTCAGGACTATTGTATCATTTGGAAAGCCACAGTTTAGAAAGAAATCACTGGAAAATGAGAACTTGAGCAGTTGCAAGTGTCCATTTATTTCATGACACAGAACTGGCAGATAGAAAAACTATTTATCTGAACCAGCCCAAACCAGCTGGGATGACCCCTAGGGTATGTCATGGGGTATCCCGAAATAGCTACCCCGTGTCTTCACAAGCCACCCATTATTTCGAAATATTTTTCAAAATAACGAGCGCACATCCCAGTAACCCTCATTCCATGAGGGTTAAGGGATATCTCGAAATAGCACTTTATTTCAAAATAAACTCAAAATAAGCTACGCAATTTGCTTATATCAAGTTTACAGTACAGTGTAGACATAGCCCTGGTGACCTAACTCAGTAACTATAACAACAAGATCTATATCTACAATCCCAATACACAACATATTCCTCCCCTCTCCCCAAATAAGAATGTCCCTTTAATAAAACAAACACTAAACTAGGGAAGGGGGGTAGACTGCCTCAAGTTCCCAGCTAACTCTGGGGATTATTTTGCCCCATTTGTGGGTTAACCTTAACTAAAGGTCCAGCCATTGAGGAGGCCTTCTTTCTCTAGGTGAATTATGGTGGACATCTGGCATTCTTACACTCCAAGGTGTTATGGGTGTGGGCATGACAATGGGCTGGGAACTTGAAGCGCGAACAGGTGAGGCTGTCAGATCAGCCTACTCAGGGAGTGGGTTTATATGTTTGCCGCAGGCGGTGATGGAAGAGGAGAGGGTGATGGAAGAGCAGCGTGGGAGGGTGTGTGTGTGGGGGGGGGGGAATCTAGTGCTCATGGGGAGCTGGTTTTTAAGACAGCTCTTCACGGACACCGGCTCCTGCCTCCCCTCCTTGCTGCTTCTGATATAGAGGCAGAAAGGTGGGAGGGAGTGCATGTAATCAACAGGATTAACTAGTAAAACCAGGATTATCAGTTAATTGTATATTCATCTACACATTGGCATCCCTAATCTAGAATAGTGAGTGGGCCGCATGAGTGGCATTCCTTCATGTCCATGGGCTGCCAGAGTGTTGTAACCAAGACAATCTCCTGGGATAGAGCAGTTTTGCTAAATGTGCTTATGTACCTAGAATTTGTAGGATATGCTGACTGAACTGTAGCAGTGCTTTGATTGGAAGCAGAGTGCACACACGACTCTCACAGTCAATGTCTCGTGCAATCAGCACACACCTCCCTTCACGAGACTGCTTTACCTGTGTGTCACTATAGCGATACTGGCAGAAACCCCCCCTACGCATATGGAAACCAGCAGACTCTGGCAACCCCTGTGTGTGGACTATAGTAAACAAAACTTCTTGTGGGCCATAAGTAGAAGCCTGATGGGCTGCACCACTGGATAGATGCTTCAAAATTCAAAATAAACGCTGCTTTTTTGGGAGGTAATTTTCTTTGGTTTATTGGGAGATGGCACCCTTTTTATTATGTTCTGATAAGTCTCAGAGGGATAGAGTGTTAGTCTGTAACTTAATAAAAAATGAGTAGTCCTGTAGCACCTTAGATACTAACAGATATATATGTATGCTCATCTGAGTGAGTTTTGCTCTAACATGTTCTAATAAGGCCACCATGTAAAAATTTCCCCTGAAAATTAGAGAAGATAACAGTAATACAAGCAAAAGTTAAGACTGTGAGCATTCAGCAAAGTCAAATATAAAAAGACACAATTTTGATTTTAGTATATATACAGTCTGTGTGCAATTATTTTTTCCAATGAAACCTTAAAAATGCTATTTTATTTCAGTTTAACATGGTAAAGAAGGAGCAGGATAATGCTTAGCATTTTAGAATACCAGATCTGAGCTGAGTTGGGAAAATAACAATTTCTTTGACTCATTGGCAATTTTTGCAAAATTGAAGAAAAAAGTCTCAGGTGATACAAAAAAACCCCCCATTTTCAGCAAATTAGAACATTGGGGAAAAATCATTTTAGATTAAATAAAATGTTTTATTGAAGCCAAAATAAAGTGTTTCATTTCAGTATTTAAAAAGAAATAAAATTAAAGAAAATTTGGTAACACAAAATTGTTTTAAAACAAATATAATTGTGTCAAAATGAAATGTTTGTTCTTAAGAATCAGATAAACTTTTTTTTTCTGAACAAACAGTTCAGTAAAATCAACAGAAATTTGCAAAATGTTTTTGGGTGACAAACCTACATATTTTGCTGAAAAAAGTTTGTTGGAAAAATTTGCCCAGTACTTGCTTTAAGACTTCTCTTGAGCTCTGTTTTAAAGGCATTTTATTCAGTTTGAAGGTGGTACTGTGGGAGTAGCTGTAGAATGTCAGATCACTCTATTTATAGAAGCTAGATCAGTGTTGGTAAGTGACTCATTTAAATGATGTGCATAGCCATTTTCAGTTGTTTATTTTTAAAGAGCAGACTTTTACAAAGATATAGACTGTCCTGATTTATCATATACTAATCAGAAACTAATTCTTAAAATTTGACTTTAGTAAATTTACAGCAGTGAAATATGAGGGTAAATTATTATTTTTTAATTACAAGGGATGTAATGCTTGTGAAAGTTGCCTGTTTGACAGCACTGTAGGCTGAAGTAATGTTTATCCACATAATAGAAAAGGAAAGCTGCTTCGTACAGCTGCCCCATGCCTCATCCTTGTAGGAATTATGGAGAACTGCAACTGCTGAGCAAACTACTCATCCATCTCATATCCTGGGTCAAGATTGGAGGTTTTACACAATGGAGTCAAATTCTTGCAAGTCCTTGAAATTCATTTATAGGTTAAATAACAGCAAATAGTGCTTTTATTTATCTAGGTATCTAATTTTTTAATCTGCCTACTACTAACAAGTAGCCAGTGGCACTGAGTTCCAGAGGTTAACAATGCATTATGCAGAAAAGTATTTATTTATATTTGTTTCCTTTTAATTTCAACAAACAAATATAAAAAATGTAAATAGGGACATCGCAGTATTTTTCTCTGTACCATTCAATACCTTTAATCCCAGTATGTTATAGAAATTGATTACTGTATTCTCTTTCTCTCTCTCATACACGTTATGTTAATTCCCTGATTGGTTACAAAGTAAATGAAACAGAAAACCAAAGGGATAAAACAACTGCTAAAGTTGATAAGTAATTGTTTTAATATTTTAAAAGAATGTCCATCCCAGGTCCAAACTCTGCAACATGGGTTCAACTGTGAAAGCACTGCTGTCTAACTCTATTGACCCTGTATTGCTAGCTATAGCTCGACCCTTCAAGGGATCTAAGATGGAAGAGCAATTCTACTGTGTTTTCTAGTGTCACCGTTAGAACAAATGTACCTGTATTCTCTTGCTATGGTCCAGCAAGGGTACACCTGCTTTTAGGCTTCCAACTCTTCAGCAGTTATGTTGTGTCTCTCCCTCCTGCTGTGTGTTTTATCTGAATGTGCAGTTAACTGCCTACACTGTGTTATTCCCAGCAAGTTAAACTGCCTCATCAGGCCAGCATCTGCACTCTGTTTATTCTTGAAGGCTGTAAATAATGAAATTGTTCATAGTTATAAGTGACCACACAGCTCTAAGCAAGGACATTTATTCTCAAGAGAACATAACAGAGAAAACATTAAAATGATACAACAACTTATGCACATGCTCATAAGCCTACTGGACATGATCCCTCCAACTCCAGCATGGGCTCTGTTGTAAGTTAATCCTTCAAACTCCGCCAAGGGTTTTTGCTGTGGTTTCAAGTTCATAATAGCCTCAGCACAGGACAAGCACACACTGTGCAGATCATCCTGGGTTTTTTTTATACATCTTAGCTCTTGAACTTCAGCCTTTCAGAATAGATAACCAGCAGATAATGGTTCTTTCCTCAGGGCATAGCATCAACAGGTTGAGTTTTTAAAAATATTTTACAGTGAGCATTTGTATTCCTTTCCCCCTGCATGTTTCCCAGGAATTTTACTTCACGCATAGAGGACATACTATAGTTATGCTTCCTCCCGGGCTCAGGAGGATGCTCCCTAGGGTGTGTGTCTCATCTCACTGTCTTCACCCCAGAAAAGTGTGATTAAAGAAGCCTCCTCAGTGGGCACCCATCTCATCTGAATGAAGATACTGCACAGGGAACATGGATGCCACAGGAGTCCAAGTGCACATAAAACGTCTGGAAGTGAGAACTATCTGAGAAGCCTGCAAATAATTCTTACTGGTCATACACTCCTAGTATATCCAGGTAACATCAGACAACACAGCCACACTGTTCTTCATCAACAAGCATGGGGCGGGGGGACAGGATTTACTGAATTAGAGTTTTTATAATTCACTATTTTCCTCCTTCTTTCTCCCCATTCCCTATTTATTTTGGAACTGGACTTTTAATAATCCATTCACCTGAAGAAGTGGGTTTTACCCACAAAAGCTCATGATACAACCTACATATTTTGTTAGTCTTTAAGGTACCGCATGACTATTTGTTTTATAAGTTTTTCCAGTTACAGACTAACTCAGCTACCCTTCTGAAATTCAATATATTGTTTGTTTACTTTCTAAGAGGGGTGGGCGAGATTCTGTGGCCTGCACTGTGCAGGGGGTCAGACTAGATGATCATAATGGTCCCTTCTGACCTTAAAGTCTATGAGTCTATGAGTGTATGTAACAGCATTGTGCTTAGTAAACAAGGGGAACTGAGTAAATTACTTTCACATGCACAAAACTGGAAAATCTGATTGTAAAATCAAAAATTTGGCAGGGAAACACATAAGGGTAGTATATGAACCTGTCTTCAACCCTCTTGCATCTGACTTCATTAAGCTGACGTTTCCTTTTACCAGCAAAAATATATTATTGCCTAGTTACTTAAGGACGCAAAGAAATGTGTACACATATGCAAGATGAAAAAAATGAAGCCAAAGTTATTACAAGCACCATATTGTAAGAAAGTGTGGGAATCATCTATAGGATCATGTGGGCCAGGAGAGAGAGGTAAAATTCTATGCAATGTTGCAGTGACTCTGGCTGCTATTTATTTTAGTTATGCTAATTATTCACAGTTTTTTGTCAGCAAGATTCTATTTTACTGTAGTTGGAAGCAAAATATCTTTTAAATTTACACAATTGAACAACAGAATAAGTCAGTGATCTAAAACCAATGATCCTTCCAGTTTGATAGTTTGTCAGTAATTGGTTTCCAATTGTATTTATACTAAAGGCAAACTACAATTTAAGAACTTCTCTTGCAAGCTTTTATACTGGAGCATAACTTTAATCAGAAGAATTCTGTTGGACTCAGACTATTCATGTGAGTAAAGTTATTTACAAGCTGTAATTAGGTCTCAACAGGAAAGAGCAGTGAAGTAGAATGAAGCAGGGCCTGTACTGTGAGGCCTGAGAAACTCAGGGTATGTCTATACTACCACCCTAGTTCGAACTAGGGTGGTTAATGTAGGCAACCGGAGTTGCAAATGAAGCCTGGGATTTGAATTTCCCAGGCTTCATTTGCATATTGCCGGGCGCCGCCATTTTTAGATGTCCGCTAGTTCGGACTCCGTGCCCGCGGCTACACGCGGCACGAACTAGGTAGTTCAGATTAGGCTTCCTATTCCAAACTACCGTTACTCCTTGTGGAATGAGGTGTACCGGTAGTTCGGAATAGGAAGCCTAATCCGAACTACCTAGTTCGTGCCGCGTGTAGCCGTGGGCACGGAGTCCGAACTAGCAGAAATTTAAAAATGGCGGCGCCCGGCAATATGCAAATGAAGCCCGGGAAATTCAAATCCCGGGCTTCATTTGCAACTCCGGTTGCCTACATTAACCACCCTAGTTCAAACTAGGGTAGTAGTGTAGACATACCCTCAGATTCTGTTAGGCTAGCTTAATATTTGGGTCTTAGGGTATGTTTACTACAGTGTTATTTCGAAATATCTTATTTCGAAATAACGCGTCTACACACAAAATGCATTTTGAAATAGCGTTTTGCTATTTCGAACTAGCACATCCACACTGATTGGATGCTGAATTGCATTTAAGGCTGGCCAGAACTGGTTCTGGCAGGGCATCAGGTAAGGAGTTACCTGGTGTGGCCGCTGCCTGAGGCTATCTGAGGCCTCCCACCGGACAGCCGGTTCTCAGGTTTCCCTGCTTGCTTGCCTACCTCGCTGAGGGACAGCAAAGCGTTTTTTCTCTGCATGCTCTGGTGCCCCTCACTCAGGACACCACAGCACTCTGCAACATGGAGCCGGAGCTGCCCCTGTGCACTCTGGTGCTTCTTGTGGACACGTTGCTGCGAGTCTGGCAGCACTTTCTGCAGGCTGCCTCATAGGAGCTGCAGCAACCCAACCCCCAGGCCTTCTTACAAACCCTCTTGGGGTATGTGGAGGAGCAGCTGCAGCACTTGGACGCCAGCGTGCCCCGCCGCATCTGGCATCTGGACACCAGCACCAAATGGTGGGACCAAATTGTCCTGGAACACTTGGGAGACCAACAATGGTTCCAGAACTTCAGGATGAAGAAGGACACCTGCTCTGTGAGTGGCTCACTCCTGCTCTGTGGCGACGGGACACGCGTATAAGGCCTGCCATTCCCCTCCAGAAGCATGTTGCCATTGCCCTCTGGAACTTTCCACGCCAGATAGCTACCGATCCATGGAGAACCAGTTTGGCATGGGGAGACCCACCGTTGGGGCTGTGCTCATGCAGGTATGGCAATCTCAGGTGACTGTCCCATGAGGGGGGGAGAAGGAGGAAATGGGCTGCCCTTGGGGAAGGGCGGGGTGGAGGTGGTGTAAGTCCCTCCCTGGGAGGGTTTGTTCTGTCCCAGCAGCACAAAGGCCTGACTGCAATGGCCAGGATTGCTGGGGGCTGCACCTGGTGCATGGGGGAGCAGGGGATTAGAAGGGAGAGGAGGAAACTCTCGGGCACCCACCTGCCCCTGTGATTATTGGGCTTTGTGTGTCCTTCTGCAGGTGGTCAGGGTGATCAAGACTTTCTTGTTCCACCAAGTCATCCGCCTGGCAGATATTGATGCCATCATCGAGGGATTTGGCACCCTGGGCTTCCCTAACTGCGGGGTGGAGGGGGACGTGGCTATCGACAGGACACATGTACCTCAACCGGAAGGGATACTTTTCAGTGATCCTGCAGGCTGCGACTGACCACCGGGGCCACTTTGTGGACATTAATGTTGGCTGGTCAGGCAAAGCCCACAACGCACGGGTCTACAGCACCTCTTCCATGTGCCAGAGGCTGCACGCTGGGACTTTCTTCCCTGACCACCACATCACAGTCAGAGATGTGGACATGCCTGTCTGCCTGGAGGGGGAAGCGGCCTATTCTTAGCCTCTGAGGATAGAGCAAGAAGCAATGGGCTTAAACTGCAGCAAGAGACGTTTAGGTTGGACGTTAGGAAAAGGTTCCTAACTGCCAGGGTGGTCAAACACCGGAATAAATTGCCCAGGGAGATTGTGGAATCTCCATCTGTGGAAATATTTAAGAGTAGGTTAGATAAATGTCTATATGGGATGGTCTAGACAGTACTGGGTCCTGCCATGAGGGCAGGGGACTGGACTTGACGACCTCTCAAGGTCCCTTCCAGTCCTAGTATTCTATGATTCCATACAGCCCTGGCTGATGAAGCCCTACACTGGACATCTCAACCCTTCCCAACAGGCATTTAATGCCAGGCTCAGCAAGGTCCACATCATGGTCGAGGATGCCTTCAGGCAGCTGAAGGCCTGCTTTAGATGCCTCTTCACCCGCTTGGGCCTCTGAGAGCAGAATATTCCACATGTGGTGGCAGTGTGCTGTGTGCTGCACAATGTGTATGAGCGGAAGGGGGAGGCCTTCCTGTCAGGCTGGGTGGCAGAGGCTGAGCACTTGGCCAGCCTGTATGCGCAGCCCTGCACGGCTGCCCACTGGGAGGCCATTCAGTGGGGCTGTCTGCAGCTGGGAGTCCCTGCGGGAAAGCTTCTATCCGGAGCACCAGTAACAGTGCTCCCTAGTCCACCCCACTGGGGGCTTGTCTCTCACTCCTCCCTCACATCCTTCCACTTTCCCCTCACTTCCCTCTGGAGACAGGTTTTTTTTGAACAAACTGAACTCTGTTTATTGAACCGAACTGGGTGGGAAATGAAACTCCGGTGAGACTGGGGAAAGAAGGTGGGAGAGGGGAGGAGAAAGGGTTGGAGAGGGGAAGGGGAAACTTGGGAGGAGGGAGCTAGTAGGGGGAGGAAAGGGGAGGAAGGGGGAAGAGAAACTCAGGGTCACAGCGGTGCCAGGGCCGCCTGCTCCCAGCACCACGGGTCTGGGGGCCTCGGTGTCCCCGGGGGTGTGTGGAGGGAGAAGCAGGAGGGGGAGAGAGAGTGGGAAGAGGAGTGATCACTGGGGATGCAGCAGAGGCTGGAGCACGAGGGTCTGGAGATGGGCACAGATGGCATGGCCCTGGGCAAGCTGCTTCTGCCACCTCTCCTGCCGGAGCTGCAAGTCTTCTTCGACCCAGTGGTCGAGGATGCAGTGCAGGGCTCACAGTGCCCCCAGGTGCTGCCACTGGAATTCGTCCATTGGATGAGTGGGCCTGCGGAGCCTTCGGGTGCGGTAGGATGTCCCGCATGGTGTGATGCAGCCACCAGGGCACCCTGGGAGGGCTGGAGGCCTCCTATTTCGAAATAGTCCCTATTCCCTGTCTATACAGCACCTATTCCGAATACCTATTTCAGCATTGGCACTATTCTTCATAGAATGAGGTTTACAAATTTTGAAATAAGCCCTCCACTATTTCAAAAGAGTTTCGAAATAGCGTTTTGCTGTGTAGACACTAGCATAGTTATTTCGAAATAACTTCGCTGTGTAGACATACCCTTAGAGACTAATGTGGTCTCACTTTAAATAGGTCCATATGTACCCCATTCTTTGAGAGAGAATGAGATTTTTTTTTTCCCTGTAACAGCAATTATAAGAAATTTCAAACATGGAGAAATGTATCAGCCTCTATGCATCGCTTATTCTTGTGTTGCGTGCCCCACAGGTAAGCTCTGGCAGCAAGACTGACTACAATTAAGGATCATAAACTCTGGATTTCTCAGGGTTCTGGTCACCAAAAACCATGTTGTTCATCTTCCCTCTCAATCCTGACCTTGGTCATATAATTCTACTATAACCAGAATGGGTTGCCAGTAAGACCTTTTAATATATATTTTATTTCCTACTATTGCAGTTAAGCTATTTCTTTCTCTGATGCAGCTGTACAATGGATACAATATCGTTGAAGTATACAATATTCTGGCTCATGCGGTAGATTTTTTTCAAACCCTCCCTGCACAATTTCCTTCCTGTTTTGTTGTTATAAATAGAGTTAGGAATACATTGACTGCTGCCACAGGAGAGATGTGAAGAGAACCCTCAAGTTCAACAGCTGTGGTTGGAATGAAGTTCCACATTGGTCAATTCAGGCATTTAAAATAAAATAAAAAAAGCCACACACACACACACGAGACAGATTTACTCAAAACTAGTTTTATTTTTAAAAAAATCCAAGTGCATAGCACTCATCCAGATTCCATTATTGTCAATGTTGTGCATTTATGAACATTTTAAATTATGCCATAAAATGCACATTCTGGTTCTCTCAGTAACAACTTGAAGTAGTGTACTTAATGAACACTGATAAAGCCCTTTTTAAATAACACACTGAAATTGTTCACAGTGCACGCTCCTTTCTCTATTTGCATTGCATCTGACATTACAGTATCAAACTAAATAAATTAAATCCCCCCTCCCAAAAAGCATGTAGTGGATTCTTTTACAGTTAAGCCTAAGATCTTAAAATACAATCAAAATATCTTACTATATGTAGACCTTGAAGTATCAACTAATTGAATAATCACCTCTATAATTCCAGTGTTAATTACCTACTTTTATATGCAAAATACTTGATAGATTTACTAATATTTCAAAACAATCTATACTGCTCCATCATCATTAAAGATGACATATAGCCAATATATGCATTTAACAGACAAAACACTACAGGCATCTGTTATTTCAAGTCATGGTCCATCAGAAAACTGTACATTCATATAAATGAGGTAGTTAGACTGAAAACTTGGACATAGCATTGAACTGAAATCTGAAGATGGAAGACAGTTTCCCTTTTGGATTTATTTATTCCCTCTCTCTTCAAGCATCAATGAAATACAACTCAGGCATTTTAGGAGGTAGGAAACTTGCATGTACTTTCCCTCCTAAAAAAAAGAAATAATTTGGAGGGGAGAGATGAAGGGGAAAAAAAGGTAGCTCTTTAAGGAGGTAAAATAAGTTACTGTGCTCACCTGGTAGTTTATTCTCTAACATGAAGTAGAGTATCAACTCACCCTTACACTTTTTCCCAACCCTCCACTCAACCCCTCCTCATGAAAAATGACAATTTGAAATGTGATGTGTGTTAAACTAATTACAAGAAACAGAGGATTTCTTCTCCTCCATAATTAAGGGTGCGTTCTTGCAACACATTATGGTTCAGCTCCAGGAAGAGCCATCAAAACAAGCAGAAATGTCTTCCACAACTACTGAATATTTTGGGATGTCCCCCATTTCCACATTAATATTGATGTCATACACTCTTTGCTCACTCCCAATATTATTTGCAACAGAGTGTTTGTGAACTTCTGCAGATCGTATAATAATAGAAGGTCTGGCATCATGTCTGCCATTTAACCATGCTTTTAAGTGCTGCCATTAGAAATTAAACAAAAAAAACCAACCGCCCCCCCTCAAAAAACAAACATACATTTTAGCCAATAAGGCGCTCTCCATCAATTCCCTCTCCCATACCAGATTTGGGGGGGTGGGGGGGAGTCAACTGCCTGATTTTGTAAACAAGCAACTTCTCAATTAACATATCTTCAACACCACCTTCATCCTCTGGGGCTGGAGGAATGAAAATTTCTACTCTCAGGCCATCTTGAGTTGTGGATGATATTGCAGCTCAGACAGCTATGTCATAAGCATCCTGCCTTCAACCTGGAAATACATTTTTGTTCTAGCAGAGAGAATACAATGTTGCTCTTCCACAGGAATCTTCCATAAAGGAGAAGAATGAGCTGCCCCAGTATTACCTGATAATGTATTTCCCTCCACTGTGCATTATGCTTGATATATGAAACACTGGATTTTTGTAAGCATTTAACGGTGCCTTTTCTGTATAGATTTAGAGACTCAGACTAGAGGATGTTCTGTATTGGTTGTGTTAATAAAATATAAAACCTCACAACTACTATTATGAGTTCTGGTACAGTAGGAGTTCAGCTTACACTTAGAGAACACCAGTACTCTGCCATCATCTGATAACACAGTATTGGGTGGCAGGGAGTAGCTAGGACTACAGTTAGACTTTATATATACACAAATCCCTTTGGTACTCTGCACTGTAGATGACCTGAAAGAAATATCAGCCTGGATTACACCCAGTAAAGTGTATATACACAAGCAGCACAGAGTCATTTTGAATAGATAATTCCCTGAGTTAGTGAGAAAGTGTTACTCTAAACACCTGAAATGAAAAAGAAAAAAAGGCATCTGTCCTGTTAGGCACAAGACTTAAAAACAAGCAAAAGTCTGCTAACTCAAGTGCCTTAAATTGGACATATACTGTACATAAGAACATGAGCAAAAAATGACAAGTAATTGCATTACTGATTTTGTCAATAAAAGTTTCTCTCTCTACATGGTCCCAATGTTTCTGGGGAAGTACATTGCTCAATGGATTCTTAAGTTTCAAATTTACTGAAAGTAAATCTCACTCAGTCCTGTAGGGAAGTATTGCATACATATGGCCTTTTCAAAGTAATACTGTATATCTCCTTCATTAAAAGATATGGCGCTAGTCAGTCCACAGCCATTTTCCTCTTCACCTGTATTTCAAGGTGGCTGTTAAGAGCACACTGCCCTAGAGTGTCAACAGTATTAGCACATAACTGCCATGTACACATTCCTTTTAGAAAACATACTACATGCTCATTCTTTGCAGATTCTGTACTCGAGCTAATCTATTTCATCGCTTGGTTGCCAATCCAGCTATTCTCCTTCTGGAAAGAGTGCTACTTTTATTTAGATTCTTGCCCTCAAATATATTTGAGGTTTGACAAAAACTAGGGTATCTAAATTTGTATTCATCACCTCTCAAAGCAAGGAGTAATACAAGGATACCGTCCATTGATCTGGTAACTCCGGTTGTAGGAGACACTTATACATGGCTTTACTTCTATTGGAACGGCAAGTGACATACTAGCACCAGTCTGTAGGTGACCTCGAGCCTGCATGCTGGATTGTAAACTGACAGGGCAAGTCTGCAGTGGGTAAGAGGACGTGTGACTAGATGACACAATCTGCTGACTGTTCTGCTGTTGTGACGTTTGATGGTGGTACTGTAATGGAGCTTGATGAGCCTGGAGATACTGTGATACATGTTGTGGAACATGAGCCTGCTGTGGAGTTGGAGCCGGGGTGGGAAACACACTATGTTGTGCAGACTGGGCATGTTGTCCTTTTTGCTTATTTGCTTCTTTTACATCATTGTCATGAGCACTAGGATTCAAACAGAAAATAAGACCATTTAAGTCTACTTTATGTATAAGTTTAAGAGTATCCTAACTGTAAAGCTGTAACAGCCATTAAATATTGAAAACTATGCTTAAAGTCATTAAAGAACATGAATTGCTTCTTAATAGGCACACTAAGAAGTTTAAATGATTTTAAAAACTAGGGCCAAGAACATCTTAAAAGGCTACAATGTTAATAAAAGAATTTGCATTTAAGAGTTAATGAAATTAGCCTGGTTGGATATAAAGATGTCAGTAGCATAGTATTTGCTAGACATACAACACTGCAGTGACATTAGCGTATGAGAATTAGAAAGTGACATTTATGGTGGCTAATCAGTTTCTAGCAATGCATGATTGTACTGTAATCATCTCAATCCCTCAGAGTCATTGATACTACTGTGATTGTGAGGATTACCAACTTGCTTGGGGTGCCTTGCTGAAGTGACACTGTGGTAGCTCCATCCCTTTGGTCTTCCAGAGAGGTGTTCAGTACTTACTTTCCCACCCTAATGGGGTTCTTGGTATCTTTGTTCTTAGACAAGGTTTGATACTGTAATTCATCATTACTGTATACAGTACAAGGCCACCAAGGGAGATGGCTATGGACAAGAGTGCCACCTTCCTAGAGAGGACAGTTTATTTTAGAGAGTCTGGATTCAGATTTCTCTCTTCTTTATGTGCTAACCAAAGTCTGGAGGTGAACGAGAGCAAATGCCAACAAGAGGGAAATGATGCTGTTGACCTAGGGATTCATCTAGAAGAATGGAATTGATGAATTGGGAATGTATCTTCACCATTTTTATATGATTCAATTTTGTGGTCCTACTGGATGCCCTGGCACATCTGATGTGTAGATAGCACTGGCCTGCCATTTTTCCATTTATTAATAATAAGGCAGCAAGCCTTCACCTCTCAGTTATGGGCCCCTCCCAGACTATCCCCACTTTTGTAACCTGCTCCAGTGACTGCATCCTCTACTCAGAAAGCGCTAAATTCCTGAGGCTTAAGTAGATCTTCCATGTGCTCAGTACAGTTCAGTGGATATCTATTAAATTCAATTATCTGCATAGAGCTTTAGATTGGGAACCAGGTGTTAAAGGAATCTGCTTCCACATGTGCATTTGTGACAGCTGAGATCTGCTACAGCAGTGTTTCTCAACTTTTTTTTTTTTTTTTTTTTTTAAAAGAGTATCCCAGTACCTACAGTTTTCAGACACACACTTTTTTTCTACCATTGCAACACATTTGTTTAGACATCTTAATCGTAGCCGGGTGGGGAATGACATTTTTGGGTATAGAAAGTATAAAAATAATAAAACACTGTAAAACTTAAAACAAAAATTCAGTTCTCCAAATTTCAGTTGTGTTGACGTACCCCCCAGATTTCTCTTGAGTACCTTTCCGGGTACTTGTACCACTGGTTGAGAAACATTGTGCTACAGCACCCCAAATGCACTCAAAGTCCTTCCCCTGAACTCCAGTTTTTGGACAACCTGACTGCCCACCGCAGCCCAAGTTTGGTGATGTTCAGACCATGCTGCATATCTTGTTTATTCTGTTCTTTTGTCTGAGTATTTTATTTGCTAGGGGGAGGAAACTTAAAGGAGTTAGGTCAGGTGAGGTTTTCTGAAAGTTGGAAAGGTTTTAGGTTGGTTTAATTATTTAATAAATATTGTATAGTACTTGGAACACTTTTGACATAGATGCTACACAAGCTCACTGCCAACATTATTTCTGTAAATACTGTTTTTAGTTTAAGTGTCCTCAATATGTTATGGAGACATAGCTTTACAAATGAAACACCAACAAACTTACATTAATAGTCGTTCAATACACGGAACCATAAAATCCCAGGAGTATGCAGTAAGACGATGCAGTCGAGTTGGCCATGTTGGAGAGAGGCGTAGGATAATTCTTGAAGAAGCCACACATGCAGTAGCCACTAATGAAGGAGCATAATTTAAAAATGCATGATCTGGATAGACACAAAAATTGTTTAGATGAGTTAGACACAAATATTATTTAAGAAATAAGACTGAACTAAACCAAACCATGCAACACACCTTGCAGAGATACTTCCAGAAAATAATCAGCATATTTTGCCATGTATAACTTGGTCTTCTCTAAGGAAACCATTGGCCAGCCATCATGGAGATCTGTCTCATGGACAGCAATTGAAAGGTAATATTCGATGAAATGAGCAGCAGTTGGGAGGCACAAGTTCCACTGGAATGTTTCTAGCAACAACAGCTCCATGTGTAGCAAGTTCTGTTTTGTTAATACCAGATTCATGTTAGTCATACAACCTAAGCTGTTCAATTGTTCGAGCTTCGGGACACTATCTTCCTTTTCTTCAAATTTACCTTGGGGCCGGGAGAGAGAAATAAAAATATAAATGAGAAACATGAGTATGATACCAAACAACATTTGCTAGTACTGTTAACATTACACTTATTACACAATTATTTTGCCATGTCAAATAGTCTCCTGCATGCACAGTTCAAGGGATGGTTTGACTGAGGAGAGGAGGGACATGCTGTCAAGGGTTACGCTTTTGCTGATAGTTGCTATGCAACTTATAGGATATTACAGCAGTGTCACACTTCCTGTTGTCTGTATGAAAAAAGCTATAAAGAGACAAGGCCAGTTGCAGAGAGAGAATACTGATAATGGTATTGTGTTGCCCGACTAATTCATAAATTGCTACTACTTGTTCAGTAAGTTATTTTAAACCTCCCCTCCCCCCCCCCAAAAAAATCACTGAAATACCACTGAGATTATCTTAAAAATAGTGCAAGAGTCCACCATTAGATTTTAGCTTTTTTTAAAAGGAAGTTTTTCCTTCTAAGTACAGTTAAGAAAAATCAACTTGGTACAGAGGCTTTAATGTACATTTCCATGTTCATGGCAATGTTTAAATTCAATAACTGACTTAACTGGAAATTAAGCCCTTCGGTCTGAATTTAGGATGCCAGTGTTTAGTTGAGTACACAATAAACTGATTAATTGATAAGCCCAGTTTTATCTTTTTTACTACACACTGTATAAGAGGCAGCAAGGGAGTGGGAAGGGGGAAAAGCAGGAGTCAGTTCTTTAGGGAGTGGGTTTTTAAGCTAGCTCTCCATGAGCACAGGATCCATGGAGCCGCCTGCCCCATGCTGCTGCCTCTCATAGGGTATGTCTACACTAGCTCGTTAATTCGAGCTAGGTAGGCAAATCAGGCAACCGGAGTTGCAAATGAAGCCCGGGATTTAAATATCCCGGGCTTTATTTGCATGTTCCCGTCCGGCCGCCATTTTAAAATCCCCCTTCGTTCGAATGAACTGCCCGCTGCTACACGCGGCAGTTTAAAGTTAATCTGAACTAAATCCTTAATTTATTCTTAGTTTAAGGACTTAGTTCGGATTAACTTTAAACTGCTGCGTGTAGCCGCGGGCAGTTCGTTCGAATGAAGGGGGATTTTAAAATGGCGGCCAGACGGGAACATGCACATAAAGCCTGAGATATTTAAATCCCGGGCTTCATTTGCAACTCCGGTTGCCTGATTTGCCTACCTAGCTTGACTTAACGAGCTAGTGTAGACATACCCCTAGAGAGGCAGCAGCATGGAGAGGAGAAGGAGGCTTTCAAGCCAGCTTCCTGTGCATATCAGCTTATACAAGCTGCGGGGGGTGGGAGGCACAGGAGGGAGCTGGCTTTTAAGTGTGACAGCTTTGTGAAGCAGGCTACCCCTCCCGCCCCCTCATGCTGCTGCTTCCATCAGAGGCAGCAGCAGGGGAAGGAGGTAGGGGAGGCTGTCGCAGGGCAGCTTCCGTCTGCAGCGGGCCCAAGCTTGTTGCGGACAGTGGCTGCTCCATGAGATACCAGCACAGCCCCTCTGTCCACAGGTAGCTCAGACCCCTGCAGAAAGGGGCTGATGGTACCCCACACTGCTGCCACTGATACAGAGGCAGCAACGAACAGAAGCAGGGAACTCCCTGGGAGCACACTGGCTGCAGGCCTCACTCCGGGGACTATTGAATAATTGTGTAACTGATAATATTTTGTTAAGTTACACAACTATTCAATTAATTGCTATCTAACATCCCTAGTCTAAATCAAGTGAGTTTCAGTAATGTGTACCTAGAAATGCTTACTGTCAATTATGTCAACTTCCATAATTCTCTCCTTTTAAATGTGTGTCAGTACTTAAATTGTACATCCCTGGGAGAGGGACGATCTTTTTGTTCTATGTTTGTACAGCACCTAGCACAGCAAGACCCATATTGCTACCTCAGGCTATGTCTACACAGCAGTGTTATTTCGGAATAACTGATATCATTCCGAAATAGCAGGGCACGTGTCTACACTATAAGCAGTTATTTCGACATAATATCAAAATAATGTTGAGCTGGAGGACTTCTTACTCCAAGAAAAACCACTCTTCCTCCTACTGCCCTTACTCCTCGTAAAATGAAAGTTACAGGAGTTGGACTTCCTGCTGTGCAGACAGCACCAAAAGCTGAAATAAGCTATTTTGACTTAAGCTACGCAATTGACGTAGCTTAAGTTGCACAGCTTATTTTGGTTTTAGCCCTGCTGCATAGACATGCCCTCAGTTTCACCTTACCTTCCTCCTTTTTGAATTTCAAATTTTGTAGAAAAAGTGTATGTTCTTTAAGTAAATGAGGATTCTTCAGTTGCAATGGGACAGAGTCCACTCAATTTTCTTGGTTTTTCCAGTTGTAAAGGGTACCCATTTACTTTAACCATTTTTTTCATATTTTAGTTCTCACAAGATTATATAAATCCAAAAGTGATATTCAAGATGTCTTTTCTGCATCTACAGCAGATGAGACTTTTCTTCTTTTTCCTATGCACAATTTGGCAACTTGGAGATGACAGGTGACTTCCCTTAAAGAGAAGGATTTTCTTCCCTTGCAATTCCTTCCTAACATTTTTTTAAAAACTTCAATTTATTTGTGATAAACACTGTTCTGTGATTGTAGCCATTAGTGTCCTTCGTGCCCTTCACCAAATACCATCATAAGCTGAAACAAGAGTTTCGAGAGAGGTCTGTGTATTGGATCAAATTCTACTGTGCAGATCTTTTATGCATAATTTGCTTTCTCAATCTGCTTGATCACCTCAAGATGATTCTTTAGTTGGTAGAAGAATGAAAGCCAGTTAAATTACTGACATACTTACTTGCTAAAAGTAAACAGGAAAGAGCAACCACATGCAGCTGCTGAATGGATATATCATAGCGGTCCATAAAGAGGTCCAATAGATAGACAGCAAGATGTCGTGCAGCAGGACAGAGTCTGAAGCGATTGCTCACAATGGCAATCAGGTCTGCAAAATATCTTCTCAGATTTAACTGGGGAGACTGGCCTTTGTAGGAGGGCAGCTTTAACTCCTAGATAGAGAGCAGCATATAGTTGTTGCACAATCATTATTTTTATGCAAATTCACGTGAGAAAGATACATATGAAAATTGACTGGATTAATATATAGAAGACTTTTTAAAGCAGTTTTTAAGTGGTGCAGTCACAATTTTGGTATGTATTTTCACACAGTAGAACTGTTCTCCTGCTGGGAATTTCTATTTATTATTTTAGAATACCTATACAAGGACTATCTAGATTCTGCAGAACAATCATTTAAAATAGGACACTTATCAAGTTCACTTGGCCCAAAACATAGAAACAAACAAGCCAAATAACATTCAGTCAAGCCTACTGACTGACTAAGAAAAATTCTTATGGCATAGTCTGACTATAAGCACAGAACGTTCCAAGGACAGGAGTCTAACTGATAGCATGGTATTCTTCACTTTGAAAAGCAGGATTTCAGGCAACTGCAGCCAAAAGAGCACAGCTGATCTCCACTATTCCAAATGGACAAAAAAAAAAAAAAAAAAAAAAAGAGAGAGAGAGAGAGGTACCCTCTGGAATCCAGATTAGGTATGGATTTGGACTATAATTCTTATTACAATAAAATTTCCTGGTTCGGTGACACCAGGTAGAGCTGAGATAACAAAAAAAAGTGTATAAATCCATAGAGTTTCAGGCAATAAGGGACCATCATGATCATTTAGTTGACCTCTGGCACATCATAAGTAAGGATGCTAAAGAGTGGGTATTTGGCTAATCATGTAGTTGATACAATTTGTATTGACTAATTGTGTAGCTGATAAGGGAAGGCACTCTGCAGAGCTGCAGCTGGGGTAGCTCTCAGAACTAGCGTGTGCTGGGTCCTGGACCTCTGCACCTCTGCCTTTTAAATGTAGTAAGAGCCAGGCAGCTCTTACTACATTTAAAATTCAGAGCTACAGGGGTCCAGGGCCGGCATGGCTCACACCGAGTCCAACAGCCCCAGTTCGTGGTGGCCCAGGCTGGCTGCAGGCAGTGAGCTTCAGCCTGCCATGGGCAGAGACTGCTTCATGGCACTCTCTCCTACACCCCACTCCCTCGAAACAGGTGCTGCCTTTGATGGGGCAGCAATGCAGGGGAGAGGCAGGCGGCATCACGGAGACAGTGCTGAGGGGAACCGGCTTTTAAGCACCCCCAGCACCAGCTCCTGTTCTCCCCCCCCCAACTTGCTGCTTCTGTATCAGGGGCAGCAATAGGGGGGGAAAAGGGGGAGGGGAAGAAAACGAACAGTTGAGTACACACATACCTTGTCACAAGAGTAACATAAAAGTTGTAAAATTATAACCACTCCTTTAATAGTTCCAAACTGTAAGATTACTAAAATTGTCTGGAATTTACTACTTTTCTTTGTAAATAAAAACTCTAATGTACTAGTTGTTTCTTATACATGGGCCCAGTAATGTGCATTAGGGAAGTAATCAGGCCCTTAAGAAAATTAATACAGTCACCAAAACTGCTTAGCTACATTTTTACTAGGCTAAATCATTGTAAACATATTTACAACTGTTGGGGGAAGGGGGAGGTGAGCCTTATCATTATCAAGAAGCAATATCAGCAAACATTGAAATGAGACAACTCCCAGCTAAGAGGAGTTTCAAAACAGGCTTGTCCTAACATTTATTATTGTTAGTAGACCCACTTTACAGCGCTCTTCTACATGGTCTCTAGCTTCCACTATGTTAAAAAAAAAGTATGGCTCTATTAATACTTCAAAACTAAATAAATAAAAGGACTGAATACATCACGACCAAAGGGTAGAGATAGGAGAAAAAACAGGCTAGTTGGGTAAATACTCAGATAATCAGAACAGGATATACTTAGAGACATTACATATCTCAGCAGTTCAGTTGTAGCATGCACTGGAGCCAAATCTCTTTCCCTGCATTTTTAGTTCACTTGACTTTAACCTAGCATGTTTTCCCTCTCCTTTATATAGCAGATTATTTATAACCATTGTTATTTCCAAGACTTCCAACAAAGTTTAACATTGACTTACAGTAACGGTCATCAAGGTTACTGTGTTTCTGTTTTTTATTTTGCAGTCTGCTTCCTGGGAGGGTACCAGAAAATTAGGGTCCAGCATTCTTAACAAGTCGGGGAAGTTTCTACCAAGATATGTTAAACAGCGAGGGGGGAAATCAGTGATACAACTCCTCCTCCCCTCCCTTGTCTTAAAGGAGCCAACCAGCTCCACTGTCCCACGGGAATCAATACCTTTATATACTTAGGGGGCTAAAATGCAATCAAGTGCTACCATTCAAGTGCCAATTTTACTTTTAAACGTTAATGACAGTGGGAACATACGCAAATCTTTCCACCTGAGCAGCCCAAAGCATCTCGCAAAAACCCAGTTAATTAATGCGCCCTCCCAAGACCCCTCCAGCCCTTTTGGCTGATGGAGCAGCTGGTTGTACAGTTTCGATACACGAGAGTTTCAGATGCCCAGCCAGAGGGTCCCCGTGGCTCAATGCTCTAGCGACAAGAGACAGTGGAGCTGCTTACAGAAGCAGGAGACAAAAGGAAGTCGCCTGCCCCACTAGCCTGTCCAGGGAACTGCCCTCTCACTCCCTTCCAGAGGGCTGTCCGAGCCCGTTCTCCTGCCACCCAGGAAGGGAAGAGAGGAGCCTCACGCCAGTGCAGCCCGAAGGCGGCATCAGAGCGAGGGATCTAGGCCGCCTCCCTCCGCGGCAAAATCCCAGAAGCCCCCCCCGGTGGAGGTACCTTGTAGCGAAGGGCTTGGTGGATGTCGGCGGCCAGCTGTCCTTTCCACCACTGCCCCTCCAGCTCCATGGGACAGTCCGGCGCGGCAGGGAGTCACAGCGGCACAGGGCGAAAGGCAGCAGCCGAAGTCTGCGCAAGAGAGAGGGGAGCGGCGCCCCTTAGTTCAGCCGTGGAGCCCGGGTGCACGCGCGCCCTACCCGCTGCAGCCCCTCTTCAGCTGCCCCCAGTGACGGCAGCTCCCCCTCTCCCCTCAGCGCTCACTCGCCTGCCCGGCCCTTCGCCCCGGAGCGCAGGCAGCCCCGCTCCCGCACACAGCTGAGAGCCCGGGGCGGGGCGGGGGAGCGCAGCGCAGAGACCCGAGGGGGAGGCTAAGAAGCAGCCTCGCCCCCCAGCTGGGCTGCGCTCCAGCCTCGCCGTGCAGCCCCGGGGCTGGCTGCAGGGCCGGAATCCCGCCCCCCCCGGCACAGCCCCGGGGAAAGCCCGGCGGAGGGGGAGCGCAGGGCAGGGGTCCCGGCCCGACACAACAAAGGGCCGGGCGGGGCAGGCGACCCCCGCCAGCGGCAACTTCCCCGCCGCTCCCAGCGCAGCCCCCACTCACCCCGAGCCACAGCTCAGCTCAGCGCCCCGGGGCCGTGGCCCCGCAGCTCAGCTCTGCCATGGGGCCGAGCAGCTCCCCTCGCCCATTGTTAAAGGGCGAAGCAGGCAAGTGTGTATACAAAGCCAGGCAGCAGGCACATGCCGCTGGGCCTCTGCCAATCTACTTTCGTTTTACAACGGGGTCTGGCCTGGGCGCTCCAATCACGGCCCGGCATTCATGGGCGCACAGGCTCTCGGCTCCGCTGCCACATGCAGGGAGCCTTGGCCCCATGGAGCTGCCGTAGCCGCCCCGACCCAAAGCCGTGGGGGAGGAGGGAGCGTGGGACTCGCCTTTCCCGCCGCGTCGGGGCTGCTCGCGTGTCTGCGGGCATGTGCCTGCCGCCTTCGAAGTAGTTTGTGTGCCGGGCTGCGCGCACGCACGTGCGGGAGCGCCCGGGGCATCCACAGGGCTGCACAGGGAAGGCAAAGAAAGGGCAAAACTGTAGGAGCGTGGGGTTTCCTTGCTGGGCACGAGACTGAGCTGCAAACAGATTGCATGGTGCAGGTCTTTGCAGGGAGTGTGGTGCAAAAGGCAAGGTAGGAGCAGGTTCCAGGGGTCCTCAGGACCTTGCACTTCACAGCTGGAGAAATTCTGAGTTGGCTGGGAAAAGCTGTTTCACCTTCAGAAACTAGTTCTGACACTTAAAAGCAGGTTTCTGTTCAAATCATGTCCAAATTGTAATATTTCACCTGGAGATCTAATGACCCCCTTTTGATTCAAGCATTATTTACACATTAATTAAACCTTACAACTGACGTATACAGAATAACTTGTCTGCCAAAAACATGAATAGAGAACTTTCTGTGTGTCTCACACAGCTGTGTGTATATAGAAATAACAATTAATTATGTAAGAGTAGTTTTTTAAAAAAATCTAGGTGGTGATGCAAACCATGCAACTGAGGATAGATGCTACCTATTATGGTCTTACAAGTCTTTGTATTATAGAATACTAGGACTGGAAGGGACCTCGAGAGATCATCGATCAAAATTTTTCCTTTTTTTTGTATAAAAAAAAGGAAAAAAGATACAAAAGGCGATACTATGGAATTGTTCATTTTCAAGGAGGATTGGGACATAAGAGCTACTGGGACAGAATGGGAGACACTTTGGAAAGTGACAGGAGGCTATGCAGAAATACCTTAATGTTTTTGTCTTGAAATTTCATCAGACCAGAGGTGTAGCCTGATGGTTCTGGTATCATCCAAAAAAAGTTGGATGAGAGTAGGTGGTTGTGAGTAACTCCAGATCTAGGCAATGGTTATTGGGGCTGGATGGCTCAGGGAAGCCTCTGGATATGATGCACCTTCCTTTTGCTGAAAAGTCTTATGCTTCATCATCCAGAGAGAGTTTTTGTGTAATTCTGAATTCTCATTAAGCAGAGGAGTTCTAAGAATGCTTTCTTCTATAATGGAAGATTTATCTTGTACTTGACCTTTTGTGTAATCTTCCATGATTTTTCAGTCTATAATTGGGACCTGTCTATTCCTTTACTGTTTATTTTGGATAGTATGTTTTCAACATTTTATTGTTAGTTGCTCAGTATGTGGTATTTCACTTAAGACCCTAGCTTCAGCACATCTATGTTAGGTGAGAATGGAAAAAAAATAAACAAGTTTTGGCTATGAAGACAAGCTGGAAAACTGGAAGTCTAAATGCTCAACAACAAGAAAGCAAATAAAAAAAATCAAAAATATATTTTAGAAAACCTCAGTTTTGAAGACAATCTTGTGATTTGGTAGTAATCAAGTACTTGAATGTTTGGGTTAGTGAAAAAGATAAAAAAGACATTTTCATGGAACATATAGTTGGCAGCAGAACTCATTGCCACAAGAGGGTTACAAAAAGATTAGACATTGGGTAAAACTTTCTAAAAGACCCTCATGATTCAGGGCATGAGACAACCATGAATCACTTGGGAGTACTAAAGAACTTTTCTCTATGGCTACGTCTATACTGGCATGATTTTCTGGAAATGCTTTTAACGGAAAAGTTTTCCGTTAAAAGCATTTTTGGAAAAGAGCATCTAGATTGGCAGGACGCTTTTCCGCAAAAGCACTTTTTGTGGATTAGCGTCCGTGGCCAATCTAGACACGCTTTTCCGCAAAAAAGCCCCGATCGCAATTTCGCGATCGGGGCTTTTTTGCGGAAAACAAATCTCTGCTGTCTACACTGGCCCTTTTGCGCAAAAGTTTTTCGGAAAAAGACTTTTGCCCGAACGGGAGCAGCATAGTATTTCCGCAAAAGCACTGACAATCTTACATGAGATCGTCAGTGCTTTTGCGGAAATTCAAGAGGCCAGTGTAGACAGCTGGCAAGTTTTTCCGGAAAAGTGGCTAGTCTAGCCTTTGGGTATATTACTGCTGTGTAGTTTATTATACCTTCCTCTAAAAACATATTTTTGACCACTTTTAGAAAGAGATACTTGGCTTGATTGATCATTGATCTAAATTACGACATTTCTGATGTGGCAGATCATACTACATCTGTTTGTGTTTAGAAGTTTTTCACTGCAGTCATATTGCTAATGCAAAATGTTTTGCATAATCTCTATCTATCACGTAGGCTAGAGAAGGGCATCAGTCAGATCAATACTTTATCTTCCCTTAACTAATATATTCTGATCAATCAATTGCTATTTTTACTTTTACAAATATTAGGAAGAAAAAATTCTTCCAACTCTGTTGTCTTATATAAACGAAGTTAGTTTATTTTTTAACTTATTCCATTTAAACGTAAGTATTTTTATTATGCAGATATTGCAGAAAGGAGCTTGTTTTTCTATATGGAGAAAAGCCATTGGAGGGTGTGTGTTTATTTTGAATCATTGCCAACTTTAACCATGAGATTATTGGTTTGTTGTTTTGAGTCTTCATTAAATTGTGGTGGTGTTGGAAGACATATACCATAATTAATATTAACCATTTATGGATGAATTATTCTTTCCTATATTTATTTATGTATTTAAATATTTTTACCCCGCCTCTCTATTTAAAATATTCGAGGCGGCTTCCAAAAAATGTTTAAACACAATACAAATATATATAAAAATTTAAAATACGAGACTCCAGAGGGACATAAAACCTGCTAAAACCATATAGAGAAGAGGAACGTATACATACAGACTCAAACGTTAATAAAAGCACGAGTAAAAAGGGTGGCTTTAGCCTGATGCCGAAACAATGCTAGTGTTGGTGCCATGCGAATATCCCGAGGAAGAGAATTCCACAGCCCAGGAGCAAAAGCTGAGAATGCCCTGTTCTGTGTAGATGTTAATCTTATCTCCACAAGTGGGGGAACACGAAGCAAACCCTCCCCAGCTGACCTCAATCCCCGGGCAGGTTTATATGGGAGAAGACAGTCCTTCAGATGCCCTGGACCCTATAGTAAGTATTGCACAGAATTAGGTTCCTATTTAAATATAAAGAGACAAGCTCTTTCTATATAATAGTTGGGGCTAAGTTTCAATACATTTCAGATGCTCTTCTTTCCCACAGGAAGTGTGAAAAGTTTAAACCAAACACAAAGGATTCCCACCTTTGGAAAAAGAGATATAAGGGTGGGAAACCAAATAATAGGGGTGGCTACCAGATGCCAGGATACCTCTGTTTATCATCTTAGACAGTGGTCACCAACCAGTAGATTGGGATCTACTGGTAGATCCTGGAGCCTCTGACAGATGACTCTGGCTAGTTTGCCTGGGAGGCTATCAAGTGCCAGCACTTCAGCTGTTCCTCCTCTCAATGCCATGCTGCTCTTACCCTCTGCCTTGGAGCTACCCCCTGGGAGCTTCTTGCTTGCTGTACAGGGTGGGGGAGCTGGAGGAAGGAGGAGCTGATGTCAGGGTATCCCTGTCTCTGCAGAGGGTGTGTCTAGACTATAGGGTTTTTTTTTTTTTTAAGTGACCTTTTAAAAAAAACCAAAAAAACCCACCTCCCCTGTGTCTAGACTTCGGCTGCATTCTTTTGAAAGTAAATCAAAAGAAGGCGGCAGTTTTTTCGATCGTGGAAAACCTCATTTTACGAGGAATAACTCCTTTTTTCAAAAGCGCTCTTTCGAAAAAAGGCATTATTGAACGTGAACTGTGCCTTTTTCAAAAGAGAGCATCCAGACTGCCTGGGTGCTCTCTTTCGAAAAAGCGGCTTGCTTTTTCGAAAGTACTGGCTGTAGTCTAGATGCTCTCTTTCGAAAGAGACTTGTAGTCTAGACGTACCCAGAGAGGGGGGACATGACAGGGCTTGGGTTGGAGGGAGCTTGCTGGCAGCTGCTCCTATGTCTAAACATGCTCAGCATACTTAAAGAGCAATTTGCATCTCTGTCACTCTCATATACAATATGCGTTTGTCACTCATACTCACACACCTTGTGTAGTTGATACTTCTTTCAGAGTGTGTTGTTTTAGGTTTTTTATTTGTCTGTACATTTCATTATTTTTATTTCTCTCTTGAGCTGAAATTTAATTCTTTGAGTAGTGAGTTCTAAAATGCCTAACCTGTCCTGGCTGAAGTAATTGCTATCATAATTTTTTAAAAATATACACGCTATCTAGATTTTCGGTTTCTCCTGGTGGTGTACATCTGCACATTACCTTGATAGTAGTGCACGTAATGAAATTCATTCCTTCTAATTTTTTCCGTCGACACGTGGAACACTGGCCTGGAGTCTCCTGGAATCAGACTTGATCCCCTGAAGGCTCCTGCAGCCAACTCAGGAGATTGGCCATTAACAGTTTCGTTATTGTCTCCTCCTTATGTATGGCAGCCCCACAGAAGGAAAAAGGCTCACTGAGACTGGGGATCCATTACATATACCCACACATGAAGAAGCTGCTGGTTGGTCCACCCTCTGGGTATGGTCTCCCTGGGAAGCCCAGCTGACATGGCTGAACATTCCAAATCTCATGTTGAGGAGGTAATTGTAGTCTTACCACAACAAATACTCGCAATTTACACTGCTTTTAGGCCCTCTTCCAAGGCAACTATGCTGCATAGGAAGAATCATGACAAAGTTTCCCTCCAGCTAGCAATGCCTCCACATGTATCTGTGGAGGGCCAACTGCTGCTGGTCATCCAGGTGGAGGGAGGGTACTGGAGTTCATAGATTAAGGAAGAGAAAGAAGCAGTGTTACCAACTCTCGCAATTCCATCATGAGTCTTATAATATTTGGTATTCTTCTCAAGTTTCAGCTGGAGGTGTCAGCAGATTGCATGAGAATCTCAGCTTTCATTAAAAAAAAAGCAACTTTTCTGCTTCATGGTTTAAGAGAAAACCTTGAAAATATGACGCAAGTGCACCCTAAAAGAACTCATGATTTTAAACCAATCTCATTTTGGGGACCCTGATTCATGTACACTTGGGGTTGATGATACTGGAGAGGCATCATCCCCAGCCCACACTCTCACATTAGCTCCTTAACCTAGGAGCTCTCAACCCTTGCGCTGCAAAAGGGAATAGGCATGATAAAGAGTCTTAGCTCTTAGAACTATTTTATTGTATGTCTACACTTGCACCCTAGTTTGAACTAGGGATGCAAATGCAGGCATTCGAAATAGTCAATGAAGCGGGGAATCCCGCGCTTCATTAGCATGATCTCGCTGATGCGCTAGTTCAAATCACAGCTGATTCGAACCAGGAAGTGCGCACTGGGATGCATTAGTTTGAACCAACCCCCTTAGTTCGAACTAACATTACTCCTCAAACAATGAGGAGTAACGTTCGTTTGAACCAAGGGGTTTGGTTCGAACTGACGCGGAGTGGCGCGCACTTCCTGGTTCGAATCAGCTGTGATTTGAACTAGCGCGCCAGCGAGATCATGCTAATGAAGCACGGGATTCCCCGCTTCATTGACTATTTCGAATGCCTGCATTTGCATCCCTAGTTCGAACTAGAATGCAAGTGTAGACATTCCCTTACTTGTCAGTTCTTGTACACTGTGAAATATATAAAGACCAGGCAAAACGTTTGTAATAGTAATTTACATACCAAGTGCTTGGCCCACCCATGAGCAACATAATTTACATCTACTTAAGTGGTGGAATAAATCAGGCCAATAATCTACAGACCTGGTCAAATGGATTGATTTCTGTCATGTCTAAAGGCTATTATGTAACAAGTATTTGTGTTTCTGATCTAGCAGATCTTTCCTGAAATATGGTACCCAGTATTGGATACACTATCTAATAGAGAGGCCCAATCATCATGAAGTAGAGCAGAAGAATTATGGCATTCCAGCTAATACATCCCAGAATGATGTTTGCTTTTTTGCAGCAGTGTTACACTGTTGATTTATATTTAGTTTATGGTTGACTATGACATCTAGATTCCTCTCCGTAGCACTCTTTCCTAGGCAGTCACTTCCCATTCTGTATGTGTGAAACTGTTTGTTCCTTCCTAAATGGAGTACTTTGCATTTTTCCTTGTTAAATTTCACCCTATTTTCCTTAGACCATTTCTCTAGTTTGTCCAGATCATTTTGAATTATCACTTGCAACCCCTCTCAGTTTGGTATCATCACAAACTTTATAATATACTCTCTATGCCATTATGTAAATCACAGCTGAAGATATTTATCAGAAGTGGACCCAGAACTGATTCTTGTGGGACCTCACTCATCATGCCCTTCCAGCATGACTGTGAAACATTAATAATGGCTCTCTGGGAATGATTTTCCAACTAGTTATACACCCACTTTATAGTAGCTCCATCTAAATTGTATTTTCCGAGTTTGTTTATGAAAATGTCATGTGAGACAGTATCAAAAGTAGTGCCATACTGGGGCCCTATGCTTTGAGTGCCCTGTGCGTCCTAGGGTAGACATGGTAGCTAGCAAGGGACCTGAAACCTGCAGCAGGAGGCCAGGCCCACCCTCACACTCACTAGCAGCAGTGGGAGACAGAGCTGCCCAACCCCACACCTCTCCCTGAGCTCCCAGCTGCATTGCTCAGGGAAGGGGACTTGAGGAAGAAGTGGAACTGCCTTCCACACTCACTGGCAGAGTGGAGCAGGCTAGGGCCAGGTAGCTCTGCTTCCCACCACCCCTGGTGAGTGTGGGGCCAGCCCAACCCCTGCTGCTGGCACCAGGCTCTCCACTTGGGGGAAGTGGTGGAATGTGGGTGGGACAGGAATGGGACAAGGCGGAGCAGGGCCTAAGGCAGAAGGAGGGTTGTCCTGGACCGAACTCTCCCGCACGGATGGCCTTAATCAAAAGCGTGGGTGGCTGGTGAAAGTAGGGCTGGGGAAAGCAAAACCCTAGTCCCGCCCCTTTTCAGGCCATGCTCCCCATCATGGGGAGGGTGGGCAGTGTGTGGCCCAAGCCTCCCTGGCCTCACAACATGGGGAGGATGGATGGTGCGCAGCCCCAGCCTTTCCATCCCTGGAGCATGGGAAGGGAGGACTGTTCGTGGCCGCTGCCTCTCTGGCCCTGGAACACAGGGAGGGCAGGTGCTTGGGGGCAGCAATACTCTGCCCCCAGAATGCCTATTTTATGATTTTGGGGGTGGAGTATGGGTGGGGCTAGGCCGGTGGTTTGGGAAGGCTCTGCCTTC
The DNA here is from genome assembly GCF_049634645.1 of Pelodiscus sinensis. Taxonomy (NCBI): domain Eukaryota; kingdom Metazoa; phylum Chordata; order Testudines; family Trionychidae; genus Pelodiscus; species Pelodiscus sinensis. Next base: position 43,492,415 of record NC_134718.1, read on the forward strand.
ACCCCGCCTAGCATACACACCACCCATGACCAAAAGCTTTATTAAAGTCAAGATATTCCATGTCTTCTGCTTCCCCCTTGTCCTCAAAGCTTGTTACCCTATCAAAGAAAGCTATCCGTTTCCTTTGACAGGATTTGTTCTTGACAAATCCATGCTGTTACTTACAATTTTCTTCCAGAAGTTTGCAAATTGATTGTTCAATTATTTGCTCCATTATCTTTCTGGGTACAGGAGTTAAGCTGTCTTGTCTGTAATTCCCTGGGTTCTCCTGATTTCCCTTTTTGTAGATGGGCATTATATTTTACAGCATTATGGAAAACTGGAGAGATTCCAGGACTTTTAAAGATAATCACTAATGGCTCAGACATCTCCTCAGTCAGCTCCTAGAGTATTCTAGGATGCATGATTTGTTCTTTAAAAAAGAAACCATGTTTGGGGGCAGGGGGTTATGTAACCAAGTTGATGACTCCTTAACTAGTCCTGTGAAGGCCTGATCCTGCAAACAGTTATACACAAGTAATTTTATGCAGGTAAGTAGTTCCATTGACTTCAGTAAATGCATCCACATGCATACGTGTTTGCAGATAAAGTCCTAAGAGAGTTTCTGCTATAAACAAGACTTTTATCTTAAAAAACCCAAACCTCTTTTCTGCCTGAAATGTTCTGCCTGTGCATAATCTCTACACAAGTACATATATTTTAGGGAACATTTTAGATTTTAGGGCTTTGAAAAAGCACTGCTTTTCAAATTTCTAAAGCTTTTTATCCATTTTCTACTCATTGTTTGATGAGCACATATCTCTTTCAATGTTTTAACTTTTTGTTAAGGTTGAGCTTAGGGATGTCAATGTGTAATCAACTATACAATTAACTGATAAACCTTGTCTTATTGGTTAATCCTTTTGACTACATGCACTCCCACCGCTTGTTGCCTCTGTATCAGAGGCTATGTCTATTCTGCAGAGTTTTCCCGGAAAAACTCTGCTGCATCCAGGAAACGCATCTGCTCTTCTGAAATTCGGCATCCCTGTAAACCTTATTTTATGAGGAAAAAGAGATGTTCCGAAAAAGGTTTTTCCCCCGACTTTTGGCCCAGTGTAAATGGTGAAAGTTAATTTGGCCCAGTGTAAATGGGCCAAATGTCGGAAAAGCCTCTTCCGAAAAAAGAAGTGGAAAAAGCTACACAAATTGCAGTTTGCAATTTGCGTAGCTTTTTCTGGAAGAACAGTGGAGTGTAGACATAGCCAGAGATGGCAAATGGGGGGGAGACGGTAGCTGGTGTTGGTGAGGAGCTGGCTTTTAAGTCAGCTTCCCATAAGCACTGGATCCCACAGAGTTGCTTGCCCCTCTCCCAACCCCCTCGCTGCTGCCTCTGTATGGGTATGTCTACACTACCACCCTAGTTCGAACTAGGGTGGTAATGTAGGCAACCGGAGTTGCAAATGAAGCCCGGGATTTGAATTTCCCGGGCTTCATTTGCATCTCGCCGGGCGCCGCCATTTTTAAATGTCCGCTAGTGCGGACTCCGTGCCGCGCGGCTACACGCGGCACGGACTAGGTAGTTCGGACTAGGCTTCCTATTCCGAACTACCGTTACTTCTCGTGAAACGAGGAGTAACGGTAGTTCGGAGTAGGAAGCCTAGTCCGAACTACCTAGTCCGTGCCGCGTGTAGCCGCGCGGCACGGAGTCCGCACTAGCGGACATTTAAAAATGGCGGCGCCCGGCGAGATGCAAATGAAGCCCGGGAAATTCAAATCCCGGGCTTCATTTGCAACTCCGGTTGCCTACATTACCACCCTAGTTCGAACTAGGGTGGTAGTGTAGACATACCCATACAGAGGCAGCAGTGCAGAAGGTGAGGGGGGCAAGTGGGAGATGGTACACATGGGAAGCCGGCTTTCTATCAGAGGCAGCAGCACAGGGTTGCAGGGGACTTCCTGCGAGTGGAGCTGGGAGCACACTAGCTGCCACCCCCGGGGACTATCAAATAGTTGTGTAACTTTTAAAATTCGATGCCATTACATGATTATTCAATTACATGGTATCTAACATGCCTAACTGAGCTATTTGCACCAGCCTTACTCTTTAAAATAGTAAAAGAATGTTATCTCTAAAGGAAGAAACAATTTAAATAGTAGGGACTAGCCTTTGAGTCCCAAAGGCTAATCATACTGTTTAACAAGTGCAATAAACAGGATCTTAACAGGAACGTTTTCTTTGACAATGTTTTTATAACTTGCAAGAAATGTGGTGCATACATTGAAGCAGAGGAAGTTAATGACACCCCAGTGCTATAAACATGTTGCTGTGAACTCAAATAGAGAAGTGACACTCACACTCTTACATGTGGGGAGAAATTGCTATCATTAGCACCACATGCTCCTGCGTTGGAGGAAGTGACAGTGTCCATTTTGGATGTTCATAAACACCAGGTGGATCATTCAGTTGCTGAACAGTTACTGGAAAGGAAAAAAAAAGAATAGATCTTGTATGAGTTATATGGCAAATGCACTTCTCCTTTGATGATAAGGGCAACTGCTGATAAAGAGTAGATAAATGGACAGAAGGAACATCTGATTTATTTATATGATTATGATGGCAGGTGGGGGAGGGGGACGGCGGGAAGGATATTGATTATGTGCATATAGCCAGCCTATGTATTATAGGCCACCTGTCATTGTGTCACCCTCCTCCTTTCCCCATTCCTTCAGACTGTTATATCCACTTGTTGCCTCTTAATGTAGGCCCTGATTCTGCAGACACATTACACATGTGTAACTATTTTAACCTGAGATGTTTCATTGATTGAAATTAAGAATGTGCCTACATTTTTGCAAGATAGGGGCCCCTGTGTGTAACTGTTTGCAATAAGACTAGTCCCACTGAAGTCAAGGGAATACTAAGGAAAGGATGACTTGGGAATATTTACGAGGTCCTCCTGTTGATAATGGATATGAAAGGAAAAATATGAGTAAGTGGGAAAGGGATGGAAAAGAGAGATATAACAAGAAGAACAGATCCAAATCTGAAATGGGAATACTCTCCTACCTACATAGTAATATAATATAACAGAAGATTATTTTTAAAGATATACTGTATATTCTATCAAGATATCAAAACTATAACATCATCAGCAATTAATACCAGAGAGGAAATGGAGCGTTCTTACCTGAAGGATATGCTGTAGTTACATATGTGACTAAGACCTACTTCTGAATGATCTACTTGATTTACCTTGAGGTTTGCCTGCCATGGTTAGTTTAATATCTCTACTTGTATATATTTTAATACCGTATTGTATAAAGCCCATATCCAGTGTAGCTATAGCACACTACTTTTTAAACTGGTGCAGTGTTTACTCCCACTGGATGTATATGCATATACAGTACATAGTACTCTATTGTGGGTCAGCAGCCTGGCCTGGTACATGTAAATCAGAGTAAAAGTCAATAAATGCTCAGAATGAACACTGCCCATGTTCATATTACCTTTAATGCTATCAGGTTATATTTACAAAAAAAATGAAATAGACATTTTGAACTACTGATGTACCTAAAAACCTGGAAAATGTCAGTGAGAGAACAAATAAGAGATATAGTATGCACATAACAGGCATGAAGAGGAAAGACAAGACATACTTTGAAATATAGGGTCTGATTTTGTGTACAACTTGAATCCCTTATGCATAATTGTGCCTCTCAAGAGCTTTGAAAACTGTTCCTGCACTGGGGAGCTTTGGGAAACACAGTCCCTCTTGGAGTTACCAGTGGGATGATGCAATTCAATATTGTCTCCGCTGGAGTTTGTAATTTGTGAAATCTGGCCCTAAATTCTTCGTATCTGTTTGTGGAATCATCGAAATGAACAATGCTGAAATCTCTAGGATTTAAGGCCCTGTGAGTCACAGGATTATAGTGTTAACAGAGTTTCAAACATGCTGAGTGTTGTGACCAGCCCTTTAGGACTAGAATCCAGCTGCAGTTAATTGGACATTTGATTTTTATGTTTCTAAACTTGAATCTTGATGTATTTACTCCTTTTGTTTAGTTGGTGGAGTTACTGCTTTCAAATGAAAATTTTGCAAGATATTGTGGAATGTAGCAAATATTTCAGTCTCTTGAGAGCTACCATTTTTCCATATCAGTAACTTACTCCTATTTGTAATGTAAAGGCAGTGTTGGTTTTGGTTTTAAATAACAGAGGTACAGTAACTATAGAGTGCAACAGTGCTTAAAGCTTACAATTATATTTATACTAGATTTACCTGGCATTGCTCAGATCCTTAAATCAATTAACTTTTGTTTTTTGGAAAATAAAGTAAAAATGTACATGCTTCATTTAAATCATTGCTCTGGGGATCAGAATGCAGGCTGCCTCTCGAGACAGGACTATTCCAGCCCTCTCTCACCAAAGTAGCCTGGGCCCAGGTGTGAAGCACCTCTCCATGACCATTGCAGCTCCAGCAGGCACAGCTGGGAGAAGGGTGCCTGTCCCTCAGCTGGAGCAGGTCCAGGTTTGTCTGTCCCCTGTTCTCCCCAGCCAACCAAACTCTTACCTTTAAGTTATGATAAGAGGAAGCTGTACACTGAATTTGGTGGTCCTAGTTCTTGAACAAACAGACAAAGGCACCAACTAGGGATGTTAAAATGAGGTTAATTTACTAATTGAGTAGTCAATAGAATTTTTAAGCAGCAGCTTTTAACCCTCCCATCATCGACTCCTGCTCCCCCCCCCCGCCTCTAGCCAGTGCTGCTTCTGATACAGAGGCAGCAAGTGTGGTGGTGGGGGGGGGGGGGGGAGAATGTGAGTAGCCGACTTGACTAGCTTATGGGTTAGTCAACAAGTTGACTACTAGCTTATATCCTTAACACAGACACACAAACTTTCTCAAATATATAGTAGATAACTGTTGCGCTGTGTGTGGCAGCTGATGCATTTTTAAAGTCAGGAGCACTCTGAAGGCTTGTCCACACTGCCACTTTACTACGCTGTAACTTTCTCACTCAGGGTTGTGAAAAAACACACACCCTAGTGCAGCAAGTTACAGTACTGTAAAGTGCCCGTGTAAGCAGGCTCTCGTTGTTAGCTACTCCCCTTGTGGGGGTGGTTTACACAGAGTATTGTCAGAGCTCTCTCAGCACTGCTGCTGTGGTCACACTGCTGCTGCAGCTTTGCCAGGGCTGCACTTTAAATGTTAAATATAGACAAAGCCCCGAGTTAAGAAACCTTGTCAAGTGAATCAGACACAGTGTGTATTATTTGCCATGTAGTTAATGTAATGATGGAGAGTTAGAATAGTAACGTGTATATTGACGTCACATTAGGGATGTGATAGTGTACACCGTTAACTTTCATGGTTACACACAAGTCCCTTGTCTGCCCCACTGCACTGCTGCCTCTGATACAGAGGCAGCAGCATGGGAGGGGATGGAGGCAACTCCTGTGAAGCCGCTCCCCTCTCCCCATGAAAATGTTAGCAGTTACACATTTACTGAAAGGAAAAAAAGCTTTTAATATCCCTAATTGACATTGAGGAACACATTCTGATTTCAGTTATGCTCACATCGCAGTGAGCTGGAGGTTGTGTAGCTTATAGGAAACTGTGGCAAAGGGAGTGGGTGTCTGTCTCCTTTTAGTGTCACTTCACACTTCACCTCTGCCAGGCCCTCTCCAGCTTGCTTTCCCAACTCCTTGCCCTCTCAGTCTAGTTTCCTTCACCCATCTGCTTCTGCCTAATGCAGTGAATGAGACTGCTGATTCACTCCACATCTTCCTCTTCTGCAAGGGACTGGTATGAAGACTCTCTACATGCATCTGACGAAGTGGGTCTTTGCCCACGAAAGCTTATGCTCCTACACTGCAATTAGTCTATAAGGTGCCACAGGACTCCTCGCCGCTTTTGCAGATTCAGACTAACACAGCTACCCCTCTGATTCCTGATAAATAGTGCCTTGTTCTGGTAAGAAACATCACCTATGGGGAGCAGAAAAGTTGGCAGCTGTGAATTTAGCTTTATATAGCAGAACACAAAGCAACCAAACCAGAATTTCAAAAATTGAAGGTTCTAACAACATTTTGAACAAATTCTTCCCGAGGAATCTGACACTCACCTTAGTGCATAGATGTACCTTTTTCAAATGACATGGGCAAATATATCTTCCATCCCAGCTTTCTAATGGGGATTAGCCTGTTCTATTACTCTGTATATAATTACCTAGTTGCTCCACATCCAGTTGAGACATGTTTTTAACAGAATGAGGCAATGTTTAGTACTGTAGTCTCACTTAGCCTCAAACTCAGTTCAGTGACTCATTTTGTGTGTTGTATTATTACAGTGTATAAATTACTGTCCTTTTGGATGACATTAAAAACATTATGATGACAGGTGAGTGATGCATTTGAAACAAAACCAAGAATCAAGATACTTGGCTTGAGTGCACGCAACCACAAGTACTGAGATGGGATATTGCAAACTTTATTAGTCTCTGCATTTGGTAGTGTGTACTGAACACTCCAGCTATGCCCAAGGCAGGACTCCTGGACTGCATTTCAGATAGTTGCCCTCCCCAGAACAGTGTTTGACACCTCACTGAAGGACCATTATAGAGAAGCCACCACAGAGCAATCTAGAGCCATCAACTTTGATTTTCTTTCAACTACTGATCCTGCCCAGAGTTTTGGGGGGAATGGATTCTCTACACTTAGTGTTAGCAAGGCTGATAGATCTGCATCTGGTCAGCCTGGGCACATGGAAAAAGGAAACAGTGAGATTGTATTTAAGAAGGGGTGCTGCTGTGAGGAGTGGGCATACCATTACCATATGTAAACCAGATGAGAGAGAGAGTAAGAAGATGAAGGTCTCTGTCCCTAGCCTGAAACATTGACAAGCCATGAACGCCTAGAAGGGTAAGCTCAGACTGAGCCTGTGTGTCTTGCTTTCTTGCCATGTTGTCCCCAAAGGGATTAAATTAAAAGCCCAGTTTTCCCACAGCCTAAGTGGAACTCTGGGGGAGCATGTACAAGTGACTGGGAGAGTCAGAGGTGGGAGACTTAGGCACTGGTTTCACAGTGTAGGGTGGCTGGGGTGTGGACTGGACTGCCCCAAGAAAGGGTGTCAGTTCAGGGGTATAAGCTTGGGCGCATGCCCTGTAGACCGAAGCTAGAAACAGTGACTATATTCTGTTGACTTGGAAGCATGTAGGATACAGTGATGGGGTCCTCTTGTGATACGCTGGTGACTGGACAGATTGTAAGCTGGACATGTGAAGTGACATAGACATAGGCCTTAGGAATTTTGCTACCTGGGAGTGAAAACATGTAAGGTATTGGTCTCAATGGTATTAGGAAAGGGGCAACCTCGAGTTGTGGCAGTCTTGAAGTATGAATAGCACAGTGGCTTACTGTTAGCTTCAGAAAGCCCATTTCAGGTTTACAGAAATTCCGCATGGCATGATGTCTGCAAAACAGAGCGCTGTTTGGCCCCGAGTTTAGGTATAATCACACAACTCCAAGCAGGTATAAAACCATTTTAAAAGCTAAATAATCAGAATAGAAATGTAGGCAGCCTACAATTATTCTTTATTAGTTAAAAGATCCATCATGCCATGCAGAATTTTCATAAACCTGAAATGGGCTTTCTGAGAATAACAGTAAGCCACTGTGCCATTCAAGTTACAGTGGGGGAGGTCTAGGTTGGCTATTAGGAAAAACTATTTCATTGGGAGGGTGGTGAAGCACTGGAATGGGTTACCTAGGGAGGCGGTGGAAAATCCCTAGAGGTTTTTAAGTCTCAGCTTGACAAAGCCTTGGCTGGGTTGATTTAGTTGGGACTGGTCCTGCCTTGGGCAGGAGGCTAGACTTGATGACCTCCTGAGGTCTCTTCCAGCCCCATGGTTCTAAGAGACATCATGGGCAGCCATCGCGCTGTGTTTGGTGATTTACAAAAGACGTGGTATTATTTTGGTTTCTTGACATGATGATTAGAGCCCTGCAAATCTCTGAATATTTGCATTATATCCATGGATACCCCGCATCAATGGATATGCATGTGGATATCTGCAGCTCATTTTTGGAGATACAAATGCTGATACAAATTTTGTATCTAGGACCCTGCAAATTTCTAGATATCTGATATGTATCTGCATCCATGGATAGCCATTGATCATTTCCGCAGATGTAGATGCAGACACAAATTTTCTATCTGCGCAGAGCTTTATCAATGACTTCTGTAAATAACCAACAGAAACTGAATTGCAAATTAAGAATTTTATAATCGCATATGCAATTCAAAATTTACTTTAGGGCCCCAATCCAGAAAACCACATATGTATGGGATTAACTTTAAACATTTACTTAGTCTCATAGACAAATTATCTCCATGACTTTAGTGAGAGTTAAATTAATCTCTTTTTGCAAATAACTGTGCTACTATAGTGAAGATTAAGTTCTCGTATGTGCAGCACATACAAAAGTCACAAATACAATTACATCAAATATTTGAATGTGAAAAATATTCATACTTCCCTCCTCCCTCGAGCACACTATTCTCTCTGCTCTAATTCTGCTTCATCTATTTTTTTTTTCAATTACAGGAATATTCACAAAAATACATTTTAGAAAATTTCAGATTTTTTGTTCATACACTTTAAAGGGACAACATCAATTTTACAATCACACTTCTGTTTCAGAATTATCCCGTGTGTTTGAAATCCACTATCTTTACAGATAAGAACTAATGTGAAAGACTCTACAGAGAGTACTTAGTTTTAATGAGTACTAATGATTATAATATTGACTTATTTTTTCAAATAAGATAAAGCTGTTATTTCAAAAATGAGGCTGTAACTATGAAGAGAATAACTTTCAGGGCCTAATACCGATCCTGATCTTAAAGGAGAATATTGGGTATACACTGAACCTTACCAAAGCTTCCTAGAGCTAGGCTATGAAGTATATTTTCACCTCCAAAGATAACATAATAGCTTAATGCAAGTCAAAATTTAGACTAAAGGAACACTATTGGGCTACCAACCATTTCAAGTAATCCTCATTAATCTGCACATCACAGACCTGCTCAACCCACATGTAATATTGGCAGTATCTCCGCAGCTCTTGGCACATGTTTAATGAATGCAGAGCATGTTGCAGGTCTCCTGTTCCTGAACCTGAAACTATGGGTTTTTTTATGCAATCTGTTGCCACACATTTATTAGTATGTTGTGAAAGGTTAGAAACAATTAATATGAAACCATCACCGTCAAAATGCATTAACAAAGTACATGGCAGGGTGCATTATCTTTGCTCATTTTGTTGCATTAATTCACTGATAAGCAAATCCTGCCCTCACATCTATGGGTGTACGGTGCCTCCTGACAGTAAAAACGATGCTGTTCTGCTACCAAAAGGGGAAAGAAGGCAGGATTTGGCAGCTGTGCAGGGATGTTTCCCAGATCCGCAGCTGCTCGCTGGGTGACAGTGGGCCAAAAATGTCTGGTGGCAGGGCAGGAATGGACTGAGGGTAGGGGCCAGAGGGTTTTGTGACTCTTCAGTCCTGCCATATTGCTCGGGGAATGTGGTATGACTAAGGAGACTATTCCAGCAATTTTGCTGGAGTTTCTATGGAGATTGGTTCTGCTTCAGCTTTAGTCTAAATTTTGACTTGCATTAAGCTATTATGTTATCTTTGGAGGTGAAAATATACTTCATAGCCTAGCTCTAGGAAGCTTTGGTAAGGTTCAGTGTATACCCAATATTCTCCTTTAAGATCAGGATCGGTATTAGGCCCTGAAAGTTATTCTCCACCAAATCTAAGGGGATTCCTCATCTTAATGCTGAGCCCTCTTCCAGGGCAATGGAGCTGAAGCAGAATGCATAGACAGAGATGAAACCTCATTTTCTCTCACAACATGAAACATTCACCCCCAGCACCCTCTTTGTCTTCTTCCAGATAGAGTTCTGCAGGGGCAGGACTCTCCCTGGAAGCCTTTCATCCCAATGGATTCCAAACTACACCCATGCAACACCATTAAAATGTAGCTATATCTGGGGTGGAGGATGCTGCCAATCAGTGCTCAGCAAGGCATGCATGAGGGATGAGGAAGCAGGGGAAGGACAAAATAATAAAGTCCTGCTTTTACAAAAAGTATCAGGATAATTTTATTGTTTACACATGTTCTTAGTTTTTCCTGATCCCATGTGAAAGATCTGCATATAGTAAGCAACAATGACATCTGATTAACTATTTTTGGCAGGCTTTGAACCTGTGATTCTAGGAAATTCAGATCTTACAAATCTACTGGTGCACTAGATTATTAAGGTAGCCACTCATGCATCTGTCTTTAATAACTGAGAGTTGTGAAGGAGGTAGCAACAGAAGCAATTTCATAGGAAATGGGATATTCAAATGATTTCCAGAAGTCTTATCATATTTAGGATTATAGTTATTAGAAATGGAAAAGGCCTCTTAGAGTCCCAAACTTTTCAAACAGGTACATAATTAGACCGTCCTTCTATAACTGACATATTTACTAAGGAGTATTGCAGATAAATATATTAATGACAAGGATCAGTAGATGAAATGAAAAATTATATGATTTCAACAATTTATTTTACTAGACAGATCAGAATGATGAGTTTATAGGTGTAGTTGGAAAGGGAACCATCTCTGCTATTATGAATAATGCAGGAAGTAACTTCATAAAATTGTTAGATATGTATTAGTTTATGCCAGGTCAATGAAAGTAATGATTTGCATAATTTTACAATTTTATCACTAGTGTTTTCCAGCCCTGCCTCTTAGTTCCGTGAAGAAACTAGCTTTGATCTACGTTTCTGATTGATAGTAAAAGCTCAGTTTGAGCCCTGTATTCAGACAACTCTGCAAATTACTCATCCAATCACTTCTACTGACATCAATTGGAAAACGTGAGTAATGACTACTTTGTAAGTAAGAACTGCAGGATTTGGCTAACTGCACTTAATCATAGAATCATAGAATACTTGGACTGGAAGGGACCTCGAGAGGTCATCGAGTCCAGTCCCCTGCCCTCGTGGCAGGACCAAATACTGTCTAGACCATCTCTGATAGCATTTATCTAACCTACTCTTAAATATCTCCACAGATGGAGATTCCACAACCTCTCTGGGCAATTTATTCCAGTGTTTGACTACCCTGACAGTTAGGTACTTTTTCCTAATGTCCAACCTAAACCTCCTTTGCTGCAGTTTAAGCCCATTGCTTCTTGTTCTATCCTCAGAGACCAAGATGAACAAGTTTTCTCCCTCCTCCTTATAACACCTTTTTAGATACCTGAAAACTGCTATCATGCCCTCCCTCAATCTTCTCTTTTCTAAACAAAACAAACCCAATTCTTTCAGCCTTCCTTCATAAGTCATGTTCTCTAGACCTTTAATTGTTCGTGTTGCTCTTCTCTAGACCCTCTCCAATTTCTCCATGTCTTTCTTGAAATGCGGTGCCCAGAACTGGACACAATACTCCAACTGAGACCTAATCAGCGCAGAGTAGAGCGGAAGAATGACTTCTTGTGTCTTGCACACAACACACCTGTTAATGCATCCCAGAATCATGTTTGCTTTTTTTGCAAGAGCATCACACTGCTGACTCATATTCAGCTTACAGTCCATTATAATGCCTAGATCCCTTTCTGACGTACTCTTTCCTAGACAGTCGCTTCGCATTCTGTACATGTGAAACTGATTGTTCCTTTCTAAGTGGAGCACTTTGCATTTGTCTTTATTAAACTTCATCCTGTTTACCGCAGACCATTTCTCTAATTTGTCCAGATCATTTTGAATTATGACCCTATCTTCCAGAGCAGTCGCAACCCCTCCCAGCTTGGTATCATCTGCAAACTTAATAAGCGTACTTTTTATGCCAATATCTAAATCGTTGATGAAGATATTGAACAGAGCTGGTCCCAAAACAGACCCCTGCAGAACTCCATTTGGGCCTAATGGCTTGATAGATAAAAAAAGATTAGTTTGAGCAGCATTTTACAATATGGGTTATCTGTGAAGAAGATTACAAAGATTAGTCAGAAGCAGGAGTGTGTGAAAATTAGTTTTGTCTGTCACAGACTCACCTTGAAAGAGTTTCCTAACTTCAATCCACTTCCAACATGCTGGAAAACTGCCACACTGTTGGGTGAACACACTCTGGTCATCTGAAGAAGTGGGCTGTATTTTGTTAGTTTTCAAAGTGCTACCAGACTATTTGTTGTTTTTTAACTTTTTACAGAATTCAGAGGTTCTATTGGTATATCAATAGAAAAGTGTCATAAGCAAAACATCATCAAAATGTAATTTACTACTACCAATAACCCAGCTTTTTAAAACCAATTTCAGCTCTCATTACTATAGTCGCCAAGTTCAGCTCTCATTGAGGTTAATAAAAGTTTTAGTGTCAATCAGAGGGAAAAGTTTATGGTTCCTTTGCTAGAAAAACATCTGCACAATAGTCACTGAAGAATTTATTAATCTTACTGACAAATACATCAGAAATAGCATCAGTTTAGTATCAACCCAGTTCCCAGCAGACAGAGTTTCTAAGTCCCTGTGAACAGATGCCTACATCACAAAATTCATCACTATTTAGACCCTAATTGATACTTTTGATGGCAATCTCACCAGAAGCCAAAAACTGAATGGTAATGAAACTGAATTACAAAAGATGGATCCTTTGATCTGGACTGAGGGGTTGGCAGGGTGCTGATGGAAAATATGTACTGATGCCATACAAGCTACAACCATTTCTCAGATAAATGGAAGACTTCAGTTTCAAAGACTTCAGTCTGGCTCCTTCCACCTGGCAGCTATACATTCGTATATATAGCCAAAAGCAATAGCATCAGCTGTATTGTTTGTGTTTGTATTACTTAAACATGGTCTGAATGGAAGTTGTAAAAACTGGGCTTATGTCTTTTAATCTATCATAAAGAACCAAAAGAAAAATCTTAAAATATTTTCCCCCTCAGTTGTTTTTCTTCTTGTTTTTTTACTTTAAAATATTTGGAATGTCCATTATTACACAGAGCCTTACACCAGCTTAACTAACATTAAGTAAATCGGTTCAAATACACAAAGTGATGCAAGTTACTTAAAGTGTGCAGACTCTTATTTGAACATAATTTAATCCTATAGAAAAAATGGATTAAGATAAACTGAAATTATCCAACACATACATTTAAGCCAAATTAAATTGCTGAAGGTCTTCAGGGAAGTTTTAAGGGCACCCATTGTGAACTCTCTAACATCTTAATAGAAGGCATGAGAATGCTTAAGGCTTCTTTTATCCAAAATGTTAATTAGTCATTAAAATTAAATCACTTAAGAAAATCAAACAAAAATCCAAAGAATTGTAAACAAAACCCCCTTCCCTTGTTAACAGACCTGCCCTCTACTTTCAATATCTTGACTCTTGTGATGTCATTGTTTCCCTTTTCTCTGATCAACATACAATTTTCCAGAATAAAAACAAGAAAATTTAAATAAAATCTTCTAGGCCATGTTTATCCATCACACACAAAGAAAGGCCGCATTAGCTGTCCCCTTTTTATTCTTTTGCAGGTATTACAGCATAAATCTGTAGTCACCAACCCATCGATCATGATTGACTGGTCGATCCTGAGGGCTCAACCAGTTGATCGTGAGGCTTTTGGGGACCCCCCTCATTGCCCCCCACCCTCAAGATGAACCCCAGGCTGACGGTACCTCCAGGGACAATAGAGGTAGTGCGGGCTTCCTGCGAGGTGGGGGGAGTTCTGCAGCAGCGTGCCAGGTCCCAGAAGTGTGTGGGCTACTCTTACCCCCTCCCCAAACAGCCAGCTCAGTACGTAAAGCTCCGGTCTGTTGCATGCTGGGGACTTTCTTCCCCTGCTGCCTTTCTGCATGCAGGGGAAGGTGTGTGTGTGGGGGGGGGGGGGGAGGGAGTGGGAGTCCAGGACTGCACCAGCTCTAACTGTTCAGGCAGCGTGTGTTGCCAACAGAGGAGCAAGGCGCATGCTACCCGAGCAATTGGAGCTAGCGCGGTCCGGGACTCTCACTCCCCTCTTCCCCCCGTGCAGGAAGGCAGCAGGGGAAGAAAATCCCCGGTGCGTGATGGACTGGTGTTTCAGGTACCATGCCGCTGTTTGGGGGCAGGGGAGTAGCCCGCACGCTTCCTGGGCCTTGGTGTGCAGCTGCAGTATCCCCAGGTACCAGTCCCTGTCCCCTTCCCCCGCCCAGACCCCCACAAGTACTCTGTCCCCTGCCCCAGCACCCTGTCTCCTGTCCCATCACCCATTGGCACCCTGCCCCAGCACCCTGTTCCCTGTCCCAGCACCCACCGCTACCCTGTCCTTGCCCTAGGTCCTGGCACCCACTGGCACCTACTGGCAGCCTGTCCCTTGTCACAGCAACCACAGGCACCCTGTCCCCTGCCATAGCATCCTGTCCCTACCACAGTATCCCATCCCCTGCCACAGAACCCTCTCCCTTGCCCCCACCAGCACAGTTGAGCATTAGTGAGGCTTGAGGGGTTGTGTTTTTGTATCTCACTTGTGTGGTCCCGACTGACTTTTCTGTGGGTCAGTGACCCCTGACTCAAAACAGGTTCCCTGCCCCTCTCATAAATAAAGACAACGCTGAAACCTTTTGTGTTTGACATAATATTTTATTTAAAAATGAAGCCTGGCTAACAAGACCTCATCTGGCCACAGCATCATAACACTCCTGTGCCCCTCCCCAACTCTGACCCCAAATCTGAGCCTTTCGTACACTGAAACCCCCTGTCCTGAGCCTCTCACATCCTCAAACTCCTGCATCCCCACATCCTCAGTCTTCTGCCACAACACTCTCGCACCATCCACACACTGCAAATCTCCCTGCCCAACCCAAACTCCTGCACCCTCACATCCACAAACCTGTGGCTTGCTTAGCACCCTCCACTCTCCAGCCTGGAGCCCCCTCCCTGAGCCAGCATCCCCTTCTCCACATCCTCCTGCATCCAAATTCCCTCCCAGAGCTTGCACCTCTCATCCTTTCTCACGCCCAAATCCCTCATTCCCACCCCAGAGCCCGCACCTCCTGTCTCAACCCAGTGAGGGTACAGCTAGACTACAGAAGTTTTTCCAGCAAACATTCTCTTTTGGCAGCCCCTGTATTCCTTGTTTGGCCTAGTCTAGATGGGCCAAATGTCAGAAAAATCTCTTCCAAGAGAAGGATGGAAAAAAGCGGCAGTGTAGCCATACCCTGAGAGTGTATATGGGCCAGGATAGCAAGTGATGGAGAGAAGGGGAACAGAGAGGGTGGGGCCTCAAGGAAGGGGTAGGGTCTTGGGGGAGGGATGGGGTAGATCTTGGCTTATCCTGACATTTAAAATTGATCTTAGGTGTAAAAAGGTTGGCGACCACTGGCATAGATGCAGGAAGATGTAGCATAGAGGCAGGAAGCAAGGTTTTGTGCTACTTTGTAAGTAAAATTAATGGATCACATCTGGAAATCTGGATGGGTGGATTTTTACTAGTAAGACACTCAACTAAGGAAAACCCAGGAGACGGAGTTGAGGAGATGAGGGGAACTCAGTAGTTCTCTTCAGCTGAGTTTTCTCCAAATTGTTCTACTGTGAAGGGGGTGGATCAGGAACAGGATTTGCACTCTCAAAGAATGAATACAAGTTCTCAATTTCTTCCAAGGCCATTGGGGAATTGACTAGAAGAGAAGGACCATCTACATAGACTCTGTACTATCTCTAGGGAATCTTCCAACACTCTTGCAGTTGCGCTCCCATTTTAAAAGGGTTTTCCAGAGATGCATTCACCACAGCTAAGGGATAAAGATTCACATCCACCGCCATGTGACCAAGAGCATATCTTCACCAAGAAAATCCCTGCTCTACCGTTCTGGTGCATACTCTAGGCAAGTGTCATGATCTGCCCCTTAACCAAGCATTTTGCCGTTTTCTACATATTTAAAAGATGATTTCAGGATATTCTTAATGGAATTCTGAGAATTTTAAATAAATAATAATAAAAAAAAAAACTACACAGCAGAGTCTCCAGAGCGACTCTCCTCAGAATCATGAAAACCAAGAGAGAAATCTGTACAAAGCAGCTGTATAGAATGATAGAAAAAAAATCAGTTTGCTTTTTTTAAAAAGTATAAAGCAAGACATTAAAATTGTCTGGTATTAAATAAATGCATGATTGTTCTGCCTGCAGAATTCCCACTGAACTCTGTAGGAGTTTTGAGTCTGTCATTTTAAATAACAGATTGAGCTACAGGGTATTGTAGGTCATTTTGTTTTGTATTAATTTCTCTAGCACATGCATTAATCATCTGTCTTCTTGACACTTTCATCAGCCAGTGGTGAAACTGTATTTCAGGCTGCACATAACCCTGTGTACTTCGTAGCTTGCAGTATCATTCTCCGTTAAAGGTACTTTGTACAATTCATCAGGTCTTTGAAGGCAAGTTTGTCATGGATTTTCTTCAGAGCAAATTAAAGACAAGACTGCACACTTATTACTGATGTTATAATAATATCTAAGAAACTGTCAAGACACTTAGACCATTCTTCATCTTCATCACACTTTTAAAACATTAACTAATCTGTCTTCTTCAAATTGTTGATAGAATTAATTAATATCTCTGTCTGTAAATTGGGGAACTAAGGCAAAAAGGTTAGGAGACATGGCCAAGGCCTCAAATGGAACTGATATCAGAACTAGGATTGGACTTTAGGAACTCCAGGTGCCAGTCCTGTGAACACCTCCGTGAACACCCCAGATTGAAGGGCCCAGGCCTGCTCTCACTGAACTGAGTGGCAACTTCATATTTTACTTCAGTGAAATAAGGACTGGGACCTAAGTATGTAATCTACCCTGCTTTGGCACGGCAAAGAAGCAGCAGAAGGCTATTGAAAGATTTCATAACCTTTCTGTTGAGCAGAAAACAAATGTATTTTTCTTCTTGTTACAGTGGGCACTAAATTCTGTCAATCAATGAGAGTGATCAAGCAAAAAGCAGTGGACACCATCCCATGTATCTTCATTTTTAGAGATCAGTATGGAAAAACTGTGGGTAACAAGCTTGAGTGGCAGACAGCCTTTATAGGAAATCACTACTAGCAGTGAGTGAAAGTCATAGCAAGTTAAGTAGCATAATTTGAAAAATATCTAATCAATAATCATTGATATCATCAAGTTATTTACCCAGATGCCAAAGCTGCCGTGACTTCAGTTTTTCTGACCCTGTGCCGGAAAATGAAAACATATTGTGGATGAAAGAAACCTTTTTGATGTATTTTTTACATTATATTTTATATTTATTTATTTATTCTTGGAAATATATAAAAATCCTTGGACTAAAATGTTCAGGGACCAGAGGTCAGGATTAAGTGACAGAGTGAGGTTTGGTGCTAACTGCTAGACCCTGTTTGACTGGTGGAAACCTGGCCTAGGTTAGTAATGACTATAATTTTTTGAGGCTTGTTCAGTGGCCTGTGGGTGGGTCTCTGTGCCAGAGGTGGGCAATAAAACAGAGGCAGTTCACCAGGGCTAGCCCCTGGCGGGTTAGCACCACTATATTTACCTGCACCTCCACAGGTATCACCTATTACTGCTATCATTGGCCATAGATTGTCGTTCCTGGCTAATGGGAGCTATGGGAAGTGGAACAGACTGGGACGCAGCTACCTGCAGTTCTCATTAGTCGGGAATGGCAATATATGGCCAACAAGAACTGCAATAGCCCCTACCTACGGAGGTGCAGGTAAATATAATGGTGGCTGCTCACCAGAGGCTAACCCTGGTGGACCAGATCTGGCCCATAGGCTGGTATTTGCCCATCCCTGCTCTATGCATTTCTTGAAGGATGTGTGTCCACATCTCATAATCCGTCCTTCTACCTGGCATTAATTAGCAGTCTTAGCAGAGAAGCCAAAGACTTTTGGAGACTGAAATATTTTATTACCTCTAGAGGGACCACCAGGATCAGAGATGAGACTGAGGTGCAGAAATGTGCACTGTAACAGCCTGCTCTTTATCTGATCTGTGAGCAGGTAGGGGACATCAGTCTACGGCATTTACTATATTACTAACTTCACTTACAACCGATTAAGTACTGAGACAAAATACTAAAGTGAGGGGGAAACTACTCTTGCATAGATCTGTGTATACAGTGCGCTGCGGGCAAACGCAGCTGGCTCCGATCAGCTTGAATAAATGGCCTGTGTGCAGGGTGAGTCAGAAATCCTTCCCCAGGATGCTCTTTGGGGGCCGGTGCTCCTGTAACCTGTTATGAAAGGGGTTGGCTGGTGGAGTCACATAGTTGCAGATCAAACAGTCGTACTCTCATCACTCCCTGGCCTGCCTCCCACCTAAAATTCTTCCACCCGCTACCCTGAGTCAAGGCAGAAGGAGCCCCTGTGAAATGTACAGCACATCTACCCCTGATCTGTGGTCCCTGCATCTATGCTCCTGCACTGAGCAGTGGAATTGTAGTTGCTCGTTGCCCTTAGATTCTGTTAGTGCCATAGTTGGACAAGAAGATTTAACTCTTTCACTGGAGAAATAAGAGACTTGCTTCATATTCAGCATAAATCAAGGACTGCATGTTTCCTTTATTTCTTCTCTCCGAACCAGTCTGAACTCGTTCCTCAGCAACACCACACTCCTTCCGCCCAAAGTAAAGTCTGCATAGTTTCCTCCTACTGTAAGTTAAATGTATCTTCTTTAACTTCTGGAATACTCTAGAAATCTGTATGGGGTCATTTAGTTTTTTGTTACAAATTTCAAGTAAGTTTTAACAAGAAAAAACAAACTCAAACAGAGTGAAATGTTGTGTCAGCTTCTTTCTTATCTCAAATATTTCAATGGAAACAATGCAAAGCTGGAATGGTTCAGCCATATAAAATATTGGGATATAATAGTGTAGTTGACCAAATAACTAACTGGTAAGTGGGAGCTTATCAGTTATCATTATCAGCTACACACATCCTCCTCCCCGTTCCGTGGCTCTGCAACAATATTTTTTTAATGGGCTGGCCAACAAGCTGGCTCAATCCTGGGCTTCCTGCTGCAGCTCTGCATTATTAGTGAACTGGGGAGCAGACTGGCTCAGTCTCGGCTTATACTGAGTCCCAGTATCATAAGAACAACCATACCGGGTCAGACCAAAGGTCCATCTAGCCCAGTATCCTGTATTCAATCAGATGCCCCTGAGGGAGTGAACAGAACAGGTAATCATCACGTGATCCCTCTCCTGTCATCCATTTCCAGCCTCTGACAGACAGAGACTAGGGACACCATTCCTACCCATCCTGGCTAATAGCCACTGATGAACCTAACCTCCATTAATGTATCTAGGTCTTTTGAACCCATCAACCCCTCACTTTGGCTCTGCATTGTTAGAGGACTGGGGAGCTGGCACGCAGGCGGTCTGGCTCAGTCCTGGCTCATGCTGGGTCCCAACATCAACCCCCCTGCGGCTCTGCATTGTTAGTGTACTGGGGAGCTGCAGCGAGACTGGTGCTGGGACCTGGCATTTTTTGTCAACAAAATTTTTGTCAACTATGCAATTAATAAAGTACATGCTTCTTAACATCCCTAAAATGTATACTTGCAAGCTTTCATACTAGTCTTCCTCTCCCACGGTGTCTCTGTTGTAGATTAATACATCTTGTGGTGGAGAGAGACCTCTTCAAGCCTAGATGCACAGACTCCCTACTGCGACAGCTCCCTGTTCTCAGGGATGGCCTACAGAAAGAACACAGGGACGGGATGGTCTGTTTTCTGGTTAAAGCACTGAGCCGGTATTCAGTGACCTGGGCACAAGTCCTGTTCCCCATCAATAAAATGGAGATAATTTTCCTTGTTATCCTGCCTGTTGAGACTTTATGTGTTTGGGGGAGCAGCAGTGTGGAAGCAGTGGACAAGCAGAAGCTGATTCGCCAGGGAGCTGGCTTTTAAGGTGGCTATCTGTGCATGCTGGCTCTGCAGAGCTGCCTTTCCCACCATCCTCCCACCTACTGCCTTCTACAGAGGCAACAGGAAGCAGGGGAGGTGGGAGCTGGTGCTCGGGGAGCCAGCTTTTAAGCACCAGCTTTGCAAAGCCATCTACCCCATGTTGCCACCTCCGTACCTTTAAACCTGCTTCTCTTGCGGACTGGCTCCTGTCTGCCACCCCGTGCTGCTGTCACTCAGAGTGGCAGCAATGTGAGGTAATAGGAGGTTCCCCGGAAATGGGACGGGGAGTGCACTGGCTACCATCCCCATCCCTGGGCACTATCAAATACTTGTGTAACTGGTAAGATCTGGTGCAGTTACACGCATTATTGAGGTTAACTAGCATCCCTAGAATCTATACTGCCTAAAGACCAATACCGAAGGTTGAAAACACCATTCACTGATTATTTGGTGATGAAAGGAGGAATTGACTTCACCTTTCAAGAATAAAAAAGTTTTAACCTGGAAAAACAATTTTAATAGCATTTCACATATTAAATCCTAGTAGACTCACCTAGGCTGTGTCTACACTGGGCCACTTATTCCAGAAAATCAGCCGCTTTTCCGGAATAAGCTGCGAGCTGTCTACACTGGCCCTTGAATTTCTGGAAAAGCAACGACGCTCTACTGTACAAAATCAGCCGCTATTCCGGAAAAACTATTCTGCTCCCGCTCGGGCATAAGTCCTTATTCCGGAACACTGTTCTGGAAAAGGGCCAGTGTAGACAGCCCAGTAGTCTTTTCCGGAAAAAAGCCCCAATCGCGAAAATGGCGATCGGGGCTCTTTTCCGGAAAAGCGCGTCTACATTGGCCACAGATGCTTTTCCGGAAAAAGGGCTTTTCTGGAAAAGCAGCTTGCCAATGTAGATGCTCCTTTTCCGGAAAAACTGAAAACGGAATAGTATTCCGTTTTAAGCATTTCCGGAAATTCATGCCAGTGTAGACACAGCCCTTGTGTTGCCTGGGTCCTTCAGGACAGGCGGCTGGCAGTGTGGGGGGTGCAGCAGTCAGGGCAGGGCTTTGGGGATTTTTGTGGAGGGGAGTGCAGAAGGCTGTGGGGAGGGGGGAGGTGGAAGAGTAACGATTGGGGTGAGAATGGGCTATGGGCAGGGAGTCTTATCTGGCGCAGGCCGTTTCTCTCCTCCCAGCAGCCAGGGTCCCTTTTTCTCTTCCTCCTCTGGTGCTGTTGCCAATGGCAGGAGGGGAGGAAAGGGTTTGAGCGGGGGAGCTACAATGCTGTACACTGGCAGGCAAAAATGGCAGAGGCCCAGCCCTAGTGGCCAGTCCCTTGGTGATTTGGCTGCACCCAATGGACACTCTGGAGGATAGTTCTGCCCTACGGGCTCACTGCCCCCAGTAGCAGCTGTCATATCATGTCCCCCGGAACAGCTTCTTTTGCATGTTATGGAAAAGTGTCCTTTTCCTGGCACTTCCCATTTTCTTGGCACAACCAAACCCTGACCTTGCTGTAAGTTAGGAGAAGAGGAAGTTTCATACTAAATTTGATGGCCCTTGCTCTTGCCATTTAGGAGGAGGAGTTGAACAAACAGACTTGCAGACAGATGCAAACTAAAATATATTTATTGTGAAAATTTTATTAAGAGATACTTCAAGTTTGCAAAGATAATGAAAAAAAAAACAGTTTTTCTTCATAACAATAAACAATGGTAGTCTCAAAACAAGAAGTCAGTCACAGTTAATAGGGAGAAGTCCATGTAATTTATTGTATGCATGTTAGGAAACGAGAGTAAAAAGTCTCTGATGTTTAAGAAAATGTTTGCAGATTGGTGCAGAGAAGATTAAAGAGAATTTGAGGCTTTTCCCAGTAGCAGACCTGCATTGTAGGACAATCTTTGGAGAGTAGTAACAAATTTCAAAAGATTTCGCATTACCTATATTAAAGCATATTTAAAGCCCGACCTATTATTCATATAAAGTTCATTTTTATTTCTCTTTACAACAAAGAATATTTTTTCGGCATTTCCAAAGAACATTTTGTAAATGTGAAAGCACAGTATATTCTCTGTCTATCATGGAGTGAGGAACAATTCTTTCAGCATTACTGCACAATTACTTGCACTTGCACTGTGTCATTTATTTGACAAACTGTCTCTTTTTAAACTATAACTGTAGCTTTCTTTCTTACTATTAAGTTAGTATCTCATACATTACAATTCTTTGGCCATTTATCTTACAATAATACCAAAACTATTTTTAATATTGGAGTATACAAACAATATGCTTTCATACATGTACACATTATAAATAATATACTGTTGCATGTTTTTGCTTAAACGGTTAGCTGATTTTGTGAGTTTTATGGGTTGTTTCCATTAGGGTGATTAAACAATACATGTATTTCTTTGAAGAAGTCTTGTTTAGTTACAAGATTTGCTCTAAGTTCCAAGCCTCTTTTCAGCCAGCACTCTATCCAAAAACTTTCACTCATAGTTTGTATTCAGGGTCACCCTAAAAGTGCCTCCCTGTCTACCTCTAGGGCTTCCTTGCTGCCTTCTAGGTGTACTTCTGTGGGTTTCTCTTGCTTCTCTCAACACATATAGACACAAAGCAGCATTCAAATTAACCCTCAATCTGTATATCTGTTATCATAAGGAAACCTTTTTTTGCATGGCCCAGCTATTGCCTAGACTTGCAAGTGGTCTAGTCCATTGTTTCAGCTATTACTTAACAGAGATTTAATTCTTCCTTCATTTAGCCTGAGTGGTAGGTGGCTATTGCACTGAACAGCTTCAACAAAACAATGTGATTGCCCAACCCTCAGCATAACAACCCTACCTGTAACAGAGTGGTCTGGCTCTTCTAAGAGCTGGGATATAGGGGTTGGCTAGACATTTTTGATGATCAGACCCAGCTGGGAAGGTGTCTGAAAATGTCAATAAATGACGGAGAGACTCAGCTGGAGGAGAGGTATCAGAGGGGAGTTGGCTCCTGAGATTAGAGCAGATAGACAGTGGCAATGTAAAAGGGCTATGGGTTCCTGCAGCCTGTGTTTGTCAGGGGAGTAGCTTTATTTTGTCTTATTCTGTGTTGGCCATCTGGGAAGGGTCTCTTTCAATGAGCCTTTGATGAGGTTTTCACCACACAACAGCCCCTGAAGGAGTTAAGGTGGCTAGATAGGATAATTAGCTCCCTCTGCTACAGCTGGGGGATGAGCATTGAGGATTAATTAAAGGATGAATCTCGTTTGGACAGGAATAGGTGTGGCTTGAATATAGGCAAGTAGTTGCGGGCAGAAAGGGGCTGAAGGCAGGAGGATTGTGGTCATTCTCTCTGAGGCTAGGAAAAGTAAGAAACTTGATTTAGGCCAAGTCCACACTAAAGAGGAAGGTCTAGTCAAGATATGTAACTCCAGCTATGTTAATTATATAGCTGGAGTTGATATACCTTGTTTCAAATTTCCCCACTGTCCCCACAACGGGAAGCTGATGGGAGAAAACGTTCCCAGTGGCTTCTCTTACTCCTTGCAGGAACAGGAGTTCTGGATGCCAATGGGAGTGTCCTCTAAGTTCAATTTAGCATGTCTTAACTAGATCTCCTAAATTGAACTTCAGAAGATCGATCATGGTAGCGTTGATCTTCTGTTTAGTGAAGACCCGGCCTTAGTAAAGACATGGCCATAGAAGGAAGGGCATACCTGGACAAGAGTGGAAAGGGAGATTGATAGAGGCATGATAGGAAGCACTCCAGTGAAACAATAGCAAGGTGGGGACAGTATGGACCTCAGCTTTGGTCTCTGGGCTAGAACCTGAAGAAGAGGGCAGGCCCAGCTTGTCCTATCAGCCAAAGAGGAAATGGAATTGGAGACTGCTTAGGACTGTCTGACCTGTGAAACTTTGATATTTAAGAAAGGAGAACATGCATAATGATCTGGCTGGAGAGCCAAGTCACAAAAGTGAGTGTGCTGAGCCCCACGGTGAGAGAACAGAAGGGATTAAAAGATCTGGAAAGATCTAATCCCCAGAACAAGTGGGAGGAGGTGCTCGAATGGTGTCCATAATGCAGTCCCTAAGGAATGTGAAAATTGCTGTTTAAGACAGACCTTCCCCATTTATTCAAATGGGGAACTCTTAACTGTTATAACTTTCCTAGGCTAAGTTTGTACATCTGCATGCTCAGTTTCTGGGGATGGTGACAGCTAGGCTACAGCCCAGTATACCTGATATCTGAGGTTTTCCTTATGCATAATTTTGAGTTTAGTTCTGGAACCTAACTGTATCCTACATGCGATTTCATTTATTTGTGTCAGTTATATATGAGGTTTCTCTCAAGGTTTATCTAGCTTATGTCTTCTGCCCTTCTTTCTCCTATGATTCTGGTACCATATCAGATCCCTTCTTTAATAACATTTGCATATGACCTTACATTGTAAAGTCTTTTCACTTTATCAGAGGCTATTGAATGTTCCCTGCCAAAGGTGAATGCTTTTTTAAGCTTAGATGATAGGGTTCCTATGCAGTTCAAATTCCCTTTTTCCTCTTCAGAAACATCACTCAAGAAGTTGACTTGAATGCTTATCTGATGTCCAAATGTGAGGCGTTCTGAGTACATTTTGTTTTCTTATTGGCTGTTGTTCTGTGAATCATCAAAAAGAATGGGATCTGCTGGTCCTAGTGACAAGAAAGCTAGATGAGTCTCAAATCTGATTGAAGCATTCCATCATCCCATCATGTTGTCCTGAGTGGTGTGAGTTTTGTGTGTCCCTAAAATCTCATAAAATGGATGAAACATTTAATGGAAATATGGTCTATCCTGATTACAAACTTACTCCCAGATAAATAATGGTGAAAATATGAAAGGGTTCTGAAAAGTGGGTAGGTTAAGAAAGCAGCTATCACAAGAGACTTTTCTAATTCTAAAAATGCTAACATACTCTGATCAGTGAAATTGTTTCCCTTTTTCACAAAACCTATGCAATGTTAATAAATGCATGTATATGTAATAATATGAAAGGAAGCTATGCTTGTAAAACTAAACTGGTTCTTTATTAATAGGACAGATATATTGTAACTTTAATGGGTAGTAGGTTTAAAACTAATAAAAGAAAATTCTTCAGCACACAGTCAACCTGTGGAACTTCTTACCAGAGGAGTCTGTGAAGGCTAGGACTATAACAGAGTTTTAAAAAGAGTAGATAAATTAATGGAGGTTAGGTCCATAAAAGGCTATTTGCTAGGGGGTAAGGTATGGCTGGAGATGGATGGCAGGAGACAAATCGCTTGATCATTGTCTTTGGTCCACCCCCTCTGGGGCACCTGGCACTGGCGGCAGACAGACTACTGGGCTAAATGGACCTTTGGTCTGACCCAGTATGGGCATTCTTATGTTTTTTTTGTTCTTAACTGCAGCTAGCATTCTAGCCATGTGTGTACAGTACAGACTAAATTCTTGGTGCCTCTTCCAGACTCTTCGCTCCTGCAACTTGTGCTTCTCCATCAGTGTTCCATGCAGGTTGCTACATCCTGTCATTTTAACGTTTGTTTGTTTGTTTTTTGTTTCGTTTTTAAATTGTGCATTAGCTGATGTTCTGAGGTCAGAGAGGCGTACATATTCCACCATATTACTCGTACATATTCCACCCTAGGGACGTGGTCTGTACTACCATCCCATTGGCAACGTCTACACTGGCATGAATTTCCGAAAATGCTTTTAACGGAGAGGCAGGAAGTCTGCCTTAGGAGGTGCTTGAATAACCCCCTCCTACCGCAATCCTGACCCTCTCTTCCCAAAGTCTCTTCCCAAAGCCCTTCTTATAGCCCTCAGCTCCACCCTGGAGTCCACACTTTGGTCAAATTATGTTGGGTCCCGGTTATCAACAATTTTTCTTCAACTGGGTCATGAGGGGAAAAAAAAAAGTTTGGAAATGACTGTTGTTGGGTAGTGTCGTGTTGGTATTCTGTATTCCTCATTTCTTCTGATTTTCCTACATCAGGTCTGTTGATTGTTGAGGCCCTTTTTAAGTCCTCCTAGTCCTGGCCTTGGACCTGTGCATCTGGGTATGCTGTCTGTCTGCTGCTATACTGCAATTATTGTTTCAACTGCTGTCCTGAGCTACTTCACAGTTGTAGCTAGCTCATTATCCATGTCCCACCGCAGCTTTGATTGTTGCCTTTTGTGCCTTCTTTGCGTGATTTTTTGATAGGGCTGGCCCTAGTCCTGTCCCCTGTGCTCAGTGACCCTAGGTCCTTGACTCTTTTGTAGTAGTAGACTGCCTGCTTCACTTGGCATTCTCTTAAATGTTTCAGTGTACTGTCCCTTCTTTCTCTGCTGGGTTGCAGCACACTACAACTCATGAGAAGCAGAGTCTGTGATCCATCATGTACTGTACTCCTGGGCAAGTATCTCATCTCTAAGGGTATGTTTATAGTTGCACCCTCTTTCGAGAGAGGGATGCAAATGAAGGCATTTGAAATTGCAAATGAAGCTCGGACTTAAATATCCTGTGCTTCATTTGCATAATCACGTTATGGCGCTATTTCAAAATAACAGATGCTGTTAAGACGCAGTTATTTCGAGAGAAAACCCTTCTCTCAAAATAATCCTTATTCCTCATACAATGAGGTTTACCAGTTATTTCGAGAGAAGGGTTTTCTCTCGAAATAACCGTGTTGTAACAGCGTCTGTTATTTTGAAATAGTGTCATAATGTAATTATGCAAATGAAGTATGGGATATTTAAATCTCTGCTTCATTTGCAATTTTGAATGTCTTCATTTGCATCCCTCTCTCGAAAGAGGGTGCAAGTGTAGACATACTCTCTCAGGGTATGGTGATGGTCCAGCATTGGCAGATAGGAATCTCTGCTGTCTCTTTTGTCTCTGCGATTAGGCTCTTGGTTGTCTTACTGTTGACTCTTCATTTTTTGTTCCTTGTGGGCTCATGGGAGCAAAAGGGAGTGGGGTGGGGCCAGGATATTCTGCTTCCCATCGCAAAGCAACCAGGCTGGGAGATGTTGGTGGGGCAGAGCAGGCTGCTGCATCGCTCTTCTTCCCGTGGCTCCTGCCATCACGATGAGTGAAAGGGCATCTGACCCCAGCTGCTGCTCTGTGCCAGCCCACCCAGTAATCCCCCAGGTCGCATTGCTTAAGGAGGGATGCAATGGGGGTGGGAGGCACGGAGCAGGGATGGCAACCGGCTGTGTAGGGCATGGGTGGGGCCTGCAGCGGGGGAACTGCTCCTGGCCTCTCATTCCCCCGAAGTGTTCCAATAGCAGGGCCGTCCCTTTGTAGCACTGTCCATAGCTGGCCAATTTTCTTTTTGCCTTCCATGTTGCTTTCCACAGTCCATACATTGGACCATGATGCCTTTATTCTTTGTCTCTTTCTCTTGATTCCTGGGTTCCTTCTGCCTGAGCCTATGTGCACTTATTCTTTCCTCACTAGTGGCTATGGTTTTTATTCTTTCCCGGACAGTTCAGCAGGCATGGATGGTGGGTATGCTAGGCGGGGGGAGGCATTGCCTTCCCAAAACACCAGCCTGGCCCCACCCACACTCTGCTAATTAGAAGCATTTATCTTGAGTTAGAGCTGTTTCTCTCAGCAATCTGTCACATAAGCTGGAATCATGTGTGTCTCAAATGATTCTGTAGCTTAGGGAATTTTTTTAATGTCTCCTAATTTATATGTGGATGCCAGGATGCTCAGCTATGTAATACAGGTATCTCTTCCCTCTTCTGTTTCTTGGTTTGGGGTAAAACAAAAACTTTATAGTCTGGGAACCTCTGTGCTGCCTATTTACTTGGTTTCTAGCTGCCACTTTGTTTTGCCTGTTGATTACACTCTTCCTTGATATGGTTCTCATTAGACTGATTTCTGCCCCCATGTTTCATGAGCAACATAGTTGGTAATGACAGGACTTCATGCTTATAAAACTACATTTTTATTGATAGAACTATTTACAGAGATGCTGAAACTGAAGCTGGTGTTCTAGCCATGTGCCTACAGACTGAGTTCCTGGTGGTGCCTCCTGCGACTTCTGCCCTCCTGCAACTTCTGCTCTTACTTCCAAGTTCCATGCAGATACAAATACACAATAGTTTTGCAGTATTGGCAAACTCACAAATAAGCATTCAATAATTGGACCAGAGTTCTAAAAAACTCTGAATGTCTGAGTGCCTAGAGAGTTGAACAACTCTGCATCATCTCTCTTTTTTTTTTCTTTTTAAGGTCACATTTCTTTGGGTTCACTTGGATTGGCACGTAAGCTTATCACAGGTCCTCCTGCATACTAAAACCTTTGAACAGGATATCATCTGGGGATAGCAAACAGTAGAAAGGCAGGTCTTGCAATACCTTCTCCATTAGTGTCTCAGATATGGCAGGTGCATTGCAGAGATTGAAAGCCATCATTTTAAATTGCCACAAGCCATGATCTGCTATGAAAACTCTCTTTTCATTGTCCTTTGAGCCATTACCCACTTTTAAGATCCCATGGAGAAAACAAGACTGAACCTGCCACAGCATCTAGATATTATCACTTTGTGGTAATGGATAATAATCCTTGAAAGTGGCTTTATCTAGTTTTTCTATAGCCCATGCAAAATAAAGTGCTGCTATCTATCTCCTTAACCAACCCTATGGGAGAGAGCCAAGGACTGAATGAAGACTCAGTTTTGCCATCCTGATACACTTCCTCAAAAGGGCTGTTTATTGGGCTGGTCTCAAGTCTTGTGCTAGACCTTCCAAACCTACACTTCTATGATTCCTTACCAGAACGTTTCTTAGTTTACTCTGTTGCCCCTCATTTAAATGTACAACACTGTGCTAGCAGAAGTCCACTAGAAAATGGTGGTCGCACACTTTCGCTCCTTTCCCCCCTTGTTTTTGTTTACATTTAATAGAGCCACTTCACATTTTGCAACTGTCATTTGTTTTAGTTTTTTAATGACTTACTGCTTGTTAGAATTAGAAACATTCAGCAATTGAATAGGAATCCATTCTGACTTCAGACTCACAAGATCTTTAGCAGCTAAAATTCCCTTCAGGCCCTGGGCCTCAAATGCAGGTTTTAACTCCCTATCTATCCTCTTCTGGAAAACTACCGCAGCATGTAACTGTAATGATTTCTGCTCTGGATTCAGGAGGACTTTTCATTGCAAACAAATTGTCTACAACTCATTTGCTTTAATTGGGCTATATCTTTAAAGGGAATTTTCACAGACTGAATTTGTAGGACAACTTTTCTACCATTTATTACACAGTAAAAACTTAACTACAGTCTAGTAGCACTTTAGACTAACACAACGTGGTGGTGGTGGTATGAGCTTTTGTGGGCGCAACCCACTTCTTCAGATGATAGGAGTATTATTACACAATTATTAAGCATAATGAAATCCAAACTGAATATTAGTTGGCTCTCTCAGCTATACAGACTGCTTGCTTGAATTCAAGTGGTCCAATTTTCAAAACTAATTTTCCCATTTCTGAACAGGTGCAAATCCTCCCAGTCATGGCCTCCATTTGAAGCCAGCTTTGTATTCCCTATATTCTTCAACTTTTTTAGCATGTCTGCTCTAACACCAGTTTTGTTAGAGCCGGTGTCTACTATTTTCCCGAAGAAAAGGCTTCAACAGGCTTCTTTAATAACAACACTTAACTCTTATATAGCACTTTTATCTATTCTCAGAATGTTTCACAAAGGAGGTATCGTTATTCCCATTTTACAGATGAGGCAGTCAAGGCACAGAGACCCAGCAGGTCAACGATAGAGCCAGGAACTAGAGCCAGATCTAAGCCCCCATCCAGTACTCTGTCCTCTCAGGTATACTGTTTCTTTGGTTGGGGGAGATGGGGGAACAGGCTAGCAGACTACAGGCTTTTACTTTTTTATTTATTTAGCCTGTATGGATGATGCCTGTCACACGCAAGGGCTTCAATGATGGTGCTGTGACTGCCTAGGCCCCGCATAACAATACAGAATGCATGTCTCAAGTGTGTAAATCATAAGTGGTGTTTAGATATCTGTTGTGTTGCCAAAGAGAATTGAAATCTCCATTACAATACACAGGGTTTGCTACCCGTACTGCAGAACAGCAATGCCTGCAAACCTTTTCTCCTGTGAGTAAGGAATAGTGTATTACTCACTTCCAATGTTCACAGCACTAGGCTCTTAGGAAGCTGCATTATATAGGTAAAGAAATACAGTATGCTTTATTGTCAATGCTAAAGAATAATATCCCAGTCTTTTACAGATGTTTGGAATTGTATTAACTAGAACATCTAGTTTTACAAAATCTCTACTCTGGTAATCCTTCAATCAACATGGAACAGGCATCTTTTTTTATTCACTTTCTGCAATTTCTGTAACTGGTTCAGGAATGCTGGGCGGCTCCATGGTGTCAGCAGAGTAAGAAATGCAGATAAAATGTTGGTGTTGAGAAATTTCTGTTCCAGCCTGCAAATCCCAAACTCTTACTCTGTTTCAGTACAGAGAACAAAGCGGAATAATCTCACCCCAGCTTCTTATGTGAGTAAAAAGCATCAAAGACTTTCATGTGAAAATAGTGAGAAGACAGAAAGTCAGAAAAAGACTGTTTAAATATTTCTCTTAAGATAAAGCTATTTGAACCACCACATGGAAGGTTGTCCCTCCTGCCCCACCACCAATCTTCCTTTCTAGTTCTCAGGACTCCAAACCTGTGACCCAAGTGACACCTTGTTTTACTTGGGCCTTTACTTGGGCAATTTTGACAAACCTGTTTGGGCACATAGCAGTCTCCAGCAGAGGTAGGGAATTCCTAATTTACTATGACTGACTTCTCAGATGTGGTTGTTGCCTTTTCTCTCCTTCTTCCATGCTTGATGTGACTTTGCTGCTTAATAAAGTATTTGCTGGGGTTAGAGTACAGGATGGTCTTGCAAACATCCCTTCCTCTCTCAAGATAAGACCTAATACTGCAGAAAAGAAGGCCTCCATTGTTACACTGCTGCTCAAGGTCAGACCCGTTGTCTATATAACTCATGCAGCTTCTGATAAGGCCAGTCATAACCTTTAGAATGAGTGTGGTGATGATCCAGTTGCCATCCATTTGTTTGTTTGCCAGACCTGTGCTTTCTTTTCCCAGCCTCTTAAATGGTCCTTGCTCCACACACACCACTATTGACTGCCATAGTGATGTCTGTCTAAGGTGAATCATCTGATTCCTCTTGTTCCTTTTCTGTGCTAGCATATTACTAAATTATACAGAATTAATTCATTTCCCTCAGCTGTTATCCTGGGGAGCTCCTACTGTGAGCAGTAGTAGAAGAGGTGACAACCCCATATACCTCTAGGTTTCACTAGGGTTAGCCCCTGGTGGGCAGCTGCCACTATATACCGGACAAGTGGAGCTGAGATCCCCAGTACCTGTGGAGGTGCAGGTAAATATGGTGGTGTGGGGGCCTGTCAAGGGCTAACCCTGGCAGACTGGATCTCACCCACAGGCCGGCATTTGCCCACCCCTGTTATATGCCTTCACCAATCAGATTATGCTCTCCTTAGCAATGTGATTGGTCCCAGATATTAAGTTTGCCATTCCTACTAACACAAGTTCCCTACTGATAAAGCAAAACTATGGCTCCCAGCTATCAAAGCAGATGCTAATAAAACTTCCCTTCCCCTAGAAAATGGCACAATTTGGAGGCATCCCTTGGAGAGCAAAGAACTGAAAATGGGAATCTGAAAAGATGCTGTGGACTCTTAAAAAGGGAGACAGCATAATCTAGAACGCTGGAAATAATGAGAGCTGGGTTCAATCCCTGGCTTTGTCACAGAGATATGTTGGGCAAATTGTGTAGAATAAAATTTTCAGGCTTGGCAACAAGTTTGGGATCTGAAGCTGTATTTAAGCATCTAAATAGACTTGGGAATGGAAACCTAAGGATGGAAAATGCAGTGGATATTTGATTTTGCTATTTGTTTCACTGTGGTACTGGTGGGCAGTCTTTGGAGATGTCATCCTGGGCTTGCTGTGTTCCCTGCATGGTCTGGAGCCCAGTTTTCTGGAGCTACCTGTAAGCATGAATGGAGCAGGGCAGAGGTAAGTTTGATCCTTGAATTCACAGCCTCTTCACTGCAATCACTGTTTCGTTACTCTGCTCATCTACAGGAAGGGTGCCTGAGGGACATGTAGGGCAGAACTACACTTGATGGAGTAGTTCCACACCTGCTTGGTGAATTGTATGAAGTATTCCTGTTGCATTCTGGATCTGCTTAGTACCCTACTTTGCTATACTAGCAACTATAGTGGCAATTTGGCCCTTTGTGCACTTTGTAGCTTAGGTGTTGCTAAACACTGAACTATCTTCTAGGGGCTGTCCACAGTCTGTGAATGTTGTCTTCATGTGTAACTTGACTCCCAAAAGATTTCTGCCCATGTATTTAAATGCCCCCCCCCCCGTCATCTTCATAACTGAGTGCCTCCCAAACATTCTCCTAACACTACTGAACTGAGGCACACTTAAACCAAGTGCCTTGCCCAAGGTCACAAAGCAAACCTGTGGCAGAGATAAGTCAACCAGAGCCTTAATCATCCTTCTTCCTATAACGTAGGCAGCCTACAAAACTGTCTGGATGCTGTACTGGACCAGTGTTGAGTTTCTATTGTATTTAGATGTCTGGCTTTCCTAAATTACCCTCCGATTTAAGACTCTGAACCAAATTCACTGTTGTAACTCCATGGACTTAAATGAGGTGAATTTGTTCTCCTGGGCCTGTCTTTACATTACTTTGTGCTGTAATCAATAGCTAATGCAAAATGTTATCAAATCAAAATCTCAACTCATTTACACCAGTAATAACATTCTACCCCCATTCTGTATTCGGTATATGTGCATCAGTGAGAAAGTTTGTCCAGCATGCCCAATATCCTACAAGCAAACCTGGGTCTGATTTTATCTTTTTGGGGGGTTTTTTTGTTTTTTGTTTTGTTTTGTTTTTAACTAAAATGAGTATTTGGTATGAGTAATAATTACGTGAAATTTGACATATTTTACTCAAATGTGTTTCAACTAATCTGCTGCGGCCTACATTTGATATTCTTCCTTTCTCTTAATTCCAGTTGTATGGTAAATCTCAGTCACAAAACGAGACTTTAACCCAGAAAATAACTCCTCCTGTCCTTAGAAATAATCTTTTCTGGGCATGTATTTTATTTTTTAGTCTATGTTCATAGTTACTTCTCCTTTAAAGAACAATTATGAAATATTTTTCTTTAGGTCAGAAATGCCTAATTTAGGGCCAGTTGCTGTTTGTTTTACTGAAACACATCCCTTAGATTCAGATTTTCAGTCTGTGTGCTTTTCACATTCACCTCCCCTTCAATGTGCCAGTGTAGACTGGGAAGAAATCCTGGTCATTAACTTCCATTGGACTATGGGTTCATCCTAGCTTTTCAAAGGACCATAAAGCATCCAGCTTCCACTGAAACGCCATTGGAATTAAGCACCTAACTACCTGAGACTTTCAACAACTCGAGCCATAATCTTTGATTCTTTTCTGGAACATACACAAGTGCTTTTTGAAGAAATGTCATTGCTCTATTAATAGTTCACTGAAAGCCCTCTGAGATGTATGAGCGCATGAGCCACATGTAATAAGAAATCAATGTTCATGGATGTTGAAAGAGGATTAAAAACTTGGACTTCATACGTGACCAACATTCTGCTGTACGCCTGTGAGATAGAGTGTACCGACCCTGCACTGGGACTGAAAGAGTTAAACCAGGATTACCTGGCTGAGAGAGCTCCACTCCCACAGCCTTGCTGGGCATGCTCCAGCAGAAGGACCAGTAGAAAAGCCAGTGGAGCAGCTCAGGCAGGGCTGACTGCTGCGGAGGAAGGAGCTGCTGCCAGATCTCTGCAGGAAGCGCTCTGGATGGACCGAACCACAGAGGCCAGCCAGTGGGGGATGGCTGGAGAAGATCTCAGCCCAAAGAGACTGAAGAAGAAGCTTCCTGCCATGAATCTGGTAGGAAGTAGCCCAGGGTGGGGAGGGAAATCCCTGAGAGCTTAGCATGTTTGAGGCAGATTCCTTGCTGAACTAATGGTGGGACACACCCATCCCTGACAGGGCTTTGGGCTAGGACCTGGTGGAGAAGGTGGGTCTGGGTACCCTTACCCCACCCCCATTAATACCCAAGAGGGTGCTACAGTTCTGACTACTGACTCTGGCCACTATGCCTCATTGTCCCGTGAACTGGGTGTGATTGATGCTGACTCTGGCCGCTAGGCCCCACTGCCCTAAGGGAAGGGAGTGGTAATTGGCAGGGCTTGACGAACAGCAGTGAAAACTGCTCGCCAGCCCCGTACTGCGCATGCGCAAGAACCGCATAGCGCATGCGCGCGCGCTGTGAATGAATGGGGTGCGCAGCTGAAATCTACTCGTCACGGGCGAGTAGATTATATTGTTTGTCGAGCCCTGGTAATTGGCTTAGGCCACCAGGCCCCGCCACCCTGGGAAAGAGGATGGAAAGGACCCTGGCTGCTGAGCCTCATACCCTCCAAGAAGGGGTGTTGTATTGATTGTGGCCACTGAGACAGACTGTAAGGGAGAAGAGGCAGAGTGTGAGGACCTGGTCCCTATAGATGGAGATGCTCATGGGGTGGAGCAAACAGTGAAAGGCCTGAAAGGCCTAAAGCCCTGCCTCAGAGGGGACCAGGCACATCCACCCTGTGACAGCCTGAAGAAATCGAAGCCCAAAAGAAGCTGGGAATATAGGAGCTGGAGACTTGCTTGAAACAAGCACTCTGTCATGTGTCAGACCTGAAACATCTAACAGTTTCAGACTCTGGATAGATATTTCCAAAGAGCCTGAGTGACTTAGGCTCCTAAGGTCCTATGTCCCACTGAAAACAATCAGTGGAAGTTGGGGTCCTGAGTGACCTTGTCACTTTGGAAAATTAACCTGAAACTCTTCAGTCATTTTGGTGCTTTTGAAAATGTTACCCTCCATTTCAGAATGGCTACGTCTACACTGGCCCCTTTTCCGGAAGGGGCATGTAAATTTCACTAGTCGTCGTAGGGAAATCCGCGGGGGATTTAAATATCCCCCGCGGCATTTAAATAAAAATGTCCGCCGCTTTTTTCCGGCTTTTAAAAAAGCCGGAAAAGAGCGTCTAGACTGGCCCCGATCCTCCGGAAAAAGTGCCCTTTTCCGGAGGCTCTTATTCTTACTTTGAAGTAGGAATAAGAGCCTCCGGAAAAGGGCGCTTTTTCCGGAGGATCGGGGCCAGTCTAGACGCTCTTTTCCGGCTTTTTTAAAAGACGGAAAAAAGCGGCGGACATTTTTATTTAAATGCCGCGGGGGATATTTAAATCCCCCGCGGATTTCCCTACGACGACTGCTGAAATTTACATGCCCCTTCCGGAAAAGGGGCTAGTGTAGACGTAGCCTTTAGGTTTCAGATAGAACTTGTTTTATTTGTATTGTTGTAGCACCTAGTAGGCCAAGTCTTGCAGCAGGACTCCACTGTGGTAGGTGCAGTGCAAAAAGGCAGTCTCTACCCTCAAAGAACTTACAGTCTGGATAATCTCCCCTTGCTGTTGCCATTGCTGAGAGCACAGTCTCTGATTCCAGCTACATTTTAGTTGATTAAAGCAATATCTGCAGCGGAA
The DNA here is from genome assembly GCF_049634645.1 of Pelodiscus sinensis. NCBI lineage: Eukaryota > Metazoa > Chordata > Testudines > Trionychidae > Pelodiscus > Pelodiscus sinensis. Next base: position 43,528,024 of record NC_134718.1, read on the forward strand.
AGGGTGAGCAGCTCTTCAGCCCCCAGACTTGTTTGTCCCTCTTCCTAGCCAAAGCTGAAATAAGTCAAAGCAAATATATTTTCAACAGAGGAAGCTACATTTTTTATACTTCCTGCTGACCATGCAACTTCTATTGTTCATGGTGTGCTTGAGCCTGTTTATATTCCAAGTGCCTCCTGCAAGTTCCTAGTAGAAAACAGAAGTGTAGGGTTGGAAGGTACCACAAGGTCATCTAATCCACTCCCCTGCTCTAAGGCAGGACCATATAAATCCAGGCCATCCTTGACAGGTGTCTGTCTAATCTGTTCTTAAAAGTCTTCTACGGTTGAACTCAACAATGTTCATTGGAAGCCTATTTAAGAGCTTAACTATCCTGACAGTTAGTTCCTAATATCTAACCTAAATCTCCTTTATTGCACATTAAACCCATTTTTCTTGTCCTGCCTTCAGTGGACATGAAGAACAACTGATCAGCATTCTCTTTATAACGGCTTTTAACATATTTGAAGGCTATCCTATCCCTCTTCAGTCTTTGATTTCAATAATAAACATGCCCAGTTTTTTAACCTTTCCTTATGCATAAAGGTTTCTAAACTTTTAATCCTTTTTCTTGCTCTCTTGGACTCTCTCCGATTTGTTTGTTTTTCTTAAAGTGTGGTGCACAGACCTGGGCATGATACTCCAGCTGAAGCCTCACCAGGCCTGAGCAGAGCGGCACAGTTACCTCTCATGTTTGACATACAACAATTCTGTTAATTATACTAGTCTCTTTCACATTTAATTCATATTCATATCGATGTACTGTAACCCTCAGATCTTTTTCAGCAGTGCTACCACTTAGCCAGTTATTCCACAGTCTATAGCTGTATATTTGATCTTTTTCCTAAGTGTAGTATTTTGCACTTGTCATTATTTTTCTTGTTGATTCAGATCAAATCTTCATGTAGCCATGATCATTTTGAAATCTAACCCTGTCCTCAAAGTGCTAACAATCCCACCAAGGTCGGAGTCATCTGCCAATTTTATAAGCAAGTTTTCTATGTCGTTGCCTAAGTCATTAATGAAAACATTGACAATACTGGACCCAAGACAGATCCCTGCAGGATTCTACTACATACATGCGCAACTGTCACCAAATGAATTTGAACCTGGGACCTCAATGTAGGAGCCTCTACAGCTTGAGCTATAAAGTCAGCTGGCTCGCAGCTTAGGCTGCAGAGCTCCTTTGTTCTTAGCTCTCATTGTAAGTGGTCTAAGTGCCACTACGTTTACGGGGGCCATATTTTTTGAACCAAAAATCGGGACACATTAGCCACACCCCCGATACCTTAGGTCCCACCCACCTGTCACATAAAGTCCCACCCATGGAGGTAGTTCTTCCAGGCTTAAGAAGGACACGTGACAGGAAGGAAAGGGTGTTGTGTGACCCCTCTAAGAACTCCCACTATCCTCTGCCAATAGGGATGGGTTTGGCCCCCACAGGACCCTCCCATGGATTAATGCAATTGCAGTATAGTTCCAACTTGCAATGCATTAATTCAGGGGGGCGGGGGAGAGGCTGGGAGTGCCTCTATTTCAGTGATTCTCAAACTTTTTGGCCCATGAACCACCTGGCTCAATGTAAACCTTTCCGTGGAGCACCAGCTGCTAATGGAAACTCACTGTTAATTACATAATTACACTTGAGCCATTTTGCTAGCGCTGTAGCTGGGGAGAATGGTTTAATTTAAATTATTAAACGGATTAAGCATTTTAACTTCCTTGTGCTAGTTTATCAAACTTCATTTTAAATGAAGTAAAATATTAATTTGTGGCCAACGCAAAGATTTCAAGGCGGGGAACCTTTTTTGGGTTCAAGTATCAGAGGGGTAGCTGTATTAGTCTGAATCTGCAAAAGCGGGGAGAAGTCCTGTGGCACCTTATAGATTAACCGAAGTATTGGAGCATAAGCTTTCATGGGCAAAGACCCACTTTGTCAGATGCATAACATGGACTGGACTCCTCGCCACTTTTTTTGGGTTGGGGGCCACTGACCCACAGAAAAATCAGCTGGGGACCACACAAGTGAGAAGCAAAAAAAAAAAAAAACCTTCCTCAAAAACCACCAACCCTCACTGATCTGGCCACGAACTGTGACACCTCACTCCTCTGGTGTCCCAGCCCCACAGGCTAAGGGGATGGGACAGAGAGGACTGAGGTTCAAGGTAAGGACGTTAAATTGCTGTTATCAGGCTAATCGTGTAGTTGATACAAGTTTTATCAACTACATGATTAGTCAATAAGCGCTGCTCTGCGGAGCCACAGTGGGGGTAGCTTCAGGAGCCAGCTTGAGCTCTGGGAGCCACCTGCACTATGGCTCTGCATTTTAAATGCAGTAAGTCTCACAGGACTCTTACTGCATTTAAAATGCAGAGGCTCAGCGACCAGCATGGGACGGGACTGCTCGGTCTCAGCGCGTGCTGAGTCCAGCAGCCCTTGTTCCCGGCAGACAGCCAGGCCAGAGTAACTACATGGGACAGTGAACCACACTAGGGCTATGTCTAGACTGGCAAGTTTTTCTGCAAAAGCAGCTGCTTTTGCGGAAAACCTTGTCAGCTGTCTACACTGGCCGCTTGAATTTCCGCAAGAACACTGACGATCTCATGTAAGAAATCAGTGCTTCTTGCGGAAATACTATGCTGCTCCCGTTCGGGCAAAAGTCCTTTTGCGCAAAAGGGCCAGTGTAAACAGCTCAGATTTGTTTTGCGCAAAAGCGCATCTAGATTGGCACGGACGCTTTTCCGCACAAAGTGCTTTTGCGGAAAAGCATCCGTGCCAATCTAGACGCTCTTTTCCGCAAATGCTTTTAACTGAAAACTTTTCTGTTAAAAGCATTTGCGGAAAATCATGCCAGTCTAGACGTAACCTAGGTGTGTGGGTTACAAGTACACACAGTTTGACAGCAAACCATTGCAACTTTTCTTTGAGGTAATTACCCATCTTGTGGTAATTTAATCTATACCCCAAGCCCTTCAATTACATATGAGAATGTCCTCAGTGACTGTGTGAAAAGCATTAAAATCAAGATATATTCATGCCTGAAGCTTCCCCCATTTGTTAAGCCCTGTAAACCTGTCAAGGAAGGAAAGTAAGTTGGTTTGACATGATTTGTTCTTGACCCATCATGCTGATTATTACTAGTTATAGCACTATTATCCGCTAGTTGCTTACAGATTGATTCATAATTTGACCAGGATCTTTCCAGGTATTGAAGTTAGACTGAATGGTCCATAGTTCTCTGGGTCCTCTTTTTTTTTTAAACTATTTGTGGCTTTTTCCAGTTCTCTGGGACTTCATCCATCCTCCATGAGTTCCCAGAAATAATTGCTGAAGGTTCTGAGGTGGTTCAGTTGTTTCCTTAAATAATTTAGGGTACATTTCATCAGGCTCTGCTGACTTGAAAACATCTAACTTATTTAAATATTCTTTTACACATTCTTTCCCTGTTTTGGCTTATGTTTCTGCTTCCCTTGTAGTTAATGCTGTACCGTATTTGGTCATGATTAACAACATAATTATTAAACACTTCAGCTGTCTTGATGTCATCCATTATTAGCTGTCCTTTCCTGACAAGCAAAGGACTTATGAGCAAGAAAAAGATGAAGGAACACTTAATTCATAGTTCTTCTAGAATGTATGAGCCTTTTATGCTCCTTGCTAAGCATAACTTATTTGGTGCCTTACTCTGTCTGTCTTTGTCCCTGCATACTTGTGCCATTCTTTTCTTACTCCTCCTTAGCAATTTGTCCCATGTTTTTGTAGGATTCCTTTTTGATTTTCAGGTCACTAAAAAACTTCTCTTGGAGCCATACTGTCCTCTTTTATTCTTCCTATCTTTCTTTTACATTGCCATAGCTTGCTGTTGTGCCTTTGTTATTGTTGCCCTTTTTGACAGGGCAGTTAAGCAAAGTTTGCCTAGTCCTCCTCCAGCCCGAATGTTCCATGTAGATTGTAGAAAGTGGTGATAATCAGGTATTTCTTGGATGCAGTTTTGTTTAGTTACAAAGAATGTACAAAGTGCTGTCTCTGAATGTGAATGCAGAAGGAACCAAGAACAAAGGAGCAGTTTGTTAGCTTTTTCTAGGCTGATACTGCTGGCTCCTGCCTGGCTTTTCTTGCCTCTTTTCCTCTGTCTGTCTCTTCCCCTGTTCAGAAGCTTCAGGGGGTAGCTGAGTTAGTCTGTACAGAAAAAAACAACAAATGGTCTGGTAGCACTTTATTCTGCACATCCTAAACTCAAAACTCCGGTCATCTGAAGAAGTGGGCTGTGCCCACGAAAGCTCATGGTACCATCTACATGTTTTGTTAGTCTATAAAGTGCTACCCAACTATTTGTTGTTTTTTTCCCCTGTTGTTCATGGAGCTGGGTGTTCTCTCATACCTACCCAAAACAATATTCAGCCACACTCCCTTTGTCTTAAATAGGGTTTGTATTTACCACAACAAGGTTTCACCCATCCAGATCATGACAATATTGTCTCTTTGAGAAACCACCAGCTCTCTTGAACTTCTTTTCCCATTACGTTTTCTTACCCTGAAAGCTTACCTACCAGTTCCAACTTTGTTGAAGTCTGCCTTTTGAAATCCATTTTCCTTATTCTGCTTCTGTCACTCCTTCCTTTCCTTAGAATGATGAAATCTATAGTTCAGGATCACTTTCAAACCCTCCCTGCCTTAATCTCCTATATTTATAATCTCCCGGTTAGTAAGAATCAAGCCTAAAATGGAGATAAACAGAGAAAGTGAGTGAGAGGGTCCAGATAAAAAAAAATCAAACAAAACACAGACAATCAAGATCCAGAGTTAAAAGCAATTGATGAGAAGAAGGAAAAAAGAGCTTTGTGACTAATATATTTACAGGAACAAATAGGGAAAAAATGCAACAGTGATCAAAAGGATATAGGGAGCCTTAACTGGAAGAAAGGGAAATGTGGGAGAGAAGCAAAAGTGAAAGAGAAATGTTTGAAATGGGGAGTAACAAAGGAAGTTTGACCCTGAACTCCTTAGCCAGCAAATTTACCAGCTTTCCTTCTGTGAAGTAAAGGCTAAGTCCTGAACCTGACCTCTTTCTGCAAGGAAAATTTATGAATGTCACATAGGACCGAGCCCTTCTGTGGTGGAGTGCAAATGAGAGACAAACATGGCAAATCTTGTGGGGGGAGGGAATGCTTCATTAAATTAACAGTAGTGTGCGGTGTGTGAAAAGTACACCCCAAAAAAGCATTAAAAAGCATTGTTTACAAAGTCAAGCACTGAAAAATTAAGAAATGTCAGTATTAAGTTTGTTTCTGCAGCTTTCATTCAGCCCTTTTGTGCATCTGCATTATGATACAGTTCTAACTACATGATCACATTCTCCCCTCCACAGCTCTCCTGTGTCATTCAGTGCACCAAATAGATACTGCTCACTACATCAGCAGCTATTCAATAGTCTGTTTTCTCTTGTTGTTCAATGTGTGGCCCCAGGCTCTATTTATGGCACATTATTCAAAGGGTTAGGGTCTACTCTGAAGACAGAATTATTAATTTCCTCATTACTGAGGTAGAGGGAAGTTAAGGCCAAAAATTTTCACTAATTTTTGGTGTCCAGTTTGGGGTGCCTAGGACCTGTCTTGTCAGAGTACTTTGCATTCTATAGCACTTCATATATTGAAGCACTGCTGTGTAGACAGGGCCATTTGTCGGAAAAAAGCCCTTTGCACAAGAGCCTTTTAACCTCATTTTTTAAGGAATAAGGGCTCTTGTGCAAAATGGTTTTTTTTTCTGACAAATGGCCCCATCTACACAGGGCTTTTTATTGCAAAAACCTCTTCTGCAATAAGGATAGGAAGAAAATATGCAAATGAAAGTGCAAGATATGCAAATGAGTGGTCCATTTGCATTTCCTCTTCCTCAAAACACCTGCAGTATAGACATAGCCTGAGTGTTCAGCACTCTTGCTGATCTCAAGTTGAAGACTCAGAAAATGAGGTGCTCACAACTAGTGACCCACTGAGACACAGGGATAGAATCCAGGGCACAAGAGACCATCTTTACTATTCTTGAAATTCTCTACCTTTTTCATTATACATCTTCCAATTTCTGCAACAAACAAGTCTGGCAGCATACAGACAATAGCTTCTTTCACTTCACAATCCTGACTCTACCCAGGTCAAGCCCTGTGCACTGAATAAGGCAGGGATCTTGTAGAAAGAGTAGTCTGTGATCATGTAATTAAAGACTCGATCATAACGCATTCACATCAGCCCAGCGTCCTCATGCAATTTCTGTCTCACCTTCTTGGATCCTTCTCTCAGTCTCTATGCCCAACCAGTCCTAGTTTTTCCCTCTACATCACAGCTCCTTGTCAGATCAGTCTCCCCTCCTCTCCAGCCCAGTCCTGTTCTGTTTCTTTTCCCCACTGGTTCCTAGTTTCTCCCCTAGACCAACCCAGTCACCCCTCTCCTTCCACCTCTTCACCTTACCTCAATGTTTCCCCACCAAATCAACTAATTCGCAATCCCCATGCCTCTATGTTCCTCATCTGCTCCTAGTCTTGCATCCAGCTCAACCAGATACAGCCTCTATTCCCATCCCCACCCCGTCTCCCAGATTCACCCTCTTTGCTTAGCCGCTCAGAATTAGTTTCTCTCTCTACATCCAGTCCCAACCTACTTCTTTCTCATCCCATGGTTTTTTTTTTCTGCTCTACATTCCAAGCTGAGGCTTAGGTGCCAGTACCAAGGTCTTTAACTGCACAGGATATACAGGCTTCCAGCTCTCAGTTCCAGAACCCTCTCCACACCCTTCTCAGAGCAATTGGGAGCCTCTAATTACAGGGAAAGTCTAATTACATCCCTGGAGCCCTGGCTTGCAGCTTGCTTGGGTGCTCTCTGGGGATGATGCGTATGAAGTTTGGTCATACGTAGGAGCTGTGAGGGGACAGAGCATGCAGAGCTGTTCCAGCCATAGGATAGTTTGAGGCAACCACCCCAGACCCCACACTTTGTGGCAGACCTGTGCTTCAGGGGCATATGGTTGCATGGGGCCCAGGGTGGTCCAAGGAATTAGTGGGGGGCCTGGCACTGGTAGCAGGGGTTGGACTCATTCTTGCACTCACCGGTAGAGGCAGGAAGTGGAGTGACCCAGCCCTAGCCCACTTAGTTCCCACAGTTGCTCAGGGGAGGGGGCTTCAGGGAAGGTGTGGAGTGAGGGTGGGAAGGAAGCAGAGCAAGGGCAGGAAGAAGCAGGGTGGGGCAGAGCAGGGGGCAGGGACTTGGTAGAAGGAGAGGGATGTAGTCTGGGCAGAACAGGGGCAGGAAGAGGCAGGTAGGGGCTAGGGGATGTCCCAGGCCCCGCATCCTCTCAGGACGGCCTTGAAAGCATGCTTAGAAGGATGGAATTGAACCTTCAGAGATTTTATCTGTTACATTCTAGGCATGTCTTCACTCACAGCGCTGGAGATTGACGTTCTGGCTTTTGATTTAGCGGCTCTAGTATAGACCCATAAAGGGAACATTGAGGGCAGCTCCAGGCAGTGCCTGTAATCCTTGCAGTCATGAGGAGTAAGGGAAGCTGACAGGAGTATTTGCTCACATCGACCTCCTGCTGTGGAGATGCTGTGAAGCTCAGCTTAAGCTAAACTGACTCTATCTATGTATTTTACGTAGCTGAAGTTGCACACCTTAAGCCAACTTTCCAGGTCTAGGGTAGACCTGGCTTCTACTGAGCATTTATGAGCTACAATTTTTCAAAGGTTTAAACTTGGCAAAATTTAGGCAGATTTTCAAATGACACACATCCCTGACACAAAGATCATGTCCCTGTGAAATTTCAGGTCACAATTCCCAGACTTGGTGTTCTAAAGATTTCTAAAGAAAATGTCATTCATTTATTTTAAATGGGGGAGAACAATATTTTTTTTTTTACTGGGAATATCTTTTATTCTATTTTATTATATTGGCAGTAGTTAAAATATCTTGGCTGCATTTTTTTTAAAAAGCAACCACTTAAGTTAGACCCCAAACATGGGAAAATTTCAGCCCAATTAAAGTTATAAATAACTGAAAACAGGATACTTTAATGAAGTACTAGGAAATCTTAAAAATAGTTGGTGCTCCCAGTTCTGCCACTTTTCATATATATGTATATATATAATAGAAAAAATTTAAAACTATTTAGTGTCCTAGAGGATGATAACTTGAAGGGATCCTTTTTAGTCCTCTAAGTTGTTTATCATGTACTATGGGTGAAATCTTGTCCCACTAAAGTCTGACAACAGCAAAACTCAGTCTGGTAGGAAAGTACCCATCTAAAAGGAGAAAAAGGGAGGCTCTTTGAAACTGAGTTATAACTGCTTTGTTTCCATCTGGCTAAAACCACCTTGCCTAATACCTTGGGCTGACTTCACTACAACAATAGTACAGCATTTTTATGTTCGTTTAGTTACCTCGAAGCATACAGTCCACCTATTAGCATCAGTTAAGACCTGCCATTAAAAGAAGGGATTTCTCTTAAAAATGTATTTGATTCTTGTGCAGCAGAGAGGCGCCTGAGAAAAGTGGGAGGGATGGCTCTGTGCTCCTGGAAGGGATGGGGTCAAGGATAGCTGGCCCTCAGTGCTGCCTGAAGCATAGCACACCCCCTAGCCCTTAGTGCTGCTCAGAGCGCAGGGCATGGTGCTCCAGCAAAGGAGCCCGGGGCTCTGGCCGCCACCACTGCTTGAATCCCAGGTCCACCTGCCACCTTTGCCCCCTCTCCCCCGTCGGTGAGCCTGTTCTTGTGTATATCACTGTATATATAAACCATTGTTTTTATTTGAATTCATTAATTCTAAGAGGCTCAGGAGAAGCATCGGATGCTCTCTTGAGGTCCAGTTTGTATCCAATTTCTAGATGAGTTTACTAACAACAGGCAGGTCAAGTGAGTTCCCTGGTGTTACACTGTAAATGACTCAGATGGGATTAGAACCCCATAGTCTCCTTGCTCCTAATCCTTTGCTTTTTCTATTGTACATAACAAATTCATGTTTGTAAAATCAAAACACACTGTTATCGGTCAAATCTGGCTTGACTCTTGCATCATTGTTCCTCAAGAAGGAGTTTTGTGAAATGGTAACAAGAAAGCTGACTTGTAGCTGAAGGCAAAAAGAAAATGTGGAATCTGTCACATTAATGAAAATGTGGTGTTTCTCCCAGAGTTTCTCCCAGAGTCCCAACTGCCTGGGATATCAACACTTACATTTTCTTGGTATTATATACATCTTTGCTGTCCCCCAATGCACATACTGTTGTGTGAGAAGCTCAGTATTTCCTAATATTTCCTATTTTCTTTGTGAATTTTTTCTCTCAAGGAAATTGACTGGCTATGCACAGATAAATCTTAACAAGACTGCTGTCATCTGGCAATTAATTGTATTTATGTAAAAATCTCTTTGATATAAATCCAACAGTGCTGCTTGTGATTGTTACTGTGTAGTAGTATTTACTGATCTCTTTTATGTGATTGGGACTTTCATCTTTAAGAGGCAATTCAGCGGCAAAGTTTTTAGAAAAAAGGAGAAATTCCCCTATTCTCTCTTGCTCCTTGTCTTTCAGACTGAAAACTATGCTATGTATTACTGAGTACGTGATAGTGTCTACTAGCCATTGATTTCAGTTATAGGATTATTTTTCCCCACACAAATTGGCGTAACAACAAACAAGCAAATGCTCTATTCACCTAAGTTTTTTTGTTTTTGTTTTTAAACAGGAAATTGATACAATATGTGATTCTGGAATAGTGCAGAGGAACCCTCCTAGGGCACAGAACTTAAATAATAGCCTATATATCTCAGATTAATTAAAGAGCTTGGAAAACAAAAATGTCATTATTCCGTCTGTTTCCAAATGAAGTAAACACAGAATATCCAATCTGCTGTCATTAGGCAGTGAATTGTAAAGCCTAGGGGGCACAATTAACAGGCAACCTGGCACCTGATATCTCAGATGTCTCTTTTGAAATAACTAGTAGGGGGACTGAGTCTCATCATGGGATTGGTATGGGATGTAGAGGTCGTCCCCCCCCTCCCCCCGACTCCTAAATCAAATTTAGCCTAGTTTGATAGTAACTGGAAATTGATGGGTATATGAAAAGGGTTTAATCTCAATCTAGTTCCTTGAGGACTAAATGTCCTTATCACAAAAACAACCATCACAATTGATACTAGCAGTCTTGCAGAGAGATGCCAAGCACTGAATGGGCATGGAAGTGGACATTGTCTTGGTGAGTGGTTACTCTAAATCAAGTACAAAGGTAAATTGCTAAATGGCACCGGGAAGCTTGCAAAGTGCTGTTGCCTCTGCCAGACCTGTGCTGTGGAGAAGACTTAGGCGATCTTCACTGACAAGTTATTGCACAACTGCAACTTTCTGGCTCGGGGGAGTTAAAAAACATCCCTCCCCACAAGTGAAGCAATTTACACCACTGTAAAGTGCCAGAATATATGGGGCTACTTGTCTTGTGGAGGAGGTTTATCTAGAGCAGGGGTGTCCAAACTTTTTTCAAAGAGGGCCAGATTTGATGAAGTGAACATGCGTGAGGGCCGACCATTTTGCCTGACATTCTTTGAACAATTAAAATTAAACACAAATTAACTATTTTATGCAAAGTTTATTGCAAACGGCATACTTTTCATTTCGTCACATGGATGACAAATCTAAACAGGTGTTAAATCACTCTGCCTTTCATATCTGAAGGCCAGATGAAAAAAAATCCAGGAAGCTGAAATATATGTCAGGAACATTGTAAAGTACATTACATATTATTGGTAATAAAGGTTGTCTGTCAACTTTTAAGTTCAAAAAATATGAACAGGAACATAACACCAAGTATACATGTTGTGTCCAAATATATTTATAACTGATTTAGACCAACTGACATTAACTGAGATTTTACAATGTATTCATCTCAATACATATGGATTCGTTGGGGGCCATAAAAGATAGATATTGCCAAATTACCTGTGGGGCCGTATTAAACCGGAACACGGGCCGCAATTGGCCCGCGGGCCGGACTTTGGACATGCCTGATCTAGAGCACTGGGAGACTTCTCTCCCAGTGCTCCTGCCATGGCCACACTTTTAATTAAAAGCGCTGCCATGGCTGTGCTTTAATTTTTAGAAGTGATGACAAAGCCTTAGTTAAATATTAGACTGAAGACTCAAGGGGTGAAATGACATAAAGGGGCGAGAAAATCATATGATTGTGTTAGAGCAATAGATTATGGAATGTTCTTGTAAAATGAGAATACCATTCTAAAAATTCATTTTAAATCTTTTTAGAAAGCAGTACAATAAATATCAAATGGATGAAATAAGGAAGCAAAATTTTGTGTTGATGGTTACCCTTTATCTTGAACCACCTAGAAGTTTTTCAGGACGTGCTCTGGGAGACTTAACTAATATTCAGTATATGATGATATAACGAAAGTGTAGAGAAGCATCATGGCACATGAGGAGAAAGAAAGTGTAATCAATCTACATTCTCCTGGCAGTGAAAATTATTTTCAACATTAGATTTAAGTGTCACTCAAAGTATGTTATGGGAACCAAGACTAGTATGAGCAGTGACCAGAATATAGGTAAATGGTGTTAAAAGGACAGAAAATAGAAGAAAGGAAACAAGTAATGTCAAATTCTGCACATGGATATGCACACCCAGTTCCTACTGAAATCAACAGGAATTGTTCATTCACTCCTGAATGCTAAAATGTATCCACATGTCCATTGCCTACTTGATTTTCTATCCTTCTAACCAGAGTCATCTATGTGGATTGCAAAGTTATGTGTGCACGTGTATCTGAGAGTAAAATATGTCAGTTATATCCAGTACTAGCATGGACATCAGTCTTTGGGTCTATATGCAGAACAAGATAAAGAAATACTTTAAGTGTATACAGTACCTTTCACTGAAGGATTTCAAAGTACTTTACAGCTACTAAAGCAGGGGTGGGCAATAATTTTTTGCCAGGGGGCCACTTCAGAAATTTTTGAAGTGGCCCTGGACTGCTCCGGAAGGGATTGGGCCTCAAGTGGAAGGGGTGGGGTCAAGATGCTTTCCCACCCACAGACCATGATTGGTCTGGGGGTTAGAGAACACATGAAATCTTTGCCCCCGCCCCCCCCCCCCCAAGATTCTCCCTAGGCTCCTGGCGATGGGAGGAGACTTTGTGTGCTCCTCCTTCTGTCCCCAGGCCAATCAGGGCTTGGAAGCATGGCAGCGCACAATGTCTCCTCCCACCCTTCCAAGAGCACATGGCGCTTCTAAGCACCACGTGCTCCTGGCAAGGGGGAGGAAACTTCATGCGTTTCCCCCACGCCCCGGGCCCTAATTGGCCTGGGGGTGGAGGAACGGCTGGATCAACCTGCTTGGTGGGCCAGATCCGGCCCGTGGAGGCCCTTTTGCCCACTCCTGTGCTAAATCTTATGACACCTCTGTGAGGTGAAAGTGCGTTAAGTTTTACAGATGGGCAAACTGAAGCAGAGAAAGGTTTAACAATTTGCCCAAAGAAGAGAAGCTGAGGTCTTCATTATTTAAATGAATACTTGGATGGCAAAGACATATGCAGTTTTGTAATTTCATCAGTTATGGTTTAAAATAACCAGCTGATTTTAGTTTTTCATGTATGTCTTTAGTTTTAGTTTGTATGTCTATAATTCTACTTCTATAAATTCTAGTGGGGAGAATTAATGCCAGCTTTGCTAAAGCACATAAGACCAGTATTCAGGATGTATTTTGAAATGTTGCATCAGGAAGGTATTTGCCAACAGTATGTGGTTTCTTGTTCTTTAGTTTGAGAAGGGCAACATTGTCCCTTAAGGGCTGCAGATCATCCCATAGTTTAAGGATCTCTGTGAACAAGCAGACCTATGGAAATCATTTCAAACCTTCTGTGGCAGTCTCTGAAATCTGGGTTTTAAAGACTATTCTAATTATTTTGATAGGATTTGTAGGATACCCATTACTGTGGACAGACCAGTTGGGGATAGAAAAATTTGGAGACCAAGATTTGACCAACAAATAGTCAGTGTTCAAATGAAATACAACTATCCATTTGGTTTTGGTTCAAGGGGTGTCCAACTACATAGAGGTGGTAAGCACATCCTTCTGCTGAATAGATTATATAAAAATATCATCCTGAGACACAAACATTGCAAAACACACATTTCTATAGCCAAAGCATGCATGGCTTTCCACAAAAATAGGCTTTTCATCTGATCCCATTGATCCCAATATGATTTGGGGCATTTAGTTAAATAGGGCCAGGATTTCAACTTAGGAAATAGGCTAAGTCTACACTTAAAACATTAAAGCACTGCCATGGAAGCACTTTAAAGTGAAAGTATGGTCAGTGCACCAGTGCTGGGAGAGAACTCCGTCAGTGCTCTCTGTAAACACAGGAGGCTGGGAACCTTCTTACATTGGTGTTTTACAGTGCTGCAACTTGCAGTGCTTGGGTGTTTCCCCAACTTCTGAGCAAGAAAGTTCCATCTGAGTAACTTGCCAGGGTAGACAAGCCCACAAATCCCCATTTGACACACAGAAACATTTGGAGAAGAGACATTTCTGTCAGAAATCTCATGGAGAATTTTGCTCCAACTATTGCAATATGTACACTGACATTTATTAGTAAACATCTACACTAACTCTTTATAAATGTAGAGCAGTATCTGGGAGGTTGTTCGATAATAAGGTGATGATGGTTATATAGAGAGCATTTGATGGGTATGTCCAACATGCCTGAGATGCTTCCTATACATAAGGACATGCAACATATTTATCATATAGCCTAGGGTTGGCCAACCAATTAGAAACGAAGAGCCAAAATAGCGGTGGATAGAGTGCAAAGAGCCATGTATTATGTATTTATTTTTACATATCTATATATATAGAGAGAGAGAGACAGAGTACACAAAATGTAGTGATGAAAATAACATTACAGAACATTTCAGACAAAACCTAATTACGTCTAATTATTTCAGCCTGGCAAACAATAGCCTTTGAATTTTCTTTAAAGAAACAGTGTAAACCGGGTACATGCTGATTCTTTTTTGGCCCTGGAATTTAAATAAGACATCTGTGTTGGCTGCCTTATTCTGCATCCATGAAGACTTTGAGTTTAAGGTGCTTCAGCCTCCCCACCTCTCTAACCCAATCTGCCTCCTCTCCCCCAGAGCCAGGCACCCTCAGCCCCCCTGCTCTAACCCAACCCTCTTCCCCCCGCAGAGCCAGGCATCCCCTCCCCCACTCTAACTAATGCCTGGGTCCTGGAGCTGCCGCCATGCGCTTCTTCCTCCAGGCACCGGTACGTGTGTTCAGAGTGACCAGCCATAAGCAGTCCGGGCGCATGGCTGAGAACCAGCAGGAGCCGCATTTCTTTAATCAAAGAGCCGCATGCAGCTCAAGAGCCGCGGGTTGGCCTCTCCTGATATAGCCCATATGTGAACATATTTACACAGCCATATTTGATCCTCTGTTATAGCCCCATACAAGCTATTAGCTTTCAGGAGGTTGCTTATGTTTAAATGAGAGCAGAATACGGCTCACTAGATTCAGTGAAAAGGGGTGTGTATTTAGATGTGACACTGAGAATGTACATTTCCTAGACCTGAAGAAGAGTTCTATGTAAGTTTGAAAACTTGTGTGTCTCGCCAGCAGAAGCTGGTCCAATAAAAGATATAACCTCACCCATCTTGTCTCTTTAGGAGAAATAGCTCAAGGAGGTATTTCAGTTTCCAGAAGGAGACAGGCAGAATGCCCTTTTATTTATTTTTATATATATAGAGAGAGAATTATGTTACTTTATGCTTTTAAAAGGGTTAATAGAAAGTTTCACTATTATTGTTGGAGTAGAAAGAGTTTCAACAGTAATTTTATCTAAAAAGTTTATCCAGAGTATATTTATTTAAAAAAGCAGACCCAAAACATTCAAAGGTGATTTATGTAGTAGAACATGGAATCTGTGTCAAGTAGTCAGATAGTTACATGGCTGGTTTCAATTGTTTTAAAATTACTTTTTTAAAATAAAGAGTATGATATTATAGTTACAATGCTATGTAACTGCAGAATTCAAAGAAGCACACATTTGAGTCATTCTATGCTATGTAGTCACCTTACAAGGTCATATGTTAAAAGATGCTCACTGTTTTTCTCATAATAAACAGTCCTTTATTGAAACCTTGCAGTAGATCTGCTGAGTACTTATCTATTACTTGCACATTTGGTTTGTTTACAGATAGTCCCAATCTATACAAATAATTAAAAGAAACAAAAAAGAGGAGCCACTCCGAGATCAGTTTCTTTATGAAGGACATTGTACTTTAAAAAAAAACTGCACTTTTGTGGATGAGTTGTGATTATGGGAACACCCAATAAATAATTTTTCTAAGACAAACAGAATTGAGGAAACCAAAATAGTATTGTGCAGAAATCAAATTGTTAAGAAATACAAGAAAACAAACCAAACGCCAGCCTTTGATGAATAAACTGTTTTCTGGTTGGCTGAAGTAGCCTGTGTTTGTTGAATCAGCTAATCATAATGCACATTGTTACAGTGAGCAACTGTCACTGATACAAAAATAAACATCGTGCTTTGGCCTCTCTATTTATTTATGATAAATGTCTCCACAATTAAAAAACAGGAGACCATAATCAAATAGCAATGCTGTTCTACTCCACTGATTGATTTCTCTCTTAAATATAGCAGTATTAATGCCTTCTTCCAGTGATGTCTGTTAAAACCAGGATGTCATTGCATTTTCTCAAAGAGCTTATCTACGCTGCAGAGAAGATCGACCCTCCAGAGGTCGATCTTCTAGCATTCGGTTCAGTGGGTCTAGTGAAGACCTGCTAATTCAAACTGACAGGATGCTCCCATTGGCACTGGTAGCCCTGCTCCTCACAAAGAGTAATGGAAGCCAGTGGAAGCGTTTGCTCACAATGACCTCCCACTGTGTGGATGGCGCAAAAATTTGATTTAAGATATGTTGACTCCAGCTACGTAATTAACGTAGCTGGAGTTGTGTATCTTAAATCGACTTTCCCCTTTAGTGTAGACCAGGCCAAACTGGTCTTGCTTGCACTACTCATGCAATGACACTCTAATTGTAAAAGTGGTTGATATTTTAACTTTCTTTGCAGTTTTCATGGTGTCATTCAGCAGTAGATTCATCTAAGCAAACTACTTGAATTTTGAAGGAATGTTGGTAATAGATTTGAATTACTACAGAAGACCACTGAAATATTGGCATAGCTGTACCTCTAGTTTGTGTCAAAGCATTATTGACCCATTTGTTTGGGCTTATCCTGGAGATACTTACTCCATGGAAATATCTTTTTATTCATGTGAGCAGTCCCTTTTACTTCTCTGTGTTAATGGCTATGTCTAAGCTACCAGGTTATTTTGAAATGAAATAACTCCCGAAATAACTGTTTTGAAATAAGCTTATTCCTCTTCACAAGCAGGAGTTATTATTTCAGAATAACATGCTTGGCAGTGTGGATGCTCACCTTGTTATTTCTAAATAACTCCCCAGTGTAGACATGCCCAGTGATAATACTCACATGCGTAGTTATTTATATGTATTATACAGGATCAAGTTCTTAAGAAAAATCTAAAATCCCCCAGCATTTCAAATATAAGTGTTGGATCTAGTCTTGGCTAACAGAATACCATAAATCTACTTCAGATAAACAATGTCCATGAAGAAATACAACATTCCCTAAATTATCTGGAAGTTTAGCTGGGGGATGAAAGCATAGCAGAAAACAAGTGAAATAATGCTATCTGTGTTAGCTAAATATTTTCACTTATTAATTCAGGTATGGAGAAAATGCATTTCTTTTAAGATGCCTCAAAAAGAAGCCATTTCAGAATTAGGCAAGCGTTTATCAGGCGGATTCATTGGCAGTGTCATTAATCAAAATAAGTGGCTTTCTTATGAAAATGTGATTTGTGTTGACCTATTATCTCAAAATGGACCTATTAACTGAATGTTCTCTTTCCAAAGTTTCTGAGGAAATCCCTAAATCAGTCACTAACTCTTAGCAGTAGACATAATTTTTCATTATCGAACACAGGTTTTCTGTATCACAGATAATTTATTAATTCAATCCCAAATATTTCATAAATACAAATAAGCTAAAAGATCAATTTCCACTGAAATCAATGAGGGACCAGTAGTGCCATGAATCTGAGGGCTACACTGAGACTCCAGTTAAAAAAACAGAAAAGAAAAAAAGAAAAGTAGGCTGTGCCCATGAAAGTTCATGATAGCATCTACATTTTGTTAGTTTATAAAGTGCTACCAGACCATTTGTTGTTTTTTAAGTTTATCCTGTACAGACTAACCCGGCTACCCCCTGAAACTTCAGAAAAGAGAAGATCAGCTTACAATGATCCAATAGCTGTAATAATAGCCACAATAGAATAGGTTAACCCTTTAAATGGTCACATTAAACAAACCTCAAAATTCATGAGATTTTAAACTAGAAATGATATATGATTGTGATAGGCAATAACAAATACCCAATAAGCTATGGTTTAACTCTGTGACATGGCATAGTTCCTAACCATTTTCTGAGGTCTCACTTGCACCCTAGCTTGGATGATTTTTTTGTTCATTACATTTGTTTTGCTGATGGCAACTCATGTTGATATATCATTACAAACATTTGCTGATTCCAAAAACCATAGTTTACTACTGCCATGTAACCCTGCCAGCATATAATAAAAAAAATTGTGATATATGTTTGAAATATGAAATCTTGCTTATTTGATATTTCAGATACATAGCATAATATAGTCAAATGTTTTATTTACATAGTATCTTTTTAAATTTCAAATCACTGTACAAGAAATAAATGTTCCATACCTCATAAATGTAGCTACTTCTGCAGAAGGTGACAACCTGCCAGCCCACAGAACACTGCACAACGTTGGAAGAAGGGAAATATTGGCCAAGGGGACTAGACCAAGTTTTTCTTACAAAAAGTGTTATGGGATCATTCCTGTCTTCATGGGGCACTTTGGACTTAATATCTCATCTGAAAGATTCCACACAGTAAAGTGGATCAAATTCAACTGATCTGCTGAAAAAGAATGTAGAACTAAGATGGCTCTATGTGATTTAATCTGCAATTCCTAGGAATCTGGATTATTTTCAGTGTGATTTATTTAAATCTCTAAATCTCCAAGATATAGTATGTGTTGTCACTCTTGGGTAGGAGAACACTAAGTGTGCATCTACACAGCACCCTAAACTCAAAATAAGATACACAATTTGTGCTACCAAATTGTGTATCTTATTTCGATTCTATATCGAAATAGCATATTTTGAAATGTGGCTCGTTTACACAGTGCCAAATTTCAAAATAATGCACTATTTTGAGACATCCCTTATCCCTTGTGGAACAAGGGCTACAGGGATGCCGAAATAGCACATCCGCTATTTTGAAAAAAATTTTGAAATAGCACACGGCTTGTTAAGACGCGGGGTAAACCTGAAATAGCCGTGCAGTGTAGACATACCCTAAGAGGCTCTGGTTCAGAGGTGTGGTGATCCCACAGTAGAGCCATCACAATGTGATACTAATATCAGTATACTGGTTGTTGAGAGTTGTAGTGAGATATAGTCCTTAAATGTTCTTGAGTCCTTTCAGTTTAGTTTCAGATCTGGTATCTTGGTCTCATAGGTTGATGATCTTTTAGTGATGGACAGTGATCAAGTATCCATTCTGGTTCAATTAGTTTTTTCAGTCAGCCTTTGAAACCATTTTCTCTGAAGTGTGTTTGACACCTCTGCAGACATGGAGGGAGGGGATATTATCACGTAAATCTCAAAAAGTGCTTTTGGGTAATGATTCAGATACCCTAAGGAAGTTAAGGTAAAACCCATGGCTGGGCTGGCCAATCAGCTTTGGTTCCCGGGACTCAGGTTGCAGTGCTATTATTGCTTTTTTGCCTTTTGACTCAGGCAGGAACCCAGCTTTTAGCATCCTGCTGGGTATGAGAGTATCATAGCCTGGGTTCTTCCAGCCAACTCTAGAAATCAGTGAAATGGTCCTGCAACCAAGTCCCACATGCCTTAGTCATCTGACACAGCCAAGCCAGAGATGTTAATATTTTGCAGAATTTAGCATGGGAAAATATTTGATAATGCAATTTATATTTTGAGGCCAAAATTAGAAAAAAAGTACAAACATGAATCTTTCATAGTATAGATGTGTATGCATAGATCATTTTTCATGATGATATTTTTGACAAGTATTCACTCTTAGGAAGCAAACAAAACACAGCAGAGCAAACAAAATGAAAACAACATATCTTGAGGTGTCCTTTGTTTATTCTGTTTTCAAGCTATGCACAATTTTCTAACCAAATAAGAGCAGTTGGAATTCAAACACTGATCATCTCTCCTCACTTCTGAATATTTAGCTCTCTTAATGCCCTAGTGTAGACCAGGGCTATTTTGAAGCAACTCCCCTTATTTTGAAATAACAAGCAGAGCATCCACGCTACCAAGTCATTATTTTGAAATAATAGGCTGGTTATTTCAAAACAATAACTTCTGCTTTCCATGAGGAACAATGCTTATTTCAAAATAGTTATTTTGAAATAGCGGTAATGTGGACACTCCACTGCTGCTATTTCGAAATAACTACTCCCCATAGTCATTCAGAGTAATTACTCCCCACTGCTTCCTGGGGATCTGAATCAAGGTAACACATCCACATTAAGGGAGCCTGCTTCGGACTAATTTTGAGGCTTCCCTGTAGTGTGGACACGCTATTTAGAAATAGTTATTTCAGGAGTTAATATTTCAAAATAATAAGTTATTTTTAAATAATTTCCTAATGTAGACATGCCCTTAGAGGAGTTTAGCTTGTCATAGGGTGCGTCTACACAACAGGGCTTAGCTCAATTTGCATAGCTTATTTCAAGGTATGTCAATTGCGTAGCTTATTTCAAAATAGTTTATTTAAAAATTGGGAGCATCTACACAGCATTTATTTTGAAATAGAGTGCTCTTCCTCTGACTTCCCTTACTCCTCATACAATGAAGGTTACTGGAGTCGGAGTAAGAAGTCCTCCAGCTTGACAGTATTTCTACACTATTTCAAAATAACTGCCTGCTATGTAGACGCAGACTAAGTTATTTTGAAATAATGCTAGCCCGTAGAGTCTTCATCTGGCTGTCTTCAAATTTACACAATGAATAGTTTTCCTTTTTTTTTCTTCTTCACTTTTGATATCGAATAGAATGATATCTCCCAAAATACTCTTGGATTTTGTGACTATTATACTATCTTTTACTAATAAAGACTAATGTTTCTTAGACATAACTAATGAATTTGTTTTAGAATGTAGTGAACTATTTCTTGACCAAAACAAAATTTGATGGCTTGTATTCAAAATGATGGATACAAGTCTTTCATTATGGGCTAGTGCCTAATATGTGTTTTAGATTTTAGGTTTTCTAATTAACTCAGATGGCTATGACAGAAATCCTCTTCAAAGAACTCTCCAAGCTCCTCCACACCATCAGAAGCAAACTCCCCACAGATCAGGACACAACAGCTGAAAGAGGCACCAGACCCTGCCAGAATAATAGATGCAAAATCTACTGCTATTCTAATCAACATCCTCCCCTCCCTCCATATCACAACTTTCAAGATCACTGGGTTATACCATGAGCAGCAGGTGACCCCCACTTAGGAGAGGCAAGTCCGCAGGCCCACCCCTTCTGCCCAAGGCCCTCACCCTGCATGTTGGAGCCCCGAACCTCTCACCTCCGGGGGAAAAAAAAAACCTGACCAAAGGAGTCGTGGCCGGCCTCAGCAGCACTCAGCTGTGTCTTCTTAATCCACTGGCTGCTGGCTCTCCACATTGCTCCTGACATTCGCATCTTCAGGAGGGATATGGTGAGCAGCAGGAACCTTCAGTGGTGGGGGAAAGAGTGAAGGAGGCAGTGGAGAAATGTGGTGGGGGGCACCACAGCTCAGTTGTCAAGAAGCAGGTTGGAAACAGCACAGGACAGGCAATGCCTTCCATGGCCTATTATACCTGTCGTCCCTGGGTCCTACACATGCCTATCACATCCACTGCTCCAATAAAAATGACATGGGTAAACCACACAATCATTGAGCTGTTCAGTGAACTCACACAGGAAATGATAAAAGACAAAAACACCACAGCACCTATGGATCACTCCTTTTCACAAAGTGATCACAAAGTGATGTGACCTATCAGTCCTCATCCTTAAAGGAAACGCTTTCCATAACACTTTCAAAAGACAAGTCTGGGAGCTAAAATTGATAACATTGCTTTGCATTAAAAATCATGGTCTTAATAAAGACACTGGACTTAGGGTTTATTGCAACAATATTTAACATAGACCTCCTTTTTGTCCTATGACTACAGGGGTGTTAGTGGGCCACTTCACCTTAAATGGTCTCTTAAAATTGACAGGTAACTACTTTTGCTGTAGTACATACCTTGGATTCTGTTATTTCCACGCCAATTCATCTGATGAAGTGGGTTTTACCCACAAAAACTCATGATCCTATGTGTTAGTCTTTAAGGTGTCACAAGACTGTTTGTTTGTAAAGTTACAGACTAACATGTCTACCCCATGAGACTTTTAAAAATATGTTGTCATTATTTATGCTAAAAATTTATCTATTTGATCTTGTACTTAGCTGTGACACTCTGAATACATTTCCTATATGTGAGGAAGAGTTCTGTGTAGCTCAAAAGCTTGTCTCTCTCACCATCAGAATTTGATCCAATAAAAGACATTGTCAGCCACCTCGTTCTCTGCTCTGGTCCCCGCTCTGAAGCAGTCAGTTAAGCAATGCAAAGGAGTAATAGTATATCACAAAATACTGCTAATTACTTAGTGAGAATTTTGGTTAAATAAGGACTGTAGTATTGAATTTCAAATATTTTGAAAAACATGTCTGAAAAATTATAGACAGTAGGAATCAGTAGGCTCTCCCTCACATGTCTGTGTGTTTGCACACGTGTGAATAACGCAAACCCATAAAAGTAAAGCCCTAATCTTTCACAAATAGTAAATAACCATTGATCTTTCAATATAAAATGAAAGAAAATTTCCATTATGTATTTTAATGCACATTTTTGTGGAAATACTTGGTTGTAACAATTTAACTGCATTGTGCTTATTTGAAATTCCATATTTAGCTCAGACATGGAAAACCCAAAGTGAATAAGAACAAAATCCTGGGGGTTTGTAGGAATATGCACCTTTTGAGGTGTTAAATTAGCAAAACAGAAACTTAACATGGATTCTCTCATTCTCATTTTCAATGTAAAATATCTTATCTATGTCCGGTATTTCTAATGTGCTCATCCTTGTAATAAGTTTGAGCTGCAAAGTCTCTAACTGCATTGGACTCCTTGGGCATAGCCATATCTTCCTCTGTCTGTGTGATGATGAGGACTCTCTCATGGTTCAATGACTCAGAATGGAGTGGTGTGCATGTTTGTTTGTGTGAAAGAAAGATGAGCTTGTTCAATCGTGATATTTGATGAGAACAATAGAGATACAACTTTTTACTCCATTGAAGTACACTGGCTAGAAAGGAGGGTTCATTTTGAGGGATGGCAAGCTATTGCTAAAAACCAGAGTTGGTTTGCATGAATTGTGGGATAGAGCCAGAGGTGACTTTAATTTGCATAAGGAGGTGGGTGGGTTAGCATCCATACATCCCTTTCAAATGGTGGAGATCTGAGGTTTTAAAGCAGTTGTGTCTATGTGCAGGGTGAGAGGTATATTCTTGGCACAGGAGGAGGTGGCGGAAGTTATGTATTATGTTCCTGATGGGCCTCCAGTGACAGACAAGGTGACCAGATATCCCAATACCAGGGGCTTTGTCTTATATAGGAAATAATAGCTCCCCCCACAAAAGTGCCCAGATTTTTCACACTTGCTAGCTAGTCACCCTAAGAGGAGCAGGAGGAGGGAGGGTGTGTGGGGCTGACTGTGCTGCTGCCTCATATGAGACAGGATTTCAGCCTTGCAGCTGCTGCATTCAGCTCAGAGCAGCCAGCACAGGGGGCACGGGGGCCACCCAGAGCGACAGGCACTCGCACCAGCCCGGGGCCTGGAGGGGTCCTCGGAACGCACCCCTCCTTGGGCCTCCTCGGCCTCCGTCCCAGGTGAAGCGCGTATCCCTCCGCCACTGCCTCCCCCACCCCCCATTGCTGGGCTGGGCTGGGCTCAGCGGCAGCCCCACAGTCCCCGGATGGAAAGTGTTATGGCCGCCAATTGTGACTCGGCGGGCTATGGAGACGGGCAAGGTAAGTGGGCGCTGGGCACGGTCCCCAACGGGCGGACGCGTTCTCGTGCGGTCCCGAGGGAGCGGGCTGCGGCCCCGCGCACGGGAAGACGCTGCGGGGAGTCGGGGCGACTCCCTGGCGGGGCAGGAAACCGTCCTGCTGTTGGGTTGAGTCTTAAATAGTCCCGTGCGCCTCCCGCCATGAAAGTTTTTGGGGCGGCCCCGGGCCCCGGGTGGGCGGCGGGAGGCGAGGGGGGAGCAAGTGGGAGGTGTCTGAGCCCCCTTCCGCGGGCCACAAGAGTCTCGCGTCTCCGCCTGGCGGGGCTCCAGCAGTCGGTGCCCGTGTATCCTTCCGCCTGGTCGAGGAGGCCAGTAGAGTCCCTGCGTGGCAGCTCTGCCATCCCCGCGGGTAGCAGGAAAAGTTCAGGGCTCTAGGGAACCCCCCTCCCCGGGGCCCTGAAGGGGGCAGCCAGGTGTGGGGGCTGCCCAGTTTTTCCTGGCCTGATGGGGAGCAGGCTAGGGAGGGCTGACTATGGCAGGGGGAGCCAGTCACTGCTCATCAGGTGCCCTGTGTCTTACCAGAGTCCTCACCCCCAGAGTTGCCTGAAAAGCTTGAGTTAGTCTACACAAGTCTCATCAGTGCCCACAAAAAGGGAGGGTCTCCCCAGTCCCACTTCTGCCTAGAGAGTCTTGTCCTATGCCCAGTCATAGTTTAAAACAGTACACTTCAGTGGTATTGATAAAGCATAGGTAACACTATAGCTCCACATTCCACCTTGGGCTTTGTATTTCAGCCCAGTTTGTCCACCACACAAGGGCAATTTCCCCCGGAAAAGCTTGTGCTCTAGACAGCCATTCACAATAGGTTTATATCTTGCCATGAGTAGAGTGGTCAGTTGGTAGCCTTTAGAAAGAGCAACTTAATTGTGGTGCTTAGAGTGTCTAAAATGTGTACACTGGACAGAGATAGTGTTTTTAATTAAGCTTTTTTATAGACTATTCCAAATGTAGCCCAAGAAAGTTATTGCAGGTATGATTGGTGATTGCATAGCACTAGATTTCTAGCATAGATTAATTGCATATGGAAACCTCTTTTTTTTTTCCAGTGGATGTCCATCTTAAGTCTCAGATTTTTGTTCCAGTTGAACAAATTTTACTTTGTTTTCCAAAATAAAGACATGAGAGCTCAAATACTTTAAGAGCAGAACCTGTATCTGTAAGCCCTTGGATGTGTGCATATTCATGTCGAAGTCAAAAGTCTGCTTAAATGAGTGGAAGTTTGAGGATTTCACCAAAAATTTGAGTTATTTTTTAAACTGGAAAATTAAAGGCAGTGGAAAGAAATGTTATGCAGAACTTTTAAGATATTTATTGGCTAGAACCTTCTAATATTTTTAATTTAATGCTTTCCCTTACTATTTGATGAAAATGTACAAAATATATAATAGTTGAAATGGAATTAAATTTGTGTACAAAGGAATAATGTTTTGTTTAAAAAATAAAAATACATAATTATCCTCTCATTAAACTTGGTCATTTCTTCTTTTACTCAGTTTCTTACATTTGTTTTTACTTACATTGTATTTTAACAACTTATTGGCAAACTGAAAGATTGGGGCCTAGAAAACAAGACGGGGGCCTAGAAAAATCTAGAGACCAATTACTCACCTGACTAAACTTAAGCACATATGTGTTTCATGATTGGGTCCCTTACTCATGAATATCAAATATAAAACATGTAAATCCAATTTCATTTTCAAATGGTGGTGAGTAAACCAGTTCCCTTTCCTTGAGTACATTTTTGCTTTTATTGCCAACTATGTTAATTCTACTCATAGATTTATGCCATATTCACAAATTATTCTTCTTGACAACCATATTTGTCATTAAGAGTTTGTCCAAATGAAGGATCAGCTAAAACACAGACAAAATGCCAGATTGTGAAGAATCTGTGCTTGTTCCCTTTTCTTCAGAAATTCTGAAATTTACAGTTTTTAAAATCTCTTTCCTTTTATTTTCAGATCTTTCTCTTAAGTATTTCTCCTAACTGTGGCCTTGTCTGATCGTTGTCTTTTTATGCCTTTCATCCTGTGGAAGAAAAATGTTGAAAAGGCAAATGAAGAATTGAAGTAAAATCTTTCCTTACTGAGTAAGTTCAATGTAAAAATTTCACTGGGCTTCTATTTTGTAAGTTTGCTAGTTAAGAATTTTGTTTATTGCATGGGGAACTTACACCTAGAAAAAGGTTCCTATTATACAATGAGGCAGTTTTATATTAGCATATGAATATTAACTTGTAACGTGTGGTTAATTAGTTTAAGTAGAATTTAACTTGGTTGGATATATCTGGCAAACACTTTACCGAGGATATCTGAGTTTTTTTCCAGTTAGTGAAAGACTGTCCAACTCAGGGCACATTGGCTGCACAGTAGGAACATAAAGTTCACCTTGGCATAAACCCCCACAGCAGATTGCCTTCTTTTTTAATGCAGAGGTGCAGTCTGTGGTTATTAATAGTCTCAGTATTCACAATAATATTTCATCCTGGGCTGAGTAGCTAGCTACTAGCATTAGGATGGAGTATTGCATGCTGGGACATAAAATTGAATGGGTTGCATCTTGTGTACTAATATCCAGTTACAGTGAGGAATTCTAAGACATCATCATCCATGCTTTATTTGGGAGCTAGATTACTTTCTGTACTTATATATCACCAGTGGATTATAGTGTTGACAAGAGAAACATTAGTATATTTTTCTTTTAGTAACAAAGAACTGTCATTTATATGCAGTGGCTCTGAGATGACACAAAATAGAGCAGTCCATCTGATATTAATCTCACGCTTGTGAGTATAAACAGGAAATGTACAGTAGCTTATCTAAAGACAAAATTCCTCTTTTCTGTATGCCAAGGCTTTCATCTTAATTACCAAAGACTCTTAAATAGGGTGTGTTTGGGTTTTTTATTTGTTTTGAGAATCCTAAATGTGTTGTTTGAAACTGTGATTCACTTAACTGAGCAATGCTTAGTTGAATTTTAATTCATTCTAAAATATTATTAATATTATAATATAATAGTAACATATTACTATTGAAAACCTGCATACAATATTGGAAATGTTTTGCTTTTTATCACTTGAAAGGCTTGTTTAGGGATCCTAATAACTTTTTAAAAGTGCAATAAAATTTGCAATGTTTTTTGCCTTTTTGCTCCTCATGTGTAAATAGAGCCTTGGATTTTTTTCAACTTCTTTCTTTCTGCTTGATTTTAACGTGTGTAATATTGGATCATCTTTTGCTAGAGGACTATGATAAAATATTTTCTATGACAATCCATTGCATTTAATACAATGTTGCCATCTGGGAATCTTGTTTTCACACATGGACCTGAGCTTCCAGACTTCATGTGAATGAAGCCTATTGTGCTGCCTTTTATTAGTATAGATTTGTTGTCCATGTCATTTGTCAAATAAACTTACATCTGGCTATTTCCCAAGATAAAGTGATATTGGTTTCTGTTACACAATATTTAGGCACTAGTATAAATAGTAAAAACAAAATTTCATATTTTTATTAATGAAGTCAAATTTCATTGCAATGTTCAGGAATTCATTCACAAGACATTAGATGCCATTTCATTTCAATAAAGTTATTTATTTTTATATAGATGGATCCAGGATTTATCTATTCCTGAATAAGTCATAAAATCTGACTTAATAAAAAGAGGCACTCAGAAGTTCTGATGGTTACACAATATTAACATATGTTTACAAAAAGCTGTGTTGTGAGGAAAATAAAAAGCATGTAGCTATGAACATAGTTTAAAAATATATTGAAAATGCTGGCTCATAAACTGCACTTTAAATAATTTGGTAAGGAGAAACGTTCTTGGTGAGCTTTGCGCTTGTGTGGCCATTCAGAAGAGATTCATATGCCACCCATCTGATTAGCAGAGTTCCCTCAGCTAGTTTTTTGATTCTACTGGTGGTACACATTTGCATATGTTTCATTGCACATTAAACATTTATTTTGCACATGGATGTCTGCACATGGATGGAAAAGATTAGAGGGAACATTGGCACGGAATATGTTACAATCGAATGGGGTTTAAAATGTAACATTTACTGTGTTTTTAATTTCAGGAAAATTAAAATGGAGATAGTCTTGGAACTCTGAAGATATTTCTGCATAATAGGCTTGTCTGTTGTACAAATTACAAAAACTCAGAAGATCTTCCTAAAACAAAACAAGAATATTATAAAACCATGCCCTCTGAACAAGAACAACTTTTCTGTGATAAAAAGCCAACTACTTTATTAAAAGATAATGCTGCAAAGAAACTCTGTGTTTGTATTCCAGATAATGCTGTGGAAAAAACATTGATGAATGATGCAAGAAGTGTAATGCCTCCACCAGCAATTTTAGATGTCAGTTTTTCTTATGGACTGAAAAATGTGAAAATTGATTTGCCCATAGTGAACATTCCAAATGAAGTGGTATTGAAACATGAAATTGATAGATTCAGAAAATTATTTCAATGTAAACATCATACTGCAAGAAAATCTTTAAGTCAAGAGAAAATAAATGGAAGTCATCTAAATTGTTCAGAAAGCTACAATTTGCAAAGTAAACCAGAAGTGCAGTTTGAAGAAGAGGGTTTGAAAACTACAGCAAAGATACTGAATTTCACTTGTACAAAATGTAGAGACAAAATCAGATATAGTCCAAATGATCTGCAGAAACACTTTCAACTGTTACACTATGGAGAGTTGCCTTCATATCCTTGTGAAATGTGCAGTTTTTCAGCCAATGACTTCCAGTCGTTTAAACAACATCGCCGCATCCATCGCAGCACTTTAGTAAAATGTGAAATTTGTAATGATGAGCATACATACACTCTGTTGGACTTGACCAAACACTTTACATCAAAACATTGTATAAATGGTCATTTTCGATGTGAAAATTGTGAGTTTTCTACCCAAGATGTGGGCACATTTGTTCAGCACATTCATAGACATAATGAAATCCAATATAAATGTGGTAAATGCCATCATGTCAGCTTTACAAAAGGGGAATTTCAGGAGCATCTTCTTGTTCACACTGGTTCATTTCCTTTCAGTTGTCAGTATTGCAACTATAGCACACCACGGAAGGATTACCTTTTAAAGCATGTAATAGCTTTGCATAGAGATCACTTATATGCAAAAGATAAACTGGATAAGGATACATGTGAAAAAAGAATAGTAAAGACTCCAGCAGGGCTCAAGCTTATTTTGAGAAGGTACAAAACAGGAACATCAAGGAAAGCACTTTGGAGACGGAAAAAAAATAATAGTGGAAATGACAAAACTGAAGAGCAAAATGCGCAAGTGCTTAGAAATTTGAATACAATTCAACCCAAATCTGAAGAGCTAAACCAGCCTGTAAATGAACTGCATATGCATGATGAAAAAGATCAAATTATACTGAATGAAAAGCATAATCTACACAGTGTAAAATTATCGCCTACCATCATGCAATACAGTAAAGCAGAAGATGGATCAAGTTATGGTTTGGGGTTATTGAAAAATGCTGTTCATGGGCCTACAGTTCTGATGGTGAAAAATAATAAAATATCTGTTCCAGCAAACTATAGTGCTAAGTTTATGGGATTTAAGATGGTGGATGGAAAGCAGCATATTGTAATAAAATTGTTGCCTACAAATAGACAGAACTTGTGTTTATCAGGGCAAAAATCTGATGGTGTTAAAGATGCCTCAGCTGATTCTTTGCTAGAAACTGCTGATACCTTTGGCTTGTCTTCAGGTGCTACATCACAAGCAGTTAACCAGCAAACTCTGAAGAATAATTCTGTTCACCCACTAACTTCCACTTCATTTTCATTTTCTACTCTTTGTTCAGAAAAAGCAAAAGCAGAAAAACAAAATAGCGCTTCATCACATGGTAAGAATATTTCTCAGACTGTTGAATATCCTACTGTAGTTGTAGGAAAGAATGCAACTCATTTGTCAGTGAAGCCAGGATCAACTTTACCTCCATGTGACTTAGTGACAAAGATTGGAACAAGGGGTAATGTTCTTTCATGGGAAAGTTGTTTTGCTCACAATCATCCTCAGGTATTATCTCCCACAGTTACAAATACACTTCATTATGACCCAATGAAAATGCCCTTCCCTACTGACCTTAAAATACAAAACGGTGGAGTGAGCATTAATAATGGACCTAATCATCTCTACTATCCAGCCGATTCATCTAACCAGGGACTACTGCCTTTTCATAATTACTCTAAAATAGACTCAGTTAATCCATGTAGCATTTGGATGCCCACAGATGACAAACCTAAAGGCTTTATGTCCAGCAAAATGTTTCCCCTTCAAAACAGCTTACGAAGTGACTCTACAGCCTCATTTTCACAGTCAATGAGAGGCTTAACTCCTGAAAAATGTACATCATCTCAGTTAAATATTAATACAGTTTGTGGTCATATAAACACTAAGAATAATTTTGTGTCTTCAAGAAACCAATCCAAATGTGTTATTGACAGACAGTGTTTTATGGAAAAATGGCACGGTGGTAGCAAACAGTATTTGGACACTAATATGAACCAAGTGTTTGAAAATGTAGCTGAGAAATCTAAAACAGAAAATGTTTCAGAATGTGCTAATTCATCCCTTATGCCTAAAATTACATCAGTTTTCTCATTAAATAGTAAACAGGCATCCAATTATTTGTCACCTGAAGTAAACCAATTACTTCAAGATGTGCTAAAAGTAAAGTCAACTACTCAGCAAGAATCTCACAGTAAGTTGAATACATGCATAAAACTTCATTGTGATCAGTCACTTTCATGTCATCAGACAGACAGTAAAACTTTTACACACTTGAAAGACTCAACTGCATGTAATTTAGCTAGTTCTGCTAATGTAGGTGTTCATATGTCGAAGAGAGCGTTGAATGTGAAATGTAGCACCTCAAATGAAGGTATATGTTTTGGGAAAGAAAAACAGGCACCAGTGACATCACTTGATGCAGAAGAAATGGATAAGTTGTCTAGAACTGTGGGTGTTGGTACATTGCTTAAAACTCATACAGATGCAATCATAACACAGCAGTTGGTAAAAGATCGGATACGATCTACAACCCAGAATCCTAGTAGTCTCTTGCCAGTTTTTCCAGAACAGAAGAAAACACTTTTAGTTCAGTCACCTCCACCAGGATTTTTTGTACCTTTGCATCTTGCTAACCAGCCAAGCTTACAAGTTGTTTCAAGAAAACCTCTTCCATCAACAAGTTCATCAGATGTTCATTTGGCAAAAAGCATACCTGCATCTTTCCTTTTAAATAAAGGACCTGGAATGATACTGACATTTAGTAGTGGGACACTTGGCACCGTAGCAAATGTCACTGGTGGTAGTTCTCAGATTTTAGGGAGAGTTGTATCTAAAGAGTGTGGTAAAATGACATTACCGACTTCAAAGACAGAATTGAAAAATGACAGTGTTAGAAGTAATTCCCCAGGTGTGAGCACCACATCAGATACAGTACTAAGTGATTCATCAAATAGCATGCCATTCAAAGCACCTCTTATAATTACAAATTCCGCTGATTCTTCTATGAAAGGAATTCCTTCTGAAAAAATATTACCAGAACATCATGGCACGATGTTTGGTTCCTTGGAGTCAGTAAAACAAGAGATTCAACAGAAACAGCCTGTTTATGCGCTTTTGCCTGATGGACGGCAGGCAGTTTTTCTGAAATGTATGACACCAAACAAGCCTGTGGTACAGCAACATAATGCTCTTCAAGATAATGCTCATAATCAAAATTGTCAACCAAAGAAAATTGGAGCCATGCAACAAAAACTTTTGCTGAAAATTAAGACCTCTGCTTCAGATGCTACTCCTGATCTAGAACAATCAGTTAGCAACTCTGTGTCCTCACCACAATTGGATAGAATGCAATCCTTTCAAAGTCCTGCACAAGGACAGAAACAGACTGTTGTTACTTCTAGTGATGCCTTATTCTTACCAGGTAGATTGATGCCAGCAAATGCCTCTTTGGCAAACTCTAATTCAGCATGTTCTGAACTTCCTGTAGAACCTGTACATTCCACCAAGCCTACAGGGGCATGTTTGAAAAAGTTTTCAATTAATTCTACGCAAGCAGTAATTGCTGACAAAGTGGATAGTTACGATAGCCAAAAGTCCACATGGAACACCAGAAACAAAATTCCAAAAGTAAAATCTCGCTTAAAACAAACTGGTCACAAAAGTTCTGAAGCTGTGGTTTCACAAAGAAACAAGAATTCCAAACGAAAAATTAAGGATGATTTCCAAGAACCCCCTAGAAAGAAAATAATGTTGCACAGGAAGTGCAAGGAAAAGAATCAAACTGAAGTTGTTAGCAAATCAGGTGGCCCTTACAAACCAAGGGCGTCAAAAGAAACTGTGAGGAGTTTGAAACTACTTCCTTTTAATTCTAAACAACTTGTAAAATGTCCTCGAAGAAATCAGCCAGTTGTAGTATTGAACCATCCTGATGCAGATGTTCCAGAAGTTGTAAATGTAATGAAAACTATTGCTAAATTTAAAGGACATGTTCTTAAGGTCTCATTGTCAAAAAGAACTATTGATGCTCTTCTGGAACCAGCACACTGCAATACTTTGGACAGTGCTACTGAGGATCTCTCTCGAAGGAGGCCCAGGGTGATAAAACCTATTAGCCCTGTAAAAGAAAGATTTGTGTTAAAATTAACACTGAAAAAGACAAGCAAAAACAATTATCAGATTGTGAAAACTACCTCCGATAATACCCTGAAAGCTAACTTTAGCTGCTGGTTCTGTGGTAGGATATTTGACAATCAAGATAATTGGGTAGGGCATGGACAGAGACATCTAATGGAAGCTACTCGAGACTGGAATTCATTAATATAATCTTGATTGGTGAGGAAAGCAAAAATTAAATACCTTACAGTACTCTTTTTAAAAGGGCCACATTTAATTATGATACACAGATTATTTAGGTATGGGTATATAAATACAAAACGCAATTTAAAAATAATGCAAAATGATAAATTCAAATGTTGAGATAAAGCAAAGAACTTTGTGGGTTAGATATTGTATAACTGATTACAATTACAGTACCATAAAACTGCATATATTTTTTGTTACTACTATCATGTCCTATATTTTTATTATTCTACAGATTGAGTCTCCAAGGTGTCTGTTCTGTACATATTTAAGAAACCTAAACATGTAAATATTTTTGTACTGCTCAGTTACTTGCTATAAATTTTGCACAGAATTTTTTCCTTCAGTTCTGTGCATGCACTACTAAAAGTTTTTTCAACTACACACAGCTATTATCTATGGGTTTCTTGTTTTTAATTTGAATTGTTTTTGTTTTTTCAGGGATTGAACACTATTGTTAGCAAGTGCCTAAAAGATGTGAAACAGTTTACATTATGTCAACTGTATAACCATAGGTCCAACTAGGACCATATCCCCAATAGTTTTCATTGAAACAAGCCATATGTGAATGCTTTAAGCTGTATTGCTATGCACATGACACTTGTACTATTTCTGTGCAGTTTGTCTACTTTCTTAGTGAAGTATTTTTCATATAAATTAATAAAACATGTTACAATTGTGGTTAATACCTTTGAGCCTGAGAATGGAATCAGTTGGAAATACACAGTATATATTCCTAATGTATATGGTGTTGAAGAATGGTGAACATTCCTAATCTGTATTGACTCTCATCAATATTAAATTTGTTATAACTGTGTTTACAGAATGATTGAGTGTGAGAATTTATAGAAATGTCTGTTTTCTAACTCCAGTATACTGCCCCCTTGACACAAACCCTAAGTAAGTGGCAGCAGCAGGTTTGCTAGCCTAAGACCCGTTATTGGAGCAGAGCAGAAGTTGTTTTCTCTGGAGCAAAGTATAGTCTAATCTGTTTCTTTAGCTAGTGTAGATTACTTTCCTTCTCTGGTTCCTTAATTGAATGCACTGCCTGGTAGTTGGGGAGGCCTAGACTTTCCCCATGCCCCACATATCCATATAGAAAGGGGAGTAACAGCCCCAGAGATGCTGTTGTACCTCCTGTTGCACCTGGTAAGTAGGGATAGCCCATATAGGGGAATAAGAGTTTATGCTCCCTTACTTTACTATGTGGACACAGTGTGACCCCCTGCAGTCCATAGTAAATCAATGGGAGTCTTGCCAAAGGACTTCAAGATTGTACTCTAAATGTCTGACTCACTCTTGAAGTATTGCTAGAAATCTTAAAAGGTTGAAATTCAGCTGTCTGCTCTTAGCAAAGTTCTACACATCTGAGACATTGGGAGGTCTCAGGTTCTCTCTGTGGTTCTCCTTCCATGAACATGGAGCTTGATCCTGTGTCCAGTGAACATAGTGGTAAAACAAAACTTGACTCCTGATTAAAATTTTATTTAATAAGGTGTAATGAGTTAGTACATTTTGTTTTAAAATACCTCTTACATGAATTGCTTTAATGTTTAAATAGGGATTAGTACTTTATATCTAGAAAAGTGAGTTTTCAAAATTTAAACAGTTAGAAATTTCCTCTTACACTCTTCCTGAAAAAAGTTTAGCACTGACAGATTGCTAGATGCAGATTGCTTTATAACTGTCTTATGTTTTCTTTGGCCAAGATTTTACAAAAATTAGAGACTGAAGTTAATCTCCAAACTTGTAGTTAGGAATTAAAATAAAAGTCCCGTGTTTTTGTTTTTCCTCCAAAAAGTTCTGAGCACGTAGTGACTGCTGAAACTTTTGTTTATCTTGGCTTTTTTAGCTTGTTTGTCTCAAGGTATGTAGGTGTGTTTATTCCTGCATGAATAATGCCGACACCTACATTGGTGGGGGAGGACAGACTATGAAAAAATGAGTTGGTATGTGTTTTGAAGTTGCTTAAGAATGTATGTTGCTTTTATGTAGAAGCAAAACAACAGTCTTTTATTGGAAATGAAAATAAGCAATTTGGTGGCAGAAAACTTTGTAATTAACGTCTTAGGTCATTCATGAGGTGTTTATACTTCAGCTCTCTAACAGACTGAGGACTTTCAGAAATACGTGGATTTATATTGAACCATATATATTTGCATACACAAATGGAGCAGCATTTCAGATCAAATATCATACAGTCTTAGAATTCTAGGTTTGGAAGAGACCTCAAGAGGTCATCCAGTCCAACGCCCCACTCAAAGCAGGACCAACCCCAACTAAATCATTCCAGCCAGAGCTTCATGCAGTACTTCAGATGGGGCATCACCAGTGCTGAATAGAGGGGAATAATTACTTCCCTTGATCTACTGGCAATGCTTCTACTAATGTAGCCCAACGTGCCTTTAGCTTTCTTGGCAATAAGGGTACACTGTTGACTCATATCCAGTTTCTCTTATGCTGTAATCTCTAGGACTCTTCCCACAGAACTGCCGCTTAGTCAGTTGGTCCCCAGCCTGTAGCAGTGTATGGGATTCTTCCATCCCAAGTGCAGGACTCTAGCACTTCTTGTTGAACCTCATCAGATTTCTTTTGGCCCAACTGTTCTCCAATTTGTCTAGTTCACTCTGGACCTTACACATACCTATCTACCCTTCCCTCCTGCTCCGCCCCCCATCGCAGTGTCATCCACAAACTTGCTAAAGGTGCAATCCACGCCATCATCTAGATCATTAATGAAGATGTTGAACAAAACCAGCAATAAGACTGACCCCTGGGGCACTCCACTTGACACCAGCTAGACATTGAGCCCATTGATCACTATCCAGTGAGTCTGGATAGAAAGCATGTTTTCTTCTTAAGGGTGAAATGTTTTTACAATGAGATTTGTTTCCTAATGAATTTATGAATTTTTCAAAATTTTTAATATAGTAGGGAGAAGAGAAATGTGGTGCTCTTGCCTGGCTTGTAAACAACTAATTTATGAAGAATCTACCACTTGGGCTACTTCTGTGTGGCTCGTGCTGCAGTACAACCAGGTGAGAGCATGCATCGTAATGTGATTTTAATCCTCTGCTGCAGCAATTCTTACGCAGCCCTGAGTGGGTATATGAATGCTTATTGTAAATCTAAAATGTTGTGGATTTTAAAAAAAAATCATTTCTGTAATATTGACAATAATCCTTTATAAAACGCAGTATGATTATCATTTTTCTATCTAACTATTAAAGCCAGTTAGAAAATATTCTTGAATTTTTTTAATTGTAACTTGACACATTCTTCTGAACCCTCCAGTATTACATGGATGCACTGATGGACTGTTGTAATATTCTGTCAGTATTAATTTTTTGGAAAAATAAACACACACACAGGGGTGGTATATATTTTTCATCAGTATTGTGTAACTGATTGGCCTGCAAAATATCAGCTTCTTCACAGTTGAAGCGTTCAGTATGCATTTTTGTGTTACAGCTGAAGGATCCTGTTAAGAGGTACTTCAGTGGTACATACCATGCATTTGTAAATATCTTTCTGAAAACTGCCAATCGTTGCAGTCTAAACAGTTAAAAAGTGTCATTCATAAGATGTTGGTTTATAGGTAAACACTTTAGATTGGTTACTTTTAACATCAAAGACAAGACAACATAGCAGAATCTTTTTATTAACATTTTAGATTATAGATGTAGTCGGTATTGCTGCCTGCTGTTAATGTTGCCTGAAATTTCCTGGTGTAAGACAGCAAAAATGATTCAGCCATTTCCAAAATCAGGATTTGGAGAAAATAGTTGTGTTTCAGTGCCTTTATGCAAGAGAGCTGGGATTTGAAATTTGGCAGAGGCATGATGGCATGGCCTTTGTGTCAGAGGTTTTGTGCCATTTTCATTTGAAAACCCATCCAAATTTGGCCAAAAATTTAAGTTTTTGAAAGATCTCTGTTGATTTATGCTTTATAGATACTTGAAGTTGAACTAAATTGAAGATTTTTGTCTGCATTGAGTATGTTCCAGCTCGAGTGGAAGACTGGAATTTATCAAATGATCCTTCTCCTGTTGTCCAGTTCTAGCAATTCTGCTGGTATCCAGGCAGTGTGGAAGAGCAATAGACTGCAGTGAACAGGATGTTAGAAACTGTGGGAGTAGAATGGGACAAGGAGCATAGGATTGAGAAATGGGGACAATGAAAAATGAGAATAAGTGGAGCAGGAAGACTGAAGTTGGATGAGAATCCTGGAGTCTGTGACTGTCTGCACAAGGAAATGGATGGGGATACAGTAACTGGGAGTGGGGGTGGAAGGAACATTGGTGCTTAGGAAGCCTGTAGGGGAAGACCAGGACTAGCGTGAGGAGGGTGGCTAGGAAGAGATGGACTGGAACAGGAGTTAGAAGGGCTTTGTATTTTTTGGTGTGGAGGAAGGAACATGAATTGAATCATTTGTGTCTACTACAGCACACTACCTTCCAGAACCTGGACTTGAACTCAAGATTCCCACCATTCCTCCGCTGTCAACAAACATCTAGAAACTTGCTGGCAAGGTGTGTCTTCCCCTCTAGTGTCTGGTCCACATTGACAATGACAGCCTGCTGCTAGCAGTTACTCTCTTAACTCAAAGGCAGAGTTCTGTGCTGTGGATCTAAAAGTTTCAACCCTGTGGATGATCCAAGCAGGTGTCAATATGATACCACGTGATATAATTTTTCCAATTTGCATTCTTAAAGACCTAAAAATTACACAAAAATTTGTTCAACGAATATTAATAAAGTTGCAAAGTCAAGCACTGAAAAGTTGGGAAATGCCAGAATTAAGGTTAGCTGTGCAACCTTAATTTGCTCTCCTTTTGCATGCATATGCATTATGATGTTTTTAATTACATGAGCACATACTATTTTTTTCCACAGGACCACTTTTTCATTTAGTAGGTTAGAGGACTGGTACTCTGGTGAGAATCAGTATTGCGTAGTAAAGGGGTCTGTTTGTAAGACCTGTTTCATTTCTTTGCTGAAGTCGGAAGGTGTGTAGTGAATGATGTAGAAGAGTTCCTCTGTGATGTTGGGCAAGTTACTTATACCACATTTTCCACAGATGGCCACTAATTGTGCATTCACCATTTCCTGAATACCTGACTTGATAACCTAAGGCTATGTCTAGACTACATCCCTTTTTCGATAAAGGGATGTAAATTAGGCATGTCCATATTGCAAATGAAGCCGGGATTTGAATTTCCCTTGCTTCACTTGCCTAATGGCGGCCGCTGCTTTTTTACCGGAACGGGGCTTTTTTGAAAAAAAACAAAAAACACTCCGGCAGTTTAGATGGGGCATTTTCAACAGAAATGCCCCATTTCGAAAGACTCTGTACTCATGTATTTAGGTGGGATGCTGATTACTTTTTCCAGAACTGCAGAACAATGTGTAGATTGGAAGCTAGTATCTTTCACTAAAAGAAGTTG
Organism: Pelodiscus sinensis; assembly: GCF_049634645.1. NCBI lineage: Eukaryota > Metazoa > Chordata > Testudines > Trionychidae > Pelodiscus > Pelodiscus sinensis. Next base: position 43,565,796 of record NC_134718.1, read on the forward strand.
GTCTAATTAAAGATATTACCTCGCCCACTTTGCCTCGTGTGTCTACCACTGGCAGATGCTGAAATTGTACAAATGGTTATCCTAGAACATGCCAGCGTGCAGCATGGCACTTTACTCATCCTGTTTCAGTCTCCCTCGTCGTTGCCCAAGAATGTAGTGTTTAAGTAATATTTAGCAATTTAATCTGGTGGTCTTACATTTAGCTTTAAATCCTACAGGCATTTGCGCAAACTGTCAAGACAAAAATATAGACGGGAGAAAAAATACAGGGATATGAGCAAACTGTACATTGATATTTGTTATAACAATCAAATGTGTGAAGCAGCTCATGCAAAGTTACTATTCGCACTACAATAAACACAAGCTGTAATAAAGTACTCTGACAATAGTTAGAACAGTGAATGTCAACCAGTAATATTACTGCACATTATACATTTCCCAATATTTTTACATTTTATTTGCACGTGAAAAATACAACCAAAAAACCTCACGAATCAGACCGAGTAGAGCTCTAGGCAGTGCTAATCCATTCATGTCTCAAAAACCCAGAAATGGTGCAAAATAATATCCTTGGTTGGCTGCACACAGTGGTCCATCTCATAGTCATTCTACTTTCAAGAGCTCTGGATCTTGCAAAGGAATTACTTTATTTAAAACAGCAATCTGTATTAGATGTAGTAGATGACTTGAAAACATTCTACAGAAAATGCATCTTTAGAATAGAGAACAATAGATGAAAGGGCTGTGGTTCATAGCTTTTATTGACATCAGTTTGGAATTACCACATTATGACTGGTGGAGCCACAAACGAACAGCTTCTACCTGATTTGGGTGATGGCATTTAAAAATAACTTCTTCCGATTTTCTGATATTGTAGACTTGATGTTCTTCAGATCTGCATTTCTTATTGCTAAGTGGAAGTTTTCAAATAATCTTCTAGTGAGACTATCCTTAGTGTGTTTGGGTTTAATTTTTTCCCCTTTAGAATGCTCGATCCAGAAATTTTGGAAAGTTATGAAAAAAATACACACAAAAATCTAGATCTTAACTTATTCCAGTTCAGTCTAATTAGGAAATTCTAACAATATGTTTCAGTTTGGTGGAATCTTTGGTGTTGTTTTGACTGTCGATTAAAACAAGGGGTGTATACTGATGATTCTCTATTATTTCAGCAACACTTGCAAAGCGCTGTATTGAGAAAACAGAAATAAGTTAGAAGACTCATTGATTACTTGGGAAACAGAATGGAAATCACAAGAAGTGCTACCTTCTCTCTGCCACTTTGGAACTACAGGATCCTCGGAGACCATGTTATCTATAGGTGACTCCCCCTTCTCCTGTGACTATTGTTGCCTGCACTATGTACTTTGTTTTGTCTGATAGAGTACAGAGAAGGAGGCAGCAGGGATGCTTGTGGGGAGGTGGCAATTCACTAGCCAGTGTGGCAAATAAAGCTCCAAACAGTAGTAACATTTCATTCCTTTTCTTCAAGGGTTAGTTTATTTCTCAAAATCAGAACAGTCCAACATAAGCCAGGTGTTGCTGGTTGGCCCATTTCCCCTGACTTAGGGTCTTCCTCATCTCCTTGCTGCCCTTTTAGATGAAGAACAGAAAATCTGCAGGCTATTACCTCATCTCTGGCCTCAAACCCATCATCTGGGAGGCAGATAATAAGGTTCAGGTGAGACTAAGTTTATTTCTCTCAAAAAGCCCTCCTACTCTGTGAATATGTCCGATTGCAATGATATTGGAGCCCTCAAATCTCCCTACTGCTTTAGAAATAACTTGATTTTCAACATTACACTTCAGAAAAGTTTTTGCACTTGTGCAAATGCAATTCAAAGATATAAACTCTTTTTTTTAAGTAAGTGGTGGGAGGCAGAGGGAACAATTCTGACTAATTTTCTCCTGAAATATTTTAATGTAACTGTTCTTTTAAAAAAAAATCCCATTGAGTTCTATGGGAGCTGTTGCATAAAGGATGGTTAAAAGATTAGTTTTTAAGAAAGGATGGAGAATTTACGTTCAGTAAGGTTACATCTAGATTACAAGTTTCTTTCGAAAGAAGCTTTTTTCGGAATCCTCCGAAAAAACTTCTTCCAAAAGAGAGCATCCACACTGCAAAAGTGCACCAAAAAAGCAATGTGCTTTTTCGAAAGAGAGCGTCCAGACCGAATGGATGCTCTCTCGCATGTAAGCTGTGATTGCTATGGACGGAAAGGCACCTGTGCTTTTTCCTCTTTCCTCCTCTTCTAAAAGAACTCCCTCTTCCCCGTCCTCATGCACTTTTTTGTGAAAGAGCTCTTTCACAAAAATGCTTCTTCCTCACAAAATGAGGCTTACCAATGCTGGAAAAACCCCTCTGTTCTTTCAATTTTCTTGTGGAAGAATGCAGTTGCAGTGTGGACGTTCCTCAAGTTTTGTTGGACAAACGGCCATTTTTTCCAACAAAACTCGGTAGTGTAGACATACCCTAACTGAAGTTCTCATCCTGCTGTTATCCACAATGATTAAGTATATATGGATATTTTAAACTAATCTGTGACTTTAAAGTCTCAATTTGCAATTACCTAAGTTACACTTCTGAAATGGATTTAAATCAGTGGTTCTCAACAAGAGTACATGTACCTCCCTTAGTATGCAGAGGTCTTCCAGGGGGTACATTAGCTCTTATAGATACTTATCTAGTTTTACAATGGGCTATATAAAAAGCACTAGTGACCTATGTACAAACTAAAATTTCATACACATTAGTTTATTCTGCTACATACTGTACACAAAATGTAAGTATACTCTTTCTGTTGATTTGTTTTTATAATTATATGGTAAAAAAAAAAAAAGAAAAAAGTAATCATTTTCCAGTATGTGATGACACTTTTGAATTTTTATGTCATCTGATTTTGTAAGAAAGAACTTTTTAAGTGAGGTGAATCTTGGGGGCTATACAGGACAAATCAGAGTCTTGAAATGGGGTAATGTAGTCTGGAAAGGTTCAGAGCCACTGATTTAATGTATCTAATTTGTTGCACTGGATTTTTCAGTCTAAAGGATAAATCAATTATTTGATGAGGTATATGGTTATCTTTTTGCATGAAGTTTTACATTCTAACAATGTAACTTAAAATAGACCCCTTCTTTTTTAATTATTAGGGCATAACACTGAAAAGGACAAACCACTCACCTCCTCGCCAGTTTTTTCTCTGCCCAGTGCAAATCGTTTAGTTGATTCAATGAATCGTACAGGGATATTATAAACTTTTTTGTTGTAAAACACAACTAGCGTGTATGGTTGCTTTGAATCCTGACCAGAACTCTTCCTTATCAGAAAAGATCCATCCTAAATCAAAGGAAAAAAATAATACTTTATTTTGTTGCTTTCATTGAACAGATATCCATATTAATATCAAATCCCTTCTTCCTTTATGATTGGGGGGAGGGTGAAATTGCTGGGAGAAATGGGGGAGCTTCTCCCTGTCATTAGCTTATACAGGTATTATTTAGCATCATCCTCTGCTGTCCTAAGTCCCAATGACTGCTACTGCTGCATGTTCCCTCCGAGCTAGAGAAAGGAAAGGTAGAAATGAACTTGCAGTAGCAGATTCCTGGGGATCACAGGACATAAGGATGTGATTTCTGGATAAGTTCTATCAGTGGCAGTAGGTAGGCAAGGAAGGAGAAAGATCCTGAGCAGATGACATGTTCTCAACACAAGCATAAGTATACAAGCAGCCAACAAACACCGAGAGCCACTGTTGGGATTACCCTAATGCTTCCTAGCCAGTGAAATCCTATTCTAAATATTTAGCTACTAGTCTGTCCCTCTGCCCTAACTGCGGGGCAAGGGGAAGAAAGCTTTCTTAGGCTATGTCTACACAGCATGGAAAAGTTGGGAAAAAATATGCAAATTGAGAATTGCAATTTGTGTATCTTTTTCTGCTTTTCTTCTGAAAAAGACTTTTCCAACATTTGGCCCGTCTACACGGGGCCAAATGATAGGAGAAAAGCCTTTTTTGTAACATCCCTTCTTCCTCGTAGAATGAGGTTTGCAGGGATGCTGAAAAAAAAGTGTCTGCTTTTCTGAAATTTTTTCCGGAAAAGCAGACGTGCTTCTTGGACATAGCAGAGCTTTCCCGGGATACCAGAGCTCTACCGTATAGACATAGCCTTTGAGACAGGGCCTTTTTTCTGGCATTTAGGATGCTGCCTATGGTATTAGAGTGTTGTACAGTCTAATCTAGTCTCAGTCAGGAAGTTTAGTCAAAAGTCTAAAGCCCACATCAGAGGGCTGAGGTGTTAAGTTATCATTTTCAAATAAAGAGGTAGGACCAATTTTTACTGATATCAGCATTTAGTATCCGTGATGGAACTTGTACAGTATCTCTGTCCAGTTACTTGCCCTTGTAAGGGATGCACCTGAATGAATTTATCTTTTCCACCTCTTGATGTCATAATACTGTTATCTCTAATATGCCAAAAATCAGTACCGATTTACACAGGTGCAACTTTAATTGACATTAGAGAAAACTATTTCAACTAAATCTGAATTGTATAATGACATTTCAGCTGACAATATTCTAATTTGTTCAGGGTGAGACTAAAAGAGGGAACAATTTAAGTTGTATTCACCCTTCACCATTTCTAAAATGTTCTTAACATTTGTAGTATGCTTCTTTTAACTCCCCGCTTTACCTTATTTGATTTGTATAATGCATCTTCTGCAGTTTTTCGATCACAACAAGCTGCATACCATGATTTATCATGAACACCAGCATCCTGTGAGAGAAATGGAGACCTTTGTCAATGCAAGGGATTTGCCCTGGTTTTCATCTGGAATATACAGCAAAATATAATAGTTTCTTCATTGGATATTGTGTATGACATAGCTATAAGATAGGGGTAATAAAAGATGAACACATAATGTAGTGTGGCCATTGCCTGACAATGATTATATAGAAATAATTATGCAGAGCAGTTTAGAAAACACATCGTTAAGACACAGCCCTCAGGGAGCAAAGAGTAGACATGCACAAGCAATGTAATTACTGTGATACCTGCTTGTTGACTTAAGTCAGCTTAATTTTGTAGTGTAGACATGTCCTAAGACCAACAGGTATTTGAGCCTACCTAGTGATTTTGACCATGGAGGTGGAAGGTTCCATAGGATATTGTCTTTGAGGACAAGTATGTATGTAAGGCTATGTCTCACTATGAACTAGAGGTGTGATTCCCAGCTCATGTAAGATACTCAATAGCTCCATCAGACTAAACACATATATAAATAGTAGAGCAGCTGTAGTAGCACAGACTGCAGGACCAGCACAACTTAGCCATGTCAAGGACAGACCTAGAGGGATTTGTGCTTGACGTGCTATTGCAGATACACTACGATATATATTTGCACTACTTCGAAGACACAAGACAGTTGTGGTGGAGAAAGAAAGTGTGTGAGTGAGCAGAGAAGCAGGACAGAGAGTAACAGCCTGAAGAAGCAGATGAGAGCACTCCCCTGCAAAAAGCCAAGTGAGACGTTGTGTTGCTGCAAGTAAGGACACTATCTTCAGATGTGGAGTTCATCTAATGTTTGGAGAAATAGGATTTTTGTTATGTTCTCAGTGAATACAATTGTAACAAATGTAGCACACTTGAACTTCAGTTTCTCTTCTGAATTGAAACAATTTGTGAGGACCCATATTTTGACTAGATGCTCAGTCAAAATGGGGTGATAGTAATTTTAAATTGTATGAGCAGAAACTTCATTCTCATCTATAATTTGCTCTATCAATTTCCCATGCTCTTCAAACCAGCAACTATTAATTCAATCCACAGCTGAGGATGGATATTCTCATTCAATTTAAGTTTTTTTTCCCAAGACTGTTATAAAAGAATCTTGCAAAATATATGCTTTCCACTTCTTTTCTTCCATTCCAGTTGGGTTCTTTCATCCAATAGCTACTCATAGATGCTAAGAGTGTACTACTTTTATACCTCCACCATTTCTCACATTGCAGACCTCTGTATTGAACAAGCCCTGCTCACCAATGAGTACAGATATCTTTTGATTATGTATTGAAAGGATTCTTCAGCAGGTATCTCAATTCCTGGGATCAGGTCCCAGGCCTGCCATTTACTTGGCATGTAATCTTAGACAAGTCCACTAAACCTCTCTGGTGCTTTAGTTCTCCCAGTTATAAATGGGTACAATATTTTTCTAATTCCTGGTGTGCTAGGGGGACTTTCTTAATTCATATATGTGAAATGCTTTGAAACTTCAGTTTATAGGAGCAGAGTGTTACCATTAGAAGTTGGGATCTTCTGTAAAGGAAAAATAGCAAGAGTAAAACTTTCAAAATCACCTAATTCCCAGTTTCAAAAATTACGTGGGCATTTAGGAGCCTTGAGTCCCATTGACTGTCAATGAGTCGTAGGCTTCTAAATCACTCAGATATTTTAGAAAAATACCCTACATATCTGGAAGCACATATTTTTGCTCAGATTTATTTTCCTGTAATTTAGAGGGGAGATTACATTTATTCTGAAATGTGCAGAAAGGGAAATTACTGTAATGTTTTAAAATGTGCTTTATTTTGTTCTATGAGATGATATGCTGTACATAAGATAGACACAGTTGGATTGGGATAAAAGGGTTCAACAAAGTAGCTGACTTTTCATTAGAAACCTGCAAAAATACTGTCCCACTGAAAGAGTGGGGAAATAACCAGGACTTGCAGTGTAGACATACTCCTGATTTCAAAATAAGCTATTCTGAAATAGCTTATTACAAAATAGCATATCTACACTGCAGGAAAGCCTCAAAATTGGTCTGTCAGGCTTCCCTAATGCAGACGTGCTATCTTGATTTAAAGCCTCAGGAGGCACTGGGGAAGAATAACTTAGAATGGCTCCGGTGAGAGTCTATTTTGAAATAGCAGTGGAGCGTCTACACAGCCCCTATTCCAAAATAACTATTTTGGAATAGGCATTATTCTTCACAGAATGAGGTTTACAGAAGTTGGAATAAGCTGTTTTATTTCAGAATAAGCTGAAATTATTTCAAAATAATGGAATTGCTGTGTAGATGCTTACATAGTTATTTTGGAATAAAAGCCGTTATTCCAAAATAACTTTGCTGTGTAGACACACCCCAGGAGCCCAAAAGTGAAAAGGGCTGATCTGAAAAGCTTTGGTATTAAAGTGGTTTCAACCGGTTAACTAAGACCAGATAAAAAGTAAAACTAATACTAGGACCTCTGAAAAGATTTGAAACCCTGAAGGGGACCTTTCTGCAAAGGATTGGATTAGGGTTCTAAGATGTAGCAACACAGACAACAGCAACAAAACATGGCCTCTTTATACATCGTGTGAGTTTACAGTACAAGTATAGGTGAAGTGAGCTAAAGTTCATTATAGAGCAAGTATGCAGGCTGAAACAGAGAGCTCAGCATGTCCTTGACTCTGAGCACTTCTGTATCTTTGACCTTCCCCACGTAGAAAAAGAAAAGAGTTTCCTAAATATTAGCCAAGATACTTTCTCCTTTAACTACTCCAGATTTTGAGGAAGCGAATCTTTGTTCTCTCTCTCTCTCTCTCCCTCAGTTTTAAGGAGCGATTGTTACTCAATTCTTTGTGGTATGGTGTTTCCAGAGTGAAGCTTCCTTTTGATAATGAGTAATTATTTGTAAGGGTTCCTTGTGCTACTGTTGGCTGGGAATTTTTGCCTCCAATATGTTGTATAAAATAGTCATTGATCTCTCCCCTCCTGAAAGTAACAATTCTTCTTGGCTGCCTTTCATTCTCTATAGATGATAGGCCTAATCCTTCTATTTTCTTATAATGCATCCATCACTTTGATATCAATGCCATTATCCTGGGGCCTGCATGTTAAAAGCCTTTCCCATTTCCCTTTAAAAAAGGTTAATGCAGAGTGCAAATATATTTCGAAGGCATCCATTATATTTGCATGTGTGAGCAAAATCAAAAGTGAAATATGGGACGATTGAGTCTGGATATAAGTTTGTAATGATTTACTACATTCCAAATTGCTAGTGACTCTGAAAGCATCCAGTGGTTAGGCATATGGAGTTGTTCAGAATGAGAAGGTGCATGTAATCATGGCAAATCTTAACATTTTCATTATACATCCTTTAGCTGTCCCATCACACAATCTCAATTTTATCCCTTTCTGTTGGATTAAAAAAAAATTGGCCTGGGGCTCTTTTTCTCTTTAAGGGTAAGCACATATGCAGACTTGTGGCTGCTCAGAAGTTATTACTGTGAATAGATAGAATTGTCATGGTAAATAATTATTGTATAATTAGTGCTGTTCTGCAGATGTCACCCCTATAACCTCTTCTTAAGACTACTACTATCTAGAATTTGCTAGAATATTCCCTGTCTCCATTTTAAGTTTAACTATCGTTTCTTAACATAATTAACATAATTCAAAATGACCTTAGCAAGTTAGAGAAATGGTCAGAGGTAAACAGGATGAGGTTTAATAAGGAGAAATGCAGAGTGCTCCACTTAGGAAGGAACAATCAGTTCCATACATACAAGATGGGAAGCGACTGTCTAGGAAGGAGCATGGCGGAAAGGGATCTAGGGGTCATAGTGGACCACAAGTTGAATATGAGTCAACAGTGTGATGCTGTTGCAAAAAAAGCAAATATGATTCTAGGTTGTATCAACAGGTGTGTTGTAAGCAAAACTCGTGAAGTCATTCTGCCGCTCTATTCTGCACTAGTTAGGCCTCAGCTGGAGTACTGTGTCCAGTTCTGGGCGCCACATTTCAAGAAAGATGTGGAGAAATTGGAAAGGGTACAGAGAAGAGCGACAAGAATGATTAAAGGTCTAGAGAACATGACCTATGAAGCCAGGCTTCATGAACTGGGCTTGTTTAGTTTGGAAAAAAGAAGATTAAGGGGGGACATGATAGCGGTTTTCAAATATCTAAAAGGGTGTCACAAGGAGGAAGGCGAAAATTTGTTCCTCTTGGTTTCTGAGGACAGGACAAGGAGTAATGGGCTTAAAGTGCAGCAGGGGAGGTTTAGATTGGACATTAGGAAAAAATTCCTAACTGTCAGGGTGGTCAAATATTGGAATAAATTGCCAAGGGAGGTGGTGGAATCTCCCTCTCTGGAGATATTTAAGAACAGGTTAGATAGACATCTGTCAGGGATGGTGTAGACGGAGCTTGGTCCTGCCTTGAGGGCGGGGGGCTGGACTCGATGACCTCTCGAGGTCCCTTCCAGTCCTATTATTCTATGATTCTATGATTCTATGATTCTGTGTACCATGAGTGCACATATCATACGGGTTTTTTTTAAGGATAGGAATATGTCATTTCTTTTTCACACATCATAATGGCTTTACAACAAAGTTGTTGCTTTCACAGTGTGTTGTAAAACAAATTGCCCCTCTGCTCTCTATAATGCAAGGGGTCCAAAAGTCCTTCAAATCTAAGACAGTGTGACTGGAAGGGGGAGCAATGGCAAATCTGGAAGGCACTACGGTGATTAGCCCAGTATAAAAACCTATGTGAAAGAGACAAATTCCCATTAGCTTTTCCCTGAACATGATGCCTTCCTGCTTCCAGTCGCAAACTTTTGTCTCTTACTTAGTGGAACAGAGAACTCATGCCAGCTGTGTGGTGGAAGTCATCCAATTAATGTTAGGTCTTCATGAACCAAACAAATCAAAGAGCTTGTGCTGTGCAATTTTCTGCAGCAAATAATAATACCAGTGTACATTATAATTTTGAGGAAAATATCACTAACTTTATTAGCATTGCATCACTTTTTCTGGTCAAATGGCTCTTTTAGTCAGTCAGTCTTCTGGTTTTACCCATAATTATATTTGGAGTTTTTAATATAGCAGTTATTACAAGCTGTTTGCTTTGGTGTCTGCTGGATTGTTTTTATGAAAAAAATATTTTTTTCATAGTATCCACTATGACAGACTGTTAAAAATTGTTCCATAATTGCAAGTTCTTTGTGTTCCTTGCTGCTATATTATCTTTGTTATATCAGCCTTTAGAACATTTAATTTTACTGGCTCTGAAATAACAGAGCCATTGTTAGGCACTCGAGAACTATTTCTACTGTTTGTGATTACCAGACAGGACTGATTCCTGCATTTTGGCTTCTGCCATCTTCTGAATGGAGATGGAAGGGGGAATATCGAAATAAAAATAGCCATATTTTCTTAGATTTTTTTCAAACCCATTCTATTGAAATAGAAAAAGGTTTCCAGTTATTCCCCACGATAACTTGGCACTAATTCCAAAAGGGGCTTATAGTGAAAGGAAATCTGTTTTAGGGAGCAGCATGGCGCAAGGCTGAGAGGAAGGAACTAAGATTACATGTCAGAATGTAGTTTCCACAGAGGAGGATGTGGGCCATCAGTGGCCTCTCACTTGATCTGTTAGGCTATATCTACATAGCAGCATTTTCAGACAGCAAGCAGTTATTTTGACATAATGTCAAAAAAAGTTAAGCTGGAGGACTTCTTACTCTGGCTCGTGTAACCCTTATTGTATGAGGAGTAAGGGAAGTCGGAGGAAGAATGCTCTTTCTCGGACTTCCTGCTGTGTAGACAGCGCCAAAAGCCGAAATAAGCTATTTCAACTTAAGCTACGCAATTGATGTAGCTCAAGTTGCGCAGCTTATTTAGGCTTTAGCCCTATTGTGTACGTGTGCCCTTAGATCTCCCCATTCTCTGCTGATGAACCAAAGTGCAGTAAACAGGACAACATTTTTAAATATGACTCTGTCTTTTGCATTCTTATGCTTCTGTATTGTATTATCTCTGGCAGACTTGTGCTCCAGCCAGATTGGAGTATCTCCACCTAGCATGGCTAGTAAGAATTAGCTGTACTTTTACTAGTGTATTTTGGGATCTCTCACTGTCTATAAACTGACACAATAGGTGCAGATGGTTTGCATGGCTTTGAGCTAAACATGGATATATACTTTCAGAAAGGCTAGAGAGTAATAGAGTTTAGCTATGAAATACAAAAAAGTAAAAGGGCAATTAAGTGCACTCTCACTGTCTTGCACTGAGGATGGAGCTAAATACATCAATATGGCATTTTCTCTTTACTCATTATGAGATTGTTTGGTACAAAGTGAAGACCTGAAACAGTTGGACTAAACTGCTTTTCAGTTCCTGTTTGCATTAAGCAAGAAAACTTTTCCTGCTTAGGTCTGGTATGACCATATCTAATCATAATTCTGTAGTTTAGCATAACTTTCATACCCTGTTTTTCATCTATTTTGGGATGGAAGTGATGACTTATAACTAGATGACTTAGAACATAACAAAAAGATTTCACTGTATATAGAGCCAAGTTGTTGTCATAAGTAGGGCCCTATCAAATTTATGGTCCATTTTGGTAAATGTAATGGTCATAGGATTTTTTAAATGGTAAATTTCAGGATTTCAGATATTTTAAATATGAAATTTCATAGTGTTGTGATTGTAGGAGTTGTATGGTAGTCACAAGGTCATTGAAGAGACTGCTACTCTTACTTTTGCACTGCTGTTGGTAGTGGTGCTGCCTTCAGAGCTGGGCAGCTGGAAAGCAGTGGCTGCTGGCTGGGAGTCCAGCTCTGAAGGCAGAGCTACTGCCAGCAGCAGCACAGAAGTAAGGATGATATGGTACGCTACCCTAATTTCTGCACTGCTGCCTGCAGAGCTAGGACCTTTGTCAGCAGCTCCACTTTCTGGGTGCCCCACGCTGACAGCAGCAACACAATAGTAAGGGCAACATGAACATGGCATTGTTACCCTTACTTCTGCTGGGAGGGTGCTGCCTTCAGAGCTGGGTACATTACAACCACTGCTCTCCAGTTACCCAGAAGATAGGCAGTGCAGAAATAAGGGTGGCAATACTGCGTGGCCCTCCTAAAATAACCTAGTGATGTTCCTGCAACTCCCTTTTGGTCAGTACACCCAGTTTGAGAAACGCTGGTTTCCCACATGAAACCTGTACAGAGTAGGATAAAAGCATACAAAAGGCCAAACTGCATGGCAGGATACCAGGTTTTGTGGTCTGTGACACATTTTGCGTAGCTGTGGATTTGGTAGGGCCCCTAGTCATAAGGGACAAAATGGACCACAAGCACCCTCAGCACAGGATTATGCTTTCTTGGTGTGAAAAATAGGATTAGTCAGTCAGGGGGTCTTTCTAAGATTCCTCTTACAACAGATCCCAGTGGCTCATGCTTCCTCATGTGTTTTTCCTTGTTTTACCCTTATCTCATTTCATACCTGGTCTGTAGTATCCAAACTAGATGAAATGCTGCTGCGTGGAAAAGTGCCCATTGTACGGTTTGCAACGTCTAGTGGTTCTGGGAAGAACAAAGTGTAACGTGTAAGTGTCCAGTATCACTATTCCTATTAGTTTGTTGGGGACAGAGATAGGAGGAAATAACAATGCAGTAGATTGTCACAACTCTGTTGGTTAAGGGAATAAGGAGAAAAATTCATTCCATTCTAACAGAGTCCAATATCTTCATAAAAAAGCTCATTAAAATTCTCTGAATAATTTATAACCATATAATGGAAATGCTGAAAACTTTCAGGTATATATTATTATTTTATCTAACTTACAGTTCAATTTGTGTAAAAATAATGAATTGCATATAGAAATTCTTGCCCTAAATCTGAAATTGTAAATTGAAATATTTCCAACTGCCTCTTAAAAGTATTATTTACAGCAGAACTTAAGCATTAGTCATAATGAAAGTATTACATTTTTTTCTGTAATGCAAGAACCAATGGCTGGATTCAATAAAAACCTTCATCTGACTTCCAAGTTGCACACTGAACCAGCCCAGAAAAATGTTCTATTTGGGGTCTTGTGTGGTATGGAAGCCACGTGGAATTTTATAGACTTCAACCCACATTGGCTTAGCTTTTGACTTTCACTGGCACAAGAGGGAGTTAGGTCTCAACTCCCATTGATTTTTTTCCCAGTAATTATCTTGGTCTTGCTTAATTGAATTAATCAAGCTAATGCCATACAGCCAGCTGTGTATTTTAATCTCATTTTTGTATGTGTTACAAAGACCAATATATTCAGAATCCATGAATATGCATGTGGTAATTGAAATAAACCGAGACCTCCTATAAAAGAGAAATTGTACTTACTGGGTAAGGGTGGTGGCTTTTGAAGTGATGGCCTGAAATAAATATTTAGACATTATTGAGAGGTCTGAGGAAATCTACGTAACCACTATTTGAATAACTGAGCATGTGTATGGAAGAAAGCAGTAACAGAAAAGTGCCCTCATGAGACTGAGGACTGAGTACTCCAGCATCTGAGCAAGGTGTATATCCTTTTCTAGGCCCTTTGTTTTGCATTCTGATGGATACATTTACCAGTCTTTTTATTTTTGCTACAGTTTGAAGTAAAGGTCTCAGGAAATAGAACTTTAAAAGGGAAGTAAAACTGTAGAGAGAAGAATGTTTCCCTCTAAATCTCTCACATCTTTGTTCAAACTTAGTCGCAAGTCTAAAGTCTCTAGCTACAAGAAAGGAAATGAAAGTAGCTTTTACTTTTGCACTGCAGCTGGTAGGGGTGGAAGGGGGAGCTCTTGGCTGGAACCTCGTCGCCGTTCAGCTGCTGTGGGTTTCTCTGTAATATGGAAATAAGCTTTAGATTCACCATTAGCTTTAAAAAGAATCACCTCAAGTGAGAGATGATAACTTTAATTCATTTTTATTTGTAGAATAAACATTATTTTACTGTAACTTTTCCCTCACTCACACATTAAGTGAAATGCTCACACAAAGATTTTCTTGTGGTGCTCCCAGTGGATTTAAATGAGGACTTTTTACAAATGAACGGTGTGATATTGCTCATTAATGCTAGTGAATTAAAGCATAGGATATTTGACTAGTAATAAAAGCAAATGAAAAGTAGAATCTGGCCCTCCTTGTTTCTTCTACCCTTACTTTTGGTGAATGCTCTGCACTGGGGCTCACTTAAATGCTCCAAATGGCTCTCTTGTGGTATGAATTTCACCCTTTGAGTAGTCTATTACTTTGCCTACAGCCACAGGCTACGTCTACACTGGCAGCTTCTTGCGGAAGAACAGCCATTCTTCTGCAAAAACTTGCCAGCTGTCTACACTGCACGAGTGTTCTTCCAGAAGTAAATTTACAGCAAAGCATTGTAAAACAGGGCTTCTTCTGGAAGAGTTTTTCCTCTCCCCCCGAGGAATAAGCCCTCTTGAGCAGGAGCTCTTCCAGAAGAGGGCAGTGTAGAAAAGCAACATGAATTTCTTGTGCAAGAAGCCCCTATGGTTAAAATGGCCATCAGAACTTTCTTGCGCAAGAGGAAAAAGCACATGGCAGTGTAGATGCTCTCTAGTGGAAGAGTTTTTGCATAAGAACTTTTCCGCAAAAGAGGTCTTGCGCAAGAAGCTGCCAGTGTAGATGTAGCCACTGTTTTTAATGGGACTACTTGCAGAGAAAAATGCTACTCACTGCAAGTTATGGAGGGAGGGGACGGAGCGGCCCAATTCAGATTCTAATTTGCTAAAAAATGAAAGTTCAATTCTTATGATCATGGACTTCTTTTGAGTGTAATAAAAATGACTTACCTTCAGTAATACTTAAATTGTCTTTGTGTGGTACACTTGGTTTCTACAAATAAAACAAATATCAATCAGAACATTTGTATACTTAATCCAGTTAATATTCTGTAAAATAGAGAATCTTGGATATAGAATTACTCAAAATCCCTGATACTTGTAGTGAAGAACAATTATATGTATATTAGATCTCAAAATATGCATGAACCCTGTAAACAAACAGTTGCACGAGGAGTAACAGTTAATTCCAGAGAAGGGTTTTGGATCGGACTACCGCATCTACATGCGGAGAGTTAATTCAGGCTACCGCCATTTTAAAATGGCGACCTGCCGCAAATATGCTAATCAAGCATGGGATATTTAAATCCCGCACTTCATTAGCAACTTCGGTATGCTTCATTTGCCTCCATAGTTCGAACTAGGGAGCAAGCGTAGAGATACCCTTATAAACTAACCAAACATATAGACGGTATCATGAGCTATGGTGGGCACAGCCCACTTCTTCAGATGACCGGAGTTATGAGTATCCCCTACTCATAACTCCGGTAAGCTGAAGAAGTGGGCTGTGCCCACCAAAGGTCATGATACCATCTACATGTTTGGTTAGTCTATAAAGTGCTACCAGACTATTTGTTGTTTTTTTCTGTAATAGACTAACATGGCTACCCCCTGAAGCTCCTAATGTAGATTTAGTTCTCTATCGTGTTAAAAGGATTCCATCCTTTCAGATTTCGATCAAAATTTAGATTGAGTTTTCTAAAAGCTTAAACCCAAAAGAAATGTTTCCATAAGATTTTTATTTTAATACTAGTGATCACATTTTAAAACAAGTCATTACTCCTATGTAATATTCGCAAGCTAAATTTTGCAATATTCATTGTCCAAGCTGAAAGGAATACAAGAACTAAATGCAGAATAAGAAGAGTGAGAAATATTTTTTTTTCAGTTTTAATAATCCAAGTTGGTAGGTATAGGAATTTGTTTAAACTATGATTACATTAACTGTATCCCAGTTAATGCATTATTTAGCAACATTGCAACAGTAAATGGTCATGCAAAGCAATCTGGCGTATTGGCAAAAGTGTATGTGAAGTTTGAAGAAAAGGTTTTTCCTCTTGCTATTTACATTTGAATTGGCAGGGATGTTGTGATTGGGGTGATAAGGGCATTGCCTTCACCTACAAGGAATTCAGCTGGATGATTGTGCAAATATGACAGATTTTGCAACATAAACTTGGAAAGACTCTAGCCCTGTTTATGTTAACAAGAGAAATCTAAGGAAAACCCCATTTTGACCTTGAGATATTACTTGTGTCCCTGGGGTGATATTTTATTCCCATGCTGTAGGAAAGACTCCTGAATACATCAGGGAGAATTTTGGGGCAAAATCTGAGGACTGAATATAGTTCCAAATAATTCTCACTTGTTTTCTCGAGTCTCGTTAATGATCATTCTACCACTATCTCCTGGGGAAGAGAATTCATATACTGATACCTATCTGGGGGAAAAAGATGGCCTCAAATGTATTTAATCCAGGAAAGCCCATGTGTTTTTTCCCTTTGCTGCTGGGTTCATATACATTCCATAGCCAAGTCCTTGTAACTTATTTTAATTGCATATATACTAGTATGAATGATTTCCACTCCTCTTTCCCTCCACTCATTTCATATATTAAAGCCTTCACAATAGCCCCAAAATATTTTTCAATGAGTGGATCAGTCTCTGTGGCAGGCCAGAGGATTTGCTACCATTCTTGTGGTAACAGACTTTCTCCAATTCTGTATGTAACTTCTATTAATGATAATTAATCAAGGAGCAAAAATACTCTTAATTCTTTCCTTAATTCCAGTTAAGAAAACTGTGTATTTATGGTCAAGTTCAGCTTTATAAGCAGATGAAGAGTCACAGGTCGGATACTGTACAGTACCATTATGAAAATACAAAGTCTACTTACTGGTGGTTTTACTGGATGAGGTGTCTTTTTTCTGAGGATTGAAAAAGTGGTTATTTAAAAAAATGCATGCAATGTGTTGAACATTCAAGTATATAGTTAACTGTTACCTATAATATTACTGGCAGAGATGGAATTTTGAGTTGAATCCTGCCCTTCCTTGGGCCTATGTTACAGAGGAAAAAGGGGCAGAGACATTTACATTTAATATAGGTCTCAAACGTAGTAGTGGGAACATATCTATATGCGTGATAGAATACTAAGTGGCTTATAAGAAAAGGAGCATGGCTTTATAGATGTACACAGGCATTTCTGAAGATCTCAACACTGCAGTATTAGATTGTCTTAAGCAGGCCAGCAGGTTTTCTGTTATCAACAGCATGCAATAATTGGAAACAATTACAGCATGAAAACTTGCCCAGCTTGGCGAAATAATAGCATGGCCTGCAACTAGCAATCCTCTCTTGTCCTTGCCAGGGCAGGACGCCTCTTACTCTGGACTCATGATTCATGGAGAGACAATTCTTGCTTTGATGGCTGCCTCCAGGAAGAGCAGGATTTAATTGTTAATTGCTAAATTGATTACAAATGAAAGAGAAGCAGTGGTATTGTGTTACTTACAATGCCCTGGGTAATGGTGATGGAGTAGTACCAGAAGAGGGAAATTTGGATTCCTGAGCTCCACTGCTGCTGTGATCTAAAAATCCACACAGCATATTTAATATAAATATTTAACACAGCGATTTAAAGGGACCTGACTGCCAGAGTGCTACTCTGAACACTCTGGGTGGCACGGATGGCTAGCTGTCCCTATTCCCTCCCCTTCTGGAAGCATGGAGCCAGCCCTCCCCCCACACCTTGTCCAGGGGACCACAAAGGCTGTCGGCTCCCCAGCTCTTTAGTAGTTCATCAAACTCTCTTTCTTAACATTGATGGTTGCCATTTAGCTTAAATTACGTACTACTGCATTTGAGGTAATCAGTAATATATTGACCATAAACCTTTCTTACAATCACCATATCTTAAGTGCAGAATACTTACTTTCATCATTATCATGTGCTTCGTTCCTATTGGTCTCCTGAAACTGAAATACACAGTATTTGTCAGCTCACACTTGCAATACAGCAATTAAAAAAAAAGTGTAAATAGATTCTTGGGAATGAACGAAGGTGTTCTGGGATGGACCATTTAGAATTGCATCAATGTCTAAAATGTTTGTATAGAGTATATATCATATTAAGTCTCGTTGACCAATTCAGCCAGCAACTTGAAATAACTTAACAAACAGTTAATTAACTCTTACCACACCAGCATGGCACCCAGGGCCCCAAGTTCTCCGTAGTAAACTGAAGCTAAATTCAGCAGCAAGATCCCCTGTTTCATGTAATACTCCGGACCAGGGAACAAAAAATTCACTAATACAATCATAAAAAGCATCAACTGTGGTTTTTACTCTACCCCCAAATTTTCAGCGTGCTATAGTTATTTTTTGCTTTGAAAATACTACATTTTAGAATCAGTCAAAGAGTTTGACATCTGGGAAGAGAACAGTTAGAGTACTTAACACCAAGGAAATATATTGTGTTTCTGTCTCCCAAAACAGAGTTGAGGACTTTGGCACTGGGAAGGGGATTCATTTCATTTTTTTCCTTCTTGAAACAATGGTGACTTTAGGGGCATAGCTCTCTCTTCTACAGCAACTCTTGTGAGCAACCAATTCCAGGATTTGCTGTGAATCCAACAAGGATGGAGATGCTATCACCTGGCTATTCCTGCCGAAGTGAAGTGATCAGCATGAATTAATGTTGAAGTTTTCATTGATACCATAATGATTCATAGTTAACACCTCTCTGAGTTGAATGGGTTCAGTTCACAGAGTGTACGGCTGCCTGTATGGAGACTGTCTGTATCTATATCTGCAAAAATGTTCCGCGGATATCCTCATTCACATCCATCCATGTGGATACCCATGGGTATAAAGCAGAGATCCACAAATTTGCAGGGTTCTAGTTACAAAATTTGTATCTGCAGCCACAAAAATGAGCTGTGGCTATCTGCATCCACAGCCACAGATACAGATACAGTGCATGTAAAACAGATATCTGTGGATTTGCAGAACTCTATGTATTCTCCATCAATGCATGGCAGATATTAAACCACAAAGGGTGGAAAATATAGAAATAGGGTTCATTTTCTCTCATGCAAATAAATCTACTCAATTCAACAGGGCAACACAAAGCTTACTCGTGGATGTAAGCTTCAGCATCTCGGTTGTATATGCCAGCTATTTCTTTCGTACAGTTATGACTTGTAAAAAAAAATCATGTTAGTAATTTTGAACCAAAAGGATACAATTGGAGTTTTAACTCCACAATTACAATATTATGACATGAGTCTATAGCTCTTTGATGCTTTAGTAATCTGCAATTCTATATTCTATCTCTAATACAAATAACAGATAGCAGCAGTGTCCTTCATCATTTATAAGCATTCTTCTCTAGTGGTGTTAGCTACTCACTGTTTTTTGCTGAGGATGGTTTCTGGGAAGAGGCAAAATATTTCTGGAAAACATACAAAATGATGTAAATGGTAAATATTTTTCTGATTTCATTTAAAATTGCAGAGGCCAAAGCAATATGCACTATTCCTTAGTAAACAGGTTGCCGGTCATAATAATATACTGCTGCAGTTTGCTTAGGGTACGGTTGTGCCTTAACACACATCCCTGAGTTGGATACTGGGCTGGGTGGAGTTGTGCTATCCCAGTGGGAGGCCATGTATAACTCTGTGCCTTCATTCCCTATGTTTCCTCTTATGCATGAACATAGGGAGGCAGCCTATTTTTCCTGGTGCACTTGGCTTACTTTGTGGAGCAATATGTGGGAATGAGACCTGAACCCATTTATGTTCCTGGGACACTTGGAAGGAGCAGAATATAGTCAAGAATGGAGGTGACTCTTCAGGGGCAAACCAGGGGGAGGGGAAGCTGTTAGTCATGTCATTCCTCTGCCTAGTCTGGCAAAGGGCTGAGACAACCCCCTTCTGCCCAGGCCACTCCCTTCCCTTGCTCTGCCTTCTTTCTGCCCTTGCTCCATCCCCATCCCCACCTCTTCTTCTGAGGAGGCCTTGGATTATCAGGGCTGGAACTGGTGGTGCCAGTAGCAGGGGTCTGCCACCTCCCAGCACTCACCAGCAGTAGCAGGGGAAGTGGAGCCAGGCAGTCCTGCTACTTTGCTTCTGCAACTGCCATGTCACCCTGCTTCCTGCCGGGGAGTGCAGGGCAGTCCTGCCCCTACCCTGAGCTATGCAGCCAGAAGAGCAAAGCAATGGGGCCACTTTTTTCCACTACACCCCACCACTGCTGGTGAGTGTGGGCGGGGGGGCTGGACTCCTGCTAATCCCTGTGCAGACTGCTGGCTGGCCCCTCCTGCCTGTGGTGTTTAGAGGACATACAACCTCTCATGTCCTTCATGCATTGCCCCGGGCAAGACCTGGCTTTGTTCTTATGAGCCTGATCTAGGAGTGGTGAAATTTATGTAGTCGTGTGTCCACTGGCCCTGAATCAGACTCCAATCCAAAAACTCCATGTTTGCTGAGGCATGCAGGGGGTTCTTAGTTCCATGAGTGGTTCCCAGAATTGTGCTCCTACTCCAGTGGGTAGAATTCATTGGTATTACCACTGTTCTGGACCTTCATCCCTTGGTAAAGAGGAGGACTGGGCTGCCCCTCTATCTTGCGCTAATAATTATTTTCAAAATGGATGTGTGAGGCTTAGATAAGCATCCTAGCCTCATCCACCCCTCCAATCATTTGTGATGTTAGGGATCAGCTGCTTCCATCTGATTCATGTCACATTAAACAGAAACAAATACATTGAAGAAGTATTACGCCTCTGTCAAACCCACTAAAGGAGGGATACTGAGAGTTATTTGAGAAGTTTCATTTTAACTCACCCCCTCATGCCTAGGTGGTTTGTACACATGGCCTAGCAATCATTTATTGTCTGAAGGCCGTGCAACATCTAGGCATGGTGAGGTGAGGTGAAGAATCTGCTTCCTCCAGTGTTTGCTCAATGGTTGGAGGGACAGAAGCTGCTTTTGACTAACCTGGAAGTGTCTGGTTTAGGAGATTCTTTGGCTGTGCTCTGTATGTGAGACTGTCTTCCTGTATTCTGAGCAGGTTTGGGAGGAAGTAGTTTAGTGATCCTAGTAAGACAACACAAGTGAAGTTAGAAACATTATACAAAAAATACTGAATTAAAAAGGCAAAAGTCCCTGTAATCCTAGTCAACACTTAATGTATTTCTGAATGTATGTACTATATGTTCTCTTTCTCAAAGTACATCAAGAAATATTGTAGTATTTTATTAATTCAATACCTCTTCTACTGAGATACATAGGTATTAAATAGATAGCTCTTAGACAATGTTCACATGCTAGCAAAGTATATTTCTTCACAAGATCTAAAGCTTTTAATAATGTACAGAACTTCATAGTAATGAATTACCTGCTTGTTGGTGGTGATGGTTTTTCCTTTAAAAGAGAATGCATTGTTAATAACTTGGTCATATCTGTATTTATTAAAATGCATTTGTGCAATCATAAGATATTAAATTGTCTTTGTGATATTCTATTTATTTTCCCATGTATCTCTAGCAAAACAATGCCTGTTGGGAATATGCATGAAGATGGAGTAGCCAGAAACTGACCCCTTCTATGTCAAGTATTGAGAGGTGGGAAGGAAATTATCATGTCAAAACAGACCATGTTTCCTTTCCTGGGGCATCACTTCCAGAAAATGTTCCCTTAGGCCTATGCTTCTAAGGCTGGATCACATTAAGCAGAGCCAGAAGCCTCATTCCACCTGACAACTTGTAGTAAGCACCAGACCAAGTGTTCACTGTCATTTGGTGATGAGTTATGAAATTATTGGGACATGAGATACCATTCTCAGTGGCAAGGTTTGTTCCAATTTTCTATATATTAAAGAATTGATACAATGGCTTTCTCTTGCATTTATTCTGAACTATTTGCACCATAGGAGGCAGTGCTTTCAAGCTGCAGCATGCATTTTCTCATCAGATTCTTTATGTGTAAACTGCAGGAGCTATGTTCCACAGAGCTGCTGATAGTAAGGGGGGGGAAATGGGACAGTTGCCCGGGGCCAGGTGATTCAGAAGGGCCCAAGGCTCCTGTCTACTGTTGCCACTACTGCAGGAGCTTCAACTGCTGGAGCCTCGGGCCCATTACATTTTCACTGGAGGGCAGCACAGCACGTTCTGTACTGAGATACACAGGTATTAAATCGATAGCTTTTATACAATGTTCACATGTTGGCTCTCTGGGTCAACTGGTGGGTGTTAGGCCAGCGCAGCTGTGCTTTGGGTGGCATTGAGGGCTGGCTGCTCCCAGTCCTGCCCATTCCACATGAGTGTAGATCTGCCTCCTGCCTCACCTTGCCCAGAGGCCAGGCAAGTCTGTTGGTTTCCCTGATGACCCATAAAATGTGCATAAGAACTTACCTCTTCCTCTGGAACTTCATAGACGTCTGAAGGAAAAAAGAATATTCTGTAGTTACAAAAAGGGATCACAGGTCTCTTGACAAAATAGCAGAATTACATCAAAATTCTGCTTTTATAACGAAAATAAGATTCTTCTGGGGGAAAAGGTAACTTTAGGAGATATGACTGTTCTCACTAGGGACAGTGGCGCTGGAACATTTTTACTAGTGGGAGTGGTAAAATCCATCCTGCTCACCCCGCCCACCTTCCCCTCCACCAAAGATAGGGCCATGTTTATGGGATGGGGGGACCTGGATAAGAGGAAGGAATAGGCCACAGCGGGGGGGTGAGGATTGGGGGGCACTGGGCTGGCAGTGAAGCCCTGGACACAGGGCCAGCAGCCAGGACCCGTGCAAAAAGGCAGAGACTAGAGCAGCCCCCTCACCCCCCATTACACCCTATGCTTGGGGATTGATTCTTCTCTTATTCATAATACACTGTGTCTTTCAAGTAATCACACTTGGGTTCTTTTTAACTGTAAACTTATGATGAAAAGGGCACGAATCCAAATTCACAGTCAACAATTACAGGAATTGCATTGCACTCAAATAACCTAATTATTTTTTGTTCCATTAGGTCATCACATTTGGATGACCTTTTAAACCTTCCTTTTACCTTGGTGAAAAAAGGACATAACGAATCATAAACCCTGAATTTTCAGTGAGAATCCACTGGTTTTAATGCTTTGTATCACGACACTATTATCCCTGAGCTCCTGCTTGCTATTATAGGATTTTTACTTCCTCACAAAAATCCCAGATTGTAAGTCATGAATATTGAAAAAGCAAACATTAAAATAATTAATGCCTTAATCTAAATCTATATTCATTGATTGTAGTGAAGCTAGGTCATTATATTTTAGCTTTTTATCTGTAATCTTGCAAGTGCCTAATGTCCACTAGAGGGAGCTGTTTCATCTGTTTAAAATACATCAAGAGAATTGTTGCTTAGAAACAGTGATTAACAATCACAACACTGGAAATATGTTTTAAAATGTCTGAAAAGTTACGTGATGAAACTGCAAATTACTGAGAAAGTTAGTAACTATGGCTTGGAACTTAAATAAATTACTAATGAAAATGATGCATAATACTTGGTAAGAATTGTGTAACTAGTTTGTAAAGGTTACTTTCTGGTCAACGAATGCTTTGGCTAGGAAACAATACAACATAGAATTGCACTACTCAGCTAAAGAGGATTAAATACATATGCTTGCAATTACAGAGAGGAAAATATGATCCCATCCTTTTATTTGCTTTTGCCTTCATTTTCTCTTTCCAAATAAGCTTTCTTACAGTACATGACAGCAGCAGTAAATACAAAGTTATCAGACTCTACATAATCCGGTAAGGTTGAAAAGCACATCATGGTAACCTATGTGGAAATGAGATAATTGGTAAAAGTTCCTGTTGCAGGGCTGAAGAATGGTAGATATTTATTAAAAGGGCAATTTCAATGTGTCATTATGTAACCTCATGAATTGCAGCCCAATTTTTGTGAATGGGATCTTATAAATGAAAGTGTTAACTACTTTTGAATTAATTTGTTTGTAACCCATTAAGAATTGCCTTTGAAGAATCTGTTATTGTAACTCACTATACAGTGATCTCACACAGTTACATAGAATCACACATAGAATCACATAGGTCAAAGTGGCTCTATGTTGTAACTGATAGCCCATTTTAAACTTTGTACTGCCTTAATGCTGTTTATAGCTAGGTGTGTGTGTGTAACCTATAAAAGTGTGTGTAATGGGCTCAGTCCAAGAAGCCAGCCTGTGCCAGGCTACGTTTAGACTACAGGCTTCTTGTGCAAGAAGACTTTTTTTTGGAAGAGATCTTCCGAAAAAGCTTCTTGTGAAAGAGAGCGTCCACACTGCAAAAGTGCAAGATAGCGTCCAGACTTCCTGGACGCTATCTTGCATGTAAGCAGTGATTGCTATGGACAGAATGGCCACCAGGGCACCTGTGCTTTTTCCTCTTCCCTCTTCTTCTGAAAAAACTCCCTCTTCCTCATCCACACACTCCTTTTTGCGAAAAAGCTCTTTCGCAAAAGGCTTCTTCCTCGTAGAATGAGGATTACCAATTCCCTCTGTTCTTTTGATTTACTGTTGAAAGAACACACTTGCAGTATGGACATAACTCAAGTTTTGTCAGAAAAACGACTGTTTCTGACAAAATTCTGTAGTCTAGACATAGCCTAAGTGACCAGCGGCTAGCACCGCCTTAATGGCTGAAGAACAATGCAGCAAGCCCTGCAAAAGAATCCATCCAAGAACGAGACAGACAAATGTCCTATCAAGAAAAAGATCCAAGTCGCATCTGTCATTAACTGATGACTCATGGTCATACAGTGCCCTGGGGCAGTGGGACAGGACAAGATCTATGGACTAAAGCAGTGGTTCCCAAACTTTGTTATTCTGCGGACCAACAAACCCATTCACAAACTTTTGGTGGACTGTTAATTTATTTGCATGTTAATTTATTATTTGCATAATGAATAGTCAAATAAAATGTTACCTGTCCGCCTAGCCCCAACCCGGCCCCTGGCTTCCAAGTGCCTAATACCCTTTGATCCCCACCCCCACACCCCATACTCTTTGACCTCTGACCCCTACAGATCATGCCAACACCAACTTGCCCCATGAACCCACTATGCCCTCACTCAACACCCCTTTGACTCCACCCCACCCCTGCACTTCCCAGAGTGGGGCTGCCCCCTTTAGAGAGTGTGGCCATTAGTGCCGGGTGGGCAGTGGGAGTGGCAGTTGACAGCGTGCATGCTCCCTCACTCCTCCTTCACGCCCCTTCCCTCCTCAAGCACGTCTCACGCCCCCATGGGTAGAGGCAGGGGGGAGGAGAGCAGCGCTCTTGTTAGGCTGCCATCTTATCTGGTGGGAGGAGAGAGGGAAGCATCTCCTACTCCACCTCCTTCAGCTGCCATGGCTGCTGGAGCTGAGCTGCTACAAACAGCCAGCTTCAGCTCTGGCAGCCAGTGGTTCATGGACCAGACTGGCAGTTGGGAACCGCTGGACTAAAGCAGAGGTTTTCAAGTTGGGTCGCAGATCCTTCCAGGTAAGCCACTAGCAGCCTCGTGATGCTTTGTTTATCTAAATGTCCAAAGCCACAGAGTGGCCAGAACACTTCTCGCAGCTCCTCTTGACTGGAAACAACAACTGTGGCCAGTGGGAGCTGAGAGGCTCAATGGCTATGGACACTTAGGGTATGTCTACATTGCACCGTTATTTTGAGATAACAATGTTAGCATCTACATAGCCATTCTGTTATTTTGAAATAATTTTGAAATAGCAGACAGTTTATTCCGAAATCTGTAAATCTCATTCTCCGAGGAATAACGCCTATTCTGAATTAACTATTTCGAAATAAGGCATGTACAGATGCAACTCTGCTGCTATTTCGAAATAGCCCCTCAGCAGGGCCATTCTAAGTTACTCCTCCACCGTGCCTCCTGGGGCTCTAAATCGAGATAGCATATCTGCATTAGAGAAACCTGCCTCAGACTAATTTTGAGGCTTCCCTGGAGTATAGACGTGCTATTTTGAAATAAGCTATTTCGGAATAGCTATTCCAGAATAGCTCAGGGTATGTCTACACTACCCTCCTAGTTCGAACTAGGAGGGTAATGTATGCATACCGCACTTGCTAATGAAGCCCGGGATTTGAATTTCCCGGGCTTCATTAGCATAAGCGGGGAGCCGCCATTTTTAAATCCCCGCTGCTTCGAACCCCGTGTAGCGCGGCTACACGGGGCTCGAACTAGGTAGTTCGGACTAGGGTCCTATTCCGAACTACCGGTACTCCTCGTTTCACGAGGAGTAACGGTAGTTCGGAATAGGACCCTAGTCCGAACTACCTAGTTCGAGCCCCGTGTAGCCGCGCTACACGGGGTTCGAAGCAGCGGGGATTTAAAAATGGCGGCTCCCCGCTTATGCTAATGAAGCCCGGGAAATTCAAATCCCGGGCTTCATTAGCAAGTGCGGTATGCATACATTACCCCGCTAGTTCGAACTAGCGGGGTAGTGTAGACATACCCTTATTTCAAAATAGCCATGTAGTGGTCCTGCCAATGGCTTACCCAGGTGGGCCTATTACTCAACTTTGAAAACCACTGGACTAAAGCATATAAAAAGATGGATGCAAAACTCTAGAATAGGGTCTTTTGGTTCTATGAGCATCTTCCAGGAGCATTGGTGTGCATTGACACAACCCACGTCTAGACCGTCCTCCACATGTCTAGATCATCTGGTCAGTGAACTACCATGAGCAACTGACACTGGTAATTATAACCCACAGGGAGAACTGTGTGTGTGGTAGATAATTATAGTAGCTATGGACAGTAAATGAATTCTGCATTCACAGTACATGTTGCATATTGCTTTATCCCCCAAATAAGCTTCTGCTAGTTCTGTTTCTTTAAGTGAAACATGGTGTGTGTGTGTGTGGGGGGGGGGGGGGGGGGGGGATTAGCTCAAATTGATCCTTTGGAGGCTGACTTTTATTATTTTGCTTTAGTAAACAGCAGAAATGAATTCAAGAGAAGTAGCTTATTCCAGTTTTATTATTAAATCTTAAACGAGATTTATAGTGCAGGAATCTATTATAGTGCCGACTGGCAAAATGGTTGTTATAAACCAGAAATACCTGAAGGGGAACTTGCTTTTATTTTACAAGGATGTGTCATCGGTTTATGTTTTGAACACATCAGGTATATCATAATATCTTGCAATAGAAGAGATGAGCATATGGAACTCTGAAAGAAAATACACAGTAAATTGCTCTGGGGGAATGATAGCTTTTTAACTGGACTTGAAGAATACAGAAAAAAAAGAGTATAGAATAGTACTTTTGTTTGTAGCACTGAGACAGTCACAAGGGGTTTAAGTCAGAATCATCAGGTTCAGTGTGGAGAGAGAGAGTCAACAGGGGAGATTGTATGTATGTTTATACAAGTAACCTGAAGTTCTCTCTCTTCACTATATAATTACCTTGCTGTCAGAAGAGGCTGTGCTTATTACCCCTTTGTGATAGATCTCCTTTCTTTTCATCATCAAGTTCTATTTTGAACTGCCCTCCTGATCAAGTCTTGTGCTAACTCACCATCTAGTGGGTTACTGGGCAATCTCTTCAGCAGCTGTGGAGCAACACAACCCAGCAAATCCTATGTTGGTATCATTTGATTGCCTTGCTTTTAAACTTAAAAACAAACAAAAAGACCAACCACAAAACCACTCTGGAGTTTATGCACCAAAACTCTAAGCATGGATGATGCTTGTGGGAATGCAGAGAAGGATCTTGAATGTTCCAGTATTTACTTTTAAATTGCCAAACAACAAGATCAGTGGGAACACCCAGTTAAGAAGGATTACTGGGTCTCATTCCAGCTGAGCAGGCGGTACAACAGGGCACAGTGCTACTGTCTGTTCCCTGAAAATCAAAGTGAGGCATGAAGATTTATGCAATGCACGGGCAACATTCTGAAAAATGCCTGCCACTGGGGGGAGTAGCAGGTTTTCAGATTTCCTACTTTTATAGATAGGAAGCAAGATTACCCACCTCCCCCATACCAATTGCCTGGTTGGCTGTTTCCAGGGAAAAGCCAAGGTCTGAGTTGGTTCAGCCATCCCTACTTATGTGTAACATATTAAGGCTTTTTTCAATCCAGAAACCATACTATTGCATTTCCAAACCTCATTCTCAAAACAGGGTGTCTGCAGGGTGATCCTTTTACACCAATATAAACTCCGCATACCTAGCACAGAAGCAGACACAGGTACAGGAGCAGTCCTGGCAGAGCTAGGAAGAACTGGCTTTGTTGGCTTGACAGATCTGTTTACAGGAGCTTAAAACAAAAAAAGAGACAAACATACCAATGTTATGTTTATGAAATGAGAACAAGGACAAAAGTCTGAGAGCTAGTCAAGAAACCTTGAAAAATTCATTTGTGGCAGAAAAAGAATCTCTGACTCATGTGATTATTCTCAGTGCTTCCCCCGTGCCATAAATACCCAAATTTGCCAGCCATGTGAAAGAGCTGGTGCAACAAAGGTTAAAAAATGAATCCCCATATCTCTGTTTGTTAAAAATCTGCCTGAACACCCCGAAGTGTGGAGAATTGTAATGAAGCAGCTTCTTGGATGAGAAGAAAAGCGTGCCAAACCAAGTCAAGATTCTCCATTGTAGGGTGCAGGACTGTGAAAGGTCATGGAGAGAAAAATAGGAGCCAAATGTGGCAGTTGGGAAAGACAACCCTAAAATTTGCCCTTGGACTATAGTAATTAGGGGACCTATACTGCCCCTCACTTGACTGAAGTTGCTTTAGAACTGCCCCTCTTCTCTATGAATGAAGGCTGTTAATTAAGCACAACTAACTCATGTGATTACCTCAACATTAATTATTAAAACTTTAATTATGATCAATGATAGTTTTAATCACCCTGTTAAACAATAGAATACCAATTTAAATGAATTAAATATGTTTGGATGTTTCTCTACATTTTCAAATATATTGATTTCAGTTACAACACAGAATACAAAAGTGTACAGTGCTAATTTATATTACTTTTAATTACAAATATTTGCACTGTAAAAATGATAAAAGAAATAGTATTTTCCAATTCACCTCATACACATGGCAGTCTCTTTACCATGAAAGTGCAACTTACAAATCTTTACTCTTTTTTGTTACATAACTGCATTCAAACAAGTTTGTTTACATGTATGGGAAATAATGCTGCCTGTGGTTCTTACAATGCAATGTGGGACTGAGTGGACTTGTAGGCTCTTATGTTTTACATTGTTTTATTTTTGAATGCAGTTATTTTTTATTCATAATTCTACATTTGAAAGTTCAGTGTTCATGATTAAGAGATTACATGTCAGTACTCGTAATGGGAGAATTGAAAAATACTATTTTTTTTTTGCAGTGCGAATATTTGTAATAAAATTATAAAGCGAGCACTGTTGTAACTGAAATAATTTGAAAATGTGGAAAACATCCAAAAACATTTTTAAAAAAAGGGTATTCTATTATTTTTTTAACAGTGCAATGAATCATTTTTTAAATTGCTGAACAGACCTACTGTGAACCCTAGAACAGACATCCAGTGGTATTTTGTTTAGCTTAGTGTATAATTATTATGTGCTTAAAAGGTGAAACTCACGTTTTGTACGTTGAGAAGAACTGCCTTCTGTAGGTTCAATGTAGTTATCGTCATCATCCACAGGCACAATATAATCATCCTGAGAAAAACGCAGAGGAAAAACTACAAGCTAAGCATGCATTATGTCAAACACGTCTCATGGCACAAGCCTTTCTTGCTAGGGATGGATAAGATGCACTAATGCCAATGCTTGTTTCTGGCATCTATAATCTCCCTCTGGGACTGGATAAGGTTGGGCTTTCCCAGGGACTTTTCCCCTTCCCCAAACAGCTCCAACTGAGGCATAGTGATCCATCACCTACTGTCTCTATTCTGTAGCCCTGCTCTGATGCTCAACATTTCTGTTCCTTCCTCACCTGTCTGCTGACTGGTTCTGATGAATGGAGAATGATAAGTGGGCTGAACGGCTCCTTTATGATGTGAATAAATGTCCACTAAAAATTAGTGAGAGACTATGCATTTATTTTTATGGCCAAGTTAATGATTTGAATCACAGCAGTCAAATATGAAAGGCTAGCATATTAAACAGGTGCTGCATAAAATTAATGATATTTATAGAGCAATAATTCATCTTTACTGTAAAGACTTGTGTATCTGTGAACCTTACCTCATCCGCATTGAACGCTTTGGTCTTAAGTGGCGTTTTTGGTTTCAGAGTGGCAGATGACGATGGCAAAGATGGTTTAGATGGCTTCTGGGGTTTAACCAAAGACTGACTTGGCCTGCTTGGGAGTGGCTCTGGGTGGGTAGTGCGATTGTCTTTAAATGGGGGAGGAAAATAACAAATTTAGTACATAATTACTGTGAACAGTTGCTTTAATACCTATGCAAACTGAGCATCTTTACTCTGGTGATACAGGTTCCTGTCACTTTCAGTCACAGAACATTATTATATGCTACAATACTTAAGGACTGTAGCACATAAGTTCCCATGCAGAAAGGTGGGTGAGATATGAACAGCTTCTCTGGGGTACCACCTAGATACCTAGAAGGAGTAATATAATCCCTTGTTATTCAGAGAGTGCAAACAATGTGTTTATCAGCTATTCAGCTACCTGTCTGGCAGTATAGTAGCTGAGTGCCTTGTCCTCGTCCATTATACTGTGAATACTGTGTACAGATGTGGTCTCCTCACCTCAAAAAAGATATTTTGGCCTTGGAAAGGGTTCAGAAAAGGGCAACTAAAATGAACGGGTCCCATATGAGGAGAGGCTAAAGAGACTGGGACTTTTCAGTTTAGAAAAGAGGAGACTGAGGGGGGATATGATAGAGGTCTATAAAATCATGAGTGGTGTGGAGAGGGCTGATAAAGAAAAGTTATTTATTAGTTCCCATAATAGAAGAACTAGAGGACACCAAATGAAATTAATGGGTAGCAGGTTTAAAACTAATAAAAGGAAGTTCTTCTTCACACAGCGTGTTGTCAACCTGTGGAACTCCTTGCCAGAGGAGGCGGTGAAGGCTAGGACTATAATAGAGTTTAAAGAGAAGCTGGATAAATTCATGGAGGTTAGGTCCATAAAAGGCTATTAGCCAGGGGATAAAATGGTGTCCTTGGCCTCTGTTTGTCAGAGGCTGGAGAGGGATGGCAGGAGACAAATCGCTTGATCATTGTCTTCGGTCCACCCTCTCTGGGGTACCTGGTGCTGGCCACTGTCGGTAGACAGGATACTGGGCTAGATGGACCTTTGGTCTGACCCAGTACGGCCGTTCTTATGTTCTTATGTTCTTATTATCTGAGCCTCAGATAATGAAACTGAAAGAAATGGGGGAGGAGGAGTGTGATGGGGGATGGTTATGTTGATATACTTTTTCCCAATGGCCCAAACCTTGGTCTACCTGATGTTAATATCTAAACCTCCACTGACTTCCATGACAACAGTATTTGGCGCAAACAGAATATAATGTTGAAGGGAATAGAAGAGTCTGTTGAAATGATCTAAGCAGACTCATCTCCTTCCAGTCCTGTTTTTCAGGTTATCTACTTTGTATGCCCAATTGTTAAGGGCAACTATGGGCTTAAATCTTTGGGACTATTACAGCCCCTGTTTTACACTTGCTTGGCTAACAAGTTAGGGTATAAACAAGATCAAAAAATAGTGTGTCCTTCCTGCTTGACCTTAAATCGGTTAGGGAAGAACCAACCCACAGGCTAACTGGGTAATTCCTGGGGCATGCTCAGTGAAATTTCTTCCCCAAAATGCTATGTATTCTGTTTCATGACTTGGTTTGAATGTTCATCACAAAGCTTGTTGGCCAGGTACAAAGTAGACTAATTAAAAACATGGCAGAAAATGGTAATACTGAGGGAGATGGGGTCTCAAATTCATGAATCCCCCAGAAATTAGGCACCCTTAAGATGGACTTTACACGACATCGAGACCATTTGAAAATTTTTCTTGTTTTTCATGAATGGTCATGCCACTGGTCACAATAGTTGAGGGATTGATAGGCTGGATTAACCAAAGATTTCATAGGTACCTGCATAGTCTCCTCTTGAAAATGTGAACGAGGAGGGAATCTTCTTTTTCTCATGCTCAGTCGGAGGGGGCTCATAACTGTCATCACAGTTCTCTTCACTGGGGACCACATACATCTCTGAATCAGAGTGGGCATCTGGATTTTCATAATCGCTGTCCTAGAAACACACAGCTTCCCATTTCTTACTTTGTAAAACACTTGTGGCTTCATTTGTGGAAGTAACTCTCAAACATCCCACCACTTGAATTGTTTGCTAACCTACAAAAACACTTCCTTGTCATATGATGGTTATGAACACAGTCAACTTCATTAGTATTACTATATTGCATCATAATATGTATTTAAAATATTTTTGCTCATGAAAAAAAGGATTTAACACTTCAAGTTCACGCACCCAGATTTTCAGTACCCCTCAGCATTCCACTCCTTACCACTGGAACACCACAGAGCTCTCACTTCCTATTTCTGCTTTCTCTCGCCCATCTCCATAGGCCCTCTGCTAAATTGGGACTGCACACCCTCAATCAGTGATTCAACAACCATATGCTTATCTACCAGCCCGCTTTCCTGGAAGCCAGTTCCTCTTAGTCTCAGATGCTGATGTGACCTCTGTCTGCCCTTCCTTGTTTCTGGTCTTCAGGGAGAGGTCGGGGACTAGAAACAGGTTGCTTTAGAGAAACAGGTTGTAAAATAAGGAGTGTTCTTTGTCCTGCAGCAGGCTGGGTCATGTTTTACTTCACTCCATACCTCTGAGATCTTACCACCCTCTATCTTACCTGATGGGGCCTCATCTCAAAAGCCCAAGAAAATCACCATTCTTAGGATGACATCTATCTGGGAATTAGCTAGTTTTCTAAGGGTTAATGAATAATTTTCAAACTCTTTATGCAATGACAATCTGGTCATCTCAAACATAAACAAAAATAGAGATTGAACTGAGCTACAAAGTTTGGATCTGAATTTTCCTCAAATTTAGGCCATTTTAGGGATGTTCATAACTGGGATGTCGTGTAATGTAAAGAATCCATCTCAAGTAGCATGGAATAAACAAAAATGGATAAACATTACGGGTGCGTCTAGACTGGAAAGATTTGTGCAAAAACACCTGCTTTTGCGCAAAAACGTGCCAGCTGTCTACACTGGCCACTTGAATTTGTGCAAGAACACTGACTTTGTAATGTACAAAATCAGTGCTTCTTGCACAAATACTTTCATGCTCCTGCTCGGGAAAAAGCCCTCTTGCGCAAGAATACTTGCTCAAGAGGGCCAGTGTAGACAGGGAAGAACTGATTTGAGCAAAAAAGCCCCGATGGCTAAAATGGCAATCAGGGCTTTCTTGCGCAAAATCGCGTCTAGACTGGCCACGGATGCTTTTGTGCAAAAGCATCCGTGCCATTCTAGACGCGTTTTTGCGGAAATACTTTTAACAGAAAAACTTTTCCGTTAAAAGTATTTCCGCAAAATCATGCCAGTCTAGACACAGCCTACATGTATCTGAAAGTCAGAAAATGATGACTGAATCTTACAACAGGGGAGAGTGAATTTATACAGATTGCATAGTCTCTGAGGGCAGGAACTGTGGGTGAAATCCTGTACTCATCAAAATCAGTGGAACTTTCCCCATTGTCTTTAGTGGGGCAGGATTTCACCCTGTGTTTTTTCCCCAAGTGTTTGGAAAATGCCTAATAAACCATGGGTTTTATCAATTGATGCCAAAAATAAGTTACTAACCACTAATTTGACAATCTAAAGATACAGGTTGAACCTCTCTAGTCCAGAACTCTCTGGTACGGAAACATCCATGGTCCGGAATAATTTTAGTTAGCCGGATGTCCACTTTTCAGGTGTGTGGCCAAGTTTCCCATGGTCCCATAAAATTTGTTTACAGCCACCCAGTTCTAGCTCTGTGTTCCGTGCTGTTATTTAACTCTAATTTACCCCTAAATGTCCTCTAACAGCCTAGTAAGCAGTGGAAGTTTTAGTAATGCTGCTAGACAATATTGACCTCCTCTGGTCCAGAGAATTCTCTGGTTTGGAGACGGTCAGGTTCCAAGGGTATCTGTAAATCTTCTAATTAAGAAAAGGCCAGTGTTTATTCAAAAGTATGCACTAGTTTTGGGTGCCCATTTGGGTGATCAAATTGAGACACCGTAATCCTGAATTTCAAAGATGTTGATCATCTACAGCTACCATTAATAGGCTTCTGGACATTAGACCCAAGTGTCTCTAAATGGATACTTAAAAATCAAGGTACCTAAATCAAGGGTTTTTTTGGAAATGTTTAACCTTGTAATACAATAAGGCTACATCTACACTGGCATGTTCTCAATCAAAAACTCTTTTGCAGAAGAGTTATTCTGCAAAAACCCTTCCAGAAGAGAGCGTCTACACTGGCATGTGCTTTTGCGCAAGAGCATCCATGCCAGTGTGGATGCTCTCTTGGGCAAGAAAGCTCTGATGGCCATTTTAACCATAGGGCTTTCTTGCGCAAGAAATTCATTTTGCCTGTCTACACTGGCCTCTTCTGGAAGAGCTCTTGTGCAAGAGGGCTAATTCCTGAGCGGGAGCGTCAGCATTCTCGTGCAAGAAGCCCTGATTTTATACATTAGACCGTCAGTTTACTTGCGCAAGTATACGCGGCCAGTTTTTGCGCAAAAGCAGTTGCTTTTGTGTGCGATCACGCCAGTGTAGACACAGCCTAAGATTTTCATAGCAGAAATGTAAATATGACTGAAAATATCTGATTCAGAACTAAACATTCATTATTATCTCACGGATGGACTTAATTGAAAAAATAACTGCTTCGTGACCCCAGGAAAATGTACTTACAAAATCATCTGACCATTGTTCATCTTCATCCTCTGCATGTTCTAAACCAAACATTTGAGTCATTTAAGGGAATGGAATAGTGATCATAAGCATTCAACTTAACTACTGATTGATTAACACTATTGTATTACAGACGCACACAAGTGCAATTTCCTGAAACCACACTTGGTTTTGGCTTAATAGCATTGGTAATGTGGTTTTAGAAATTAATTTAGAGTGCACATAAAAGAGTCCCAGCCTGATGCACTGGACAATGTAGTGTTTTTCTTATCTCCAGTATGAATAGTAGCAATACAAGCTTGCCCACGCTGCCATGCCAGTTTTTCAAAGGAAATGAAGAGAGAAGAAGAGCTAGTACAGATTTCTTGACAGTTCAGTTCTTGGCCTTTCTGGTGAAGTTTCAAGTTTGGTGTCAATTAACTATGATAGATTTAGGGCTGTGAAAGCCTGCCCACTCAGAACTTACCAACGTCACCGAACGATTATCAGAATGACCATTACCTCATCCACTTCTTTTTTTTAACCTAGGGATGTGTCTAGACTGCATCCCCTTTCCATAAAAAGGATGCAAATTAGACACATCGCAATTGCAAATGAAGCAGGGATTTAAATCCCCCCCGCTTCATTAGCAAAAAATGGCTGCCGCTTTTTTCCGGCTCGGAGCTTTGCTGGAAAAAAGTGCCAGTCTAGACGCGGCTCTTTCGGAAAATAAAGCCTTTTCTGAAAGATTCCTTATCCCTTATTTTAAGAGAGATAAGGGATCTTTCGGAAAAGGCTTTATTTTCCGAAAGAGCCGCGTCTAGACTGGCGCTTTTTTCCGGCAAAGCTCCGAGCCGGAAAAAAACCGGCAGCCATTTTTATGCTAATGAAGCGGGGGGGATTTAAATCCCTACTTCATTTGCAATTGCGATGTGTTTAATTTGCATCCTTTTTACGGAAAAGGGATGCAGTCTAGACACAGCCTAGTTGTATACCTGGCAACAAGTTCCACAGGCATACTATGGGAACAAATACTTCCTTATGTTTGTTTTGAGCCTACTGCCTATTTATTTCATTAGGTATTCCCCTGTTCTTGTGTTATGAAAGAGGTAAATAATTCTAGTTTATTCACTTTCCCAAAAAAATAAAAAGTTCCAGTCATTCCGCTGGTGCTATTTTACTTTATTTTCTCCTTCACAAAACAATTCTTAACATTTTAAAATAAAAGTAAAACAAAATAGCAGGCAGTAAAGTTGTAAGATTAGCAAATGTAGCTTAGGGAGGTAAAATTTTGATTATTTGGCTAATCGAATTGTTGATGCAATTTGCGGCGTTTCAAAGTTGCAGCACCGCATGAAGCCCAGGATCAGCTGGGGACTCTGAACAGCTGGTGGTTCCTTCTAGGCTTCTGCGCCTCTGGAGGTGGGAGGAGATTTCACACACTTCCCTCCTACCCCAGGTCAATCAGAGCCTGGGGGTAGGAGGAGTACGCAAAGTGTGTCCCTGCCCTGCAAGGGAGAGTGGCACTTAGAGTCACCCACCAGCTGAGCAGCAGCTGGCGGTTGACTCTAAGTACAGAGTCCCTTTCAGGGTGGGAGGAGACTTTGCATGCAGGCCTAGGGGTGGGTGGAGAGCAAAGTCTCTCACCCCCTGCCCTCCGGCACGCAGCGCTGAGTCAACTGCCAGAGTTAACTCTAAGGGTACGTCTATACTAGCCCCCTAGTTCGAACTAGGGAGGCTAATGAGGGCAACCGAAATTGCAAATGAAATGTGGGATTTAAATATCCTGCGCTTCATTAGCATGTTCCCGGGTGGTCACCATTTTGGAAACTGACTAGCCCGGAATAACTTCCTGTGTCTACACGCGGCAGTCAAACGGGAGTATGAAGTAAACCCCTAACTCGAATTAGCTGTTACTCCTCGTGGTATATTTAAATCCCACACTTCATTTGCAATATTAAATCCCGCGCTTCATTTGCAATTTCGGTCACCCTCATTAGCCTCCCTAGTTCGAACTAGGGGGGCTAGTGTAGACATACCCTAAGTGTTGCATGCGCCCCTGTCCCTAGGCCCTGATTGGCCTGAGGCGGGAGAGCAGCAGGACCTCTATGGGCTGGATTCATCCTGCAGAGGCCCTTGTGCCCACCCCGCCTTAGAAAATAAATGTGAGCAAATATGCAGTTGTAACACTCTTAGAAAAAATATACAGTTTAAAGTTCCATTAAGTCATCCTTACCTGAAGCATAATCCCTTTGCGGTACACTTGGAGGGGGTTTATTTTTTAGCCTGTAAACAATAATTATTATATTTATGATCCAATAACTAACTGTTGCAGGAAGACAAGCGTTAGCCAGACACATAATAAAAGCTGATGACAAAAGAGATCTGCAACTGAAGACACAGGTCATTGTCACAGACATTCAGCCAATAGCTGCAGGCAAAAGCATTGAAAAGAGAGTACTTCTTGGAAACAGCCAAGAATATAGGATGTAATCTGAGTTTTTGGTTAAGAACTGTTTTAAAGAAACACACATACAGAGGAGCAGAAGCTTCAGGCAGCATTATTCATTATAGATATGTGCACATGTCTATGAAGATATAAAGCCTAATTAAGTTCATAACAATCCTAGGAAGAAGCTACGGGCAGCAGGACTGACAGCTTCTCCATGCCCTTAGGCAAAGTGGGGGGAAGGGGAGAAGCAGGGGCTATTCTGGGCCTCTCAAAAGGGTGGGGCCTTAGGCAGAAGGGGCAAGGTTGGGGCCATGCCCACAGGCAGACGTTAGTGCTGCATGGAGCATGCCCCACGGTTCTCTGGCAGCAAGTTAAAAGGCCTGGGGCTCTGGTTGTTGCTGCTGCTGCTTCAGTAGCACCAACAATAGCCAAAAGCTCTAGGCCCTGGGACAGTTGCTCCCTTTGTCCCAATTGGGCCTAGCTATGGGCAGTGGGTGTAAGAGGTAAGTGAGGCGGGGAGGAGGAGGCGGGATTTTTTCCCTGGGTCTTAGTGCTCAACCATTCCCTTCTTCCTATCCTTATTCTGACCATTCCTGAAAGCTCCCACAGTAGCTTATTGCTGTGAGAGCTTGGTGACTTTTTCCCCACTCTCCCAGTGAATCTATTAACTTAAAAGTGAAAAGTCTTCCAGTTTGCCAGATGTATTAGCATAACATTGAACCTGTGAAAGAGCCACTAAGTGGTAATGAAGCCATTTAACAGGCGTGTGCCAACCAGGAGGTATATGCTGTCAGTTTCTGAAATTACTGGCAAAAACAGTTGTGTTTCACTATGTCCACAGTATCGTAGTTTAAAATTTGCTTTAGATATTTCATTAGTTTGTTGCTGAAGTTTATAAAATCACATCTCTAAAAAATCATTGCGTAGAGTTTTGGATGCACAATTTGAGTATTCACGTTTACCCTTAATGCTCTTAAGACGTTTTTTTAAATAAATTCTTCAAAACACCATCCTTATCTAAAAACACATTTTTAAAATTAATTACTATAATACAAAAACTCTTCCAAAGTCTTTCTGTTCTTTCTATCCATCCCTGCTCTCACTTCACCCCCTGTTAAAGAGAGCCAAAGGGACAACATTTCTTTTCTTCAGATATCAGACAATTGAGTTTCCCTTTCTTTACTTCTATTTGATGAACAAGTTTTAAGAGAATCCTCTACCAAATTAAAATTCTAAGATATAAAATTCTTTCTTATGCCTAAAGTCCTTGGAAACAATTTTAACATTAACATACGGTAAATTTTCATAAACATGTCTATTGTTATGAAGATCACACACAGTATATTAGTGCTCTCTTTTTCTAAAAGCAATGATTTACATTATGAATACACTAAACAGCTCTGACTGATTAATTTAAAATGTCTTTGTTTCAGTGCATTAAATATGTAGTAATCAGGATTGATTACATTCTGAAGGCTTACCAGTATATTTAATATATGAATCAGTTTAGAAATACTAATTAAGAAAATATAAAACAGAGAAGAGCTGCATCATGTATTCCATAATATTTAATGTTGTATTCAGCAGGGCAGCTGAATTGCCCTTATTACAAAGGTTTTACAAATAAATCTCTGACAAACTTCAGGGTATGTAAAAAATAAACAAACTGGGTGCATCTAGATTGGCAAGATTTTGCGCAAAAGCTTGCCAGTTGTCTACACTGGCTGCTTGAATTTGTGCAAGAGCACTGACTTTGTAATGTACAAAATCAGTGCTTCTTGCGCAAATATTTTCACGCTCCTGCTCGAGAAAAAGCCCTCTTGCGCAAGAATATTTGCGCAAGAGGGCCAGTATAGACAGGGAAGAACTGTTTTGTGCAAAAAAACCCCGATGGCTAAAATGGCGATTGAGGCTTTCTTGCGCAAAAGCATCCGTGTCAATCTAGACGCACTTTTGTGGAAAAACTTTTAACACAAAAATTTTTCCATTAAAAGTATTTCCGCAAAATCATGCCAGTCTAGACAGAGCCACTGTGACTGACATTTTTATTCCCAAATGTAGTGTTTTTAATTAGGTACCTTCTGCATGTCCAGGCTTCACAATCTGGCATGCAGTGGAAAACATGCTCCATTTTCTTTAGAAAGAAATTTTAGAAGAATGTAATGTCTTTTAAAAAAATGTCATTTGCTACATTTGGGTTTAGGGATTTGGCTGGAAGAGGTGAGCAGCAAGAGGGAGGGAAGAGGAGAAAGACAGCGGGAAGGGGGCAGGGCATGGGCAGGGCAAAGGTGGGGCTACAGGCTGGGGAATTTGGTTTCCCAAGCAACAGCTTCAACCATCACCCATGGAAGAGGCTTATATGTGAGGTGATAAGAAGTCAGTGTTCTATGGTTCTAATTTACAACTTGGATTTGCATATGTTCTAAATTCTGATGGAGGCTTAAACGTTTTCCCAGACTATCTTCTTGGCCAGATTCTGATCCCCCTAATGGTACTGTGCATGCATAGCTCTTGCATTCAATGGTTTACTGATTTATGTTGGTATCAGATCAAATTTCGGCCCTCAGCCCTTGCATCTGTTCCATATATGAGGTACTGTATGTTTGAGACAATAGTGGAAGTACTAACATAGGTAGTTTGACGCCGATTATTTTTCATGAGGGAATACAATTGGAATAGCTTTGATTCTGTAGTACTGAGTGAGCCAAAAGATTATTTATAGAAAGAGTGAAGCATTTTTCATAGGCTTCTCTTTGTTTGCAACTGTACTATGCTATACCTAGACTTTAAAATCAGGCACATTCCTGTTTGCTTAACAGTAAACCCTGGGAAAGCACCTTCAGGAGCTTAGCATAGTGATCTATTTATTATTTCATTAATGATCTGACATCCTCTCATAAGAAGAGCTACACATTTCTGTTGAATTATTCAAGTCAGATCTTTTGGTGCATATGGGCTATTTACCTGCTTGAGCAGAAGTATCTGAAGCTAGTAATGTTTTGCTTTTTGTATTAATATAAAGCATTAATACAATTTGCATTAAAATGCTCTTTCAGAATAAATTCGAATATTTAATCCAACAATTTCCTTACTGTGATTTCCTTAACCCGGGCTTGAGCCAACACCTAAGTCAATGGAGAGACTCCCCTTGACTCCAATAGGGCTTTCTATCAAGTCCCAGAAGACGTGCTTCTTGGTATGTTTGTTTGCAGAGCTGAGTGAATAATTCACTGGGAATGTCCATGGTGACTGTAACATTTTCTTATGTGCTTCTTGAAGGTCTCTGAGCCATTATGAATTCCTTCAATTTATTCTCTCATTTCCCCTTGATTTTTTTTAACACTTTGCTGCAGGAATTTGATACTCAATGTTCAAGACATGAGCATTCTTCTAACTTGTAATTGCTCAGCTAAGACCAACATTGTTTCTGTTCCCTGATTGGCTGAGTGTATCTGACTGAATACCGAGATATATAAATTTTAAGATTTGGTTTCTGCCACAGTATGTGCTAATGAAACTGTACTGTTCATATAGTTGCAGTAAGTGAGCACACACATATGCATGGTGCCTGGGTTGGATTAAGATATGCTGAGACCCTAAGATATGTCAAGTTTAAGAGGCCCCAAAGCATTACTAAAAATGTGTATTATCCTAGCAGAAAGAACAATGAGGCTGCGTCTAGATTGGCATGATTTTCCAGAAATGCTTTTAACGGAAAAGTTTTCCGTTAAAAGCATTTTCGGAACAGAGCGTCTAAATTGGCACGGACGCTTTTCCGCAAAAGCACTTTTTGTGGAAAAGCATCCCTGCCGATCTAGACGCGCTTTTCCGCAAAAAAGCCCCGATCGCCATTTTCGCGATTGGGGCTTTTTTGCGGAAAACAAATCTGAGCTGTCTACACTGGCCCTTTTGTGCAAAAGCTTTGCACAAAAGGGACTTTTGCCTGAACGGGAGCAGAATAGTATTTCTGCAAGAAGCACTGATTACTTACAGTAGGAAGTCAGTGCTTTTGCGGAAATTCAAGCGGCCAGTGTAGACAGCTGGCAAGTTTTTCCGGAAAAACGGCTGATTTTCCGGAAAAACTGGCAAGTCTAGAGACAGCCTGAAAGTTTATTTGCATATATACTGAGGATGCAACTAAAAACTATCTATTTTTTGTATTTAGAGGCCCCTCATAATCTGAGGCCCTAAACTGTAGCTTACTTAGTTTGTGCATAAATCTGGCACTGTATGATGCAGGCATGGCCAAAATGAATTCATTATCAGTCTCAAATATTCATGGAACATTTTTTACAGTTTGCCCAGCTCTCAACCAGTGATGCCACAGAAAAAAGTACAGGTAGTTATTCCTTGCTGAATGGTTGTGAGTTCCAGATAACAGGAGTATAACTTATCCTGCAGGGAAAACGTTATTAAGCATTCTTAACAACATTATTCCTATATCTCATCCAGGTTAGCACAGGCATGTTAGAAAGAAGAAATCAGGGCCACTGCCAGGCTGGTGCTTGGTCCCAGGTCTAGGTTTGATGCAAGAGTGGCCCCAAATCCAGCATGCCACTGAAGTATGCTGGAATTTTGCTAAGGTATCTAAGAACACCAGAGACAAAGGAAAATGGTAGAGGTGAAGTCCATAAGGACCCTTCCAAGTGAGGGGGAGGGATGTGTGGCCTGGCCCATATGGTAGGTGTTGGGATCATAAATTGTGAGTCCTTGCTTTTGTATTTTGACCAAGGCTCTGTAAATCCTGGCTGTGGCCCTGGCAGAACAAAAGCTTGTGAAGCACAGAAGAGCTCTGTATTTGAGCCATCTATCATGCCTTGTGTGGTTTTGAAATAGCATACCGATCCCAAGTATTTTTCCCAGTTTTGCAAATTAAGGCCACGTGTTCATTTTGGAACCTAAATAGCAATAGAAAAGAAATTATGTTTCTGTCACAGAAATGAAACAATTTATGGCGACATCCGTATGTGTTAGTTTCTTAAAATATGTTAGTTCTTCTAAAATTCAACCGCAAATCCACAGAAAAGGTACTGTCTGTATTTATATTATTTAGTGAATCCCATCGAAGACAGTGGGAATTTTGCCTTTGACTGGAATGAGGCCAAGGTTTCACCCACAATTTTTGCAGTATGCAAACATGAAAGACAGGATCCTGTTTCCTAGAGCTTACTGCAGGTTGTACCTCACTTAGCCAGGACTCTCTGGTCTGGCAACATCTGTGGTCCAGCAAGACCACAGATGTTCCTGGATCACAGAGCCCAGGTATAGGGAGTTCGGGCTGTGGGGTAAGAGCGGCAGAGGGGCCTAGAACTCATCTGGGAGCCCTGTGTTGAGTGAGGGAGGCATGAAGAAGCAGCAGGGAGTTCTGGACCCTGCGGCTGGACAGTAGCAAGGGGCCGGCAGCAGCAGACGCGAAGGTCTGGCCCCAACTGCTGAGCTCAGGGGCCTGCAGTGTCTGCCACCTCCTCTGCCACTGGGACCTCCCCTGGTCCAGCAAATCCCCTTGTTTGGGGCAGGTCAGTTCCTGAGGGTGCCGGACGAGGGAGGTCCAACATGTATCTAGCTACTGTACATGCTGATGAAATTAAAAATATGTACTTGTATAACACTTGTACTCTTTAGGACTGCTTTTTGAAACCAGTGGCAGTGGGCATGATCCTGTCCTGTTGAAGTTAATAGCAAAAACTTGAAATGACTTCAGCAGAAGAGGATCAAGTCCTATCTAAGTGCATGTTGTTTGAGAGAAAGATTATAATTGTTCTTCAGCATATCTTTTATCTGCAACATAGACAATTACATCAAAAGTGATTCCAAATGAAATCAGGATGATAAACAATTTCATTAACTTTGAAAGTGCCCTAAATACACCCTGTTCTGTATTTAAATTAAATGTAATACACTTGCGAATTAATCCCTCTGGAACAGTTTTGTTGGCCTGAATAGGAATCTGTAGAAATTATTCAGCTCTAAAATATAAAGCCTGAAATCCTGGCCTCCCTGCAGTCCATGGCAAAGCTCCCATTGACTTCAGTGAGGCCAAGCTTTCACCCATACGTTTATT
The DNA here is from genome assembly GCF_049634645.1 of Pelodiscus sinensis. Lineage (NCBI taxonomy): Eukaryota > Metazoa > Chordata > Testudines > Trionychidae > Pelodiscus > Pelodiscus sinensis. The sequence continues at coordinate 43,608,886 of NC_134718.1, forward strand.
GGAGGTTTGTGAAACATCCCATATAATTCCATAGCAGAGGTATAATTTTCAATTCTACAAGATTCATCCAAAGAAAATCCAGACAGGTTTGTGGGAACATTTACAGCTGCTTAAAAATAACGTATCTTTTGGCCTCATTAGCATCAATAAGTAATCAGCTGATATTTGAGGCATTTCAGTTAATGTGAGACCAGCACTGCTTTCGCAATTTTGCACACCATACGCTAAATAGCAGGCAAGTATCAGAGGGGTAGCCGTGTTAGTCTGGATCTGCAAAAGTGACAAGGAGTCCTGTGGCACCTTACAGACTAACAGATGTATTGGAGCATAAGCTTTCGTGGGCAAAGACCCACTTCGTCAACATGCATCTGACAAAGTGGGTCTTTGCCCACAAAAGCTTATGCTCCAATACATCTGTTAGTCTATAAGGTGCCACAGGACTCCTTGTCATGAATAGCGGGCAGTTAATTGAATGAATGACTTCAATTTTAAAAAGTACCAAGATCTGAATCTGGATCTACCTCTTTGCAATGGGTTCTGAGGCTGATACAGCAAAGCCCCATGGATGTGCAAAAATTTAAGCCTAGAAATACTCCCACAGAAGTTGGAGGTTCTGTTTAGTTATTTGAAGCTGAAGAGGTTTACAAGTGCTTTTTGAGATTGTGCACAGAGTGTTTAATGAGCTGTAGGATGCTATCTTGTTAATAAACTTGTCCTGATGCTATCTTTGTTTCTAGAGTTCTTGTTTTTACTGTTTCCACCACTTGTGCTGGAAATTAGCTCTCGTTCTTCTATATCCTGCATTTCAACCCATATCTCCCAGCATTTAAGAAATGGCTGGGTTTTTTTCAAAAGCGTTCTTTAATATTACTATTGTTGGTCCTTTCACATGGACTGCATCTTTTTCTTCTGGCCCATTTTTGCTTATAGAATGGGGTTTTCTTATACTGTTTTCTTTAGTTAATGTTATGTTTTTACTGTATTTATTGCTGTGTTGTGCCCTGGGTACACTACATAAATACAACTATTATTAATAAATTAATTGAACCTGTCAAACTTAGTCAGAACTCTGAACTGGTGCAGATAAACTGACTGATAATAAAACCAACCCAAAATTGGAATCTAATTATAGGGTGGAATGTTTTGTTGTCACTTTGGAAGTGTAGGGTGATAAAGAAACTCTTTAAAATCTTTTTATGAAGCTGCCCATGAGTGTTGTTAATGTGCTTGATATGGTTTTACATATTTTCTTTGCACAAAACTGCATTACTGTAATGTTTATGGCTACATGATACACTATTTTGGACTTTAATTGGATTCCCCCATTTTTATTAACAAAAGGCTTTGAGCATCAATAAAAAGTCTGAAACATATTATATTGGTACATAAATGGAAACACCAGTTTCTTTTTAATTCGGCTAAATTACTTGTATGATTATACTGTTTTTGTTTTGTTACCTCTTTATCCAGGTGCTTTGATTAGTTTCCCTGACTCCTTTGCGATAGTGTGCACTCAGTACATAGTGTGTAAAACACCACACATAATGATTTACTATGGAGATCATAATCTCCACAGCAACTAAGGCTCCCAGCCTGTAACCAATTGTGCACACGATTAAAGGTAAGCATGGACCAAATTTTTTGTTTCACAGACAGGAAGATTGTGACATAAGTTGGAGAATAAACAACAAGAACAGCTGGGCCTTTAAGAAACAAAGAGTCTTAGTTCCTGATTCTCTTCTTTGTAATTAACTATATTCCTACAACTATCAAAAGGACTTACAAACACACATACATAAAAAAATTAAATATATTCTGATTTCCTCTCAACAAAAATAATTTTAAGTAGCCTAGAATGTGAGCTCTCAGAGGGTACATTTATACTGCCACAGTCCATCTTCTGGGGTTCGATTTAGTGGGTCTACTGAAGAGTCATTAAATCAAACTCATAGGGCTCCTCCATTGGTGTCAGTTCTCCTGCTCCTTGCAAGGAGTAAGGGAAGCTGATGTGAGTGTTTGCTCCCATCATCCTCCCACTGTGTGGACCGCAATTTAAGATATGTTGACTCCAGCTACTCAATTAACACAGCTGGAGTTGCGTATCTTAGGTTGACCTTCATCTAGAGTGTAGACCAGGTCAGAGGCAGGAACTGCTGATTTGTTTACTTATCTATAAAGCACCCATGAATGGGAGTAGGCACTGCTTTAATACAAATGATTAATAAATAGAACGTATTCCAGGAGAGTTCAAGTCGGTTTTTATGTAACGCTTGTGGTACAAATGTTCTATGAATAATCCATGGGATGAATTCAGACCTGCTTAAGCAGGTGCACTTATACTGACTTCACTGAAGTTGTATACTACTAACACTTGACCTACATTTGAGCCAATGTGTTTTGCATGTGGAGCAGCTCTGGGCTAAAGTTGTTATTGGTATATGTCTATCTAGAAACACACGGTCCTACCCTCAGAATGGTCATACCACATACCACATGCTAAATATTCTGAACTTTAAACGAGGTACAATTGTATCAACATTTAAACTTACTTTTTGAACTTGCTCATTATTCCACTTTCATTTTTCTTGATATCGTGTACAATTTTTTGAAGTTGCCTGTAAGAAATTGAACAAAACATCATGAAAATCATATAGTGTGGCTGCTAAGGCTATTTTTTAAAGCTATTACAATTATCTTTCTTTTAGTGTAATCGACATATCTAATTGTTCACTACAGTATTAAGTATTTCACTTGTTATAATAACTTGTACATACACAATATTTTTCCATCTTTCAGAAGAACTCTTTGGCATGCTCTACACATACATTGTGGTTATTTTATGATCATCATTCTGCAACATTGGTGAAAGAAAGATTATCCTTCTAGAGCCCAAAGTTTGGTGAAGTTTAAACAGCATTCTAAGTCCAAGCAAATGGCTGAAGCAGCTAAGCAATCAAGATGCATTGCTGTCTAGATTAAAGTGAAGCTCCTGAATCCACTAAACATTTTTTTCAGAAAATAGATTGACTGTTTTTTACATGTGTGGTGTGAATGCTCTCTGGTTTCTAATACAGTTTCTAACCTTTAGAAATCATCTAGATCAGTGCTTCTCAATCGCCTCCATACCATGCTCCCCATGTTACAACAGAGAAACAATTTTACCAACCCTGCTTCTTATCCCATCTAACAGTCCTCTTGCATAGTCATGACTACAGCTGGGCAAATAATTTGAAAGCAGTCTCTCCTCCCGACCCCTTAATTTTTATTTTACCCAAAATGATTCAGAAAATTCCTGACAAATGTTTGCAAATCAAAAAAAAAGTCCAGTTCAAGTTAAAAAAATAGTTCAAATGAAAACATCCGAAAGCACCCTAACTATGGGGCTAGAGAGTTTTCTTCTGAAGCTGGTCATCTTTGTATAAAATACATTAATAAGCATTAGAGCAGGGACAGGGTCACCACCACCCAAAAGAATGTAATAACCACAAGGCTACAGAGCCATTTTCATTCCTTCTGCCTGACCCAAGTTCACATCCCTGCTGTGTTAGGCAGAGTGGGATTGGACCCTGAATCCTAAAAATTATAAATGAGGATCACCATGACCTCGTTCTCCTCCAGCTATTTTGTGACTAGGGCCAAAATCAAGGGGAAAAAAAAGCCAAAACTATTTGTGATAGTCATGTAAAATGTTTTAGATTGTTCAAAACTGTTTTGAACTGATTTGTTCAAAAATCTTTTAAATTGTTCAAAACTGTTTTGAACTGATTTGTCCAAAAAACTTCACCCAACTCTAGCCATGACTGCTAGGCTGAGAACCCATGAACTAGACTATGGTTACATGATCAGATGTTCATGGCTAAAGCCTATTTATTTGAATGTTAGTTAGTGCTATTGATTTCAGTAGGAATATCCCCAAGAGTAAGGGATTTTGAGTATCACTTAAGAATTCAGCTTTAATTTTTATCAAAAAAAAAAAAAAAAAAAAAAAGATTTAGGCACCCAAGGTGACTCCAAGGACACAAAGATACCTCTTTGTAATCATATCTATTTTATAAGGAAAATAAAAAAATTTAAAAAGACACTCTTTCTAAAAGCACACCAAAAGACTCAAAATAATAAAAAAAACTTTTTAAACAGCCAGTCTTTCTAACAGCGTACTAAAAGACTCAAAATAATCAAAAAGTCCACCAAAAAGTCAAAAATAAAGTTTTAAGCTAGCAATTTAGGAGAAAGATTGGATGGCTAAGTATGATTCAAGGTGTTGCTAACTGCTAGGAGGAGCTGGAGTGGAGCTGTATGGCCAGGCGACAGAGCACACCTGAAGGAGCTGTCGGGGGCAGCCACATTGGCGCATGCACAGGAGCAGCAAGTTGAAAATCCCATAACAGACAGACAAGAATGGTGCCGTTTAATAGAAAGATTGTCTTCTAATAATAAATAATAATAATTAATAATTAATGAGTTAGAAGATTAATAGGGAAAGCATAGCCTAATATAAACTTAAAGAGAGACCATTTTATTTAGTTTTCTTTATTTTCTCTTCAGAATAATCTAAGAGAAAAAATTAAATCATATTAGATTTGATCTGAAGATTGTATCATGACCAACAGGAAGAATAAATGGGTTTTTAAAAAATGGTGTTTTTGAAAGTCTGCATACAATCATTAGCATTGATGTTATCATCTCATTCCATATTTAATATCGCTATTTTTTATTCTCGAAGGAGAAGAAGCCCATCAGGAAGTTGTTGGAGTGCTTTGCTTGATCTAGGTACATTACTTCAGCCTTTTGGGCAAAACATACTGCAGTAAAAAAATGGAGATTTGGTGATTACCAAATTTCATAAATGTATATAGGTTTCATTGAATTGTTTGTGGCTCCTCTTTGTCTTCAAAACAAACAAAGTATTGGGTAGGTTTTTTTCAGGAATTTTTAAACATTTTAAAGGTAACATTTCAATTTTTCAGTTCACAATATCTTTTCATTTCAAAATGTCCTTAAATTTTATTTTAAAAATTCAAGCACATGAAATCTTAAATTAAATGTGTCATTTTATGTCAAACAAAACATTTAATTAGAAACCAAGTATTTTTTCAATGTTTTGATTCATGAAAATTTTTTTAAAAAGCTTACTTCAATACAAAATTATTTTTTTCACGATTCTTCTTTCCCCCCTATCGAAATTGTCAGTGAAACTGAAAAAAAATCCATTTTTTCATCACACTTCTGAGATATGCCTTTGTCTCTTATTAAACATACTCACTGCTTGCTTTCTTTGAGAATACTGCAAGTGTGTGTTTTGATATATACTGTATACATCATAATAGCTACTGTTATACTGCCCAGTGATCAAAGTAATGTCAACTATAATTGCACTGCAATTAGCTAAAGTTTCATTAAAAGGCCACAGGAAAAATTCTGAATAAGGCAGAGGAAGAGACCAGCTAGTGCTGGTGAAATCAAGTTGAATAATACGTTTGCTGCATTGGGAATGAGGAGCAAAACCAGGCAGGAGATGGGGTGGTCAGGAAGAAAAGAAAGGATACCAGAACTAGTCCCTGCTGGAGAGAGGAAGCGACGATGGAGATAGCCAGGGACCAGAGCCTAAGGAAAGATAATGATGACATACAGGGGACAGAAAAACAACATACGATGGATGAATACCAGCATGAGAAAGTGACTATATGATTGGGGATTTTCCACACTCATGAGACTCAACAGTTCCAGAGGAAAGAAGAGTTTACTCAAGGGCTCAATTTTGGGAGAGCAGGGGGGCTGCAACCACGTGTCCTGGGATGCTGCTTGCTTTTCTTCCTGTTCCCCAGACAATTGGAGAGCAAGGACAAAGTACACAGATTTTGTGAATTACTCCTCTGCTCCCTCTTTTTACTAGTTAGGTGTGACAGGCATGCACAGAAGCCATGTCTCGGTACACATGGCGGCTGCCTCCCTTGTGCTCCCAAAATTGCGCCCTTGAGTTTACTGTATTTCAAGAGCAAGGATATGAGAGGTGGACGAGAAGCTGAAAAGGATCCAGATGGGGGGGGGAGGTGGGGATACATAGATTGTGCTGCTTGATAGGGTGTATGGCACTGCTAGATTATCACTGGAATGGATCAGGAAACAATGCTTGGCTGTGGTAAGATGATTAAAGAAGCAGAAGCTCAGGTGCTCTTCAGGTCAAGTCCACACCGGCACTTTACAGTGCTGTAATATTCTGGCTCAGGAGTGTGAAACACCTCACCCCCTCCCGAGCACACAGAACCCAGGATCAGCTGACCCCAGGTTCCAAGGAAATGCCACGTGGAACCCATGGTCAGCTGAATCCTCAGCTGATCCCGGGTTCTGCAGAAATGCTGCACTGGAGCCCAGGATCAGCTGGGGAGTCCCCAGCTGACCCGGGGCTCCATGCGCGGCCCCTAGGTATTTCATAGGGGCAGCACTGTATAGATGACCCTGGGATCAGCTGTGTGGTGCTGCGCATGTGGAGTCCAGGGTCAGCTTGGGACTTGCCAGCTGATCCCAGGTTCAGCGGAAATGCTGCTGGGGTCCCCAACTGACCCCAACTCTGCGTGGCATTTCAAAGTAGCAGCGCAGCATGGAGCGCGGAGTCAGCGGGGGACTCTGGATCGTGCTGGGGATTCTTGTGCATTTCAAAGCTGGCACCCGCTTGCAGCTCGTACTCAGTGGGACTACCCACTAGCCCCTGGTTGCACGCGGAGTTCTGCATTCCTCTGCGGGGGCTCTTCTACATTTCCAAGGAAGAATGCGGAAGTGCCTATCGACTAGTCGAGTAGTCGATGGAAATTCCATCGACTACTCAACTAGTCAATTAACCGCTAGTTAACATTCTTAGAGTATGGATAGCAGGGTGAAAGAAAGTACAAATATTGATTGGAGTAGAATTCAAGAAGGTGATACAGTTAGTGAATGAACCGTAACTAATCCAACTAGAAAACTGGGAGATGTGGGAGGGAAACATCAACTGAAATACATATACTTGAATGTAAGGACACTGGGGAAAGAAATGGAGATCCTGGAATTGCTGGTACAGGAGGCTAAACTGGATATTATAGTGCAGTGATTTTCAATCTCTGCTCCCCAGACCACTGGGGCTCCACAGACTGTGTTTACGATTTCCAAAAGGTTCCACAACTTCACTGGAAATATTTTAGAGGTCCACAGATGAAGTCCATGGGAAAAGGATTTTCAAGAAGATGGAGGAATAGCACCCAGGATTGGAAAACAAATATTGAAAGATATACACTGTTTAGGAGAGAGAAAGAAAGATTGTGGGGTAACATTGTACATCAAAGTTGTCATGAACTGTAAAGAAATAAGTGATCATATGGAATAATTGGAATCTCTTTAGGCTGAAATCACTTTGGGGAAGGTCTGCAAGACGAGTTTTACTGGGAAGATATTAGGGGTCCAGCATGATTTTGGTTAGCCAGATGTCCACTTATCATGGGTGTAGCCAAGTTTCCTGTGGTCCCACAAAGTTTGTTTACAGCCACAAGGCCTGGCTCTCAATGTTCTGTGCTATTATTTAGCTTTAATTTACCCCTCAATGTCTTCTAAGAGCCCAATAAGCAATGGAAGTGTTGGTAATTCTGTCAGACACTATTGACCTTCTTGTGGTTCAGCAACTTCCCTAGTTTGGCACTGGTCAGGTTCTGAGGGTGCCGGACTAGAGAGGTTCAACCTGTATTGGGAACTGTGCCATAATGGAAGACTGACTGGCCAGATACAGATTGGAGAATAAATGCTACTAATAATGATAGGGCATGATTATTCCTGGAGGTAAGAAATGATTGTTTTCTTCGTCAGTCTTTCAACCACCCACAAGTGATGTAATGCAAAAACTAGTTAAAATTTTGCATCCAAATAAGGGGGAGAAACTTGTAGGGAAAGGTTTCAGGCCCAGTTGGATGAATAATCAGACCCCAGAAGAGAGTTAAGAAGCAGAGAATTTATTAGGAATAAGCAGAGAAATTCTAGAGAATGGGAAACCTCAAAAAAGAAAGCTATAGATTTTGCATTAAAAAGTAGGAATAAATGAGAATTGTTAAAAGCCAAGCTGAAGTAATATTTTTTCCAATGAAAGAGAATAAGGAAGGATGAGATTAGACCACTCTACAATGGGCTAGGGAGGACATTAAAGATAAATCTAGGTGTAGCCCCAAAATTAAATGTATAGTTTGCTTTGGTTTTCAAGAAGGATGATGATGTAGAATATGTGGCAGAAGGCAGGGTTGCTAATTAAATGAGTGTATAGACATGGAAATGACCATCTCAGATGCAGAAGGAAAACTTAGAGATTAATTAACTTAAAAGGGTGCAGGAGGAGACAGAAAATTTCTATCACAATATTAAAAGAAGTGGCATGTGAGATTGTTGGTCCAGTAGTAAAGATTTTCAATACATCTTTTCAGTCAGGAGTGGTACCATTAACTAAGTTAATTCGTATATTTAAGAAAGAGTGAGAAAAAATAATGCAGGCAACTGCAAGTCTGTTAGTCTCACCTCAATAATATGCAAGTTTTGGGAACAAAATGTGAAAAAAAAGAATATTTAAAATCTTGGAGGTAGGTGGAAAGGAGGATGCAATGCAACATGGGATTAGCAAACATAAATCATGCCAGACTAACCTGACATTCCTTTTCGAGAAGATAACTGGCTTATTAGATAAGAGAAATGTAGTAGGTCTAATCTACTTTGACTTCTATAAAGCATTTCACACTGCCACGTGGGGGTATTATTAGTTAAATTAGAGATGATGGAGATTAGTACAAGAATACAATGGATAAGTGGAGAATGCAACAGGTTGTGCTGAAAAGTGAACTATCAGACTGGTTGGTGATAACTAGGGGTATATCTACACTTGCACCCTAGTTCGAACTAGGGTGGCTAATGTAGACATTCGAAGTTGCAAATGAAGCCTGGGATTTAAATATCCCGGGCTTCATTTGCATCTTGCCGGGCGCCACCATTTTTAAATCTCCCTTAGTGCGGACTCCGTGCCCGCTGCTACATGTGGCACGGAGTACGTAGTTCGAATTAGGCTCTCTAATTCGAACTACCGGTACACCTCCAGTAGTTCGAATTAAAGAGCCTAATTCGAACTACCTACTCCGTGCCGCGTGTAGCCGCGGGCACGGAGTCCACACTAAGGGGGATTTAAAAATGGCGACGCCCGGCAAGATGCAAATGAAGCCCGGGATATTTAAATCCCGGGCTTCATTTGCAACTTTGAATGCCTACATTAGCCACCCTAGTTTGAACTAGGGTGGCAGTGTAGACATACCCTAGTAGAGTTATTCAAGGGTCAGTCTTAGGACCAATCTTTTTCAATAATTTTATTAATGAACTTGGCACAAAAAGTAGGAGTGTGCTAATGAAATTTGTTGGTGATGCAAAGTTGGGAGGCACTGTCAATACAGAGGAGGATTGGATTATTATACAGGAAGCTCTATATCAGTGTTTCTCAACCAGTAGTATGCGTACCCTTAGGGGTACATTAGAGAAGTCTGGGGGGTACCTCAACACACGTGGCAATTTGCAAAAAATGTCCGGGATTTTGCCCTGCAAAGGGGAAGGGGTGGCGGCACGTGCCTGTCAAATTGAATGTATGGAGCCATGCGCCCGGACATCACTTTCACAGCCACCTCTCTTAGTTTGTTTCCTCTCTGGCAGCCTCCCCGGGGTGCTCCAGCAGAAACGGCAGCTGAACGTGGAGACACACATTACCCCCACCCCCACCCCCATCCCCACCAGCAGCTCAGTACAATGCATCCCCATTGCCCCTTCCCCATGGTGCTGCAGAGAGGAGCTAAAAGATGGTGAAGGGGCAATAAGCTTTATCCCAAAGCACCCCTCCCCCTGCATCAGTGGCATAGCAAGAGGGGACAAGAGGGGGAAGTTGCCCCCAGGCACCACACTAGGGGGTGCCGGGCTGGGGTGGGAGCGCACAGCTTCACACAATGAGCCTGGCACTGGTGGGCCATTTGCTCCCTGTAGACAAGCCGCCGAGGCAGGGCTGGGTGGCAGGAGTGGGCACTTCAGAGGTAGGGTTACTCATACCTCCAGTGCCTGGCTCTGGGGGAGGGGAGGGGCATTGGGTTACAGTGAGGTGCCTGGCTCTGGGGGTACTTATATTTTTTTTAAAAAAAGGGGTACTTTATAAAAAGAGGTTGAGAAACACTGGTCTAGGTGACCATAAGCACTGGGATGAAATTAACTCGTACAAAGTGCAAGGGTCACAAGGGAATGTGAGTCGTTCAGGGAGAGTGAAGGAAGGCAGGACAAGACTCTGCTAGAGCGACCCAGAGTAATGGGTGGCCTGGGCTCTCCTCCTCACTCATTACACCACACCTTGCCACCAGGGAGAGTGGCCCATACAGATCGCAGCTTGTCCCTGAGGCAAGGGCACAGAGCGAGGACTGCAGATATACCCCCAGAAGGGGGTGAGAGACCTGAGGGCAGCATCCTGAAAAGGACACTGTGATCCAGGGAGTGACATGGGTCTTCAGACACACAGTGGAGAATGGAACATAGATGGGCAAGACAGCAGCCAGGAGAAGCCAGCCTGCTCAGGGTCAGAGCTAATTCCTGGGGTGACCAGCAAGAGGCACAGTGGCAGTGAGTGACCCCTACTACACTGGGGTGCCATCAGTTGGAAGCAACAGAAGAGGAGAGTGATCTAGGTCTGTGGGTTGATCATAGGTCAACTATAAGCCACCATTGAGCTGAGGTTGTGAAAAAGATAGATCAAGGAATTTCCAATAGAGACAGAAGCATTAATGCCATTGTACAAGACACTGGTAAGACTCCATTTGGAACACTGTGTATAATTCTGGTCACCCATGTCCCAGCAAGATGAATGGAAACTGAAGCAGGTGTCCAGAAGAGCTAGTAGGGGAGACGATCAGGGGAATGAACAGTTTATCATATGACAGGAAACTGGAATAGTTTTGCTTGTTTAGCCTTGCAAAAAGAAAGCTGAAGGGGATAAGGTTGCTTTCTATAAAAACATCAGGTGATTTAACACCAAAGACGGTGAAAAGTTATTTAAAGGACAATGTAGTATTGGAATAATTAAGCTGGCCATGAACAAATTCAGGTTGGAAATCAGGAGAAGGTTTCTAACCGTCAGAGGAGTGAGGTTTCTGAAAAAGCTTCTCAATAGGAGTTGTGGGTGCAAAAAACTTCATTTTAGGAAAGATATGTACAAACAGATGAGTGGAACTTGTGATGAATGGGGGTAAGGCTCAACAGCCCTTAGGCTCACTTCTGGTTTGTGCTTTGCGTTCCCATAAGCTTGTGCTTCAGGGTATCAGCTGATCACCAGGCGGGGTTAGAAAGGGATTTCCGCCTTCCATGTACTCCAATGTGATGTAATTGATTTTGTCTCCCCCTTTTGATGCATCCAAGATTGCTATGACTGGAGATGGGAGACTAGACAGGGTGGGTCAGTGCTCTGAGATATTCCTGAACATTCTCAGGTGCTTGGCTGACTGGTTCTTTCACACATGATTATGGTCTATTCCTTTGCCATATGTGGGGCTGTGAAGGAAATCTCCTCCAAATCAGCTTGGCAGTGACCTTGGGGTGGGGTTTTTTGTTTTTATTTTTTGCCTTCCTCTTGATCATGTGGAGGCAGGTCACTTGCTGAGATTATCTGGACATATCTCACTTAAAAAATTCCCTGCCATTGCTGGAGCCTCAAGCACTAGTGCAGCCTTTTCCCTTCTATTCTTTACCAATGTCACACAACAGTCTAATATCTTCTGGTCTGTAATACTTTGATCTAATGTAACTGATTTAGGATTTGATCAAAAGCCAAAAATGTCATAAGACCTTCTTATTAGCTTCCTCCAAGGGCTGGCCAAGGGCCTATCCTGCACACCAGGAAGAGGACACAGGATGTGCAAGGGTGTCTTCTATCGGGGGGGGGGGGGGGGGCTATTTTCAGTCCCTTGTCTGATCACACCTCCTGGCATAGTTCCTCTGGGCATTGTCCACTGACTCTTTAGACACTTTGAGGAGCAGTGGGTGTTGCCAGGATTCCACACTCGGTGTCCCTCTCTGGATCCCAACTTTTAACCTTCACCTCCGTCCCTGTTGTCATCTCTAATACTGACTTGCAACCTGTGTCCAATGATTCCTCCCCTTCAGTGGAGGGGGTAGACATCTAGCTTTGGGCAGGCCTCGTCCCAGTACTTGCAAATAGTACACTTACAGGAAACAGGTAATTATTATGCGAAGGGGTTATTTTCCTGGAATGTTTGAGCAAGAACTATATGCACATGAAAAAGTAATATCCTACAACTTTTCCTATATATTTGTTTCTAAAAAAAGTGATAAGTAACCCATTTTTTAAATTCTCTCTCTGAGTACAGAAGGGTAGCTCTTTCAAAGTGTCTGGTGAGAGGAAAACTAGAATGTATATGGCACAAATTGGAATGGTTGATGAAGTAGATCAAGAAAGAAGGACTTGTCTGTGCTCTGTAAATATCTGACTGTGATTAAGGACCAGCCAGACTGCCCCAGAGATGGCTGAGCATGTGATGAGTTTATGTGAAACTGAAAGGGAATGATTTATCACGTGCTCATCATAATTCTTTCCTGTGACACACTATCCACTCAAAGAGCATGTTTAGTGACTTTGTCATGTATAGCTTCTTCCATGCACATTGTTCCTTAAATTCTTTCCAAAATTAAAATAAAAAGGGGAGAGAGAGAGATGAGGAACAAAGTGTGTTTATATGCTTTCAGTTAATATTTTAATTTACACCAGGTTGAAAGATAGAGAAAAGTCTGTTTTATTTTCAGCATGATCTATGTAATAAAGAGATTCTCTCTCCAGACACTTGAAAGATTGACACTGTATTGCAGATATTATACATACTTTGTAAGGATTTTTTTTAATTGCTTAGAAAGAATGGGCCTGGTGTGAGTTTCTGGGCAGTTGTTCTTTAAAAAAACCTCTAGCTGTGTGCAGAGTTTAGTAGGGGTGTAGAAGAATCCACAGTCTGTTCAGAGATTAATGAAGTCAGAGTTGAGTGTGGTGCTTATAATATAAACAATTTTAGGAACAATGCCAAAAGCAAAGACAGTGAGGGGAGTGGCAATGAAACTAAACAAAGCACCAGAAGTTGGAAATGAAATGGTGGGGAAGCTGTACAGATTTCATTACAGTCATATGCCTTTCTATCTGTCTAGAGTATTGTGGGAATTCCAGGCATAAGGGATGCCTGGCCCTTAGAACTTCTGCCATCTGCAGTTCTTGCTGAATTGTGTTTTGTATCTCTGGAAAGAGTCCCACCCTTAAACATGGCAAAAGGAGAAATACCCATCTAAGTTTGTGCGAGAGGCCCAGTTTTTCCAGTTATCAATGACTCCACAGTGGAGAGTGTTTGCGCTGGCAGGAACCTGTTAAAGGGTAACTATAGAAGCAGTGGTGAGGTGAATTTAAATCCTATAAACCAGGGGTTGGGAATCTTTTTTGGGTTGGGGGCCACTGAATTCACTGACGTGGCCCCTGATTGAGAAGGAGAAGAATACTCCCCACATATCCTCTTGCACACCAGAGTCTCATGGGGCCCAGCCTAATAGATTTTGTGTGCTCCAGCATGGGCTCCTCAATAGTGGGGCGGGAGGAGAGAGCCCTGAGCCTCAGGGGCTGAATCCAGGGCCTTTGGTTCCCCACCTCTGTTATAAACTATCAAGTGATCTACATGCTCCCTCCTAAATTTAGTCATGCCTTTAATTTAACAATGACTTTAATTGATTCAAAATAGTACTACAAATATAAGTACTAAGTGAGTGAGCCCCTTAATAACTAATTGGCACATCTTTATTCTTGGGGTCAGTTGCCTCACATCTGTATCTGTAACTGCTTCTAGCTGACAAAGCTTTTCTGAATTCTGGATCTAGAATGTTCCATATCTTAAGCATTACAGTAACCACGCACAGCGACTTAAACATGCCAATCACATACAACAGGTCTGGCCCTCATTTGGATTCTCGGAGCAAACACTTATTTTATCAAATAGACCACCAATAATCATTTTGGGATGATGGTGGAGGCAAATCCCATATTTTGGAACATGAGAAAAAGCCCCCAGAAACCTGGTATCCTAGAGTGTGTCTAGACTACATGGCTCTGTCGACGGAGCCATGTAAAGTAGTTTACCCGACACAGTCAATGAAGCGGGGATTTACATAATCCCTGCTTAATTAAAATAAAAATGGCCACCACGCTGTGCCAACAATCAGCTGATCTGGCACAGTGTGGCAGTCTAGATGCGGCTCAGTCGACAAGGGAAGCCTTTGTTGACCGCTCCTTTATGCCTAGTCTAGACACACCCCTACTGATTCAGTTGTGCCATTAGCCACTGCCTGGCATTGTGGATTCTCTAGACTATGGATTTTTTCCGGGATACCGGAGGTATCTTGGAAAAACTCCATTGTGTCCAGGGAACTCATCTGCTCTTCCGTGTGTTTTTTTTTTCTAAAGAACAGACATGCTCTTTCGGAAGCTCTGTCTTCCTCCACCTATGAGGAAGAAGGGCTCTTCTGAAAGAGGGTTTTTTTCTTAAATTTGGCCCAGTGTAGATGGGCCAAATTTTGGAACAGCTTCTTCCGAAAAAAATATCGGGAAAAGGTACGCAAATTGTGGAGTGCAATTTGCGTACCTTTTTCCCATAAAGCCCCATAGTGTAGACATAGCCTCAGATGGACATTGCCCTACGGGGAGCTCTATAAGTATTTCTTCAGAATTCTCCACAAGGCTCTCTGGCATGCAGGGGAAGCTTTGAGGGGGTGTAACATAACTTCCTAGTGCACAAGGTCACTCTGTGAGCTGCCATGGAGTCTGCTGGTTTTTTTATTGGTGCAATGAGCATCTGTATTTAACAATTGTATATTGTATTCAAACATTTCATAACACAAAAATCAGAGCTGCTGCTGGCTCCTGACCTATCTCCCCTCGGTAGGCCAGAATCATGCTCTCCAAAATGGAGGATGGCCTCTGGTCTCTGTAGTACTTATGCCCCACATCAGCAATGGGAATCTAGGCTTGTGAGTGGGTTGCAGAAGTGGCCCTCCATATCAATAGGCTGCAAACTGTGCTTCCATATTTAGATTTGAGGGGCTGATTGTTCCATAGTAGTGCTTTGATTGGATGCAGAGGCAGCACATGGCTTTTACAGTTACTGTTGTGTGCAATCAGCCGGTACCTGACTTCACATGCTTTATGTGCGAGTCATTTTAGTAATACCAGTACGAAAAAAATGACACTGACAGAAACCAGTGGAATCTGGTAACCGAGTCCATGAGCAATGGTAAAAAAAAAATGTCTTGCAGGCAGCACACAGAGCCCTGATGGGCTGCACATGGCTCTCGGGCCTCAGGTTTCCCACCACTGCCCCACATCCTTACATAACAAGGAAAGCTGCTGTACACTTGAAGAGGGTAGTGCCAGAGTCTTGCCTTTGGCATACTCTTTTTGAACTGATACACATGGGAAGAGGAGTTCATTTAAAACCCTTTTGCACTGGTGCTGTGTTGTGACAGGATGTGCCAAGGAGGAGGCCTCTTCTATGCTCTCTCACCTCTCTATAAGAGCCCATCACTATCTTGTTCTGTGATAGCAAATGCCTTCCCCGGTAGTGGGCCTAGTGGGAACTTTGAATGAGAAGGGATTTTCAATATATTCAAGTTGGGAACTACAGCGTGACCCACTCAGAGCCATAAAGGTACTATAGAAAATGTTAAATGGAAAATACGAACATAGGGAAAACATAAAGGAAGCAGACTGCAGAATGAAAAGAAAATCTTATGTCACAGAAACACACACACATGCACACCATGGTCATTCCAAAATAGTCAGCCTCACCTGGTATTTATTTACTTTGGTTGATTTCTCTGTTAGCATTTGTAATTTTATAAATTGGTCAGCCTATGAGAAGTTAAGGGGTGGCTTATTGTTTCTGGACAATGGTGCGGAGCAAGGTTCACCATGAATGAAACTGGTGAGCTCTGAAGAGGTTTGTAAATATGCTGCCCGAGGCTTAGAAAACGTAAAAAAAGTCTCCATTCTCCATCTTTCAGACTTAAATAATGCAATAATGAATTACCATATTTGTCTGAGTGTGTGCAGTTCAAAATAGTGGTCAAGAGCACTGGAAATACTGTTTACAGTGTAAATATTTCTGAGCATTATCTTCACCTATCTTTTTTTTAAAAAGAAGGCAAAGTCCTTATTACATGCCAGTTTTCAGTTTGTAAAACAATCCCATTTTTAATGCATGTAAATTAATTATCAAACACTCTTCCTATAATTCAATATTAGCCAAATTAAACTTTCCACATTTCTCTGATATCAGCCAAGTCTCTGCATTAATGAAATTTTATGGAAGTTGAAAGTCTCTGAAAATCTCTTCCTCTAAATTTAATACAACAGTTTGCCTTTAACATAACTTCTATTTTTCAGAACAGGAAACTTGAACTTTAGTTTGCCTCATTTGGGACTCAGGTTCCTGTTATCCAGCTATTCCATTGTGATCCCTGTCTCTGATTGTCAAAGAATGCCGGAATGTTGGCATATATATCAAGTGTACATATGAAACTGGTTTAATATTTTATAAGATTCATTTATTGGAACATAAGATTTCATGGGCAAAGACCCACTTTGTCAGATGCACCTGACAAAGTGGATCTTTGCCCACAAAAGCAATAAATCTGTTAGTCTATAAGGTGCCACAGGACTCCTCGTCGCTTTTGCAGATTCAGACTAACACAACTACCCCTCTGATATAAGATTCATGTTATCCTTTTGAATACATCTGAGAGCAGTGAATAAATAAACTAGAGTTTTGATTGGCTTACAGAGAGAAATCGATTCCTAGCATTCAGCACATATTCAACCTTTTAAGAGAGGGCCAGCAGAATTAACCATATTTCTCTAAAGGGACAAGTTAAAGGAAGTGGAAGAATATCTCTTTTTTCTCACAAACTGATTTTTTAAAAAAGATTAATCCATGATACTCCCTTATTTTGATGATTTTTTTCAGTAATTCATATTCTTCCATCTGATGACTAAAAGTAGAATTAGAGCAGGTGTCTGTTTACATAGTATACACAGTGGCCTAGAAATAATAAATATTTAGCCTACTTTCCATCTCTGCGTGTTCTCTTGGTACACTCGACAAACAAAATGTCATTCTTTTCTTTATGTAAGAGGTTTACTTTGCATAAGTATTAACATAGCCAGAGTAAATTAAAATCTGTGGCAGAGTCAAGGGCAATATTAATTATATATCTACTGTAAATTAGTCTAAAAATGGAATTAAATGTTGAGTGGAAACTAACTTTTGGTGATATGGAATTCTAGAGTTGGAATGATGCAAATTGAGCAACTATCTTTCCTTGCTTTTAATGGACCAATATATTATATAACTTTGTGTTTATCTCACATTGTATGCAGTAGAATGTATCTGGCTGTCTTTACGAAGGAGTGATAGGTCTCATTTCTGTTCTCTGTATTTGCAGTCTTAGAATAATAGAAATGGAAGAAACTGTAAGATGTCATCAGGTCCTGTTCCCTGCAATTTATTCCAGTGCTTAACCACCCTGACAGTTGAGAAGCTTTTTTGTAGTGTCCAACCTAAATCTCCCTTGCTGAAGTTTAAACCTTGCTTCTTGTCCTGTCATCAGAGGTTAAGGAGAATATTTTTTCTCCTTCCTTCTTGTAACAACCTTGTAGGTACTTAAAAGCTGTTATGTCCCCTCTCATGTCTACACTACAGAGTTTTGTCGGAAAAGCAGCCATTTTTCCGACAAAATTTGAGGAACGTCTACACTGCAATTGCGTTCTTCCATAAGAAAACTGAAAGAACAAAGGGGTTTTTCTGGCATTGGTAATCCACATTCTATGAGGAAGAAGCCTTTTTGCAAAAGAGCTCTTTTGCAAAAAGGTGTGTGGATGGGGAGGAGGGAGTTCTTTTGGAGGAAGAGGAAAGATGAAAAAACACAGGTGGTCTGGTGGCCATTACGTCCATAGCAATCACAATACATGCGAGAGAGCATCCATTCAGTCTGGTCATGCTCTTTCAAAAAAGCGGATCACTTTTTTGATGCACTTTTGCAGTGGGGACGCTCTCTTTTGGAAGTTTTTTTGGAAGATCTCTTCCGAAAAAAGCTTTTTCTGAAAGAAGCCTGCAGTTTAGACATAGCCTCAGTCTTCTCTTTTCCAGACTAAACAAACCCAATTCCTTTAATCTTCCCTGAAATGGACACAATACTTCACTTGAAGCCTAATCAGTACGTCTCATATCTTGCTTACAACACTCCTGTTAATACATCCCAGTGTCACACTGTTGACCCATACTTAGTTTGTGGTCTACTATGACACCTAGATTCCTTTCTGCAGTACTCTTTTCAGGTAGTCATTTCTCATTTTGTATGTGTCAAAGTAGAGTACTTTGCATTTATCCTTGTTGAATTTCATCCTATTTACCTCAGACTATTTCTCCGGTTTGTCCAGATCATTCGGAATTATAATACAATCCTCCAAAATACTTGCAAGCCCTCCAAGCTTGGTACCATCTGGAAGCTTTGTAGGTGTACTTTCTATACCATTATTCAAATTGTTGATGAAGATATTGAACAGAACTGGTCCCAGATCTGATTCCTGTGAACCCCACTTGTTGTGCCCTTCCAGCGTGACTGTGAACCATTGATAACTACTCCCTGGGAATGGTTATTCAACCAGTTATGCAACCACTTTATTCTAGCCCAGGGTTTCCCAACCTATGATTAGATAGCTGGGGTACATGATTTATGAGGAAAGGCTGAGGGCACTAGGCTTATTAAATCTGCACACAAGAAGAATAAAGGGGATGTAACAGCAGCCTTTAACTACCTTAAGGGAGGTTCCAAAGAAGATGGAGAAAGACTGTTCTCAGTAGTGACAGATGGCAGAACGGGGAGCAATGGTCTCAAGCTGCAGTGGGGGAGGTCTTGGTTGGATATTAGGAAAAACTATTTCACTAGTAGGGTGCTGAAGCACTGGAATGGGTTACCTACAGAGGTGGTGGAATCTCCATCCTTAGGAGTTTTTTGAAGCCCTGACTTGACAAAGCCCTGGCTGGGATGATTTAGTTGGGGTTGATCCTGCTCTGGGCAGGAGATAGGACTCAATGACCTCCTAAGGTCTCTTCTAGCCTTATGATACTATGAATAATTTCTCATTCAGATGTTTTGAAACCAAAGGAATTAACAGTCACCTTAAAACAAATATTACACCCCCTCCCCTCCCAAACTCACTGAGCTCCAGGACTATACAAATTACAAACCCACTACAATTCTGAAGGGAAGGGCAGAGCAGAGCAGGGATAATGGGTTCCAAAGAGCTTGTATTACTCTTCAAAAGGAAGTATGAAGTCCCTGGAGGGAAACCAATAAAGAAAATGCACAGTGAGGCACCAGAGAAGTATAACCCCTGGAGTCTGACATCACTGTTAATCAAGATCCTAGAGGAACTGTTGAAAGTTAAGATAATATTCCTACAGGCACATAGGCTGAAATGACTATCTTGCTCCTTGAGAAACAATGAGTAGTCATGTGGCAGCATATATATATATATATATATCATGAGCTTTCATGGGTAAAACCTCTTCAGATTATTAGTCTCTAAAGGCACGTCTACACTATAGAGGAAGATCAAAGCTGCCACTGTTGATCTTCCAGGGTTCAAATTAGCAGTCTAGCTAATGCGAAGTGAGAGGGGCACTCCAGTCGATGCCGGTAACCCTGTTTCCACAAGGATTAAGGGAAGTTGAAGGAAGAGTGTTCTTCCTTCAAATTCCTGCTGTGTAGACAGCACCAAAAGCCAAGTTAAGCTACTTAGACTTCAGCTACGCAATTAACGTAGCTAAAGTTGCACATCTTAATTTGACTTTGTCCCATAGTATAGACAGACCCTAAGGTGCCACAGGATTGCTCATTGTTTTTAAAGTTACAGACTAATATGGCTTCCCCTCTGAGACTCTTTGCTCCTTGAAGATATTAAAGATGATACAAACAGCAAACAGGCTGACGGAAATAATCTGTATTTTGTGTATTTTATGTGTCAGTTGGCTACAGAAGAATGAAGCACTAGTATCATTGGCTTGACTCATAGACTCATAGACTCCAGGGTCAGAAGGGACCATTATGATCATCTAGTCTGACCCCCTGCACAGTGTAGGCCACAAAATCTCACCCACCCCTCCTAGAATAATCCTCTCACCTATATCTCAGATATTGAAGCCTTCAAATACTTTGAAGACCCCAAGATGCAGAGATCCTCTAGCTGTGATCTGTACCCCATGCTACAGAGGAAGGCAAAAAACCTCCAGGGCCTCTGCCAATCTACCCTGGAGGAAAATTCCTTCCCGACCCCAAATATGGCGATCAGCTAAGCCCTGAGCATGTGGGCAAGACTCATCAGCCAGACACCCAGAAAGTTCTCTATAGTAACTCCTATCATCCCTCCATTGACCTATTTCCCACTGATAATGAATGGTCAATTAGATACCAAGATCCTGTTATCCCATCAAACCATCCCCTTCATAAACCCATCTAGTTTAATCTTGAAACCAGATAGATCTTTTGCCCCCACTACTTCCCTTGGAAGGCCGTTCCAGAACTTCACTCCTCTAATGGTTAGAAACCTTCGTCTAATCTCAAGTCTAAACTTCCTACTAGCCAGCTTATATCCATTTGTTCTTGTGTCCACATTGGTATTAAGCTTAAATAATTCCTCTCCCTCCCTGGTATTTATCCCTCTAATATATTTAAAAAGTGCAATCATGTCCCCCCTCAGCCTTCTTTTGGTTAAAGTAAACAAGCCAAGCTCCTTGAGTCTCCTTTCATAAGACAGGTTTTCCATTCCTCGGATCATCCTAGTGGCCCTTCTTTGTACCTGTTCCAGTTTGAATTCATCTTGAGATTAACATAGTGCAGGCAGTTACATGGCCAGTCCCACTGTATGGACTTTCTATTGCACCACAGATCTGACTTGTTTTTCTATTCCTTGGACATCTGTTGA
Organism: Pelodiscus sinensis; assembly: GCF_049634645.1. Classification (NCBI taxonomy): domain Eukaryota; kingdom Metazoa; phylum Chordata; order Testudines; family Trionychidae; genus Pelodiscus; species Pelodiscus sinensis. Next base: position 43,629,983 of record NC_134718.1, read on the forward strand.
GCAGCAATTAAAAATCTATTTTGAATTGGCTAATGGTCTTGGCCCTGATTCAGCAACAGCCCTGTTTGTATCTAAGAAATAAATGGAATGAAATAGATGGACTGTAACCATTGTTTTGTTTTTTATGGTCTGCTCCTGATTCTTCTTCAAAGTAGCATTTTCTATCACACTGCTTGAACTAGGAGTAGACAAGGATTTCCTTTGATTTTTTTCACTCTAGGATATTTGCTCTTTAATTTTTAATCTACTTTTCACCCATTATCAGTGGAAGTGAAGCAACTAGCTGCCCTTGGTACATTGAGCACAAATCATGCTAAATAAGATCTAGCTAAATCAGTACTATCATCTATTGCAGACATCAGCCCTGAACAATGGATCTCCCAGAACAGGTGGTAAAACAGTTGGAGCTAGTGGAATATACACATTTTTAGCACTGTTTCACCAGATCCTAAGAAAGCTCTGTAATTGTGATGACAATAGTTTTATTCTATCTGCAATAGTGCATAAACCGCGATTCTCAAACATTAAGAACATAAGAACAGCCATACTGGATCAGACCAAAGGTGCCATCTAGCCCAGTATCCTGTCTTCCGACAGTGGCCAATGTTGGATGTCTCCAAGGGAGTGAACAGAACAGATAATCATCACATGATCCCTCTCCTGTCACCCATTTTTAGCCTCTGACAAACAAATGCTAGGGATGCCATTCTTACCCATCCTAGCTAATAAATATTGATGGATCTATCCTCCATGAATTTATTTAGTTCTTGTTTGAACCCTGTTAAAGTCCTGGTCTTCACAATATCCTCTGGCAAGGAGTTCCACAGGTTGACTATGTGCTGCATGAAGAAAGACTTCCTTTCGTTTGTTTTAGATCTGCTGCCTATTAAGGTACTTGGAGTCAGGACTGCTGAAGTGGTCATAAGAACATAAGAACGGCCATACTGGGTCAGACCAAAGGGCCATCTACCCTAGTATCCTGTCTGCTAATAGTGGCCAATACCAGATGCCCCAGAGGGAGGGATCACAACAGGTAATCCTCACGTGATCCCTCCCCTGTCACCCACCTCCAGAGAAATAGAGGCTAGGGATACCATTTCTACCTATCCTGGCTAATAGCCACTGATGGGCCTAACCTCCATGAATCTATCCAGCTCTTATTTGAACCCTGTTAAAGATCTAGCCTTCATCACATCCTCTGGCAAGGATTTCCACAGGTTGACTATGCTCTGAGCGAAGAAAAACTTTATTTTATTTGTTTTAAACCTGCTGCCCATTAATTTCATTTGGTGACCCCTCGTTCTTTTATTGTGGGAATAAGTAAATAACTTTTCCTTATTCACTTTTTCCATACCAGTCATGATTTTATAGACCTCTATCATATACCTCTTAGTCTCCTCTTTTCTAAGATAAAAAGTCTAAGTCTTTTTAATTTCTCTTCGTGTGCGACTCATTCCAAACCCCTAATCATTTTTTTGCCCTTTTCTGAACCTTTTCCAATGCCAATATATCTTTTTTGAGATGAGGCGACCCCATCTGTATGCAGTATCCAAGATGTGGGCGTATCATGGTTTTATATAGAGGCAATAAGATATTTTCTGTTTTATTCTCTATCGCTTCTTTAATGTCTCCTAACATTCTATTTGCTTTTTTGACTGAAGTTGCACACTGAGTGGATGTTTTCAGAGAACTATCTACAAAGACTCCAAGATCTTTCTCTTGAGTAGTTGTAACCAAATTAGTCCCAATCATATCATATATATATTAGCCCAATGTCTGTGACTCTGTAACGCTGAAATGCTGGCTATTCCCTCTGGGCGGCGCTGTTGCCTCCCGCCGTGGCGCTCGACTGATTTCTGCGCCACTCAGCCGGGCCGCCACGGGGAAACAAGCAGTGCAAGCGGCTATTTGGGCGCTACGGTCCCCATGCAGCACTCTCATGCTGCATGGGGAGCGCAGGGCCCAAATGGCTGGTTGCACCGCTTGCTCCCCCGTGGTGTCCTGGCTGAGTGGCACAGAAGTCAGCTGAGCGCCATGGCGGGAAGGGAAGGGGGGCGGTGTGGTGACGTACATGGCCAAGGGGTGGGACCTGACCCTGTACGTCACCGCCCCACCCCCCTTCGCCACCCGCCATGACGATTGGCTGACTTTTGCGCTGCTCAGGTGGGCCACTGTGGGGGAGCCCAAACGGCCACTTGCTCCCCTGCGGTGGCCTAGCTGAGCGGCGCAGAAGTCAGCTGAGTGCCATGGTGGGTGGTGAAGGGGGGCGGGGCGGTGACGTACAGCGTGACAGCGACTCCAGGCCCTGCTCTCTCTGTGAACATCACCGCCCTGCCCCCCTTTGCTTCCCACGGTGGCGCTTGGCTGACTTCTGCGCTGCTCAGTCGGGCAGCCGCGGGGGAGCAAGTGGCACAAGCGACCGTTTGGGTTCCGCGCTACCTATGCAGCACGGGGAGCACGGAGCCCAACCGGTTGTTTGGGCTCCGTGGTCCCCCGAGTGAGAGGCAGGAGGGAGAGGAGAAGAGAAAGAGAGAGACAGAGAGACAGGCAGGAGGTGGAGGAGAGCTGAGGGGAGGGGGAGGCAGTAGGAGGAGGAGGAGAGAGAGAGAGAGACAGAGGGAGAGACTGGAGGCTCAGGAGAGAAGACCGACATGGAGGAGAGACTTGAAAATCCCATTTTATGACGGGCTAATTGGCTAGTTGTATATATAGTTGGGATTATTTTTTCCAATGTGCATGAGAAAAAGACTCATGAATAGGAATATGCATTACTCAAAGATGCTTTAGGCAAAATGCATCATGTGACATATTTTAAAGTTTCAATCTGCTGCATGTGCATATTCTATTTATTGGCATGTATCACTCTTGTATGTGAAATTCAAAGTATGAATCTGTAATTCTAAATGTGCTAATGAGGGCCATTAATGAAACTCTGGAAACCTAATAGCTCGGTATTTAAATCAACGATCTGTGGGTGGCTTTGTTTTTCCGGTAAGCCTAAACTATGGTTGGTCCTAGGCGTATGTGCGTGCAGCTGCCCTGGCCAATGATGTCGCCTGACGTCATCAGGGTGACGGGAGAGGGCTGAAGGAGGTGGGCGTGGGAGTCCACGACCAGCGGGGTCGGAGCCCCGGACCCGTAGGCGGGGACGAAGAGGGAGAGGTAAGCACCTGACTCCCAATCTGATTATCAAAGTTGGGGCCCGAGGACAATGCAGAAGCCTTTCTCGTGACCTTTGAGAGGGTGGCCATGGCTGCTAGGTGGCCGAAGGAACATTGGGCCACGCTACTCGCACCCTACCTATCAGGCCCGGCACAGCTGGCATACCGTTACTATATGGTAAAGGAGGCGATCCTTATAGGCGCATTGTGTTACTATAAGGTAAAGGAGGCGATCCTGGACCAATTAGGGATATCACCAGAAACTTACCGGCAAAAGTTTAGGTCGTCGAAGTACGAGGCCGGGGAAAGACCCAGGGTGGTGGCCCACAGGATAAAGGAAGCCAGCATGAGATGGCTGGAGCCCTCCGCTAAGTCGGCATCTCAGGTTGCCGATCTAGTCATTTTAGAACAATATCTCCAGATATTACCCCCTGAGGGCTAAAGGTGGGTGCGACGCCACCTCCCCGGGACTTTAGAGGAAGCAGACACACTGATGGAACACTTTATGGCTGCCGAGGGGGTAGAAGGAGAGGGAAAACCCTCGGGGATCTGTCCAGCGGTGCGACTTGGCTCTATACCCCGCAGTAAGGAGCCCCACGGGGAGGTTGGTCTTAGCCCAAGAGTCCCGCCCAACCGAGGAATGGAACGGTGACTGGCCCCCGTGTGGCGCTGCCCGGAGGGGAAGAATGGGGAAGCGGTGTGGAGCCCAGAGGAAAAACGCCCAGAGGTTAGAGCACCGGCACCAACAAAGTTAACATGCTATCAGTGCGGGCAAGAAGGCCACTTTCGGAGGGAGTGCCCCATGATGGACTGCACCTTTGGACAGGCTATGCCGGGGAGAACACCACGGAGGGAGGTAAGCCGGTGCCAGATTACGCGCAGGGTGCGAATGAATGGAAGGGTGTTGGAGGCGGTGTTAGACTCCGGGTGCGGTCAAATGCTGGTCAGGGCCGACGATTTGGGACCCCGGGTGCCCTGCGGCTCCCCAGTATGGATCCAGTACGTGCACGGGGATACACGCCCGTACCCAACCGCTCGGGTAGACATGCACGACGGGCAAGTAGGTGGCCCGGTAATAGTAGCAGTAGCTGACCAGCTGCCATACCCGATATTATTGGGACGGGATTGGCCGGGGTTCCAATTCCTCCTGCAAGCAGAAGGGGAGACCCGAGGGAAGGAGAGCAAAGCAGTATGGGCAGCTCAGAGGGAAAGGTGCCCAAGCTACGCACGCCCAAGAGGAGAGAAGCCCAGAAGACCACCACCACCTACAGCAATAAAGCCGGACATCGGCGACTTTGTAACATTGCAGCGGGAGAATCCGACACTCCGTCACGCATGAGAAAGTGCTCAGTCGGTAGGGGGGAGTGGGGAAAGGCTAGATCATGGGGTCAACCAAGGACCTCGCTTCGAGATCCAGCAGGACAGATTGTATCGGGTTGTGAAGGGGGGTGAGGAACAAGAGGAAGAAGCCCAGCTAGTAGTACCGCGGGCTTACCGGTGGCGGGTGATGGAGTTGGCCCATGATAACCCATGGGCAGGACACTTGGTGGTTGAGAAAATCCAACAGCGGGTGTTACAAAGGTTTTACTGGCTGGGAGTATAGAAGGACATCAAAGACTTTTGTGCCTCCTGCCCCCAATGTCAGCTGACATCGGGGGCGAGGGTACCTCGAGCCCCGTTAGTACCCCTCCCCCTGGTCGATGAACCATTTGAGAGGATCGGGTTGGACCTAGTGGGACCCCCTAGAGCGGACACGGAGGGGCCATTAGTACATTCTTGTGGTGGTGGATTATGCCACACGCTACCCCGAGGCAGTTCCCCTCCGTAGGACAACCACCCTGATCTTAGCGGACGAACTGATGAAAATGTTTGCGAGAGTCGGCCTCCCTAAAGAGATTCTGACTGATTAAGGACCCAACTAGACGTCGCGGCTGATGGTCGAACTGTGTAGATGGCTGCGGATCAAGAAGGTACGGACTTCAGTGTACCACCCTCAGAAAGACGGATTGGTCGAAAGATTTAACCGGACGTTGAAAACTATGTTGCGGAGGTTGGTACAAGATGACCCATGAGACTGGGACAAACTTCTTCCCCCTCTACTCTTTGCCATACGTGAGGTACCGCAGGCCTCAGTCGGATATTCCCCCTTTGAGCTGTTATATGGGTGGCACCCGCAGGGAATATTGGACCTCCTGAAAGAGGGGTGGGAGGAGCAGACCTTGGGGGTCTATGGCGTTGGCGTCTGCCCAGTACGTTATTAAGCTGAGGGACTGGATACGCACTGAGGCCAGTGGGCCCGAGAGAATTTACAATGAGCCCAGGAAACCCAGATGCGGCAGTATAATCGAGAGGCGTGGACAAGGGAATTTAGCCCGGGGAACCCAGTATTAGTTTTTTTTACCCACAGGGGACTCTAAACTGTTAGCTCACTGGCAGGGCCCCTTTAGGGTAGTGAGAAAAGTGGGGGAGGTAGACTATGAGGTCCAGGTTGAGGGGAAGAGGCGACGGAGTCAGATTTATCATGTAAATCTGTTAAAAAAAATGGGTGCCCCAAGAAACACCGCTGGAAGAGGCGCTAACCACGGAGGTAGAATTTGGACCCTGTGGGGAGGAGGAGGTTACCTGGTCAGCAAGCCAGCTAGGTGAAGCTCAGAAACCCACCCAACGGGGTGAACTACAAAGGGTACTGAAACAGGCCGAGGGAGGGGTTGACAAATCGATCGAGCAGAACGCCCCTTGTGAGCCACACCATCATCACTGACCCAGGGCTAAAGGTATGGGACGCAGTGAGCCCGATATCCCGGAAGATGTGGGAGATAGTGCAGAAAGAACTACACGATATGATCCAATGGGGCGTAGTGGAGGAGTCCCATAGTGACTGGCGAAGTCCCATCGTGCTGGTCCCCAAAAAGGATGGGTACGTACGGTTTTGCATAGACTTTCGCAAAGTGAACGCCATCTCGAAGGTTGATGTGTACCCGATGCCCCGATAGATGAGCTCCTGGAGCAACTCATACAGGCTGAATATTTATCAACAATAGATCTAACGAAAGGGTACTGGCAAATCCCATTGGCGCCGGAGTCGCGAGAGAAAACAGCCTTTGCGACCCCCTTTGGTCTGTACCAGTTCGTGACCATGCTGTTCGGACTCCATGGAGCTACATTCCAATGATTGATGAACTACATCCCCAGTGAACACCGTCGCTACGCTGTGGCCTATATCGATGATGTCATCGTTTTTAACGCATCCGGGGAAGAACATCTGCAACACCTGGGCATGGTGCTAACGGCGCTGATTCAGGCGGGATTAACGGCCAACCCAAAGAAGTGTCACTTTGGTAAGTGGGAGGTGTTGTATGTAGGGTATACGGTGGGCAACGGCCAACTAAGGCCATTAGTGGACAAGGTCCAAGCCATTCGGGACTATCCGCGCCCCAATATGAAAAGACAGGTACGGCAGTTCTTGGGACTGGCCGGGTACTACTGGCAGTTCATAGCACACTTTGCCTCATTAGCTGCACCCCTAACCGATCTCACGAGGAAGGGGCAGCCGCAGCAAATAGTATAGACCCCACAGGGGATACATGCTTTCGAGTCATTACGAAAGTGCTTGATAACAGCCCCCGTGCTACTCCAACCCGATTTTGATAGGCCACTTATCCTACAGACAGATGCATTGGAGGTGGGACTCGGGGCGGTTTTGGCACAGGAAGAGGGAGGAACCGAGTGCCTGGTGTTGTATCTGAATCAGAAGTTATTCCCTAGGGAGAAAAACTATGCCACAATAGAGAAAGAGGCATTGGCCATCAAGTGGGCCGTCGATACTTTACGCTACTTTCTTATAGGAAACCACTTCACATTGGTGACAGATCACGCGCCCTTAAAATGGATCCAGACAATGAAGGACACGAATACCTGAATACTACGGTGGTACCTGAGTTTACAGCCCTACCATTTCGACATCCTCCATAAACCAGGCAAAGAAAACCAGAACGCCGATTGCCTTTCGAGAATGCCGGAAATGGGGCATGAAGCGACGGCAAGTACAGGGGCTGACTTAAGAGGGGAGGGGTGTGGTGAGGTGAGGCAACCCCGCCACCATCCCCAACCGGGGAATTGGCAGGCAGCCGGGGGAGACGCAGACCTGCCGCAAGCGGCGATGGGCCGCACAGCGCCAGACGCGCTCGGGGCGGGGGCAGATCCACACGGCATCAGAGCACGCCAGCCGGGGAGCGTGGAGGCGTGCGTGCAGCCGCCCCGGCCAATGACGTCGCCTGACGTCATCAGGGTGACGGGAGAGGGCAGGGCATGGGAGGCGGTGGAACCGCGGGAGCGGGACACGTCACGGGAGGAAGAAGAGAAGGTGATGGGTATAAAAGTGGGAGGGGGAGCACAGACTGGGGGGGAGGAGAGGCGGCAGGTAATAGGGGTTCGGGGGAAGTGCCCAGGGAAGAGTTTCTCCTAGGGGAAGGCTGGAAGGGGCTCCGGTGGCAGAGTTCAATGCGGCCCAGGGTGGGGTTGTGGAGCCCGTGAACAGGCGCGTTTAGGGGTACACCCCTGCCTGTTACCACTGGGAGCATAGTTCCTGGTGTTAGGGCCCTGGGCCGGGGTCTGGGAGCGAGGGTGGGCCCAGACCCCCCCTCTCTGCCATCGGTTCGTGTGTGCAGTACCGCAAGCGGAGGTGTCTGTCTTGTCTCCCGCGGGAGCCGTTATTCAGATAAGTTTGTGTGGGGAGGGTAGCTCGTGTTAATCAAGGATTGGTGAACCTGTGAATAATCGGGTGTGGCAACCGAATAAAACAATGGACTCATGACAGATGGTATCATGAGCTTTTGTGGGTACAGCCCACTTCTTCAGATGATCAGAGTTTTTGATGACTCTGGACATCTGAAGAAGTGGGCTGTGCCCACGAAAGCTCATGATACCATCTACAATTCTACATGTTTTGTTAGTCTATAAAGTGCTACCAGACTATTTGTTGATTTTTAAGATTTGGGGGTTTAGTCCCTTTTTGAGGGTTGTGTTCCTGGATGTTGTCAAGGTCCTGAATGTGAGCCTCCCATAGCTGAGCTGGTTCAGTGTCTGTGTTGCTCTGCTGGGGGGGGGGGCTGTTACCCTAACTCTGTGACTTGGCTGGAAGAGACTAGAGTTTCTGGCTCTGCAAGACAAGCTAGTGGACACCCCAGAAGGCAGGAAGGCGGGCTCAGTGACATGATCAACACACTAGGTGACAGCCCATGATGAAACTTGTCATGGGGATGTTGACAGAGTACAGGGGATACAAAGCAGGGTCCAGATGAGGGTGTTGGGGGATGTGAAGCTACATGCCTGGCAAGATGAAGGCTGGCCCTGCTTTCTCATTAATAGTGGGTAGTCAGATCAACAGGTGGATTGCAACTGACTTTCAAGGCTGAAGCCATCTGCCTATGATGATAATGCAGAAGTTGCATATTGTGGGATTAGTTTAAGACTCTTCTGCATTCCTTGATGGTCAAACTATGTTATCTGATGTTTTGTCCTTGGTGAAAATGATCTTGAGGCTAGTACTAAATTAATTTTAAGAATTAGGGTTTTGCCTGGATCCATGTGAACTGAGAAGTTGCAAGGATAAATTTGGTGGCAGGTGATTCTATGATAGCAAACAGGGAGACTGACATATTGGGACTAAGCTTTTTAGGGATGATGAAATCCATTTGTCAGATTCAGTGGCTGACATTTGGCTCCATGACTGCAATGAGGGACTGGATAGACAATAGCTACCAGGCTATGTGGATAGTAAGTCTGACAAAAGTAAATGCAGAAGTGTCAGGTTTCTACTAAAGGCTAAATGAGCCATCTCCCAGAGACAAATGAGACAGGATTTCAAGAGTCAACGTAATGATTTCTTATCCCATAAGCATGAAATTTTCTCGACTGACGGTTCACTTCTTGTACCCAATTTGTTAACCTGTAGCTGCCTTCAATTGAGGGGAGGGAGGGAGAGACTAGAGCTAGGTTAAGGAAAGTCTTCTCCAAGTAATAAGCTACAGGATAGAAGCCCTGGGCCCAGGCACTAGTATGTGAGAGCACAGGGTGACTGCATATATTCCTTCCCAGAGTTGGGTTAATAAAGTTACAGTCTGCCACTGAAATCCATCCTTGTGTCTGTTTTTCATTCACCAGTGTTTCCTAATCAAAGCCCTAGTGTAGCTGCAGTTATACCAGTATAAAGGTGACTTAAACCATCAGAGTTATTCCCCTTTCTATATGAGAATAGCTATACTGGCATATAGCACCTATTTACTGATCTAACTGCATCTATACTAGTGGTATTGTAGGACTTAAACTACGCCAGTATAGGTAAAGTGCTAGTTTTCTCATGTAGACAGAGCCTAACCCAGTGGATTTATAATCTAAATAATGACAAATCCCATTTACTTGGCTATAAAAACAATTATATTTAAATAGGTGTAAGAAACAGTTATGGGCCATGTTTGTTAAATTTTTTGTTTTGTTTTTAATGTTCTGTTAACGGGGGAGAGGGAGGAGTTATTGCCTATTAGAAAACAGTATTTTAACAGTGATTTGGTACATGACTCCTTAGCAAGGGTATTAATATTGAGATAAGTTATTTATTAATTATTATTGGTGTTTATTACTACTACTACTAATTTATTTATTGGTCAGCCTAAACTGAACCTTACTAGCTCACTGCTGAGTAGGGATGCCAAATCCTAGTGAAGATGGGAGTGGTATAAACAGGAATTCTTACCTACTGGTGTGGACTCTGCTCAAAGATTTCTAGACACCATTTGACTTGCCCTTATCCAGTGTTTAATGCAAGAGTTCGTGATTAGACTGAACTGAAAATCCTGGTTTCTGACTGGCTATTATTAGAACTGAACTAGTCTAGGGGCTAAGCCTTACCCCCGGACAGTGAAAGTGAGCGGAGAGACTGCACTGGCTATGAGATTCCTCACTACCTGCTGAAATTGCTAACAGCTGAAATGACAGAGCTAGATTAAATAGAAGAACCTCAGAATGTAACATCACAGGAGCAGCAAGTGATATCAGAGAAATCGTGGTCAGAGAAACAGTGGGGGCTATGAGACAACTGAAGAGGCATTGCCCAACCTCCTGTCCCCTTACCGTGCTGTCAGAGTTGAATCCAGTGAATGCACCTCTGAACTCCAGATATTCACTAACAAAGTATGGCCAACTGTGAATGGAGTGAAGCAGAGGGAGAGGGGAATGGTGTGGTAAAGGGACCATTGTTTATTGGACTTTCCTACTGCACAATGACATAGTGGGGTTTGGTTTGCTTATGGTCACTTGTTTCTGAATGTGTTTGGTGTGATTGCCTTTCCCTGGTAATGAAAGTTCTCTTTTGATATACTCAGGTATGGGTGTGGAAAGTATTCCTTTGAGAATAGTAATAGAAATGTAGTCGTGTTAGTCTGGTGTAGCTGAAGCAAAATACAGGACTATGTAGCACTTTAAAGACTAACAAGATGGTTTATTAGATGATGAGCTTTCGTGGGCCAGACCTTTGAGAGGCATCCAGGAATGGTGTCAGGTTTTCCCAGACTACTGGATAGGGGTCTGACCTAAAAAAAATGTGATTTTTTTTTTTACAACAGTATTTTGGAGAGGCTAGAGTGGGGTAAGATAGGAAGCTTGGAGAACAAAGAGGAAGAAGTTTAACTAGCTGATTAGAAATGACAAACAGCTTCAGGAAAGAGAAGTTAAATAACCAGAGTTCAGTATGCCAAGTGGCAAACTGAGCCTAACTTTTGAATGATGCCTCTGTTGTTTGCACTTATGCAGACTGGAAATTATTCAGGAGCTTCTGATGGAAACAAAGATTTGGTATATGCCAACAGGCAATAAAATGAGTGCAATCCCCATGTGATTTATTATAATATTAGAGTCAGTTTATATTATGCTGCAGTAAAATTTTCAGCAGGCCACAGCTGCTTTTTTTTTTGTATTGACATGTCAATGCTTGGTGGAAACAGCCATGAAAAGCAAGAATGGGAGGAGGAGCTGAGGCTTTGGCAGCCAGGAAGATACAGAGACTGTTTAAGAACTCAGGAGGCAGTTAAGACTAATGGAAGTGGAGGAGATGAGACGGGTGGGAGCAAATGAATCTCTTTTTCTTCCTTCATCATGGTGGTAAGGGTCCAAAGAGACTTGAGAGTTTTTTGTGGATGTGGTATAGCTAGAGAAAGATTGAACTAGTTTCCCCATCCCAGCAACTCTTGATAGCACCTAGCTGCATCATTGCTTTAATATTAATGGATGCATGTGACATGAGTAGATAAGCACAATTGCTCAGTGTTTCTCCTAAAATGATCAGCAGTGAAACAGTTAATGCTGACACAGCATGTGTTAGGTTTCAGAGTTATTACACACTTCAGATAGATGATGCAATCCGTGCTTCTTTTAGAGCTGATGTTTTAAGCTTTCTGTACACTCCGGAAAGAAGCATTGATTACATTTGGAAGGTTGCTTTTGCAATCATAATGGCAAGAAATCAGATAAGTGGAGGCTTAGAATCTGCTGCTGAAATCTCTGTGAGGTATATTTTGTAGCACCTTCTGAAGCTGTGGGCTACATAGGACCATGTACATAATAAACAGCTTGGCAAATCAACAATTCTATCCCAGTGTGTGAACTTTCCAGTTACTTTTTCTTCTAATATGAAATGTTGTTAGTTTTTATTACAAGACTTGATTAAATGACTATTAATATAATTAAGAACTTAACTAGTGAAACTTCCATCACTTTCTCCAATTGGGCAGCTGAAAAGGCTCTAAGATAGCCAATCCACTCTGAAGCAAAAGAGCTCTCCCATTGACTTAACTCCTCCAGCTTCTGTGAGAAGTGGTAGCTACGCCAGTGGAAGAAGCACTTCCATTGTCCACACTGGTGCTTATGCTGGTGAAATTTATGTTGCTCAGTGGGTGGTTTATTTATATCCTTGACTGATATAAATTATACAGACATAGGCAGTAATGAAAACATAGCCTAATAAGTCCAAGTGACTTTCTCAAAAAGAAAACTGCTCCCTGTAATAAAATATCCTATTCAGGATAACATAGCAGGTACCAATTTACAACAAAATGTCACTTCATTGCCAAATGAGTTCATTTTCTGCTCTGCTTGTTCAAGAGGAATAACTTACGGTGCATCTAAACAGAAGGGCTTAACTCAAAATAAGTTATGCAAATTGAGTTGTCAACTGCGTAGCTTATTTCGAAATTGGGAGCGTCTATACAACACTTATTCTGAAATAGAGCACTCTTTCTCCAACTTCCTTTACTCATTGTACAATGAGGGTTACAGGAGTTGGAGTAAGACATCCTCCAGCTTGACAGTATTTTGACATTATTTCAAAATAACTGCCTGCTGTGTAGACACGGACTACGTTATTTAGAAATAATGCTAGTTATTTTGAAATAGTGTTTTAGTGTAGATGTACCCATAGAGGCCTTATCTGGCTGTCTTCAGATTTACACAATTAATAGTTTTCCTTTTTTTTCTTCTCCATTTTATATTTTGATATTGAGTAGAATGGTATCCCGCCATATACTCTTGGATTCTGTAACTATATACTATATTTTACTAATAAAGACTAATGTCTCTTAGACACAATTAATGAATTTGTTTTAGAATGTGGGAACTAGTTATTTTGAAATAATGTTACTGTGCATATATACCCTTAGGGCACGTCTAGATTTGTTTTCACTTTCGAAAGAAGATGCAAATTTGGCATGATTTTGCACATCATAACAGCTACCCTTTTTCAAAAGAACCGTGTAAACCTCTTTTTGGTTTTTTAAAGAAGAATGGATCTTTCGGAAAAGGGTTTTTTCTTGAAAGAACCATGTCTAGACTATTTTCTTTTTCGAAAGAACCTCTTTCGAAAAAGTGATTGTAAGAAGATATGCACATTAGTGCCAAATTTGCATATCTTCTTTTGAAAGTGAAAGCAAGTCTAGATGTGCCCTTAGTGAAATAGAAGAGGGAAAACCATAAAACTAATATTATAATACTCTAAGCCACTTCCAAAGTCCCTATGTAGTAGGTAACTGGTGAGGACCACAAATACTTTTAAACTTGATGGGCAATTAACAGCAAACACTCCAGTCTTCAGTGAACAGAGACATGTGGTGACCCCCCTTTTTTCCTATTTTATGAAGACAAATGATAGTGGAGGGAATGGCAATTTATGTGAAAGAAAACATAGACTTAAATGAAGTAAAAATCTTAAATTAATCAAACTGTTCCATTGAATCTTTATGGACAGTAACTCCATGCTCTAATAATATTAATATAGTAGTACGAATATATTACCAACCAGCGAGAGATAAAAAGTTGAAGTTAAATCATATTAAGGAAAATAGAAAGGACTCTGTCAAAGTGTAAAAATGTAATAGGAAGGCCAAAAAAGAATTTGAAGAACAACTAGCCAAAAATTTAAAAAGTAACAACATTTTTTTAAAGTATATCAGAAGCAGGAAGTCTGCTAAACAACAAGTATGGCCACTGGAAGACTGAAATGCTAAAGGAGCACTACCAGACGATAAGGTCATTGTGGAGAAACTAAATGAATTCTTTGCATCAGTCTTAATGTCTGAGGATGTGAGGGAGATTCCCAAACTTGAGGAATTATGCCAGATTGAGGTGTCATTAGAGAAGGTTTTGGAACAAATTGATAAACTTAACAGTAACAAGTCACCATGACCAGATGGCATTAACCCAAGAGTTCTGAAAGAATTCAAATGTGAAATTGTTGAACTACTAATTGTGGTTTGTAACCTATCCTTTAAACAGCTTCTGTACCTAACGATTGGAAGATAACTAATGGACGCCAGTTTTCAAAAGTTGAACTTTAGTAGGATGCAAATTGGTTATAGTAAAGAACAGAATTATCAGACACATAGATGAACATAATTTGTTTGGAGAAAAGTCAACACAGTTTCTGTAAAGGGAAACTATATCTCACCGATCTACTAGAATACTTTGAAGGAGTCAACAAGTATGTGGTCCAGGGAGATCCAATGGATATAGTGTACTTAGATTTCCAGAAAGCCTTTGACAAGGTCCCTCACCAAAGACTTTAAAACAAAGTAAGCTGTCACAGGATAAGATAGAAGGTCCTCTCATGGACTGTTAAGCAATTAAAACAGCAGTTCCCAATCGCAGTGGTCCGCAACTCACTGGCTACCAGACGTGGCAGCTGCCAGAGCTCAAACTGGCTGTTCATGGCAGCTCCGCTCTGGCACCCATCATGGTTGAGGAATGGCAGGTGGCGGTGGAGCAGGAGGCACCTTCCTCCTTCCTCCACACTTAGGGAGGGAGGAGGCACGAAGAAGGAGAGAGCATGCACGCAGTGAACAGCTGCTCCCCCTGCCCGCGTGGCTGCTTTTGCTGGCAGCGGAGCTAGGGCTGAGGCAGAGGAGGAGGAGGAGGCACCTCCCTTCCTCCCTCCATCCTTGGTAATGGCAGTCCGGCCAGGGCTCCGTGCTCCCCCCTACCCATGGGGGCACAAGATGCGATTGGGGAGGGAAGAAGCACAAAGGAGGAGAAGCGCACGTCCTGCCAATGACTGCTCCCCCGGTCCACACGGCAATAACAGCCATGCTCTCTAGGGGGGGCAGCCTTGCTCTGGGGAGTGTTGAGGTGGGGGGCAAAAGGGTATTGGGTGAGAGCATGGTAGGGTTAATGGGGCAAGAGGGTGTTGACATGGGCTATGGTGGTCAGAGGTTAAAGGGTCAGAGGGCATGGGTTACAGGGGTGGGGGAGTCAAAGGGTGTTAGGCATTGGGGACCAAAGGGCTGGGTTGGGGCAAGACATTCAGGTAACATTGTACTTGTATATTTACATATTCATTAGTTGCATATCGGATATTCAAATATGCACATAATATATTGCCAGTATGCCAAAAGTTTGTGAATGGGTTTGCCAGTCCCCAGCATAAAATACTTTGGGAACCACTGGGTTAAGAGACAGGAAACAAAGTGTAGGAATAAATAGCCAGTTTTCAGAATGGAGAGAGCTAACTGGTTATGTCCTGCAGGGGTCTGTACTAGGGATGTTAAAGACTAGTTGACTAGTCTTTTGACTAGTCGACTTGTTGATTCTCCTCCTCCTTGCTGCCTCTAAAAGATAGCAAAGGGGTGTGTGTGAAAGGGGTACTTCAAAGTGGCAGTGCTGCACAGCTATGCGGCGCTGCCACTTTGAAACCCCAAGGTGGCATTTCAAAGGAGCAGCTGCCATGGAGCCCGGACACTTCCCCATGGCATTTCCCCAGAACCCGGGATCAGCTGGGGAATCAGCTGATCCCAGGTCTGGGGAAGTGCCGCACAGAGCCCGGGATCAGCTGGGGAGTCCCCAGCTGACCGCAGGCTCCACAGTCCCTTTGAAACACCTGGAGGTGGTGTTTCAAAGGGGCAGCCACTGCACAGCTGATCCAGCAAAATTTGCAGATGATACTAAACTGCACAAGATAGTTAAGTTCAAAGCAGACTGTGAAGAGCTTCAGAAGGATATCACAAAACTACATGACTGATAACGAAATGGCAAGTGAATTTTAATGTTGATAAATGCAAAGTAATGCATATTAGAAAACATAACCTGAACTATAAGTACAAAATGGTGGGGACTAAATTAGTTATCACTCAAGAGAAAGAGCAAAGGCTACGTCTACACTGACCTCTCTTGCGCAAAAAATATATAAATGAGGCGAAGTGTGGAATATCTGCTTTTTTCAGGAAGAATGGCTCTTGCTCAAGAGGGTTTTTGCGCAAAAGCCTCTTGCACAAAAACGGAGCTTCATTAATTATGCAAATGAGGCATGGCGATATTCCACGTGTCATTTCATTTGCATATTTTTGCGCAAGAGAGGGCAGTGTAGACGTAGCCTTAGAGTCATTGTAGATAGTTCTCTGAAAACATTCACTCAATGTTCAGCAGCAGTCAAAAAAGCAAACACAATGTTAAGAATTATTTAAAAAGGGATAGAGAACAGGACAAAGAATATCTTATTGCCACCTCTATAAATCCATGATATGCCCACATCTTGAATATTACGTGCAGATGTGGTTGCCTCATCTCAAAAATGTATCTTGGTATTGGAAAAAGTTCAGAAAATGGCAAAAAAAAAAGGATTAGGCATTTATGGAGAAATTAATACAACTGGGATTTTTCAGCTTAGAAAAGAGACTAAGGGGGATATGATAGAGGGCTATAAAACCATGACTGGTGTGGAAAAAGTAAATAAGGAAAAGTTATTTTCTTGTTCCCATGACACAAGAACTAGTAGTCACCAAATGAAATTAATAGGTAGCAGCCAACAAAAGTAAGTATTTCTTCATACAATGCACAGTCAAACTGTGGAACTCCTTGCCAGTGGATGTTGAAGACCAGGTCTTTAACAGTGTTCAAAAAAGAGCTAGATAAATTAATGGAGGATATGTCCATGAATGGCTATTAGCCAGGATGGGTAGGAATGGTGTCCCTAGCCTCTGTTTGTCAAACCCGGAATGGGTGACAGAAGAGGAATCACTCAATTACCTGTTCTGTTCATTCCCTCTGGGGTACCTGGCATTGGCCACTGTTGGAAGACAGGATACGGGGCTAGATGGAGCTTGATCTGAGCCATTATGTGCATTCTTATGTTCTTCTTTGAAGGAAATGAGTGAACTAAAAGTACAGACCCAAAGATGATGATGCAGTGATGCAAAGAACAAAGAGATATATCTGATAGAATAAAAATATGCCACTGGAGATAAGATGAGAAATATCAACATGAGATTATCAAAACAGGTTCAATTTTGTGAACCATTCAGAACTGCTTCATAAGCTTGAAGCTTTAGACACAAACAAATGAGGAGATAGTACTAAAGCCATTTTTATTTCATGCAGCTATTGAATGAACTCTTACAAAAGTTTTTAAAAATAGACTATAATTACAGAAGTAGTACTTTGTTTTAGTAGGATTCTTTTGTCTCTGATCTCCCCAATGTAACATTCAGTGCAAAAACTGGGAAAAATATTTTTTGTAAAGGGGAGGCAAAAAGAGCTCCTGCTATATAATCAACTGCATTGCCTACATACCAGGGACAATCCAGGTTTTATGAGCTGGTGACAAAATACACAAATGGATGGTTATGTTGAAGGGTGAGGCCAGAGGTAGTCAATAGGTGAAGTGATATCATATTTGACTGCCAGATGCTTTTGTATGGATCATAACATCTTTTTTTTTTTTTTTACTTATTACTCTTACTGTGGTGCAAAAATATTTTTCTGAAGCCTGGAGCCTGACTATACCTTAACAAAAAAATTTGGACCCTGACCAAAAAAAAAAAAAAAAAATTCTGCTGGGTGAGGCAGTAGCTCCATTATGTTCATCTTTTGTTGTGCTTGTGCAACTCTCTTAAATCAGGGTAGTCATTCACTCTAAGCAGTCAGTGCAAAGGAACTATTGCTAAAAATTAGCAAAGTCTGAAGTTTTATTAAACTCATATGATCAAATATCTGGATTTACATCCAACAAGGTGCTTAAGCATTGTGCATGGTGGGCAATGGGACTACTCACATATTTAAAAATAGATATAAGCTCCTGATGAATTAGGGTTGTACAGGCCATAAAGAAGAGGGGAGAAGAAGTAGCCTTACTACTGTGAGGTATCAGAGGGGAGCAGAGTGTCCTTCCATTAGTCGTGCTAGATCATCATTAGAACTAGACATGCTTAAGAAGAAGAAGCAGAAGCTGAGACAGTCAGGCTGAAGATACAGTAGGGAGGAAATGGCTTTGAATAGGTATATAACCAATTATCCTGTCATCATGGTCAGATTAGCATGGCAGCTAATTTCCTAATGCTTGAAAGCAATTCTGCTTTAATTTTGTGAAATGGTGGGTGTGGGAACCTCTGGGACTGTCTTTACTGCCAAAATTTGGTTTTGACATTGATATATAGCTAATATTTACCTCAGTGAACCTAGTCGAGGTCAATGCTTCCCCCCACCTGGAGATGGCCTTGTCTAATTACATGGAAGTACAACCTCTTGTGTTTTGTCTCCACTAGGATTTTGCATTGGGATAGCTATCTTGGTTAGCTCCATGCAAAAACTTTCCTTTCTTGGGGACTGAAGATATAGTCTGTGACCTCTTCTGTTAGGCTTTCCAGAAACTTCTCAAGAAAGAGAGACACAGACACTCACTCCCAAGAGAGCCAATAGTTGGTTAGGGCAGTGTTTCTCAACCTTTTTTGTTTTTAATAAAGTACCCCTTAAAAAAAGGACTTCCAGTACCTACAGTTTTCAGACACACACAATTTTTTCTACCATTGCAACACATTTGTTTAAACAACTTAATCATAGCTGGGCGGGCAATGAAATTTTTGGGTGTAGAAAATACAAAAATAATAAAACGCTGTAAAACTAAAACAAAAATTCAGTTTTCTTCAAATTTCATTTGAGTTGACATACTCCCCATACTTCTCTTGAGTACCTCTAAAGGTCCTCGTACCACTGGTTGAGAAACACTGGGTTAGGGCATGGCTTCATTTAGGGCAGGGACTTAAACCTGGGTCTCCCATCTCTGCAGTGAGAGCCCTAAACACCACCGTCTTGGTGGGTGAGTCTTGCTGAATGACTCTTCTTGGAACTGTTCCACTTTGTATAAACAACTAAATATTTATTGGGGACAGAGAGAGACTAATTCTAGGCTGGTATTAATACACTCACCTGGAATGTAGGGAACATAGAGACTGAACCTGGCTCTCCCACATGAGTAAGAGATGAGCGCCCTAGCAACCATTAGGCTACTGGCTCTTCTGTGGGCTCTTATTTACTCTTCCTTATTTTTCATTAATCAATTTCAGAAGCTTTTGATTGTGTCCTGATGCAGATCAGGAAAATGTTCTAACATTTAAAAAATATTCATAGGATGGGAAAACTATTTCCTACCTTTCGCTAGACTCCATATCCAGTGTACAAAACCTGAGCTGTCCAGTCACCCTGAAAACATTACCTTGTAGTAGTCTAGTGCTACTTCAGCACCTTACATGTAAAAGTGTGATGTTTTCAAAGTGGTTTATGCTTCCTGTTTAAATGACACCTGTCCTTTTTGAAGTTTTAGAGATACCAAAGAAGTTAAACAAAGATTTTAATACAAATCTGTTATACATAAACTCCTGATTAAATGTTACTCACACATTTAAGTCTCATGGTGCATTACTGATTGTTTTAAACAAAACCTTTAAAAGAAAAATAAATCAAACAGCTTTACTTTTTCACAGAACATAAAAGTAGCATGAACAGTCTGCTGTGAAAACTGAGTTATATCTCAGTGTTATTCAGGTGCTTTTGTGTTTATTGACTCTTTTTGCAGCTATGAATATAGGTAACTATCCTCTTTTGTACTTAATCTTCTGCTGAATTTTTTGTGTCTGCAGAATCCTGAGATAGCTTTTAATTTTCCTGGGGAAGAAGATGGTCTTGTTTTATATCTACGCTTCCCTACAGCCAATATGGGTTGTACTCCTTTTCAGTTAGCATTTTAGCCGAACTGGCAGAAGTCGATGGCAGGTGCATTCAGCACAACAGGTATATTTGGAATTGATTAGTTTACTTTTGAAACAGACTCTATAGCACTGTGCATTTCCCATTTCTAAGCACCGTCTGCCCGCGGAGTTGGCACAGCACTAAAGAAACACAGTGAGTCATAACAAACAAAACGAAAAAGGAAAAAAAGTCGTACCTTAGCTTCTGACCAGCTGGTTCAGTGATCTTATTGAATTTGTCCATGTTCCGTATTGACAGTGCCAGGTAAACTAGTGGTCATTTAATGAGAACAGATAGTTTCCTAGGACCGCAAGGAGTGATCAGCAGACCCAGCAGCTAACCTGAGATAGAATCCCACGGGTTTATCTCTGCCTGGTTTCTACGTTGCGAGAAGAAGAACGCTCATTTATTACCAGACCTAAAAACTTGTCTGAGCACATATTTGAGTTTCATGTTTCTGGTTCGTCATGTGACACCCACAGCCAGCCAGACGGCTCGCTTTGACTCCCGAATGCTATGCAAACTTGAGGACAAACACCTATTGGGCGTACAAATTCCCCTGAATGTGGCTCAAGTCTCTGCTACTTCCTCTTTGTGTCACACATGCAGCTGTGCTTCAATCAGAAGGCATGACTGGAAAATACAACACTGAAACCACACGCCGGCGGCTCATATGGCTATTTCCTGGTAAAAGAAATGTGCAGGCGAGCTATCGGAATGACCCTGTTCACTGTCCTTACAAATGACCCATGTGCCGCTGCTTCTGTTTGGCATCGAACAGCTTCCTCTAAAGACTCGCACTCGAAACGGCCGTAGAGAAGTAGCTGAAAATATGTCTCTCCGTTTCAGGGTATGGTGGTGATGTTTCCAGAGTAGCCTGAAGCTGCTCTTTAATTGGTATTTCCCAACTCCGTTCCAGTCCCAAACAATGCTAAATGTCAACCTCACTCAGGCAAATAATTGCACAGCAACGTGCTTGTTAAAAGCTCAGAGCAGTGGGGATGATCTTACTAGGAAGGAAAGAGCTGTCTACTCTGGAAGTCTCCAAGGCGCCCTGCGTGGATATACAATTTATATCTGCATCTGCAAAAATGAGCTGCAGATATCCACATTTACATCTTCGGGTGCCCATGGATAGAAAGCGGATAGGCACAGATTTGCAAGGCTCTAGGCTGGAGGACTAAAGACAAGAGACTGGAAATTAAACAGTTACTTTGGCAAAGGGAATTTTTGGATATGTCTACACTACAAGTGCTAGAGTGGCACAGCTGTGGCACCGCTGCTGTCATGTAGACATTTGCTACAGCAACAAAGGGGTTACTGTAGTGAAACCACCTCTTCTTCCATTAGCCTCCTAGTATCTACATCAGGGGTTAGGTCAGTGTTTCTATGTTTCTCAGGGGTAGGATGGCCATGTGTCCCATTTTGGCCAGAGCAATACCTTTTCTGAGCTCTGTCCCAGATGTAGAGTGACCAGATATTCCGATTTTATAGAGACACCACCAAATAGCTGGAGCTTTTTTTAAAATGTAGTTGTCTATTACCACTTGCCACTGCCCTGGTTTTTCATACTTGCTATCTGATCACCCCACCTAGACTTCCTGACTTTTTTTTTTTTTGCATCCATTGGCAAAATCAAACAGGAAAAATGCCCAATTTTGAAAAACAAATTTTTTAAAAGGAACATGCCCTCTGTCCCCAGTGGGGTGCAGGGAAATGTTCAAGGTGAGCAGCAATGCCAGGAAGCTCATGCCAGCCGCAGGTAGGCTCAGGCAAGCTGCTCAGGCCAGTCCCATCAAGTGGACAGAGGAGATGCTTGGCGCATGGCGCAGCCAATAGTGTGTGTAGGAGAGACAGGGGGCTTGGGCAAGCAGCAATGCTCACCTTGCAGTGGGTGGGGGAGACTTGAGTTAGTCTTGGTCCCATATTCACTCGACAAATATGGTCACAGTACACAGGGGTGGGAATTTTTCACAGTCCTGAGTGACGTAGTTAGGTGGACTTAAGTGCAGATTTGAGTCAAACTGTTTAAAGCACCATTTCAGTGCCTAATGAGTGTTTGGGGAAAGAGGTTGCCTGATGCAGGAACAGTTGTGACTTTAACTGGAGGCAGGATGTTGCAATGATTAACTTAAACTGAAGAAACTAATTTAGCACTTTTACACCAGTTTAAACAAGATGGGGCAGGATAAGCCTCTGTCTACCAGAATTAGTCTGACTGAGGCCTGAGCTATACTGACAAGTTATTTTGGCATAGCTACCTAGGTAAGGACTGTGCCTGTGAAAAACCATCTCTCCTGGTCAACATAGCTATGCCCAAAAAAATCCCCACTGCAGATACAGCTATGTTGAAGCAGTATTCCTGCTCTGACAAAAAAATTCCTTCTGTCCACGTGGGTTGTGTCAACACTATAGGGCTATACTGGCATAGCTGGGCCACTACGATCTCCAAGGGTAGATTTACCTGTAGTGGCCATACATGAAATGGTACTGGACTAATGAAGTGATGCAACATCACACCTTTAATTAATCAGCACTACCACAGTGCATAGTTCGGAGCACTAGTCATGCATGGGAACTGTGCTAGGTGCTGTACAAACCTAGAACAAAGACATGTTTCTGCTCCAGAGAGCTCATAATTTTTATTAAAGATAAAACCCTCCTCATCCTTTCTATGACAGAGTTCTGAATGAATATGTCTGAGGATGCCCTTCACCCTCCCAAAAGCTTCTCCAACAAAACTAAGGAAGGCTCAACTGGGTATTCCTGATATTACTAAGGTAAACAACAAACAAACCTCTTGCTTTTTTATGATTCATCATCAGGCTGACTGCTATTCAAGACCCTCTGCTGGCCCCTGCCCAGGGTCCCCTTCACAATATGGCCAGTGCTGGCCCTTGCCCGCTACCCCAGGGACATGCCCCTAGGTGGACATAGCACAGCCCCAGCCTCGTCCCCCAGCCTCACTGCTCCAGAGAACCTGTGGCTGGTGCTGGCCCCGGCCTACTTCAGAGAGCTACTGAGTGGTGTGACTGAAACTTACCCCAGCTGGCACCGGAGCTCTGGAGAGCTGATGCGCAATGTGGCTCCAGTCGGCTCCTGCCCCAGAACTCCAGGGGGCAGCATGGCCCGAGCCTTCCCCAGCCCTGGAGTGCTGGAAAGGAGGGACAGGAAGCACAGCACTGCCTCCCCAGGCCATGCCTAGCAGCTGGACCAGAAATCCTTTCTCCTGGCTCCTCTGCAGCTGAGCTGCCAGCCCCAGCACTGGAAGGACAGGTGGCACAGCACAACCTCCAGCCTGCCTGCTCCGGATTCTGACACTCCAACAACAGGCTAGGAGAGGGGGCTTGGGACACTGAAGTGGAGCATAGGCAGATCCAGGTGAGGCAGTTTGGGAAGGCAATGCCTTAGGGCCTTCCTCTGCCTATGATACCCGCCACCCATGCCTAAAGTGGCATGAGGGAGCAGAGAAAAGATGGCTTGGCACTGCAGGAGTTAAAGAAAGCCTCCATATCCAGCTATCCCCGTTCTGCTACACCTACAGCCAATGCCAGGCCTGGAGTGGGGGGAAAAGGATGGAACCAAGCTCAGTTTGAGGCTGATCAGTGAGGCGGCAGAAGCTTGTTTTGATAGCCTGAGGGTGTGAAATGGAGCCTGCCAGCACAGCAGCCCTGGGAGTGAGTAAGCCTCCACACCTACCCCTCTTGGCAAAATAAGAGGTGAACCTAACAAGCCTTATTCAACTAAGGGGAATCTGGATTCCTGGGACCATGCCCCAAACATAAAGACTTGGGTAAGGAGCGGTCTGGGGCCCCTGGGCCAGAAACAAAGAGGCAAAAGGGACTAGCCTTTCCCTTTTCCATCCCCCCTACTCAACAAGCTAGCCACTAGACTACCTGGCCCCCAGGGATCTGTCCACAAGTGGCTTTGGTACATGTGGGAGACTGACTCTTTGTGAAGCCTTCAACACAATAATTGATTTTTTTATTTATATGAGATTCTTCTATTAATATGATTCAAAGATTCCAAGCCCAGAAGAGACTGTCTAGTCTGATCTCCTGTATAGCACAGGCCAGTGGTTTTCAAAATTGCGCCATGGGCCTCCTTGGATAAGCCACTGGTGGGCCTGCAACACTTTTTTTATCCTAGGGTGTGTCTAGACTACATGCCTCCTTCGACGGAGGCATGTAGATTAGCCAGATCGGAAGAGGGAAATGAAGCCGCGATTAAAATAATCGCGGCTTCATTTAAATTTAAATGGCTGCCCCGATCTGCCGATCAGCTGTTTGTCGGCAGATCGGGAGAGTCTGGACGCGATGCCCCGACAAAGAAGCCTTTCTTCATCGACACAGGTAAACCTAGTTTCACGAGGCTTACCTGTGTCGATGAAGAAAGGCTTCTTTGTCGGGGCATCGCGTCCAGACTCCCCCGATCTGCCGACAAACAGCTGATCGGCAGATCGGGGCAGCCATTTAAATTTAAATGAAGCCGCGATTATTTTAATCGCGGCTTCATTTCCCTCTTCCGATCTGGCTAATCTACATGCCTCCGTCGAAGGAGGCATGTAGTCTAGACACACCCTAACTGTCTGTAGTGATGAAACCTCACAGCTCCCATTGGCTGGAAATGGCAAACTGCTGCCAATGGGAGCTACGAGGTTCTGTGGCTATGGACACTTAGGCTACGTCTACACTGCACCTCTGTTGCGTAAAAGCCTATGCAAATGAAGTGCAGATTAACATATTGTGGCATGTCATTTGCATAATTAATTAGGGGGCATTTTTGCTCAAGAGGCTTTTGCGCAGAAAGGAGCTGTGTAGATGGCTCTTTTTTATGCAAAAACCCCCTCTTGCGCAAGAGCCATTCTTCCTGAAAAAATGAGGAAGAACGGCTTTCGAACAAGAAGGGGGTTTTGCGCAAAAGCCTCTTGTGTAAAAAGGGTCCCTAATTAATTATGCAAATGAAGTGACAATATGCTAATCCATGCTTCATTTGCATAGGCTTTTGTGCAAGAGAGGTGCAGTTTAGAAGTAGCCTTAGATAAACAAAGTTGCAGACCCACCAGTGGCTTACCCAAACAAGCCCACGACCCAACTTTGAAAACCACTGGTACAGGCCATAGAACATCTGCAAAATAATTCCTAGAACAGGTCTGTTACTAAAAAATCCAATCTTAATTTAAAAATCATCAGCAATGGACAATCCACCATACCACTTGGGAAATTACACTCATTAAAAATATCCACCTTATTTCCAGTCTGAATTTGTCTGGCTTTAACTTCCATCCATTGGATCATATTCTACCTTCTCTGTTTAGATTGTCAGGCTCATTATTAAATATCTGTTATGGGGAATAAATACTTACAGACTGTAATCAAGTCCTCTCTTAATTTCTTAAAATAGATAGACTCCAAAAGCTCAATCAATATAAGGCATATTTTCCAATCCAAGTTTAATCATTTTCTTGGCTCTTTGCTAAGCCTTCTCCAATTTATTAACATCCATCTTGAATTGTGGACCCCAGAACAATATCTGTTCTCCTACCTGAGATTCCCTTGTTCATATGTCCCAGGATGCCATTAGTCCTTTTGGTCACAGCATTGCACTGGGAGCTCATGGTCAGAGATCATCCACCTGCTTCCTTGGGTAGAATACTCCATCCTATAAGTATGGTCTTCATTTATTGTTCCTAGATTTATACATTTATATTTAGCCATATCATAATACATAGTTTGCTTGGTAAACTGAGTGCAAGCAATCTTAATTGCTCTGTGACCTGTCCTTTTCATTATTTACCACTCTTGTCAATTTTGCATAATTTGCAAACTTCATCAGATTATGATTTTTTTAAGGTTTTTGATTAAAATGGGAGTCTACTGGAAATATGTCTGTTTGATGGCTCACAGTTTTTTGAGCTTTGTGAAAATGGCCCTAGAAAACCATCAAAAGTGTGTGTGTGTGTGTGTGTGTGTGTGTGTGTGTGTATAAAGTATCAAAAGTATATAATTTCTGTTCTGCATTTTATTCTGGTTGATCATTATAAATGTGGGCAAATGATGAACACTTAAATTATCATTAATTTTTAGTTCTGCAATCAGTTCCCCTTTATCTGTTCAGACAAGGCCTAATAAAGATTTCCCCTGTGTTGGCTGCAACATTTTTTGATGTAGGAAACTGTTATCTATAATGTATAGAAATGCCAAGGATGTTATATGCTGTAAGTCCCATGCTGCCACTACACACTCATTGATGGTATCTTGTACATCAGTGGTCTCCAACCTTTTATACCAAGAGCCCTTTCTGAATTTAAGATCTATCCTGCCCCATCTCTGAAGCCCCACCTCTTCTCCAAAGCGGTGCCCTACTTGCTCCATCCCCCCACCCTCCTTCACTTTCATTGGGCTGGGGCAGAGAATTGAAGTGCAGGAGGATGTTCAGGGTCAAGGAGGGGTTTTGTGGTGCTGGCTCCAGGAGGGAGTTATGGGTTGATGAGTGGCCTCCCACTCGGTGGCCCTTACCACCAGTGGCTCCTGATTGGTAGCCCAGCAATGTTGAGGCAGGCTCCCTATCTCCCCTGGCTTCATGCCACTCCCAGAAGGGGTCAGTCCTGTGAGGAGGGGGGCCACATGGCTATGCATTCTGCCCCTCTCTGTTGGTGCTGCTCCCTTACCTCCCATAGGCTACAGTTCCCCATTCCCAGCCCATGGAAACTCTGGAGGACATTTCTTGCAGGCAGGAGCAGCACGTGGAGACTCCTTCCACCCCTCTACTCACATGGGGCCATGAGCCAGCACAGGCTGCTTACGGGAACAGGTTGGTAGCGTGGGGCTGGAGCACGTCTTACTGGCAGCTCCATTCCACCACTAGAGATCACGATCGACTGGGAGATTCCCCCGGATCAACCAGTCAATTGCATTTGACCGGTTGGTGGATTGATCTTTGTATCCTGAGCGCACCTCCTATAGTTCCAGTAGTCTCCAGGGGCAAAAACAATCAGGTCTTAATTGTTTAGACTTTGCCCTGAAGTGTTTGTTAATGGACTCTTTGTATTCTTTCTGTTTTGTGGGGTTGATTCTTTCTGTCTTTTTTTGCTCTGGATAAATCTGCTAAGAGATAACTTTTTTGTTTGCTGCCTCCACCATCTAAATGTGTACCTATTTCTTTACTATGGACTGAAAGTATTTTAGTGTTGACAATTGTGTGTATACATATAAAAAAAATTTTCCTTCTGGGTGACAGAATGATGTCACCATGCTCTCATACTCTTTGAGGGGGGTTGGCAGGCATAGTGAGCACGGGGCACAGCCCGCTAGTAACTTCTTAAAATGCTCCAATAATTTATGCTTGATTTCCACTTGTCTTTAAACATACTAATTGGATTTTTCACATGAAAATGCAGCTGGAAGTCATGTTCCCTCAATTGGTACAAATCCCTATACAAGAGGCATATATCACACAGTCTTCCTTGTAGCACTGCTCTGAGCACGATCTTGCTGGCATCACTTTGTGTCACATCTAGCATTTGGGAAAATTAGTGAGAATGGAGGGATACAGCATTTTTCAAGAGGGCTGATGATATGATAGGCTTCATAACCCTTGAGAAACATTATGGTAGCGGTCTAGTGTACCACTCTCTGGGATGCCTCTTTGGATTGTATGTTCTTATGTACCAGTTTCATTTATATGTGGGCTTTTTATGTCAGTGTTATATTGGAAATCAAAGCCCATTTATATGACCTGAATCATGTAAAGAGACCTTAAAGTGGATTTAAATTAATTAAATACTCAACCACTTTTAGGTCCTATTATACAGTCAGAAGGTGTCAAGGGGCCAGAGAGAATCAGACCTATGTAGTAACGTTTGTTCTACAGCAGAATAACTCCTATACTTCATGGTCTGTACAGAAATTCTAACCTTATTTACTTTTCTTGGGAGACATTGAGTGAGGATTGTGGCATCACATAGTTTGTGGTTTTGAGTGACTGTGATTTTATTTCTCTATATTGTGTGGGGAAGAGGAAGATTAAGATTTTACAACCTAATGCACTTACTGAAGCTCTTCAGTTTGGCATCAAGGCCCAGTCTGCACTTAAAATTCAGCTTGACATAGCTACATTGTTCAGTGGTGTGACAAATTCACATCTTGAGAGTCAGAGTAATAATGCCCAGTGTATATTGGCTGATCAAGAGAAGAATGCTTCTGTTGATCTACTTACCACCACCGCCGGAGGAGGGTAACTTACAGGAATAGAAAATCTCCTTCCATCACTGTAGGAAGTGTCCATGTTACAGCACTATCATGGTATGGCTACAGGCTGTGTCTAGACTGGCAAGTTTTTCTGCAAACTTGTCAGCTGTCTACACTCGCCGCTTGAATTTCCGCAGGAACACTGACGATCTCATGTAAGAAATCAGCGCTTCTTGCGGAAATACTATGCTGCTCCCGTTCGGGCAAAAGTCCTTTTGCACAAAGCTTTTGTGCAAAAGGGCCAGTGTAGACAGCTCACATTTGTTTTGCGCAAAAAAGCCCCAATCGCAAAAATGGTGATCTGGGCTTTTTTGCGGAAAAGCGCGTCTAGATTGGCACGGACGCTTTTCCGCACAAAGTGCTTTTGCGGAAAAGCATCCGTGCCAATCTAGACGCTCTTTTCCACAAATGCTTTTAACGGAAAGCTTTTCCGCTAAAAGCATTTGCGGAAAATCATGCCATTCTAGACATAGCCACAGTGTTGTAGCTGTGCCACTGTAACATCTGTTCTGTAGAATAGCCTTAGTCTCTTGCCAAAATTGTTGTTTTGTTGCATTAGTGGTCACAGAATAAAAACAAATAACCTCGATTGCTGCTATTTTCCATGGATATAATAGACATAGAAGATGCAAAGCCTGGGCATGGTGATTTGTCAGAGTTTCTGAGGATAGCTTCATAATGCTGGGCATTTACTATTGTCATGACTCAATTCACAAAGCCTGCGGGTTTTGCTTTGTGTTTTGTTTCCAATGTCATCAATGCACTTGGGCGGCTGCTGGGGCATTATTTCTTTTAAGAAAAGTCACATTCTTTAGATTACTTTACCCTTTTTGATAAATTGTCTTTGTAGACTATTTCTTGCTTTGTGCTTTTTGTGCACATCTACAAACCTTTATGGTATGCTCATGGTTCTTATGGCACTCATTCAAGCACTATCACTACCTTCTATTTTATTAGGTCATCTTTGGGGTCCGTATTCATATGCAATTTGCCCTGCATAAACTTCAGGTGCTGTTTTGCATCAGGCACAAGAGGATGAATTAAGATTTAAGAATTTCCTTGATTCTAAGTTTGTATCTGACTGTCTACACTGGATGTGTATTTTATTTCCTTTGATTTCCATTGAAGTGAATATTACCTTACAATGCATAGTTCATAAACAAGATTTTTTTACTCAGTAAAACATTTTGCTGCTTTGTCAATACATTGCGTAATAAAACTTCCTAACGTAACCAATACCTTGGCTTTGTATGTTAGGATCTTCACTACAGGTTCATGAGTAGCTCTGCAGTGATTCACAATACTATAAATTATTGTTGTGACCCAGATTACTATAAACAAATGAGTATTGCTCACTCTCATGAGCCTCCCAGTATTTGGTGTCTTTCTTAAAGCCCTGGGTCCTGGTGTAGTGTTCCAAGATAGGAGTCTTAGTTTTCATTGGAAAATGTGAACCAAAAAAATTACCCTAAAAATTAGAAATTAGAAGATAAATTAAAAGAACTCCCAATTCATTACTTTAAAAAATCTCATGATTTTAAACCAGTATTGTGATCTCTGAAGGCTTGAGGTTCACAGTAGTGGCACAAAGAACACCAAAGACTAATGTATTGCTTTGTTTCAGGAAGAAACTAATTTACACATTACATGAATGTTCTTATTTACTTTCTACTGTTATTTACTGCTTCAATAGCACTTCAGCTGAGAATCTTGATTTAGAATAGATGATTAGAATGTGATTCAGGTTTCAATTGTATTCACATACTACAGTCTCCCCCCAACACCTTTTTGAAATTGGTTTCAGTTAGTGCAGTTTTAGCCTGAACAGGAAGAGAGCATATTGTGGCTTAAGTGGTTTTCAGAAATAGTCTAGAACCAGGTTTTACCTAAATGATTTTTAAAAATGTGCTAGTGACACTGCCCTGTCCACACAAGAGGTAACTTTGCTACCTGAGAGAGTTTTAAAATTGATCTCATACACAACCTCACTTATGGTCTATCTTGCTTATTAGTCAGCTTCCCCACTCCTGTGCCAAAGAGACGATGATGAAGATTTTACTTTGAAGGAGTGTTTCCTGGATTTTTTCCTTGGCAAGGAGTTTGATTGGCTTCTTCTCTAGGAAACGCTGACAGGTAAGCAACAAAGATCTTCCAGCCAACTTCCAAAAGGATTGTCGATTGGTCACATGACTCAGTCTGAGTCCATTAGTGTGTTTCCCTGAGAGACATCACTATTTTCTGCAATGCACTTAGTTATATACCATGCTGTAGCAGTATCCACATGGCAAGTTAGTGTGCAGCAAGTTGGTATGCTGTAGATTCACACCCTGGCTTGCCATACACTAACTTCTCATGTATACAAATCCAAAGTGGCAAATACTGTATTTTCCGGTGTATAAGATGACTTTTTATACTAAAAAATATCCCCCAAAAATCGGGGGTCGTCTTATACACCGGGTATAAACATACTGTAGCTTCGGCTACATACAGAACGTCCCTGTGCTGATACTGTATGTACCGCGCTGAGCCAGTCACGGCAAGCAGTGTCATCTATTAATGCATACAAAGCCTGCTCGGATTGGCTGAGTCAGAGAGGCGGGCTATTACAACCTTTGCCAATCCGAGCAGGCTTTGTATGCATTAATAGAATACACTGCTTGCCGGGATTGGCTCAGCGCGGTACATACAGTATCAGCACAGGGACGTTCTGTATGTAGCCGAAGCTACAGTACTGATGTTATTAAATGGTGTTGCCTTGGAAGGGGGGGTAGTCTTATACGGCGAGTATAGGCCAAAACCTATGTTTTAACTGGAAAATTAGGGGGTCGTCTTATACGCCCAGTCGCCTTATACGCCGGAAAATACGGTACTAACTTCTATGGCAGAAAGAAGTATAAGTCAGAAGTACAGTCACTTCTCAATCATAAGCCTCAGATGCTAGGCCTTTTTTATTGACATCACATCTTTTTGTGAATTAATAAATGCATTAAGTGTGTTTTTTCACACAGTGCATCTTATCTCTAAAAGGTCAAATTGCTCTATGCTAGCATTTCTCAAAATGTGGATCAGGGAACCCAAAAGGGGTCATGATCCTGTTTTAGTGGGGTTGCCAAGGCTGGTCTTAGGCTTACTGGAGCCTGGGCTCCATGGCAGGCCTCAGGTTACAGGCACCCCACTTGGGGATGAAGTGCTTGGGTCTTGGTTCCTGTGATGAATGAAAGGGTACTACCCTTTTTTAGACATCCTAGCCATTCACTTAACTAAAAAGTTTGTAAAGGTTAAACCCAAAGTCAGTGAGTTCCTGAGAATCTCCAGGAAGTGTTGGCAGGGAGACAGGAAAGCCAATGGGAAGAGAATGTGAAATGTGAATTGAAGCAGTGATCTGCCTGCTACAGTCTGTGTGATCTGCGGAGAGCCAGGAGAGATGGATTAAGCCAGGGACAAGACATGGAATTTCCAGTCATAGCCCTGCCTAGGGAAGTAGTAAACTTTGGAACAACTGAGATGGAAGTAGAACAGGGAACGTTTAGTTAGACACAATCAGGTTATTTATGTTTTGGTTTGTGAACTCCTCTGTGCTGAGCCCATATTCCCTCCATATTATTAACTTTTAAACAGAACCCCAGGTAAGCAATTATCTGTGCTTTAATCGGTGGGTTTTTTTTTAGTTGCTCTGTAACTAGTAAGTTTTACCAAGTATGTTGTCAAAATAATGTAATATATGGAGATATACCATCTCATAGAGGTGGAAGGGACCTTGTGAGATCATCAAGTTCAGTCCCCTGCCCTCACAGCAGGACCAAGTACCATCCCTGACAGATTTACCCCAGATCCCTAAATGGCCCCCTCAAAGATTGAACTCACAACCTTGGGTTTAGCAGGCCAATGCTCAAACCACTGAGTTATCCCTCCCTTAAAAAAAAAAAAGTCACCTTTTTAAGATTGTGATCTGATTCCTGTGCCCTAGACGGCACTAGGTTCTGTACGCATGTGCCTGAAACTGAAAAGTCAGTTATTAGGAATTACAGTTTGTTTTCAAGCTCTCTCCTGAGGGAGGGTTAAAGAACTTGGGGATATCTCACAGGAAGAAATTCCCAAGTGCATCTTCCTGGATTCTCAAAGGGGTGTTTTTTGTTTTTGTGGGTTTTTTTTGTATTTGAATGGTGGTAGAGTACCACCCAAAGTCAGAGAATCTGTAACTTTGGGAAGCCTTTAGTGGGTTGGGACTTTTGAACTCAAAGTGGGGAACGGCCTTGACCGCTCCACTGCCTAGAGCCCTGGGACTTGTGCTTCGCCACCCCGGCCAGCAGGCTTTGAGTAGGCTCAGGTTTTGGTCTCCCTTTCTGGGGTCTTTATGTTAATTTTTGTTAGAAGAGAGTTGTGGTGCAATGAAATTTGAAAACCCCTGCTCTATGCCATACTACTGCAACCTCTTGTTAACTTTGGAAGAAATCTTGGAAACTGCAAAAGCCTAAATTAGTTACCACTTTGCCTGGAGAGTACCTCACTCAAAGTGTGGTAAGTAGCAAGCAAATAGCAAGACTAGGGGAAGGTGGATCTATTTTTAATATCTAAAACAAAATTTGATACAAATTGGACTATGTGTCTAGCTTCAATACAGAGAGAACAAGCCTTCTGTAGTTAGGCAGTATCATTACAATATCATCAATTTGAGTTTCCCATGCAGTAACAAACCCATTTTAACACCTGCACAGGCAATGTGTTTTATTTCCCTAGAGAATAAAACCCACAGTCTAACGAGTTATACTTCTGCTTTTTAGTTTTACTATCATCAGTTCTTTACAACGAAAAAAGAATCAAAAAAGAAAGCTTGACTAAAATGTGATGGTATGATCAGATGCTGAACTTTAAACATTGTGGGTGCTGAATGAAAAGGTTATCTCCAAAGGGAGACTCCAGGCATGATTGTGCCAACAAGAGGCACCCACGTACCTGGAGTACAGTTGGGAAGAGTTCTTGGGTGCTGCTCCTCTCTCTGCACCAAGGCAGAATTGTAGTGGCCCTTACCTTTTCCCTGCCCCTTGCTAAGTGGTTAGTGCTTCAGGAGAGAAGTGGCCAAGTAAAGGGAGAGTGACTGGGAGTGATCTGAGTGCAGGACACATAGGCTGTGTCTAGACTACATGCCTTTGTCGTCAGAGGCATGTAGATTAGACACATAGGCAAAGGCAAATGAAGCCGCGATTTAAATTGTCGCGGTTTCATTTAAATTTACATGGTTGCCGCGCTGAGCCGACAAACAGCTAATCAGCTGTTTGTCCACTCAGCGCGCTAGTCTGGACGCTCCCCTGCCGACATCAAAGCCCTTTGTTGCAGCCCCGTTATTCCTCGTGGGATGAGGTTTACCGGGGCTGCCGACAAAGGGCTTTGATGTCAGTAGGGGAGCGTCCAGACTAGAGCACTGAGCAGACAAACAGCTGATCAGCTGTTTGTTGGCTCAGTGCGGCAGCCATGTAAATTTAAATGAAGCCGCGATCATTTAAATCGCGGCTTCATTTGCCTTTGCCAAAACAACAAATCTACATGGCTCCATCGACGGAGCCATGTAGTTTAGACGTACCCATAAAGTGGGGTATGGATGAGGAAGGCTCCTTATAACCTCCCATTTCTTGTGTGCCCACCAAAAGCCAGTCACAGTTCAGCCCTTTTCATTATTTGAATACATGTGTAACAGTGCTGACCACCAGAAAAGAGTAAAAAAGATATTAGATCTGCAAGTTTCAGAAAGAAAGGGATGTCCTGCGATATGAAATATTTTGCATGGTGCGAATGTTGTTTATATATATAATGGCCCAGATCCTGCTCTCTCTTCTTTGAGTCCAGAAGGGCAATTTACAGCTGGAATCATCATACTGTACTTCAATCAGAGTAGTGCAGGTAAAGTTGTAAATTACACCTCTGGCTCCAGTATAGACATACCCTAAATCTCCATGCAGATGAGACTGATTGAGCTAATGAGCTAAAAATAGAAGTTTAGCAATGGCAGCACAGGTAATGAGGGAGGAGCTAGCTGTCCAAGGTACAGTCCAGTCTGGATCTGTAGGTATGACCTCAAGCAGTTGGCTCATCCTGTGATCATGCCAGTCATGCATCTCTGCTTACACTTGCATTTTTAGCTTGGTCAGAGCGAACATGAATATGTTCACTCAAGCTGGCAATTAAATCTTCCAGCCCAAGTGTAGAAACAGCTTCAGTACACAGCAAGCTGGTGTACACATTGTCAATGTGCTAATCTACTGCACATGGACCTTGCTACCATGCTCTAAATCTAAAAGGTCAACAGTGTGCATTGATGTACTGCAAATAGCAGTATGACAAAGTGCACTACAGACTTTTTAGTGTGAGACAGCATGGGCCTCACAGTGACTTAGTAACTGCACGCCAGTAGCTTTACACCTTGGCTTGCTGCTCTGTCTCTGGTCAAGCTCGCTGGTAGGGCCACAGAAAATGTGTGGTTGGAACACTGCTGTGTCTTGGTATATATCCCGATTAATCTTCAGCTGCTACTGTGTCCCTTAGAGGCCATTGGCAGCTCAGGGCAGCACAGACCATTTCAGTGTTTAGGCATAGACAATTGCTCTTTGTCTGATGCCTGTCTCACTTCCTATCTGTTGCTTTCTCATCCTGCTCCTCGATTACATGAACTGGCCTAACCGTCTTTTTTAGTAGCAGCCGGGAGGAGCAGTAAAGGAAGACTCAGCAAGGTGTCTTTTGTGGAAAGGGTGCTGTGAAATAGAGCCTTCAAAAAACAGATGTATAAAAAGGGTGAGTTAGCAGAAGAGGGGTTCTTGGAAAAGAAAACTAGTTGCAAGTGTTAAGAGTACCAAAGCAGTAGACAAAGTAAAAATCATTGGTAATGATATAAGTGAAGATGCTTGATCAACTTGGCTATGACTTTGATATGATGCAAGATAATTAATCTACCATAAGACTCACATCTCTGGAAAACAACAGTTCAGAATTATAACTACATCCATGAAATTGGTCTGTTATCTAATATTGCATATTTTGTGAATTTTGAGGATATTATACATGTTTACACAACTGGTAACTGAGTTAAAATTACATAACCATAGCTATTTAATAAGAGTACAAAGTTATATTAGATTTAGTTATTATTTTATGTTTCCTTCTATGCAGCATTTATTGTTGAAGTACAACCTTTGAAACTGTAATTTGGTATGTTTGAGGACATAAAAGCTGGTAATTTTATACTCTAGGGGGACAGTAGGAAAAAACAAATTTACATTTAATAGAGGAGAATCTTTTTTAAAACAGCTAACTCCCCCCTACAACTCCTAGTGGATTTAAAATAAAAAAGACAACACAGTGGGGGTAGGAGAGGGGTTGAGGAAGAATCAGTTTATAAAAGTCTGCATTTTAAAGGAGCTATCCAGATTGACATGTTCTCAAGTATTTTCACTGAAAATTTTGTGAGTAAATTTTATTTATTGACTGAATATTTATATTATATTCTCATAGCATCTAGAAGACCCAGTGTACCTGGACTTCATCATTAGCATAAGCACATGAAAAAATATGGAACAAAGAGTTTTGCCTAAAGACTTTAGAATTGACAGGTGTAAATAGTAGAACTAAGGAGAGTGACTGGATTGACAACTGTAGGGCATGTCTACGCTAGGAAATTATTTTAAAAAAACTTATTTCTAAATAACTTCTGAAATAACACAATCACAATAGGGTGTCCACGCTACAGGGAAACTTCGAAATTAGTCTGAGGCAGGCTCCCTTAATGTGGACATGCTAGCTCGACTTAGAGCCCCAAGAAGCACTGGGGAGTAATTACTTTGAATGACTCTAGGGAGTCGTTTTTTTGAAATAGCAGCAGTGGAGCATCCACACTACTACTATTTTAAAATAACTATTTTGAAGTAAGCATTATTCCTCGTGGTAGGCAAGCGTTATTATTTTGAAATAACCAACCCGTTATTTTCAAATAATGGGCTTGTTAGTGTGGACGCTCCACGTGTTATTTTGAAATAACTCCCTAGTGTAGACCAGGGCTCAGTGATTACCATCTCTGTCTATATATTTCTAACATGGTTGTCATACTGGTACATGGACAGCATCTGATTTATTCACAAACCACTACATTATAGAAACTAGCAATAAACATTTCCACCTATTGGTCACAGTGTGGGGATCTGACAGGAATCTGAGGATATAATAATTTTAAGATACCTTATCTCTTACTGACACAATATGAGCAATAAAATATGTCCTGTGGCCAGACAGAAGTTGTGAATTGAAATGATATTCCACTAATTATTGTACGACTAGTATTAACTGTAGAACATTTGTGTATTTCTGCTTTGGCATCAATGAGTTCTAAATTGTCCCCATTATTTAAAAAGTAATAAAACAAGCATCGGAGGGAGTAGTTTTAAAGAACACAGTTAAAACTTACATTTTAAAAAGTGTTTTTTCCCTAGGGGCAGTGGGCTCCAAAACATTTCCTTCCATCTTTAGCCTTACAGTTGGTCTGCCAGTTAACTTTCAGTACTGAATTGATAGGCATATTTCTCTTTTTACACTCTAAAGAAACAACACTACGAGCGTCTGAAGAAATGGTGAATTGCAGAAACTCTTTGTACTAGACACAGGCCCTTAGCACCAAATCTTTTCCATGAATATTTGCTTGGACTTTGAAGTGCAAATTTCATCACTATTTCATCACTTCACAGTGTTGAGCAGGGTGTGGCACACCAACTCATCGAGGGAGAGTTTGCTTTCTGCAGATATTTATGTAGATGAGCTTCCTGGCAGAGAAGTTCCTAGAATTGCAAGTGAATGCTGTAGAATGTGATGGTAGCACTGAATGCAAGAATCATAACTGATTCTAAGACAGATGCCTGTCCAGCTAAGGAACAGAATTATACAGTGTGATCTACATGTCCAAATGCTTCTCAGAGAAAGTACTTATGAAGGCAACATCTTAAATATTCAAAGATGGGATTACCTGCTTCTTAAGCAGGGGTTTTGCATGGAACACCTGAGAGCTGTGTTAGGGCATATCCACACTGCAGGGCTTAACTCGAAATAAGCTACGCAAATTGATCTATGTCAATTGCATATCTTATTTTGAAATAGCTTATTTCAAAATAGGGAGCGTCTACATAGCACTTAGGGTGTGTCTGAACTACATGGCTCTGTCGATGGAGCCATGTAGTTTAGGCTGGTTGGCAGAGGGAAATGAAGCCGCGATTTAAATAATCGCGGC
Organism: Pelodiscus sinensis; assembly: GCF_049634645.1. Lineage (NCBI taxonomy): Eukaryota > Metazoa > Chordata > Testudines > Trionychidae > Pelodiscus > Pelodiscus sinensis. The sequence continues at coordinate 43,667,206 of NC_134718.1, forward strand.
TTCATTTAAATTTAAATGGCTGCCGCGCTCAGCTGACCAGCTGATCATCAGCTGAAACGAGATTTACCTGTGCCGGTCGACAAAGATATCCTTGTCGACAGCGGCGCGTCCAGACTGCCCCGATCTGCCGACAAACAGCTGATCATCAGCTGGTCGGCAGAGCGCGGCAGCCATTTAAATTTAAATGAATCCGCGATTATTCAAATCGCGGCTTCATTTCCCTCTGCCAATCAGCCTAATCTACATGGCTCCATTCACGGAGCCATGTAGTTTAGACACACCCTTGTTTTGTAATAGAGCACACTTCCTCTGGCTTCTCTTATTCTTTGTACAATGAGGGTTACAGGAGTCAGAGTAAGAAGTCCTGCAGCTTGACAGTATTTTGACACTGTTTCGAAATAACTGCCTGCTGTGTAGGCGCGGACTAAGGGTATGTCTACACTACCCCGCTAGTTCGAACTAGCGGGGTAATGTATGCATACCGCACTTGCTAATGAAGCCCGGGATTTGAATTTAATGGGAGCCGCCATTTTTAAATCCCCGCTGCTTCGAACCCCGTGTAGCGCGGCTACACGGGGCTCGAACTAGGTAGTTCGGACTAGGGTCCTATTCCGAACTACCGTTACTCCTCGTTCCATGAGGAGTAACGGTAGTTCGGAATAGGAAACCTAATCCGAACTACCTAGTTTGTGCCGCGTGTAGCCGCGGGCACGGAGTCCGAACTAGCGGACATTTAAAAATGGCGGCGCCCGACAATATGCAAATGAAGCCCGGGAAATTCAAATCCCAGGCTTCATTTGCCACTCCAGTTGCCTACATTAACCACCCTAATTTGAACTAGGGTGGTAGTGTAGACATACCCTTAGATAAACAAGTTGGGTTACAATTTACGGGAGATAATGCTGCATGCTTTTTATTTACAGTGTTAACTGAAAGCGAGAACAGGTGTTTGCATGGCACTTTTGTAGCTGGCATTGCAAGGTATTGATGTGCCGGGAATGGTAAACATTCATGTGTCCTTCATGGTTTGGCCACCATCCCAGAGGACATGCTTCCATGCTGATGATGTTCGTTTAAAAAATGTGTTAAATATTTAACTGAACTCCTTGGGGGAGAATTGTATGTTTCCGGTTCTGTTTTACTAATAAAAGAAAGTTCTTCTTCACACAGCATGTAGTCAACCTGTGGAACTCCTTGCCAGAGGAGGCTGTGAGGGCTAGGACTATAACAGAGAAGCTAGATAATTTCATGGAGGTTAGGTCCATAAAAGGCTATTAGCCAGGGGATAGAAATGGTGTCTCAGGCCTCTGTTTGTCAGAGGCTAGAGAAGGATGGCAGGAGACAAACTGCTTGATCATTGTCTTTGGTCCACCCTCTCTGGGGCACCTGGTGGTGGCTGCTGTCAGCAGACAGGCTACTGGGCTAGATGGACCTTTGGTCTGACCCAGTACGGCCGTTCTTATGTTCTTATGTTTACTGGTATTCTACCATCTATTTCATGTTCTGGCAGCTTCAGATAATGACCCAACAAATGTTCATTTTAGAACAATTTCACAAAGTTGACAAAACTCAAAGAACGCATCAGTGTGAGATTACTACAGCAGCGACAGCACTCGACTTAAGGTTTAAGAATCTGAAGTCTAATCCAAAAATCTGTGAGGGATGAAATGTGGAGCATGCTTTCAAAAGTCTTAAAAGAGCAACACTCCAATGCAGAAGCTACAGAAACTGAACCACCAAAAAAATAAAATGAACCTTCTGCTGGTGGTATCTGACCCAAATGATGAAAATAAATCTATCAGTATACTCTGAGCAGATGAGCAGACCCTGTTATCACCATGATCATGTCCTCTAGAATGATGGTTGAAGCATGAAGGGATATGAATCTTGAGCATGTCTAGAAAGTAAATATCTTGTGATGCTGGCTACAACAGTGCCTTGTGAGTTCTTTTTCTTGTCTTTAGGTAACATTGTAAACAAGAAGCAGGCAGCATTGTCTTGTGTGTATTGTATTAGGTGGATAGAAAATACTATTTTGCTTTTTAGCATCCAAATATTTGTAATAAAAAATAATATAAAGTGATCACTGTACACTTTGTATTTTGTATTGTATTTGAAATCCATATTTGACATTGTAGAAAATATCCAAAATATTTAAATGGTTTTCTACTATTTAACAATTACTTTTAAACGCTTTGCATGTTCAGAAGTTTCAGGGAGTAGCTGAGTTAGTCTTACAGGATAAACTTAAAAAACAAAAACTGGTCTGGTAGCACTTTATAGATTAACAAAACATATAGATGGTATCATGAGCTTTCGTGAGCACAGCCCACTTCTTCAGGTAACTGGAGTTTTCCAAAAATCATTCAAAACTCTGGTCATCTGGAGAAGTGGGCTGTGCCCACAAAAGCTCATGATACCATCTATATGTTTTGTTAGTCTATAAAGTGGTACCAGACCAGTTTTTGTTTTTTAAACACTTGACAGCCTTAGCTCTGGCTGGCAATATTGAAACAGTTCAGGAGTACTCTTCATATAAAAGTATTTTATATAAAAAATGAAAGGAACGTTAAGCTTTCCAAGTCAGGAAATCAAAGTTAGGAAATGCCAGAACTAAGACTGCCTGTTACACTTTAATCCTGATCCCATATGCTACTATAAAGTGAGTGTATAACTGGATGGATAACCATCCTAAGAGAGTAGTTATTAATGGTTCACAGTCATGGTGGAAGGGCATAACAAGTGCGGTTCTTCAGGGTCAGTTTTGGGACTGGTTCTGTTCAATATCTTCATCAATGATTTAGATAATATCATAAAGAGTATGCTTATTAATTTTGCAAATGATATCCATCTGGGAGGGGTTCCAAGTGCTTTGGAGGGTAGGGTCATCATTCAAAATGATCTGGACAAACTGGAGAAATGATCTGAAGTAAATAGGATGAAGTTTAATAAGGACAAATTCAAAGTACTTCACTTAGGAAGGAACAATCAGTTTCACACAGCCAGAATGGGAATGACTGTCTAGGAAGGAGTACTGCTGAAAGGGATCTAGGAGTCATGGACTACAAGCTAAATATGAGTCAACAGTGTGACACTTGAAAAAAAAGCAAACATGATTTTGGGATGCATTAACAGGAGAGTTGTGAGCAAGACACGAGAAGTCATTCTTCCGCTATACTCTATGCTGATTAGGCCTCATTTGGAATGTTGTGTCCAGTTCTGGGACCCACATTTCAAGAAAGGTATGGAGAAACTGAAGAGGATCAAGAGAAGAGCAATGATTAAAATGAGTAAAGGTCTAGAAAACATGACCTATGAGGAAAGTCTGAAAGAACTGGGCTTATTTAGTTTGGAAAGAGAAGACTAAAAGGGGACATGTTACAAGGAGGAGGGAGAAAAATTGTTCTTGACCTCTGATGATAGGACAAGAAACAATGGGCTTAAACTGCAGCAAGGGAGGTTTAGGTTGGACATTAGGAACAACTTCCTAACTGTCAGGCTGGTTAAATACTGGAATAAATTGCCTAGGGAGGTTGTGGAATCTCCATCATTGGAGATAGTTAAGAGCAGGTTGGATAGACACCTGTCAGGGAAGATCTAGATGGTGTTTGGTCCTGCCATGAGGGCAGGGAACTGGACTTGATGACCTCTCAAGGTCCCTTCAAGTTCTAGTATTCTATGATTATCGACATTATGATATGGTCTTCATTTGCATGATCACGTAGTACTTTTCCTTACAAGACTCCAGAGATAAGAACCTGAATCAAATGTATATCCTCTTACATGTACTGGTAGTATCCTGGTGGAGTAACTCCTGATGAGGAAAAATTATGAACTGGAGCTGCTTACTGGGACAGTGCTATTAGAGTGGCACTCGTTTGCATGGGGGATGTGAATTCTATCTCTAGATGGGATAAAACTCCTCTCTCTGTGTCTCTATATATAACTGGTATGTTTAATGAGTTTATGGGTTTCTAACTTGTGGCTCTTTTTGTCTGTTCAGTCCGAGCTCTCTCTCTGTAATTTGCCATTAAAATGTCATGTCGGGGACAGGTGGGCATGTCAGAGGACTGTGCAGTAGCACGCTCACTGCCCTGCAGTATATGCAGGGCCAGGTGTCTTGAGCTCATTCTGCCGTTACTCCTAAAGTGACTGAGTGCTACACTAGCTGCTGTCTACTCCCTCCCCAGTCACTTTGCTCCATCTCCTCTGCAGACATGCTTCACTTCTGGAAGCTCCCATGCACTGCTCATCTCTCCAGCTCCACACACAACTGCTCCATGCCCTTCATAGCTTCCATATTTCTCATTCTCTCACCAGATACTTTATCACCCAGGGTACGTCTAAACTACATGGCTCCGTCGACGGAGCCATGTAGATTTGTTTGTTTGGCAAAGGGAAATGAAGCTGCGATTTAAATAATCGTGGCTTCATTTAAATTTACATGGCTGCCGCGCTGAGCTGACAAACAGCTGATCAGCTGTTTGTCATCTCAGCGCGCTAGTCTGGACGCTCCCTTGTCGACATGAAAGCTTTTATCGACCTCCCTGGTAAACCTCATCCTACAAGGCATAATGGGGAGGTCGATAAAGGGCTTTCAGGTCGACATGGGAGCGTCCAGACTAGCGCGCTGAGCCGACAAACAGCTAATCAGTTGTTTGTCGGCTCAGCGCGGCAGCCATGTAAATTTAAATGAAGCCACGATTATTTAAATCGCAGCTTCATTTCCGTTTGCCGATCAGCCTAATCTACATGTCTCCATCGATAGAGCCATGTAGTTTAGATACACACCCAGCGTTATTTATCTCAAGGCATTGCCACTCTTATTCTCTCATCCCTGAGCTTAACAAGTCAGAAATGAAGAGGTTAATTATTTCCTCCCTGCCTTAGAATGATTGCTGAATAGACCACAACACAAACATTTAATATGTGTACATTAAATAGTGTACTGTTTTACAGAAGCAGAAGAAGATTGCTATTTTTACTGTTTATCATAGTGGCCAGCCGAAAGAAGAGAAGGATGGAATGCTTTCCTGCATGGTAGATAAGTATATGGTGATAACAAGTTGTACATAAATAATGTTTTTAAAATGGGAAGACTCAAGTTCTCAGGGTTGGAGAGAAATGAGCTAAGACATCTGTTCTGTTTCCTGTGCAATGTGTGCTTGAGCCCCTGCACATGTGGCAATCAGCTCAAATGAGATTATAAATTAACAATTCTTCACACTTGAGTGCTTGAGTGAACCAGTAGTTATTTTCTTCTACGTTTTGAGTGCCAGGTGCAGCACTTTCTGGTTTACCAAATATAACTATTGAAAAGGGAAGAAAGACCATTGAATTGAAACTAAAACATCCTGTTTTCTGTTGTCTAAATGCCCTCTTAAAATAGAGGAAAGCAAAGCAAATCAGTTGATGGGTTGGGGGAAAACGTCCTATGGAGGCACAGGGCTTTGGGGAAGCTACTTGTCTGTGAGTTGGGAAATTTAGGTACTATTCTTTGGCTCTGCTGCTGACTCACTGTGTGAACATGAGCCAGTCATATGGGCCTACATGTTCAAAAATGGCCTCCAATTTTGTTTGTCACCATTATCGAAAGCCCAGTTTGAGTCATCTTGGGCCTGATTTTCAGAAGTAATAAGCATCTATAAGTGCAAGCAAAGTGAATGGAAACTGTGGGTGCTCAGTACCTCTAAAATCAGGCTCAAATCATCCCATGTTGGGCAAATAAGGCCTTCATTGATGGTTCTTCGGTTTTTCCTAGCTACAAAATGGGGGTAATAATGTTCAAGCATATCATATGGGTATTTGTAAGGCAGTGTTTATTAACATTTGGAAACAGCTTCAAAATACTTGAGTAGAAGATGTCATCCAAGTACAAATTATTATTAAAGACAGGGAGATAATCCTAATTAAAATAAGGGAAAGGTGCCCCACTGCTCTCATTGGGATTGGATAGAACACCATGCACAGTTTCACTATTTGGAATGGTACAGAGTGCTAAAGAAAAGACTCACTGTTATCAAGCAGTTAGAAATGTTAATTATATACCACAGCAGCCCAACTTGCCTGTTTAAGGGTCTGTGTAGTCAGTGATATTGTACAGATTGAACTTCTCTAGTCTGGCACCCCCGGGACCTGACCGGTACTGAACCAGAGAATTTGCTGAACCATGGGAGGTCAATATTGTCTAGCAGCATTACCAACACTTCCTCTGCTTACTGAGCTCTTAGGAGACATTTAGAGAGAAATTAAATTAGAGCTAAATAACAGTACGGAACACCAAGGGCCAGGACTGGTGGCTGTAAACAAACTTTATGGGAAACTTGGTCAGACCTTACCACCTTGTCTCTACTTAAGAATCTGTGAGACATAGTGCAATAAGGGTCTTCAATTCACCTTCTTAGCTACCCCTGCTAATGGGAATAAACAGACCCACCTCTTAATAGATTCACCTAGATAACACATCCCAAAGTATAAGCTGTCTAGCCAAGGAAGATTATTATGAGTGGAGCTGTAAGAGCACAGCCAACATTAACTCTAGATTTTCCTAACATTTGAATTTACAGTCTTATCATTCTTTTAACATAGCGTTTTGTGTGTAGTTACTGATTTATTTACATAATGGACAAAAACATACTGCAGAGGAAGCCATGTTGTGTGGATTTCCCAGGAAGTACATTGCTGACAATCAGCTAAAACGTTTTGGGAATTGTGATACCAGGAGGGAGGTTTATAAATATTATGTGCAATAGCTGTCCCTGGTGGCCCCCAACAATTAGTATCCATGGTTAGCTATTTTTTTCTCTGCATACTCTTCCAATTATAATAACTATAGGCTCTAATTTTTAGTTTTGTTCAGAAAGAAAGGCAAATACATGCTTACTTCCACAGTTGTTTCATGCCCCTTATTTAGTATACTTGTAGCTTACATTAATATTTAGCCATCTTAGGATGCGTCTACACAGCACAATTATTTCAAAATAACTGAAGTTATTTTGAAATAACAATGCGAGTGTCTACACAGCAATTTCGTTATTTTGAAATAAATTCAAAATAACAGATGGCTTATTCTAACTTTTGTAAACCTAATTCCATGAAGAATAACACCTATTCCAAAATAGCTATTTCAAAATAGCTGTAGTGTGGATGCTCCATTGCTGTCATTTTGAAATAGCTCCTTCCCAAGGCCATTCAAACAAATTACTCTCCAGTGCCTCTTGGGGCTCTAAATTGAGGTAGCATGTTCACATTAGGGAAGCTTGCCTTGAACTAATTTTGAGGCTTTCCTCTAGTGTACATGTGCTATTTTAAAATAAGCAGTTTTGGAGTATTTCTTATGGAATAGCTTATTTCAAAATAAGTATGCAGAGTAGATGTACCCTTAGAGAGAGCATATGTTTGAGAATTTAAGGGTTCCATTTAATAACACTTAAAGAATGGCATAAGAAGAGTTGAAACTATTTTTAAATGAACAGGGAATTATCCTGAATTATATTTTATAAACAGGGAATGACTGTGTGACGGATTTACCGGGTGCGAGCGCCCCCTCTCGGAGGAGCAGGGGGTTTCAGCGGACCCACCATCTATGTCTGCGATATTTTTGTCCTGGGGTCCTGTTCCCTGGAGCGGGGTTTGTGAGTGCAATCACCCGTTGCCGGTTCGGTGACGGGGTTCGGATGACCCACTGCCCCGTCCCTGTTAAGGGTCCTGGTGTCCCGCCGGGGTAAGAGTTCCGGGGGCCTGTCCCTGGTAAAGGTCCTTCCAGGATGGATAGCAAGCGTTCGGATAGCGTTTAAGGTCACCCAACTCCCAGAGGTTGCAGACTACTGGGTAAGTTGGGTAGGTTGAGACTGCAGGGAAGGAGAAGTGGGGGACCCGGGCCCGCCCTCTCCACCAGGTCCCAGCCTGGGGCCCTAAGTGGGGGAAACTAGCGCGCTCCCTCCACGACAGGTGAGGTTGATCTCCTAAACTTGCCTGCCCACGCGCGCCAGAAGCACTCTGCCCCAGGCTTCTTCCACTCCCCGCCTTTCGCCAACCCGCCTGGGTATCCGCACGGGACACTTACCACGCCTGAGCCGTAGGCCCCATCCCTTTCTCTTCCTTCCTTCCAGTGGGGTGGGATGCTCGTCCTTCTAGGGGGGGATCGGCGGGTCCTCTCTGAACTGCCTCTAGCCAGCTCACCTGACCGCTTTTCAAGTGGCCCGGGGAGAGATGCTGTGCGGGCCAGCCCCGCCCCCGGCGTCCTCACGCACTGTCGCGCAACGGCTGGGGTCCAGAGCTCCGCCCCCCGCTCCGCCCAGCCCCGTGCAGCCGGAACGCTTCTCAGGCACCCGGCCCATATGCCGCAGCCACGTCTGGCCCCGCCTACCTCACCGTGGGGCCGTGCGCGTTCCCCCATGCAGGATTTCAGCCCAGCATGGGCTACTCCTGCTGCTTGCGCTACCTGCCTGCCCTCCCTGGCGCAGGGGGCAGGGGGACGGGCGGTCCCCCTCCTCGGATCAATGCGGACCCTGCTGGGTTCGTCACAGACTGCTATTATGAATATTCTGCCCTGTGATTGGTGGGTGAGACACTTCTGTCAAAGACTTAAATTCTGCTCTCCCTTTGCAAACATGAATGAACAAATGCTTTAAAATTATTTTTCAAGTAGGTTTTTTGTGGAGTATTTATACTGCTACACATTTCAAACAAGCAACTGAAAAGGTGCCCTGTGAAATATTTACATAGAATCATAGAATAATAGGACTGGAAGGGACCTCAAGAGGTCTTCGAGTACAGCCCCCCGCCCTCAAGGCAGGACCAAGCTCCGTCTACATAATAGTAACATGGAAGAGGACAGAAGCCTTTTTCAGTCCATAGGTAGGTGTCTATTTTTTACTATATGGAATGGTTTTAAAAGGCAAGTTTCCTAGTTCAGCTTTAACTGAATCATGTTGCACATGCTGTATACTTTGATAAACATTTAATAACTATGATGAACCCACACATGTAAAGAAAACAGGATTAAAATGCTATTCATCTACAAATTGGAAGAAGTAACCCTTTGCTGGAAACAGAATGTTTTATATTTCCTGACTTTTCAATGCTAGATTCCTCAACCTTACTGTTTCATGAATGTGTTCAAATTAAATGTATGTGTTTTTTTTTAAAAGACAAAAATTACCTACAAACCACAAAATTAAATGGATCCTTGACTGCAAATGTTCAACATTTTAAATTATTCTAGGTAAATTCTTAAGTTCCTGGAGTGTAGGAAGCATGGGGTGGTGGGTGAAGATGGGGGCTGGGAAAGGCAGCGTCAGGGAGGGAGGGTGGCATGTTGTCCCAGCCTTTCCAGCCCTGGAGCACGGAGAGGGGAGGCGAGTGGGGCAGCAACACTCCACTCCTAGGATGTGTCTACACTGGGCCACTTATTCCGGAAAATCAGCCGCTTTTCCGGAATAAGCTGCGAGCTGTCTACACTGGCCCTTGAATTTCCGGAAAAGCAATGACTCTCTACTGTACAAAATCAGCCGCTATTCCGGAAAAGCTACGCTGCTCCCGCTCGGGCATAAGTCCTTATTCCGGAACACTGTTCCAGAAAAGGGCCAGTGTAGACAGCCCAGTAGTCTTTTCCGGAAAAAAGCCCCGATCGCGAAAATGATGATCGGGGCTCTTTTCCGGAAAAGCATGTCTACATTGGCCACAGATGCTTTTCCAGAAAAAGGGCTTTTCCGGAAAAGCAGCTTGCCAATGTAGATGCTCTTTTTCCGGAAATACTTATAACGAAAACTATTCTGTTTTAAGCATTTCCGGAAATTCATGCCAGTGTAGACACAGCACTAGTGTGCTTACAGTAGGCATTCTGGGGGCAGAGTGTGGGCAGAGCCAGGTCTGGTGGTTTGAGAAGGCAGTGCCTTCCCTCGCCTAGCATGCCGGCTGCCCCTGGTAGGAAGTTTCCTTTGCTGGAGACCAACTATGGAAAATTTCAGCCTGATTCCCCCGCCACTCCAAACTGAAAAAAATGTTAGAAAAGCATCCAGAGATCAGTCTCAGCTGTTGAATCTGTGCTTCCCGAATACCACGACATTCCTGGTTAGAGTGTAAATTGACAACAGCTATATAGAAACAGTGAAAAGTAGATTTCAAACAAGGAATCCAGTTGCTGCCCACTTGATGGTTATAAAAGGCCTGTAATTATAGACTGTTCATCATGGTTCACTACTGCACAGGTATTTGCAATGCTACCATATATAAATAAGATAGGCCGAAGCCACTGACAGTTCAAATCTGATTTCTAGTCTAGATTTCTTACTTACATAACAACGTGGCATGTGTACATTCAGAGATGGGTAGTGGTGATGTCTGTTTTGCCTATTATAGAGAGATGTTCCCTAAGTATAGAAGCTAGACAGGAATTCATGTCTCAGTTTTGAAAACCTCACCCTAGTGTTTGGGGCTAAGGAGTTCACGTCATTTCATGTTCTGGTTTGGGACTTATCTCTAATCATGTTTAGGAAGGTCTTTTAATTTCATTGTCCCTAATATGAGTGAACAGAGTATTCTGAAATCCTGTCTGTGTAAACACCTAACTTTAGAAATCTTGAATTATACATCTAAGAGACTAAGTTATAATTATGTCTCCCTCTCTATATTTATTTCTAAATTTTGGATATGTACCATTCAATTATAGAAAAGCCTTATATGTCAGCTTTGCAGCATACTCCACTGCAAATTTCATGATTCCCCCTTACGCTTTGGAAAGACTATTTCAGAACGTTGGTACTTGTGTGCGAGGCTTTTTGATGAGTTTTCCCAAGAGTGGAAACTGCTGAGTCTTAGACAACATTCTTGAAAGTAATGTACTGTATTTTGGAGAACTCTTTTTCTACAATGAATTTCAACTGTGAATAAGGCTGCTTCTGACCACAACATTTCACCAGTTCTTCAGAGTGTTGTCAAATACCTGAGAATTTCAGGAGAACACCAGGGTATTGGACTGACAGTGTCTGACCTATAGTCCAATTTGCAGAGTGAAAAATAGAAATGTCCCACTATCTGAAAACATCTTTCACAGGATTCCCAGAAGAGTGGGCTCTGCAGAACTCCTTTCAGATAATTTAAATCTGAGGATATGTCTACACTAGCCCCCTACTTCGAACTAGGGAGGCTAATGAGGGCAAATGAAATTGCAAATGAAGCACGGGATTTAAATATCCCACGCTTCATTAGCATGTTCCCGGGCGGTCGCCATTTTGGAAATTGACCTCATTCCATGGTTTAACTGTTAATTCAAAGTAAGGGGTTTATTTCGGAATCGCCCTTCTCTGCCGCGTGTAGACGCGGGCAGTTCTTCCGGGCTAGTCAATTTCCAAAATGGCAACCACCCGGGAACATGCTAATGAAGTGCCGGATATTTAAATCCCACGCTTCATTTGCAATTTCAGTTGCCCTCATTAGCCTCCCTAGTTCGAACTAGGGAGCTAGTATGGACATACCCTGAAACCAGGACTGACTGGAATACATAACTGGTGAGCAGATCAGGGTGCTACATCGGTACAAGGATCTAGAATGCCTCTCCCCACTCTGTTATCACTGAAACAGTCTTTTGTCTTTATTCATAAGCAGAGTGATCCCCTCTCTGATGTACTGTTCCTTTTTAACTCCAAGTGGCTTCAATTATTGATAGTTGTCTCTGAAGACATTCCATTGAAAGTCTGGGCATGGAACAAGGTTATTGAATTGAGCCTTGCAATATTATGGGTTCACCAGGATGAGGTGACAGTCCCTCATGTATGATTGGGAAATTATGCACTCATATGTTGTCCCCTGGTAATTAACTTTTTACAATAGTGCATATAAAGCTTACTTTCAGTAGAAATACATCATTCCTTAATATTGCCCATAAATATGTCTCACAGTGATTATGAATTTTGACAAGTTACAAGTTTTCTGTCAAAACCGAACATGTTACTTTCTATGGATAAATATTCTATAAGACAAGTTTGGGGCAGTTTGTCGAGGCTGAGGCAGGAGTTGTTTGGAAAGAACAGAACAGCCTTTGCCAAAAAAGTATATGTCACTGGGGATATTTCTCATTATTGTGTAATCACTGGTCAGAGTGCTAGAGTAGACAGGCAATTGGTGATTTTACTACTGTATTAATGAATTGCTTAGGTCTAGATCAGTGGTTCTCAAACTGTTCTGTGGACCTGCTACAGGAAAGTTGATAGCAGACCCATGTCGGTCAGCGACCTCTGACCCAAAAAAGTCTCCCACCCCGACCAAAAGGTTCCAGAGCCATGGAGCCTTGTGGCTTCCATTGCCTCCAGTTCACTTTTTCCAGCCAAGGAGAGAGCACGTGGAGAAGGGCCAGGACAACCTTCTTTTGCCCCAGGTCCCACCTTGCCCTGCCCTGTTCTTGTTCCACCACCACGGGACTGGCAGGGCTGCTGGGCCAGTGTTAACACTGGGGATTCGTGTTGTACGCCTCCTGCATTCACCAGTTGTGGCAGGAAGGGTGCGGGCAGGGTGGCTCCAGCTTGCACAGCACCACTCCTGGGGGAGTGGATGGGACCATCCCCGTGCTCCGCAGAAGTGGCACCAAGTCTGCTTCCACTTCCAGGGAGTGCTGGGGCAGTCGTTTGCCTCCCCAAGAGAAACATGGCTGAAAGCAGTGCAACACGGGCTGGAGTCACCTGGCCTGCACCTTCCCTGCCATCACTGTAGTTGAGTGTGGGTGGTAAGGGGGGCATAGACTCCTGCTGCTGGCATTAACCTGCCAGCTGCTAGCCCTTTGCTGGCCTGCTGGCTGGCCCCTCCCGCCTTGGAAGGGGTGAATCCTGGGAGTGCACATGGTACCACATGTACCCCCCACATGTTACCTATGACTGGCAGTGCTCCTACTAATGCAGCCCAGTTTGTCATTAACCTTTTTGATAACAGGGGCTCTGTTGACTCATATCCAGCTTCTCTTCTACTGGGATCCCCAATTCCTTTTCTGTAGAACTGCTGCATAGCCAGTCAGTCCCTAATCTGTAGCAGTTCATGGGATTCTTCTATCCTGAGCGTAGGACTCTTCTCTTGTCCTGTTGAATCTCATCAGATTTTTTTTGTTCAAATCCTCTAATTTGTCTAGGACACTCTGGAGCCTCTCTCTACTCTCCAGTGTAATTACCTCCCCACAGCTTAGTGTCATCCATGAACTTGCGGAGGGTGCAATCCATTATATCACCCAGATCATTAAGGAAGATGTTGAATAAAACCAGCCCCAAGACTTCCCTCTGGGGCACTCTGCCTGATACTGGCTGTGAACTAGACATCAAGCCATTGATTATTACCCATTGAGTCTGACAAGCTAGCCAGCTTTCTATCTACCAATTCCATTCATCCAGTCCATCCTTTTTTAACTTCCTGGCAAGAATGCTGTGGTAGACCATATCAAAAGCTTCGTTAAAGTCGAAGTATACCATGTCTACTGCTTTTCCCATATCCATAAAGCCAGTTATCTCATCATAGAAGGCAATCAGGTTGGTCAGGCATGACTTGTCATTGGATATCTGTATTGACTGTCCCCGATCACCTTCTCCTCCAAGCATTTCAAAATGGATTCCTTGAGGCCCTGCACTATGATTTTTCTAGGACTAAGATGAGGCTGACCAGTATGGAGTGCCCCAGTGCTCTTTCTTCCCTTTTTTGAAGATAAGCACTATATTTGCCTTTTTCCAGTTGTCCAGGACCGCCCCTGATCACCATGAGTTTTCAAAGATAATGGCCAATGTCTTGGCAATCACATCAGTCAACTCTTTCAGCTTCTTCATCTGCATCACATCCGCCCCACGGACTTGTGCATGTCCAACTTTTCTGAATAGTCCTTAACCTGTACTTTCATTGAGGGCTGCTCATCTCCTCCCCATACTGTGCTGCCCAGCTCATGGGAGCTGTCCATGTCTGGGAAGACTGAGGCAAAAAAGCATTAATTCAGCCTTTTCCATATCATCTGTCACTAGGTTGACTTTCCCATTCAGTAAGGGTCCCATACCTTTTCTGACCACCCTCTTGTTGTTAACATACCTGAAGAAACTTCATTGTCTTTCACATCCCTTTGCCAGCTGCAACTCCAATTGCTCTTTGGCCTTCCTGTTAAATGCTGCATGCTCATAAGAACAGCTATACTGGCTCAAGCCAAAGGTCCGTCAAGCCCAGTATCCTGTCTTCCGACAGCGGCCAAGGGCCAGATGCCCCAGAGGGAGTGAACAGAGCTGGTAATCATCAAATGATGTCTCTGCTGTCATCCATTTCCAGCATCTGACGAATAGAGGCTAGGGACACCATTTCTGCCCATCCTGTCTAATAAGTATTGATGGACCTAACCTCCATGAATTTATCTAATTCTTTCTTGAACCCTGTTAAAGTCCTGGTCTTCACAGCATCCTCTGGCAAGCAGTTCCACGGGTTAACTGTACACTGCATGAAGAAAAACCTCCTTTTGTTTGTTTTAAATCTGCTACCTATATTGCTCGAGCAATATATTTATACTCTTCCCTGCTATATTTGCTATTCTTTCTGCACATTGGGATGTAAAAGTAGATGACATAATTGTAAGTAGAACTGAACACAGCTTTACACCAGTGCTGTTAATGGTAGTGAAGTTCTACTAGGGGAATAATCACTGGATGGTTTCCAAGAGAAGTCTAGTGTTGTCAATGTCTGCTTTAGTGTCAGCAGACTGGCTACAACAATTTTTTCCGACAGCATAAAGTTTGTAATTTTTGCTTTGCCTTTTCCTGTCAGGGTATATATTCACTTGGGGGGAAAGGAGTGTCTTCTACTGAATCAACACCACACAGAAGATTACTTATACTCCCGCCTATACATTGATGCAGCCAACCTTAGGTTAACTAGTAAGATCTTGCAGGAACATGCAAGTTTAGCATCCATTAGGTTCCTAACCTCAATAATTTTCCAGTTTTATTGTTTATTAGAGTTGCATCTAGAGCTACGGTAAAAAGGATTTAAAAAATACACAAAGTGAATCTAGAGAGTTTGGAAGGGGTTTGCCTCACACTGCAAATCAATCTCTGACTAATGGAGATGAGGAAGAAACTTTCCGTATAGGTAGGTTATTATTCTATAGCTGCCTGCTGCAGGGTTTCTTGCATTTTCCACTGAGGTATCTGGTATTGGCCAGGGAGAGAACATAGGGCTAACTGGATTTCTGGTCTGACCTTGTATTTCTGTTTTCCTGTATTTGACTATTAGGAATAAGTCAGTTGGGGAGGGCCTGCTGTGACTGCAGACCTGATTAGAAAAGCTCATATGGGTTTGGGAGTTAGACGAGCCAGTTTAGGCCTAGGACATTCAAGAATGCAGTACCGTGAGTGCTGAAAACTGGGATGCCAGTAATGGAATGGGGCCACCATATTTCTCCCAGTCAACCTCTGTCTGGAGTGTTTTTCATAGAGCATTATATTGCTACATCACCTTTGTTAAAGTTGCACATTTTTGGCCAGCTTTCTGTGTAAAAAATAATATATTCCCTTTTGCTTCTCTTCTCATCAAATTTCAAGGGGTGTCTACCTTTCATTTTAAACTGCCGAAAAAGTAAAAAATAACATTTTGGTTTTTATATCTCATACTTAAAAACAAGCATTCTTCATGCATCTGATGTGTTTTTAAACAAACCATTTTATACAAAAAAACCAAAACATTCTCAGCCCTCCTCAAAACCTCTCATATCTTCCACTCTCTGTTTTGTTTGCTTTTTCTGCATGTTAAACTTTTTCATAGAAAATTGGGCCTAACTTTTTGAGTTTGTGCTTTACTCGTCAACAGTGTTCCTATTATAGAAGAGCGTATGCTTACTCCTATTTAAAATTTAACAAACAAGGCCTGATACAATGCCTATGTTTATGGGAGTCCAATGTCTGTTCCCAAGTCAATGGGATTATATTGATTTTCAGTTGCCTCTTGGATCAGGCCCAAAAATATCATAGAAACAAAGGTTGCAGCTTCAGTCAACTTATTATTGTTTTCTGATTTTCCTGTTGAAATGACATCCCATTACATTTAATCAGTTTGCATGAAGGTCCTCCTGACACTTCCTTATTCATTTAGTTAATTATTAAAACAAGCCCAGGGAAGTATTAACTCTCTCAGTCTTCAAAGTCTAATCTACAGGAATGCTGGTATGATTGGGAAGGAGAGGAGGGGAACCAACCTTCTTACTGACTCAGAGGTAGGGACTTTGGAAAACAGCACTGTCTTTAAAACAGATGGGCTACGTCTACACTGGCATGATTTTCCGGAAATGCTTTTAACGGAAAAGTTTTCCGTTAAAAGCATTTTCGGAAAAGCGCATCTAGATTGGCAGGACACTTTTCCGCAAAAGCACTTTTTGCGGAAAAGCGCCCGTGGCCAATCTAGACGTGCTTTTCCACCAAAAAGCCCTGATTGCCATTTTCGCGATCGGGGCTTTTTTGCGGAAAACAAATCTCTGCTGTCTACACTGGCCCTTTTGCGCAAAAGTTTTTTGGAAAAAGACTTTTGCCCAAACGGGAGCAGCATAGTATATCTTACATGAGATCGTCAGTGCTTTTGCGGAAATTCAAGCGGCCGGAGTAGACAGCTTGCAAGTTTTTCCGGAAAAGCAACTGCTTTTCCGGAAAAAGTGGCCAGTCTAGACATAGCCATAATGTTTTATAAGAGAGAGGAAAGAGATGTAACACAAGATAAAATCTAGGAAGTAAAATACATGCTTCATCATAGCTGACAATGTATATTTTATAACCTAATATCTATGACTTCCTGCTTTCATTGTTTCACAGAGAAAACACACTGACATTTCTATGTGTCCAAAGGCATCCAAAAGAAATAATATCACAAAATATTGTAAATGGATTTGAGTGGCAACAAAGTGCATGCAAGCATTTAATAAGCCTTATCAAAACTGCTTGTTTCATAATTTTACAATGCTATCAGTTATTCTAAAGGATATTTACCTATAAAATATTACAATGGAGCATGCCTATAAAGGAGCTACCAAATGATATGTGCAAGCCATTTGCTCATTAGAAGTTGTTCGAAGATCATCCGCGCATTATATATGCTGCCATTATTTGCAGTCTGTGCTAAATATGATTATGTGACCTAGCCTCTCTAAGCTCAGTACCAGCCTTCTGATCCATCTCGTGCTAAAGGAAGGAAGATTTTAAATTGACGTAAAACAGAGATTACTACAAAGAAAACTTGAGTGGTTTGGATTTGGACCTGATTTTATCCAAGCACCCAGTGAAAGTGTTTTGGTAAATGATTCTCATGTGGGCACTGTTCTGTATGACATACAGAAATAGACATGTGGTTGACACGCTATCACCATTAAATCATTGAACCGGTTCTTTATGTGCAATCTATGCACACTGTGGATTATCAAAGCAAAGTAGCTCTTGCAGAGTTCACATGCTTTTCAGAAGATTTAAAAATCTGGGTTTAGAAGAACTCTGGTCCTATTCATATACTATACTTAAATAAGGGAAACATTTTCAAAAGGGCTTCTCACCCAGCAGCAACCACTGATGCATGAGATTTTCAATGTCTTATATTACTGGCTGAGCTCCATTGAAAACATGGTCACTTACTATGGTGACTATCTAGACTAGGATATGAGCTCAACTGAAAATCAGTGCAAAATGAAACCTGCTTTGTGTATCAGAAAAGATGAATGTTAAAGCTGAAGTTTGTACTTTTCCTACTGTTGTGGTTCTCTCTCACTGTTGTGGTTCTCCCCAATATATTGCACAAGAATAACTGCAGCTGCAACTGAAAAGACTATTTTGTCAGCAGATCCAGGTCACTATTCTTGCACATATTTTATCATCTTCCTCTTGGTAAAGCTCAGCACAAATGATTTACAGTCTTCAATAAGCAGAGAACAGAAGCTTACAATTCTCAGTATCAACCTATTAACCAACAAAAAGTGATATTATGCAAAAGAACAATAGTTTTTAAATAGGGGAGTAAAAAGGAACAAGACTTACGGCTGGTGCATTATACTAAATTTGTTCAGCTCATAATCTGATATGTTCTGAAAAGAAAGAAAAAGAGGATTTATTTTTAAAATTTATTTTTTTAAAATTAAAGGGTTAATCCACATTGAGACCAGTGTACTGTCTGAAGTACTGAATTAAGCAATTGTTTGTTTTAAATTACTTTATGAAGTTTATGCCCTTAGTTTATGAAATCAGTTGGCTATCTAGCCAGAGTTAAAGTTTAACTCTCTTATGACTAGCATTTGGTAACATTTCTGGAAGGCAGCTCACCCATATGATGAAGTTGTGAATTTAACCTGGAATGTTGCAGATTAACAAGCATTGGCTAATGAATTATTTTTTTAAAAAAGTGATAAGCTATCTTTCATGGTACATCTCCAGTATTGTTCTATCACAGACTTCCCAGCTATATTCTCCTCTCTTCAGGAGCTTTCATGAAATCAGTAAGAAGTTTGGGTAAAAACTGGTGGTAGGTATTAGCCAGAGTTTGGTCTCACTCTTCATGCACAATTTTAGGAAATGAACAGCAGTTTGTCAAACTTTCAACCTGTCTTTAAGTAGAGCTCTCGTTTTTGTTGCAGATTTTTAAAGTTTTTTTCTGAGTGGAAACATAATCTCTGAACTTGTTATTACACATGTAAGTGAATTAAAGGACAAATGATATATGTGCTTGCAACAGTGGAAGCCAGTCTGTGGAAAAAATCAAGCTGTACATTATGCATGACCAGGAAAAAGGAAGCTAAAAGATAGTTTATATATTTTTTAAAAATGCCTTTTGAAAACAGTCACCTGTATACAGAGAGAATTAGATTCAGTATGCGTGCACTCTGAAATATATTTTTAAAATTGATAATTGCTAATAATACTTGTGAGCCCAATGCTGGGTGGAGCCATCTGGTGGTGAAAGTCATCATTTGTGGGAACAACATCTGCAGTCCACCTTTGAACTCTTGAGGAGAGGGAGGAAAGTGCACCCCTCACCGATTTCAACAGAAGCAGTAGGCCCAAAGTGTGATCCTTATAATGGAAGAGATTTTAGCTCAATTTCTATTTCCAAATGGCCTGGAGTGGATTAGTTTTGGGCTTGTTGCTTGAGGTTCCCTAAGCATGGAAGTGATGGATGTGGAGTCTTTGAAGTTGATGTTTTGGTGTAAGCTGGTGTTCTCCAGTGACTTCAGCAATACTGAGGTTGTTGTAACACTATTGACTTGCTTACATCAATTTTCAATGTGGCAATATGACTTTTAAAAAAACAAGCTCTCCTATTTGTTTTCCTTACTCACTTTTCCCTGTGCATTACAAACAAATTGATGGCAAACACATAGCCTGTGTCTAGACTGGAATGATTTTGCGCAAATACTTTTAATGGAAAAGTTTTTCCATTAGAAGTATTTGCACAAGAGAGCGTCTGTAGTGGCATGTGCCTTTGCGCAATAGATTTACTTTTGCGCAAAAGCATCTGTGCCAGTGTAAACGCTCTCTTGCGCAAGAAAGCTCCGATGGCCATTTTAGCCATCGGGCTTTCTTGCACAAGAAATTAATGTTGCTGTCTACACTAACACTCTTGCGCAAGAATACTTGTGCAAGAGGGCTTATCCCTGAGCGGGAGCATCAGAGTATTTGCGCAAAAACCACTGATTTTGTACATTACAAAGTCAGTGTTCTTGCACAAATACTTACGGCCAGTGTAGACAGGTGGCAAGATTTTGCATAAAAGCAGCCGCTTTTGCACAAAATCATGCCAGTCTAGATGCAGCCATAGAATTAAAATGAGAAACTAGAGCAACAACAATCAAATGATTTGAACACATTAAGTGGTGCACATGGAAGATCTGAGTCAAAACATTTCTCTCCGTCCTGTATTTAAATTCAAATATATCTCTGCATTTCATTATTTGGTGTTTGTTGGGTAAAAATGTCATTTTAGGCACTAGCCAACCCTCAATGTTTAATACTTATCCTATAATTATACTGTAACACAAACCAGCTGCTGATCTGCGCATAGTGTGTACAATAAATAAAGGATGATTTGCCACATCTGGAAATCTGCAAAATCCTTTGGAGCTTTTAAAAGTGTCTTATTGACATATGTCACATTTGTGTGTCAAATTACAGTCAGCACTTAGTGAGCACCCAACCCCTCCACTGTAGAATAGGGATCAACTATATTAATGAGATTATCTTCTATCATTAAATCATTTTAGTTCCAAGGAGACAGAACCTGCACATCTTATTAGATGTCTTTAGTTCTTGATCAGTCTTTATCATCATAAAACTAGGAGCTCATTTTTATTTCTTTGCCAGCAGTTTTGGTCATCTTTTCACTTAAGTTCAGTACAATGTATATTAAGATTCTTAAGGCAAAACCACTCTGGGATATTCTGTTTTTGCTTCAGCAACAGTCTCCAGAGGGATTATTTAATGTGGAATCTCAGAGTCATATTAATGCCACAAAAGGTTGCATGAAGCTGCCAGGATGGAATCTAACCACTGATACCAGCTGGTAGTTCAGCTGAAATGCTGGCTTAATAAAGTAATCATGTGGGTGCTCTCTCACTCTGGCTCGAAAATGGTCTGTCTTCTGAGTGTGCCTGTGACAGAGCTAAAGCAATTTGTCATGTTTAGCAACTTTGGTACTGAAGGAATAATCCACTTTAATTTTCAGCAAATTAGTCACACTATAATATGCTTTGCCATCTCCTTACTATCTAGATCCTTACTTCTTTACACCTGTGGTTTATTTCCCTATCAGAGTAATTAACTAGCCCAGTGATTGTGGATAATTTCTGACGAATACTGTTTTAACTAACAACTGACAGCTACTTTCCTATTTGCTCCTTGCTTTTTCAGTCCCCTGCCCTCTAATTTCTCACCAATGAGGGAGCAAGGAAAGTTACATTAACACATTTTAACTAAAATAAAAAGAGGATCTAAGGAGCACAAGCTCCCTCTAGCAGCAATATCTTTAGCAGCAATATCTATATTTTTTTTTCTCCTGGTAGAAGATTCAAAAGTTCCCTAAACAGGGATCTGGCATGTTTTACCCTAAATATTGGTTCAGGGTTTCTGGTAAGTGTCCAGGAATTCCTAGTTGAGGCTGTAGTAATGGGAGTTGATAGATGTCCCTTCCAGATGTCCCTGAAGGATTGTTTTGGTATGGAGTCTTCTCATGGTTGTGAGTCATTTTTTCCACTATGGTTTAAAGTGGAAGGCAATGAATAAGGCTAAGATTTTGTCACAAATATTTTTAGCAAAAGTCATGGACAAGTCACAGGCAATAACAAAAAATTCACAGAAGCTCTTGGCCTGTCTGTGACTTTTACTAAAAACTTCCATGACAGAATGGGGAGCTCAGCTGCATGGTCCCCATACCATCTTCAGCAGCTAGGCAGAGGTGTGTGTGTGTGGGGGGAGGGGATCCTCAGCGCTCTGGGA
Organism: Pelodiscus sinensis; assembly: GCF_049634645.1. Classification (NCBI taxonomy): domain Eukaryota; kingdom Metazoa; phylum Chordata; order Testudines; family Trionychidae; genus Pelodiscus; species Pelodiscus sinensis. Next base: position 43,688,667 of record NC_134718.1, read on the forward strand.
TATCCCCACCTCCTGTGATAGCACAAAGGGATCCTGCAGCTTTGGTCTGAGATCACAGAAGTCTCAGATTTGGGACTTCTGTGACCTCAGTGGAAAAAATTGTAGCCTTATCTATAAAGTATGGCTCGTCAGCATAAAAACATTCCCGGTGGGTGACTGGCTTATCAAGTGAACATGCAAGATGGAAATGGCAGCAGCTGCAACTAACACCGTGGACAATTTAGAGGAAGGCCCCTAGAAGATTAGGGTTACCGTATGTCCAGGTTTTCTTGGACTTAGGCTTTTTTTTGGCCACCTGTCTCCAGCTGGGAATTATTTAAATAAAAAGGAACTTGGGGTTGTCCTTTGTGGAGCAGATGTTGCAACTCAGCATGAGTTGTCTCTGTGTAACCATCACCAGGTGGATTTGAATCTGGGACCTCTGAAGCGGAGTATAGGAGCCTCTACCTTCTGATCTAAAAGCCAGCTGCCTCCTTGCCCATGCGGTAGAGGTCTCTTGATCTTAGCTGTTGCAGTGGTCTAGGTGCCACTGCATTGTTCAGTGAACCACACTACGTGTGTGGGTTACATCTGCACCCTGATTAGTCCTTCCCCAGCATTTGCAGTTGCTGGATCTCACCTTCCCTGTCCTGAGGCCTTAGAGACCTGTAGAGAGAGGGCCCTCTCTATCCTAGGGAGAAGAAGCTTATGGGGAGATGATGCATGCTGGGCCTGTGCCAGCTGTCTTGCCACTATGACAGGGAGTATAACACTGCCCTGGCACCTCAGGTGTGAGGCCATTTCCCCCAGAAATCTTCTCCCAGTGTATCCAGCTATCCAGCACCACTCCAATCCCCTCCTTGTATACACCTCTCTAATACTTCCAAATATCCCTTTCAACACTCCCAAACACCCTTCCCAGTTCCCCACACACCATGCCAAAGCACCCCCCTCTAGCAAACCCAAATCTCCTCTGAAAACATACACCCCATCCAGCACCCCCTTTAATACACCCCTCAGCACACACACACACAACCCTCAGTGCACACACACACACAAACTTCCCTCCCCTTGGCAGTGTCCTTTATTTAGGACCTTGAAATAGGATAATCTTATAGAAGAGGATCACCGGAAATCTGCAAAGGGCCAGACTTCAGCTCAAATGGGGATTCTCTGGTTTGTTTGTTTGTCAAACAAAGTGGTGTATTTATACTGCTAACCTCCTTGTCATTGCCTGATAATACTGGGGATTTTCTGGACTCCTCACTTTGCAAACATACCATCCCTATTGCTTGTTAAGATTCTCAGGAACTGACCACAACATGATGTATTTATACCGATGACCTTTTCATCACCTAGTAATAGCATTATAGGACTGGAAACAACCCCAAGAAGTCATTTAGTCCAGCCCCTGACCTCATAGCAGGACGTGTTATCTCTAGACAGGTGTTTTGTTTAACCTGCTCCTAGAGATTTTTTTTTTGGGGGGGGGGGGGGGGGGGAGGGAGCCCAGCTATGCACTCCCGAAGGGGCAAGGCCCCAGGTGGAAGGGGTGGGACCAAGGGCAGCCCACCATCAGCGCTGCATGACTGCAATGCCCCCCTCCCTCACGCCTGTATTGCACCCCCACTTCTTCAGGGAGCCCTAAGAATCACCAGTGTGCTGTGTAGCACTTGGGTGACAATTTAAAGGGCTTATGGCTCCAGCTGCTGCTACGGCAGCACTAGCAACTGGCGCCCCGGGCCCTTTTGAATCACCAGGCCCCAGTGCGGTTGCCCTCTTTTCTCCCCTCCCTGTTGGCAGGCCTGTCCCTAAGCAATTTATTCCAATGCTTAACTACCCTGACAGGAGGTTTTTCTGAATGTGCAATAATGAGAGTTCTTTTCTGTTTTATTTCTGTAGTCCAAAGTTTCATAGAACTATGTAGGAACTTTGGAATAGCCAAAGATGCCTCAAAAATGCATTTATGATGCTGATAGAATTTCTCTCTTAGCACCCCCGTCCTCTGCCCTGAACCCCCTCCTACCAAATCCTCCTCAAAGTCCCCCTTCCTGGAGTCTCCCCCTTCCCTTTACCCCTGCTCTCTGACTCCTGCACTCCCCATCCCCAGCCCTCCTCAACCCCACATTTTGACTCCTGCACCCCCATACTCCTAGCCTCCTGTTCTAAGTACCCCACATTCCCAGGCCCCTGCCCTGACTCCTGCATTCCCCACACCACCAGCCCCTTGCCCTGAAGAACCCAAGCAATGTTGAGTAAGTCTGATAGTACAATTATAAGTGAGGACAGAGATTTCACCATGCAAACATTTCCCTTTATTTTGGCTTGGCATGGCATGGCTCTGTTGTCCTATCCTGTTCTTTCTTCTCCTCTTATGCTCCTTTTCTATTCTCACAGGTAAAAGACTGATTAGCCCATGCTCATCTAATAATTAGCCATTTCGTCTTTGAATTAGACTCCCTCTAGGGGAGAACTAACTGGCTGCGACTAGACTGGCAAGTTTTTCCTCAAAAGCAACTGCTTTTGTGGAAAAACTTGCCAGCTGTCTACACTGGCCGCTTGAATTTGCGCAAGAGCACTGACAATCTGATGTAAGATTGTCAGTGTTCTTCCGCAAATACTATGATGCTCCTGTTCAGGAAAAAGCCCTCTGGCGAAAATGGCGATCGGGGCTTTCTTGCGCAAAACCACATCTAGATTGGCACGGACGCTTTTCCGCAAAAAGTGCTTTTGCGCAAAAGCGCCCATGCCAATCTACACGCTCTTTTCCGCAAATGCTTTTAATAGAAAAATTTTCCGTTAAAAGCATGTGCAGAAAATCATGCTAGTCTAGCTGTAGCCATTGGGTTTACATCAGTTATTCCGAAATAACGCATTGCGCATCTACACTACAAACCTTTAGTTTGAAATAATGTCAAGCTGGAGGAATTACTGCAGTCATGGTAACCCTCATTTCATGAGGAGTAAGGGAAGTCAAAGGAAGAGTGTTCTGCCTTCAACTTCTTGCTGTGTAGACAGCACCAAAAGCCAAATTAGGCTATTTTGACTTAAGCTACGAGTTAATGTAGCTGAAGTTGTGTAGCTTAATTTGACTTTAGCCCTGCTGTGTAGATGTAACTCTACGGTACATCTAAACTACATGGCTCCGTCGACGGAGCCATGTAGATTTGTACGGTACGTCTAAACTACATGGCTCCGTCGACGGAGCCATGTAGATTTGTTGTTTTGGCAAAGGTAAATGAAGCCGCGATTTAAATGATCGCGGCTTCATTTACATTTACATGGCTGCTGCGCTGAGCCGACAAACAGCTGATCAGCTGTTTGTCCGCACAGCGCGCTAGTCTGGACGCTCCCCTGCCGACATCAAAGCCCTTTGTCGGCAGCCCCGGTAAACCTCATCCCACGAGGAATAACAGGGCTGCCGACAAAGGGCTTTGATGTCGGCAGGGGAGCGTCCAGACTAGCGTGCTGAGCAGACAAACAGCTGATCAGCAGTGTGTCGGCTCAGCGCGGCAGCCGTGTAAATGTAAATGAAGCCGCGATCATTTAAATCGCGGCTTCATTTACCTTTGCCTATGTGTCTAATCTACATGCCTCTGACGACATGTAGTCTAGACACAGCCCTAGAGACCAGAGTTTTGGTTCAGTTGTTGGTTTGCAGTACTCTGTCACAAGGCAGAGGAAAGGGAGACCAGCACAATTGAGGTAATGGATTTCAGGAAGGCAGATTTTGATAAGCTCAGAGAACTTGTAGGTAAGGTCCCATGGGAAGCAAGACTGAAGGGAAAAACAACTGAGGAGAGTTGGAAGTATTTCAAAGGGACGTTGTTAAGGGCCCAAAAGCAAACAATTCCGCTGTGTAGGAAAGACAGAAAATATGGCAAAAGACCAGCTTGGCTTAACAAGGAGATCTTGCATGATCTCAAAATAAAAAAGGAGTCGTATAAAAAATGGAAACTAGGACAAATAACAAAGGATGAATATAGGCAAGCAACACGGGAATGCAGGGGCAAGATTAGAAAGGCAAAGGCACAAAATGAGATCAAATTAGCTAGAGGCATAAAGGGAAACAAGAAGACCTTTTATAAATACATTAAAAGCAAGAGGAAGACCAAGGACAGGGTAGGCCCACTGCTTAGTGAGGAGGGAGAAGCAGTAACAGGAAACTTGGAAATGGCAGAGATGCTCAATGACTTCTTTGTTTCGGTCTTCACCGAGAAGTCTGGAGGTGTGCCTAACGTAGTGAATACAAGCAGAGACAGGGTAAGTTTAGAAGATAGGATACACAAAGAACAAGTTAAAAATCACTTAGGAAAGTTAGATGTCAGCAAGTCACCAGGTCCTGATGAAATGCAGCCCAGGATACTCAAGGAGCTGACAGAGGAGGTATCTGAGCCTTTAGCTATGATTTTTGAAAAATCATGGCAGACAGGGGAGATTCCAGAAGACTGGAAAAGGGCAAATATTGTGCCCATCTATAAAAAGGGAATAAGAACAACCCAGGAAACTACAGACCGGTCAGTTTAACGTCTGTCCCAGGGAAGATAATGGAGCAGGTAATTAAGGAAATCATATGCAAACACTTGGAAGGTAATAAAGTGATAGGGAATAGCCAGCATGGGTTTGTGAAGAACAAGTCATGCCAAACTAATCTGATAGCTTTCTTTGATAGGATAACGAGCCTTGTGGATAAGGGAGAAGCGGTGGATGTCATATACCTAGACTTTAGTAAGGCGTTTGATACGGTCTCGCGTGATATTCTTATTGATAAACTAGGCAAATATAACTTAGATAGGGCCACGATAAGGTGGGTGCATAATTGGTTGGATAACCGTAGTCAGAGAGTTGTTGTTAACGGTTCTAAATCCTGCTGGAAAGGGATAACAAGTGGAGTTCCTCAAGGGTCTGTTTTGGGACCCGTACTGTTCAATATCTTCATCAATGATGTAGATATTGGGATAGAGAGTACGCTTATTAAGTTTGCGGATGATACCAAACTGGGTGGGGTTGCGACTTCTTTGGAGGATAGGGACATAATTCAAAATGACCTTAGCAAGTTAGAGAAATGGTCAGAGGTAAACAGGATGAGGTTTAATAAAGAGAAATGCAAAGTGCTCCACTTAGGAAGGAACAATCAGTTCCATACATACAAGATGGGAAGCGACTGTCTAGGAAGGAGCATGGCGGAAAGGGATCTAGGGGTCATAGTGGACCACAAGTTGAATATGAGTCAACAGTGTGATGCTGTTGCAAAAAAAGCAAATATGATTCTAGGTTGTATCAACAGGTGTGTTGTAAGCAAAACTCGTGAAGTCATTCTGCCGCTCTACTCTGCACTAGTTAGGCCTCAGCTGGAGTACTGTGTCCAGTTCTGGGCGCCACATTTCAAGAAAGATGTGGAGAAATTGGAAAGGGTACAGAGAAGAGCGACAAGAATGATTAAAGGTTTAGAGAACATGACCTATGAAGCCAGGCTTCATGAACTGGGCTTGTTTAGTTTGGAAAAAAGAAGATTAAGGGGGGACATGATAGCGGTTTTCAAATATCTAAAAGGGTGTCACAAGGAGGAAGGAGAAAATTTGTTCCTCTTGGTTTCTGAGGACAGGACAAGGAGTAATGGGCTTAAAGTGCAGCAGGGGAGGTTTAGATTGGACATTAGGAAAAAATTCCTAACTGTCAGGGTGGTCAAATATTAGAATAAATTGCCAAGGGAGGTGGTGGAATCTCCCTCTCTGGAGATATTTAAGAACAGGCTAGATAGACAACTGTCAGGGATGGTGTAGATGGAGCTTGGTCCTGCCTTGAGGGCGGGGGGCTGGACTTGATGACCTCTTGAGGTCCCTTCCAGTCCTATTATTCTATGATTCTATGATTCTATGACTCTAAGGCCCTATAACTCATTTAGTCTCTTTGTGCTTCAATTTCCCATCTTTAAAATGGGGATAATAGGACTGCCTTAATTTACAGGGTATGAGGACTGAAGATTGTGAGATGTATATTGTAAAAATAGGACCCTATAAAATATCTTACAAATACAAAAGTTGTGTGGTAGATTGTTATGAAAAGAACAAGGATTCTCTGAGCCTTATTTTTATAGAATCCAGTTATTCTGAAGCTGATAAACACAACTCATTTTTCTGATTTAGCATGTGCGTATCTTCAGTTTAGAGCTGGATCCCAAATTCTGCAAAAAATAAGTGATTGTGAAGGGTGTTTCTGATTCTAAGCAGCTTTGGCCACATTTCCTCCCCAAACAGTCACACACAAATTTCTGGCCCATGAAAGCTCATCATCTAATAAACCATCTTGTTAGTCTTTAAAGTGCTACATAGTCCTTTATTTTGTATCAGCTACACCAGACTAACAGGGCTACATTTCTATCACAAATTTCTGTTGGCACAGAAGCTTGGAGAAATTTGTCCTTTGTACAAATACCTGCCTTCACATGCAAACAAGGACGATTATGTGTGAACAAGAGCAATCCTCAAACAACCCATTGGCAATAATTTGTTTCTGTAAAGGGCTAATTTAGCAATAATAAATGTAAGCAAGGGCTGAACTGCTGCTTGCTATCAGCCAGCTAAAAGGAGGGGTGGGTGTGCCCACTACAATTATTTAGCTTTGCAAGGAAATTAACTGTTAACTGTTGATATGTAAATACAGCTCAGGAGAGAATATGAGATGTGGCTATGCAAATCCCATTCAGCCAGGGCGGATGGAGGGTCAGTGTTGGAATGGAATGTGGAGAATTGTAAATAATTTGGGACTGTTGTGGGGGTAACTAATCATGCTACCCCTAAATGTGGGAACTGTAAAACATGCCACCAGTGCTTGCAGGAGACACACCACCATCATGGCAAGAGATCTCGGAGGAACAAGCCTCCCCCCTTCCAGAGTTGAGTGAACAGAGCTGGGGGAAGGGTTAAAGGGCTTAAGTCAGCCTGCTTCACACCTGCCAGGTGTGAGCTATAAGACTGGCCCAACCTACCCCCCCCCTTTGTTTTAAGGACAGACCTAAAGCAGACTCCCTGAGAAGTCTTTTTCTGTTGCTCATCTAGTGGAAACTGGATTCCTTTGCCAGTCCAGCTGGTGGCTAAAGAGTTGAAATCACTGAGAGCTGAAAACACTGGTTTGGCTGAGAGCTAGACCCATTGCGCCCAGCGGTGTGGTGTGGTGACCAGCGGTGTGGCGTGGAGCAGTGGCAGGCGAGGAACAGTGACCAGCGGCGTGGCGCAGAGCGGAGGCAGGTGATCAGCAGAGCATCCGGTGGCATGAGATGAGACAGTTGGTGGAGCGTGGCAGAGTGTCATAAGGTGCCCCCTATCTATCCTCCCACCCCCATTTCTACCCAGGTTGGGAGGTGAAACCCTGTGGGTGAATTTTGGGACTCTGGGTGGCACGGACCAGGGACAGAGACTTTTGGGGTGTCGGACTCTTTGGACTTTAGGTGATTCTTGGCTGGGGTGGGGGCCTTAGCTCATGTTTGGGTTATGAACTCTGTGGCTTCGTCTAGACTGGCATGATTTTCCGGAAATGCTTTTAACGGAAAAGTTTTCCATTAAAAGCATTTTCGGAAAAGCGTGTCTAGTTTGGCAGGACGCTTTTCCGCAAAAGCACTTTTTGTGGAAAAGCATCCGTGGCCATTCTAGATGAGCTTTTCCGCAAAAAAGCCCTGATCGCCATTTTCGCGATCGGGGCTTTTTTGCGGAAAACAAATCTCTGCTGTCTACACTGGCCCTTTTGCACAAAAGTTTTCGGAAAAAGACTTTTGCTCGAACGGGAGCAGCATAGTATTTCCGCAAAAACACTGACAATCTTACATGAGATCGTTAGTGCTTTTGCGGAAATTCAAGTGGCCAGTTTAGACAGCTGGCAATTTTTTCCGGAAAAGTGGCTGCTTTTCCAGAAAAAGTGGCCAGTCTAGACACAGCCATGTTTGTGGTGTTTTCCCCAAGTTAATGCCGTATGACTTCTCTCTCTGTCTCATTAAATGTTTCTGTCCTACACTCAGACTTAGTACTTGTGAATGGGGAAGCATTGCCTCTCAGAGGCACCCAAGGATGTGTGAATTTCCCAGATTACTGGGTGGGGGCTCGAGCTGGTTCTGTGTGAGATGGACCCCAAGATATTGAATCCAGCCCTGGTTACTGCCAGGCCTACCCAGCAGAAGGGTTACATAAATAATACAAGCTGTAAAAATAAAAGTGCGTGCTGATAATTTGCCACCAAAAATAGGACTAAATTAATCAGAGAACTGATTCACAATGAAAAAGATGACAAGCTCTTGTTCAGGTTATTTTAGTAATGAAGGTGTTTCAGGATGTGGTATAAATGTTAGTCTGAGATACTGAAAAAATCAGAAGTCTTCGCAGCTGAAGTGCAACGTACACTAAGGGCTTGTCTTCACATCTTTGTCTTTATTTCTGTCTTTCCTGAATAGTACACCCTTTATTGGCCATATTTCAGCCATGTCCACTATTCTGCTATTTTTCTGTTATCCCTCTAATATCTGGTTTCATGCCCTGCATCCATACTTCTAGTTCTAGGGTTCCTAAACTAGCAGTTGGGACCCCTCAGATGGTCATGTGGTTATTATACTGGGGGGGGATATCAATCTCCCACCTAAACCCCACTTTGCCTCCAGCATTTATAATGGTATTAAGTATATTTTAAAAGTGTTTACTCTATAGAGAAGATTTGCATTCAGAGGTTTGTTATGTGAAAGGAGTCACCAGAACAAAAGTTTGAGAACCACTGTTGAAGTTCCTCCATTTTGTTACTCCAGCTCCTTGCATTGGCACATAAATATCTTAGTTTTTACTGTGTGGCTTTGTCCGGATTCCTCACCAGACTGGGTATATTCATTCTATTACCAGCATCTCTTACTGCGTCGTAAGGTGAATGCCAATAGAACTAGTGGCAAAAGTAAAATCAATGTCTTCCAAGTATGGGGAGAGCACATCACCTAAGGGAGGCCATGTGAGCTCCCCATGTGACCCTCCATGTGACCTTGCCCCCCAGCCTGGGGCCCCCCACAATCTTCCCCTCCCATCTCCGTACCATGTTACCTGGAAAGAGGGGGTAATGTGGGATGGAGATGAGAGGGGAAGAGGAGGAAATCTGAGGATGATCCAAAGCCAGAGGAGCTGCTGGCATTCTGCTCCTTTCCCTGCTACTCCTCCCAGTGCCCTGCACCTCCACAGAGCTGGGTCTCTATAAAGTGGCAACCCTGCAAGGGGACGGGCTGGGGTTCTGCTCCTTTCCCCACTGGGAGGGGCAGACGCACACGGGGAAAAGAGCAGTCATCCGGTTGCGGTACCGCTCCCAGCCCCACCTTCCTGCACAGCTGCGGTTGTGTGGTTCTGAACGAGACAGTATATATTCAACCCCTCAAAAACTTTTGCCAGCAAAAATGGGCAATCAAAGGAATATATTTGTGTTGCAAAAATGTGGGGGATTTTTTTTAAACGTGATCATTCACTTTAAAGTGTATAAAAATCTGACATCTAGTGGTGATAATAGGAAATGTACTTTAAAGATAGCTCTGCACAACCCCGGTTTGCAATGCAGATTCATCAGCTGTCACTGTACTGCAGGAGATCATAACCTCAGTGTAGCCCCATTCACACTGTAATTTCATATATGGACCAAAACTACTGTCACCCTTATTGGCAGATTCATTAGAGAGGAAAAGAACATAATGAATATGAACAGAATCCTCTCACCCCAAGAGGAGATGCCCCATAGTTCAGGATAAGGTACATCATCAGGTTAGTTTACAGGAGCAATGCAGCTGCTTTATGAATAAACAGAAGAACTGAGTCTCTATGCAAAATGTGTACCTGGTTTGCTTTAGAACTCTGACTGTTGCTAGTATCAATGGTGCTAAACTGGGCAAAAGTGGAAGAATCCCTGGCTGGGCTTGGTGTAACCAGGACTTATGAGACGGGTCCTCCTGAGCTCACTGAGGATACATGGTTACCTAAGGGTCTGATAGTTCTGAGGATTGTGTCCAAGACAGACTAAGACTTGGGGTCATAGTTAGATTGCCATCTGCACTAGACGATGAAACATGGTGTTTATCGAGGAACAACCGTGTTTGTCTGTATTGTACATGGAGATGTAGTGGTAGCCTTGCTACAGCACATTTCTCATTTGCCCTGTTGAGACACAATATCTTTCTGAATGACTGACTACATTTTTACACAGGTAATTCCTGTGTTTTTAATAGATTGTAATAGATAACCACAGCATAGTTTATCAGACTTCCATATCATTCCTTAAAGTGAAGCAATGCTAATGCTAATTATATTTCCTGATGATTTGATTCTAGTGGAGTGTCAGGAAATAAATTTTTTTCTTTTCAAAAGTTCCTTCGTTATGATAGTTTCTCTATTAATACCCAAGTGGTGTAAATTCCCTTGGAAGTCTAGTTCACAATCCCAAAGTCTCTTAAACTGTGTTTTAATTTGTCACTTGGACTTTGAGTGAGCTCCTCAAGATAGCAAACCTAGCATCAAAAGAAAAATTGAACTAATTTAAGCCCAGTTACGTCTTTTTATGTGCCACTGGCACTAATGTGCGGTGATTTGTTCATTTGTGAGATGTGCAAGAGCCTGGTTGTACTTTCCTGTATCACAGAAGCTGTAAGCACACACTCAGCTATCCTGGCCTGTGTCTTTACTGTCCAACTCCATTAACTACAGGTTGGACCTCCCTGGTCTGGCATCGAACAAGGGAGTTTACTGGACCACAGGAGGTCAGGACTCTCTGGGGAGCCTCTACTGGCTCACCTCCTGGGCACTAGCCCTGCTGCTGGCTGTGGCGGCTGTCTGCTGGGCTGTACTCCTGCTCCCAATGGCTGCTGGGCTGGCTGGGTTGCACTCCCAGCCTCCTGGGCAGCTGCCAGCCAGGTTCTGCTCCTTGCCCCCCATGCTGCTGGCCACTGGACTACCAGCTGACAGGCGCTGGGGCTTTCTGGTCCAACAACATCCGTGGTCCTAAGGATGTTGCTGGACCAGAGAAATTCAACCTCTACAGCTCAGTCTGTGCTCATTCACATTGGGCAGCAGAAACAAAGCTCACCTAAAAGAAGATAGAACATTAATCTTCTGCATACACCTGTCACTTTAGGGTGTGAAATGGGGGGAAAATTCATACTTTATCCTTTACAGTATCCTTTATTCATACAGGAACCTGCAGTACCTCTGTTAGGCCCTGTCTGTACTGGCAAGTAAATCTGCTCACAGAGCTGTAACTCCCAAGGAATCCATACTGACAAGGCACTTGGAGTGCATATACCCTGCACTCATAGTTCGAAATAAGCTACACAATTTGAGCTAGGCAAAATGCATAGCTTATTTCGAGTAAATTTCAAAACAGCTTATTTTGAAATCTGGCACTGTCTACACAGTACTTATTTCAAAATAAATCGCTATTCCAAAACATCCCTTACTCCTCATGGAATGAGATTTACAGGGATGTCAGAATAGTGAGCTTGTTATATTTTGATATAATAGGTGTGCTCAAAAGACGTGGAATAGCTGTGCTGCAGTGTAGACGTAGCCTTAGTGAGCACTAACTCCACAGTTTCTGCACGCTAGGTAAACCACCTTGACAAGTGGCTGCAGCACAGGGGTGCCAGTGTTGACACACAGTGCTGTGACAGGCCTCTGGTACATAAGAACATAAGAATGGCCATAGGTCAGACCAAAGAATGGCCATAGGTCAGACCAAAGGTCCATCCAGCCCAGTACCTGGTCTGCCGACAGTGGACAATGCCAGGTGTCCCAGAGAGAGTGAATCGAACAGGTAATGATCAAGCAATCTCTCTCCTGCCAACCATCTCCACTCTCTGACAAACAGAGGCTAGGGACACCATTCCTTGCCCTTACTGGCTAACAGCCATTTATGGACTTAACCTCCATGCATTTATCTAGTTCTCTTTTAAACCTTGTTATAGTCTTAGCCTTCACAACCTCCTCCGGCAAGGAGTTCCACAGATTGACTATGCGCTGTGTGAAGAAGAACTTCCTTTTATTTGTTTTAAACCTGCTGCCCATTAGTTTCATTTGGTGGTCCCTATTTCTTATATTATGGGAACAAGTAAATAACTTTTCCTTATTCACTTTCTCCACACCACTCATGATTTTATATACCTCTATCATATCCCCCCTTAGTCTCCTCTTTTCCAAGCTGAAAAGTCCCAGTCTCTTTAATCTTTCCTCATATGGGACCTGTTCCAAGCCCCTAATCATTTTAGTTGCCCTTCTCTGAAGCTTTTCCAATGCCAGTATATATTTTTTGAGATGAGGAGACCACATCTGTACACAGTATTCAAGATGTGGGCACACCATGGATTTATTTAAGGGCAATAAGATATTCTCTGTCTTATTTTCTATCCTTTTTTAATGATTCCTAACATCCTGTTTGCTTTTTTGCCTGCCACTGCACTCTGCGTGGACGTCTTCAGAGAACTATCCATGATGACTCCAAGATCTCTTGCCTGATTAGTTGTAGCTAAACTAGCCCCCATCATATTATATGGATAGTTGGGGTGATTTTTTCCAGTGTGCATTACTTTACATTTATCCAAATTCAATTTAATTTGCCATTTTGTTGCCCAGTCACTTAGTTTGGTGAGATCTTTTTGAAGTTCTTCACAGTCTGCTTTGGTCTTAACTACCTTGAGCAGTTTAGTATAATCTACTAACTTTGCCACCTCACTGTTTACCCCTTTCTCCAGATCATTTATGAATAAGTTGAATAGGATTGGTCCTAGGACTGGCCCTTGGGAACACCACTAGTTACCCCTCTCCATTCTGAAAATTTACCATTTATTTCTACCCTTTGTTTCCTGTCTTTTTAACCAGTTCTCTGTCCATGAAAGGATCTTCCCTCTTATCCCATGACAACTTAATTTACATAAGAGCCTTTGTTGAGGGACCTTGTCAAGGCTTTCTGGAAATCTAAGTACACTATATCTCCTGGATCCCCCTTGTCCACATGTTTGTTGATCCCTACTAATAGATTAGTAAGACATGATTTCCCTTTACAGAAACCATGTTGACTTTTGCCCAACAAATTATGTTCTTCTATGTGTCTGACAATTTTATTCTTTACTATTGCTTCAACTAATTTGCCCGGTACTGACGTTAGACTTACCGGTCTGTAATTGCCGGGATCACCTCTAGAGCCCTTTTTAAATATTGGCATTACATTAGCTATCTTCCAGTCATTAGGTACAGAAGCTGATTTAAAGGATAAGTTACCTTTCTTACAATTCCTGTTCTCGCTTTTCTGATTATCGGTTTGAACTTTACTGCCCTCCTGTCAGTTGACAAACCCCCAGACCTGCCATTCACATCCCTTTAGAATTTTGAAAGTCCTCTTCCTGTTTGCTTGGAGATTATAATTATTATTTTAATTATAAAAATATAGAATTGGAAGGGACCTTGAGAGGTCATCAAGTCCAATCCCCTGCCCTCATAGCAGGACCAAGTACCATCCCTGACAGATTTGCCCCAGATCCCTAAATGGCCCCCTCAAAGATTGAGCTCACAAACCTGGGTTTAACAAGCCAATGCTCAAACCACTGAGTGTGAGTGGTGCACTAAGCATATCTTTCCAGGTGACCATGTCTGCGCCATGCAGTAGGAGATCCACTACTTGGCGCCATGCCAATGTGCTGGACCTCATCAGTCTTTGTGGCAAGAAGGCTGTCCAGTTCCAGCTATGCACCAGCCATAGGAATTATGCTGCGAGTGGGACCGTTTCAGAAAGTAAGTGTGTCTGTGTGGTGCTTGTACCAACACAGGGCTAGTCAGGAGTGAAACATGGTGTTGATGGACTCTAACGTCACAGTAATCGGCCTCGCAGATCTCATGGAAAGTGTCATGCAGAAGCTTCCTTAGGTTCCTTGGCAGAACTGCTGTGTTCGTTGTCTCCTTAAGGGTAACATTTCCATGCCACTGTGCTGTAACAGGAGAGGGGAGAAAGGAGGAGAGAACCATTGCTGTACACAGGAAAGCTGCATAAGGGCCAAGCAGGAAGCCAGAAGGCCCTCCCTTGCTTCCCCTTCATACCCTCAGCAGTGAAGTATCTTCCAGGATTACCACAGCTTGTGGAAAATAAGCGGACATTACTGATGTTGGCCCTCCCCAAAATGCACGTGCATAGACGACAGTAATCCTCTGCCCCAGTGGTTAACTCACCATTGTGTGGGTCTTATGTGCTCTGACAATGGGACAGTCAGTCAGTGATAGGTATGTGAACTGTGCTTATATTAAAACTCTGCTTGCGCTCTGTTTGTGCTCTCTCTAGTGTTAACAATGGTCCCTCTGTAAAATGTTGCATTTTGGCATTTGGGATCCCAGCCTTCCTTGTTATCAGCAGCTGAACGGCTGCACAGGGCAAGGAAGCAGCCTTGGAAAAGTAAAGATGCTTAAGCATGAGGTTTTTCTTCAGGCTGCTGCAGAAAAGAGAGTATTGGAGTTTAGGGACAATGAGAGGAGGAGCAAAAGGAGAACACTAGGAGCTGGTCTGTAGCTTTGTTCCAGTTCTCAAACATTATGGCATGCCAAGGTGAGACATTCCAGGGACTGGTAGCACAGCAGGCAGAGCAGCTCCATAATTACCCTTTGCAGCCAGTGTCCCAAAACTGTTTTCCATGTGACACATTTTGGCCACCATCCTGTCCCCACCTGCTGCCTTACTAACCTGCCCCTTCACCATCCAGCACGACAAACTAAGGATGTTAAGGACTAGTCGACTGTCCAATAAGCAGAAGCTTATCGGATAGTCCAGTTGGTTGATAGAGGCAGCAAAGGGCGGGAGGAGGAGAGGGGGAAGAGTGGGTATTTCAAAGTGGCAGCACCGCACGGATTGCGTACCTGGGCTCTGTGTGGTGCTGCCCTTTAGAAATGCCACTGGGGCATTTCAAAGCGGCAGTGCCATGTGGAGCCTGGGGTCAGCTGGGGACTCCTCAGCTGATCCCAGGCTCTGCGTGGCATTTCAAAGTAGCAGCACCACATGGAGCTGAGGTCAGTGGTGGACTCTGAGTTCCCCACTGGCCCCAACTCCATCAGGGTGCTTCCACTTTGAAATGCACAAGAGCCTCTGCTGGGGACCCTTGTACATTTCAAAGCTGTCACGCCGCGTGCAGTACAGATTCAGCAGGACTTCCCACTGCCCCAGGCTGCATTCCTCCTTTGATACGTACAGGGGCTCTTGTACATTTCAAAGGAGGAAGGTGGAAGTGCCTATCAACTAGTAAATTACTTGCTATTTAACATCCTTACTACAGACTCCTAGAGGCAATATGATCCAGGACATACACAAATCTGTAAGTGTGTCAGGGTCTCCCCCTCCCCTGTCCTTCCTACTTGCAAACTGCAGACATGTCCTGGTGCATGTGTGTTCAATGTTTGTTGTTTTTAATGAATGAAATTCTTGAGTTTGAAAGCAATCTCTATTTCATGACATGAAAACAAATAAGCCCACCCCAAGAAAGCAACATTTCAGCCACTGCCACTGCCATGCACGGCAACAAATATTATTGGCATTCAGCATCAAATTGCTGCCTCAAGGCACCCCTGATTCTCAGGGAGTTAAGGCTCAATGGTCCAGTCTTGAGTGAAGCTTTCATCCTTCCCTTCACAAACATTATTGAGGGTACACCACAACCTATGAGCATAGGGATGTTGTCATTGGCCAGCTCCAGCTTCCCAAATAAACAATTGCCAGTGGGCTTTTAAACAGTCAAAAGCAAACTCCATAGTCATCCTGCGCCTGCTCGGCCTGTTGTTGATGCGCGCATCATGCACCTTTCTGAACAAGCCTGTGTGAATGTCCATGAAACACCCACCGTGATCCACACACACCTGGTGAACCATGCAGAAATACCCTTTCTGATTAATGTGCTCAGTGGCGAGGTGGTCTGGTGCCAGAATTGGAATATACAGGATGAGATTGATCGACCTGCACAGTTCTATCAACATGAATCCAACATGCAACTTTTCATACTTCAAACTGATTGAAAGCTAGCTGTTTCAGGCCGCTACCAAAAATCCTGAAGCCACTGCTTATCATCCCAGACTTGCATGATAATGATCCACCACTTGGTGCTTGTTTCTCAAGTCCCAAAGCAGTATTTCACTGTGGTCAGCACTTCTGAATGCCATGTGAAATCTCGTGTCATAGGTATGCTGTGTGGCAAGCTTAGTGTCTGAATCGTCATTGTCACTTTGCAGCTTAAAGAACAACTCAACTGCCATTCATGGTGTGTTAGTGAGACCTATCTGCATTGTTTGGAATCCATGCTGGGGTGCAAAGCAACGCATCATGGGGCATTGTGACAGGACCAAGGATGCCTCGTGACTCCTGTCTGCATTCCCACAGGCCTCAGCAGCAAAACAGGAAGAGGTGCTCTGGGAAAGAGCTGCCCAGAATGCACTGCTCTGAATGCTGCTGCAAGAAGTGCAAGTGTGGTCACTCTACTGTGGTGGCAGCTGACAGTGTGGACACATAAAAGTTTCACTGCTGCACTCTATGAACAGTGCTGTAACTGATAGCGCTTTGCACCTGCCAGTGTAGACAAGGCCTTATAATCTCTTAGTTGCATTCCAGATTCAGCAGTAAGGAAGGAATTCCAAGGATGTCTCAAACACCTTATCTTCACACTGGACAAGGTGGTGTTTTGTGGGCTGAAGCCTGTTTGCGTGCTCTTACTGGAAGGACGCTGCTTTTGGAACTAACGTTGTACCACAAAATGCAGAAAAGGAAGTTCCCAGCAATTCATACTATTGTACATCTAAGCAAATTGGTCCATTTTCAGTATTTGAAAAAAAGGAAACAAGTAACCAAGTACAGGAATAGCAACTGTGACCAGAAGAACTAAAACATCAGCAAAAGATCAGCACAGTTTGCAGCTGTAGAGAGAAGGATTACACATGCTTCTCAAAAAATTGAGAAGCTAGCTGAGTTGGTTGAAAATATTCTGATAGAACACTTCTATCAGAAACTGCTGATGCAACAAAATCCAAACTTTTTGGGAGACTATTTATTTTGTTGAAGTTTAACAAAAGATTGCCAAAATGCTCTGGTTCAACAAGGTTGAAGTACTCATTTTCATCATTATGTTAATATGTAAAATAATGTAAAAGTCTTAAAGTAGTCTTTTGAGACGGTCTTTTGATCCTTTCAGAAAGATTTAAAATTAATTTTTCATTTTCAAGAGATTGTACAAAAGGAGTTGGAATTGCCAACTTTTTGCTCCAATGTGGGACATGAAATTTCTTAATGTTGCAATTTCTACAGAGCTTAGAATTTAAGTTTCAAACAGTTGTAGAAATCAGCAGTCAGGAGAGAGCCTATTTTATTGATTCACAATCTGCAGCCATAAAACCTGGAGCAATGATCACCTTGGATCATTGGCTCCCTTAAGTATTTGACTAAAAGAAACCCTGGGTTCTGCAAGAATTAGGTAGCATCAGGGAGCTCTGGATTCTTTAAAGTATTACACCTATATTGAGATACCTAACATAGTGTATATTCTACTAGAGCCTCTTTCACTGACTCTGTAAGAGAACTTTACCTGTCTGGTGTTAGACTTGGCCATTTCCTCAGATGCCCCTTCTTGATCTTCCTAATAACTGCACCCACACCTCTTGGTCCATAGTATTAAAACTACTTCACAGGCCACATGTCAACTTAAAGTCAAAACAAGTCTTTCCCTGACTTCAGAGTTTCTTCTGCCTCTACTGGATGTAACAGTTCTTTCCCAAAAATCAAGGTCTTGATGTCAGGCATTTCCTCAGACCTCTTCATCTTAAGGTATCTACTCTTGCCCCTCACTGTAAGTGGCTCCACCAAGGTTTTCCTATCTAGCTTGGCTGGAAAGGTTTTGCTTCAATTGTCTCTGACCCTGCACTCCTATGGGTAGTAGTACTCTCCTGCTAAACTGAGCAGCTATCCTCTTCTCTGCTTCTAAACCCACTACCTGGGAAGGTACCTGACAAGGCACAGGTAGACTGAGTCCAATCCCTTAAAGGACCAGCCCACTCCATAACATCCTCCACAAACACTTGCTATACCTGTGTGCACCCAGATGGCGGAACTGACTTTGAGGGAAGAGCGCTACCTCTGAGAGATTATCATTGTGAATTGCAGTGTTTCACTTTAAGAAGCTATGTGCCCTGCTTTGTAGCCAAGTGCTTCTCTGTATTCCTTGGGCACTAATATGTTGCTTGATGGGGGAGGAAGAAATGGTAACAGCCTATAGAACAGTATGAATCTGTTCTCATCAATGATTGAGACTGGCTGGTACCTATGGGAAACGATGCCATTGTCCTCCTCAAATACTGCCTACATAAGGCAAAAAGTTTTAATACAGAGATTCTGCAATGACCTGAGTCCAGTAACAGCAGTCTGATTAGCCTCATAACATCCGAAAAGCGAGGATTTTGGACATCCCTTAACACAGTGAGTGAGCCCTTGCTGGCCAAGGGCCTGGGAACCATACAGAAGTACTCCCTGCTGACGCTGTTTGCAAAAACAGCTGCTTTATGCTATCCTGCATCTGGATAAAAATAAGTAGAAATCTATGCTGGGAAATAGCTAAGCAGGAAAAAATTGTGTATATGGGTGTGAGAACTATCTCGTTCCCCAAACTAAACATGTCATAAATTGTTAGCTATCTCAAAAATATAATAAAACTCTTAAATCCAAAATCCATGTATTACAATGCACTTAATCTTTATGGCTCCAGTTCTACAAATTTCTTAAGCACGTGCACAGTTACATAAACATGTTTGAAACAAAAGGATTAGAAGTGTTTAAAGTTAAGCACTGGGATTCAGAGTCTTTGCTGAATTAGGTTTTATGGTGGATATTTTGGTACTTGATACTCACACTCATTCTAATAGTTTGTCTTTTTTTGTGAGCTACACATGATCCATAATTAAATTTGTACAACTCCCTTCAAATCCTCTAAAGAGTTTAAGTTTGAAAAGCATAGTTACAATTTGTGAGAACTGTCATGCCTCCAATATTGTAACATTCTTATTTTTCTAATCCAGTATTTTATCTGTATAATTTTTTTTAGTAACACTATATTATGTTCACTAGTTTGGTGAAATATCTCTGTGCTGTCTATATCATCTTAAGTAACATGATCAGAAAAATGTTCTGTGTGTGTGTGTGGCTCTTGCTGCCAGTTGAAAAGCTGGTTAAAATTTTGGAATATTACAAGATGATCCAGCTAAGATGCACTAATGAGCAAAGTGCAAAAGAAAAGTTCTGAGTTGCATTAGTAAATGTTATTTCACACCTTAGTAGTTTTGGGGGGATTCAGATAGTTGCAAATACAAAAAAGCTTTGTCCCTGGGTACAATGTACATGTGTGATCAGACCTAATCTATTTATACTGTACTCATCATCATGTATCTGCATGTCTGTACATACATTTATTTTAGCACAGAAGAGGATATTTGCATATTTGTCTTAAATTATTTTCACAGGCTGAAATGACTTGTGCTTGAGGGCAATGCTACCCACTAGCCTTTTTCAAGGAAAAATAATCAGTGTTACGGACACTTTCAGAGGAGTGAATACTGTGCAATATAATGCATAGTAAATATATAGACTTCTATTATGTGTACAGTGGTTGCTATTAAAATCCTAATTATTTCCGGTAATTAAAAGAACAGCGTGAATGCCACAGTAGTGTCATCTACTTCCAAAGGCAAAGTGAAGATTTTAATGAAGTCTACTGCATATAGTTATAAAATATACATGCCTCATTTCAAATGATTAATATATTTAATAAACTAAATGGGCAATAATAGAAAATATAATCTGTTTTTTTATATTTATCCAGAAAGATTGGATAAACATATTTATAAAAAACAAAACAAAACAAAAAACTAGAAAGACAAGCATGTTATAGACTTAGATAAGGATGAGCAAATCAAATGTTGATAAATATTGACTAGGTGCGTGTTTTATGTTAAAAAACCTAGGTAAACATTTCCATGTCTATACCTATCAAGATGAACTTAGTCTTCTCTAAGAAATCATAATGAAAACAAAATGTTAATTGGAGAATTCCACTCAATTTTAATTAGAGCCATTACCTTACTGAACTAGCTAATAACTTTTTAAATATAACTCACTCAAATATATTTTCCCCTCATGTCTTGTAGCTACTAGAAATGAGCTCATCATTTACCTATAGAGTTTTATGCCTTATGAATATAACTATAAACGGCAGCTTTTCTTGTGTTGTTGCTCTGAAGAGCAATGAAGAAATACTATCCAAAGCAATAGAGCCCTGCATGGATAGAAATGTCTACCCGCAGGTGCAGATATTCACAGATACACATTGGGACCCACGGGGCTCTATTCCCAATAGCCACTGCAGCCAATGGAGAGGAGTGTGGTCCCGTCACCTCAGGGAGCCAACAACCTGCACCAGCAGTTCCTTGTGGAAAGTGTGGCTGCACCACCGTCAGCCCTGCCCCCAGTGGATAGGGGCGGGTTTCAGAGATGTGCAGCCGTGCTGCTGGGAAGAGTTGCCAGTGCAGGTTGCTGGCTCCCAGGTGTGATAGGAGTACATTCCTGTGTGTTGGCTGCAGTGGTTCTTGGGAGAAGAGCCCTGTAGCTCTGCAGATCCCGATGTCTATCTGTGGATATCTGTACCCATGGATAGACATTTCTATCTGCTCAGGGCTCTGCAAATCAGCAATTAAACCTACCTCTTAAATGAACTGTGCTGATGGCTATAGGAAATGACACCAATTGTTCAATTAAATTTTTTTAAATCTTCACTTTAAAAATATTTTTTCTAAAGAAAAAGTACAGCCACCCAGGGTATGTCTACACTACCCCGCTAGTTCGAACTAGCGGGGTAATGTATGCATACCGCACTTGCTAATGAAGCCCGGGATTTGAATTTCCCGGGCTTCATTAGCATAAGCGGGGCGCCGCCATTTTTAAATCCCCGCTGCTTCGAACCCCGTGTAGCGCGGCTACACGGGGCTCGAACTAGGTAGTTCGGACTAGGGTCCTATTCCGAACTACCGTTACTCCTCGTGAAACGAGGTGTACCGGTAGTTCGGAATAGGCACCCTAGTCCGAACTACCTAGTTCGAGCCCCGTGTAGCCGCGCTACACGGGGTTCGAAGCAGCGGGGATTTAAAAATGGCGGCTCCCCGCTTATGCTAATGAAGCCCGGGAAATTCAAATCCCGGGCTTCATTAGCAAGTGCGGTATGCATACATTACCCTCCTAGTTCGAACTAGGAGGGTAGTGTAGACATACCCCCACAGACTTGGTTAAGCAAAATGCTTTTGCCGACTCCTTATAAATGATTAAAAGAGCCCATAGTGGTATAGTCATGGCATATAGAGCTAAATAAAACAAATAAGACTTTACTTAAAGAACACAGAACCACAGGGAAAGGACCTTGATAGATCATCTAGGCCTGTCCTGTCCCCTGTGCTCATGGTAGGACTAAATATTATTTGCCATCTCTAACAGGTGTTTGTCTAACCCACCCTTAAAAATCTCCAATGATGGCAGTTCCACAGCCTTCCTAGGTAATTTAGTGCAATGGTTAACCACCGGACAGGAAGTTTTTTCTAATGTCAAACCCACACTGCCTTTGTTGCAATTTAAGCCTGTTGCTTCTTGTCCAATTCTCAGAGGTTAAGGAGAGAACGTTTTCTCTCCCTCCTCCTTGTAACAACCTTTTATGTACTTAAAAACTGTGATCATGTCCCCTTTCAGTCTTTTCTCCTTCATACTAAACTAACCCATTTTTTCAAACTTCCTTCTAGACCTTTAATCATTTTTGTTGCTCTTCTCTGTACAATTTGTCCACATTTTCCTGAAATGTGACACTCAGAATTGGACACAGCAGTTGAGATTTAATGAGCATGGAGCAGAGGGAAAAATTACTACTTGTGCTTTGCTTACAACACTCCTGCAAATGCATCTCAGAATGGTGCTTGCATTTTTAACAACAGTGTTACACTATTCACTCATATTTAGCATGTGATCCACTTGTGATTCAGCTTGAGGCATCTCAGCTCAGATTAACAAGGGCTGTTGCACATCCACAACCCTTTTGTCAGAGTGACAAACTAATGAGCTTGCACAGTCCAAGGGAATCTGTGAAGCAAGGCTGCGGTGATTGGCTGGAGCCTTTCTTAGTGTGATTCAAGAATGGCTCAGGGAGCATTCATGAAATTTACCTGAGGGTAGGGCTTCACATGCTAATGTTTGACAAGAGGGTTTGCTGCTTTTCACTGGCATAGCATTGTGTAAGACAGCCCAGGCTGGAGTATTCAGGGAACACATCTGTCTCTCAGCTCCAGGTTGTACTCTGGAGATCCTGTCACACACATTTCCCCTTTACCCATAGAGGAAGCTGAGAATTACTATACTCAGCAAGTCTCCTAGTCCTGTGGTACATGAACTTTTTTTCTCAGATAATGTAACTCAGGTAATGCTAGTTGCTGGCTAAAGACTTTTAAAATCTACCCTCTGTACTTTTCTATTTAGCTTTGTTTCTGTATTTGAATATGTACATTATGGTGATCAGACCTGTTTCTGAATAAGGGGCTTTTATGTAACCGTGTTGGTATGTTAAGATTTTACTTTAGCAGTAGGTCAGTGCTAACATAAATCACCCCAGAGCACTCGCAAGAAAGACCCTGTTATTTATAGCCATGGGTTGTATACTTTTGAAATGATTCTTGTCACTCCAAGGGGGCAAAGGATGTGGATTATGGCCTATTCCCCACATAGATGGGACTTGAGCACTCTTCCAAAGGGACAAAAATGTTTTTTAAATGTCAAGATAATAACTGATCAAACTTCCCAAAAACTTGAGAAAAATATTTAAAGGCTCCCTCTATGCAACTCCCATAGAGTGTCTACATTGCATTCCTCTTTTGAGAGAGGAATGCAAATGCAGACGAACGAAATTGCAAATGAAGTGCGGATTTGAATTTCCTGCGCTTCATTTGCATAATCGCGTCTGGGCGCTATTTTGAAATACCCTATTTTGAAAAAAGAAACGCTGTGTAGATGTGGTTATTTCTAAAAGAAACCCTTCTTTTGAAATAACCCTTACTCCTTATAAAAATAGGTTTAAGGGTTATTTCGAAAAAGTTTTTCTTTCGAAATAACCACGTCTACACAGTGTTTATTTTTTCGAAATAGGGTATTTCAAAATAGCGCCTGGACGCGATTATTCAAATGAAACGCAGGATATTTAAATCCCTGCTTCATTTGCAGTTTTGGGGGTCTGAATTTGCATTCCTCTTGAGAGAGAGGAATGAAGTGTAGATATACCATACAGTAATAAGTGGACACCTCTCTCTAATGTCTTTAGTGGAAGTTTTGTGTCTATTGAATTTAACATGCAAATCCAGAAACTGCAGGTTGTGACCTACACAAAATACACGTTTCCTACATGTAGAAGCTATAGTAATGAGGATTTTGCACAGATCTTGCAAGAGGCCTAAAATGAATTAAATGTTTAACATTGTTATTCTTCTAAGCACTGGTTTTGCAAGCACATAGATAATTATTTTATTATACTGATCTCTAGCAGGTGCCTGTTTTGTGTGTGTGTCTTTCTGGCTTCATGCTTAGTCAGAGCAGATTGTGTCATTTAGGAGAAAACAGGATGGCTCCATTTTACTATGGGAAAATCCCTATCGCTTAGCAATTTAGCATTTATCCATCTTAGTGTTTTTTGCAAAATTTGCATTGCAAACTTTGTGGATTTTTCATGTCAGCTATGCTAAAGTTCAAGATAAACAGAAAGATTTGGTCAGCATGAGTGAAGCATGCTCAGTCAACTGAGGTCCATTATTCAAATATTAGTCTATGAGTTGGTCCCTTCAGGGAATTTATTATCTTTATTGTGCTGATATAATTACCTACTATAGTTATGTTGGTCAGACTTGCCATGTGGACATCTTATTCAGAATAAAGTGCTCTTTTTGGGTGAATCTTATATTGCTTTATAGTTTATTACTTTATGGTGGCTTCAAAATCTGCCTAGACACTCTGTGGCTGCTCCCACAACAAATATTTTCTCTGAGCACAGGTCCTTTCTGGGAAACCTCCAGGTATTCCCTTAATTCCTTTTTGAGAAGCCTCCAACTCTTGTTTCAGGTCTTATTTTGGCTACCTTATTTTGGCTATACCAGCTCATAAAATATCTCCTTGGAAACTCTATCCTGCCATTTACACCTGTAGAGCTCTGTGATGTGGTGTATAAACTCCATACTGGAAACCAAGTACTAATGGGGATCTGAGATCAATTAGGCCACCGAGTTATATTTGGAGGGATTGTAGGTGTAATTTTTGTGATTAAAAACAGCTGACAAGAGTCTGAACATTCATAAAGGAAATGGGAAGGAAGGCAGGGAGAAGACCCAACAAAGTCTAGGAGTTTTTTCTCTTGAGCTAAAGGCAGAGTGAAATGTGGTCTTAAAGAACGTTTGGGACTGAGATTTGAGGGGAAGCTCTGGCAGATGCTACAGAGAACAGGAAGCTCCTGTAGGAACTGTGGGAAGCAGGTTAGGTTCCTATGGGAGAGGTCACCATGGGCCTCACTGGGTCATAGCTGAGGTTGCCAAGTTCAAGACAAACTGCTGAGAAATAGGGCCAACTCACCCCAAACTGGGGGTTATTCTATGATTAGAATACACCAAGCCAGTAACAAAAATAAATTTCTGTCTCACCACACTGGTTAATAGAAAGCCAAAGATACAGTTTCCTTAGGCATTCCTGCACGTGTCTCTCTACTCAGACACTAGCCTCTATGAAGAGTGGTTACTGAAAAACAAATTTAATCAAATACAGGGTTCTTCTAATCCCAAGAGATCAGCCACATTGGCAAGTCAATATATAATCCGGATCTTATCCAATGATCATGCTGATCCCAAGTTGCTAGTAACTAAAAGTAAAGGTTTAATAATGAAAAGAAGAGAGTAAATAATGGTTAATGGATGGTTTACATACAAATAATTGCAAAGTCCTTATATCAGCTTTGTGGTAGTGATGGACTAGACTGCTGGCTTGTAAAGACACTTCGGTAACTTCCAAAAGATTGGAAGATCTGCAGCCCATAGTTCAAAATGCTCCTTATAGTTGTAAATCCACAGTCCAGAGAATCAGGGCAAGAAAGAGCAAAAGGAAGGGATCTCAGGGTCTCTCATATTTTCTGCTATGTGGCTCAAAATTTGCTGTCACGAAGTCAGAGGCAGGAGCATGGAAAGTTACTGGCCCAAGATGGAGTCCAGTGTCAGATGATCATATCATAGATCCTTACCTGCTTTGATGATGAATATGGGCAGCTAATTCCCATGTTTTTGTTGAGACATCCATGGGAAGAGCTGTCATACAAACCTTGGGCTGGAAGAGACCTCTGGAGGTCACCGAGTCCAGCCCCATGCCCAAAGAAGGATCAATCCCAACAAAAACATCCCAGCGAGGGCTTTGTCAAGCTGGAACTTAAAAACCTCTAGGGATGGAGATTCCACCACCTCCCTAGGTAACCCATTCCAGTACTTCACTACCCTCCTATGAAATAGTTTTTCCTAATATACAACCTAGATCTTCCCCACTGTAACGTGAGACCATTGCTCCTTGTTCTGCCATCCGTCACTACTGAGAACAGCCTCTCTCCATCCTTTTTGGAATCTCTCTTCAGGCAGTTGAAGACTGCTATCAAATACCCCCTCACTCTTCTCTTCTGCAGATTAAATAAGCCCAAATCATAAGAATATAAGAATGGCCATACTGGGTCAGACCAAAAGTCCATCTAGCCCAGTATCCTGTCTGCTGACAGTACCAAGTGCCCCAGAGGGGGTGGACCAAAGACAATGATCAAACAATTTGTCTCCTGCCATCCTTCTCCAGCCTTTGACAAACAGAGGCACCATTCCTTACTCCCTGGCTAATAGCCTTTTATGGAACTAACTTCCATGAATTTATCTAGCTCTTTTAAAAACTCTGTTATAGTCCTAGCCTTCACAGCCTCCTCTGGCAAGGAGTTCCACAGGTTGACAGTGCGCTGTGTAAAGAAGAACTTTCTTTTATTAGTTTTAAACCTGCTATCCATTAATTTCATTTGGTGTCCTCTAGTTCTTATATTATGGGAACAAGTAAATAACTTTTCTTTATTCATCCTCTCCTTCCTCAGCCTCTCCTTGTAGGTCATGTGCTCCAGCCCCCTAATCATTTTGGTTGCCCTCTGGTGGACCCTCTCCAATGTGTCCACATCCTTTCTATAGTGGGGGACCCAGAACTGGACACAATACTCCAGATGTGGCCTCATCAGTGCCAAATAAAGGGAATAATCACTTCTCTAGATCTGCTGGAAATACTCCTCCTAATGCTCCCTAATATGCTATTAGCCTTCTTGGCTACAAGTGCACACTGCTGACTCATATGCAGCTTCTCATCCACTGTAATCTCCAGGTCCTTTTCTGCTGAACTGCTGCCTAGCCTGTCAGGGTACGTCTACACTACAGCGCTAATTCGAACTAACTTAGTTCGAATTAGTTAATTCGAACTAAGCTAATTCGAACTAACGCGTCTAGAACTAAAAACTAGTTCAAATTAGTGTTTTGCTAATTCGAACTAGCATGTCCACATTAAGTGGACCCTGAACCGGGCTTCAGGATGGCCGGAAGCAGTGCCGGCAGGGCATCAGAGGAGGACTTAGAGCGTGGAGATGCTGTCTCAGGCTAGCCGAGGGCTGCGCTTAAAGGGTCCTGACCCCCACTCCGGACAGACAGTTCTCAGGGGTGCCCCGCTTGGAGTGCCCGGAGTGCCCACACTGGGCACATCACACCACTCGGCCATCAGCCCGGCTGCACTTGCCGCAGGCTGCCATCTGGGGAGAGGGAGCAATTGGGGGGGGGGCTGCAGGAGAGCTTCCACCCCCAGAAGCCCGCAGAGCCAGCCCAGTCCTCCCCATCGGGGGCTCGTGCCCCATTCCTCCCTCACCTCCTTCCACTTACCCTTCCCTAGCCCCTTTTCTTGATGTACAAAATAAAGGACAATTGTGTTCAAAAATGGAATCTGTCTTTATTGAACAAAACTGGGGGAGACTGGGAAAAGGAGGTGGGAGAGGGGAAGAGAGAGGGTGGGAGAGGGGAGGGCAACTACAATGATCAGGGGTTGGGAACAGGTCCCATATGAAGAGAGGCTAAAGAGACTGGGACTTTTCAGCTTAAAAAAGAGGAGACGGAGTGGGGACAGGATAGAGGTCTCTAAAAGCAGGAGTTGGGTGGAGAGGGTGCATACAGAAAAGTTCTTCATTAGTTCCCATAAAGAAGGACTAGAGGACACCAAAGGAAAGGAATGGGTAGCAGGCTTCAAACTAGTAACAGAAAGTTGTTGTTCACAAAGCAAAGAGTCAACCTGTGGAACTCCTTGCTGCAGGAGGCTGTGAAGGCTAGAACTAGAACAGAGTTTAAAGGGACGTGAGATCAAGTCATGGAGGTTGGGTCCATGGAGTGGTATTAGCCAGGGGGTAGGAGTGGTGTCCCTGCCCAAGGTTTGTGGAAGGCTGGAGAGGGATGGCATGAGACAAATGGCTTGGTCACTGTCTTTGGTCCATACCCTCCAGGGTCCCTAGGGTTGGCCACTGTCGGCAGACAGGCTACTGGGCTAGATGGACCTTTGGTTTGACCCAGGACGGCCATTGTAAGCTCAGGGCTCAGGGTCGGGGGTCTCAGTGGACCCCCTTGATTTTCATGCACACCTGCTCCTGGGTGGCCAGGCTGGCAGCTCTCCTGCCCTAGCTGGCCACTTTCCTGTGCCTAGTGCAGAGATCATGGATGAGGTCCACGATGTCCTCACTAGCCCAGGCGGGTGCCCACCTCTTGCGGTCCCGGGCAAGCTCCCGGGAGCCGCCAGCCTGGTCCCGGGAAGAGGGGAAGGGCTGGGGGGCATCGGGTGGGTGGCTCGATCCGTGCCAGGTGCAGGGTCTGCTGGCTGGGTGCTGGCAGGCTTGCACCTGGCACGGGCACCGTAGCCAGCCTGTGCCCCTTTAAGAGGTCCGGGGCCGGGAGGGGGGCATAGAGTTTCCCTGGTGTTGGCCAGAGTGGCCACCAGGGAAACCTGGGGAGGGCTAGCCTCCCACTAGTTCGAATTAAGGGTCTACACAGCCCTTAATTCGACCTAGTAAGTTTGAACTAGGCTTAATCCTCGTGGAATGAGGATTACCTAGTTCGAACTAAGCGCTCCGTTAGTTCGAATTAAGTTCAAACTAACGGAGCGCTAGTGTAGCGCCTATGAAAGTTAGTTCGAACTAACGTCCGTTAGTTCGAACTAACTTTGTAGTGTAGACATACCCTCAGTCCCCACCCTGTAATAATGCTTGGGATTCTTCCATCCCAAGTGCAGGACTCTGCACTTGTCTTTGCTGAACTTCATCAAATTTATTTTGGCCCAATCCTCCAAATTGTCTAGGTCACACTGGATGCTATCCCTACCCTCCAACATATCTACCTCTCCCCCTAGCTTAGTATCATTTGCAAACATGCTGAGGGTGCAGTCCGTCCCCTCATCCACATCATTAATAAAGATGTTGAACAAAACCAGCCCTAGAACCAATCCTTGGGGCACTCCATTTAAAACCAACTGCCAGCCAGACATGGAGCCATTGATCACTACCCATTGAGCCCAACAATCTAGTCAGCTTTCTAGCCACCTTACAGTCCATTTATCAAATCCATACTTCCTTAACTTGCTGGTAAGAATATTGTGGAAGACCATATCAAAAGCTTTGCTAAAGTCAAGGTATATCGCATCCACTGACTTCCTCATGTCCACAGAGCCAGTTACTTCATCATAGAAGCTAATCAGGCATGGCTTGCCCTCTGTGAATCCATGTTGACTATTCCTGATCACTTTCCTTTCTTCCAAGTGCTTCAAAATGGATTCCTTGAGGATCCCCTCCATGATTCTTTTGGGGATTAAAGACAGTCAAATAATAGTTCATTGACTGTGCCAGGGCTTCTAATTCTTCTTGTTTGTTTCCCAGGTTTCTAGCATTCGTGTACAAACACCTTAGATAACTAGTTGATTGCTCTACCTTCTCCATTCGAATCAGGGGTTCTCCTTTGTTGGTCCTTCCTCCTTATGTTTTTTTCCGGTATCCCATTTCCCCAGTTACCTCAGGGCTTATGTCACTGTCCCCCAATGAACCTAGTTTAAAGTCCTCCTCACTAAGTTTGCAAGCCTGCCTGTGAATATGCTCTTTCCTCTCTTGGTTAGGTGGATCCCATCTCTTCCTAGCAATCCTTGGAACAGAGTCCTATGGTCAAAGAAACCAAAGCCCTCCCTCTGACATCACCTGCACAACCACGCATTTACTTCCATGATTTGATGATCCTTACTTGGACCTTTTCCTTCAACAGGGAGGATAGACAAGAACACCACTTGTGCTTCAGATTCCTCGATCCTTCTTTCCATCACTATATAATCTGCAGTGACCTGCTCAAGGTCACTCTTGGCTATATCATTAGTTCCTACACGGAGAAGTAGGAAAGGGTAGCAATCTGAAGGTTTGATCAGTTTTGAAAGATTCTTGGTCACATCCTGAATTCTAGCTCCTGGTAAGCAGCACACTTCTCGAGATTCCACGTCTGGATGGCAGTTGGATCATCTTCTCTTGGGGGTGGTGGTTGTGGAACCCCCATCCCTAGAACTACACATCCCATGCCTTCCAGTTGATGGGATCTTCTTCTGATTCCTTCTCTGAGAGGTCTCTGCCAAAACGTTCTCCACCGTAGTGCCCATGCAGAGAGCCTGAAAGCAGTTACTTACCTCTGCCGGAATGGAGGATACCTGAGTTGGCTATCTTCTCCTGGAGATTACATGTTGCCAGTTTTCTTCCTTATTCTGTACTGCCCTCACTGGTTCTTCAGACTGTTGTGCCTGGAGGATTAAATGCTGCCTTCTACTGAGGAAGTCTTTGTCTTCCCTGATGGAATGTAGAGTTGATACTTGGGCCTCAAAATCCTCTAATTTTTTCTTCCAAAAATTGCAATTGGTACTGATGAAATCCCTTCTATTTTCCAGGAGGAAGACAAACATGGAGCCTCTTTTCCGGAGGATCTCTTTCAAGTAGGAATAAGAGATCCTCCAGAAAAGAGCTTATTTTCCAGAGGATCACGTCCAGACTGGCGCTTTTCTCCGGCTTATCTGCAATCTGGAAAAAAGCGGCAGCCATGAAAATGCAAATGCCGCGGGGGATATTTAAATCCCCCGTGGATTTGCCTATTCCCAAGTGCTACATTAGCATCCCTATTACGGAATAGGGGCCAATGTAGACACAGCCCTAATGTTTTCAACAGTGTTTTCCCTCAAAGCTCATAAGATGGTAAATTTTTACAGTTCTTGATATTAGCAACAAATTTATCACATGGTTTAGCATCAATATTAACCTAAAACATATCACATATAGATGTTTGAGTATTCAAAGTAGGAATAAGAGATCCTCCGGAAAAGGGCTTTTTTCCGGAGGATCGGGGCCAGTGTAGACGCTCTTTTCCGGCTTTTCTAAAAGCCGGAAAAAAGCGGCGGACATTTTTATTTAAATGCCGCGGGGATATTTAAATCCCCCGCGGATTTCCTTATTACGACCTGTGAAATTAGCATGCCCCTTTCGGAAAAGGGGCCAGTGTAGACGTACTTCTGTTCAGGTAGTCTGTCTCTGAGGTCAACTTGCTTAATATCCTTTTTGAATCTTTGTACATGTTTAGCTTCTAGCTTCTCCTTTACCTCAGTGTTTCCCTTATCATGGGCTCTTGGTTTAATAGTCATATTCTATCATGGAGGATCACAGAAGTGCCTGAGATGGGGTCTCTAACAAGCAGGGAGGGGTCAAACCCCATGGTAAGGGGAGATCTTGGAGAAGGAAAACAGGGGTAGAGTTCTCAGGTAGAGGACTTGGGGAGTGGAACAGTGCAAAGAACTTGCTCACAGCTTCCCTGACATGATGGTTGCTGTTGGCAGGAAGAAGTCCAACAAGGCAGCAGCAAGGAGTCTGGGGGGGCAGGGTTGGGAGGGCAGACCATAATTGTTCATTATAGGGACTGGGACTGGAACCTGGTATAGATGGGTAGGGCCTGGAGCCCCCTTCTGGCCATTAGGGAATGGCTGTGAAATGCGAGGGTATGTCTACACAGCAAAGTTATTTCAAAATAATAATAAATTAATTCAAAATAGTGGAGTGCTTATTTTGAATTTCATAAACCTCATTCCATAAGGAATAACACCAAAATCAAATTAGCTATTTCAAAATAAGTGCTGTGTAGACACTTATATCGAAATAGGGGACATCCAACCTTCCCAGGGTGCCCTGGTGGCCACTTCAGCCTCAACCAAGAACACTCCTCTTCCTCCTCCCCTCCCCGGAGCCCTTAAAGGGGTTGACTCTGGCCAGCAGTCACTGACCCAGTGGCACCAAAACATGAACCAACAAGCCACTGACAGCCAGCCGTCCACCGCTCCCCAGCAGCAGTCTGCCAGCTCCCAGGAGCCTGCCAGGGCCCGGAGAAGTCAGGTGCCTTCCCTGTCCAGGGTGGAGATCATAGACCTTATTCAGGTTTGGGTGGGATGCCCCCAACGTCCATGATCTCTGCACTAGATGGAGGAACGCAGCCTTCTATGGCAGGATAACTGCCAACCTGGCCACCAAAGGCCAAATGCAAACCCAGGAGCAGGTTTGCATGAAAATCAAGTTGGTCCGGTGACACCCCCCCAACCCTGAACCCTGAGCTTCCCCTCCCCCTTATTCCCCTTGTTTCCCCCTTCCAGCTCCCTCCTCCCAGGTTGCCCCCTCCCCTCTCCCACCCTCTCTCTTCTCCTCTCCTGCCTCCTTTCTCCAGTCTCACCAGAGTTTTACTCCCCCCCCCCCTCAGTTTGGTTAAATAAAGAGAGTTTGTGTTCATGAAAATACATGTATTTTATTTTACATCAGGAAGAGGGGTTAGAGAGGGGTAAGTGGAAGGATGTGAGGGAGGAATGAGGCACAAGCCCCCAGTGGGGCAGACCAGGAAGGCTCTTAGTGCTCCTCAGGGTGGAAGCACTCCCACAGGGCCTCCTTGATACTGACAGCCCCCCAAAGGACCTCCAGGATCGCAGCCTGCAGAAAGTGCAGCCAGGCTCACAGCAACACATTCATGAGAAGCACCAGAGTTCCCAGGGGCAGCTCTGGCGCCATATTGCAGAGTGCTGTGGTGTCCCAAGTGAGGGCAACCAGAGCACGCAGAGACAAAATGCTTTGCTGTCCCTCATCGAGGTAGGCAAACAAGCAGGGAAACCTGAGAACTGTCTGTCCAGGGCGGGTCCCTTTAAGCACAGGCCTCAGATAGCCTTAGGCAGCAGCCACACAAAGTAACTCCTGACCTGATGCCTTGCTGGACCTGGTTCCGGCCGGCCTTAAATGCGATTCAGTGTCCACTTAGGGTGTGTCTAAACTACATGCCTCCGTCGACGGAGGCATGTAGATTAGCCAGATCGGCAGAGGGAAATGAAGCCGCGATTAAAATAATCGCGGCTTCATTTAAATTTAAATGGCTGCCCCGCTCTGCCAATCAGCTGTTTGTCGGCAGATCGGGGCAGTCTGGACGCGACGCGCTGACAAAGAAGCCTTTCTTGATCGGCACAGGTATGCCTCATGAAACCAGGTTTACCTGTGCCGATCAAGAAAGGCTTCTTTGTCGGCGCGTCGCGTCCAGACTGCCCCGATCTGCCAACAAACAGCTGATCGGCAGAGCGGGGCAGCCATTTAAATTTAAATGAAGCCGCGATTATTTTAATCGCGGCTTCATTTCCCTCTGCCGATCTGGCTAATCTACGTGCCTCCGTCGACGGAGGCAGGTAGTTTAGATGTACCCTCAGTGTGGATGCGCTATTTTGAAATAGCCAAAAGCAATTTTGAAATGCATTTTGTGTGTAGACACGTTATTTCGAAATAAGCTATTTTGAAATAACTGTTTCCAAATTAAGCTATTTCAAAATAATGCTGTAGTGTAGATATACCCTGAGAGAGGGGGTATGGAGATTCTGGAGCTCAGAATTGGGGACAAACACCTTTTGTAGTTATTATTTGGAATTATTATTTGTTGGATTCTTAGGTAATCAGGAAAGTAGTCAGGTAAAAGGTGACATAGTTGATGGGCAAAGTCATAAGAAGATGCAAACCACCATGGGACTGAGTGAATCAGCTGGAGGAACTAAAGAGGAAAGAACAGCTACACCCTATTCCCAGTCATGAGGACACATACTTGTGGTGAGCTGATCCTTCTGCATGCCTGTGGGCCCACAACAGCCAACATTTGGGGTCTCAAAGTAGTGTTTCTGTTAGAAAAAAACTGATGCTAGAGTAAGGCATTACTTTGGTTCAATCCTATTTATTTACAAAGAATGTACAAAACCCAATTTCCGTGAACATAGTAGGAATCAAATAGCAGCAGGCTGTTTTCTTGCTCACAGTTTCCAAGTCTGCCTTTCTAGTCAGTTCTGTGCTCAAGAAGAAATGTCTCCGCTCCCTTCTAGGGCCATGTCTGCTCAAGGCTATTTCTCTCCTCTGCCAGTTTTGTCCCCAAACAAACACCCAGTTTGTTAAATAAACCTCTAACCCTGCATTTGCTGCTAGTCCTAAGCAAACCTCTCAGATCACATGGCTTAATCCTGCCCAAGGTTCATCATGTGGCCCCAGTGCCTTGGATGATAGGCTCCTGTGTTTCCAGCTACCTCTGTGTATAAAAACATTTGATTGTTCCTTTCATTTAACGTGAAAAGTGCTTTGCATACTCATTAGCTTTAATCAAGTCTGTGATTATTTATAGATCAGATATCTTCTTGATGGCAGCCATTTATATCTTTCATTATAACAATATTTCTCTAGTGTGACCATGAGTTCTTCTTTTCTCTCAAGCCCTGCGATAGGGCACCTGCATTTATTCTCTGTGATCTGAAGTAATTAAAATCTACTGGAGGAATTGGCTAATTAGATCCATCTTCCTCTACCTGATGTATAACATGAAGAGAAAACTGAAGTTAGGAATGGAAAATGTCCCTCTGCAACCATTTTATTTATTTTCTTTTTAATCAGGTTTGTTTCAAAACAGCTTTAAGGAAATAAGCTACCGGGCTGAATGGAGTCTTCATATGGCTCCCAGTGCTGGAGTAAACCTTTCATATTGCTTTTACACTTTCAGGGCATGTCTACACTAAAGAGATGATTGACTTTCTGGAGATTGGTCTTCTAGCATTTGATTTAGTGGGTCTAGTGTAGACCCCCCCAATCAAACACTGAGGGCAGCCCAGCTGGATCCTGTACCCCTCATTCTGCAAGGTGTAAGGGAAGCTGATGGAAGCATGTGTAGATGCTGCAGCAGCTTGGCTTAAGGTTAGCCGAATCCATCTACTCATTTTTAGTAGCTAGATAGTGTCCCTTAAGCTGACCTGCTTGGTCTAGTGTATATCAGGCCCCAGTAATGTCTGGATGAAGTTTAGGCAGAGACCCTCTGCCATGCAACACTGACTTGTTGAGAACTGTCAGTCTCCCAGAAGACAGTCCTACATATTACACTGTGGTGATATCTAAAGGCCTATCTTCAGGACAGTTATGATGATGACTGCATTATTTCTGGGCAATCTGCTAATCCAGTCTCTTTAAAGGGATACTGTCATCTTACATTTTTTACTCATTTTAAAAGAGATTTCCTGAGAGAGGATGCTCAACGATAATGTTAAGGCACTTTCTGCTTTCCTCTTTGTTTAGAAGCATTTTTATGTGAGTCTGAAGAAAAACAAAACCAGGAATGCTCTGGTCCTCTGTCCCTTCCTCTCCATGTACACACCTGTTTGCTGCTGGTTCATTTTTAGCTTCTGTGTCAGTTCTGCTGCTGCAGGAACTAGTATGTACATCCTTTGGCAGAGCATGCAGAAGGGTATACACTGTAAACAAAGTGGGAGAACTGATTTCCACGAAGTACTGTGATATCAGTTTGTTTACTTTGTATATAAGAGATTTCCTTCAGTTATAGTCACATTGGGGTTATTTGACAAAATATTAGGCACAACATGTTAAATGAAAATGTTATTTTAATGTTGATCATATCACTTACAGTTAGTACTGTTCCCGTTCCTCCACCTGTAAAAACTCATGCTGGTCTTGCAATCCAATGATTTCCTAATGCAAATATGCTGTTATTAGCTAGAATTGGAAGGATGGTGTTTCACAGGGAGGCAGCATGGCTGGCAGTTTAGCAGCATGATGGGAAGACGAGAGGTTCTGGCCCTGCCTCTTCTCTTCTGTCTCTGGCTGCTAGCCCCTCCCCCTGGTGTTTTAGGAAGTGACTTGTGATCCTTTGGGCCCTTCGCATGCTCCTCCCACTGCACAAAGTAACCAAGATGTACCAGGGAATCTCACCCACTATTCCTTATAGGAAAGAAAGTAATTGGCAGGAAGAGAAGTTGTTTTTCTAAAAATGCCCCATGGTTGGGTGAGAATTTTGTGGAATATTATCTGCTGATCTCCCAAAGAAGCTGCTCAAAATCTTCACATCAGTTCCTCAAATAATGTATCAGACAATGTAACTCACACGTGACATGCCCTTGCTTTCCATAATTTGTTATTTAAAATTTCAAATATTGCATATACACAATAATAACATTAAATGGGAAATGAAAAATTATCTTTACTCTCTCAAAAAACTTGCATTATTGGTTTCCTGTATTCCTCTGGATCTTCAAGCAGAAAAAAAAATTAGACAATTAGAAATATATAGCCTTGTATTGGAAGAAACTAGATTAATATAGAATGACTGATATTATGGTGTTACAAGGACTCATGGGGAAGACTTCTAAAATGCATAGCAGATGAGGTGTGACAATTAAACTGTGATGAAAGTTTCTGGCTGAGGTTTTCAAAACTGACTAGTGATTTTGGACAATTTGTTTTTTTTGGGTGCCCAAGCTGAGACATTTTAATGTTGCCTGGTTTTCAGGAAGGGATGAGCATCCAAGTGCCAAAAATGGAGTTGCTGCAAATCAAAAGTCACTCTTGAAATGCTTGCCATCTTCTTTTAATAGGCTATGAGTTGCTGTATTCATATCACTACTGTTTAGTATTGTTAAGCAGGTGAGAATGCCTGGGTAGAGCAATAAGCAGGTGTTAGTTCAAAATTGAAAATACTAAGAATGTGTGGGCTTTTCCATTGTGACATTCAGTTCTGATAAACTTAAGTTTGGAATCTGTGATACCATCACTTTTAAAGTTCCTGCCACCTCTCAAAGTCCCTTGCACATTTCTTTGACACCTCCATAAAACCTGAAGGACTTTTAAAAATATTTTAATTTTCAACATGATCTAAAACTATCTGTTAGCTGTAACACCAAAGGATTCAGCTTCAAAGAATATTTCTTTAATCCATATTTAATGTAATTATGAAGGATTTGACAGATAGAATTTTCTTGGATTATTTTGTATCAGCGATTTCAAGGACTGGAATGCAGACAAGCACTTCCTTTAATTCACAGTCACTTCATAAGAATAAACAAAATGAATATTTAAACCATTTTTGGGTAGCAATAGTTAGAATAATAGCAGACGTTTGTTGCCGTCACAGGAAAAATTAAGTTCCCAGTCCTTCAATGGATAGTTCAGCATTGTCTCAGGATTTGTTGTTACTGGACTACATTGCAAGGTCGGGAGCATTAGACAATGTACTAACCAGCTTCTTGGGATATCTGAAAATATCTAGCAGGAAAATAAATCAAAATAACTTTTTATGGGTTTCAGGTGCTAATAATGCTTGACTTTGTATGTTGAGCTACTATTTTCTTGACAGCCTTAAGAATGAGGTTATTTTTCTGCTATCAGTTTATTATTGCATTCTTGAATGGCACAGTGAAATGGTGTTGACTTGATGGTATAGTAGAGTTCAGCAAGTAATCTACCTTCTGTTTCTGCCTTTTGGAGAAGAATAAAGATAACTATGCAGTTTACTTGTACACTTGTGCACATTCCTTATGTTTTGTTGAAGAAATATGAATACACATTGTCCTTTTACCCTCCTATTTAATTGAAGGTGATTGATAGCTGAATGCATTTGCTATCATAAAATGTTTTCCTATTTACCCAGACCTTAAAATCACTTGAAAAATCATCCTCTATGTTTCAGTTACAGTACAATAACACCACTTTGCCTTCTTTCCTGATTACATTCCCCAGTCATTTTCTTCTTTCTGAACTGATCACAAGAGTGCATATTACACTGGTCTACAATTTTTTAGAAGTCGTCTGCTTCAGAGATAAAATGTGCTATTTATTATGTATTTTGATGTGCTGAATTCAAATATGACAATTAAACCAACTGATTGGCTACTGTTTCCAAGATATTTAAGTTTTTACATTTTACGTCTATGTATATTGTGTAGATAGTAGAGTTATAATCATAAATTGTAAACCTAGGTTTTTTCATGTGTTTATGGTTGCTTTACATGATAATATTTCACCTGTCCTGTTTATGTAACACTTTAAAAATCAGCAAAAGGGTTATATAAATAAAATTTATTATGAAACAAAAGGCAAAAAACTATTATGTACATAGTTTAGTCCTATTCAGTGTCTACTCGGAACTTCTTGGCTTGTCTCTTGTATTCATTAAATGGAGCATCTCTTGTCACTGTCCAGCAATAGTCTGCAAGCATTGATGGGCTCCATTTGCCCTGATAGCGTTTCTCCATTGTTGCAATATCCTGGTGAAATCGCTCGCCGTGCTCGTCGCTCACTGCTCCGCAATTCGGTGGAAAAAAGTCTAGATGAGAGAGCAAAAAATGTATCTTTAGTGACATGTTGCAACCAAGGCTTTTGTATGCCTTGAGGAGGTTTTCCACCAACAACCTGTAGTTGTCTGCCTTGTTGTTTCCGAGAAAATTTTATTGCCACTAACTGGAAGGCTTTCCATGCCGTCTTTTCCTTGCCACGCAGTGCATGGTCAAATGCATCATCTCAAAGAAGTTCACGAATCTGAGGACCAACAAAGACACCTTCCTTTATCTTAGCTTCACTTAACCTTGGAAATTTTCCATGGAGGTACTTGAGAGCTGCTTGTGTTTTGCCCATGGCCTGGACAAAGTTCTTCATTAGACCCAGCTTGATGTGTAAGGGTGGTAACAAAATCTTCCTTGATTCAACAAGTGGTGGATGCTGAACACTTTTCCTCCCATGCTCCAATGACTGTCGGAGTGACCAATCTATCTTGATGTAGTGGGAATCTCTTGCACAGCTATGCCATTCACAGAGAAAACAGCAGTACTTTGTGTATCCAGTCTGCAGACCAAGCAAGAGAGCAACAACCTTCAAATCACCACAAAGCTGCCACTGATGTTGGTCATAGTTTATGCACCTCAAAAGTTATTTCATGTTGTCATAGGTTTCCTTCATATGGACTGCATGACCAACTGGAATTGATGGCAAAACATTGCCATTATGCAGCAAAACAGCTGTAAGATTCGTCTTCGATGAATCAATGAACAGTCTCCACTCATCTGGATTGTGAACGATGTTGAGGGCTGCCATCACATCATCTATGTTGTTGCAGGCTACAAGATCACCTTCCATGAAGAAGAATGGGACAAGATCCTTTTGACGGTCACGGAACATGAAAACCCTAACATCACCTGCCAGGAGATTCCACTGCTGTAGTCTGGAGCCCAACAGCTCTGCCTTACTCTTGGGTAGTTCCAAATCTCTGACAAGGTCATTCAGTTCACCTTGTGTTATGAGGTGTGGTTCAGAGGAGGAGGATGGGAGAAAGTGTGGGTCCTGTGACATCGATCGTTCAGGAACAGAAGTTTCATCCTCTTCCTCTTCCTCATCTGACTCAAGTGAGAATGATTCTGGTGCATCAGGAACCGGCAGTCCTTCTCCTTGGGGTACTGGAATGTTTGGATAATGCACAGTCCACTGATGGAATGTTTGGATAATGCACAGTCCACTTTTTCTTCTTTGACACACCTTTCCCAACTGGAGGCACCATGCAGAAGTAACAATTGCTGGCATGATCTGTTGGCTCTCTCCAAATCATTGGCACTGCAAAAGGCATAGATTTCCTTTTCCTGTTCAACCACTGGCGAAGATTTGTTGCACAAGTGTTGCAGCATATGTGCGGGGCCCACCTCTTGTCCTGATCTCGAATTTTGCAGCCAAAATAAAGGTGGTAGGCTTTCTTAACCATAGTGGTTATGCTGCGCTTTTGTGATGCAAAAGTCACTTCACCACAAACATAGCAGAAGTTATCTGCACTGTTCACTCAAGTACGAGGCATCTCTGCTCACTTTGGCTAAACAGAAATGTGTCCTTTTGCAAAATCAAACTCTGACAACTAAGAGAGCACGACACTGTATGATTTCTAGAGCTGATATAGGGCAATTTGTTCAGCAGAGTGATGTAAGCTTTGTTATGACTGAATCATCCATGAGTTCTAGGAATAACATGATGCAATTCATATCATGTATGACGCAATACCAACTTCAGATTGCATCATTCATTGTTTTGCCTAAAAAGCAAGTACTGTCCAAACCCAGTCATAGATTTATTCATAGATCCAGTCAAAGATGTATTTTAGTCATTTCTGGTTTAAATTGAGATCCCTTCCCTTTATAACTCACTTATCCTCCACCATTCGCAAGTCAAGGGTCGTATATACTGACCCAATAGCATATCTTGAAAACTAAAGCCAATCAACAATTTTAAGCATCGTTTTCGTTCTCAGTGACCCAGAATTAGTACAGAATTAGTTTGACTACATTTATTTCAGAAGCATTTTGGCTGTAGAGCAGTGTTATTGCTTTCAGAGCTGGGTTCATCATCAGCTGGTGTAAACCAGGGTAGATCCCCTGAGCATGAGTATCACAATTTCTTCAAAGACTGGAGTATCCAATGGGCTGAGGGGGAGGGAAGAGAAGGAGATGACTGGGCAGCATTTCAGGGAAGCATGTCTAACTTGGAGGAGGCAGAGAGGACCATGGGGAAGCATGTGCGGAGAGAAGGGAAGAGAGGGCATCTGGGACTATGTGTATACTACACCTCTCTTGCGTAAAAGCGTATGCAAATGAAGTTCAGATTAGCATATTGCCACACTTCATTTGCATAATTAATTAGGGGCCGCTTTTGCCAAGAGGCTTTTGCACAAAAAGGAGCTGGGTAGGTGGCTCCTTTTTGGGCAAACCCCCCCTCTTGTGTAAGAGCCATTCTTCCTCATTTTTTCAGGCAGAATGGCTGTTGCACAAGAGGGGGGTTTTGCACAAAAGCAGTCCCTAATTAATTATGCAAATGATGCAAATGATAATCTGCACTTCATTTGTATAAGCTTTTGTGCAAAAGAGGTGCAGTATAGACATAGGTGACAGTGGAATGTGCATGAGAGCTGAGAGAGAGCAACAGAACAGAAAAGATGTAAAGAGGCAGTGAAATGAGCAAAATGTGATGGCCTGTTTAAATTTCTTCCAAGGGAATTTCATCTATCATATTATGCAGCTAAAGATAAATAAATGCCCTTTCATTTGCAAATTCAACACTATTAATTTAGGATTGAATAAGGATCTGAACTGGTTAACACATTACAAATACAATTTCACTTCTCTGGATATTCACATCTCCACAGCAAATACTGTGAATGACCCACTTCTACCCTGACTTGATTTGCTTCATTAACACAAGCAACCTGTTCCTTCTATATATCCCTGCTTCTGTAACTTTTACCCCAATTCATCTGATGAAGTGGGTTTTACCCATGAAAGATTATAATAAATCTGAGGTGTCACAGGACTCCTAATTGTTTTTGCTTTACTAATGGCATTTTCCCCATGTGTGTAATTGCTGCAATTGCAAAAGGGAGGGCGGATGAGTCCATAAGACAATCTCTATTAAGACATAATCCATGTTATAGGAAAAGCCTGAATACCCCTGAAATGTAGCAATGAAGATATTTGTGATTGCCTTCTGTGCTATGCCTTTTTGATCAGGAAAAACAATAGTAAATATTGGTTGGGAAATGTGGTTTTCAACATTTTAAGTACTCAACAAGTGAGAAAACAGCTCACTAGTCAAAACTGAAGTGTGACAACTATTAACACACCACAATCACCCATAGCTATGTTTAGCCCTTCCTTTCTGGCTTGTGCTGCAGCCAGCACAAGACTTAGTGGTAAATTTTGACAATGCTCTTTCAGTGTTTCCCCCATATCAAATACATTGAAGAGTATTTTTTGTCTAATGTAGCAGAGGTCACAGGTGAGTGGTTAGCTGAGTGTTTCTTGTTCTCCCGTCTCCGCTCTCCCACAACCTTAGCTTCCCCAGCACCCAGGTGGTTTGCTTGCCGCACAGCTTGCCTCAGTGCTCCAGGCAGCACGGCTCTGAGCTCTGGCTGGACAGTGCAGCTGGAGCACAGCCTGCCCCAGTGCTCTGGGTGGCATGGTTGGGGATGGGAAGTAAGGGGGCTGAATAGGAGGTTGGGGATCTGACACAGTGGTCAGAGAGAAGGAGAAACCTGGGTGGTGGTGGTCAGAGAGTAGGAGGGGCTGAGAGGGTGTGTGTAGGGGGGTTGAAAGGAAGTGGGCTGGAGGCCAGGACATGCCTGTTTAGGGAGACACAGCCTCCCCTAGCCTTCCCTACCCAGCCTGCCATACAATTTCTCATCCCCTCATCTTAATTCTATTTCTGTTACTGAATGCTAAGGAACAAATGCTCAAGTCCAGCTCAAATGTGCTTGACACATAGGCTGGGAGTGTGGGTTTCTCCATCTCCATAGCCCAGCCTCTGGCATAAGTTACAGCATCTCAGGGCCACAGTAACTTACTTATACAAAAGTAAATGTTGGTGTATAATTGTAGAAAAAGTACCCAATAGTCCTTATACCTCAAGTTCTAAATACCAAATCTCAAAAAGCCCCAAATAGGAAACAAATATGAAAATATTTAATGTGAAGAATATTCAGAATCAATATAACCTCTTTGTTAGTTTCAGATTTTCTCCCCTAAATATCTAATTCATTGTGACAATAGTAGCACCATAAATCGACCTTTTTTAGAATTCAGTTACTAAGTTCAAGTCACAGTTCTCAGATCCTTCTTTTCCAAATTCCAACTGCAAAATCATTACATTAGAAAATAGCACCAAAAGAGGCAAAGCGCTCTAAGGCTGTGTCTACGCTACAAAGAAAAGTCAGAAAGAGATACGCAAATTGCAAAGTGCAATTTGCATATCTTTTTCTGCTTTTCTTCTGAAAGAAGATTTTCTGACATTTGGCCCGTCTACAAATGTCAGGGGCCAAATGTCAGGAAAAAACCCTCTTTCGTAACATCTCTTCTTCCTCGTAGAATGAGGTTTACAGGGATGCCAAAAAAAGTGTCTGCTTTTCCAAATATTTTTTTGGAAAAGCAGATGCGTTCCTTGAACACAGCAGAACTTATCCCGGAAAAGCTCTGTAGTCTAGACATACCCTAAGAGTGCATCTACATTGCACCCATAGCTCAAAATAAGCTAAGCTAAACAATTTGCGTAGGGTATTTTGAGTGTATTTCGAAATATGCCTTAATCATCATGGAACGAGGTTTACAGGGATGTCGCAATAGCAAGCCCGTTATTTTGAAAGCCATTTCAAATTAACAGTCTTCTTTAAAAGACCTGGAATAGCTATTTCAGGATATTGGAAGTATCCTGAAATAGCACTAGTCTAGACACATGCTAGAAGTATGTCTACACAGCACTGTAACTCAAACTAAGATACACAATTTGTGTAGCTCAAATGGTGTATCTTACTTCAATGCTATTTTGAAATAGCTTATTTTGTCATTTGGCACTGTCTACACAGTGCTAAATTTCGAAATAAAGCGCTATTCCGAAACGTCCTTTACTCCTCGTAGAATGAGGTTTACAGGGATATCAGAACAGCAAGCCTGAAATAACGGGCTTGCTGTTAAGACATGGAATAGACATTTTGGGATACTCTGGTATAGTGTTGCAGTGTAGACACACCCTGGGAGCACATCTAAACTACATTCCTGTGTCGAAAGAGGAATGTAAATGAGGCAAATCAAAAGTGCAAATGAAGCACGTATTTAAATATCCCATGCTTCATTTGCATATTCACATCCAAGTGCTTTTTCGTAAAAGCATTTTTCGAAAGTGAAAGCTCAGCCTAGACGTGGTTCTTTTGAAAAAAAAACCCACCCCTTTTCAAAAGAACCCGTACTTATTTTTTCAGGAGTATGGGTTCTTTAGAAAGGGGTTTTTTTTAAACCACGTCTAGACTGTGCTTTCACTTGGGGGAGAAGAGCCGCGGCTTGGCCACCCCTGGTGTAGACTCTGCTGTTCGTTTTGTTGAAAGAACTGTCTTTCATCTGTATCCCACAGTACCTACCCTGATGGCTCTGCTCAGTTTTTTTCTTTGCTGACTTGCAGGCATGTACCCCTCCCCTTTCAAGTATCTGGGAAGTATCTGATGGTTGAGTGAGCTGCTCCATTTGGGGAACAAACAATGAAGAAATTATTGGACTACTCCTGTCCAACCCTGCACTAGGAACACAGCAGCAGGGAGACTGCTTCTGCAGGGGGAGGGCTGGAGAGACTGCTGTGCCGCTTTGACATTCCTCTGCACAGAGAGCTCACAGAGCAGATCTGTCTTCCTACCTTCCTATAACAGTGCACTGTGGGATGCTTACCCACATTGCTTTACTCTATCTATCGAGAGAGGAGTTAGCAATGTGGCCATGAAATGTCAACAATGGGAGGCAAAAAAATCGGTTTGACTGGTTTTCAATTTGGCTACTTTTGCATGTTGACAGCACTTTCGTCACCAAACCTTCCCAGTGCAGTATATAAGGCTATGTCTATGTGTGGTATTTAAGCTTCACAGAAATGTAAGGCCAGTGTTATTTATTTCTAAATTTCTTGAAAATCTATGTAATGTTGTTTCCTATAAAAGAGCAGTCTGAAACAGTGTGTGTTAGTCTGTAAAATAGAAATGAATATTGCTATAGAAATAATTGTCTGATTACTACTGAAAACTAAGATGGGTGAAAAATGTTCAAGGAAATAAACATATCTGCTGAATCTGAATGTTAATTACACTACTATATTTCCTGTCTGAAACCAGAAAAAATGACTTAAGGTGTTGTGGACACTTTACAGCATGTTATGTGGTTATATGGAATGTATATCCAGGCTTCTAGCATTCTAAACTTCAACTAGGCCTTCCATGTTGCCAAGTTCATTCTGCTCATTTTCTAGAAAAATGCAGGCCACATGTCACATCCTGCAACACATACACACACTTTGTTTTGTTACTGAGTAATCTCAGTTACACAATAATTTCCCACAGCACTTGACAACATTTTGAAGCTGAGCCTCTCTCCAAAAAACCTCAATGACACCTTCACTGAAACCCAGTTACATTTATTAATGGCCTTTGCAACTTAAAATATCTTTCCCACCTTTGGTGTAAATCTCTGTAATAGGATATTACAGCTCTATTCTTGCATGCCTTGCATAGTGATATAGTTAATGCTGTTGGCTTGGCATCTAAGGCAGCACCTCTTGTTCCATTTCATTTCAGACATCAGAGAGATTGTTTTAGGATCCTTGGTCAGTTTTTGAAATGAAATCTGATGTTA
This sequence comes from Pelodiscus sinensis, assembly GCF_049634645.1. Lineage (NCBI taxonomy): Eukaryota > Metazoa > Chordata > Testudines > Trionychidae > Pelodiscus > Pelodiscus sinensis. The sequence goes on from NC_134718.1 coordinate 43,733,376, forward strand.
TGAAGAACAACTGAGAAGTCACACCTGAGCTAGTCCTTCATACCCCTGAAGGAAGCATATTATACAACTTGATAGGGTGACCAGATGTCCTGTTAAAGCCCTCCTGCAGATGTCTCCACTTAAAAAAAAAAGACAAATTGGCCTGTATATTCTCTTTCCCCTCTCCCTAGCACTTGTGGGTCCTACTACTAGCCAGATCTTTTCTCATCAGCTGCCCACCCACTAGCGGTGAGTGTTGGGGTTCCCATGGCTGATGATGGGGGTGAGTGTGCAAGGCTGGTGGTTGGGTAAAGCTGCAGTATTTGGGGCCAGCCTCCCCCCTGCTGCTCCATCAGTGCAGTCCCTGCTGTGTGCCAGCTCAGTAGGCTCCCCTCTGCCCTGTTTCCAACCAGCAATGTCTGCCTGCTGCAGTGGCTGGTGGGGGTGGGCAGGCAATGGCCAGTTAGATGTCACCTCTGCTTCCCACCTATTGACCCTTTACATGCTTCCCCTCTCACTGTCCTCTCTCTGCTGTGCCTGTTCACCCCTCACCCTGGCCCCACTGCTCCTCCGTATTCCCCTGAGTAGGGTGTGTCTTGCTCCCGGTGCTGTGTTGGATCATTTAGCTCACCAACAGCTTGGCTTATGGGCTCCTTCCTTCCCCCAACTGCCTCTGGCTGGTTCAGCATCCAGGGAAAGCTCAAAATCCTCTAACCCAGAGTGCTGGCCAGGAGGAGCCAAGCCTTCATGTGCCAATGCCCCACACAGCACTAGCATGGGGAAGCTTCTACACCCCTCAGCTAAGCTCTGGAGAGGTGGGGAGGAAGCTATTTCCAGCCTGTTTGTGCCTTGACTCTGGAGGTTCTCAGGCAGGGGCATTTAGCACCCTCTTCACATGCTGCCTCCACCCTAGATCTTGCCCACAGGGAGTACAGGGCTTCTTTGACCTTTAGGCACCCACCCCACTGAGCCACCTCTCTGGCTGGGTTCACTGAAGCCCCTGCAATCTGTTTCACTGGGTTCTGGTTTTCAATGCATCCTTCAGAATTAATGCCCTCCTGTCCACACTGTCTACTCCTCAGGGGACAGGAGGTGGCTGGGTTATGTCAGTGGCCAGCAGCAGCTTGGAGGTGTTAGCACCTTCCTACACTGTGTGGGCAGGAAGAGACAAGCTACTTCCAGGAGGGGGGTCGGAGGGAAGAGAAGACATCTGGAAAAATACGAGTCATCCCTACCCCAACCATGACTCCTTTTCAGCTGGAGGCATCTCCCATCCCTTCCCTCCAGCACAGTGCTGAAAGGCTGCTGCAGGCCACATTCTTGTGTGAACCCTGACAGAAATCTGGGGAGGCGGCCTGTGACCTTGTGTGCACCCGCATGTTGCCTTGAGAAGATGTGGCACTGTCTTCATGCTTGAGTGCATTTTATCATTTTTTGTTTGTGCCCCACTGCTATCTGCTAGGTGGAATCAAGCCTGATTGAGGGCTTTATTTGCTTGCTCTGTAGCCACTGGAGGCCTTTATTTCTATAGTGCCTTTCATCTGAGGCGCTAAAGCAGTTTAAAATTCATTAAGGCTTCAACATCCCCAGCGGAATAGGTAATATCCCTATTCTACAGACAGATAAACTGAGGCTCAAAGGTTAAGGGACTTGCCAAAGGTCTCAAAAGAAGACAGTGACAGATTCTGGATACAATAATTCTGATTCCTAGTCACATGTATGAACCACTAGATCTCAATAGCTGTTGTTATTAACAAGCTATTGTACTTCACTTCATTTTTTACAGGACTGGCATAATTCATTCTGTTTTGAGTCTAATTTATTACGGGTTTCCTATCATGTTGACAGTGCTGTGGAACAATTCAATTAAAAAGCACATAAAAGCACTAAGAATCTTCTGTCATGTGTGAGATCTGCCACTCTTTTTTGTATAACATTAGAAATGCATGCCCCTAGTAGCACTCCACAGGTCATTCACATATTACCAAGTTTTCTACAATGCAGAATAAGGTCATCTAAAATTGGGGAAGTATTAAGATAAACGCTAAAGAGAATACATAATTTCCCTAGTATGCAATCAGCTGTTCCCTTTCACTCATTTCACTTTTGTTTTACTTTTACTCCCGGATGATCTTACAAATCTCATCCATGGTTCCTTTTTCTTTTTGTCACTAGCGTGGTAGGGTAGACATACCCTAACTTTCCGTTTTTCTAGTAGGATGAAAAAAGTCAGCAGAACACTCTGCAGCTGTAAAGTTTTACATAGACACTTCTTATCTAAGATGTTCTAACAGAGAAAATATTTTAATTACTTACCAAAAACTGAGTTCCATTAATTTCCAATTTTTCTACTATCGCAGCAGATTCAGGCATTCGAAACTAAGTGGAGGGAAAAAAGAGGTTTAGGAAAAAAAATAGAAAATTATACATGATAGTCTAGTAAATCATAAACAAATGTATAGACAAATGTTGAAGTTGAACTGTACATGATAGTTGCAGGACTCTGTATTTTTTTTATTTGAAATGGATAACCAGGAAAAGAACATTACAGAGCGTGGGTGGTAAGCACTGTTAGGGTACATCTAGACTACAGGCTTCTGTCGACAGAAGTTTTGTCGACAGATACTGTCGACAAAACTTATGTCGACAAAGAGCGTCTAGACTACATTGAGTTCTGTAGACAAAGCAAGCTGCTTTGTCGACATGGTAGTGTAGACGCAAAGGACAGTTTACATGCAATAACACCTCTGTCGACAGAAACTCTGTCGACAGAAGGCGTTATGCCTCGTAAAATGAGGTTTACCAGCGTCGACAAAACTGCTGAGTTCTGTCGACGTTATGTCGACAGAATTCAGCGGTAGTGTGGACGCAGTTATAGTTTTGTCGACAAAAGTCCACTTTTGTCGACAAAACCCTGTAGTCTAGACACACCCTTAGGCTACATCTACACTGCAACACTATTTTGGGGTACCGGAGTATCCTGAAATAGCTATCCCGCATCTACACAGAAAGCCCGTTATTTCAGGCTTGCTATTCTGACGTCCCTATAAACCTCATTCCATGAGGAGTAAGGGATGTTTCAGAATAGAGCTTAATTTCAAAATTTGGTGCTGTGTAGAAAGCGGCAAATGACAAATAAGCTATTTAGAAATAGCATTGAAATAAGATACACACTTTGCGTCGCTCAAATTGCCTATCTTATTTCAAATTACAGTGCTGTGTAGACACACCCTTAAAGAGTAGGGCTCAGAAAACATCAACTTCAAAAGCAGAGTTAGGGAACAGATATATTAAGAAAAAATGTATCTAAATGAATCACTTGTAAAGCAAAATTAAACAAATCTCTAATAGAACGCTGCATGAGACTATTCTTCAATCCCACTTCCATCTGCTCCCCCCCTTCTGTTCTGTAATGTGATTTGTCCTTTTCATGTGTGTTCATTTTTTTTTAAATTGTATCCTTTGGTATATATGGTTGTGACTATTTTCTTCCATTATTTGATCTGAGGAAGTGGGTCTGGCCCACGAAAGCTCATCATCTAATAAACCATCTTGTTAGTCTTTAAAGTGCTACATAGTCCTGTATTTTGTTATAGCAGTGGGTCCTGTGAGACTCCTGCACAGGGCTCAAATCTGCAACTCCCAAGAAATTCCATTTCTTGACCAAAGGAAGTTGTGTTTGCTCAGAAAGGGAGCAGACTGATACTCTGTACTTCCAATGTAGCTCCCTGGAGCCCCCATATACCCAACGGAGTCTCTGTGACCCTCAAGTCACAGCAAAGATCTTTCTAACAGCTGGAAGAAAGTATAAAAGAGGGACAGTGACATTTTCAGGCTTCCACATCTTAACACCTGGAAGACAAAGACTTTGAACTAGGGAGATTGGTCCCAGGTGGGAAGGGAGTTCTGTGTATTGAGGAAATGTGAGTTACCTGTAACATATGATAGGGGTCAGTGCTTGATTTCAGTCTTGCTTAGAATTTAGATTGTGTGTCCATTTTTATTTCTTAGGCAAACAACTTTGATCTCTATGTCTTCTATTTACAAATCACTTAAAATCTCTCCCTCACTAGTTAACACAGTTGTTTGATAGTTTATGTAAAACTGTGTGTTTTTGGTTGAAGTGCTTGGGGAACCTGCTGCATGTCCACTTTCCTTTGAAGAACTGCTGAACGAATTCATGAGCTTGCACCATCCAAGGGAGTCTTAAGAAGTGTCTTGAGGTTTATTTCTGGTGTGTGAGCCTGGGAGCTGGGCTCATTGGCTGGTATCACTCTCTGAATGATTCACGAGCGGCTTAATGCAATTCAGCTGGGTGTGGGGCTTCACATGCTAATGGCTGAGTGATCACAGATTCTGGAGCCATTTTGCAGCTTGTTACTGGCATGTAGGGGTACTAACTCTCCTGGTTTCATTGGGAGTCTCCCAGAATCAGACCCTATCTCTCAGAGGCTACTGCAGCCAAACCAGCAGATTCTGGGGGTTCACAGTCCAACAGCACAGTCGGGCTAACGCAGGCTTCCTACCAGTCTTCTTTCCACACCACTCCCAGAAATGGCCAGCACCATCTCTGTGGACCTGGGGTGGGGGAGTTGTGTCTGCATGCTGCTCCTGCTCTGACTGCTGGCTCCACAGCTCCCATTGGCTGGGACCTGTGGCCAGTGGGAGTTACAGGGGTAGTGCCTGTAGAGAGTGTGAAGCTCCCTGTCCCCCCTGCCTAGGAGCTGCTGACAGAGGGATTGCTAGTTGCTTTTGGAAGCCACCTGAGGTAAGTGCCCCTTAGCCCAGAGCCTGCATTCCATACTCAAACTCCTTCCCAGAGCCCAGCCCTTCAGTCTCTTGCACCAAACCCCTTCCAGAGCCTGCATACCCTCCCACACATCACTTCTGTCCCAGGTTCAGCCCAGAGCCCCCTCTCTTCCAGATCCTGCACCCCATCCAATATCCCTGCCTCAGGCTCAGTCTGGAACTACCTCCTACTTTCCAAACCACTTGGCTCCATGCTCCTGCCAGGCCCTTCAGCCCCTCCCTCACCTTAATCCCCTGCCCCAGACTGGTGAAAGTGGGTAAGTGTGGGGGACAGCAAGCAATGGAGAAAGTGAGGGGCAGAATGAGCAGGAGGTCGGGCCTTGTGAAGGGGCGGGGCATTTTGGGTTTCTGTCATTAGACGTTTAGCAACCCTACTGGTATAGCATTGTGTGAGACATGCTAGGCTGGAGAGTGAAGGGCACATAGCAGTCCCACAGGTCCAGATTGTAACCTGGAGATCCTGTCATGCATATTCAAAAGGCTTTCATTATAAAGGGAGGAAAGGAATAGCGTCGAGTTCCTAAAGGTGCTAATAGCATTTCTGACTGCTGAGCTTTAGCACTTTGGCATGTCGTTTCAAAAGAACTGCCTTTGTATGTACACCACATAGGTACTTCAGGCATAGGAACTTCAGGAGAAAAACTGCAGAACATTTTTCGTTCAAAATATACAGTACTTTAAGTCAGTTCCAATAGTCACAATACATAGTTTAACCACCAAATCTATTTCCAGGAAAATTGTTAAATGTATAATCTTGATGCTCAGAAATAAGGCCAATTATGGCTTCCAACAGATGTGTAAGAACACTGCCTGGAGTTATAGAGACAATGGGATTTGAAGGTACAGGGAAGTCTGCAGGAAGTGCTTGGCTTTTCCTAAATATCACCCTGTGATGGGGATAAGGTGTCCACCACAGTTCCTCAAGAATAGAAGACAGTTGCATTTAGTGCATAGGGGGTCCAGGGCAGAGGGATGTGGGGTGTTGAGGAGTCAGGGCTGGGGGTGGATAGTCCAGGGCTGCAGGGTGTAGGAGTGAGAGTGAGGAGGGAACTGCAGCTGCACATACAGGGTCACTGCTGCTCTTCTTTCTCTTCATCTGACTCTCAGGGAGCAAGGGGAAAGTTCACGGCCTGCTGCCTTCCTCCTCTGCCTTTCTCTCAGTAGCCGGGATCAAGAGGAAGGCACAAGCTGAGCGCTTTCCCCTCATTCCCTAATAGTCAGTGGAAGAGGAAGAAGACCCAGTTTATATTGCTGAAGGTCCCCCATCCTAAAAGAGCCTGGATGGGATAGGGGCAGCCCCAGATGGGGGGGCTTGCACACCTGTTGCCAGCCCCTTTCGCCTGCCTGGCTACCTGCTGTGTATCAAGGCAGCCTACAGGAGAGCCCCTAAGAGCCCAGCACAGCTGGGAGCAGCTACAACCAAGCACCCCAGCTGGCTGGCTTCTTACCAGAGTGCACTGACTTACTTTCATCTCTAGTCTCAGAATTAAAATAGAGGCCATAAAGGTGTCCTGTTTCAATAGAGGACAGAGTAGCAAAAAACAAGACTGTCCTCTAAAAAGAGGATGAATGGCTGCCCTTGATGGGTTGGACCACTCCCGGCCTAAAGCCCCCTGCTGGAGGTTTGTGGCCTTGCCAAACCTGCCCAGAAGAGAGAAGCCATTGAGAAGTCCTCCAGGTGGGCTAGAGAGACTGGAGGAGATGCGGCCAGTCAGGGTCCAGGAAGTACTATAAGAGGAGCTGCAGGATTAGAACCAGTTCAGTCTCTCCAGAGAACTCAAGGTGAAAAGTTGGCTGAGAGAGTGGCAGCACTGTGGACACCTCCATGGGGAGAACTGGTTAGATTCTAATGGACTATGCTGAGATGCTGGAAAACCCAGAGGTCAGGGTCAAGCCACTGCCTCCAGGAGGGGAAGCCCTGGAGGTCACCACTCTATGCCCAACTGAGGAATAGATTCAGAGTCATTATACAAAGGGCACCGAGTTGGAGCTCCTGTCAAATGTGTATCCTGTAAAGGATTTTGTTTGCACACTGAGGTGTGTGTCTGGGCTGGAGGGCTGAATTGCAGAAGAGGCTTTGAACAAGGGAGTGCAGTCACATGCACTCAATCAGAAGGGGGCACTTGGCCAAAGGTGAGTGCTGCCCTCTTATGCACTCTTAATGGTTTTCCCATTGACAGTGCTAAAAAAGGAAACTTAAAATTTGAAAACTTACTTGAATGGCAGGGATTGTAAACTCAAGAGTGGAATTATCAGATGTTTGTTTGCTTAGATTTTGCTGATTGTCCTTTATATTGCAGCTGTAAATATTTTGTTTGAAAGATTAATCAGAAAAAAATATGTAGTACAGAATGATATTAGATTTACTGGGCTGATGCTTTATTTTTACAGCACTTTTTTCTTTGTAATAGTATCCACCATTACAAATATTCAGCCTAAGTAAAAGGTATGTTCTTTGTTTTTTCCTGAAGTATTTCTGTTGAAAAATGTCAATGAAGAAGGTAAATAAGTCTGGCTGGGCTTTAACATTAGGGTTGTGGACTCATTTAGGTAGATCAGTGTCTAAAGCAGTGTTTCTAAATTAGATTTAGTAAACAGCTCTTGTGTTCTAAATTAGCTCTTTCCAAAACAGAACAAGATTGTGACTTCACAAACTTCTGGAATAAAGGACACTGTGTAGTAATAATGTTTCTGGAGCGTGCCAGGAAACTGCCTTTCTGAGGGGAAATAATTGACTGTTGAAATAGCTGTAGGGTGGATGGAAGCATGTATGTGGGGTGGAAATACTGCTCACTCTGCCTGACAGACTAAGAACATATGAATAGCCATAGTAGGTCAGACCAGTGGGCCATCTAGATCAGTATCCCCTCTTCTGACTGTGGCCCATACTAGGTGTACCGGGGGGCTGAACAGAACAGGACATCATGAAGTGATCTATCCCGTCACCCATTTCCAGTTTTTGGATAACAGGCTGAGGACACTCAGAGCATGGTATTGCATTCCTGCCCATCCTGGCTGAAGACATTGATGAACTTATTCTCCATGGTATGTCTACACAGCAAAGTTATTTTGAAATAACAGCCATTATTTCGATATAACTATCCTAGTATCTACACAGCCATTCTGTTATTTTGAAATGAAATTAAAATAGCGGAGGGCTTATTTCGAAATTGGTAAACCTCATTCCACGAGGAATAACACCAATTTCAAAATTGCTATTTCGAAATAAGTGCTTGTAGACACTTATTTTGAAATAGCGGGCCTCCAGACTTCCCAGGGTGCCCTGGTGGCCACTCTGGCCTCAACCAACAACACTCTTCTTCCATCCCCCACACCCCAGAGCCCTTAAAGGGGTAGACTCTGGCTACAGTGCTGGTGCCAGCAACAAGCCTGCCAGCCCAGAGCCAGCAGTCACTGCCTCTGACCCAGTGGCCCCAAAATATGAGCCAGCAAGCCACTGGCAGCCAGTCCTCCTCTGCTCTCCAGGAGCAGTCTGCCAGCTCCCAGGAGCCTGCCAGGGCCCAGAGAAGGCGAGTGTCTTCCTGGTCCAGGGTGGAGATCATGGACCTTATTCAGGTTTGGGGAGGGGGGTTGCCCCTGACGTCCATGATCTCCTCACTAGACAGAGCAATGTGGCTGTCTATGGCAGGATAGCTGTCAGCCTGGTCAACAAAGACCACATGCAAACCCAGGAGCAGGTTTACATGAAAATCAAGTTGGTCCGGCGAGACCCCCAACCCTGAGCTTCTCCTCCCCCTTCTTCCCTTTGCTTCCCCCTTCCAGCTCCCTCCTGCCAGGTTTCCCCCTCCCCTCTCTCACCCTCTCTCTTTCCCTCTCCCACCTCCTTTCCCCAGTCTCACCAGAGTTTCATTACCCCCCCCCCCCCCAGCTTTGTTAAATAGAGTTTGTTTTCATGAAAACAAACTCTATTTTATTTTACATCAGGAAGGGAGGTTAGGGAGGGATAAGTGGAAGGATGTGAGGGAGGAATGAGGCACAAGCCCCCAGTGGAGCAGACCAGGGAGGCTCTTAGTGCTCCTCAGGGTGGAAGTTCTCCCACAGGGCCTCCTGGATACTGAAAGCCCCCTGATGGACCTCCCAGATGGCAGCCTGCAGAAAGTGCAGCCAGGCTTGCAGCAACGTGTCAAGAGAAGCACCAGAGTACCCAGAGGCAGCTCTGGCTCCATGTTGCAGAGTGCTGAGGTGTCCTGAGTTAGGGCAACCAGAGCACGCAGAGACAAAATGCTTTGCTGTCTCTCATCGAGGTAGGTAAGCAAGCAGGGAAACCTGAGAACTGTCTGTCCAGGGGGGTGCCTTAAGTACAGGCCTCAGATAGCCTCAGGCAGCAGCCACACAAAGTAACTCCTGACCTGATGCCCTGCTGGAACTGGTTCTGGCTGGCCTTAAAGGCAATTCAGCGTCCACTCAATGTGGACGTGCTATTTCGAAATAGCAAAAAGCTATTTTGAGATGCATTTTGCGTGTAGCTGTGTTATTTCAAAATCAGCTATTTCAAAATAAATATTTCAAAATTAGATATTTCAAAATAATGCTGTAGTGTAGACATACCCCACGAGCTTATTTAGTACTTTTGTGAGCCCCATTATAGTTCTGGCCTTAACAACGTCCTCTGGCAACCAGTTTCACAGGTTGACTGTGCACCATGTGAAGAGGTACTTCTGTTTTAAATATACTCTGTTAATTTCATTGGCTGACCTTTAGTATATGTGCTACCTGAAGGAGTAAATTGCATTTCCTTATTCATTTTTCCACACCAGTCAAGATTTTATAGATCTTTATCATATCCACCTTAACTGTCTCTTTTCCAAGCTGAAAAATACCAGCCTTTTTACGCTCTCCTGTTCTATATCCCTCATGTTTGTTGCCCTTCTCTGCTGTACCTTTTGTAATTCTAATATATCTTCGAGATTGGGTGAATAGATGTGCACCTGCCATAGATTTAAATGAAGGCAATATGATGCCTTCTCTCATCTGTCTCTTTCCTAATGGTTCCTAACGTTGTTAGCATTTTTGACTGCTATATTACCTACTCCCCATCCACCTGTGTAAGAGTAGGAGGAGCACTGACCCTGCAGTGCTTTTTCCTCTTCCCATGCTGTGAATTATGGGGTCTGCACTGGGAATAATTTGGGCTTCTCTGTGCCTTTCTACGTTTCTGTGAAGAGTGTAAGACCAACAGCAATTTTGTCCTTAGTGTTATGTGATGAACACCAAACCTTTCTCTACATTTCCAGTATAATAATATCCCAGCTTAAAATTGAGGAAAGATGTGGGAAATCATTTGTAAATAGCAGGAAAAAGAGGAAAGAAGAAGAAACTGAGCAGAGGAATGTAATATTTTTGTGTTGTCTCAATATACAATACATACAAGCGAATAGGAGAACTCTAGCACACAGCTAGAGTTCTTACTTTATAGGCTTAATTCAGTTATGGGGGAGACGGTCAATAGGGCTAATTTTTATTACTATATTTACTGGTTTCTATATAATGCCTTACAATACTCTGCAGAAGAATAAAAGCCTCTGCACACACCACACATGTCTATATTAAAAGAGCATTTATAAAGCTGTAGAGTTGGGCACTAAAATTTTAGGAAATATGGGTACATCTACACTTGCTCCCTAGTTCGAACTAGGGATGCAAATGCAGGCGACCGAAATTGCTAATGAAGTGGGGATGTAAATATCCTGCGCTTCATTAGCATGATCTCGCTGGTACGTTACTCTGCTCAACAGCTTTTTTGAGGAGTAACATTAATTTGAAACAAAGGGTTTGGTTTGAACTAACGAATCCCGGTGCACACTTTCACTTTCAAAAGAGCTGTTGAGCTGTTGCACAGAGTAACGCGCCGGCGAGATCATGCTAATGAAACAGGGGATATTTAAATCCTCGCTTCATTAGCAATTTCGGTTGCCTACATTTGCATCCCTAGTTCGAACTAGGGAGGGAAGTATAGATGTACCCTACCAGAATTAAGGTTGCCAATGCCAATCTTGGGTGTATGTGTTATAATATAGTCTTTACTGCCTAATCACATACTACTTTTCCTATAGGAGATCTGCCTCATTCAGTACAAAAGATTGATAATTCCCACTTAATGAGCCGATTTTCAATATTCTGTTTTCTCTTCATTGATCAATTTCTGGCCCTAGGTCTTATAATACATGATTCAAACCATGTCCTGAAGATAGAATTATTAATATCATCCTGGGCTTTTCTGTGATGCTCACTGCTATGAGTGCTTCATAAACATGAATGAATTTTTTTTCTGAAGTCTGTCAGCGGATGGGGTGGTATCCCCATTTTGCAGAGGGAGAACTGCGGCACTAAAAAATTAAGCTAAAAAATATCCACTAAACTTGGATGCCAAAACTGAGCATCTGATGGAGCCTAGGAATCTGATTTCTTTCAGAAAATTTAGCATTATACAGTACTTCATATGTTCAAAGCATAGGTCCCATTGACTTCAATCACATCTAAGTTCTTGGCACTTCTATAAACGAGATCCTAGGATTGTAAGTCAGGTGCCCAGGCAATATGGAACGCAGTACTTGCGATTACCTGCAAAAAGATGGTTTAAGGGAGTTGCCCAGCATCACTTAAATAGAGGTAGAATCATATTCTTCAGGGCAGCATTAAATAGCTATAATCATGAGACCCATCTCTGAAGTCCCCTGTCTCATTCACTTTATACACTCACCAACTTCTACAATAAATGAAGCAGGAACTTTACTACACAACCTGGCAGGGCTGTCCCTGGGGAGGTGCAGGGCCTGAGGCAACCACCCCCAGGCTATGTCTATACTGCAAGATTTTTCCTCAAGAGGAAATGGAAATGGAGTGCTCATTTGCATATGTTGCATTTGCATTTCCTCTTCAGATCCCTTTTGTACAAGAGGTTTTTGTGCAAAAAAGAGCTGAAAAAATGAGGAAGACTGGCGCTTGCGCAAAAGGGGGTTTTTGTGCAATAAGGAGCCGTTTACACAGCTCTTTCTTTGTGCAATAACTTCTTGCACAAAAGGGATCCAAAGAGGAAATGCAAATGTGAGCACAAAGTATGCAAATGAGCGCTCCATTTGCTTCTCCTCGTGGAAAAGCCTTGCAGTATGGACATAGACCCTTTCCCCAGGTATGAATCCCAGACAATCCCTTGCCAGAGGCCCTACCCTGCTTCTGCTCCACTCCATCTCACCCCTTCTCCCAAGCCCGGCCCTGCCTTTTCCTGGCCCTGCTCCATTCCTTTCCTTGAGCAATGCGAGCTGGGGAATTACCTGGGGGCCTGTGCAGGGCAGTAGGAGTCAGGCCCCATGCATTCACCAGGGCCAAGGAATTAGGGTATTCTACCAGACAGTCCGTTTCTGCTCCCTCTGTCCGGTAAACAAATTCAGAAAATACCGGGCATGTGCAATGTCCAGTACTTTCTGTTTTTCCGGCTGGGTGCCGGACAGAAGTTGGGCAGTGGAAGTGTTTGGGAGGCGGGGCTGCGATTGGTGCTGGGAGCCTGTGGTAGCATGCAAAAGCCTCACAGGGGGAGTGGGTGGGACTCCCAGCCACTCCCCTACCCCCACCAAGTTTCTTCATGCAACCAGAGGGAGTCCCAGGCTGAGAGGCGGGGCCACAATGGGTGCTGGGAGCCTCTGGTTGCATGCAGAAGCTGGGTGGGGTGAGAGAAGTGGCTGGGAGGCGGGACTGCGATCGGCTCTGGGAGCCCTCAGCTGATTGCGTCTGAGGAGGAGCGATGCCTTGGGGAGGAGGAGAAGCCCTGTCCCTGCTCCTGAGCACTGTTCAAGCACGTTGTGGTGCTGTAGTCCAAGAGAGAAGCTCGCAGGTGCTTTGTAGTTGCATTTAGGCGCCTTCCATGGGCTCTCAGCCAAAACTGATTGGGGTGGAATTTCTGCTTCTTCCCACTGGGACACTCAAAGACCTGGCTATGGGGGAGTCACCTTCCTACCCAGGGTCCCCCCACTCTACCATTGTATTGCCCCGGGGTCTGCCTCTGCTTTGGGTAGCAGGCGGCTGCTTTGCAGAGCAGGCTCTGCTGCCTCCCCCTTTGTTCTCAGCTTGGTGGCTCTTGGTAGTAGCCATACAGGATGTGTGTTCAGTGAGGGTGGTTGGTTTTTTTTTTTTTAGCCTGTGTGTTCGGTATTTTTTGAGAGACCATCTGGCAACCCTACCAGGGATCCAGAGCTATCCAAAAGCTCACTCCACTCTGCCCTGTTGCCCATCTCCCAGACGGCTGCACTCTGCTTCACCGTGGTGGTGGGAAGTGCAGTGCTGCAGCCCACAGGGAGCAGACTGGCCCACAGTTGGGGCTAGGACATGCTACTTCCTGCTGCCATGGTGAAGCAGAGCATAGCTGGATGGGAGAGGGTGATGGAGTGGAGCAGACTACTGGGTAGCTCTGGTTCCCGCTGCTGTGGTGAGGTTGGGGGGGGACTTTTTGTGGGGTCTCCTTGGTAACCCATCCAGTTTGCCCTGCACCACATGGCCACTGCAGGAACCCCCAAAGCATGGGGTCTGGGGTGGTTGCCCTGATCTGTCTTCTGCAACCTGGATTTATCCCCAGAGCTCAAGCGTAGGTCCATTTTGTGCACCAAATGAAGCAGGGGTCCAGTAGAAAAATAGTATATGACCATGTATGCAGAAGGAATCTGAATTATGTTGCCATTGGCAAGAGAAGATCTTTGTGCATCAAGAAAATATACAGGTTGAACCTCTCTAGCCCGGCACTCTCTGGTCTGGCAACATCCGTGGTCCAACATGATTTTAGTTAGCTGGATGTCCACTTATCATGGATGTGGCTAAGTTACATAAAGTTTATTTACAGCCACCAACCCTGACTCTGTGTTCTGTGTTTTGTTATTTAGCTTTAATTTACCTCTAAATATCTTCTAAGAGCCCAGTAAGCATTGGAAGTGTTGGTAATGCTGCTAGACAATATTGACTTCCCATGGTTTGGCAAATTCTCTGGTTTGGCACCAGTTGGGTCCCGAGGATGCCAGACTAGAGAGGTTGAACCTGTACTGGAAATACTTTATCAGAGACAGAAAAAGAAAAATCCCTCTGATTGAATTAAGAATAGTAGATTAGCTGAAAGATTTTAAATAAGTAATTAAAATAGCGTAAATCTGCACAGATGGTGGGAAGGCTTTGATATAGGACCACATAAAATATCTAGAAATCAAGGAGAAATGATCAGGAGTTAAGCTATTCATCACTTTGTAATGTTGCACAGTGACTAGTAGAATGTCAAAAATTAGCATGATGTGAACCTAGTGATTCATGACACCAGCCAGCTTTTGAATGAAAGGGGGACCATCCTACAATGGATGCTCCACTGACCAATAGTCTACCGGACAGCCAGAGAGCTGTGAATCAGTTGGCTCTTACATCAAGTACAGGAACTGTGGCTTTTAGGTTGCTGTGGGGTTGATATGTTTGAAAGGTCAGGAAGACATTTTTTAAATCAAATTAGGAGACGCCTGGTAGATTTTTTTTTTTTCTGCTTTCCTCATAGCATCATGGAGACCCAGAACAATTACATAATAGGACTTAAAAATTTAATATTAGAATTGTATAAATGTTTAGTTAATGGCACTTTTTATCTAGTACAGATAAAAGCTAAAAGGGCCAGTGCCCAGAAATAAGAGACCTGAGGTTTCACTGGAGGACCCCAGGAATATGGGAAAAGGGGAGATCTACAGTTCTTGCAGAATGGGTCTCTATTTGTTACTTTCTGTCCCTTTCTCAGGTGGGAGAATGAGAAGACTCAGTGGAACAAGCTGACTCATAAGGGTAAACAGAGGTGAGTCTACTATAAAATATGAGCTGCATGATAACCCTACATAAACTCTGTGCTAGACTCATCGAAATGCCTGATACAGAGAGAGAGGTAGGTAGTATCCCACTCTGGGATTAAGTTTAGTAAAGTTGAGGCAGGCCGCTTAAAATCCATCCCTTTGTCTGTTGTTCTGATCAGTAAAGCATGTATGTACTTTTTCTTAGTCTTCCTCCTCCTGGTCAAAGGCAAACACAAATGCAAACATCTTGCCTATCTAAATTTCCCTGTAGTCTGTATGGTTTTGGTGCTATTATTAATGTCCTCTCTTAAATTCTTGTGGGGGTTTAGTGAATATTCTTGAATAAGTGTATTTCTTACCAGTGGTGGGGAAAGTAATCTCTATTACATGTTTATTTTTAAAATACTCTGATATTAATTAAGATATGGACCAGGTTTTGAATGCCTGACTTGCATAAGTAAGTGCCCGCCAGTGTGGGCATAGAATTCTTAAGCTGGTCCAATCTCTGATAAATTGTTAAAATAGTCATTAATGTCATAGGACAGGCAATTATAGAAATGTAGAGCTGGAGGGGACCTCAAGAGTCTAGTCCAGTACAGTAATTTCTCATGATTAACACAAATCCGGGAGAATAATCAAATACAGGAAAAGAGGGCCATAATATTTAGAGTTTGAATAGGTTATAAGTATAGGGGGAAAAAGAGGGCCATATGTAGAACAACAAAGAATTGCACATTTGGGAAACAAAAATAATTCAAATGTTGTGAAACAATGGGTTCAAATGCCTATATAAATAACAGGCAAAATCCTAAATATTTAACAGTTTCAAGGAAAAGTCTAACGTGTAAAAAGAAGCACTTAAGTTAAAGATCTTTAGAAGACTCTTTTCAGGTAGGGATTACTGAGGACAAGTTCACTGTGGACTTCAGGTTACCTTTTTATAATAAAAGGATATTTTAGAAATAGGAAAGTTACAACAAGAACAGAACTCAAGGATTTTACAGTACCTTTAACTTTAATGGAGCATTTAGAATCTATAGTAGGTCTACAGTGATGGGAAAGAAAAGGTGATGAACAAATCTTAGTGACGTATTCTCTCTCAAATAATACACACATACCTCCAATAAAATTGCTACTTCTTGCAAAATTGCTTCTTTTGTACAGCTATTTCTCAGTATAGCTCTGTGTATGCACACTGTTCTTTGCTTTGTGGAGGATACTTTTATCTTAACAAACTTCTGTCATGGACTAAATTTCAATAAAAACTGAGAAAACATAGAACCTAGTACCATAAGTCCTTTGTAGTCTCATCATACAATACCAGAGCAGATAAAGTGAGTGAGATAATATATTGTGTCTCGAATACAATATATTGTCCTTGACCAACACCTCTACAACAACATTACATAGAAAGTAGATAAGTCCTGCAACCCACTTTGCTAGCTGCACTGAAACAATTGTGGTATACTGTACTGTCTGTGGTCTGAGCCCTAGGTCCAGTACCTGTCTTAGAAGATCTGCCACTTGAAGTGCTGTCCAATTCTCACATTCTTCCCGAAGGGGTATTTTTGTGGCCATAGTGCTATCCTGTGAGGAAGATTTGATCTGTTTCTGATGATAGAAATTTCTTTGCTTCACTGACTGTCACCAATCTGCTGTGGAAATTGAAAGAGGAAGTCCTTTTTGCAACTTTTTCCTGCTTGATTGCTTAAAGTACACGCCTTTTCGAGTTATTTGGAAACCACTGGTGCACTCATTATTTCAGAGTAATTATTTTGGATATAAGAAGGTACTCTGTAATAGGGTCCTGTCATATCAGCTTTATACAGGCAGAAATATCCATTGAAATGAGTTAAGATAAAGATACGTCTGCTTGACAATTAATGACAATGTGACCACATTCATAGGCATTTTGGTGACATTTGCTTCATTTTTCACATGGTGCAATGTTAGTGACAACTACAGTTTGCACATTTTTAACTCCTTTTCATAGCCACCCTGGTCTGTCTTTAGTTTGTGTTTTACACACTGTGATGCTTTGAATATATATGTGGAGAAAGCAGAACTCTGGTACAAGGTTTGCATTTCCAAATTGTCATTTTACTTAAACCGACTCTAAGGTATCAACATGGTACCAATGTAAGTAAATCATTTGATTAAATACTGTATGCGTGATGAGCATTTGAAAAAAAGTAATGGTTGTCAAATTCTTGATGGTATTGTAGATAATTTGTTCTTTAAATATTCAGATGGTTACTCAAACTTAATTTTAAAGTAAGACTAACCGAAGATAAGATAATTGTAAACATCGGGAAAATAAAATTGCAAAGTTGCACTTCCAATAAAGCCAGCTTATTGTGCATGGCAGCTCTGAGTCACTGTAATAGAAGTAATGTGAAGGCTTCCATAAAAGGCTGGAGAGCCAGAATGTTTTTTTTTCTAGCTGCTCTTCCTGTTTTATTTCTCAGTGCAAACAGTTTTTGGGAACATTTTCAAGGATTGGAACTGATTCTAATTAAGTTTAAAATGTTTTGTTTGTTACCCTTTTTCAAATTCAAATATGTGGTGGCTGTTGCAAAATGATAGACAGATTTACTAACAATCAACATATTATTGAAAACCTGGTAATGGTAAAACTTTAGCGAGTTACTCCATGCAAGCATATCTACAATGTTTTGAAAGTGCCAACTGCATTTTCATGTGGTACAATTCTTTGGAGTGCCACATAGTAGGCATTTAATTTGCAACTTATCAGAAGTCATTGCATCAAGCAGCACAATTTTTTCAGAGAATGCTATCATCTTTCTTGATAAAATACTTACTAAAGCTAATACTTGTGTTGTATTATGTATGTAATCATTTAATATATGAAAATTATTGCAAACTTTAAAATCTAACTCTGCTTTACAATAATCATTTTCATTAACAGTCTAAATGTTAACATCTTAGCATCACTCTCATACAAAATATAAACACCTAGCATTGATCATTTTCTGTTCAGTATATATAAAACCAATAAAAAGAATGTTGCTTACCAAACATAGATTATTTTTTCTCCAGACATCCATACTGAAGCTGATTCCAAGTAAACTAAAGTAAGAGCAGTTTCTCATATCTGTTATCCTGCTGCAAACACTCCCTTGTGGTTACTGTTGTTGTTGTTGGAATGATTGACAAACTTGCCATTTCTGGTGAGAGGGAGAAAAGGATACTTAAATTCAAAACCTAGTGATTTAGTATTTAGTATAAAGAAATAGACAGAATTGAAAAAGGAAAGGGAGAATATGATTATTTCTAAAAGTTTAATGAAACTTTTGCCAGTTTAGTCTTTAGCTGCTAGTAGGGTATAAAAATAAGGTAATACTTGAAGGTATGCCTACACAGTAGCATGTACCTCAAAATAAGCTACACAATTTGAGCTACGCAAATTGCATAGCTTATTTCGAAACTTGACTCTGTCTACACAGCACTTTATTTCAAAATAAAATCACTATTCCATCGTCTTCGTTAATCCTTGTACAATGAGGTTTACAGGAGGTTGGAGTAGTAAGCCCGTTATTTCGAAATAATGGGCTGCTTGTGTAGGCAGCACATAACGATATTTTGGAATAATGGACATTATTCTAAAATATCTCTGCTGTGTAGATATATCCTACATCTACACAGCAGAGATATTTGGACCACTAGATTCACCAAGACAATCTGTCTCTGAAGTTTTTATATACATGCAGACTTTCTTCTGAAGATGTTCTTGGTAGAACTGCCACTAAGCAGTTGAGCTAAAATTTGACTACTTAAAAAACCCTTGTACATTCATTCTAAAATATGTTTTTTTAAACCAAGACTGTCAGATGAAGGTCAGTGTGAAGTGAACTAGGAAACAAAATAGTAACACATGGCTGTATCTTTTTTTTCTTTCAAAAGGATTTTTATTTTAATTATAACATCCTTTGAAGAAAAGGAAAGCATGGGCAGCAGTACAAAAAGGGGAACCGACTACATAGTGAATCAAGAATTCCACTTTAAAAAATCCAATACCTCGGTGGAAAAACCACCAATGAATACATTTTATTCTAGGATGCTGAAGAAATTCAGAAAAGGAATATTTCATGTCAATATGATAGCCTCAAAGCAGAAAATGCTATTAAAGTCATATGGAGAAAGCTCTATGGAACTGCTCATGTGTATGGCTTGATCTAAAGGCCATTAAAATCACTGGAAAGTTTTCTAAGGACTTCATCCAGCTTGGTCTTGGGCTCAGGCTTTACGAGAGGTGTTTGACCACTCCAGAAGTTAGCTGGTGTGAGTTTCTCACAAGCTTTTTTACAAATGTATCATTGTATAACTTCAACAGATAAGCGTCAATCACACTTGCAAATTTTGATTTGCCTTCATTTTCCAAAACTCTTTTTTTCTTCCAAAACTTGCTAATTTTCAGTATTTATTCAATGAAATTAAAATTTCTTCTCTTGCATAAGGAGAGTACATGCAATGCTGCACTGCTTAAATAACTCTTGTTCTTTTTAGCATAATTTTTTTTGCCAGTTTCACTTGTGCTAAGACAAATTTCTGAAGAGCGTTAGCAGCTGGCAGAATATCTGCCCTGGAAAATGCCTCATGGTTGTTGCAGAGGGTACAGCAAGACCATTTTGGGTTTGTACAAATAGTGGGAAATTAGGCAGTACAGGCAGTCCCCGAGTTACGCGGATCCGACTTATGTCGGATCCGCAGTTACGAACGGGGCCCTCTCCCTGGTCTCCAGCAGACCAGGGAGAGGAAGCTAAGCGGCAGAGGACGCGGGCAGCGGACAGCCCAGACGCGTCTGGGCTGTCCGCTGCCCGCGTGTTCCGCCGCTTTGCTCCCCGTCCCCCTGGTCTGCAGACCAGAAGGACGGGGAGCAAAGCGGCGGAACATGCGGGCAGCAGACAGCCCAGACGCGTCTGGGCTGTCTGCTGCCTCTTTGCTCCCCGTCCTTCTGGTCTGCAGACCAGGGGGACGGGGAGCATAGCAGAGCAAAGCCGCGGAGTACGCGGGCAGCAGGACAGCCACGGCGCGTCTGGGCTGTCCCGCTGCCCCCGTGCTCCGCGGCTTTGCTCCAGACGCCTGTGGTACAGCACCCCAGCTGCTCTGCCCCAGGCGTCCCCAAGTCAGCCGCTGCTGAAACTGACCAGTGGCTGACTACAGGGAGCCCCTGCCCCGGGCTTCCTGGAATCAGCTGCTGATCAATTTCAGCAGCAGCTGACTTGGGGATGCCTGGGGTTCTTAAGTTGAATCTGTATGTAAGTCAGAACTGGCATCCAGATTCAGCCGCTGTTGAAACTGATCAGTTTCAGCAGCGGCTGAATCTGGACGCCAGTTCCGACTTACATACAGATTCAACTTAAGAACAAACCTACAGTCTCTATCTTGTACGTAACCCGGGGACTGCCTTTAATGCATATTGTATTGGTAATGTGTTGGGTTTTAAGATGTTCTTCCAAATTTCCCAATTGTCATGATAAAAAGATGGTCTTGGGAGGCCCTGGAATGAAAATCAACAGATTTGTTCCATTTCTAGCTGTCAGATTTCCAGTGTGATTTAGGAATGGAAAATTTCTTACCATAATATCTTTTCTGCTAGCAGTGTCTCCCACAGTTCTGGACCACTAATCTGCTTTCCTCTCTTTCTAGTTCATGGCAGCAGCTAAGTGTTTTGGAGCTGCATGGTGTGATTCTTCTGTCAAAGGCTATGTCTACACAGCAGCATTTCAGAATAATATCATCCACATCTACACATAAGCAGTTGTTTAGACACAATGCCAAAATAATGTTGGGCTGGAGGACTTCTTTCTTCGACTCCTGTAACCCTCATTGTATGAGGAGTCAGGGGAAGAGTGTTCTATCTCGAAATAACTGCTGTGTAGACTGTGTCTCAAGTTGGGTAGCTTATTTAGAGTTTAGCCCTGCTATGCAGTCATGCCCAAACAGAGGTGAAAGTGGGCCAATATAGGCCTTCTGCCTGAATTCCTGCCCCTTCCGGGGACTTAGAGCTGCCCCCTCCATGCTCAGGACATTATATACCAGTAAGTCCCAGCAATCTCTTTCCCCTTTGCTGCCAGATGAATTATATGAAAGTTGTGAAATTTGCATAACATTATTATTAACAAATATTCCAGTGATCATGAAGTAACTGTGCACATGAGACCAAGGAAGATGATCATATTGTAATGATTCTACTTAATAACTGACCTTGACTCCTCTTCATTCAGGGTGGGTAGAACTGTGGAAAATGCTACTAGCAGAAAGGAAATTGCCAGTAAGAATTTTTTTCCATTCTGCGTGTCTGACAGTCCTGGATGTTTAGGAAGTAACAAGCACAGATGGAGAGAAGGTTATGAAACAAAAGTTTGGTAGGAAAAGTGTAGCCACCTTTTTGTGAGCTCACTCTGAAGTTTGTCTTATTACTAGGTGATCACCTGCAGCACCTTCCTGCCAAAGGAGGCCTCTGCAGAAGATAGAAAGTCCATCTTAAGGAAGATGAGAGCTATAAACTCTGAAGTTGAGACACTTGCTCATTTTATGAAGTGACTAAGAATCTCTTGGCATGTACCTTGATCCCATGTTGGGACTGTAGTCTCTGACAATTTTCAGGTTTCCACAATGATAGTCTAATCCAGCTAGTGTTGAGGGACTTAGAAACTGAGTCCCTGGCATTTTGGATAGAAAGACATGAATAGGGAGCTTGATTTTTCTCAGGGATTCTGTATACTTGAAATAGATTTTTTTCAATCATCTTCTGACCTCTAAGGTGTGTAAAAGGGGAATGCTCATTACCAGTGTCGCATAGGTAATCAGGCAGGAAGGCAGCAGGCAATTGCCCATTTTCAGTTATTGTCCTGTTTTTCGGCTTTACCAAAGGTGTCAGGGCTTTCAGAGACTTGGAGGTATAGGATCTTGAACAATCATGGTCTTCCTCTGCTAGGCTCTCTAGTGTGGGTCTTTTGAGACACTAGACTATCTTTTTAAGCATGGATAGGGGGGTCTAGGACACATCACTTTCTACTGGGCTTTGATTTAGAGCCCAATGGTAGGCAGCTGTGTTCTGAACTTGGGGAATGGATGCAGCTGCCATCCAGAGCACTTCCTGCCCAAGTTTCCCTTCTCCCCATACAGTAAATAATGGAATTGCAAATAAAGTTTCTGAGCTTCCCAGTCAGTCAACAGTCTCTCCTTCATAGGTGCTATCAGGTCAGTTTTACCAGGTCTTGGGCTGAGGTATGTAACTTCCTAGCTTTCCATCTTGCACTTGGATTTGCAGTGAGTCCTGCTCTCAAGGGCTTGTAGGGTGATGTTGTAGTGGGTCAGCGGTGGGGCTCCTCCCCTTTGGGTCCATGGGAGGCCAATTTACTTCACTACATCTCAGTGCATTGTTCATTGTAGGGAATTAGCAGAGTCTGCAAGGGTCTATGGCTTGGGTCCATATTCAGGGGCTGTGCAAGCAACAGAGTTCAGTAGCCTGGGCCCTTGTTCAGGGTGAAGCAATCAAGCATCTGTGGGCTCAGACTATATTAAGGCTGAGCAGCAAACAATTTGTGAGCTTAGGCCCTTGTTCAGGGTTGGGCAGCAAAGGGGAGGCTTCTGGCCTAAGAGAAGAGGAATCTGCTACCCACAGATTAGGATGGCAGGAGGACAAGGATGCAGGCCAATGCTCCCTCCAAATTTTTCTATCCATGTAGGGAATACATTTTGTTATGTACACTGTGACAAATGTGGATGTGCACCACCAGTAGAAACAATGCTGTGGGCTCCTGCTGGGTGGCATTTGAATCTCTCCTGGGTGGCTGCCCAAGTGCTCAGTTTACAGGGAATACTTATGCAGGCCCACCCATTCCACTGTGTCCTGGCCCAGGTCCCTACCAGTGACAGAGTGGTCTGTCACTGGATCAGCAGGAATCCTGACCACAATACGCTGGCTTACCTGTGGCAGCATTGCAGCCAGACAAGAGATTGGCTACCCCCGAGCTACTTTCTAACTCCTCCTCTACAATGTACCTGGCAATTCTGAAGAGCAAAATTCCTATTGATTTCCATAGAACCAGGATTCACCCAAGATTTTTCCCAGTGCATGTGTACCCACAAAGCAGCAGGACATATCTTACCCCTAATATGCTCCCTTGGTCCAAAATGTAGGAAAACTAGAGCTAGCCATTTTTAATTTTTTTATACTTTGGACAAAATTACTTTTTTTTTCCAACCAGCTCTAAGGTTCCACTCTTCAGAATTCAGGTTGCCAAGGTTAAAAGTTCCCAGCTGAGAGAAGCCTGAACTTCCAAGGAGTTTGGTTCTGGGATTAGACCCCATCCCTTGCTCTTTGTGGCAAAGGTAAAGAATGTTTTATAGAGTTCTATCCCATCGTGAATGCAAACGATTCCTTTCTTAATCATATCTAGATCATTTCTACTTCAGCTGCTTTACTGCTTTAAAAGTATCCTCTCTCTTTGTCTCAATACTTTTCTCTGTTACCAAAACTTCTCCATTCTTCAATTTTTGGTTTAAATTTTAATCTGTTCCTTGGCTACCTACCTGTTTTCTGTTCTATTTTGTCACAGAGGGTTGATACAAAGTGTTAAGAGGACTTATTATTGTTCAATCTTCCAAAGTCTCCTTTCTCTTCATCATAGTTGCCTTTTCCCTTTTCTCTCTGATTGGCAGTAAATTTAATCAATTGTCCTCAGTAGATGCATCTCAGAGGCTTTTAATGCTTTTTTACCTACTCTTGATTTGTTTTCCTTCTTTTGCACTGAAAATGGTTTGCTATTCTGCACATATAATTGGAATCTACATTTAGTACTTAGTTTTCTTTATCTCATCAGAAATTCTTGTTCTTAACTGGTACAGTAAAGAAGATGAAAAATACCTGCCATGATTGTGACATCTATTCACCTCAAATTGTCTTTGATCTTTGAAGGCTACCATTGATTATGAAGTCCTTGGTTGTGGTATATTATGCATTTCAGCATTCTTTGGAACTTAACTGAGCCACTTTTCTGAATTATATGTGTTTGAACAACTTGACAGAGCTTAGCCACAACTATTGAGCTGCAATTATACATTAGGCTTTTACAGTCTGAGTCTGCATATATGTTTTTCTACAAAGAAATAGCATAAAATATCACTGCTCAAAATGCATGTTCAAACTCTCTGGATTAAAACATAAAACTCATTTGCCAACTTGGAACTCTATACAATTGCTTTAAAAGTTGACTTTTTAATGAATAACACCTGCATTATTCAAAATATACATGAAGGCTGTGTCTAGACTGGCAAGTTTTTCCACAAAATCATGTGATTTTGCGGAAAAACTTGCCAGCTGTCTACACTGGCCACTTGAATTTCCGCAAGAACACTGACGATCTCATGTAAGATCGTCAGTGTTCTTGCAGAAATACTGTGCTGCTCCTGTTCGGGCAAAAGCCCTCTTGCGCAAATCATTTGCGCAAGAGGGCCAGTGTAAACAGCACAGTACTGTTTTGCGCAAAAAAGCCCCGATGGCTAAAATGGCGATCAGGGCTTTTTTGCGCAAATCCGCGTCTAGATTGGCAGGATGCTTTTCTGCAAAATCTAGACGCGCTTTTCCGAAAATGCTTTTAACGGAAAAGTTTTCCGTTAAAAGCGTTTCCGGAAAATCATGCCAATGTAGACGTAGCCGAACAATATTAACTACTTTTGTATATGATACATAGTATTTAATCCATATAATAGAATGATTTCTCTTACTTTATCATTTTAAATAAAATCCCTAAGTTTACATGTGAAAATGAGCAACTGATCCTCATTACAATCTTTATTTAAAAGGGAATTATTTGTTAACATAATTTTTTACAGTTTTGATTAAACTCTGTTGATTTCATGGGAACTTGAGCATTAATGTTTACATACAGTTTCTCAATTCTTATGAAATCAGATTTGTTGTAGTGGGAAAAACAATCAAGAATTGCAACCCACAGTCTGTGTTTGGAATAACACATCAATGCATAATATACTGCAAGTGCACATCAAGGGGAAGTCTAAACTACATTCCTCTTTTGAAAAAGGAATGTAAATGAAGCTGATCGAAAATTCAAATGAAGCGTGGATTTACAAATCTTGCACTTCATTTGCATAACTGCGTGAGCGCTTTTTCGAAAAAGGATTTAAAAAAAAAAAAAACCAGCAATCTACACAGGGTTCTTTCAGGTAAAAAAAACCCCTTTTTTGAAAGAACCCATATGCCTCATTTTTTTCAGGAGTATGGGTTCTTTTGAAAGGTGGTTTTTTTTTTTTTTTTTTTTTTTTTTTTTAAACCCGTCTAGACTGCAGTTTCTTTTTAGAAAAACCCTTTTTTGAAAAAGCGCTCTCATGGGATTATGCAAATAAAACGTGAGATTTGTAAATCCACTCTTCATTTGAATTTTCAATTGTCTTCATTTACATTCCTCTTTCGAAAGAGGAATGTACTTTAGACATAGCCTAAGTGTGCAGGGCCATTCTGATATTAGTGTAAGAACAGCAGTAGGTCACTGCATCAAGACAGAATTTCTGGGTATGCATACTAACTCACTGCAACTAATTGGTCAACTCCTGCAGCCTATAGCCAGGCAAAATTTCTGTTTGGGATATTTGCCCAAGCAGTCCAACTATAGACTGAAATATGTGGAATATTACTAATGGGGGAAGATGCTAGAAGCTCAGGGGTGCAGCTTAGCTAAAGATGTAAAAACATGCATGCCTGTTTAGAGTTCATCCAAAAGTACTCTAATCTCTTTGGGTAGGGAAACTGAGCTGGGATCTCACAAGCACAAGAATTCAAATGATTTCCTTTGCTTCCTTGTTCTAGCCTATAATTGTTGGAAGTACCAAGAGTACTGGTGTAAATTATCAAAACTCTATTGTCTATCTCAGCTCACAGCAGCTGAATATCTGTCCCTAATGTTATTTGGGATATTTCAGTATTTCTTCATGTAGTCTTAACTGGAGTCAGAAAGTGCTGGGATAGTGAAAAATTATATAGAAACAGAACTGAATTTTTGAATTCCCCACAAACATTTGTGTTCTGTGATATTAAATAGTGAATATAAATGTATTTATGGAGGTGCAGAGACACTTGGGGGTGGAGGCAGGTATAGCTGAAGGAAAGTGAGTCACTCAGTGGATTCTAACAAGGTAATGAGACAAATTCAACAAGGGAATGGTGACGGGGTGTACCAGTCCCGCACTGAACTAACAGGGTTTACCCAGGTTACCCTGACTGAAGGACCCCTGCCTCCGCAGCCCTGCTGGGCATGCTCAGACTGTAGCCTAGCTATAAAAGCATGGGGAGAGACTCAGTCTGGGCTGACTGCCAGAGGAGAAGGACCTCAGGTGAGAGCTCCTGAGCAGCTTAAAGGAGCCAGAGACCGATTTGGACTTTGCCCTGCTGACTCTGGCCACTGGGCCATCCAGCCCTGCCTTAAAGGGCTGGCAATTAACTCAGGTTTACTGACTCTGGCCCTTTAAGGTGGGCCTGGATAGCCCAATGGCTATCGATTGACTCTGTTTTGCTGCTTCTGGCGATTAGGTCATCCAGCCTGGAGGGGAGGGGCCAGACTACCAGTGGGTTGCCAGGTACTCGGGGCATGCCTTGGGCTGATAGCCCAGGGATGCTTAAGTTTTGCTCATTCAGTTGTATGTACATTTGCAGTTTATCAATATTCCTCCCCCCACAATTTACTATATATCTGTGAATTTCATGGGCAGCGGGTAGAGACTAGGGAGGCCCCATCCACCACATTCTAGCTGTCTGGGAAAGCTGGGGCCTAGCTGCAATGTGGCTACCCAGCTGCTGCAGGGGAGCTGAAGCCAGGGCCGCCCATCTGCTCCCAGGTCCAGAGAGGTGTGGGGAGAGGTGAAAATGTAGCTGCACGGCTGCTTGGCAAGGGGGAGGGAGGAGTTTGCAATAGCCTTTGGTGGGGAGGGGGTGCAACACCATAATGGAAGAGACTGGGGGTGCAGGATGAGGCCAGTAGCCCCAATGGGGCTTGGGTTCTGGTGGGCATAGAAGGGGCATCGTTGGGGCTTTCCACCCCATACCAGGCCTTCACCCACTTCCATGGAGACTTTGTCTGTCTGGACATCCATGCATGAGTCTATCTGTGTCTGTTTGAGAACTCCTCTTAAACAGTAACAGCTAGGACAGGTGCAGGCAAGATATGGCCGAAGGACCAGATCCCGCTCACCAAGACTTTTGATCCAGCCTACATCCACTGTAGCAGCAGAGAGCAGCACTGATCAAATCAGCTAGCTGCTCCATGTTGCTCTCTCCACTGCGGGGAGGGAGAGGCGGGGAGAGGATTCAGCCCCTGCCTCTGCCCCCAGCAAAATCTCTCAGTTCCTATTGGCCAAGAACCAATAGGAACTGAGAGAATTTGCTGGAGGCGGTGGCAGTGCATCAAGCATCTCCCTTTCTCCCCACTTCCAGCAGTGCAGAGAGCCACATGCACAGCCAACCAGCAGTCTGGGGCTGTTCCCTGCCTGAGAGTGCTGCTGGCCGGGAAATGCTTACGTAAGCGCTTTCTGGCTAGATTGTGCATCTGGCACTACTGCTCCTCCCTCCCCTCAACTCCTCCCACCCCAGATCCCCTCCTATACCCGACCCCTGGGCCAGAATCCTCTCCTGAATCCATACTCCCTACTAGATCCTGCACCCCAATTCCCTGCAGATCACAGCCCCCTCCTTTACCCAAACTCCCTTTCAGACCCCACAGCCTCTTCTACACCCCAGTCCTCTACCTCTCCATTGAGAAGTGTGACCCTTGACCACTTACCAAAATCTTGGCATGGCCCCCATCAGATTATTGCCCACCCCGAGCTAGGACTACTAAATTCGGTATGCAGATTCCTCTTAAACCAAGGCCCTTCTTACCTGGCCCCAAGCTTCTGCACCACGAGAAGGCTGGGTTAGTCCTCTCTTCCTGGGGCAGCCTGCATTCTGAACCCCTCACCCCGAGCCCCTCCACTTCATTTTCCAAAAACAAAAATTGAGTTAAATACCCAAGCAACACCAGGTGAATCTTCAAGTACATGATATTTGTGGTTTCATAGTCTTGAGGATTCCTGTCTGTGTGCCTGGGAGGGGGAAGAAACACCTGTAGAGGTGACCAGAACATTTAAATTAAGTTCCTTAAATCTGGGAGAGGATAAGGTTTTAAGTGAGGGCTTGAGACAGTCATTTTATTTATTTTAAATGGAACTCTAAACCTTCCTACCATTAATGTGACTTGGCAGAAAGCTTAACGTTACATTACTTTATTTTTAAAAATTCTAATATAAAGTGTTACACTAAGTAGAAATTAAATGGGTGACCAGAGGATTTATTCTATTTTGAAGCATTAGCTTGCAAAATAAGGTGATTCTTTTGAGTTGCATTTGTTTGCTTATTCCTCTTTTGCATAAAAATAAACCTTTGATGTTTGTGTATACTCATAATAAAGAAAATACCTGAGAGTTCATCTCTAAAAGCAGAAAAGATTTAAATACATCAGATAATGAAAGAAAAGAGCAGAGGCTGCAGCTTCCGTAGTGCAGTAAAATCACATCTAAGGCATAGTCTACATATGTCCCCCACCTCATCAATCTAAGCTACTCAACTTCAGCTACACAAACAGCACAGCTGAAGTTGACATACTTACCACAGTGTCTTCTGTGCAATAAGGTTGGTAGGGACTGCTGTCCCATTGACTCCAGCTAGTCTTCTTGTCCTAGTGGAGTGGCAGAGTTGATGGGAAAGCACTCAGGTCGATTTATCATGTCTAAGCAGATACAATGATCGATCCACTGGCAGTCAATTTACTGAGGTGTCCATCCACCATGTAGCAGACAAGTCTTAAGTGTTTTCTTTGTGACAGTTGTACTTGTAGGACTGATTCACTGGGAATTGCTAGAAGAATATGCCTGCTGGGTTGTACATGTATAAGCAGTGAGCTAAAGGTGAGATTGAAAATAAAACAGTGCTGCACTTAAAAATGTGCGTTTTTGAGGGGTGAGGAAAGTTATTTTATTTCATTTTCAGATTGTAAACAAAGGAGGGAGAGATATTTGCACAAGCCTAACAAAGGTAAAAGATTAGGTGGAAACTAAAACTGATTTCTTTTCACATGTTTTTTTTCTTTATTATATGTGGTGAGAGAGGGTACATGAACCAGCCAACTAGCAATCTCAGGAAAGGGAAACCTCAAAATAATACCGAATATCAACAATTGTCTGGTGTTATCTCTATTTCTAGTCTTCTGATGGGGTTTTCATTAAAAAATGTATTAGCAGTGTGACACGGTCATATCAATATGTCACAATATTCTCATTGACATATTTAGAACTTAGCAAAACAATATAAGAGAGATTTGGGAAGGGCAAAGAAGGTGTGAAATCAGACTTTATGCAGCCTCTCTAAGCAAAGAGCTAGGATAGATGAAGGCAGAAACTGAGGAGGGGCTTCAGAGCATATGTGGTAGCAGAGGCTTGCTCTCAATTTCCTCGTGTAGACATGCCCTAAGAGACTAATTTTGAAATAGTTATTTCAGGAGTTATTTCAAAATAAGAGTTGTTCCTCATGGAAAGCAGGACTTATCTCAAAATAACCATCCCCTTATTTCAAAATAACGGGCTTAGTAGTGTGGATGTTCCGCTTGTTATTTTGAAACAAGGGGAGTTATTTCGAAATAACTCCCTAGTTTAGACCAGGGCCTAGATACCAAAATCAGTATTATTCCTCTCCCTTTTAAGGTAATTGAAATGGAATAGCTGTGCGGAGAGAACAGAGGTTAATGAGCCCTGTGGTGAAGAAGGTGGAAGACTGGCAGTGCTGAAGGAAGAAAGGAAAGAAGTGGAGAGGACCTGTGAAGAAGGTGGAAACAGTTTTTGAATGGGCTGATTGAGAGGGGGAAAGAGCCTGTGCACCATATGGCTGGCCCAACCATATAAATGAACTAAGCAGTTGCCTCGCGTTCTAGGCTTTCAGGGGTACGAAATTGGACAGAAGTACAGTACTGAAGTGAATTTTTCTCTGTTTAAAATATATTAGTATGTTATCTCTTATGAACCAAAGTATCAAGTACTGTACTTGTGAAAAAGTGCCTTATTCCCATGTTAGAAGCTGAGTTATATTATTTATTTCACATTATGGAGCATGGCTGTGTATGTGAAGAACGCTGCCTGGGTTTGCTGGCTGGGACAGAGATTGGCAGGTCAGCAATTCTCAGTAGCCCAGTCGTGCAGTGGAGTCAGTGCTGCTTGCTGCTTAGTGAAGGCTGGTCAGCATCCCACAATAGCTGTTCTGCCATGTTCCGAGCCATGATCTCGAACACGCTGTGCCCACAAAGAATTTGTATTGTCTAGGACTCGAAAAATCTGGTTTGAAAGATTGTAAAAGGAGAATCACAAGTACTTGTGAGATTAAGATTGTGTATTTATCGAGCTTAATCATAAATAAGACCCAATATTATAATGGCAGTTTGTAACGGACCACTAGAGGGAGAACTTAACTTCATTTAATTGTTAAACCTTGAGGATAAAGCCACTAGCTAGTTTTAGCACAAACTTGGTGCATTTTTTAACATAACTTCATTCTTTGTTTTATATTGCTAATGCAAAAATAAGATTTCTTAAGATCTTTAGGCACAAAGCATTTAAATCACATTGAAGACACAATTAAGCATTTGCATAAGTGCTTTGCTGAATCAGAGCCTGGGAAATTAAACGTAGCTTTGAGGAAGAGTATGGAGTTTTGTTTGATCACTGTTTGACTGGAGAATTATAAGGAATTAACGTCAGCCTTATGGAGATAAAATTGTTGTATCTACATATTTAATATAGAATCTGTCTGGAATTTTACTCATGTCCTGGGTCTGCACTGCTTCCCACAGCTCCCATTGGCTGGGAAGGCTCTCTTTAACAGAGGGCGGAGGGAAGTGGTGAAAGGAGAGCAGAGATGCACAGAGGACAGGAGATCTTTGGAGGCAAGTTTTTTTTTTTTTTTGTTCTAAAATGTGTATTTTTATATAAAGGTGGTCTTTTGAAGAATGTGTTTAAAAATTATATGTCTGAAGATCCAGACATTTAAGGCTAATGCTGAAAAATCAGATTATGCATCTAAAAATGTATTCAAGGATTTTTAGAGATGTGATATTTTTTTTATATGTCTTCAGCAACAAACTAATGGAATATTTAAAGCAAATCTTAAATTCAAGGTCATGTAGACATATTGCAGTAACAATCAGACCTTGCAACCTCTGGGGTTAGGTAAGCAAAATATAAAATTGTTCTACAGTAAAACTACAATTGTCTGGCATCCAGTAGTCCGGTACTCCCAATAGTCTGGCACTAACTGGAACCCGGAAGTGCTCCGGCTGGACAATTGGAGCCGCTCTGCGCCGCTTCCCCAAATCCGCTGCTTCAGCTGCTGAAACTGACCAGCTGCAGACCTGGGGAAGCGGTGCGGAGCAGAGCAGTTGGGGTGCTGCCGGTTTGGTCCCGCAGTGCCACCCTTCACCCCTCTGCTCGGCACCTGGCAGCGCACCAGCTGCTCTTCCCCACGGCTTCCCCAAGTCCACCGCTGCTGAATCTGACCAGCAGCTGACTTGGGGAAGCCCTAGGGCAGAGCAGCTGGGGTGCTGCTGGGTTGGTCCCACAGCGCCGCCCCTCATCAGCACCCGGTTCGCCCCACGCAGCTCCATTCCCCGCCAGACCCCCCCCCCCAACCCATCCAAGCCCCCCTGCCGGAGTACCTCCTGATACTCCGGCATATCCGATAATCCGGATTATCAGAAGTCTGCTGTACCATGTTCTTGTGACTTGTTATGAAAGGAAATGCAGTAGTTAAAAAGCACAAACTTTTGCTTTTTGGTTCCTCTGCCAGGACTAAATTAACTGTAAACATACAGAGGGGTAGTCATGTTCATCTGTAATAGAAAAAAATGTAGAAAACAACTAATAGTCTTGCAGCACCTTAGGGTGCATCTACACAGCAGGGTTTAACTCGAAATAAGCTACGCAAATTGAGCTACAACAATTGCATAGCTTATTTCAAAATTACTTCTTGATGTTCTCCATAAATACAATCCTGTTCCCTCCTAGCCTTCATTTTCCTAGGCTAAATGAGCCATGCTCTTTTAGTAATGCAGGCCCTGCATTTCCCTGTTTATCCTAATAGCCCTTCTCTGCACATTTTGCCTTCATTTTTCTTGAAGCTAGTGACCAGAACGGTACAGATGGCATCTTACCCATGCTTTGTACAATAGGATTAATACTTCTCTATCTCTAGTGTATGTGGCAAGGCAGTTCCATCCTAGGATCACATTTGCTTTTTTCATTTCTGCATCACATTGGTGGCTTATAGTCATCCCGCAATCAGCTAATACACCCAGAACTTTGTCCTTTTCCGTCGCTTCCAATTGACGAGACCTTATAACAGAATTTCTTGTTACTGGTCCCTAAATTCATGGTCTTGGACTAATTATTATTATTATTCATCCCATTTCTATTACTCCAAACCACAAAGCAAGCAGGATTTGGACCAGATTCATAAAAAAACCTTACTTTTTTGAATGCTAGTTTCCTCTTCCCTCTTTAAATATTCATAGCAGATACATCATGTATTTAGTTTTATATCATAGGGATGCTTTTCAGAACAATTTTTTTTCTGGGATAAAAAAAGACATTTTATTTCCTTAAAATGTTACAGATTTGTTGTACAGGTTTGAAATTACTACTATAATTCTAATGTAAAAAAAGGGACAGACTACTTTTACAGTACATTTAGTTATTACATAATCACTTCAACAGCCTCACTGATTAGTGTTACTAGAGAAGCTGCCTGTAGAAATCACAGTTAGAATCATGTAGTAGCATTGTGTATATCACTGTGCTTATTTTGAAATAGAGCACTCTTCAGCTAGGTCTACACTATCACCGTTTTTTGGAAAAAGCCACACAAATGGCACTGCCTAGATGGGGCCAAATAGTGGAAAAGCCTCCTCTTACAGAGGAGCCCTTATTCCTTGTAGAACGAGGTATACAGGGCTGCCCGAAAGAGCGTGCAAAAAAAAAAAAAAAAAAAAAAAAAGGCAGAAGAGCAAACGCGTTCCCTGGACGTGGCAGAGTTTTTCTGGGATACCAAATCCCAGAAAAACCCGCCAGTCTAGACGTACCCTTCCTCTGACTTCCCTTACTCCTTGTACATTGAGGGTTACAGGAGTCAGAGTAAGATATCGTCCAGCTTGACAGTATTTCGACATTATTTAGAAATAACCGCCTGCTGTGTAGAGGCGGATTATGTTATTTCGAAATAATATTGCTGTGTAGATGTACTCTTAGGGTGTGTCTAGACTACATGCCTCCTTCGACGGAGGCATGTAGATTAGCGAGATCGGAAGAGGGAAATGAAGCCGCGATTAAAATAATCGCGGCTTCATTTAAATTTAAATGGCTGCCCCGATCTGCCGATCAGCTGTTTGTCGGCAGATCGGGGGAGTCTGGACGCGATGCCCCGACAAAGAAGCCTTTCTTCATCGACACAGGTAAGCCTCGTGAAACCAGGTTTACCTGTGTCGATGAAGAAAGGCTTCTTTGTCGGGGCATCGCGTCCAGACTCCCCCGATCTGCCGACAAACAGCTGATCGGCAGATCGGGGCAGCCATTTAAATTTAAATGAAGCCGCGATTATTTTAATCGCGGCTTCATTTCCCTCTTCCGATCTCGCTAATCTACATGCCTCCGTCGAAGGAGGCATGTAGTCTAGACACACCCTTAGAGGATAACAAAAATGTACATTGTATCATGAGCTTTCATGGGCACAACCCACTTCTTCATCTGATCTGAAGAACTGTGTTTTGCTCACGAAAGCTTATGATACCCTTAGACACAAACAAAAAATGGAGATGGTATGTCTACACAGCAACATTATTTTGAAATAACTAGTGTTTTTTCAAAATAACTTTACTAGCATCTACATAAGCCAACCACTATTTCAAAATTAATTTGAAATAGCGGAGGGCTTATTTCAAAATTGGTAAACCTCATTCCACGAGGAATAACACCAAATTTGAAATTGCTATTTCGAAATAAGCGCTGTGTAGACGCTTATTTCAAAATAGGGGGTCTCCAGCGCTTCCCAGGGTGCCCTGGTGGCCACTCTGTCCTCAACCAAGAAAACTCCTCTCCTCCACCCACCCCCCGCTTCCCGGAGCCCTTAAAGGGGTAGAATCTGGCCACAGTGCCTGTGCCAGCTCCAAGCCTGCCAGCCCAACAGCCTGTCCACCAGCAGCCAGCTCTCCACTGCTTCCCAGGAGCAGGCTGCCAGCTCCCAGAAGCCTGCCGGGGCAAGAAAAGGTGGGTGCCTTTCTGGTCCAGTGCGGAGATCATGGACCTCATTCAGGTTTGGGAGGAATCCTCCAATGTCCATGATCTCCACACTAGATGGAAGAATGAAGCTGTCTATGGCAGGATAGCTGGCAGCATGGCCAGCAAAGGCCACATCCGCATCCAGGAGCAGGTGTGGATGAAAATAAAAGAGCCTTGGCAGGCATATGCCAGGGCCACGGGGGACAGCTTCCAACCAGGGGCACACACACCAAGCTGCCCCTATTTCAATGCCCTGGACCATATCCTGGGGGGCAGGATGGTCCGTGCCCACCAAGTGGTTGTCAACCCTGGGGCAGAGGGCCCTAACCAGGGCATCAAGGAGGACGAGGACAGCCAGGAGCTGCAGCAGACCAAGCGGAGGGTGCTGAGCAGCCAGGAACCCTGAGCCGCCACAGCAGACCTGGTGCCGGTGTCATCCAAGGCCATGGAGG
Organism: Pelodiscus sinensis; assembly: GCF_049634645.1. Taxonomy (NCBI): domain Eukaryota; kingdom Metazoa; phylum Chordata; order Testudines; family Trionychidae; genus Pelodiscus; species Pelodiscus sinensis. The sequence goes on from NC_134718.1 coordinate 43,767,826, forward strand.
CAACAACAGGTGAGTGCCATCACTGTCCCCTTATGTGGGGGGGGCGGAAGGGAAACCAGGGACTGCGCGCATGGGCCTTGCTGTCCACGGATCACGCAGCAACCTGTGCATGTGCAAGCATGTGCCATGCCACCCCTGGGCATGTGGCCCCAGCTGGCTGCCACACAGGGGCCTTAATCTGTTAGCCACATGCGTGTGTGAAGAGGCATGATATTATCCTGACTCTGGGGTAGGCCACAGCAGGATGCCCTCACTCCACAAGGCCACTCTACACAGAGGCAGAGGACATCTCCCTGCCACCCCACACACACTATATATAGCACAGGGACATGGGTGCAGTCTCGGGGCAGCTCCCACTCCCAGGGATAGCAGGATATTTCGAACATGGCCTTTGTGCAAGCACATGGGCTCTGATGGTGCAGGGAATGGTCATCCTCACCTTGCAGAGGGGAGCTAGGCTTCACCCACTGTGTCTCCAGGGATAACTGACCACTTCCCTTGTTTCTCCACAGCCGTACCAGCTGTGCGTACAGGACGCCCAACCCCACCTGGGACATGATTCTGTACCCGAAGTTTCCGCAGGACCACCTGTGCAATGGCGGGGTACAAACAGCAGCACCGGGGGCGGGCACTGCGAGCCCTCCACCGCACCCTCCAGCACTGGGTGCAGGAAGACCTGCAGCTCCGGAGGGAGCAGCTTGCCCAGGGCCGTGCCATCTGCCAACACCTGCAGACCCTGGTGCAGAGCATACTGCCTCCTGCTGCTCCAGCGCCTGCTACCTCCTCAGCTACTGCTCCTCCTCCCACTCCTTCTCCCCCTCCCGCTTCTCCCTCCATCCCCTCCCTACTCTCCATCCCCTCCCCATCCTCCTGGGGATGCCGAGGCCCCTGTACTCGCGGTGCTGGGAGACAGTTGGCCCAGTGAGACCCCCAACCCTGAGCTTCCCCTTCCCCTTGCTTCCCCCTTCCAGCTCTCTCCTCCCTTCTCCCACCTCCTTTCCCCAGTCTCACCAGAGTTTCATTCCCCCCCTCCCCAGTGTTGTTAAATAAAGAGAGTTTGTGTTCATGAACATGTGTATTTTATTTGATGTTAGGGAGGGGTAAGTTGAAGGACGTGAGGGAGGAATGAGGCACAAGCCCCCAGTGGGGCAGACCAGGGAGACTGTTAGTGCTCCTCAGGGTGAAAGCTCTCCTGCAGGGCCTCCTGGATACTGACAGCCCCTCCGATGGATCTCCCGGATGGCAGCCTGCAGAAAGTGCAGCCAGGCTCACAGCAACGCGTCCAAGAGAAGCACCAGAGTGCCCAGGGGCAGCTCTGGCTCCATGTTGCAGAGTGCTGTGGTGTCCCAAGTGAGGGCAACCAGAGCGCACAGATACAAAATGCTTTGCTGTCCCTCATCGAGGTAGACAAGCAAGCAGGAAAACCTGAGAACTGTCTGTCCAGGGAGGGGTCCCTTTAAGCACAGGCCTCAGATAGCCTCAGGCAGCAGCAACACAAAGTAACTCCTGACCTGATGCCCTCCTGGAACTGATTCTGGCCGGCCTTAAATGCAATTCAGCGTCCATTCAGTGTGGACGTGCTATTTCGAAATAGCAAAATGCTATTTCAAATTGCATTTTGTGTGTAGACGTGTTATTTCGAAATATCTATTTTGAAATTAGATATTTCGAAATAGTGCCGTAGTGTAGATGTACCCTAACGTGCTGCAGGACTATTTGTTGTTTTTTAAGTTTTTACTGTAAACATACATCACTTTTAATTGGAAACACATGCTGCAAAAGGTCTCATTTTTGGGTTAGAAACTCTTTTTGATGGATTAGAGGCATTAAATGTACCGATGACACTGATTTAGAAGGAAAATATTTGTTCAAGATTAAATGAATTTTCAGACTAATGCTTCATTTAAGACTACATATTGATTATAAACCTAATGGAATCTAGCTTTGTTTTGATTGATTAAACAGTGATTTTTTTGAGTCAGGGCATTAGGAATAAATGAGCCCTGAACATAGTCATTCCTGTACCTTTCCATGCGTCAGCAACTCAGGTTAGAAAGATTGTCAGTGAGAGAAATAATACCTTAATCCCCACCAAATCATTTATGAAAATGTCAAAGACTTCACTGACTTGAACTGTATTTCCTTCCTATTGAGTCCAGTTGCTAGATTATTATTTTTTTTAGCCCATGTGAAATGAACTAGATAATAACTAATTAGTGAATAACTGATAGTGAAATAACACTTAAAAATGATTCTAGTTTTCTGGGGGTAAATGAATAAAATGGATCCCTACTTATTCTTATCTGTTTGTCAGTTTTGAGTGGTTCTGAAACTAACGTTTCAAAAGGCTACAGTATTCCAAGGTTCAATATGTTGAACCAAATGCAACATCGCTAGGATTGCTTTCTATGGTTGGGGCCTTGGCTGGAGAGAGAAAAGTTCATAAGTAATGGCTCCTACAGCTAACTAGGGAGATGATGGCAATTGATCTGCATCATTTATCAAGACAGGGCAACACTGGCTGTCTGTATTGGATTTTTTTTTGCATTTAAGATATGGCACTTCATTGCTTGCTTTTTCCTGGAACAACACTGATTATTACATCTGGAAAAAGTTTCCAAATATCAAAGACATTAGACCAGCACATACTTGCTTATCTGTCCTTCAGAGTATCCTGGAGATGGGCATTTGCCCTTCTGGCACTGCCATTAGTAGCTCATTTATTGCCACATCAATCTCTTTCTGCATCTTGCTAACTCTCCAGCTAGTTCTGTGCGCCAGACATTCAACAGGCCATTTCTCCCTAAACATCTGAACAATCTGGATGATATTCTGGGCACAAGACTAGAAGATGGGTAATGTCAGTGATTTACAGGGTCTTTGCTATGCCCCAGGCTTTAGAAAGGTTCCTGGGAGAACTTCTCTGTGTGCCAGGCCCCAAGGATGAGCCATGTGGCCTCAGTGACTTCTAGGTTGAACCATTGGCCTCCAGCACCTCTCCTTTTTCATCACAGATGTCAACAGTTCAACTGAGATCACACTACTGAGAGAATTTACCTACTGAGAGACTTTACCTTTAACAAGTCATGTGGCATAAAGATATGAGTTAGTCCTTAGGTCAGCATGGAAATCCAGGCTTATGTCCAGCTTCATATTGATAGCTGCAATGGCTTCACTTTGCTGTGTTTCCCTGAAGTCTGCCTTTGCCCTCTGACCCCGATAGGCTGGAAAGAGACAGAGGACTTTCTTTTTGTTCCTCACTTCAACCATGCCATCTTCTCCCTTTCAGCCTGGTTTGGCTTCCCAGTCTTTCAGCAATAATATTTGGTCAATAGGGCCCTCCCCTTCTGTTTTCCTGATTCTCTATTCATATATGTTGGTTCTGTTTAGTCTCTGAAGGCAAATTCATACCAATTGAGACAAGCTGTGTGACATTCTGCCAGTCCTTATTCCCTTCTACACTCAAAGTATAAGCAGTGCACTGGTAAACTGAGGTAAATGCATGGATCATAAAAATATCACCAACATTCCCACATTCATCCCAGATAGTTTAAGGTCTGAATACTTCCTCCATTCAATCAAAGCAACTAACAGCTGCGGCAAGTACAGGATAATTTTAAGCATAGCAAAACATACTATAGCTTCATTCTACATAAGATCACTTCAGTATCAATTTAACAGCATCGACCAAATGGTTCTAGTATCCTCTGTTCTTCCACTTGTTTGCCAGTAAGTTTTAAGCTAGCCTGTTAGGTAGGCTCACTTAGGGATATGGAATTAGTGTTTGAGCTAATGCCCATTAAAGTCAATGATTCTTTTAATTGAAGTCAGGTAGCTTTGGATCAGGACCATCATGGGTGGCATGTGGAGGTCACTGGGGATCACATGCCTCTATATGAGTCACATGCTCCCCCTAGATTTTAACTGCTGAAGTTGGGTACCCTCACTCTGCCCCCCTCTCTGCCCTCACCCCAATAGGCCACAGATCACCTCTGAGGCTTTTAATTAATAAGCCTTATACCAGATTTCTGTTTGTGCCCCACTATTTAGTCATTAGAAGTCACCAGGGTGGAGAGAGATTTTAATATTGTAATATACAAACTTAAAAATCATGTCTGCAGAGTGAGAATTTTGTCACTCTTGCACTGACCTGTTTATCAAGAACACTGGCTCTTCCTGCAAGTTGCTGAGTCATGTTAATCTATTACATCGCTCCACAACACATTTACATTCTTCACATTACAGTGGTTGGCATGAAAAGACAGCATTTACCCCCCATCTCCAATTGTTCCTTTTCCTAAGTCCACTTCAGCAAGATATTTAGGAGTTTCAATCTGTTTTCTCTTGTGTGAGCTAATAATCCAGGCTTTTGCCTCTTAAACCGAGGGGACTTATGAATAGGTACATCATATAATTTGCAGGAAAATAATATTTTGTGGTAAAATGTTCAAAAGTGCCTAAGTGACTTAGAAGCCATTTTTTTCCCCTAAGCGAGACTGCAATTTAGGAGCCTTCAGTGGCATGGCACTTAAGCACCAAGAACCCTAAGTACTTCTTACAGTTAGGGAGCTTAAATTCAATTTTGTTCAGGTGACTTTCAAAATATTATCCTTGATCATTTGGTATTGTATCCTGTTGAATTTGCTATTTAAGAGAATGAGTATTCATGCAACTAAAGGGCCATGGTGCTACAAGCTCAGCTGAAGCATTTCTTAAGTAGCTTTTTTTCTCTCCCTCTCCCTACCCCCACAAATAGTAGCTAAAATGTAGGAAGTTAACTGGACTGTCCCTAGGAATGAATTTGTCCTTAAATTTCTGCCCAGAACTTCATGATTAAATAATCGAGCTAAATCATACAAAAACAATTCTGTTTTAGTTAATTTTTTCGAAGTTTTTTGTGGATACAACATTGCAAAAACTTAAACAAAAATATGATTTCTCCTTTGCCTGATTCTAATCATATTATGGACATAATCATTAGGCATATATGACTTCCAGTTAATGGTAGGGATTTCCATCGACTATTCGATTAGCCTATAAGAGTGCCTCTGCCTTTGAACTGTAGCAAGAGTCCTCCCCCCAATACTCTGCCCCCTCCTATACCCATACCCCACATAACCCAAATCCTGTGCACCTCCACTCCTGCACCCATACCCCCTCCTAGACCCTACACCCAAATCTCCTGCCGTGGTCACATCCCAAATTCCTGCAGGGCCCCCGCTTACATCTCTGTCCCAGTTCACAACCCCCTCTTAGATCCTGCACTCCCTTCTGCAGTGCTCTTCCAGGTCACAACCCCATCCCAGTCCTGGCACTCCACTCTCCTACCCCCCAATCAAAACCCAAATCTCTGCTCACATTCTTGCCCCAGGTCACAACCCCATTCTACACCCTTTGTCCAGGTCAGAATCCTCTCCTGCATCCATTCACCCTTCTGGACCCTGCACCCCGTCCTTCACCCACACTCTCTCCCAAATCCCTCACCCCTGCTGTACCCCAATTCTTGCCCCAAGCTCCCTTCTGCACCTAACATTCATCCCGCTCCCCACATCTCTTCCATTAATATAATGAAAGCGTGTGGCCCTTGACTATTAACCAAATTCTTGGGGTGGTCCCCCTCATCACAAATTATTGTCCACCCCTGAACTATAAAGCATGCTGTACAATCTTAATCATTCTTGCAGCTCTTCTCTGAATCCTTTCCAGTTTTTCAAAATCCTTCTTGAATTGTGAATGCCAGAACTAGATGCACTACTCTAGTAGTGGTTATAGAAGAGCCTGTAACATCTTTGCTCCTTTTTGAAGTTTTCCTGTTAATAATTCAAGGATTAGTATTTTTGGACAGTATCACAGTGGGAGCTCATACTCAGCTCATTATCTGCCATGACTCCCTAGTCCTTTTCAGAGGTATTCCTTTCCAAGATAACGTTCCTCATTCTTTAAGTATGGCCTATATTAGCTTCTTTCGCTGTACTGAGTCCAGCCTACAAAAGATGTGGATTACTCTGTTCCAGGGACCCTTTCTCTACATTATTTACCATTCCTGCAAATTTTTACTGTTTTCTTCCAGCTCACTGATAAAAATATGAAATACCTCACCCATACAGTTTTCAAGAAGAGTTAAGGTATAGCTCAGTTCAGAGCACACTGCAATAGTTTAATCTTGATATGACAAATGTATGAAGGCCAAAAGCAAGGCTCACAGCTAAAATAAATTGTGGCAACCTCCTAACCAAGAACAAATTGGGGGAAAAATCCATCCTGACCACTGCTGTGATTGTCTAACAGAAGCTGGGAAATTCAGCAGTAACCCCCAATTGAAATCTCAAGTCTCACCTGCCCTCAAAGTGCCAGATATATTGTTTGCTACGACTTCTAGTCACATCCCCTTTCTACTGCTGCTATTTCTGTCTTATTAACCACATTGAGTCTGTCTATCTGCCCTGATAAATGCCTCAATCATTACCAAAGATTGGGAAAGACATTATTTCATCCAGCATTGCTAATGTTGAACAAAGATATAGGCCCACTTTCCTCTCTTGCTTTTGAGTTACTTTGCACTTCTCTCGCCATGTCCTTAAGTCCAGCCTAGCCAGTCATGCGAGAGTTTCCTTAGTGGGAATCTTTGGATGACATAGTGTTGTATCATGCAAGCAAGGTAGTAACAAACTTCAACAGGCCTTTATTTACCAAAAGTGAAACCTCTTTACAAAGCTGCTGCTGCTCCCCTCTGTAGCTCTCACTAAGGCCTGGCCCATCTCTTTCCCCCTTTCCCCCCCACTCTGTTTCCTGTGCTTCCAGATTCCCAACAGCCAGTGCTCCCAGTTCTAATAATTACAAGCAGCATCTAAAACACCACACACAGACTCTCTTAAATGTTCCTTTGGCGCACACACATGACCAGGCATCTAATGCAGAGGGCACTCCTGAAGAAAAGGACAAGCTTGGGCTGTCTTACTCTCCGCTAATCCCTGGGTGCCATAACAGCCCTTTGAGGAAACTGCAACTTGTACATGTTAGATACACAAACAGACTTAGCCCAAGGCTTCGATCTTTCCTGTTCTAGCCACTTTCCCTCTACCTTCATTTGACTCAAGTAATCTGAAAGCAGTTTCCTAGAAGTATGCAAATTAGATCTCTCTATTGGGTTAATATAAGAATGTTACAGTTTGGTTTAAAGAACATAAACATGGCATAGGAGCTAGGAAGGTCTGAACCCAGCTCTGAAACTGTTATTCTGTATAACCTTGGGCATTTCACTTATACTAACTTTCGTGTGCCAGTTTAAGAACTAGGGATATTTTAACTACTTTGCAGGCAAGCTAAGAATTAATTAATTAATTTTGAAAACTGTTTTAACATTGAAAAGTGGCATGTCAGTAATGCATGTCATATATATCAGACATTCATTACTATGTGTATGTATAGTATTATATATGCCATATGTATTTTAAAGATTTTGCCTGGGTGTGTGTCTGTTTTTTCAAGAATTCCTAAATGGCAAGAGCTAGGACCACTAAATTCAATATACAGTTTTGTCTTATAACTTTAAAGCAAGGCAAGTGTTTGGTTGTACCAAATGGGATGTGCCTGGAATGGGATTGCTTCTCTCTAAAACTGGATATGCTTCCAGTTCCACGCGCAGGGCCAGGTAGGCAGGCAGAGCTTCAGAGTCTCAATGCGTGGATGAGAAGATGGTGTAGGGAAGAGGGGTTTAGATTTATTAGGAACTGGGGACACTTCTGGGAGAGGGGGAGCCTATACAGTAAGGATGGGCTCCACCTAAACCAGGGTGGAACCAGACTGCTGGCACTAAACATTAAAAAGGCCGTAGAGCATCTCTTAAACTAAGAGATGGGGGAAAGCCGATTGGTGCGGAGATGCACGTAAATCGGAGGGAGACTTCTCTTAGAGGAGAATCCATTGATAGAGACTCTCTAAGTTGTAGTCAGAAAGAGAGGAGGGGAGAGGACAAACCATGGGCCAGAGCAGACAAACAACCGCATTCAAAGGAATCCAATGCATCAGGGAAGGGCAGACAAATAAGCAGTGGCAAATTTTTAAAGTGCTTCTACACAAATGCTAGGAGTCTGACTAATAAGATGGGTGAACTGGAGTACCTCGTATTAAATGAGGAGATTGACATAATAGGCATCACTGAAACCTGGTGGAATGAGGAAAATCTGTGGGATACAATCATACCGGGATATAAAATATATCGAAAGGATAGAGCAGGCCAGGTGGGTGGCGGAGTGGCACTGTATGTGAAAGATAATGTAGAATCAAATGAAATAAAAATATTAAATGAATCAACATGTTCAATAGAATCGCTATGGATAGAAATTCCATGCTCCAATAATAAGAAATTAGCAGTAGGGATATATTATCGACCACCTGACCAGGACAGCGATACTGACATTGAAATGCTGAGGGAGATTAGAGAGGCTACCAAAATAGAGAACTCTATAATAATGGGGGATTTTAATTACCCCCATATTGACTGGATACATGTCACCTCAGGAAGAGAAGCGGAGATAAAATTTCTCAATGGCTTAAATGACTGCTTCTTGGAGCAGCTGGTGCAGGAACCCACAAGGGGAGAGGCAATTCTCGATTTAGTCCTGAGTGGAGCTCAGGATCAGGTCCAGGAGATAACCATTACAGGACCACTTGGGAATAGTGACCATAATATAATAACATTCAACATTCCTGTGGTGGGAAGAACACCTCAGCAGTCCAGCACCCTGGCATTTAATTTCAAAAAGGGGAATTACACAAAAATGAGGAGGTTAGTTAAACAGAAATTAAAAGGCACAGTGACTAGAGCCAAATCCCTGAAAGCTGCATGGAAACTTTTTAAAGACACCATAATAGAGGACCAACTTAAATGTATACCCCAAATTAAAAAACATAGCAAGAGACCTAAAACAGTGTCACCGTGGCTTAACCACCATGTAAAAGAAGCAGTGAGGGACAAAAAGGTATCTTTTAAGAAGTGGAAGTCCAATCCTAGTGAGATAAATAGAAAGGAACATAAACACTGTCAAATCAAGTGTAAAAATGTAATAAGAAAAGCAAAAAGAGATTTTGAGGAACAGCTAGTCAAAAACTCAAAAAGAAATAACAAAATGTTTTTTAAGTACATTAGAAGCAGGAAGCCTGCTAAAAAACCTGTGGGTCCCCTAGATGATCAAGCTATAAAAGGAGCAATCAAGGACGATAAAGCCATTGCAGAGAAACTAAATGATTTCTTTGCTTCAGTCTTCACGGCTGAGGACGTTGGGGAGATTCCCGAATCTGCACCGTCCTTTGTGGGTGGTGAATCTGAGGAACTGTCCGGAATTGAAGTGTCATTAGAGGAGGTTTTGGAACAAATAGAAAAACTTAATGTTAACAAATCTCCGGGACCGGATGGCATTCATCCAAGGGGGTTCTAAAAGAACTTAAATGGGAAACTGCTGAGCTATTATCTGTAGTTTGTAACCTGTCCTTTAAATCATCTTCCGTACCTAATGACTGGAAGGTAGCCAATGTGACATCAATATTTAAAAAGGGCTCTAGAGGCGATCCTGGCAATTACAGACCTGTAAGTCTAACTTCAGTACCGGGCAAATTAGTCAAAACAATAGTAAAGAATAAAATTGTGAAGCATGTAGAAGAACATAATTTGTTGGACAAAAGTCAACATGGTTTCTGTAAAGGGGCACGGGGTCCAAACTAGCCGGCATTTAAAAATGGCGCCGGCCGGCTTCATGCAAATGAAGCCCGGGAAATTCAAATCCCGGGCTTCATTTGCAACTGCGGATGACTACATTAACCCCGCTAGTTCGAACTAGCGGGGTAGTGTAGACATACCCTTAGAGTTCTTTGATGGGGTTAACAAACATGCGGATAAGGGGGATCCAGTAGATATAGTATACTTGGATTACAGAAAGCCTTTGACAAGGTCCCTCACCAAAGGCTCTTGTGTAAATTACATGGCCATGGGATAAGAGGAAAGGTCCTTTCTTGGATTGAGAACTGGTTAAAAGACAGGAAACAAAGGGTAGGAATAAATGGTAAATTTTCAGAATGGAGAGGGGTCACTAGTGGTGTCCCCCAAGGGTCAGTCCTGGGACCAATCCTTTTCAACTTATTCATAAATGATCTGGAGAAAGGGGTAAGCAGTGAGGTAGTAAAGTTTGCAGATGATACAAAACTGTTTAGGATAGTCAAGACAGAAGCAGACTGTGAGGGACTCCAAGAAGATCTCACCAAACTCAGTGACTGGGCAGCAAAATGGCAAATGAAATTTAATGTGGATAAGTGTAAAGTAATGCACATTGGGAAAAATAACCCCAACTATACGTACAGTATGATGGGGGCTAATTTGGCTACGACAAATCAGGAAAGGGATCTTGGAGTTATCGTGGACAGTTCTCTGAAAACTTCCATGCAGTGTGCAGCGGCGGTCAAAAAGACAAATAGGATGCTAGGAATTATTAGGAAAGGGATAGAAAATAAGACCCAGAATATCTTACTGCCCCTGTATAAAACTATGGTACGCCCACATCTTGAATACTGTGTACAGATGTGGTCTCCTCACCTCAAAGAAGATATTTTGGCCTTGGAAAGGGTTCAGAAAAAGGCAACTAAAATGATTAGGGGTTTGGAACGGCTCCCATATGAGGAGAGGTTAAGGAGACTGGGACTTTTCAGTTTAGAAAAAAAGAGACTGAGGGGGGATATGATAGAGGTCTATAAAATCATGAGTGGTGTGGAGAGGGCCGATAAAGAAAAGTTATTTATTAGTTCCCTAAATAGAAGAACTGGAGGTCACCAAATGAAATTAATGGGTAGCAGGTTTAAAACGAATAAAAGAAAGTTCTTCTTCACACAGCGTGTAGTCAACCTGTGGAACTCCTTGCCAGAGGAGGCTGTGAAGGCTAGGACTATAATAGAGTTTAAAGAGAAGCTAGATAATTTCATGGTTAGGTCCATAAAAGGCTATTAGCCAGGGGATAAAATGGTGTCCTTGGCCTCTGTTTTTCAGAGGCTGGAGAGAGATGGCAGGAGACAAATTGCTTGATCATTGTCTTCGGTCCACCCTCTCTGGGGCACCTGGTGCTGGCCACTGTCGGTAGACAGGATACTGGGCTAGAAGGATCTTTGGTCTGACCCAGTACGGCCGTTCTTATGTTCATAGAGAAAAGAAACACTCACCAGGCAATGAAAGGGGCATCAAGGACTGCTCAACCCCGAGCCTTCTACCCCCCAGGCACCCTTTAATGAGGTAAGGGGGTGTCTTTTCCGTGTGGCTGAAGCCCCCCTCCCATTCATATAGGAATATTTCTGGCTATGGGAATATGCACAGTTTGCTGCACTGGTCCCTCTGGTTGGGGAGCACAGGGGACTGAGGAACCTGGACCTGGCTATGCCTGCTAGAGGTGCTTCTCACCTGCCCAAGGCTGCTGTGGTGAGAGAGGACTGAGATAGTCCTCTCTCCCTGGGCCAGCCTTTATACTGAACTCCTCCATTCCCAGTTCCACCCCAGAGCAATGATGTAAATGAAGCATGTGCACTTTCATTTTATTTTTCAAAAAAACAAAAAATTGAGTTAAGGCCTTGAGCGCCCGTGTGTGTGTGTGTGTGTGTGTGTGTGTGTATGATCATGGGAGGTCTTTTCAGTCTTTTGGGAAGAATTTTCTCTCATTGATACAATGCTATTCTGAGCAGGGAAGCATTCGTGTCTGTTGAGACTTGAGCAATGCTCAGTATTTTCTTGTATTAATAAAGCACTAAATGCCACAGAGCTGCATGCAGCTATGGATACTATAATACAAACAGTCATGTAGAAAATTGAGAAAACAGGAGCAAAACTATCCTCAAAGGCCTAAAATTAGCAGATCTGATAGCAACTGGAATGAGATGGGTTCTGAAGAAACAAAATAAAAGGGCAGGGAAAAAATCCCAATCATCAATCTAATGAGAAAATGTTTTCAAATATCAATGAGTTAAGAAAATCTGGGATGTAATTCTTTTAATATATTGCTAAATTCTCTCTTTCGCTCTGTGGTTGATTTAGTAGGCTGCATATAATTTTTTTTAAACAAATGTAAGTCATAAAGCAATTGCCAACATCATCCTCTTAATAAAAATGCTTTCTCAGCTGATTCTTCTGACTACAGTCAGATCTCTCAAACTTTGCAAGTGTAGCAGGCTTGGCAGGTTTTCCCCACTGGTTCAGTGAGCCTGGGGCAGTGGTGAGTTCCCTTTGGCTCAGACAGTTTACCAAGAGAGGCTGAGTTGCAATTATAAATTCAAGACTGTACAAGTTCTGTCAGATGTACAGCATAAAATTGCAGTGTGCTTGACAAGGCTGCAATAAATTGTTTGTAACTGAGTCTCATACACATACATTGCACAGTCTTAGGAGTTTAATTTTAATAATACTGTGTATTTTCATAAGCACTGTTACATAATGCATATCTTCAGTAACATTATCTGGAAATGTAAAATAAATGGAGAATATTTGATCAACCAAAACACATTTAACCCGGCTGAATAAATTTGAAGGGATAATGTTGACTACTTTTGCATACCCGTCACGTTGTCTAGAATGGCACACCACTGCAAGTACCTGCCTGAGGACAGACTGTCAAAAACAAGGCAGCCACCCCAAACTGGTGGTGTGTTCTAGAATTAGATTCCACCAAGCCAGTAACAAATGTGAACTGTGTTCCTTTAAACTGTCTGGTCTATATTGCCACCAAGACAAACTGGACTTAGTGATAAATGGTCACTTGCATGAAAAATCACACCACATTCAGGTTTCTTCAAGTCCCAAAAGAGCAGTCATTTACTCCATATCAGCTGGCACCTGGTATCTTATACCAAAGATAATCCCTGTAGCCAAACCTATGATAAATGATCTAAAGATTTATTAACTAGGAAAAAGCAAGCAAAAATATACACACAAATCCTAGGAGTGACAGGGTTATAGTAATCTGCCAATTCAAAGTCTTTCAGGGAGGAGATATCCCCTGAGGAATCTCTGGCATTAGTTTAGAGTCTCTGGCTCTTCAGAGTTCAAACAGCCAAAGTGATAGAAAAATTTCCCATGGCTTTGTTTGATTTCCCTCCTTCAGCTTCCAAGCCCATAGGATGAGTTTTATGGCATGTAGCATTTGCCAGGTCTGGCACATTAACCAATCCTTTTTATTGTGACCCATGTGACTTTGATAGTCTTTTTGGGTGTGGGGAAGGAGATGATTCCCATGCCTGAATTCACAAGTTCAGCTCAAACATTTTCAAAATTATACAGCAAAATTTACATCTTTTCTTACAGCCTGGTATACTGGTATTATAGGAGGATTAATGCATGTAGCAATTTACAAACATTTCATAGAACTTAAATACTAAAAACATTTTCATAGGAATAATTCCTATTTTGAACAAAACTAACATATAGGTGACCTGGTCTGGTCTCCAGCTATGAAGTTGTCAGTTCTTAGCTAATGCCTACAGCTGGGGCAAGAGCTGCCGTCTGACCTGCCAGCATCACAAGACAGGATGTTAGCCTCCTCTTTTTAAACAAATCCTTAATTTCCAGCCCCCTTGCCTTTCTAGTTTCATTGCCGTTTGTTTCCCTTCCTATCTGGTAATTAGTGTTACAATGGAACACTATTGTAGAAATACTATTTTACAGTCAAGTGCTGTGGTGGTGCAGACCACCAGGGGGAGCTTACACACTATATGTGTGTCTCTCCAAAATGGCAACTATAGATTTTTTTCCCCCTTTCCTCCCCAGCAGTTCAAGAAAGAATGAATATAACAAATGTCTGTTTAAAAGTCAGATAATATCTGTAAATGTTTTAAATTATAATATCCCAAAGAAAAGTATATTCATGTATTCCTTTAAAATGATTCCTGATTACATATTCTACTGAGATAGGAATAATATGTACACATATAAATATACAATTATGTTCTAATGCTATGTTTGGTACTGATCAGCTGGTTGAACGTAGCTAGATAAGCTGTTTTTAATGTGCTTCTCTAGTTGTCTGTGCTAGATGGCGAAACTATTTTTGCTTTTGTAGAATTGCCTGCATAGCTTCCTCACCTCAGACCCGGGATGCCACTTCAGATTTTCATAGGGAGAGGGGAAACCTGTGCATGCCCTAACGGGTGGGGGGAGAACATGAGAGGGCAAACTGAAGACAGAGGCTTCATCAGTGTTACTCACCAAATTGGAAAGGGGGGAAACCAACCCTATCTGCCTCCTCCAAGATCTCTATCCAGCACTGGAAAACTCTTCCCCCCCCCCCCCCGACAACTTAGCAGTTAGCTGACAGAAACACTGTATCTAACTCCAATATAAAAGAAAGAAAATTAAATAAATATTTGACCCACTCAGCTCTAGCCCTAACATATTTTGTCCTCTTCTGGCAAGTCACTCAAGGGATACTGGCTAGCCTTAAAATGTATATTCTTTCTTTGTTACTAACTCTGTAGAGAGAGACAGACCCCTGTCAGGACTTCTGGGCTCTATCTCAGCTCTGGAAAGGGAGTCTAGTGGGATATAGAAAGGGGGGCAGATACATTTTAGCTCTTTATAAGAACATCAGAATGGAAATATTGGGTTAGACCCAGTGGTGAAGGTAAATGGGTGCACATTGGTACACAGCTCCAGCAAGAGCTGGCTGAGTTGTGGCAAAAGCCAGCAGGGAGCTAGTTAAAGAGCTGACAGGGATCTGGGTTGCAATAGGAAAGTAGCTGTAAGAAATGTTAAGTTACTTTCACCACTGGTCAGACCAAAGGTCTTTCTAACTCAGTATCCTATCTTCCATCAGTGGCCAGTGCCATGTGGTTCAGAAAGAATAAACAGAAGAGGCTGTCATCATGATCCATTCCCAGCTTCTGGGAAAGAAGTGATGGACACCATCTCTGATTATTGTGGCTAGTAGCCATTGATGCACCATGACCTTATTGGAACCCTGTTATGGTTTGGGCCTTTCCACCATCTCCTGGCAAAGAGTTCCACAAATGGATTGTGGAAAGAAATAATGTATTTAGTTTGTTCTAAATCTGCTGCCTGTAAATTTAATTGGGTCAGTTTCTTGTGTTATGATAGTGAAAGAATAAATAACATTGCCTTATTCTATTTTTCCACAGCATTCATGATTTCCTAGACATCTAACATATCCCCACACCCATTAGCCATTTCTTTTCCAAGCTTAAAGGTCCCAGTGTTGTTAATCTCTCCTCATAGAGTGTGTCTAGATTACAGGGTTTTTTTTTTTTTTTAAAGTGACCTTTTTTTAAAAAAAACTTCACCTGTGTCTAGACTGCTGCCATGTTCCTTCGAAATTAAATCAAAAGAATGCATCAGTTTTTTCAAACCCAGAAAAGCTCATTTTACGAGGAATAATGCCTTTTTGAAAAAAGGCATTATTGAACGCAAACAGGGCTTTTTCGAAAGAGAGCATCCAGACTGCATGGGTGCTCTCTTTTGAAAAAGCAGTTCTCATTTTTAAAAAACTGGTTGCTGTCTAGAAGATCTCTTCAAAAGAAGCTTTTTCGAAATATTCTTCGAAAAAGCCTCTTTCGAAAGAGGCTTGTTGTCTAGACGTAGCCCTAGGGAAGCTGTTCCTTACCCCTAATTTCTGTTGCCCCTTCTGTACGTTTTCCAAATCCAATATATCTTTTTTTTTTTAGATGGGGTGGCCAGATCTGCATAATGTATTCAAGATGTGGGCATACAATAACTTTATATAGGGGCAATATGGTATTTTGTCTTATGTATGATTCCCAGTAGTGTTAGCTTTTTAGTTTTTAGACCACTACTGCACATTGAACAGATTTTCAGGGAACTATCCACAAGGATTCCAAGATCTCTTTCTGGAGTGGTAACTGCTATTTTAGACCCTATCATTTTTGTATTTATAATTAGGATTATATTTTTCTATGTGCATTACTTCAGGCTTATCAACACTGAATTCCACCTGCCCTTGTGCTGCCCTATCACCACCCAGTTTTGTGAAATCCCTTTATAACTCTTTGCAGTCATCTTTGGATTAGTCCCTGTTCTCCCCTTTTTGAAGAACATTTATAAGTTAACACAGTGATCCAAATGCAAATCCCAGAAGCACAACAGTCATTCCTTCTCTTTCCCTCCTATCTTTTATTTAAATGGAGTACCCTGCAATGTTTCCAGGATGATCTAATGATCCTTTAACCACTTGAATGACAAGTCTTGACTCACTCTGCCTCCCTCTTTTTGTAACAAACTCTCTGCCCCGAAGGCAAAGCTTCAAACAGCTGAAACTCTGTTGCACTGAAGAACTGCCTCTGGAGTCAGAGCATGGGCTTTAAGCAAACCTCAAGCATGAAATCCAGAGGTTCCAATTTCAGGGGGGCTACTATCCCTCTATCCCACCATAAATGGCACCCTTGTCTCAGACATGTAAATTCTTCCTACTCTGAGATTCTTTCCCTTTTCAAACACAGGTCTGCCTTCTCAGTTTTAGATTGGCACGTGTGTTCTTCCTCACTCACCTGCTTTCCTTCAAACATATACTAGCCCTTTATTTCCACCCTGCAAAAAACAAACAAAAACACAGAAAAAGACTCTTTCAAACTTATTTAGAAAGTTCATTTAACTGTTTTCAGTACATGTTCATTATTTATTAATGTTTTTCTCCAGCTCTTTCAGTTAGCACACTGTTCGATTTATGCAAGAAAGGCTATGATAATATTGGCCTGGAACTTTATCTGCTAGACCCCTGAAATGGGAGCAATGGTCCCACAGCCTTCACCTAAAAGATTAAGGAGCAATATATCCAGGATGCATCTAGACCCAAATGGCAGAGAAATACATTAATGGTAAACCACCGGGCCTGCAATAAATTTTACTTGTGGCACTTTTAGCTTTATTTTTAATGATGCATGAAAACATGCCATAGAGAATTAATGCTTCCAGTGTCCCTCCTCTTCAGGAGGTACAACCAATTTACTTAGGTATTTAAGACACCTACGCAATGTAATAGATTGGTCAGTTATTGCAAATCATCCATTAGCTAGCAAATCATATTTTTCTAGATAATCTAATTAAAATGGAGTACATGGCATAAAATTATAACATTTAATTTAGTCACGTGGGTTTCCTAGGACAGGTAGCTTAGGCTGTATGTGTGTTTTCTATTTCAACTCCCATTCTAGAAACCAATTCAGAAGTGATACTGGATTTGTGTGTGTTAAGGGTTTTGTTTGGTTTGTGGTTATTTTTCTATTTGAGAATATTTTCCATTTTCAAATTAAGAATTATTGCATTGGCCAATTTGTTAAAAATATCAATATAAAAGAGAAATTCAAATGCTGCTCCCAACAAATTTTTTTTAAAAAATCCTAAAGCATTGAAAATATCAAAATATATGAAATAATATTACTAACCATGTAGTAATAATCCAATAGACTGTAATAGTGATGAAACCAAGAAGGATCTATAAAGAAGGCTCTACAAACTTGTATTTAATACAAAATGATAGTTGTCTCATAGGCTATGTCAAGACTACAGGATTTTTTTGAAAAAATTGCCCTTATTTAGAAAAAACTTCACCTGCATCTAGACTGCCACTGTGTTCTTTTGAAATTAAATCAAAAGAATATAGCCTTTTTTTCAACAGTGGTTAACCTCATTTTACGACGTATAACACCTTTTTCGAAAGGCGTGTGTGGATGTGGGGGAGCCAGTTTTTTCGGGAGGGGAAAGGCCTCCAGGAAAAAGCTCTAGTGGACACTCCATTGCCACTAAACACCCTTGTTGTTCCTGTCCTGTCAGGTGAGTGCTGTGAGGTTGCCACACACACAGGGCGGGGAGGTGGGAGCACAGGGGATGGGACATGATCTTCATGTGTCATGTTTGGCTTGGACAGCGTGCAGCTGTCCGTGCACGTGCAGTCCCAGGGCACACATGGGCAGCTGCTCACAGCCTGGGGAGGGCCCCACACATGTCTGACCCCAGGAAGGGCCGTCCTTCCCCTGCCAGGCACTGCAGGAAGCAGGCTGGGCACAAGGGCGTACGCATGACACCACACAGACTGACAATGTCGCACGTAGCATTCGGCCATGTGTGCACGTGCAACACAACAACCGCTCCCGCAGACAGTGCTGCCACGTGAAGGGTGTGGGGGACGTCCCTGGGAGGGCCAAGCTGCTCCAGGCCTCTCTCCAACACCTGGGAACCCACCGTGGCTGGACACTTCCCTGGGCTGCTTGGCTGTGGTGGTTGTGGTGGTGGAGAGGGGGGTAGGATGTTGCCCTGGACACCGGGGCTGCTGGCCAGGCCACACGTGGGCTCACTGTCAGAACATTGATGTCTCTTGTTCCAAGGACAGTTACTCATTGCTCACAAGCAGTGACAGTGTGTGCATGCATGACTGACCACTTCTCCCTCCTGTCCTCCACAGCCGGACCGGCTGTCCCTGACCGGCGAGCAACACCTGTCCCACCACCCAGCCAGGCCCATGGAAGCCACAGACACTGGCGTGTTTATCAAGACCTCATGTATCAGCACATTTGGGTCCTCGAAAGACTGGAGGAGACCATAGCCAAGAGGACATGGGCAGAGGCTTTGTGGCATGACTGCTTGCTGGACAAGCTCATCCAGCAGCAGACAACAAACAGTGTCACAATCTGGGAGGTCATGGCCTTCCCAGATCCTGTCCCCATTGCCGCTTCTCCTGCTCAACCTGCTCCTGCCCCCCCCCCGCCCCTCCGTTCCCCCTCACTCCCTGCCCCCCCCACTCCTCCCACCCCCTGCCATCGCAAATTCAGCTGCAGCCCACCCGCACCCAGCCCCCTACTGTCCCAGGCCCCACTCAACCCCGATCACATCTAGGTCCACAGACCTCAGGTGGCAGGACTTTGCAGTCCAGGCGATGCCTTCTGCCCTGAGCCTCCCTCCACCCATCCCATCCTCCGCAGTTAAAGAAACATTTTTATATTTAAAACAAAGTTTATTTTTGAAACCAGCACTGTGCTTTTGTTATTTACATTGCTTGTTCTTTAATGCAGTTTATTTTTCAAACAAAACCTGGTGTCTGTGTTTAATGTCCTGAAAGTGGGGCATGGATGGGTTGTGGGGGGAAAGGTATTGGGGGGGGCAGGCCCCAACGCCCATTGGGGAGGCCCTGGAGAGAGTCATTCAGCTCCTTCTGAGAATCTCTCACTCAGGGCCTCCCGGATGCGCATTCTGGACTGGTGTGACTGGGGGATGGCAGCTGTCCGGGGCTATTCGAACTGCCTCCCCACAACATCAGTCCATGTCCCCCACCCTGGGAGGAAGGCCCTCCCTTTCCTCTCCACCAGGTTGCGGAGCACGCAACATGCAGCCACCACCTCGGGGATGTTGTGTTCCCCCACGTCTATGTGAGTGAGCAGTCACCTGAACCTTACCTTTAGATGCTCGATGGCACATTCAACCTGCAAGTGAGCCTAGTTCAGATGCGCATTAAATTGTTCTCTGCTCGCATCCAGGTGGCCAGTGTAGGGCTTCATGAACCAGGGCATAAGGGGATACACCCAGTGGCGGATTTAGGGCAGGGCGAGCGGGGCGGCTGCCCCGGGCCCCGCGCTTCCTGAGGCCTTGCGCATGCGCCTTGGCACCACGGCGCATGCGCTGTGTCAAGGGGGGGGGTCCCCGCAAAATTTTGCTGCCCGGGGCCCCGCGGCGCTACCCTGAGCCCCGCGGCACTCTCATCCGCCCCTGGATACACCGCATCAGCCACGATGCACATCGGCATCTGTGTGTCCCCCAACCACAAAGTTGCGCTGCAAGAAGAATGTTCCAGCCTGCAGGTACAGGTGGGAGTTACAGAAGATGCAGGCATCACGTGTCTGGCCTGACCACCTGACACAAATGTCTGTAAACTGTCCCCGGTGGTCGACCAGGGCCTGCAGCACCATGGAGAAGTAGCCCTTTCTGTTTATGTACTGGGCTGCTCAATGGGGCAGTGCGGGATCGGGTTGTGAGTCCCATCAAGCGCAGCTCCGCAGATTGGGAATCATAGCCCAGCAAAGTCGGCCATGATGGTGTCCAGGTCTCCAAGGCGAACAATCCTGTGCAGCAGTTCTGAGTTGATGACCCTCACCACCAGCAGAGACAAATAGAAACACACAAAACTGGAAATTAGAGGGTGTGCCTGAGCCCCTCCTCACACAGCCCCCCCAGCAGCAGGGCAGGGAGAGGTCAGGATGCCGCCCCCACTCCCTCTGCCCTTTCCTGACAGTCCCCCTTTTCCAGCACCGCAACCCCACAGGGACTGTCCCCCAAGAGTGACTTACCTCCATCAAGGCAGCACCGACAGTAGATCTCCCCACGCCAAACTTGTGTCCCACCGAGCGGTAGCTGTTGGGGGTTGCCAGCTTCTACAGGGCAATAGCGACCCGCTTCTCCAGGGGGATGGCGGACGGCAAGTGGGAGTCCTGTCGTATGGCAGGGGCGATCCAGGTACACAGCTCCTGGAATGTGGCCTTCTGCATACAGAAGTTTCGGATCCAACGCTGGTTGTCTCACCACTCCATGATGAGATGGTCCCACCAGTCAGAACTGGTGTCCAGCCTCCTAAAGCGCCTCTCCACGAGGAAGCTCGGTGGCAAGGCCCTTGGTGCAGTACTCTGGGCGAGGGACTCCAGGCTGGGTTCTGAATCCAGATGGGGCAGGAGCATCATGATGGTGTCATGGAGGTGCAGCAGAATTTCCAGCATGGCAGCGTGGGGCCATCATCTGCCCAGGGGCAACTCTGGCTCCCTGGCGAAAAAGAGATGCAAAACCAGAAAAACCAACAAAAAACCAAACTGCTATGGTGTCCAAGGAAGCAGGGCAACCACAGCACACACTGCAGAAGCTTTGCTGTCTCTCTGAGAGGTAGGCAAGCCAGCTGCAGCAGCAGAGAAATGGCTGTCAGGGAGATCCCTTTAAGCACGTGTCTCTGCAAAGGGCATGTAGCAGCACCCAGAAGTAAATGCTGCTCCCATATCTTGGCCAGAAGTGGTTCTGGGTGCCCTTTTTTTTCTATCTGCTTTATGTAGTTTGGATGCTCTCTTTCAAAATCTTCTTTTGAAAGAAGTGTGTAGTCTAGACCTACCCTTAGGATATAAGCTTTCCTAAGAAATAGAGTGTTATGTCTGGGTTTTTTTAAGGGAGCCTAGGGGAACTGAGCATCTTTGAAAATACCTGAATTTTGTCTAGCTTAGTTTAAACATTCTGTGCAAAAATTATATTCTATTAAATTCTATAGACCTTTTTCTGACATATACTTAGGAACTCATTATAGCATGAGGGCAGAAATCCTCACGGGAATAAGCATAGTTAAAATAAAATTGTCAGATATCCTACATTTGAGCAAAGGCATATACTAAAATCAATCTTTTCATCCAAGGAGGTATTTAGCATTTCAGGAAGCCAATCCTTTTAAACGGGAGCAGCTACATTTTATTGTATGAAAATCACCAGTATAGCTACCAGAACTAATAACAGAAATCAACTTGATGATATTTTTCTATACCATGAAGATGTGTTTATCCTACTCCATAATTCAATAATCAAACTTTAAGAGTTTTCTTATTGCTAACAAAAGAACTAAAAATCTACCTCCCTAAAACAGTTTTCTGAAACACTACTTTTGCTTTATTGCATAGTGTTTTCTATAGGTGAGTTCAGAACTGTCTTATATTTATATGTGAACTAAAATTTGATTGCCTAATGTTTAATTTGTTTGCTCTGTTCTGGCTGTGCCATCCATTTTATTACCTGACTAGGATTTTTCTGACCACAGCCTACACGTCATTGGGGTGCTTAGGTTCTTCTCCTGCTTCTAAAGTGTGTCTTGTATTACTACGTCTATCATAATACCTCTAAAATTGTCTGTCTCTGTGGCTAACCTACTAATTCACCTCCTCCTCCTTGCTCTTCTTGACACATATTTTGGATGGCCAGGAGTCAGACAAATGCTAGTATCAAATTCATAGCAGTTGGGCATTGTTATGAACATGTCATCCATCTTCAGAAGACCATCACTTCATTGCCCTATATGTTATGTTCAAGCTTCTTAAACAATGAGATTTACCATGGGTCTCCACATGACAGGCTGACTGATTAATGAGAGATTGTAATGGAGAAATGTTACTATTTTTATATCTTCCCTGATAGTTTGTAGAATAAATAAATGGCAGAGATGACTCTCAGTCTTTGGATAACTATCAAGAAACATATACCAGCAATGCATGTGAAGGAGAATTTCTCTGAAATCTGAACCACCGTTTGAGATCAGGTGTTGGACAGTGCAAGTTGTGTGTAATCTTTTCTGGTGTTTGAAAAGTAGGATGGGCCAGCCCAGCTTAGATTCACTGGAGATAACTTCAGTAGGCAGAGTGACTGCAGCATTTGAAGATGTATCTAAGCTAGCTTTGACCTAGTTAGCTGGAATACTACTACTACTACGAATTAATAGTAAGTATAGGTCACTTGTGGTAGCAATTGGGAGGTGCACCCCCCCCCCCATGCTCTTGCCAAAATTGTAATTGCTAAATGGGGTGACTCCACATACACTTTCTCTGTCCCTGTGGGTGGCCCTCCCTGCACCCCCTTGTCTTGTAGACACCAGTTGCCTCTGATAATAATGAAGTTGCAACTGGGCTCTACTACTATTGTTGCTGAAGTTAGCTAGCAAAGCTAGTACATGTGCTGCAATCCTGCCTCTGACTGCAGTGTAGTCTTTCCTGGGACTTAGATTTGAAAATGGGTATTAAAAACAAAAAAAATCTTTCATGCAGGAGTTCTCAGCTTTTGTGTTCAATGGCCACAACAGATATTACGGACCCAAAGACAAGATTATCTTCTGTCTTATTAGTGTAAAAAACAGACTGTGGTTGATTTAAACTGTTCTCTATAATTTATGCCACTAATGTGTTTCGGCATTTCTTTCTCCTCTTGATGCCAGTTGGGAATTTCAATGGATTGTATGACTCATCATATTTCAACCAAGAGCAAAGGAAAAAATCACTTTTGCTGACTTATGAACATATCCATATTAAACCCATGAAAACATGTTAAGTCAAAATGTATCTAAAGTATAAGCATGTACGGTAGTGAATTATTTGAGTTTAAACTAGATATATTTGCTAGTTTTAAATGTATTCATACTCTCACACTCTTCAAAAGATGTTAATAATCATTGTAATTAGGAATATGGGAATCTTTAACACTAAAAGCCAAAATGTGACAGGAAACCAAATTTTTCATTTGTGCATGATATCCAAGTCTCTTATTGATTCTTAACTACAGAATAGACACCATGTTATGAGTGTTGTGAGCGAGACATGAAAAGTCCTTCTTCTGCTCTACTCTGCACTGATTGGTGCTCAGTTCTGGGCACCACATTTCAAGAAAGATGTGGAAAAATTGGTGAAGGTTCAGAGAAGAGTAACAAAAATGAAGGGAATGAAAGTGCCATATAAAGTCACCTATGACAGGTCCCACAAGACTTGGTTGCTTTAAAACAGAAGTGATCTTCTAATAAAGGTGAAATAGAATACGTGTGCTGGTGGTGATTGGGGGTACCAATCCCAACACAGGCTATGAAAAGGCTCATAGCCTTTCTGGAGATAGGACTTACGAGAAGTATTAAGTCTAGGTTTTAATGTTGCAGGATCTGGCTGACAGAAGTTCCTGTCTCTAGGAAATAGAGTATATAATTTAAAGTTTGGAATGTTAGTTCATGTTCTACATTTCAGAGAGGAACTTTCAAAACAAATGTAATAAGAAAGACTGTTTACAATGCTGAACTTATTTAATACTCAGTTTAGGATGAAATTAAACTCTGGGACACATTTTGAGTTAACATGGAAGAGGAATTTCCAGGGCTTTGAGAAATAAATTAATGTTTAATGGACTTTTTTTTAAAAAAAAAAAATGAGTTTTCAGTGTAGCAAAAGGTAGAACTAAAAGCTGCATGGCAAAATAAATTATTTAAAAATATTTCATAATGCCACAGGTAGTTACAAACTGAAGATGAAGTTGGATAGAAATCAGAAAGAAATGGCTCGTTGGAGATATTGTGCTCTGTGGATATAAAGGAGGAATGGCTTTGGGTTCAAAAATATCCAGCTGAATAAATCAAACACTTTCTCACTCTGGGTACTTGCACAGCTATGTTTCTTTGACTTGACAGATAGTTCTGAAGTAACTGAATGCAGTACTTCACTAAATCAAAGGACTGAGAATTCTGAGCAATAGCAGTCAAGTAAGCCATAGAAATTAGGAAAGTGACCTTAATAGCTCATTTTCTGAGAAGCCTTTTGGAAGGATGGTTGTTTTTGCCCTACACTGTGTTTTCGGACTTCCTTTAGTTCATTGTGTTTACAGAATGAAAAAGACACCTAATTGATTTTTTCATCCACCTAGAAACCTCACATTGCATTGTTCAGATGAACAGCTGTTATGTTTTTCTCTCCAGAGGTAGTGAGAAGATGTGTGTAATCTCCATTTGCAGAAGTTCTTTCAACTTCTTTGTTGCTGGTTTCAGTCTTTTTTTCTGCAGCTTGTATCAATGGGGAGTACAGAACAAGCACTATTCCTCAGAACACATGGTATTAACCATAAACTGTCAGTTTTGCTTAGTAGCCGGAAAGATAAAATCTTTATGCAATTGACATAACCTGCTATAGGAAAAAAGAATAAGCAAAAGTCTTGCTTCCTCTTCCTTAGTTACTGATATTCTAGAAAAAATTCTTTTAAAACTGTAATGTACATAAGAGAAACTTGTTCTTTCAGCTAGGGACTTGGCTACCTGGTGGTTTAGGTCACAGCGACCTGACATGCACTAGGTAGTGTGCAAAATATATAGTGCCCACATAGGACAGTGGTGCCTCTTTCAAGTCATATTGTGTACATATAACAGGAGCTTGGTATGCACTAAGTGCATGGCATTCTGGGAGGCTATTCTACAATCATTTGCTCTGCTGGACTACTCTTGCTGTGGCTTGTGGGACGCAGAAGCTAGGTGGAAGCCAGATAAATGATGGGACTTGTAGTCAAATTAAAAAAAAAGCCTACAAATCCACTCACAGCATGGAGCCAGCAATGCTCTGTGCTGCTTTGCTGGCAACTGTGAATATGCAGAGGCTGTTTGGGTTCTATCCAAGTTCTGTCTGGAAAACTTCTTGTCTTTTCCCCTGTCTGACCTAAAAAACAACCTCCAGTTCTATGTACAGTGAGTCCTCGCTACTTCGCGGTTCGACCATCGCGGATTCACGACTTCGCGGACTTTTTTCAAAGCCTCGGGGGAAGCCGGCGGGGGGGCATCCCAGGCGCGCCTGGGCTGCTCCCCCGCCGGAGCCCCTCCGCGGCTTTCAAAGCCTTGGGGGAAGCCGGCGGGGGGGCATCCCAGGCGCGCCTGGGCTGCTCCCCCGCCGGAGCCCCTCCGCGGCTTTCAAAGCCTACTTCGCGGATTTTCAGCTATCGCGGTCGGGTTTGGAACCTATCTACCGCGATAAACGAGGGTTCACTGTATAACCTTTCTACCAGCTTGAGCTAACAGCTCAATATCCAGAGATTCCTCTCCATCCATCCATCCAACACAGGACTGGCTCAAGCCCCCACTTAGTAACCTGGGAAATTCATACACCACCCATGGGTGCCTCTGAGAGGCAATTTTTTCACAAGCACAGAGTCTGAGCATAGAAAAGAAACTTTTAATAAAAGGGAGGAAAGTAACTTGGCATTAATTTGGGAAAGCCCCACAATCAGTGTTCATAAACAATGTCCTTTTCCTCTCAGGTTCTTAAATCCAGCAATCTAAATGTCCCCTTCACATGCCCAATCCTTCTCTGTACCCCACCTAGGGTCTCTCCCCACGTTCAGTTAGCTGTAAGGGATGCATTCCTTCATATGCTGCTTACATATTTGTTTTTGTTTTGTTTTTGAAGGAACCTGCAATAAGGTCTTCAAACATCTCAACCCAAGTTCTCAGTTTCTTCCCTCTCAGGTGAGCCAGTCACTCAGTCTTTGTTAATGAAACAAAAGACAGAACTATGTAGCACTTTAAAGACTAACAAGATGGTTTATTAGGTGATGAGCTTTCGTGGGCCAGACCCACTTCCTCAGATCTTTGTTAATGGCACAGTCCTGGAGAGTCTAGTCACTTCAGGTGTCATAGCTGGGAAAATATGAGAAAAAACTCAAATAGTAGTTGTTCACATTCCAAAGAGCCTACAGTGGTATTTTAAACATGTTTCTGATTTCCCCTGCCTGAGATTGTTCAGTCTTGGGGAGACATTAGAGATGAATGTGTATCTATGTAATGCTAGTGGTATATGCTTGGGATTTTGGGGCATGCAAGATTAGCTGTTGGGGTTTGCAGTTGTGCTTTGGAGGTTGGTGGAGGAGGTCCTAGCAATTACGTTCCCAGTTTAGCTTTGTCACTTACGTTGTGACTTGCAGGTGTTTATCTTTGTTAGGAGGAGTAAAGGGAGGTCATCTGAGGGTAGGCTGGATAGTAATTCCCTGGGCATCCCATTTAGGCTGCCCATAGTCTTGATGAGATTATACTGATGTAGGTAAGTAGAAGGCAAAAAATGGACTTTTTTAAAAATGGAAAGGGCAGATTAGCAAGACACAATGGGAAGTTATTCACTGAGATGGTCCTGTCCTCCCCCTGCCCAAAAGTGCTGCAGGAGTAGAAGTGAGTTGCAAACTATACTGCAGCAACGATCCCTCCAGAATACAACTGAGAACTTTCTTGGTTTTGATTCTGCTTTATCTCCCCTGCACACTGCTGAGAGTGCAGAGAATAGTCTGGGTTCCACACACATTGTTTGAAGCCTTAGCTGCTCTCAGACTTTCTGTACATAAGCCTGTGAAAAGCCATTAGAGCTGTATAGATATGCTGTCTCTAAAGCAAACTTATTTTCCTGTACAGATGTGAAAACAGTCAGTCAATGGTCAGGGCTTTAGCATGCAACAAAAGCCAATTGCCCAGCCAGTTTAGCTGCCATCTTGAAATTTGTGGCGGCAGTGGGGCTGAATGAAAGGCAGAGTGTATCCCAGGGAGTTGGGGACTGGAGATTCCGAATGCTCCTAGCTCACATCCATCAAAAATGGCTGCAACCGTGGGGTCTCCCAAACAGAAGCTAGTACGGCAATACAGTATAATAATACATTAAAATGGTAGTTACGTGCCAGAGTTTTCTTGATAGGATATGCCTCATGAGTCCCGACTTTTTCTTCCTTCAGGGTGCTGGATGCCTTCAGGGTACTGAGTCCTGAAGAGAGCCTGGCTTTCCTGGTAGAGCTCTTCATTGCTCTTCTTGTGTTCCTCCTCTAAAGACTCTTGCCATTTGTCCTTGGGGCGGGGGAGGGAGGGCCATGCAGTGGGAGTGGGACTGCAGGTCCACGACCTCCTTGGGTTCAGAAATGGTGTGTCTGTAGTGACATGGTCAGATCTCAGGGCTGCTACAGAGTGTAGGAAAGGTAGCCCAAAAAGGGAAAAATGCCTGCTAAGTAGGGATGGAGGGCTGCAGAGCAATTAGGAGCAGCTGGCAGAGAGCTGGTTCAGGCATATTGGGGCCAGCTGACTCCACTTCAGGCCTGCTTGGGGGCCTTTAAAAGCCTCCCCAGTTAGAAGGTGGGGAGAGAGTGAGAAGACAGAAGGAAAGATAAGAGGAGGGACAGAGAGTAAGAGACTGAGATTAAGGCTATGTCTAGACTGCAGGCTTCTTTTGGAAGAAACTTTTCTGGAAGAGACCTTCCAAGAAAAGTCTTCCTAAAGAGAGCGTCTACACAGCAAAAGAGCATTGAAAAAGCAATGAGCTTTTTCAAAAGATAGCGTCCACACTAAATGAATGCTCTCTCGCATTTAAGCTATGATTACTATGGATGGGGTGACCATCAGGGCACCTGTGCTTTTTCTTCTTTCCTCTCCTTTTGAAAGAACTCCCTCTTCCCCATCCACACACGCCTTTTTCCGAAAGAGTTCTTTTGGAAAAAAGCTTCTTCCTCATAGAAGGAGGTTTACCAATCTCAGAAAAACCCCTGTGGTCTTTTGATTTTCTTTTGAAAGAATGTGATTGTGATGTGGATGAAAGTGAATTTTTTTTTTGGAAAAACAGCTGTTTTTCTGAAAAAACTCTACAGTATAGACATACCCTAAGCTATAGCAGCAGTGGAAGGAGTCCCAGGAGGATTGACTGGGCTCCTTACTCCAAAAACCAACTGAAAGCTCCAACTCCTGGAAAAGGGGGAAGGTTGGTGGCCCAAATACTGGCTAGGGAAAGAGTGACCCTTGCCATACTGCATAATATCTTGTCTGGCTCCTAAAAATATTTACGTGTTATATGTTTGCAGCTGGCATTCCTGGTTTTAATGTAAATCCTACCAAGCTTTTGTTCTTTATCCAGCACTGCCAGTGTCCTACTTGGGATCCCTTCTGGTGGCTTGCTGCACCACTGCTTCTCTACAGATGACAAGGAAAGCTAACACCTCTGCATGGCCCCAAGTGGCTGCTCAAGGCATGTCCTAAAGGCTGTGTGCGTAATATTGGAACAGTTCTGATATAGTTGAATTCAGAAACAAATGGGCTGATTCTGCCTCTGTGCCAGTCAGTAAATGGGGGAAGGACCACCTGGTAAACTTGTTCCCCAAACTGTAGAAGGTACGTCGGTAAATAGACAGATTGGTCATGGATGCCCGCAAAGCATCTGGATGCCTTTTTTGTATACCTATTAGATTCCAGTCTGCTTGTTGCAGCAACTTACACAAATTGCATGATATTTTTTAGTTTATAAAGCTTTTATTATTTCTCTGATCTTAAATATATTCAAGATAAGTAATTTTAACTTCCCGGAAGATCCTTCTGCATGTTCAGTAACATTTAGTAAACTGCAGTTAGACATCTGTGGTAGGTCTGTGCCCTCTGACTTGTGCTTGCTGGACTCAGGCTGAACGGCTGCTTAATTGTGGTATAAACATTTGGGTTTGGGCTGTAGCCTGAGCTCTGGGACCCTCTTTCCTTGCAGGGTCCTAGGTATGTCTACACAGCAGTGTTATTTTGGAATAATGGCAAGCTGGAGGACTTCTTACTCTGACTCCTGAAACCCTCATTTCACAAGGAGTAAGGGAAGTTGAAGGAAGAGTGTTCTTCCTTCGAATTCTTGCTGTGTAGACAGCACCAAAAGCTGAATTAAGCTATTTCGACTTCAGTTACGCAATTTACATAGTTGAGTAGTTGTGTAGACGTGCCTCTGGAGCCCTAGTTCCAGCCTGAGTCCAAATTTCAATTAAATAGCTCCTTGCCTTGTGTCAAATAGCCAGAATCACCTGGCATAGCCAGCACCAAGTTTTTTTTTAGTTGTAGAGCGCATGTACCTTGAATTTGATTCACAGAATTCATTAAAATTGTGCTGGGAGTAGGAAAGGGTCCACCACTGTAATGTCTTTCTAACGTGCACAAATATAAAATGTAACCCCCAAGGAGATTACTTGGATTCCTGGGGCCTTGTCTGCTGGCAGGTCAGGGTGAGGCTCTGAGTTTGCCTTGGCTCCCCCTCCCTACGAGGGCCAGAGTCTGCCCGGCAACCCATGGGGAGTGAGATGCCCCCCCAGGGGGAAGGAGAGACCATTGTTGAGGGGAGTCTGGAGCCAGCCAGGGCAAGGGCAGGACTGGCTGTGTGGGAGCTAGTAAGCCCCAGGCCTGCATGCAGGGTTCCCCCTGAGAACTAGCCTCTAGGGACCTGAAGGCAGGATCCCTCAGCTGGGTTTATGTCTCCACTGTTGATTCCCAGTTGTGGAGTTTGCTGGGAGGTTTCCCCAGCAAGGCTGAGTTGGCTCCAGCTCCCTGGGTGAGACGAGTCACCGCATGGTCAGTTCGGCTCTAGCAGCAAGTTCAGGGCTGCTGCCTGCTGTGTGGGTCTGAATGCTGGGCTGGGAGGCTATACAGTGAACCCTCGTTTATCGCGGTAGATAGGTTCCAAACCCGACCGCGATAGATGAAAATCCGCGAAGTAGGATCCTCAAAGCCTCGGGGGAAGCCGGCCGGGGGGCATCCCAGGCGCGCCTGGGCTGCTCCCCCGCCGGAGCCCCTCCGCGGCTTTCAAAGCCTCGGGGGAAGCCGGCGGGGGGGCATCCCAGGCGCGCCTGGGCTGCTCCCCCGCCGGAGCCCCTCCGCGGCTTTCATCCCTCCGGGATGCCCCCCGGCCGGCTTCCCCCGAGGCTTTGAAAGCCGCGGAGGGGCTCCGGCGGGGGAGCAGCCCAGGCGCGCCTGGGATGCCCCCCCGCCGGCTTCCCCCGAGGCTTTGAAAGCCGCGGAGGGGCTCCGGCGGGGGAGCAGCCCAGGCGCGCCTGGGATGCCCCCCCGCCGGCTTCCCCCGAGGCTTTCAAAGCCGCGGAGGGGCTCCGGCGGGGGAGCAGCCCAGGCGCGCCTGGGATGCCCCCCGGCCGGCTTCCCCCGAGGCTTTGAAAGCCGCGGAGGGGCTCCGGCGGGGGAACAGCCCAGGCGCGCCTGGGATGCCCCCCCGCCGGCTTCCCCCGAGGCTTTGAAAGCCGCGGAGGGGCTCCGGCGGGGGAGCAGCCCAGGCGCGCCTGGGATGCCCCCCGGCCGGCTTCCCCCGAGGCTTTGAAAGCCGCGGAGGGGCTCCGGCGGGGGAGCAGCCCAGGCGCGCCTGGGATGCCCCCCCGCCGGCTTCCCCCGAGGCTTTCAAAGCCGCGGAGGGGCTCCGGCGGGGGAGCAGCCCAGGCGTGCCTGGGATGCCCCCCGGCCGGCTTCCCCCGAGGCTTTGAAAGCCGCGGAGGGGCTCCGGCGGGGGAACAGCCCAGGCGCGCCTGGGATGCCCCCCGGCCGGCTTCCCCCGAGGCTTTGAAAGCCGCGGAGGGGCTCCGGCGGGGGAGCAGCCCAGGCGCGCCTGGGATGCCCCCCCGCCGGCTTCCCCCGAGGCTTTTTAAAGTTTTGGTAAGGATCAATTTTATGTTCACAGTACAGTGAACCCTCGCTACTTCGCGGTTCGACCATCGCGGATTCACGTATATACATAATGTAATGAAAAAAGTCCGCGAAGTCGTGAATCCGCGATGGTCGAACCGCGAAGTAGCGAGGGTTCACTGTAGTTTGAATTTTGGTGCAGTTGTGTGGCCTGCACCTTGAGCCCTGCGCCCCTTCGCAGTGAGGGGAAATTCTAGGACTGAAGCAGCCTGATTCCTGCCTGAAGAGGATCCCTGTGAGAAGAGAGCAGCCCTTTGCAGAGACTGAGTCATCTCTCAACATTCATGGAGTGTGTGAGTGCACCAATTTTTAGTTAGGCAGGCAGGGAATTTGTTTGGGGATTTTATTACCTGCTGTACATTAAACCTGTGGAGGGATTTACTGCCTTCTCCCATTTGTGAGTCCTTTGGGCTGTACTGGACCTAGTCAGCCCCACTGCTAAACTACTGCAGAGAAGGATTTTGTGGTCAACAGTCATCAAGGGCCCCATCAAAGTACGCGTACCAATGGGACACTAACCTCACAGTTGCTGGGCACCGGTGACCCTAAAAATAGTGTTTTACCCTGTTCTGTTATAATTGTCTCTTGTTTAATATAATTGTGTTTATTATAGTGTATGTGTTTGTGCTATTTTCTGGGAGTCTCCAACTATCTGGCAAATATGTGGGGATTACCCTGGGCTAGAATTTTCCTCCCAAGCTGCCCTGGTGACCCTGCTAGGAAGGAGTGAGGGGGGTGGAGGCACCGCCAAGTACATCAATCAGAAAGATTAAAATTGAGTGGGTGGCGGGATCCAGAAGAACCCAGACCTATCCATCCAAACCTGAAAGGGAGATTGGCTTTAAAAAAAAAGGTAATCAGGTGGAGAGGGGGCGCCACAAAAATAACCAAAATAATTGAAGCTACAACACAGAAATAAAAAATCAGTCCAATAGAACTGGCTTTGAGGGAGCACTTTTGTGTGTGATTGTTTATTGCCCCAAAATGTAGTTTTGATTTACATGGAACTATTTGTGAATGTAAATGGACAATTTTGAACTTGCAGGACCATGTTTCAGGGTTAGCAAACTTTGTGTACATGTCTTCTCTCTGTCTGATTTTCTCTGTCTTGTCTACCAGGAGACTACCTTAATCGCTCGACTATAGTAGCACCTTAATAGGGTTACCAGGTAGCTTCAGAAAAAATACCAGATACACTTGATCAGGGGGAGGGAAGGGAGGAACTGGCTGGGAGGGGAGCAGGGCTAGCCAGGAGGAGGGGAGGGACAGGAAGCAGAGCTGGCGGTGGGGGGCAGGAGGGTCAGGGGCAGCGGGGATGGCTGGCAGAGATTGGGGGGGGCAGCAGAAAGCAGAGCTGGTTGGGGGTGGGGGCAGGGCAGCGGGGCTGGCCAGGGGAGATGGGGGGAGTCAGAGGGAGCGGGACTAGATGGCAGAGATCAGGAAGAGGAGAACTGGCCGGCAAGAAGCAGGGCTGGCCAGGAGAGGGTTGGGGGGGAGCAGGACTGGTCGGGGGGAAGGGTCCGGGGGGAGCGGGGCTGGCCAGGGGAGGAGTGGTGGGGAGAGAATCGGCCAGTGGGAAGCGAGACTGACTTGGGCACATGCAGATCCCAGGGCGCTGCCTGTCCCACGCTCGGTCCCAGCAAAGCACGAGCGAGTCCGCCTATGGTTCCACAACGCGCTTGAACAGTGCTCAGGAGCAAGGACAGGGCTTCTCCTCCTCCCCAAGGCGTCACTCCTACATCAGATGCAACCAGAGGCTCCCAGTGCCAATCACGCCCGGCCTCCCAGCCACTCTTCCCGCCCCCGCCAGGCTTCCATCGGGAGCTCAGCTGAAAAACCAGAAAATATCGGCCATCACACATGGCCGGTATTTTCTGAATTTTTTTTTACCAGACAGAGGGCCCAAAAACCAGAGTGTCTGGTTAAATACCAGATACATGGCAACCCTACACCTTAAAGAAAACAAAACATGTAGATGTTAGTCTTTAAGGTGCTACTAGTCTATTTTGTTTTTTAAGTTTTTCCTGTTACAGACTAACTCAGCTACCCCTCTGAAGCTTTTAATCACTAGAGTCCTCCTCACTCTCTCTTTGTTATAATGAATACTTAATTATTTATGCTAAATGGAATAGCTTCAGCAGGAAAGACTGAGAATAATCTACCCCAGGATAGCTAATAGTCTATGGCTGTGTCTAGTTGCTTTTGCGGAAAAACTTGCCAGCTGTCTACACTGGCCGCTTGAATTTCTGCAAGAACACTGACTTCCTACTGTCTGAAATCAGTGCTTCTTGCGGAAATACTATGCTGCTCCCATTCGGGCAAAAGTCCTTTTGCGCAAAGCTTTTGCGCAAAAGGGCCAGTGTAGACAGCTCAGATTTGTTTTGCACAAAAAAGCACCAATCGCGAAAATGGCGATCGGGGCTTTTTTGTGGAAAAGCGCATCTAGATTGGCACGGACACTTTTCCGCAAAAAGTGCTTTTGCGGAAAAGCGTCCGTGCCAATCTAGACGCTCTTTTCCGCAAATGCTTTTAACGGAAAACTTTTCCATTAAAAGCATTTGTGGAAAATCATGCCAGTCTAGATATAGCCGCTGTGTGTGTGTGGGGGGGGGGGGGGGGGGGAGAGATTTGATTTTACAACTCTGCTCCATTGGAGGAGTTCAAACCAGTGTTTCCTGCAAGCCAAACAAGTGCCATATCTATAGGTTTTAAAAGGACAAAAACATATGATTCACTTGCTTGAAGTGAACATTTTCATTTGCTGACAGCTTATGAACACTTTGGAAAGGAACCAAAAATTTTCACTGACTTCTTAGTTTGTTATCTAAACCAAAAAGTCAATTATTCCCCGGTTCTAATCACAACAAAAAGCAGCAGAAACCATTTGCAATATGGTAGAGTTACCGTGTATGTGAAAACAATCTTTAGTGAACAATTACAAGGTTTGTCATGCACCCACAGAAGACAGAGCATTACTGGAGTTGAGAGTGGCCTGGGAAAAAAGGTCTTTGTGGGGTAGAGCTGAGTCAGTGTGGAAAGGGAAGTAATCTCTTCCAGTTATAGGGCTGATACTGATGAATTTTTTTCCTGGAGCAAGTGGAGAATGAATATGAATATTGTCTTGCTCTCTGAATCACTCTATATCCCCAGTCTTGTATAAATTCTTGCAGTAGACTTAAAAAAAGAGCATTTTTCTAAATTACAAAGAAAGCAGTTCGTGTAAAGAAACCTCAAACTAAACCTCAAATGGAAGTGAATTATTCCAGGATCTCTTGAGGCATCTAGATAGACCTATGTGTAGTGCTGGGGAGGAGATGGTGGTCGTGGTACATATAAATACCAATGACATAGGGAAGGATAGCAGAGATGTCCTTGGGGCCAAATTTAGGCTGTTAGGAAAGAGACTGAAATCCAGGACTTCTATGGTGGCATTCTCAGAAATGCTTCCAGTTCCACAAGCAGGGCCAGGCAGGCAGACAGAGCTTCAGAGTCTCAATGGTGGATGAGATGATGGTGTAGGGAGGAGGGGGTTAGCTTTATAAGGAACTGGGGAAACTTTTGGGACAGGGGGAGCCTATACAGGAAGGATGGACTCCACCTAAACCAAAGTGGATCGAGACTGCTGGCACTTAACATTAAAAAGGTTGCAGAACAGTTTTTAAACTAAGAGAGGAGGGAAAGCTGATTGGTGCAGAGGAGCATGTGGTTCGGACAGAGACGTCTCTTAGAGGAGAGTCTATTGATAGAGATTCTCTAGGTTTTAGTCAGAAGGAGAGGATGGAAGAGGATAAAGTATGGGCCAGATCAGACGAAAAACATTCACATAAAAAAGAATCTGACACATCAGAAAAGGACAGACAAATAAACAGAGACAAGGAAGGACAGAACAGGTCGTGTGGGTGGGGGAGTGGCACTATATGTGAAAGAAAATTTAGAATCAAATGAAGTAAAAATCTTAAATGAACCAAACATGTTCTATAGAATCACTATGGATAGTAATTCCCTGCTCTAATAGGAATATAACAGTAGGGATCTATTATTGAC
Source organism: Pelodiscus sinensis (assembly GCF_049634645.1). NCBI lineage: Eukaryota > Metazoa > Chordata > Testudines > Trionychidae > Pelodiscus > Pelodiscus sinensis. The sequence continues at coordinate 43,802,883 of NC_134718.1, forward strand.
CACCTGATCAGGACAGTAATAGTGACTATGATATCCTAAGGGAGATTAGGGAGGCTATCAAAATAAAGAACTCAATAATAGTGGGGGATTTCAACTATCCCCATATTGACTGGGTACATGTCACCTCAGGACAAGATGCAGAGACAAAATTTCTTCATACCTTAAATGACTGTTTCTTGGAACAGCTGCTACAGCCGTGGTCCCCAACATGGTGCCCGCGGGGGCATTCGTGTGCGCCCGCCACGTGCTCGGGGCTGGCCTGGCCCCGGGCACGTGGCGCATGCACAGTGCCGGAGCCGGCTCCAGGCGCATGGTGAACGCCGGCCCCGGGGGGGCGCCGGTGCTGGGGGGGAGGGGGCGCCGGCCCCGGGCGCTTGGAGGAGGGGGGGGCGCCGACCCCGGCCCCCAGCACTTGGAGGAGGGGGGGCGCCGGCCCCGGGCGCACGGAGCTTGGGGAGGAGGGGGCGCCGGCCCCGGGCGCACGGAGCTTGGGGGGGGGCGCCAGCCCCGGCCCCCGGCGCTTGGAGGAGGGGGGGCGCCAGCCCCGGCCCCCGGCGCTTGGAGGAGGGTGGGGCGCCGACCCCGGCCCCCGGCGCTCGGAGGAGGGGGGGCGCCGGCCCCGGGCGCGCGGCCCTTGGAGGTGGCCCCAGGCACTTGGAGGAGGGGCGGGGGGCGCCGGCCCCGGGCGTGGCTATGGGGGGGCGCGGCTATGAGGGGCCCCGCCTCCGTCCCCGCCCCCTGACACCCGGCGGGCGAACGGCCACGCCCCCTGGCGCCCGGCAACCTCCACAGGTTGGGGACCACTGTGCTACAGGAACCCACAAGGGGAGAGGCAATTCTCAATTTAGTCCTGAGTGGCGTGCAGGATCTGGTCCAAGAGGTAACTATAACAGGACTGCTTGGAAATAGTGACCATAATATAATAACATTTAACATTCCTGTGGTGGGAAGAACACTTCAGCAGCCCAGCACTGTGGCATTTAATTTAAAAAAGGGGAACTATGCAAAAATAAGGAGGTTAGTTAAAGAGAAATGAAAAGGTACAGTGACTAATGTAAAATCCCTGCAAGCTGCATGGACACTTTTCAAAGACACCATAATAGAGGCTCAACTTAAATGTATACTCCAAAATTAAAAACATAGTAGAAGAACTAAAAAAGATCCACCGTGGTTTAACAACCAAGTAGAAGAAGCAGTGAGAGATAAAAAGGCATCTTTTAAAAAATGGAAGTCAAATCCTAGTGAGGTAAATAGAAAGGAGCATAAACACTGCCAAATTAAATGTAAAAACATAATAAGAAAAGCCAAAAAGGAGTTTGAAGAACAGCTAGCCAAAACTTCAAAAGGTAATAACAAAATGTTTTTTAAGTACATCAGAAGCAGGAAGCCTGCTAAACAACCAATGGGGCCCCTGGATGATCGAGATACAAAAGGAGCACTTAAAGATGATAAAGTCATTGCGGAGAAACTAAATGAATTTTTTGCTTTAGTCTTCACAGCTGAGGATGTCAGGGAGATTCCCAAACCTGACCCTTTCCTTGTAGGTGACAAATCTGAGGACTTGTCACAGATTGAAGTGTCATTAGAGGAGGTTTTAGAATTAATTGATAAACTTAACAGTAACAAGTTACCACCCAGGTGGCATTCACCCAAGAGTTCTGAAAGAACTCAAATGTGAAATTGTGGAACTATTAACTATGGTTTGTAACCTATCCTTTAAATCAGCTTCTGTACCCAGTGACTGGAAGATAACTAATGTAATGCCAATATTTAAAAAGGGCTCTAGAGGTGATCCTGGCAATTACAGACTGGTAAGTCTAATGTCAGTTCCAGATAAATTAGTTGAAACAATAGTAAAGAATAAAATTGTCAGACACGTAGAAGAACATAATTTGTTGGGCAAAAGTCAACATGGTTTCTGTAAAGGGAAATCATGTCTTACTAATTTATTAGTAGGGATCAACAAACATGTGGACGAGGGGGATCCAGGAGATATAGTGTACTTAGATTTCCAAAAAGCCTTTGACAAGGTCCCTGAACACAGGCTCTTACGTAAATTAAGTTGTCATGGGATAAGAGGGAAGATCCTTTCATGGACAGAGAACTGGTTAAAAAGATAGGAAACAAAGGGTAGGAATATATGGTAAATTTTCAGAATGGAGAGGGGTAACTAGTGGTCTTCCCCAAGGGTCAGTCCTAGGACCAATCCTATTCAACTTATTCATAAATGATCTGGAGAAAGGGGTAAACAGTGAGGTAACAAAGTTTGCAGACGATACTAAACTGCTCAAGGTAGTTAAGACCAAAACAGACTGTGAAGAACTTCAAAAAGATCTCACCAAACTAAGTGACTGGGCAACAAAATGGCAAATTAAATTGAATTTGGATAAATGTAAAGTAATGCACATTGGAAAAAATAACCCCAACTATCCATATAATATGATGGGGGCTAGTTTAGCTACAACTAATCAGGAAAGAGATCTTGGAGTCATCATGGATAGTTCTCTGAAGACATCCACGCAGAGTGCAGTGGCAGGCAAAAAAGCAAACAGGATGTTAGGAATCATTAAAAAAGGATAGAAAATAAGACGGAAAATAGCTTATTGCCCTTAAATAAATCCATGGTGTGCCCACATCTTGAATACTGCGTACAGATGTGGTCTTCTCATCTCAAAAAAGATATACTGGCATTGGAAAAAGCTTCAGAGAAGGGCAACTAAAATGATTAGGGGGTTTGGAACGGGTCCCATATGAGGAGAGATTAAAGAGACTGGGACTTTTCAGCTTGGAAAAGAGGAGACTAAGGGGGGATATGATAGAGGTATATAAAATCATGAGTGGTATGGAGAAAGTGAATAAGGAAAAGTTATTTACTTGTTCCCATAATATAAGAACTTGGGGCCACCAAATGAAACTAATGGGCAGCAGGTTTAAAACAAATAAAAGGAAGTTCTTCTTCACACAGCGCATAGTCAATCTGTGGAACTCCTTGCCTGAGGAGGTTGTGAAGGCTAGGACTATAACAGGGTTTAAAGGAGAACTAGATAAATGCATGGAGGTTAAGTCCATAAATGGCTATTAGCCAGTATGGGTAAGGAATGGTGTCCCTAGCCTCTGTTTGTCAGAGGGTGGAGATGGATGGCATGAGAGAGATCGATTGATCATTTTCTGTTCGATTCACTCCCTCTGGGACATCTGGCATTGTCCACTGTCGGCAGACCGGTACTGGGCTGGATGGACCTTTGTTCTGACCCAGTATGGCCATTCTTATGTTCTTATGATTCTTTGTGGGTATATTTTGAACATCAGAGATAAGAGGTTAAAAAAAATAAATAAAAATAATTAAAAAAAAAGGTTGATGAATTCATTCTCAGGCTATGTCTAGACTGCAAGCCTCTTTCGAAAGAGAGCGTCTAGACTGCACGCGGAATTTCGAAAAAGCAAGCCGCTTTTTCGAAAGAAAGCACCCAGTGAGTCTGGATGCTCTCTTTCTAAAAAGCCTGTTTGCTTTCAAGAACGCCTTCTTTCGAAAGAGCACTTTCGAAAGAAGGCGTTCTTCCTCGTGGAATTAGGTTTACCACCATCGAAAGAAAAGCCGCATTCTTTCGATTTAATTTCGAAAGAACGCGGCTGCAGTCTAGACGCAGGTGAAGTTTTTTCGAAAAAAGGCTACTTTTTCCGAAAAAACCCCTGAGTCTGGACACAGCCACATTGTGCAGTTTTCTTTCTATTTATGCAGTGTTGACATACTTTTTAAGAAGTCTTTCTACTTGTATACCACTCATATTTTAGGCACTTTATGACATACGTATAAGATTTTTGTCTCCTTTATAATCCTTCCTTATTTTACAGTCCAAATACCACAATATAACTAAGCACAGTCAGGGCATACTATCAATTCATCGCTTTCTCCACTAATTCTAATCTCTCTTTGCAAAATTACTGATATTAGGGATAAATGAAAGAACCTTAGTTAAAAACTCACATTTCTCATGTGAAAACTTGAACATGAACATAAGATAAGTAAGTAAATTCAGTTGCTGATGCAAGTGAAAACTAAGGACATGTCTATACTAGGAAACTATCTCAAAATTACTAAATTTGACTTTAAAACTTCCCATTTAATATGTTCAAACTAGCGTGTCCACACTACGGGGAAGCCTCGAAATTAGTCTGAGGCAGGCTCCGTTAATATGGACAAGCTACCTCAGACTTAGATCCCCAAGAAGCACTGGGGAGTAATTAGTTTGAATTAGCAACACCGGAGTGTCCACACTACCATTATTTCGGAATTAATGTTACTCCTGATGAAAAGCAGGAGTACAGACTTCAAATTACACGTCCCGTTATTTCGAATTAATGGGCTTGGTAATGTGGATGCTCCGCTTATAAATTATAATGTGGATGCTCCGCTTATAAATAACCTTGGAAGGGTTATTTCAAAATGAAGTCCTAGTGTAGACGAGGGTTAAAGGGGCATGGATATTGCTGTAAGTGAACTGATTTATAATTATTCACAAGAATTCCACATGCAATAAGGCAAAGTGACCTCTCTCCAAGTGTGATATGAAGGAACTACTACACTCTGCTTGGTGGGTGAGCTAAGGCAGCACCATCCCCTGTGTCAGAAACAGAGGGGAGGCACAGGAAGTATAAGACTCAGGCCCTTCAGCTCAGTTGGGTACTGGGCAGCTGACCGACTTGTCAGGCCGTGGGCATGGTGTGGAGTCCAGTTCTGATCTCCAGAAGATATGGGGCTTTGGGCAAAAGGGGCAGTGCTGGGAGCAAGCTTCCTTTAGTCAGCCCTTTTGCACCACTTGGTGCTTTGTCTGCCATTTAAAAGGTCTGGGGCTTTGGCCATGGCCATAGCCACGGTAGCGGTGGATGGAACTTCTGGGTTCTTTTAAATGGCCAAGCCCCAGGGCACCTGTCCCCTCTGCTTCTCCCTCCAGTCGGTGGGCCTGGTTGGGCCCAAATCAGATTAGCCTCCCTCTGTACTTGAGACTAAGCATGGTTACACCTGGAATATATTTTGCAGGATTTGCCCATCTTTAATATTATCCCACCTATTCTAAACCCAGAGGTCTACATGATGCCCTGGGAGACTATCTCTGTTTGCAAATAACCTGAATTATTTTATTTTATCCATTTTCTACAATAACTGTGGAAAAATTTACAAAGATATTGGCTTCAGAAATAGCTTCAGATGAAATATATTTAAACAATGGCTGCTGCTGTCCAGAACCTCTCATCAGAGTTCCAGCTGTCATTTTAAATGAGCTTCAGGCCAGAAGGGAGCATCACAACATCACATTTGACCTCTTGAATATCACAGGCCATGGATGCAACATCTGCATGCTAAATCCAAAAATGAAAACTAGACTGAAGAATTATAGACCACATGAGGTGAGACTAATATGTGCCACAGACAACAAATAAGAGAGACCAAGTTGCACCAGTGCCTGAAGTTGCACCATTTATGGTGGGTAAATGACGAAGTGAGATACCAGATATTTTACCATTTGGTTCAAATGCAATGGAAACATTTTGCTGCAGTCTGGGCCTGCCTATTTAATAATGACACCATCTACAACTAATTAACAACCTATTTAGATACAGCCTAAACAGAATATGAACAGAAGCATGAAGCTATAGTGACAATCAAAGCAGATAACTGAAATGTAGTAAAATGGAAAATACTATAAAAATACCAATTTTATCATTTTATGTTCTTAGTAGAAAAATATGAAAAAGGAGACTTTTTAAAGGTACATCTTATTAGGTCTTACACTTTGGTTATATATGTGCTGTTTTATGCTTTTGCACTGTTCAAATGTAAAATAGAAAAAAAGAACCATATCACAAATGCATTTCAAAATGTGTTCGGATTTTAAATCTATTCCAGAGAAACTTTACTAGAAGAAGAAGGGAAAAACCTTTATTCTAAAACATCTTCACCTATTATTTCTAAACATTTTAGAAATAGCAGTGACAGAAAATAGAATATTCAGGAGTGAATAAGCACCCCCTCCCAAACAACAATTCACAGCAACCTCTTAAGAAAAACAAAGATCAAAAGGTTTTGTTTTTGTGTTTTTTGTTTTTAAAAAGCCAGAGGTATCATCAGGACTGAAAAATGCTGAAATTCTGTCCAAGTTCCATCACCTGGCAAAGGTAACACATTTTAAACACTTCCTTATGCCACTGTACAAAGCTAATCCTTGGTGTGTGTGTGGGTTATTTTTTTTTTTTTTTTTTTTGCCAAACTATGGTGGAAAGGTCATTGTGTGTATATATATTGCTACTGGGAAAAAAATAAAAATTGCCCAGATTGTGGGTGTGTTTGTGTGTGGGTGTGTGCGTGCGTGTGCGCGTGCATATGTTACATATAATTTTTTTTAGCATGTATATGTTTGTCTGTCTGTGAGTCCATTTGTTCAAGAACTTCTCCTAAGTGGTAAGAGGTATGGTCACCAAATTTGATATGCAGCTTCCTTTTCTCCTTACTTAAAGCGTGGTCAGCGTCCAGTTGTGCCAGGACACCCAGAAGCCTAAGGAAAAGGAGATTTCCCCCCATAATATACAAAGGGAAGAGTTGCTGTTCCAAGGGATGCTAAATATGAGAGTGGTCACTGGGGCCAGTGAGCACAGAGGAGAGCAGTCTTGCAGAGTGACCACTGGGGGTAGCCATACCAAGAAGGGAGCATCCAGCAAGGCTGGCACTCTGCCATCTTGCCTGCCAGCACACCAGTAAGTAGCCCTCTGCCCCAAACTCTTCGCCCCCAGCCATTGACCGCTGTCTTGGAGGGGAGAGAGAACAGGTCCCTCATGGCTGGGTGGGATGTGACTGGGGTGGAGGAAGAACAGGTCCCTGGCTTCCAGCGTCCTGCACCTCTTCATATATATCCCCAAGGCCCTGCCCTGAAGGACCCAGACAATACTGAGTATGACTTCTAGTAGTTAATAGTTTAAAAGTGCTGCCCATTTGAATTTCTTTCCACTGTACTTTGAGGGCTGCAACTATTCACTAAAATCATCTGATAGCACTTTCTTGGCCTTAATATAAGAAAGCTAGATGGAATGTGCCACAATATTCCATAAAAATATTTTAAAATCTAGTTTGTGCAAACAAACTGCTGAAAATACTAGATAAAGCACAATGAAATTATACATTAATACAGAGATAAAGTGGAACTGAACAAGCACTTCCTTGCTTTACAGAAGCCAGCTGCTCCTGCTCTTTTTCTCCAGGCCTAACTCCCATTGCTCTTAGAGCTGCATAAGGAGTGCAGGATCATACTGAGTACTGCTTGCAGACTATTTCTGTTACTATGATTGATACAAGCAGTGTAACACACTGGCACTTGTAGGACAATCATTTAAATATTAAACAATGTTTGTGACTGTCTCATTCACACTGTGGCCTTGATCCCCTTCTGATGCTGTTTCTGTAGAAAAGGGTGGAAATGTTATTCCAAAAATCCTAAAAGATTGTGTTTCCATATTACACTTGCCAAACAGTTCTCTCAAGTGAAATGCAGAGTGCCATGCTCTTGGGGAACAGTACATAAAAGAGGAATTGCACTTAGTTGAAAACAGTGCTGTGGGTTCTGTGGTTTTTATGCCACTAACCATGGGTAGTGAAGAGTAAGAAGTTACATATGGTATCATGACTCAGATAACGGGACATCTTTCTCCTGAAACTACGGCTCCTATTCAGTATAAATCACTAGTCATATGGCTGTTACTATGGTAGAAAGCCATCTTCCAGTTGTCCATTGTTCTGATGAAAAATAAAATATGACAAACTAACGTTTGTGTCGACTTTTCACCAGATGAATACAGTTGTGAATCAGGCCACCCATTCTTTTTATTGAACATATAGTTCATTGCAGTATGGTTTGTGGTAATACCTTTTGGATGGTCAATGAATCAGTCACTTCCAAAGTATCAGAAGTCAAGTACAAAAAGAAGTTAGACTGGTTCTTTAGACAACATGCTTATGTGTAACCTGCACCAGAGCAACAGAGTAAGTTACTCCTTTTCTTAAATAGAATTCAGCATATTGACCTGAAACTGGACTTTCAGTTATGTGAAAATGACAAAACTGGTGTTTAATTTTGGGGCTATATTATATTCACAACAGGGTCGGACCCAGGTAGGCGCTTCCATTTTTTGTGAAAACTCAAATGTTTCAGTGGAAAACTTAGACAAAAATGAAATTTGTTTTAATGAAAAACAAGGTGAAGTAGGAAAATGGGAGGGCATTTTCTGACAATCTCTAGTCTAGATGGTGAAATGCTCAGGAATTTTTTTGCTACACTGAAGTGTCTGTGTTCCCTGATTAGTATCTTTACTAGTATAGCTTTTTTAACTACTTCATACGAATTGTTAGTTCACTGCAAACACTGTGAAAAAAACCCTGTTGAATCTGAGGCCTGGTGTATATTAGGAAATTAGGTCAGTATTGTTATGTCAGTCCAAGGTGTGAAAAATCCGGATCTATGAGCAATGCAGTTAAATCGTTCTCAATGCCTGTGTCCACAGCATTCTGCCAGCAACCTGGCCCTTCTTCTCAGGAATGTGGATTACTTACGCAGTGAAGAAGCCCTCCTTTTGCATCAATAGTATCTATATTGAAATGCTAAAGCTCCCTGCCCACAGGGGCTGCTGCTGCCCCATGTTGTGTCTGCAGTTTTTAAACTGGCTCCCCACACAGACCAGCTCCGCCTGCCACCCCATGCTATTGCCTCTACCACAATCTGGAAATGGCTGTTTTAGGGGGATGACATTTAACTACAACTTTGCTTTAGCAACTCATGAAATTAAATCCTTGCTGCTTTGTTCTCTTTTGGCAAAGTAACCACAAATGTGACTGCCAGCCAGATTGTTTTTTGCATACTCCAAGTATATATTCCACCTCCTGAGTTGTTGTCAACAAATATTTTTATTGTAAAATTGTGGGAGAATGAAAATTCAAGTGGGAGGTGAAAAGCCAATTATATTCAGAAGTTATGTCTGGTAAAATTGGATCATTGACTGAGACCTTTACAGAACATCCATGCTGTGCTTATTGGAAAATAAATATGTTTCCATTAGGTTCAAAGAACACCTGTAGAAAAAACAACTTTTGAAATTCTCATTGGGATTCTATCTGAATCTCCAGGCATGCTAAATACCTTTGAAAATTTGTCTCAAGGTTTATTAAGGGGAACAAAGGTCTAATGTAAAAACTATTCATCCCAGAAGAGTTGTTTACTGGCACTGGGCATCTTGGTGCTGCCCCGAGAATAATTATCTTTGCATGTTCAAGAGCACTGAATTCATTACAACATAACATAAGACTTTAATTTAGATGTAACTCTATTTTCAAATATATTATTCTTTGTAGGAAATTGAGGGATACGTGAAGTGCCAAGATTGGGAATGTGGTAAATAGGGAGATTTCCAATGCTTTAAGGTTCAGGATCAGGAGACTGGCAAAGAGTAGTGATGCCATCGTAACAGATTGCCTAGCACCTTAATGCCAAGATCATCATCCTTTTTCCCACTTTGCTGCAATTTTTTTACATATAACCTTTTAAAGTCATTTTTTTCCACTTATCTATCACTGTTAAACTTTCAAAATAGTTTAAAAAGAACAAATTATTTGTTTTGTTAAAATTTATGCTACAAATAGTAAACAGGAGTATTGCTGCTATTTTGGCCATTGGGTTATCCTCAGGCTATGGAAGAAATGACTGCTGTTTAGCTTATGAACGAAAATGTGTGTGTTTCTATCACGGACTGAGAGACGCTCCAGAGCTGAAAAAGCTAGTTTAATTTTTGATGTCTCATTTTTATTTTAGAAATAACTTTTAAAAAATATTTGTGACAACTCAGTTGATGCAGCAAGGTTGGGCAACGCTGGGAAAAATGTCAATTTTTCATAATTAAACTTTAAATAACTGCAGAAAAGTCTTTATTCTGTAACAACATGGTTGTATACATGGTGACAAAGTGACCATTCAACATTTGGGGATTGTATCAATAAGGTCTGATTTTCCTGCGTCCTTTCTCTCACTGGTATGATTGCTGAGATACTCAAGCCAGGACGTTTATAATAATTTCCTGCATAACTGGTGAAATTAGAGTTTCCAATTATTGAATAAAGATTGTCTTTTCACCCAAATGTTTTCACGTTTCACAGCAAAGTAGGAAAAGCCCTGGTGTGTGCTTTATTTAATTTCACGCCTACAATGGACTCTATGCTTCAGCATGGCTCAACTCAAAAAGCCCATTTTGACATGCTCCCCATGTTATGGGGATGCAACTTGCTTTGGTGAAATAACAATGTCTGTGTGTGTGGTGGACCTGATTCTACACTCGCAGCCCATGTCTATAATACTAGGAAGTGGTGTGATTTCCAGCTTATGTATGTATTCTTGTGCTAGTGTTCAGCAAGCTAGGGGGCACTAAAATAGTGTAGCCATGGTAGTGTGGGCAGTAACAGTCATGGCACATAGCACAGCCACCCCAAGTATAAACCAATCTGAGCTCCCTGAGGTAATATTTGGGGCACTTAGTCCATGATGCTATTGCCTGTGCTAGCACAGCTACACTACAATTTTTAGTTCTTAGCTCAGCTGAGAAGCAGTGTGAGTTAGGGTATGTAAGCAAGGATTCACTACTTAGTTTGTAGTGTAGCAGTAGTCTCATTTTGCGCTGGCATAGATGACTGCAAAAGGTACAGGGTTACATAGCGTGTCCATAAGGGTATGTCTACACTACCCTCCTAGTTTGAACTAGGAGGGTAATGTACGCATACCGCACTTGCAAATGAAGCCCGGGATTTGAATTTCCCGGGCTTCATTTGCATAAGCGGGGCTCCGCCATTTTTAAATCCCCGCTCGTTCGAACCCTGTGCCGCGCGGCTACACGCGGCACGAACTAGGTAGTTCGAACTAGGCTTCCTAGTTCGAACTACTGTTACTCCTCATTCCACGAGGAGTAACGGTAGTTTGAACTAGGAAGCCTAGTTCGAACTACCTAGTTCGTGCCGCGTGTAGCCGCGCGGCACAGGTTTCGAACGAGCGGGGATTTAAAAATGGCGGAGCCCCGCTTATGCAAATGAAGCCCGGGAAATTCAAATCCCGGGCTTCATTTGCAAGTGCGGTATGCCTACATTACCCCGCTAGTTCGAACTAGCGAGGTAGTGTAGACATACCCAAAGTTTGTTGAGATCTGGTAGCTCCACCTCTGCACATAGTTGATAGGAAGTGCAGAGACAGTTCAGTTCTCCAAAGTAAATACTGCAGTGTCTTTCACCAGCAATTTACAGGCAGATTTAAAGAGTCTGTATTTAACCACTCTCAGGTTTTGCTCATTTGTTTCCTTCAAATTTAAATTACCAAGGGATTAATTGTATTTGATAGTGTTTCAAAGTGCGTTTCTTTTTTAAAAACATTCTTTTTATGTCAAAGTTTTATGAAGTTAAGAACATAGCCCCAGGAAACAATTGCACAAAATACATAAGCCAGAACAAGCCCCAAAGTGAATTGAATAGAAATAACAATATAAGCCACAATCACAAGAAATTAGTTAAACCTTTCCCCAGAAGAAGTTTTGTAAGTAAAAACAAGAATAATGATTTTAAATTTTCTTTGTAAGTTTGAGAAAGTGTATGTGACCACAAAATGGTGAAATTGAGGGGGAAAAAAAGTCAATGGAGCTATGCCAGATTCTACCAGCTGAAGATCTGGCACACATTTAAATAATTTGCTATGAATAATAATATTATCTGGATCAAGTCATTAGAGGCAGTGGCCACATTCAATACCAATTCATTTCAATGCATATGCACCTGTCTGATGTAGTTAAAAGTCTTCTCACATGTAAGTTCAAAGAAGTATTCATAGTCATTGTAAAGCAACTAATATTTCTGTTCCTGTAGATTCTGTTTCTGATTTCAGAAGAGAAACAGAAGAAAATAACATCAATGGGTGGTGACATCAGATACAGCTATTGGCTGGCAGTCTGAATGTAAACTCACATGTAGATAGTCAAGCTGAAAAAATACTAACTTGCATCATGGATAAGACTAGAACTCCAAGTCTGTTCCCCCAAAGGAAAAAACAGAAAGGGATGCATCCTGCAGTTTCTCTCAGCAGTTGCAAAGTAAAGTTCAATGAATTAGTCATTTTTATTATGGAGAGGAAAATGGGGGTTACTAGAAGGACATTCTTGACGCAGCTGGCAAGAAGAAAAGGTTTCAGGGTAGAAAATGAGTTAAGGTAGGAAAATCTTTATGTGAGCAGAAATCATATGTCGTGATGATGCTTAAAAACTTGCGGATTACCTTAAATAACTAAATAAGATATACTGACAGCTAACCTTAGTATGTGCTGTAGTTAAGGTATTTCCTATGACAAAGCTTATGGAGTTACACAGGAGTACTCCAGTTCTGTAGTAATCTGGTAAAATTGTCAAGTTTTTCTGTAGTATCTTTAATCTGTACTGCAAAAATGATGATAAATGCATTTGTTCAAGTGACTGCGCTTAACATTTTTATGTATTTGATTTATATTTTTTATTATATTTAGTATTATTATTTAATATTTAGAAGATAAATTCATGTTACCTTAAGGAAAAAAAGGCCTAAGAGACAATAGGCCACATACAGACATAGGCAAATATTCTTGTCTTTGACCTCCAAGATCCGTGGTTCAAATTTGTCTTAATGTGTCATGCTTAATAAATTTGGACTTCTCAATGGATTTCTCCCCTATGAAAAATCAAATAAATTTAGGATATCATCCTACAAGTGTTACTCATGAGACTTATTCTTACTCATTTGTATAGTTTCATTGTCATCAATGAAACTGACATTCAGTGAGTGCTGATGTTGAGTTATGCTGATTTACACTAACTAGTGATTTGCTATTTCATGTTTTAGCCAATGAATTCCAGTTATCGTTTGGAATGAATTTAAATGTATTCCTATGTCTGAAAAGGAAGATACTGATATGCCTCTGCAGAAACTGCAAAAGTTTGGCAGGGAAATATTTCTCTTCAGTAGTTCTGGTATTCCATTAAGTAATTCTTCCTACTTGACCTGTCCTACTGAGCAACACTTGGGAAACATTAGATATTGGCACATGATTTGGGACAATTTCCATCTCTGTGTAGAAAGGCCCAGTGCTAGAGAAGCAGGGATGTTGCATCTGAACATTAAGGTGTATGGTCATTGCCAAATTTATGTAGGGGGTTTCACATAGCATCTTTTCCTCTTGCACTGTGCCTGTTTTTAGTTAGTGCAATCAGCCTCTCAATTTCATGAACATTTAAGTTAAAGAAAACTTATTGTTGTTGGTGTTTGAATGAAATGTCTGTAAAACAGAATAAGTATGGAAGAATAAGTCTGGGGTTTCCCTATTCCAGCTCCCAAATATCCCTTGTGACACCCAGTCTTGCAAACATTTCTGACCTTGTAACTTTGAAAGGCAGAATCAGAAAAGAAGAAAACCTGTGGATGTAAACAGTTGTTACAAAACAAGATACACGCAGGTATGGTGTGGAATTATGCAGTTAATGTCTGATCCAAAACCCACTGAAGTGAATAAAAAAACTTACTTTCATTTAAAAGGATCAGGACTGTTTTTGGCAGCTGAGACAGAGATATTTTTTTCTCAGAGTTTCAGACTTTCTGAGAGGACACCCATGGAACTCCTGTGGATGATAGGAGAGGGATCACATGCTGATTACCTGTTGTGTTCCCTCCCTCTGGGGCATCTGGTTTTGGCTACTGTCAGCAGACAGGATACTGGGCTATATGGACCTTTGGTCTGACCCAGTATGGCCAATCTTATGCTCTTATGACACAGCTTTTGTCAGGAATAGGTTAGTGTGATTAAATTCAGTCTAGCTGCAACTGGAAAAACAGAACTATAACTGTTGATTTTTGTTGTTGTCAAGAATGCTAGAGGAAACTCTAAATTTGTTACATTTTCTGCCAAGAATCAAGCACAGCTGTAGAGGTACAAGAGGAAACTGGTGCACAGCAACTAAACTGCTGCTGTGAGTATAATGATGGCAGAGTTCCCAGATCTGCAGCTTGATATAAATACATTAAATATGAATATTTTATATAAAGTGAAATAAACCACAGGAAGCAGAAGTTCTGTGTCTCTAACTGAATTTTTGTACACAAGTAAAAACATAAGTTTTAATTAAAGTAGCACCTAACGAGTTTATATAATAAAAACAATATTGCCCACGCCCCAATAGACTCACCTAGGTTTGTCATAGGCAACTTTTCTGATGCTGTGCTCTTCAAGCTGTGTGATGTGACAAAAAGGGATTTTCTTCCACCATGGAATCTTTTAATTACTCTTTCAAAACACAGCACCCTGTACAATTAATGCATCGAAATAATAACAGTATTTAGAGGGTGGAAATGCAGGCTTTATGCACAGGACCAGCCCACTGAACTTCATGAAGTCAATGGCTTACTGATGTGAATAAGGGCCATAAGACTTGAATCATATTTAAGGTTGTGGCATGCTAATCTCCAAAAAAATTTTTATGGAATCTTGCTCTGTGCTGAAACATATGATGTCTTGAGTTGGAAGTGTGCACTCTCTACCCTTGTTTGAGAAATAAATGAAGCTAGTACTTGTGTAAAGGTGCCTGCCTGTCTGAACTGGAGAGAATCATGTTTTATTTTTCCATTGTCTTAACAATTTCAGATTTCAGTCTACAGCTTTGCAGTGTACTAACCTGTCAAGTGATTATATTTCAGTGGAGCTTTAGAGTGGTTGCCCTTACAATTTTCTACTAGTTTATAGATATTTCCTCTACATAATAAAGAATCCTAGCAGGCCTGGTAGAGAGCCCTTATGTGTTTAGGGTATATATAGCATGTAAAGCAATTTTTTCCTAAGCAACTAGAGATCATATTTTGGTCCTTCTCCAAGGCATTCCTACACTTTTCCCTGTTCATCCTGTTCAAAGGGAACAGTTCATCCCAACCAGACTTTCTCAGTTTACCTGATGACAACCAGAGGTGACACATGAAGGGACCCATGGGGAAGAGGGGCAATGGACTAGCAGCTGGTGAGCAGGACTGTCCCATCCTGTGGATGGTTTGTGCAGTTGCCCATGGCTCCACACTTTGGCCCAGGGAACTAGTGGGTCCTGGCACCAGCATCAGGGGTTGACCTTTCCATCCCACACTTACTGGCTCTGCTTCCCCAACTGCTCGCTGAGTTACTCTGCCTTCCCCCGCTGGTGAAGTTGGAGAGCAGTATCACCCCTTTTCCCTAGCTTCTGTCCCAATGACAACCTGGGGGATAAGTAGAGGGTCTAGTGCAGACTGCAGGGGTTGGGGGCAATCCCTAGCCTGCTCTGCTCCCTTGGCTCCTCACCGCATTGCTTGGAGGAGGAGATTGAATTGCTCCCACAGTCACTGGCAGTAGGAAGCAGAATGATGTGGCTGGGAAAGGGGAGTAGACTGGGACCAGGTTCCTCCATTTCCCCACTCCCAGTGAGTGTGAGGGGGAGTGACCCCTGCTGCCAGTATCAGGCCAGTGCTAGTTCCTTGGGTCACACCGCTTGGGGGAGGAGGATTGGGGCTTGAAGTGCAATAGGGCAGAGAGGGAGAGGGGGCAGAGCAGGGACAGGACTGGGAGGAGGGGTGGAGTGGGGATGAGGTGGGGGTATGAAGAGGTGAGGACCTCCCTTGAGCTAGGAATGGTGCAGGGAAGAGTTACATGGGGAATAGTAACCTGAACGCTGTTGCTGTTGTGTTCCTTCCTTTATAGTATCCTCAATATTGGATAGTGACAAGCATGCAGGGTTAGTTGAGGAACATCATATCCCAAATCTCCAATGTCTTATTGAGTTTTAGACAATTTGTATGGTCAAGCCTTTTTTATTAGTCGTACCCATTATTACTGTCTCCCAGGATATTCAAGAAGATGTGAAAATACTTGTACTGATGTTTATGAGAGATGGGAACTTCAACAAAAGAGGAAATATCAGGAAACAGCTGGGGACTGGGAGGAGGGCAAGAGAGAGAATGATTTAAGCAAAAACCAGGGACCTAAGAAGACAAGTGCCTGACTCCATCATTCAATTTCTTCTTGCTCTCTTTACCTTCACTTTTGCTTGTTCTTCATTTTGATTGTGAGTTTTGCAGGGTTAGTCATGAAATAGCTGATGTCAAAGTGCTTAGCATGCTGCTACTGGTGCTACACAGATAATCACAGTTGATTATCTGGTTGGATAAGCATGGGATCAACAGGAAAGTATGCTGCCGAGAGTGACTTCTTCCCTGCTCTGACCCTACCCACCTTCAGCAGTGTTTTTTTTTTAGGACAGCAGGCTTTAGATGACAGGTATATAGACTGTAAGTAGTATTATAGCTGTGTCAGTCTCAGGATTTGAGATACACTCTGAATACCTTTCCCAAACCTGAAGAAAGGTCTGGATAACCTGTCTCAATGATAGAAAATGGTCCAGTAAAAGATATTACCTGACCCACAGTGTATAATAGCTAAAGGAACTGCTTCTGTATCTTCATATGTATTGCTGGAGAGGCAAAGGAGAAACAGAAGGTCATCAAGCATAGGCAGTGTGACATAACTGGAGAAAATCCAACTTAGTGGGGACTGTCATCTTGCCCTGCATCTGTGGGTGCCTTCTATGCTTTTGCTGTAGTTTCCACATTGGCTGCTCACAAACAGGCTTTCAATATGCAAGCCACACCTTGAGTGTATGTGCTGTCAGCCACACACGGGCTTTCACCAGCCTTGGATGTACTGCAAGTGACCCCAACATCCTCCCAGTCCTGGATCTTCCTTCAGAAGTGCATGTCCTATACTGTCCAGTCTTCTCTTGGACAGTACAAGTACATTAAGTCTGTTATTCATTTAAGGGAATAACATGCCAGTTAACTTAAAAACAGACTGTATTTGATAAAGTAGTAAAACAAGTTTATTAACTGCAAAGAAAGATTTTATATGAGTACAAGTAATGAGACAGAAAAATAAAGATTAAAATGCATATTAGTACATAAACATAAGAAACTAAATTAGTTGCAAAGCAAACTTTTTCACCTCATGCTCCAACAAAATACTGAGCAAACTCTCAGATTGGGATCCCTGCTCCAGGGTTCAACACCTGTTTCCCTTTGCCTTCTCGGGTACAAAAATGAGATGGGCAGAGGGCAAGAGACAGGTATCATGGGTGTTTGCCTCTGCTTTTTATAGTTCTGGATCCCCCTTGGAAAAACATTTCCAACAGAGAACCAAGAGTAAAAGAGTCTGTGTGGAAGGATGTTCTTTGTTGGCATTTCTTCACTTGTTTGAGCTCTCTTTCTGCTGAAGGGAAACAAATTTATAAATTTTCAAATGATATATTAGAAGGAATGCTTTGTACTAAGATGATTATGATAGTGTGCAAATATAGTGGTGCATATTGTC
Organism: Pelodiscus sinensis; assembly: GCF_049634645.1. Lineage (NCBI taxonomy): Eukaryota > Metazoa > Chordata > Testudines > Trionychidae > Pelodiscus > Pelodiscus sinensis. Next base: position 43,820,345 of record NC_134718.1, read on the forward strand.
AGAAAACCATTTGTTGATGAGAATGACTGAGTGGCCCATCTGCTAGATTTTGCATCACATTTTAACAAGTTTATTCAGAGCTTCTGTGATCTACTTAACAATTTGTACAACCTTGATTGAATATATTATGTACTAGCTATTTATGCTAAATTATCTTTTCAATCTTATATTTGGTTGTGACACTGAGTGGCTGTGTCTACACTGGCAAGTTATTCCGGAAAATCAGCCGCTTTTCCAGAAAAAACTTGCCAGCTGTCTACACTGGCCGCTTGAATTTCCGGAAAAGCTCTGACGATCTAATGTAAAATCATCAGTGCTTTTCCGGAAAAACTATTCTGTTCCCGTTCGGGCAAAAGTCTTTTTCCGGAAAACTGTTCCGGAAAAGGGCCAGTGTAGACAGCACAGTAGTGTTTTCCGCAAAAAAGCCCCGATCGCGAAAATGACGATTGGGGCTTTTTTGCGGAAAAGCGCGTCTAGATTGGCCATGGACGCTTTTCCGGAAAATCATGCCAGTGTAGACATAGCCAGTATGTTTCCCAGAACTGAAGAAGAGCCCTGTGTAACTTGAAAGCTTACCTTGTTCATCAAGAAAGTGGGTCCAATAAAAGACATTGCCTCATCCAGATAAAAAGTTTTTCATCTAAAATACAAAGCAATTAATAAACCAAATATATTTGTTTTGGCAAATACTAATAGTCAAATATAATGAAAGCTGAGAATATAGACATTGAAAATCCATTCTTATTTTTTGTAAGCAACTAATCAAGTTGTAAGAATTTGATAAGCTGTGAAGATATATAAATAGTTTCTTTTCAAAGGTCAGGAATAACAAGCTGTACAAGCATTTGCCATCTGGGTGTTTTACTTATAAAAGTCTTAATGCTCTTCTAAAGTTGGAAAAAAACCTTTCCAACATAGCTTTAAAGTAGGGAGCATTCAGAATTAAGGCAATTTGCTGACCTCAGAGAAGCAAATATGTAAATCCAGCATATAAATAGTTCTATATAAGTTAAATGCACCTTCTCCTTGCAATTGTTTTGAGTTATATGTAGCAGTTTGGAATTCAAATGATTATAGTAAAAAAAGTTTAGATAAGATGTTTCCTGAGTTTCAAAAGCATCAGTTGGAAAGTGTGTTTTGAACTTCCCATGAATCTTGTTGGATTCAGCAACTGAACTAATTTAATTTTTCTCTATACTTTTTAAAATTGTACCAATAACTGCCAATATCCTTGAATAAGGGACACTTATATGTCACTTGGCTTTCTCTTGCTCTTTTTTTCCTGAGGTTCATGTGCAACTAGTGCCGACACCTCTAAAACTTGGCAAACGTATGTTGCCTTTAATGACTTAGCTCTGTCTTACAAATCTCCTTAACACAAAATCTATTATCTTACATCTTGATTTGAAGAATATCAAATTTCACTTCTGTTAATTCAAATACATCATTGTAAAAACAAAACAGAAACAAAGTGAAAATCATGGAGCATGGTCAGAAAACCCTGGCTGAGGAAGAAGACTGAGCATGGCAGTCTGGTAGATTTTTTGCACCACATATTTGAAGAATTCAATCAGACCTTCTCTGCTCTGCTTAACAGGTTGATTGTTACTAATATCAGGAAAAGCAGCCAAGCATTCTATTTCACTACCATTCTTGGTCACATAATACAGCACAATCAAAAGCTGGGACTTTCTGGCAATATCTGAAGTTTTCTCAAGCAAACTAGCAAGAAAAGTTTGTACCGCTAGCTCTGTTGTATCATGAATGATTCAGCTGTACACTTGCATGCCTTAGCTACTTTTTTCTGATGTGCAGCCAGCCAGGAAATCAGCTGCCTGAAGATTCATATTGCCTAGGCAACATGATGCAACTTAAAGTACTGCGTGCCCTGCTAGCACAACAAAAAGACAGCCAAACGTGAACAGATTGATTACATGCAGGGCTTTTGTATGCTTCTAGCATAAAACATTTCGTTGTGAATTCTGGGGCATACAATACATGTATTGCATATATACATATATGGCATTGCACTGACTCCTGGACCTTGATTTTTACTCTGTAGAGCTCTGTCAGGGCACATCTACACAGCAGGGCTAAACTCGAAATAAGCAACCAATTTGAGCTATGCTAATTGCCCAGCTTATTTTGACTTTCGGCTCTGTCTATGCAGCAGTTACTTCAAGAAGGAGCGTTCTTTCCCCAACTTCCCTTATGTCTCATACAATGAGGGTTACAAGAGTTGGAGTAAGCAGTTCTCCAGCTCAACATTATTTTGACATTGTCAAAATAACTGCTTGTGTGTAGACATAGACTATGTTATTTCAGAATAATGTCAGTTATTCCAAAATAACGTTGCTGTGTAGACAAAGACTCAGTGCCATGTTCTGGTGAAGAAATATTCTCCTGAGCTGTGGAAAGAGAGAAAATGCCAAATTTCCACATGCTGTAGGGAATAGCCACTTAGCTGGCTCACCTCCACTCACGGGAACAGAAGAGACAATTGAGTACTCTGTTAACATCTATGCATTATATTTTGATGGGAACTTATGATAGTTCCTTATGTGATGAAAAAATTGGCATCTCCTTCATGCTCAGAACCATAGACAGAACTACAGTTGACTAAGCACTGTTATGTTTTTAAAAGTTAATTACAGTGTTATCTGGCATGCTTGGGGATTAGGACGTTCCGGTTATCTAAAAATTCAGGTTATCTGAATGTCCCCATCAACCTAGGAAAAAACAATGGACAATAATAGTAAAACTCAGGCTTTTAATATTGGTAGTTTTGTAATGTGATGCAGTGGGTCTCACATTTCTATTTTGAGTTGAAGATGATTAGTACTTCTTAAATAAAAAATTAAGCCAATCATGGTAAACCAAGCCAGGCCTGTGCACCTGAAGATGTGACAGTATTGTGCTTGTGGCCAATGCCAGTTAACAGAGTACAGGATAACAAAGGTTTCACTGTATACGATTTTTTGTCTTTTTGTTGCCTTACATGCAGTAAAAACATAACCGTGTAAGGATAGTGATAGAGATATAGCCGTGTTAGTCTGGGGTAGCTGAAGCAAAATGCAGGACAATGTAGCACTTTAAAGACTAACAAGATGGTTTATTAGATGATGAGCTTTCGTGGGCCAGACCCACTTAAAGTGAGTCTTAAAGTGGGTCTGGCCCACGAAAGCTCATCATCTAATAAACCATCTTGTTAGTCTTTAAAGTGCTACATTGTCCTGCATTTTGCTTCTGTGTAAGGATAGAATGGCTGAATAGAACATAAAATCTCTAGAAGCTGAGGTGTATAGTCATTCTTCATACAATGTCTAATAATTCTTTATCACATATTTCAGGTACGGAAAGTAAAATGTTATTGTATTGTCTTTTCTGGTCCCACATTTCTATGACAATCTAAAAATAACTATCATATGGTATATTAGTGATATATTGTACAATCTGCAGAGCAGTTGTAGCCATGTCAGTGCCAGGATATTAGAGACAAGATAAGGTGAGGTAATATAGTATATTGAACGAACTTCTGTTTGGTTCAGAAAAGCTTTCAAGCTACACAGGTTAACTTATCTCTCTCACCAACAGAAGTTGGTCTAATAAAAGATATTACCTCACTCACCTTGTCTCTCTTACATTAAGCTGTCAGTTTTAAGATAAACTAAACCTAGATAGGTTTAAGAAACTACAGCTTGAACCTCTCTTGTCTGGCACTCTTGGGACCTGACAGGTGCCAAACCAGAGAGTTTTCAGAACCACAGGAGGTCAATAGTGTCTAGCAGCATTACCAACACTTCCTCTGCCAACTGGGCTCTTAGAAAACAATTAGATTTTAAATTAGAGCTAAATAACAGCACAGAACACTGAGAGCCAGGACTGGTGGCTGTAAACAAACTTATGAGACTGTGGGAAACTTGGCCATATCCGTGATAAGTGGATATTAGGCTAATTAAAATCATGCCAGACCACAGATTATGCTGGACTAGAGACTTTCAACCTATAATATATTAACAACCAGGAAGTGGCCTTCTGACAAGATTGATAATTCATAAGATTGCTGTCATATACACAATTGCTAATGTCCTTTAAGTACCTTATTTAGGTACAGAAGATATAATTTTATAAAAAAATATTAGCAACTGTGGAACTTTAAGAGGATGTTATTACAAAGTTCTCATTCTTTAACCTGGAATTTTATTTTTCCCAGGGCTGGCAGGTAACATAAAACAGCTCTTCATTATAACATTGGTTGTGTAATATCTTTCAAGTGGCAAAAAATAAATGTAACAGAAGAGCGTCTCACAGAAGGTAAATGATGCTGAAAGGACCAAAGTGCTGCATTTATAAAAGATGCCATGCTAATTTTTTCTTAAGCTAGGTTCATTGAATGGAAAACATATTTTGTGATATGAAAACATGACACATTTCCTGCTTCCTGACATATGATACATATGACAATTTTCAGGGAGTGTATATCAAGACTGAAATAGCAGCACTGTAGCTATCTAGAATTGGATTCAAAAAAATAAAACTTCATCTTAATTTTTCCTCTTTATAGTGATTCTGTCACTCACATTGTGGCAGAGAACAATTCTTATGCTGAAGTTCTGGAATGGCTGAGAGGACACAAGATGAGGGACAGCTCAAGGTTCAAACTCCTTGATATCTCTTGGTTCACGGCTTGCATGGAAGCTGGAAAACCAGTGGATTCAGAGAAAAAATACCAACTTATTGTAAGTTAGATATTTCAGTATGAGTGCAGGCTGTTTGACAATAAGCTTAAAAGTTAGACTAATCAGGCAACTTTCACTGTGCTTTGGTGTAAAGTTGATGTTGTAGAGCATTTTCATTTAAATATATGAATGTCTATTTTAAATGCTTTCTTGAAAAAATACATAAATTAAAAGGAAAATCCTTTTAGAGATAGTAATCTGATATATCCTTTCAGAGATAGTAATCTGAGAGTAGTGATCTGATATATTAGTATTGAAATAATATTAATAATTAATATAAATTTGGTGACATTAAAAGAAAACCTTACTTCACTCAAGCATTTATCTTGGCTATATGTGTTAAGTACCTCAGACAGCATGGTAAATGTAACTAAGCTGGGTGATACATATCCCATTTTAATGACTCCTGGAATATTTCCCATTTTCAGCATAATATACAAATGTTAAAATCTGTATTGTTTCAAGTTGATTTTCATGCCCTGAGAGTCTATGAAGGGACTGGTAATGTAATCTCTGTGTAAAAGGGTAGTCATTGTTCCTTACTATTATTACAGATTTGTTACGTGTGAGGAAAAACGTGGTAGTGGAACTTGGATAATACACTACAATAATACATGTATCACAACAGGATCTGTACTGAAGACGATACTATAGTATCCCCTATTATGTGATCCTTAATGTTGTGAAAAGTAACATAAGTAAACCACTCTTAGAACTGCATTGTAGATGATGAGGTAATACTGCAGTTTGGGTTTCAGATTAAATAGTGTTATTCTGTAGTACCACTTCAGGCTGCACTCTGTGAAACTACCCCTACAAGCTATGCACTCTAGATGGTTGCTTAGTACCACTGTAAGATTTGCAGCAGTAAACACTCAGATCTCAGTGGTTCAGAGTGAAATTAGCAATCCACATTACTCAAAAGAGCCACAGTAGTGTGAATTCATTGTTTCATGTACTGTACTGCTATAAACAATATCACAGAGGAAAAATTTGTGCACCCCCCACCCCCCAAAAATGACTGACCAAGTATTATTACAACATAGTCAAAAAAATCTGTCAGCAGAGCTAGTGGCCTGATCCAGATCCCTTTGAAATCAATAAGATATCAATTGACTTCAAAGGTCTTGGATTAGATAACTGTAGAACCATTGTAGAGCTATATTAAAGAAAATGATGGACAGTGGGACCACTACAAAGATCTGCAGTGTATAGCTTAATAATATAGGGTATGTCTACACTACCCCGCTAGTTCGAACTAGCGGGGTAATGTATGCATACCGAACGTGCAAATGAAGCCCGGGATTTGAATTTCCCGGGCTTCATTTGCATAAGCCGGCCGGCGCCATTTTTAAATGCCGGCTTGTTCGAACCCCGTGCTGCGCGGCTACACGCGGCACGGGATAGATAGTTCGAATTAGCAAGCCATTCCGAACTATTTGTACGCCTAGTTCGAACTATCTAGCCCGTGCCGCGTGTAGCCGCGCGGCACGGGGTTCGAACAAGCCGGCATTTAACAATGGCGCCGGCCGGCTTATGCAAATGAAGCCCAGGAAATTCAAATCCCGGGCTTCATTTGCACGTTCGGTATGCATACATTACCCCGCTAGTTCGAACTAGCGGGGTAGTGTAGACATACCCATATATAGTATCTAAAAATGAACCAGCAATGTCTGTCTTATTTTTCTTCTTGATTATTAAAATATGAAGAATGATCTATTTATTAAACACTCCTGAAATATTGTGGTTCCTGGGTCACTTTCCAATGCCAGACTCCAAAATCTGATATAGAATCTAGACTCTGATGAGATTTAAGATGTTTAGTAAGATTTTAAAAAATGAGTGCACCAGATGGCACTATTGCTCTCAGGCTCAGAATAATACCGTAGCATGTATTTATATGTTCAATACTCCTTTGCCACTGAGCCTGAAGAAGGGAGAATGTAAAATACATTTATACTGTTCAGAAATAAAAACAAAATCCCGTATAATTAAAACATTATGCAATCTCTCAGAGAGGCTGGTCACAAAGATATGAATTCTGGATTACTTTCAAACTTAACTTAACTGAAATTTTCCCAAAAACTTAGCCTTCAAATTTGGTTGAGAATTTAACTGAGAGATACAGTTTTAAATCAAAAGCTCTCTTATTCACTTTCATTTTTTAATTTTGGCAATTTCTAAATCTCCACAGCTTCAGATTTTCAAGAAAATATGCTTATATGAGCTGTGATTTTTAAGGGCATTCAAATATACCTGGGAATACTTGTGCAAGAGGGCTTATCCCTGAGCGGGAGCATCAGAGTATTTGTGCAAGAAGCACTGATTTTGTACATTACAACATCAGTGTTCTTGCGCAAATACTCGTGGCCAGTGTAGACAGGCGTCAAGATTTTGCGCACAAGCACCTGCTTTTGCACAAAATTTTGCCAATGTAGACACAGCCCAGGTAATAAATTAAATAAAACCTCTTTAAAATACTGTTTTCTCTGGTTGTGAATACCTTATAAGGTACTCTGATACTTTCTGAAGTGACGGATACAATAGAAAAACCAGAACTAAGCTGATCGGAGCTCTCAGCTTTCCATACAGTAATAATTAGCATTTGTGGCTGCAAGTTGCAGTCACATTTTCTAGGCTCTTCTGTTGGACTGATTAAGCCTTATCTGAAAAGGAAAAATAAAAATATTTCTCAGTTTTGTAAACTACTTATTAGGCCTTCTGCTGCATCTACAGTAAAGAAATCCTCAATGCACCCCACATGATCATCCTGTTTAAATAAGTTTTGTTGACAAAGGCATCAATGAGGTTCTCAGGTTAGCCTTCTCAGATGTTCTAATGCAAGTGGGGGGTCCTCAAATGTTGGGATGTAGTGTTGTTTTCTGGCTAATGTCAATAAAACACATAAGATAGTGAGGAAGCTTTAAAGACAAAGAGGATAAGAAGAAAAATAAGACTGTCATGAGGCATAGTAAATGGAACGGAAGAAATATTTCATGTGCTGCTGACAGACAGCATCCCCCAAAACAAAAGGAAACCTGAAAACTAGCCTGAGGGGCCAATCCCAATCTTCCCCTCTTCCCTCCCACTCATACAGCTCTGGAAGTAAGCAGAGCTTGTTAGTATGAGTTTTCCATCTCGATCTGTGCAGCCTGGATCAACATAGCTAATAAAAATGTGTCAGGCTGACCTTGCTGCTGAATTATCTGGCCTGCCATAAGGTCAACAATATCTGTAACTTCTGATTATTTGGGGGGGAATTTAGTCGTTAGTTGGCAAAGTTTCAGCACTTATTTGCAGTAACTTAATTTGAGAGATTTAGCTTGGACTGTGGTAGACTTCATGGTGTACTGCAGTCCTGTAAAGATGGAGAGCAGTAAAGTGGTTATAAAAGGATTAACTGGGATACTCAAAGTATTATGGGTTGGAGTCATGCACCACTCTTCCTTTATTTCCAGTTTAGTTAATGTCTGTCTTCACCCCCTCTGTTGCAATATAGTTGAATAAAGCAACAGATTCCTGGGCTGCTATCCTCTGCACTGAGCATTCCCTTTACTAAAGAAAGGTACGAGCATATCCTCACAAATAACACAAAAGTATCCATGGTTAAGCTAAGCCACACCTATCATGGACGCTACTCAGAAATTAGGGTAAATTTAGAGATGATTTAATATTTAAGAAGCTCCCTTGCTCTTTGCAGCACATTGTAAATTGCAGCTTTACCCATTACATTTACTCAAGGTTAGCGCTCTCTTATGTCTTTCCTTTTTGAACCAATATTGTAAGATCTCTAACATGGCACTACATTTGCAAAAAACGGTAAAAACTGTTGTGTTGCTGTTTTGAACAGTAAATATGTTGAATCTGAGGAGATCAGCCAGAAGAAATGGAGGATTTTCAAAATCACTATTGAGATTTGGATGTCTGAATCTGATTAAAGTGATTATCTAAATCTCTTAGGTGGATCTGGAAAATTTCAGCCATACTATCCATATTGTATGAAATGTCCAGGCATTGGTGCTGATCAATAACTGACTGCAATGTGTTCAGACTCTAGATAACCCAAGACTTGAAGACAGAAGATAGAAAGTGAAAGACATAATAGAAAGCATCCAACTGAGCATGGTCACTCTTCAGTTTAAATACAGTGACCAGCAGAGCTTAAGGTTGTGTGTCTAGTGGTTATCTTCACTTGAAAGAGACTGAAATGAAATCATTCATGTATAACATATAAAAACTGTTATTGTATTAAATCAATGAACAAGTTGCACTCATTCTACTAGTACATTCTTGCATAAGAGTTGTAAATGTACTCCTTACTCCACAGCACACTCTTACCATTACAGTACAACTTGGCTTATGTTCACACAATACACTGTGTATAAAAATTTGAAATCTTTTTGGGTACATCTACACTTGCCCCCTAGTTCAAACTAGGGAAGCAAATGAAGGTGACCAAAGTTGCTAATGAAGCGCGGGATTTAAATATCCCGTGCTTGATTAGCATAGTAGCGGCCGGTCGCCATTTTGGAAATTGACTAGCCCGATTTAACTTGCCATGTATAGATGCGATACTCTGAGAAAAACCCCTTAACTCGAATTAACTGGTACCCCTCATTGTATAAGTATCTAAATCTCTTAGGTGTGAGAAGTACCAGTCCTTGTAGGAGGAGTACCAGTTAATTCGAGTTAAGGGGTTTTTCTTGGAGTACTGCCTCTATATGCAGCAATTTAAATCGGGCTAGTCAATTTCCAAAATGGCGACTGGCCACAACTCAGTTAATCAAGCGCCGGATAGTTAAATCCCATGCTTCATTAGCAACTTCGGTCGCCTTCATTTGCCTCCCTAGTTCGAACTAGAAGACAAGTGTAGATGTACCCTCTTTCTTTCTCTCGCTCTCTCTCGCTCTCTCTAATATTCTGCTTTACTTTGTGCAGATATTCTGCTTTACTTTGTGTGTCTCTTTGGGCACATCTAGACTACAGGCTTTTGTCAACAGAGGCTTTGTTGACAGATACTGTCAACAAAGCCTCTGTCAAAAAAGAGCATCTAGACTGCATTACACGGATCAAAAAAGCGATCCGCTTTGTTGACAAAAACCATCCAGACTGCTGGATGCTCTATTGACAAAAGAAGGCACCCGGAAGTGCTTCTGGCAGGTCACAGGGGCAGCCTTAGGGTATGTCTAGACTGCATCCCTCTGTTGGCAGAGGGATGCAGATTAGGCAGGTCTACATTGCAAATGAAGTGTGGATTTAAATATCCCATGCTTCATTTGCATTAAAATGGCCACTGCTTTTTGCCCATGCGGCACTTTGTCAGCAAAAAGCGGCAGTCTAGTGGGGGATCTGTTGAGAAAGACAGCCTTTTCGACAAATCTCTTATGCCTCCTCCAAGGAGGTTTACAGGATCTGTCGAAAAAGACTTTCTTTCTCGACAGATCCCCCTCTAGACTGCCGCTTTTTGCTGACAAAATGCCATGTCATCAAAAAGCGGTGGCCATTTTAATGCAAGTGAAGCACGGGATATTTAAATCCCCACTTCATTTGCAATGTCAACCTGCCTAATCTGCATTCTTCTGCCGACAGAGGGATGCAGTCTAGGCATACCCTTAAAGTCCAGGTGCTGCTGCATGCTCTTTGCAGAGACGCGTGCTTAAAGGGATCCTCCTGGACAGCTGTTGTTCTGCTCCTGCTTCTGGCTTGCCTACCTCCTAGAGGGAAAGCAAAGCTGCTGCCATTTTTGCTGTGGTTGCCCTGTTTTCCCGGACACCACAGCAGTTTATTTTCAGGTTTGTTTTTTTGCTGTGGGGCCTGAAGAGCCTCCTTCTCAGACCAGAGCTCCAAGAGGACTTTTATCTTGGGCCCAGACCAGAAGGATGCCTGGTGTTTGGCGCCCCGGCTTCCTGTGGGCATGTGTCCTTGGAAGGGCCAGGGAAGTCTTGGGGGGCTTGTCCCTGGGACATGGCTCCGAGTTACCTGACCAGAAAGGGCAGCGCAGTCTCAGGGTCTTGGCTGCAGCTGGGTTGCTGCCAGAATGCTAATCCTGGGTGCCTGTGCCTTTTAAAGATGGCTACAGGCAGGAACAATAGAGCTGAAAGCTGTGGCAGGAGTGTCCACCAGAGCTTCTTCCTTGAGGCCTTTATTGTAAACATAAATTCTTCCTTGCATCCACACTTAACTTTTGTCGACAGAACTCTGTTGACAAAGGTGTTATTCCTCGTAGAATGAGGTTTACTGCCGTCAACAAAACTGCTGCGTTCTGTCGACTTACTGTCGACAGAATGCGGCGGTAGTGTAGATGCAAGTATAGTTTTGTCGACAAAAGTGGACTTTTGTTGACAAAACCCTGTAGTCCAGATACACTCGTGGTATCTGAGTAATTAAAAAAAAAAAAATAGAACAAAATAGGTCTTTCCAAGGCCAGCCATGAACCAAGGACTCTTTCACATGATAACCAATTGCAGTGAGACCAAGCCATTCTTTGGCTCAAGATACACTGAAAATATCACGGTAAAAGGAATGACCGTGAGTTCCTCTGTTCTGTATGCGGCCATCCCTAATGATTCACTTCTGCTACATGGGCTTATAGGGTCAAATTCAGCTGAATTTTTCTCTCTTTCGGAAAAAAAGACGGAAAATGAGAGCAGCATTAACTTGTACTTATTTTGGGGAAAACCTGAAGACTCAAAGTGGGCTTCTCTAGTTAGATATTTTATATTTTATATAAAGAATCAGGAGTTCAGTATTTATACTTCTGTAAAAGAGGAAAGGAAAGTATGATGGGCTGGCATTCTTCCCATACATAGAAGCAACAAGCACCATAGCAGGGAAATTTAAGGAGAAGACACAGAGCTTTCATAGATTTAAAACCCTTTTCTCACATGCACCCTAATGGAAAATATTTGTAAATATTCTGTAGCAGTTGCATAGATATTATATCAAAGCAACCAGGAGAACTACATACTAGAGCATTTTCAAATTGTTTTGGCCTATATTTAATTGACCATAACCTGCATTTTATGGGCAAGAGAGATCTGGCTATGGAACAGAGATTAATAGATACTCTTCATTCTTATGGGTAGCCGTTTCTTCACATTACAGTAAATTGGCTGGCAGTGACAAGGCAAAATGTGTGAGGTTGGGGAACTGCAGTGTAATTGTTGCTGGACAGAGATATTTGGATTTCTCCTATAATCTGTATAAACAATAATCTCCCATCTGTTCTCCCCACTAAAAAGCAATATAAATCCTGCTTTTATGTTTCGTTGATGATAGGAGACAATTTCTTTAGTATTCATGCTGGCACCTTAATAGTCCCTACAAATCAGACTACAGTAATTATAGTTGCATACTTTTTTCTACTGATTTCTGTCCCAGGTTTGTTCTGTTAATTGTATAAGCAGGTCTTGTTAATTAAAAACATAACCTTTGTGGATACTAAAGATGGGGAAAAAGCTCAAATAATTTTCCAGAGGCAGGAAGAGGATGTTTATGTGCCAGCTTACCATTCTCTTAGGGTACATCTACACTGCACGGCTAACAAGCTGCTCTTTATTTCAAAATATTTTTCAAAATAACAGGTGCACTATTTCTCCATCCTGGTAAATCTTGTTGCACAAAGGATAAGGGATGGCTTGAAATAGCGTGTTATTTTGAAATTTGGTGCTGTGAAGATGCACCAAATTTTTAAATAAGCTATTTTGAAATAAGTTTTGAAATAAGATACGCAATTTGCGTAGCACAAATTGGGTATCTTATTTTGAGTTTAGGATGCTGTGTAGATGCACCCTTAGATACTCAGAAAGAGTTTCTTCTTTATTATCAATCCCAGTATGCTCTCAATCTACCTGCCTGCTACCTGGATTCAGCTGCACTATGAATTATTCTTCTCAGGACTATAGTTCTTGGAGAGCTGTCTTTATAGCAGGGGTGAGCAAGAGGTGGCAAGCAGGCCAGTTCCGACCCACTAAGCTGCTGGATCTGGCCCGCGGCCATCTTGCCCGCACCCTTACTCCATAGTAGCTCATGCTGCTGGCTTCTAATAGCTCTGGATGGCTGGGGAGGAAGAAGGGTAGCTTTGCACACTGTACCCACCCCCTAGCAAAATTCCTCTGCTCCCATTGGTCAGGATCTGTCCATAGGAGCTGAGAAATTTTGCTGGAGGCAGAGGCAGCAAGCGAAGCCTCCCTCCCACCTCCCCGTGCTGGAGCAGAACCACATGGAGCAGTCAGCCCAGTAAACAAGCATAAAGCCTGTCTCAGGTTCCTGCAGAGCTGCTGGCTGGAGCCACCAAGTTTTGCACCTCCCACCCAGAGCCTGCCTCTGCCACCCTATCTCCCCCCTAAACTTTCTGCCCCAGGTCAACACCTAAATCCTCTATATCTCCTCTCCCCACATCCTCCAGGTCACAAGTCCCTCCCAGACCCTGCACTCCCTCCTATCATCCTTCCCCAAGCCAGAATCCTCTGCTGGACCCATAGCCCTTCCTGGACCTCAAGCCCCTGCCCCAGATCATAACCCCCTTCTTCATCCAAAGTCCCTCTCAGACTCCACACTCCCTCCTGCACTCCAGTCCTCTATCCTGAGCTCCCTTTTACACCCCACCCACCGTTCTAGACCTCACATCCCCTCCATAGTAGTGTGGCCCTTGACCACTTACCCCATTACAAATTATTGCCCACCCCTGCTTTACAACCTAATAAAGCTGATGCCTTCTTATATATTCCATTCAGTAACATTCTTTTTGTTCACAACCTTCCCAATGGTATTGTAGTGCAGGCAGTATATTGGCTATAATCAATCACAGTGCTTATGATTTTAAAATCAGTTTTAAAGTATCATTCGTGAAAGTATGCAAGAGTAGCAGAGAAATGCTGCTGACCCTCACTGAAACCCTTCGCTATTCACTAGAATAGCTTCAGACAGACAGACAATAACTTCCTTTCAAAATAGACAGCGAAAATTGTCAGTAAATTCTCTTTTTCTTCAGTAGCATGAAAATCACCTTGAGTTGCTGAGAGTATCATTACATAACTACATTAATCCTTAGTCTCCACTGGCTCAGATCCTATGACAGCTTTTACATGAAATAAAAAATATATATGAAAGCTTACTTAGTGTGGATGAAATTGTCCCTGCCTATATGCATTACAGAGAAAGTGGTCATCTTTCCATAGTTCAGGTGGAAGCAAGCTTCCCATTATAAGCCTAATTTTTGTCTTCCTCTCACTTCTCCAATGTTAACCCAGTTCAGCTTGTATGTGAGGAATGACTGTCCATTTTCTTTCAATCTTAACGTTAAAAAAAAAGAAATTCTAGTTTGGGAAACTTGCTTCAGTAACAAAGGAAGCAGTGGCATTTAGCTCCTTTCTACTGGAGATAGCACAGCAGTCTAGATGCTTCCTATATTGATGGAATGGCTTTCTCCATCCATGTAGATAGTCTGCATTCCTGAGTGGCAGTAGGTAAGCCAAATAATTCTTTTATCAACCTTGCTGCATCTACTCTGAAGGTTAGGTTTGTGTAACTACAGTTATACTTGTAGAAATAGAACTAGCAGAGTCTTGTTAGGGTGATAAGGCAATATGCCACGTTTATTGTAAAGGCAGAATTCATTTACTATTGCTAATTACTAAAATTACCTGGCACTCATACATACAGGAGGCCCCTGACTTGCAACTGACCGAGTTCCGACCCCCCACACTTACAACCATTTTTGTAAGTGCAGAAGGGGTGGAAACTTACGTCTTTGGCCCACATTTACGATGATGCATGGCACCTATCATAAATAAGGGTTCGAGTTACAACACCCCCGACTTGTGACGCTTCCCCTGGAACCAATTGCGTTGCAAGTCAAGGGCCTCTTGTACACAGTTCTACAGATGGAATATAATTATCAGCCTCAGTTGCTCATGCTGTTCCACTGGCCAGACTGTCTAGACATGAGGAGGGAAGCTAGGTCGTGTCAGTGTGCACTGATGCTCCTGGAGGGTAACTGTAGAACAAAAAGACCCAATTCTATAATTTTGCTCCCATCTTTTATTATGTTTTAGTCCATGGAACCTGTCCTGTTCCACTGTCCCAGGACACTGTAGCACCATGAGTCATCAGTTAATGGCAGAGGGAACTTTGATCTTTACTTGATGGAGATTTTGTCTCGCTTTCTCTCTCTCTTTCTTGGGTGGTTTTTTTGGCAGGCCTCACTTGCACTGTTCTTCATCCATCAAGGTAGTGCTGGCAGCTGGGCTCCAGACAGGCTGGCTTCAGGGACTGATTTCTTTACATACACATCCCACATTCACACTTTTGCATAGACTAGCGGTGGGCAAGATTGTGTCCATGGGCCAGATCTGGCTCACCAAGCTGGTTGATCTGGCCCACAGCTACTCTACTGCTTCCCCATCCCCAGGTCAATTGAGACTTGGGGATGGGGGAGCATACAGTCTCCTCCCCCCTCCCACCAGAGGTGCACAGCACCATAGGAGCCACACACCTCTGGCAGGGTGGGGAGCATCAGATTTTGCGTGCTTCCTTGCCCCAGGCTCTCATTGGCCTGTGAGCAGGGGGAGCACACAAAGTCTCCTCTCCCTGCCAAGGATGCACGGTACCAGAGGAAACCATGTGTCCTTGGTAGGGCAGAGAGGGGAGTGAGAGACTTCACCCCAAGGCCCTTCCCATTGGCTGGGAGGCAAGGTGAGGAGCCTCCCAAACAAAGGGAAAAGCCTCCCTTTGGCTCCTTCCTGATGCAGCTTCTGGGCCGCCAGCACTCCACCCCCGAAAGGACTGCCCAGAGGGAGTACGTCTGGGAGGAGAGAAAGAGAGAGAGAGAGAATATTTCCCTAAAGTCCTTCTGTCCCCCCTCTCCCTCCACTCCGCCATCAGTTTTTGTTTCTTTCTTTGTGTGATTCTTTGTCTCTTTCTTGATGGGGCGTGGGAGGAGACTTCATGGCTCTCCTGTCCCAGGCCCTCATTGGCTTGGGGATGTGGGGAGAATGCTCTAATCCTCCTCATGCTACCAGGGACGTGCAGCGCCTAGAGCAGTAGTCTCCAACCTTTTTAAGCATGAGATCACTTTTTGAATTTAAGCCAGTCCAGGATCTACCTCTGTCACAGCTCAATCCCCCAAACTGATACTCTGCGTGCAGAGATGGGGGGCCTGCTAGCAGAATAAACACCGCAAAACCTGTCTCTGTGATTCCCAGAGACAAACTTATTCAATCTCAGTCCCCCTGAGATGAATAAAAAGAAAAAGAAAAGACTGGTTCCGTGCTGCCAAACACATTTTAAAGTGATTAAAAATATATAAAATAAAAACCTTTCTTTCAGGGAGAGAGATCACTTGGGAATCTTTTCCACTAAGGTAAAGCTCTCCCTCCTGCCCCAATCTCTGTTTTGCTTGGAGTGGGGAAAACAGAGGGAATCCACAGAGAACAATGGACTCTGCCCTAGCAACTAGGCACTTAATCCTAAGGACCCAACAATCAACCAATACCAGTTAATTAAAATAAAAAGAAAACTCCTTTATCATCAAAACAAAACTACTGTTGCAAGTACAGAAAATTGGTTAGGTGGTAAATAGCCACAATTGGTATAGACTCAGGGAAAGTCCCTGGGCTGTAATCGTTAGTTACAAAAGAGAAAAACAATTAGCCAACTCAGACACGATTTCCAAACCCCCAAACAAAGAAACCAATAAACCCAATGGACTATCTAAATCAGGCATGTCCAAAGTCCGGCCCGCGGGCCAATTGCGGCCCGTGTTCCGATTTAATACGGCCCCCGCTTCCTCCCCCTCTCCTGGCTCCCCGGCGCTCTTTTGAACTGGCACGCCCAGCGCGCCGCTTCCGGCCGCGCCGCCGCCGCCGCCCATGGCCTCCGCGGTCCTAGAGCCTGCCCTGTAGGGCACGTCCGCAGCCCCGCTCCCCCGCTCGGCTGCGGGTTTGCCCTGCCCCCGGGCCGCCATGAGGCCGGCGTGCCCTGCGCTCTCCGCCCGCCTCCGACCCGGCCCTCACGCATGTTCACTTCTTCAAATCTGGCCCTCTTTGAAAAAAGTTTGGACACCCCTGATCTAAATGTTTCCCTACTTACACATTTCAAGAAGTCCATTCTTGGAGAGAGAAAGTATGTCCCATCTCCCTCAATATCTGGGAGAAACTGCTCTGATCTTAAACAAAGAAGAGAGAGAGAAAAACCCCTCTTTTCCCATTTGAAATTCCTACCTGCATTTTTATTGGCTAATTGCCTGAACCGCCCCCCTGGCTGACACCTTTGTTAGGTACCTGAGCTAGCCCTTAGTCACCGGGTGTTGATCAGCACTCCTTCTGATCATTACAACCTCAAACCCAAATATCCCTACCCTGTTCCTTCTCTGAGGCCCTGCCCGTACCCCAGCCCTTTGTCAAGGCCCCACCCTTCTCACTCTGTGAAGATGAGGTACAGGGGAGGGGGCCAGAGTGACATCAATGCCCCCCTACCTCTGTCTCCCCCACCCAGCAAGACAGTTGGGGAGGAGCAGCTGAAGTGCCAGCACTTGATAGTCTCCCAGCCAAACCAGTCAGGATCACTTGTCAGAGGCTCCAAGATCTACCGATAGGTCCTGATCTACTGGTTGGTGCCCACTGGTCTAGAGGCAACTGCCAACTGTTCAAAACAGTTGGCGGATCTCTCTATGCACTGCATAACGCTAGCAGGACAGGGGCCGTGGGCAAAGACTTCATGCACTCCCCCACTCTCAGGCCAATCAAGGCCTGGTGGGTGGGAGAGCACTTGAATTCTCCTGCCCATACCCCTTTTGCCCAAGGCTTTCCCCTTTCTGTGGTGACCCACAGACACTTCTGAAACTTGCAAAGTGACCCCCCTTCAGAAATTATTGCCCACCTTTGACATAGACACACACCTAATTTTAAAGAGAGTTAAGGCAGTGCAAAGTTTAAAATGGTGTTACATTTACAATGTCAAAAAAAAGTTCCAGAAAAGAAAAGTTACAACAACAGATTCTCCAAAGGCAATTCTTAACAGGTTACTAACAAATCCCAAATCCCATTCCTAAAAACTGGGCTGCAATTCATGAGGTTACATACATAATGTCACACTGGTAGATATAATGTATTAAAAGGGTGATTTCATGCTGCAGTCCTACATTGTCCTCCTTTTGACCCTTCAACTTTTATAAGTTGAATGGGTCACTTTAATACATAATCACCTTAGCAAATGCAGCATAGTACCAATACAATAAGCAAAGGGTGATACATAATAGTATGCCCTTGGGAGACCAACCTGTGAAAATATTGTACCAATGATATACAGTGATTTTTTTTTTTAGATTTAGCAATTTTTAACGTTTCCATTTTCATGCAGTATTTTAATGACACATTTCCCTACAACTTGTTGTGTCTGTTGTAAAAACTGAATTATCTGTGTTTCTTTAAGTGAGTGATTAGTCAAATCATGTCAGTCCAAAACAAAGTTAACAGAAAACTTAACTGAATTGGTAGCCATTGTTCTCCATACTTTTTTAATGTTGGTAAGAAGTCAGTGTGGTTGCTCACATACAGCACACTGGCATTGCATCTACATTCTTCCATCTTTACATTTTCCCAGGAAGTATTTTGTAACACATACATACTAACACTGTTCATTATATAAAGCTCATGTTACATATTTTTAATTTATTCCATGTATATGTTCCCAGTGACATATTTATACTACATGGTTCTGTGGTAACACCCACTTCTGAGGGCTCCTCCGAGTATCCAATAGTTTATTTTCTTTCCCAGCCCACTGATTTATAACCTGAGGTAGCCAAAAAGATCCCACGGTCATTTATGGGAGTGGGCTTATCTTCCATAGCTCTGTCTGCACAGACTGTTGGTGAGCAATTAACAGCAATTTCACTTAGGCTGTGTCCAGACTCAGGGGTTTTTTCGAAAAAAGTAGCCTTTTTTTGAAAAAACTTCCCCTGCGTCCAGACTCAAGCCGCGTTCTTTCGAAATTAATTCGAAAGAACGCGGCTTTTCTTTCGATGGCGGTAAACCTCAATTTACGAGGAAGAACGCCTTCTTTCGAAAGTTCCTCTTTCGAAAGAAGGCGTTCTTCAATGTAAATAGGGCTTCTTCAAAAGAGAGCATCCAGACTCACTGGATGCTTTCTTTCGAAAAAGCAAGCCGCTTTTTCGAAATTTCTCCGTGCAGTCTAGACGCTCTCTTTCGAAAGAGGCTCTTTCGAAAGATGCTTTCGAAAGAGCCTCTTTCGAAAGAGGCTTGCAGTCTAGACATAGCCTTACTAACAAGTCAGGTTTTACCATGTTAGATATATACTGCATCCATTCGTATCTATATGTGTTCAATAATGATCTTTTCCCTTATTTTAGTGCATGTGCTAATACCATCACATCTCCAGATATCACTCAATATATTTTATGTTCAAGTGTTGCCAAGCTGAGGATTTGCATTTCTGTCTATTGCAGTTTTATCCCCTAATTCCATTTGTATTTTATGTAACAGCCAGCTAGAAATGTTTAGCCACTGCCACATATTCCATGTAGCTTTCAGGCTTTTCCAAATCCATATTGGCATGTGCCTGCTTCAGAATGAGGCTGTCTTGAAATTGTGATAGGGAGTTTATCTTATTTTGTATTACCTCTACATCCATGGTATTTATAATTCCTGTGTTAAAACCAATTTCTCACAATATTTTGACTATAACAAAATTCCTTAGATAGGTCATAGGAGGCCTTCACATGCAGCATCTAATTCTCTGTGTAGGGTTTTTTTTATACAGTATGGACCCTTATTTTAAAGGCACAACATATATATGACGCAGAATAGCGAGAGGAATAGGCACACGCAGAGTGAACTCTTGTAATACTTACAAACAAGCAGAACAATGAGGGATCTAACAGCAGTATGAATTCCTGCCTCACCTCACAGAAACTCCACCTAGGGATAGAAGCGTGCAGAGTTAATTCCTGATGTGCTGAGAGAGAGAAAGGCAGCAGCACACAAACCGTGCCCACAAGCAACAAAAAACAGAAAAAGGGCTATGAGGGCACGCAGTGCAGACACCTACTATGCACACAAGCACATTTAAAACAGCAAAGGGCTATGAAAGCATACAGTCCAACAATAAATCCAGAAGAATTCCTGAATAAAAAGGTTACCTAAGAGTCAATTTGCTATACTACTGGTGTCTCTCTCTCTCTCTCTCTCTTTTTTTTTTTTTTTTAAATCTCTTAGGCTATGTCTGCACCGCAAGGTTTTTGCGTAAAAATGGCTGTTTTTGCAGAAAAACCTACAGAGCATCCACACCTCAAATGTACTTTTGCGCAAGTAAATCAGCAGTAAAATGGCAGAACAGAAGGCTTTTGTCGGTGTATGTAAACCTCCTTCTACCAGGCATAACTCCCTTTTGCACTACAGCTATTGCACAAAAAGGCAAGTGTGGACACTCCAGAGAGAAAAAGCACAGGTGCTCTGATGGCCATTCTGCGACTGGCCATCAGAGCACCTGTGCTTTTTCTCTCTGGAGTGCGAATGGCCATCAGAGCTTTCTTGCGCAAGAACGTCCATGCAGTATGGATGCTCTCTTGCGCAAAAGCACATTGCTTTTGCGTTGCGCTTTGAGGTGTGGACGTGTGTTTGCACAAGAACTCGTCTGCAAAAGACTTCTTGCGCGAAAACCTTGTAGTGTAGACGTAGCCTTAATGGTGTGTGCACCAGGTTCAAAGAAATCAAGACATATACCAATATTCCCCTCACCCGTCTGTAATTCTCCACCAAAAATGGTATGGTTACATGGGATCTTTTACAGGGGGGAAAGGCAATATGCTGTGTTTATTGGAAGTACAAAATGAAAAGCACAAAATGAAATGCATTCACACATACAGGTCCTGCAGAAGGTATATAGTTACCAGTCTGTGGTGGCTCAAATCAGTCTTACTAGCCAGGCAAGATTGACTGAGTGAGGAGTTGAGGTTTAGTCCTGCAAGCCAAACCTCAGAGGAGCCTCAGATTGTGACTGATGAACCCCAACTCCTCACGTAGTCAACCTTGCCTGTCCAGTAAGACTGATTTGAGCCACCACAGACTGGTAACTACCATCTGCCCTGTGTGTGTGTGTGAATGCATATGCTGCTTTTCATTTTGTATTTTCAATAAACATTGTGTATTGCCTTTCCCTCTGTAAAAGATCCTGTATGCTTCTTTTAAGCATAACACAGTGCACAGGGATGTGAATTTTTCATATGCTTCAGCAAGATAGCTATGTCCACTAAATTTTAAGCAAAAACCAAGGCCTTCATGTTTACAGTGAATGTGTATATTTTATTCCAACTCTGCTACTGTCCTTCTATGCAATTGTGTGAAAATTGTTTAAATTGTTTCCCTTTTGGAAATTAAGGATAATAATATTTACTTGTTAATATTTTAATGGGGGCAGAGAGATCTCTGAAGGTATTTTATATCTCTTGCTTCTATTAGGCGGTGGGGAGGGAGGAGGAAAAGTGGGGGAAAGTTTCATGAGATAGAAGAAGAACCATCACATTTTTCCAGGTCAAGCATTGACTTTATATGTAAAGTGTTTTGATATTCTTGGACATAAATCATAGGTAAGTGTAAAGTAATGTTAATAAAAATATATGTATGGCAGCAACTAGACTCTAAGCTGATTTAAGCCATTGCTTAATGGCTTGCCATTACAGTATTTGTCTTCTCTGCAATATCACTGTAATCCAGCGTTGGTTGATTTGAATGATCCATAGTTTTCAAGTAATCTCTACCAAGTAGAAATCTCTGTCTCTGCAGAAATTGAACACTCAAAATAATTGCCACAGACTCAGTTTTCTTGGCAGACTGTAGGAAAGTGATTTCTTTTCCAGGAACATGTTAAGTTAAAGTATTGCAAATGAAATTAATGGACGATTTCACTTTTCTGTTGATCTGGTAGCATATTTTTGGTGTTCCAGACAATTTGACAGACTCAGCAGTTTTTTTCCCCTCCCTTCTTTTTTCAGGTACAACAGACTTATCCTGCTACTTCGTATACACCTGAATTAGAAACTTCATCATTTGTTGCAGGCAGAGTTTCCCAGTATGCATGTCAAAGAAGGACCACCTTAAATAACTGCAACAAAAAATTCACGGTAATAGTTTTTCCATGAAACCTACAGCTGAGGAGAGTACACTAACATAGTTCTTGTGTCAATGTCATCCACATTACAGTTGGCAAATTCACAAGTGAAATGTACAACACGAGGAGTGGAATATATATATATAATTATAAACCTGACATGTCTAAAGTCAAATTGCTCTTACGTGTCAGAAGTGAGGCTCTTCAGACACCCTACTAATAGCTTGCAATTGCCCATGTAAACACATTACTTTCAATATACTGTTTTTGCAATACATTTAATATTCTTTTGACCTTTCATTACACTGTCAGAGGCTAGAACAAGGGTCCAGCTATAAAATTCGGTTTTAGGACCTTTTAACTAAAATGGATTGGTCTTGGCCAATCAGAATGCAAAGATACTGTGGAATTTCTGTATTTTTTCCATTATGCAATTCCATGTATTCTGGTTGTGGACCTCTTATTTTCATAGTAATTTGAGATATGAGTGATCACTTGAGCATATCTTAATTTATCTAAACATTTGATGATAAGAAAATAAATTGAATTACTTTCTAGTTAAATAGGCATCTCAAAAAAGATTATATGGTTTACTTACCTTCTTAATATTATAGATTTGCATGCCTTCCTGTGTGCTCTATGTATTTACATATGTGTAACTAGAAAACATATCTAACTGCAGTTCTATTAATAGTAATAGACACTTACATTATAAATATTGTATTTATTAGATCCAGATAAAATATGTTAAAATTGAACTAAGATTGAGAATATATACACATTATTTAAGAGTAAAAACACTATCGTGAAGTTGTATCTAATAAAAAATCAAGAATTACAATATTTAATTTAAAAGAAATCCAAATATTTTCTTGTCTGTAAATGCAATTAGGCTACCTTAACAATCTTATAGCCTTCCTATATTGATGTTATGCAACAATCATATGATTATGATTAGTACATAATAGTGTTTGTGGTCCTAGATAAGATTGTACAAACTTTAAGGATACATTCTTTTTCATTTTTCTCTCTCTTAGCATCATGACTAAGTGGTGTTTGAGTTAATGTTCTTTCTTGTTCTTCTTCATAACTGAGAGATACTTTTTGAGCAGAAATTAATGAACAACAGTTTTCTATGGAGAATATTAAAAAACTTGCTCTTTCAAAAAGACTACTACCTTCTATTTTGACCCTCAGTGCTACTCATAAGCAGATATCCTCGTTCAAAATGATCACTGTCTTCCACTGTCCCTAGCAGGAGTGAGTCCAAGATGTGCTAAGGGAAGTTTGCAGGTCCTTATGTTGTCAGGACCTGTAATCTCCCTCAAGGGCATTGGGAGCAATGGTGGTCATTCTGAAAAAGAGTGCCTTACTGGCCATAGTGTCACACTCATTAAAAGCAACAGCAATCATTTTCAAAGATGCAATCCATGGAGTGTTCTGTGGGATAACTTTTGCCAGACCATCCTCAAGGAGAAAATTCCAGTTAAGAATAATTGCAAAAAATGACCATTAATTTTCAAGTGCACAAGATTTTAGAGAATTTTAAGTATCTGGGAGGTGTTATTTTATCATTAAAATATTCAGGACAAAAAGATCGGGCAGAAGATGCTTAATTTTTTTAAATGATACATTTGAAAATGGTCCCTTTACTCTTATATTTTAAATTTCGTTCAGCAACTAGTGATAGCTTTCTTGGCAATACTGATTTTTTGCTTTTCCTACTACTAGGTGGTATAGGACAAATGAATTATATTTGTTTATGGAAACTTGAACGAGCTAAGGAATTCTTCCTTTACCTCTGTCTCGTTAGGCCTTAGGATCTCATTTTAAGTTCCTGTTTTGGAAGCGTGATTGCTGAGTAGAGACAATTAAAGGTGACATCTCTTATACTACCTATCAGAGCAAGAAAACTGATGTTTTGTTAACATGGCAATGGTATGAATGTTATGAAGCTTAGGCTATGGTTTCTTAGGACTTATGGCCCTTGGGCCTGGTCTGCACTACATGGAAAGGTTGAAGTAAGATACACAACCCCAGCTACATAAACTATATAGCTGGAGTCGACATATCTTACGTTGCATTTCCGCTCCTCCAACGCAGCAGGAGGCTGATGGGAGCAGGAGTACTGGTATCAAAGGGGGCATCCTTTGAGTTTTATCTAGTGGATCTAAACTACATCTGCTAAATCAAACCCCAGAAGATTGACCACAGCAGTGCTGATCTTACATGTAGAGTAGATGTGCCCTTGGTAACTTCTTTCTAGGTAGTAAAAGTTTATTAGTTTGAATACTGAATCTCAACCCATATGCACTTAGCAATGTAGATCTCATTTATTAAAAATGGATGTCAAATATTTTGATTTGATCTTACAGAGGCAATTCTTGGCATAGTGTAGGCCATGTGCAATAGATATGCTTGACTATCTCATATTTCCTTGTTATTGTATGAGCCAATGACTTTTGGTTCTCCTTTCTGTAAATTGTTCAGCTAGGTTTTTATATAGGATTTTTCTGGAAACCTGGGTTAGTGGCATAGAGGTGTAGAATCATAGGTGTTTTATTTGATTTACTGCTGCTTCACCAATCAAGATTTTCTGATATTTTAGAAGCAATTTGGTCACTTTTTTCCTCTCATTATCAACACAATGATTGTGTGCTTAATTGTCTGGCACAAAACATTTTGCACATTAATCACCACCTTTATATGTTCTTTCATACCAGCAACTGTCTAGCACCCCCAACCAACTTATTTGGCCATATTTTACCACTCTTATACATGTATTATGTTTGATTCTCTAATATCCTATAGAAAGGGAAGGCACCATGATTCTCAGCTGCCTGCTCTCAGAACAAGTTACAGCTGTAGGGGAGCAACTTTAATTTTTACAACTGATATAAGATCCCTCAGTACCCACTCCACCCTGCCTCTTCCCCTTCCTGAGGGAGTAAAAGGGATTTAGTAGCACCCCTTAAACTTCTGCACAGACTACCCACATCTTGGGGCCAGGTGTACAGGTAAAAGTACTTCCATAATCCTATTTATCCTACCATCAAGCAGATGTAGGGGAGGGGAAAGAAAGATCAGGAGTGGGGTATGGTGAGAGTCTTGGTTTTGCATCACCATACATGAGTCCAATGATGGGTATTGTTTTTTTATTCATGGCTTCTACTAGCAGCCAACTACTACTTCCTCAGGAGCTGGGGACAAGCAGCAATGAAATTATGGCTCCAATCAGCATGTGAGGCCAAATGCCTATTAGGACTACCTTGGACAGTTTAATTATTATCCATTGCTGAAATCTGTGCCTAAAGACATAAACTATCTCATAATATATCACAGACAGGAGACATGAACATTTTTTAATTTGCAGAAAATGGAAGAAAAAGAAGGGGGGGAATGTACTATCAAATCCATGAAATGATGTGATTGCCAGACAATCAGCGGAGCTAGTATATATACTACAGATTAGTAGAGAGTGTCATGATTTCCTTTACTTATTCAGACAATTAAAGGCCTGATCTTGTAACCATGACTCCTTCCGCAGTCCTGTAGTCTAATTGTGTGAATATGGATAATTCAGACAAACAAGGCTGCAGGATTGCAAGATGGCATGTTTGACTAGAGGATTTGTTTAATACATTTTCTTTGGTTCTGTCTTAATCATTCATATAATGACAGAATAAAATAGCAAAGTATTGTTCTAAAATTAATGTCTGAATAGTTAGTTACCTTCCTTTTCCCTCTAACACTGTACCTGGGAGACTACATCTTATTTTTATGTGGCAAAATAAATAGTCATTTGGTTTTGCCTAAGAGGGAGTGTTGATTTGAATAGTAATAGTGGGCAGCAATAGAACTCAAGATAGACATTTTTCTTACAGAATAACATGATGTAATTCTTCCAGAAGAGGCAAATAGTTCTGTGCTTCTGAGATTTGTTGTTGGATAGCTTCAGAGGGGTACCCGAGTGGGTTGTGCCCACGAAAGCTCATGATACCATCTACATGTTTTGTTAGTCTTTAAGGTGCTACTAGACTATTTGTGGATTTTGTTGTTGTTGGATGTTACTCAGCTCTGGCTGTTATTTCTGAATAAAAAAATGTGAAAGTGTAGCATGGAGAACACCTGTAGAACTTAAGGTCAGAATGGACTGTCTAACTTCCTGCACATTGCACCTCACCAACTGTCTGTCTTTCCATTTTATTAGTGGAAAAAAAATGGTTGTTTAATTTTCTTTTCTGGTCCTTTTGTATATGATTATTGTGACTAAAGAATACATTACAAAAGTTAGCTGTCTCAGTGACTCTAGTAGCTTAATACATTTTTAAATTATATTTTAAATCAGTCTAAAAAGGTCTTAGCTTTAATTTTATAATGAACTTTGGGTTCTTGTAGGTGGAAATACTTTACATTAGACATATGTCCCAAAACATCTTCTGGCTCCTAAAAACATAACATTTTTAGAAGAAAACCTTCAGGCAATGTGTCAAAATAGCAACACAAGTTATGCTCTCTGTGTACCTAACTAAACCGAGTAGGTAACTTGCTCAGATGAGGAAATATCTCTTGTTTGTTTTTGAAAATAATTTGGAGGAAGAATCCTATCTAGAACACAGCTAGGATATAAAATACTTTTAGACCTTTCAGCAATTGCAATTCATACCCTGCCTCTGAATTTATGCTACTTCCTCTGGCAATATACTTAGTACATGTGATTTCCTTAGTGTAAGTGATTTCCTTTTAGTATTTTGTGTTTTACATTGTAGTATACACTTTCAGCTGCACAGTCAATAACCAAAATCAATACAAACAACAGTGCTGATGCTTTTACAGCATTGTCATGCTCTCAGTGGTCTCTGTCCTGAGTGCCTGTTTGACCTCCTCTACAACTGTTCTTCCATACTACATGGAACTTTGTGAGGCCACTGTTTTGTCCTTCAAGTTTTTCTCAAGATCTACTACTACTGTTATAGCTAGATGAAAACAAGCTTCGACTTTTGAAAATAGAGTCTTGTGCCACCTTAGAGACTAACAAAAATATATAGTATCATAAATTTCCATGAGCAAAACCTACTTCCTTGGAGCATGGCCAAGAAAGCTGATGATACTATATATTTATGTTAGTTTCTGAAGTGCCACAGGACTACACCACTTTTAAAAGTTTCAGACTAACACGGCCACCTCCTGATATCTAATTTTGATTTATTTGAGTGCTGATATTTATTTATAATAAAAAGTGTAAATGATTCAGATCCATCTGTTACAGCTACCCACATCATCTCTCCCCACCCCCTTCTATATATTGCTTTAAAATTAGGGTGTAAGCACTTCGGAGCTCTTCCTAGATGTTTGCACAATGCCTGGTACAAAGGGCCACTTCTTATGACCAAGGCATCTGACTGCTACCTTGATACTAATAAATAAAATTACAATCCTGGTTAGTTTCTGTGAATATCAATGCATTATTTATGACCATTCAAAATTGCAGGGTCTGATAAAGTATGATTATTTAGTAAAATCAAAATTACTTGTTAGGATTAATATATATATACATATTTTGCTTGAGTCTCCTAATTGACTCATGGTATAAGGAATGATGTACATTCTAAATCCTATTTCATTTGTATCTATTTTCATTGGATAAAAACATAAGAATGGAAAATACCAATGATCCATCTAGTATCCTGTCCTCAGAAAGTGGCTGGTGCCAGATACTTTGGAGGGAATGAACAGGATAGGAAAATTTATTAAATAATCCATACCCTTTTGTCTAGCCCCAGCTTTTGCCAGCTGGAGATTTAGAGACACCTGGAACATGGGCATACTTAACAGATCCATATGCAACATTTTCTAAAGGGGCTCTCCAAAAGCTATTAAGTTATATGAGGTGTGGCTAAAGTAATATATATGTATTGCCCTTACACAATAATGACTCTTCATAATAGCTGACTCACAAGAATAGTCAAATGATTGTCCTACTGCCATTTAGTGTAGTCTTTCATAGAATCATAGAATCATAGAATACTAGGACTGGAAGAGACCTCGAGAGGTCATTGAGTCCAGTCCCCTGCCCTCGTGGCAGGACCAGATACTGTCTAGACCATCCCTGATAGACATTTATCTAACCTACTCTTAAATATCTCCAGAGATGGAGAGTTCACAATCTCCCTGAGCAATTTATTCCAGTGTTTGACTACCCTGACAGTTAGGAACTTTTTCCTAATGTCCAACCTAAACCTCCCTTGCTGCAGTTTAAGCCCATTGCTTCTTGTTCTATCATCAGAGGCCAAAATGAACAAGTTTTTTTCCCTCCTCCTTATGATACTCTTTTAGATACCTGAAAACTGCTATCATGTCCCCCCTCAATCTTCTCTTTTCTAAACTAAACAAACCCAATTCTTTCAGCCTTCCTTCATAGGTCATTTTCTCTAGACCTTTAATCATTCTTGTTGCTGTCCAATTTCTCCACATCTTTCTTGAAATGCAGTGCCCAGAATTGGACACAATACTCCAACTGAGGCCTAACCAGCGTAGAGTAGAGCGGAAGAATGACTTCTCACAACACACCTGTTAATTCAAAAGGTGTTGCTGAGTTAGTGACCTATGACTTAAAGATCCATATTTTTTCAGTGCCCATATTTGGAGTTTCATGCATCAAGCTAGTATGATGATCTATTAGAGTGGTTCATGAGAAAGAGCGCTTCCTTTGATGTAAGATCAAGTATGTGTACCAATAGCATCACTGTATATTGTGCTGTGAATTTCTGTTCTGTTTTGTTCATGGACCTTGGCTTATTTTAATCCAGCCTGAGAGGAAGAGAACAGTATGGGCTATTGTGCATACTTTACATGGATCCTGTTCTACTAGGAAGAGGAAAGTAGAAGACTTTGGGCCTTCTTGTGGGATTTCAATTTTTTGTTTTGATTGAAGGATGGACTGTGTTAGAAACAGCACACTCTATGAAGAAACTATGATTGTGTATTGTTAAAAGAAGAGGGGGCTGCTGGGGAATTGGCCTTGAAAAAAAGTGAGTCTCTGATTTTAGGCCAGCATAAAGAGCCTACGTTAGAAGCAAATAGTTAATCCTTAATGACTGGTGATTGTCAAGAGAACCAGACAGTGAGTAGGTCATTCTAATTCATTGATTGTCATTGGTAGAAGACAGAAAATTCAGGCAGCAAGTAATGCTAGAATTTAAAAATCTAGAGCAAAGTGATATTTATAACTAAGAAAGGTGACAGAAGGAACTATTTCCAAAAGTCTCAAGAAAATATTTACTTAAACTGAATTTACAGAGCTATTATGTGGCTCCAAAGTCTATTCAGTTGTGCTTGTAGGTAACACTCCAGCTGACTGTTTAGAGTGGTTGCTACACTGTTGGGGATTTTAAAACTGAATACCAAAGGATAGGAGACACAAATGAATGTAATCTTTGGCCAAATGAGGTGAGCTCTGTCACAACTGCTAAATCTCTTCTTCATGTGGGAAAGCCACCAAGAATGACACAATTGTCTCAGGCTGTGTCTTGACATAGTGAAATAGGTGACACGTCATTTCTACATCAGAAGTTTGAGAGGAATCCAGAGCAGTCATGCAAGATCTTTTCACATATTTTACATATAATGCAAAAGTGGACCAATTTTTATTAGTTTTAACTAAACTTTAAAGCTTCTCCCCAATACTTTCCACCCCTTATCTTTCCACATAGCATAGTGAAATGTGTCTGTGCTTTTATGTCAGAGCAGAGTGGGTCAAAAAAATCAACAGGTGAAATTCACTTGCAGCAACTTTCTTTCACTTTCTGAATTTTACCCATGTCACCAGCATGTACTAGACAGCAGACTGGGTAAGGAAATGAAATTCTGCAACGAAAGCATTTCACAAAGTGAAGAGATGAAATTTTGCCCAGCTTTCTTTCACATTTGATTAAAACTGCATCCCCTAGAGAATACCCTGGAGGTGATGAAAGTCCTAAATCTATTAGCGTTCTCTGGACAATTGGTTTTTCACTAAACTATTTTTATTTTAAAAAATCAAGGTGTATTTTTTTATCAATAACCAGGATTGGATACATAAGCCTTTTAAGTGAAGAAGCCCTGAAGGTTTAAAATTGGTCAGTGGCTAGTAACATTTTCCTGATTATATCAGTGCACACAGATTTCATCAGTGGTATCCTACTAGACTGCAAGCTTCTTTTGATTCAATTTAAGAAAATAAAAATCTGTTAATTCAGAACTGTTTCATACCTTTCCCCTCCCCACTTCTCAGGAATATTATCCAGTGCAGACAGATTATATTGAACAGGTAGCTACTATTCTTGGAAATCAATTGCTTATTTAAAAAGTAGAATAATTTTATATAAAAATCTAGTTTTATGTAAGTAGACTGGTCTATAATTAATTGCACTATTTGCAGGCAATGTTTTGTATGGAGAAAAATGCATATTCAACGCTAGTTTAACTGTTTATTTAAAAGGGCTTAATGAGCTCTGCAAGGGCAGGAAAGCACTGAATAATGCAAAGTAGACTGAAAGAAAGTGCTTTGATAACTTTTTCTCATTGATTGTCAACAACCCTTGACTAAAATGCTACATCTGACTGTTGTCTTAAATAAAGTTGGTGACACAGCTTTTCCAAGAGCTGTCCACCTACTAGCAGAAAGCAGTAACTACCTACTTAAAATAGAAGTGCTATTGTTTTATATATAGATACATTTATCATGATAGCTGATGCCAGCTCAGTCTGAAATTCTGTGGAAAATGTATCTATTAAAATGTTCAGGTGAGAGCTTGCTATTTGAAGTAAGAAGAAATATATTTAGACTTGATTAGCTTGTAAGTCAAAGGAGCAAGAAAACTCCTTTAGTCATCACAATATGGGTTCTGCCCTCTAAGTACTTTTTGGTGGCTAGGGGTTGTACTGCAGGGCTGTTTTCATACTCCTAGTGCCTTGTGCAGGTTGCTAGCTGACATTGTTTCTCTTTAGTACCTTGGTCCTCCAGACAAATCACAGAGCAAATGAATCCCTTCCAGGGTAATAGAGTCCAGTAAATGAACAGATTTGTTGCCCTTGCAAAGGTCTTCAGCCCTAGCTCTAAGTCCTTTAAATTCAGTCCTTTGTTTGGATTTCAAATAAGCCCTGTTCCCCTCTTGAGGTTTATGCCACTGTGGGTATGTCTATGCTGCAGAGTTTTCCGGAAAAACTTCACTGATGTCCACACTGCAATTGTGCTCTTTCGACAGAAAGTCGAAAGAACGGAGGGTTTTTTTCGACAGCGGTAAACCTCTTTCTATGAGGAAGAAGCCTTTTTCAGAAAGAGCTCTTTCAGAAAAAGGTGTATGTAGACAGGGAAGAGGATGTTTTTCGAAAGAAGAGGCCTCTAGGAAAAAGCACAGGTGCCCTGGTGGCCACTCTGTCTACAGCAATCAGAACTTAAATGCAAGATAGCGTCCAATGAATGTGGATGCTATCTTTCGAAAAAGCACATCACTTTTTTGTTGTGCTTTTGCTGTGTAGACACTTTCTTTCTACAGAAATTTTTCTGGAAAATCTCTTCCAGAAAAGCTTCTTCCGAAAGAAGCCTGCAGTCTAGATATAACCTGTGACTGGTAAGGGAACCTACTACTCTGGGTTTCAACTCTGGAACCTTATAAATAGTAGCTAGGCTCTGCTTGATGCCAGTTCATTGATGCTTTTATTCCCCTAGGCTTCTTCCTACTTGACTTTTTTCGCTTCACACTTTACCATAGGATTAAATTTTTTAGGTCCTCACTCTCCCTGCAAACCCAGACTAAGCAAATGCTGCCAGAAACAAATTTGAGCTATCCCTTATGTTTCTTTGGACAGAGAGCAGCACCCTGCTCTGCCCCTCTGCTTTCAAGCCCTTTAGCTCCTTTTTCTGAGGCCGCTGGGTGCTGATTGGCTGCTTTAACTATAGCGAGGCTTCTCTAGGCTGGTTCTAAGGACCTTCTGTCATTGCATCTTTCCTGTCAACTTTTGCTGCTTCCTGGGCCTGGTTATAGTTGGAGCATGGGGCCTCCTGTAGGGAGTTGCAAAAGCTAGGTGCATCCTATCATAGTCATGTAAAATAATGATGCAGTATACAGCAATTACCTGCTGAGATTGTTTTCTACCTATAGCTGTCTGTCTAGTTCCCAAAAAGGGGGGGGGCATGAAGAAATTCCAGGTAGAGCGCGAGGCGACCCAACCCCTCCCCCCCCCCATCAAGTTTTGCTGCCCTGGTAAGTTCCTTTTTTTTTTTTTTTTTTTTGCTTAACAGGTTTTGCTGCTATTTTGGGGGGGGGGGGGCTTGAGGGTTTTTCAAAAATGAAAAAGGGGGCGTGATGCCAAAAAGTCTGGGAACCACTGGTCTAATTTACCTACTTCACAAGCAGCAGGAAGCCATACCTTTAGGTTCTGTTCTCTGCGTAAATCTGTTGGGGTTAATCATAAACAAAATTATCTCGCCAAGCAAGCCTTTATGTAAGCTATATTCTAGAGTGTTAATGATCACAGCCTGAATTGAGTAAAAAAATGGGGGTGAGGCAGAGGGCCTGGTCATGTCATTGCTTTGGCAGACCATCCTTTACTGAAACTCCCCTTGCTAGTGTTATCCTTGCCCCTACCTGATTCCCAGCATAACAATTCCAGTGTTGCCAATTCTTGAGATTTTACTGTGAGCTTCATGATGCTTGCACTGGTCCTGCAGTTAAGTGATTACATGATACTCTCAGGTTTAATTACAAATGAAACAATAGGATTTTAGTAGAGCTGTCTGGAGAACAGGTTATTTAATTAATGGAGATGTTTGACTTTTTGTCAAAACAAGAAAACACTCTCCACAAAATTTTTCATTTAGTCAAAAACTCAATTTTCTTTCTAACAGTTTTGACATAACTCTTTCTACTAGCTTTAGTTCTGACTCCTCATTGTTGAGGAAAAACACTTATTTCACATTTTCATTCTGTCCTAAACAGTTGGAAACCAGAGGGCAAATAAAAAAAGCATATTTTTAATCTCATGTTTTTTAAGCCATATTCATAACTTTTGAGAACCTGACTCATGATATTTGAATGGCTAGGAGTGGCAATACAGTAATACCCAGCCTCACAGTGGCTAGTTTCCTATCCAGTACAACCTTCAGGTTTAACTTCTATACTTGGCCAATTGCTGTACTTGTGGGGAAAAGGACAAAATTCTTCCCTTAGGGTACGTCTACACTGCAGGCTTATTTCAGAATAAGCTATTTTGAATTTGTTTATTTCAAAATAGATCATCCATGCAGCAAATATCTGTTGAAATAGCACTGAGCACCTCCAGGAGGCCCTGAGGGAGAGTTTCAGCCAGGACCAGCTGTGAAGGCTGAGAGAGGAGCATGCAGCAGCTCCTCACCATCCACTGGTTCCACCTGTGTGTGTCTAGGAAAACTATTGGAACTCACCTGATGGGCATTCCCCGGCTTTGGACACAGCCAGGGAGACATCCTGGGATGGAGGTACAGGCCCCATGGTGAGCATGACTTCCTGGCTGGTGGGCTGGCCTCATCCAGCTCCTCCTTCACACTCTCTCTGCCCCCCAGGAGGGCGACGATGGGTGTCTCCCACCCAGAGTCTACAACAAGGTGAGGGGAGGTACTGACCCCCCCTCCAGGATATGGTAGAGCTGATCATAATAGGAGTCAGAGTGGGGTGCTGCCCCAGAACAGTAGCTGAACTCCCTTACCTTGGCATAGGCTTGCCTGAGCTCCTTGATCGTCATGCGCACCTGCTCCTGGGTACACACATGGCCATTGTGGCCCAGGCTGTCGGCCATCCGACCTTAGATATCGGCGTTCCTGCATCTAGTGCGGAGATCCTGGAGGTTTGTCTCCTCTCCCCAGATCTCAATGAAGCCCAGGATCTCTGCACCAGATCAGGAAAGCGTGTGCTTCTTTCATCCCCAGGCAGAGTCCTGGGAGATGGCTGCCTGCTCAGCTGCAGCCATGGTGGGCTCGGGCGAAGCACAGGAGTGACTCAACGTGGCAGCAAAAGCTGTGAAGGCTGCTGCAATGTAGAACAGGGCTGGCAGGGTCTGTGTTGTGCCACAAGCCCTTTCCCCTGTGGCTGTGGCTTTAAGAGTTCTCTGGCTAGCACTTGGAGGCCCCTTATTCTGAAATAACTTCAGCTGCCCTGACTACACACACCCTATTTTGAAATAGCTATTTCAAAAGAGACGTTATTGCTCGTAAATGGGAGTTACAGATTTTGGAATGAGGTGCCCATTATTTCAATATTATTCTGAAATAATGGGCTTGCTGTGTAGATGCTCACTTTATTTCAAAATAATGCTAGTTATTTCAAAATAACACTGCTGTGTAGACGTGCCCTAAGTGACACACAGAGAGACTGGCTTAAATCTAAGTTTCTTTACCCATCCCCCTCTACTTTCTGCCGCTTGATGGTCATGATTCTACTTTTGTTCAGTGCTAATTCTAACTTTAATATTGATTTTTTTCTTAGTTTACCACTTTGTTTTATATTTTAAACCAAGTAACAGAAACTCTTGGCAGAAAATCCTTTGACCTCATTAACAGGCTCACTGGTATAGAAATTTCACCCAGACAGAGGCTGCAGTGGTGTAATACCCCGCAGCTTCCATCAAAGGAACTACAGGAAGTAATAACTGTAAAATGGTTATGATGGGCTGGTGAGAGGTTTGGCTAAGGATGCATGGAGTCAGTGGCCTACCCTGGAGTTCCCAGAAGAGGTTAAAACTTTTTTCTCCTGGTGTGAAACTAGAAAATAGTGATGGAAACTAGCAGTGACTGTGAATTTAACAAAACCAAAACTTTAATTGATATTTATTGCTTAACACAGAAGTTTTGTTGGCAAGGTTTCTTAGGTCCAGAATGCACTTGATGAGAGAGCATGAATCCAGAATGGCCAACAGCCTAGTGATTAGGGCACTCATACATAAGACCCAGGTGCAAGTCCATAATCTGCCTGCTTTGTAACAGAGATTTGCACTGGGATCTGTCATGTCCCAGGTCAATATCCTGATCACTGGACCATTCTAGAGGGGGCATTCTCTGGTTTTGATCTGAAATTCCTTCCTGGACTTCCCAAAGAAAACATTGATAAAACTGATATCAAGGTTTTAAGAGGAGTGCTCTGCTTGATTTGGCTGAAAACCTGAAATGGATATACCACATTAGTGCTCGAATTACCAAGCTATTAGTTAATTCTATCTCATATACACTGTATCTCTCTCATCCCAAAAATCTCAACCTTTTTCATGAAACAGGATTCTTGTTTTCCAGCCTGTCTAATGAAAACCCCTCCTACCCATCTCACCCCAATTTGGGCTGAATCTCCTTCCAGCTGCCAAAACCCCACTGGTATGTGAAGGTGCTATATATGCCCTCCCTCACAATAACTAGAGTGTGACCTCCCATTTTTTAATATGCACAAATGGGATGTGTCCCCTTTTCTAGGTTAGTTTTCTATATATATATATAGTTTCCTTTAAAAATCATGTATATAACTTGCAGCCTGTTTGTTAAAAACATATGTTAAGAAATGAAAAAAACCAAGAAATTGAATTGAATTGAAATGAAATGAATGAAAGTGTAATGAATGAAGTGATTTCTCTGATTAGAAATTAGCTTTACAGCTTTAGAGAAGGCTAATAGGAAATTACAATTTTGTGAATTGCTTTAATAGACTGTCTTCTCAGAAAAAAAAATCTCCCCCTCCCTGTGAATTTTTATACCGGAGGGTTAACTAATGATAAATAGTTACAGAGGCTACCAAATCAAACATCTTCCTAAACAGCTCCCTATCTCAAGAGGTCTTTCATGAAATGTTCTGAAAACAGAAGAGTGCAATGCTTATTAGTCTGGGTAGCTGGAGCTGGTAAAAATATATAGGTAGAAATAGGATTCCTCTGGTGAGATGGATTAAAGGTGACTAAGCTTTAGGGAGAGCAAGGAATAAGGTTACCGGGCAGAAAAGATATATAGCAAACAAAATTATTTGTAACAAGATGATGCCCTGATAAGTTTGTATTATAAGAAGCTTGTGCTTGAAAACAATAGCGGAAACAATGAGAGATTCAAGAGGGAATTTGTTCTGGACCTATTGTGAGAGAATGCTATTAGCTAAATAAAGAAGGCTTCAGGAAAGCAGGAAGACTGTTAACATTCAATCCAGCATATCAGACACACAAAAAGGCTACAATGTGCTTCATAGAATTTTCCTTAGTGGTAGATTTAGGGCTATATGTCTATAATAAGGTTAAACATGGTCTCCTCATGGAACAGTGTCATGACCTGGCCTATAGATGGGACCTTTATGCCCACGCAGAGCCCCATTGACTTTCACAGGCTGTATATGAACTTGTAGATCCAACCATACACAAATGAATGCATTATTGGAGCCTTGGAAGGTAAATCAATTTGTTGGAATCCTCTTGATTCCAGAGAAGAAAAAGAAGGCAGAACAGTACCAAGTGGTTCTTTCCTGAATTAGATAATAATTTCATTTAATGTAAAGGAGGCTGGACACTAAATAAAACTATTTTTGAATTGGAGACTATTTCAGTGAAGTCCTGAATTATGGTATTATACAGGAGGTCAGATAAGATGATCGTTATGGTCGCTTCTGGCCTTATTATCTATAAATCCATGATTGGGTCTAACTGGAGTGAAACCAATGCCTGATTAAACAAAAGGACAGAAAGAACCAGAGATAGCAGAGCAAATACTATTAAATCAGAATGTACCCCCTGAGCAAAAAATCTGCCATCACAGTCTCTGAGTTAGAAAACATGAACAGGTGTTCAATGAACAAAAAGCAAGGCAAAGGAGAAAAAGCTTTTACTCAATAAAAGGATTTTACAAATTCTAAAGTCAAAGGAAGTGTTTCAATAACTTAAAGAAAATGCAGTGAAAATAATTATTTTCTTTCACTTTAAACTCATCCCTGCTTTTGTTTGCATCCCTATCACTATGTCATTCTAACTAATCTATTGTTCAAGCTGAATGAAGTGTGAAATGTAATCAATAGTAATTGAAATATGAAATTAATTTTGAAAAATTCTTTCAGTTTTAATAAAGTAAATTATTAGAGTCCAGCTAGGGACATCTTTTTAAAAAACTTCTAATTTTTAAAAATTGGACTTTGTACTGAGTCAAATTCAGTTCTTTACTCTGTTGTAAAATAAGATTAACTCTGTATTTATCATGGTGCAAATCAGTGGGGCTGAGAACGGGCACAGTATATGTGGGAATATTAAGCAGGTAGAATTTAAGATGTAAGAGTCATTATGCTTTAATTTGATTTTTATCTCTATGTTGAATTTTTTATATATCAATCTAAAATTAAAACGCAAAGCAAATTTAAAGTTCCTTTTAATACTAATTAATTATCAGTAGTTCCCTACAAAATTCAAGGTCCACTTTTGTCAAATTCATGGTCATAGGATTTTAAAAATTGTAATTTTCATGATTTCATATATTTAAATCTGAAATTTCACAATGTTGTAATTAGAGGGCTCTTGACCCAAAAAGGAGTTGTGGGGGATTAACAAAATTATTGTAGGGAAAAGGCTACAGTCCTGCTATCCTTATTGCTGTGCTGTTGCTGGTGGTGACACTGCCTTCAGTGGGCATTTTCTGGCCACCCAGCTCTGAAGTAGGTGCAGAAGTAAAGATGACAATACCACAATTCTCCTATAATAACCTTTTTGCCCCCTACTGGGCATCATGAGAGCTGCACTAATATACAGGGGGTGGGGAAAATCTTGTTCTTCCTTATTCTCAAGGTGCCTCCTGCCTTCTGAAGACACTTTGAATTAGAGAACAGTGGAATTTAATTGGCAGCTCCCTGAACCTGAATGATGACAGCCACTCCTTCATTTTTCTCCGAAAACTTAGTGAGCAATGGATTAATAGAGGAAGGAGCAGAAAGAAAGGAGTTAGGTTACTGCTATGTGAAGACAAGAAAAATAAGTAGTGAGGGTTGCCAACATTTGAAGGATTAGGGCTTGAGCAATTATCAGTAACACAAAGTATACAAATTCTTACCTGTCACCTTAGATCTCCCCAAACACCCTTCTCTGAGATTTTGAGTAGGGTCTCAAGAAGCATTCATACAGATTGGCTGCTAATCATCACTAAGCCTTCAGAAGTTTTTAAGGTTATTTGGCTTCAGATACTATTATAGAGCTTGTTTTCCTCTGAAACTCAGACGTTCTATATTAGAAAAGATTGTCATCAAGAGAACATGACCTACGAAGGAAGACTGAAAGAATTGGTCTTGTTTAGTTTGGAAAGAAGACTGAGAGGGGACTTGATAGCGGTTTTCAGGTATCTAAGGCTACGTCTAGACTATGGGGTTTTTCCAGGATACCATAAAAACCCTGGCACGTTCAGGGAGCATGTTTGCTCTTCCTCTTTTTTTCGCAGAAGAGCAAATGTGCTCTTTCAGGGAGCCCTGTATACCTCATTCCACGAGGAATAAGGACTCTGATGAAAGAGGAGGCTTTTCTGCCATTTGGCCCAGTCTAGACAGGGCCAAATGGTGGAAAAGCCTCTTTCAGAAAAACGATCGGAAAAAGCAATGCAAATTGCAGAGTACAATTTGCGTAGCTTTTTCAGATAAAGCCCCACACTGTAGACCTAGCCTAAAAGGGTGTCATAAGGAGGAGAGAGAAAAATTGTTCTCCTTGGCCTCTGAGGATAGGACAAGAAGCAATGGGCTTAAATTGCAGCAAGATAGGTTTAGGTTGGACATTAGGAAAAACTTCCTGTCAGGGTAGTTAAACACTGTAATAAGTTGCCTTGGGAGGTTGTGGAATCTCCATCTTTGGAGATATTTAAGAGCAGGTTAGATAGACAGCTATCAGGGATGGTCTAGATCAGTGGTCCCCAACCTTTTGAGGTTGTCGGGCGCCAGGGGGCGTGGTCGTTTGCCCGCCGGGCGCCAGGGTGCGGGGACACTAGCGCGCCCGGGGGCGGGCCCCCCCCCAGCTGCGCATCCGGGGGCGGGGCCCCCTCCAAGGGCCGCGCGCCCGGGGCCAGTGCTCCACCCCCCGCCGCCGAGTGCCGTGCAGCCGGGGCCGGCACTCCCCCCCCCGCCAAGTGCCGCGTGCCCGGGGCTGGCACTCCCCCCCTCCCGCCGAGTGCCGCGCGCCCGGCGCTCCCCCCCCGCCGAGTGCCACGCGCCCGGCGCTCCCCCCTCCCCGCCGAGGGCCGCGCGCCCGGCGCTCCCCCCCTCCCGCCGAGTGCCACGCGCCCGGGGCCGGCGCTCCCCCCCACCGCATGCCCGGGGCCGGCGCTCCCCCCGCCGCGTGCCCGGGGCCGGCGCCCGCCCCCGCCGAGTGCCGCGCGCCCGGCGCTCCCCCCGCCAAGGCACTCCCCCCGCAAGTGCCCGTGCGCCATGTGCCCGGGGCCAGGCCAGCCCCGAGCACCTGGCCGGCGCATTGAAATGCCCCAGCGGGCACCATGGCGCCCGCGGGCACCATGTTGGGGACCACGGGTCTAGATAGTACTGGGTCCTGCCATGAGGGCAAGGGACTGGACTCAATGACCTCTTGAGGTCCCTTCCAGTTCTAGTGTTCTATGATTCTATGATTCTTGAATTCTCTCAGGATCTGGTCCCTACATTTCATTTTTTAAATAATTTTGCTGTTTTTAAAGAATCAACACTGTTTTCTCAAAGCTGTGCAAATTATATGTGGATAGTAACCACCACTATCCTGTCAAGCAGCTTGTCAATGCAGGAGCTTCAGTAAAGCAAACCAAGAATATGTGAAGAGTCATTAAAGAATGCCTTTCCCCCTTTGTATGGGCTGAAAAGTTGAGAAGGAGGGGCAAGTTCTGTTACTTGAGCTAGCTGATAGAAATGTTGCTGCAAGTTGAAAAAAGAAAATGAACTTTTGGGGCTGCTGGGACTGCTACAGACTTTTCTTTGATTATACCCGAGAAACAAAGATGTCATATGGTGACATGTTAAACAAAGTACATTTGGGCATATTTTTAAAACTTGCAGAAGCAATTTCACCTTGTCAGGCTCTGGAGAATTTTCTTAACTACATGGAAATGGTTAAATCATCTCTATAACTCAAGTACCTTATGGCAGTTCACTGTCAGGTTGCTTATTAAGCACACATATGAAAGTATGCGCCTCTAGGTCCTTCACCCTGTGTGGAGGACAGAAATTCCATTTAGTAAAGGATTTTGAATTTTGGTTTCATTCTGAATTGGACTGAAACTCAAACTTAAAATTCTCTGAAGGAAAATGTTAAATTAGTTTAAACACTTTGTTTTAATTTTTATATTATATTATTAAAATAAAAATATATCCAAAAACATCAAAATGTTTGGTTTAAAAACACCAAAATGGGACATTTTGTCATTGTCAAGACTTTTTTATCTCCTCAATGCTCTTTTCTCAAAATTTATACAGTTTCATAAAGTGTTTTTAATTTTGATTAAACTGCAAACTCCAGCTGAAATGGTTCTGTCAAAATGTTTCAAGCCAGCTTTACTGTTTGTGTGCCATAGTAGAGAGAAATCAGTTGTGAATCAGTTTGCAAACTGTAAGGGTCATTTCTAAGGGACATTGTCGAGGGTTGTCCTATCCTTGGAGGCCCCTCGAGTCTAGTCCCCTTTAAGGGTG
Source organism: Pelodiscus sinensis (assembly GCF_049634645.1). Taxonomy (NCBI): domain Eukaryota; kingdom Metazoa; phylum Chordata; order Testudines; family Trionychidae; genus Pelodiscus; species Pelodiscus sinensis. Next base: position 43,860,873 of record NC_134718.1, read on the forward strand.
GGACTTTTCCCAAGACTGGAAGCAAGCCCCAAGAATAAGGGTTAACATGGCCTGGTGGTCAGAATCTATATATACATCCCCTTTCTTAGGGGAATTACAGCCCCGAGGCCTAGTCCGAACTCCCGGCGCCTCTACTAGGGCTAATATGGCCTAGCGGCCAGAATCCATATGCCCATCCCCTTCACTAGGGATTATATGGCCCAGACGCCTGGCCCACAGATGAATCTTCTTCACTAGGGATAATATGGCCTAGAGGCTTAGTCCATAGGTGGGTCCCCTCTACTAGGGATGATATGGCCCAGAGGCCTAGTCCATATATAAGTCTCTTCTACTAGAGATAATACATCCCAGGGGTCTAGTCCATAGGTGAGCCGGAAAACTTCCCCCACAGATTAGATAGGGGAAGGTAGGAGGATCTGGACCCTATTGGCGCCCAGAGCCCTGTTGGAGGTGGTGCAATCCACTGCCTGCTCAGCGGAGAATCCTACTGCAACTTGTTGAACACCCAGAGAACAATTCCCCACCCTGGGCTACTTCCTAACATCCCTTGTTTGCCGAACTCTCCCGTTGTCTCGCTTAGGTGGTGTGGCTCTTTGGGTTGCCTCTCTCGCCCCGGCTGCTACTAGTTGGTCCGGCCGTGTCTACTCCCCTTGATCTGGAGCTCTCCCTGCACTTCCTTCTTCTTCTTCCACAGTCAGCCCAGCCTGAGCTTCTACAAAGGCTATTATAGTCTGCCTCCCCTGAGAGCATGCCCAGCAGGGCTGTGGTGGTGGGGCCATTTCAGTCAGCTGGATCAAGACAACTCCATGATCCCCAGTTCTATTGGGGTCTGGAAAGTGGGTGGGCGTTAGCCTGCCCACATCTAAAGGATCCTCCCCCAGCCTACAGGAGGATCCAAAAAGCCCTGGACATCAAGTGATTCCAGGGGACAAAGAAAAAGAAAAAACAGAGACTGGTATGAGGTTCAAAGGGCTAAAACAAGGTAACTGGATGGGGACACCAAGCAGAGAATCCTGGACAGTGCCCAGTGCCCCCTCCAAAGTCTCGAGAGAGCCAGCAAATGCCTCCCAGTGGAACTGTGCCCAGATGTGTGAACGGATAAAGAAGTAGAAATAGGCCCCACAGTCGCAGGCCCCTCCCTCAGCCACCACTCTCTGATTTGTAAATTGCCATCTTTGGCTATAGCCAGGAGGAAGTTGACCAGGAGGTCCTGCAACTTTGTGGGGACACTGATGGGGTGTGCACAGATTAATAGGTGAGGGTAGAAGTGCAGCCAGAATCTCAACAAGAGGTTCTGGAGGAGCCGAAAGAGGGGCTGTAACCTGGCGCACTCAAGATAAATGCGCACCAGGATTTCCCTTACATCACAGAAGGGGCAAGTGTTGGGGACAGAGGTGAACCATGCCAACTACACATTCATACTCACAGTGCCACGGAAGATTCTCCAGCTGATGTTCCTGTCAGGCAGGGGTGGATATAGGGCAGGGCAAACGGGGCGGCCGCCTCGGGCTCTGCGCTTCAAGAAGCCCCGCGCATGTGCATGGCGCCACTGTGCATGCACTGTGTCAAAGGGGGGGCCCCGCGAAATTGTCATCTGCCCCTGCTGTCAGGCCATGGAACCAAGGTGGAATAGAGACTGGCTCACTGGGGCTCCTCACCCTCTATTGGTGGTAGGAGGTCCTGCCACTTGGTACCTGGGAGAGACATGAGAGTGGGGAAGTGGAGAGTGCAAAGCATGAGTGTGTACAGATGACTCTTTGATGCGGTTTGAAAGGAGACTGGCTACAACGCATGCAGCTGGCTCAGGTGATGAGGGGGCAGGTGATTGGGAAGATACGCAGGGCAGGGAGCTGATGGAGAGATCAGGAGGACCGGGGTCCCTGATCCTCAGTAAGGGGTTGATACATCCCATCACACACATCTAGAAAATTTAAGCTTTTATTAACTTTGGGGGTTTTTTAGTATATATATTTTTTTACCCCAGGATGCTTTTGAGATATTGGCTGGAAATTATGAATTCAAAGAAAATGCAGTACTCTGCCTTGCATTTATGAGAGCAGCCTCGGTGCTGAAATCCCTTCCATTTACTATACTCAGAATGCATGACCTAGAAGGACTGCCCTGCATGGGAGATGAAATCAGAGCTGTCATTGAGGTAATGTTACAATGCATTCCTTGCTGGATGTTTCTTTTACAGATCTAATTTTTGTAGGGGTCAAGTGGGTGAAGATGTTTGTCAGTGGGGATAACTCTGTATATCTCCCGATTAGAGAGATTAGAATTGTTATCCTCTATTATTAAAGAGTCAGAGATTTCTGCATATCTTTTATAATGATCTGACCCGTAATGCATTCCTTAAATTGACAATAAACTTCTGTTACAGAAACACATTCCTAATGAATTAAGGTAATTTAAGACCGAATAGTGAGAGACCATGTATGGTGTGACACTTTAAAAGACATTTTCTCAGTTAGATGACTTAATATCTCTGTCTGTGTGACTTCTTCTGCACAGTACTTAACCACATCATTTTGTTTGTTTAATGCTTTATTACAAATATTATTTTGACAAACTGGTAAATATTGTAGTAATTTAGGCCCAGATTCAAAGAGGTACTTTGGTGCTTAAATCACATTTATACCTAAATAGTTTTGTTAATCTGGGCCTTCATATTAATCTTTTCCTTTCTCTTTTTTTGAGGAGTAATGTTAGTTTGAACCAAGGGGTTTGATTCGAACTAACATGGCCCGGAGCGCACTTTCACTTTTGAATCAGATGGCATTCAGAATAGCACGCGGCTGAGATTATGCTAATGAAGCGTGGGATATTTAAATCCCGGCTTCATTGACTATTTTGAATGCTTACATTTGCATCCCTATTTTGAACTAGGGTGCCAGTGTAGAGATACCCTTACTTACAAAACCCCCTTTTCCCCAGGTGAGGTGTAAACTCCACATTCTGATTGTAGCCTTGTGAATTCCCTACATTTTTCATTGTTTTAGTTTTTGGCACTTTCAGGACCCCATATTTCCACCACTATTATTTCAGGCAACAACAGAGCAGAATATCTTTGTTATCTGTAGAGGTCACTGCAAATATTGTGATTCACTCTTTTCCCCTTTTCTTCACGGGGTGAGAATATTGCCTCCACAGTGCTCTTAGCTTTTGCTGGCTTGGGGTATGGGAATTCAATTCTGACCTCCTGCACAATAGAATAGAAATTTTATCTCTTGTTACACTGAGCAAAAATATATCCATTGCCACAGTGCTTCTGGGTCTGTTTGATTGAAATAAACTGAGTCAAATGCTGAAATATGATTTTTAGAACAGCTCAATTAAGCATGTGACATAATTGCAGTCCAATTGACAATGAGTGAATAATCCCATCCCCAGTTGCTAATAATATGGAGTATTTTATGTGGGCCAAATCTTGACTCCATTCTTGAGTTAAAGGAAATTTTGCTTAAGTAAGGTTTGTAGTATTTGGTCCTCTGGGAATAAAACAAGTGTGCATGCTCTCTCTTTCTTTGCTGATAAGAGTTCCTATAGGACTGTTGTAATACAGCTGAAATAATTTCAGAAGTAATCAGTAACCTATTATTGTATGTACAGGAGATTATTGATGAAGGAGAGAGTTCTAGAGTTAAAGACGTGTTAACTGATGGACGATACCAATCATTTAAAGTAAGTATGTTTTAGCCTTAGTTTTGTAGTTGCTTAAAAGTGTGTGTGATCACTTTTTTCATGAGCTCTCGATGTCACAATGTCTAAATATTTAAAGGAGCATCACAAGTATTACATTTTATTTAATTCGGAGAAAAATCATCACTACATAGACCATGATAAAGTAAGAGGGAATAATTCTGAATCGGTTACCCATCATCTTTTAATTAATGTGATACAATGTACTTTGCTGTTGAACTGCAATTTTTCTCCCCAAACTGATGACTTTTTTTTGCCTGAGATTTAACCCAATTTACTTTTGGTTGATTAGTCATGGTTATGGCACCACACAGCCTTATTCTGATTTTATGGAAATGTCAGTCTGAGGATAAGGACTAAGATCTCTTTTTCATTCTGCTGAAACATGCCTCACAGTAAGAGCAGGCAGGCATGGAGGGAAGGCTTTGTTAGCAGGCATGTTCAAGACTCAGAGCTATGATGAGAATGCAGCTACAACTAAAAAGTAGTTCAGAATCAGGGAGGTAGTAGAACAGTTCCCGTTTTAGTGAACTTTCAGTACATTCTGCACCAGAGAAGCTCTCCATTTCAATATTTTATCTCTGAGAATTTTAATTTGGCGGGTGTGTTTCCATGCATAGCAATCTTTGGTTTCACAAACCAAAGGGAACAGTGGTTTTTTTGCTAAGATCTATCTCAGCCTGTTCCCGCAAACTTTAAGTTAAGGCAATAATACAAGGAGACAGATGAAGAAGATAAGCTGTACTTATGTGGCCATTACTTGTCACAATACAGTTTGTCAATACTTCAATTAGACACCCATGGCTGGCCCATAATAGATGACTCAGGCTTGCAAGGCTTGGGATGTGGAGTAGTTTAATTCTGGTGTAGATCAGGGGTGGGGAATAATTTTTGACCAGGGGCCACTCCAAGAATTTGGAAAGTGGTCGAGGGCTGCACTTTTCCATGATATTAATGGAGCAGGTGCGGGGTCTGGGATGGAGGTTGGGTGCAGAAGGGAGTTCTGGGGAAGGCAGGGAATTTTGGTGAAGGAGGCAGTTGTGACCTGGGGCACTGGACTGGGGTATAGAGGGTTAGATTGTGACCTATGGAAAGGAATTGGAGTACAGGAGTGCAGGGGTTTGGGTTGTGAGCTAGGGCAGGAGGGGAATGTAATCTGGGGCAGGGGATTGGGGTACCATATGTGGGAGGAGGTATGGGTGCAGAAGGGAGACAGAGGATTTGGGTGTGTGGAATAGGGGGCCGGAGTGGGGGGGGCAGAGTTTTGGGGAAGAGAGGGGCTGGGGTGCCAGAGGCAGGCTCTGTCCAGGAGACTTACCAGCCAGCAGCCTGTTCCTGAATCAGCCTCCCTGCCTGCCCAGCCCCCTGCACTGGCTGTAGCCATGTGCTCTGTGAATAACTACAGCCCCTTGTGCTTCGTGGCTGCCTATTATTGAAACAGGCAGCTCCCTTTGGCCAGTTTCTGGCCAGAAGCTGGTCAATGGGATTGTTCTGGGAGAGGGAGTAGCTCCTAATGCTTCCTCCCTCCCCTCTGGGATCAGTTTTTAAAGTGAAATTGCCTCACAGCCACGTTTCTGAGTAGCATGCAGGTGGGGAAAGGCAAGCAGGAAGCCTGCTGGGGATTCCTGCAACATCTACGGGCCAGATCTGGTGGCTTGGTGGGCCAGATCCAGCCATATTTCTCCCAGCTGTGGTGTAGATTGGGCGGAGAACCATTTTTGGGTCGGGGCTACTGACTCACAGAAAAATGAGAAGCAGAAGGACACTCCCTATATTCCCCTTGCACACCAGAGCCTAGGAGGGCCCAGTTTGAACTATATCAGTGTACACTAAATTGCAGCACTGTAACATGCCCATGTAGGTTCTGCAGGTGCAAACGAAAAAGTTCCCAGTTTCTGTGAATGTAATCCTGGCTGAAGAACTATGGCCAACTATGACCAAACTTCCCAGCCTACACTGCTCTGCTAGTGTACCTCAGTCCTGCCCTGCACTCCCACTGTAACTATAATGCTGCTCCTCACTTGCACACAGACTATCAGTCATTCTGAATGATTCCAACAATAATAGGAATACCACTTTTTTACTTAAATATTTTAGATGTTGTATACATTTCCAAACATGCTGATTTCAATTACAATACATAATACAAAGTGCTCACTTTATATTTGTTTTTATTTACAAACATACACACTGTAAAAACAAAATAAATAATATTTTTCAGTTCCCCCATTACAAATATTGCAGTTCAACCTCTTTGTCATGAAAGTTGAATTTACACACATATATTATGTAAAAAAAACTTGAGGAAGAACGGCTCTTGCGCAAAAGGGGTTTTTTGTGCAAAAAGGAGCTGTCTACACAGCTCTTTTTTGCGCAAACTCCTCTTGTGCAAAAGAGGTCCGAAGAAGAAATGCAAATGCAAGCACGACATATGCAAATGAGCGCTCCATTTGCATTTCCTCCTGCAGAAAAGTCTTGCAGTATAGACATAGCCCAAATGCTATGAATGACCCATTTCCACCCTGACTTGGCCCTGGTCTAATACTAGGTAGTTATTTTGAAATAACTCCGCTTATTTTGAAATAACAAGGTGAGCATCCACACTACCAAGCCACTTATTTAAAAATAAGGGACTGGTTATTTTGAAATAATAACTCCTGCTTTCCACGAGGAATAACGCTTATTTCAAAATAGTAATTTCAAAACAGCAGTAGCGTGGTCATTCCAGTGCTGTTATTTCAAAATAACTACTCTCCAGGGTCATTCAGAGTAATTACTCCTCATTGCTTCCTGGGACTCTGTGTCAAGGTAGCATATCCTCATTAAGGGAGCCTGCCTTGGACTAATTTCAAGGCTTCCCTGTAGTGTGGCTGTGCTATTTCAAAACAGATATTTTGGGAGTTATTATTTCAAAATAAATTATTTTTAAAATAATTTCCTATGTAAACATGCCCTAGATTAGCTTCATTAACACAAGTAACTTCTTCCTTTTATATACCCCTGTTTCGGTAATTATTTTTAAAATAATTTCCTATGTAAACATGCCCTAGATTAGCTTCATTAACACAAGTAACTTCTTCCTTTTATATACCCCTGTTTCGGTAACTTACACTCAAGTCATCTGAATAAGTGCTTTTTATCCATGAAAGCTTAATCTGGTGGGGTATGTCTATACTACCCTCCTAATTCGAACTAGGAGGGTAATGTAGGCATACCGCACTTGCAAATGAAGCCCGGGATTTGAATTTCGTGGAATGAGGAGTACAGCTAGTTCAGATTAGGAAGCCTAATCCGAACTATCTACTCCGTGCCGCGTGTAGCCGCGCGGCACGGGGTTCGAACTGCCGACATTTAAAAATGGTGCCGGCCGGCTTCATGCAAATGAAGCCCGGGAAATTCAAATCCCAGGCTTCATTTGCAAGTGCGGTATGCCTACATTACCCTCCTAGTTCGAATTAGGAGGGTAGTGTAGACATACCCTTAGTCTCTAATGTGCCACAGGATTCCTCATTGTTTGTGCAAATAATTGTAATTCAAAACAATAAAAAGTGAGCACCGTACACTTTATATTGTGTGTTACAACTGAATCAATATATTTGAAAATGTAGAAAAACACCTAAAATATTTAATAAGCAATATGATTAAAACTGCAATTAATTGTGATTTTTTTCTAGTTAATCATAGGAGTTAAGTGTGATAATCAACAGCCCTAATTCCAACCTGTGTGATAATTTTGTGAGGCATGCAAATTTCCACTGCAAAGTAGGATGAGACAACAAAACTCCTGGACAAACTCTGTTTTCAAATTCATTTGATTGAAACCTGACTTGTAAGCTAGGTTTGTAGTGTTGCCTACCCCGCAGCCAATGCTTCCATTAATATTGGGCTTGCCCCACCCTGGACTAGCGGAGAATGAATTCAGACAAAGGGTTAACAAGAACAGTTCTGAAAGTTGTTTATTGATGTAAATTCTTAAGAGCGCGGTAATACTCACACATGCATTACACTCATACTAGCAGTCTGGAGGCAGGCTACAGGTATGGCGTAGGTTTCTTCTGATTTCACAGGTGGATGGAGCTAGCCAGGCAACAGCTTCCTGGAGATCGACTGCAAGGCCACAGTGATCCCTGGAGATCCCTTTGGATGTATGGGAGGATTTCCTTCTTTGGGACAGTCTCAGGTTTCTGCTGTGATGTTACATTTTGTCTGGAGAGAGAGAGCAAGAGAGAGCGAGCCCTGGCCACTCGTCACATTAACTTATATACCTGCAGAGTCCTTCCTTGCCTTAAAAGGTCACAGAGTTGGACTGCCTTGTGATTGGATGTTTCTCATTCACACTTCCTCACTCATTCCATAGATTTCATGCATATTCATAAGCAAGAATACAATTGCAAAACGTTTAACATTATAGAGACCTTTTGACATGACAGGAAGCTGCTTAAGCCACATTTGCTTAGCTAGAGAAGTTGTCTAAACTGCATCAGCTTAACATCTTCAAAAACAAGTGCCTAGCTTCAACAGGAAACTTGATTAACAGAATCTGTCTAGACTGTATCTGCTGACACAAGTCAAGTTTTAGCTGAGAGAGCTAGAGACACAAACAAGGCATTTTGTGTCCAGCCAGCCATCGCTTCAATTGGAGGGCCATGTGTCCAGCTGACAACATGTAGTGTGAAAACTGGTGCACGCTAAGCTCAGGGGCTACCCATGTATTTTTTTATTCCCAACAAACCAAGTCATATATAAATATGATTTTTTTACAGTTACAAAATTGCAAGAATGTTATGTGGCTATTTTTTTAGCAACTCAGGCTGCATAGCATGTATTTTAGCTATGCTGTAGAGGAATGACAATACATTTTATTGACACTAATTCTTGTCAATACTAAAATTAACTGTGGTACAGCAAGAGTCAATGTACAATGACTTTTACCAACAGAAGCTCAGTACTGACCACATATACAACAGTGAAATAGGAATATTTATAACCCAAAAGATCCTCAGGGAGTAAACTTTATGTATCTAACTTCAGGGAAGTCTAAAGAACTGCAGCTTGCAGAGAATAAAATGTTAATTTTGTTTTCCTTCACTGACAATGATATTGAGTCCACTTCCTACTGATCTCTAACCAATGCACAGTGTTAATAGTTTTTTGGCATCATTCTACAGCCGCTAACAGTCCCTTTTGAAAATGCAGTACTAGCAAAACATTAAAAGATAAGAATCTAAATGATTTTTAAAATGAGATTTAAATGCAATCACATTCCCCTACAACCACACATGTTTTAGACAAAGAATAGGTAATCTTACCCATTGTATGCAACATGTAGTATAATTCCTATTTAAAATTATCCAGTTTTTCATCCTTCCCCTTTTTTTACCTAATTCCAAATAATTAATCTCATTAGAAAAACACAAGATAAAATTAGCATGGCTTGAAGTCAAAGATTATAGATTCCATAGAAAAAGACAATTGTGTGGCCAATCATGAAATCTATGATTGTGCAATGAAACTACTCAGAGATACAATATTGGCACAGTATTCACAGCTCTGTTTTATAGGCATCGAGATCCATTTCCATTCCCTTAGTCCTTAAAGAGTCAAATGTTCTCACCGAGTGTCAAGTGGCACAAGCATTTCTCTCTCTGGGATCCCTTGAATCGAGTAAGATTTCCCTTGGATGCCTATAATTGATGAGTGCGAAATCAGAAATTAGGCCAATTCTGGCAAGGAACACTCTCTGGCAGTGGCAGTGCCGTGAGGTCTCTATCGCCATCGGCACCAACACCAGTGGTGCTGATGTCGGCCTAGGCACACTCCTTATGTTGGGCTCTGATCATCTTCATAGAGATGACACTTAGGGTATGTCTAGACTGCAGCAGTCTAGACGCAGATCGGTCGACAAGGGGTTTACAGAAGCGGTCGACAAAGGCTTCCCTTGTCGACTGATCCGTATCTAGGCTGCTGCGCTGAGCCAGATCACCTGATTGTCGGCACAGAGCAGCGGCCATTTTTATTTTAATGAAGCGGGGATTATTTAAATCCCCACTTTACTGACTATGTCGGGTAAACTAGTTTACATGGCTCTGTCGACGGAACCATGTAGTCTAGATATACCCTTAATCTCAAAGGGTGTGTCTAGACTACAGGGTTTTGTCAACAAAACTATATCTGCGTCTACACTGCCGCTGAGTTCTGTCGACATAACGTCGACATAACTCAGCAGATTTGTAGACAGCTGTAAACCTCATTCTATGAGGAATAATGCCTTTTGTCGACAGAATTCTGTTGACAGAAGGAATTATTGCATCTACACTGTCCTTTGCATCTACGCTGTCATGTCGACAAAGCGGCTTGCTTTGTCGACAGAACTGGATGTAGTCTAGACGCTCTTTGTTGACAGAAGCAGTATCTGTCGACAAAAGCATGTAATCTAGACATACCTAAAGTATCAGGCACCCTTCTTGATGGTGTTTCTCCAAGTTATCCGACCCTCCACCTGCCTCTCCCAGGTGTCAGCATCAATGTTGCACTTTGCCAACGTGTTCTTAAGGATGTCTCTTTAGCGCTTCCTCTGCCTGCCATGAAACCTCATCCTGGTCCTCAGCTGAGCATAGAAAATCTGTTTAGGCAAACGTGTCAGGCATACTGACCACCTGTCCAGACCATCATAGCTGCCTGTGGGTGATTATTGCCTCGGTGCTGCAGGAATCAGCCTCTGTGAGGATACTAACATTGTTCCATCTGCCCTGCTATGTGATGCTCGATATTGTCCTTTGGTGCCTTTGGTGGAATTTCTCCAGATCTTTAATATGACATCTATGGGGAGTCCAGGCTTCAGCTTCATATAGCAATGTTGGAATGACTACAGGATTGTAGACGTCGATCTTGGCCTGCATCTTGATGTCGTGGTCATCAAAGACTTGCCTCTGTAAATATCCATCAGCTGCACTGGCACTGGAGATCCAGTGACAGAGTTCATCATCAATGTCAGCATTGCTGGACAGATAGCTTCCGAGATAGGTTGACATTCTCCAGCACTTGGTCGTCTGCTGTGATGGTTTGTTTGGGTAACAGTATAGGGGGGTGTTGGCTAAAAGAGAACCTTGGTCTTTTGTGTATTGAGAGTCAGTCCCAACTTGTGGTAGGCTGTGGCAAAAATGTCAAGAATTGCTTGGAGATCATCTTCCGAGGTGGCACTGACTTTGGCATCATCAGTGTACTGAAGTTCTACCACTGACGTTGTTGTGGTCTTGATCTTGGCTCTGAAGCAGCCCAGATTGAAGAGAATACCATCCATTCTGTAGGTGATATTCACTCTGCTTGGGAGATCATCATCAATAACCTGGAGCATGGCTGCCAAAAAGATATTAAATAGTGCTATTACACAGCCTTTACTTGACTTCAGTCCTTACATCAATTAGAAGATATACAAGCATGTAGCTTGTAGTTCAGAAACAGTAAAATCAGGATGTCACATGCAATGTGGTGGGAGTTCTTCTCCTTTATGCTAGGAAGTCAATGCAGTTATTTGAAAGAGGGTTTTTAAAAATTGAAATAAAAGATTATTATTACTTAAGCAGTTAGTTGGGTGAAAAAATATAGATGCTTAGTATTACAGAAAATCCTACATATTTAGTTAAATCATGCCAAGATGCTGAGATGCTGCTGCATGGGGTTTTTTTAGATTTCATGTTAATGAAAATGTTTCTGGTATAATAACCATTTGACTTCATAGGGTAATTATGGAGAAAAAAGAGAGAGAGAGAGGGAGGCCACCACCATATAGCAAATCCGAAGATGAATTTTGGTCTTTGTTTTAGTTAGTCACCTAACCCTTGTTTTTTTTTCTGTTAATCCATTTTTCTTTTGAAATCAGCCCTGTGTTGTCTCAGCAGATGCCTGAAGTTACACTGAAATGTGTGTTGTTCTGTTTGCTTTAGGAATTTAGTTCTGTTTTTGGAGTGGGATTGAAGACATCAGAAAAATGGTATAGAATGGGTTTTCGGACACTAGAAGATGTAAAAGCTGACAAGACCCTGAAGCTATCAAGGATGCAGAAAGCAGGTAAACCATCCACTAAAAGGTCTATTTCAGTGCTTTAATACATTGAAAACAGCATCAATTACAGCAGTGGTTCTCGGCCTTTCCAGACTACAGTACCCTTTCAGGAGTCTGATTTGTCTTGCATAGTTAGTTCTCTATAAATCATGCCAGAAGTGAAGCGCAGCCTTAGAAAGGAGGTTGTGATCACAAGTGTCTCAGGGCAGGAGCTTGAGTCCAGGACTGAAGGCAAGGAAAAATCCTTAGGGAAAAGGACTCAGAGGTCTAGGATCTATAGTGAGAAGCTGAGGGCTTAAGGAAGCATTCTACAATCAAAGTACAACTCGAAGAAAAGAAGGATGTAGATATAGGTGCCATCTTCTTCAGCTGGGGAGGGGGCGTGTTCTTGACATCCCCATTTAATCCCTTTCCCCAAGCTTCCACCTCTGCCCCGCCTCCTTCCCTGAGCATGTCCATCCCCTCCTGCCCCTCTCTCCTAGCTGAGTGCACTGGGAGGCAGTGCTGGGAGGACAGGGCAGGAGTTAGTCAGCAGGGATGTCATGGAAGAGAGGTGCAAGGTAGGCAAGGAAGGAAGCAGAAGTGGAAGCTTGGCTGCTGGTGCTCAGCACCCACTAATTTTGGAGCACTCACGAGTCAGCACCCATGACCAGGGGCAAATGGTCAGGAAAAACCACTGGCCACATGACCCCCACCCGAGCTCAGGAACAGACCAGAACAACCCTCTTCCATCCAGACCCCTGCACTACCTGCTTCTACTCTGCCCCCGCCTTGCTCTTCCCCCTGCTGTGGGAACCCGAGGGATTAGAGGAGCTGGTGATGGCAGCAACAGTTCCCCACCACCACCACACACACACTCATCGGCAGCAGCAGAGGAAGTGGGGGAAGGCAACTCTGCTGCTTTGGTCTCCCAGCGAACATGTTGCTTCACTTTCCACTGGGGAAGCTATGGGAGGGAAAGACCATGAGTCTGAGATAAGGTACAGACAGCTCAGTTACGCAGGGTTCTAGCTGAAGGTAAATGTGAGTTTCTCCCTATGTAAGCAGCGTACTGGGGTGTAGATCAGCCCTTGCTCTTAATGGTGAGGAAGCAAAGAGTGTATGGAGTCCATGGGTGGGTGGAAATTGAGCACAGGAAAAAAAGAGCCAAGACTTTGAGCAACAGGACAGAGAGAACCATCATAGTTGGGGGAAACTGAGGTACAGTGACAGGGATCATGTACTGGGATTGCTACATGGTTCATATACCAAACACCCCATTTCTTAACACACACAGATGTGTGATTCTTCCCCTCCCACAACTATCTTAACCTTCCTCCAATTCTCATTCTGTTTGTGGGTCTGTGTTCTTAGTTTCAGTGGCAATTTCAGTACTTCTGACTTGGAATTAGTCACGTTTTCTAACTAAACCAGAAAATGTTTTAGTATGTCTGTTCCTTATGGACTGCAAATAAACTTTATTTAGATTTGTGAGTTTGCTAAGGAAATTTTTAAGGGAACTTCCTTATTGGAAGGTTGTTGCAAACTCAGTCAAGCCAATTTTAACATTGTTTTTGTTTGTTTCTGCAGAAAAGCTCCTAATTCTCCCTTGAAATGGAAAAATGTATACCCAGTTGTATTTATGCCAGAGGTGTAGCCTCTGGAATTTCAAAATAAATCTTGGTTTGGTTTTAAAAATACACTGCATATCCTCGTTATCCACGTCTCTGTAGCCATCTGTCCTTTAGCTTGTGTGGCAGAGTCCTGAGCATTTGTTGCTCTATATCCTGAGTTTAACTCCTCCTCACTGATGATTTTGGTGTTGGCCTGAGTTCATGATAAACAGTAGCAATTTTTGAGAAAACTAAACTGTATTCTCCTTTAAAACTGGCTGTCAAAATGCTCTAACTGGGGAATGCAGGATGCTTTCAAATTCTTCGCATAAATACAACTTTTTTCCCCAGGTAGCAGAAATGTATTATTTATCTGGATATACTCTTTTTCTCCATTCCCGGTGAAGTGAAGAGCTTTTTCTCCATGTACTTCCTTTTATCTCAAGTGGTAGGAGCTTCTGTTTTCATTGCCAAAGTTTCCAGCCAGGTTTGATCATCTAGGGTAGTTCTAGACTACAGGCTTTTTTCGACAGAGGCTTTGTCGAAAGATACTGTCGACAAAGCCTCTGTCGAAAAAGAGCATCTAGACTACAACCAGTTCTGTCAAAAAAGCAAGCTGCTTTTTCAAAAGAGAGTATAGATGCTCTCTTTTGAAAAAGCACAGTGTGGATGCAATAGTGCCTTTTTTTGACAGAACTTACTGTCGACAGAACGCGGTGGTAGTGTAAACGCAGGTATAGTTTTGTCAACAAAATCCACTTTTGTCGACAAAACCCTGTAGTCTAGACACACCCCTACTGGCTATGTTCATTAGGCAACTTTCAGTTTGTTCCATCCTAAATATTGCTTTGCCTCTTGCATTTAAATTTATAAAAAGTGTTTTCAGTTCATAAGGGGCAGATCACACTCATAGGTTTGCTGTGTTAAAGAGGCCACCAGTACCAAAGTTTTGAGACCCACTATCCTACATCAAGATCATATCTTCTGGTTGAAGTAGTAAAACACATATTTTAGAAAGACATCCAGTCTTAATTAGGGTCAGATTAAGAATCCCATGCTCTTCACACAATGTAAGAGTTTTTGATGCCCTGCTGAATAAGTTATTAGCAGCCTTATCTTGAACTTGTTTAATGCTGTGTATTTTTTTATATTTGATTTTTATTTATATAAAATTACTTTTAGGTTTTCTCCACTATGAAGACCTCATTAGCTACGTATCTAAGGTAGAAGCAGATGCAGTAAGCGTGATTGTTGAGGATGCTGTACGGACATTTTTACCAGATGCTTTAGTGACCATAACTGGTGGCTTCAGAAGGTAAATGGAATAAATAATGTTTGTCTTCACTCCCCCTTACCCCTGTAAATAAACAAAATGCTCATTTCTGAGCTGTCGAACAAGCAAAGAACCTAAATGGGAGAGCATGAAAGCTTATTACTGTTCATCATTAATCCTGTAAAAAATCTATATGGACAAATCCTAGGAAGCCAGTCTTCCTTTTTCTGACCACATTTCCAAGGGTTTAGATTCTGAAAAGTATGGATTCTTTTTTTATCATTTTAAAAATCAAATGAACAACATAAATATAAGTTATGTTTGGATTTTACATTATGGTATCACATAGGTGGTCTGCTGCACCCATATAGCGCACGTTGGGAGTCATCATGGGACTTCACACATCCACCTGTTTGTTACCCATTACAGGATCAGGCCTAAAATTGCTTACAGGTTACCAGTATGCACCCACAGGGTTCTATCTCTTTGATTGTGATGAGTATATTTCATCACTCTTGTGCTATCTCCTGATCCCTTTAATAATTATTCCCTACCTTCGTAATGCTAACAATATGTAGCTATCTAGTACATATTTTAATATGTATGGTATAATGTAAAGATGGCCAAAGTGTGGCTTATGGGACAAATGTAAACCATGATCAAGATGCATCAACAAGATAGGGTGTTACATTCTGGGATCTCAAGTAATCTTCCTGCTGCATCTCCATTTTTAAGATGATTGTGACTGCAGTCTGGTCAGTTTGATGCCAATTAATCATGGACCTTGTGTTCCTGGTATGCTTTGTTTTCTTAGGCATAAACTGATTAACATGTGCACTTGTTAGGGCAGAATTATGAATATGGAACCATCATCACACTCATAACAATCATGGTTTCTTCTGATGTGATGTGTACTTAGGGCTTATTGGTAACCTAGATATTTGCAATGGGTGAGTCTGACATTCAAATACAGACCTGTTTTGCTGTTCTTTCTTTACGGAGCTCTTTTCTGCTTTTGTAATTGCCATTAGACTTTAGCTAGCTAGCTAGCTATAAAAGTTTTTCCTGTGGGACAGAGTGACATCATCATGTCACTCTGCATCCTGCAGCCCCTCCTGGCTCAGCCTCCTCCTTGATAATGGGGTGGATGGCAGCCATGTAGCTTCCATGGTCTCCCTGGAGCTCCAGGAGGCAGGGTTGGGTCTGGCCTTGCCTTTTGGTGTCCTGGCAGCTGGGGGGAGAGCTGGGACAGGCCAGGGCAGGCACACCTCAGCCTGGCCCTCTTGGGTGGTCGGGAGGGTGGGGAGTTGGGTCTGCCTACCCCCAGACAAAGGGGAATTGGTGAGCATAGAGAGCAGGGGGCACTGCCCCTTAGTATCTTAACATGGTTATATAAAGATCTGCAGGTGACACATTCAGAAAAGTATGTAGTGGAGTCTTAAGAAAGCAATCCTATATAACACTGATGCCAGAAGGGCACAGGAGCACAACCTCCCCCTCATAAACAGTAGCCAAACTGCAGGGAATAAATGACAGATTGCAGGATCTTTGAACACTAGCTCATGTGGGCTCTGAGATTAGGTACTGGGAGTGTTTTATCAGTATAGAGAATTGAGAAGATTAGATGTTGTTTCTGGAATGTCAGAAAATTCTTTTCTGCTAGGCACACTTTTTTGGATAAGTTTGAAATACAAATTGCAGTGCTGAAATTCAAGGATAAATTTAGAAACAGAGCAGCTGTACTTACAGAATTAATCAGTTATACTTCCACACATGGTGTCTATAGGAATGCGTTTTCTAGTCTAACTAGTGAGTGCTACACAGCTCAGTGTTGATGAAGCTGATAACACCATATTAAGAACATCATAAAATGTGTTACAGGAAGGACTTGGGTTTGTGGTACAACATCTCTGAATTAGCATAACATTATAATAATAAGAAAATGGTCATGAATAATATAGTTTTGATTAAATGTTCTACACATATAAAACAATTTTGTTGCTCTGTTATCTTGAAATCTAATCTGAGAGGACTTAAGCACCCTCTGTTCTGATTGATTGCAGTGGGAATTTAAAGTGTTTAACTCCTCTCAGAATTTGACTGTACATTAAAACATCATATGCTATTGGGGTCGGGACAGGGAATATAAGTTACAGTGAAATGATATTGTAAGAGTGATTTAGTTTTAAGTGTGTGCATCTTGAATACCTGCTAAGAATAGAGCAGTACATAAACTTGGTGGGTGTACATCATCACACATTTTAAGTGATACTTACAACTGAATTCCTTATACATTGTAATTGCTGTGGTCATTACAAATTCCACTTCTCCTTATTTAGAGAATTTTGTTTGTAATACTGTATCTCATATATAACATGAGATAGTATAACTTGAGTAATGAGATGCTACTATTGGCGGTATAGGTGTTTGTGCTATAATGAGCTAATGCTATTAACACAAGATTTATTAAAAATGAGATTTTTAATGATCACAAGGTGCTCATATTTAGGTCTCAAACAAAAATTCCAGAAGCACAGTGTCCAATATTTGTTCAACAATGTCTCAGAAAAAGTTGTCATGTGGTGAATCACTAACACCATATACTGCAGCATCCTGGATTTTCATTGATTTGATTTAGCTGATGAAATCGGATGATTTCACAACCAAAGGTTTTATAGCTTCAGGCTACCTAGGAGCAAGAATACTTGCTGAAGGAAATTTCTAATAGGTGGATCGATGCTTCACTTTTTGGGTAGATAATTTGTAACTAACACCAAAATATTTTTTTAACCAGAATTAAAGTGACTTAAAATTAGATCTGGAAAATAAAATCACGCTGTTCATATAGTATCTGCCAATGCAGTGTTACTTCTCACTATATAGTCTCAGTGCTTTGGCTAGATTAGTTGTACATTACTTGAGATGGGGCTTCAGATATCATTAATTCTGTGCAGTGTACTTAGAGCATGGGGGAGGGGTGGATAAGGGAGAAATAATGGCCCGTGAGCCAGATCCAAATTGCCAAACTGCTGGATTTGCCCTGTGGAAGTAGCAGGAGCCTCAGCCTGGCTTCCTGCCTGCCCTGCCTCAACATGCTGCTTAGAGCAACTTTCTGAATGCTGCAAGCCCAGGGGAAGATGAGGGGAGAGGCATCATCCTCTGCCCCTGCCCCTAGCCAGGCAGTGTGTGAAGGACCCTTCACCCCATGCTTGCACATTCAGAGCAGCACAAATGGCCCCCACCTTGATGAGGAACCTGCTGGGCAAGGATGCTGGGCAGGAGTTGCTCAGGTAAGTGCCTCCCAGCCTGAGCCTCCCACTGACACTTCAGCCCCACTTTCTCCCAAACCTCTGCTTTCCTCCTGGACCCTACCCCATGTAGCCCAAAACCTCTGCACCTCCCTCTCCTGCACACTTACCCCTTCCCAGACCATGCACCCCACATCCACCCCTCTTCCAGGTCACAACCATTTCCCAGAACTTGCACCAGAATGTTCTAATCCCAGTCACAACCCAAATCCCCGCATCCCCTAATGGATTTCTGACCCACAACCCCTTCCCCCACCCACTCTGCATTAGGATCCAAATACTTATTCTGTTTTTACTCAGTCAAATTTCCACTGACTGGAATTTGCCTGAATGTGAACTGAGTAAAAATAGACTAAAGGCTCAGGAGTAGAGCTAAAATTTGAGAAGGATGGTTCAGTCTCAGAGTTGGGTGACCTTCCCTTGTCTGCTACAGTCTTAGATAAACCACCTAGGTCTTTATTGGACCTGGGAAGTCGGCTTAAGGTATGTAAATAACATAGCTGGAGTCAACATATTTTAAGCTGAGCTTGGCACCGTCTTCACAGTGGAAGGTCCATGTCAGGAAATGCTCCCGTCAGCTTCCCTTACTCTTTGCAAATCGAGGAGTATCGGCAGTGACCGGGGGCACCCTAAGTGTTCAATTTAGCAGGTCCTTACTAGACCTGCTAAATCCAATGCCAGAATATCAATCTCTGGCACAGCAAGTGGAAATGTGGCCTTAGTCTTGCTTAGCCTCAAAACCCACAAGAATAACAGCACTTCTGTACCTAACAAGGATATTTCTATGATAAATACCTTAAAGGCTGTGAGGTGTTCAATGCTGGGCAAAAGGGGTTCATAAAAGTACTAGCTAGGAATATAAGTGCTAGATAGGGTAAAAGCAAGCAGATTTTAACAAATTCAGAGAATTGGTAGGTAAAGTCCAATGGGGATGAAAAATCTAAAGGATACAGGAGGTCAGGAACACCAGCATTATAGTATTAAAGCAGAAGTGGGAAATAATTTTTGACCGGGAGGGCCATTCCAAGAATTTGGAAAGTGGTTGAGGGCCGCATTCTTCCATGATATTAATGGAGCAGGTGTAGGGTCTGGGGTGGTGGTTGGGTGCAGAAGGGAGCTTGGGGTAAGGGAGGGAGTTTAGGTGAAGGTGGCAGTTGTGCCCTGGCACACTGGACTGGTGTGCAGGGAGTTAGACTGTGACTTAGGGCAGGGAATTGGGGTAGGAGAGAGGGTTCAGGGAATTGGGTTGTGAGCTAGGGCAGGAGGGAACTGTGATATGGGACAGGGGATTGGGATGCCACATCTGGGAGGAAATACGGGTGCAGGAGGGGGACAGAGGATTTGGGTATGTGGAGTAGGGAGGCTGGAGTGGGGGGGCAGAGTGTTGGGGAAGGGAGAAGCTGGGGTGCCAGAGGCAGGCTCCGTCCAGGAAACTTACCAGCCAGAAGCCGGTTCCTAAATGAGCCTCCCTACCTGCCCAGCTCACCACACAGGCTACTGCCATGAGCTCTGTGAATAACTATGAGTCCTTTGTGCTTTGTTATTGAAACAGGAAGCTCCCATTGGCCAGTTTCCAACCAGAAGCCAGCCAGTGGGTTTGTGCTGGGGGCAGGAGCAGCTCCTAAAGTATCTCCCCTCCCTTTGGGCTCAGTTTTTAAAGTGAAACCACCCTGCCACCATGTTTCTGAGCAGCATGCGAGTGGGGCGAGGCACGCGGGGAGCCTGCATGGGGCCCCCTGCAGTGTCTGTGGGCCAGATATGGTGACTTGGTGGACCATATTTTGCCCAGGCCTGTATTAAAGCCATTACTGGAAATTAACCCTGTGAGAAGGAAGAATCAGAATAAATGTAAGAGGCCAGTACATCTTTGTCCACAGCTTTTTAATCAGCTGAAAACCAAAAACTTGGAAACACAGATGAATTGCTAAGGAGGAGTACAAAAGACTAGCACAAGGAGGGACAAAATCAGAAATGTTAGACCCAAAATAAGTTACATCTACCAAAGGGCATAAAAGGCAATAATGGGGTTTTTTAAATACACTAGGAACAAGGAAAAGATAAAGAAAAGTATAGCTCTTCTATTTAGAGGGGACAGTGAATTAATAACAGATGACATCAGGAAGGCTGAGGTATTTAATGCCTATTTTGCTTCTGTTTTCATAAAAAAGATTAATTATGACAAGATAAGCAGCACAATTAATAGTAATATCAAGAGGGAAGGAATGCAAGCCAAAATAGAGAATGAACAGTTAAAGAATATTTAGATAATTAGATGTATTCAAGTCTGCAGGTCCTGATGAAATTGATCCTGAGCTACCTAAGGAACTAGCTGAATCAACGTTGGAACTATTAGCAAGTCTCTTCGTTTTTTGAGGAGTAACGTTAGTTCGAACAAAGGGGTTTGGTTCAAACTAACGTGTCCCAGCACGCACTTTCACTTTCGAAACAGCTGTTGATAGGAGTAACGCGCCAGCGAGATCATGCTAATGAAGTGTGGGATATTTAAATCCCCTCTTCATTGACTATTTCGAATGCCTACATTTGCATCCCTAGTTTGAACTAGGGTGCAAGTGTAGACATACCCTTCAAGAATAATGAAGCATGGGTGAGGTTCCAAGGGACTGGAAAAGGGCATATGCATTGCCTATCTTTAAAAAGGAGAACAAAGAAGACCCAGAAAAATCCAGAGAATTACAGACCAGTTAGCCTAACTTTGATACCTGGAAAGATAATCAAACAAATTCTTAAACAACCAATTACAATTAAACAGTTACAGGCCAGTAAGTCTCACTACAGTAAAGAACAGAATTATCAGACACACAGATTCCCTGATTTGTTGGGGAAAGAGTCTGTCATGGCTCCTTCCCCACTCTGGCATGATAAATGCAGAAGTGGGGGCCAGCAAGTGTACCCCAAAGCCTTATCTACCAGGCTTTGGTATAAAACTTCCCCCAAAATTTTAACAACCTAGATCTTGGGAACAAAACTTCCGCTGCCACCACCCAAATGTTGATAAAGAAATCAGGGGGAAGATCATTTGGGAAATCTCACCCCTAAGATAAAAATCAAGGAACACAATTAACCACTGCCAGGTTAATAAAAAGAAAAGAAAGAACTTTTATTATTACAACAATATTCCTGTTGCAAACATAGGGTATGTCTACACTACCCCGCTAGTGCGAACTAGCGGGGTAATGTATGCATACCGAACATGCAAATGAAGCCCGGGATTTGAATTTCCCGGGCTTTATTTGCATAAGCCGGCCGGCGCCATTTTTAAATGCCAGCTTGTTCGAACCCCGTGCCGCGCGGCTACACGCGGCACGGGCTAGATAGTTCGGACTAGCAAGCCATTCCGAACTATCTGTACACCTCGTTCCGCGGCACGGGGTTCGAACAAGCCGGCATTTAAAAATGGCGCCAGCCGGCTTATGCAAATAAAGCCCGGGAAATTCAAATCCCGGGCTTCATTTGCACATTTGGTATGCATACATTACCCCGCTAGTTCGCACTAGCGGGGTAGTGTAGACATACCCATAATGACTAGATAGGGAAGTAACAAAATATACTCATGGAGAAACTCCATGGTTCTAGAACTTAGTTACAAAGAAAAGCCAAAACATCTTTTAAGCAGTGCCAGATCTCAGATCCCATACCCAATCCTTAAAACAATAAAACCTAACGAAACTACCTAAGCTTTACCCTACTTACAGAAAATGAAGAATGGTGTCTTGGAGAGAGAGAGAGACATGCTTGTCCCTCTCTGTAGCTGCAGAGAACTCTCACAGAGAGACAAAAGGAGAAAGGAAAAAAACCCAAATTCCTTTGTCCCAGGTTGAAAGTCCCACCTACATTCCTACTGGTCACTCCACCTGGCTAGGTGCAGTTAACCCCTTAATCCCCAGGCTGCTGGCTAACCCTCATAATCATGACAGAGTCAACATGGTTTTTGTAAAGGAAAATCATGCCTCATCAGTCTACTACAAGGGAGTCAACAAGTATATGGACAAGGGTGATCCACTATGATATAGTATACTTAGAGTTTCAGAAAATCTTTAATAAAGTCATTCACCAAATGCTATCAAGCAGAATAAGCTGTCATGAGAAAAGAAGGAAGGTACAGAAAAGGGTAAGAAAAATGAATATGGACATGACGGGGTGTACCAATCTTGCACTGGGGATTAACACTGACCACTAGGCCTTGCCATCCTGAGGGAAGGGGGCAATTACTGACTCTGTGTGCTGGGCCTTACTATCCAGATATTGGAAAAAGGGTGTAGTGAGAGGAGCTGGGCCCCAGAGACTGAGACATTCACAGAGTGGAGCATGCTTTGAGAGGCCTGAAAGGCCTACAGCCCTGCCTCAGAAGGCGCCAGGAACATCCACCCTGTGACAATGGGTCTGGAACCCTGTTCTGTGCCACTGCATGCTGAGTCCTAGAGAGAGAGAGGGGTTGGTGGTGAGAGCAAACAGAAGTGGGTGTCAGAGCTGGATGGAGCTAATCCTCTGAGCAGCCAAGAGGAGGCATCCTAACAGTAAAATAACCCTGTGTCAAAAACATTTCTATGAAATCTAAATTATGAAGCTGTTAGCACCTTATCTTAATATAACCTTTATAGCCCGGTGATGTAGTTACTACAAAGGCTATCAGGGAGTCCTCTGAGGTACTGAATCCTTTGGTAATATCATGAATATCAGTACTTCTGCCTCTGGCTGGTCACACATTTTACCTACATGATCCACATTCATAAAGTACACCACCTCATCCTCCCTCATCTGCCTTATCCATGGAATGGATGTACCCTCAGAAACAATGCCCTGCAAACTGGCTTTTAAAAAGCATATGAAAGCAAGAAAATAATATTATTTAAATCCACGTTAACGTAAGTATTTTGGTTTCTGCCAGAAATGTTTCTTTGCTTCTTAGCTTAAAATGAGTGTCTTGTGGCATTCAGTTTAAGCCTTGTGCCTAAAGCAGCAAGGAGCTCAAATAAAATGGTATAAACCTAGTGAACAAATCTATTGGTGTGTATCATCTGGATTTAAGGGATTCTTCAGCTTTGCTGAAGTTTTTGATGCATTTCAATAGATCTTAGTGGGGGCAAAAAAAAGATTATAGGCCTACATAGTCTGGGACATATTTGCTACATATGAAGGAAGTATTTTGGAGGCTTTTTTTAAAAAATCAGATATTTCTGATTTTTGGCCACAAATAAAATAGAATAATTGTGTTAAAATACTTTCACTAATGGTGTTGCAACATTATGTAATGTTGATTTAGCTAATGTTTTTGTGGCAAGGGTGCCTATGACTTTTTAGAAATGGAACTGCTAGGAGGGTCCTGTTATTCCAACAGTGTTACTTTAGTAGTGGTTTCTCATAAAAGGAACAATATATTTTATAATGTATTCGGTATGAGAGAGAATATATGAAGTATACAAATACTCTTCAATCTATCTTCAACACATTTATGGTTGGATGAACTGAATCACTTGTTGGATCTCAAAGTATATTCCTTGATAAAGCCTGATAAAAAGGAAGCTCTGTTTGATTCTCTGTGTAGATGATAAAAGCATGTGTTATACAGCATTAGTGCATGAGATGGTCTTACCTGAAAACTCAGGTTCAAATCCTGGTTAAATTATTAATATAGACTGTGCAGTGTCTTTCTAATTGCTATATTTTCTTTCTGCTTTGGAGAGGTGTAGGAATGCAATGGTATTAGATTTTTGGATTGATACACTAAGGAGGAAAAACTGCTTTAATTAAGTTTTCAGTCAAGATGCAGGGGTTCTTTATTCTACTCAAATCTTAGCAATATAAAATGTATTGGGAAGTAGCATTGTACCTTAGACCTACTCATTTCTTTATGTCTTTTCAGTCTAAAACGTTAGTTATAAATCAGGAAGATGTAACGTGTATCCAGATGCTCAAGTCCAATTACATTAGTTTCTGCTTGCTTTCTCCCAGTGAAGTTAAAGGGAGGACAAATGTTTTATCTGCTGTTATTTCTCATTTTGTCAAGGACAAATGTGCTTTAGGGTAGCTTTGAGGCAATCTGCTCACTAAGCATTTAGTTGACCAAACAGTTTGCACATTTTCTAATTTAAACGTATCCTAGGTACATTTGGCAGCAACATACTGAAGAAAACATTTTGACATTATTGAAAAACTCAGGTTTGCCTTTAGTAAACTTTATTTTGCCGTAGATGAGGTTTAAAACTAGAGATGAGCCAATCTATTCCGATCAAATATCCTTGGCTTACAGGATTCCTTTCTTCCTCAAAGCTTCCCTGACACTTAAATTATCAGTAAGCAAAGGAAGAAACTCCTTTCCTGATTAACTACGCAATCAGCTGAATAAGTTGCAATGGGCAATGTTGGTGTCTCTGATGGTATCACTCAGAACTCAGACTGTTTTTTATGGCACCCATCACAAATCACTTGTAAGCCAGGATAAGCTGTTAGGGTGAAGCCGAGGAAGAAAGTATTTGGGAGCCACAGTTTCAATATGGACAAAATATTTTCTTAATATCACACCAGACCTTTCAGAGAGTGGTTAGTTGGAAACAGACATCATTCCCTCAAAGCCTTCTGGAACCTATCCAGTTCCACCAGTATGCTAAGTAGATTATTAAACAGATCCTTCACCCTAACTACATGAGAGTGTCAGAGCATTAGACTGGAGGTGGTCACTGCATAACAGTGTTATAATCTCCATATTCTCCAAAGCTATTCTAAACACTAGATCCAGAGTAGTGTCAGTAATGGGATCAGGATTTTACTCTTTATGTAGAGCCAGAAATCCTATGGTTGCTATTGTAGCTTTGGCCTCATGAGTCAGTCCAGAAGGAGCATTGTCATGCACCTTAAAGTCACTGACTGCTATCACTGCCACCACAGTGAGGAATATGAGAAACTGAGCTATAGGCTCTGTGGTGTGTAGAGGAAGAATTTATGCAGAAATGTATTAACTTCAATGTAATGTAATTCCAAATTTTATTCATCCACTAGACACTGTTTCTACAATCACAGGTGCAACAGCAGTTATTTTTTAATTCATTTGAAAGAAAGACTATGCAATCCCAAAACGGAAACAGATAGCTTTTGTTTTCAAAGAAAGTACTATATGAAATCTTGGTTGTCCATTGACACATAACCTAATGTATTCTCAGTTTAATCCTACATTTTTTATTATATTATAAACAGATGAAAAATACAATGGACTAAAACAGGACTACTCAACACGTGGTCTATGGGCCACGTGTGACCCATGGCCTGTTTATTTGCGGCCCGTGGTTTAGTTTGGGTTTATGCGGGGCTCAACACATGGCCAGTGGGAAGGAGCCAAAACAAAAAAGTAGTCAATATAATGGTCTCTTCTGTTGATATGCATTTTAGTAGTTAAATTCCTGGACTGTCATTGCTCATTAAAATAAGTTATATGAGTGGAAATTGGGAAAATATAGCATTTTATTAATATCAGCAGAACTGACTTAAATGGGGCCTGCGTGTTGTGTAGTCTTGCCTTAATGTTTGAATTCGTGCCCGTCAGTGTGAAAGAAGGTGTTTGCATATATTTACATATATATTTGCATATATATGCAGCCACAATTAAGTTGAGGACCTCGTCATGTGCTGTGAGTATCATTGTGGCCCCTGGAGCTTCCAAAGTTGAGTAGCCCTGGACTAAAGTCTTAAATGCCTCTGCAAGTAAGTGTAATATTATTATAAATATTTCTCAAGTTATGTTGTCAACTTGCAAAGGTAAAATAGTAAAGATAGTAGTAGCACAGGTGACTTGCTAAGAGTAACATTATCTATTGACTTAATGAATTATTTCTTTAGTAATTAAATCTATTATTATATAAAAAAATCATATTCAGAAACATTGTCTGCATTTAATACATCTGGTTTGAATAGAATCCTGAGATGCTAATAGTTCAGCTGTCTGTTAATGGTAATTGGTGAGAGTTGTGTACAAATACACCACACTGGTACAAAGCTACAGATGAGGTTCAAGCGAAAGCCAACATGTGCTCAATTAGTATAAAATACCTAGGGCTTTTTAATGAAGATATCACCATTTCTGACTAAAATGCATGTCATGGCAATTGTTCTTGATCATGTACAACAGGTGGTTTGTCTACTTCTCCACAAAATTATCCTAAAATAATGTAAGAGGGGGCATTTCTGAATAACCATATACTTCTAAATATATACTACTAGTTTGGCAATTATCAGATGCAGAATTGCCTTGGTAGAGTTTCATTAAGTATCTCAAAGCTGGCTGCTGCTGGTGGAGCAAGTAGAGCTAAAGGAGAAGGCTTATTGGCATGTGAATAATGTATTATATGTCTCTATATATCTATATCTATATCTATATCTATACATATAAATATAAATATATACAGAGAGAAAGATTTTTTTAAAGTGTATGCATCCGCAGAGTCCATCAGATCTCCATGGGATTCAAAAGTTGTTTACATTTGATTCTTTTTATGATTTGCCACTCATAGTCACATTTAGTAATTTTTCTATATAAGACTCATGCACTTGATAAAATTTGGGATTCTGTGTTATACGGCTATATTTTTAGAATGCCTACTGGTTCATAAAACTGAACTGTTAATGGCTTTACTAAGTCAAATTAAATTTTAATGGCCTTAGTTTAATTTTTCCTCTAGCCTGTTCACATCCTTTTAAATAGCATTAAATGTGATTCAATTGTCTTCTAATATATCAGCTGACCTGAAGAGCCTTTTCAGTTAGCATTTTCAAATGCAGCAAATCTGATACATTTTAAATAAATATATTTTTGATTGATTAAATGCTGATATTTACAACTCATTTAGTTCATTTATTGAGAAGCAATGTCAAAAGAACAACAGGATGCACAGAGACAGGACAGAAATTATCATGGTTTCTCTGCCACTTTATAAGTGAATAGATTTAAGAAGAAGAATTTCCATCTGTTCTATTTAAAAATCAAAAGAAACAGATACATTGTTAGGTAATATCAAAGAAAATGATTTGCTATGCAATTATATACATCAAACCCATTTTAAGATGCATTAAGTGGGGAAAAGTAGCAAGTTAACAATGCAGAGCTCTTATGAGTTTATTTTCACACCTTGAATTGGTCTGATCTCAAAACAGTGTAAGAATATCCCCTGTGGTCTTTAAATCCATTTATTCTATGTTAATGTAATTTGAAGAAATATAATCTTTTCATGGCCAATTTAAGTGCTTATAAAATTATATGCTTATTACTTATATGAAGTAATAGAATTCTGATTCTAGTTTTAGAATTGCTGCACAACTGGAGTACATGCAAAAGCATTTTTTGATGTGTTCATAATGAAGTTGTTTGATTATTTTAAATGTTGATGACCATTTCTAAAATAATTTCTCCACAAATCGTTGACCCCTTTTAAAATAAAACCTCCATTGTACCTGGGGATGAATGTGCGAAAATACTCTTAGCTGAATACACAGCATGATATTCAACCAAAGCCATCAGTATGTTTATCACATAGGTATACTGGAAAGATGCAACAAGAATAGTTTGCTACACAAAAGATGGGAATCATTTCCTATTGCTTTGGTCAACTAAGTATTTCAAAATTGGTATTGTCTTTATTAGTTAGTGTTGTTTTCATGATTGACTCAATTTTTCCACTCTAGGGGTACGTCTACACTAGCTCATTAGTTTGAGCTAGGTAGGGTAATTAGGGCAAGTGGAGTTGCAAATGAAGCCCGGGATTTAAATATCCCAGACTACATTTGCATATTCCCGGGCACCGCCATTTTTAAATCCCCCTTTGTCCGAATTCCGTGCCCGCGGCTACAGAGTAGGTAGTTCGAATTAAAGATCCTAATTCAAACTACCATTTGCAATTCTGCTTGCTCTAATTACCCTACCTAGACGTACCCTAGATTCTTTAGAGGAGTATCTGATTGTAGGTATGTTTACTTTACCTGTTTGACCTGCTTGTGAAACAGGTGCCTATGTACCATGATGATAAGCTCTCAAGAAATACCTACATAGAAAGACATGCCACCATTTTGAATGGCATCTTCCCAAATTTGAAACTTTCAGTTGTTTATGCTTTAACACTCTTTTAAAAAAATCTGTGACGGGATGTGGTCACAGAAGACCCCTTGGGCTTTTCCCCGGTGTGCTGATTATGCCACTTGAAGACACCTTCCTGCTTTCTGGGGCTCCTCACCACCCTGTCCTGCTGGGCTAGAATCTCTGGTCTTTCCAAGACAAGGCACAGAGTTGGTGTTACTGCCTTCCTGAGGTGCAATGTAGACTACAGCTCTTGGGAAGATGTAATTCTAGGACACAGCACCAAGGAAACCAACCATCAAAAGGGATCGAAATAATTCAGGCTTTTTGTGAGTAAAAGTTTTACACAAAGAAAGCTCATGAGGATGTTTGCCCTCTTTATCAATGAAAGAGAAATGCACATTGATTCCCCTCCCCCCCACACACCAGTTATTTACAATAAACAAAAGTGTTTTTATTAAGTATAGACAGTAGGATTTAAGTGGTAGCAAGTGAAAACAGACAGATCAAAGTTAGTTACTAAGTATAAAATGAAAAGAAAACACATAGTTAGGTCTAATTCACTAATGACTGTATTGCAAGAAGATCCTTACCCTAAAGAGCTGTTCTTACTTCAGGCAAGACTTCAAATCAAAGATCTTTTACTCTGACTTGGGTGTCTGGTATTCTTTGTTTCCAAGCCAGCCAAAGACAGAGACCTGATAACTTTCCCTTACTTAGTTTTCTCCCCAGGATGGGAATTTTTTCTTCTATATTTCCCCTTCCATGGAAAATTATTTGTGTCAAAAATGAAATATCAGTACCAGGTAGTATGGTCATATGTCTTACCAGTTCAATCACCTTTAAACAGCCTTGTTGAGTTGATCACCCAGTCATTAAGGTTTCCAGAGCACCATTAATGGCTCTCATTAGCACATTTAAAATGATACACAATCTCATACTACATATTTCTGCATTTACATAAAATGATACATGCACCAAAATAGGATATATAGATCTAGCAGGTTATGCTATTAAAATTGATAGATTACATTAGATATTTTGTCCAAAGCATATTTTGAGTTATGCATATATATCTATTTATAAACTAATTTTTTCATAAAGAATGGGGGAACACCGCAGTGTAGTTAGGATATTTTTAGCATTTAGAAAAATATATTTTTTCACTCTTCTGTTGCTCAAAATGTTACAGGGGATTTTGTTTATTTTAAAGCAAAGATAAGTTTTAGAAATGTTAACCCAAACGTGAATGATTAAGACAGATAAACCAGGGATTATAATGAAAACTCATTTAAAGAGAGATTGGCTCTTCCCCACTTGTGACCCAGTTAACTCACTTTCTTGGTGGTGAGAAGCAGTAAAGTTGCATGATTTGTGGGCCATGTGATTTAGTTGGGTCTCATAGGAATGTTTAAACTGTAGCTGGGAGCAAGGTTCTTGGCCTTATTAGGCTTCAGCTGGCATGTTACAAATGATAGTGTGTACATAGTGAGTCCAACAGAAACTTGGCTTGTCGAGTTCGGGCCTTGAACCCAAACCCAAACTGTCACCCACACCATGTCCACGCTGCTATTTTTAGCATGCTAGCTCCAGCCTGCTGATTTAAGATTGTCTGCTCATGCTGGGAGGCTTGCACCCAGCTTCAGTGTAGACATATCGTTAGGGAAAGACAAGAGGGCTTAGGACAGGAGTAGGGAATCTAAGGCCCGGGGGCCAGATGCAGCCCCTGGGTTGCCTGGATCTGGCCCCTGAGGCTTAGGGCCTTCCCCAGTATTAGGGAGCCAATGCTGGCACTCCAACCCCCCCTGCCACCTCCCTGCAGCCCCTGGCTCAAAAAAATGAGGTTTTCAGGCTCTTGCGCAAAAGGGGGTTTTTTTCTGACAAATGGCCCTGTCTACACGGGGCTTTTTATTGCAAAAACCTCTTCTGCAAAAAGGATTGGAAGAAGATATGCAAATGAGAGCATGAGATATGCGAATGAGAACCCCATTTGCATTTCCTCTTCAGCAAAAAACACACAGTGTAGATTTATCAGTGGCCACTGACTCAAAAAAGGTTTCCCACTCCTGGCTTAGGGAAAGGCAAAGGGTCTTTCTCTTCAGGGGGCAAAGTCCCATGCAAGTGAGTTGTTGGTAGGTAAAAGAGCAGTAAGACAAACCAGACCCTCAGGACATAGGGACTCAGTCCTGTTTTGAGACTGGGATTTAGTCAGTGAGGATTTTTTTTGTTTGTCTTTTAAGTGACTTGGTTGGAGAGCCATGTAACTGGAGTTGCCAAACCAGATTCTGGTGGTGCTGGCCTTTTTTCAGAGAAACTCTGGAAAGGGGAAAATGAGGCAGGGCACCCTTAATACTATCACTAATAGTATGTGAAACCTGGGACTTATTTAGTAAGTTAATGCATTCATTACTATAGTCTTATAATCTTATCTTTGTACAGTTGGATCTGAAAGATTCAGCAGTTCCACTATGCTAGATTAATTCAGGGCTATTTGTTTCAGACCAGTGAACTTGCACAGATACTAAACAGAACTATATATTATTAAGCTGTTTTCTTAAAGTATTCTGGGCATGAAACATCAAGTTTAGTGATGGCCCAGACCAAAGATAGTAAAGTGAAATTGTGGAACCTCTCCATTCTACAGCAGTGGAGAGTCCTCACTAGTGTTTAGCCTGTTCTAGAAAAGACTTTCTTGAAGAGTGAAATTCACCCTAGTGTTGAGGGAAAAGCAAAAGATCTGTGCACTGTGTACTTTCCACATCATGCCTATTGCATGGTGTGTAGGGCTTGTGCTGGCTGTCTGGACAAGGATGAATATCATTCAAACATTTTTTTTCTTTTGTTAGTGAAAGCTAGTTGCCTTAGGCACTAGCAGAACACACAGTATGTTGCGCCATCATTCTGCGGATTTTGCCACCACAGTGCATGCCAATAGCACTAAAATTGAACTATCTTGATGATTTTATGAATTGGAAGATCTATTTCCTACATAATGATGATTCACTGCTCTTGAAATGTTTTGGTAATGTGTGAGCATGTGACTACATGACAGGAATCACAACACTATAAAAACCTTCGTAATTAAAAGGAAATTGTATAAATAATCGGTGTCTGCTGTTAACATGAAAGGTTGTGTACACAATATAAAGTGTATTTTCAAAATCTATAGAAAGAATGTCAAATAATTCTTTGCACAGACACCTCCAACAAGATCAATGATAACCACATTTGAACTGTTTTGTAGCAGTTACAACATATGGTTTGCTGGTAATTGGAAGGGTATAAAGTGATGTGTGTTAGTCTACAATTTTGTGAATCCTTTCCTTTGCATGCTGCTGGCAGCTGGTGAACTGTTTTAAAATAAAAACATGGCATAATCAATTACCTTGGCATCCCTAAATGAATAGTGATAAAAGTCAAGCATATCATGAAAATGAAACAACTAAAAGATTGCTTATTTGTTTAGTTTTCATGATGTACTTGATTTTATCACATTTTATTTGTTGAAAGAAAGTTGAAAATCATCAAGATTTTGGTTAATTGTACCTAGAATTTTCCTGATCTTGGCCCTTTTTTCTGTGATTGTCATGAATAGCGAAAAGAGCAGCTATAGAAACCATTCTGTAGAAGGGGCATGATGAGGGCAATAATTAGAATTATTTATTGAAAGAACAAAGCATCAGAAATATTTTTCAGTTCCATTGCCTCTCTGCTTCCCAGTTCTATGACATAAAATTGTTCATAATGAGTTAAAAGAACAAATCAATCATCATAAATGATGTAATTAAGTTTTCATGTGCAACAAGAAAACCAGGGAATAAAATAGGGAGTGAACGAATAAGTGAGGCTGATTGAAAAACTTTCTATTAAAACTGATTCACTTCACTTCTGAAATACTTTCCCCATTTCTTGTTGAAACTGTTTATTCACATAAAATTGATTTTTTACTAAATGCACTCTTTTTGTTGTGTTGATTTTCTGTGGAAAACTTCATATTTTCATTGAAAAACTGAACTGAATTATTTAGATTCTGAAATGCCACTAAGATGCCTCAAGAGAATTGTAGATTCCTGAGGCTTCCATTCTATATTCTGGGTGGGGCTACCATACTCATTTCTAATTATGTACATCTTTCATACAGCTGCTATGAGACCTAACCTCACGAAAAGAGGAGACCATGGGACATGATAGGATATGCAGTTTAATGGGAGAATGCATCTATGCAGAAGAATGGGAGTCAGGGAAACTTGTCTGCCCCCCTCGCGGCCCCGGACCCCTTAAAGGGGCACGGGCTGGCTACGGTGCCCGTGCCAGGTGCAAGCCTGCCAGCACCCAGCTAGCAGACCCTGCACCTGGCACTGCTCGAGTCAGCCACCCAATGCCCCCCAGCCCTCCCCCTCTTCCCGGGACCAGGATGGCGGCTCCCGGGAGCTTGCCCGGGACCGCAAGAGGCGGGCACCTGCCTGGTCTAGTGCGGACATCGTGGACCTCGTCCATGACCTCCGCACTAGGCACAGGAAAGTGGCCGTCTAGGGCAGGAGTGCTGCCAGCCTGGCCACCCAGGAGCAGGTATGCATGAAAATCAAGGTGGTCCACTGAGACTCCCGACCCTGAGCCCTGAGCTTAGAATGGCCGTACTGGGTCAGACCAAAGGTCCATCTAGCCCAGTAGCCTGTCTGCCGACAGCGGCCAACCCTAGGGACCCTGGAGGGGATGGACCAAAGACAGTGACCAAGCCATTTGTCTCGTGCCATCCCTCTCCAGCCTTCCACAAACTTTGGGTAGGGACACCACTCCTACCCTCTGGCTAATAGCACTCCATGGACCCAACCTCCATCACTTTATCTCACTTCTCTTTAAACTCTGTTCTAGTTGTAGCCTTCACAGCCTCCTGCAGCAAGGAGTTCCACAGGTTGACTCTTTGCTTTGTGAAGAACAACTTTCTGTTACTAGTTTGAAGCCTGCTACCCATTCCTTTCCTTTGGTGTCCTCTAGTCCTTCTATTATGGGAACTAATGAAGAACTTTTCTTTATGCACCCTCTCCACCCCACTCATGCTTTTATAGACCTCTATCCTATCCCCCCTCAGTCTCCTCTTTTCTAAACTGAAAAGTCCCAGTCTCTTTAGCCTCTCTTCATATGAGACCTGTTTCAAACCTCTGATCATTTTAGTTGCCGTCCCCTCTCCCACCCTCTCTCTTCCCCTCTCCCACCTCTTTTTCCTAGTGTCCCCGAGTTTTGTTCAATAAAGAGAGATTCTATTTTTGACCACACATTTTCTTTATTTTGTACATCAGGAAGGGGGGCTAGGGAAGGGTAAGTGGAAGGAGGTGAGGGAGGAATAGGGTACGAGCCCCCGATGGGGAGGACTGGGCTGGCTCTGCGGGCTTCTGGGGGTGGAAGCTCTCCTGCAGTCCCCCAATTGGCCCCTCTCCCCAGATGGCAGCCTGCGGCAAGTGCAGCTGGTCTGATGGCCGAGTGCTGTGATGTGCCCAGTGTGGGCACTCAGGGCACTCTAAGCCAGGACTGCTTTGCAAGCGGGGCACCCCTGAGAACTGTCTGTCCGGGTTGGGGGTTGGGTCCCTTTAAGCACAGCCCTCGGCTAGCCTGAGGTAGCAGCTCCACACTCTTAAGTCCTCATCTGATGCCCTGCTGGCACTGCTTCCGGCCATCCTTAACCCCGGTTCAGGGTCCACTTAATGTGGACATGCTAGTTCGAATTAGCAAAACGCTAATTCGAACTAGTTTTTTAGTCTGGATCCGTTAGTTTGAATTAGCTTAGTTCGAATTAACTAATTCGAATAAATTAGTTCGAATTAGCGCTGTAGTGTAGACATACCCAGAGTGACCTGGACATATTAGAGGATTGTGCCAAAAGAAATCTGATGAGGTTCAACAAGGATAAGTGTAGAGTCCTGCAGTTGGGATGGAAGAATCCCAAGCATTGTTACAGGATGGGGACCAAATGGCTAACTAGCAGTTCTGCAGAAAAGGTCCTGGGGATTATAGTGGATGAGAAGCTAGATATGAGTCAACAGCATGCCCTTGTAGCCAAAAGGGCTAATGGCATATTAGGTTGCATTAGGAGGAGCATTGCCAGCAGATCCAGAGAAGTGATTATTCCCCTTTATTCGGCTCTGGTGAGGCCACATCTGGAATATTCTGTCCAGTTCTGGGCCCCCCATTATAGAAAGGATGTGGACACATTGGAGAGGGTCCAGCGGAGGGTGACCAAATTGATTAGGGGGCTGGAGCATATTACCTATGAGGAGAGAATAAGGGATTTGGGCTTGTTTAGTCTGCAGAAGAGAAGAGTGAGGGGGATTTGATAGCAGCCTTCAACTTCCTGAAGGGAGGTTCCAGAGAGGATGGAGAAAGGCTGTTCACAGTAGTGACGAATGGCAGAACAAGGCACAATGGTCTCAGGTTACATGGGAGAGGTCCAGGTTGGATATTAGGAAAAACTATATCAGTAGGATAGTAAAGCACTGGATTGGGGTACCTAAGGAGGTGGTAGAATCTCCATCCCCAGAGGTTTTTAAGTCCTGGCTTGACAAAGTCCTAGTTGGATTGATTTAGTTGGGATTGGTCCTGTGTTGGCCAGGGGGTTGGACTTGATGACCTCCTGAGGTCTCTTCCAGCTCTATGATTCTATGATTCTAAGCTATTTTGGAGGAAATAATCTAAAATATCTTATTTTGAAATAGAGCATCTATGCAGCAAATGCTCATCAAAATAGTGTGGAGCTATTTTAAAATAGAGAGTCCACTCTCATTGGACACTGAATTGCATTTAAGGCCACCCAGAAGCACTTCAGGCAGGGCATCAGGGCAGCAGTCACTTCCCATTGTTGCTGCCTGAGGCTATCTAAGGCTCATGTTTAAAGCCCTGTATAGCTGTGTCTCGGGCTCTTCTCCTTTGCCTACCTCATTTTCTCTGCCTGCTCTGGTTGCCCTTGCGGACATCTCAGCTATGGAGCCGGACCTGCCTCCAAGCAGTCGATAGCTCTTATATGACTTGCTGCCCTTTCTGCTGCAGTTTCTGCGGGCTGCCTTCTTGGCTCTGCAGGAATAGAACCTCCACCTCATTATGCAGCAATTCCTCACCTCTCTCTGGGTGCTGCTCATGCAGCTCCACCCCATCTGCAACATCCACCCCTGCACATCGTATACCACTACTCCTGGCAACTGGACACTAGCTCCGACTGGTGGGAACAGATTGTCCTGGAGCGGTGGGACGACTAGCAGTGGTCCAGAATTTCCGTATATGGATGGACACCTTCATGGAGCTGTGTGAGTGGCTTGCCCCTGCCCTTATGTGACAGGACACCCACCTGAGACCTTCCATGCCCCTGCCATCGCCCTCTGGAAGCTTGTGGGGCCCCAGGGTGGCCAGGCTTCCTTTCATGCTGTGCACATGCTGGGTCCTGCCGTGGCAGCGTCCCACAGGAAGAGGATTTGTATCCCTGCCTGCTAGAGGAGAGGGGGACAGGATTTTGGGGAGACGTGTATGTGAGCGGTAGATGCTCCTGCACCTTGCTGTTCACGGGAGCGGGTGTTGCGTCGAGAGGGCGGGTATGCCCAAGTGCCGTATGCAGTACTGCTGTGTGAGTATGTCTCCATGTCCACAGCCTCCTTCTAGTGTGGGTTTGTGGTGTAAGGGTGTCCCACCCCAGTGTCAGAAGTATGGCAGACCTCTCCAGACACCCTGTGAGCAAGGGTATGTCTACACTACAAAGTTAATTCGAAATAACAACACTTATTTTGAATTTACTTTAATAGCGTCTACACAGGCAAACCGCTATTTCGAAATAAATTTGAAATAGTGGAGCACTTATTTCGAATTTGGTAAACCTCATTTTACGAGGAGTAACACCAAATTCGAAATAGCTATTTTGAATTAAGTGCTGTGTAGACACTTAATTCGAAATAGGGGGCCTCCAGCGCTTCCCAGGGAGCTCTGGTGGCCACTCTGGGCACAACCAGGAAAGCTTACTCTCCTTTCCCCCAGCCCTGGAGACATTAAAGGGGTAGACCCTGGCCACAGTGCCTATGCCAGCTCCAAGCCTGCTAGCCCAGATCCAGCAGTGGCCACCGGGGCCCCTGACCCAGTGGCCCCAAAACATGAGCCAGCAATCCACTGGAAGCCAGCCCTCCACCACTCCCCAGGAGCAGTCTGCCAGCTTGCAGGAGCCTGACAAGGGCTGGAGAAGGTGGGCGCCTTCCTGGCCCAGGGTGGAGATCATGGACCTTACTCAGGTTTGGGGGGATGCCCCAAATGTCCATGATCTACGCACTAGACGGAGGAATGCAGCAGTCTATGGCAGGATGCCTGCCAGCCTGGCCACCAAAGGCCACATGCAAACCCAGGAGCAGGTTAGCATGAAAGTCATGTTGGTCCGGCGAGACCCCCAACCCTGAGCCCTGAGCTTCCCCTCCCACTTCTTCTCTTTTCTTCCCCCTTCCAGCTCCCTCCTCCCAGGTTTCCCCCTCCCCTCTCCCACCCTCTCTCTTCCCCTCTCCCACCTCCTTTTCCCAGTCTCCCCAGAGGTCCATCCCCTCCCCTAGTTTTGTTCAATAAACCCAGTTTCTATTTTTTAACATACATGGCTTTTATTTGACATCAGGAAGGGGGGGCTAAGGAGGAGGAAGTGGAAGGACGTGAGGGAGGAATGGGGCATGAGCCCATGGTGGGGAGGACCAGGGAAGCTCTGAGGGCTCCTCGGGGTGGACGCTCTCCCTCAGGGCCTCCTGGATCCTGACAGCCCCCCGATTGACCCTCCGGATAGCAGCCTGCAGCAAGTGCAGCCGGGCTGATGGCAACGACCCCCACGGGATGCACTGGCATGCTCAGAGGCAGCTCTGGCTCCATGTGGCCGAGTGCTGTGGTGTCCTGAGTGTGGGCACTCAGGGCACTCCAAGAAAGGACTGCTTTGCTGTCCCTCATCGAGGTAGACAAGCAAGCGGGGAACCCTGAGAACTGTCTGTCCAGGGTGGGGGTAGGGTCCCTTTAAGCATGGAGCTCAGTTAGCCTCAGGCAGC
Organism: Pelodiscus sinensis; assembly: GCF_049634645.1. Taxonomy (NCBI): domain Eukaryota; kingdom Metazoa; phylum Chordata; order Testudines; family Trionychidae; genus Pelodiscus; species Pelodiscus sinensis. Next base: position 43,897,925 of record NC_134718.1, read on the forward strand.
AGCCCCCACACACTAAGTCCTAGCCTGATGCCCTGCCGGCACTGGTTCCGACCAGCCTTAACTTCTGTTCAGGGTCCACTCATTTTGAAATAGTTTTTGTGTATAGATGCGTTATTTCAAATTAGCTTAATTCGAATTAATTATTTTGAATTAAGTTAATTTGAAATAGTGCTGTAGTGTAAACATACCCCAAGAGCACAAGGATCCTCTGTTGATGCCCCTGGGGCTGCGTGCCCTGGACTGGCGCTCCACATGCACTCACGTGCATAGGCTGATGCACGAGTTGAGCAAAGACCACAAAGCATCCTCTCGCCACCCACTACCTCCAACCGTGTGTGTCTAGGGAAAGTATTGGCACTCACTTACCTGATGGGCCTTCCCTGGTGCTACCCTCGTCTGGCTCCTCCTTGTCCTCATTGGCTGTGCCTCCTGGGAGGGCAACGATGGGCATCTCCAGCCCTGAGCCCACAATGAGGCAGGGGAAAGGGACTGACCCACCCCTAGAAAGTGGTAGAGCTGTGTGTAGTATGGGCAGTCCTGCGGTGCCATCCCAGAGTGACAGCTGTGCTCCTTGGCCTTGACATACATCTGCCTTAGTTCCTTTTCCTTCATGTGCACCTGCTCCAGGGTGTACAAGTGGCCCTTGGTGGCCAGGCTGTTTGCTGTCTGGCCATACACATCCACATTTCTGTGTCTGGTGAGATCCTGGACGCCTGCCTTCTCTCCCCAGAGCTCAATGAAGTCCAGGAGCTCCACACCTGCCAATGAAAGCACATGCCTCTTTCATCCCCGGGCAAGGTCCTAGGAGCTGGCTGCTGGAGGCCACTTATTTTGAAATAACTCCAGCTGCCTGTATACACACGCCCTATTCCAAAATAGCTACTTCAGAATAGCTGTTGTTCCTCATTCAGGTATGTCTACACTTGCACCTCTTTCGAGAGAGGGATGCAAATGAAGACATTTAAAATTGCAAATGAAGCTGGGATTTAAATATCCTGTGCTTCATTTGCATATTTGCATTATGACGCTATTTCAAAATAGAAGTATTTTGAAATAGCGCCATAATGTGAATATGCAAATGAAGTGTGGGATATTTAAATCCCGGCTTTATTTGCAATTTTGAATGTCTTCATTTGCATCCCTCTCTCAAAAGAGGGTACAAATGTAGACATACCCTCAGTAAGGGTACGTCTACACTACAGCGCTAGTTCGAACTAACTTAGTTCGAATTAGTTAATTCGAACTAAGCTAGTTCGAACTAACGCATCTAGAACTAAAAACTAGTTCGAACTAGCGTTTTGCTAGTTCGAACTAGTAAGTCCACATTGAGTGGACTCTGAACAGGGCTTAATGATGGCCGGAAGCAGTGCCGGCAGGGCATAAAAGGAGGACTTAGAGCATGGAGATACTGTCTCAGGCTAGCCGAGGGCTGCGCTTAAAGGGTCCCGACCCCCACCCCGGACACACAGTTCTAAGGGGTGCCCCGCTTGCAAAGAAGTTCTGGCTTGGAGTGCCCTGAGTGCCCACACTGGGCACATCACACCACTCGGCCATCAGCCCGGCTGCACTTGCCGCAGGCTGCCATCTGGGGAGAGGGAGTAATTGGGGGGCTGCAGGAGAGCTTCCACCCCCAGAAGCCCGCAGAGCCAGCCCAGTCCTCCCCATCGGGGGCTCGTACCCCATTCCTCCCTCACCTCCTTCCACTTGCCCTTCCCTAGCCCCCCTTCTTATTGATGTACAAAATAAAGATAACGTTTCTTCCAACATTGACTCTGTCTTTATTGAAAAAAACTGGGGGAGACTGGGAAAAGGAGGTGGGAGAGGGGAAGAGAAAGGCTGGGAGAGGGGAGGGCAACTAACATGATCAGGGGTTGGGAACAGGTCCCAGATGAAGAGAGGCTACAGAGACTGGGACTGTTCAGCTTAGAAAAGAGGAGACGGAGGGGGGACAGGATAGAGGTCTCTAAAAGCAGGGGTTGGGTGGAGAGGGTGCATTCAGAAAAGTTCTTCCTGAGTTCCCATAAAGAAGGACTAGAGGACACCAAAGGAAAGGAATGGGTATCAGGCTTGAAACTAGTAAGAGAAAGTTGTTGTTGTTGTTGACAAAGCAAATAGTTAACCTGTGGAACTCCTTGCTGCAGGAGGCTGTGAAGGCTACAACTAGAACAGAGTTTAAAGGGAAGTGAGATCAAGTCATGGAGGTTGGGTCCATGGAGTCCTATTAGCCAGAGGGTAGGAGTGGTGTCCCTGCCCAAAGTTTGTGGAAGGCTGGAGAGGGATGGCACGAGACAAATGGCTTGGTCATTGTCTTCGGTCCATCCCCTCCAGGGTCCCTAGGGTTGGCCGCTGTGGGCAGACAGGCTACTGGGCTAGATGGACCTTTGGTCTGACCCAGGACGGCCATTGTAAGCTCAGGGCTCAGTGTCGGGGGTCTCAGTGGACCCCCTTGATTTTCATGCACACCTGGTCCTGGGTGGCCAGGCTGGCAGCTCTCCTGCCCTAGACGGCCACTTTCCTGTGCCTAGTACGGAGATCGTGGACGAGGTCCACGATGTCCGCACTAGCCCAGGAAGGTGCCCGCCTCTTGCGGTCCAGGGCAAGCTCCCGGGAGCCGCCAGCCTGGTCCCGGCAAGAGGGGGTGGGCTGGGGGGCATCGGGTGGGTGGCTCTGTGCCGTGCCAGGTGCAGGGTCTGCTAGCTGGGTGCTGGCAGGCTTGCACCTGGCACGGGCACCGTAGCCAGCCCGTGCCCCTTTAAGGGGTCCGGGGCCGGGAGGGGGGCATAGAGTTTCCCTGGTGTTGGTCAGAGTGGCCACCAGGGAAACCTGGGGAGGGCTAGCCTCCCACTAGTTCGAACTAAAGGGCTACACAGCCCTTAGTTCGAACTAGCTAGTTCGAACTAGGCGTTAGTCCTCGTAAAATGAGGTTTACCTAGTTCGAACTAAGCGCTCCGCTAGTTCGATTCAAATTCGAACTAGCGGAGCGCTAGTGTAGCGCATAGGAAAGTTAGTTCGAACTAACGTCCGTTAGTTCGAACTAACTTTCTTGTGTAGACATACCCATAGGGTCATAGAATCCAGAATAAGACACCTGTTATTTCGATATTATTTCAAAAAACCAGGCTTGGTGTGTAGACACTCGTATAGTTATTTTGGGATAATGTCTGTTATTCTGGAATAACGGTGCTGTGAGATGTGCCCTTACTGAATCTCATCAGAATATATGTTAGAAAAACACAAGGAGCTTGGGGATTTAGAGTTGTAAAGTAAGAGTGGAGGGTAGGTTTTTTAAAGACATAGAGGAGATAAATTAATATGTGCCCAAGGGTTATATGTACCATCATAAAATAAATAGATGAAAAGTAAAATATATCCACTATGGAATGGAAAAATGTAAATGAAAACTTTAAACATGTTCTAAAACATTAGGAAACCAGAAGAATTGTAAAGATATAACAGAAAATAAGGCAAAAATATAAAACATAATACAAGAAAATAAAGGGAAGATAGAAGATTTCAAGTACAGTGAAGAGATACAAGAATGTAAGGAACAAGAAATCAGATAAAGGAGACTGTGTGGCCTTGAAAAGATGGGAAAGATTATTTACTATATAGAGAAAATCCAAGGCAGCATGAAAGCCATAAAATAGCCTCCTTAGGGTTTACCTCCTGAAGATCTGAATCATAAATTAACACAGTAACTCAAAGTAGGAATAGAATAAAAGAAAACTGTTTAGAACAATTTAAATTCTTTCCTGTGTTTTGAAAAAGACTATATATAATACCAAAGGCTTACTAAGGGTGTTGGTGTTGAAGTGAAAGCTACAAAGTACACGTCTCTTGTGGGAACACTTTTTAACTGTGTTCTGTCTTTGAAAAATAGCCATTGGCTTTATCTCACAGAGTTTTCTTTTCCTTCTTTCCAGGAGGAGATGATGTGGCTTTGGTTTGGACACTGTGAAAAAGTCAGGAGTTCCACCTCCTTGACTTACAGATGTCTGTTTTGCCCACTTCGGCTATCTCTACACTTCTAGGTTATTTCAAAATAAGTTAGTTTGAAATAACTCCCAAAATAACTATTTTGAAATAAGCTTATTCTTCACAAACGGGAGTTATTTCAAACTAACAAACTCATTCTTTTGAAATAACAGGCTTGGTAGTGTGGTTGCTCGCCTTGTTATTTGTAAACAAGGGGAGTTACTTCGAAATAACTCTGTAGTGTAGACATGTCCTTTGGTACCTAGCCCCATTAGCTGTTCCCTGCCCCCTGGGCAGCATGGTTCCTTTGTTACTCTCCCTGTAAGCCTTAGGGGATAGATGTATGTATGTGTGTGTGTATGTCTAGCAATGAGATAAAAGCATTAGAAATGAATACAGTCTTGGATAGCATTAACTTCTACTGATTCCCTCTGCGAATTATGGAAGGTCAGAGTTTGTAAGAGCCAAGTACTTCCTCTGCCCATATTTTCCTCTTTCCCTCCCTCCAATTCTGCAGATCATGGAGCATCAATTAAATGGATTTGGTAAGGTTGGCACACAGACTCACACAGTTTTACAGGTAGTATTTGCACTCTAGTTCGTGATTGGTTTGTAGGAGGGGAAACTTGAATGGAAGAGAAGTATCACAAGATGTCTCTGGAGAAATACATAGTATTTCATTGCATGCTCAACTCTTAGTTTAACATGTGTAGAGGTTTTTTTTTTAATTATTTGGTTTTAGAAACAAGGACACACATTTGAGGGTTGGAGTTGTGGAAAAGAGAGAAGAAAAATCCTTCTTTAAAATATGGAAAATTCAAAGTAGGATTGAAATGGGAACATGACCAATTAGCCATCTGGGATACCATAGAGAAAATGGTATTCCTCTCTCTATGCATTTACAAGATGTGCTGCTCCCTACAAAGGAGAATAGTAACTACAGAATCTTTCTAGCAGATGTGGTAATTTCTGGCTCCAACTCAGAGGCTTCAAGGAAGAATTAGTGGCAACCAAACACTGGCCTGCCATATTCCAAAGGAGAACATATTCTTCCCTTATGCCTTTACTAGAGTGTATGTTTGGTATACATGATATATGAGCAAATATACGTATACAGATGCATCAGCAGACACAAGACCCTGCAGAGGTTCCTCTTTAACTCTGCTCTTGTGGCCTGCAGTTTTGTAACATGGAGCAGTTGCCACAGAACGTATCACCTTGTGTAAAGCAATGGAGTTGGGATCCTGCCAGCACTAGTGGCTTAAGCTCCTAGAAATAAAGCCAACATTAATGTAGTACTCACTGCAGTGCTTAGTAACTAGGACTGATTAAGATACTTAATTGATTTATTAAGAGAGAGCAAAGGCAATAATTTTTAGCTCTCACTGTGACATGTCTAAAAGAACTTGCTGGTACCTTAAAAATGTTTTAAAATATAGTTTACTGTTTCATATTATTTATATAGCTAGTGTAGTTTTGGTTTAGAGTTAAGCGAATTAGATAAAATTCTACTATATTTTCTGCCTTTCCCTTGCCATATTTATTATTAGAAAATAGGTCTGAAAAAGGATCTTTGTGGCTATTTCTGTTTATTATCTGATAATTAGTTGCTGTAAAGATAGTTTGACATCACAAGCTGAGAATTATGATTGTGTGAGAGAAATAATCATGAGGAGAAAAACTTGTAAGCACCAATGATCTTGTGATCATGTTTAGCCCAGAATAACACACAGTTTGGTTCAGGCTATGTGGTGTACAGCTTCATAAGTCAGAATGACTGTAATGTATTTAAGCCTGACATCAGAAGAGTGATGAAGAAATCTTTATGTGTGAAGGACAGGAACTGAGTGCTAACTAACTTTAACGAGTTGGTAGCAACATGGAAAAAATATTCCTGAAGGTTGTTAAATAGTCTGAAAGAGTTGCAAGTGCAAGCACTGCTGTAGTTATGGGGATGCCTTAAAAAGGATCACTCTCTCTAGAGAAAGTAAAAGAAGCACTGAAGAAGATATAGAAAAGTAAAGCAGCTCGTGGAGAAGAGGAAACTTCTAATATAATCAGGGCGATTGGAGATAGTAATTGTGGAGGGAGAATCTGACAAAAGGTAGATAATATTTAGCTAGATTTTTTTATAGGCTGTTACTCACAAATGACACTTCTGCATGTAGTAGGGTGGACTGGCTGAATGTGAAACTGCTTTCCAGGATCTGAAAGCTGCCCTTTGTAGTGAGTCCATTCTGTTCAGCCCAGACTTCTCCCGACCATTCATCGTCTAGACAGATACATCTGACTGTGGGCTAGGAGCAGTGCTATCCCAGGAGGTGGAGGGAGAAGAGCACCCAGTGCTGTATGTCAGCCTTGGTGAGCTTAAACACAAAAAGGTAGATTACAAGAAGTGGAAAATTGGACAGATGACTAGGGAGGAGTATAAATATATTGCTCGAGAATGCAGTGGAGTTATCAGGAAGGTGAAAGTGCAGTTGGAATTGTAGCTGGCAAGGGATGTGAAGGATAACAACAAAGGTTTCTACAGACATGTTATCAATAAGAGGGTGATCAGAGAGTGTGTGGGGCCCCTACTGGATGAGGGAGGTAACCTAGTGACAGATGATGTGGGAAAAGCTGAAGTACTCAATACTTTCTTTGCCTGTGTCTTCACGGACAAGGTCAGCTCCCAGACAAATGCACTAGGCAACACAGAATGGGAAGAAGGTGGACAGTCCTTGGTGGGGAAAGAAGAAATTAAGAACTATTTAGAAAGGCTAAACGTACACAAATCCCTGGGCCCAGATTTAATGTATCCAAGGGCACTGACGGAGTTGGCAAATGTCATTGTGGAGCCTTTGGCTATCATCTTTGAAAACTCGTGGAGATCGGGAGAGATCCCAGATGATTGGAAAAAGGCAAATGTAGTACCCATCTTTAAAAAAGGAAAGAAGGACGATCCAGGGAACTACAGACCAATCAGCTTTACCTCAGTCCCTGGAAAAAACATGGAAGGGATCCTCAAGGAATCCATTTTGAAGCACTTGGAAGAGGGGAAAGTGATCAGGAATAGTCAACATGGATTCATGAAGGGCAAGTCGTGTCCTGACCAATCTGATTAGCTTCTATGATGACATAACTGGCTCTGTGCATATGGGGAAGTCAGTGGATGTGGAGAGGTCTAGGTTGGATATTAGGAAAAACTAGGAGGGTGGTGAAGCACTGGAATGGGTTACCTAGGGAGGTGGTGGAATCTCCATCCCTAGTGGTTTTTAAGTGTCAGCTTGAGAAAGCCCTGGCTGGGTTGATTTAGTTGGGATTGGTCCTGTATTGAGCAGGGGGCTGGACTTGATGACCTCCTGAGGTCTTTTCCAGCTCTATGATTCTATGATATCATCGAGAGCCTTTTATAATCTTGGAGACAATCCCCTCCTCCCAGCATGTCTCAGTCGGGAACTGATCCCAGGGAGGGCACTTCTGGCAAGTTCACATTTTTTATCTTGCTAAAAGTGGGTTAAGGCATTTGGGTGTGATTTGTGGCAACCACTGTGCCTACAGAGAAGGGGGTCCCCAGAACAGTTTGTTAACATGTCTGGAGATGGAGCAGGACTCCTCCCTGCACATCTTCATAAAGCTCTTTTAGAGGAACTTTTAAATCCTTCTCACAAGTTGTCTAGGGAGGCCTGCCTTATTCCATCCTCCATGATAGGACACCTTTCCACATCAAGCCATTAGTAAGTGGTCTGGCGTCATTGCAGCACAAAGCATTGCAGCATAAAGTCCACGTTTCTGGCTACATTCAGTCAGCGTCTGCCCCTTATCATTCTGTGTGATTTGGAGAAGACTGATGCTGTGCATGGCAATCTGGATGAAGCAGGGGTAACATTTAGTTGATGCCCCTGCAGTAAACCAGAGTTTGCTGATCCCTAATGAAGCATGGTTTGAGCCCTTCCCCTGCCCTGCCTCCATGCCCAGACCCCTACCTCCCACTATCCCCTCTTCCTCCCACTCTCAGGCTCCTGCATGAAGGGAAAGTTGCATTCTTCTAGCAAATAGGGGATGCTGAACACACGGGTGCTGTGTGAGCCCCTGCCCTGCTGCCACACCCAGACCCCCTCCCACATCCTGCCCACTCCTGCAGGAAGAGAAAGTTTCATTCTCCAAGCAAATGGGTTGCCAAACACACGGGCACCACATGAGCCCCTGCCCTGCTCTGCTGCCATACCTGGGCCCCCTTCCCATGCTATACCAGACTGTCCCTTATCATGCCTGCCACCAAACTGAGTCCAGATGCTCTCCTGAGAACTCTAAGGTGTACCTGTTACATAGTGGCCACTTAAAAGCATAACTATGGGGGCTCGTCTACACTGGCCCCTTTTCCGAAAGGGGCATGGTAATTTCAGAGATTGTAATAGGGAAATCCGCGGGGGATTTAAATATCCCCCGCGGCATTTAAATAAAAATGTCCGCCGCTTTTTTCCGGCTTTTAGAAAAGCCGGAAAAGAGCGTCTACACTGGCCCCGATCCTCTGGAAAAAGCGCCCTTTTCCGGAGGATCTTATTCCTACTTTGATTTCCCTATTACGATCTCTGAAATTACCATGCCCCTTTCGGAAAAGGGGCCAGTGTAGACGTAGCCTGGCTGTGTACAGAACACATTCCTTTTGTCTTTGGACAGACTTCCCTTTATGCTGAGAGATTAGGTTTTATGCTCCAGAATGTATCCCCTGTGAAGTCAGCCCTTTACTTTTTGCTACAGTGGGTACAACAGTGAGTCTGCTGCCCACTATCCCAGCTCCAGCTCCAGCTCCAGCTCCTACAGCTGTTGGGCTATCACTCATCTGAAGGCAAAAAGCATGCTAGGGATGACATGTTCCATTAACAAATATAATCCACCCACTTGGACAGGGCGAGTTTAAGTGAGTGGAGGAAAACACTGCTGCAGGAGATGCAAATGGCACATGAGGATAGGACAGTATGCACAGAATGTGAATTGAAGACACAGGAAATTGTCTTGATGGTCATGGCAGATCTCATGACAGATATGGTGGACTCACAAGGCAGCCAGATTCACAAGCACCCTCTCCTGTCCATACGGACCCACATTCCCTCCTCACCAAGCTCCATAGTCTCAGCTCCCAGGGGCTTTAGAATGTGGAGAGGAGAAGGAGACATCAAGGGAAGTCTCACACTACACCCCCATGGATATGTCCCAGAACAAAAGGCTATCATTGTCACACTTGTCTGATTGCTAAACAGGGGGACTGTACTATGACTTTTTGCCTTTTCCTCTCCCCTCCTAAAGCTCGCACTCTGAACTACTTTTCTGTCCCTGCCTTCTTGTGTTCCCCAAATAAAAATACATTATGTCTCAACAACATTATCTTTACTGCTTGTGTTGCATGGAGTTGGGGGGTTTATAGGCAAGCACACTTAGTGGAGGGACACCTCGTTAAGAGCAACATCCATGACTATCTTGCTGTCTACAGATTTGCAGTGCCACTTAGTGTGCTCTCCTGATTGCCTTGGTGTCTGCTCATAATTAGTGACTAGGCACCATGCCTCAGCAAGCCATCCTGGCATAAATTCCCCCTTTCTTTCACAAATATTATGGAACACACAATAGGTTGCCACAACAATGGGGATGTTGCTTTCTCTGAGCAATAAACTTCAGAACTGTTTTAAAGCACATTCTACCACCATTCTGCACTTGTTCAGCCTATAGTTGAACTTCTCCTTGCTGTGGTCGAGTTTGCTTATGTATAGCTTCATGACTCATGGGAGCAAGGGGTAGGCTGGGTCTCCAAGGATCACTATTAGCATTTCAATGCTTTCAATGGTAATTTTCTGGTCTGGGAAAAAAGATCCATCTCACAGCATTTTGAAAAGGCAAGAGTTCCTAAAGATGCATATATCATGTGCCTTTCCCAACCATCCCACGCTGATGTCAATAAAATGTCCCTTGTAATCCACCAGCACCTACGATGCCATCGAGAAGTATATCTTGTGGTTTGTATGCTCTTTCGCAAGGTGGTTGGGTGCCAAGATAGGGATGTGCGTTCCATTTATTGTCTCACCACAGTTAGGAAACTCTATCATGGCAAAACCCTCCACTGTATGTTTCTGAGTCACTACCCTCCATAGCAGAAGGGTATTGATTGCCTTGGCTACTTTGATCACAACAGCCCTCACTGTAGATTTCCCCACTCCTAATTGATTCCCAGCTGACTGGTAGCTGTCTGGCATTGCAAGCTTCCACAGGGATATTTCCACTTGCTTCTCCACTATCAGAGTGGGTCTCATTCTTGTATTCTAGGGCTGTGTCTAGACTGCACCCCTTTTGCGGAAAAGGGATGCAGATTAGACACAGCGCAATTGCAAATGAAGCGGGGATTTAAATCTCCCCCGCTTCATTTGCATGAACATGGCTGCTGCTTTTTTCCGGCTCGGGGCTTTGCCGGCAAAAAGCGCCAGTCTAGATGGGGATCTTTCAGAAAATAAAGCCTTTTCCGAAAGAGCCCTTCTTCCTGATTTTAAGAGGAATAAGGGATCTTTCAGAAAAGGTTTTATTTTCTGAAAGATTCCCGTCTAGACTGGCACTTTTTGCCGGCAAAGCCCCGAGCTGGAAAAAAGCGGCAGCCATGTTCATGCAAATGAAGCGGGGGATATTTAAATCCCTGCTTCATTTGCAATTGCTCTGTGTCTAATCTGCATCCCTTTTCCGCAAAAGGGGTGCAGTCTAGACACAGCCTAGCACTTTAGGGTGGGGGGAAAAACAATTCACAAACTTCCATGAAAGTGGCCTTACACATATGAAAGTTTTGTAGCCACTGCTGATCATCCCATAGCCACATAACTATGCAGTCCCACCAGTCTGTGCTTGTCTGATGGCACCATAACCAGTATTCCACTGTGTTTAGAAGATCAAATGCCGGTGGCATTGGCCATTCATTCAACTCAAGTGCTTTGTAGAAAAGTATGTTCATTACCTCTCAAGAATTGTTCTCATTCCCTGTAGACCCTGGATATGCTCTGGACATACTTCAGCATTAGGCACACCAAGGTTAAAATCATCATTATAATGCTTTGATCCTCAATGGGATCCATGTTGGGTTCCATGCTTTTACTGCTATGGGATCTATGCAGCTAGCCAAGGGAAAAAAGGGCGCAAAAAAGACTGTTTGCTATTGCTGTCAAGTGGGGGGGGGGGGGAGGGGGAGGGAGGAAATGAGTGTATTATGGGATGCTGACAACATGTATCCAGAACCACCCACTGCAGAATGTTGGTCCCAGCATGCATTGGGAACATAACCCAGAATGAAATGGGGAACAGGCACTGTTAGGTAGCTACTCACAGTGCATCACTCTCAAAGTTGATGGTAGCTACCCTCCTGAGGTGCCCTACTTTGATCTACAATGAATTCTTGTTCACAGTGGGGACACACACTTTAGACTTTACATAATCTAAAATCAACCTTAATAAATTCAATCTTATCTTGTAGTGTAGAAATGGCTTAAGTATCCTTAATTAATGTTGACAGGAAAATCAAAGAGGGAACCATTGATTAGTAGCTTACTGATACATTCTGGCTTAAAGTCAATGAAACTCCTGTCATTGATTTCAGTAGGAACGTGACCATATATATTCCCATCAATGTATGAAAGAATTTTCATGTGCAATTTTTGATGCTACAATTATACATATCTCCAGATGTAGGCCAGGGATGCCAACAGTAAGGTTAAAACAAAATAAATGCTGTTATACAAATTTTCTAGATTCTATAGACCAAATGAGGTTCAGAAAAGGGCAACAAAAATGATTAGGAGTTTGGAATGGGTCCCATATAAAGAGAGGTTAAAAAGACTTGGACTTCTCATCATAGAAAAGAGGAGATTAAGGGGGGATATGATAGAGGTCTATAAAATCATGACTGGTGTGGAAAAAGTGAATAAGGAAAAGTTATTTACTTGTTCCCACAATATAAGAACTAGGGGTCACCAAGGCTGTGTCTAGACTATATCCCTCTGTGGGCAGAGGGATGTAAATGAGGTACTTCGAAAGTGCAAATGAAGCAGAGATTTAAATATCTCATGTTTCATTTGCATAATTGCTTCATGGCGCTCTTTCGAAAAAGCACCATTTTGAAAGTAAAACTGCGGTCTAGACACGGTTCTTCCGAAAACAGCAGGCTTTTTTGAAAGATTCTGTACTCCTTAAAAAATGAAGTTTACAGGATCTTTCGAAAAAGCCTGCCATTTTCGAAAGAACTGCGTCTTTTGAAAGTCATTTTACTTTAGAAATGGCGCTTTTTCAAAGGAGCGCCATGACGCATTTATGCAAATGAAGCATGGGATATTCAAATCCCTGCTTCATTTGCACTTTCAAAGTGCCTCATTTACATCCCTCTGCTGACAGAGGATGTAGTCTAGACACAGCCCAAATGAAATTAATAAGCAGCAGGTTTAAAACAAACAAAAGGAAGTTTTTCTTCATTCAGTGCACAGTAAACCTCTGGAATTCCTTGCCAGAGGATGTGGTGAATTCTAGGACTTTAACAGGATTCAAAAAAGAGCTAGATAGATTCATGGAGGTAAGGTCCATCAATAGCTATTAGCCAGGATGGGTGGGAATTGTGTCCCTAACCTCTGTTTCTCTGGAGATGAGTGATGGTGGGGGGAGGGGAATCACTTGAGGATTACTGTTGTGTTCCCTCCCGCAGGGGCATCTGGTATTGGTCACTGTTGGCAGGGGCAGACAGGATACTGGGCTGGAATGACCATTGGTCTGACCCAGTATGGTCATTCTTATGTTCTTAATGAGATCTCAAAAACAATTCAGCTTCATTGTCTTCAGATTTGCTTCTGTGACACTTTTCCATACCCATTATTTTCACCCAATATACATAGGGACAGCTGATTAGAGATTATTTGCACCTGTCCTGTAAACACTTACGTGTATGCTCGGTTTCAAATATGTAAGTATTGCTATTGACTTTAATGGCATTGCACACATGCTTACAGATAAACAAGCTCATAAGCAGGGCTCACCGAACCGCGGCGAGCCCCTCTCGCCAGCCACGCTGTCCAGTGATCTGCGCATGCACAGATCGTTCTGCGCATGCACAGATCGCCCGAACCTGGCTCTTCCGGGTTACAATCTACTCGCTCATGGTGAGTAGATTGTATTATTTGTCGAGCCCTGCTCATAAGTATCTGCAAAAATGGAATCTTGACAACTTTTATTGCATTAATGCACAAGAAGGAATGGACTAAAGCTCACTGTTTTAGAGCTGCATTGTGTCTGTAATGATATCAAGAGCAATGGAAAAATCTATAAATTAAGCAAATATGGCTCTGATGCACACGGAAGAAACTTGAGAAATAAATTATAATTTTTACACAGTCACCTTTTGGAGTAGAACTACAATTTAGATCTCTGGTTCCTTCACCTTCCTCCTACCCACCTTGCCCCCCCCCCCAAATATTAGAGACCACATAAAGATAGATGGATAATTGGCAATATCACATCTAAAAGTTTTGCTAGGAATACAACAGTAGAAGATCTCATTTCAAGTTCATGAGAAGTTCTGGCCATCTGAAGTTGGGTTTTGATAGTCCCCCGAATAGTCACTGAATTCAAGCTTCTATCAATGTACAATACTATTAATCAAAAGAATAATCTCCTTGAAGTCACTTAAGACAGAAAGGTCGTTTTTTATCGCTAAATAAAAAAGGAAGGCTAAATCTTTTCTTAAACTTAAACTCAGAAACAAACTAGGAAAAACAAGACAAATTAGCTTTCCAAGACATATTTTTTTCATGTCTTCCGGACTTCACCACATGTGTGACCAGCAGTCTGCTCCTCTCAGCTATTGCTACACTATCTCACGTGGAAGAGACTGGATACCATTTTACATCAAAAGACTGTCCAACAGTTTTTTCTTCTTCATCATCATTTGTTTGAATCTAAGAAATCCAGGTCTCATTTCAAGGAGTGCTACTGGCAAAGCTTTCACTTTTACACAACTTTGGGCTTGTCTATGGTGGACTGATGCTGCATCAATTGTACTCTAAGCTCTCTCCCCTCAGCTTTGGTACTTCTCCAGGATGAGAAGAGTAGCCGGAGTCAATGGGAGAGCATCCCCATGTGACCTTACTGCATGGAAGACACTGCAGTAAGTACGTCAACTTCAGCTACGCTATTTGCCTAACTAAGTTGTGTAAGTTAGATTGATGGGTGATGTTAGTGTACACTAGGCCTTCAAGTAGAGCTGAGCAAGAAGCTAGTAGCAACCTTTCTTTTCATGGTGATTTAATTCTGCAGATTGTCCCATCAATGCCCAAGGAAGTGAACCTCTAGCCCGAACATTTCATATCTTTCTGACTCCTTTGAAAATGTGCATGGGTCCTTTCCTACTAGTATTGATGTTGTCTTTTAAATTGCTCAAAGTGAATGTTTTGATTTTAGAAATGCTGAAATGATAAACATCGGAAAAGAACATTTTGTTAGAAGTTTCAATGCTAAATATAACAAAGAAATAATACATTTAAAACACTCAACAGAGTTATCTAGAGAGAATTAAATTGGGTACAGATTAAAAGCACATTTATTTCAGCTGTGCTATCAGAAAGTGTTAGCCCAAAAAATATGGTGCCATTAAGCCATTTGTTAATTTTATTACAGTTTCAGTAAAGAAAAATATTGTCTTCTCCTTTCCTTCAAAATAAAATATAATCTCTCAAACATATTAGTTTATATATATTAATGAGATTCTGAGCAAGTAGAATAGGAACATAATTTGAAACCAAACAACTCTCTTTTGGATAATAAAAATCTAAACTAGTAAATGGAAACTGCATGAGCCACAAAATCTTTTTTCCTGTTAAAAAATATAAGTGCAAGAAATAGCTTCATAATGACATTTTTTGAAATATAAAGCTTTCATAATTAATAACCTAGACTCTTGTCTACTTATTTCAGTAAATAATTTGAATGCAGCTGACCTTTCTCTTTTTCCCCTGCTACATTATTAATGAAGCTGAAGAGATCACTGGGTTATTGTTCTAGCAAATATATCTAGCTTAGCTGCAGCTTGGGTTTTCCACTAATGCTTTTTAAAATATGGCAGCTGGGTAGTTTATGTGCCAGCAGGGATGGAAGAAATAAACAGAAAAGTTTTTGACTCTACAAACTTGGAATGTCAAGGCATTTCACAAGTTCAGCTTAAATCTCTGACATTTTGGACAAAAATATCTTTTGGAATTAAGTGTTGAATATCTGCATTTAAAATAAACAGATATTTAAAAATAGTTCATAGTGGGTAAAATTTACCCCTGAGCAGAATACCAGAAAAAGGCCTTTGCACCACTTCAATCTATTTAGTCAGGAGAATGTTGATATAATCTCTTCACCCCCTGATGGCCTAAGTTTCTTTTTATGAGGGCAGATCTCTACTGGATCACTTCCTGAGTTCTGATCATCTGCAATTCTCATTTAAGTCAGTCAGGAGTTGTCATGGGTTATACCACTCAGGATTGGGTCTAATGAAGGGGTGGGCAATAGTTTTTGATGGGGGGGCCACTTCAGAAATTTTTGAAGTGTCCCCAGGCTACCCTGGAAGACCCCAGGCCACTTCCGCACTCCCCCCCCCCCGATTAGTCTGGGTGAGGGAGTGTGCAAAGTCTTTGCCCAGCATGGGAGGAGACTCAGGGCCAGCCCAAGCCATTTGTGCACCTCGGGCCCCAAGAGCACGACGCCATCCCCGGGAGTGCGGCGCATGCTCGGCCCGGCCCTGCGCGGCACCCCCAGCGCATGCACGGCCCTGCCCCAGGGCACCAGCGTATGCACGGCCGCACCCCCAGGGCACCAGCGCATGCGCGGCCCTGCCCCTGCCCAGTACGGCAGCCCCGCACAGCGCCCCCTACAATGGGGCGCCCCGGATGGTAGCCCAGTCAGCCCATAGCTTGGGCCGGCTCTGAGGAGACTTTGTGTGCTGCCCCCAGGTCAATCAGGGCCTGGAGAGGGAGAACTTGTGAAGTCTCTAGCTCCATGCCCCCACCCTGCAAGGGAGCGCCATGCTTAGAGTAAACCACCAGCTGAGCAGTAGCTGGTGGTTGACTTTAACTGCTGAGCCCCTTGTGTGGTGGGAGGAGACTTCATGAACTCTCCCCGCCCCAATCCCTGATTGGCCTGGGGCGGGGGGAGCACGTGAGGTCTCCTCCCATCCTGCAAGAAGCATGTGGCACTTAAAAGCACCACGCCCCTTGCAGGATGGGAGGAGACTTCACGTGTTCCCCCCACCCCCAGGGCAAATCCGGGATTGGGAGTGGGGGGGGGCACATGAAGTCTCTTCCCACCCTGCCAGGAGTATGCAGTGCTTCCAAGTTCCGTTTGCTCCTGCCCCCAGGCCCTGATTAGCCTGGGGGGCTGGGGGAGTGGCAGGACCTCCATGGGCCAGATCAATTTGCTTGGCGGGCCAAATTCAGCCCGCAGAGGTCCTTTTGCCCACCCCTGGTCTAATGTGAGTTTTTCCTGGGTAAGGACTGAATTAAGATTTTTCAGGATTTCATCCTACTTTTTATAATCCTACCTCAGCTTTTTGTTGCAGAAAATATGTTACAACATTATATTAGTTTATTCCTGAATAAGTCATAAATATGGGAGTTCAGCTTAACAGTGTGATAGAATTTTGGAACCTTTTGGTCCTTTGCAGTGTTCTTTACAAGCACAAATCACTTAAGAATTTCCCCACCTTTTTACCTTTGTTAAAATAATGCTATTAATATGAAAATGTCTTTGTTAATGCTTGCGTTAGGCCTAAGATGTAGGCCAGCACAAACTAATTCTTTACAGACATCTGAACAGATTTTGTCTGAGATTAATGTTCTTGCAAGTAACAAAATCCAGTGTCTTCTCTCCAGGCAAATTTGTATCTTGAGGGCTCACTATTACAACTAATCACTCTTTTGCATGTATCAATATATATAAAACATAATAATTCTGGATAACCAAACCTCCAGTGCCATTGTCATGCAGAATATTTCTCAAGAGTGAAGACATTTGCTGTATGTTTTTGTAAAATACGCTGACTGTTTAGTTTGTGCGGCAAAACCAGATAGATGTTTTAAGACTAAAGTTATCATCATCTGCATATTCTTTCATTTCAGCTGAGTTCATCAGACCCCAAATCCACATCAATACTCATTGGAGTGTATATCTTTTTTGAACAGTGTAGAAGGGTTTTTGCTTCAGCATTGATTGGCACTTAAGCAAATTTATGCATGCAGGAAGTTGCTATGATGTCATTTGAAATGCTTGATTGAAATGGAATGTAATTTACAAGATTTGCCAAGACAGCAAAAGGAAGCCTTGAGCAATGTATTTTATGACTAAATAAAATTGTGGCGGATTGGTATGGTACATTTCATAAGCTTTAAAAGCTTGAAATTATGTGGACAGCTTCCAGGTAGAGTTGCATTATTTACATGAAATTGAGACTAAGCTACCAGTGATTCAGAGCTTAAGCATAGTTTTGTTTTGGATGGTGAAGTAGTGGATTTATTTCAGATATAGAATTCATTGAGTCTGGAGCTATTAGTACTAGAAAATCATTTTGCACCAAAGCTAAGATAGGGGCAATCTTCAGCATCAGGATGCAGTTAAAACAGCTAAATTCACCACAACCTTCTGCCCCAGCTTGATGAAAGTGAGTGAAGATGAGCAAGAGAGGGAGGACTGAGTGAGCAGGGGTGTGGCTTCAGAGAAGGGGAGGGACGGAGGTGGGGCAAGGGTATTTATATTTGAAGTAGATCTTGGATTGCACTTAAATTCAGAAAGTGATCTCGTGCTTAAAAACGTTGGAGACCCCTGTATTAGCCTGTCCCTCTCCCACTTTGCAATTGACCAGGAGTTGGTTTACTAACACTTTTAAGCATCTCTTTTTATGGTACCATTAATTTAAAATGAATGTGTTGTAATTATTTATTTCCATGGAGAGCTTAATACATTTCAATGTATTATGTGGGAATTTAACTTTTTTCCTTTTTGCAAAATATTTACTGTGAGATTAATCCAGTTGTTAGTGTTTTGTTGTTGTTAGAGTTTTTTTTTGCTGTTTTTCTTTTTTACTAAGGTACATTACCTTTACTGGTTCTGCAAATGTCTCATTACTAATGGCAGATAATGTTAATATTTCCTTTGGTAATATAAACTAATGCAGAATATAGTTCTGTGAAATTCTTGTGATTAAACATATAGGGCACATCTGCACAGCTCAAGCTGAAATAAACTACGCAACTTCAGCTATGTCAATTGCATAGTTTAAGTCAAAATATCTTATTTCAGCTTTTGGCATTGTCTACACAGCAGGAAGTTCGAGTTAGAGCACTCTTCCTCAGAGTTCCCTTACTCTTTATAAAATTAGGGTTACAGGAGTCGGAGTAAGAAATTCTCCAGCTTGACATTATTTTGACATTATGTGTAGATGCAGACTGTTATTTCGGAATAATGCTGCTGAGTAGACACAGCCATATTGAATAAAACATGTACAGGAAATGAAGATTGATAATCCAATGTTCTGAACTTCTAAAAAAAGAAAAGTGAACTTCAATATTTGCCTTGCATAAGGCCCCCTCAAAAATCAAAAACAAAAAATGAAATAATCACTTGCAAACACAAAGACTCACAGCAAACTACACAGTTAAAAAAAATGTATGTGTTGTTAGTAGAGTGACTTTGTTTCCTGATTCAGGAAAGAAAAGTTTTCTGCAACTACAAATCTTCTATTATTGACTTGGGTTAAATTCCCCAGATTATTGCATATCACAACAGCATGCTTTTCATTGTGCCCATGTATAAAAGAGGCCTCACACTGATTTAAGTTTTCAAATCTTCACTGAGCATGCTCTGAAAAAAGTGATATAAACACATGGGTAAAGTTTCACAAAAATTGACACACAAAGTCTATGTGGACAAGGGCCCTTAAAGGCAGGCCCACCAACAGGGGAGGAGAAAGGGGGCAATTTCCCTGGAGCATAGCGACTCAAAGGGAATTAGGGCACCTGGCTGCCAGGATTTCAATGGTTAAATGATTGCAGGTACCATGCAATTTAATTCCCCCCTAGTACTATGGGGAATTAAATATATATATCTTATATATGTGATTCTGAAATGTGCTTACAGTGACTGCCTCAGGTTTTTTAAATGGCCCTAGAGTTTATGAGGGATTTACATGATCCTGTAGAGGTCCTGGGTAAATACCTGATAATATAATTCATATAAATTACTAGAATGAAGAGTGATCCTTCCTGCTATATCAGGTGGCATGTATTTATCCTGGATTGACACAAGAAAGACCATTTTTAAAATAACACTTTATTCTGAATTCTAATTTTCAAAAGCATAACTCTTCCCCCCCCTTTTTTTGCACCTCTCAAAATTGGCACTCTCTTGTCAGACCATGGATGCTTCTGGATCAGAGAGCCTGTGGGGGGGGGGGGGGAGGGGGAGGGGGCCTAGCAGCAAGAAGGCTGGAAGCGTGGGACTGGAACCCCCGACAGCCCCTGACATCATGGGGCCAGGTCCAGAGCCCCGGCAGCCTGGAGCTGGGGCTGGAACCCCCAGCCGCCTGGCTAGCATAGGAGTCAGAGGAAGCAGGGTGGCAGACTGGCCAGGACAAGTGGTAGTGGGGACTGGAAGCAGGAGTGGACAACTGGGACCGTAGTGGGGCCAGTAACATTGAGGGGCAGTGGGCTGGAGGGCCAGTGGCAGGGGACATCCCCTGATCCAACAAATTCCCTCGTTCAGCACATGTCAGGTCCCGAGAGTGCCAGACCAGACAGGTCCAATCTGTGCTATGCTCTGAAATGACTGATATCCTGCTCTGTTGGATGATAAACAGTGTATATAGTATAAGTAAAGTTTCTGTTCCTAAAAGGGATTTTCTGTGTCTCAGAGTTGAATTAACTTTAAATATAAAATAAATACCTTCCACAGACATGTGAAATGAGTGAATCAGAATTAGTGTACCCCTGAATCAGAATTAGTGTTCCACTGGATGAGAAGAGTAGCATTACCATTAAATCTCCACCCTCATGTAACTCTTTGGAGATTACTGAGTTTTGTTGAGGAAATTAATGTTGACATGCAGAAGTTGCCAAAAGTCACCAAAGCGTATTTACATTTGCTCCCTCTGTCAACAGATTGTGTCCACATTTAAGTTCCCCTGTCAAAAGGGGGAGCAATGCACTGTGGGTAGGTACCCCACAGTGCCTGATGGCACCATCTGTCATTAGGTGTTGTGGGACCTCAGAAGAGAGTGTGAAGCATCTTGGGGCCATGAGAAACATCCCATCAGGCAACGCTTTGTTCAGGGTCTGATGGTGTCTTTCACACCTTTTTTTCTAACCACCATTCCTGGCTGTGCACTCTGGAATTACAGCAAGAAAGAACAGATTCTACAGTTCTCTCACATGCTGTTAACTGTCATTAGGACCTCACACATAGCAGTAGAGATTATCTTGAAATTACTGACAGAGGAAGACAACTTGGAGGAACTTGACAGTGTGCATATTGACAGTGGCAACCTGTCATTACATTTGACACTCATAGAGCAGCTGTACAGGGTAGACTGTCACTTCTGGGCTAGGGATATGAGCACTGATTGGTGGGATTGCATCATCATGTAGGTGTGGGAGGAAGACCAGTGGCTACAGAACCTTAAAATGCCTAAAGCAACCTTTGTGGAGCTGTGTGCTAGGCTGGCCCTTGATCTGTGGCACAAGGTTACCAGAATGAAAGCTGCCCTCTTGATGGAGAAGCATGTGGCAATTGCTGTTCGAAAGCTGGTGGTTCCCAATTGCTATTGGTCAGCTGAAAATCAGTTTGGAGTGGAGAAGTCTACCGTTGGATCTGTACAGCTGCAACTGGGCAGGGCAATAAATCGCATTCTGCTGCAGGAAACCATGACTCTGAGAAATGTGCATGACATAATGGCTGGGTTTGTGGGCATAGGATTTCCCAACTGTGTGTGTGGGAGGAGCATAGATGGCACACATATTCTGATTTTAGCACAAGCACACCTTGCCACCGGGAACATCAACAGGAAGGGGTACTTCTTGATGGTGCTGCAGGCACTTGTGGATCATTGTAGGCATTTCGCAGATATCAACGCAGAATGGTCATATCTTCAGGAACACTGGCCTGTAGAAAAAGCATCAGGTGAGGACTGTCTTTTCTGACCGCAAGATTACAGTGGGGATGTGGAAATGCCCATTGTGATCCTAGGAGACTGGCCTCCCCTTGCCGCCCTGCCTCGTGAAACCATACATGGGGCACCTGGACAGAAGTAACAAGCATTTTAAAGCAGGTGTCACAAGTGGTCGAATGTGCCTTTAGAAGATTGAAGATGAGATGGGAAGTGTCTCTATGGCAGGCTGGACTTTACTGAGGGCAATATTCCCATGGTTATCACGACAACATATATTGCAGCTAGGGCTAGAAAATTCCCTTTTCAGGAACAAATGTAGTCCTAATTATACTGTCATTGTCCACGGGTAGATAATTTGGTAGCAGACATCTCCCTGCTCAGAGTAAACAAGGAAATGAGGGCACACATTTTCTGGGCTTGTGGCTTTTACCCTGCTCTTTATGCAGTCCAGCTATGCTCTGCTTTGGATCCTGCACAAGTGATTGATGAATGGTACAGGCAAGTCTCCTACAACCAGGGAGGGGACAAAGCATCACTGTCATGGAATCTTAAGCAGAAAATGTACAAATACCTCTCTAAAAGTTTCACTAGTCTCTCTCTTCGGGATTCCATTGAGATCAACATGCTGCTCAGCCATATGAAGTAGCTACACAAGGATACATGCAGCTCACAAAAATACAACCAGCCTCCCACTTTTACAAGCCCTCAGCCCTGCACTCTGCAAATCACTGCCACTCACCATTCCTTGCTTCCTGGTCCCTGGAAAGCAGTCGCTCAGACCAGCTACGTCCATAAGCAGTGGAGAACAGTTCTTGGCTGCCAGACACAGCTGACATCCCCAGAGGGAGGCCCTGGTCCTCATCTATCTTGACTTCTTCATCTACAATTTCATCCTTTGGGTTAGATCCTTGATGCATTGCTCCATGCCCTCTAAAGTATACACAAGGAGTTGGTGGTAGAGGGTGGGCGGGGGGGGGGTCTCCTCTAATGATTGTATCCAGCTCCTTATAGAAATGGCAGGTCTTTGGTGAAACACCAGAGTATCGGTTCACCTCATATGCTTCTGAAAATCAAGCCCAGTCTGAAAAACTGAAATCTGAATCACCCATAATCAGAGGTCATTTTCAAAATGTTGGCCTACGTATCATACTTAAAATCACATTTCCTATTTTAGCAGACATTGTATATAATATCATCATCACTCCCACGCTGGGGGAGAGGAGGTGACCGGTCAAAGTGCCAGCAATGTTCCCTCTAATTTTTCCCTTTGTGTGCAGAATACATTTTGTTCTGTGCACCAAGGCATTTGCAGATATGCACCAGCAGTAGAAATACATGCTACCAGCTTTGGGCAGTCTGCTAATCAGCCAAGCGGCATTGGAATCTCTCGTGGGTGGCCTCTCAAACGCTCAGCTTACAGGGAACATTGGTGCCAAGCAGTGAATCGGGCAATTAGGTCCCTAGTCCCCAAAGCAAAGTGTAGGGGCACACACTGGACCAAAGAACTTTTCTGCACCTTGATGAGACAAAGTAGGCATGATTCTTTTCCTCATTTCCCATAAGTCTGTTATTTTATTTTGATTCTTGAGAATTAAATGGATAACATTTATTTGCTTTTCCTAAAGCAATAAATGCTATGTGCTTTAGTCAAATGGAGACTATATGGTGAACAGAATCTTAAGCATAGGGAGGCTGACATATCTTTGAGCTAAATTATGTGCTTGCATATGCAAATATAAGGTTACTTGTCTCTGTGTCCTCCTGTTTACATTTCCAATAGTGCAATGGAAGTCTTCCCTGAGTTAGGGGTCTAACATGGACTTTGTGTGATTTGGATAGCTACCACACTTAAAATGTTTATTTTACTTCACTTTTGACATGATGAACTGTCTATGTTTGCCTTCTGACCATATGACTTGATGAATTACAAAGGAGTGTCTTGTTTCTGGCTTCCTCGTCTATTCTGTATCTTTGTCCCTGTTCGTGGATAAAGGTTTAAAGACCATACGGTAGTTTGCACGTGAACTTGGTGCAAAGCTTACATGATTAAGTACCTGGGATTTCTTCTTGTTGAACACACTCTCCTTTCACTTTAATTTTGTTAACAAAGGGAAGAGACATTGCACAGCATAGATCAAACCTGAAAATGGTAACATTTGCACTCTGCTCTTTTTGAGTTTTCCCCCATGTTGGTGTTTTTTGGGCTATTAACTTCAGTTCACTTCAATGAGCCCTTCTTTTCCTTCTACCTTTCTGGTGTGTATGTGAGCCAACATTGAATCGACATTCTTGAATCTACATGCAGTCTTGAAAAATGCAAAGCTGACATGAATATTAATAGGAACTCCTGAGCTAAAACTGACACTGATTTGAAGAATGGCTTATGTATGGTATCTAGGGTTTCGCTTGTCATTTGTGTTAGAAATGTACCAGTATAATAATTATGTTGCCACTGAGGCTGTTAACATTTAGTATGGGGTTGATCAGATTATCTAGTTTACATTTTTTGATGAAATGACCTTTTTGGCATGAAATCACAAAAAAGTATTTTATTACAAACTGCAAAATATTTGTATTATTGCTAATTTGTGTGCTTTCCTGTTTCCCTCACTGTAAATGCTGGGACACATTCCTTTTATTCAAAAAAGCTCTTTGGCATAAAACTTCCATCATGAATTCATCCTCACACATGAATTATTCTGTCTGGAAAGCACCTAGTTCACTGTTGGCACTGAACTAATAATAATAATAAATATCCAGCAAAATCAATAGTCTTTCTAGTCCCTTGGGTCCAGATTCTTTGGTGTTGCTGCCAATGGTGAAAGTAACTTAACATTTCTTACAGATACTGTCCTATTGCAGCCTGGGTCCCTGCTAGCTCTTTAAATATCTCCCTGCTGGCTTTTACTGCAGCTCAGCCAGCTTTTACCGGAGCTATGAACCTGGGTTTACCCACTTACTTTCTCCTGTGCTGCAATTAGTGTTGCAATGCTCAACTGATGTAGGCATCTAAATCTCATTTTCAAAAGGGATTGAGTCATGTAGAAGCCGAAATCTCATCAGCTGTCAGTGGGATTTTGTCTTCCGAGCAGAACATCAAAATACCCTTTTTAAAACCAGGGCCTGAAGCAGGTCTGGATGATCTCTTCTGGGGGCCCACAGCTATTACATTTTGTGAGGCCCATGAGGCTCTGGGGTTGGGCCAAAAATGAGGTGTTCAGTGTGAGGGAGGGGACTGCAGATAGGAGCAGGAGGGTGAGTACAGGAGGGGGTGAGGATTCTGACTGGGGTTACAAGCTGTGGGATGGGTCTGGGAATGAGACATTTGTGCTGCAGTAGGGAAGGGGCTCCCAGGCTGGGGCTAAAGGGTTTAGAGCCAGGAGTAGGCTCAGGACAGGAAGTTGGGGAGGGGGTGTGGATGCTGGGTGGGAGTTAGAGTGCAAGAGGGGGCTCAGCGCAAGGGATCAGGGGTTGGGGTGTGGGATATTTACCTGGGGCAGGTCCTCTTTGGAGGTGATGGGGAACAGGTGGGTTCCATGTGGCTTGTGCTGCTCAGTGCTCACCTGCAGGCACCACCCCCTACAGCTCCCATTGGCCACAATTTCCAATATTGAAGGGGCATTGAAGAAGGCTTAATGGGAGAGCATCTGAGAAGGGTGTGAATGTATATGTGTGTAATTATTACGTATGTATCCTTACCCATGAACACTGACGATACTTTAATGTGAATGTACATGTTTAATTTAACAACAATAATATGTATTGTATGGTGTCAGCAAATGAGTCAGTTGTCATATATAAAAGTAACTCCTGCCTACAAAATTTGTTTGCCACTTAAACAAAAAGTGTTTGTACTGTACCTAAATTTATTAGTTCCATGAATCACTTTTCAATGTTCGTTCCCTTTCCCATTGTCAGATTATCACAACTTTAGGAATTGTGCTTGGTTTTCATAGACCATTATTCATGTGGTTATCTATATTCAGGGGATTATATAGGTGGCATCAGACATTTTCATGCCACTTGAGGATGTCTCTGTCTATAACTCTCCTCCTTGCTTTTCCCAAAGAAGGGACATGCACTTAATTTAACATACAGTAAATTCCCATATTTCTTCCCACAATTACAGAAAGTAAAATTAGCACTTTCTTTTGTATCTGCTGGCAGCATCTCAGTTGGAGTCCTGGTCACATTACAAATGACTTTCAGCAGGATTCATTTTAATTTAAGTTCTTTGAGAGTTTTTTTAAATCTTGTGATATTGTGTTCACACACTCCATATGCTATCCTAAATCCATGCTCTATGCAGTTCTGCACTGAGATTCCTCTTTACTAGTTATCCCAGCTTTCCCTATCAGAAAATGATTAAACAAGAAAAGGACTGGAGGTTTTAAGAATTCTCTCTCTCTGTGTATATGTATATGCATATGCATATGTGTGTGTATAATGTATGTGTATTTATAGATATATGTGTATATATATTTAGAGAGAGAGAAAGAGAGAGAGAAAGAGACTCTGTATTGTTTTGTAACAATTCCTGATAGGGTGATTGTTGCACTGTCTTTCCTGATAGCAATCATTTTTGATAGCTATTACACAGCTGAAGTTTCTTCTTACTCAATGAAAATGCAGGGAAATTATATGGATAAAAATACCCATTAGCATTTTATACAGTTTGAATGTGTGTGAAATGCGAATATATTATAAATGCAACTCTACTATTTTGGTAAGTATGGTCCAGTTCTCTCAAATTGTAAATTCAGAACATTATCTAATATCCAATGCTTATTAGTTCATGTACCCACCTCCAAAAACTGTTTTTCTCTTAATTTTAGCTGAGAAAGGAAAGTCTAGTGAAAGAGCAAGAAAACTGACATTGTACATTCTAAATATTTCTGAAGTCTATTTCTATTTTCTATTATTCCTTCCTATAAAACATTACTATGACATACATTAGACAAAGTCTTTCAGGCATGTTAATGGTATCTTATTTTGTTGAATGAATGTGATATTTGATGCTTGATAGTCTATTATGTAATGGACCCTTATTTCATTCACTGGGACATTGATCAGTTTATCATCTTTGTCATGTAATGCTGTTTACCAGATATTGAAAATGGCTAGCTGGTATTCTCATAGGCTGTGATTCTAGAAGCTCTTATACACATGCTTAATAATATGCACATGAATAATCTATTGGAACACAGTTGGAATACTCACACGTGTAAATAAAGCATGTGCATAAGCAAATACAGGATTGGGCCTTAACAGATCACATTCAGCATTTATAATGCTACCGTGCTGTCAATGACAGTTTTGCCTGAGTATGGCGTAGGTAATGTTTACTGAATAGACAGTCACTTGGCTGTGATATGAATGTTGCAAACTGAACAATTTTTAAAATGAAACTGTTCCATCTGTTTCTCTGAGAAACATATATAGAAAATGGCTGGCCTGCCTTTAATCTAGGTGTTGAGGATTTAGAACCAGTGGGTCAAATTCATCCTTGGTGATTTGTCGCAGCAACTACCTGAAAAATCTTTCTACTCTTAAATACCGAGTGCCTTTTTTTCTCTAGTGAGAACATTCTAGTGCCCTTCACAAGATGTATTTGAGAGCTGGTTAAATTACAGTATATGGCAGCTCTGAGGAAAGATTTCTTTGACTGGCCTGAAAACACTATTAGTAAATCACATTCCTGCCCCAAAACTTCCAAACAGCAGAACAGCATTTGCTGGCTTTCTAATTATAAATCAGTCAAAAAATCTGCTCTCTCATAGAGAGGGACAGGTCTGAGGTGAATGTATATCAATTCATATACACTTCCTTCATATACAAATAAAATCAAGCAGGGTCTTGCCTAAGAAGGATTTGTGTAAAAACCCAAACCCTGTAATAATCCAATCATCAATTAAATATGTGCCCAAAAGATTATTTAAAAAAAATTGACTATAGAGAATTACCAAGTGCTGACATCATATAACTTAAAAATAAACTGAATACCTATTGCTCACAGAATCGTAGATTTTAAAACCAGAAGGGACATTTATGATATTTTAGTCTGACCTCATCTATAATAGAGGCCATAAAATTTCACCCAGTGGTGTTTTCATCAAGCTCATAATTTCTGATTGAGCCAGAGAATAACTTTTAGATATCTTAATTTTAAAGACTTCAGGTGATAGTGAATCCACACACCCCGAAGTAAATTATTCGAGCAGTTAATTAATCTGACTTGTTTTAGATAGCAGGGGTGGGGAACCTTTTTAGAGCTGGGGACTGCTGACCCAAAGATAAATCCCCAAGCCCCAAACCCTCAGGGTATGTCTACACTACCCTCCTAGTTCGAACTAGGAGGGTAATGTAGGCATACCGCACTTGCAAATGAAGCCCGGGATTTGCATTTCCCGGGCTTCATTTGCATAAGCAGGGAGCCGCCATTTTTAAAACCCCGCTGGTTCGAACCCCGTGCAGCGCGGCTACACGGGGCTCGAACTCGGTAGTTCGGACTAGGATTCCTGTTCCGAACTACCGGTACACCTCGTTCCACTCCCCTCGCAGAGAAGAGCCTGGGGGGAGGGGACAAGCTAGTTGATTTTGTATGCTCCAGACCCACAGAAAAACAGTGGGAGGGCTGGAGAGCCAGTGTGGGCTCCCCAATGCTAGGGGGAGCCCTAAGTCTTGGGGGTCAGATTCAGGCAAGCTGGGGACTACACCCAGCCTCTGGTCTTTAGGTTCCCCAGTCCTGGTTTAAAGGAGCTTTTAATAGGTAATCTGGTCAATATTTTTTCCAACTTCAAGGCAGGACTGATTTGGTTTCCTCATTCCTAAACTACCCTTGACTCTTTAAGATGATTCTTAAGAAAGTTTTGGGTACATTATGGAGGATTCTTAAAACACTGATTTGTGGTTGGGGCAGAAGTTTGTATTTAGTTCCTGATTCAGTAAAGCTCTTAAGGTTACTATGTTTTACATAATAGTCTTTTATGCAAGTCCTGACCAATAGTAATAGGCTGTGTCTACACTGGCATCCCTTTCCGGAAAAGGGATGCTAATGAGACACATCGCAATTGCAAATCCGCGGGGGATTTAAATATCCCCCGCGGCATTTGCATTTACATGGCTGCCGCTTTTTTCCGGCTTGGGGATAAGTCGGAGAAAAGCGCCAGTCTAGACGTGATTCTCCGGAAAATAAGCCCTTTTCCGGAGGATCTCTTATTCCTACTTGAAAAGGGCATATTTTCCAGAGAATCACGTCTAGACTGGCGCTTTTCTCCGGCTTATCCCCAAGCCGGAAAAAAGCGGCAACCATGTAAATGCAAATGCTGCGGGGGATATTTAAATCCCCCGCGGATTTGCAATTGCGATGTGTCTCATTAGCATCCCTTTTCCGGAAAGGGATGCCAATGTAGACACAGCCATACTGTTTTGATTGCCAACATAGATCACTCAGGTTTGTTCCACAACATACAACAATATGTCTTGACCAAACAGGAAATATCTATGGAGATTGGAACAAGTTTCAGAAATATCAAAACAATTATGTACATTTTGAAAGATTGTCAGGGGAATCAGAGAGAGCTAGGACCAAGAAAAAAATGTACAAGTAGGAAAGGATACTTCAACATTAATGTAAAGACAAATCTCAATGGAGAAAACATCTGTTTTTTTCACAGCAATAGCGCTCAGAATGGTTCAAAATAGAAAGTGATTAGTAGCTAAAGTGTGCAAAAAAAGCAGAGTACCACATCTAATGTAATAATTCCTAACAGAAAAGTAAAGGTGGATGAAGCCAGTGAGAGAAAGAAACAATATGGCAAAGAGAGATGGAAATCATTGGGCTGTGTGTATGAAAAATCTAGAAAGGAATTGTAGCAAGGCAGAGTGGCTTCCATTTAAGCCAGTGGAGAGGAACCACCCTCTGCTTCACAGTGAGCAAAGCCAGGCAAGGCCCGCCCCGTGCACTGGAAGCTGAGAGATGGGAAAGAAAATATGAGGCAGGGCCCCTGGCTCAATTGGGCCAGAGTGAGGGGAGGAGACAGATGTTTCTGCTGTAGGCCTCTGTCTGTGCTACTGAGTCAGTGTGATCCTAGAGGAGAGTGTGTGCAGAGGGGAGCTGCTAGCAGGCTGCTGAATACCACAAGGAGATGGGAAGTCCTTGTACATTCCCCAGAATGTGGTGGGAAATAGTCCTCGAGAACCAGACTTTAGTGAGATTTTGCTGTTAGAACATAATTTTGCTGTTGTTTCGATGAGATCCCTGTTGACACAGAGGTGGAACTCTCTGTCGCTGTCATTGCCCTGGGTTGCGACCCAATAGAGTAGGGTGGGCCCAGGTCCTCCTATTCGCTGCTTCTTCATTCCTCTTTCCCCTGCATACACATTTGGGGGTGGCAGCCTCTCCACCTGAGGATGAATGGCCTGTGCTTATTTGTGGTCTGCACAGCCAGAGAGCTGAGCCCTAAATGGCTTCATGTTCTGCCCAGCCCAGAGCCTTTAAAGTGCTTAGTGTCCTACTTCACCCAAAGGGCCAGGGCTCATTTCCCTTGTGCTTCACTGTGATTACTGTGATGTAATGAGGCAGAGTGACGTCCCACCGAGCCAGAGGAGGAAGCACATCTTGCAACCCAGTACAAGAATAATGAAATAGAGAGTTAGATGATACCAGAAATAGTCAGCAAGAGACTTGGTAACCAACAGGAGCACCAAGGAGATGGTGAGAATGATGGTGATGGAAGAATGTATCAGTCAGAAGAAAGCTTTGGAAGGCAGTAACTATGTCTTCCTTTTTTAGTGACTAGTGTGTGTAGCACATTGTGGGCTCTGCTGAGATGCTAACAATAGATAATCACATTTAAGCACAACAGAATATCTCTTTAAAGGCTATGATTTGGTTCTAGTCTAAAGCCATTCAAAACTGTATCAGCTCTATCTGAAGATATTATATAGTATTTGATTTTACGTTCCTATTGTTCTGACAATCATAAGATGTTGCTGTTTGTTCTGTGTTTCATGCTGCAAGGGCATGAAAGGTTAAGATAAGCTTATATTTTACCTAAAGGGAGCACAGAAATGGAAATCTAATATCTTCCTCCATATCCATTTGAACTCTATATAAGCATAAAGATTACTAAATGGTTTCCAGAGTTTGACACATTACTCTTCTCTGCAAAAAGGTTGTTCAAGCCATTCCATTAGTGGACCTTTTGTATATTAGCAAAATGCCATTCTGTCTAACCTTAATAAAATTCAGCAACAGCGTGCTCCATTCTTTGAATTGAATTAAAAACAACTAGTTGTCAGGATCAGTGTTGATATGACATAGTCATTAAAGTGAAATAAAGAGGTCTCAAAATATACTTTACATGTAACTCAAAGTATTGTATATGTTGTCTTTATTGAAACATATCATTTGAGGTGTCTATTACATTATACTTTCATCAATATTATTCAATGTTCCATAATGATGCTATACCAGAATGGTGACTTGAAATCTAGATTTTATATCTTTTTAAAAAAAGCAAATCTCAGTAACCAAAAATTAACTGAATAGTAAGAAACACTTATCAACATTACGTAAGGTTAGCATGACAAGAACTGAATACGTATTTAAGCATTCTGCCTTTTATATTCTTACAGCTTGCCTTCATATCAGCACAGATGATTAGGACAGTCCTCATTAGTGTGTGTTCAATCTTGTAACATGCTCTGCACTATAGCCTCAATCCAGAAAAGTATTGGAGCACAGGTTTAGCTTTAAATCTTGAAGTCTCAATGGGAATATGCACATGCATAAAATGAAGCAGTGCATAAGTGCATTGTTAAGTTGGGACCAGAGTGCTTAGCAGCAGGAGTTTTATTTGCTGTGGAGCAAAGAGGGGTGGTTCTCCCTGCCCTGACTTTGGTTTGCTCCTTTCACAGACTTTGAGTAGATACATATGCCCCAGACTTTGGGTCTGATCCTTAGGAAAGCAATAATTGCCCAGTTTTTTCCTCATTTGTGGTGCTATTTGGGACAGAAAATGTTCTGTGTTGCTGGCACAACACTGCCTCACCACCCAGTTATTCTGAAATGAGATCTCTACTCAGCATCTTGCACAATCAAGCCACATATGCACCAGCTGTACACTGCCAGAAACTCCCATTGCCCCATATCAATTTTATGGGTGAAAATCTGACCCTCTTTAATCTATGGCATAATTTTCATTGGCTTTAGGATGTCATCACTTAAGCACTTTACTGAGCCCGTGTGCATAATTTTATAGGCCTTAAAAATTTATTAATCTTAAACACGCTATGCAAAATTTGAGCCTACTAAATTATTTTCCTATTTTGAGGGAGGAACAGCAAACAAGTGTAGAATGAAATACATTCTTTGGCAAATATTGTAGAAGGAAGTTAGCCTCAGAGTCATAGTAGTGTGATGTTCCCTCTAATTTTTTCAATCCATATGTGGAATACATCTTGTTATGTGCACCAAGGCACATGCGGATGTGTACCCCTAGTAGAAACATGGGCTGTTGGCTGTGGGCACTGTGAGTTCTCTGCAAATCTCCTGGGCAACATTTGAATCTCTCCTGGACAGCTGCCCCCCAAGCACTCAGCTAACAGGGGAACAATGCAGTAGTAACTTGACTATGTCAAAAAGAGGGTAAATCCACTGAGAGTTTATTTGCTGGTATAACAGTAACTTGTATCTTCCATAGCTTAAGTTGTTCCCATAAAATATATCACTTTTCCTATCTTGTCTCTCTAATAACAATCATAGTAATTTTATTTTTTTATTTTGTGTTTTTATAGTAGACCTAACAACTATAACATCATGTGTGATAAAGCATTTTAATAAGTACTCTGTGTCTGGCAAGATAGGAAAGGTAATATATTTTATGGGAACAACTTATGCTATGGAAGATACAAGTTATTGTTATACCAGCAAATAAACTCTCAGTGGATTTACCCTTTTTTTTGACATAGTCAAGTCACGTAATATATTACCGTGGTATCCTCCATTGACCTCCCTTATTTCTTGTGACCCGGTGGAGTCGATAGCAGTGTGATCAGCGGTCACTCTAGCATGTCTTTAATAGACCTGCTAAATTGACCCCCAAGAGATCAATCTCTGCAGCATTGATCTCCCAGTAAGTGAAGACAAAGCCTGTGCCAGTGCATACATTGGGATAACAGCAATGGAGAAATGGTTTCAGTCCCATAGTTTGTCATAAGTAGAGAAAAGAGTAAGGTTCTTACCTCTCAATTCCCTGCACAGAACATTGTTATGCAAAAATAATGAGTTCCCTTAATGATATTCAAAGGGAGGAAATATGGACTGATGGCTAGGGCATGGACAGTAGTCAGGAGACCTCATCTCTGTTCCTGGCTCTTCAATGACTGGTGTGTATGACATTGGGCAAGTCATCTTTCCTCTCTGTGCCTCACCTTCCACTTCTCTAAAATTGGGAAAGCCTCCTCTGAAAAGCATTTTGAGATATTAAATGAAAAGTTCTATATATAACTCTGCACAATTATAGTTTGCAATGTTGTTGAAATCATATTGGTCCCATGATATGAGAGTGACAAGACCTTTTATTGGACCAACTAAAAGAGAAGTCTCTGAGCTCCACTGTGTTGGTGTGACATGAAAATGAGCTTTGTGGAGTTGAAAAGCTTTGTATGTTTCACCAAAGAAATTGGGCCAATATTACCTCACGCACCCTGTCTCTCTCTGTATAATAATAGTAATTTGAAATGTAATGGATTCCATCTTACAACATACACTAAAGTCTTTTGCATGGAATATTTTAAAGTTATTTTAACTTCTCAAGATTTGAACGGCTGTTCTGGCTTAGTGCCTAGACTCATGCTTTATTTTAAATTTATTTTTAAATCATTTCCACCCACTTAAGAGATTTTGACTTAGTTTGTGCAGCCACTGCACAATAGTTGCATTATTGTAAGTTAGACTGCTTGTCAAATGTAAAACTGGTTTTAATTTCCTTATAGTTCTCTGCTCTAGCATCTTGCCTATCATAAATGATTTTCTGTCATATGGATGTCAGTTGACATGCCTGTCAGCCATATCAAATACTCCAGGTTTAAGGAAATCTGAATCAGTGTCATAGCACTGTAGGAGACAGGAATATTTGGTTAAATCATTACACTAGCTCCCACACATTTCAAATGAAAATCTTTTCTCTTGGATATTTCCAATTTTCAAATGTAATGTGCGATAATTATTTCACATTGTTTGTTTCCTCGAGGTCTGTCAGTTTACTTTTGAATGAATCATTTCTCCATGGTTTCATTGAACTGATTGCCTTGAAGCTTTAATGTGATTTAGAAGGAAAAAATTCTCTTTACAATGTGCCACAGGAACCTGGACGCCAGCTGGGAATAGTGCAGAACTGAAAATCACACCTCAATAATATATGGAAGTTCCATACTGTAAACTATATAATCTGTAAAGTATTAAATATGAATGCTTCCAGAATATAATTCACATATCTTGCACCATGTTAATAAGGCTCTCTGTGGATGATGCTATACTTAGGAGGTAAAATCTACCCCTTCAGCCCAGTGCCAGGATTTAGGGCTTCAGTAAATTGCACTCCACCCAGTTGCTACTATGCCAGGGTATGAGATAGAGAATAATGATTCCAGCTGCCCTGTACTATCAGCACAGATATGGGGGCCACTAGATCTATTGTCAGTACAGATCATATGACTTCTGAGCCCCTACCTGCCTCATCACAGACCTTTGAGATGTCCTAGGAAGGGACTATGTGGAGATGTGCAAGCAAGCCCTGTGGCAGAGTTTAAGCTGGAATGAATACCTCATGCGGGTTAGGGATGTCAAAGGTTAACCAGTTACCCATTAAGCATTAGTCTTACCAGCATGCTTCCTTGGTAACCAATTAACCAGAGGGGGTGGGATGCAGCCTCCCTCCCGCTGTAGCCTGACAGGACCCCAGCCAACCAGAGCAGTTCCCCACCTGTGGTATCACAGGACCCCAGCTGGCTGGAACAGCCCATGGTGCAGCAGAACCATGGCTGGCCAGAGCAGCCCTTCCCTTTGCCCTCCCCAGCACAGCGAGACCCCTGCTGGCTGGAGTAGCACTCCTGCCCTCAGCGCAGCGAGACCCCAGGCAGCCAGAGCAGTCCCGCTGCTTGTGGAAGGCTGTAGGAGCAGGTTGGCTGGATCTCGGTTAACTGGTTAAATGATTAAAATGATATTGTTTAACTGGTTAATTTTTAAAGGGGTATTTAGAGCCCTAATGTGGGTTCTATTCTCCACAAGTGACTGTCACTATCAAATATGTTACTGAATTTTCAGATGCTTTAACAAATACCTTAAGATGACCTCCATATATCTTATTCTTTATCTGCTAACACCAGTGAAGCTCATTGTGTTCAACAAGGACATTACTGGGCCCTTATTTGGCACAAGTATAGTTCTTTTACTCTCCAAAACTCATTTATAAATATTACTTTATTAATCCTCCCAAAAGACCTTCAGAGAGATGGCATGTTCTAGTTCATGCTTATTACCCCTTGTTATGTGGAGTTGTTTTGATACATTAGCCTTTCACGTTTACACCATAGTATGCACTTGCCAAAGTGAATCAAACTTGAATGTGTATAGAACAAGCTGGACACTTGAATTAAGGCAAGAAAGACAAGAGACCGTTACATGGGATTCTTTTTCCATCTAAATACGATTCCAGTTAAACACCATTAATGTGACAGATTTCAGAGAGGTAGCAGTATAAGTATGTTTTAGCAAAAACAAATAGACCAATGGCACCCTATGCCATAATAAAATTGTTAGTCTCTAAGGCTATGTCTAGACTGCAGGCTTCTTTCGAAAGAGGCTCTTTCAAAAGCATCTTTCGAAAGAGCCTCTTTCGAAAGATCGCGACTAGACTGCAGGCGGATCTTTCGAAAGAGCAATCCGCTTTTTCGAAAGAGAGCACCCAGCGAGTCTGGATGCTCTCTTTCGAGGAAGCCCTATTTACATTGAAGAACGCCTTCTTTCGAAAGAGGAACTTTCGAAAGAAGGCATTCTTCCTCGTGAAACGAGGTTTACCGCCATCGAAAGAAAAGCCGCGTTCTTTCAAAATAATTTCGAAAGAACGCGGCTTGAGTCTGGACGCAGGGGAAGTTTTTTCGGGAAAAGGCTACTTTTCCCGAAAAAACCCCTGAGTCTGGACACAGCCCAAGGGTGTGTCTAGACTACATGCCTCCGTCGACGGAGGCATGTAGATTAGCCAGATCGGCAGAGGGAAATGAAGCCGCAATTAAAATAATCGCGGCTTCATTTAAATTTAAATGGCTGCCCCGCTCTGCCGATCAGCTGTTTGTCGGCAGATCGGGGCAGTCTGGACGCGCCGTGCCGACAAAGAAGCCTTTCTTGATCGGCACAGGTATGCCTCGTGAAACCAGGTTTACCTGTGCTGATCAAGAAAAGCTTCTTTGTCGGCGCGGCGCGTCCAGACTGCCCCGATCTGCCGACAAACAGCTGATCGGCAGAGCGGGGCAGCCATTTAAATTTAAATGAAGCCGCGATTATTTTAATCACGGCTTCATTTCCCTCTGCTGATCTGGCTAATCTACATGCCTCCGTCGACGGAGGCATGTAGTTTAGACGTACCCTAAGGGTACATCTACAAAGCAGTGTTATTTTGAACTAACTGATGTTATTCCAAAATAACATAGTCAGTGTCTACATAGCAAGCCATTATTTCAACATAATATCAAAATACTGTTGAGCTGGAGAAGTTCTTACTCTGATTCCTGTAACCCTCATTTAATGAGGAGTAAGGGAAGTCAAAGGGAGAGTGCTCTTTCTCAGACTTCCTGCTATGTAGATGTAACTTTTGGTTGGGCTAGACTTCACTGCTGTTCTCCAGTGTCTAAAATAAAGAAAACCCCTTCACTCCCATAGAAAGTAACTGCAGACCCAGAGTTCAGTCTAAGAAATTTCAGCAAGTAGTGCACAGTGTCACATTCAAGTGCTAAAAGAAACGAAAGAAATGAATTTAATTAAATAACCTTATAAAATCTTATGATAAACAAATAATCTAATGTTTACAACATAACAACCATTGTCTTCACAGTTACAATGAACATAAAAAAAAAAGAAAACCAAAGTAAGATTTGAACAGTTCAGTCCACACGAAACACAAGAAGAAGAAACTGGGAGAGCCCAAAAGCTTAGATTTAGTTCACCAAAGTCTCAGTTTATGTGTCTCATCATCAAATCTGTACCATATGCTGTGTCTGAACCATCTCTCCACTTTCTTGTAGGGATCCTCAGTTGGAGTCCAGGCGGACTCTTCCTCTGCTGTGGATCACTGCTAGACAGACAGCTAACTGATTAACTAGTCAGTTAACTCACAAGTGAACGTATTTAAAGAAAATCCTGTTACAAGAAAATACAAAAACTGAGAATAACAAATGAGAAATTACTTTTTTTTCCATTACTACATTTAAAGAGGAGATGAAGAATCATACTGACAGAGAAAGTGAACTAAAACAGTTTGGCTAAAATCAAAACAGCATTTAAAGCATGCAGTTAACACAGAAGATGTTATTTTCCCCTCCCAGTTTTCCCTTGATATAATTAACATTGCCCATGTGCTCTACTGGAGGGTTAACTGCAAAGTGCTTCAGAGTGAGGAACAGCCTGCTCTCTGCTCCTGGCTCAGCTACTCCCAGCTCACACAGGGCACAAGGCCCTTAGAAAAGCAGCTGCCTGGCTTGCTTGCTCATGGAGTCTGACCCCAGCAACAGAGACAGAATCTACTGGGACAGACCCAAACTACCACACCCATTTCCAGAAGCTTCCGTGTGTGGAGTGCTAAATCTGCCTTGCAACAATGACCTAAACATAACTCACTCCTACCTCCCCACCCAGGGGTCTCTCAGGCTACGTCTACACTGCAACGCTATTTTGGGATACTGGAGTATCCTGAAATAGCTATCCTGCGTCTTCACAGCAAGTCTGTTATTTTGGGTTCGCTATTCTGACATTCCTGTAAACCTCATTCAATGAGGAGTAAGGCACATTTTGGGATAGCTCTTTATTTCGAAATTTGGCGCTGTGTAGACAGCGCCAAAAGACAAAATAGGCTATTTTGAAATAGCATCAAAATAAGGTATGCAATTTGGAGAGCGCAAATTGCATATCTTATTTTGATGTAAGGGTGCTGTGTAGATGCACCCGTAAAGAGATATCTCCCTGTTAGGTACATGGGTTACATAGACAGTGCCAAAAGCCAAGATAAGCTATTTTGACTTAACTACGCAATTGACGTAGCTCAAGCTGCATAGTTTATTTTGGCTTTTGCCATGCTGTGAAGACATGACTTAAGATGCCACTGGACTCCTTGTTGTTTTCTCCATTAATATGAGGCCTGATTGTAGAATCCTTATTCACTGCAGTAAACAATCATATGTTAAAACAATTTATATTCTGTTAAAACAAAACACAAAGATCTTAAATAAAAGAAATGTCTTACATGCAGATATTTTATTTCCTTCATAATAGGGAGGAATAAAATTACCTGTAATCACACTTTTTGTTAATTTAAAATGTTCCATCAAAATTTAAAGAATGTTAATCTACAGCAGTTAGATTGGCAAGTTTATCAGCTGTTACTGTCTGGATTCATAATATGTACTATTATGTCCTGATTATGATTTCCTCCAAAATGACTGAAACCTTCCTTTCTAAGATTTGAAGAGAGTGATTTAACATCTCAGATTACCAAAAGAAGCTGTATTATCTAGTTTGAACAACAGAAGAAATACATCAAATACTGTAAATTATTGCTTAACAAAGAACAGTGACAGGCCAGATAAAAGAAATAGATTCCATTTTGATTATGTTTGAAGAAACACTGCTATCATTTTATCCTGCAAACTCTCCTTATAATGCAGCAAAATATTCTCTTTGAAAGTAAGACTGAAATCAGCAGGAGCTTCATTATTTTGTTCTTCTATCTATTTATTATTGCTAGGGGTAAAAAGATTGGACATGATGTCGATTTTCTAATCACCAGTCCAGAGCTAAGAGAAGAGGAAGAAGTTTTACACAGAGTGATTGACTTATGGAAAAAGCAGGTATGTAGCAAAATAACATTTGGATACAAAAGATTGTCATTAATAGCACTGGATTCAGCTCTGTAAGCTGATATAGACATTGGTGACGAGTGGCTTAGAAATACATATGACACTAATATTTAACTCTCAAGGAAGGATTTGAATATTAGATAGTGCAGGTGCCTTAAACAAGTTTAGCTCAATAAATAAGTTCCCCCAGGAATAATCAATCTGCTACTTCCTACATTCATTGCTAGTAAAAATATCTCCATACAATTAATTTCTGTAATATTTAAGTGATTTGATTACAAGTCAGACATATTCTTTGTTGTCTTTCATATGAAATGTAATAATGACATACATATGGCTTTGGGTCATTTTTCTTGGCATTGAATTAGAAATCATTTTGCTTCATGTAAAAGAGCAACTTTCATTGTGGGGTGAGTTATCAAAAGCCCAGAAGCCTAAGCAAGATTGGCTGTCTGTTCAGATGGCTGGAAGAGGGTAATTTTAAATCAGTTCAGGAATCATATGTCTTTTTCAATGTGTTCATGAGAAATAGACATCAAACTATTCAATGGTTTGGAAAAGCCTTCAAATAGACAGATAACTCTGAACTAACTTCACGGTTTGCGATCAGACCAAACACCATCGTACCAACTTTCTCAGTAGATCCTGGCTCTTTTTCCATGGGCAAATCATATAGGCATAGCTCCCTTCCTCCAGTCCGCTTCCAATCTCCGAAGAAATTCCAAGCCTCCCTTCTGAGGCCTGAGCTTCCACCTTAGTTATGCACAGGCAGATCCTCAGCAGGTGTAAAATGTCATAGCTCCACAGAAATCAGTGGAGGATCTGCGCTGTTATTATTGTTGTGATTTATTTAAAGCTTCTTTCATGGGCACCCCGCTCACTTTATACCAGGCAAAGTACATTGTCTTCAGTCACCACACAAGTAGGCCATGCAGTTCACCCTGTGCTGCTTTATTTAAACTAAGAGATAAGGAAGTGAAAAATAGAAAACTATTTTTTAAAAGTGAAATAACTAGTCAGATGAAGCTGCAGTGAGAAAAGAGGGGATGGTAAGTAACAAGAAAGTGTTGATAAATGGATTAGGCTTG
Source organism: Pelodiscus sinensis (assembly GCF_049634645.1). NCBI lineage: Eukaryota > Metazoa > Chordata > Testudines > Trionychidae > Pelodiscus > Pelodiscus sinensis. Next base: position 43,937,309 of record NC_134718.1, read on the forward strand.
AGTTGGGAAAGCCACGATAGTGAAGAGATGGAAGAAATGGCAAGTAGAGACAAGTAGAGGAAGAATGTAATCTGGCAAAAAAATCCAAGCCTAAATATACAGGGAGTTATGGTGCTAAGCAAAGGGTCCCCTTCCCTTCTCCCCTTCTAAAGAATCCTTGGTGGTTATAGCATATAAACCTTCTGCCTGCATTGATGTTTATGCTGCTATGTCACTTCTAATATGCATATTCCTACCATCAATGCTGGAGAAATTGGCTGCCAGCAAAATCAAAATGCAAAAACAAAGAGAGAAATTATACTTCTCCTGATTTTCTTATTTCCTTCGATTTAGAAAAAAAATTGTAAAGCACTTTCATACTTTTTGACAGTGAACCTGTCTGCCTTCTTGCTGCTTTTCTGCTTTTGTGCTCCTGCTTCAAAGCTCAGATGCATCAAAGAACATCACTAAGGTCATGATGTTGACTTTCTTTCAACTGCTTTTAGTGAAAGATTCTGCGATGTTTAACTTGTAAACTAAGAAAAAATGAATTTAAATAGTTTAGAAGAAGCTTTTTTGTTGTTGAAAAGTTTAGTGTTGCAGAATCTTTCTTCTGAGAGCTGATGGAAAAACTAAGTGGGTAAGTCAACACCGTAGTGCTCTTTGATGCAGCAGTACCACAGATAAGTGGGTCTAGAAACAGAAGACATGTCTCCTCTGAGCTTCAAAGTGGAATGGTAAAATGGAAAAGCTGCAATGCGGTAGACAAGTTATCTTTTAATAGTTCACTAGTACTTCATTTTTAAAGCAAGTGTGCTTCAAAGGCCGGGTAAAATGACTTCCCCTGTGGGCTGCATTTTAGAAGTCTTGGGGCTAGTAGTTTCTTAGTCATATGTGTCCATACAACTTTTTAATGCATCTAGACTGTATATTGCTTTCATTTTTATTTTTGTAGAAGCATATCTAAATACATGTTGTTAAATATATACCAGAGATAACATTGCTGTAAGAATTTTAACTTTTGAATTATCTCACATAACATTTCTAATTGTACACACTTAACACTGCGTTAACACAGCTTGGCTCTAATTTCCTTGTTGATATTTTTAAGAAAGAGAAAGTATAACCAGCCTGTTCTGAACAATCTTAGCATTTAAATGGTCCTAATCATTCTCTATCATTCACAACTCATTGGGAGGAATGGATGGGAGAAGAGAAGTCTCATTGAGGTGAATGGCAGGGAGCTAAATGATAGCACTAAGTCACAACTGAAGACAGTTCTATGCAGATTTGATTTTTAAAGAGCAGCAGCACATTTATTACCCTGTGATGCCTGTATCTTGGCAATAGAAAAAATAGCTTGGTTGAAATGAAAGTTCAAAAATTACATATCTTGTAACTTTCCCATACCAATAATTTTCTCCAACTTTTGAAGATAAGGCTGTTAATTTTTACTCTGTGTCCATGTGTCCGTGTGTGTGTGTGTGTGTGTATATGTATGTACTGCTGAGACAATTATAATCTCTCCCATGCAAACTGTTTTAGCAGAAGATGAAACTATGTCTCCACTAAGCAACTTTTAGTTACAAGGCAAAGACAGCGCATGTGAATAATATTTGTTAGTAGCTTTACAAACAAAATGCTTCTAGCCCCCATGAGCAGCTTTCAATTTGACCGCATGAGAGCTGTTCTGCCAACAAAGCAGCATTCACATTTGTCCTTGCAGTGGGAAAACTTCTATGGTGTATGTGTATATGGTGTAAGCATCCATGAACAACAAAAGTTTTGTGATCACTTGCAAATGTAGATAAACCTCAGAACAGCAGCACTTTCAGGCTTGGAAAGAAGAATGTGTTGTCAGATCCTTAACTGGTATACAGGCAGTCCCCGAGTTATGTCGGATCCGCAGTTACAAACAGGGTTTGCTCTGCGTCTCCCTGGTCTGCTGGAAACCAGCAGACCAGGGAGACGTGGAGCAAAGCCGTGGAGCACGCGGGCTGGTCGGTTTCAGCAGCGGCTGAATCTGGATGCCAGTTCCGACTTACATACAGATTCAACTTAAGAACAAACCTACAGTCCCTATCTTGTACATAACCCGGGGACTGCCTGTATACTGGCCTAGTTCATCTTCAATAGAATGCCAATTTCTACCACCTTCAAATCATGTCTATGTGATGTCACAAACGTGGTCGGACTTCATTAAAGTCCTGCTTAAAATCAATCTACGTGTCTACAGTGCATGTTCAGAAGAGATACATATATTATTGTCCCAAACTTCTGGATTTACTCCAAAATTAAAACTTCTTTTGACATGCCAAAATTCATGTTTAAAAAAATAATACCACACTTATTTTAAGAAGGAAAATTGTTCTACCCATAGTCTTACTACACCTTTCCACAAAATCCCCACTTGTTCTGACAGTGCAGAATATCTGTGTGATAAAATGTCTTTTAATCTTCATTTAATAATTGAAACCTGTAAGTAAAGACTAAAGGGCTGTGTCTAGACTGCATCCCTTTTTCAGAAAAGGGATGCAAATTAGACATATCGCAATTGCAAATGAAGCGGGGATTTAACCCCCCCCCCCCTGGCTTCATTAGCATAAAAATGGCTGCCGCTTTTTTTCTGGCTCGGAGCTTTGCTGGAAAAAAGCACCAGTCTAGACGCAGATCTTTCAGAAAATAAAGCCTTAACCTCATTTAAAGAGGTATTGGCCATTAGGTATTGGCCATTGCCATTGCTCCATTAAAAAATGCAGGTGAAACAGCACATCTCTAAGTTCAAAAACAAACAAACAAAGACTGTTAAAGAGTGCAGTCAGCCATGAAGTTCTAGTAGAGCTCTGGATACTACTGGTTTAAGACAGCACATTTGCATTACACAATATAAATTAGTGCATGTGCAGTTTTCTGCAAACCCCAGGGCTGTGTCTAGACTGCATCCCTCAGTCTCCTCTTTTCTAAACTGAAAAGTCCCAGTCTCTTTAGCCTTTCTTCATATGGGACCTGTTCCAAACCCCTGATCATTTTAGTTGCCCTCCCCTCTCCCACCCTCTCTCTTCTCCTCTCCCACCTCCTTTTTCCAGTCTCCCCCAGTTTTGTTCAATAAAGAGAGATTCTATTTTTGACCACACGTTTTCTTTATTTTGTACATCAGGAAGGGGGGCTAGGGAAGGGTAAGTGGAAGGAGGTGAGGGAGGAATGGGGTACGAGCCCCCGATGGGGAGGACTGGGCTGGCTCTGCGGGCTTCTGGGGGTGGAAGCTCTCCTGCAGCCCCCCAATTGGCCCCTCTCCCCAGATGGCAGCCTGCGGCAAGTGCAGCCGGTCTGATGGCCGAGTGCTGTGATGTGCCCAGTGTGGGCACTCAGGGCACTGCAAGCCAGGACTGCTTTGCAAGCGTGGCACCCCTGAGAACTGTGTGTCCAGGGTGGGGGTCGGGACCCTTTAAGCACAGCCCTCGGCTAGCCTGAGGCAGCAGCTGCACACTCTAAGCCCTCATCTGATGCCCTGCTGGCACTGCTTCCGGCCATCCTTAACCCCGGTTCAGGGTCCACTTAATGTAGACATGCTAGTTCGAATTAGCAAAACGCTAATTCAAACTAGTTTTTTAGTCTGGATACGTTAGTTCGAATTAGCTTAGTTCGAATTAACTAAGCTAAGTTAGTTTGAATTAGCGCTGTAGTGTAGACATGCCCTTGGTGTTCACACCTCTACATCAGCTGCTAGAATTGGGCCTCACCCTCCTTGACTGAATTAATCTCATTATCTCTAGCCTGCATATTTACACCTGCCTCTGGAAATTTCCACTACATGCATCTGACGAAGTGGGTCTTTGCCCATTAAAGCTTATGCTCCAATACATTTGTTAGTCTATTAAGTGCCACAGGATTCCTTGTCGCTTTAATATATAATCCAGAGATTCAGTCCTGAAATGGATAGTAGGTGTGATTAGGAGGTCAACACTATCCGTAGATACTTGTTCACCCGATGATATACTCCAGGGGTGGGAAACCTAAGGTCTGGGACCTGGATGCAGCCCCTGGTTTGCCTGGATCTGGACTCTGAGGCTCAGGGCTCCGCCCCCCAGCCCGCCATGGCATTCCAACTCCCCTGCCATCCCTCCCCCGATGCAGTCCTTCAGCAAGGAAAAGGCCAGGGTGCTCTACTATAGCAGAGCTCCAAGAATGAATTACAGCTCTACGATTGCATGATGGAAACCAAAATGAGCTGAAAAATGTTTTCTTCAAATACCTAACATGAAAATAGGACAGGGGTTCTCAGACTTCATTGTACTGCAACACACTTCTGACAACAAAAATTACTACACAGCCCCAGGAGGGGAAGGGGAGCAAAAAGCTCCACTACCCCGAGCTGTGTGTGTCAAAACAGAATCCCAAGGGCCTCAGACCCAGGCACGGGGCCTGCAAACTGAGCCCCGCCATGCAGGGCTGAAGCCTTGGGCTTTTGGTTTCTGTCCTGAGCCATGGAGCTCAGGCTTTGGGCCCACCAGCTTTGGTGACAGTTTCCCTCTAATTTCTGATGTCCATGCACAGAATGAATTTTGTTGTGTGCACCAATATAGAGGTGATGTGTGACACGTAGTGTCCATATTGGTGCACATAACAAAATTCATTCCACATAGGGATGTTGTGTGCTGGGATGGGACAGCAGGGTTTGGAATTTGGGAGGGGTCTCATGGCTGGGGCAGAGGTTTGAGGTGCGGGAGTAGGGGCGAGGGCTCTGGCTGGGTCTTTGGGTGGAGCTATGAATGAAAGGCTTGAGGTGCAAGCTGACATGGGTAGAGAGGACTATCCCCAGCCCTGTCTCACTGCAGCAGCTTGGGGGCAGATGAAAGGTGCCTCTTCACAGCTGCAGGAGCACCAGTAGGGCTGGGCCAGGAGAGGGTTGCATTTGCCCTGGCTGCAGTAGGTCTATGCTGGGGCTGGATTAGGTTTGGGGAAGAAGCACCTCTTCTCTGTCTGTGGCAAGGCCAGGTCAGGTCTGTGCTGGGGCCAGCAAGGAGATGTGCTGATCCCTGCCGCAGCAGTTCTGGGGCTTGGAGAGAGGTATTTCTTTCTGCTGCAGCCATGAGCCCCTGCGCAGGGCTTAATAGACCACTGTGTGGCCATTCAACTGTGCATTTTGGAGGGAACTTAGGCTAGCAACCCCCAATCCACAGTTTGAGAACCACTGAAATACAAAGCAGACGATCAGACAAGAAAGACCCCTCCCTTAAATTGTAGGCGGTAGCTGTACTTACAGGACTTTTCCCCATTTTTCAGAACAGTTTGGGAGCCTTCTATTGAGGCTACATCTAAACTACACTCCTCTGTCAGCAAAGGGATGTAAATTAAACGTATCGAAAGTGCAAATGAAGCTGGGATTTAAATATCCTGTGCTTCATTTGCATAATGACGGCTGCCACTTTTTTTCTAAACGTGGTTTTTTGAAAAACCCCTGGCAGAATAGACGGGGCATAGAATCATAGAATAATAGGACTGGAAGGGACCTCAAGAGGTCATCGAGTCCAGCCCCCCGCCCTCAAGGCAGGACCAAGCTCCGTCTACACCATCCCTGACAGATGTCTATCTAACCTTTTCTTAAATATCTCCAGAGAGGGAGATTCCACCACCTCCCTTGGCAATTTATTCCAATATTTGACCACCCTGACAGTTAGGAATTTTTTCCTAATGTCCAATCTAAACCTCCCCTGCTGAACTTTAAGCTCCTTGTCCTGTCCTCAGAAACCAAGAGGAACAAATTTTCTCCTTCCTCCTTGTGACACCCTTTTAGATATTTGAAAACCGCTATCATGTCCCCCCTTAATCTTCTTTTTTCCAAACTAAACAAGCCCAGTTCATGAAGCCTGGCTTCATAGGTCATGTTCTCTAAACCTTTAATCATTCTTGTCGCTCTTCTCTGTACCCTTTCCAATTTCTCCACATCTTTCTTGAAATGTGGCGCCCAGAACTGGACACAGTACTCCAGCTGAGGCCTAACTAGTGCAGAGTAGAGCGGCAGAATTACTTCACGAGTTTTGCTTACAACACACCTGTTGATACAACCTAGAATCATACAGGATGAGAACAGGATCTTTCAAACTGGGGCATTTCTGTCAAAAATGCCCCGTTTAAACTACCATTTTGTTTTTGTTTTCGAAAAGCCCATTTTGAAAAAAAAGTGGTGGCCACCATTATGCAAATGAAGCATGGGATACTTAAATTCCGGCTTCATTTCCACTTTTGATACGTCTAATTTACATCCCTCTGCCAATAGAGGGATGTAGTTTAGACGTAGCCTTAAAGAGCTACTAGAAATTCTTCTCCAGAAAACTGAGGGTACAGGTTAGACTTACATTTCAGAACCTAGAAAGCAAAGTTGAAATCCTAGCAAATAAACTCACTATGATAGATAATAAACTGGGATGAATGGAAATTAAAACTAAATGAAAATTTATGGAGGTCAGAAAAAATACAGCAATGTAGGTCATTGCTAGAATGAAAGTGATGATAAAATGGGGAACATGGGATAATCACAGGACAAAGGAACTTAAAAACCAAACTCATGCAAAGAACACTAGAATTATGAGCATGTGTCTGAGCTTTGTCAGATTGTGGAACGTCTCTCAGAAAATGGAATTACTAATAGCTGGGTATGATTGCTAAAGATAACTGGATGTGTATGATGCAGTACTATAGTAGCATAGGTTGTGCATCATTTCCTTTCTGAAAACCCTAGCAGGTATGGAAAAAAACAGGACTAGACCCCCCTGAAGCTCCTAGCAGGTATGAGAACTCTCCATCTCCCAATTTAACAGCTCTGTTTGGAAATTGTCAGTTAGGACTAGACCCTGGACAGTGCAGACTTAATCAGTATTCCTTTATGCATAGCAAATGGGGATGCACCAATCCCCAATTAGGAGTAACTGTGTGACATCAACTGCAAAATGTTTGAGGGAGAGGTTAGAGTAGTAAACATTGCCTCCTGATCACAGAGCAGAGTCTGTCAGCCACTGAATAGTGCATGGTCATTACTAATGATCTCCCTCTCATGATCTGCTAAGCTCTCCCCAATACCTATGCAGCCCAATTAATAAGAGCTGGTCTGCTGGGCTTCATGTGCTCAATATACTGGGGTTTAGCCTCTGATGTACAGTCCTGTTAGAACTATAATGACTATAAGGTGTGAGTTTATATTAATATAAGACTATCTGGAAACTCTGAATTTCTCGCAAAATCAAAACCAGTAATTTACTGTAAGCAGTGCTTTCTCTTTTTTAGGGCGTGCTTTTGTATTATGATCTTGTTGAATCAACATTTGAGCAGGCAAAATTACCAAGCCGAAAAGTTGATGCTTTTGATCACTACCAGAAATGCTTTGCAATTTTAAAATGTCCTCAGCAAAGAGTGGACACCAGCAATTGTGATACATCAAAAGAATCTGATAAGGCAGAAGCCAAAGCTTGGAAGGCAATCCGCGTGGATCTGGTTGTAAGCCCCTTTGAACAGTATGCATATGCTCTGTTAGGTTGGACTGGCTCCAGGGTAAGTAACCTTAAGAGCCTACATATTTTCTTTGAGTTACTAACCTATTTTTGGTGTTGCCAAATTATTCAGAGTTGGTGGACTTTTAGAAATGTTCCTCTCTCCACATTTTTCTATTATCTTCTTTTTAACCAGTCATTAACCCATTATCCTATCTTATGGCATCACTGACATTTATATATTATTTCCTTAATAAAAGAGTTAACAATTTTGTTCTTTGAAGTTTAATTTATAGGTGCATCTACAGCCCTCATTTTCCACTCCAAAATTGCAGAAGGTTTAACTTGCCAGTTGGGCTAAGGGGAATTCCTTAGGTGCCAAAAATGTTAGGGCTTAATAATTATTTAATAGCTTTAAAATAAAATTATTTATTAGGGTATTGGTAGTTGATCTTGTGGTTGGTAGTTACTTTGCTAATTGGTAACTAGGACTGTGATTGGTGGTATAATTAGGATAATACAATTTTTTAAAATAATGAATTAAAATAAATATAAAATTCAAAATGAAAATGTTATTTCAAAACTAAAAATCAAAATGTAACATTCTGGGAAGGTTTCAAAAATATTTAGTTTTTTAAATTAAATTTTACCAAAATCAATATGTTCCAACACAATGTCATTTTCTGAGGGAAACGTGTTCCATTGGAAAGCATTTGACTAACTCTGAACTTCATTACTGCCCTCTGATGTCACTTATACTAGTGTCTTGAAAAGAGCCCGATTCAGCATGTCTGTATCCACATTTGGCACTCTAGTTCACACAACTTATTATTTATACTTCTAGCATTTGTATATACACACCTTAAAAACTTGTCACTTTTTAGCTGTCTGCCATTACATCAGGGATGGGCAACACCATGGCAGCACTTCACCAGGTTAGCCTTGGTGGGCTGTGCTACTATATTTACCTGAACGGCTGCTGGTACTGGCAATCGCAGCTTCTGTTGGCTGCAGATTGCTGTTCCCAGTCAATGGGAGTGGCAGGAAGTGGCCCAGAGAGGAACACCACTTCTCGCAGCTCCCATGACTGGGAATGGCAATCCGCTGCCCACGGGAGCAACAGTTGTAAGTACCTGCAGCCGTGCAGGTAAATATAGCAGTAGGGACCTGCCAGGAGCTAACCCTGGTGGACCGGATCCATCCCACAGGCCAGTATTTGCCCATCCCTATATTACATGATGTTATTGAATTCAACTCTTTTTCATTTGATTGTCTCTCCTAAGATCCCACCCATATTTTACCATCTTCCATCATCTTCTACTTATTAGGACATCTCTATTAACAGATCCTTCCTAAGGGAAAATGCTGCCATGAAAGTCCTGGACTTCAGTCTCTCACCTAGCGGCCTAAATTGGCCTCCTGGACCTCTTTGCCTAAACCAGGTGCTCTTCCGCACTTGTTGATTTTCCCTCCAGCCCCATGGATAGTGGGTATTATAGGCTGGGGGAGACTGCACCTCTCCAAACAGCCAAGTGTGGCCTCACCCACACTCCACCCTCAGACCTCCATGTGCAATGGACCTGGCTTGGGCTGGGGCTGTACCATCCTCCCTCCCTGCGTCCTGGAGTGGGATGTAAGGCTGGGGACATGTAACTACCCTCTTGGTGCTCTGGGGTAGGGGGTACCGGGGCCATGCCCCCTCCCTCTTGGCACTCTGGGGCTGGAGCCATGCCATCCACTCTTTTGGTGTTCTGGGGATGAGGGAACTGGGATTGCAGTGCCCATGAACTTGGTGCTCCAGGGTTAAGGAGACTGGGACCATGCTGCCCGCCAACTGAGCACTTCAGGTCTGTAGTCATGCCAACTGCCCTTCCAGCAGCCTATGTATCTCTCTCTCTTTCTCTTAGTTCATCCAGTTCAGCCACTCTGGTCTCCAAAGCCTGTACACGGTCCCTGAGGGCCAGGAGCTCCTTGCACCAAATGCACTTGCCACCTGCCCATATTATCTCAATTTTACTTCTGTAACTCTGTCAATGTAGTAGGTGCTAAGCTGGATTAAGAGTGTTCCAGAATCCTGTAGATATGTGATGTATTAACTTACTTTTTCTGTCTAATAGAAATTCAGTGCAGAGATAATTTCACCATAGAAAATACTTACTTTTCCCTTCCACAGCAATGTTTTTCACTTAAGAGCCTATTGTGCTCCTATGTAAAACACAAAAAGAAATCCAGTTGTTTAGTAAAGAAAGAGAAGACTGACTAATAGGTTTCCCCTTCCGTTTACCATTTTACAAACCTTTTCAGAAAAGGCATTTGGAACACCAAATTGTTTACCTTGCCCTCTTGTAAATCTCTATATTTTTAATTTCCTAACCTTCTGTATCCAATCCTTGAGATCTTAAATTAATCCTCTGGTTTGGGTTTATAAATTGTATTTCATAGTTTCATAGATTTCACAGCCAGAAGGAACCAGCATGATTAAATCATCTGAGCTCCTGTATAACACAGGCCACAGAACTTCCCCAAACTAATCCTAGAGCAAAAAAGTCTTGATTTAAAAATTGTCAGTGATGGAGAATCCACTGTGACCCTTGATAAATTGTTCCAGTGGTTAATTACTCTCCCTGTTAAAAATTTATGCCTCATTTCCAGTCTGAATTTGTCTAGCTTCAATTTCTAGATATAGACTACAAATAGATACAGACTAACATGGCTACCCCTCTGAAATGCCATTGGATCATGTTATATCTTTCTCTACACAACTGAAGAGCCCATTTTTAAGTATTTGTCCCCCTCTGTAATTACTTACAGGCTATATCCAAGTCACCCCTGAATGTTGTTTTTTCTAACTTGTGTCAGACCCTGCAGACTCAGACTCTCTCCTACCCTGGAATATTTGCCATGTGGGAAAGGTCTCTTTCCCCTCTCTCCCCAGGAATGATGCTCCTACACCACATTGCACCAAGCACATATTTTTGTCAATCAGCATAAACCTCCTTAGGCAGGAACCCAAGTTCTCTCTACGGGTGCATTTACACTGCACCATAAATCAAAATAAGCTATGCAAATTGTGTATCTTATTTTGATGCTATTTTGAAATACAGGCAGTCCCCGACTTACGTCGGATCCGCACTTACGAACGGGGCTTTTCTCGCCCTGGAGCTCGCGGGCGGCGGGAGCACCCAGAGCACAGCGGTCCCGCCACAGTGTCCTCCGGGGCGAGAAAAGCTGCTCCGGGTCTCCCTGGTGTGCTGGGAGCACAGCAGGGAGACAGGAGCAAAGCCGCAGAGGCGGGGGACCCCGCCGCCTGTGCGGCTTTGCTCCGGGGCAAAGGAGCAAAGCCGCACAGGCAGTGGGGTCCCGCCGCCTGTGCAGCTTTGCTCGGGTCTCCCTGCTGTGCTGGGGGGGACTCCCCCCCAGCACAGCAGGGAGACAGGAGCAAAGCTGCAGAGGCGGGGGTCCCCGTCGCCTGTGCGGCTTTGCTCGGGTCTCCCTGCTGTGCTGGGGGGGACTCCCCCAGCACAGCAGGGAGACAGGAGCAAAGCCGCAGAGGCGGCGGGACCTCTGCGCCTCCACGACTTTGCTTGGATCTCCCTGGTCTTCTGGGGGGGGAGGGGGCACAGCTAGTGCGCCCCCCCCCCAGCAGACCAGGCTTTTGTTGCGGGACGCCTGGGGTAGAGCAGCTGGGGTGCTGCCAGGTTGGTCCTGCGGGGACCTACCCGGCAGTGCCCCAGCTGTTCTGTCCCAGGAGTCCAGATTCAGCCGCTGTTGAAACTGATCAGTGGCTGATTCCAGGAAGCCAGGGGCAGAGCAACTCTGCCTAGGGCTTCCTGTAGTCAGCCGCTGATCAGTTTCAACAGCGGCTGAATCTGGAGCCAGTTCCGACTTACATACAAATTCAACTTAAGAACAAACCTATAGTCCCTATCTTGTACGTAACCCGGGGACTGCCTGTAGCTTATTTTGTTATTTGTTGCTGTTTACACAACACCAAATTTCAAAATAAAACACTATTCCAAAACATCCCTTACTCCTCGTAAAATGATGTTTACAGGGACATCGGAATAGTGAGCTTGAAATAACAGACATGCTGTGAAGATGCGGGATAGCTATTTCAGGCCATTCTGATATCCCAAAATAGTGTTGCAGTATATATGTACCCTAAAGCTTTGTCTACACTGCACATTGTTGTGCAAGAAGATATGCAAATGAGGTGGAGTGATGAATATCACCATGCCTTATTTGCATACCTAATGAGCCACCATTTTGTGGAACGGGCTTTTGTGCAAGAAGGAGCTGTCTACACTGCTCCTTCTTGCGCAAAAAAACCCTCTTGTGCAGGAGCCGTTCTTCCTGAAAAGAAGTAGCAGAACGGCTCCTGTGCAAGCGGGGATTTTTGCGCAAGAAGTAGCCATGTAGATGGTGCCTTCTTGCGCAAAAGCTCCTTCCATAAAAATGGCAGCTCATTAGGTATGCAAATGAGGCATGGTGACATTCATTGCCACACCTCATTCGCGTATCTTCTTGCGCAACAACGCGCAGTGTAGACGTAGCCTAAATGTCGCTATACCACTAAAAAAGCCTCCAAGTGTCAAGCCTTTCTTGAGTTAGAAAAAGTGGGTTATTTGAAAACAAACTGTGGGAGTCCAGTACATGCTTAATAAAAGCTATTTCTTGTTACAGTGCTATACCTTTACTAAGGCAACTAGTTTCAGGCAAACTTAATATGATGCAGTATTGTATGTCAAAATAATATGCCTGTGAGTGTTCATTCTATATGGAACAACCATGAGACTTAGAACCAGTAAGGCTACATCCAAACTACACCCCTCTGTTGGCAGAGGGATGTAAATTAGACGTTTCGAAAGTGCAAATGAAGTGGGATTTAAATATCCCACACTTCATTTGCATAATCGCATTCTGGTGCTGTTTCGAACAAGCACCATTTTGAAATTGAAACCGCGGTTTAGATCCGAGGAGTACAGGATCTTTCGAAAAATCACCCCATTGTTGGAGAAACCATGTCTAAACCACGGTTTCAGTTTCGAAATGGCACTTGTTCCAAACAGTGCCAGAACACGATTATGCAAATGAAACACTGGATATTTAAATACCCGCTTCATTTGCACTTTTGAAAAATCTAATTTACATCCCTTTGCCGACAGAGGAGTGTAGTTTAGACGTAGCCTAAATGAAAGGTGATGTACACATGAATACCAATTCAAATTTCTGTATGTTGCATGTACAATAATATTGGCCTGAAAAACTTCCTTGTAAATGGTGAGTAGGCATTTTCATATACTCACTTGTTTTAAAAGTAATTTTAAATGTATCTAACTTACCTGGTACATCAGTTGGTAAGAATATAAATCTTTGTGCAGCCTCTGAAAACATTCATGTTATGAAAGTCTTGTTAAGCTATAGTGACTCTGTCCAGAATATGTGTTTTAGCAGAAGATTGTTGTGAATCATGCCATTTTAAAATCCATTCATTTATAAATTGCATTGGTATTCTAAAACTTACCCATATTAAGCAACAAAGTAGGTACTCACTTGGATAAAGGATAGGTATGTAACTCAGGGATCAGCAAACTACGACACACCTGCCACAAGTGGCACGCGAGCCAATTTTCATTGGCACGTGAGGTGAGAGCTCAGCCCTGCCTCTCCTCCCTCGTGCAGCCGGGAGTTCCCTTAACATGCTATTGTTCCCTTATCATGCATGCCTATGCAGCGACACACACAAAATTCTAATCTAAGCCCGCCACCTCCACAGCAGCACTCACTTTCCTCCTGCTTCTGGAAGGTGAATGTTATAGCTGCTCCTACGGGCAGGGATGGGGATGGAGACAGCCCGGGGCTCCGTTGGGGAGTGGTTGCTTGGGTGGCCGCTCTGGCAGCCATGGCCACGTTGGGGGCCAGCTTCCGCTGGGGCTGAGGCTGCATTGTAGGGTGGCTGCCGCCTGCGTTTCAGGCCTAAAATACGTGTCGGGTAGACAGGTTGCTGCTACGGTGTGTTGAAACTGCGGGTGGGCGGGTTGCTGCTGCCGGGGGTTGGAGCTGTGGGTGGGTGGGCCGGAGACGGGGATGGGCTGTGGCTGCATTGGGGGTGGCTTCTCGGGTGGCCGCTCTGGTGTGCCATAGATTGCCGAACTCTGACTCAGAGGCTTGAGTGCTGCATAAAGTGTCAAACTACAAGACTGAGGTCGGAGAACTCAGCAAGGCAAAGAAGGCCAGAAATCACATTAAATGGTAAGATCTGCATCTTAATTGATTATTAATGAAGCTGCTGTAAGTAGGACTATTATTGACTTTAAAAAGTATCACCGGCATGCTGACCCATAAATACAAGTGTATAAGTTAAATCTTGGCACACCAGTTCTGAAAGGTTGCTGACCGCTGATGCAACTTATGTTTTGTACAGCAATTTGAGCGTGACCTACGAAGATATGCCACTCATGAAAGGAAGATGATGTTGGATAACCATGCCTTATATGATAAGACTAAGGTACAGTTTGCTCTTTGAAGTGAAGCAACAGTGTCATAATTTATAAGGATGTATTTTTAGTTTGTTTATGCTATCTCAGTGCAGTGAAATTCAGCTTGCAGTGAATTTAAGCTTCAGCCCATTATTTGAGGAACAAAAAGTTCCCTTTCCACAGAACCTTCTTTCATATTCATTGCCACATAAGCATACAGGTTCCTTGGCTATGGCCAAATTATGGATGGCTCAGTTCAAGATTTTAGGGTATTAAAGCTGCTTTAACTTTCACAGGTGTCTAAATATACCAAAAGCACATACATCAGCAAGAACATATCAGTGGAGACCTTTAGCCAGGCCTCCTTTTCCTTGTGGAACTCCCTTAAATGGATCAAAGTGGACATCTGGGATCAAAGTCACTGTGCAATAGTCTATTCCAGTACAGGAGATTTCAGACACATTGCCACTTTTTCACAGTGCTGTGGCACAAAGCAGACACAGCATAGACCAGAATCAGAATATTTTGTTCTGATTGTTGTGCATGTAGATTGGGATCTACTGGTAGATCTTGGAGCCTTTGACAGGTGATCCTGACTGGTTTGGCCAGAAGACTATCAAGTGCCAGCACTTCATTTGCCCCTCTCAGCACTGCCATGCTGCTCCTGCCCTCTGCCTTGGTGCTGCCTCCCAGCCCAGGGAGCCTCTTGCTCCCTGTGCAGGGCTCAGGAAGAAGAAAGGGGGGAGTGCTGATGTCAGAGTGCTCCTTCCCCCACACTGTACCCCATCTCCACAGAGCGAGGGGGGGGGGCAAAGATGGAGAGTGATTGCTGGCTGTTTTGGGGAATGGTACAGGGTTAAACCTGCCTTAGTCCTCTGCACTACCACCCAGAAGCTACTTGTGATAAGTGATGCACAGCTGGAGCTTGCATTCCAAACCCCGGCCACAGTCCTGAATTCCTTCTGCACCCCAAATTCCTGCCCTAGCCCTGAGTCCCCCTTCCCAGAGCCTTCACCCTGAACCCTTTTCTGCACCTCAGCTCCTTGCCCCAGGCTCAGCTCAGAATCCCTCCCACACTACAAACCCTTTAGCCCAAAATTAGAGTCTACACTTTGCTCCCCTGCATCCCTAGCCTGATAAAAGTGAGGGAGGATGGGGAAGGGAGGATGGAGTGAGCAGTGGTAGGGCCCCGGAGAATGGGCAGGAAGGAGGTGGGGCAAGAGTGTTTGAGTTTGAGGTAGATCCTGAATCGCACTTACATTCTAAAAGTGATCTCATGCTTAAAAAGGTTGGAGACCACTGACGTAGAGAGTGTGTGGGATGGAGGGGGTGGAAGGGCCATGCAGAGTCAAGCTAATTATGGATCTCTGTATTTTTGATGAACACCAAACCGACAAAATCCCTTTCTTTGAAAACACTTACCTATGTTAAGTTTTTAAAAACTCGTACAATATTGCAAATATTGTACAAATATATTGTGATTTCTAAATAAACACAAGAGTGCTTAGAAGATATGGAGAATATTTGAATCAATTTCTTATTAAAGGCAGTACTTTCCCACTCTATTCTTCATATAGCGTTAGATAGCTGTGCTTTATTTTTCATTAATATTCATGAACACTTTGATACTGGAGAGTCTATTGTGGCCCTTTGCCTGAAATATGAGCCATGTCAGAGTCCTGTTTTCCAATATAAAGAGGTTATGTCGGGGTGAACACTGTATACTTTAATATATTTCCAAAGAGACTTTGACAGTAAAAGGCAGCATTAACATGTCAGTCATTAATCAATTACATAGCTTTGCAGATGGGAACAAAAAGTACAGATATTTCCTCCGGGGTCTCATTACAAAGTTACACTCTGAAATTATTCCTCCGACTAGATTTTTCAAGTGAATGCATGTCCATACTGTACAACTCATTTCTGTATGCATATGTCTATTGAAAGATATTGTGCAATTGTAAAATCACTGAATTTTTTATTTTTCTCAAAATTTTTGGTGGTGTTTACTGAATCTATCATGAGTATGAGAAATTTCCAAATGAAAAATCAGAATTCCATAAATTTTACTGGTATCAGAAATGTGTATTGAAGGGAAGAGGATTTTAAATGATAATGATAGAAAGAAGATGAGTAAATATTCAAACCTCTCATTAAACCAGCTGAAGGGACAGATCCTAAATGGATATAAATGGACTTAATTTTGTTGGCTTTGAAAATGAACTTTGATATCTGGAACTACAGTGATTTACAGTAGTGGAAAACTGAGTCAACAATGTTGAGGTCCCATTTTCAGCCTCAGGGAAGCAAAGGTTTCTTTGGCACATAACCAGGGAGGACAAGATACAACATATGCTCAATGTTTTACAATATATCTTCTGTTGCTGCATCAGTTACAAATTGTGCATACACTTATAAACTGTGCCAATAACATCCTAAGCATAAAACTTGATTTATAAATCCTTCCTCTGTATTTTGACAGTGTGTGGTGGATTAGTAAATTGGGGCTTATTAACCCAGCCATTTTGATTTTTGTTTAGTTTCACTTTCTTATGTAAATTGCAGATCAGGTTAACTATGCTGTATCTTATTCTTCAGAAAACTTTAGGTTGAAATGAGCTTAGCGAAATGTGGCATTATTGTAAAATGGGTGTCACTTTTATTCTGGAACAGGCAACATTACTTAAAAGTGCTCCCACAGATTGCTGAAAGTCCTGTATGGCTATGATTAATGTCTTTTCTACTTCATCTCTCTGCCATCAGAGCTGCACCTTTAACCTTAACTTTTTTGTATATTGTAGACGCTTATCTATGCACTTCTTTTATGTCTTTAATAACTGTTCTCTGTACTGATTGGGTAACCTCATAACTATCTCTTGTTCCTGTAGCTCTATGGATATGTCTACAGTGGAACTGGAGGTATAATTTCAAGTATGGATAGACATACCTGCGCTAGTTCTGATTGCGCTAATGTGCTAAAAATAGCTGTGTGTAGCTGAGGCTCCATATATGACAGGATGGGCTAGCCACACTGAGTACAATCCCATCTGAAATCCTACATATGTATCTGGGAATGACAAAAACCTTTATGTTTAAGTGACAGTGAATATGAAAGGTGGTTTTGTATGAAATGGACTTTTCATTTTTTTCAAATAATGGGCATGTGCAAGCCCCCTTCTGGCTGAATGTGATATTGCAGGAACTCCATGCTTCAACTCCCCATCATGTGGGTTTTCTCTCTCCTGGAGTTTCGCATGGCTCACCCTGCAACTGGGACACTCTAAGTTCAGTTTCCTTTAGTGGCAATAAAAGTCCAAATAAAACCACAAATGCTTTTATTGCACTGCAGTTCAATATTTGGGCTGAGTTTTTGATTGGTTGAGTGGTTTAATGGGAGCCAAGATCAGGAGCTATCATGCAAGCCTAAGCTTTGGAAAAACTAGTCTGTCATGAGAGTTAGTTTAGCTACAGGACTCCTCCAACGTTGGAAGATTTAGTCAGCCTGGGATTAAAGTTAGCCTAGAAGCCAGGTTTAAAGAGATATTGATGCTATCCTTGAAAGACTGAGTTTAGCCTGGAAGCCTGGCAAACAGCCACGCCTGCCTAGAAGATTTTGATTAATCTGACCAACGTCTTGTCCTAGCTTCGGGAACATTTTCAGTCGTGAGGAGCTACATTATTCTGAAGTTTTAATAGCTTATTTCAATTCTTTTAGGACCTAAAAGTATAAGTATATTTTTCTTATATATTTAGTGCTCTAGAATTTGCTTCTGCCCCTTTTCTCATTTATGGTAGCTGGGTCTAAAATCCAGAGTTCACACTTGTCAGACTGGCATTGCTGTATAATGATACTCTGCTAACTCCTCGTTCATTTTAAGACCCAGTCTAAAGCCTCCTTACTTGTGTTTTAAGAGTCCGATGACTTGATTCACCATACTTCTGCATCCTCCATTCATTAGCCTCCTCTGAGTGCTGCTTCATCATACAATCATTGGAGTTCAATGGCCTTCTCCCTTGTTTCTACATTTGGCTAACATGTATGATTGTTTTAGATGATGGCATATTTATGTTATTAGTATCTGATATGTGTTTGTACTGATGGTGGTGGCTAAATGTACACTGTGAACAAGAGGTGTGATTCCCCTGTTCTAGTACACATTCTTCCAATAGCTTGATAAGGGCCAATATGTCTGTAAATAGCAGTGTAGCTAGAGCACCAGTGGAGGCATGGATAAGCCAGGCCAAGTGTAAACCCATGTAAAGCCAGTGGATATATACTTGGTATTCCTCAGCTGTGCCTTTATTGCCTCTCACCTGAGTTACCACAGCTACAGTACTATTTATATTCATACTAACTTTCACTGAGCTACCACAAGGATGTGTACATAAGCAGAAGACACACACACCTTGATTGTAATGTGGAAATAGCTTTTGTATTTATGACCTACTTTTCTTGTAGACAATCCTGGCACATGCTCTCATTCTTATGTGAAGGGATTATAGTGTAGATAATCTAAAATATTTACAGAAAAGTTCATGCCTTTCTGCACAATCAACAAGAATATTTTTTGCAAAGGGTGCTGTTCTACCAAAAAAAAAAGTCATATATTATTTTTGGAGCCCCAAGAGCTATGTCAAACCAAAACTTCAGGCTTATCACCAGAAATGCACAGCAAAGCAACTTAAAACCTTGTGTCCTTATGTGGAAGGTTTTGCAGATGCTGCTGCCACGCTAGTCAGCAAAGAGAGAAAAGCTTTTGACATATGGGGAAGGTATTCATATGCAGACTGGTAAAATCTCTGGAGAGCATCAACTTTACTTGTTCCTGCTTTCATTCTGCACCAAACCCACCATTGATTTGTATATGTATCTGTCTGATCAGTTTGTAATTGGTCACAATGCCTTGCTGGCAGATTGGGATGAGTTGGCAACCACAACATTATGCATGTGCGTCAAGTGTGTGGCATTGCAGGAAGCAATCCCAGGTGGAATAGTTAACTCTTAGAGTTCATCTTAATTAACTGTAATTAATAGGCTGTGCCACCAGTGTTCTCTGATCAAACTCTAGATTGGATTAGGATTTAAAAAGAACACTGTAAAGAGGAAAGAAGATAAATGATTTATGCACTTGAAAAGGAGTGAGCATTGCATGAAGTGAGGCCAGTATAAACTGTAGTAAGCAGGATTGGAAAAAAAGGATGGTCCAGTGATTTGGGCAGTAGCCTTGAGGTTGGGAGCCCTTTGCTTCACCTCAGACTTTATATGTGATCTTGACCACGTAGTCTCTCAGTGCCTCAGTTCCCCACCTATAAAATGGGGATAGCAATATTTCTCTCCCTTCCAGAGGTGTTGTGAAAATAAGTACTAAACCTGTGTGGAGAAAGATAATTAATTCTCAGTGGATTTGATATGTCAACACTTGGTTTCATTCCAATTCAGAACAATTCACCCAAATATTGAAATTCTCCTTGAAAGAGAAAGCTTGAGTGTCCCCAAGTCTGAGAATGTTCCCATGAAAGGCTGTCCAAGTGCTGAAGACCTGGAGTCCCCAACTGGAGACAGTTCATCTAGCTGGTGACCTGGAAGGCCACACTGCTCAGCAATTCACTGAGCTGACAGGAAATGAGGCAGGTTTCAAAGCTGCTTTGTTTCCAGAGGAACTTTGTCAAACTCTGTTTCTGTGGAATTTTACAATTTTGATAAATTGGCAAGTTCTGACCAAAAAAAAAAAAAAAAAGCCCTGTTTGTATCAGATTTTTTCCACCCAGCTCTAATTACTATATTTAAGATTCTGACTTGCTCAATTTCTATGGTAAAGGGGGCCATATCATAGAATCATAGAATACTAGGACTGGAAGGGACCTCAAGAGGTCATCGAGTCCAGTCCCAGGGGCAGATGACTGTTTTGCGGAGCCCTGGGCAGTGTAACTCTGCGGGGCCCCCCTTTGCCACGGCACATGCGCCGTGATGCCATGTGCATGCGCAGTGGCGCCACGGCGCATGCGCGGGGCTTTTTTAAGTGCGGGGCCCGGGGTGGCCGCCCCGTTTGCCCTGCCCTATATCCGCCCCGTCCAGTCCCCTACCCTCATGGCAGGACCAAATACTGTCTAGACCATCCCTGATAGACATTTATCTAACCTACTCTTAAATATCTCCAGAGATGGAGATTCCACAACCTCCCTGGGCAATTTATTCCAGTGTTTGACTACCCTGACAGGAAGTTTTTCCTAATGTCCAACCTAAACCTCCCTTGCTGCAGTTTAAGCCCATTGTTCCTTGTTCTATCCCCAGAGGCCAAGATGAACAAGTTTTCTACCTCCTCCTTATGACACCCTTTTAGATATCTGAAAACTGCCATCATGTCTCCCCTCAATCTTCTCTTTTCTAAACTAAACAAACCTAATTCCTTCAGCCTTCCCTCATAGGACATGTTCTCTAGACCTTTAGTCATGCTCGTTGCTCTTCTCTGGACCCTCTCCAATTACTCCACAATACTCCAATTGAGGCCTAACCAGCGCAGAGTAGAGCAGAACATAGATCTAACATAGATTGTCCCCCGTCATTTTCTTCACTCTGGCTGTCATATGGAATTACATTCCACTTATCTTTTCACTGTGAAGTTCAGCTAGTGCAACCCATATTACATGTCCGTCTGTGGAGCTAAGTACTAGGAACAAATTGTTCCTAGGGTGGGATTTACACTGTATGCACCCTTAAGCACAGTATTTTCAGTGCCCCTTCCCTGCCTCAGCTGCCTTTTTGTGTTTTCAATAAAAACATATCTGAAAAGTAATAGAAACAATAATTTAAAAATTGTAGAACCTCAAAGATGTGAACACCAGAGTTATGGACTTATTGGGGACACCTTATGAGACTGGAAACTATTAAGCAGGTGACAGTACACAGAAAAAAAGCAAACAATCCCCCCACATACTGTAAGCCTCGAGGCTCAGAGTTTAAGCCATGGGGCGCTAGCATAGCAGCCAGAAGATAAGGGAGGGGGTAGGGATCAGGGCTCTGAGCGTCTGAATCTCATGAGCACTAGGACTCAGGGCTTTAGACAGGGCGAGGAAGCACTGGGGCTTGCAATTTCAGCCCCATGGTGGATGCTGGGGCTCAGGGCTTTAGCGACAAGGGCAGTACCGATTTCAGTCCAGCACTTCTCCCATAACCCCAAACTCTGGCATCCCATGCAAGGCTAAAACTGGTAGTGGACAGTCCTGAAGTGCTGAGCCCCAGTGCTCCTGAAGGGCAGAAACTCTGAGCCCCACATCCAGAACCCCAGCTTTCTTAGAATGAGAGGCACCAAATGCCCATCCAGCCCAGAGCCCTGACTCTACCTGTGCTTCAGCCCTATCCCCCCATTTCCAAGATGCCAGTTACTCTGAGGTTCTACTGTATTAACATTTAAGCCACATTTAACGTTCAGGTGTCCCTAGAATGTACACCAAGGCATGCACCTACTGTGTCTAGTTGGAAATTGGGTCCTGATTGTACCCCAACATCTGCAGCTGCAGAGCGATACTTAGGAGTATCATTGGTGCCATTCCACAGCATAAGGCAGGGCTACTCAACTTTGGAATTCCCGGGGGTCACAATGATACTCACAGCACATGCCGAGGGCTGCAACTTAAGTGTGGTTGCATCTACATGGAAATATATATGCAAATAGCTTATTTCACGCTGATGGGCCAGTGTGAGCCTGTCAGCACCTCTCAGGCTCTGCCCACAAGGCTAAGCAGCCTGCACTTTCCACAATGCCCCAGTGCTCCTGACACCTCCCTCCCTGGGGGCTAGAAACACTGACATCTTGTACCTGTCTGTTCCAGCCAGCCCATCCACTTGTGTCTTTCAGTGCTCACTCCACCTGGGAGCCGCCTTGTTGTTGCGGAGCGTGTGTTCCTAGTGGAGGCCATGTTCAAAGGATTCCACCTGCGGGCCGCATGTTGAGCCCTGCATAAACCCAAGTTGCACTGTGGGCTGCAAACAAACGGATCTGCGGGCCATGTGTTGAGTAGCTCTGCATAAGGTGTAAGATTTGGTGGACAGGAGTAAAGCATCCACTGTGCAGTTCAGAGTCCAGCTTCACAAATGCTATCTGTGTCACAGTGGCTAAGGGTTATATACCAATTGTGAAGGATGCAACCAAAGGAAGGGGCAAAAGGATTCACTGCTGCATGAATTTTCCAGCCCTTTCCTCCTTGCCTCCTAGAGAGAGCATATTAAGACTGGAGTGACTTGTGTGGAACAGCTCCACTGATGTATTGTGATTGGGTGAGGGGAGAAGGATTCTTCTCACTCAGCCAAGATCCTCAAGCTGGGTGCTGAGGGCTGTATTCACCCTGTAACAATTACAATTTGACTCATGTATTTCCCTATATTGTCAAAGTGACTTGTCTGACAATCACCTATAAATCCATTCATTACTTTCTGCAATTACAGAAAGTGGAATAAAATACTGGAAATAATTAAAATTGCATTTTTGTAAGAGAGCAGATGGGGTTCCTAATGGATAGCATACAATAAACTGGTTAAATCATTATCATGTTAATGTTCCTGCGGCTAACATTGTAAAGTTTTTCCCCCCAAGCTCAGAGCTGTTTTAAAAAGTCACTGAAGTAGAAAACAGTTATTAGTTTTATGTCCTGTGAAAATTTTTAAGATGTGGAATAGCAGCCTTAATGATTTCTATTGTTAAAGAAATATTGGGGGAAAATGATACTCTATGCAGAGCACTAGATATGATTGATGACAGTTATGTATTTAAAAACTATTGTGTGATTCTGAATTGCATAAAATGTTATTAGTTTCTGAATAACTAGGAGGAGGTGTACATAACTACCATGAATAGCAAAATCACAAGATGTCTTGAGAACCCTTTAATGGGCGCAGTCCAATGAAATTCTGAATGCTAAGCATCCTCAATAAGAACTAACCACAGTAAGAATGATTTGTGGCTAAGTGGCAAACTAATATAAATATGAAAGAGGGGAAGTATTTTTTTCCAAGTTGCAAAGATAGTGCATGCAGTAACTGCTATGAATGCACACATAACTTTATTTGTGAAAACCCCAATTTTGGAATGTATCCCTATTCAGGAAAGTGCTTAATTGCTTTTTTGAATAGGGCCTAAACAATCTTTTTTCATTTTAGTTCTCTTCTCTCTCTAACAGTTTGATAGAAACCACATTTATGTGATTGGTATAATCCACCTAAATAAAATGAATCTTGTGTGAGATAAAAAGGAATGCTCCCCTACTAGAAAAAATTCTAAAAGAATGTGAGCGCCATATGTGATCACTGTATCCCAGATAGTAATGACTGATGCAACTTATGGTCTAAGTAATCTCTTATTATTTAACTTTTGAGGGTGACCTTAATCAGCTTTGGCTTGTTTCCCCTTAAAGAATAAAACTTAAAGAAAATCCCTGTAATAGCTGTGCATGCTAAAAGTCTGCCCATAGAAAACTGAATGATCTAAATCTAAATAATTATCTAAAATGTTTGTTGTTTCCCAAACTGTCCATAATTATTGTTAAGGAATGGAGTTCTGGATACTATTGTGTGCCTGCTGTAGTGTGTAGGCCAATATTGTTGACTATAGAACTTTATCAAAATGAATTTTTAAAATATTATATCCTAGTATTAAAGCTTCATCTTTTTCCAATCTGCTTGTTGGAAGAGGTTTATGTGAAAGACAGGAATAAACAATGGGGCATAATAGAAAGTTATAGTATGTTTCTGTCATGACACCTGATGAGCCTTAACTTTTTTGCAGCTGGTGAACCTGACAGAAGGCAACCAGAAGCACTTTTAGTTATTTTCTCTCTATTTTCTAAAGCCAAATTTCCACTGCAAACATTTTCCCTTTTGTGCTTTCCTCTTCCTCCCACTGTATTTGTTTTGTTGTGTTTTGTTTCTTTGGATGTCATGATTTGAGATAAATTGGATGAGAAGGTATTTCCTCCCTTGGGTTTTATATTTACTTGGGTAAAATACTCTCCCATTTAAAGTAAAAATGGGAGTTTTGCCATTAATTTCAGTGGGACCAGGATTTCATCCCAAATGTTTTTCTTCCATTTTTCAAATCTCTGCCTATCACTACAATTGGGGAAAACTGAGACATTTTGGAAGCTTCTAAGGGAGAAGCAGCGTGAGGACAGTTTAGCCCAGTTTAGCCAATCTGAATGATTTGGGAATAGTCAGCTGGTTATATATATATAAAAAAGTAAATCAGTGTCATAGCATACTTGTATTTCTATACTCGTTCTTGTGCAAAATACCAGCTAACTTTTATCACATGTCATTGGAAAGATCTCAGAAGAAAGATGTGTATGCTACTATATATTCATTTTATTACATAAATATATACAGCATGCACACGTGTGTTTAGCTATAATGTTAAACAGCTATATTTTAAGTCAATTTTCTTGGTATAGCATCTGAAAATATTTATTTCATGCCCTCTTTTATTACAGGGAATGTCTGCAGTAGTTTACTTGCAAAGTTAAACAGATATTTTTTATGATTCTTTAAAAACTGGATGTTATAGTCTTATGTTGGCAGATGCTATGCTAAAATTATGAGGATATAACAGTAAGACAGTCAGCCTTGAGAACATCTTGATGAATTAAACATGCTACAGCTGCAAAGTTTGCTTTAGATGTTTGCAATAATGACTTGAATTAAAGATAAAGTAAACATAAAGATCCAGAGTTTATATTGATTTCCAATGTGATCGGTGTTGTTCACTTCGTCATTGCTACAATTGAACACTGAATAATTGTAAACAGATGCACATACTTTCATTTACTAAATGCTTCCCATTCTTTTATCTCTTTTGGCAAAGAAGCAATTACACGTGTGACTCTGGGGATTAGTTTTTCTGTGCACCTGGTCTTTTTTAGAAATTAAGATCTAAAATCTCTTTCTTTCTTCCTGAGAGATCATGCATTTTCTCCCACAAAAGTGCCCTTTAAACAATATTTCCTTGTTAGTTTAAAAGTTTAATATATCACATAAGTCACATTTATAAGCCATTGTGCAAATACACTTGCATACAAAACTAATCAAGATATTGTGTAAACAGTATTATAGGCATTTAGCCACTGACTGCATGTCCAACATTAAAGATAAATATGGGTCCTAAACACGGTCTCCTTTTGCCTGGTGTGTTTTCCGAGTAGCATAATGAATCTTGAGTTAATACTGAGAAGAAATGGCTTTTAAGTTATACAAATAATTGCTCAACCCAAACTTTTTTACTGTTTTTCTTTACTAATGCTAACTTGTAGTGCTAATTTTGTGCTGTGACAGTTCAGTTATTAATTGATAACGTGCACGCTCAGTTAAATGTATAATAATATAAACTGAAAAAATCTATATTGCATAAAATTCAGACATCCATCTATGTAACTTTCTGTTAGTCATTCAGATGAGACTTTATTAAAACAAATAGACTATGTCAATCCAACAGTGCTTGACAAAACAGGGCTACTGTAAATATTATATTAGTCAGGCAAAACAAGAAAAATACTAAATTGAAAGACCAAGTAATAGCTAATAATCAATGTCAATGCCTTTTTGATAGAGAATAGATTGTCAGAGAACTATATGGGGATGTAAGTGAGCACTGCCTGGTATTTATAATGGAAATTGTATTCTTCCTGTACAACAGTTTCCTATTCAACATGCTAAAACTTAATTCTGGGTGTCAGCTGGAAATTTACAACTTTCCACTTCCTCATTGATTGCCCACAAATAAACTTTAAATGTTCTCTTCCTCCAGATGCTAATTCATAACTGAATTTCTGCTTTTGTTATACAGTGTTTTTAATTGTAAAAGCTCTATGAGGTGGACATGAATTCTTGTTCCTTATGTTAAAACTAGACATATATATTGCATCAATATTTTGATTTTATGCAGAATTTTTTTTATTTAGTACATAACAGTTGTTTTCAAACAAAATTTAATGCAAATGAAAATTGCTTTCATTTATGTGTGTGGATAATATTAATTTTTTCTTGGAATTGTTGGGATTTTGTGGTTCCCAGAGAGTCAGGTGCTGGGCAGAATCAAGTGTCTTCAATTCAATTCAATTCAATTCAATTCAATTCAATTCAATTCAATGTGCACAAAGGGAGAGCCCCTGGTACTAAAATCAGCCAGAGCCCCTCGAGCAAGGAGCCCCTCCCCTTGCTGTTTTATAGCACATGGTTACAGGTTACATAACACAAACTTCTAAACCAATCAGATTCAACCTTTCCATATATGGCTTTGTTTGTCACATGCTTGTACTTCTCCACTCCACATGTTGAGTTCACTCCCCTCCCCTTGGCCTTTTCTAGGCTGTTGCTAGGGTGGCGAGCCACAGCATGCTTCTTTATGCATACCTACTTTCCAAACCACATTTTGTTTAAAATGAACACATGCATACCCTTCAGAATATTATCTCATTTTTTCTGCCATGTGACAGAATGATGTCATCCGGCCCTCTGAAAAGGGGGCATTTCACTACAAGTACATATTTTTTTATGTAGACATACTGGCTACGTCTACACTGGCCCCTTTTCCGAAAGGGGCATGTTAATTTCACAGGTCGTAATAGGGAAATCCGCGGGGGATTTAAATATCCCCCGCGGCATTTAAATAAAAATGTCCGCCGCTTTTTTCCGGCTTTTAGAAAAGCCGGAAAAGAGCGTCTACACTGGCCCCGATCCTCCGGAAAAAAAAGCCCTTTTTCGGAGGATCTTATTCCTTATTGTAGGAATAAGATCCTCCGGAAAAGGGCTTTTTTTCCGGAGGATCGGGGCCAGTGTAGACGCTCTTTTCCGGCTTTTCTAAAAGCCGGAAAAAAGCGGCGGACATTTTTATTTAAATGCCGCGGGGGATATTTAAATCCCCCGCGGATTTCCCTATTACGACCTGTGAAATTAACATGCCCCTTTCGGAAAAGGGGCCAGTGTAGACGAGCCTACTATGTGTGCATACAGGAAAGGGAGAAGAGATGATACCTTAGGTATGCAGCTATTTTGTTAATTTGGGTTTTAAAATACAGTAACAGGACAAGTATCTGGTACATTCCAATATTAGCATGATTAATCTGTTCTAGACAGTGAAAGTACTTCTTTTGACTATTCAAAAATTTAATACTAACACATCTGTTCCTGTAGCCCTGGACAAAATCTTTCAGCTGTAGTATTTCTGACTGAGAATAGAAGATATGTCCGATGGTAAAATGAAATAAGAATTTATCATATCATGTTCTCTTACTTTCAAAATTAATTCATGCCTGGAATTATGAGAATAACTTTTTACTGCAGTATTTTGCATCAATACCATTATGCATAATTTTGCCTGTGGGCATTGAGCTAATAGGTAATGCTTGCAATACTGCTTTTTCAATCATGGCTTATTATGATGTCATTTCAAAGAGTCATTTTCCCCCCTTTGATTTATTTGTCATCTCATTTATAGCTGTATTAGGAATAGATTAGTTCTTATTTTGGAGCAGGCATAGTGATGTGAATATTACCTCCAAAATATCAGTTAAACATGGAATGTACATTCCTACCATAATATAAAGTAAAATACACTTCTGATGGTTTGCCAAAGGAAGTTTTTATGCTATTATCAGAGAGATAATGCACAGCACATAGATAGTGCTGTGGGATATTACCATTTTGCTTAGTGAAATACTTCACATAAGCAATACAATTAGTTCCATGATAATATAATTAGTACTGTGATGGTTATAGTTTATAATTATCATGCAACTATATGTAGGCATGATGGTCTGATTATTCATAAATATATGTAAGATTAAGAATTAAATATGTTTATTAATGGAAATTCACACTTAATAATTGTTTAGGGCCCAATCTTGGCACATTTTTCTCACTAAATAATAGCTTGCTGTGAAGTTATCTCACTAACTATTAGTGAAGTATGGTATTGTACAGGAAGTCCCCGGGTTACATACAAGATAGGGACTGTAGGTTTGTTCTTAAGTTGAATCTGTATGTAAGTCGGAACTGGCGTCAGCCGCTGCTGAAACTGATCAGTTTCAACCGCGGCTGAATCTGGACGCCAGTTCTGACTTACATACAGATTCAACTTAAGAAACCCAGGCATCCCCAAGTCAGCTGCTGCTGAAACTGATCAGCGGCTGATTCCAGGAGGGCTGGGGCAGAGCCTCGGGCTTCCTGTAGTCAGCCGCTGGTCAGTTTCAGCAGCGGCTGACTTGGGGACATCTGACAGCTGGGGTGCTGCTGTGTTGCTCCAGTAGCGCGGCTCCTCGGTGCTACTGGAGCAACCCAGCAGCACCCCAGCTGCTCTGCCCCAAGCGTCCTGATTCAGCCGCTGCTGAAACTGACCAGCAGCGGCTGAATCAGGACGCCTGGGGCAAAGCAGCTGGGGTGCTGCCGGGTTGGTCCGGAGCGGCGCTATGGGACCAACCCGGCAGCCCCCAGCTGCTCTACCCCAGGGGTAGGCAAGAAAAGCCTGGTCTGCTGGGGGGGGGCACTAGCTGCACCCCCCCCCCCAGCAGACCAGGGAGACGGGGGTGGCGGGACCGCCCAAGTCCTCCACGGCTTTGCTCCGTCTCCCTGGTCTGCTGACTTGGGAGACGCGGAGCAAAGCCGCAGAGCACGCGGGCAGCGGGACAGTCCAGGCGCGCTGCGGCTGTCCCACTGCTGGCGTGCTCCGAGGCTTTGCTCCCCATCTCCCTGGTCTGCTGGTCACTACAGGCCAGGGATCAGGACAGCACTCTCTTCTTGGAGCTGCTGCCTGAGGCTATCTGAGGCTCCAGCTTAAAGGGACGCCCCTGTACTGCTGTGTCTCAGGCTCTTCTTCTCCTTTGCCTACCTCATTGAGGGACAGCAATGTCTTGTCTTTGCCTGCTGTAGTTGTCCTTGTGGACACCTCAGCCATGGAGCAGGACCTGCCTCCAAACAGTCAATGGCTCTTATATGTCTTGCTGAACCTCCTGCTGCAATTTCTGTGCACTGCCTTCCTGGCCCTACAGGAACAGGACCCCCAGCTCCTTGTGGGGCAATTCCTCACCTCTCTCTGGGTGCTGCTCATGCAGCTCGATTCTACCCACCCTCCCCAGCACATTGTACACTGCTGCTTCTGGCAACTGGACACCAGCTCTGACTGGTGGGACCAGATTGTCCTGGAATGGTGAGATGACCAGCAGTAGCTTCAGAATTTCCAATATGCATAACTTTCTGGAGCTGTGTGGGTGGCTCGCCCCTGCCTTCCAGTGATGACACATCCACATAAGACCCGCCATCCCCTTCTAGAAGCAGGTCACCATCACCCTCTGGAAGCTCACCATGTTGGACAGCTACCAATTCATTGGGAGCCAGTTTGGCATGGGGAGATTGATTGTTGGGGCCCTGGTCATGCAGGTATGATGCTCTCATGCTATTGTCCCAGGAGGTTGGTGAGCTGAACTGCTGGGGTGGGGTTCCCTAGGGAAGGGGTGGTAGTGGTGGAAGCCCTGGGAGGTTTTTCAATTTTGCCTTTACAAAGCCCTAATGGGGGATGAGGAAAGTCAGGGTTATTCCTGGTGTGTGGGGGAGATAGGAAGTCAGACTCAGGACCCTCCTGAGGGCACTGGCAACCCTGTGATTCTCTGTTTGTCTCCTTTTACGGGTGGTGAGGGCCATCAACACTGTCCTGGGCTTGTATCCTTGCCTGACTGAGGAGACGGGGGCAGGGTCTTATGGGGAGATGTGTGTGATCGGCAGATGCTCCTCCACCTCGTCACACTGTCCCCAGCAGTGGATGCTGTCCTGACAGTGTGGACATGTCTGTGTGCCATTTGTGGCATTCCTGAGTGTATGTTGTGTATGTATGTATGGGTCCATGTCCCCTGCACTCACGATCCCCACATGCACCCGCAATCCCCAGGCCGAGGAGTGCACAGCTGCCTCTCACTGCCCACCACCTTCACCCGTGTGTGCCTAGGGTAAGTAATGGCACTCACCTGAGGGGCCTTCTTCGGCTTCAGATGATGCCCAGGAGACATCCTGCAGAGGGATTGGGGGGGGGGGACTTATTGGATCCAGGGTGAGCATGACCTGGCTGGCAGGCATTGAGCTGGTGCTGGCCTCTTCTAGTTCCTCCTCCTTCTCCTCACCAGCTCTGTTCCCCCTATCCCCCCCCCCCCGTCTCCAGCCCTGAGTCCACAATGCTGGAGGGGAGGGACTGACCCACCCCCTATGATATGGTGGAGCTAGGTGTAGTAAGGGAGCAAGCCTGTGGTGCTGCGGTGGAGCAGGAGCTGCACTCCCTGGACTTGGCATAGGCCTGCCAGAACTCTTTTACTTTCATGAGCACCCGCTCCTGGGTGTGCATATGGCCCTAAGTGGCCAGGATATCGCCCATCCATCCGTAGACGTCTGCATTTCTATGTCTACTGCAGAGATCCTGGAGGTTTGCCTCACCTCCCCAGACCTCAATGAGGTCCAGGATCTCTGCACCAGACTAGGAAAGCACATGCCTCTTCCATCCCCGGGCCGTATGTTGACCTTTTGGGTTAGGAAAATATCAATTTAGTTATAAACTTGCTGCAATACATAATTGGTGAACAAAGTCTTCCCCCTTTATATAATTCACTGTCTAGCATTTTACAGTTATAATACTCTGCTCTAATGTGGCTTCTTTTAAGATATGTGTGTTTGAACTTTCAGAGCTGTTGCACAGGTGCAGCTGATGCCTTAGTTACCAATTCACAGGTGTCAGTGAGGGCATTGTTTGGTTGCAGGATGTTATTAGTGATGACACGCCAGAAGCAAAGCTCAGCCTGATGCTTGGATCCCAGAGGCTAAGTCTAGACAGCTGCTTTTTTTGGAAAAAGGTACACAAATTGTGCTCCGTAATTTCTGTACCTTTTTCCGATTCTTTTTTCGGAAGAGGCTTTTCCGACCTGTCTACACTGGGCCAAATTTCGGAAAAACTTCCTCTTTTGGAAGAGCCCTTCTTCCTCATAAAATGAGGAATACAGGGCTTCCAAAAGAGCGCGTCTGCTCTTCTGAAAAAAAATTCGGAAGAGCAGCCACGTTCCCTGGATGCGGCGTTTTTCCTGGATACCTCTGATACACCAGAAAAACTCCATAGTCTAGACATAGCCAGAGTGATTATGTAGGGATGTATGCAGTGTTGTAACAGTGTTTGTCCCTGGATATTAAAGACAAGGTGGATGAGGTCATGTCTTTTATTGGACCAACTTCTGTTGGAAATAGAGAGTAGGTTTGGGGCTTACAGAGAGCTTTTCAAGTCTGGGAAGTAAGAGAAAAAAACATCTTGTATAATAAGCATATTGGAGTTGGAAAAGATTGAGACACAATAAGCCTACAACCCCAGAGTGCTATTTTAACAGTCACTTTGCCGAGCTGAACCATGCATGTATCCCTTTCTCTAGGAACTGATGAACCCATTCGCGTAGAATATACAGCAGCCTGAATCTTCCGTTCAATCTGTAACAGAACCCTTCCTAAAATAAGAAGTTTGGCTATCTTTTCCCCACTTTCCTCCCCATAATTTATTGTGTGCACTCCTTCATTTCTTGGTTTCAGCTGGAAGCAGAGGCAGACATGCTAACGTTAGTGCTGTGAATGTCCAGCCTCATGAGATTCCAGCCTGATCTTACACATTGTTGAGCCAAAGAGTTGGGAAACCTCTAAGTGAATATCTAAAACTTCTGACGTTAGACTATCTTCTCTATTTCCTGTAATCTTATTTCCTCAGCTCACTCTGGCTACGTCTATATTGGCAAGATTTTGCGCAAATACTCTTTAACGCAAGAGTTTTTGCGTTAGAGTATTTGAGTAAGAGAGCGTCTACACTGGCATGTGCCTTTGCGCAATAGATTTGCTTTTGCGCAAGAGCATCCATGCCAGTGTAGACGCTCTCTTGCTCAAGAAAGCTCCGATGGCCATTTTAAACATCGGGCTTTCTTGAGCAAGAAAATACACTGGCCTCTTGCGCAAGAACAGTTGCACAAGAGGGCTTATCCCTGAGCGGGAGCATCAGAGTATTTGCGCAAGAAGCACAGATTTTATACATTGGAACATCAGTGTTCTTGCACAAGTACTTGTGGCCAGTGTAGACAGGTGGCAAGATTTTGAGCAAAAGCGGCTGCTTTTGTGCAAAATCTTGCCAATGTAGATGTAGCCTCTGTGTTTCACTTGCTTGTGAAAAGATACGGCAACAACTAAAGGAGCCAATAATTATTTTTAGCATGATAAAATGTGATGTATATCAAAAACACCACCTCTTTATGCTTTCTTTGGTGGGCTCTCTCTTAAACAGTTATATATGATTTCCTTTTTGCCACAGCTGTGCACTATGATTTTACAGATAATCTGTTCCCCAGTATTGTTTTATTCAATCCAAATGTTTTCCTATTGTGTTCTCTTACTAACATTCTCTCTGTTTGAACTTTTCATCACTATTGTTTTTTCTTAAGTGCTTTTTGGGGTGGAGGGGAGCAAAAGCCAATTTCCCTAGGCTCCTGAGTCTACAATAAGCTTAATTGAAATGAAAAGTGACAAGAAAATAATCATTTCAAAGTGCTATTTTGAAACTTGTAAAACTTGAATGTCAGTAAATAAAATGTCCAATCATTTGTGCTGTGGCCTTTGTTTAGTTAACATTTCATCACTCAGTCCGCATAGCCTGATTGCCTCTGTTCCAAGTGACCCTTCTCTGGGAAGAGAAAATGTGTGCAGCTGATATTGAACATATGTTCGCTTTACGCTTCCTTTTCTCTCCTAGGTACCCCGTCAGAGTCATTGTGTTTGACTGTGGTGCTTGCCTCCTCATATCTAAAGCCTCCTAATCCAGGGGTCTCAAACTCAATTTACTGTAGGGCCACTGCCAGTCCTTAAATCCTCCTAGTGGGCCAGCAGGCAGCCCAATCTGGCTGGGCCCCTCCATCCAAACTGGGCCATTTAATCCCCCACCCTCCAACACTCCCCCTCCACCACAACAGCAGCGTAATGGGACTAGAGTGGCTTCTGACTGCTACCTCCGCACTGCTGCTAGCATATCCCTGTGGCCCAAGGGAGGTGTGCGCAGAGCTGTCCAGTTCATAGGCTGGTTCAGGGTGGCTGCTGCAGGATCCCTGTGGTGGCTGTTCCAATCGTCCTATGGACAGGATGGTCCCCCATATTCAAGTTAACCTATCCATGGCCCCACTGGCTGTGGCCGACAGAAGCGGTTACCCCCCGGCCACATTCATCACAGTAGCAGGAGCCACAGTGAGTGCAGAGGGCTTCAGTTCCTACTGCTGCCCTATGCCAGACCCCCCCCCCCCCAGTAGTCCCCAAGGCTGTGTCCCTCACAGTAGGGGGTTTGAGGGAAGGGGTGCAATGTGGGGGAGAGGGCAAGGAAAACATGAGATAGGGTTGGAGCAGGGCTGGCCTTGGGGGGGAGGGTACAGATGGTCACCCTACCAGGGCCACAGAGACTCATGGGCCGGCAGCCACGTGTAGGCTGGATTGTAGAACTGCTCAGGTTGTAGATGGACTGTTGGTGATGAATTTGAGACCCCTGTCCTAGTCAGCTCTGTGCATTGATCTGGCTTGGAATGTTACCTTTTATTTGAAGGAACACCATTCTTGCCAGAGGTTGACTTTTCTGTCACCTCAATATTTAATGGTTTTCCTTCTTGCATTTGGTAATGAGCCTAATGGGGGCTTGTAATGCAGAACAGGCCTCCCAGCTGAGCAGCACAAATTTTGCTTACAGCTTCTGGGAGGCTTGTTTGCTAGGATTCACCAAAAAGCTATGCCATTCACTGTAGTCTAAAGAAAACATTTTCCCGAGTTGATTAGCTTTTAATTATTTTGCAATGACAAAACATAGGTACTCGTCGGGCAGTGTAACTTTTGGTTTCCTTTCTATAAGTGTTTACAAGGAGCACAGCTATCTGAGATGACATGTGTCATGCATTTTTAACAATTTGGTGTTATCTGCATCTTTTGGAATTTTTTCACCAATGGACAAAATAGTCAATATCAATTCCTTCTCTCATGGATATATATATGCTGGCCTAGTTTGTCTCACTAGAAAAGTGACCTGATTTATTTTTTCTTAAAAATTAGGAATTAAAATATTCATACATAGTTTAAAGCACAGAATGTTGAAAATGTCTACCACAGCCAAATTCATGTATAAGCTTTTCTCATTTTCTTCTCCAACTTCCCCTTATGTACATCTTGCTACAGTCTTGCCCATGGTAGGCCACTGCATTATTATAACAGTTCCATTCTCACTGTTGTTTTCAAAGTCATCCAGCAATGTGTTCCATTTGTGAATCTCTCTCCAAACAGAAAGACATCTAAATCAAGATCTTTTTCCTTTCAGCTCCCAAAACATAATTTCTACATGAGAGAGCATTTTGCACTGCTTAGTAGCATATTGTTTTTACTTTACTCTTTCTCTCTGCCTAGTGGATTTATATATTGTCAAGCATGGGAAATTCATTTGGATCTCAAAATGTGAAATAACAGTAATTGTATTAGTATAATTGGTTTATGAACACAGTGTGTGTTTGTGTGTTTTGTATATACATATGCACACACACACACACACACCAAAAACTGTTTCTAATTTCTGTTAGGTAGAAATCCTCCCAGCAAAATGGAACCTTCAAATTATTTGTTTTCACAAAGGGGGCCAAAAGAACGTTGGTTTAATTTTATATGTGAAACTTTTCATGCACTTTGGTTAACTGCTAAGATAATAAAAAAAACGTCTATTTCTTGTTCTGTTTTTCACTATTACCCTCCAGCAAATTTCATCTGTGTTTTTGCAGAATTTGATATGTAAGCCTAATACTCTTTCTTCCTTGAAAGTCTGATAAATGAAAAAGGGACTAAATTCAGGCTTTTGAGAAACTGTTTATTTATTTATTTCTCAATCTTTGCCATGTTAAAAGAAATGGCTTTAGGCTAATGTCACATATTACATTTAATAACAATAGATCAAGCAAAAATGTATGAACTGCAGTTATGTTTAAGAAAAAATGTGACAGTGGCTGTCTTCTCAGTTCTTTTAGATAAATACACTGATAATGGTGACTCTTATACCTACTGAAGCTTTCTTTCTCATGTCCATTATTGTTATATCTAAGATTTTTACAAATGTTAAGTGGTATAAGGAAGCCACTTTGTTGCCATAACCTTACTCTGAGCTTGGTAAAATGTAATTACTGGATACTCTGAAGAAAGCTGCAGCGATTTTATAAAAATACTAGGAGAAAGTTGCAACCCAACATAAAGACTTCAGTGCTTGTTTTGAAGACAAGCTATTTTCCTCATACTTTGCCTGCAAAATAAATAAATGAAAGAATTTTTATTTTAGTTAAAGATCTGTATTCCTTTGAGGTGATTTTCAGGAAGGTGAATGTGGATGGTATGAAATTAATTACATTATTAAATATATGTTTTTAAAAATCTCTGTATCAAGTAAAGAATTTATAGGCTTGCACACACTGTTCAAGTATTAAGTTAATCTTTTATCTGGAATAAAAAAGAACATTCACAGGAGAAAAAAAGCTGGTGCCCAAACAAATTACTTATTTCACTATGATCTTTTCTTCAGCAAATACATTTCACATGTCCTGAAATGAGCTAAGTATATTTTTTTGCCAGTTAGACTATGATTGTAGTATAAAACTGATCATTTCTTGATCGCCTTTGTTCAGAATGAGGTGTAACAGTTAATCTGAACTAAGGACTTAGTTCGGATTAACTTTAAACTGCCGTGTGTAGCCACGGGCAGTTCGTTCGAACTAAGGGGGATTTAAAATGGTGGCCAGACGGGAACATGCAAATAAAGCCCGGGATATTTAAATTCCGGGCTTA
The DNA here is from genome assembly GCF_049634645.1 of Pelodiscus sinensis. Taxonomy (NCBI): domain Eukaryota; kingdom Metazoa; phylum Chordata; order Testudines; family Trionychidae; genus Pelodiscus; species Pelodiscus sinensis. Next base: position 43,973,134 of record NC_134718.1, read on the forward strand.
ATTTGCAACTCTGGTTGCCTGATTTGCCTACCTAACTCGAATTAACGAGCTAGTGTAGACATACCCTAACAGATTTTTTGGAGCATAAGCTTTCGTGGGTAAAGACCCACTTCGTAAGATGCATGTATTGGAAATTCCAGAGGCAGGTATAAATAATGCTCCACTTATTTTTCTTCATCTATGGTCATAAGAACATAAAAAAGGCCATACTGTGTCAGACCAATGGTCCATCTAGCCTAGTATCCTGTCTGCTGACCTTGTAATGTACCAGATGCTTCAGAGGGAATGAATAGAAAAGAACAATTATTGAATGATCCGTCCCCTCTTGTACAATTCCAGTCTGACAGTCAGAGGTTTAGGGACAGCCAGAGAATGGGGTAGCCCTGACAATGTGGACTAATTGCCATTGATGCACCCAACCTTCATGAATGTTTATAATGTTTTTTAACTCATTATAGTTTTGGCATTCACGATGCAATAAGCTCTATAGGTTGACTCCATGATATGTAAAGAAGCATTTATGTTTGTTTTAATCCTGCTGGCTGTTAATTTCATGGGATGAGCCCTGACTCATGTATTATATAAAAGGGTAAATAACACTTCCTTAATAACACTTCCTTCCTTCACATATAGACCCCTGTCATATCTGCTAATGGTCATCTCTTATCTAAGCTGAACAATCCCAGTCTTTTTAGTCTTTCATCATATGGAAGCTATTCCACACCCCTTTTTTTTGTTGCTATTCTCTGCGCTTTTTCCATTTCTAATACAGGTTTGACCTCCCTGGTCCAGCACCCTTGGGACTTGACCGGTCTCAAACGAGGGGATTTGCCAGACCAGGGGAGGTCCCTCCCCTCCTGGCCCATGCTAAACCTCTCTTCCTCCTTCCCTCCCCCCCCCCCCCCGCACTAGGGCTCCAGCCCTTCCCCTTCCCACCCACCCTCCTCCTGCTGCTGCCTGCCCAGCTATTGCTCCCTGAGCTGCAGTTCTCCAGCTCCCACTGGCCCCACTGCTGCAGGGGCCAGAGCTGTGCAGCCGGAACCAAAGCTCCCTGGCTGACACCGGGCCTGGAGCTGCACAGCCCCCTGCTACTGCCTAACTGCTGGGGCTAGATCTCCCTACTGCACCATCTTTCTCCCCCTGCTCCATGGGGCTCCCAGCTGAGTTGCCACCCTCTCCTCCCCTTACCTCCCCTCTGTGCTATGCTCCTGCCCCATGGCCAGACCTCTCTATACCTGGACTCTGTGGTTCAGGAACATCTGTGGTTCTGCTGGACCGCGAGTGTTGGCAGACCAAAGTCCTGATTAAGGGAGGTACATCTTTTTCTGAGATGGGGCAACCAGAACTGCAGTATTTAAAGAGTGAGTAAGCCATGGACTTATACAGTAGCATGATATTTTCTGACTTATTATCTATCTCTTCCTTAATGGTTCCTATGAAGGAGCCTAGCCTTTCTGACTTCCGCTAAGCATTGAGCTGATGTTTTCAGACAATGATCTATAATTACTCCAATTCCCAGACTCCAGTTTTTATGAGGACATCTTGATTGATTCCACCGGATGACTGTGCTTTGTTTTATGTAGCTGTACTGCATTTATATGAGAATTACAGTGAGTGAATAGATAATTTGTAGATATTTGTAATTCTGTCAGTGGTGAGAATGCTATTTGTACAAGGAAGTGGGGGGGGGCACAGAAAGTACAACTAACCAAACAATCTTGCACTTTTGTGCTATCACTAAATCACGGTCTAATGTTGAAACTGTAGATCTCTGAAGATGGGTGTGTGTGTTACTCCTCTAACTTGCCATTTAATGCACTAGCCTTTCACATCTGGATAACTAGTTTCAAATCTCAAAGATTGCAGGCTCTTTTTTAAAGTTCTGAACAGAGATTATAAAGGGATAAACTGGCACAGTGACTTGAAGTGAAGACAGTGCAAATTGTTGTGCAAAATCTATTTGAGGTGCATTATAGTATCTCTCATTGTGCATGGTTTTGCTGCTGCTGTTGTCTTCTCACTTTCATCAGGGCAAATTCACCTACAAAACTGATTTGAAAATAGCTCATTTCCAGGCACCCCAAGCAGTAGACTCCCAGGTGAGCAAATGCCAGTCCATCCACTTCTTTTTCTATATATTTATTTGTCACAGTCTTGCCTACTCACACTGTAAGAACTTGAATAGTGCTGGAGCTATATAGGCATACAGTCTGCCTGCTGTTTATCATCCAATATATTGAAAATCTTGTAAAAATAGTAATAATTATACTGCTAATTAAATTTTACTTTGTAATAATTTTTAAATAAAAGGAAAAAGTGTACTACTGTAATTAAGTTAATGTAGGTGATGTCTCTCACCACACTCTACATGAAAATGAATGAATACTGTACAAATCAAATGTAAATGAGAAAATCACTAAGAATGCTATACATGAGAGTTTATCATTTAAAAATATGCAAGCATTTTGGGATTCAAAGGAAAGACTGAAATGAATACAGGGATGACATTCTCTAATACAAACCTAAAAATTAATGCCAGCCAAATACTGCATATTTTCTTTGATATTCCCAAAAATATTTTATCTGCTTTCCTTCCACAATCTGCTTTGTGAAAATAAGTATGTGAGAACCAGATATTTTATAGGCCTTAAAGCTTAGGGCCTCAAAAGGTCTTAATTCCCAGGTGCCATTCTGTCTCCAACAAGTACATGATTATAGATTCCATGAGATAATGAAACCCAATAGTGTGCCCACTGCATTTTTTCAGGACTAATAATTGCAGCAGCTAAACAGCTTATTGTACCGTAATGGAAGGAACATGAGGTATAGGACCGGATGCTTCACTCTCCAAAAGATTTTGGCTATATTAGCCAGAGAAAGATAAAGTGTGAGCCTCCAAATTAATGTTTAAGGGTAGTGGTAAAAAGCAGTACGTATAGTGGAAAATGAGAGCTGATGGCTTTTTGGTGGCCTATGTGAATGAAATTGGTGGTCTTAGTCTGCTATTTCCTAAGGAACTAGGGTCTAATCCTAATTGCAGATGGCAGTGTCATCTTCATTAGCAGTAGCACTTGACAACCCAGTGATTTAAATAACAAATATAGACAAAAAATGGAACAGCTTATCCTTCCACCTGTTCAGGATTAAAGAATGTAAGGGCATGTCTACACTAGGAAATAATTTTGAAATAACTTATTTTGAAATAACTCCCTAAATAACTGTTTCGAAATAGCATGTCCATACTACAGGGAAGCCTTGAAATTAGTCAGAGGCAGGCTCCCATGATATGGTGAATTAGAACCCCAAGAAGCAGTTGGGGGTAATTACTTTGATTCTGGGGAGTAGTTATTTTGAAATGGCTGCAGTGGAACATCTACACTACTGCTATTTTGAAATAAGTGTTATTCCTCATGGAAAGCAGGAGTTATTATTTTGAAATACCCAGTCTGTTATTTTGAAATGATGGGCTTGGTAGTGTGGACGCTTTGCTTGTTATTTCTGATATAGGGTGTTATTTCAAAAGAACTCCCTAGCATAGACCAGAACTAAATGAGAAATGTGTGAGGGCCTGCTCTGAGGACCTCACTTTCCCGTGCGGTTAGTTTGACATCTTTTGCAAGCACTACATTCACTTTTATTAATTAAATGATATCCTTTGAGTGCTATGGAATTTCAAGTGCTAAGTGGGTATTTCAGAGTTAAGTCATGGCTTCTAAGCCTGGGAACTGCTGAAGTGGAAACAATCTGAAGTAAAGCCTATAGGGAGGGATCTATAGCTTATATAACGTTTCCTAATATCTCATTTGCTCCATTTAGTATTTTTACTTTGTTATTTATAATTATATTGAGATATAGTAGTAGGTTTGCAAGGAACACGTGAATTTGAGTCTATTTTGAATGATGAGTTGGTGAAACTGAAATTGCAGGGTTCCTTAAACACTAGACCTGTTGGACCATATCTACTGGCTAGTGTTCATTTGCACATTTTAGAAAGGCCTTGGCTTTTTATTTGTTTAAAAAAATTCCACTTGGTGGTGCTCGTCAATCTCTGCTTTCTTTGGGCTGTCTTACCCTTCTACAGGTATTGGGTGAGGAAATAGCCAAAGGTGTATTGTCCCTTACATGCCGAGGAACTAGCAGGTCTTTATATGTTGTTGCCTAGTCAAAAGAGTAGAAAAAAAAGGCAGGTTTAATGTTACACACAAAGGTGCTATGTAAAAATGGAGAAGGAAACCTGTGAGTCACATGCCTGCAAAGAACCAGAATGCTTTATAACTCTTCATGTTATTTAAATGATACATATAACCCACCACAAAAATTGCCTCTCACTCCAATGCATGCTGGATTGGCCCATCCTGATTTAACTAATACTAGAATTCTTATTTAGATATTAATGTTTTTGTCTAGCTCAGCAGTTCTCAAATTTTAACAACCCAAGGACTCCCATTACAATTTAAAAATGTTCAAGGACATTTTTGTTTTGTCCTTCTTTGGGGCCTTGACTCTGCTCATTCCATCCCACTGCTGTGTGTTGCTCACTTTGCCCCGCACTCACTCACTTTCACTTGGAATTGAGATACAGGTTTCAGGACTGGATCTGTGGGCTCTGGGGTGGGGTTGGGAATGAGGAGTTTGGGGTATGGAAGGGGTCTCTGGGCTGGCACAGGGGTTTGGTGTGTACAAGGGAGGTGAGGGGGTCCAGCGGAGGGGGCAGGCTCTGCATTGGGACCTGCCATGAGGGGTTTTGGAAACAGGAGGGGGCTCCAGGCTAGGACACGGGGTTGGAATGGGGGAGGGAGTGAGCGGGTCCTGGCCGTGCTTACCATGGCTCCCAGGACAGAGCTGCCAGGTCCCTATGGCCCCTCGGTGCAAAGTTCCTGGCCAGTGGGAGCTACAGAGCTGGTACTTGGGCAGGAGTAATGTGAAGAACCTTACTGGCTGCCCATGAGCCTGTGGGCCTTAAGGATCTGATGGCTGCTTTCAGGAGTTGTGTTTGTAGGTAGCCTGCCTCAGCTCCAGGAAGGGAGGAGTTGACCAGCGGGGCATGTGAACCCCAGTTTGAGAAATGTTGGTCTAGCTGGCTCCATAGAATTGAATGAGTTTAAACAAACTAACAGTAAAAATAACATGCTATCTGATTGAACTTTGGGAATAGTAATAGGAAATCATCAAATAGTGCTAGCTGAGTGAGTTGGCTCTCTTCTTCACTTTTATTAAAGATAATTAATGCCACAATGAAAATAAGAAGTAGCAATTCATGCAAGAAAACATTTGGAAGGCAGATGATCTATATTAAGTGTACTTAATGGTCATTTTTTCAACCATGAATTTAATCTTTCCGTACACTGAAATAACAGATTTGATCAGATGGGATAAGAGGCAGGAAATACCAGTTGCTACAACCCACTGTTTTTTGTAAGTGTAATCAATAATGATGATTGGAAATGCATCTTGGTTCTGTTGAATATTGGTAAGGAGCTTTAAAAACTTCACAAGGAAGCAGGCAGTTCATTATTTACTTTTCTTCTTAAGCAAAAAGGAGTGGGGAAAAACCCGAGGTGGGTGAGGTAGGGAAACAAAAAGGAAAAGAACAGTGTTGATTGCTGATTGTAATAATCAAATATGAGTCATAGTATTAGTTGTACAGATTGACAAAGAAGCAGCATAATAGGTTATGATTTACATTAATACCAGTCATACAGCTAAAGTATTTGGCAGGTGCCAGCTAGAGATTCATTTAGAGACATAGGTTGTAGCTACTGAAAAGAGTTGTCAGCATCAACTCCTTGTATTAGAAAATTCCTGTCAAGCAAATGAGATGAGTAGTACTCACAGAAATAGCATCTCTATACGTGGGAACAAAAGTGGGATTCTATTGTGTAACAGAAATGCGAAATAGTTTGAGGTTCAGAAGACGTGAAATGCTTCCAATAAAGAGCATCCGTAACAGATGGCCATACATTTAGGAACGCATTTCAGGTTTCTGCAATGATTCATGCATGCTAACAAAATCATCCAAGTCCTGTCCTCCCACATGGAGCAGTGGATATCGTTGTATCAACTGCTTTTTGATTTTTTAATTGGATGATTTTAACAGTTTATTAAACTGAAAAATCGTTATTATACAATCAAACCAAAGCACACTCCACCTACGTTGACACAGCAGTGTTATTCCGAAATAACATAGTTCACATCTACACTACAAGCAATTATTTCAACATCATGTCAAAATAATTTGAAGCTGCAGGATTTCTTACTCCGACTCCTGTAACTCTCATTTTGTGAGGAGTAAGGAAAGTTGGAGGAAGAGTGCTCTGCCCCAGACTTCCTGCTCTGTAGGCAGCGCCAAAAGCCTAAATAAGCTATTTTGAATTAAGCTACACAATTGATGTGGCTCAAGTTGCATAGCTTATTTCGGCTTTAGCCCTGCTGTATAGATATGCCCTCAGTGTTAACAGAAAATTAATGTCTGATCATCTTCATCTACTGTGCTGCACATATGCCATGATCCATTCATGTTTTGCTTCCTATTATTATCCAGAAGTGAGTGACACAATTCTGCTTGCATTTTAAAAATAACTCAATAAAGGAAAAGTAATGAGGAATCTGGTGGCACCTTAGGGTACGTCTACACTAAAAGCTTCTTTCGGAAAAAGCTATTCCAGAAGATATCTTCCGGAAGAGCTTATTTCGAAATAGAGCACCCACAGTACAGGGAAGTCTCAAAATTAGTGTGAGGCAGGTTCCCCGAATGTGGTTGCCCCAGGAGGCACTCGGGAGGAATGACTTAGAATGGCCCTGGTGAGGAGCTATTTCGACATAGCAGCAGTGGAGCATTCTCACACACCCTCTTCCAAAAGAACTTTTTCCGGAAGAGGTGTTATTCCTCATGGAATCAGGTTTACCAATGTCAGAAAAAGCCCTCCAATATTTCGATTTTCTTTCAAAATAACGCAATTGTTGCGTGGACAGTAGTATTGTTTTTCCAGAATAAGTCATTATTCCAGAATAACAGTGCAATGCAGATGCACCCTTAAAGATTAACAAGTTCATTTGGGCATAAGCTTTTGTGGGTTGCAGCTCATTTCATCAGACACATGAAGTGGAATCTTCATTTGGCATGGATTTATACATACATACAAAGATGGAAGTGCTAATGAGGCTAATTTAATTAAGGTGGACACTTGAGCAAAAAAAACTTTCAAAAACAGCCTTCAGCTTGAAACTGCAGAGCTGGAATTCATATGAAAACTTGACATCATCAGACTAAGTATGAATAGGGACTGGGAATCCTTTTTTACCACTGGTCCTCCATATAATGTAATGTAATGGGGCTCCTGGTTATTTTTTCTTAAACAGACTAACACTGCTCTCCCTCTGAAACTTGTCTCAATAAACAAAGAGAGAGAAGAAAAGTAGGCTTTGGAAAATGGGAGTCCTTCCAATTACCCTGGTGATCATAATACTGAGTTGGTTACCCCCAGCCATTCTGAATAGTAGTGGATGATGGGGGCCACTAGGTTTTTTATATTATTCCCAGAAGCACTGCACCTGCCCAGAAAGCAGTGATACTGCTTGCAAATGTGTTGCAGTTTTGGAAAGCTGTGCCCAGCTGATGTTTTGTACCTCAGTTGCAGTGTATCATTCTATGGAGGATAAATATCCGGAATGCCATTATAGTGCTGGGTAGAGATTTAAGGGATATGTGTGGGTATTCTCATTTTTCTGTCTTCTTAGATTTGTCTTTTCTGGCATGCCTACATTTCTCCCTATGTAGAAAAAAATATCTTTTTCTAATGAGATTTTTTTGTATCCCTCTCTTATTTCAGAACATAGCATTTAAACTAAATTGAAAAAGTAATGGAACATAATGGGCTGGTGTTTGAAACCTCTGTTACTGCAGATATAATTTGTAACTTACAATTAATAGTTGATGCAAGATAATTGCAGCTAATTCATACTGTCAAAAATACATTTCCAACTCTGTGACCTGTGGGCGCCTTGCCAGAGTTTGGATGCTTTATATGCTATAAATTTCACATGGAAAGATTGGAGATTGGATGATCTCCCTTTTAAAAAGTAGAGCTCCATACTTGCTCTACAATTACTAAAGAAAAATTGAGTGTCAAGTTTATTTCATTTGGAGTGAAATAAATCTCTGAATGAGTGGGCCAAATTCTACCCTTGAGTTTTAACTTGGCTTGTTTGTAATGGAATCTCCTTAGCCACACAGACATAGCTATGTAACAATTCTACATTGTGATGTTTTGCTACTATTATGTACAAGTGATGTACCATCAATAGCCATAGTACCAGGTTTAAACTTGGAGAAGCATTATTGAAATCAATAGATCCAGAGCAAGTAGAAAGACTGCTATTATCATCAATGGGCGTAAGATCAGGCCCATAGTGCAGTACGGTTGGTACACAAAATTTCCCAGCAGCAAACCTGTGGCATATAAATTCCAAATAATTGGGTTGTAAGATCTAACCAAACAGCTCCCATGTCTTGTAGGAAACCAGTGTAGGCAGGCCGCTCTATGGAAGCAGAGAGAGACAATAGGTATGTGCGTTGGCTATAAAATTTAGTGCAGTTTCTAAAATTATCTTTATATTCAAAGTTATAGTTAATTCAGAATAAATACTAATGTTAATTAGATTTTTTTATACAGAGCACTTGCACATTAAGGGTTCATGCCACTGGGTCAGAAAAATGTTAAACACACTATTACACAACATAGCAGTAATTTGCTGAAAGAGAAATGACTTAGGCATGTTGAATGCATTCAACTGCATATTGGGTGAGCTTTATGTAACTACTTCATGAGCAAGTTGATAATTTTGAAACAGTGAAATGGAAATCATATATCTTTCCCCAACGATCTGGTCCAAGAGATAAATGTAACTGGACTGCTTGGAAATAATGACCATAATATAATAAAATTTAATATCCCTGTGGTGGGAAAAACTTCTCAGCAGTCCAACACCATGGCATTTAATTTCAGAAAGGGGAACTACACAAAAACAAGGAGGATAATTAAACTGGAATTAAAATATACAGCAACAAAAGTAAAACCCCTGCAAGATGCCTGGACACTTTTCAAAGAGACCATAATAGAAGCCCAACTTAAATGTATACCCCAAATTAAAAAACACAGTACAGGCAGTCCCCGGGTTACGTACAAGATAGGGACTGTAGGTTTGTTCTTAAGTTGAATCTGTATGTAAGTCGGAACTGGAGTCCAGATTCAGCCGCTGCTGAAACTGACCGCCAGTTCTGACTTACATACAGATTCAACTTAAGAACCCCAAGCTTCCCCAAGTCAGCTGCTGCTGAAACTGATCAGCGCTGATTCCAGGAAGCCTGGGGCAGAGTAACTCTGCCTCGGGCTTCCTGTAGTCAGCGCTGGTCAGTTTCAGCAGCGGCTAACTTGGGGACGCTTGGGGCAGAGCAGCTGGGGTGCTGCTGGGTTGCTCCAGTAGCACCGCTCCTCGGCGCTACTGGACCAACCCAGCAGCACCCCAGCTGCTCTGCCCCAGGCGTCCTGATTCAGCCACTGCTGAAACTGACCAGCAGCGGCTGAATCAGGACACCTGGGGCAGAGCAGCTGGGGTGCTGCAGGGTTGGTCCAGTAGTGCCCAGAGCGGGTGCTGCAGGACCAATCCGCAGTGCCCCAGCTGCTCTGCTCCAGGGTCCAAAACAAAAGCCTGGTCTGCTGGGGGGCGGGCACACTATCCACGCCCCCCCCCCCCCAGCAGACCAGGGACACGGGGAGCAGAGCAGCAGCGGCAGCGGGGTGCCGCGCCCCTGAGGCTTTGCTCTGGCAAAGTCTCAGAGGCGTGGGACCCCCCCGCCCCCGCGGCTGCGGCTTCAGTCCCGGTGCCTGTGGTCTGCTGGGGACGGTCCCCAGCAGACCACAGGCACCCGGTCTCAAGCGGCAGCAGCGGCGGATCCCGCGCTTCTGAGGCTTTGCTCTGGCAAAGCCTCAGAAGCCCGGGAACCCGCCCGCTGCTGCCGCTTGAGTCCCGGAGCCTGTGGTCTGCTGGGGACGGTCCCCAGCAGACCACAGGCACCCGGTCTCAAGCGGCAGCAGCGGCGGTTCCCGCGCTCCTGAGGCTTTGCTCTGGCAAAGCCTCAGAAGCGCGGGAACCCGCCCGGTGCCCCTGGTCTGCTGCAGACGGTCTCCAGCAGACCAGGGGCACCGGAGCAGCTTACGAACGGGGCTTTCTCGCCCCGGAGCTCGCAGGTAGCAATCCGCTACCTCGACCTCCGGGGCGAGAGCCCCGTTCGTAAGTACGGATCCGACATAAGTCGGGGACTGCCTGTAAAAGACTAAAAAAAGTGCCAATGAGGCTTAACATCCAAGTAAAAGAAACAGTGAGAGATAAAAAGGCATAATTTAAAAAGTGGATGTTAAATCTTCGTGAGGAAAATAGAAAGGAACATAAACTCTGTCAGATTAAGAGTACGGCTACACTGTGGGGGTTTTTTTTGGAAGAGGTATGCAACTAGTGCTCGCATTTGCATACCTTCTTCCGTGCTTTTTTCCAGAAGAGGTTTTTCTGCCATTTAGCCCCGTCTACATGGGGCCAAATGTCGGGAAAAAAATCCCTCTTTAGAAAGGCCCTGTAAACCTCGTTTGGGCCCTCCTAATGGGACCCTAGTTTGATGTCTTTTAGATCTGGGGTTCTGGTTGTAGCACATCTAATCTATGCAGGACTCTCGGGTGATAGTGGTTAACTTCTGAACAACTGTCTTACTTCCAAACTTCGCCAAATGGTAGGCTCCACAGTTTGCAAGCTTTGTATCTTTAACTGATATTGCACCACGCTTGTGAAAGTGGTTGGTAACTAATAAAAGTGAATGCTTTACCATACCACTTAGTTGTCACATTGTCTGGTTTTGTTTCTTTTTTAAAAGTAAATGTTGCTCCTAGTTTTTGTGCCACCATGTTACAACACCGTATAAAGTACCCACGTGTAAAAACAAATGTGAATTTTACTGTAAAAAGTTTACTGGGGAAAAATTGTAACTATACCTTCCTGGTCCCACAAAATTTCCAATCCAGTTTTCCAGGCACATGAAATTTCTTTCTGTAAGACATAGAAATTAGGGGAGCTCTAATATTGCTGAGTTTTGCCCATAAATAATTAGCGTAACTGTGTGGAATTGGCTTGAAAATGTCTTTGAGAACATGTCACATTCATATACATATGACATTGATGAACTTGTTAGGAAAGTCAACCCTGGAGGAAAACATGAACTTCTATTTAAAAATATTAAGCCCTAATACCTGTGCAGTTAGCCTGGGAATGTAAATCAGTATGAAAATATGTAAACTAGTCATGGGAGCTGAGTGGAACAAGCAGACTGGTCCACTTCTATAACATAAGGAATCATTTTGCTTACCATCTCCCAGAGGTAATCACTCTGCATATGGATGTGGTAAAGGGAAAATGAGTCACTTATGGGAGTCAGAGTGGACTAGTCAAAAAATGACTAGCTTAAGTTTCAAATAGCAAGAACATTAATTCAAATAATCTTCAATGCTCAAATTAACCTTTTTTCTCCCTTTGCAGAGGATATTTCTCAAAGCCAAAAGCGAGGATGAAATTTTTGCACATCTTGGCTTGGATTACCTTGAACCCTGGGAAAGGAATGCGTAAAAATATGCTTTCTTCAGTACACAGCTTTGGTATATCTTTGTGTTTGTATTAGCGTATTATCTTTGTGTTTGTAGTATCCTTTTGAATTAGATATCTAAGTTAAAAGCATCAAATGTCTTTATTTATAAAGACAATTACCAAATAAAATATTAGTTAGAATTCACTATAGATGTTGATGTTTTATGTGCTCCTAGAATAAAGATCTATTGTAGCCCTGCAAACTTCTGTGCTTAAGTCATGCGCGCAAAATGTGAGTCTCCACGGTATTACTCCAGTTTTATGCTGATGGAGTTAAACTACAACTATCGGACTAAAACTATAAAGTGTTGCAGCGTGAATCAGAATGAAAATATATACTTGGTTGAGCTTGTGGTGGACTTACACTGAACTCTCCTACATGTCGCTGTTTGTCTTTGACTCAATATATTTTGAATGCCACATCCGCTCAATTCCAACATTTCAGATAATGTTCTAGGTATCAGTGGCCTGAACCCTATTGATTTTGGGGGAAAATTAGAAAACCAAAAGGGAAAAAAATAAGGGAGCCCTTAGGAGTAAAAAGAAACACCAGGAGTTACTGGTACATTGCAAAAACCCTGTCTGCCCCAGGCTAAGTAGGGAAGGGTGGCAGGTGGCTCTGGGCCCCTAGACTGCTTCAGCTAGCCCAATAGTGGCAACCAGGAGCTCTGAGACTGCAGCAATGGCAGCCAAGAGCTTCTGGGTTCAGGCAGCAATTTGAAGGGCCCAGGGCTCTGGCCACCGCTGCTGCAATAGTGACAGGCAGGAGCACCAGGATCTTTTCAATCACCAGACCCTGTGGCAACTGCCCTTTTGTGTCCCTCACCCCCGTCATCAGTCCTGCCAGTAGGGCCCAGCAGCAATTGTCTGTAGGTCAATAGCTCTTTCCATCTTAACACCTCTCATCATCTTCCAGCATGACAATACTCCACCTCACCCCTGCCTATGCTCCCAATAAAGTTTAATGTATTGACATTCTGAACGATTTTTCTGCCAGGTAAGTCTGCTTCCTCCCTCACAAGTCTGCTTTCTGCATTATGCTGATTCATGAAGCACCCTTCCATTGTGTTTTGCATTGTGATACTGACTCTTAAGCAGCAATGGAGATTTTTCAATCCTAGTGCAATAGAATAAAAGCTACAGTTGCTCATCTAAATACAATGCTTAATTCAGGGCAAAAATAATCAGAAATTAAACTTTAGGATTGTGCCATTTCTGCATACTTCATACCATAGCGGAATTAATTAACATCCTGGTGTCCGCATAAACTACTTGCATCTTATAACTCCCATCTTGCCTGCAAATACATTTCTCTCAGTTATGTCACCTGAAAAAGTATATGACAAATATAGTTATACTAGTCAGCTACCCTAACACTGGAGAAAACATAGCATCATTTTTATCTCATTTTTCTGTCACTTTTTCTCAGACTTTTTTATTATTTGGCACATGGAAAATGAATATATTTCTTGCAAAAAAATGACAAGGTGAAATAACTAAGATTCACAGAGAATTCATGAGTTACAAAAATTACTATTATTGAGTGAGGTTCTAATTCCTGGGAGAGGTTTTCTGATTTGAGTTATACTGGAATCAAACTAGATCTGGGTGGGAAACCTTTGGACTGGGGCCATTGACCCACAGAAAAATTGGGCGGGGGCCACACATAAATAAGAAGCAAAAAACCCAAATAAAACCTCAGACATGGCCTCCAGGTGGTAAGCAGAAATAATTTTTAAAAAGTTACACTCACCTCACTTATGTATCTCGGGGCACCAAAGTTCCCCTCACACTCCAGCCCTGCGAGGAGGCGCCAATCCCCAAGGGCCAGATTAACTCTTCTGGGGATCCTGGCTATTGGATTTTATGGGCCCACCCTAGGCTATGGCATATGGCCAAAATCAGGGGTTTGGTGTGTGGGTGGAGGCTTCCAGGGAGCGGGCTGAGGGTGGGGTTGCAGGTTCTGGGTGAAGGTAGGGTGCAGAAGTGAAATGGGGGTTCAGGGTGTGAGTGGGAGCTAGGGTCTGGGTGGGAGGTAGGGTGCAGGAGAAGACTGGAGTGCAGGGTGAGGTGAGGGTTCAGGGTCTGGGCAGCAGTAGAAGTGCAGGATCAGGCTAGAGTGAAAGAGGTCTGATTGGGAGCGGGATGCTGAGTCTGAGCAAGAGGAAAGAGGCGCAGAAGAAGTGAGTTACAAAGGACCTCGGGCAATGAGTAGGCTCAGCAAATAAGACAAATAGAAGCAAAGTCAGAAGATAAAGTATGTGTTGTTTTCTTGTACAGCCTTTGCTAACAAGAACAAGCTGTATAATTATGAAGCAAGAACAAAGTACAGGTACACTACTCCATTGGAAAGACGCCAGCAGATGGCAAGGAGAAGATGGAAATGCTTCACAGTTACTCTGCTTCAGCATTCACTAAACAGTTATCAATTATAACAGGATGCTTATTGCATTAATAGAGGCCAAGCCAACAAGGTGTGGAGTTTCCTATTGATTTCAAAAGCACTTGAAAGGGCTCAGCACCCTACAGGATTGGCCCCTCAATTAAGAAAGGGAGAGGTCCTGAGGGGGACTTAGGATGGAGCAGGTTAAGGAAAACAAAATCTAAATCACATATTGTAATCAAGACAACCTGCTACAATCCCCTAAAGTGTTAGTGAGACTGCCAGAGCTACTGGTAATAATTCTTGTGAACTCAAGAGGAGAGGTGAGGCCCAGGGGATTGGGAAAGGAGAAAGTGTAAAAAGGGCAGACCTGTGTTTATGAAGGGAGGAGGCTAAGCCAGAATTTCAGATCAGTAATCGTAATATGTAATACGTTGCTGGGATGATTAATAGACTTTATTTTTTTAAAGCACCTAGAGGAAAATAAAGTGATAAATCATGGGTAACATAGGCTCATCAAAAACAAATCATACCAAACTAATCAAGTGTTGGAGTCCCTAGAGGTTGTTTTAAAAATGTTCCTGCTGCCATGCCAAAGCAATTTGGTAAAGGGTGGGGAGAGGAGAGCATAGTAATTTTTAATAAGCTTCTGAGGTCTAACAGTTGATTGGTGACTCCGCCTTTGGGAAAACCAGAAGCCTTTACAAAGTAAGAGTAAAAATCACAATATGCTTAATATTTTTCATATAATTCAGATAATTTTCAATGGCTATCAAATATCCAGGAATATCTGGTGTCATGTTTACGAGCAATAAACAGGTTTTCATTTCCCACATTCTTTAGGCATTGTTCTGTTTTAGTGACAGATGAAGAAAAAAAATGGTAAAGAAAATTATTGCTCCAGACTGTCTCTTTCAATCCCTTTAAAGCTATCCTAACAGCAATGAGCAATGTCAGGGCATGCCTTACTTAGGCTGTAGATAACAGCACCAGTGGACCTGAATGACTCTCCACAGAATTTTGATAACAAACAGCGTAGCTCTTTGCACAGATTGCATTATGTATAAATAAACTCAGCAGTGCCCAAGGTTTCTGATGCTGAGATTGCTCTGCGAACTTGTCAGAAACCTGAGATCTATCTGTAATTTGTGTGTGGATATGGATACACACACACCATTTAAAAAAAAATGAAAATCAGCATATTTCTCTGTATTGTCTTTCTGAGCTCTGTAAAGTTGTGTTTTACATTGCACACAAACCCTGATTTTACTTCTGCCAAAACTGCTGGACATTATACTTTTAGGTTATGTGAGTTTTCTTGTTATTCACAGAGTTCTGTGCCAGTGTGAAATGGACTCTCCCACCTAGAGTATTCTCCCCATGACATACTTTGTTCCATCAGCAACAATTTAACATAATATACTCCTGGGACAAAAAACATTCAGGCTGTGTCTAGACTGGCAAGTTTTTCCGGAAAATCAGCCGCTTTTCTGGAAAAACTTGCCAGCTGTCTACACTGGCTGCTTGAATTTCCGGAAAAGCACTGACGATCTCATGTAAGATCGTCAGTGATTTTCCGGAAATACTATGCTGCTCCCGTTTGGGCAAAAGTCTTTTTCCGAACAGCACAGTACTGTTTTCCGCAAAAAAGCCCCGATCGCGAAAATGGCGATCGGGGCTTTTTTGCAGAAAAGCGCGTCTAGATTGGCCACGGACGCTTTTCCACAAAAAGTGCTTATCCAGAAAAGCGTCCTGCCAATCTAGATGCAGTTTTCTGAAAATTCTTTTAACAGAAAACTTTTCCGTTAAAAGCATTTCCGGAAAATCATGCCAGTGTAGACGTAGCCTCAGTGAGGAAAATGAAGAGTTCCATAAAAAAAATGAACACTGAGACCTTGGATAGTTTTGCAGGACCAACAGACTTCTGTCTGAATGACTGTTGGTGCAATAACATTCCAATATGAGCATTGCCACTGGTTTTGCTTGCTGGCAGGAAGTGACTTGAAATTTGGAAACAGGGTAACCAACGAGCGGAGGTGCAATCATTGTAATAAGATGGACCAACTAGTGTTTACCCAGCTGCATTTATGCATTAGATCTTAGTCTTTCCTGTACTTTGCTGCAAACGTGGCTGCTATCCTTGCCTACCAATTGCCCTTGTTTCCAAATCTTTGTTCATCAGACATCTTTTATTGTGATCAGTTAACACCAGACACACTGTGTCTTAGCTGATTAGATAGTGCCTCAAGGAACAGCACCACTTGATAAGTTCCCCCATCCCCGCATCCAACCAATACACTGTCCTGACATCTACCCACATGCATTTGCAATTTATCTTGTACAAGCTGTTGTGTGGAAGGAACTATATGTTCCCTTTATCAGACTCTCAGTTTAATCCGTTTCAGTCGTAACCTTTGTAGTTTGGAATGATATGGATCTCAAGGTACCCAGAATCTCTACCTGGGCTCTGTTCCAACTCTGAGGCAGTTCCTATTCAAACAGTTCCCTTGTGTGCTGGCTCCCTTCCCCATCTTCTTCACAAAAGTGATGCTCTCACCCGGAGGCTTGGATTCTTGTTCTCTTTTTCCCACTTCATATCTTCTGTCCCTTTTCAAGCACATTAGATATTTGATATTACAGTTCTTGCCATTCAGTAAAGTAGGGCACTCTATCATTCCAGTGCCACTCCTTAAGTTAGTGGACAATAGGATAAACAGCAAAACCAGGAATGTTATTGGCTGAACAGATCATCCTTTATTTCTCCTCCTTGATACTCACGCCACCCTTTCGGCTCTGTCCCCAGCCAGATGCCACTGACACCCTTTACTTCTTTCTGTGAAGAGGTGTTCCTGGTAGTTCCTCTCATTGAAGGCTTTCTGAGTGGATCATTCTGAGAATCTGTCGAATATGGGTAGGGGCGGGGCGGGGCAGGGCATTCTCACAAGTTGCATAGTGCTTACAACTCCTACTAATTACTAATTTGTCTTAGAGTGTTAAATACACAAAGACATCTATCCTAGCCCCTTTACTCACACAAAGTGGCTCTAACCCCAGATGATCGCCACTATGTAGAGAAATCTAGATATACCACAAAACTGCTATAGTGGCTTCTCCGCATCCCCTGTTCCCCATGACTCCACTGGAGATATTTAAGAGCAGGTTGGACAGATATCTATCAGGGATGATCTAGATGGTGTTTGGTCCTGCCGTAAGGGCAGGGGACTGGACTTGATGATCTCTCAAGGTCCCTTCCAGTTCTAGTATTCTATGATCCTATGAATGAGGATCTCATGTGCCCTAGCAATCCTTGGCTGTATCTAGACTGGCCAGTTTTTCCAGAAAATCAGCAGCTTTCCCGGAAAAACTTGCCAGCTGATTACACTGGCCGCTTGAATTTCCGGAAAAGCACTGACCGTCTCATGTAAGATTGTCAGCGTTCTTGCGGAAATACTATGCTGCTCCCATTCGGGCAAAAGTCCTTTTGCGCAAAACTTTTGTGCAAAAGGGCCAGTGTAGACAGCACAGATTTGTTTTCCGCAAAAAAGCCTCGATCGCGAAAATGGTGATCGGGGCTTTTTTGCAGAAAAGCGCGTCTAGATTGGCACGGATGCTTTTCTGCAAAAAGTGCTTAAAAGCATTTCTGGAAAATCATGCCAGTCTAGACGTAGCCCTTGACTTCTGTAACAGGACCTTGAGGCTATTCACAGTCCTGTGAAGAGCTTCCTTCAGGACCAAAAAAATGACAAGGGCATCTTTGTTCCCCCTTGCCTTCAGCTGCACCAACCACTCCTTGGGAACAGCATCAATTTGTTTTCAAAATTGTATCCAGATTGCTCTTGAGGGAATACAGCTGCTTCAACTTGGCCCTTGTTGTGTGGTGAATGCAGAAGATCAAACTAGTGATCCATTAAGTCTGGTATGTTGTCCAAGGCTGCAATTAACACCTGATTCTTGGAAAAAATGGGAACCTCCCCCCAACAGTGTCCCTTCATAAATTTCAAATCCAGTTATGCTATTTAACACAAGAGGCTCGTATTGCCTGGTGAATGAGAAAGAGTTAATAAAAAATCCTTTATTATATAAAACAACATCCCCCGTCCTCTTAGCTCGTACTCAAGGAGTTGCCTAATCACTCACAACACAGATCAATCCATAATATGTTTTGGCCTAAGGCTGTTTACTAAAGTCAAATTGTGTCTGTTCCAATATCACCTCACTCAATGTCAAAGCACTACTAGAAAAGGTTCCGCTCTATTCAGTCCTTTTTAAAATCCCACATTAAACAAAAATTTAAAAAAAAAACTTTCTTCGGTCCATATGTGTAAAACGCTAGCCAAAAAACCCCAATCCTTAAATTCAGCCTTTAATCCAATACTTTCCAATCCAAACATTAAGATTTTTTTTTTATTTTAACTGGTTACATGGACAATCTACATTGCCTGCCTCAAGATTACTACTAAACTACATATCCCATGGGCTCATTGGGTGGAAGTCAAAGATCAGAGTATTCCTCAGCTAAAACCCCTCAGTGTGCAGCCAGTCACTGTCATTAGTGAGAGAGGGCCAGCAGTGAGGATACCATGTGTGCTACTTAGGTTACCATGTGTGCTACTACTTTCACTTGCTCCTGTTAGTATTAGCAAACAAAGTAATTTGACAAATAAAAAGCCACAACCTAAACTAGAACTTGGCTCACCAATCTAGCACAAGCTTTGTTAGAGCACACTGGTCTGCTCAAAACAACATGAAGGTTCAAAAGGATTGCTCGAAGCAATAAGCTTTTGAATGCCTTTCCCATTCAACTTCCACATCCTGAGGGACAAATGTTCACATAAAGACATGTCAAAGGCATTCATTACAACAAACAAACAAATGCCACTCACCAGCTGGGGTTAGGAGAACTCCTTCACTTGCCCACTGGTATATATGCAAGTACTTGACACATACCTCTTGTGTGTTGATTTTCCTCTAATTGCTTCAGTCCTTCATTGCTAGGAGGTTATTCATTAACACCTAAAAGAAAGAAAATAGCAGACAAGGCAATTTCAAATGAATACATTACATCTATATTCCTGTTGTAATGGAGCTCAGTACTACTACTTTAATGTCAGTTATGGGCTGGAAAATGGATGATGTATAATATAGCAAAAAAAAAAAAACCCAGTGCCAACTGTTTGAAGATTCATCAATCAACCTGTATAGAGTATATGTCAATATTTGAAGTGTATCTTCCATAACAGGGATAGGTAAAAATTTTTATTGGGGGCCATACTGAGATTTGGGTAAGTGGTCAAGAAGGGCCAAACTTTTATGCCTTCTTCTACACCCCCGCAAAATCTCTCAGCTTCTATTAGCAGGAAACCAGCCAATAGGAGCTGAGAAATTGCTACAGCATCCCACATCCTTAGCAAAATCTTTTGACTCCTAATGGCCAGTTTCCAGCCAACAGGAGCTGAGAGATTTGCTGGAAACAGGGGCCGTGCATAAAGCCTCACCTTGCAGCACAGAGAACTGCAGGGAACAGCTAGCTGTTTTGAGTGGTGCTGCTCCATGGTGCAGACTGGGGATATAGAGTAAAAGTCTTGGCAGGCTGGATCCAGCCCACTTCTGTTCTATAAGTGTGCTTCCCTTCCTGAACTATTTTTATGCTTGTATAACAATAAGAAGTTCAATGGTATTATGCTTTATTTATACCATTGTAACCAAAAGTAGAATCCTGTGTTAAATTTAGGCCCTAACCTTCAATCTGATCTATATGGAGTGATCCTTGAACCTGGATGAAGCCCTACTGATGTTAGTTGGACTCCACATGGATACAAATTTCCACTACAGGGATCCAATTACAGGATTAGGCTCCTGAGAGCCTATGTTCCTGGTGGCAGAAATTGTGTCTTCTGTGTTTCTTCTAGTACAAAGCCAATAAGCAAATAATATAATCAAACATGGGACATAACTTATAGCTTAAGACCTCTTACTTCAAATGCATGAGATGCAGAGAAGGTAACCTAATTTTTGTAGTAGTGAAAACATGAACCAGGGTTGCAAATAGGTCATGGGTATAGTCAACAAGTTGAGCTTTTTGAAAATACTACAAGGTGCTCTGCCACGTGATTGTATGCAGGGCAAGAATCTAAGAAAGGCACCAAAATGAGGCAGACTCTGGATGAGTGGGCCTCTTAACTAAGACTGTTAGCAACAGATGGCTGCTTTGACAATTGGGATGGCATGCTAAAAGAGTGAATTTAAATGCCTACACAACCCAAATAAGTGCAAGAAAGTGCCTACATGAAGGAACTTTATATTTGGACTCATTTTGAAAGGCCATGTGAAATCATTAGCAAACAAAGCATTACAATGTGTTAAAAAGAAGACAGGATAAACCAAAAAGAAATAGCCTTTAGAAAAATCAAAACCCACACATGTAACCAATCAGCCGTGGAGTTAATATTGCACTAATACCTGTCCAAAAGAAAACACAGGAAGAGCCTCTGAGAGATGCAATATGTCATTTGGTAAGAGTAGGTAGTTCCCTATGCTCAACAACATGCGTTTACAATGTGATTCGTCATTGTTATTGCAGATGCAGACTAACTCAGCTACCCCTCTGAGACTTGTCAACATGATTTTAGTTTGTGGCACATAAAGCCACTATGTAAAGCCTAGAAGAACTGATCAGCAGTGATGTAAAGTGTTGGACAAATTAGCCACAGGCAAATGGATGAGAATAGCGAAGACAAATGATGATGAGCTATTATTAGTTGCACATGTCAAAGATCAGGGTGTAATATTTGTAAAACACTAATTGATGTCTGCTGCATGGGTTGTTTTAAAAGCACATTTGGGAGTTCAAATAAACTGCATTACATTACTGGAGTTCAAGAAAAATAAATGGAATAAAATCTCACTGCATGATGAAAGAGCTCTCTAAATGGGCCTGTGGAGGAGAGTATGAATCCTGCACCAGGCAGGAAGGAAGGGTTAAGGAGTTACTCTGGGCTGAATGGCCTTCTCTGTTGCCTCTGCAAGTCATGTCAGCAGGGGAGGAAGAATTCTAAAGGGGGAGAAGCTCAACTCAAAGACAGTCAGCCCTACAGGAAGATTATGCTGTCAATCATACCAGCTCCCAGGAGAAGTTTGACAGAGGACAGAGCCTTCTCCCTCGCCTAGAAAAAGACCCAGACTCCCTGAGGCAAAAGTGGATTGGATCATATTCCTTCAGGGAACAAATCAGCAGACTTGGAGAAAAACTAGGCCTGTTCAAGGCCTCCCTGAAGGAGGAGACACTTAGGGTTGCCAGGTGTCCGGTATTGAACTGGACAGTCCAGTATTTTCACCTCCTGTCTGGTAAAAAAAAATTCAGAAAATACCGGACACCTAAAATGTCTGATATATTCTGATTTTTTCCCTGGCCAGGAGGCGAAAATCCTGGGTGCTTACCGGGTTCCACAGGGGAGCTATCCGGCCCAGCGTAGGGAGGCAAGATGGTGAGTGGCCACCAGCAGCCTGTTAGGGCCAAAAAGCCTCAAAAGTGTTTCTTAAAGGGGCCACACTTTTTTTTTAAATTTATTTATTTGTTTATTTATTTTGCTTAACTCTCAAGATCCTTTTTTTTTTCTAAAGAATTTTTTCCCTGGTAGTTTTTTTTGGGGGGGGAGGAGGAGTCAGTATTTTTGGTTAAACCATCTGGCAGCCCTAGAGAAACTGGCACTGACTTCTCATTTCCTTTTCCTTTACTTATTTTTCTGCTCCTACTTTGTGGCTGTGTCTACATTGGCCCCTATTCCGTAATAGGGATGCTAATGTAGCACTTGGGAATAGGCAAATCTGCGGGGGATTTAAATATCCCCCGCGGGATTTGCATTTTCATGGTTGCCGCTTTTTTCCGGCTTGTAGATAAGCCGGAGAAAAGCGCCAGTCTGGACGCGATCCTCCGGAAAATAAGCTCTTTTCCCACTTTCAAGCTGGAAAAAAGCCGGAAAAAAGCGGCAGCCATGAAAATGCAAATCCTGCGGGGGATATTTAAATTCCCCGCGGATTTTCCTATTCCCAAGTGCTATATTAGCATCCCTATTATGGAATAGGGGCCAATGTAGACGTAGCCTGTTAGTTTCCCTTCTGGGATCCTAGAGAAAGTACACATTCAGAGAGACATGGCTGGGGGGCTGAGACTCTTTCCCTGTGACAAGACTATTGTGTATCTCCATCTAAGGGTATGTCTATACAACAGCATTATTTTGGAGTAACTGACCTTATTTCAAAATAACAAAATGCGCGTCTACACAGTAAGCCATTATTTTGAAATAATATCAAGCTGGAGGACTCCTTGCTCCAGCTTCTGTAACCCTCATCTCATGAGGAGTAAGGGAAATCAAATAAAGAGCATTTTTCCTTCAACTTCCTGCTGTGTAGACAGTGCCAAAAGCCAAGTTAAGCTATTTCAACTTCAGCTATGCAATTGACACAGCTGAAGTTGCGCAGCTTATTTAGACTTTTGCCCTGCAGTGTAGACGTGCCCTAAGTAACTTGTGATACCCCAAGCATAGAAATACTGGAACCCTGACAGAGTGATTAGTGTGTAATTGTCATCACAAGGTATTGTCATAGAATCATAGAACTATAGAGCTGGAAGAGACCTCAGAAGGTCATCAAGTCCAGCCCCCTGCCCTAGGCAGGACCAATCCCAACTTAATCAACCCAGCCAGGGCTTTGTTAAGCTGAGACTTAAAAATCTCTAGGGATGGAGACTCCACTACTTCCCTAGGTAAACCATTCCAGTGCTTCACCACACTCCTAGTGAAATAGTTTTTCCTAATATCCAACCTGAACCTCTCTCACCGCAACTTGAGACCATTGTTCCTTGTTCTGCCATCCGTCACTACTGCGAACACCTTTCTCCAGCTTCTTTGGAACCTCCCGTCAGGAGTTGAAGGCTGCTATCAAATCCCCCCTCACTCTTCGCTTCTGCAGACTAAACAGACCCAACTCCCTCAGCCTCTCCTCATAAGTCATATGCTCCAGCCCCCTAATCTTTTTGGTTGCCCTCCTCTGGACCCTCTCCAATGCATCCACATTCTTTTTGTAGTGGGGGGCCCAGAACTGGACACAACACTCGAGATGTGGCCTCACCAGAGCCAAATAAAGGGGAATAATCACATCTCTGGATCTGCTGGCAATGCTCCTCCTAATGCAACCCAATATGTCATTAGCCTTCTTGGCTACAAGGGCACACTGTTGACTCATATCCAGCTTCTCATCCACTGTAACCCTCAGGTCCTTTTCTGCAGAACTAGTACTTAGCTGGTTGGTCCCAAGCCTGTAACAATGCTTGGGATTCTTCCGTCCCAAGTACAGGACTCTGCACTTGTCTTTGTTGAACCTCATCAGATTTCTTGTGGCCCAAACCTCCAATTTGTCTAAGTCACTCTGGACCAGTGGTTCCCAAACTTTTCAGCATCACGCCCCCTTTTGCTCAGCAAAACTTGTTAAGCAAAAAAAAAAAAAAAAAAAAAAGGAACTGACCGGAGCTGAAAAACAAAAATAGCACCAAAACTTGGGGGGGGAACACCAAAACTTGGGGGGGGAGGGTTCAATTATATGGGGGGGGTGAGCTGGATCACCTCGAACCCCCCCTGGAATTTTTTCATGCCCCCCCAGGGGGGCACATGCCCCAGTATGGGAACCCATACTCTGGACCCTGTCTCTGTCCTCGAGTATATCTACCTCTCCCCCTAGTTTAATGTCATCTGCAAACTTGCTGAGGGTGCAATCCATCCCCTCATCCAGGTCATTAATAAAGATATTGAACAAAGTCGGTCCTAGAACTGAACCTTGGGGCACTCCACTAGAAACCGACCGCCATCCTGACATCGAGCCATTGGACCCGACCTTCTAGCTAGCTTTCTATCTATCTTACTGTCCCTTTATCCAAACCACATTCCCTTAACTTGCTGGCAAGAATATTGTGGGAGACCGTATCAAAAGCCTTGCTAAAGTCAAGGTATATCACATCCACTGACATTCCCATGACTACAGAGCCATTTACCTCATCATAGAAGCTAATCAGATTGGTCAGGCAGGACTTGCCCTTTGTGAATCCATTCTGACTATTCTTGATCACTTTCCTCTCTTCCAAGTGCCTCAAAATGGATTCCTTAAGGATCCCTTCCATGATTTTTCCAGGAACCGAGGTAAGACTTACTGGCCTATAGTTCCCTGGATCGTCCTTCTTCCCTTTTTTGAAGATGGGCACTACATTTGCCTTTTTCCAATCATCCGGGATCTCTCCTGATCTCCACGACTTTTCAAAGATAAGGGCCAAAGGCTCCTCAATGACATTTGCCAACTCCCTCAGTACCCTCGGATGCATTAAGTCCAGACCCATGGATTTGTGTACGTTTAGCTTTTCTAAATAGTTCCTAACCTGTTCTTTACCCACCAAGGGCTGTCCATCTTCATCCCATCTTACGTCACTTAGCACATTAGTCTGGGAGCTGACCTTATCCATGAAGACAGGGGCAAAGAAAGCATTGAGTACTTCAGTTTTCCCCACATTATCTGTCACTAGGTTACCTCCTTCATCCAGTAGGGGCCCCACACCTTCTCTAATCACCTTGGGTATGTCTACACTACCCTCCTAGTTCGAACTAGGAGGGTAATGTATGCATACCGCACTTGCTAATGAAGCCCGGGATTTGAATTTCCCGGGCTTCATTAGCATAAGCGGGGAGCCGCCATTTTTAAATCCCCGCTGCTTCGAACCCCGTGTAGCGCGGCTACACGGGGCTCGAACTAGGTAGTTCGGACTAGGGTGCCTATTCCGAACTACCGGTACTCCTCGTTTCACGAGGAGTAACGGTAGTTCGGAATAGGACCCTAGTCTGAACTACCTAGTTCGAGCCCCGTGTAGCCGCGCTACACGGGGTTCGAAGCAGCGGGGATTTAAAAATGGCGGCTCCCCGCTTATGCTAATGAAGCCCGGGAAATTCAAATCCCGGGCTTCATTAGCAAGTGCGGTATGCATACATTACCCTCCTAGTTCGAACTAGGAGGGTAGTGTAGACATACCCCTTCTTCTTGCTAACATGCCTGTAGAAACCTTTCTTGTTATCCTTCACATCCTTTGCCAGTCACAATTCCAATTGCACTTTCATCTTCCTGATAACCCTCCGGCATTCTCAAGCTATACATTCATAGTTCTCCCCGGTCATTTGTCCAAGTTTCCACTTTTTGTAAGTTCCCTTTTTGTGCTTAAGTTCACCAAGGATTTCCCCTGTAAGCTAATCCAGTCTCCTGCCATGTTTGCTTCTCTTGCTATGCATCGGGATGGTTTCTTTCTGTGCTTTCAACAAGGCTTTAAAATACTGCCAGCTCTCTTGGACTCCTTTCCCCTTCATGTTAGCATCCCAGGGGATTCTGCCCATCAGGTCTCTGAGGGAGTCAAAATCTGCTTTTTTGAAGTCCAAGGTGTGTATTTTAATACTCTTTTTTCTTCCTTTGGTCAGGATCCTGAAATCTACCATCTCATGATCACTGCTTCCCAGGTTGTCACCCACCTCTACTTCCCCTGTTAGTTTTTCCCTGTTTGTGAGCAGAAGGTCAAGCTGAGCACGGCCCCTGGTCAGATCCTTCAGCACTTGTGTCAAGAAGTTATCCCCAACATTCTCCAAAAATTTCCTGGATTGCCTGTGTACTGCTGTATTGGGCTCTCAACAGATGTCAGTGTGATTAAAGTCCCCCACGAGAACCAGGGCTTGCAATCTGGAAGCTTCTCTCAATTGTCCAAAGAAAGCCTCATCTACCTCATCCACCTGATTCAGTGGCCTATAGTAGACACCAACCACAACATCACTGCTGTTGTTTGCACCTCTAAACTTAACCCATGGACTCTCAACAGGCTTTTCTCCCTCTATATACTAGAGTTCTGAGCAATCATAGTGCTCTCTTACATATAGTGCAACTCCTCCTTATCTCCCCTGCCTGTTCTTCCACAGTTTATACCCTTCCATGATAGCGCTCCAGTCATGCGAGTCATTCCACCAAGTCTCTGTTATACCAATTAAATCATATTTCTTGGACTGGGCCAGGGCCTCCAATTCTTCCTGTTTGTTGCCCAGGCTTCTCGCATTGGTGTACAATCACCTCAGATTACCAACTGATTGCCCTACCTTTTCCATTAAAATCAGGAGTTCTCCTTTGTTGCTCGTACCTCTTTGCATTTCTTCCCAGTACCTGACTTTCCCACTCCCCTCAGGGTTTTGGTCACCGTTCCCCAGCAAACCTAGTTTAAAGCCCTCCTCGCTAGAAGTGCAAGCCTGCCCACGAAAATGCTCCTTTCTTTCTTTGTTAGGTGGATCCCATCTCTTCTTAACAATCCATGTGCCCAGAACAGAGTCCCATGGTCGAAGAAACCAAAGCCCTCTCTCCGACACCACCGGCACAACCACGCATTTACTTCCTCAATTCGACGATCCCTGCCCAGTCCTTCCCCTTCAACAGGGAGGATGGACGAGAACACCACTTGCGCTCCGAATTCTTTGATCCTTCTTCTCAGGGCTACATAATTTGCAGTAACCAGCTCAAGGTCATTCTTGGCCGTATCGTTAGTTCCCACATGGAGAAGCAGGAAGTGGTAGTGATCTGAAGGTTTGATCAGTTTTGTAAGACTCTCAGTCACATCCTGAATTCAAGCTCCCGGTAAGCAGCACACCTCTCGAGATTCCAGGTCCGGACGGCAGAGAGATGGCTCAGTCCCTCTTAGGAGGGAGTCCCCGACCACCACCATCTGTCATCTTCTTTTGGGGGTGGTGGTTGTGGAACCCCCATCCCTAGGACTACGCATCCCATGCCTTCCAGTAGATGGTGTTCCCTTCCAGTTTCTTCCTTGTGAGGTCCCTTCCAAAGCATTCACAACTGCAGAGCCTGTGGAGAGAGCCTGAAAGCGATTACTTACCTCTATAGCATTGGGGGATTCCTGTGCTGGCCTTTTCCCCCTTCTAGAAATTACATGCTGCCAGTTCTCTTCCTGGTTCTGTACTGTCCTCTCTGGCTCTTCTTCCTGCTGTGCTTGCAGGATTAAATGCTGCCTTCTATCGAGGAAGTCTTCATCCTCTCTGATCGAACGTAGGGTCAACACTTGGGCCTCCAGTTCTCTCATTTTTTCTTCCAAAATGGCTACCAGCTTGCACTTAGTGCAGATGAAATCCGTTCTTTCTTTTGGGAGGAAGACAAACATGGCACATGCTGTGCAGGTAACAACAGCAGACCTATCACCATCCATACCTGCTGTCCTGAAAAAAGGATTTAAAAGAAAGGCAAGAGAACCTCACCCCCTTCAATCTCCCCTTCCAAACTCCCTCTCTAAACTCCCTGTCATTACAGGACAAGTCTAGGATTCTGGCAGAGACTTGCCACACATGCACATACTTTCAAATGAATAATGATGACCCCTTAGAAAAGTTGCTAACAGCCTTGCCAACACAGAAATCTAAATTAAAGTATAGGCTTGGTAAAAGCTAGTGGGAGTTGTTTAAAAAGGATTTAGGAAATTTGAGTGTCTGGTGAGACCTTGATGAAGAGTGAATATTGCAAATTGGTGACATTAGAGGGCAGGTCATAATTAATGTGGGGGGGGGGGGGCACTGTGTGCAGCAGTATAGCTACAGAGTCAGGTTAAAGAGAAATTAGGATGAAAAAGCAGCTATATCACAATAGTCAAATACAGCATATGGCAGCAGCATTAGATTTTTTGACTGCTCTTCAGCATAGTCTTGACACAGAAAATTGTATAGCAAAGGGCACACAGAGCATCTAATAGCTTTAGAGATTTACAGCGTTGCACAGCACCACACAGAAGTTTCATGGCAATCAGCTGGTCATCTAAAAGCAAGAAGACAACAGACAAGGTGATCTCAAATGCATACATCAGCGTTTGACACTCACCTTGTATATGAATTATTTGAACGCTACTTTCTTTGAATGTAACTTTCCACTGCTGATTCTTGTCCATGCCAGTGATAGTTCATGTTCTTGTTATCCCATGCAGTAATTACCAAAATAGGGTCAGGAACAAGTTTTTGTGTTAATTTTTGGGTTCCATATACGTCTTATCCACAGAGTACTGTATATTTTAGAAATGTGAGACTTGCCATACCAGGCTGGTGGTATTCCTAGGACAGAAACTTTTCTCCACGTTCTAGATTTTCATACCTTATAAGAGACAACCTGAATTCTATAGGGCTTAAAAAATTATGACATGGTCTTGACTGTGTAAAAAGAATATGGGGGGAGCTGAGCAGGGAAGTAGTAATTCCATGATTCACAAAGTTTCATGTCACCTAGCTGCTGCCTGGTAATGAGCTATGGGTGATTTGTTTGTGTGATGAGTTTTTTGTTCCCATTTACACAGCATGATGCAGACATTATGCTTGAGTGTCAGAAGGATTAATGCTGCTCTAATTTATGATGGCATCGCCCCAGCATAACTCCATTGTCTTCAGTGTCACACTTCCTCACTTATGCTTGAAAAAGTGTTGAATGAGACCCAGAATGCCAGTGTGGAGTGAATACCATATAGGAAATAACCTACAGTTATTTAGTTTCTTGAAATGAGGGGAAGTATGCAAGGGATGTATACAAGATCAGCAAAGAAATTCAAACAGAATTCAGTTATATGAAGATGAACGAGCACTTTGATACCATAGGGATGAGCAAGGTACAAAACCCTGCATATAATAGAGTGCATATTCTATAGGAATTCAGGATACTTTGTATTGGCTTTTAGATTTTAAAATACCAAACTAAAGAGCATGTTAATAAAAGCTGTGATCATTCTCAGAAAAAAAAGAGTAATTCTTTGTTCAACTGTAATCCAGATCTAATAGTCAAGGTATTGTCTTTATAATGGACAGTAGAGTATCATGCTGTCAGACATCAATGCACTTAGGCCTGGTCTACACTACGACCTTAGTCTGAAATAAGCCCCCCCAAAGCTGATTTTGTAAGTGATATTTCCAAACTACCAAGCCCGTTATTCTGAAATAAGGGGCCATGGAATTCAAACTCTGTAGTCCTGCTTTTCATGAGGAATAACACTATTCCTAAACTCATAAGTCCAAAATAGTGTTAGTGTGGATACTCCAGTACCACTAATTCAAACTAA
Source organism: Pelodiscus sinensis (assembly GCF_049634645.1). Taxonomy (NCBI): domain Eukaryota; kingdom Metazoa; phylum Chordata; order Testudines; family Trionychidae; genus Pelodiscus; species Pelodiscus sinensis. The sequence continues at coordinate 44,002,359 of NC_134718.1, forward strand.
TTGGCTCCCCGCAACTCCCCAGAGTGCTTCCTGGGACTCTGAGTCTGAGGTAGCACATTCACATTAACGGAGCCTGGCTCAGACGAAATTCAATTCTTCCCTGTAGTGAGAACACAGAACTTCGCATTTGTAAAAGCGGGTGCCCAGAAGTAAAACTTAGTAAATTCAAAATCATCTCCTCGTGTAGACATGGCCTTATGCTGGAATGAGCTGCATGGGGAAATTAACGTCATTTCTCTTCTCTGAGAAGAACTAGAGTGGGCAGGAAATTCTTTTGAAAAAACATTTTTTCAGTGGAAAAACTTTTTCATTTCATTGAAAGTGAAACTTTTTGCGGAGACATACTGGTTTAGATGAAACTTTTGTTGGGAAGATTCCTCCAGTCCCTGAAGCCATTTCAGGTCACACCCAGAGAGAGACCCGTCCAGAACAGTCCATAGCATTCCACAAGGAATTGCTCTTCCAAGTCAGAGTAGAGATCTGAATATGGATCTTTCACATCTCAGACAAGTTCCTCAATCACTGCAGAGTCAGTCTCTTCTTTTGGGGGCTTTTCCACTTTGTATAAATAATTAAATATTCATTGGACCAAACAGACAGTGAGCGGACACTTTAATAGTCTTGAGGGGCACATTTAGGGATCTGGGGGAAATCTGTAAGGGATAGTACTTGGTCCTGTTGTGACTGGACTCAATGACCTTTCAAGGTCCCTTCCAGTTCTATGAGATAGGGCTCTAGAGGACTTGAAACTAAGGCTCTGACATCCCAGCTGAGTGCTCTAACTACTGAGCCATACCTAAGGGTCTAGACATACCTAAGGGTTTATCTAGACTGCATCTCTCTGTCGGCAGAGGGATGCAGATTAGGCAAGTTGACATTGCAAATGAAGCAGGGATTTAAATATCCCATGCCTAATTTGCATAAATATGGCCACCGCATTTTTCCGACTCAGCACTTTGTTGGCAAAAAGCGGCAATCTAGAGTGGGATCTGTCGAGAAATAAAGCCTTTTTCAACAGATCCCTTATGCCTCCTGCAAGGAGGTTTACAGGATCTGTTGAAAAATGCTTTCTTTCATGACAGATCCCCTTTTAGATTGCCACTTTTTGCCGACAAAGTGCTGAGTTGGCAAAACGCGGTGGCCATTTTTATGCAAATTAGGCATGGGATATTTAAATCCCTGCCTCATTTGCAATGTCGACCTGCCTAATCTGCATCCCTCTGCCAACAGATATCCTAAGAGAGACGATGGCTTTCTTTTGTGAATATTTTTTAAAAGGCCTAATTTTCCCTCAATGTGAAACAAAAACAAATGATAAAACTTTGAATTTTTTCACAAAACAGTATTTTCTTTTTTTTTTTTTTGGACAGCCCTAGTCACAGCATAAGACTGATTTTGAAATATCTTTTGAAAACAATTTCTGTCTTCTAAACTGTTAAGGATGTTGGCTACTTAACAAATGAAAACAGAATAATCACACATATGTTAAATGAACGTGAAAACAAAAATGCTCCATTTTTTTGTCCACTATTTTACTGCAGGTATTGGGCTAAATTCTGCCTTGAAGTATGCTCAGGCATCTGAAAGCAGAATTTGGTCCAATGACTGCATTAACTTAGTTTTATGAAGATGCTAAAAGGGATTATACTTCCATTGCTTTTGCTATTAAAAATGTCTTAGCTAAACACAAAAGTGAGTTTACAAAATGCATTAGCATTCATGACTGATAATGCAAATGTGAATTATGTCACGGTACACTCAGTATACCATCTGCTCCACAAAGAAAAACAGCTGCTGGTAAATGTAAACTGCAGAGCTGACGTGGTACACAATATGTTTAAATGCTATATGGAATAAATAAATTAGATGTTGACAATTTATTCTGTTAAAAGTATTCAACTACTTTCTTAAGTCTGCAAAAGGAAGAGCTCAGCTGTAAGTATTTTTTGAGATGATGGAGAAAATTATTATTCCATGTCCCAACCAGATGGCTTTTGCTGAAGCCAGCCATTGACAGGTTGCTGCAGTCATCATAGATGCTTCAGAAGCATGGACATAGATGAATGTTCTGTTCTATAGGAGAGGCTTCTGTGCTTGAATTGTCATGATTCTGATGACACTGCATTATGTGTTGACATTAAAAAAACTGGTTGAAAAATGTTGCTTAAATATTTGCTGATTTTTTGATCACACACTTCTGAACTCTGATGTTGTAAAAGCTAGTGTAATGGAAGTCTATAGGTTAATGAGTAATGTTAAGTGTAAATCACACGAATGGTGTATTTTTGTGTAAGGTAGGACAAAATAAAAATAAGAAAGGTAGTCTTGCTTTTCTATGTTTAAATATTTGGATAAATGATTCAAGAAGGGCAACATTATGTTCCGTTTGGCAGCATTTGAACAAGCTGTTATTCTTCTATTTATATTGCCATATAATGATGACAAAGCATTACATTTCGGATGTATGAATGATATAAAAGAGTTTTGCATCCCAATTGTTCTCAATATTTAAATGTATATTGAATTTTACATTTTCAAAGGACTACACTAACAAATTTTCAAAACAAGACACTAATACAATTCTGGCAATGTTTTTAAATGAAAAAGACCATGCAAACAATCTTGAATTTAATGCTTTTGTATCGAGAGTAGCCAGATCCTGTCAGATAATTTAGCTTAAACAGGGTATTGGACTTCACTGAATTAATTTGTCTGACCAGACCTGACTAGACCATCACAATGGCCCCATCTGGCCCTTATAAACTATGAGATCTTTAAAATCCAACCGCTGTGCCTGGTGTCTCCAGCAAAGAAGGATTTTGTTTTTGGCTTGCAATTCACCTTAAACTTCAAATTCATACTACAGTTCTCATACTTTCTCATAGAGAAGGATGCTAGTGACAACATTTATGGCCCAGGCATGTAGTCTTTTGAGGTCTTTCATCCCCGTATTGACAGACAGTCCATCCCTGCTTATCTTGTGAAAAAAGACAGCACACAGCAGAAAAAAGGTAATATTCCAGTTATTAAAATCAAATATAGAAAATTCTTGTAAAAATTGAGGATTTTAGTTTTAAATTAAATTGTAAATTGTAATTATTCATTTAGTATTATTAGAAAGGAATTTACCATATATTCTCTGTCTAATCAAAGATAAACTATTACTGCTAGTGATGTGTTGGAGATTCACTTTGAATAAGCCTCTAAGATTGTTAATGCTTTTTTCTCACTAGAGCACTTCAGTAGCCTGCAGGTCAAATTGCCAAGTAGCCTTTCAGACTCCTACTTGCTTCTTTTCCATCAGCCCTCCAATATGTCCTTGTTCACTTTCAGTTTATATCTAGAGCCAAGCAGACTCTGAAAAGATATATTTGAATGTATATTCATTCAATTAAAAACTATGAATTCTCATCAGTGCTATTTGAAACCTTCTTTATAAATTTTTTCTCTCATGTTTGTGTGAGTAAAACTTTTCTTTTGGATTGTTAACAAGAAATGTGGGTGGAAAGTGAAAGTCTACCGAACACTATGGGGATGTGGGTGCAGCAGACAATACAAGTGCCAGTATCTGGACAAAGAATAGAAATTATAACATATGACTGATCATGTGACATGAACAACAAATTATTAATGACAATTGCTCAAAGTAGTAGATGTTGCTCAAATAAAGTTTTGCACCCTGGGGCATGTGCTTGACTATATAGTACATCTAAAAGCAATATAAGCTTAAAGATATTTATCCCTCCTCTGAACAAATACTAATAAACTACACTGGTGAACATAAATAGAATACAAAATAACAGGGATATTATAGGCAGCAAAATTTTAGATTAGCTGAAATTTGCCAGTAAAGAGCTTAGGAAATACAACCAGCTTTTGCAGTGATCTTGTTTAAGTATTAAAAACATAGACTCAAGGTATCAATAGCTGATATCCAGATAACAGAAAAAGTGAACTTTTTCCTTAGTAGAACTGGTTGGTCATAGAAAGAACATGAGTCTCAACTATCAATTCTACATCCAAAAATGTGCCTTTGTTTTAATACTTGGACTGCATAAAAGATATAGCACTGACCACATACTAAAGAACAAAAAAGATAATAGACTTAACATAGCCAGTAGCCCATAAGGAACGCTTTTGTTTTTTCTGCCAAATTTAGATGCAAAATATTGCAACTCATCCAACATCAGAGATCAGACAAACAAAGCATCAAAAATGCAAATGCCTCGGAGACAGAAGGTGTTAAAGAAAGATATAGCTGGGTGGCAACATTAATGTAGGCATCACACAATGCCAGGGAATTAGGCCTCATAGTGCCAGCATATAGATAGGAATATTGCTGGGCCAACAATGGAACCCTCTAGGGAACATCAGAGCTGGGCTTATGTTCTGCAGAAAAATAAACCAATACAAGGTCATAAACTGACTGAACTACAGTCTATACTGAAACTCAACAAGGCTAGTGTAGCAAATGGGGCAAGAATTTGAGCCAAGAATTCCCCAAGAATTTTAATCTGCTCATTTGTATCCCAAGATCAAAAGCAGCAATCATATCTAAAAGAACATGCACAATGAGAGAAAGAAAGAAAAATGCTAAATCATGATGAAGTTCAGAGGGAATCAACAGGTCTCTTGTAATTTTGATACAGGGATTGTACAGTGGTGTAAAGAGACTAGAAAGCTTATAGCAGATCTAGGTAAAATAAGTCAGTCCTGGTTCTTGAGACGAAGACGAAAGAAAGTTTCAGTAAAAGTGAAGTGAAACTGCAGATGCCTTGAAAGCCAATTCAAAATGGCAGTTACCTTCCATTACTTTCACAAACTAAATATGAGTCAGTGTAACACTGTTTCAAAAAAGCAAATATCACTCTGGAATGTATGAGGAGGAGTGTGGTAAGTAAGACATGAGTGGTAATTTTTCTGCTGTTTTAACCAGATTAGGCCTGAGCTGTCCTGTTTTGGGTGACATATTTCAGGAAATGTGGACAAATTGGAGAAAGTCTAGAGAAGAGCAACAAAAATTATTAAGATTAAGATTAGAGAACATGGTCTATGAGAGAACATGAAAAAACCTGAGGTTTGTTTAGTCTGGAGAAAACGGACTTGGAACATAACAGTTTTCAAATACATGAAAGGTTGTTACAAGGAAGAGAGAGAAAAATTGTTCACCTTAACTTCTGAGGATAGAACAAGAAGCAATGGACTTGTATTGCAGCAAGGGTGCAGAAGGAGACTGAAAGCGAGGAGGTATTTGGGATTATTGTTGGTATCAGATAAACAAATTAAAATTGTGGTTCTGAGATAAAAATAGGCACAAATGGTTTTACCTTTTTTTACTATATTGCTCACATTGTGCATTTGTGAACCTTAAATAATTGTTTGCATTTCACAGTAAACGTGGAAGCTGTCCTAATATATACCGGTCCCTACAATGACAATACAATATAAAATCAGATCATTGTTGTAGTGGGGTACCCCTCCCCCTTTGTTATGGGGTACTCCCCCTTCCCATCACCCACGGGGTCGTTAGTTCAAACCCCTTCTCGCGGTCGCCTATGTGTGTCCCAACTAATTAGGTCATAATTCGCCGGGTCTCCCCGAGACGTCGGCTGAGCGGTTTCCTCCTGGTGGGGAGAGAGGGGTCTGGGCCCGCCCCCTCTCATGGACCCCAGCCCAGGGCCCTAAGGACTCAGACGGAACTTTCGTCCGGTCTGGCTGACGGGGCCGTAGCCACAACTCGTCAGCCCGCAGGCACCCTTTGCCCGCCCTGGGCTGCTTCCTCTCCCCACTCCGGTTCACTCTGCTGAGCAAGGATTACCCCTTCGGCTTCGGGCCCCTCCACTTAACGGCCCCGGGGAGGGAGGCCATTCCCGGCCTGCTTCCTCTCACTCCCACCCTGCCGGTGGCGTTTAAATCCCCCGGTGTGGCGTGGTGACGTCTTCCGCCGGCGGCCAGAGTAGCGCGATGGTGTCATCCGCCTGGCCGCCTCCCTGAGGTCCTCCGGCATTTCTAGCTGGAAGGCCACCGCCGCAGCCACCGCCAAACAGCTGACGCAGTGGTTGGTGGGGCGTGCAGGGGCTGCGCGGGCGGCTGTTCACGGCGCGCCCCGCTCGGGGCTCCCAGCCTGACCCTTGAGAAGTGCCGCGTATGCGGTCGGGCGGGTCATCGCAGTGCGGGGCACCCCTGCCCCGTACCACACATTTCCCCCTTTAAGGGTCCCTTTACCCCTGGGTCCGGGTTTCCTTCGGGGCCGTCTTTTCGGGAGAAGAAGTCTGTGTTCATGTGCCTGGATCCGGTGTGGTGCACCACGTCGAATGCGTACGGCTGCAAAGACAAATACCAGCGCATAATCCTGGTGTTAGAGTCTTTCATACTTTGTAGCCACCACAATGGGGCATGGTCTGTCATTACCGTAAATCGGTTGCCCCACAAATAATATCGGAGCGTTTCTATAGCCCATTTTACTGCCAGGGCTTCTTTCTCTATGGTTGAGTATTTACACTCGTGAGGGAACAGTTTGCGGCTTATGTACATTACCAGATGCTCCGTTTCTCCCCGTCCTTGGGACAAGACCGCCCCCAGCCCTTCCTATGATGCGTCTGTTTGGACGATAAATGGCTTATCAAAGTCTGGCTGCGTCAGGACCGGGGCCCCGGTCAAACAACTTTTCAGAGCCCGGAATGTGGTCTCGCAGCGTCCGTCCACAGCACCTTAGTAGAGCGGGCTTTCTGGGTTAAGTCCGTTAGTGGGGCTGCTAGTGATGCAAAATGGGGTACGAATCGTCTATAATAACTGGCTAGCCCCAAGAATTGCTGTACCTGTCTCTTAGTTTTCGGGGGTGGATAATTTCGGAGTGTCTCTACTTTATCGACGAGAGGCCTTACCTGCCCTCGTCCTACAGTGTAACCGAGGTAGGTCACTTCTCGTTCTCCGAACCGGCACTTATTGGGGTTCGCCGTAAGGCCTGCCTCCTTCAAGGTTTTCAGGACGGCCCGGAGCCTTTCCAGGTGTTCCTCCCAGGTTTGGCTGTATACCACAATGTTGTCGATATATGCAGTGGTGTACGAACTGTGGTCTTTTAGCACATTATATACTAGCCGCTGAAATGTGGCTGCCGCCCCATGTAAGCCGAATGGCATGCGTACGAATTGGTACAATCCAAAGGGGGTCGAGAAGGCTGTTTTCTCTTTCGCCGCCGTGGTGAGGAGAATTTGCCAATATCCTTTGCTGAGGTCTATTGTGGACAAATATCGGGCATAGCCCAAGCGGTCCAATAATTCATCGACCCTCGGCATCGGATAAGCGTCGAACCGGGAGATACTGTTAATCTTCCGAAAGTCGATGCAGAATCGTACTGCGCCGGCGGACTTCGGGACTAACACGATGGGGCTCCGCCAGGCACTGCGGGACTCCTCGATCACTCCCCACTGGAGCATCTTCTGGATCTCCTCTCGTACTGTCCCCCAAACCTTCCTCGGCAGGGGCCAGATTGGATCTCTTATCGTTTTTCTGGGTTCCGTATCTATATGGTGGTGGGTGTGGGTTGTACACCCTGGCCGGTCAGTCAACACTTCTTGGTAGGCCCTGAGCAGCTGCTCTAGGTCCTTCTCCTGGTTAGGGGTCAATTCCTGGCCTACCTTAGGCTTTGGGGCTGTGGCGGAGGTCCTCCCCTCAGGGCCCAAGTCCACGTCGGCCTCGAGGCTGTCCCCGATCAGGCTTTTAAGAGGTTGACGTGATAAATTCTCATCTCCCTCCGTGGCCCAGCCAGGCGTACTTCATAGTCGACGTTGCCCACCCGTCGAACCACCTCAAAGGGTCCTTGCCACTTCGCCAATAGCTTCGAGTCCTGTGTGGGTAACAGAAGCAAAACCCGATCTCCGGGTTCAAAGGTTCTTAAGCGGGCCCCGACATTGTAATGGGTGATCTGTCGGGCCTGGGCCTCCTGTTGGTGTAGTTGGGCAAAATCCCCCAAGGTTTTTAACTTCTGCCGGAGTTCTAAGATATAGGGTATTGATCCCCTCACTCTCGTCTCCTGGGTCTCCCAGTCCCCCTTCACGATGTCGAGGATCCCATGGGGGTGTCTCCCATAAAGGAGCTCGAAGGGCGAGAACCCGGTGGAAGCCTGGGGGACTTCCCTTACTGCAAACATCAGGGCTGGTAACAGCCGGTCCCAGGCTCGGGGGTCTCTCTCGGCAAATTTCCTTAGCATACTTCTTAAGGTTCTATTAAAACGCTCGACCAACCCGTCCATCTGGGGATGGTAGGCGGACATCCGTAGGGTACGGATTTGCAATAGCCGGCATAGCTCTGCCAGGAGGCGGGACATAAAATTTGTTCCTTGGTCCGTGAGTATCTCCTTAGGGATACCCACTCGGGCAAAGATCTTCACCAACTCGGCTGCTAATACTTGGGCAGTCGCCGTTCTCAAAGGGATCGCCTCCGGGTACTGAGTGGCATAGTCCATGACCACCAAAATATATTGGCACCCGCAGGTTGTCTTTTCTAGGGGGCCGACTATATCCATGGCCACCCGCTCAAAGGGGACGCCTATAACTGGTAGGGGCACCAGCGGTGCCTTTGGGAACCCCCTCGGGCTCACCCGTTGGCATTCGGGGCAGGATAGACAGAAATCCTTGACCTCCCGGTACACGCCTGGCCAATAAAACAGTTGGAGAATCCTACGCATGGTTTTTTCGTAGCCCATGTGCCCAGACCACGGGTTCGCATGGGCCAGCCCCATCAGTGGGCGGCGGTACCACGTCGGGACTAGCAACTGTCTAAGGGTCCCATATTCCTCCACCCCCTGCGTCACCCGGTTCACCCGGTCTCGGCATACCTCAAAAAAGGGCCTTGCTGCCAGGGGGTGTCTCCTTCTCGGGGCTCGCCGGCCACCTCCCAGGCATGTTGCAAGGTAGGATCCTCCCTCTGATGCTGGAGGAAGTCGCCGCCCCAGAGGTCATGTTCGTCGAGCGGCGGGTCCTCCCCGTCCCGGGGGTTCTCGGCCCCCATTTCTCTGCTCTGTTCTCGGCGGGGTGGTCTCCGTCCTCCCCCAACAGGCCTTCGGTGCTCCTTGCCCGTGGCGGCCGGCTCCACTCGGCCACCACGTGACCAAACCCTTCCCAGTCGCGCCCCAGGAGGGCGGGATAAACCAGCTTCGGGGCTACCACCACAAAGACCCAACTCTCATGGGCCCCATCCACTATCTGTGCCCACGCTGTTGCATATGGGTGCACATCGCCGTGAACGCATTGGACCATCACCGGGGGTCCGCGGGGTCCCTGGGTCCCTATCAAGTCTTCCCGGATGATGGTTTGGCTGCACCCGGAGTATATTAGGGCCTCCACCGGCTGGCCGTCGATCCGCACCTGCTTCGTGATCCGGGCCGTCGCTCTTCCCTCCTGTGTGGAGCCTCCGGTCAAGGCCTGAGCGTGGGGGCAATCCATATAGGGATACTCCCGTTGGACCTGCCCCTCCTCTCTGCAGCGAGAGCCGGCCCCCTCGGGTGGGGCGGCCTCTCTCGGGGCCTCCTCCCTCGGGACCAACTGTGGAGGTTGTCTAGGCGGGGGTTGCCTTCCCGGCATCACCCAGGCCGGAGCCAGCTGCCGCGTTTTTGTCCCTCCGGCCCGCCATACCGGGGTCTCCTCGGGGTGGCCCCGGGGCCGGGCATTCAAAATTTGTTCCCTCCACCGGACCTGCTGTGCCTCGAATCGCTCTGTCAGGTCTTGAGCGGTTTCCTCCTGGTGGGGAGAGGGGGGTCCGGGCCCGCCCCCTCTCATGGACCCCAGCCCAGGGCCCTAAGGACTCAGACGGAACTTTCGTCCGGTCCGGCTGACGGGGCCGTAGCCGCAACTCGTCAGCCCGCAGGCACCCTTCGCCCGCCCTGGGCTGCTTCCTCTCCCCACTCCGGTTCACCCTGCTGAGCAAGGCTTACCCCTTCGGCTTCGGGCCCCTCCACCTAACGGCCCCGGGGAGGGAGGCCATTCCCGGCCTGCTTTCTTTCACTCCCTCCCTGACGGCGGTGTTTAAATCTCCCGGTTCTGCTCCGCCGCCGCAGCCCCACCCGGTGTGGCGTGGTGACGTCTCCCACCGGCGGCTGGAGTAGCGCGATGGCATCATCCGCCTGGCCGCCTCCCTGAGGTCCTCCGGCATTTCTAACCGGAAGGCCGCCGCCGCCGCAGTCGCCGCCGAATGGCTGACACAGCGGTTGGCGGGGCGTGCAGGGGCCACGCGGGTGGCTGTTCGCGGCGCGCCCCGCTCGGGGCTCCCGGCCTGACCCTCGAGAACCACCGCGTACGCGGTCGGGTGGGTCGTCTCAGTGCGGGGCGCCCCTGCCCTGTCACAATTGTATATTTGTATAATCTGATAGAAATCTTGTTTGACAGACATTAAAATAAAGGAAAATATGTGGAGAAAATAGGCAAGGGAATGGAATCAAAGTGGCAAGAGTGATTTGGAGGAGAGAGAGAGGCAGTATTAGAATTCACAAAAAGCTGATCTCCTCTGAGAGAGAATGGAATTGCTGGCAGTTGACAGACCAAGATAAAGGGCTGTCTGACATGCCTGATAGTAGTAGAAACAAAGACATGGGTAGGCTGAGGAACATGGGTTTGAAAAATAACATTCTGGTGCATAATGCCTAGAAAAAGGAAGTGGGTATAAAGTTAAATTATACAAAAGAGGAAAAAAGGATTAAGTAAATGAAATGTGTGTCAGGAATAATAGCAGTGGCAGTGATTTTTCCAGATTTCAATCCAAGGTCCATGCAGTGCAGATGTGAAAAGGACATAGGGGTAGATATCCAGGAAAATGTTTTCTTCCCATTATAGGGTTAGATTAACAAAGGAGTTTGTCTTATTAACGAAGGCTCTGCTGTGATCAATAGAATCAGAAAAGAGAATGATCTGATGATGTTACACAGCAAAATCAAAATGCATCTGAAAGCATGAGTGGTGGATATAAAAGGTAAGGGGGCAGCAATGCCTTCCCTTAGTCCTAGGGTGTGTCTAGACTATGCTGTTTTTTCGAAAAAAGGTGTCTTTTTTCTAAAAAACTTTACCCGTGTCTAGACTATCGCCACATTCTTTCAACAGTAAATTGAAAGAACGCAGCAGTTTTGTCAACAGCAGTAAACCTCATTTTATGAGGAATAACGCCTTTTTCGACAGAGATCTGTCAAAAAAAGGCGTGTGTGGACATGGGGATGGGAGGGGGGGGGTCGAAAAAACAGACCTCCAGGGTAAAACACCCTGGTGGACACTCCATCTGCAGGAAAACCCTCTATAGTTCCTGTCTGTAGCTATGTCTTAAAGGCACAGGCACCCTGGGCAGACATTGTGGCAGGAGGGCACCCAGAGGAAGCCTCTGACCATATGGCTCTCCCTGCCTGTCTACTAAAGAAGCATGGCACAAGCCCAAGACACCCGAGGTCCCCAAGGACCTTCCAGGGAGCCATCCCACAAGGCTTCTGGGGGCACCAAGAGGCGAGCTCCAGCCTGGTCAGGGCCAGAGGTCCTGACACTTTTAGAACTTTGGGGAGAGGAGAACCGCTGCAGACGCTGCATTCCCGACACCGCAATGCAGACATTTACACCCGCATGGCCAAGGGGCTGGCCAAAAAAGGACACCGCCCCAGAACCTTGGACCAGGTGCAGGCCAAGATAAAGCAATGGAGGCAGGCCTATGCCAGGGTCCGCGAGCGCAGCTCCACCTCAGGGGAAGCGCCTCACCACTGCGCGTATTTCCAGGAGCTGGACAGACTCCTGGGTGGTGAGGAACCCCTCTCTGCCCCAGTTCTTGTGCAGTCCAGGTTGCAGACACCGGTGCAGCAGTGCCAGGAGGGGGCTGAGGACAACCCGGAGGAGCAGCTGCAGGATGAAGAGTTGGAGGAGGTCCCCAACCAGAGTCTGGTCACCCTGACCCTGGAACCGGTCCCCCAGACCCAGGAGACCTTATAGGCATTCTCTGATGCTGGTGAGGGAACATCAGGTGAGTGCGGTCAGGGTCACACACACAGAATGGGGGAGGTGGAAACACAAGGGATGTGGGCCAATCTGGACTTGTCATGTTCTTCCTGGACAGCTTGCACCTCTCTGTGCATGTGCAAGCATGTTCATTCCCAGGGCACACATGGGCAGGTGCTCACAGCTCGGGGAGGGCCCCACACATGTCTGACCCCAGGGAGGGCTGTCCTCCCCCCGCCAGGAACTGTGGGAAGCAGGCTTGTCACAAGGGCGCACGCACGACAGCACAGACCACAAGTATCATACCTAGCACTTGGGCATGTATGCACAAGCGACACAACAATCGCTCCTGCAGACAGTGCTGCCATGGGTAGGTGGTGTGTGTGTGTGGGGGGGGGGGGGGGCCTGGGAGACCCAAGGTGCTACATGCCCCTGTCCTGCATCTTGTGACCCATTGTGGCTGGACACTTCCCTGGGTTGTATGGCCATGGTGGGGGGTAGGACGGGACATGGCCCTAGTCACGCTGGGACCCCTGTGAAGCCGGGGCTGCTGGCCAGGCCTGACGTGGGTTTGCAGTGAGAACATTCCCATCCCTTGTTCTAAGGACTTACTCACTGATCACAAGCAGGGACAGTATGTGCATTCATAAAACTGACCACTTCTCCCTCTTCTCCTCCACAGCTGGACCTGCCGGATCAGAGCGACATGCGACACCTGTACCACCACCCACCCGGTCCTACAGAAGCCTCAGGCACTGGCGGGTCTATAATGACCTCATGCGGAGGCATGCAGAGGTCCTTGAATGGATGGAAGAGTCCATGGCTGAAAGGGCACGGGAAGAGACTCGGTGACACAACTGCTTGCTGGAGGATTTCCTCCCGCAGTGGATGGCAATGTGTGGGAGTATCAGTGAGGCCCTGGGTGTCCCAGGTCCTATCCCTATTGCCACTCCTCCTGCTCAATCTGCTCTGGCCCCCTCTGCCCCCCCCTTCCTGCCCCTCAGCCCCTGCCTCCCTTCCTCCCCCTCATCCTCTGCCCCCCCTTCATCCCCTGCTATCGCAGACCCAGCTGCAGCCGCTCCCACACACTGTCCCAGGCCCCACTCAACCCCGAACACATTTAGGGCCACGGACCCCTTTTGCGGGCCAGGCGACACTCTAAGCCCTAAACTGCCTGCCCTCCCTCTCTCCTCCAGGTTTACATCCCCCCTCCTCCCCAGTTTTAAAAAAACGTGACTAGTTGAACAAGAAAGTTTATTTTTGAAAACATTTTGCACGCAGTTTTATTTTGTTACAAAAAGTTAATTCTTTGCACATTGTTTGATAATAAACATAACATTTTGATATAAAACATAGTGTGTGTGTGTGTGTGTGTGTGTGTGTGTGTGTGTGTGTGTGTGTGTGTGTGTGTGTGTGTGTGTTAACTGTCCGGAGACTGGTGCAGAGATGGGTTGTGGGAGGAAAGGTCTTGGGGCTAGGAGCCCAGGCCAACAGGTCCCATTGGGGAGGGCCTGAAGAGAGTCATTGGGCTCCTGCTGAGAATCTCTCATGCAGAGCCTCCCGGATGTGGACCCCCACCTGATGGGCTTGGCGGATGGCAGCTGTCTGGGGCTGCTCGAACCGCTTCCCCTCGACAACCCGTGTCTCTCACCCTGGGAGGAAGGCCTCCCCTTTGCTCTCCTCCAGGTTGTGACTCACGCAACATGCAGCCACCACCTCAGGGATATTGCGTTCCGCCGTGTTGAGGCAAGTGAGCAGGCACCTAAACCTTCCCTTCCGCCGGCCAAAGGAGCATTTGACCTGCAAGCAAGCCTGTGTCAGGTGTGCATTAAATTGTTCCCTGTTTGCGTTCAGATGCCCAGTGTACGGCTTCATAAGCCAGGGGGTACGCCACATTGGCCACAATGCAGATTGGCATCTCCACATCCCCAACAGCAAAGTTTTACTGTGGGAAGAATGTTCCAGCCTGCAGCCTGTGGTAAAGGTAGGAATTTCTGAAGATCCGAGCATCATGTGCCCGGCCTGACCACTCCACACAAATGTCAGTGAATTGTCCATGGTGGTCATCCAGGGCCTGCAGCACCATGGAGAAGTAGCCTTTTCTGTTGATGTACTGGGCTGCTTGATGGGGCGGTGCACAGATTGCGATGTGAGTTCCATTGAGTGCTCCTCCACAGTTCGGGAATCCCAGTCCAGCAAAGCCAGCCATGATGGTATCCAGATTTCCAAGGGGACAATGCTGTTCAGCAGCTCCGAGTTGCTGGCCCTCACCACCTGCAGAAATAGACACATACGAACACACAGAATAGGAAGTTAGAGGGGTTGCCCGAGTCCTTGGGAGGTGCCCCCTCTTTCTCCCCCCCCAAAAAAAATCCCAGGAGCCCCCCCCTCAGGCAGCTGCTCCCAGCAGTAGGGCAGAGTGAGGCCAGGAGCCCCTTCACTCCCACTCCATTGCCCCCCCGCCCTTTCCTGTTACACTCCCCCTACTCTGCATGGATTGTCCCCCCAGAAGGACTTACCTTCATCAACATGGCGCCAACAGTAGATCTTCCCACGCCAAACTGGTGTCCCACTGAATGCTAGCTGTCGGGGGTGGCCAGCTTCCAGAGGGCAATAGCCACCCTCTTCTCCAGGGGGATGGCAGGGCGCAGGTTGGTGTCCTGTTGTTGCAGGGCAGGGGCAAGCCAGGTACACAGCTCCTAGAAGGTTTCCTTACATATCCTGAAGTTTTGGAGCCAAGCCTGGTCATCCCACTGCTCTATGATGAGCCAGTTCCACCAGTCTGAACTTGTCTCCAGCCTACAAAATTGCTTCTCGTGGTACAAGTTTGGTGGCAAGAACAGTGTTGCTGCATCCTAAACGAGGGGCTGAAGGCTGGGGTCAGAAGCCAGACCTGGCATGAACACCATGAAGGTCTCGGAGCTGCAGCAGAACTTGAAGCACTACAGAGTGGGGCCATCGCCTGCAATGGGGCAGCTCCGGCTCCATGGCAGAAAAACAATTCAAAGCATGAAAACCAATGAGGAAAATAAATGCTGTGGTATCCCAGAAAGCAGGGCACTCAAAGCAAGCACTGCAGAAGCTTTGCTGTCCGTGTAGGTCCAGGAGGTAGGCAAGCCAGCTGCAGGAGCCAAGGAATGGCTGTTCAGGGGGGCCTCTTTAAGCACGTGTCTCTGCAAAGAGCACACTGCAGGACCCGGAAGTAAAGGCTGCCCCCATGCCCTGGCAGAAGTGCTTCCAGGTGCCCTTTTTTTGAAAAAGCAGCTCACTTTTTCGATCTGCTTAGTGCAGTGGTCTCCAACCTTTTTACACCCAAGATCACTTTTTAAATCTCAGAACAGGCAAAGATCTACCGCCCCGCCCCTTCCTTGAAGCTCCGCCCATTCCTTGAAGCCCCGCCCTCTCTATTCTCCTCCTGTCCATCACTTGCTATCCCCAGCCCTCACTTACACACTCTGATCAACAGTTTATTTTTAAATTATGCGATACATACAATTAAAATCACATGTTCATAGTTATGAAATAAATGGTCTGTTTTGTATTCATGCTATTTAAATCTAAAATGAAGCATTTATAATGATACATTTTGTGGGGACAGAGTACTGTGGCTGGGGGCAGGGGAGAGGGGACAGGGTGCTGGGAGGGCAGAGGACAGGGTGCTAGTGGGGACAGGGTTCTGCAGCTGGGGACAGGGTGCCAGTGGGGAAGGAGTTCGGGGAGTGGGGACAGGAATAGGGACAGAGTTCTGTAGCTGGGGACAGGAGAGTGGGGACAGCATTCTGTGACTCGGGAGAGGGGGCTGGGGAGTGGGGTGCCAGTGGACGCAGAGAGTCCCCTGCATCTCCCTTCTCCCAGCATACTCCCCCCCGGCAGGGAAACCAGCGCACGCCTGCCCTGGGGCCAACCCCTCCGTCCCCCCCGCACAGGGAAGCCCCGCGTGCGCGCCTGCCTCGGGGCCGACCCCCCTGTGCAGGGAAGCCCCGCGCGCGCCTGCCCAGGGGCAGCCCTCCCCTCCCCTGAAGGGAAGCCCCCCGCGGAGCCGGCCCAGGGAGCCAACCCTCCCACCGCGCAGTGAAGCCGCGCGCACGCCTGCCCCGCGGCCAGCACTGCCCCCCATGCAGGGAAGCCCCGCGCATGCCTGCCTCGGAGCCAACTCCCCCCCCCGCCCCCATGCAGGAAAGCCCCGCGTGCGCGCCTGCCCATGGGGCCAACTCCCCCTCCCCCCGCGCCGGGAAGCCCCACGCGAACACCTGCCCCGGGGCCAACCTCCCGCGCCCGCCGGAAACCCTCTGCGCACCTCCCACAGGGCTGACTCACCCTCCTGTGCGGTGCAGGGGGCCAGCAGAGCAGCTAGCGCACTTCTGGCATTGCCGGAAGTGGCGCTAAGCCATGGGATTTCTGAAGCCGACACTACCTCTTGAGGTAAGTAGTGGGGCTTCTGGGGGGTGGGAGGGAAATGGGGGCGGGGCAAACAGGACGCCTCGCGAGCTACTGGTCGAGGCCTCGAGATCGACCAGTAGCTCGCAATCGACCTGTTGGTGACCACGGGCTTAGTGCAATCTAGACTCTTTTTCAAAAGAGGCTTTTTCTAAAGTATATTTCGAAAAAGCCTCTTTAGAAAAAGGCGTGTAGACTAGATGTACCCCTGGTGCTCAACCTCTCTCCTCTTCCTATCTCTATTCTGACTGTTCCTGAAGGCTCTCACAGCAGGCTGTTGCTGCTTGCTAGTCTACCTCCCCCCGCAGTGGATCTGTTAACTTAAAAGTGAAAAGCCTTCCAGCTAGCCAGGACTATTAGCATAACATCAAACCTGTGAAAGAACCATTAAGTGGTAATGAAAACATTTAACAGGAATGTGCCGAGCCTGAATTTACTAACAAACACAATTGTGCATTACTATGTCTACAGGACCTTAATTTAAAATTTGCTTTAAATATTCATTAGTTTGTTGCTGAAGATTATACAATCACATTTCCAAAAAAATCTGTGCATAGATACTTGGATGCACAAGCTGAGTATTCAGCTTTAGCCTTAAATGCTTGGCTCTTCAGATATATGGGGTTTTAATAAATTATTCAAAACACCTCCCTTATCTAAAATACACATTTTCATTTTAATTACTATAGTACAAAAACTTGCTTCCTAACTCTTGCTGTCCTTTTTATCCACCTCTGCTTTCTCTTCACCCCCATGTTGAAGAGAGCTCTTAAAGGGACAACATTACTTTTCTTCCAGATATCTGGTTAAATAAGTTTCCCTTTCTTCTATTTGATGAACTAGTTTTAAGAGAATCCTCCACCAAAATCAGTACCTTACTAAGATATAAAATCCTTTGTTATGTCTAAAATCTTTGGAAACATATTTTTAACATAAACGTAGTGTGAAATTTCATAAACATCTCTTGTTATGAAAATCACAAATTAATGTTTCCTTTTTCTAAAAGCAATGAACTTTGTTATGAGCACACTACACTACTCCAACTGATTAATTTAAAACAATGTCTTTGTTTCAGTGAGTTTAAATATGTAGTAATCTGGATGATTATTTTATGAAGGTGTAAGAGCATATTTAAAATATAAAATCATCTTAGAAATACCGATGAAGAAAATGTAAAACAAAAGAAGGGCTGCATCATGTATTCCATAATATTTAATGGTGTTTTTGGCAGGACAACTGGCTTTCTCTCACACTAAAGCTTTTGGAAACACATCTCTGACAAACTTCAGGGTATATAAAAAGCCTATGACTGACATTTTTATTCCCAAATTTAGTGCTTTTAATTAGGTACCTTCTGCATGCCCAGTCTTCACAAACTGACATGCAATTAAAATATCCTCCATTTTCTTTAGAAAGAAATTTCAGAAGAGTGTTTTTTCCAAATATCATTTGCTACATTTAGATTTGGAGATTTGACTGGAATGGGTAGGTAGAGAAAAGAGGGAGACAGTGGGGAAGGAGTGGAGCCCAGGTAAAGCAGGGGTGTAGTATTGGCAGTACTCTATGTCTGGAATGTTCGAATGGGGAGTTTAACCCACACCAGCCTTGAAAGGGTTAATGAGGCAGCGATGAGGGCCGATTAACTTGTAGGCCACACCTGAAGGAATTAGGCTAGACAAGCAGCCCCTGATTGGGAACAGAGCCCAACTGAGAAGGATCAGGCAACACTAAAATACAGCCAGGAAATTAGTAGTAGAAGTAAGTCTCTAGTCGCTATCCTGGTGTTAAAATTAAAGGAGGAAATCCAAGGGAGAGGGGCTATCCTGGTCCTGAAGGAAGAATGTATTAAGGGGGAAAAATAGGTGGCTAGGAGTGTTGGTCTGTGTTCCCCTAGCACTGCTGGGGAAGTGGTAGTTGTGGAATTGAACATTTCTTGGTTAGTCACCTGGCTGGAGGCCCAAAACATGAAGAGGATGCATGCTGAGTCCCACAGAGCAAGAGGATGGGAGAGGAGACACCAGGTAAGGGCTAATTGCCCCCTCCCCTACCCCACCCCTTGCCTGAGCAGCTACAAGAAGGTACCATCTCCGGTGAGCAAACCCATTTGCAAGTGCACAAGAGTATTCCTTAGTAAAGGTAAATTTCAGTTATTAAAATATGCTGAATGAAATTAATCAGTATCATGCAGTTTTCCTCTTATTGTAAAGTGCTACCAGACCATTTGTTGTTTTGTAAATGTTTTTAATGTTAGTTTCATTTTGCTGCTGAAAATACTTCATGATTTATAGTATGCATAGAACCTCTGAGGCTTCTGAAGTGCCTTTTCCAAAAAAAAAAAGGCATCATTGCATTGCATTTCTCAGTAGCATGTCACCAGCCAGAACTACACTTCTGAGTGCCTCTACCTGGTCTGTTTGTACCCAGATTACATCTAGGATTTTCAGATTAATCGGTATTTTAAGAGACTGTTATAAATTAAAACATAAAAAATGATAAAATTAAAGGTGAAAGGTGAGCAACATGTCAAAACTGTACATTTTAATACACACAGCAGTTAAATTCACCAGGGTATGAGTTGTTTTTTCCATTCTGAATAAGGACAATACTGTGGCTTCTGGTTCTAGTAAATACTGTGGTGTGGTGAATGGTGTCCGTAATACAGACTTCTCTCTGCCATTGCCTATCACCCTGCTCTTATTTCCTCTTCCTGCCCCCTCTTAATCCCTACAATCTGCCCATGCTTCTATCCTGACTGCTAGTTCCTGTATCAGAGTTAATTGCCTTCACTGCCATTTCAGATTATAAACTCTTCCTGTCTCAAGTTTCTAATAACAAATCCCCATATTTTTATTGCTTAAACAATTGTAATAGTCTGCTACCATTGGCTTATGTTCTGAGCTAGCCACTTCCTTCACTCCCTTCTCAGGCTTTTTTTTACCACATCAGTTTGTGCTCCTAATACGGTCTCAAATTCATCCAAATGTCATCTAATTCAGGGGTGGCCAACCTTTGGCTCTTTGCTCACAGAAATGCGCTTCTCAGGGTTACGGCTTGTTTGGAGCCACATACCTGCTTTGTGCATGTGCCCCAGTTCCTGGAGAGAGAAGTGCGTGGCTGTGGCATCTCCTGTGAGACCCAGGCATTGGGTTAGAATGGGAGGAGTCTGGGGCAGCCTGGCTCTGGGGAGGGCATTGGGTTAGTATGGGGGGGAACTGGAGGGGCCTGGGTCTGGGGCAGGGATGTGTGACTCTTTGCACTATTATCCACAGCTCTTTTGGCTCTTTCAAATCTTCCATCGCTTGTGCATGTTCCATAACTGTCTGACAGGCCGGGGGATGAGGAGGGGAGGCATGACTTCTCATGTTCTCTGTGTATTAAAAAAGCTTTAAAGAATTCAACCCATTATAATGAATCAAATATTTTAAGTGTTGCTGTGGTCTTTGGATTGTTAAGGAATTGAATGAATTACACTCTGGACAGCAAACAACATCTTTGAGATTATAAAGAATTTAAAGTAAATAGGCAAAGTAGTATCTAAAACCTCCTATTTTTAAATGATTTTTTTCCATGTAGAAAGAGTTTAGGTGGCATGGGTTGAAAATCTGGCTCTGATGTCAAGAAGAGTTTGTTGTTCACTCAATAGGGTCAGGCTTTCATCCCTTTAATCCAAGTCTTATATTAGTTACTAAAACTAAGGAATAATAAAATGCTATCTGGGATTTACTTGTGACTTTCACAGGTGAAGGTTAGCTAACAAATTATTTAAAGGAATGAGCAGGTTTCCTTCTTGTTACAAAGTTTAGCCAGTGTTCATTAACACTCTGGCTACATCTACACTGGCGGCTTCTTGAGCAAGAACTCTTTTGCAGAAGAGTCCTTGTGCAAAAAGTCTTCCACAAGAGTGTGTCCATGCTGCCATGTGCTTTTGCACAAGAGCATCAGTGGCAGTGTGGATGCTGTCTTGCGCAAGAAAGCTCTATTAGCCATTTTAATCATAAGGGCTTCTTGCACAAGAAATTCATGTTGCCTGTCTACACTGCCTTCTTGTGGAAGAGATCTTGCTCAAGAGGGCTTATTCCTCATGGGGAGGGGAATAACTCTTCTGGAAGAAGCCCTGTTTCACAACACTATATTGTAAATTTACTAGCGCAAGAACGCTCGTGCAGTGTAGACAGCAGGCAAGTTTTCTGCACAAGAACAACTATTCTTGTGCAAGAAGCTGCCAGTGTAGACCTAGAGGGCAGATAGGGTTGGTCCTCTCCCCCACTTGGTGCTTGGCTTATACAGAAGTTGCTCAGTAACATTGCTGAATCCTCTGTCCTCAGTCCACCCCCCCCCCTTGCCCCATGATCTCACTCTCTTCCCCTCCCATCACATACACAGGTTGCCCCCCACTAAAATCTGAAATGGAGCCGTTGACCGCCACCGGTTAAGGCAGACTCTCCAGTCTCCTCCAGCAATGGCAGAGCTGGGCTTTCAGCCCACAGCTAAACCACACAGACACTGAGATCAACTCAGCTCTGGTAAGACTCAAAGGGACTTGACACAACACCCACATGCACTTCTCCTATGGGACCAGAATCCCAGACAAATTCATTTTATTTTGCATAAAGTTTATATAAAGCAAGCTCTCAACTTTTCTCCCCCCTTCTCAGTGAGAGTTGCATACCTGTTGCCCCACTGAGGTAACCTTGTTGATTAGTGATGAACCAGAGGTTCGAGGATTGTCTAGGGGTAGTTTTTTGTGGCAAGGGACTGGGGCTGCGAAGGAGGAAGGCCCAAGACTTAAATGCACTTAACCAATTACAAACTTTATTAACTGCAATTTGATTGTTAAATCACTGTCTCTGATTAGTCTTAGACAGCGCAGCATGCAAAAAAGAATATAACAAATAAAACTAATACAGCAATAATAAAAACTCCTCCTGTAGCCAATCCTTCTATGGTTATCTTTGAACAGCTGGTGGAGTTAATCATTAATCTACATATACTTAACAACCGCTAAATATGAAATGGTTAATACAATATAGTAAGCAATACTCACAAGCCCAGAAACGATTACGATGCACAGACACAAAACGTGTAGCATGCTCCAGATTTGTACACCCTTTTGTGATTCAGTGGGTGGGAGGCGACCTTGGGTGATCAACCCCTCAGCCAGGATGGACGAGACGTGCCTTCTATTTTTTTGATACAGAACCTTCTCCAGCTTAGTGCTCAGAGTGCTATACTATAATTTTGACATCCGGTGCCATATTACGGTTCAGCTTTAGTTGATACTATGATTTGATATCCGGTATCATATTAGGGTTCCTTCCTAATATGACGTCTGCCTCAAGGTATTGTGGTCAGTGCCTGATGCTGACATGACTGGCACACGTGAAAGCTAGCTATGTTTTTTCTTGCCCTGTTCCAGGTGCTTGTTAACTGGTGTATTATGACAGCTCATTTCCCTTATTCCTATCTTGTCCTGTTTTTAGTGCTTGTTAACCTAACTTTTTTTCCCTACTCTTATCTTCCTGGCTTGGGTGCTTGCCAAGTCCAGTTCAGTTTACTGAGAACTGTGCTGAGCATCCAAGGGAATTCAAGCTCTGTCTCTGGATCCGCCTCAGCGGCCTGTGTTTTCCTTGTGAGGGGCTTTTGTGTGGCAGTATGGGCAATAAGCGCGAGGCCGTGGTCAAAAGGACTTGCTACACGACAGTTAGTAAACCCAGTATAAATAAGTATTAAAAAATAGGATTGAAGTAGCTGCAAGTGATAGCAGTCAGGTCAAAGTAAGTCACTAAACAAACACACCAGCTAAGCTTAGTACACTAAACATTTTTGCATGTAACATCTCACCCTCAAATGCTTCTAATTAGTTTTTTTTCACAGATTTGGCCTGTCCAGGCCCAATCCTCCTTAATGTTCAGTTCCAGGTTTTTGCAGAAGAGATCTTAGATGGTAAACAGGGATGCTGGAATCTGGCAGCAGCAGAGCTATGCAGAAGACTTCAATATATTTTGCTGAAGGTGGGAATCCTTTGTGTGCTATTCAAACTTATCTCACCTTCTGTGGAAAAGTACAGAATCCAAAATGGGTTCTAGCGTCATGTGACCTAGCCACATGCCTTGGCAGAGCCAACCATAGTTTACAGCAAAAGCAAGATTATTCATATATAATAGTCCCAAGTACCAGGCCATTAATCTCCTTGAGTACTACTAATGGCCTTCATTTAGCATATCTAAATTAGTAAACAGGTTTATACTTCATATTTCTAACTTCAAATACAAGAATGATAGGTAGATGCAAATATACACATCCAGCACATAACTTTTTAAATGTTACAAACTATTCTGCATAAAGCATACTGAGTTGAATTATATGCTTATGAATAGGAACACTTCCATAAAAAATATGGGGTGCTACGTGTCACACTTGTTTCCTGAATGAGCCATCACAAGTAAATCTTTCCATGGAGTGTCTTGAAGTATAACAGATTGTAGTTTTTCCCCATTGAAAGTCCTCGTCCAAAGGAGAATGATATGCAAGGGACAAGAGCAATTTTGGCCGCCTCATTTGCTCATTAAGTCCTTGGGATGACTCCTGACATTAATAATAATAATAATTAATAATAAAAAGAGTGCCCTCACTTCAAAGGGAAACACTAATGTGGGATATCTCTACACAAATGACATTGGTCTGAGATATGGGAAATGAATATTCAGACTTTGATTGCTTTAAGGTCTGTGACAGTCTTGAGGACTAAGATCTAGTGGGTTGTTAGGAGAAGAAATGGACTTGTCTTACTGGAATGTTGAGACTGCCCCATGTTCAGTGGCCCCAAGCTTTCACTTCTAACTCTGGACAATAGATAGGTACTATGTTGCGTTGGATGTTGTGTTCATAAAAGGGGTTTCTGAAATCTCTATATTTCCCCCCCCCCCCCCCAAGGCTGTGTGACTGGATTTATAGTACAAACAGACCATGGCTTTAACGATAGAAATGTAAAAGAATACTGTAACATTTTTAAAATACTTTAAGAACTGCTTTTTAAAATGTGGCTTTTAGTGAATTATTCACAAGCCTTCCACTACTGCAGAGCTGTGCTCTAGAATCCAAGTTTTTGTTTTTTAAAAAGGAGGGGAAAAAAGCAGCAACATTTCTTAGCTTGTGGTTGTATAAAGTCACTCATGTGAGCTAGTCATGAGCTTTTGAATCTACATCCTTCCAGTCTCATGTTAATGAGCTCCTCACTCATCAAAGCTTCTATCTTCCCTTGGAGCACAATGTGATTTACAGCTTGCATAGATAAGGACTTTGTCTAATATGATAAATGTGAGGAGATCCTGTACAACTACCATTGATTTTTGTGTTCCATTGTTTACTCCCTGTTCAGTGCTAGAACTTCAGGTGGGGCCCTTTGACCCTGCATATATAGCTGGGCTCCCTGCTGCAAAATTCGCCTCTACTGGAAATCATTTTTCTTTTATAAAGAAGAAAACCCCAGCTGCCTAGTCTGGGAAACTAACCCACAGTGGAATGTGGGTTGCCTATATGCCCATAAATAATTGTGGATCACAGGTTAAAAATTAAAAATGATGGTAACTCATCTGAAGCTTTATCATGCTCCAGCAAAATTGCTTAAACACATGAATTAAAATGCAAAATACGTGAGCACTGTGACAAATACTTTTTATTTGTGCTTTCTGTCCATCTTCAGAATCTGCACTTGTAAATCCAATCTGTTAGGAATTATCCAAAATGTTGTTAAAAATTTAATAGCGCTTTTAATGAACATGTAATTTGTTTCTTCAAATGTAAACAAACATCAATAGGCTTGGGGCGGGGGAGTCCATGAGAACTTTTAAATCAAGATTGGGTGGGTGGGGGGGGGGGGTTGTTCTCAGGTTCCTAAATTTGAGAACCACTGTTATGAGTTCTTAAATTTCTGTAGGATCAACTGAAGTGGCATTTACAAGAACAAAGCATATTTTTAAACCACATATTGTTTCCTGTATCAGAATGCATGGTGTAATCTTGAAAGATCTAAATCATGTTTGTTCTTCATATGTTTCATGCTCATCGGTACCTGCGTGGATGATCATTTTCTATTCTGTAAATATTAACAATGTTGGCTTTTTTTTTTGAGATGATCCTGTTGACTATAAGTAGTGGCTCTTAGTACACTTAAATGAGAGATGATCATTGACTACATCCCTGTCATCCAATGCCATTTTAACATTTTTACAGTTAACCTGTTATAACAAATCCCTTGAAAGTACTGCTTTTACAGTCTTGCTACTAGCCAGCATGTTAGAGGGTAGCAAAAACACAGCTCTGAGTGTGGTTGGGGGTTGGGAGGTGGAACCTGTTATACTGAATGACTGTTCGGCAGCACTGGTTATTTTAACAGATGGATTGTTTAGTATAAAAACTTTCACCATCTATCATGGGTCTAACTATATAAAGGCAAAAAAAATTCAAAAGCATATCCTAAAGAAAATATAATCTCTGTATTTGTTCCATGCCTCTGTTCTCCTTTGCATTTCCCCCATTTTATGTATTAAAGTGTGTAGTGACTCCTTCATAGCAAATACACAAGGTTACATCTACACGGCAGCATTATTTCAGAATACTGATGTTATTCCAAAATAACATGAAGGTGTTTAGTGTCAATGGATGCTATTTCAAAATGTCAAGCTGGAGGACTTCTTAATCTGACTCATGGTAGCCCTCACTTCACGAGGATTAAGGGAACTCAAGGGAAGAGTTGTTCTTCTTTCCACTTCCTGCTGTGTAGACAGTGCCAAAAGCTGAAATAAGCTATGTCAATTGCGTAGTTTAATTTAACTTTAGCCCTGCTGTGTAAATGTACCCCAAGAGATTAATTTTGCTATATGGGAGGGAAGGGGGAAAGTGGTGCTGACCTCCTTTTGTGAGGGTCTTTGAGATCCCTATAAAAAGGGGTGGTGGTGGTATTACCTGGATAGTTTATATTATTTCTAGAGATCCTAAAGTTCTTTTAGGTGCTGAGATCAGTGTCAGATGCTAGAAAAGGGTGAGAAGGATGGATTGCCTACAAAGCAGCAGAGAAAAATGTGAAGTTACCACAACCAACAGCTAGGAAAATCTTCTTCATGCTTTTCTGTATTTAAATCCAGCCCCATCTATACAGTAGCTTTTAGCCTTTATGGAGGCATGTTTATCTGTACAAAAAACTACTTGTGCTGAACACTTAGGCTATGTCTAGACTGCAAGCCTCTTTCGAAAGAGGCTTTTTCGAAAAAGAGCATCTAGACTGCAAGTGGAACTTTCGAAAAAGCAAGCCGCTTTTTCGAAAGAGCACCCAGGCAGTCTGGATGCTCTCTTTCGAAAACGCCCTGTTTGCAATCAAGGACGCCTTTTTTTCGAAAGAACACTTTCGAAAAAAGGTGTTCTTCCTCGTGAAATTAGGTTTACCGCCATCGAAAGAAAAGCCGTGTTCTTTTGACTTAATTTCGAAAGAACGCGGCTGCAGTCTAGACTCAGGTGAAGTTTTTTCGAAAAAAACCCTGAGTCTGGACACAGCCTTAGAAGGAAGTAGACTGAACAGTCAAGTCTACTCTTGTCTCCCAGCTAGACTGTTACTCTGAACTCATTGAACCTGGGCTGGAAATTAACCCTTGAAGTTTCAAGTTTTTTCAAGTGGTGTCCCTGGGGGTGCTCCACTTAGGGTCTTGGTGCATCCTCACCCTGCTGATCAGAGGTTTTTGGTAATCAGTGCCCCTTGTACCATGCCCCAGCGTCTTGCGCTCCTTCTGTTTGCTGAGTGCACGTGCGACGCAAGTCCCCTCCGTTCGTTTTCTACCATTCTCTGATGAAGACCGAGTCAGAGCAGTGCTCTTCTTTCTGACAGAAAAACAAAGGAATACCATAGATAGCTTAGAATTTCTTCATAGTTTAGTCAATTAATGACAGTTTTCAATGGTTACCTAAAAGAGTGAGAGAAGTGCCGCTGCTGCAGCTTTTTTTCCTTCAACATGCTGGACTCTTCTGGTTTTAAGAAATATGACTCAATGCCTGTTTCGGATGGACATGAATCCTGCATTAAAGGTCTTGGAGAGACCCATGCAGCACAGGACTAACACGGCTACATCTCTATTATTTTCCTCTAATTCAGGATATCGAATTATGCAGCCCTCTTAGCTAACTATGGTCATGTGAACTATGCTAAATCACAGGAGCTGGCACAAGACCTTCCTGAGAATGAGACCACACTTCCAATCCATTATTAAGGTGGGGGGTCTCCGCAAACTGCCCTCCAGGCTGCAATGGATGTCATTGACACAGTGTCCAGGGCCACAGTTACAGCAATTGTAACATGGAGAGCTGCATGGCTGCAATCATCAGGGGTCCCAAAAGAACTGCAATCTAAGGTGGAGGATCTCCCTTTGTTCACCACAATGACAGATGGAGTCCTACACTCCTATGAAGGACTTCCGTACCACACTCCGGGGATGTACACTCCACCTACAAGAGACACAAATATGTTCCCTACCAAAGGCTAAGGGACTATAACTATTACAGACAGAGGCCATACAACATGCCTAAGCAGCACTCCAACAGAAGGAGGATGCAACAGAACCAGTCCTTCAACACTCAATCAACTTCACACAAGCAACAAATTTGAAGTCTTGGATGAGCGACCACCCCACGGATCCAGTGCATTCAAATGTCATCTTCCATCACCACCTGAGATCTGTCTACCAACAATGGGCCCACATCCCTACCGATAAGTGGGTCCTGGAAATTATCAAATTGGCTTACACAATCCCCTTCACATCCATATACCCTACCCCTCTTCAGGGACCCATCACACGAGCCCCTACTACAAGAAGAGGTACAAAAGTTACTCACCCAAGGGGCAGTAGAACCTGTTCCCACAGAATATCGAGGAAGATGCTTCTACTCCCATTATTCCCTAACTGCCCTCTTCCCCCCGCCTACCCCCCTCCAAAAAACAAAACAGGGGGATAGAGACTAATCTTGGATCTCAGGAAACTCAAGTTTATCCTTAACACAATTCAGAATGGTCACTCTTGCAACTATCATAACCGCACTGGACAAAGGGGACTGTTCTCACCCCTCAACCTTCAAGACACATATTATGTAACCATCCACCCTGCCCAGAGGAGACTTCTCAGATTCATCATAGAGGCATACCACCAGCAAGTTCACTGCTGTCTTCCAAGGCCAAGGAGGCCTTGACATGTGAGTGCTATCGCTGTCCCCTTGGCTACGTCTACACTGGCCCCTTTTCTGAAAGGGGCATGCTAATTTTCAACTTCGGAATAGGGAAATCCGCGGGGGATTTAAATATCCCCCGCGGGATTTAAATAAAGATGTCCGCCGCTTTTTTCCGGCTTGGGGGAAAAGCCGGAAAAAAGCATCTAGACTGGCCCGATCCTCCGGAATAAAGCCCTATTCCTGAGGATCTCTTATTCCTACTTCAAAGTAGGAATAAGAGATCCTCCGGAATAGGGCTTTATTCCGGATCGGGCCAGTCTAGATGCTTTTTTCCGGCTTTTCCCCAAGCCGGAAAAAAGCGGCGGACATCTTTATTTAAATCCCCCGTGGATTTCCCTATTCCGAAGTTGAAAATTAGCATGCCCCTTTCGGAAAAGGGACCAGTGTAGACGTAGCCCTTATGCATGGTGGGAGCTCAGAGACTGCGCGTGTGGGCCTTGCTGACCACGGATCACGCAGCAACCTGTGCATGTGCCGTGCCAGCCGGGGCATGTGGCCCCAGCTAGCTGCAACACAGGGGCCCTGACCCATTACCCAAATGTATGTATGAAGGCACATGACATGCTCTGTACCCCAGGGAGGGACACTGCACAATGTCCTCCCACCATAAGCCCCCTTTACGCAGAGGCAGGCCACATCCTTTGCCCCCCTCCCCACACACTATATACAGCACAGGGGCATGGGTACAGTCCTGGGCCAGAACACAGTCCTGGGATAGCAGGACATGATGGTGGGGAGACCTGCTGTCCTCACCTTGCAGAGGGGGGCTGGGCTTCATCCACTGTGTCCCCAGGGAGAAGTGACCACCTGTCTGGCTTCTCCACAGCTGCACCAGCTGTGAGTGTAGGGAGCACTGCCTCACCCGGAACATCCTCCTGCACCCGGGCCAGCAGGCGCACCCAGAACCAGGAGGGATACCAGCAGCAGCACCTGGGGTTACTGCAAAGGCAGGTCCACAGCCGGGAGCACTGGGTGCAGGAAGACCTCCAGCTGCTGCGGGAGAGCTTGCAGGAGCTGTATGACCAGGGCCGTACCATTCGCAACCACCTGCAGACCATGGCACAGAGATTGCTGTCTTCTGACACTCCAGCTATCATTCCTCCTGACATTCCTGCTCCCCCTCATGCTCCTTCCTCCCCCCCACCCCTCTTCCATGACCGTTCCCACCTCCTCCCTCCCCTGGGGATACCAAGACCCCTACACCTGCAGTGCTGGGAGACAGGTGGGCTGGCAAGACCCCCAACCCTGAGCTTCTCCTCCCCCTTCCTTCCCTTGCCTCCTGCTCCCAGGTTTCCCCCTCCCCTCTCCCACCCGCATCCCCCCGCACTCCAGTTATGGTGAATAAACCAAGGGTTTTTTGGCAACACGTATTTTTATTTGACATCAGGAAGGGGGGTTAGGAAAGGGAAAGTGGAAGGACGTGAGGGTGGAATAAGGCACAAGGCCCCAGTGGGGCACACCAGGGAGACTTTACTCCTCCACTGTCTGGAAGCTCTCCCCCAGGGCCTCCCAGATACCAGTAGCCCCCCCCCCCCCAATGGGCCTTCCAACTGGCAGCCGTGCGAGGCAGCATGTACAGGCCAGCCAAGTGGTTGGCCTCTGCCATCCAGGCTGGCAGAAAAGCCTCCCCCTTCCTCTCACACAAATTGTGCAGCACACAGCATGCTGCCACTATGTGTGGAATATTCCTCTTGGAGAGGTTGAGGCAGGTGAGGAGGCATCAAAATCGGGCCTTCACCCGGCCGAAGGCCCCCTCCACCACAATGCGGTCCCTGTTGAGCCTGGAATTAAAGGCCTCCTGGGAGGGGTTAAGGTGTCCTGTGTAGGGCTTGCATGAACTAGGGTAGTAATGGGTAGGCTGCATCCCCCACTAGGCATACAGGCATGTCCACGTTCCCAACACTGATGTGGTGGTCAGGGAAGAAGGTCCCAGCATGCAGCCTCTGGCACACAGAGGAGTTGCGGTACACCTGCGTGTCATCTGCTTTGCCAGACCAGCCCACACTGATGTCCAGGAAGTGGCCCCAGTGGTCAGACACGGCCTGCAGGATGACCAAGAAGTACCCCTTCCGGTTAATGTAGAGGGAGGCCTGGTGTTCAGGGGCACAGATGGGGATGTGTGGTACGTTGCCAGTGGCCAGTCTGCTGAGAAAGGCATAATTGGTATATTTTGCTGGTATGTCAATTTGTTCATCTGGATCTCTAGCATGAGAGAGAGCATAATCTCATCAGAAATCCCTGCTGCATTAAAACTAAGAAACTTTCTTTTTTAAATTCAGAACACTAGGAATCTTGGTCACACTCACTTTCTTAGTTCACAGGTGTCCCTTTAGCACTACTGAACATAGCTGATAAAATCCTTCCAAATGCTAGTTGGTGTCTCGTATATACATTATATTTGGTATCTGTTTTCATGCAAAAAATTCTCTCTCTGCTCCTGTCACATTCTTTGTTTTTAACTGTTTTGTCTTAATATAGCTGGCTTTTGAGAGGTGTCTTTTTTATTAAGTTTCTTCCTCTCCCCTCCATCTTTCACTATTAGTGGCTTGCAAACCCTGATCTTGGAATGTGAGTAACTTTTGAACCCATAGTTCTCAACAATTTTGAAATTATGCAAAATTTTGTTATCCTTTGTCTAAAAATAGATTTAATGATAGCTACCTAATTTGAAAGAACTTCTCAAGCGATATTAGTATTTTGAATTAAAGTACTTCTATTTTATAATATTCTAGAATGATTTTAGAAATTTCTGTGATCAGATCACATTTTTTTTCAGTAGAACAACCACAAAGTAGGGTCACTGGCTTCTTCTTAAATTGTTTATAGTAGGAATTATTTAAACTGTAACAAACGACTGTGTTAGTGACCAAAAGAGTTTGAGTCTCCTACCAGATGAGATTCTTCATTGGATGACTTCTGTAACACGTATTGCTAACTGCAAAAGAGAAATACTCCAACCAGGTCCCATTGAATTGCATACTTAACTCTAATGAAACGTCATAGATTGATGGTAGATAAGGCATAAGGGACCACAGTGATCCTATATTCTGCCCTCCTGTATGACACAGGCCATAGGACTTTCCTGAATTAATTTCTGTTTGAACTAGAGCTTTCTTTTTAGAAAAACATCCAGCACTATAGTCATTAAAGTCAGAAGAGAGGTTTTAGATCTAGATTGGCCTGTAGTATACCACAGGCCATTAAATTTCACCCAGATAACCATATATTAAACCAGAAAACTTGATGTAGACTAGAGAACTTCATTTCTTAGGAAATGAAGCTCTTTACTATGCACATAGAACAAGAGACCAAATTATTACCAATGCTTGAGGTCCCTGCAATGGCAGGGAACTGACTACATGAGATGCCTCAATAATAGCATCAAAAATCTAACCTTGATTTAAAAGTGTTCAGTGATGTTTTGAGGCGACTTGACCCTTGGTAAGTTCTCATGGTTAATTTTTATCACTATTTTTAAAAAATGCCCCTTTTTATTTCCAGGCTGAATGTGTCCTCGATTCAAACTCTAATGGCAGAAGCTATATAAATTTTCATTCCCGATTTGATCATCTTTCTGTAAAGCTAAATAGATTGAGCCCTTCATGGTAGGTCTTATTTACTAGCCCATTCATCATTCTTGGGGCTCTGCTCTGAACCTTCTCTAGCTTATCAAGATCCTTCACAAATTGTGCATGATGAACTGGTCACAGTTCCAGTACTAAATGCATAAATATAACCACTGTATTTCTACTCATGATTCCCTTGTATATCTGTTTAAGGATCACATTGTCACTTTTGGACATAATGTCACATTAGAAGCTTCTGTTCAGCTAAACGTCCCTTTCAGTCTTTCAAATTCCTGAAGGTGAAGGGGGGGCTCTTCCCTTGGAGAAACAGTATGTCAGATTTGCTTTGATTCTAGAGATATAATTTTAACTTTGACCATGTTGACCTGCACTGTTAAGGCTTTTGAGTTGAGCTGTTAGCCAAATTAGGGATGTTGCAGGTTTTTGCAGGTATGAGGACAAAGTGATAATTCCATCAGACAATGGGAATAAAGAAGATACAACTAGGAAAGTACTACTTCCTTGAAGCTCTTCCCCCGCCCCCCCATTGGGTTCCTCCAGCATTCTTTTGATATAGTCCTCCAAGTCTCTTTAGAAAACACCAGGCCCTGTGACTTGTCTTAGGGTATGTCTACACTACCCCGCTAGTTCGAACTAGCGGGGTAGTGTAGGCATACCGCAATTGCAAATGAAGCCCAGGATTTGAATTTCCCGGGCTTCATTTGCATAAGCGGGGCGCCGCCATTTTTAAATCCCCACTCGTTCGAACCCCGTGCCGCGCGGCTACACGCGGCACAAACTAGGTAGTTCAAACTAGGCTTCCTAGTTCGAACTACCGTTACTCCTCGTGGAATGAGGAGTAACGGTAGTTCGAACTAGGAAGCCTAGTTCGAACTACCTAGTTCGTGCCGCGTGTAGCCGCGCGGCACGGGGTTCGAACGAGCGGGGATTTAAAAATGGCGGCGCCCCGCTTATGCAAATGAAGCCCGGGAAACTCAAATCCCGGGCTTCATTTGCAATTGTGGTATGCCTACATTACCCCGCTAGTTCGAACTAGCGGGGTAGTGTAGACATACCCTTAGGGACTATATACCATGCTTTTCCAGACTGCATGACTGTTTCTCTCTCTCTCTCCTTGAGTCTGCATGTGCTGATGTCTACTGCTTTTCTTGCCCCATTCCATGCCCACTCACATCCGGGTATTATCTGACCAGAAAACACTGCAGTTCATGTCTCTCAAATTACCGGGCACCTTTTGTGTTTAGCTTCTGTTTTTTGGATGGGGACTTGTGCTTGTGTTGAACGTGGCAACTATTATTTCAGTCTTTTCTTTTTTTTTTTCCATGAAGGAAAAGTCTGAGGCTATATCCTACCAATACAAGAAAGTTTAATTTCACCCACAACATATCACTTGCTTGTGCTCATCTTGCCGAATAATCCAATCTCTCATCTGCAAACTTGATGAGTAACATTTTTGTTTCTTACCCTAGATCAATTTTAAAAATGTTAAATAGTGCAGGGCCAAGAACACATTAGTTGCTCCTTTATTTTGGCTAGAATCAGGCCAAAAATTATTTGCATCCCCTCTAGCCTCTTAAAATATTAGCACAATTGCTTTCTTTGAGCTTATGGAAATATCTTGATGGGCATATTTGGCTTTGATGCACTGGGGAGCACCAGAGATACTGCAACTGTGGTGGAGGGAACGGTTACCACTTCCTTGCCCAAAAGACCCTCCTTAATTTAGATTGCCTGTTTCATACCTGGGAGTAGATTTGTATTTGTCCTTGAATCCTAAACTATGGGGAAGTGCCTCTATCAACAACAGAGGCTGCTTCACCATAAAACTTTGTTCACATAATGCATGAGTCTCACCAAAACAGATTGCTACTGGAGACATGGATCTCCCTGACCCAACCTGGTTCACACATTTGGCTAGATGGAGGCCAAGGCATTAATATGATGATGGACACCTCTCTTAAAAACTACATTCAAGAACTGTTTTGGGATATCTCTCACCTTGGAAACTGTTCCCATTATAGAAAGCTTCACTCTCAAGAGTAATGCTTGTAGCCAAATAATCCATATTAATGGAAGAGAGAACTGTCTCCAGGGATAGAAATGTGGCACAGACCTGGCTGATCGTAAGCCAAAAACCAGGTAGTCTTTCAGAGACACATCTACTGACAAATCGACACTCTTGAAATCTTTGATTAGTTCCTAGTGGATGGAAACCAAGGTGTCTTTTTTTTTTCTCTCTCTCTTGTTCCCTACCCCCATTCATTTATTTGTTCTTTCCCCTCCCTTTTTTGGGGGGGAGGAGACTCTTTGCACTATGTCTTCCGTACCATGACTCCCATTACAACAGAAGACTCTTTCAGGCTCTCCCGCCTGTGCTTTGGAAAGGGGTGTTAGTGTTTGTCTTCCATCTAATTAAAAAGCTTATTACAATACTCTGATCCACCCAAGGAGAACCCATGCTCTATCATCATGTTTTCTTTTATCTCTCCTCTAAGCAGTGCCAATCTTTTTCAACAGGTCTTTCCAGGGTTCTGGCCAAAGAAAGCTTTAGCAAAAATATACAAGGCTCATAAATGAGCAAAGAACAAAATGTCATAAACATTGGACAAAGCGTCATCTCAGTTATTAATCAGTTCTGTTGGAACTTTTGGTGCTGGTTTTTTGTTTTTAAAATTGGACTCAAAGTTCTTTTTAGTTATTGCCCTTTGAAGTTTAATATTAAAATTTACTTCCAGGTATTAATTGTAGGCTCTTCTATCTTGTTGTTGAAGCTTGTGTGAAAGGACAAGATGAGTTAAATTCTTTATATCTAGTCCTAAAGCATTTTTGTTTGCTATTTCTTCACCTTCATTCTTTTCTATAGTATCTCCTTTTAAGGACAATTATTAGGCTAGTGAGCCATGCATCATGATTATATTATAGGAGAGAAGTAATAACTTTATTAACATGACAATATATACCTATTAGCCCAATAATGCCTTTTTAAAATAACCTTACAGCTAATTTTTTGAATGTGAATTTTATAAAACACCAATAAAATCTTCATAAAAGATTATAATGATGACATATTACACCTTTAATTGATGTGAACATTTGATTTAGTTGCTTTTAATGAAATATATTTTCTTACTATCATTTGAAAATCATTAAAGTTTTCAAATGATTTTTAAACATTTCAATATCCTATAGAATTTTTGGTTACACACAATTATTAAACTGTCCCCTTCTTGAAATTTATGTACCTTCAAATTCTTTCTAAATTGGCATTTACAGCTTGACTACCTTTATATTCTGAGTTCATATGTCTCCGAGATCCAGGTGATAGAAATATTTACAGAATCTCTTTGATTTAGGATTAATTAAATCACTTTTGAGGTTTAACTTAATGGGGGGAGGGTTAGCATGTGCTTGTGCTTGGATGTATTCAGTCTTATTCTTCATTTTCTCTCAGTTAATGTGTGATCTGATCACTTATTTAGCACTGAATAATAGGTTTGTGTGATTGCTCTTGGTTGTGCCTCAGGGTTTACTGTAGAGCACTCCAGCTGATTAATACCTGCCCAATGAAAAGCACAAATATTTTTCTACTGAAGAAATAAGTAAGTTGTGTAACTTTTTGAAGGACTTTTATTTGAAATAGTTCTCATCATATTGTTGCCATTAAAATCATTCCCTTGGTACTGACAAAGTAGTCTGCAAAATAATTTATGTTCAATGGAATTGCTTTTTTATTGTGTTTGTGGGCTCTTGGCAGAGCCCTCAAAATGAACATGTCATGCCCAGCAAAATCCGTTTCTCTTCCAGTCACTGCACTTGACAGTGGAACCTCTTCTTCATGAATGGCTAGAATAACTCATTTTAGAGTCCGTGCTGATCCTGGTCTGTGCAATGAGTGTCAGAAAGTGGCATGAAGCTACCCTTCCTTGTAAGAGAGAGAAACATACCACCTCGACTCAGCTACCAGACAACTGAAAAATTATTCAAATGTTTTCTAAAATTAAGCAGACGTTACTGTAAAGAAGCATGGATTAATGGGGTCTTTTCTAGATTCACGCCATTTTAAAATATGTACCATGAATAGTATGTTCACGTATTTTTACCAAAAAATAGTGGCATATTTAAGTACCTATCTATCCACTTTACTCAGTGACATTCCTGATTTCTCTGCATACCACACCTTAATCTGATTGCTCTGGAGGTTATCGAGGTAAAGAGAATCTATTTGTAATTCTCTATTGTGCAAGTTGGCTACATGCACCGTTTTTGGTGGGGGGGAGAAGGAGGCATGGGGAAGAGGAAAGGGAAAAGCTTGCTCTCAGCTGACTTGTCAGTCTGTGGGGAAGGGTGATGTAGTCCCACAAATGAAGGGCCAGAAACCCAAGTAAATGGCAGTATGGCCTGAAGCATCCATGGAGTTGCAATAGCTTCCAAGCCTGCTGCTTCTGCCTCTTGCATGAGCGATTTGGACAATAAACATATATAACTGTAAGCCACCTTTGCCCCCACCTCCTCATCAATAGGCACAGCATGGTGTTTCAGAGGTGAGCAACTCTGTATCCCTGTTCCAGTGCCAAGATGTTACAAAGCTCTTCTCTGTAGCATTCGCATGGGCCGGTCACCAGTACACACTACTTTTCAAATCTTCTGTAATTGCTCACAGGGACAAGATTTGGCCCAAAAACGTATCTGAGAAAGTTAAAAGCACCTGAAGGAGATTAGAATGGAAACAGCATCTCAGTCCTGTGTCCAATGTTCTATGCTTGAGTCCTTTAACTCAATTTTGTTAAATAAAAGGAAAACATACATCCTTGATTGACATAAAAAATAGTGCTTTTAAGAAGTTAATTTTTAATAGGAATTCCATTGACTGTATTTTTCCCTTCATCCCTATTAAACTCTTATTTGCTGTTAGTTTTCTTTGATTAAAAAATAGTCAAATTTTGTTTTCCAATAACGTTGTCTTCTAGCATTCAAACTTAAAGCATTGATTTAGCTGTGCCAGCATGGGCCACTACTCCATTTCTTTGCTTCTCAAACTTTACAGAAAAGAGAGAACCCAGATTCATCCTATTTTTCTGGCTCCTCTTGGTTCGATCTCGTTCAACATTCACTTACAACAGTATTGTGGATTGTACTTGATTTGGTGAATCTTTGTTGGGTTTTACTAGGAGCAATCCCATTCCAGGCATATCCCATTTTCCTGACATGACCAAACCATTACATTGCTTTGTCATAAGAGGAAGCTGTATTCTGAATCTTGCCCTTTAGGAGGAATTCTTGATCAAACATACAAACTCTCTAAAACATATGATTAATATGGGAGATCGTGCATCCTTCAAGGATAGTACTATGACTTCTGTATCTGATTCATTCACTTGTAATCATGTGTTAAGAAGAATGTGCCACTAGCTGTCTCATTAGAACATATCTTGGGTTCAGGGATGACCCTGGAGTTCACAAGGTTTGGATGTGCTTCTATTAAAAATAGATATTGTTGCTGGCTAAAAGAATCATTAAAATGTGAGTAGCTTGTTGGTAAAATATGTACAGTAAAATTCATGAAAGTTACTTTTGGTGTACGCAATTCTGTTCTTTCGTATAAAGTATGGCTCGGGTACGATGAGGTGGGGGAGATATACATATGTTACTCTTTAGAAGCCAAAAGTATTACCTGACTCTCTTCAGTGAAAGGCCTGAAGTAAGGCAGCTTGATTCACCAATGACAGGAGGCTGTGAATTGTTTGGCTAGGAAATTGGGCATCTTCTGGACACTTAGTACAGACTGAAGCTTCAGAGAGTCCTAGATTTTGGTCCTGCTGGACCACAGATATTATGGGATCAGAGAGCTCCAGCACCCTGGAGTGCAAACCAGCCGGGAGCCCCGGCCAGCAGGACTGGAGAGGCCTGTCCTGGGAATTGCAAGTGGTGCGTGGGAAAAAGTGGGGCAGCTGGGAAGCCCCGTGCTCAGCCAGAGCTCCCTGAGGAGGAGAGAAGCAGGGTTGCAGTGGCGGGGAACTCCTTCCCTGGGGAGCTCCAGCAGGCCAGAGCCCAAGTCCAAGACTGGAGTCCACTAGCAGTGTGTCTGGAGTGGTGCACGCTGCAGGGAGGGAGATCGGCCTCCCAGGACAGTAGCAGGGCATCTCCTCTGATCTGGCAAATTCCCTCATTTGGGATGGGTCAGGTCCTGTGGGTGCCGACAAGGGAGGTACAACCTGTACGTGTATCTAAAATGCTACAGCAATACTTCTCTATTTCAGAGAGAGGTAAAGTGTTACCTACTCAAGCCCATTATTTAGATACCTCATTCACAAAGTGGCAAGCCATTGACCTTAAAAACAACTCCCTCTGTCCCCGCCAAAACAAGCCCAGCAAAACTGTCAGTGGGTATTAAGATATATTTATACTGATTACTTTTGTAACTACTTAAACATGAATGACTGAATTTAATCAGTCCATCTTTTACTACCTCTAAAAGTGTGATTCAAATTTTTTCATGCCTGTTTTTTTTTTTTAATAAGGTTAGGCTGTTCTTGATTTAATTCTGCTTCAGATTAAAGAGCTACTAAACACAGGAATAAATACTTTTACCTTTAGTACCCATAAATGGGAGGATTACTCATCTATTTAATTAGATATATCTTATTCTTTGAAACGTAGATGTGTTCCATTTAAAATAGTCCATGTTGTTCAAGACCTTTAAGGACTAATTCTGCTTTTCGGAAATGGCAGATATAATGGAGAAAATAGCTGGTACTCAGACAGATGTCTGAGTTCACTTATCGTTTTTAGTACAAAAGAATCCTCTAAGCTCTTTCCATAATACCCAGAGCTAGCAAAGGGTTACTGACTTATTAAGTTTCAAAACAGAGCAATTTGCTGCTGAACATGCTGAGAAAATCACAGCTTTGAACATGAAACATGTTATGGCAAGGCAAATGCTGCAACTTTCGGTAACACTTATAGTTCATACTTGTGTAGCAAGCTTTCACACTGCAGTTTTATAGTTATGTATTTTGATAGTTTTAAGCTAGTATTAGTTCAGAATAGAGAACTTTTATACATAGTTGATATATCCATGTGAAATATTAAATTGCTGCTTTCACAGGCTATAGTCGTTTGGCAGGAGGTTTATGAATTGGAAATATCTGACAATCCCCGCTTGCTTTTATATAAAGATGGATCAAGCAGGCAGGGTTTGGGTCAAAGGATGAATCAGGGCTAATGTTAATGAACAGAAATGATCCCAAAAATATATGAGCTGGTTTCATGAGATTACATCTCCAAATGGCAGGAATCGGATGTCTAAGACTTTTGTCACT
This sequence comes from Pelodiscus sinensis, assembly GCF_049634645.1. Lineage (NCBI taxonomy): Eukaryota > Metazoa > Chordata > Testudines > Trionychidae > Pelodiscus > Pelodiscus sinensis. The sequence goes on from NC_134718.1 coordinate 44,040,930, forward strand.
TCTGAAACAGAACGGAATATGGGCCACATCTGGTTTGGGTCCAGTGTAAAACCAAACCATAAGGTCAGGTTCAGATCTGGAGAACTGAACTGATACAGTCCCTCCTCCTATCAAATTCAAAGGTGTTTGGTTCCACTGATGGACTTGCATATATTAAAATATAAATGTCTGACAGGCCAATGAAGAATGAGAATTAAATTTTTTCTTCAAATTCCACTGAATGTTTTTACTACATTAAGTGCTGAACATTCTAGCCTAGTCCACAGATATGCTTACCATAGGCTCACATTGTGAAGTTTAAACATGCAAATGTGCTTTACTGGGCACTTGGCAGGATTGACTTAGTCAGAAATCATGACTATCTCAGAGATGATCACTAGAGCCACATCCCTCCTGTAACTAGTGACTAATAACTATGAGCTTGTTTTGCAGGTATGTATACTTTAGGAGAATGGAGGAGTTCTCGTGGGTGTGGGTGTGGGGGGGGGGTGATATTAGCACAGCAGCAGGACTTCTGCTAGAAATACCAGCTCTAAACTACAATTGATCCTTCATAAAAGCCCTGCAGATGGAAGCAGAGGTGCGGGTGCTCTGAATCCAAGCATCTCTCAAGCTGCGCCTGTGCCCTTCCCCCCCCACCTTCACCACACCCCACCACCCCTGCATGAAATGTCTTTTTTTGGGGATGAGCTGGCTGACACTCAGATTTTTGGGAATGATGGTGGATAAGAACAGAGAATCCCCTGACTGCCTGAGCACTGAGTTGCTAGATTGTTCTGGGGCTGGCTGATACCTCATATGTGACAGAAAAATTTTAAAGGGACTATGTAGATAGTCCCATTAAACAAATAGATATTAGATTGGACATTACTCAAATGAGATAAAGGAGGCACTGGGCTGAATATCTCTCCATCTGCAGCCCTTACAGGAGCCTAATATAAGGATTACCACAACTTGCAAAGCTCTGGGCCAAACAGGATTATGGGGAGAGAACAGTTAGTTGCTACAACTAAAAGACCTCTAGTTAGGCGATAATCATAGCTCACATACATCCCAAAAGCTTGTACTATACTTTGATTAGGTAGAGCCCATGCATAGTGTCAGTGGGATTATTTCATCTACCATTTATCTAATTTTATGTACAGTCATTTTAACATTTTTAAGTGAACTTTTTAAAAAAGGCTCATTCTACCAAAAGCTGCAATAGAAAAATGCAGCTTTCTATATTTGATACTTTGATAGAGATTGGTATATAATGTAGGTTAAGTATTTGTCTGCTTTATAATTATTTTGTTAATTTTTATCCAGAGCACCCTCTAGCCAGTATCTGTCAATGTTCTACCAGAGAAATTATTGACAATGAAATTCCCTTTGCTTTTCAGTCAGGTTTATAATTTAGCAATTTCAGTGGTCTGTCAAAAGTTGTATTCCCCTCCACGTTCTTCAAGCCTCAATTACAAAGTACCTGCTTATTTGTAAGAATGTTATTTTGTACTTTAGTTTAAATAAGAATGTTAAAGAATGAAGTACTTGAACCTTTTCACTGCTATAGCATCATGGGAAAGAGTCAAATATAGCAATTGAATCACTAAGTCAAGTACACATTGTAATCCAAACTTGGTCTTTCAAAGATAGACTTCTCACTTGCTTTTCTTCATTTTTCCATGTTATAATAAGTATTTACTGGGGTTCAAAGAAGGCATGTTGGCCAGTTTCCTCCAGCTACAATCAGAAGTTACTGGTGTTTGGCATCATTTTAAAAAATGAGAAGCAAAAATGACAGGGGATTTTTTTTTTCAAGTTTGGGAATCTCCATGTGTTGGAAAGCAAAGTCCCCTAGTATAAAATAGTAGCTTATTAAAACTGGGTAATAAGAACTTCTATACCTGAACTATAAATAAGTAAAATGATTTGTGACTAACTGCAGGATGTACTTGAGTGATAGCTCTCAGCAGAATACTGAGTTTGGCAACACTACCAGAGTATAGGAGAGGTAGTATTCTACATTCTTTTTCTTTATTTTTGTGTGCAGGGAGTTCATACCTTTAAACAATATGCATTTTTAGAACAGTCTAGACAGGCTATGATCAAGAGACTGTGTACAGGAACAATTTGTATCTTACAACTTTATCTGATTACATGGATAATGACTAAAAAAATCTGACAATTTTGAATGATTAGAAAAGTGATATTCATTCAGACTTCTCCATGTTTCCAAATGGAATGGGATTCCTGTCATCTACTGCATATCATTTATTTCCAAAGTTTGCTCAGTACCTCTTTCTTTCAGCTGCCAAGTAATCTCAGATTCTCTAAGCATGTAGCTATTCTGCTGTTTTGACAGGTATAGACATCTCAAAATAATGTATTAGCCATTTTTCCACACTACTGAACCTGTGTAAAGAGCAAGAGGCCTAGAAACCTAAGGGATAAAATGGGGGATGGGATTCTGATGGCATGAGATATATTTACACAAAAATGAATTTCTTAGGGTGCCCCTCTATATTGACATAAGCACTTCAATTTTCTTGTATGCTGTGTGAATTACCATCTTACATGGAACCCTTCTCTCCCATATTATGTAATAATTTAAATGATTGTTGGTGTTCTGGCTCTACCTAAACAGTTATTCTGACATGTAATAGTGAGTCTCTTGGGTTTGCCAGCACAGAGCTGGTTTGAAGGGGAAAAAACCCACCATTTTCTGACCAGCTGTATTTGACAGAAAGCTGGTGAAAGAGTAGAATACTGCGATGAGGTGCTTGTGGTGGCCAGTGATGCTAAGCAGGTAGATTGCAATATTCTGAACCACTTTCAGGAAGTAGTAGAGTTGCTCCAGGATAGGTCTTGAGATCAAACTTAATGGCTACGTCTACACTGGCCCCTCTTCCGGAAGGGGCATGTAAATTTCACGAGTCGTCGTAGGGAAATCCGCGGGGGATTTAAATATCCCCCGCGGCATTTAAATAAAAATGTCCGCCGCTTTTTTCCGGCTTTTAAAAAAGCCGGAAAAGAGCGTCTAGACTGGCCCCGATCCTCTGGAAAAAGTGCCCTTTTCCAGAGGGTCTTATTCCTACTTTTCCGGAGGGCACTTTTTCCGGAGGATCGGGGCCAGTCTAGATGCTCTTTTCCGGCTTTTTTAAAAGCCGGAAAAAAGCGGCGGACATTTTTATTTAAATGCCGCGGGGGATATTTAAATCCCCCGCGGATTTCCCTACGACGACTCGTGAAATTTACATGCCCCTTCCGGAAGAGGGGCCAGTGTAGACGTAGCCAATATGTTCACTAATGAATTTTGCATAAAGTGGGAATATGCTAATGAAACTTGCAAAAGGGCACTTTTTCCAGAGGATCAGGGCCAGTCTAGACGCTCTTTTCCGGCTTTTTTAAAAGCCGGAAAAAAGCGGCGGACATTTTTATTTAAATGCCGCGGGGGATATTTAAATCCCCCGCGGATTTCCCTACGACGACTCGTGAAATTTACATGCCCCTTCCGGAAGAGGGGCCAGTGTAGACGTAGCCAATATGTTCACTAATGAATTTTGCATAAAGTGGGAATATGCTAATGAAACTTGCAAATGAGACGATGCTGGGAGAGAGTGACATTATGGAGGACAACCAGAAAATCCTAAAAGAATATCTGGATAACCTAGAAAATTGGAGTAATAGAAATGGGATGAAATTTAATAGTACAAAGTCACAAACTTGGGGATTAACATTAATAATTTTTGCTATTAAGCTGGGAGCTTGCTAGCTGGAAGTGATAGAGGAGAAGAGTCGACACTGATCTTGCTGTGCAAAAATGGCTAATAAATCACCTCAGATGACAATCCTAGAATTGTATTTCTTGTAGATGAGGGCGTGTTAGTACTGTAATACAAGACTATGGTGAGCCCTCATCTGGAATATTATGTGCAATTCTGGTCTCCATCTTAAAAATGACTTCAAACTAGAACAAATGCAGGGAAGGGCAACTAGGATGATCAGAGGAATGAAGAGATTGTTTCATGAAAAGAGACTTAAGGAGCTTAGTTTGTTTATCTTATTCAAACACGGTCTGAGGGGAGATATTTGCTCTCTAAATACAGTCAACAGAGAAACACCAAGGAGGGAGAGGATTAAAGACAGGGCATGTCTACATTGGGGAGTTTATTTTGAAATAAGGTGAGCATCCACACTACCAAACCTGTTCCAAGATAATAGGCTTGTTGTTTCAAAATAATAACTCATGCTTATTCCTCATCACAAGCAGATTTCAAAATAGTTATTTGGGGAGTTATTATTTTTAAATAATCTGGTAGTATAGACAAAGCCTGGTAGTGTAGACAAAGTGCAGTGTGGGCACAAGAAGAAATGGATGCAACCCTGACCTCTGAATCCAGGCTTAAAATTAGATGAAAGCTTCTAACAGTCAGAGATGTGAAATTCTGGGATACCTTTGAGAGAGATGGGACAAAACTTAACCGACTTCAAGACTGATAAGTTTATGGTGGGGGGGGGGCGAGGTGGGGAGAGGGATACAAGATGAGGTTGGTTACTATGACCTATCCAGGACTGCTATTGGCAAGTATTTCCAATGGCTGGAGATGAACACCAGATAGGAGGGCTCTGAGTTACTACAGAGAATTTTTCCCAGGTGTCTGTCTAGTGGGGTCTCGCTCAGATGTTCAGGGTCCACCTGGTCCCAAATATTTGGGGTAAGAAAGGAATTTCTCCTGAGTCCCTCACCTACACCTGCTACATTCTTTACACCTCCCCACAATCTTGCCAATATTTGACAGCTGCTGCCTTTGTAGCTCCTGTGTACCTGGATTGGATTGTAGTGGAGATACAGATTGAAGAGAGCCTGAATTACTTCAAATTCAGTTCAAAATATAGCTTTAGCCCTTGTCTATAACTTTGAATTCCTTTTCATTGAACTGAGCCTGACAGCAGGTGTAACTTAGAACCTGTTTGATGTAAGTTGTAGTCTTCAGAGAAGATACTAATATATAATGAGTAGTACTGAGTCTAGACCCCCATGATGCTTTTTATATAATACTCTGTGTGTGTGTGTGTGTGTGTGTGTGTGTGTGTGTGTGTGTGTGTGTATATACACACACACACAAACAGCTTTAGTTTTCATAGTATCATTCATCCTAATTTATATCCAAAAATACTTCATAGAATAAAATAGAGTAGATAATAAACGGTGTAACAACAGAAAGACAGGAGGAAGGATATTGAACAGTGAATGTTTAAGTATTCAATCATTAAGCAGGCAAAGAAAAATTCGATAGTGGAGTACTTCAGTATTGAGCCAGGACTAGAATCTGTAAAAGAACTAAAAGTACAGCCAAGGAAAAATTGGAGCAGGGGGAGATTTATTTAATCACTTCATGAGTTATGCTGGATGTTGATATGAACTCTCCATATCCGCTAAAAACAGCTGCCAATAGACTGCTAAACAGTTCAAGAAATTCTAGCATTTTGGGGTATACTGGAGACAAAAGACTCTAGTCACTAGATTACATGTATAGTAATAGGGGTGAAACCTGAGAGAGCCAGACTCTCAAAGAATTAGAATTGGGGGCCTTGGGACCAGCTGATATACTGCAGCTTTGGAACCTTTCTGACATGCTGAAACACATCAAAATCCTGGTTGTGCTTCCTTCTCCCTTCCCCATACATACCACTGAATGTTTTAAAGGGCAGAGATTTGACACATTAGGATCAGATGGCAATGCCTAACTTTGAGAAACAAGTTACAGCAATAGAAATAATTCATGTACTTGATCATAACCGAGGAGATAAATTATAATGGTGCATTTGTAGCTAGGTAGAAGAATTTCAGCACCATTTCCAGCTTTTTTTAAAATAGTGCCCACAAGGGAGCCATGTTCATTTTACAGAAGTTGGGTCGTATAGTGTTGAGTAGATCCAAATACTCCTGTCCTTTTGGATATGACATATACTGTGTAATCACAATGATATATGGATCCCTTTCCTTTCCTGGGTGAGAATTCTTCCTAATACTAATACTGTTAAAGAGTGCTACACAGGTGCAGAATAACAAATGGGAACTGGCATGATCCCCAGATGCACTTCTGTGCCCCTCTTCACATCCCAGTATATTTCATCTGAAAAGTATATTTCTTCTATTCGGGTGCATCCACATAGCAGGGCTTAGCTCAATTTGTGTAGCTTATTTTGAGTTCTGTCAATTGTGTAGCTTATTTCAAAATGGGGAGCATCTACACAGCACTTATTTTGAAATAGAGCACTCTTCCTCTGACTTCCCTTATTCCTCATACAATGACAGTTGCAGGAGTCAGAGTAAGAAGTCCTCCAGCTTGACAGTATTTCAAAATCACTAGTGTTATTTCAAAATAACTTAGTCTGCGTCTACACACCAGGCAGTTATTTTGAGGTAATGTTGCTGTGTAGACGTACCCATAGAGTTCTAAGTTCCTTTTTCTGAAAGTAGAATGATCTAATGGTTAGTATGATACATTAAGCAGCAGACTCAAATTTTATGCAACCACTCAATGCTTTACTTTTCTTTTGCATGATTCTGCTCCTGAAAATTTTAGAACAAGGGAAACCCACTCCCTCACTAAATAACATACTCTAACACTAGTCTGAGGTGAGGTAATACCAACCAGTGCAGGTTGAGGGAAGCACAGATTATAAAGATCCACTCAGCAACATATGTGGTCCAATACGCAATGGGTGCTCCTGGGTTGGAGAGGGAGTAGCTTGGGTCCCTCTCTCAGGAACTCTTCCCCTGCCCTCCAAGAGTTTCCAGAATGCTGCAAATAACTTATTTGTGGCATTCAGGTTCGGTGAGGTAGGAGCAGGGATGGGGGAACACTGTGGAGAAGAGGAAATTGGCTGCAGAACTCCATGGACAGGAGATGGGAGTGCAGTCTGGTGGCTACAGGTCTCAGTGTGGTCCCACAGAACTGCACTACAAGGCTTCATAGCCACATTGCTTCTTCCCCTGCCAGTCTCCACTCAGTCAGTGCTGGCCCCTTTGCTGTCACCAGAGTGAAGCCCTACAGCCAGTGGCAGTAGAGGGGCCAGCATTGACCTTCCTGGGCCAGCAGATTCTCTGGGTCAAGATGTGTCAGGTCTCAAGGATGCTGGACCAGGGAGGCAAAATCTTTTCATTTTAATTTCCCCTGTAGGGAGGAGTATGAGAGCTCCAGTTTTCAAATATTTTAGCATTTGTCACCCATTTAGAAATTGGAGGAAAGAATAAAACCTTCCTGCTCTTTCCAGCATAAGGAAATGTTCCAATCAGGCATTGCTTACAATTACAGCTAACCACAAAAGTAGCATTTCCATAATTTCTTTATGGAGGCTGCACATTTTGTTATCTTGATAAATTTTATAATAGCTTGGCTGTATGTAGTAATTTTGCTTTCAGTTTATTTTCCTAGGGATGCTTCATCATAGAGACTGGTGTTGACTTGTTTTACTCAATCTAGTCTTTGAGCTTCATATTTCTTTTGCTTTTTAGCTTATGCTTCTTCTTCGCATGGTGCTATATTTACCTGTTTTGTTTGATCAATCTCTCCATATGCAGACAGTCACTCTGTCATGTTTGCATCTAGGAAAACACATTCTCAGTGGTAATAAAAAGAACATCTCCTTCTCTGTTCATCTGATTCTGCATGGACCCCTGCCGCCAGCCTCATTTTAATTTTTTTTGTTTTAAAATGAGAGGAGGGGAATTACCCAAAAGGGAAGACTGTACAAAGATAAATACCTTTTTAGGAATACTTTTCCTGAGTGATCCAGTAATATACCAAGAGGGACTTACATTTATGGGCTGTGTCTACACTGCACCCCTCTTCCGGAAAAGGGATGCAGATTAGACACTTTGGAATAGCAAAATCCGCAGGGGATTTAAATATCCCCCGCGGTATTTGCATTAACATGGCTGCCGCTTTTTTCCGGCTTGGGGATAAGCTGGAGAAAAGCGCCAGTCTAGACGTGATTCTCCGGAAAATAAGCCCTTTTCCGGAGGATCTCTTATTCCTTGAAAGTAGGAATAAGAGATCCTCCGGAAAAGGGCTTATTTTCCAGAGAATCACATCTAGACTGGCGCTTTTCTCCGGCTTATCCCCAAGCCAGAAAAAAGCGGCAGCCATGTTAATGCAAATACCGCGGGGGATATTTAAATCCCCTGCGGATTTTGCTATTCCAATGTGCTACATTAGCATCCCTTTTCCGGAAGGGATGCCAGTGTAGACACAGCCCTGAGGTGTTGCTGAGGGCCCTTAATCAAGCCAGGCAGAACAGAACACAGTAACTGGCTCTACCTTCATTAACGCCTTGGTTCCTGGGCCTGCAATGGATATATCCAGGCCATGAAAAGCACCTTTCTAAGTTTATTTTCAAACAAGTGATTAAGGTAAGAAGGATAGGGTATATAGTTGACTGATAATGAAATTCTACAGAATTTTTTAAAAATGAAGGATTGCATGGCTTCCTATTTAACATTTGCATTGCCGAGGACATCTCTTTTTTTTCCAGAGGCTGAAAGACTTGGGCCTAGATGCCAACTTCATATAAATGGGCATATTTCCAGGTCCTGGGCAGCTCTACCGTAGCTATGGCTTCCATAGAGCCATATGCTGGCCCATCCTTTGTTAGTTTTTTAGGGCTTCTTTTTCTCCCCTCCCCAAATCCTGGGGCTTTTTATAAAAGTAGGGTGTGATGGGTTATTTGTTTTTTGTTTTTGTAAAGATCACAAGATTGGCCAACTTAGAAACAAATTGTCTTGACTGGCTGGCTTTCCCTAACTTGTCTGTCTAGAAAATAATTACATCATTCTTGATAAATTGTGTAGAATTGAGTATGAAGTGAAAAGCCCTTGTATTCCTTCTTCCTCCTTTTGAAAAGTAACTTTATGGATGTTAGGATCCATCTTCTTTCAAAGATGTAATGACATGTTTTCCTCTTATCTTTGCTTAAGACATTAAATCTTTTATATGAATTGGTTGACAGTTTTTGAAGGATAACCTTTTCAATATCATAAAATAAATGCAGGCGGTGAAGGATTTAGATGCTAAATGCTTTCCATACACTAATAATTTGAGCATTGCTATCATTTTTCTAAAATGGCAGTAGATAAATCTTAGTCTTCCAGCAAATTCCTTTGAAAAGACTCACCTTTAAAAGGTGATGCCACAAAACCGCTTTGAAATGTAATTGTGTGGTATTTGAAATGTTCTCTTGGCAGAGTCCATTCTTAATGACTCATTATGAATATTTGTACATTGATTCTGGTGCTCTTCTTTTAAGAACATTTACAAGGTTGTAATTTTTCACTCACAGTAAAACCTAGTGCTCAGCAACTTTTGCTGTTTCAGATCAGCAGGATGGGGTCCTTATGTGAAAGGAAATTGTTCATAATCCTTCCAAAACTCCTTGTTTGGTTTGAATTAATATTACCATAATTTCTGTCAAGACATTAAACTACAGAATCTCCTCATTTGAACACTGCTTAGCTAATTTGATTCTATACAAAACATTCTGAAAGTGACTACAGCTTTTGAGACCCTGTAGGATTTCTGTTTGTGATCATGTTTCTATGCAAGTGGCATGAATCATACCATTCATTAATGTGAGATGCCTTTTTGTAATGAATGTCTCTTTATAATTGCTAGGGATGCAAGTTCATTGTTTTCCTATTTAACTGCTGTCTGAGGGGACAAATACACACTTAGCCTTGTGAAAGGGGACTTCAAGCAAGATATAGTGCATCTATCTTCATAATTTGGAAATCAGAAATAACTGACTTTACAAAATTATGTTTGTAAGCAAGGTTTTCACAAAGGGCAAAAACCTCCAGATATTACCAAATGACTTAAAAATGGTAGTGTTTTTTAATTAAATTTCAGATAAATGACTTATTTTCCAGATGATGATCTAGATCACTGCTGCTAGTTACTGTACAGTATATAATCCATTCTGTCTGCTTATTTTCTGGGAGTGCTTTTTAATTTACCATCTTTCTTCTAATGGCAACATGCACCTATCATGTAATGGGGATGGCATTCGCTTTTTACGAGCACCTCATCGGGTTGCATACATGTTGCAGTCTCTCTACCTAAGTCTTTTTGGCAGCTCAGCCCTCCATCCAAATTGCACCCTGTGTGTGTACCTTTGAAAGGATTTGTGATTCACCTAACGGGGCCTATCTCAGTGCCCTCTGCTAGTGTCCTTCGGTCTGTTCCCTCACTCTGAAGAGAGTGGTGCCCCTAAGGCTTCCCTTCCTAGGGGCAGCATCCTTGAGCTTGCCTCAGGGCTTTATCGCCAAGTCCCAGCACTATCCAGCAGACTCTAACCGGTTCTCCCCATGGAGCTCTGTGTGATGCTGCCTCTCTCAGCCAGACAGTTTCATGGTCTTTACACCTTGAAGCTTTCAAACACACTGACCTCTGTTCTGGTCTCTAGCTCCTTTTAGAGGCCTGAATGGCTAGTTCCTGCACCCACTAGCTGGCTTGGGGGACAGCTCTGACTCTTTTCAGGGGTGGGGTGTGGCAAGGCCACAAGCCTCCAGTGGGGGGCTTCAGGACCTGGTCTGCCCCATCACAGTCCAGTTGCATTTTCTATCTCCTTACTGGTCTTTAGCATCATGTCCGCATAGTCCTCAAAGATGTCTTGATTATAAGATGTGGTCAGTAATACATTGCAATGGATACAGACACATTCAGGAAAATCTCTGAGTGGTGAATTATTTTTCCTTTTTCTCAACAATAGCAAAAACGCTAAAGAAATCTATCCACTTTACCTGTCTCATTGTGATTTGCAAAAAAAAATAAATAAAAAAAAAAATCTCACTGCAGTAGTCTTACATTAAATTAAATGAAAAGTTTCCTGAATGGGCTACCTTAAAGTTGAGAGACATCCATAAGTCAGCACCTCTTACTGAAAGAATCCCAAATCTGAGAAATGCCAATATAGCTGGAAACAATGTGGGTGTTGGGTGAACTGGACCACTAAAAAGGACAGCAGAGCTGCCTTAACATTCATTTTTGTGAACCAGATTTCTGCTTGCTGGAATACCTGAAACAAATATATGAAAAGTAGTATATATGAAACACAGCTGGCCAATAAGTGCAAGCAGCATGTTTTTCCTTGACTTTGATTTCACATTTGTAACTTGTTATGATCAATCTTAAGATAATTGAATGGATTGTAAGGAATGTAACGCAACCAGAAAGTCATCAGTATGGTGGTATTCCAGGTGCCTGGAACATCACTGATGCTAGAGTACATATTCGATTAACTAAAACCTGAGTCTCTAGATACTACAGTGTATTGAATTGAGTCTTGAAATGTCTGACTGAATTGAGACTGAGACTGTTCACACCTTTCTTTGGCAGACAGAAAACATTTGGTGAAGGTTTTTTTTTTGTTTGTTTTTTGGCAAGTCTGACTGTGTAAAGTCCTTTTTTTTTTTTTTTTTTTTTTTTTCTTTTTCTCAAACAGTACTCATCATTCACTTAGAGCTTCACCATGTCATCAGAATAAATATGAGCACTTAACCACGTCGTTTCAATTAGACTTGGAGGAAATGAAAAATTGCAAGAATTTGGAAGCAAATAGGCCAATTACCTGTATTGTGTGGCTCATACACACTTTGAAAATAACAGAAAAATTAGCTGCACTAATTTTAAAGCAATGCAAAGGCAGTTTTTACTTGTTACTCATTTTTTCAATTTAATGAGTGAAGGTCTGACATATAGTAATATTGAGGAGACAGTTCACAGAAATGAACTCTTCTTGAACAACTTCTCCTATGAATTGCGCATAAACAAGTTTCCTTGAACATCAGGCAGTTTTACACTTATTACATTACATTCTTCTCCAAATATAGTAGCAGTGGGATTCTCTTTGTAAAGCAATATCTGCTCTTTCCTTATTATGTGCTCTACAGGGATTTCCTCCATTCTGATGAGCCCATTATTATGGTATTATCTTCATCTGTTGGCTGTTACTAAGTTCGAAACTTCACTGAGGGTGAGAATAACCCTGCATATAGTTTGACTTCATAGATAAAGGAAAGTGTGCAGAACAGATTTTTAACCTTGTTCCTGTTGACCCTGCATAGACAAATTTGGTAGAATACAGTTTGCTAGCTGGAGGTCTGTGTTGCGGGCAAGCATAGTGACTCTGAACACTGTATAAAGGTGGACTTGAGGAGAGAGACTTCCAGGAGCAAATCTCCCCGTTTCTGGAGAAGAGAGAGACATTATACCTGTACTTACTTTTCTGTCAGGGGGTGCTCACCTGGGTCCTGGAGCAATATCTGGTGAGGGATGAGTGAAGGAATATGGTCAGAAGAACATGGCTCTACATATCTATCTTTGTTCTATCTGACCCAAAATTGGCAACTGCCAATAATGTAGTACAGTACTGTGCTCACAGAAGACTGTGGAAGAGTTGCTGGCCTCTGGTGATCTCATCTGTAGCCTCTGAGAGCTCGAGTTTGTAATTGGGCTGCGACTCCTTGGCTGTGTCTAGACTGCAGGGTTTTTTCGAAAAAAGTAGCCTTTTTTCAAAAAAATCTTCACCTGCGTGTAGACTACAGCCGCGTTCTTTCAAAATTAAATCAAAAGAACGCGGCTTTTCTTTCAACAGAGGTACTCCTCATTTCACAAGGAAGAACGCCTTTTTTCGAAAGTGCTCTCTCAAAAAAAGGCGTTCTTGAATGCAAACAGGGCTTTTTCAAAAGAGAGCATCCAGACTGCCTGGGTGCTCTCTTTCGAAAAAGCGGCTCACTTTTTCAAAAGAAGAGGTTGCAGTCTAGACGCACTCTTTCGAAAGAGGCTTCTAGTCTAGATGTACCCATTGTTTCCTGTTTCATTTTGGGGGTCTGCATTGAAGGACAGTCTAGCTCTTACTTTACCATTTTAACCACATTGAAACAAACCAAACTTTAGCTGCAAGACCTTAATGTTATGGTATTTGAACTGAGGTAATATAATTACTGTTGTGGATGACCTTACTTGTGCTAAACACCTGCACAAGGAAAAATCAACTACTGAGGAAACTTAAAATATAAAATTCATGGGTTTCAATGTGTTTTAGCTGGTGAATGAAAGGGATTTAATGGCTGCAGGTTTGCACCAAGGGGACAATGGGGAGTTCAGAGTATGTAGGCCGCCAATGCTTGCGTCCTTGTCACAGCCTTTATTTCATTGAACAGGGGAGAAGCTAGGAGCAAGACATCACTCCTCTGTCCAGACAATCAACCACATTAAAGATCAGTGCATTGAACTACATTGAAAACATACTGTATTGAATATTTCAAACAGGAGTGTGCATCCCTATTTAGGAAGGTGCAAATGACAATGAAGGGTTTTAGCTATAACTAGGTGTGCACTTTCAGAAAAATTCTTTATCTGCATATTACTTTGCATTACAAACCTGAGTACAATTCATTTTGTGGAAAATGGTGTAGTTTCAACTTTTAGGCATGTACGAATGGTCTTTCGGTCATTCTAAAGCTTCTCATTGGGTAGAATGTAAATTTATGCAGATTACAAATGGCTCGAGAGTTAGTGTACTGAAGTTCATCCTGTTTCCTAGGCTGGTATTGCTTGGCATGCAACTGTGGGGGCGAGGGGGTGGGGAAGGAAGAATCCCACTATATGCTCATCAATAGTGTTCAAAGAGTGCTCCAAACATTTCAAAAAATCCTCATTGCACCAGATTTTTATTCCACTGTATGTTGGCCAACCTCTACTTTTTGTTTCATGTTGCCTAAATAGTAAATATTTAATACTAATGCTGATTTGTTTTAATCAGAGCATATTTGATTGTGAATTGTTTATATTTTAGTTTTATTTGAAATAAAGATGCTTATAAGCTGATGTTCTTTACCATTTCAACCTTATTCTATGTTTCGCAAATTAGCAAGACGTATTTTCAATGCTTCAGTCTTACAAAATAGGTGGCATTGCAATACCAGAAGCAAGTGTTACCAGCAGGTTTCTATTTCAAAAGCTGACTATATTAGCAGTTCTATTTGTTCCGTTATACACAATATGGCTGTCTGAGAAAAATTACAACCTGAGAAGGTGTTTTCATTGGGGACTTCAACTAGAACTAGAAACCCTTTGAAATTCAAAGCACCTTCATTTGAAGCATAATATATTTCTGAGTTCTAAGCCCTCTTGGAGATGTGGACAGACCTCTATTGATCTGTCAGGAGTCTGATGAATGGATCTTTTTTAAGGTCAGAGATACAGTACCGTCCCTCCTTTTTATTGCCACACAGAAACAAGGAATAACTAAGACAGTGCATGCACAAGCTAGTGTCCCCCAAGAATAATCTCATGAATGGGAAGCTGTTTGGCATGATTTACCTGGAAGTAACAGAGAACTCTTGTTGTGTGGATATTGCTCAGTCAGCTTTGTCTGTTCTTATTCCCATTGAAAACAGAAAACCCCTTGGACAGAAATGCAGGCCACACTCTTTGCTGCCCCCTTTTGTCCATTGATGTAGAGTGTGTGGGAAGACCTTTCACCAAAATTGGCTACGTACCTACCATAGGTATTGCTGAAGTGAAGCACTTATTTCTTACTTCTCTACCTCCCCCCCGCCCCCCCCCCCCCCCACACATGCAAAGGGGGGAAAATTCCAGTGTCCTGGTCCATGTTTCGATACTGCTGTATTGAGCAGGGTAAAAAAGCCAGACTATAATGTTCTTACTGGAATCTTCCCCTCTCTTGCTTCTAGTGGAAGATGGCCTTATCTAAAAACAACTGGCTACATCCTTGTGCTATGATGGTAAAGTAAGGCAAGTCTGGCACCCATGTAACTTATGCCACTCAAACTGAATAAACAGACAAAAGAATTCAGGAGAAATCCTGAATTTGCCCCACAGTGGTAAACTATGGCATGCTGGCAAATAAGGGGGGGGGAGGGAGAAAGGGAGGATTGTCAAAATGGAATCTGCTGCCTTGCAATCTGCTGCCTGTGTAGCATATTCAATGCTCATAACCCAGTAAACAAGAAATATCAATGAGTCTGTGTGCCACAGACATGTAAGGTTATGTTTTGCAAATGTTTTGAAATTGTTGCATGTTACATTAACATATACAGCACTATATGTTACATTAACATTTCACATATACAGCACTATACTAACTTAGCAGCCCTTGCTCACTTGTCTCTGAACATTGCCTTTATTTTGTGATGTAGGGTTGGTTAGCCCATGACAAACATGCTTGCTCTCTGCTTTTGGGAGTGAGTGTTATGAAGCTCTCTAAGGTCTCAAAAGCTGACTGTGGCGGGGTGAGGCAACCCCGTCACTGTCTCCAGCAGAGGGATCCAAGCACGGCTGGGGGAGGCGCGGACCTGCCGCAAGCAGGGGCGGGCCGAATATCGCCGGGCGCCCTCGAGACAGGCGAATCTGCGCAGCACAGCAGCGCATCAGCCGAGAAGCAGGGAGGCGTGTGAACAGCCGCCCCACCCATTGACATCACCTGATGTCATCAGCGCGATGGGAGGAGGCGGAGCTTGGGAACCGGCGGGGAAGCCGGCACGGGAGACATCACCCGCGGAGGTAGGGAAGGCGGGGCATATAGAAGTGGGAGGGGGAAAGCAGACAGGTGAAGGAGCAATGGCGGCAGGTAATGGGGGCTCAGGGGAAGTGGTGTGAGAGAAGCTTCCGCTAGGGGAAGGCCGGAAGGAACTCCGGTGGCAGAGCTGAATGTGGCCCAGGGTGGGGTTGTGTAGCCTGTGAACAGGCGAGTTTAGGGGTAAACCCCCACCTGTTCCCACTGGGAATGTTGTTCCTGGTGTTAGGGCCCTGGGCCGGGGTCTGGGAGCGAGGGTGGGCCCGGATCCCCCTCTGCCACCAGTCCACGTGTGCAGTACCGCAAACGAAGGTGGCGGCCTTGTCTTGCGGGAGTCGCTTTGCGAATTGGTTTGGGTGGGGAGCGTAGCCTGGAGTAATTGGGTCATGATAAATGTATAAACTATCTGGTTTAATCACTGAATAAAACAATGGACATGTAACACGTGGTGGAGAATGTGGGCATAACGGTCCCTGCCCTGTGATAAGGGCTGTAGGGGCAATCACGCGAGGATGTTTGTCATTTGAAGGAGTGTAACCATGGACGTGAATAAACTCCTGGAATGGGTGATGGACAACCAGCGGCAACTGCAACAACAACAGACAGAGGTGCTGCAGCAAATTGCTGCTGAATTTCAGAAACAGCAATGCCAGCTGGTCAGCGAACTGAAGGAAGTGGGTGCAGGGAGTCCACGACCCATGGGATTGGAGCCCCGGGCCCCTAGGTGGGGATGAAGAGGGAGAGGTAAGCACCCAACTCCCAATTAGATTATCAAAGTTAGGGCCCGAAGATGATGCAGAAGCCTTTCTCATGACCTTCGAGAGGGTGGCCACGGCTGCTAGGTGGCCACAGGAGCATTGGGTCACGCTGCTCGCACCCTACCTATTGGGCCCGGTGCAGGTGGCATACCGTAGCATGTCCGAATGGGACACATTGTGAGGAGGTTGGTCTTAGCCCAAGAGTCACGTCCAGCTGAGGAACAGAATGGCGGCTGGCCCCTGTATGGTGCTGCCCAGAGGCGAAGGATGGGGAAGCAGCGCGGAGCCCAGAGGAAAGACACCCAGAGGTCAAAGTCCCAGCACCAACAAAGTTAACATACTACCAATGCGGGTAAGAAGGCCACTTTCGGAGGGAGTGTCCCATGATGGACTGGACCTTCGGACAGGCTACGCCAGGGAGAAGCCCCAGGAAAGAGGTAAACGGCGCCAGATTACGCGCAGAGTACGAATGAACAGAAGAGTGGTGGAGGCGGTGTTGGACTCCGGGTGCGGTCAAACGCTAGTCAGGGCTGACATCTTGGGACCTCGGGTGCCCTGCAGCTCCCCGGTATGGATCCAGTGTGTGCACAGGGACACACGCCCGTACCCGACTGCTCGGGTAGACATGCACGACGGGCAAGTAGGCGGCCTGGTAAGAGTAGCAGTAGCTGACCAGCTGCCATACCCAATACTATTGGGATGGGATTGGCCCGGATTTTCACTCCCCCTGCAAGCAAAAGGGGAGACCCGAGGGAAGGGAAGCAAAGCAGTATGGGCAGCTCAGAGGGAAAGGAGCCCCAGCCACGCCCGCCCAAGAGGAGAGGAGCCAAGGAGGCCACCACCGCCTCCGGCATTAGAGCTGGACATCGGTGACTTTGTAACCTTGCAACGGGAAGATCCAACACTCCGTCACACATGGGAAAGCGCTCAGTCAGTAAGGGGGAGCGAGGAAAGACTAGACCACAGGGTCAGCCAAGGACCTCACTTTGAGATCCAGCAGGACAGGCTTTATCGGGTTGTAAAAGGGGGTGAGGAACAAGAGGAGGAAGCCCAGCTGGTAGTACCATGGGCTTACCGGTGGCAGGTGATGGAACTGGCCAATGATAACCCATGGGCAGGACACTTGGGGGTCAAGAAAACACAACCGTGGGTATTACAAAGATTTTACTGGCTGGGGGTATACAAGGACATCAAAGATTTTTGCACCTCCTGCCTCCAGTGTCAGCTGACATCGGGGGCAAGGGTACCCAGGGCCCCGCTAGTACCCCTCCCCATGGTTGGTGAACCATTTGAGAGGATTGGGCTAGACCTAGTGGGGCCCCTAGAGCGGACACGGAGGGGCCATCAGTACGTTCTCGTGGTGGTGGATTACACCACACACTACCCCGAGGCAGTTCCCCTCCGTAGGACAACCTCCCTGATCTTAGCAGACGAACTGATGAAAATGCTTGCGAGGTCCAGGTTGAGGGGAAGAGACGACGGAGCCAGATTTATCACGTAAATCTGTTTTTTAAAAAAATGGGTGCCCTGAGAAGCACCACCAGAAGTGGCTCTAACCACGGAGGTAGAATTTGGACCTTGGTGGGAGGACGAGGTTACCTGGTCAGCGAGTCAGATGGGTGAAGCCTTGACCCCCCCCCCCCCCCCACCCAGCGGGATGAACTATAAAGGGTACTGAAACAGGCTGTGGAGGGGTTGACAAATTGACCGGGAAGAACGCCCCTCGTGAGCTACACCATCATCACTGACCCAGGACAAAAGGCCTTTGCGACCCCCTTTGATCTGTACCCATTTGCACTGGAGTTGCAAGAAAAAACGGCCTTTGCGACCCCCTTTGATCTGTACCAGTTTGTGACCATGCAGTTCGGACTCCACGGAGCTGCAGCTACATTTTAACGGTTGACGAATCGCGTCCTCAATGAACACTGCTGCTACGCAGTTGCCTATATTGATGATGTCATCGTTTTTCGCGTATCCTGGGAAGAACACCTGCGACACCTAGGCGTGGTGCTAAAAGTGCTGATCCAGGCAGGACTTACAGGCAAACCGAAAAAATGTCACTTTGGTAAGCAGGAGGTGTCGTATCCAGGGTATATGGTGGGCAACGGCCAACTAAAGCCATTAGTGGACAAGGTCCAAGCCATTTGGGACTACCCATGTCTCAATACGAAAAGACAGGTATGGCAATTCTTGGGACTGGCCGTATACTACTGATGGTTCATAACACACTTTGCCTTGTTGGCAGCACCCTTAACCGATCTGATGAGGAAGGGGCAGCTGCAGCGGGTAGTATGGACCCCTCGAGAGATACACGCTTTCGAGTTATTACGAAAGTGCTTGATAACGGCCCCCGTGTTACGCCAACCAGACTTTGACAGGCCATTTATCCTACAGACAGATGCATCGGAAGTGGGACTCAGGGCGCTACTGGTGCAAGAAGAGGGAGGAGCTGAGTGCCCGGTGTTGTATCTGAATCGGAAGTTATTCCTGAGAGAGAAAAACTATGCCACAATAGAGAAAGAGGCATTGGCCATCAAGTGGACTGTCGATACTTGACGCTACTTTCTTATAGGAAACCACTTCACGCTGGTGACGGATCACCTGCCCTTAAAATGGATCCAGACGATGAAGAACATGACTACCCGAATACTATGGTGGTATCTGAGTTTACAGCCCTACCATTTCGACATCCTTCATAGATCAGGCAAAGAAAACCATAATGTCGATTGCCTTTCGAGAATGCCGGAAGCTGAGCTTGAAGCAGCGGCAAGTATAGGGGCTGATTTAAGGGGGCAGGTGTGTGGCAGGGTAAGGCAACCCTGTCACTGTCTCCAGGGGGGGGATCCCAGCGCAGCCGGGCGAGGCGCGGACCTGCCGCAAATGGGGGCGGGCCAAACATTGCCGGGCGTCCTCGAGATGGGGGCAAATCCGTGCAGCACGGCAGTGCATCAGCAGGGAAGCAGGGAGGCATGCGAACAGCCGCCCCACCCGTTGACATCACCTGATGTCATCAGAGTGACGGGAGGGAGCGGGGCTCGGGAACTGGCAGGGCAGCTGGGACAGGAGACGTCACCCATGGAGGTAGGGAAGGTGGGGCATATAAAAGTGGGAGGGGGAAAGCAGATGGGGGAAGGAGCAAGGGCGGCAGGTAATGGGGACTCGGGGGAAGTGGTGTGGGAAGGCCGGAAGGAAATCCGGGGGCAGAGCTGAATATGGCCCATGGTGGGGTTGTGTAGCCCATGAACAGGCGAGTTTAGGGGTAAACCCCCACCTGTTACCACTGGGAGAGTTGTTCCTGGTTTTAGGGCCCTGGGCCAGGGTCTGGGAGCGAGGGTGGGCCCGGATCCCCCCTCTGCCATCGGTCCACGTGTGCAGTACCGCAAACGGAGGTGGCGGCCTTGTCTTGCGGGAGCCGCTTTGTGAATTGGTTCGGGTGGGGAGTGTAGCCCTGAGTAATTGGGTCATGATAAACGTATAAATAATCTGGTCTAATCACCGAATAAAACAATGGACACGTAACACTGACAATACCTAAGTATTTCAGAACATTTTGCACTAGCTCTGAATGAGCCCAATCTAGCCATGTGAAGTCAGTCGAGTTACACCGTAGATAAATTTGCCTTCATATGTCCGCCAGTGCAAAGGATAAACAGGGAGGGAAACCATTAATCTCAGAATAGGCCTCTATTTGATTGATGTTAACTATGTGGAAGTACTGGACACTTTTTTGAACCTCCTTTTTGTGACAAAGATCTATAAAATGAGTCATGACCTACCTGGGGATAAAACCACGGCTTCTGGCTGCTGTCTAAAATGTTCTGACAGCTGTGCTAGGAGTCCCACTAGATTTTAATGCCAAGTGAACCATTGTGTAGAAATTTCTTTTTATAATTTCACAGCAGAGATTTATCATAAAATCTGGGCATCAAAAGGGGCATTTTTACCTGTGGGTATTCTGAGCTGCTGAGCACCAAGACTGCAACACTTTGATCCTGTCATGTTCTTCTGCAAGCCTGCCGGAACCAATGCACTCAGCTTCCTGGCTTGAAGAAAGCAGAAGGGAATTATTTGAAAGAGGAAAGGGGTAGCTGCACACTTTCTCAGTTGTGCTCTTAAAACTGCATGAATCTACACGTTGGCATTTTTTTAAGGTACCTGTTACTGGTATTTGAGCAGATATTAAATATCCTTTCCTACTGCTAGGTGAATCTTGGTCAAGACTGGAGTTTTGAGCTGTACAGCACTGTCCTGGAGAAGGTGTGCATGAGTCACACTCAAGTGGCTTTTAAGACCTGAGTATTAGTTATTTAACACTCTTATTAAGATGGTGCTGAGAAGCCAACCACGGCTAGCCCCCAATATGTTAAGTGCTGTACAACTATCCACTGGGCCTGTGGATCTCTTCCCCTGTTCTTCTCTCTTCTCTTGCTTTTAACTGGGAATTGATCACGTTTGGCTTGTGGGATGGCTCAGCTCTATTGAACCTTTTTTTCCCCCTCTTCAGATTAGTTGTATATTTGGTCTGGTATTGGTATAGTAATTTAAATGCATTGTTCTGAGTTTAGTATGCAATTATTAGTACCTATCCGTGTGTTCCTCTATGAATACACACACTAAATCCTTCACATGCAAAAAAATTCCATTCATTTTAACAAAACTGTAAAGCTAAAGGTCAGAAAATGAAAATGCAAAGTTGCCAGCAGCCTTAAAACAGTATCAGTGCACATCTTTTATATATTGCAGCACACATTTGATGATCTTAGCAGCAACATATTGAAAGATGCATTTAATTTTAAAAAAAACCCAGAAAATACGTATGTTCTACTTGGTCAGGCTAATATTGTGGTGGGAACAGTCACTTTTGCAATGGGAAAATGTTTTTTAGTCTCCCATCATTCAAAAATGGCTGATGGATTTTTTTTTCAGACAGTACATAAAGAAAATATTATCCCAAAAGAGGAAAGCTTCAGAAAATTTGAAGCTTGTGATGGAAAGAGGGGTATGAGGCAGGGTGGCTTTTTACTGATTTTTATACCTCTGTCTCTTTAGCTATGTAGCTGTTTCTACATGCATCTAGCATAATTTAAACAAATATTTTTCTGTACAATTAAGATAGTATCCTAGGATACTGAGGACTTAAGAATTGTATCATTCTGATAATCATAATGTCCTTACTCCTTTTCATTGGTTATGTATATTGTATATGTTTAATTTACAGAACGGAGAACAATAGAACTGGAATAACAGCTCTATAGTCTCTTACCTTTAAGAAAACATGATTTGCTGAACTACTACATTATCAATGGAATAATAGACTGCAAGCAGATGGTGTGTGTTCAGAATGGGAAGCGATTGTCTAGGAAGGAGTACTGCAGAAAGGGCTCATAGTGTAACACAAGCTAAATAGTTTCAGAGGAGTAACCAACTTAGTCTGTAACTGGAAAAATGTAAACAACGAATAGTCTAACAGCACCTTAAAGACTAACAAAACATGTAGGTGGTATCATGAGTTTTCGTGGGTACAACCCACTTCAGGCAAATTGAATATTAAAAGTCCAGTTCCAAAATAAATAGGGGATGGACCCAACCACATCAGCCACTACATCAGGGGCTCATTTAATTGCATATCCACTAATGCGATCTATGCCATTAAATGCCAGCAAAGCCCCACTGCCACATATATTGGCCAAACTGGATAGTCTCTCTACAGGAAAGATTTAATGGATGCAAATCAGATATCTGAAAAGGCAGCACACAGAAACCTGTTGGCGAACACTTTAACCTGCCCGGGCACTCATTAATGGATCTCAAAGTCACTGTGTTTCAGGCCAATTCCACAAGCCAAATCCACAGAGAAGCATTCGAACTTAGCTTCCTTTACAAGTTTGGGAGCCATCACAAAGGTATGAATAAAGACATTACCTCCCTAGCACATGACCTTCCACATCTTAATGACTTAACAAAACAAACAATGGGTACTTAAGAACAATTTGCACCTTCTCTAAGTCACTATTTTTTCCTTCAGCTAGAGGGCAGAACAGAAAGTTTATTAGTTGACAGGGACACAGCATAGAACAGCCTTGTCAGCACAAAAACCAGGGCTCTGGCCTTCCCCCTACCTACGCAGTCAGCTGAGACTCATTCCCAGGTCCTGGTCCCAGCCTCCTCCTGGGGCCTTTGTCCTGCTTCCCCGGCTTCCCTGGCAAAAGGTGTCACTGGGTTACATCCCTTCCCAGGCACAGGATATGAAGGGCCATTGTATATACCAAAATTCCCATAATCATCTAGGTATTAGTACAGTGCACAGGGAAAGTAAGGCATGCACACGTGGTTACTATAGGGCCACAAAACTCCCATAAAACACAAGGTAAATAAAACTCCCACTTTGTCACACATGCATTCCCATGGCTCTCCAGCCCTAGATGCAAGCAGGACAAAGAACTGAAATCTCTCTAGGATATCATATGCTTATAGTTCTGAAATCATTTTAAATGTCTTGTTGTTTTGCACCAGTTCCTTATTGGAGCTGACCTGCTTGTGTAATTGACTGCAATATTTATCTTTGTCTACCCATCATACTGTCCTTTAATTTGCTCTCAATACATTACAAAAATAAAAAAAATATGAAACCCACCAGTAACACAATGTTTTATAGAAGCAAGTTATAACATGAAATTCTGCCTATGTCAGTTCTCAAACTAGCCATCCTCATCTTCTCCTCTGTGATGACAAAATAGGTGCTTAGGTCTGATTTTATTCTGATGTTTAATAAAGGTAGCGTCCACATAAATTACACTTCAGGTGAGATTATTTGTCCAGTCATGTAATTTGCTCCAAGGTCTGTGGCCTCTTTGCTCCACACACAGTCTCTTTAAACCCTTCACTATTTTTTTAAATACAAAGACTGTGCAGAATCATCAGGAAGATAGGAGGGTACTCTATCTGATTCATGCTTCAGCTGGACTTTTCAGGGGCAGACAGCTGAGTTTTAAAAAATGTTTGCATGAAGTACTTGCAGTGCCACCTTCCGTGAGCATCTTGGAACTGGCCATTATGGCTTCCTAAGGCTGGCATGACTCGGGTATGATGCTCTTTCCTATTTAATGGACTGTTGGGTTGATGGGGCGGCCACAGACAGGGATCATAGGTTCAAGCATCGTTCAAGAAACTCAACTTTTCACATTCTCATTGACTTCTAGCATATTTGCCACCTCCATCCCATCGCCTGTGATACTTTATGTATTGGCAGCATGCAAGGCTCCATCCTAAGAGTACCTACCATGGGCTTCCCAAATCGGTGCCTAATAAACTGGTGATTTATCTGGGGCAGTGAGCTTTCACGAGTAATTGACATGCTCTCTTCTGTGGTGAATGGAGCTCTCAACCTAGCTGTCTGGAGCAATGGATTCCAGGTGCTTTCTTTCTGTCCTTCTCCCATCCCCCATTCTGCAGGTCTGTAGCTACAGCTGTTTGCTATCCAAGATCTAGAAAATAACTTGTCTAGTCATGGACCAAAAACATCTATATTCCAAACTTAATTCAAAAGTAATG
Organism: Pelodiscus sinensis; assembly: GCF_049634645.1. Lineage (NCBI taxonomy): Eukaryota > Metazoa > Chordata > Testudines > Trionychidae > Pelodiscus > Pelodiscus sinensis. Next base: position 44,064,824 of record NC_134718.1, read on the forward strand.
GATTGATTCAGTTACTCTAGGGCACGGGGTCATGTTTCTTGGTCACTGAGTACAGGCAGTCCCCGGGTTAAGTACAAGATAGGGACTGTAGGTTTGTTCTTAAGTTGAATTTGTATGCAAGTCAGAACTGGTATATATTGTAGGGGATACTCTAGCCAAACATTTCTCCAGAGCTCAGTTTTATTCTCCCACACCTCACTTCCCTCAGTCCTTTATTCTCAAGCTGAGGTGTCTGCTGAGAAAAGCCGCTCCACGTCTCCCTGGCCTGCTGGGGGGGGGGGGGGGTGCTAGCTTCGCGTCTCCCTGGTCTGCTGGGGGGAAGCAGCTAGTGCGGGGTTGCCTCACCCCGTTTGTAAGTAGGGATCCGATGTAAGTCGGATCCATGTAACCCGGGGACTGCCTGTAGTAGCTTGAATTGCCTTCATTACTGGTTATTTGTCTGTCTGCAAATATTACCCTTCACCACTTTTCGCAGGCCATCTGAAATGGCTGACTATTTTTCAGGTGCTCCAGAATAAAATTGTACATTGTAGCAAACAACTAGCACAGACTTTCATTCTGGCCTCCTTGTTGAGTTTGCTTCCCAAGGAAAGTTGATCTATTTCTGTGTGCTATGGAAGTTTGACTTGTTCTCCCACAATTCTCTTAGGTGTCCTAGAAGGCCTCTTACCAAGCCTGATTCAGTTAGTTGTGCCAGGAATCCTGAGTTGGGTATGGCAAAGGAAAGTGATCCTTATAAAAGTTTATAAGGATCCTGGGTGTTGATCATGGGCAGAAGTGACTTTGAAATAGAAAGCCTACTTCAGATTCTCTGCACAGCTGCATTTTTGTACCAGTGCAGTCCTAACTGTCTAATTGCCAATAGTTCAGTTTGCAACTGTCAACACATCTGCAGGGCTTGATTATACTCCCAGCAGTTTTCACTCCACTAACTTTAGTGTAGATATGGAGTGGCTTCACTGGTGGGACATTGAGTGTAATCAAGTCCTTAGTAGAGGCTTGATTTTAATAGTATTTTCTGTGATTTTTAGAAGCCTTGTTCAGGAAGCAGAGTTGTTAAGTCTTGGCAATTTTTTTAAAATTGTGAAAAAGGTGTACCTTTTCATTTCCCACTCCATAGCTGGGAGTGATGAACGTGCAGGATTTAGAAGGTGTGGATGAATGCTATGGCTAAAGGATGCTTCACAGTCTGTTTCTGCTCTTCATCACCTTCCGCTGCTTTGATATAATTAAAACCAAACCTATGATGATTTTTAGCTACAAACTTTCCATCTTGTCAGATTTTTTTTTTTTGCTACTCAGCAGTAATCTATGCAAGTTCTCTCCAGTTGAAGCAAATAGATTTAGACACATTTCTGCAGATCTATAAATAGCCACCTCAGTCTTACCCAGTTTAAATAATACCATTTACTCTCCCTATTTATTTTATTATATTTAAATACATATTCTAAATTTAATTCTAAGGTTAGCAAAAACCTTCTGAAGGGTTCGTCTCCTCCCCAAAGCATATCTGAAAAGTATGCAATGTAAAGACAAGTCACATGTTTATGTAATAGTTTGAGAGCATTAAGTGTAACCGTTCTGATTAGGTAAGGAAACCTATTTCTCTTAACCAGTGCTAAGAACAAATCAAAATGACTACACTACAAGTAAATGCAGTTTCAGAGCACATGCATATCAGGACTAAATAGCTGACAATGGTCAATAGCCCAAAAATGAAAGGTGACACAATTCAGTTCATACCTAATGGAGTATGTACATCTCAGAATTACAGCACGTCTTTCAATGACTTAATAATCTATTTTTCAGGCTCACAGACATAGAACACCCAAACTTATGTTCATATATAGGAGACATCATTTGTCAGATTCTGAAGAAAATTAAACCTCAAATTATAGCATAATGAAATATTCTCCTGGCATACTATCTGAAAGCAATTAAAAGCAGGTGATGGACTAACTTCTTGATTGATCAGATCAAAACAAGAATGTCTAACAAAAGATTTTTCAGGATTTTCCCAATTGACTTTAATAAATCAACCTTTCCAAGTCTTTTAGGTGCTGTCTGAAATTGCAGAGCAATAAGACAACGAGAAGAAAGATAGATGATGTGTTTCCCCATCCATTCTTCAGCAGTAATACTTTAAATAGTAAAGTGACTTCTTTTGATTGATTTTCTCCTGTGTATTTTGCTTAGAAGTTCTATACAATTATCTTATTTAAAACCTATTGCTGGACAGAGAATGGTAAAACATTCTATGCACATTGCAGTATTTTCTATATTAACATTTCTTGACTCCTAAAATTTTCAAGTTCAAATAACTCTGACATAAACTACACAACTCTGCCCATAGTGAGTATAAAATATTTTGTTTTATAGACAGTAGTTGGAAAATCTCATTTATTTATGGTATTGGTATTTCTCAACTATTGGAAAGGCAAACTATAATCTGAGCCTTTTCTTTCATTTTACATAAAGTAATGAACAACTCAACCTCTTTACTCTTTAGCATAATCTTTTATTTCTGTTAACTGGAGATGGAGTCTCAGGAAAGTGATTGGGAAATAGTGTTTGTGTGATCCTGTCACACTTTGAGATTTTGGAAGAAGGGCTTTATCGTGATAGTTCTGTGGACCATTAAACATGTGCAGGAATAAATTCTAGCTAGAGCTGGGATTTTTTTTTAACTAGTCTTTGAGGGTATGTCTAGACTACATGACTCCGTTGACAGAGCCATGTAGATGAGTTTACTAGACATAGGAAAATGAAGCGGCGATTTAAATAATCGCCGCTTCATTTATATCAAAATGGCCGCCACACTGTGCCAATCAGCTATTTGGCGGCACAGCAGGGCAGTCTGGACGCGCTGCGGTCAACAAGGGAAGCCTTTGTCGACCGCTCCGGTATGCCTCATGAAATAAGGTTTACCAGAGCAGTCAACAAAGGTTTCCGTTGTCGACCACGGGCGCATCCAGACTGCCCCGCTAAGCCGCGAAACAGCTGATCGGCACAGCGCAGCGGCCATTTTGATGTAAATGAAGCAGCAATTATTTAAATCGCCGCTTAATTTTCCTATGTCTAGTAAACTCATCTATATGGCTTCGTCGATGGAGCCATGTCGTCTAGACACACCCTGAGAGAGACCATTTCATTTAAAGCTGGACCAAAGGAAAACAGAGGCTAGTGGACCAGTCATGCTGCCTCCTCCAGGATGGCTCTCCAGGAAGGATCATCCCACTGAATCTGTAAATAGACTAAGACAACAACAGCTATATAAAATGTGAACTGTTTGTAATGCTTTCAATAGTATGATATCTTTAAAAGCTTTATTAAGACCAATGTTATTGTTTAACAGAATGATCTGGCTACTCTGGAATTGTTAGGAAGCTCTGTTCAAACATCACTATAGATCTTCCAACTGGCCTATTAATGGCTTGGATACTTAAATGATAGCTCAGTATGGTCATTTGGTTTGGAAAAGTTGACCTGGAGGTGTACAGCATGATTTAGGTGTTTGTTCTAAGCCACTTAATGCCTGATTATAGAAAGACTTTGAGAGGACACCAGAATTTGATTTTGACTTTTTCCCGCCAGTTTTGCTCTGCCTTCATTGTTAGGAGAACCCCGTGGAACTATAAAATTGGTTTTCTAAATAGTTCCATGGTTCCAACTGGTGGTATTTTGTCCTGTTCAGTACTTGTATTGATTTCTTGATCCCAGACTTCACTCTTTCATGGCTGAATTTGAACTAATTATTCTACCAAATCTAATAGTATATTTTATTATTGAGTGTCTTGTGACTTTTTTAAAGGGTAAAGTAGGCTGTGTATTGTACACAAGCATGGTTATCTATATTGGTCTTTTTCTCTCCCTGAATTTTGCGATATATATGTGTTGTGCTGTTCCACCTAGTGGCACCTAGACCATTTACTGAGAGAAGGAGCCTGCTCTACAAGTCTTAGCTGAGAGCCAGCTGCTTGTCACTCAAGCTGTAGAGGCTCACGGTTCCGACTGTGTGTTACATATGTATGTTGCCACTCAACTTCAGGAACAAGGTGCAAGGGAGGTACTTGCCAAATAGTTGACCAAGATGATTTCTGTTTGGGCAGTTGTCAAGATTTTAAACGAAATTGATATCCTCCTTCTACGACCACATAATATTTGAGAGACTGCTATTTTGCCTATTTATCTGGAGGGGTTCAGAATGATAAATTGGTAGTTTTGACTAAGAGGTGTGATGGATCGAGCATGCGACTGGGAGTCTGGATATCTGACACTGTCATGTTCTGACATTGAAATGGAAGCTCTCAGGATCTGGTGCCAGTATAAGATACTGCTAAAAGGTGTATGGAACATTCTGTGGACTGCTGGATTGTCTCTAGTCTGGGTAAGCTTCCCAGTGCATTGTGTATGGTGGGGATTGAGGAGTAGGGCCTTACATCCATTCTGTACAAATTAGCATTGTCCAGTACTCCAGTGCAATATTCCAGGTCAGATTCTACATTCCTTTGACTTATGCTGACTTACTAGCTATGGTCACTGTTTCCAACACACCATACTTTCTTTCTGTTGAAAGGCATGTTGCAGTGCACAATGGTCGGTCCTTTTAAAAAATCATTGTCTATATTTGTCCTCTCCTGGACATTTAACCACAGATGGGTATGTTCTACCCACATATGTTTCCTCTATATGACATTAGAAAAGAGCAGGGAAGAATTGTGGCTTAACAAGTAAATGCTCACTAATACTGCAACCTACAAAGGGTTATTTCATATCTTGGCTCATTTTCTTTGTGCTCCAAAATGCTAAACATCACTTTTCAATCCTTAATTATTTGTGTCCATTATGTTTACCGTATATACTCGAGTATAAGCCGAGTTTTTCAGCACAGTTTTTGTGCTGAAAAATGCCCCCCTCGGCTTATACTCGAGTCAGCATCTCGAGAACTGAGGCGGGCGGGCTCAGCGCATCTCTGCCGCCGGCCGGGTCTAGCCACGTGAGCCCGGAGCTCCGGCCCCGGTAACCGAGGCACTCGGGGCGGGGGGGCGCTGCCGGGAGCGGGCTGGGCTCCATGTGTCGGGGGGCCATCGCTGCGCGGGGCGCTCGGAGCCTCTGACGGCCGCTTGGGTTGCGGGTGCGCCCGCACGTGCTGCTTGGAGCCAGCGGCCTCGCCCCGGGTCTAGCCGCGTGAGCTGGTGCTGGGCGCTTTCTTGCAGGCGGCCCTTCAGGGGCTCATTGGATTGGCGGGAGGACTTTGAGGACTGTGTTGTGATCTTCTAATATTTAACATTACTGGTATTTATTTATTTATTTCTCCTACCAAGAATTCTTAAGCACTTGCACTGAATTTGTCCTAAAAGGTAAAACCCTGCATGTAAAGTTTATTGTCCAGTGAGATCTATTAGATGATCATTAATTAATATGCAATCTCTCTCAACTTATGACGCTGAGCTGTATACTCCTTACACAATATGTGGAATACAGGGGATGGAGTGGGTGGATTCTATAAGGAGTGGGGCTTATGAGAAGTAAGAGGGGTCAAAAAGGAGGGACGGGGCCTGGCGCCCCCCCATCCTAAAAATTCTTTTTTTTATCCTGTTAGAAATGGATCCCAATATTGGTACTTCTAATCCTGGACCAAAACAAAAACGCAGGTCATACGAAGCTGGTTTAAAACTTAAGGTTGTGTCAAGAGCAGAAGAAAGCAATAACAGTATTGCAAGTAGGGAATTTAGTGTTGACGAAAAACAAGTAAGGGAGTGGCGGAAAATGAAAGCTGACTTGGAAAAGATTCCAAAGGCAAAAAAAGCTCGACGTGGTTTAACGACTTCATATGGGGCTCTAGAGACTGAATTGCATAAATGGGTTATGGAGTGTCGTCAAAATGGTTACTGTGTAACACGCATGGGAATTCGCTTACGTGCCCTTCAAATGGCTAAAGATGACAAATTTAAAGCACCAGGCATTGAAAATTTTGTTGCATCAGCAGGATGGTGTACCCGCTTCATGAAGAGGTTTGCCCTATGTTTGCGGCAAAGAACGAAGATTTCACAGAAGCTGCCAAAAGACCTTGATGAAAAAGTGGTGTCATTCCATTCATTCATCATAAAACAAAGAAGGATCCATAACTATGACCTGGGAGATATTGGGAATATGGATGAAACGCCTATGACCTTTGATCTTCCAAGCAACAGAACTGTGGCAAGTTTGGGAGACAAAACTATTTTACTAAGAACCACAGGAAATTAAAAAAACCATTTCACAGTCGTTCTGTCATGTTTGGCTAATGGAACTAAGCTGCGGCCTGTCATTATTTTTAAAAGAAAGACCTTGCCTAAAAAGGTCAAATTCCCACCACGAATTATAGTGCGTGCACATATTAAAGGCTGGATGGATGAAGACAGAACAAAAAAATGGCTGGAAGAAATTTGGAACGGACGACCAGGAGCAACCTTAAAGAAAAAACCATCATTGCTAGTTTGGGATATGTTCAGAGCCCACACATCTGATGACATAAAAAAATTGGCAAAGTCTTCTCAAGTTACTTTGGCAGTTATTCCAGGTGGGCTTACATCTGTATTGCAGCCCCTAGATGTGTGTTTAAATAAACCTTTCAAAGACCGTGTGCGAAAGATGTGGCATGAATGGATGTCATCTGGTCAAGCTCGACTGACAAAAGTTGGAAATCTGAGGAAGCCAGACATAGAATTGATAGCACAGTGGGTTCGTGATGCATGGGAAGAGATTCCAGAGGACCTGGTGCAACGCGCCTTCAAGAAATGTGGCATTAGTAATGCTATGGATGGCAGTGAAGACAGCGCTTTGTATGAGAACGACAGCAGTGATGGTGATGACTGTGAACTCAGTGATGATGACAATGTCTATGCTGATAACCTCACACCAGCTGAAGCTCTGTTTGGACATACAGATGATGAGGAGGAGAACTCCAGTTTTGAAGGATTTTAGCTCTTGTGTGTTAGCTTGGTTGCTGATTGAGCTAAGGCTGTTGTACTTTTAAAGTTATGGTATTTTTGATACCATATTGTTTTTGTTGACCCCCTTTTGCACTTACAGAGCTAGGTTATTGTTTTTCTTTGAAATAAATATTCATGTAATTTTATTGGTATCTATCTTCATTTTTTACATTTACCAGTAGCTGCCTCATTTCCTACCCTAGGCTTATACTCGAGTCAATAGTTTTTCCCAGTTCTTTGTGGTAAAATTAGGTGCCTCGGCTTATATTCGGGTCGACTTATACTCGAGTATATGCGGTAATTGGTTTAGTTTTAGGTCAACATGTGGCTGATAAAGGTGAAGACCTATCTTCTTAAAAAGTAGACTATCCAGAGAAGAGAAATTCCCTCTCAGGAGAATCTTCTGAAAGAGGGTACAGTTACCCTAAAAAAGTCAAAGAAAAGTTTCTTAGTTCCTACCATATGTACTTGTTTCATTTTGTCTGTTTTTTCATAGCTAGCAAGAAGCTATTCATCATAGACAAAGAATGACATTTTGTCCAAATTTCTATTGCTTTATTGGGTACATCATGGAGGATTTCTCCTTTGTTGTAAAGAGGGTTTTATTTTTTTCCCCCAGAGTGCTATTCCATGGTTCACTGATGCTGGCAATATACTATGTGCCTACCTTTAGTTTTCTTTAAGTGTTGTAAACTGAATATGTTTTCAAAAAGTCTTTTTTGCTTTCATTTTGAGCACCTACTCAGTCACTAATGTATCTGTTCTGTTTATTCATGTGAAACTTTTTAAAAATGGTTATACATGCCCATTATCCTCAAGCTATATATTTTAATAGGTTTGGTTTGACTAGCATGGATATTTATTGATATTTTTGTTTTGTTACCATGTTGTGTATAATACTGCAGGTTTAAGAAATATTCTTTTAGGTCTGGAGGCTTTTTTACATTGCAAACAATAAATATTAATATGGTTCTTTTCCCATATTAAAAATAGCAAACATTATCTGAATCCATGGATTGTTTCACACTTTATGCTTTAGTAAGCGGTTCAAATTACTTTTGCAAAATCACTTTTAATTTTCCTAGTTTTGATTCAGTCTCCAGGTGCCAACTGCCTGGCATAGTCAGCAACTGAGCTGGTTACATTATTAGTTAGCCTTTTTCTCCTCATTTAGTATTTGGTGCAATCCCATTGTGACTTATGATTGTATTCATTAGTCACATGTAATCATTACCATACAGTTTTGATGAACAATTTTCAGCCAATGGACTATTTAAGCTTCACTTTGAATATTCACTACATGTGATGTCTGGTCTCAACTCATATGGTGGTGTTTCTGTTCCCTGATTGGCTGAAGCTCATCAAGTAGATAATGACTAGTGAATAGCAAATGCTTTTCCTTTTGCATGAATGCATATGTTGTACTAAGAACAGACTTCTTGTCATCATCTGGATGAATAAAAATCCTGTCTGAATAGTTAATAAAAAGGAGGTAAAATATTGCCAAACCAGAGCTATTTACAAAACATTTTTCCAACTGTTTAGAGCTGAGTATGCACAGTGAGTAGAATGGAATGGATATTTAATTACTTTTTCATTGTCTTAAAAATATATTTTTAAGACCCACAGAAGAGGAGTGTTCTTTGATCAGCCAATGTTCCTTTAAATACTTGCATTGCCTATCGCAGTATCCTCATCATTATGGACATTTTGTAATCTGACTACTAATGGAATACAATTTGCAAGCATTTGTAAATCCATAGTGACTAGAAATATTTAAAGTTGATATATCTAAAGTTAATAAATTATATATATTTTATATATTAAAAATACTGGAAAACTTGTCCCAGAAGTCTTCTGTAGCCACAATAACTAGCATCTCCTCATCTGGGACAGTGAGCAGGTAAGACGCTATGAATGGACCTAGGAATTGTGCTGGCCAGTGTGAAAATTGGTTTTGATGTTCCATTGGAGCGGTCAAGTAATTAAATAAAAGCTGAGTGGCACAGCACACAGTAGCAAGGTGCCTCTGGAAGCTGATGTCTGGGACGACTGCCCTGAGTACCTATTTCCTACAACCAACCATGCAAGAAGTACTGAAATAGTTTTAAATCCTTCATATAATGATGCATTAAAATCAATCGATTTGTAAATCTCCTTTTCTTCCCAGATTACTCAGCAGGCACACTCACCTGGGTACCCAGGTGTCTGATGCTGGTCACAGTAAAGAAATTCCTGAGTATTCTGGTGGTGATGTTGGATGGGTGAGAAATATCTTCTGCCCCTGTTCTGTGGGCATTTTACTTATAAAGGAAACTAGAAGATTTACCCAGTGTTGATGGGTCCTTAACTCAAACTTTGTTTTTCTTCATTTAAATCATTCTTCTAATGTGGTGCTGGGGATGAGGGGTTCAGTTTGCAGGCTGTCCTGTGGAGAGAGGCCAACTCCAGTCCTCTCACAGTACCAGCTTGGGGCCAGGTGAGAAGCACTTGTCTATGGCTACTGCTACAGCAAGTGCAGCCAAACAAGGGGACAGACACACAGACAAACTCTCTGAAATATATTAGATAGCTGTCTTTCTCCCCCTGACTCCTGCTGGCCCAGTGGGGTTATAGCTGTCCTGGTCTTCATATCTGGCTCCTTTCTGTTCCCTGTGGTCAGTATAACTGTCCCTCCTATCAGACCGCTCCCTTTCCATTTTTATCAGAAACAATCGAATTCTGGGCACATCCCATTGTCCTGACACAACCAAACTCTTACCTTGCTTAAGTTATGACAAGAGGAAGCTGCATGCCAAATTTGGTAGTCCTAGCTCTTATCATTTAGGAGTTCTTGAACAAATGGGCTCTTGGACAGACATACAGGTACACATTTCTAAAATATATAGTAAGATTAGTCTACATGGTGCCTCCAGCTGATAAGGCCATGTGTGTACACATATTTGAAGACCTTAGGGAGCCTCCAGGAATAAATTTCGGCTAAAGTATTTGAAGTACTTATTATAAATAAACTAACCTCCAATTTAAGCATTAACACACCTTTCCTTAACAATTCAGAAAAAACCTATAACACTGAGATCAATTAAAATGTCACAACCACTTTAAATCAATAGAGGGCTCCAGTAAAGCAATAAATAAGTGCAGTTTACAGTAATAAAATTTAACCAACATTCATTTATAATGGCACTCTTTATCCTGCCCCTGAGCATGTACTCTGAATTTCAAAGTTTAGGGCTGGAAGATCATGAAGCTGGGACAGTACTCAATTGGTCCAGTAAAGTATACTAGCCAATGTAGAGCAATTCTAACATATAGGATTATTCCAAGTTTACACAATCTTAGAAGATTGGAGTTGTTATAACCAGCATTCAGTAACCCTGGGTCCTGGTTAGATAAGACTGCTTCTTCTCTCTGGGAAACCCTGTCATGACTCCTTCCTCCCTCTGGCATGATAAATGCAGAGGTGGGGGCCAGCAACTGTACCCCAAAGTCTTATCTACCAGGCTTTGGTATAAAACTTCCCCCAAAATCTTAAAAACCTAGTGTGACGGGGTGAAGCAACCCTGTCGTCAGCCGTGGACGGAGGGATCGTCCACAGCTGAGGAAGCCATGGGTTCAGCCCCGGCAGCATGGGGGAGCCCGATGCCAGACAGCTCCCTTACGGGGCCGTGGGGAGCAGTGGCCGGCCGGCTGGAGAGCAGGGTAAACGTCGCACGGCGACGCCTGCTGATGGTATCGCCCGACATCACCAGCGCACCAGGGAGGAGAGGGGGCGGGTACCTGGAAGCTGGAGAGGACGGCATGGGGAGGGATAAAGAGGGCCGGGCGAGCGAGGGAACGGGAGAGGATGCGGAAGGAAAGGACGGACAGGTAACGGAGGCCCCGAGGGAGCTGGGGTGCAGAGAACCCCGGGCCGGCCACACCAGGGTAGAGAGAGGATTGGGCCCACTGCTGGCAGGGTTGTAAGGCCCAGGAAGGGTCGCGGAGCCCATGAGTAGGCGAGTTTTGGGGCAACCCCCCACCTGCTTCCATCGGGAGCTGAGCTCCTGGTGTTAGGGCCCTGGGCCGGGGTCCGGGAGTGAGGGAGGGCCCAGACCCCACCCTGCCAGTGGGGGTTACAGCCGCGCCTTGAACGGCTTCAGAGCAGTGTTGACGAGGCCCACGCGGGCTATGCGTGACACCTATATTTTGGGAATAAAACTTCCGCTGCCACCACCCAAATATTAATAACGAGATTAGGAGAAAGATCATTTGGAAAATCTCACTCCTATTATAAAGATCAGGAGACACAGTAACCAATGCCAGGTTAATAAAAAGAAAGGAGAAAACTTTTATTATTACAACAATATTCCTGTTGCAAGCATAAGGATCAGATGGAAAGGTAACAAAATATGCTCATGGAGGAATTACACCATCGGCTAGAACTTAGTTAAAAAGAAAAGCCAAGCATCTCTTAAGCAGTGCCAGATATCAGATCCCATACCCAACCCTTAAAACAATAAAGCCTAACGAAACTACCTAAACTTTACCCTACTTACAGAAAGTCAAGAATTGTTTCTTGGAGAGAGAGAGAGACATGTTTGTCCCTCCCTGTAGCTGCAGAGGACTCACCCAGAGAGACCAAAAAAAGGGCAAAAAACCCAAATTCCTTTGTCCCAGTTTGAAAGTCCTACCTACATTCCTATTGGCCACTCCACCTGGCTAGGTGTAGTTAACCCCTTACTCCTCAGGCTGCTGGCTAACCCTCATAATCATGACAAACCCCTTTAAACAGCAGTTCCGAAATTGTGAATTGCTCCATTATAAAATGGGCTTACAGCACTCCTGAATGTGTGGAGGAGCCTTTTGTTGCATGAAGGCTGCCATCTTGCTTTATACATGACCTTGCACATAAGGTGCATGTGAGGTCATGATGCATGGAGAAAGGCATCCTCTACATTATTTGGGGTTGCAGAAAACAATCCATGTTAAAATGGGGTCATGCAGGAAGAATATTTGCGATCTCTTTGTGATGTCTTTTTCCTAAAACATGGTGGTGGTTACCCTGCCAGTAACACAAGCCAGCTTCAGTGAGCAATGGGCATAGCAAGTCTCTGCTCTGGGTCAGTAGCCTTTCCAGCTCTCTGTTTGGCCAAATCCCAAGCAGTTTCTCAGCAGCAGCTTCTGGCTTGGACAGCTCTCCACACAGCTATCTTCCAATTCCTGACCAGAATTTCAGCTCCACCTCTGTATCTACAGCCGAAAAATGAGGCTGCCTGCACCCTGCAATTCAAATCTTTTCTCCAAAGCATCCTCGGAGTTGTCCACAAGGCTAGATTATAGCACTCAAGATCTTCCTGATCAGAAACTGAATTAGGTCTAATAGAGAGTGCCTGTCGGTTTTAAAGTTAATGCAAAGATCTTCAAATTTCATTACAGGCAAAATTCCATAAACCATACTGGTGACTTTGGTGGTGGTGGTTACCATATTTCATATGTCCAGGATATAGAGCACACTGCGTTTGGCCTCCTTCAGTCCCTCTTGGGGTGCACCTTTGGGAAGCAGGTCTGGCTTCAAATACCTTTCTCTGGATGGATGGTCCAATTGCTCTGCGACTGGAGCTGTAGTCTGCAGTTTCCTCTTCACCATGTTAATTCAACAAGACTGTCTGTGTTGTAAGCCTTCTTTCCTTGGGTACCTGTCACCAGCAAGTTGAAGATGCTGGTTTTGAATCTCTTAAATCAAAGCAAGCACTATGTATCTATTTTCCAAAAAGGTACAAAGCATGTAGAGTGCAGGTAAAAACAATTTTAAAAACCCCATGTGTGGGTATTATTTAATTTTTTCCTGACAGTTTTTGTAAGTTTCCAACAGCTCAGCTATCTCTGGCTGGGAGAAGCAGTCTGTCAAGCTTGCATCATCCTCTGTCTTTTCTCTTGCCACTCTAGCTTTCGCTGCTGCTCCCAGGGCAGCCTCTCTTAGTTCACCCAAATAGCTCCATAGGTGTATGCAGCACATTTCATTAAGGTGTGCACCCAAAGAATTATTTTTAAAATGTACTCTTTCACCCCCGTTAGCCACACCTTGACCCCTGTTAACCAAGCCCCTGTTAGCTGGTGGCTGGTGCAGTGAGTGGTCTGTGAGCCCTATCACACACCCGAGTCTTCAACTGCTAGGACAGAGTCCCTTTGCAGTGGGCAGCTGGGGAGGCTGACGGGCACCCCAGGAGTTTGCCCCGTGGAGGCGTCATGACTCAATGCTCAGTTCTTACTACGTTTACCCCTGACTGGCTGTGATTCTTTTAATTGTGTCTGGTTCTGTTACAGCAACAGGAGGAGTCAGGTTGAAAGTTAAACAGTTATTTTTTACTGTTACAAGGCAAGCTTAGCTGTCAAATGTTACTGCTATGTTACAGATGACACAGCCACTACAAAAGGGCAAGACAGAAATTACAATAAAAAGTCACTTACAGGTACCATGAAACCCTTTTGGTTCTCTGAGCTCTTATTAAATGCGCACAAACAGACACCTAGCAGGTATATTCTCACCCTTGCTATCTTTACTCCGGCAAAGCCAGTATTTCTCTCAATCCCAATGGGAAACAGTCAGTACGAGACCAAGGCGTTCCTAAAGTCTCGGGGGTCCAAGACCGCCTGACCAGCAGGCATATGGGTGGATCTCCAATTAGAGTGGGGCACAGGACCCTATTTTATACCCCTGTGGTCACGTAGACACTTCTCTTGTCATTGAAATGCCAGTTAAGTTGGAATGTCTTTGTGATGCCCATTCCCACAGTGGGTCCAAAGCTTAATTTGCACCTGTGAGGTAGAGGTAACTAAATCATTAGGGCCAGACATCCTTTTTCTGATGGGGCAGCAGATTCCTCTTCTGGGACGGTGTGTAGGCGTATCAATTATTAGTACCAGCCAAAGGTAGCCCAAAGCCCCGATCACCTGCTGGCCCAATTGCCGTTATCTTGTTCCTGGGGCCATTGTTATTCCAGCACCTCTGAAGGCCTTGGAGCCTTTGAAGACAGAGTTTCACTCTCAAGGATTTCTTTTCTTGAGAAAGAGGGGGGTGGCTTTCTGTCTGGCTACATTCCCTGGCCCCCATTGGCCACACCTCTGGAGGTAACACTCTCTGGGCATGATGGACACATGACCAGAAGTAAAAGGTGTCATGTGACCCCTCTCTAAGGACTTTTCCCCACCATCCTCCTACCAATAGGGATTAGTTTGGCCCCCACCAAACCGTCCTTATGCAACTCTCCTGCAATTGCATTAACCCAATGTGTGTGACATTAACTCGGGGGCGGAGAGGCTGGGGAAAGTGTTCCTTCTAAGAGATTCCTCCCATGAGCAGAATAATTTTGTGTTGTGCACCAGTACTGAGTTTATGTGGCTTGTTTGGATGTGCCACTGTGGCACCCGAGTTATTTATAAATATCTTATAAACCTCTATCTTTTCCCTCTGCTGCCATGTCTCCCCTTGCTTCATCAACTACCCTGGTGCCTGCTGCCCCCCAAACCCTTACCCTCCTCTGCTGTCCTGATCCCTGCCCTTCTCACTGCCTTCAGCCTTCCTGAGACCTGCCCCCATCCACCAGCCCTTCTCTCCCCTCTGTGCCCACTCCTCCAGTAGCCCCACTCTGATCATGTGAGCTACCCCGCCCCATCACCTCTCCTAACACCTCCCTCTACAAACCTACCGTGACTCTCTCTTCTGGTGCTCCCCCTCCCTCCTCTAATCCCCAATGCCTTTACCCTCTCCTCTCCCAGCATCACCCTGTCCCCCCCTCCCACTGACACTGCCCCTCCTGCCCTTTTCCTCATTGGCTCCACTTGGCCCCCTGGCATTTGTCTCTTCTCTACCCTACCCCTTGGTGCCTCCCCCTCTCTTCTCCTGACCTGCCCTCCTCCCCTCAGCACAAGCCTCTTCCTGTCCCACCCGAGTCCCCTATTTTTCCCCCTTCCCTTCTCTTTCCTTCAGCTAAACCGGCTTCTGCCTCCCACTTTGCGGGCCTGGAGTCAGTGCGGGCCGGGCTGGGCGGGACTGGTGCTGGGGCTGAGGATGAGGATGGGGTCCCCGGTGCAGAAAGGGCGCCACACATAGTGGCCGGGCGGGATCCGGGGTGCAAAAATGGCTCAGGCTGGCATCTGTGGTCGGGCCCCAGCTGCTTCCACCACACATGCACTCTCCCTGCCCCAAAATGCCTCGTAGATGGCCGTGGGGAAAGTGAGGGGCTGCGGCTCCCCGTCTCAAATCCCTCTCCTCCTCCAGCAGCCGCTAGCCAGCCCGAGATAAGAGGGTGTGCCTGGGCACACCCAGCACGCCCCATGCGCACGTCTATGAATAGCTCCCTGTATAAATGTCAGATTGTGTAATGGTTTATTGCGCTCTTTGATAGTTCTATATACAATTAATAAATTGTAATATATAATAATCCAAAGGAGCACTAAACTCTCTTCTCCCCTCCCTCCATAATATCACCAAAGTTGGGAGCTAGGAGTTGCCTCTTTAGAGTTTCAAACCTAGCTTGTGTGTATGTATGGTGGGAAAGGATGCTTGTTACCTCTAAGCCATTGTTTTACCTTTCCTGCCTGTATGTAACTCCATACCAAGTAGCCTATCATAAACACACAGGCATGCGTTCTATTTATAGAAAATACAAATATTTCCCAGTCCATTGCTTCATGCTTCAATAGGTTGTCCATTTAATTTCTTTTCTAAAAGTGTTAATTCATTCAGTACAACTTCCATTAGTCTTTACTAAAAAGACTTGTCTTTACGATTTACCTTTACCGCTAGCTGTTGTGCAGCAGCACATTCTTGTGCAGCCCCAGCGAAAGTTCCAGTTCTGCAAAGCTGTTTGCTTGGATAGACCTTCACACCAGCACAGAGTCTAATTGAAGTCAGTATGACACTGTGGGAGTAAAGGTCCATCTGTGTGGATTGCTTCTCAATACCAGAGCTTAAAATACTTTACGTACTTCATATACCTCAAGGCTGTAGTTGAAGTCAAACAAAATCTGTAGATTTTTCCTGTTGTGGGAACAAAAGGAATCCAATTAACTTTTTATGAGCACTGCAGCAGAACTCAATACTATTAAACAGACATTTAGACCAAACACGCACAAGAAGAAAAAAAATACTTTCCTTGACTAGTCTTTTAAAAGTGATGGGGAGCAATGGACATATGCCTTCAGGGAAGTCTTCAATACACTACTACTACATTGCCAGTGAATTTAATAAGATGGAGCAAAAACCTTTTGAGTTATACTAGCCTCTATTTTGTTAGTAACTCCTGTATGAAATAACTTTGAATATTGTCATGCTCACTTCATCTTTTTTTTTTAAGTGTGATTGAAAAATGACTAGGATTTACAGAGCACATAAAGTTTGCAGTTTGATTACAAATCTTCTCAGGAAAGAGTTCACACATCGCAGAAACACAACTGGCTCTGAGGTGTAAGGCGGTAGCCTTCAAGCAGCACAAACATCTCTTCCTAACTGTTCAGTTTAAAAATCAAGAAAAATCTTCACTGGTTCAAACAGCTGGTGAATTTCAAATAGGCAGAATAAAATTACCTATGTTACCATCTTGTTATCATCACTACCTTTGGAGGGAAAAAATGCCACTGGATTTTTCAATAAGCACAACTGGCCTGCATCTCAATTTCATATCTAATATGAAAAATAATACCTCCAGTAGCATAATGACCCCAGTTCTGTGATGGGTCATTGTTTTGTAACTGTCACGGAGCAAGGAGTGCTGCCACCAGTTTAAATCACTAACGGCACTTCATGCAGCAAGTTCTGAGTGGGGTTTAATGTTGTGTACACTGGGAACTCCGAGGGGCTATGGCTGCGGGAAATCTCTCCTCTAGGGAAAAGAATGGAAAAGAGATTCCATAGAAAACAGCAAAGGCAAAGTTAAGAGCAGAAAACTGCCTACACAAAACTGCTGGGGGCAGAGGAGGGAAAGATCCAAGCCCAAACTATACCAAGTTATAACAGGGATGGGCAATTTTTAATGCGGGGGGCCCACTCCAAGATTTTGGTAAGTGGTGAAGGGCCACACTTCCATTGATGGGGTGGGGGGTCTGGGACGGTGGGTGTGTTGTAGAATGGAACTTGGGATAGAGGACTGGGATATAGGAGGGAGTGTGGGGTCTGAGGGAGTTTGGGTGAAGGAGGGATTATAATCTGGGATAGAGGTTTGGGGTCCAGGGTCCAGGAAAGGATTCTGGCCTGCGGGAGGGGTGTAGGAAGGAGTGCAGGGTCTGGGAGCGTGTTGTGACCTGGAGGAGGTAGGGAGAGGGGATACAGAGGGCTTGGGTTGTGGCCTGGGGCAGGTAGCTGTGGGGTGCCAGAGGCATGCTCTGGCTGGGAAATACTTACCTAGGTGACTCCCAGACAGCAGCTCTGCAGACTCCCTACCTGTGGGCTGCTCCAAGTGGCTCTGTTCCAGTTCAGGCAGGGGGGGAGAGGGAGGAGGCTTCATTCACTGCCCTTGCCTTCAGCAAAATTTCTCAGTGCCTATTGGCTGGAAACTGGCCAATGGAAGTCTTGGGATTTTGCTATAAGGCGGGGACAGCACACAAAACTTACTCCTCTCTTCCCAGCTTGCAGAGCAATTAGCAGCCTCCTGTTTAAAGGGGCTGCAGCTCCTCTAGGATAAGGATGGTAGCGAGGCAGCCACAGTCTGGATCTGGCAGCTTAGGGGCTAGATCTGGCCCACTAGTTGCCTCTTGCCCACCTCTGCTTTATAACGATTGAGATTAGATGGACTCTCTGCTAATTTAACCACAGAATGGACACATTATTGTAAGTTTTTTACATTCTGTCCCTATACAAAAGAAAAGGTAGTTCGACCACTCCAGTAGTCTGTAGTTCAACTGGAGTATGTCTTTTTACAAATACTACTTAACATTAGATTGTAAAAACCTCCAATTATTCTCTTCACTGGTACCCAATTATCATGAGAATTGAGCCTATATGCTTTGAGCTATTCAGTATCCCAACAAGTTTATTTTGAACCCTTAGGGTATGTCTAGACTGCATCCCTCTGTTGGCAGAGGGATGCAGATTAGGCAGGTCGACATTGCAAATGAGGCATGGATTTAAATATTCCGCACCTAATTTGCATAAAATGGCCACTGCATTTTGCTGACTCAGCACATTGTCAGCAAAAAGTGGCAGTCTAGAGGGGGATCTGTCAAGAACGAAAGACTTTTTCGACAGATCCCTTATGGAGGCATAAGGAGGCATAAGGGATCCGTCGAAAAAGGTTTTCTTTCTCGACAGATCCCCTCTAGACTGCCACTTTTTGCTGACAAAGTCCTGAGTCAGCAAAACACGGTGGCCATTTTTATGCAAATTAGGCACAGGATATTTAAATCCCTGCCTCGTTTTCAATGTTGACCTGCCTAATCTGCATACCTCTGCTAACAGAGGGATGCAGTCTGCACATACCTCTAGTGACTACCTCTGTTCTAACTGTCTCATAGGCAGCTTATTTGAAACACTGATTTCCTCCAGAATGTACTGCAGTCTTGTGAATGTATAGGCCCTTCTCAGTGACTCAGTATAACCACTCATTTTTTTAAAACTATGAAAATTGCTTCCAAGCACTTTTCCCACAAAAATCCCAATGATGGCTCTGAAAGAGGTGAATATTCTTTCAAAGCCTATATTTTACCCTTTTGCCTATAACACTAGGTGCAGCAAAGTCTAATTTCATAGAAGTAAAAAACCTTTAACTATTGTCTGAGGTTCCCTGAATCTGCCTGGTTCAGTCTCCTCTTTATGACAAGGACTATAATTGCACCAGCCCCTGTTCTTCATTCAACTTTTACATGGGCACAATCCCACTAACTCTACTGAGAGTAGAAGCTGTGAGAAAACTGAGTATTTTATTGCCTTGTCCCATCAGATTCCACATGAAAGGATCAGAGAAATAAATTTCATCTCTAGTTTTACCAACAAATCATTCCTCAAGCTTTTGGTTGTCAGAGTATGGAGGTATGAAACCTCTTGTGCTCATGGATACAAGGGGGTGAAGGAAAAGGGTTCCAGACCTGTGGATACAGGAACTTTCTGTGTGGAGACAGCTGCTCCACCTGGTCTTACTGTCTGGCAGTATGTCTCTTTCAGGAGCTGTGTTGCTTTCACTGAGTACCTCCCAGTGTCACTCCATAGCCATGGAAGAGAAACACCCACAAGAGTTAATACTGCACTAAGCCTGTGGCAGAGGTTCTTCTGCATCTTGTTTTTGAGAGGGTGGGGAAGTATCTGCGGACCACTTCCTATAATCCTTACTCAAAGAATGGTCAAATGCCCATATTTTCATAAACGATTATTGTTTTTATCCTTCAACTTGGACTTTAGAATCAAGCTTTAGACTTTCCTTTTTGACTACTTTTATTGGATAGCTTTTCATTTCAAAAGAAGGTCAATACTTTCCAAGCCATTTTCCCTCACCCACCAATTAGTAACATGGATTTCACCTTCTTCCTTAACATCCTTCTTTTACAGTAAAATTGTCATTTGCTATTATCTATCAGTGCATGACAGTTTCTCAAAGAGCATCCCTCCTTCCATACTATGCCCAGTCCTTCAATTAAATCTCTATCAAAGGTAACAGCCTATTTTCCAACTCCATCACAGATTATATGCTGCAATGCACATTATTCATAAAAAGGAGAGAAGAAAGAAATGATTTGACTTTCCCCAGCACTAACAAACTACATATTATCTGTGCATATAGAGCTAGTGCATTCCAGCTGTCTAATATTTTCTGCTTCCAGCATTCCATTAAAAAAAGGTTCACAAGAAAAGAGTGATTCTACGAACTGTTCAGATATTTTACCTTCAAAATATACTGAGGCAAAAGGTCATTTAAGTCTTTTGAATACATCTCATAAAAAGTTCCTAGGTTTCTTGGATTAGGATGACACTTATTCAACATTAAATCTTTCTAGACCTTCTCCTCTCTGAACTGCTAACTGTGTGACTGTGTTTAAAACTCTTTAACACACTCCAAGGTGCACTTGGCTATATTTATTAAAAAGCTAAAAAGTTCTCCTAATTGTGAATCATTTTCGAGCATTACTTGTAGTTCTGTAGAAAAGTCTACTTGGAACAAAGATGATAACATAAAAGATAAATAGGACTATGGCTGTTTTAAAGGCACATATTCTTAGCAACCAGAAGCCTCATGTGACATTACTATTTGGGAACACCAAAGATCTTGCCAAAGTCCTTGAGCAAAGAAAAGGAAGTAAAAAATAGAGATTACCCTTTTTTAAAAAAAAAGCTAAAGCGCAATATTTTCATGTAAAAGGCTTGAGGCATCTCCTTTATCATAAAGGAGTAGCAAAAACCCATTTTCTTCCCCTTTGCTATATAGGTTACCATTGATAATTAGTCATTGTTACATTTTTACCTAGCATAATAGAGATTTTAATTGGTTTTTCGCTTCCATTAAGAAACATTTTAATTGCTAATGAGTGGGAGTAGTCTATGTTATTTGTAACTTGTAATTCAACTATTAATGCTAATAGCAATACCTTTTTTCACATTTCTCTGTTTGAAGCCACTTAGGCAGCCAAGGGTCAGTCTCCCCTCCCATTTAATCTCCTAAAATAGCTGAAGTTCAGGTTGCATTATCATCTGACAACAGGGGTCAGACTCTGCCAGATCAAAGTCAGTTAACAATCATCTCTTCCAACTCTTGTAGTTTAAAAGAAAAGTGTTCTGAGACCTCAATTCTGCAATTGGGTGGGCTCAGATTGGGGTCCATATGAAAATCTGTACAGGGTTGTTTTACTGAATTTTCAGACAGAGACAGAAATAACCTAGGGAGAGTCCCCCACCCCCCAATTAATTTCAGGACTATATTATTTCTGAAGTCGAATGCTGATGATTTAAATGGTTACTTTATGAACTACTTAATGGTGAACTCTTTGTCAGGAACATTCAGCCACTCTGGGGGTTGTAGGTTGAACTCCTGAATTGGGATCCAGGGGCTTCTGCTTCCTTCTCTGCCCAGAAACTGAGGTAATCTTATTGCTCAAAATATTTACAATGCCCAATATTTCAAATTCTAATATTACTTTATGTGAGAGATGCCCACTAGACTAGGTTGTGAAGTCTATTAAAAGGAATTTAGATATGCCTGTACTTTATAGGGTGATGCTAGCCTAACATTTAACTTCAAATCTTCTGTTTCCCTAGAAAAATGCCATGTTTGTATGCTGCAACTTTATTGACAAGGTCAGAAAACTGGTGTTTACAAAACACATACAATAACTTAGTTTGGCTAAAGACAACATACAAGAAGTTCAGCTACAAAGGAAACAAAGAAACAGCATGCAATTTGCTTTTTATTTGCTATTTTAGAATTAGCTTTTCCAAATAAAAAAGCACATTTAATATAATGTAGGAGTGGGGGTGGGGGAATACTTTTAATAAACTAGGACTAGCAATATAAGGAAGTGGGTGTGAGAATAGGAGCAGCCTGATATTATCAATGAGAGAGAGAATGAATATAAGGATAAACAAGTAGAATATTCACAAGAAGGAAATAGCTAGGTCCCTGATGTTCTGTTGGATTGCTGCATTATAGAAACCCTCTCTTAATTTTTATAAAGTGGCAAATTTCATTCAGGGAGATAGTCAGATCACCTTCAGGAAACCGAGTAAATAGAAACTTAGGAAGAAAGTCCAAACATAATTGCATCACTCACTGTTATGGCTTAGTTTTCTTAATTTCTTTAACTGAATCTATGGTGAAACTAGATATATTAAATGCATGGTCCTCCTCTCAACAAAGTTAATTTGTAACATGTCATTGATTTAAACAGTGAGAAAGATTGGGTCTATTGTTGATAAACTAAATGGTTACAAACTCATCCTTAGCCTGCCTTCATCTCACCTTTCATTGGCAAATCACTTGTCTCTGCCTAGTACTCTGGAGGAAAAACAGGCTCAGCAAACTGCCTTGGTAATATAAGATGTGACCCTGTCTAGTGGAGAAGAAAGTGTTACTATGTGCTTTCATCCATGGGTTGGAGTAATAAAAGGCTGTCAATAAATTCTTCTTCCTGAATGCTTGGAACAGCACCCCAAATAGAGTTAGTTAATTATTCTCTCACCTCATGTTTAACATGAGAAGTGTCCTGTGTTCTATACAGCTTGCTTGCTATAAATCTCCAGTCTGTAGGGTTTTTTCTGGATAGTTTTGTATTTATCCCTGACTGTGGTGTGAGAATGCAAGCTCCTTGTGGGAAAGACTCTTTATTTCTCCCATGTACACTTATCCCTCCAGCCTTCTGCAATCCATGAAGTCAATGTTAGGAGAGTGGGGAGGTGTAACCCTCTCCACGGTGCTCCCCAAACTGTGAGGTGCTGTCACCCTCTTGCATCAAGAAGAGAGAGGTTTGCTGGGGTGACTGTCTCAGCTCCTTGCCCTCCTCGTCTGTTCATCTCACCTGCAAACTCCATGAGAATCTCTCCATCTTAACTTTGCCTTGCAGGTAACCATTAGTGAACCCCATGTTCCAAGCTTATGCAGATACATGTCTCTTCACAGTGTCTAGTGTCCCTCATGGGGCGCTTATTGAAACTGTGGTTGCTTCCTCCAAAGAGCTTAAATGTGAGCCTGTTAGAATAAGTTTTTATTAAGAAAAAAATAGTTTTTTGACTAAGCAAAGGTAACAGAAACAGAAAACAATTGCAAGCAAAACAAAAAAACCACCACATTTTCTTAAGTGCATCTAACTTAATTCTAGCAGGCCTAAAGCAGGCTTATGTCATGTTACCAATATCTCTGGGCAAAACAATCCAACATTCATAGAATAGTCTCCCCTTTGTCTCCAAAGTCATGTATATTAAATAGTTCTCATCTCTTATTTGAAAAGTAAACCCGTAACAAAGTTATTTTTCCCTGTTGCCCGTCCTATGGGGTATAGGTCCAAATTTCCTATTAATCTTCTGATCAGTTTGCTGTTTGATTGGCTTAATTACTTTTGTTTACCTTAGATGCAAATGTATTTTCATTGTCAGATAGATATAGATGAGAGAGATCTAGCCTCTGGACAGATTACTTTTTAACTTTACACCTGTTTTGATTACCTTATCAGTGACTGTTGAGTTAGATTAGGATTTCTCTAAATTAATATGGCTGTGCTTGTGAAAGGTATTTGAGATTAGTTTCCTATTCTGCATTGCTACAAATTCATTACAGTGGGACTTTCTTGTTTTGTTTACTTTAAATTCAAACAACTGGACCTAGTTCTCTTAGATTCATTTTCCTCAGCTCCCTTGGGGAGCTCCCCAAGGTCATATAGTTAGACTGAACTGATTGTGCTGAAATGGAAAATTCTGCCTGCACTAGCTTACACTTATTCCTAAAACATGCTGTGTGGAAACATGCCTACTTATACATCAAGAATCTGATACAGTGCATCTTACTGATACTGGGGCTCTGAAATAGTCAAAATGCAAATCTAGTCAGATAGTTCTAATTAAAAACTCTATTTCACCGATAATGAGTTTCATCTCACTACTTTTTTTTTTTATAAAGACCTGAACATAAAATATTTCCTTAATGGGTTTGCTTTTTATTTTAACCTTCAGATTTTTTTTTCACTGCTTATCTTAGGTGTTAACTTTTGAAGTTATCACTTAAATAAATGCATGAAGATTTCCTTAGAGGTTTTGTTCTGTTTAAATAAATTGAATAAGATTGATTTAGGATTCGTATTATAATCTGTTAAATTTATCCAGGCTGTTGGGGGATATAATGTTATAGGGATTTATTATGAATTACAAAGAAGGGGGAAATGACAACTGCTCAGCAGGTTGCTTTGACAACAATTCATCATTTAGGTAACATACGTAACACAATCACTTTAAAACAAAAATCTAGATCATGTTTAATTAAGCTATTACTTAACATTCAATTGATGATACACTGTGGAACTTAAGTTAAAATAATCAAAGAACCTTTAAAAGCGTCCTTTCTTATTCGGATCCCTTTTTACTCTTTAAATTCTCACTGAATAACTACAAAATAAGCCTTGAATGCTCAGCTATGTTTCTAAGATCTTGCATAGAACATTATATTGTAGACCTATGTTTTTTGGGGGTATTTCTAAGTTTTAGAGTTCACCATTGCTTCATTTTTTCCTAATGCACATATAGATTTGTGCATCTTTAAGTTAGTGTAACTGCTGTGTGTGGTGGAATAGGAGTTCAGTTTAAAGAAGCACTTCTGATTTCCATGAGTGTCGGCAGTCTTCTCTGACTCAGGGTATGTCTACACTTGCACCCTAGTTCGAACTAGGGATGGAAATGTAGGCATCCAAAATATTTAAAACCCTGCTTCATTGACTATCCCGCTCTTCATTAGCATGATCTCACCGGCGCGTTACTCTGATCAACAGCTGTTTCAAAAGTGAAAGTGTGCACCGGGACATGTTATTTCGAACCAAACCCCTTGGTTCGAACTGATGTTACTCTTCCATTTTTTGAGGAGTAATGTCAGTTCGAACCAAGGGGTTTGGTTCGAACTAACGCGTCCCGGTGCACACTTTCACTTTCGAAACAGCAGTTGATCGGCATAACATGCCGGCTAGATCATGCTAATGAAGAGCAGGATATTTAAATCCCCGCTTCATTGTCTATTTTGAATGCCTGCATTTGCATTCCTAGTTTGAACTAGGGTGCAAGTGTAGACGTACCATCAGAACATTTTAAAAAAGCTGCCCTTCATATTAAACATTAGCTAGTAATGTTAAACATTTTTAAAATCATCAAGTCCAGATAACTTGCATCCAAGAGTTCTAAAAGATGTGGCTGAAGAAGTCTCTGGACCACTAATATTGCTTTTTCAATAAGTATTGATCACTTGTGAAGTTTGAGAGAATTGGAAGAAATTTAATATTTTAAAAGGGTAAATGGAGCAATCTGGGCAGTTTATAGGCTCGTCAATTGAACTTGAAGTCCAGGCATAATAATGAAATTACTGATTTAGGACTTGTTCCTTTAAAGAATTGAGAGGTCAATATAACTGATGCCAATCAACATGTTTATCTTGAAAATAGATCTTATCAAACTAATTTATATATATATTTATTGAGGTTACAGATTTGGTTGATACTGGAAATAGTGTTGATATAATAAACTTAGACTGTTGTAAAGTATTTTACTTGGTATTGCATGAGATTTTGATTAAGGAATTAGAATGATACATTCAAATAGCACTTAGTAAATGGATTAAAAACTGATTAAATGGTGCACCTCAAAGTAAATGGGGAATCATTGCTGAGCAGTTCTATTCCTGCCTGAATTTTAGACCCTAAGCTATTTAGCTTTTTTCCACCAATGATCTAGAAGAAAATCAAATATAACTGATGAAATGTGAATGATCTCAATCATTTGATATTCTGGGCACAAGCAGATAATGGATATTTCAGGATAGCCAAATGTAAATTTGGAAAATAGCTTGAGTTTAAAAGGGTGCATTTCATTGGGGCCAAAGGTAGAGTTACACATCTAGGAACAAAGAATATAGGCTATCATTGCAGGATGGAAGATGCTATCCTGAGAAACTGTGTCTCTAAAAACAGACTTGAAGGTCTTTATAGAATAGATAATCAACTAACTTTAAGCTCCTAATGTGATAGTAACCAAAACAGCTAAGATGATCTTTGGATGAACAGGAGACTATCTGGTAGGAATAGAAAGGTTAGGTTGCTGTGTATGTGATTAGTAGTGGAATATTGTCCAATTTTGATGTTCACAATTTAAGAAGGATGTTGGAAAAACCTGCAGAGGTTTTAGGGGAAAAAATTTGAATGATTATCGGATTACAAAAGCATGCCTCAGTGAGACTCAATGAGCTTGATTTATGTTGTTTAACAAAGAGACGGTTGGGGTGGTTCCATCAGTCTGCTCCGTCCTACATGGGTAAAAAGATTCTATGGCTAAATGTTGAAGCCAGACAAATTCAGAATGGAAATAAGGGATGTATTTTTAATAGTGGGTGTAATTAGACATTAGATCAGTTTATCAAGAATTGTGGTGAATGCTCAATCACTGGACATTTTAAAATCAAGATTGGATGTTTTGCTTAAAATAAAAAAGCTTTAATACACAGAGGAGTTAATTCTGTGAAGACCTATCGCCTGTGTTATGCAAGTGGTCAAAGTAGATAATCACAATAATTTATTTCAAGAATTATATTAATTATTCTTGTGTTGACCAATAACCTTTAGCACATTCATCAAAAGCCCTTAAGAACCAGATCCCAGATACTTAACTATGATACACACATTTTAGATTAAATGTAAACATTTAAGATGACTACTTTTTAATAGAATGATAGATAAACATTCTTAATTTGTTAGAAAAATCCCAGATCAGACCATCTTTAAATCTTTTACTTGATCTAATTTTATAGTTTTGTTGTTGCTTCTGCTGATGCAACAGCTTTTTACTCAGTTTGGTTTTTTTAAATCTCATTTAAGCTAAATAAATGTAAAGAATGTTTGTCTCCAGGATATTCTTGATGGTGTCATTCTGATGATATATTACAACAATCTATTATCACAGCAATTGTACTGATAGTGTACTGTATTAGAACAATAAATCACTGGTATAATCCTAAAAACTGGCATGTTTTGTAAGTTTTATTTAGGGTGTGAGTGAGGGACAGTATGAACTTGAAGGAAAGAGAAGAACTTGAGTAAAGGAGGAAAGATTTCAAAGAGCTGTGGTCATAAGCCACAGTGTATACATATACAGTTTTTTACTACTGTAGTACAGTGGAAAGGAACAATTAATACAATCCACAGATCTGGTACTGTTCAATGTACATCAGTGGCATTATACATCAATGTGGGGTATATTTAGTTGATAGGCACCATTTCATTTTTGTTTCTATATATTAGGCACTTACATCACCACATTTTCACAATATATTACAAAATTTTAAAATTTAAATGTAGCTGTCCTAACACCCC
This sequence comes from Pelodiscus sinensis, assembly GCF_049634645.1. Classification (NCBI taxonomy): domain Eukaryota; kingdom Metazoa; phylum Chordata; order Testudines; family Trionychidae; genus Pelodiscus; species Pelodiscus sinensis. Next base: position 44,091,808 of record NC_134718.1, read on the forward strand.
TGTGAGGTACAGAAAAGTCACCCAAACAGTCTATGGCAGAGCAAGAACATGAACCTGTGGTTTCCATTTGCTAGACTAATGCCCTACCCAGCAAACCTTCCTGTGAGCTTCTGCTTTTTCTGCATGTTTTTGTTCTTGGCAAAAAATTATTTATGAAACTATTTCCTGATAAGGCTGTAGGGATCATAGTGGATAACCAACTGGATACGAGCTAAGAGGACTAACATGGTCTTTGGATATTAAATCTTTGCAATTTACAAATGATATTGGAAAGAATTCAGAAAAGAGCTATAAGAGTGGTTAAGGTCCAGAAAACTTGCTTCACAGTGAAAGTAGAACCTCTGTCTATTTAGTTTATCAAAGGGAAAGTTAAGAGATGACTTGATCAGTCTGTTCATACATGCCTCTGATGGTGATAATTTCTGAGGGAGAGCTCTTTAAACTACCAGAGAGGCAAAACAACATCTAATAGCTAAAAACTAAAGTTAGACAAATCAGATTAGTAATGAAATATACTTTTTTCAGCAAATCACTGGAAAATCTTACCTAGAGAATATGGTGGATTCTCTAACACTTGAAGTCTTTAAATAAAGATTGGATGTTTTTTATATTTTACAGGCAGTCCTCCGACTTTCTCGCCCCGGAGGTCGAGATGGCGGATTGCTACCTGCGAGCTCTGGGGCGAGAGAGCCCCGTTCGTAAGCTACTCCGGTGCCCCTGGTCTGCTGGAGACCATCTCCAGCAGACCAGGGGCACCGGGCGGGTTCCCGCGCTTCTGAGGCTTTGCCAGAGCAAAGCCTCAGAAGAGCGGGGACCCGCAGCTGCTGCCGCTTCAGTCCCGGTGCCTGTGGTCTGCTGGGGACCGTCCCCAGCAGACCACAGTCACCGGGACTGAAGCGGCAGCAGCGGCGGGTCCCGCGCCTCTGAGGCTTTGCCAAAGCAAAGCCTCAGAGGCGCGGCACCCCGCTGCCGCTGCGGCTCCGCTCCCCGTGTCCCTGGTCTGCAGGGGGGGGGGGGGCGCAGCTAGTGTGCCCCCCCCCAGCAGACCAGGCTTTTGTTTTGGACCCTGGGGCAGAGCAGCTGGGGCGCTGCCGATTGGTCCTGCAGCGCCGCTCTGGGCACTACTGGACCAACCCGGCAGCACCCCAGCTGCTCTGCCCCAGGTCCTGATTCAGCCGCTGCTGGTCAGTTTCAGCAGCGGCTGAATCAGGACGCCTGGGGCAGAGCAGATGGGGTGTTGCTGGGTTGGTCCAGTAGCACCGAGTAACGGCGCTACTGGAGCAACCCAGCAGCACCCCAGCTGCTCTGCCCCAGGCGTCCCCAAGTCAGCTTCTGCTGAAACTGACCAGTGCTGACTACAGGAAGCCCGAGGCAGAGTTGCTCTGCCCCGGGCTTCCTGGAATCAGCTGCTGAACAGTTTCAGCAGCAGCTGACTTGGGGACACCTGGGCTTCTTAAGTTGATTCTGTATGTAAGTCAGAACTGGCGGTCAGTTTCAGCAGCCGCTGAATCTGGACGCCAGTTCCGACTTACATACAGATTCAACTTAAGAACAAACCTACAGTCCCTATCTTGTACGTAACCCGGGGACTGCCTGTAGTTTGACCAGAAATAATGAGCTTGCTGCAAGAAATGATATTCTAAGGCCTGTATGATGCAAATCAGACTAATAACTGTAGTGGTTCTTTAGGGTATATTGTATTGAATTATTTTGTATATATTGTGGATGGGGATTATATGCAGGGCTTGACAAATCCGCTTATCTACTCTCCTGTGGTGAGTAGATTTCAGCCGGTTGCCCCGTTCACCGGTGGTGTGCGGGTGCGCAGTGAGGGTCTGGCGCATGCGCAGAGCGGGGCTGGCTAATGGGTTTTCACTGCGGTTGTCGAGCCCTGACTATATGTAACCCTTTTGTGGGGATTGATGGGGGTAGTTGTGATAGACATGAGACCTGGAAGGTCAAAGGACTATACTGAACTCTGTGGCAGACGAGAATGTACTTTCAGAGGGAAAAGTGTTACATGAGTTTCCTATGGATTTTCAAGGGGGAAGTACATGCAAATTCCCCACCTCCAGTTATGCAAAAAACAAACCTTTTGAAGCTACACACTGAGGAGGGGGCTATTGTATGATGATTACCTATTATATGAAGCCAAGATCAAAGGCCCAAACTGTATAAAGGAAAGAGTGAACTATGCATGGTTTTGAATCTGAGAGCCTTTTGAACATATTATCAAGGGAAAAAGCCAGCTGAGGTTGGAGCTGGGCTGATTTCTGGTAAGCTTTTTATCATGCATATAGGTTCTCTTATTGTTTATAATGGTTTTTATGTTATACTTTCACCTTAGGAAGAAATGTGCTTGCTTATAACGACGTGTGGTAATTTTGTAGCTACTGACAGTTGGACTGTTTTTAGCCTTCAGAGAGAAAACAAAGTGGAAATGCTGCCCTGTTTATGCAGACTGGCCTGTTGGGGATATTACAGCGTAGGCAGGGAACTGTGCAGACTGGAAAAACCCCTATCAGGAGGGAGAGAAACATGAGTCTTTAGTAAAGAGAGATGACAGCTGAGGAGTGAGGACCACAGAATGGGAATATAGTGCCATTGCCCTAAACAAAGATGGGTTTCTTCTTACAAACAACAAATTCATGGATTTATTACAGTAGTCCCTAGAGGACAAGACAAAATTTTGGGCTTCATCATGCTAGGCACTCTACAGATACATAATCAAAACATTGTCCCTACCCCCACAGAACTTGCAGTCTAAGTGATGATTAATGACCAGGAGTCATGGATTCAGTTAAATATTGTAGGGAGTTCATGCATGCCTGAAATTTTAGCAAACCACTTATCTGTGGAGACAGATGTGATGAGTGTTCCAGTTGGTAGTTTGACAGTTCCATCTGCAAGAAAGAGTAGTGATAGCAGGCATCTGAATTGCCTCGATCAGAGTGATAAGATTTTTTTAAGAGTATAGGAGCTCTTATCAGTGCAATGCTGAACTATTTCTTTCTTCATTTAGATTAATTTCAGAATGATCTCCTTTAATAGGACTGGTAGGTTTGATGTTTCCCTGAATTGTTCATCCCAAAACTACTTTTTCCTCAGCTTGAACGCTCACACAGCCTCATTTTCAAATTTGTAACATCAGGCATGCCAAGATAGCCAGCAACTTTTATAGCCACCTCCTTCATTTAGCTCTGCTAATATTTCACTCCTTCTTTAGGGTATCCCTCATTAAATCATTGGCTCTGATGAATAGTGATTGTGAAATCAGTTGTGTGATAGTTTTGTTATATACACAAATAGAGGCTGGGATGATGTCAGATTCCAAATGTGATTGAACCCAGGTTTCTAGAAGTAAAACGGAGAGTTCTCTAATCCACTCTGACATGCACCTTCCTATCCCTAGTCAGACCTACACATGCTCATTACCACTACATAAGATTAAAGCTTGCCTTACTATTGCATGCTTATTGAAGATAACAAAGACACTTTACTCATTTACATATGAAAACACATGGCTAATTATTTGTTTTCAAAATATTGATGGTGAAATAGTTTAATTTATCAAATACATCACAATGATGTGTCCTTAAGTGACACAGTACAGGAAAAACTTAAACAACAAATAGTCTAGTATCACCTTAAAGACTAACAAAACATGTAGATGGTATCATGAGTTTTTGTGGACACAACCCACTAAGTGGGTTGTGCTCATGGGCTTTCGTTGTGCCCAAGAAAGCTCATGATGCCATCTACATGGTTTGTTAGTCCTTAAGGTGCTACTAGACTATTTGTTTTTTTTTAAGTTTTTCCAGTTACAGACTAATTCAGCTACTCACTGAAGCTTTTGAACATAGCACAGTATGAATCTGTTTAATGTGTTCTGTGGGTTCTCCAGTGAACTAAAGATTGTTTCAGTTCCTTAAATACCATCACCTCAATCTGCAAATAACACCATTGGGAGACAGCAACTCCTCCTCTTTAAGTAGAGGTGCTCTTTTATGGTTTCTGTGTAGTAAAGAACGTTATAATTCACCAGTGGTGAAATCCACACATTTGCAAAGGATTTATGCTCCCATCTAAGTCCCATTTGAGTCCCATTTTGAAGGTGTGGAAAATGAGGGAGTTGCGTAGTGGTTCTGCTTTACAAATATCCTAACCTGAGGGCCTTATCTGTTGGTGATTAATGAGGAGTTAAATCAAGAGATTAAGGGAAAATAGAAAACAAATCAATGGCTCCTGAAGGGCTGTCACAATTTACTCTTCCCAAAGCTGAAAGCCTAGGATCAGAGAACCCTAACCATTAAAGCAAAATGCAGGACAATGTAGCACTTTAAAGACTAACAAGATGGTTTATTAGATGATGAGCTTTCGTGGGCCAGACCCACTTCCTCAGATCAAATAGTGGAAGAAAGTAGTCACAACCATATATACCAAAGGATACAATTTTAAAAAAATGAACAAATATGAAAAGGACAAATCACATTGCAGAACAGAAGGGGGATGCGGGGGGGGTGGGAAGGGGGAGGAAGGAAGGTAAGTGTCTGTGAATTGCTGATATTAAAGGTAGGGAGAGTGGGATGTTTGTGAGTTAATGGTATTACAGGTGATAATTGGGGAAACTGTCTTGGTAATGGGTGAGAAAGTTCAAAGACTTGTTAAGTCCTTGTTGGTAAGTGTCGAATTTTAACATGAATGACAGTTCAGAGGATTCCCTTTCAAGTGCAGATGTAAAAGGTCTTTGTAGCAGAATGCAGGTGGCTAAGTCATTTAGAGAGTGTCCTTTCTGGTTAAAGTGGCAAGAAACTACAATAGAACACCACTTGTCATCACCTACAACCCCCAACTTAAACCTGTCCAACACATTATCAATAAACTACAGCCTATATTGGAACAGGATACCATACTCAAAGAGGCTCTGGGAGACAGACCCATAGTCTCCTATAGACAACCACCTAACCTCAAGATGATTCTTACCAACCACCACAGGACATACCACACTAATACCAACCCTGGTACCTTCCCTTGCAACAAACCCCGTTGCCAGCTTTGTCCACATATTCATTCTGCTGATACCATTATTGGACCTAACCAAGTGAGTTATAAGATCAAGAACACATATTCCTGCGCATCCAGAAATATAATCTACGCTATCATGTGCCGAAAGTGTCCGTCTGCTATGTACATTGGACAAACATCTCAGACACTTCGCCAAAGGATTAATGCCCACAAAACAGATATCAGACAAGATCACAAAGAGAAAACAGTTTCTTGCCACTTTAACCAGAAAGGACACTCTCTAAATGACTTAGCCACCTGCATTCTGCTACAAAGACCTTTTACATCTGCACTTGAAAGGGAATCCTCTGAACTGTCATTCATGTTAAAATTCGACACTTACCAACAAGGACTTAACAAGTCTTTGAACTTTCTCACCCATTACCAAGACAGTTTCCCCAATTATCACCTGTAATACCATTAACTCACAAACATCCCACTCTCCCTACCTTTAATATCAGCAATTCACAGACACTTACCTTCCTTCCTCCCCCTTCCCACCCCCCCGCATCCCCCTTCTGTTCTGCAATGTGATTTGTCCTTTTCATATTTGTTCATTTTTTTTAAATTGTATCCTTTGGTATATATGGTTGTGACTACTTTCTTCCACTATTTGATCTGAGGAAGTGGGTCTGGCCCACGAAAGCTCATCATCTAATAAACCATCTTGTTAGTCTTTAAAGTGCTACATTGTCCTGCATTTTGCTTCAACTACCCCAGACTAACACGGCTACATTTCTATCACTAACCATTAAAGATTTTGCTGAGGAGCAATGGTGAGCGCTGATAGGCTGGCAAGGAGTCTCACAGACAAAGATGAATAAAAGGAGAATACACTGCTTCTCTCATCCAGAGCTGGGAGTTAGCTGAGCTGAGGGAGCTTACAAATGCTTGAAAAGAAAGGTTAAAATTTAGGTGTCTAGGGCCTTGTCTACACTAAAAAGAAGATTCCCATTCCTTCCAGAGTTTGATTAATTGAGTCTAGTTAAGACTTACTAAATTGATCTCAGATGGCACTTCTGCCAGAATCCAGTCCTCCTTTTGCAAGGAGTAAGGGAAGCTGATGGGAACATTTACTCCCATCGACCTCCCACTGAGGGGATGCTGTCAAGCTTAGCTTAAGATAAGTCGACTCCAGCTACATATTCTACATAGCTGGAGAAGTTGTGTACCTTAAGCCAAGCTGCCAGCGTCTAGTGTAGACAAGGCCTAGGACACTCAGGGCATGTCTACACAGCAGGGCTAAATCCAAAATAAGCTACGCAACTTGAGCTATGTCAATTGCATTGCTTAAGTCCTAATAGCTTGTTTCAGCTTTTGGCATTGTCTATGCAACAGGAAGTCCAAGAAAGAGCACTCTTCCTTCAACTTCCCTTACTCTTTGTTAAATGCAGGTTACAGCAGTCAGACTAAGAAGTCCTCCAGCTTGCCGTTATTTTTAAATAATGTTTTGCTGTGTAGTCGCACTCTTTGGCTATGTCTACACTGCCGACTTTTGCAGGCAGGGAGTATGCAAATGAAGCACTTTGTCATGCTTCATTGCATAATCCATTCTGAGCCATTTTTGTACAAGGGATTTTTGCACAAAAACAAGCAGTACAGATGTTTTCTTTTTGCACAAAACCCCCAGGGAAGTAAAAGGGAAATGTTTTGTGCAAAAAATAAATGTCCATACTGCTTGTTTTTGCGCAAAAACCCCTTGTGAAAAAACGGCTCGGAATAGATTATGCAAATGAAGCGAGACAAAATGCTAATCAGCGCTTCATTTGCATACTCTCTGCTGGCAAAAGCCATAGTGTAGACAAAGCCTGTTGCTTCAAAATCTCAGTTATTCCAAAATAACGCTGCTGTGTAAACATAGCCTGAAGTAGAAAAAGCGTATTATCTCTCTTTACTGTGCTACTGACTTAAAGATTTCCCAAAGGTCTCTCTGTCTGTGGCAAACTAGGGACTAAAATCTAGTGGTCTCTATCCAAAGCTGGTTCCTTACTCCCTGAACCAACTCACTTTTCTTCTCTCAGCACAATAAAAAGTTTTTAGAATAAGAATAATTTGAGAGAATTCTCTAACTCTGACTGAATCCACTCATATATTGACCTAGTACCATCATCTTGCAGCTATTGTAAAAAAAAAAAAAAAAAAAAAAATGCAGGAGGTACAGTTTGAATTTTAAATACAATAGAAACTGCAATGACAAGCAATTCTACTGCTCCACAATAAAAGGAATTTGAGTTTCATTGTAACTGGCATTATCAAAGATATACTTTCTATTATGGAAAAATAGCTTTTTCATACATTTATAGAAATTAGAGATAGAAAAGACCTATTGGGTCACCATCTTTCTATCAGTGCAGAAGGTTCCCATTTATTTGCAACCTCAGGCATATTTTCCTTATTACAAAGATGCATGTATGCCATGTAATTATCTCATCCCAACCCCTAGGCTTCTATCAGTGGCTCTGACAGTTACATCTACAAATGTTAAGGATAATAACTGGGGGAAGGTTGATTGTCAGATTAGAAATCCTTTAAAGGGGTCTGACAACATTAACCTTAGGGACAGTAGGTTTCTATGCTAATGGAACATTAGAGAAAAAATATGAACTCCTGTTGGCCTGCTTGCATGCAAATGTTCACAGTGTCCCTAGCTATAAAAGCTACAGTTTTTACTGTATGAACCAATAAAACCTGAAAAAAGCCATTCTTAACTTAACAGTAGAATCGTGCAAAATATTCATTGTTTGGTTTTTTTCAGTGAAATTTGACTTTTGTCTCATGAAACTTTTTCCAGAAATTTCTAAAATGGCTCGATTTTAGGAAATGTTCAACATTTAGTGCAAAATTATTTGTTACCATCTGGAAGCTTTTGAAAAAGCCATTTTAACATGAAAATTGGTACTTGGGAAGAGCCTGAAAGAGGAGGAAGAGACAGCTCCCCTGAAAGTCACATGATTTCTCTTATAGCTGGGTTAAACATAGCGCAAGGATCCAGGAAGGCTGGGTAGTATCAATTTTTGATGCTGGCTGACCTTTTTAATACTTTCTCATTTATATATTTGAGAGAGTTTGTCTGTGTGTATATGTGTGTGTTTGTTCAAGAACTCCTACTAAACAGCAAATTTGGTGATATTCAGTCCAGGAGAATGGGATATGCCTCGGATTGCTTCTCATAAATCCATGCAGAAGAGACAATCACCAAGCATGTGAAAGGGACTGGCCCCCGCTCCATCTGGGACTGCCCCAGTCACAAGCCTCCTACTCTCAGGTACCCTTTAGGGAGAGTGAGGAGGCTGTTCCTTTTTGTCAGGGAGCAAGGGGAAAGTGCATAGTTTGCTGCATTCCTTACTCTGGCTGGGGAGCGTAGAGAGGCAGACAAACCTGGACTTGCCCCAGCTGGGGGACATGCAGCCTTCCCCCAGCTGTGCCTACTGGAGCTTCCGCAACCATGGAATAGTGTTTCTGACTGGAGCAGTGAGAGAGCTAGGATAGACTTCTATGCCTAGGGCAACCAGCATACTGAACCCCTCAACCTCAATCCCACCTCACCCCAGAGCAATGATTCAAATGAAGCATGTTCATAAATTTCATTACCCCCCCCCCCAAAAAAAGTCAGTTAAAGACCCGAACAATGCCAAGTAAACCTTCCAGTTTACGATAAAGCTTTGGATTTCTTCAGGGAAAAGCTACTGGTACTTTACCACTAAGGCAGGTCTCTAGGCTTTTTCTCCATTTCCTGTTTTTTATGGATAAAAGCCAGCAAAGTATGCCATCCCTTCCTAATCAAGTGAGCTGGCTACTTCTGCATCAAAGTAACTAAAATATTCCCCCAATCCCAGTGGGTGACTTTGGCATTAATAGAGAAGTGGAAGACAAAATGTAGGAAAATGTTTAAAGCCTGTTGTGAGGAAGAAAGGTATGATTTGACCTGTTTTTGAAATTTTGTTATGAGTTGGTCACACAACTTGTAGATGGCTGTCAGTTCTCACAGGTTTTCTCTCCGAAAATAAATGGGAGACTCAGAATCCCGTAGATTTTCCTGCAAGCTTCTAATGTTATCATCAATATAAATCATCTGTTTATGATAACCATAGCTGGGATTTGGAATTTGTCAATACTTTGTAACTGATTATAGTTATAAAATCCCTTTTTCACATATACTGCTTAATAGCAACACAGCATGAATACACCATGAAAATAGGGAAATACCGTAAATGTCATGAATTGGGAGGTACATCTGGCTATTGTGTGAATCTATCCTTTATGTATATAATTATTTATATAAATTTGTGTGCCTGTATGTAATGATTGTTGTGCCACTATCATCTTGATGACTTAATTTGTAGTACATTTTTAAATTTTGATTACTTCTGTCTCCTGTCTTGATTGCAAAGTGGTTGGGAAGGGAGGCATGTCCATCTGTGCCACATTCTCTCCAAACTTTTACTTGGAGAGCAAAAAAGCTGGTGGAGAGGAGGAATTTGAATGCACTGTAAAGTTACAATGGAAATAACTTTCTAGTATATTGAAATTCCTCCTCTCCACTAGCTCTTTTGCACTCTGAGTAAAAGCTTGGTGAGAATGTGGCACAGGTTGATATGCTGCTACCTTCCAATTCACTTTTCCATCAAGATTTGGCATGTTATGGCTTCTGACCCACTGAGCAATAAGCATAAGAAGAACTATGTATTGCTGACCACTCAGTTACAAAGCTGGGCTAGCAAGACATTCAGTGGAAGCATGGCTTAAATAGGTTTAATAATTGATATATTTATAATAGGTATGTTTATAAAAATGTTTTGTTTACTGAAATATTAAAAGTAATTCATAAAGCAGGAACAACATAGTCATTTTCTAATTTATCTGGGTAGCACATCACTATCATCCTCCTTTAATTACTCAGTGTATTTTTTAGGTGACTGAGTTGCAAAACAATGTTACAGTATTTGCTGAAATTATTACAAAAAGTCTAGGAAAAAAATACTTTAAAGCAGAGAAATACAATCATAAATTATTCTCTTCACTTTATTACCTTTGTATGATTTGTCTGGTTTTCAAAGAGATGAAACAAAACTATTGTTAAAATCCACTGGGATTTTCAAGTTAGCAAAGGCCTGCGAGGTGGATTAGAAGAGACAGATTATATGATGGGGTCAGATGAAGGCCATTTGATACATGTAGTGAAACGAGGCCCGGATAAAATGCAGAATGTTACTCTTTGTGGAGACCTGTAGTACCAGGCAAGATCATCTGCAGTTGACATAAAGAATTCTTTAAGGAAGGCTCTTATCAGGTTGCAAATGCACTTTAACACTAAGGCGAAAATGGATAATATGCTTTTGATTTTGACCGTCCTTATTTAGAAATGGGTATATTTATTGAAAGGCTGTCCCAACATTATAAATTATTCATTCAACATTATAAATTATCCATTCTTTTGTTTTTTAAAAATAGTCATAGTTCTGGTTTTTTGCTTTTCTTTTAAAGTTGACAAATTCATCTTTCATGAAGGAGGAGGAGTTCATGGGGGAGATAAAATAAAAGTTAAAACATAAATAGGCAAAAAATGGCCTACCTAACTTTTTCAATTACATAAAGAGTCCTAGTTTTCTTCAGCTCTACAGAAGGGAGGTGGAAATCAAGAAGTGAATGAACATGAGATAGTAATGCTAAACTGTGACACTAAGCAACAGCCGTGTGTGTGTTGTGGTTCTCTTGAAAAATATTTAAGTAAAGGGAAAAACAGATGACTCTTTTGCAAATTAGAATACTAAAATGCCATGATGAGTAAATTTAATGAAAGACATATTAACAAATGTAATCAAGGTTAAAGGTGAAAATGGAATCCAAAGATAAAATAGAGTGAGGCAAAAAAACAGAAATCCATAACAGAATGGATGGAGCTACAGATATAATAAATGTGAACATGCTGAAATTCATATCCAGTACTAATATTGATAATTGATAAATAATCAAATGCTTTGTGATAGGCTTAGAAAATAAACTACATTATTGTCAACAAAACACTATCTATATTAAAATGTAGGGTAGTTCAGTGAAATAATATTGTTTCATCTTGAAGGGAATGTGATTAACACACTTGTATTGATATTCTAGATAGATTGAATTCTTTATGGTATTTTTACATGGCTATGATGTCACTGTCATATAATGGACTAGATTTTCCACACCTGCTTCCTCTGTGTGTTTTATATTCATACAAGCAATGTTGTGTTGCTCAATAAAATTAACCTATTCATTTAGTACATTGTTCTATTGATCTGCCTATTTAGAAAATGCAGTGGAGTTCTACCATCAATCACCCTGTGTGAAATCACAGTTCTGAGCTCTCACTGCATAAAACCCTTAATCTCAATAGACTCTAAGTAAAATAACATGGTGCATTATTCACAGTAAATATTCCACAATGCTTCACTATATTGATCTAGTCTTACAAAATACTTAGGCCCAAATTTGTAAAGGTATCCAAGCATTGTTGTGCTTAGTCTTACAATGCCTAACTGATTTAGAAGTCTAAATCTAATTTTCAGAAGAGGTTTAGCTCAGATCCTCACCTAATATGAATTGGTGTAATGCCATTAACTTCAGTGGAGTAATGCCACTTTATATCTGCTGAGAATCTCAATCCAAGAAAACTTGTTTTGGTCTATATGGTATAACCCTTCCTCTAGGTGAAGCCAGCAGCAGCCAGGGCCAGGTTCAATATCTAGGGCAGGAGTGGGGAACCTATTTTTTGTGATGGACTGCTGACCCACAGAAAAATAATTCGGGGGGCTGGGAGCTGCAGTGAGGTAGCAGGGAAGCTGGAGTGCCAACATGGGCTTCCCAATGCTGGGGAAGCCCCTAAACCCTGGGGGCCAGATCCAGGCAACCCAGGGGCCGGATATGGCCCCGGACCTTAAATTCCCTATCCTTAATCTAGGGGTTCTTTCCCCTTGACCCAAGACAAAACTAGTTCGAGCCCCCACCCAGTAATCTGGGAATTTCACACATGACCTCTGGATGTCATTGAGAGGCAGTACTTTCCTACTCACAGGCACAATCTGAGTGTAGAATGAAAATTTGTCATAAAAGGGAGGGAAGTAACTTGGCATGAATTTGGAAAAACCCTGCGAACAGTAAAAGTCCCATCTCAAGTAGGCTGGGCAGTATTCTTTTTCTTCTCGAGTTCTTAAGTCCAACAATCAAAGGTGAAAGTAAGCTGGTGCGTCGTGGTGCAGTGCGCCAGTAGGAAAGGTTGGCTTGTGACTATATATAAGGCTATTGCTGAAAATGAAATAGTAATTCACAACTCATTCAAAAACTATTTAAAATTTGAAATCTTACTATGATATTTGCTTCCTTCCTAGAAAAACTGATAATTACCCCCTGAAATCTTGGTTTAGGACTTTAAACACCCTCTTTCTGGCCTCACCGAGCCCTGTTAAAAAATTCAATTACATTTTATGGTTTCGTAACTCAGCAGTCAGAATTGCTTCAAGAAATAATAAACTGCAATACTACGTGAGAGCTGTGTTTTCAGAAGGGCAGATCTGCTAATATTTTTTTTGGCTTCTTTTTCTATTTGTGATATGCCTTTTACCATGATATCAATGCTCAAATTTACTTAGTACAAAGTTTTAAAGTATGTTCACAATGCAAAATGTATTATATCTTGACTCTATTACAAGCTAGATTCTGATATCCGTTATAAAAATGTAAATCTGGAGTAATGCCATTAAAGCCAACTGCATTGATTTGTGGCTTATGGGAACTAAGCTGGTGGTCTTGGTCCATCTTCAGATGGGAAAGAATACACACCACTAAAATCATTATTGTTGACCCATTCTAGTCTGTCTCTATAAAGGAACTAAATACTGTCTGGGTACTCCCCCTCTTAGTATAATTTCCTTTTTAAGGACTCAGTCCAATACTGATAGAAGTCAATAGAAAGATCCCTACTGATTTGAGTGGGCATTGGACTGGATCCTAAAACACAAGTAACTCTTGTAACTAACTGCACAATCTGATGTAAAGAATCAAAGACCTTTTATGAAACACAGAGCCTGTCTGAGTCACAACAGCTACTAGAAAATTTCAAACTTCCCTTTCATACAGCAGCTACTGAAGCTGCTGAAATCATTCAGAGCTGCTCATTGTGTGATTGCTTCACCTTCACCTCCTTAGTGTGTACTTTGAGATGAATTGAGGTTTTACCAGGAGGAGAAAAAGAAAGGAAAAGAGGACGGATTGATGAATTCCCAGAAGCCTGCTTAGTCTGCTTTTTTCCCCTATAAATGTTATTTTGATGTATGTATCTGTGATTGAACTAGTCAAATATGTGAGGGACTGTGCACTTAATATTGGTTAAAAAAATGGTACATGGATATATGTTTTTTGTCATACCTTGTCAAAAGACACTTTGTCAGCTTTGACCCGGTGTAATTAGCATGGTTATTTCAATACTTTTGCAATAGAAAGGGATGCTAATTCACATGAAAAATATAAAGCAGATGCAATACTGCTCACCAGTGTTAAAATATGCTTTGAAAAGTTTTCCAGATGTCAAAGTGCTGTAACTTGTTTTAAAAAGTGACTCACTTTAAATGTTGCCCCTGCAAAGCTTGAATAACTCAAAAAAAATGTCTCGGAGCATAACATTTGCCATATTTATCATTGCATGGGACTCTTGTTCAACTTTCTATATTCATCTTGCTTTGTCAAACATATTTTTTCTTAGCAGAATAAACTGTTGCCCTAGCAATCCACTCTCTTTACAGTGAATGTCTCTCAACTTCCATTGAATTTCTGCAGAGTCATCCAAAACATCCTTTCTTCCTTCTGCCCCTGACTGCATTCAGTTTGTGCATGAGGCATGTGTTTATACATTCTTATTTATCAGGCTTCAATTATTGTGATAAATATTTTAAAATCAGGGAAAAAAGCCTGTTCTGCTGTTTTCCTGGGACAGGGCACATAAATTTTGTGCCCTATAAAAAGGGAGACATACAGAGAGGAAATGTAATGCAAGGCAATATAAGAAATGCAAACAAGAATTTCTGAAGAAAATCAGTCCAAAACACAGATGCTCAACACGAAGAAGGTTGTGGGAAAGAGTTTTATATTGAAAGAGTTCTGGGAAAGAAGCACCTAACAATCTGAAGATTATATAAAAACTTGTAATTTGTTGGCAAAATGTAGCTGGTGGCTTTTCTCTTTTGGAGCTGGGTTTTCTTGTACAGATAAAACATCACAGACCAAGGAGATGTCCTTTACTGGGGAGACTGCTCCAACTGATAGAACACTGCACGCTGTGTCAGAACTGACATCGAACAACAGTTCTGCATACCTGGTATCAGAAAGGAGTCAAATTATATAGACAACTCAGAAAATGTAACAGAGTTTATTTCTGCATGGCAGGAAAGGAATAAACCTGGTGTCTCTTCACTTCGCTTTTTATGGGGTTTTATTTCTTGTTTGTCACTGTCATACAATAATTTGTGAAGGGACTCGTTGTCTAGGCTGTCTGAGTGATGGGGGATGGTGGTAGATGCACATTCCAAAAATGTCATTTAATTTCCTTTGCACTGCCCAGTATGGTGCGCAGCACAAGGTGAAAGACTGTTTTGCATAAGCTGCCATTTGTTCCCAGAGCTATTCCATCAGGTAGATCAGATGGACACAGGAGTGGCCTGGGTTCCCCTCCTTTTCCCAATCATATGTTCACTTCTGCAAGCTGGGGGTGTCTGTGTGCCACCTGAGAATTTCCCTTTGCAGGTAATGTAAGACTAGCACTGCAGAGAATTGGGGCCAAAGTTTTCTCTTGGACTGTGGGATTGGGACTCCAGAGATGTGGGGTCTGTTTCAGGCTCTGCCACTTGCCTTCTGGCTGATCATGAGCAAGTCCCTTCCTTTCCCTATGCCACACTCTCCCCGTCTGTAAAATGGGGATGATAATACTGACCACCTTTGAAAAGTGCTTTAAGAGCTACTTAAAGTAAAATTATTGTTTGTTTGGTTGGTTTTTAAAATGTTGCATTTAGCTAATTTTATATAGGCTATTTTTTCATTCACACGTAATGCCATGCTCTATTTTGCACTCATAGCACACTGTGTTAGGGCTTTATGCATTGTATTTCTCCAAGCTCTGAATTTAGGAAAACCAATAGATTCCCAGTGTACAGGATCTGGGTTCCACTTACAAACACACTTATCTACACTTGGGTTTGGTACCCATATAACTATGTCATTCAATGTAAATTCTAGTTTGAGCACACACTAGCCCTGATCAAGCTAGTGCACTACAATTAGTGCATAGTTGGGGTGGTGTGAGTAGCAAGAGGGACTAGTGGTCTCACCTTTGAGATGTGAGCAAAATACTCAGGTGGCTATGGCTCGGACAGTAATTTAGACAGTGAAAACTGTAGACAGAAGGGCTGTGTCTACGCTGGCCTCCCTTTCGGAAAAGGGATGCTAATGTAGCACTTTGGAATAGGCAAATCCGCGGGGAGATAAGCCGGAGAAAAGCGCCAGTCTAGACGTGATTCTCCGGAAAATAAAGCCTTTGAAAGTAGGAATAAGAGAGCCTCCGGAAGGCTTTATTTTCCGGAGAATCACGTCTAGACTGGCGCTTTTCTCTGGCTTATCTCCAAGCCGGAAAAAAGTGGCAGCCATGTTAATGCAAATACCGCGGGGGATATTTAAATCCCCCGTGGATTTGCCTATTCCAAAGTGCTATATTAGCATCCCTTTTGTGAAAGGGAGGCCAGTATAGACACAGCCAAGTGGTATGGGATGTACTGCTCTAACTGTACGGCTACGTCTACATTGGCAAGATTTTGCGCAAATACTATTAACGCAAGAGTTTTTGTGTTAAAGTATTTGTGCAAGAGAGTGTCTACACTGGCATGTGCTTTTGCACAAGAGATGTGCTTTTGTGCAAGAGCATCCGTGCCAATATAGATGCTCTCTTGCACAAGAAAGCGCCGATGGCCATTTTAGCCATCGGGCTTTCTTGCTCAAGAAATTCATGTTGCCTGTCTAGACTGGCCTCTTGCGCAAGAACAGTTGCACAAAAGGGCTTATTCCTGAGCGGGAGCATCATAGTTCTTGCACAAGAAGCACTGATTTCACACATTAGAACATCAGAGTTCTTGCGCAAGAACTCCCCGCCAGTGTAGACAGACAGCATGTTTTTGCGCAAAATGTTTTCTGATGTGTTTGGAAAAACCCATTGAAGTTACTTCTGTAAGCAGACTCAACAAGTCACTGTAGCTCTCGGACCTGGCAATGTCAAAGGGGCCCAGGGCTCCTGGCTGCTGCTACTGTGGCCCTTTAAACCACTGCAGGAGCACTGTGGCTTTGTGGTGCTCTAAGTGTTTAGGGTTGCCAGATGGTTGAAACAAAAATACCGAACACTTCCCCGCAAAAAACACAGAGAAAATTCTGTTGATGGGGAAAAAAAGGGGGGGAGACTAAAGTTGCTGAGCAAAGTTTCTGAGCATTGCTTCCCCAGGTCTTTTGGCCGGCAGCCATTTTGTGCCAGCAGCCTTGGGGACCCAGGTAAGCAGGGAGGCTCGGGGGGGTTGGGGGGAGAGGCTGGGCGCTGAGTGTTTGTAGGGTTGCCAGGTGCCCAGCATTTTCACCTCCTAGCTGGGGAAAAATTCAGAAAATACCGGACATCTCAGGTGTCCGGTATTCTCTGAATTTTTTACCGGACAGGAGGTAAAAATACCAGACTGCCCAGGTGAATACTGGACACCTGGCAACCCTATAAGTGATTGGGGGGCAGAACAGGATGGTGCACTCCGGATAGCTGAGGCCAATGTCCTGCTCCTTCTGGTAGTGCAGAGCTGGGTCATTTCCCCCACCACCACCTTGCCCATGGGCCCACACAGCCTCCAAGACCTTCTCAGAGGAAACACCACACTCTCTGTTATTGAAATGTTTAGATACAGGTGTGATATAATATTATTTATGGATATTTTATTCAGAAATCTTCACAAATTATGCATTATTAGGTTCTGTATGCTGGATGAGTAACAAATATACAATTTGTCAGATAACTCTTTTGAAAACTGTCACACAATGTGTCCTATATGTTAATTGTTGGGTATTACTCAGCCAGATAAGGTTATGATAGAAAGTCCTAGAATCCCTCACTGAATTTATTTGATTGTAAAGCACTGTTACCTATAGAGATTGGATAACACTAGAAAGTCAGTATTCATACAATAGTATTTATGACACTAATGGTTCTCTACACATTAATATAAGAGGCTAGAGGATTTCCAGGGCACAGTATTGAAGCTTAACAGACTTTAACTCCACTCAGGAATTGCAAGTGTCTCCTAAAATGGCCTATAGATATTGTTACTATTGTGAAAGAGAAAGTATCGCTGAAATGGGGACGGAAGTTGCATAGACACTATTCGTATGCCTCTTACATTGACAATTGAAATTATTAATACAGGTCATTCCTGCTATAAGTCTTTTCGGTATACATTCATTCCACACCAAAGTCATTGGTGCTTGTAGGAACTGATGCATTATAAGTCCTCCTATTCCCCACTCTTAAGTTGTACCAAAAAAAAAAACCACCTGAATTTGCACTAATGGAAGTCAGCCATGGGGAAAAAATTCCCTGCTTTAAGTTGTTTCACTATAAGTCCAAGTTTTTGGAACGTATCTTGGACTTATAGTGAGGATGGCCTGCAGTCAAAACTCTGAAACTATATAAAAGTTTTAGTATGCATACATACATACAAGAATATTCCAAATATGATCATATGTTGAAAATGTACTTTTCTATATACTTTTAATAGAACAATACCCATATACTATTTTTGCTATGCTGTCTCCAGTTTCCAACATTTCTGTGCTTTATTTTTTTTAATACAACATTGTTTTGGTCTTTTTCTGCATTGCAATAATGACATTTACTGTATTGGATGACTCCCCTTGCACAGTGTAATTAATTGCCTCAGCACTGCTGTCAAAGATGCTGTTTCACAGCTGAGTCTGGCTTTGTGCCAAGCTCTGAAGACAGTTGTGTTAGTGGTTTTTGTAGATGTTTGCTTAATGGTTACACTTAAAACAGACAGACAGTTTAGGCTGCTTTGTCCCCTTGACTCTAATTTTCTTTGAACTTACCACTGAGCCAGTGGAATTTGTTTATGTATTATTGGAGAATTACCAGTGTATCAACACCTGCCTACTGTCACTGTCACAGGTATGTCTATGAAAATTCACTAGGTTATGTGCAACTTGATATGACAAAAAAGTAACAGCAGTAGTAGCAGCAGGAAGCTATTTGCTCCCGTAAAACGTGGTGTGTCAACTTACAAAGGTATTAAGGTGTGTAGTGTGAAAAAATTTGCCCTACTATATTAATAAAGTGGGTGAGGGCGGTCAGATCCTCTGACTGGTTAAATTTTCATTGCCCTATTGTTTGTAAGTATGTTTATTTTCATTGTATGGGGATCTAGCTGTTTTATTTCTTTAGTACCAACCTTAAATTGAATATAGCCTCAGTAACTCTTTGAACCATCTCTTGCTTACAGGGTCATGTGACCTCTTGACCAATACCTGAGTTCTAGTTGGCTGGGTTCTAAGCTGCCATTTTGGATCAATGTTAGTGAAAAATATTCTATGTGTACAGTTTTCTCACGTTAAATTTTACATCTTTATTTTCACTTGGAACCTACTCTACAAGTATAATGGACAATTAAACCTCTTTTTGTGTGTCCTTCCCTGAATCCTATGTGGACAGCATTATGGGATGAGTTATTTGCTGATTCAACTGGCAGCAAGAACAGGTGGATCTTATTTATTTATGGCTGCTGAAGAAAGTACAGGAGTCCGTATCTCTGAGGTACGGATTGAAGAAAAACAGGCTCAAAAACTTCGGCTATGCTGCACTGTATAAATAGCTGAGAACATAAAAAGACTGAGGCTACTATTTCAGAGCAGAGCCAGAAAGATAGACTGTTTGCTACACATAACTTTTTTTCAGCACAGCAATTGAAAGAGATGTCATTTTAATTTGAGTAGGCGCCACATCTATACCTGTTTTCTCTGATTGTTGAGTTAAGCTTGTTCATAGGATTTATACATTAATGTTGCTTAGTTTTGTACAACATCTGTAGCTTTTATAGATCTGTGAATTTGTTTGAAAAGTCTCCATGATATTTAACCCACATTAGTGTAAGGTAAATTATCTGCATTTCTATTCATATTTTTCCCACAATTGCAATTGTGAATCATGAATGAAATCAGGCATTTAAATGTTATACCAACCACTGTGCTATAAATACTGGATTTATTTTTTGTATCTTGTACCTTCTGCAATTTTTAGATGAGCTGTTGACTGCGTGCATTTTACAGTTTAATTACATTGGCACTATTCACACCATTATGTTTAAGTCTCAGCTAGCATTTTCATGTTAAATCTATTTACAAGGTATTAGCTTAGCCATAAAAAAATTCAGGACTCATTCAAAACTAACACAGAAGAGCTAGTCTAATGTATTTTATTTTATAGTTTTAAACACTGTGGCCTCATCTACACTGGTAGCTTCTTGCACAAGAACTCTTTTGCGGAAGAGTTCTTGTGCAAAAACTCTTCCAGAAGAGAGCATCTACACTGGCATGTGCTTTTGCTCAAGAAATGTGCTTTTGCGCAAGAGCATCCTTGCCAGTGTAGATGCTCTATTGCGCAAGAAAGCTCTGATGCCCATTTTAACCATTGGGCTTTCTTGTGCAAGAAATTCATGTTGCCTGCCTACACTGGCCTCCTGCGCAAGAACAGTTGCACAAAAGGGCTTATTCCTGAGTGGGAGTGTCAGAGTTCTGGCACGAGATGACCTGATTTCATACATTAGAACGTCAGTTTACTGGTGCAAGAACACACGGCCAGTGTAGACAGGCAGCAAGTTTTTGCGCAAGAGCGGCTGCTTTTGCACAAGATCGTGCCAGTGTAGACACTGCCTGTGCTTTTAAAAAATGACAATTAAAAAAATACAAATAACTGTTTTATGTTGTCCAAATTAATGATGACTTAGTTTTGGCAAATGGAAGTTGAATAAGTAATTTCACCAGAATAAGGACTAAATTCCTTCATTCTTTTTAACAAAGCATGTAGTTGTTTTTATTCTTTAAGCATGTTTTTTCCTTTCTCAGTTTTTCATATTAAGTTTGACAGAACAGGAGTTTGCCCAGTTATAGCTATTAAACTCCCTTGTGCAATTTTGTTTGATCTTCTCAACACCTTACTAATGTGTACACCATAATTATTTACAGCTTTAGTTTCTCCTCCTCAGTTCTTTGCCAACAAAAGGCCAGAAATTTCTCTTCTTAAATCCATTCTGACTCTAATCTAGTTCCTGTGCTTGCTCCTGCCTCTTTCCTGTGCACTTCCTTCATATGCTATCTTACCTATTTGCTCATTATTCCTTCCTCAGTCTGTTCTAAGTCACTAATTAGGTCCTTTCAGCTCCACCCTGAGGGGAACTATTGGTGTTCAAGTGACCAGAGTGCCCACTCAGTTATATCACATGGAATGAGATGATCTCTCAGGTAACTTGAGCCAAACATAGATAGGACTTAGAAGGTGAATACTGAAACCTTGAATTTTGTCTAGTAATCCAAAAGCAGCCAGAGCATTTGGATGATGTTCTCATCTTAGTGTCCTGTGTTGCTGAGCTACTGTGGTCTGAACCAGTTATGGCTTTAAGATCAGCAATTTCATTCCTGCCTGCAATAATCAAGCCTGTAAAATAAGAATGTATGGATCACCATGGCTGAGTCCAAATCCAAGAACAAAGGGCACCCTTCTTTCCAACAGTATACATAAAGGTGCATTTTTCATGTCCTTATCAGCCTAAGTATCCCAGAGCAGCTACGAGTACTGGTAAACATTTAAGAGTATATTTATCAAAATCAGTGGAGCAACTTATGAACACAAGTCCTATTCATTTTTTCTGGGACTTTGAAAAAATAGTAAGTGTTCGTGTAAGTAATGGATCATAATGTGTATGCAGAAAAGGGGATCAAATTTAAAGTTGCACCAGCAGCCTTAATTTTGGCATTTCCTAACTTTTGAGTGCTTGACCCTTTAACATAGTATTTCTAATATACTTTAAGTTTAGTCTAGCCCTGCTTTGCTTAGAAACTTCTCTCCCATTTTTAAAGAAAAGTTGTTTGCAGTTGAACTTTTTTGTCTGATTTCCTGTCCTTTGCTATATGGAACATGTATTTATTTTGAGAGGTCTTAAATTTAATATTATTCACATATCTATCTTTTTCTATTACCATCTATAGCTCTTTTTGTATATTACCTGAAAAATGTTGTTCTTTTAATGCTTTTCAGCATTCAAAGGTCTAATTTTATCTGGATAATGTTACTGAATTTTATTGTTGATCTGCTATCTTCTTTGTCCTTCCATTTTTACACTGTAACAAATTTCTGCCTTTCTTCTATTAGCATAGCCAACAAGGAGAAAATTAATCTTCAAAATATGCACAATTGCTTCCCTTTTTTGCTAGTGATTGCTTATTTGATCTGTCAGTCATGACACCAATTTCAAACACAGTTAGAAACAAAAAGTAAGACTAAAGGAAACATGTTAAGATGCTCACATTTTTACCACTAATACCATTCAAGAAAAGCCTACCAATATAAATTAGACTTCTATTTGTCACCTTTATCACAAAAATATATTCTTTTCATTTTGGGAGATTGCATTAAACACAGATGAAAATATCTTTATGCATAATTTAACAACTGAAGGATGCTAAATTTGGAATATACTAAGTCAAGTGCAAATGCAGCAAAGCAGATATTGGTAAATAGGAGGTGCCTATGTTTATTTTAGATGGACAGTATATCTTAATGTTTTCAGAGGGCATTTTTCACGCTTTTCTTAAAACAGTGGTTTAGCTTAGTTGGACCCTATTCCTGCAAAGGTTTGCACATATGCTTAATTTTATGCATATGGATGGTGCCACTGAAGTTAACGGGCGTACTAACATCCTTAAATAAATGTATATTAACAAGAACTGGGGCTAAAATGAGTGATTTTTTTTGGATAGTTATAGGAATTTTTGTAATCAATAAGTAATATTTAAAGACAAGATGTTATTTTTAACATATGTCTCCACCTTCCTGAGTTATGGTTGCATATTCATTTTTGTGCTATATCTCCATACTTTCATTTATTTATTTTTCTAAAATCTGTGGACCTATTTTTAGCCATTTTTATGATGATTCCATGACTGATTTGGATAAGTTGTACTCCTGAGCTCTGTTTAATAGTCTTCTTCTTGATCCCCCATTAAAACCTTCTAATGGACCTATATCAGAACTCAATGGAAGGACTCCTGCTTGCTTCAAAAGATTTTGGATTGGCTCAATATCATATCTCTCCTGAAGAACATCCTCTTGATCAACCTTGGTTCTTTAATCTTGGTGTGAAAGATGTACAAATATATTATTGGTAACAGTGGTGCCATTGTGGTCTCATAAATAAACCTTACTGCTCCAATAAGCAATTGGTATATATTATGCTAATTTGACTTATTATGGATAAGAAATTACTGCATACATAATTATGGGGTCACCGGCAGAAAGGAAATCTACAAAATAATTAAAATCAGCAGATGTCTGGTGGTGGTCATGACATTTCATCATGTGATGATGGGGAATCCTAGTACAGAAAGAGAGATAATTGGCTGAAATGAAGCAAAAAGTTTAGTTGTATACTGAAACTCCCATTTACCCTTGCTATTCATAATATTCATTACCTCAAAATACATGTAATGCCTTTAAAAAAGCTAATATTTGATTATAGAAAGGAAAATGAATGGCTCTATTTTGTTTCATATTTCAGACACAACCAAAACCTCAGCATGTTCCAATTAGTCAGGTTTGGCCCATTTTAGAGAGAGGCTAATAATCAAGTTTGGACTGGAATTTCAATTTTTAAACTCTGACTTTGTCTTCCTCAAAGTTCAGTGCTCTGCAGACTCAGATTTCGTTATGGATCCATCTCCATTTTATTGCGGTATCATAAGAAAGACAATAAAAAAAACTTGAACTATTGCGCAAGTAGGCATAATATAGGGTATCAAATAATCATCTGAAAACTCCAGTAACTTCTGCCATTCATTTTCAGTATGCAAGTCATATCATACACCATGATGGCCCTTCACTACACCTGCATACTAAGAATATTACCAACCAAATATTATGAATATAAAGTTGGCTGTTTGTATATTATTTCAAGCAACTGTATGTATTTAGAGCACATATCCTGCAATCACTGCAGTGATTCTGTGATGAAATACAATATGTGATTAATTCATTTTACATCTCAGACACATTTGTGGATTACGGATCTATGAGTTTTTCTGAAATATAGATCCATCACATGAAATATGCAGTAAAAATACTTATGAAAAATAGTCATTACACCTAGACAAGGTAGCCCTGTTTATACTTCATTATTTCAGCTATTTAAATTTTTCCTAAATACCAAAACCACCAAATCTACACACATAGATTACTGGTTTATACCATTTATAACACAAAACTGTTTAATGTGACTCAGCTGCTAGGAACTTAGACTTGGGTGTTAAAAAATAAACTTTGCAATGTATATTTTTATACACATTTCTGAAATCATCCACACTTTTCATGAACCACTGTGTGCCAAGTTTCGTACTAGAGAAAATATTTAGAACTGAATTATAAATACCTGAAATTACCTCTCCATAATGGGAATTCTAATGGCCCCGTTACAGTAGTTTCAAATGCTGGTGGCACTACGACATCTTTATAGAAAATATAGGCTCAATTTATAAAAATCATCTCTGGCTCCAGATATTAATTACTTCCAAGTTTACTGGTGTCTGCTTATGAAGTTTTAGTTCATTTCAAGATAGGGATCATTTTAAAAAGTTGGATCCCAACTTGGGTTCATATTTTGAACATCTCCAGGATTTTGATTTGGCTCTATCTCTCTGTGGGGTCACAATGGTTTCAGAGTGCTGATAACTCCCAGCTTCATAAACTCATCTCCTGTGAGATGTAGGAAAAACTTCTCCAATGTCTAGCTAGCTGCATGAGACTCATCTCAAACAAAATGGAGGCAATAGTTATTGGCTAGGGAAAGCAACCAGAGGAAAGAGTAGAAGATATATCTGCATGTCTAATTGATGCCTGGTGTTTGTTTCTAATAATCATGTTGGAGCCCCAAGTACAGCTGGGTATCCACTAAGCTGTGCTGCTTATCGTCAGTACTGTGCAACAGAGCAAGTCCTTCTCTTTCAAAGACAGATCTCACTATAGTTTTGCCATCTGTAGATTACATTATTGTAACATACTATATATGTTTCTACATACTAACCACATTCAGAAATCACAGAATGCAGCAGCCTGTTTATGTAGTCTTTCCCACCAGGAGCACATATTACCTGTCTTCTATAAACAATACCATCTGCCAATTAATTTCCTGGTGAAATTCCAGCTGTTGGCTTATCCTATAAATCACCACGTACTTTGGAGCTGTATACCTGAGACTGTCTTGCATGATATCATGGCGGTTGTGCTCATCTGAGGAGGATGAGTAACAGCCTGCTATTACAAGGAGATGGATGGTGGCAGGGCATTTTCAGTGAGAAGCCAGTAGCTCTGGATTGATGTTTTGCATCCTTTTCCCAAGAAGAGGGTTTAAGAGGTTGGTAATGGTTGCAGCTGGGAAGGGTTTTTTTCACTTTGCATAAAGGTTTTTTTCACTTTTTTCACTTTGCTCATTTATCTCTCTCTCTTTCTCTCTCTCTCTCTCTCTAGAGAGAGAGAGAGAGTTTTTCCTGACAGGCAACAGAATTATGTCATCACTCTCTGACTGCGAAAGCGTAATGGTTCCTGCATTTGAGAGCAATAGAATAAAAGTCTAAATAAATAATCTTCATTCTATAAAAACACAAAACTGGGGAACTTATTAACAAAATATCAATGTTTCATAGTTTAAAACTTTGTTTAGTAGAGTGTTGAACTGATATACAACTGTAGTGGCATGTACTATGCCTAAGCCACTGTCGATAAATCATCAATCTAAAATTCCTCTTCAAAAATTTCACCTAAGTGTCAGTTTTCATATAAGCACATGAAAAGCATTTCAGTTACTAGCAATCCTTCTTTGGCAATGTTGTACCTCTGGGGGAAGCAAATAGTTGCCTCTTAAAAATAGCAAAACAAGACTACAGAAATTTTCCCAATATGATACCATCCTTGCTGGAGAGCAAAGAAGCAATTCTTATTTACAGAGGGCTCCTTTAAATTGTCCCACTGCTTGAAAGATTCTATTAGGTCTAATAAAATTCTGTGTTTTGAAGACAGATAATATATCTTTATCTTCAGGCTCTTTTGGATCAATGGTACTTCCTCAAGGGTGCCCCGTAGCTGTCCCGTGACATCACTATGACCTAGTCCTTCTGCCAGATGGTATTTTTATGTTCCTTTTAAAGTTGATCATGCCAGTTAACTTATAAACCATGTATATATGTAATTTACAAATTCTGGGCAAGATGCCCAGGTAGACAGTTGGCTGTGAAGAGAGGTGTGTGAAAGTCTTTCCCCTTGATTTTGGACCATATTTCACTTTGAATTTTGACCCTAAAATATTAAGATTCACATCAAAACCATGTGAAAACATAAGCTTTATGTGATTTCGATGCCAAATTTTGAACTAGCCATGTTCCCATAAGAGGAATGTAAATATTATTCAAAAACTAACTTGTTCTCATTTTGTACCACATCTGCACCCCAGGCAATCTTTGTGTATATTTGAGAGTATGGAGGGGCAGAGAGAGGACCATTTTGCATAGCCCATATGAGCTCGATCAAAAATGCACTGGCATGACTAGAGAGGCTTCTTGGACATCAGTGGGCTGTGGATCAGGCCAGTGCTTTTAGCTATTAAAATCAGATATCTATTCAAAATGTGTAAATGGAGATTTTTTCAAACAGCTCATCCCAGACACCAAAGGCCACCACATCAAATTGGAAGTTCCTATCCAAAGCATAAAGGCAGTAGAGCATTTCAAGATTTTTTTAGCATGGGACAAACAGTATTTTCCCCTAGCCCTGTTCTTGGAAACAGCTGAACCATTTTGCTGTAATGAAAAAAATCAAATAAAATCCTCTTGAGGCAGACACTTACCATGGAAAATGATTAATTTCTGCAAGGTTATGAGCAACTGAAAGCAGGAAAACAGGAAGGAAGAAAGGTTTTTGAAGTAAATCATGAATGAAGATAGGACACTGTACAGATTAAATAGTGCCAGACACTGGCAGTGTTGCACTATGTCTTGTGCAATCATGATATGACAACCTAGAAACCACAGAATTGTGTCACTGGGAACAAGTACAGTGAACCACATAACCAAAGGGGACAATGAGGGACAGTAAAAGAAAATCAATTGTCTAAATATGTATTCTCTCTCTCTCTCTCTCTCTCTCTCTCTCTCTCTCTCTCTCTCTCTCTCTCTCTCTCTCTCTCTCTATATATATATATATATATATATATATATATATATATATATATATATATATATATATATATATATATATATATATATAAAAGAAGCAAAACAGAAATTTAAAATCATTGGGTCACCATCTGTCACTAGTTTTCCAGCACAACTCTCAAATGATTTAAAGAAGTTCTTAAAACATTGATGTTGTCCACTTTTGGATTGGGGTGGAGGGAAGGAAACTTGAATACTGCCATTCCTTCCTGCTTCTGACATTTACATCACCCTGACTACTATTTCATCACTTTCAGGCTAGAGTTGAGTAGGAACTGGGGTTTTATTTCCTATGAAAACCTGCTGTTTCAAAGATTTTTCTGTTCTGAAGCTAATTCAAATTTCCTTCAAAACTAAATTTGAGGGAAAATGTTTTGGGTCAAATTGTTCTGATTTTCTTTTTTTTTCTTCATTATACACTATAAATGAAAATTGAACTAGATATTTCAAAACAGAAAATCAAAATGTTCCCTTAAGAAAAAAGTTGAAACAGAATCTTTTGACCTTATTGAAACATACTCTCAATTTTCTTTCTGAAGTGTCAAAAAAGGCAAGTCTCTGTCAGTGAATTAGCATTTTCTGACACAAACTTTTTAGGAAAATTTCCAGTTTCTTCTGCTGTAGGTTTTGCCTCACCAAAGCCTTCCCTCTGGTTTAGAAAGTTAATTCTAGCTCTGTGGTGTTCTTCAGTCCAGATCTGGGTTCTGGCTAGATGTTTCTTCCTCTAACAGCTGAACATCATACTCCCCATTCTGCATTGAGGAGCAAGCCATACATTTAAGCTTAATTCATATATATCTAACACATTAATAGCTCTGCCTATTTACCCCTGGTCAGAACAGATTATAGCAAGTATAGCTTTTTTTAAAAAAATCCATTTTGAAGAAATAATGAAAACTGACTTTTCTCTATTATTGTTGGCATTACAGTATCTCTTCAAAACTCTG
Source organism: Pelodiscus sinensis (assembly GCF_049634645.1). NCBI lineage: Eukaryota > Metazoa > Chordata > Testudines > Trionychidae > Pelodiscus > Pelodiscus sinensis. The sequence goes on from NC_134718.1 coordinate 44,119,404, forward strand.
GGCAGGAATGGGCCCTGTTTTGCTAGGTGCTCTATCTAAACAATTAGGAAGACATGGTACCTGCTCCAAAGAGCTTCCACTAGTAATGGGAGAGGCAAGATGCCACATCTTTAAGAAACAAAAGAAGAGAGATTGGAGATAAAAAGAAGGTGATTAAAAGAATATGACATATGGATTAAAAAGCATTGTGTGGTGATATTCTGTTACAAGCAGGGGGAGGGAAGAAATTGTTAGGAAAAGGCAAGGAAGAAAGGCTGTTTTGCATTGTAGTTAAATGAAAAGCAAAATTATTACCCATAAGAAAAGATGGCTATTCTTTAATGGCACTGGTTACAATAGTTTAAAGTGGGGCAGATGTGTGAAAAAGATGAAAATATTCCTGGTGCCTCATAATCAGCAGTTACTGCATACAGAATATTTTGACTGTTATTTTGTTAGATTACTATGGCTTCTGCAGTGTATTAAGTGCAGCAGTGTTTTCCCATGGTTCTCTAGTTTGTCTGGAGCGTGGATTTGGACACCTTTGGAAAATTAAATTGAAATGGTTTGAACAAGAATGACAGAAGCAGCTGATGTTGGAGTTTTTGTATAAAGCCATCCATGCTCATTTTCAAGGAAGGTGAACAGCACATAAAAAAATAAGACAGAAGACAAATGGATTGCCTGTTTGGTCATGTGGAGCCCAGAGCTTCTGTTTCAGATGTATTTGCACACTATCCCATGTTAGCTGAAGTTAAGGAGATGTGGGTAAGAGCTGAAGGAGAAGAAAATAGTTACAGTAAAACTCCAATTGTCCGGCATCCAGTGGTCTGGCACTCCTGATAGTCCGGCACCAACTGGAACCTGGAAGTGCTCCAGTCAGCCGGACAATTACAGCTACCCAGAGGCGGTGGCGGAGATTATCGGAAGTCTACTGTATATAAAAATATACAGTATAGCATGGCTGTTAAGACACACATACAATCTAGACCTCATGACACTTGTTCCTATTTCTCTCCTTGTTAGGTGTTACTGTCACTCATTGTGTCACCTCTAAAGTTACATTGTAAATTCTAATTTGTTTTGGAAAATGCCAGCAGTCTTAAGGTTCTGTACAACAATGCCCCTAGATCTAATGTTGCTTAGATGTGATACTTTGATACAGTTGACAGCATGCATTTAGTTTAATAACATTAGAAATAATTTTGACTATTTTAACTATTTCCATTGGCTTCCCTTGTGCCTTTCTACAGGCTGACTTATACATATGATACTGCACTGGTGCTGCTGCACCGATGTTTGGTGAAGATGCTCTGTGACAGTAGAAGAGAGCTCCCTCATCAGCATGATAAAACCACCTTCATGGGAGGCAATAGCTATGTGGGTGGGAGAAACTCTCCTGCTGACATACCACTGTCCATACTGGTGCTTATGTGGGTGTAACTTATGTTACTCTGGGAGGTGGTTTATTCACACCACTGAGTGACATAAGTTGTGTTGACATCAGCTGTAGTATAGACATTTGTCTGAGACTTTTACGCAGCTTTTAGCAATATGGCTGTATCGACACAGTGGCATTACTAAAGTGGCATTTTACTAAAAGTCAGGCAGTGTAACTGCTATCTGTTGGCTCTTTTGCTGATAAAATATTTCACCCTAATAAGTGGTGTTTGCATTGTAGGCAGGAGTGCTCTTCCATTGACAACAACGTGCTGTTCACGCCAGCACTTGCCGCAGCAACACTCTTGCCTTTCAGGGGGGTGGTATTAGCACATCTGGACAACAAAAGTTTTGTCATTCAGTTTCCAATGCAGACATAACATAAAGGCTTGTCTTCATTATGAGATGGATCGATGCTGCAGCAATCGATCCATGGGTGGTCGATTTATCGCAGTGGTCCTCAACCTTTTGGGGCTGCCGGGCGGGGGCAGAGCCGTGCATGCACCAGGCGCCCGGAGCCTAGGGCGCAAGAATGGCTCGGGCTGGGCCTGGTCACTAGGCGGCCTCACATAAATGCCCTGGTGGGCACCACGGTGTGGAGTGCCAGAGTGGAGAGTAGCCGGCTGGCTGTGATCTGCACTCAGTCACATGCTCAGAGCAGCCAGCAGGCCGCACTTTATTCTTTTATAAAAATGTAGGGGCAGGCTGCAAAAAACTTCAATTGGGCCGCGTGCAGTCCTCCAGATGCCTGTTTGACATGCCTGCCCTAGCTATATCTTCCAGCTACATCTCTCCCGAAGTTCATACTTGGGGTTTAACCTTATAAGGAGCACAGGAAGGTGCAGGTTCTGAGTACCTCTCTGGATGTGCTCAGTAACTCACAGGATCTGACCTTTCTCACTTATTGAGACAAGCTCCAAATGAAATCAAGGCATGAAAAGCCTGTGGGGTGCTAGACACTTGCAGTTATGATGGATTGCAGTGGGAATTGCATATGTTCAGGAGCTCTTGGGATTTGGCTAAATGGGAGGATTTTCTGAATAAGAATGTGAAGAATTTAGTTCCTTTTATCTTCCATTGACTTCTGTTGGAGTTGAGAAGTGTTCATTGGGAGTTCTCAAGAGGCATTTAACATTGTGAAGGATCAGCACCTTTGACAGGAGTGAAAAGCCTAAATAAAGGTGAGATAAAGAAATTCTCTAAAATGGTATTTTGTTGGTAGTTAATCACTTAGTACCAGGGTCTACTGGGCACCTTCAGCATTTGAGTTAGCAGCTCCTTAGCAGACCAGGAATTGAACCCTGGAAGATCAATCTTTGGCATGCTGATCTCTGTGTAAGAGTAGACAAGGCCTTAGTGCTGAATGCAGATACTTGTACAATACATCCAAACATTCTCCCTTCATGTGGAGACTTGCTACCACTGATACTGCCCTCATAGTATCACTTAGGGCATGACTACACTACAAAATAATTTTAAAATAAGTAAAATTGAAATAACTCCTGAAATAACAAAGTCGAAATAGCGTGTCCCCACTATGAGGGATCATCGAAATAGCTCAGAAAATTATTTTGAAATAGCACATTCACACTGATTGGCACCTGCATTGGATTTAAAAAGTCCCTGGAAGCACACTTCCTGTGGCTGCTTGCCGAGGCTGGCTGAGACGTGTTTGCAGTGGCTCCTCTCCACAGCTGCATCTCACACACCGCTCCTCCAAGAGAGGGATGGAGCTGGGACTGGCACCTGCCTCAGGTAACTTGGGGGGTAACTTCAGCTACTCAAGAGGTCCTACCACCATGTGTTATGGGGCCTGGTTGCCCCTGGGGGGGGTCTAGGAAGGGAAGCTAAGCGGGGGGTAGAAACTGGAAGGTGGCTACTGACCACCTTCATGCACGTAGTCATGCACTTCATCACAGAGGTGGCCTTCCCTTGCTCCCAGTCAGCCCGACAAGTCTCTCAGAGCTCCTCATTGAGCCCCCAGACAAGGGACTAGAGGCAGATCATCTGCTGCCTCATTAGGTCTTCCTTGGTTTGCTTTCTCTGGCAGATAGGGAAGATGGCAGAGGAGGATGTGGATATGGCATGCTCACAGCTGGCCCAGCTATGAAGAAAAGTTAAAAGGGCAGTCATCCCAGGAGACTCTGTTTATGAAGCCTAGCCCTAATCTCTGTGCCAGCACCAAAGGTCTCAGTTCAGACCAGGGATGTAAGCAAATAGTCGAGTAGTCAAGTCGATTACTCGACTACTCACATTTCCGCCACCACCACCCGTTGCTGCCTCTGTATCAGTGCTGGGGAGAGCTGGGGCAGAGGGGAACAGGGAAGGCTGCCACAAAACAGCCTCTCCCCACGGCGGGCCCAGGCTCACTGCTGGCAGAGGCTACTCTGCCTCCTGCGGAGAAGCCCCTGTCCATGAGGAGTCTCAGCTCCTCACTGGAACCCCTGTGGACAGAGGCTGCTGCCATGAAGCAGCCCCTATCCATGGTGGCCATGGCTGGCTGCAAACAGAGGCTGCTCTGGCAATAACCTTCTGTAGTCAGGGGCTGCTGAACCTGGCACAAGCTGAGAACTGGAACCTACCCTCACTGCAGGTCTGCAGTTTAAATGTAGCAGTTTCTCTCAACCACTGGTACAAGTACCCTAGGGGTGCTTGAGAGAAGTTGGGGGGGGGGGGGTACGTCAACACAACTGAAATTTGGAGAAAACTGAATTTTTGTTTTAAGTTTTACAGCGTTTTATTATTTTTGTACTTTTTACACCCAAAAATTTCATCATCTATCTGGCTACAATTAAGTTGTTTAAACAAATGTGTTGCAATGGTAGAAAAATATTGTGTGTCTGTAAACTGTAGGTACTGGGGGTACTTATAATTTTTTTTAAAGGAGTACTTTATAAAAAAAGGTTGAGAAACACTGAAATGTAGTAGGAGACGGGCTGCCTGTTCACCCGGCTCTCATTACATTTAAACTGCAGAGCTGCAGCAGGGGTTAGCTCCTGGATCTGGCTCAAGCTGGGACTGAGGCTTTCTCCCTCATCAGTGAATTGTGTAGTTGATGGAAATTGTATCGACTACACGATTAGCTAATTACTCGCTTTCTAGCATCCCCAGTTCAGAGGATGGTGATGTGCTTCGAGCAAGACCATCCATTGCCTAGACGATGAGCACTTTTCTGCAGGGGCATGGACATCCTGGGGCGCGTCACTACTCTGGAGACAAGCAGGCATGGGAAGGTGCTGGCCAGGTCAGGAGCCTGCAGGCCAGCAGGGGAGCAGATAAGGCAGCTCAACTTTTTTCCGTGTCCCTCACAGGCCGGGTCCGGCACTGGCAGTGTCCCACAGCCAGAGAGCTTCCTTCGCTGCCCACTGGCGGAAAGGGGTGGATGTTGGGGGAGGTGTGTATGCAGAAGAGGCTATTTACCAAAAAGAGTGCTCCTGGGATCTCCTCTTCCTCCCCCTGGCAGGTTCCTATGCACAGTATCTGTATCCTCTGCATCGCCATGCTTCCCCAGGAGTGGATGCTGCCTGAGCGTGGGCATGAGCCTGTGCCATGTACAGCACTACTGTGTGGTTGCATGACCCAACCTCCTTAGTGGCGCCTTGTAGTGGCCACCGTGGAGGCCAAAGTAAGGAAGGCCTCTCCAGGAACCTTGTGAGAAGGAAAGAGGGGTTCCCGTTAAGGGTGTTAAAATGTGATTATCTGGCTAATCATATAATGGATACAATTTAGATCGACTATACGATCAGTCGATAAGCGTCGCTCTGTAGCGCCTCAGTGGGGATAGCTGCAGGAGCCGACTCGAGTCGGGACTGAGCAGTCCAGGCTCGTGCTGGCTCTGGAGCCACCTGCGCTGCAGCTCTTACTATATTTAAAATGCAGAGGTGCAGTGATCAGTCCTGGCTCACACTGAATCCAGCAGCACCCATTTGTAGTGGACAGCCCTGTTAGCCACAAACAGAGGCTGGTGCTGGAGCAGCTTCTGTTTGCAGCGGCCAGGGGTTACTTGGCGGCAACAGCCCCTGTCTTGAGCGGACGGGAGGAGCAGCTCTCCACTAGGACCCCTGTGAACAAGGCATGCTTCTCAGCAGTGTCCCTTATCTCCACTCCACTGCTTCTAATAGAGGCGGGGGGGGGGGGGGAGGGGGAAGGCCACGGGGGCCAGGTGGCACCTCAGAGACAATGAGGGGGGGAACCAGCTTTTAAGCCAGCTCCCCCAACACCAGCTCCTGTCCCTGTCCCCTGCTGCCTCTCATAGACTGTTTGAGTCCCTGCTCGCCCCATGCTCCCTGCACAGCACTTCTGCTTTTGAAATGTGCAAGAGCCCCGCAGTGGGAATTGGTGCAAATGGGCACTCCTACTCCCCCCCTCCATTGTTGCCTCTCTCTGATAGGAGAAGCAAGGGAGGGGGGAGAGACTAATTGAGTTGCTACTTGACTATCCAATCAGCATTTGCTGATTGGATAGCTCACTATTCGCTTACATCCTTAGTTCCTGTGTGAGGGCATTAGGGAATTGAATGCTTCAGACAGGGAGCGCTGGGGTCTGACATGGCTCCTGGGATGGGTGCTGTGCAGCACAGGGCTGTGAAAGGTCCACATGTGCTACAAGTCCCTTTCCTTCAGCCTGCAGCTTTAAGCTCTGAAGGAGAAGGGGAGCAGTGGAGATGTCAGGAATGGCCAGAGTTGGCACAAGTGCATCTGTGAGAAGACTCTGGAGACCAAATTATTTCAAAATAGCAGCATCTGAGTGTCCACACTCATGCTATTTCAAAACAATTTTGAAATAAAAGTTATTCCTCATGGAAAACAGGCTTATTTCAAAATAAGCACAAAATAGTGTGGACACTTTATTTCGAAATAACTCCCTAGTGTAGACCTGGGTTCAGAGAGCTGCTACATTGTCAGAGTCATTGATTCTATGACAGAACTTTGCACTAGTTCTGGGGAAAAGAGCTTTCCAGAAAATAAAGTTAGAGCCAGAAGACTCATCTCTGAATTGCAGATCGAATGATTCTGGTCTGTCCAGTATCCACATTGACCATCAGAGATCTCACAGAAGAAAGAAAATAAATAGAATAATTTAATCTTTGGAACAACTTACCAAGAGTTTTGGTGGACTCTCCATTGCCGACCATTTCTAAATCAAGACTGGAAGTTTTTCTAAATGATGTGGTCTAAGAATAATTTGTGAACTTTCTATGACCTGTGTTATACAGGAGATCAAACTAAATGATCACAGTCGTCCCTTGTGGCCTTGCAATCCATGAATCTGTGAAAATGGACTAGAAGCCAAGAAGGAAGTTGGAAGTGTCAGGAGTATTACACAAGTTAGACACATATGGGATTGTTTTCTTTTCTTCTTAAATTTACATCAATTATTTACATTTTCAGGAATCCTACATTGAGCCAGGTGAAATAGCAGGTTTTATGCTAACCAGTCATGTTCAGGGAATTAGTCCATTCCCCCCATGTTGAATCTTGAAAAATGTTGTCACCAATGATCAGTAAAGCTATTACTAATTTCCAGAGATATTATAGTTCTCATTCATCAAAGACTTCAGATAGCTGAAAGAATGCAATTGCTCCAGGATGCATTGTCAACTCAGTTGCTCTCTGTAAAGTACTACTTACTTTGATTTTTTTCTATATTCATATTAAGGCCAAAATGAGGAGCAGCTATAATTATTCTTGCATTAGAATTTTGTACGTAGAGCCCTACAAATTTACCAATATTTGCGGTTCATTTTTGCTGATACAGATTCAGATGTGGATACAAATTTTGTATCTAGAACCCTGCAAATTTTCAAGCATCCACCTTATATGTGCAGGTATCCGCATCCGCAGATGTGGATGAGAATATACAGGGACCATTTTTGCAAATGCGGATACCAATTTTGGATTCACGCAGTTCTCGATCTGTATGGAACTTTGCAATCTCAATGAAAACTAGTGTTCTGCATGACTCATGGTAATGTCATCACATGATGTACTCTGCCTTTGAAAAACAGCATGTTTCTTATGCTGTTCACTCCCTGCACTCAGTTTTACTGTTTTTAGTATAACTTGGCGTCCCGCGCACAAGGGAAAAATCAGAAAGAGTAATGTTCCATTACAACTTTGTTTGTCCCTCCTCTCTTTCCAAAGCAATTTTCTATTTTGGTGGAACTCCAAAGTAATGTGGGTTAACTCTTGTACTGGTTTTGAGTGGACATGGGTCTAGGTTATGAAATTAGACTCCCAGTTTTTGTATTCAAATCTAAATACCTCCACATTTGTATTGGATTGGATGATGTTGCATGCCTCAACTAGGGTTGCCAGGTGTCCAATTTTCACCCAGACAATCTGGTAATCACATCTTCTGTCCGGTAAAAAAAAACCCAGAAAATGTAAAATGTCAGCATTATCCCCGCCATGTTCGGGTTTTTTTGTGAAAGTATCTGGCAACCCTAGCCCCAACACAACATCTTGTATGAATACCAATTCATGTCCAAATTTTAGAGATATTAAGATGCTCTAGTCTGGAACCATCTCCAATTCTCCGGTAATAAATTTCTGAAATAGTAAAAGTTAGTCTAACAGCCTTACTTTCTCACTCTCCGGAAGATGCATTCATCGTTACAATCCTGAAAAGGGTCATTTTTCTTACCTCTAGTTTTGAGTGGGTCCGAGGTCCAATAGAAATATATTGTCTAGCTCTCCTTACGATGAAATTCTAGTGTATGCAAGCACTAGAGGCTGTTGGAAGCTGAATAGACATTGATATTTATCCAAAATAAATAGAGATGGGACTTAATATAATACCAAATATGAGTCCTTCTCCCATCAAACCTTTGGGGAATGTGGACCAAATCTGGATCTATGCTTCAGTTGTGGTCCAGATTAGTTCCCATATTTTTCTGAACCATTTTGCCCATCCCTATATTGTGTTTACTAAGGACATTGCACTGTTGTGTATGGATATTGCAACACAAAGTTCTGACATGAAAAGTTCACGTCTCAGAAAATTTTGTTCTTCAGGAAGAAAAGTTGCAAACCATCCAGGTTTATCCTGGAGTTCCCAGGAATTAAAGATAATATTTTCAATCTAAATTGTCAACCCTCAGCTTGACAGCATCCCTAGGTCCAGCACCAGTGTGATACTAAACATTTGATAAATCTTTGCTAGGATACCCAACAGAGGATTTTGCTATACACAAAACTATTTTCCAACACTAGTGGTCCATTTCCCCTGAATGTGATGGTTTTACTAGGATTGAAATGTGTCATAAATGTTGATTATTTACTGATGTAATAGGATTATAAACACATCCTGGCCTGAAATAGTAACAACAAACAGCAAAAATGTGTTTTCCATTACCACCACCTCCACTATAAAAATAGTTCCAGAACCCCTGCAATTCTCTGTGTTAATTTGACTGCAGCTCCACTTGACTTCAGCTTGCTGTTTGCTGTATATTAACTTCTTCCACATAACTATGTGTGTGTCGACACAGCAAACCATTATTTCTAAATAATGACAAGTTGGAAGACTTCTTACTCTGACTCTTGTAAGCCTCGACTTCCCTACAAGGAGTAAGGGAAGTCGAAGGAAGAGTGTTCTTCTTTTGACTTCCTGCTGTGTGATCAGCGCCAAAAGCCAAATTAAGCTATTTCGACTTCAGCTATGCAACGGACATAGCTGAAGTTGCGTAGTTTAATTAAACTTTTTCCCTGCTGTGTAGACATGCCCTATGATATCTGAAATTTCAAGTTTATTAGGTGATTATGGAAACTCTTCCTCAGGTGGTTAGTCCCATTGATTTTAATGGGACTAAAGATTACTCAGTAAGGATTTGTAGGATTGGGCCCACAGGATTCATGAGCATTTGTACAGATAAGAAGCAAATGCCTGAACATTAACGCCTTTGGAACAATACCTTCCAGCTCTCATTATTGCTCTTCTTTTTTATATTTCTCAACCAGTTCTTAATCCATCCTCTTGTCTGATCTAGGATTCTTTTAGCTAATAGAAGTTTGCCATAAGAAATTTCATCAAAGGCTTTCAGAAAATATAAATAAATAATGTCATCTGCCATTGCAAGACGTTTGTAACTTCTAAAATATCAAGGAAGCGAGACTGGCAGAATTCGTCACATTCTGTACTATGCTAGTTATCCCTTATTAAATTATTGCTTGTCCTTGGAGATATGCTAGTTTCTGAAATATCTTCTACCTACTTATTCTTTTAATCCCATTTCTCATTGCTAATTACCTGGGAAAAGTTAGGTGACATCTGAACTATGTATTATGAATAGCAGAGATGTTTTTCTAGTCTTTAAAAAGTAACTGGTAATTTTCTTTTGATTGTTGTAGAGTCTCATGTAAGACAAGATGGCTAAAAGGCTAGACACACCATGGGCCAGAGCTGCTTAGGCTATTATGCAGGACTCAAAGCTTACTTCCTTTTCCTATTGTCCACAGACTAATCAGGGTCCAAACCAGCTCCCAGCACAACCTACTGCAGCTGAAGATGACCAAGGATCACCCAACTACAAATACTGGTCAGGGATGGTCTAGAGATGGCAAAAACGACGAGGAGTCCTGTGGCACCTTATAAACTAACAGATTTATTGGAGCATAAGTTTTCATGGGCAAAGACCCACTTCGTCAGATGCATGTAGTGGGAATCCCAGAGGCAGGTATAAATATATAGGCATAAGAAAAGAGTACCAATCAAGAATAAGGCTAGAGATAACGAGGTTAATTCAGTCAAGGAGGATGAGGCCCATTTTTAGCAGCTGATGTGGAATTGTGAACACGAAGAGAGGAGAAACTGCTTTTGTAGTTGACTAGCCATTCACAGTTGGCTAGCCAAACATGGACAGTCCCTACGTAAAAGAATAAATGGACACAAATCAAATATCAGGAATGGTAATATAAAAAAACCTGTAGGAAAACACTTCAATCTTCCTGGACACACAATAGCAGATTTAAAGGTAGCCACCTGCAACAAAAGAACGTCAAGAACAGACTTCAAAGAGAAACTGCTGAGCTACAGTTCATCTACAAATTTGACACCATCAGTTTAGGATTAAACAAAGACTGTGAATGGCTAGCCAAGTACAAAAGCAGTTTCTCTTCTCTTCGTGTTCACACTTCCACATCAGCTGCTAGAAGTGGGCCCCATCCTCCCTGACTGAATTATCCTCATTACCTCTAGCCTTACTCTTGATTGGTACTCTTTTCTTATGCCTGTATATTTATACCTGACTCTGGAATTTCCACTACATGCATCTGACAAAGTGGGTCTTTGCCCACGAAAGCTTACGCTCCAATAAATTTATTATTGAAAAGTGATCTTTCAATAGTATATAAAAATTATAAAGGTATTTTTAATTACACAAGTTCAATAAAAAATGAAATATACAATATAGTTGCTTGATCTCAATTGTTTTTAAGAATTTAAAATAGTGTTGTCTTCAATGCCACAGGACTCCTTATTTTTCTTTGTCTGGTTTGGACCCTGGCCAATTCAGAGACTGCTTCTCTTTCCTCTAGGCTATTGCAGCAGTGGAGATGAGCATGGAGGGAAAGGAAGAGTTTTGCTAACATTCAGTAACTGAATTGTCTGGGTATGGAGATATATTATCAGTAAAGAGACATCAGACTTCTGAGCTCCAAGACAGCCACAATCTATTGATCTTCTGACAGAATATATGGTCCATCAGCACTTTTCTCTGTGGTGTTGCCATGCTAGTGAATTGTGGGCTGACCATGAGAGGGCTCCTTCAGTTCAGGGGGATCCTGCAGTTTCATGGAGCTCAAGTAGTATCTCCTAAACTGTGTTGCTATTTATAACATGCCTGCACTCTGTTCTCTTCTTGTATTGGCTATTGTCAGCCAAAGGTTGTTTTAAGTTACATTGGGGGACCAGTAGCTCACATACCTAGCTAACCCAGCATCTTGAGGGGTACAAAGTCAAACTTTGCATTTCCCTTTTTGACCTGTGCCATTCGGTACTATAGCTGTCACTGAAAAATCAGGGTCCTTGTATTTACATAGGCTTTTGCCTGAATGGAGAGTGGGACAGGTACATACATTGTAGTTTTATTTGTAACTTATTTTATGCTGGGTACATGAGATAAAATATCAAAATAAAACATAGTCCCTGATCATCTCTGCTGGGAAAAAACAAAATGATGAAAAATTGTGTTCTCTGTCCTTCTATCTATTTCCGGGCACCATTAAGTTCCATTCCTGTGAGGAAGGAAGTGTATGAGAACAAGGAAAACATTTTAAATGACAAAAAAACAAAATGATATATGACTTAGTGATTAAGGAGTGTTTGTTTGGGGAGAATGCCTGGGACACCTGTTCTTTCCAGCTCAATGAGATGTTACTTAATGCACACTGCATTGGATTTAGCATCATTGAAACAGATTAGCCCCAAAATAATACTTTCCCCAGCATATGCAGCATTAGGAATGGGTATATCTATACCATAAAACGTATTAGTAATTCACAAGTTCTGGCAATATAGTTAAACTTTGACAAGCATCATGTGATCCTTAACAGATGTCTGCATCTTTGGATGAGACTGCCTAAATATATTGCTGTAATGCGCAGTACAAGGTTGAAATGTATTCTTATGCTGTGAACATATTTACATCCTCTTATATGGAAAAATTGAAATTATACTCATTAAATATATGAACATGACATTTTATAAAAGGATAACTCTGGATCCATCCTTTATTTCTCTGAGTTATAGATGACCTCATAACTTGTGAGTGATGGAGCAAAGCAGAGCTAGAAGTGAATTATGAAAGGTCATCAGTGTATTCAGAATCAGCCCACACTAAGTTCTGATTTTGCAATACCAATTTTAGCTGTAGTTTATATGAAGTGCTGGAGCACCATGTGTATCTTGGTTGAAATGTGGTGTCACTGGTTGTATTGCAGTTCTTTTGAAAGCAGAAAATGAGCAAGCATGTAAAGAGAAGTAGGGGCTATATTATAAGAGCAGCCATTGCCACGGATCCTTCCAGTGATATAAAAGAAAAGAAGATCACTGGAAGGTGATTAGCAGATTTTTTTTAAAATTGTGAATAAATTCAATAGATCAGGACCTGCTCCCAGGAGTCTCGTGTAGGGCTTCTCCACACATGAATATCAGCTTTTCTGCTTAGCAGAGGACTTGGGAACTGCCCCTGTCCCAGAACTTGCGAAGACTCCTCTGTGTGAACAAGGGGAGGAGACGAGGAAAGGTAGAAGGAGTAAGGGTGAGGCTTGGGAGTGCCTGGCAATTTCTATTTTTGCATTTTGGAATTGTCTGGAAAAGAATGCAGTCTGAAGGATACCAAGGAATTCAAATATGCAGTTGTATGTCTTTCATATTAACAGTTACAAACTTTTCCTGTGTTTACAATGTTTTTTCTGTATCAAATAATTTGCGAGGGTAAACAGGTCACATTCCAGTGGAGTCTTAAAAAAAGATTTAGGGATTATACTGGACAAGCAATTTAACATTTATTTCCAGTGGTATGCTGTGACAATAAGGCCATGTCTACACTAGGAAACTATTTCAAAATAACTAAATTTGACTTAACTCCCAATTTTACAAAATTGAAATAGCATGTCCCCACTACAGGGAAGCCTCAAAATTAGCACAAGGCAGGCTCTGTTAATGTGGACATGCTACCTCAACTTAGAGCACTAGGAAGCACTGGGAAGTATTTAGTTTAAGGGAAGCATACATGCTAACACTATTTTGAAAGTAGCATTATTCCCTAAGAAAAGCAGGATTACAGATTTCAAAATAAGCATCCCCTTATTTCAAAATAATGAGCTTGGTAGTGTCGATGTTCCATTTATAAATTTGACCTAAGGGAGGTTATTGCAGAATAAAGCGCTAGTGTAGACGAGGGCTAAAAGCCAAACTGATGCTTCCCTAAACAAAGAAGTAGTGAGTAGGAATAGTGGTAGAGTAGGAATAGGTAGGTGATTTTACCTCTGTATGTGGAACTGGTGAAGCTGAACTGGAATACTTCATATGGTCTAGGTGTCAACATTTCATAAAGGATGTTGAAAAATTGAAGACAGTGCAGAAAAAAAGTGACAAAATAATTTGAGGACTGGAGAAAATGCCTTACTGTGAGAGACTTGAGGAACTCAATCTGTTTAACTTATCAAAAAGAAGAGAGATGACTTGATTACAATGTACAAGTACCTTCAGTGAGAAAACACTGGACACTAAAGGACATTTTAATTTGGTAGAGAAAGCCTAGGAAGAAGGCTTAAAACTGAAGTCCAATTCCATTTAGAAAAAAGGCATTTTTTTAAGCAATGACAGTAACTAATCACTGGAACAAACTACCAAGGAAGCTGGTAGATTTACCATCTCTTCATGTCTTCACACCTTTCTGGAAGGTGAGCTTTAACTAAGCACAAATTATGCTTTAGTCATGCACAAATTACCAGGCTTAATATAGGGGTAACTGGGTTACATTTAATGGTTTGTGATATATGAAGTTCACACTCTCTATTGAAACTCTCAGTTGCCTGTTTTTAAAGTTGGTCTATGTACAGTCATATATATTTGGCTTTACTTTCAACTTTTTATCTTATTTACTAATGCACAGAAGTGCATAGGTCTCAGTAACACCAGACAATTCACTTATCTTTCAGTATTGTCTCTAGGGATGAAATAGTGTCACTGATTAACAGATTAACCAATAAGCAAAATTTACAGGTTAATACTATAGACTACACACACATCCCCACCCCCCACTCCCTAGTAAATTTTTAGCAGGCTAGCCAGCAGCCCCGGCTCAGTCTTGGTTTGTGCCAGGTCTGGGACCTACCCCTGCTGACATTTTGCATTTAAAGTGTATTAGGAGCCAGGTGGGCTGGCAGCCCAGTTTAGTTCTGGCTTGTGCTGGGTCTGGAAGCTCATCCCCACCCACCCTGGACTGGGGCTGCTGCCATACTACGCTGCTGCCTCTGTATCAAAGGCAGCAGTGCGGAGTGACAGGCACCCAGGCCAAGAGGGGAGCCATTTTAAAAAACAGTTCCCCTCACAGACTGGCTGCCTGTTGCTCCATGCTGCTGTCTCAGTACCAGGGAGTGGCAGGAGAGTTGTAGGGGGCTCCATAGGAGTAGGGTCACAGGCAGCTGGTCTGCAAGGGGAGCTAGTTTTTAAACTGGCTCCCCTCACAGGTGCTCCCACCTGGCATCCCGAACTGATGCCTTTGATACAGAGACAGCAGTTCAGAGTGGCAGAGGGCTCCTTGGGTGTGGATCAGAATACACTGGCTGCCGGCCCCACCCCCAGGCACTATAGAATAGTCGAGTAGCTGATAAGAATTCATCAGGTTAATCGACTATTTATTTAACTGGTATTTAACATCCCTAATTGTCTTAACTATTTTGAAATGCCCTTTTTGTTGTTGGTTAGTACCACACCAATGTCCTCTTTGTTGTTGGTTAGTACCGCATTAGAGTTTTGAATGTCTAATTAATTCAGATGATATGATTCATACATCTTCATCTCTGTGCCTCTCCTCCTCTGTCTCACTGGTAATTATAGGGTTGGGTAATTAGAGGAATTACCCACCCTTACAGTCTTATTATTTTTTACCTTCCTTCCCTCGTCTCATCTTTAAGCAGAAGTTTATTCTCATGTCTTCTCTTTGCCCCGGAGGTCTGTACAATGTCCCTAGTGCTATCTTTATTTTTAGCCTTGTCTAGTTGCTTAATCCCAAATCGATTCATTATATTTCTCTGAGGTTCACTATTGCAATTTTTCAGCTCCAATTTTTTCTCCTGATACACAGCTCCATTTCTTCCTCTGTCTCGTACTTTTGTCTTCCAGAAACTCCCGAAGCCCTGTACACAGAATTAATACCCTGCCTTGGGAATAAATCTGTTTCTCATGTAACTGCTACAGTAACATGAATTTTGATTAACAGATGCTTGATGTTTGAATATTGTACTTCTGTAGAAGTGTCCCTAAAAGTAGTGTCATAGTTGCAAACTAGATGAAGATGGATGCCATGAATATTTTATAATTCAGTTCATGGATGGTGCTTCTAAAGTATAGATTTCATATTTCCATTCCATGGGGAATCAGCAACACTGTTGCTAGATTCACATTACTTTTATTAATAGTTCCACTAGTCTGATCCTCAATTTTAATTATTACAATATCATAGAATTTTAGGACTGAAAGGGTATGTCTAGACTGCATCCCTCTGTCGGCAGAGGGATGCAGATTAGGCAGGTCAACATTGAAAATGAGGCAGGGATTTAAATATTCCATGCCTAATTTGCATAAAAATGGCCACCACATTTTGCCGACTCAGCACTTTGTCAGCAAAAAGTAGTAGTCTAGAGGGGGATCTGTCGAGAAAGAAAGTCTTTTTTGACAGATCCCTTATGCCTCCTGCAAGGAGGTTTATAGGATCTGTCAAAAAAGGCTTTCTTTCTCGAAAGATCCCCCTCTAGACTGCTGCTTTTTGCCAACAAATTGCTGAGTTGGCACAACGCGGCAGCCATTTTTATGCAAATTACGTGCAGGATATTTAAATCCCTGCCTCATTTGCAATGTCGACCTGCCTAATCTGCATTCCTTTGCTGACAGAGAGATGCAGTCTAGACATACCGAAAGAGACCTTGAGAGGTCATCCAGTCTCCTGCACTCCTGGCAGGATTAAGTATTATCTAGACACCTGCAACAGGTGTATGTGCTCTTAAAAATCTCCAGTGATGGAGAGTCTGCACCTCCATAAATGTATGCTGCATGTCTGTACTGTGTTAATTGCACATCTGCTTGCGAGGGACCTTGAAGGCAAAGTTCGTTTTGGGATCTGATCATCCTCAATGATTGAGGTGTGGAGATCCATAGTTTGGGAATGCAAGGACTGCAATACAGGATCTAGAGCTAGCCAAAACTTGGGATTTCAATTTTATGAGTAATTCCAGAATTGAATGGACACTTGTCAGCCAACGGTCAGGGCAGTGTGTGTGTGTGTGTGTGTGTTAGTGTTACCGGGAAAAGGTTTAACGTCCGTGACTTTACCGCTAGGACCGGGGTTCCGTCGCGGAGGGCAGCCAACAGGCTGACGGACGCCCCAGGGTTTATAGGAAGAGCTTATTACATCTCAGATTTCAGCTGCTGGGATACAGGATCCCTTCGCAGTGGGCAGTCTAGGGAAGACTAAGAGATCTGTCACCTGGGAGTGACATGATCCAAAACGCCCAAGCTCTTCCTATACCTGTCCCTTATGACCGGCTGAAGTTCTTTTAAATTATGCTTGGTTCTGTTACAGCAACTGAAGGAGTCAGGTTAAAGCTTAAACAGTTACAGGTTTATTGTTACAGGGTAAACTTAGCTGTTAAATGCTACTGCTGTGTTACAGATAACACAGCCACTACAAAGGACAGGACAGAAATTACACTAATAAGTCACTTACAGGAACCATGAAACCCTTTTGGTTCTCTGAGCTCTTATTAAATGCATGCAAAATAGACACCTGGCAGGTATATATCCTCACCCCTGTGTTCCAGACTTGGCGTGGCCAGCGTCTTTCTCTCAATCCCTCGGGAAGAAGTAGGGTGACGTTGGGTGTCCCACAGACCTCAGGAGACAATCAATACCTGCCAGCAGACAATGCAGACAATGGGCACCTCTGGTATGTGATGGGCGAAGATTCCTCTCCTGGGACAGTGCAGGCATGTCAATTATTGGTACTAGCCATCAGGGTGATGGGAGGCCTCCCAGTCATCAGCTAGCCCATTTACTGTCTAGTTTCTGTTTATGGTAGAGTCAGGGACAGGCAGCACACCTGTGTTCCCAGAGCATCAAAGGCTGACTGCCTTCCTCTTGCTCTCTGGGGGGGGGGGGGGACAAGATGGGGTTCATGTCTGGCTATAACACTGGAGGTACATCTGCATAGCAGCATTATTCAGGAATAACATCTACACTACAAGCCTTTTTTTTTTTTTTTCAAAAAGACCTCAAGCTAGAGGACTTCTTACTCTTACTCCTGGTAATCCTCATGTCACAGGGAGTAAAGAAAGTCGAAGGAAGAAAGCTCTTCCTTCAACTTCCTGCTGTGTAGACAGCGCCTAAAGCAGAATTAAGCTATTTCGACTTAAGCTACACAATTGACATAGCTGAAGTTCTGTAGCTTAATTTGACTTTAGCCCTGCTGTGTAGACATATCCTGGAAGTCCATCCCAGCATCTCTAGGCTACCGGCCACACAATGGTGAGCTTGAACATCCTGAGAGCTCTTAGGGTTTCCAGGCTGTCTGTTGCTGAACTAGATACCTAGACTGTCCTGAGCTGGGTCTTTAGAGCTTCTATGCTGCCATCTTCATAGCTAGGGGACAGAAAGCCCGGAAAGACTGGGTCAAAATGAGGTTCTCAAGGCTTCCAAGCTCCTTGCTGCAGAGCCAGCAGCTAAGTTCTTTCAAGGGCTCTCGGGTTGCTCCTCTTGGAAACTATACCACTTGCCTAGGAGGAGGGGAAATTCTGGGTAAGAGATGGAGTAATTAAATATAGAGCCATGACACCAATGGGGGAAAAAAGATGTTTCTTAGCAAGTTATGAATTTCTGGTACTTAGCAAAAGAAGCGGGGAATGGGGGAGAGAGAACATGTTTCTTTTTATTTTGGTAATTTTCTGCCATTTCCCACAGGAAACTTTCTACATAGTTAAAAATGCTCCAACAAAACCACACTGTAATTTTCTCCTTAAAATAAATGAGTTCAAACACTGAATTTACAAGCAGAAAGTACTTGGTGGTTTTCTAGTCTCCATTTGTTTATCACCCCCTGTGACGGCGCGTCAGGTTTTTCCCATCTCCTGCACCCCTGTAATGGCACGGACAGACTCCACCAGCCAGTAGAATAGAGGAAGTTTATTGCTTCTCCAGGATACAACACAGCACAGATGTAATCTGGCTACTGGACAGGCCTAGGATGCCTCAGCCCCCCTTGAGATGGGGGAGACTGGGCCCCTAAATTCCAGCCCCTTTCCCTAGGCTGTCTCCTCCATGCTCCCAGACAGAAACTAACTCACTCTTCCAGCCCTGCCCCCAGCCAGGGCTCCACTCCGCCTTCTTCCCATTGTTCCGCTCCCTGGGAGATAGCTGGTCAGACAGGTTTGGAGCCCCCTTGCATAATGACTCATCCCCTGCCCTGCTGGGCCATGCTACAGACAGCAGCCAGTGGAGGTCACCCACAGCCCACTGCCCAGCATAGCAACCAGTAAGGTACCCATACTACGTCACACCACCAAACAGTATTTATAATTTGGCATCATTCAGGTTAGGAAGTTATTATTGGAGAAGGGCCTGAAACTGTTGTAAGTCAGGGTTGAGGTGCATTATGTCAAAGGAATTGTCCAGACTTTGCCAGTCTGGTGTCCCAGCTCAAGCAGTATGTGATAATACTCACTAAAATCACTCACAAGTTTAAAGAGAAGGTAAAAAAAAAAGTTCTGGGAAGTAATTTTTCCTTCAATGAAAATAGAAATAAAAATGATGTTTAGAGACGGAGTATGTGATGCTTATAATCATGGTTGTAACTCTTCCAAAAACTGTATTTGCCTATAATGTTGAAAGTTGCATTTCCCCTCCATGCCATTGTGCATCTTTATTACTTTTATTTTCCCATAGCCAGAGACCTCCTATCCCAATCTTAACTAAAACTACCCACTAGAGCTGCATTAGCTATCATTTTGATATTGTTTGTTCAGTATTGATGCAAAGTTAATGTTTTAAAGTCAGGCTGAAATCTTCCCTAATGCAGTTTTGCAAGTTACAATTTGAGGTTTTAGCCATCCATTCTTTCTCTGGTTTGTATTCTCCTGGGAAGTTTATGGCCTACTTCTGGAATGCTGAATGAATATTAAGAAAATGCTGTTGGCTTTAGGACATGGGAAACTTGAGAAATGCTCTAAACATTGAAATTCTGTAAAAGAGGTGTGTTCTCTGATCAATCTGTGTGCGTAATTCCCATTGGCTGGGAACTGGAAGCACACAGCAAGAGCACAGAATTTCCAGTATAATATGTACTTAAAGAAAAACTAACATAATTAATGATAAGTAAGATTTGGTA
This sequence comes from Pelodiscus sinensis, assembly GCF_049634645.1. NCBI lineage: Eukaryota > Metazoa > Chordata > Testudines > Trionychidae > Pelodiscus > Pelodiscus sinensis. The sequence continues at coordinate 44,138,926 of NC_134718.1, forward strand.
CTATATTTTCATTACTTCTTCAAACAGATGTCTCTATATTCACAGATCTGACTTGGCAAATCGTGTTTGGGAGGGACCAGTTAGCGTTTGAGGGCAAGGGGCTCTGTACAACAGGTTTCCCTTCTCATCTATGGGCCCAGTAGCACAGAGAAAGTGGTGTTCCTGTTGCACTATAGAATCTTCATGATGGAAGGTGAGCGCACAGTGAATAAAGGCCCTGAGAATGTGTGCATTTTCCTTATGCTGCTTACAGAAATGTAACAAAAAAGTGCTATTTTGTACCACTTTCTAGTTATGTTGTTGAATGTATAGAAATGCCTCATAGGGTTAATTAATACAAAAATAATCCACATGATAATGTGGTTGTGAGTATTAAAGCACTTCGAAGAGGAAAAGTGTCATCATGATGCTAAATATTATTGAATACTTAATTATCCACAGGTTCTCTGTTACCCATTTGGGTTATTTTCTTATTGGGGTGCATAAACTCTGAGCTGTCCATTCTAAAAATCAAACATTGAATTTCTGAACAGCGGAAGACATTTTAAATACTATTGATTTCAAAAACTGTTCTCTCCAAAGGCTTGAATCCGGTGCCATTGAAGTCAGTAGCAAAAGTCCTATTGACTCCTGTGAAGCAGGAATAATCCCAGGTCCAGACTTCTTTCATAATTATTATTTATATAGCATTATATATAATTTACAATAGTATCCTTAGGGTTTCCTCTTTGCATCTAAAGGTACCCTTTTTTTTTTAAAGGAAGACTTTATTTATAATTATAAAACATTTTAAAATGTATTGTTAGGGGGCTTGGGAGCACTTTCTCATTTTTCCCACTTAGCATCCATTTTCTTTCCCCCTTCGGCAGGCCTCTTCCTTCTAATGTCCACATTTCTATGAGTTTAATACTATCCTGATGTTTTTATGATCTCTTTCCCTTGAAGATAATATCTATCTCTGTTCATCCCTTCCTACCCACAGCCCTGAGTTCACTAGTTAAAGCAGTCATATCATGTAAACAACTTGAGGAAAAGGAAAGGCAGATGGATTTGAACCCTACCATCAGAAGATGGCTTCCTCCTCTTTGCTCCCCCTCCCCCATACACATCAGAAGCACTTGATATAAGTACCTTACCTGTCCCAGGTATTTCAGCTGCTGCTTCATCCAGGGCAAGGGAACAATATCCAGGGCAAGGGGACACAGGAGACCTTCAAACCAGGCTCTTAGGGAAGTGCATTCAATGATGTTACAGTAGTGTTCATAATTGAGTCCTCTCTAAGTTAAAAGATGACATCCCAACATGAGCTCATTTAAAATTGACCTTTTTAATATGTTACAGCAGCATATTATCTTAAGCTTTTAGCCATGTTGGCTCTTAAATCAGGGTCTAGATGTAAAAGGCCATTACAGAGTCCTTGACTTACATATTTCACAAGAGACCATTTCAAATGTTTTCATGGTTAATGCTCAGAGCATTCAGGGCTATTTAGAGGAGAGATCAAGAAAGCTGGTGACAATTCAGTGTCTTTGCATGCTGTATTCCACTGGCTACAAATATTCAGTAATGTGAGAATAAGCAAAGTTAAATAAATAATGGTTAAAATGTAATGCTATGAAATTAAAAACTGTGATTTTTTTGCTGTGAAATGAAATGTAAATCTTTTTTTTTAGTTCAAGATAAATTTTTGACCTGTGTGTCAGATATTCATTAATTACTAAATTTCATTATAAGTTTATAGTTTTATGCTTCTAAAATATTCTTTCCTATAGGAAAACATGAGATATTTTATTGTTTTTCAGAAAATTGTGGAAATAATGACTCGTCTTTTCAATAATTTACACAGGATAACTTCTTGATAAGTATCAGAGGGGTAGCCGTGTTAGTCTGAATCTGCAAAAGCGACGAGGAATCCTGTGGCACCTTATAGACTAACACACATGCATCTGACGAAGTGGGTCTTTGCCCACGAAAGCTTATGCTCCTACACTTCAGTTAGTCTATAAGGTGCCACAGGACTCCTCGTCGCTTTTTCTTGATAAGAAGATTCAGCATGGCCTTTCCGCCATTCCCTCCCCCCTCTTTGAATAAAAAGGATTTGGACATTTTGGATACTCAGAAAGCAAGGGAACTTTTCAAAGCAGAACACAGACAATGCTTATTAAGTGCTGCTATACCACCTGTATTAGGTGTTGTAGTTCTCTTGACCATATAAAGGTTTTTAAGGAGGAGGTAGAAAAATTGTTCTCCTTGGATTCTGAGGATAGGACAAGAAGCAATGGGCTTAAATTGCAGCAAGGGAGGGTTAGGTTGGACATCAGGAAAAACTTCCGGCCTGTCAGGATGATTAAACACTGGAATAAATTGCCTAGGCGGGTAGTGGAATCTCCATCACCGGAGATACTTAAGAGCAGATTAGACAGACACCAGTCAGGGATGATCCAGACAGTGCTTGGCCCTGCCATGAGGGCAGGGGACCAGGGACTCTCAAGGTCCCTTCCAGTTCTAGTGTTCTATGACTTTATGATTTAAAGCCTGAGTTTGGTGCCTCACTTTTGTATGATTCTGTTCTCTCCAGACACTGCTGTTCTCCATGTTTCTAAAGTTCAGAGTGCCCTGCAACTCAAATCATTCAAGACACTTCCCTAGTCCTTGGAGAGAGATTTATGGCCAAACAGCGTTGGGACACTTCCCTCACCACCGCTTAAACTAAAGGTGAGCAAATACCAGCCTGTGGGATGGATCCAGTTCACCAAGGTTAGCCTCAGTCGGCTGCCACCACTATATTTATCTGCATCTCTGCAAGTATGGATGGTTGCAGCTCCCATTGGCCATGAATGGCAATCTGCAGCTATTGTTAGCTGCAATCACCTGTACCTGTGGAGGCTCAGGTAAATATAGTGGTGGTGGCCCACCAGGAGCTAATCCTGGTCAACCACCGCTAGTTTATTGCCACACCTGGCTTAAACTGAAAGATTGAAAATACATTTGGGGGACAAGGAGTGGATAGACAAAGATTTTAAAAATGTGATTTCTAACAACTTTACATATCTGTGTTTGAATATTGCAACTGTGCGATAGGAAGCAAATCTTTATCTAACCTAGACATTTATTTTTATCTGTTGGAGGGGAAGTTGAGGGAGAGAAGTCCAGTTTGTATAACTCTGTGAGAGCATTCCATCCTACTCTTGTGGAACTCTGATTCTTGAGGAGCTAAGGATTGGTTTAGTCTATATTAGAGAACTATCACAGGGTGATGGCACTTTGAGAGGAAATGGGAGCCAGTGCACAGTTGATCTTAGTGGAAGATACCAGGACCTTAAGGGTATGTCTAGACTATATTCCTCTGTCGCCAGAGGGATGTAAATTAGACATACTGAAATTGCTAATGAAGCGGGGATTTAAATATCCCGCGCTTTGTTAGAATAAAAATGGCCACCACTTTTTGCTGTCAGTCGACAAGGAAAGCCTTTTCCGACCGATCCTGTAAACCTTGTTGGCACGAGGCATAAGGGATCGGTCAGAAAAGGCTTTCCTTGACAACCGATCCCCATCTAGACTGCCGCTTTTTGCCGGAAAATTGCCGCATCTGCAAAAAGTGGCGGCCATTTTTATTCTAACGAAGAGCAGGATATTTAAATCCCCTCTTCATTAGCAATTTTGATATGTCTAATTTACATCCCTCTGGCGACAGAGGGATGTAGTCTAGACATACCCCAAAAAGGCAGAGTCAGAAGCAGGTGAGGTAGGCTTCCCTCCTACCTCTTGAAACCACAAGAAGGAAGTGCGCTTCTAGACTAGAGGAAGCTGTGGTAGATCAGGAGGCTTCTAAGGAGAACCCTGAGTAATGGGGGAAGGCCAGGAAAGCAGCAGAGGTGATTTGCCTGCTGACCTCTTTAAGTCAGGGAAGATATGTCCACACAGCATCTGGGAGTGAGCTTCCCAGTTGAAGTCCACAGGTTTGTTGTGAGTGGGGCTAGTGCTAGCATGCTAAAAATAGCTGTGTGGATGTCACTCCGAAGCTGGTGGTGGGCTTGAGGCCAAGGTTCAATTTGAGCTTTTGTTTTGGTGGTGATGGACTTCATTTTGAGGACTATTTTGACCTGTTTATGTTGTTAAATTAGCCCCAAGCAGGGGTGGTGGTAGACACAACAAAACATGCATGAAGTTTACTACATAGCCCTAAGAGAAGGGGAAACAGTCCTTTGCAGAGCCAACCCAAGCCACATGGCTATGCTAGGGAGATGATGCACCCTGTTACATGGACTCTTTGGTTACTCCAATTCATGTCTAGGTGACCACACCCCCAGAAGCTAGAAGAGCTGAAGTGCAATAGTGCCTTTGTGTTGCCGCTTTGCTTTTGTTACATCCCGTATGCCAGAACTGAGAGAGAGGATGGCCCAGAGTCACTTTAGCAGCTTTAAGCCCCCAGAATAGTTCCAGGTAAAACACCATCAAAACTATTGTTAAATCATGTCAGATAGTATGGATTTAAAAATATTTCTTACAGATTTGCTGATACGCACAACAGAACTTTGACTGTGAAAAGAATCCAGCAAATATTTTGTTGCTAAAAATTAGAATAGGGTCTTGTTCAGACAATCACATAACTTGACGTCCAGTGTAATGAATATGTTAAATAAATAGCCACAAGACGCAGAAAATACATGAAACATATTACCTGGAATCTGCTATGACACTGAATTTTTCTTTTGGGCATTTCTAATTTAAAGTTTATTCTAGTATATGTGTACCCCTCTATCCTAGTTAAGAAAAAAATGTGTACCTATGAATAAAAAGTAGTAACAATAAAAGCACATTTGAAAATTATAAACGTAAAAAGCATACTCCTCGACTGCAGAATATTCTAAATGTTTGAGGCAATTGAATAACACATGCCTGGCTATGCCATACCTGAGTAATGCAGTTGCCCTGTACTTGTGCTATTAGAAATTGTAATAATGGCATCATATGAACACATTACATTAGGGATTAATTTGGCCCAAAGCATTCCATTACAAAACAGAGTAGGATTCAATGTGTATGTTCAAATGAAACATCCAGCATCTGCTATATGTATCTAGAATGAGCCCTAGCTATTACCATATATTTTCCTTGTTAAAATGATTTTTGAACTTTTCATGACATTGCTGCTGGAAGTGATACCAGACCATATTTAATAGTCAATGCTCATTTTAGTATTGCTTATTTTTATTACAAATTCTGATTTGTAAAATGCATAAGACACTATGAAGGTATTATAGTACTACTTGAATACTTGCTGCTATTTAATATCTACCTTATAGTTGTACTGACTATAGTTTCATTGTGTCAGCCATTGTAGGAAGACATGGTTCCTGATCTAAAGAGTTTAGTCTAAGTGTAAATTTACCTGATCTTTGTCTCTATGCTGTAAAGTCAGGCAAAACCTGTTAAATTGTCTAGAAATTAATTAACTTTTCTTCATGTGTTAATTCTTAATTATAAAGCACCCAAAAATATGCAGTAATTCAGTTTGCTCCATTGACTCAATATCTTGGCCTCAATTCATGCAGTGGAATATTTAAGGGATTATTTCTTTGGGGTATTTTATTTAGAGCAACTTCAACGTGCTCAGCACTCCTATAACATCTTGTGGTTTCACATACATCAAAGACTTTATTCTCATGACATTTCTAGAAGCATTATCCTCATTTTACAAATCAGGACCCCAGAGGCAGCTAGTGAAAACCAATCTCCTCAAAAGCTGCTATTGGGTTTGGGTCCCAAATTGAGCTACAGGTGTCTCATGTTGGGCAAACAAAAAGAGCCACCCACAATTCTAACATTTTAACATGAGTTAAGGCCTACCTACATGGGGATATAAAGGAATATTAATCTGAATGGTTTAAAAAAATAGATTACTTGTCATAGATTACATTTGAAAGTTTTGACAGAGCTGTGAGTAAATCCCAGGTCTCCTCTTACGGAATCTTGCTAGTTAAAGGAATGGAGGGAAGGGGGACTTTTCTTTTAATTAATATTTTATTTTTAAAACAAAATTAAGTTTTACAAAATCTGTGAGCATTCTTCAGTATGTATTGATATATAGCAACAGCTGCTGCATATAATTTTTGCTTAGAGAGTGAACTTCATTTTTTGTTTGATATTAATGGCTCCTGTGAGTAGGGCCAGCCTGACCTTATAGGCAAATTAGGTGTTCGCCCAGGACTCCAGGCTTTAAAGGATGCCAAATTAGACTGAAGTACATTTTTGTCTCTATTTAAAAAATATATGAATATAGTATCTCTTATGAACAAAAGTATCCAGTATGGTATTTGTAATCAGTGCATCATGTCAGAAGCTGAGTTATATTATTTATTTCACATTGTGGAGAATGGTTGTGTATGTAAATACAATTAAAATGTGTCATGGCATAGTTTCAAAAGAGCACCCCCAAGATTTGCTGCATGGGAGCAGGGTCTGGCAGCTCCTCTTAATGAAGGCCGGTCTGTGACCTGCAACAGCTGTTCTGCCACGTGATACCTCTGTGTCCATACGGTTGTATTGAATTGTACGTGAAAAATGTGATGAGAGTTTTAACAAGATTGTAAAAGGAAATTCACAGGTATTTGTAAGTTTAAGATTGCGTATTTATTGTAGACTATTGTTAAAGTAATAGTAAAGCCCTGATTTTTGAACATCTGACCATTAACAAACACCACTCAACATATACATTTCTTTCCATTTTAATTGAAATGGTGTTTGATGATAATAGAAATTCTGATCCTCTGTTTAATTTTTTTAATACAGGTTGGACCTCCTTGGTCCAACATCCTCGGGACCTGACCAGTCCTGGATGATGGATTTTGCTGGACCAGGGAAGGTCATTCTGCCCCATCCCCTTGTTACTGCCCCCTCAGCCATGGCCTTGATGCCAGCCTCCCAGCTGGCTTCCCCCTGCCCCCTCCACATTCAGGGCTCCTGGCCCCATCGTGTAGCCCTGCTGCTGGCATGCACAGCCCCACTGCTGAGCTCACAGCACAGCCCTCCTGCTGGGGTCTAGCTGTGCTGCCGGGCGACAGCCCCACTTTGGCTTTGGCCTCACCGCCCCGCAGCCTCACCGGGCAGCTCTGCAGGTGGCATTGGAGCTGCTGGGCTTTTTGCTGTGCTGCCAGGCAACAGCCCCTCTCCCAGGTTCCTGGCCCCACCGCCAGACTGCCCCGTGGTCAGGTTCTTGGCCCTGCAGGGCAGTGATGCTGCATCCTAAACTTGGGCAGCTGTGCCACTTGGCAGTAGCAGGGATGCTGGGCTCCTGGTTGTGCTGCTGGGTGGCCCCTCTGCTTCCTGCCCCTACCCTCCACAGTGTCACCACTGGGCAGCAGCCCTACTGCAGGGCTCCTGTTTTGCTGCCACAGGGCATCCCCAGTACTAGGCTCTAGCCTCAGTGCAGAGCTCCTAGCCTTCATGGGGACTCTCTGGTCCTAGGACATCTTTGGTCCTGGCAGACCAGGGATCTTGCCGGACCAAAGAGTCCCAGTTGAGAGTTTCAACCTGTAGTTGTAAGTGAACATTGAAATTCTCTTTATATTTTTCAGAGTTTGTCTGTCTGTGTTTGTTCAAAAACTCCTCCTAAATGGTAACAGCTAGGACCACCAAATTGAGTATTAGCGTGTTAAGATTAGTCGACTATATGATAAACAAATGCTTATTGAATAGTCAGTCAACTAGTTGATTTCCTCCTCCCCCCCCCCCCCCCCGCCTTGCTGCCTCTATCAGATAGAGGCAACAAAGCGGGGGGGAGAGCTGAGTCAGGATCAGCTGTGCAGCGCTGTTCCTTTGAAACACCACCTCAGTGTTTCAAAGCAGCAGTGCCGTCTGGAGCCCAGGGTCAGCTGGGGACTCCCCAGCTGATCCCGGGCTCCATACGGTATTTCCGTGGAACCCAGGATCAGCTGGGGGTCAGCTGAGGAGTCACGGAACCCATGGTCAGCTGGAGAGTCCCCAGATGATCCTGGGTTCTGTGTGGCATTTCTTTGGAACCCAGGATGTGCTGGGGAGTCCCCAGCAGACCCCAGGCTCCATGTGGCATTTCAAATCAGCAGCATAACATGGAGCCCGGGGTCAGCTGACCCTGGGGACTCTGACCCTGGGCTCCATGAGAGTGCTTCTGCTTTGAAATGCACAAGAGCCCCCACTGGGGACTCTTATACATTTCAAAGCTGGCTCCTGTGCAGTGGGACTTCCCGCTGGCCCCAGGCTGCATGCGGTGTTTCGCATTCCTCCTTTGAAATGTACAAGAGCCCCGAAGAGGCTTTTGTATCCACTGGAGCTGCAGCAGCTATGAAGAGGTACTTCTCACCTGGCCCCAAGCTGCTGCGGTAGTCCTCTCTCCCTGGGGCAGCCTGCATATTGAACCCTAATCTGCAGCCCCATCCCAGAGCAATGATTTACATGAAGAAAAACAAAAATTAATTGAGTTAAGAACCTGAGCAATGACAGGTAAATCTTTAGTGATAAAATAAATTAAAATTTACCAGATTTATGTTACTATGGTTTCATTGGATACAGGGATATTCTTAGGATTTATAGTGCCCTACCCATTACTATTAAACTGGTGGCCTTATGCTCAATGGCACACTAATGAAGTATTTTTTAAACAAATTTTAAATAAAGGTCCCGTGTACTAACACAGTAAATTCAGAAACTGACAGTATATACCTGGGGTTGGCAAATGCCCGTTAAATAGATTCATTGCCACTTGAATGGCTCTTTCATGGGTTAAATATCTGCTTACAGGTCTGGCAGGCTTTTTCAATTTTAGGTTATCTAGATTTTTTTTGAGGAAGCAGAGCCACAGAACAGGAATAAAAAGAGGTGAATGGATGGATGTTAAGACCCAATGGTGTCCCAGATTATCAGGTGCCCTATGCAGCTGCCTAGTGTGCATATGTGTAAGGACAGCTCTGATCGCATGTGCAGGAAAAAATTTCAATAGACAGAGAGCTAAATGCTCTAGTGTCCATGGCATTTCAAATTCATAATTTTTCCCTTTCCATGCATTATTTACTCCACATTTAACTATTCTTACTATTCATTTTGATTCATTTACCTTTTAGTTTGACATAAAGGATATTCTACTTTACTATCATTCTCTATTTTGATAATTTAGTTGAAACGGTTGCTTAAAATTTTTCAGAAAATCAACATTGTGGCAGATCAAAAGAATCTATCTGGAGCTCAGTATCGTAAAAAGGAAAGCTGAGCTGACAAAAGAGCAAGCAAAGCAAAAAGGTTCCTTCTCCAAATAGCTTCAATTTGACAAACACCAAGATGGAAGCAGTTCACAGCATTAAGATGGAGGCAACTTACAGCATCAAACTAACACTGAAGTTGAGCAGATGTGTTCATCTGCAGACACTTGTGCCAATGTTGAGGTAAAAAAAAAAAGATAAGAAGGGAGCAGAAGGTAGATTTGTGGAAGATGAACTTGCAAGCAATTTACAATACAGAGACCCTGCAATGTGGCCTACAAGTGATGTTCATGTATGACGAATTCTAATGGAACTTGGACCTGAACAAGTTCAAAAAATTCTTTTCCTGAAAGATGGACTTAAAATTCTCTGCACACCACTATAAGACAGAATTTGCCAATAGGGAAGAAAAACCTTGACAGAGGTTATAATATTCAGTGTCAAAAGACTCAGGGTTTTGCTTCGGCTGCAAACAGTTTAGCAGTTATGCAATTGGTACCCCACTTACTGAAAATGGTTCAAAGAATTGAAAAAACATGTCTTCAGTTCTGTATTCTCATGAAAAAGGTCCTGGACTTTTGAAAAATTTACAAAATTGGAAAGAACTTGTACATGATTGAAAAAACAGAAGACGAAAATAAGAGCAACTGGTTTCTTTTGTGAATTCTCTGTGAGCAAAACCTGGCATTTCACGGAACAGATGAAAAATGGTAATAGCAACTCATTGAATACCTATCTTTGTTTGATCCAGACATGAAGGCGCATCTGCATAAAATAAATAACCATGAAACTCGTGTTCATTACCTTGGAAAAACTTTGCAGAATGAACTGATTCAACTCCTAGCAAAAGCTATTAACGAGAAAATCTTAAAAGATGACCATTGCACAAAATACTTCTCATTAATTCTGGATTGCACAACAGATAAGAGTCATATTGCTTTGTAGATGTGTCAGAATCTGCAGTTGAGGCTAATGCTGAAGTGATCCTAAAGGAACATTTTGGGGGTTGTATTGAGGAAGAAGATGACTGTGCTTTAATGACTGAACATATTCTATGAGATCTTGAAGGACTGTCATTATCTACTGAGAACTTACTGTATATACTTGTTCATAAGCTGCCTTTTTGGGAAAAAAAATCCTACTGTGAAGAGCGGGGGTCAGCTTATGAACAGGTTTGTCATTTTTTCCACTGGGGAGAGGGTTTGGCAAACTTCCCACAGCTCCCATTGGCTAATGGGACCCTACCCACTGGTCTTCTACCTTAGCTTCATGTAGCTCAGCCATACAGTCTGCCCTGCCCACCTGCCACTGTGATCTTAGTGGTGGCTGCAGGCATGGAGCCTCTCAGCTCCCATCCAATGGGAGCTAAGAGTCTCCATGTCTGCAGTGAGCACATCCCTCAGCCCATGCTGCTTCTTGAGCCATGGGAAGCAGGGCGGGCTGAGAAACAAGCTGGCTGCCAGCATGGAGCCTCACAGCAACCAATGGCTGGGGGCTGAAATGCTCTGTGCCTGTAGCCAGCATGTTCCTCAGCTGGCGCTGATACTGTTGAGCTGGGACTGGGAGTCTGTACGTTAGAGTTGGCTTATAAATGGGTCATTGACTTTTTAACATTTTTTTCCTGTGAGTTTGGGGGGGGTCGGCTTATGAACAAATGGGTTTATGTTCGAGTATATACACTATGTAGCCAAAGCTATGACATTGGGAGTAAAGTCAATGGTGTACAAAAGAGAATAATAGAAATGTGTCCTAGGATGTTTTTGTTCCTTACAATTGTAACACTGGCAGACCCCAGTTGTGTGCGGATGTAACCGAGCCTGACATGTCTGCAACATAATGTATAAGCTTCTTCCCCATGAGCTAAAAGCCAACTGGCTCTCAGCTAAGGCTGTACAGCAGACTCATTATCCTCTTTGTAAGTGGTCTTAGTGCCACTAGATGGGACAGAAAAGCACACCGAGAAGCTTCAGAACCTTCTCAGTTGAAATTCTGGATAAGCCCCCACTTGCAACACCAGCAGACCTATGTTTTAGCTCATGCCATAGAGACTCATGCTTTAAGCTCTAGAGATTCCAGATTCAATTCCACCAACAGTTGACTGGGGTCTGCTGCCATTACCCAATACACATTCCCTGAATATGGTTGTCAGAGATGCTGCCAGATGTTTGGTGTCAAATAGTTTATTTGACCTAGTGCAATGCGTATATGTGGTTGGTTTTAAGTTTAATGTGCCATTGGGACATTTTTCATGCCCATCTGCATTCTCTACTCTGAAACCATTGGGTCACACAAGGTGGGAGAGTCGAATTGATGCCTTGAAGCCTCTTCTGTCTGATTCTATGATACACTAACTGAAATTTCTGATGATACTACCCTAATAGGATCATCTGATTAGACAGCGCATGCAGATGCTATTGCAAATGGCATTTCCGATTTCAAATTTGTAGTTTCACTCATTTTGTGGCATGGTATCTTGTTTGAGATTAACCTTCCCAGTAAGAAACTTGGACATACATTCTGCTATACAATAGCTGCTACTGATTAAGAAGTTTTTGGAGAAATGCAGGCAGGATGAAGCATTTGAAAAGACACTAGTAGATGCTCATGATCTTGCTGAGGAATTTGAACTCCCAACATACTTCAAACCAGAACAAGCCCATATTCAGAGAAAGAAGCAACAGTTCACATATGAGGCAAAAGATGAATCAGTTCAGGATCCAAAACAAAAATTCAAAGTAAATTTCTGCTTTTCAGTCTTAGATACTGCAATCCAGTCAAAGAACGATTGGAACAGATGCAGCAGCTTGAGTCAATATTTGGTTTCCTCAACGATGTGCACTGTTTGCAAAATAAGACTTCAAAACAGATATTAGAACATTGCTTGAAGCCAGAGTTGGCATTACAACATGGAAATTCAAAAGATGTTGATGCAGTAGATTTGTACAGTGAACTGAAGGCTATTTCACAACAACTTCCAAGATATTTTACACCTTATGTTGTACTGAAGTTTATTTCAGAACACAGACTTACAGACAGTTTTCCCAACATCTTCATTGCTCTTTGAATTCTCTTGACACTTCTAGTTTCTGTTCCTAGTGAGGTGGGTAGCTTTTCAAAGTTAAAATTGATAAAGACAGACCTTTGTTCTTCCATGCTGAAAGAAAGATTTGTTGAACCTCACTAGAACACAAAATACCTTCAAAACTTTATTTCAAACCTTGTGCCCAATTTGCAAAAGCAAAACCACAAAAAGCAAAGTTCTAAATGTTTTCAAAAGTTGATGGCCCAGTGTAAAAGGCTTACAACTCAAACACAGACTTCATACAATATCAAGGCATAAAGATTTTCATAGCTTCCCAACAATCAGTTCCTTTGGAAGGAAGACAGTTGCAACTTGAAATGCAAATGTTTACAGTGCTGACCAGGAACCCTGTGTACAACTCAAAATGGTTAAAAACTTCAAAGTGTCAGCTACCGGCCAGTTTACCTTATTCTGTATAATTGTATTAGGATTAATGAAAAGTAGAAAAAAAATCAATAAAAAAATTATTTTTACATTGTTAATTTTGAATGCCAAGTAACTAATGGTAAAATTCCATTCTAGATTTCTCATTTTTTCTCTATATTGAATGTTGAAGGTGGGCATGCCAAAGTCATAGTTCACCTAAGATGCCAAAAACCACTGACCCAGCCCTGACTGTGAGTAATAGTGTGGGGAGAAATAAAAATCATGGCTTCACTTACTGACGTATATATATGCAAAAAAGAGCTAGAATAATAAATATTAAGGTGATACTACTACTGCAAAGAGAATAGCAAGGGTAGACTCTACACCCATGTGGTGCCTGTCCATACAGTTCTCTTTACAGGATCAAGACAGATTAAATGCTGAAAAGTCAGGACATTCAAAAGGAATACAGTGGAGTGGAATATTTAGTTCTTTAAATGCTGTAAAAGGAGACATAAATTATAACAAGTATCTCAATTTCTTTAAAATGAGCTTGTTTGACAAAGGGAGAAATGAAATGTAATTGACTCACTTTATGAAGCTTATGGAAAATTCTGAACAAGAGGCATGAATATAAGATATAAAGCAATTTTTTCAAATGTGAATTAGGAGCCTATGTGCCACTGAACTCAATAGTGAGATTCCTAAATCACTGACACTTTTACTTCTGCTATCAAAAATGCAGGTTGCACCTCTAAAAACCAGCATTCTCTGGTCCTGGACCAGAGAGCCCAGGAGCAACTAAGGGCAGAAGGGACAACAGGGGCTGAGGAAAATGGGGTCAGAACGAAGCTACAGGCACCACAGGACTGGGGCTGAAGCCACTGTAGCCTGCAGCAGCAGGCTATCTGGTTTCAAGATTAAACTAGATGGGTTTATGAAGGAGATGGTTTGATGAGATAACATGATCTTGGTAACTAATTGACCATTCATTATCAATGGGAAATAGGTCAATGGAAGGATGATAGGAGTTACTATAGAGAACTTTCTGGGTGTCTGGCTGGTGAGTCTTGCCCACATGCTCAGGGTTTAGCTGATCGCCATATTTGGGGTCGGGAAGGAATTTTACTCCAGGGTGGATTGGCAGAGGCCCTGGAGGTTTTTCGCCTTCCTCTGTAGCATGGGGTACAGATCACAGCTGGAGGATCTCTGCATCTTGGGGCCTTCAAAGTATTTGAAGACTTCAATATCTGAGATATAGGTGAGAGGATTATTCTAGGAGGGGTGGGTGAGATTCTGTGGCCTGCACTGTGCAGGGGGTCAGATTTGATGATCATAATGGTTCCTTCTGACCTTAAAGTCTATGAGTCTATAAGCATGGGGCCAGAGCTGAAGACCTCTAGAGCTCCATGGCAGCTCGGGGCCAGAGTCTCCTGTTAATCCCCATGACAGCGGGGCCAGAGCCCTGCAGCAGTCCCCTGGAGCATGGAGCTGGGACTAGAGCCCCGCAGGACCCCCTAGAAACATGGGGCCAGGTTGGAGCCCTGCAGCAGCACAGATTTGGGGCTGGGGCTGGAGTCTCTGGGTACCTCATGTCAGCACAGGGCCAAAGCCCTGCAGCAGTCCCAGGGAACATGGAGCTGAGACTGAAGCCTCGGGGCAGACCCTGGGACCACAGGGGTGGGCCAGAGTAGAAGCCAGAGCCTGTGTCATTCGGAATCCAGCAGTAACTGGGAAAGCAGCCCAGCCAGTTTGGTGGGGGAGAGAGTGGCATAGTGCCTGCTTGGCTGCCTGCCAGTGGCAGATCTCCTTTGGTCCAGCAAATTATCTTCTTCAGGACTGGTCAGGTCCCCAGGGTGCCAGACAAGGGAGGTCCAACCTATATTTAATTCTTGAAAGTGTGGTGTGCCATGTTTTCCAAGCCTGTCACAGAAGACAATAGAGACATTTTAGATTTTGTCTCCTTTGAAGTCATTATGGTCTAGAATGCAAAAAATATACTTTTAAAATCTGTAATATTTGAGGTGTTTATCATCTGCTATGAGGAAGATCAACAGGGCAATTCTCTCTGTTTCAAGGGCATTATTTACTAGCTATTTACTAGAATTTAGTAGCTCAGAGCCACTGTAAGTGCCCAACATCTTATCCATGTCTGTATGAAGCCATTGGTATGTTAGTCATACAGGAATGTGAATTTAAAAAGATATAACGTAAAATCATAATGTGAATGCTGCAGATAGTTGTATAAAACTTGATACTTTTATGATGAACTAGAGCTGCATTTCTCAAATTGTGGGTCCCAACCCCCCAGGGGGTCACGAACAACTTAGAGGGGGGGTCACGGTATCACAAAGTTTGAGAACCCCTGAACTAGGGAGTTTAGAATTATTTCATCTGCATATGTTTCAGTTAATACAACCGTGACTTTTTAGTTTACTTCCTTTCCTCATAAAATTAGAATGCAATAAACTATTTTCTTAACATTCTTAACAGAAAAATTCATTTTAAAAAAGTTGCAATACTGTTCTGTGCAGTGATAACAAATCCAATACACACCAATTTTCAGCCTACAGGAAATTTTGTAACCAAGAGGTAAACAACTAGCTAGAAAAGAAATGCTGACAGTGACAGGTCTGTAACTATGCTGATGGTAACTTATGCTGCTGGAATAGTACCAACCGTGAAAAGTTTCTAAAACTGCCCTACTATTTCTGTCTTGTGTAATTACAGTACATACAAAAGCATTTCTCAACATAGAAAAAAGGCTAAACTTAGCTGCAGCAGACCTGTCATTTTGTCTCTTTTTCAGCATTCCTACTTTTCTTGGAGGTCATTTTTAATGAGTGCATAGCACCTGAAAAATCAGGTGCATAAATTAACTACCAATTAGAGCAGTAAAAAAAGAGGAAAAAATAATTAGTAGTTTCTATATTTAAGTCTACTCATTAGTATGCAGTACATCTGCATGTTTATCACATGGTAGTTACTAAAGCTCCAAAGAAAAGTGATGCTTTCATTTTGTTGTAGCCCTGAAACTGTACAATATATGTAGCGAAATCTGCTTTCAACTTTGTCAGTTGACACAGTAGAAAGAATATTATCACATTTTTAATAGAAAAGGTGCTTAATTATTTCTGTTAAACATCCCTCCCCACCATTTATTATCATCTGTCTGGAGCGACTGTTGACCTAGTTTTCAATTAATTTCAATGCTAATTCAAAATTGACTTTAAAGCAGTGAATTTCTTCACTGGGTTACCTGTGATGGCTCATCTGAAACGATGAATTCATAATTAATAAGCTGTATCAACAATGAAATGGCATCAGAGCACAAAACCTTACTCCACACTATGGCATCAGAAAACATGCAGCGTAGAAAACAGGATTGCATAGGATACATACCATTTAGCCACAGGATGGGGAGTGGGAATGAAATATACACATAATCAGAATTCAAGATGTGAATTACCTCACACATTCTGGTCAGCAGTTAGGCATCTATTTTATGTAGTTTTGCTGCAGTTCAACTAAAGGAGCATCGTTCAGCCCCATAGTCATGAAGCTAAAGAGTAAATGATTTCCTTCAGCCTCCAAAGAACAGAAATAAGATAAAGTAAGAACCTAGAGAAGAAAAAATTGGCCATTTGCTCCAAACCATCTTACTCTAATGGATCAAATCTACAACCCAGCTTATCTAAAACAGTCAGGCCATGGTTTAAAGTGAAGACGACAGAGTCAATAAACTGTATGTGGTGAAACTATACATGTTTGGTGAGATTTTTGTCCATATCAGCTGGACTTGGGGGAGAGTCTCACGTCTGTTATTAGGAAAGATGAAGAGGTAATTCTTCAATAAAGTTCAATTCTTACACTAAGAGCCACCTGCTCCTTCTGTATGTCTGGATATCATTGATTCCTATTCCAGATAAGATCCTCCAAAGAGAGGCCTTGACTATGTTAGAAAAGGTTCACTGCTACTGTTGTAACTAAACTGATTTTAAGTCAGTGTTGTTAGAGTAATACAAACTCAAGATGAAGATGTGCTGCACTTATGCAAAATGGACTTAGTAATTAAAGCCATGCTAGCTTTACCCTGGTGTAACTACATCAGTTTTAAATCAATTTGGTTACATCAAAGCAACTCCTCTAATACAGAGAAAAAACCTATAGAAGTAGTATGAAGTCAGCAGGTGGCAAATACACAGTTGAGTGGTGGATACCTAAGAACACATCTACTTGAAGGACATTTCTCAACCATTTTTCAAAGCAAGCAGATCAGGGAGCAAATGGATTGTAAATTGATTGTTGTTGTTGGCATCTCAGATTTCAAACTAGCTGAATATAATTTCAGTAATGTGCAAACTGCAGCACACAGCATTACAGACATTTTACTGCGAGTATTCAGCACCATAATTGCTATGGATTGTGTTAAAAAATAGCTTTCCAAATTAGTGTCAGGGAACACACAACTAACACTGAGTTACCATTTCATTATTTTCCATCATACTTTGTTGTAGCACATAAGCCTATACTATAATACAAAATGAGTCATTGTAAAGTAATGTTATCAGCCAAATTCTCCTCTTTTGCATTTGGTCAACTGGAGTTGCAGCACTGTAATGTGGGAGCATAATTTAACTCAATAACTGAAAGTTAAAAGAAATCACACTGCTTTGTATATTGCATTTTTACAATTTGGACTTCCAGTTGGTTGCATTTTAGTAGCCCCTGTACACTTAATATGAATTATGTACAGTACAGTAATGACAGGGGTTATTGATGTCATTATTAACATTAACATACAGTGCCTCATGTGCTAGTGATTTCTAATTATCATGCCATTTATTAGTTCCTATAAAATTCCTATTAAGCATGCAGTTCAGGCATGTCAACACTTTCATCCTCATCCATGGAGAGTTTATCATCTACAAACACACACAAATTATTCAGGGCCTAATTCGTTTAGAAATTATTCGTTGAGTTGTACACGGGTTTTTAGTCCAGCCATTTTTCGTGTGAACTGATGTGCTGATATGAGCAATTTGGAAAAGAAAGACTGTAGATGGACCTATGTGAGAAACCCATCTTAATTAAATGGGAACCAAAATAGAGGTATGTACAGACAAGAGGGACTGATTGCAAGATCATAACTGAAACATGTCTGCAGGATTTCATTCACTAGCATGAGCTACCATCGCCTGCATTTCGCTGCTGGACTAAACAACTGTTCAGAAGGGCATAGAAGCCACACCTTCACAATGCCCATGCCTGGTCTTATTGGTTAACATTCACATGTAGGCTCCCTCCTCACCCCTGGGGAGCCAGCTGCCACCCTGCACTTCTGCTTCTGTATCGGAGTTCTGACCAATGGGGTGTGTAGCTGGTGCTGGGGGTGGAAGAAGCCATTCCTGGAGCCTTTTCCCTGCTGTCTAGGAGCTGAACCTGCTAGCTGTTTCCAGGACGTTGCACGGAGCCCCAGAACAGGTAAGGAATAGCCTGCCTTGACTCTACATTACCACCAACCAGGTTTTTAGTGACCCAGTTGGTGGTGCAGACCAGAGCCACCAGGATCCCTTTTCAGGCAGGCATTTTGGTCAAAATCTGGACACGTAATCACCCTACGTTAACACACAGCCATGTTCAGGCCCTACTTCTCAACTCAGTTTTTCAGAATTTAAAAATACCTACCGGTAATTTGTTCCTCCATCTCCATCTGCTCCATGTGAAAAGCAAACAATTCAAATTCATTTCAAACCTTATGTTTGTTTTCTTAATAGGATTTCCAGAACTCTCTTTGTTTGAGGATGACTGGGTTTTATCAGAACATCTGGCTAGGGAGTGGCTAAGAATATCATATAAGGATGTATAAAGGAAAGGAACAGAGAGGAAGGCTGGCAATGACCTATACAAACAGGACTACATTATTCCCTTCACCTACACAGGTAGAAATTATGTAAACCTGATGGGTCCGGGTGGGGAAGGGTAGTGGGTGATATCATTAACACCATGCCCTGCTATCCCTTGACCCCATATGCCTGTATATGGGGGCTGTGCTGAGGGACTAGGATGTGTGTAGGAGGAATTGCAGTCAGTCTTCAGGCACCGTGTATTGTATCCCATCTGCTCTTTGGGCCTTTAGCCAGTAAATAGAAGGTTTAGAAGCATTTAGGTACCCATTTCCTCTCCCATCATTCCTCCTATATGCAGTGTCTGAAAGATGAAATGCTGGTAAAGGACCAATGGGAACCAGAAGCCAGTACAGAGATATGGGGCCTTGTTATGGGGCGGGCATACCCTGTACTAGAATGGAAGGAGTGAAAACCCTATGGGTGGAGAAAGTCCTGCCCCTCCAACTCCTGGGGAGGTATAAAAGGCGAGGGAGCAGCTCAGTCTGGGCTGGCCAGTGAAGGAGAAGGATCTCTAGGCAGAGCTCCACCACTGTTACAGCCTGCGGTCCAGACAGAGGGAGCTGAAGGGACAGAAGGCAGCAACTGCTCAATCTCTACTGAGCCTCAGGGAGAAACCACAGCCCGGGAACAGGGAGACCCAACAGCTACATGGGACGATGCCCCGATGGGACTGGTAGGAAGCAACCCGGGGTGGGAGATGCGGCTCCTGCATCCTCCCAGGTACACTGGGCATGTTTTGGCCAGATTTCCCAAGGGAGCGGCAGATGTTACTGATGCTCACAGGCCCCTGGGTTGGGACCTGATGGAGCAGGATGGGCCCAGGTCTCCTTACCAGGTCATTAGCCCCAACATTATTGACTCTAGCCAGTGTGCTGTGCTGCCCTGAACTGAGGGCTCTTTATGGATTCTGGTCATTGGGCCCTACTGTCCTGCAACCAGGGGCACACATTGACTAGGCTATCAGGCCCTACCACCCTCAAGTGAGGGACTCTCTCTGACTCTGACCATTAGGCCCTAATAACCTGATGTCAGACATTTATTGACTTCGGTCAGTAGGCTGTTAGCCCTGTGAAGCAGACTCCTTATGGACTGAAAGTTCTGCATGGGGCAAGTGAGTTATGGACTAGCGAGTTGTCTGTTGGTCCAGTGACCAATCAAGTGGTGACCACTTTTCGGGATAGCCATAGACCTGTGATGGGGTGGACATACAAATTAAAAGGAATATTTTTCCTTTTATGTAAGGATCCTGCATATAGTTACCACTTGTTCTTTAAGCAATGACCAATGACTAGGAACAATTCATGATTCAGCAATGAGAATATGAGGGCCCAAGACAGAAGCCAATGGGCTTTTAGCAGTTTCTGACTGAAACAGTAACACAAAGCAGAGGATCCTTCACTCAGAGTTTTGCATTTTTTCAGTTTTTTGCAATTTTGGGAAATTTGTATCTACTTTCTAAAATCTGGCATTTTTCCTCTGTAACAAGGCTATTTATTATGTAATTGTTATTATTATTATCTTATTTGATAGAATGAGTCCATTTTCATCCGAAGATTGCTTCCCATTTGGAATCCAAACCTTTATTATTTAAATGTTCCGTTCTTAGCTTAACAAAGGAGATTTTCGTTAAAATTTCTGAAATTTCATATAGTTCAACATGGACTAGACTTTAAAAAAATCTCAAAAATTCTGTGTCAAGAACAAAAAGACAAATTTTATAATCAGTGGGGAAAGGCTCTTGTTATTTCTGCCCAGTGGTATCCTGTCATTAGTTTACATGCAGCACTCAAGTTTAGTGGCGGTGATTGCTATAATAAACAGTGAAGATATTAAATTTTAGAGAAAAAAGTAACTTTTTGATGTAAAAGTTGAACGACATGTTTTGATAAATACTGCACTGTTTCCAGGCCACTGATCATGGAAAGACTTCCACACGTGCTCAACGTTAATGCACAAGTAGTCCTATTGAAATCTGTTGTATATTGGGTTGTAGATATAGATCTTGTTGTTATAGTAACTGAGTTAGGTCATTAGGGATAAGCTCAGTTGGTATAGGCTGGTTCTAGTTAGTTCTGTGTTATGAAATAAAATGGACACTTGCAACTGTTCAAGCTCTCTGTGTTCCCACTGATTTTATTTTCAGTTTGCACTGTTAGTATAGCAGTCAGTTCTTACTCCCACCTTCCAGAACAGAAAAAAGTTTTGTTTTGTTACATTCACTTCTACTTCTTCTGTTGCTGGAGGCAGCACAAGTATCCCACCCTCATTGCCACTTCGTTATATTGTGTGGAGTTCCACAGTTTAGGAAGAAATCAGTGGAAACACAGAGAGCTTGAACAGTTGCAAGTGACCATTTTATTTCATAACACAGTACTAACTAGAACCAGCCTAAACTGGCTGGGCTGACCTGTAGTGACTTAACTCAGTTACTATAACAAGATCTCTATCTACAAACCAATACCCAACAAAATCCAAGGGTCCAATACTGCAAATGGTTACTCATGCAAGTAGGTCTATTGACATCAAGTCAGCAAATGCTGATAGGGATGAGCAAAGATTTGCTAATCTGGTATTGTACATCTGGACCTGGCATTGTACTGGACAGACAGCAGCTTCTCCTTAACTTTCCAGTGAATTTAGAACACTTTAAAAACAACAGTAGCTATAATTACACAGCTAGCTCTGTTACAAGTACTAATTAAAAAGTGAAGAAAAAAGTTGTTCTAAGCCATAGTTTGTGGAGGAGGAATGGAATGGAATCCATAATACCATGCCCTATAACAGCAGTTCTCAAAGTGTGGTCGACCATTTTGTAGATGGTTTTGGGGCTTCCTCCCCTGCAGCTGGTAGCTGCACAGGTGCTCCAGCCCTGCAGTGTCACTACTGCGGCGGAGGGGAACTCTGCAAACTGCTGCTTCCCCTGTACTCCCCCAGCTGGAGGAATGGCAGCACAGGAAACTGGGTGCCACTGCTCTCATTACCACCACCCCCACACACCTTCCTGCACCCATTTTGTTATCATGGGTGGTTGGCTGGTGGTCCTTGGAAAGGTCTGCATAAAGCAGGGTAGGCTGTAGGCCAAAAAGTTTGTGTATCACTGTTTTAGAATATTGGAAACACTGAGAAGAGTTAGAGTTACGTGCCAGAAGAGATCATTAGACTCATCTAGTCAGATCTGCTGTATATCACAGTCTCTTACCTTTCATGCAGCTACCTCACCATTGAATTGAATAACTTGTATATTTGAATAAAACATAACTAGTGTTTGGCTAAAGCATACTTCCAGCCATCCAGCCTTGGCATGAAGACACTTAGGATGGTGACTCCATCGCTTCTGCTAAAAGTTTGTTCCATTGGTTAATTACCCTCACTGTGAGCATTTCCAGTTTCTCCTACTTGTTACCCAGATGTTTCGCAATTGCTATGTAAGTAATAACAATTTCCTTATTTACATTCTTTGTCACATTGGTTCAACTTGTTCATGATGTGCTGAATTAGAGTTTGTAATGCATTTGTCTTTTTGGCACCCTCGCCTGGTACTAATGCCCTCCTGGCTGCTCCAGCTAGCCTTTAACAGAGACGATTAACTCTCCTTCCTGTGAAATACAGTCTGTCCCATTCATACAAGCCTTTTTCCCACTGGAACATGGCCCAGTCTTCCACAAAACCAAATCCTCCAGTCACACAGCCAAAGCCTTCAGATATATACCAGTCACATAATGACTGGTGACGCTCTTGTATTTCTAGTGATGGACAGAATCCTATAAACTAACTGGTAGTATTTTCATTACCTCTCATGAAATGAAATACAAATCTGTTCACTTCATAATAACTCTCTCAAAACCATTTCAGATACAGATAGGCCAGTCTGGTTTGGAAACCTTTGAATATGGAGGTACCCAGCACTGATAGGTCACTGAGACAGAGAGCAACGAGAGACGAAAGCTTAAAAATAATGCACTGATGCACAGATGTGCAGTGATATTTGAAAAAAATGCACTGACCTTTTAAAAATGTACACATTGTTTAAAACAAAAATCTAAAGTCCTTCACTCTTTGACTCTATCATATAATGTATCACAACTTTTTTATTACAACATTCAATTCCAAACCTCTACCTTTTTTAACTGCTTCATGTTCCTTTCAAACATGCTAGCTGTGACTGACTGGTATATTCCTCCTTTCTTGCCAAACATGTCATGACATTCTATTCATTTCAATATCTATTTTGTTTGAAAATGGCATTTTAAGATGTTCAGCAGAGAAAAGGTTAATCCATTGTTCATGACCACCCAGATCCCATGGCTTTACCATTTCCTTTCTAGCACTTGTATTTTATTGAATGCTGCCTTGAGTAGACACATCATCAATGTGTCCATCTCATCATGCTCTGTTTCTCTTCACAATAATTTCAGACCTCATCTGGAGTCTGGAGAAAGCAGTGAATTTTATTCATTGATAACTATTTGCAGTAGTTTCTAGTCTGTTCTGATGCCAAGAATTAGTGAAACTATATAAAAAAGCACCATCATTGTTAAAACAATATTTCATAAATTTTAAAAATCATATTTCTCAATTTTAGGTGTGTGATTAATAAAACTGTAGAATCTGGTAATTGAAATCTGATTTCAGACTGAATTTGATGTTCTCCATTTATTGTGTGTAACTTTTTAATTCTGAACAGTTCTTAAAATTCTTATTTTCTCTTCACAAGTCCAGCAGCTTATCCATCATGCCCAGTTCAAATTTCTTTCCAAGCTCCAGTTATCCCTCCTTGCCTCCGTATGGCCCATTTCTGAAATGCTTCAGGGTTCCAGGCTTACCAGTGTAGGATATCTACAGAGAGTTTCACTATGCTTCTTTATTTCTGGGAGCCAGATCCAAAGCCCATGATGCCAGTGGAAAGATTCCAATTGGTTCCAATGGACTTTGTATCTAGCCCTAGAAAAGCAGAATATTCACCAAAAAGCTTTTCCATCAAGCCTATAATTTACCCTCATCAAATACCAAGACTACTGTAAGGGTAGCCTGTCAGTGTCAAAAAAATTCCTTGGGAGCCAGACAGTTTCCTTGACAGAACATCTGGGGGGAAAACTCAAGTTAAACTCTAACAAAACCTCATTCTGATATTCTTTGAGTTCCAGCAGTGAAGATACAGTACCTGTCCTGACATACTTCCTCTCTGCAAGACTGGCAAGTTAAGACAAGAGAGTTAACTTAGCACTTCTGTGCGTGTGTGTGTGCGCACGTGCATGCTTGCGTGTGTATGTGTAATTTTAGAATCCCTTTATACATGACTCTTGTTCATGTAAAGAAGGCATGGTAGGCATTGTGGCTGTGAGAGGATCCTGTTTAAACAGTATTTAGGTGCCATCAGGCCAGAATGAAAGGTACTGTTCAAATAGGTTTGAATCATGCAAGGTGCAGTATGTCCTGATCCATCCACGTTGTTAAGCATGGGAACTATTTGATTAAATATAATGGGACTACATATGTGTAAAGTTAAGCATTGTGCTTAGATGGCTTGATGAATTGGGGTCAGCGTCTTCAGTACCTTGCCAAACTTAGAGGATAAGTAAATTAGATCCTAATTTTGCCACAAATATTCATTTGCTATTCCAACAGTATTTCTTATATTTGAAAATATTTAGGTCTTTTTTGTAATAATTGGAATACATTATTTTTAACTGTGCTAATATCTTTGCAAACTTAGAAGATCACATCCTTTCTGATCTTCAGTCAAAGGAGCTATGTGGGAAGACTTATCTCTGACAAATGCCAAATTATACAGAATCTCCACCATCTAATTGCACATCATGTACAGTGACTTTTTAAAATGTATTTTTAGTCCCTATGAGTCTTACTAACCTTTACAAATTGCTTAGTCCACTTGCTCTTCCATCTCCTATCACCTGTTTAATTTTTGTCTTGTGGTCTTTAAGAAAAAAAAATCTTGTCTTCTTACTGTGTATGGTAAATATATAAACAGATGCACAAGTCCATCTTAAGATATGTGCTCTCAGGCCAGATAATCACATTGACAGTGGCTGGTGCCATGCACACCCATGGCTTGAAGAGTGTGCCAAACTCATATGCACCAACTCCACAGGTGCTTCAGGAAGAGCAGAGTCACTCATAGAAAA
This sequence comes from Pelodiscus sinensis, assembly GCF_049634645.1. Taxonomy (NCBI): domain Eukaryota; kingdom Metazoa; phylum Chordata; order Testudines; family Trionychidae; genus Pelodiscus; species Pelodiscus sinensis. Next base: position 44,163,659 of record NC_134718.1, read on the forward strand.
GTGGATGCTCAGACCCCACTGACAACCCCACCAATCAGCTCCTCCTCCTCTCACTGCCCCCCTCCCCTGTGTTCAGTAGAGTGCAGGAGGTGGGGGGAGGAGCAGGGACAGGAAGGGGAGGGGAGGAGGTGGAATGGAGTCATGAATAAGTGGGACAGGTGGGGGGTTGGGAGAAGGGGTGGAGTGGGGAAATGGCCTGGCAAAGTGGGATTTGAGCACCTCTGGGAACTCAGAAAGTCGATAGCTCTGGCTGAGCTACAATGTGGGAAACATCTATGGTCCAAACCAACCCCTTCACTTTGTTCTTTCATGTGAGACTTTCTTTTGAGTTTTCTTCTGGACAGTTACATAGCTTCACTGTTTGGGTGAACTCTTACACTCATGGAGATCACCCTGCAGGATTGGGGCTTATATAAATATTCAGCATAATCCATGTATCTATTTTGCCACTATTTAAAAAGTGTTAAATATAAGTGCTTCTATGAAAATAAATGCATTGAAATTTAAGGAAGTATGTAGTGGAAGGAAATAATCTCTTTAGTAAGCATAAAATCATTGACAGGGGTTTTCTAACAGACCCAACTGACATTAAATTTCAGTGGGAATTGAGTTTATAACTATAAAGTCCCATCCATTGTCTCTATTGCTTTTGTATTGGGACAAGAATGCTGCCTTAACTTTAAAGAAAAAAAACCTAGAAATTAAAATTATTTTGCTGCATTTTAAAAACTCAACAGTTTATTTTCTTGAAACATGAAGCCTACCTGTAGAAATAAAATGTTCAGAATCAGAGGAAAAATCATGTATTTTTCCAACTAATTTAATTTGACCTGCTGCTGTTTCACTTCATTATTTTGTCCAACTATGATTTGTTCCTCTTCAGTCCTGTGGGTACTGTGCAATGACCAGGTCAGACTCTGCAATACTGTAGCTATGTGTTGTTAACTATGGAATCCTGAAAGATTTGCCTGGAAGAGTTTATCAATCTACACAGGATACGACTGCAAGAATATCACTCCCAAACTTAAACGCATTCAAGAAACTGTTTTTGAATACATAACTTGTCATTTGGGCCTGGAAAATGTGCAGAATGGTGTGAGAACTAGAAGAAAAAAGGTTTGACAGCTCAAACCATAATCCCTAAAAATGCTTCATCTACAATAATTCTCCCTTACTCTTGTGCTTTAGGATCAATAGAACTTAATTCTGTTTCTTTTTTCTTATATAGATGGCATTCTTCAATTCAGTTTTAACAGGAATACAAATACTTAAACAAGTCTGTAATTTTTTGTGGGTTTTAACCTTTAAAAACTTTTGCTGTTTATACTTAAACCAAGCAGAAGACCATGATGCTATCACACTATCTGGAGAGAAAGAATGACATGTAAGGTATATCGAAAATTCAGCTAAGGGTGATTTTGTTGTTTGTTTTTAATATTACAAAAGAGCAAAATAAATACAGATTGAACCTCTGTAATCCAGGATTCCCTCGTCTGGTAACATCCCTCATCCGGCAGGACCACAGAGGTTCCAGGACCAAAGAGTCCCAGTGGAGGGCTGGCAGCTGGGCTGCCCATCTCCCCACAGCTGGGTTGTTCGGTGTGCCACATCTAGGCAGCCAGGCACAACCCAACAGGGCTGCCTGGTGGGACCAGGAGCTCGATGTACAGCAGCGGGGCTGTCCGGAGGGGGCAGGAACCCAATATGCAGGGAGCATACAGCAGGACTGCCCGGCATAGCAAGGAAGGAGGTGGGGGGAGTAGCAGAACAGTGAGGCTGGTGGCAAGGGGGAGTCTCCCAGGAGGCTGGGGGGACCCCATAGCAGGGGAACCAGATATGACCTCCCCTGGTCCAGAAAAATCCCTCATCTGGGATTGGTCGGGTGCCGAACCAGGGAGTTTCAGTAACTCAGGTTATGTCTATACTACAGAGTTTTTCTGGGATACTCCACCATGTCCAGGGAATGCGTCTGCTCTTCCAACACTTTTTGTGACAAAGGAGACGTGCTCTTTCAGAAGCCCTGTCTTTCTCATTCCACGAGGAATAAGGGCTCTGCCAAAAGAGGAGGTTTTTCCAAAATTTGGCCCAGTGTAGAAGGAGCCAAATTTCAGAAAACCCTCCTCCGAAAAAATGATTGGAAAAAGCTATGCAAATTGCGGAGCACAATTTGCATTCCTTTTTCTGAAAAAAAAAAAGCAGCAATCTAGCCCCAGACACACTGGGGATAACTGAGTAAACTTTTCTTCCTAAAATGCAATGCTGTAATCTAACGTTAGCATATGGGGCTGTAATTTTAAAAAAAAAATCTTAACATTAGTTAGGCCTACACCTGTGGGAAGTTCTTCCCCACACTCTTGGTTTTTAGAATATTTAATAGTTATAAAAAGACTCACAACCAGGTATATAGCAATTGTAATTTTTTAGAATTTGAGAGTTTGGCTCTTTCCATTATGCAGGCATTCACCAAAGGCCCAGGGGAAAAACCTGTCATTTTATGGAAGGTTGGGAACAGAAGAGTTTTAGAAGTGAGTTCCATACTCACACCAAGGTGTCCTTGTTCTGAATGCTACTATTTAGCAGTATTTCATTCCAAAATACTGATATATTGGTAATGTGAAAACCAAACCTTTGCCCTTTAAAGACCATGTAAGGAGTAAATAAAGTTGGTGTGATGAGGGCAATGCATCTCACTATATGCATGACTGAGAAACACATATAAGGCATGTAGGAGTGTCCATGATAAACTTCAGAATCCCTGACTCATGGTTTCCCCAGTGGCTTGAGATGTGGCTTGTTTCTGGCTCACGTTCACAGCAAGGGATAGTGAGTATTGGTGCCTTTCTTTTCCACCTCTCTGAAGCTTCCTCTGATGTCCCCCACTCCACAAAATACCAGCGGGTTTAGGGGAAGTCTGTCCCAAATCTTAACAATGTTCTAAAAGATACAAGATTAAGGATCAAGCTAATCAATCACCCTCAAAGATCCAAGAATGGGGTTGTGTTCCTGTCAGAAAAGCCTTGGTGGGAAGGAGATAGTGGAGGGAAACAGGCAATCTGGGAGAGAACAATAATCTGCTTACCTAAAGGGATCCAGGATGGAGAGAACTGAATAGGTATGAATGGATATTTCTTAAGCCTCCTTCCCCCCCAGAATCTGTGAATGAGTATTAGGTCCTGGGCACAAATCTGCATTATTCCAAAGACATATTCTTTGATCCTGTTCATTTTAGTGTGGTTTGTTGTGGCCAAAGAAGTATGGATACCAGTTGGGTTACCTGTTTGTATGTAGAGTGACGTAGCAGAATTCATAGATATTTGATATCCTCTGTTAACACCTCTTTTTTTTAGATCATTAAACCTCATCCCTAAAATTCCAAAGTGGGTAAAAGAAAAAACATTGTGTAAGGTAGATGTACAAAGGGCAAGTTAGTGGCAGGTGTCAGAAGGGCTCTCCTTGTTGCTCAGCCTAGTTCTGCTCTGTTCCACTTTTCCTGTCTTAGAGCTCTTCTATCTTGCACCAGACTTTTATGATCAACAAGAGCCAAAAATGGATTCCAGGATCATGCCCTTAGGCATAAGGGCACCCTATCCATACCTGTTTCCTTCCACTACACTAGCAGCAGGGAATCCTGAAATCAGCTCTGTGCCTTTGCAGGATCACTTTTGCAGTGGGATGATTCTTCCTGTGCCAGATGTAGTGAAATTTCTTATACATCTTAAAGATTTATTAGACTCTAGGAAAGGATTTTCTTTCCATGTTCTCCTAGGGCAGCGTTTCTGAAACTGTGGGTTGCAACCCCCAGGGGGGGTCATGAGAAGCTTAGAAGGGGGTCGCAGCTGGATTCGTTTTTTCACTTGTGACCCCTCTCCCCTGGGCCACGAAGAGCGGCAGGCAGCCACCGGTGAGCCATGCAGCATGACCAGGGCCGCAGGACTCCAGGAGCGTAGCTCAGCTGCAGGAGGAGGCAAGGTGGCAGGAGAGTGAGGCCAGTGCATGGTTGCCAGGCAACCAAACATTTCCTCAGCTGGGAGAGGGCGGGGTCCCTCAAGCAGTGGGCTGGGGGATTGGATCAGGGCAGAAGACCTGAAGGTAAATGAGGGCACGTGGGGGGTCAAAGGAGGAGGCAGAGGAGAGGAGAGAGAAATAGAAAGAGAAACAAACAAACAAACAAAAAAAACCCAAATAGACGTGGAGCAGAAAAGAGGCACAGAGGAGAAAGAGACGGGGGGAAGGAGCCTACAGGGGGGAAGGGCGTTGGGGACCACAAATGCCTTGAAGGAACCCCAGGAGGGCAAGTAGTCTGGTGAGAAGGGGGGAGGAAGCGACCCAGGGCAGTGAGGGTGGGGTGGGGAGGTCACACAAATTCATTTAGCGTTTTAGGGGGTCATGGTATCACAAAGTTTGAGAACCCCTGTCCTAGGGGAAACCTTTGTCCATAGATCCCAGATTCTTAAGTCTTGAGGATCCTTTCAGAATGGCTGGTACTCTAAATTCACGCTTCCCTCCTCTGTCAAGTCAACTATAGAGGACTAAATGTGAATAATTACAAAACTTGTCAATAAGACTCCTTAATTGACGAAAGCAAGTTACTTCTTTCCTTTGGAGGAAAGTCGCCTCTGCCAAAACCTACCTGCTCATAGACAAAGAAAGGGCATTCAGCATTCTTTTGAAAAGCTAATGCCACACTCATGCTATATAATACACAGAAGCATAGTTTCCTCTAACTCTTTGCTTCATTTGCAGAATAGTCCTTTCTCACTAAGATTATACTAGTTTCTGGTCCCTTAAGAATTTTATTCTGTTTCATTAGCATGGCAGTGAATTCAAATTTTGCAAACAATGGACTGTTACATCTCTGCAAACCAGGCTGTAATGCTCTTAAACTGAGTAGTGCTTTATTCTTGGAGCAGCTCCTTGATTTTGAGCAAGAGCATTAGAATCCAGTCTACAACGGAAACTGATTGATAAACATGTTCTGTGTCCACAGGAATATCATAGTTCTTACAGCATTAGGAAGGGAACTGTAGTAAACATATCTGATAATAAAGGGTCTGATCCTGAAAGACGCTGCTCCTACAACTCCTATTGATGCCTGTAAACTCCAGGGCACTTTGGAAGAATGTGATATTTTTGTTCATTTTTTAAATAGTGGCCATATATCTGGAAAAACCAAATATCAGTCTCCAGAGGCAAATGGGCTGTGATTTAGTCAAAAGGGCTAGAATTTCCTATGTTAGGTCCTGAAATATTATTTTGAAGTGGTTTGTTTTGTAAGAAACATCTAAAATTCTATGTATAAACTGCTTAGCTCTTCAGAACAGCATACAGATTCTGCAGCTGCTGTGTGGCAGAGGCATCATGAGATTTTTTTTCTGTTCAACCCACACAAGTTAAGTCCAACAGCATTTCAGATTTATACACATTTGGCAAAATATTTGATTGAAAAAAGCAATAGCTTTATATCAGCTTGCTGTTTCTTAAGAAACATAGTGCTGAACATTTATATGGCAGGAGTTAATAAATGATGGCAAATTTCTTAAGGCATAATCAAATTTTGTGAATTTGTGCAACTGTTCAAATATTTATTAGCTGCGGTCTTTTCCTGCTGGATGATTTTTCTTTTCATTTATTGCTCTAGGCCTTACTGTACAATGCTAAGGTGACACTCTTGGGCTTATGTCCCCGAAGAAAGGCAACCATTATGAAATATTCAGCTTCAAAATGACAGGTTGCCTATGTCTTATTGTTTAGTATTATTTCTTTAAACTGCCACACAATTTAATTAAGTTTTCCAGTGCATTTACTTGACCTATATTAAAACTAACCAGAAACAAAATTTCATTATCTATGCTGATTACAGACACTAATTCATTGATGTGATCTTTTAAGCTTTTCACTCTTGTATTAAAGCTATTCTCACTATTCTAGTTTGTTTAAATAAAAAAATGGGTAATTCTGATTTGTTTCTTTGGCATCGATATTTGCCATCGTACTTAGGCTTTGCTTTGTGTTGTGGTGGTCTGTTACAAATTGGCTGGCTGCACAAATGTCCTATGGCACTAAACTATTTGTGCAGTTCTGGATCTTGCTAGGGCACCAGTGAAGGTCATGAAAGAGAAAAGGTAGTCAAAATTGTTTTGAAATTTTGGTGAAAACAGGAAAAGGCCCTACCTCAGTATGATTCCCCCATCACTAATACACTATACCACCAGCAAAGCTGATGAACATGGCACTTTGTTACAATCCAATCATTTGAAGTCAGCCAAAGGGAGCAAGCAAGTGCTTGGTACAAATGGGACAAGGACTGTGTTAGAGCTGGCCTCCAATAACTCTGTTTGATGTGGCTAGGCTATGAGCCCTTAGATTATGAGCCCATGAAGGGCAATGTCTTTTCCTGTTGCAGTGTATATAATACCCTTAAGGCTGCGTCTAGACTGGCATGATTTTGCAGAAATACTTTTAACAGAAAAGTTTTTCTGTTAAAAGTATTTCCACAAAAGAGCGTCTAGATTGGCCTGGATGCTTTTGAGCAAAAAGTGCTTTTCCGCAAAAGCATCTATGCCCACTATAGACGCACTTTTGCACAAGAAAGCTCCGATGGCCATTTTAGCCATTGGGCTTTCTTGCGCAAAAAAATAAAGTTCCTGTCTACACTGGCCTTCTTGCACAAGAGGGCTTATCATTGAGTGGGAGCGTCAAAGTATTTGCGCAAGAAGCACTGAATTCTTACATTAAAACGTCAGTGCTCTTGCACAAATTCAAGCGGCCAGTATAGACAGTTGGCAAGTTTTTGTGCAAAAGCACTTGCTTTTGCGCAAAATCTTGCTAGTCTAGATGCACCCCTCGTGTTTATAGTCTTCTGTTAGAACCACAAGCGAGCTGTATTAACATATTATTGCAGAAGCCAAACAAATAGACAGAAGCAGAATCCTTCTGAGGTGAGGGTTACGAGAGCTCACATTTCGTAGACAGTGAATGGGAGAGAATCTCAGGAGAGGACTAAGACAAAACACTTGTACAATATATTTGTTTAGATTTATACAGACAGACAAAAAGATAAGCTCCTTGACAATTATTTAAAAGCTGTCTGCAGGCCCTCGGGATTAATGAAGTACTGTGCCAGCCAAGGTAACCCTTTGGGGCAGTATTTGGTTTACTAAAGCCTGCCTATTACTGGTGTAAAGACAGCTCCTTAGGCTGAGACATACATATTACTCTGACCCCTTATCCACTGTTATAGTTCACTGCGTTATTTTCTCCTCTTGCACTCTGCAATTTACATACCTTTTTCCAACAGTTTTTTCAGAAGAGGTTTTTCCAAAATTTGGTCTGTCTACAATGAGCTAAATTTCGGAAAAACCTCCTCTTTCAGAAGTGCACTTCTTCCTCATGGGAGGAGGAAGATAGGGCTTCCAAAAGTGCGTGTTTTCTCTTCCTCAAAAAAAAGTGGAAGAGCAGACGCATTCCCTGGATGAGGAGGAGTTTTTCCAGAAAACTTCCTGTATCCTGGAAAAACCCTGTAGTGTAGACATAGCCTGAGGTTCTTGCAGGAACGTCACTAGGAATTTTATAATGTCACCATGTCAGCATGTCTTGATTTTATATTGAGACTCCTACCCATTCCATGATGGTTGGGTGACTTAGACAATGCAGTTCAGTACAGAAAGGGTTTTAGAAGTCACTTAACAGAATGGTACTTCTCTCCATTTTTCAAGCATCATAAAAGGATTTTATTTTAATCATTTGTTTTGTTAGGTGTCTAATTAATAGAGGTGACCAAATAATTGACTTCTTTTTGGTTCAATGGCTGAAATGAAAAAAACCCTCTTTTTGAGACAGATCTGTTTTTTTGGGGGGGGGGGGGGAAGGTCTTACTCAAACAAAAAAAAAAACCCAAAAGTTCAGATTCAACTAAACATTTCAAATATTGTTTCAAACTGATTTTTTAAAATAAAAGATCAAATCAATTCATTTTGAAAATGCCAACACAACATATTTTGATGTTTCTGGGAAAAAATCAAGCTGAGGGCAAAACTGTTGGCCAAATTTAACCCAAATTTGCAAATAATTTTGGATTGCTGAAAAACAATTTTTGGTGAATTTACTATTGACTAAAAATAAACAAAAATGGCACACAGCTCTAAGAATGACTTACCAGATAAGTGCCAATTTACCAAATCATATAGAACTACAGAAAGGGGGAGGAAGAAGAGGTGTTCAAGTTATTATAATATTATTTAAAATGCTTTTAATCTCACTAACGACTATCACAGTCGTCCCTCACAATGCTGAGTCAGCTCTCCCGTAGGCACTACTTCTAGAGTTTCCAACTGAACCCAGCAGGGGACTGAAATCTCATTCCCCATAAAGGAAGAAAGATTGAAATTAACCCCATTATGCATTATGGAAGAAAGAACTATGTACAGAAAGAGCTGAATCAACACAGGCAGCAGACACTGTATATTTCTGCATAATTCAAGTTACCCTACCCCCTTCAAATCCAAGCATTAACTGGGTTTATCTTTTCTTTTCTGTTCCTCAGTGACTGCTAAGCTATGTTCAGTTACAAATCTCAACTCAGGTAGTGCTATGTGGTATGTTGCCATAATAGGTGATTTAGGGTGCATCTACACTGCACTGTTATTTCAGAATAATGGCTGTTATTTCAAAATAACAATGTGAACATCTACACAGCAATTGTGTTATTTTGAAATAATTTTGAAATAATGGATGGCTTATTCCAACTTCTGTAAACCTCATTCTGGCTATATCTAGACTGCAGGCTTCTTTCAGAAGAAGCTTTTCTGGAAGAGAAAACCAGCGTCCACACTGCAAAAGTGCATCAAAAAAGCAATCTGCTTTTTCGAAAGATAGTGTCCACACTGAATGGACGCTATCTCGCATTTCAGCTGTGATTACTATGGGTGGAATGGCCACCAAGGTACCTGTGCTTTTTCCTCTTTCCTCTTCTCTCAAAAGAACTCCCTCTTCCCTGTCCACACATGCCTTTTTCCAAAAGCGCTCTTTTGGAAAAGGGCTTCTTTCTCCTAGAATGAGGATTACCAATGTAAGAAAACCCCCTCTGTTCTTTTGATTTTCTTTCAGAAGAACGCGATTGCAGTGTGAATGTAATTGAAGTTTTTTCAGAAGGCCTCGATCTTACTTACTTGGGGGCGGATCTTACCTTTTCCCACTGTGTACCCCAAATAGGAGACCTCCTGTTGGCCAAAATGGCATTTGGATGGGTTTGCCGTCAGTCCCGCTTCCCACAACGAGGACAGTATAGCTCTTACTCGCTTCAAATGTTCGGGCCAGGTCTGGCTGTATATGATTATGTCGTCTATATAAGCGGCGGCGTAATCTTCGTGGAGGCGTAGTACACGGTCCATTAGACGCTGGAAGGTGGCTGCGGCTCCCTGAAGCCCGAATGGCATCTTTACAAATTGGTACAAGCCGAAGGGTGTTGAAAAGGACGTTTTTTCTCGGGACTCGCGTGTTAGTGGTATTTGCCAATACCCTTTGGCTAGATCGAGGGTGGATAAATACCTGGCCGTCCTGAGTCGTTCTAACAATTCATCTACGCGAAGCATGGGATAAGCATCGAACTGCGATACCACGTTGACCTTGCGGAAGTCGATACAAAAACGGATAGAGCCATCAGACTTAGGGACCAGCACGATAGGGCTCCTCCAGGCACTTTGTGATTCTTCCACCACTCCCCACTGTAGCATCTTGTCCACTTCCTCCCTGACGGTCGGCCACAGTTTTTGGGGTAGAGGTTGTATCGGGTCGAGGATCGTGCAGCCGGGTTCGGTCTTGATGTGATGACAAGCCACCTTCGTATGTCCGGGTAACTCTGTTAACACCTGTGGGAACTCATTTAGAAGGTTTAGGATTTCCCCCTTTTGTGCCTCTGTTAATTCAGATCCTACCTGGAACTCCCTGACCACCCCTCCCTCGAGTCCCATCAGGCTCTCCTGAGCCCGCCATTCCTTCAGGAGGTTAACATGATAGGTGTTCGTTGTTTTCCTCCTCCCTGGCATCCTAACTTCATAGTTTACGTCCCCTACTCTACGGACGATTTCAAAGGGCCCTTGCCACCGTGCCAATAACTTAGACGACTGCTCAGGTAGCAGGAGGAGTACCCTATCACCTGGCTGGAAGGTCCGCAGCCTGGCCCTGTGGTCGTAATATAGGGCTTGCCGTTCTTGAGCGCCGAGGAGGTTTTGTTTGGCGAATTCCCCCACCCGTTGTAGCCTCTCTCGCAGCTTGAGAATATAGGGTACAGTCCCGACTGCCTGTGTCACCTGGTCATCCCAGGTCTCCCGAATTACGTCTAAAATCCCCCTGGATTGTCGACCGTATAATAGTTCAAAAGGGGAGAATCCTGTGGAGGCTTGCGGTACCTCCCTTACGGCAAACATCAGGGCCGGTAGTGCCCGATCCCATCCGCTGGGATCTTCCTGAATAAATTTTCTAAGCATACCTTTGAAGGTGCGGTTAAATCTCTCAACTAAACCATCCATCTGTGGGTGATACACGGACGTCCTCAGGGCCTTGACTCGGAACAGATGGCACAATTCTTTCATTAGGTTGGATGTGAAATTCGTACTTTGGTCGGTAAGGATCTCTTCCGGCAAACCCACCCTCGCGAATACCTTAACCAATTCCTCAGTGACTGTCAAGGCGGTTGTAATCCGTAGGGGTACAGCCTCCGGGTAGCGGGTAGCATAGTCTATAACTACTAAGATGTATTGAAAACGACTTTTCGTTGATTCTAAGGGTCCCACTAAGTCCATGGCTATCCTCTGGAAGGGGACCTCTATTATAGGGAGAGGTACTAAGGGTGTCCATGGTACCCGCCCTGGTCCAGTCTTCTGACATTCGGGAAAGGACTCACAAAAGTCGCGGGTGGCTCGGTAGATACCGGGCCAGTAAAACCTTTGGAGGAGGCGGCTAATCGTTTTTTCGTAACCTAGGTGGCCAGCCCAGGGGTTACTGTGGGCCAGCCTTAGTAGCTGTCGATGGTGCTGTGTGGGCACCAATAGCTGGGTGATGACTTCCCCCGGCTCCTTCCCTTCCGTCATCCTATACAACCGGTCACCCTGAATCTCAAATCTGGGGAAAATTTGGGCTATCCTCTGCCTGTCCTGCTCCCCCGTATTTCTAGCGGTTTGTTCCCAGGCTTGCTGTAGCAGGGGGGTCCTCCCTCTGCTCCCTCATAAAGTCAGAAGGGATCTCATCCTCTTCCTCACTGCCCCTTGAGGCCGTTTTAGGGTCTTGTTCACTTCCTCCCCTCTCCGCCCCGGTCACTCTCGTAGGGCTTGTTCAAAACCCTTCCAGTCTCGTCCTAGCAAGACGGGGTATATCAACCCGGGTACGAGGGCCACATAGACCCACCCTTCCTGGGCCCCATCCTTGAGGTGCACCCAGGTTGTGGGGTATGCTTCTACTCGCCCATGTACACATTGAACGTGGACCGGGGGGCCCTTTGGGCTTCCTTCCCCCACCAGGTCTGCTCTTACCAGGGTTTGGCCACACCCTGAATCCACCAGGGCAGTGACTTGTTGTCCCTCCACCTCAACTTCCCGTAAGATTTTCCCCCGGCCCCCCACCTCCAACGTAGCCGCTCGCCTCGTTACCTGACCATATGAGCAGTCCATAAATGGGCAGTCCCTTTTGAAGTGCCCCTCTTGTCCACACTGATAACACCCTCCGGTTGGCCCCCGAGCTTGGGGGGGATTGTCCGAGCGCCCCTCCCGGGGTAAAGGTCGGGGCATGGGTTCCGTTGTCATCGGCTGATTCCACACAGGCGCCAGACGTCTTCCGCTGCTTCTGTTGGGACTGGGGGCGTGTAGGGGTTTCACCCTGGAGGGAGGGGCTTACGTCCGCCCCCCTCAGTTCTTATGGCCGTTTGAGGCCGTGTGCGCCTGGCTTTGCTCCGCTCAGCTCGGCCGGTTGGGGGAATAGGCCGGGCCCGCCCTCGCTCCGGACCCCGACCCAGGGCCCTAAGGTCAGGGAAAGAGGTTCCCCACCTAGCGGGGGGGGGGGGGTCGAGAACCCTAAACTCCCCCGCTCTCAGGGTCCACGTCCCCGCCCTGGGCCACTTCTTCCCCCAAGTTAAATCACTTCACCTGGCGGCCTCCCCTCCGGTCCCGCCCAGGGTCTCCAGTACCTGGCTTCCTCCGCTCGCCCCCGGGGTGGGTCCCTCGCCTCGGCATCCCCCCTTCTCGCTGGACCACGGTGCCCTTTTGAATTGCCCGCCGGTCGCAGGCAGATGACGTCACCCCCTTCGTCGGCCGCCGCCCCCCCCCCCGGGTCGGCCTCCCCATGATGTCACTTCTGTGACCTCCTTTCCCCACCCCCTCTCCGTGCTGTCGGCCAGCCCCGGCTCGTCACCCGGCCGGTGCGCCGGCCCCCCTGCTTGGGGGGAGTGGACGGCTATGCACGCCGTGCCGGGGAGTGCTCCTTTCCCCCGCGGCCGCGGCGCACCGGCGGCCTCCGGGAGGGGTGGGGCTACCCCGCCACAGGGGGGTTCCCCCTCCCCCTCTCTCTCCGAGCCGTGGGGGCGCCTGGGTGACTCCTCTACCGCCCCCTCCATGAGGGTCCTTTCATCCCCCGCTACCCCGTTCACCACCCTCGGCAGCCATATAATCTTCCACTAGCGTAACCACTTCTCCTAACAAAGTGGGATGATGACGGCGAACCCAGCGCTGACTCTCGCCCGGTAGGATGTTAATAAATTGTTCGCGTACTACTTTCTTGGCTACCTGCGGTCCGGTCTGTTGTTCCGGTTCCAGCCAGCGCCATCCAGCCTCCCTTAATTTTGGAGCGACTGCCCGAGGCCTTGCCCCGTGGGGGTATTTCTCCTGTCTAAACCTTTGCAGGTAAGATTCTGGGGTGACCCCCAGCTGATCAAGTATCGCTTCTTTCACTTTAAAATAATGTAGGGGTTCCCGAGGGTCTAGACTCCGGTAGGCCAACTGGGCGGGGCCCGTAAGGTACGGAGCTAGTATTGTTGCCCAGTGTTGTTCTGGCCACCTGGCGGCTGTGGCCACCCTCTCAAAAGTGACCAGGAAAGCCTCTGGATCATCTAGGGGCCCAATCTTGGCTAAACTTACTGGTAGCTGGGTGAGGGCCCCTCCCTCCGCCATATCACCCCCCTGCCCTAGGGGTTGTCCCCTTCCCATACCTCCCCATTGTCTTACCCAGTGTTCCTGATTGGTTTTATATTGTTCCGCTACCTCTGTGAGGAGCTGCCTCTGTTGGTCCTGGTGCTGAGCTGCGAGTTGCTGCAGGAGGGCCGTTTGTTGCTGGTGTTGTTGCCTCTGATTTTCAGTTAACCATTTAAACATTTCCGTGGTCTCCATGCTCCGCTCGGCTAGGGGGGGCTGGTTGTACCCCTACGTCTCCTTCTATCAATTCCGCCTTTGTCAGTCTTTTCCTTTTCTTCTTTTCCAGGGTGAGGTGCTACCTGATACTCCTAGATCGTGTGCCACACACACACAAAAACCAACGGACCTCCCTGCACCCTCCCGCTGAGTCTATTGCAACTCCCCCCCCCAAATTTTTTTTTAACGGCACCCTTTGGGGTTCAGTCTGCCCACATTCTCCACCACGTGTGGGGGTCTGGTCCCGCCCCGTTCTCTTTCCCTTGTCTTTTTACACTCCCTAGCTGCTGAATGGCAGCTGCTTTTAAAGTTTGTTCTGCTGGGTGTGCGGGGTGGGGGGTCTGGGCCCGCCCTCACTCCCAGACCCCAGCCCAGGGCCCTAAAGACAGAGTCTTCTCAACCTGTCCCACCAGAGGGGGTATGTCCCCTTAACCCACCGGTGCGCCGGCTCCGTGCCCTGCCCTGGGCTGCTTCCACCCCGCCTCCTTCGTGCCTCTTTTATAACTGTCCTCTCCGCTTCCTGCTTCTGTCTCTCTCCCCCCTTTCCTCTTCTGTCTCTCTCCCCTCTTTCCTCGGGGCTTTTATCCTCCTCCCTTTGCCCTCCCTCCTGGGTGTCTCACGTCACTTCCGCCCCTGCCGTCACTTCCGGCCGCCATTACCCTGCGGCCGTGCGATCCTCATTGCTTAGGAATGGCCGCCGGCCCGCCGTTCAGCCAACGAGTGGTGGCGCTACACAGCCCGGAAGTGATCAGCTCCCACTGTGTTGCCCCCACGAGCGAGAGGGCAATCGCGGGGTCAGTACGGGGAGGACCTGTTTCAGTGGGGTAGGCGGGTCTCACCCCGTCACAGAGACAAACAAACAAAACAGAGAATCACAAGGGTGCCATAGTCCTTGAGAGGTCAACGAGCCCCTCTTGCCCTCCACTCCCCACCACACCAGGAACCACCCCCTATGTAGCCCCCTCGCCCCCCGGCACAGCTGCATGAGGGCAGGACTGGAGAAACACCTGGGGAAGGGGGCTTTCACTTCTCACTCACCCTATCCCCACCGCTCTTTCCCTAGGGTTCCCCTTTCCAGACTTACCCACTCCTCCTAAAACTGCAGCCTGAGAGCATTATACCTGCATTATGAGGGCCCCAATAGTCAACTTCCCCACACCAAACTGATTCCTGATGGATTGGTACCTGTTCAGCATGGCGAGCTTCCAAATAGTAATGGTGACCTGCTTCTCCAAGGGGATGGTGGGTCGAATCAGGGTGTCCTGTTGCCTGAGGGCAGGGGGAAGCCAGGCACACAGCTCCAGAAAGGTCTCCTTCCTCATGTGGAAATTCTGGCTCCACTACTGGTTGTCCCACTGCCCCAAAATGATTAGGGGGCTGGAGCATATGACTTATGAGGAGAGGCTGAGGGAGTTGGCTCTGTTTAGTCTGCAGAAGCGAAGAGTGAGGGGGGATTTGATAGCAGCCTTCAACTTCCTGAAGGGAGGTTCCAAAGAGGATGGAGAAAGGCTGTTCTCAGTAGTAACAGATGGCAGAACAAGGAGCAGTGGTCTCAAGTTGTGGTGGGAGAGGTCCAGGTTGGATATTAAGAAAACTATTTCACTAGGAAAGTGGTGAAGCACTGGAATGGGTTACCTAGGGAAGTAGTAGAGTCTCCGTCCGTAGAGGTGTTTAAGTCTCAGCTTGACAAAGCCCCGGCTGGGTTGATTTAGTTGGGATTGGTCCTGCCTAGAGCAGGGGGCTGGACTTGATGACCTTCTGAGGTCTCTTCCAGTTCTATGAGTCTATGATTCTATGAAAGCACTATTTTGACGTGCTTTTTGTGTGTAGACATGCTATTTTGAAGTAAGCTATTCCAGAAAATAAATTCCAGAATAGCTTATTCCAAAATAAACATGCAGTGTAGACATACCCTAAAACACTTCTACTTGTGGGATAGGAGCAAATCATCCTGACATGGTGAAATCAAGGTACAATATACACTTCATACAGTGCATTGAAATATGAAGTAAGATTACTTGTATTACAATTAGTATTGCTGTGTTAAACTCTCTTATAAGAATAATCTTAATATATTCTTTGGACATGGCATCTGTGTGGTTCCCTGGGCTGTTGTAATTGCAGGCTATGAAGAAGCCAATCCCACAAAGTAGGCTCCTGTCTGGATCAGTGACTGAAGGATGGTGACTAGGGTCACTCATTATTGCAGCCATTCACTGAAGGAAACTAGGGCTGTGGTAGGCAGGTTTGTTTTATATCATTTTTTTTTTCTTTTCCCTCCTTCCCAATCTGTGGCTGGAACATTTTTGTGTTTCATTTAGGTGTTTGTTTTGTTAATAATTATACTATAGGTCTATGAGGCATTAGGGCCTGATCCAACTCTCACTGTCTTTATGGGTACGGCAGCAAGTCATTAGAGAGTGTCTCTTTGCATGAGGGTTTTCATTTTTTTTTCATGTATTGCTTTAGAATGTCTGAGGTGAAAGGGGAAGTGACAGTTTCCATTCCTGCTTTGTTTCATTTTGTTGTGATTGTGAACAAGAGAAAACGAATAACTATTCGCTGTATAATATCTAGTTAACTGACTGTACCACTCGTGCTATGGTGGAGTTTAAAATGTACATTTAATTGGACTTTTTGATTCTGCAGTGACAGTGTCACTTGTACATACCATTAGCTGGTATATACAGAAGAATCTCAACATTCTTGCGCATCAAAGATGAAGAATTATTTAAAACTTCTGGAAATCCATGACTCTAAACTAATTTGAAGATAACCAGATGGTGGAAAAACAAAGGGCTTGTCTTCATCAACAGGTCTACAGCAGTGCAGCTGCACCAGTGCAGTGAAGAGGCTACTGTGCTGATGGGAGAAGTTTCTCCCTTAGATGTAATTAATCAGTCTTGCTAATAGGCAGTAGTAAAGTTGACAGGAAAAGCTCTTCTGTTGACATAGCATTCTTTTCAGGAAGTGTGAGGAGGTAGAGGAGCTGCTAGGTCAATATAGCTACATCGCTCAGGGATGTGAATTTTTCACATCCCAGAGCAACATACTGTAGTTATATCAATTTATAGATCTGTTGTGTAAACCTGACCAAAATGTTAAAGAAAAATTATTAACCTTGTTTTTATTGTATCAATAGCTGGATCTGGATCTGCACAGATGCAGAATAACAGGCTTTATGGGAGCTTTGTTAAGGTTATTAGGAAGTATCACATTGCTCTAGATGCTTGTAGTGTCAAAGCTGTTTAAGGCCAATGAAGTCAATGGAGCTTATCAATTAACACGCAGTGAAGATCTGGCCCATTGTCTTTTAAAGTCCCCCCAATCCCTAACTCAGGAAGTTATGTGGATAAAATGCTTTTCTCTAATCAGTAAAAGGGAGAGTAACTTTCACATAAATGGAATATTACATCATTCTGTCTAAGAGTCTGTGAAGTGTACACATATAGGGCAGTTTTACACTGGGGGGGGAAGTTGATCTAAGCCACGCAACTTGAGTTAAGTTAGTAGTATAACTCAAGTTGACGTAGCTTAGATATTAGGCTATGTCTAGACTGCCGAGAAAAGTTGGAAAAAAATATGAAATTGCAAACTTCAATTTGCGTATGTTTTTCTGCTTTTTTTTTCCAATAGAGGCTTTTCCAAAATTTGGCCTGTCTACATAGGGCCAAATTTTGAAGAAAAAAAAGTCCTCTTTCGGAATATCCGTTATTCCTCTCACTGAGAAGAATACAGGGATTCTAAAAGAACATGTCCGCTTTTTCGGAAACTGTTCTAAAAAAGCAGACACGTTCCTTGGACATGGCAGAGCTTTTCCGGGATATCTCTGAAGTCTAGACATGGCCTTAGTTGATGAGAGAGCCTCCTGTTGACTCCCTTTATTCATCTCATTGAAGTAGTAGAGTCAATGGAGAATGATTGGCAATTTAACAAGTCTTCACTACACTCGCTAAATTGATCGCCAGTGGATCAATTGCCACAGCGTCCATCCCAGCTATAGAGGAGACAAACCTATAGATTCTGATTATTTGTGTTTTGGTTTTGTCTGTCTATAAACCTAGTTAGCTGCAATACATGCAGCATCATGGTAGGGAGCTTTCAGAGCGCCTTGTAGAACTAAATACTCCATGTGAGTGATCTATTTAGAATTGAATTTTTGCTTTTTTCTTTCACCATACTCAGAGGTAGGAAATATTAGTGAGAACAGGTTTTGTGCCCTATTCTTGCTCTTCCTTCTTCTGGCCTCCTCCATTCTGTGGGCAGGCTCGGTGTAATGTGAGTAACATCTGTTATGCCTCTCAGTGTGAGTGGGCAAGGCTGTGTCCGAGATATATCTTGCACTGTATTCTGATGATGATCTGGATTTGCCTTTGGGTGAAACCCTTCTTTCAAAGATGCAATTATTCTTAGAATAGTTTGAATTTTAATAGGAATATGAGAAATTTTTCTATATTCACCTTAAAGCTATTATCATATGTTATTCTGAAAACTTCAGAGAATTGATTTCAAGATTTCAAAGACTATTGTCAGCTGCTGAAACCCCTAACATACCAGTTTACTTCTGAGACTTGGCTAAGATTTGTGAAACTAGCTGTGAAATACATGCTTGTCAAATTGAAATAAAGTCTGATTCTGCTGTCTTGATTTGATTTCTTTTTCCAAGGTTGCTCTGGCTATCAAACACAAACAGCCTAAGGCATGTTATGGGTGCCTTTCTCTGTTTGTTATCATTTCAGACACTACAACTAGGGAGTCTGCTTAAGTGTTAAGGATTATGAGGGAGATTTTCAAAGGCACAAATTGCAGTAGGTGCCTGACTCCCACTGAAAGTTTCAATTGAAATGTACAAGAGCTTCTCTTATTTTATAGAAATTGTTAAAATCATCACTACTAATAAAAATGCAAATAAATGTATTTCGATTTTAACTTGCAATATGAACTAGTGGTTCATATTGCAAGTTAATGTAGCTGAAGAAAAAATGATTGCACCTCAGTAACAGACTTTATTTTCTCTAAAATTATAATATAGATATATCTATTACCATAACATGCTGCTGTTGTTGTCTTTTCATTTATGTGCATTATAGTGATATTGAGCACCACTTTGAATTTTAAATCTCATCTCTCATATGCTGTTAACCTTTCAAAATGAAAAGACTAATGACTGTGATATATAAATGAATGTTAACAGCAATATAGTGTAATAGTATATATAGAACTGGCCTAAAATTATTCATGGATGTGAACCCATATTTGCATTTTGTACTCATTTCCTGGGAACATTCTGTTCGCAAATCAGTTACATATAGAGCAACACTCCCCTGTTTGCTTTGATTGGACTTTAGCCTGACAAAGCAGGGGAAGTCACCTGAGGGAGCAGAATTCAGTTCTGCCTCCTTCCCACTCCAACCTCCTCTTGGCACTTGCCAAACTAGGCTTCTACACCTCCAGGAGGAGGATGCTAGACAGGGCTGTGCTCTGAAACTGCGGGACCTATTTCCATTCCTCCCCTGTCTTACATATCCAGTCAGAGTTCCTCTGCGTGGCATCCACTGGCTCCCTAGACAGTTTTGAGGAGCACTGGGTGCTGTCCAAGGTTCTCTGCTCAATCTCCCCCACTAGATCCCTAGTTTTGTATCTGTGGCCTCCACTCTCTGCTCTATTTCTTATTTGTCCCCTATATTTAGGTGAGTCCCAGGTCCAGGGACTCCTCCCCTTTGGATGTAGATGGGCTTGCACCTGATCGCTTCCTGGAATTTCAATAAAGCTTCACTACAGTCACCTACAAAGTATACCTCCTATTCACAATTCCCATGAACGCAAATGATTAAGTGAGAATTAGCCAGAAATGTTTAATGAACTCCTAAAAACATCAGGAGAGGAGCCCCACAATTTTCAGAAAAGCATGTTCAGTACTAAGATCCTTGGAATAGAATTATGTTCTACTGACTTATAACCTCCTCCCCACTCATTCAGTGGTGAGACTGCACTGTGCTCACAACACTGTCAAGGTACTTAGGATAGTTAATATTTCCTTGCCATAGAAAAGCTGAGCTTCAAAGGAAGAAGCATCTAACTAGGTAGATAAAGAGACATTGCACAATTTGAATTGGTTCATCAGAAATACTAGCTCATGCAGAAGTCAAAATAATTGAGAGGGCCCCAGGAAGCTTAGCAAAAATGGGGTAATGCATTAGCTGCCTTCCATTCTGATCACCTTTCTGTTTCTCTTTCAAAAATGCCTCCCAGTTCCCCTATTATTTGCATGTACATTTTCAGAGGGTGGCATATATCAAATTGTGTTTTGGGGTTTTTTTTCTGTTGTACAATTTTCCAAATTTGAGTTTATGGTTAGAAATGCAAATGTTTATGAGGGTAACTTTATGCACATGTAATTTCTCTTGGCCTGAGCCTTTGTCTCTATCTGCATGAGTTAAAATGCAACGTGGGTGTTAAAAAGAGGCCTTTCTGATCTGAGTGTGTTTTATATCCACTTTGCACTGGTGTAAATGACTTCAACAGGGCAACATAAAATTAGATCCTCTGATGTCTGGTCTATAATACGAGCCTATATCAGAATAAACATGACTCCACAGCATGAAAAATCCATACTCCTGAGTAACGATGTATCCTGGGCCTCCCCGTCCTTGAGACAATGCTGTTAGTGGGAGAGCTTCTCCTGCTAACACAGCTATTTCCTCCCAGGGAGGTGAATTTGCCTATCTGCATAGCAAATTTTCATTAAAGAACTACAGCAGCACAGCTGCAACAGTGCAGTGGCACCAATGCAGCATTTTAAGTTGAGATGTGATCTGAGTCAATGGGAGACTTGTGAGCAAGTATTTTCAAGGTCAGTGTCTCTGCTAGCTTAAACTGAGGCGACAGCACCAACACTGCCATCAATGTTTCATTCTTCTTAGAATATCTTCTATAAAGCTAAGAAACGCTATCACAACTAGCTATGAGTGCAAATGTGGATTTTTATAATTGGGAGAAGAACAATAGCTTTAAACAAAGGGCATATAATTACAAGGAGATTTATAATGAGAGTCATGAGTACTCACACTGTTACAACAAAAACCAGTGAACTTGATGGTACAGAAGTCTTATGATAGGGTTACTTTTTTAATAATTCTGTGATAAAAGAAATTACTTCCCCTTATTGTCTTTTGTGACCTTAGATCATTTTCTTCCATTAATGTTTCATATAATCTCTTGATTGCTCTTTATTGTCAATAGAACATTCTTCTTTTCTAGCTTATGGAATTATGATTGGTTCTTTAAAAAATATAGATCATAGTATTGCAGAAAGAAATACATGGGCACCCAAGGTAAAACCAGAAGCTCCAATCTGTAATAGACTGGCATTTTCCAAATTGTGTCTCTTGGAGATAAATCAAAATTTTCTTGCAAATTAAGGTTCCACCCAGAGTACCATTGGGAGTTTGTTTCCTTCTCCCTGAAATTAAATTAAATTAAATTAAATTAAGATTTGTGCATCAATATTTTTGGTTTAGTCTCAAGAAAGAGTAGATGGTTTTTAAAATTTGAAGTAAATTGATTGAAATATCAAGCTAATCAGTTACCTGAAATATTAATGTTGTCTAGTTTTCTAAAATACTCAGCATGACGTGCATCATCTTATCTCATTTTATCTAATTTATTATTATATCTAAGTGAAATTACATTAGTTCCAGTTATAAAATGCAAATTCTACTCTCAGCACTTATTGGCTGTACTGACCTTAAATTAACACATTAGATATATTTTCCATTCAGTGTATGCACATAAATCTTAGATATATAATGCCATTTCTGGTAATTTTAGAAAGATCTCTAAATAATGATTCAAGCAATATAAGTTTCTATTCTGCTACACAGAACAACAGAATGAGTCCTGATAATTCAGGCAACGGTCCTTCATGATCCGCCATGGGGCCAATTCCAGCTGACTTATGGAAGACAGAGGCAGCACAGTGCCCCAACATCCCTCCCCCATGCTTTGGCTGGCCAGGGGAAAGCAGGGAGACATGCTGCCCCAGGCTCCCTCCCCCATGCTCTGGCCAGCCAGGGAAGGCTGGGGCTGTTTCCCCCTTTCCTCACTCAGGAATGAGGCCGGGAGCGGGGCGGGGCTGGACCATAGAGGGGAGGGCAGCCAACAGACATTCCCACACCTCGCACTCTCCCCCACCGAAATTCCTGCAACAGGCAAGAACTCTTGCATTAAAGAGTATTTGTGCAAGATCATGCCAATGTAGATATAGCCTAATGGAATATGATAACTTTCTACCTTTTCAAATGTTTTATTACATCACAGAATACTTCTTTTTTTTTTTTACAAATATTTGCACTGTAAAAAAGAATATTTTTCAGTTCTCCCATTATGAGTACATGAAAGTTGAACTTACAAATGTAGAATTATTTACAAAATATAACTTTATTGAAAAATAAAAAATTTAAAACTTTAGAGGCAAGAAACTAGTCAGTCCTACTTCTTGTCCACTCAGACAAACAAGTTAGTTTACATTTGCAAGAAATAATCCTCCAGCTTCTTGTTTACAATGTCACCTGAAAGTGAAAACAGTTTGCATAACATTGTTGTAGCAAGCATTGCAAAATATTTACATGCCAGATGTGCTAACCATTTCTTTGTCCCTTCACACTTCAACCACCATTTCAGAGGATATGTGTCCACGCTGCTAATGTGTTCTGCTCAATGTCTATCGAAAGGAGTGTGGAACAGCACCTGTTTGTTTTCATCATCTGAGTCAGATTGCAGCAGCAGAAACAGAGGAAACCCATGATCTGAGGGGGAGGAAAGGTAAGAAGGGGGGGCAAAGTGAGGGCACCTGGCTTCAGCAATTGAAATCTAGGACACATACCCCTTCTTCCTCCCTCCTTCCCCTCCGCGTCCTCTCACACCCATTGCTTATGAGCAGAAGGTTGATCTTTTTGGTGTTCCAGGTTCGGTAGTTTCTGCATCAAAGTGTTGCTCTCAAGATTTTGGAAGGCACTCAAGATTGCTCACTGACATCTGCAGCACTTGACCCAAAGTTTAAAAATCTAATGTTGTTACTTTCTTTGAATTGTGTCAAATCTGCAGTTTTAAGAGTTCCTAAAACAAACAACATGTGCTGAAACTGTTATATATGAAATATATAGCAAAGTGTGTGTAAAACACAGAGCAAGAGACATATAATTCTTCCCTATGGAATTGAGACACAAATTTAATTAATACATTATTTTTAATGAGCATCATCAGCATTGAAGCATGTCCTCTGGGATGGTGGCAGAAGCATCAAGGGGCATATGAATGTTTAGAATATCTGGCATGTAAATACCTTGCAATTCCTGATAACATGTCATGGGAATGCCTATTCTCACTTCCATTGCAAGTGACATGGTAAATAAGAAGCGGGCAACATTATCTCCTGCAAATGTAAACAAACTTGGTTTTCTTAGTGATTGGGTGAACAAGAACTAGGACTGACTGGACTTGTGAGCTCTAAAATTTTATATTGTTTTGTTTTTTAGTTCAATCTAAATTTGTAAATTGCACTTAAATAGAAAAAGATTGCATTACGATACTTGCATGAGGTAAATTGAAAAATACAGTTTCTTTTGTTTTCATTTTTAATGTAAATATTTGTAATAAAAATGTAAAGTGAGCATTGTAGAGTTTGCATGCTGTTGTAATTGAAAATGTAGAAACTAATCCAAAAATATTTAATACATTTCACTTGGTACTCTATTGTTTAGCAGTGTGATTTAAAATGTGATTAATTACAATTCATTTTTAATCGTGATTAATTTTTTGAGTTAATCACATGAATTGACTGAGATTAATCAACAGCCCTAGTCATTTCCTAACTCTGGGTATGTCTACACTACAAAGTTAATTTGAACTAACAGATGTTAGTTCGAATTAACTTTGATAGGCGCTACACATGCAAACCGCTAGTTCGAACTTAATTCGAACTAGCGGAGCGCTTAATTCAAACTAGGTAAACCTCATTCTACGAGGACTAACGCCTAGTTCGAATTAACTAATTCGAATTAAGGGCTGTGTAGCCACTTAATTCGAACTAGTGGGAGGCTAGCCCTCCCCAGCTTTCCCTGGTGGCCACTCTGGCCAACACCAGGGAAACTCTTCTGCCCCCCTTCCGGCCCCGGAGCCCTTAAAGGGGCACGGGCTGGCTACGGTGCCCGTGCCAGGTGCAAGCCTGCCAGCACCCAGCCAGCAGACCCTGCACCTGGCACGGATCGAGCCGGCCACCCACTGCCACCCAGCCCTCCCCCTCTTCCCGGGACCAGGCTGGCGGCTCCCGGGAGCCTGCCCAGGTCCGCAAGAGGCGGGCTCCCGCCTGGTCTAGTGCAGACATCGTGGACCTCATCCACGACCTCTGCACTAGGCACAGGAAAGTGGCCGTCTAGGACAGGATAGCTGCCAGCCTGGCTACCCAGGAGCAGGTGTGCATGAAAATCAAGGTGGTCCACTGAGACCCCCGACCCTGAGCCCTGAGCTTAGAATGGCCGTACTGGGTCAGACCAAAGGTCCATCTAGCCCAGTAGCCTGTCTGCCAACAGCGGCCACCACTAGGTACCCTGGAGGGGATGGACCGAAGACAATGACCAAGCCATTTGTCTCGTGCCATCCATCTCCAGCCTTCCACAAACAGAGGCCAGGGACATCATTCCTACCCCCTGGCTAATACCACTCCATGGACCCAACTTCTATGACCTTATCTCACTTCCCTTTAAACTCTGTTCCAGTTCTAGCCTTCACAGCCTCCTGCAGCAAGGAGTTCCACAGGCTGACTCTTTGCTTTGTGAAGAAGAACTTTCTGTTACTAGTTTGAAGCCTGCTACCCATTCCTTTCCTTTGGTGTCCTCTGGTCCTTCTTTATGGGAACTAATGAAGAACTTTTCTGTATGCACCGTCTCCACCCAACTCCTGCTTTTAGAGACCTCGATCCTGTCCCCCCTCCATCTCCTCTTTTCTAAGCTGAAAAGTCCCAGTCTCTTTAGCCTCTCTTCATATGGGACCTGTTCCCAACCCCTGATCATTTTAGTTGCCCTCCCCTCTCCCAGCTTCTCTCTTCCGCTCTCCCACCTCCTTTTTCCAGTCTCCCCCAGTTTTGTTCAATAAAGACAGATTCTATTTTGGAAGACACGTTATCTTTATTTTGTACATCAAAAAGAGGGGCTAGGGAAGGGTAAGTGGAAGGAGATGAGGGAGGAATGGGGCACGAGCCCCCGATGAGGAGGACTGGGCTGGCTCTGTGGGCTTCTGGGGGTGGAAGCTCTCCTGCAGCCCCCCAATTGCCCCCTCTCCCCAGATGGCAGCCTGCGGCAAGTGCAGCCGGGCTGATGGCCGAGTGCTGTGATGTGCCGAGTGTGGGCACTCAGGGCACTCCAAGCCAGGACTGCTTTGCAAGCGGGGCACCCCTGAGAACTGTCTGTCCGGGGTCGGGGTCGGGTCCCTTTAAGCACAGCCCTCGGCTAGCCTGAAGCAGCAGCTCCACACTCTAAGTCCTCCTCTGATGCCCTGCCGGCACTGCTTCCGGCCATCCTTAACCCCGCTTCAGGGTCCACTTAATGTGGACACGCTAGTTCGAATTAGCAAAACGCTAATTTGAACTAGTTTTTAGTTCTAGATGCGTTAGTTCGAATTAGCTTAGTTCGAATTAACTAATTCGAACTAAGTTAGTTCGAATTAGCGCTGTAGTGTAGACATACCCTGAGGGAGGAATGGGGTACGAGCCCCCGATGGGGAGGACTGGGCTGGCTCTGCGGGCTCCTTGGGGTGGAAACTCTCCTGAAGCCCCTTGATTGACCCCCCTCCGGATGGCAGCCTGCAGCAAGTGCAGCCGGGCTGATGGCCGAGTGCTGTGATGTGCCGAGTGTGGGCACTCAGGGCACTCCAAGCCAAGACTGCTTTGCAAGCAGGGAACCCCTGAGAACTGTCTGTCCGGGGTGGGGGTCGGGTCCCTTTAAGCACAGCCCTCGGCTAGCCTGAAGCAGCAGCTCCACACTCTAAGTCCTAATCTGATGCCCTGCAGGCACTGCTTCCGGCCATCCTTAACTTCAGTTCAGGGTCCACTCAGTGTGGACATGCTAGTTCGAATTAGCAAAACGCTAATTCGAACTAGTTTTTAAGTCTAGATGCGCTAATTCGAATTAGCTTAGTTCGAATTAACTAATTCGAACTAAGTTAGTTCGAATTAGTGCTGTAGTGTAGACATACCCTCTGACTATAAAGCTTTTTCCCACTCCTTTGTCCACTACTTTGGAGGAGCACTTCACCTCATGAAATCCCCTTTATTCTAATTTAAATCAAAGCTTTGGAACAGTTTTTTTCTGTATATTTTCTTCTTAATTCACTCTGAAATAATTGCCTTGCAGCTTGTAAGTACCTTTCCTAAATTTGCAATCAAGTGGGGATTTTCACATTCCCCCCTTTGCTATCCATGGCTTCAATTATATGAAATCTTTGGGGAAGGATTCTAATTTGAGGTTTTGTAAATGGTCCAAAAAAACTCCAAAAGCAGTAGAGTACGTAATATAAAGGCAAATTAAATGGCAAATAAGATTAATAAAACCGTCATGCTTTATTCAGCAGCAGGATGCCTTCTGTATTGTTGTGGAGGGTTATGGATTTGGCTTCTAAACTTGGCAGAACTAATGCATAGAAGCCAGACCTGGCTTAAAAAGCCTATCTGAGGTCTTCTGTGTGTTCAGAGTTCCTGAAGAAAACCATTCAAGAATGGAGACTTCATTAAAATCATTTAGCCAGGCCTTTTTTTATTGGTCCCCTTCAGAGCTGTCTTATTCAAAGGGTATGAGGATGATAATTGACCTTCTGGATACAAAATGACATTTTAAAAATATAAATGCAAGAAAAAATTAGCCTGCTTATAAAAAAACAAACCCTACCCAGTATAAGATATTCCTTGTTTTTGTTCTTTCTTACTTGGAGTGAAATCCTAGATGCACTGAAATCTACGGGAGTTTTGCCAATGATGTCAATAGAGACAGGCTTTCATCCTGGATCTCCCACATTCAGAGGGTCTCTCCCCTTTGGAGCGTGATTAAGATTCAACCTTGTTCATCAGGACATTTTCAACAAAACAGTTTTTTGTCAAGACTAAAATTTTTCTTAGGAATGTACCAGATTTTGACTAAACTATTGTTTGGTTTCTAAGTTCCAGGATGGAATTTCTGGTCAAAATCAGAGGGATAGAACTACACTAACTGCCTGGTGATTAGCATACTCACCTGCGAGATTAGGGACTTGAAACTAGGTCTTCTACATCTAACTACCCTAACCACCAGGGTACAGAGCTCATTTCAGTTTCTCTTCATCCCACTGATTGAAGCTATTCCACTTTTTATAAAGAAGTAAATGTTTATTGAGCCAGAGAGAGAGAGAGACTGAAATCAGTGATTGGACCACACCCCTTGTGTTAGGCCCTGTACACACATGTAGAGGAAAGACAGTCTTCGACTTACCAGATGGATGTAACAAAACACTTGAGGAGGCATGCAGTTACAAACACTCTAAATGAGATAACGGACAAGCAGGTTTTTTTCCCCCCAAAACTAGCTGTGTTCACAATTAGTCTGTACAGACTTAGAAAATACATATTCCACCTGTATCTATTGGATTCTGGTGATGCTCCCAGTGCATTCTGGGACCAAAACTGTGCAGAAGGATTCTGAGTATACGTCGTCAACATTCCACAATGCATTCGTTTCCTCTTCCCTGTTTGAAAGTAACAGCAAACAGTCTTTTTGTGCTCTTATTTTCCCAGGGTTATCTGTGCACACTCCATAGCAGGGTAAGCTTGGAATCCATCATAGTTACTTCAGCAACAAAGTACTATCGTAGTCATATTAACTGTCATGTGCCTTATGCTGGAGTATATCCAGAGCGTGTCCAGCACCTGCCGGAATGAGGAAGAATTTCGGGAGGCTAAGAACATATTCTTAGGGGAAGCACTTGAATTGAGTGACTGGCAAATCCTGGGGCATTTGATCCTCTGGACACAGTAGAATGCCAGTTCTGGTGCCATCAAACAAGCACAGACTGGTAGGACCACATAGTTATGTGGATATGGGATGATCAGCAGTGGCACTTTTGCATGTGTAAGGCCACTTTCATGGAAGTTTGCGAATTGTTTTCCCATGCCCTGAAGTACAAGAATACCGGAATGAGACCTTCTCTGACAGTTGAGAAGTGAGTGTCAATAGTCCTGTAGACGCTTGCAGTGTCAGACAGCTACCAGTCTGTTGGGAATCTATTTGGAGTGAGGAAATCTACAGTGGGGGCTGGTGTTATACAAGTAGACAAAGCAATCTGCTACAAAGGATAGTGACTCTGAAAAATGTGCAGGTCATAGTGGAGGTCTTCGGGATAATGGGATTCCCTAACAGTGGTGGCACCCAACCACCTTGCAAAAGAGTATGTAAACTGCAACTCTGCTCATCTGAGGAAGTGGGTTTTGCCCATGGAAGCTCATGATACTATAGATATATTTTTGTGAGTCTCTAAGGTGCTACAGGACTACTTGTTGTTTTTAAAATTATAGATTAACACGGCTACCCCTCTGAGTCTAATAAAGAGACTGTTGATCAGAAATCATGCATTTTTATTTAGGGAACACAGGAAAGTAGGGACAGAAAAGCTGTTCAAAGCAGGATTTTCAGGAGTGGAGGGATCACAGGTTGGAGAAGGACAGCCTTTTGTTCTGGGATGTAACCATGGGGGTTGAATGGGAGGCTGCCCGTGCCTTTCTCCCCTTCCCCCCTTGTTCTAGGGCCCCTGGGAGAGGAGGCTGTAGAACCTGGTGAGGAGGGAATGTGGTACCATAACGGCTGGAGGGGGTGCTTGTGCATCTGGCTCTTCTGAAAGGCTGCTGACTGTCAAGGCTCTCCTGCTTCTTCACTTTGAGTTCCCTGCATACTCTCCTGTCTCATGCTCCACTTGCAGCTCCTGCAGCAGCATATTCCTCCACTCACTTAATCGTTCTCTCTCCAAGTGGGCAGATTGCATTTGCTCCTTGAATATGTCATCCCTACTACAGTTGGCCTTTGGATTTGTGCTAGCCGGACAGCTTTTGGAGCCAGAGGGAGTGGGCAGCAGGCTTCCTGCTGCACCGGCTGTAACGAAAAGTGAAGGGTAGATTTTACAGGAGTTAAATTGTCAAGCATAAAACCTAACAGCTTCACACAAAGGAAGGCCTATCTAAAGACAATGGAGTGTGTTATGTACAAGACCACAGGTATGGTTTTAAATGCCCTCTATGCAAATACAGGGGAGCAGCCAGACTCGGTTTGGTGGCAGGAATGGTAAGGGATAGGCCAGGGCTCAAGCCTATGGGGGAGAAAGATGGTTCAGAAGTGATGGCAGGACAGAAGCTCACACAATGACTGTGTGGTCAACATCCCCCATTTGCTGGGAGAGTGTAACTTGCCCTTCCTGCAGGAGCATGCAAGTGGGAGGGGTAAGGGAGTCTGGGTGTGGTGGCAAGGGATGGAAGAGCAGGGGCTCATGCAGTAACTATGTGTTCCACACACCGGCTGTGTCTAGACTGGCAAGTTTTTCCACAAAAGCAGCTGCTTTTGCAGAAAAACTTGCCAGCTGTCTACACTGGCCGCTTGAATTTCCGCAAGAACACTGACTTCCTACTGTCTGAAATCAGTGCTTCTTGCGGAAATACTATGCTGCTCTCATTCGGGCAAACGTCCTTTTGCGCAAAGCTTTTGCACAAAAGGGCCAGTGTAGACAGCTCAGATTTGTTTTGCGCAAAAAAGCCCCGATCGCGAAAATGGTGAGCGGGGCTTTTTTGCGCAAAAGCGCGTCTAGATTGGCATAGATGCTTTTCCGCAAAAAGTGCTTTTGCGGAAAAGTGTCCGTGCCAATCTAGACGCTCTTTTCCACAAATGCTTTTAACGGAAACTTTTCCGTTAAAAGCATTTGCAGAAAATCATGCCAGTCTAGATGTAGCCACCCTGTTTTCTGGGAGAGTGCAACTTTCTCTTCCTGCAAGAGCACATGGGCAGGAATGGAGAGGGAGTGTGGGTACAGCAGAAGGGCAGGGATTCATGTGGACACTGAGGAGCCTCCAGGTGCAACGGGGGCCAAGCATGGCAGGGGCTCAAGCCATGTTTCTCTGGAGATGAAGAAATGGAGGCTTACTGCAAACTACATCAATGCATAGCTTCCCCTCCTTCATCCAGGTTGCCATGTGTGGTATCAGTCTTCTCTCAATCACACAGAGTGCCACAGAGCCAATGCTGAGTGAATGTGGCCAGAAACCTGGCCCTTATTCTGCAGTGTTTTGTGCTGCAAAGACACCAGACCACTTAGGGTGTGTCTAGACTACAGGGTTTCTTCAAAAAAAGTGGTCTTTTTTTGAAAAAACTTCCCCTGTGTCTAGACTGCTGCTGCATTCTTTTGAAAGTAAATCGAAAGAACGCAGCAGTTTTTTCGACCACAGAAAACCTCATTTTATGAGGAATAATGCCTTTCTTCGAAAGCGCTCTTTCAAAAAAAGGCACTATGTAATGCAAACTGTGCTTTTTCGAAAGAGAGCATCCAGATTGCCTGGATGATCTCTTTCAAAAAAGCAGCTTGCTTTTACGAAAGTACTAGTTGTAGTCTAGACGCTCTTTTTCAAAAGAGGCTTGCAGTCTAAGTGTAGCCTTACTGCTGTCATAGTGTGGAAAGGTGTCCTACCATGGAAGGTAGAATAAGGCAGGGCTCCCTAGACACCTTGCGAGAATGATGAAAGAGTTCCTCTACGAGAGCTCTGTGGAGATGTGCAGAGAGGATTCCCACTCCATCTCCAGACACATTAACAAGCTATTCCGGGGAGCATCCACTGTGTAGGCAGAGTGGCCATCATAGCTAACACTCAATTGCCATAACTCACTTGTAGCATGATAAAAAATGTGAACTTGCAAGAAGTCTTCCCCGCCATCTGAGTCTGGCAGCGAGACTGCTGCCTCCCCCCGGCACAGCTTTTCATTGAGTTGTGTAACTACACACCTTAGTATACAGGTACTCATTGGGTATGTCTACACTACCCTCCTATTTCGAAATAGGAGGGTAATGTAGGCATACCGCAATTGCAAATGAAGCCCAGGATTTGAATTTCCCGGGCTTCATTTGCATAAGCCGGGCACCGCCATTTTTAAATCCCGGCTGATTCGAACCCCGTGCCGCGCGGCTACACGCGGCACGAACTAGGTAGTTCGAACTAGGCTTCCTAGTTCGAACTACCGTTACTCCTCATTCCACGAGGAGTAACGGTAGTTCGAACTAGGAAGCCTAGTTCAAACTACCTAGTTCATGCCGCGTGTAGCCGCGCGGCACGGGGTTCGAACCAGCTGGGATTTAAAAATGGCGGCGCCCGGCTTATGCAAATGAAGCCCGGGAAATTCAAATCCCGGGCTTCATTAGCAAGTGCGGTATGCCTACATTACCCCGCTAGTTCGAAATAGCGGGGTAGTGTAGACATACCCATTGTCACCTAACACTGAACTACTTCCATTATGTCTATGCATACGTGGAAAATTTTACAGACGCTACAAACAAACTCATTTTCCTTTCCGAGCAGATGAGTAGAAGAGATCCTCCTATTATGAGGTGCTCACCTAAGGAATAACAAGGCCCTAATCCTGCAGTTAAAGTTGTATTGACAGACCTTATGCCCACACAGTCTAGCTAAAGTCAGAGCTCCTAGGTCAGATTCCCCTGCTCCATGAGTTTTCATTTTCCACCAGAGAGGAAGGAGGAAGAGCTCTGGAGAGCCAGCACTACCTCTAGCCAAGTAGAGAATCGAGGGGGGGGGTGACTTTCCCTGCATTCCCTCTTTCTTGAACCTTTGGAATGTTTTGAGCTTGTGCTTAGGAAGAGCAAAATGTATGTGATTTCTGTGCTAACTCCTAAATCAACCCATTGAAAGGTTCATAAGTTCTAGTAAGCCTGGCTGCCTTGGTTTTAAAGGTGGTTATAAAACCAGAAAATAAGTGTGTTTCTTGTTATTTTAAGGTTTTATTGCGAAGATTTTGCACTATTCAGGTTTCAATTACTTGAAGACTGTGTTTCTTCAAGAAAGTTATGAAACCAAGTCAGTAATATTTCATAGTAGTACAGGAGGGATATGTTCAGAATTCCTGTTAACAAACCATCAGAATTATATTCCTTCTGTGGATTGCTTTTAAAGTGCACCATTCAATAACTGGTTTTAGCTATGTAGGTGAGAAATCCTGGGTGCTTGCCATTATAAAAAAAAGGCATTTCTCTGAAAGTTGGATTCAATTTTTCTAAGAATTTTTCCAAAAGAATGGATTTTCGATATAACATGTTAATCACGTGTACACTACAGTTAAATGAGAGATGCAATTTGTGCTGTACACACAAACCGTTTCTGTTGCCAGGTGGGTGGTGAAATTGCAGTCACACAACCATAATGTGTTAAATGTCAGTGTGTTTAATTTGGCATTTGTTCAATCTGATATTTCAATGACATAATGTGACCATATTAGACTCACTTATGTTGATCAGCATGACTTAGCTATATTAAACTTTTTTCAGAGACCTATGGGGTTATTAAGCCTTTCTATATCACCGCCTATAGAGAGACTTGTAATACCATTAATTTCTGGCATGCGAATTCTGCTTATCTATGGCAAAGGAAGATTTATTTTCCTAGTCTCCATTATAAATTCAGGAAGATTAAAAAAATGGCTATTTTTTCCCCTTGAATAGACTTATTTTAGTGAATACTGTGCCAACTCAGTAATGTTACTTGCAAAATTTTACAACCATTTAATTTATGCTGTCCTTGCTTGTTACAAAAACTGCCATGAGTTTTGTAGGCTTGTAAATGAAAGAGTGTAGTGCTTCCTTTCACCCTGAGGGTATGTCTACACTACCACCCTAGTTCGAACTAGGGTGGTAATGTAGGCAACCGGAGTTGCAAATGAAGCCCGGGATTTGAATTTCCCGGGCTTCATTTGCATAAAGCCGGGCGCCGCCATTTTTAAATGTCCGCTAGTGCGGACTCCGTGCCGCGCGGCTACACGCGGCACGGACTAGGTAGTTCGGACTAGGCTTCCTAGTTTCACGAGGAGTAATGGTAGTTCGGACTAGGCTTCCTAGTCCGAACTACCTAGTCCGTGCGGCGTGTAGCCGCGCGGCACGGAGTCCGCACTAGCGGACATTTAAAAATGGCGGCGCCTGGCTTTATGCAAATGAAGCCCGGGAAATTCAAATCCCGGGCTTCATTTGCAACTCCGGTTGCCTACTTTACCACCCTAGTTCGAACTAGGGTGGTAGTGTAGACATACCCTTACTTAGCTCCTTTCTCTTCAGTATCTTTAAAAAGGCTCAGAGAAAATATGTGGTGATCTCCCCATGTAGAAATCTGTATTTTGCTATACTC
This sequence comes from Pelodiscus sinensis, assembly GCF_049634645.1. Classification (NCBI taxonomy): domain Eukaryota; kingdom Metazoa; phylum Chordata; order Testudines; family Trionychidae; genus Pelodiscus; species Pelodiscus sinensis. The sequence continues at coordinate 44,196,506 of NC_134718.1, forward strand.
TGCAAATAGCATTAACTGTTCCTGCTACACTTTCCTCTAGACTATACTCATTCACTAAGTTGATTCTTCTGAATAAACTGTGTGCCTACGTCTACACTACAAGGTTTTTGCGCAAAAACCCACAGAGCGTCCACACCTCAAGCATGTTTTTGCACAAGAAAATCTACAGAACAGAGGGCTTTTTGTGGTATAGGTACAGCTCCTTCTATGAGGCATAGCTCCTTTTCCTGCTATAGCTCTTGCACAAAAAGGCATGTGTGGACGCTCAGCAGGGGTTCCTTGTGCAAAAAAGAGCCTATCCGAAAAAGCAAAGGTGCTCTGATTGCCATTCACAGAATGGCAATCAGAGCTTTCTTGTGCAAGAGCGTCCATGCAGTGTGGACACTCTCTTGCACAAAAGTGCATCACAAAAGCAATGTGCTTTGAGGTGTGGACGTGCTTTTGCTCAAGAAGTTTTTGTGCAAGAACTCTTCCTCAAGAGACTTCTTGCACAAAAACCCTGCAGTGTAGACATAGCCTGTCTGAGCTATGCTAGTGCAAGAACTGTTCATATTTTTAAGGTTGCTGCATCCACTGCACCGGTTGTGCAGGGAACCTTCCTCCTTTGCTGAAACTATATATGTTGATGACAAATTTGCTGGGTGGAAATTTTAAAGGTTTCATTTCAATAATTAAACTATCTGACATTGACTAGAAAAAAACTATTCTTTTTTCAACTTGAGTTTAATTATATCAAGAATACACAGTGCACAAATACAGGCTCTTAAACTGGAAAAGTCTTTGCTTTCTACATGTACCACTGAAGAAGAATAGGACAAAACAAGTACTGATTTAATCAGTTTCACACTTCTAATAAGCCATGATATAGCAATAATCAGTGTATGCAGGGAAAAATTATCAGTGGAAAAATTCTGACCCTGATTTTTCCATTGCCTTCCTCCTCATACAGCTGGTCACACCAGTACGATATGAGTATTAAATGTTACCATTCTGTTCTGAGTTGATCCATCAGCCACCAACCAGCACAGTTTAATAAAGTGAGTTCTGCAGATCAAGAGATCATTGTGTCTAATCCCATCGTTGCCACTGATTTGCTGTTTGCTCTTAGGCAAGTCTCTATGAACCAGATTTGTAAAGGTGCCTAAAGATGCAGTTAAGTGCCTAGGATACTCCAAAGCTACCATGTGCCTAACTCCCATTGATTTGGAATATCCTACTAGAAACTTATGTGCATCTGTAAGCATGCAAATATTGTTTAAGACCTGGCCCTTTACCTCTCTTGTTTTTACTTCTCCCCATATAACTTTCCAGTTAACACAGTTAGTAGTACCACATAAAATCCTATGTAATAATCTGCCTAAGGATGGTGTTGTGAGGATGTTTGAATAATATAAAGCATTCAGTAAGTGTTAAGAATAATCATGAACAATATTAAACATGTTTGAGGAGGATAGGGAGAGATTGGGCTAGGTGACATTATTCAGTTCTGTTCAGACCAGTTAGCAGGATACATTCCATCAGAGGTTTATTGCCAGCTCTGGTAGATCTAAACACAGCAGCACCTACTGAGCTAGCATGCTCAATACAACAGTGCAGCTGCAGCAGCACAAGGAGTGGCTTGCCCAAGTAGATTGAGTAGCAGCCCTGTCTCGGAGATCCTTGGCACAGGTACATATTCACCACACTACTGTTAAGGGAAAGGTCAGAGCATCTGGCTGAGCTGACATTACCTGGGGCAGAATTCCTTCATGAAGACTGTTTTGTATTTTGCTGATCTAGAGTGTAAAAGGACAATCTTGCTGTGTGTGTGTAATGTTTAACATGGGTATGATGTGTAGAATGTAGATTAGGAACTTGTTGGTGCAAGGTTTTATACAGTACTGGGCAAAATTTGCTAATGGATGCAAACATCAGTAATCACAATGAAAAATCTGCACAGTAAACAGTGGATTTTACATAGCTCTGTCACCAACTTAAACTAGAAAACAACATAATTAAAGAGAGACTATCAAGTATTTCAAAATGTGACCAAAAATGTGACTTGCCATAAAATTAGAATTATGCCCCTTTGATTTCCAAACACATTTACCCCAAAAACCCAGCCTTTTCGAGAAATTAAAGAAAAAACAATTGACACTGACCATATTGTAGCTAAACTGTATTGGCTTGACACCTTTTTCAAGCTAATGAAGCCCTTACTCACTTTATAATACATTTCCATTCTAGCATCCCCCTTGCTTAATTATATACTAATTACTGCCTTTATATAGAAATATAGTATCATCTTATTCACTTCAGAAGAAGCTGACAAGCTCACATTTCTGCATTTGGCCTTTTCGCCTGAAGCAGTTTTAAAAATAGATATGACAATGAATGTTCATTTTTCAACCTTCTCTTTCTTCCACTATAAATTGTCCATTTAAAATCAGAGGCATGCATTCACCTTTTTGGTGACAAAACCTGGAGAGCGTTCACACTGCAACATGAAAAAAGTCGCAACAAAATGCCTAGTGTTGGTGACCAAAACCTTCCACCTCCGTGAGAGATTTTTGTTGCTCCTCCTCACTTCACTGTCAGAAATCATGTAGTGTGTACTACAGTATAAAAGTATAGGGTTGAAAAAGAACGTACAACATCCACAGATGGAAGATTATTATGTGATATCAGTAATCCGATTTGCTGATCTAGGATTGACTTAGTTGCTCACCAACAGCATCACAGAAAATGAGAACTGTCGATCAAAGGCTCAGTCAGTAAACACATACTAAAGTAGATGATTTTCTGAGTTTATTGAACTCCAGTATGTTTCCCACAATGCCCAATTAGCCACTTTGGCCAGTGCTTTGAACTCTGCTGCTCTGCAGCCATGTAAACAAGTAAACAGATGCACTCCTCCCACTTGCAAACCCTAAGAACTTTAAAATCCATTTCCTGCTGTTAGGCTCATTGTGTAGTTGTCAAGGCATCTTGTCAAGGAAACTGGAGCTTGGAGCACCCCAAAGCTTTTAGATCTTATCAGCATGTGGGGTGAAGAATAGGCGCAATCACAGCTACGAGTGATCTGTAGGAACTGGGACGTATTTCTGGAGCCCTTTGTGTGAAGGGGTATGATCAAGACACCCTACAATGCAGGGCCAAGATAAAGGAACTCTGGCAGGTGTATCAGAAGGCAAAGGAGACAAACACACATTCTGGTGCTGTACCCAAAACATGCCATTTTTATAAAGAACTGGATGCAATTCTGGGTGGGGACCCCAAGTCCACAGCCAAGGAGAATGTGGACACTTCCAATTGCACATGGAAGCGAACAAGGAGGAGGGGCTCTTTCAAGTAACAACGTGTGTGCCAGGCAGAGAGTAAATTGCTCTCAAGTCCTGAGGTTTATGAGGTCTCTCAGGAACTGGATGTAGAGCATGAAGCAAGGGAAGAGACACAGGGTAAGTTGCTATATTGCAGGTGGGCGGTGGCTTGGGGTTGTAAGTTGCTGTGTATTGGTGGAGGGGGCAGGCAGTGTGGGAAGTTACTCTTGTAGCCGGGGGCAGTGGGAGGGGGCAACTGGAGGCTGTATTTCTGTGAGCTGGCTAAGCCTTGCCTAGGTCTCTGTTATGTCCAGGCAGAGCACTGATGTACACACGTGGCAAGACTTTGATGACAGGACTTCTGTTTCCCCACCACGGTATGACACTTTCCCAAACCATTCCTCAAACTGTGCTTCCACAACCAAGGTGGCACACAATTGGGCTGCATAAGGTGTGAGGCGCTGCCCCACTCACATTGAGAAGCAGAGCCCAGGTTTGCCTGTTAACCTTCAACATAGATAGGTCAGCCAGAGCCTGTGGACAAGTGTAGGATTCTTACAAATTATTTCCATGTACACCTGCCGCACAATCACAGACTGTACTTTCTTTGGACTCAATGCCCAACCTTCCTTCCCCTCACCATGATCAGAATGTCTGGAGAGATTTGTGTTTGCCTCTAGGGTAACAGGAAAAGTGTTCGATTTTGTTCTGAGATGGGCATGTTAGTGAAATGTTACAATCTTTATCAGGAACAGTGCAGTTACTCTGTTATTAATGATTACTTTTCCAGAGCAGACATTGAGAAGTCAGGCATGCTTCCGCATGGACAAACTCCATCAACTAAGGAAAAAACCTTAGAGGACAAGAGAGGATCTGGTCATGGATGTTTTGCTGCATTCAATACTTCAAACAGAAAAAGGGGAGCAAAAGAGGGCTAGGGAGATGAAAGTCTATGGAGATGAATAAAAGCACTGAGTTCATGCTAAAGCTCATTGAAGACCAAAATGAGATGCTGAAGTGTCTTATCAAGATACAGAATAAACAGAACAAAGTGTCTCCCAGTAGCCTCCATGGCAGTACATGCAGAATTCTTTAAATGACGACCCTTCCTCTATGCCCACATACTTATTTTCACAGTCAGGCAATTTTTTTCCAGCATATCCACTCTTCGTCACAACAGCAGTGAATTTGACAGCTGGTCATTAAGGGTATGTCTACACTAGCCACTCTAGTTCGAACTAGGGTGGTTAATGTAGTCATTCGAACTTGCAAATGAAGCCCAGGATTTAAATATCCTTTATTTGCATGTTCCCAGGTGCCGCCACTTTTAAATGCCCTGTAGTTTGAACTACCTGCCCACGGCTACCCGCGGCACAGGCTAGGTAGTTCAAATTAAAGCTCCTAATTTGAACTACCATTATTCCTCCTGCAATGAGGAATGTGTTGCGTGTTGCCGTGGGCAGGTAGTTCAAACTACGGGGCATTTAAAAGTGGTGGCGCCTGGGAACATGCAAATAAAGCCTGGGATATTTAAATCCTGGGCTTCATTTGCATGTTCAAATGACTATATTAGCCACCCTAGTTCGAACTAGGGTGGCAATATAGACATACCCTAACACAATTGTGAGGCTTTCCAATAATCCTTACTGTCCCTTACCACCAAGTATTCACTCTATGTGTGTGACTGTGATTGAAATAGATCAATAAAGTCAAATGTGATGCAGGTTTCCAGGAGATTCTTTTGTGATACACAACCCACATCAATTGCTCTGGCTCCTGTGGAAGCCTGTAATATTCCCTGGTTTCATGGAAATGCCTTACACGGGATGAGCAAAGGGATGAGGCAGGGAAGCAATCCCAACACAGAGAAATGATAGTATCCCTTTCAAAGTGTTTCCTCAGTCTCCCTGATATGATGGCCACCTTATGGGCTCCTCTGACAGCACGTGTCTGGCTGTTCAAACTGTGCATCCAGGTGCTGTGTCTCATTGTTCCATTCATGGCCAAATGCTTCATCATTACTCTCACACAAATTATGTAAGCAACAGCATGTGGCCATCATCCTGGGGCTATGATTCTCCAAAATGTCCAGCCTACCCTCAAGATACCTCCATCTCCCTTTCAATCTGCCAAAGGCACACTCAACAACCATGTGGCACTGGCTTAGCCTGTTGTGGAACTATTCCTTACTGCTGTCCAGGTGCCCCCTGTAAGGCTTCATGAGCCAGGTATCTAAGGGGTAAGCCACACCACCTAGGATCATCATGGCATTTCCACATCTCCCACCATGATTTTCTGATTTGGAAAAAAAGTCCCAGCCTACAGCTTTCTGTACAGGCCACTGGCCATGAAGATGCATAAATCATGCTCTTTCTAGACAACTCCACATTTATGTCTGTGAAATGCCAACAGTGATCCACAAGTGCTGGAATCTCCATGAAGAAATACTCCTTCCGGTTTCTGTACTTCGAGACAAGGTGGAGTGGCACAATAATGGGATTATATATGCCATCGATTACCCTACTTTGTAAAGCCCATTTCAGCAAAGCCAACCATCATGTCATCCACATTTCACAGCATCACAGTCCTTCATAGCAAAATAACTTGCATAAGTGCTGCCCTGATGGTAAACTTCCCCACTCCAAACTGATTTGCAACTCAACAGTAACAACCAGGAGTTACCAGCTTCCACAAAGTAACCACAACACGCTTCTCTACTGAGACAGCAGCTCTCATTTGGGTGTCCTTGCACCACAGTTCAGGGCCAGCTCAGCACCAGGAAGGTTGTTTTACGTATCCAAAAGTTCTGTAGTCACTGCTCTTGTGACAATGTGATCTCACTACTCAGTGCAGTTTCTCTAGCACAAAAGCAATGTTTTGCTCTGCACAGCTTTTCTGTGACAGCCCAATTCAGTGCCAAGTTGCTGTTATCTCTGTCACTCACATTGTTGTCCACATCTGAGGCTTCTTCCTCTGATGTGAAGTACATAAGTAGCTCTGCTGCAATATGTGATGTCCTAAACACGTTGAATACAACATGGGAGAAAAGTCTGGGATCCGTGATTTCTCACGGTAGATACTGGAGTGCTCAGCAAGAACTGTCATTCAAGTGGTGCAAAAGTAAAACAAGAACCCCCAGGAGGACTGGGAAGCAAATAAGTAGCTAATGGGATGTTTTTCACGTTTCTAAAATGCCTAGTGTTATGTTGTGTGTCCCCCAGTGCTTAATGACTGAAGGTGGCACCATGCCCTGGGGGATTCATACCCACATTGCTTTGCTCTTTCTGTCAATTGGGACGCTAACAATGTGGTCATGATATGTCGGAAGATGGCAGTGCAAACATGATTTGGTGACTTTCTTTTTGGCGAATTGTGAATGTCAGCCTTACTTTTGGTGCCAAATCTTTCCAGTGCAGACATAGCCTAAGTTAGATAGTTATTAGGGAATATATTGTTTCCATTAACCACAGCAGCCTAGTACTATTGTAAACAATGAAAATATTAATGGCTCACTCCTGCACCCACTGATGTCAAGCTCCTTATTGAATGTAGGATTAAGCCCTAATTGTTCAGTCCTCTTCTGTAGATGCCCAGCCCAAGTATAGATGAGCTATACTAAAATGCTTATTAAATACTTTAAAATGTTAAGGTTTTGATTCTAACAAGAATGGCCACACTCCTCGGTTCACCTTGATTAGCCACCATGATGTGTTATATCTAAAATGTAGGGAAAAACTGAAGCCAGGAAGCTGTTTAAATGTAGGCTCTCTTGCTTAAATCAGGGCCTCAAGGTACATCAAAGCCTGCAGAGGTCCAGAGCTCTGTAAGTACAAGAATGGATCTCTGACATGATACATCATAAACATTTTGGGGGATAGACTTGACCTTTTTTAAAAGAAGCAGTTATTCGCCTTGGGCAGTAATAATGCTTCTTTGTAACAATGCTTCTTTACGATGTGTATCTCTAGTGGTGCTCCAATGTAGGTGTCTGCATGCATATGATTGGAGAATTTTGGTAGTAGTGTTCATTGGGCACATACACTCTCTCTCCTCATGTTGTATCGCACGGCCAGCTAGCCCATGTGAGCTAAACATCCTCAGTTCCTTCTCTTCCACAGAGTCATAGCGAGAACTCCAAAGTAGAGGGGAGGTGGATGGGGAGTAGAACATCCCTAAGGACACGCATCTCAAAGAACCATAATTATTGCACAAAGTGAGTTACTTTTCCTTCTTCAAGTAGTGTCCCCATTGGTTGTTCCTGAGCAGTGTTGGAGAGCTGAGACTTTGGAGTCTGGTTACTCACAGATGATAGTACTGTGGAGCCAAAGATGATATCAGCAGCAAAATTTCTGGTGATCATGTAATGTTCTGAATAAGTGTTGACTGACACCCATGTCGCTGTTCTGCAGATCTCTGAGATGGGGACATCCTTAAAGAAAGTGATAGATGAGAAAGATCCTGTGGAAAGTGTACGGACTGAGTCCTGACGGGTCATGTTACAAATTTGGTAGCATTGTCTGATGCAATTTGAGATTCACTTGGAGAGTCATTGGGCTGATATCACTGAGCCCTTAGACCTTTCTGCCATAGAAAGAAGTAGTCAAGGGGATTTCTGGAAGACCTTTGTCTTATCGGGGTAAAATGCAAGGGTTCTCCTAAAGTCCATAGTATGAAGTATGGCTTCCCTATTGTCTTGGTGATGCTTGTGGGAAAAAATTGGAAGGAGAATAGACTAATTTATATGAAACAAGGAGGTCACTTTAAGGATGAATGTTGGATGCAGCCTGAGTGTAACCTTATCTGGGAAGAACATTGTGTTTAGGGGATTCACCATCCGAGTTGCTATTTCCCCTGTTCTTCTAGACAAGGTAATTGCAATAAAAAAACCATTTTCATCTATAGGTGTGCTAGCGAACAGGTGGTCATAGTACTAAAAGAGGGCCTAGTCACTCCTTTTAGCACTAACTTTAGATCTTGAACTTCTGAACTTTGACAGACTTGTTGAGAGCTGTAAGGTCCAATGCCGCATGGGTCAGTGTTCCTGCTGGTACCAATATCAGCATCTTAGGGCATTTGCCCTTATCTTTCTGTACTGAAGATTTGGTGCCCTCATCCAAAGGGTCCATGGGCCTGTCAACAGTACCAGACACCAATGGTTGTTGTGAGGCATAAGTGCCGAACATTCTTGGTGCCAAGCCTACCAAGCAAGATGGCGATTATTTCTACTGTCCCTAGATTCTCTGAGGGGATAGTCTGCTCTCCTTTCTGGCTCGTGAGAGAAGTTCCCAGACCATTTTTTTTCAACACACTATCCTTCAAAGTCAAAGATTGAAGGAAAGACTCTCACCAACGAGAGGACTGTGATTGGAGAGCTGCTTCCATAAACATGATGTTCTGGTGGAACTCTCTGTCTTTGCAGGATGTCGGTTGGAGCTGTTGGTGTAGGGCACACTTTTGTTGGATGTGGCCCTTGCTGAGGCAGCGAATGCATTGGGAGTGCTTGTCTGTGACCAGGATCACTTTGCTGCCAATACAATACTTCCTGAAACCCAGAGAGCCAGGCCTACCCTTCTTCAGGAGTGTCCCATTCCCACATCTGGGCATCGACACAAAAACAAAGTCTTGTCTTCCTTTTTTTCCATTTCTTTTTTCTAAGGCTACGTCTACATTGGCCCCTTCTCCGGAAGAGGCATGTTAATTTCCAACTTCAGAATAGGGAAATCCGCGGGGGATTTAAATATCCCCCGCGGGATTTAAATAAACATGGCCGCCGCTTTTTTTCCGGCTTGGGGAAAAGCCGGAAAAAAGCGTCTAGACTGGCGCGATCGTCCGGAATAAAGCCCTTTTCCGGAGCATCTCTTATTCCTACTTGAAAGTACTTGAAAGTAGGAATAAGAGATCCTCCGGAAAAGGGCTTTATTCCGGAGGATCGTGCCAGTCTAGATGCTTTTTTCCGACTTTTCCCCAAGCTGGAAAAAAAGCGGCAGCCATGTTTATTTAAATCCCGCGGGGGATATTTAAATCCCCCGCGGATTTCCCTATTCTGAAGTTGGAAATTAACATGCCTCTTCCGGAGAAGGGGCCAGTGTAGACGTAGCCTAAAGCTTTGTCTACACTTGCAGAGATTTTTCCCCTCACAGTTTTGCCGATGATAGAAAAGCACTAATTTGTGTTCACATTGTTTTCCAAAGGCCTCAGAGCATATTCACATATGCAGCATTTGCATCATGAAGAGAGGAGCACACTGTGGTAGCTATCCCACTACACACTGCTGTGGGACACAAAGCAAAGCATTCTTGTGGCAGGGGTGGATATGTGTGTGTGACGGCTGCCAGAAACAACCAGTTGTGGGGGAGAGGGAGACCCCAACCTCACCCCCTCACCTTTTTCCCTGACTCTCACACCACACATTCTGTCGGCCTGCCTCTGTTCATGCTGTGAGAGGCAGCAGGAGAATTTCACAATAAAGAATTGTTTTGTGTCCTGGAGCAGTGACAGCATTAGCTGTCAGAACAGAGCTAAAACAGAAAGGTGTGTATTTGCAGGCAGGACTGCTGAATTTCAAAGAGTCGCAACTCCTGCTCTGTATGGTGCTCCGGAGAGAAATTAGGTCTGTAAAAGCAATCAAACATCTTCACTGGCACACCAGTGCAAAAAATCAAAAACTCTCTGGGGCAGTTTTATTATCCAAAATGTGAATTTCCAGTGAAGATGCTAGCATGTTTTTTGTGCAAAACCTAACTTTTTGCACTAGAACTGGTGACATTTGAAATTGCAAATGAAGCCGGGATTTAAATATTTCAAAATAACAAACGCTGTTAAGACACGGTTATTTAGCGAGAAAACCCTTCTTTTGAAATAACTAGTAAACCTCATTATAGGAGGAATAAGGGTTATTTCGAGAGAAGGGTTTTCTCACGAAATAACCATGTTTTAACAGCGTCTGTTATTTTGAAATAGCACTATTTTGAAATAGCGCCATAATGTGAATATGCAAATGAAGCATGGGATATTTAAATCCCAGCTTCATTTGAAATTTTGAATGTGTTCATTTGCGTCCCTCTCACAAAAGAGGGTGCAAGTGTAGACATACCCAAAAAGGGGGTTAATAATCTGTTAATGGACAGCTAAAGTCTCTGTCTGTAGCTGGGGTGGTTGCCACTAATGTGGTATATGCCATCAAGTGCCAGCAATGCCTCTCTGCATGTATATTGGCCAAACTGGACAGTCTCTATGACAAAGGATTAATGGACACAAATCAGATATTCAAAATGGCAACACAGAAACCCCTTCGGGTACATTTTTACTTGCCTGGGCACTCATTAATGGATCTAAAAGTGACTATCCTTTTACAAAGAGAGTCTGTGGAACTGGCCTTCATATGCAAATTTGACACTATCTCTCATGGCTTGAACAAAGACATTAACTGGATGGACCATTATATTCAACACCCAAATCTAGCATGGACACTTTAATTGACATTTTTCCCCTACCTCCTTCCCTCTTTTTCTGCTTTATATTTGAGCCTCTGTGCCTCTTGTTCCATATTTGTCATCTGAAGAAGTGGGTTGTGCCCATGAAAGCTCATGATACTATCTGTGTATATTTTTGGTTAGCCTCTAGGGTGATACAGGATCATTGTTGTTTTTTAAGTTTTTTTAGTTACAAACTAACATAGCTATCCCTCTGGGACCTAAGGATAGTTACTCCCCCGGCACTCACTAGCCTCCTGGTGCAGCATGGGGAGAGACAGTGCATGTGCTGGTCCAACGGACACTGATACAAAAGTTATCTGGTAAGCAGTGGGGGGATGGAGACATACCTACAGTGCAGCACCTATAGGGGCACTACTCAAAGAAGAAACCCCATTTCCCAACTCCTTTGTGGCAGCATCCCCAAAATCACCAGGCTAGATTCCTGGCCATACAGTGTGCAAAGGGGCATTTAATGGTATGAGTATCTGAGACAGGCAGAAAAGTGGTTAATAAACATCTTAGAAAGACATGGAACTGCCCTGGAGGTAGAAGCTGATAGCTGAGTCTTGTTAAGGAAGTAGACCTTTAAAAGGAAGATCTTCTGACCTTCTAAGAGCTACATGTGCTTTTCTAGGTGGAGACAGAAAGTACCTTATTTATAGGGCTTGGAACTGAACAGCATATAAGATGAGAGACTCTGAGCTTCGACTTCTTGTGAACTCTGACTTAGAGCATTCTCTGAAGAACCATGATAGAAATGTAGCCGTGTTAGTCTGGGGTAGCTGAAGCAAAATGCAGGACAATGTAGCACTTTAAAGACTAACAAGATGGTTTATTAGATGATGAGCTTTCGTGGGCCAGACCCACTTCCTCAGATCAAATAGTGGAAGAAAATAGTCACAACCATATATACCAAAGGATACAATTAAAAAAAATGAACACATATGAAAAGGACAAATCACATTTCAGAACAGGAGGGGGATGGGGGGGGAAGGAAGGAAGGTAAGTGTCTGTGAATTGATGATATTAGAGGTGGGGAGAGTGGGATGTTTGTGAGTTAATGGTATTAGAGGTGATAATTGGGGAAGCTATCTTGGTAATGGGTAAGATAGCCTGAGTGTTTGTTCATTCCTTTTTGGAGAGTGTCGAATTTTAACATGAATGACAGTTCAGAGGATTCCCTTTCAAGTGCAGATGTAAAAGGTCTTTGTAGCAGAATGCAGGTGGGGAATAGAATAGTTTCTTGCCATTTTAACCAGAAAGGACACTCTCTTAATGACTTAACCACCTGCATTCTGCTACAAAGACCTTTTACATCTGCATCCATTAAGATCAACATACTACACTGACTACAGTGAAAGACTCTGCCTCACACTATCTAAGAAATTAAGAAATCACCTGATAAGTATTTTATACAAGAAACAGAAAACCATCAAGAATGACATTTCTAACTTAGATCATCTCATCTCAAGACAAACATCCACACCAACTGACTCCTTGCAAGACTTTTGTTCCACCAGACAAGAAATCTACTATACACACTTCTATTCCCTACAACAAAGAAAAGACAATAAATTTTCTAACCTGCTCCATATCACTGGCTACAACAGCAACTGCCTCAACCCACCGGATAATATTATTAACCTCTCCAGCTACAAACTCAATCCAGCAGAAGAGTCTGTCTTGTCCCGGGGTCTCTCTTTCTGCCCCACGTCCCCCACAAACTGGATACAATTTTGTGGTGACCTTGAGGCTTTTTTTCGCCACCTCCGCCTCCGAGAATATTTCCAAACCACCAATGAACATCAATCTGACCTACCAGATCCCCCCTATCAACACCAAAGGAAAAATAATTCTATATGTTAGTCTTTAAAGTGCTACATTGTCCTGCATTTTGCTTCTGAAGAACCAGGCATGGTTTGTAGTGGAACAACCATCCCAGGGAAACACCCAAATTAAGGTGTGTAGTTATGGTGTATGTCTAGCAATCGTCTAAATACCAGTGATCCTGCAAGACTGATAAAGACTTGGACTGAAGCTGCAACTATTATTTTTTTTCTTTCATTGGCCAACTTTCAGGAATCATCATAGATAAGGGGAGTTCCTCCTCTTTTGGGGGGCAAATGCTTTCAATTAACCAGTTATCATCCATTCTTCCCCTCGCAATTTTCAGCTCAAACAACATAGCTTCATTGTTTTAAAAAATGCATACCAGGGTCTTCTACATATCCTATAGTAACTATAAGATATGTTAAAGTGTATCATGTCAATAATCCATAATATGGAGCTATTGCAATGTTAAACATGGAAATCAATGGTATGAAAAAAACACAAATTATTATAAAAAATGTAGAGATGTTAAATTAGGCAGTTAAAAAGTACAGGTTTTCAAAACAAAGTCAACAGAAATTGTAAAAAATTCTGTATTTTGCTCTTCACTAGCTACAGAACTGATCATAAAAAAAAAATTATACCTGAGCTGGGAACTTGTAATGTACTAGATATAACAAATCTCATCCCAGAGCAATTTTCAGGGATGAAATTTCAGCAATTTTCTTAGGATAAAAAAAAATTGTACTAAAAATCCTGACAGAACCTTGACTACAGCATTGGTAGAGTTTTCCCTATAATATTGTCAACCTAGCAATACTGCAAAAAATGTCTTTTTGTGTTTTTGTCTAAGGGATGAGGTGAAATCTGACTGTTATTTAGCTACTTAGATTATATTGGTATTTCTTTGTTACTCTATATAGTACATCAACTTAATTCCTAAGAACCAAAACTTTGACTAGTCTTTGAAATAAAAGCTTACTGATGTCGTTGAAAAAGTTAGAATGTTTTAAATGTTTCTGGTTTTGATGTAAACAAAGGTTTAATGCGGTACAAAAATCTCCTGGCATATAGATTACATTGACCCCTGTCCCAAGGAAAAAATGTTTTTAAAAATGAATATTTCTGTTTCTGCAAGAATTAATATAGTTTATTTTCCTCAGGACAATGAAAGGGCACATTATTCTGGAAGTGAAAAACTTTACTGAAAACAAAAATACAAAGAGCAGGATACATGAACGTCTTTAAAATGTCTGATTATCTCTTATACTTCAGCAAGAACATGTCAAAGCCTGCAGTACATTATTATGGTAATCTATAGAAGCACCATCCAACACTGGCTAAATTATGCTAGCCTTTATACAAACATATACTGTAGTAAGAGACAGTCTATATCAGGAGAGTTTACAATTTAAACTGACAAAGAAGAAGAAAGGGAGGATTATTAATCCCATTTACAGTTGGGGAACTGAGGCAGAGAAAGATGAAGTGACTTGTCCAAGCTCACACTAGACGTAGGCAGGGTAGGAAATGAACCTAGACCTCTTACATCTTCATCAAGTGGCTTAATCACAAAACCCTCCTTCTAAAGCATGTTGATAATTTAAATGCTTACTTACTTGAAGTGATTCACAAACTTTAGCATGGGGAATGAATAACAATGATATAAAAATGGATTATAAATTGAGTAAAAACCTGGGCCCACTGAAATCGATGGCAGTCTTGTCCTAAACTTGAGTGAGGCCAGGATTTCAGCCATTATATTCATCACAAACTTTCATTAAATATGAATTATTTTCTTTTAAAAGAAAACACAAAGCCTTCCAAGGTAGAATCAGGATGGTTTGAAAGCTTTATGAGGTGTTCTTGTTAGAATTATGCTTTGTCTAAAACACTGGCTTTAGACAATACAGGAATGTTCTCATCTGGAACTGAAATTTTTGTCAATCCTGTTTACAGGTCCTTCTTGAACTTTCAGGCACAATATGAATTACAGCTGCTAGGATGTATAGATTCACAGGAGTTAAAATCTACTTTGGACACAGACCCCCTCTTCCAACAATGAGTGTAAGAGTCCTGAGAACTTCAAAGTTTTAGTACTATGTAGGTTGATTCTTCCTTGCATGTGCATTTCTTTCAAAGGTGTGCACTTCCAGAGTGCTGAAGCCAAATAAGTTTATATAGCAGTACTCATCAGGGCAATACATGCTCCCTACCCCTCATTTTGGCACCTGCCCCAGTGCCACCCTGGACTCAGTTCCTTCTCATCATCCATAGCCTGAGTCAGAGCTTCCCATATATATTTTCACTTGTGGTTACTGTGGCACAGTGAAATGGTTCTGTGTGCTTTAGTAAATAACTAGTAGTACCTTTTAATTAGACTTAGCACTTAATTGGTTCTTTAGTAATTAGCCTGTTACTATACCCTCACCAGCTTTTAAACTCTGTCCTTCCTGTAGGATGGCTATCCTGAATAATGACCTCCACGTTTGGTGTTCATTATGTCTGGAGAGGGGTACATGAAAGAAAAGTGTTGCATCTGTAGATCATTCAAAAAGAAACCATGGGTTGCCAGAGATTCATACCTGAAGCATGGAATAAGCCATGGGACCCACTTTGTCTCAGGACCTCAGATTGCCTGGCCTCTCTGACCACTTTGGAACCAGCACTAACCACCAGACTTGCCTTCTTTTCCAAAGAGAAGGGCGCATTCTTCTTGCTCTGGTCCTCAGAGGAAGAAAATTCATTGATTGGAGCCATTTCAGGGCTAGGAGAGATTATTTCTCTTCTTCTCTGAGGAGTGCTTGCATCACCCACATTCCTTGGAAGCCCAAGATAAAGTGTGATCCCTGGTACTGAGATGAGAACAGATGAGCATTATACCCTTGACTCCAGAAACCCAGCACCGATGATATCTAGCCCATAGACTTATCAAGCAGCAGTTGATTGACAGTTGCAACTTCTTTGGAGGATAGGGACATAATTCAAAATGACCTTAGCAAGTTAGAGAAATGGTCAGAGGTAAACAGGATGAGGTTTAATAAAGAGAAATGCAAAGTGCTCCACTTAGGAAGGAACAATCAGTTCCATACATACAAGATGGGAAGCGACTGTCTAGGAAGGAGCATGGCGGAAAGGGAGCTAGGGGTCATAGTGGACCACAAGTTGAATATGAGTCAACAGTGTGATGCTGTTGCAAAAAAGCAAATATGATTCTAGGTTGTATCAACAGGTGTGTTGTAAGCAAAACTCGTGAAGTCATTCTGCCGCTCTACTCTGCACTAGTTAGGCCTCAGCTGGAGTACTGTGTCCAGTTCTGGGCACCACATTTCAAGAAAGATGTGGAGAAATTGGAAAGGGTACAGAGAAGAGCGACAAGAATGATTAAAGGTTTAGAGAACATGACCTATGAAGCCAGGCTTCATGAACTGGGCTTGTTTAGTTTGGAAAAAAGAAGATTAAGGGGGGACATGATAGCGGTTTTCAAATATCTAAAAGGGTGTCACAAGGAGGAAGGCGAAAATTTGTTCCTCTTGGTTTCTGAGGACAGGACAAGGAGTAATGGGCTTAAAGTGCAGCAGGGGAGGTTTAGATTGGACAGTAGGAAAAAATTCCTAACTGTCAGGGTGGTCAAATATTGGAATAAATTGCCAAGGGAGGTGGTGGAATCTCCCTCTCTGGAGATATTTAAGAACAGGTTAGATAGACATCTGTCAGGGATGGTGTAGACGGAGCGTGGTCCTGCCTTGAGGGCGGGGGGCTGGACTCGATGACCTCTTGAGGTCCCTTCCAGTCCTATTATTCTATGATTCTATGATTTACTCTGCCTTTCTGTCATAGACTCTCCTCTGAAACAACAGTCCTCAGCTGTGGTAGTGTTCCTGGTAGCCCTGAGACAGTGAAGGTTGGTTGCTTTGAACTATGATTTTTCCAGCATCTTCCTTGGTATTAATAAACTTACTAAACAAGTGAATCTGGTCCTGTCATCAGCACCAAGATATACTTCTTTGGTATGGATAACATCTTTGATTCCAGTGAAAATGCTAACTTGAGCCTCCAAACTTTTGGTATTGACATATTCTTCATAGATGGTACCAAATTCTGCTCTGGTACCAATGGCCATTCTGATACCAAATTTTAGTGTGTCTTCAATTTCCCAACTGGTACTCTCAATACTGACTACTGTGCCATTCTTAGTATCAATGTGGTTTTCTCACTTGTTCTCAGAGCATGATATTGGATGTCCCTGACAGATTTGGCCCACCAATTGTCTGAAGACCATTTGCAGAGTTCCTCATACTTGGGGCAGAGTTATCTTCTACTTCTGTGTCTTCTTCCAGATACCAATCTCAGAAATCCTTTTAACTGCCTCTGCAGGTGGCTAAGAGGTTAGATGTAATGGGGAGACAAATTTGTTCTATATTGTCATTAGAGATGCATACGACTAATCTGAAGGTACTTTTATTTAAATAAGATTTTATAAATGGGATCTTGAAGTCCAAATTTATGGATGAATTGCTTAAAGATGCCAAGAAAGAGTTTAAGTCATTCTTGGCAGAAGGCCAACTAATGGCCAATCAGTGATCATTGTGGCAGATGTGGCTGCTAAGGCCATGGCCTTAGCTAAAAGAATTACAAGGGCTTCTTGGTTACAGCACTTGGGGATGTCTTCTGATGCCTGACAGAATATAAAAGATCTCTCTTTTGATACAGTTCTTTTTTTTTTTTTAATAAAAGCAATGATAACCTGAATTTTTAAAGGACTTTCAAGCCACTTTGCAGTCATTGGAAGTCTATCCCAAACTTTGACATTAGCATAACAACGGGCAGAAACAATATGGATAATAGTTTTTCAGACAGCTGGCTTATTCCTCCAGACTGCAAGACTTCTCCAAGAGAAGGGACAAATCACAGCAGAGAAAGTCCTCTGGTTTCAACCTTAAACAACTGGTCTATCCCTTGTCAGAATTTGGCTTCAGTTGTGTTTCTCAGGGATGTTCCCTTATTGGATATATGCAGGGACACTACGCGGTCCTCGGTTCATTCTTCTATGAAGAACTATGATATAATGAAGGCCAATCAACATGTGGCCCACATGCGGCCCACGGCCTGTTTGTTTGTGGCCCACGGCGCAGTTTGGGTTTATGTGGGGCTCAACAAGTGACCAAAACAAAAAAATAGTCAATATAATGGTCTTCTGTTGATATGCATTTTAGTAGTTAAAATCCTAGACTGTCATTGCTCATTAAAAGAGCTGTCATATGGGTGGAAATAGGGTAAATATTGCCTTTTATTAATATCATCAGAACTGATTTAAAGGGGCCTGCATGTTGTGTAATCTTGCCTTAACCTTTGTATTCATGCCCATCAGTGTGAAAGAAGCTATTAGCATATATTTGCATATATATTTGTATGTATATGCAACCACATTTATGTTGCAGCCCCTGGCATGTGCTTTGAGTATCACTGTGGCCCTTGGGGCTTCCAAAGTAGAGTAGCCCTGATCTAATGACTCCTTCTAGGTTGGATGCAAGCTTTGGAAGCACAGTTCTACAGTAACTATTTAAATAGACTCCAAGACCCACTTCTTTCTGTTACTGCTTGTGAGTGGATACTCCTCAGCCACCCAAAGAGGATAAAATGTTTACTCACCTGTCCTGTAACTGTTGTTCTTTCAGACATGGATACAGACATGTATTCTACAAAACATCACCTGTCCCATCTGCACATGAGTCTTCACACATGAATGCAAAAGAACTGAGGGGTTCAGGATGGTGCTGCTCTGAAATAGTCTTGGGACAGGCCATGAGAAGGCATAAGGTGCATGCACCATCCTGGGTGCTTCTATGCGAAGTACTCCATCTTTGATATGCAAGGTCTGTGTACACTTGAGTGGCATGTATACCTTGAAGTACAATCGTTACAGTACAGGTAAATAATTGTTTCCTCTGTTATATGCACTCCATGGACCAAATGTGTCTCAGAATTCTGAATCCCAGAACTGACATTTGAAGAGTCACATAGACTGAAGCAGCTCAGAGAGAATCATGAACCAAGCCTACAGACAGCTTGCTTTAGGGAAATGAAAGTTAGCATGAAACGAGGGGAGAATCAGAGAAATGTAGGGTTGAAAGGGACCTCTAGAAGTACATTCTCCTGAGGCCATTTCTGGCAGGTGTTTGTTTAACTTGTTCCATTGGTATTACTCACGGTTTTAATTTTTTTCTTTTAATGCTGAAATCCAGTTATTGGAGGAGTCAATTCACCTTGTCTGAATTTTGCTGGCATGCAAAGTTTTCCCTGTTGAAAGTGCTTTGGTCTAGACTTTTCTTTTAGAAAAGTGCTCACTTTTTAAATTATTTTGCCCAATGGGCTCATATTAAGATTTCTTTGTCAAAACCAGCTTGAATATGAATTAGTTAAGGCAATTCACAGCTGTATTCCTGTAGTGACAAAGGTTGAGATGGTATGACCATATGACAGCCACAAATCTTAGCTTTCTCCCCCACATGCGAGTCACAACTCCATGAATCATCTTTTTTGCAGTATCCAGGGATACCCTACCCTGCCCCTCAGCAGACAAGAGAAAGGCAGTTCATAAAGGGCCCACAAATGTGTCCCCAGGGAATGATCTGGGCTCTAGTTATTTGGAAATGCTTCATTTTCCCCTATCTGTTCAAATGCAATTTGATCACTGGTATAAAATATGCTTTGAGCATGTCAGTGATAAAAGGCTCCTTTCAGATTCTGTAAATAGACAAGAGCCCATGCTAATTATGCAGATTTTGAAGTCTTAAATTAAATAACCAATGCATTTTCTGCATTCTTGTTTTCTATGATTATCCCTGCAATTGCCATATTTGCTATTGTATTCAGTGCACTATATTAGTATTCAAATAATCAGTGTTTCACTGAAAATGTCATAATTGTATCCATTGAGTAAAAGTCAATGAAAAGTGTATGTGGTTTGCATGATAATGGGCATATCCTGTCCCAAGAGAACATATAGCTTTACATCATGCTATCTTAACAGAACATTTTATTTTTGAAGACCTATTTTAAATATTTGTTTAGATTAGGAAGTTTGTTTTAATTATGAAGGCAGAGAATGTGAATGAGTTGAACAAGTAGGCTGTGTCTAGACTGGAAAGTTTTTCCGCAAAATCATCTGCTTTTGCGGAAAAACTTGCCAGCTGTCTACACTGGCCGCTTGAATTTCCGCAAAAGCACTGACGATCTCATGTAAGATTGTCAGTGCTTTTGCGGAAATACTATGCTGCTCCCGTTCGGGCAAAAGTCTTTTTCCGAAAAATTTTTGCACAAAAGGGCCAGTGTAGACAGCAGAGATTTGTTTTCCGCAAAAAAGTCCCGATCACGAAAATGGAGATCGGGGCTTTTTTGCGGAAAAGCACGTCTAGATTGGCCACGGACACTTTTCTGCCAAAAGTGCTTTTGCGGAAAAGCGTCCTGCCAATCTAGACGCGCTTTTCCGAAAATGCTTTTAACAGAAAACTTTTCTGTTAAAAGCATTTCCGGAAAATCATGCCAGTGTAGCCGTAGCCGTATAATATACTTGCAAACTACCTTATATCCAGAAGAATTGCAAAGTATTTTACAAATTAGGGACTAGTTTCTTATATGCTTACTCACACTGAGGGTATGTCTACACTTGATTCCTCCTTCGAGAGAGGAATGAAAATATAGATATTCAAAATTGCAAATGAAGCAGGGATTAAAATATCCAGAGCTTCATTTGCATAATCGCGGACTGCTGCTTTTCTGCAATAGCGCTATTTCAATAGCATTGAACTCGGTCCCCGTGGGCTTATTTCGAGAGAAACCCCTTCCCTCGAAATAACCCTTAAACCACATTTTTTGAGGAGTAAGGGTTATTTCAAGGGAAAGGTTTTCTCTCGAAATAACCCCATGGGGACTGAGTTTAATGTCCCGAAATAGCACTATTGCGGAAAAGCATCAGTCCGCAATTATGCAAATGAAGTGCAGGGTATTTTAATCCCCGCTTCATTTGCAATTTCGGATGTCTACATTTGCATTTCTCCCTTGAAGGAGGAATCAAGTGTAGACATACCCTGAGTAAGCTCAGAGAGAATTGTGATACTCGAGTAGTTTCATTGCAGAGAACAAGACTTCTCAGATTAAGGTACATTTCACAAAAGAAAGGGTATGAGAATCTGGCCTTGCTAAACTGAAATACACAAACCATGGTCTGGAGTGAAACATAACCACTGCTATATAGCCCAAAATAACATTCATAGCCAGTTAGGATAGAAAGTGAAGAGTATTTTACCCATTTGAAACTACAGGAATAAATTAGTAAGGAACATTTTAATTATCTATGTTGGAATTTGACCAGGACATTTGACCCTGGTCTACACTAGGACTTTATTTTGAAATAATGCCCCTCCCCACAAGGTCAAATTTATAAGCAGAGTGTCCATACTACCAAATCCATTATTTTGAAGTGAAGGACTTTGGAATTTGAAGTCTGTACTCTTGCTTTTTTCTTCAGGAGTAACGCTAATTCCAAAATAGTTATTTTGAAATAAGGGTAGTGTGGATGCTCAGTTGCCACAATTTTGAAATAATTACTCCCCAGAGTAATTTGAACTAATTACTGCCCAGTGCTTCCTGGGGCTCTAAGTCCGAGATAGCACGTCCACATTAATGCGGCTTCAAGGGGTAGCCGACTTAGTCTGTTACAGAAAAAAACAACAAATTATCTGGTAGCACTTTATAGACTAATGAAACATGTAGATGGTATCATGAGCTTTCATGGGCACAGCCCACTTCTTCAGATGACCGGAATTATGAGTAAGGGATATGAAAACTATATGGGGATATGAAATAGGAGAAGGGAATGGAGGGGGGTAGAGAAAGATATTCTGTCTCCCACCCCCCTTCCTGATTACTGGAGAATGAGTGTTAGACCAAAGCAGATAAAAATTAAGCCCAGTAGCATGTGAATTGAATTTGTGTATGAAATGTAATTCCAGGCTTTCCCTGTGTATTTGGCTTGAGGAGCTGTGAATTTGGCCAGCTCCTCAAGCCAAATACACAGGGAAAACCTGGAATTATATTACATACACAAATTCAGTTCACATGCTACTGGGCTTGATCGAGACTTGGGATGGTGGGGACTTTATCACTGAGGTGCTAACAGCTTTCTGAATGGTATCCTTCCTGCCTTAGCAATCTATCTACTGACTTTGATTTTTATCTGCTTTGGTCTAACACCCATTCTCCAGTAAACAGGAAGGGGGGTGGGAGACAGAACATCTTTCTCTATCCCTCCCCCCATCCCTTCTCCTATTTATTTCAAGTTTTCATATCCCCTACTCATAACTCCGGTCATCTGAAGTAGTTGGCTGTGCCCACGAAAACTCATACCATATACATGTTTTGTTAGTCTATAAAGTGCTACCAGACCATTTGTTGTTTTTCATATTAATGGGGTCTGCCTTGTACTAATTTTGAAGGTTTCCCATAATGTGGACATGCTAGTTCGAATTTATTATATATGGCGTTATTAAGCTGAATTTGCTAATTTTGAAATAGTTTCCTAGTGTAGACAAGGCCTTGGAGTGAATATCTCTATTTCTGCAGAAAGTACCCAGATGACAGTCACATAGTACACAGAAAAATAATTCTTGGGCTCCTGACAAACACGCCAATTGTTATTGTTATTAAAGTCTGAGTTAAGGTTCCCTTCTATTTTAAATTGCATTATTTGGTTTTGTGATATGCTCAGAATTCCTGTGCCCAATCTTACAGTGCAATTATTAAACATCCACTCAAGTCCATGAGACTTTTGCATGTAGAAAGACTAAAAGATTGTGCTCCTCTAGTACAGAGGACAAGTTAATCCTCTCAAAACACTAAAATATCTAGGCACAGCAATATGAATTAAGCCTTTACTTCAAATTGCCTCACTTTTGTGGATTTATTTGATCCTTAATGTTGTTTTAACACAAGGCTCAGTGTTGTAATTGATTCACAGGCAAAATTCCATTGACTTCACTAGCATTTCTGCATAAAATCAATACCATAGAAAGCCCATAGATCTAATTTATTGCTCTCTATTTCTTCTAGAGTAGCCATTGGTTTAGTAGAAGTTGATGTTACAGCAAAGTTAATACGGCATATCTTGAAGGAAGTTGATTTGTGTACCAATGTTTTGGTGCCTCCATTTTCAATCTTCATTTACAAAGTAACTCCAAATGAGATTTAAATGCTTATGTTTTTTGTAGAGGATTGATCACAATGATTGTTGGTGTGTCTTCTAGAAAGCAAACCTGATTTGAAGGTACTTTAGCACTACTGTCCCTTTTCATGCTATTCACAAGGAACAAAACTGGACTAAGGAGTGACTGAAAATATTTTTTTAGTTTTCCCCAATATGTAATGTTTTTGTTCTGCAGTGTATCAAAAGACCAATGGTTTGAACTAAGGATGTTAAAAATTGTGTAATAAGGTAACCGCGTAACTGCTGAAAATCTCAGTTACATGGTTACACATGCTGCGGGCTCTGCAATATAAAGCTAAGCTTTATGCTACAGAGCCCACAGCGAAGCCTCCTCTGGAGCAGGACTGCCAGTTCCTGCTGGCCTGACTCCCAAGGAGGAAGTTTCACTGCAGCAGCAAAATCATGTCCCTGTGAACAGGGTGGACAGCCCTTGCCTGTTCTGCTCCCGGTGAGGAGGCTTCGCTGCCCTGCAAAGTGTAACTGACACCATCAACCAATAAGCATCCACTTATCAGTTAAACAGTTAGTTGTGTACACGCTAACATCCCTAGTTTGGAGTGGGAATAGTGTGTGAAAAATTGGTCATAAGTTTTTTTAATAGTTCTATAGAACAAAATGTTCATAAGTGGGCTCTGATTGGGGGTGCCTCAACTTTTGTGTGTCCACTTTGAGAGAACTTGAGGCTCACTTTTCAAAAGGGCTGAACATCCATAGATTCCATTGGAACTCTTATTGCTTCTCAACTCTCAGACTGGAGGTGTCCACAGTTGTCAAAACTGAGTCATGTTTTTTTTTAAATGTTGATATTTATCCATTAACCATAGGGTGACTAGACTAGTAAAGCTATCTACCAAAAATCCTAATAGAAAAGGCTTCCTTCTTTAAGCATGAATCTGTACTATAGCTTTATCCTATAAAATGTTTCAATGTCAGAAGGTTTTTTCCCTTCTGTTTTCACTTTTTGGAACACTATGTAAAGTCTAAAACAACAGGAAAATGTTTATTATTGAGTTGGAGGGGGAAATCTAATTAAACCAGTCTTCATTGTTGCCGCTACTGCTGTGAGACAATTGACTGTGACATGAGTTATGCATTCGAAGCTAAAGATGAGATTTGTGTTGTAGAAGTCTAGTTTATTATATCACAGCAGTACCCATAACAATAGAGTATTATGATTAGAAGAGTATAGATACAATTATCACTTTATTGTTTTAGTATTTCTCCTGTGACAAGTGTGTCAAATCATTCTCTTAAGGAACCACAATTCTGGGATTAACGTATAAATTAAAAGTTTCAGCGGGGTAGCCATGTTAGTCTGTAACTGGAAAAACTTGAAAAACAACAAATCGTCTTGCACAGGTGTAGGAAAAGGGCCCTTTGCAGGCCAGATCTGGTCCACAGCCACCCTACCACTCCTCCACTCCCCTAGACCAATCAGTGCCCGTGGATGGGGAAGCACGCAAAGTCTCGTCAGTTTTAAAACTGCCGGCGTGTCTTTCTAGCCACCATGCACTCTTACCAAAAAAAACCCATTCGGTATTATTTAATATTTATATACTGTCAGACACCGTCCTGCACAGGCAAGAGAACAAACTGAATAACCCAACAACTGCCCTTTTCCATCTCTAATTTCTTTGGGGCTTTCACTCCCCATGTGTATAACTTGGTTAATAATTTTACTATAGTCAGTCTTGTCTGATTAGATATAAGTTCTTCAGGGCAGATATTGTGTTTTTACTGTGAGTTTCTACAGTGCCATATACAATAAGACCCCAACCTTGTTTCAGGTCTTTAAGCAGTATCATAATGCAAATATTAAACATTTATGTTCTGCACCTAATGACTTTATTCTGTTCCCACTGAAGTCAATGACAAACCTTGAATAATTTGTATAGCTGCAGCATTGGGTGGTAGGTGCCCTTTTCATAAAAGGTGCCCAATAGTTACTTAAACAAATGAGTATAGTTTCCTCAGTGGGATGGGAGTTTGATGATCTGGAAATATGCAACTGAAATCCCTGCTTATAAAGAGAACTTTGACAACCCAGTCTCCCAGGTGCAAGTAGAAAACAAAATCCATCAGGTATTTTAACCCAGAGTTCAATGATGTTTAACCAACCCATTAAGAGGTGTTACTTGTTTCATAATATTATATTTAGAACCTGTCACATTTTTCCCATTCATCAAATGAATGTGTACACAAGCAGGAATAGAAGCCAAACTGGCTTTACACATTAAATTCAATCATTTGCATTTTAGATACATTTCTTTCTTTTTAACCCCAAGCATTTTATTTGAAACATTTTTCTTTTTGAGACTGATCCTGCTTCCAAGCCTTTTCTTTTGTCAGAAAACTTCAAGTTTCAGCCTGTAGATCAAAACCATTAAATAAATAAATAAATAAATAATTGCTAACCCAACCATACAGATAATGGGGGAAGCTGAAATGCTTTTATGGCTTGAAACTTTACATACATGAAAAGATAAATAGGTGGAGGTAATAAAAGCTGGAGTGAATAAGTTAAAGCTATGTGATTTGATTCTTTCATTGTGAATGTAATCATTTATCAGTTAACCTTTGTTTCATTATGCTGATTGATATGACTTCACATTCTCCTTTTGAAAATAATTGGGTTTTGCCTGTATTCTGCATTTCTCTCTTCTGTATCTATCACTGTCATCTGTTAAACCATAATGAATATTTTACTTGATAAAGAGGATAATGATCATTCCCCAATGTCTGGATAAATAAAATCCCCTTCTCAGATTTTCTCAGCACCTAGATGAATAAAGCTAGATTAACTGCAGCTTTCAGAAACTGGAGAATATATTTATATAGTATTAGCCCTGGACCTATTTCTCTGCTCATAAAAGGAAGGAGGGGAAAAAATTGCCCATTGCCAAGAGATATATTTACATTTAGGCCTAGTTTGTGATTGGCTCTTTTGTGGTAAGGCTACAAAGAGCTTTACTTCCTTTACAGCTCTTGAACAAGAGCTAAGCAGTGTTACAGACTCTGTGCTCCACTCATTTTAGGGACTACTCCTTTTCAACATTCTGTGGGTCTCTAGGCATCTGTGGACATGGAGGAGATGGAGACTTGGTGTACACTAGGGCTATGTCTAGACTGGCATGACTTTCCGCAAATGCTTTTCACGGAAAAGTTTTTCCGTTAAAAGCATTTGTGGAAAAGAGTGTCTAGATTGGCATGGATGCTTTTCCGCAAAAGCACTTTTTGCGGAAAAGCGTCCATGCCAATCTAGACCTGGTTTTGTGCAAGAAAGCCCCAATCGCCATTTTCGCGATTGGGGCTTTTTTGCACAAAACAATACCGTGTTGTCTACACTGGCCCTCTTGCGCAAAAGCATTTGCGCAAGAGGGCTTTTGCCCGAATGGGAGCAGCATAGTATTTCCACAAGAACACTGACAATCTTACATGAGATCGTCAGTATTCTTGAGGAAATTCAAATGGCCAGTGTAGACAGCTGGCAAGTTTTTCTGCAATAGCCAGTCTAGATGCAGCCTAGAAGTTTAGGTTGCATTTAGCTATATAAGATTAATGTTCTAAATGATGTGTCCATACTACCAAGCTTGTTCCATTAACTTAAAGGGCCACTGAAGTCAATTTTGGTACTCCTGCTTTTTATAAGGAATACCGCAATTTTTGACCTAGCCTGATAGAATTTACGGTAGTATAGATGCAGTGTTGCAAAAATCTATGTTCTTAGCCTCAGGGAGGCAGCCCTCTGTGACCTGTTCTGGCCACTCTACTGCTCTGCAAGTGAACAGGAAAAGCCCCAGGAAAGTTTGAATTTCATTTTCCATGTTATGAGCATTGGAAGAACAGCTCAGAGCAGGCAGTACACCTGAGCAGCACACATGTCCATGTTGTCTACCATGACTTCAAGTCCCATGATGTCCAGTACCCAGAGGTTCAAAAGAGTTCCAGCATGGAGTGTGCAGATCTTGGACCTCACTGAGGCATGGAGAGAAGAATCCATTCTCTCTGCACTCTGAAACAGCAAAAGAAATGCTAATATCTACATGAAGATTGCAAAGTGCCTGGTGGACAAAGGATACTCTAGGGATGCCCAGCAGTGCTGAGTTAAAATAAAGGAGCTAAGGAAGTCCTATCACAAAACAAAGGAGGCAAATGGATGGTGTGGTGCATCGCCACAAACATGCCACTTCTATGACCAACTGCATACAATTCTAGGAGAAGACCTGACCGGCTTCCCAAGCCAGATCATGGAGTCCTCTCAAGACACTCCAGGCAGCAGTATGGAGGACAGTGCGGTGGCAGGGGGAAGAGGAGGATGAGGAGCATGGCCAGTCAATAGCTGGCAAGAGCCATGAACTTTTTATAACGTTGGAGATAATCCCCTCCTCCCAGGACATCTCCTAGTCAAGAACTAATTCCAGGGAAGGCACTACTGCTGAGTTCACAATATTTTTCTTTCTACAAGTGGGTTAGGCAATTGGGTGTGATATGTGGTGTATTCTGTGCCTATGTGGCATGAGGGCCTGAACCAGCTTGTTAATGTGGCTGGAGATTGAGCATGAATCCTCCCTGTATATCTAAGAGCTTCATGGAGATAGGAACTCTAATCCTTCTCACAAGGTTCAATCAAAACCAAAGCCAAAAAGGTTGATACATTTCATTCTTGATCAAATGAAGAATTTCATCTCACCCAAAGCTAATGTTTCATTTTGTTTCTGGGCATTTTTAACTTCCCCTGCTTTAAATAAAAGGCTGAGGTAGATTTAAAAAACAGGAGATGTGCAGGACTTCTCCTCCACTGATATCCTTACCATTGGGTAAAGCCTGAGCTCATTCGTTAACCTTCACAGTTATATGCAGCCCCTTGCTGCTGCCTCTGTATTAGAGGCAGCAGTATGAAAGGAGAGGTAGGCAGGTATGCATTTATGGGGGTGGGGAGATAAGATAGATCCACAGGAGCTGATGCATGCAAGGAGCTGGCTTTTAAGCAGGCTTTCTGCGTGTACTGGCTCTGGGGAGTTTCCTGCCCCACCTCCCCGCTGCTGCCTCTGACACAGAAACAGCAGCATAGTGGGGGCAGGGGGCTCCTATGGATCCACCTTTCCCCTCCCCCACAAATGTGTACTTGATCAAAATTTCAGCGAGTACACATTTATCAAAATAAATGAATTTTAATATCCCTACCCAAAGGTTAGGGCACTCATCTGGGATGTGTAATACCTAGATCTGAATTCACTACTCTGGAACAGAGACTTAAACTCTGAGTCTGCTACTCTCCTTAATGAGTGCTCTAGCCACCAGGCTATAGAGTAGCCTCAAGCTCTTCTTTTGAAGCTATTCCACTTCAACTCAATAAAATAATCTTTGGGGTAATAAAAACAATAAGAAGACACCAGGACCAGAGGGCAGTCACCTAAGAATACTGAAGGAACTCAAATGTGAAATTGCAGAAGTACTAACTTTAGTCTGTAACTTAACATTTAAATCAGCTTCTGTAACAAAGGATTGGAATATAGCTACTGTGACACCGATTTTTAAAAAGGACTCCAGAGATCGTCCCAGCAATTACAGCCAGTAAACTTGAATTCAGTATTGACCAAACTGGTTGAAACTATAGTAAAGAACAAAATTGTCAGACACACAGGTGAACATCATTTGTTGGGGAAGAGTTAATATGGTTTTTGTAAAGGGAAATCATGCCTCACTAATCTATTAGAATTCTTTGAGGAAATCAAACATGTAAACAAGGGGAATCCAAAGGATATAGTGTACTTAGATTTTCAGAAAGCCTTCTAAAAAGTCCCTCAAAGGCTCTTAAAGTAAGCTGGGTTAAAGAGGGGTGTTCTTCTCATGGGGTGTGTCTAGACTACATGGCTCCGTCAACAGAGCCATGTAAAGTAGTTTACCCAACATAGTCAATGAAGAGGGGATTTAAATAATCGCCGCTTCATTAAAATAAAAATGGCCACCGCGCTGTGCCGACAATCAGCTGATCTGGCACAGCGCAGCAGTCTAGATGCGGATCGGTTGACAAGGGAAGCCTTTGTCGACCACTCCTGTAAACCCTCGTTTTACGAGGCATAAGGGAGTGGTCGACAAAGGCTTCCCTTGTTGACCGATCCGCATCTAGACTGCCGTGCTGTGCCGGATCAGTTGATTGTCAGCATAGTGCGGTGGCCATTTTTATTTTAATGGAGCGGGGATTATTTAAATCTCCGCTTCATTGACTATGTCAGGTAAACTACTTTACATGGCTCCGACGACGGGACCATGTAGTCTAGACACACCAATGGATTGGTAATTGGTTAAAAGATAGGAGGATAGAAATCAATGGTCAGTTTTCACAATGGAGAGAGGTTACTAGTGGTATTCCCCCAGGGACCTCTACTGGGATCAGTCCTATTCAACATATTCATAGATGATCCGGGAAAAGGTGACAAAACTTGCAGATGATACACAACTACTCAAGACTATTAAGTTCCAGGCACACTGCAAAGAACTACAGAAAGATTTCTCAAAACTTGGGTAACTGAGCAACAAAATGGCAGATGAAACTTAGCGTTGATAAATGCAAAGTAATTCACATTGGAAAACATAATGCCAACTATACTTATAAAATGATGGGGTTTACTATTGAGGAATGAAATCTTTGACTTACTGTGGATAGTTCTCTGAAAACATCCAATCAATGTGCATTGGCAGTCAAAAAAAATGGAATAGAATGCTTAAATCATTACGATTGATAAGACAGAAAATAGCTCAGTGCCTCTATATAAATCCATAGTATGTTCACATTGTGAATACTGTATGAAGATGCAGATTGTCCCGCTCAAAAAAAAAAACCTCTCTCTCTCTCTATATATATATATATGAGAATGAATGAATGAACTGGAAAAGGTTCAGAAAAGGGCAACAATTATGAGGGGTATGGAACAGCTGCCATGTGAGGAGAGCTTAAGTCTGGGACTTTTCAGCTTGGAAAAGAGGCAGCTAAGGTGAGATATGATTGAGATCTATAAAATCATGGCTAGTGTGGAGAAAGTAGATAAGGAAATGTTATTTAATTCCTCTTATAAGAACTAGGGTTCATCAAATGAAATTAATAGGCTGCAGCTTTAAAACAAACAAAAAGTATTTCTTCACACAATGCGCAGTCAACCTGTGGAACCCTTTGCCAGAATATGCTGTGAAGGCTAAGACTATAACAGATCAAAAAAAGAAACTGATGGAGGATAGGTCCATCAACGGCCATTAGCCAGGATGGGCAGGGATGGTAACCCTAGACTCTGTTTGCCAGATGCTGGGAATCAATCACTCAGGTGAGTCTATACAGCAGGGGTTAACTCAGAAATAAGTGATGCAAATTGAGCTATGTCAATTGTGTAGCTTATTTCGAAATGGCTTATTTTGAAATTGGGAGCATCTACACAACACTCTTTCTCCAACTTCCCTTACTCATCGTACAATAAGGGTTACTCCTTGTATAATAAAGGTTATAAGAGTCTGAGTAAGAAGTCTTCCAGCTTGAGAGTATTTTGAAATAACTGCCTGCAGTGTAGATGCAGACTACATTATTTCGAAATGATGTTGCTATGTAGGTGGTGTATCCTTAACGAGTACCTGTTCTGTTCATTCCCTTTGGAGCACCTGGCATTGGCTACTATTGGAAGACAGGATACTGAGCTGAGAAGACAGGTCTGACCCATTATGACTGTTCTTATATTCTTATGGGATAGGGATTTGAATTTGGGTCTCCCACATCCCAGGAGAGTACCACAAGGTACATCACTGTTTGTTTTGTGATTGACTGCTAAGCTTTCTTGTGAATCTAGCCCAAAACTGTGTCTAAATTTAGCAAATGTTGATGGACCTGAAACTATTTTTCAGTGAATAATATTTGTTTGAAAAAAATTCACACAGCACTAGGTCCTTTTCCTGACTATTGAAAATGGAAATGAGTCAATTTCTTCCTTATTTTAAAAATCTTCCCAGAATTACAGTATTATAAATAATAGGCAACTGAGAGGGAAAAAAAGGAGTAAATATATTGAGGGGTTGTGTTGACACATTGTTGAAGTCCATAAGAGTTTTGCCATTTACTTCAGTGGAGTCAAGCTTTCACTCTCATCACATTTATTCATCTTTTTCCTAGATCTCTTCCCAGTTACCTTTCTCCTCTTCCTATTCTCTCTTTAATTCTCCTTACTTCCCTTTCATTCTTGCTCTGTCTGCTACATCTGCCAAGCAGTTAAATTTTAAAATAGATTTTTTTTCTTTTGAAGTGCTAATACTAGCACTGATGTTTCTATAGTGTTTAACTTTGCTGGCTGTTGTGCTTCACTTTTATTCTTTGTTTTATGTGTGTGTATTTTCTTAGTAATCAGAAATAGAAACCCTCTGACAGCGTGTTGGGGGTTCCCCACCTCCTGCACCCCCGAAATGGCACGAACAGACTCTGCCAGCCAGTAGAATAGAGGTGGTTTATTGCTTCTCCAGTATACAGCACAGCACAAATGTCATCAGGTTACAGGGCAGGCCTAGGATGCCTCAGCACCCCTTGATATGGGGAAGGGGGTCTCAGCTTCTAAACCCCCCAGCCTGTTGCTGAGGCTGCTTCCTCCATGCTCTCAGACAGAAACAAAACTAACTCACTCTCTTTCAGCCCTGCCCCCCCCCCTCACCCCCCGGCCAGGGCAGCATTCCACCTTCCTTTGTTTCTCTCCTTGGGGGATAGCTGGTCGGACCGGTTGAGAGGGCCTCTTTGCATAATGTCTCACTCCCTGTCCTTCTGGTCTGTGATACCGGCAGCAGCCAGTGGGGTTACCACAGAGCCAGCATAGAAAGCAGCCTGATACCCCCCACTACGTCACACCCTCCTAATTAAGATTTCTAGATAAAAGTTAAATCCCAGCAGCCATACAACCTCAGGCTGTGATCTTGTCAGATCTCACAAACTAAGCAGGTTGGCATTGGTTAATAATTGGCTAGGAGACCTCCAAGAAAAACCCAGGATACCACTGGAAAGAGTGCTAGAGAGTCAACAGTTGCCCCTCTTCCTTCTTTCTGGGTCATTGCATATAATAGTCTCCTTTATTCACTATCTTACATTAGTGTGTAGTGTTTTTGTGAGCTCTTAAAACAACTGCCACCATCCATCTCACTGATGATTGCTTTTCAGTACTGAACAAAATTACTCCGTAAACATCCTGGGAACATTTAAAATATATGTTATTACTATTATTTGTATTATAATAGTGCTTAGAACCCCCAAAAGGGTTGGGACCCCATCTGTGCAAAATATTCAATGGACATATAAAAGACAATCTCTGCCCCCACATTCTTTTTCTATTTAGTTAACGTGTGTGTGTGTATCTCATCATAGGAAGTGATTTGGGATCCTTATGGGTGAACTATAAGCATGAAGTATTATTATAGGAACCATCATGTGTAAATTATACATACATTGTAATAAAGTTAACAATGGTTACCATTTTAGCTAGGCAAATGAGTGTGCTATATATAGTATTACATTTTGGCATTTTCTGATTTTTCCAGCTTAAAACAAATTATGATCAACTAACAGTAAAGCCATCAGTTACGTTGCAGAAAATTTACCACAGAATACTGGGTCTGCTAATTATCCAACATTACCTGTGTTGTGATCTCCCAGTAAATGCATTGCTGAACTATTACATTTCCTGGTAGAAGCAGACTTTCCACTTATGAGCACCGTGTCGCCCCCCCACCCCAATGGGGGTTGCCACCCTCCTCCGGGGCATCATCCAACCAGCTTGGGCCTCGGCCCGAAGCGTGGTGCCCCCTTTTTGGGGAAATACAGCCTCCCGGCCTAGTCCAAAGTTCACTGCCCCTGCGGTAGGGGAAATACGACCTCCCAGCCTAGTCCAAAGTTCTTTATCCCAGCCCCCACTCGCTGGGGTCTTGGGCAGCAGGAGTAGGGGGGCCTGGGCCCTCCCTCTCCACCGGGCCCCGACCCAGGGCCCTATTAGTGGCGGGTGGTTCCCACCACTGGCTCGGCGGGGGCTCCTCCCCGCAACGCCCCGAGTCCTCAGGGGCTTTCCTAGCTCCCTGCCCTGGTCGCTTCCTACCCCTTGCCCCCGGCCCGCCGGGGTCCCACTTGTTGGCGTGGGTCGGGTGGCTGTACCGGTACTTCCCCAGTCACCGTCAGAGTTGGCAGTGTCCGGTCTGGTGCTCGGGTCCCGTGGGGGTCGGTCGGCGGCTCCGGCGTTGGGGCCGGGCCCGGCAGTGGTGCGTTCAGCCCTTTTGGCGGCTCCCTCTCTGGCTGGTGGGTGCTAGCTCTAGCTCGGGCCGCTGTCTGCCCCTTCTGAGCATGCCAGCAGCCTTTTATACCTGTGCTCCCCTTGGAGCATGTCCAGTAGGGCTGCGTGGGTGGGGCCCTCTCCGCCCCCAGCGCCAGGTGGTTTCCCTGGTCTTGAGTGCGGGGCAGGGTCGCCCCGTCACAAATCCCCCCCCCCTTAAGTGGGTACCTGCCCCCTCGCTCGTTCCCGTCTCCTCTTCCCACACCCGGGAAAGGAAATCGGCATTCTTGTGCGCCTTCCCTGGGCGATGGGTTATACTGAAATTGTACGGCTGTAAAGACAGATACCATCGCATTAAATGGGGGTTAGTCTCTTTCATGCTATTTAACCATTTCAGGGGGGCATGATCCATTACCACCTGAAATGTGTTTCCCAATAAATAGTATCTTAGGGCGTCTATAGCCCACTTTATTGCCAGTGCTTCCTTTTCTATGGTAGCATAGTTCTGTTCTCACGGGAAGAGCTTACGGCTCAGACTATCGGGTGCTCCCCTCCCTCTGCCTGCTGGGACAGCACTGCCCCCAAGCTCCTTTCTGAGGCATCCATTTGCAGTAGAAAGGGCTTTGGGAAATCTGGGTGGAACAAGATGGGGGCTTTCGTAAGCTTGTCCTTCAGGGTCCTGAAAAGCCCCCTTGCAGTCTGCTGACCATTGTACCCTATTTGGCTGGGTACTTTTCGTGAGGTCAGATAGAGGGGCTGCAATGTCCGCAAAACCTGGGATAAACCGGCGATAGTACCCCGCAAGCCCCAAGAACTGGCGTACCTGCTTTTTGGTTGTAGGTGTCTTACACTCCTGCACGGCTTTCACTTTGTCCACTAGTGGTCATACTGTCCCTTCCCCGACAGTATATCCCAAGTAGGTCACTTCCCGGCATCCCAGCTGACATTTTCGTGGGTTGGTGGTGAGGCCAGCCTCCTTCAGGGATTTCAATACGGCTTCTACATGCTGTAGATGGGCCGTCCACGTTGGGCTATAGATCACCACGTCATCTATATATGCGGCTGCGTACCCATGATGGGGCTGCAACAATCAGTCCATTAATCGCTGGAACATGGCCGCCGCCCCATGCAGTCCAAACGGCATAGTCACGAATTGAAACAGGCCAAAGGGTGTAGGGAAGGCCGTTTTCTCCTTAGAAGCTGGTGTTAGGGGGATCTGCCAATACCCCTTCGTCATGTCCAGGATGGAGAAGTATTCCGCTTGGCCGAGCTGTTCTAGGAGCTCCTCAGTCCGGGGCATCGGGTAGGCATCGAACTGCGAGATGGCGTTAACTTTGCGGAAATCGATGCAAAACCGCGTCGTACCGTCCAGTTTTGGGACTAGAACTATGGAACTCCTCCACTCACTACGGGATTCCTCCACAACTCCCATCTCTAGCATTGTCTGGAGTTCCCGCTGGACCGTTTCCCACATCTTCCTAGGTAGGGGCCTGTGTTGGTCCCGTACTTTATGGCCCGGCCAGGAAGCGATGTGGTGATGTGTGGTATGGATGCGGCCAGGTTGTGTGGAGAAAAACGGTGCGAACCTCTGGACCACCCGCTGCAATTCTCACTGCTGTATCAGATTTAATTCCGGGCTCACTGTTACCTGTGCATCCCCCTGGAGGTCTTCTACAGCCAGCCCGAGTTCTGTATCTGGGGGATATGGAGTGACCAGTAGTCCTTCGGCCATCTTCCACTCCTTCAGGAGGTATATTCGTACCTCTCTCCTCCTCCCCGGCAGCCTCACTTCATAGTCCACGGTTCCTATTCGCCGGACCACCTCAAAGGGGCCTTGCCATCGGGCCAGTAGCTTGGACTCCTGGGATGGCAGTAGGACGAGTACATGGTCCACTGGTTCAAAAGAGCGGAGTTTGGCCCCTCGGTTGTAATACTGGGCTTGGATTTCCTGCGCCTGTAGGAGGTTAGCCTTGGCAGATTCCCCTACCTTCCACAGGCGCTCCCACAGCTGTAAGATATAGGGTACCGTTCCTTGGACTCGTGATTCCTGTCCTTCCCAACTTTCTCTTAATAGGTCGAGTATGCCCCTCGGTTGATGTCCATAGAGGAGTTCAAATGGGGAGAACCCCGTCAACGACTGGGGGACCTCCCGAACAACAAACAACAGGGCTGGTAGGAGCTTGTCCCAGTGTCGAGGGTCCTCAGTCACAAACTTGCGCAACATCGTCTTTAACGTTTGATTAAAACGCTCCACCAGGCTGTCTGTCTGGGGATGGTAAACTGTCGTCCTTAGAGGGTGGATGTTCAGTAGCCGAGATAGTTCTGCCATCAATTGGGATGACACATTGGTCCCCTGGTCAGTCAGAACCTCTTTTGGTATCCCTACTCATGCAAATAGTTTTAAAAAGTTCCTCCACGAGGGTGCGGGCGGTGGTATTGCGTAGTGGCACCACTTCCGGGTAACGCGTGGCATAGTCCACTACCACCATGATATACTGACAGCCCGAACTGGCCTTCTCTAGGGGTCCCATCAGGTCCAACCCGATCCTTTCGAAGGGGATTCCTATCACGGGCAATGCCACCAGTGGGGCTTTCGGCACCCCCTTCTTACTGGCGAGTTGACACTCGGGACAGGATTCACAGAAGGCTCGCACTGCGTGGTGTATGCCCGGCCAGAAAAACCTCATCCCTATCGTTGCAGGGTCTTTTCTTGCCCGAGGTGGCCAGCCCAAGGAAGCCGGTGCGCCAGCTGGAGTACAGCATTCCTAAATTTGCGGGGGACCAGGAGCTGCCAGATGTCTTCCCCCGTCTGAGGGTCCCGGACTACCCTATATAGCCAATCCGCCCTCACGCAAAACCATGGGCCTTGGAGCTTACGGGGGTCTTGGCTTGTCTCCTCTCCTGGGTCTTGTACCTGCTCCCAAGCCCGACTCAAGGTCTGGTCCTCCCTCTGCTCTCTCATGAAGTCGCCCTCCACCTCCAG
Organism: Pelodiscus sinensis; assembly: GCF_049634645.1. NCBI lineage: Eukaryota > Metazoa > Chordata > Testudines > Trionychidae > Pelodiscus > Pelodiscus sinensis. The sequence continues at coordinate 44,232,634 of NC_134718.1, forward strand.
GGTTTCGACTTCATCCTCCCAGGCCGGGTGATCTCCCCTGGTCGGTGGCAGGTCCATCGCTTGGCCTCTCCTCCCTCCCTAGACTCTTGCCTTGGGCGGCCTCCTCCAGGTCGGGTGGAGGGGTGCCAAGCCCTGGCACTGATTGCTGACCCCACTCTCGCAACACCCTGCCTAGGCATCTCCAGTCTCGGCCTAATATCACGGGGTAGGCTAACGTTGGGACCAACCCCACGCTGTAGACCCCAACATCCCGGCCATCATCTAGCCGTACCCATGCTGTCGGATACGCCCGTACATCCCCATGTACACACAACAACTAGATGGGGGCCCCTGCTGGCTCTGCCTCGGATATTAGGTAGGCCCTAACTAGGGTCTGGCTGCACCCTGAGTCTACCAGTGCCACTGTGGGGTTCCCTTCCACCCTGAGTCTCACCATCATTTTAGCGGGGTCCGTTGGCCCCATTCCAGGCTCTGCCGTCAGGGCTTGCCCAAAGGGGCAGACCCTGCGGGGCCCCGCTCTTCCCTGGGCCCACAACTGGCCCGCGACCTCCCGCTCCCAGCGGTCCTGTCACTCTCGTAACCCTGCCAACTGCCTCTGCAGTTTGGTCAGATATCTTTCTTGCTGCTGTTGCCAGGTCAACAACCCCCTCCTCTGTCTCCGGAGCCCTTTTTACCCTGGTTTACCAACCCCCTTTTCCAGCCCCTCTGCCCAGGGGCGGGGACGATTGCCCACATTCTCCACCACGTGTCGGGTCCCCCCCCCCCCTTGACAGGGGTTACCACCCTCCTCCGGGGCATCATCCAACCAGCTTGGGCCTCGGCCCGAAGCGTGGTGCCTCCTTTTGGGGGAAATACGGCCTCACGGCCTAGTCCAAAGTTCTTTATCCCAGCCCCCACTCGCCAGGGTCTTGGGCAGCAGGGGTAGGGGGGCCCGGGCCCTCCCTCTCCACCGGGCCCCGACCCAGGGCCCTATTAGTGGCGGGTGGTTCCCACCACTGGTTCGGCGGGGGCTCCTCCCCGCAACGCCCCAAGTCCTCAGGGGCTTTTCCAGCTCCCAGCCCGCCGTGGTTCCACCTGTTGGCGTGGGTCGGGTGGCTGTACCGGTACTTCCCCAGTCACTGTCAGAGTTGGCAGTGTCCGGTCCGGTGCTCGGGTCCCGGGGGGGTCGGTCGGCGGCTCCGGCGTTGGGGCCGAGGCCAGCTGAGGCCTGGCAGTGGTGCGTTCAGCCCTTTTGGTGGCTCCCTCTCTGGCCGGTGGGTGCTAGCTCTAGCTCAGGTCGCTGTCTGCCCCTTCTGAGTAGGACAGCAGCCTTTTATACCTGTGCTCCCCTTGGAGCATGCTCAGTAGGGCTGCGTGGGTGGGGCCCTCTCCGCCCCCGGCGCCAGTTGGTTTCCCTGGGCTTGAGTGCGGGGTGGGGCCGTCCCATCACACACCTGCACTACTATTGACAGCTAATCTGAAGAAGAGGTATTTGCCCACAAAAGCTCATGATACTATATATATTTTGTTAGTCTCTAAGGTGCCAGAGGACTACTTATTGTTTTATAACTAATTAGTTATTTGTTGGCCTGTCTGGTAAAAGTAAACAAGAGAAGAGCAGGGAGAGAAATGAGGGTGCAAGTGAGAGAGAAGGAAGGGAGGGGCGGTGAGAAATAAGGAGAGTATTGCTGCCCTGACACTTTCAGCAATGATTCAACAAATTGAAATATTAAGTTATTGCACAAGGATCATCAGATACTTGACTATATAACATTATTCTAAAGTTCACTTTTGCAAGATAATTTGAGATGTTTGACATGCAGGAAGTAAGAGCCTTTATATCCATATAACTGGATATTATCAATGCCACCATAAATACTGTTCCAAACTATCATTCAGTTAAAGACTCTGAGCCAGCTACCCAATCCCCAATAAATTCTTTCTGTGCTGCAGAGTGGCACAGGGAAATCCTTATGTAGGCTATCACCTCCCACATCAAGCACTGGCACAGGGGCTGTGTCTGGTTAGTAAGGGCATGGACTACAGTACATTGCACACCAACTATCCTTGGCTATTTGAGGTAATAGACTCAAGAGGTTGTTAAGAGTCAGTGTAATTTATAACAGCCTTATGGCTACTCTTACTTATTTCAGAGGCTAGAATTGACCCCTGGATACGTGCATGAGCAGAAGAGTGCAATGGTAGCTTTAATCCCTCTTTATTCAGTTTCTGCCCTGGTCCTGCTCAAACACAGTTCAGCAAGACCCAAAGATCTGAAGTAATTTTTTAAAATCTTTCATTAGTCCATACCAACTCCAGTTGTTCACCCATCCCAATTTCTCATCTTCAGTTCAATTTCTCAGATACAACTCCCTACAGTGCAGTTGCTAAAAGAGTGAGTTGATTTCAAATGGGAAACAGAATAAGTAATATCTGTGAGGCAGTTTTAGAAATTATCTTTTCTCAATAGGAATACCCTCATTAGCCACTGAAGAGTGATATGATCACCCATTTTTATGAAAAGAAATTTCAATATACTTAGACTAACACTGACATAATCAAACTCACTTGTCTGTCACTTTAACATTAATAAAAATGTCTAGCTGTCTTAGGACGTCAGTGAGAAAAGTCATTTCATTATAATTAAGAGTTCATGGATTACAATACCCAATTACCAAATAAATATTCGAGAAGATGCACTTCTCTGGAGTCTTTCAAAGGTTAGCACTGTATGAATACCAGATGCAGCAGATGTCAAGCCCTGAGGTCTAATACTATGGAGTTCCTGTGAGTTTTATGCAAATTTAAATCCATACTTGTCTGAATAATCTCACTTTATTATACTAATGTGAAGAACATTTCTTAGGTAAGTGATGAAACCTTGGGCCAATGGTGTCAAAAAACCTTTAAATTTAATATTAAATATAAATATATATACAATTAACATTTTGCTATAGCAAGTCAAAACAAATAAAAAAGATTGCAGATGAAATCAACATATTCCTAAGTAATATTTCACTTTTGATGAAAGTGTATTTTTAGATATGAAAATTCTCAAAAAATTCCCTGGCCACGGATATGTGCAGAGCATTACCGATAAGTCAAAATTAGAACTGATCTCAAAATTACATGGAAAATGAAATTTATATGAAAAAATTAATATTTCAAACAAATTATTTTAATCTCTCATCACAATGTTAGTCAGGGAGCCAGGCTGGTAGTTTCAGCACCCAGAAACAGAAGTAGCCATCTATTTGAATCACCTTGCTCAAGCTGAATTAGGTTGTGGCAAATAATGGTATATAGTTGCATGGTTAAAAGTTCATAACTGGTTTGCCTGAGATATACAGTACGCATGTTGTTTATTGGAACATTTGTGGTTAAAACAACAGCAATCCCAAATATGAGGGATAGGGTAACAGGACAGAAAGGGAACATTTAAAAAATTTTCTTCTGCAAATATTAATATAAAACTAAGAAAATACAACTGTCCTTTGAAGTATTACTGTTCAAAACTTAGACTAAATTCATTCAGTCACGTATGAAACATAGGCTGCGTTAAGCCCAAACTACATTGCAACGTCATTTGTGGAATTGCTAGTGATACTCCTTTTTATGTAGCTAAGGCATAAAAATCTACAACCCCCTTCTCCCCCCCACCCCCAAAAAACACCCTATGCCATGTGCATTGTTCTTCCAAGAGCAGTTTTCCTTCTTGCCTTTTGTTCTCTTTTCTCAAACTTTGTCCTCATTGAGCATAATGTGGGCCATAGTGCTGCCCCGTTTCCGTGGTGTAACCAGGTGGTCCTGAGGTTTTGATTCTGCAAATCCTGGGGAAAGCCGTGTGCCCACCCGGAGCCCCATTCAAATCTTTGCAGGATTAGGACGCTCATTTGTAAATTTCTAGGCGGCAAAGTCGCTGTGTCTATTCACCAGCCAGAAAGGCTCCTTGAACGCCAGAGGACTCCAGTGGGGTCACCGAAGTCAGTGGGGGTCATTCCCCCACAGGCTTTGGCCGCTAGAGACTATTGGCTCCAGGCTTTCGCCCAGCCTCCCCAAACCTGGGCATTCAAAGGCGCTGCTGGATTCAGCCGGTCCGCCCTGCGGCTCCCTGCCCACCTGCGTCCCTCGCCCGACCCCCCGCGGACTAGCCCGGCGCACTCGGGGCGGGGCGAGGCGGCGGGAAGGGGGTGCGCTGGGTGCCCCGGCGCCCCTGCTCTGCGCTGGGGGGGGGGGGGGGTGACAGCTGCCCCCGCCCCTCACTCCGAGCAGCGCCAGGAGCCCAGCCCATGGGCGCGCAGGGGAGCGGTCCCGAGGCAGAGTAAGGAGGCGCCTGCTGGCTGGTCCCCTGCCCAGGCTCCTCCCCTCTCTCGGACCCCGCGGGGAGGCAGCGCCGCGCTGCCGCCTGAGCTGCTCCCTCCCCCGGCCGGGCAGCCCAGGGTCCCCTCAGGAGCTCGGGGGTGTCCGCCCGCGCCGCGTCTCCCGCCCTGGTCACCGCGCTGATTAATTAGTCATGATGGGGCTGCTGCTCCGGCGTTTATCTGGGGCGGACCGTGCCACCGGCTGGAGCCTCAGCACTGCGGGGTGAAGAGCGCGCCCCGGCTCCAGCGCCGAGCCCGCCGCCAGCCCAGCAAACCCGCACACCGAGGCAGCGTCGCTCTCTATGGCTCCGGAGGAGGTAACGAGAGTAAGGGCTTGTTGTACTGGCCGCATCCCTGGCCCCCGTATCCAGCAGCAGCCAGGCGACAGGGCTGGGTTTGGGGGGCAGGTTAAGGGTGTGCACCAGTAACTGCTGCGTTTGTTATTAGCAATCCCGGGGTAGCCTAGGAAGTAGCCTGGCGTGTGAGCTTGATGTCCTTAATCCTTTCAGTAGTTAGGAACTGGCTCTCCCTGCATAACTGTGCATGTTCCACTCCTACTTCTACCGCTCTTGATGCGGTCAAAACAGCTGTAACTTAACCCCCCAGACTTCCAGGTCATTTGAAAAGATAAGAAATGTTAAACACATCCAGTGCGTTAGCTTTATAATGTTCTGGCTACACCCGACTAATGAAGAAATGCTAATTAATTTACATACTAGGAAATTGTCTCGTGGGAAGTGGGAACCACACCCCATTGCACCTGGTTCCTCGAGATTTGTCATCAGATTCTAGGGAACCGCTATAAATCATGTAAAGTGGTTGCCTGAGATTATGCTAGTGAGATCTGTGGCATTATGAATCCAGGTGCTGAATTTAAATTTTCTACTAGGAAAAGATAAAGCATTGAAGTTCAGGTCAGATCCAAAGTAACTCATTTCATTTAAGGCTAAGCTGCAGTTATTTACTGTAATTCTGAAGCAAGCACTCTGATAAAAATACAGGTAATCTTTTTAGGGTTGGTAATACTGGGTACATTTTTAAACTGTGATATTTCTCAGAGCCTCAAAAGTGGGTAACTAAGGATTATGTCTTCCACTTAAATTCATCCTTTTATTTTGACACTTCTCAATGATAAAAAGAGAATCATTGCGGGCTATATTAAATTTCTCTGTCAAAATTGTGGAAAGTAGGCATGCAAAATCATGTTCTCCAAGCTATATCATGACTGAAAACTTGACTAGAAAAGCTGTAGCTCCTAGTAAAATGATTGACTTTCTTTTTCTCTTTAAAAAGAACAGTCTATATCAAATGTATATAGACTCCCTCAATCCTCTGAATCACTCTTTTAAAATTGTAATAAACTTCATTTTCTGTGGATTTTTTGACTTCTTCTCCAAGTGAAACACTTTTAAATAGTTTTTGGTTCATGAGAATGAAATGAGATTAGCCAATATTTTATTACCCCCTTTTTTTTTTAACGGGATTGAATGTGACCACTATTTATAGAAATGCTTTATCAATATGACTGATATTGATTCACTAACTGGGCAATTTGATTATAGATTCATATAATTCTAGCAAAGCATGTGTTTCATGTTGTAGTAACTTTAAAATGGAAAAAATGTAGATTTTTGTAGTTGTGACAGCAGCTAAGCTATGCATTTTATTAGTCATACTTGCAGATTTAAACAACTGATTTGTGTCATTACATATGCAAATAATTATATTAAGTTAATATTATCAATCTATAATTTAATAATTATGATTCCTATATTTAAATCTCATGGCAAGAAATGGTAAGAGTAGCATAAAATGCAATTGTGCAAAAATCCTGATGTCCCTTCTGTAAGGACAAATTGTTATGGTTTGCAGGTTGACTTCAATTACTATTTTGCTTTACTTGAATCATAATGACTGAAGGAAGGTGGACTGTTATAATGGCAGTGGTGAACTTTCATAACTTGCATGTTTAATGAAGAGAGTCTGTTGTAAATTAGTGAAAGGGAGGCTTCTATTAAAATATTTGAAAAATCCAGGTAAGTTAGAACTAACAAAAATAATCACAAATGATCTTACTATTGGACACCCTAGTCTTAAAACCAAAAATGGTTGCACTAATTGTCTCATCAGAATTCAGCACTAGAACTAAAGCATGAAGAAATCAAAACCAACCATACAAGATTTATAAAGAGGTCAAAATATTTTTAAAAAAATTGTAAACTGTGGGCTTTCCGTCATACCCAGTCACTCAAGAATTGACTCAGTACAGGATATATATAATCAAATATATAGCCATGCATAGGAGTTAATAACAAGAAGGTTTTTTTTAAAAAAAATTTTAATAAGCCAGTCAACAAGGCCTGGAATCAAGTATAGAGGGGGGGGGGGGGGAGAAAGCTGGGGTCAAACCACTTTATTGATGACTTAGTTAGCTTGAATATTTGCAGAGGCAATTGGAAGGCAGTTTTTCTTCTTAAAAGCATGATTCTGCTACCCGTATCAATGGCATGCTCAAAATTGTCACTAACAATGGAACATCCCAGATGTTCAAAGCATACATTTAAGTGGTGAGCAACTTTGATAATAACAGTTTTTATGTTTGGTTGGGGTTTATAGAAATAGGGAGGTTAGCACCACAGTTAATTTTTAGATTTTGGATATGTCAAAATGTCTTCCATTATATGTTAACTAATTTAAAAAATTATCAATAATACTCTTTCACTGATATAAAAGCTGGTGTTTTGCCTTAATACATTGCTGGATGTGGCAGGAAAGCTCTGAAAAAGAAATATGATGATGCCAGAGCTACCATCACAGTTTACGATTAGTATCCATATAAAGCTGAATTAGAATATATGATGGGCTACTGAAGCCTGGATCAAATTATGTTGGAAATCATAATTTGCTTCCATTTTGATCAGAATGGGAAATCACAAAGAAGGTACAAGCATCATTCTTTTCGTCTCAGACTATATTGACCCTGTTGGTTTAGTGATTCCAGGGCTCAGTGCCTTGAATAAATGACAGTCCCATATGGTTGCAACAGGTTGAGTGTTACTTTTCTTAAAAGCATTAGTACTCCCTGCTTCTTGGTGACACCTGGTTTAAAAGGAGTGGGGCAGAGCTGGCTGACTGCAGAATTTGCTCTGCATGCTATAAGTGACCTATATTTCACTATTTGACTACTGGCTCATATCTGGGTAATGTGAGCATGCCCTCCTTACTGTCTAATAGCTTGTTTTTCAATCACATGATATTCTCTAGTCCTTGGCATCATAAAACTGTTTAACAGAATGTCTGGAGATATCAGAGGGATATTACACCCATACATTTTAAAAGTGGTTGCTATGAAATATTTACATGTCAGTATAAGTCTAGAGTGTACAATGCTGACAGCATAGGCCTGTACGAATGAGCAATTCACTATCCAGTTGCTATTCTTGTTTTATACATGTCTCTCTATCTTGTGCTTCGGAAAGGTTGTGGTGCTTTTGGGTTCAAAACAAGTTGGTCAAAACTGGGAGGAGTTACATAGTCTTTAGGAGTGGAATGAGAGAGGTTGTCAATTACAGGCTAGTGGTGGGTAGTAGTAATTTAGGGACATAAAACCATACTGAGAGATGCGCACACACAAAGACCTAGGAAATTAGAGACTTGTAGAAATTCTTTCACTGTTGATTGGAGAAATGGTAATTTTCTTATGAACCTGTCTGAGAGGCAATACCATTCCAGGCATTAGTTTGTTCAGTAAAATCTCCAGCCTCTGTTTGAATCTTTTCTTCAAATCAAGTTAGCTTTGAAAATGTAAAAGGATATGAACAAATCACTAGGGGTTAAAGCTTGGAGTTGCTCTTTTCCTAAACATCATGGGTAATTAACAGTCATTCAGGTTTAGGACTTAGTCTCCAGAAAAAAACATAACTCCAGGTTTTTGGGGTTATAGGTTGGTATATTTTTGTGGGAGGAGGAGAAATTAGAATAGTGTGAAGGCCACATTCCAAATTTATGGTTGCAATGAGTGTCTCTCAAACTATTGCTGAAGCTCCATAATAGTTGGCTGCCTGAGTCACTGCCTCTGTTGAGCACCCATCATAGCCTGTGATCACAAGGAAGGGCAACTTGGTAGTATGAAAGCTGATGTGGTCTAGTGGACTAATCCAAGGACTGAAAGCAAGGAACTAATCCCAGCTCAGACACGGACTGTATCTGTGGCCTTTGTAAAGTCACATCAGCCAGGTATTTCAAGTTTGTGTGCCCCTCCTCCCCTCTCCCCCCCAAAAAAAGTTAGGCACCCAAAGAGGAGATGGAATACGCACATCCCAAGTTCACCCTTGTGTCTACTCTCTCTACAATGTTTTTCTATCACATTCACTAGCCATTTTAGAGCTGGCTGGGAAATACTTTTTCATAAGAACTAAACATAATTAAAACGTTTATCTTTCATCAAGATTTTTCATCAAAAGTTTTAAAGATTCAGGTTTTAATTGAGAACCCCAGACTAGCTTGTTCATTTTTGTCCAAAAATTAATTGAAAACAGATTTCCAAGTTGATAAAAGCCATTTTTCATATAAAAAATTTGAAATGAAAAATTTTGACCTGCTCTTATTAGTCCCTCTTTGTACTTTTGCCACTATCACACTATATTCTCAGTGCTCACTTTTGACACAAAGGTTGAGAGGAGATGCAGGAACATCTAGCATTGGCCACTGTTGGAAGATATTATACTTTGCTAAATAAACTTTTGGTCCAACCCAGAATGGCTGTTTTATTTTTTTTCCTTATAGCAGCTCACAGTTTTAATCAGTGATTGCCTGCCGGTGCGCATGAGGTTGCACTTCTTCTAGGATCACCATTTACAGAGACCAGAACCTTGTACTTTGTATGGATCTGACACTGATCTTGTCAACATTTGAAACTTTTACTAGTATAACAGTTTTTGGTTAAATATATTTGGTTTTTATTCCTATAGCTGTGACTGTGGAAGTCCTAGTATAAACTGGTAAAACTTTACTTATGCCAATACAAGTTATATCAGTTTGCTGATAGTAAATGTTTTGCTGGCGTATTGACTAAGAATGTGCAAAGAACCCCTCATGCCTATGCTTGACAGAGTTAGGTCAACCTAAGTCCTACTATAGATAGTTGTAGTGGCAAAGTCTGTTAGCTGGTGTAGCTTATTTTGTTTGGGAACTGGAGTAAGCTACATCATTGAAAGAACTTTTTGCGGGTAGAAACTATATCTTCAGTGGGAAGTTTTGCCAGGATGGTTGTACCAGTAAACTGTTTCCATTGCAAATTGTGATATCAGCAAAGCCTTCTACATGTAGACTGTACCTCTGTGTAGGAGAGAATTGTCATAAAGATTGCTTGTTGAGAGGCTTCCTTGGGGCAAAAGGACAGCATAATTTATTCTAGATGTGGGGTAGTCCTTGAAGTGTTGACCCATCCTATTGTTTGTTTTAACCAGCTCAGCTGGCCTGTGGCTACCTCAGGTGACAGTTCTCCTAGTACTGACAAAAACCATGAGACAGCACTCTGGTTTTTTAACTGACAGGGACAGCCCTAAAAAAGGAAGTAGTTGAGCTTCTAACAACAACAAAAGGACTGTAATTAAAATCTGCTACTATACGGAATTCTGGGAAATGACAGTTCAGTAAGCAATATATTTGTACCCGGTAAATTGGATGAAATAATAATTTAAAAATAGAAAATCATGGTACAGTAGCAATTAATAGACATGGCTTCTGCAATAGAAAATTGTCCCTTAGCAATCTGTTAGAATTCCTTGTCAGGTCAATAAAATAGTGGATAGAAAAAGAACCAGTTGACATTTGTTTGGAGTTCTAAAAAAGGCCTTTGACAAAGTCTCTCATGAGAATCTACTAAAGAAACAAAGTAGTCATTGTGAGGTGCAGGGATAAAATGCTATAATAGATCCGAAACTAGTAACAGACAGAAATCAAAGACAATGAATAAAAGGTCAGTTTTCGTTATGCTAAAGGTGAACGGAGGGGTGTGCTTGTGTGTATATGTACAAGACCTTATGCCAGTATTGGTCTTATCCCATATATTATTGGATTGTGAAAGGCAATCCAATTGTGAGATAACAAAATTATAACACAAAATTATTCTTCTTACAAAAAAACAACACAGCATGCTATGAAACAGAAGGGGCAAATTCAAAACCATAAAAGCAAATGCTTTTTCACACAGTTCAAACTAGCTTATGAAATGTTATTACTCAGTGACATTTTGTGGCATGTCTACACTGTAATAGAAGACTCATGGCTGGCCAGTGTCAGTTGACTTGGGCTAGCGAGGCTGTAAAATATCAGCATAGACATTTGGCCTTGCATTGGAGCCCAGGCTCTGAGACCATCCCTCTTCATGGGGTCTCAGGTTCCAGGCTTCAGCCAAAGTCTGAATGCTGGCAATTTTGTAGCCTCACAGAGAGCCATGAGAGCTGAGTTAGCTGATCTGGCCTGTGAGACTTAGTGCCATGATTTGGGGGTTGTTGTTGTTTTTTTTAAATCACAATGTTGATGCATCCACTGAGGACTTAATTGAACTAAATGTTTTCAGTGATAAAAGGATCATCTATAGTTATAATAGCAAATATTCGGATGAATAAAAATGTACAACTTAAATACATCCAAGTTTTGGAAAAAAAATATAGAAAAATGTTCAGGAATGGAAATTACGCTGTTATAGGATTTGCAGTGTTTCAGGTCATAGCTGTTTGTTGCAGAGGACAACCTCTTAGTCATTCTGTCAGAAATTTGCACATCTCTGCCTTCCAGAAAGGGCTAGTCTGCCATACAGAGAAAGCACTTTATTTTTTCTGTAAGGCACCTTAAGTACAAGTACCCTAAAGATATAACATTGGATAGAGTAAATGCTTTTGTTTTTATTTGCTTCTCTTCTTGCTTGCTTAAACAACGTCTTGTTTATATGTAATTGGGGAGCCCAGTGGCACATTTTTTTTGATTATTTAATTTCTTTTCATTTTTCACAACCAAATTTAACCAAAAGGTTCTATTCACGGAGGGTTAACCACTAGGTAACGTTAGAGGGTGGGCAGGGTATGTTTGTCATCTTTATATTATTTGGGATCCAAAAAACTTATGCTTTTTCATTTTACTGTTTTTCTCCCTTTTTAAAAACAAACAAACAATTTTTTCTTACACTCTAAATAAATCCCAAACTAGCAACATTTTCTTCTGGCATGAGACCAATGATAGAAAGCTTCAGGCCCCAAAATATTTTTATACAACTTGGGTTTGCAATGGAACGTCGCATGGTATGTAGCCAAAATGGCAGCTGTTACTGCTGTCCAGTTGTGATACTCCAAAGTACTGTATAAAGACAAATGGAAGGTAGGAAGCTGTATAGGTCTTATTGACTAGCAAAATGAATATAGTCAGTTTTTCAAACTTGAGTAGCTAAAGTTTAAAGCAATCAGAACTCTCTGAGCAGAGCTTAAGACATATTTATGGCGGAGAGAAATTGGACTAGTTATGGTCCCTGTCATAATAACTTAACATTTATATACAGTGCTTTCTGTGTTCAAAGAACTTGGCAAACATTAATATCCTTAACGTCCCTGTGAAGCATGTAGATATATTTGTTTTACAGATGGACAGTTGAAGGTCAACAAGTTTTAGACATGGGACCTTAAAGTTAGGCTTGGTGTTCTCCCTTCCATCCCTCAGAGGTAATGGTTTGGGTTAGTATGCCCTGTCTATTGTGCTTCCCTTATACATAATCTCTCCCACTCCAATGGAAGCCTCCTAGCCTCTCTGCCAATGCCTCAATGTTCTGTTTTCATCCTCATTTTCCAACTTTTCTGCAGCCTTCCTTAGAAAGTGAGCAGTTGAGGAGGTCTGCCTGACGGGATGATGAGGCCAGCAGAGTGATTCGGTATTCCTTTCGATATTCTTCTCCACACTGACACAATTATTAGATGAGTCCTTAAATTTCATTGCCTCCCACTCTGTGTTCACAAGCTAGGAATTGGTGAACAAAGGTTAGAGTTTTCTGTTTATGCTTAATGCCAACATTTTTTAAAAAATGTCTTAATTTACAAACAGCTTGTCTGATATAACTTCAGTTGCTTTTTTCAATGACAAGTACCTTTTGTCTTTATTTGATGTATTGAAGTCAAACTCTGCAAGCAAAAGATCTAAGGATTGACTTTAAAAACTATAAAATTTGCCTTTTCTTTGGCATGGTAAGGTGGAGCTAACGTCATGTTTACAATGGAAATTCATTTGCAACCTTTAATTCTGATGTGGATGCCAACTCTTTGTAGCCAGTGAAGCCAAAGAAAGACTCCATAGTCTTCAGCAATGCTATTCGCATACTTAAATATAAGCATGTGTTTAAATGCTTTCCTGGATCAACCCAGAGTGCTTGAAAATCTGCAAGATTGACCTGACTTTGCATGCTATTTTCACAAAGGTGGAATAAAAGAAATATAACTTGAAATCTAGTTACATGATTTTTTTTTGTATACTCATGTTTACAGACTTCTATTTTTTACTGTTTTGATTTTTCACCACATTATTAAATGCTGACCTATCTTGACACTAGTTTTGATAACCTGTTGTATGACTGATACTTTCTGGCTGTATTATTTTTTATCTCTCTGGGATACTACATTAATGAAGTCTCTCTGCAATGTATAGCCTCCTGTGTACTTCTAGGGGTTTGTAAGTTCAGAAACTGACATGTGCACTGGAGAATGAAGAAAAAGAAAAGTCTTATTATTTTCATACTCTACTGCATGCTCATGGTAGCTCTTAGTTTCTGGATCTTAAAGTTAGATCCAGGTGCTTATATTGCAGAAAACAAGAAATTGAGTCAAGATAACAGGCCAGAGGTCTGAGTTTTCATTGTGTTTCCAACTCCCTTTCCCCTTCCCCTTCCCCTATTAATCAAATTATATAAGTTGAATATGTCTGTCTGTCTTGACTTTTGCTGGCTATTTTCTCATGAACACTTGCTTTATAGGCTCAGTGAAGTAATGGCAGTTCAAACAATATGTCGGTGATACAAAAAATAACTTTTCAAGCTAGATACTTTTTCCTGGAGAAAAGGGATGGGGAGGAAGATTAGTTCTGTTTTTGTAGAACTGCCTGTATTATAAATCTCTGCTAGATGAAGAGCCAAACATTCTAAATCATCAAAATATCAATAAAATCCAATCCTGATGCCCAGGTATTCCAGTAAGAATATTGCACTTTTTTCATCCTTGCATAGTAATACACATAGAAAATTATGCTTTAATACTCAAAGGAATTGTTCTACTTTACTTCTATAATGAAGCAGTTTCCTTTAATCAAGTGAAAGCCAATGGGGATACACAAACATCTAACATGGTTTTATTTTGCCCACTGGGAGATATTTGGATTAGTGCTGGCTTGCACTAGAAGGAAATCCTGTAAAAGCATTTTTATACTCCCAAAAGGAAAAATATGCTGTTGCGCACCCTGCCCCTCCCCCAGAAGTTATTGTATACTTATCATTGTTTTTTAAATGTTCAATCATATTCTAGATTACATTTTAGTGTCCAGATAATCTATTGGCATTCTAGTACCAAAAATACATTGTGCTAATCTACTCATTTGTACATACCGATGATATTTTTTCTACAGTGTATGAAACATCAGAAACTGAGAATCTGACCTCAGGAATTCCTAGTGCCTGATACACTATCAACTTGTTTGCAGTTTTATAGTGTGTCAAAGGGGCTTGTCCTTCTCTGTAAAATAGGGATTTATCAGTCTTGCCTGCCCCACAGGGATTTTGGAAGGATAAGTATATCAACCACTATTTAAGTTCTAAGAATGGTTATTTCTTAGAGATGATTTTCCTTTCTTTATAATGTATTCTAAATACAAATCAGTTCCATACACAAATCTATGTGAAAAGAATGTTTTAGATTTCAAAGAGAATAAAGAATAGGAAAGACCAGATTTAAGTATGTCCACACAACGCCTAGCATGTTGATATTATGATGTAGCCTTTAACGTCACAGCTACATACTATATTCCCATAAGACTCCTCCCTTAGTTGTGCACATATAATACAATGAATGCTTGGCTCTTATGTAACATGCTTTGTAGCTTTTACAGTGCTTTAGGAACTCCCATTTTACAGACTGTGAAGCAAGTTGTGCAAGGTCACAAGGCAGATTGGAGACAAAAATGGGTACAGAACCAAAGTATAGGACTTTTTTTGCAATGCATGTGGTATCTGTTGAGTACTTCTATCTTTACTGTTCAGTGGATGATTGTGGGCCTCATTACTACAAACCTTGGGTTATTCACTATGCAGCTAGTGTGCTGAAGTAAGCAGGGATCCTTTGGGGAAAGTATGGCATGTGACCATGTACTGGAGTATTAAGGCTGAATTGTAATGTGCATGCATAATGAGGCACAATTAATGCAACGGAAGCTTCAGATTTTCATCATCCAAAAAATGTGTATAAGAAGGCACCCTGGGATAGGTTTGAAGGAGTGCAGAGGGTGATATCAGATGTAGATAATGTCTCTGCATAGACTCTCAAAAAAGGTTTGGATCCTGTTATTGAAAGTTCTAATATATCAAATCCCATTTCAGAAAAGAGTATATGGCATGGTATGGTATTGCCACCCTTACTCCTGCGCTGATGCCTGCAGAACTGGGCCCTTAGTCAATTAGTACTGTGAGAACCTACAAGGAAAATCCTATGGAAAGACAAAGTGCTTGCAAATGTTTACTAGTTAAGCCTCACAGCAAAGAGGCTTAGTATTGTCAGCACAGAAAAGTATTGTCTCCAATTTATAGATGGCTAGGATCCTACCAAATTCATGGTCCATTTTGGTCAATTTTGCAGTCAAATTTGTTTTTTAAATGGTAATTTTCATTATTTCAGATATTTAATCTGAGATGTCATGGTGTTGTAATTTTAGGTTCCTGACCCAAAAAGAGTAGTGTGGGTCACACTGTTACTGTATTCGGGTTGCAATATTGCTATTCTTACTTTTGTGCAGCTGCTTGCGGCAGCTTTGCCTTCAGAGCAGGATTCCTGGCCAGCAGCCACCCCTTTCCAGCTGCAAAGGTAATGCTGTTGCCAGCAGCTATGCAGAAGGCTGGCATGGTTTGGTATTACCACCCTTACTCTTGCGCTGCTGCCTGCAGAACTGGGTCCTTAGTCAGCAATCGCCACTTTCTGGACACAGAGCTCTGAAGAGACCAGTAAAGATTCAAGGGCAACATGGTTATAGTATTACCACCCTTACTCCTCACTGCTACTGGCAGGGTGCTTCCTTCAGAACTGGGCACTCAGCCAACATTACAACCACGCGGCTTCAGTTGCCAGCTCTGAAGGCAGTGTAGAATAAGGTTGGCAATACCATGACCCTCCTAGAATGATCTTGTGATTCCCTGCAACTCCCTTTTCGGTAAGGACTGCCAATTTGAGAAACCCTAGTTTTCCCCCATGAAATCTGGATAGCATACAGAAGTGTTTCTCAAAATGATCTGTGGAACCACTTTGAGATCCACAAAGACTGGCCATGCTGGTTTGTTTACTTACCAGCACTGTGGCCATGGAGCCTCGCAGCTCCCATTGGCTCCAGTTTGTAGCCAAGAGGAGCTGTGGGAAGTGGCGGCCCTGCCCCCACTGGTTCCCATGGTTCCCCTTGGCTGCAAACAGTGAACTGGAGCCAATGGGAGCCATGAGGCTATGTGGTTGTGGTGCCGGTGCTCAAACAAACCAGCGTGGCCAATTAGCATGTTTCTCAAAGTGGTTTCATGAACCACTTTGAGAAACACTAGTATAGAGTAAAAGTACACAGCCAGATTTCACACGAGGACACTACATTTCATGGTCTGTGACATATTTTGAATAGCTGTGAATTTTAGGCCCTATAGTTAGGGAAAGGATAGTGTTGAGATTGAAACTGACTTGCATAGGAAAAACCTGCTCCAGTCTTTTTTTTTTTTTTTGCTATGGTGATGGATAAAGGTGGCCTGATGAGTTTTGTTTTGTTAGGGTTTTTTGTTTTTTTTAATTTCTGCTAATATTTTTTTACATTTGAATTTCAGGTCTTGTCCATGCTAATCCAGACAGCTGAATGACAAGTTTAAAACTTGGTTATGATGTGCGGTGGAGAGAGGGGGTTAAACTTCAGTCTAGCCCTTCAATAAGTGGTGCTGAACAAAAGGAAGTCTGTTAATTCAACATGTGCATATCTTTGACTAAGGTGTTAGCGCTCATAATAAGCATGTTTTCAGACTGTTGAAAGGAAAACTAAATACGACCAGACTTGACATTGCTGATTTTTCTTAAGTGGAGAATGGGGGGGAAGCTCAGGCTGTCTTTATAAATAAATAAAAGATGCAAAAAAAGCCCCCCCCCCCCCCATTAAAGCCTTTGCAATCACCTTTAAGTGATTTAACCAACCCCTCACACAGGAATTTATAGCAGAATCAGGAATCACATAAAAATTTCAGAACTTCCTCCCCTGTAAAGAAGAGAATTGGAAGAATTATTTTCTAGTTAAAGTATAATATAGGTACTTGATATTAACATTTACTTTCTATGTGTTTAAATGTGTAGTTACATTTTAATAGATATTGCATTGAGTAAATACTTTGAGGGAATATTTTCAATGTAGTAAATTGACCATGGTATTGACCATTGTCTGTTTCCAGTTGTATTGTTTTGACACTTTTCTAAACTGTTTCCCTTTCTTGTTTATTTGCTGTTGTTTATAGTTTCATCTTTATCCAGCTCATCACTTTGGTGTACTTTAATACAAGGTGTTACAGCTTTTGTTGTTGTTCTTACTTTAGTCACTTGACTACTATTTGTGCTTTGTTTCCTGTGCTTTTTTTTTTTTTTTTAAATGTCTCTTTGTGCTTCACTGTACATTTCTTCTTTGGATACCCTGTTGCCATCCTTCACTCTCTTCATCTCCCAGTTTGTGTCATATAGGAGGTCAGTCATGATTATCAAAATAGTCCCTCTGGCTTTATAATCTTTAAGCTCCTAAATACCTTAAATCAGGCTGCTAGGTTACTTCCATCTCGTAGTTTACTTCCACCTGGGTTTTTCAGCCACATAAAATAATAATGTCCCTGCAGTAATTTGTTGAAAATACCACCATAGGCTTTTACACTCTTCTGTTAGACTTCAAAGGAAAAAACTAATAGTATTGTAGGCCATTCCAGAAGATGTGCGCGCACAATGAAAAGCAAAGGAAAAGGCAGTTTATTGTCCATTTCAGTGGATTTGCAAAATGTAATAGGGAAGCAGATAGGCCCAGAGTCACAAAGGGACTTAAGCATTGCAACACTCATTGTTGCAACACCTTGCAGCCTGGTAGAATCCACAAACCCTAACTTAAGAGCTCCATATATAACTCAAATGGGGGGAGGACGTGAGCCTAAGAATGAGACTCTCAAAAAGATGTGTGAGCGGGTGGAAGCACAAAAGCTAACCAATAGCAGATGCTGAGAAAAGGAGTCCTAAGCCTCCCCTAACCTGAGGTGAGTCTAGGTTGGAAGGAGGCATCTATCCTCAGTTGTGATCCACATAGGTTGCCAGATGGTTTCAACAAAAATAGCGGACACACTTGACATTACATTACATATTATTTAGAAAATACTGGACATTTATATTTTCTCAATTTGTTTCCGGAACAGAAAGCTCAAATACTGGACTGTCCAGTTCAAAACTGGACACCTGGCAACCCTAGATCTGCAGCAAGGAAACGTCTTCTGGAGTTAGGCATTGAAGCCATTTCTTGCCAGAAACTCAAGTGGTTGCTCACTTAATTACATGCAAAAGGCAAGGGGTAGAGAGGAACTCTTTTTAACCTTTAGCCTTATGGTTAGGGCACTCAACCAGGCCTGGTTCAGTTCCCTCCTCAACATGAGGAGAAGGGAGTTTTACTTCTCAGGTGACTGTCCTGACTACTAGGCTACAGGGTCAGTCTCACTATCTCTGTCCCAATTTGGGATGTAAAATCCTGTTTACACTTAAATGATTAACCAGTTAATGTCTAACCAGTAAACTGATTTAAAGGGGGGGGGGGGGTGGATGGAGGTGGTGCTCCAGCCTTGCTGGGCCTGGAGTGACCTGCCTGCCTACCCACCCACCCCTTGTTGCCAACAGGATCTGCTCAGCCAAGCTGGAGCACTCCCCCACACCTGCAGCTGGCTCCATGGGCTAAAGCACCTCTGCTCAAGGCAGGTGTGGGCTGCTGCAGCCCACACTGGTTAACTGATTAACAAGTTAACCATTCACATCCCTAGTCCAATGTATATGTAATTACTTATCCATCATGGAAGAGCTTCAGCAAGAGAAATTGAGGAAGATCCACATCAGAATATCCCAGAGCCTGTGTTCAAATAAGGTAGCTTACTGTATCTTTCTCCTGTCCTCTTCCCCAGCCATTTTATGTGGAGTTAGGCATGCTTTGAGAATGCTTGCCAGAGGGGGGCCTGCAGGTGAGATATAGAGCGGGGGGGAGAGAAGAAACCTGTCTTCACCTGGTTTGAGAATTCCCCCTGGGGCTTAGATGAGAGAGGTGCCTAAACTGAGATGCTGTGTGTTTGCCCAATAGCAAGGGCAGAAACATAGTGGAATTTTCTGGTAAAAATTTGTGCTGAGGGACTTTGTGCCTCTAGAATTGGGGGCAACTCTGCAGGAGTTTTGAATCATGCCTGAAGTGGGAGTTATGTTAGTCTGTGGATCTGGGCCTATTTTTTTAAAAAATTACTACTTTTACAGACTGAGCAATTTAATGTTGACTTTGGGAACATACTTGACAAAAGTAGAATTGGACATTTGCAAAAGCAGTGTAAGAACTATCAAAGATCTGATGAACTATTTGAACTGCCTAACAGTATTACCATTAGAATAGAACAAGATTGTAAACATCTTGGCCTAATATTTTCAAAAGTGACTCATGATTTTTTTGGATGATTCAGTTTTGGGGTACCAACTGCCACCTTAATGGGGCCTGACCTGCTGAAGTATTAAGCACTAGTTCTCAGCAAATCAGGACTGTAAGGTGTCTGAAGTTGGGAGCCCAAAATCCCAAATATTTTTGCAAATGTGGCCTTATAAGTACATATCTTAAGTTTTGTTTTTAAATTGATATTGGACTTTTTGATTTTTCTAACATGTTTTTGGTAGACTTGTCAGCTACAAGTAAATAGCAGAAATTACTTAATGTTGTACCCCTGTCCATTGCTTTAGTGAAGTAAGGCTTAGACCCCTCTTTACATTTGTAATTGAAGTGCAATCATTAATTAATAAACATCTGATTTCATGAGGTTTTTTAAGCACATGAATAAAATTATTCATGTGCTTAAATTTATACACTTCATAGGACTGATGCTGCAATTATTTGAAACAAATTTTGATTGCTTTCTATAAAGGTTTAAGTGAGAAATGTACTACTGTGGAAAAATAAAAGGATGGCACATCAAAATAAAAAAAATCTTCAAAATCTTTTTGGGCTGGGAGTAATCTAGCAGTGACTCTATTGGCTTTTAATAACTTTCAGGTGAAGTTTGACTTGAAAGAAATTTGGAGGAACAATGTGGTCACATTTTGAACAAAAGAACTTAGGCCAGTTAAAGTGTATATGCTAAGAGCTATCAGATATGGAATAGAATGACTCTTGGATCAAAATTTAAAAATGGAAAAAATTGAAATGGAAGATATTAGAGCGTACTAACCAGAAGAAAGATGTGAAGGCTCAGTAGAAAAATCCCTACTGTATTAAGTATTATTTCACTACAGCTCTATGGTGATGGGGAAATGCCTAGTAGAATATGTTGGAAATAAATGGCTATTAAGATGATGAGCCAGGGCATGTTTACATGGTGATGCTCAGGAAAGTTGCACCAAATATACTTAAAGTGAAATTTTATAGTGAATTAAACCCCTCTGTGGACTCTTGCACGTTCACAAATAAAGCAGTTGTAACTCACTTTTGCTTAAATTACAAAGTGGCCACTTTACTTCCAAATGAGAGCATCTACATGTGGATTTAATGCACTTTAACAAATGCACTTCACATCTTTACTTATGTTAACTTATTTTTCCTGAGTGGCCCTGTATAGACATGCCCTCAGACCTTAACTAACCACCTACAGTGCTAGAAACTGTCATTATGTGTTTGAGTAGTTAGTTAATTTAGGCATCAAATCACTCAAGTCAATTCACTAATGCTGCAAGAGGAGATAATTTAGTGGTACCTCCTTAACCCAAAAGCAAAGTTGGCCCACTGTGTGTAATACCTTTTGAAAAGGTGAAATGGACAGTAAATCAAGTAATATATATAATAAAGTGCACTGGTCTATCTGTGAGGTGAAGCTTTTTCTGTGATTTCATACTGAACAAATCATTTTCTTGCATTAAGTTTTGATGTTTTAATAGTGTCTAGCTAAAACCAGTGACAAGAATTAACCCAGAATGTCTAGTTATGTAGGTTCCAACCCTGCTCTGACCTAAATATAAACACACTCAGTTTGATTCTTTGTACCAATCCAGCTATTTTAGGTCATATTAATGAGAGGACCTTCGGCTATGTCTGCATGGCAAGCAGGGGCATGATGCTTAGCGCAGGTTGATAGACTTGAGCTAGTAGGGCTTGAGCTAGCATGTTAAGAATAGCAGTGTGGGAGCTGCACTTTGGGTGACAGCTTGCGTTCTCTAGCCCACTCGAAACCCAAGGTCTGAGCTCAAGTGGGTAGCCTGAGTCTGTGCTGGAGCTGCAGTGTCCACTCTCTTTTTAGCAAGCTAGCTCAAGCGCCACCTGTCAGAGTCTGCGTATTAGGCTGAGTGGCTTGCAATCAGCTGAAATGGTGACGTACCCTCTCTGGCTGGCACAAAGCAGGCATAAGGGTTCTGCATCTATCTCCCGGAGTCCCCAGCCCAGCAGGAGTGACCAGAGCATGCTACACTCCTCCTGCTTTATGGTTCCCATGGCCTCCTTAGCCCTCCCAATATTTCTATGGGGAAATTGAGAATCGGGGCCTCTGTTTTGAGACCAGCTCGCTTTCTCTGGTGCCTGCCTTTACTGGTAAATCCAAGCCCAAGCTTGGCTAGTTCTTTTAAAAGAACTTGGATTAGACATGCTGGACAGGAAGGCTGGTGCTATAGGGGGATAGTGGTGATGATGATGATGGATTATCTCTGCCTGAGTCAGTACTGACTGAGTAACTTAGCAGGGATCTTAGAGGTCAGGGCACTGCTAGGAATCCATAAATTCCCTGGCTACATTTTGGTTCAGGTAACTATATTATGTCTGTCTAAACTATCATTTTTCTGTATTCAGTAAACTGGGAAGAAGGAATAAAAAAACCTACCAACTGTACAGGGTACACAAAAGCAATTCAATTGTAGTATTCTTAGTAATAAGTAAAATGTAAAGAAACCTATCTGATCCTGCTTCATTTCTGCATTGCTTTTTATTGCAAATGGTTTACTGTTTTATGGTGGCTTGTCACATCAGAGCTCATTGATGTTATTGTCCCCTTTGTCTCTGCTCTGCACTTGTTGGGATCTTGAATAATTTCTATATTAAGCACTCTAATGCTGGTTACCGGAAACAACATATCTCTGTCTTTGAAGCTCCTGTTCTTTGTTTTTGAATGAAGTGGCTAGGGATGTAAACATGTGGTTAAAAATGTAACTGTTAAAAATCATAGTGGTTATATGGTTTCACATGCAGTGGGCTTTGCAGTATAAAACTGACATGAGCTTTATACTGCAGAGCCCCCAGTGAAGCCTCCCCAGGAGCAAGGCTGGCAGACCCTTCCATGCCTCGTTCTGGGGAAACTTTGCTATGGGCTCTACAACTGGCTCCCTGAGAGTGGGCCTGGCAGCTCCTGATGGGGAGCCAGAATGTAACCTGTGGTGGGGGAGGGCCCAGGGAGGAAAAGGGTAGCCAGGTTTGTCATGGATAGGGGCTGCTGTAGAAGGCCCCATGGAGCTAGAGCAGCCCCTTACCCTCAGTGGGCAGAGAGTTGCTCCAGCCCCTGCTGGTTAACTGCAACCAGTAAAGCCTCACCATTAAGGTTTACATCCCTAGAAGTGGCTGAACCCCAGCAAAAGGGAAACTGCACTTCGAAAGACTGGTGGGGGGGGGGGGAGTTTCACCTAATGAATGACATCAATATCTCACTGTATGTGCATTTGCAATAAAAAGCCAAAACTGACAGTCATTTGTGTCACAAAACACTACAGTAGGGGTGTGTTTAGACTACATGCCTCCGTCGACAGAGGCATGTAGATTAGACAGATCGGCAAAGGGAAATGAAGCTGCGATTTAAATAATCGCAGCTTCGTTTAAATTAACATGGCTGCCGCGCTGAGCTGACAAACAGCTAATCAGCTGTTTGTCGGCTCAGCGCGCTAGTCTGGACGCTCCGTGCCGACCTGAAAGCCTTTTATCGACATCCCCCTTATGCCTCGTAGGATGAGGTTTACGGGGGATGTCGATAAAAGGCTTTCATTTCTACAGGGGAGCGTTCAGACTAGTGCGCTGAGCCGACAAATAGCTGATCAGCTGTTTGTCGGCTCAGCGCGGCAGCCATGTAAATTTAAATGAAGCCGCGATTATTTAAATCGCGGCTTCATTTCCCTTTGCCAAATAAACAA
Organism: Pelodiscus sinensis; assembly: GCF_049634645.1. NCBI lineage: Eukaryota > Metazoa > Chordata > Testudines > Trionychidae > Pelodiscus > Pelodiscus sinensis. Next base: position 44,255,645 of record NC_134718.1, read on the forward strand.
ATCTACATGGCTCCGTCGACAGAGCCATGTAGTTTAGACGTACCCTAAGATTTGGTGCTCTGATATTGTGGTAGTGGGGGGCAAAATAAGTAGCTAGATGGACAGACAGATGATATTTTCTGTAGGCATCAACACTCTACATTAAAACTTTAAACAATGGAATGAAAAACTGAGCAAAAATTTTTTTAAGTGCTAATATAGAAAGGCTGCAGTGATAATCACTCTAATTATTCCAGAATATTTATCCATGATTTTCCCAATATTCTCTTTCTTGAGACTTTCCCCATTCTTTGTAATTTTGCTCTTTATGGCCTACATTAAACCAGCATGCAAGCTGGTTCACATCTCAATGATACTGAAAAGTATTTTAAACAAGGAATAATATTCCATAGACATGGTGTGTCTTTCTGATAAATTTCTCTCCTCCAGATTGAGTTAAAGATATAGCAGCTCTTGAAATTAATACTAACTTTTAAATTGGGAGATTTCCAGACCCAGCATCTGAGCACATTCACGTGGGTGGGGAAAATCTCAAATTATAGTTGAGCTTGAGAAAATAACAAGTACCAGCTTTTTTATGCTACAGTAAGCAAGATAACTAAAGAAACAAGTTCAGAGCTGGAACAGTTCAAAGAGGTGAGAATCTAAACAATTGTCTCTAGAGAACCTACAAACACTATCTACAAAAACAGTTTAGGAGGCATCCTTAGGGCCCAAGGGTTACTTCAGCTTATTGGGAGGAAAGTTATGTTAAAACTTGCTATGGCAATTTTAGTAGTTTTTGAAGGACCTGTTCCCACTGACAGAGATGGGAGTCTAGCTATGCACTTGAATGGAATTAAGACAGAGTCCCTTATTCCTGAATTGTTGCCACACAGGCTACATCTACACTGCAGGCTTTTGCCGGCAGAGAGTATGCTAATGAAGCGCTCATTAGCATTTGTCGCACTGTCACTTGCATATTCTCTGCCTGAGGCTTTTTGCAAAGAGGCTTTTGCACAAAAACAAGCAGTGTAAACAAGTCCGTTTTGTGCAAAAAACCCGCCTTTTGCGCAAGATCCTTATGCCTCTAAAAAGGAGGTATACAGATCTTTGTGCAAAAGAGGGGTTTTTTTGTGCAAAACGGACCCATCTACAATGCTTGTTCTTGTGCAAAATCCTCTTGCAAAAAAAGCCTTGGACAGAGAATATGTAAATGACAGCGCGACAAATGCTAATGAGTGCTTCATTAGCATGCTCTCTGCCAGCAAAAGCCTTCAGTGTAGACTTAGCCCCAATGTGTAGCAGAAACCATTACTCTGGCAATAACCAGCCAAGAAAACCCACACATGTTGAAAGTGTTAAGAAATGACTTCTTTCCCAACTAGATGCCACTTTGACATATGTTCTGTGACTGAATCAGATAGCTATGATGAAGGCACAGCTGAAATCCATTCCCGCTAATCTTTGGTAACAAGTGAGAGCTTTTCAAATCTGTTCTGTAAGTGGTATGCATAATAATAATGTGCATCAACCAAACTTTTCATTCTGCTTTCTGTATGTGTTGATGGGTAAAATTAGTTTAAAATTAGTCTGAAAAATCATCTCTGTCTGGTCCTTTTTCTTCTCCAGTTGTATTAATTTTCTTTTCCCTACACCCAAAGAATTCTATTAGGAATATATGCTAATTTCAAGATCAATCACTTTAAGTGCCTTCCTGTTTTTACATATGTAAAACTTGTTCCCGATACATCTCATAACTTTAGTTTCTTGATGAGCAGTTCTAGCAGAAATAGGAAACTTTTCACAAATCCAAAGGGGAATTCAGATTTAACTATCTTCTGAGGAATGGAATGTTCAGAAAAAAATATTTCTGTCCTGGTTCACTGATCAGCAATCATCAATACCAGGAAATCCTCTATCATTAATGGCAGGAAGCCTAATTCAGATCATAGACATTTAAGTATTCTATCACTCTTATAATAAAAGGCACATTTCACTATGGCACGTTTTGTGATTCTGCTGCTGTAAAGACAGTAAAACCCCTGCATTTTACCCTCTTTTCTTTAATGTTGTTGTGTGCATCCAAGTGACCTGTCTGTTTTGAAGAACTGCTTTTCTAGTTCCCAAAAATCTAGGATAGGCAGTGTGTGTCAAACACAGAACTGATGTATGAGACTATAATAATTTATTGGATTTCCACATTTTTACTCTGAAAGGACTGAATCTGGGCCAATATTTTGTTAGTGCCGAGAGAGCGAGAGAGAGAGAGCGAGAGAGAGCGAGAGACACTGACTGACTGACTGACTGACTGACCGACCTTAGCTTAACTATTGGTCCTAGAGAATATTCTTCTAGCTGGCTTTCATTTACATGAAAATAGTACGTAGCTGAAGCATGAAATATATCCTCATTTTATTTGGAAGTTGCTTTCAACCATGGAGTTTAATTCTTTATGGCACAGTGTGATGATATGCATGGGGGTACCACAGTGTTTACACTGTAATTCTGCACCAGGAAAGGGCCAAATGGAGCCAATATTTGAATTAATGTTAAAGATGTTTGTTGTTTTTTGTTTTTTTTTAATTTGCTAGTAACTAGTAAACTCCCTCATATGACGTCCTCCATAATATTTGAAGAAAAGTCTACAAGAAAATAAAATTGTGGGTCTTTTTAGAAGGAAATTGGTTTACGTAATTTGAGTTATTCACACAACATATAATGGGGGATATATATAGGTAGCTTCCTTTCACAGGTAGAGGAGACTAAATCATAGTTTATTTAGCTGTGCTTTATGAACATACATCTTCCAAACAATCCTATTTAATTACACGTTAGATACATCCCAGCACCATTGGGATGAGGGATTTTGTCAGATTAGGGGAGGTCATTTTTTTTTCTGGCCCCCCCCAGCTGCCAAATCTACCTCCTGCCTTGCCACCCCCGGGTTTCCTGGCTGCCCCTGCAGCTCAACTGAACCATGTGCCGGCCCCCCCCTCCCTCCCTCCCTCCCTCCCTCGCACAGCCCTGCTGAGCTGTGTCCCAGGCTTCCCAGCACTCTCCCTCTCCCTGCAGCCCAGCTGGGTTGCATGTCGCCCATCCCCACACATCACACTGGTTCCACCCCCAGCAGCGAACCAGGACTTTCTGATCCTGAAACATCCAAAGTCCTTCTGGACCACAGATGTTGCCAGACCAGACAGTTCAGGTTTATGAAGGTGCAACCTGTAGTAGATTCCTTGCTCTGACAATGCAGAGTTGATATGTAAAGTGCTAATGATCCATTGCAGTTTGGCTCGACAGGCAGTCCCCGACTTACGCGGATCCGACTTATGTCGGATCCGCACTTACGAACGGGGCTTTCTCGCCACGGAGGTCGGGGCGAGAGCCCCATTCGTAAGCTGCTCCGGTGCCCCTGGTCTGCTGGAGACCGTCTCCAGCAGACCAGGGGCACCGGGCGGGTTCCCGCGCTTCTGAGGCTTTGCCAGAGCAAAGCCTCAGAGGCGAGGGGAACCGCCGCTGCTGCCGCTTCAGTCTGGGTGCCTGTGGTCTGCTGGGGACGGTCCCCAGCAGACCACAGGCACCCGGACTGAAGCCGCAGCCGCGGGGGGGGTCCCTAGCAAAGTATCTAGAGTCTAGCCATTAGCCCCCGCGGGGGGGTCTCTGGCAAAGCCTCAGAGGCGCGGGACCCCCCCGCGGCTGCGGCTTCAGTCCGGGTGCCTGTGGTCTGCTGGGGACCGTCCCCAGCAGACCACAGGCACCCAGACTGAAGCGGCAGCAGCGGCAGTTCCCCGCACCTCTGAGGCTTTGCTCTGGCAAAGCCTCAGAGGCGTGGGACCCCGCTGCCGCTGCGGCTCTGCTCCCCGTGTCCCTGGTCTGCTGGGGGGGGGGCGCAGCTAGTGTCCTCCCCCCCCCAGCAGACCAGGCTTTTGTTTTGGACTCTGGGGCAGAGCAGCTGGGGCGCTGCCGATTGGTCCTGCAGCGCCCGCTCTGGGCACTACTGGACCAACCTGGCAGCACCCCAGCTGCTCTGCCCCAGGCGTCCCCAAGTCAGCTTCTGCTGAAACTGACCAGCGCTGACTACAGGAAGCCCCAGGCAGAGTTGCTCTGCCCCGGGCTTCCTGGAATCAGCTGCTGATCAGTTTCAGCAGCAGCTGACTTGGGGACGCCTGGGGTTCTTAAGTTGATTCTGTATGTAAGTCAGAACTGGCGGTCAGTTTCAGCAGTGTCTGAATCTGGACGCCAGTTCCGACTTACATACAGATTCAACTTAAGAACAAACCTACAGTCCCTATCTTGTACGTAACCCGGGGACTGCCTGTACTGTAAAGCAAGTCTCAAATATCAATAATTCTCTTTTTTTTTTTTTCTTGGAGAAGGTTAAGTGATAGCAGATAAAGCAATTTCTTAATGGCCGTTACACTACTATAAAAAAGACACTTCTGTCCTACGTGACTTATTGTGTTGAAACCAGAGAGTTCTAGAATCACACAGAATGTCTTGTATACAAAGCCCTACAGAAGAGCTCTATAAGCACTAAAGCTTGGTCTAATTTTGTGGCAAAGTAGTCACTAGGCCAGCAGAACCAGGGCCCCAGCCAATTGGAAGGACCTTGAGAGAATGGACGCTCCCACCCATTCTGCACTGCCCCTTCTCTCTCTTCCCTTCCCCCCCCCCCCCTCTCCGCAGAGGAACAGGATCAGGATGATGTGGCTTGTCCTGCTTTGGCTGCCCAGCACTCCTGCTGGAGAAATGGGGTCAGGGTGTGGGGCTTGGGAGCACTTGGCAGAGCACGGCATCATACCCTAACCCTGCTTCCTGGCAGGAGCACTGGGTGGGTAGAGTGGGGCAAGCCCCCCATGTCCCAACCCTAATCCCCAGCTGGAGTGTTAGGGATTGGGAGCAGGACTGGAAAAGGGCCTCCACTCCTTCTGGCCTAGGGTCCTGAAAAATTGCAGTCCACCTCTGGGTCCAATAAAAATAATAGCAGATCCATGTTGTCACTCCTGTGTATATGTAACCGCCACCGGGTGGATTTGAACCTGGGACCTCTGAAGCAGAGTATAGGAGCCTCTACTCTCGGAGTTAAAAGCCAGCTGGCTCCCAACCCATCCTATAGAGGTCTCTTGGTCTTAACTGTTATTGTGGTCTAGGTACCACTTGCATTGCTCAGTAACCACACTAGGGCTATGTCTACACACGTGGCTTCTTGCGCAAGTATGGCCATTCTTGCACAAGAATCCGCAGAGCGTCCACACTGCCTGCCTGCTCTTGCGCAAGGAAATGTACAGTACGGCGTGGTAAGAGAGGGCTTCTTGTGCAAGAGCTATGCTCTTTTTAACAGGTGTTACCCTCTTGCGCAGGAGCTCTTGCGCAAGCGGGCAGTGTGGATGCTCAGCAGGGATTTCTTGTGCAAGAAAGTCCTATGGCTAAAATGGCCATCATAATTTTCTTGCGCAAGAGCGTCCACGCTGCCATGGATGCTCTTACGCAAAAGCACATCTCCCACGTGGCAGTGTGGACATTTTCTTGCGCAAGAAGCCGCCAGTGTAGACATAGCCTAGGTGTGTGGGTTATGTATATGTAAAGAGGCAGCCAAAAATGTAGCATAGTGGGGTAAGTCCTTTTTACACTTGCTCAGTTTTACTTGTTTTTACAATAACAGGAAAACTAGTGAAAGTGCTTCATCTTCCTTCCCATCTGGACATGTTGAAAGCATTAAGCCAATTGACCTATCAAGTCATAGGATTGCTAGCACTCTTTCATTGTGGAAAACTGGAGACTCCTGTCCTGCCTCTTCCCCTCCTCTACCTCCTTTCCTTTCCTATTGCTTGTTTCTCCCTCCCCCGGGACTCCCCTACCACTGCAGAGCTGGAGTTGCAGGAGCTGATGTGGAGCCTGCCTGTGCTTTTGGGTGGGGAGGCACATTGCAGTTACTCTGGTCACCAGAATTTGTGTCTGGTCAGCAGTGACCAGACACTGCCAGGTTCCCTTTTCAATCAGTTTTTCCAACTGAAAACTGGATGCCAAGTAACCCTAATTTTTTTTTTAAGAAAATCAGCAGTTTTCACAACGAAGAACAAGTACAAGAATCTTATACAAAGTCTTGTCTTAGAAATGGAGTTTTCTGTTTTTGTTTTTTGTTTTGTTTCTTGTACATGCTTATTGTCAACAGTGGAGCAGAATGTGATATTCCACCAACCATTTCTTCTTTGGGGGGTCTTTGTAATGCAGAATGTAGGTGGCTCAAAATGCAATCTGTTTGGCTCCAACCTTCTATTTTAGAGCAACCTTTACTTAGTAACAACCAATGTGTCAGCTTTTCGTATCGCATAGATTTTGCTGCAAGGCTGTGAGCTTTTTCTGTAGTTTGACATAATAAAAGATGACATACTGTAAAATGACATAAATTCCAACCCAATGATACTACAGTACTGCAAATTTTTATATTATGACTTTGAGTCAAACTGAATCTTGTGTTTAGTACAAAACAAAAACCCCCTCTTTGCAAGTCTCAACAGAAAAAAATGGGATATTTACAGCAAGGGAAATATGAGCTCCAATAGGTATGAGCCTAGATGAGCTAGAAATATCTCTCTACTTTCTAGCTTACACAGCACAGTTACATCACTGCAGGAGCGCTTGTATAGCCATGTTATGCTGACCGGAGAGACCACGCCCGTTATCATAATAAAGCCAGCTCAGAGGTGGTGGTAGCTATATTGGTGGTAAAATGATTCCAGCAATCTAGTGCTGCTCATGTGCCCCCTTATGCTGGCAAAACTTAAGTTGCTCAGGAGTGAGGAGTTATTTTTACATCCCTGAGGCTAGGTCTACACTACAGAGTTTTTGCGCAAAAACTCACGGAGTATCCATATCTCAAGCGCGTTTTTGCGTAAGTAAAATGAAAGAACAGAGGGTTTTTTCTCGTGTAGGTATTCCTTCTTCTGCAAGGAATAACTCCTTTTTGTGCAAGTATTCTTATGCAAAAAGGTGTATGTGGACAGGGAACAGGGGTTTTTTGTGTGCAAAAAAGAGGCAATTGAAAAAAGCCCAGGTGCCCTGGTGGCCATTCTGTAAATATCAATCAGAGTTTCCTTTCGAGAGCAAAATGCAGGACAATGTAGCACTTTAAAGACTAACAAGATGGTTTATTAGATGATGAGCTTTCGTGGGCCAGACCCACTTCCTCAGATCAAATAGTGGAAGAAAGTAGTCACAACCATGACTCTCCTTTCGAGAGAGCATCCATGCAGTCTGGACACACTTTCTCACAAGCGCATCATTTTTTCGATGTGCTTTTGCAGTGTGAACACGCTCTTGAACAAAATGTTTTTGCAGAAGATCTCTTCCGCAAAAAGCTTCTTGCACAAGAAGCCTGCAGTGTAGACAGCCTGAGTAACAAAAGTTTTTGCCACCATAAGTGTTAGCGTAGACTTGGCCCCAGAGCTGGCCCAAGCTAAGGGCTGACCAGGTTTCCACCCAGGGCACCCCATTGTAGGGGGCACCGTGCGAGGCTGCCGGGCCAGGCATGGGCAGCAACACGCATGCGCCCAGGGCCTGGGGGTGGGGCCGTGCATGCGCTGGGTGCCTGAGGTGGGGAGGGTGCCGTGCGCCCATGGGCGGGGCTGCGCATGCATTGCACTCCCAAGGGCGACGCCACGCTCCCGGAGCCCGGGACACATGAATGGCTCGGGCCAGCCCTGCTTGGCCCTTGATTTGTATTGTTTCCTGTAAGTAAAAAATGTCTCCATCTAAAATGATGGAATCAGCCAGCAAGTAACAGGTTATGCTTTTAATATCTATTCTAAAAGAAACACATTATCTTTTTGGAAGGGTGAGCTGATCCCCCTACTCCATGTATTGTTGAAATCTTTAGGGATTTTTCCACTGAATTCAAAAGGGCCAAGATTTCCCCATAAGCTAAACAATTCATGCAACCCTGATTATATATTAAAGAATTCCCAGATGACAAAGAAATGTGATACAGGTGAATGTATCCTGACTGAATGGTATCTAAAATAATGCTGGAAATGTTATGTTGTTTCAGCTATGAATTAATAGAGAAGGCATTTTACTCACTATCTACAAGTATTGAGAATAACAAGAATAAAAGGCCTTTTTTCTGCGTTTCCTCTCACTTGTGAGGGTAGATCTATTTACTGCTAGAATTCACTGGATGTGATTCATAATCAATTATTCCTTTTAAATTTATTTAAAAAGTGAAACATGGCTTCCATAGAACCCTTTTTGGCTGTCATTTTGGATAAGGTTCATGGATTTTCAAAAGCAAGCTGGGAAGATTCCAAATTTAAAGGTGTTTATAATGAAGATTTAAATGGATAGATTAAAACTTTAAAGAATCTATCTCTGGGAGAGAAACAGTTTTCTGTTTCAGGCTTCCATGTTAAATATTTAGCCATAAAAGCCTAGTTAGGCACCTTTTCTTTCATATATTGGCTTGGAACTTCATTCGGTTACCAAAAACCATGGGAGGCCTATGTGAGATGTCCCAAAATGCATAAACAAATTAGAGCTCTTTTTAGATTGGACAGTTCATGACTTCTTGATAACTCAGACACCACAAGAAATTAGAACTCTAAGCTATGTCTATACTCGTGGCTTCTTGAGCAAGTATGGCCGTTCTTGCGCAAGAATCTGCAGAGCATCCACACTGCCCCCCCGCTCTTGTGCAAGGAAATTTACAGTACGGCGTAGTAAGAGAGGGCTCCTTGCGCAAGAGCTATGCTCCTTTTTTTTAACAGGTGTAACCCCTCTTGCGCAGGAGCTCTTGCGCAAGCGGGCAGTGTGGACGCTCGGTAAGGATTTCTTGCGCAAGAAAGCCCTATGGCTAAAATGGCCTCCAGAGCTTTCTTGCGCAAGAGAGTGTCCACGCTGCCATGGGCGCTCTTGCATAAAAGCACAGCTTGCACATGGCAGTGTGGACATTTTCTTGCGCAAGACTTCTTGCACAAGAACCCTTGTGCAAGATGTTCTTGCGCAAGAAGCTGCGAGTGTAGACATAGCCCTACTGTTTTACGTGTTGTAGGAATAGGGAAAGAGAGAGGAAATCAAGTTGGCTAACAATCTGATTATAAGGAAGCCTCACTCAGGACAGATATTCCACAAACTGTCTTTTATGGGATCCCTGCAGACAGATTTATTTCATTTGAAGACAAACAATAAAAAGAGAGGCTAAAAACACTTCTGAGATTCCTGTGCAAAGCGGCTTTTAAGAGGAGATGTCTTCTCAAGCCATTGGGCATGACCTCAGTGCCTAAGCATCACTTCTTCCTTTGGACAGTTGTTAGCAAATGTAATCAAAAATCATTCAGTGTGAAGGCTGTTGATCTTACCCCAGCTCCTAAGTCATGGTTCAGCTCAGTTCTATAATTATTGATAAATTTCTGCATGGTCTTGAGGAAAAACTAGGCATCACAGCTCAGATGCAGGGAGAAAAGAAGGAAAACTCTGCATTGAAAGATTTTCTGATGCTAGCACATGTGCTTTGGAAATTCCTTACTAAATACAGGTTTTTGAGAACAAATTGTCAGACTTGCTTTAAAATTGCGAGATGTGCCTCAGGTAGATCATGCTGTAGGATTCATAGGGACTTTGTTTTGTGGGCCTGGTCAAAGTCAGGCAATAAAAATTCCCTTTGGAAGTTAAACTTCTAAGCCTTGATCATTTGGCGAGCAAGGTGGCAGATGGTTAATCTGCTGCCACCATTATATCTCTGCTCTTGCTTTTGTTTTCCCTCAGGGTGAAAATAACTAGAGAATCTGGCATGCTAGATAGATTTTCCTCCTTTAGCCAAAATAGTGTAATGCTCAGTACGATTACTTTAGGGCTATTAGTGTTTTTCTAAATCATTTAGTTGTTACACACGTTTGTAAACTCTCCATCACCATAATGAGTTTTTTTAAGTTGTAATGTCTTTGAGGCAGGGATTGTGTTTTTATGTATACCAAGCACTAAAACCACTAAATATGGTTGCGGTTTTCATAGTCTAGGTCATTGACAAGTCACAGTTTCCACCAAATACGTAGCTTATACTTCACAAGCCTATACAAAATGGAGCCAATTACATGGAGAGGATCAGAGATTAAATTACATTTTTCATAAAGTGCTTAAATAACATTGTCTTGAAAGTCAGTGGGACTCCAAAGAGACAAGATGGGTGATATGTAGTATCTTCAATAGGACCAGCTTCTGTTGGTGAGAGAGACAAGCGATCATTCTTCATCTAACCTATTGGTCCTCATCCTTAAAGGAAACCTGCACAATACTTTGAAAAGGCAAGCCTGGGAACATTCATAACTTTGCTAGACATGGACCAAATAGACACTGGATTTATGGCTTATTACAACAAGCTGCAATGGAATTTTAGTTGAGGTTGGTCCTGATTTCAGCAGGGAGTTGCACTCCTGACCTCCTGAGGTCTCTTTCAGCCCTATGATTCTGTAATACTCCACCTTTCTCATTCATTTTTTCCCCCCTATGACTGGAGAGATAACTGGCCACCTCGCCATTCCTCGAAATATGTTAATTACAATGTTCCACCTTGTTTTTAGCTGTGACATTGTGAATTAATTTCCTAGACCTGAAGAAGATCTGTGTGTAAACTCAAAAGTTTGTTTTTCTCACCAACAAAAGTCGGTCCAATAAAAGATATTTCCTCGCCCATCTTGTGTCTCTAATGTTTTGGGACCAGTACTGAATATAACAATGGGACTCCAGAGTCATTTAGGAACTTCGAAAATGTTACCGTTGGCCTCCAACAAATCATTTTATAGCATTGGGATAAAGCTGCCAAATTGGCTTGTCTCTTAGCCTTATTTAGATCCACTAGGATATGTGAAGTGACTCTCCTAAAAACAAATAATCCCTATCTGAAGAAAAATCTGGAAGAGTATGAGCAACTTATCTCTGGGAAGACTTAAAATATCAACAAAATTGTAAGCCTTCTTTGCTTTCTCTTGATGCAGATGAACAAGATAGAGCCTGTATTCCTTCTTATCTTTAGAAATACATTGAGCTGTGAGAGCAGCACAGGATTGTATATACAATAATGGACTTAATTGCATTCCACATGTGAAACACAGGGTTAGATCTGTGTACTAGAAGGCGCTTTCTCCCGTCAGTAGAAAAATGGAGTTACTTTCTGAGGCATAAAAAGATTATTTTTAATTTTTAGCAAGTGTTTAGGAGACTGCAAATTTTCATCATTCTTTTCTAATCTAAGAGGCATGAATCCAATGTGACAGTCTTTTTATCTTAATAAAACCTCGTCTGATGTCACTTGCCGAACAATTGCTTTGGGACTTGATATTTCAGGTCCTTATTTCCCTTGTAGTCAGGGGTAGCTAGATTGATGGAAGAATTCTCCTGTCGGTCTACTGGTGTCTTCACTGACACCTACATGTCTTGGAGAGGAGTGAATTTTTTAGACTTCTGAGTGTCATAGTTAGGTCAACCGAACTGCAGTGGGGCATAAGAACATAAGAATGGCCGTACTGGCTCAGATCAAAGGACCATCTAGCCCAGTATCCTGTCTGCCGACAGTGGCTAGTACCAGGTGCCCCAGAGGAGTGAACCAAAGACAATGATCAAGCAATTTGTCTCCTGCCATCCATCTCCAGCCTTTGACAAACAGAGGCCAGGGGCACCTTTCCTTACCCCCTGGCTAATAGCCTTTTATGGACCTAACCTCCATGAATTTAGCTCTTCATTAAACTCTGTTATAGTCCTAGCTTTCACAGCCTCCTCTGGCAAGGAGCCTTCTCCTGCCCTGCCAAGAGCATGTGGTGCTCAAATCACTGCTCTGGTGACATGTTGGATTTCTTGGAGCTAGAGAAAATGGCAGCCCCACCATTACTCTTCAGATTTCACAGAATTGACTCCAAAAAAGTGGTCCAAATAGTCTCACAGTGAGCAGCAGTTTTAGTCCCTGAGCCAAAAACTGGTTGTATCCTCGGCTTCCAGTGAAATAGGGGACCTGCAATCTGGATCCAGTGGTACAGACACTGGGACATCTTTTGTCCTGTATTTTTTTTTCTGCCCCTGAGACCACAGGTTTGTCTTCAGCTCTTTCTATTTGTAATCTTTGCCTTAATGAGGTGCAGTTTGCTCAGTTCTCTGATGATGGGTGTATGGAACTTGCTACATTGCTTACCCTTAAAGGAAATCTTTTGCACTGCTTTAGAGACCGTTACTGAACAAACCTGTAAATATCTCATTTAGATACCAGTCTGGGTCCTTCTAAGTGCCCCATCCTCCTTTCCTCTCTGCATGTGAGCAGAAACAAGATGATTGATTTTCTTTAGTCTAAAGAGAGCAGAAAGGCAGTTGGGAGAAGACATGGATTTTTAATCAATCAGTGCAGTACAAGAATGTGAGTTACATAAGCAGATGGTGTTGAAAACTGACATGGCATATTGAGATCCATTAATGTGATAACAATGAGTCCTGTGCTCCTTGCTAGTGACTAATATAGACATTGATAGAGCCTTGTTTGAAAAGAAGAGCTCTGGCAGCGACTGTGACAGTCAGTAACCCTTACCTACTACTCATCCACAGAAAGAGTGGAGGAAAAGATGCAAATTTCCTGGGGTGGCCTTTTGAAAAGCTAAAATGTAACGAGTTTAGGGTTGTTTTTTTGGTCGTAACTCCAGAATTAAAGCATGTATGTAAGAATATTTTGCTGCTAGAAAACTTACAAATATTCAAGCAAACCTGATGATTCACTGTCTTGCATTAAAAGCATCACTGTATCACCCATTTTCTCCTAGTACCATTTAAAATCTCCTCAATTATTTTTCACATTTTTATCACTTATTTATAAAGATGAACTTACAGTCTTTTTGAGTTGACACATTTACCCGATGTTGCTTATATTAATGATACAATTTAAATCACAACATACAAAGGCAGTAGAATTCATAAACCTAAGCAAATGAGTAATTTTGATTACAAAGTTTGCTTCTAAAATGATTCACTGATATTAATGTTGGTAAAACATAAGAGTTAGGTCAATAGCTAATGGCTAGACTCTAGATACTTCATAGTAATTATATAATCTCTCCATACTTAAAAAGCTTTTGAATTAAATTATAGTATACTGATAAAGTTAGATGAGTATTTCACTTCTGGTATACAGTAACTTTTGTGGTGATTTAATGTAGGATGAGGTAGGATAAGTGTATTTCTTGGATTCCTTGGATTCTCAAGTTATCTTTTTGTCTCTTCTAGCCTGTGATAGACATGTATGTATGTAGTTATTGCTCAGGTGTGAGAGTAGTTTTGAGACATTTATTTGGAATCCCACCCAGAAAACCAGGCACAACTGTAAAGATACAATAAGTCACTACTCTAATTCTGTTAGAAAGACACAGTAGGGTGAGGTAATATCTTTTCATGGACCAATATCTGATGGTGAAAGAGAGAAGACAGAGAGACTAACCAAAGTAGGTCCAGTAAAATATCAGTTCTTGTCTCCCTAATATCCTGGAACCAAAACTGTATATGAATCTGTTGTAATTTTGAAACAGTATACAGATATGCTTATAGCATATTTTGTAGGATCTCAGTTATAGGTGGGTTATCCCTAATTCAGCAATCTATAAGGCTAGTAATTTTTAATTTTATTTAAAGACTTCAATACAATATGAATAATTTATATAACAGATGTCTTATTATAAGCTGCTCTGTGAAACCTCTGATGTTTTTACCTCTTATAACTTTGATCTCTGATGAAACCAACTAATATTAACAATTGTTTTCTGAATTTCTTGCTGCTTTATAAATTTTCCCAAGCAGAAGCATCAAAGGATAAAAAGAAATCAGTATTCATACAACCTTATGAAAATACTGTTAATTTCACTGCAGTGTACCATCCATTAAGAAACTATGCTTATGAAAAAGAACTAAATAGACAGTACAAAAAATCTGTTTAAATAATGCTAAAAACCTAAGCAAAGCCAACACAAGCACAGAATTTCCAAGTTCAAGTCCAACTCCAATCTAGCTACTTTGCTGAAGTTTCCCAACGGTGGTGTTTTTTCATGCTTTCCTTCCCAACTTGCCTTCCACACCAACCTGAAAATGTTCACAGTGTTTATAGGGCTCTTTTCCCCATCCCCCACCCCCAGTTTTAGACCTCAGTCCTGGAATAAATGCAGACTCTTGTGCATACATCCCCACTGTGTGGGTACCAGATCTGGAACTTCAAATATTAGTCACTGGATTTTGAGAATAATTTTGGTACATTATTATTTTGAAAATCTATTCTATAATTTAGAGTGTCTGTTCAAGAATTCCTAAATGGTAAGAGCTAGGAGCACTAAAATTGGTATGCAGGAGCGTGGCGGTGATCACGGAGACTCAGCCCTAAGGATCCCTGGCCAAGCTGGCAGCAGCAGGGATGGCAGCAGCCAAGGATTCCCAGGGTTGAGGCTCCCCAGTTTTTGTTGGCTATGCTGCCCCCAGCCTGGCTGGGGATCCCTAGACCAGGACTCCCATTGGCCTCTGGCTGCGCACCCTGGCTCTTTGGTCAGGCCGGACCAGAGAGTCCCAGATTTGAGAGGTTGAACCTGTAACCAAGTTTTCTGTGGTCTCATAAAGTGTTCTGTGCTCTTATTTAGCTCTAATTTACCTCTCAATGTCTTCTAAGAGCCTAGTAAGCAGTAGAAGTGTTTGATAATACTGCTTTAACATATTGGCCTCTTGAGGTTTGGCACTGGTCAGGTCACGAGGGTGCTGGACTAGAGAGGCTCAACCTGTACTTAATAAATATGAATAAACATACAGGGCTCCCACTATAGACAGTGAATCAGACGGCCTCTTCTACTATATATTTTAAAGAGTTTGTCTTTCTGTTTGTCCTAGAACAGAAAGACAAATGGTAGGAACTAGGACCACCAAATTCAGTATACAGATTAATCCTACCATAACTTAAAACAGCATAAGGATTTTGTTGTTCCAGGAAAAGGGGATTCTTCGCTGTGCTGGCAGCAGAAAGTCTGGCAACAGCTGGGGATCCCCAGTAGGGATGTAAAAATTCAGTTAAAAATGTAACCATTAAAAATCATACTCTATGGGCTCTACGTGTAGCATAAAGCATGGGCTGGGAGATAGCAGACTCTCGCAGGGCCAGAAGCAGCAGCCTCTCCCCCTTGGTTCCGGCCACGCATGAGGTTGCTGACTCCCAGCCCATAAGTCTTAATGGGCTAGGAGCCAGCACCCCCACAGGGCTGGAACAGCCCTCCGCCTGTGGCAGGCTGCTCCCAAGTAATGGTGATCCTTACTGGGTAACCCGTTACCTGTTCACATCGCTAGTTGCATTATCATGCACTTTAAGAAATGTGACCGTTCCTGTTGCAGAGAATTTAGTCTGTAATGTAATATATGTATCTTTGACTTCATCCACAAATATGTTTGTTTTAAATGCGAATGTTATAACCAGATGTACAGACATTCTTTTTCTTAATCTGTTATGTAATTTTTAACATTAGCTTTAATACATTTTTGTTGCACATATGAAAGTCTACTGTTTAAGTAAAACTACTCTAAAACTTGTCACCTTTATATTTACTTTTGTCCATAGTATAGTGTAGGTGGTTGGTCTTTTCAAACCCACTCTCTTCAATGCCCGAAGATAGAATGTGTAGCTTTAACATAACAGTCAGGGAAGTTCCCATTACAGTATTTGGGGGGAGAGAATTATTGAGGGAATTACCCCAGCCATGTAATTAGGGCTGGAAGATATGAGTGACTCCCCAGGATTGCAAACATGCAGTGGTGTTTCTGGGACATCTTTAAATAGTGGAAGAAGAGTTGTACGCAGGCTTCAGGGTCACTTTTCCTGAACCCAAATTCGGCAGCTCCAGACACTTGTGCCTGCAGTGAGTGGAGGGATGAGCCCTGTGGTAGATTAGCCAATGGACTGATGGGACCCTGGTCAGTTGGGGTCCCTGTTTTATAAGGTCCCCAAACAATGACTCTGTTCCCAGGCAGAAACTCTGGGTGGGGAGGGAACCCAACTCAGTCCCTGCTGCAGTCCCAGAACTGGAGGACCTTTAGCTCCCTGCAAGGACTCCGGGTCAGAGCAGCTATCACTCCCTGATGCAGATGTGGCAAAGGGACAGAGCTTTTTGGGTTCCGGGCTGGGAGGGAGGAAAGGGACAGAAAGGAGCAAAGACCATAATGGGGGTGAATGTGGGCAGGACTGATGGAATGGGGAGGGACCCCCCCCATTTGCTCTGGCTCAGGTCCCATGAAACCTTAATCTACCTCTGGAGGAGCCCCACTCTCTCTTTTCCTTTCTAAAAAATATATACCCAGGTTTGTGAGGACACTCAGTGTATCTCAACTATATAGAGTACTACCTGAAACCACCTTTCCTGACACAGAAGAGCAGGAATAAAGGGGACATCCAGATTCAAAACTTTCTCTTTCTTTGCAGATGACACCATCCCCCATACAGCCACTTCAGCACAAATCTTGGGATAGGACAACATGTTTGATTATAGGAGAACAAAAAAGATGAGGGTGAACAAAGGGAAACGAAGAATATGGGGCGAGATTTTGTGACAGGGAGGAGGATAACAAATAGCTGAAAATAAAGGGATAAGAGCTCAAAATAGGAGAAGCAGAGACAGAAAATCTATATTGTAAGAAATATTTGTCAGTTGTGGGCATGAAAACAGTGCTTCTAGAAAAGCCAATTAAGGTATTGTGAAATGGCTGGAACAGTAGGGAACCCTAACTCCCCTGATCTGGGGGGAAAAAGTAGGTGGGGTGGGGGGAAGGAAGATTTTAAAATGATTAGTGGAAAGTAATTTAAAGCTAAAGCTGTTGAAACCTGTTTGTTATCTTTGTGTTTGGTTGTGCGTTTTAATTGTTTTGGTTGGAACTGAATTCACAGGCTCTGAGTTTTCAATCAGATTTTCTAGTACCCTAATCCAGGGGTAGTCAATAGGTGAACTGTGGGCCAAATCCAGATTACCCGATGCTTTTAAACATACCCCAAAATCTTTGTATTTACTATTACTTATGTTGGCTTTTTATTATTATTTTCTCTGGGTTTTGAGCCTTGACTATACCTTGACCAAGGAATTTGGACCTTGATAAAAAAATAATTGACTATCCCTGCATCTGATTGCAAACACCGTAGGCAAGGCTCATGGTGGAGAAATTTGCTTTACTCATATGGGTTTGCTGGAAGTGGGAATAGCCTCACCTATAATTCAACGAATCTTCCACCATTATTATGCAAGTCCAAATTTAATAATGGCAGTACCTACTTAACTAGGAGAAGTAAAGGTTTTTGTGTTCTAGACCACTACTTGTTACATTTTGATAGACCCTCCTTCCAACTGGGATCAGTTATAATGCATACCTCACTATATCCTTCCTATTTCTTCTTTTGAGAAATCAAGTTAAATGGCTTCTGCTGAGTGGACTTTTCTGTTCATGTAGGGCAGTTTTGGGGCCAGATAAGAATGCTGAAGAAATACCATATTCTATTCCCATATATCAAATCCACCCCCACTCAAAAGTCCAACAGTTCACAGATAATCAGATACCGCAAACAGTTTCATGAAAAGCTTTGGAATACTTTTATGGATGTTCCACAGGCTTATTTGTAGATATTCAATAGTTTGTCAAACCTTTGGCATAGTTCTATTAGAAATGCTTCCAGCATTAATTTATATTTCATGTTTTTTCAGGGGGCTCTCAGAACCCTCCATTTTACACTGACTTTTGGGACTTAATTTCAACACATTTAACTCTTCTGCTGATGTCTCTTCTTACCCCACCCCTGAGTAAACAAACCACGTCTAATACTTCCTTTCCCTGATAGGAGTTAGTTCACACTTTCCTTTAGTCTATGCCAGGAACTATTGACCAAAAGTCTGTAATGAATTAATGATTTTCTTTTAAATTGACAAGTATGAATTATTTTTGATAAAATTGTAGTATAATACCAGATCCCTGGATCTTTATAATTTTGTTGTATAAACATAATTGTTTTGTTACTATGTTATCTCTGTTGTTGTGCTCATGCAGTATAAATACAAATAGTAACAGCATATAATAGCTTTTGTTTCATTTATATTCATTTGCTTTAATACACATTCCATGGAGGACAACAGTGGTAATCAACAAAATATGCAAAATTGCTATAAGCAATCATGGGATGCTACAGATGCAGCATATAAAATTAAACAAATACTTTTCATAGACAGAATGGCATATTTATAATTTTTGTGACACTTGTTCTTGATTAATCATAATTCTTTACTAAAGAAACTAATTAGCTAACTACAGTATATGACATGATGTCCCACATGCCTTAAATTTCCAGCTTGATAATCAAGCAGGAAACATACTAGAACAAGGAACTCGTTGAATGCAAATGATGTTTGATTTTTACCACCTTCATGATTTATCACATACTCATAAATTGATCCCGGTAGTGCTGATCTCCTGGTAAGTGTACAGACAAGGCCTTAGATATGAATCTCTTACTGTGGGACCATCTTTTGTTGTTTTTATATGCTACTTTTCATTTCGAAGCACCACTGTGCTGCCACAAAATATAAACAAGAAATGAGATTTGAGCTCACTTCAGTTTGTAGCTAGTCAAACTAGGCAAGTTACCATTGGGCACCTTCCCCACTTTCCTTCAGAGATGTCTTATGATCCACTTCCAATAATGGTTTTAGCAGAGAACCTCTGTTGATCGATTACCTGCACTGGGTACCTGCTAAATTTTAAAATTATTTTTTTATTGCAGCCTAACCTACCCACCAGCTCCGTGGGCTGCTGAGAGGAAAGTTTAAAAATCCACCTTATCCTGGCTAGTCTGTCAGTGAGGAGAAATTATTTCCTAGCCCCAACAGGCAACAAGCATGACAGCCACTGCAAGGCCCCAACACCTACTTTAAACCCAAAGGGGGAGCATTTCTTCCTGAGCAGGATAGCCTGCTGTCTTGATGGGGGAGGGGAGTTTTAATTACAAATACTCCCACTACGTGCACTGGGAGGCAATAGGTAGGGGACAAAGTCATAGCAAAGCTTATCAGCTTGAAGTCCTGCTCTTTGCCTCAAGACTATGAGGGAGGCTGAATGTCCAAAAAGAAGTGAGTGGCATACTCATTTAAAAGGTTATAAGTGCTTTCTTTGCTGTAATGGTCCTGACCTCTGAGGCCATGGGGCAGAGGCTTCCTGTGATTTCAGTACCCATTACTGTGACTGACCCTTTGAATAGTATTTTGATTGATTTTATTCCTTAAAAATAATGTACAGGCAGTCCCCGGGTTACGTACAAGATAGGGACTATAGGTTTGTTCTTAAGTTGAATTTGTATGTAAGTCGGAACTGGCTCCAGATTCAGCTGCTGCCACTGAAACTGACCAGGGGATGACTACAGGAAGCCAGAGGCAGAGTTGCTCTGCCCCCAGCTTCCTGGAATCAGCCTGATCAGTTTCAACAGCTGCTGAATCTGGAGCCTGGGACAGAACAGCTGGGGCGTTGCCCGGTAGTTTCCCACAGGACCAACCCGGCAGCACACCAGCTGCTCTACCCGAGGCATCCCGCAACAAAAGCCTGGTCTGCTGGGGGGGGGAGGGCGCACTAGCTGCGCCCCTTCCTCCCCCCCCCCAGCAGACCAGGGAGACCCGAGCAAAGCTGCCCAAGCGGCGGGACCCCCGCCACCTGGGCGGCTTTGCTCCTGTCCCCCTGGTCTGCTGGGGGGGTCCAGCGGCTTTGCTGGACCCCCCCAGCAGACCAGGGAGACCGGGAGAAGCTTTTTTCGCCCCGGAGGACACGGGTGGCAACCCGCCGCCCGTGAGCTCCGGGGCGAGAAAAGCCCCGTTCGTAAGTGCGGATCCGACGTAAGTCGGGGACTGCCTGTATTTGGTTTCCACGTGCTGAAAGAACTCAAATGTGACATTGAGGAACGATTAACTGTGGTTTGTAAACCAGCTTCTGTATCTAATGACTGGAAGATAGCTAATGTGACACCAATATTTGAAAAGGGTTCCAGAACCGATCCTGACAATTACAGAGTGGTGACTCTAACACCAGTACCTATAGTAAAGAATAAAATTGTCAGAAACATAGATGAACATAATTTGTTGGGGGAAAAGTCAACATGGTTTCGGTAAAGGGAAATCACCCCTTACTAATCGGCTAGAGTTATTTGAGGGGGGTCAACAAATATGTGGACAAGGAGGATCCAGTGGATATAGTGTGCTTAGATTTCCAGAAAGCCTTTGACAAGGTCCCTCTCCATAGGCTCTTAAGTAAAGTAAGTTGTCATGGGATAAGAGGGAAGAGCCTTTCATGGATTGATAACTGGTTAAGACAGGAAACAAAGAGTAGGAATAAATGGTAAGTTTACAAAATGGAGAGGGGTAACTGGTGGGGTCCCGCAAGAGTCTGTCCTGGGACCAAGCCTATTTAACTTACTTATAAATTATCTGGAGAAAGGAGTAAACAGTGAGATGGCAAAATTTGCAGATGATACTCAACTGCTCAAAATAGTTAAGACCAAAATAGACTGTGAAGTGCTTCAAAAAGATCTCACCAAACTAAGTGATTGGGCAACCAAATGGCAAATGAAATTTCATGTTGATAAATGTAAAATAATCCCAACTATACATCCAATATGATGGGTACTAATTTAGTTATAACTACTCGAGAGAGATCTTGGAGTCATTGTGGATAGTTCTCTGAAAATATCCACTTTGTTTGCTTTTTTGACTGCTACTGCACACTGTTAGGAATCATTTTAAAAAATGATAGCGAATAAGACAGAGAATATTTTATTGCCTCTCTATAAAATCATGGTATGCCCACATCTGCGTACTGTGTACAGATGTAGTCACCTCATCTCAAAGATATACTGGCATTGGAAAAGGTTCAGAAAAGGATAACAAGTCTTCAGAATTTCTTTCAATATGCCAGTCACTGGCAGCATGCCATCAATGTTCCAGGTCAAGTAATGTTCTATTTATTGTACATATATTCAGAAACCCAATCAGGTACATTTTTAAAAATCACTATGACATGAATTGTGTATATCTATTAAAAATTTCAAAGAAATCACTCACAGTGGAAATATTAAATCTAATAGAACCAAAGTAGGTGAGGTTTTGTGGCTTGTTTAGTTGGTTTGGCCAGGTGAAACTTTTTAATGCTCTCTAATTCGTTTTGCAAGACTTCTCATGCAAGATCTTGATTTCATGAAACCTAGACCATATTTTTTGGTTTAAATCTATATCATGACCTCTCCAGATATTTTAGCAGCTTGACCTCATGTACTGTTTTCTTTAAATAAACCGCAGGGTAAAGAGAAAACTACATTTATATGCTTCATATGTTTTCCTGATTATCTTCTTATCTAGTTTTTTTCCCAGGCGATCTTTATTGTATTACTAATGAAGAAATTCTGTATCTGGGAAATCTTTCCCTATGAGGATTGGCATCAATCATATATAATGTTGCTTGCTACAGTTTAACTGGCCTTTCCTGAAAAGGATTCTGCTAATAGTTTAATCTTCAGTTTACCTTCACTATAGTACCTGCTTAGTTGTCAGATACTATAGATTCCTGGCTCTCCCAACCTTGAATATTCTGTTCAATTGGGATTAATTGGGAATGGCTTTTGTTACTATTGCTTTATGTTAATAATAATTGGCTGTGCAAAACCTACAGTTATCGGGGGGGGGGGGGGGGGAGTTGTTTGTATTATCTTATCATCTTGGAGCCCAAGTCATGGACCAGAGCCCCTTTGTGCTAGGTGCTATATAAACAAAGAATAAAAAGCTTTATTCTGCCCCAGAGAGCGTACAGCCAAAGTATAAGCTAAGAGACAACAGATACATACAAACAAATGAGGGAATATAAGGAAACAGTGATACAAATTGGTCATCTTGATAGGTGGGGCTCTAATCAGGGGAGGGTGAAATGGGACGAGCAGGGCAGCCATCTGCAGGAGCGGAAAAGCCTCAGGGATGGAGCCAGAATAGAGAAAAATGAAGCCAGAATAGATCACGTGGCTGGGAATATAAGACCTTCTGATTTTGTTTTGATTGTATCCCTAACCCCAATCCAGCCATGTAGTGAGCTGCACCCCTTCCAGTAACTTTATATAGTGCCCTATTCCACTATCAACAGTTATGTATCACCTCTGAGGCTATGTCTAGACTACAGGCTTCTTTTGGAAGCAGCTTTTCTTGAAGAGATCTTCTGGAAAAACTTCTTCCGAAAGAGAGAGTCCACGCTGCAAAAGTGCATTGAAAAAGCAATTTGCTTTTTCAAAAGATAGGGTCTATTCAGACTGCACGCTATCTTGCATTTCAGCTGTGATTATTGTGGATGGAGCGGCCACCAGAGCACCTGTGCTTTTTCCTCTTTTGAAAGACCTCCCTCTTCCCCGTCCACACATGCCTTTTTCCAAAAGAGCTGTTTCGGAAAAAGGCTTCTTCCTTATAGAGCAAGGATTACCAATGTCAGAAAAAACTCTGTTCTTTCGATTTTTCTTTAGAAGAAAGCGATTGCATTATAGACATTTTTTTTTAAATGGCTGTTTTTCCAAAAAAAACTCTGTAGTGTAGACATACCCTAAATAGGATTAAAAAAATGGGGGGAAAAACAATAGGGAGTGCAAATATACTTGCTTGATCCAGGCATTAAAATGCCTAGTTACAGATGTGATGATAAGCAAGATTCTCAGCATGCACATAGCTTACCTGTTAAGTGTGTTTGTTTTTTTTATAGGCATCACTGCAAAAAAGAATTTTGGGGGGGATTTTGAAGCAGGAAAATGACATTGTTTTGTGGGTGTTTACAAGGAGTTCCTTCCAAGTATGAGGGGCAGCACGAGAGAAAGAATAAGATTGCTTATGTGAAAACTTAATAAGTGAGCAATGGAAGCTGATATCATGGACGGGTAAGAATCAACATTACAGAAGCAAATGTGAGATGATAGGACAGGAATAGGCTTTCAAATGAAGTGCTGAAAGTGAAGACAAGAAAGTAAAGACAAAGCAGGACTTCAGCTAAAAGTTGTTTGATAGCTTCAACATTTTTTAATTCTTCTTTCTTTACAGAATTGATTGCATTACACTAAAGTTCCAGCAGAGGAGAGACCTTCGTTGTACTGTATGTTAGAGTTCAGTAATAAAAAAAAGTCATCCAATGTGTGTGTTAAGCTGTTACAGATATTTTTAAGTTGCCGTGACGACAGAATCCAAACAATCTATTCATAGACTAGAGCCTTCTGAAGGCACATCTGATTTTTTTCCCCCTGCTTTTGTGCACCTTGAATGGCTACTGCCATGCTTAATTAACAAACACATAATATGAGAAACTACTTCACCAACTGTGACCAGCAGGTATAGACAGGAAAGCCACATAAACTTTACAAAAGATAGTGTGTGTACTTAAAACACCAGAATAAAATGTGGTCAGTTTCCCAGAGGTATTCAGCTTGTTAGATTGGATAGCAGCTTTAGCTGGAGATCTAGGTACAGGGCTGGCAAGTATGCTAAAATGTATTGCTAATGCTCTAGGTTTTTGGGATTTTTTTTTTTTTAAACAAAATCTTATCAATGCTATATAGTTAATACTTAAAACTTAATGGATTAAAAATAATTTCCTGGAAAGAGTCCCCAATTTTTTTTTCAAAATACTTTCTGGTCACTTAGCAATTTTGTGTCTCTCTTGGGCATTGGCACAGAAGCCTTGGAGCAGTAACATTCACCTAACAGCAACACTCTTTGGTGCCTTCCACTTTTGAAATTTTACCTGACCGCTTAACTTTCTGAGAGAGGAAAAAAAAATCTTGTTTCCTATGGTAGAAGCAGTAAAATCCAATAGTAATTTAATAGAAAGACCTGTACCTTTAGCTGATAAATGTAAAATTCTGCTGGATTTTTTTATATGGTTTGTATAGAATAAAATCTACATTCTAATGAGAGATGAAAAGCAACCCATCTTATATTTTCCAAACTGTGTTTATTAAGATAGTCTTGTTCTGTACCTAGTTAAATCCTCATTTATGTTGTCAACAAAATCTGTGAGTGACGTGGTTGTAGAGCTGAACCAGAATTTTGGCCTTATTGAAGAAATGCATTCGATATCTCAGGTTTGGCCTTTACAAAATTATTCAAGTCTTCTGAAAAAGTTGGCCTAAGGGTCCTATAAGAGTCTTGAAATCTAATTTGAAAGCTATTTCTAAATACTCTTAAAGGAGACTATGATCTTAATCCTTCATGGTACTAAGCACTCTTAGGCAGCCATCAAGCAATATTTAAAAGTGTGCTTAACTTCAAGCATATGAGTAATTCCACTAAGTTCAGTTGTATTACCATCACACTGAACGTTAAGCATGAGGCCAGAGTGCTTGCAGGATCCAGCCCCAAAATACCCCATAACTTTTTCTAGGTGAAAATATTCTAATCCTTGACTTTCCGAAGATACACAATATGAAGAAGAGATGTCAGGAAATACACTGTGATGTGGATATATCTTTGTATATGGCATCTTATTATAGATGAATTTTACTATAACAAAATAATGCCCTGATTCAGGACTTAAGCACTTGCTTCTGACTTCAGTGGAACCTAAGCAGATACTTAATTTTAAGCATATGCTTAAGAGCTGTCCTCTGGAGTGTTTGCCTACATGTGGGCCAAAGTTTGGTTCTTCAAAGTTGGATACAAATATTTGGGTCTAAAAACTGACAGAAATATGCTTTTTTTAAATTGCTTTGAATAATATCAAAACAGCAGTATTCAGGACCATGTGTTCTAGATATTTTTAAATTTATTTTAGGGTTTTTTTTTGTACACTCTCATAATACTGGATAATTCATGTTGATTTAGCCTTTTCAGTATCAGTAGTTCTGCATTTTCAATCACAGCACCCTGCAAGAGAATATTACATACAGTGTAGTTTTAAACCGCATGAACGATCCCATAAGCAGTTTGATGTTATTTATAAAGATGCACGCTACTGACATTTTAATTCTACCAAATGAAGACTACATGCTGACATTCTAGGAGGGAAATCACTGAATACTTGTATTGTTTCTACGTGCTAAAGTACCTTACATTTTAATAATAATAATAAATAATATAAATTATTATTATTAGAGATGGCCTTCATTTTTAGTCAAGCTTTACTTTCATGATCGACTACTATATTTAATAGCTCACTTCACTAGTTGTATTTATTTGGTACATCTCAATGTTTTGTAGTTGGAAAATTTAGTCAAATGTACTGATGAACCATGTTTAGTAATGTACTGATAATCAGATACAAAATTTGAATGGCATTATTTGAAATAATACAGTAGTTTAATTTTAGGGAACTGTGTAGTCCTATTTAACTTCAAATGAACTTTAATTAGTTTTATTTTTCAATTCAGGCGAGCACTTCTGGGATAGGATAAGTGAAGAAGCAATCTACAAAGATTTGTTTTTCTTCATTATAGTGTGAACTTCCTAAGTGTTCCATTTATATTTGGCAGAAATGTTGAGCAGGGTTAAAGAGATTCAAAATTGGAGAAAGTGTCTGAGTTTGAGCAGGAGGATTACAGAAATCCCTGTGGGGATTTATTATACAGTTTCCCAGAAGATGTTTAAAGACATTGTATTTAATTATTTTCTCCCTTCCCTGGAAAACCCCGTTACTGAATTAGAGCAAATATACTTCCAGTTAGTGTAGCAAAACCCCTGGGAGTCTACAAAACCTTGGGTGTATAACTCTGAGAGTCTACAGAAAATTACACTAAATTGTTTGCGGTAGTATTTACATTCAGGTCTTTATGATTTGTAAATTGTGAATCAAAATCCAGAGATTGGTTTCAATATTCTTATGCTAATATACAGTCAGATTTAGTTTCATTGTCTGAAAAGCCCTGTACTAGAAACATTCACTTGTGAGTTTATACTACTGGAGATATGCTCATTAAATTCATACAGAAACAAAACATTCTACACAAGTTCTGAGTAATACTGAAGCCTCAGACCAGGAGTGGAATATAAGGAAAGCTCTATGCCTTGGATGAGTAGAGGCAAATGTAAATTACCTTTTGTTAAATACAAATATTCAAATCCTGTATTATGGCCTTAAAGCTGAGATGAAATCCTGGCCTCAGTGAAGTCAGTGGCAAAACTTCCAATAACTTTATTGGGGCTAGGATTTCCACTGCTGTTGTATTGGCTGCATCGTCTAAAAACACAGTTAGTGAAGCAAAGTATCATGCTGCCTGGGGGAACACAGAAAAGGATAGAATCTCTCCCCGCTCTACTTGGTTGTTGCAGCTTTGGGCATTAGGAGACTGTATTGATGCAGCGATGTTTCCAGAATCTGTGGACAGCTTCAAATAATGGCAGAGGTGTGAATGTTAGCTCTGTGATGACGCTTCAGTGTCCATGTTAGAGCTGGGCAGAAAACAGAATTTCCCTCCCATGAAAAAATTGGTATTTGTCAAACATTCAAAACAATTCCACCAAAGGAAACATTCTGAAAAATTCTTTTGGTAATGAAAACAGAATTACTATGCTTGCTCCCAGCCACCAGACTTCCCAGGCAGCTGCCTCCCCATGAAGTGTGTCAGAACTGTAGAATCAGCATTTTGAGAGCTGAAATTTTCCATGGTGCATACCTGTCTTAAGCTGAACTTTATGGAAAGTTTCTGCTAAAAATGGTTCTGCTGTTTTGAAAAATGAGGTTAGGAAAAAGATAGGCCCTGTTAAATTCTTACACTTTTTCCATTTAGAAGCTCTAGCTTCCTTACTTTTGAAGGGAAAGTGGTGGATGAAAGTGGCTGTGCCCTAAATAAACAGACTGAGGACGCCTCCTGAGTTGAATTCCAGGATCTGTAGAGGCATGAGCTCCAGGGTAGGGGTCTGCTGTGGTCTAACTGTGACGTCCAACCTAAGCCTGACCTGAACCCAAGTGTTGAGAAAAATCACTTCTGACATGACCCAAACCCAGCACTTGTAATCAGATCCCAGGAGGCTCTGATTGGCTGACAGTTGTAGTCAGGATATTCTTTGCTGTTCTGTAGCAGTGTTGGGGATCTTGAAGAGAAGTCATCCATGCCCTCTTCCTTGGTGGTGGAAGTGGGTCTTTCCCCCTGACTGTACCAGGTGGAGGAAAGAGGCCCCTTGGCTTCTTTGAATCCCCAGTCCTGGGACCCGCACTGTAGCTTACCACTCACACAAAGTAATGGAGTTTGCCCCAGAAGCCAGCCCTCTGTTAGGCAGCTGGTGGGGTCTGACATCTGGCAGAGGGACTTAGGGAGAAGGAGGAGGAGCGTTGGGGGTGAAGGGCTCAGGCTGGCTCACTCATTTTGGGAGGCAGCAGGGCCATCAGGTCAGTGTTGCTGGGAGGATTGCCCTGGCAGGCCTTGAACACAGTGAGTGCTGGAGAGGCTGGCACCCATATCAGTCTCTGCCCGCCATGACTCTGTTGCTCACTCAGTAGCAATTCATGGAGCTTTTTGGTTTATTTATATATGCGACTTTTTTGGGTCCTTTTCCAGAGAACATGGAATTCAATGAAAAGAGGCTCAC
Source organism: Pelodiscus sinensis (assembly GCF_049634645.1). Taxonomy (NCBI): domain Eukaryota; kingdom Metazoa; phylum Chordata; order Testudines; family Trionychidae; genus Pelodiscus; species Pelodiscus sinensis. The sequence continues at coordinate 44,283,220 of NC_134718.1, forward strand.
TGAATTCAACGGGCTTTGCATCAGGCTCTTATTGCAAAAATACTACTTCATCTCAACAAAAGCATGTCTTCAGTCTATGGGACTTATCAGGCATAGAACTGTTTGCTCATCTTTCACTGTGAAATCATTTAAGATGGAAGAGACCCTTAGAGAATTATGCCAGTCCATTTCCCTGTATCATAGGACTAATTTCATTAGTTCTGAAATAGATAGCTGTTTCAGCCAGTCTTGAATACCTCTAATGATGATGATTGTAAATTTCAGCAAAACCCTCCACTTCTTTGATTAACAAGAAAAGAAGGCTTCAACCAATCAGTATAGGAAGATACAGCTATTTTTCCTACAAACCTTGTACATCTAACTGGCCACCTGCCTAAAAACAATAAGTAGTCCTGTAGCATCTTAGCCCTGACCTACACTAAGGAGTTATTTTGAAATAACTCCCCTTATTTTGAAATAATAAATGGAGTGTCTACACTACCAAGCCCATTAGTTTGAAATAACCGGCTGGTTATTTCAAAATAACTACAGTTTTCCACAAGGAATAGTTATTTTGAAATAGCAGTAGAGCAGACACTCAGTGCCACTATTTCAAAATAACTACTCCCCAGAGTAGTTTAAACTAATTACTCCACAGTGCTTTCTGGAGCTCGAACTCGATGTAGTGCATGCACACTAATGGAGCCTGCCTCAGACTAATTTTGACGCTTTCACGCAGTGTGGACATGCTATTTTGAAGTTATAATTTTGGGAGTTCTTTCAAAGTAACTTATTTTGAAATAATTTCCTAATGTAGACATGCCCTTAGACTAATAATGAACTTTCATGAGTAAAACCCCCTTCATCAGGAATCTTTTGAAATGGTTTGCCTCCCATACAGAGTGGGTTCTTATAAAGGAGGTGAATCTCTCTCGAGAGCCAGGCTCTTCTTCACTTTACATGAGCCCAACCAATAGTAGCTTTTCTGTCTATCAGCCATTGTTCAGTTATACCATGGGTTCAGTTAGTGCTGCAGAAAAGTTATTGCCTTGCAGAATGGGGGATAGAAGACATCATAGAATACTAGATCTGGAAGGGATTTTGAGAGGTCATAAAGTCCTATCCCCTGTCCTCACAGCAGGACCAAGTACCGTCTAGATCATCTCTGGTAGAAGTCTATCCCAACCTGCTCTTAAATATCTCCAGTGATGAAGATTCTACAGCCTCCCTAGGCAATTTATTCCAGTGTTTAACCACCCTGACAGGAAGTTTTTCCTAATGTCCAACCTAAACCTCCCTTGCTACAGTTTAAGCCAATTCCTTCTTGTCCTGTCCTCACAGGCCAAGGAGAACAATTGATATTCCATTCCAGCTTTCATGTATAGTATGTTTCAGAAATGTATGGCATAGGAAAAAGGCTAGTGAAATAAACCCCATTTTAGAAAACATGAAAGTGATGAAAGATATAAATAATCAGGACATCTTAATACTCCGCAATATAACTAGCATGTCTGAGAAACGTGTTCCTGTTAGGCCAGGGTGACCTGACAGCAAGTATGAAAAAAACAAGACAGGGAATAGGGGGGGCTAATAGGCATCCATATATAAGAAAACCCTGAATATCAGGACTGCTTCTATAAAATCAGGACATCTGGTCACCCTAGTTCGAGCAATATAGCCAGCATCTCAAGAAAATTGATGAATATTCTGTTGAAAAGAATTTCTAAGGAACTTGTATGTTTCAACTGATCTGAGGGTATCTAAAAAATCCCTTTGAAATGCTTTGAAATTAACACCACCATTTAGGTGAATAGAAACCATTACTGCTATTGTTTATTTTTACAACTGATCATTCTTTAATATATTCCCTGTATGTTTTCACACAACCGTTTTCATTTGTTGTTAAATTTTATGAAGTATTTTGGAATGTAGCTTGTGTAGGAGACTATGGGTTTAACCTCTCTAATTCGGCACCCTGACGTGCTGAACCAAAGAATTTGCTGAACCATTGGTGGTCAGTATTGTCTCCCAATACTTCCACTGCTTACTGGGCTCTTCATAGACATTTAGGGGTATATTAGAGATAAATAACAGCACAGATCACTGAAAGCCAGGGCTGGTGGCTATAAACAAACTTCATGGGACCACAGGAAACTTGGCCACACTCCTAAGTAGACATCCAGCTAACTAAAATTGGGTTGGACTATGGATTTTGCTGACCAGAGTGTGCTGAGTTAGAGAAGTTCAACCTGTATGTAATCCTTCTGCCAGGTAGCACCAACAGCAGCCAGGGCTGGGTTCAATATCTAGGGATTCCTTTTCATCCATTCAACATGGAACTGTCTTGAGCCCCACCCAGTAACTTAGGAAATTCGCACACAGTCTGGGCGCCTCTGAGAGGCAATGCTTCCCCATTCGCAAGCAGAATCTGAGCATGGAAAAGAAACTTTTAATGAAAGAGGGAGAGAAGTAACGTGGCAAAAACTGGGGAAAACACCACAGAGTTCATAACAAACCACAAGTAAACATCCCAGCTCAAGTAGATTGGGCAGTGTCCTTTGCCTCTCAGGCTCACAAGTCCTGTCCCATTCACATGTCCAACCCTTCTCTGCAACCTACTCACAGTTGCGGTCCTTGGTCAGGATAGACCAGAGTTCAGAGGTGAACTGCAGAGCTTGCCTCTGAACGTGAGAGGGGCAGGGGAGAAGAGGAGGCATATCACCCATTTCGCTGATCACTCGCCATCCACCTGCTTGCTGCTTTCTGGCACCACCTTGCTGGCCACTCGCTACTGCTCCTGCTGGCTGCCTGCCAGCTATCCTGCCTGCTGCTCCTGCCGGCCTGCCTGCTGCTTCTGCCAACTGCCCCATTGGCATCCTGCCAGGCACTGTTCTTGCCAGCCACCCTGCTGGCCGTCTGCCACCCCCGTGATGTGTTTGGCTTTAGGCCAAACCTAGTGATTTCAGCTCTTTATGACATCAGTTTCTCGGTGATTTCAGCTCTTGGCCCACAAAGCAGGGCAGCCAAAAAGATTCCAACATCCCTTGGAATAACTATTTTAAAATAATAGACTCCTTATGGTGTCTATTTTAGTTCTATCATTAGATGGGAGGGAAGTGAGAGAAACAGGTTGAACCAGACTTAGAGCTCATGCCTGGGGGGCATGTAGCCTGCTGGTTCAGAGTTCTGCTGTCCCCCCCCCCCCCCCCACGCCCCCGCCCCCCAATTGACTTCAAGTCAGGAAAGGAAAGCCTTGTCCATGTGAGATTCTTTACAATGACGGTGTCTCTCCTGTAAACATTGGTGGTCATATTTTCCAATTCCTACAGTTAAGGTTAACATGATTTGTGACCCTACAATAGCCAAATTTGTTACAACAGGCAAAATACCATTGTAACAATTGACTATCAGGCCTATAGCACGGACTGAACTGTATTTACATAACCACACCCAGGATTTCTTTCCCATTCCAGCATGAACTGTATTGGATGCATTGATTCAGACCCTGATTACATTTATAAAGAAGAGTTCTATTGTACAGATCACCATCTAACTTACTGGAACAATTCTGCACTGGTTACAATGGGGAAGTCTATTTGGACAGCAGTAATAGGACTGGTGGAAAAAGTCCATCAAAAGTGATTATTGACCAAAAATGGTTTTTCAACTAAAAAAACTTGTCTAATTTAATTTTTTAGTAAATATAATAATTTTTCCATGCAAAGCATTTTGCCCACAAAAATAAACCTGTTTTCAGTATTTGGATGAAAAGTCAGAATTTTCCATGAAAGCAAAAAAAAAAAATCGGTTATAATTAACTTTAGTTTATTTTCTTTACAGGAAAACGTTAATGCTATACCAAAAAAGAGCAAATACTTTTAAATCAAATTCAGAAAGGACCCCTATTCTGGGATGGTTGATTTACTTGTCTTATTTCCCACTGGCCTTGATATTAAAGTCTTGGTTTCTTTAAAGGGCAATGCAGTACTTTAACTTTCCCTATTAATTTGCTGCTACTTATATGTTCTGTCTTCTCACTACATCTTTAGTCTGCGAACCAGACAGGTAGGCAGGCATTTTTAGTGTCCTTTGGAGCCCTTCTAAAAGTCAGTAGCTCTTGCTTATGCTTTTATTGTAAATCATGAACTATATGCTTTAATTAACAAGTTTCTTGTCTTTCCAATATTTATGACTAGTTAATGAAATATGAAAAGCTTTGCTTTGAACAGTGATATGAGAATTCTTCTAAGCTGTTCAGAAAAAAACCCTGAGAAGACAATAAAGAACAAATAAACCCTAACCTGTTAAGGAATTCATGTTTTAGTTAGATACAGGTATCTTGATTTTTAATAAAAGAACACTGAATCTTTGAATTATATTTTTTTAAATTAAGATTGTATTGAGCCACTCCCAGGTATTATGATCACAGAAATATAGTCTTATGTGTTCAATTGAATTTCACTTTTAACTTCCTATGAATCCACTTCAGTTTTATAATGGGTACTTCCTTACTTAAGGATATTTTTATTTTATTGTATTTCAGATTCCTTTACTGCCTTTCCTTTTTGTCTTTTTTTGTTTTTTGTGGATATACTTGGGTTTTGGGGGCTTTCGTGGGGTTTTGGTTTTTATTTTGCTTTTGGATGAATCTTCAATTATATTCTGTGACATTGAGTTCCACAAATGAGCATTTTTATCAGCTTTAAATGTTGTTGCCTTTCCATTTCACTGAGTGTCCACTAGTTCAGGTCTTATGAGAGATTAATAGAAGATGATTTTTTTTTCTCACTAACATAGATTATTTTATGTGCTTTTTTCCTAAACTAAGCAGTACAAGTCTTTTGAATCTCTTATAGCATGAACATGGGTCTTTGCCTGTAATATTGTACTTTGTTTACTTCAAAACATTTCCTATTTTTGCTATATCTTTTTGAGATAAATTGACCAGAACTGAGCAGTCAATCTGGATGGTTAACTTACAAAATGATGACATAGCTCTGGTATTTTCTGTCACATTGCTTTTGCATACTTATTATTTGTTTGCCTTCTGACCACACTCTGTATTGAGCTGAATTTTTCATTGAACTTTCCACAAAGAAACCTATGGTTGGGACTCTGTAAGAAGTCAAAGACATTAGGTGCTATTTCCTGTTGAAATTCATATTCAGTAGAAATACAGAAACTCCAACAGAGTATATCGACATTTCCAAAGACGACCTATGGGAACAAGTTTCAGAGCCCAGGTCAGCTGGCTTGGGTTCACACCTAGGAAATTAAAAATAGCAGCATAAGCATTCAAATTCAGTCTGGACCTGGACTCAGACCCACTTGCCTCTCCAGGTTTTGCAGCCTGGCCCCTGAAACACAGCGAAAGGAGTGAATATTGATCTTGGGCTCCAGCTTGAGCTAACACAGCTATTTTCAGTACTCTAGTGCAAGCCCAAGTCAAATGCCCCGGGCTCTGAGACCTGCTGCTGCGGGTCTTTTTTGCAGTATTGACAGAACCTTGGGTTCTTTTGCAAATCTCAGCATATGCCTGTTTCCTGAACAATTGCAATTAATTTAGACCCCAGCTATGCATATGCTGAAAATTTACTGTTCATTCCTACTGTGTTTTCAATACTTTAGTCAGCTTTCTAATCAATGATGGAATTTTTCTTCTTACCCCAAAACTGGTTAGTTTCTTTTCATGTAAAAGACTTTGTCAGATACTGTTTGAAAGGACCAAAAAGTTACACCAGCTGGTTCTGTTCTCTTTGCTTAGCTGACATGCTCAAGGAATAATACATGAGAAAGGTAGACAATGTGTGTCTGTCGGATTATGTGGTAGTGGTGGTCGGTATATCAGTATGTAGATTTGGCCTTCTGGCATGTTTGTTTATGGTATAGAATTCTGTTACTTCAACCAATTTACCTGGTTCTCATGACCACTCTTAATGCATTTCATAAAGACACATATGTTAGCTTTTCATCCATTTTTGTATGTGAATTCCTTTAGAACTCGTGTATCTGTTCTCACCTAGTCTTGGTGATTCATCATTTTCTATATAGTTCTACTGTAGCAATGCACAACAGTACTGCCTATTTTTCTTCCCCTTATCTTGCCCCTCTCCCATCCCCACTCACACATAAGGACATTTTCCAAATATGTTTGGCTTTATCTTCACAACACACTAGTGTAGTTAGTATTCTTATCCTTTAGATGGGGAATGGAGTCAGATTAGAGGTAGGAATTTCAAAATGGCCCAGCGTTGGCTTAATTCTGCTCCCTGTGAAACAAGTACAACACTTTTAGTGGGAGCAAAGTTAGGTACTTACGCAGAAGCTCATACAGGAAGGAGAGTTTACTGCAGATCTCTTCAGTTCCACTGAATATACAGTTAGCTGTATGCATTACAGCTTTATAATCTGCAATTATCAGCATCAATTACATTTGCTTAGGAACTCAAGTAATTTAATTCTTGTGAGTCTAACTATATTATTCTCCATTATTTCCCATCTTTACCTACTTTGTATAATCTAAAGATTGAGATCACACAAATGGACTTATTCAGATATGAAAACTGATGCTAAACTAAACTTTAACTGTAAATGCATAGCTAGCAGATGCAGCTATGTATTCTATGTAGGTGAGAGCATGCCCAGTTCAGTGGTACCTGAGAACTTTGCCTAGAAGGGCGGCACTCATGCCCTGCTGCCCTGGCTCTTCCACTGGTCATATATGGGTAGCACCATCCAAGAGCCCCAGGTCCTCCTTGCTGCCCATGACTAGAGCTGGAATTGTGTGTGGTATTTTTTCACCACCTGCTTTTGGTCTCCATTGCTGAGAGAAAATTCTTGTGTATATAGTTGTACTTTTAGGTTACTTTTATGATTAATAAAATATTAGAGTAGGTGGATGCCTGTTGCAATGCCCTCATAAGGGTCTAAGCATTGTCCATTGTGTAATGGAGCCATCCCCAGCAGCAACTCCCACACAAGGTTCTGTTGTGTCTCAATGAAGGGCACATGCAAGAGCATCATTCCATCTACACGTCAGGTTTACAAAGAACTCTGGTGATAAGAGACGTATAGCTGAAGCAGCACCTACTGGAGCAGATCATGAGACCTGCTTCAGCATAGAAGCTCTTGTCTCATTGTCAGTAGCCTTCAGATGTGGTGTTTGCCGCAAGAGGCAGAGGGATCATTCTTCCTCCTCCTGAGAAAGAGGTACCATAAAATGAATCTGGACTATTCCAGTACTTGGAGAGACTTCTTATCTTCTCAGAGGAATGCTGAATGGCACTGTACTCCCTTTATAGGATGCAAGATAGAACACATCTGTCTAACCGCTCCATGGTACTGTGCTGAGAACAAACATAACCCATACTGTTGACTTCAGTTCTGGCCATCCAATGAATCTGATACCAATGACATCAGTGCCAACTGTTCCCAGACTGGCAACAAATCTGACAGCATCAGACCTGATTTGCCTCTGAGTCCTGAACACTCCACTTGTTAAAGAGTTTGCTGGTTCCATGGCTTCTGCTGCTGTACCCTCCATTGTGCCCTTGAGGTTTCCTGGCCATATTGCAGAGTTACTGGGCTCACTAGCCCCACAGCTTATTCCACCTGGGCCTCAGACTGTGGAGGTAAGGCCCACGCTGGCCTCCAATCCCCCCTAGATGTTGGTGCATCCTTCCACACCATCGTCTTGGCTGCAACTACTTTCATCAAGCTTGGTACTTCCTTTTGCCTAGGTACGAGTGCCTCTCTGGAAATTGGGTTGGGAGAGTCTTTCATTCAGTGCTGCTGGTGTTAATCCCCCATTCCTATTCAGAATTGATGCTGACCCTGTATTTGGGTTTCAGAGAACTCTATTTATTTGCTCTCCCACTGTCAAGAGAGTACCTCTGGGACTTCTCAAGATCCAGGTCAGGCTCATCCTCATCCTCAGACGGGCATACGAGATATGTCCTGACTGCAGGATTGAGGACAAAGCTACTGGTCCAGTGCCTACTAGCTCCCAGTGCCTTATCCATATGTTCACTCTCCTCAGAATCCTTGGGATGCTCCTCACTCTGGATGCAAGTTCTCTGACTTGCTCCAGAGTGAGAGAACCCATACTGGTGGTAGCTTCCATTCTCAAACCATCTCACCAACAACTGCTGAGCCCATTCCTCTTGGACGTCCATGTCTATTCAAGAACAGGACTCATAGTCAGGGCAGCAAATGGCTTCTTCATTCCCTCAGATGACTCTAGAATGCCAGAATTTTTTCTGTCTTGGTGGTGGAGGACATTAAGTGTATCAGGACCTCCTGAGGCGCATGGCCCCTACCTTGGGTATCGAGGCTGAATTCCTGGTGGAGAATATGCATAAATTGCTTTATATTCTTCAGTCATTACTTCTAGGAAGAGTAGCCCTCCTGATAAATGATGGCGCCTACAAAAGCTTTCTAGAATACTCTAGTTTTGTTGATTCCCATAGCAAAGTATTTGGAAAAGTGGTACTTTGTTCCAATGCAGGGTTTCTGAGATTTGTACTCCCACCTGGCCCCTATCTCTCTGGTGGTGACTGCAGCAAATGACAGGGCTTGGCAGGGCAGGTATAAATCCACATCTAATGACAAAGAATAAACGAGTGGAGAGGACTTCTTTTTTTATATCCTCTGTTATAAAAATGTGTATTAAGATAGCAGGTGCTGCTCTTTCTACAAATGAATTTGTCAGTTGAGTGACCATGTCTCAGGTCACAGACAAGTTGTGGGAGCCATTCAGGGATGAGTTTCTGGCATTCATTGTGGATGGTTATATTCATTGCAATCAGATCTGGATATAGGGGCTACTATGGCCAGAATTATGGTTTCTGTGATGACCATGAGGAGGGCCTCATGGCTCCAAAATTGGGCATTTTTCCCAATATATAGCAGAACCTTGAGGATTTACTGTTTTGATGGCCAGGTTTTGTTTTCAGAAACAAATGATGGAAAAAAAAAAAGACACCTGAACATTCTTTAGGAGCGTATATACTCTAGCCACGAAGAGATGCCACTACAATACTCAGCAGCAACAACAGCAATACTGAGTTCAGCATTTTATTTTATTTTATTTTTATTTTATTTTATTTTTTATTTTATTTTTCCTCTCTTCCTGCAAGACAGCAGGACTACTCCTGGAAAGATCACCAGTCCAAAGGGAGGAGATCCTCCAGCCAAATCATTTCTCCATACACTTGGTCATCCAGCAAGGATCTATATTGACCTTGTGTGTCCAGGACAATGATCAAATGACCACTTCTTTGTCCCCTCTGTTCAGAGGCAGACTGTTTTTGTAATGTTTTGAGACTTGATTATCACAGACAACTGGGTCCTGAGCACCCTCAGATCAGGTTATGCATTCAGTTCCTCTCCATCCTTCCTCCCCATCCTATCCCACTTCCGGTATTCCTTACAGAAGATGCTGCTCATTGAGCAGGGTCAGTCTCTATTAGCTTTGGCAGCTGTAGAGAAATCACCCTACAGCACTGGGGATAAGGATTCTACTCCCAATATTTCCTGGTTCATAAAACTGAGGGATGAGGCCTCTCAACCTCTGTAATCTCAACAAACACATCAGATATGTGAGATTCTGTATGGACACCTTCACAACTAAGGAATTTGTAGGTTTCACAGGTGTTTTGCGGGTACATTAATTTTAGAATTTCCCCCTTGATAAAAAAAGTTCTGGAGGAAATATAAGCTGTTCTTAACACTAACATTTCTTTTGGTTGGATCATTTACTTATTCTTTGGGTTTCTATCAATATACATTTTATATATGAGCATGAAAATATTTTAGCTGAAAAAATAGTGCTAGGGTTTGTGTTTAAGATGAAAATACAGCATTTGAAAATAAATAGTACAGGATTACCATTTCTAGATTAAAATACTGTCCTTTCTCAAGAGGAAAAGCTAGTGCCATTTTTTTAAGAGGAAAAGTGCTGGCATCAGTAATTGATAGCTTGCATTGCTCATTTTTATTGCTTTTTTTAGTATGTTATGAATAGAAATAACATTTCCATATTTGTATAGTTCCCAATTAAATTTCAAATCTAAATTTATTGTCCCCTGGGATACATTTCTTAGGTAAAAAGAACTAAACATTTATAATCAATAATTCAGAAAAGGTTATTCTTTGCAGCAGCAAAATTTAACATGACATAATTGTAATGAGTAAACGTTTTTCTCACCAGACTGGACTGAAATGTTGAAATTGTATTCTGTGGAGTTTACAAAGTGCTTTGTGTATAAATGACTAAACAGTGAGGGAATAAAAATTCATTGAAGGTAAGAAGAGCAGACATGATATGATCAATGATACTAGGATTTCGGTGCAGATGCTTTTTTTACCTAAGTAGATGTCACATTAATCTTTCCAAACAAGTGTGTTTTCTTGTTGTCTAAAACTATTAAAAGGCTATTACAGAGCTCAGCAGTATTTTGAAATATGTCACTAACTGCAAAAAATTAGTCCTCAATATTTTCACACATAGCATGTACACATTTTCTGCATGTCACATACATCTTAGTAAGTGTGAGAACTACACTGGTGAGTAGGTCTCCTACTATAAAAACAAGGTGGGTGAGTTAATTTCTTTTGGTGAGGTGAGAAAAAGAGAAGCTTTTGAGCCACAAGGAGTTCTTCTTCAGGTCTGGAAGTGGTGTTGTGAGCATCACAGCTAAATGCCAGATGAAACAGAGTGGTTATCCCAATCAATAGTTAGCAAATATTGTAAGGGACTCTACAGAGTACAGTGGTGTGTTAACGCTTCCACATTCATAAGTCAAAAGGGGGGTTAGTAGGTTATGTATTGCTTATAATAAGCCAGAAATTCAGTGTATCTGTTCAGTCCTGCTTTTTAGGGTTTAGCGGAGTTATGAATTTAAGATCCTAGGCTAATCTTTTGAAGGTGTTGTGCAAGTTTCCTTGAGGACAAAGACCAATAGGTCAAAGGGTTGTGCAAAGTGTTCACCCACAAGTGAATTGGTGGGGTTTTTTCTATCATTTTTCTAGGTAAGCTCACTGGAGACAGTAATAATTGTGTATTTGTTTTACGACACATTTATTGTTGGAGCATTTAGCACACTGGATGAAGTACACCATATGCTGTGATAGGCATGTGTAGGATCAGTGGATCTTGAAAGGTATGTAGAGGAGGGTTTGGGGTCACTGTAGTGCTAGAGCTATGTCTACAGGTTTTGCATCTGTTTTGGCTGGGTCTAGTGCTGCTTTGAGTTGGTGTGTACTTGTTCTGTGGGGAGCTTGCTTCTGACAATGAGCTTGGTGAGGTTAGAGCAAGGGTGAGCAATAATTTTTTTCCGGGGGCTGCTCCCAGAAGGGGCGGGGCCTCAAAAGGAAGGGGCAGGGCCAGGATACTTCAGGCTTCCCCACCTTGACACGACCCAATCTGGGCCTGGGAGCAGGGGAGTTTGTGAAGCCGCCTCCTGCCCTGCCAGGAGCACACGGCACTTCTATGTACCGCACACTCCTGGTAGGGCGGAGGAAACTTCACGCGCTCCTCCTGCCCCCAGGCCACGTGCTCCTCCTGTCCCAGGCCAATCAGGGTTTTGGGGGTAGGGGAGCATGCAAAGCCTCCTTCCACTTTGCCAGGAGTGCATGGAACTTCCGAGTGCCGCGTGCTCCTGGCAGGGCAGAGGAAACTTCATGTGCTTCCCCCACCCCAGACCCTAATTCGCCTGGGGCAGGGGAGCAGCAGGGCTTCCTCGGGATGGATCAATCTACTTGGCAGGCCAGATCTGGCCCCTGGGTTAGAGAGTTGTTTGAGGGCCAGAATGGGGTCCCCATTGAATATGGATTGTAGTTGTTTATGCCCCCAATATGGGTTCTAGCATAGGGTGGTAGATGACAACTAAGAATGTGCGATTGGAAAAGATTTTATTTGTGTATTAAGCAGAGTCTGTCAAGGCATTTGGGTATCCCATTCTATAATGTAATCCACTTCTCTGGTGGAGTGTCCTTGTCTGGTGAAGGTGCTTTTTAAACCTGATAAGGTGCATATCCTGAACTTTCTCTTTTTAGAGCATGTCTTGTGTCTTCCAGCAACAGAAATTGTTCTCACCCACCTTGTCTCTTTTTGTTATCCTGGGATCAGCACAGCTACAACTACACTGCATCCACATATAAAAATATACTGTATGCTGTAATGGTTTTTGGCCATCCAAAATGATGCACAAGTACATCCATTGATAAATAACTTTGCAGTTTGTTTGCATTTTTAAAGCAAATTTGTATATGGGATGTCATCTTCTGAATGTAAAGCAAAACCGTTCATGAACTCTTCCTGGAAGTTGTCGGACTACCTAGAAGGAGTTAGGGAAAAGCTAAGTGAATTTACAGGAAGACACCGGACTGTGGTTTGTTGCAAGGATTCATGTATTCCTGAAACATACATAAATCAAGAATGCTTGTCCTTTTTTTGCTTTTATATTTCACTTTGCTACATAGACTTTTTTAGTCTTATTCTTTGCTTGCCAGTTGCCTCTTTTTATTTAACTCCTTAACTGACCCCATTGTTTTTCTAGCAAACACCTCTGTGATCTCAACCTGTCCACTCCTTCAGTTCAGCTTTGATTTCTTCTGTCTTTTATCAACAGATACAATGTTGCTTTTGGTTAACTAGCAGATGTCTTTGACCTTATTGCTCCTCTGCACTTCTTAACTTTCAGCCTAGCTCTTCTATTAAATAGTTGACCTAAAACTTGTTAATTTTTTTTCTGCTGGCAGCCTGGCCACAATTTAGTTGAGGTGGATTTCATCCCTTCTGAATAGATTCTCATTTCCCAATGCTGAATGAACTTCAGCCCTTCCTCTCCAAACTCCCTTTGCATCCATGAATTTCAGAGCTTCCAAGTTTCCCCTGTGTAGCTGGTCTGAATGTGGAATCAAAAGCCTTTCAGAGAAGACAAGAGACTCTCTTGTTTTCTTGGTCCTCTAAATTTAGCTTCCAGGACTCTCCTCTCTTGTGCCTTCCATTGATACCAAATCTGATACCGATTTGTACCATGACATTTGGCTCCTCCTCAGTATTCATTAGAAATGCACCAAGAAAGCAAGTAAGATCTGCCACTTTGCCAGAATGGGGAGAGAATTGTTGGGTTACTTTAGATTTTGTTTGAGAAGAGGAAATATTAGCATTTTAAAATGTCTCATCCTCACCCTGGCTATGGTGAAGTAGTTAGAAATTATTTAAAAAGTCTTCATACTGCCTATATGGGAAAGTACTTTGTAATAAGGAGTTAGCTATCAGCAATAGCGAGTTTATATACAATAATTGTGCTGACAAATGCAACAGTTCACCCTCAGCGAATAGCTCACATGACATCTGAGATATTGGAATCTGTTTTAATGTAAGAGAGAATATGAATTGGGAGGAAACCAGGATTATCTAATTCTCTTTTTGAAAGTGAAGCGACTTCCAACTGAGTAGCCACCAGAGATAGGATCTCCATTTAATAGCAAGGAACTTCACTTGTAACAGACCACTTCCCCCTCTTGGTGCTACACTATGAAGTCCAGTACTGACATATACTCAGTCCTAGAATCCATATTTAAGAGGTCCAAAATTGCAATTAAACCTATTGTTTCAGGTTCAGCATTAATAGAAATAAATACTCCCTACCAATTATTATTGTAAGAAATCAGACTGCCGGGTAGCCATCTAAGGTGCATGCTTTTTAATATAACAACCATACGCTACAAAAGTCTGTTTTCCCAAGAATTACTTGAACAGGAACTATATATAGTAGTTCTTTACCCTTTGCTATTTACTATAGGTTAATGTTACCTCTGATAATGGTTTCCACAGAAATCTTTACTTACCAGCTCTTCATGCTGGTATGGGTGAGCTTTTTCCAGTGAGCAGACATTGCTCCCAGCAACCGTAATTGTTTAAAGAAAAGTCAACTAAACCTACTGAAACTTTGACTTTTTAAAAATAAATTTCCCAAAGAGTCAAATTAAGTACGCTTATTTGAAATTGTTAGTGTAAAGATTGGGCCACTATTTACAGATATGGATGCCTACTCATATTTAAGCCATAAAAGTTTCAGATGTTCGGCATTTATAAAAGCCAGTTCACTTTTGTTCAGGAGCTTTTAAATATGAACTAGCTTCTGCCACTTTTACCTAACTCCATTTTCTTTAATGGGATTACTTCTAGAATAAGGCACTACTCAATATGAGTAAAGGAGGCAGAATTTCTCCCTGATGATGCAAGTACCCAGCTTTAGACACTCAGCCTGATTTGGAAATGTTGGTCTTGTGCTTTTCTTTCTGTCTCACCAAGCTTTGAAATTAACTGCCATTCACCTGTTGGCCTCTACTCTTTTTAAGTCTGAAAGTAACTATTAGGCAGGTGATGAAGAGTGACACCACAAACATGCTGAAAATAGCTCTGCCAGCCCTCCAGGAAAACTCCGATTACTTTGAGAACATGAGGGAAATGACCTGCAGAAAGGTAACATGCAGAATGAGATGACACACTTCAAGGATAGCATTAACATGGGGCATGTTATTCTGATTATGGGGTGAGAGGGATAAGTTGTATATTTAAAAGTGCAAAAATAAAACCTATAACCTTTTTTTTTCCATTTCACATGGGAAGGCTTCAATAGTAAAGGGAAAAATGGCTATAAAGAGAAGCAGCAGCTGATCTTCAAAATAAATCTTTTAATTTTCTTGTTCTTGGAAAAACTAGGGGAAGACCAAAAAGGGGAGGAAATGCTTAGCTTGAGAGCTATACAATAAGAAAAATTGAAGTTCCATTCCTCATTTTATTCCCAATGAAACTGAAAGAATGATTACTAACTTACACTTCAGCTTTTTCTAATATCTTATATTCTGTTTTATTTGAAAACTGAGAGCAAAGTAGGGTAGATGCTGGATTAGAAGGTTCGGCACTTTCTATCCTCTGTCTTCACACTCTGCCCCAGAGATTGTTACTCTCCATGACTGGTGTTATATGTAATAGTCTTGTTGGTTTCAAACAGAAATAAAACATTTTAGTGCTTTGATTTTGTTTTTGTCTTGCTTTGACAGTGTTGCCAACTTTACTTCACTATGAAAAATGCTATAAAATTGTGTTACCCAAGTATGAATATTTTTCTAATATATCATCATGTCCAGTGTTTGCTATTTGGGCATTTTCTAGATGTCCGATCAATATGGTGTCCATCTGACATTTTATTATGGTACCATTTTTGTGGTGGTGAATGTATGCACGCAAATTCTAAGTGTTTTTTTTTTTAATATATGGGTTAAATGGATTTAGGTATTCTGTAAACTGCTGGTAACATAACAAACATGACAGCTACTTTTTTGCAGATTAATTAGAGTGGTATTTATCAAAACTTGATCACCTGTGACCCATCTAAACCGCTCACTTTTTCCCCCCTGCTAATCTTGTGTATAATGTCTCAGGTTTCCATCTCGCAGAATATTTTGCACTGTTTAAAGAAAATAAATGAGTTAAAGTTCACTGTGACTGTGTAGAGCCAAAGTAGCATGTAATTTCACATCTGAAACAACTATAATATGAAATTGTTGTGACAGGCACGTTCCCCAATATTCAAGTATATGGCAGCTATTTCAGTGCTGGAGGTTATCTTGCTTGCTCATCTCCCCATCTGCTATGCCTCATCCCTTAATTCCTTCATTTTCTTGGCCACTTCTGCCAACTCTTGCTGTTTTTATCTTGTCTCCCCATACTTTAGGTTTTTCTGAAAGCCCCTGTTCCTGTGATTAGGAGAGTATCCGAGATTTCATTTAAAAATAATGTCCTTATTCCTCATGGTTGCAGAGGAAAGCTTAAAATTTCAACCCAAAATTCACCCTAAAACCTCAGAAACCAGAAGACTGTTTTTTTTAATCCCTGGGATTGGCAATACAGCCCACTGAAAGAGGCTTGCAATTAAAAAGACCAAGGGCCAGGTCCTAAACTGGCATAACTTAATTGAAATGATGATTTACACTAATTGACAATTTGGTTCCATTTGTTCATTTGCTCATGTAAATTTTATCCAGGCAAGAACACTGGGAGGCAGGGTTGGGCTCTTCTGGAGAACAGAGCTGGCAAGGAATAGAGCTGGCCAGGAATTTTCCAAAAAATCAGAGTTGCTAGGAAAATGCCAGTTCACGTAACAAGAAGGTGTTTTATGGGAGTGTGTTTAGTTCAAACTTCTGACAAACGAGGAAGGTTCTCAGTTTTCTGGCAAGCTTCTGAGAACTCCAGACTTCCCAGGTTTTGCAGCACCAGGGAGGATTGCCCCCAGAGGTCCAAAACTCCTGGGCTTTGCAGAGGTGGAAGCTCTGGGAGCTCCAGCTTTAGCATGCGATAGGCTCCTGGCTCCATTGCAGTGATCCTGGAAGCTCTGAGAACCTGGCTGGGATCAGAGCTTCCAAATTTCCTGCCCTAGATCTGGGAGACACTGGTGATGAATTATATATCTGTAAGCAGGGTCAGGATAAGCTCTACCCTGACATCTGGGGGTAAACTGTGGCAAGTGATGCATAAAGACTTCAGGGGCTGATTCATTTGCATAGGCATGACCACCCTGCCTAGTATGTGCTCTCAGCAGCCAAATGGTCACTTTGGCCACTGTGGGATCTCAAGTTTGTCTGTTATTGAGGCAGGGGGGATAAAGTGTTGTTACCCTGATTATGTGAATCAAATAGTGGAACTGTTTCGCCATAAACTAAGTAGCACTCGCTAGACAAGGGGCATGGGTTCCAAACCCAGTCAGACTGAGAGAGGCTGGGGACAAGTCTTTGTACCTGGTTGTGGGAGCCCTGTCTGAGGGCCCAAAACACACGGATTGCACCTACTCCTCTCTTGCTGGCTTCACGGTGGACCAATGGTGCACATGCACTGAGGCTCTTCTGCTATGAGCTGAACTTACTGAAGAGCTGAAATCACTGTGTTCTGAGAGGAGCCTGGTGCCATACTGCTGAAGATCTGAAATCACTGTTGCTGAGCTACTAGCAGAGCAGATAGTGGGATGGCTAGCAGAGCAGTTTGTGGGGCGACTGGTGGATGCAGGCGAGTAGCTGGCAGGGACAACTGACGGGCGGCCAGTGGAGCAGCTACAGCTACAGGACCTACCAGCTGGTGGCCGGGGAGCATGGACTGAGGCGGGCTGGCGGAGCAGACACTGCTCCGTGGAACGGCTGGAGCAGGTGGAATGTGGTGGAGTGATTTGTGTCAATGGCGGCAGCAGAAACCTACAGAGAGGAGGAGCCGCCGGTGGACCACGTAAGGTGTATCAACCCCTACCCCCTCCATTGCACCCAAGTTGGGATGGTAAAACCCTGACCTGGGACAGAGACTTTTAGGATGTCAGACTTTGGGACTTTGGGTGATTTGTGGCTCGGGGGGGTGGGTCTTTGCTCATGTCTGGTTTATAAATCTGAGTTGTGGTGTTTTCCCACTTCAATGCTGATGTCGGTTACCTTGTGGTGTTAAAGATTTGCTGCTATACCAAGGCTCTGTGCTTGTGAGAGGGGAAGAATTGCCTCTTTGAGGCACCCAGGGGTGTGTGTAAGATTTCCCAGGTCACTGGGTGGGGGCTCGAGCTGGCGTTGTATTATATTGTGGGAGGAGACCCCTAGATATTGAACCCGGCCCTTGTTGCAATTAACTTCTCCTGGCAGAAGGGTTACATATCTAATTGCTATTGGCAGTAAATTCGACTTGGGTTCCTACCTCCCTCAGACTCTCTTGAAAATCCCAGTTTAAATTCTTGGATTTATTTTTAAAAGAAAGCTTGCTCACAATGTGCATACGTTTATGCACATGCTTGATTTATTTATGTATGTGTACCCATTATCTTCAGTAGACTATTTATATGCCTAACTTTAACCATGTACTTAAATATTTGCAGGATCTGGGCCGAGAAAGATTTCCTAAATTTGGGGGGGGGGGTCCCCTTTCACACCATACTTTTCTGCCCATGCAAGGTGCAGTCAAGCGTCATTCAAAATAAACCATAGATGGAGCTATGTTTTATATCACCTGGGTACCAAACATGTATTCTTTGCCATTTATGAGTATAGGTGTATTCTTTGCTGCTCTTGATTCACATCTGGAGTTTTTAGGTGAAGGGAACCTTTCTTCTCTATATATAGGAGACAGGGTACCTCAAGTGGGAAACTACAGTTATCATGGGACAATTTAGAGGTTTCTCATCAAATGCTCATCCCCCATCAAATTGGCTTTAATAACAAGCAAAACAACTACCTTCACCTTAACAATATGATAGAGAAATTTCTTGTGAATAATATGCCTTAGATGTAGTCTGAAGCTAAGAATATTCATACTTTCCACTCAAAAGTTGAGAAGTCAGAGTCAGCAGAAAGGTTTGTCAAAGCTCAGAGTTAACAAACTCTAATTATGTGGCACCCAGCAGTGTTGCTGCAAGTACTGGTCTGTCAGTATCTCCATTTATAAAACAGTGCTTTGGAGGGATTTAGAAAGCCAATATTTGAATTCAAACTTGGCTGAACTTTGGCACGTAAAATAGCCCAGATGCCAATTGTGTTAAACAAAATTTAAAATTCTAAATGCAGCAACATACTTCAGTGGTTTTAGATCCTAACTTCCTTTCCTCTAGTTTAAAACTCTGCCTTCTGTCTAAATTTCCTTCTTTCCTACTGTTTTTTTTAACTTCATGTTGTTTCTGCAATTACATTTCTCTCTCATCTTATATCACAGTATTTAACAGGGCCTCAGAGAAAAGAATAGTACCTGAAATTACTTTAACTGTTTTTGAGTGTAATTCTCTAGATCAAATTGATAGCTTTTAAAATTAAACTTTTTAAAGTAATTCCAGAGGTCATTTGCTATTTTGATCATTTTATTATTCTGATCATTTTACAATATCTAACTGAATACTGCAAACTATATCGGGCTTGCATGGTACTTAATTTATTAGCTTAGGTACTTTACTAATATGGCCCTCAAACATTGTAACATCTGTTACCAGATTTGCTGTTGCTTTGGGGTATGCTCATTTATTGGGGTTACTCTTCAGAGGGAGGGTTGATAATTGTATCAGTGTGCTACTTGTGATCTCATATGGAGCTTTACTTCTCCCTTCTGCCAATTCCCTCCCAAAGGAGCTCTCCTGCAGGATCTAGGTTCCCCAGCACTAGGTTATTCCCATCCTAGAATCAGATGAATACTCTCACACTACCAGAGCATGTCTGAAAGGACCAATTAATCTGCACTCACAAACTGACCCCTTATATTCCCCTGGACTCAGTAGGCTAGGTTGTCCAGCAATGCCAAGCTATCACCCTCATGTGCCCTTGGACTCAGTGGGCTTGTTTAAACAACTCTTTAAGTTGCCACCCTCATACGCTCCCCCCCAGGTTTAGTATCTCCCTAACCCCATTGTCATGCCACAACCGTTCTGCTAGTAACTTACTTGATGAGCAAACCCCACAGGATTTTTGGGCGATACAAGGATCTTTAGCTTAGGTATAAGGAGTGTTGCTGCAGACTAACATCCCCAAGAGGTGGAGGAGAAAAGGGAGGGGAGAGAAAGAGAGAAGCAACAATGAAAGTTATTTATTTCTAGGTAGTAATCATATAAGGGGAGCCAAACAAAACAGTTACAATATTAAATCTAACTTAAATCTCATTACAAACTTTAGGGCTAGCTAACCATAACTGATCACATGTGGCAGGGTCAGGAGGCTATACATAGAGAGAGAAAGGAGGGGGAGAGAGAGAGAGAGATCTCACCACTCCATCAGGCTTGAACTGATTGGGATTCCCAGGTAATGATGGTAGCTGGGTTCCAGAGTGTTGAAGGAAGGCAAAGCAGAGACCCCTTTTTCCCCAGCATGATCAGTGCAGAGAAGATGGAAGTTCCCATGGAACTGCTGTAGCATTTAGATCCAGGCATCAGAACACTTTACTTGAGCAAGAGTAGCAGTTTTTGTAGAGAAACAACAATGGTTCAAGGTGGACACTAGATTTGTTTATGGGTAAACAGATGGTTCAAGGGAGTATTCTACAGTTGTTTTGTTTAGGTTAGAAACAATAGAAACTGATCATTCCAGACTGTCAGTGTTCCTTCCTGGAAGCTCATAGGCTACGACTACATTGTGCTCTCTTGCACAAGAACATATGCAAATAAGGCATGGCGATGAATATTGCTGTGCCTCACTTGCATACTTAATGAGCCATCATTTTTGCACAAGAGGCTTTTGCGCAAGGAGCAGTCTACACTGCTCCTTCTTGCACAAAAATGGTGGCTCATTTGCATATGTTCTTGCGCAAGAGAGCACAATGTAGATGTAGCCATAATGTAATTACGCAGTTTCAGTATTTTGAAGGATTTAGTACTCTAATTTGTCTGATGATTACTGACCTGGGTGTGGGCAGGCCTGGCTTCATTATCAGCTGGAGCAGAGATTTCCCACTGAGCAATGCTTTCCTGCTTTCTGTATCCCACAGTTCATTGTGGTTCTTGTTTTGAAAGTGCTGTTCTCTATTTTGTATGCTAATGTAGATGTCTGTCTGATCTATCTTTGATACTGATGAAGCTTAAGCTTAAGGTTTAAGTGTGTTATCTCCTGTTTTCTCGCTGCTTTAGTTTTGGGTCAAGCAGAGATGAGATGAGGGGAGATCTTCCATGAGTACTATGTCTTGGTTCCCCAAAAAACACAGAGCTGGTACATAAAACATCTGAGCACCTTCAACTCCCTGTGAGACAGGGCACTGCTATTTCCATCTGTAAAATAGCAGTGGATAAACTTAGGCAAAGAGGGGATAAGTGATTTGCCCAAACCACACATTCCTAACTCCAAATGCCTAACTCCAAATGAATTAATTGGGCTCTTAGTAGTAGGGACGTGAACAAGTAGTTGAGTAGATGATTAACTGATAAGTCTAGGCTGATACAGAGGCAGCAACGCAGCGTGACTGGGGGCTCCCCAAGAGTGGGCCAAAGTGCACTGGCTGCCAGCCCCGCCCCCAGGGACCATAGAATAGTCGACTAACCGCTAAGAATTCAGGCGGTTAATCAACTATTTCCTACTTAGTAGTATTATTGAGTGACGGATAATGCTCTCTCATGTCAGTGTAAATACCGGATCATGACAGTAATGTTACAAATCTTGTTTGATAAAATGACAGAAGCAAAGAAATTCCAAATTAAGAAAAACTGTTTTTCCCTATTCAGAATCATTGAGCTACACCCTCTTGATTTTATCTTGTCTCAAGATAATACGTCCATGGAAAGACTGTGTTTTATCCTGTTCTGTGATAGGAGCCATGTGAGGGGAAAGTAGGATGTGATCTCATAATTAAAGACTTTTTCATAATGGATGCTGATATGGGGTACAGTTTAAGGTTGCACTGGTAATCTTAACTCTGGCATTTCCTGTCCTTTGAGTCATGGACCCTATAATCTTAACATTCTCTTACCATTTCTTTTAATATACATTTCTTATTTTTCTATAAAAACTGAAAAAATAGTATTTCCGTCATGTTGAACCATATACTGACCCCCAGCTTGGGTCATCGGTAAGGTTTGCACCTTTAGATCCATGGTACAGACTCTGCTATTTAAGAGAATGGAGCAGGCTGATTGTAGATAGTAGTAGTAGTAGTAGTAGTAGCAGGCTGAGCAAGTAGAGCAGATACCAGAGGGGTATCAGGCTTTTTCAGCTGTCTGCTCACAAATGAATGCTGAGGCTCAGGAATAAGACTCCTAGATTTCATTCCAGGTTCTGGAGGGGAGTGTCAAGTCTAATCCCCTGCCCCATCTAGGCCTGTCCCAAGCATCCTGCTCCTTTCTCATTTCTTCCTCTGGTCCTGCTAAACCACCCTGCCACATCATTGTCCCCATCTTCTACCAGCACTACTGTCGACCACGGTTTTCCTTTTGCCTGCATCCCCACTGGCTGTCTCCCTATCCCCCTCACTGCCCTACATTCTAAAGCAGGTTGCAGTCTTCTTGCTATTTGGACATCAGCAGGCAGAGCTTTGAGAACACAAGAGAGAATCTACCTATCTTCATTTCTGCCCCGGGTAATGACAGGAAAAGTCCTGCAAAGACCCGAGATGGAGCATGCAAATCCACCTTGTGCAAACAGAATTTCTCTGCCAAAATCTAGTAACTCTATTGAGCATGCATGATCTCTGAGATTTCACACAGCTGCCATATGAGGATAGTATTTCACAGGGGTGGGAAAAGGCACATCCCTGCCTCCAGGATAACCCCCCTGCCAAATTTTAAGTCCATGTGCCAAACCAGAGCAATATTGGAGCTTCTAAATAATAATAGTTGTTAATAATGTCACCGCCAATTCATCAATATGGGCAAAACTGTTCTATTTCTTTTAAGTTTTTCGCAAGAAGACTAAACTATTTTTGCTGAAACTTACTCTACAATTCAGCCTGAGGCAGACACTAAGCATGAAAAACTTCAGCATGAACAGTTAACATTTGACAAAGTTATAAGCAGCTGAATACAAGGCCTTATAATAGGAAGAGTCAGTCAACAGTAACTATTTGTCACTTTCTGTACTACCTATAATAATGCATGAACATGTGTATAAATGCTTCAAGAATCCCTTATGTAGCCAATATAGTTACAGGTATGTTGCAGGATTTAGGAAGTTTGAGTACCCCAAAGTGTGTGAAATAATTTGTACTGATACAGTCTAGAAATCTTATAAAACATCATTTTAGGATTTTAACTGATTATGACAATATAACTGATGACAGGGAACTTTATCTTCAGTGTCATGTCTTACAATAAATGAGACATGTCATATATGTACATTCTGTCTTGAGGTGTTCCTTGATATTTTTTTTCTTATATATGCATAACATTATAATTAGGTAAATTAATTCATCTGCTAGAACTCTTAAAAGAAATACAGGCAGTAGCAATAATACAAAATATTTCAGGGCAAAGATGATGCAGCAAAGCCTCTGGGTTTTTCTGTTTAACTTGCTATATTTTTCTAGCAGAAAAGCCGTTTTCTGAATATAGCCGAACATCTGAAATATTGATCTTTTTTTCTTTAAAGTCCTGTGTATTCTCTTGTCTGTTCACTCACACTAGTCTACAAGGTATGCATCAGCATCTCCTTCATCTTAGTCAGTTAAAATTGACAACTGAGTGATAGGCCAATGCTCCACTGAGACACAAATCACAACCTTTGTGGGACTTCAGGTTCAGTTAAGGAGCCAAATATTTTTCCACAGAACATCCATGGAGCTCAGCCTCAACACTTGACTTCTACAAGGCAAGAAGTGAGCCATCCATCAGTTGCTATATACTGATGATGGGCTACACCAAGAATATGGTGTGGACTCATCAGATTGGGATCTGAAGAGAACACATCCGTTGGCATTGGAAAAGGTTCAGAAAAGAGCAACAAAAATGATTAGGGGTTTAGAACAGGTCCCATATGAAGAAAGATTAAAAAGACTTGGACTTTTCAGCTTAGAAAAGAGGAAACTAAGGAGGGGATATGACAGAAGTCTATAAAATCATGACTGGTGTGGAAAGAGTGAATAAGGAAAAGTTATTTACTTATTCCCACAATATAAGAACTAGGGGTCACCAAATGAAATGAATAGGCAGCAGATTTAAAACGAACAAAAAGAAGTTTTCTTCACTCAGCGCACAGTCAACCTGTGGAACTCCTTGCCAGAGGATGTGGTGAAGGCTAGAACTTTAACAGGGTTCAAACAAGAGCTAGATAGATTCATGGAAGTTAGGTCCATCAATGACTATTAGCCAAGATGTGTAGGAATGGTGTCCCTAGCATCTTTGTCTGGAAGTGGGTGACAGTGGAGGGATCATGTGAGGATTACCTGTTGTGATCCCTCCCTCTGGGGCATCTGTTATTGGCCACTGTCAGCAGTCAGGATACTGGGCAAGATGGACTTTGGACTGACCCAGTATGGCTGTTCTTATGTAAACATCCAAGGGAAAACTCTAATTCAGGCATCCAATTGTTTCCCATTTTCAGCAACAGGATCTAGAAATTTGTTGCTACTGACTTTCAACTGATGCACTCTATGAACGAATGAGATGGAGAGTAAAGGGTCAGAGATAGCAAGCAGTGGGATCCAATAATGAATATATAGGTCTTGCTACTAATTTCTAAAATGCTTATTCAGTGGACTGCAGAAAACAGCCGCCTTTGCCATCCTAGGACTCCGAAGATGTAGGGTGGATGAGAGTATCCCAGTATTACGAGTTAAAAAGGGGACGGATTTCACCCCCACTCTGTCTGGGAGCTGAGAATCATGGTGTTCAGTGTCCCATAAGAAGATAGCTAAACAGCATGTCTACACTGAGGAGTTATTTCAAAATAACTCCCCTTATTTTGAAATAACGCGAGGGTCCACACTACCAAGCCTGTCATACATCTGACTAAGTGGGTCTTTGCCCACGAAAGCTTATGCTCCAGTACTTCAGTTAGTGTATAAGGTGCCACAGGACTCCTTGACGCTTTTGCAGATTCAGACTAACATGGCTTCCCCTCTGATACTTGACTACCAAGCCTATTATTTTGAAATAACTACTGCTCGGGAAGAGGAATAAGCTTATTTTGAAATAGAAGTGGTACTGTAGCTATAGTCCAAGAGAGTTAGTGAGTGATAGATGGCGGGGGGGGAGGGAACATGTTGCTTTGTTGGTACTGGAATGCCTGGAACCTATTGGGAGGATGAAATAGTTTGTGCGGAGGGAAAACAAAGTCCCACCTGGTTTAACCTGCTTCTTTTCCTGACGGGGACCTTCCTGCCCCTTCTGGACTAGTGGGTGATCTTTACTCCCAAAAACCTAAGGGAAGGGAGCTTTTAGGGGAAGTGGGCCAGGGAAGATAAATTGTCCAGCCAATGTGAGCTCAAATGGGAACTGCTGACCAGACTGAGCCAGACAGAACTAAGGATGCTAACTGCTATTTCCATCTGCTGCTCTTGAATACTGCTTGCACAAATATTAGCCCAGCTTATTCTGAAGTATTTGGTTCAGTCAATGTGACTGATTCATATTTAGTTAACATATTAATTATTTTATTTGCTCCTTTGTGTTCTCTACAATAGGTTCTGGTTGCAGTATTGGAGTTAGGCCAGGAAGACTAGGATCAATATTGGTTGGTGGAAAGGAATCATCCTGAAACAATAAATCTGCACATCAGCTTTTATTTCTGAACCACACGTCATCCAAGGTCTAGGGATAGAAACACTAGCAAATAATTATTTTCTTACATGTTTTTACCCAGTTCTCTTTTTTTATTATTTCTCTTCCAGTAGTGTTTATTCCTTTTTACTCAGCCTTGGTTATAGCCAACGTCTACCCATTTCTGAAAAGTCCAGGACCTCCCTTCCAGAAACTTCTCTGAGGCTTGCCCAGTGATGTCACAGAATTCCCAGCAGTTTGGAGCAATGAAAGTGTGTTCACCTCTCTTCTTTTCCTAGGAGCTGAGGCCTTTTCAAATGTCTCTATTGGTAACCTTGGAGGTCTTCAGTTTCATAGGTTTGGGGAGGAGGCCTATTGAGTGCTTGATGTTCTGTAGTCCTCTGGGGCTGAGGTGGCCTCTTCTTGTAAGTGACTGACACCCTTTTGTGATTCTAATAATTATTTATACTTTGAATTGCAGAGTATATCATATGCTTCCTGCACAGCATATCTTTTCTCCAGGAAAACTTGGGAGTATCAAAGTGCCCTTTGTATTTGTTCAGAATGAGGGAGTGTGAATATAATTAATTTATACCACTGGTAGAATGACCTTTGCTCAGTGAGAGGTTGCCTATGTAAGAACTACAGAACTGGACACTAAACAAATAGCCAGTGTGTAGCTGAATAGTGCCACATCTTGACTGCAGGCTATAATATATTAAGAGGTTTTTTTTATCACCTCTTAGAGCCAATGAAGACATGTTTTATAGTTGCATGATTATGTGGCATTAAACACATTAAGGGGATTTACCAAGAATAGAATACAATAAAACATACATGAAAAAGTTACTTTTTCATCTTCAAAATACCGTAGTGTGTGGGTTCTCAAACTGTGGGTCGAGATCCCATTTTAATGGGGTTGCCAAGGCCCTGGGCCTCAACAAGTCCCAAACCCAAGTCCCACTGCCCAGGGCTAAGGTCACATGCCCAGAGCAGAAGTCCTTGGGCCTTAACTTTTGTCCCCACTCCCTCCTGCACCTTTACCCAGGGTGGTGGGATTTGAGCAGATGGGCTCAGTCCTCGATATCCTATCCTGGGGACATGTAGTAATTTTTATTGTCAGAATGGGGTCATGGTGCAAGGAAGTTTGAAAACCACTGCTAAAGTGACCTAAAAAGCAGTAGGTTATAAAAGATATATTTAATATATGTAGTTTACAGCCATAATCTCATCAGGCAATTTTGCAAGTTAAATTATCAGAAATAGGAATTAGAAGAAAGTAATTCTAGTCTCAGGGAAGTAAACTTTTTAAAACTCCAATCTGCTAACATAACCTATCAGCTATTTAACGTATGTATAGTTTGTCAACCTCTATAGCTTTACTTTTAATTCATCATAGTCTGTGTACCTGGTAGGAGGGAAGTCTGCAGTCAATTGCAATTACTTTGCAGCTCCTAGCTGTAGCCATGAAATAGCTATTTTATATTTCATTTCTGGAAGGTAAGTGATTGTGAGATGTTTTGGAATTACAGCTTCATTAACAAACAAAAATCCAACCAAATAAATTCACTGTTAACTTTAGAACTTGTAAATGTTTAGTTCTTTACCCTGCTCCATGTGTTTGTTTATTTTTTTATATATATATATATATATAAACGTATTTATTTAAATAATTTATTCTCTCTCTCGGAAATGCACCATTTCAGAAAATGTTTTATTAATGTTTTCCCCATCTCCCTTAATTTAAATACATGTTCTAATTTAAGTAACATGAAATTTATGATGGTATGCAGTTGTATTCCAGATTATTAATATCCATTGGCAGTGGTGTGGCCTTCTGCGATCTGACTCTTACTCTGAATATCACAGTGATCTGCAGTCCTTGGTAATTATCTTGTCCTGTATTCCTGGTATAACTCAAACAGAATAGGGGTTTTGTGGAGATTTAGGAAAGCAGCTTCAGGTCCAAAGTTAGAAAATTACTCCATTAGCAAGAGCTACATGGCCTTTTTCCTGGTCAGTACTTTCATTCATTCCACAATTGACACTGATATTGAAGGAATAGGAGTTTAAAAAACTCATGCATATAAGGCTTTTTTCCTATCCATGTCTATATAATTTTCAATGAAAATGAGAATAACCTCAGAATTATAATAAAGCTCAGCAATGGTATAGTTGGGGAAAAAAGCAATGAAATCTATTAAGGATGTTAAGTACCAGGTAATTGATTAATCAAATAGTCGATGCATTATTGCATCGACGATTCAATTAGTCGATAGGGTGGCTCTGCCTTTGAATGTAGCAGTAGTCTTAAGACTGTTGCTACATTTCAAAGGTGAAAGTGCCAAAGCCCGGGGTCAGCTGGGGGCTCCTTGCCGCATTTCAAAGCATCAGCACCACTTGGAGCCCAGGATCAGCTGGGGACTCAGCTGATCTCCGGCTCCATGTGGCATTTCAAAGCAGCAGTGCTGCACGGAGCCCATGGTCAGCTGGGGACTCCTCAGCTCCAAGCGGTGCTGCCGCTTTGAAATGCCACAAGGAGCCCAGAGCCCAGGATCAGCTGGAGTCCCCAGCTGATCCCAGGCTCCACACATGGCATTTGAAAATGGCAGCACTGCACAGAGCCTCAGCTGATCCTGGGGTCCCTGCTGCATTTCCCTGGAGCAGCTGACCCCAGGCTCCATGCAACACTACCACTTTGAAGTACTCCCGTCTTCTCTCCCCACCTTTGCTGCCTCTATTTGATCCTCAGAGATATTATAAAGCACCTAGCTCTCATTGGTGTGAGTGGATAGACGGCGCCTTTGATGATCTTTGGCTGTAGCTATCATCATTTCATGCTCAAAAAGATGTGCTGGTGTGAAGACTGTGCCCCTCTTTTTAGCTTCATGAAATAGTTGGGTTTAAAAATTTATTAACGTTCACCATTTTCTCTCTCTCCCGTGGTATTCTTCTGAAGAAATTATGCTTTGTTTAGAATGTTGCAACACTGACTTCAGCTTCACCTGTCTAGCTCTGTCATGTATTCCTTTCTGTAACTCTAGTATGAGACTATCTTTAAAGCAAGGGTGGGGAGCCACTGCCCCACAGAAAAAAGTTGGGGGCCACACACAGCCCCATGGGGGGGTGGAGGCTCTAGGTTCCAGGATAGGGGCAGAAATGGGGGGCTCAGGGTGCAAGAGGGGAATATGAGCTGAGGCAGGGGGTTGAGGTGTGGAGGGAATGGAGGGCTCTGGCTAGAGGTGTGGACTCTGGGCTGGGGCTTGGGATGCAGGAAGGGGCTCTGGGCTGGGGCAAGTGATTAGGGTATGGGAGGGTGTATGGGCTCAAGCTGAGGGTGTGGGCTCTGGGGTGGGGCTGAGTTGGGTGTAGGAGAAGGTTCAGGAGGGAGGTTAGATGGGAGACTTAGAGCTGAGATGCAGGATATGGGAGGAAGTTAGGGTGTGGGTGGGGGGTTCTGATCTGGGGCAGGAGGTGAGGATTCAGGAGAATGTACAGGGTGTGGGTTCCAGCTAGGCAGCACTTACCTGAGACCAGTGGTTTTCAAACTTTTTTTTTCTCATGACCCATTTGAAGAAAATTGTTGATGCCCATGGCCCAACATAATTTGATTAAAGTGTGAACTCTGGGGTGGGGTTGAGGATGAACACTTTGAGAACTAGGAGGGAGCTCTGACTTGGGGGGGGCGGGGGGGCAGGAGGAGCTTATCTCGAATGGCTCCTGGACAGCAGTGCAGTGGGGGTGCTAAAGCAGGCTTCCTGCCTGTCCTGGCACCGCAGGCCATGCCGCACCACGGAAGCAGCTAGCAGCAGGTTCCCAGCCAATGGACGTTCAGAGCTAATGCTCAGGGCAGGGGCAGTGTGTGGAGCCCTATGCACTCTTCCCCACCACCCTATTCTCCCCACCTCCCATGAGCTGATCATGTTACTAGCCACTTCTGAAGTGCAGCACAGAAGGGCAGGAAGCCTGCTTCAGCACCCCCACTGATCACTCGGCAGCAATGAGACCCAGTGCTGACATTCCATGACCTGTAGTTTGAAAACCACTGCTTTAGGCAGCTCCTGGTCAGCGGCACAGCAGATTTAAGGCAGGCTGTCCACCTGCCTGCTTGACCTGGCTCTACATTGCTTCCAAAAGTGGTCACTGTGTCTGGGTCCTAGCTGGAGGAACCAAGTGGTGATGTGCAGTGCAGTGCAGTGCATGCTGCCTGCATCCACAGGGACCACCCAGCAGCTCCCACAGGCCATGGTTTCTGAGCAATGGAATCTGTAGAGCCAGGCTCCTGCACCCAGGGCCAGACTAAGGGGTGGGCTAGCCGAGCAGCTGCCCAAAGCACCAACCTACGGAGGGCTCCCGGCGGGCTGCAATGGCTGCCCGGGACAGGGGCCCTGTTAACCCCCGCAGCGCCGGCCAGCAGTGCCCTTCCCCCCACCCCCCACGGCCGCAGGGCCTTGCACAGCTAGGCGCAGCCCACCCTGGGAGGCCGAGGGCTGCACACCATCGGCGGTGGCTGGGCCGACTGGGCAGCACATGTGCTGTGCGTCCGCCCACGTGTCCCGGGAGCGGCCCCGCGCATGCGTCGTGCACCCGGAGGCGGTGCCACATGTCCCGCGGGCAGGCCTGAGCATGCATTGTGCGTCCGGAGGCGATGCTGCGCGCGTGGGGCCCGGGGCGCCAAAATGGCTCAGGCCAGCCCTGCCTGCACCTAGATGCCACAGGGTCATGTGAGGAAGCAAAAGCTCACATTTCCATCCCCAGGAGAGTGGGGGTTGCCAGGTTCGGAGCTTCCAGCATGTAGTGCAGAGACTTGTTGTAGGCTGGATGAAATTAAGCAGGGGGCTAGCCTGAGGGCAGCAGATTCCTCACCCCTGTTTTTGAGCTTCCATGTTGTTCTTGTATTTTACTAGTCCACTCCCTGCCACTGCTCAAATTACACTGTCCTGCATCTGTTCCTAAAACCTCCTTTGTTTAAACACATCCTGCTATATTGGTTGGTTGGTTTGTTTGTTTTAGATTATGTGGCTGAATACACAGCTGGTTGTGTCAGTGAGCACAATTAGTTCTTACCAAATTACATCCCTATGCTACTTTTCCCTCTGCTTCAGCATTTAATTTTCACTAAACAAAAACCAAAAAAAAGGGGGGGGGGGCAGAGAGACAGAGAGAGCCAGCAACTCTACTGATTTTCCTTTTAGGATCTATTCAACTTTTTTTTTTTTATTCAGGCAAAACTCTCAATGAGGCCAATGGGAATCTTGCACAAATAAAGCAAGCTGGATTTGTATCTTAAAATCATTTAAAGGTACTTCAGAGGTGCTGGAATAATTTTTATAGTGGGTGTGCTGATGAACGAAACTATGTATTTGGCATTTGTTATCACTAATTCAGATTAGGGAATGCGACAGCACTACATTTGGACTAGAACACCCAGTCAAAAAGGGACCCTAGCAGCTCTGGTCAGTACTGCTGACTGTATGGTTGGCAGCACCACTGCACCATACAGCAGGGCTGGCAGGCTTCTGCTAGCTGCTATGCTGCATGGCTCCCAAGTTAAGAAGCAACCAGAACATCTGGCTTCTATCCTTAAATGTGACCAAGAGGGGTCCACAGGCACAGCTCCCATTGGCTGAAGCAGGGGAGGAAAAAGATTGCACAACTCGAGTGCTGAGCTATTGAGGGATTGTGGAGCAGGCACCTCCCCTGCGGCTGCCCAGCCCTCATTTCCTCATGTTTCTTGTGTGGCTGGGCTTAAGCTGTGGTGTGTATGCTGTGGCAAACCACTGTGTGTCTTTTGCCCCATTGCTGCCATGCAGGAGCTTAAGGTGTGTGTATCTTCATCTCCCAGCACTGAGAATGGGCTGCCCCCTATTCCCCATCACAGCATCCTCCTCATCCCACCCCCTTCCTCTTAACTGCATCCTCTTCGTTGTAGGCAGTGAACTCCAACCTTTTGAAGCATAAGATCACTTTTTTAATTTAAGTACAATCAGCAATGTACCTCAAACCCAAATGCCCTGGCCCTGCCCCTGCCCCTGCTTGCTCCATCCTGCCTCTCTTGCCCATTCTCATTCACTTTCATCAGGCTGGGGCAGAGGGTTGGGGTGCAGGCTCTGGTCTTGTATTAAGGGATCTGGAGTGTGAAGGGGCTCTGAGCTGCTCTTGGGGCAGGCAGTTGGGATGCTGGAGGGGTTCTAGGTGCAGTCTCTGGGATGACGTTTGGATGCAGGGGTGCTTGGGCTGCAGGAGGGGGTTCATGACTGGGGTAAGAGTTTGGTGGTGTAGTGGGGCTAAGGCAGTCTCACTCCCGAAAGCAACCAGCAAACTCCATTCCAAGTCCTGTTGTACCCCCTCTCTGCTCTGTGGAGACAGGATACAGAGTGGGAGGGGGCACCTTGACATCAGCACACCACCTCTCTTTCCCTTGCCCTGCACAGAAAGCAGGAAGCTCCCCAGAGGGAGTGGCAGCTCCAAGGCAAAGGGCAGGAGATATGCAGCAGTGGAGGGAGGGGAGGGGCAGTTGAAGTGCTGACGCTTGATAGCCTCTTGGCCAAACCAGTCAAGATCACCTGTCAGAGGCTCCCAGATCGGGATCTACTGGTTGGTGACCACAGTAGTAAGGTATCCATACTGAAACTTGCTTGTAAGTCCATCTTCTGCATATCTACTTTCTGCTCCCTTGTTTTCTTTTTTTTACCTCCAACCTCGGCAAGTCTCTGCAGCTGAATACATTTTCTAACCTTTAGTGTTGACTTGATACTGTGAGCTGCCCCACCTTGTCCTGCCCCCAACAGCTACCCATCCTAGCTCTGTGCCCCTTACAGAACTCTCCCATCCATCCTTTCCACCTCCATGTCCCTCAGCCCCCATAGCCTTGCACCCCATGCACTTCATACGCTGCTGCGCTCCCATTATATCCCTGTACACTCCTGTGCCCTGCACATGCTCCTGCACCTGTAGCCTTCTACCTCCCTCTGCATGCCTATCCACCCCACATGCTTCCATATACCTCTCATCCTTCACTGCTCTCTCACCCCCATCCTGTACCTGTCCTTGGCCTCTTCCCTCCCCATATTTTCCCCTTCCGTTCACCTCCCCCCCGAGTGATTTAATCAGTCCCTGGGAAAATGTAGGAAAAAGTGTCTTTGTGGAGGCAAGTGTGTGCAGGCACGTCTCTTACACACATACAATACTTGGGGTCATGTGTAGAGAGCTGTGTGTATTGCCGTATACCTGTGTGACTAAAATTTGCAGCCTAACTCTTTGGTTTTTATTCTTTTTGTTGTCTTGTGCACCAAATTTAACACAAAATACATGTGTATTCACTTCCTAACAAGTTTTTAGAAGAGAAGAAAACTCTATAAGCAATAATTCATTTCTTTTAAAGTGAATGTTGTTCACTAGTAATTGCTGCAGAGCCAATGTACCACACATCTCCCTCCACCTTTGTCTTGCCACACTATAAATTCTTTGTTGCAGACTCTTTTTGTGTGTGTGTGTGTGTCTGTCTAGCACTTACCACCGTGGAGTGGTTCTGATCTTAGTTGGGGATTCTAGACATTAAACAACAATTGTATTAAATAATGTGGCAGTACATCTGTTAGTGTATGCTAGATGTGAGCACATTAATTATATCTGCATGTAGGATGGGGGTTAGTTTCTACAGATTTATTTAGGTATCTGGGCAGGTATGCATTTCTGTAGTTATTTCTCTGTGGATTTGTATTTGGGCTTCGAGTGGGCCTTTAATTACAGCTGTGATAATGTGTGGTCCCAATTCCACATATAAAATTAAAATAATTTTAGTGAACAAAAATTTGGAGCTGTTTACAAGAAATGGGATGATTGGAAGAAAAAAATCAGGTGCCATCATACTGTTTGTTATTTTTGCAGAAATATACTCACATGGCTACCTCTCTTAAAGTTATGCTAGCATTAAAGTTCTCTCACTCAAAACTATTAACAAAAACAAAAATCCAAAACAGAAACCAAATGAGATTTATCTGGTTTGCCATTCTGTTGTAAATATGAAGCCTCGAGCTATGTTCTTAGAAAAGTGTGAACTTGGATCTGCTTTTGAACAAAATTAGAGCAGTTTCTGGATTTGCACTGAAATCCTCTGATGATTGCAATTGCAAACGAGTTGAGATATAACACCTGCTGAAAGTTTCTATTCCACTTAACAGTTTCATTGAGACTTAAATAAAATTTAAGACACAAGTTTACATGAATTAAAATTGAAAAGACTTGACCAAATTCTTATTTCAATTTATCAGTATATAAATTACCAGTAATTCCATTGTTTATACTAGAATTAAAATTTGCTATTAACTTTTTTCATTTGGAAAACATTGCCAAAGTGTGACTATAAGCCTTTCCTTTCCTTTCCTTTTCTTTTCTTTTCCTTCCTCTTCCTCTTACTCTTCCTCTTCTGTGACTGGACTGGACATCTCTGAGCTATATATATAAGAATAGCCTAATTTAAGAATTGAAAGAATCAACCCAAAATAAGCACTCTTTACTGTAACAATTTCACATATGCTGAGTATTTAAGAAGTGTCTTAAATTATTCTACAGAGGGAGATTAAGGCATTACAGTGATGGCTTTTGATGGTCCCATTGCTAAGAATTAAAAGATTTATTCCTCCTTTTATTGGATTTGAATAAATTCATATACTAAGCA
This sequence comes from Pelodiscus sinensis, assembly GCF_049634645.1. NCBI lineage: Eukaryota > Metazoa > Chordata > Testudines > Trionychidae > Pelodiscus > Pelodiscus sinensis. The sequence continues at coordinate 44,317,069 of NC_134718.1, forward strand.
ATGGGTCTTATGTGCATTAGATTATTGTGTTGCTATTATATTGAAATGGATCAAAAATATTAAGTGGAAAATAGATTTGCATTTATTATCTAATGTAACTAGCTCCACTTTCACCACTGCAAAATCAGCCCAAATATTAATGTGGCAATGTAATTTACCTCTTTGGTTGATGCACATTTGGCTTAGCACCCCGGAGCCAACTCAGCAGAAAGTTAATATATTTACCCCTGCATACCAGCATCTATGATAACTTGTGCACTCTACACAGTTTGTCCAACTCTAATTTTGTTAGGCATTTGTGGGATTTTTAATTTAAAGACAAGGAAATATTTTGGTTTATTTCCCATTAAGAAATAGTTTCTCTACTTTGCCTGTGATATCAGATGTTACTGACCACTTTTCCTTCTCCCAAAGCTCGCTCACATCTACCATGCCTACAAAACACTTGGTGATGGCTAGACATCTGACGTGCTGTGACCACTGTCTGTTAGAATAATCATACTTGTCTTGCTGAAACCTGGTGGCTACAAGTCTGTTTGTTGTGTCCACCTGCTGCCGGGTGTCTCACATTTTAAAATCAGTGGGGCCAACAGCCTCACAGAGCTCTCTGGGCAAGGCAGAGGAGAGGGACCTGTTCCATGTCCCTGGAAGGGGCAGGGCTTCAGGGGTAAGGCTCGGCCCTCAACACCACTCAACTGTAACGGGTTTCCCCACCCCAGTCCTCTGTGCTGCCCACAGGGTGGAGTGCTTTGGCAGCAATTTAAAGGACCTGTGGCTCTAGTTGCCACAGTTGCAGCAGCTGAGAGCTCTTGGCCCTTGTTTATTTCTGGACCCCAGGGCAGCTGCCCCCTTTGTTTTTCCCCACGCTCTTTCAGTGAGCCTGCTTAGATTGCAAATTCTTTAGCATGGAGACTGTTTTCTGATTGTGGGGTCCTGATCTTCATTAAGGTTACTGCAATACACATAATGGCATAAGCAATTGGCAAAGGGAGTTCACCCATTCAAATACATACCAAAAAATAGTGTTCTTCCTCTGGTCCTACTCCAATCCCCAGGAAAACGTTTGATTTTTGTTGCTGCTTGCTTGTTTTTTTGTTTGTTTTGGGTTTTTTTTGTTTTTGCTAGAGTTTCTGCAGAACTCTTACAGACTAAAAGCCTAAAGCCAAATATTATTATTTTTTGCCTTTCCAACTAAAATATATATAGCCAGCTTTTGTAGCAGAATTGGCTGCTAGCCTCAGATAATGAGTCTTTTATCTCAATTTCAACATAAAACTTCTGTTGCCATAAGAGAGGGAGCAAGTGTCATGTAACAGCATGAAAACTGAAATCGGAATCCCTGGGGTCTGTTATGGTTCTGCCACACCCTTGCTATACAGCTTTGTTTCTAATTCATCAAAGTATTTAAGCACAGGCCTCAATTTCCCTGTGTAAAATGGTGAATGATAACACCTACTGCACCTCTCTGGGGTGCAGTGAGTTAATTCATGCATGTCAAATGCTTTGGAATCCTCACATTGAAAGCACTACAGAAATGGAAAGTAATATTATTAATTACAATGTTACGACTATGGTTAAACTGACCCTATAATACTTATTTAGGACTGAAACGAGATAAGTTATAAACTCCCTAAGAAACTGGTTTTATAGGACTTCAACTAGACACTTCACTGCTCCATGCTCAACTAAATTAATATGATTTTTGAACCAATTTATTAGACCCTTTAGTAAATGTCATCACTAAAATTTAAAAAATTTAAAAATACACCTGGTTTCTCAGCAGCATGAATTTCCTTCTAAACTTCACCTCCATCAAATATATACCAAGTCTGCTGATGTTACTAAGCAACGCCAACATTACCAAATAATAGAAAACATAACATACAATGATGCTATAATTTTGATGCTGTAATATGGGGTTATATTTTTAATTATGTACCATAAAGCTAATAGGAATGTGCTGAAATTCAGGAAATTGTTTCTGCTGTAATTTAAAATGTATTATTTTCATTATACAAAACAGTTTATATTGCCTTCTAAAAATAAGCATTTAATTGCACTAAGACAGCAAAATAGAAAATTACTGAAGTAATGTATTTCAATTGAAATCCTTTAAATCCTGTTTGTTTGTTTGTTTTTCATATATATGTAGCTGTTAAAGCCTAACCACAGGATCTAACCTCATAGAGCTTCATCAAAATCAATCAAATTTCTTAAGGCTGATCCTGGAATGTTCTGATGTAATTGCTCCCAACGGCAATTTTGATCTATTTAGACATCAGTTTTGCAGCATATTCTGAGTTAGATTATCTCTAGTAATATTTTCAAGGTAATGTTTTGTTTTAGCAATAAGTCTAAGAAATGTCCATAATGTAAAATAATAACTGTAAACTAGCTAAACTGAAATATTTGTTGTGCTCAAAGATGTTATTAATACTATAAGAAACTGAAGAATCTGTTTCATTTGCGTGTGTCGTCATAACTGTTGATTTCAAACAGTAGGCAAATCAATCCCTGAAAATCCTTTGTGATGACATTTCAGGGATACAAGCTTTTTATATTACTGATTATTTGTTTTTCAATTTCTGGATTCTCTTAAATCACAATACATGTGACTGAATCTATGAATGAATGAAACCAGATACTTGTCACTTACTCATGGGATATAGGGGTAACTAGGTAAAATAAAATAAAAATTGAGTGGAGACAGTTTGGGCTTCTCTGTGCCTGTGGTCAGAACTGGGAAGAAACTAACCAGGATTCAGATTCTAGTAATCTTTCTACCTTACAAAACCATTCCAACCTGAAAGAATTTTCTAGATACTTTGAAACAGATTGGAATCAAAAGGTAAAATTATATCAAATGGCAAAAATTTGAAAAAAGTTGTTTAGCAATCTAACTTAGCTAGTCTAAATGGCAGTTTTCAGCGACTCTTTTAAAACATGTTCCTCAACCACACAAAGATGATGGTTAAGCCATGTTGCCTGACAATTTTTAGAAACCAATTTATGAACTATTTCAAGATTGGGGATTTTATTCAGTTTTTATTCATTATTTATGGTAGCACCTCAGTGTACTAAGTGCTTTCCAGGTATTTAATAAAGGACAGTCCATCTTCCTAGGAGCTTAGAGTCTAAGGCATGGATTTCCAAACTGGGGTGTGTGCCCCCCTAGGGGGCATGAAGAAATTCCAGGGGGGGGAGAGGGCGTAAGGCGACCCAGCCTCTTCTACCCCCCCCACCTCCCATCAAGTTTTGCTGCCCCGCTCAGTTCCTCTTTTTTTCCCCAACAAGTTTTGCTGGGTTTTTTTTGTTTTGGGGGGGGGTTTGGCGGGGGGGGGGCGTGAGGGTTTTTTCAAAAATCAAGAAGGGGGACGTGATGCCGAAAAGTTTGGGAACCACTGGTCTAAGGTCTAGAAACAGGTTAAAATAAGTTGAGAAAAGGATTTGAGTTTTAAAAGAAAATCCATATTTATTTCAACTGCTGTTCTGTATGAGGTTTTTTTTTATACTGCCTCCATCCCTGTAGTGTATGAATGCCTTCCAGGAGTTTAAGCAATGTAACCAACAACTGAAACAATTTGTTTCACTCTAGGCAGGATGGGATATGGAGGACTTCAAAGGGGACTTAAACATGGACAGGATATGGGCCTTGTAATTGGAGTCATGTTATGCATAAGAGACTAAGTGGAATCAGGCATCACTGGGTATGAGAATCACTGGAGGGATAGCCACTGGTAGTGGCATGATCAAATCAGCAGGTGAAGAAGATATTTTGGCTTTAGCAGGTGGATTTTTTTAAACTGGCTAAAATGGCCAACATGTATATTTTGGGAGGCCACAGAGGAGGCAGTAGACAATGTGGGATATAATGATGGCCTGAAGAAGGCATTTGGTTGAAGTTGGTAAGAAAAAGACTGGATTGAGCCTCATTGAGCCTCATTTCATTCTTATAACGTTCTTTGAAGGTAAACCAAATAGCTCTGGCAAATACTGTTTTAAGTATTTGGATTTTCCAAATATGTAGCATAAGGGCTTCATAGTGCTCTTAATTAAAATGTGACCCATGGTAGGGGATGATGTGAACATTGTCCCAGCAGTGTCTCCTAGAAGGATTGCACCTCAGGCAGGAATAGGGCTTCCAAAATCAGAAGCGTATAGCTCCTGCTCTGCTCTGTGGTCTTGGAAATGGTTAATTTATGCTGGGTTTTTTTCCTTGTGTTGTACCAATCCTGCTGATTTTGTGGAACACTGGCTGGGCCATAGGCCCTCTCCAATCTTTTGAGGAGTCTAGCTTTGCAACAGTGATATACAGGCAGTCCCCGGGTTACATAGATCCGACTTACATCAGATCCCTACTTACAAACAGGGTGAGGCAACCCCGCACTAGCTGCTTCCCCCCAGCAGACCAGGGAGACGCGAAGCTAGCGCCCCGCCCCCCAGCAGACCAGAGAGATGCGGAGCGGCTTTTCTCAGCAGACACCTCAGCTTGAGAATAAAGGACTGAGGGAAGTGAGGTGTGGGAGAATAAAACTGAGCTCCGGAGAAATGTAGGGAAAACTCTAGCCAAACAATATGTACCAGTTCCGACTTACATACAAATTCAACTTAAGAACAAACCTACAGTCCCTATCTTGTACGTAACCCGGGGACTGCCTGTACCTGGTAGCCCTTATGCTCAAAGGGAATTATGATTGTCTGTGTATGGATTAAGGAGTATCCTTCCCTTCCTGCCACTGCAATATCCAGTGCAGACTTCAAGCAAAGCAGAGTTCTTCACATATGTAAATGTATTTGAAAAATTTAAGTGAAAATACCTAAGGGCAAATAACTGAGCACATATGCTAGTAATCTGCTATGTTTGACTGCCTGTGATGTCTTGGCAATAGTGCAAAACTCTTTCCTGGCACATACTTTCTCTAAACAGTTAGATATAGATTCTTATACTGAAGAGGAAATCTCTAAGGAGAGAGTCAGTAGCTATGGTTATTGCTATGGTCCTACACTACATATTCTAGGACAGTGGTTCCCAAACTTTTCGGCATCACGCCCCCTTTATGATTTTTTGAGGAAACCCTCACGCCTCCGCACCTCTTCTTTACTATCATCCAACTCTCCTTTTAACATAAAATTCAATTAGTAATTTAAAATAAAAAATAAACAATCTTGCTATAAAAATTTGTATTTAAAATTAAAAATAAGCACAAATAGTTTTCTTGGCGCAAAAATTTAATAAAAATGTAATTTAACATAAGAAATAGCAGGCACAAAACAAATTTAATGTGAAGGATGATACTGCATTTTCTTCTTAGGTTTGAAAGATTAAAGTGCGCAACACAAATAGTTTTCAACATCTAGTCAATTTCTTTGTTTTGTTTTTAATATGACTAAACTTGAAAAGTTTAGGTGCAAGTTTCGAGAAGGAATTTGGGTGCAGGAGGAGGTGGAGAAGGGGCTGCTGGCTCAGGGCGGGGGCTCGACACTGGAGAGTTTTGGGGTCAGGTGGAAGGTTGGAATACTGAGCAAACTACGGGCTTGTGGATGTGAGGGTGCAGAAGTTCAGGTTGGAGGGTTGGGAGTATGATGGGCTCAGGACACAGATTTGCAGTATGTGGATTGTGCAGTAGTGTTGTGACAGAAGACTGGGGGTTTGAGAGGCTCAGGACATGGGGTTCTGGTGTATGAGAGGCTCAGGGTTGGGGTTTGTGCAGGGATGTGGTGGTGTTATGATGCTGCGGCCAGATGAGGGGGCTTGTTGGCCAGGCTTAATTTTTAATTAAAAAAAGTCCAACACAAATGTTTCAGCATTGTCTTTATTTATGGGAGGGGCGGGAAACCTGTTTTGGGTCAAGGGTCACTGACCCACAGAAAAATCAGTCGGGGACCACACAAGTGAGATGCAAAAAAAAAATCCCAAGGCCTCCCAAGCCTCACCGATGTGGCCCCAACTGAGACACCTTTCTACCCTGGCACCCCAGACCCATGGGGGGAGGGTAGATAGGACTGAGGTTCAACGCCTTAGGCTAGATTAACTCTCCTAGGGTTCCGAGGGTAGTGGAATTTGTGGGCCCCTCTGTACTCTGAGGTGGAGCCAAAAATGAGGGATCTAGTATGCGGGACAGGGGATCCAGAGTGCCAGTGAGTGGGATAGGGAAGGAGTGCAGAATCTGGATGGAAAATAGGATACAGGAGCAAGCTGAAGGCAGGTGTATGGCCAGGAGGGAGGGGGCAGGTGTAGGGTGCTGGTGGGTGTCTGGGAAGGGTGCTGGTGGGACCCTGTGCAGGGTGCAGGTGGGAGTCTGGCCAGTGGGCAGGGTGCTGGTGGGGCCAAGGGCAGGTTGCTGGTGGAGCCCTGGGCAGAGGACTTGTGGGGGTTTGGGCAGGGGGACTGGGTACTCATGGGAGTCTGGGCAGGGCGAGGGGACAGGGACAGCTCGGCTGGTACTTGGGTGTCACACAGCTGCCTGCCGGGTCCGAGTCTCAGGAACCACATGTGCTGCTTTCCTCCTCCCCAACCAACCGGCACATTTCCTGAGCAGCTGGGTCTGTCGTGCTGCCAGGGACTTCCTGCGTGGTAGGAGGGAGGGAGGGAGAGAGGGAGGAGTCCTGGGACCATGCCAGCTCCAATTGCTCAGGCAGCGTGTGGCTGCTGTGGGAAGTGGAGGAGTAGGGCATGCACTGCCTGAGCAGTTGGAGCTGGCACAGTCCTGGGACTCCTACTCTTCTCCTCCCTCCCACCCCCACCCTGTACAGGAAAGCAGCAGGGGACGGAAATGAACCAGCTGTTTGGGGGAGAGTAAGCAGTGCACGTGCTTCCTGGGATGCATGCAGCTGTGGGACTTGCCCCCCTCACCTTCCCATGCTGCAGGAAGCCAGTGCTACCTCCATTTTCACAGGAGGTAGTGCCAACATGGGCTTTTTCAGTGGGGGGAATGGCAGAGGGGCTGGGTTGCCTCGTGCCTCCCTTGGAATTTCTTCATGCTCCCCGTGGGGCACACCCCTCAGTTTGGGAACCAATGTTCTAGGACATAAGTCAAGATGGTTTCTAATACTGTTATAGTGCTGCTGCATTAACTGGTACTTGTGGAACTCTGCAAGGAAAAAAATCTTAAAGTTAGCAGTGGGAAAACCTGATATGTTTTAGATGCTACACACAGCTTACTTGAGCTTTACCACAAGCAATTAGAAACTTGTGCAGAACTAATCCCAGACACACATAGGATCATAAAATCATAGAATACTAGAACTGGAAGGGACCTCGAGAGTTCATCCAGTCCCCTGCCCTCATGGCAGGACCAACACAGTCTATATAATCCCTGACAGGTGTCTGTCTAACCTGCTCTTAAAATATCTCCAGTGATGGAGGTTCCACAACCGCCCTAAGTAATTTATTCTAGTGTTTAACCACCCAGACAGTTAGGAAGTTTTCCTGATGTCCAACATAAACCTCCTTTGCTGCAATTTAAGCCCCCTGCTGCTTGTCCTATCCTCCGAGATGACTGAGCTATCCTTTCTATGATGGGAGTATGGCTATGAGACAGGGAATGTGGCCAGAACACCGCTGCACTCTAGTGGTTTGAAGTTACTGGAAGGGGCTGATGCATCTATGAGCAACTTAAATCCATCCTCAGGCTCCAGGTTACACTTTGTCGAGCCTCACAATGGAGGGAAACATAAATGTCACCTAAAGTCCTTGGAGCAAATTACCTAGCTATGAAGTATGCCTGCCCCACCTACCAACATGTAGAACACAGAGGACAGATGGAGATAGGGGCAGCAAAAACTGATTGCAGAATTGTCACATGAAATAGATTCCCCAAGATAGGATATACATCAGCTGTGAATTCACAGGGCATTGTTCAGGATACTACATTGCAAAGAATGGAGCCTGTTTGTGCTCAGGTTAATGACTGTAGTACAGGGCCCTGTAACTAAATGCCATGACAGATGTACAGCACAAGTTGTTGTCCAATTGTAGAAGACGACTTTGAGCCAGACTCTGAGCTCTGTTATATTGGTTTAAATCCAAAGTAATTTCATTGAAGTCATACAGTTATTACAGACTTACTCCCATGTAGCTGAGATTATTAGCTTGCCATTTTTGCAACACTTCTTTTTTTACTGTTTCTGATATTTTTTAAACAGCATACAGTTTTCTTCAGTCACAGATGGAAATGCAGATTGTGGATGTAGTACAGCAGAATTAAGCCTTCGGTTTTCTCACCTGAGTTTGCTATAAAACCTGTATATCAAAACAAATGTAATAATTCTGAACTCTGTTCAATTTAAACATTACATACTTTATATAAACATGAGCACTGCTCTGAGTATTATCTATTTGCAGGTGTCACTTGGAACTTCTTTTCTGTATTAAATGAGCAATCATCATTAGAAACATAAAATGTAGCTATGTTTGAAGGTTTCCCAAAATTTGTTTTAGAACTGTCAGCATGTGGGGAAAAAATAGCCCAGATTTCAATTTACTCTACATTTTTCTGGTATGCCAAATCCTGATAGTCAACTGTTTTTTCTGTTCTGTAATGTTTTGCCTTTATATAGTGTTAATTAGGACTCTTTGAAACTATCTGGGTACGTCTAGACTACAGGTTTTTGTCAACAGAGGCTTTGTCGACAGATACTTCCTATCTGTCGACAAAGAGCGTCTAGACTGCATTATGCAGATCAAAAAATCAATCAGCTTTGTCGACACACAGCGTCTAGACTGGTGGAGACACTATTGACAAAAGAAGGCACCCGGAACCACTTCTGGCGCAGGGCGTGGAGGCAGCATTTACTTCCTGGTGCTGCTGCCTGCCCTTTGCAGAGACGCTTGCTTAAAGGGAGCCCCCTGAATAGCCATTGCTCTGCTCTTGCAGCTACCTTGCTTACCTCCTAGAGGGTCAGCAAATGCAGCCTAGATGCTCTTTTTTGACAAAGGCTTTGCTGTGAGTGCCCTGCTTCCTGGGACACCACAGCAGTTTGTGTTTTGTTTTTTTTGGAGGTTTCCCATTTTGATCCCTTTTTTTGCCATGGAGCCAGAGCTGCCCTGGGCAGGCGATGGCCCCACACCATCATTCTGCAAGTTCTGCTGCATCTGCATGACACAGCCATGATACTCCTTCCCCATCTGGACCCGGACCAGAGATTTGAAAGTTTTGCCCAGGATGCAGAACTAATGCCCTTGCCTCCAAACTTCTTCCTGGAGAGGTGTTTTTTGGAGGTTTGACGCCAGCTCTGACTGGTGGGACCAGCTTGTTGTGGAGTTGTGGGACGACCAGCAGTGGCTCCGCACCTTCTGGATGCGGAAGGCCATGTTCCAGGAGCTGTATGCCTAGCTCGCCCCTGCTCTCCAACATCAGGACACGCACCTGCGCCCCACCATCTCCCTGGAAAAGAGAGTCACTATTGCTCTTTGGAAGCTCACAACGCCCAACAGCTACCACTCCATGAGACACCAGTTTGGCTTGGGCAGATCTATGGTTGGGGCCATGTGGATGGAAGTAAGTCATTCTAGGGGGACAGTCACTGCTGGGGGTGTGTGAAAAAGGGGGACTGTCAGGAAAGGGCAAGGAGGAGTCGTGGTTGGGGTGGAGTGAAAGTGGGAGGGAGCTCCTCCATTCACCCTGTGCTGCTCTGGGGGGAGGGAGGTCCTGAGGAGTGGATTTCCAGGGTGTTTGGGGGAGCAGGTTGGGGATGTGCTCCTCCCAAGAGTTCAGGCACCCTGTCTAACATTTTTCATGTCTGTCTATTTCTCTTAAATAAGCAACATTGTCTGTAACTGGAGTGGTGGGGGTGCTTAGAACCTGGAGGGGGTTCAGGTGGGACGGTGCTTCCCTGCTTGCAAGCTCCTGCCACCTCGCATGTGGGGACCACCATGGCCTCGGTGTTGGGTGGGGCGACTAACAGAGTGCTGGACAGGAGAGGAGAGGCGCACTTGGGTCTGGGAGGGCCAGGTGGAGAGGAGGACTGGGGGGAGAGGATGGTTGGAGGAGAGAGAGATGCAAAGGGAGACGGTGGTGGTGGGGCAGGGTCATGGCGTGCTGGAGGAGCGGTACCAGGGACAGGAGCAGGCAAGCCACAGACTTCATAGATTGTGGCACAAATTGAAGTGCGTTGCTGTACAAGCTCTTCCAGCAGACTATCATGCCACAGAGCTTCTGCCTCTGTCCTCTCTTTCAGGGTCTTGTTGAGATCCTGCTGGGCTGCCACATGCGTCTTCAGAACCTCTGTATAAGCACGCCACTGCCTGCGTCTCCTGGGTACCCGAGATGGAGGTGAAGTGGGGGTGCTGCAGCCCTCTTGCACAGGTGGTCCAGCTGTGGAGGAAAAGAGGAAGAGACAATCAGTCATGCGTGCAACAGCTGTCCCCGAGGGCATTCCCTCTCTATAAGGGACTCTCCTTCAGACAGGGGACTCAGAGGTTCTAAAAGTAACACCATGTGTAAGCTGGGCATCAGCCTGAGCATCACAGGGGGCCCCAAAGTGCCAGTGGTACAATATGCCCCCCTCAAACTGCCAACCCACCTGTGTGTGTGGTGGAAATGGCTTCTTGCACCACGTGGCACACACCCACGTGGCACGCACACACCCACGTGGCACACTCTATCACTGCATGTGTTTGCCAGCTGCATGATGTCCAGGCTGAGCATGACACGTGTCCCTTGTGCATCACCCACTGTGCACCCACCTCCCCCCACCCTGTGTGTGGCACAACCTCACCGCATTCCCCTGCTGGTTCTTCCCTGATGTCCGAAGACACCTGGGAGACCTCTGGGGTCTGGGTGACTGGCTCCAGGGTGAGGGTCATAGTGGTGTCGTCGTCCTCCTCCTCCTCCAGCAACAGGTCTCGCTCTCCATATTCCCTGGACTGCTCCTGCTCTGGTTCATCCACCACAGGCTCCGATAACCCAGACTGCACAAGACACAGTTGTTTCCGGGCTTCCCCACCAACGAGAATGTGTGCCAGTTCCGCGTAGTACGGGCAGTAGTGTGGGGTTGCTCCAGAGCGGGAGCTCTCATCTCGGGCCTTCACATACCCCTGGTGCAACTCTTTAACTTTAGCCCACACTTGTGCGGGGGTGGTGCCCTCTCCTGGCCAGTCCCTGGGCCATGTGGCTATAAATTTCTGCATTCCTGCAGCGTGTGTGGAGAGCTTGTAAGGATTCCTCCTTGGACCACACCTCGAGGAGGCTCTTTATTTCTGTCCCAGACCATGACCGTGCCCGGCATTTGGAGCCCCTGGGTGGGTCCTCAGATGGTGTCCCTGGAAGGGCCAGGAAGGTCTTGGAGCTGGAACATGCCTGTGATCCTGTGGGACAGGAATGGCTGTGTGCTGTGGCTGGTTTCCTGCCACTAATGGCTTGCAGAGTGCCTATCCCTTTAAAAGATAGCTGCAGACAGGTACAATAGAGGTGCAAGGCATGCAGATGGACTGGTCACCAGGACTTCTTCCTGGAGGCCTTTTTTGTCAACAAAACTGGCTCCCTGCACCCACATACACACCTTTTTGTCGACAGAACTCTGTCGACAAAGGCATTATTCCTCATAGAATGAGGTTTACCTCTGTCAACAAAACTGCTACGTTCTGTCGACTTATTGTCAACAGAACGTGGCAGTAGCGTAGACGCAGGTATCGTTTTGTCGACAAAAGGCCACTTTTGGCAACAAAACCCTGTAGTCTAGACACACCCCTTATGTGCTTTTCCTCCATTTTTTTCTTTTAAAGTCAGCTGAGTGAATGAAAATCTATTTGGAAATCTGGACCTTTTTTTAAAAAATCCACGTTATTTCTATTTCAAAGTTTGTTTCCCTTTTTCAGCGTAAGTATGTAAACTTCAAGAAGCACAACCTGATGATTCTTTCTATGACAGTATGGCATTCTCTGTGCACGCTTGAAAGCTAGTCAGCTTTTACCTATAGCTGTCTTATCTTTTGTCTTATGTCTTCAGAGGTACAGTTTCAACCTGACCTGCTGAAATTGAAAATGTAACCTTCCCAAAATAACAGATGAGGGTTTCTTTGAGCTGACATTTTGCATGGGTCTGAATCGGGGAATCTGTAACCTAAAGCATGAAAAACATTGTAGCCTTCTAAGAGGCTATAGCAATTGAACTTTGTTGTTTATGTTATCTCTGATCATAGTAGTTGTAAATAATAGGACAGTTTTAACAACAGAATGCACCTAATTGTCCTTAATGTGACTTTTTGACAATTTAACCCCATTTATAGCTTTTTTTCCACACTGAATCAAAATAACTTCAAGACCAAACAAAGCTGCTCTCCCAGGGCCTGGGCACAATAAATAAATATCTTGAGCACAGTTAATCCCACAGTGGTTTGTTCTTATATCTACAAAATCTAAAAGAGTTAATTAAGCATTCTGTCAGGCTGGGATAGTTTTATATGTACATTTGTCTTACAAAAATAATATAAAGAAGTGAGATGCAATAGACAGGTTATTTTAAATCAAGGCTGGGATTTTTCAGTGGAGCCTGTGGGAGAGAGATGGCTGACTCCCATTGTAATTAATTAAAAATCATGCCTATTGGAGCCTTGTTCTATTTTTGAATATGGATGCAGAGAAGTTCACTTGTGCATTTCTGTTTGCAGAATCAAGATCTAGATGTTACAGCATGAATCGGAGCATTTGTGTGTTAATTCACCAGTCCGGTGGGGATTTTAACACCTTCCCCTTTTTTTGAATAGTTTGCCTGGTGTGCCTATGTTAAAACAGTACATAAGAATAGGCTATGTCTACACTGTTTGTTTTTTGCGGAAGAGGAAATGCAGATGAAGTGCTAATTTGCAAATCTTGCACACTCATTTCCGCAAAAAGGAATGGAAGAGAATATGCAAGATGTTTGTGCAAAAAAAACCCCACAGTGTAGATGGGGCCATTTTTTGGGGAAAAAAAGCCTTTTTGTGAAAGATCCTGTAAATCTCACTTTTTGAGATCCACAAAAACCTCTTCCACAAAAAGATCAGAAGAAAATATGCAAATGAGAGCGCAAGATTTGCAAATGCGAGCTTCATTTTCCTCTTCTGCAAAAAAACAGTGTAGATGTAGTCTAAAACTTTTCTTAATTAAATTTTCATTTTTAGGTCACTTTAATTATGATTTACTTGAAAAATATTAAAGAACACATTAAATATCCTAGCAATATTTTGTAAAGAATATCAGAAAAAGAATAATTTAAACCCATTTCCAGCCCCTGACGTTTAAAACAGGCTAGGGATACCATTCCTCGTTACTTAATCAGAAGACATACCAGAAAAGTTTATCTAAGTAAGGAGGAATCAGACTCAGACTGACTATTAACTGATTATGACAGTGGATATTTATTGCAAGTGAGAATATTTAGTTCTCCTATGCTCTTGCTTATAGCTGACCTTTTTATAGGAGACCCCAACATTCTGTGAGGTTTTCCTATGCTTTTCATTTAGCTCCCATGGAAAAAGTTTCTACTCATATGTCAACAGACGAGAAAGACCAATTAATAATTTTAACAGTGGCAATCTCCAGTTTGCATAATCAGCCAATATGCCATTTACTTCTCCAGTTTGCATAATCAGCCAATATGCCATTTACTTACCCCTTTAAGTAACGAGGAATGGTATCCCTAGCAATAAGTGGGGTTGGTGTGCATGTATGTGGAGGGAATTTTTCTCAAATCTTCAATGCAGATGATAAAAACACTCAGACTTAAATAGCCTAATTATCAATAAATTTCAAAGCATTTGGCAAAGGAGCTGTATCATTATCCATGTTTTATTGATGGGGAAACTGAGTCAAGGAGCACTGACGTGCTTTGAGCAGGCCAGTGGCAGAGTTGGGAATTGAAAATAGGTCACCTGAGTCCCCAGGCCAATGTTCTACCTTCAGGCTATATTGCTTATCTGATGTAACTTTATACTGGAAGGCAATTACCACATGTGATACTAAAACTTTGACTACGTAGCCGAAATATTTTGGGAAAGACAGTCTGTAGCCGGTATTTGCTTATGGTAGGAATATCCACTTGCATATGTGGTGATGAAGAAATACGGGAGCAGTTTATAGTCAGAGGCATGGGAAGTAGGAATGCAGGAGGTGCTGCAACACCCCCAAGATGAGGGCTATCTCTGCACTCACTCTTAAAGGGGACATGTTGTGTTAATGCTGTTTTGTTTTGTTTTATTTTATTTTATTTTTTGCATAAGTCTTGGAGTCCAACTTTGTTCTCCCCCCCCCCTTTTCTTTTCTTCATCAGAATTTTGTCCCAGTGTTTCTTTTGAGGGGTGGGGGGGCGGGCATTCGGTATTTTTGTTTCAACCATCTGGCAACCATATGTGGGGTCCCGGCTGTCAGTGCCAGACCTAGAAGGTGGTGAGATGCACGGACAGAAGTAAGGGAAAGGGAATGCATCTTAGCACCCCTCCTCTAAAAAGTGTTCCAGACTAGCACCGTTGTTTATAGTTGAATTAAACACTGAGATAATCACCTTTGAGGTACAGGAGTCTTAGGGCATGTCTGTGCTGCAGTTAAGCACTGGTGGCTGGCTTGTGACAGATGATTCAGCCTCATGGGGCTATTTAATTGCAGTGTAAATATTCAGGCTCAGGCTGTAGCCTGAGCTCTGAGAGCTTGTGGGCGGAGAGGGTCCCAGAACTTGGGCTCCAGCTTGAGACCAAATGTCTATACTGCAGTTATACAGCCCATAACTCAAGTCCCTCAAGCCCAAATCGGTTGCATGGGCCAGCTGCCAGTGTTTAACTGCAGTGTAGACATACCTTTATAGGACAAGAATGACATCATTTTGCAATGATTAATTTTTTTTTCTCCCATTGCCCTCCCTATTTTCTCTCCACCCTTTTCTGTTGCTGTTGCCAGCCCTCTCTTTATTTCTTAATGTTAACGACTGCCTGGGGCATCTGTAGTAGTACTAGGAGGGGAATATTCATACTGAATGCTGAAATTCTGGTAAAGGGTACGCAGCCCAAGTTAGCAGGTTGTGTGTTGAGAATAATAGGAGTGAGGGGTGAAGAATAGGATCCCAGCATTAACTTATAATATCAGGCACACCCATACTATAAGTCTTCTGACTCAGAAGATGGTGGAAGTAGTGGAAACAGCATGATTTTTTGGTGAATGACTGCCCAATTAATGAATGCACAGGCCATGACCCCTCCTCCAGCTCACTAACAAAGCCCACCTTGGTGTTAATGGGCCCATGATGAAACTATATTCCACAATGCACTGCACGTTTGTGGAGTCTCTCTGTAGACAAGCCTCCTCCTGTGTAGCTGAGTATGAGATTTGTTACGCTCCTTGCCTGCACTGACTCTAGGCAGGAAGCTAGAAGAAAGCAGCATTTCATGTTTTATACCTGCCTAGTTCTAAAGACAAGACTAAGCCTAGGCATGACAGGGTTGATTTTAATTTCCATCACATTTTCATTTACAATTACAATGTTTTAATGTGTTCTTATTCCCATTACATCTTTAAACCAAAAAGTATATCTAAGGTGTGTGTATATATATGTCATGGCATTTCTGTTTGTGATTTTCATAAAGAGAGATTTAAAAAAAATAGAATTGGCTTCATAACTGTGCAAAGCATTCAGAATTATTGAGCCACAGATGTAAGTTGGAAATTCGTAGACTGTAGCATCTGACTTGCATTCAAATCCTATGGATAAAATTTTCATAAGGAACCTCTGTTTTAGCTATCTCAATTTTGAGAGCTCTACATAAAGTGCTTTCAGAACTTTTTGAAAAATCTGTGCAGTTTTAGGTGCTTAGTACTAGGTCCAAGCTTTCTCAAGATGGGCACCCCAAAAATAGCTATTTTTGAAAATGTGGCTACAAATTACTCAAGGGGTATGTGCACATCATAGTGGTGATTTAAAAAAAAAAAAACACCTTGCATTTGTTGTCCCCTAAATAGGGTTGCCGGGTATCTCGTTTTTTAATGGCCCATCTGATCAAAAATGGATCGGTGCTGCTGATCCAGACCATTGGAACTCCAGTCAGTGGTGAAGCAGGCCTAAGACAGGCTCCCTACTTGATCTGGCTGTAGGCCAAGAAATCAGCTGGCATTTCCTTCCCATGATAACTTAAGTCCTAGGCAGAGGTGCAGCCACAGGGGCTCCATATACTATCCCTGACCCCAACTGCTGTCTCTAAAGCTCCCGTTGACTGAAAACTGTGGCCAATGGGGGCTGCCTTAGATAAGCATCACATGGAGCTGTACCCCAAACCTAGCCCCAAGCCTACACCTTAACAAACTGCCCCAGCGTGGAGCCCCCCCCTCCACCCTAATCCTTTGCCCCAGCCCAGAGGTCCCCACACACTCTACCTCTTGTCTAAAATGTTCCAGAATTAAAATAAATCTTGAGTGGAAAACTCATAATAAAATATGTATACGACCCTTTAAACAGAAGTTTTCTTTCAACTGGTAAAACTATAACAATATTTAATCTGGTTGTGACTAGAGGCATTCTGTTTTGGACTCTTCTCTTGGGTTTGTTTTGGCTTAAAATTCAATTTATATTTTCAGAGTAGGTTAAAGACTGGATTTTTCTAGTATTAAAATGTATCTATCCATGCCTATGTTTATATATCTGTCCCTCCTTTTGAATAGGCTGCTGCTTCTGGGGTCTTTTGCTGGCAGCTCTGGGGGTATGTCTACACTACCACCCTAGTTCGAACTAGGGTGGTAATGTAGGCAACCGGAGTTGCAAATGAAGCCCGGGATTTGAATTTCCCGGGCTTCATTTGCATCTCACCAGGCACCGACATTTTTAAATGTCCGCTAGTGCGGACTCTGTGCCGCGCGGCTACACGCGGCACGGACTAGGTATTTCGGACTAGGCTTCCTATTCTGAACTACCGTTACTCCTCGTTTGCTCCTGGGGTATGCTTCAATGTGGATAGTGTCTTGTGGGCAGTTAGTTCCACAGGAGGAAGCAATATTTTTAAGTAAAATTAAAGTTGTAGATATAGTCAGCAAGCTTTTGGGATTGGCTGATTAATATTGCTTATAATTTGTCAGATCAAATTGACTTTAGAGTCAATGGGAATCTTTCCATTGATTTGAAAGGCAGTTGGATTTGGCCCTTTATTAGATTTAGAATTGTTATTTAGTGAATTTGAAGCTTTACTTATCCAATATTAGGAACTATCATAAAATTTTGACAATATTATCATGATAACTTAAGCCTTTAAGCTGCCAATAATTCATGCTAAACAATTGCTGAAAGGAATATAATGAAGGGAGGCTGTGTATCCTCTTCAGAGCCATGACAAATAGAATGTGTCTACTTTATTTGAGGTACTAAATAAGAGGTTATTAATGAACTAATGTGGTAAATGTTTTTTAAAAAAAAAAAATCTGAAAAGAGCTATAATTGCAATAACTGAAACCATTTTAAAATCCAAGAGTAAGATAGAGGTTTAAAATAGAATTGAAATAGGTGGTTCTTGTTTTAAGTGACTGTTCCTTCATTGTATAGCATAACTTCACTATTTATAGCCAGAGCTTGTCAAATAGACTAGTTTTCACACTAGCTTTTATTAGGATTAAAAATAAATCCTGTTAAGAAAAATATTGTGAGTCTACTACACACGCTTGTTACCAATTAAAATCATCTTGCTGCCCAGAAATGGAGCAAAATCCAGAAGTCCTTCCCCTGTGAATTTTGCTTCAGGAAGGACTTAAAGGATTGAACATCCAGTTCACAACATTCAAGCATAGTTATCTTGGTGCAGATAGATGTTGTAGTTTTTTTAATTATTTTTTCAATGTTGCTGTGATGTTATAGCTAAGTTTCCAAATAGCATATAGAGGAGTTTCACACAGAGTATAGTTTGAATATTAGTAAAACAGTAGGAATTTTGTTTAAAGTCTATTTTGTGGGTGGATATGGTCCTAGCTGGGACCTGCATCCCCCTTAGCAACGTGGGAAGGGCAGGATAGTTGCAACTGACAGAATGAAAATCCCTGCTCTCTCTTAATATCTAGTTTTCCTCTGTTTGAGGCTGAATTAATAGTAAATAGAGCCCAGATCCATCCAAACTTCCCCCCATGCCCCAAGCAAATCTTTGAGTCCCCTGAATATATTCTAGTTATCTCTTGGAAATAAACTTTAGCTTTGCTTGGAGAGACTAAGGATTCTACTCCCCTCCTAAGTCGCTTGCAGCAACCCCCAACTCAGCTACACATGTGAGCATGCACACAATATACTACTTTGACCTTTCATAACAAATCCATTCATAGTAGTTTACTCTCTCACTTCACATTGTTGACACAGACTCCATCTCTCTTGCTGTAACACAGGGCTACTCAACTTTGTAAGCCCCAGAGACCACAATGATACAGCACATGCTGAGGGCTGTAACGTAAGTGTGGTTGCATACACAGGCAAATGTATATGCAAATAGCTTCTTTCACACTGATGGGCATGAATACAATGATTAAGGCAAGACTACACAAAATGCAGGCCCCATTTAAGTCAGATCTGCTGCTATTAATAAAATGCAATAATTGCCCAATTTCCACCCATATGACATCACTTTAAATGAGCAATGAAGTCCAGGAATTTAACTACTAAAACACATAGCAACAGAAGTCCATTATATTGACTTGCCATTGAGGAGCGTGTTGCCAGTGGAGGCCATGTTCAAAGGATCCCACCTGTGGGCCACATGTTGAGCCCAGAGTAAACCCAAACCTCATCACAGGCTGCAAACAAACAGGCCGCGTATGGAGTAGCCCTGCTCAACACATTTGTTGTGTCCATCTCCTTACTGATCCAAAGGGCTTGCATCCCAAGCTTCATGCCTTAATTCACTCCTTCTCTTGCTAGATACATATTTTTCTGTGCTACAAGTCAAGGCTTCATCCCATAGCCCATTGGAGAATGAATTAAAGCATCAACTTGATGTTTTTATCCTAGCAGTGAATTTGGGGAGATGCATTGATCCTCCAGAATATCATGG
Organism: Pelodiscus sinensis; assembly: GCF_049634645.1. Lineage (NCBI taxonomy): Eukaryota > Metazoa > Chordata > Testudines > Trionychidae > Pelodiscus > Pelodiscus sinensis. The sequence continues at coordinate 44,336,047 of NC_134718.1, forward strand.
AATCATTATTATCGGCATGTCTTAAATAGCAAGATGTAAAAAGCCTAGTCTAGTGTTTGAGTTGTCAAATATTCTCCTGGATTAATCATAGCTCTGAACAAGAAAATGTCAATTTTCTGTTTTACTGTCCTGAAAAAACCGAGTGGGAGGGATGGAGTAAATGGCTTTAGATAACTTTTCTCCTCTGTAGTTAATACTAGGTAGAAGTCTGAGTTCACCTATGATGCATTCATGCGCATGTACAGTGATAGTAATTAGTCTTATTTTATTTTGCAGATGCTTCAGAAACTTGTTTGTTCGCCCCCTGTTCTGTCAACCAACTCCTCAAGAAGGGAATCACCTATTATTTCGCTACCCAAGCATAACCAAATTTTGAACTAATGATTCTTCTCCACATGGCCTTCCTCCTGGTGTCAGCTTATCTTTTGCTGACTCACACTCAGGGTGCTCCTGTAGAGAATGGGGCCCTGCTGGAGACTCTGAAGTCACAAATAGGATTTTTCAGTAATAAAAGTGAACACTATTCTGCACAGGTGAGACCTCCTGGCACAAACCGACGAATACCTCAGACAATCATTATTGGAGTTCGTAAAGGAGGAACCAGGGCCTTATTGGAAATGTTGGATATTCATCCTAATATTGTGGTAGCAACCACAGAAGTCCACTTCTTTGATTGGGATGAGAATTATGTTAAAGGAATAGACTGGTATAGGAGTTTGATGCCGTTTTCTTATGAAAATCAAATTACTATTGAGAAAACACCAGGCTATTTTACCTCACCACAGGCTCCAGAAAGAATTCATGACATGAATAGCTCTATTAAACTGCTGCTCATTCTCAGAGACCCCACTGAGAGAGTAATATCTGATTATACCCAAGTATATTACAACAGACTAGAAAGCCACAAGCGTGTTCAGCCCTTTGAAGAAATTGTTATTAAAAATGGAGCACTTAATACCAAATACAAGGCTATTCAGAGAAGTCTTTATGATATCCATATGGAAAAGTGGCTTAAGCACTTCAACTTAGATCAGATTCACATAGTGGATGGCGATACTTTAATCAAGGACCCTCTTCCTGAGTTACAAAAAGTGGAAATGTTTCTTAATCTTCCTTCCAGAATTGTTTCTTCTAATTTTTATTTTAACCAAACCAAGGGGTTCTATTGCATTCGAAGTGATGGAAGAGAGAGATGCTTACATGAATCCAAAGGGCGCCCCCACCCTGTTGTCAACAACACTGTTTTAGAGCAACTTTATTCCTTCTTCAGAGAGCACAATGCAAAATTTTACAGAATGGTTAATCATTCATTTGACTGGCATTAATACATTTGGAATAAACATTTCTTAAAATGTCCTGAAATAAATTATTTTCAAAGTTACCTTTATAAACTCTCTGGGGTTGCTCAGACTGAAAACTCAAGAAGTGGTTATTTTGGAAACAATTTGTCTATTTGCAGCACTGGTGCCCTTTAAACATGGGAGAAATAAGTTGGATTATACTTGTGTACAACTATTCTGGGCCAGAATTAGACCTTCGTTTTACTGCTGCAAATCCATTACTTTCAATGGAGTGACTTTAGATTTACATATGTATGATTAGCATTTGAGTCCCTTTGGGAAAATGACTGCTTTCAGTAGTGTACAAAATACAAATAGTTGAAGTTGTATCATTCTAACTGTTCTGTCATTTTTGTTGGTAGTATTTTTTTATATCGTGCCAAAATAATGGCATTGATTTCTAGAACTTTCATACAGTACTATAATGACATGTGTTAATACTGGGGATTCCGAAAGTGCTTCCTTAATTTAAAATCTGTTGAAGTAGCTATTTATTGTAAAGTACTTCCTACTTAAATAACTAACATATAATAAAGGGGCTCCAGTCCAACTATGGTTTTGAATACCTACCAGCTGTGTTGAAGCTCCTTTTTATATAGGATGTTAATATTAAACCACTCACTCATTCATTACTTGGATGCAATATCTTCAAACTACTGAAGAAAATTAACAATTTGAGGAACTTACTATTTTGGGGTTCAGGAAGCAAATAGATGAGGATCCAAAACATCCTTGGTTTATATAATATCGATCTGCATAATAAATACATCTGTAAACAAATTTCTTATTAGATGGTGACAATTGTACAACTGTTCATACTTTTAAAGAGAAAACAATTTTTCATTAATACTATCTTGTTTGTATTTCTGTGGCTAATTGTTCTATTGCTCTTTTAGATTTAGTTTACGTATCTAATTTGACATATTCTTTACTGAAAAAATATTAATTGCCTGCTCTCCAAAGCATGGAATAACTTTTTCTTTGTAGTTCCTATTTGCAGATCATGAGATGTACTCAGAGTTGAAAGTAATTTCATGTAATAAGTATATATTATGGTATAGCACTCACAAGGTATCAAATTCAAGATATCAATTATGATTTACTCAGATTTCTATAAAGTCTATATTCATGAATAAGGAATTGTTTGTTCATTATCATTTCAACAGCATTATGCTGGTCTCTTTTTAGGTTCCAGCTCTTCTCATGTGTATCAATATTGAAAAAAGAAAATTTAGTCTAATCATTCTGGCAGGAGCTATTTTGCCAGTTATAGTTATCCTGAGAAATGTACTAACATTTACATTTAGGTTTTGGTCTTAATTATCATAGTATGAAAAGTCTCTTAAAAATCACCCATCAATGTACAAATAAGAATATTTCGTGGGATTTAACACATACCTGCTGTATCTACCAAAAGACTTGGCCCCAGTGAGGTAGGAGAGAAGAAGAAAATATAGTTTTCATGATCTGTTGGAACATTGCTTGTCAGTAACTCCAGTTTTACAGTGATAGGTGGTGAGACAGCCACATTAGTCTCACTGGTACGAGCGGGAGTTCTGCTACTCATCCAATAAACTGGGAGGTGTTATCTGCTAGCTGTACCCATTACTGATAGTTTGTACCACACCACAGCTAGGGTGTGTCTAAACTACATGGCTCCATTGATGGAGCCATGTATATTAGGCTGATTGGCAAAGGGAAATGAAGCCGCGATTTAAATAATCGCAGCTTCATTTAAATTTACATGGCTGCCGCGCTAAGCCGACAAACAGCTGATCAGCTATTTGTTGGCTCAGCGTGCTAGTCTGGACGCTCCGCACTGACCTGAAAGCCTTTTATCGACATCCCTGCTATGCCTCGTAGGACAAGGTTTACCGGGGATGTCGATAAAAGACTTTCATTTCGACAGGGGAGCGTCCAGACTAGCACGCTGAGCCAACAAATAGCTGATCAGCTGTTTGTCGGCTCAGCGGGGCAGCCATGTAAATTTAAATGAAGCGGCGATTATTTAAATTGCGGCTTCGTTTCCCTTTGCCAAACAAACAAATCTACATGGCTCCGTCGACGGAGCCATGTAGTTTAGACGTACCCCTAGTGACCACAAATCTCTGCTCTGTGAGAAATGTTGACTACTGAGTAGTAACAGTGGCTGCCTTCTCTGGAAAAGATAGTTTATGATTAAATTTTAAGTCTGTTATATAGGAAGACAGAGTAGCTGATCTTAAAGTCACTTCTGGCCCTAACATCTGTGAATCCAGTACTTTCTGCACTGGGCTTGTATGTATCTTGAAATTCAGCCAAAGTAAATGGGAACTGAAGCTATTCAATCCTTCCACCATGGGTTATCATTTTCTTACATCTGCAGCCAACTCCTCTTGAGGTTCAGTAGAATCATCCCCACACAGAATTAATGGAAAATATATCCTTAATCAAAACCTCTCAAATATAAAAGCAGAATGTTAAATATTGTGCAGAGCCACTTGTATTTTCAGACTAATATTTAAATTACCTACTTTTGCTATGTATGTGTATATAAAACAGATTTCAGTAATAAGAGCCAATCACACACTCACCATTCAGTGAGCTTTTCCAATTATTCTACTTTTCTGGAGTATCCTTATTTAGTAAATCTCTGATTTGTAAGTGTGGGTAAGTACATCTGAAATAGAGGAATAAATAACTATAGTCCAACTTTGGTTTAAAAAAAAGTCAGAATTGTATCTTTCTAATGAAAGGTCTCAGTGGAGTAAGAGTCTGATTAGTGTCTCCCACTGTAGTCAAACAAATAGTAAACACCATATTGCAGAAGAGGTCATTCCATTAACTTATAGCATTAATCATTCCCCAGTATTACTTTCCATTACATATGCCTTCTAACATTTTGACTGTACCATTTTTCACACTTTAGGCAAGGTTTTATTGAGGTTAGGTCTATTTAATTGTATCAAGCAAGTGTAATTTTTTTTCCTTAGTGAAAGATGTAAGTTGAAGACAAAGGCTTGCTTATAGCAGTTGCCAATAACAGAAGATCTTACAAGTCTGTATCAAGTTCCTTTATAGGCTTCTCAAAGAAAGCAAATATCTTTCTATACATTTGCCTGCAGGCATCAATACAGATTTTTTTCCATTTTTTTTCACTGAGGTTTACAGATAATCTTTAAGCGACTAGTATTCAGGAACCACCAGTTGGCTCAAAACCTGTGTGCATCTGTGAAAATGTTACTCTGTTTCTGAAATTTACATTTCAAGGAGTGCTGATCTGTATGGATTAGTGATGCATAAATCTACCTGATTTGTCAGCAAACTCTTCATCCATTTCTGCTCAGCAGTTCTGGGAAGAACAGTTAAGGGACTGAATTCAATGAGCTCCTTACAATTTACTAATACTGGGAGAAATATTTTATGCATAGTATAATGTTGTTGATCAACTTTTGTGTTTAAACCCCTCTGAAGTTTGGATTTGGGAATCCATTTTAAAAGATGCAGCTTAACCTTTGAAATTATAGTTGCAACCTTCACCACAACCTTTTCTGCCTAGTGAATACTGAACTTCAATTATAGACTCCATTTCAGTCTCTGAAACATTCTCCTGCAGGGCTGATTTTTTCCATACATCGACTCAGTCAAAAGGTGACCTCCCCCCCCCCCCCATACATATAATAGAAAATCTATGTAGCCATCTTTTAGCTATATAAAACTAAACATAATAATTTTACCTGGTAAGGTAATTTATTTTTTAAATATGTAACTAAAAATAGTTGAATTTTGAAACCTGCCGTTTAAATAATGCTTCTTGAGGGTGTATACATACCATCAAGTTGGAGAATTTTTAAATGTCAGGAATGACAAATATCAGTTCTTAGCAGAAATTGTTGAAGCATTCCTGCCCTCCCTCCACCAAAAAAACCCAAAACCTCTCAGGTCATCGAAATGCTCATTCTTCTGACATGGGCTGCCAGCCTGAGGAACTGCTTCAAAAACCATTTTCACAAGAGAGAATGTTTGCAAGATTGTGCAGAAATTGTTTCAAACCCTGCCAGTAATATCTGACACACAAGAGGTTGTCGTAGGTATAAAATATTTCAGAGATGGAGGATTTCAGAAGCTCTCTAGCATTTGGCAACATCCTGCAAATTTTAAGCTTTCGCTTTAAATAGTGTTTCAGTTGGCAAGATACAGCTGTTTATGTTTTAATAGCTTTGCTGTTGTGTTTTCCTACACAGCCTTAAGGAGAATTGATACCAGCCAATCAGCAGCAGCCACAACAGTGTGAATTTTTTTTCTTCTTTTCCCCATACGTGCCCCCTATTCATTCCCAAATAAGAGATTTTATTTTACAGCCTAACTGTACAGATTGGACCTCACTGGTCCAGTTTCTGTGGGATCTGGGTGGTCCCGAATTAGGGGATTTGCCAGACATGGGAAGGTCCCTCTTCTTCTGACCCATGCTGCCACTGGGTTAGGGTGCCAGCCTGTCCCCAGCCTCTCTAGGTGCTGCTGGGGCCAGAGCACCATGGCCAGAACTCCGCAGCGAAATCAGAGCTTTGCAGCCATCTGGCTCTGTGACTGGGGCCAGAGCTCCTTGGCCGCCATTGGGGCAGAGGTATTTTTGGCAGAAAAGCCTGAAGAGTTTTTCTTAGAGGCGGACCAAGTGTAGCTACAATAGAGTAGAATATGATACAGGCTGGGTGAAAACAGATAGAAAAATGACATTTTTCCACTCAATAATACAGCTGAGTAATCAAGTATTTTTGTCCTGCACAGGAAAACACTACTGTGAGCTTTTGGAAAAACTAGATCTCAGATTTCAAATGAAATAGCAAAGGTGTAAGGTAAATCAATCTCTGAAACATACATAAGCTGCATCAGACTGTTCTCTACAGATGGAAGGTTTCAAAAGTACCTTTGTGACTTTGAAAATTCCACTCTCCTCTTCCAAGGCATACCAGGAAGGGCTAAAAATAAAGTTTTCAAATGTCGTCTTAGGGCTAGAGTCACAAGGAGGACATGGGTCTCTTCCCAGATGGCAGCCAGTGAAGCAAGGCCCTTCCTAAGGATTGACAGGTACTTAGGGCCCAGCTCCTAATGCATAACTTCTATTGGATGCTGACTGACACATGGGAGGGAGGTGCCTCTCTTCTATACTGAGTCTCAACTGAGAGCTCTTTCCTAGAAGTCAGTCCCTAATCCAGAGCAGCCCCCTTTCTCACCAAAAAAAAAAAAAAGTCTTGAGCAAGGTTATTATCCGATAGTCAGGAGGAGAGCAACTAAACACCTGGTGGCTACGTCTACACTGGCATGATTTTGCACAAGAACTCTTTTGCGGAAGAGTTCTTGTGCAAAAACTCTTCCAGAAGAGAGCGTCTACACTGGCATGTGCCTTTGCGCAAGGGCTGTGCTTTTGCGCAAGAGCATTAATGCCAGTGTAGACGCTCTCTTGCATAAGAAAGCTCTGATGGCCATTTTAACCATAGGGCTTTCTTGCGCAAGAAATTCATGTTGCCTGTCTACACTGGCCTCTTGCGCAAGAACAGTTGCACAAGAGGGTTTATTCCTGAGCGGGAGCATCATAGTCCTTGCACAAGAAGCACTGATTTCATACATTGGAATATCAGTGTTCTTGCACAAGAACTCGTGGCCAGTGTAGACAGGCAGCAAGTTTTGGCGCAAAAGCGGCTGCTTTTGCGCAAGATCGCACCAATGTAGACACAGCCCTGGGCTATGTCTACACTGGTGGCTTCTTGTGCAAGCACTCTTTTGCGAAAGTTCTTGTGCAAAAAATCTTCCACAAGAGCATGTCCACACTGCCATCTGCTTTTGCACAAGAGAGGCTATGGCAGTGTGGATGCTCTCTTGTGCAAGAAAGCTCTGATGGCCATTTTAACCATAGGGGCTTCTTGCACAAGAAATTCATGTTGCCTGTCTACACTGCCCTCTTGTGGAAGAGCTCTTGCGCAAGAGGGCTTATTCCTCGTACGCAGAGGAATAACTCGTCTGGAAGAAGCCCTGTTTTACAATGCTAGACTGCAAATTTACTTGCGCAAAAACGCTTGTGCAGTGTAGATAGCAGGCAAGTTGTTGCACAAGAAGCTGCCAGTGTAGACATAGCCCTGCAGTAGGCCTGCTTCCACGGACACAGGTCTTGGGCTGTAGGACTGCCAGGAGGAGGGTTCCATAGCCTGGGTCCAGCCCAAGTCTGCAGGTATAGGCTGCAATTAAATAGCCCTAGCCAGCCTCAGGTGTTTATGTGCAATGGAGACAGGGTGGCTGTGTCTAGACTGGCAAGTTTTTCCACAAAAGCAGCTGCTTTTGCAGAAAAACTTGCCAGCTGTCTACACTGGCCGCTTGAATTTCTGCAAGAACACTGACCATCTCATGTAAGAAATCAGTGCTTCTTGCGGAAATACTGTGCTGCTCCCATTTGGGCAAGTCCTTTTGCGCAAGAGGGCCAGTGTAGACAGCTCAGATTTGTTTTGCACAAAAAAGCCCTGAGCTGGAAGAGTCCATTTATATGGGCTGTCCTTTTACAGGCAACTCTGCCCCTGCCATCTACAGAAATGCACATTTTCTTTTGTTTATGAAGTTGGCTAATCTTTTCCTCCATATTGGAAGCAAGACCCTTGTCATTTCACAGCTGGAAACCCACACACACTTTATGCTGGAGGGCGCAGCAAGTTTTTATTCTATCCTCTTGCTAGGAAATTGTCCTTCTATTGGAGTAATTATTACACACACAAGAAGGATTTAATTTGTGAGTCCCCTTAGGTTGTGAGTGTTGTAGAGCTAATGGCTTTGTGAATTGTAACTGCTTTACAACCTACTAATTTATCACCACAGGCTCTTAACTTGTGCTACTGCCTCCCCTCTATCCATGGCCTAGGTAACAATTACCCGCCTTTTCAGATAATGACAGGCTTGGCTTTGCAGTTAGACTCCTAAATCGCTTAGGATTAGATTCACATAAAGACACTTTGGCATTTCAGGGCCTCAGCCCTAGGCATCATGTTGTCCTGCAGGCTCCTTACGCATTATAGGGGGAGAGTTATGTAGTGAGCACCCCTAAACATTTCCTACTGGCTAGTTTAAGTAGCTGTCTGCTCAGCCAGCTACGATTTGGGAATCACATTCTCAGATGTTTAACTCCCCAGCCATTGCATTGGCAGGCACTAGCTCAGGATTGTGGATTTCTCTAGGCAGCAAGGCCTCTGAAATGAGGCTCAAAATTGCACTGCCTAAGTCTGCTTTGTGGAGCTTGCCCTAAATGTTGAATCAGCTTTCTGCAGCTTCTAGTTTCAATGGGCCAGTAGCCACAGAGGCCCATCTTACCATGATGCATTAGTCTTTTCCAAAACAAGTAAGAACTGTCCCACATGTTCAAGATTTTATGAACCCTTCTCTTGATTTCCTGTGTATTATGATCAAAGGGAGGAGGAATACATTACTTAGCTTAATATTAAAGCCTAAGGTATTTATTTTACATAAGCCCATCTTCACTGTCACTCACCAACTATCTTTGATTTCCCTCGCTTTTTTCTAGCTTCTTCTCTGTGCTTTTAAATTTTGAATGAATCCTAACTTTACTAATTCATGGAATAAATAGTTTTGACCTTTAAATTGCACCTCCCTGGGCAGAGAGAAGTAAAACCAGAAACAGTTCGCTTTTCTGTAGCTTTCACAACTGAACAGTGTTAGAGCTATGTTGGATTAGTGTCGCAGGAGACCAGATATGTAAACCGGAAAACAATTAAAACAAAATCAAAATATCCTTCCCTAACAGTCAGATCAAACAAAGCAATTGGGTTGTTATTGTAAAATAAGTAGAAAAGCCAATTAATCTCCAATTTTTATATACAACACAATAAAACAGACAGCTGCTGTAAATTGGCATAGCCTCACTGTCTTTAGTGGATGTTTCCCCAAATATTTATTATAGCTCTGGCAGATGTGTTATGGAATGTTGAGAAGGAAGAGGTACATTACAGTCACTGGTACGTCAGTGCGTGCAAAAAACATACTTTCTGGGTGCCAGGTGGAATGACTGTATTTTCTAAAATACAAATATAGTATCTCTTAATGTATGAATTAAACATATGATAGCAATGTTAATGATAATATGTAAGCCATTTCTCTCTCAATTTAATTTATCAGTAGAATTAAGTCAGTGAATGACAAGCAATAAACTGTGTTTTCTAACTTCACATATAAATGAGTATATTTACTGCTAGGAGGGGGAAAAGTTTCCTTTATTTGCATCTCTGGCCTCATTCTGTCAACATATCACACAGATTGCTGGATACACACAGAGATGCACTCTGGCAATGCTAGAGAAGGGTCCTCCTTTTCCTGCTGTCTCTTTCAACTTATTAATAATAGGATGATGCTTCTGGCACATATAAAATAAATTAATATTGAATTAATTCAATTCTGACAAGATTTCAGGAAAACACATTGCAGATTCCACAGACATGAGATCAGTCCATTTAAAAAAAAAGAGTAAGAATGTCATTATGTTTATATCTGTATCTATATCTATAAATTGCCTAAAGCTGAGCTAAATGATAGAGCATATTCCACATTCTCCAACATGCCTTCAAAGATGAGCCACCAGTTTATAAAACAGAAATATAGTATTTGCAACACTTACAGTCACACTGAGGAATACTTTCAAACAGCTATTTATTTTTACTTTAGATAATTTGTTATTTGAGCTATCAAAGCAACTTCTTGTAGCTGCCGTTTCAAAATTATGCTCAGTGGCAATTCCTTTGTTGTTTAATGGTGATAATTTAATTTTAATATAAAGCTTCTAGACCTGAAAATCTAGATTAATTTTTGCAAATGCTAATTCAATGAACCCAGAAACCCAGTGGCTACGTCTAGACTGGCATGATTTTCCACAAATGCTTTTAACGGTAAATTTTTCCATTAAAAGCATTTGTGGAAAAGAGCGTCTAGATTGGCATGGACGCTTTTCCACAAAAGCACTTTTTGTGGAAAAGCGTCCGTGCCAATCTAGACACGGTTTTGCACAAGAAAGCCCCAATTGCCATTTTCGCCATCGGGGCTTTTTTGCGCAAAATAGTTTTTAGCTGTCTACACTGGCCCTCTTGCGCAAAAACCTTTTCAGAAAAGGGCTTTTTCCCGAATGGGAACGTCAAAGCATTTGCGCAAGAAGCACTGATTTCGGACAGTAGAACGTCAGTACTTTTGCGCAAAATCAAGCGGCCAGCGTAGACAGCTGGCAAGTTTTTGCGCTAAAGCAGTCGCTTTTGCGGAAAAACTTGCCAGTCTAGACGCAGCCAGTGTGTATGCCAAACTTAACACAATTCATTTTAAGTGTAGTGTTCTTTACTTCCTTTATTTGCTTGTTTGCAGAATTTTATGGATGACAAGCATATATCCACATAATCTAGGTGTGTTAAATTCTATCTCGTGGTTTTGATGTTAAAAACATAGTACGCCTGAATAAATATTGTAGCCTGTACAGTATGAATGCTGTCAATGAATAGATCAAAGTAGACAGTACAAACTAGGTGACTGATTCTGGAGCCCATGAAACTCCCACAGAATGTAATATAGTGATAGAAATGTAGCCGTGTTAGTCTGGTGTAGCTGAAACAAAAAACAGGACTATGTAGCACTTTAAAGACTAACAAGATGGTTTATTAGGAGATGAGCTTTTGTGGGCCAGACCTACTTCCTCAGATCAAATAGTGGAAGAAAATTGGTATTTATGGTTGTGACAAAGGAGACAATTAAAAAAATGAACACATATGAAAAGGACAAAATCAAATTTCAGAACAGAAGGGGGATGGAAGGGGGGAAGGTAAATGCCTGTGAGATAATCAAGACAGACCCAAGAAAAACAACAATAGAACACCACTTGTCATCACCCACAGCCCCCAACTTAAATCTGTCCAACACATTATCAATAAACTACAGCCTATATGGGAACAGGATACTAAACTCCAAGAGGCTCTGAGAGACAGACCCAGTCTCCTATAGACAACCACCTAACCTCAAGATAATTCTTACCAACAACCACAGGACATACCACACTAATACCAACCCTGGTACCTTCCCTTGCAACAAACCCCGTTGCCAGCTTTGTCCATATATTCACTCTGCTGATACCATTATTGGACCTAACCAAGTGAGTTATAAGATCAAGAACACATATTCCTGCGCATCCAGAAATATAATTTATGCTATCATATGCCGAAAGTGTCCGTCTGCTATGTACATTGGACAAACATCTCAGACACTTCGCCAAAGGATCAATGCCCACAAAACAGATATTAGACAGGATCACAAAGAAAAAACAGTTTCTTGCCATTTCAACCAGAAAGGACATTGTCTCAACGACTTTACCTGCATCCTGCTTCAAAAGCCTTTTAAAATGGCACTTGAAAGGGAATCCTCTGAACTGTTATTCATGCTAAAATTCGACACTTTACACCGCGGTCTTAACAAAGACTCTAGTTATCTTACCCATTACAAAGATAGCTTCCCAAATTACCACCTCTAATATCACTATCTCACAGACATTTACCTTCCCCTCCCCCCATCCCTCTTCTGTTCTGAAATTTGATTTGTCCTTTTCATATGTGTTCATTTTTTTTAATTGTATTCTTTGGTATACCGTATTTTCCAGCGTATAAGACGACTTTTGATGCTAAAAAACATCTCCCAAAAATCGGGGGTCATCTTATACGCCGGGTATACAGGCGGTGGGGCAGCCCAGGCACGCCTGGGATGCCCTGCCACCGGCTTCCCCCAAGGCTTTGCAAAGCCGCGGAGGGGCTCCGGCGGCGTGGCAGCCCAGGCGCGCCGGGGCTGTCCCGCTGCTGGGGCGTCCTCAGAGGCTTTGCTCCCGGTGTCCCTGGTCTGCTGGAGACGGTCCCCAGCAGACCAGAGGCACCAGGAGCAAAGCTGAAGCGGCGGCGGGGTGCCGCGCTTCTGAGGCTTTGGCCTCTGGTCTGCTGGGGACCGTCTCCAGCAGACCAGGGACACCGGGAGCAAAGCCGGGGAGGCGGAGGGGCGCTGGGGTATAAGACGAAAACCTAACTAAAAAATTAGGGGGTCGTCTTATACGCCCAGTAGCCTTATACACCGGAAAATATGGTATATGGTTGTGACTATTTTCTTCCACTATTTGATCTGAAGAAGTGGGTCTGGCCCACGAAAGCTCATCACCTAATAAACCATCTTGTTAGTCTTTAAAGTGCTACATAGTCCTGTTTTTTGTTACAGAATGTAATGTAATTGGTGTTTTGCCTGACACAAGGGCTTGTCTACATGCTGCACAAAAGTGCACCAATGGGACCCTAAATTCGAGTTTGTCCCAGTATGTTGCGCATTAACTGTCTGTGAAACAGGATGATGACATCACTGCACAATAGGAAACTTTTAGTGAGTAGCAGGAGGATCCACACAATCAGTTTGTGTGCAACTTTCATCACAACATCTCTAGAAACAGTTAAACAAAATGATTATAGTGCAGGGCGCTCACATGTTTCTGAATGCTGCTGTATAGCCCTTTTATATACCAATTTATAAGTGGTCTCAGCTCTGACTGGAAGGAAGGCATTCCCACAGACCTAGAACTCCACAGGCAAATGTACCACCTCTGCTTTCTCCCTCACTAAAAGCCTTCAGGTCAAAAAGCTGTCTTTGCCTCCAACCTCAGAGGCTGGGATAGAACACAGGGCATTAGAAGCGCAGAGGGACCCTTGGGGTGCAACCCATTTGGGGCTTTAAATATTAACATTAAAAATGTTAACCTTGGTCCTTGGGCTATGAGCCAACTGAGCTAGATAGCAAGACAGTGAACAGTCAGATTCTGTTAATCTCCCCCTGCAGCACTCAGATTGAACTAGCTGCAGGCAGCAGACCGCTTACTTAGGTTGCCCAATATGTAGCACATTATGGTAATCCTAATAGTAATACAAATTCCCAAAGATATGGGTTATGATTACCACTGGGGAATTCAAGAGTGTCACAATTTGAGGGACAGTCTTAACATCCTAAAGTAACAGCCCTTACCATAGTTGACTCCAGATATCCTCAACTCAAGCCTTTGGTCATTGATCACATTGCACCCTAGGCTGGTCTGGAGAAGCCACTCCTCTTTCTCATTCAGATGGCCTAGGGAAATGACACATCCTTCACATCACCTGCCTGAGCCAATCTGCATTCAGTTTTAGCCAATCTCTGGTCAGTATATTAATTGGACACCAAAGTTCTCCCTGACAACACACACACACACACACACACACACACACACACACACACACACACAGTCTTTTATCTCCTGTATATGGTAATCCAATTTATCATTCTGAAAAGGCCACCTGTAGCCACTTACATTAGTGCCAAAAACCACTGATGGAGTGGGCGGAGGTGGGGCAGCACACTGTAGCCTAGAATTCTCTCGTAATTGGCTGGGAATATCTTGTCACACATGCCGGAAACCACTGTGTTACAGTCTGACCATACCAAATCTGCCGCTATAATACAGTTGTGTCCTAAGACCAAAAATGAAAATCTTCCTGTAGGTCTAGATTGTCTTGCCCCAAATGCATGGGCCTGCACCAACACTGTTTACATTGTGTAGAATAAAACCAAACTAGAGAAAGAATAGAGTTAACACAGTGACTACTACAGTGTTGTGATCGTCCATCGCTCTTTTAGCATCCCTTATGTTGTAATGGTAGAGATTACTTCCCCTTAGTATCTTCCTAGATGTCTTGTAGCTAGGAAATTCTTTGGGAAAATATGTAACATTCTTTGGGAGAATATGTAACTGACATAGTTTAAGGACTAAAATACTGTGCTGAAATAAAGACCATAAAATAAAACCCTAGTGCTGATACTCAAGCTTGATTCAGATACACATCGACATCCCAAGTGTACTGTGGGCCAAAGCCTAAGGCAGAGTTCCCACCTCCCTCCCACCGAGGAAAAAAAATGGAATGAGGTGAGTGGGTGTATTTGGGGGAGGGAGAAACTCAGACGCCCCATCACAGGTGTTTCTCCTAGCATATGAAAATGGAAAGGGGCTGGCCAGGAATTTCTTCTCGCTGCAGAAATAAGAAAACGTTCAACAATAAACAGTATAGAATATGGTAGAGGTTGTATGCTCCAAGGATCCTGACCATTCCACTTTCAAATCCTGGAAACCTGGCACCAGGACTTTCCCCTACCCTTATGGAGGAGACTAGAAAAGTATTTCTGTTTATTTTCTGCAACTGTAACGCTGATTATGGAGGCAAGTTTCATTCATGTTGTTATGGGCGATTTAGCTCCTTTGTTTTCTTATACCAGTAGCGGGGCCTCCACTGAGTTCAGGGGGTTTGGGGACATGGTTTTGTGGGGGCTACCACTATCACCTTTCAGTTCTTCCCCAGTTTCTGCCACTTAAGTGCAAGGAGGACCCTGTATGTGTGATTCCTCAGGGACTGAACTCTTCCCCTCACTTGTAGAAGTTCCACTAAAACAGAATAGAAGCCCTGAAGATTTAGGCCAGTGATCACAATTCAATTTTGCCTCCTTTGATATTACTAGCAGCTGATTCTAAATTAATGCATACACACACAGGCTTTCTTTTAGTGGATTCCATGTGAGTATTAATCTAGCTACATTCATAGGTATATAGTAGTGGTGTAGACATGTAGGTCCCAGGATATTACAAAGACAAGGTGGATAAGGATATCTTTTATTGGACCAACTTCGGTTGGTTAAAGAGACAAGCTTACACAGAGTTCTTCTACTACTCCAGATAGTGAACAAATTGTGAGTCAAGCCCCAAAGAATCATATGATTGATTGGTTTTAAACAAAGATTTTTTTTAAAAAATAGAGAACTACATTTGGGTCTTTTTATTTGGCTTCTTGTTTTTAAATCTGTCTGGTTACACTCAAGTTATATTTTCACACTTTCTTCTGTAATTATGAGATTGTTTATTTCATTTAAAGCAGATACATAAGTGGAGACTCTCATGTGTTCACCAGTTCCAGCAACTAGCACTTTAAGACTAATTATCTTGAGACTTGCACTCAAACACAAGAGCTGGCAATACTGCATCAGTCTTCACCAAAGAGAGTGTTGGGACATTTATCACGGATCTACTCTTTTCAGTTCAGAAGATGAGGAACTGCCTGGGACTGAACAAGTATCCAGGAAGTGATGCAACAAAGTGATAAACTAAACAACAACAAGCCAGTGGGATCAAATGGCATTTGCCCAAGCACGCTGGAGGAATGTAAGTGTGTAAGGCCCAATCCAGAGCCATCAGATGTTCAGATGGATGGAAAGGTCAAATCAAATTTTGTTTTAGGCCATTATTTGCAGTGTTTGGCATAAATTATTTTGTTGATAACATGTAGTGACGTTCTTCTGATTTTATCCTTACATTTTTTAAGTTGAAAAACACCATTGTTAAAGAAGGCTGATGGGACATTCTGTATAACAGAAAACGCCACATTTTTCACTTTTTGTTTTTAAGAGCACTTATGGCAAGTAGCGCCTTAAAAACTTTAATGGTTCTGCAAGATCATTGTATTTTGCTATTCATTCACCAGGAAATATTTCCTCATAATTATGTACAAAGTGGTTATGCCCATAAGAAAATAGCTTGCAATGTTGCACCAATTTTACATTAAGCACCAAATTACTAATCTCTTATAAATTCAGTACATGTGCATTTTCTTGCTAAACACTCTCAATCATTATTCCCAGAAGACAGCTTCTTTTTAATAGGTCTGATGTCAATGGAAATGATGTCAGTATTGCTTTCATTAAAGATCTTTCACTAATAAATGCAAACTCAATTCACATGGAGGAACTGTTGGTTTTTAAAACAAAAAGTCCTGAGAAGCAAGAATTTGTGGATTCTTGTGTACTTGCTTGTCTATCCAGAGCCAAAGACTGGTACTAGGGCACCTACTAAGCAATCCTAACTTTAGAGATTTCCTCTTTTCACTTGGAAAATGTAGCACACTGATCAATATATTATAGCATACTGATGGCTTCTAATCCTTTCCCTCTCCCATGAAAGATGTATTTCAGTTCATCCATGCCTCATTCACTGTACCCAGGTCATTGATGAAAGACAGGATAATTTTCCAAAACTTTTTGCAGAAGAGAGGGAGCAGAATCCTCCTTTGAGACTTCAGGATCATAGACCAACTATTTATTCAGTAACCCTCTTCAGAAGCAGTTGAATTGGACATATTTTGTTAAACTGAGAGGCTCTCCTCATCACTGTAGTAGGACAAAAAGGTGTAGAAGACTGTTTGGACATTCTATTACATGATGCAATACCTAACATATGCTGAGTAACATCATTGTTTTCAGAGATTCACCAGTAACACAGGGATATCAATGTGCCGCCTTATCATAAGAAATACCACTATGAATATCACAATAATGAACCACAGTCTTGTTTACCTTTTGGAGCTGATCAAATTAGAGTAATTTTCAGGCATATTAAAATATATGATTCAGATTCTTTGTCTCTAAAAATATGTCTCAGTTACACACAACTAGTCCAAACAAATACTGCTGCAATTGTATTCTCTTTACAAATGCCTATACTGCTATGGTAATAACTCTCATTTTCTGTAAAGTCACTATCCTAAAATGCAGGAAAAGAAAATTGCTTCCTCCTTTATTGAAGATGACACAATATTATAGTCCAACATTGTTATACTTGGAAAATATCCGGGTTTGAACAATTTAGCTATATTGCAAATGCAAAGTGGGTCTTAATCTTGAAAATCCAATTTGTTCAAATTGATTTGTGCATGTAAACTCTATTACCTTTGCCTGTAAGTGTCAGTACTTAAAAATACATGTGAAAATGTTTGTGTGTGCATTTACCGAGTCTAGCCTTTTAATATTTAACCCATGGAGTTGGAAGAAGGGACTCTGAAATTACATCTGGAATTACAAGTGTGTACCAGGAGTGCTTCTTCCCCGCCCCCTCCTCCCCCGATAGGGGAAGTCTTAAGAATAGTGATCTGTATTCAGATGAATAGAGAGATTCTACTCTATGTACCTTTAGAGGCTTTTCCAATATATTTATTTCAAATGCATGCGTGTTTTTCACTGTATATATAAGTGTTCCTCTAAATGTTTCAAACTCTTCATAAGAATTCTTTCATTCAGATCACCTTTCAATTTTCAATTTACTTTATTAAAATCTCAATAAATCATCATATTGCCAACTTCTTTAACTGAAACTCATTAAAATATGAGAAGATAATTTATCAGTCACATCTCATATATTGCTTCTCATATATCAATTTGTCATTTTTCTGCTTTCATTTGCCTTTTGTAGAACCTAAGGAATTCTTATCTTATTTCAAATGTGTATTAATGAGGAACTAAGTATAAATGTTAACTATTTTAACTCATCCAAAAGCTTAAATTAACTAAATTTAAATGTGCCCAGTCTCTTTTTTCTTTCATTTGATGAATTAAAACATATTTTAAAACTTTTAAATAATTTTGCTGCCATGGCAACAGTAGCAATGAAACATATCCAGTGAATTTTTATATAAGTATTTATATACATTAGATCAGGGGTGCCCAAACTTTTTTCAAAGAGGGCCAGATTTGATGAAGTGAACAAGCGTGAGGGCCGACCATTTTGCCTGACATTCTTTGAACCATTAAAATTAAATGCAAATTAACTATTTTATGCAAAGTTTATTGCAAACGGCATACTTTTCATTTCGTCACATGGATGACAAATCTAAACAGGTGTTAAATCACTCTGCCTTTCATATCTGAAGGCCAGATGAAAAAAAAATCCAGGAAGCTGAAATATATGTCAGGAACATTGTAAAGTACATTACATATTATTGGTAATAAAGGTTGTCTGTCAACTTTTAAGTTCAAAAAATATGAACAGGAACATAACACCAAGTATACATGTTGTGTCCAAATATATTTATAACTGATTTAGACCAACTGACATTAACTGAGATTTTACAATGTATTCATCTCAATACATATGGATTCGTTGGGGGCCATAAAAGATAGATATTGCCAAATTACCTGTGGGGCCGTATTAAACCAGAACACGGGCCGCAATTGGCCCGCGGGCCGGACTTTGGACATGCCTGCATTAGATATTTTGTATGGTATGAAACTCTTCATAGAAAGGATTAAGCTTAAGCCCTTCTTACACTAACAAAAAAAATTTCCACAATCATAGAACTGGAAGGGATATCAAGAGGTCTTCTAGTCCAGTTTCCTGCACTCAAGGCAGGATTAAGTGTTATCGCTAGACCAGGGGTGGCCAACCAGTTAGGGTATGTCTACACTACAGCGCTAATTTGAACTAATTAGTTAATTCGAACTAAGCTAATTTGAACGAACGCATCCAGACTAAAACACTAGTTCGAATTAGCGTTTTGCTAATTCGAACTAGCATGTCCACATTAAGTGGACCCTGAACCGGGGTTAAGGATGGCCGGAAGCAGTGCCGGCAGGGCATCAGATGAGGACTTAGAGCGTGGAGCTGCTGTCTCAGGCTAGCCAAGGGCTGTGCTTAAAGGGACCCGACCCCCAACCTGGACAGACAGGTCTCAGGGGTGCCCCGCTTGCAAAGCAGTCCTGGCTTGGATTGCCCGGAGTACCCACACTGGGCACATCACAGCACTCGGCCATCAGACCGGCTGCACTTGCCGCAGGCTGCCATCTGGGGAGAGGGGGATATTGGGGGGGCTGCAGGAGAGCTTCCACCCCCAGAAGCCCGCAGAGCCAGCCCGGTCCTTCCCATCGGGGGCTCGTGCCCCATTCCTCCCTCACCTCCTTCCACTTACCCTTCCCTAGCCCCCCTTCCTGATGTACAAAATAAAGAAAACATGTGGTCAAAAATAGAATCTCTCTTTATTGAAAAAAACTCGGGGAGACTGGGAAAAGGAGGTGGGAGAGGGGAAGAGAGAGGGTGGGAGAGGGGAGGGCAACTAAAATGATCAGGAGTTTGGGACAGGTCCCATATGAAGAGAGGCTAAAGAGACTGGGACTTTTCAGTTTAGAAAAGAGGAGACTGAGGGGGGATAGGATAGAGGTCTGTAAAAGCATGAGTGGGGTGGAGAGGGTGCATCAAGAAAAGTTCTTCATTAGTTCCCATAATAGAAGGACTAAAGGACACCAAAGGAAAGGAATGGGTAGCAGGCTTCAAACTAGTAACAGAAAGTTGTTCTTCACAAAGCAAAGAGTCAACCTGTGGAACTCCTTGCTGCAGGAGGCTGTGAAGGCTAGAACTGGAACAGAATTTAAAGAGAAGTGAGATAAAGTGATGGAGGTTGGGTCCATGGAGTGGTATTAGCCAGGGGGTAGGAGTGTGTCCCTGCCCAAAGTTTGTGGAAGGCTGGAGAGGGATGGCACGAGACAAATGGCTTGGTCACTGTCTTCGGTCCATCCCCTCCAGGGCCCCTAGGGTTGGCCGCTGTTGGCAGACAGGCTACTGGGCTAGATGGACCTTTGGTCTGACCCAGGACGGCCATTGTAAGCTCAGGGCTCTGGGTAGTGGGTCTCTGTGGACCACCTTGATTTTCATGCACACCTGCTCCTGGGTGGCCAGGCTGGCAGCTCTCCTGCCCTAGACGGCCACTTTCCTGTGCCTAGTGCGGAGGTCATGGACGAGGTCCACGATGTCCGCACTAGACCAGGCGGGTGCCCGCCTCTTGCAGTCCCGGGCAAGCTCCCAGGAGCTGCCAACCTGGTCCCGGGAAGAGGGGGAGGGCTGGGGGGCATCGGGTGGCTGGCTCGAGCCGTGTCAAGCACAGGGTCTTCTAGCTGGGTGCTGGCAGGCTTGCACCTGGCACGGGCACCGTAGCCAACCCATGCCCCTTTAAGGGGTCTGGGGCTGGGAGGGGGGCAGACGAGTTTCCCTGGTGTTGGCCAGAGTGGCCACCAGGGAAAGCTGGGGAAGGCTAGTCTCCCACTAGTTCGAATTAAGGGGGTTAGTCCTCGTAAAATGTGGTTTACCTAGTTCGAATTAAGCACTCCGCTAGTTCGAATTAAGTTCGAACTAGCGGAGCACTAGTGTAGCGCCTATCAAAGTTAATTCGAACTAATGTCTGTTAGTTCGAATTAACTTTGTAGTGTAGACATACCCTTAGAGACTAAGAGCCAAAATAGCTGTGGATAGTAGTGCAAAGAGCCATATACGATATATTTATTTTTATATATCTATAACCCTAAGGCATCCCCCCCCCAGGCCTCAACTCCATGCATTTTTCCCTCCAGGCGCTGGAGCGTGTGCACAGAGCAGCCGTGAACTGTCCAGGCACACTGCTCTGAAAGACAGTCGAATGTTCCCTTGAAGACAGGTGTCCTCTCCCCGAATTCCAGACATTTTTTGTGTTTTAAAAAAATGGGATGGATTGCAATTTAACATGGGAAAACAAAGACATATCCAGGAAAAACCGGACATATGGTAACCCTAAGGAGAGCCACATTTCTATAAGCAAAGTCCTGCATGCAGCTCGAGAGCCGCAGATTGGCCACCTCTGCTCTAGACATTTCTTGACAGGTATTTGTCAACCCTGCTCTTAAAAATCTCCAATGAGATTCCTGAACCTCTTAGGCAATTTATTCCAGTGCTTAACAACCCCCATAGGATTTTTTTTCCCTAATGTCCAACCAAACTACCCTTGCTGCAATTTAAGCCTATTGCTTCTTGTCCTATTTCCAGAGGTTAAAGAGAACAATTTTTCTCTCTCTCCCTTATAACAAACTCTTATGAACATGAAAACTTTTATCATGTCCTCCCTCAGTTTTCTGTTCTCCACATTAATCAAACCTATTTTTTTCAATGTTTCCCCTTAGACCATGTTCTCTAGACCTCTAATTGCTTTTGTTGCTCTTTTCTGGACTTTCTCCAATTTGTCCACATCTTTCTTGAAATGTGGTGCCCAGAACTGAACACAAAACTCCAGCTGAAGCCTAATCAGAGCAAAGTAGAATGGAAGAATTACATCTTGTATCTTGCCTACCCCACTCCTCCTAATACATCTCAGAATAATGCTTCCCCTTTTGTTTTAATAGTTTTATGTGATTGACTCATATTTAGTTTGTGAGCCACTGTGACCCCCCAGATCTCTTCCCACACGTCTCCACCCTAGACAGTCATTTCCCATTTTGTCTGTGTTGCCATTGTATAGCAATGGCTAACATCAGTTCATCTCTTCCACTAGTAGGAATATTGGAAGCACTTCAGGTAGCTGGAATGTTGGCTGACTTCCTGTCTGACATCAGACAAGTCACTTAGGTCTTTCTATGAGTCAATCTATACTAGAGGGCACTATCAACCTAAGGGACACAATTCCAGCTACATAAAAAGAGTAGCTGGATTTGATGTACCATCGATGGAGTTGCCGTGGGGTCTCCACAGTGGGGCGTCAATGGAAGAAACTCTCCTAGCAACGTCCCTTATGCTTCTCGTTCTAGTGGAGTGCTGGAGTCAACCCTACTGGAGTCAGGGTTTGTCTACATAAGGAGACTGACCATAATAGTAATTCTGTGTGGGGAAGTTATTCCAGAATAGGCTACAGTGTGAATTTATAGCATAATAGCTATTCCACATAAGCTTCGTATCTGGGCAGAATAAAAGTATCTACAGGGAGCTCTTCCAGAATAGCTATTGCATCATAATTCACACCCAAGCTTATTCTGGATTAATTTCTCTATGTAGACAAACTGTCAAGTCCTCATCTAAAACACCGAGGGCTTGTCTACACCACAGAAAATAATCGCCACTGCCACAGTGGATCTTCTGGGGTTTGAATTAACAGGTCTAATGAAGACCCACTAATTCAAACAGAGAGGGCTCCCTGCTGGTGCCACTAGTCCTGCTCCTCACAAGGAGTAAGGGAAGTTGATGGGAGTGTGTGCTCCCATCAACCTTCCATTGTGTAGACCACATGAAAACCTGATTTGAGATACTTTGATTCCAGCTGCATAATTGAGGGTATGTCTACACTGCCACCCTACTTCGAACTAGGGTGGTTAATGTAGGCAACCAAAGTTGCAAATGAAGCCCAGGATTTGAATTTCCTGGGCTTCATTTGCATCTTGCCGGGCACCGCCATTTTTAAATGTCCGCTAGTTTGGACTCCGTGCCCGCGGCTACACGCGGCACGGACTAGGTAGTTCGGATTAGGCTTCCTATTCCGAACTACCGGTACACCTCGTTCCACGGGTGTGTAGATGGCCGCGGGGAATTTAAAGTGAGAGTTTGCGGCGCTCCGTCACAAATCCGTCTCCTCCTCCAGCAGCCGCTAGCCGGCCTGAGACATTAGGGTGTGCCTGGGCACACCCAGCATACCCTGTGCACACGCCTAAGCATGTGACTCTGAAGTATGGACGTCCTCATGCCAGAGTGTAGAGGAACAACCAATGGGGATGATTGCAAGAGAGACACCTAGGATTAGGCTAAATGCAGCTTTTCTTGTTACAGTGGCCTTATCTTTGCTGTATACAAAAAAGTTGTGTTCTTAACTCAAGTTAATTAATGAATTAACTAACTCACAGCAAAATCCAATGAAGATAAAGCAGTCTCTAGTTTTCATGAGTTAGCAGGTTGATTCTCTCTAAGTTTGATGTCAACCGATTAATTTTTGAGAAAACTACAAACTGTCTTCACAAGGATATTACTTCAAATTAGCTAATTTAAGTTAAGGACACCTCTCTGTCTCTCCCTCTCAACAAATATAAAGCCAGTGAAAAGTTATCTGGATTTTCTGCAATTGGAATTCTTTGTCTGTAGTTTTGCTGTTGTTTTCATCTCTAGTCAGGGTAAACATGGATTGTGTGCATCTTCTGAACAAACCCATATGATGAAAAAATACGCAAAGGCTATGTCTAACTTCCCTTTCTTGTGCAAAAAAATATGCAAATGAGGTGAAGTGTGGTATATCGCCACACCTCATTTGCATAATTAATTAGGCTCAATATTTGTACAAGAGGCTTTTGTGCAAAATCCCCCTCTTGCACAAGGGCCGTGCTTCCAGTTTTTTTCAGGAAGAACGGCTCTTGCGTAAAAGCTTCTTATGCAAAAACAGAGCCTAATTAATTATGCAAATGAGGCATGACGATATTCCACACTGCCTCATTTGCATATTTTTGCACAAGAGAGGGCAGTGTACACATAGCCTAAGAATCTATTTCACTGATTTCACATTTAATAAGAAAGATTCACTGCAAAATCTCCTCTGAAAGGACATTTGTCACTTTTTTCACTGAAAACTGGTTCTTGTCCATGGCCATTAGATGTTTCCTATGTGTCTATTGTCCACAACCCTGTAATAAAGACACATAATGGGCAAGGGCCCCCTAATATATGTTCTTTTGACCATGAAGCCAGATCAGAAAAGGATGTAAATAATCTTCTGTCTACTACCTGTCCCGAGGGCCTGATTACAGAAACCAAAAGCTATATTGGCAACGCGTGTCAGCAATGACTGTTGTTGAAGTACTTTTGTGCATATTCAGCACCATTTAGGCATTCAAGCAAGTCATTCTGACCATAAATAACTGAAGGTGCAGAAAAAGAGAAGCCGGTTTCTAAAAAGCTTGCCCTTAATTTCACTTTTCTTATACTTTATACCTTTCCTTGCTCATATAAGCGATCCTTGTTTCTTTAGCTATATTTGGCTATCTCAATAATTTTCTAAAAACTACCTAAGAGAAAGAAGGGAAGAATTAACTGGTGCCTCTTCAGGTCATGAATCTCAACAACGAGCTTCAATTCCAGCGGATCCCTTGATTCCAGAAGTGGAGATTAGCCTCTTTTAGAACAAAACATAAGATCATAAATGTTTCAGCACTGGATCAGACACATTGTAGCTCCAAGCCAGTGTTTTCTTCCCAGCTAGCAATCAATACATATTTCTTCAGAAGACAATTAAAATGCTATAATGTCACCTAACTAATTTGTTCACTGCTATTTGTGGGGAGGAAGGGATAGAGCAGAGATTTTAAAGCCAACCACAGACTTAGTTGTCTCAGTGACCTCTTGCAGCAAGAAATGCCACAAATACTCTGAGGGGAAAAATCCCTTTATTTGTTAAAAATGTCATGTGCTTCAATTTCACCTTGTCCCCTTAGTTTCTATTTTAAGATAGGGTTAAAAGGAAAATACTAAGCGGTTTGTACTAAGCCTTTCATAATCTTCTCACCTCAATCAAATCCCTCTAATTCACTTTCCACACTAAATTATCCCAGTCTTTTCAATCACTCCTTGTTCCTATGGATATTCTGCCAGACCACTAACCATTTTCTGTACCCTTCTGTGGACTCTTTCAGTCTCAGCTCTATCTTTCATGAGCAGCTGTGAGACACCCCTGGGATCATACGCGCTTTGGGAAATTTTTGCATAAAGCCAGAAATACAAATGACAGTGCTTTACAATGGGCCTCTCAGCATACTTGGGAGAATGACCAAGTACATACAAAATCCTTGAATTCTCTTCTTAATTTATATGCTCTGTATATGCACTTTTTTTTACAGTTTTTATGCAAGAGAGAATCTGTGAAAGTTCCAGATAACAGAACAGCCCAACCTTACAGTTTGTTGTAAATATATTGCAGATACAGAAATCTACAGCCACCAAGGGAAAGTATTTTTCACAGCAAATATTTCCCAATTTCATGGACATACTGTGGGAAACTATTGACAATTGCATAGTAATGATGTGGGCCTGTGAGAAGTGGGAGTCAGGATCAAAAAGAAGTAGCAACAGGAGGCTGGCCCAGTGGAACAGATCAAGGAGGGAAAACTAAGAGTCCAGGGGAAGTCAAGGCAATGGAAAGGAGCCTGAGGTTTTAACTAGACCAAGCTCGAAGTCACCCAAAGAGTAAAGAGAAATGACAGCATTTTTGTACCATCTATATTTAATGCCAAGTCTTAGTCCTTGGCACATTGAAGGTTCCTTCAAGTTTCATCAATCTAGTCCCTGTGAAGTTTGACACAAGAGACGAAATTCTTGAAATCACATTTTCTTCACAAAAGAAAGTAGAGAACGATCAAATAAAACATTTGACTCTTCTACTAGAGCTTAAGCCATGCCATTAAGTAAATGTTAAACTCCCTTTGCTCTAAAGGAATTTATTCCGGATTCATTTTCATTCCACAGTTTTGAGTTGGATATTTTGCACAGAATTGCATTGGTGTTGTCTTTCTCCTGCATGGCTTTGGATCATGGATGAGTTTGATAAAAACATCATACACATACCCACATATTAACAGAAGGCTCTTTGTAAAATCACAGGTGGTGAACACACCTTTCTGTTCGGCTGAGCTTTCCTTGCCCTCCACCATCTACTTTTTAGGACTTGTCTACAGACATAAATAGGGTTGCTTCAACTGCACTGACACAGCTAAAGCACTCCACCCTCCCCCTCCCCGTATAAGACACCTTTGTATCAGCATAATTGCATCTGCAGAAGGGGTTGAATGGTGTAACTATTCTGGGCAGGGGAAATTATATTAGTGGTTTTCAAACTTTTTGGCTAAGTCTACATTGGCAAGATTTTGTGCAAATACTCTTTAACGCAAGAGTTTTTGCATTAGAGTATTTGCACAAGAGAGCATCTACACTGGTATGTGACTTTGCGCAAAAGATGTGCTTTTGCGCAAGACCATCCAGGCCAGTGTAGATGCTCTCTTGCGCAAGAGAGCTCCGATGGCCATTTTAACCATCGGGCTTTCTTGTGCAAGAAATTCATGTTGCCTGTCTACACTGTCCTCTTGCGCAAAACAGTTGCGCAAAAGGGCTTATTCCTGAGTGGGAGCATCATAGTTCTTGCACAAGATGCACTGATTTCACACATTAGAACGTCAGTGTTCTTACGCAAGAACTCCCCGCCAGTGTAGACAGGCAGCAAGTTTTTGGGCAAAAGCAGCTGCTTTTGTACAAAATCATGCCAATGTAGACACAGTCTTTGAGCTGAGTCTCCTCCTTTGAGTTACACTCTTTGGTTGTGCTCCCCCACATGCACACACACACAAACAAACAAAAATAGACACATGCAAAAGTATGCTTGACAGCCTACTCATAGTCTTAACACAACTTTAATGCAGGCTGCACCCTTAGGGAAGACCAATACCCATCTTCCTCAGGTTTTCAGGCTGGGGAAAACAGTGTGCGATGGTCTTGGTGAGTGGAGCCAGTGCTGGAGGCTGCCAGAAGCAGAAATCAGACACTGACCACAGGCTGAGTAGCCTATGGATGTGAATCGGGGGTCGAGGGGACAGTCCTTCCTTGATTCCCACTCTGCAGTGCTGGCTGAGCTTCCTGGTGTTGCTATCCACGCATCTCACCCCCAAATGTTTCTGAGAAGGTGCCCCATAATCTAAAAAAAATCTCTTGAACATGTGATAGAGTCTAACAGTCTTCTGTGCCCGCTACTGGGAGTATCAGTGTTCTGACACCTTTCCCTGCTGCTCAAGGAAATGTCACTCAGACCACTACAGCAGAGACTTAGTCTTTCAGAGGCTGGGGTGCACAGAAGGAGAGACACTGACTGTGTAGGAGCCAGCAGGCACATCTGCCTTTGCAGGGGCAGGGCTGGGTTAGACAAGGAGCTGCTCAGTGCTAGCCCACAGCCCCAGGGCCAGGTCAGGGCCTTGCCTGAAGTGCTGCAACTATGCATGTGTCTTTCTCTTTTTTGGGGATGTATGTGCCTTTAAATACACAAATTCTGAGTATGGTTAGCCATCCTGTCAGGAAGCAGCCACTTCTTATGGAACACACTTGGCTCCACAGAAACAGCCCGACCCAGGACATATTGGTGCAAAAAATGTGGCTCTCCTTTCTAAAAAAGGCAGTGTAGATTGCAACATGGAACCCACCCATTGATAAAGGCCTCAGAAAATGCTTCACAGGGATGCCTTGATGCCCTTTAGCTCATTAACACCTGATAATGAATGACAAAAAGTATCCCACTTTTAGACCTGAATTAAACTCATTTTTCCTCAGCTATGCATAGTTGTTCAGTGTTACAGAATCAGGATTGACCTAAAAAGTTCCTTTTTTTCTTTTAGAATTGGATCAGTCACATTTCAATCTCTTTTCAGACTGATTCACAATGAGTGAACCGTGCTCTGAAATAGAGGCCAGGGTATATTTTCTTTTAGTAAGTTCCTGTCAGCAAAATTTAAACTTCTGCTGACACAAATGTCTAGAACAGAGGGAATCTTATTCTGCTTTCTTAAGAACTACAGAAAGATAGAGTTAAATTCCCATTTATGAGTCAGTGTAAAGTTTTGATATTGGCAGAAAAAAAACTACAAAGTCAGCATAACTCAGATGAATGATCTTACAAGTAAAACTAATAGTAAAACTCGTAAAAAAATCTTCCCATTTGTTTTCATGCATGATTTTGAGAAAGACTGAGTCAAATAAATCTCAATGTAACTCCATGGAAAGTAAAGCAGTTACATCAGGGATGGGGCACAATTTCTTGCCAGATTTGCAGCTCTCTCTTTTAGTCAATGAAGAAGAAAGACCAACTTAACTATTCTGTCAGAATTGTTCTTTAAACAGTTGATGCATGACCCTAGGAAAAAAAAATCTAGAGAAGTTTTGTAGAGAACTGAAGAAAAACCCTTAAGAATAAAAATGTGTCAAATTATCTGGACTAGTTATGTCTAAATCATTTTCTTTAAGAGACAAGGTTTTAAAAATGCCTTATAGCTGAATTTTGTAGCTCCAGGATGACATCAAGTGGTTACTTAGGCCAATTACTCTATTTTGTCTTTGTACAGTCGTATGATCTTCTCTAGTAACCTATTCCAAAATGTTAACGTGATAATTCATTGCATACGCAGCTTGTGTTCCTCTGTTTTAAATTCAGTTTTGAATAAAGTGTCAATTTCAAAACTCTTTTGGAAGAGCTTCCTCTATCTACCCATTCCCCATAAGCTTTAAAAAAAAAAAAAAAAAAAAAAAAAAAAGGTCACTTGAAGGACATAACATTTGCTTTCTAAGTCTATTGAAGACTATTTTCCTTAATGTATCTTTCATGTAGTTTTCAAAAATCATCTAAACCACAGTAGATTCTTTTTGACCTGTGGGACACTTTCTTAACTTGATACAGAGTATTTCTTGTGGAAAGTCAATGTAAAGGCAGAGAAAGATGCTCAATTTGATTAAGAAATACAGTCAGACAAATCTTCTATGCATGATTATATGTGGTGAACTGATGTAGTACGCTGGTTATATGAGTAATCTGCTTAAGTATTATAGCAAACAAGCCTATGAAATGGAAAACTCTTTAGTACATTGCAGTTGTTTGAAAGAGATAAAGGAAAATCAATACTACACAAAGTATCTATTAAGTAGTATGTTTCCAAGATTGTGCACCAACTGTTTTCCATGCAGTTGTGTGTCTAATGGTGAGGAAGATCACCCCCTGCCAAAAAAAACCCCAAAAATGAAAAACATCCTATTTAGACCCCAAAGATGAATGTAAGGTTATATATACACACTAAGGAAATCTAATTATTTGAAAACTCTCTCTCTCACACTTCTGGCATTCTTTTATAGTTTTCATTAAACTTCGTTGGTTCACTGAACACTATGCTAATTTGAAGAACTAGATTTAGCTGTTCAAATTTTCATTGGTAGGAGAAAAGTATTTCTCTGATACTAATTTCCTCTAGAAAAAGTTTTGTTGGTCCATAATCGAGATTATAGCAACTAAAAAAACTCCCATATGCTGGATTTTACATGTAATAAATCAGCAGTGGCTCTTACTGAAGAAAACTATAGAAAGTTGAAGTTTGAGCTTGGAGAAGAATAACAGAATGGTGGGAGCTAGCTTGTGAATGTTTAAGTGGCTGGGCAAGAAAACATGTTGCCAACTAGCTTTAATCTTTAAAAATAGTCTAATATATCGGTTTAATACATGGAAGTAAGATTTCTCTTCCACGGAATCTCCATGTATCTCCAAATACAAACAGCAGAAAATACAATCTGGTGATGAGTGTTGGGACATCTCGGGAGCACATTACTGTTGTTTGGCAGATCTGATTTGTAGGCCATTTCTTCACTGATCTATATACTTTGTAATTCCATTGGTTGCAGGCCCTTCCCCTCAAAACACTCACACAATGACAATGAAGAATACAGACCCACATGATTCTACCTTTCTCTAATTCTGTATTAGTAATCACAGTAAAGCTTCTTAATGTAAAAAGAAGCAATTCCATATACCTATATTAACTTTCCAGAATTTCTGCCAAAGATTTTCAAACCTAATAGTAGGCACCTACATCCATATATAAACATCTATATAGCCTGTTTTTCGAAAAGTGCTGAACACCAAACTGCTCTGATTGATTTTTGAAAATGTTGACCTTTACCTAGCTCCTTAATGTTAATAGATACTACAACATCAGTAAGGATCATGGTCCTGCCAGGTGCATCTACACCTTCTGTTGCTTCCCCAAGATAATGTCCATAAAAGTGCATTGAAAGCTCTTGTTTATATTGTTGCTACCTCTTCCCTGCTTGTCCTCCACTCCCAGATTAAATACCTTACAAAACTTTAAGTAGCCTGAAGATACCTCATAAAACTTACTAACAGGATAGCTTCCAAGCTCTGCCTTGGTAACAGACTCTATTATTTGTGCTTGTCAAATAATATCTTCAGCAGAATAATCAGATAACATGAAGCTGTCGCTCTCTGTCAAGAACGGCACTAAGATACCTTGTCATGTTGTGATTTGAAAGCTCTGATCAACTCTTAGAAAGATGTTTACATTGGCTATGTAGGTTGCAAAGGCACGTCTGTGCTAATTCCTCAAGAAGTTTAGTAAGGCCCTAAGCATGATATTCTACTAGATTCTCTGAGGAGCTAGGCTGCCCTTCAAAGGTTGATAATCACACTCACACCCCAAAGGATTTTTCTAGCAAGACAGTCACCTTGCTTTTCTTGAGCTCTGGGGTTTCCATGCTGAACTTGATTAGGAATGACAACTTGTCATGCTAGGACCCTGGAATTAATGAATGTCTTCTAGATGATAGGCATGAAACTGAGCTCATTTAAGTCTGTGATATTAACAGTATTAAGATGACATATGAAAATTGCATTTATATCCCAATTTCACTCCAACCACTTGTTCACATAGGAAGAGGGTTACTCTTCTTTTTCATTAATCAGGGATGAATTTAGCCAGGATCTTAAAATAATTAAGACATATACTACACCTTGAGTGAGCAGATAGCAGTTATGAAAAATTGGGATGCTTTTTTTTTTCAGGAGGGGAGGGAGAGTATAATTTATATGTATAAAACAAAGCATCTAATATCAGGATGATACTGATAATAATTGGGCATCTGATCACCTTAACTACAGCTCAGTTCTACACATGACATATTAGAGTGTTACAGTGTTAACAATAAAGATTAATAAAGATTGAAGTGAAGGCCTGAGCTTGGTCCCACTGAAATCCAGAGCAAAACCCTTTTGATTCCAATAGAAGCAGTGTTAAGCACTCTTAGGGTATGTCTACACTACCCTCCTAGTTCGAACTAGGAGGGTAATGTATGCATACCGCACTTGCTAATGAAGCCCGGGATTTGAATTTCCCGGGCTTCATTAGCATAAGCGGGGAGCCGCCATTTTTAAATCCCCGCTGCTTCGAACCCCGTGTAGCGTGGCTACACGGGGCTCGAACTAGGTAGTTCGGACTAGGGTGCCTATTCCGAACTACCGGTACACCTCGTTTCACGAGGAGTAACGGTAGTTCGGAATAGGACCCTAGTCCGAACTACCTAGTTCGAGCCCCGTGTAGCCACGCTACACGGGGTTCGAAGCAGCGGGGATTTAAAAATGGCGGCTCCCCGCTTATGCTACTGAAGCCCGGGAAATTCAAATCCCGGGCTTCATTAGCAAGTGCGGTATGCATACATTACCCTCCTAGTTCGAACTAGCGGGGTAGTGTAGACATACCCTTAGTTATTTCCTTTCAGAATAAGGAAATAATTAATAAATACATAATAATGATGAAAAATACACTACAAAACAGAGTGAAGGTACAATGAAGAGAACAATACAGCTCTACTTCAAGCTGTCTTTCATTCTCAGCATTATTGTAGAAAAGCATCCTTTCCACACTGGTGCTTGAGTAACAGAACTTTGTATGTACAGTCAGTACTGCATTACTTGTAGTACCTTTCCGCTTTCTTTTAAATCTCAGAAAACAAATCTAATAGAGTCAGAATAATAATCTATGTCTTTCTTAGCTGTATTGCATACAAACACATCAAGTCAATAGTGGAACAGAAGATCAGTGTATTTACTTGAGCTAGCCCATGCAGTGTGCATTTCAGGAAATACCGTAAAATTAAAATCTTTCTATGTGCCATCTTGTGACATTTTACTGTTCCTAAAACAAAAAAACAATTTGTATTACTGTGATTGCAAACTCAGCATGAGTAGTTCTGAAGAACATTGGAAACCAGAAATTAAATACAGCAGCATGAATTTTAAAAAAATCTTACTATTAAAATCATATTGTATTCATGGCAAATAAACATTTTGTCCTCTTCCAAATCACACAGAAAAATGTTTCATGAAACATTTCAATGACGCTTTAGCAAAGAAAGCCATATGGTTCTACTTGCTTGTTTGTTTGTTTTAAGAGTGTTCTATATTAAGGCTGACTTGTGCTGAGTGTTTCTGAGTCAGAAATAGATCATGTAAAATGGGCCATGATCCTGTCTTTGGTTCTGCCTAAGCAGATCCTTTTACCAGTATAAGTTTTATCATCCCCCAAAGGCTGGAAAATTGAGACCCAAGGCTCTTTAGAATCTTAAGGTTGAAAAATATTTTGGGTTGTTTTTAACTGTCCTTCATTTTTGAAGCACTTGCAAGCTTTCCTCTTCAGCAAAGAGGATTAAAATTTCCCCTTTTTTTACTTTAAATGAAAGCTAAGATTCTCAAATAACTAAAGGAGCTGGAGCTTCATGAAAAGTATCACATCTTATGAGAACTGGCAACACTGCATGGATTCAGCTGAATGTGAGATCTGTGGGGGAAAGGGTCATGTTTCTCTGATTTCTTCTGCACTGACTATATTATAGATAAATATAACACATCTGGGGCACATCGCTCCTGTCTCTTCTACTTCAATGAGTGGGATACAAATGTCTCTTTCTGTCTCATCCTATCCCCTATGGCATCCTCCTCTACATCACTGGACCATTCACAAATCTCCCTGCAGGGCTTTAGTGATGAGGAGTGTAGAAAAAGGCAGTGGGGGAACTCCACACCATTGACCCAAGCACAGTACATGGGTATCTGTATGGAGCTGGATGTATAGTTGCACATACTGCTGGGGAAGAAGCAAGGGGATGAGCCATAAAGGATAAACCCTTCTACACCTACACTTGATGTATTCAGCTTGCAGACTTTATCTTGTGAGCTCAATATCCTTTGTCTATTCATATCATACTGAAAATTAAACTTATACCATTTCCTAACATCTAATAAGCTTTGCTATTAATGATTATTACACACAGCTGCCAAAACTCACACTGGTGGGAAATTCAAACCACTCCAACCAAGTGCAGAAGACAGAAGAGCTGCTGAGTCAGAGTGCAGCGTTCCCAACCCTATAATCTCTTCCCAAATTGAAAAAGGATTTGCCCCATCCCTATCCTTGAGCACCAAAAACACTAAGCAAGAAGGAATGTGGTACTGAAGAGCGTCTCTCAGTGCCTTCTTTTTCCTGAACATCTGGAAGGTCCCTCATTGAGCAGTCAAGGAGAAGAAATATACTTGAGAAGCCAAGACAATGTAAAACAGATCACTAGTGTAAGAGTGAATAATAAGCTGGAAAAATTTAAATGTCTATAAAAGAACACCCAAAGGTCCTAACACAAGGTATGTCTACACTAGAAACACTACAGCATAAGCTCTTGCTAGAACTACAGAATGGGTTCTTCCATTGCTATATAAATTCACCTCTTCAGTTCTTCTGTCCCCTTGCACTGTGTACACTGGGGTTTAGGTCAGCTTAACTATGTCTCTGAGGAGTATTAATTTTTCACACACCCCTGAGCAATATAGCTAAGTTGCCCTAAATTTTAGGAGTAAATTAGACTACAGGTATTATACTGTACAGTAAAGTCTTTTTATCACTCAGTAGTTGGTATGAAAAATAGTCAATTTCCTCTGATGCTATAGTCCATTTGGGCTAGATCCTTAGCTATTGTAAGTTAACATAGCTATCTTGACTTCTATAAAGCTATTCTGACTTTCACCAGCTAAGAATTTGACTTAGTAACTTCAGATGTGCTTACAGTATCTAATGCATTTCACGATGATAGTGACTGTTAATGACTTCCTACTTGGTTTTCCACATTCATTGCTATGGGACTCTCAGTGCCATGAAGTGAGGTCACAGAGTAGTAAGGGTAAAAAATAATATGTCAGACATTCACATTGTGATATTCTGCAGATTGGCAAAGCAGCTGAATAAAGTAATGCTCCGTCCGTGAGTTCAGTGCATACAATTGTAACATTGTGAAAAGGGGTGAATGTGAATCTAAAATTGAGAAAACTTACACTGTGGCTTATATTCATTGTTAGATAAACTTAAGGCTACTGGAATAAAAGTTTGGACCAGCCTCAGTTTATTAACTGTTTGAGGACCAAAGTGGGAATAATTTGCTTATTGGTCCAATATGGGGAAACCACATAAAATTTTAGTAGATATCAAATAAGGTTACAAATATTGTAGGACTATTAGAATATATTTTAAATATTACTAATCTGAAATCTTCATAATACTTAAAATATAAATAGATATTATTGAAAAAAATTCTATTGAACCACATAGCTTGTACAATAGATCAACAACACAATATGTATTTATAAACTTGATGCACAATATATAACACAGGTATGTTTTTCCAGCCTATGAAGACAATTAGTGGATAAAATCCAGGCTAAAGCTTATAAAGTTAACGTATAAATCTATATATAAACATAGATCCTTTAAAATATGATTCATATAATGATATTAAACATACAGTATGTAAGTTTTATAAAAGGGTATTTTGTGTTTAAAACATAAATCACCATGTTGAAATGCTGCTTGATCCAACAGTTCCTCCCACACAAATTTAGAATCTCACATGGTATCATCTTTATTCTGCCAGGAGCATTAGGGATGTCTCCCATGGTGTTGTCATCAATACATTTAAAAGTGTGTGGGGAGAAGAAGAGTTACTTTATCCTGTTGGATACTATTCAGTTGCTTGTACCATCTTTCCCCTCAACGTTCCTGGAACACCTTGTTTTGAATGACCACAACCCTTTTCCATCTACACTCTCTCTTAAATTAATTATACATCTTTGATGTATAATTAAAGCTTAGCTGCATAGTTTTTACATTAGTTGTTTGCTAACTCATTGACAGTGATAAACTTTACAGCCGTGGTCACCAACGAGTAGATCGTGAGCTACCAGTAGATCTCAGGGGCTCTAAGAGTAGCTCTTGAGCCCTCTCTGAACTACGCAGTACATTTACATTAGATTTCCTCATTTGAGGAGCAGCTACTCACTGAGCAACAACACAGGTGAGTAGCTGCGAGGAATGGTGGGAGCTGGGAGGTTGGGAGGGCTGAAACATCCCAGCCAGCTGACTGTGGCTTTCACAGCTGGAGCTAGGCGCAGCCTCCCTGGGCTGAGCGCAGGGCAGCCGGGCTGGAGGGAAGAAAAGCAGCTGCCCAGCAAGCTGGCCTTGGCACTCAGCCAGGGTGCACCACGCTCCACGTGGGTTGGCGCAGAGGAGAAGCTGCCTGGCCTGCTGGCTGTGGCGTTCAGCCCAGAGGAGGCTGAACCGCGCTCCAGCTGATTGGGCGGTTTCCCCTCTGAGCCTGCCCACGTGGAGCTTGGTGGCACCCTGGCTGAGCACCATGGCCAGCTGGCTGGGCAGCTGCTTTTCTTCGCTCCAGCCCGGCTGCCCTGCGGTCAGTCCGGAGAGAGCGCGGGTCAGAGGCTTCCCTCTGTGGCTGGTGTAGGGAACTCCCTGCCCCCAATCATCTTCCCTCTCCTCTGCCCCAAACTTGTCCCCCGCCCTTCTGGCCCCCTGTTCCCTGTCCCTTGCCCCCTGACCCCACTGCAGAAACCTGTCCCCCCTGCAGAAACTTGTCCCCCGGTACCCTGCTCCCCCTGCAGAAACCAGTTCCTTCTGGCACCCTGTCTCCTGCTACAGAAACCTGTTCCCCTGCTCCCCTCTGCAGAAACCTGTCCCCCCCAGCACCCTGTCCCCTGCTGCAGAAACCTGTCCTGGCACCCTGCCCCCTCTCCCCTGCCCCCACTGGCATCCTGTTCCCTGCTCTAGAACCCACTAGCCCTCCTCCCCAGTACTGTGTCCCCTGCTCCCAAATGACTTTTCTATGGGTCAGTGACACCTGACTCAAGGCAGGTTCCTTGCCATTCTCATAAATAAAGACAATGCAGAAACTTTTTGTGTTTAACATAGTATTCTATTTAAAAATGAAGCCTGGCCAACAAACCCCCAATTGGGGCCAAGCCCCCATCTGGCCACAACCACTCCTGCTCTCCCCCTTCCCCAGACCCTAGATCTGAGCCTTTCAAATACTGGAACCTCATGCCCTCCGCCCCTCATATACCCCAACCCAAATTCCTGCACCCTCACATCCGCAAGCCTGTGGCTTGCTTAGTATCCCAACACTGCCCAGCCTGGAGCCTCCTCCCCAAGCCAGTGTCCCCTTCTCCACCTCCTCCTGCATCCAGATTTCCTCCCAGAGCTTGCACCTCTCACCCCTTCCCACACCCAAATCCCTCATTCCCACCCCAGAGCCTACACATCCTGTCTCAACACAGCAAGGGTCCAGCTAGACTGCAGGAGTTTTTCAGGATTCTGGAGATATCCCAGAAAAACTCTTCTGCATCCAGGGTTATGTTTGTTCTTCCGCTTTTTTAGTGGAAGAGCAAACAGGCTCTTTTGGTCACCCCTATATTCCTCTTTCCACAAGGAATAAGGTGGCTTCCAAAAGAAGGGTTTTTTTTCTGACATTTGGTCCAGTGTAGACAGGCCAAATGTTGGAAAAACCTCTTCCTACAGAACATTAAAAAAAAAAAGCAGCAGTATAAGGATTGGGGATAGCAAGTGATGGAGAGGAGGAGAATAGAGAGGGCGGGGCTTCAAGGAAGGGGCGGGGCGGTAGATCTTGGCTTGGTCTGTCATTTAAAAAGTGATCTTGGGTGTAAAAAGGTTGGAGAGCACTGCTTTACACTGACAGGCACCTTCATACTGGTGTAACTGCATCAACACTTGGGAGATGTACCATTTTAGTTATATTTCTAACTAAGTTGCTAAACTGATTAAAGCAGAATAACTCTCAAGACTGATTTAAAGGAATATATTCTGGTAAAGTTTACCCCTGTAAATGTGAGAATTTCTCAACAAATACACCATCAGAGTGATACAAAAAACTGTGTGTAGGCTGGCCCTAAGTGGATGCTTCTTTTTTACTACTGATGAATTCCAAATTGGTGAAAGTTAGAGTCCTTTGAGATTTACTGGGACACAGCTTCTAACTTGTGAGAGTGTTCCTTTAAAAATGTATCAGGAAGAGAGTAGGCAGAAGTACTATTGTGAAGCAGAGGGAAATGTAGAGTAGCTTTAGGGGTAAAATTGTTTTCCTTATTTTAATGAAGCTCCTTCTTTAATGTTAGAAGAAAGCAACTCTTTGCCACATGGCATATCTGGTGAGTAATTTACATTACTGAGGAGTTCAACTTCATTATTAAACTATGTCTTAAGGTGCTTAGGAGGAATTACTGTAAAAATTATTAAACAAAAAAATTCCTTCATATGTTCACATTTCAGTCACATTGAGCCCATGTCTGTTTGGCAATTAAGGTTAATTATTTCAGGGAACAGAGTTGGGTGTTGGGGAGGCCAGAAAGCAGGAGAGAGCAGCAGTCCAGGTGTGAGATAAGGACCCTGGGTTGTATTCTTTTAGGAGTCTGATGTATAATCTTTGTGCTTTCAAACTTCTGTTAAGTCAGGCGTGCCAGGCATATCGGGTTGGCTTCCTGTTGCTTATGTGTGTATGTGTGTGTGTGGGGGGGGGATCTATTGGAGGTCCAAGAAGGAGAAGACATGATTATATTGTTACTCAGCGATTAGTCGGTTAAGGTCTCATCTCTGTACATGTGGGAAAATACTAAAGAGGAGCATATTTAAAATGCATTTCTTTCCCTTGAGATGTGCTTTCATTTCTTACATCTATATTCAACACCCAACAGGCAAGAGATTACTATGTAATTCCACATCCATGACTTGCTGCAGACACAGAACTGTGTCTTTACCTACATGTAGAAATAATGTCCGTTTTCATACTATCTAGACCAGGCATGTCCAAAGTCCGGCCCGCGGGCCAAATGCGGCCCGCGGTCGGATTTAATACGGCCCCCCGCTTCTCCCGGCTCCCCGGTGCTTTTTTTAACTGGCGCACTCAGCGCGCCGCTTCGGGCCGCCGCCGCCGCGGTCCCAAACCCTGCCCCAGCACTCCGCTTTGGGGCTGAGAGTGCAGGGACAGCCCCACTTCCTCCCCCTCTCCTGGCTCCCCGGCGCTCCTCTGACTGGCACCGCTTCCGGCCGTGCCGCCGCCGTCCATGGCGGCCGCTGCGGTCCTAAAGTCCACCATGTAGGGCACATCCGCAGCCCCGCTCCCCCGCTTGGCTACGGGTTCGCCCTGCCCCCGGGCCACCGTGAGGCCAGCATGCCCTGCGCTCTCCACCCGCCTCTGACCCTGAAGCCCTCTACCTTGGGGCTGAGAGTGCAGGGACGGACTCCGCAGCTGCTGAGATCAGGGACTGCCTTTGAACCAGACCTAGCCTATGTACTGCAGTCCAGATCTCAGTTTCACCCTTCACATTAGTGTAGGCAAGTTTTTTTTTCAATTGAGATGAATACATTGTAAAATCTCAGTTAATGTCAGTTGGTCTAAATCAGTTATAAATATATTTGGACACAACATGTATAGTTGGTGTTATGTCGTTTGCCGTTTGCAATAAACTTTGCATAAAATAGTTAATTTGCATTTAATTGTAATGGTTCAAAGAATGTCAGGCAAAATGGTCGGTCCTCACGCATGTTCACTTCATCAAATTTGGCCCTCTTTGAAAAAAGTTTGGACACCCCTGATCTAGACGGTTGTCCTAGAAACTGGATACATAATATGAGGAGTGAGTGAATAGTTTCAGTGGTCCAGAAAAAGAGAAAAAAGGATGCAATTATTTCCAATTTCCATCCCGAAAAAAATTCATGGCAGCACCATCAAGGCTGGTTCATTTCTCTTTATCAGCGGAGGGCTATGCCACTGCACTCACACAAACCTTCCTTCTGTGCAGAGCCTACTCCTGCCTTCTTCTCCCCAGCAAACAAACTGCCAAAACAAGGCTACCTAAGAACAAAGCAGTTCCACAGCAAGATCTCCTGTGGTCCCAGGCTCATAGAACAGGAGCAATGGTGGAAACAGGTCAACCCCATTCTCATGGATAGTGAAGAACTCGCATCTCTCTCTGCACACCAACCACAATCTCTCCCATAGCTGCCCTCAACCAACTGGCTCTGTGCTAAACCCTATTCAGGGCTGTGGGTATATCACAGGCTAACTCCGTAAGGTGCTACAGAACCACTCACTGTTTAATTTTTTTTAAGTTACAGACTAAAACAGTTGCCCCCATGTGGAAAAAGAATGGGTTTGCTGGATCAGCCTCCCATGGCATATGACCAGGAGGTGGGGTAGCTGCTGGAGAATATGATTGTCCAGAATACTTCATAATGCTACTTGGATTGGCAAAGATCCCTGCCTTAGAAGGGTAAGAAAATGTGCAACATAAGGGGTCAGGAAAGCAGAGAGTGCGAGCCCCATTTCCAAGGCCTCTCTCAGACTGTGCTAAAAATCAAAAACATGAAAGACCCTGCACAGTAGACATTACAGTGAAACTCCTAGGCTGAGACTCAGTTATGTCTAGTCATAACCAAAATAGTCTCCTGCCCAGTTGTAAAGAATGCCAAAGAATCTGATACCAGACAACAGTCAAGGTGAAAAGGAATAGGAGTATTACTGACTGTGTCTCAGACACTCAGCCTAAGCCCACTGTGGAGGGAGATGAATGGCTATAAGCTACAGCCTATATGCAACAATCCCAGATAGTGTACATCTACACAGCAGCATTATTTTGTTAGTGTGAGTCTACACTAAAAGCCTTTATTTCAAAATAATGTCAGGCTGGAGGACTTCTTACTCTGACTTCTGTAACCCTCATTTCATGAGGAGTAAGGGAAGTCAAAAGGAGAGTGTTCTTCCTTCAACTTTCTGCTGTGTAGATAGCTACAAAAGCTGAATTAAGCTACTTTGACTTAAGCTACACAATTGACGTAGCTCAAGTTGCATAGCTTAATTCGACTTTAGCCCTTCTGTATAGACGTACCCATAGACAACTGTATGTGCATCACTCCTGTTCTAAGTTCTATCTTTCTGCTTTGGAGGCAGATTTACTAGGGAGAAAACCTTCAGCACCCTTTGTTCAGGCATGTTAAGAGACCTGTTTTTCATCTCATCATTCTCTCACTGCTCTAATTTATGCTGGCACAGTCCACGCTATCCTAACTTTGTCTATTTTTAATCAGGCCCACTGCTACCAAGGGGGGCCAAGAGGGTATTTGACCTCTCAAATGATTTTCAAGGGACTCCAAATTGTCAGAAAGGAAAAATATAAACAAAGTTATCTAATTTCAACCAGCGAAACAGAAGCAGATTAAGAATCTTCATCTTTTATATAAATCAAATCACAGAAAAATACTGACCATTATTGTTATTTTAAGCTCTTAAAATTCAAGATTTTCTAGGGGTCTATCTAGCCCCTATTCCTGAAACTTTCTTTGCTAAATAGTGACACCTGGGAGCCCCAAATACCTGCTTGCTCACCTAAAACCAGTCTTGTTTTAAAATCTTCCATTGTCTTTAATTAAGTTCTTCTTTGGTTTGTAGAAGTAGCAGCTTTTTCCTGTTTTTTAAGCAAACAAAAAACTGGAGTTTGCTGAGCAGGCATATTTTCCTGAGCTTTCACAGCTTTAATTTTAACACTGAAAGGCTAATCAAGTTGCATTTTGAAAATCTGTGAAATGTTACTTCCTGCTGCTAGGTTCAGGGCTGGTAATTATTGACTTCTTTTTTAGGAGGGATATCTTGTCAGTGCTTAGCCTTCTTATCTGAAATTGGCAGGATGCCTTTTTACTAGAAAAATGCCCTCTCAAAGGCTTGCTTAGCTGCACTTTCATTTTTCTTAAGGTCATTTTGTTGGCATCAAAGCAGATTCACTGAGTTCAGATCTTTTCCATGAAATTTAGTTAGGCTCCAGAAATGTACACAAGGCACCAGAAGCAAAATAATAATTTTTTAAAATGAATTAGCTTCATGTTCTGAAGATATGGCATTAAAGTAGCCAAATTTAAAAAAAAATGTAAATTAAATTGTAATGTATTTCAAGGAACATGATCCATTGTGATCTAAACCTTCTATACCAAGTAAAATGCAATATTTGGGTGGGTTGGTGATTGAGGCAGTTCAGACTAATGGCTCCCTCTTTAGGGAGAAACTAAAACAGAAACCAGGAAGTACAGTATTTGCTTTTTGGTTTTATTTCTATAATACTTTGAAAAATAATTAAAATGTGGGGTGGGGAAGGGAAACAAAAACAAACCCACCACTTCTTGTCATGCCCTTCTTTGTTTGATTGTTGTAAATCTCAGGACAGTTATTCTGAAGGGTGGATCTATAGTAGTGCTGCATAAAACAGTGAATGGTGCTATATAAAATCCATTAAGGCTGCGTCTAGACTACATGCCTCTGTCATCAGAGGCATGTAGATTAGACATATAGGCAAAGGCAAATGAAGCTGCAATTTAAATGATCGCGGCTTCATTTACATTTACATGGCTGCCGCGCTGAGCCGACAAACAGCTGATCAGCTGTTTGTCCGCTCAGCGCGCTAGTCTGGACGCTCCCCTGCCGACATCAAAGCCCTTTGTCGGCAGCCCCGTTATTCCTCGTGGGATGAGGTTTACCGGGGCTGCCGACAAAGGGCTTTGATGTCGGCAGGGGAGCGTCCAGACTAGCACGCTGAGCGGACAAACAGCTGATCAGCTGTTTGTCAGCTCAGCGCGGCAGCCATGTAAA
Source organism: Pelodiscus sinensis (assembly GCF_049634645.1). NCBI lineage: Eukaryota > Metazoa > Chordata > Testudines > Trionychidae > Pelodiscus > Pelodiscus sinensis. The sequence continues at coordinate 44,377,645 of NC_134718.1, forward strand.
TGTAAATGAAGCCGCGATCATTTAAATCGCGGCTTCATTTGCCTTTGCCAAAAAAACAAATCTACATGCCTCTGCCGACAGAGGCATGTAGTTTAGACGTACCCTAAGAGAGCCCAAAGAAAAGTACAATGGAAGTGGCAGTTTAAAGTTAATATAGCATTTTTTCCACAGGTAACATGTTACCCTCTGTCCCTCCTTGCAACTTGACTTCAACGGCATTCCATCCAGCCATGGACATCTACCTAGGTAGAACAAGTTGAACGAACAGGAAATTAACTTGCAAATTAATGATACAGCTGTGTAGTCTGGAATCTAGCCCAGGACTCCTACATTGTGTTCCACAGCACTATTTGTGTCACTACAGGAAATTTTCCATTCTCCTGCTAGTTGTAGCCCAAAGACTCATTCCCAAAGATTTCTAGACCAACTCATTAAAAACAAAACCCAAATCCTGAAGAGGAGAGAGAACTTAACCAAGCCTCTGCACTCATTAAACCAGTTGAATTTTCAGTTTGTGTCCTTTAAGCAGTCCTAATATTAACTTTTTGTGTAACTGAGCTTTATAATTACTGCCAGGCTTCAGTAAGATTGCAAGTGTGTGGGGAGTCAACTCTTGAAGACACAGTCTTAAAAGCCTGAGCCTCCCCTGGGTCTCACAACATGGTGCTTGGGGATTTCAAAGGGAAAGGAGTTGAAAAGCTGTGCATTACCAATAAGAACAGTCTCTAGCTTCCAGCTTTTATCTCAAGTGTAAACCTAGGGAGAGATCCACATATCACAGGGAAATCTCTGGAGAGAATGCTCCATATCCTTTCAACTTCTGACTTCACTCAGTTGCTACTTTGGAAAAGATGGGAAACTACTGGTGCAGGACTGAAGATTGTTATAATTTCAGTACCTAAAATTTAGCATGCAGTGTTTGTTCTTCATTTGCAGATTCTGAATTCACTTGAGCAAAGAACAGTAGTTAATTTAACCCACAAACTGAACATCAACAAGTATAGCATCAGCAGAACATTTTCCATCAGCAGAACAGGTGGACTAGTTAGAGTGTATTGCTGACTTTTTACATCAGTGCATCTCACTTATATAGCTATTCACACTATGGAATTCTGACAGCAGAAAGCCAGTAGTTCATCTATCTCAGCTTCTTCTAGAAGAACTTTGGCTTAAATCCTATGCACAGTTCTGCCTGGTTACTATGAGGATTACACATAATACACTCAGTGGTCAAGTGAGGGGGGAGAGAGAAGGGTAGAGTTTAGGCATGTTAGATATTTAATTTAAAACTTGATTATTCTGCCTCCTTTATTCATGTTGATTAAAACCTTTACTTAAATCCCGGGCTTCATTTGCAACTTCGAATGCCTATATTAGCCACCCTAGTTCGAAGTAGGGTGGCAGTGTAGACATACCCTCACTGTGGCTTTTTATGGAGTAAAGTACTACTCAAGTGTGATCAAGGAAAACAGAAACTAGCTACTTTAGAACAGAAACAAAATATCCTTGTGGCTCAGTTACTCTGGATTATAATGATCTAGCGCATGACCATTCCTTCCCTCACACCCTTTGGTCTGCTTCAGATCTATAAATAAAAGAATGCTATCTAAGTGCTATTCGTTATTACTGAAAGAGGAAAGCCAGGCTACATCTACACTGTGGCAGTTTTTCAGAAGAGGAAATGAAAATCGAGCGCTCATTTGCAAATCTCGCACTCTCATTTGCATATTCTCTTCCGATCCCTTTTGTGGAAGAGGTTTTTGTGATAAAAAGCCCTGTATAGATGGGGCCATTTGTTGGAAAAATTCCATTTTGTGCAAGATTCCTTATTCTTAAAAAAAAAAAAAAAGAGGTTTACAGGCTCTTGCGCAAAATGGGGGTTTTCTGACATATGGTCCCATGTACACAGGGTTGTTACACAAAACATAGTTTCATGAGGACATGGGAGATACCGAAATTTTGGATTGCAGGTGCTCTGTGGGAGGAAAGAGTCCAACAGAAAAGAAAAAAGTTTCTTATAAATCAACATATTAAATTAGGGCCAGTGTGCTTTTTGCTCCTTTGCTTCTGCCAAGATTCAAAACTGCATCAGCACAGTTTTCCCAGCATGAAAGGAAGGATGTAGATTAAGCCTAAAATGTGGATCTTTGCCCTTTCCAATAAGGGGATAACCTGCTTCTTGTTCTTGTAGAGAAGAAGGAGCAGTAGGAGCTTTGGAGGAGTCCAGAGTTTGTCTGTCTGTCTGTCTTTCAAGAGATGTTCCACTAAAAAAAAAAAAAGAGTAGAAAAGATAAAGGAACACTTAAAAAATATAAATAAATAAAATTAGATGATCCTGAGGCAGAGTTCTTAGTGCTCCAACATACTGAAAGGTGGAAATAGTAATAATGAATCAGTAAGTTGTAGAAAGCACATTTCTAGCAATGTTAATTGAAATTTCGAGTAATAACCGGGAATATTTTGTAAGTTGGAAGGCATGGGAGTATTAGTTATATTTCAGTTACTGTAACATTACATTGTCTATCACCATCTTAACCACACGTATACTATGCCCGTTCCCCTACCCTCTCTGTGGTTCCTTTTAGTATCATTATTAGGGAAGCAGAGAACCAAGGTCACAAACCAGATCCAGTACAATTACATGGCACCTCTTCTGGAGATTGGTCGACACATTGTGGTCCCAGTCCCAGTGGCGTAAGATGGGCTGTACTACGTTTGCAATAGCAGACACCCTTGAAGTTTCATTTCCCTTAACAGCCGTTACCCCACATGCTTTCCAATTAATAAACGTGTACAAAAACAGTTCCCCTGTAATCACATCTAATGTTGGCTAACTCGTGATTTCCGCCTCCTCCCCTTCTCTCCAGTATGCCCTTTTCCACAATTAACACATTTACCATTTCTCTGCAACATAAATTAGCTTCACAGTTCTCTTGCATTGTCATCATTTGATGTTTACAGGTTCATCCTGATTCCTTCAGATGTGCTAATTTATATGCTGCTTAGTAAAAATACAGACAAGGTGATTTCTTTTCTCCCCTCCCATAATATTGACCTTTATCTCTTTCATATCCACTAATCCAGCTTCTGACTCAGATGTTCTGGTATTGATAAATGCCAGTCATTTAAAACAATTGGCAGGTGGTGATCTAAGCTTCTGTCCTTTAACATTTAATTCAGGCCAGTCACAAAAACAATCTGAATATTCTTCAAGAGGCACTTCAGGGCTCAAAAGAGAGTTCCTATTGGCCTTTTGCTTCAGCCTCTGTATCCCATTAAATACCTGTGAATGTTTCATAAACCATTTCCTCTTGTTCCCCGTGGTAAAGAAATACACTTGGGCTGCGTCTAGACTGGCATAATTTTGCGCAAATACTTTTAACAGAAAAGTTTTTCTGTTAAAAGTATTTGCGCATGAGAGCATCTATACTGGCATGTGCCTTTGCATAAAAGATTTGCTTTTGCGCAAAAGCATCCGTGCCAGTCTAGATGCTCTCTTGCGCAAGAAAGTTCCGATGGCCATTTTAGCCATCAGGCTTTCTTGCGCAAGAAATTAACGTGGCTGTCTACACTGGCCTTCTTGTGCAAGAATACTTGCTCAAGAGGGCTTACCCTGAGCGGGAGCATCAGAGTATTTTCACAAGAGCCACTGATTTTGTACATTACAACGTCAGTGTTCTTGCGCAAATACTCGCGGCCAGTGTAGACAGGCAGCAAGATTTGCGCAAAAGCAGCCACTTTTGTGCAAAATCATGCCAGTCTAGATGCAGCCTTGATGATTGCTTCCTGCTCAGCCCAGCCATGTCATTAGTATGGAGAGTAAATCCCAAATTCTAGGTGGAAAAGTGGATGTTACTATTAAAAATGAAACAATATATACAGTATCAGGATGATAAACGTCTCAAACTCCAAATCAAATGGAAAGCCTTTACAAATATCCAGAGACCAACAATGATACAATTTTCTTTTCCTCCTACTCAACACAGTGGTCCTACTGAAACTCATACAATTCTATAGTGGGTGGCCATAATCAATCAGTTCTCCCTGAAGGTAAGTCCCAATATTGGCATGGATATTCCGAGAGGGTAAGAGATAATGTGTGGGAAAGGAGGCAGTGGAGCTGACAGAAATAGTCTCAGAATGGAGAGTAACTGGAAGATGGTGTCTTGCTGGAAGAATCTCCAAGATTATTTTAGTAGTGATGGTGGGGACCCAAACTGTCTTGTATGGTCTGGATTAAGTAAGAATGGAATAGATAGCTAAATACACTACAGGTTGTACCTCCCTAAACCGAGACTCACTGGTCCAGGGACATCCGTGGCAGGACCACAGATGTTCCCGGATTAAAAAGTGGAGGGAAGGGAGGCCAGTGGTGTCCCAGGAGCCTTGGGGCAGGGGACTCAAACAATGCAGGGAGCCCCATAGTGCAGCAGGGAGCCTGCAGTGGGGGCTCAGGTAGCGTGGGGAGCACCACAGAAAGAGGTCCAGCAGCACAACTTGGAGTCTCCAGGCTGAGGGGTCCAGCCATCGCTGGCAGCAAAGCTGACTCAAGGGAAGGGGGCCAGATGGGGCCAGAAGCAGAGCCAGCAGGTGCTGGGAGGCTGGTAACAGGGGACCTCCCCCGGTCTGGCAAATTCCCTTCGTCGGGACCAGTCAGGTCCCAAGGGTGCCAGACCATAGAGTCCAACCTGTAAGACTAAATCTTGGTCTGCACAATATGCCTCCCTCAGTTGAATTGGATGATTTTGAACAGGTTAACTTCACAGTGACCAGCAGGAACACCTCACTCTTCCCCCCCCCCCTTTCCTTACAGGCTGGGTCTTAAGCACTGCTGCTTATTTCCTCCCTCCTTGATGCGAAGGCACAGAGACGTGGGTTTAATTCTCAACTCTGCCCCAGAATTCCTGAGAGACCTAGGGCAAATTAAATAGGGCAAATCAGTCTGTCTGTGCCTCTGTGCTGCCACCTTCCCCCCCCCCCCCCACCATAAAAGGGAATGATACTCATAATTCCTCCGCGAGGTGGGAAAGTAAATCAGTTAAATACTGGGGATATTTCAAGATATTTCACTTATGTTTGTCCATGTAGGTAAGGAGATAGAAATCTCAAGAGTTCAGGATCAGAACAGGACTGTAGCATGGGCAGAGAAGCAGCATGTCTGAGAAGAGGTAAGTTTAAGCATGATCCCCAGCATGCAAATAAGCTGTTTAGCTCTGTGCACTCTGTTCTGGCCTTGTTCTTGCAGGGTCAGGTTACCCTGGACTCCCTGTCCTGCACTTCTGCATGCAGCACACTCTCCCTGGCTCATCATCAAGTTTTCCGGAAGTCTCCCAAATCTGAGATTTTTCTTGCTTTAGTGGAAGGAGTGTTAAGGTTAACCATGTAGTAACTCTATAAAAAGAGATGGGTCTAATCCTCATCCCTGGATCTGGAATTTGCAGAACTCTTGGGTTCAAGTTTATCTCTAGGGCCTACACTAAAAGATAATTATGAGATGATGAAGTCCCCAAGAATGCTATAGATTTTGTGTCAAAATATTTTCCATTTTACTTAGCTACTACTGCCACCTAGTGTTGATAGAATATACTTACATCAGAAACTTCAAAACACTTGTATGCTTTAGCACTTGTCTAGCAAGTTCCACAAATGTGCATGGAATTTTCAGCACACACACCACTATCACCAATATCTCTGCCCTATTTCGTTTATAGTTTAATGTCCCAGTCCTGTAAATATTGATGCATATAACTTTAAATAGGTAACATTAACAAGTAGTCCCACTGGCTGCATTAGAGGCACTCACTTGGATCCTGCTCTTGCAAATGCTTAATGTATGGAAAGGAATTGGCCAAGTAATTCACAATGTATTTAATAGATTTAGCTCCCTCCTCACTCCCCCCCCCCCACACACACACACAGCCTGTTGACAAATTTCCCACAAAGAGGTCATAAAATTCTTGACTGTGTTCATTGTTTGAAATTATTCCCTGATTTCTTAAGTGAATAATTCTTGGTCCAAATATTGTTTGAACAGTAAGTATGATCAAATTACAGTTTGTAGTTCATGCTTACCGTCAGTGTGAACAATGAAAGCAAGCAGCCAAACAAAGTTAACATAGGCTCCTCTCCTCTGCTTTTTGCAGAGTCAAACCCTAACCTCTCCCTCTCCTGGGCATGAGAAAGTATCTATCTGCCTCTCCTCTGACTGGTGAAGTGATAGACTCAAAAGGAAAGCAACTGAGCAGCAGGAGAACTGGTTCCAGGCTGGAGAGTTTATGAAGCATTATTGGAAGCTAAAGTTTGACTATTTTCAGACTGCAAATAGGGTGCTTTAGCCATTGAAACAGCCTGGGGATGAAGTCCTTAAATTGGGACTGGGTATTTCATAGAATCATAGAATACTAGGACTGGAAGGGACCTCGAGAGGTCATCAAGTCCAGTCCCCTGCTCCCATGGCAGAACCCAGTACTGTCTAGACCAGCGGTTCCCAAACTATGGGCCGCAGCCCGCTGCTGGGCCACGGGAAAAAAATACTGGGCCTCAGCGTGGCTGCCAGGGTGTTCTGGGCTCCCGGACTGCACGTGCAGTGTCGGGTTCCCCAAGCCCTCAGCCGGGCCGGGCGGATGCAGCCGTATGCTTCAGGCTCCCGGCAGAGGCATAGCGAGGGTTACCAGATGAGCTCTTATTGCTGACTGTGGAGGGGGGAGGGAGGGTTGGATATGGGCCGCAGGGAAGCAGGGTCGGGGCAGTGGAGCTGCCCGGGGGAGATAGGGAGGGGAACTGGCCGGCGGAAGCAGGGCTGGCCAGGGGGGCGGGAGCAGTGAGGCTGGCCAGGGGAGATTGTGGGGAGGAGGGAAACCGGCTGACGGGGGCAGCACGGCTTGCCAGGAGAGATCGGGAGAGAATCAGCTGGCGGGGACAGCGTGGCTGGTCCAGGGCTTGGGGGGGGGGGGGGGGGGGGAAGGAGGAGGAAGGGGGGGAGAATTGGCCAGCAGGGAGCGGGACAGTTCAGGGTGCACGCAGATCCTGAATAAAACTTTAAAAGCAGTGCCTTTTAAATATCCCCACTGCTGACAGTGAGGTTTAAAGGCACTGCAATGTGTCAGAATGGAGAGAACCTGGTGCATTCACCATCAGGAATGAGAATATGGATAAAAAATTCTAAAGATGGTGTCAGCTTTCTGAAAATAAATTAGCCCCTTTTCGATACACGATGTGGTGGTGCAGGGTTTTATTGGATTTCAGTCCATTTTTCCAATCCATATTCCCTTAATTTGCTGGTAAGAATGTTGTGGGTGGCCGTATCAAAAGCTTTGCTAAAGCTGGCTCTGGGGGCTTTGGGAGGACCAAAACCAACATATTTGCATATTTGTCATTTGTTTAATGAATATGCAAATATGCAAATGAATATTACCGGTCCTCCGAAAGCTCATGAATGGATTTACTGGTCCCCGTGTCAAAAAGTTTGGGAACCCCTGGTCTAGACCATCCCTGATAGACATTTATCTAATCTACTCTTAAATGTCTCCAGAGATGGGGATTCCACAACCTCCCTGGGCAATTTATTCTATTTCTAAAAAAGCATGTTCCAACTCAGAATAGATATCATGGGCTTGATACAGAATTTACTGGTGAGGTTCTATGGTCTGTTTATCAAGCAAATCTGACCTAGATGATCATAATGGTCTTAAAATCTATTAATCTAATGCATTTAGGTGCACAGACATGTGGTTGTGCTCATAGTCTTGCAAACACATATTCAGAGCCAGTATATTGAAAATGTAGCCCTAAATGTCTTGCTAAATCATTACAAGCTGCAACATGAAACTGGCATGTCAAAAAAGGCTGCAATAAAATCACCTTCTTTCCCTGGACTTACAGAGATGTATCTGTCTCAATTTCCCTACAGTGGTCAACTTACTTTGTCCCCCAGATGGTCTTGTAACTTGCAGCACTGTAGGATAACAGAGGTAATTTAAAGGGGTAGTCAAATTAGTCTGTGACAGGAAAAACTTAACACACAACAAATAGTACCTTCAAGACTAACAAAACATGTAGATGGCATCATGAGCTTTCGTGGGCACAACCCAGGTGATTTAGACCTCAAGTTGAATCACAAGGGTCTGCTCCTTGCAAGTTAACAAATAAAAGTCCATTACAAGCCAACATATATTCAGAAACCTCATACTGAGTATTTAGTCCAACTCCAGGCTCAACAATCCTTCTGAACCTCATGTCAGGAAGTTTTCACACTTCCTTCCCTGGTAGCCTTGTAAGGGCACTCAGGTCTTCCTTCAATTCTGGGTTCCAAACCAGGGACCTTGCAATACTGTAAAAAAAGAAGGTCCATTCTGCCCTCCCCCATTTTACTTTCTTGGGCCACTTACTACATCAACCACTCTCTGTACCCTTCTTGCAATCCTTTTCCTGGGTTCTCTCTTTCTAAGCCTCATCTCTTGTCCCATTGCAGAGTTTCCTTGCATTTTGTACAACTCAAAATGGCTCTACTAGAGAAAACCCTTCCTGCTCCCTACAAATCTTTGTTCCCAGTTAAACTGAGAAGTCTCTATTTTATCTGTCTCAAAGACCTTCTGGTGGGACGGAAGCTGACAAGGCACAAATGAGGCTGAGCCCAACTACCTTAAAGATCCATCCCACCCACCCTTCTATACAGGGGCATCCCTAGGAGGGTGCAAGGCATGAGGTGGAAGTGACAAACCCATCACTTCCAGCACCACCACATAGGCCAATCACAAAAGCCCGTGGGACCCTGCACAATCACTCAATTCGCCACATCCTACAGAGTGCTCTGCTTCTACCTCTGTGACCAGTACCAAGCACATGACTAAGCATACTGCTTTTCAAATGGGACTATTCATGTTCTTAAAGCTAAGCATGTGCTTAGGCACTTCACTCAGTTGGGGCCTTGAATATCTGTGGATTTATGAGCAGATGAATACTCAGATTGACACGTTATAGCCCTATTAACAGCACATTTCCTAATTAACACAATGAATTCCTCCATTTCATGTTTTAACAATTAAAGCTAAAACTAACCAATTAGGCTGAGCTGGTACTTAAATGACTCCACATACACAATGTAAAACATGATAATTTTGCACACTAAGCTAATTGCATTGTCATAAAAATAAAATTACCTCAGATTGGTCCCTGGAACCTGCTAAAATCTGCAGTCCTGAAGAGGCTCTGTTTCTACATATTCATCTTGAATATCTCCAGAATGTCATTACCACATCCTCATATCATAACACCCCTATGGGCCCGCAGAGATTATCATCAACTACTGAAATTGTCAAGGAGGAAACATAGGTGCAGATTTTTTGCCCTATCCTGCACAATGGGTCCCCCTTGAAATATCTTCAGACTCAGGCATGTTTTGCAAATCTACAGCCTGCAATCAATGAATATCAATGAATGTATGGGCAAAAATTCACAATTAACACCACTGCAATCTAAGTGAAAATAATGAAGTTAATACTAGTGCTAGAGTCACAGGGATTAGATTTTGTGAATTAAACACACAACGGGCTCGTCTACACTGGCCCCTTTTCGAAGTAGGAATAAGAACCTCCGGAAAAGGGCACTTTTTCCGGAGGATCGGGGCCAGTGTAGACGGCTTTTTTAAAAGCCGGAAAAAAGCGGCGGACATTTTTATTTAAATGCCGCGGGGGATATTTAAATCCCCCGCGGATTTCCCTACTACGACTCATGAAATTTACATGCCCCTTCCGGAAAAGGGGCCAGTGTAGACGTAGCCAACATGTTCCAGAATTGAACAACTTGGAGGCCTGCAATTTGCAGTTGCAAGGCCTGGTATTTTTAGAACCCAATAGAGCTAAATGTAAAGACTTTATTACAGCTTTCCAATGGTATAACAGCTTTCACATGGCAGCAATCATTAATTTCAAACCATCTGTTTCCAAGGTGCCAGCTGGTCACAAGCTGAAGCAGAGAGAAAGAAGTGCAGGATGATGCTCTGAATGGTGGCACATTAAGGCCCACTGCTGACTACAAGAATTTGCAGCAGTTTGTCAGCGCATATGCTCCCTGGACCAGTGGATCAATGAACATAAAGGCAACTGTTTAGCCTGAAAATTAAATAAAGAAAACAGCTCAAAAATTTTATCAGAAAATAGTTGTCAAGACCCATTCAGATTCTCCAGTGTCCCCTTTCCTCCCATCACTCACCTTTGTTTAGTGTCAATCACAATTTGTAGAAAGAAGAGGGGGACAGATATTTAAAGAGTGATTAGGGCCTAATTCACCCTTCGTACAAAGGTCTTCTTGTACCATGCAATCCCTTCCCCAGATTAGAGCTATCAATACTAGTTAAACACAAGGGCCAGATGAGACCACCATTTTTTGCAATAAGGAACACTAGGAAGTAATAGTAGTTGCTCTCTTCTTTCTCTTGCCTGACAGCTCCCATCTTCCCCCACATTCCCAGAACTTATTATATGGCAAACCATCCCGGTATCTAATACCCACTATATCTCAGAGCTTAATTACATCTGGAAAATTATCAGAAGCCTGACATTCAATCTCCTCAGTAGTGGTACTTCATAAAAAAAGTGTCTCAAAGTATTTTGCTTTTGAAGCCCATTGAATAAATTTAACTGGAAAGTTTTTTATGTCATGGCTAACTGAAAACAAAACCAGAGCTAAAAGTGTTCCAAGATATTATAATCCAGTGAAACTACTCATTGCAACAAATAATAAATCATGCAAACTCTTTATAACAAATATGCCATTCATTATAAAGAATTGTTCCTAAGACATGGGATTCAGCAATTACACACATTAAAATTAAAATTACTAGTCTTTATAATCCTCCACTAAAAATCAATTTTAAAAATATCCCTGAGAACTTTAAAAAAAGTCCTCATACAAGTCTTCTTGTCATTCAGTCTCCTTATATTATAAAGGACAAAAATGTAGAAATATACAGGAATAATTGGCTGCTTGGGAAACCTTGACTATTTTTGAATAAGTCACAAAAACATACATACTAACAAGTCTGAAAAGAGAAAGAATGTAGTGCTGTGCATCTGATAGGCCTTGTAGAATACGTGATAGGAGACAGAGACATAGCAACTCACTATTTTTTCATTCTGTGAAAATTGCCAGGAAAATTGCTGAACAAACAATCCTAGAAAGTTTATATTTCTGTTTAGTTAGAAAACAAGTACAAAGCATGGAGCAACAAGCCGTCCTACTGTTGCATCAAAAAGCATCAGCTCTGCTTGGCAGGGTGCATGGGTGAGATGGCTCATTCAAATTCTAAGACCATTCATTTCTCAGATCTCTGCTGCGATTGCTAACAAAGTTCTACGTTAGTGCTTAGTGGCTGTGTGCAGTGGGCACTGCACTGATACCACCAAATTGTTTTACATTCACTTCTCAACAGCAATCAGATGATAACTTTCATTACAAAGGACAGCACTGAAATTTGGTTTAGAAAAGCCCATTTCTATCCAAAATTATTTTTCTCTCATCCTTAGAGATTGTTTAGATGAGCCAGGATAGTTCCAGGAGGTGGGTCAGATGTAAGGAATAAGCAGTGCTGGTCACACTGTACTGATGCCTTCTGTGCCACTCCCTCCTTCTACAACCAGTTCATGTCAGACCCTTTCACTAATGTTCCTTTCCTACTCATCTCTTTGCTATCAGACCTAGCCCCACTTGCTCAGAAGTGCATAGAGGAGCTCTCGAGTCTTCCAAGTTCAAGTAGCACCCCTAGGTCTGATTTTACTTAAAAGGCTTCTAAAGGGATGGATAAAATTAAATAAGGGTGCATAATTTTACAAATTCAGTTATTTGTCAGCAATATCACCCAACCTGTCTGACTGCACTTGCAAAATAGATAACTATGTACAACTGCACAATGAAACAACTACACCTTCAATCTTCTGCCTGCATTTTGTTGTACACACAAAACTGCAAACTATTAGAGACCAGGTAAAGACCTACCTGAAATCAGAGCCACAACCCTCAGTGAGGCTACTGATCTCATTTCGGATACATTTGTCCACTTTTCCTCAGAAATAAAAACCACCAAAAAAAGAGAGAGAGAGAGAGAAAGAGAGAGAGACTATAGAAGAAAATTGACAAGATATTTATGGAAACAGGACTTTTAATGATAAATAGGGGACTGAAATTCCAATGCACCTTTTAATTAAAAACAGTAATATTTGTGGGGTTAAGAGTTTGGTATTGATATTGGTTCTCACTGGCTGCAGTACAGAGTTAGCAATGATCAAATGGAACATGGAACTATTCTTTTTTGCTCTAATTTCTAACACTTGCAGACTGATACATTTCCAAATATTAAGCCAAATAGTGAAGTTAGGCATGCATCACTCCCAGCTGTGGCTTCACTGAGTGCAGATCCTCATAAGAAGAAAATACCAGATATTATAAGGGCTCTGGATTTAGCAGAGAAAATGTAACTAGAATCAATGGCTGAAAGCTGATACCAAGCAAATTAGGCACACCTTGTTTGCAGTGGGGATAGTGAACCACTGGAACAATCCAGGGGAGGCGATGGATTCTCCATCTCTTGATGTTTTCAAAACCAATCTGAACTGACTTTCTAGAAGTTATACTTTAGTCAAACACAAGTAATAGGGTCCAGTAAAGGATTTACTGAATGTAATGGCCTGTGTTATATAGGAGGTCAGACAAGAGAAGATCTACTGTAATGGTGCCTTCTGGTCTTAAACTGCATGAATGTCCATTCCTCCATAATTTTACAGTCATCTGCATCAAAGCAAAATCATGTTTATATGCAGCTTTGATTCCATCCAGTGTAATATAATGTGGGAGGAAAGAGACGAAGATGACATAGCTCCTCATATGGAGGAAGGGAGACCTCAAACTTCACCCAACAGAAGAGGAAAAGGAGGGAGAACTCACCATAGGATCCTGTTTTCCAAAGGTTAACTCAGAACAGAGTCTAACACATTTTCTAATCACACATTAAGGGCATCTAATACATTTTCTAATACAATGAATTTTGCAAGAAAGACCAGACCAAAGAGAGAAGCCCTTCAGATGTTCCTCAACCCATGCAGAGGAGGAATTGTTGGACAGTAATTTTATTGTTCAGTCTTAAATAGCTCCCATATTTCCATAGTGAGAAATGGATTCTTACATCTGGTTTGGGAAGTGTTCTAGAATCCTTCAGGAAGAATGGCTCCAAATAAATGTGATATAAGATTATTAATGAGTTTAAATTTTCTTCAATTTTTTTGTTTAAAAATAAAGTGCTTTTTTGGCAAAAAATAATTTTTTAGTAAAAAAAGTTTGATATTATCCATTTATTTCCTTTTTGTGTGAAATTTGATCAAAATGTCATTCAACATTTTTCCATTTACAGAAATACTGATTACAATATGAAAATGTGGCTCTCACTACAAGAAATATTTAAAAAATGATTTAGCTGAAGAATTAGATAAAAATGTGGGAAATGTCATGAAAAATGGGATACTGTTCAATTTTAAGCCCTAAAAAATGGGAAAACAGCTTTGAAAATTCAAAATTATTTGCCAAATTCTTTCCTGGATTTGCAACCTGCTCTAAAATCAAATAACTGAAGCGCTGGAGAAATGATTTATTGTATCTTGAGAACAAGTCATATTACAAGCTGCTGATGAAGAGAGCTAGGAATGAGAGCAGTTTAAAAAAATGTTTATAGTACAATCAGGAAATATTTTTCTTTGAACTATTTCTTTATTGGTTTCTCTCTTTCCTGAAAAGAGTTTCTGCAGCTGGCATATAAACCACTTAGGTATATTCTCAGCCACGGATAGTGCCAAGCATGTGATTTGTTTGTTCCCAGACTGTGGAAAAACTTACTGGAGCTTGCTAGTTTCTCTATATATACTTACATAAAAATAGGGAGAGGAATAGCTTTATTACCATTCAGCTAGTTATGGAAGAACAGACTCCACAGAACATCATATAAGACAGATCTGTCCAGGGATATGAGCACTTACCATCCGTGCCTGGTTAGGTCTGCAGGAGTGTCAGAAACCCCTCCTGGGTAATCATGTGAACCACAGCTGAAATATTTTAATAAATGAAACTGGAGTGAAATCCTGGTCTGCTGATGTTTCTTTGATTTCAAAGGAGCCAGGATTTCTTACCATGGCCATCCATTTGCAAGTGTTCTTAGTAAACCTCAGTTACACTACGTGGTGCTACCATGCAACAAATAAGGTAGCAGAGACATGTGTAAGAGTATCTCTTGTGAGATGTTAAATGATCCCACAATTGTCTCCTTAGAAGAAAGCTGACAATGCTCAGAGAACTGTATCTTTTAAGATAAATTCCACAGAAGAAATAGAGAACACAGCCATGATCTTTGTAAGTAAACAATAGATCATATATCTAGCCGAGGAGAGGTTCACTCAGAGAGAGGATCTACAAAATGAAGTAGAGGGAAGGGACATGGGAGAAAAGAATTGTTTTCAGAGTATACCTCTTCCACGAAAATGAATTTAATTGTCATTGAAGTTTCCTAGTGTCATTCATTTTCCTGGATCTTTTAGCTCCTAGTTTTCAAAGTGATATTGAGCAGTTGGGAATGAATCTCCCAGGCAGGACACAAGATCTAATATTTATTGTTAAATGTATTTTTGCCCCAACTGTCCCTCCTGTTGTCCCCAACTGCCTTCGCCTCTCCTTACACAAATGCCTCATCACTGTAACATTCTCCATGTGTTTTAATAAGTAGGAGTTTGGCAAGTGTTGTGAGAGGGGAAAAAACCAACAGCAAAAAAACCCAACTTTTGTTTTTATGTGAATGGCAAAATGCCTCCATCACTTATCAGATGGACTGAGGGGGAGTTTTCATAGCTCAGTCTTCATTATCAACTTTCCTCCTCATCCTCAAAAAGAAAAAGGTTCTCACTGTAGGTCACTCACAAAGTCTTGGATAAAAAGAAAATTAACCTTAAAACTGCTGGTGAAATCACAGGTCTACATAAAGCATATGTATTCGGCTGCCAAGTGTGATAGCTTCTGTATTTAAGTCTCTTTTAATTTATTTAATAAATTAGAAAGGCTTTTCTTCAAATCCAGCTATCTGTCCTGAACTAGAGCTCTGCCCTAGTCCAAATATATTTGTGTTCTAATACATCCCAACCCAGAATAATATTTTAACCAAGAATTCAAACAAAGAAAGCTGAGCCTGAAGCTTGAGGATGCCTCTGAAGGAGTCCACTAACTACAAAACACAAACAGCTATTCTGCTGAGAAGTCCTGTTTCCACAGCCACAGGATAGATGTAACTTCCATTAGTTTCTTCTCACTGATGTATCCACTTGAATAAAAGTTATTTTATGGCTGTCCAACTGGAAACTCAATCAAACTGATTTTCAGAAAATGCTGGATCAACGCCTTAAAAAGGGCTTGATTTTCAGAAGATCTCTGCAGTTGAGATGTCTACAATCATTAATTCTTAATGTCTTTGCCCTAGTTGCTTTTAATATTTGCAGATTCTAACATAGGCCCTACATCTGTGGTTCTCAACTGGTGGTCCATGGTGAATTTTTCGGTGGTCCACCGGAACATTGTCCAAAGTCACATGGTGTGAGCAGGCACTGCCGTTAGGTTGTTTTACACCATGTTCACAAGGACGCGGTGCATCATCCATAGCATCACCTAGGATGCAACCACGTTGTGTTGCCAGTAACTTCCGTCTGAGGCTCTGAGTGTCAGTGTAGCTGCCGCCGTTGTGCTGAACAATTGCTGTGTCGTTCATCCTGTGCTACGTGTACTGAAGGTGGTCCACAAAAATTTTTTGACTGGCCTGGTGGTCTGTGGACTGAAACGAGTTGAGAACCACTGCCCTACATAGATATTTACCCAGTTATGTTTAACTGTTGTCTAAAGGCTTCTACTATCCTTAGGGTTACTAGATGGGTTTCAAAAAAATACCGAACACTCGTGATCTCAGAACGGGAGGGGGGGAGGTCCACCCAGAAAGGGGTCGGGGGAAGCAGGGCTGATTGGGGGAAATGGGGGGGGGGGGGGGACATCAGTGGGTGGAAAGCAGGACTGGCCAGGGGAGATGGGGGGGGGAACTGGTCAGTAGGGAGCGGAGCTGGACAGGAGGGGAACGGTGGGGTGGGGGGAACCGGCTGGTGGGGAGAGGAGCTTATCCAGGCGCACGCAGATCCTGGGGTGCTACTCATCCCATGCCTGGTCCCGGCAGGGTGCATGGGTGAGTCCGGCCCCAGGGATTCCATCCCACCCCAGCCCTGCCCCCCTCCTGTCTACTGTGTAGTTGCATACTGCCTGGCTGGTAGACACACTCACTAAGCATGAGCATGTCTATCAGCCAGGCAGTATGCAACTACGTACTGATACTCATAATGATAATAATAAAACTTGCTTAATTAGAAAATACTGGACATTTATATGTCCAGTATTTTCTCAATTTGTTTCCCAGACAGAAAGCTCAAATACCGGACTGTCCAGTTCAAAATAGGACACCTGACAACCTTAGCTATCCTGCTGAATTTGTATTTGTTATAGTTAACCAATAACATGTGAAAACATAACTTAATATTCCAATGTAGACATTCCTATAACCTGCAGTGGAAGAATTGTGTATTAAGAAAGTAAGTTCTTATTTACTTTCTCCAAAATTCTTACCATAAAATCCCAATTTTTTGTTTAGAGATTTGAGCTTTTGCTTTCACCAAATAATTATTTAGCCACTGGTTAATTATCCTAGGATTTCCTACTCTACAGAACACTGCTTGTATTTATGTGTCAAGTTATTTCATAACTTCATAACTCCTTGCATTTGAAAATAGTCCAGAGATTGGTAATTAGATCCAATATATGAAGAAAATGTAACTGCTACACACAGAGAAAACACACTTAGCAATATTTTTTAAATGGAGAAATCATGTATAATGACAAAAAAGGTACACTGTTTTTAACATTTAAGTAAAGGCTAAGCTAGGTCATTGTCACCTAATGTTTATTATCTAGACCTGCTAACATGAGAAAAACTATAAATACCTTAGCTGCATTAGGACTTTTCTGCTTTTTAGTGAATGTGATAAGAACACACCTTTTTCCTAGTGAAGACAAGATGAGGAGTTTAAATGGTTGAATTCAGACAAAGCTTAGGTCTGGAAAAGCACAATTAAGGCATTTTAAAAAACCTTAACTCCACCTTGCAATAACACTGCGCAAAGAGGAGAAAATGTTTTTTAAAATCCTATAAGTCTTTACAAATCAGTTATTAATTTGGCTGTCTCCTGCCACCACTAACATACTTTAATCATAAACATATCAGTATTTCATGGCATCACTTGAGGACAAAACTAAAGTTGCTTTGGTGCCTTCATCATTTGTTAAAATGTAACTGTGACCCTGAGTTTCCTGGGTTTGGAATAATTCAACATCCCTGTAACATTTTGTATCCTTAATTTACTGATATGTACTTAAATAAAAAGCTAGAGATGGGTCCCCTCCCCCACTTCCCCTGTCCAAAAAAAGACTGTTGAAACTACTTTCAGAGGTACCTTTTTTAAATCAGATTTAAACTTCACAATAAATCACTCATGTAGTAGACTGAGCCTTAAAGTAGAGCAAGGGGTTTCATGGGAAATAAAGAGTGGCAGTTTAGATTGTGACCAGTGATTTGGGATTCTTTAAGTTTAAGGTGTCCAATTTGAGTTAGCTTTAAAAGGCCTGATTTTCAAAGGGAGTATAGTATTCACAGACAAACTTATATGGCATGATACTTGTCCCTGCAATTTTAAACAACACTATGTCCAGGCTATAGAAAATGGGAAGCTTTTGCATTTCAAAAATCTAGAATATCATGCTATAAATTGCAGAATATGAGAAGTAGACCCCCACAATTAGTTAAAAATTCTTGGCCTCTCCACATCCATAAAACTCTAACATTGTGTCACTGTTTTCAGTAGAATATTCTCCAAACACTTCTCAAGGTTAATTTTGCTGTCACTCCCTCTTGCAAAGTCCGAAGATAATTCTGTCTCCTTATTAATTTCTCTCTCAGCTTGTTTGATATCAGTAACATTCACCAACACTATGTGAACTTTTCATCTCTCTTCAAGGCCACCAGTTTGGATTTTTCTGTCTGCAGTATTTCTAAAAACATAACTGTAACATTTCAAAGAAAGGTCACTTGTAGAAAACCTGTAGGTTTCTTCATCAAGGCTGATCAGATTGTTGTGAAGAGCAAATCTCTTTTTAGTTATATTATTCTAGGTAGAGTTATGAACATTTCTCACTAATTAAAATTGAAGTAATTTTGCATAAACTATGGATGAAAAATGTTCAGATGACATAACAGTCATATAAATAGGATTGAAGAACATTTTCCTTAGGTGAAATTTTGATGTCTTTTGACACAGAATAAACCAGCACGTTTCATTTTATCTAGCAAAAAGTATGAAATCTTAACTTTACTTATGTGAGTAGTCCCATTGAAATAAACAGGCTATTATCTTTTTAAAATGGCAAGCATATATTATTTTTTACAGGATTAGGACTTTAAGGCCAGATTCCCAGCAGCTGCAAATAGGTGTTGCTCGAATGACATCAAGGAGATATACATCAAATATACACTATCCGAGGGTCTGCTCTTTAGGATAGAACCTGCTAATGCTCAAGAACAGAGAAATAAAAGGCAAAATTCTGCCATCTTATTCATGCTGAGCATTATTCCACAAGAACTCCTATTAAAATCAATTGATCCATTCACGGAGCTAGATTCAAAATATGATTCTTTGACAAATAATAATTCTGCTACTAATGCAGAGGAAAACCATAAAGAGGCACAAAGAAAACCAAAAGGATAAGAGGATAGCAGAAAGATATGGGACAGGAAGGAAGTCATGCCAGTTTGTGGTGGCTACACAGTTTTCATCTGTAGTATGGACCCAGCCTATGTAACTGTTAACAAAAGATTTAGCATTTGTGGAAATTTGTTTTTAAAAGCCCTACCATAGGCAATGTAGTTGCAGCTGTGTTGGTCCCAGAATGTGAGAGAGACAAGGGAGATGACATATAATGCGTTATTGGACCAACAGCCAATAAAGTTAGTCCAATATTACCTTGCCGACCTTGTTTACTACAGGCAACACTTAGTAAAGTCCTAGTGGTAAACCAATGTTGGAAATACCTATTAGCAGGAATAGCACAATTTGACAAACAGTTCTAAACATCTATAGAATACATTTGAGCCATTAATAGTACAGTTCAAAAGTGGTTCTTTCCTCAACTCAGCCTGACAATTGGAGAGGCAGACCCTCTGGTGCTGTAAGTCAGCCTAGTCACAGTGAAGCCGGGGGATGATTGCTGATTTACACCAATTGAGGATCTGACCTGTAACACGGGGATGGACAGATCTTTGAAGTTTTCATGTTATTCAGAAGCCAGTGATTTGCTTGGAACTTTTGGCTTGTTGAACAAATTTTCTTTTGACTGAACTTTGAAGTAATCTGTTTATGCTTTTTAAGGATTAGCAATGAAAAAAATCTGTAAAAAATATGGAAGGCCTTCCTCACAAATATTTATTCATTTTTAGAGATAAGCTCAAAAAGAATCTCTCTGGAAGGTTATGAAATGATTCACTGCGATTTTCACAGTATTTTTCATTTTCAACACACATTTACACTTGCCAGTTCTGTCCTGGTGTTCAGTTAAGAGGGACAAAATATCATAAGATATTGTATTTTTTTTCCAGACAGATAGGAAACCTGAAATGCCAGAAATTTTGTGAGAAACCCCAAAGATATGCTGACAAAGTGCTTTGCATGAAGATCTATATATTTCTCAACCACATCTAATCTGTTCCTTTTTTAAAATTTGACCATCAATAATTGTTATATGTAGCCAACATCTGCTAGTCCTGACTCAATGTTTAATGAAACAAAAGTCTTATTTGAAATCATTTGGACTTTTGTCTGACCAAGGACTGAGTATGAATTGATCCATACTTGCCAACTCAAATTATGATACTAGGGTACAGATCCTCACCTGTTGCAAATTGTCAGCTCTCCACTGAATTCACTAGAGTGATGACAATTCATATCAGCTGAGGGTATGCCCCTAGAAGTTTTCAGCTTTAATATTTCCATAAACTCAGACTCTCTGCTTTAATTCTGGACACCTGAGACCCAGCCACAACCACAGTCACATGTAGATCAAGGATCCCATTACAGAGTAACTGCAAACTTAAAACCACAATGAAATGTACATGCTAACTCAGCTAATTAATGACACATGCACCTTTTTAAAAAAGCTTGCAGTGTAAGACTCCAACCTGGCAAATACTTGCATACAGGCTGAACCTTAAGCATGTGAGCAGTGTCACTGGAGTCAATGGAACTACTCAAGTTTAAAGTCAAGAATATGTAAGGGTCTTCTCTGCTGAGTTAACCTGGGGTGATAGACACTTGTGTGTGAGCATCAAGATTGGCCTGCATCAAGTGAGAGCATCCACACTAGTGCTGTAGTCACTTGCCTATCTAGGACCATACCCAATGGGTCTTATCATGGTAGTAAACTGAGCTGCTCTATGATACTTTCCCAGGGCAGTGTCCTTGTGGGCATGGGAAGAACTGGGGGAAGACAATGGAAGACTATCATCACTCAAGTGGTTTAAGCTAGACCTTTGCTGCAAAATTCACAGGATACCAGCTCAAGTGTAAGCAGTACTAAGGATTTAGCTGATAGTCCAGAAAAAGCCAACTATCCCAGGTGAGTGGTTTGGGTGTGTGTATGGGAGCAGGGTAAAGGGCACCTACCAAGTAACAGCCTAGATTGTCTTCACTGAGAAGTTAAGCCCTAGGTGTTCGCAGGATTGAGGTCTAATTTCTTCCATGTTCTCCTTTAGATAATCTTCAAGATGTTTAATAGGCTGAGGTCACATAGACCCCCTTATCCTCTGCATCCCTCAAGACAGTTGGGTCCACAAGGACCCAGCTCCTGCATATAACAAGTGACCTATTATTGACCACTGGAAATAGAGAACTGTACCTGTGGGGGCTTTTTGCCAGAGGAGATTAGACTGAGCTCAAACTAGGTGTGTTTGGTAAAAACCATCCTTCCAAACAAAAACAAATACTAGAGCAGATGGTCTTAGAAGGAAGCCACACACCCCTGGAAAGAGAGAGACAGAGATAAAGAGAGAGAGAAATCACCCTTTTCTTCTCCTCATTTATGCTCTTTAGTATGCAATGCTTAGATTCCATTGTGATAGGCACTGTATAAAACCCATCAGAAACAGAGGTGCTAATTTGCCTCCTACTTTGTGTTTTATGACATCAAATCTTGCAGCTATGTTGAATTGCTAATGTCAAGTAATGTTACATAAAATGCTGGTACAGCAACATGTAGTCTTACTAACAGTGTAAAACAAACAAAGTAATAAGAATTTGGTGCCCACTCTGAAATATTAAATAGAAGACATTCTATGATAAAAATGGACTTTGAATCAGGCCCTGCACATTTGTTCAGTCCAGTTCACTTTATAATATACTGTTTCCTGCAGCTTGCATACAGTTCACTTTGTTCATCCTGTTTAGTCGAGACAGATGCAGATTTGAAGGACACACTTTATCGTGCATTCTTTTCACATTTGAAATGTTTGCCAGCTTTGTTATTTCAGATACACAATACACTGACTCTTATTCCAGAGCTTTAGACCATCAGCCTTTATGTCACTGGCATATTTTTCTGTTTATGTTCCAAATATTTGGGTACATTTTGTGTAGCTTCAATTTAAGATGCTCTAATAGGAAAGAAGAGCAGGAAAACAGTGTGCCTTGAACTGTTTTCGGAACAAACTTTCAAGGTGAACTTTCTACTTCTCACTTTTTAAAATAAACAATTTTGTGCAAATACACTGGCATTATTCCATGTTTTTTCAGGAATAATACAAATATAAATCCTTTTTCATTCAAAGCATTTTTCACTGGGATAAATTCTCACAGATGCTAATCGAGCAAAGCACTTACCCACCTAAATGAACATCTGAGTAGCCATGATGATATCAAGGGGGCTTCTTGTATCCTCAAAGTTAAGCACCTATTTAAATACTTAACAGAATGTTGCCAGATGGGAATAAAAATGATGAAAAGTCCTTGCCACGGGAGATTTATAATTTAAACTGGACAATTCAACTAAAGCCCACAGGCAACTAAACAAACCTGAACAATTTGATTTAGATTATTTGTTTTTCATGCCTGCATCCCTTCCCTGCCCCATTTGCCTTTGTAAGTTTGTTGTGTCCATAAAGTTCAATGTAAACCTATGGTCTATAAGAAAATAATAATATATATGTCCAGATTCGAAAGAGTGTGCATGGGCACAACTCTGATTTACAGGTGCATATAAATATGGAGTTAGGGTCTGTACTGAGGCATCATATATTGTAATTTTTTAGAAATGTCAGCGAATACATAACTGAAAACACACAAATGGCTCACAAAGGAAGTAAATTTAGAGGGGAGAAAGGAGGGACCAAGAACAGAAAACTGAGGGTCACTTACAGAAAGAGGGACAGGGACCAATGAAGGCAATGCTGAAAGCATGATTGCCCAAGTAGAAGAACTAAAAGAGGACTGAAAGGAGAGAGGGTAAACCACCCTGTTGAGGGCAGCAGAGGGATGAAGAATGACTATTGCTTTTGAGTTGTGATATTTGCATATAATAGCTCAAAGTTTAAAAGTCTAGTGTAGACAAGCAACACGGCCTTTCATAGGTGTCAAGTCAGTCAAGGGAAAAGCTAACAGCAAAGAGGAAAGATCACTCAGGGTATGTCTACACACCAGCAGTATTTTGGAATAACATCCACACTGCCAGCCTTTATTTCAAAATAATGTCAAGTTGGAGGATTTCTTACTCCAACTTCTGTAACCCTCATTTCACAAAGAGTAAGGGAAGTCAAAAGAAGAGTGTTCTTCCTTCAGCTTCCTGCTATGTAGGTAGCGCCAAAAGCCGTATTAAGCTATTTTGACTTGAGCTGTGTCAATTGCGAAGCTTAAGTACTGTAGCTTAATTCGACTTTAGCCCGGCTGTGTAGATGTACCCTAAGAAATTATTCTCCTAAATTTTTCAAGTCCTCTCAGAAGCACGTGTATTTAGAGGAATAATCATTCATCCCACCACATAGTTAGGGAAAAGAAAAGAAACATGACAGGGAAGAGGAACTTTGTATGACACAACTGCATCCAATGTAGAGGGCAAACAGAAACCCCTTTTCTGTTACCCCTCCACAGTGAGCAACCCGAAAAGGAGCCCAGGTATGAGAAACAGCATGTGCCTTTTAGAGAAACAAGCTGCTCCATCTTCCTCCTTCACCCGGACACCAAAATGGAAAGTACTCCTCCGTGAACAATCTCCCAGCCTCTAACTCAACTGGGACCCTAAATCTAATCTCAAGCAGGACACTAAAAGCTTTGATACCACATCTGTGTCAAGAATGTGGTAGGGACATTCATTTGAGAAGTACAGTGCCAGGCCACATACTCTCCACAAGATGGGGCTTTCTGAAAAATATTCTCCTAGAAATTAGTCCCCTACCTAATTATCCCAGCTGCCTCCTCTCAGGGTCTAGCCATCATATATTGACCCAATCTCCCCAACTTTTGCTTGATTGACAGTTCCTAAGAACTATACCGCCTGACTCATTACCCTTCTCCAGATGCCCCTCTGGCCCCACTGAGTCATATCTCAACCACAATTACAGCCTCAACCCCTATAAATCATGTGGTTGGTGGAGGATCCAGCTAGGATCTCTATGTCAATTGCAAGAGTTATTGCCCCATAAGCACTCCCTCCCTTTGCTGCAGCTGCTCAGGAACATCCATGCAGGAGGGCCAGGGCCCAAGTGTTTATTTTAGATAGGCAGCCCAGACCAGAGCCATTTATCTGGTTAACATTTAAAAAGGGTTGGTCAAATGGTTATACGCTCAAAAGGACTGGTAGGAGGACACAACTAAATATGTGCTTAGTTTGGACTGCCCTCCTCAACTGTCCTTTTCAGTGAGAAGTTTCTCTCCTCCCCTTCCTCCTCTCTCCCCCAGCTCCTTTCTTAGACACATTTGTTATTGGCCTGTAAATTAGTCACACAATTAGTTGCAATCAAGAGATCATCTCTGGGAGTAAAATTAAGTGTATAAAGAAATCTACAGTTTTGAAGCTGAACTTGCCAGATTCATTACCCTCAACACATTCAATACAAGTCCTGAACAATGACCATATTTCTATTTCCAGTGACTGGAAAAACAAAAAGTTCCCTATAAAATTAAAATGTCTCCTTAGCCAACTTTTTTCTTGAGCAGCAAACTGAGTCACTTCTAGCTACAAATGTGTGATCCACAGTACACACCATAGAGACTGGCAACAGAATTGTTGTCCAAAGTGTCCGCCCTGACAATCTGGATTCAACCTCTGACTCAGTTTGCACTGAGCACTCAATTTGCATATGGGTTCCAATCCTGCTTTCATTGAAGTCACTGGGTGTCTGGCCATTGACTTCAATGGGAGCAGGACCTGACTTACCTATTTTTGGAAATTCAAACTCTTCAATGTTATGCAGCCCCAAATATTTGAGATAGGCAGCACTAATCCACTCATTGACAGCATTTGGATGCATTGCAAATAAACACATTTAACAATTGCTATCAGGTGACATCAAAAGGAATGGTTCACACATTAACTAGGGAATAAATGTTGTTGCCCATTCACAGCTATTGAGAACAGTGGACTGTTCAAAGCTAATATAGGAGATTAGATGGGAATTTATCATGAACCAACCTGTTTGAGAATATGGTAAACTACAGAATAATCTCTTGATAAATAAGGCTGTACAGGTCATTTTCAAAGGATAGTTTCCTTAAAGTGAAATGTACCCTCCTGATCACCAAACTTGCTAGTAATTGGGTTATGTAAGGGGTTCTCAGTGGCAACTGAGGGAGACAGAATGCACACATTCCATAAAGCCCAGGGAAAATGTTGTTCTTCAAAACAGACTCTTCGCAAATCACTGTTCTAAAATATAGGCGGAATAATGGGTATTGCTACTTTACAACTTTCAGGCAGAGTTAGTATGTCTGTGTAACTGCAGCTCCCACAGTATTGCTCTTAGCCTGTCCTAAAATATCCCCCATATACCAACTTATTTGAAATTAGCCTAGAATTCCCCTTCAAGGAATACAGGAAACCATCACATCATAGATAGTTTACCTATTTCTAACTAGCACAACCCCATTGCATGGATTATTTGGTGCAGAGGGGCTTGTGCCAGCCCTCCATGCTCTCAAAGCACAGCCCATCCATGTACTTGCATTAGAAATTGTTACCTGCACTCATAACTGTCAAGTATTTCCTGAGGCTAGAACCAGTGACCTAGCACTGAACAGCTCCATAGCACAGGAACCATTTGGAAAGCAGCACAGAAACCCTCAACATGAATTTGGAAAACAAACCAAACAAAAGCTACTTTTCTCTTAAAACAGTGCACAACGTTGTACTTACGTGCACTCAGGCTGATAATCCTTCAAAACACCTAAAACTATGAGGCTGTGTCTACACTGGCAAGATTTTGCGCAAAATCTTGCTGCCTGTCTACACTGGCCACAAGTATTTGCGCAAGAACACTAATGTTCTACTGTATGAAATCAGTGCTTCTTGTGCAAATACTCTGATGCTCCCGCTCAGGGATAAGTCCTCTTGTACAAGTGTTCTTGCGCAAGAGGTCAGTGTAGACAGGTAACATCAATTACTTGCGCAAGAAAGCCCTATGGCTAAAATGGCCATCGGAGCTCTCTTGCGCAAGAGAGCGTCTATACTGGCATGGATGCTTTTGCGCAAAAGCAAATCTTTTGCGCAAAGGCACATGCCAGTATAGACTCTCTCTTGCGCAAATACTTTTAACGGAAAAACTTTTCTGTTAAAAGTATTTGCGCAAAATCATGCCAGTGTAGACGCAGCTTGAGGGTTAAGTGGCAGTGTGGCTGCAGACAAAATCTATAGTAGGACTGTATAAAGCATGTCATAATAAAAATAACACACACTTCCCACGCAAAGATTATTACTTCACCCATAAATAAACCCTTCTCTCTCACACACCAGAAGTGAAATAAAAGTGTCTTCCTCCATGCCTTGAAAGACCGCAACTCATAGATGAGCTTTGGCATAAAGCTGAGAGGAGCATTCTGGAGCTGTACATGTGCTGCCTTCTGCCCTCTGGAGAATATATCATGGAGTCCTTAGTTCCAGCCTCACTGACTTTGGGTGTCATGACAGGATTTTGGGCAGCAGACATGCCCCCTCAGCTACACTGATCCTAGTGTAGAAAATTGTAAAACTGCAAAAATTGTAGAATTTGACCCAAAGAGAAGAGGTAGTAGTTCTCAGGTAGTAGTTCTATTCGTTTTTAAATACCTGTAGGGCACTGAACCTACAAAGAAGGATGCACGTGCATAATCTTTCAGATTTACTTGTGTGCACCAAGTTAAGTAAACTCATGTGGCTGTGTAGGACTCTGAAGTGCATTCACTCCACTAGAGACCACCAAACTGCTCACATAGTCAGACCTTAGAAACAGGAGAAAGGCTGCAGCTAGTGCAGCATAACTATGTGTAGCTATGAAAGGAAACCCCCAGACAGTGTGCTATTCAGTAACTGAGCTCAGAGATCACAAAGATTGGAACTTTTTAATATTTCCAGGTTGAAAAAAAATAGTCATTCTGACTTGTGAGAGTAGCTCGTGCTAAAAATTGCTTCCAAGTTGGGAAGTACATCCATCTTTTGTCTTCTTTGGCAAAATACACAAAAGGGCCTAGTGCTTCGCAATTAAAGTCAACAGGAACTTAGTGCAAAAATTGTGGCATTTGACCCAAAGAGAAGAGTTATAGGTTAGATACATTTGGTACTTCCCTGAGATACAAGCATTCAGTACCCTTTATAAATTGCAACATGAAGGTCCTGATCCTGCAAGCACTTAGGCACATGAATAACTCTACCTAAGTGAGCAGCCCTATTGACTTCACTGTGGACCATTCATCTGAATTAACGAGTAGTCTTGTGGCACTTTAGAGACTAACAACAATTATATAGATGTCATATATATTTGTTAGTCTCCAAGGTGCCACAGGACTACTCATTGTTTTTAAAGTTACAGACTAACACCACTCTGGGCACCACAGGGCACCACTCTAAGACTTTTTTTCATCTGAATTGTTATTCATGTGTACTTTCTGTTATAAACACTAACAAATCCAGAGCAGTTAAACACTGCCTGTCAGTGAGCTACAATAGTCACTCTTCTGCAGCACATAATTTAGTATTGTGGCTACTTAATATGAGAGAAAAACTGTAGGTGCTGTGGTACACGGATCCATTTTGAATTAGTTCACCCACCCTTCCCCTAACTTCAAGAAAAGGCGTTTCATCATATGGCCATAATATGGCATATTTAGGTATGAGCTGGTGGAGTAAAAAGATCAAGCGAGCGTTGTAACGTGCTGAAGGAAAAGCAGCAGCTAGAGAACAAATGGTTAAACTGTTCTCAATAAGGATTAAATATGGTGAAAGAGAATTCTCAGCCTTGGTACCCAGCAGGGGAGCCTCGCTGGTGCCTGGATAAGCAGAGAAAAGCCTTGTACACAGACCTTGATATCTCCTCAGTAAAGCCATGTTTGCAGCGAAGGACATTGATAGAGATTTGTAAAAAATAAATAAAAAAAGATGAGAGGGTGGCGGGGGGGAAATGTAGTGCAACTTTCCAGAACGAGAAGTTCTCTCCCTGGTTTACATTTGCCAGACCATTGACGTATGTGAAAGAAAAAACAGGCGATAACTTCTCGTCCTTCTGCACATTTCAGGCCATCACTTCTAATTATTCCTATCATTCCTTTTCCCAGTTGCACTCCCTTACGTACCTCCCCTACCCCACAAGTGATATTTTCCAAGTTTTCAGCACTTTTACTAAGCAAATCTTTTGTGCACCCAACCTGCAGGTGCACCAGAGTCCTTGGCAAGGGGCAAGCTGATTATCACTTATGAAAACAGCTACACTGTATTGTCCATACTTCTTCAAGGTCTTGAGCAAAGCATAAATGCTGATGAAAAAGAAGTTGATGCAGGCAGAGCTTCAGACAACTAATCAGGTAAGTCTTATTTGTTGTTTGCGGAGAAAGCTTTACAGTACTTTGCAGTTTATACATAAAGTTTTTTGAACTCTCTTATTTGTGATATTGATCTAATGTCTTTATAAAATCAAACAAAACTTTAGTATTGTGCAGTTATTCTGACTTCATGCTGAACGCTATCTTGCTAATTACCTAAAATTCATCTTTCGGTGATTTGTGGAGAATTATTGTTATTAACTTTTTCCTCCTTCAGGCTCCATATTTTAATTGTTTTTAAAGATAACTAACTTACATTGATTAATCTGCTATATACTAAATGCTGTTAAAATAAGATTGATGCTTGATATATTTTGTCATCACTTTCCAGTATTTTAACCACTGTTTTAAGCTGTATACATTGGGGAATATTGCAAGAAAACATCTACTGTTTAAGGATAATTTCTGATTTTTATTCTCATTAACATATATGTTTACACTTTAGGTTTCCTCACTTTATCCTGGCCAACTGTTGGATTTCTTTTGATTCTGCTCGTTGTTCCTTTTTCCTATGCATATACTTCTTTGAGAATTGGAACTAAAGAGGCATAGGGCATGGGAAAATGGGGCGACTGAGGTACTCCACCACTCGCTCACTCTACAAAGCATCATTAGGAGGCATGTGGGGGAAAAAATGAAAGCCTAGTAAGTACTTGATATAAACAAACAAGTTAATGGTGAAATTCTAAGCATAGAAAAATACTGATTGATAGTAATGTGTAAGAATTTACATAATTTACTCTAATACAGTAGCTGAATGTTTGTTTCATGTTAATATATTTATTTTAATTTCTTGTCAGGAGTAACAATATTTAGCACACACCTGTTGATTCAGTTACGAAAACCAATATGAATCTGTTAGAGGTTTTTTTCTAAAGAAATGCAACACTTATTACTCATTCCTGTAGCCCTTACTCAAACAAAGCTGCCATTTAAGTGTGTATAGGGTGGCGGGGGGTTGTTTCCTGAATAAAACTGCAGAAGTCGGCATTTTGGGTCCAATCCAGAGCTTACTGAAATCAGTGAGAGTTCAGTGACGGCCCTCACAACCGGTCATACCACTGTTACTTATGCAGGTGGTCTTTAATTTGACTATTTATGGGAATAAGAATCAGAGTCCTTAGGGCCTGATCCTGCAAAATGCTCAGTGTCTCTTGTATGGTGCTGAGGATACACAGCTGCCACTGAAGACGTCCTGCAGAATCATGCCATTAGTTTGAAACCAGTAAAGAAAGTTAAGACTAATCTATTTCTTTTGTTTCCTCCACAGGTATTTGGGAAGTAGGACTTGTAACCTGACTCCAGTTTTTTACTGAGTAGGAAAATAGTCATTCATTGTATTTTCTTTTGTCTGCTTAATTGTATTTAGTCTTGATACAGATATGTGATTTCTGGAAAGAGAGTTCATAGAAATTGAAATGAATTATATGTACAAGTAAAATAGAAATCTAATATTTTAATCAGAAATGTGCCTAATATTGTATTACAAATTCTGACACTACTTTGTTTATATAAAGCATGGTCATATATTTTATAGCTTTCAGTTTTTAACACCTATTGTTGTTATGCCATACAGGCTAATTTAAACTAATACTTAAACTAAGTCAATATAGAGATAAAAAGCCATACTTTCTATCACTTTTCACATGTAGTATTTTGGAGAACTTTCATTTTATTTGTGAGTCATTACCATAAATTAAAGGATAATAAAAATATTCTACCTACATCTGTGTGAATTATTCATTTATTTCCTATTGAGGTTGGGTGGAGGGGAGAATCCAGAGGTAATTTGAACAACATATTTTGATAATGCATTTTCTTTAACAGAGTTTCTTTAACTGAAGGATGTTTGGATGGAATAAAATAATTGATTTGTGCTTTTCATAACACTTTAATAAACCAAAATGCATCACCACAATTAAGAAACAAAAGAAAAGCAAGTCTGGAACACAAAACAAATAAACATTTAAACAAACAAACAATCCTGTTGCCAAGAGGGAAACCTCCATATAATTTACGGACTCTTCAAATCCTGAGGAGATTTTGTATTACAAATCAAATTAAAAAAAAATACAATGATCCAGATTATAGAATTTGTATAATGCTTGTAGAAAGCCCCTGTGTGTGAGAAGTATGATATATTTTTACATCCAAGTTGCATCCTACCAGGGTGTTCAGAGACACATGTACAAGCTAATTAAAACCACCCACATGAAATAGAATTAAACCCATAGTTTAAATGAATACCATCTTAAAAGTGAAAATGAATCAGACATGGGGAGAAGGGGACTGTCAGCCCATAAAAGGGTACAGAGACAAAAGTGTGGTGGGAGGGAATGGTAATAAGTAAGGGGCCCTAGAGCAGTCATACTAAAAATATTTGTAGGGGGGGAAAGATTAACAGGAGAAGATTAAAGGTTCAATGTGAAGTCTGGGAGGCATTTCAACAGGGAAAGAAATCCAAACCTTGGGACCCAAAATAGGAATAATCTTTTCTTTTGTAACTCAGATCAACAGCTTTCCCAAAAAAAGCAAATTAGAACAGCTGAGATTTTGTACCTGAAAGATAAAAAAAAAATGGTAAGATGTACTCATTGCAGCAATAAAAGAAAGTACCTCACTCTCTGACTATTTTATGGGGTCAGTGCAGAGGCGTTCAGTTCATTCAGACATTCTATTGAAAGGCATTTATCCTGCTTAGAAATAAGATGTAGCTGGCTAAATGCTCCTAGCAAGCTCTGACTGATTAGTTGCTCATAAGATCATGCCTTATGAGATGCTAATGAAATCATTAAATGGGTTGGTATCTAAGAATACAGGATGGAATTTTCAAAAATCACCTAAGTGACTCAGGAGCACAAGTTTCATTTAAATCAAGTCATTTAGGTGTTTTTGAAAATCCCTGTTTGTTTCCATCTCTCACTATTCTAAATATCACTGACTAGTATTCCAGTCATGTGGCCAAATATAAATGTTACAAGCCATTACGTATTTCTGCGCTTAACTGCTTTGCTGGATGAGGGCCTGAACAAGAAGGGTGAGGAACAGAGTGTAGCGGCTAGAAAAAGAGGAAAGAGCTGGCAAAAGTCTCTGTCTCTTCATAACATTATTCAATCCAATTTTTTGTCAAGCTAAGCAACATTAATTAATAATAAAGCATTGTTGTGAGGGGTAAAGTGCAGGAGCTCAACCAATTTGTCTTTGCCAAGTGAAATGGAGGCTTTTCCATTGGTATTACTAGGGGCATGGATGAGAGCCTTAAAACATGGGGGGAAGGGGTGCAGAAAATTATCAGTAATTCCCTCCTCTCCCCCCATCTCCATAAAGACTGAGACTGAGGGAAACTGATAAAACAGTGTGAGGAATACACAGGCATAGAGGCATATGCTGCTTAACCAAATATTTAAACATGCGTTATGGCAATATTAAGGATCTGACTGAAAAATACAAAAGAAAGGAAATTCTGTGTTCAACCTTTTACTGTCTGGATATGCCCTGCACTGAAAAGTTCAGAGTGCTGAAATACTTTAGCACAATGACCTGATCTAAAGATAAAGTGAAAGCCTTTAGCAAAATTTCCTTTGCAAGACTACTCATAGAGCTCATTTCATTTGTCATTTTAAGTGCAAGTGTTAGGGAAAGGAAAGATTTTTATGATGCCCACTTCTGTAGATACAGGACACTGATCACCAGCCTTGGAAAGAGTGACTGGGTTTAAAGATAACATGCAATGTACGTTATCTTCATCTACATTACCTGTACTCTGTAGAATCATTAATCTCCAAGCAACAGATAGCATGTATCAGGGCCATTCAAAGACTTTATCTTAAGACACAGAAAAAAGAAAGGAAGAGAGAACCACTCCTGAGCAGCACTGAGGAGCAAACTGTTCCTGAAACGTGTCTGAGGAAGTCTGTCTTTGTAAGCACTATAATCAATCTCTTTCTTGGGCCTCTCAATCCACAGGAGTACTTTGCACCAGCCTCTGTCATATGGGAAATACTGGGTGAAGAAAGAGCAGAGGAAATGTTCTTCCACTAAAACCCCCTTTCTAAAGCTTTTTCTAGTTTATCAAGGAGCTCAGTGACTAACGATCGTAAATTACTCACCCCTGGTTTGTCCATGGAGGGGGGGGGGAGGGAGGAAACAAGGACATAAAAAAAATCTCCTGTATTTTAAGGTTACCACAAACAAAAATAAATCAAAAGCTGCTATTTGGCTATGCAGAAGCAGGTCTCCCACCCCATACCTCCCAATGAATCCCTTTGCTGGAATCAGTCTGCCCCATAAAGTATTTCCTGTCTGGGTTCATGGCTGAGGTGACTCAGGCCTCTTCAATCAGTTTTCTTCTTTCTTCAACGACTGATAAGCGCTGCTTTCATCAGAGAGGATTTTCCCCATCCCTCTGCCCAGCCTCTCTATTCTCTTCTCTCAATTCATTGTCATCTCTCTTCCTGTTTTTCTTTCTGTCCATTTTGTCCCCTATTTCTTCCTCATCACCACCCAGTCTCCCTAAATTCTCATCAGCACCTTCCTCAAGATATTTCTCTCTTCCTTCTTGGAATCTGCTGATTTTTGGATCAGGGTTGATGCAATTCTTACAGGTCTCTCCTCATGTGACTAATACTTACTCACACAGGTGGAACCATCGGGGCAAGTTTCTTATTCCCTTTCCCAAAAGACCTATATCCTTTTCACCCACCTACATCCCATCCCATCCAAAAAGGCAAAGTAAAGGGGAGTATAGTGGAATCAATACTTTGTGAACAGTTCTCATCTTGATTATATGTTATACTTTGAACAGCTATGGGCCAGATCCAACAAATCTTTATTTATGTGTTTGACATTACTCACAAGAGTAATCCCATTGATTCCCGAAGATTGATCTCTCTGCTTACATGTCTCCGAATGCCAGTTCAAAAGGTTATATTCATGCAGGCCCCAATTCAAAAGAATACACGAGCAGGTGCTTAATTTGAAGCATGTTGCTTGCTGAATCAGGATCTCATAAAATGAAGAGAAACAGTACCATATTAAATATTAACTAACACAGATTGAATTTCAGATGCCTGGCACTCATACTGAACTGCTCACAGTCAAAATTACACATCAATCATTTTTCACAGAAATGATGCAATTTTCAAAAATAAAGTTATTTGCAATTCACAAAAACAAGAGAAGTTCCATTTATCTAATAAATCGTTCACTCAACTTTGATTTCATCACCTCCCAATGTTTTGAATGACTTGTTCCTTCCAATCTTCCATGATTCTGTGCCCTGTTAAACAATTTTTGAATAGTTTCTCATAATTAAATATAAAAAAGTAATAATCATTATTTTTCCACATTATTTCATCAGGGCTTAGTTTTGGTAACTAACATGGACCTAACAGCAATGAGGAGCAGTTAGAGCCCTAATCTCACTCTGTGGGACATTTTTCAGAAGTGAAATCTAGAAATGGAAAAGTATTCATAAGAACAACCTAAGCTGCCACACTATAATAATATGAAAGCTAAATCATGCATATAAAAATTAACATTCACTTAAACCTGAACTATTGTGCCACAAGAGATAGGCCCTAACCTTGAATGGAAAAGGTATTATTCATAACCATTTTTCTCATTATTTATAAATAGTCCCTTTGAAAACATGACAGGAAAACTTGATCCCTGACTGACATATCATTTCTTGCCGTCAGGTGCATACAAACTGCAGTTTATTCACTGAGCACTCTGCATTGGGCTGGTGATTGTATTTATATATTTTTTAGAAAACAGTACTGAAATATTTTTGAACCATGTCCCTTCTGTCCTACCAGCACTAATCTCCACCATAATACAACTCAAAGTTTCCAGTCCCTCAAATGCAAGCAAGGTATCTTAAACCTAATTGCTAAAACTCATACATCTCCCATTTTGTAACTGTATTTACTTTTACTTGATTTGTCTTACTCTAGATCAGTGTTTCTCAACCAGTCGTACGAGAACCCTTAGGGGTACTTGAGAGAAGTCTGGGGGGCTACATCAACACAAATGAAATTTGGAAAAACTGAATTTTTGTTTTAAGTTTTACAGTACTTTATTATTTTTGTGCTTTTCACACCCAAAAATTTCACCTCCTACCCAGCTACAATTAAGTTGTTTCAACAAATGTGTTGCAATAGTAGAAAAAAATTGAGTGTGTTTGAAAACTGTCAGTGCTGGGTACTTACAATTTTTTTAAAAGGGGTACTTTATACAAAATAAAGTTAAGAAACACTGCTTTAGATAATCCACAATTCCACCTTAATAAATCAAGCAGACTAGTGGAGTCTGCTAGTTCAAGGTCCTCAGATAATCTTCAGTACAACTTTCCCTCTTAGGGATGGAGTTTCTCTCTTTGCAGCACCAGGGACATAATGAGACCATTATCTTTCTAAAAGAAAAGAGAGGTCATTCATAACAAGGTTAGGGACTCGTGTTTTGCATTACAATTGCTGAAATGCCGTTAATGTCACTGTGTATTCTAAGCAATGTGCAATCACTCCCCGGTAAAAGCGTTTTATGGTATGAAATTAAGAATCCATTAAAATCTATTCTCCAGGCCATTATATCTCAACTACATTGTTACATGACTCCCCATTCTTTTATTAATTCCCTTTTTGTCTAATTGAAATATATTGTATGATCTATTCATGAATGCCTACTCGTCACTTACCTTTCTAGATAATATTTATTGCAAGGTATTTGTACAAACTTTATTCCTGATTTGGCAATCAGGAGCAAGTCATTGCACCCACATGCTGCCTGGTAGAAACCAGTGGGTGAAATCCACTCCATCCACACAGAACTAAAGCAACTAGCCTCTATACAAGTGGCTTGTAGAAGAGGTTAAATTCAGCCCATAACCTCCGGCCAATGTGCAAGGTAAGTACACCAGCCAGAGCCACTCTGCTCAAGTCACTTAAGGATTGGCATGCCTGGGCCAATGCCACTAAGGGCTTCTCCTTCAGTCTAATGTAAGGATGTTAAATATTGACTAATTGACTAATTGAATAGTCGATGCATTTTGCTGCACTAGGGCTATTGCTGCACTTCAAAAGTGAAAGTGCTGCTTGGAGCCCGGGGTCAGACTCCATGTGCAGCTGGCACTTTGAAATGCCTTAGGGAGCCCGGCGTCAGGATCCTTGCAGCATTTCAAGGTGGCAGTGCTGCATGGACCCCGGAGTCAGCGGGGGAGTCCCCACCTGATCCAGGGATCCATGCAGCACTGCCTCTTTGAAACACTGCGTGCAGCCTGCACATGGCGTTTCAAAGGGTCTGGCCCCAAGCTTCAAGCAGCACTGCCGCTTTGAAGTACCTCCTTCTTGCTCCCAGCCCGGCTGACTCTTTCTGATAGAGGCGGGGGGGGGGGGGGGGGGGGACAACGAGTCTACTAGCCTGTTGACTATCCGATAAGCATTTGAGGAGAAAACTGTTCCTGAAACACACCTGAGGAAGCCTGTCCTTGTAAGCCTTATAATCAATCTCTTTCTTGGGCCTCTTAATCCACAGGAGCACTTTGTACCAGTCTCTGTCATATGGCAAATACTGGGTGAAGAAAGAGCTGGGGAAATGTTCTTCCACTTAAACCTCCTTTCTAAAGCTTTCTCTAGTTTGTCAAGAAGTTAAACAGAAAAAAAGCACTAAAATAGTACCATTTTTTAACATTCAAACAATTATCAGTAATATAGCAGTATTCATATATTGCTAGAAAAGTATTTGGAGCTTTGAACACCATGAAAAAAAACTTAGCAATGTAATTTGTGATTATTCATAAATATTTCTGGGTTTCAACAAAACAAAAAAAATCAACCCAACCCAGATACTAAAGCTTGAAAAGTCCATTTACAAGACAGAATCCATAATGCCAAGAAGTATAATTTACTGTTTCATTTTAACGTCAAATATTTTAAATGATAAACAGCTGCTTTCACGAACAATGAAGAGAATTTTCATACAAGCAGGCAAGCAAATGTGCTGAATTTTTAAGGCAGAGTGTCTGACATGTTACCAAATCTTTGGCCACTTAGTACTTCATAATTATCAGGATGCTCAACATTGTGACCACCTGGCAATGTCGGATTAGCCATGGAGACAATGGAACCATGCCTAAAGGCCATGGAAAAATGCCTCAACCTGCTCTGCTCAGCTGGTGCTCCTACTGGAAAGCAGGACTAGAGTCAGGGAGTACCCATAAGGGGGCAAATGTATTGTCCCAGGGCCAGCAGTTAAAAAGGGCCTGGAGTTCCAGGCCCTTTAAATCGCCACCAGAACACCACACCATGTGTTCCAGGCAGCACTGACGGCTGGCTGACCTCAGTCCCTCTCTGTCCGCCCAAGCCCCTGCCCCTCTACAGCCCAGAGCTGGGGCTCCCCCCACCTTGCTTAGGGGCCCAGTGAGGCTCTCAGCTCCCCTGGTTGGAGCATGTGGGTTTGCCCTGCTCTGCTCTTCCCAGTGCTCCTGTCAGGGAGCAGGGGAAGCCCTCACACACTGACCCCATTAC
The DNA here is from genome assembly GCF_049634645.1 of Pelodiscus sinensis. Classification (NCBI taxonomy): domain Eukaryota; kingdom Metazoa; phylum Chordata; order Testudines; family Trionychidae; genus Pelodiscus; species Pelodiscus sinensis. Next base: position 44,414,384 of record NC_134718.1, read on the forward strand.
CCAGCAGGAGCCCTGGGAGGGGGCACACTGGAGGGGACGGCAGGCAGAGGGGATGGGGAGTAGTGTTCCCTGTAAGCGGAGCACTTGGGCAGCCACCCAGGAGAGATTCAGGTGCAGCCCAAATAATTTACAAAGCACCTGTAGCTGCCTGTTGCATGTGTTTTTACTGGTGGTGCACAGCTGCACTTGCCTTGGTGCATGTAACAAAATTTATTCTGCACATAGATGGAAAAATTAGATGGAGCACTGATGGGGGCGGGGCTCCCACTTGCTCTGTCCAGAGCTCCACAAAACCACATGGAACTATATGCTACATGGAACATTAAAGTAATAAGTATAAAACAAATGCTTCTATTCAAAAAACACATCCATTGTCATGTCTGCTAAGGCACAGTCATGTCACTGCAGCTCTGCTCTGCAGCTGCAGTAATGTAGACACTTCCTACACCAATAGAAAGGGTTTTCCATCAATGCAGCTAAATCATCTCTCCAAGAGGCAGTATCTAGGTAAACGGAAGAATGTTTGTGCTGACCTAGCCACATCTACATCAGGGGTTATATTGCTATGATTACAGTACACAGGGGGCAAAATTTTAAAAATCTCTGAGCAACATAGCTAGGCTGATAATTTTTTTAGTGTAGACCAGGTTAATGGGGCTATAACTTTATCACTACTGGGTTTCACACACTATTTCCAGTTCTATCAAGAGGAGGGAGGGTGAGGGTGTGTGTGTGTGTGTGTGTGTGTGTGTGTCTGAAAAGCTCTCTCTCTTACCCACAGCAGATTGTCCTATAAAAGATATTACCTCACCCACCTTGTCTCTCTAACATCCTGGGACTGACATAGGTACAACAACCCTGCACACACACACACCTGCGTGCACACACACACACACACACACACACACACACACACAGAACACCATACTGCAGGGGTTCCCAAACTTTTTGACACGGGGACCAGTAAATCCATTCATGAGCTTTCGGAGGACCGGTAACATTCATTTGCATATTCATTAAGCAAATGACAAATATGCAAATATGTTGGTTTTGGTCCTCCCAAAGCCCCCAGGGCCAGCTTTAGCAAAGCTTTTGATACGGCCACCCACAACATTCTTACCAGAAAGTTAAGGGAATATGGATTGGAAAAATGGACTGAAATCCAATAAAATCCTGCACCACCACATCGTGTATCGAAAAGGGGCTCATTTATTTTCAGAAAGCTGACACCATCTTTAGAATTTTTTTATCCATATTCTCATTCCGGATGGTGAATGCAACAGGTTCTCTCCATTCTGACACATTGCAGTGCCTTTAAACCTCACTGTCAGCAGTGGGGATATTTAAAAGGCACTGCTTTTAAAGTTTTATTCAGGATCTGCGTGCGCCCTGAACTGTCCCGCTCCCTGCTGGCCGATTCCCTCCCCCCACCTTTCCCTCCTGCCCTCGGCCAGCCCTGCTGTCCCCGCCAGCCGATTCTCTCCCGCTCTCTCCTGGCAAGCTCTGCTGCCCCCGCCAGCCGGTTTCCCTCCTCCCCACAATCTCCCTTGGCCGGCCCCACTGTTCCTGCCTCCCTGGCCAGCCCTACTTCTGCTAGCCGGTTCCCCCCGAGCCCCCGCAATCTCCCCTGGCCAGCCCCACTGCTCCCGCCCCTCCAGCCAGCCCTGCTTCCGCCGTCCAGTTCCCCTCCCTATCTTTCCTGGGCAGCTCCACTGCCCCGACCCTGCTTCCCTGCGGCCCATATCCAACCCTCCCTCCCCCCTCCACAGTCAGCAATAAGAGCTCACCTGGTAACCCTCACTATGCCTCTTCCGGGAGCCTATGGCTGCATCCACCCAGCCCGGCTGAGGGCTTGGGAAACCCGGCGCTGCATGGTCAGTCCAGGAGCCCGGAACACGCTGGCAGCCACGCTGAGGCCCGGTATTTTTTTCCCATGGCCCAGTACCGGGCTGCGGCCCATAGTTTGGGAAACGCTGCCATATAGTGTCTCAAAAATCAGTCAGTTTCATAAACTCAGTGTTATGAAAATAAGCTAGCAGTTGCCATTCACAGCTTAGTCGAATAACTAGAAAACAAAACATACACAGCTGGTCGCCAACTTACTAACGAGTTACTTACCAAATACTTGGTCGTAACTCGATCTGTTCGTAAGTTGGACTCCATTCATTTAAATGCAATCAAGCTGTTCGTAAGCGCGGATCACATTCGTAACTTGGGGACCGGCTGCAATGCGCTTAATGGGAGTTGGTCGTAACTACGAACGGTCATAAATCGATGCATTCGTAACTCGGGGACCGGCTGTAATATAATTTTCTGATGCAGAAATGCTGCCTACAGAATAGAATTACACTGATACTATTAATTCAAAATTAATATCTTGATTTTAATGCTTCAGAAGGGTAGCTGAGTTAGTCTGTACAGGATAAACTTACAAATCAAGAAACAGTCTGGTAGCACTTTAAAGACTAACAAAACATGTAGATGGTATCATTTTAATGGTATTTCACTTCTCAGAAACAGTGTCTTGAACTGTTTGAAAGCAAGACTTCTCCTCTTAGCACATTTTGACAGTTGTAAACATTTTTTTTCTAAGTGTGCCTTTACCAATTTGCATATAACTAGGTGAATGAGAATTCCTCTGTTTTTCAGTTATGTCAGGAGCACTTAAAAAAATCTGAGAAGTCATAGTAGAAATCAGCCTATACCAACCTCATCACATAGCTCAAGCCTTTATTTTCTTATGGCATGCTGGGTGCATTCCTCTTCTGGGAAGGAGGCGGCTCATTTTTCTCTGTAGTTTCTCTCTCTTTGACAAAGAGGGTCAGTGACAGATTCACTCCAAAGTAAAGAGCTATCTTTGAAGTAAAGGGGAATAAAGAAAAAAGTGTTGAGATCCCAGAGGAGCTCCCAAAGCATTCACATCTTAATTAACATTAAGTATTCAAGCTAAATGGCCAGGACAACATGCAAGCATTGTACAGCCAAATCATTCAAAACATTACCCAATTAGCACTAGTGTGAAATGATGAGCCAAGCCCTGTAATTCTAACAACTGCATTTATGTATGAAAGATCCCACACCAAAATAACATAGGTTGGCCAAGGTTTTCAACTGGGGGGGCTGAAGTCAAGCACCATAGCCAGATTAAATAATTTTGGGGCCCTCTGCACTATGGAAATCTTCATCCCACCTTCCTTAGGGTGACAGACCACGAATGGGGACTAGGCCTTGCCTGGAGTGTGGGTGGTCCCAGTGGGGTGATGAAGGTTAGGTTCTGCTCCCAGGATGAGGCGACCTTGGAGGGTGGGGCTGGAAAGGGAGCCTGCTCCTTGCCCTGGCCTGTTGACTGTCACCCCAGTATGCAGGCAGGGCAAAACTTCAGTGTAATACTCCTTACTGCCACTCAGTTTTGGCCAGCTACCCCTGAGCCAAACCTAGTGAGAGGCCAAGTCTTTTCAGGCAGACAGTAGGACTGATTCAAAGTGCCAAGGACAGCAGACACATACCCATAGCAGCGTACCACTCCGGACCTGATATCACAGTAGAATAGTAGATGTTAACTAGGCCGAGAGTCAGCCTCTCCACACAGACCCAGAGGTGCAACAGGTATCCTGACATAGTCCTAGCAGCCCCCAGCTCCTTGGGCTGTAGATCTGAGGAAAACAGTGTGGCCACCCCTGCCCCAAAACCTCTGTAAGGTGGTTGAGGTACATCTCATCTCTCTTTTTCAGCCTCCAGCTGGCCTTCTTAGCCAGATGGTGAAAGTCTTTTGCAAGAAGATCACAGAGTACCTCTCTTCCCGAAGGGAGTATCTGGCAGCTGTGAACACTCACCCAGCAGCTTCCGCTGTTAAGTGATGCAAAGACGGTGGGTTTCACTGGGGAGTTAGAGGATCCTTATCGTCAGGAGCATCACTGGCTCCCATTGAGACACACAGCAACCCATGATTGATACTATAGGCGATCAGGGAATTGTAGAAGCTCTAGGCCCACTGATAGACTGTGGAGTCTTGGTGCCTGGCCCTCTTGCCTTCCTCCATCAAGCTCCTTGCAGCTTCAAGGATGAAACTGACATTCTCCCTCTTCCTCTCCCCTGACCCCCTGCTGAAGAGCAAACTTCACTTTCCCTCTGGAGCCACATGTATCTGCCAGGAACTGGAGCAGCTCATCTCACAGAGGGTCTGAGGCAGAGAACTCTGTAGTGTCAATGGAGCCCACAGATTCCTGACTCTCCTCTATCTGGGTCCCATAGGTCCCAGCTCAGGACAGGGTTTCAGGCTAATTCACTCAGATGCTAATAGAAATCAAAGACATGTCAAAAGGTATTGTAGTATAATCAGGCCAATTCACTTGTGTGTTAGTTTAGTTCAAAGGAAACGTCAGTGGTATAGTCTTCACTTTTCTTCTACCTGTTGATTGCTATCACATTACATTTTGTATATCCCTATAACAAGTTAACCCTAGATCAAAAGTGTGAGGTAGTGTTAAGATGAGAACTTACTTCATGTATACACTTTGTGAAAACTAATGAAGGCTTGTTTGTGATTACATTATCTTTTCCAGGGACAGGGAACCTTTTTTTGAGTTGGAAGCCACTGACATGCAGAAAAATCAGTTAGGGGCTGCACACAAGTGAGAATTAAAAAACAAAAACCACACACAAAACCAAACCTTTGACTGAAAAGGAAAGACTCTCCCTACATTCCCCTCACACACCAGAGCATAGGGGAGCCCAGGCTAGTAGATTTTGTGTGCTCCAGCACTGTGGTGGAACCTTATTCTATGAGGAATAACGCCTATTCCAAAATAGCTATTTTGAAATAGCAGTAGTGTGGACGCTTCACTGCTGCTATTTCGAAATAGCACCTCCCCAGGGCCATTCTAAGTCATTACTCTTTAGTGCTTCATGGGGCTCTAAATCGAGGTAGTGCATCCACATTAGGGAAGCCTGCCTCTGACTTATTTAGAGGCTTCTCTGAAGTGTAGACACGCTATTTTGAAATAAGCTATTTTGGAATATTTCTTCCAGAAAAGTTTATTCCAAAATAAGTGTGCAGTGTGGATGTACCTTAAGACAATGAAGGCAATAGCAGGGCTTGCCAATACAATACACCGTGAGTAAGTCTATACTGCATGCTTATTTCGAAATAAGCTATTCCAAAATTGTTATTCTGAAATAGCTTATTTTAAAATAGCACCTCTATACTGCAGGGAAGCCTCCAAATTAGCACATCTACATTAGGGAAGCCTGCCTCGGACTATCTCAGTTTAGAGCCCCATGAGGCACTGGGGAGGGCTATTTCAAAGTAGCAGCAGTGGAGTGTCTTCACGTGCCTTATTTTGAAATAGCTATTGCAGAACAGGCGTTATTCCTCGTAGAATGAGGTTTACAGATTTCAGAATAACCTGTCAGTTATTTCGAAATTATTTCAAAATAACAGAATGGCCGTGTAGACATTCACTATTTTAAAATCATGCTAGTTATCTTGAAATAATGGTGGAGTATAAACACACCCTGTTTGTGCACTTTATTTTCCTTTCTATTGAGTCACAAGCACTTCACAAACCCCAGCTCACATTTCCAGTCCATTAATAGCATCTCTATTGAAGATCACTAGCCAACTCTCAGCAGTGACATAACTCAGCACTGTTACAAAAGGCTTTACACAGCAAAAATAAACCAATTCAATAAAGCAGTGGAGCAAAGCAAAAGGGACACACTGGAAGGTCAAACTCATCCCATCAAGACATCTACAAAAGCTGACGAGGAGGAAGCCATGAAAATGCAAGGCTGCCTGCTTTCCCAGTAATAAGTCACATAGGCTTTTGCACATTACCCCAGTAAAGTACTGTCACCATAGAAACTGCCACATCAAGCTACGCTGTATCTGCTCTTCCCTCTTTGCCACAGAATAGTTTCCTAAAGAAATGCACTCAGTGTCTCTCAATGGGGTGGAAAATACTGCCAGCATATTCTCAAGAATATGTCAGTTTTCACAATGGATTTGAAAGAATCCATTAATCACTGGAACTTCGCTAAACAGCTTTGCGTTAGCATGCTGACAGACATGCTGTTCATTGGCTTGCCGTAAAAAACCAACCCTGTTTTTTGGCAGTGAAGACATAGACTGAAAGATGGGGGAGGGGGTGGAATTCTGTCTTCCCCACAGTAGATCACTATCAACTGTGGAGACAAGCAAGCACACACTAGCAGAGGTGGACAATAATTTTTATGGGGGGTGGCCACTCCTAGAATTTGGTAAGTGGTCATGGGCTGCACTTTCCTATGGAGGGTGTACAGGGTCTCAGACAGAGGCTGGGTGCAGAAGGGAGCTCTGGATAGGGGATTAGGGTGTGGGGGCTGAGAAGGAATTTGGACGAAGGAGGGGGCAAGGGATTGGGATGCAGGGTCCTGGAGGGGGTAGTGGTGCAGGAGTGGACATTGACATGGAGGAGGGATATAGAAGGGGATGCAAGGTCTGAGAGAGAGTTGTGATTTGGGGGAGGAAGGTACAGAGGGTTTGGGTGGGGACCTGGGGCGGGGGATTGGGATGCAGGGCTGGGGAGGGCTGCAGGAGAGGATTCTGGCCTTGGAGAAGAGTGTAAGAGGGGGTGCAAGGTCTGGAAGGGACTTTTGACCTGGGGTAGAGGGGAGGGGGAGAGAGAGTGCAGAGACTTTAGGTGATGACCTGGGGCAGGACTGGGGTGTCTTGGAGCAGGGAGCAGGAGGGAGTGGGGTGCTGGAAGGGGTGAGGTGCTAGACGTGGGCTCTGGCCAGCAGGCACTTACATTAAGCAGCTCCTGGCCAGGAGCTGGGGATCCCAAGCAGACTCAGGATTCCCAAAAATCACAGGAGGCTCCCTACTTGTGCCACTCTGCACCACATGCAGAGGGAGCAGGAGAGGGAGCAGGGGAGACTTTGCACATTCTGCCCAATCATCACAGCTCACAATCATTCCCCCCCACCTACACCTCTCTCCCAGGTCAAAGTCCACTTTTGTCCCATTATGCCTTCCCTGACCCTGTACCCATACCCCTGCTCTTTCACCCAAACTCCTTCTCACACCCTCTCCTGCACCCCAGTCGCCTACCCAGAGCCTCCTTCTGCACCCAACCTCCATTCCAGACTCTCTACTCCCGCTATAAAAATGTGCCACCCTTGACCGCTTACCAAAATCTTGGCATGGCCCTCCTACCCCCATCAAAATGTATTGCCCACACCTGGGCAAAGGGATTGTCTAAACTACTGAAATCTACAGCAAACTTGTTTTTTACCCTGCATTTTGTATCTACAGTAGGGGTTTGAGCTGATCTATGAACAGATCTACATAGAAGTATTATAGTGGTGCAGATTCCTCTAATACAGATAAGTCCTAAAGAGTCACAGTGTTAGCATGTGAATGGAGTCTCTTCTTGCAGCTATTATTTCAGTTTCATTTGTATCACTGTGTACTAATAGCAAAGCAAAGCAAAGCAATTGTTACATTATGAAGACTGTTTGCAATTAGTAGAGCTAGAAACTTCCATTTATTATTCACTACTGCCTCTGATCTTTTTCAGAGACTACGGAAGTTATAGTAATACACATCAACATACCAATTATCTATTGATCACAGATTTAAAGGGAAACATGATCTCTGTACCTATGCATCTCCAGTGTGCCCAGCACTGTGATATCAAGGTTTCTACCCAGTGGGATTTACAACTCTTATGTAAAATAAAAGCTTAAATTTTGGAAACTAATGTCTATAAGGCTACGCCTAGACTGCAGCGCTTTTCCAGGATACCAGGGGGTATCCCAGAAAAGCAATGCTGCATCCAAAGAACGTGTCAACTTTTCCAAAAAAAAATTCAGAAAAGTGGTTGCTTTCTTTCGCTATCCCTGTAAGTCTCATTTTACAAGGAAGGAGGGATAGCTTGAAAGATCAGCTTTTTCCAAAATTTGGCACCATGTAGACACACCAAATTTCAGAAAAGCCTCTTTAGAAAGAAAAGCAGAAAAAGATACACAAATTGAAGTTCACAATTTGCGTATCTTTTTTGGACTTTTCTTTGTAGTCTAGACATAGCCTCAGTCTCCAAGTTGTCTTTAAGGACTCAATCTTCCTCTTGACTTCACACTTGGCACAGCAAATGGAGCATCATCAGAGCACTCGTTACAGTTCCCTGATTCTTTTGTTCATCTGGTAATGATTGGAGCAACCTCAGGACTCTTCAGCCTGCACTGGTTGGCAAAAATTTCCCAGGATCATCTGCCAGCTAAGCATGGACAGAGTGCGGGACACTCTGCCATTCCTCCTTGCTGCCCTTTCCCTGCTGCATGGGTAACCCATACACCCAGGGTGCAGCTACACTGAAGGCCTTAACTCGAAATAAGCTACACAAATTGAGCTACATCACTTGCATATCTTATTTCAAAATAACTTATTTCAAAATAGGGAGCTTCCACACAGCACTTATTTTGAAATAGAGCACTCTTCCCTTATTCATCGTACACAGAAGATTACAGAAATCGGAGTAAGAAGTCCTCCAGCTTGACAGTATTTTGACACTATTTTGAAATAACTGCCTGCTGTGTAGATGTGGATTAAGTTATTTTGGAATAGGGCTAGTTATTTCCAAATAGTGTTGCAGCATAGTCATACCCCTAGTGTGATTCAGGCTATGTCTAGACTGCAGGCTTCTTTCGAAAGAGGCTCTTTCGAAAGATCGCGTCTAGACTGCAGGCGGATCTTTCGAAAGAGAAATCTGCTTTTTCGAAAGAGAGCACCCAGCGAGTCTGGATGCTCTCTTTCGAAGACGGCCTCTTTACATTGAAGAACGCCTTCTTTCGAAAGAGGAACTTTCGAAAGAAGGCGTTCTTCCTCGTAAATTGAGGTTTACCCCCATCGAAAGAAAAGCCGCGTTCTTTTGAAATAATTTCGAAAGAACGCGGCTTGAGTCTGGACGCAGGGGAAGTTCTTTCGAAAAAAGGCTACTTTTTTCGAAAGAACCCCTGAGTCTGGACACGGCCTCACTGTCCCATGTAATGACACTTAGACTGCTTACAGCAAGGGTATGTCTACACTACCCCGCTATTTCGAACTAGCCGGGTAATGTAGGCATACCGCACTTGCAAATGAAGCCTGGGATTTGAATTTCCCGGGCGTCATTTGCATAAGCCGGGCGCCTCCATTTTTAAATCCCGGCTGGTTCGAACCCCGTGCCGCGTGGCTACACGCGGCACAAACTAGGTAGTTCGAACTAGGCTTCCTCGTGAAATGAGGAGTAACGGTAGTTCGAACTAGGAAGCCTAGTTCGAACTACCTAGTTCGTGCCCAGCTTATGCAAATGAAGCCCGGGAAATTCAAATCCCAGGCTTCATTTGCAATTGCAGTATGCCTACATTACCCTCCTATTTCAAAATAGGAGGGTAGTGTAGACATACCCCAAGAGATAAGAACATGGGAGCTCTACAGCCTAAACTCAGTACCAGAAGGCCCAGGTTCAAATCTGCTTGGTGGTGGTTACCCATGCCCACCTTGTGCCCAGAGAAATCCTGAATCTGGAGGTACCTTTAGTAAGGGAGTCAGACCTTCATACTGCATTGCTCATGGAGAGGAATAGCTCTGTGAGAGTCCTGACATTATAGGCAGGACAAGGCACATTTGGAGAAAGCTCAAAGGTATGCAGGCCTATTAATCTAACAATGAGCACAACCCATCTTTCTTAAAGCCAAGTGTTGTCCATTATCACCATGATCAACACTTTTGTGGATGTGCCTTTTATAACCAAATAAACAAGATTACTGAGGAAGCTGGTATTCCTTTGTAAGTGAGACTAGATTTCTAAAGGGAATCTTCAGCCTCGCCCTACCACAAATATGGATGCATTCAATAGGTGGCAATGTGATTGAATTTCAAGATTTAATTGCTCTATTTTGTAATTCTTCTCAAATGTATAGTACTTCAGGCTGTTACAGATGCTTTACAATTGCTCATTTAGTGAATCTCCTTAAGCCAGCTGCAGTGTGTTTCATTTCTCATCTATTTATTTTAGAATATGAAAATAGTAGCCTTTAAAATTAAATTCTATTACAAAATAAGTGCATTTGTTAAGTTCAGATAGTGACTCTGGACTATATCAGGGGTAGGCAATTAATTTTTGATGGGGAGCCACTTCAAGATTTTAGTAAATGAGCAGAGGCTTACCAGATGGTTACCAGATGGTTTCAACAAAAATACCGGACACACGTGACATTACATCACAATCTACATTACATCTTATTTAGAAAATACTGGACATTTATATTTTCTCAATTTGTTTCCCGAACAGAAAGCTTCAAAACTGGACACCTGGCAACCCTTGGAGTGCAGGATCTGGGCTAGAGGTTGGGTTGCAGAAAGCAGCTCTGGGTAAGGATTGGGGTGCAGGAGAGGGTGTGCAGTCAGAGGGAGTTTGTGTGAAGGAATATCTGGGTCTGGGAATTGGGGTGCAGAGTCCTGGAGGGGTTAGGGGTGCAAGAGTGGATTTTGACATGGGGCAGTGGTGTAGAAGGGGATGCAAGGTCTGGGAGAGAGTTGTGACTTGCGGGAGGAGGTTGCAGAGGATTTGGGTGGTGACCTGGTGTAGGAGATTGGGATGCAGGGTCGGGGGGGGGGGGTAGGGTAGAGGAGTGGATTTTGGCCTGAGGAAGAGGTGTAAGAGGAGGTGCAAGGTCTGGGAAGGAGTTGTGACCTGGGGACAGGCTGAGTGTGCAGAGGGTTTGGGTGGTGACCTGGGTCAGGGAGTTGGGGAGTGGTGCCAGAAGCAGGTTCTGCCTGTCAGGTGTTTATCTTAAGTGGCTCCTGGCCAGCAGCCGGGGACCCCAAGGCAGGCTCCCTGCCTGCCACAGTTCCAGGCTGCTCAAAATAGCTGGAGGCTCCCTCCATGTACCACTCTGCACTGCATACCCCTAGTGGTGGGAGGGGAGACTTTGCATGCTGAGCCCAATCAGTGCTGCTCCCGTTGGCTGGTTTCCAGCCAATGGGAGCTATGATAATTGGGCTAGTGGTGGTGGCAATGTATAAAATCTCCTCCTCCCCACCAGCACGGTGCCTAGAAGGAGCCACCAGTCATTTTGAGCAGCTTCAGGCTATAGCAGGCAGAGAGGTCTTGGTGGGTCAGGTCACAGGATGGATCAAAAGTCTTGGCAGGCTGCATTCAGCCCATAGGCTGTATCTTTCCCACCTCTGGACTATATTGTACCCTTTAAAGTCTACTTCTGTGCAGAGGACAGTGTAGGAAGGATACATCTGCACAGTAAGTTAAGATGTGACTGGACAGTGGATGGGCATACATGCTAGTTTTAATCTAGCTAGTCACGCAAGTAATTGTAATGAACAATGGCACAGACTTCAGTATGGGCTAAGCAAACTACAAGGTTGCCATGGCCCTCAGTATGGACAAAGGTGGCTAATTTTCACTGAATTCTGTGCTACTACTTCTTCTCCACTATTGTTATCTGTGCTAGCTGAATTTTTTAAAAAAACTAGCACAGGTATGTTTACATGTTCTACAATCACATCTTCATTACTGTGCAGAGGTACTAGAAACACTGTGCCAGAATTCTACATTGATACAAATTAGACACTAATGAAAGTAAGATAAAGGTAAATTTATGCTACCTTTACTCTCCCTGTCTTGGGACTGGTTTAGCTCACTGACTCTACCAGCTAAAGCAGCCCCAGAGATGCTCAAATTGTCATCTGGCTGCAAAAGCCACACACCCTTTCCTTAGCTATGTGCTGTGTGTGTGGGTGAGGAGATGCTAGACCTATTCAGATCGCTGGCTAAAATGGCTTGGCAGCAGATTGGTGCTGTGCAACCATATTGAGGGCCAGATCTAACCTGCTTATTTTCTAATGAAGTCTTCCTTTGAGTGCAGGGTTTTCTTTTCATCAAAGTGGCAGGGAATCTAGGATACCAAGCTTGAGATCTTTGTGGTCAGGGCTGGCGACAATACAATCTCATGCTGATCCCCACTCCTCTTGGCATTGCTTTCTAAAAAGAGCTAGTTCCTGATTATTGCCTACATGAAAGCCCAGTGGTCTGCTTCTGCTCTTCCACAGTTCTGTAAGTATGGGAGTGTACCAGGAATGTCTGAGAAATGCTCCCCTCTGTTGTCCCACAAATAACAGGCTCTCTGATATTTTATTGGTCTGAATGGATTCGCTGGTAAAAGTAACCCATGACAGTGAAATTTTCTGAAACTCATTACTGCTGTAATGTGTTTCTCAGGGTTTCTCTACACTTGAAAAGCTGAAGTGGCACACAACTGCAGCATTGCAGCTGAATGGCTGCAATACTTCAGTGCAGACAAGCCATGGGCAATAACCTGCCTGTGGGTCAGATGCTATTCACTAGAGTTAGCTCCTGGTGGGCCGCTGGTGCTTTATTTACCTGCACTTCCACAGGTATGGCCACTTGAAGCTCCCATTGGCCGGGGATTGCTGTTCCCAGTCAATGGGAGCTGCAGGAAGTGGCGCAGACCAGAACACTGCTTCCCATAGTGGCCATTGGCTGGGAATGGCAATCTGCAACCAATGGAAGCTTCAAGCAGCTGCACCTGTGGTGGTGCAGGTAACTAAAGCACCGGTGACCTGCCAGAGGCTAACCCTGGTGAGCCCTGTCTTGAATATTGCCTACCTCTAGTCAATATATAGACACTACCTACATCTAAGAGAGGGATTCTCCAACTGGCGTAAGTAATCCACCTACCCCAAAAGCAGTATCAAGGGCAACAGAAATGTTTTTCCTCTGTCTACCCCAGAGGGTTAGACTGTCTCACCTATGCTGTTTAGGGCAGGAGCGTGGGCAATTTAGCTGATCCCACCTAATTTTTTTAGCACAGACCAGACCTCCGACTCTTTTGCTGAACAGCATTAAAACAGTCCTCATCTCATTAAGATTAATGGAGTTTGGAGAAAGTTCACACCTCTGGCGGTGCGGTTGTTTGTTTGATAACAGGTTGTCCCTCTGGACATGCTTTCTCTACAGTTAAAATATTCATTTATATTAATGGGAGAGGAACAGAAAAATACAGGCTCTCAAACACTAAACATCCATGATCATTTATGGTAATTAGGGCACGAGACAATTTTCCAGTGGTTATTTAGGCAAAATATCCACTGAGTTAAAGTAGCTTTGTCAGCCCCACGAACTGTTGGACCTGTAGATGCCAACAAGGTTAGTGGAAGTTGCAATGTAAACATGGCTCAAATGGGATCAGACTGCATCTAATCCTTCTTCAGGTCAAGAATGAGTTTCAGTCCGTTTTTTGTAATTTATATGGAATAAATAAATAAATTCAGGAATATTGACCTGCTGTGAGACACCCTGCAAACAGAAAAGAGTCAAGATAGATTATAATGAATTATTTGTCCACTAATTCCTGGAACACAAAGACTCCAGTCAGAATATGTGGTGCCTGTACTCGGGGATTCTGTTGAAATAACTAAACCAGCAAAGTGTTTTCAGTGTAGACAAAGCCTTAATATCAGCATTTTTGCAGAACAGAACTTTTTCTGCAAACCAAGCATCTTCTCTTCTAGCTTCATAATGGCACCATGTATCACAAGGGAGGACGAAGCTACATTGAATAGCACACTGCAGCACAGCTGCATAACTAGGTATAAGAAGCAAAAGTCTCCACTTCATTACAGCAATTTCATTCAAGAGTAACTTCATTGATTTCTTTATTCAATTTAACTCAGTTGATTTGACTTTCACTGACTCTATCTTGTCACACCAAGAAAGGAGATGAAAGAATCAGGGCCAGAAACTAGCTGGTTTTAGCAGCCTTCCAAAGAGAATACCGTCAAAAGGTCAAACAGTGCCTCCTCTATTTTAACTACTTAAAACATCTGATCCTGATTCTCCATTGCCTTGCAACTATATAGTTATTTACATTAATGTAAAGAAGCATAAACTACTACTAGCTCATGATAGGAGCATGTTACATTGGTCCAGATGACTACATAAGGTAGATGCCGATGGAGAATTAGGCCCTTTGTTCACTTCTGTAGGACACTTATTTTGCAATTGTGAAATTATTTGTCAAAGGTGGAAATTAATTTAATTTGTTATGAATGGAGAAAGTATTCTTGTTATTCACTCAGATGGTTTTATAATGCCATTCTTATGATCTGCAAGGTGGGGGCCCATCTACACTACACAGCCATCTAGATCAGGGCATCCTGTTAAAAGAGAATCACAATTCAGTTCTTGATATGGGCATGTCTTCCCTACCCACTGGATTAACAGGTAGTGATTGCTCAGTTTATTGCATCTAGTGCATTAGATGTAATAAATCAACCACTGAGCACTCTTCCATCAACTCCAATACTCCACCAAATCAACTAAGTGGAATCAAAGAGAAAGCACCAGCTGTTAGGTTTTCTCATCATAGTATCTTCACAGAGGTAAGCTAAGTATGTTGACTTCAGCTACATTATTCGTGTAGCTGAAGTTGTGTAACTTAGGTCAACCGCCCACAGTAATATAGACAGGTCCTAAGTTCCATAACAGAAGCAATGCTCAAGGAGCAACTGTACCAAATAATGCAGTAAACAATGGCTAAAACCAATACTTATTACTATCAGAATATGTATCATTCATTAAGTTGAAATAGCATGGAGGAAGCATAGCTGTATAGCAGGGATCTCCAATCTTTTTAAGCACAAGATCACTATTTGAATTTAAGTGCAATCCAGGATCTACCTCAAACCCCCAAACCCTTGCCCCTCCTCCCTTGTGCCCCTTCTGCAAAGCCCTGCCCTTGCTCACTCCATTCTTCCTCCCTTTCATCAGGCAGGAGCACAGGGTGGGGACGCAGGCTCTGGTCTTGGGCTAAGGGATTTAGAATGTGAAAGGGGCTATGAACTGAGCCTGGGGCAGAGGCTGGAGTGTAGGAGGGGGTTCAGGCTAAGGCTCTGTAAGGGAGTTTGGATCTAAGGGGGCTAGGTCAGGGGCTTGAGGTGCAGGAGAGTGTACATGACAGTGACAGGGATTCAGGATGCAGGCTCCAGCTGACCACTGTTTACCACAGGTGGCTCCTGGATGGTGGTGCAGTGCAGATGGTCCTGCATCACTCTCAAAAGCAACCAGTAAACTCCCTCCATCCCAAGCCTTATGCCTGCCTCTTCCATTCTGTGGAGATGAAATACAGAGTGGGAAAGGGGAACAGCTCCAAAGCAAAGGGCAGGAGGTGCACAGCAGTGGAAGGAAGGGCAGTTGAAGTGCTAGCATTTGATAGCCTCTTGGCCAAACCAGTCATCACCTGTCAGAGGCTCCAAGATCTACAGGTAGATCTACTGGTTGGTGATAGCTGCTATATAGCTGTACTTAGAACAAAGCATCTTAATGAGATCTCCATTGATCTGAGGAAGTGGGTCTGGCCCACGAAAGCTCATCATCTAATAAACCATCTTGTTAGTCTTTAAAGTGCTACATTGTCCTGCATTTTCCATTATAAAAGGGTATCCTTAGATCACAGTAATAAGATCTCAGTCACATTACTTCTGGGAGTTCACTGGGCAGTACATGATGTACATGATGCAGTGATGGTGCATGATGTACATGATGTACATGTGCATGATGTACATGTGCATGATGGTGTACATGATGCAGTCTTGCTTATTTTGTGCTATTTAAATGTTGCTGTTAATGTGGTTATTTATACACAGATGATACTGAATACTGAAGGTGTGGACATTGTTTCATCACAGCACTTGACAACTGTTAATTGCTAACTACACAAATGACTGCTTAAACTGGGATTCCTTTCATGAAGTATCTACTTAAAGTATCATGGCAGTTTACTGATTAGTTATCTCATCAAAGTAGTTTTGGTTTCAAAATGGGGAGTTTTTCCTTAAGCTTGGTTTTGCATTTGAAATAAATCCTTTTTATAATGTACAAATCATTTGATGTATATATCCCTGCCCCTTGTTTTAGGCTTTTGAGTATTTACCCCAAAGCAGTGGAAACAGTAAATTCCATTGGTTTCACCACCTCCCAGTTTGTGTGTGCTAGTTATTATTATGGTTTCCTTGGAATTTCTTACCAGGAAAAAAAATCTATACAGTTATCAGGCTGAAACAATGTTATTTTGCTTGAGTTATTTTGTCTGTTATTTTCATGAACAGAAAAAGCCTCAAGTTTCATTTGTTTTGTGAAATATTATATAAACTGACACAGATGTAATATTAGACCAAAACCTTAAGAACTGATTTTTGTATATAGACTCAAAATACTTTTTTTAAAATAAGGCTGTAGCAAAGTAGAACATTTTATACAGCAAGCACATGTACACACACAAATACCCAGGAAAATATTGGCACATCATGTTGATAAAATTTTATTTTCTATTGCATTGCAAGTAATGTGTACTTTGAATGCATTAGGCATTGTGCAGTATATGTTCTTGAGTGCTTAGAAGTAGGAGTGCAATAGAAAAGGAAAGGTTTTAATTAAGTGACTTTCTTCAACTTGCCTAACTTGGGAGGCTTTTGAAGTCAGTGAAATTTTAACAGAGTATAAGAAGAGTGTCTAAAGAAAAGTTACAGCACCTTAATCCTTTTGTGGATCTCACTTTAATTACTTCGTTGGATTTTCATTTAAAAAATGATTGTATTGTTACTGCATTGTATTTTCTCTAGTTACTGACATGAGCAAAATTTGGTTCAGTTTACAGGTTATTTTATATACTCAGTCAGAAAAAACTTGATGTACTAATTAACAATAAGGTTTTAACCCTGAAAACAGTTATTCACCTGATTAGTGGAATGAGTCAAATGGGACTACACACAAGTGTACAGTTAAGCAAGTGTAAATGCTTGTAAGATTGGATCTATATTTTAAAATAAATTTTAAAAATTCCTTTTGTAAGGAAATCACCTACAAGAATCTCTCTCCCAGCCATAACCCATTACTAGTCTATACTGCCATACTAGGATCAAGATCACCCCTTGTCACTAATGAAAACAGCTGTTAGGTTTTAAACAGCAAGGAAAAAACTGGATAAAACCAATCTAAAGAGAGCTTTGTCAAAATGGGAAAAACTGTCTACAGCAGTTTCATTAAAATTAATATTGTTTTAAGTAAAAACACAAAAAAGTGGCCAGGTATAATATATTTTAAGACCTTGAGGGCCTTTTCCACTTAGGCATTATTTACAGATGAGAGTTAGGATTTCTGTAGAATAGTTTATTATAACATGATTCTTCCCTACCCTTTTCCACACTGACCAAGAGAATGTTACCATTCTCAATACACCTGCAGTTTCCAGGCAAAATAAAGGAAATGCTGCTACAAAAGTGGAACTACAGTCCTTAGTCATTTTGCTTAATTAACAATTATGTAAGATACATACAAATTTTAAAATGCTTGTCTTGTTCTTTTATGACATGCAGATTACCTCATAAAATATGCACTGCTGATGAAAAAGATAAGCAGACTCAATAACTGGCTAATTAGATGGGGAAATCATGGAAAATAACTAGGGATTTAACTGTGACATTTATTCAGGATAGGTAGTCACCAGAGGTCTCAGAGTTGCTGACTCATGTCATGTAGTGCATTAACCACAAGAGCATCTAAAGCACATTATAGTATATGAGGGGAAAATCCATAGCCTTGCTGGGAAATTGCATGAGCCAGGGGAAACAGACATCCCAGAGAGTGGAGTTATCTGACTTTCACCATCTCACTGCAAATATAGCACCGTTCATAACAGGCTGACAAGAATCCTTTGAAGTCTCAGAATTAGCATATCTCAAACATGTTCAGATCAGCACGGAGGAGTGGAAGCACATCAGCTAGTTCATTATCTCTGGGCTGTATAAACTCATACAGTTGGCGACTGTTGACTGAAACAACCTGTAAAAGTGTTAGCCAGTATTTGCCGAAGCTAAGGACTCTGCTGTCCCAGACGCACTTCAGATTGTAAAAGTGATTCTTTTCTCGCTCTTATCTGAAACATCCCTTTGCCTCTTTAACATAGTTTACACTCTTCTTTGATCTACTTTATAAAAACATTAGGGCTGTTTACACTGAAATGCACCAGCCCCGTTTCTTTTCTATTTTTTTCTTCTCCCAGACATTGACAGTTCGCTTCGAAACCAGGCAGCTATTTCCGCAGGTTCCTCCTCCTTTCTGCCCGAAGCTCTGACATCCAACCGGTTCCCTTCCCCCCCCGGTTTCCTTCTAAAATAAAATCACAATAAATTAATTATCTCTGCAGTCCGCCTACTACAGGATCAAAAGAGCTAGATCACGCTGCCAAACAAAGGAGCAAAGTAATCGTTTCTGACCTATTAACAAGGGAACTTATTCTGCACTACTAAAGTCAATATGGTTTTTGTGAGAGACGTCTCTTGACTCAGGACCATGTCTGAAATATGTAAGCTCGGAGGAACAGCCTCGTTAAGTCTGTAACTTTAAGAACAAGGAGTAGTCCTGCGGCACCTTACACACTCAGCTGAGGAAGTGGGGTTTGCCCACAGCTTATGTTCCAATAAATCCATTAGTCTATAAGGTGCCACAGGATTCCTCCTCGCTTTTGCAGATTCAGACTAGCAGGGCTACCCCTCTGATACTAGATATGTTTGTGTCAGTCTCTAAGGTGCCACAAGACTACTGGTGGTTTGGAAACGTGTAGGTAAGACACAATTTCGGAGTAGAAAGAAATACAGAAACTTGCATCAAACTACGTTGCATACAGGGCTGAGTTCAAACAACGCACAGAGGTGTTTTACCCTCTCTCCCTCCAGGCTAGAGCTATCCCAGTACTGCTGCCCTGGCCCGTGGGTCTGCTTGGCTCTCTCTACCTGTCCCTGGATCCCCGCTGGCACGGTAACAGAGCGTGGGGGCTTTCCAACCCCATGGCAAGAGACCAGGCAGCATCGTTCGAGTTTGTTTCGACCAGCCCATTCTGGGGCTTTGTTCTTGATCTTCGACGCTCCAGATCCCCAGGCCCCGCATGGCGCTACCGCTGCAGGGGGTAAGACAAAAGCGCAGGCCCTGATGTAATTATTACCAGCTGTATCATTAGAGGGTGATTCCGAGATGAACTTGGCGCCAGGTCAGGTAGCCTTGAGTCCTGTTAACAACTGTGTTCAGAGATTAGTCGGATGTAACAATCACCTGAAAGGGGAGATTAAAGGGTCTCAATGGGGCCCTTTGTTCTCGGCCTCATTTGATGCTTTGGGCCTTTTCAAATCACGTCGCGGAGGGAGCTTTAAATGTTGGGCGAGCGAGGGGTCGCGTAGTTGGCCAGCGGGGGAGAGGTAGGGCTGAGAGGGGGCACGAAGGATGGAGAAAGGGTCTTTCACAGTGGAGTGGCTCGCTCAGAGCAGCCATGAGAAACCTCAGCCTGGAACCCGCGTGTCTCCCACCCACCCCCCACAGGGAGACCAACCCCTGCCCAGGAATGCAGCCGGTGCCAGCGGCCATCAGAAGGGAAACCCAGCACTTCCCGGGTCAAACATCAGCAGCCGGGGGAGGCCGCCGGAGGGCGCTCGGCGGAGCCCAGGAGCCCACGGTGAGTGCCCGCGCTGCCATCCACGCATGTCACGGGGCAGAGGAACTGGGGCGCGTGTCTCGTACAGCGCCACGAGACCTCCTGGTTCCAGGGGCGGCGGAGCATCAGAGCATCCCAGCCCGGGAGAAAAGGGTCCCAGAGCCTAGGGGACAATCGCGGCCTGTCCCCAGGGGAGGGGGCCGGCTAAGCGGCCCTACACACTGAGCCCTACACTCCCGGCAATGGGGACCCTGGCTGGAGGGTGCTGCCCGGCCCGGCTCGGTCCGCGGGGGGTGAGGTCACTAGAGATCCCCGGGCGTGGGGAGAAGGGCCCTGAGGGCCACGGAGGTCTCGTGGAAATCGCCATGTCACTGCTGGGGCACGGGGCTGCGGGTGGGGCTGCTCTGGGGTCCCCTCACGCTTTGCTCCCGTTTTCCAGCCGCCCCGGAGGCAAGTGGCCCGAGCAGCGCCGCATGCCCGGAGGAGGCGAGCGAAGAAGGTAGCGGCTCGGACTGCGCGCTGCCCGGGCGGCCCCGCACCAAGTTCTCCGCCTCGCAGCTGCAGGAGCTGGAGAGGAGCTTCCGGGAGCAGCGCTACATCGGGGCCAGCGAGAAGCGGCGGCTGTCCAGGGTGCTGAAGCTCTCCCAGACCCAGGTGAGGGGCAAACCCTGGGGGGTGGGGAGGCTGAGAGGAGCGGGGAGCAGATGACGGTCCCCCCTCTTGATGGAGGCCAAGAGTGTGCGAGAGTCCTCGGCTCGTATCTGCTCTAAACCCATCTCTTGTCCTGGGGCTGGAGCCACTCGAGGCGGGTGCCAGCTCAACACTGGGCCTCCCCTCGTTGAATTCAGTGCGCGGATCCTGTCTGGGAGTGGGCGTCTCAAATACTGCGCCACGTGTGTAATACGAGAGAGGCCTCCTGGCTTCAATGCACTGATACGCCTAACTCCCAGAGGCTACCTAGGCAGGGGGCGCAGTGCAGGATTCCCCGCAGTGCGGCGCAGTGCGGATCGGCTGTCCAGGAGATGAGACTACAAATTGATAAGCTGTTACAAAAAGTGACTGGGACAGAGAATGCCTGCCCCGAACCAAAATACATACTTGCCCAGGCTAACTACGAGCACAATGTCATCGCTTCAAGTCCCAATTGTGTGTTTAGATTCAAATGATCTAAAATGAATAGATATCAACAATCCCCATCTACCAGCCAGTGTTGACTGGCATGGGGTGGCTACAACAGAGAAAATAATAGGCAAAAATCACATATGGGGAGCCAGTGGGCAGCGCCCTGCTAAGAAAGTCAGGAGGGGGGCTGAGCAGTAGGCAGGAAGGATAAGGGAATGCAGAAAAAGTCCATGGGCCAGCAGCTTGCAAGCTGGGAGTCTCTGCACATCCCTAGACTCTGCAATGTAATCCCACATAGAATGCTAGAACCAAAGGGTTGGAATGGCTAGCAACAGTTGTTTAGTCTAATCCTTGCCAAGATTCGGGGTTTGTTGTGTCTAAAACTCAACAATATGAGCAGTTTATTCCTTGCTTGGCTTGCGGTGAGGACAAGTCCACTGAAATCAATTGTGTTCTAGCTACTTTGGCCCAGTATGAACAGCAAATTACCTATCTGCAAATAACATTGCATGCTTATTTGGTTGGTGACTCCCCAAGCCCATTTTACTAGATGTCAGCAGGAATAGTTGTGCTTAAAGTTGAGCCTATGCCTAGATATAAGCAAGACTGGAGCTTCAGTTTTAATTTCCAAATTTAATGCTTACTAAAGTCTTGGGGTGCATCTACACAGTACCCTAAACTTGAAATAGAATACGCAAAGTGCATATGGGTATGTCTACACTGCATCCCTAGTTCGGACTAGGGATGCAAATGGAGACGACCGAAGTAGTTAATGCAGCGAGGATTTAAATATCCTGTGCTTCATTAAGATGATCTTGCCAGCGCGCTAGTTCGAATCACAGCTGATTCGAACCAGGAAGTGTGCGCCAGGATGCGTTAGTTCGGACTAAAGCCCTTAGTCCGAACTAACATTACTCTTCCTGGTTCGAATCAGCTGTGATTTGAACTAGCGTGCCGGTGAGCTCATGTTAATGAAGCGCAGGATATTTAAATCCCCGCTTCATTAACTACTTCGGTCATCTCTATTTGCATCCCTAGTCCGAACTAGGGATGCAGTGTAGACGTACCCTATCTTATTTTGAATCTATTCAAAATAGCTTATTTTGAAATGTGGCATGTCTACACAGTGCCAGCTTTTGAAATAATATGCTATTTTGAGCCACCCCTTATCCCTCATGTATCCCTTCCTGGTTTCCTGGGATGGCAAAATTGCACACCTGCGAATTTGAAAAATATTTTGAAATAATGGGTGGCTTGTGTAGATGCGGAGTAGATGTTTTGGGCTACCATGCAGTGTAGATGTACCCTTAGGCTACGTCTACACTCGTGGCTTCTTGTGTGAGAAATATACAAATGAGGCTAAGAGTGGAATATTGCCGAGCCTTATTTGCATACCTAATGAGCTGCCATTTTTGCAGCAGAGGCTCTTGCACCAGAAGCTGTCTACACTGCCCGTTCTTGCACAAGAAAAACCCTCTTACGCAATGCCTTTCGGCGTAACGGCATTACGCAAGAGGGTTTTTCTTGTGCAAGAAGGGGCAGTATAGACAGCTTCTTCTGGTGCAAGAGCCTCTGCTGCAAAAATGGTGGTTCATTAGGTATACAAATGAGGCTAGGCGATATTCCACGCTTAGCCTCATTTGCATATTTCTCACATAAGAAGCCGCGAGTGTAGACATAGCCTTAGTGAAACTAAAGTCTACATATATGAATCTGGAGTACCAATATAACTAATGACTTACATAGGATAACATACAATCTACTAAAATATTTGGCCAGTTTATTAATCAAGAGTGTACTAGAGACAAAAGTACTTGTACTAATCACCTAGGGTGTGTCTAGACTCCATGCCTCCTTCGACGGAGGCATGTAGATTAGCCAGATCGGAAGAGGGAAATGAAGCCGCGATTAAAATAATCGCGGCTTCATTTAAATTTAAATGGCTGCCCCGATCTGCCGATCAGCTGTTTGTCGGCAGATCGGGAGAGTCTGGACGCGATGCCCCGACAAAGAAGCCTTTCTTCATCGACACAGGTAAGCCTCGTGAAACCAGGTTTACCTGTGTCGATGAAGAAAGGCTTCTTTGTCGGGGCATCGCGTCCAGACTCTCCCGATCTGCCGACAAACAGCTGATCGGCAGATCGGGGCAGCCATTTAAATTTAAATGAAGCCGCGATTATTTTAATCGCGGCTTCATTTCCCTCTTCCGATCTGGCTAATCTACATGCCTCCGTCGAAGGAGGCATGGAGTCTAGACACACCCCTAAAGTGCAGTGGAGAGACAAAAGATTAGGTTTTTAAGAAATGTAATAGACTCATGGGGAGGGGAAAGAGGGACAGAGTTAAGGTTTGGGTATGCTTCCTGCACACTTCAATACTATCTAATTTTGGCTGCTGTTGGTCTTCGTTTTGTATAAAGGAACTGCAACTGTTCTAGGCTAACCTTATTCAAGCTAATATTTTTAGGGTTTTCCCCTCTAAAATACCCATTTTTTCCACATTCAATTTGAATTAAATTTTCTGAAGAATAGGGGACAATTTCTGCTGTTCTTTCTCTGTACTTACTACAAAAATGGAATTCTATATGAAGAAGTTTCAGTGGCAGAGTAGTTAAGGCACTTGTTTATGAGGCTGAGTCTCTCTTGATCTCATACTGAAAGGCCACCTCTACTTCATTCAGCTGGAAAATGGGTAGCTGATGCAGTCAAAGGTGGTCTGATATGATGAGCACCAGACATTAGCTATAAAACTACATCAGTATGCTGACCCATTGGCTTGGGGTACTTTTGATTGTTGAATAAGTGTCTTTAAAGCTCCAACTGTATATAGTTATAACAGGAGAATTTGGCCAACGATTAGACACTTAATACATTTCTAAAACTTCTAGAACAGTGTACATGTCTCTATGCAGCAAAATGAATTGATTTCTATTTTTCAGATAAAAACCTGGTTCCAGAACCGTCGTATGAAGTTCAAACGACAGACCCAAGATGCCAGGGTTGAAGCTCTCTTTTCAGGCTTGCTTCTACCTTATTACCCAGAGATCCAGACTCCGAGTTATTCCATTGGAATGGAGTTCAGCATCTCCTCTGCTGCAGCTGCTGCTGTGACCTGTTCCCTTCACCCAGCTATGCCAGCCCCAGCTCTACTGCTGCCTCCTGCTCCAACTCCATCTCTTCAGCCAGTTGTGCCAACGCCAGCCTTGCTGGTGCCTGCTGCTCCAGAATTGTCTTATCCATCTACAATTCCAACAGTCTCCCTAACCCCAAATCATAATCGACTGAGATTGCAACCCTATCTTCCTCCCTCTTAACCATGCCTCAAAGTGCTGAGGCTGCTAAATGAACTTTTTAAAAAAATGAAGTACTTTAGATCATGAGTACTTAACTTATTTTATATTAATAATTAAATATTAATAGTTCAATTTTAATTTTGTCATTTTGTCTTTAAGCAGATGTTAAAGGGACACAATCAAAAACAGGCCCCAAATGGTAATTAGAAGAGGCTGACAAATGATAGAGCCATTGATATTGCAAAAATTCTATCCTCACCCCCGTCCCAGACATGTTGCCATCAAAACTTCAAATGTTTATGAAAAGTTATGAAAATTCAGAAGTCCCGGTAATGGTTGGGGGTATGAGTGACTTTGCTCTATTATTTGTGCTCCTTTTCCTCCAGGGTGGTACTCACCACTTCATCCAAAAGGTGTAACTGCTGCTGCAGAACAGTGTGTCTCAACAAAATATTGCCTACTGAATCCTCCTTGCAGAAATATGAATCTATAATAGCTCATGCAGTTCTTAAAGGCTATGTCTACACTACAGGTATGGAATGTCCACACCTCAAGCTTGTTTTTGTGCAAGAAAATTTACACTAATGGCACAACAGAGGGCTTTTTGTGGTGTTGGTATACCTCTTTCTATGAACTCCTTTTTTGCACAAGAGTTCTTGCACAAAAAGGCAGATGTGGACACAACAGGTGTTTCTTGTGCAAAAAGAGCCTACAAAAAAAGCACAGGTGCTCTGATGGCCATTCTGCAAATGGCCATCAGAACTTTCTTGTGCAACAGCATCCATGCAGTGTGGACACTCTTGTGCAAAAGCACATTGCTTTTGTGATGTGGATGCGCTTTTGCACACGAAGTTTTTGTAGAAGAGATCTTCCACAAAAAGCTTCTTGCGCAAAAACCCTGCTGTGTAGACAAAGCCAAAGAGTATGGGTGGTGGGTGGACTTGTTTCACAAGCCCATGGCATGGACAAGGGTGGGAGTCGAGTTTCCAAGACTGAACTCACTAGTCAACCAACAGTTGACAGTGACCCTTTTTAATCAAGTCAAAATACCTCTAAGGAACCTTTTGGGGGAACTTATGTGAAACAGGGTTTGTGCTTACAAGGGACAAAGTAAACACAGCAGTCCAAAGAACTACCAGGAGTAGGGAACCATTGTAGCTTCCATAAATTCATTTGTGGGTAGAGGTACCTTGTAATTTAATTTGCTTTCCAAAAACTAAGCTGTTGTCAGAAGTCCATTAACAAGCTAGAACTGGCTCCTGTAATCAAAACTTTTCTTATATTGTTCATGGGACCAAATCATGCTGTTAAAACTTGTGTTCCTTTTCTAAAAAGCACTGCTATCTCCTATGTTGTAATCATAATTTAAGATTTCTGAGAATTGTAAAATTTACCTTTAATATTAAATCCCATATATAGTAATTTACAAGTGTTCTAGACAAACTAACATCAGGATATTACCACAATTTATCTGGGAGAATATAAACTGGATTCTTATCAGAAGTGTTTAAAATGTGACTTTCTACCCATTGAGTTTACTCTTACATTCATGGAAGTTTACTAAGACAACTTTGAAAAGCTGTATATGATCAGTTTGAAGAATTAGTCTGAATATCAGTGTGCACAAGACAATATATTGTGGTGCAAAATGGAATACCAGGAAAACCTGATAAGCAAAGTGAAGGATTTTAACAGGCAATTTAACAGGCACCTATTACTGTCTGCACAGTGATAGCTGCTTCATTCACTGCCTGGGGTCTGGAGATCTGCAGGTGGAAAGTGGATGGGGGGGGGAGGTGATAGGAGAGAAGAAGGGAAAGAGATAATGGAGCAAGTAAGTGGGAGAGGTAAAAGTGGGCTGGTGGATAAGAAAGGCCATAGAGTACAGATAGGGAGAAGAAAAACTTCTGTCTCCATCTTGGCAAGCCTGCAGAATCTATCATGAGCAAGAGGTGAGCAGCTTACAGAAAGTCCCTGAAATAGAGATGGCAGGGTTAAATAAACTGGGGTGGAGAAAGATAAGTGAAGGATGAAAGGATCCTCTACTACATGCAATATCCTATGGAACCTAGAAATGCAACACTATGCCATCCAAGGTCATGACTACATGAAGTACTTGCATCCTGACCTTAGAGGTCACCTGACTCAATACTGCTTTTATTTTGCAGATTGGTACAGTTAAGGTTGTTCAACTGTACACTAAGCTATGAAAACTGCAAGCACAAAGCAAAAAATTCCATTTTGCCAACAACAAAACGAGTGTTGGCAACACAACAAACCCTAAGTGTTTCCTGGCGATTTGCCTGAATTGATCTTGAAGTTTTTTGTATTGTAAACTAATAAAACAGTCTGAATAAACATGTAGTTTCAGAACTGTTTTTTAGAAAATACAAAGCCATAGAAGTTTCATTTCAGCTCAAACTCAGTAGGATTTTTTAAGCATTCAGTAAGTTTCCACATTTAGTTATTTTGGGTCATTCCTCTAACGTTCCCCTTCCAACAATTTTAGTCAACAGAAATCTCTAGAATTATTCTGTTCTTAGAAAGGACATACTTGCACTTACATACATGAATGCAGTCTCTCCTTAAGTTTCCACATTTAGTTATTTTGGGTCATTCCTCTAACGTTCCCCTTCCAACAATTTTAGTCAACAGAAATCTCTAGAATTATTCTGTTCTTAGAAAGGACATACTTGCACTTACATACATGAATGCAGTCTCTCCTTTTAGGGAAGTGAAGTGAGAGAAAAAGGGTTGGTTGGGGCTGAACTCTGCATCAATGTTCAGGCTTCAGCACAAAAAAATTGAATGTTTTGATCCTGCACTTACCTGTAGCAATGTTTGGAGGTAGACATTGATTGCCAAAACAGCAACTCATTGGGCTTGGCCTAAGATGCAGGCTAACACACTTAGGCTATGTCTACATTGGCAAGATTTTGCGCAAATACTCTTTAATGCAAGAGTTTTTGCGTTAAGAGTATTTGCGCAAGGGAGTGTCTACACGGGCATGTGCCTTTGTGCAAGAGATATGCTTTTGCGCAAGAGCATCCATGCCAGCATAGATGCTCTTTTGCACAAGAAAGCTCTGATGGACATTTTAGCCATCAGGCTTTCTTGCGCAAGAAATTAATGTTGCCTGCTGTTAGCCAAACGGGCTCATTTCCCCCTGGAGCTAGTCAATTCCCCAAGGAGGCACGGAAGACAAAAGGATAAACGCCAAGCCCTTTATTTGTCGGTCAGCTGATCGGGTGCTCCCCTCGACTTATGCCAGAGGGAGAGGCACACCAAATTAAGCATACAGCACACTTTTATACCATGAAGTAAATGGCTTAGTTTTGCACTACAAGCAGTCTGATTACACAATCAGGATACATCTGCCTAACTTCCTCTTATTGCGCACTTTGAGCACATGCAGCAAGCAGCAATGTGACTCAACCTTTTAACCTAATAATCCTTGACAGTATTTTATGGCTTCCCGCCAAGTAGAAATGTGCAAGCCAAACTATATATTTTTATCTTGCGAAAGCGGCTGCAGGGGAAATAGGGGGGGCAGGATTATCTGTGAGCTAGGGGTCCCAAGGAAGTTCAGTCTCTCCATACCTCCCCGGCCTTTTTCCCTTTGAGGCCCCCTATTCTTCTAACACTGTCTACACTGGCATCTTGCGCAAGAACAGTTGTACAAGAGGGATTATTCCTGAGCGGGAGCATCATAGTTCTTGCACAAGCAGCACTGATTTCACACATTAGAACGTCAGTGTTCTTGTGCAAGAACTCCCCGTGAGTGTAAACAGGCATGTTTTTGTGCAAAAGCAGCCGCTTTGGTGCAAGATCGCGCCAATGCAGACACAGCCTTAAGATGTATTAATTTGCCACAGCCTATGTACTAGTATAGCCAGCTAACCTGGCTTCAATGCCACTTTAATTGAATTTAACCTAATTAAAAAAAACATGCCCTTTTGTCCATCAAGAAAAAGGCAGTTCTCACTAAGTTAAGAGCCTGCATCTTAAGTGGAAAGCCTTCTTAAGTATGTCACACCCATTGCTCATTTTCTTCAAAGTCCAAGAATTGACAAGAGTTGGACCACCATATCACCAAATGCTTGTTTATCACAGGTCACTTAAACATAACCCAGCCACCATACTAAGCACAAACAGCCAGTATTAGACTGACCTGTTAGAGGCAGAGTCATTGTAGCTCCACTGATGTATTAGCACATAATCAGAGGGCTCTTTTCTCAAATTTCTCCCATTCAGCCAACATTAGTCTGTTCATGTTATTTAGGAGGAATGGAGCATAGCTGAATAAAGGAATTTTAAAAATATACGTTTTCTTGTTGAAAACAAAAGCAACATTTTTAAAAGGGAGAACATTTAAAAGGTGTCTTCTGCAAAAAGTATTGACATACTAAAAAGTTACATGGAACATTCAATGTGCCAAGTTCATGTGGCACATTTTTATATTAAATTCCATTTAAAGAAGGATTTTAACATACTTTAAGGCAATATTTCCAATAACAGGAGTTATGGTCCTAAATCCCAATTTAGTTTTCAAGTGTGCTAAGAAGCCAGCAATTCCCACTGAATTCAACTGGAAGCAAATCCTCATTTTTATCCCCAAAGGTAAAATACTTCTATGACTATGATCTCCTGAGCTTATCTGCACACAAAGTTGCATCATTTCCTCTAAGTTTTGCAACCAATTTAAACCCATGTTTGTGTGCCTACAGGCACACAAACTCACATCAATTTAAGTTCTTTATAGCAATGTAGTTTAATACAAGTCAGCTGGAAATTGATCAGTGCAACTATTCTATGTAGACCAGCGCTCATAAAGGGTTGAAGATCTGTAAAACATTGAGGTTCTTGGATGGAAGATGCAATAAAAATGTAAAGTGGTGATTGATGCTCAAAAAACAATTAGCTGATTAGCAATTTGCTCTCTCCTGTATTTACACACACTCCATAATTTGCACAAAATCCTATTATAGAAGCATTATGCAATACTGAGGTCACAATAAAAGTACATGTTCTGATTCTTCCGTTTTAAGTAGTGTAAAAACAGGACAGGAAACAGATGAGAGAGAAATTGCTTAAGTCTCTACTCAGGAACAAGAAAGAATGACAAGACCATTTATGATTTTAGTTCCAATGTTCCACAATCTCAACTGGTTATACACTAGAATAACCAAATGTTTCTACATATTACTATAACACCACTTCAAGATTGGTTTCCTCACAATGTATAGGATTGTTAAAAATTAAATGTTTGCATTCAAGTATGGGGCTGCAGGAATTGGTTGTGCTCTCATAGCCTTGTCTACATAGTAGAAGCTCCAGTATGTGGCCAATCCTGTACAATTTACTTTCAGCACATCTACATTAGGGTTCTCACCATTGTTAGCTTTAGCTCTAGCAGAATTCTCCTGTAGTTGGGATAACTGTCAATATGAAATATATAGCAAGAGATTCATTTAGCATTCACACACACACACACACACACACACACACACACACACACACACTCTCTCTCTCTCTCTCTCTCTCTCTCTAAAGGAATACAGCATACTCTGATTAGAAGCCTGCAGAGAGCAGTAAACTTCAAATTATGTGTAGTGGATAGAAATCCAAGAATTAGAAGTAGAGCGTCTCTAACAACATTCAAGCTCAATTAAATATATACTTAAGTATGAATCTTTATATTTAAACTTTATAATAAAATATACACTTCTACAAACGTTTTATGTACAATTGAATCACACGTAGGGTATTAGATAACACACTCATATCTTCCACCTTGGTTATAATGTTTGAAGAGGATTAAATTGTTATCCATTTTGTTCTGTAAAACTGGATGAACAGAGCCTTGTGGTAGGAAGTGTTGGGAAAAAGATAGATCATGTGCCCTAAGTGGATACCATGGGTTTGGGGAGCCACAGATTTGAAAGGAAGAGTTGGTTTGCAAAGCAGAATTAGAGGTAAAAGGCAGAAGTCTTTGCTGTGGACTAAGGTAGTGGGAATAATCCAGTAACATATTCGGCAGGGTCCCTTGTTTACAGCCATAGAAGGGATTTGAAGACATGAGGGTATGATGGTGGTCTTGCATTTGCCTCTTAAATTTCATCCTGCGATTCTGGAACCAGGTTTTCACCTAGGAAAAAAAAAGTAGTGTTACAGAAATCAGGTCCTAACAATCATTTATAAACTATCATGTATTCAGAGCAACTGAACTCGCTTATTATCCAGGATTGTCTTTTGTTAAAAAGATTTAAATGAAAGCATTGATCAGATCAGCGGGACAGATTTCCAAACTGTGTAATAATTATTTACTATGTGCCAGAGAATTCATGCAAAGACCCCCTCAAGGACTTCATCCCGCTTCCAGTTAAGTCAATGTAAAGTCGCTGACCAAGGGAAGAACATATTAGAGACCCAAATCTGAGAGCAGCTGTTGACTGATTCTAGTGAAGGCGTTGGTAGGTGAAATGCTTGCAGTCGGTGCTTATTTATTTACGAATTTTCAAAGCTATCTGCCTAAGTGAATATCAAATGAAACATTTATTAGCACTAGCCCAGTTGTATTTTTAAGTAAAACGTTTTAAGTGTTTTAAAGAGACTCTTGGGGCGCGTGAAAGGGTGGGTTTAGGCTTCTAACGAACCCCGCAGCTCCTTTAAAGGACAACATGCAGTTCAGTCTTTAACGCCAACCGCGTTTCACCAAGGCAGGAGTTTTAAGGTCCTACGTGTAAAATAAGCGGGTCTGTGAACAAGGACGCGAAATCCTAGAAACCCAGTTCCTAGCAGCGAGGCACCCTAGCCGGTTACCGTCCCGCTCAGCCCTCTTGCGGCTTTACACAAGGAGAGAGCCTGGCCATGGCCAGATCAGTGCGCTTTGCTAAAGCGAGGTAGGCGCCCTCCGGAGAAACTAAAGCATCGAGGGGCCAGACTGAAGCCAACGGGCAGCTGACGGGGCGCAGAGGGTCCAAGAGCCTCGCACCCTAAGCTGCCCAGCCCGGCGCTAGTGGATCTAACCGGCTGGCTCCGCGCCACGGGGCTGGGCCAGGCACTCACCTGAATCTCGGACAGGTGCAGAGCGGTCGCCAGCTTCCTCCTCTCCGCCGCCCCCAAATACCTCTGCCGCTGGAAGGTCCGCTCCAGCCTGCCTACCTGCTCCGGCGTGAAGGCGGTGCGCGCCCTGCGCGCCAGGGGCTCGGCCTCTCCGGACGGCGAGGGGGCCCGGGAGGCGCCGCTTTCGCTCTCGTAGCCGGAGGACTCGTCCGCGCTCAGCCAGCCGCCCTCGGGAGCTGAAAGGGGGGGCAGCGGGTTAGAGATCCGCGCCCAACAGAGCCACCCCCCGGGCCAGCGCGGCCACAGCCCCCTCCCGACAGAACAGGGGTCCCGGCTCCTCCTCCAGCGCCAGCCCCGGGCGCCTCTGACCTGCTCGGGCGCTGGGCAGCTCCTGGACCGCGGTCTCGCGCAGCGGCTCTCGGCACTGGCCGCTGGCTGGTAGCTGCCCCCCGGCCGCTGCTCCCCCTCTGGGCTTGGCTCGGGCCAGGCGGAGACTCCGGCTGAAGGAGGTGGGAGCCCGTGGAGGGGGCACGCAGCAGATGTGAGGCCTGCGCATCGGCCTTGGCTTTTCGCTACCGGGCTGGGCCGGGAAGGGCATGGAGAAGGGGGCCTCTCCCATAGCGAGTGGCGGCCGCCCGCAGCTCCCTCCGCCTGGCTGGCGCTACTAGGCTGGAGGGAAGGGCAGGGGGGTGGGGGGGGGGCTCGCCTCTTATTTACAGGGGGCCGCCCTCGCGGGCTCGTTTGCAAGTGTGAATCCACATCAAAGTAGGAAGGGGGGAAGAGATAGCAGCTGTCAGGGAGGAGCAAAGTTCACACGTCTGGCAAATGTCTGCAGCTCCGGCTCCAGAGAGTCTGCAAGGCTGCGTCTGCCCCCTTGAAATGCAAACCTGCTCCGGACCCTCCTTTCCTCCCCTGCGGCGGGGGCAATTCCAGCCGCCGCCCCCGAACCACGGGCCAGCAAAGGGGCTTTTAAAGGCTGTTCCGCTCAGAGATCGGTGGCCTACGAGCCTGTCGCTCCCAAACGCCGTCGGCCCAGCCCCAATACTTTCCACCGCTCGGATCGCCAAGCACTAGCAAGCCAGTCTCATTACTGCTGTAAGCGGGGTGTTCCTCAGGGCAGGGGATGAATGGAGCAGGCCGGCTTTTAGCAGCGTGATCGTGCCAAATTCCGGCGCTGAAAATATTTATCACCCGTTGACACAATCCAGGACTCTGCTATGACCGCGATTTTACACCAACCCCGCCTTTCACAATGCAGATCTCAAGTAACCCTGGGAAATCTCTTCAGGCTCACAGTATTAGGCCACCTGGGCGAGGTAATATCTTTTATTGGACCAATTTCTCTAGCGGCACAATAAACGGTATTACCTCACCCATCTTGTCCTGTACGAAATCCAGAGCAAACAGGCTACAACTCTGCCAACCGTTTATTTGAGGGGCAGCCTCGCTGTCCCGTAACAACAAGTTTCTGCGAGGTAAATGAAAGTCATGTTCTGTTTCCCAACGGAATCCATTCTAGTGTTAACCAACGAGAGAAAGGAATCCAAGTTCATTGTAAAGGTCGTAGGGAGACGTCAGAAGTCTGGGTTGCTTTGATTTCTCCGCCTCTAGCTGTATTGTTGCTGTGTTTCGGGTTTAACTAGCACAAATTCAACCCTGCGCTCCTCTCAGCTTGAATTTGGCGCCAGTTGTCTAGCCAGAAATGTAGCCAATCTTTCACTAACTGTAAATTTAGCGATCAAAGCAATTCAAGACCAGAAAGCTCACGCCTCATCAACTTCAAACTACCCCAATTTACACCTGATTTACAAAGAATAGCTTCGCCTTTGTGATGCAAGGGGCTGATAATGCTAAGAACCGCCCAGAAATTTAAAAAAAAAAAAAAGAAAAAAGAGCGAGAGCGGTTTAATCACTGTGAGTATAATAAAAGCTACTAGAAAACCTAGCGCTGAGTCTGCAGGTATTTCTGCGTTTAGAGTGCTGTGTTTTTCCACTGGCTAACACAAATTAATCTGCTAAGGAAAACTCGGGAACACTATATATTCAGATTGTTAGTAATTGGGAACGCAAATGGAAAACATTCCCTCTCTAACCCTGAGTCCTGATGCCAGAACTGAAGGGTTTGATTCAATAAACTCTGATCTAACGAGCAGCGTGATTATTGCTTCTTCCTAGAGCTAGATTATTGGCCTTCCTTTCTAGAAGAAAAAACACTCGTGCCCTTTCTTTCCCCAAAGGCACGTTTCACTGAAAATGCAATGGTATGTGAAGGAGCCTGGTTTTCTTGTTTCCAATTCCACCCTCATCAGCTCTACTGATGTTTTAACACAGGCAGCGGCAGTATACTTGTGCTGATCAGAAGTATAAATGCACGGGCCATTAAAGCGCAACACTTTACAGTAAAAGTGTAAGAATTTATCTTATTCCTACCAAAGGTGGGAGATTCGACCAAAGCTGCAACCTGCCCCGTTAAGCCCCAAGTAGAGGGGCACCAGGGGCTTCAGAGCATATTTTATTGATGTTGTTGAGGCCCAGCACTCGCATTTCCCGCTGAAGTTCAGGGAGAGCAGCATAAGCTGATTAGCAGGTTGTATGGACTGAATTTCTCCAGCGGTGGGTGGCTTTTTAACTTGCAGGCTCTGTCCACTGTATGTGTGTAAATAAAGCAGTAGCAGACTTTCGGGTGCTGTTTTTCTCCCCCACCTTGCTCTCTGTAACTCATTCCTTTACCAGACCGTAACTTGCTTTGTTCTATTTTCCAGCCCAGATAAAAGGCTGGAAAGCTCCCTGTGCCCCCCTTGCTTGCTGGATTACAATTAAACTATTGGGAGTGGCAGACATCCTGTCCTGCCCACTTCAGGCCCATTAGGCGTGGCGATAGGAAGACTGGTTAGCTGCAGCCGAGATTGAATCACGCCAGGCGCTCGGATCCCGCAGTTAGTTCTCATCCATGGCTCCCAGCCTTGGGGTGGCATTCAGGCCCGAACCCGTGAGCTAGCTCTCAGCCAAGCCAGCCTCTGCTGCTTCAGCTGGGCGGGGCTGCTTACCACCTTACTCGGGATGTCCCGTAGAAATGGCTGGCTCGCTAAGCCACAGCCCACCGGGATGCCAGAGCTCGGCCCTGATCTGCTGGTCTCGGGAGGTTTCTGTTTACACGGCGC
Organism: Pelodiscus sinensis; assembly: GCF_049634645.1. Taxonomy (NCBI): domain Eukaryota; kingdom Metazoa; phylum Chordata; order Testudines; family Trionychidae; genus Pelodiscus; species Pelodiscus sinensis. The sequence goes on from NC_134718.1 coordinate 44,448,563, forward strand.
TGCTAGTCCCAGCTGGGCCCTTGGAACGGTCACCCCACTTCGCGCGCCGCCCTCTCCGAGGGGAACAGGCGCCGCCAGGCAGCGCTTTCCGCACCGTTTCCTTGCACCTGCCTGCGCGCAGGGTTTCCGTTACAGCAGCTGCTGTTACCTCTGCTGGGAACCTCTGAACCTGGCTCCGTCAGCCCCACTGCGGCTTGCGTGCTAGCAGCGTTAGGAAACAGCCGGGCCCCTCTCCCACAAGCACTCCGGGCCGGGCTTTAGCGAGGGAGGGGATCTCTCCCGAAGCTCCTGCACGGCCCCGAGCCAAGCCCTCTCGAGGGAGCAACCGCTGTTCAAGCTTGCAAGGCTGGAGGGGGGCGTGTCTGAAGCGTCCCTGCTCTCCCAGGCTGATCGGCTCGTTTTCTCCCTGGTGCTTTAATTCACTTTAACGCTGCAGAGAACCCACGACCATGGCTCTGCGCACAGAGGGATCGGGGCGAGGGAAACGGTGTTTTCAATAAATACCAGCAAGGCAAGCGATTCAGATCTGAAGACTCTGTCTCCCCTCCAAACATTCCTCCCCTCCTCCCCTCCCAGCAGCATAGAATAAAAAGCAGGCTCCACTCCCTGCATTTCAATCGCCTTCTGGACTATTACACACCCGCTGCAATTCCCAGAGGGCTCTCCTTCCAAAATGTGGTGAATTTCCTTACTCTGGTCCTCCACCCCGGTAACTGCCTCTGGAACTTCCACTCCAATTCCTCTAATGAAGTGGGTTTTACCCACCAAAGCTTATGCCCTGGTAAATCTGTGCCTCTCTAACTCCAAGGTGCCACAGGACACCTTGTTTTTGCAGATCCAGACTCCCATGGCTTCCCCTCTGAGACTTTTAGCCCATGTTATGTTAGTGTGTGCAAAAGCCTGTTAGTGAAGTTGCCACATGGTCACTGTGCAGTTGTTGCCAGGCAGTCTAGAAGCATTCTAGACCCAAGACTGGCCATCCAATTGGCATGACATTAAATAAATCCGGTTGTAGACTTTGGCAGGCAGATTGTTATTCACTGTGCAGTAATATGCAAGTACTGCTGGGTGATGGCAGGCGGAGGTGCTTAGTGGAGTTTGCAATCTGCCACAAAGGCAGCTGGAAGGCAGAGAAAGGATTAAAAGATTTAACAGTGGAGCTGAGGTGATGTTTTGGAACATGTCTGGATAGTTCAATATTTTAATTTTGAGTTCCGCAGCTGCTTGTAGACTTGCCAAGCCATCTATCTGGCAGCCTCCTCTGCCCAGGGGGGTCAAGAGCTTCTGCCTGGTGTTTGGGGATGGGTGGCCTTCAGACTTTGCTGTAAGCTGTGCACTGGTGCAGCTACTCAGGAGAGATTCCAATAACACCCAGCGGATTAGCAGAACACCCACTGCTAGGTTTTTTGTTTGTAGTGAAGGTGCCCATTCACACATGCCTTGGTGCACATAAAAAAAATCTATTCCACACATGGGTAGCAAAAATCCACACATGGATGGAAAAGATTAGAGGGTACATTGGTGGCTGCCTAGTTCCCTCCCAGCAGTGTTCTGGGCCATCCGGTGTGGTTCTGGTGTTCTCGCTGGATGTCTGCATTTCTGCCTTTAGTCCTTCCCCACTAGAAAATTGGAGTGATCTAAAGGCCAGAGAGGTAATCAGTTGTGGAGGTTCCTTTTCTTTCATGGGAGGACAGCGGTGAACAATGAGCTGGTCCTGTCTATGTTCTGGCACCAGTTCAACACCCTGAGCCCAGCACCCAGGAACATGGCCAGCCTCTAGAAGAGGGGTGGGGAACCTCAGGCCTAGGGGCTGGATTCAGCCCCCAGTTTGCCTGGTTCCTCCTCCCATCTCCACCCTTCCCGTCACACAGCCCCCCCTGCATTGTGGAATCCGTGCTCACCCTCCACCCACCCTCTCCCCCCTACTGCCTCACCACGGTGCTGAAGCACACAAAATCTACTAGGCTGGGCTCCCTAGTCTCTGGTGTGCAAGAGGAACGTAGGGAGTGTTTTTGTCTTCCTCAGTCTGGTGCCACATCAGAGAGGGGTTTTTGGGTGTAGCCCTCGACAGATTTTCCTGTGGGTCAGTGGCCCAAAAAATGGTTCTCCACCCTGGCTCTAGATGATCCTTGACTTTTCTGATCAAGGCCACATCACAGAGGTCCTGAGACTCCCCCAGAGCAGGTCAGCTGGGACTTGGTCTGCATCCACAAAAACATCCATCCTTCCACCTTCAGCTCTTCATCATCTACAGTGCAGGGAGTCCTGCATAGGAGTGTGTTGGTGCATGCTTTCTTCTACTTCCTCTAAGGGTTCCAATACAGCCACCAGCACTTTTCTTTCCAGTGAGGCATCATTGGGCTACCATTAATCGACTAGAGTCTCCTCAGGTATCTAAAGCTACTTTCAGAGACCAAGTCCACAGTGGCAGTCAAGAGAGAAGATCTCCTCATGATGATCCTGTCCTGCCAGGCTCACTGAGCATATATACCATGGTGTGCAGTGATAGAGTCCCTCTTGGGGGACTCAGAAGAACTGGGTGAACCCCGTGATACTTAGTGACTAGAGCAGTCCACACTATAGGTCCTCCCTGTCATGTGCTTTAGGAGTTGGAAGCAGCTTTGCCTCCTGCCTCTCTTGCTTTCCTTCAGTAGGTCCTGTGGGAAGGGTGCTCCCCACCTGCCTCTCTAAGGGCATCAGATAACAAGTGTAAAAAATGAGAATGCAGGGGAATAGGCATCTATATAGGACAACATAGCCAAATATTGGGATTGACCCTATAAAATCTAGACATCTGGTCACCCTGTGTCACTTACCTCTGGTCCTCTGGACCTTGCCATCAGGCCACTGCCCCATAAACTTCTACAGCTATCCTGACATGCAACTTCAGTTGGCTGAGCATAGGGTTACCATATTTCAGATTCCCAAAAAGAGGTAGGTTATGCCTGGAGGAGAATCTGGAGGGGGCATTTGTGGTGTGCTGGAGAAGTATCTGAAGGGATATCTATAGCAGGGTTACTCGCTGGGGTTGAGAAGAAGTGTCATTCCCTGTCATGTTGGCATGATAGCTGGTTCAAGCCCAGGCTATATCACCAGCCATCAATCAGGGCCTGCTTCTGGGACCCTTCCCACCTCAGAATTAAGAGCTGGGGAACTGGGTGGGTAGGACTTGGAAGCCATGGCTGCAGGGGAATGGAACAATAATTTATGGATGCAGATAGGGACCAATCAGGAAATGGACCAGTCAGGGCTCTTTCTGATCTGCAATGGCAGCTTTGAAAAAATCCCCAGCATTGCCTGTTATATGAAAATTCCTTCCAGACCAAAGATGAAGGATCAAAAAAAGAGGCAATTCCAGGAAAATCCCAAACATATTGCAACACTAGCTAAATGGAACACGCTCAAGAAATGCTGGTCTACATTCACGCTTCATACCATTTACTTCCTCACCCTCATGCTCTACCTGGGCACTAAGAGGAAGGACATGTTGTCACCTAAGGAGGGTAAGGAACTCTGTTGGGCCTGTTGGTACTCTACTCTGGTTCCATAGCCCATCAGGGATATTAGCTGATGGCTCCTTCATGGAGCTGTGAGCACTGATGTGTAGCTATCCTGGTTTACAAGAATCCTCTGACTCCTGTATTTTCTGCAGCCTGAGGAAAATCCTCATACACATATGTAGCGTATCAAGGCTGCAGTGCCTCTTGCTGTCCTCTGGAACCTCTTAGGATTTGGCTACACTTCATTTTCTTCCAAAGAAGGTACGCAAATTGTGCTCACATTTGCATATCTTCTTCCTTTTTTTCTGGAAGAGGATTTTCCGATATTTGGCCCATCTACATGGGGCCAAATGTCGGGAAAAACCCTCTTTCAGAAGCCCCCTTATTCCTCATAAAACAAGGTGTACAGGGGGGCTTCCAAAAGATGGGTAAATATTGGACAATCCTCTTCCAGTAAAAAGATGGAAGATATGCAAATGCAAGCACAATTTGCATACCTTAGCGAAAAAAACCACGCGGTGTAGCCGTACCCTTACTGAGGTTCTGGCTGCACTTTTCCTCTCACTGTCTGCTCTATACATAGTCTATCCACAGCCTCACACGCTTGTGATCCCTCTTTATCAACCTTATCCTGAGGATGACCAAATCAGCCATTCATCATACCAGGTGAAGGAAGCTAGATTGAGGGCTAGGATACTCTATGACTTCTAGCCCCTTGAACATTCATGCCTCTGGACAGAGTTCCTCTGAGCAGTGCCCAGTGATAATTTAGACCTCTTTGAGGAGGGATGGCATTGTTTTGGCTTCTCTTCTCAGTGTTCCCCCAGATTCTTTGTTATTAGCCTTTGACCTCATTCTTGGCACCTCTTCCTCCCCCCCTCAAATTCAATAATATCCTGATTCAGTGATTCTACCACCTTAGCTGAGAGGGAGAGCCTACCCCTACCTGTCCCATTATTGATGTAATCAGAGAGCCATCTCGGTCCTGAGGCGTTTTCCCTGCCTGGTATATGTTGTCTTTATAACCAGACCAGTGCTGGTGATAGCCCATTGCGAATATCCCCTCCCACAACACACACACTAATAATTAATAGGGACTTTCTTGAGCAGCTCAAAGCCCTAAACAACTGTTTATGCCAAGCCTTGAATAGAATGGTTTGGGATGTACCAATCTTCCGAATTCTGTTATTTAAATTGTTTCTATTAATCATAAATATGAAAAACGATGCATATTTGGTATTTCCCTTGGTTTTTTTTTTTTAAAGAGAACCAATAACTTTCATATAAACTCTGCATACACAGTAAATTTAAATAACCTATTCACACAATACACTTTCCTGCTTTTTTTCCCCATGCTGCATCCTATGTTTAGGATGCAGTGGCTTAATTCTTCCAAGGTCCGCTTCAGAGTTTCTGCTCTCCCTCTTGTAAAGAGCAACAGATCACACATATAAAACCCATTTCAGTTCCTAGGATCCAATAGGGTATGTCTACACAGCAGGTATCCTGAAATAGATAGCCCACATCTTTCAAATACGCCCGTTATTTTGAATTTTTTTTTAAATAACTGACACACTGTTTTGGCATCCCTGTAACCCACGTTCCACAAGGGTTAAGGGATATGTCAAAATAGTACATTATTTCAAAATCTGGTGCTGTGTCAATGTGTCAAATTTTGAAATAAGCTATTTTGAAATACAACCAAAATAAGATACACAATTTGTGCTACAGAAATATCTTATTGTGCATTTAAGGTGCTGTGTAGATGCACCCGTAGTGATGTCCCCAGTTAGTAGCATACAACACTACAGAAAATCAGTCACATATGGGTGGAGGACAATAGCCAAGAATCACATAGTGCAACAACATGAAGGGAAGTTTTGACCTAGAAGCTTTGAGGCAAACCCCCCTGGTTTGGGAAGCTCAGTACCAGCAAGATCCCTCCAAAAGTTATTATATGATAGAACTACGCAATGAAAGACATGAAGGTTGTGTCTAGACTGGCCAGTTTTTCCGCAAAATCAGCTGCTTTTGCAGAAAAACTTGCCAGCTGTCTACACTGGCCACTTGAATTTCCGCAAGAACACTGACGATCTCATGTAAGATCGTCAGTGTTCTTGCGGAAATACTATGCTGCTCCCGTTTGGGCAAAAGCCCTCTTGCGCAAATCATTTGCGCAAGAGGGCCAGTGTAGCCAGCACAGTACTGTTTTGTGCAAAAAAGCCCTGATGGCTAAAATGGCGATCGGGGCTTTTTTGCACAAAAGCACGTCTAGATTGGCACGGACGCTTTTCTGCAAAAATTGCTTTTGCGGAAAAGCGTCCGTGCCAATCTAGATGTTCTTTTCTGAAAATGCTTTTAATGGAAAACTTTTCCGTTAAAAGCATTTCTGGAAAATCATGCCAGTCTAGACGTAGCCATAGAGTATTCGTCTGTTTGTTCTTTCCCTGCATCAGTGGTCTGATCACAGCTGATGCATGACGGACAGAACCCTGGGCAGCAGTGTTTGACACCAGTAGAATACATCCAGGAGCTGCAGTGGTTGCTGACCTCCTCCATGTACCCTTCCCTGCAATGTGATGTTGAGATCCAAAGTCACAAGAAAGATTTTACTGTTCATGCAGACAGGGCTATGCTAAGTGATGGTCACACTGCACACTATGTGACACTTTCTTTTTGGAGGAAGTGCTGAGTCCACCCAGCAGAAACTGGGCCTTAACTCTGGGGTGTTTTTCTGTTGCATTCAGAAGAGACCATCTGGACATCATCACAGGCCACTAACTGCCACCTAGCCACCCCAACACCTAACCAACAGCCAAAACTAGGCCACAGTATTACAGTCCTCAGGCAATGAAGTTATTGTGTGCAACAGGCAGAGAACAGGAAGGACCAAGGTGCAGCAATAGCAAAGTATGGATATGTCTACACTCGCAGCTTCTTGCGCAAGAACATCTTGCGCAAGTGTTCTTGTGCAAGAAGTCTTGTGCAAGAAAACGTCCACACTGCCATGTGCGAGCTGTGCTTTTGCGCAAGAGCGCCCATGGCAGTGTGGACGCTTTCTTGCACAAGAAAGCTCTGGTGGCCATTTTAGCCATTTCACCCAAAACATATAGGCTATGTCTACACTCGCGGCTTCTTGCGCAAGTACAGCCATTCTTGCGCAAGAATCTGCAGAGCGTCCACACTGCCCTCTTGCGCAAGAGGGCTTACACCTGTCAAAAAAGAGCATAGCTCTTGCGCAAGGAACCTTCTCTTACCACGCCGTACTGTAAATTTACTTGCACAAGAGCGGGCGGGCAGTGTGGACGCTCTGCAGATTCTTGCGCAAGAATGGCTGTACTTGCGCAAGAAGCCGCGAGTGTAGACGTAGCCTGTATGTTTTGGGTGAAATCCATATGGCTTTGAAATGCACATCAAGATTTGCTCTATTAATGCAAGGGTAAAATAGTGTTATGGAGAGATAACAGTTATATTTCCACCATCAGACAGCTTTCTTTCCCGGGGCACATAATATGGCACAAGAGAAGATATCCCAACACCCAGCCAGTGGAAGGCCCCAGGGGTCTCAGAGCATCTCCCTTAGCCCCTTTGGGTCGCTGCTGGCCTGGTTTGCTGATCGAGGGCTCCCAAACTGTGGGCACTCACAGGCCTCAGCCTCTTTAGCTTTTATTGCTCTCAGATTTTTCCATGGGAGGCGCTGGGTCCCAGTGCTTCACTTAGGCACACACATCGTTATCTGCTCAGAGGGACAGCTTCCTTTTAAGGACGGCTGATAAGAAAATTGATCACTGTTTGTAACACTCACTGCCCCCCTTAGAATTGCTAACAAGTTTATTCAAGGAGGCTTTGATGTCCTGATACATGCTATTAGATAGTCAATTAGGCACCAACGAGATTACTTGTTTAAAAGTAAATGCCCTTTTGTTTGAAGTACCCGTGAAAACGACCCTCCCCCCCCCCCCATTGCTCCCTCACTCCCTTTGTTGCAGCTGGAGGCCGAATACTGGGTAACTATGATGGGGATGTTGCTGAATATAAAATACGCCCTTTATAATGACACCCTCCTAAAATAAAAAGCTACAATTAGATTTTATGTTTCAAGAGGGCAGTTTCCCTATTTGGACAATTAATTCACAATTGTGGGAGTGTGGCATTTAAAAATCGGGGGATGATTTGAAAGTGGCATCTAGCTCTTCGGAAATGAATGACCAAAAGATGAGTAAACGTAAGATAGGGTCTCTCCTGCACTCCAGACCTGCCCAGAATAGTCGAGGAATGGACAAAGAGCTCCCTTTCCTTAACATAATGGCTACAGATCAGAAAGAAGTTACGTGGGCTAGAAATAGCTCTTTGTGGAAGGGGGGGGGGAGCTTGTCTTTTTAATTACAGATTGATATTTATGGGCCCCAAAGCAACAACAGCACAGATTTTTTCGGGGGGGGGGGGAGAAAAAAGAAACTACAAGGTTTGTTTGTAGGCAGCTGGAAGGAAAAATTAACCGGCTTTGCACAGAAAATGTACTGAACCCTAAAAGTGTCTCCTCCCCCCAGCCCTTTGGGCTTTTCCAAGTTAATTGCCATCTAATTGCCTATCAAAGAAAGAGATAATGGGCAGCAATTAGATCTAATGGCCCTGCGGGGTGAGCGCTCTCCCGATTAACACACAGCGCGAAATTGCTTCACCTGGCTTGAAAACAAGTCCCTCGAGTGGCTCCACAGAGTCTGCGAGCAGCAGGGGTGCCCATAGCCTGGCAAACGACTCCGGCCGCGTTGGGTAGAGGCGGCTACGCAAGAGCAGGCTGCAGACAGCCCTGGCCTGATTGCCTTGCTAATGGAGCCCTGGCCTCGCACAGTAGGGGCAAAAGTGTCTGGCGGGGCAGCTGCTCCAGCGTTTTCCTTCATAGGTTAGAATCTCACCCGGGGGGGAGAGTGAGGAGCCAGCGGACCCATCCCCGCGGTGTCACTGCGCTTCTTTTCCACGCTCCCGCGCCCCAGATCCGTCGCTTTCTCAAATACAAAAGGAAAATGTAACCCCCCCCCCCCCCGGGCTGCTCTCCGCGAGGACGTTCCGGTCCCGATCGCTCCTTGTACCGGCATGAACTGCCCCCGAAGGTGGGGGAAAGAGACCAAGGGGGTGGTGGAATCAAGGACCCGCTCAAACCTGCTGGTGGAAAACCCAGCCAGCTCTCTGCAGGGTAATTCAGACTCGCTTTAGTGGCTATCAGTCCGGGCTTGTCCAGGATCAGCTGGCGTCTGATCTCAGCTCCTTTCTCTGGCCGACCAGATGCAACATGTGCTGCGGAGAGACAGCTTGCCAGTGGGTCAGCAGTTCCCTTTCCTCTGCTTGCTTACTGTCTAGTGTGCTTACACCAACTGTTCATCTGCCAGCCCCGAAATGGTTGCACCGCACCGTGTGTCCTTCACTTATATGTAACTCCTGAGCGATTTGGGTTGTTTGGCAAGGGAATCGCTCCAGTGTACACTACCCATTACACTACAGTACTACTATCAAACTTCGGCCTTCCCTCCCCAGGAGAAACAAAACAGCTCGGCTGGAGAAAGCAGACTCGCAAAAGCAAACCAGAGGTCTTTGTTTTTGCAGCTCACCTTTCATCAAGCTGAGACGAAACTGCTGGCACAAATGTAGCTATTTAATATTGGCACCGTTCGCTTTCACTTAAGCCCACTCATCCTGCTAGAGATGTTACTTGAAACAGTTGTCAGATACAGCTGGTATTTGTGTGGATGCCAGACATGCTCTTTCTCTGGGGAATTTAACCCACTAGAGACGTATCTCTCACAGCCATGCAGACAGATTTGGGCATAAATCGGTCCAGCGCTTTTTAATGTTGCCAAGTGCTCAGCTGTGAGAAGATTTCAGGGGGGTGTTGAACAGTCATTATGCAAAGAGCTCATTAGCGCCTTTTTAACTGGTGACGGAGTGTCTCTGCGCTCAAAACCGAAGGCAAAACGACTCCAGCACCAATCGGTTCGGGTGTGGTGGCAGTGCAAAAGGCATGCGGCATTGCTTGGCCAGGCCTAAGGGCACAGCTACAAATTGAAAGCTACCGCTCAAATATAAATATTTCCACCTGTCTAGGGGAGGTTTACACAAGTGTAAACAATGTGTGTGCATGTTACACCCCCGCCGCCGTCAACCCGAGAAGAATGGGGTGTGGTTCCAACCCTATTCTTTGACTGTTGAAGGGGAAACGCTGGGGAAGCAATTGTAGCAAGGCAGCAGCTTGTGGTTGCGTTACTGCATGATACAGTCTTAGGTTCTGGTAAAAGCCCAGAAGCTGGGAATGAGCAGTTGCTACTAATTCGTTTGTGTGAGTTGATTAGAAAACCAGATGCGGTGGGACGTGATTATTTGCACGATAGAAAAGCAGGAGAATTTTATCAGCTCAAACCTACTTCAACAGGGCCCTAGTGGAAAAACCCCAAAGGCAATAGGAAGCCTCGGACGGAGGGTGTTGGTTCTAGGTGCTGCCGCATCCTCTGGCTTCAGGTGCTTTCCCACATACACCAGGTTTAAAGTTTGGTTCCTTGGTTCCCACCACCCTACAATCTCACCATGCAAACTGGTCCAGTGCCCCTGGCCTCAGGAGCTGTGGGGGCAGCTAAGCTGAGGCTGTTTGAAGAAGGCACTTTTCTGCTCTGTATGGAAAAGCTGGGGATGAGGAAGATACGCCCCAACTTGTGTTCTCCCTCAGGGGCAGTCATCTTACACGGCTACGCATAGCTCGAGCCTGGCAATTATCTTCTTGTGTGCCAGCTCTGTGCACTGAGCAGGGCAGTCCGATTTGTAAACAGCAGCCCAGCTAGAAGGAAGTGATGCTGGCCCCTGCTTGCATCTGGCTGGGTGCTAGAGGTGCCTTCCCACACCCCGGGAAGGGAACCCCAGGGCCAAAGCAGGAGAGGAGCTATGGGCTGGGCAGCTATTTCTGAGTGCAGTTGGCATGGGGAGTGCTATGGAAAGGAAATACTTACTCCAGGTTTTGAATTTTTAGGGGAGCTTCCATGAGCCCCGATTCTTCATAAAACCAGAGCATGTTCATAAAATAAGAACTGTGAGACCCTCCTCGTCTTCTCTGGGATCGTGTAAAAGTGTGTTATGGGCCCTACAGCCTAATAGGGTTTCCTCATTCCCATTCCCAGCAGCCCCACCTGTCTGGGGCAGGCTGTGTCTCTCCCCCTCGGATGCGGTTTTCTGATTCAGTTTGGTGAGGGGCAGGCCCAGACAGCTGCTGCATAAGCTTGGTCAAACTCTCTGAGCCTCTTCCTTTCACGCCTTCTGTCTGCCTAGGCCACATTTTTAGTGAGACTCTTCTAGAGCTGGAATCTCTGTTCTCTAAATTGTGTATCACCCTCCCCAGATAGCCACAAAAATGTGGACAGCAAAGCAAGAGGAATCAGGCCCAGCTGCATCACAAATGCCCCCACCTCTAGTGTACTTGCAGACCAGCTCGTGCTGTTCTAAAGACCCCAGCCGCAGAAGAAACATGCCCTTCACTAGCACCTTCAAACTCTTTCTTCCAGGCAGGAAGAAAAAGAAATCTCACCCCCTCCAAATAAAGCATTTTGGACCTGGTTGCCTTCCTGATTTTCAGTGAGTTACTCCAGTCTTTGCCTGTATCACAATAATCCCCATGTAGTATGTGACAGACACCACAAAACAGATGAATCTAGAGGCTTTCAGGTAAACATGTACATTTACAGACATTGACTGTTTGGCCCTCCTTAAAATCAGGCTTTAAATCTCTTGATACCTGCCATATGAACCCTTCCTTGGAGACATCTTAATGTACTGACTAGATACAATTCATAACCCCAAAGAATGGTTTTCTCCTGTTGATCAGTGGAGCTGCTTCACATAAGGGCAAAGTTTACATTTCAGAAATAACATTTACATTCAAAACTAATTTAGTGCAAACACTTTCATCAATCAAAGCTTCTCGTTTTGCTTTTGATTTCTAAAATGGTCACACCAGTAGCAGGCAAACCGTAGGCTTATTTTTTGTAGCCCAGAAAACATTTACCCCCCAAGTCCTTTTGCCTGCACACTTTTTTTGCCCCCCCCCCAGCAAATGTTAAGATGGGAATTTTAAACACAGAATATCGACATGTTCTTTGTATTGAACATTACAGAAAATATTAAGAGGACCCAGCTGACAAGCCTCTTGCTGTACACATGCTAGAGATCAGCATCAGGCCATCTTATTCAGGAATGCACATGGCAGACAGCAAAAGAAAGCCATATGCATGGATGGGGGTTGGTAGGTCAAAGCAGCTTCTAGGGATGCAATGTTGGAGACCTGATCAGAAACCAATGGAAGTCTTTCAAAATACCTTGGAGTAGATCCTCAGTTGAATTGAAATCAGTGAAACTGACAATCTCCTGCTCCTCCCCCTTTCTGTTGTTTTGTATGGCTACCAATGGGCCCTTGCTGAGTGTTACGCTCTCTTTAAAAAGTATCTCACAGCAAAATATGAGCCAGACTAGCTTTATCTTTGGATTTTATTGTAGGCAACTTTACACTGGAGTGATACTGTGAAGGTTCCAGATATTAGAGTGGGACCCTGGAATGATGGGAGTGTGAGTGTAAGCTAACAAAGAAGTTGCAAGACTGGATCAATGACTCCAGGAAATAGAAAAGTACATCTGGATTAGTCTGAGTGGGATGAATTCAGATGAGTATGGTGTTATTTTTCAGAAAGCTTCCCACCATTTAAGAGCACCAGTATTTTTAGCATTGACATTTACAGATACTTGAGGTAGGGATTCTTTCATGTTAATTTATTAAAACAAAAACAATCATAAGCCTGACCTTTCATGGTACTTGGTTGTAAAGTAATCTAAAAAGGGTTGGGGGGAGGTGTTTTCAGGGGAAGAGGTGTTACAATTCTCTACTTTAAAAAATGCCTATTTGTAGGTCTTTTAAAAGGTATTTCCAGTAATTGGCTAGCAAGCACAAAAATACATGTAATCTTACTGATGTGAATAAGTATTGTAGGGCCTTGTTTTGCATGGCTCTCTTAATTACTTTTCTATGTTAACTGATTTCCAAGTAGTAATGCCTTGTTGTAGATGCATAAATAAATCTGAAAAAAAAAATCATTTTCTCTTGGTGTCAGTATATATCAGTGCTGTCAGATTAAATAAAATAGAAGCAGAGCCACCCAGGGAGTAGCTGAAGACAACAGGGTCTCCTGTTTGACTCTGTATCAAGCCTTCTATGGTGAAATCTTGGCCCCACTGAAGTCACTCAGGAGTTTTGCCATTGACTTCAATAGAGCCAGAATTTCACTCCTACCAATTTAAATTGGATCAGGATGGAGTGTCCATAAGTCTTAAGCAGAGCAGGGAGCCCCTGTAATAAGGGTCAGGCAGCAGCACTAAATCTCAACAGTTTGAAAACCAAGTCCATCAAAGTCAATGGGACATTTGCCATGAGCACAGGATTTTACCCACCATGTGCACATTGCAGGCAACACTCTGCTGGCAGGATATTGTTACTCCTGGTTCTTATTTTTAAAACTCTCAACCCCTTTCCAAAAGAATGTTCCTTAAAATGTGTTCTCCAAGCAGAGCCACACAAGCTTGAACTGCAAATCTATAGGAGCCTATCCTGGGCCTATGGAAGAGAAGGGTGTGGGTCAGGTTAGTTCAGGAAGGAGGGATGGAGGTAGGCTGTGTTCCTGGTTGTGGCAAGTAAGGGCTCCCCAGGACTGATGCGAGAAAGTAAAAAGTGAGAGCTGGTCAGTGTTTGTTTTTATTGGACTGCTCCAGAACATATGAATACTCGGTCCCCCATGCCCCATGTGTCTCTACAACAGTCTCGCTGTGCATTAGGGGATTGCATGATAAAACACAGCAGCAGTTACAGGCCTCGGCGGCTCCGCCCCTGAGTGCCAGCGTTAGTGCAAATCCTTGAGTCACAGACTAGCCCCGCGGGTTCAAATGGGCAGCAGGAAAGTCCTGGGGTTTGTGTAGCCCACAAAGCAGGGCGCCTGCCAATAGCCTCCTGGCTCCCTCCTGCAGGCGCTGGCGGGCAGTGCTGGGAAGGTGAAGCTGGCAGGGGCCTCCTCCTGCCCCGGGAGGTGAGCCAGGAGCTGCGGGCAGAGGTAGTGCAGGGGCAGGGTCCCGTCGCGGGCTCCCAAGGGCACGGGGCTGTAGAAGGGCTCCGGCCTCATCTCCTGCAGCTGCCGCTTCAGCTTCATGCGCCGGTTCTGGAACCAGGTCTTGATCTGCGGGGGTAGAAACAGAGTTACCCCTGGCGCCCCGGAGCCTCCGCGCCCGGCCCGGCCTCCAGCCCGCAGCCCCGCTCACCTGCACTTCGGACAGCTGCATCTTGGCGGCCAGCTTGCGGCGCTCGGCCGAGCCCAGGTACTTGTGGCGCTTGAAGGAGCTCTCCAGGGTGCTGATCTGCTCCACGCTGAAGGCGGTGCGCAGGCGCCGGCTGCCCTTGCCGCTGGGCGCCTCGGGGGACTGGCACTCGGAGCGGCCGCTCTCCCACTCGGACCCGGACTCCGCGGCGCTCCACGCCCGCTGGGCTGCGGCTGGCGCTGCTGCGGGCAGAGGGGAACTAGGTCAGGGGGCTCCAGTGGCTGGCGCCCTAGAGCGCGGCGGGGGCCACCACTGGGCAGCTCTACAGAGGCGGGCGCAGCAAATCCCAGCCGCTAACCGCAGGGGAGGTCCCCAAAGTTCAGAGCCGCGGCTCTGCTGGTCCTGGCGCCTATTGGCGCCTGCCTCACAGGCTCTCCTAGCGCTTTCCGAGGCCAAACCGCAGCCCTCCCCTTGGGGCGGCCTCGGGAGGTCAGAGGACTTGCCCACGGTCACAGCTGGAACCAGGAGTCCCGGCCCGATTCCCCGGCCACTTACACCGGCCCATCCCAGCTCTGCTGAACTCAGCGGCAAAACTCCCCCGAGCTTCAGGGGAGCCAGGATTTCGCCGTTCGCGGCTCCACACACTAGCAAAGAACAATGCACCAGCCCCCCTGGCGCGGACACCCGGGCAAACCACAAGGAATACAATTCTAATCACCTCTGACTGAGGACGGGTCCAAAAGCGTCTCACCCTTAGGGCCGTTGTCTAGGCTCTTTATAGCTTCACCCCTCTGCCCTCTTTGGCTTGCACGCCCGGCGGGTTGGAGCGGTTGGGGGGCTGGGCTGGAGCTGCAGGCTGGGTTTCCGAGCGGGGAGAAGAACCCACGCGAGCTGCCTCGAGCGCCTTCTGCCCTTTGCGGCCGCTCGGAGGTGGCCTGGCTGCTCTGGGAGAGCCACTCTACAGAGAAAGGTGCTTTGGTCATCCTGGCGGCTTCTCTTCCAGCACAAGCTAGAGGCGGGTGGGTTTTTGAGCTGCGGAAGCAGGACGCCTCTGGGTCCCTTCTTTTATAAAGGGAGTGCCAAGGAAAATGTTGTGTGTGTAAACAAGCATCAAAGGCCCAGATAAGTATCATCTAATTGCCATCAGGTCTCCCCCACAAAAGATGCTGTTCACACATTTTCCAAAGCTCGGTGAGGGTTGGCTCCACAATGTCTGCCAATAGATTAGTGAACTCTGTTGTAAGTGATTTACAACACTTGTTACATCCTATCCCTATGTAAATGACACTTACTGCTTGAACTCACTGCAGCTTCAAAAGATAATCGGGAATTTAAAGGTCTTTTCTCTAAAAGGATCGGGTGTTTAGGAATGTACTGTATTCAAGTCATATATTATGGAAAAAACTATGGCTGAGTGAATTGGTAATTTCTGCAGACAATGGAGAGCCAATTAAGATTTCCATAGATCTAATTTAAGTTTGAGATTTTATAAGTCCAGAAATTAGGTTTGTTAAAAATGTATACAGCTAATTAAGAACCATTGTTGTACTTGTACGCTTTTAACAGGGTAGAGGGGAACATGTTGCTTTATGGATAGATAAGAAAAAGTCCAGGCCCCAAAGGGCTGACAATCTAAAGCCTTCTTCCTGGCTTTGACTCTCTGCAGTAACTACTGCACTTACCTCAAGGAAGTCACTAGGGCTCTGGGTATCTGCCACCACAAACACAAAAATTGCAGGATAAGGGCCTCTGGGTGGGCCTAGCGCACACCTCTTATTGCTGAATAGTAATAGAGAGGTAACCGTGTTAGTCTGATCTTGGTAAAACAAAAGGGAAAAAATGTAGCACTTTACCGACTACATATTTTTTTTCTTTTCTTATTGCTGGCATAGTGCTTGCTTCCTACAACCACCCTAGTATTGGGTTGCAGGATGGAATTCAATTCTACACACCCGTCATGCACAGAAGTCCTTTGGACTTCACTGGGATTTCTCTGGTTTACCGCTTACCGCAGCATCAGCCACACAAGATTTCTAATATCCTGGGACCAGGGCTGCAGCAAGCTGGGTGAGATAATATCTTTTACTGGGCCAATTATGGTTCCAGCCAAGGCCCAGAAAAAAAACATTACCTTGCCCAACTTGAATGTCTAGACTCAGGAAGAGAGGTGAGAGAGGCAAGGGTGTGACAATCAGTAATGTAAATTGGATTGTGTAAGTAGGTCAGCTTTTTCTTCATTCCCATTTCCTAGTACAGGTTGCACTAGAATTCTGTAGTCTGGCAAAATGTGTGGTCCTGTTTCTTGATCAGAGGACCTTGGTAGCCTAGTGGCAGGAGGGCCATCTAGGAGGGGCCGGGTTGAAGCATCAGGATGGGCTGGGGCTGGCAGCAGCCCCCACTCATGGAGCTGGAACTGGCAGCAGCTCCTGACAGCTCCTAATAGCCTGTGACACTGGGACTGGGTCTGGAAGCCCCTGACAGCATAGGAATGGGCTGGCAAGAGCCCATGGCAGTTCTGGGCCAGGGTCAGAGCCCCAGGCTGCCCACAGAAGAGGGGCCAGAGATCCCAGGCTGCCACAGGACAGGAGCCTGCCCTCTGAGCAGCCTGTGACAGCAGGACCAGGGTTGAGGCTGGCAGCAGCCCCAGCAACAAAAGGCAAAGTGGGGACAGACCCCGACAGCCCATAGAAGCAGGGCCAGAGTCCGTAGCAGCCCACCCAGGGCCAGAGCCAGCCCTCAGCATCCTGTGGTAGCATGGGCTGCTGGAGCCTGGCAGGCAGGCAGACAGGGCAGCAGGAGCAGGGCCAGCAACCCAGCAGGCAGCCTGGCAGGGGCTGGAGGTAGTCTTCCCCAGCCCCTCACACAACTGGCAGAATTGGTGGCTGGGGGCTGTGGTAGGAAACCTTTACTAGTCCAGCAAATTCCCTGGTTCGGGACTGGTCAGGTCCTGTGGGTGCCACATAAAAGATGTCCAATTTGTAATATAAATAATGTAAGTAAAGCTATAATATTTGTGCAATACAATTGATGTTAGATGTATATATGTTGTATCTTTGTAGTATCTTATAACCATGAAGGGGCAATTCGTGTCCTGGCTTTGTATTCAATCCCCATAGGCTTTGCTCTCTTTCCTGCTTTCACATTGTTGATTACATTCAGTTTCTTGACACCTCTTTGTTCCCCCCCCCCCCCCCCCCCCCAATTATTCCTAGATACTCCTTGGGTAGGATTGCACCTCACCCTCCCACCCCACCCCATTGACCTTGTCTTCTCAGCTCTCTTTTTGTACACCCTCTGTGGGATCTCCTCTGCTCCCTCAATTTCAATACCCATCCTTACTCTAATGTATCTTTTCACTTCTGATTTCTACATTACATTCTGAAACTTGGCCTGTTACTCTGACATACACCTTCTGGATTTCTCATTGGTCACTTCACTTTAACATCTCCTGACCTCTCATTTCTGTCACTGCTGACAATGCACATCTCCATCAATCAAATCTGTGTAAGGGAAAGAGTTAATCTTCAATAACTCCTGCCCAGACTTTCATCATTTTGCAACTTATTTATTGTAACCTTCCTGAAATCTACAGCATTCCCTCCAGTTAATGTAAAACAGTTGCTAAAAGCACTCTTCTTTCCCAGTACTCCTGGCACAATCACCATTCTTTTTGAATCACTCCACTTATCTCTGTATGGAGTTCAAACTTGACTTAAGAACCTTCACAGTTCTGCCCCTCCCTACTTGTTAACAAGGTCCTCTTCTGCTCCACTGGTTTGCCAGCATTTCACACAAATCTCTGTTTTTGTCTACACTCCTCCTTATGCAAGGAATTCCTGTTCCAGTCATTAAGGCCTATACACTCTCCTTCAAATAACTCCTCAAGACTCATCCTACTAAAAGATACCGATGTCAATTGCACCAATTGCAGACTAGATGGGGATTGTTGACATTTTATCTATTTAATGTTACACACATTTACATATTTATTTGAAATTTAAAATGCTTTCTTTGTTTGATTGCATCATTATCCCTAGGTCAGTTATCTCCTTAAACTGTAAAATTAACGGTGTCTTTGTACATCTTTTCAATCATCTAGTACACGGGGCCTGATTTTGATTGTGTCTTCTGTGGCCAAGTACTGCTCTGGCACACCAGGCAATCCAGCCCTCCAATCTTTCTATGCCTTGGATTCCTCATCTTTACAGCATGGATAATATTTACCTTTTCTTTCACATTACAATTTACCAGTGCTACAACAAAGATGGGAACACAAAACTTCCTCGGGTAGGTGTACCAAACAGCTTAGGTAGAGGAGTGGAGGGTTGAGGATTGAATTAATTTGCATGTTTCATAATTAAATGAATACATGATGTGCATAATGGAAAATGTTGTAAATTATTGTGAAAGTAAAATTAAAAATAAATAGAAAAACAAGTAAGTGGGAGGTTTTCTGCAAAGCTTTTAGGGCAGACAATAGCCTAGTAAAGCTGTGGCTTCTGTTCTAACTTCAGTAGGGATCTACCATTTGTAAGCATCACTTGCCATCTTCCATAATCTCCATGCCATCCATATTTACAATTAGCCAGGTTGAATATGCCTCCTAAGAAAGGCCAACTGGAACAGCATTAAAATGCTAAACCCAGACTACATTACAATGTCAAACATAGGTAACAACAGTACCCCTACTACATACCTATTAAAGATGTTTATAAACATTTCTATAAAAGGCAGAACTGTAGCATATGTCAAGATTAATTTTCCTCAGACCTAAATTTCTCAACTTGTGACAGCAATTGTTGTGATGGGTGCCATCTATAGATGGCCAAAATTTTTTGAAACCCATTCAAAATTTTTTGAAACCCATGGCATTTTTCACAACCCAAATATGTTCACAGAACAATCCTTAAAATTTAAAAGAAAAACAACATCTAAACATTTGCTTTCCAGTCCCCTTCCTCCTTCACATCAGCTCTCATTAGCCCCTTTTTACTTTCCATCCTCATTTTTAGTGTGGAATAAGCAAAACTAAGGGTACGTCTACACTGAACGGTTATGGTATCCCAAAATAGCTACCCCATGTCTACACAAGCCACCCGTTATTTCAAAATACTTTTCAAAATAACGGGAGCACTATTTCACCATCCCAGTAAACCTCGTTACACAAGGGTTAAGGGATGGCTTGAAATAGTGCGTTATTTCAAAATTTGGTGCTGTGTAGATGCACCAAAATTTCAAAATAAGGTATTTTGAAATAGATTCGAGATAAGATATGCAATTTGCATTGCACACCTTATTTCGACTTTAGGGTACTGTGTAGACAAACCCCAAATCAAAAAACATTTTCAACTGGTATATGAAATGTTGTAGCCATGTTGGTCCCAGGCAGTTAGAGCACCGAGGTGGATGAGAAATGTATTGTACATTTGTACCAATCATTCCTTCTCTTTCACCAACAGAAACTGGTCCAGTAAAAGCTATTACCTCTCCCACATTATGTCTCTAAGGGTACGTCTACACTAGCCCGTCCACACTGATTGGACGCAGGGGGGCATTTAAGGGCAGCTGAAACCGGTTCTGGCAGGGCATCAGGTCAGCACTTGCTTTGTGTGGCTGCTGTCTGAGGCTATCTGAGGCTCGTGCTTAAAGGGACCCCCCCTGGACAGCCGGTTCTCAGCTTTTCCTGCTTGCTTGCCAACCTCGCCGAGGGACAGCAAAGCGTCGGTCTCTGTGCCCGTCTGTGTCGTCATCCGGGGATTCGGTGCCCTCGGCTTCCCCAACTGCGGGGGGGCCATCGACGGGACGCACATCCCCATCCGTGCCCCGGAACACCAGGCGTCCCGTTACGTGAACCGCAAGGGGTACTTCTCCGTCATCCTGCAGGCCGTGTGTGACCACCGGGGACAGTTCACGGACATAAATGTGGGCTGGTCCGGCAAAGCACACGACGCCCGGGTGTACCGCAACTCCTCCGTGTGCCAGCGGCTGCAGGACGGGACCTTCTTCCCCGACCGCCACATCAGGGTCGGGGAGGTGGACATGCCCGTCTGCCTGGTGGGGGATGCCGCCTACCCACTGCAGCCGTGGCTCATGAAGCCCTACACGGGGCACCTCAATCCCTCCCGCCAGGCCTTCAATAACAGGCTGAGCAGGGCCCGCATCGTGGTGGAGGGGGCCTTCGGGCGACTGAAAGCCCGCTTTCGATGCCTCCTCACCCGTCTGGACCTGGCCGAGCACAACATCCCTCCCGTGGTGGCGGCATGTTGTGTGCTCCACAATTTGTGTGAGCGGAAGGGGGAGGCTTTCTTGCCAGCCTGGATGGCTGAGGCTGACCGCATGGCTGGACACTACGGTCAGCCCCGCACCGCCGCCGTCCGGGAAGCCCAGCGGGGGGCCATCCGGATCCGGGAAGCCCTGCGGGAGAGCTTCCAGGTGGAGGAGGAGGAGGACTGACCTCTCCCTGCATGCCCCACCGGGGCTTTCTTCCACCCTACCCCCCCCCTTCCCCTTTCCCCTCCCTATCTACTGTACAATAAAGACACCTGTTTTTCAAACAAAAATGTCTGTTTATTTCAGAGAACTGGAGTGGGGGAGGGAGGAATGAAGGTGGGAGAAGGGAGGGGGAAACCTGGGACGAGGGAGCTGGAAGGGGAGGGGAGGGAAGGGAGGAAGGGAAAGGAAAGCTCAGGGGTGGGAGTCCGGCTGCCTCTCCCGTCTCGCCACACTGCGGGTCCGGGGGCGTCGGTGGGGAATGGTTGTGGAGGTGGGGGCAGAGAGGACAGGGGGTGTGGAGGAAGCAGGAGCGGAAGCAGGAGGAGCAGGGGGAGCAAGAGGGGGAGAAAGAGGGGGAGCAAGAGGGGGAGAAAGAGGGGGAGCAGGGGGAGCAAGAGGGGGAGCAGGGGGAGGAGGAAATGGAAAGCGGTCCAGCAGGCTCTGGAGGTGGCCTCGCAGGGCACGGCCCTGCTCCTCCAGGGCCTCCAGACTCCTCTGGCGCAGCCTGAGGTCCTCCTGGACCCAGTGGTCCTGGAGACGGAGCTGTCGGTCCAGGAACCGGAGATGCCGCCTCTGGTAGTCCTCCTGGTTCCTGGCTGTCCTGCTTGCCCGGGCGCGGGCGGCTGCTGCAGGCGGTGTGGTGCGCCCTGCAGGTCCCGGTGCTGCAGCTGTGGTGCAAGAAGACCAGCGGTCAATGACCCCAGGGGCCCAGGTGTGTGAAACCCAGCTCCCCTCTGCAAGGCCAGGGCCCCTGCAGGATCCCCAGCTGCTGCTCCGTGGTGGGCAAGGCCCAGGCGCACGGTCCCGGGGCTCCCTCTCTCCCCAGCCCCCCGTACACATAAGGGGAACACGAGGGTACTCACAGGTGGACGCCTCCCCGGCCTCTGATGATGCAGGCGAGCGGCTCTGTGGGGTGCCTCGGGGGTCCCGGGTCCTGGGAAGGCTGGCGGCAGGCTCCTGGCTCTCAGAGCCCTCCTCCTCCTCCTCCTCCTCCGTCTCCAGGAGCGGTCCCTCTGCCCCGGGGTCAATCACGTCCCGGGGGGCAGGGACGGCATGCGGTCCAGGGCATGGAAGTGGGGGCAGGCCTCCGGGTCAGCCCCTGGCAGGCAGGCCCGGGAGTAGGACTGCCGCAAGTCCTTAATTTTGCAGCGCACCTGCTCCCGGCTGCGCTGGTGGCCCCTGGCGGCCAGACTGGCAGCCATGCGTCCATAGACAGCCGCGTTCCGGTGGCTAGTGCGGAGATCGTGGACATTGGAGGCTTCCCCCCAAACCTCGATGAGGTCCACGATCTCCGCACTTGACCAGGCAGGCGCCCGCCTTTTGCGCCCCCGGGCAGGCTCCCGGGAGCCGCCAGGCTGGTCGTGGGGAGCAGTGGAGGGCTGGGAACCCTCGGATGGCTGGCTCATCCTGTGGCAGGTGCAGGCTGTGCAGGCACGGGTGCTTGCAGCCTTGCAACTGGCACAAAGTGAGTAGCCAGCCCGTGGCCCTTTAAGGGCTCCGGGGCCGGGAGGGGGGCAATAGAGTTTCCCTGGTGTTGGCCAGAGAGGCCACCAGGGAAACCTGGGAAGCCTTAGCCTCCCACTAGTTCGAACTAAAGGGCTACACAGCCCTTAGTTCGAACTAGCTAGTTCGAACTAGGCGTTAGTCCTCGTAAAATGAGGTTTACCTAGTTCGAACTAAGCGCTCCGTTAGTTCGAATTAAGTTCGAACTAACGGAGCGCTAGTGTAGCGCCTAGGAAAGTTAGTTCGAACTAACGTCCGTTAGTTCGAACTAACTTTCTAGTGTAGACATACCCTAACATTTTTCACAAAATAGTGAGTTTTTTTTATCTACCAGCTCTAGTGCCAATATTTAACCATGGTATTACATAAACCTGCTCAGAGATGAATGTAGGGTAATTTTAAGGGGAGGCAGAGGCTAGTGCAGACAAGAATAAGAGCTGCCAACTGAGCTAAAATTACTGTATTGAACTGGGCCACTTGATTGCGCTGTATTAATTCATGTGGACCAGAGACCGCCCCTGGAAGTGAGGGTTGGGACAGCCCCTCGAAGTGAGGGCATGGGGATAATTAGTTTTCTTTGAAAGTTGCAGTGGGATACCTTCTTTTGCTAGGACTAAATTCACATGAAAATGAAAGTATTTGTATTTTTTTTCTGCCATTGCTTTTCATTTTAAATCTCTCTCTCCCTCCATTTGAGTGATTTACCACTCAAATGGTGCAAGTTAGGACATGACACTACAGTATTTCATCCATGGCCCTGTAAGAGAAATATTTCCATTCTCCAGATACTGAATGATGCGTTTTGTATGCAAACCTTTTTTTAAACCTGCCCAATGTCAAATAATAATTATAATGGTAAGTTGTGGCTAATACACAATGTATTGTATCTTACATGGAAACAAAACATTAAAGCCGAGAGTCAGATTTTTAGAATTCACTGATGTTTCCCGTTTGCTTTATTTATGAATTTAATCACGAGTTACATTTATAAATGAAGTTTAAACCCATTAAAGCAACTGTTTCAGCTAAAAGTTCATATGTTAAATGCAGATTGTGCAAAGGGACACAAACTAGTCAGTTGGAACAAAGGTATAATATGAAATAAATGTTAATGCATATCTTACAGAAAGCGAGCCTACATATTTGATGTATAGTTTGGATGACTTCCAGGCGTATTGAATATTACAACAGTTAACAGCCACCTGCTGAACTTTGTGCTTATACTGTGTTATTTTTTAAAAGTCATCTTGGTTCTATTTTGATGTGTTATTGGGAAGGGGTATGGTTGGGTGGGTGGCGGATGGAGGGGGTAACATAGAAACAAGTAGTCAGCATTCAAATGCAACCTGTTTTTAAATTTTAATTGGTGACTTATCATGCTAAAGAAGATGTTTTCCATGAATTTACATCTTTCTAATCAGAATAATTCTGTGGGTGTGATCCTGCTCACATTGAACTTAACACGAGTGCTGTTATGTACTTCAACGCAGGCAGGACTGGGTCCCTGATGTATGTTCCTCTCCAAGCTGCCTGTTCCTCTAGTGCAGGTGTGGACATTAATTTTTGCAGGGGGTCCACTTAATCAATTTTGGTATATAGTCATGGACCATCTCCACCCCTGAAAGCCTCCCTCCAGAGTTGTTGGGAGCCAGGGTCTTTGAAGTTAAAAAAACCCACAAAACACCAAACACAGCAAAGGGCTTGTGGCTACTAGTGCCACTGCTACCACATTGCCTGACAGCTGCTTGGGGTTGCTGGGGCTATTTAAAAGGCTTGTGGCTCCAGTCCCTGTTGGAGTAACACCACCACCAGGAGCCGTGAGCTAGTTAAATAGGATCCTGCTGCCTGAGTCACTTCTTGGAAATTCTGTGGCATGGGCAGTAGGATATAAATAGAAAGCAGCCAGATGCAGATAAAAGTCTAAGGCAGCTCAGATCCGGCCCCCGGGTGGCATCTTTCCCAGCTCTGTTCTAGTGCCCGTCATTCTCTGGAGTAGCCAGGAATGAAGCCATCACTCATTTTCATGGCTACGATTCCAGTATTTTTTGTAAATGGTGGAAAATAGGAACAGCCAGATTCCCCTCAGTGCTGCAGATCTAAGGCACTGATTGGGAGCTACTCTGCAAACCCAGGGGCTCTTTACCAAGGCAGTGCCTTTATGGGTTGCATATAACTCCACTCCCTAGGGCAGAGGTGGGGAATCTTTTTTGGGTCAAGGGCTGCTGAACCACCCCCCCCCCCCCCCCACACACAAAATCAGTCAGGACTACACACAAATGAGAAGAAAAAACAAACAACAACAATCAAAACCCCTCACTGATGTAGCCTCCAACTGAGGAGAAAGACACTCCCCATGTTCCCCTGGAACACCAGAGCCTGTGGCGGGGTGCGCCAGCCTACTAGATTTTGTGTGCTTCCAGCCCCATGATGGGGCAGTGGGGGAGCTGGAGTGCCAGTGCAGGCTCCCCAGTGTTGGGTGGGGAAGAGCCCTGAGCCTTGGGGGCCACACCCAGGCAAGCAGAGGCTACATCTGGCCCCCTAGTCTGCGGTTCCCCACCCCTGCCCTAGAGTATGGGTGCCCTCTGCTGTGGCCTCTGAGGGCTGAGGTGGGAAGCCTGGACTGGAAGAAGTGGCTGTGCCAGAGGCAGGCAGTTACAGCCTCCTGTGAGGGGTGCTTATTGCTGGGTTATGGAGACAACAGAAGCTGTTCAGTAGCTGTAACCCCACCCCAGTGTAACTCCACAGCCCCCTTTGTCTCTGCTACACTGTTACTTCCTGTCAGTAGCTGTTCTCCTTGGATTCCTGCGAATCAGTTGTTAAGGGGGTAGGCTCAAGGACAACAGCAGGGGCCTGTGTTAGCTAATGGGCTCTCCACTTTCCTGCCCACAGGCCTCCCCCCAGAACTTCCTGGGTGCCCTCTGGCCCCGCTCTGTGAGCCTGCTTGGGTTGAAGCTGTAAAGGAGGTACCTCCTCAGAGAAGGAAATCACTATGGTGGGGGGCTTAGGGGATCTTCACTCATGTCTGTACAGCCCCAGGACCTCCCCTTGCAGCAGAGGGGCATGCTCGGCTGTGCTAGGTTGGTTTCCCACATTAAGTCAGGTGCAGAGGGGAGCAACAATTTCTCTAATCACTGTGCAGCACCACTGCAGGTGAGCCCAGCTGGGGCTCTCCAGCCAGCGCTGCCACTCTGAGAGCAGTGGTGCCAATAAAGGGTCATGTTCAGGCCAAACACGAATGCGTTCACCCTCTACCCAGTGCACCATGCTTGGAGCGTGCAAGCTAACTGCACGCAGAGCTCCTGGGAACTTGAAGGGGGGGAGGGGGGATTACAAAAAGGCAGCACTGCAGGGTTCTGACCTGAGTTCCTTCTCCAGCCACAGTGAATTCAGAAGAACAGCCATACAGGAACTATGGTGAAAAAGTCAATAAAGGTTACAATGTGCCCTTTAACTGACTTCCCCTTCACCAGTGATCTCTCTAGCTGAAAAGAAAAAGAGGTGGTTTTCCAGTGGGTGCTAGACAGACCAAATGCTGACAAATACCAGGAAACCCTGGAAATAAACCGAATGGCAAGGTAGAGATGACAATTTAAATGTCTCCGTGTTCTTGTAACTGATCTAAATCAAAGCCCTACTTAAAATATCATCACTGGACTTTCTATTATAAGGCTCTCAATGTCACTATCAGTGACTAAGGGGAACCAGGAGGAAATTTTCCTACAGGGATGCTGTAACAACCAACATGGAAGTGTGTTTGGGCCTAGTCATTTATCAGGCTTCAAACATGATTTTACATAGAGCTGAAGGCCAGAAGAGACCACTGCATCATCTCTTCCTGTGGTTCTAGACTTTCTAGACTACTTTGTATCACTTTCAAGAGTCTAATTTGTCTTGTGTACTCCAAGTTTCACCACACTTACAAACTTACAAAATCAGACATAAAAAATACAAGTGCCACGGCAAACTAATACTGAAAAATTGCCAACTCTCTCTTTTTACCATATGATTATAAAAAAAAAATCAATGGACACAAATATTGTAATTATATTTCAGTGTATAATTTATGGAA
Organism: Pelodiscus sinensis; assembly: GCF_049634645.1. Lineage (NCBI taxonomy): Eukaryota > Metazoa > Chordata > Testudines > Trionychidae > Pelodiscus > Pelodiscus sinensis. The sequence continues at coordinate 44,474,456 of NC_134718.1, forward strand.
CAGTATAAATTATCTCTGAAATTAGTTTTTACTGACTTTGATAGTGTCAAATGTCTTACTAAAGTCTAGTTATTCATCAGTTCATCTAAATATCTGACTAGTGTTACAGCAGGCTACATAAAATACACTGTCTCACATGACCTTCTTATCAATAAACTAGGCAAATACAATTTAGATAGGGCTACTGTAAATTGGGTGCATAACTGGCTGGATAACCATTCTGAAAGAGTAGTTTTTAATGGTTCACAATCAGGCTAGCAGGGTATAAAAAGTGGGGTTCAGCAGGGGTCTGTTTTGGGACTGGTTCTGTTCAATAGCATCATCAATGATTTAGCTATGGCATAGAGAGTATGATTATTAAGTTTGCAGATGCTACCAAGCTGGGAGGGGTTGCAAGTGCTTTGGAGGATAGGGTCATAATTCAAAATGATCTGGACAAACTAGAGAAACTAGAGAAATAGTCTGAGGTAAACAGGATGACGTTTAATAGGGACAAATGCAAAGTGCTCCACTTAGGAATGAACAATCAGTTTCACACATACAGAATAGGAAGTGACTGTCTAGGAAGGAGTACTGCTGAAAGGAATGTAGGGGTCATAGTGGACGACAAGTTAAACATGAGTCAACAGTGTGACACTAGCAAAAAAAGCAAACATGAGTATTGGATGCATTAACAGGAGTGTTGTGAGCAAGACACGAGAAGTAATTCTTAACGTAAGAACGGCCATACTGGATCAGACCAAAGGTCTTACCACAGTATCCTGTCTGCTGAGAGTGGCCAATTCCAGATGCTCCAGAGGGAGGGAACAGAACAGGTAATCATCACATGATCCCTCTCCTGTCATCCATTTCCTGACAAAATGGATTCTTCTGCTCTACTTTGTGCTGCTTAGGCCTCCATATTGTGTGTTGAGTTCTGGGCACCATATTTCAAGAAAGATGTGGGGAAATTGGAGAAGGTCCAGGGAAGAGCAACAAAAATGATTAAACATCTAGAAAACATGACCTATGAGGGAAGACTGAAAGATTTGGGTTTGTTTAGTTTAGATTAGAAAAGAGAAAAGACAGAGGGGACATGATAGCAGTTTTCAAGTATCTAAAAGGGTGTTACAAGGAGGAGGGAGAAAAATTGTTCTCCTAGACCTCTGATGGGACAAGCAATGGGCTTAAATTGCAGCAAGGGAGGTTTAGGTTGGACATTAGGAAAAACTTCCTAACTGTCAGGGTGGTTAAACACTGTAATAAATTGCCTACGGAGGTTGTGGAATCTCCATCACTGGAGATATTTAAGAGCAGGTGAGACACACCTGTCAGGGATGATCTAGACCTGTGGTGCTCAACCTTTTTTCATTCACAACCCCCGGAGCTGGGAAAATATTTTGTCGAGCAAAAAAACAAAACAAAAAAACCCACCTTTAATTTAAAGAGCTGGCCCAGTCCCTCTGCCACTCCCCCCACCCTCGTCACGTGTACGTTGGGTGCTGACCCGGGAAAACAAAATGCCAGGTGGCCTGGATCAAAGTGCTGTGACCCCCCAGGAAGACAGAAGTGATCCTCTGGAGGGGGGGGGGGTCAAGACCCATGGGTTGTGTACTGCTGATCTAGACCGTGCTTGGTCCTGCGGGAAGGCAGGGGACTGGAGTTGATCTCTTGAGGCCCCTTCCAGTTTTAGGATTCTATGTACCCGTTGGAAGCCTGAGCAGCCCTGTTGAGTATCACTGATCTAGTCTGACTTTCTGTACATCGTAGGCCATTAAATTTCACCCCAATTACTCCAGCACTGAACCCAGAAACTTTTCACTTTAAAGCCAAAAAGCAGAAAGACATACAGGTCTCCATTTGAAAATGTCAGGAGATAGAGAACCTACCACTTCCCTACTTTAAAGTGGCAAACAATTTTTTTTTGTTTGTTTAAACTGCAAGGAGAAAAGAAAAGCTTGGGCCAAGACAGCATTTAAACACTATTATGATTGTGTAGTTTGGCATGGGGTCAGAAGCAGACAGAGCTTCTATACTAGCACATAGCCAGTAACCAAATCAGCAAGAAAACAATTGTCAGAAATGGGTTCATTTCCTAACACACACGGTTTAATTGATATGTGGTCATCCATCTATTAAGAACTAAGTTGTCCCTGGAATGGTTTCCAGATGGTGACATCAGATATTCCTACAAAAGAAAATTTACATACACAAATTGCACCTCTATCACCAATTCAGATGACATGGAATAGGAATTTGAATGTGACAACATATTTCACTTTCAACCTCTGACATTTTATAATAGGTAAAAAAAAGTCTTCTTTCAGCTCATATGTTAAATCAAGGTGGTGGCTGGTTAGTTTGTTTTGCCAGTTTTTGCTAAGGATGAAACATTCCATGACAATTTATTCTGCAATTACATTTAGAAAAATCTTAATATATATCATCCTGGTGACTTGAATAAAAATAAAGTTATTCTTTAGTTATTTACTCAACTGGCCTTTTAAAAAATATTACACAAAAAGATAGCTGTGCAGTGAGTAACACATTTGTCACCCCGATAGTAACTTTCCACTTCCAGCTACTAAAACAAAACATGTAATTTTTATTTTTCTTGAATTTGAAACTAGCATGAGAGCAACTGGAAGACAACAGTAGAGTGTGTAACCATATCTGGCACTCCCTAGGTCATTTATCACTCTCTGTGCCCATGCTGGCTTATGCCAGCCAGTGCTGTTTTAAATTGCATTGGCCCTATAGATTAAAACATTTTCATGATTCTTCTCTTCTCTACCCAATGAGAAATCTTATCTTTGTGCTGCCCCTATATCATAAGTTAGTGTATTGCATATGAAATGAAAATACACTTTTCCTTTTATCATCTTTCTAGTCCACTTCTCATCTTTCTTGCTTTCACTTGTCTTCAACTCCATTTTTTCTTCTAGTTTCTCACCCCTCACACATTCCTCTCTCACCATATTCTGTTTCTGTTTCCTCTTTCAGTTATCGCCTACTCATTCACTGTCCCTGAGTTCATTCACTCTGGCCAGGTCTACACTGGTGGAGAAAACAGATGCAAGATTTTCAGCAGGATGTTCAGGTCTTGATTTGAAAATGTCAGGAGACAGAGAAGCCACCACTTCCCTGCTTTAAAGTGTAAAACATTTGTTTTGTTTAAGATGCAAAGAGAGAAGAAAAGCTTGGACCAAGACAATTGTGTAGCCTGGAGGATTGATCGCCAAGACAATCCATCCTCTGGCAAATGGAAATGTGGCCTCAGTCTTCCTGGCTCACGGCACCAAATTGAGAGGCAACATAAATAATGCAAATCAGCAAAAATGTTGTAATCTATGTGCAATGGGTTAGAACACTGAGGTTGGAGTTGGGATGCTTTGTCTTAGAGGTGACTTGCAATGAATGTTTACAATACTTGATTTCTGCCTTTTTGATAAATGTATTTATTTGTGTGTGTTACAGTAGTAACCAAAGTCCCCATTGAACCGAGCATTATACAAAGACATACTAAGACATGGGTGGTTCTCAAAGTTGTACCAGCTTAACTAACATTATGATATTATACATCATTAGTTAAAGAAGTTTTTTTACACCCAACAAATGGTCCTGCAGCACCTTAGAGACTAACAAAAATGTAGACAGTATTACGAGCTTTCCAAAATGTAGATGCTATCTACATTTTTGTTAGTCTCTAAGGTGCTGCAGGACCATTCATTGTTTAAGTTTTTTCCACTTACAGACTAACATGGCTGCCCCTCAGACTTTGTTTGTGGACATTCTTGTATAGCTTTAGCTTGTCTCAGTAAATTTACTGGTGACTTCTAAATTGATACTATTAGTTTTAATTTGATGAGAACATCCACACACAAAAATATATTAAACTGATTCAAGTTATCCATCTGTAGTCCCTGTCACAAGTCAACCTGAACCAAGTTACTGTTCATTTGGCTTAATTTCTTCCTCGTTATGTTTTTAACCTTTTGCTATCAGCAGTATGAGAACCACTCTTGGAATTGCTCAGGGTGCGGGCAACTCTTGGGCAGCCTCAAGGTTATTTCTGCAGCCACCCACACCTGAAATGAATGGGCAGAACTCTTGGAACTTTAACACAATCTTTTCATCCAAGTGTTCTTTAGGCATTTGAATGAAATTTCCATTAATTCCACTTTTAACCCCCATAAGTTATAAACAGGTTGACCAAACTCCACTGATTTCAGCTGCTTAGGTTTTTATCTCTTGCAATGCCATACATTCAACTACTTCTACAGTCAGTAGAGTACACGAATATCTTCAAGACCCAAGATTCTGGTGCATGCATTTTAAAGCATTCCTGCCTCTTTCCCTTTTTCTGTGGGGGGAGAGGGAAAAGGAGGGACAGAAAACCTGTCAGCCACTGCCCTTCTCCTTGGTTTGATATTGTATATAAAGGAATACAAGCCTGGCTTTATTTTATTATGTAGGTCACATTCTACTGTGTTAAGTACCCATTTGTTGCTACAAACATGCTCAATGGCCTTGTCTGCACTAGGGACATTTTTCAGAAGTTTCTCACTACTGTAGATGGTTATTTATACACTCATCCTCCAGTAGCTATAAAAAAAACCTGAAGCTCTGGTAGTCTCCTCTTGAAGCCCTACAGCCCCGCCTACTGACGACAGTTTGGTATGTATGGGGGTTTCAGACCCACAAAATCCTAGGGCCATGTCTACATTAGGAAACAATTTCAAAATAACTAATTCGACTTTACTCCTGATTTTACAAAATTGAAATAGTGTATCCCCACTACACAGAAGCCTCAAAATTAGTCTAAGGCAGGCTCCTTAACGAGGACATGCTACCTTGACTTAGAGCCCCCCAGGAAGCACTGGGGAGTAATTAGTTCAAATTACTTTGGGGAGTAGTTAGTTTGAAATAGTGGCACCGGAGCATTCACGTTAATGCTATTTTGAAATAACTACTTCAAAATTAGCAGTATTCCCCAAGAAAAACAGGAGTACAGATTTCAAATTAAGTGGCCCATTAATTCCAAAATAATGGGCTTGAGAATGTGGACACCCTGTTTATAAATTTGACCTGGGAGGGTTATTTTAAAATAAAGCCCTAATGTAGACCATATCTAGGTCTGAAGAGAAATTCCCTTACCCCTTAGGAAGATTAGATTATGTGGGGTCCTGGAGAGAACAAGAGGCACCTTGGGCTCAGGAGAAGAAAAGGCCTGGATACCTGCAGTTGAGTGGTGGCTGAAGAGAAACCACACAGAGCTCTTAGATTTCTGCAAGGAATTGAGAAAAAAAAAACACCACCACATAATGAGGGGAGAGGGGTGTTTAGGAGCAGGGAATAGTAAGGAAGACCAATAATTATGTAAACTGAATTCAGTTTGAGCAACAAACAAGCAACAACAATCACCAACCAACTGCAGCCAGTGAGGGACAAGGAAACAAAAAAATCCAGATCTAAAACAGGGAAAGGAAAAAAGGAGTGAAGGGCAAGAAGGGAAAAGAAAGAACAAACCTAGCCTGTATATATTTTCTCTCAAGTTAAATGCAGAAAAAAGCAACTACCAATAATATTGATTGTATGTTACAATACATGTTATGGAATTGTTAATGATAAGTGTACATGTACTGCTATTATCTACAAAATACTTTGAATATTTTATTTTGAAGGCAGCAATTGTTAATTTACAGTAGCACACAAGTTGAAGCATTTGCTTGAAGAAGCTGATAAAGAATGTGAAAAAATAGAATGTGAATAATGGAGCCAATCTTTGGTGTTACAAATACTTCACTAGCAGATGTATGTGCACACAAGTCGCTGCATATGTACAATTCTTATACTGAGAAACAACCCACTATTTTACAGTGAAGTAGCTCTGGAAAAAGGCTGATCCTTTTTGTCAGACAAATTCAGCCCCTCCCAGAGGCCCACAGATGGTCACATTTCAGCATCAGACAGTACACATTAAAGCTCCATTCCTGCCTTTTTTTAAAGCGTATGGATAGATTGCTCCTGCAGTTGCCAATTTTGGTTGGATGTATTCCTAGAGATTTTAACCTTATTTAAAGATTAATCTTTAATTTCTGGGACTCCAGGACCATTCTGGAGGGCTGGCAACCCTAACTGCTGTTCCTGTGTGGCACCTCAGTGACAACCCTTGGGCTTTGTGAAGGCACAATATTAAATCTTGTTTTACACAATGAAGGGCTGGGGCTTTCGCTGGTGTAACTGTACTTACACCAAGAATTTGGCCAGCATAGCTAAGTCAGTTAGGGATCCTGACTGATATAGGTCTGCAGGCAGACATGGGTACCATAGATGTGGCCTGAAAAAATTACAAAAGTAAGAGAAAGTTAAAATGGAAAGTGATAAGTAACTTAACTATTCCCAGCATTATTTGCTATACCTGTAATTTGCCATCTTGTTCCAGTGCTCCCTCAAGAGTTCTCAGTGCCTTCTTATCTGACTAGCATCATTACTGTGCACAGCACCTTGACATATAGAAATGAATGCTTTAAAAAAAGCTATAGGCAGGGAGGTAATGTGCACATTTTAAACTATGCAATTATGTGGCCTGTCCCCGTAAAACATTCAAATGCCCATGTTTAGAATTGTATTTAATATTTCATTTTAAAATGGAAATTAATAAAATTGGATACCAGTAAGTTTTTTTTTTTAAATGAGGATTTTAGCCAGAGACCGGGAAGGTCAAACACTTTTTGTTCAGTACTGATTACGGCAGAGTCTTGCACTACATTTTAAGTTTTGAAAAAGCTGCAAGGCAAGGCTCTCTAGTGCCACCTTCTGACGAGAATACATGATCACATACAGAAAGTATTGCCACACAGAGCAGGATCTGGTGGTGAGAACTTGCTGCTTTAGACACTGTATAACTGGCTGGTAAATCTATTCAGTTCTCCAGTGCATACTGTAATAGGGGCCTTAAATTCACCATTTCCAACTGCTTGTGTAACCATATTTTGAAGGACAGTCAGTCGCCATAAGAAAAAACTGTAAATATAGGGGGAGGAACTAAATATTAAACAAAGGCATTCAGGCCTGCCAACAGAGGGGCCAAAGGAGGTAAATGCCCTGGGCCCTGGAACTCCCGACCACCGCTGTTGGGCATCTGAGCAGTGCTAAGGGCTGACAGCCACTGCGGGCCCCGGGGGCGTGGAGCTGGCCTCACACACATTTTGCCCCAGAGTCCATGGTGGCTGTCAGCCCTACTGAAGGCATGCAACAGGCAGTGTGGCCGGGACAGCGAAGCAGCGAGCTCATGGCTCCGTTTTCTCTGCCTCAGCTGGAAGGTATGCGTGTGTGTGTGTGTGTGTGTGTGTGTGTGTGTGTGTGTGTGTGTGTGCGGGGGGAGGGTGGGTTGCCCTGGTCGTAGCAGTCCAGGGCTGGGATGCACCCATTGTAGCTGAGTTCAGGCAGCCCAGGCAGGTCCGAGGGGGGGGAGGAGGGGGCTGCCCCCAATCATGGCTGGGCTAAGCTGTCCAGAGTTTGTGCAGTAGTAGGGGGCCAGCTGTGGCAGGTTGGGCTCACGGCAGATTTGCATTGGAGAGATGGGTGCCTTGGCCACAGCAGTCCAGCGCTGGTGCTTGGTCAGGCGATCCATCCCCTAGCCACAGCAGGTTGGAGGCTGGGCTAAATAGGGGCTGAAGGGGGGCAGTCCTCCACTTGCTGCGGCAGGTCCCTGGGCAGATTACTTGAACACCTGTGCAGCACTAAATAGGTAACTGTGTGGCCACATGTCTTACAGGGAACTTAGCCAGGGATGCCAAACAAAGTACACCAAACTTTGGGCAGCACCAGGTTGACTGCTCACTGCAGTTTATAAGAGAGGACTGTCATCCAACAGCCTTTGGAAAGCATGCAGCCTTTTCTAAATACATCTGCATGTCACGCTAACAACCTGGCCTCAAGAAAGTTCCATTGTTGCATACAGTGTCACTGTAGCCATGGCAGTCCCTGGATATTAGCGAGACAAGCAGGGTGAGATTTCCAGCCTATAAAAGTTATTGCCTTAGTGACGTCTCTCTCGCAAGAAAACTCCTGAACATAACTGATGGCAAAGTTCAGCGAGGTAGAGGTTGCTAGAGTACAGGCTGCCAGACCCAAGCAGACAAGCTTTCACCCTTCCGAGTCAGGAGAGTGACAACTGACCAGGCCAGTGGTGGGCGGCCAACTGGGGTTGTGTGTGGCCCATGCACAGGGCTGCCAGATTCTATTGATTTCCATCCGTGTAGGTTTTTTTCTACTGGTATTACTAAAGTGTCAAGCACATAGAGCAAGGGCACGTGAAGTGAGGTGCACGAAACACTGACATGAGAGCTGTGCTCTCCCTCTGCATCAGAGAAAAGTGCTGCTAAGCTTCAATTGGCACTCCTGTCAAATTGTAGGTATGCATGTGCAGCTAGCAAAGCTGCCTTATCCCAGGAGACTTGTCTTTATTTCAATAATCTTTGCAGAGATGAAGGAGGACCATTCCTGCAGCTCACTCATTAGCTTAGGTTGTCCATCGTTGGACTAGGCTGTACCACGGAAGACCAAATACATAACAGTTAATCAGAATGTGAAATCACACCAAAACAAAATGAAGCCTTGGTTCACGCATTAGTACTTATAAAGATAGTCTTTCATTACAAGATCACTTAGCACTCGGAAAAGTGACATTTATTTATTAATCAAGCAATGCAGTAAGAAATAGAGCTTTTTGTTTCCACTGTGTGCATGTTGTGTGACCACTGTAATGCAGGTGTTGGTCTGAATTAAGCAGCACATAGATAGCTAATTGAGAATTTTTTTTCCACCTTTGTATTCTTGACCATGAAAAAAAAGTTATTTGTATGGAGAAATATATATTACACACACTCTAAAGTGAGAAGTACTCTTAAACCTTCCACAATGCTAGTCCAGAACCAAACTCCATCACAATCCCACTGCAGGATATCCAACACAGCTTCCTATTGATGTCACAGTCCCATCTCTATTCTCTTTCTCTCTTTCTTTTTCTCTCCAGAATCTGAGAAAGTGAGTTGTAGCTCATGAAAGCTCGAATGCCCTGTCATGGGACAAGCCTGCCTGTTCCCCTCAGGAGGGGTTGTTGGGCATCTGAAGCCCCTCACTTGGAGCTCAACCCCTCATGCATCCCAAGGTGCAAAGTCAATGGTATAGATGCCTGCACACAGTACAGTGTGACCTAGGAGCCAGAGTCAATAGTACAGGGATGATTAGAGCCCCTTGTGGGGTTGGTGCGGCAGGGATAGGGAGACCCAGCCCACCTTCTGCACTCGGTGCAAACCTAGGGCCCTGTCTGCAGTGGCTTAAATCACCAATAGCTCGGCAGAGAATCCAGCCAAAACACACCGAGCACCCAGGGTTCAACTCCCCGCCCTGTGCTACATCCTACCTGTTTCTCTCTCGTAGTCTGCTCCATCTCTTTCGTCTCATCGGAGGGCTTCTGCTGTGGTTCCCTGCTGACTGTGTCTGGGTGCACTGGCACACTTCCTGCAGGAGCTCCAGCAGCACCTCCTCCCTCATGAGCAGTCAGCCCAGATTGAGCTGCTCCACAGCCTTTATAGTTGGCCTCCAGTTGGAGCATGCCCAGCAGGGCTGTGGGGGCCAGGCCTTTTCAGCCAGGCTTACCCATTTCAGCCCCAGTGCAGGGTTATAGAATCATAGAATACTAGAACTGGAAGGGACCTCGAGAGGTCATTGAGTCCAGCCCCCTACCCTCATGGCAGGACCAAATACTGTCTAAACCATCCCTGATAGACATTTATCTAACCTACTCTTAAATATCTCCACAGATGGGGATTCCACAACCTCCCTGGGCAATTTATTCCAGTGTTTGACCACCCTGACAGTTAGGAACTTTTTCCTAATGTCCAATCTAAACCTCCCTTGCTGCAGTTTAAGCCCGTTGCTTCTTGTTCTATCCCCAGAGGCCAAGATGAACAAGTTTTCTCCCTTCTCCTTATGACACCCTTTTAGATACCTGAAAACTGCTATCACGTCCCCCCTCAATCTTCTCTTTTCTAAACTAAGCAATCCCAGTTCCTTCAGCCTTCCCTCATAGGTCATGTTCTCTAGACCTTTAATCATTCGCGTTGCTCTTTTCTGGACCCTCTCCAATTTCTCCACATCTTTCTTGAAATACATTGCCCGGAACTGGACACAATACTCCAATGGAGGCCTAACCAGCGCAGAGTAGAGCAGAAGAATGACTTCTCGTGTATTACTCACAACACACCTGTTAATGCATCCCAGAATCACGTTTGCTTTCTTTGCAACAGCATCACACTGCTGACTCATATTCAACTTGTGGTCCACTATAAATCCTAGATACCTTTCTGCCGCACTCCTTCCCAGACAGTCGCTTCCCATTCTGTATGTGTGAAACTGATTGTTCCTTCCTAAGTGGAGCACTTTGCATTTGTCTTTATTAAACTTCATCCTATTTACCTCAGAACATTGGTACACCCCATCACATAGCCTAATAAGTTTGTTAGTCTTTAAATGGACTACTTGTTTTAAACCTGACAATATATTTCAGGAAAAACAAGTAAACACAGACACCTCTATGAAACCTCCTACTAGTGGTAGTAGAGAGATATCCGTTCACTACATTAAATGCAATACAACAACTTTACTTCATTTGAATACTGAGAGGACTTTTCCCTTACAAAAATTACATTTTGAAAATTAATTCCTTAAAATTATGCATATTCCCCCTTTTTGCAGGGATGGGGAGCTAATTTGCATTTGGGTATTTGTGCCCTATTAATCCCAAGACTGATAGATCTCTCTCACCGACTTCATTTCCAAAGCTTAGAGAGCTTTTTTAAAGGACAATTTGTATTTCAAAGTGTTCAACTCTTTATCTCAAGAACATAAGTTATGAATGTAATTCCTTCAGCAAAGAAAAAAATGTGATGGAAAAGATCCTTAGATTCCAGAGCATTCCATAAATTGCTACAATTACATAAGTGTAGAAAGAATACCTTCACTTTAACTCTACCTTTATAGCTAATACATATAGTGGTTTGTTATGATTAAAGTATATATACACACATTTTGGAACTGCAAAACTACTATTAGTTTTCCTCAAATAACTGCAACTTTTTTCAATTTGATATTCAGAAATGTGTTTCATATTGCATCAGACCTGCATAGTACACACAAAGCTAAAAAACAGGAGCCAAAATGTCTCAACAGTACCCCTGAAACCTATTCAAAATGGGGAACAAAGTAGAAAAACCAGAAAAGCAAAAAGCTCAATGAGGTATATACAGAATTTGCTCCATTTAAGAATCACAAAATCCTATAGGAAGCCCCCTGCAATTTGTGACTGTGTACACACCCACACAAGGAAGGAATTCTCAGCCATAGATTTCATATGACTTTTCTAATATTTTTATTAAACAGCTTCAGGTAACAGATCTTGGATTCAATTTTAATGGGTATTTTTTGGTTTTCATTGCACACATGCAGTCTATTCATAGGCTTCTGGGACCTAATTTACCTCTCACTTACACTGAAGTTAAGGATATCAATGAATTACACCAGCATACAGCTAGCCTGAAAAGCTGCTACAACTTATGGGTATGTATTAAGGATGTTAGCGTATAGTCAAATAAACGATTAACCAATAAGTCTGATCTTATTGGCTAATCGTACTGACTACATACATTCCCCTTGCCATTGCTGCCTCTGTATCAGAGGCAGCAAGTGGGAGGAGCAGAAGCCAGTGCCCATGGTGAACCTTTAAGCTGGTTCTCCACAAGCACCCAATCCTAGGGAGCTGGCTGCTCTCACCAACCCAATTCTGCTGCCTCTGATAGAGAGGAAACAGCGCAGAGGGTGAGGCGGGCACATGGGAGGTGGTACATACGCAGACTGGCTCCTGCCTCCTGCTCTTGTCCGGGGGGGGGGCCCAAACTCCCCGTGGACAAGGGCTGTGTTGGCATCCCACCTGACCCCCTTCCTCACGCTGCTGCCTTTAATAAAGAGGCAGCAGTGTGGGGTGGCAGGACTCATCCTGGGAGTGGTGCCGGAAACCCGCTGGCTGCCGGCTCCACCATGGAGACTATCAAATAGTCTTGTAACCGTTTACTTTTTGTGCAGTTACACAATTATTGAATTAATCTAACATCCCTAGTACATAAAGAATGCAATTAAACACCTGCAGCTGCTTAGGCTCTGGGGTTGTTTAAATGTGGTGTAGATGGTCAGGACCAGTAGCCCCAAAAGCCAGAATCAGCTGACAGAGACCATCCATGGGTGCTTCAATACAATGTAGACATTCCTTAAGTAACAGAGCTGAGCACACAAGTGGGGATCATCATGGTGCAGGGAGGTACTGACCAGCGTTCCTTCTAATCTTTTCCATCCACGTGAGGAATACATTGTTTAGATGTACGGAGGCATGTGTGAATGTGCACCACCACTAGAAACAAGAGCCTAGCTATGGATGCTCTGCTAATCATGTGGGCGGCAATTGAATCTTTTGAGTGGCCGCACAAGTGCCCAGCTTACAGGGCATACTGGACCCAACCTCTCACTTTTCCTCTGGCCTTACCTTTTCCATTTTATGTGACCAAAAGGGCTGGAGAGTGGTGTAAAAGACTCTACACTGGCTTTGCATCATGGAACGATCACTCTTCAGCTTGTGGAACCCTCCAGTTAACTTAGCTATAGGGCCAGATTCAGCCAGCAGCATAGCACAAAGTGATTTTGTAACACTGGAGGATTTAGTCCTATATATTTTGGGAATAGAGCCATTATGTAATTCATTTAATGTTGTGGATTTTAGGGGTATAGTTATTGAATTCTCTTACCATACGAAGTATATTAGAGAATTTTAATGAGAGTTGACAATCTGCTGTTTCACACTTTGGCTTTATTTGATCTCACTTGGTGGGGATGAGCACATGTAACTCTTTAAGAATTAGCAAGGGAATGTAGGACCAGTCCTACAGTCCTTAGGCAAATTTCTCAATGTCTACATTACAGATCTTTTTCAGAAAAATGGCCATTTTTTGGACAAAACTTCACTTAAGTCCACACTGCAATCACATTCTTTCAAAAAAAAAAAAAAAAGTTGAAAGATCAGAGGGGGTTTTCCGACATTGGCAAACCTCTTTCTATGAGGAAGAAGCCTTTCGGAAAAAGGTGTGTGTGGACGGGGAAGAAGTTCTTTCGAAAGAAGAGGAAAAAGCACTGGTGGCCACTCTGTCCATAGTAATCACAGCTTAAATGTGAGATAGCGTCCACACTGAATGGATGCTATCTTTTGAAAAAGCAGTCTGCTTTTTCGATGCACTTTGGCAGTGTGGACGCTCTTTCAGAAGAAGTTTTTCCGGAAGATCTCTTCCGGAAAAGTTTCTTCCAAAAGAAACCTGCAGTCTAGACATAGCCTTATAGATTTCAATAAGAGTTTTGCCTGAGTAAGGAGCGTAGAACTTATTCCTTGGATAGAACATTCAAAGTCTGCTTTCAGTTACACATGTGCAATTACAGCCGTCAGGGAGTTTGCATGCCAATAGGAGTTGTACCACATAACAGCGAAATGTCATGTCTCATGCCATCTTACACATCAATTTGGTATATGTGTCAACAAGCAATACAAATAAATAAAACCTAGCTAGAAACAGTTTTATTTTAAAAGCTCTGTTGTACAACCTATAGGCAAGTTGCTTATATTAATGCCCCAAAAAGGTGTCTCCTTGTGAGAAATGATTTTCAGCAATTATTATTTACATTAAATATTTTATTTATGATTTTGGAATTAGATCTATATTCAATACAAAATCTAAAAGTTTAATATTTGATTGACAATATATCTTTCTACCATATAAAAGTATTGCAAGAGTAATTATATACATATATAGCAATACAAAGTCTAATATATTAAAGCAATATAGATATGAAATTAATGTTAGATGCCTGAACAGTATCAGTCATTTCATGCAACAAGTACAATATTTTCTTGGCATAGTAGTTAATTTAAGTATAGGTAAAGGTGAAGTGAAATATTAACTTGTTCACATAGGTTCAGAGCATACGTCATTTCTCAAAAATTTTAAATGCTAAATACACAAGATTTTACAATAATCTGATTGACCATAACAAATTGCTGGTTGTACCGAAATGAATCGACAAAAACATTTTGAGCTGGTCACCCTGGTGGAATGTAAGTCACTTAATGGACTGCTGTCTTTCTCTGACAAGATGTAGCTTTTAACTGGATGACAGCCTTTTAATTGAGAAATAGCCAACAACTAAAGATAATTAGCATGTTAAAATAAGTAAATATAGACAACATTTTTAAAAGATTTATGTCTGGCAATTTTGCATCTGTCATTGCCATTTTCATTAAGGATGTTAAAATGTGATTATCTAGATAATCATACAGTCGATATAAATTGTATCGACTATACAATTAGTTGATAAAGGGATACTCTGCAGAGCCACAGCAGGGGTAGCTCATAGCTCCAGGAGCTGAATCCAGCCAGGACTGAGCAATCCTGGCTCCTGCCAGCTCGGGAGCCACCTGTGCTATGGCTCTGCATTTTAAATGTAGAAAGAGCTTCTGGGCTCTTACTAAATTTAAAATGTAGAGGCGCAGAGATCAGCGTGAACTGGGACTGCTTGGTCTCTGCTTGTGCTGGCTCCAGTAGCCCATTTGCAGCTATCAACCCTGTCCGCCGCAAACAGGGGATGCTTGGTGGCTACAGCCCCTGTCCACGGGAGGGGAAGGAGTTGAGTTCCCTGCTGGGACCACAGTGAACAGGGGCTGCTTCACAGCAGTGTCCCCTACCCACTCCCACTGCGTCTTACAGAGGCAGCAGAGGGGGCAGGAGGCACTCCAGAGATGGTGCTTTGGGGGAACAAACTTTTAAGCTGGCTCCTCCCAGCACCAGCTCCTGTCTCCTCTCAGAGAGGCAGCAAGTGGGGGAGGGAGGCTAACGCAGAGAACATGGGTAAGCAGGGACTTCTTGAGTGGGGACTACTTGACTGCTCACCCCATGCTCCCTGCGGCACTTCTGCTTTTGAAATGTACAAGAGCCCTGGAGGGCTCTTGTACATTTCAAAAGGAGAAGTGCCCGCAGAGGGAACTGGTGCAAACAGGGACTGAAGCAGCTCCCGCTTGTGCTGTTTCCCTGATGTACCTCTGCCTCCCCTGCTGCTCCCCCCTTGC
Organism: Pelodiscus sinensis; assembly: GCF_049634645.1. NCBI lineage: Eukaryota > Metazoa > Chordata > Testudines > Trionychidae > Pelodiscus > Pelodiscus sinensis. The sequence goes on from NC_134718.1 coordinate 44,489,658, forward strand.
TGCCTCTCTCTGATAGAGGCAGCAAGGGGGCAGGAAGCGACTAGCAGAGTCACTACTCGACTATCCAATAAGCATTTGCTTATCGGATAGTCAACTAGTTGCTTACATCTGTAATCTTCATATACTGTAGTAATGTAAGTACTTCAAACTCAGTGCTTTGCATGTTGTAAATGTATTATACGAACAAAAAGAATAGAAACAAATGTTACTTCCTTAAGTTGTGATTCAAGATAAAGAGAATAGCAGAAACAGAGCACAAGTTTGGCATTGTGTTGAAAATACATTACAATGTGAAGAAATAATTGTTGTAGCATACCTTTGTGTTTGACAGAGAGGGGAGCAGGAAGTTGATGATAATATATTGCCATCAGACTGGGATCTCTCTCACTGGATACAAACCTCAACTGAACACATGCACATTCATTTTCTGTTAAATATTTACAAATTCAGCAGCAACAGTGAGTTACATTAGAAATGCATGTTACAATTTACAAAATACAAGTGTGTGTGTTTCCCAATTTCTTACTAAGCCACTTTCTTCTACTACTAAAATATTGCCTTACTAAAGAATAGAGAGTCAATGTCATTACAGTAGCATGACCAGAACACTCCAACGACAAGAATGCTTCAAGGCAATCAATTCATACCAGGGGTTTCAATGGATTTTTTCTCCTTTTAGAAACAGTTCTGACTCCATGATCTGATAAAGGCATTTTGCTTTTTTATTTTAGCTGTTTGTAATATTAACACCTCTTCCTTCAGAAAATAATTTAAAAATACTTGGCTATATCTTGTTGATAAGGCTAACGTCCTAGAGATTTTGCTTAAGCTTTAGGTACCTTACTGACCTTTCTAGCTTTAGCACCACATTTCATTGCCAGTCAGAGTGTTTTATAATAGCAGCTCACTGTAAAAATATTATAATCACCAAATTTTGGCATGCAGTTGCAAAATTGGTGCAAAGTTATTTTATCATCACATTTTTGAACATTACAATACTAGAAAAGTAACCTCAGCACAAGACAATCATGTTCAAGTAAACTCACAAATTTTACAACTAATACTTATAACAAGTGAGATGAAACAAGCAAGCCCTTAAAATTACTCTGTTCATTAGACCACGAGGGCAGAAGCGGTCAACACAGTGGTAAAATGTTGATTCAGACCCGAGTGCTATATGGATATAGGCTGGCTCAAGAGCATTAAAAGTACAGTGTAGTTGCTCCCCTTTTACTTATTCTGTCTGATGTCCAATAGGAAGATTCTCCATCCTCAATATCAAGAGCATAGTTTTGACATTCATAATTTAAAAATACACAAAAGTGAAACCCATCAAAAATGTAAGGCTAGCAAAGCATCAGTATCAGTAAGAATACACAGTGATAGGATAAAAATGTACAGTGCTTGTATAAAAATATATTCTATGATTTGTCAATTATAGTCTGAATTATTTTAGGCTAAAACAACACAAACATTAGCTTCTTTACACACTACTTCTCTTCTGACCACATCTACGGACTATTCTTTCATCCTACAGACCAGATCATCCTTTCCCCCTTAACTTAGATCTTGGATTTTTCATTAGATAGCATTTTATGATTGTGATAAGAAATATATCCATTTCATAAGAACAGCCATATTGGGTCAGACCAACGGTCTATGTCACACAGTATCCTGTCTGCCAACAATGAGCAATGCCAGATGCCCCAGAGCAGTGTTTCTCAATGTTTTTTTTTTAAATGAAGTACCACTTTTACAACAACAACAACAAATTATAACTACACCCAGTACCTACAGTTGTCAGACACACATTTTTTTTTCTACCATTGCAACACATTTGTTTAAACAACTTAATCGTAGCTGGCCAGGCAATTAAATTTTTGGGTGTAAAAAGTACAAAAATATAAAGTGCTGTAAAACTTAAAACAAAAATTCAGTTTTCTCCAGATTTCAGTTCTGTTGATGTACCCCCCCTAGACTTCTCTCAAGTACCCCTAAGGGTACTCGTACCATTGGTTGAGAAACACTGCCCCACAGGTAGGGAATACATCAGGTAATCCTCATGTGATCCCTCACCTGTCATCCATTTCCAGACAAACAGAGGCTAGGGACACCATTCCTACACATCCTGGCTAACAGCCATTGATGTACCTAACCTCCATGAATCTATCTAGCTCTTTTTTTTTTTTTTTTGAATCCTGTTAAAGTTCTAGCCTTCACAATATCCTCTGTCAAGGAGTTCTACAGGTTGACTCTGCGCTGAGTGAAGAAAAACTTCATTTTCTTTGTTTTTTTTTACTTGCTGCCTATTAATTTCATTTGGTGACCCCTAGTTCTTATATTGTGGGAATAAGTAAATAACTTTTCCTTATTCACTTTTTCCACACCAGTCATGATTTTATAGGCCTCTATCATATTCCCTCCCTTAGTCTCCTCTTTTCGAAGCTAAAAAGACTTGGACTTTTCAATCTCTCTTTATATGGGACCCATTCCAAACCCCTAATAATTTTTGTTGCCCTTTTCTGAACCTTTTGCAATGTCAGTGTATCTTTTTTAAGATGAGGTATTCAAGATGTGGGCATACAATGGTTTTATATACATTTCCGATAGAGTTAATATTTTAAAACTAATTTCATTGTGTCTTTGCTTGGGAATTCTATGGGAGTTGAAGTCATGTTCATCCATACTTTTATATTCTGGAATTAAAATCAAACAATCAGGTAAAATGTAAACAATTATTGAAATGTTGCCTTCATTCTGCGCAATGTGTCCTGAATTTTTCGAGCACGTCTTTCAGCTGGTATCTGATGGAAGTTGGCTCTGTTGTCAGCTGCTAAAGCAGAAATGTCTGCATCATTAAAATGAGCTATTCTTTTTTTGAGGTAAGACTGGAGCTTGAGATCTGGAGTAAATGTATAGGGGTTTTCTTGAAATGCATGAACCTGGCTCACAACTTTTGCAATGTTTCTTAAAAGAAAATAAAGAAAAACATTAGTCTGCTTTAGTGCTGATAATAAAACATTAAAAGAAAATTGAAAGGCATCATTTCTACTGTATTTGTCTCTAATAATTTGTCAACATGAGTGAAGTGTTTTAAACTCCCAGAAGTGCACTGTTGAGTTACTTCTTGTAACTCACTAGACAATATTCCATCGAAAATGATATATGTATAATTAAAACGATTACCTAAGTTTAGTCCACTTATGAGCTCCATTTGTCATAGTAAATCCTCCAGTTTCAAGCTGCTGGACATGCATGGCCAGAACATGGGCTGATGGAATTGTAGGGAGTGTTTTGAATCTCTGTCCTTCCATCAAACACAAACTGTCACTTTTTAAAAACACCTGGTATAATTTACACAAGGAAAATCCATGATAAATGTCAGAGTAGGCTTCATAAAGTAGTCCTTTAATGTATGTCTTTAACAAATATTTTTGTTTTACAGTAATTTTCATGTATAGTATATAAATTAAATTAAATGAGATGAAAGTGATAATGCATTCGATCAGACTTGTGACAGATCGATTAAGGTAGAGAAGGGAACAAAGTTACATTAATTAGAAGATAGCCCCTATGGAGTTTTAAATGAACACTTATAGTTTACAACCAAAATGTTATAGTTGGAATCACAGAATGCACCTTGGAGCAAACTAAGTTTCACAGATACACAAAAAAATGAGGCCTTGTCTACACTAAAACAGAAGATTGTTATTACCGTGATCGATCTTCTGGGGTTTGATTTAGCAAGTCTAGTTACCAGTGTCTTGTACTCCTGGTTTTGTGAGGAGCGAGGGAAGCTAATGGGAAAGGGAGCGTTTTCTCCTATTGGACTTCTGCTGTGGGGACACTGCCAAGTTTGGCTTAAGGTAAGCCAATTCCAGCTACATATTCTGCGGAAATGCTATAATAGTTACTGAGAGATGTTGAGATTTTCAAAAATTACTAGGAGATGCAGCCATATAACTCTCTTTGAAATCTACAGGAACTGTGCACCGACCTCCTAGCTGGCTCTGAAAATCTCCATCATAGTTTTTAGTCATTCAAAGTAGAGTTTTACACAATAGAATGGAAATGTTAACATTTAACATAAAGAGGCAATGGGTTAGATCTTGCAACAGCTGCCTAATTAACAGAGCAATAGAAGATGTCCAATATGATTTTATTAGCACTACTGATAAAAATGGGTAAAATCTGGAATGTTGCTGACAATTGAAATATTGTTGACTCCTTGTTAGGTAAGTAAACTGGCTTCTGTATTTGGCTAAGTAGACCTAGGGGCTATTTGGCAGGACTCTAAACTGCACATCTCTCCCCCTTCGCTAGAGTTTCCACACTGGAAAGCTAAATTTAGTTTTCTTTTGGGTTTGCCTGATATCTTTGGGTTCTTTAACAATACAAAGATTTCTGGTCAGTAAAGTCACTATTAAAACAACAACCTTCCCACACAAAACATTTGATCCCTTATGTGCATTTGGTCATAGCTGCTGATTTATCAACTAAAATAAATGGCTAGTGGATCTGGTGAAAAAAGAAAAGTTTTGGCAAATTTGCCGTTAAGTTGTGTACATGGCCTAATTTTCCTTTTTTTCCCCCTCCCCCCCCCAATTAAAAAGGAAATTAAAGGAAACTGAAGTATTTCCTCAACCAAACCCCGCCAACAGTTTTCCAACCGGCCATATTAGGACAAAAATTCATTATAAAATTTGAAACATCTATTACTGTTCATAATTAACTTCTGTTACCTCTGTAGCGTCAACACATCTATGGGAGAGTTAACTGTTCTGTCCCAGCTATCATCGAGAGAACTATTAATTAAGTGCTAGTTGCACAATATTACAAAACAGAAAAAAATGCAACTTGATTTTTAGAGCCCAGGTTGGCATTTTCATTTTAGCAGGTGAAAAACCCAAACAGTCAATGTAACGACTTCAGGGTAATCAAATTTGTTCTGAAGTCATTAAATAAGGAACAATTTTTATGCAGTTTCAACTGTATGTGGCTTCAATCTTGCGAAGAGCACCAATGAAGCGTGACAAATATTTCACAGGAGAGGCTCATACTGTACCTCAACAGCCTTGAGTTCTTCCATTATTTCAGACACTTTTGATGGCAAAATTTTCCAGGCCTTAAAAAAAGTAATAAAATATAGTACTTTGATATATTTTCAGAATAATCTTGGGTAATGGAACAGATTTACTTTTGCTAAAAACAAAATAGCTACAGGGGGAAAAAAGTCAGAATGTCCTCACTTACTGGTAGCTGTCGTACTATAAGATTTTCGAGCCCTCTAAAGATATGCATGGCAGTAGCAAAATTTCTTTGTTCATAGCAAGATTTTGCTACAAGAAGAAATTTTGATAGCAAATTCGCCTGTAACTGAAAAAAAAGTTGCATATTAAAATGCACCACAGCACACTGGTCCATGATAATATATATAATAAATATATTATTTCTATTACCTAGGCACTAGTTACAAAATAATAAATAGCAGTATTTGTCTAGTGCTAACACATACAACATATGTTTGGAAGTCATCTTATGAAGCCAAATGCTATGAAGAATCTTAAGATGGATTATTCTTATTTCCATTCCAGGACATAGTTGTAAGGCTAAACTAACTCTACTGACAGTAAAACTCTTGATCCTAACACTCTTAAGTAGCTGGGAAGATAAAATTAATTCTAGGAAGGCAAAAGAAAAGAAACAATTGAGAACAAGTGAGGGCTAAATGACAGTCACTCATCTAAATGTGTTCAAAGTATAGTACCAAGTGTATAAACTTGCATTTAAAAACAAATAAGTTGACTTTGTTATATTCTGATAGGCTGAATTACAACAATTAATGGAATAATACTATACTCAAAACTGACAGAGGATTAGAGAAATTTATGTTATGGTGGCCATACCCTGATAAATTATGTCAAGTACTGTTTTCAGAAGCAGGAAAAGCTGCTCTCCATTTGTATGTTTCTGAGAAATGTCATAGACGAAGCAAACAAACAAATACAACAGCAACAGTTATAAGGAAAATTCAATTTGGAGGTTCGGCGACAAACCTATCATACTCTCCTAAGGTTAACGAAACCATCAAAAGTTCATGCTAAAGTTATTATAGGAGAGTTCTTTATGCACAAATATTCTGACTAAACACAGAGGAGCATGAAGTAATTACCCACCTGTAAATGTTGTTCTTTGAAGGTACACATTTTAATCAATTACCACTTTGGGGTAGATTGGAAGACCTGGATGGAGCTCTCATAGCTTATCATTCTAAGGCACATTACACTACCCCCACTGAGATATCAGTGCTCATTTCTCTTCAAATTGGAAACAAAAATACTTCCATAATAACCAATTTAAAAAGCAACACAGAAATATTCTGATCAGAATAGAAGGCAGAGAGTGAGGGGTAATTCATTAGCCTCAGCGGCGAGGAGTCCTGTGGCACCTTAGGGTATGTCTACACTACAAAGTTAATTCGAACTAACAGGCGTTAGTTCGAACTAACTTTGATAGGCGCTACACTAGCGCTCCGCTAGTTCGAACTTAATTCGAACTAGCGGAGCGCTTAGTTCGAACTAGGTAAACCTCATTTTACGAGGACTAAGCCTAGTTCGAACTTACTAGTTCGAATTAAGGGCTATGTAGCCCCTTAATTCGAACTAGTGGGAGGCTAGCCCTCCCCAGCTTTCCCTGGTGGCCACTCTGGGCACCACCAGGGAAACTCTATGCCCCCCTCCCGGCCCCGGAGCCCTTAAAGGGGCACGGGCTGGCTACGGTGCCCGTGCCAGGTGCAAGCCTGCCAGCACCCAGCCAGCAGACCCTGCACTTGGCACGCCATGAGCCAGCCACCCGATGCCCCCCAGCCCTCTGCCTCTTCCCGGGACCAGGCTGGTGGCTCTCGGGAGCCTGGCCAGGACCGCAAGAGGCGGGCACCCGCCTGGTCTAGTGCAGACATTGTGGACCTCGTCCATGAACTCCGCACTAGGCACAGGAAAGTGGCCATCTAGGGCAGGAGAGCTGCCAGCCTGGCCACCCAGGAGCAGGTTTGCATGAAAATCAAGGTGGTCCACTGAGACCCCCGACCCTGAGCCCTGAGCTTACAATGGCTGTACTGGGTCAGACCAAAGGTCCATCTAGTCCAGTAGTCTGTCTGCTGACAGCAGCCAACCCTAGGTACTGTGGAGGGGATGGACCAAAGACAGTGACCAAACCATTTGTCTCATACCATCCATCTCCAGCCTTCCACAAACTTTGGGCAGGGACACCATTTCTACCCCCTGGCTAATACCACTCCATGGACCCAACCTCCATGACTTGATCTAACTTCTCTTTAAACTCTGTTCTAGTTGTAGCCTTCACAGCCTCCTGCAGCAAGGAGTTCCACAGGTTGACTCTTTGCTTTGTGAAGAAGAATTTTCTGTTACTAGTTTGAAGCCTGCTACCCATTCCTTTCCTTTGGTGTCCTCTAGTCCTTCTATTATGGGAACTAATGGAGAACTTTTCTTTATGCACCCTCTCCACACCACTCTTGCTTTTATAGACCTGTATCATATCCCCCCTCCGTCTCCTCTTCTCTAAGCTGAAAAGTCCCAGTCTCTTTAGCCTCTCTTCATATGGGACCTGTTCCAAACCACTGATCATTTTAGTTGCCCTCCCCTCTCCCAGCCTCTCTCTTCCCCTCTCCCACTTCTTTTTCCCAGTCTCCCCCAGTTTTGTTCAATAAAGACAGATTCTATTTTTGAACACACGTTTTATTTTGTACATCAGGAAGGAGGGCTAGGGAAGGGTAAGTGGAAGGAGGTGAGGGAGGAATGGGGTACGCGCCCCCGATGGGGAGGACTGGGCTGGCTCTGCGGGCTTCTCGGGGTGGAAGTTCTCCTGCAGCCCCCCGATTGCCCCCTCCCTCCGGATGGCAGCCTGTGGCAAGTGCAGCTGGTCTGATGGCCGAGTGCTGTGATGTTCCGCGTGTGGGCACTCCGGGCACTCCAAGCCAGGACTGCTTTGCAAGCGGGGAACCCTGAGAACTGTCTGTCTGGGGTGGGGGTCGGGTCCCTTTAAGCACAGCCCTCGGCTAGCCTGAGACAGCAGCTCCACGCTCTAAGTCCTCATCTGATGCCCTGCCGGCACTGCTTCCGGCCATCCTTAACCTCTGTTCAGGGTCCACTCTGTGTGGACATGCTAGTTCGAATTAGCAAAACGGTAATTCGAACTAGTTTTTAAGTCTAGCTGCGCTAATTCAAATTAGCTTAGTTCGAATTAGTTAATTCGAACTAAGTTAGTTCGAATTAGTGCTGTAGTGTAGACATACCTTTATAGACTAACTGAAGTGTGGGAGCATAAGCTTATGCTCCCACACTTCAGTTAGTCTGAATTGCAAAAGTGGCGAGGAGTCCTGTGGCACCTTATAGACTAACACGGCTACCCCTCTGATACTTGACATCATTAGCCTCAGAAAACCAACAAATGAGCAATACACTCTTCCTTGTAGATATTATTTTAAGTCTCTATTTGTGAGAATCATCATCTCCAGAGAGGTCTTAAATATTAAGAAAAAATGTATGATGGCCACTTGGATTTGGATTAAACTGGTTTCATCTGCATGCACAAATTCAGTTCCAGATCTTTATTCAGGGTCATAAAGGAAATGACCATGAAAGTACTGGGAGTAGCCTAAGCACACACTGCCAGTGGTAATGCTCTTTGCTTGGCATAAGGACTGGAGAATTTAGAACTAAGAATATCTGAACTCTTATCACCACTCGTTTTTATATAACAGTTGTTATCAACACCCATCACAAGTTACAGGACCACTTGTGTTGGTTGACTTTATCACGATTAATTCAGAAAAAGCTGTATTATTGAATTAGTGGAATGACTTCTGATGAAGATATTCAGAAAGTATATAGCAATGCATACAACAAGTTCATGTTTTAATGATCATCAAGCTTTATTTTTTTCTTGAAAGTATTTAGTTCAGTTGACATTAAAAGTCAGCATCTGTTCATTGGATTTCTGATGGGTTAACTGATGCTATTGTCAAACTCAAAACCAAACATGTTATTCAATATCTACAATTAGTTTAGAAAAGTGAGAAAATATAATTACAAGTGTAAGAAAAAGGTACATTTTGTTTTAGGATTTGTTGCTTGTGCTAAAACCATAGAAGAACTGCAGCACCCTGCCTCCCAAAGTGTTAGTTAGAAAGTCCTTCAATGGTAAGGCCATTTCAATAGCAAAAAGTTAAACATCTGCTAACTTATAGTAATAGAAGATAAGAATTCCTTTAAGTCTAACCTCACCATCAGAATAAATTCAAAAGTGTAAGTGGATCTGCCAATGCACTGGCAGGAATATTTCAGGCTTTTTGTGTAGGTTTGTTTTATAGAAATAGTAAACAATAACAAATAACCAACTATTTTCTGAGTCAATAGCCAAATAAAAATAACAAACCTTGGAAGTATGACTTGTAACAATTTCAGCAGCGACCCAGGTGCTGATATTGTCTGCATTCCTTAAAAGCTGTAAGAGATACTTGTCTTGTATGCAATTTGGCAGAAAGAGGTTACAGACTTTAAGGGACAGTGATTCAGTGGAAACAACTCTGTGAAACAAAAACATATAGATAATTTAGACATTACAACTACAAAACATGAAACGGATGTTAGCATTCTAACCATTTTTAAAATGAACAATATGTTGTTTAGCTACAACCTTGATTAATACACTTTAAAAAGACATGTGCTGGGACTCTGTGTTAATCTCTATTCTCTGTGTAGACTTTTTAATTACAGCACAGGTACCAACATCCACTGTACACACATTTGTAGAAAAAGCTACTTAAAATTATCATAAGTTTTACAATTTGAGCAATTTCTTTTATTTGACTAACAATAACAAAAGCATTTATCATATTGTGAAACAGTGGTCAAAGAACCACACACACACCAAAAAGCCAGTCTAGCTCTTGTTTTGTGGACTATAAATATAAAGACAAAAAAAGTGAGATTATAAAAAGAGAGCCCTGTCTAGGCTACAACATAGCAGGAGCCAGAAAATATAGGGCAAACGTGTGTACTCTTTTCTTAGAGATACTGTTGAATCCACAGTGACATTGTGACATTAACAGAAGCTAGTTGAATCCATATGGATTAAAACACAACAAGATTGTGTGTGAACAGGTGATAATGTTAACATTTATTTTGGATTAGAAATGGGCAACTAAAAATATGAATAACTTTTCTTTAAAAATGTCCTATGCTTACTTTGTTTATGAATTATTCAACCAGTACTACATGATATACAGAATTTCAGTTTGTTAATTTATATGGCTATAATTATAATATCCTTGAAATTCAGAGTAGAACTGATCAGAAATATTTGCTGAATAAGCTTTTAAAAATATTGTGATATTTTTCAAGTCACCATGACAATGTGGTCTAAAGAAAATGTTGTAGTCTGCTGAGCCTCATTTTACAAGTTCTCTGAAGGATAAAATTCAATGTAAAAAGAAAATTCACAGAGAGGAATAATGGAAGACTACCCATTTTTCTCTTTCCATATATTCATAGGGTATAATACAAAAATCAACAATGCATCAGCAGAGAAGGAGGCTGGAAAAGTAACACACTTACTTTTGGATAGTGGCACATTTATCTTTGACGCCAAGTGCTCTTGAATTCAGGAAGTGTACTGGATGGCATTTACAGAACATTTCCTACACAGACAAAAATTTAAATCATAGCAACTATTAGGTTTGCCAACTATGTTAGGTATCATAAAGAATACTTTTTCTTCCTGTTTTCATCCCTCTTCCTTAATGTACTTGGTGGAAACCATTATTTACAGAATTACATTATCAAAACTCCTGATACTAGTGAATACAGACATGGCAGGAACATGGGGAAGAAATTGGTTTTTTCCCCTCCTACGTGTGGTAAACCTCAAAGGCAGGTGAGGGAGGGAAGGAAATAGGGGTGTGATTACACAAACACACTGATTTGTTCTCACTCTCAATAGAATCTAGTCTTTTTACCTGTTGTAACAGTGTCAGTTGACAGCAAAGCTCTTGTACACTATATTCAGTTAAGAGAGATCCTCCTTCATTTGTTTTAGCATAAGAGCCAGAGAATTCTTCTGTAGAACTGTAATAGCATGGCTTCGGTAAAGCTGACCCCACTGTGTATGGTCTTTCTTTTTGATGATGTGTAATAGAGTCATTTCCTTTGGAGAGTTTCCAGTTAAAGCTCTGTACAAAAAAAGGAGCTTATTCCAGCTGTAGCTTTCCTAAGCCTACATTGTCTCCTCTCAATACAAGTTACTGAGGGAATCTAAATTCTGCAAACTTTTGCCAGTGCAAGTTATGTCAGCATATAGTCACCACAGTCGGTATATTGCTTGTGTGCAGGCAAATGTGGCTCCTTGCATGGACATTGTGCATACTCACTAGAAGTGCATTATCAGTAGGTATCCCAGAATACAACTTGCCAGCAAGCAGCACCCTCTGTTTTGGGAAGTTTCAGCAATGCATGGTGGAGCAGAAACAAATTATGCAAATGGTTAACTTCCCAGCATGCCACTTTCTCCATCCCAATAATGTCGTCTATGTTCTATAATTTTCACACCATTAAAAAAAGTCCCCCAGAGCCCTCATGACCCTATTTGCTATCCGCCAACTGATAGAAGCCTGGATCCTGCACAGCTCTGGATTATTTTGGTAGGTGTTGCATGCACAGAACACATGATTCTCCAGTATCTGCAGAGCTGTAAGAAACACCAAATTAACAGGGAACAAAATGACTTTGTAAAGGACAAACTGCTGTGGGACAAAGCAAAAACAATGCCAGATGGGTGGTGGAATTCATGAAGCATCTGCAGATGGTGGGGTACTGCTTCGGGGTCTGAGAAACAGTCACTAACAGGCCCTGCCTCTTCCCATCCCCACCCTGCTCCTACTCCACCCATTCCTCCAAGCCCTCCTCACTGGTCTGCTCTCCCCCCCAAACCCTTACCTCTACTCTGCTCCCTGCCTGTCTCTCCCCTCAAGCAACATGGGTTGGGGGACTAACAAGAACCTGGAACTGGCAGCAGGCGTTCCCTCCCCACACTCACTGGTGGTGGCTGGAAGCAAAGCCACCCCATTCCACCAGCTCCCATCTGAGTTGCTTGGTTTCCTGTGGCCAGTGAGCACAAGGTGCAGTCTCCCCCCCTTCCTGCAAGTCTCCACCCCTGAGTTCCATGGTTGAGACCTGGAGGAGTGGAATGGGCTGGTCTGGATTGCTCCAATTCCTGCTGCTGGTGAATGCAAGAGCAGGCCTGAGCTCTACTTTCAGCTCCAGGCCCTCTGCTAATCACCGACTGCTGGTCTCTTGCCCCTCCCCTTCCTGGTATTTGAGGGGAACATGTGACATTTCATGCCCCCTCACCACACATCATCCCAATCTCAGGAACACCAGAATAAGACACTTCAGTGGAGAAGCGAGTAACAATTGCACTGTCTTGCAATGCTGGATGGCTACCAGTCAGTGGGAAAATCAGTTTAGAGTCGGAAAATCCATTGTCATGATGCAAGTGTGCAGAGCCATTAATCATTCCCTGCTAGGAAGAGCTCTGACTACTGGCAATGTGCAGGACATAGTGGATGGATTTGCAGCAAGGGGTTCCCAAACTGGAGTAGAGCAACAGATGGCACACACATATACCTATTTTGGCACCAGGCCTCCTTGCCACAGAACACATCAATAGAAAGGGCTACTTCTTTCTGGTTATGCAAACATTCATGGATCACCAGAGATGCTTCACCAACATCAGCATTGTCTGATCAAGGAAGGAATGAGTGGTGAGTGAAGGTAGGGCTGGGGGAGGCAAGCTCGCAGCCCCACCTTCAGCCCTGCCCCTTCTGCAGAGGCCCTGCACCCCAGGAGCCAAGCTGCTTCCCACGCCATGGGAAGGTGGGGCAGCATCCTGCTCCCCCCCAGCATGAGGAGGGCAGGCAGATGGGCACGAGGCCCCAGCCTCTCCAACTTTGCAGCATGGGGAGGAGGGCGGCTGGAGCACAGGGAGGGCAGGCACTTGAGGATAGCAACACTCTGCACCCAGTACACCTACAGTAGATGTTCTGGGGGTGGAGTGTGGGCAGGGCCTGGCTGGCAGTTTGGGAAAGCAACACTGTCCCCCACCTAGCATACCAGCTGCTCACGAAGGAAGTTGCATGGTGCTCGCCTCTTTAAACTTATATTCAAAAAGCTGCAAGCAGGGGCTTTCTTTCATGACAGTGGCTTACCATTGGTGACATTTAAATGCCAATAGCGATCCCAGGGCTATCGGCTCATGAAGCTGCCTGCTGGCTACCTTTGCAGCAGCATGGAAAGAGCCAACTACTGGCACAGCAGCTGTGGAATGACAGTTGAATGTGCTTTTGATAAATTCAAGGGATGTTGGCATGGTCTACTGACAATATTAGATCTCAGTGAAAAAAAATTCCAAAGATTTAAAGCTGCCTACTGCGCCCTCAATAATATCTATGAGGCAAAGAAGGGAAAGTTGCAGCTGGGATGGATGGGCTGTCTCCTGAGTTTGAGCAGCCAGACACAAGGATTACTAGAAGAGATCAGTGAGTAGTTATATGGCTTAAGGAGACTCTGAAAGTGAACGTCAACTGTGAGCTGTAGTAATGTCTTGTAGTATACTAGACATTACTAGAAAGCAGCTGTCCCTGGCTTTCTGGTTGGGGGGCTATGAAGAATTGTGTGGCGCTTGGTGTACATCAATGAATATATCACCTGTTCATTTTATGATGCTTGCTGAGTATTTATGATGATTACATGGACAGTCACTACTGCTATGAGTTACATCACACTATGCAACAAGTACATCAGTACTAATAGGCATTCTGCAGCAGCACATATTGGGAACGAATAAAGATGTATTATTTTCCAAATCAATAACATTTTATTAAACAACGAAAACATTGCAGAAAATAAGTCTGTCACATTTTTAATGATCTGCTTTTAACTTAACAAATGTATGGAACAGAGCTTAAGAAGCGGAAAGAAAATTCATATTCGTTTTAGCCACCCATACAAAAAATTTGGTTTTCACAGATCAACTTATGTGAAGCTGCGATTGTCCTTAACATTCCCTAGTGTGAAGAAGTAGGGGTAGGAATCCAGCCCCTGGAGCCTCATGGAATGTTGAGGGGGCTATAGGGAGATGCTGTAATGGAGCTCTCCATGAACTACAAAAGGAGGCAAGACTGTGATGACTGAACATGTAAATCCACAAGAACCTACAGCATTTCTTCACTGCTTCTAGAGAAACCCCATTACATTCCAGTGCATCTCCCTCTACTTTTCCCCCAAGAGTAATTTCTCCTGTCTGCTTTTTTTCTTCCTTCCTGCAGGCTGTAATATTCACCCTCCGGGCCCTTTGCTCAAAGATTGATGCAGCACTGGCTTTCAGGGTTCGCTGAACTTATCATGCAGGGTCCCCTTCTTGCTCCTAATTCTCTATTCCTACAGAATATCTGAGACTGCTCTTGCTTGTGCATGCGTCTTGCTGGGGCAGGGCAGCTTGCATGTTCTTATGATCCCAGAAGCTATGCCAGTGGGAGCTTAGTGCTCCTGGTAGGTTCAACCAAGCTGGAAAAGTCAAGGGGTTGGGAGGGAAGAGACAGACTAAGCATGCACACCGATCCTCCAAGATTGGGGGTTTGGCTCAAGGCTAACAACCGTGACCATTTGTTACAGAAACAGCAACAAAGAATTCCTTCTCAACTAGAAGTGGAGGACTTTTGTTGCTGCCCTATATGCCAGTGGACATGAAGGGCAATGATGATGATGACGACAATGCCTGAGTAAGGCAGGGTACTCCTCAAAGCTTCAATAGCAGCAGCTACAATTAAAAAACACACATTGTCAGCACAGAGGCCACAAAGTGCAAGTTAAGATTCAAAACTCCCTTCCCTTGCTTCTCATAAATTTTAAATAAAAGACTTCTGAGAAGTTTTTAATGATCTGCTTTTAACCTAATAAATGTGTGGAACAGAGCTTAAGAAGTCAAAAGAAAACTCATTAATTTTACTGACACTTCTGCTTGGGAGTGCTTGTGCATGGTGGCACTCAGTTCCAGCTATGGTGAGTATGGCCCTCCGTGGTGAGGGAAATGAGGAGGATTAGGGACATGGAACAGCTGCCACATGTGGAGAGATTAATAAAGATAGACTTTTCAGCTTGGAAAAAGAGATGACCAAAAGAGGATATGACAGAGGTCTATAAAATCATGACTGGTATGAAGAAAGTAAGTGTTATTTAGTCCTTCTCATGCAACAAAAACTAGGAGTCACCAAATGAAATTAATAAGCAGTAGGTTTAAAAACAAACAAAAGGAAGTATTTCTTCACACAGCATGCAGTCAACCTGTGGAACTCTTTGCCAGGGGATGTTGTGAAGGCTAAGACTATAACAAGGTTCAAAAAAGAACAAGGATAGGTCCATCAATGGCTATTAGCCAGAATGAGCAGGGATGCTCTGCCTAGCCTCCGTTTGTCATAAGCTGGGAATGGGCAACAAGGGATGTATCAACTCAGTGACTGCCTCTTCCGTTCATCCTCTCTGGGGCATCTGGCATTGGCCACTGTCGGAAGACAGGATACTGGGCTAGACGAACTTTCGGTCTGCCCAAGTATGGCCATTTTTAGTAGGAATACTGAAAACAAAATAGCAATTTTTTAAGTACATCAGAAGCAGGAAGTTTATTAATTGTCTAGTGGCTCCACTAGTTGTTTAAGATGCTAAAGATACACTCAAGGACAATACGGTAATTGCGGAGAAACTAAATGAATTCTTTGCATCAGTCTTCACAGCTGAGGATGTTAGGGAGATTCCCAAGCCTGAGCCAGTCTTTTTAGGTGACAAATCTGAGGAATTGTCCCAGATTGAAGTGTCATTAAAGGTGGTTTTGGAACAAACTGATAAACTAAACAGTAACAAGTCACCAGGACCAGATGGCACTAACCCAGAGGCGTAGCGAAGAGGGTACAGGGAATTGCCCCCAGGACACCACACTAGGGGGGCTCCAGGCTGGGGTGAGAGCGAGTGCACGCTGTGCAGGCTCACCTGGCATAGGCGGCGAGTTCTATGGCTGTCCTCCCCCCGACCCCAGGCCGTCCCTGCTGTGCACAGCATTCAGTCGGCTCCCCCTTGCCTGCGCATGCTGCACATGGCAGGGACAGTCCAGGGCTGGGAGAGTGGGTGAGGAAGGGGCGGCCATAGAACTCGCCATCCATGCCAGCGTTCAGTCAGTTTCCCCTTGCCTGCGCACACTGCGCAGAGTTTGCTGGTGACCGGGGAGATGCCCGGGCGTGACGTGATATCACGGCCCAGGACTTTAAAAGTGTGCGATGCCACGTGGTGCCGGCCTAGCTTCCGGTTTGGGGACTTTTGGGGCCCAAGTGCAGACTCCGGCCCCGCAAGTGGAAGGCAGAAGGTACGGAAGGGTAGGGCAGGAGGAAAACTAGGGGTAAGGGGTAGGAGAGGAAGGGGCTTGTGTGGAGGGGGAGGGGAGGGGAGAACCTTGTGCGGAGGCAGAAGGGAGAGGGAAGATACAAATCCCAGGGGGCCAAGTGGAGACAATGAGGAAAAGGGCAGGAGGGGAGGTGTCAGTGGGAGGGGGTACAGGGTGATGCTGGGAGAGGAGAGGAGAGGGGAAGGGCATTGGAGGTTAGAGGGGAAAGGGGGAGGTGCTGGGAGAAGGCTTGAAAGAAGGGGTGGGCATGAGAAAGGTAGGGATGGAGCAAGTCATGTGTGAGGGCACAGATGGGCATGAGGGGTATGGGGGCAGAGGGTGGTGAGGGGGTGGGCATCAGGGAAAAAGAGGGCAAAGGGGCCAGGGGCAGTGAGGGAAGGGGGAGGCACCAGGAGGGTGTAGGGCTAAGGGAAGGTGCAGGTGCCAGGGGATTCTGGGGGTGAAGCAGAAGAGCAGACACTGCAGGGGAGGGACCAGCACCAGAGGAAAGAGGCAGGGCAGGTGTGTAGATGGAGGTGTTAGAAGAGGGGATGAGGAGGGGTAGCTCACCTGATCAGAGTGGGTCTACTGAAGGTGTGGGCACAGGAGAGAGAAAAGGGCTGGTGGAGGGGGACAGGACGCAGGAGGGCTGAGGGCAGTGCGAAGGGCAGGAGTCAGGACAGCAGAGGAGGGTGAGGAGTTGGGGGGCAGCAGGCACCAGGGGAGATGATGGAGCAAGGAAAGGAGACATGGTAGCAGACAGAAAAGGTAAAGGTTTCAAAATATTTATTAATAACTTGGTATGCTGCCTATGGCCAGTTTGTTTGCAGTTTGGGTTTATGTGGGGATCAACATGTGGCTGGCAAGTGGGAGCCAAAACAAAAAAGTAGTCAGTGTAATGATCGTCTGTTGATATGCGTTTTAGTAGTTAAATTCTTCGACTGTCATTGCTCATGAAAAGTGCTGTCACATGGGTAGAAATCGGGTAAATATTGCATTTTATTAATATCAGCAGAGCTGACTTAAATGGGGTCTGTGTGTTGTGTAGTCTTGCCTTAATCTTTGTATTCTCTCCAGGTGCTGGCTGTGTAATCACCTGTGCTTCTTGCCTGAGCCTGAGGCTGCAGCTGAGCTTTTATTTGTATGTGCAGATGTTCATAAGTCAAATGTTTGTAACACACAGATGTCAGGCAAGCACTGACTGTTATAGAGAGAGACCTATGTGGACCCAAAGGCTTCTGTAGTGGTCCCATAAAACATTCACTAAATTAGCCAACCAAAGCTACATGAATAAACTAACAACATGTCCAGAAAACTAAGTCTATGCATAAAGCCAATAGTTTTTAAAAATGGAGACAGAATTCAATGAAGCTATCAGAGAATTATTTAAAATAGTTCATTCTTTAGGCCCAATTTCATTAAAATGTCTTAGTGCTCTCTACAGTTCAATAGATCATATTTATATTTCTTACTGGTTTTGCCTGGATTGGGCAGTTTATTGCAAGTCTTATCCAGAAAATAAAATCTAACTAAAAAGAGGAACGCTGCTGCTAAGACTCTCTAGTTTAATATAGCTGGGCTTAGTGTATTCAATACAGCTATTGCTAGTCATAATAAAGCACATAATTTTGCCCGTAAAGAAGTTTCACACATAATTACTGCTATGAAATGTTCACACTATTTGTTCACTTAAGTATCTTTGCTACCCTATCATTTCAGTGCCTAAAGATATAAAAATTAGACATTTCAAGAAATGAATCAAATCACTGACAAATATATGCTGGCTATAGTTGCCAGTCATACAGTAACATGACGCAATTTAAAATTAGCTGTAATTTGTATTAAATAATCATACTTATCTCTTTAGTCTAAAGAATTCTTCTCTTGAACTTAATTTGTTTAAGGAGAAATGGAATGAATTTAAGGCCCCAGGGCTAGACTACCATAACACTGAAAGAACTGGTGACGTGTTTATTCCCTAGACTTTCATTTTTTTATAATAATCTGTCACTTGCAACATGCTGTCCAGTCTGACAAACTATTGGGTGGAGGAGAGAATACTCAAGTTTTGGCACAGCGAAGCTACAGCTCAGCCCCACGCTGTTCAGGGTGAGCAGGAACTGGCTCTGCGTGCTGCCCCTCTGTGCTGGCACTGCCTCCTTAGCTCTCATTGGCCACAGTTCCCAGTTTCTGATGAATGGGAGCGGTGGGGAGAGGTGCTTGTAGGTAGGTGTAGCATGTTGAGACTCCTGCCCCGTCTGCCATCCACACACAGAGCCACACTGGCTGCATCTGGGAACAGGCCAGCAACGTAGGGCCAGGGTAGGCAGGGAGCCTGTCAATTGTGACCGACTGGAGACTCCCCAGGATCAACCAGTTGGTCACAACCGACTGGTTAATGACCAATGATCTACAGAATTCTCACTCTGAAATTACTTTGTCTCAGCAGATGTCTTCAAATTCTGTTTTATGTAAGTGCATAGTGTTTCAGGATGGTGCAGTAAAGTTACTAGTTTTGAAGTTCCATAGTCAAACTTTTTTCCTGTTCATTTAAATGTCTTATATAGGTTATTTACAAAAATACTGTGGGTCTTCACACACAAAAACTACGCCCAAATAAATCTGTTAGTCTAAGATGCCCACAGGACTCCTCGTAGTCCTAATGCCATTTGATTTAGTTGACATTTTACTTAAAGCTTTCACCAAAATAACAAATAGCAAATCATTACTGATCTGGAAAGTCATTTAAGCTCATGCTGAGCTGAGCTTTAAGTCAATGAGATATAAGCATATATATTAGAGCTATGCTGATTAGGGGCCTAACGAGTTAAATTCAACATTCCTTTATTTTTGTAAGACAAATATACAAGACAGCATTCTATATAAAGTAAGCTAAAGAAACTACATGCCTTTTGGGACACTTCTTCAGACAGCTTTTTACACAATGAGTGTAAAGATTTTGTATTCTCCTCTTCCTCCTCCTTCCACTCATTCAGGTTATAGTTTTGGAATGTGCTGCCATGTTTCCCACCAGTTGCATTTTCAAGCACTGCCAGCAAACGTTCACCATGACCATTTAATGGAGCAATCTAAATGGAAAGCAGGTTTAATAGGCATTTCAAAGTAATAAATGAAGAGCTAAAGAACATTTTTATTTTTGTTTGTAAGAAAATTCACATTTTACTACAGCCATATAAAGTGTTACTAGGAATAATTTTTTCACACTTGTATTAACGAAAAAGATAGGGGTCCTAATAATATTGTTCACCCATATAACATAACTTCCTTTATCATGTTAGTCTGTAGCTGCAAAAACAAGGAGTCCTGTGGCTCTTTAAAAAGACTAAGAATTGGGAATAAACTTTGTGGGCAAAGACCCACTTCGTCAAATGTGGGATGCTACAAGTCTCCTTGTTGTCATAACTACATTTGATTTAGTTGACATTTTACTTAAAGATTCCACCAAAACAACAAGTTACCTTGGAAGAAACGAAGTCCTGTAGTGTGCACAAAAGATCAGCTTTTATTGCAAAGTCTACACTGTAACAGTCTTCAATCCAAGCCTGCAGAATGTAGAAACTGCGATTGTATATTTTGATAAGCAGAGAGGTTGGATCCACATTTGCACTGGTAATAGTAGAAAGGCAGTGAGTGCACTGAAATTGTCATTTTAGTCTAATCTTAAGAGAGTAAGAGAAAAGTTCAAGAATTTGCTGCCAGTTGTATTATTAAAAACCAACAACAAAAACAACCTTCCCTCCTCCAGAAACAACCAACCAAACCACCAACCAACCAAAGCATCCCTTTCTCTGGCATTTATATATCTAGAGGAATAAAAGTTTTATTTACAAAAATGGCATACTACCCAGGTATTTATTGAGGTAAAACTCTCACTAAAGCCTATAGTTGTTCAAAGTGGAAGCAGGAAAAGAGTACTTTGTCTAGTACAGAACTTATTCTATTTTCACTG
Source organism: Pelodiscus sinensis (assembly GCF_049634645.1). Taxonomy (NCBI): domain Eukaryota; kingdom Metazoa; phylum Chordata; order Testudines; family Trionychidae; genus Pelodiscus; species Pelodiscus sinensis. The sequence continues at coordinate 44,510,131 of NC_134718.1, forward strand.
TGTTCCATTCTTAGGCCTGGTCTACACACCTAACATTTAAGTTGACCAATGTACATGTGCCACTGTAACACTTATAGTGCAGACATTCCTTATTCACAATAATTTTTTAAACTAATCTATGACTCAACTCAGTTAGGTGCTTGGCCCCCCCCCCTTTTTTTTAAGAAATACTTCTTTCACGTTAAATAGAAAAGCCTCCTAGTACTTGGACAGTTTTGTTCTTAGAAAAGCTTCAGAGGGGTAGCTAAGTTAGTCTGTAACAGGAAAAACTTAAACAACAAATAGTCTAGTAGCACCATAAAGACTAACAAAACATGTGGATAGTATCATGAGCTTCTGTGGGTTTTGCCCACAGAAGCTCATGATACCATCTACTTGTTTTGTTGGTCTTTAAGGTGCTACTAGACTATTTGTTGTTTAAGTTTTTCCTGTTCATAGAAAGTTACTGTACCTGGATAAAGTGCAGTTGATTTTATCAAGAAGAAACTTCAACAATTCTTCTTGTGTGCAGAAATAACGAAATGTGTAAAGGAACTGCTGTACATAACCTTCTAAAAATGCATTTCTGTGGAAGACATAAAAAAACTTCAGACAACAATAATACGGTGTTTCTCGTAGTAAAGCACAACAGAAAAGTTACAAATGGAGCAAATTAAAAGTCTGATTTCCCATTCCATAGAAAATTCTGAAGTAAAAAAAGTTCTATTTTGAAAGAAAGAAAATTTAGAATTCCCATTCCATTTGAAATTCCATTCCATTTAAAATAACTGATTTAACTTTCCAAAATTACACATTTTTCAAATTAACCATTACAATTTCAACATTCCTATTCTATTATAAATTCTGTGGTTAAGAATGGATTAAAGACAGCTGCTACTCTAATTAGTACTGAGTGAGAGAGCTTACTTTCTTGTTCAAAGGACTGAATTTGTCTGCTATATAGTCAGGCAGGTTAGCTGGCAAGAAACCAGGCAGGTTTCCACTGGAAACCTGCATGGCGTTTATCAACATTTTAATTTCCTGTGGAAAATGTCAACCTGTGTCCAAAAAATATTCTTATTCTTCATATTTATATTTGTTGTGTATAGTAACATCAAATTCCTGAACTTCATGTCTTTATTAAAAACTTTAGTTTATTTACCATCAGAATATTGTGTATGCCAAAGGAAATTACATGCTGGACAACATTACTGAAGTCAGCTAATATGCCATAATAGAAGCCAATTATATGAGCAAATTAGGTTGAACATCTGTAATTTGGACTTCCCTTGTCCTGCAACACGCCTGGTCCAGCATCGTCAGTGACCCTGTGGAGACTCATGGTAAAATGGGAAGGCTGGGGCCAGGCATGGTGCAGGACTATGGAAGAGTGGTGTCCTGGAGGCTGAAGTAGCAGAAGAGAGGAGAGGAGGGGGCTGACATGGACTTCCCAGGTCCAACAAATTCCCTGGTTTGGAACTGGTCAGGTGCTGAGGATACCAGACCAAGGAGGGTCAACCTGTATATAGACATTCCCATAATGATTAATAACTTCATCTAGTGCTGGAGAGGAAGATGGTGATAGTGAAAAGTGCTACATCAGAGATAGAAACTCATACATCTCAAAATCCTGTCACAAAAGGAACTAGGAATAATTATCCTCATTTTACAGATGGGGAAAAGGAGTCAGAAGTGAAGTTCCTTGCCCAAGGTCATAGGAAGAACTGGGAATGAAATCCATGTTTCTCAAGTCCCAGTTCAGGGCCATATCCATTGGACTGTGATGCCTCTGATAGTTTTCAGGGTCCAAAATAATAAGTTCGCACACCATCATGACAGTCTCTCTGTTCAACCACTACAGCAGCAAAACTGACAGAGTAATGCTGCTGCAGCACAGATGCTTCTTACATCAGTGGAAGAGGTATTTCTGTCAATGTAATTTACCTCTATGGGCCTGATAGTTAGCAAATCTAGCTGCATCTACAGTGGGAGTCAGGTCAACCTAACTAGATCACACCGTGCAAACTTGTTCAGAGCCCAAGTGATGTAGCTTGGATGATCTTATTTTTAGGTGCAGACCATGCCTTGGACCCAAAGCTAGACTCTAATTCAAGTACCAGGGCTGAGTGCCAGGAAGAGTGAGAGGGGAGGAATCATACTGATCTCTCCTCCCATCTAAATCAAACTTCTTTGCTACTGTAGCCCCCAAAACCTAGAATGGGAGGACAGGATAATCTGGCTGTACTGACTTTTTTATATGGCAAAGCCTTTTGTTGTAAGTCACATTTTGCTGCATGACATTTCCTCATCATTATCTTGAGGAACAGAGAAAGTCATAGGATATTTTAGAACGTTTTTGTTCCAAATTCATTTTTATAAGGCCAGATTCTCCACTCCCCTTCTGACTGTATAAAGCAGCTGGAAAACTGCCCTGCGTGGTACCTGCTGGGGAGTTTCTTTGCCTAAGGGAATTCTCAGGTGGCAGAAATGTAAGTGAAACCTGCTTTATGGCAGCTGTTCCCTGCCCTCTGCACACAGAGCACACCAGCACAGCTTACTGAGCTCCAGTAATGAGAGTTAATGGATCACTAGCTCAACCAGGCACTGTGTGTGGGGGGGGGGGGGAGGGGGAAGAAGAGTCATGCCCCCCATGCCACTGAGGGAGGGGCAAGAGGCCAGCAGCTGGGGGTGGGTACGAGAGCCTCTGCTCTTCCAGCCACACTGCCTGGCTGCTGCACTCTCCCAGGCAGCCTCTGGTCACACTACCAGGTATAGCAGAGAACACTGCCCAGGGACACAGCCCTCCTCCCTTGACAGGTAATGGGATGGGGAGGAAGGTTCTTTAAGATGTCTGATGCTCTATGGATGGGGGGGGGGGTAATCAGAGGATATTGTCTGCTCCTGCAGGGTTGGGAGGTGTCTGAGCTTAGGGCTGCAGGGGCAAGACAGGGAGGCATCTGGGCAGCTCCTCCCACATTTTACAAGGGTTCCCAGCTGCTGGCCCCACACCTGGGGTCCCAGATGCTACTCCCCAACCTCTTCTGAGTTCCCCCTCCTGGAAACATGGCTCTGCTCCCAGCTCCAGTGAGGTGAAGCAGATGAGCTGTGGCTGAGTGAAGCCTATGGGGGCTCTGGTGGAGGATAGGGTTGGCTGCCAGAGCAAGCACTGCCTGCACCTTGCTGTCCCTTCCCAGAGGCAGTGTCCCTAGGCATGCACAGCATCCCCAAATGTAGTGGTGCCCTAGGCAGCTGCATATTCTGCATATGTCTAAGGATGGCCCTGGGTGAGAAGAGAGGGTGACAGCACTCTCCACAATCTCAGACAGCCTCTAGTCACTGGTCACGTTGCCTGGGAGAGGAGGAAATAGTGTCTGGGACACAGCCCCCCTCCCCCGCCAGGTAATGAGATGGGAAAGGGAGAGGTGGGGACAATGTATGGGCCCAGGACTTAGGATGGCTCGGGAGGAGTCATGTGAAGACTCCTTGTGTTCTTCCCCAGCAGTCACCTATGAGCAAAATGCTGTTGGTGCTAGGGTGAATATAAAAGGCTTGCTTTTGGCTGTCCCAAGATCAAGGGCTAGCAGCCAACTTGTCCCCACTCAGGTCCTGTAATGGGCACACCTCAGCTGGGCCCAGGAATTGAGACTTTCAATAGAAGCTCATATATTTCTGGCTCTTAATCCAAAACAGAGATTGCTAAATAAATGAAGATCACATGAGATGTCATTACAGCCCTGTGCCACCAGAAAGCTGTGATCCAGTGGAAATATTCAGAGCTGGAACCTAAAAAAAAAACCACTGCCTAGTATTTATCATTAAAGAATGTGTTTGTTTTAGCATTTATCCAGATCACAACCACACCCATAATTTCCTTTTTTTGCCTGATGCTAATGACCGCAAGTAAATACGATTTCTGCATACTGTTAAGACAGGCAAAGGAGTAGTTATACGATGCTGACAAACAATTTATACAAGTTTAGATGAAGCCAGATTTGTATGAATTCTTTATTTTTAAACTAAATTATGGTTTTTCTGCTCTGTAAATTAGTGACTGTAGAATACAGCATACCTGGAATACAGATATGCCATTAACCCAAGTGGTGTTCCAGCTTGTAAAATCCTTGACTTGTTTTGATTATTATACTGGTGTTTCTTCATATTATAGAAAATGAGCAAGGACGACTCATCCAAAGGGCTGATGTCCAACACATCAGTTCTTGTAACGTTAATTACTGTAAGAAGTGCACATGATTCCACTCCCCACTGCTCTACATACATGATCTGTGAGAAGAAGAGTCAAAGCAATGCAATGGAAATAATTGAAAAATGATGGAAATAAAAAAAAAAAAAAATCAGAGAAAATAAAGTCAATTCAACTTTAAGCCACAATCACTTTCTTCTTAACAAGACTAGTTAACAATTACTTTAATTTCAGTCATTTTTCTTAATTCTTTATAAGACTTTTAAAATGTTGTCTATTGACTTGGGCATCCAGTTACATATTATAACAAACAAATAAAAATAAAGTTAAATCAAAGCTGACTTGCCTGTAAGTATTTCTTTACCAATTCAAGAAGTTCCACCTTGGATTTCATTTCTTGTAGCTGTTCCCTCAATTTGGGCAACATACTTTTAACCTCAGAACCTTAAGATATAAAATAGCATAAAAGTGCATTTAGGTACAGTTGTGAGACTTGCATGGAATAACTTAAGGTGAGCACCTTTATTAGCATGTTAGTACTAATTTTACCTTTGTTTTTTCTCTCCTGCTGAGAAAGTTTCTGGTAGAATTTTAGAGTTCTCCTATAATTTTTTGTCTCGATCATTAGTAGTTGTTCAAGTTCCTATAAAATGGAAAATATTCAGATTTGAATATTAAGCTATGCTACTGGGCAGCTCTGAGAAGCAATTTGATATATTAAATAAAAAGGTTGATTCTTGTGCAACAAAAGTGAAACTATCCAACAGATAGGAACAGGAGATTCACCAAGAAAAATATTAATGTATATTTTTGATAGAGGAGAAAGTTACCCCAAGCCTAATTATACCTTTCAACAAAGAGGGGTGATATAAAATTAAAACTGAATATTTAAAAAAATACAGACACCACCGCTTATTACATTGACCAATACTGTTTCATTGTTTACTTGTATTTTCCTGTTTGTTGTCTCTTGCTTTATACTTAGATCAGTGTTTCTCAAACTTTTTAAGACCGAGGAATACCAAACAATATTTTTTTAGGAGGAGCATCCAGGATTTTTTGTTGAGGAAAAAAAAAAAAAATTGGGGGGGGGAAAAAAAGGGTCAGGAAGAAAGTTAATGAGGGGGGAAAAAAAGGTTGGGGGAAGTTATTGAGGATAAAAAGTTGGCTGCCCCTTTAACGGTGGCCATTTTGAATTCTGTTCTCCGCAGCACACCGGTGTCCTGTGGAACACAGTTTAAGAAACACAGACTGTAAACTCTTTGGTTCAGAGACTTCACTTTTTTTAAAAACAACGTTCTGTTTTAGACAGGGGGCCCTATGACTAGGGTTCTTGAGCTCTAAAGCAATAATAATAGTAATAATAAGACTAAAATAATAGCTTTTTGAAAAGTTAGCTGGCTGCAGTCATCCTTGGAATATGTAGGAATAGCCCTCATTAAAAGACAATGGAAGTTGAATCCATTTAGGACAGATTTAAGATTTGTTCAAATTGTTTAGAATATATTTAAAACAAAGATACAATTAAATCCATTAACCTGTATGCATCATGCACATTCTTTAAAATAACAGACTTATAAAGTAATACTAAAAAGTCTCTAGGTGGTTTGATCAGATGCTGAAGTTGAGTTTGTGGTTCACCTAAAACCTGCATGGAAGATTTTACAGTGATCAGAGATGTTGCACCACAGTGGTATTTACAGAGGAACGTGCAGGTTTTCTACTTCAAGGCTATTGATTTGTGACTTTGCATTTTTCCTTGTGTACAAACAATAATCATGTTATCCTTACATGAATTTCTTATGTACTGGTATACTGTGAACACCCAGGGTCTACCACAATCCCATGAAGGTCAATGAAGCACTGGCTCTACCCGATGAAAACTATCCAAATGCTACAATGCTATATATGATCTTCATTTCTATGGGCATGAATGGTTAATTTCATCACAACTTTAAAGAAAATGTTGAGAGAAAGGCATTACATTTTTCCCTATACATTTTTATGCAAAATGTGCCCAGCGATTAAGAAAATGGACCAGACCTTTAAAACCAGATTAACTGGCTGCATAGGGATTCCTTTCTGAGCCAGTGCTCAGCACTTCTTGGAGTATAGACAACACTGTAGCCCACCCTACTGCCACCCACCAGGCAGCCCTCAGAGCTGCCCAGAGCATATTATGTGATGCTCCGGCAGTATTTTAAAAGGCCCAGGGCTGCAGCAGCCACCACTGCCACAGTAGCAGTAGTAGCATCCGGAAAGCCCAGACCCTTTTGAATTTCCGGGCCCAGGGCAGTTGTCCCCTTTGCTCCCATGTCCCCATCCTCTCCTGTTGGCGGGCCTGCTATAGATTAATTCAGTAAAAGTGCCTGCCATACAAAAGAATACAGCCCTTACTTTAACTGTTCCTTCTTGAAGAGACTCCTAAAGATTTTTGAAAGTGACACTAAGTTGCAACATTGATCCTGGTGTGCTTGACACCAAGCATTTGAGTTTAAGTACATAAGAAGGGCCATATGGGTCAGACCAAATGTCAATATAGCCCAGTATCTTGTCTTCCCAACAGTGGCCAATGCCAGATGCCTCAGAGAATAAACAGAACAGGGAATGATCACGTGATCCCTTTCCTCTCATCCATTTCCAGCCTCTGACAAACAAAAGTGAGGGACACCATTCCTAGCCATTAATAGACCTAATATCCGTGAATTTATCTAGTTCTTTTTTGAACTCTTAAAATCTTGGCCTTCACAACATTCTCTGGCAAAGAGTTCCATAGGTTGATTGTGCGCTGCATGAAGAAAAGCTTCCTTTTGTTTGTTTTAAACCTGCTACCTATTAATTTCATTTGATGACCCCTAGTTCTTCCGTTATGAGAACAACCTTTCTTTATTCACTTTTTCCAACCGAGTCATAACCCCTCTTAGTCTCCTGTTTTCTAAGCTGAAAAGTCCAAGTCTTTTTAATCTCTCATGTGGGACCTGTTCCAAACCCCTAATCATTTTTGTTGCTCTTTTCTGAACCTTTTCCAGTGTCAATATATCTTTGAGAGGAGGTCACCACATCTGTACACAGTATGCAGATGTGGACATACCATGATTTTATATAGTGGCAATAAAATATTCTCTCTCTCTTTTTAAATGATTCCTAACCTGGTGTGCTTTTTTGACTGCTACTGCAGATTGGATGTTTTCAGAGAACTATACACAATTACTCCAAGATCTCTCCCTTGAATGATTATAGCAAAATTAGTCCCCATCATATTGTTTGTATAGTTGGGATTATTTTTTCCAGTGTGCATTACTTAACATTTATCAACATTCAATTTCATTTGCCATTTTGTTGCCCAATCACTTAGTTTGGGGAGATCTTTTTGAAGCTCTTCACAGTCTGTCTTGGTCTTAACTATCTTGAGCAGTTTAGTATCATCTGCATATTTTGCCACCTCACTGTATATCCCACTCTCCAGACCATTTATAAACAAACTGAATAGGATTGGTCCCTTTGAGGGACACCACCAGTTACCTCTCTCCAGTCTGAAAACTTACCATTTATTCCTACCCTTTGTTTCCTGTCTTTTAACCAGTTATCAATCCATGAGAGGACTTTCCCTCTTATCCCATGACAACCTACTTTACTTAAGAGCTTTTGGTGAGGGACCTTGTCAAAGGCTTTCTGGAAATCTAAGTACACTATCTACCAGATCCCCTTTGTCCACGTGTCTGTTGACCCCCTCAAACAACTCTAGTAGATTAGTAAGGCATGATTTCCCTTTACAGAATCCATGCTGACTTTTCCACAATAAATTACGTTCATCTATGTGTCTGACAATTTTAATCTTTATTATAGTTTCAACTAATTTGTTCGGTACGGACGTCAGACTTACAGGTCTGTAATTGCGAGGATCACCTGTAGAGCCCCTTTTTAAATATTGGTATCACATTAGCTATCTTCTTGTCATTAGGTACAGAAACTGATTTAAAGGATAGGTTACAAACCACAGTTAATAGTTCCTCAATTTCATATTTAACTCTTGGGTGAATGCCATTTGGTCTCAGTGACTTGTTACAGTTATGTTTATCAATTTGTTCCAAAACCTCCTCTAATGACACCTCAATCTGGGATAGTTCCTGTGTACTAAAGTGTACCTAATACCCTTTCAACTTCCTCACAAAACTCCCTGTAAGCTGCCTCTGTTTGCAAAGCTCCCTGGTCACTTACTAGTGGCCTTCCTGATAACCTGGGGTGGGGCTAAGGTTTGACCAATGAACAAAGGGTTCTGATCACTGCTCTGCAGAGATGGGGTACCGGAACAGGGGACACCCTGACTTCAGCCCTCGCCTTTCTCTTCCCTCCCCCACCTCTACACAGCTGTTAGTGGTTTCTTGGGAGCAGCACAGATGCAGGACGGATTTGAGAGGGGTAGCTGAACACATGCTGCTGGCATGTTCTGCTAATCAGCAGAGCATGTCGTATAGAAATGCTAGGCAGGCTGGATGTGGCTTGCCAGGTGTATTTTGCACACCCCTGCCATAGACACCAGCTATTGCTTCTCAGAGGTAGAGTAACTCTGTTTACAGGAGAAGTTCTTCAGCTATTCAGATTCTTAACTTTCACTTTTAATTATGTTAGAATATATGGAGCGTGGCATGTCTTATTTATTTTGTCAACAATGCTCAGCCTGGCTATATTCTATCAACCATTATTCGGATTATGAAGGACATCTGATTTGGTGGTATTCAAATACCTTCTCCCAAGGGTGCAGTCTGACCTCAACCTTACTCACTATAAAAATCAAGACAAATGAGGCAATAGTAGTAGTTCCTTCTTCACTTTCCTGAGGAGAAGGGACACATCATCCCCAAATGTGTTCTGGACTAAGAGGGGAGAATAAATGGGTGGCCTGGACCATTAAGGTGACTGTTCTAAAAATAAGTGGTCTGGCAAGAATGCTTATGGGAAAGTCTTTATATATAGATATGTTTGGACAATATTGGTTTAATCCTTATTAAATTTATCTATTGCAAGGTGGCCATTTCCTATTCAATACCATAGGATTTTTCCATAAGATATTCATTTCTACCAGTTATGGGCCATATAAGAAATTGACATGTGACCTGATACTTCAAAAATATGTTGCATGTGCTAGGTTACAGAGTACACATCCCCAGAGCTGTGTGGTACAGCTAAACAAGTCACTAAAGTACAAGAATATATAAGTTAAAGTACATTTTTACATATAGTGCTCAAAATGGGAATAGTACAAGTACAATTAGTAGACCAGAGAAAAGTAATTCGTACTAGAGAGAAAAAACAATAATTGCAATCTGATACATAAAATTAAAACTAGCAAACCAAACAGAATCATAAAAGGAGATCTGCTGACACAGTCATTAGGAAATGAGGATATTAGAGCATAAAGTGACATGGTTTTTCAAAGTGATGGCTTTTGCACTTGGCTCCAAAGCTAAATCGTTGGCAATCCAGTTATATGAAGCAGAAAGCATTTTAAAATGGACAAGATCACGGAAAGCATTAGACAGAACTACTGTGAGCAAGATCAGTACACACATTGCTCAGAGCTAATACAGTCTATCAAATAACTGATTGATAAATCTTTCCCATTAAAAGTGAATCTATTTACTAGAAGCTGAATTTGAGAAAAAAAATCCTATCATGAAGGGGTATGTTTTTGACAAGACATACAAGGGTTTAGGTCATTAACACTAATAGGAGTCACATAACTAAATCCCTGTGCATTTGGCTAAAGATTTATAACTCCATGTTCATCAGATTCAGCACGATGGACAAATAGGAAAATATTAAGTATACAGCTAATTAATTTGAACTTTACACGACTAAATACAAAATCCTAAGTCCCTCAGTGAAAGAAAGTTGGTGACCAGTACACAATCAAAGTTAGAAAATGAAAGGTTGACTTTTGATGTTTGGAACCTATTGGATGATTTAAAAAGTCTTCTGATCTTGAAAAAATAACTAGGATAACTAGCAATCAGTTCAAATGAAGAAGATGAAATTTAACTGACACTAATATTTTACCCAGTTGGGTAGTATATAATTATTGAGATAAAGTCACCTCATGCATGAACAAACTATGTTTACATATATTTTTCATCAAGACCTTTAAAAACAGCCATGCAGTGCCAGACTAATGGTCCAGCAAGCCCGGTATCCTGTCTTCTAACAGTGGCCAATGCCAGAAGCTTCAAAGGAAATGAGCAGAATGGGGGGCAATTATTATGTGACCACTTTTGCCTAGTTTCAGCCCCTAGAAGTCAGAGGCTAGGGACACCCAGAGCATGGGGATTGCGTCCCTGACTATCTTGGCTAATAGCCATTGATCGACCTAACCTTCATTAACTTATCTAATTCTTTTTTAAAATCCAGTTATGCTTCTGGCCTTCACAACATCTCAGACAGACAATGAGTTCCACAGGTTGATTCTGTAGCATGAAGTAGCACGCTTCCTTATGCTTATTTTAAAGCTGCTGCCTATTAATTACATTGGATAACCCCTGATTCTTGTGGTACAAAGGGTAATTAACACTTCACTATTCAGTTTCTTCATGATTTTAGAGATATCTATCAGATATTTAAAAGATTGGGATTGTTATTATCTCTCCTCTTACAGAAGCTGTTCCAGACTACTAATAATTTTTGTTGGCCATCTCTGTATTGTTTCTAATTTTAATATTTTTTTTTTAGATGGGCCAACCAAAACTGCATTCAGTATTAAAAAGGTCATTATGATATTTTTGTTTCATTTATCCCTTTTTGAATGGGCCTAATGTTAACTTTTAACCACTGCTGCATCCTCAGCAGATATTTTCAGAGAACTATGACATGACGACTCCTATATCTCTGAGTATAACAGCTAATTCAGACCCTATTATTTTGTAAGCGTAGTTTGTATTATGTTTTCTAATGTACATTACTTTGCATTTATCAACACTGAATTTCATTTCCCATTTTGCTGCCCAGTCAGGCTGTTTTCAGAGTTTGTTGTAGCACTTCAGTTTTGGATTTAGCTATCTTGATTAATTTGGTTTCCTCTACTAGTTTTACCACCTCATTCTTCATAACTTTCTAGATCACACCTCAATACATTGAACAGCACAGATCCCACTACAGGAACTTGAGGGATTCCATTGTTTGCTTCTCTCCACTGTGAAAATGGATAATTTAGTCCTATCCTTTGTTTCTTTTAACCAGTTACTGATCCATGATATCACCTCTCTCATATTCCATGATTTCTTATTTTGCTCAAGATCCTCTGATGTAGGATCTTTAAATCTGAGTACACTATATCAACTGGATATGGTTGTCCACATGGTAGCTGATTCCCTCAAAGAATTCTAATGGGTTAGCCAGGCATGATTTCCTTTCAGAAAAGCAGTGTTGACTTTAATTCTGTTTCTTACTATAGTTTCAATCTGTTTGCTCTGTACTGAAATTAGTTTATCAGCCTGTAATTGCCATGATCACTTTAAAAAAAAAAAAAAAAAAAAAAAAAAAAAAAAAAAAAAAAAAAAAAAAAAAAAAAAAAAGCTCTAAGAAACATTATATTAGCTCTTCCAAAGGCTGATTAAGAAATATGTTCTACACCATAGCTAGTAGTTCTGCAATTTCACATCTGAGTGCTTTCAGACTCGGGTGAATGCCATCCCTCCCTCATGACTTATCACTATTTAATTCATCAATTTGTTCCCAATACCTTCTCTATCGGCACTTTTTAGGTGACATTTGTAGAACTGTCATAGAATAAAGAACGACTCAGGTGTGAGAATCTCCTTCAGAGTCTCTGAAGGAAAGACTGATGCACAGACGTAACTGAACTTTTCTGCAGTGTCCTAGTCTTCCTTGAGTGCTTTTTAGTATCATCATCAGCCAGTAGCCTGTTTGGCAGCAACTCATTTGTGGGTAAAATTTTTGCTATTAGTCTGAGTCTTTTGCTAGTTGCTCTTCAAATTATCTTTAGGTCTGCCTACTTATACTTTTACACTTGACTTGACCTGCCCGTGTTTCTGCTCCAATTTTCCTCATAAGCTCTGACTTCCTTTGAAAACTAGATGTCTTTCCCCCCGCCCCCCATAACTCTTATGCCAAGTGAGGTCAGCTGCAACAAGGAGCAGATTTAATATCTAGAGTGACTGGCAGCGGTGAAAGTAACTTGAAATTTCTTACAGATACCGTCCTACTGCAATCTGGGTCCCTGCCAGCTCTTTAAATAACTCCGATGGCTTTTACTGCAGTTCAACACAAGGGTGCACCCACTTACTTTCACCTTTGATGACTGGTAGCCCAATACCGGCCAAAATCCATTATTTTAGCACAGCAGTTCCCACTGTTGTGCACGTAGCAGTGTAGGTTGGCTTATTCAACTACAATTTGCTCTTGAAGTCTTTTTCCCCAGCTGCACATTAGGGGAGAGCTCATTCAGACCCTGTTTATGCCTCCAACCTCCTCTTTTATTCTGTTCAGCCATAGTGGCTTTTTTTGATCCTCATATGGATTTCTTTTTAAATTTTGTGTACAGACTTAGTTTGAGCAAATATTATAGTCACTAGTGTTTTAAAAAAGTTTTTATGCAGCTTGCAGATATTTCACTCTTGTCATTGTTCCTTTTAGTCTCCTTACTTTTGTATAGTTTCTGAAGATAAATGCTACTATGGCGGGTTTCTTTGGTATTTTTTCCCTCGCCGATATGTTAAATATCACTGTGCAATTCTGTCTCACTCACATCTCTTAGACGAGAGCCTGTGCTCCATTGAGGAGTAACTAAAAAACTGCCTCTTCTCTTATGGGTTCAAGGCAGAGCTATCCCATCTATAGGACAGTTTGGGGGAGCCATCGCAGGCTTCATGCTTTGGGGGACCTTACAGAGCCCAGGGTGGCTTGCGTGACTACAGGAGGATCTGATGCCAGCAGGAGGAGTCAGCAGTGGGTGGTGGGAAGCAGAGTGACTCAGCTCCAGCATGCTCTGTTCCCCCAGCTCCCATATCTCTTGGATGGATGGAACCACCCCCTCACTCACTGGCAGCAGGAAGCAGAGAGATGTATCTGCGAGTCAGCAGAAAAGAGTGGGTTGAAGCTGAATTGCTCCATTTCTTCCTTGCCACTGGTGAGTGCAGGAGCGGGTCCAACCACCACACCACAGGACTACTCCCACTAGCACCACCAACCTCATCCAAGGAACCAACTCCAGGCCCAGGTTTCTACACCCCAGCAATTCCAGACATCTCAGCACCCACCCAGTTTTCCTGTCATCCACTCATCAAGCTAATCCTAGATAGACATCAGCTTCCCCCACCCACTGTTGCCAAAGGTTCCTATCACTCCATGTCCTACTCCTAACACTGCTTTGGTCAGAATGTGTGGATTATATGCTGAAGTTTATAATATTGCAAAATTATAAATATGCAAATAACTGGTTCAAACAAGTGTATTTTCACCACATTAATCATATTCAATTTCATCAATACAAAATTATTCAGCCTTTCTTTAAGAAATTTTTAAAGGATGGAACAAAGAGACCATTCATGTTACTGGTGAGGGAGAGAAGAAGAATGTGATTTGCCTACCTTTCTTTTTCTTGGCATATAGTTATATCAAGCTACATTTGCCTGATTTATACAAGATTTTAAAATCAAATATGTCATTTCTCTAGAAAAGTAATGAACCGCCATATCTGATTATTAATTTAATATTCTGCTATAAAACACTTTAATCTTATGTTTATGCAACAAGCTTACTTGGATAAAAAGGAGCGTATGTTAAATTAACATTGTGAGGCAAAAGAGGACCATCACCTCCTCGTTTCTATTGTTAAATATCCTACCTTTATCAGTAAGAATCACAATACAACCAAATTTTCATAAATCAAAGTACTTACCACTCTTTTAGAGTTTATATTTTGTAACTCATTTACTTCCTGCTTCCCAAGTTCTTTCACATAATTGTGAACTTCTGAACTAAAGCATTCACCTCCATAGAATGCACTGCTCCAACCAGGACTACAACCACGAAATTCAGATGAACTGGGGGAGACAGGGTAATTATTTTCAGATGTCTCCTCTTCTTGTTCTATATTCTCTTCTACAGAGTCAGGACTGAGACCATTATTACTTTGAAAACAACTTCCCCTTTTTTCAGTTCTTAATATAAACTTCCGCATCCTCAATTCTTTTTCAAAATTATCTAGTGGAAGCTCATCTGAGTCCTTTTCAGCCAATGATACATCTGAAGCAGGTATTGCTCTGGTGCCAGAGGCCACCTGTATCTTTTTTCCTTTTAAGGAGAACAAAGAAACAAACAGTCATACACAGGAACTTACCAAATTTCTGTTTATTTTTATTTTTTTAAGATTTAAATGTCAGGCATATGAAAAGCAATTGCCAAGTCACCTATGCCCTGTAACTGTGGCCCTGTCAGTTGTCATGACAACCACAACCAGATATTTTAGTAATCCAATGGTACTAGCACTTTGCTGGCAAATAGAGTGACAAAAAACAAGTGACCCATAAGTTTAAAGGGCAGAAGTCTAACATTATGTAACTACACTTAAATGCCCAAGGTCAAAAACATTGCGAAAACATGGAACTATTAAATCTTAGTTCAAGAGTTTCTGTAAAATGCAATAAAAATGCATACTGAACATGTATAGAAGCTCTAAAATCCATAGTTTGGGATAGAGGCTCCCCACAAAAATAAATGAGGGCCACAGACATATGCACCCACTAGTAAATAAGTGCTTAGCTTGTAAACAATTTTTTTTCTAATCTGTAAGTCTCAAACCTCTTTACAAAGGGCATGGAGGTGATATGGAATTGGCTAGGTCCCCAGCTAGAGCCAAACTGCACACACAGCAAGTCGGCAAAGGGGACCTTGGAGTACCAAACTTCCTTTGGCAAACAACAGTTATTTATGGACATTGAATACAGGACCAGTCCCCTAAACTGTGTTGGAGCTTGTCTATCTTATATCAGCCTCAAGAGACGGAAATAAGAATCAATGACTGGTCACACACATCTTCCCTCTTATCCCAATTCTATTCTATGCTGCCCTATAGAGCCTTTATGTCAGCACTATGCCAACAGATGGTCTCTTGGACCTAGATATGCCTGAATAATCCTCTGGGCCCCAGATATGCCAGTTTTAGAGCTAAATGGTACTGTATGAAAGCCTGGCTCAGTGTACACATTCATTTTGAGCCAGTATAAAGGGTTAACATGTTTATGACACCATACCAGAGTGACGTTATCATTAAATCTTTGTCATTACAGATGAATGAATGCAGAGTTTAAAACGCTATGTTAATCACATTCAACCAACTTTTGGCCACATAGGAAAATCACTTCAGTTTGGAAAGGGATTAGTTCATGAGTGGTCTGCGATCAAAGCTTGCAGTTGCACAGAGCGGTTGGAAGACAAAAGATTTAGGGGTACTGAAACCTGGAAGGTTTCTCATCCTTAGACCATGAACAATGAAGTTTATGGGAGTGAAGCTGTGGCTTCTGCAGCAGGCCAACTTTCTCTCAGAATGTCAATCCAGTGAATCCATGTGCTGAAGAGGGTCACCTAACTTACAGATATGGACGTCAGACTCCAGAAAACCATTCCATAGCCATCTGAGCTGAGGCTCCTTAGGCGACACTAGGTCCATAGGTTCTGGAGCACCCAGGGCACAGTTTGACCATATTTTAGCTGGGCCAATTCTACATCGTGGTGCTGCAACCCCATATGCCACATCACAACATCATTGACTCAAATTTGGCACATCTGCCCCTGTGTCATGATGGGGAAAGGGGTGTTGCAATACCACTCAGATCTGCCCCTATGGTCTGGTGTGCCAAGTCACAATGCCACTCACTCAAATCTGGAGCTGCTGGATGTAGGAACCCATGAATTCGGGGCAGAGGTCAGGCTACTGATAGTGGTGGGGACACCTGAGAGGAGCAAGAGGAGGGTTAGGTATGGGGAAAATCTATGCCCACCATATATTTTAAATCGGATGAAACTCCTTGTGCTGTGGAGCACTGTCGGTCAGCCCACAAAGGAAGGCACAATTACATACACAACACTGTATCCCATTAACATCAGTAGTTCTTCTCTGTAGTTTACACATTTGCTTTCTAACTGGTATTTTCATTAATGTGGCCCTTTACCAAAAGTGTAAAAAATGATCATTTTAAGTCTGACATATTAGATAGCGGTTATAAATTATGCACACACACAAAAAAAAACTAGATTGCCTTGTAAAAAGTAGGGGAGCAAGGTAAATAGAAAGGTTCCATGGTAGACCTCTTATTTTACTATTCAGCACAGTATGTTTAATTCCAACAAGTCACACTGAGCAGACAAGGCAATAATATGATCAGAGACTTTAGAGAAGAATCAGCGTTCGTTAGTCTCTCAGTTAACTCTCAATTACGGCAGTAGCCCACAAGGAATCACAAGCATCTACTCAGGGTCTGAGCTCTTATTGGAACTATACTCGAGACACTGAGTTGAACTGATTCAGTAAAACTGTTCTAATTCATAGTAACAGATTCCCTCCCCCATCAAAAAACACCACTACAAGACCTATTAAAAGAGCAAACATATAAGCATATATTATAGTTTTTTTCCACATTCATAATATGCTTCAGTAAGCAATGGAATTCATTTGGTAACCCACTAGGCATATTGTAAACACCGATCCCTATAGACTCCAGTGCTTGGCGAGGTCCCAACCCACATGAACATCTAACTAAAAGTTCTTCTCTCACCTGTTGTCTCTCTGCTGCTAACCAACAAACTATCAATTCTCTTCAAACTCCGTAACACACTGCCACAATCTGAGCCATCTGTTTCAGTTATGCTGCAAATAAAACGGAACAGGTAACAATTAAGATTTCATATTCTGAAATATGGATGTCAGGAAAAGCTTAAGTATAAAAGTGGGGTATTATAGATCAAGCCACTGTGTTCACTAGAACTTTGTCCCTTTTATCTACAGCATGATATATCTATGTATTTTTTTTTAGGTTTTATTTTCTAAGGAGATCTTCAAACGCTTTATGGATGTTAAAATATACTGGGGACGGTGCAGTGATTATCTCAGTACCAACTGTGCAGCACAGTTGTTAACAATCCCCAAAACATCAGACTGTGTTTACACAAAGTGCAATGCTGAATGGCAAATGCAGTCCTTCACTCAGGATTCACTCTGCATCACAGTGTCAAGCTTTGGGCAGCAGTCTGACTCCAAGCCATTCCTATTTAAGATAACCACAATTCTGAGATGAACAAAACAGTGTTAAGTTCAAACAAAACAAAACAAAAATCCCACATTTTGCCTGCAATCCTCCAGTATATTTTTTGCCCAGTAGCTGTTTTTATTCATTTTAACTTCCACCACATATACACACCTTCAGTTCTTATATTTTTATTCTTTCTATGCATATTTTCTATCCCCTTTTCAGGGTTCTATTATTTTGCTCACTGCACCTTCTGCCACTCATTCTTTCCCCCACTCCTAAACTCTACCTTTCTGTCTCACCCAGTAAGGTTTAAAAGATACTCAGCAGGTCCACTTTTCTCTGCCCCCCACCTTCCTTTATTCATCTGCCTCAATCCAGTTTGTTTTCCACAACAGCTTTATACATTGGCATTCCTTTTAGCCATTCAGCTAGGAGAGAATTTCAGTTTTGCTTCCTGGTGAGTTGCTAAGGCATGGCCAATGCATGGGCGATAGATGGTACAGAAATAAGATCATCTGAGGAATACATTGAAAACTAGGATATCAGAACTGTTATATGAAACAGGAAAAATTCCAGTAAGCTAGGATGTGTCATCACCCTATCCACAAAGGAGAAGCTTACTATAAATTTCAATTACAAAATCTGCTAAAATGTACTAAAAAAAAGATAACATCACTCACAGGAGTGCCTAACCTATCAATTCTAAATTGCCAGGCTCCATGCATCTGGAGGTCTTTTATTGTAAAAGCAGTATCTCAGGAATATGTTGTTGGCAGTTTTTCCACTATAGTCCAAAAACTGAGTTTATCTTTTTCTATTGAGTGAACAGGATGATGCGTGTCCTTTTCTCCTTCCTCTATCAAGGGCCTTAAACATCACATCAGCACCTCATGCTGAGAATGACTGATTCAGATACTTCAAGAATCCAGTCATAACGGCTGAGTATGCTGCCTGCACAACTTTAAAGGCTAGGATTTTCAAAGGCAGCAGGAGAATTTAGAATACAATTTTCAGTGGCTTCCAGGGGCCTACCTACTTGAGATGCCTTTCTCCACTGGGGCTGGATTTTCAATCAGACCAGCATGACCTATAGTCCTCAACTCTGGATGTCTTCCAAGTTGCACTACTGCATCAGTATGTACATTACACCTCAATTCTGACTATACAGCATCTTTCAAACAGAAGCACTGAGCGTTCTGCACAGAGTTCAAATCAATATGTGCAAACAAGGATAAAGTAAGCTGGTGCCCTTTGAACCCAGAAGAAGCGTTAAATGAGCCCTCAAGTGTGAGGAATGCAAGTAACACTTACCCTGCTTGTGGAGTGGTTTTCCCATTTACTACCTTGTAAAGATTCTCCAGTAATTTTTCATCCCAATAAAGGTCACAAAACTTCTCAGAAACTGCATCACAGAAAACGTCAAACTTAAGATCCTTTAAGGTGAAAATATAGTTACCTTGTTAAAAAAAATAAAATATGATTATTTAGGATTTTTTTCTGTCTAAGAATATATTTATCCACAAAGATAATGATCTACATACCCATAACAAGAACTTCAGCTCCATTTTCCAGATAGCCATCAAATGCAAATTCTTCTTGTATAAGATTCACTGTTTTCTGTAATAAAGTGTTATTTATCCCACTTTTCTGGGATAATATTTCTACACTGAAGGGTGAAGACACATTCTGATTCACTGATGAATGTGTTATGTGTCCTGGTAAAGATAAGATACTGCCTATTTCAGTATTACATTCTTTGTTTTCTAGATAGCTGGTTTGAATAATTTGATTAGTTGAAGGCAATGACAAACTATAGATTTCGGATTTCATTTTATCATGTTTTGTCTGTACTTTAGTGGGTTCATCGTTCTGTAGCTGGCAAAGGGAGGATTTATTTTGTAGATTTATATCAGTGTTATAATTTGCTATTGTACTTAAAAGGTGCACAGGCAAATGATTATAGCAATCATAAGCCATTTGTGACTCAAGAGGTTTATTTGGTATTTGCTCTGATATAGCTAGCTGCACTGGTACAAGCGTTAACACTTTTGTCTCTGGGTCCTGATTGAGAAGAAAGTTATTTATAAGAGGTGGCCTCTGTGGCATGGCAGAAGCTGAGGAGCTTGAAGAAATTGGAGATGAAGTGTTCTTTTCTTGTAAATTGCATAAGGAATCTAATAGTGATGGCGATTCAACTGTGGATTTAACCATATTGCTTGGACTTTGCTCCTTTGAAAGTATTTGGGATAAATGGTTTTGTGTTTCTAAATCTTGCTTGGATATCTCAAGTGCAGCTATAACTTCTTCAGCAGCATGGTTTTCAGTGTCAACTACAGATGCTGATTTGTTGTTGCCATCCATAGGCATTTCTTTCTTTCCAGATCTATCAAGTTGTTGAGAAGTAGATGTATGCATCTCTCTGGGGAGTGGGAAAAAGCAAAGCATTTTGTAAGGACAGCTGTGTTAGATTTAAGTGTGACATTTCCATTTTAACTTACACTGGATTAGCACATACATACTTTGTTATCTCTGTGTTTTGCTGCAGTATAATAGGCTTAAAGTGAGTTGCAGAAGAGGTGAACGCAACAGGCAATGTACTTGCCTCACTGTTTAAAGACGTTTGACAAGGCACTGGCCCTTTAATTGCTATAAGCTTACTTTCACTAGTAATTGGCACAAATCCTGGAAAAATAAACAGAAGCAGGTTAAAGACAAGCAATGCTCGTAAAATATAAAGACAAAGTAAATAAACTGTTTAAAAAGATATTTTTCACAGCTGTGTTACACAATATTTGGCAATAATGTAAATGTTGACCCTAGAACAAAGGAATAGCCATACAACAACTTGATTACTTACCTAGACTAGACTCTGAAGCATCTATTTTCTTATTTTTATTTTTAGACTTAAAAGGAACATTATCTTGGAAAGAGTTTACTTCTTCCTTGAAAGCCTAAGAGTAAAAAGCAAGATCCATAGTCTGAACAAACAAAGCAAATACTTTACTCAAACAGCCCCAGCAAGTTATTACTAATATTATCTTTAACAGAGTGTTTCATGGTTTTGCAACCTCTTGTAATTTCCAAAGGAGGACCTAACTGTGTGAGGGCAGAAGGGTAAAGATGGAGGGGATATAGATCTCCTCTGAGTAGTAGAACTATTTGTAGCAAGCTCATACAAACTGAACATTTTATCATACTCCAGCACACTGCCCTGAACCCCCTCACCTCAATCTCCAGTCCTGAGCCGCACCACACACAAATTTCGTATCAACTCCCTCAAACCCCTGCCCTGAAACATCTCCCACCATCACTGGGTGTGCATGCATGTGTGTGTTCAAATCAAATGCTTCTTGTACGGGTATGCACAAGAAGAGGGGAAAACTTAAGTATGCAGCCAGGTACCAGAAAGGAGAAGAGAAACTTTATATTTGTTTCACCATCCTTTCTTTTCCTTACATTATTAGCTTTATTGAATTTGTGCTGAAGTTTGAGACACTGCTGTACTTCACTGGCTCAAAATATTTTTTCTTCATACAAATTCTTTGCTCCATTGCACCAGCTACAACAAAAGCATAAAAAATTGCTCTCCCCTAAACTGGTTTTGGGGTCTCTACACTAGTCTCCTACAATGTCCTAGCCTTAAATTAGAACACCCAACTTCTTGACATGCTGTTCTCTATTAAGAATGGATTTTAACATTGCTTTGAAGACCTACAGAATCTGGAAGTCAATTATTCACATATATTGAATTTGAATGTAGCTGCTAGAATATACAGCTACAAGCAGGCATTAGAAATCAGCTAAGCTTTCTAAAAATAGAATACAATTTTCATATCTATTTTATATTCCTTCATGAAATGAAAAAAAATATTCATTTTCAGCAATACCCAAATACTTTTATATTAAATGATTATGTCCCCACGGGAGCAACAACCTAATCAGTTACAAGAATTTACAAATTGAAAGAACAAAAGAATTACACAGCCATCACAAAAATCTTACTAGAACACATAGCATAGAAATAATTGGAAAAATGTAATACATTGAAGAAAAATTGCTCCTACCTTGAAGGCAGATTTACTTAACAATGCCAGAACCTTTTTGCTGTTTATACTTTGCTCAAGGAGATAACTACTGCATATCTAAAAATATTAAACATTCTGAATTAAGACAAATTTCCACTCAATTAAGATACTTAATAGAGGAGCACTGTCAAGATAAGTATTCAATTCTGTAAATGTAATTCAGAAAGTTTTATTAACTTGTTCCAACTAACTGGTTGACAACTTCAAAATGGATTCAAATACACCCATTAACCCTCAAGGGCACCATTAAAGCACAAAAGCAAAAAAGTGATTGGTTACCATTTTATGAGCTATTAGACCATAAAAAAATTAATTGATATATTTTGATATTCAATTTCATTATTAATAGGTTTCTAGCTATGAGTGAACACCTAATATTATAAAACTGCTTCCTCATCAAGTCACCTTAATTGCATCAGCTAAAGAAGGCCTTTCTTCAGAGTGTTTTTTTGCCATATCCAGAAGAAGAGTCTTTAGTTTCCTTGGTAACACTAGTTTTTGATCAGGTGGATAATTGTATTTGGCTGCTGTCCACAAAACTGCAGCAACACAGTAAATACAGACCTGTTGAAAAAGCAAATGTAAAATGTAGAGGCAAGGACAGCAGTAATAAAACATGAACATCCAAAGAACTGACTGCATTCTGCCCTCAAATATGCTCTTGTACACCCTAGTATATGACAGGAAATAGTTGTTATACATAAGAATAGCAGCTGATTTTCCAAATCAAGGTCAACACTCATTAGTTGCCTTACTCTTTCTCTTAATATATGCAAGAGGATTTAGGGGGAAAGCCAAGATTTTGTCATTTTATAGAAAATCTTTCATATGAAAATAATTCCAGGTGAATTGCAAACTGGGATCCTGCCCCAAATGCAGCTGCTTCCCACGGCTTCCCTTGGCTAGAAACAATGAACCAGAGCCAATGGGAGCTGTAAGAGCTATAGACCTTTAAGTAAACAAAGTGGCACTGCTTTAACATCCTTTAATATTTTACAGAAGTAAGTAGTAAGGTTGTGGCTGTTTCTGCATCAACATTTCATCAGTCAAAATTTAACGCATACATAAGTCACCAAATCTTGATCTCAATGAAGTCATTAGCAAAACTCCCACCTATAAGAGACAACATCTGGCTCCTTTGAAGTCAACTGGAGTTTTGCCATGGATTTCAACAGGACCAGGATTTCTCCCTAAGAGTTCATAAATTTACTAAAATGACCTTTCAACTGAGGACAGACTTCCAAAGATTTTTTTTTTTAGACAGGGAAATGACTAGCACAATCATTTGACTGGAATTACATTGCTCAAATTCTCACACTGTAGTCACAACTATTAATTTCACAATGGCTGCATCTACACTGGCATGATTTTGCGCAAATACCTTTAACGGAAAAGTTTTTCCGTTAAAAGTATTTGCGCAAGAGAGCATCTATACTGGCATGTGCCAGTGTACACACTCTTGCGCAAGAAAGCTCCGATGACCATTTTAGCCATTGAGCTTTCTTGTGCAGGTAATTGATGTTACCTGTCTATACTGGCCTCTTGCACAAGAACACTTGTGCAATAGGACTTATCCCTGAGTGGGTGTGTCAGAGTATTTGGGCAAGAAGCACTGATTTCATACAGTAGAACATCAGTGTTCTTGTGCAAATACTCATGGCCAGTGTAGACAGGCGGCAAGATTTTGCGCAAAATCTTGCCAGTGTAGACGCAGCCAGGATGTATACATTAAATAAGTTCTATCTGGGCAAGACCTAAATTTTACAGTCTGGGAACCAAGAACATGTTTCCATTTTGTCCTGTACTGTTTTAATAGAAAGCTTACATGCTTCCAGGATGAATTATTTGGAAGCACAGAGAAAAATCAACATCCTTAAAGATTCAGGAATACTGGATCTAAAGGAATAAAAACAAATCTTATGACCTGTTCAGAAGTTCTTGGAAGTACTGGAAATGGTCTAAAAAGAAGCAAGTTACAAACTTAATATAGAATTAAAAAAATAAAAAGAAAGGTTTGCCCATTATTTATGGATGAAGAAAGCACTGAAATTAGGGAATAGCATGAACGAAATCAGTACCCTCAAGGGAACATGTCAAGAGGCTACTTGTACAATAAGGCCAGGAACACAGGTACACCAATATCAAGATGACAAGAAGCTGTTATATTACATACACATACCAAAGCTGATTGATGAATGACATGAATGGTGTCTAAGAGGGCTCAGGTTGGCGGAACAGAGCTATATTCCCTCCTACACATGCACAGGATCCACTGGTTTATCTGAATCTCACGGATTTTCTCTTCTGCTCAGCTGCTGCCTCTCCCAGCAAGGCTATATATCCCAGTCTCCAGGTCATGAAGAAAGGGAGGACCTATAGGCTGTGTCCAGACTCAGGGGTTTTTTTCGAAAAAAGTAGCCTTTTTTTGAAAAAACTTCACCTGTGTCTAGACTGCAGCCACGTTCTTTCGAAATTAAGTCTAAAGAACGCGGCTTTTCTTTCGACGGCAGTAAACCTCATTTCACGAGGAAGAACGCCTTTTTTCGAAAGTGCTCTTTCGAAAAAATGCGTTCTTGAAAGCAAACAGGGCTTTTTAAAAAGAGTATCCAGACTCACTTGCTGCTTTCTTTCGAAAAAGTGGCTTGCTTTTTCGAAAGTTCCGTGTGCAGTCTAGACGCTTTCTTTCGAAAGAGGCTTGCAGTCTAGACATAGCCATAATGAAGTCACTATCCTTTTCCCATGCCACAAACTGAAACAAAGCCCTGCTGCATTTGAGATTGCAGGGGTTGCAGTCTCCATATCCCTAAAGAGACATATTCTGTAATCAACAAACCAGGTAGGGAATGATAATGAGACCTAAATTTGTATCAGCGAAATGGCTGTAAGAATACTAAGAAACCCTCACCAAAATCTGGAGTTTGATAAAAACTAGAAAGAGACCAGCAAATCTAAAATTTGTATACATCTTACGTTATTAACATCAAGCAATCTAAAAAGCAACAAAAACTGTAGCCTTTGGATGCTTAAATTTTCCACTTTATGCTAAAACTGCCATTTTGCATGTTCAGTTCAAACCACAGCATCAGCTCTGAGGCCTTTGAAGAAGTCTGAGTAGCTTTTTAACAAAGACGCAATTTAAGAGGAACCAGCAACAGACAGACTAAATATTGGTGCTGTCCAGGCTCTCAGTTTATTACAAGAAATGCCAATTGCATGCTAACGCTGCCAAAAAGCAAGTGAGTCTTCCATCTTCACAATCATGAGGTCAACAGACAACTTATCTGGAATGGGTTATCATTTGCCCATTGCTGGAATCCTGTCTATCTTGAAGCAATGATAGACCACACTCTCACCTTTAAAGTGCACATGGAAAAGACTAAATGCAAAGTTAGCATCTAGAACAACTCATACAGGAAGCTTGGAAGTTAAAAACGGGGAACCATACAAACAGAACAACTGCACTTCACTTTGTTCTGCGATGATCAAATATACTTGTCTGATGTAGAAAGGATCTGCTCATGCAAAGAAATTGGACCCTGTGTTGAATGACAGCTGCCACTCCACCATAGGAGTCTAAAACCAACGAACATGAATAGAATCACTTCCCAGAGTCACTCCATTAGCTATTAGGAGAGTGGTAGCAAACAAAATGGTACAACTAGAACAGGTTTAAGATACTGGACTTCTTCAGTGTAGCCCTGCAACAGTAGTTATCCTCTTGAAATCATGGACAAAACTTCCTATCTGCAACAGACCTCCTTATAAAACAAAATCACTGACAGATACATGACTGGAAAGATGGTACACGGCTCAAAATAAACAAGGATGTCAAAATGCACTGTGATGCCACCAACACCTTCTCATGAGTGCAGAAAAGGATAGGTCAACTTGGAGATGTTTAAACCAACTTCAAATGAGAACGCGTGGGTCAAAAGTCAATATGTGGAGTGGGTCTATTCCAACAACCCAGAAACAAACCATGGAATATTTATTGGTCTGCTAAAACCTGGAGGAGCTGCATTCCATCAAATACCTGGTCAGAGCTACAGACCAAGCATTGGTCTGTAGGCCCAGCATTGAAAGAACCTAGGATTGTGGTGCAAAAACACAAGATGATGACCAATTTCATAGTACAAGTATCTAGCTGTTTGCAACTGTTCTGAAGATAATAAGCACACTTCAGGCATATCTACACTAGGAAATTATTTTGAATAACTATTTTGAAATAGAATGTCCACACTACAGGGAAGCAAACAGTCAAAGGCAGCAGGCTCCTCAATGTGGACATGCTACCTTGACTTAAAGCCCCAGGAAGCACTGGGGAGTAATTACTTCGAATGACTCCGAGGAGTATTTATTTCAAAATAGCAGCAGTGGAGTGTCCATGCTTACTACTATTTCAAATAACTATTTTGAAATGTGCATTATTCCTCATGGAAAGTAAGAATTATTATTTCAAAATAACCAGCCTGTTATTTCAAAATAAATGAGCTTAGTAGTGTGGATGCTCTACTTGTTATTTCGAAATAAGTGTAGACCAGGTCATAGTGCTCTTTATTACTATCATCCTCTTTAGCCGAGTGTTCCTTAGGATTTCTCTACATAGAGAAATTTATCTGTAGAATTAAGGAGAAATTTATACCAGCATAATTCTACTGATAATCATACCACTATCATACTGATGTAATTCCCCACCTGGACACACATTCTGGAGTAACACAGGGATTTGTACCAGTAGAGCAATAGCAGTAGAATTATACCAGCACAGATCTGCTGGTAGATTCCCCACAGAGACTCTAGACTGAAGCCCTAGCTTTGAAGTGCTTGTTTCTGCATTAAATTAATAATTTAGAATGCTGTAGCCTCCAGTGCCATTTCCATTGTGAATGGATTAAAAGCAATCAAGCTTTATGGAAGTGCATTTGAAAATAGATTTTTGGGTTCACACTTCAATACTTGGGGAAAAAAATGAGAAGTGCTTCATAAGAAGCCATCATTTTATTCATGAAAGTAATACCAAACATTTGGTGGATGAGAGATGTACTCACTGAATTTTGAAAATATTTAGCTTTCAGCCTCAAGCCTCGGTGAACAGCAGATATATGCAGCAGTCTATTTTCTTGCCTAAATAAAATGCATAACTACTCACATGTAAGATACAGACATGCCTCAGAATCGTATGACATTACCTTCTCAGTAACAAAATCCACTTCTTCAATTTCAGGAGCCAGATAAAATGCATCATAATACTCTAAAAATAAATCACAACACAAACGAAAACAAAACAAAAAGTAACACATTTGCTTTCCTCCCTTTCACAGCAAGAAGGCAGGGATAGGGAGTAGTTTTTAATAACTGTTTTACCTTCATCTTCTGGAGCAGCAAAGAGAACATTTCCATGACAATCAATCAGCACAGAATCCAAACATAAAAACACTGCAAAATAGGTCACAAGACAGTCTTAGCTATACCAAAGTGCATCCTTAGAATTCATTCTTCAAACACCAATAATTATGACTGAATTTGTTCGAACAATATTTACTAGTAACAGCCTGACGAATGACGTAACACATTAAGTTTGTGTGATATATTTAAATAAAACTCGAGACACAAACCAGCAAAAACTTTAAAAGGTTAATAAAATTACCCAGAATAAAAACAAGAAAGCAAGACAAAGTTAGACCTTTAGGAACAGAAAGAATTTCATAACAACATCACAATACTGCATGTAAATTCTCTTTTCATGTAGTGCAGAAGAGTGATGTAAGATGAGAACAAAAGAAGCAGCTCTGACTGGATCTTCCCTAGTTTCCTCACAAGATAAACCTGAAGGTATGAAATTACTAGCCTAAGACTTTTTCTTCTAAAACCTTGAAGTGATAATACAGTGGAGATTAAATGTAACAAATGCTCAACTACGGTCCCTCTAAAGTGAAATTAACTGGGACTACTGACAGTAACTGCAGAGGCAATGTTGCCAAGGAGACTGAACACAGAAGTGCCACTATCTGGAAGTGCCACTATCTGGAAAGGAATTGAAGGAATGTTTGGTAGCAAGACAGATTCATGACTCCTCTGGGAATTTTAATATTTAAAGTCCAATCCAGCAAACACTTGTGCATAAGTAGCTTTACTTATCCAAGTAGGCTCACTACAGAAGATTCTCACTTGCATAATAAGCATTTGCTGATTAGACCCTCAACCCTACTCTAAAAATATATTTGATACATAAATATTTTAACTAAGATGAATTCTGAAGAACCTAATTTTCCTATATTTAACATTAAGAATGTAAGAACATTTTATAAAAACTTAACCATTGAAAACAGATGGGCAAGACCTCATCTCTTAGTTCTTAAAAGTATAGACCATCTTAAGGTACTTGGATATGATAAGCCATCTGATTAATGTGGTTCTGCCCCAGTGGGAAATCATCAAATAAAGCCTTTTCCTATGAAAAAAAGTATTAGGACAATAAATTTACATGATATACATTCTAAAAAAGAGAGAGAAGTTTGAATATGATCTGAGAAAAATGTGAAAAAGCCATTAACAAATCCAAAAAAAGCAAGTTAAGACAGTACAGCATGGAAACTGAGTTATTAGCCTCAACTCAGGAGAGCACTTAGCCTGTGATTAACTTAATGCTTAAATGCCATTGTCTTCAATAGTACACAGTCCCATCCTTCGATACTGTCCTGAAGAGGGATGCTTTCCTGGACTGGGAAGTGGGGATCATTACTTATTATATAACAACTGAGGCACTGCCCAGAATCACCATTAGGACTAGGAACTCTTTGCACTATATACACTCTAACAAGTTTAGATTTTAATGCCCTGAACCTGAAATCAGATCCATGGAAGCCAATCCTGGAGCCTCACTGAAATCATTGGGAGTTCTGCAAGGATCAGATTGCAGGGGGAAAGAATCTTTCTGCATGAAGCCTACAAAAGATAAGAGGAATGGAAATAATCAAATTTGCAAAAAAAGGACTCTGTGCATGCAGAGATCCATAATACCAGATCCCAGTGTATGATTAGGCTCAAAATACAAAGATGTATAGGGTATTTTAAATGCAGCTGAGCTACCTCATTCTTAATTAGCTAATTATCTGGAAAATAAGGGATCTGAAGGAAGAAAAGGTGGCTTTATAAATATGTTCAAGAAGGGAAGCCTACACATAGGACAGCATAGTATAGCCTTTTGTTTTATTTGAAGTGAATTTTCTAGTGTGAGGTTGGTTCTGGCAGCTACAGTTTTAGGTTTAATAGAGTGAAAGTCACCTCTGCTACTTTCTTTAGGGCTAGTCTTTCTAGGAAGCCAAAGACTAAGGGTAGTGACCACAAACATATTCACAAAGTCTAGTCCAGGGCTGGGCAAAATACAGCTTGTGGGCCAAATGAGGCTGGCCAAGCCACCAGATCCAGCCTGCAGATGCAGCAGGGAGCCCCAGCCAGGCTTCATGAGCTGTCCCCACCCCCAGCACAATCACATTGACTGATTTCTGGCCAATGAAACCTGCCCGTTTGAAAACCAGGCAGCACACGAAGCACCATACCCCTCTGACTCATATTTATTTGTGCACATAGCTCCTGCAGCCTGTGCAGAAGTGGGGCAGGCAGGGAAGCTGCCTCACAAGTATGCTGGGCTGCTGGCTGGGGGTTACCCAGGTAAGTCTCCCAGTCACAGCCTGCCTCTGATACTCCAGTCCCTCCACCTCTTAACGCTCTGCCCCTCACTCCTGCCCCCATCCCACATAACCCAATCCCTCTCCCCCCCCTTCTGCACCCATGCCTCCTTCCAGATCCTGCGCCCCAATCCTCTGCCCCAGGTCACAACTCCCTGCTGCCCTAGGTCACAATCCAAACCTCTGTACCCCAGTCTAGTGCTTCATGTCACAACTGCCTCCTTCACCCAAATTCCCTCCCAGACCCTACCCTCCTTCCTTTCACCCAAGCTCCCTCCTGAACTCAACTTCCATCCCAGACCTCCTCCATTAATATAATGGAAGAGTGTGGTCCTTGACCAATTTCCTCGCCCCATAAAAATTATTGCCTACCCCGGTCTAGTCTTGTCTTTAATTGTAACTTTAATAAAATTTGTAAGACAAGTTATGATTGCCCAAGTATATAGAAATTCTACACAGGCCTATTCACAAGTTACAAATACAGTAATATATCCTTAATGATAATGTTGAGGTTTGATGGATCTCACAGCTTGACCATCAGTATATGGATGGTTCTAGCTGGCGTCCCTCACAGGGACCTTCATTTTCCCATTCTAGGTACTTTCTTTTTATTATGTGATTCTGTCTACACCTACATTCTGCATACATCCATTAAAGTCTCAACCTTCTTTTCTCTTATTGGTCTGTGTCCCAGGAAACCTAAGGGACCCCAATTTTCTATAGACTGTGTAAATCCCCTTTATTCTCATTAGCACGGACAATCTGTATCTTGTGGTGAAGACCCATGTTTCCTTTACAGTATTTTATGATCTAATATTAATATTTGGGTAATTTTCTGCCATTTTAACAGCTGCTACCTCCTTTTCCCACAATCTTAGGGAACTAGGTTATTTCTTGATCACATATTTATTTCTTGTCTCCAAGGCCCAAAATAGCTAAAGTCTTCCAGGCCTCAGTCTACAAGCCCTTACATTTCAGCTTGCCTTACTCATATCTAATACTTAGTTCTTCTAAATACAGATCCATCTTATACTTTCCAAATCCTACAAATTAACTAGAACATGATGAGCATATAGAATATAAATATTGATTAATCATAACATCACACAATAGATACATTATTGGCTTTTGAACTTCTGACAGTCAGGCAGGTTAAAATCAAAGTAGTTAATCTGAGGAAGGCCTATAATATGTATATACATTTAATATACCTAACTCCCTCATTCAAAAAACTAATACAAAAACAGAATATGTTGTTCCAGTACCATTCACTGTATAGGTTTTCATAAAATGGATTTCAGGTATGGGTGGGCACATTCAGAGTAAACAGTATAATAAAATGCTATCCACTCAAAGGTTGTAACAGGCCTGATATGCTTCAATCAGATATATTTTGTAATCCTGTAATTAATAATCATTCCCAAATTTGAAAAGAAAAAAGGTGCTTTGGTTAAAATGAATTTAGTTACAGAAAGCTATATTTTAAAGTCTAAAAATTAACAGTCACTCAAGCCAGTCAGTTTCCTATTGTCATTTAATCTGTCATTATTCTACACTGTCAGTCTTTTACTGCCATAATGAAGACAAAGTAGGTTAAAAATTCATACATTTTAAAAAGACTCAAGAATGGGTACAATGACTCATTCTGAAGAATGTGGAGGGAAAGGGGGTCTTAAAAAACCAGTAAGAAATAGTTTCAGTAAGTATCAAGTGAAATAAAGCTGTTCTAGAATGAGTAAATACAGAGAGGGAGAGGGAATACATTTTCCTTATCAGAATGGTTCTAAATTGAAGAACAATTTTTAGCTCAAAAAAGTTTCACACTGAAAGACAGAAGACCCCAAAATGAAGATTGGAGAATGAAGGGAGGATACCCCCACTTAAAGTTGTGATACAAACCAGTAATATTAAACAGTTTTTAATTATCAAATGCTAGACAAAGTTAAAATCTCAGATATGCAAACTGCATCAGTATCTTGAAACACAGCCACTCTCTGGATGCATGTATATGCGCAGTAGTAGAGGTTTCCTAGGCATATTAAGTTAGAATCTGGCCCATTCTATGCAGTAATTTGGAGTCTTTCCAAACATGAGGGGCATGCACTATGGTGCTGAAATCTTCTCTGACTCACCACAGCTATCAAATGTTTAGTTGAAGAGCAGTATAGCTTAAAGTGCACAGACACAACATCTACTTTTATAGCTAGTTTCCTTTAATAATTTTAATACTATAAAAAGATAAAATGGCTGAATGAACACAATCCTAAAATGATATGAATTATTATATTTTACTACTTATATGTTTATATTTATTCACTACTGATTTAACTAGTATCCTCAGGCAAAATTTTAAAACAAATAGAAAGCAAAGGGAAAAAAAATCTTTATATTAAAATTGTTTATCATTAGTGTAAGCCAGATGAAATATGTTCAACATTCCTACTAAAATTCAGGAGAACACACATGAAATCTTCCTCCTCACTGCAACCTCTTTATGCCAGAGGGCACAGTAGTAAACAGGGGTCTTAAGTGTCCAGGTTCCAGCTGTGGGAGGATTCCCCCATTACAGCCTGATATAGGGACATGTGTGAGAAGGGGGAAGAGGAAGAGAGAGAGCCTCAGCAAACAACACTGTGGGGATCCAACACTATGTAATCCCAGAAGGATGCTGGAACATACAGGAGTCTTCCATGTGCTTGTTAAAGGTAAAGCACAGATTCTCACCAAAGGAAATTAATCACTTTATGTATTTCCTCCGACATACTAAAAGACCAAAACACACACACACACACACACACACACACACACACACCCCTTAACTCCAAGTGCACTAAAAATTTAAAATCACAGCCTCTAACTGAAATTAACCACAATATTTTAAGATTTCAGGTTTCATTTGAGTTGTAGAAGAAACATTTAAATTGACATATGCAGTGAAAAATCCTGATCTATATTCAGCAATAATTTATGCAAGATACTAAACAGTGAATATACATTTAGAGTATTTAGAAGCCACAAAGGCAATACC
This sequence comes from Pelodiscus sinensis, assembly GCF_049634645.1. Classification (NCBI taxonomy): domain Eukaryota; kingdom Metazoa; phylum Chordata; order Testudines; family Trionychidae; genus Pelodiscus; species Pelodiscus sinensis. The sequence goes on from NC_134718.1 coordinate 44,542,371, forward strand.
TGGATAATCTAGGTAAGTCTGCAGAGTAAATAAGCATTCATGACATAATGCCCAGAGTTCATAGTCTTTCAATGGCTTACCATACCGAGACAAAAGTAGTTTCAGAGAGATGCACTGAAAATAAAATAGGAGGGAAAGAAGTTATAAGACAAACATTTCTAAAAGTAAAAGTATCTGACATTTGGATAAAAAGTACTTTAAACTAAAGGAACACATTTTAAAGGCATTGGGCTTAGACATTTTATTCCATTTATTGTTACTAAATGTCACTGGTAACTTCCCATAGAAAAACCTTTGCACAACTACAAGATAAATTGATTCTAAATGTCTGAAACACAGAAAAAAAACTAAATTTAAATTAGCTTTAACAGAAAGGGGGGTGGGAAATGTATTTCTGGAGAGCTGGTCCGTTTGAAATCTTCTTGCTTATCACTACATAAAGATTCTTTGCAGCATGATGACAGAAGTAATTAAAGAAGAGACACTGCCTGGTAGAGTCCTGCATGAGACACATGGAGAGCCCTGCAGGAGGCCTGGGATCCCATAGGTTCCATAGGACCACTGGCATAATAGCAGGAGTGGGATTAAAGAATACTCCTGTGCAGGAACTGCAAAGAGCAGCAATTCTGATCTATCTTAACAGTAGCATATAGATCTTACCTTAAAGATTTCATCAATGTTTCTTGTACTTCTGTGAAACAAGTTACATAACACTGAACCAAAAAATGTCAGGATTATGTGTAAGTAGAACATTTTATTATTTTTAGTAATTGTTGACAACTTAAATGTACACCAGTGGCATACTGCATAACTAAAAGGTGTAGCTTGTTAATCAAGCTAGATATTTATACATGGCCATCACACTAGTGTAAAGGAATACTACTGTACTAACACAAAAGAGTATTTACTCTTCTTCGTAGGCACTAGTACTTCCTAGGCTATAATTTATGAATAGTTGCTTTGGAGTAAGATTTCTGACTTGACCCCGAACTGTGCCTATGATTTCCTCCTGGAGAAAGTCTTTAAAACTAAAAATACAATCTCAAAATTTCAAATTCAGCCATGGGATAACTGCCAGAGTTGAAGAAATTCCTCAGACAGTCTGAGTACATCTACACAACAGTGTTATTTTGTAGTGACTACCATTATTCCAAAATAATAAAGTCCATTGTTACACTACAAGCAGTTATTTCGACAAGGTCAAAATAATGTTGAGCTGGAAGACTTCTTACTCCAACTCCTGTAACCCTCATTTTACGAGGGGTAAGGGAAGTTGAAGGATGAGTGCTCTTCCTCTGACTTCCTGCTGTGTAGACAGCGCCAAATGCTGAAATAAGCTATTTTAACTTAAGCCACACAAGCTTCAAAGAGGTAGCTGAGGTAGTCTGTAACGGGAAAAACTTAAACAACTAATAGTCTAGTAGCACCTTAAAGACTAACAAAACATGTAGATGGCATCATCTGAAGAAGTGGGTTGTGCCCACGAAAGCTCATACCACCGGCTGTTGCAGTCTGCAACTCTGAAAGGAACTCAAAGCTTCTGCACAGAAAGCTGATAATACCTTTCCTCCTTTTGTACCCAGATTGCTTCCTCTACTTCACATATCGAGTGCTTCTTACCAAATCAAGGAGCTAATGAATCGCTGGCATGGGATGGAGGAAGATGGTTTAGTTCCCCATGCTCATATACAGCAACAGCCTCCACCCTTAATGCTCAAATAACGCAGAGAGTAAATATGAAACACACAAGTTAGTAGGGGAGCAGAAACATCCTAAATGCTCTCACTACATACAGGGAGAAGGAGAGGGAGGATGAAGGAAACAAAGGAACATTGAATACAGCAGGATAGTAGAATTTAATAAGGTAACAAAGAAGAAAAATAAGAAAAAAATAGACATGAGAGGGATGGAAAAAGAAAAGTTGCAGACAAGCATTATTTATTTGGTATTCTGAGTAACATTTCTCTGGCAAGTGTCCTAGATCTCAGTTTTGGGGAAAGGGATTAAATAAAAACTGTAGATATTTAGGAGTATTAATGTACTGACTACAGAGAATCCTGTAGTTCCATCATGAGGTTACCTTGGTTTCTTAGAGGTTAAACATCTCTAGTCCAGCACCTGCTGGTCCAGCAACATCCAGGGTCTGGCATGATTTTAGTTAGCTGGATGTCCATTTATCAGAAGTGTGGCCAAGTTTCCCGCAGTCCCATAAAGTTTGTTTGCAGCCTCCAGTCCCAGTCCTTAATGTTCTGTCCTGTTATTTAACACCAATTTACCCCTAACTGTCTTCTAAGAGCCCAGTAAGCAGTGGAAGTGTTGGTAATACTGCTAGACAATATTGACCTCCCATGGTTTGGCAAATTGTCTGGTGTGGCACTAGTCAGGATCTGAGGGTGCCAGACTAGAGAGGTTCAACTTGTACCTAATATTGTTATTGCCCCCTCTGGTTGGATGTATTCCATAGAATGCTAGACAATGGTTATCTAAGATGGTATGCAATGCCAAAAGTTTGTCACTATGGAGAGAAGGGAAACAGGAAAGAAAAGGAAGGCTGCTATCAGGGCTTGAGTGTCCCTACTCCCTGTGTAAATTATTAAGAAGGAGGACCATGCATGTTGTCAGAAAATACTCCATGCTCTTGTTTGAGCATAACCATTCGACTGAGTCCAATTAAAGGAAGTTTACTTTGGAAGCAATGTTGCCTTTCTTAGTTATTGCTATGAGGCAATTTTTTTCTTTTTTTTACTCCAGGCTCCAAATTAAGTATGTTAAATAATGGTAACTTACTAGTCGAGTAGTCGATGGAATTTCCATCAACTACTTGACTAGTTGATGTACATTTCAAAGGAGATAGGTACTGCCACATCTTGTACGTTTCAAAGGAGGAATGCAGAACTCTGCGTGCAGCCCGGGGCCAGTGGGAAGTCCTATAGACTTCGAACTCCACAAGGGCACTTCTACTTTGAAATGCACCTCCCCCACCCCGAGGGCTCTTGTACATTTCAAAGCAGAAGCACCCATGTGGAGCCCGGAGTCAGCAGGACTTCCCACTGGCCCCAGGCTGCACATGGTGTACTAGCTTTGAAATGTAAAAAAAAAAAAAAAAAAAGAGTCCCCAGTGGGGGCTCGTGCATTTCAAAGTGGCAGCGCCGCTCAAACCCAGGATCAGCTAGGGACTCCACAGAAATGCTGCTGGGGTCAGCTAGGGAGTACCCAGCCACGGCATTTCAAAGGGGTAGCACCACATGGAGCCTGGAGTCAGCTCCATGTGGCACTACTGCTTTGAAATGCCAAGGCAGCGTTTCAAAGGGGTAGTACCACACAGATCTCAGGTACTTTGAAGTACCTCACCCCCTTTCCTGCCTTTATCTAATAGAGGCAGCAAGGGGGAGGGGAAATCAACTAGTCAACTGGACTATCCAATAAGCATTTGCTTATTGGATAGTCGAGTAGCCTTTAACATCCTTACCCCACATCACGAAATAATTTAAGCATATGACTAAACCTTACTCTCATGTTGTTGTTCCTCTGAATTCAGTGGGACTTTTTTTTTTTTTTCTTTAAAAGCCTATTTAAGCTTTTCAGATATAGCCATTAGAGATGTCCAGCAAATGAAGTCTAAGAAAGACAGTATATTCAGAGCATGTAGCACCACTGAATTAGCTAGCTTGTTGATATCAACTTTATCCACCAGCCCCATATTTATAGTACTGCACCACTAGCCATATATTTATATGCACAAGTCTGTGCAAAATTCTTGCATTTCCAATATTTTGGGAATGTAAACTTTTCATGTTAAAAGCGGTTTACAAAGACCAGTTTAAGGAAATATTTTCTTCAAAGTATCTTTGATGAGAACTGTGAAGGTATATTATAGATTAATATGCATTCTAGGCAGCAATAACTTTTGGCTATTAATGATGTTGATAAAAAAAACAAGGAAAACATGTTTCATGATATTCTTATTACTCATTGTTGATCACAGTTTTACACACCCAAACATCTGTGAATAATAATCTATACTATGTCTGCCTTCTATGCCAAGAGTAATAATATATTATGTGAACATATGCTGGCATCTTATAAACAGCCATAATCAGGCAATGAGTAACATATTAGTCCTGTCAGAGAACACGATGAAACAGACTATTTTTTTTAAATGATATTCCACCAATGGTCAGTGTCATTCTCTAAGTGGGTTTTCACTTCTGTCACACTTGACTGATATGAGTGACCAACAGAACATAGACTATTTTGGAGCACAAACCTCTAACTCAAGGTTCCTGTTAGTGGCTCTCCGGTGTGAAAGCGACAGTATTTCTATAAAAACCGTTTAAAAGCATGAGATACACATGATTGGAATGAAATTGGTTAGAGAAATAAAGGATCCCCACTCAACCTTGAAGTGGTAAATATTTATTTATGGAATGACAAGCTATCACTAAGTGCCCTTACAATATACATTGCAGAAGCACAACACTAGCAAGTGAGCATTTTTAGTACTGCCAATTAGCCATAAGCACACCAGAAGCAGGGTTAGGGCATTAGAAAGATAGGTATCCTCGGAGAGGAAAACCCCTGTCTATTCTCCAGAGTGGACAAGGTTAATCACAAATTAGATGGGACTTAGAAGGAATGCTAAATAATTAGAGAATACTTGGAGAGGCTAGAATAGTTCTACTGAAAACTGTATTTGTAGATATTTGTATATGTACTATATAATGCCTAGTACACAGTAGCTTTGCAGATCAATTCACATACACATTACCTATTCAGGAGAAAAGGTGGCAAAGTACATTCTCATATCCCCTCTTTGTTCCCTTGCAGTAAATAAAAAACACTCACATGCAAATTGTGTGTTCAATTCCAAGAAAAAAAAAAGTGTTCTATAGAAATTAGAGTCTCTTTTGGCCTCACTGGAAAAAGCACATAAGATTCAGGACACGTGGGGAAAAAAATTAGGTGTGGCACTTACACACAAAAGGGGTCATACCCCTTTGCAAACTCTAAGAATAGAGATTAAAAAAAACAAACAAAAAAAAAAAAACGGGGAGGGGATTCTGTAGGCAAAGGCTACCATATATTGGAAACTGCAGAAGACAAATACATTTGGTACTAAAAACAGAAAGACAGTTGCTAGCTTTTAAAAAACCTTCCTTTAAAAGGAGGATTTACAAAGAGCCCATGACTCCATGTTTAGTTGATAGGTGAAAAACATCTACTTAAGAAGGCAACTTAATTTTAGAACTTTAAGGAATTGTTTTGGACAAAAATTAATGTCAGTGGTGCTCTTTTAGGAGAGCAGTACCACAACACCTCAGAGAACATGTGACAATGCCTTTGTCAACATCTTGTTTGCAAAAAAGCTAGAACTTCCTGTGAGATAAACTTATCACACTAAGGCCCTTTCTTTAAGCCAGTAGTAGATTTTTTTCTAGATCCTATGTTAGGCACAGACCTAGGAGAGCTTCTGGATTTTAATAGGGTCTCTTGAGCATTAAGTATTCATTTATCATAGCCTGAAATTTTATGCAGAATTCTTAACTAAGACAATATCCAGGGTGAAATCCTTACCCTATGAGAGTACAATGAGAGTTTTATATCTGAATTCAAGGTGGTAGTGGTGGGGGAAATACTACTTCTCACTGAAAGAGAGGAGGTGAAAGGTAAAAAACACTTATTAAATCTGTGTCCAGAAGGAGCAGGCTACAGACAGACAGACACACACACACACACACACACACACGACTATGAAATAAAGTAGGTGCATGGAAACTCAATGGAATTGATAATCACTGCATCATGCACAAAGATATTAGATTGATTTTCGATTTGACTTCCCCCATCCCCCAAAGAGTAAGCAGAATAAATGGAAATAACAGAAGGTCAGATAAAAATAATTACCTGCAACAAATATCTTACAAGCCAAAGAAAATGAAAAATCCATGGGGTTAGAACAGAACACAGGGGCACTGTGTCTGTAGTTAGAAGAATTCCCTGCAATCTGAACCCAATGGAGTTTGTCCATGCTTGCACTGTGATCCTGGTAGGCAGGAACAATGTGGGGGTGTAGATGTAAGTGAGGGTATAAAGTCTTCAAGATGGAGTTCCTTTTTGATAATGCAGAAGCCTAGCTGTATCACATACACTTCAGTTAGGTATCTGTTTGTTATTTGCCACTATTCAGGCTGAGGGGGAGATACCTGAAAGTTGAGACCTGATATAAGGCAGAGACTCTTATGGCAGGCAGGTTGATCAATCTTTTCTTTACATAATTTTATTGGATTTAATTTTTAAAAGGAAACCTCCATTTTAGGCAAAATTATGCAAATCCAGCGTGGACAGAACTTTCATGCTGTTCACTCTGTACAAGTTACAGCATAACCAGAGAAGCTTAAACAGCACGAGTAGATATTCACAAATTCTCCTATTCCATGGTTTGTTCAAGTGTGACACAAGAGAAAAGCATCTAATCAGACTAAAACTTGTCCACTCTGAGAACTTTCAAAAAGTAGTCAATGTTGCACCAATTGTCTAGCAAACACCACTAATAGCATCAACTCTCTCCTTCCACCACTCCATCCCTTTTTTGGCTTTTCTTAGAAGCTAAACATTTTTGGTCAATGTATCAGAATGCAATTATGCATACACATAATATATACATACTATGAAATGTAACATAGCACATATAAAGATGGGCCTTTAAGAATGGAAGATGAATATATTTATACAATTCTGAAATAAACTTAAATATGCATATGGCTTTAAAAGACAAAAAGGAGTGAAGCCAGGAGCTCACCTGAGCACTCTTAATTCTTATTAATGCCTGGAAGGCTCACTGCGACTTGGTGAATTTTGAGAGTCAGTAAATATATGACCCTCCTGAAACACAAAAGCAACCCAACCTTCCCCAAAACAACCCCCAAAGATAGTTGATCAAAATATACTTCGTGCTTTATCCCAAGAAATGGTTTTTAATTTAAAATTATATGCTGCCACTTTGTAACATACTAGTGAGCATACAGAAGTATAGCCTGGAAAAAATGTTAAAATGATGAAGGCTTCAGAATCAGGACTCCTTACTTTGACATCTTACCTATAAATCTTTGGTGAGAAAAAGGGACAGATCGAATTCATTATGTGAATTTTAACGCATGCAGATTTGTGAGATCCTACTTTATAAAAGCTAGGTTAACTTGGGGAAAGACAAGGATAACACATAATATTCAAGTCATTTCCTCTCCGCATAAATGACTACAGCAACTATATAATGAAGATTTTGTTTGTACTACCTGCTCATTACTTTTGACTTCTGATTCTCTGCTTCCACAGTGATTTTCGTTATTGTTTGTACTCCTCACAATATTGAGCAATTCTGGAGAACTAATTAGGCTTGACCCATATCCATTCCTATTGTTTTTTGATAACACTGAAGTCATCTTATTAAGATGTGATAAACAATTTTTATTTGACCCTTGAAAAGTTTCGATACAGTCCTCCCGTGCTGAATAATTGTCTATTATTTCTGTTCCAGCAGCTGACTGATCTGAGATTTTTAATGTGTCATTGGTATGTTGAGTTTCAGAGGTAGCCTGAGAATATTCTTCTATATGCTTACATGCCAAAGAAACTTTATTTTTATCCTTAACAGATGGCATATATTCTTCATGATACATGCCAGAGACCTGCGTGCATATGCAAGATGCATCTAATTGAAGATCAGAGACTTGGTAATTCTTTGGTTTTATTCTTGGTGGATTATTAATATTGAATGGACTAAGTTTTCTCTTTGAATCGACCTGATTATTTTCTAGATGTACCGAGTCATGTGTTAGTGATTGTTTTTTATGAATCAGAAGTCCATTGTTTGTTAGAGATGTTAAAACATTATTCGTGTCTGTAACTTCAAGTGGTAGCTTTGGAAAAGTTTTCATTTTTCTCAAACAACCTTTTTTAAAACCATTTCTCTCTAGGTCATTAGTAAATGGTTTGGTCTCCAAAAATATGTTAGCACATCTTTCATTATATAATACATGGTTGTCCTCTTCTTTGCTCTTTCTAGTTTGAGCTGCAAGTTGTGAATGTTGACATCTTTCATTATCCAGATAAACTTGCATTTCCTTTAAACCACATTCTCTTGCATTCAAGGCCATATTAGCTTCAGAAGAGGCTCTGTGATAGCTTGAGGTCATGTCTTCCATTGAAGAGGAATCACCTTCTGTGTTGTTTTTTTCGTTTGTGTATAATTTAAATTCCACATTTCTCTGACACACTTTTCCCTTCCACATGTTATCACAGCTGTCTAGATGCAAAAACAGAGGTGCACATTAAAAATATGCTTAAACCTTTCATGTTTTCTAAAACTTTTCTTTTATGCTTTGCAGGGTTTTGTCCCTCCTCCCCCTTTTACATTATAGAAAAAGATTCTGAGCATCTCATTTTTAATCTGAAAGGACAACATTTTAAAGTCATTATAAATCAGAATCGAAAACTAACTGTTCAGTGGAAGTTTATTTTCACTGAATGTTTGGCTCTCTTAATAAAAGACAATCCACATATATTTTGATGCAAGTGTTATTAAATAGGTTCTATTTTCTAAGCAACAGAAACAAGTACAGTGACAGAATATAATATTTGCAGATCACACTCTTTGATTAAGCGTGTATTAGGACTTCCTGAAAAATATTATTTTAATCTGAAATACATTAAGTTTACCTTGAAAAGTACCAAATGATTCTATTGAGAGCACCCTTCTTCCAACAGCAGATAGACTTCGACAAATATTACTTGAGGAAGTAAACTTCAATTTTTCTTCACATAATGATATGATACTCTATAGACAATTAAAGTTAAACATTTACTGGTTATTTAAGGTAAATAAATTATCCAAGCTTTTTCGCTTAAAATTATCACTGTTATACAGAGCACCTTGGAATCTGCCAACAGGTAGACCCTGTGGACTCTTATCATTTTGCAATATATTGTATGTATAGTACATTGTTAACTTTACATTCATTTATTTCTAGCACGAGCTACTACAAAATTATTTAATGTTATATTTCAAGTTATATCACAATTTTAGATATAAGAAATCTTAGGAAAAAATGCTATAGAGAACTATTGTAAAATTAAATTTTACATAAATCATTTACTCTGAGGGTTCAAAATTAAAGTCAACTCCACTATTTTACAATTGCCCTAAATTGTTGCCTGTGTTCATATAAAAGTTTTTATTTGATTACAGATTGGCTGTCACTATGGGGAGGATGGAGAGCTCAACCCTCACAACTGCATCCCACTGCTATCAGTCACAGGAACAGTACAGATGTGTGTGCCAGGAGGGCTCTGAGCAGCTGCTTTCACTCACCTTCTGATCACGCATTACATAACATCAGGAGGGAAGAAAGTGGTTCTGGCTGACTCATTGTTTGCTTATGCGCCAGGCTGGATGGAACAGTAGTGTAGGCATTCAAATGGCATAGCATAGTGATGAGCAACCTAGCTAGTGAGTGGGCCACACGAGAGGCCCTCCTTTACCTCAGTGAACCACAAGATTGTCACAATCAAGACAGTCTTCTGGGATAGGGTAGTTTTGCTGACTGCACTTGTGTACCTAGAATTTGTGGAGTGTGAGGGTTGAACCATAGCAGTGCTTTGATTGGATGCAGAGGGAGCTCACAACTCACAATTAGTGTTGTGTTCAATTAGCACACACCTCATTTCATGAGCCCTCGCTTTGTGTGTGTCACTTCAGTAATTACAGATCGGAAAAAAAAAAGTCATGGATGGAAACCAGTGGAATCTGGCAACCCTGCATGTGGGCAACTGTAAACAAAATGGGCCACACAGAGATCCCTGATGAGCTTCATGTGACTCTTGGGCCGCAGGATGCCAACCACTGGGTTAGTCTGAGTCTGGGAGCTACCTGCAAAGGATTGGATTCCATGCTCCATTCAAAACCACCTCAAAGAGAGGAGAGAAAAAGGAGGCACTGAGAACTACCAACCGATCACACCTCTGATTCTCTGCACTAGTCCATCACTGAGCAGTCTGGAGAATGACCTAGGTTGTGTAAGTTGCCAACTAACTCTTAGGGGCCACATGTCATCCTGAGATAGCTGAAAGCACAATGTATCTTCCAATCACTTCTGTGCCTGCTGTGGGGAAAGAGATATAGGAACCGGCCATGCCAGCTTTATGCCAAAGAGGACTGCCCCGTGACTGGATGATCCCCAGTAGGGGAATCACAGGTGTTTTCCACTGACTTAATGGCAAGTGAACATAACGAATGGAACAGAATGAGAGAGACAGAATCTGTCCAAACGATAGATAGATATCTCTTGACCTCAGGCAAAAAGGTTGGTCTAAAGCCTTTTCATACTGAACAAGTTGAGACCCACTGGTAAAGAAAAAACAAGTTATAACCCAAGCTATAATACCCTTCTGGTATTCTTGGACTATATAAATAGAAAATTAATGCAAACAAATTACACCAGTGGTCCCCAACCTTTTTGTGGCCAATAGCACATTCATGTTTTCAGAAGAGTGTGGCGGACGCCAACAAAAAAAGGCGTCAAATGTGAAACTGAAGGCTATTTTCATATTAGAACATAAGAACAGCTGTACTTGGTCAGACCAAAGGTCCATCTAGCCCAGTTTCCTGCCTGCTGACAGTGGCCAGCACCAGGTGTCCCAGAGAGGGTGGACTGAAGACAGTGATCAAGCGATTTGTCTCCTGCCATCCCTCTCCAGCCTCTGACAAACAAAGGCCAAGGACACCATTTTATCTCCTGGCTAATAGCCTTTTATGGAGCCAACCTCCATAAAATTATCTAGCTTCTCTTTAAATTCTATTATAGTCCTACCCTTCACAGCCTCCTCTGACAAGGAGTTCCACAGGTTGACTACATGCTGTGTGAAGAAGAACTTTCTTTTATTAGTTTTAAACCTGCTACCCATTAATTTCAGTTGGTGTCCTCTAGTTCTTCTATTTAGGGAACTAATAAATAACTTTTCTTTATCATCCCTCTCCACACCACTCATGATTGTATATACTTCTATCATATCCCCCCTTAGTCTCCTCTTTTCTAAACTGAAAAGTCCTAGTCTCTTTAGCCTCTCCTCATATGGGACCGGTTCCAAACCCCTAATCATTTTAGTTGCCTTTTTCTGAACCCTTTCCAAGGCCAAAATATCTTCTTTGAGGTGAGGAGACCACATCTGTACACAGTATTCAAGATGTGGGCGTACCATAGTTTTATACAGGGGCAGTAAAATATTCTGGTCTTATTTTCTATCCCTTTCTTAATAATTCCTAGCATCCTATTTGCCTTTTTGACCGCCGCTGCACACTGTGTGGAAGTTTTCAGAGAACTGTCCACAATAACTCCAAGATCTCTTTCCTGATTTGTCATAGCCAAATTAGCCCCCATCCAACTGTACGTATAGTTGGGGTTATTTTTCCCCAATATGCATTACTTTACACTTATCCACATTAAATTTCGTTTGCCATTTTGTTGCCCACTCACTCAGTTTGGTGAGATCTTCTTGGAGTCCCTCACAGTCTGCTTCTGTCTTGACTATGCTAAACAGTTTGGTATCATCTGCAAACTTTACCACCTCACTGCTTTCCCCTTTCTCCAGATCATTTATGAATAAGTTGAAAAGGATTGGTCCCAGGACTGACCCTTGGGGGACACCACTAGTTACCGTTCTCCAGTCTGAAAACTTACTATTAACTCCTACACTTTGTTTCCTGTCTTTTAACCAGTTCTCAATCCAAGAAAGGACCTTCCCTCTTATCCCATGGCCATGTAATTTACACAAGAGCCTTTGGTGAGGGACCTTGTTAAAGGCGTTCTGAAAATCTAAGTATACTGTATCTACTGGATCCCCCTTGTCCGCATGTTTGTTAATCCCTTCAAAGAACTCTAAGGGTAGGTCTACACTACCACCCTAGTTTGAACTAGGGTGGTTAATGTAGGCAACCGGAGTTGCAAATGAAGCCCGGGATTTCAATTTCCTGGGCTTCATTTGCATCTTGTCGGGCGCCGCCATTTTTAAATGTCCGCTAGTTCAGACTCCGTACCCGCGGCTACACGCGGCACAAACTAGGTAGTTCGGATTAGGCTTCCTATTCCGAACTACCGTTACTCCTCGTGGTACCGGGCTTCATTTGCAACTCTGGTTGCCTACATTAACCACCCTAGTTCGAACTACGGTGGTAGTGTAGACATACCCTAACAGATTAGTAAGCCATGATTTCCCTTTACAGAAACCACATTGACTTTTGTCCAACAAATTATGTTCTTTTACATGCTTCACAATTTTATTCTGTACTATTGTTTCGACTAATTTGCCCAGTTCTGACGTTAGACTTACTGGTCTGTAATTGCCAGGATCGCCTCTAGAGCCCTTTTTAAATATTGGTGTGAATATTAAATGTGAATTGGGTAAAGTTGATATCCAACTAAATTAAGTTTCTAATTTTTATTTTAATTATATTGTAATTTTTATTTTAATTATATTGTAATTCATTTTAAAACAAAATTCTGCATTAATAAAAGGGGGGGGATGTCCAATTGTTGAACAAAAAAAAGCACCCTCCCCTCCAAAAAAAACAAAAACAAAACAAAACCATGGCACCTTTAAATCTCACACTCCCCATCCCCACCATGGCAGGAGGAAGAATGTGAATTTTGTGCCGCCTGCCCCCCCCCCATTGGAGAAAAAAATAGAAAAAAAGGCATCAAATATGAAATTGAAGGCTATTTTCCTATTAAATGTGAATTGGGTAAATATGATAGAAACGTTATTTAATTGGATAATTATTTGAATTATATTGTAATTCATTTTTAAACAAAATTCTGCATTAATAAGAAGGGAGGGGGATGTTCAAATGTTGAGCAAAAAATGCACACCTCCACCCCCCCCCCCCCCCAAATCATGGCACCTTTAAATTTCACACTCCCTTCCACATGGCAGGGGAAGAATGTCCCAAGTGGCTTTCCAGATGAGAAACTGAAAATACCAGACATTTTACTGGAGGTGGGGGTGTCAGGCCAGGGGTTTGGATTGTGCCTCAGGGCAGGGGATTGGGGTGCAGAGTCTGGGAGGAGAGTTCTATGGGTGAAGATATTGGAGTGGGAGTAGCTGGGGGGCTAGACAATTACAAGCGAGACGCGCTGCTCTCCTGTTTCTCCCACAGGACCTGCCTGGCCACATGCTTGGGGATTGGTAGGTTCCCACAGCTGCCATTGTCCAGGTCCGGCCAATGGGCTTGTGCGGGGGGTGGAAGCAGCCATGAGGGATCCTTCCCTGCCGACTCACAGCTCCTGTACCACAAAGGGTCCTGCCACAACTGTTTTGCGTGGGGGGGAGGGGGGAAGAAGAGGGGTTGTTGCTGCCTTGCAGCCAGACCCAACCAGTGTGGGGTTTGCTCCAGCTACTGAAGCACCTTCGCGGGCTGCCTGCTGCGGTGGGGGCAGGACTCAAGCCTCCAAAGCGCCGCATCGGGCCCTTGCAGGCCCCAGGCTGCCGACCCTGCTCTAAGCAGGGGTGAATGTAAGTAGTTTTAAAAAGCCGGTGTGGGCACATATAAATGCCTCTGCGGGTGCCATGGTGCCCACAGGCACCGTGTTGGGGACCACGGAATTACACCAAAAACTATTCATGAGACACAAAATAGTGAAGAGTAAAGGAAAGAATACTCAACATACAGATTCTCTGAATACATCATTTTGCAAAGTCTTACACATCAGTGGTTCTCATCTTCGAGGTAATCAGAGGTCCTTCAAGAAATACACCAACTCATCTGGATCAGGGGTGGGAGAACCTATGGTCCATAAGATAGCCACCAGGCAGAGCCCACGGGCCAGATCTGTGGGGTAGCGGGGAGGGGAGGGGAGGGGAGGAGAGGGAGAGGGAGGAAGCAGCTCTGCATGCTGCAGGGGACAACTCTGCAGGAACCCCCTCCATTGCTCACAGTGGCCAGGAGTCATGGCCAGTGATGCTGTGGGGGGGGAAGGACAGGCAGAGAGCATTTCCTCACAATGTGCAAAGGTGCATATTTTACATTTACAAACTTCTGGGACCTACAATTACCATCAAGTAATTTCTAGTCTCTTCTCAACATCAGGTGTTCTAGACCTTCGTTGCACCACAACCCACTTCTGCCAACAAAAACTATTACACGCCCCGGGGGGCGGAGGGGGGCACCAAAACCTATGCCCACCAACACCCCAATGGGAGACCAAATTGACCTATAATGTGAGCCCTGCTGTCCAGGACTGAATCACTTAGGCTTTGGCCCTTGGGGAAGGGAGGAGGTTTCATCTTCAGCCCCGAGTGATGGGGCTCAGGCTTCAGCTTTAGCCTCTAGACCCAGGCCCCAGCAAGACTATGCCAGCCCTGGCAACCACATTAAAACAGCAGTGTGGGTCACAATGAGGTCCTGACAGAGTTTGAGAACCACTACTCTACATTTATAAACAAAGAAAAATTATTTCCTTTTTCTTCGACGTCTAACTCAGAAGACACTTCAGGTCAGTTATACAATCTGGACACCCTTCATTAAAAAAGTCTCTTCTGTTTCTTATATACAGGCATGGAAAAGGCTAGCTTACTAAAAGCTTGTTGTTTTTAAAATCATAGTTGGATACTTTACCTCAATATCTGGCCTGTCTTCAGGATTCTCTTCTTGCATTTGTTCCAGAAGAGTCTGTAGATCCTGCTCAAACTCTGACTCTGTTTCAGGCTCGGTCACATACTCAATTGCTGCTTTCAGGGTCGCACCCAAAGAATAGATATGTGCCTGCATGAAGTATAAATAGGTTATTAAATAACGTATTAATTCACCATTAAGACAACAAGCCATATCCCTATTCATTTTATATAGATAACTTCTATTCTAGCAGCATCTGAAAGCAAAAGACATACTTCAGCGTTATTTTTAGTGTCCAAAAGCTGAACTATTATTTTTAGCAGTATTATGGAAAAGCATGTTGATAAAAAGAATTATCAGGTTGCATGCTTATAACCCTTCTTCTTATGATGTCTGAGAATTAAGATTCAAATTTATATCAGATACATTTTGCATACAAAAGCTTTTGACCCTCCTAACGTGTGTGAATAGCAAGACAGAAGAATATGGGAAGATTTTATGGTCCTCACATTAGATTCCTGACAGGCCTGGGAGAAACTGCAGCTGAACATCAAGAACAGGCTCTATTCAATCTCATGGCACTTAGCTAAAGTTGGCACAGACTAAAGTTAGTGCTACATAACCAAGAAAAAGCACAATGTGTACTAAGGATCATTGATGGCCTGGTAGAATCCCTGTGATAAGATGAGAAACACTGACATCGTTGGTGAAAAGGTACACAGAACAAGAAGCATGGACATCGAAAACATGTATTACACGATAAGGAGAACAATCATTTCTGTACTCCTGCTAGTCTCCCAGCACTACTCTACTGCATTTCAAAACACAGGGATGAATCCCACTCTGACAGTAATAACTGCAAAATAAACAAGGAACAACAATCTTCTGAACCAGAGAGTCTAGGTCACTAACTTTGCTTGAATTTGTAGCCATGTGCTTGCTGCTGGTATACTAGAACTTTCAGCTGGAAAGCACATTTTTTTCCATTGAATAATTTTTTTCTATTAGCCTAGAAGTTGGTTTTATAGCAAGTTGTATAGACTGGATTATAAACCAGTAAACAGCATAAGATATCAAGCTGCAAAACTTCTTTATTTTGATGTTGGATACTTCATTTCTGAAAGTAAAAATGATTTTATGCTGAAATGGAACAAATAAAAATAAAAAAAAGGAACAAGGCAAATCCTTTGCCTTTTTATATCATCATGTTTGGAACACAGCAATAGATTGGGGGAGGGAGAAGGGGAGAGAGGAGGAGTGGCCTTTTTTGGACATGCTGAATATTCAACATTTAATGACAGATTAATACCTATTAAAGAATCACGGATATAAAAAGTTATTCTATGCATTTCTGTATGCATGAAAAAATACCAAATAACCTGCAACACACTGTACCATTGTGTTCCATAAAACATGTCTCAGGCAAGACTTCCTCAAAATTAGCAGATTTACAACAGCTTAGCTATGCTACTAAATTCAGGAAGACAGTAATGTAAGCATATTTACACAATAGATTTTGACAATACATTTAATTGAATAATTACTGAATCAAAAAACCCAAGAATATTACAAAATATTTTTTAAAAGTCAGAATATTAAATAAACTGATTATGTGTGGAGCAGAAGGCCCTAGGGAAACATTAGCAACTGGGACAACCAATGAAGAAATTCTAGGAAGTTTTAAAAAAAAACAAATAAGACAAACTTCACACAGCCAAATGGCATCTTTGGTTCCTCTCCTTGGAGTAAGCCACTTTTATCAAGACAAGGGAGCTTTATTTAGCTCAACACATTTCAAGAGATCCAGAATGGAATGGAATGGGATGAACTTAATATGCTTCTAACAATTTATATAAATTCTAAAGCTTCATAATGCAGCAGTGATTAGGACAAAAACAACATGGAGAGCACTTGTGGGAATAACTTGGGTACCTACTTGCCCTTCTTGTAAATAATGAATAACCATTTTCTGAAAATAATCCGAATCTGTAGCACTCAGTATATTTTTTTAAAGCATTTTATTTTAGAGCTACAATTATGAAAGACAAATTATTTATAACAAGTCCTCAACACACACCGCCTGAAAGGTGTGCTTATTTAGATTAGCTGTTCAACCCTGTAAACACATAGCAAAACCCTCTTGGAAAGCTCCAAGAACCTTCTCCTTCCACATTTAAACTATAGGATTTCTACCACAGAAACGAATTGTCCATGGAAAGAAGCCTAGATTATCCCCTATTAATGAAATTTAAATACATAATGCATTAGATTGTGTCTAATTTAGATTATGAAGTCCTTGGGGAGTAATCATACATGGTTTTTGTAGTGTATTGGTTACATTCAAGTAAAAAAAAAAATCATCAAGTGTTATACCATAACAATGTCCATAGGAGTAGCATGACATAATCCTCAGGTGGAATCTTGTGGGTAATGTAGCCAGACAGGAACCCCCTTGTAACATCCATTTTTGCTTGCCTGGAGCATACAGGGCACACAGAGCAGAAGGCCCAGGCTGTGTGACCGTGAATGGCTGTAAACAGAGATACGCCAATTGCTGACCAAGAGGCTGCCAAGGAGTGCCCTTGACTAAAACCCATATTGATACGAACACACATCCATCCGCGGGGGGAGGAATCTCTCGCCCAGTAAAAAATGTCTAGTGCTCACAATTTAGTTATCTCTCTTGCAAGTGTAAATTAACTTGAAACTTGCTTGTAAGAACTGGCGCCACAAAACAGACCAGTACAATTCAGCATCTTAAATAAGAAAGAGAATACGGGCCCCCAGGGGTATAAAGATAGGTCCAGCAGCGCATTTTTTCTGAGTGTCAATCTACCATTTATCTGCTGGTCAGGTTTGGTGTTTGATCTCCCGAGGTTCCAAGGGGACGCCCACCTCGTATTCGTCTTTCCTAGGAATTGAGAGACCGGCCCTGGCCTGACACGCTGGAGTTGAGAGGCACAGAAAGGGGTAAAAATTGTACCTGGATGTGGTCCTTTGTTTAAGTATATATATACATAGACTTAGAGCTCTTTAAAGATTAAGCTGTCACTTGGTACCATTATTTCTATTTTCTACCATTATTTCTATTTTCTATCTTTATTTTCTTTGTAACCATTTTTAAAATCTGTATTTGTTAGCATTTAAGAAATAGAGCAATAGCCATTGTAACCATATGCTTTTATAAGTCTTTTAATAAACCTGTAACTGTTTAAGCTTTAACCTGACTCCTTCAGTTGCTGTAACAGAACCAAGCACAATTTAAAAGAACTTCAGCCAGTCATAAAGGGACAGACATAGGGAGAGCTTGGGCGTTTGGATCTGTGTCACTCCCAGGTGACAAGATCCGTTGGGGCACCTTTCCAGCCTTTCCCAGGCTGCCCGCTGCGAAGGAACCCTTGTGTTCTAGCAGTTAAAATCTAAGGTGTAATAAGCTCTTTCTATATAACGGGGCGTCTGTTGGCCTGCTGGCCACCCTCTGCGACGGGACCCCGGTCCTAGCAGTAAAGACACGGACGTTAAACCTTTTCTCAGAAGCATACACACACACACTGCCCTGACCGTCGGCTGACAGGTAAGCATGACAAAGAGGTCAACTATGCACAATATGTGCCTTTAAAAAAAAAAAAAAAAAAAAAAGCAAATATTTTCCATGCTAAACTGATCACTGAAAAAACTGGCCAAGGACACCACTTCTCAGTCATATCATTTCCTTTCAAGTTTGCTGTAGTTGGTACAAAGTGAAGATATTCTTGTGGCCTCTGTCCCCTCTTCCCCCTGACCTGAAACCTCTCTCTGCATCTGGTGGGAATGTGATGGGAATGGGAAACAAGGGGAAGCACAACGTGGGTGGAGGGATAGGCCCTCAGCCTCACCCTCACCAATTCGTCATTGCCAGGTTCACAGAGGAGAACAATTGGCTTCCCCTGCCCTCTTTCAAAAATGAGGTGTACAGGATCTTTCGAAAAAGGCTTTTCTTTTCAAAAGAATGTCTAGATGGCGGCTTCACTTTCAAAATAGTGTTTTTCAAAAAAAAAAAAAAAATGCCGTGACATGATTATGCAAATGAAGTGTGGGAAATTCAAATCTCGGCTTCATTTGCAACTTCGATATGTCTAATTTACATCCTTCTTTCAAAAGAGGGATATAGTTTAGATGTACCCATACTTATATTTCTAACTTTACATACAAGAATGATACATGCACCAAAATAGGTTATACAGCTCCAGCACACTGTAACATTACAGGCAGTCCCTGAGTTACGAACGGAGACCAGCAGACCATGGAGACGGGGAGCAAAGCCGCGGAGCACGCGGGCAGCGGACAGCCCAGACGTGCCGCAACTGTCCTGCTGCCGGCGTCCTCAGAGGCTTTGCTCCCTGTCTCCCTGGTCTGCTTGTCTCCAGCAGACCAGGGAGACGCGGAGCAAAGCTGCGGAGGACCCGGGCAGCAGGACCGCGGTGCATCTCGGTCCGCCGCCCGCGTCTCCCTGGTCTGTTGGGAGGGGGAGGGGGGCGCGGCTAGAACGCCCCCTCCCCCTGCAGACCAGGCTTTTCTCCGGACGCCTGTGGTAGAGCAGCTGGGGCGCTGCTGGTTGGTCCCGCAGCGCCGCTCTGGGCGCTACTGGACCAACCCGGCAGCACCCCAGCTGCTCTGCTCCAGGCGTCCCCAAGTCAGCCGCTGCTGATCAGTTTCAGCAGCAGCTGACTTGGGGACGCCTGGGGTTCTTAAGTTGAATCTGTATGGAACTGGCATCCAGATTCAGCCTGTTGAAACTGATCAGAGGCTGATTCCAGGAAGCCTGGGGCAGAGCAACTCTGCCTCAGGCTTCCTGTAGTCAGCCGCTGGTCAGTTTCAGCAGCGGCTGAATCTGGACGCCAGTTCCGACTTACATACAAATTCAACTTAAGAACAAACCTACAGTCCCTATATTGTACGTAACCCGGGGACTGCCTGTATAGCGGATAGATTACAGGACATTTTGTTTAAAGCATCTACAAATTATGCATATTTATATTCAGAAGCCACACTTCACAAAGCATGGGGTAGGAGACTATCACAAATTTGTATCAGGAACCCAAGACGACTCACACCACACTTCCTCTAGCCACAAAACCCACACTTCCTTCCATTATAATTGCACTGGAATTAGATTATGAATATTGAAGGATTACACAATTGTTAAATCACATTGCACAGTACAATTGAGAATAAAATCTGAAATCTAAACTCCATCCATTTTGGAATTTGTTGATATACCTGAGATCAGAAATGTGACCTAGAATTAGTATGGAAGCCATAACTTCCCAGCATATTTTCTTGCAGGAGAGTCCCTCAATATCATACATAACGTAATGGGTCCATTTTTTTTAAGTCTAGTAATTACTTTGAAATATTGTATTATATGTGAATATTTTATTCATTTTACACTACATGTGACAGAAAATTAGTCTTCAAATAAAAATGCTAAATACAGGTTGAACTAGGTATGTTAGATGTCATTTAAGCCTGCGACTGCAGCAAATTTGAGCAGTTACACAATTATTCAATGACCCCCTGGGGGCAGGGCTAGCAGTCAATGTGCTGATACAGAGGCAGTATTGCGGGATGGTGGTAGCCCCTGTTTGCACAGGGGTGGAGGGGGAGAAGGGGTCCGAGCTCCCAGGGGACGGAGGCTGCTTCATGGAACAGCCTCCATCCACTGCGAGCCCAGGTCTGCCACAGATAGAGGATGATCCACTGCAGCAACCTCTGTTCGCAGAGAGCCCGAGCTCCCAGCAGACAGAGGCTGCACTGGCATCCCTTCTGCCCCTCCCCTCCTTTTAATCCAGCTCCCCCTGAGCACCAGCTCCTGCCTAACTCACTCCCCCTTTGCCTCTGTAGGAGACAGAATGGGGGAGGAGACGGCGGCTCCATGGAGCTGGCTCCCCTTGTATATTGGCTCCCATCTGCCCCCCTCACCCTCCACACTTCTGCCTCTCTCAGAGGCAGCAGTGCAGGGGTGGGCAGATGGCTCCAGGGCATGCAATGCTTAAAAGCTGGCTCCCACCTTCCTCCACCTTGCTTCCTCTTATACAGAGGCAGCAGGGGTGGGTGGGGGAGAGGGGTGGAGAATGTAATGTAGTTGTTTGGATTAACAGATAAGACCAAGTTTATTGGTTAATCATTTTTAACGACTATATGCTAACATCCCTACTTGAGCCTCTTTAGTCTGGCACCCTCGGGACCTGACCAATGCCAAATCAGAGACTTTGCTGAACCACAGGTCAATATTGTTTAGAAGCATTACTAACACTTTCACTGTTTGCTGGGCTCTTACAAGACATTTAGGGGTAAATTAGAGCTAAACCACAGCACAGAACACAGAAAATACTGGATTAGACAGGTTCAACCTGTAGTAGAATATAAACTACATTCTTGTTATTAAATTGCTGAAAAACTATAGGATAACTGTATACCTATGAGCACGATTGTGTTTGTTTTTTCAAAAAACTTCCTCTGGTAATAATCTGATTTAATTTATTAGAGAAAACTGAAGCATCCAAAAGTATTTGAAAACTACTTAAAAAATTTTTCCTGCAAGGGAAAGAATGGCATTACACCATAGGTGTAATCAAATAATACACTTGTGGTTGGGAAATTTACTGGCAATTTATTTCACTACTCAGATTGACTTATTGGCCTAGCATCTAAATGAAGTCTTGCAAGTCTTAACTTGTTCTTGTGTGAAATGTCAAGCAATCAATTTGCATTGCACAACATTAGTAACTCTTCGCAGACATTCCGGTCTGCAAACAGAGCTGGAGCAAAAAGGAGGAGAAATACGCCAACCTAGTTTAACAAACAAGTGATAGAATACATATTCTATACATTTTTGAATTACATAGGCATGATCTTTAGGCACACGATACCTGTATTGTTGTATTTCAACTGCCCCAAAACTTTCCCTGCATAGTCACTGAGTATCATAGCTGATGAGTCTAGCTCCTTTTGTTCGAAAGCCTCAGAAAAGGTTTGACAGACTTCACTACTAATATAATATTTCTATTGTCCTATACATTTACAAAGCTGACTATTTTTAAATATTTCTCTAATTTCAATAATTGTATCTGAGAGCCAGACAGAGTGGCCAAGTGCCCAGTTTTCAACTGAAAAATCTGGTTGAAAAGGGGACCTGATAGCATTTGGTCAGATGTATTGATCAGACATCCAACATCTTGTGAATGTGGGTGGAGGAGGCATCGGTGCATTCCTTGCACCAGCCCAAACTCAGCTGGCACTGCATCCACCTGTGTCCAAAGAGGAGCCTCTACTGACCTGGATGGGTGGGTGGAGGAAAAGAGGAAGTATAGCAATGGGAGAAGGAGGAAAATAGGGGTGCAGAGCCAAGGAGGAGACTCTGGGGAGAGAAGCAGGGAGGGGAAGGAAGGCAGAGTCAGGGCATGGGAGAGGGGAGGTGGAAAGAGGTGGCATGGTGGAGGTTCAAATATTTCTACCGGAATGTCCTTTTTTTAAATATTACAAAGTTGGCAGCAACCGTAGGCAAGGGAAGAAGAACAAGAGTGGATATGGAAGGACAAAAAGTAGAATCTACAACTGAAAATTGGAGAGGTTTCAATGTGTGAACTCTTTTCCAAGACACCTAGGATTTCTACCTGGACTGCAGAACAATGAAGTGGCAGACATTTCTGTCTTGATTTATAAGATCCAGGCTAATTTATGCACATTTTCATTTTAAGCAGACTCAATTATACAAAATGACGACTGTCATTTCAAAAAGCTATTCTGTTCAGTGAGGCAGATCTTCCCCATTTATATTAGGGGTGCATCTACACTGCACCGTCGCTCGAAATAAGATACGCAATTGCATATCTTATTTCAATTTCATTTCAAAATAGCTTATTTTGTAATGTAGCACTGTCTACACAGTGCCAAATTTTGAAATAACCTGCTATTCCAAAACATCCCTTACTTCTTGTGCAATGAGGTTTACAGGGACACCAGAATAGTGAGCCCATTATATTTTGAAATATCAGGCTTGCTGTTAAGACAGGGGATAGCTATTTTGGGATACTGAGGTATCCTGAAACAGCATTGCAGTATAGAAAGAGCCTTGAAGTCACATGAACAACAGAAACAAGTTTTAAAAAGAAAAAAAGTTTTGCAAACATTAATACAGGTGAACCTCTCTCATCCAGGATTCTGTGGTCTAGCAACATCCGTGGTCCAGTAGGACCACAGATATTGCTAGACCTGAAAGCCACAGCCAAAGAGGTTGAGTGTGACAGCCGGTCTGGTCAACAGCAGCCCCAGGAACAACTGCCACCCTGTGGGGGATAGGAGCAGAGAGCCCCAAGAGCGGTTGCTGCCTTGCACGGGGTCAGGCAGCTGGAGGCAGGGAATCCAGGAGCAGCTGCCTCCCAGCATGGGCCAGGGAACTCCAGGAGCAGGGTCCTGAAAGTAGGCTGAAGGCATCAGAGCCAGGCAAGTGGGAAGAGGAGATCAGGCCTCCATGTTCTCCTGTGGTGGCAGCCAGGAGGGTAGCCCCGGGAGACACTCGACTTCCCCTGGTCCAGAAAATTCCCTTGTTTGGGACCACTCAGGTCCCAGACCAGGGAGGTTCAACCTGTAAGTGTGAGTGCTCATTACTATCCCACTAAGTCCCTAAAACCACCACAGTCTGCCACATTTTCTCAGGGGCAAATAAGGAACAAAGAGCATTTGGTAGAAGAACCAATGAGGGAGAAAGGCAACAGATTTCAAATGGAGTCTCACATGGAGCACCCCACACAGCAGAACTAGCGTTACCAGATGGTTTCAACAAAAACACCGGACACACTTGACATTACATCATAATCTACATTACATCTTATTTAGAAAGTACCGGACACTTATATTTTCTCAATTTGTTTCCTGAACAGAAAGCTCAAATACTGAACTGTCCAGTTCAAAACCGGACACCTGGCAACCCTAAACAGAACATAGTGGGAGGGAGACCAGGGATCATCATGGGCAAACCAAGGATGCTGGAACTGCCACCACTGGGTCCCCTTGTCTCCCTAACTGAGGGCACACACAAGTCATTTTGACAAACTAAGGCCAGATTTTCAGAGAGGCACTTAAAACACAGCTGGTAATTTAACTTGCATCAGAGAATTCTTGAAAAAAAAAAATGAGCAGAAAGACTTATGCTTTTCAGGCACAAAGAGCCACTCTATAGCTTCAGTTCTAATGATTTACTTTGCATTATGGAAATAAAACCAACAACAAAAGTAAACTCTCCATTACAGAGCAGAGCAGGTTACTTCTCTAACATGCTGCATCAACTTTGCCTCAGAGTGACAGCTGCCCTTGCTGATGGGCAAACTCCTAGGGTGCGTCTAGACTACAGGGTTGTGTCAACAAAACTATACCTGTGTCTACACTGCCGCTGAGTTCTGTCGACATAACGTCGACAGAACTCAGCAGTTTTGTCGACAGCGGTAAGCCTCATTCTACGAGGAACACCACCTTTTGTGGACAGAGTTCTGTCGACAGAAGGCGCTACTGTCAACAGTACGGGTACGTCTAAACTACATGCCTCCATCGACGGAGGCATGTAGATTTGTGTATTCGAAAAAGGGAAATGAAGCCGCAATTAAAATAATCGCGGCTTCATTTAAATTTACATGGCTACCGCGCTGAGCCGACAAACAGCTGATTAGCTGTTTGTCGGCTCCGGGCGCTAGTCTGGATGCTCCCCTGTCGAAATGAAAGCCTTTTATCGACATTCCCTATAAACCTCATCCTACGAGGCATAAGGGGGATGTCGATAAAAGGCTTTCAGGTCGGCGCGGCGCGGCCAGACTAGTGCCAGATCAGCTGTTTGTCGGCTCAGAGTGGCAGCCGTGTAAATTTAAATGAAGCCGCGATTATTTTAATCGCGGCTTCATTTCCCTTTGCCTATCTGTAATCTACATGCCTCCATCAACGGAGGCATATAGTCTAGACACACCCTATCTGTTGACAAAACTTCTGTTGACAAAAGCGTGTAGTCTAGACATACCCCTAGAGCCTAAGTATGGTATACTAAAATGTCGCCAACATTTATAACACTACGTATCACATCGATTTCTTCACAGTTTGGCCAAAACAGCTATTGTAGACTAAAAACTGCATCCATAAAAATAGAAGTTATATTGGGAGCCTGTTGGAACATGACAGCTGGCAGAAAGATCAAGCCAATAAAACCCAGTTCACTTTTTTTAATTTATTGGAAGACTGACACACCTTACTACTTACAAAAAAAAAAGTATTCTTTCAAACTAGAACCCATGTATTTTGGTTTGCTGGAGAGATGTAACCATTAAACGGCGTTAGCTTACAGTAAATCTGCTAGCCTTTCCTCTTCAGTAACTAGAGCTCCAATCCTGCCTCAAGTCAAAATGAATATTAGTGTGATAGCATTCTATAATGGCCATTAGCACACATACAAGCCACCATACAATTCAGTATGTTTGACATATTTTGCTTAGGAGAGACAGAGGACTGAACAAAATCCAACTGTTATAGGTCAAAATTTGAGTATAGCTCCCCACAGGCTCAGGGCACTACTAGTCACTTTCAAAAGCATTCACTTCACTTAAAAACCTAGTGGTGTTTTTATACAAACAAAGGGGTCCTTAGCCTGCAAATACTTGAGCTTGAGTAACGTTACATATGCTACTAACTAGAGGCACTGACTTTAACGGGACTACTGAGCCGTGTAAAGTTAACTCACTCATGTATTTGCACATTTGGGGCCAAATCAAATTAGGGAAAAGCTACCTATGCCACCATTTTAATAATACCCTCCCAGCCAACAAGAATTGCACATACACCTCAAATTAGGGATGTTAAATATCAGTTATTTGACTATTCTATAATCCTGGGGGGAGGGAACGGGGGAAGGAGAGCAGTTAGTGTGCTCTGGCCCCACTCTCGAGGAGCCCCTGCTAGGTAGGAGCTGGTCTGCAAGGGGAGCCAGTTTAAAAACCGGCTCCCCTCGTGGACTAGCTGCCTGTTGCCCCACGCTGGTGCATCAGATACAGAGGCAGCAACATGAGGTGGCAACAGCCCCTTTCCGGGGGAAGGAGGGGAGAGAAGAGGGGGTTGAAGCTCAGTACATTCACATTTTACACCCATTCTGAAATTGTGAGCCTCACATCTATTTCTCTAGTCACATCAATAATTACCCAGATTACTTCCTCTATATTTTGACGATACCTCTTATAGTGTGAAATTCTTGTCACTTAATTAAACTAACACAATATGTTCCCAATTGACACATGGGACCTAGAAAGCAGGTAAACAGCTGTTGAGCAGAGATTATTATATTACCTCTCAAATTCATACCTGAATTAGATTTTTATTGTGCAACAAAAAGTTAAATTACAGTGATTAAAAAAATACTAAATATATATATTTTTAGTTTGTGCTTGGGTTATCAATTAAAAAAAAATGCCGCCAAGGTCCATGTGGTGCAAAGACAACTCAGTCAGGGTAAGATTAAATTTATCTATGGTGACAAGATGCCTATTGCAAGATTGATTTTAAAAAAACTGAATTGTATTGTGTAGAAAACACACCACTAAAATGATAAAAGAAAATGATTAATATAGACAAGTTTCTTTGCGGAACTAAACCGAAGCTTAGTGTTCCTTTTTAAGCAAGTGTATTAATAAATCTCTTCCACCTAACCCCTCACATTTCTCTCCAAACTACAAATAAAACCCTGAAGAGAAATGATTGCATTTAAGGGTCCCAGTAGCCAAAAATCTAGCATTAAGAATTGCAATCATACATTTTTACATTGTATTGCTACCTCTCTTTTCATATCCAATATATCTTATCCCAGATACATAATATATTGCCCTTTTATATGAAAATTTTATTTTAAAGCTTCAATTATATTTCCCATATTTCCTGTGGAGTCCATTCACTCAGGCTCTAAGGTGTTACCCTCATATGTGGTTCAACAAACAGAAGCTGCACATTAAAGCAGAGCTTGGGGGAAGCTTCTCAGACCTAGGGCAAGGGCTCAGTGTGTTCCATGTAACAGACAACTAAAAGAAAAACTAATCTCTTTTAAACCTCACTGAACAAACAGAACTACTTCTGCACAGAAAGAACTCTCCCAATAGACCAAGAGGCTATCAAAAAGATTTATGGAAATCTGATCATGCAGTTTTCTGCCTTTTGAGGACATTTCTCTGCAAAAGAAAACACACAAACTGATAAACATTAATAGCCTAACATTTGAACATGAGCCCTCTAACAACCAAATCTCACATTTAAACTACCATGTAATATTCTTAAAGCCTAGTTTGAAAATCCAAATTCAATATGCCTACAAACTCAACTTGGGAACCAAGATGTACTGTATTACAAATCTGTTACTATGCTGGCCTCATACTCTGCCCTCAATTACATTTGTGAACGAAAAAAAATACAAAACAAGGACTGACTATGTTAGTAAGAAGAGTTGGTCATTGGAACTTGGTTAATAATCCTATGCATGAATAGAATCCAGCTTCCTTTTCCACAGCATTACAGAGCAATTACAGCAAATCAAAATAAAAGTTGTATGCTATTTGTGTCACTGAGGGAAGCAGACAAAACTCTGAATAAAATACAGGACACTGAATTGTGGAGAATGGAAACAGTCAGCTACAGTATCTCACTTACCCAAGCACTGGAATGAATTTAAACAAGACAAATCAGTTTTACTTATATTAGTCAAGATTTTCTGGACAGCAGTCAACTACTAAATCACAGGAATTTCATGTTACTGCTGGATGAGCTTCACCAGGAAACATACTGTAGTCAATCGCTGTGGAAGACAACCCACGAAACAGCAGGAGACATAGAACATCAGAAGAATTCCATGTTCTATGTCCTATCAAGCAAAGTGTTTTGGAGAATGGATAAAGCAACGTCTCCCTCTTCCTCCCATTACCCCCATCCTGCACAAAGGTGGCTTTGGAGAGAATAGGCAAGTAACAAGACTGTTCATCCTGTTTCGAGCAAGTATGGGGGTGAGAGCGTGGGTGTAACACACAGGCCCACTGATGGCTCACCACTCTTTTTTCAGGTCTGACACTCATTATACCAGGGTGGGCAATAATTTTTAAAAGGGAGCCACTTCAGAAATTTGTGAAGTGGCCCTGGGCCATCCTGGAAGGGGTGGGACCAGGAGACTTCTTGTCCTTTTCCCCAACCCTGATTGGCCAGGTGTGGGGGAGCACGAAAATCTTCCCCCTCACTGCCCCACCCTGCCCCCTAGAGAAAAGTGCCAGTTGTTTTAAAACAGCTGGCAGTTCCCTCTAGGCACCTAGCGGGAGGAGACCTCACGCACTCTCCCTGTCCCCAGGCTAATCAATGCCTGTGGGCGGGGAAACACGTGAAGTATCCTTGGCTCCGCAAGAGCACGCGGCAGCTAGAGAGCCATGTCGGCAGTTTTAAAATAGCTGGCATGTCTCTCTAGCCATCACACGCTCTTGTGGGGGCAAGGAGACTTTGCATGCTCCCCCGCCCCCAGGTCCTGATTGGCCTATGGGTGGGAGAGCAACAGGGTGACTGTGGGCCAGATCCACTGGCTTGGTGGGCTGGATCTGGCCTGCAGAGGGACTTTGCCCATCACTGCGTTACACCAAAACTCACTTATAATCACATCACTCTGCATCCCACCTGCCCCTGCTCAAGCCCAATCTTGCTGCTTCTCCTCGCCAGTTGGAATTGATATTTTAAACCAAGCCCCTACTCCCCTTCCTCCACTCCACCTCACAGTGCTTCCAATGCCAAGAAACATGGCACAGTAGCTGGCAGACCCCACACTGCAGCCACGACAGCTCAGAGGCAGGATGGAGGACAGGATACAGTGCTTGGGATGGCAGCCCAAGGACAGGCACAAGGAGAGGGGCTTATGTGCCAGCAGCAGGCTCTTGAGGGCTCTCCTGCTGCCAGGCTCTTGGGGAACTGGAGCACAGTGCCCGACTGCCCAGAGTCCGGCTGCCCACGCAGAGACTCCACCCCCTCCACAGAAGCTGCACTTACCGTGGCTGCCAGAGCACCCCCAAGCTGCCTGGGAGAGTCACCACACAGACCTCTCCACTCCTTCCCATCTGCTCCTGGTGGGTGGATGACTGGCCCTGGGTTCTGCAGGCAGGGCTGGGTTGGTGAGCAGCTTAGGTGTGCCTGCATGGGGGAGAGGTCGGGATAGCAGTCCCCTGAGCTGCTGCTTTCCCCACCTCAGCAGCCCGAAGCACCGTGTGCACACAGCACGCTACCCGTGCCTCTCTGCGCCCTGCCACTGGAGTTAGAGCTGAGCCTGGCTCACACCATAGCAGAAGGGGAGTTATAGTTGAAAGTTAGGGGGGGAAGGGCCTGGACTGGCAGTGGGCTAAGGGAGAAGGGTTCCGGGCTGCTGTGGCAAGGGGAGGAGAAGGGGCCTCAGCTAGTGCGGCTGTAGGCAGGGCTGAGGGGAAGAGCTGGGGTTTCCTACCCCCCACGAGAGGAGGGTTGGCAAGCACAGCAAGCAGGGGCACAGCCCCCTAGTTTGTATCTAAAAAGAGTAATGTTTGGTATCAAATGCAAACTGGAAAGAGTCTGGTCCCAAAACGCATTGCATGGTGTGTATGAGGCATTATAAATATGTACTACAATTATGTTCTTAAAATGTATTTGGCAAGCAATGTATAAGCCCAACCTCCCCAGACAAAGGAACATGATTTGTTTGTCTGAGCAGACTGGTTGTCAGGCAGAAACAAAGATACAGTTGCATGCAAGGTAGACTAATCCATGAAGCAAACTAGCATTGAGGATGGAACTTAACACTCTTGGCAAGAGATGGAACTCACAGCTGCAGAAAACCTGCCTGGATGGGCAGTGGGTATAAAAGAGGCAAAGAAAGGCAATGCCTTCCCAAACTGACTGGCTGGCCCTGCCCACACTCTACCTCAAGCCCTTCCTGTTTAACACAGCCCCCCCCCCCTTTCCTGGGACTTCCTAGGCTTCAGCCCTGCACTGAAAGCCTTCCCCATGCTCTGGGGCTGGGAGGCTGGGGTGGTGGTGTGTAGCGGAGAATGCCCACCTGCTTACCCTTCCCATGCTCTGGAAGGGCCAGGGCTGTACAATGCAAATGCCTGCCATCTGCGCTGGGGGCGGGGGAAGCAGGGAAAGCTAGGGCTGTGGGCTGCAAGTGCTCCAGGGAAAGCTGGAGTAGGCTGCAGGCCACCTGTGCTGGGGGGGGGGGGGAGGGAAGGAAGGGAGGGGGCTGATCAGGGTTTGAGAGGCATGGGCAGGCCTCAGGCAGCAGGGGTAGATTTGGAGGCTTGTCTTCCCCAGTCCTCTGTTCACCCGCCACCCATGCCTTCCTGCCTCCAGAATCAAGGTCATTGACCTTTGAGATGATGATGATGATGATGATGATGATGATGATGGGCAATCACTCATTGTTGAGAGTGATCATCTTCCATGGTAGTTGTGGACCCTCAGGTGGCTGATAAGGCTGATCCTTGAACCACAAAGTTCCATTGCAATGAGGACAGCCGTTGACCATGACTAGAAGCTAGTCTCCCCTTCCTCCTGTGCCTCTTCTCTTCCTCAGCTGGTCAGCAAGCAAATTCAAAATGTAGGGAGCTGTTGCATAGGGCTTTTCTCTATTTTGAGAGATCCTGGGCAAGTGTCTCCCAAGTATCAATGTTAATGTTGCACTTCAAGTTATCATTTAACAAGTCCTTAAAACACTTCCGTTGACCTCCCATGTTACAGTATCCTTCTTTCAGCTGAGATAACAGGACCTGTTGTGGGAGGCAATGGTCTGGCATCCGAACAATGTGACCAGCCCAGCGAAGTTGCTGACAGATTATTATTGCATCTTTTTGGCATCCATTACAGAGCAGTTACAAGAAGCCAGACCTCTAAGATATCTGAGAGAAATGGAATCTTTCAGCCAAGGGGGTTGAAAGTCTGAATATATACAAGAAAAACTGCTTTGAATAAAGGACTCTAGCTTGATAAATTCAGCTTTGGTCTCAGAAGCATATTTTTAATTGTTTGTAACCATTTCTATCCTTATTCCTTGTAATTGGCATCACTTAAACCTATGTCTGTTCGTTAATAAACTTGTCTTATGATAATTCAGAGCACATGTTACACCTTTAAGTGGAGAGTATGCCAGTGCTAGTTAAATTAATAAGCTATATGCCATTTCTTTAAAAGAGTAGCAAACTTAACTTCTGTGAGTGTCCTGCAGCAAGTGTTCAAAACTACAAGGCAGATGGTGGGGGGAAATTAGGACAGAACAGGCATTGGGAGCACCCACAAAAAGTAAGTGGGCACTGACAGCTAGGGTGACTTGCATGCTCATATAATGGATGTAGATGTCTAGGCTGAGCTACTGCATCACAGTATTTAAGTATCAGAGTTGTAGGGAAGGTGGTGACATAGCCCCAAAGTTCCACAGGATGGAAATGCAAATTTAGAGACACACCTAAAGTCAGATCTGGGGAAAGCAACCTGGTAGAATTTACATCATCATCAAGAGCTTGCCTGAGATCACATCAACAGACCTAGCTCACAGACCCTGAACTCTGCCTCCCTGCCACTTCCTATCCCTGCCAATTCCAAGTGGGAATTTTAGTCTCAAGACTTCACTACAATTATAAGGTGTAGTAGGTGAAAAAAAACTACTACATTTTGTTTCCTTTTCTTAAAAAGGGAGGGGTCACAGTTATCAATATTTGTGCTAAATGTTACATCTGCCATAAGCAGAAAAAAATTAAGCAGTGCTGAATGCACATGCATGCAGATTTGGATTAAAGAGTTCAATTGATCAGAACATAGGTGACATGAACAGCTGTGCTATTAAAAACTTATAAACCACATTCACCCATGGCAGACATCTGAAACTCTTGCATCTAAATGCAAGATCACATGCTAGAAGTGTCAGAATTTTCTTCAGAGATCCATAGTCCCAGACTGAAGGGTAGAAACTTGATTGCCTTGGGTTGAAGTGTTAGTTTCAAACTCTTATTGTACTATGTTGATGATAGAAATAAATCTACTGAAGAACTCAGTAACACAACAATTTCTGTTGTGCGTCTCTTCCTGATAAAAATTCACTGATCACCAGACTAGCAAACTGGGATAAAAGGCAAGGGGGCAGAGGCGGGGGGAGAGGAGTAGGAGCTGGGACTGCACAGGGAAAAAAAGCTACAATTACGTAAACTTTTGATTTAGAGAACAGAAATGTATCTTTGTGTTAGTTCATAGACTCTAAAGTTTCCTACTGTGCTGAGTAAACATGCATTTTTTTAAAAATACAAAACCAGGCAAATACTGAAAGACAGCAGAAACCGGAAACCAGATCAGGAATATACAGGATATGTATAAATACAGGAGGCCCCTGAGATGCGACCATCCGCGTTCCGACTCCCCCCACTTACAACCATTTTTTTAAGTGCGGAAGGGGCTGGAAACCCCCGTCTTACGTCCTTGGCCTGCATTTACAATGGTGTATGGCACCTACCTTAAATGCAGGTTTGAGTTTATGATGCCCCTCACTTGCAACGCTTCCTTCAGAACGAATTGTGGCGCAAGTTGGGGGCCTCCTGCAATAATTGCCTTAAAATTAGTGCACTTCTCAGCCTCTTTTATAATAGAGTGCACTTGAGACTTTGTTTTCCAGAAATACCACTGTCTACTGGAACCAAAGCTATGTTTGAGTAATACATGTTTGACATCTCTGGATTAGGTGTTTTGGCCTTGAGAGCCTGGTCAATATCCATAGTTTATTTACTGATGTCAGATATAGGAAAAACAGTTAAAAAGTCAACATTTAAACAAAATGTAAACACAAACCCCGCTCCTAATCCAAGTACACTGGGGAAAATGGGGTTCTCTCAAATACTACTGCATTGCATTGATGACCCTTGTAAGAGAGCATCTATAGAATACACCTGTGTATACAACAGGTACATATCCAGAAAGTGCCGAGTTTCACTAAAAACATTAGGTTTCTCAGAGTACAATATTAGTTTGTCCCTGTGGACTCAGGACGATAAGAGCTCTACTTAAGGCCATGTCTAGACTACTGAGAAGACTGATGCTGTCGCGGTCAATCTTCTGGTGTTCAATTTGGTGGGTCAAATAAAGATCCACTAAATCAAATGCTGAGGATACCCCCCCGTCGATGCCAGAACTTCTACTCCTTGCAAAGAGTAAGGGAAGTAGACAGGAACATTTCTCCCATCAACCTTCTGCTGTGAGGACAGTGCTACAGCTCAGCTTATGGTACTTCGACTTCAACTACATGTTTTACATAACTGGAATTGCGTACCTTAAGCCAATCTTCGGCAGCAGTGTAGACCTGGCCTACATTTCTAACACTGTAGAAAATAAAGACTTGTATATTTAACCGTTTTTCTTCTCTCTACTGTTCCCTTGCCCCCTCTGCAAGGTAGGTCCAATCTGTAAGCACTGCTAAAGCAGAAGAGTTAAATACTAGTAAAGCTAGATAGTATAGGATTTTTAGTAGACATGGATAAACTGGTTTGGGAAATAAAAAAAGGCTTGCATCTCATCCAAAACTTTAAACCAAACTAAGATTAGAGAGTTTTTAGGAGAAGTACTCTTCCTCCAATGCTCAAATCCCAAAATTATTCCCAGTATTCAATATTCAAAGCTTAGAAACTTTCCCCAACAGCTGTAGCTGCTAGTCTCACATCTCATGTGTTGAGAGAGTTGGCAACAGGGAAAGACTAATGCATTCTTGAGCACCTTTGGGCCAGAAAAGCTCAAAAACTGACTTCCAAATGACTGCCCAGCGAGGGCCTACACGTGGAACACAAAACCAAGCTCACCAGAGGTAAAAGTCTTTAGACAAATGGAGAGAAAACAGGCTTATGTAGGAAAGAAAGAAGGACGTAGACCTCAAAGAACTGTAATGAGAATGCAAAACAAGTAAGATTATCTTGGCATAAAGAGTAGAGAAAATATTCATCCCTCATGACCTAAAGGAGCTGTTGGGACATCAGTCTAAAGGAGAGAAACTAAAACTTTCAGTGCCTCTCAAGAAGAAATGGCTACCAACCATACTTCACTCTCTCAAAACAAAGTCAGAATGTAAAGAACATTATTAGTAATAATTTATTACTGCTCTCCTTACACACTGACTGCCAAAACCTGGATTATAGACTGACAAGCCATTTGACCAATGATTGCCTATGTAATTATATGAAATATGCCTGGGGGATTAAGTAGAAATAGGAGAGGAACTCACATCCATCAAGCCTCCAGAGCTGTACCATACCATATTATATATTTTTTCTATTTATTTCTCACTCTCATATTTGTAGCACTTAATTGCCAAACAAAAGATTATAAACCTCATTATACAAAAGGCAAGTATCAAAATAAAAACATTATTTGTTTTAAATTATGTAGAAACAAAATACATTT
Source organism: Pelodiscus sinensis (assembly GCF_049634645.1). Taxonomy (NCBI): domain Eukaryota; kingdom Metazoa; phylum Chordata; order Testudines; family Trionychidae; genus Pelodiscus; species Pelodiscus sinensis. Next base: position 44,576,512 of record NC_134718.1, read on the forward strand.
CCTTGTAACTTGACTGACAAGACGAGATGCTGCCCATGAAACCATTTTAAGCATTATATAAAATACAATCCAAAAAATTAAATTCTGTATGCAGGAATTTCAATAGAAAGTAACAAAAACAAACATTCTTGCAACACTGAAATTGGATGGCTGATTTGGGAGACTAATGAATTACTGTAAACAATTTAGTACTAATTTAATTTAACAATGTAGAGCATTTGTGAATTGCAAGGCAATAGACATCCATTTGTTTCTTCATTAAATCAAAGATAAAATTGTTGATTGCCCCACCATGGATTATTTTACTGAAGATAGCAAACAAATTTTATATTTAGCAATAAAAATTCATGGCTAGTCTCTGAACAAACAAATGTAACCAATGAAGGATACATAAAACAATTCTGACCAGCTGTGGTCTAAGGCAGATCAATATGCTGTTCTGGCAAAAAAAGGTTCATATTTTCAGTTAAATGAAAAATTACTTATACAGAAAATTGTTAATGCACCATTTCACTTCAATGGAAATTTATATTTAATACACCTATACATATTCTGCATTTGCAAAATAATGTGCTCATCCATGAGCATTAAATACAAACATAAAACTGTACGCAGAAGAAAAATAAGCATTCATTATTGTAAAAATACCAAGAATATGAACAATATCTTTATCTGTTACTTGCCTCAAATGTGTTACCAGTGATATCAAATTCTGGTGGTACAAAGGCACCTTCTGGATCATCTATTAAAAAAAAAAAAGAATGCCAGATTAAGAAATAGACAACTATATATGCATATAGCATGTATTGACAGTTTGAGGTCCCAAAATGAAATCTATATAATTGACAAGTCTGTTGGCTATCCCACATCCAAATTGCAAAGATAACCCTGTACAGAGCAGATGGTTCCAGTGCTGTAAGGGAATTTTAATTCTTACCAAAAGACTCTTTAATAATCACATATGGAAGTATTCCTTTCTGTAGTGGGATTTTATATCCCAAGGTGCAATGCAATTTTTGCATTATTGCCTCCTGTTGCATGGAGCTCACAGTATCACTCCTTTAGAAGGAAAGGAAAGGCACACCTTAACCTGAATTGCTTACACATAATTTCCTCTTTCTTTAAAAAGAGATCGACAGTCATCTCTTCTAGCAGATTAAATAGGACTGTGACAATGTTCCAGAAATGACAAGGCAGTAAAAGAAGAGCAGTTTGATTCTGAATGAGTTGTAATAGGACAAAAAATAGGTATAAAATGGGAGAAGCACAGAGAAGATTGGAAAAATAGTCATTAAAAGTAGGTCGCTGCATACCGAATTCTTCCATTACAGGCAGTCCCCGGGTTACGTACAAGATAGGGACTGTAGGTTTGTTCTTAAGTTGAATCTGTATGTAAGTCGGAACTGGCGTCCAGATTCAGCCACTGCTGAAACTGACCGCCAGTTCCGACTTACATACAGAATCAACTTAAGAACCCCAAGCGTCCCCAAGTCAGCTGCTGCTGAAACTGATCAGCGGCTGATTCCAGGAAGCCCGGGACAGAGGCTTCCTGTAGTCAGCCACTGGTCAGTTTCAGCAGCAGCTGACTTGGGGACGCCTGGGGCAGAGCAGCTGGGGTGCTGCCGGGTTGGTCCAGTAGTGCCCAGAGCGGCGCTATGGGACCAACCGGCAGCGCCCCAGCTGCTGTACCACAGGCGTCCGGAGCAAAGCCGCGGAGCACGGGGGCAGCTGGACAGCCCAGATGCGCCGTGGCTGTCCTGCTGCCCTCGGGCTCTGCGGCTTTGCTCCCCATCTCCCTGGTCTGCAGGCCAGGGGAACGGGGAGCAAAGCAGAGCAAAGCCGTGGAGCACGCAGGCAGCGGACAGGACCAACCCGGCAGCACCCCAGCTGCTCTACCCCAGGGTCCACAACAAAAGCACCTAGTGCGCCCCCCCCAGCAGACCAGGGAAACGGGGAGCAAAGCCGCAGTGGCGGCGGGGTGCCACGCCTCCCCGGCTTTGCTCTGGCAAAGCCTCAGAGACGCGGGACCCCTCCACCTCCCCGGCTTTGCGCCCGGTGTCCCTGGTCTGCTGGAGACGGTCCCCAGCAGACCAGGGGCACCCGGAGCAGCTTCTCTCGCCCCGGAGGTTGAGGTGGCGGGACCACTGCGCTCTGGGCAGTCCCACTGCCTGCGAGCTCCGGGGCGAGAAAGCCCCGTTCATAAGTGCGGATCCAACAGAAGTCGGATCCGCGTAACTCGGGGACTGCCTGTATTAAGTTTCTCTTATCCCTGATCTACAATAGAACCATAGTCCAATACACAAATACCCTCCCTCCCCAAATTCAAATTAGTAATTCGTGCATCCACACTACTAAGCCTGTTATTTCAGAACAGTAGGCTGTGGAATTCGAACTCTGTACTCCTGCTTTTCATGAGGAATAACACTAATTTTGAACTTTAAGTGTGAAATGACGTCAGGGTGGTGCTGCTAATTTGAACTAACTGGCATCTGGGAAGCCTCCCATAGCTCCCCAGAGTGCTTCCTGGTTGCTCTAAGTCTAAGGTAGCGTGTCCACATTAATAGAGCCTGACTTGGACTAATTTTGATGTTTCCCTGTCATGAGGACATGCAAGTTAGAATGTTAAATTGGGAGTTCTTAAATTGAGTTTAGTAATTTTGAAATAATTTCCTAGCATAGACATGGCCTCTGAGTACTACTAGACACAGGCAATGTTTCTTCAACTAGAAGTAAATTTTGAAACATCCTAATCAAGACTTCCTAATAATATGAATTATGTTCATTCATATAATTTGCTTCACTGAAAACCCCATACACTGAGTATTTGCATGTGGCCAAAGTTAGCTAATGGCTGACAACCAGGAACTAAGCTTAGATTTGTATCTCTTATGGGCATTTCCTTTCATTCTCCAAGATCTTAATTTTTGGTAGTTCAAAGAACTTTGGTCCACTAGACATATTCCCCCTTTAGTGACGTTTTGTTTCTTTAAAAAAAAAAAACCACACACACACCACACACACACACACACCAGGTCAAATTTGATCCAAGATTTAGATTTTGTAAGAATGAACTTTAACAAAACTGAATAGAAGTGTTACTTTATTGAAGTTATAATAGAAACAATTCTTTTAACACAAAAAATCAATTCACCTCTAGTGTTAAACCAACTATTGCAGCAAAGGGCTAGTACATGGGAATCTGAAAATGTATTAGACTTAAATATGAATCAAATCTATTTTGAAGTTGTTCAAGATAAGAAATACAAACAAATAATGAATACATTTTAAAATATATTTTCAGCTTTATGACATCATGTTTTATGACATCCCAAACAAGGACATTTGATTTAAAACTATGATTTTTAACCTGATATAATATCATTAATATTATGCAATTCAAATGATATCTCCCATTCCTACAGTGTCCTTTCAAGAGGTATATCAAAATTATAGCACACGCACTTAATGCAATCTAGAAGCAAAATGGTAGATTTAGTCATTCTGTCATTTTATTAAAAATTCATTAGGCTTTAATGACATTTAAACTTAGGAGAATAGGTATAGAGTGGAACTGATCTTGAGTACTGTGCAGATATAAAATTTGTATTTGCATCTGAATCTGCAAAAATGAGCCTTAGATGCAGATATCCACAGATTTACAAGACTCTACCAATCAATGAGGCTTATACAGATAGGTACTAGGTTCCCCCTTCCTCATTCTCCAGTGCAATTTTCTTAGTTGTAATTTCCTGCATTGGGAGAGTCTATTGTTCATGAGATTTTTGCTGATTTCTTTTCATCTTATCTAATGATAGACCTTAATTTATTATGAAATCAGATATCTTTTTGTGAAGGTCAGCATCAGTATGTCTCCAACAATATATAAAAGATCTTGAATTCTACCACATACAGATATCATCGAACCATAGAACTGGAAGAGACCTCAGAAGGTCATCAAGTCCAGCCCCCTGCCCAAAGCAGGACCAATCCCAACTAAATCAACCCAGCCAGGGCTTTGTCAAGCCAAGACTTAAAAACCTCTAAGGATGGAGATTCCACCACTTCCCTAGGTAACCCATTCCAGTGCTTCACCACACTCCTAGTGAAATAGTTTTTCCTAATATCCAACCTAGTCCTCTCCCATTGTAACTTGAGACCACTGCTCCTTGGTTCTGCCATCAGTCACTACTGTGACCAGCCTCTCCGGAACCTCCTTACAGGAAGTTGAAGGCTGCTATCAGATCCCCCCTCACTCTTCTCTTCTGCAAACTAAACAAACCCAAGTCCCTCAGTCTCTCCTCATAGGTCATATGCTCCAGCCCCCTAAGCATTTTGGTCACCCTACGTTGGACCCTCTCCAATGCGTCCACATCCTTCCTGTAGTTGGGGGCCCAGAACTGGACACAATACTCCAGATGTGGCCTCACCAGAACTCAATCCTCCATTCTGGAAAAGAACGATCAGGTCATATCTATTCTACTGCTAGATCTACAGCCAACTCCACCTCAAAAATGCTAAATGTCCATCTTTCATGGACAAATTTTAGATAAGAGAAAAAGCATCACAATTATACTTTTGCCCATACTTTCATACATGAAACAAATATCTGCACAAATCTATTGTTTATTATGTTTAAAATAAGTGCATTAGACTCATGTGGGAAAAAAAATCTGTGAAAACAAGTGGATCTTATTAAATAAAGGTTTCCAATTGAATTTATTATTAGTGTAAAAAGTGACTGTATAGTGCTCCTAAACCTAGTTTAGTTTCACCTGGACTGCCATTCATCAAGAAATTCTGCTTTGCAGTCCAATTAAATCTTTGCAAGTTTGTTTTACTACATGCTCTCAGCATGACTTTGCATACTTTTAAACAAATTGCCTAGAAGCATAAATACTTACCACTGAGTTGTTCCATGAAGCATACATTGCCATTGGTGTTAAAAGCCAAAGTGTCAGGAGTAATGCAAAGTGTCTGGAAGATTGCTGAATGGAAGATGCTCTTCATAGAATGGCTACACTCCAGGCAAATTGCCCAGATATCCTGCTCAGTAAGACAGCTATCCCGCAGAGACAGAATATCAGCAAGGGACACATTCTCCTGCCAAGACATGAATTCAGAATTACTCTGCATTTCCTGACATTACTTGTAGCCAATTTTGTCAAATGTAATCTACAATACACAACCTGATGTGATTCTAGCAAATTTTCAGACTTCCTAGGACAAAGAATTTAACTTCCCACCCCTACCCCCAAGTATTTAATGTAAAATACTTTCAGCGCAAAAAGTATCTTAGGAAACAGAAATCTCCTGCAAGAACATCTCAAATTAATATCCAAAAACAGGTATTCTTCTAATCTATTTAAATTGAGACACTCCTGCACCACACTTAAAAAAAAAAAAAAAAAAAAAAAAAGACAGTCGTGAGGTAAAGGAACAGGGACTAGGTCATAGGAGATTTGGATTAATTTTTTGACTCTGCCACAAGCTTCCTGTGTGACCTTGAGGAAGTCACTTCAAGCTCATTTTGCCTGTTTTCCCCATCTGTCTCCTTCAAAGAGATGTTGAAAGATGCTTATTTTCTGAGCCTCAGGTAATACAACACATGCTCTGCCCCCTCTCCTCCCTCCCCAATACCTTAAGTCAAAATTTTAGATAAGGAGTTTCCAGCTGCCTGATGGTTGCCCCAGGATTTTGTTTATCCAGTGCTCCCCAATGGTCAAGGTAATACATGACTCACAGCTTAAGGCTTTCTTCACAGCCTAATTACTAAACCAGAGAATAACTTTATGTTGGCAGGACGATGCATTGGAAGTTCTGACCGGCTCTTTGATTTATAAACTTCTAGGACTGTATGCTTCCTTCTCTTAAAATAACCAGAAATCAAATAATGAATGCTAAATCTTGAGGATATTTTCTAAAAGTTGGGGTGATTTTGGAGCATGTGCCCATATTGATTTTAAGTGGGATTTGTATTCCTAGATCTCTTGGGCCCTTTTGAAAAAATCTTTCCTTCAAGTTCAAGGCTCATCAGGCTTCCAAGTTAGCATCTCAACAAAATGAATTAATCAAGGAGACCTTACACTCCTAGAGCCATATCTCATGATCATCCACAGGCACAGGAGCAATGAGAGCCATTGAATCAAACTCTAAACCCTAATATATAAAGGAGCCACTTCAAGCTTGGGGCTGCTGCAGCACCTATATTAGGTCTTCTGTAGACTCATTGCTTGTGTTATCACATCAACTCTGATAGATCTTTATCATGTGGTTAGAAACCTTTTCAGGGATATAAGTTTAGATTCTACAGTCTCTGAAAATGCTTTGTGGTTCACCGACAAACCTGGATGTTTACCACCAGTAAATTACCCCATAAGGCACACTTAAATGTGAAAACAGCATTTACATGTAAAGAGGTATCTAACAGAGTGAACAGAGAGGAATTAATAGACTATTCCTTGACAAACAGGACAGCAAAAAGGCCATTTCTCAAATCTAGAATACAGAGTATCTATTCAAATGTGGACTCTTAGGAGCTTGCCATAACATCTAGCTCTTCTATAGTACTTTAAGAGATTAAGAGTTTGTTTTCCCTACCATCACCCCACTTTTGTGTCTCCAACTTTTAATCATTCTCCTTGATTATTCCTAAGAATGCTTTAATTGTGTCAATAAAATAAGCATCCTTAATATTCTGAAAGCAGTCTGGGAGATCTTCCAAAGGGCAGTTATGGAAAACTTATTGAGTCATGATTCATGAATCAGCAACAATCAATAATCTGGTTCAGTCTGAGGAATAACAAGATATCCCTGATAGGCTTCCAAATTGCTAAGAGATTCGTATTCATGCTCAATGCTCTGAGAGTAAACATAATTGTGCCAAATTTTCTCCACTGTGTGACAGGCTCAGGGAAACAGGCCACTGGGCAGTGCTCACAAGTGGATTACTTGATCCTACTCAAATTTGTGAAGAGAACAGCAGCCTGTCCCTCCTCCAAATTACTTATTATTTGCATTACTATGAGCTTTCTTTATGGTCTAGGCTACTCTCTTTTGACTGTTACTACTTGATGAATTCTACACTGACATTGGCAAAGATACAAGAAGAAAGAGAAAGTGCTATGTAACTACTTTTGTAAGTTAAAAAAAAATCAGACAGGACTTCCTGAGAAAAAGGAAAATTGTGGGGAAGGGAATACAGCATATTGAAGGCAAATATCCCAAATCCAGCTTCTTTATCACTATATAGGCCATGCTTCTCCATGGAAGATGAAAGAATCATTTCCATTCTGACAGAGAAGCCTGAATAACTTCAGTACAGTATCTACCTAGAGAAGATGAAATCCACCCATGCCAAACTGGTGAAAATGCTACATTGGAGATCCTCAACTTTATTTCCAGTGGGATAATAAAATTATAGACTTAAAGGAGTCATAAAAAGAGGAGGGGGGGGCAGAAATCACATGCACACAATATGAAGTATTCTGCCAATGGGATGACAGAGAAAAGAAAATTTGAAGAAGGACATTGTGCAATATTTTGAATATCTAATGTTTATACTGGAGGCCTGATTGTTAACTTAGAAATTTAGATCCTAGTTAGCCCAGGAAACTATGATAAATTAGTAAAGTGACAACGAAGTGTAATGAAGTTAACAGAGTAGTTCTTCGGGGTAAGCAGGGACTTTTACTTAGTACTGTTGAGACCTATCCTTGTTTGGTTTTTCTAACATTAACTCCAATAACTGATTGAAATATTGGAGCAATATGGAGAAAGGAAGTCTTAGTTAAAAATTTAAGAAGAACCAGTGCTTGCCATGAAACTTCTCATCTCCCTAACAGGTCTTCCAATCAAGCAGGAAAACCCAGAGCTGAGATGCCTGATGTTTGCAAGAGTAAAAACCAGGCAGAAAATTAAAATTTTCAGAAGCAACAAAAACCAGCATGGCTATGCCTACACTGGCAGCTTCTTGCGCAAGAAGAGCTGTTCTTGCGCAAAAACTTGCCTATTGCCTACACTGCACGCGCGTTCTTGCACAAGTAAATTTACAGTATAGCGTTGTAAAACAGGGCTTCTTCCAGAAGAGTTATTCCTCTCCCCACGGAATAAGCCCTCTTGTGCAAGAGCTCTTCCACAAGAGGGCAGTGTAGAAAGGCAACTTGAATTTCTTGTGCAAGAAGCCCCTCTGGTTAAAATGGCCATCAGAGCTTTCTTGCACAAGAGAGCATCCACACTGCCATAGATGCTCTTGTGCAAAAGCACATGCCAGTGTTGACACGGTCTTGTGGAAGACTTTTTGCGCAAGAACTCTTCCGCAAAACAGTTCTTGAGCAAGAAGCTGCTAGTGTAGATGTAGCCATGCATGTCTTTTTTAGAAATTATTTAGCTGTCACCTTTCAGAACCAAACATTAGGGGCCTACTTCTCCCCTACCTTGCACCTATGTAGTCACTTATCTGTTCAAAATGTGTGTGACCAAACCAAAATGACAGTATTTTACACTCACTTTGAAGAAGAGGAAATAATTATACAAGGGGCAAGGTGTGGAAAAACAGGATGTTGGATTTTCCACTATTTTGCTCAGAGTTAGGGATGTACAATCACATTTAAATTGGCTAACCGGTTGAATGTACTGTTTAACCATTTAACTGATAAAAAGAGTGCAAGTGGAGGGTGGAGTGTGCTCAAGCCAAGCTGGGTGGAAACACCTCCCACTTCCCACCACAGGCAGAGGCTGCTCTAGTCCAGCCAGAACAGCTTCTACCTGTTAACCAGTGGGGCTGGAGCAGCTCCCCACCTGCTACCAGCAAGGGGCTTGCCACAGACAGGGGCATTAAGAGTGACACTTACTGGTTAAACATGCACATCCCTACTCAAAGTACTAATTGGTTTGGCACATTTGCTTAATTCTGCACACCACTTCATTTTCAAACATTTCTTCCTCTCTCAGTGCCAGTACCATTCTTATCACATTTCCATCTCATTTTAAAGCAGAAAACAACAGAAAAAATGGGGGGGGGGGGGAAGAGAGGAAGGAAGGGAGGTTGCTCTTTGAGCAACTGAACCTAATACATATATGAAATGTATCCATCACTAAACTACCACTTAAAATATTTTTGGTCTGTGTTATCCAAATGAGGCAAGCACCATGCTCCAAATCATTCTTTGAGTTATGGAGACGCAAGTCAGAGCTTAGTAATGCAAAAGTAGAACTATGTATGACAAAACAAACAATTTCAAACTAGAGCCAGCTCTATCTTTACATGTTGATTTAGTACAGTGAGTAATTTAAGCAAATAAACAGTATAAACCGATTTAGCAGCATTTCCTACTGCTTAAAATGCTGTTCACATGGCAGCAATTAAGTCTTTACTGAAGAAATAAATGTTTTCTTATTATTGAAGGAGTCTTAACTGATGTGATTTTGTCTGATTAATGTTACAATGAAATCATATGCCAATATTTGTAACACAAGTTTCAGAAGAGTAGTTTATAACTGGAGAAGTTTAAAAAACAACAAATAGTCTTGCAGCACCTGACAAAAATGTAGATGGTATCATGAGCTTTCGTGGGCACAACCCACAAAGAAGTGGGCTGTGCCCATGAAAAATCGCGATACTATCTACATTTTTTGTTAGTCTGTAAATTGCTACTAGATTTTTCATTGTAACACAGTCTGTAGACAATATTTATGATACAGCAGTTAAAGCATATTGATGAATATGTTGTAGCAAGAAGTAGGGGTAAGGGAGTAAGTCCATTTAGGAACCCAGATTTCTTTGGGGCTAAAAGGAAACAGGGAGCCAGGCAGTCTTAGTGACATGAAAAAATGCCTGTTTGTAATGGTCCCTAAATATACTTCTCTAGTCCCTGTGTAGTAAGGCTCCTGAGACTTTTGATCAGTGCTAATCTTAAAGCTTCGGCCAGAGATGTGCCTATGCTGCAGTTTCACAGGCAGCAGACAGTTTCGAACATTTCCTTTAGAACTTGCTGCTTAGAGGGGTAAGCGCTTTGCAATTTGCCCGCATCGCTTTCAAACGGGAGGAGACTCCGGCTCCCTCTACAACTGAAAGGCGACGACCAGGTCACGGGGAAAGTTTCTGAAAGGCCAGTCCAGACTTAGTTCCCCGTTAATTCAACGCTTCCAGAGATTGTCCCCCAGTTGGGCACCACCCCGCTGAACGCCGTGGCGGCTGAGGGGGCGGGGAAGCGCAGCCGGGGAACCAGCAGCTGAGACGCGACTAACACCTACCTACCTACCGCCAGTGCCTGCAGGGCAGCAGGTGCATGCGGGGGCCAGAGCTGAGCTCTTGCCAAGGGGGGGGAGTGCACTTGGCCACACTCACCTCATCCTCCAGCAGCGTCGGCAGCGGCTCGAAGTCATAGCAGCAGCAGCGCGGCGGCGCCACCGCCTCCTCGGGGAACCCGGCCACTGCAGCCTCCATGCCGCCCGCCTGGCAAGGGAGTGGCAGCGCAGCCTTCCCCCCCGCTAGCCTGGCCGCGCGCGCGCAAAGCCCAGCCCCCGGCAGCGCCGCACGCCCCCCCTTTAGCTCCTGGGAGCCCCGGGCCGCCGGCCCCCTGCTGGGCACAGACAAGCGAGCCCTTCGCTGCTAAGGAAGCGATCCCCTAGCAACGGGCACGGTCCGACCCAGGCGGGCCGGGCTGCAGCAGCTCCCCCCGCCCAGCAGCCTCCTTTCCCGCACTGCCCCTGCTGGCTCGCCGGGGTCCCTGAGCCCCCGTGCTGCTCCGCCGCCCAACCAATTCGCGAGAACAACTTGTGCCCGTGGCCCGGCCTGCCGCTGCCGCAGTGCTCGCTCTCCGCCGGCGGGGCTCGGGCTGGTGTCAGCGCGCAGGCTGATTGATGCAGGCGGCTTCCTTTGTAGCTGCTCTGCCGGGCTGGGCGAGCGAAGCCTGCGGCATGTGATGCACTGGCAGACGGGCCCTTTGCAAAGGTTTCCCAAAACTTTCCCCCGTGTCATAGATGATGGAAACTGAACGGTATCAAACCCAGGCCTGCATTGAGCTACAATCAGAGGATCATGGAGCCTTACTGGCTTCAGTGGGGCTCCAGGCAAGCGCAGGGATCTGCAATCTGGGAATTGATTGAGGGATCAGGGGCTTAACATGGATAACATTTTCTGCTCACTTTCCCTCCATTTGGATGTCAAATTAAACTTAGTTTTGCCCCATGACCCCACATTGTACACAGCCTGCGATGTGATCTGCCAGCAGGGGCCCTACAGCTTGACAGAAAGTGGTTGAGATACTAATTTAGGAGTTGGGACAGCTGAGTTCAAGTCCCTGCTCTACTGCAGATTTCTTGTGTGAGGTGAGGCCTGTGTGACTAGGTCTCTTTGTGCATCAGTTTCCTGGCTGTAAAAGGGGCATAAAGGCACTGCCCAACCTCAGGGATGTTGTGAAGCTAAATTAATATATTACAGATTGTGGTATCCAGCTACTTGTGACCCAGAGACTTCTTGATGCTAACTGGCCAAAAGCACAGGGGTACTGAGCGGGATCCCTTGCATCAGATATATGCATAATAATTTTCTAAAGGGTAATGAGAGAATACTATCAAGAGTCAGCATCCGACTTACAATAAATTTGAAATGTGTGTTTTGATAAAGTTTGTGGAATTAGGTATCTGAACTGAAAATTGTATTCTCAAGGTATGTGCGAGTTAAGACAGGTCAACAGAAGGTGATGAACATGCTCTTGGCAAGCAAGAGCGAAGAGCTGCTTTTTCCCTCCTGTGAGTGATCAAGGGTTTTTTGTGTAGTGTCTGCTTCATTATACAGACTGGTTTCAGAGAGGTAGCCATGTTAGTCTGTTTCAGCAAAAACAATAGGGCCATCAACCGGGTGCTGCTCCGCAGGGTGGTCCGCCTCGCCGACCCGGACGCCGTCATCCGGGGATTCGGCGCCCTCGGCTTCCCCAACTGCGGGGGGGGCCATCGACGGGACGCACATCCCCATCCGTGCTCCGGAACACAAGGCGTCCCGGTACGTCAACAGAAAGGGGTACTTCTCCGTGATCCTGAAGGCTGTGTGTGACCACCGGGGCCAGTTCACGGACATTAATGTGGGCTGGTCCGGCAAAGCACACGACGCCCGGGTGTACCGCAACTCCTCCGTGTGCCAGCGGCTGCAGGCCGGGACCTTCTTCCCTGACCGCCACATCAGGGTCGGGGACGTGGACATGCCCGTGTGCCTGGTGGGGGATGCCGCCTACCCACTGTAGCCCTGGCTGATGAAGCCCTACACGGGGCACCTCAATCCCTCCCGCCAGGCCTTCAATGCCAGGCTGACCAGGGCCCGCATTGTGGTGGAGGGGGCCTTTGGGCGACTGAAAGCCCACTTTTGATGCCTCCTCACCCGTCTGGACCTGGCCGAGCACAACATCCCTCCCGTGGTGGCGACATGTTGTGTGCTCCACAATTTGTGTGAGCGAAAGGGGGAGGCTTTCCTGCCAGCCTGGATGGCTGAGGTTGACCGCATGGCTGGACACTACGGTCAGCCCTGCACCGCCGCCATCCGGGAAGCCCAGCGGGGGGCCATCCGGATCTGGGAAGCCCTGCGGGAGAGCTTTCTGGTGGAGGAGGAGGAGGACTGACCTCTCCCTGCATGCCCCACTGGGGCCTTCTTCCACCCTACCCCCCTTTCCCTTTCCCCTCCCTATCTACTGTAAAATAAAGACACCTATTTTTGAAACAAAAACGTCTGTTTATTTAACATAACTGGGTGCGGGAAGGGAGAAGAGGTTGGGGAGGGGGAAACCTGGGACGAGGGATCTGGAAGGGGAGGGAAGGGAGGAAGGGAAAGGAAAGCTCAGGGGTGGGAGTCCGGCTGCCTCTCCCGTCTCACCACACTGCGGGTCCGGGGGCGTCGGTGGGAAATGGTTGTGGGGGAGGCAGGAGGGACACGGGGTTGGGAGGAAGCAGGAGCGGAAGCAGGAGCGGAAGCAGGAGGGGGAGCAGGAGGAGCAGGGGGAACAGCAGGAGGAGGAAATGGGAAGCGGTCGAGCAGGCTCTGGAGGTGGCCTCGCAGGGCACGGCCTTGCTCCTCCAGGGCCTCCAGACTCCTCCGGCGCAGCCTCAGGTCCTCCTGGACCCAGTGGTCCTGGAGACGGAGCTGTTGATCCAGGAACCGGAGGTGCCGCCTCTGGTACTCCTCCTGGTTCCTGGCTCTCCTGCTGGCCCGGGCACGGGCGGCTGCTGCAGGTGGGGTGGGGTGCCCTGCAGTCCCAGGTGCTGCGGCTGTGGTGCAACAAGACCAGCGGTCAATTTCCCCAGGGGCCCAGGTGTGTGAAACCCAGCTCCCCTCTGCAAGGCCAGGGCCCCTGCAGGATCCCCAGCTGCTGCTCCTTGGTGGGCAAGGCCCAGGCGCACGGTTCCGGGGCTCCCTCTCGCCCCAGCCTCCCATACACATAAGGGGAACACGAGGGTACTCACAGGTGGACGCCTCCCCGGCCTCAGACGACACAGGCGAGCGGCTCTGTGGGGTGCCTCGGAGGTCCCGGGTCCTGGGCAGGCTGGCGGCAGGCTCCTGGCTCTCAGAGCCCTCTTCCTCCTCCTCCGTCTCCAGGAGCAGTCCCTCTGCCCCGGGGTCAATCACGTCCCGGGTGGCAGGGATGGCATGAGGCCCCAGGAGGCGGTCCAGGGCGTGGAAGTGGGGGCAGGCCTCGGGGTCGGCCCCTGGCTGGCAGGCCCGGGAGTAGGACTGCCGCAAGTCCTTAATTTTGCAGCGGACCTGCTCCCTGCTGCGCTGGTGGCCCCTGGTGGCCAGGCTGGCAGCCATGCGGCCATAGATGGCCGCGTTCCTGTGGCTAGTGTGGAGATCGTGGACATTGGAGGCTTCCCCCCAAACCTCGATGAGGTCCACGATCTCCGCACTTGACCAGGCGGGCGCCCGCCTTTTGCGCCCCCGGGCAGGCTCCTGGGAGCCGCCAGGCTGGTCCTGGGGAGCAGTGGAGGGCTGGGAGCCCTCGGATGCCTGGCTCATGTTGTGGCAGGTGCAGGGTCTGCTGGCACGGGTGCTTGCAGCCTTGCAACTGGCACAAACTGTGTAGCCAGCCCGTGGCCCTTTAAGGGCTCCGGGGCCGGGAGGGGGGCAATAGAGTTTCCCTGGTGTTGGCCAGAGTGGCCACCAGGGAAACCTGGGAAGCCTTAGCCTCCCACTAGTTCAAATTAAGGGTCTACACAGCCCTTAATTCGAACTAGCTAGTTCGAACTAGGCTTAATCCTCGTAAAATGAGGTTTACCTAGTTCGAACTAAGCGCTCCGTTAGTTCGAATTAAGTTCGAACTAACAGAGCGCTAGTGTAGCGCCTAGGAAAGTTAGTTCAAACTAACGTCCGTTAGTTCGAACTAACTTTGTAGTGTAGACATACCCATAGTTAGTCACTTTTAAAAGTAGCTCTGTATTTCTAAAGAGATACATCAGTTGAATACCAATGTCACAGTTCAGGGCAACAATTTCTATACTGCCCCTCTGGGGCACTCACTCTCAGGCTTCCAGTTCCCCTGACCATCATCTCTGTGGTGGGGAGAGGAGACCCATCTCTCTTTCCCAAGCATCACCAGAGCAAACAGTTCTCTGCCTTTTTCCTGATCCAGCAGGACTGTTGGATGAGCTCCCATCCTTAGGGATAGGTTGTAAGGACTTGGCTTACTGAGGTCCCATAAGACTGTGCACTTGTTCTAAGATGAAGCAGTGATGAATTTGAAACCACAAGGAAAATCCAGGAGTGGTTCAAAGGACTGCAACTGCCAGACATCATGTTAGTGGTAGATTGGTTTCTGATAAGCTTATTAGCATACATATAAGTTCTATTGTTTTTAAAGTGTTCTCTGTTTTTACCTTAATAATAAAATAGATGTGCATAGGAAGTGCTGCATGGTTTCTTATAATAGTAAGCAATTATTTTGTTATGAACCTCTGAAGAGAGGTTTGCTTAGCGACCTTTCCTTTTTCTGGAAATAACACAGAGAAGGCAGGAAGCTGTTCAGGCTAGAGCTATCCCATTCAGAAGCACGTGTACATATGCACATGTGTGAGAGAGATGTCTGCACGAAACAAAGGTAATGACCAAGAGAGAGCACAGACTATGCTCCCAGGACTGTTTCCTCTCTTCCAATATCTGCCTTTTGCTTTCTCCTATCACTGGGTCACCAAATCTTAGAAGAGATACACCACTGGAATGGTGGTGGGATGGCCTCAAAGTCCTACTTCCCTTAAATTAAAAGAACAAACCATCCTGTTACAGGATGATTCCAAATTTTCCCCTGTGTTTGAGAGTGAGGCTTTTTTTTCCCCACCTCCCCTCTGCCCTCCCCCTCCCCTTGATGGAGTTTGTGCTGTGATTGGCAGGTGGAAACTGTTGGCTTCTAATTAAAGTTTGAATTCTAGAAGCCTCTGCTGATTGGCTGAGCCTTGGTAGGGGGACGGGCTTTATAAGGCAGTGGGCAAGCGACCAAGGAGCTTGCGAATAGGTGAGTGCTAACAGGGAGTTTAGAGAGGGAGTTGGGAAGGGCGGGAGGTTCTCTTGCCTTTCTTTTTAAAACCCTTTTCCAGGACAGCAGCGATGGTTGGTGATGGGTCTGCTGTTGTTACCTGCACAGCGTGTGCCATGTTTGTCTTCCTCCCAGAAGAAAGAACGGATTTCATCTGCACCAACTGCAAGCTGGTCGACATTTTGGAAGAAAAAATTAGAGGACTGGAGGCCCAAGTGTCGACCCTATGCTTGATCAGAGAGGATGAAGACTTCCTCGATAGAAGGCAGCATTTAATCCTTCAAGCACGGCAGGCAGAAGAGCCAGAGAGGGCAGTACATGACCAAGAAGAGAACTGGCAGCATGTAACTTCTAGAAGGGGAAAAAGGCCAGCACGGGAATCCCCCGATGCTATAGAGGTAAGCAATCGCTTTCAAGCTCTCTCCACAGGCTCTGCAGTGCTGAAAGCTCTGGAAGGGACCTCACAAAGAAGAAACCAGAAGGGAACACCATCTACTGGAAGGCATGGGATGCATAGTCCTACGGATGGGGGTTCCACGGCCACCACGCCCAAAAGGAAATGACAGGTGGTGGTGGTCGGGGACTCCCTCCTAAGAGGGACTGAGCCATCCCTCTGCCGTCCGGACCTGGAATCTTGAGAGGTGTGCTGCTTACCGGGAGCTCGCATTCAGGATGTCACTGAGAGGCTTACCAAGCTGATCAAACCTTCGGATCGCTACCCCTTCCTGCTTCTCCATGTGGGAACTAATGATACGGCCAAGAATGATCTTGAGCGTGTTACTGCGGATTATGTAGCGCTAGGAAGAAGTATCCAAGAATTTGGAGCGCAAGTGTTATTCTCCTCCATCCTCCCTGTTGAAGGGAAAGGACTGGGCAGGGATCGTCGAATTGAGGACGTAAATGCGTGGTTGCGTAGATGGTGTCGCAGAGAGGGCTTTGGTTTCATCAACCATGGAACTCTGTTGCGGGCGCAAGGATTGTTAGGAAGAGATGGGATCCACCTAACCAAGAGAGGAAGGAGCATCTTCGCGGGCAGGCTTGCAAACCTAGTGAGGAGGGCTTTAAACTAGGTTCGTCGGGGGACGGTGACCAAAACCCTGAGGGGAGTGGGAAAGTAGGATACTGGGAAGAAATGCAGAGAGGAAGGGGCAAGAAAGGAGGACCCATGTTTCGAATGGAGAAGATAGGACGGGCAACAAACAGGAAGAACTGGAGGCCCTGGCCCAGACCAAGAAATATGATTTAATTGGGATAACAGAGACTTGGTGGGATGACTCGCATGACTGTAGCGCTGTCATGGAAGGGTATAGACTGTTCAGGAACAACAGGCAGGGGAGAAAAGGAGGAGGAGTTGCACTATATGTAAGAGAGCAGTACGATTGCTCTGAACTCCAGTATAAAGAGGGAGAAAAACCTGTTGAGAGTCTATGGGTTAAGTTTAAAGGAGCAAACAACAGTATTGATGTTGTGGTTGGTGTTTGCTACAGGCCACCAAATCAGGTGGATGAGGTAGATGAGGCTTTCTTCGGACAACTGAGCAAAGCTTCCAGATCGCAGGCCCTGGTTCTCGTGGGGGACTTTAATCACCCTGACATCTGTTGGGAAACCTATACGGCAGTACACAGGAAATCCAGGAAGTTTTTGGAGAATGTTGGGGATAACTTCTTGACACAAGTGCTGAAGGATCCGACCAGGTGCCGTGCACAGCTTGACCTTCTGCTCACAAACAGGGAGGAACTAATAGGGGAAGTGGAGCTGGGTGACAACCTGGGAAGCAGTGATCATGAGATGGTAGATTTCAGGATCCTGACCAAAGGAAGGAAAGAGAGTAGTATGATACACACCTTGAACTTCGAAAAAGCAGATTTTGACTCCCTCCGAGATCTGATGGGCAGAATCCCCTGGGATGTTAACATGAAGGGGAAAGGAGTCCAGGACAGCTGGCAGTATTTTAAAGAAGCCTTATTGAAGGCACAGAAAGAAACCATCCCGACGCGTAGCAAGAGAGGCAAACATGGTAGGAGACTGGACTGGCTTACAGGGGAAATCCTTGGTGAACTTAAGCACAAAAAGGAAGCTTACAAAGAGTGGAAACTTGGACAAATGACCAGGGAGGAGTTTAAAGGTATAGCTCGAGAATGCCGGGGGGTTATCAGGAAGGCGAAAGCGCAAATGGAATTGCGACTGGCTAAGGATGTGAAGGATAACAAGAAAGGTTTCTACAGGCATGTTAACAAGAAGGTACTCAATGCTGAAGTACTCAATTCTTTGTATTCATGGACAAGGTCGGCTCCTGGACTTCTGCGCCAAGTGACGCAAGATGGGATGAAGATGGACAGCCCGTGGTGGGTAAAGAACAGGTTAGGAACTATTTAGAAAAGCTAAATGTACACAAATCCATGGGTCTGGACTTAATGCATCTGAGGGTACCGAGGGAGTTGGCAAATGTCATTGAGGAGCCTTTGGCTATTATGTTTGAAAAGTCGTGGAGATCGGGAGAAATCCCGGATGACTGGAAAAAGGCAAATGTAGTGCCCATCTTCAAAAAAGGGAAGAAGGATGATCCAGGGAACTATAGGCCGGTCAGTCTTACCTCGGTTCCTGGAAAAATCATGGAAGGGATCCTTAAGGAATCCATATTGAGGCACTTGGATGAGAGGGAAGTGATTAGGAATAGTCAGCATGGATTCACAAAGGGTAAATCATGCCTGACCAATCTGATTAGCTTCTATGATGAGGTAACTGGCTCGGTGGACATGGGGAAGTCAGTGGATGTTATATACCTTGACTTTAGCAAGGCTTTTGATACGGTCTCCCACAATATTCTTGCCAGCAAGTTAAGGGATTGTGGATTGGATAAATGGACGGTAAGATGGCATATTAGGTTGCATTAAGAGGAGCATTGCCAGCAGATCCAGAGATGTCATCATTCCCCTTTATTCGGCTTTGGTGAGGCCGCATCTGGAGTATTGTGTCCAGTTCTGGGCCCCCCACTACAAAAAGGATGTGGACGCATTGGAGAGGGTCCAGCGGAGGGCAACCAAAATGATTAGGGGGCTGGAGCATATGACTTATGAGGAGAGGCTGAGGGACTTGGGTCTGTTTAGTCTGCAGAAGCGAAGAGTGAGGGGGGATTTGATAGCAGCCTTCAACTTCCTGAAGGGAGGTTCCAAAGAGGATGGAGAGAGGCTGTTCTCAGTAGTGACAGATAGCAGAACAAGGAGCAATGGTCTCAAGTTGTGGTGGGAGAGGTCCAGGTTGGATATTAGGAAAAACTATTTCACTAGGAGGGTGGTGAAGCACTGGAATGGGTTACCTAGGGAAGTAGTGGAGTCTCCATCCCTAGAGGTGTTTAAGTCTCGGCTTGACAAAGCCCTGGCCGGGTTGATTTAGTTTGGAATTGGTCCTGCCTAGAGCAGGGGGCTGGACTTGATGACCTTTTGAGGTCTCTTCCAGTTCTATGATTCTATGAAATGCTCCCTTTAGATGGTGGGCTGCCTCCTCAGTAACCCAAGCTATGCACCCTAGTGGACCAGTCTGTATTCTACCCTGGTCCCATGACCCATCAGGGACATTAGTTGGTAGCTCCTTCATGGAGCCATGAGTACATGCATGTATCTGGAGTGGTTCCCTCCTCCCTCCCCCACCACACACACACTTGACTCTTTGCAGTACGAGGGAGACCCTAGTGCACATTTACATTGAGGCTAGGTCTACATTACAGAGTTTTTGTGCAAAACCAGCCATTTTTGCATAAAAACTTGCAGAGCATCCACACCTCAAGTGTGTTTTTGCGCAAGTAAAATGAAAGAACAGGGGGTTTTCTGGTGTAGGTATTCCTCTTTCTATGAGGAATAACTCCTTTTTGCATAAGAGCTCTTGCTCAAAAAGGTGTGTGTGGACAGGGAACAGGGGGGTTTTGCAGAAAAAGAGGCAATTGAATAAATGTTCAGGTGCCCTGGTGGCCATTCTGTAAATAGCAATCAGAGTTTCCTTTTGAGAGAGCATCCATGCAGTCTGGATGCTCTCTTTTGCAAAAGCACAAAGATCTCTTCCGCAAAAAGCTTCTTGCACAAGAAGCCTGTAGTGTAGATATAGCCTGAGCGTGCCAAGTTGCAGCCCCTTTTCTGGATCCTCCAGCACATTCTCCTTGGGTTCTAGCTACACTTTTTCCTGCACCTCCTGATTATCCCATCTCTGCCCTGACAAAGTCACAAGACTTCCTTGTCAATCTCCCCCTGGCATTGGCCATGATGGCCATCCATCAGACCAGGAGGAGGATGCTGGAGAGAAAGGTGCTCTGTGACTGCCAACCCTATTTCTGCTCCTCCTTCAGATTACATTAGTAATCTTTAGTTTGGAAAAAAGAAGATTAAGGGGGGACATGATAGCGGCTTTCAAATATCTAAAAGGGTGTCACAAGGAGGAAGGAGAAAATTTGTTCCTCTTGGTTTCTGAGGACAGGACAAGGAGTAATGGGCTTAAAGTGCAGCAGGGGAGGTTTAGATTGGACATTAGGAAAAAATTCCTAACTGTCAGGGTGGTCAAATATTGGAATAAATTGCCAAGGGAGGTGGTGGAATCTCCCTCTCTGGAGATATTTAAGAACAGGTTAGATAGACATCTGTCAGGGATGGTGTAGACGGAGCTTGATCCTGCCTTGAGGGCAGGGGGCTGGACTCGATGACCTCTCGAGGTCCCTTCCAGTCCTATGATTCTATGATTCTATGATTCTACATATCCGGGCAGAGTTCCTCTGGGCCATATCCACTGGCTCCCTGGATGCCTTTGAGGAGCAATGTCTCAGGTTCTCTGTTTGGTGTCCCTCCCTTCCCCATCATCCTGACTTTGATCCTGTGACTTCACCCTTGTCCTGTTTTTATTAGCTGTCCCCTTACATTGAGACATGGCTCAGTGTTTCCTCCCTTTAGGCTGGAGGAGGGGCATCTTTAAGTCTCTTTTGCTGTGCTCCAGGAAGAGGAACTGAACTAAAGTGTAAGGGTATATCTAGACTACATGCCTCTGGTAACAGAGGCATGTAGATTAGGCTACCTGGCATAGGAAAATGAAGCGGTGATTTAAATAATCGCCGCTTCATTTAAATTTAAATGGCTGCCGTGCTGAGCCAATCAGCTGTTTGTCAGCTCAGCGCAGTAGTTTGGATGCGCCGCAGTCGACATCAAAGGCATTTGTCGACCTCCCAGGTAAACCTCATCCCAGGAGGCATACCTGGGAGGTCGACAAATGCCTTTGATGTCGACCGTGGAGCGTCCAGACTACCGTGTTGAGCCGACAAACAGCTGATCGGCTCAGAGTGGCAGCCGTTTAAAT
This sequence comes from Pelodiscus sinensis, assembly GCF_049634645.1. Taxonomy (NCBI): domain Eukaryota; kingdom Metazoa; phylum Chordata; order Testudines; family Trionychidae; genus Pelodiscus; species Pelodiscus sinensis. The sequence goes on from NC_134718.1 coordinate 44,597,352, forward strand.
TTAAATAAAGAGGCGATCATTTAAATCACCGCTTCATTTTCCTATGCCTGGTAGCCTAATCTACATGCCTCTGTCGCCAGAGGCATGTAGTCTAGACGTACCCTAAGACATATGCTTCCTTGGAACCAAGTCACTGATGCATATTATCTTCATTTTAGTCTTAGAAAAGGATAGATGCATACACATCAGTCTGCAAATAACTGTGGAACTTTTTGTCAGAGGCTATTATGAAGGCTAAGACTATAATAAGGTTTTAAAAAGAACTAGATAAATTCAAGGAGGACAGGTCCATCCATGATTATTATTCAGGATGAGTAGGAATAGTGTCTCTAGCCTCTCTTTGTCAGAAGCTGGGATTAGGTGACAGAGGATGGGCCACTTGATGATTACCTGTTCTGTTCACTTCATCTGGGGCACCTGGCATTGACCACTGTCAGAAGACAGGATACTAGGCTAGATGGATGGTTGGTCTGACCCAGTATGGCCATTCTTATGTTACACTGGTTTGGTGACATTCTGCAGCACAAATTACCATGTGTCAGCCAAAATGGTCAGGGCGGTGTGTGTGTGTGTGTTACACCCAAGTCTTCAACTGCTGAGACGCAAAGTCTCGTTGCAGTGGGCAGCCTAGGAGGCTGGAGGGCGCCCCGAAAAATAGTTTAACGTCTGTGACTTTACTGCTAGGACCGGGGTCCTGTTGCAGAGGGCAGCCAACAGACTCTCAGACGCCCCGGTGTGTGTGCGCGCTATACACCCAAGACTTCAACTGCTGAGACCGGGGTCCCTTCCAGTGGGCAACCTGGAGGAGGTTGACGGGCGCCCCAATAAGTTTATAGGGAGAGCTTATAACACCTCAGATTTTAGCTGCTAGAATCCAAGATTCCTTTGCAGCGGGCAGCCTGGGGAGGCTGAGAGGTGCCCCAATGGATCTGCCACCTGGGAGTGACACAATCCAAAATGCCCAAGCTCTCCCTATACCTTTCCCTTTGACCGGCTGAAGTTCTTTTGTTTGTGTTCGGTTCAGGTACAGTAGCACAGGTTCAAGTCAGAAGCTTGACACTCACTGGCTTATTATAGGAGAAAGAAAGAGAAAATAAAATAAAAGAAACTTGGTTCAATATATATATATATTTTATAAGTGAATGAGGGCATCCCACTTATTCCCAAAGTTTATAGCTAAATCACCTTACCAAAGGCAGTTTACAATAGAAATGAAGCAGTTTGCCTTAAGAAACTATAATAAAGTAACTAAACTTATAACAGAGAGACAATTAAAGTGTACACATAAAGAAAACACATTGCAGGTACAATTCTCACCCCTGCGTTCCAGACTTGGCGTGGCCAGCATCTTTCTCTCAATCCCTCGGGAAGAAGTAGGGCGAGGTTGGGCGTCCCACGGACCTCGGGAGACAATCAATACCTGCCAGCAGGTGTAGGTGATTGGAGCTCAAATGCGGTGGGCAACTAAACCCTCTTTATACACCTTGGGTCACATGGGCTTCTTCCTGGTCTCAAGTGGCCAATTAGGAAAAATGGCTTTGAATGCCAAGTTTCCCACGAAGGGTGCAAAGCATGATTCACACCTGGGAAGATGCAGACAATGGGCACCTCTGGTATGTGATGGGTGAAGATTCCTCTCCTGAGACAGTGCAGATGTGTCAATTATTGGTACTAGCCATCACAGCGACGGGAGGCCTCCCAGTCATCAGCTAGCCCATTTACTATCTGGTTTCTGTTTATGGTAGAGTCAGGGACAGGCACCACATCTGCGTTCCCAGGGCATCAAAGGCTGACTGCCTTTCTCTTGCTCTCTGGGGGGGGGGGGGGGACGACAAGATGGGGTTCATGGAAAAACAAGATGGGGTTTGTGTCTGGCTACACCATGGTTATCAGTTGCACATTTTTCTTTGTATTTTTGACTTTTCCCACTGTGTTACTATGGCTTCAATAGCAAAAAGAGTGAATTCTCAGTTTGAATTACCCCACTCAGGATGAAATCCTACTGAAGGTAAGGCAGTTTGTAGTATGTTTCTTTAGAGAGAAATCGCTCGATTCAATTATCTCATCATGAAAGCACACCCATTTTGGACAGTAGAGATAAAGCCCAGGTTAAAGAGTAAGCTTAGCTCCTCCTCCTGCTAACTCCTGTGGAGGAAAGGCCATTAGACTTTTGCACCTACACATTCCCCAAGAACTCAACAGATACACAGAGAAGTGAGCTGAGAATGGGGAACTGGTACTACCATTCCAACGCTGCAGTGTCTGGGCTTTATGTCCTAGGTGAGGAGTGGGTGCCAGATATGCAGCTTTATGCTTGGTCTCCCTCTCCCCGTTTCTTGCTTGTGGCAACCCTTCTAACTCCTATGAAAACTACAAAGTGCCTTCTCTTCGTAAGGATTTTAACTTGAGTTAGCTAAATGAGTTAAGGGCACACCATATTTTCCTCGGGCAAAAATTCTTTAGCTAGCAGGTATGATCAAAAGAAGAACCATGCTCTATGCATTGCATACTATGCTATTTTGTCACAGGAATCCTCTGCAGTGTTTTCATGTACTAGTGATTGCACCATTAAATAGTGAGGGGAACTCCCCCTCCCCCATTCCTCCCACTCTCCAATCCAGGACCCTGAACTAAGATAGGGTATGTCTACACTACAAAGTTAATTTGAACTAACAGCCGTTAGTTCGAATTAACTTTCATAGACGCTACACATACAAACTGCGAGTTTGAACTTAATTGGAACTAGCAGAGCGCTTAATTCGAACTAGGTAAACCTTATTCTATGAGGACTAACGCCTAGTTCGAATTAAGTAGTTCGAATTAAGGGCTGTGTAGCCACTTAATTTGAACTAGTTGGAGGCTAGCCCTTCCCAGCTTGTGCTGGTGGCCACTCTGGGCCAAGCCAGGGAAACTCTTTTGCCCCCCTCACGGTCCTGGAGCCTTTAAAGGGCCACGGTCTAGCTACGGTGCTTGTGCCAGGTGCAAGCCTGCCAGCACCCAGCCAGCAGACCCTGCACCTGGCATGGCATGAACCAGCCGCCCACTGCCACCCAGCCCACCGCCTCTTCCCAGGACCAGGCTGGCAGCTCCCAGGAGCCTGCCCAGGGCCACAAGAGGCAGGCGCCCACCTGGTCTAGACCCCTGACCCTGAGCCTAGAGCTTAGAACATAAGAATGGCCGCACTGGGTCAGACCAAAGGTCCATCTAGCCCAGTAGCCTGTCTGCCGACAGCAGCCAGCACCAGCTACACCAGAGGGGATGGACCGAAGACAATGACCAAGCCATTTGTCTCGTGCCATCCATCTCCAGCCTTCCACAAACAGAGGTCAGGGACACCATTCCTACCCCCTGGCTAATAGAACTCCATGGACCCAACCTCCATGACTTTATCTAACTTCTCTTTAAACTCTGTTATAGTTCTAGCCTTCATAGCCTCCTGCAGCAAGGAGTTCCACAGGTTGACTATTTGCTTTGTGAAGAAGAACTTTCTTTTATTAGTTTGAAGCCTGCTACCCATTCATTTCATTTGGTGTCCTCTAGTCCTTCTATTATGGGAACTAATGGAGAACTTTTCTTTATGCACCCTCTCCATACCATGCATAATTTTATAGACCTCTATCATATCCCCCCTCAGTCTCCTCTTTTCTAAGCAGAAAAGTCCCAGTCTCTTTAGCCTCTCTTCATGTGGGACCTGTTCCAAATCCCTAATCATTTTAGTTGCCCTTTTCTGAACCCTTTCCAAGGCCAAAACATCTTTTTTGAGGTGAGGAGACCACATCTGTACACAGTACTGAAGATATGACGTACCATAGTTTTATACTTCCCCTCCTCCTTCTTCCACTGGCTTCCCCCTTCCAGCTCCCTCCTCTCAGGTTTCCCCCTCCCCTCTGCCACCCTCTCTCTTCCCCTCTTCCACCTCCTTTCCCCAGTCTCCCCAAAGGTTAATCTCTCCGACCCCCAGTTTTGTTAAATAAAGAGAGTTTCTATTTTTGAACACACGTATCCTTTATTTTTTACATCAGGAAGGGGGGCTAGGGAGGGGTAAGTGGAGGGAGGTGAGGGAGGGATGGGGCATGAGCCCCCGATGGAGAGGACTGGAGTGGCTCTGTGGGTTCCTCGGGGTGGAAGCTCTCCTGCAGGGCCTCCTGGATCCTGACAGCCCCCCGATTGACTCCCCCAGATGGCAGCCTGTGGCAAGTGCAGCCGGGCTGATGGCCAAGTGCTGTGGTGTGCCGAGTGTGGGCACTCACGGCATTCCAAGACAGGACTGCTTTGCTGTCCCTCATCGAGATAGACAAGCAAGTGGGGAACCCTGAGAACTGTCTGTCTGGGTTGGGGGTCGGGTCCCTTTAAGCATAGCCCTCAGGCTAGCCTGAGGCAGCAGCTCCATACTCTAAGTCCTAACCTGATGCCCTGCCAGCACTGGTTCCGGCCAGCCTTAACTTCAGTTCAGGGTCCACTCAATGTGGACATGCTATTTTGAATTAGCAAAATGCTAATTCGAATTGGTTTTTAGGTCTAGATGCACTAGTTTGCATTAGCTTAGTTTGAATTAACTAATTCTAATTAAGTTAGTTCAAATTAGTGCTGTAGTGTAGACGTACCCATAGTGATAAGTAAATGGGGAAACTGATTTTCAACCTCCACCCTCTTTTGGTGATGTTAATGACTTGCAAATTCAAAAAGTAGCCATTCTGTTTACCATTTCTTCATTAAACCTTCCTGTTTTAGTCGTGGGACTCACATCTTCCTCCTTTCAAATGCTTGGATTTGCTGAACACTGTCAAAATTTTGGAGCATATGAGCTAGCTACTCAGAATGCACTAGGAATGTTAAATATCAGTTAATTGAATAGTTGAGTACCTCATGAATTCTCATCGGTTAGTCAACTATTCTATAGTTCTGGGGGCGGGGCTAGCACACTCTGTCCCCACCCCTGAGGAGCCCTCTGCTGCTCTGTGCTGCTGCATCTGTATCAGAGGCAGCAGCGCAAGATGCCAGGCAGGAACTGATCGATGAGGGAAGCCAATTTAAAAAACAGCTCCCCTCATGGACTGGCTGCCTGTTGCCCTGTGCTGCTGCCTCTGATACAGAGACAGCAGCGTGGGGTGGCAGCAGCCCTTGTTTAGGTTGAGTCTGAGCTCCCGGATCCTGCACAAGCCGGAACTGAGCCGGGCTGCCTGTCTGCCTGGTTGCTAATACACTTTAAATGCAGAGCCACAGTGGGAGTAGGTCCCTAACCTGTTGTAGGCCAGGACTGAGCCAGCCTGCTAAAAAATTTACTGGCAAGGGGGAGGAAGGGAAATGCATGTAGTCTATAGCATTAACCAATAAGCTTTTGCATATCGGTTAATCGGCTACACTATTACATCCCTAGAATGCACTGGTGGAAGATGACAAATTATCTCCAAAATACAGGCAGTCCCCGGGTTACGTACAAGATAGGGACTGTAGGTTTGTTCTTAAGTTGAATTTGTATGTAAGTCGGAACTGGTACATATTGTAGGGGAAACTCTAGCCAAACATTTCTCCAGAGCTCCGTTTTATTCTCCCACACCTCACTTCCCTCAGTCCTTTATTTTCAAGCTGAGGTATCTGCTGAGAAAAGCCGCTCCGGGTCTCCCTGGTCTGCTGGGGGGGGGGGGGGGGGGGGGGGGCGCTAGCTTCGCGTCTCCCTGGTCTGCTGGGGGGAAGCAGCTAGTGCAGGGTTGCCTCACCCCGTTTGTAAGTAGGGATTCGATGTAAGTCGGATCCATGTAACCCGGGGACTGCCTGTAATTTGAACACAAATAGTTGTAGAAGGGAAATTTGATATATCATTTTTATGGCATGTTATGTCACTAGTTATGTATTTCATGTACATTACTAACTTTTTTCTTTTTCACTATAGCTGTATGGTTATTCTTTATAGATTACATAATTATAATAGACTACATTAAAATTTAGGTGCATCAGCATAGTAGATAAAAGCACACATTTGTTACAGCATCACATGATGCATTCTATTTTTAAGAGCTTTGTTTACTGGAAGTTGGTCTGAAAGTTCTCATTTTAATTTAGTTTGAGTGATACCACATGATCCAATGGGGGTGAGTTTGATGTAAATAACTAGTCATTGCATGTGTTTGTACTATTTCTACCATATTTACATTGTTTTTATTAAACAGATTTATTCAAATTCCGTATGGTTTAATACTGTTGCTGTCTATGAAACTGCTGTTCCTTTTAAGCAGTTATAGCTTTTAAGACAAAGAAAAGACTTCTGCTAATGGCTGGCTGCAAATCCCTGTTTGGCAGCAGTGAAGATGCATTATAGCAATGGTCTCCAACCTTTTTAACCACAAGATCGCTTTTTCAATTTAAGTGCAATGTACAATCTACCTCAAACCCAAACAACCTTAACCCACTTCCTTCCCATCAGTTCTTTGAGGCCTTGGCCCTGCTCCACCCCTTCTCCAAGGCTTCACCCTGCTCACTCTATCTCCCATCCTCCCCCATCCTCACTCACTTTTACCAGGCAGAGGTAGGGGGTTGGGATGGAGGCTCTGGTATTGGGCCAAGGAGTTTGGAGTGTGGGAGGGGCTCCAGGCTTAGCCGGGGGGGGGGGGGGGGGGGGTCCAGGATAGGATTCAGGGTGTAAGCTCTGGGAAGGAGATGGTGTAGGGCGACTCACATTTGGGGCAGGAGGTTGGGTGTAGGGAGTTCAGGGGTTCAGGAAGCAGGCTCTGTCTGGGCACTGTTTAATTGAGACAGCTTGTGGGTGGTGGAGGTAAGGCAGGCCTATTCTTGTCCTGGCCTTGCACCACTCCTGACAGCAGCTGGCTTGTACAGCAATGGCTCCATGGTGCCATGTTCTGCCTCTCATCAACAGGAAGTGAGCCCACAGCTTCAACTGGCCACAGTTCCCCATTACTGATCAGTGAGATCAGCAGGAGTGGTGTCTACAGGCAAAGACAGCATATGGAGACCCCTTGCTCTGCCTTTCTCAGGGGCTGCAGGGATGTGCCAACCACTGCCGGGAGAAGCAATTACCACAGGGATAATTACTCCAGCCATGACAGTTTTGGCATTTTAGAACTCACTACTCAAAGAATTAAATTTAAGTGTAAGAGAGAAATGAAAATTATGAAATGCACAGACCAGTCAAAACCCAAAAATAACATGCTTTGCAGGCAGTAAAAAAAGTAACAGCAACAACCCATGTTTGTGTTGGGTTGGAAGATGAGAGGGAAGGACAGTGTGTGTTTGTGAGAATGACAGAGACACAGTGTATAAGAGTGACAGAGATTTGCATTACCAAGCAAATTTGTCTATGAAACTGCTGTTCCTTTTAAGCAAGTATAGCCTTTAAGACAAAGGAAAGACTTCTGCTAATGGCTGGCTGCAGCTCTCTGTTTGGCAGCAGCGAAGATGCATTATAGCAATGGTCTCCAACCTTCTTAACCACAAGATCACTTTTTCAATTTAAGTGCAATGTAAGATCTACCTCAAACCCAAACACCCTTAACCCACTTCCTTCCCAGCACTTCTTTGAGGCTTTGTCCCTGCTCCACCCCCTTCTCCAAGGCTTCACCCTGCTCACTCCATCTCCCTTCTTCCCCTATCTTTACTCACCTTCACCAGGCAGAGGTAGGGGGTTGGGATGGAGGCTCTGGTATTGGGCCATGGAGTTTGGAGTGTGGGAGAGGTTCCAGGCTTATCTGTGTGGAGATAGGGTACAGGAGTGGGGAGAGGAGGGACACCCTGACATCATTTCCCCCTCTTCTCCCTCCCACACCCTGCACAGCAAGCAGAAGACTTCCAGTGGGGCAGCTCTAAGGCAGAAGCAGCATGACAGTGGGTAGAGGGGCAACTGAAGTGCCAGCATTTGATAACTTCCTGGCCAAATCAGTCAGGATCACCTGTCAGAGGCTCTAAGATCTACCGGTAGATCCCGATGGTGACCACTGCCTTATAGAAAAAGGCAAATAGTGTGTTCCTATGACATTAGCATCCTGTCACCAAATTCAGAGTTAGGGACAATAGAATTTTTAAACCTACTGCATTATTGTTGCTAATTGTATACAACTATCTATTTGTTGGTATAAAAAGGTTGGTGAACTGAGGTTGTGCTAGCCTCAGTGGACTGGGCTTATCTGAAAAGGATTGGAAAGTTCTGTTAATGATTTCCTTTCCCACATAGTATGAAGAAGGTTTCCACAAACAAGACCCCATTGTGGGGGTGAGGAGTTGAAGACCCTACCACTTAAGTAGTACAACAGCATGGGCCTGATCAAGTAACCACTGAAATCAATGGCAAATTCCTCCTTGACATTGGTGTGGTCTCAAAAAAGGCCCCATTGAGACAAAATTGTTTTGGGGAGACTGAGGATGCTTGATGCCTCAGATGTGAATACAAAGAGACAGCTAATGAGGCTTTCTGATTGGGTACAGATATCAAGTAATCTTCCAGTAGGAATTCAACACACAGTTACTCCAGTAAAGAATTAGTCCTATGGAGGAGACTTGAGTTGCCTCAATCCCTTCCCCCCCCCCCCAAAAAAAAGTCATTGACAGAGCCAAGTTTGGTACTCAGGAGTCCCTGGTTCTCTCTCTCCCATTGTAAGTTCACTTTCCTTTTGATTTTTAAAATAACTTCATAACTTCTGTCTTCTTGGGTCCTTATATGACCTTCATCATCAGAGTGTCTGAATGCCTCCCATGTGTTTATAGATGTATCTTCATAACAGCTTTGTGGGTCAGGGAAGTGTCACTATTCTTATTCTACTGATGGAAAGAGAACCATCCACAAGATCAAGTGACTTTTGAAAACATTCAGGACTAAAACTTGTCTCTTGAATCCCAGTCCAGTGCCTTATCCACCAAATCACCCACCAAACATTCCTGTCTCAATTATTTTGTAACTGGATCTTATAAGATCACATAGAAATCCCTTTGTTTTTATAATCCATTTTAGCACTGTTCACCTGAGGGCATTGAAAAGAGGATGTACCTGATTATTTTAAAATAGTGTGCATTTGTGTAATATGATATCCTTAACAATTTCACATTGTAAAATATGCTTACAGAATAGTAACAGCCTGCCATCAAAATGGCACCTCGCAATAATTCATCTGCATCTTAAAGGCAATTTTAAAAAAAGCAAAAGTAACTGATGTGTAGGTACACTCGTTATTTTGAAAACATTTGTAAACTCACACATTAAGCAATTTCCTTAAAATACTTTCTATGGCAATTTTATGGTGTCACTGCAATTAGAGCACAATCACATAAGCATAAAGACTGGTAAACCAAAGGCTTCTCCCATCCGTGTGAGAATGAGACCAAATACTGCACACTAGGGGTACGTCTACACTACAACGTTAATTCGAACTAACTTAGTTCGAATTACTTAATTCGAACTAAGCTAATTCGAACTAACGCGTCTAGAACTAAAAACTAGTTCGAATTAGCGTTTTGCTAATTCGAACTAGCAAGTCCACATTGAGTGGACCCTGAACAGGGCTTAAGGATGGCTGGAAGCAGTGCTGGCAGGGCATCAGAGGAGGACTTAGAGCATGGAGATGCTGTCTCAGGCTAGCCGAGGGCTGCGCTTAAAGGGTCCCGACCCCCACCCCGGACAGACAGTTCTAAGGGGTGCCCCGCTTGCAAAGCAGTCCTGGCTTGGATTGCCCGGAGTACCCACACTGGGCACATCACACCACTCGGCCATCAGCCCGGCTGCACTTGCCGCAGGCTGCGATCTGGGGAGAGAAGGCAATCGGGGGGCTGCAGGAGAGCTTCCACCCCCAGAAGCCCGCAGAGCCAGCCCAGTCCTCCCCATCGGGGGCTCGTACCCCATTCCTCCCTCACCTCCTTCCACTTACCCTTCCCTAGCCCCCCTTCTTATTGATGTACAAAATAAAGATGTTTCTTCCAACATTGACTCTGTCTTTATTGAACAAAACTGGGGGAGACTGGGAAAAGGAGGTGGGAGAAGGGAAGAGAAAGGCTGGGAGAGGGGAGGGCAACTAACATGATCAGGGGTTGGGAACAGGTCCCAGATGAAGAGAGGCTACAGAGACTGGGACTGTTCAGCTTAGAAAAGAGGAGATGGAGCGGGGACAGGATAGAGGTCTCTAAAAGCAGGGGTTGGGTGGAGAGGGTGCATCCAGAAAAGTTCTTCATGAGTTCCCCTAAAGAAGGACTAGAGGACACCAAAGGAAAGGAATGGGTAGCAGGCTTCAAACTAGTAAGAGAAAGTTGTTGTTCACAAAGCAAATAGTTAACCTGTGGAACTCCTTGCTGCAGGAGGCTGTGAAGGCTACAACTAGAACAGAGTTTAAAGGGAAGTGAGATCAAGTCATGGAGGTTGGGTCCATGGAGTAGTCTTAGCCAGGGGGTAGGAGTGGTGTCCCTGCCCAAAGTTTGTGGAAGGCTGGAGAGGGATGGCACGAGACAAATGGCTTGGTCACTGTCTTCGGTCCATCCCCTCAGGGTCCCTAGGGTTGGCCGCTGTCGGCAGACAGGCTACTGGGCTAGATGGACCTTTGGTCTGACCCAGGACGGCCATTGTAAGCTCAGGGCTCAGGGTCGGGGGTCTCAGTGGACCCCCTTGATTTTCATGCACACCTGCTCCTGGGTGGCCAGGCTGGCAGCTCTCCTGCCCTAGACGGCCACTTTCCTGTGCCTAGTGCGGAGATCGTGGACAAGGTCCACAATGTCCGCACTAGCCCAGGAAGGTGCCCGCCTCTTGCGGTCCAGGGCAAGCTCCCAGGAGCCGCCAGCCTGGTCCCGGGAAGAGGGGGTGGGCTGGGGGACATCGGGTGGGTGGCTCTGTGCCGTGCCAGGTGCAGGGTCTGCTGGCTGGGTGCTGGCAGGCTTGCACCTGGCACGGGCACCGTAGCCAGCCCGTGCCCCTTTAAGGGGTCCGGGGCCGGGAGGGGGGCATAGAGTTTCCCTGGTGTTGGCCAGAGTGGCCACCAGGGAAACCTGGGGAGGGCTAGCCTCCCACTAGTTCGAATTAAGGGGCTACACACCCCTTAATTCGAACTAGTAAGTTCGAACTAGGCTTAATCCTCGTAAAATGAGGTTTTCCTAGTTCGAACTAAGCGCTCCGCTAGTTCGATTCAAATTCGAACTAGCGGAGCGCTAGTGTAGCAGCTATGAATGTTAGTTCGAACTAACGTCCGTTAGTTCGAACTAACATTGTAGTGTAGACATACCCTGGTTTATCCCCAAGCCTCATGACATTAGTGAACTGCTGGAATGCCCTTCTGTTATAAGAGCAATGAATGGATAGTCTGGTGGAACAATGTGATGTCTTCAGCAATTGATACAAATCCCCCAACTGTCTTCCAATTCCCTCTTCCCCAAAAGCGCAGATGCTCCTGGTTCATTAGCAAGCTTATGCTGGGGGAAGCGGGGAGGGCATAGATCAGCATTCACATCAGTACCCAGCCTTGGCTTGGGAAGCTTATGAGCCAACCAGCATACAAATATGCTGATGAATCCTGGTCATGTGTTATCCAAAGCACTTTGTGTGCATTGGCAGTGGGTGAACCAGGCTTGGAGAGGCTAGTCCCCAACCCCACCTTTTCTGCCAGAGCTCTCTATGGTGGCCTCTGGCTCCAGGCTCATTCTCCCAAATCCTCTTCCATTGTGGCCACTGGGCCCTGCTTCCCAAAGTATTGGGATGCCATCCAGTGCAACCCCAGTCTTCGAGCCCCAGAGCACAGTGAGGCCAGGTAGTGTGACCCCAACCTTCTTTGCCTCACGGTATGGGGAGGCTGGGCAGCTAGCAGAGCTGGAAGCAGGAGAGGAAATGGTGGTGGAGTGTAGGTGAGCTACACCTGGCAGTTTGTGAAGGCTTAGCACCTCTGCTTCTGATACCTGACACCCATGGTTATGCGTAAGCTCAGAAGACCACTAGCAAACTATGCCAAGTGAAACATGAAGACAGGACAACTAAGACACAGGTAGCACATAACCTGCTAGCAACAGAGACAAGATATGATGTTTCCCACCTTCAGCTTCCCAGGATATTATGTTCATTTCTCTCCAGCAAGGACTTAGCTATTGTGCTTCATGTAACTCTCACTAAAGCTGAAAGGTGAAGAGAAGTTCTAGGTTGTGCAATTTGCAACAGCTCATTTCTTGAGTAAGGAAAAAAATGCTGAGTTCATACCAAATGGGCGCTCTCCACATTTCATTGCCTCTCCATTCATTACTGATTACAATGCTGTAATCTTTAGAACCTCATAAGTACATGGCCATTTCAGATAGTGATTCTTCTTCTGTGCTCTGTTGGTGAAAGCCCCATGGCTGCTGGAGTCCAGTGCGAAATTCTCAGAAGTAGATGTCAGAGTATTTTCAGCAGAAGATCCTAGACTGTGTGACTCTTTCCCAGTCTGAGCCTGATCATTTTCAGGCATGAAGAAAATAAACCTACTTTTTTGCAGACACTGTTAGTCAATAACAAGGAAGCAACAGAGGGTCAAATCCACGTTGATAGTTTGGTAATGGGTACATCAGTTATATGCTATGCTCTGTGCCACTGGGTACTCTCTTCCAGTAAAGAGATGAGATCTGTGCCAACCCCACTGTGCTTCTAAAGTGACACATCAGAGAGAAAAAAGCAAAGGAGTGAATTTAGCCATGCACACCATATAAATAAAACAAGCACATGCAGAAAAGAGACTAAACCTCTATACTTGTAGCAGGAGAGAATTAGGCAGTTCTCCTTTCTGGCAGGGAGGTTATCAACTGCATAGAGGAGTGACTTCATTTCAGACATTTGTCATTAATTACACACTGGCAATTATCTCTTGGATAAAACTACAGCCATTTCAGACCCCATAAAACCTGCTGAATCACAGTCTATACCGCAGGAATTTGATCATATAAATGAGTCAGCTGGACAAAAGCCTCCTCAAAGCTAGAAGCTGCTGAGATCTGTGGAACCCTGGGTTTCATCTGTACCTATAAGGTATTGTTAAATAGTCATTCTTGCTCAAATTTGTTTTACATCATGGAAAGATGTAGTGAAATTTATATTGTTTCTTTAAGTCTGTACCCGGCAGGTGGGCAAATGAGGACTTGGGAATGTCCTAAGCAAAGGCCTATGTGGAAAGAAAGAGCTAAATAAATGTAGAGGCAATGGACAGCTTTTCTAAAATAGAAGTAGCTTCAAGATAGCTCGACCAATGCAAAGCTGCCTGGCAGGAGTCTTTCCCTAGTATAACAGGAACTCCAGGTGTCACAAAGCCACTATCCTGAGTCCTAAATCATCCCTTGCTGGGCCAAACACAATGGCTACGTCTAGACTACATCCCTTTTTCATAAAAGGAATGTAAATTAGACGTATTGCAATTGCTAATGAAGCAGGGATTTAAATCTCCCCCGCTTCATTAGCATAAAAATGACTACCGCTTTTTTTCCGCATGGAGCTTTGTTGGGATAAGGGATCTTTCGGAAAAGGCTTTATTTTCTGCAAGATCAGCGTCTAGACTGGCGCTTTTTTCGGACAAAGCGCCGTGTGGAAAAAAAAGCGGCAGCCATTTTTATGCTAATGAAGCGGGGGAGATTTAAATCCCCGTTTCATTAGCAATTGCGATACGTCTAATTTACATCCCTTTTACAAAAAAGGGATGTAGTCTAGACGTAGCCAATGGGTAAGAAAGAAGGCAGATGCACCTCTGTGTCCAGTAACACTCTATGGCCAGGCGCTACCATAGTGAAAACAGCCCATTAACTTGCCCTGGGTGGTCGAACAGATCCAGGATTGAGGTACTGATGCCAAAAGCCAGATGGGTACCCTAATCCTCCTCAGCTCTGCCAAGTGTATATGAGCTGCAGCCACAGACCTAGCACATACACTCGCTAACTCAATGCGGAATATGCAACAAGCAAAGAATTTCAGCTAGGAAAATTAAACTGCATCAGCACATGAAACAGTCATTGTCTAGTCCTGTCACTCCCGTTCCACAGTAGCAATTTTCTGGAAAAATGATTTACCTTAAAATCTCACCATCAAAAAGTATCTGCCTTTCATCACTTAATCAGTATTTAAAGCTGAGTCTGCTGAGTCATTGACCCCAATTACACCACCAAGGTGTATGTCAATGGAAGGACTAAGAAAGAGTACAGAGCACTTTGCAACTCTCCAAAAAGAAGAAAAAGATGCCTTTTTCTTGTTGTCTAAATTTTGATGTTCTCATTTGCTTTATAATGGTAATAATCTCTATTGCTTTCATATACTTGCAACAAATGGCTTTTGCAACCAATGAAATATTTCAGCTTTGCTTTGGATATTAATTATTCTCAGTAGGCATTTATTGCTTTTATGTTACAAAACAACAGAGAGGCTATGTCTACACTGGTAGGTTCTTGTGCAAGAACGGCTGTTCTTCCGCAGAGCGTCCACATTGCCCGCCTGCTCTTGCACAAGAAAAGTTACAGTAAAGTATGGTAAGAGAGGGCTTCTTGCACAAGAGCTACGCTCTTTTCTAACAAGTGTAAGCACTCTTGTGCAAGAGCTCTTGTGCAAGAGGGCAGTGTGGATGTGTGGCAGGGGTTTCTTGCGCAAGAAAGTCCTATGGCTAAAATGGCTATCAGAGCTTTCTTGCACAAGAGAGCGTCCACATGGCCATGGATGCTTTTGCTCAAAAGCACATGGCAGTATGGACATATTCTTGTGCAAGGGTTCTTGTGCAAGAACCCACCAGTGTAGACATAGCCCTGGGAGAGCCCAGACTCCTCTATCATGTGCCCTTGTTACAAAGTGCATGGAACGCCTCCATTTCCACATATTCTCACCAACCCTTTTGGAAAGCTACATGAGGGTAGACTTTGGAAAATCCATGGTTGGGATTAGACACCCGCAAGGTTGATAAATGTATGGAAGGTCCTCCACACCTTCCATCCAATACTTTTCTTATAGCCAGAGAGATATAAAGCTAATTGGTGCCCTAACTAGAAGACTGAATCAACACCTGCCAAAAAACCTACCACAGTATAGGACAGTATCTGAAAAGACATTGGCCTGGGGTGATTGGAGATGTAGCCTCCTAATATGTATTTCAGTAATGATAAATCTGCATATGAGATTAGTCTGTGCTTTTAGTGATTCAGTTTTATGTTATTGTAGCAGTCACACAAGATGAGACATGAACAGCTGAAAACACTGCTACTAAAACTTTCATGATTTTGAAAATAAATCCTTTTTCATTTGGTTTTTCCATTAGGCTTTCAAAAATGTTGATTAACCCTAAAAAGTGATTATCTAATAATGGCACCAACTTACTCAACAGCTCTTCTCCTTCTACAGATTAAAAGCCCATTATGCTTATTGTAGTAATTAAAATGTTTACTGCTTTAATTCCTTTTAGTTATGCAGAGCCAAATAAATTATGTGTGAGAGAGCTGGATTCTATTCCTTATGTATTACTGACTGAGTTGTTTACTCAGTTCCAATCTAATCTAAATTATATCTCTGTAAAGTCCTTGAAGGGCAAGACTACAGCTGAGGTGCCTGGCACTTTGTCTTGGGCACTTTTCAGATAATGTAGGCCATACCTCACTTTACTAGAGCCACTTTACCGACATATTTGTGCTGAACTTTTGGATTGCAGTTCCCACAATGCAACTCTGTCTTAAATTAGTTTTGTGGGCTGGGGGAAAATGGTGGATTTGCAAGATAGCTCCTGTGAATGTGCAGGACATTATTTTATCTTTACCACTGTATGGAGTTGCCTGAGCATTAGAAAGATTCCAGAATTTGCTGACAATCCCCCCCCCCCCACACACATTATAATAAAAATGTGGTGATTGAAACTATATGTCTTTTTCAGGAAAGTGTCAGTTTCAAACAAGGTTTTTCAAGTCCAGGATGGAATTTCTGGTTAAAACAAACAAATACGCCCAAACGACTCCTACTCCAAGATAGTCTGATGATAACTACAGTAACCTAGGACAGTGGTTTCCAACCTTTTTGATACCACAGACTGGCAAACTAATTAAAAATTTTTTGGCTGGCCGACAACGAAACATTTGCATATTCATCATGACAATTAATTTATTTGCATATTTGTATATTTATTATGATAATTAATTTTAAGTGGTCATGAGTTATTTTACATTGCATCTGTGTGCACACACTGCATGTCATTCTAACAGATTTTTTAATTATTGTTCCCCCCCAAAGTAGTATTCAAAAACTGCAAAACGTAACCAAAAATATGGACAGTGCTTTCTTGTAATGACGGCACAGGATGGGGCAGTGAGATCTTAACCCTTGTGTCAGCAGTATCCAGCCAGGGAAAAAAATGAAAATTGCGGCATGCAAGCATGCATAAATGAGTGACAGCTTTATGGATCCCAGGCTGAGGGGGCTGGGGTAGTCATGTGGACTTTATCAGAGGAATAGAGATGGTGAATTCTTGAATTGTAATGCCAATATAATAAGGAGCTCTTTAAATATACAAAATGCAGATGTTGATATAATAAAAATACATGTATAGTGCATGTCAAAATCAAGGAAGTGACTTGCTTTTTGGATTCCCTGAATCTTGATTTCCCTTGCTTCCTAGCAACTGCCCTCTTTCCTCAGTCCCCATTGGTGGGCCTGCTTCTCAACCTTTGTAAAGGACTAAAGATCCATGGCCGTAGATATGCCAAAATCATTATGGCTTCGGTGTTATTTTTGTGATTTTTTTAATGATATTTATTATTATAAAGGGCTAGGAGTAGAGCATAATCCATAACCTTCTCACTTGTTAGGACACTTAAAAAAAAAAAGATGGGATGAACTCTCAGATTTTTACCATTCTAAAACTTTGGAGATGTTGGAAATGGATTCAGCTTGGGATCCAAACATTACAAGACTAATCTCATATGCAGATGTATCATCTTCAAAACCAACCCCTCAGATCTGAACATCTTCAAACTTTACAGCTCAGTTCCAACTCTCATTTACTGTATATTCAGTTGAGCCATAGCACCACTCATTACTGATGAAATCTTGGCATTATCAATAAGAAAACTACGGTGAATGAAAAACTGCTTAGAGCTGCCTGAAGTATCTGTACAACTTACAATGGCTGAGGTTTGAAAAATATTATCCACAAGTGTTTGTACAAACTAGGAATCATAAGATACTTAACAGTGTAGATGTTATCCTAAGTTATTGTTTCTTGTTTATGTTTTATTCAAAGTAAACCAAAGTTGATTACTGCAACAGTTATAAACAGCCGAAGTGCTATACATATAAAAGCCTGGTGAAAAAATATTGTTAATACAACTTCCCAAACCATAAAGTTTAGAGTGCCCTCTACACAGCTGGTAATTCTGAATTGATTTGAGAGACAAAATTTTTCTCAAAGTTTGTTACTTCTAAAACTGCTCCATGGTATCTATTAAAGGTTTAGTGTCCATTGTGTCTCTTTTTACTAAAGTGAAAAGATGGATGAGTTGTTCTTTATTTGCAAATTGATTTCAGTAACCTCTAAGGTATTCCATGTTTTGGACACATTATTCATCATTTTTCTATTCTTGAGAAATTATTTTGAATCAACATGCTCTCTTGTTTGAGTGTAGTCTTCTGTCACATTTTATATCAATTTTACATAATTACATTAATCACTGCTGTTCAAAAGCTAGAAAATAGAAATATTACCCTGAAAAGACTACAGCTTCTTTGTCTTTTTTATTTGTATTCAGTCCTCTATTTAATAAGAGAAAAATAAAGAAAATTAATTTATTCAATGAATCACATATATAGGTAGAGAAAACATTCATGATTTTCTTGATATGCCAACAAATTACATATTCTCCATCAATAATTTTATTCACTGATATGGAATATGAAATAGAGGGTTGGCAATTTTCCATAAATTTAATCAAATATTCTTTTTATACTTAAAGTCTTAGAGCTTAAATAAGAAAAAAGGCCAACCAGATTCCTCAGCATAGCAATTCTATAGCAAAGATTTTAGACATCTAATATAATAGAGTTCTTTTTTGCTTTATCACCTAATAGATTGTCCTCCTCTGTACCTCTTGCTGCTTGATATGGTGATAAATTTGCTTCTAAATCCTTCTGGCATCTTCAAGGTTATGAATGATATGTGTTTCACTCCTTACAAAACTACTCTTTATCTGGTTATAAATTTGCCACATCAGCCATAATACATGTGCATTATCCTACTTTCTTCTTGCTCTTCAAAAAGTTGCAATCAGAATTTACATCAATTGTTTGAGACTTGAAATAATTTTTATTCATAAACTACAGAGCTTAACCATAATACACATTTTCACTTTAAAAAGGGAGCAAAGGTACTTGACATAAAATCAAAAGCCATACAGCAAGGTTCTAGATAAAAACATTTCTTGAAAAGTTTGAAAGAAATAATTTTTTTCCTGAAATACGAATATTAATGTAGGGCAAAAATTCCTGTAAACCTTGCGTGATAGAGTGCTGGGTATGAAAACCTGAGTCAGCACTCTGTGCACAGCATCTCCAATCAGACAAAACTGATTGGAACTAACTAAGGGTACGTCTAGACTACATGCCTCTGTCGCCAGAGGCATGTAGATTAGGCTACCCGACACAGTAAAATGAAGCGGCGATTTAAATAATCGCCGCTTCATTTAAATTTACATGGCTGCCGCGCTGAGCCGACAAACAGCTGATCAGCTGTTTGTCGGCTCAACGCAATAGTCTGGACGCTCCCCTGCCGACATCAAAGGTATTTGTCGACCACCCAGGTAAACCTGTGCCTAATTTGTGGGTGGAGCCAGGCAGAAAGGCTAATTAAGCCATTAGCCAGAGCCCAAAACCCATTGAATTGAAATAGAAGCTGAGCTTTTAACTCCCTTAAACTCTTTTGAAAGCCACAGCCTAAAAGTCTTGGGTTTAAGCAGCAAAGTAAATAAAAGAGAGTTATTTTACTTGTTCCAGGACTATTATTACATGCTACTTTGACAGAGCCATTGGTATGAGAGACTCAGTAAGATGTTCTTGGGAGACAGATGGGCTACGTCTAGACTACATCCCTTTTTTGTAAAAGGGATGTAAATTAGACGTATCACAATTGCTAATGAAGCAGGGATTTAAATCTCTCCCGCTTCATTAGCATAAAAATGGCTGCCGCTTTTTTTCCGCAGTGAAATAAGGGATAAGGGATCTTTCGGAAAAGGCTTTATTTTCTGCAAGATCAGCGTCTAGACTGGTGCTTTTTTCTGACAAAGCTCCGTGCGGAAAAAAAAGCAGCAGCCATTTTTATGCTAATGAAGCGGGGGAGATTTAAATCCCCGCTTCATTAGCAATTGTGATACGTCTAATTTACATCCCTTTAAAAAGGGATGTAGTCTAGACATAGCCCCCAAGCCAACTCTAACTCCCTCTGAAGTCATACATGAAAATATTTCCATTTATATTAATTGGAACAGGACTTCACCCAAGACCAGATTCAGCAACACAACCTGTTTTCAAGGCAACTGGGATTTTTAGAACAATGAGCCATGTCTATGGCATAGGAAAGCAAGGGAGTATGGGGAAAATGTGATTAATAATGTGATCTGGTAAGGTTTTCTTTACAAACTTAAAAAATGGCAGCAGCTAACCCAGAAGTATGGTGAGTGACATACAAAGCAACAATAAGTAGCAGTGATGAGGAAAAATATGCAATTTTCATAAAAGGTGTGGAAGTTCATGACTCCTTTTAATGAAAAAGAAGACAGGCGTGTCCCAAAGGCTTTTTCAAGGGCTAACAGAAGAATAATTCCAGATAATTGTTCACATCTGTTAACTGCCTAGTGTCTTTAAGTGATTTCCTGTGTTGAAATTATCAGTTGATGGTGGATTATGAATAGTTTTCACATTCCTTCTGAGTACACATACCCTTTACAGAATCACTGTTCACTTGGAAGAGAATATCAGACTGTTTGGTACCAATCAAAGCCAGCTGGCGAAGTTGTCAGTATTTTTGTCCACCCTAATGGGCAGTTGTATTCCAGAAAGTATTTTTCCAAGTACTTAGAAACATCGAAAGGAAAGATATACATCGCTTCCGGAAATAATACATGCTGGTCATCCCCTTGGAAAGAGTGATGCTACTAGTGGTATCAGCTGATGGGTAGGTCTCTAGGTTTCCAATTACCCTATCTCCAAAATCTCTGGTGATAATGTCCTACCTCATGGTGGTTTGCCTTTTGATCTTCTGGATAGGTCACCAATTAACTGTCTTCCTCTCTGGGGTAACAGAGTCTCAAGGAAGATTTTGGGTTCCTCATGATTGTAGGGCACTATCAACCCTGAGAGTGGCTACTTCCAGGCACAGAGTTGCCAAAGTCTACCCTCTTGTCACTTTCTCAAAAGCTGAGCAGCACTGTATGGAAATGATGGGGTTTCAAGCTTTTTGTAACAGGTGTGTTTGTTAGGGGCATCTGTGCCCTCCTACTCCACCAGGCTTCAGCCCAATAGCTCTGTGAGAGTATGTCTAGACTACATGGCTCCGTTGATGGGTCCATGTAAACTAGTTTACCCGGCATAGGCAAAGAAGTGGGGATTTAAATAATCCCCGCTTCATTAAAATAAACATGGCCACAGCGCTGTGCCAAAGATCAGCTGATCCGGCACAGCACAGAGTCTAGATGCGGATCTGTTGGCTGGGGAAGCCTTTGCCAACCGATCCCTTATGTCTCATGAAACGAGGTTTACAGGATTGGTCAGCAAAGGCTTTCCCAGCCGACAGATCCGCGTCTAGACTGCCACACTGTGCTGGATCAGCTGATTGTCGGCACAGCGCGGCGGCCATGTTTATTTTAATGAAGTGGGGATTATTTAAATCCCTGCTTCTTTGCCTATGCCGGGTAAACTAGTTTACATGGCTCAGTCAACAGACCCATGTAGTCTAGACATACCCTAAGAGGTGACAATACCAGCACCCAGGAGAGCCTTAAGGCTGCCTCCCTGGGCCACTTCCTACCACTCACTTCTCCACCAAAGTTTCACAGTTTGGCACAAGTTATTAAAGAAAAAAAATAAATTAATTTTCAGTCCCTCTGGAGTCAGCCACCAGGCTCTTTCTCCCATGGGAAACATTTCTGCACCACCTTCCTTTAGGTGCTTTCTGAATAGATCTTTCTCACTGCCCTGTCAGACTTTTCCTGAGCTTCTGCTTCCATTTGAAGTGCCATCTCCAGCAGGAACATGTTCTGGAGATCAGAAAAGGTGGGGTCATCTGGGGTCAGAATTGGTCCTTGACCCCCCTTCATTTCCAGTATGGGTTTTATACTCTCCTCACAGAGAGATTTAGCAGCCATGCCCCACAACAGCAAGTCTTTGCTTGACTGTAAAGCAAACTAACACCCTTTTCCAGGTGAAGTTCAATTTAGGCACAAGTATTGGGATGAGTTCAGATGAATGTCAGTATGGGTATGTCTACACTACCACCCTAGTTCAAACTACGGTGGTAATGTAGGCAACCAGAGTTGCAAATGAAGCCCGGGATTTGAATTTCCCGGGCTTCATTTGCATCTCGGCGGGCGCCGCCATTTTTAAATGTCCGCTAGAGCGGACTCCGTGCCCGCGGCTACACGCGGCATGGACTAGGTAGTTCGGACTAGGCTTCCTACTCCGAACTACCGTTACTCCTTGTCAAGGGATGGTCTGAGGGAGGGAGCTCCAGAAGCTGAGGTTCAGTGGGGTGGGGTTCAGGTATGGAGGACTAGGAGGATTCTGGATGTACCAAGTGAGGCCTGGCATGGGTGTCTGAGTAAGGGAGATCTGGGTGTACAGGGGTTGGGTGGATGGGGGTGCAGCTGTCCATATAGTGACCATACCACCAACAGCTGAGGAATGATAGGAGCAGGGAGCAGGGGAAGATACTGCACTTCCAGCAGCTGGGGGCCAGTCTGACACAGCCCAAGCCACTCTTCGTAAGAGAAGAAGTCCTGTCCTCTCTATTTTATTGCCTCTATATAAAACCATGGTATGCCCACATCTTGAATAGTGCATACAGATGTGGTCGCCTCATCTCAAAAAAGGTTGGCACTGGAAAAAAGTTCAGAAAAAGGCAACAAAAATTATTAGGGGTTTGGAATGAGTCCCATATGAAAAGAGAAGACTAAGAGGGGATATGCTCGAGGTCTATAAAATCATGATTGGTGTAGAAAAAGTTAGTAAATTATTTACTTATTCCCACAATATAAGAACTAGAGGTTATCAAATGAAATTTATAGAGAGCAGATTTAAAACAAACAAAAGGACACTTTTCCTTCACTCAGCACACAGTCAACCTGTGGAACTCCTTGCCTGAGGATGTTGTGAAGACTAGGACCTTAACAGGGTTTAAAAAGGAGCTAGATTGATTCATGGAGGTTAGGTCCATCAATGGCTATTAGCTAGGATGGGTAGGAATGGTGTCCCTAGCCTCTGTTTGTCTGGAAATGGATTACAGGAGTGGGATCACATGATGATTACCTGTTTTGTTCCCTCCCTCTTGGGTAACTGCCACTGTTGGCAGACAGGATACTGGGCTAGATGGACTTTGGGTCTGACCCAGTAGGGTCATTCTTATATTCCTGGCTCCTGTCCAGAGCGGACTAGCAGCTGATTCTGGCTCATCATAGGAATCTCTGGACGGGACGTCCTGAGTTCTTTGGTGATTTACTTCTCTGCCAGCAGCTCCTGGTTGCCTAAAATGATGCACCTACACTACTAGGGAATGGTGCATGACTGCTCTTGCAGCTTCTCTTTACTTACCTGTTAGTCATTTTTCTGTAAAGAAGCAAAGAAATCTGCAGGGACATGAATTTGGCACAGTAATTCCCTAGCACTATAGTTTCAGTTGGACAAGAGAATGGGACACTTTAGAAGAGAAGCTGTTAGGCTGACAGGTTTGTCAGCTTTTATCAATTAGCCTTGTTAAAGGATTATTAATATTAAAAATAGTGTACTAGTACTTTAGACATGTCTCAATGGAATATTAAGAGGAGAATTTAAGATAGCACATATTATCTAACTTGCTTCTTACTCCAGTACCTTCATTTGTGCAAAATCTCAAAACAAACGGAATCAATATGTATCTGTTGATTTCTATTCTAATAGAAAGATGCTGAATGGAGGTACTTGAGTATTTAGGAAAGAGTCCAGTCAGGGATGCCAGAACAGGGAGAGCCAGGGTACCCTAGTTCCATCACTTTGCCATAATTGTTTTGTGAATATTTACTGTTTGCATGCTAAATAAATACCTATATATTTTCAGCTGGACTGTGAAGTAATTGTATCTTTTGAAGAATAGTCACTCATTATCAGATAGGGCCACAACAGAAGGCCATAAAATATTCTGGATTAGAGTCTGATACTCTTTAGAGTCATGAAGTGCTCTCCATTTAGGATCTGTTACTGGCATTAGAGTCATAAAAATGTCTTGCTTCTGAGGCCTACTCTATTTGGCCCATCTTTGCTAATTAGGAGGAAGATTACTCAAAGCTCTCAGTTTAGCTTAAAAAACCAAGCATAGATAGAGATTGAAAATCAGAACTTTAAAGGCTCTTGTTAGAGAAGAAACAGGCAACCCAGGAGCGGATGGGGTAACGGACTTCTGTATTGCTGACACTCTTTTATCTTGGACATCAAACACAATGTTCCAAGTGGCAACAATTTGGCACCAGTTACACCCTTTTATCCATTTTAGTATGTTAATTCACATGTCTATCACTACTTTCCCTAAAACCTTATTTAGTAACATTAACTCCCATGCAGTGAATATTAATAAGCAGGTGATGAAAACAATTTTACCCGCTCCTGTTTGTTTACTGGTTTTCAGTTGAATCAGCAGCTTATAGGGAGGGGCAAAGAGCTCTGACCCTGAAAGTGTTTTTACAGAGCAAGTACGAAGATGAAACAAAGAAAGCAGTGTTCAGTGCAACTATCTCCCTAGGCACTTCCAAGGACAAAGGGAAAAAATATGCTCAAAGGGCAATGCCTGCGGTGGCTGACCCCTTACCACTATCCCAGACCCCTATTAATTTTTACATATATCAACAGCACTATTATGGCTCTAGGAGTTAGACACAGTGAAGAAGAAGAAAAAACAGTAGTGCCAGAGCTGAGGTAGTCTCAATGCTGCATAGAGCAGAAGACAATATTTATCTCCAGGGCACTGACCCAAAACCCCTGCTACATGTCAATGTTTTCCATGGAAAGTAGAAACTTTTAAAAAACAACCTGTTTAATTGAAAATCCAGTGTTTTTGTCAAGCAGCACTGATAGAAAATCTTCACCTGGCCTTATAAAGTAAATCATCTGTCTTCCAAGTAACATCACTGAAATACTGAAGGTTTCTCCTTGATTCTGAAGTGCTTATGCTACACAGAAACAAGAGAGAGACTCTTTCTGAAGCAGGCTCCATAGTATTTAGGGTACAAATAGTATTTTCAGTTTTGTCTCAAAGGACAAGGTGCACCCCAGTGCAGAACAAATAATAAATAAAACAACAATATAATTGTTGCTGGGATTAGATTGCAGCTACCATACTCTGCAGCCCTCTTTCATTTCTCTTTTGGCAGCCAACTTGCCAGTTTCCTATCATCATTTGATAAAGATCAGCAAAGATATCAGCTACACGAGAGATCAAGAAATCGAAAGCCCATTTCATTGACATGCTCTGTGCATGGCGATTTCTCAGCAGAAAACCTTTAAATGTAGCTTGTGAAGTACAGGCTAGCACAGAAACAGAGTGCAATTTATATAAACAGCCTTTTAATGAATTTTTAATCTTTGTCTTCTGGAAAAGATGGTTGATATGAAGATACATCTTATTTCCTCCTCCTCTTTCCTAGCTTTTTTTTCTCTCTACTTTAATCTGGATTGAGTATGTATGTAAAATGTACACTCCTAGAAAGGCTGCCTCTATGGACCTGTGAACAATATCTTTATTAACAAGCGCGAGTATAGCATAGCTATAGTTGCACCCTGCAGAAAACCAGAAGTAAGCTGTGTAAGCCCTCAAGTTTCACCTGCCATGGCTGTAACAGAAGCAAACACAATCCAGAATTTTGTGACTGTTCCACCTTTACATCTTGTCTGACAGCTTCTCTCTCTTGCTCTCTCTCTCCCTGTATTGTCATGTAGGTCTTTTGCTCTGTATGTTTATATTACACAGTAACTTCTCTGGTGTCTTTCTTAATATTAACCATACAAAATACATTCCTTTGGAATTTGGATACATTCAAATCTGTACACAGGACATTTCCCAAAGCTCAGTGTAATAGATGAAACTTATGTGCAGATGTATAAACAGTTACTAGATGTTCCAGTAGAAATTTATATAAGTACTTGCCCAATGTTCTGGGAGCACCTACATAATTCATCATTCACGATAAATATCTTAATAGATTGCCAACATGAAATTCCACTTACACAGAGCTGCAGCATTCTGCACTGTTTTCAGTGCTTGAGTGGTTTCAATGCACAGCATCACGTGAAGCACTTTACAGTAGCATACTTTCATATGACAAAAGGATCACTGGCAAGACCTACCTTGGTGAGAAAAGACCGCTCTCTTCCTATCAGGAACAGATGGAGGAAGAAAGCAACCTGGCCCATGCCCCCACTAATATAAGATTCTGTTAATACATTTTAAAAGTACTGAGTGCTTGTTTTTGTTTCAAAAAACAATTAGCAGGCAATAAATAACCTTAAAATGTAATTTGTAACTGAAAAGTCAGCCTCTCCTATAATAACTCTTTAATTCTCCCTCCAACAACACTGACTGTTATTTTGCTGACTCACAGCTGTGTATCAGAATAGTTCTTTCAGCACCAAGTTACAATTTAGGGGTACGTCTACATTGCAGCACTATTTTGGGATACTTCTGGTATCCTGAAATAGCTATTCTGCATCTTTTGAACAAGCCCATTATGTCAAAATAAAATGGGCTCGCTATTCGAACATCCCAGTAAACCTCATTCCATGAGGATTAAGGGATGTTTTGGAATAGCAGTTTATTTTGAAATTAAGTCAAAATAAGCTATGTAATTTGCATAGCTCATATTGCGTAGCTTCTTTTAAGCTAAGGGTGCAGTGTAGATCCACCCTAAATGTCAATATTTCAGACCTTAACAGAAAGTGTGACTCGTGATTATTTTTGTCATCCCATCCTGCTCTTTTACTTCATTATGAAATTCTCAGAAATAGGAACATTGAGTACTTTCTAATCTATTGTCACCTTGTTACAAGAAAAAACATATTGAAAAATATAATACCTATTAAAAAAAGAAAAGGATTTGTACATATCAGGAATAATTTATAATGAAGAAAAGTCTACTTAAAAATTACTCTGTACAACTAAAATATCACCAGTTGGATATACTGCTTTGATTGATTTTTTAAATAAATGAATCTAAGCTTGTTTGTAAATTAAAATATATACTTCTCTTGATGTTATCCAAGAGAAACAAGTTAGAATATCTATACATTCCCATGAAAAAGCATAAACATACAAAAAGAATGAATTCTGAAAGGAACATCTTTGGAGGGTTATTGTCTGAAAAAGTAGATCCATTAGTGTCATGGAGCATTATTTTCATCTATTGCAGTGAAGATAGCATCTCAGTTTCTGACCTGATAGAGACAAAAGTGAAAAAAGAAAACTTTAAAAGTTGATTTTATTTTAAAAATCTAATTTTAAAGAAAATATGAAATGTAATACAGGAAAATTATTTTTGAAATGACAGCCTACATTAAGGCCTAACCTTACTATATTCTATAAAAATCAATTCAATTCAGCATAAATATAACTTAAAGCAGTTCATATTTTCTTTTCAGTTGTAAATACAGACAGATTGCTGAACTGCTGAAAATCACTAACTAAAGACCTAGACCCAGAATTTGTTGACGTGTTAAACCAGCTTTTGATGTAGTAGTCTCCTGTGCAGGTGCAGAGAAAATATTTTAATCTTCATTTCATTTTATTCAGCTAGTTTACCTTCAGTGGCTTGTTTATTCAAAGTTAAGTACACCCATTGGGAGTTGAAAAACTAGGAAAAAGCTTGTTTTCTTCTAATGTGTGAATAAAAACTAGTCGCAGGGGTCGGCCATCAGCAGTGTAACCCTTCTGCCGGGTAGGCCTGGCAGCAACCAGGGCCGGGTTCAATATCTTGGGGTCCATCTCACACAGAACCAGCTCAAGCCCCCAACCAGTAACCTGGGAAATTCATACACCCCCGGGTGCCTCTGAGAGGCAATACTTCTCCAGTCGCAAGCACAGAGTCTGAGTGTAGGAAAGGAACATTTAATGAAACAGAGAGAGAAGTCATACTGCATTAACTTGGGAAAATACCACAGAGTTCATAACCCAAACATGAGACAAGCCCCCAGCCAAGAATCACCCGAAGTCCCAAAGTCCGACACCCCAAAAGTCTCTGTCCCTGGTCAGTGCCACCCAGAGTCCAAAAGTTCACCTGCAAGGTTTCACCTCCCAACCTGGGTAAAAATGGGGTGGAGGGATAGATAGGGACACCTTCTGAGCAACTCCGCCACGCTCCACCAGCTGTCTAGTTCCACGCCACCAGACGCTCTACTGGTTGCCTGCCGCCACTCTTGCCAGCTGTGCCATGCCGCTGGTCACCGCTCCTTGCCTGTCGCCGCTTCTCGCCTGCCGCTGCTCCATGCCACTGGTCATTGCTCCTCACCTGCCACCGCTCCTCACCTACCACCACTCCTACCAGCCTCGCCACGCCGCTGGGTCACTACTCCTCGCCTACCACCTCTCCACGCCAGTGGTTGCCACTCCTCGCCTGCCTCTGCGCCACGCCGCTGGTCGCCGCTCCTCGCTTGCTGCGCTCCTACCAGCCACACCATGCCACAGGCCAGTGATTCCCACCAGCCACTCTGCTGGCCGCCGCTGCTTTGCTGGCTGCAATGGGTCTGGCTCCCAGCCAAACCAGTGACTTCAGCTCTTAGTGATTTCAACTCTTTAGCCACCACCTGGACTGGCAAAGGATTCCACTGGACTAGCAAAAAAGACTCCTCAGGGAGTCTGCTATAGGTCTGTCCTTAAAACAAAGGGGGAACAGGGCAGGTTGGGCCAGTCTTACAGCTCACACCTGGCAGGTGTGAAGCAGGCTGACTCAAGCCCTTTAGCCTTTCCCCCCAGCTCAGTTCATTCAACTCTGGAAGGGGAGAGGCTTGTTCCTCGGTGACCTCTTACAATGATGGTGTCTCTCCTGCAAGCACTGGCGGCATGTTTTACAGTTCCCACATTTAGGGGTAACATGATTTATGACCCCCACAACAGCCCCAAATTATTTACAATACACCACATTCCATTCCAACACTGACCCTCCATCAGCCCTGGCTGAATTGGATTTACATAGCCACACCTCGTATTCCCTCCCCATCCTGGCATGAGCTGTATTTACATATCAACAGTTAACAGTTAATTATCTTGCAGAGCTAAACAATTGTAGTGGGCACACCCACCCCAGGGCAGCTCTCTCCTTTTAGCTGGCTGATAGCAAGCAACAGTTCAGCCCCTGCTTACATCAGCATGCAAGATGATTTTCAGTGGCATGCACAATGAACAGGCTCCCCCTCATTGTCCCTCCCTGCAACAGGGAGCTTGTGCTGGCAATTCAGTATCACACTCCCCTTAAGATTGGAGCCAGTGCTGGCTTTCTGTGGTGGAGAAGCCCTGAGGTTCCATGCCAGATCTGGTTTGCGGGAAAGCGTGAGTGTGAGCGGCTCCTCCCCTCCCCGCAGGAAAAGCCATAGAGGAGCCCAGGGCAGGAAACCAAGCGGGGCGCATGGTGGAGAGAGCCTTCGCCCCCTTTTGGGAGAGTGGTGCAGCCCCGGGTAGGAGGGTTAAATTTTGGTACACCACTTTGGAAAGGTTGCTGATCCGTGAACTAGTGTACGAGGATGAAGTCTACTAGCGCTAAAATCTGGAAACACATACTGACTATAAACAATCAGTTCAATCCACTATCTACAGATAATAGTTCCTTTGTTTAATAAGGCAGTTAGCTTCACATGCACATTTTGAAAAACAAACCAAAAAATCTGTCCAGAATATCCAACATAGTGTTATTTATTTTTTTAAATATTGTTTGTGCATTTTTAATTTAATATACAACTAAATAAAGCTTGAGAAGTTACAAGTAAAAATTAATAATCTATTACAAAGAAATGCATCATTTACCATTTTCTAACATAAAATATGAAAATTAAAAATAAGAATAAATGTACGTGAAGCTAGAGAATTGCTTAAATATGTGTATAGATCTCATGTATCATTCCATTTAGAAAAGAAAAGCACCAATTGAGTACAAAGGCTAAATTTAGTTGTAAATCAACACGCTTCAATATTTACTAAACCAATAAAAATCAGGAAGGAAAAAAATTAAAAAGTACAAATACAAACCAAAATGGTCAAGATTTCCTACATGGCAATTTAAATCATGATTAAATTGGTTATTTAAATCAATCTACCCTGTTTCTAATTGAACACACTCTGGAAATTATTATTTTGTTAACTTTTGACATAAATTTTGTCAACAAAACTTGGTAGTGTGGATGTAGCCTGATTCTTTGTCTACATTATGAAGCTTTTAGCAACATGTCTGTGTCTCTACAACTGCGTTGCTAGAAGTTGGGCAATGTAGCCACTGTTCAGTGGTTCTTTGGCTGACAAAATACTTCCCTACAAGTGACTTTATTAGTATTAAAAGTCCAGTTCCAAAATACATAGAGAATGGGGGGAGGGAGGGGACAGGCAGGGGTGTGTGAAAGAAGGCAAAAATAGTAAATTAGAGTGATCATGTTACAAGAAGCTGATAAAGAAGGTGCAAATTGTTCTTATGTACCCATTGTTTGGTTGGTTAAGTCATTAGGATGTGGAAGGTAGTGTGCTAGCCAGGTAATGTCTTTGTGATGGCTCCCAAATTTGTAAATGAAGTTGCAATGCTTCCCTGTGTATTTGGCTTGTGGAATTGGCCTAAACTGGACTTTTAATACTCCATTCATCTGAAGAAGTGGGCTGTACCCGCGAAAGCTCATGATACCATCTACATGTTTTGTTAGTCTTTGAGGTGCTGCTAGACTATCTGTTGTTTTTAAAGTTTTTCTGGTTTCAGTTCTTCCACCTTGGTTAGTCATGACCTATTGTCTCTTAGTAAGGTGTACCCTCCTCTTCAAGTGTAACGCTTTGCCACTGTCAGGCCTGCCAATGGGAAGGAGGGCAGGGGGGAGAGAACAGAACCCCAGGCCTTTAAATCGCTGCTGTAGTGCTGTGTGACAGATTTTCTCCATTCACGCAGAATGAGCCTTGCAGGTGCCCACATTAGAGGTAAATGGCCCTTTGGTTAACAGGGAAACCCAAAAGTGACTCCTTGATCATAAACAGGAATAATTGATTGTCGTTATGAAACTAATGAGGCAAAAAAAATTAAAAATGGATATGCATGTAAGGGAAACAAAGTTCAAACACAGTATGTTCATTAGTCTGGTTGTTGATAGATCTGAGATATAAATCAATACTCGGTGTACAACGGTTAAAACCAAGGTGTAATATAGTGGTGACAATGCTGCTTGTTATAATGATGAATATAATGTTATCAGTAGCATGGAGATGGGTATGCAAATAATGGCATGTTTCTGTAGAGATAATGATGCTAATACCTGCATCAAGTCTCTAACCATTTCTCCTGTGAATCAAACATTTCTAGCAGCTTCTGCAGAGTCAGGTTGCTCCTGGTAGTCATGCCATTAATCAGGTGGAGTTTCTCTCCAACCAACCTGGCTCTTTTGAAGTGCTTTGCTAAATAGAAAACAGCTGTGTAACTTGAAATGCTACATACCAGAGAAAGCTGAAACATAGCTGGCTCCTGAATATGACAGAGTGTCAGAGTAAAACACCCCAAAAAAGAAATGCACTTTCAAACTCAGAGCTGAAAGTAAAACAGTGCACATTGGTGAGCCACTCTGCTAAGGAGGAGCCAGCCAGAGCTAAGATGCATTGCTGCACATGGTGGAGGCATGGTACACTCACTTGGGGTCCCACCAGCTTCCAGGGCTCTCCTGCAGTCTGGTGCAGGCAGCAGCATCATGCACCATGCTAAGCTGCAGGCAGCCAGGAAGATTAAAGGGGCCAGCTAGGGACATGGTGTAGGAGACATGCATGCTACAAGCCAGGCTCCTAGTGGGGTGTCTATGTCCCAGTTTGTGATGCCCCTCTCTTGATGCACTGACTGGACAGTGGGAAGAACAAGAAGAAAAGAAGCACGGCATGAGATAGGAACCTGTCCACCAGCCACGGAACCGGGTCACAACCATGACTGCCTCAAGCCAGTCCCAAGGGTTCCCACTGGGCTGGGAATCCCCACCCCCTCTAGACACATACCCTCATGAAGCAGATCTGGCCTATAGGCTGGTATTTGTCCACATCTGCTATACACTTTAATTCGGGAACAATCTTGCTGACATTGTTGCTAATCCCAAATGTAAAGGGAGCAGTGGTGGGCATGTGATGGGAGGGGGGAGGGGGGGCTGGAGAAGTATTCAGTGAATGAGCACTTTCTGTGAAGGGAGTGGGGGTTACTGAAATACATTTGTTCATACAAGCAGTCCAGTGGCACATTAGAGATTAACAAATTTATTCGGTCATGATAAGCTTTTGTGGGTTAAAACCACTTCATCAGGTGGATTAGAATGGAAATTACAGAATCAAGGGTATATATAACAGCAAAAGAAGTTACCTGTCAATGGTAAGACCAGTGTTAATGTAGCTAATAAGACAGGCTGGATGTATCTTGTTCATCTCATGTGATATAGAATATCAAAGGCAGTGAAGTGGTCTTTGTAGTGCATTAACCAGTTAACATCTTTATTCAAGCCAAAGTTTATAGTGTTGAACTTGCAAACGAGCTCCAGTTTAGATATCTCCCTCTGTAATCAGGTGATAAAATTATTTGGTGGAAGAATAGCTACTTTCAAATCCATTATTGAATGTCCAGGGAGGTTAAAATATTCCCCTATAGGTTTATATGTTTTACCATTCCTGATGTCTGATTTGTCTGCATTTATCATTTGGTGCAGAGACTGTCTGGTCCGACCAATATACATGGCAGAATGACATTGCTGGCACTTACTTGATGGCATATATCCCCTTAGAAGATCTGCAGGTATATGACCCACTGATGTTGTGACTTATGTGGTTAGATGATGTGATCGTGTCACTTGTATAGATATGAGGACAGAGTTAGCAATGGGCTTTGTTGCAGGGGTAGGTTCCTGGGTAATTGTATCTCTGGTGTGGTGTGTAGTTGCTGGTAAGTATTCACTTCAGGTTGGGGGGTTATCTGTAAGTGAGGACTGGCCTGTCTCCCAAGGTCTGAGAGAATGAGGGATCATTTTCCAGGAGAGGTGTAGATTGTCAATGATGAGCTAGAGAGGTTTAAGCTGTGGATTATAGGTGATGATCAGTGGTGTGCTGTGATTTTCATTGCAGGGCCTGTCTTGAAGTATGTGACT
This sequence comes from Pelodiscus sinensis, assembly GCF_049634645.1. Classification (NCBI taxonomy): domain Eukaryota; kingdom Metazoa; phylum Chordata; order Testudines; family Trionychidae; genus Pelodiscus; species Pelodiscus sinensis. Next base: position 44,629,867 of record NC_134718.1, read on the forward strand.
TCTGGATTCTTGTTTGGCTCTGTCAGTCTGTTTCCTTACTTCCCCAGATGGGTATTTAAGTTTTAAGAATTCTTGATAAAGATCTTATTGGTGTTTTTCTCTGTTTGTGGGACTGAAGCAGATCTGGTTGTATCTTAGAGCTTGGTTATAGACAATGGATCATGTGATGTGTATTGGATAGAAGCTAGAGGCACGGAGGTAAGAATAGCAGTCAGTAGGTTTCTGATATAGGGTGATGTTTATGTGACCATCATTTATTTGTACTATAGAATATAGGAAGTGGATCTCTTGTGTGAACTGGTCTAGGGTGAGGCTGATAGAGGGATGGAAATTGTTGAAACCATTGTGGAATTCTTCAAGGGTGTCCTTTCCATGGCTCCATATTATGAAGGTGTCATCAATATAGTGTAAGTAGGAGAGGGATACTAGGGGACAGGGGCTGAGGAAACATTGTTTTAGGTCAGCCATAAAAATGTTGGCATATGGTGGGGCCATGCAGGTAACCATAGCTGTGCCGATGACTTGAAAGTACAAATTGTTTGCAAAAGAGAAATAGTTGTGGGTGAGTACAAAAATCACATAGCTCAGCCACCAGGTATGCTATGGCATCATCGGAGATTGTGTTCTTGATCATTTGTAGTCCATCCTCATGTGGAATATTGGTGTAAAGAGCTTTTTCATCCATGGTGGCCAGGATGATGTTTTTAGGAAGATTACACATGCTCTGTAGTTTTCACAGGAAGTCAGTGGTGTCTTGAAGATAGCTAGGAGTGCTGGTATCATAGAGTCTGAGGAGACAGTCAGCATAGCTCGATAATCCTATTATAAGGGTGCCAATGCCTGAGATGATGGGACATCTGGAATTTCCAGGTTTATGGATCTTGGATAGCAGATAGAATACTCCTGGTCAGGGCTCTTAGGTAGTGTTTGTATGAATTTGGTCTTGAACTATAGCAGAGTTTTGTGAGAAGATGGTGTAGTTTCTTAGTAGAAGCCTGTTGGGAGTTAACTTATTTTAGGGGATGTGTGAAGTCACTTGGGGTGTGTCTAGACTACATGGCTCCATCGATGGAGCCATGTAGATTAGACAGATCAGCAAAGGGAAATGAAGCCGCGATTTAAATAATCGCGGCTTCATTTAAATTTACATGGCTACCACGCTGAGCCGACAAACAGCTGATTAGCTGTTTGTCGTCTCCGCGCGCTAGTCTGGACGCTCCACGCCGACCTGAAAGCCTTTTATCGACATCCCCGTTATGCCTCGTAGGATGAGGTTTACCAGGGAGGTCGATAAAAGGCTTTAATTTCTACAGGGGAGCGTCCAGACTAGCGCGCTGAGCCGACAAACAGCTGATCAGCTGTTTGTCAGCTCAGCGCGGCAGCCATGTAAATTTAATTGAAGCCGCGATAATTTAAATCGCGGCTTCATTTCCCTTTGCCAAACAAACAAATCTACATGGCTCCGTCGTCGGAGCCATGTAGTTTAGACGTACCCTTGGATCCTTGTCCACACCAGTTTTTCCACCTAACATTTCCAACTGTTGCTATCAACTGGTGCAGATTCATCAGTGGTTGGGGAGTTTGCTAGGGCACCAGCATTTTAAACACTGTACTATTTAGTTGTGCTCTGTGACAGTCAATATAAGGCCTGGGGCTTTGAGCCATAGTCAAAAACAAGTACAAGGGTTAAAACTGGCTGCAGTACCAGGACCAGGCCAAGGGCAGCACTGGAAGTGAGACTGAGGACAGGTTGTGGGGCAGCATCCATAGACAAATCAGGACTGTAGCTGAAGTCCAGATGCAGGCTGAAAGTCAAAGCTGGTGCGAGTCAGTCCGGGGCTCTGGATTGTCAGGAAGCAAGTGCAGGGATGGAGCATGACCAGAATAGGTATTGAGCAAGGCTGAACCAAAGTTTAATCAAGAACTGGATGAACAGTTTGGAACCCTGGGGAGGCTGTACCATTGTGAGTCATGGGAAGGTTTCTGGCCAAGTAGTACTGTTGCACAGACACATGTGCAGTTCTGATGGGCTCAGAATATTAGAAAGATGGAGCTACAATTTAATTTTGGAAAGGAAATTCTGAAATAAAAATCTAATATGCAGATTCCACTACAGCAGTAAGTACCTAGAAAGCTGGAGACAGAGATATCAAAGACATGAATATGTGATATAAATCACTATGTTGAGTTACCTTTGTGCCCATGAAGAACTCCATTCACATGTGTTAGTTGCATGAAACATCTCATGCAGGAACAACTGTTGGTTCCATTTAAAAATAAATTAGCGAGTAGGCTTTAGTCTTTTCTAAGGAAAAAGAAATAAATCTCCCTAATGTGTCCAATGCCCTATAGGAAATTAGTGTAGATCAGCAAATCACTCGGTCTAGTGAAGGACATTTCGCATCCAGCTCATCAGTATAATTTTCTATCCATTTAAAGCAGGGTTAAACTGAAATGAGTAACTAATGGACTGAAGCATTTAATTTTGACAGAAAAATTTGCAAACTCAGAAAAAAAGGAATGTCTCTAGTGAAAGATCAGATATTAAATTTGTTTACAAGGATTTCAAATGTGCATCAACATGTATTTGTGCCAGATTCCCCATGAAAAGCATAATCATTAAAAGGGAATTACATCAAGGGCCAAATCCTGCCCGATTTAAAGCACAGGCTTTAACCAATGACAGCATTGTTGCCTTTGAAAAGTATGAAATGGAAACCTTATTTCTTCTCCCTGAACACCATATAATTAGCAAAAGAAAACAATCCTATTGACCACCATCACGGACAGAAAGAGACATAAGAGCAAAAATACTTGACACAGGACAGCTCAGAATGTTTATTGTTTTTAAAAAATATGGTGACTGTGTGCATTTGTATATAAAGACATAGGGTGTGTCTAAACTACATGACTCCATCGATGGAGCCATGTAGATTAGGCTGATCGGCAAAGGGAAATGAATCCGCGATTTAAATAATCGCGGCTTCATTTAAATTTAAATGGCTGGCGCGCTGAGCCGACAAACAGCTGATCAGCTGTTTGTCGGCTCAGCGCGCTAGTCTGGACGCTCCCGTGCCGACCTGAAAGCCCTTTATCGACCTCCCCGTTATGCTTCGTAGGATCAGCTGTTTGTCGGCTCAGCGCGCCAGCCATTTAAATTTAAATGAAGCCGCGATTATTTAAATCACGGCTTCATTTCCCTTTGCCAAACAAACAAATCTACATGGCTCCATCGACAGAGCCATGTAGTTTAGACGTACCCATAGTGGGGAGGGAGGGATGTAATGTGTAGGAAAGAGAAAAATACTCAACATACAAATATATGCAAGATGTTAATAATTGCAATATATGCAATAACTTATGAAGGTTCAGGTTTTAAAAAGAAGATGTATTATAGGCCTCGTAAAATATGGATCTAATTTGTACGGTGCTAACTGTGCATACAAATACAAGTATTTGCACATGCAAATGCCCACGTCCTTTTCTGCAGGCCCACTTATATATGCAAGTATCCAATCTGCCCACACACAATGACTGAAGTGTGCAAATTGGGCATAGAAATGTACACATTTTTGTACAGGACTCTGAGAATCTGCTGTTCTGAAATTATGGGCCCTAGTATTTTTGTGAATTTAACAATAACAAATGTAATTATATGTAATTAATAGTAATAAATCATCATGGCCTAATACATGCATATTTTTATAGCCATATAATTGTCTGTGTAATTCCTGATATTTAGAATCTGCTGCTTAATTACACTCCAGTATCTAAGCTTTCATTTTAGTCTCAAGTCCTTATGCTGAGAAAATAAACTTGAAAATGGGATTGATCCAAAATATAACTGATGTACTTATAGCTGGTAAGTTTACAGGCAGAGTGGAATGACAGCTCTGAGGATACAGTAGAGTCTGGATTATCCAACCTTCGGTAATCCGACATTCCACTTTATCTGACCCTGCAGCTCCCAGGGACAAAGCGGTGGGCCGGGAGAATGGCCCCGCTCGCTGACCTGTCAGTCTCCTGGAACCGCTGATGTTGCTCCTGCCGGCGCCGCTTCCTCCCCGGGGAGCTGCAGGATTGGATAAAGCCCCGTGGCTCTCCTGGAGCTGCTGATGCCACTCCTGCCGGCACCACTTCTTCCCCGGGAGCTGCAGACATCAGCGGCTCCAGGAGAGCGACGGGGCAGTGAGTGGGGCCGTTCTCCCAGTCTGTGCCCTGGAGCTGCTGATGCCTGCAGCTCCCGGGGTCAAAGTGGTGCCGGCAGGAGCGGCATCAGCGGCTCCAGGGTGCAGGCCAGAAGAATGGCCCTGCTCGCTGCCCCATCACTCTCCTGGAGCCGCTGATGCCGCTCCTGCCGGCGCCGCTTTGTCCCCAGGAGCTGCAGGCATCAGTGGCTCCAGGAAAGCGACGGGGCAGCAAGCGGGGCCATTCTCTCGGTCTGCGCCTGGGAACTGCAGGGAGGGAAGGGACCAGGGTCAGGCAGGAATGGGGACCAAGCGGTGCCGGCCACAGTAGAGTCCCTATCATCTGACATTTTTGGTAATCCAACCACCTGTCAGTCCCGTTTAGGTCGAATAATCGGGATTCTACTGTATGTCTACACAGCAGTGTTATTTCAAAATAACTGATGTTATTCCAAAATAACATAGTGCACATCTACACTACAAGCCGTTATTTCGAAATAATGTCGTGCTGGAGGACTTCTTACTCTGACTCAGGGTAACCCTCATTTCACAAAGAATAAGGGTACATCTACACAGCAACATTATTTCGAAATAATAATGAGAGTTATTTCAAAATAACTTAGTCCGCATCTGCACAGCCAGCAATTATTTCGAAATAATGTTGACATATTGTTAAGATGGAGGACTTCTTACTCTGACTCCTCTAACCCTCATTGTATGAGGTGTAAGAGGAAGAGTGCTTTATTTCGAAATAAGTGCTGTGTAGACACTCTCAATTTTGAAATAAGCTACACAATTGCGGTAGCTCAATTTGTGTAGCTTATTTTGAGTTCAGCCTTCCTGCGTAGATGTGTTCTTCCTTTGAGTTCCTGCTGTGTAGACAGCACCAAACACTGAATTAAGCTATTTCAACTTAAGCTAAACAATTGACATATCTGAAGTTGTGTAGCTTACTTCAACTTTAGCCTTGCTGTGTAGATGTAACCTGAGAGAAGAGTGATCAAGGGTGGAATTTCAGGCGGGCAGGAAGAGCAGCAGCTCCCTTCACCAGCTAGGTGTCAGAGGCATGCACGGAATGCAAGTACTTTCACCTCACTCCCTTAGCATCCAGGGCACGGGGTGAAAAGCAAGCCGCGTCCCAGAGCGCATGGCTGCTGCCATTCCTATTTGCCTGAAATTCCACCCCTGAGCGTGATATGCTCCAATTCATCTTAATGGAGTTTTAACTCTGAAGCCTGAAAATGAAATGCAAATATTAGTATTGTTAATGTTTTAAGTGGTAATAATTTTGGCAGAAGTATCATCTGAAGGGAGGTACGGCACTGCTATGCTCCTCCCTAAGGTTTCCCCTCCAACACCTATATCCTTAGTAACAGGTATAGGCCACAACACCCATTGGGGGTCTCTACTTTCACTGTCACCAAATTCGGGTCACACCAACCTCCCTGGGCTCTAAACTATGAATCCATGCTGTCCTGGTGCTCTGGTGTGGCAGATTCCCAACTCTGTGCAAACTAATTAAGCTTCCCCTATTTGAGTCACGGCACCAATAGCTGAAGAAAATGTAACCCCGCCTGTTCACTAGCCCAGGCTGAGGTTATTCAGCATAGGGGAAGCCTTGTGATTTCTTACACAACTGTGGGAGGCTAGGCCTGAGGCTCCTTGGTGTGCTCTGTGTTGTGTATGTTGTGTATGCACCTCAGATCAGACCCACTCAGACAAATCACCAGAAATAAGCTTTGTTTTGTAAAAAAGCATAGAACAGGATCACAGTTCAGCATGCAAATCTCTGCAAGCACACTGCATGCTGCTTCTAGCTCGGTCCCTGCTGAGACTCTGCTGGGGGCAGAGGGCACATCCTGGCAGGAAGCAGGAAGTTTTCCCAGCTTGCCACAGTTTGTAGTCCACAACTCGTAGTTCCCAGGGCTGCTGTTGAAGCACACTGGACCTTGGGCTACACATATATTGTTGTTTGATGGGTAGATATAGGGGCAAGGAGCAATGGGGTAGATCAGGGCTACTCAACACGTGGCCCACGGCCCATTTGTTTGCAGCCCATGGTGTGGTTTGGGTTTACACGAGACTGAACACGTGGCTCGTGGGTGGGATCCTTTGAAAATGGCCTCCACTGAGAACACGCTCCACAATAGTAAGGCATCTCCCGGTGGAGTGAGCATTGAAAGAAGCAAGCGGGCGGGCTGCATGGAACAGATGGGTACATGGTGTCAGCATTTTTAGCCCCCAGGGAGGAAGGGCCGGGAGTGCCAGGGCAGTGTGAGAAGTGCTTTGTATTCATGCCTGTCAGTGTGAAAGAAGCTATTTGCAAATATTTGCATACGTATTTGCATGTAGATGCGCCCACACTTAAGTTGCAGCTCTTGGCATGTGCTGTGAGTATCATTGTGGCCTCCAGGGCTTCCAAAGTTGAGTAGCCCTGGGGTAGATAGTTGATCTGAGAGTGATGATAAAGATGTGGCATGAAGAATTCAATCCCACTCCTCTCCAAATGTGAAGTCATCTGTACCTTGAAGTTAGATATAGGTGGAAAGGAGAAGAGGTACTGTATAGATTATAAAGCCAGAAGTGACCACTGTGATCATCAGGTCTGATCTCTGGCGTATCACGACCATACAATTTCCTTGAATTAATTCCTGTTTGAACTAGAGCATATATTTCAGAAAAAAATCCAGTCTAGATTTAAAATTTTCCAGTAATAGAGAATCTACCTCAATATTTGGTAAACTGTTCCAATAATTATTTACCCTCTCTGTCAAAAAAATTATATCTAATTTAAATTGTCTAGTTTTAACTGCACCTTCTCTTTTATAAGCTAAATAAATTGAGCTCTTTGAATTTTTCACTATAAGGCATGTTTTACAATCATCTAATCATTCTTGTGGCTATTCTTAGAACCCTTTCCAATTCGTGTGTGTGTATTCAGAACAGAGACCGAAGCAAAAAAGCAAGAAAGGTGGCAGTTGCCAGTAAATCCAGTGAAACCCTGGAAAAAACTTGGGTGATAGCTTTGGTCTGTAGGTTGAAGAGGCTTGGGGGTTGTAAGCTGCGAGCTGGTCTACACTAGGAATGTGCATCAGCATAGCTATGCATCAGCATAGCTCAGAAGTGTTAAAAATCCACACTCCTAAGAGGTAGCCATGCCAGCCTAACCCCCTGCATAAACAATGCTAGTCTGATGTAAGAATTCTGTTGACCTAGCAATCACCTCTCACAGTGGTAGATTAACTACAATGATGGTAGAACCTCTCCTGTCGCTGTAGTGAGTATCTGCATGGAACTGTTATTAGCAGCACAGCAGCAACACTGCAGTTGTACCACAGTAGCATTTTAAATGTAGACATTCCCTATAAAACTGTTCCTTTTATTCTTGGTTCCTTCAGCAGTCAGAGGAGTAGGACTTTGTACTTTCTTTATATATAAAAAAACCTGCATAAAATGCCATACACCTTCAATTTCTGTTTGCAGCTAGGGTAAAAGTAAATGCCGGGACTCACCAGTGTGCTGGCATCTTTGGCAAGGTGGTGGGTTGGCTCTGGGGCACTCAAAGAGGCGGGGCTTTCAGTGGAAGGGGCGGGGATAGAGCAGACTCCTCCAGTCAACTTCTTAGGGCAGTCGCTGCTGCAGCAGCCAAGAGCCTCAGGGCTGCAGCGGAGGCAGACGGGCGCTTAGGGCTCCAGTGGTGATTTAAAAGGCCATATTAAATTGCCAAGCTGCAGGGCAGCTGCCCTCTTTGCTCCCCCTTCACTGATGGCCCCGCTGGAAGGACCCAGCAGTGCAGCTGGACCCTACAGGAAGGCCGCCAATGAAAAAAGTAGGGGGACAAAAGGGTGTAGTGACGTTAAAGCACTGCTGTGGCATCTCTTTAAGGAGGGTTCTTAAAACCCTGCTTTACCCTGGGCTTTGTACAGGCCAGTACTGGTGGCTGGTTCTTACTGGTAAACCATAGCAGCCTGTACCGGCTCACCTTCACCTCTGCTTGCAACTGGAACATCCCTAGCCACTCAGCCAAAGATAGCCTCTCAGCCAACGATCTGATTCGCCTCTTTAGCCACAACATCACATGTTCAGCTGCTTATCCACAAGACTTCAGTCTTTTTCTGAGTCCCCACCTTACTACACAAAGCTTCTCCCTGCCTCATTGAAAAATGAAGACAAATTTTTATCTAAAATTTTTAAAGTGCAAGTAAGAAAATCTACACTTAAATTTGCTCCCCAAGAAATAAGTTCTTTTGGACAGCGTGTTCAAATGATAACAGATGACATGGCTTTGTATATTGCAACCAGTGTCAACAGAACTGCCCAAAACAGCCAAAATTCCCAAGAGAAAATGTCTGGAAGATCTACAAACCAAATCTTTATCAAGCCATTTGATCATTTGGATGATGGCGACCCTAGGATTTAGTTTGCAATGAGATCACATACTATTAGAATTTGCTATTCTCAGGAGTCATGATTGGTCAATTCCAGTAGTTCACAAGTTGATAAGATTGATCGTAAAATGCTTGGAGCCTCAGTGGAAATGCTGTTATCCACGAGATATCTGGAAAAGCATGAGAACTATTTTTTAACTGTACAGCACACACGGGGTCAGTGAAAAGCAAGCAGAACTTGGCTACATTTTTTTTTGATGGGTATCATTCAATGAAAGTTTTGATAATTTAATTTTCAAAATATGTTTCACATTATTTCTTTTACTCCTCTGATTTAAAAAAAAATCCTGGCTTTGTAATTTAATGAAGCAATAAGGATAATTTGCATCTTTCTATGGCAGTAATGATAACTAGATCACAGTATTTATGTTATGTGCCACTCCAGCAAGGACTCTGCCCATCCCTTAGAAACATGGACCAACAGAATAGAAGACCCTTTTAATCCTGGAAAACAGAGAGCTTGTTTTCCAGAGGGGTTCAATACATATGATGCCTATTGACTTCATTAGGAGTTCGTTTTGCTCAGAATTTCTGAATATGAGGCCTGCAATAAGCTAAATTTGGGACTTTCCTAGGATCTTTGAAAGTATGAGGCACAATACTGTTATTGAACTGAATAATCACCTAATGGAGTGAGTAGGCCTAGGTTTGCCTACCAACCCCTAAGGAACTTAAGAAAAGAAGAGGATTTCAGACCCCATTTGACCAGCTCTATTTATAATATCAGTAGAAAAACTACAGAATAAATCTTCCACTTAATGGTCTGGATCAAGTTTACAGTATAAACAAGTTAGAAAAATCTCTCTCCTTCTGATATCCATATTGTGTCTATTCCGCATACACTTTGGCATTCTTGGGGGAATTATTTACAGTGCTGAAGGATTAAAGTTGTTCCATTACTTAAATTCTTCCATTAGGTAAAATAAGCAAATAATTAGCCTGTCCTTCCAAAAAATTTTTTTCATCCTGTTTTTCCTCTGAGTTGTCGGGCTTGAGCCTGTGCATGTTTAGAAAAGAGGGAGTAACAAACAACATTGCTATTGCCATAAGAAAATAATAATTTTTTTCTACATAGAAAACATGGGGGGGGGGGTAGGGGGGAGCCCAGACATCAGTCACATAACTAACCAATTTGAATCAAACTTGTCCAGCCTGTTTCTCTAATTTGAGAGCTAGAAAAGATAAGTGCAAGAGGAATTTAAGATAACTACAGCAACTTGAGGAACAAGATCTTCCCCAAATGTAACTACATCTCTGTCAGCCAGCAGTGCAATGTTATTCTTGAAATTCACTCAACTTTCTAAATGGCCCAGCATCTGGAATGCTACACTAGGCCCTTTCAGCCAACCCCAGAAAGCCACTTTTGTTCTAAACTTTTCCCATCATGCTCTGACTTACCCTGTCAAAAGTTTAACCTTTTTGTACATTGCCAGGAATGTGAACTTCCACTGTGTTACAAATGACTAATGCTCCTTCAACTCTCTACTGCAGAAATGACAGGGTTAACTGCACCTTTTTACCAATGAGCCCAGTACTTCACTCCTTGCAAAGACAACAGTTTTTGCTGCATTAGGGTTGCAGCACTGGACTCCTTTATTATTAACCACTCCCTGGATTTTTCTTACTGATGCCTGGTCTACACTAGAAAATAAGGTTGGTTCAACTACACCAGTCAGAGGTGTGAAAAATCCCCCTGAATCCTTGCATAGTCATTGTAAGGTCAATGGAGGACTCCTTCCATCATTCTGTTACTGCTTCTCGGGGAGGCAGATTACCTACACTGATGCAAGAATGCCTTCCATCAGCATAGGTAGCATCTACACCGAAATGCTATAGCTGCACAACTACACTCCTATGGCTGTAATGTTTTAAGCATAGAACCATAGTTACTGGAGAAAGGGGAGATGATTACAGAAATGGCAGGAGCCTTCTGCAGAATAGCAATAACCAGCAACACAGAGTTTGGATAACTTCCAGAGACCATCCTATTCAATGAAAGACAGCCAAAAATTGGCCGATGCCAAGACATTTTACAAAATGAATAAGTAGGACAAATGAATACACAATTTTGTTAGGAATTTTACTTGCCACACACTACACACTCATGAATTATTCCCTGTAACAGTAATCACTGATGCTAGTGAATACTGACCTTTGTCATGCTACTGGGCCATTGGCCTTAGTAACCCTGACCCAGATCAGGTAACTGAGAAAAGGACATAATGTGCATTTGCCTCAGAGCAGCAGTCCTGTGAGTGACATTATTAGTACATTCCTCTTCTGGTCTTTGTAGTTTAAACCAAGTGTTGAAAATGGTTCTGCCAAAACATGGTTTCTGCATATCCAAAGTCACACCCAAGAAACAAATAAAAAGAAAAAATCCACTTCCAGGGCACTAGAAAAGGAATCCTTCTTTTTCCTTCAATAGCCAGACCATTAAATTAGATTTAAAGCAGGAAGGAGGGGGACGAGAGAGAGAGAGAGAGAGAGAGAGAGAGAGAGAGAGAGAAGTCAAACATAGAATTAATTATTTATTTTCTACCTCTTTGCACTCAACAAAATAGCATTGATCACATCACTACAAGCACACACAGAACCATCCCAGTAATTTTATGAAACAGATGTTTCTGTACATTAAATTATATCTTACTCTTCAGATGGAGCACTTTAGAAAAAGGCATCTCTTTATACCAGGGGTGGGGAACCTTAGACCCAGGTGCCAGATGCAGTCCCCGTCTTGCCAGGATCCAGCTCCTGGGGCTCATGACTCCTCCCCTGCAGCATTGAGGAGCCTATGCTGGCACCCCAACCCCTGCTGTACCCCACCCAACTGATTTTTCTGTGGGTCAGTGGCCCGCGACCCAGAAAAAGGTTCTGCACCCTTGCTTTATAGTTTCACTATCAATTCAACCTGGATTGGAATTTCTTGACAAATATATCCCTACTAAATGGCAGAGAAAGGACTTAAGACATCAAAGCTAAAAAAAAAATAAGTTTGTCTTCCATGTGGCATACTACAGCAATGCACAACCCATATCTCATAGGTAGGGCCCTACCAAATTCATAGCCATGCAAAATGCATCATGGACCATGAAACTGGGTGTCCTCCCATGAAATCTACTCTTTTGTGTGCTTTTAGCCTATACTATGCAGATTTCATGGGGGAGGCCGGTATTTCTCAAATTGGAGGTCTTGACCCAAAAAGTAACTGGAGGAGATTACAAGGTTATTTTAGGAGAATCATGGTATTGCCACCCTTATTCTGTACTTCCTTCAGAGCTGGCAGCTGGGGTGGGGCAGTTGTAATGTTGTGAGAGTGCCCAGTAGTGACAACACGCTGAATGCTCAGGGAGCAATTCCTACCAGTACCTGGCAGATGTCTTCACTGTAGTCTCATTCTGGTTTTACGGCTTTTCGGGTAGCACCTCTCAGCCCAGCTTAGATTTGAAGCAGCATTAAAAAAGGTGAGGTGATGACTAACTAGCTTACATGAGAGGGATAAATATGAGGCATCTTGCAGAGGGACCCCGGGTTTTCATCTTGTCAGCATTGGAGCATTGATCCAGATTGGCAGAAGCCCAGCTCCACCCCTCCCCCATTTAACTTGCTTGGCCAGTGTAGGGGGAGCAATTATTGGTAACAAGACGGAAGGTGCTTGTGTGTGTGTGTGTGTGAGAGTGTATGAATGTAATGTATCATATGCATATGATAAAGAATTGATTGATCTATGTATGTTCAATAATTGTGTTGTGTTGGCTTATCCCCCTGAAAAAGATCCTGGTGCTTCTTTTAAGCACAACAGCTACCCCTCTGAAGATAAAGAGTTTTGTCATTCATTTCTGTCATATCAAGAGGAATTCCTCAACCTTAACACATCTACAGGTATTAATTATATAGACACACCTCATGACCTACTTGTAGTGCAAAGAAATGTAGAAATGGTGTATGAAAAAAATACCTGTTTATTCATCTAGAAGCTGTAATTGATGGTGAGGATAACCCTGGAAGGATTTACTGTTCTCTGCAAACACTGAACCAAGAAATTTTGGTAGAGAATGAATCAGACAAATCTGATCATTCTTATCCTTACTCTGTGCTTGTTACTCAGAGGCTACGTCTACACTGGCCCCTTCTCCAGAAGAGGCATGCTAATTTAGAACTTTGGAATAGGGAAATTCACGGGGGATTTAAATATCCCCCGCGGGATTTAAATAAACATGGCCGCCGCTTTTTTTCCAGCTTGGGGAAAATCCGGAAAAAAGCGTCTACTGGCGCGATCCTCCGGAATAAAGCCCTTTTCCGGAGGATCTCTTATTCCTTCTTGCAAGTAGGAATAAGAGATCCTCCGGAAAAGGGCTTTATTCCGGAGGATCACGCCAGTTTAGACGCTTTTTTCCGGCTTTTCCCCAAGCCGGAAAAAAAGTGGTGTCCATGTTTATTTAAATCCCCCGTGGATTTCCCTATTCCAAAGTTCTAAATTAGCATGCCTCTTCCGGAGAAGGGGCCAGTGTAGACGTAGCTAGAGTGTTTTGCCAGTGCTAGAATTAGAATAAGGACTAAAGCTACTCTATACCACTGGGCTACGTCTAGATTGCATCCCTTTTTCGTAAAAGGGATGCAAATTAGACGTATCGCAATAGCTAATGAAGCGGGGATTTAAATCTCCCCCACTTCATTAGCATAAAAATGGCTGCTGCTTTTTTTTGGCACGGAGCTTTGCCAGAAAAAAGCGCCAGTCTAGATGCGGATCTTTCAGAAAATAAAGCCTTTTCCGAAAAATCCCTTATCCTTTATTTTAAGAGGGATAAGGGATCTTTCGGAAAAGGCTTTATTTTCCACAATATCCGCGTCTAGACTGGCGCTTTTTTCCGGCAAAGCTCCGTGCCGAAAAAAAGCGGCAGCCATTTTAAATGCTAATGAAGCGGAGGAGATTTAAATCCCCGCTTCATTAGCTATTGCGATACGTCTAATTTGCATCCCTTTTACAAAAAAGGGATGCAATCTAGACGTAGCCCTGGAGTGGCACAAAGCAGTCTCAGCAGAACCAAAATCCAACCCTGTCATGGCTCCTTCCCCACTCTGGCATGATAAATGCAGAAGTGGGGGCCAGCAAAAATACCCCAAAATCTTATCTACCAGGCTTTGGTATAAAACTTCCCCCCAAAATCTTAACAACCTAGGTTTTGGGAATAAAATCTCCTCCTCCACCACCCAAATATTAATAAAGAAAATCAGGGGAGAGACTACTTGGGAAATCTCACCCCTAAAGTGCAAACCAGGACACAACCATTAACCAATACCAGGTTAGTAAAAGAACTAGGGGTCACTAAATTAACTAGGACTGGCTACACTCATCAGCTTTAGATCTAAGGTACAAGAACTAGGGGGTCACTAAATTAAATTATTATACAGCAGGTTTAAAACAAACAAAAAGGAAGTATTTCTTTACATAATACACAGTCAATCTGTGGAACTCCCTGCTAGAGGATGATGTGAAGGTAAGACTTTAACAGGGTTAAAAAAAGAACTAGACTCTGTCAGAAGTGGGAGTGGGCAACTGGGGACCCTCCAGGATATTCGGCAAAATGGATCTTTGGTCTGAACCAGTATAACCGTTCTTATATGGAACCTAAACATTCTAAGATGCCAGCTCCTAGAATCCCCATGCAGGCAAGTCTCCTATTGAAGTCAACCCTGAGACCATTTTGCAGACAGAGAAGTCCATGGGAGCTTTACTTGCGGTGTCAGACCTTCCGTAAAAAAAAATGAGATTTGTAGGCCTTCCATATATAGCATCTCATATCAATCACAGAATTCTTCCTCACACCGCAGGAATATTTAAAAGTATTCTTCTGGTTTTGGTAAAATAAAGTATTTTCAAGTTGAGAAATGTTTCATTCTGTGTACAGTCTCCTCTGGTCCTGCAATCCTTCCTCAGCCACAGCTGCTGGGACTTCAGTGGGATTCCTTCACTGCAATGTCTCAGTGACAGCACTCATTACAGCAGTGGTCACCAAACAGTAGATCAGGATCTACTGATATATTCTAGAGTTTCTGACTGGCGTTCATGACTGGTTGGGCCAGAAACTATCAAGTGCTGGCACTTCAGTTGCCCCTCCCCCACTGTCATGCTGCTCCTGCCCTCTGCCATAAAGCTGCCCCCCTGGGAGCCTACTGCTTGCTGTGCAGGGTGCAGAAGGGAAAAGAGGAGGGTGCTGATATCAGGGTATCATCTCTTACCCCCACTCCTGTACCCTATCTCCACACAGAGAGAAAGGGATGGAGGGAGCTTGGCAATGCAACTCTCTGTCACACTCTCACAGTAGGGGTATGTCTACACTACAGCACTAATTCAAACTAACTTAATTCAAATTAGTTAATTCAAACTAAGCTAATTCGAATTAGTGCATCTAGACCTAAAAACTAATTCGAATTAGCGTTTTCCTAATTAGAACTAGCATGTCCACACTGAGTGGACCCTGATCCGAAGTTAAGGCTGGCCGGAACCAGTGCTGACAGGGCATCAGGTTAGGACTTAGAGCATGGAGCTGCTGTCTCAGGCTAGCCGAGGGCTGTGCTTAAAGGGACCCGACCCCCACCCCGGACAGACAGTTCTCAGGGTTCCCCGCTTGCTTGTATATCTCGATGAGGGACAGCAAAGCAGTCCTGTCTTGGCGTGCCCTAAGTGCCCACACTCGGCACATCACAGCACTCAGCCATCAGCCCGGCTGCCCTTGCCGCAGGCTGCCATCCGGGGGAGTCAATCGGGGGGGCTGTCAGGATCCAGGAGTCCCTGCAGGAGAGCTTCCATCCCAAGGAGCCTGCAGAGCCACCCCAGTCCTCCCTTACCTCCTTCCAGTTACCCTTCCCTAGCCCCCCTCCTGATGTAAAAATAAAAGGACACGTGTTCAAAAATAGAAACTCTCTTTATTTAACAACATTGGGGGGGGAGGGAGAGGGCTTAACCTCTGTGGTGACTGGGGAAAAGGAGGTGGGAGAGAGAAAGAGAGAGGGTGGAAGAGAGCAGGGGGAAACATGGGAGGAGGGAGCTGGAAGGGGGAAGCCAGTGGAAGAAGGAGGAGGGGAAGTATAAAACTATGGTACGTCATATCTTCAGTACTGTGTACAGATGTGGTCTCCTCACCTCAAAAAAGATATTTTGGCCTTGGAAAGGGTTCAGAAAAGGGCAACTACAATGATTAGGGATTTGGAACAGGTCCCATATGAAGAGAGGCTAAAGAGACTGGGACTTTTCAGCTTAGAAAAGAGGAGACTGAGGGGGGATATGATAGAGGTCTATAAAAGCATGAGTGGTATGGAGAGGGTAAATAAAGAAAAGTTCTTCATTAGTTCCCATAATAGAAGGACTAGAGGACACCAAATGAAATGAATGGACAGCAGGTTTAAAACTAACAAGCGAAAGTTCTTCTTCACACAGCACATAGTCAACCTGTGAAACTCCTTGCCACAGAAGGCTGTGAAGGCTAGAACTATAACAGAGTTTAAAGAGAAGTTAGATAAATTCATGGAGGTTGGGGTCCATGGAGTGCTACTAGTGGTAGTTACGGTGTCCCTGGCCTCTCTTTGTGGAAGGCTAGAGATGATGGCATGAGACAAATTGCTTGGTCATTGTCTTCGGTCCATCCCCTCCGGGGTACCTGGTGCTGGCCGCTGTCTTCAGACAGGCTACTGGGCTAGATTGGTCTGACCCAGTATGGCCATTCTTATGTTCTTATTTTCTAAGCTCAGGGTCGGGGGTCTCACTGGACCAACTTGATTTTCATGCAAACCTGCTGCTGGGTTCGCATGTGGCTTTTGGTGGCCAGGCTGGCAGCTATCCTGCCCTAGACGGCTGCCCTAGACGGCTGCATTCCTGTGCCTAGTGCGGACGGCTGCATTCCTGTGCCTAGTGCGGAGGTCATGGATGTTGGAGGCCTCCCCCCAAAACTCAATGAGGTCCACGATCTCCACACTAGACCAGGCGGGCGCCCACCTCTTGCAGCCCCGGGCAGGCTCCTGGGAAGAGGCAGAGGGCTGGGTGGCAGGCTCATCTTGTGCCAGGTGCAGGGTCTGCTGGCTGGGTGCTGGCAGGCTTGCAACTGGCACAAACACCGTAGCCAGACCATGGCCCTTTAAGGGCTCTGGGGCCGGGAGGGGAGCAGAAGAGTTTCCCTGGTTTGGCCCAGAGTGGCCACCAGGGCAAGCTGGGAGGGGCTAGCCTCCAACTAGTTTGAAGTAAGTGGCTACACAGCCCTTAATTCAAACTAGGCGTTAGTCCTTGTAGAATGAGGTTTATCTAGTTTTATCTAGTTTGAATTAAGTGCTCCGCTAGTTCCAATTTAATTTTTTTTTAAATTAATGGAGATTGCCTATCTCCTAGAACTGGAAAGGACCTTGATAGGTCATAGAGTCCAGTCCCCTGCTTTCACAGCAGGACCAAGTACCATCCCTAACAAATTGTTGCCCCAAATCCATAAATGGCCTCCACAAGGATTGAACTCACAACCCTGGGTTTAGCAGACCAATGCTCAAACCACTGAGCTATCCCTCCCCCCATTAATTAAATTTGAACTAGTGGTTTCTACGGCTGTTAGTTCGAATTAACTTTGTAGTGTAGACATACCCTATGTGTATATGTCTGTCATTCTCACAAACACACACTGTCCTTCACTCTCATCTCCCAACCCAACACATACATGGGTGGTTGTTGTTACTTCTGTTGCTGCTTGCAAAGTGTGTTAATTTCGGTGTTTGATGAATGTGCATTTCATAATTTTCATTTCTCTCTTACACTTAAATTAAATTCTTTGAGTAGTGAGTTCATGCCTAACCTGGCGTGGCTGGAGTAATTATCCCTGTGGAAATTGCTGCTCCCAGAAGTGGCTGGCACATCCCTGCAGCCCCTGAGAAAGGCAGAGCAGGGAGTGTCCACATGCTGTCCTTGCTTGTAGATACCACTCCTGCAGCACCCATTGATTAATAATGGGGAGTTGTGGTCAATAGAAGCTGTGTGCTCAGTGCCTATAGATGAGGGGCAGCACATGGTGCCATGGAGCCATTGCTGTACATGCCAGCTGCATTCAGGAGTGGTGCAAGACCAGGGCAGGAGTAAACCTGCCTTAACTCTACTGCTCTACACCTGGAAGTCATCTCAGTTAAACTCTGCAAGCCTGAGCCTGCTTCCTGAACCTTCTCCTACGCCCAACCTTCTACCCCATATGTGAGTCCACCTGCACACAAACTGCTTCCCAGACCTTGCACATGAAACCCATCCTGGACCCCTCTGGCTAAGCCTGGAGCCCCTCCCACACTCCTTGGTCCAATACCAGAGTCTCCACTTCAACCCCCATATCCCAGCCTGGTGAAAGTGAGGGTATGTCTACACATCAAAGTTATGTAGAAATAACTGTGCTAGCATCTACACTGCCAAACCGCTATTTTGAAATTATTTCGAAATAGCGGAAGGCTTATTTTGAAATTGGTAAACCTCATTCTAATGAGGAATAGCACCTATTCTGAAATCGCTATTTCAGAATAGGCGTTGTGTAGACAGGGAATAGGGGCTATTTTGAAATAGGGGGCCTCTAGTCCTTCCCAGGGTGCTCTGGTGGCCACTCTGGCCACAAACAGGAAAACTCTTCTCCTTCCCTTCTCCCCCTCCCCCAGAGCTCTTAAAGGTGTGTAGTCTGCCCAGAGCCTTTGTGCCTAGCACCAGGTCTGCCAGCCCTGAGCTACTGTGCTGTTGACCCTGACCCAGTGGCACAAAATCAGCCAGCCCTCTAGCAGTCCTCCAGCTCCTAAGAACCTGCCAGGGGCCGGAAGAGACGGGTGCCTTCCTGCTCTTGTGAGGAGGTCATGGACCTTATTGAGGTTTGGGGGGATGCCACCAACCTCCACAATCTCCGCATGAGACGCAGGAATGTGGCCATCTATGGCCATGTGGCTGTCAGTATGGCCGACAGAGGACACTCCACACACAGGTACAGGTGCGGATGAAGATCAAAGAGCTGCGGCAGGTCTATGCCAGGCAGAGACGGCCGATTTCGGCCTTACTGTGGGCCCTGATGATGGCATGGAGGAGGAGGGCCAGAAGCCAGAGGAGGCCAGGGTCACCACCCAACTGAGCCAGGACCCCCAAGCAGTCCCTGCGGACCTGTCTGAGACCGGGAACAGGACATCATGTTAGTTCCAGCACTGTCCCCTTATGCAAGGAGGTGGGGTGGAGGACCAGGGACTGTGCGCCTAGGATTTGCTGGCCATAGATCACACAGCAACCTGTGCACATGCAAGCATGTGCCATGCCACTCTTGGGCACGTGGCCCAGCTGGCTGCCACACAGGGGCCTTGGCCTGTTAGCCACAAGGGAGTGTGGAGAGACATGACATGCTCCTGACCCCGGGATGGGACACGGCAGGATGACCTCCCTCCACAAGCCCCCTCTATAAGGAGGCGGGGACACCCCCCCTCAACATAGCAAAATACAGCACAGTGGCATGGGCGCAGTCCCGTGGCAGCTTCATTCCAGGGGATAGCAGAGCCCTCTGTACATCCCAAACATGGCCTGTGTTCAAGGCAAGAACAGTTGTCCTTGCCTTGCAGAGTAGGGCTGTGCTTCAGGCACTGTGAGCTCAGGGAGGACTGAGCATTTGTCCTTGTTCTCCACAGCTGAACCAGCTGTGAGTGGAGGGCACACCACACCACACAGGACATCTTCCCGCATCTGAGGGTTCCGCACGCCCACCCGTCCAAGGGACGAATCCCAGTGGCAGTGCCTGGGGGCACTGTAAGCCCTGCACCACACCCTCGACCACTGGGTTGAAGAAGACCTGCAGCTCCAGCGGGAGAGGTGGCAGGAGCAGCTTGCCCAGGGCCATGCCATCTGTGCCAGTCTCCAGACCCTGGTGCAGAGCATGCTGCCTCCTGCTGCTCCAGCCTCTGCTGCCTCCCCAGCGATCGCTCCTCCTCCCACTCTCTCTCCCCCTCCTGCTTCTTCCTCCACACCTTCCACACACCCCCTGTGACGCTGAAGCCCCCGCACCCGTGGTGTAGCCACGAAAGACGCTTTGACCCTGAACTTCTCCTTCCCCTTCCCCTTTTTTCCCCACTTCTAGCTCCCTCCTCCCAAGTTTTCCCCTCCCGTCTCCCACCCTCTCTCCTCCCCTCTCCCGCCTTCTTTTCCCAGTCTCACCGGAGTTTCATTTCCCACCCAGTTTGGTTCAATAAACAGAGGTCAGTTTGTTAAAAAAAACCCTGTCTTTATTTTCCAAGAGGAACAGGGAGAAGAGAAGGGTAAGTGGAAGGATGTGAGGGAGGAGTGAGACACAAGCCTCCAGTGGGGTGGACCAGGGAGCACTGTTACTGTTCCTCCAGGTAGAAGCTCTCCCTCAGGGCCTCCCAGATGCAGACAGCCCCACGATGGGCCTCCCGGAGGGCAGCTGTGTGGGGCAACACATACAGGCTAGCCAAGTGCTCAGCCTCAGCCACCCAGCATGGCAGAAAGGCCTCCCCTTCCGCTTACACATATTGTGCAGCATACAGCACGCTGCTACCACGTGTGGAATATTCTGCTCTGAGGGTATGTCTACACTGCCACCCTAGTTCAAACTTGCAAATGTAGGCATTCGAACTTGCAAATGAAGCCCGGGATTTAAATATCACGGACTTCATTTGCATGTTCCCGGGCACCGCCATTTTTAAATGCCCCGTAGTTCGAACTACCTGCCCGCGGCTACACGCAGCACTGATTAGGTAGTTCAAATTAAAGCTCCTAATTCGAACTACCGTTACTCCTCCTGCAAGGAATTCCTCCTACCAGGGTGCCAAACCCCTCGATGATGGCATTGACATCTGCCAGGTGGATGATTTGGTGGACCATGATGGTGTTGATCGCCCTGACCACCTGCAGAAGTACACACAAAGCCCAATAATAACAGGAGCAGCAGGGTGCCTGAGATTTCCCCCCTCTCTTCACTAATCCCCTGCTCCCCCATGCACCAGGAGCAGCCCCCAGCAATCCTGGCCATTGCAGTCAGGCCTTTGTGCAGCTGGTACAGAACGAACCCTCCTGGGGAGGGGACTTACACCACCCCAAGGGCAGCCCATTCCCTCCTTCCACCCCCCTTGTGGGACAGTCACCCAAGCTTGCCATACCTGCACGAGCAGAGCTCCGATGGTGGATCTCTCCACACCAAACTGGTTCCCCATGGATCGGTAGCGCTATCTGGCGTGGAGAGCTTCCAGAGGGCAATGGCCACACGCTTCTGGAGGGGAATGGCAGGCCTCATATGCGTGTCTTGTCACCTCAGGGCAGGAGCAAGCCACTCGCAGAGCTCCAGGAAGGTGTCCCTCTTCATCCTGAAGTTCTGGATCCATTGTTGGTCTCCCCAGTGTTCCAGAACTATGTGGTTCCCACCATTCGGTGCTGGTGTCCAGACGCCAGATGAGGCGGGGCAAGCCGGCATCCAGCTGCTGCAGCTGCTCCTCCACATACCCTAGGAGGGTCTAAAAGAAGGCCTGGCAGTTGGGTTGCTGCAGCTCCTGTGAGGCAGCCCTCAGAAAGTGCTGCCAGACTTGCAGAAACATGTCCAAGAGCAGCAGAGTGCACAGGGCAGCTCCGGTTCCATGTTGGAGAGTGCTGTGGTGTCCTGAGTGAGGGCAAGCAGAGCACGCAGAGAACAAATGCTTTGCTGTCCCTCAGCAAGGTAGGCAAGCAAACAGGGAAACCTGAGAACCGGCTGTCCGGGAGGGTGGGGTTGCTTTAAGCATGCGACTCAGGCAGCAGCCACACAAGGTAACTCCTGACCTGATGCCCTGCCAGAACTGGTTTTGGCCAGCCTTAAATGTGACTCAGTGTCCAATCAGTGTGAATGCACTATTTTGAAATAGCATTTTGCTATTTTGAAATGAATTTTGTGTGTAGATGTGTTATTTCAAAATAAGATATTTTGAAATAATGCTGTAGGGTAGACATAGGGCATGCTGCTAATGAACAGGGTGGCATTTAAATTTCTCCTGGGTGGCCACCCAAGTGCCCAGCTTACAGGGAACACTGCCTGGGAGGACTGTCAACATTAAGTGTGCCGTCATAGTACAGCTTTTTTAATTGTCCCAGCTATACATGGGGAAAACATGCAGAAGGACTTGTTTGAAGTCAAAGGCAAAACTGTACAAATAACTTGTCTGAATGCTGGAAGCAGGAAATAAAAATAGCTATAAAAGATTATTCATCTCTTTTCTGTTGGATTCTTATAAGAGCTAAAATTAAGAAACAAAAAGCTGAGATACTCAAAGTCAATTTAGGTTAAGCCCTAAAAAGACATTCAATGCAGGCAGATCACTACATCTCTGTCAACTTTTGAATCAAATATGGGAGCTCAACTGTGCATATATGCTTGCTATCTATAACTTGTAAATACCTCTTTATTTTTTCCCAGGTAATAAATCTTCAGTTAGTTTATTACAGGATTGGCTACACTCATCAGCTTTAGAGTGAGATCTAAGGTACATGTTAATCTGAGGTGATTGGTCTCTTAGGATCAGAAGCAACAAGAATATTTGTGATTTTTGGTGTAAGTGACCATTTATCACTAAATCCAGCTTGCCGGGTAGCAGAATAGATTAGAGTGCCCAAGGGAACTGCCTGTGACTCCATGATCAGACTGTCACGGTGATGAAAGAGTTCACATCTGTTACTGATTGGTGGAATCTAATAATAGAACATACTAGTTTGTGGTGTCTGCCCTGCTTTTTGATGATCTACCCTGAGGCAGGCATGCTTGGTCATGACCCACTCCAGCCCACATGACAGCTTCCCTTTTGCCTAGACAGCAACTTCTCAGAGACTTGACCTGGGGCTCCATTAGATTTATTCTATCAAAATATAGGTACTCATACTGCAAAGGCTTGAAAACTTCCTGCATCCTCAGCTCCCATTGAATTGAATGGGTCTTGGTCCTTTATTTTATATTTGGCAGGTACCTGGGCCTACCATTATTTGCTTTTACAGAAAAAGGCTGCACCAATATTTTCTTTAGAATTGGATTTAGATAATCCTCTCTGCATTCCTCAAGACACTAACAAAGGGATGGGGAACCAACGGCCTTCAGCTTACCCTGATCTGGCCTGTGAGGCTCGGAGCTTCTCCCAACCTGCACCAGGGTGAGCCAGCCCTGGTGCTCCAATCACATGGTGAGTTGCTGAGTCTTGAAACCCCCTACTCCTGCACTCTACCTCCTGCTCAGACCCACCTCTTGCCCTCAGCAGCCCCTTCCCT
Source organism: Pelodiscus sinensis (assembly GCF_049634645.1). Classification (NCBI taxonomy): domain Eukaryota; kingdom Metazoa; phylum Chordata; order Testudines; family Trionychidae; genus Pelodiscus; species Pelodiscus sinensis. Next base: position 44,652,774 of record NC_134718.1, read on the forward strand.
CTGAAGCTTTCATTTTTGGCCCCACTCCAAAGCCTAGGGGAGCTTCACAAAATTCACTAGCCCAAGCCCCTTGAAAAAGTTAATCCAACTCCTGGGGAAAGCCCTCAGCCTCAGCACGGCACTCCTCTCCCCCTGGGGCTGGAGTGCGAGGAGAGTGGGATGAATGTCTCTTTTTTTTTCTCCTTCTCACTGTGAGGAATTATTATTATTTTTTTTTTGCATCTCACTTGTGTATGACCCTCAACTGATTTTTCTGTGGGTTAGTGGCCCCCGACCCAAAAATGGTTTCTCACACTTGTATCAACAAAACAAGTCTAATGGAGTCTAATTCTTGTTTCAGAAATTACTTAACAGATTTTGCTGTGCTTCAACCACTAACTGGTGCTCACTGTGTAATAGGAAACTGCATTCCAACTGTACCTACCTCAGGACTGTGGCTGCAGGGGAGGGAGCGGAGGAGGAATGACTGGGGGAGGGAACTGTGGTACAATTACTGAAATATTAGGAATTATATTATGAGATTTCTAATGTCTCTCGTTCTATAGAAGTAAGGCAAACCATTCTTCTCCCAATCTCCCAGCCCTGGAAAATCCCATTAAATGCACCTTTCAGCTGACAGCAATGAATACCAATCAATTCTCAACAATCCCTTGAAACAGAAATTGATGTCAGTGATGAAGAAATCTTCTAAGAAATGAGTCCCTTTTATATTTACTTCAACAATTCTCAATTACAATGAACTCACATTTGTACCCAATGGACCAAACGAGCTCCTAGCATTCATATGACAGTTTCTGTAATTTCAAACAATGAGGTAGAGTATAATCTCTTAAATACTGAGTGTTGTTTAAGTAGGTCTGAAAAGATTCACTTTAATAAATAATTTCTTATTGTGTAGAATGCTTAGACCAGGGGTAGGGAACCTCAGGCCCACGGGCTGGATGTGGCCCCTGGCTTACATGGATCTGGCCCCCAAGGCTCATGGCCCCTCTCAGCATTGGGGAGCCCATGCTGGTGCTCCAGCATCCTTGCTGCTCCACTGTAGGGCTGGAGCACACAAAATCTCATAGGCTGCCCCCCCGCCGCCCCAGGCTCTGGTGTACAAGGGGGATATGGGGAGTATCTTTCTGCTCAGTCAGGGGCCAGTCAGTGAGGGTGTAGAGGTTTTTTTTTGTTTGGGGTTTTTTTTTTTTTTTTTTGCTTCCCCCTTGTGTGTGGCACCTGACTGATTTTTTGTGGGTCAAAAAGGTTCCCCACCCCTGGCTTAAACATTGCCTGGTAATTGGGATAATGCTGATTGCACTTGCTATCTTTTCTTGGATAATAATACTGTGATAGTACAGAAGAGCTGAGCATGGAAGTTGTTTTTCTTGCTAAAACTGCTCACCCAGTACTATATAGTAAAGCCTAGCTTCCACTAAAAAGTTCTATTGGCTGAGCTACATCAGTCATGGGTGTGAAAAAAATATCCCTGACCAACACAGTTATGCCAGCATCATGAAGCCAGTGTAGACAAGCTACATCAACAATAGAGGGCTTCCAACAACTTAGCCATACAGAAAGAAAATAACAATGCCAACTGAATTATACTTCTGTGGCTTCTGTACTTAAAAATACTTTGACCACTTTAATTTCTGTAGTGTTTAAGTTCTGCATCAATGTGGATGTTTTCAGTGTATTATTGAGCATCATATTTAGCTTTAGTTTAGAAAAATCAAATATCTAGACAAAGTGTCCAATATTCATTAGCACTGAATGGAAAATATGTTCTAAATGCTTCTTTAATAAAGGGCTAACATCAAAATGTCTCATTGACAAACACTTCTATGAGGGCTATTACATAGTTGAGTTTTGCCTCTGTTTTTTCCAACATTTATAATCTCCTCCCCCCCCCCAACAAAAAAGAAACAACAAAGCAAGGTGACCTTCCATCACATAGACTGCAAAGAAGCTTAGGAGTGGCTTTGGGCACTGATATCAGCTGCACCTCATTTAGTAATCTTATTGTCTCTCTCTGAAATAGGTCATCTGAAAACCAATTCCTCACTCTTGCCTGTAGGGTTTTGCTGTTGGTATTGCATATCAGATATTTCTGTACAAAATGACTAAAATGGAACAGTTAACTCAACATTGGGAGAACAGATTAAGATGAACAGAAATCAAATGTTTTGCAAATGCCATAAAATCCATCATTAAATTGCATTCATTAATATGGCATCCACCTTATACAGTCGCGATGTGTAGTCTTTGCAAAAAACAAGAAAACATTAAAATTATTCACAAACCCTCAAATTTTACCATTTGTTTTTTCTACTTAATTACTGTTACATATTTTATGAAAATTAGCATGTGCAAAAGATCATGTCATTATACTCAGCTGATAAAGACCTAAAGAGCCAACAGCGTGCTATTGACATACAAATATGTTCTGCTCTTAGTTAAATATTTGTACTCTTTTTGCCAGATTTGAATCTATTTTGAAGCCAACTGTAACAGCTGAAATAGAACATTAAAAATGTCATGAAACAGGGGCACAGATGGTTGCAACTTGAGTGTCAAAGAAATGTGTCACTTTTCCCCTAATGAAAGGCAATTTGTGGGAGAAAATAGATCTTGTCAAGAGTACCCATAATTCCAGGTGTGAAAATGGTACTGTTTAGAATTATAAATAAAAGATCTGTGAGTAATATCTTTTACAAGACCAAGAAGTTGGCATCTTAGGAAACCATCCGAGTACCCATGTCTATTCCACTTATGTGAATGAGGTGTTTATTGATGATGGAGTGGATAGCTGCATGTTCTCTATTGTCTTATTGATATTTGAGGCAGGCAGTGTTGCTGTCATTATGAGAGGTCTTGGGAAATGACACTCATAGTGGCCACATCCCTAATGACATTTCTGTCTGCCTCAAAGATCTACAAGAAAATGGGCCATACACAGCCATCCTCCCTAAATACATGAAACTCATCCATTTCATCCTCACCCATTACAATTTAACATTTCACAACCACTGGTTTGGTCAAACCATAGGAAAGCCATGGGTACCAGTATGGCCAATGTCTCCATAGGTCACCCGGAGGAAGAATTTCTGCACAAATGCATCATGCAACCAATAATATAACAGAAATACATAATGGCATTTTCATTATCTGGACAGATGACATTGTCAAGCAGAAAACTCACCACCTATCCATTAAACTGTCTCTAGAACACTCCCATATTAAGATCAATTTCCCAGGCAAGCGATCACCTTCAGTAATAGAATCCTTGAGACAGGTGCACACAAGAAACTTCCTAGATCACACCTATCTTTACTGATCCTGTAACAACCCTAAACACACAAGGGTGGCAACTGCCCATGGGCCTGGTGATTCAAAAAGGTCTGGGGCTTCCGACTGCTGCCACTATTGGGCTAAAGAAGTGGGTCCAGTAAAATATATTATCTCACCTATCTTGTCTCTCTAATATTTTAGGACCAATACAGCCACAACAACCCTGCATACAACAACAACAAAAAAAAGGCCTCTAGATAAATTACATTATGTCAATTGATTTTCTGCATCTGAAAGGGTCTCTAAAAATCACATTGACATTTGCATCTTCAATTTCTGCATTTTGGGGCCGAAAGCTATAGTTATTTCAAAAAAGCAGGATGGCTTTTCATGGAGACATATCTATTGAATGCAGATAATAAACATGTTAAATCAACTCTTCTCAGAAATTGACTAGTTTTAGAACAAGGAGAGTAGTTTGCAGATGCTATCTATCATTAGAAAAGTGTTTTATAGAGAAATAAACTTGGAAATTAAAGTAAGAGGTTCAAAGTTTTCCCAGAGGTAACAACTATGCCTTTTCCTTATTGCTCAGCGTGGCGAGCATGCCTCACAGCCTTTCCACTGTTGTGTGCAACTGCCCAGTCAACCATGAGGGCCTACAGTAGAGAGGCAATATTGGATCTCGGGTCAGAGGAAGCCAGGCACGATAGGCCAACTGTAGAAATGTGGACAGCTACACATTAGTTGCCCAGCGGATACAGGTAGGGTTTCCAGCCCTCCAGGCTTGAATTGGAGTTTCCAGGAATTAAAGATTAATGTCATGTGATTAAAATCTTCAGGAATCCATCCAACCAAAGCTGGCAACCCAACCTGCCAGAGAAAAGGCATGAGAGCATTCAGCAGAAGTGCCACATGAAAGTAAATGAACTACAGTAGGACTACCACAAGGCCAGAGAATCCCAACAGTCACTCTGGTACCAAGCTGCAGACCTCTTACAAACAGCTGTGTGTCATACTTGCTGGAGAGCTTGCTGCCACTACCCCACAGACTGCTATGAATACCTCTGAAGAGTGCAAGATACAGAGCCCAGGTGTGAACAGAGAGGAAGAGGAGCAGGCCAGGAGATAAGTGTAGGGGGTCCCACTATGTCACAAGCCAGGACCTGGTTGAAACTCCACCATAGTCCAATTAGCCCTGGCTGCTGAGCATGGGCAAGACTGATGCGGGAGAAAGAACTTTGTTCCAGAAGCAGTGCTCCACTATCTGCAGCTGCTCCATGAACACTATTGAAACCAGGTTGTGTTGGTCCTGCCTCTGTCTCTGCCCAAAAATTATGCAGACACACTTTCACTGGTTCAACACCCTGTGCAGGTTTTTTGTTTGTTTGTTTTTTGGTTTTTTACAATTGCATCCCACTACCTTCACACGATAGCTAAGACCTTTCTAGAGGAGATGAATTTATTAATTTCGTCCTGCCCACCTACGCTATTCCTTTCTGTACCTACTTGTGAGCTCTTAGCTAATGGCTTAATTGCCCTTTCAGCTTCACCCCTCCCACTAATTGGTCCCGAACACTGGTGGAGCAGGGACCCTGGGCCTCAAATATTTCAGGAGCATGGGCACCATGAGTCCACGTAACTCACTGCCCGTACCCATTACACAGTGCAGATTCCATGCTTCTGTCAGATGTCAGACAGTGAGGAGGGCTGTGTGGCTTTATGGGATTTTTAAAAAAGGTGCTAGCATGATGGGATATGGTGATATTAGGGAAGAGGTGGGAAAATTCCAGTCCACGAGCTGGATCTGGTCCACAGGGTTAGTCCCGGATAGGCCTCCACCTCTATATTTACCTACGCTTCCACAGGTATTGAGCAATTACAGCTTTCATTGGCTATAGATTGCTGTTCGCAGCCAATGGGAGTGCTGGGAAACAACATCCCGGTTTGTACCATTTCCTGCCACTGCAAGTAGCGATCTGCGGCCCAAGAGAGCCGCCATTGCCTGATACCTACAGAGATGTAGGTAAATATAGCAGCAGTGGCCTGCTAGGGACTAACTCTGGTGCACTGCCATTTTTTTACTGCTCACCCCAGTATTAGGAGATGGAGAAAGTTGCTAGGACTAGGCCCCTTTCTCCTAGTAATACAAGAGTGACTAGTTTCTGCCTAACCGTGCAACTCCTCCAAGCCCATTCCTCCCCCTCTCCCACAAAAGACGTTGTGCTGTGCAAAGAAGATTTGCACAGTGAAGTGCTTATCCACGATGCATCGCACACAAGCGCTTCTGATGAGCACACACAGCACTGATGCAAAGAGGCAAGTACTCATGCACACAAGAGATATATTAATTGCAGCAGCCAATGTAACTTGTGGCAGCCAAAATTTGAAATGTAGATATGGCTGGAGAGGGGAAATGACATGAAAAGTAAATTAACTAGCAGAATCCAGCAGGCAGCATAATTCATTATTGACATTTCATCTCTTTAGGCAGCTTCACAACATAGTGCTACAGAGCCAGGAGTTCTGTGTTTTGTCATCTGCAGTGCATTTCAGATGATTCCGGATGGTTTTTGGAATGAATGGGCCCTGCAAAAATAGAAAATCTGGGTCCATAGCAAAGGGGAAAAAAATACAAACAGATCTAATCTTGGCTCCGGTGCTCACTATCTCCATCTAAAAACACCTCCGACTTTTCACCTTCCCAATGTGCATCTCAAGGAGCTGCTTTTTCCCTACTCAAAAGAAATGAAGTGCACTGAAATAACAGCTGTACTTTACATAGCCATTAGGGCTTATTCTCTACTCCAGGATGAAGTGCTCTGGACAGATTTAATGGGGGTGACCTAAGGCAGGGAGGGGAGAATTAAAGGGAGATAAAATGCATAGAAAATATTTAGGACTAACACCCGAAATCCCTCTTTTTGTGAGTCTGCCTTTTGAGCAAAAAGGTATGAGAGACAGATCATGCTTACAAATGAATTTTCAGGTTCCAATGTCGGCACCATTCCAGGTGGGAGTGGATGATTAGCCCCTCTCCAGTGATCACCAGGGAGGACCTGTGTTCTTGCACCCATCTCCTGACTGCTCAGCCATAGGAGGAACCTGTGAGAGACCTCTGTATTCTAGCTAGATCAGTAGTTAGAGTTTAATCTTGCACCATGAAGGCACAAGAGTTTTCATTTCTCTGGATCACCAAGAACTACACTGCCACTCTGCAGCATAAATCAAGCGTGCTTTTAACAGTATCTCCTTCTATGCCTGAAACATGTCACCGGCTATGTCTTCACTAAGGTTTTTTTCCAGGATACTAGAGGTATCCTGGAAAAACTCTGCCGTGTCTGGGGAACATGTCTGCTCTTCGGCCTTTTTTTGCAGAAGAGCAGACGTGCTCTTTTGGAAGTCTTGTCTTCTTCCTTCCATGAGGAAGAAGGGATCTTCTGAAGAGGAGGCTGTTCTGAAATTTGGCCCATCGTAGATGGAAAAGCCTCTTGTATCTAAAAACTATTGGAAAAAGGTAGGCAAATTGCGGAGCACAATTTGAATACCTTTTTCCAATAGATCAGTGTAGTTTAGACATAGTCTCCAAGTATACCACTTGGGTACCTGAGATGTGTGACACAGACAGAACTGAGGGGGGAGATATTTTTATTTAGAAACATTGGGCAGTGTGGGGCCATGGGACCTAGTGTACTTGCCAGCATAGCTATTAGTAATTAAAAATCATCCTTCATATTTCTAGTCATTTTAATCATCTAATACTTTTATTTATTGCATATTCCTCTATAATCAAATCTGTACAAACAGTTTATAGCTATGTTTGCTGGTGTGAGTTTGAATTATTTGTGAGCTTCAGGGTGGAACCTGCTGCCTGGATGTGGTAGCCCCCTTATCTGACAGTTGGGACACTGCCAAGTGGCTTTATACTTGAGCACCTCAGGAGGAGGAGTCAGGAGCCCTGAGTAGTACCACAAAATGAGCCCAGAGCACAGAAACTTTAGAACTGTCCCCCTCTCCTGTTTCTACATCCTATAGATACTTGGGCAGTGCAGAAAGAGGCATTACAGGCCTTCGTCACACTTTTCGGTGCCATGAATGGTCTTAATAACAAAATTACACAGATTTCAAATGTTGAATCTTCTGTACAGGAAATGACATTGTAGTAAAGATAAATGATTTATGATTGATGTATCAGATTATTATGATGATAAACTACAGACAGGTTCTGTTAACTCTAAAGTGGTACCATTATAACATCAGAGCTAACTCAACCAATCATCAGCCTTCATCTAGACGCATGTTGCATGCCACAATTCTATTCGTTGTAATGCCTCTCATCAGAGCAAGATTGGTTATATGTTTCAGCATTGTCATTGGTAGATTACTTGACTCAATTGTCACTTGTCTTTAAAATCTACATGACTGCACATTGATGGGCATCAGTTCTTGGAAAGTAATCATAGCACCACAGTTCCTTGAACCAGTAGAGTAATTGCAAACTATGTGCTAGTTTCACTAGTACACTTCTGCTGCTTTTTAGTACTCTGACAATGCAAGTCAGTGGTACACCCCAATTAAACAGCCAGGTTTTCCTGGCAACTTTGCACTGCTCTGGTTTACTGCTTAATTTGCTCTTGCAAATTAAAAAACATGAAAACAATTTAAAGCTGTTGTTACTTATCTCCAGATCATTACAGATAAGGCATGGGAGCATCCCCATTGGGTTTCTTGCAATATCACAACTTATCTAGCAAATAGAATAGTGGGTGCAGTTTAAAACTTCAAAATTTTGTTAGCAGAAACATGCTGAGGCCCTAAACGGTGTCAAGTTTAAGAGGCTCCATAGTACAGGCAGTCCCCGGGTTACGTACAAGATAGGGACTGTAGGTTTGTTCTTAAATTGAATTTGTATGTAAGTCGGAACTGGTACATATTGTAGGGGAAACTCTAGCCAAACATTTCTCCAGAGCTCAGTTTTATTCTCCCACACCTCACTTCCCTCAGTCCTTTATTATCAAGCTGAGGTGTCTGTTGAGAAAAGCCGCTCCACGTCTCCCTGGTCTGCTATGGGGGGGAGGCGCTAGCTTCGCGTCTCCCTAGTCTGCTGGGGGGAAGCAGCTAGTGCGGGGTTGCCTCACCCCGTTTGTAAGTAGGAATCCGATGTAAGTCGGATCCATGTAACCCGGGGACTGCCTGTATTACCAAAAATGTGTATTATTCTAACAGAAAGGACAATGAAAATAGAAATAATAAAGTTTTATATTTGCATATATACTGGGACATCGGTGCAGATGCAACAAAAAGCTAGTAATTTTTTTGTATTTAGAGACCCCTTATAGTCTGAGGCCCTAAAATGTAGTTTCCTGAATGAAAGGAAAAAGAAGCTTAGCTCTGCGCTGTGATGTAATCCTGTCAGTACAAAGGCCAGCACTGTGAAGTCAGTGCTGAAGTAAACACTGTGCCTGAGTTGGTGATGAAGCCTAATTCCTTTGCTGAAGAAATTTTTTTAGTATCCTCATCAGCAACAAAGAACCTTGGGTGCAGTCTTCTAACCAGAGTGGCACATTGGGGAACTTGAGAGAGAGAGAACAGAAATAAATAGAGGGACAAAATCCTTGTCTCCCCTCCTCAGGCTTCATATCTCTGTCTCCTTGCCTACCCAGTCTCAGTCTCCTACTCCAGCTCACTGTCCAAGTCTCTGTTTCTCTCCTTTCCAGTCTCTGACCATGGGATACACTCAAGTTCATCTAAAGAAGTAGGTTTTGCCCACGAAAGCTCATGACTCTATACATATATGGATTTGTTAGTCTCTGAAGGTATGTCTATACTACCCCCCTTGTTCGAACTGGGGGGGGGGGGTAATGTAGTCATACGGAGTTGAAAATGAAGCCCGGGATTTGAATTTCCCGGGCTTCATTTGCATAAAGCCGGCCAGTTTTTTAAATGCCGGCTAGTTCGGACTCCGTGCCCCGTGGCTACACGCAGCACGGACTAGCTAGTTTGGATTAGGCTTCCTAATCTGAACTAGCTGTACTCCTCTTTCCATGAGGCATACAGCATGTAGCCGCGCGGCACGGAGTCCGAACTAGCCGGCATTTAAAAATGGCGCCGGCCGGCTTTATGCAAATGAAGCCCGGGAAATTCAAATCCCGGGCTTCATTTGCAACTCCGTATGACTACATTATCCCCCCTAGTTCGAACTAGGGGGGTAGTGTAGACATACCCTGAGGGTGTGTTTAGACTACATTCCTCTTTTGAAAGAGGAATGCAAATAAGGGAAATAGAAAATGCAAATGAAGTGATGATTTACAAATCTTGCATTTTCATTTGCATAATCTCGTCCAATCGCTTTTTCAGAAGAGATACTAAAAAAAAAAAAAAAAGCAGTCTAGATGGGGTTCTTTCGGAAAAAAATCCTTTTCTTTTTCAAAAGAACTCTGCAAACCTCATTTTTTCAAGAATAAGAGTTCTTTCAAAAATGGTTTTTTTTTCCCGAAAGAACCCTGTCTAGACTGCTTTTTTCCCCCAAAAAAATCTCTTCCAAAAAAGTGATCAGAAGAGATTATGCAAATGAAGTGTGAGATTTGTAATCAGTGCTTCATTTGCATTTTCAATTTCCCTCATTTGCATTCCTCTTTTGAAAAAGGAATGTAGTCTAGACACACTCTAAAGGTAAATCTACACTGCATCCTTAGCTCGAAATAAGCTACACAATTTGACCTACACAAATTGCATAACTTATTTTGAGTTAATTTTGAAATAGCTTATTTCATAATCTGGCGCTCTCTACACAGCGCCAAATTTTGAAAGAAACTGCTATTCTGAAACGTCCCTTAATCTTAATGGAATGAGGTTTACAGGTATATTGGTATAGTGAGCCCATTATATTTCAAAATAACGTGCTTGTTTCAAAGATGCAGAATAGCTATTTTGGGGTACAGCAAGTATCCCGAAATAGTGCCACAGTATAGACGAACCCTAAGGTGCCATAGGACTACTTGTTGTTTTTAAAGTTACAGACTAACACTACTACTCCTCTGAGACTACTAAGACTAAGCAATACCTGAAGGATACAGTTAGAAAATTGAAGAACTAACCTTTGTGGCCTACTCTGGGAGGAAAAGAAAAGAGGATAATCTCAGATTTGCGAACTGTTCTCATTCCTAGATGAATGCACTATTTATGAAGGTTGCCTTACACTTCCTGTTATAATGCACTGCTTTAAATTGCTTGTAATTTTGCTGCACACTAACTAAGCTTGCTGAATTTTTCCAGGATGTCTGTCTGCCTCAGCCTGAATTTATTTATAAAATGTCACCCAAAACTCGTTCAGCCATTAACACCATAAAGCCAGAGAAAATTCTGGTGATCTTTTTATTGAACAGCTCTGGTTCATCCAAGCTTTGCATCAAAGAGTTGAAATTTGGCAGGAGGGTGGCCTTTGTGTCTAGGAATGGAGGGGTGTTACTGTCACTTGCTGGAAAAGGAGAATGAGACTGAGAAGGAGTAAGGGCAGGGATTGGAAACTGCCAAAGCTTGAAGGGCAAATCCTGACCTTTTCCATTGGACAGCAGAATGAGCTGCTTTAGCACTTTTATTTAATTTATGCTGTCTGCTTGGATTAGACCAATCCTGAGGACAATTCTTGGACTAGACCAATCCTAGTGTGTGGGTAGGTAGGAGCGAAGTTAGTCACTTTCCCCAGGAGTTGCAGTAATCTCTGCAGAGAAGAGAAGGAGGGAAGAGAAGAGGGGACCAAAATTTATCTCTGTGTTTTACACACTCAGATGTATACCTTGATAAGAGTGCAGCTGGCTCTCCAAAAGTAGGTGATTCTTGTCTACAATGCACACCAATAGCTTCTGTTGACATCTCATTCTTGAACTTGATTTTAAAAGTCTGCTTAGACTTATCTAGGCTCCCCAACTGATTCTCTGAAAGAAGGAACAGTCTTTACTGTGGATACAAAGCAGCATCGAGCACTAACAAGGCCTCCACAACAGTATCCCCAAGTGCTCAGGGAGTACAGCATTATGGATTCCTTCCAAGGGTCTGGACCAAAGGGTGCCAGTCATTGAGCAACTGTATGGATGAACCTCAGGGGATGTTTCCCTCATAATATACTTAGGCTTCTCTGGCCACATTGCTTTTCCAGACTGTTTATCTCCATCTGGGCTCTGGATGCTCCTGGACCAGGATCTGTTCCTGAGTCTTAAAGCAAAAGTTGCTTAGACATAATGGTGAAAATGACTGTGTGAACATATGGGAATAGCCCACATACATAATTTTCAAACATTCCTAATTTAGTTCCATATTGACTTTTTTCACATGAGATTGAGCAGGAATTCTTCATGCAAAGCTGCATGTGTGCCTTGATCCAAATCTTAAAAGAAAGCCACTTTCAGATGCCCAAAATTGAACTAATTAAAGCTGGAGGCTGTGTATGTACACAGAGTTAAGAATACATCTGTCATAAGAAACTGGATTAATACATTTGACCCCTGTTAATTACCTTTATTTAGAGTTCAGTATAAATGTGAATTGCCAACCTTGAAATGATCTGTCAGGCAGAGAATTTTTAAAAAGTTTATGCCTCTTGGATTATATCGTCATGGGAGTTACATAGAAAACATTAATTGCCCCACTGAATCATGGTCCATCTAGGTCATTATTCTATCTCAAACAGCGATGAATAAAACAGAACTTTAATTTTAACCCCTTATTGTCAGTTGCTTGTATCAGTCTCAGACAATGACCTTTAGGGCTGAAATTTTTCATGCTTGGTCCCAGACCAGGAAGTAATCTATAAAATCTGTTCAGGCACTTTGTGTTATTCATGCACAACTAAAACTAATATTAGTACTCAGGTGGATTACATGTGCATGTTGATAAAGGAATTTGTTAGTACAATATATCTGCTATATTATACATATTTCACAGGCTTTGTCTTTATGTCATAAGATATCAGGAAAAGTTATTATGATTCACTGACTCTAAGTGACCCCCCCCTCCAAAAAACAAAAACAAAAACAAAAAAAATGATCCCATTTGATTGGAAAAAAATTCAAAAGCACAGAAAGAATTTTGGTCGAATCTGATGTTATAAAACAATTTTAATTTATTTAATATCATGTTCTCCTACTCTGTAGTTATATATTTCTGAAAAAATAATATGCAGATTATTGCATAACACATCTTTTCCAAATTAGCCCCGAAATATTTACTGAATTCATGTTTTAACACAAGAAAGGTGTTTTCATATTTAACGTAATTTTCCAGAGAGATTTATCACATAAGTCTGTGGAAAGCAGCACCTATTTTACTTCTTTGTAAGCCATTACGGAGATCATACACAAGCCTCTTAGACAAAACAACACAGGTGACAGAAACACAAGCTAAATAAAGAACCTCACTGAGTGTTCTAGCAAAGTGAATATTTCACCTGGTCATATATGTGGAATATTTTGCATAATGTCTGCAGACCTTCTAGGATTACAGAACAGAAATGCACTGCTGAGACACAGAGAAGTGGTATTTAGCATTATGTCTATGCTTGCTTAGGGCTCACTGTCTATGTGAAATGAGAATAAAATAATATTAAAATGAAAATAATTATTAAACATAAAATAATGAATTATGCAAACAATGAAAAATACTGTATTTAGACAGTTCAAGCACATACAGCATATACATAATAAAGCATACTTTTTTAAACCCATCCAATCATTTAAAGAAGCTGTCCTGAAAAGGTTGTATACTGATTTAAAACTCACAACCACCTAGTGCATTCTTCCTGCTCACCTTTTAAAGACATACATAATATGAAATGGGTACATTACACTGCTGTAGTTTACAATATATATTTCAAATTTACAAAAATACAGAAAAACAAGATTTCTTGCACTCAGATACTGAGCATTAACCCTTTGAGTACTAATTCCCACCTGCAACACTGCAGAACACATTCATCTGACTTATGCACATTTATAACATTACAACAATTATAATTGTCATTTAAATGTACTCTGTTAGGAAATATATTCCTACATAATTTAAAAAAAGAGTATGGCTAATAAACTGCAGCTAGTAAATAAATGATGAATTGAAGCATGTAAGGATTTCTGCAAAATATACATTTTAAATTGATGCCCCATCAAGGGGCTTTTATTATTTGTTCTGTTCTCTATAGCAATGTCTCAGTTACCCAAGCCTGTGTTAGGATATGACAGACTTCTTGTTCATATGGCCATACAGCATTGTGCTTTGTCTTTTTATTTATGGAACCACTTTCTCCTTTCATTGCAGACATTTTTCTTCCAGCGCTATGTTTCTATTCACATTATATAACTCATTCTTATTTTGCAGCCTTTTTGTTTTAAAAAGTAGTTTCATTTGACATATAGATAATTATAATTCGGATCTGCCCTATGAGTTGATGTTTTGTGTCCAGACATTCATGGAAATATAAAAAACCTATTGCCAAAAGCCTTGTTAACAGAGAATGTTAGTGACCCTAAAATGCCCTACGGTCAAGCAGAATCAATGAACACAAGTAACTGCTTTTGAAGGTCAAATTTGCATTTAAGGATAAAGATAGTCTGAAATTTGCTGGGAGGGAAAGTGGCTTTCACATAAGATGTGAAATTAATAAATTAGTATCTAGAAAGTTATGTTTCTTGAAAATGATTAAACATTCTCTTTCCTAACAACTCTGGACTACGTTGCTCATATGATTAAATAGACGATATAGTATATACAGTCTGTCTGAACGAGAATAAGCTATTTTTAAGAAAATGACAGTAGTCCTCAAAGAGTTAATGATAAAATTGTTCTACCTAAACAGATGTTGAAAGGTTATTGTGAAACAGCTTACAGATTTGTTCAAAAGGCATACTTTACAAAGAAGTGTAAAATTTGTTGAGACAATTGCTATTACACTGCACAGTGTCACATACAATGAGTAGTGCATGCTCTGTAAAGACATTAGAGTGGACCCTTATCAAAGCTATCATATAACCTTATACAAAGGATTGTGCCACTTAAACTAGTGCAGTAGTGATTTTTTTTGTAGATTCATAATGCTCTAGATTAATACCAACAGGGTTTCCACCGCCTTTTACAATACTTGTTTTTACACATGTAACACTAGAAAACAGCAAATGGTATATCCTGACATATGTCATGCAAAATACAACCAATACAGCACCATATATGTAACAGACATTACCTAGTACTTCTCTCCAACAAGAAAAGAGACATAACAGAGACTGTACATTACATGATTTTACAGGCCATATGCTACAGAAGATCTTTAGAGGCAGTATCACTTTGTAGGTCTAAAAAGCTGTATTAATAATTTTATAAAATCCTGCTCCTCATTTTCACTATTATAACTTCTGATTAAAATCTATGACACAGTAATAATATTTTGCTACAAAAATAAATAAGTAAAAGATGCTGATATGTATATAAAAGAGTCTGAAGTTACCACAGAATTAAAAAAAAATAAAGTAATTAAAAGTGATGTATTTCTAAAGAAATACAGTTCTTTGTAACAAAAGGATATTGCCTCCTCTATTCAGTACTCTAGGCTTCCATTTCAAATGCTCTCCCAGAACAATTTTCTAACATTCTTTTAAAAATAACTTCGCTTTTAAAACTCTGCCGCTATTTCTCTCTTTTAGTCTCTTATTCAGAAAACAGAAATAAAGGCGGAAAACCTGTACAATTTGTTGATGTGCCACACAAACATATAATCTTATTCAGTTTAAAATAAAAATAAAACTGAAGATGATCTAAGTTGAAAAAGACAATATAATGGCCCATGAACTACACAGTAGTTTCATTCTTCCAAGGACCAGTTTTGATATTTCCTGTACTATCTGAACTGTATATCATGGCTTCATGTACATTTCCCTTGAGAAGTCCATTGTGATTAGTTGTATTAAATGGTAATGATTGTGTCCGGGGATGCATCTCAAAATGAGCTGTGTGGTGCACAGTGTCACTTTCTGGGATTTTAGCACAACTGTATATTACAGTACTTGCATCGCTACTTTCAGGCTGGTTGATAGTAGGATAGGCATCGCTTTTCGCACAGCAAGCTCGTCTGTGACCTGACTGACTATCATGAGTACTGTGTGGACTGTCTGTATGTGAACTGTGGATGCTGCCATCAATGCTTGAAGGAATATGGTAGGCATATTCTCTTTCTCCTGCAGATCTATGTCGACTGAAGTAACGTGGTTTAGTTCTGCTTTTCAGACATCTGTGAATGTGCATGTTGGGCCTGAAAGTTCCCTCATTATGCACGTGTATATGAGCTTCATCATCCAAAAGTTGATCACAGTGCATTTTTGCACAACAAGGTGTAACTGGTGAAAGGCAGTTAACATGGTTTTGAACAGCTTGTAGATTAGTAAGCTTGCAGTGACTAGCAGATGGATGATTAAAACCAGCTGCTTTGTTAGGACATGGTGACTCTTGAAGACAAGGTGCATGCACCTGCGTGTCCCCATTGACATTAACCTTTGGGCGGACATTAACTTGTACAGAATATGTGCTTCTTCTAGATGGGCAACACGACCACCAGCAATGCCATACATCATCTCGCTTTGCACAGTGATGGATAAGGATGAAAAGCCCCAGGGTCACACAAAATGCTCCATAGAGGCAGCTAAAGATCATATCTAAGAAATGTCCTTGAGATACAGCAAGTGCTCCAAAGGTCCAAGTGGCAGTAAACAAGAACAAAGTGAACGCTGCAGCTCGAAGCTGAGCCTTAAACGAGTGCTCGTTTTCTAACAACGAAGAAGAAATCATGGAGCATGTTGTCTGGGAAACTGATCCAGAATCTGTAATATGACTATGGCCCATTTCAGTACTTGCTAACCTTTGCTGATCTTCTGTCCTTTCTTTTAATTCATACTTGCGTTCTGGATGACGCTTCAATTGCACGTATGTGCAGAGAAAATAAACACAGGTGACCAGCACAATGAATGCAACTGGCCCATAAAATGCACCAAGGCTGGGTTCCCAAGCCATCCAACAGCTGTAAACAAAACAAAGAAATAAAAACAAAAAGTAAAAAATAAAAATAATTTTAAACTCAAATTTGACATAATGGACTTCTTATATGTAAATACATTGGTTTTGCTTTAACAGCATGTTATCCAGTTGATGTGTAAGAACAGCTCCCATTAATGTTGAAGGAAACTTTTGTGATGGGAGGGAGAGAATATGATAATTAAGGTTCATTATTCTGAGTCATCACCTTCAGCCCCATTAAACACGTATTTGAAGTGGACATTCATCAGCTTCACAAAAAAACTTGCCCAAATGCAGAGAGACTTATCTTCCTTTCCAAGTGCAAATAGATGGACATCATACCAAAAGGACGGAAGGTGAAAATCCATTACAATTTACATACTACACAGACTACAGTGAGAAACTGCCACATGCTCTTAAAGAAACTACAAAATCATCTGATCCGCATCCTGTACAGCATACAGAAAAAGATCAAGAAAGAGCTCTCAAATCCACAGACTCTCTTACAAAACCAACCTCCAACACAATCTTCTACATGGCTGAACTTGAGTAACACAAGACAAGCCATTTACAACTCACATTTTTCTTCTCTATAGAAAAAAAGGACACTAAACTATCCAAACTTCTACATGCCACAAGGGCCCACAACAGTGGCATTTCAAGCTCATCCAACAATATTACTAATTTTTCCAGCTATACACTTAGCCCAATAGAACAGTCTGCCCTATCCTGGGAACTCTCTTTCTACCCCATCATCTTCCCCATACAAGATACAGTTCTGTGGTGACCTAAAAGCCTACTTTTGCCATCTCTGACTTAGGGAATGTTTCCACCAGTCCCCTGAACAACACACTGACCAACAGATGCCATCCTACTAATGCCACGGAAAGTAGGATTCTACATGGACTCTGCTTGATGGTTGCAACCATCTGGACTTCTACATAGTGCTACCCCCAATTTGTGCACAGGCTGAGATTGTAACAAGCATTATCACTTGCCCCATAACCTCAGCCATGCAGAATGCTACACCATCTACATGCTCAAACAAAACAGTGACATTATAATTTAAAAAGCTGATAAAGAAGTTGCCCTAGTCATCATGAATAGGTCAGATTATGAACAGGAAGCTGTTAGACAACTCTCCAACATTCATTCTACAGGCTGCTATCCTCTGATCCCACTGAGGAGTTTCAAAAGAAACTACACCATCTACTCAAGAAACTACCAGTGGAATCACAGGAACAAATTCTCAGATATACATCTTGGGAGCACATACCAGGGATAGTCTATCTGCTACCCAAGATCCATAAACCTGGAAGTCTGGGATAACCCATCATCTTTGGCTTTGGAGTCTTACTATATTGACTCCCTCCTCAGGTCCTATGCTCCCAATGCTCCCAGCTACCTTCAAGACAGCACTGACTTCCTGAGGAAACTATAATCCATTGGTGATCTTTCCCCTCTCCCCCCAAAAAAACAATTCTAGCCACTATAGATGTAGAAGCTCTTTACACGAACATTTCACATAAAGATGGACTACAAGCCATCAGGAACTATATATCCAATGATGCCACAGCACAAATGGTTTCTGAATTTTGTGCTTTTGTTCTCACCCACACCCATTTCAGCTTTGGGGATGATTTATATCTTCAAGTCAGAGGCACTGCCATGGATACCCACATGACCCTACAGTATGCCAACATTTTTGTGGCTGACTTAGAACAACACTTTCTCCGCTCCTATCTCCAAGTGCCTCTCCTCTATTTACACTACACGGATGACATCTTCATCATCTGGACCATGGGAAGGAGGCCCTTGAAGAATTCTATCGAGATTTCAATAATTTCTACCTCACCAATCAATCTCAGCCTGGAACAGTCCACTCAGGAGATCCACTTCCTGGATACTACAGTAGAAATAACTGATGTTTACATAAACACCACTCTATACTGGTAACCTACTGACCACTATATTTACTTACACACCTCCAGCTTTCATGCAAATCACATCACATGATCCAGTGTCTAGTCAGTGTCTAAAATACAGCAACATTTGCTCCAGTCTCTCAGACAAAGACAAATACCTATGGGATCTATATCAAGCATTGTTAAAACTACAATACCCATTTGGAGAAGTGAAGAAACAGATTGATAAAGCCAGGTGAATACTTAGAAGTCACCTACAACATGAAAGACCCAACAAATAAAGCAGCAGAACACCTCTACCCATTACCTTCAGCCCCCAACTAAAACATCTCCTTCCTATCACCAAGGATCTACAATCCATCAGCGATGATGATCCCTTGCTCTCACACACCTTGAGAGGCAGGCCAGTCCTCACTTGCAGGCAGCCCCCACAACCTGAGGCAAATACTCACCATCAACTTCACACCTCACAACAGAAACACTAATCCAAGAACCTATCCCTGCAACAAACCCCATTGCCAAATCTGTCCACACATCTACCCTAGTGACACCCTCACAGAACTGAACCACATCAGCTATACCATCAAAAGGCTCATTCACTAATAATACTATTGTGTTGTACTCTCTGGGGGGAGGGAGAAGGGATTCAGGACAGTGGGATGGGGAGGGTGTGATATGACAATACCTAGAAGAAATTTAAGTGTGGGGTGGAGTGTAGGAGTCAAAGTTTGGGGATGTGGGGGTTCAGAAGTAAGGGCAGAGAGTGAAGGGTGCTCAGGGCAGGGAGGATGTGGGAGGTGCAGGAGTCAGGACTGGGGTTGTGATGGGTACATGAGTCATGGTTGGGGGCATGAGGAGGGGCTCAGGGCAGGGAACTGCAGGTATGGAGGGCTCAGAGTAGAGAGCATATGGAGTGCAGGAGTCAGGGCAGGGAACAGGCAGAGAAACATTAAATAAGATGTTGTACATCTGATGTAAAGTGAAACTTTTCCCCAGTAGAATATTGTCTCAGGATGCTGTTATTTCAAGTGGAATCTCATCATGGATCACTTCAAAAATCAGTTCCTCAGTTCTATGAAAAATGTTACTGCATCTCTTAATGCAATCATTTTTTGTATTAACATTATTAATAATTTATCAGGCACATAACCCACTGTGCTGTCGTTCAATTTGTACTTTTCCTAGATAATTTTATTACCATCCCTCACCTGCTTTCCCGTTCTTTCACGGATTGTGATATCTGGTATTGATTGTCTGTGATTAAAGTGATTACAGAAGTACAACCTCTGTAATTGTGCCAAAATAGAAAATGTCTCACAGATCTATGAGGATAAATAATCAAGTATTTAATATGTTGTTGATTATAGTGATTGTCTAATTATATATGTTTGAATAAATATGTTTTGAATATATGACAGGGATGGTCTGAGTAGGTACCTATGGTCTCTACAAATTTACCATAAGCTGAACCTCTCTAGACCATCACTCTCTGGTCTGGCAACGTCCATGGTCCAACATGATTTTAGTTAGCCGATGTCCACTTATCATGGGTGTGGTCAAGTTTCCCGCATCCCACAGAGTTGGTTTATAGCCACCATGCCTGCCTTTCAGTATTCTGGGCTGCTATTTTCCTCTATTTTACCCCAAAATGTCTTCTAAGAGCCCAGTAAGCAATGGAAGTGTGGATAATGCTGCTTAACAATAATGATTTCCTATGGTTCAGCAAACTTTCTGGTTTGACACTAGTCAGCTCCTGAGGATTCCAAACTAGAGAAGTTCAACCTATATCAGAATTACAAATTAATTCTCTATGAAAATGATTTTGATGGGTTAAATATTTAATTATTAGCCCTTTCACTTTATTTCCAGACAACTCTATTTCCACTCTTTCCATGGCCGGTTTGAGATGTATCAAGACGTATTTTCAAAACATTATAGCATTAATTGAAACTGAAGCCCTTCCAAGAATCAGTAATCCTGTATTGACACAATGGATTGAAACATCCATTAGTGCACTGATCACTGGCATGATGAATCATCTCCATGCAATCAGTTTCCAAGCCTCTTACTGTTCAGGCACCTTAGATACTAATGTTGGGTCAAAACTACAAAACAAAATTGCTGAACTGGTTCTGGTTGCTGAAAACCCAAGAATGCTTTAAAGGCAAAAACTATGGACAAGGATTTTTAAAAATAATGTTGTTGATATTACATTAAAGATTATAGTTTACAAAGAATAGTCTTTATCTCCTCTTAAGGGTGGGGGCTAAAAGTGTCAATAGCACTGCTTTAAAAATGCCATGCACTAGATATTTTGTAGTAGTCATGATACTAAGCAAAATGTGCAGGGCCACCAGAAAGGTGCATGTATATGGCGAGTTCTGGTAAGCTCAGTGAACTGTGGTACTTATTCATCTTATACCAGCTGGTGTCAAAGGGGGTGACCTTTCATCATTGTCCACTTTAGGGACTCTCTAATGAGAGTCAGACAGCACTGTGAATGGTTGTCGCATGGAGTGCAAGGACTAAGAAGGGTCATGGCGAACTGTCACATCTCACCCTGCACAAACTCAAGCAGAACTAGTTACAGTCTGGTCACACTAGTTTGAATAGGAGAATACATGGTAGATCAAACAGTAGGGCTGTGTCTACATTGGCATCCTTTTCCGGAAAAGGGATGCTAATGACACACTTCGGAATTGCAAATCCGCGGGGGATTTAAATATCCCCCGTGGCATTTGCATTTACATGGCTGCCACTTTTTTCCGGCTTGGGGTTTTTGCCAGAGAAAAGCGCCAGTGTAGACCACTGGAAAATAAGCCCTTTTCCGGAAGATCCCTTATTCCTACTTGAAAGGAATAGGGAAAGGGCTTATTTTCCAGAGAATCGCGTCTACACTGGCGCTTTTCTCCGGCAAAAATCCCGGGCCGGAAAAAAGCGGCAGCCATGTAAATGCAAATGCCACGGGGGATATTTAAATCCCTGCGGATTTAAAATTCTGAAGTGTCTCATTAGCATCCTGTGACGGAGAGGGTCCGCCCCCTCCCTTGGAGGCGACCCTGCCCCGCACTAAACCCGTGGTCGCCCTGGCCGGCCTCAGGAGGACGCCCACCTGAGGGGCACATGAGCCATATGTTCGGCCGCCGCCGCTCAGCTGGGCGGCGGTGCCAGGGATTCCACGTCGGCCACGGGCTGGGGGGAGAGGGGCCAGGAGGCGGAGCCCGGGTGCGCGGCGGGTGACGTAACCACGTCGGCGCGCCAGGGGCGGGGATTTCAAAATGCTGGCGGCCGCCGGCAGGAGGGAGGGAGAGGGAGAGCGGAGCGGGGGGGGGAACAGAGCGGAGGAGCAAGGGAAAGAGCGGAGCAGGGGAGTGAGAGGAGCACAGGGCGTAGAGGCAGGCGCTGGGGGGTAGATGCCGGGCACCCCAGGTGAGCCAAGGCTGGGAGCGCGGCAGCAAGCGGCGCCGCAAGGTGGGTAAGGAGGCCCGCGAAAGGGGGGGTAGGAAGTAGCCCAGGGCAGGGCAAGGAGCCGGCGTGCTGGTGGGTTGCGGGCCAGCACCCCCCCAGTAGGGCAGGATTAATCGATCCTGACCCTAGGGCCCTGGGCTGGGGTCCGGGAGTGAGGGAGGGCCCGGACCCCGCTATCCCCCCCCCCCCGCCGGTAAGGACAATTGGAACCGCCGTTTCCCCGGAGCGGCAGCGACAGAACGGGGACTTTGGGAGTTGGACAGGGATGGCAGGGGCCACCTTGTCACACATCCCTTTTCCGGAAAGGGATGCCAATGTAGACACAGCCCAGAGGTATATTCAGGATTTTGCTGCTTCTAATAGGCTGCTGTAGTCCTTTTTCTACAACACATGCAACAACGTGATTACAGTGAGTGTAGCAATAACAAGTCTCTTCTCATTTGCACAGATGTACAGCAAATGTAAGTCCTCTTATATCAGTAGAGTCAAACTGGTATGAAACTGATGGTAAGCGAGCAAAGCATCAGACCCTTAACAAAAGCAATGATCTTTCACAGCCATTATTCCATGCAAGCTAATATGGAATTTTATCTAAAACTTTATGTTTCTGTCCTTTATAAAGGCAGTAACATTTATCAGCATCTGATAGAGACATAGTACTTATTTCTGAGAGCATTTCATTATAATACTTACTATGGGGCATTGCCGTCAATTCCATAATTATTGATGTTGGTCGCTGCTGTGATCCCACATATAATAAAAGGAACACCTCCACTAATTAGATAAAATCTGTCAAGAGATAACAATTGATACTTTAATTTTCTGTTTTTAAACAGTTTTTCTTCTTTAATGTTTTGTAAAAGATAACAACACACAATATAGTCTGAAACATTAAATATCAAAAAGATAAGATCAGACACATCAAGAAAATAAAACAGTTTTGAAAACCCTGAAAGCCCTACATGAAGCAAACAGCAGAGGGCTAATGTTTACATCAATCTATTTCAATATTGCCTCACAATCTCTTGACTTGTAGTTTCGATATATATAATTATACTCAAAAACACGAGAAAGTTACTATAATATCTCAAATAATAATTTATTCCTCCCACTTAAACATTTTTGCTTTATATACATAAAATATAAAAAGCACTATAATTGTAGAAAGCATAGCCAAGACAGCTGTTTATAGTCTATATCCAACCTACATTTTCTCAGCAGCTTCTGTTCTACAGAGCTGGAATCACAATATAGCTTCCTGGCTGAAACTATGAAATGGAGTTCAGGTAGGGGAAGGAGGGAAAAGGTGGTTCATTTGGGCAGAGCTTGCCCTCCATACAGGGAATCCCTTCCCCCTAATGTACAGCAATCAGGATGCTAAAATTTTCTTCTGCCTACTTCTCACTAGTGAAGGATGGTGGGACAGCACCCTTACTAACAATTTAATGTCCTCATCCTGCATCTGTTTTCATGGAGATAAATCTCAAAGTCCCTGACCAAGCCCTCACAAAAAAATCTAGAAAAAAAAGTAGGTTTTTATCCTTCTTTGGCTACTTGTATTACAAGATTGGAACACATCATTTCACACCCATTTAACTGGTTAAACACCACTTTACTTGGAACTTAATTAATCCCAATAAGAGGAATTAATACTAACACTCACAGTTAAGCAGCAGTCATTATCATTCACTATCATTAGGCTAAATCAAATTCATAGCTGTCCCTTTGAAGCAGCCATCCAGCCAGATTTATTATGTTCAAATTCATCAGAATGTACTGCAATATTATTGTACATTTGTACAGCACCTTTCCTTCCAAAGCAAACAGCAAATTATGCATATAATGCAGCACTGAATTGCTGTGACCTCTGAGATAGAAAGCAACAGCCAACTGGCACACAGGAGACTGCAGAATTGTTGTCATGGTGGAAAGGAATTTTATTTAGTGGACCAAGGAGAAAACTCTAATTTTACAGACAGTGTTAGGCTTTTTAACATCCACTCAGAAAACTTTAGTTTGTAGAGTGTTTGAAAAATCCACACTGTAAACTCCAGTGAATTCCCTTTGTTTATATTTAGGAGGAAGGGTTGAAATAACTCTGCCTAGGTTTGAACCTGTAGACTACAGGGGCATTAAATAATTCAAACTACAAAAACAAGTCCATCCTGCAGATCCTAAAAGCTCTGTTGCTACTGTGTAGATCTTCTCACTCATCTCCAAGTTAAACCAGATTTTCTCTGTGCAGAAACAATTCCTTTCTTTTCCATCACTTCTGCACTGTGGAAAGGGGTTGTTTTTTTTCCTCTACACAATACCTCATGCTCCTTCGAACAAAAGGGAACCTTTTTCTCATACAGTATGTTATTGTGTAAGTTTCTGATCTGAGATCAGAGTCAGGTCCCTATATTTTCCAAAGCCATTTGCAAACATTAAATAATATCAAAGTCATTGTAAAATAGTACTTGTATACACTGGAGAAACAGAGGTACAGCAGGTGGAAGTGATTGCCCCAAGATCACGCAATAGGCTCATCAGAACCAGAGTATGAATCAGTTTCTTTTGATTTCCAGATCCAAAATTAGCAGTCATAAACAGAACAATCTCACAGCAAAGCCTATAGCACATTTTGCCCTAAAGTTCCAAGTTGTTAACAAAAACAAACAAACAAACAAACAAAACACCTAACAGAAAATCATCCTGTATATGCCTGAAAAAAAACTTTGAGCTTTTACAACTAACACACATTTCCTTCAAACTTGGCTCAGCTAGACCTCAAAGACTGCTTCAAAATAAGCCAAGTCCATTCAGCCATTGCTGCTTTATAATCATGCAGTCTTTCTGTGATCTGAGCAGATAGGACAAATATAATATAATTAATCTATTTTACACACACACGATTCAAAACTGGATGAATGAAGTTTTCAATTTTTAAATGACTCTGGTAGAGACAAAACATGAAAAATTTCAGATCAATATGCCTGAAAAAATTATAAGAAACAAAAATAGAAATGTACAGAACTGTATGGAAAAATCATATTTCAACCTTATGTACAGTAGTTACAAAAATATCACTACATTACATTCTCTAATCTCACTTTCTATCTATGCACACATTTCTTCTAGGATGAATATACTCTCACAGACTGTATATCCTTAAATCCTATAAACTCTACTATTGTATATTTTGTACACTATAAAATATTAATCTCTTTTAGGTTTTTAAAAGAAATATTTCATATAGGGGGTAACTGTGCTGTCTTCTGATAATTCTCAGATGACCTGGAAGCAGTTACCAATAGGATGCTCCAAAAAAGTGGTAATATCCAACCAAATGTCTCTCTTGTCTCTGCTAGAAGCAGGACAATATATTTTAGAAGTGACATAAGTTGAAGTCAAATGCTTTCTGCACTCGAGGTTCACTGTACAGATATCTATCACAGTACGGTGCCTGCCCCATCTCATTGCTATTTTTTTTTAAAACCCAGAGGCTAGAAATGATATTATTCAAATGATTCTTCAACTGTAGTTTCAGGCCTCCTCAGGGATAGGAAATGCCAAAAGATATGCCATGAAGAAATGAAACTGGGTAAAGACGAATGGCACAAAGCAAAAGGAAGACAAAAATATGGACTAATGGGAGTTAAGGTATAAGAGCTAGGTTATATGCACTTTGGAGCAGGAATCACATATTCTTATTAATGTGCACAGAACATTAGGAGTATGTAAAGATTATATAAATCAACAGACAACAAGTATTGGACGGTTGAACAAAGAGGAAGAGACATTGTTCAGGATAGAAGAATATAACGAGCAGTTTAAGAAATTTGGACAATTTATAATTAGGTCTATGAAATATTAGAAGAGTCTGCCAAAAGAAGTGGATGATGGCTCATTATTTGAGTAATTAAAAGTGACTGGACAAAACCCTGGAGGAAATACTGCTGGGGACAATTTGGCAAGAGACTGGACTATGTGATGTAATATTTTTTTCAATCATTTGATATTATGTAATGTTTTATTATTAAAAGGAGAAAACTTATAAATGAAAATAATTTCCAAGAAGAACCCAAAACAGAAGTGACAAAGTAGAGGAATAAAAATACAAAGTAATGAATAAAAAAAGCGAGGGAAAAGGTTGATAATAATTAGTAACATTTAGTACTTACAGAGCACCTTTCATCTGAGGAAATTAAAGTGTGTGATAACATTAATTGATTTAACCTTACAAACCCCCTGTGCAGTCGATAAGCATTATTAACTTTGTCATGCTGATGAGAAAACTACCTAAGAGAGATAATGTGGTTTGTCCAAGATCACACAGAAAATCTCTCATAGCACCAGACCTCTTTATACCATGGCTTCAAATACAAGGCTGTCTTTCCATGTTAGAGTAAAATGAAGGGAATAGGTCACAACATGCCATCCAGGAAACAGAACGAGCAGAGCATATAACTGTTTTATATATTATGCTGGATTTAATTTTAACATCTTCATGAGAATGCTCAATAATGGTCAGAAAATTTTGAGCTACTCCAATGCCACAGTGATAACTGATACACAGACAGAATACTATAGATAGATAACGGAGCTGTGGTAGCTATCCCATGGTTATAAACTTGATTTGTATATTTCTCCCAGAACAAACCAATCTCCCTGAAATTTTTCAGGCTACAACTCATCTCATGATAAGAGTTTTTCCAGGAAATGTAGTAAAAAATGTAGAAAAGGAGTTTAAAAAGTGATGGCATTTTGAAAATGGATCTATTCTTCAAATTAAAAGTATCCAATTTTTGCATTATCAAGTCCCCAAAATGTCTTAGCCTACAAATACCAAGTTAATTTTGTTTTGTTGGCCTTGCTAAAAGGAAACGCCCATCAGTAGAGTGCCTACACTACGAAGCCTGTTATTTCAAAATAACAGGTTGGTTATTTTGAAGTAATAACTCCTACTTTCCACGAGGAATAGCGCTTATTTTGAAATAGTTATTTCAAAGTAACAGTAACTCCACTTCTGCTATTTTGAAATAACTACTCCCCAGAGTCAAAGTAATTACTCCCTAGTGCTTCCTGGGGTTCTAAGTTGAGGTAGTGCGTCCACATTAACAGAGCTTGCTTTGGACTAATTTTGAAGCTTCTCTGTAGAGTGCACATGCTAATTTGAAATAATTAATTCAGAAGATATTATTTCTAAATAAGTTATTTCAAAATAATTTCCTAGTGTAGAAATGTCCTGAGAGTCATTCTTACTACACTCGATTATAAAGGAAAAAGTGCAACATGAATATTTTAGCTTAAGAGATACACACTCTTTAGGTAACTCATTTCACTTCAAAAATATATTTTTCTCTCCAGTTCTGATAAATCAGAGTTCTATTTCCAGCTTGCTGGAAATTTTTAGCATTAAATTGAATCATATTGCTAAATGACAGAAGCTATGCTGCTCTTAGCTTATCAAATGTTGTCAAATAACCTATTAGAGTGTTCTAAGGTTTTAAAATCTTTGTGAAAAAACAAAACTAATATCCTAAGCTTGTCCATGTTTTCTGAATAAATTAATAGCCTATACTCTGGTCTATCAAGCCAGCAAGAATTGTGTTCTTTTTAATATTTTCAAACTGAATAAATATCATCTTGCCACCAAAACATTTCTTATGACAATAGTATTGACAACTGTGGACCAAAGATCCGGGAAATACAGTGGTTTTGAATCTAAACCGCAGACCACTAGGTTAACGCTTCCTTGTTCAGTGAGGTATTATTTCAACTGCAACTCCTACACTAGCTGGGGTAATTCACTTTAGGGAGTTCAGCTTTAGCTTCTGCCATTGTCCCTCCCAATGCAAGCGGCCTGATGTGAGAATCAGAATCCACACATACCCAGTCTCCCCGGTTAAGTTCCTTCCATGGCCAATGCTCCATACAGGGTCTGCTATGGTTTTTTGAAGGCTTTCTGCTGCCTGTGCCTGTGCGGCATTGTCTGAGCCAGCACAGGGAATCAGCCCAGAAAAAAAATGTTCATCAAACTATAATGCAATTAATAACTCCAAATATCTTTGAACTACCGTTACTCCTCATTGCAGGAGGAGTAACGGTAGTTTGAATTAGGAGCTTTAATTCGAACTACCTAGTCCGTGCTGCGTGTAGCCGCGGGCAGGTAGTTCGAACTACGGGGCATTTAAAATGGCGGCACCCAGGAACATGCAAATAAAGCCCAGAATATTTAAATCCTAGGCTTCATTTGCAAGTTCAAATGCAATGTAGACATACCCTATGAGTCTGGAGTGGATCCTAAGAATAGGGTCTGCAACCTATTTGATCCTTGCAGGGGCCATGTATGGGAATAAATTATCATGTAAGGGTCAGGCAGAATGTGGCCCAGAATGAGTGTAGCAGAAATGTAGTGGTTTCATCTCAGGATAAATGAATAATAACTAAGTGGCAAAATGAGTAAGAACTAGTCATGATGAAGTAAGTAAAATGTTTCTACAGCCCACTTGTGATCTGCAAAATATAAAGAAAGTAAATTCACAAATTATATTTTTCTAAAAATATAAAGGGCATGAGTAAAGGGATGCAAAATGAGGATTCAAATTATAGAGAAAAAATGATTGTGCTAATCCTTTGAGGAGAATTATATAATGTAAAAAAATAAATACCTTTTTCTCCCAAAATATTCACAGTTGATCTTTGTTCTCCCCTGCCCCAGCCTCTGTGCTTACATGCATTTTCTGTGTCACCTTCTTTTTAGGAATAATAACAAGCTTTTCAATACTGTTTAAAATGTTAATTTCTATCAGTAAAATGGCCAATACTCTTGTTATACGCAATTCATTGATTTCTCCTTTTGGGCATTTGACTACATCAGTGTAGAGCTGTTATTTAAAATTCTGTTGCAGCTGCAGCTTGCTGAATCAAACACAACTGCATCACCAGGCATCACAGAATACACCTTTAGAAAGTCAATTACTATCAAGATGTCCTTCTGCCTTTTAGTGAGGAGAAAAGAGCCATTAACCCATAACCTCTCATCTAGGCAACAAATTCTGATAACTGCCTATTTACAACAATGCCATTTTATATCATACAAGGCTGAATGGAAAATAACGCATACAAAGATAATGATAATAAGTTCTATGACCTTATATTCTGCCACATTTAATACATAGTTATGAAAAGCATTATATTAGTATCAGTGTTTTATAGCTGTCAATAGAATCAGCTTGCATTTTAAATAGAAAATATAGATTTATTAGGTTCTACTTAATGTAAATTGCATTGTCTGCCAAAGAACCAAGCCAAATTATCACCAAAGGGAAATATATTGTATTTTTGTTCAAGCCCCTGGCAGTGATTCACAGATTATGTTCCCCTATACCTGAAATATGTAAAAGTCATTTGTAAAAGTAATTTACTCTAACTCTGTATGTCATTGGGGAGAATCATCAGTGCAGTTTCCTGGTTAGTACTAAAGAGCATCTCCAATCCTACAAAACTGTTTGCTAATTTTGGCCTTTAAATAACATTGTTTATTTGGCAGAATTCTCTTCGCTGTCTGAATTCTCTTATTTAAAATGGAGTGGCCAGTCTGATGTTTTGTAATCTATGTACACATCTTAAAACACTTTGCCCCATTTGTAACAGAAGCAGCATTTGTATAACCCTTTCTGCAGTACTTTATTCACTGTTGGGGATTTTTCTTCACAACACAAAAGATGGCACCATAGATTCAACCTACAGTGTACTGAAACTATCTGGACAATAATTATACTATGAGATATACCACAAACCTAAGATTACATTATTAGAATAACAAATTTCAAAGAAAATGTGTGGAACTGTTCATTTGTCATGACACAAAAACACATGAAATTTAAATTTCTGACACTACACATGCATAGAGGGAAGCTGGAGAGATGAGGAAATAACTAAACAAGCAATCTAATTGAGTTACAAGGACTTTACCGGTGGAGCCAGATGGTTTGTTCTGAGGCTCTCTCAGGAGAGCCTATAAATTAGATCTTTGAGAACAGCAGAAGAAGAATGGAAGGCAACACACAGGAGACTCAGGAGATAGGAGACTCACTAGTATTCTATTCCCTTCTCCTAAGTTCATGACTCGTCTCTCCTCTCTCACTGAAATCAATAGTTTAGCCTGAAGGGCAAGCTCCTTGTTCCAGCAGCTATCGAAAATTAAATCACTGAGAAGTGGGAAAGTGGAAAATACGTAAGTTATTCAGACAAAGAAGACCTGACATTCCATCCTAGCTTGCTATCAGTGTTTGAACTCTCTTGGTCTGACTGTAAGTTTTTCTTGACCTCAGTTCTTGGAGTCAGATGATTAAGCAATAATCTCAGTTTTCGTTAAAAAATAAAGGTTTCTAAGACTGGTGGTTGTGGAGAAAAGCTGGAAAATGAAAACCCTACTGGCTTAAAAACCATAAAACAAATCAAATTTATTACTTTAGAATCTCATGATTTTAGCTAAAGTCATGATTCCTGAATGATTCAGATTAGCAATATGGCCTATTGGAAAATATACTGTTAGGCAAGTACAGATCCAACAAGCGAAGCAGCTCTTAGAAACTATTGTTATCTTTTTTTCAGATATCAACACATTTTTGGCACCTTTTTTGATACTTTCCAATAAAATAAATAGGAAATATTATGTTGCCTAATGAAATTTGCCATTTACTCAAAAAAAAAAAAAAAATTGTCCATTTTCAATCAAAACAAAATAACAGTCTTATACATAATGTGTGCAAAATCAACTTAAATGCATCAGCTGGCTTCCTTTGCATAATGGCCAACCAATGGTAAATATTATAGAGACCTGTCACAACTGTTTTAAAATTATATGCTTTCTGTAAAACCTATGCTCTACTGTAAAACATTTTTGAGCTATCTGGCACTATACAGTCATATTTTCTAACAAAGCTCTGTATTATGAAGTCAAGTTTAAAGTGAAATGGTATATTTTGTCACTTTTATTTGATTTGTTGTACATATCATATGCATATCCATGAATGGAGGTTTTTTTATACACCACACAAAATGTATGACTATACTATATATATATGTGTATATGAACATATTTGCATGGACTGTTAAAAGATTAAAATATAACTACTATATCTTTGGGCATAATTCACAAGATACTGCGAGACAAATATTTAAAATATTCCTAAAGCATAGTTGCTACATCATCAAAATTAAACACAGTTCGTACGTCAGGACACTGCATCTTTTCTTCTATAATTATGCTCTAATCACAGTGTACTCTTTCCCCCATATATATAGGTATTCAGATTTATTTTGAACTTCATGTATCTAAAAATCTAATCACACATCTACAGCAAGATGTATCCCAAGGCAAAATGAGAGAAATGAGAGAAAAGAATTCTTTAAGATAGGAAGTAAATCAAACAATATCATTATTGTTAATGATCAAGTCTAGTTGATCTAACTGAGAAATTCAGTCTCAAACCCAAAAGGCAATTCAAAATGTAAGAGCCTTTATAGAACTACTCCACTGATATGGCAACATTTGGCAAAAGGCGACTTTTTAACTGGCAGCTACTGTAACTCATTTTCCAGATCATTATGTAACCCTTCTGCCAGGTAGCTCCAGCAGCAGTCAAGGCTAGGTTCAATACCTAGGGGTTCCTCTCCATCCATCCAACACAGAACTGGCTCGAGCCCCCACCCGGTAACCTGTGAAATTCACACAACCCTCTGGGCGCCTCTGAGAGGCAATGCTTCCTCACTTGCAAGCAGAGTATGAGTGTAGAAAAGAAGCTTTTAATTAAAAGGGGAGAGAAGTAACGTGGCATTCATTTGGGAAAACCCCACAAATAAAGTTCATAACCAAAACCAGGAGTAAATGTCCCAGCTGAAGCAGGATGGGCAACGTCCTTTTCCTCTCAGGCTCTTAAGTCCAGCAGTGTAAATGTCCCCTTTACATATCCAACCCTTCTCTCCATCCTGCTTCACAGTCGCTACCCTTGGTCAGAATAGGCAGACCAGAGTTCAGAGGTGCATCTGCAGAGTTCACCTCACATACTGAGTTAGGAGGAGGTAAGAAGGCATCTTTATTATATGATGTTATATAACCTTTATTATATGATGTTATTATTTGTTAGATAGTGGCAGAGGGATTGGTTCTGTACTAGAAACAAAGATACTGTCTCTAGTTACAGGATAAAAGACAAACCAGGTAGGCCAAATTTTCTCAGAAATCCAGAAAGTAAGTTGCCTAACTTTTCTTTATTCCTTTATGAAGTCACTAGCAGATTTACCCAGTGTTGTTCGGATCCTTAACTCAATTCATTTTTTTTTAAATAAAAGGAAAATGTACATGCTTTATTGAAATGACTGTATTTTTTAAAAAATACAGTGTTATATATATGAAGTTAATTTTAGTAAATGTTTTAAATAGGAATGCCATCAAGTGTATTTTTTCTTCATCCCGATCAACTCCTATCATTTGCTATGTTTTAATAAAAAGGAGCTATAGTCAATTTTGTTCCGAATAACATGGTCTTCTAGTTTTAAACCTTAAGCATTGAATAAACTGTGCCAAAACAGAGCATTACTCCAAATTTCTCCGTTTTATATTTTTTCTGTCAGATTTACTGAGAAGCAATCATATTCCAGGTTCATCCCATTTTTCTGGCTCATCTTGGTTCAGTTTCTTTCAACATTCACTCTATGATGTCAATTTTGAGGATTATAATTCATTTAGTGATTTTGTCTGTTTTCTGTATAGTTTTATAAGAAGCAATCTCATTCCAGATACATTGTTTTCCTGGCACAACCAAACTCTTATGTTGCTTTAAGTTATGGTAAGAAGAAACTTTCTTCCAAATTTGGTGGCCCTACTTCTTACCATTTAGGAGGAGCTCTTGATTAAATAGACAAACCAACCAACCAACCCTATAAAATATATAGTAGATAATTTATAGGTATGTAGAAGTGAGTTTTATATTTTCCTTCCAATTTCTTGTTTA
This sequence comes from Pelodiscus sinensis, assembly GCF_049634645.1. Taxonomy (NCBI): domain Eukaryota; kingdom Metazoa; phylum Chordata; order Testudines; family Trionychidae; genus Pelodiscus; species Pelodiscus sinensis. The sequence continues at coordinate 44,685,493 of NC_134718.1, forward strand.
GTTTTTTTTTTAATCTTTCTTGTTAGATTCTTATTATCCTTTAAATCTTGCCAGTTATCCCTCCATGATTCCATTGGAGAATCTCCATCTATGTTCAATGCAGAAAGAAAATCTTTTTAGTTCTACTTATTGTACTTTTATATAAAAATTGGAACTACACACTCTTCAGGGGATTGATGTATTTCACGTACTGTTCAGATAAACATACAATGGTATCTCAAGTAGAAGCTATATATTAATCTTCCACTGTACAAAATTGAAAGAGGTCTTTTATTACACCAGGTGGGTCACAGATTTGTAATACATATCAGGTCAGATACTTTCCTCTATTCCCACCCTTTGTGATGTGCTGATAATAAAATGTATGGAGAGCCAATGAATCCCCTTCTCCCCAGGAAGGGATTCTCCAAGTGTGGAGGAATCTTTTACTGGCCTAGATCTGGCAGAAACAGACACCTGCCCTGAAAGTATGAGCACAAAGGTCAAGTCATGACTAAGAAGGTGGGAGGACCGGGCAAAACTTTATTCTCCTATGGTGTAATGGCCTCCAGGAACTATAGCTAGGTAGGGTACTTTTCAGAAGCACCAAGGGTTCATTAAAGTATGCCTATGTTTGTGTTCATCTGTTCTGATGTAAAAAACCATAACCAACTTTTCTGAGACTCTTCCCTTCATCTCAGAAGATAATGCGTGCAGCTGAATATGTAGCCCACAGCCTGTATACTTCTTGCACTAAAGGAAATGTTTCATCTAAAGCCTATTTTTATCTGTGCTGTCTATAGAACCTTGCTGTTACAATACAGACTCAGATGTGGAACCGTTACTCATGCTGATGAATACATACTGTGACTCATGAAAGTAGTCCCACTGTCTTCAATCAAGCCTTATACAAGTATAGACTAGACTCTCACAGTTCAATACTACAGACATGCATTGTTCATCATTGGGAATTCATTCATATTATAAAGAATGTTCAATCTGCATGAAGAAAAACTAATTCTTCTAAGTTTGTTTTTATGCACGAATCTTATAAATTGGTGATTCAATTTCACAGCTTATGATTTATTATCTTAAAAGATAACTACAGATAACCAGCAACTTAAACCCTGCAACTATTGAATACAATAAAGTAGTTTTTTGAAGCATGAAAACATGATAGAAGCCACTCTCCCTTGTGACTTCTGATCCTTCTTAGAGATCTTTCTCTTTCATTTCTTCTTTCTCCAGAGGACAGAGTTCAATATGCTAATAAAAAGGCAGTATAAAAGCATGCTCTTTTAAAGTTATAAAAAGGATATATATTAAGGATTATAATGCTATTAAGTTATAGAGAATCAGTATGCAAGTAAGATTTGAATCCACAAAACCAAGGAGATTTAGAGTTAATGGAAAAAAAACAGGTTGATATTTCATCCTTAGTTCACCCAACTGAAAAATTAAAAAAACAAAGATACAATGGCAGAAGTTCAAGAGTGTCAGCTCAGATTTTTAGCTTTACTGTTGAATTCTTTTTCTACTGTCAGAACTGGAGCTATGTGAAAACTTTCACCAATACAATTAAATTCACAATTAAATTCATGCATTCTGTCTTTCTGCTGTTTTTTTTAAATAATCTCTCTCTACACACACCTACACACCTACTCCTCACATATTTTTGGTAGACTCCTGTCCCAAACTTTTAACCAAAAACCAAAAGAAAAAACTTTTGCATCACATCATCTATAAAGGTCAAAAGGTAAATTACAAAAAGTTACATGATTTTGAAGGACAAATGTGGTTTTTTACTCAGCATTCAGACCAACAATGATGAAAGACTTCAGAAAGAAAGAAGAGAGGAGGAAAGATTGTGGAGGTTTTTTTTGTTTTGTTGTTGTTGACACCCCTCCTCCTTTTTTTTTTTTTTTTTTTTTTTTTTTAAAGAAGCACACATTTGAGGTTAGAAAGAAAAATTGGCTAAATTGCCTAAAAATGTTGGGCTAATAACTCAGTCAATGGGAGATTTGATAGAAGAGGAATGAACAGCTAGCATTGCCATCATCAACAAAACTGTCCATCTTGAAGTGCATGTTTCTGCTTAGTTTCCTGCTTATTTGGCTGCTTTGTTTATAATCAAATGAATTTATTTTGGCCAGGGCTGAAGAATCACTTTACTTCATGAGGTTGACTTTTACTAGCATGAATGCTCACAGAAAGAAAATTTCAAAGTGATATCCCAATACTCTTGTGGAAAATAAAATTTGCTTACAAAGGTATTTGTGCTGGAAGTGCCTGTACATTCCATCCACTCTGGAAGTAGGAGCAATACCACATTATCTATATGATCAACATATAAGGCAATACCAAATATTCATAGGACTTATGACAGTCAAGTCATAAGTTAAAATAGTTGGGAAAGTTTGTTTTATTAAATCATGAAATAATTTAGGACAGCAGATAAATTTGAGGAAATTGTAATCTGCTCCTGGATATTCTGGGAGCAGAAAGAGAAGCCGTATTTATTGGATAAATTATTAATTGAGAATTATATACTCCATTCTAGTGGTTATATATAACAAGTGTAGCTACAGATCACGGCACCTCAGAAGAGAGAACTGTGCTGTTTGCCTATAACGTCCAACTCTTTCAGTCTGAAATAGGTTATTTCAGAATAGAACATCTACACTTCAGGGAAGCCTCAAAATTAGTCCAGGGCAGACTTCCCTAATGTAGATGTGCTATCTCGATTTAGAGCTCCAGGAGGAAGAAATTAGAATGGCCCTGGTGAGGGGCTATTTTGAAATAGCAGAAGTGGAGCATCTACACACATCTTATTTTGAAATAACTACTTTGGAATAGGCATTATTCTTCATAGAATGAGATTTACAGAAGTCGGAATAAGTCATCTGTTATTTGGAAATTATTTTGAAATAATGGAATTGCTGTGTAGACGCTTACATAGTGATTTTGGAATATTGGCCGTCATTCTGAAATAAGTTTGCTGTGTAGACCCATCCTCAGTTTCTTTCACAATGAACAACAGAGCCTTTGGGAGTAAATGTATGTAGCTGTGTAGTATTTCCAATTTTGGAGGCATTGTTAAAAAATCATAGGTACTAATACAACTTATCTTGCGAAACTACTATTGCACAATACATCTATTTACAATCAGGTGACACCCACTTCATCTGGCCTTTTTTTTTTTTTTAAGATCCAATTTCCAATCTCTGTTGCATTGGTGTAAATCTGGAGAGACTCCACTGAGAGTGGCCCAATAAGTACAGCATTACCCACCTAAACAAGCAAGGGCCCAGGAGGGGCATAAACTGTATATTAGCCATTGACCAATACTGTTGGAGCAAGTCTGATATATCTGTAGACAACTTACATTGTCACAGGTAGTTACTTTTATTTATTGGCATTAATAAATGGGAAAAGATACGTGGATAAAATTCTTCCCTGGGTTTCACATGTGAAGCAGCCAATGATTTCAGTGAGAAAAGTGTGAGTGTGTATATGCATGTGGGGGCAGGAGGGAGGGAAAGGAGAGAGAGAGAATGTGTGTTTCTGACACAGAGTAGAACTTGACCTAAATTTTTGTTTTGCGGAGCTCTAAAGCAGAGAGGTACCTGAACAAAAATACCTGGAGGATCAGCAGCCAGCTCCTACTAGACTCACAACAAATATGCCTGCCAAACACTGCAGGCATATTTGGAACACATTAGTTTCAAAGTCTCCTCTGTCAGAGCTCGCTTACTTGCATAATAATAATAATAATAAAAGGCTATAGGTTCATACCAGTTCCACAAAGATGTAGGAATTCAGCGGGAAACAAAAACTTTTGAAACTGAGAACACAGTTAACAAAATCGCTTATTTTAGACACATTATTCTTTCCATACATTTTAATATATATTTAAAAATGCCCAAGCCCTTCAGTGTTTTATTAGGCAGGGACTTGTCTCTTCCCTGTTTTATTTCTGTCATCCTATCCTTCATTCTCTGACTGCAAGACCTTTCTCCTTCTGCCTGCCTCCAACACCTCTACCTGCCCACTGACCTCAGTTATAAGTAGTCATTTGAGGGCTGACATGGAAGAACATATTGTTTCACCAGCCTAAGGGGACAGATCCTAAGGTCAGTGGTGATAGACACACAGACATTTACGGATCCAATTGCCCACCTCTTTCTGGGGCAAAACTATATCTTTAATTAGACTGCTTCTCTTGGGGAAAGATTGCTTTGGATCCCTTTATCTTAACTATTGCTATGTTGCCATTTGGAGCTGGGTGTGTGATTTCCAGCTCTATCAGACATACTTGTGCTAGCCCTAATCAAGCTAGTGTGCTAAAAATAGTAATGTAGCCACATTAGCATAGACAGTTGCCCTGAGTATGTATGCACAAGGGCAGGTAGTTTTGTACTGAGGGCAGATATCTCATGGAGTCCCTCAATACTTTTAGTCCAAGCTCAATGTCTGCCAGTGAGAGTTTGTCTATATGATCTTAGAATCACATCCCCAGCTTCACATGTAGATATATCCTCTATGATAAGACAAGGCCTATTAGTGTTCTTTCCCACCTATCCTCCACTATGCTCTCCTCAATGGCCTAGTCTACACTCTCATCTCTCCACTGCTTCCTTCTTGCCCCAGAATGCAGAGCCCAGTTCACATCAACTTGCTTCAGCAGAAGCCAGTGTTTCAACTTGTCCCCTATGTGCCTATTCTAAGTAGGTGAGCTGGTAAGAAAACAGTCTATTTCCTGGCCCCAATTCTCAGGTATGGGCAAGATTCTAAAAGGTCATAAACAGGGGGGTCAATATTTACTGAGTCCCATGGGTGCTGTAACACTGACCCTAAGATTGAAACTAGGAGTTAAGCCCTCCAAAAACATAACTGTCTCAAAAATAATGAGATATTTACAAATAATATATTTTGGGTTCTTTTCTTTTTGGTTTCTGTGCCTTTAGGATGCATACAGGTCATATTTTCATGGTTTTCTCCCCAATCATCAGGGCTACAAACTTTTGTTTTTAAACATAATTTGACATTCTCATTTAATCACATGACTCCATGTAACCGGGGCTTTAAGGAAGACAGAAAATATCATGGCACTCATGATGAAATCGTGAGTTGGCAGCACTGCACTCCTGCTTTCTCTTTCCATTCCTCCTTTTGCCATCCAAATTCCTCTAAGAGTTCCTGCAGCCTAGGCTGTAGCCTACAAATGATGTGTTAATCAATGCAGGTAGGCTATATTCACCAACTAATATATAATACCATATTAATAGGTATTATGCACATGGGTATTAATGTAATGAATGTGTGTGCTAGGTTGAATAACAGTGCTAAATTATACTATGCTTATTCTTTCTCACTTATGCTAAGGCACATATCCCATGGTAACCTTGGAAAAGTATAGTTCAGCACTTGGTTAAAGCAAATTAAAAATTGGCAAATAGCTAGTCAGATGAGTGTTATGAAACAAAGGTACAATGCAATAGAAGATAATAATGTAAGGTGTCAGAATATTTAGTGCTAGGGAGTATCTTCATGTCCCTTAACATCTGGAATTTAATATTCAAAGAAAAGATGGTAAAGTATAAGAAGGTACCAAGGTGAAGCTGGCACAAAGTTGGTAATTAAACTTAAGAATTAAGTGACATGAGCAGTGTGAAGAGCCTTCCTATAAAAGATGGCTAGCTTATAGGGGCATCTAGGAAGCACATTTTCTGTGTAAGGTGAACTGAACATGAATTTGCTGTCTAGGAAGACCTGATAATATATTAACCTGTTGTTTCCCCTACTGTGTTGGATCGTCTTCAAACAATGAATTTGGCTGAGCTTAGTTATTTGGTCTCTTGAACATTCTCAACATCAAAACACACATACAGTCAATTAGTTGGCTATACCCTTTTGTCAACAAAGGGGATGATTTATCATCTCAGTAATTAGTGTATGTAGGGTGGTTTGATACCAAGCACTAAATGTTAATCATAGTTGTAATCTCTTTCCTTGATTTCACTACCCCTTAAATTCCCTCCCTGTGGCTGTCCTCCCTTATGTTACTGCAGCTAACATGTTCTACCACTTCTGTATTCTATTTGCATCATCCCGTCTCCAAATCCCCTCAACCTTCCTCCCATTTTCTGCATTACATTGTCACTATTACCTTTAAGGACAAGGACAGTTCTCCCCGTGACCACGTCAGCATTTGTTTCTTCTTGTACACTGTCTCAAGCCTAAGGCCTTCCCAGTTCTCTTGCTAAGTCTTTCTTTGCACACATTGTTTTGTGCCTTTTTATATCTGGGCTCTAGACTTGAAATAGCTTCTTTCTTCTTTGCTAAACTTCCTTCTGAAATCATTTCTCACTCTTCATTCATCTGCATTATGACTGTCTCAATTACAGTATATGCTCCTCTGGATGTAGAATCTGGCTAAATATGTTTCTAAAGTGCAATGTACCCCTACAGCACCATACAATAAATGTGAAATTAAAGTGGAGAAATTGAAAAAAATCCTAATTCTATCAAATTGCACACGATGCAAATGTTAAGGGGTAAAACTTATGATACACAATACTATAAAAATTAAAATATTAATGCAAATATTTAAAACATAGAGGGAAATATTACTATGGAAAACATAATTGTATTAATATGTTAGTCTGTAACTTTAAAAACAACGAGTAGTCCTGTGGCATCTTAGAGACTAAGCATTACTCAGCATTGCTCGGGTCCTTCAGGGCAGGGACCTGGAGGAGTGGGGGTATGTAGCCAGACATGAACCCCATCTTGTTCTCCCCCTCCCCCAGAGAGAAAGGCAGTCAGACTTTGATGCCCTGGGAATGCAGGTGTGCTGCCTGGCCCTGACTCTACCATAAACAGAAACTAGACAGTAAATGGGCTAGCTGATGACCCGGGGCCTCCCGCTGCCCTGATGGCTAGTACCAGTAATTGACACGCCTGCACTGTCTCAGGAGAGTAATCTTCGCCCATCACATTCCAGAGGTGCCCATTGTCTGCATTTTCCCAGGTGTGAATTATGCTTTGCACCCTTGGTGGGAAACCTGGTGTTCAAAGCCATTTTTCCTAATTGGCCACTTGAGACTAGGAAGAAGCCTACGTGACCCAAGGGGTATAAAGAGGGGTTTAGTAGCCCACCCCATTTGAGCTCCAATCATCTACACCTGCTGGCAGGTATTTATTGACTCCCAAGGTCTGTGGGACGCCCAACCTCGCCCTACTTCTTCCCGAGGGATTGAGAGAAAGACGCTGGCCACGCCAAGTCTGGAATGCAGGGGTGAGAATATATACCTCCTAGGTGTCTATTTTGCATGCATTTAATAAGAGCTCAGAGAACCAAAAGGGTTTCATGGTACTTGTAAGTGACTTATTAGTGTAATTTTGTTCCTGTCCTTTGTAGTGGCTGTAACGCAGTAGTAGCATTTAACAGCTAAGTTTACCATGTAACAATAAAATAGTAACTGTTTAAGCTGTGACCTGACTCCTTCAGTTGCTGTAACAGAACCAAGCACAATTTTAAAAAAGAACTCCAGTTGGTCATAAGGGACAGATATAGGGAGAGCTTGAGCGTTGGATCGTGTTGCTTCCAGGGGACAGATCCATTGGGGCATCTCTCAGCCTCTCCAGGCTGCCCGCTGCGAAGGGATCGTGTATCCTAGCAGTCAAAATAGGAGGTGTAATAAGCTCTCCTTGTAAACTCAGGGGCATCTGTCGGCTTGTTGGCTGCCCGCCACAAAGGGATCCCGATCCTAGTGGTAAAGACACGGACGTTAAACTCCTCGGGGCACCTGTCAGTCTCACCTAGACTGCCCACTGCGACGGGGCCTTGTGTCTCAGCAGTTGAAGACTCGGGTGTAACACACACACATGCACTGCCCTGACCATCGGCTGACAGGGTGCAGGAGTCAGTGCAGGGTCTTGGGTATGTGGAGGGCTCAAGGCAGGAGGCTGGGGGTGTGGAAGGTGAAAAGGAGATCAAGGCAGGGAGCTGGAAGTATGGGGGGTGTTAGAGTCAGGGTTGGAGATGAGGTGGGGCTCAAGGCAAGGGTTGGGGAGCGCAGGAGTCAGAGCAAGGGGGGCCTCACGGCAGGGGATGGTGGTGCAGGAGTCAGGGCAGGACGCTGGGAAGTGGGGGCTCAGGGCAGGGGATGGAAGCAGCCAATGGCGGCTCCATGGTGCTAGCCTGGGGTCTGCATGGCCCACTTGCTGGCTGCTCCATCAACATGGCTGGAGTGGTGGGGGCTGTGCTGCCCACCAGTGGCAGCTTCCTGGGGTCAGTCATGATTATAACTGTCCCTGCTATCACACCCTTCCCTTTTCTGTTTGATAAGGAACAATCACATTCCATGCACATTCCATTGTCCTGGCACAACCAAATCCTAACCTTGCTTTAAGGTATGATAAGAGGAAGCTGCATACCAATTTAGTGTTTAGGAAGAGTTCTTGAACAAATGGACTCACAGAAGGATCAACAGACACACAAACAGATGTACAAACTCTCTCAAATACATAGTCAATTATATGTCTGGATATTGCATAAGAAATCTTCATTTGTCAAGGTCAATGTTGCATTCGCTTTAGTGAGAGCATTTAGATCCCTTTTTTAAAGGCATAAGGCAAACTAAAATGCTTTAGATGTCTTTAGATGGAAAGTGTGTGAGATAGCTTTATACACTAAAAGCAATTTTAAATGCTGAACCACCTTACAGTTTTAGGCCTTAAGCATGTAACAACCTGCTAAAGATGATTTTGTTGCTTACAACTTTACTGTTTTAAGGGCAATAGAAAATGATTTGATGCCTCCCCAACATTTTAAATTTATCTTTAGGGTGTCATGAAATTCAAATTAAAATACTCTACACAGCTCTGTGCATATGCCAACTTTAAATATTCATAACTTTAAAACTGCAGGTGCAATTTTAATTTAGATGTCTTCACATTTGGATTCTTGAATGAAGACTATAAAATGTCAGGTTTACTAGATTCAGTCACTTACAATGTACAAGCACAAAAATGCCGTCTGGAACATCTGGGGAAAAGTGTATTTTTCCAGGCTCCCATAACTCAGAAGCAATTTAATTCAAATCTTTTCCCTCCAAACACCAAAACCATGCAGCCAAAGAGTCACACTTTTGGATTAAAGATGGAAAATTTCAGCCCCAAGAGAATTTGTCAGAGGAGTTTATGAGCAACCAAATAAAAGGATGCTAAAATGGAAGATACGTTTCAATCTTAAGCATAGTATTTGATTCCTGTCAAGACAGTACATACATGAATACAATATTATTTACAATAGTGACTACCACACACTTCACATGTGTAATTAATAACCACAAAACCCTGTAATTCTCTGGTGACTATATGCAAGATATGCTTTGGTTTGAATGCAGTAGAAAGTATTAGTGTATAGCTATCTCATGATAATTCACATCTTCTGTGTGTTTACTTGTTTTTTAATTTTTAAATTTATTACTTGAGAAATGTCTGGATATGACAGCATAAACAGAATGAAAAGCTCTAATTACTCTATTCTCAATGCACATTATGACATAGGAAGCTATGCTATAAACTGCTCAACATCAACTCACTAAAGTGCCTAATCTTTTTATGGAGGGATGACCTTCACAGACTGAAAGACAGCCAAGTCTTCTGCCTATTTCAACTTTGGTCTCCTAGCAGAAACTGCCAAAAAGAGCCCAGTTAGTACTAACTGTGATGTGACATCTGTCCATGTGGGATTCATATAAAATCTCCAACTCATTTCACATAGGCCACTGACCAGGCAACAGACAATAAAGCAAATAAACATTCTACATGCTTGTTACCTTTTATCCTCCTGTGGAGAGGCGCGGCACCGGTGCGGCCCGCCCCGAGGGCCACGCAGGGTCCTCCGCCCTCCCCTCCGATTTCCCTCACCCGAGGTCTCGTCCTCTTCGTGCTCCCCAATCACCCAAGAGCCCTGTCCCGAGTCTGACAGGGTCTGTCCACGCTTGGTCTACTGCGAGTGGCGTCCGCGTTGGTGCAAGGGGAGTAGGGGGGCTCAGGCCCACCCTCACTCTGAGCCCCGACCCAGGGCCCTAAGGTCTGGGGGGATACACCAATCCCCTCAGTCCTGGTTGATGGGGGACGGACCCCCTAAACACACCAACCCCCGGGGTTCCAGCACCCTGCCCTGGGTCGCTTCCTACCTCCCTCGCCGGGCCGCCGTGACGACTAGGTCTCGGGGGACTACACAAACGGGGTCCGAGGTGCCTTTGTCAGTGCTTCCTCCTCCCAGCTGCGTGTCTGCCTTCCCCTCTTGTCTCTGGCGGCGGCGCTCCTTTTAAGCATCCCGCTGCACTGACGTCCTCCGTAGTGGGGCCGGCACGCCCCCTCTGCGGGGGTGGCTGGCCCGCCAGGGCGCCGGCGCGGGTCAACGCCATGGGCAGTGTCAGCGCCCGGCGCTCTGGCACAGCTGGGGAAGCGGCGGTGGAGTCGGGCGCAGCTGGTTGGGGCTGCCGCTCGGCCCCGCCTGCGGCAGAACAAACCGCGCAGGGCAGGAACCGGCACGGGGCCGCCGCTTCTCCCCAGCAAGCCAGGGACGGCGCCCGGTGAGTGCAAGGCGCGGGGGCTGCCCCATCACACCTCCTAATCATCTTGGGTCATATCCTCAGAGTTGCAAACCTGCCTTAGATGAGAAGCTGTGGATATTCCCCACATTTTGACATCCCTTGTTAGTGTAGAGCTGGAATAACTGTTTCTACATCATCCTCTCTCCATCATTCACTGAAAGGGGCATGGCTGATGGCAGGCCTGGCCTAGGGATGGGCGAAATCTCCAGCTGGTGTAAATACTGCTTGAGTGGTTATTACCAGCTGGTACAAGTTCTGAATTAGTCACTATTAGCATAAAGCCAACTTTGTTCCTCAATCCCTCTTGGGTTCTCAGCAGAATCCAGCTGGACAGATCAAAAGACTGTGACATTTAAGTACAATAGCACCTTAAAGACAAGCACAGTATTATACAGAAACTGTAACTTAACCTATACTAAGTAGGGAGTTGTACTATTTGCAGTGGTCCATTGGCCATAGGCTTATAACAAAGGAGACAGATGTTACTCCAGGTAATATTAGCAACACATACTACAGGTTGGACTTCCCTGGTCCAGCATCCTCGGGACCTGAATGGTCCCGAACCAGATAGTTTGCTGGATGAGCAGAGGTCATATCTCCCCTACTGACCCTGCCTGGGAAGGCTCACAGCCGCTGCCTTCCCACCCTGCACTGTGTTGCACCTTCTTGCCTAGCCAGGGCTCCTGTCTGCTGCTTCCCAGCCCCAACCCCCCAGCTGCTGACCTGACTGGCACTCCCTTGCAGCCGATACAGCCAGAGGCTTCCCAGCCGCTGTTACCCCCTCTGCAGCTGGTCCGACTCAGGGTTTCTCAGCCTCTACTGCCCCCCCCCCCCCGCACTGGCCCTGCTGCAGCCGACCCATCAGCCCTCCTGCTTCTGGCTTCCAGGGGACCCCATTCTCAGCTGCTGGGATTCTCTGGCCAGCAACATCCATGGTCCATGCCAGACCATGGAAGTTGCTGGAGCAGAGAGTCCCAGATTTTGGAGATGCAATCTGTATAGCCATACACATATACCAATATGGCATAGCATCAAAGTATTTTCTTTTTACTGTACATATTCTGATAACAGTACTATTTTCTTTATATTTTTCTCCATCATCTGATAAAGCCAAGCAAAATATTTTGAAATGTAACAGCATGTTTAAATCAATTATTGACAAAAGTATTGCATACACACAGAAACACATATAATGATAAGTGGTTTTTATTGACAATGCACATTTAAAATGACCTTTCTTCATATGCTGCACAGTATCTAGCTTTCCCTTGGTATCTTATAACATCTTCTATCCTCAAGCGCTTTACAAATTAACTGTAATGTATCTCCAGAATGCTAGAAGCCTTCTGTACACTTACATTGTGCTGTCACTAACAAATAGTGCTTGTACTGTATTGCAATTATTATTGTTTACTGAAACACATACTGTTAGCTGTTGGCTAACTGTGTTCTAAGTTTCTGAAATATTGCAGCTTGTATATATTATACATTTTTAGTTTTTTGTGTCACATTTTGCTATCATAATTCTTTAATCGCTTCATTGGTTAGCCCCTCCTCCCCTGAACATATACCCTTACAAATCCACACAACTGAAAGTTTCTAGATAATAGACTAGAAAGTTTCTAGATGCATTATTCACAGCATACCAGCTATGCCATCTAGGGAGTTGTACCATCTTATGTCACATATTCATAGTTTTCATAAGCAATATATTTATCCCATATTTTATTTAAATAAGCCAAATATATTCATTTTATTATTTCCTTAATAAATGGTATCTGTAGTAATCACCTTCAGTTATGTCAAAATGGTCTTTTCTGTAACCCCTACGTTCACTTTACAGAACCCCAAGGTTCCGCGGCGCACCAATTGGGAAACACTGCTGTAGACTAAATAAGCCCAAATCCATCTTCCTTTCCTCATAAATCATGTGCTCCAGCCCCCTAATCATATTTGTTGCCCTTTGCTGGGCTCTCTCCAGTCCATCCACATCCTTTTTGTAATGGGGGCCCCATAAATGGATGATGGAATACTTGAGATGTAGTCTCACCAATGCTGTATAAAGTGGAATATTCACTTCCCTAGCTCTGCTAGTAATGCTCCTACTAATGCACTTCAATATGCTGGTAGCCTTGTTGGCTACAAGGGCCCACTATTGACTCATATCCAGCTTCTCATCCACTGTAATCCCCAGGTCCTTTTCCTTTTTTTTATTGTGATAGTATTCACAGTATAAACATATGAAAAGTATTCTTTATGCATTTGTCTTTAGAACTCTGCATAATCAAGTTTCTACCTATGTAACACTGTATTCACCATAGAAAATATCTAGCTCCTTCAAATCTGACAGTTTTCTACAAAGCCCCTACTGAAGTTTGAATATATTATCTTCAAGAATTTTCAGAATTTGAAAAATATGCAATTACTCCTTTACACTTTGCCCAGAGCAGCCAAAGTTGTAATGTTATCTAGAATATATTACAATTATATATATGACTCACTCAGAATCTGAAAACTTTAAAGAAATATGCCAGGATTACAAAATTCTGAATTTCTTGGACATATCTACATGTGGATTGGTGATAAAATCCCCCAAAGCATCCACTCAAATCATAGTATTCCAGAGCAGCGTATAGTGGTTATAAATCTATCCAACCTGATAAAATTACAGCAGTTATTCACTGAACCAGTGCCATTTTGGAAGCAAGAATCTGGCTAACAACTGTTCTAAACCAGGGTGATTGCTTTAATAGTTTCCATGTTACAAACGTCCTAAATCTAACCTTTTACATTGTATTAGTAAAATGACAGTGTATCACCCATACGTTGCGTCATTTTATTTCTCTCCTAAAAAGTTCATACAGATGCACTCAATGCCTTCAGAATTTGGGAGATTTAAAGCATACCACCTGCAAGTCATCTGCATTCCATATGATAGCTCAAAGGGTCTGGAGATATACAAAATTCACAAAGTGGTTAAGTAGCTTGTTTATAAGTACAGGTTGCACGTCTCTAAATTGGGACTCTCTGGTGCGGCAATAGCCATGGTTTGGTAGGACCACAGATGCTGCAGGATCAGAGAGTCCCAGCACACTGCTGCAAGGGGGGGAGGGAAGCCTGGTGTGCTGCAGGGGGTGGGGGCCCAGGCCCTGCTTGCTGCACTGAAGGGTGGAGGGGAAGAGGAGGGAGGTGGGAGCCCAGTATGCTGCAGCAGGGCTGCCAGGGGAAGAGAGGGATCCAGGAAGCCCGGCACATGGCCCAGCAGGGCTGCCCAGCATAACAGGGAAGCCTGATAGGGTGGCAGAGGGATGGTGGTAGCAAGAGGGAGGAAGGACGGTCAGTAATGAATTCCCCTAGTCTGGCAAAATCCTTCATCTGGTACCCATCATATCCCAAGGATCCTGGACCAAGGAGGTCCAACCTGTAATGAATTTACTTACATACCTTTCTCTCTGAAGTACTTGCAAACTATCTGTATCAAGCAATAATAAATAGTTCATTCACTGTTCTTTAAATACAGAGGACAAACCTCATTTTAAATCCAAATTACCAATCACCTCAAAGACCTGGTATTATACCACCTTTTATTATTGTACATTATATACAATATAATAATAATAAATCCTGAATCTGAAACTACAGGTTGAACCTCTCTATTCCAGCCCTCTCTGGTGTGCCAACATCCATGGTATGGCAGGATTTTAGTTAGCCAGATGTCCACTTATCATGTATGTGGCCAAGTTTCCTGCAGTTCCATAAAGTTTGTTTACAGCCACCAGACTTGGCTCTCAGTGATCTGTGCTTTCATCTAGTTTTAAATTACCCCTAAATGGTAGATCCTGGAGCCTCTGACAGGTGATCCTGACTTGTTTGGCTGGGAGGCTATCAAGTGCCGGCCTCTCCCACCATTGTTATTGTTTACCTGCCCTCTGCCTTGGAGCTGCCCCTCAGGAGCCTTCTGCTTGCTCTGCTGTGGGGAGGGGAGGATGGCAAAGATGGGGTACTGATGTCAGAGTAGCCCCTTCCCACCATCCCTTTATCCCATCTACACAATGTGAACAGGGACTAGATCTTAGAGAAGGAGCAGGGAAGGAGTATTTGGGTCTGAGGTAGATTCTGGATTGACTTAAATTCAGAAAGTGACCTTGTGCTTAAAAATGTTGGAGACCACTGGTCTATTGGTACGGTCAAACCTCTCTCTCTTCTTTCTTCCTTTTTTCACCCTGTACATCAGCCTCTTTTAGTCCCCCAATGCTCTGGCTATAAATCCTAGCATCATTGGCCTTGGCCATCCTGATATAATCTCTCCTCTATGTTGAATATTCCTGTAAAAACACAGCTTAACAAGAGAGTGATGTAATTCCTCTGACAGGCATCATGAAAAAGTCAGCATTTCTGGTGGTGTCAATGTGGCACTAAGCACATCATCTTTGTCTGCTAAAGCTGTTGAGTATTTTGTAGGGCAGCTTTTGAGAATGTGGAACTGTTCAAATATTAGGTTCTGTAATTACATTATTAATAACAAAAACAACAAAATAAAATAGCTAAGTTGGTTCAAATATAAGAGACAGATTTTCTTCTTTAATTTATATAAGCTACTGTAATTAATTTTTAATATACAATGGATTAGTAACAACTACAAAAAACCCTTCTTACAAAATGCTCTACCTTCCAATTTCCAGGTTAAATTTTCATCTACCATGCTTTAGGCAGTGCAAAAATTTAAATTGCCATATTGTATTTCTGGCAAAGATCTTCTTGGCAAGTATATTAAGCTTCAAGCCAAGAGCTATAAGGGATACTAAAATGTAGAGATTGTGTCTGAAAGTAGCTATTATGCACTGTGTCCTCTGAGAGGCTTCTGGTATTCAAGCAATGCCCAAGCTTAGGAATACATGAGAATTGCTAACAATTCCATTGCTCAATAATAAATTAACCCAATTACAGCACAATTTGAAAATGAGCTAAAAATATACATTACAATTATTGGAGAAAAAGAGTCAAGTTTCTAGTATTAACTTCTTCTTAAGAATTTCTACAGCTTGCAGAGACTGATTTTTAGCAATGTTAGAATTTCAGCTAATGATCCAAACTATGTTGTCCTCTAAATAAAAGAGAACACTTGACTAGAACATGTGGTAAGGCAAAAGACATGAGAGAATAATACACCATTATGCTTAAAAAAAGAGAAAGATTTTTTCCCAAATAATCATCAAACAAAAGCGAGTATAATGTGTGTATGAGAACTGCAAATCTTTCATTGTATTCCAGTGTCTTTCTGTTTACAGTGCTTAGCATAAATAGGCTGTTACATGGACCTAAGTACACATAATAAATAATAATTATTACTATCAATGCATTTTTAATATACTATCACCTGGAATCTAAGCATCACAGATTTTTCACCGAGATGGAAAATCACTGGGCTAGTTCACCATTATTGTGATTATGAGAAAGCTTACTCAAAGTGACAAAGCTTTCCAGTTAGACATAAAGGTGGTGAGACTCCAGCTCATCCTGACTTCTGACAGATGAGAGTTCCATAGCCAAGGGCCCTACAGGGAGACTGCCCTGACTATGGCGCCTGGGAGCTTTGCTCTGGGCTTTGTTAGTTGTAGCATTCCTCGTTATTTGCAATATTCATGAGTTGTAGAGGGCTGGGAGGGGAAAGGCTGATAGTCTTTGGGATAACCAGGCCAACAGGAGTCAAGCCTTTACAATGAAGACTGTTATGTTCACTATCAGATGAATATGGCTTCCATAAAGGAAGATTAGATAAAATAATATTTAAGAACATAGAAGAAAGACGAAAACAATAGGCAGTAACTGACACTTATATGATGGTCCATTCTCTCTCAATCATTCTTTTACACTAGGAGACATGAATTCCTATGACCCATTTCAAATAAAAAATGTGCTAGAATCTAACTGCATACACTTCATAACTGCTGGTGCCAAGGGGCTAGCATGGACTGTGTTTGTCATGGTGTCAATTATATACTTCATAGAATTTGACCCAAAGACAACCGGACTAAAGACATGAACGTGGCCAAGAAGATAATGAGACCCATTTGGCAAAGTCCACATAACTACGAAAGGACCCAAAATGCATAGTTCAGACATTTTGTAGTGAATCTGTCAGCCTTGATCAAAATGTATCCCAAAATAACTTCTTTCCATTGATTACTATTACATTAGGGATGACTTTGCACCCATGAGATGAAGATTGATATAGGAAATTTCCAAGTCCCTCAGGTTAGTGTGATCTCTTGCTAAAGGAACTTGTAATTTCAAGTATATTAGAAGTTGATCCTGCCTGATAAGCAACGGATGTTATTGTGTCTCAGAGAACAAACTATAAATCTCTTAAAAAATTAAAGGAGCACTATTTATGCTTATGTAATGCAAGCAGAGCCAGCTGTCTGTGGGCAGAATCTAACCTGGGACCCTTGGAGCTTAGTGCATGAGCCTTTATTGCATCAGCTAAAGGCTGTAAAGCAGACTCGTGATTCTCTCTGTAAGTGTCTGAAGTGCCATTAGCTGGGACACTACACCAGACCCAGCAGGCATATGGGTTATGCTTATACATGCTTTGACTCTTAGGCTATATCTACACTATCAGGTTTTTCAAAATAATAACTAGCAAAATAACTACTTAGAAATAAGTTTATTCCTCTTTACAAGCAGGAGTTATTTTGAAATAACAGGCTTAGTAGTGTGGATGCTCACCTTGTTATTTTGAAATAAGGGGAGTTATTTTAAAATAAGTCCCCAGTGTAGACATGCCCATAGTTACCAGAATTCTAAACATTTAGGGCCCTCCTTAGGGTCCAGAAACACTGCACACTTGTTTTTCTGATATAGCTTACACATACTGCATGAGTCCATACTCAGCAATGTCACAGGGTATGTTGTAATGTAGGCAACCGGAGTTGCAAATGAAGCCCGGGATTTGAATTTCCTGGGCTTCATTTGCATAAAGCCAGGCACCTACATTACCACCCTAGTTCGAACTAGGGTGGTAGTGTAGACATACCCACAGAGTGGTATAAGACCATTGTATGCAAGTCAGTGTAAATCACTATGTAAACAGTTAGAATTTACAGAGTCAGCCCTAGCTGTTGACTCTAAGTGCCCCGCGCCTGAGGACAGGGAGTGAGAGACTTCATGTTCTTCCTTTGCCCCCAGGCTCTGATTGGTCTGATGGCAGGGGGAGCATGAGAATTCTCCTCCTACCCTGCAGGACAGGAGCAGGCTGAGAGGAGACGTTGTGTGCTTCTCCCTGCCCCCAAACCCTGATTAGCCTGGGGACAGAGGGGAGTGTGCAAAGTCTCCTCCCACTGCCAGGAGCACGGGCACCTAGAGGGAACTGCCAGCTGTTCAGAACAGCTGGTGGTTCTCTCTTGGGGGGGAGAGGACAAAGATTTTACACACTCCCCCACCCCCAGACTAATCACGTTCTGTGGGCATGGAAGCACAGAAGTGTCCTGGCCCTGCCTCTTCTGGCTGAGGCCCCGCCCCTTCCAAGACGGCCTGGGGCCACTTCAAAAATTTTTGAAGTGGCACTGGTCAAAAATTATTGCTCACCTCTGATCTAGGGCACTGCAGGGTCAGGAACGCTGCCTTCAGTACTCATAAATTGCAGTAAGTGGAGGGCTTTTAGGGCGCTCAGCCTTGGTGCATGTGCCCTAGATGACCTACAGTTTCTGCAACCAGGTAGTTACTATTGAACATTATTGAAATGGAACAAAAAAGACTATTTTATTGGGCTATTTCCTTATTCACAAGAAGTCACAGTCAATTTAACTTCCATCCAGTCTCTCTTGGTAGCTACAATCTGGCAAATGCATTAACATATATTTGTAAAACTTTAATCCCGCTTGTGTCAGTAGCTTAAGTATTGTAGTTGTCAGTATTTGATTCATGCCTCCATTGCTTCATTTGATTCACACTGAAACAAAAAGGGCTGAGACTATGAGACAAGAGGTTAAGTAAATGACCTGACCCACTAGCACCATTTAAAATTCCATGAAAAGAATTGAACTGCAAGGCCAAAGGTTTAGTGAAATACTTGTTATCAGATGGCAAAGGGTAATGGAGGAGATTTTTCTAGACTTTGACATGTACCAAGACTTCTCTCATTGCAAAAAACAAATGGAGTAAATAAGTTTAAGTGCAAGATGGCTATAACTGGACACAAGTGACAGGCTTTAGGATACCTGAAAGAACTAAAAATAACATTATATCCTTGAAAGAATTAAAGGAGCACGGATGCATAATAATGTATTTCATAAGTGTGATTCTGGAAGAGAGTACCTGTACTTGGTAATTTGATTAGAAATTCAATTGGTTTTGTGGTTGATTTGCTTTAGAGTGGTAACTGTATGATTGGGAAAGTCTTTTTGCCTCATCTTTTAGATAAAACTGAAGAATTCAACATAGTTTATATAGGAAAGTTAAATCCAAAGTTATACTGTAACTTGTAATGAGTTTTCAGATTAGCTTTTCTGTTTGTAATCAATCTTATTTTCTAGTGAATTCCTTGATTTCTGATAACTTATTCTAGGTCAGGCAATACTCTGTGTGCATATATTATGTATATGTATGCATACCCATGTGTGCACACACATATACTGCATATGAATCCATTCTCATGTCTGATCATGGGAGAGACAGCTGGAATTAAAATAGCTTAATCATTTCCATTTTAACCTCTAGTTTTCCACCATTCATAGTGCTCCAAAATTTTAGTTTTTGGGTTGAAAATTTCTCAGGCCTGCACTGTTCCCAAAGGTGAATTTTTTAAATAAAAATGTAATGTTAAATGTTTTAGTAATTTTTTCAAAAGTGTGAAAAATATGAACATTTTCCCCATTAATTAGTCTTAAATTATAAACGAATATAAACATGCATTTATTTTTAAATTAGTGACATAAGAACATTTTAACTTGGCAGGTCAATAGTGCTCACTGAGAAATGCTTCCTTGTGTTCTGGTGAAAACTGATTTAATTTGAGTAACAATCTACAGAAAATTGCACACGTGCATTTTTGGTGACAATACTAAGCTTGATGAGATCTGTAGCAAAGGAAGGACATATCGCCCATTTATAAAGAGCTATATACTATAAAGTTTGCTATAGGAATGCAGTCTATGAAGCAGCGATCCTTAGATGCCTTATTCCATTCAGTGGGCACTGGGCATCTTGGAAGATGTGCATTTTGTATACTGCATAATGAACAAGACAAAGCTCCATGGTCTCACAACTTGGACCTGCTTAGATAGTAGGCTTGCGTCTGACGACAGAAGCAGTCATATTCCTTAAACTACAATCCATGACCTAAACAGGACTGCCACTAAACATACAAACTGAGGCCACACCCTCCACATCAATCTTAAAAAAAGTATGCTCAGGTTTTCAAATCTGAAGAGGAAATAATGAATTTGTCTGAAAGGAAAACTCAACTAACAAAAAATTGAATGAACTATATTTAATAACTAATACATAATGATTGTACTCTGCAATGGACCAGTGCCCAAAGAAAAAATAATTCTCAGTTTTGCTGTTAGTGATAGACTATCCCTGCTGACTGCTAAAGGGATAAACAAAATAATTCCCAAGGCCACTGTTAAGTGTACAGAAACATTAAAACATAAGCTAGTGGGACAATACAACTTGCATCTTAAAAAAATTAAAAATAAATTGACATTCGTGCTTTATATTGTCCATGAATTGTCTTCCTTTTTGAGAGGTAATGTGGGTTTTATCTGTCACTGGACTGAGCCAATTAACCTAAGAAGAGAATCAGCACCCCCAAGCTTTTGGCGCTTTGCTAGAACACATTCATACAATAAGATTCCCTCTCTGTTAACTCAGATCCACTAACAATTTATTTGGACACAATAAAAATAACCTATCTAGTCACAGACAATGGCGACAATTTTGTTAAAGCCTTCCAACTGTTTTCAGATTGTAGAGTTCTGGAGAATGATGCTGGAAAGCAGGAGGAAGAGGATACTAGTAAAGAAATGGAGGATGATTCTGGTAAGGAAGTGAACAGCATATCATTCCATAAAGTGGGCATTTTTCTTCAAGAACACCATAACCTCAAACATATTCTGAAGATGGTTCCTTCTTAGCAAAAGGATTTGTCCAGTACAACTGGATAATCTTGCTCTAGGACAGAGCTTGGCTCTTTGATATTAATATGTAAACATGTATATCAGTATATAATATTCTTATATACAGGAAAAAAATCTGTATATGTATTTACACATAAGAGATTATTTTCATTGTTATTCCATGCTTTTTTGTATATAAGAATAAAATTTCATTGTTGTTCTTTTTCTTTCTCTTCTACTAAGTGCTTATATTATTTAGTCAGTAGTTCAGTATTGACCAGACAATTGCAGGGAATGCAGGGCTTGAAAGTACTTGCACTTATAAACACATAAATGCTATTTCCATGGAATATTTACACTTCTACTTGTGAATACTTTTGTAATGGTATATTTAGTTGTTTATACTTAAGATCTTTCTATTAGTTCTTACAGGAATGCTGCTAGCAAGGACCAGGGTGAAATAATGAAACACTATTCATCAAAGCTGAGTAGAATACAACCACCATTGCTGGACACGGTTTTACTGCGTAAATTCTATTTTAATGTAACCTGACAAAAATTGATCAATAGTCTCTAGCTACACAATCCTTCTATAGATATTTTAAATGTGTCTGCCATGTAATTATAATTATAAAGATTAACATTCATATTTCCAGATACACTATCCCAGTTTGTAGTAATCTAATATTATTCTTCCCATCCGACAATGTAATACTGATAATACTAACAGAACTGTTTAATGTTCTCTTTCTCCAAGCTCTTGCTATGAGGCTTTCTAAAATGTACTGCATAGTGCTCAAACTGAACTAATCAGTCCCAACAGACCACAGCTGAAACTCATGTATGCATCATATGTGCAACCTGATCCTGTCCATGCCTGACACTGTGATAATGCCAAGGTTCAAAACCCAGAACCAGCCAATAGAAAAGGAGAAAAAGAGTGTTTAATATGCCAGCTGAGTACTCCTCATGTTCCAGAACAGTGGTGGGCACTTACCAAGTGTCTACATAGACAGACAGTAAAGATTTGCATAGTTCCCTTCACTCTGAAGCACATCACAAACTATGTTTATATAAACACATGTACAGAATGCACTTCGTTTTTGTAGTGTTAATGGTCAGAATTTAATTGCTCAAAATTCAGTGAAGCATTCATTCGATACATGTTTTGTCAGCATACTAATGCATTCATCTGAAGAGTGGTTTAGAAAATGGCAGAATTTTAAGAGTTAATGAGTTTCTGTGCTAAATAATTGGGCACGAGTGTTTGCATTTTACTGAATCATTAAACTATGGAGAAAAGAAGCCACTGTATCAAAATAATATTGCCAAGGAGAAAAGTGTTTTAGTAAAAATGTACTAGTTGTATAAGCATATCTTTTAAGTCGCTAAAGCTTTCTGTTTTGGTCACCATACCTACACATATCGAGAAAATAATTTGTAGATGACCAGCATTTCTATCAGTAGCTGACGACCCCTATTAGCTTCAGTCAAGAAGGAAAGAAAATCTATGTATAAAAAAACCACCCTACAAGGAAATACATGAAATAGTATTTGTAATTTACTTAAATTCTTCAGGTTGTACTTCTATAAACCAGACCTCTCTGGTCCAGCAACATCCGTAGTCCAGAAGGACCACAGATGTTCCAGGATCAGAGAGTCCCAGCATGCTGCTGAAGGTGGAAAGGCCAGGAGCCCAGCACAGTGTGGGGGGGAGAGGAAAGGAGGTGAAATGCAGCTCAGCTGGGCTGTAGGGGGTGGATGGATAGGCAAGAGCTGAGAAGTGTGGCATGTGGCTCAGCTGGGCTGGGGTATGGACCGGGAGCCAGCATGCGGCTCAGCTGGGCTGCATGGAAGATGGGGGGAGCCAGCATGTGGCTCAGCTGGGCTGCAGGGGAGCAGGGCAGGAGGTGGAGCCAGCAGCAGGGGGGCCAGAAATGACCTCCCCTGATGTGGCAAAATCCCTCATCCGGGGCCAGTCAGGTGCCAAGGGTACTGGACTAGGGAGGTCCAAGCTGTAATAAATGCTATATTGATAAAACAGAAAACATTCTGAAAGTCATATTTTAACATTTTAAAGAAAAGAATGAAAAATGAATTATAAAATTCAAGTCACAATAAAGGCAATTAAATTGTATTACAAAGACTCAAAGAATCATAGATTCAGCTGCTGCAAAACTATCAAGAGAAAAAGTAAAAAGCCACAACAAGGTGTACACTGATTCCCACATTGTTGGATTTAATAAACATATCTTTAAGCGCCAAATGTATATTTATGAGTACAATTATGCTAAAATATTGGGCACACAATTAATATAAAACTGCATGTCCAAATGGATATATGTACATGCAAGTGGCAAGATATACTCTTAATTTTTGTACACACAAATGCAGTAATTGTATGTGTATTTTCTTTTCACATACAGAGATCAGGTCACCATTTTGAACATTTGGCCCTTTTGAATAATATTTTCTATTATCTCAACTGCTTTAAAAATGAATCAAGCCCTTTTAAAAATGCATTAGTTTGTTTTTAATTTCTTGTTAAATATTTGGTAAATGCTCTTCTACTAAGTTATTGTTTAATTTTCTGCAGTAGAATCCTGCAGCGAAACACAACATAACTTTATGTCTCCTACAGCAAAAGTACATTAAGGGTGCATATAAACATCCATATGCACATTGGGAAGCCAGTCAATTCTACACATTCATTGTGAGGAATAAAATGTTTGTAGGAGAACAGGACACTATGCACTATAGGCTATGTGCACTTAGACATGTGTTTGACAGAAGTAGAGTTATCCACCAAACTAGATCTATAAACCTGAATTAACATTAGCAATTCACCTCCTAGTTTTTTTTAAATTCCCTTTTCAAGTCATATTGCATACATTTTACAAATGACAGTCCTTATATGTAATAGTAAAAAGGCCTCAAATCAACTTCTTATGCAAGCACTATTTTGCACAATTATCTATGGGTGTCAAAATGGAGGTCATTTGTTTGTTTGCTTTAACAAAAAAGTCTGAAATATTTCATTACTCTTTACTTATGTGAAAATATTTCATATACACAAACATTTCATACAGAAGCCAGTGTCAGCTTTCAGGTCTACAAAAATTACACTAGCTGGTTAAAACAGATTTCTTATTAATATACTAACAACTTAAGCATTACCAAATGGATGTTATGGAAATATTATGGTTACATGTACAATACATGCTGGATATTAACTTTTTTGAAAATAACAAAGTTAAAATGAATATGAAATTATCTTTGCCCGTTCAAAAGAACAACAATTACTAATTATGGGTCTGGGCATTCTGTGAATTAATGGATTTTTAATTTTTCCACATATCATGCCCATTTTCTATGTGAAATGAAATAGATCCTTTAAGTTTGAAACTAGTACTAACCATTATAGAATCACATTAGACATTTCATTTTTGAGTCTCTAGGGCACATGATGCTCTGAGTGAGAAAACTAAGGCTATGTCTACACTCGCGGCTTCTTGCACAGGAACATCTTGCGCAGGTGTTCTTGTGCAAGAACTCTTGCTCAAGAAAACGTCCACACTGCCATGTGCGAGCTGTGCTTTTGCGCAAGAGCACCCATGGCAGTATGGATTCTTTCTTGCGCAAGAAAGCTCTGATGGCCATTTTAGCCATAGGGCTTTCTTGAACAAGAAATCCCTGCTGAGCATCCACACTGCCCTCTTGAGCAAGAGCTCCTGCGCAAGAGGGCTTACATCTGTTAAAAAAGAGTGTAGCTCTTGTGCAAGGAGCCCCCTCTTATCACGCCGTACTGTAAATTTCCTTGCGCAAGAGCAGGCGGGCAGTGTGGACCCTCTGCAGATTCTTGCGTAAGAATGGCCGTGAGTGTAGACATAGCCGAAGCGTATAAACATTTTAGTTAACTATTGGACAATTATTTACATGTGTACTTACAACTAAAAACAGGTCTATCATTTCTATTACAAAGTTTTAAATACCTCCTCTTTATTGTTACCACCTGAAAAACTCCATACAGTTGCCACAACAAGGCTCTAATTAGCGTAATCTCTTTTGTAACCTGACTGTCTGTTGTTTTGTTCTAGCTCTAACAGGATTTGAATTGGAAGAACATACAATACACTGGATCTGTGTAACCCGAAACAATTTTCTTCCTTAATAACCTCACTGCAGTACTTGAAAATTGGCAATTATTCATTTTGCCATGAGCAAATAACCGAATGACTGAAATTCACATCTGTGAAAAATGGAATAGTAAATAACACATTAGCACACTCAAGCTCTCTCAATAAAAACATTTTCCTTTGCTTATATTTAACACAATGCCAACCTTCATTGTGAGTCTTCTTTATATCAGACAAATTTTATGTAAGTGTTAATCAATTTCAACTTTAGAAAGAAAATATTTTTAAAAAGCAGAGAACTAATGAAGGTAGTAAAGATTTCATTCAATGGGGTCTGGATTATATACCACAAACCTTCTGCAGAACATATGCACAATGCATATTTCTATATAATGTTAGCAGTCTGGATCAGGTTCACTCAGCACGGCCTCTAAGGGCTATAGGGCTATATAACAGATTTTATCTTGTCAGTAAAATATGCTGTTCTGGGCCTTTTTCTACAGAAATATTTTGAATGGAAGTCTCATGAAATTATGCCCCCCCACCGTGAGAATTTTTTTGAGATTACAGCTGCTGTAAACTCAGAAGAATTCTTTCCAGATGGTCTCCTCTATTGAACATCTTCACAATCTCTCAGGTAGTAATACAGCATCCCTAGTGTGAGGTGAGGTAGATGGTGGGAGGACTGGCATAGGATCTCGAAGGAATGAAGAAGAGCATGAGTAAAATTTGTGGGTCTGAGAGGAAAGTGAAGATCATTATATGCTAGGCTCTGATAAGCATACAGTACTTTACTCTACAAGTGGGCAACAGTATTTGGCTCAACAGGAAATTGACAGGATCCTTTGAGGAGGTAGGTGCTAGCTGGCACAAATATGGAAATCAGAATCTAGCTGCATATAACGTTTATATATTTCAGTATTTGGAGTAGAATTAGCACTAATCAGCACTGTAAAGTGACAGATTTTTCCACATATTTAACAGAAATTTTGTGAAGTACTTTCAGGGATTCAAGTTTTACCTGTAGTTTGCACAATTGAAGATGACAGCAGTTAATGCAATGGACCATTCAAGAAGTTTAGAACAGTAAACAAAGCTTAGTTTTTCAGAAAAAAACCCAACCTTTAACATTATTAGTCCATACCTGAGCAATGGTTGTTTTGGATAAGAAGGTTGGTCGCTATTTTGGCATGGCTGAGGTTTTTTTGTGACTTGCTTATAAATATTCCTTGCAGTTACTCCAATCCATAGCATAGTGGAGAGGGTGGAATAATGCAATACTATGCCAACCTAAAACAAGAGGATGATAGTTACAGAAATCAGTAAATGGCCAGTAAAACAACAAGATGCAACATAAGCCAATTATACAAATGCACAAGTAGACCAGAATAATTTTATTTTAAATTAACAGAATTTATGATTGCCTTCACAACATTTTTGCATCTCTCTGGTTACTTCTAATCAGTGTAAGAGAATTAAAATGATTTAAAAAGCAGGTGGTATATCTTACTTTAACTAATGTTGAAATTATAATTGCTAATATCTGCAACTCCTAGTAGGATGTGATGAAATCAGAACACATAAAATCTGTTTTCTGAGAGCATCATTAGTGGTTACTCTCTGAATGCACAAGTTTACGCTCATTGAAGATTGAATTGATTCTTTTAAGTTTTGTTAGCAAGGAACCTGCCACGGCTTTGCTATGTATGCAGCATATCATGAAATTTAAAGTCTGGTTGTCAATGAAAAAAGGCAATTGTTTATCTGAGATTGTACTATTAGCTTTAATTTTATTAAAATTTGTATTTCCTTCTCAACTAGGTAGAACCATAGACTTGATAAAATAACCTGTTAGTAGGTTGTAATTAGATCCTAGCATTGAAAAAAACATATTTTTTGTGACTTTTAAGAAACTTGTCATTTTAGGCACACTATAGCCAAAAGCAGGTGAAGAAGATTTGAATCTTTTAAACCAGTACAGTACTTAGTAATGAAATAAAAGAAAAAGAAAGTACACACTTAACAGTGTGGCTATCCTGATCTTTCCAATAAAGCGCTCTGTGTATCATTAAAAGTAAACAAAAATACCAACACTAAAAAGAAATTGTGTACTATGATAGTAACTGTTAATCATTACTATAGAAACAGTAATCGGAATTTTATCAAATCCCCAATGCTTTATTATATTAGCTAAGTCTCCATCCAATCATATAAAATTAGGTTACCTTTGAAGCAATAACCTGATGTTTTGCTGTGACAAGTAAAATATTGCTATAATTGGAAAGCAAATACATTTTAAGGAATACAGAGAACTGCTGAATAAAGCTAACAGAAATCTATTAGAATGATTTATCCAAACTAAAGTTTCATTTTTGTTTAAGTTGAAAGAAAATAATTGACAGTGAAAAACACCATGAATTTTGTTTAGGTTTAATAACACATTATACACACACCACATTACACACACACACACACACACACACACACACACACACACACACACATAGAACTATTTAATCTAGATAAAGCATGTTGGAATTATTTTCTTTTTCCCTGTGCTTGTCTGACACATTAGACAGGGGAGGGGTATGGACTTCACAGTAGCTGTCGCTTGAGGTGAGAGAAGTTGAAATAAAGGAATGAGACGTCTAAGCACTATTAGCTGGTAGATGTTGCCAATTGAGTAGCTAGTGCTGTCTGTTCATGTGCAACTTGCAGTGGAGTTTTGCATGGCCACAGTATGAATCCATGTGGGAGGGAATGAGAAGGAAAAATTAGAAAAATACTAAAGACTAAGTTGGTAACATTGTTTCAATGTAGGGCTGAGGTTGTGTGCTGCATGATAATTAAAAAAATATACATCAAAGATTTCACAAATCATGAGCATATAGGATAAGTGCAGTGTCAATCAGCGCTCCCTCTAAATTTTCCCATCCACGAGCAGTGTGTGTGTTGTGTTGTGCACCAACACAGACATGTGTGCCATCATGGCACCAACCAGTTACTAACAAAATTTTTATACACACACACAGATACTTAATAAGGTGCATAACTCTGCGGTACAGGAATCAGAGGGATAGGAGGTGGGAGATATGGGGTGGCTCAGGGGGTGCAGGATTCAGGGCAAGGGGGAACTCAAGATGGGGAGGCTGAAAAGTCAGGAAAGTGACAGCTCCTCACTGGGGAGAGACTGGAGCTGGGCTGCCCATTCTTGCATGGGGTGGGCCCAGGACTGGGCTGCCCAGCCCCCCAGGAAGATGCTTGCTGGGGGGAAAGCAGGGTTGGATTGCCCAGCTCCCTCAACTGGTGAGTGAGGGGGGACCTAGGGCTGAGCTGCCAAGCAGTCCCAGCCAGCTGCTCCTGGGGTAAGGGTGCCAGAGCTGCTGGCTGGCGGCTGCCCATCTGTTTGGTGCTGCAACCAAGAGTCGGGGGATAGGTTTGGGGGCCATGTGGTGGCTCTGGCCCCACTAGCCACCTCCTGCTACATGGCAGCTCCGGGGCCAGCTGACCAGCTGCCGCCTGCAACCCGGCAGCTCCGGTCCCAGACAGAACCAGCTAACAAGCCACTGTCCATCATGTGGTGGCTCCGGTCCCAGCTGGGGCTGCCTGAACATCCACTGCTCGCCATGTGGCAACTCCTGTCCCAGCTGAGCTGTGCTGTCCTGCCTGCCATAGATGGAACTGGGTCTGGTGAGGCTACCCAAGAAGGGACTGCTTCACCATGCCCCAGCACTAGCCAGAGCAAATGGGAGTGAGTGGTCCTGCTAGAACTCACCACCACCACCACCACTTGCCTTCCTGTTCAGCAGGAAAATGAGTGGCTGTGAATACTGCTGCACAGCTCTCCAGGGAAGGTGGGAGGGTCTAAAATTGTTTGAGAGTGGCTGTGCAGGTGCAGAGCTTAGAGACAACCCTGGCGTCAATATATATAAATGTGTCACATTCGGACAACATATGGGATGATAAAATTCACTCCACTGATGTACCAACAAAGAGGACCAGCTAGATAAATGAATGTGGATCCTAATAAAATAGTACAATAAAATATTAATAGTGACTTCACCAAACTACCAGTGAAGGAGAAGAAAAGGAAGACAGAATGCCTGTGTTACACTGTACCCACATATTGTTTCTTCATCCTATACCCATCTTTCCGAGATTAATTAGTAACCTGGGATAATACATGCTAACAAGGAAGAAAGATCAGAAATACTATTAGCTGTTGTGTGTAACCTCTTAAATATTAAGCCTATTTAAAAAAAGGATCTTGTACATTTCAAAGGTGGAACGCAGAGGTGCTCCCCACGGCATTCAAGGCAACATCGCCACACGGAGCAGCTGACCTTGGGCTCCGTGTGTCACTGCCACTTTTAAGTACCCTCCTCTTCTCCTCCCCTTACTGCCTCTATTTGATAGAGGCAACATGAGGGCAAGGAGGGGAAGCAGAAGTGACTAGTCCTTTACATCCCTAATTCATGTATATTGTGTAATTGGATTAGGGTCTAACCACATGGACAGATGCCACATGAAATTCTAAACATGTAAAAATTAAATAGTACAAATATGATGAAAATATGCTTGCCATGGATGTGGTGCTCAGCTTCATCTTTGTGTATAGATGATGTACACACTTGCATGACTGGTCCTGATTCCAGTATCAGTCTGCCCCTGCCCTGCAAGGGAGCACCTGCCAGCTGAGCAGTATCTGGCGGTTGACTCTAAGGGTACGTCTAGACTACCGCGTTTTGTCGATGGAAGTTTTGTCGACAGATACTGTCGACAAAACTTCCGTCGACAATTTGCGTCCAGACACATGGAGTTCTGTCGACAAAGCAAGCCGCTTTGTCGACAGAACTCCGTAGTCTGGACGCAGTGTTACAGGCAATAACACCTTCTGTCGACAGAGTTCTGTCGACAGAAAGTGTTATGCCTCGTAAAATGAGGTATACCAACGTCGACAAAACCGCGGAGTTCTGTCGACGTTATGTCGACAGAACTCCGCGGTAGTGTAGATGCTGGTATTGTTTTGTCGACAAAAGTCCAATTTTGTCGACAAAACTAGGTAGTCTAGACACACCCTAAGTGCCAAGCCCCCTGCAGGGCGGGAGGAGACTTCATGTGCTCCCCCTGCCCCCAAGCCAATCAGGGCTTGGGGGGTGAGGGGAATGCATGAAGTCTCCTCCAATCATGCCTCTGTCCTGCAAAGACAGGGCAGGAGGAGACTTCACATGCTTCCCTCTACCTCCAGGCCCAGACTGGCCTGGGGGCGGGGGCAGCACTAAGTCTCTCATTCCCTGCCCTCTGGCACATGGCACTTAGAGTCAACTGCCAGAGTTGATTCTCAGAGGTGCACACTCCCCTGTCCCTGATTGGCTTGGGGGAGTGGCAGGACCTCTGCGAGCTGGACCAACCCACTTGGCAGGCTGGATCTGGCCCATGGATGCCCTTTTGCCCACCTCTGTGTTAGTGCTTCCTTGCGACAAATAATCTGAAACAGCATCTCTACAAAATGTATGATTAAAAAGCAATGTTATGGTAACAGTTTCTTTTATAGATCCACCTTATCTGAAAGGAGATCAGATTTAGCAAATCCTTGCTTAATGTTGGAGTTATCTTCCTGATAAATGCTACTTTAAGTAAAATACTGTTAAGCAAATCCAATTTCACCATAAAAACCAACGTAAATTGGGGTGGAGCTAGGTCACAGGGAATTTTTTTTCACCAGATAAAAGATATTATATACATTTTACAATATTAGTTTTAAATAATTTAATACTGTAGTCACCAATGATGATTGTGACACTTGGTAGAGGCAGGGGCTACAGTGTGCTCAGAGCATGGAAGCATGCCCCACTCTGCCCGCCTGGTGCTTCTGCCGGGGAACAGGGTTGGACCTTTCCACCTGCCCCACTCTGGCCGGGAAGCAGGGTTAGAGGCTTGCCCACCCTCTGACCAGACTGCCAGGCAGGCCCAATGGGTTATTCCCCCAAGCTCTGACTCTGCTCCCCTGCTAGAATGACTGCAAGCAGAGCAGGGCAAGTGAATCTTAGAACACTGTGCGACTTTAAACAGGTATGTTCTCTATGGATCAGGAACCTAATATTGAAACAACGTTAACCAGGCTGACGTTAAGTGAGGAGCTACTGTAGTTCTAGCCAGATCCACCTGTGTTTGCAAGAATTTAGAAGGATCAGCTAACTCTGGTTCCTGCTTACCCAGTCCTAAGGGATACCTTAGTCAAATATAACTGTGTAAACAGATTCTGCCATGAGCTGACTCATCTTGATGAAGGCTGTACTCATTGTGTGTACCCACTCCATAGGGTCTTGTGCGGAGCTGTTTGGGGGGTTATTGGGCATCATCATATAAATGAACTCCTAGACAGCCTGAGAAGCCATCTGCTGGTCCCTTTCCTTCCAGCACTGCTCACCTTCCCTCACAGGTTACTTCAATGCTGCTGCTGCAGCAATAATACCCACAGAGCTGTCACAAGAGGAAATAAGTACCAGGTCTGAGGGTTCTATATGACTTTTTTTACTTGTGATTGTTGGGAGGCAGGGAGATTAGGAAGGGTCTCTGGTGGTGAAACAATGTCTATGCAGGGACAGCATGTCCAGCCTGTGATACCAGCTGAAATGTCCCCATCACGGGTTCTTCAGTCCATTAAATCTCCCCTGCTGTCAATCAGCTCCTCTCAAGGAATCATAAAAGCAGTTTGCACGCTCATTGAGCCCTGTGTCATCACTGGACGCTAGATGGAATATGGTACTGACATTGTGCATAGACAGGGTATGATGTTATGTGGATAATCCTAATGCAGCTGCCTTGGGGACAATGTTCCCTTAATCTTTTCCTTGCATGTGCATATTTTTTCCATCCATGTGCAGAAAAGATGATTTCACGTGCACAAGGAATCTGCACATGTGCACCACCAGTAGCAAAAAAAAAAAAAAAACCTAGCTGTGGGCAGTTGTGTGGCATTTGAATCTCTCTTGAGCAGCCGCAGAACCGCACAACTCACAGAGAACACCAGTTGGGGGATATAAGAGTGGAGTCTTATTTTGAGGATCTGTTTAAATTTCTCTTGCTCCATAAAGTGTTTGCACTTTACAATGGCTCAGGAAATAGCTACCCTATACATTGCATTTTATGAAAAAATGCCTGTAGTTTATGTAATACTCATAACAGAATTATTAATAATGAGTTTAACAAAATCTATTTTTCATTATCATTGTTATTGTGCAATCTGCAAATTAAATAACCAGGCAAATATTGTATCAACAGATGGTCATTTGTGACCATGTAATTACAAGGCCACGGCTGTCCTATAAATTTGCAAACTACAGATAAAAATATTGTAAATGATGTTAAGATTTGCTAGAAGTTACAGATTAATTGCCATGCAATTGTCTAGATATTAAGAAATATTTATTTCAGAATAATGAAATGGACAGCCATGTCATACAAAATAATGTCACACAAGGAATATTTTACAACTTAGTGTTTACTGCTTCAGAGAAGCTTATAATATTTATAGGTGCTGTCTGTTGAAATTCATACAAATATAAATGTTCAACTTTCAGAAAAAGTTACCAAAAATTAGAAACAATTCTTAAAATTGGTTAAAGAAACTGTATTCTATAAATTCCTGTACTCTCATTAAAAAAATTCTAAACATATAAATTGTAAAGAAGATGATTCAAACAGTGTTAGAATTTTAAGTTGTGAAGAACAAGCGAATTCTAGCATGGAACTATTGCCTTGTGGTTAGATGAGGAGAATGAGAGTCAGGATTCCTGGGTTCTCCTTATGACCATGTAATGTGACTTTCACTTAACCTCTCTGTGCATTGTTTAATCCACCCATGTAATGGATAAAGCAGTAAGGCCAAGTCTACACTAGACCCGGAAGTTTGGTTTAAGGTCCACAACTCCAGCTATGTAGAATACCTTAAGCTGAGCTTGGTGGTGTTGGCTTCCTTACTCCTCACAAGATGTGTGCTGGACACTGGCAGGGGAACCCTCTAGTTAAGACTAGCTAAATCAAACTCAGGAAGATTGATTGCAGCAACATCAATCTTCTGCAGAGTGAAGACAAGGTCTAAAACTCACTTGAGCGCTTTGAAGTTATTTCTGTTCATAAAGGGCTTTGACATCTTCCAATGAAGTTATGATATAAATAATTATTTCAGCAACTATAGTCTTGCAAATTCTAACTGGTATATTACACAGATGCAAAATATTTTACCACTATTTTTAATTAGATTATATTTAAGAACTTCATAATACATTAAGGACTAGCTGTATTAACTATGGCCCAAATGCTGTCTTTATTTACAATCACACAGTGACTGACATAGAACCCATTATAAAAATGGGGAAAACTTTGTGTCAGACAGGAATAATTCAAAGTAAGATGTGTAACTTGCTGTTTATCCTTCCCTGTGTCATGAGACTGAAAGATTGTATGTCAACTGAACTTTTACTTTATAAATAAGTTTTATGAGGAAATATAGATGGCAGTTTACTATTTTTAGTAAGTCTGCTAAGCAACTGTAAGCACTTAGAATGACAATTGTAGCATTTTTTATTCTCCTTGTTAGTAACACAAATATTATAATTCATGAATGAAGAAATAATTTTTAATTAAAACAGTAAGCAAAGAATAATTTAGCTATTAAAAAAGGCAAGCAGGCAAGTTGAGTTACTGTTCTCTTGTAAGATCTATATTTTTGCTCAATGCATTTTTTAGCAAAGGCTAGCAACACTATAATTCATGAGAACAGGACACCAGTTGTAAAGAATTCCAGAAAAAAATTATCAGAGATACAAGACTGGTCCTTATGAGGATTTGCTGAACGGGAGGACTGAAGCAGCCTTCTTCTCTTTCTGTCCTGCTAAAAGGCCAATCACTGTCTCATTCCTTGTATTCAGGGGAGCACAGAGTGAAGTGTCTGGGAATGTACCTCCCCATATATGAGGTTTAAAATGAGGAGAAGGTAGGGATAGTGCAGCCCACAGAACCCCAACGTCTGCATGCCAGGAAACTCAGAAAGACTCATAAACACACAAACCCTTTGCAAAAAGGGTGACATAGCATTGCCTCCCAAGCCTGTGCTGAACTTCAAAGACATTAAGCTGCTAAAATATATCTGATGATTACACTGCAGGTGTATACAGCCTACATTACAAAGCTGAAACAGGTAGGTTAGTGTGACATTCTCCTGGTAAGCAACTACAATAGTAATAATTCTAACTTTTCCCCTCCAAACTCAAGATCTCAAAGGGCATTACAAATATGAATAAATCATATATTCCCCCCCAACACTCCTCTAAAGACAGGGAATGGTGTTAACTCTACTTTGTTTTTGGATGGGGAACAGAGTTAGTATATTTGCCCAAGTGCACACAGCACCTAAGTGGCACAGATAGAAATACAAGTCAGAGTTCCTGACTCCCAGTGCTGAGCATTAGCTATAGTCCTCTTAGGGTACATCTAGACTACAAGGCTTTTTCGAAAGAATCTTTCCAAAAAGCCTCTTTCGAAAGAGAGCATGTAGACTGCAACCACTTCTTTCAAAAAAGCAAGCCACTTTTTCAAAAGAGAGCACCCAGGCAGTCTGGATGCTCTCTTTCAAAAAAGCCCTGTTTGCATTCAAGAATGCTTTTTTTCAAAAGAGCACTTCCTCATAAAATGAGGTTTACCACAGTCAAAAAAAACCACTGTGTTCTTTCGATTTAATTTTGAAAGAACGCGGCAGCAGTCTAGACGCAGGGGAAGTTTTTTTTTAAAAAAAGGCCACTTTTTTGGAAAAAAAAACAACAACCCTGTAGTCTAGACACACCATAGTGATTACTAATTCTGGTGTGAACATCTAACAAAATATAAAAGGAGCTTCAATAAAGACAGAACATCATCAGTACTAAGTCAACATGAACAATTTCAGGGTCTTTTTCTTTTATAAATAATAATAAGGTCACAAAGATACTTACAGCTTGACATATAATTGGGTATTTTATGCGATTAATTCCACCAGCAAAGACAGCAAAAGTAAGAGCAGTATGGAAACAGAAGTTGAGAAGCATGTGCCATCCTTTTCTACTGATTCGGATTGTGCTGTTTAAAATTAACATATTTTTTCAATTCACATCTCTATTGCAAAAATCTTAAAACACATTTTTATTTTTTCAGAAAAAATATATTGGACATATAGATTTCAAACTCTCATATCCCTGATTATGAGACTATCTGCAGCAAAGAGGATCTGTTTTAAAGCCTACTGAAATCAATGGGATTTTTTTTTTTTTTACTGACTACATTGGATTTTTAATCAGGCCAGAATGTATTTAAATACATGTATTTAAAAGGCTTTTTGCCTGAGGTCAAATATGTAGTAGTCTAAATATGTCAACTCTGAAAGAGTACGCTGATGATAAAAATTCATTACATTAAATACAATATTAATTTTATCATCTTACTATATATAGTAAAATACATTCCTGCTCTTTTAAGTTGCTATTGACTTTTAAGTACTATGTATACACACAGTCTTAAAAACGTCATTCATATAAAGGAAATCCCAAACTGTCTAAAACCAACCAGATTTAATAGCAAGAAAACACCTTTCTGATAAGATATTTATCAAACTCTGTGTACAAGCTTGTTCTTTCATGCCAAAAAAATTAATGCATCTTTCCAATGGACTACTGTGGAACTGGAAGGTAGCATTCAGTAGTCTGATATCAAAGATGGCCTTATATCACAAGCTTTTTAGTGTAGTGTCAAATTATAAAGAATATAAGAAATTGTAGGAACAGCAAAAGATCACACATCTGTTCCTTCCTAGGGAAAGCTACATCTTGGGAACAATGCCATCATAATATTGTATGGGTTTACAGTTTTCTAGTCCTTCAATTTTGTATTTCTGTGTGAAACCAACATCTGAATAAATAATTTACCAAATGGATACATTATCATAAGTTACTGGTTAGAAGAGTTTGTTTTGGTATGTGTTGTTACACATAGAAAGATTAATTATAAATATTTTTCAAGGAAAGTTCAATTCCTCTTTGCTCTCATAGAGCTTAGTATAAACAAAACAGATTATTTGGTTTTGTATGCATTTTTACTTTGAAGCTCCATTTTCTGACTACACCATACAGTAAATTTTAGTATCCAGTAGTAAACTAAATCATTTAAGCATTTTACCTTTGCATAAAAAAAGATAGTTTAATGATGACCATTCTCTCATGAATGAGTTTGCTTCTGTATTGAATACCTACCTGTGATGCACAATGTAAGTGATGATAGATGCAAACAGGCACAGTAACATGACTGCAGTACATGCATATACCACAGGGTGCAGGAACTCCCCTGGGTACTGGGGAAAGGAGAGCACTGTCTTCAAATCCTGCCAAGGAACAAAAATAAAATTAGTATTTTAAGAAGTGAAAATCTAAGATTTCACTGAATATGCCCATCACTCCCAATTATCTCCCTATAGATTTTCAAATACTGCATTTTGGAACAGAAAAGATTATGAACTTTATCTGCATAAAGGTCATGAATATACAATTACATCAAACTGCTCTCCACTCTTCTGCATATGCATCTCAGAGGGAAATTAACTTTCTTCCATTGGCAAGTCTGTCCTGATTAAGAAAAAAAATCCAGACAGAAAAAATGTGCAAAATTCCATCAGTAATGTCTGTGCTATCTGACAGCATGAACTTTATGCATCTATTTTACTATGCTTGTGAGTATAAAATACCTATTCACCCTGAAGGGTCCTAGACGGCACGTGTTCTCCTTCCAACATCCTCAGTTCTTCTTAATGAAACAGAAATGTGACAAGACACCCAAGATGTTAACTGAAGATTTTTTGTTAAGATACTACAAGGGATGGATCCTCAGCTGCTGTAAATCAGCACAAAGTCATGTGGTCCAAGAGATTAGAATAGAATGCTTTTTCATAAATGGATCAGATGCTACTCTTCGATGGGCACATGCATAGTTTCTGTTGATGTTAGTTCAACAGTAGCTGAACACTTATATCTTAGGGCAAAACCTAGCTACAAGAGTTCTTTGGATGGATGCTGGAGGTGTTGCCACAATTATTCATGGAAACAGCACGAAAGCGAGAATACTGACAAACGACCTATTTGGGTGAACTCACCATATCAGATTCCCATGCCAACTTGTTGGATACTCACTTTGGCTATGCCTGGCATAAGCTCCCAAATACAACTGAAACTATTTGAGATAACAGGAAAAAATATGTCTGCATGTAAACTGGATTGAAAGGCAAACGTAACTTTTGTTATAAAAAAGGAGGATTTCTGGCCATTGTGGGTCTAACTTGGAAAAGTAATTGAGATCCCACTAGGACACAAAATGTACATTTCTTTGTGTGCCTACATTTTTGCAAGCAATTACTACAACTGTGTCTATAAATCACAACCTGATCTAATGAACATTGCATTGTTCTGATGTCAGTTTCCACACACAGATTAATTTTGCATGCAGATATAAATATGCAAATGTGTATAACCTCTGAATCTGTAGTTTTAGAAAATGAAGCCTTTTATATTTGTCAGTTAAAGAATGGAAGAAACTCATTCCCAAAATGAACAATTCCCAGTACTCGTAATAAAATTAAATCTGTGGGATAACATTCAGGAAAAATATAAAGGAACTGGAAAATTGAAGTTTTCTGAAAGCTACAATAGTCATATTTTAGGGGGAAAAATTACAGTTAAAACAATTTGTAGAGACACATTGAAAAAACTGGAATCCCTTCAGATCAATATGGAGATATTTGGGGTAACAAGCATATAAGGATAAAAAATGAAAATTCTGAAAATGTCATAAACTATAATGACTTGATGAATCCTCAGCTTAACTGTTAAGAATTTATAAGTATTACGATTCATTAAAATGAGTTTTTTTATTTGGTTCTAATTTTTGCTCTGTAAAAAGAATCAACCCGTCTGTTGTCTTGGGTGTCAGAGAGTAACTGACGTCCTTTTCTGAGAAAACCAAGATTCTAAAGCTGATGACTTTAAGTACAACCTTGACTTGGTTTACACCTAAAAATTAGATCATCCTGGTTATCACTCTCAAAACGGTGAGAAATTCATTCCCTCCTTAGAGATGTAATTAGCGAACATAAGCATAAGTGTAGACACTAGTGCTACATCTAGACTGCATTGCTTTTCCCGGATACTGGAAGTATCCTAGAAAAGCAATGCTACATCCAAGGAATGTGCCCGCTTTTCCAAAAAACATTTTGAAAAAGCGGATGCGCTCTTTTGCCATCCCTGTAAACCTTGTTCTACAAGGAATAGGGGATGTGTCAAAAGAACAGTTTTTTTCTGAAATTTGGCACTGTATAAGTGTGCCAAATTTTGGAAAAGCCTCTTTCAGAAGTAAATCGGAAAAAGATACGCAATTTGCAACTTAACATTGCAGTGTAGACCTAGCCTAGGTCGGTAAAAGAATTCCAAACTGTGGGAGGCTCCTATCTTAGAAGTTTTTAGGTCTGGTAGCCTATCCCTCTGTACTTATTTAAAATTTAAATTTAATTTATAGTGAACTTTAAAAAAAAATTCTTTCAGTGTTAAGAATTAAAATAACAACCCCCAACTGGGTAAGAAATATGAACACAGCTTATCTGTGCTAGAACACTTAACACTAACTCATTATTTTCCTTCAACTCCACCCTTAGAACTCTCCTTTCCTGTAAAGACTACAAAATCTTGATCACAACTAGGCTACTGGTTTCAATTGGCCAGTATTGTTTCATTGTTTTCTAGTACTCCCCTGTTTCTTTGTATCTGTCTGTCTTCCTTGTCTTGTACTTAGATGGTAAGTTCTTTGGGGCAGAAACTATTTTTTTGTTCTGTGTACAGCATCCAGCACAATATAGCCTAGGGCATGACTCGGGCACTTACTACCACAATAATATAACTAATTCAAAATAATAAATATAATAACAACAAGCAATAACAACAACAACATCCTATTCTCCTACATATCTGTTTGTATTATCTACCTTTTATGCTTATCTTTAGATTATAAACTCTTCAAACAGGAACTATCATTCACTTCAAACGTGCAGTGCCTAGCAAAATGGGACTAGAGTGTTGGACAGACCTCTGTGGCTACATTTAGACTGCAAGCTTCTTTCAGAAAAAGCTTTTCTGGAAGAGATCTTCCGGAAAAACTTTTTTTGAAAGAGAGCGTCTACACAGCAAAAGCTCAACAAAAAAGTGATGTGCTTTTTCAAAAGTTAGCGTCCACACTGATTGGATTTCAGTTGTGATTACTGTGCATGGAGTGGCTATCAGAGCACCTGTGCTTTTTCCTGTAGGCCTCTTCTTTCGAAAAAACACTATCTTCCGTCTCCACACACGCCTTTTTCTGAAAGAGCTTTTTTGGAAAAAGGCTTCTTCCTCATAGAAAGAGGTTTACCACTGTCGGAAAAACCCCTCAGTTCCTTCACCTTTCCATCAAAAGAAAGCAATAACAATGTGGACGTAAGTGTAGCTTTTCCGGAAAAACAGATGTTTTTCCAGAAAAACTCTGCAGTGTAGACATATCCTATGCTAACACTATACATATAATACAACTAGCAAAGCTTTGCTGAAAAAAGATAAAATAGTGTCAGCTTCTACTCTCACTAATGTGGTCACATTTAAGTTATGTAAATACCAAAATCAGGGTTAGAATTTTGTTTCAAGGCCTTTTACATTTTTGTAAATGTACATAATTGCTACCATACCCGGCATAACAATAGTAATACAATTGACAAGAGAAGAAAGCACCTGACACTGCTGTAAGATATTATTGAAAAAAATTATTAAAAAGCTCAGAGAGCTGAAAATAGTAATAAAATACTCTTTTATTACTTTAAGATATGGGTAGCATAGCAAACTTAAAAGGCTTTAATTGACATTGCATCATTTCATATGTTAAAGAGCTTGCCTTGAATAATGTGTAACTGTAGATGCAGGATTTTATCAATTCTTTTATCCTTGAGTGTTTGCATGAAAGCAAATGCCACATGTCTTTCAGGAGTACAGCCATTTTTGCCTCCAGAAGAGTCATAGATAATCAGCTTTTTAAACGTATTTCCATTTAAAATTGTTCATAGTTTAATCTTTACCTCCTTCCTAATCTTGTACACCACGTCTGCTAATGAGTGAACTTTTAAATAAAAGCACACATTGAACCTCTCTAATCCGGCACTCTCAGGACCCGACCAGTGCTGAACCAGAGAATTTGCAGAATCATGGGAGGTCAATATTGTCTAGAAGCATTACCGACATTTCAACTGCTTACTAGGCTTATAGCAGACATTTAGCGGTAAATTAAAGCTAAGTCACAGGACAGAATACTGAGAGCAGGTCTGGTGGCTGTAAACAAACTTTATGAGACCATCGGTAACTTGGGCACACCCATGATAAGAGGACATCCAACTATCTAAAATCATGCTGGACTATGGATGTTGCCTGAGTGCCAGACTAGAGGGGTTCAACAATGTAGAATGTCAATTTTTAGAGTTCTGAACTCTGAAAATTGATTTTATTACAGATATAAGATAAATGTACCTTATCTGCTTTTTAATGATATTTAAAGCTTATTGATCTGTCAAGCCTCCCCTGAGTGATCTTCTGATAGAGACAGCATGAGAGAATAAAGTTAATGTTTTTCATGCTCTATGCAAGGTAGCATAATTGTAAATTACAGTTAAACAAGGCTGTTTTGATTTTATATCCTGGACTGGATTCAAAGAATAATAACATTAAAAACTGGCAGGAAATATCTGAGGGGAAAATGTATATGCAGTTGAGCATTTTGACAAAAGGAATCACCATCCAGAATTACCCTGCCTGGAAAATGTGCCGAAATTAGAAATCTCCATTCACTCCGACTACTAGTAAAAATGGTAAACTCACTTATTAAAGGAGTAAATGACTATACCATACGGAAGGTAATAGACAATTGGCTGATAGCAAGTAGAGCTGAAAAAGTCTTGTTACATCATCAAATTCATCCCACCATAGGATTTTTTTTAAAGTTTCACAAGAAGCAGGGTTTTGACCACTATGCCTTTGGAATCCATACAAAAATAAGCTGTCTAAATCAAATAAATCCATGAAGATGGTCTGGGGGCTATATAAAAGACTAAAGAAATATTGATAAATGATGTAATGATAGTCTAGAGTTATCCAGTAAGCAAACACTGAGAAAAGAAGGGAGAGAAATTATTTTGCTCTAGAATCCAGGGAGGCCCAATATTGTGCTCATTTGTTAAACTATATGATTTAATAAACAAGATGATGCACTTTAGAGGTGGTAATTTTTTGTAATTCTGGTATTAATATGGGAAAGTTCTGTTTTCATTTTTCATAGGATTTAAAGTCAGATAAAGCATTATGATTGAAGAAAAATACATAAATATAATTGGCTTAAGTTTTAAAAAATAAATGCCTAAAGTTATTTTTGTGAGGATGGGATTTTCTTAAACACCTAAGTGATACACGATCACAGGTGCAATTTTAAGTCAATAGGACTTGTGATCCTATGTATGAACTTCTGGAAATTCCACTTCTGATTCCCTCTTTAAGGAGTCAGATTTTCAATGAAGCTGAGCCCCAGTAGTTCTCTTTACCTTCCATTTCATACTAGAAAGTCCTCTGTTCCTAAAATAAAAAAAAGTATGATATGCCCTAAATACACTATTTTCTACATAACATCCCTATAATAATCACCATATCCAGGAGTTAATCTCAAAAGGTTCAGAGGTTCAAATATGTTTGGAGAAGAATCCCAAGTTCTAGAATATTATATGACCTTTATTGTTACTATCTGAACTTTATTTGTTCCCTTCCTGCTTCTAGGCAGAATGAAAATATTGTAAAAGTACCCTCCATAGTAATATTGTGATATGTCTGCAAGATAAAATTCCATGTTGATAAATGCAAAGTAATG
Source organism: Pelodiscus sinensis (assembly GCF_049634645.1). Lineage (NCBI taxonomy): Eukaryota > Metazoa > Chordata > Testudines > Trionychidae > Pelodiscus > Pelodiscus sinensis. The sequence continues at coordinate 44,727,358 of NC_134718.1, forward strand.
CACGCTGCAGAACATAACCCAACTTTACATAGAAAATGATGGGCTCTAAAATTTTACCAGTGTTATTGCTCAAGAAAGAGATCTTGGCGTAGCTGTGAACAGTTCTCTAAAATAGTTCTCTCTCACTGTGTAACAGTAGGCAAAAAATCTAATAGAATGTTGGGAAATATTAAGAAGGGATAAGTAATAGTACAGAAAATATATTGTCCCCATATAAATCCATGGTACATCCCATCTTGAACACTGCATACAGATATGGTTGCCGATCTCAAGAAGAGGTTCTGAAAAGGGCAACAAAAATGATTAAGGGTATCAAACAGCTTCCATCTCAGGAGAGATTAATAAAACTGGGATTTTTTAGGTAGGAAAAGAGACAAAGGGGGATATGATCAGTATTCTCTCTAATTTTTTCCAGTGCTTAGTGAAATGAATTTTCTTATGTGCACCAATGTAGAGATGATGTGAGACACATCACCTTCATATTGGTGCATATAACAAAATTCATATGGCGGGGGCAGGGCCAAGGGGTTCTGAGTGTGGGAGAGGGGCTCAGGCCTGGGGGCAGAGGGCTGGGGTGCAAAGGCTCTGGCTGGTGCAGGTTCTGGGGTGTGGCTGGGCATGAGAAGCATGGAGTGCAGGAGGGGGTCTCCAGAACTGGGGAGGGGCTCAGGGCTGGGGTCAAGGAGGGGACACAGGCTCTGGGCTGGAGGAGTGGGCTTTGGGGTTGGGCTAGGAATGAGGGCTTTGGGCTGCAGGATGATGCTCTGTTCTAAGAAAAAAATAAAGAAAAACAAGGAAAAATAGATGACAAAGATTTAACCACAGATTTCAGAGCTTCTCACTAAGTTACAGTTCTCGGCACAATGGGCTATGACTGAAGGAAATGACACTACTGAAAAACTGCTGTTCTTGTAGAAATTAAAATATTAATATAACACTCATTTTATAAGTGATGCACTCATTTTTGTCTATACTTATGAAAAGCTTCTGCTTGTTACAAAACATACTTTCATAATTAGGTATAGTAAGGCTTTAGAATGTATACATTTGCAATGCTATGATAAATCAGAAAAGTTTGCTTTATATAGGTCCGTTTTTTATCTTAATCTGAAGATCTCAAAGTGCTTTGCATAAATTTCATAATAAAGCTCCACAATACCCATTTTTATAGACAGAAAGACTGAGGAAGGGAGAAGTTAATGTGACATAACCAAACCCCTGTAGTAAATCAATGGCAGATACAGGACTAAAGCTCAAGGGTACTGACTAAGTCTTTAGTTCTAACCACCAAACCATACTTTTCAGCAACTGATCAGGAGAAAATAATGCTATTCAAAAATCTTGGTGTTATGCTCTCATTTCTAGCCACTTGCCCAAACAAAACCCGTGTGAAGTGAGGGTACAATATACCCACTTTTATCTCACTTCCAATTTAAATAATGAAACTTTCAGATTTATATCACTTGAACAACATCATAGACAGAAAAACAGTTAAACATAAACACCTACATAAACATATTACTCACAGCTGTTACAGAGAAAAATCTCAAATTACATTTACTAAATGAAAACAATATTAAACAGTCTTTTTAAGGAGGGCCTCCACTAAGCCTAGATTTTTAACACTTTGTAGTAATAGACAGCAGCAACTCTAGAGAAATAACTCAATGGTCTTCTTTTGATATTTCAAGAAGTCACCTCCCCATCAAATCACAATAGCTATGATGAATCTGAACATGTGCTCTGCTAGCAATACAATGCACAGCTGGATTAATTTAGGCATCTACTTCATCTTGTTCCACAGCAGGGTATATATTATCCCGATAGTAATGCAAACCTTCAGGATTACTGTAACTTTATTGCTGCACATCAGTTTACTTATGTTAGTTCAATTCACTGTTATTGGCTTATACTATAATAGAGCTATATGATTTTTTTATTGTTTTATGTATTTTAGGATTGTACTGTAGATTTATTTTATAATATACCCTATACCAGTACATCTGCATCCCATTCTACTTAGTAACAAACAACATGCAACCTATATTTAATTTACCAGGGTAAAAAAAATCAGGTACTAAGTTAATCTGATTAGATGAAGCTATGTATTTTATTATTTTAACTTAATGGATCATTAGAATACTGCTTCACTATAGTGATATGAACAACAAAAACACCAGGAACTCTTAATTTAAATCAAACTCAACAAATCTCTAATTTTATTATGTCCCAAATTCCATATTAACAAATAAGACATTAACATTTACAACTACTAATGCACTTAATTATGCTGCTAAAGTTTTCCATTGGTTCTTCCAGAAGATCTTGGAAGACATGCCTTGATAAACACTACAAGGTCGCGATATATTTCTTTTCTTAAAAGGTATTGAAAAACATAGGACAGGTGCCATATGCATTATTTACAGCTGTGCCAACTGCTAAGGCACAGGAGGAGGTGAAAGATTTTAGTTTGTTGATGCTTTGCACAGATCAAAAAAGAGAGCTATCTACAGGGAAGAGAAAAATGGATCAATCAAACAAAATTTAAAAACCTAAATCAAAGTAACAAATTCAATATAAAAAGTCCTATAAAATCTACCATGTTACACTTTACCAAATGATATATACATGGAATAAATTTCATACGAATGTCTAAAATAAAAATACATTTGTTACTCTTTAAATTAGTATGTGATTTTTCTAAACAAAACAAGCAAATAAGTTGTTTGTGTGTAAATGATTAGTTACCACTTAATAAGTAAGGAAACTTTAAAGATGGTAACTTGAACTGAAACAGTTCTAGAAAGAGACAGCCATTTTGGGTGTGGTACCTGCAAAGTCAACAGGTGTTTTCTTTAAAATATTTAGAAAAATCTTTTCAGAGCTAAATTCTTGTCCAAGTAGGAAAAGAAAACAAATGTTCAGAAAAAATAAGTCCGTATGAGCTATACAGAGATGACACATGTTTGATACTATATGAGCTTCATCGATAGGGTGCTAAATTCTGAGCCACTCAGGTATGTGCGAAAAAAGATCAAATAACTCTGAGGGAAATCAATTCTTATAAAGTAGATGATAATTCTGCATTTAACTACTCATTGTCACAGCTTCATGCAATGATTGGCTGACATCTATGCTCCATCTGACAGCAGCATATTGGTATTCTCTGCACACATCTTCTCAATTCCTGTCGTCTATGTTTGCTGTCTTTTACAAATGCACACAATGCATTATTTACTCAACTATAAACCTTTCCAAAATATTCACAAGCACTTTCAGCCATGCAAGAATGCACCAACATTTAGGAAAAATGGCATATACAAGTGACTAATCTATTTACATAAGGACCCCTTTTAATGATGCAAAAGACTGTCATCAACATATTCTTTGATCAGCAACCTTACAATTTTTGTTTGCTTTTTTTCTTTTCTCAACCAAGAAGCCATTAAATATTTCATATGTGTGCCTTCTGTTTTCATTAAGGTAACTTTCTGTTAAGCATGGTAGTTAAATAACTGCAGTGTGAACTGCAAGTGTGACAGAACAGACCAAAGCAGTCTGATGTGTAGCATTGCACAGAAATATTTTTCTTCAATGAAAGGCAAATTTAGCGCACACACAAAAAATTATCATTAATATACAAACGAAAGCTCCCAGAACACCTGAAAGGACAACAAAGTGCTTGTTTAAAGGAGCATAATTCATTTCCATTTATTAAATGATTCAACATTGCGGTATGCCTGAAACTAATTAGTATGATCAACACAGTGCGAGGCAGGAACAAAAGCAGACAAGCCTTCTGAGATATATTGACGTACAAATACAAATGAGTATATATTTCAAAAACCTTCTCCTGTAATTTATAACCTTCACATACTGATCATTCTTTGATGGAACTTTCATCTCACTAGATTGACTGAAATGTCATTTACAATTGGGCCTCTCTAGATATTAGGCAGAGATGATTACTGGTTTATTCATTTATTAGCAGTTAAATAATTTACTTTTCTCTAAGGTTGTATTGTATAAAACATGAGAAATGAAACCTCAGTTACTGGCAAGCATGGTATATGTACATATAAGAGGAATATAACTGTATATAGATGTGTATTTATAGATATACTTGATAAGTCATACTCACCATTAGCACTGCAAAGTTACTGAAGTGTGTGCTCTGAATGGTGGTAATATTGCCCGAAGAGCTAATTATGTGGCACCCTTCTCCACACCAGCCTCCATGTCCATCTAGAAGGTCAAAATCCCAAAAGGCTGCAATGGGGTCTATACCCTGTGCAAAGTGTCTCAAACCTATAGTGAGAGGGGTGGTGAGATTTCCCAAACTGCATCCATCTGCAAAAGCAACACATTGAATCAGAGAAATAGAGTGGAAAATCCTTTACTGATGAATTCTGTATAATCACAGATTCAAAACATCCTGAACTGTGGAAAACCAAACAACAGCCACATATTCCCATCTCTGTGAATTAAAAGCTAAGGGAATGTTCACATACAAAAAAGTTTACTATAGTTTATATTAATCTGAATGTCTATTTCAGCCCATTGAAGAGTCCAATTGATCTGATCATCAAGAATACGGCTGGGTTTGTTGTGCAAGAGTCTTAAATTAAGACTAATGTCATACTATTCACTCATGTAATTGAAAAAAGAGCTGTCCCTTAGTATGATTAATAGCTAAGGCAATTTTGCACTTTTAAAGTTACATTAAAACATTGTTTTAAAAGCAAATGGAAATGTGAATGCTATTCAGAATAAAATAGAAGTATTAAAATTGCCTGGTTGAATAATTAATTAGAATAATTACTCACTGGTCTGTAAGAGTCATTACATTGAGACAAAAGCCACTAGCAACACCTGCTTTAGGTCCTTCATATCAAAACGTACATTGATGAATATTAAGATACATGCAACAGGGCATTAAACCCTTGTACAATCTTAATTTTTATCTGACTCCAGAGTATTGGTATTGCAATTTTCCCTATATATATTAAAACAAGATTTTTTTCTTTTTCACCTTGACTTGAAATTTAAGCTTCTTCACAACAACTTAAATAAATACTAAAATCAAATTTGCATTCTATTCTGACAATAACTGCACCTCTCTTATAGACTAGTTAATTTAAATAAAACCATAAAGTTGTGAATAAACCCAAACACTTGTATTAAAGAAACTGACAGATACTAGTCTCTCAGAATAATGTATATTCTGTTGCTCCATTCTCTACATAATCAAGTACACAGTAGTTTTTAGATTTAAAAAAATAATGCATAACACTCCTCACCTATTTTAGCAAATACAGCTGGCGTGGTAACCGTCCTGCGTTTCCCATCATCTGCAAGATTTGATGAGTTTCCCGTGCTAGGAAAGAGTTTCCCATTCCGAAAGACAATAAACTGTAGCTTGCAAGTGGAGTTATCAACAGATTGTAAGGCTGATGACTGAGAGAAGAAAGACTGTGGCAAATGAACTGAAGCTACTGCTACAGCATTCTGTACAATGAGAGGAAAAAAGAAAAATTTAAAATGCAAATCACAACAGGGCTGCTTTCAGTATGTTTTAAACTCCTGTACAAGACATGTATGCTGCCTTCCTTTTCCAATAGATTAGAAGCAACCAAAGAAGCAGGAGCGGTAACCATGGGAATAGGATTGGCACAGCGCATATTAAAAGGGAAAACGTTTTGATTGAATGTGTGAGTCTATATGGTCAAGCTCCCTGCTGCAGAGGTGCGAATGGTTCTTACCATGCCTGCTAGAGGGCCCATCAACACTGCAGATCTGATTTAAAGAGACAACCTCTACCAGGTTTTCTCATTCACTTAAAACGGAGCCAGATAATTTCCATGAAAATATTTCTCTGAAAGAGTACTGACATAATGTTATTCGTACAAAAACTGCCTCAGTGGAAAACTCTAAACAGAAAAATGCACTGTAAAAAATAAATATATTTTCTGGATAGTATTTCATTATTGCTTCATACAAAGAAAATTATTCATCCAACTCAGTGTTCTAGTAATCTGGCATTATAAATACATCAAGATATCAATGTACCAGAAGAAAGCAAGGTTAGTAATGAAGTGAATACAAAGTCTGTCAGGTCATGATAATGGGCTTGAGTTGTGAATATATTATGCACTATAATGTGTGTAGAAACTTGACTTACAAAATGCATATTAACCTACCAAAATCAGTGTTAAGTTGATTTTTCTTATTATTGACTCCTCTTTCTCTTGCACAAGAGGCAACTTTATTAGTTAGTACTGGGATACATGCAAAAAATGGGTATGTGGTGTGGAGCTGAGAGTAAATAAACACAACAACAGATTGCGCTGAGCCTATTTATGTGAAAAGTCTATTTATTTAAAAATAAACAAACTGAAAACGTCCTGAGTAATTTGCATTCCCCCAAAGACAAAGTACAGCTTCTTCACACACAATTTGCATAGATTATCACACAACTTGCTTATAACACACTAGCAGACTTACCCAGCTTTGGCCCAGTTCTTCAGGGCAGGGCCTTGGGAATGGGGAGGGGAAGGGTGCAGGAGGCTGGGGGTCAAGGGCATGTTCTTCCCGCCCCTCTGGACCACCTTCCAACTCTATTCCTCAGATTCTTAGGGCCTGCTCTCCTCCCCACCCCCGCCTGCCTGGGGCCAGTTCTTCGCCCCGACGACCCCAAACCATCCAGGGACTGTTCTCCCCCCACCCACAGGTCAGCCGCCCAGCCCACCCGCGGCCTCTTCTCTCCCTCCTCCAAAGGCCACTCCCCAACCCCATCCGGGGCCTGTTTTCCCCCCTCACTTCACAGGCCACCCACCCAGAACTTGTTTTCTCCCCTCCTCTAGGCCACCCCCCAGTCTGCGTAGGGCTGGTTCTCCCCTCCACCTGGCCACCCATATAGCCACCTGGGGCCTGTTTTCTTCCCCACTCTCCAACCCTCCCAGCCACTACGGGCCTGTTTTTCCCCCTCCTCTAGTGCTGCAGCCAAGAGTGGGGAGAAGGGTTTGCAGCAGGGGGCTACGTACTGGTGTGCTGGCAGGCAAGATGGCTGAGCTCCAGCCCTGCTGACCACTCCCTTAGTGGTACAACTTCCCCCAGTGGACACTGCAGGATAGCCCTCCCTTGCATTCACTGCCCCCAGCGGCCATTCTGACATCGCATCCCCCTGAACAACAGCTTCTCCCTTTGCATGTTATGGAAAATTGTCCTTTGCCTGGTGCTTCTGGTTCTCCTGGTACAACCAAACGCTGAACTTGTTTTATGTTAGGAGAAGAGGAAGCGTCATATCAAATTTGGTGGCCCTCTCTCTTACCGTATAGGGGGAGCTATTAAACAAATAGACTTGCAGACAGACAGACACACAGATACATCCTATAACAGACAGAGAGATAGATAGCTGTACAGTACCTCTTAGAACATTAAAAAGAATAATCTTCCCAATTATGCAGACAAACATGACAATATATTAGTCAATGCTGTGAAGGCTATATGTGTGACAGAAGCATAATATTGTTCAGGTGAATGATCCAAAAGGCTACAATGATATAACAGAGGTATCTTGTAACCTCATAAGTATGCTCATTACATATCACTGAGGGATAGCTCAGTGGTTTGAGCATTAGCCTGTTAAACCCAGGGTTGTGAGTTCAATCCTTGTGGAGGCCATTTGGGGGAAAAATTTATCAGGGATGGTACTTGGTCCTGCTGTGAAGGGAAGAGACTGGACTTGATGACCTTTCAAGGTCCCTTCCAGTTGTAAGAGATAGGCAATCTCCATTATTATTTAGAGCAAAGCTTGAATGGCCTGTGATGTCATCAGAACTCTTAGATGTGTGGGCTTAGGCTTAGTCACAATTTTCCTCTGTCGCAGTGCACATTTTAGAAAATGTATCAAGATTTTAACAAGACAGAAGTGCTTAAATGTTACACAAAAGTCCTTCCATTTAATGGTGTTTTCTTATCTGGAAGATGCTATTTGTTAGATAAAGACATGGGAAACAGAACAAAAAACTACAGGAGAAAATCTTGTAGATATTAACTTCACCATTATATTTTAAAACAATTGAGGAAGTAGCCATTATTAGGATGCTAGAATTGTGATATTATCAATAACTCAATCATCATCCATTCAACTTCAGATAACTTTTATATTGCAGTCCCATTGATTATAAAGCTGTAACATTTCTCAGTGGTTATTGCCTCATGCTTCAAAGACCCTCATATTTCATTCTTACAATATCATATAGTAGCTGGGAAAAATATGAACCTCTGATGACATCACCTTAGCCACAAAACTGTTTTCAACAACTAGAAGTAGGGACTTTAACCAAGTCCATTCATCAAATTTCAGCAAGTACCTATTGATGGCTTCTCTGGGGTTTCATATGAGCATGAGTGAGATAATTTATTTATATTGTTTTATTATTATTATTACTGTATTCTGGAAGCAACAAAAGCACTAAATTGCACAAATTATTTAATACAAGAAAAGGAGAAAGCTAGCAGCTCTTGAATAAGATTATGATAATGAGACTGACTTCTAAAAGCTTTGGGATAAATAATGATGTACCATGGCTTGACAAAAGCAGCCGTGAATAAGCTGGATGAACACAAGAGGTTTTATAGAGTATTTACTAAGATAGAAAACTATTAAGCCAGTCTGATTCTCAAGCTCTTCCATACTATGACTCCATGTTACAGAAAAAAAAAATTGTGATCCCCCTTTCCAACTAAGTAGAAAGGAAAGTGGTAAAATGCTTCCAAGCTTGCTCAGAAACCTGTATTGAGAAGCCATGATCTAAGCCCATCAGACTTCGAATGCTGGCCATCTCTATACTAACTTCTACTGTTGATCTAATCGACGTGATTTTAGCTGTTCAAATAGCAGTTTTATTATTATTATTGATAGCGTAGCTGAAGTCAACATACTTGTGTGCAGTAAAGTCAGTGGGGGCTGCTCTCCCACCAATGCTGACTACTCTTCTCATCCAGGTGGAGTATCAGCACTGATGGGAGAATGTATGGAGATCGATTTATCATGTCTAAGCAGACATGATAAATTGATGGCTGGTGGAGCAATCGCTGCAGCGTTGATCCCTTCCCTGGCATAGCGGAGACAAGCTACATGTATTGTAAATGATTTGTGAACATACCTACACTTGGCTGAGGAAGTCAGATGTGCACACCACTATAGAATGGGGAGTCAATCAGATAATAAAAGACAAGAATTATTACATTGTGATATGAAGCATAGATTGTAGTTGTATTGGTTTCAGGTCATTAGAGAGAGAGTGGGTGTGGTAATATCTTTTATTGGATCAACTTCAGTTGGTGAGAGAGTCACCCACGCCTTGTCTCTGTAAGATTAATTACAGACCACTGAAAATTTTTTATTTGGAGCAGATCTAAGAAAATAACTTGTAACAAGATGCTTCATTGCTGAATTTTGTCTCCTTTTCTTTTTACAAAAATTGCCTACTTTTCAAAAATATAGCCATTATTTTGAAATTATCTGCCAAAAACTTGTGTGAATAATTCTTCATTTGTACTTCATTCATGATCAGTTCACTACGATCATTTAATGTTTGAAATAAAAGTTGTTTTCAGTTAATGTGCAGGGCTTCTTTTTTTTCCCCCCTTGATTGGAGATGTGTAAATCTAAAAAGCAAATACTCATGATTATGCATTTAAAATTTGCTTTCCATGGATATTCTGCAATGTTAGATTAAAACTGACTGTTTCAGCACACATTCCTGCCAATAAATTCATCTGCTAAAATATTCATGGAACACACACACTTTGGAAGTGCCTACACATTCACATTGATGTTTAAAAATATGAACAAATATTTGTGAACAATTTCTATATCTTAGCTAAGCGAGAAGATTTTTCTTCAACAGCATTGCTCATTACTTATAGTCTGTATGCTAGAACTCTCTCTCTTTTGCAACAGAGGAAGCAGCAGGTCCTTGTGGACAAAACACTGGCCTCTGTCCTTGTCTCAGCTGTTAACCGTCTGTGTAATTTCAGGCAAGTCACATCACCTCTCTCCCTCAGTTTCTCCACTGGCAAAATGCAAGAATGATATTCACTTTCCTTTATGAGACATTTTGAGAGCAACAGCTAAAAAGCACCATAAAAGAACAGTTTTATTATTATTGATAATATTAATATTATATCTGGGAAGACACGCCTGAATGAATCAAATGCCAATTGCTGTACTATATATAAAGGCTTCATTATGGACGAAATGAATACATTTCTCCTGTTGCAAATTTTATTTGATCACGATAGGATGAAAATGCTTATATGTGGCACTTTACAAAATTCAACTAATATTATGAGAAGGAGCTCTACTCTTAGGACAGAAAACATAGCACTGCCCTAAAAATGCCATCTGTTGTCTAGCCAGGGAACTGCAGTTTCACAATAATGTGCAGATTCAGCAATGGCATTTGGCATTTGCTCAGGGAAAGGTGGAAAAAGCTGGCAGCTTGTGCAGTATATGTAACTATTAGGATGTAATGTACTCTTTAGGGTTTTGCAAAACAACCACATATGTAATCCAGTCATGAGAGCAGGGTTGTTTGCATTCCATTTCTCACAATTGCATTCAAGCTAGATGCACCCTTCAAAAGGAAAACACTAAAGGGACTGGGAATTGATCAACAAAATATTTTTCCATTGGAAAACAAAATGGACCATGAAGGTGTCAGCTTCAATGAAATTCTAATGGAACCTTCCCTGTGCTGCCAGGAATGTTATAAATCCCACCTGGTTTCTTGCCAGCTTACCTGCCTGGCTCCTGAGGAGAACACCAGAGAAGCTCAGAACCTGTGAGACCTACATCATGGTTCCTCAAAATGCAGAGCTCTTAGAGTTCCTGGCTCCTGCTCAGCCTGCCAGATGGACTGTCCTAGAGCCAAGGCTCCCAACCGCTTCATTAATCTAGAATCCTATGAGCCTTAGCTCCCTGATCTGGTTGGCTCCTCCCCCGGTAGGCTGCTAGGACTCCAAGGAGCCCTAGAAACATTCAGAAAATAGGCTGAAACAAAACACCATAATTACTTTTTCTAAACAAAATTTCAGAATTCCCATTTCATGGAAAATGTTGGCATTTCATTTTTGGTTTATTTAAGAATTTTATATTTTATTTTTCTCACAGAATAGTAATTCCAGTCAACTTCAGAAAACTCTAAAAGGGACGTAAGAATCCAAGAGAACAATACTGAAATCAACAAGTTGTCCGTCATGTGGTTGTAACCAGATAAGTCCCAGGATAGGATGATAGGAGTTACTATAGAGAACTTTCTGGGTGTCTGGCTGGTGAGTCTTGCCCACATGCTCAGGGTTTAGCTGATCGCCATATTTGGGTCGGGAAGGAATTTTCCTCCAGGGTAGATTGGCAGAGGCCCTGGAGGTTTTTCGCCTTCCTCTGTAGCATGGGGCACAGATCACAGCTGGAGGATTCTCTGCATCTTGGGGCCTTCAAAGTATTTGAAGGCTTCAATATCTGAGATATAGGTGAGAGGATTATTCTAAGAGGGGTGGGTGAGATTCTGTGGCCTGCACTGTGCAGAGGGTCAGACTAGATGATCATAATGGTCCCTTCTGACCTTAAAGTCTATGAGTCTATGATAGTAGAGAGACAAGGTTATAATGGTAGAAGAGACAAGCTTTTGAACTACACAGAGCTTTTTTTCAGACATCTCCCACCTTGTCTATTAAAATGTTAAAAATCTGAATGGACAATCTTATTCTATAAATCTGACGAAGTGGATCTTTGCCCACAAAAGCTTATGCTCCAATAAATCTGTTAGTCTAAGGTGCCACAGGACTCCTTGTTGCTTATTCTATAAAGTGAATGATCCTCAAAATATTGAAAGTTACTGAATATTGACATTTTTGGAGTTCATGCATGTGTGACTCTTATTAAAAATGTTTAAGGGAAAAAGTGAAAGATTTAAAGTGAATTTTTTCCCCTAGGCAATCTTACTCTGGTCTTGGGCACACTTCCTCTTAATTGTGGCCAGAATTCAGAAGAAGTTTTGATGTGTTTAGAGAAGACATCACTTAAGATGCCTTTGTGATAAAATAACCCTTTTTCTGTTTGCCCTTTACTTTATGACTTTTATTACTTTAAAGAGACCTGCTCCTGCTTTTGGCATTTTTTGCTGAGGCTATGTCTACACTGCAGGCTTTTTGCACAAGAGTTCTTGCACAAAAGTTCTTGTGCAAGAGCATGTCCACACTGTCATGTGCTTTTGCTCAAGGGATGTGCTTTTGTGCAAGAGCGTCCATGGCAGTGTGGACGCTCTCTTGCACAAGAAAGCTCTGATGGCCATTTTAGCCATAGGGTTTTCTTGAGCAAGAAACCCCTGTTGCCTATCCACATTGCCTTCTTGTACAAGAGCTCTTGTGCAAGAGGGCTTATTACTCATGGGGAAAGGAATAACTCTTGCACAAGAAGCCCTCCGTTCCAATGCCTTGCTGTAAATGTACTTGCGCAAGAACGCACGTGCAGTGTAGACATTCCACAAGTTTTTGCGCAAGAACATGTGTTCTTGCGCAAAAAGCCTGCAGTGTAGACATAGCCTGATTGTATTTCTCTAGCTAAACGAAATTGCAACATTGTATGGAGACTATGCGCCAATTATCAGAGGTTGTTTATGAGTGCCTTTACCTGCTTAATCTGCTTAACAGTTGTTTCATTAGAGGATCAGGTATGCTGCACCAATTCAAATACTTCTTCTAGTGCTGTCCTTGCTGTTATCATTACTACATTGTTCTGAAAAAATATGAGAGTCTTGTTCCAATGTAGTTGGAGTGCTCCATCAGTTGCAGTGAGTCACAACATCACAGAAGCCCCTCGTGCACTGAATGAGGCCAGGGCTGTCACACAGTGTTTTTCAAATATTATTGTATGATCTCATAAAACATTTTATGCAACTGTGCTAATTGCAGCTTGTATGGCTAGGAATTACTAAGGGAGAAAACTGCAAAAGCCACTGTCATCTTCATTACGCATCTTGTATATCACTGGCTTTCATGGAGCTCTGTTGTGCTGTATACATAGCACCAAGCACTACAAGAAGATAAGCTCCTATCTGAGGATTATTTTATGATACACTATTGGAGAAACAGCATGTGCTTATATAATTAGAAATTGTGTGACAGATAATTCAAGCACACAAAAGGAAAGATATAAGGCTGTGCACACAATCCTAACTTTTGCATTTCCTGAATTTTAAGTGCTTCAGCTTGATTTAAATTATTCTTCAAGTAAGGGGGAATCCACCACATATTCAGATAAACTGTTCCAATTGTTAATTTATCTAGCTTAGAAATTTGCATCTGAATATTAGGTCAGAAGAAAACAGATTCTCTGGCAAAAATGAAACAAATGCAGCCACCTCGATCCTACAGTCTGAAAGAGAAATTGGCAAAGAAATGGAGGGAGGAAGAGCAGTGCTTCCAAACATTAAAGAATTTGATGAGCTGTCTAATGGATTGGGATGCATTAAGGAAATAATACATCATCCTGATACAGATCTGTGTGTGCCGCCAGAACTACATGCAGCACATAAAGTTATATTAGCAAGAAGAGAGCAAGTAAAAACTGAACTTGACTGGATGGTAATATCAGGTGTTATTGAACAAATACAGACACCAACCGACTCAATTAATTGCACAGTCACCACAATAAAATCAAACAGAGGATTTATGAACAAATAGAGATTATTCAAAAGATAAAACAAGAACCTAAAAAGATTTCTACTCCATAAAAATTGCTGAGGAGGTAATATCTAGACTTCAAAATAAAAGAGTATTTTCAGTTTGGGATACATTCAATGGATTTAGGCTGACTGACTTAATTAAAAAAAAACCCTCTTTACTTTCAACTCCACTTGTTGGTAGATATTTGTTGAAATCATGTCTCTTTGGGATTGTCCAAGCACATGAGGTAGATTGATGTATCATATTCCAGATTCTTATGGTTCTCAACTTGGCAGAGATAAAAGATGAACTGCTGATTTGGGGCAAAAATAGTTAAACAACGAGGAACTTTAAATCAAACAGAAACAAACATTGAATAGAATGTAGTTAATTATAAAACTGGCGACAAAGTTTGACAGGATCTAAGAAAAGAAAAGTAAAGCTAATTATACAAATAGAAAGACCCCAAGGAAGGAACATTTACAGAGTCATGACCAAGAAAATTTGTTCCTGATTTGTCTCAGTGAAATCCTCCACTTAGAATGTTGCTTGAACAAAAGTGCAGAATGATTCAGGAATGATTAGCAAGAAAATAAAGCTTAATTTTTTGTAAATGAAATGAGAAATATAAAATGACCTAACTTTACAATTGATCAGACTAGGTACCTCCAAGAATACAAATCTATAGACTAGAGAGATATAATTGCTGCATTAGGCAGGATTATTGTGCACTATAGACATTGTTGTAATAATACTGTATACCACAAGGTTGAAAACATGAAGAATAATGCAGATCCATGTATGTAATTACAAATATAAGTTAGATTTACATTTGTAAATGCAGATTCAAGAAATCCCATTCTGGCTAGTGTAGCGGGTGGCTCTCGTCGCCACGTCGCCTTTTAGGTCACTGCCCTCCGGCAGTGACAACCATAGCCTCTAAGCTTTCCCCTTCCGGGGGAACTGACGGGTTTGTGATAGGCCGGTAAGCCCTCAGGAGGCAGCTCCTCAGCCCCCAGCGCAGCGGGAGACGCGCCTGCCTCCCTGCGTTACTGCGCCTTAATTTAATAGGCGAGTCTCTCCCGGCCTTCATTCAGGTCCGGGCCATAGTCAGTCTATTATTGCACAGGTCAGGGCCTGGCACCCAGTCTAGTCCGGCCCCTTTAAGGGGTCCCGCCCGACACACGGTCGGTCTCAGACGTACCATAGGTAAACCCACGCCCTCAAGCAGGGCGGGCCACAAACACAGTCCATTAGGCCAGGCCCTCAAGCCGGGCGGTCCAAGCATCCCCACATTCATAGGAGCTCCTCATTCAGGAGCGGCCCGGTAGGGCATCGGCAGCCACGGTGAGGGGGGAGACTGCCACCCAGTACGGGGTGGCCGGGGGGGGGGGGCACAGGCCCACCCACCTCACTGCGCCCCGGCCCAGGGGCCCTGAATGCAGCCGGGCAGCTGCAACTGGCTCAGCAGGGCTCCGGCCCGTAACTTGCTGGCCGCAGGCGGCTCCCCGCCCGGCTACCCCCTGGGCCACTTCTCGTCCCCCCCTTCCCCGGTACCTGTAGTTCCGGCAGGTCCGTCGTGGAGTCGAGGTCGGTGTTGTCCCAGCAGGGTCCAGGCGGCCCAATCCAGGGGTCGAGGGGTCGGAGCTCTGATGCGTCCCGCGGGCTCGTCCGGCCCCGGCATTCCAGTACTCACCGGGGGTCCAGCCGGTCTAGTGGTTCGGGCCAGTCCTCTGGGTCCTCAGGTTGTTCTGCTGGCTGGCGTGGCAAGGCCTCAGTAGTCCCGGCAGGGAAGCCTTGGCAGGCCTCCAGGGAGGTGGCTGAGGACGGCCTAGCCCAGGTCTTAGCCTCCCCAGGCAGGAGCTCTGGACCGGCCTCCGGCTCCCTCGGAGGCTGGGCCCTGACTGAGCTCCCAGGCAGACTTCTTATAGTCCTAGTCCCGCCCTTTGACTTCCGGTCAGGTGAGGGGGCGGAGCTAGGCTGGGCCCAAAATGGCTCACAGAGGGGTTCCTCCGCCTCTGGCTCAGTGGGTGGCCATTCCACCCCACTACACTAGATAGACAAAAGTGTTGAGCACCACTAGTTTCAATGAACTTCATGAGGTAGTATACCAAAGAGAAATGCACTATTATTTGTTAGTAACGTCTCTGGACTCACAAGGAGGGAAAGCTAGTTTACATTGTGTTGTTACATTGCTACCTGTTGTATTGTGCAAAACCTGTTTATTTATTTTATATATATATATATATATATATATATATATATATATATTTATATAAAACCTTTCTTATTACATTCAAGTACATTTGCATCAAAACTGAAACAATAAGGATCTGGAATCTCATGTGGTTTCAGGAGGGCAGGAGAGGCAGGGTTTCATACGGTTTCTTATATTTACTTTCTGTAAATTGCACACTTTCACTATACTACATGGCACATCTATGTGGCTTTGTCTATACTATGAGTTTTCTTGGCAAAATATGCTAATGAGGGACTCATTTGCATGAGTTGATCTCATTTGCATATTATCCGCCGAACCGGTTTTTCGCTTAGGTTTTTGCGCAAAAACAAGCAATGTGGATGTTTCCTTTTTGTGCAAAAAACCCTTTTCATGCAAATCTTGGTGGTCACAATATTTTACATACCTTCCCCCCATCAAAGAACTAGGCTCCAGAATTGTTCATTTTTAAAAAAAAGTTCTTCCGTCATGATGATTGCAGAGAAGATATTTGGAATGAGAACTAAATGTTTTTACCTCCTTCTTGAGGTGTGGACATGAGAACTAAACAAATATTCTAATAAGGTACTACCAATGCAGCGTGCAGAAGACAGACCACTTTTCTGTGAGCTATTCTTATATTCCATTTTTAAACATACAAGCATCAAATTAGCCCTTTTTGCAAAGCACAGCACCAAGACTTCATGCTGAGGTAGGCCCACTGACAGCAGGGGGAAGATGCCCCAGCGCCTTGCAATTTAAAAGGCCCCAGGGCTTCCAGCTGCCGCTAGTGTGGCAATGATGGCCCATTTAAATTGCTGCCAAAGCCCTGGGTGGCACTCTGGGTGGTGCTGAAGGGCTGTCTGGGGAAGGTTAGCCCCCATCTCTACCCCCTCTGCTCGAGGCCCCACATGTTCTGGAGCCAAGAGCCACTCCTCCCCTCCCCCCACCCAGGGCCTGGCAAAGTCTGTTGGCTGCCCTATGTTGAGCTGATTCCCCCCCGCCCTCCATAATCCTTCTCTGAGTCACTGCTTTCCAGAACAGTCTCCGTTCCTGCAGGTATTGTGTTCATTCTATGTTTCCGGATCTATTACCTTCTATGTGGCCAGATTGTTCAACTCTGACCATTTGACCAGATCACTATGTTACCATAACCTGTCATCCTTATTTAGTACTCCACCAATTTGCATGTCATATGGATTTGTTAACAGCAAAGATTTCATAGAATCATGCAGATTGTTGACAAGACTATTTTATGAAACTGAACAAAAGAACTGACCCCTGAAGGAGCCCTTAAGAAAAGATCCCATTCACTGGTATCTTCTCACTAACAATTACATATTGAGATCTGTGAGTAAACCAGTTTTTAATGCCTCTATAATGTGTCCACAAAAGGCAAGATTTTAAATCAAAATGTCATATTGTACTAAACCAATTTCAACAAGCTAATGTGCTTATCTTGCAACCCTATAGCACCTCTGGCATTTTATAGACATCAAAACATCCAGCTCTCCAAAACCTTCTCTGGATCAGTTATGTGTTGACAATACAAAACTGTGAAGCATGTTGAAACCAGAATAGGTGTGAACAACCGTATGTCAACAATTTAATATAAAAATGAGTAGCACAGGGCTATTGTACTAACCTTATTGTTCACTTTCATATTTAATTTAAATCGAAACTTTGAGTTTAATGAACCCGCCAAAGAACTTTCAATCTGCCCTACCAGAGTACTGTGAAAAACAGAGACCTTGTTGCAAAATGTAGGTAGATCTTAAGAGTCTCCAGAGGCATAAATACAAGACTTAGCAGACATCAATGAAGATTCCAAGTAGACAGATCTCTTAAAGCCATGATAAGCAATCACTTATTGCTGCTAAGATCCAAGAGATGAGATACCTCCTGAGGACACTGGAGGATATATGCCTTCATCTGTTCCTTGTTTCCTCACATGCTAGAGAATAAAATGATCCACTGTAGCACTGCCACAAGATGACAACATCTGATAGCTCATGTCAGGGGAGCTGTACCATATGTATAGTGCTCCTTTATTTTACTAGCCATCTAAGAGTAAGACAGTCTAAACACTAGTTGAGTTCTGAAGCCCAGATTATTACAAAGTGAGTATGCATGTAATCCCATATGCCTGTCCTAAGGAGGAATGTTTCAAAATAGAAGGGAGACAGTTAGGGAGGACTTGCACATTGCAGGAAGGAGAAGATCTTTCTGGGTATGGAGATATCCAAAATGAAATACAGGTTGTACCTCTCTAGTCTGGTACCCCTGGAACCTAACCATTGCCAAACCAGAGAATTTGTCAAAGCAACAGAAGCCAATATTGTCTAGCAGCTTCAACTACTTACTCGGCTCTTAGAAGACATTTGGGGTAAATTAAAGCTAAATAACAGCACAGAGCACTGAGAGCCAAGATTGGTGGCTACAAACAAACTTTATGGGACCATGGGAAACCTAACCACACCCATTATACATAAAATCATGCTGAACCACGGATATTGCTGGACCAGAGAGTGCCAGATTAGAGAGGTTCAACCTGTATTTTAAAAAATTGAAATCTGGTTCTGTAAAGAGAAAAGGTTGTATTTTGAATTATTTATTATGCTTTCTAAACTAGTTTACCCATCCCCAATTGGACATCCATTGTGCTTGTTACAATCCAGTGGTTAGTATTGAGAGGAATTTCATACTGAGAATGCATGTCACAAATCTCCTGGAGCTGTGCTGACTGCTTATGAGTTGCCAAATGAAACCGAAGTTGCTGTTTTTGACCTTTTAAGTCTTAAATGGTTTGGGACATAGTTACTTGAGATGACATAATAGCCCTCTCATCCTATACATCTGTAGAGAGCAACAAAATCTTGCTGGAGCTTCCTTTCTATAATGGGAAGTAGCAGCTGGAAGTGTGTGCTCCAGAAAGCTCCATCACATGTAGAATCCATTTCCCCTTGCACCTAATACTTTTTCTCCCAGACATGTTGGGTGAAGGCTTTCTGAGGTGTGGGGATGTACTTTTATTTTATAGGGAATATTATTTGCCATATAAGGCCAATTGGGAGTGAAGATTTTATGGTGGAATGAAGAGGTTATTTATTATTACATTGATGGGACTATAACTTTGTTACAGAGGCACCCAGAGTATAGGGAGAGATCTGTTGAATTTTTTATTTTTGTAGTAAACTAAAAGAAACAAGTAAATAAATATCATTATTGGAGCTGTTTGGAGAGCTCATTCGGCCACATTCCATGTTTTGCAGGTCTAGCATTATGGGACATAGGAGATAATCACAATTAGACTCAATACCTGCCCTGCCCATAGCCTCTGTGACTCATCATTCACTGAGTTGAATTATGGATGAGCACTGCCTGTTTTGAACAAGGAATCATGTGAATTCCTGCTCCAGTATATTAACAGATATTCTTTTCTGAACATGAATAAGTTGATTTCCATTTACAACTAGTTAAACCCTGTCAGTATACAAGCCTTATAAGCATTTAGTTTTTATTTTCCAGCTGGGTTCATAGTTTACTGACACAGATGCAGAAGAGTCTCAGTAAAACAAGGAATAACAACTTTCTATCAACCTGGCCATCTTACTACTCCGGCCACCCCAAAATAATAAATTGACACTCAGAGGCTTTACAGCATTAATATCAAAATATTTGGATTTAAAAAAGGATGCTTAAGGTATACATAATAAAAATATCTAACACCGAGACTGAAAGAAATTATATTTTCATACGGGTAATATGCAATACTTATAAGAAGGCAACAGTCCAACTTTTATTACAGTCTGCTTACTGAATCTGATGCAAACAGATCCAGCCACCAGGTGATACATTGTCTGGGGCTGAAGTATAATATAATTTATGTAGGTATGGCTTGCCGATCTGACTAGAAGGTTATAGGTTTGTCCTCCTTTTCCCAGGTCACAAATTTTGAGTACTATGAAGTTCTGGAGGTGGAGCTGGGGGTCCACTGCAGCTCACAATGAGGACTGTACCAAATTAAAACAATTTTTATTATGACATTAAGATGGCAAACAAAACAAAACAAAACTTACAGCACTGATCTCACAGATTGAGTCAATCACCTCTGAGGGTAGCACTAACAAAATCTGGTTATATAAATTGTACTTATCTAAGCATACCGATAGAATTACCTAATATAATACCATACTCACATACCCTTCTACCAGAAGACCGAGAGTGAAAGGGCCAGCCTCTCTCCGCTTGTGGGACTTCGGTGAAAGGTGAAGTATGGAAAATTTGTAAGCAGAGTAACTTAGAAATAAAGTAAAGTAAAGGCTTGAATGTGAAAAGAGACGATACTAATCAGGAAGAAGAGCATGCTTATGCTTGAGCCCCGAAATTCCTTATTTCCATTACTTTTATCAGTCTTTTTGTGTCATTACCACCCAGACTCTAATAGCAATAAACATATTTCCACACCCTGAGATTTTGTGGGTGCACAAACTTGATTGGAGGGTGATATTGGGACATCTTTTGAATATGCATGAATAAGATTATCTGATGCCCCCTTGGACTCACTCCTCTATAAAGGGAAAAAGCAGGAACCTGTGTTTAGATGCAAGGCCTGTTTCCTTATTCAAAATTGCCTGGGTCTTGCAGTTTTGGACCTATTTTAGGTCTTCTGAGGCCCTGAGTCACATACCCTATCTGTGTATTGACCCAACTGAAGATTTTGGCACAAAGTCTTTCTTAATTTCTAAAGAGATAGTAGGGATATTTAGTTTAATTTCTAAAAGATATTAACCCTTACTTATCACACTACACTACTGCTAGAGCCAACTCAGACAGGGTAAGTCAAGTCCTGCAGGCCTTGCATTACTGGCATAATTAAAAACATAGTAAAAGGCATAGGATAGGAAAAAGATTTAATTTGGCAGACTACAGCTGTATAAAACTCTTCTTGAACTGCAGGATAATTTTTAAAAATTTGCAGCTGAGTTGCGGACAAGTCATGGAAAATTGCAGAAAAGTAATAATGGACCTTATTATTTGCAGTAATTAAGTCCATTATTACTTTTCCTTGATTTTCGGCTGTCAACTCCCTGGGGCTGATAGCAGGGGCCCAAGGCTAACAGTAGGGGCCCAGGGCTGACAGTGGCCACTTGGGGCTGAGAACAGAGGATCCCACTCTGAGCCCTGGAATGCCTGAACCTCCCACTGTCAAAATTGTGGTGGAAGTCTAATATGGTAGAATCTGCAATTTCCATCATATAAAAAGTTATGTAGGGCTTTAGTGATGTAATAATGTAAAATGACTGAATATTATAGTTCGTTAAGTGTATTAGTTACAAGATTCTAAACTTCACAGCACTGAATTTACACTTGAACTAGATAACTATAAAGGTCAAGAAAGCACATAAATGGGAATGCAATGCAAATAAAAAATTCAGAGATATCAAATACAGTTTGTCATAAGAATGCTGAGACTGAAAAATATAAAGGACATACAATGTACTGAAGACTTCGAATTACAGAATTTTTAACATTCTTTGTATGTAGATAAGTTGTTAATTACTGAAGAAAGATACTCATATTTACTACCCAATGGCTGCTAAGGCATTTTTAACTTTTTGTTTAAGGAAGAACACTTTGTTTAAAGCAATGGCTTGGGGAGGTTCCATCTCATAAAACTTCCACCCATCATTCTTCATATTTTAAATTTGATTTTGAACATTTCACAGACAGTATTAAACCCACAGTCCCCAAGTTATGGGTGCACCACCATGGAAGATTGTGAGATTATCAAGAATTGTGAAGGCACTTCAGCTGACTCTTGATGTGGTCAGAAGGAAATGTGTACAGGAAGAAACAGTAAGGCTAATTTTAAGCATTGCCTCTACTCTAACAGCCATCCCTATCTTTTGCTGTACTCCAAGAAACAACAACCCTGTTAGTCTCACACTACTAAGGGGAACAATCAGTCCCAAAGAGGGGTCACATATTATTTTTCCCTGCTCCTGTCCATGCCCCTCAACCAATGGACAGGTAACAGTCTCTCTTTTCTGAATCCCCAAAGATGACAAATGACAGTATCCTCTCTGGATCTCACTTACACAAATGATAGAATAACTTCTAGAATGCAACCTGAAGGCATAAGTAATAGAGAGAATTACCCTTAGATTACAAGGCTTCATTAACTTGTTAATGAAATTCAGATGTCACAAAGTTGGTGATTCTCACACTGAAAAGGTAGATAGAGGCCAAATCCTTAAAAAAATTCTTCACATTTGAGTGAACAAAAGAAAAGACCGTTGGACTGTGGGTTAAAAAAAACTTTTTCCGAAAGAGAGTGTCCATACTTGCAAAAGTGCATCAAAAAAGCAATCTCCTTTTTCGAAAGAGAGTGTCTAGACTGAATGGATGCTCTCTTGCATGTAAGCTGTGTTTGCTATGGACAGAATGGCCACCAGGGCATTCTTCCAAAAGAATTTCCTCTTCCCGTCCACACATGTCTTTTTCAAAAGAGTTCTTTCGCAAAAAGGCTTCTTCCTTGTAGAATGAGGATGACCAATGCTGGAAAAACCCCTCTGTTCTTTCAATTTTATTGCAGAAGAACACAATTACAGTGTAGACGTTCCTCAAGTTTTGTCAGAAAAATGGCTGTTTTTCCAAAAAAAAATCTGTAGTGTAGACATACCCTAAGATATCAGTAATTGAAGAAAGAGACTCTGTTCTTCTGGGTGCCCATATTGTAAACCACCATTATTTCACAGCATGTATCTTTTTGTAGTACTTTTATGACATTCTTGAAGTACCATTTGGATTTACTGTGAAAACCAAGGGAGAAAATTGTGACCCTATTAATAGAAGGCAACCGGAGTTTGGTAATTGATTTATTCATGCCAGGATTTCATCACAGAAGTCTAAGAGTATGTCTAGACTACAGGTTTTTTTTCTAAAAAAGGGGACTTTTTTCAAAAAAACTTCACCTGCATCTAGACTGCTGCCGTGTTCTTTTGAAATTAAGTTGAAAGAATGCGGCAGTTTTTTCGACCATGGAAAACCTCATTTTACAAGGAATAATGCCTTTTTTTGAAATCGCTCTTTCGAAAAAAGGCATTATTGAACGCTAACTGTGCTTTTTTGAAAGAGAGTATCCAGACTGCCTGGGTGCTTTCTTTCAAAAAAGCATCTCTCTTTTTCGAAAATACTGGTTGCTGTCTAGATGCGCTCTTTCGAAAGAGGCTTGTAGTTTAGATAAACCCAAGGGAAGGTTTGTTATGCTTAGAAAAGTTCAGAAAATCTTTTTCAGGAGGCAATGCAATACAACTTTAATATACAGGTCCAAATTACTGCATAAGTCAATGTAACCTACGTCACTCAGAGATGTGAAAAAGACCTCCCTCCCTGAATGATAAAAGTTTCAGTGACCTAAGCACTGTCCACACCAGTGTTGACAGAAAGCCTCAGGGGGTAGCCATGTTAGTTTGCAACTGTAAAAACAATAGGCACTCCTAAAGCACCTAAAAAATTAACAAAATTATTAGGTCATGTGCTTGTACCATCAAAGAACCTAACCACATAAGCCACAGCATAAGGGACTCCTACACCTATCCACTAATCTGATATATGCCACCAATGCCCCTTTGCCATGTATATTGCAGTCTCTGCAACTGAACAGTCTCTGCACCAAAGTCTAAATGGACACAGATCAGACATCAAGAATGTTAACATACAGAAACCTGTAGGAGAACATTTTAACCTCCCTGGACATTCAATAATGAATTTAAAAGTAGCCATCCTTCTACAAAAGAATTTTTATCACCCAATTACAGAGAGAGACAGCTGAACTGGAGTTCATTTACAAGTTCAATACTATAAACTTGGGCTTGAATAAAGATCTTAACTGGTTAACACACAACAAAGGGGATTTCCCCACTTTGATATTCACATCTTCATATCAAATGTAGCGAATAATTCACTTCCACCCTGAATTAATTAGCTTAATTAACACTGGTCCTACAATTGATAGGTAAATTCTTTTGCTCTTATATATACCCTGAATTCTATAATTTCCACTCTAACTCATCTGATGAAGTGAGTTTTATCTCACAAAAGTTCCTGACGTAATACATTTCTTAGTCTCTAAGGGTACATCTACACAACAGCATTATTTCAAAATAACATAGTGCACATCTACACTACAAGCTAAAATAATGTTGAGCTGAAGGACTTCTTACTCCAACTCCTCATTTTACGAGGAGTAAGCGAAGTTGAAAGAAGAGTGCTCTTCCTTCGACTTCCTGCTGTGTAGACAGTACCAAAAGCCGAGTTTAAGCTATTTCAACTTAAGCTACGCAATTGCTGTAGCTGAAGTTTTGTTGCTTAATTTGACTTTAGCCCTGATGTGTAGATGTATCCTAATGTACCACAGGACCGCCCATTGTTATTATAGTGCTGATAGAGACACTCTTCTGCTGATATAGCTTCCATTTCTCAAAAAGATGGAGATGGGAGAGGACACTTAGACCTGCCCTAAGTCTAGCAGAATCCCATGCTAATGGTCTACATGAACTGGACTCAGGCCTCAGTGAAGGACACAAGGCCTATTGATGTGATACTGAGGTTCCAAGTCTATGATTACAGGTTCCAATTACTAGCACTGTTGCAATCAATTGGGAAAATATAAGGATGATGTGAACCTTGTCCTTAGTTTAGCTGTCTGAAAATTTGAGGTGGAAGAGAAGAGGAAGCTTACCTTCCTCTAAACTTAGAGGAACAATTTTTATTTGCTTATATATGGCATGAATAAATACAAATTTACAGATCCTAACATGAAAATTGTGTATCAGAGTTATGAAATGGGCTACAAAAGCAATAAAAATAAGGTTTTTAAAAGTTTAACAAATGGGAAAGGGCAAAAACTCTCTTCAACTGGAGCATCATTAGATCTCGGGCTGGCCCTGATAAGATCAATATCCTTAATAAATACAGATACTTATTAACTTTTGAACATAGAGAAAACTTTTTATTGTTTCAGACAACATAGATATACTTGGGGTCCCCATGGCTAGAGTCAACCTTGTATTGATCCTGTTGTTTCAGGTCATTTGCATATAAGTTATATTTGACTGTCAATTTTAGAATCCCAGGAGAGCCTGGATGAATGAACTATTGCCAGAACCATGTGAACAGTGAGGCATGAACTCTCTATGTGGTAGTACACACTGACTGTCCTGTACCTAAGAATCCATGCTTTCAGACTCTTAATTAAAAGAAGAAAGACATTCCAAGCTACATAAATCCCTCACAGTTCTAGCCTATACATTTGAAGTTGTTAGAAAAAAACCTGCCCCCCCATTAAAAAGTTTGGCCAGGCCGCTCTTGCTATAGTGGGCTGCAGTACTCTTGGGAGAAACTGGCCGCACCCTGCCTGCATACCATTGCCTTTAGAAAAAGGTAAGGTGTGAAAAGGGGAAAATAGCCTTAGACTCTCCCACCCGTCATCTTGGCATGAGAACTGCAGGGCTTACCTGGTCACATGAAACCTGCACAGTTTTGGCCCAACCCCTGGGACACAGACCCCCATTTGCTGACTCAACTGACCACCCACCTCCCCCAACTCTCGGGCATAACCAAGGCCTTCGCAACCAAACCGATATCTTTGAAATGTTCCATGTGCTGTGTAAGTTGGTATGTATGATTTGATTTTCTTTGTTGTATAAGCTTAGTGTTGTAGCTGTTTTGGGTAGTACATAGAGTTTGTAGTTATCACTGTTATTTAATTAGTGTAGCTGGATATCTTTAGAATAGAGAGTATTCCCCTTGCCGTTCCCATCCTTATATTTCTGACACGTTTAACTAGAAATTGTAGAATAAATATAAGTAGTACTGTAAATTCATTAGTGACATGGTCAATTAAAAATCTTAGAATACTATAAATTCATCACTGTCATAAATAAATATATTTTATTTACTAAAACGGTCCACCTGGTTCTGTCCTTCCCCCCCTTGGGTATGCATCACCGGACCTGTGGTTCTGGCGACAGAAGTTTGTATTATCTGATCATAAATTGTTAGTCTAGGTTAACTCCCCAACATAGTCTGGATTCACAAGCACTGATGGAGATGATTGACAAAATGGAAACCCCTCCTCACCCTGAATCAATCTAGCTAAGGCTTTTCTAACACTCTAAACAAAGAAGTATCTAACATCAAACAGCATTTGCTGTCACTACAACAAAGGCAGTGACAAACATCCTGAGGCAACATATAACCCTTAATGTTGCCTTTTTCATGCTGTGCTGGGACTTCAGAAGGTGCTTTCAATTGAGTTTTTGTGGGGGAGGGGGAGGAGGGAGGGGAGAAGAAGAGGAAAAGGAGGGAACAAAGAACATCTTGTGTAAAAGTTCTAAAAATGATTTAGGATCCTAACTGATTTTTTAAATGGGAAATAGGATTCTAAATAACATCAGTGCTACTGAAAATGTTACCCCATTATTTTTGAAAAAATAAAGGGATAGTTTACACAGCCAGGAAAGTGGCATTTTATTTTACAGATATTGACTGTAAATTTCCATCTGAAACAAAATCTTGATCATTCACCATTTTGCCCATATACCAACTGGACAGTCTCTACAACAAAGGATAAAGAAATACATCAGAAATGCTAACACACATAAACCTGTAGGGGAACATTTTAACTCACCTGGTCATTCAATCATGGATTTAAAAGTAGCTATTCTTCCACAAGGAAATTTCACTAACCAATCAGAGAGAGAGAGAGCCTGTAGAACTGGAATTCATGTACAGATTTGACACTGTTACCCTGGACTTGAACAAAGATATTAACTGGTTGGCACATTACAAAGCCAATTTCTCTTGCCTTTAACATCTGCATTTCCACATAAAAATGATGCATGGGACATACCCAGCTCACTTAATTAGCCTAATTAACATGAGTCCTACAAATAACAGTTACATCTTCTGCTGTTATATATATATCTTGATTTTTATTATTTCAACTCCAATTTATCTGATGAAATGGGTTTTGCCTGTGAAAGAGCATGATTCTATATATTTTGTTTAGTCTCTAAGGTGCCACAGGACTACTTGTTACAGACTACTACAGTTAAAGACTAACATGGCTACCCTTCTGCGATTCATTAAAAGATTAAAATATAGTAAAATTTGAAAATATAGTAGTCATAGACATCATCAGTTTTTACCACAAATACTCATGATGTAAAAACTGATAGCTTAAAGTGGAACCAGGTCAGCTAGATGGTTGAGGGACAGACTAGCTCTATGGCCTTTTGCAAATCCCAACCTCTCTTCTGCTTTCTAAATATGTAAAAACAGAAGGGGTGCATCTAAAAACCAATTTTGCGCAAAAACTTGCCAGCTGTCTACACTGGCCGCTTGAATTTGCGCAAGAGCACTGACATTCTAATGTAAGAATTCAGTGCTTCTTGCGCAAATACCTTGCGCAAATACCTTGACGCTCCCGCTCAGGGATAAGCCCTCTTGTGCAAGAGTAGCCAGTGTAGACAGGCTAAAATGGCCATCGGAGCTTTCTTGCGCAAAAGCACATCTATACTGGGCACGGATGCTTTTGCGCAAAAGCACTTTTTGTGCAAAAGCATCTGTGCCAATTTAGACGCTCTTTTGCGGAAATACTTTTAACGGAAAAACTTTTCCCTTAAAAGTATTTCTGCAAAATCATGCCAGTCTAGATGCAGCCAACGAGGAGGAGAAGAAGATTATGAAGTCTTCTTCTCCTTCATTCTTGTGAGTGTTAGATTGACCTGAGAGTGATAATATAAGGTCAAATCACTACGGCATTCCAGGAGTGGATGGAAAGCCTTTGCCTTCTAGTTATTTACCTTGTCTAAGAATTAATACAAGTTTTTACATCCAAATGCTGCAGGGCCCTTACCCATCAGAAAAAAAGTGTTCATTAAAAAACAAAAACAAACAAAGAAAAAAACCACACAGCAGTTTATACGCCATGGAGTACTTATTATTGAATCTTGTATAGTAGGAACAAATTTGCAATTTAATCAGAAAAATAATTGTTTTACATTATTGTATGTAAGCATTTGTTATAGCTTGAATTTTTTTGGTCCTCCCATTTCGCTCTATTGATTTTCTAATTCTTTCCAGTAAAGGTCAATTTTTCTGGCAACAGTATATTTAATGTGTTCACAAATTTGTACCAAAGGCCTTTACACTAAAGGGCTTCATTTTATCCATCAGACACATCAACATTGTGTATAATTCAGATTTTCTCAAGGGCTTCTGCTGCTAAATCTGAAGATCTTTAATCTTTTTAAAAAGCATTACTTTGTTATCCTTTATTAATCACTTCCAATCTCTCATTAAATTGATATACCTTTCCTCCATTCATTTTCTATCACAAAACCATAATATGTTCACCATTTACCCTATGTGTTACTTCCTCTTCTGGAGTCTCTGACTTTACTTTCCACATCAGTGTGCTAAAAGAATAATAATGTTTTGGTGAGTTTGGTGCATGCATTTTGCGTTTTTTGTATTCACGCTACTATTACACGATGTTGGCATAAGGACCTTAGTGGAAGAATTATCTAAGAGCTAAGAGCTGAGAAAGCATGCTCTGAGAGGGGAAAAAATCAATAAAGAAAAAATGGGGTCTCTGAAGCCAACTGAAGATTATAAAATTAATAACTTGCATTATTAGCTGAAAGACAGTAGACTTGAGAAAGTTTGGCAGAGTCCTAGATTACCTACCTCAGCAACTGGTCACGGAAACTACATACCTATGGTGATCACAAAATGCTTCTGACAAGAGCACAGAGTTAACTAACAATTAAACTCCTATTACTTTCTGACTCTTTGAATCTACAGTATAACCTAGTAGGAAAAAAGAAATACCTGTGATGATGACTGTTGTGTTTAGATGAAACTTGTCTAGACTAGGCTCATAAAGAAACCAGTCAATTTTGACACAGTTCCTATAAAACAACTATAGAAGTATGCCTCTATTCTTCTGTGAAACATATAGCATCTGCAAAGCAAATGAAGACAATGCCTTTCCTACAGTTCACGATAAATAAATGGGTTAATTTTGATGAAATGACATATCATAGATTGAGGTCCTCTTTTTCTTCAGATGTAAAAACAAAAAACAAACATAAAAATGGATTGAGCTCTTCTGCTACTCAAAATAATGATAATACTACATTCTTTCTATAGTACATACTAAAAATACGTTGACAAACCTATTTAAAACAATACAAGACTAATTAGATTATAAACATCTTACATCCCATCTCTGTATTTTACAACTCTGTTAGAGCTTGTGGAAGAACCTTATTCAATCCTCATTTTCTGGATTAGCTTGGGTGCTCTTTAACTGGTTAGATTTTCAATGAAAATGTTCATTAACAATAAACTAAAATGATGTGCTCTGGGGTATCCAGTTTTCTTTTATACCTCAACATGGAAAATGCAAGACACTTGTACTTGCAAAGCCATAGTCTATTCAGCATCCTTGTGTTAGCATTACTCACCAAGTGAAATTAAAAACTGCACTACAGTTACCATGACAACCAGCTGTCTCCCACATACAGTATCAGTTTGAATTTGTGCAGGCCATTTCTAACAAAGATTTAAGTCAACAAATTCAGTCTTACCCTGAGGGAAAAACCTGGTTTATGGACAAATAAATAAAATGACTAAACTGAAAATATTTAAGATCAATACACGTTTATCCCTTTCATATGACTTTGTTCTTCAAATATCAGCAGTGTCTTTTGTCAGAAATTAAAGGTAAACAGAAATCTCCATGTTCAAACTATAGTTGAGGGCCAGTGAAATTCTTGACCCGGTATCTATCCAAGATTATTAATGTGGTAAAGTTACAAGAAATTTTTGATACACTGTGCCCCCAGACAAAATAAGCTTTTCAATTTACCAATTTTTGCAACGTAGACACATAATACATAATATAAAATATAGAAACTCCATGTTTACAACAGAGTTTCAAGTCCTGAGGTTCTTGAAGCAATGGAACTATAAAGTTAGGTATTATGAATCCTTTGTGTTTCAACAAATCTGCAAATTAGCCAATGAACTGAGGAGAAAGGCTTGCATAACCAAATAAATAATTTAGGGCAAGCCGGGTAAAAAAGACAGCACTGTTCTCAATGGTCTAATATCTTATATACTAATATGTATCATCACCTGATTATGTTTAAAACATTATAGACATTTCTTTCAACCAGGCAGTATTTCATTATCTATTCAGGAAAAACACTCCTACTAAATATAAATTTTCTTTTATCAAGCTACCTTTTTAAAAAATGAAAGAAATTCGGAGATTAAGAATAAATATAAATAATGTTGGTTTTATGGGGTGGGGAGAATCCTAACAAAATCAGACAACATAAAATTTAGGCTTGCACTTCTCTTGAAAAGTGTGGCACTGTGACATGCAATTATGAAACAAAATATGCAAAACAACATAAGTTAAGCAAAATGTTATCTTTAAATCTTCTTGTTGATGGATTGTACAATAACTGCATTTAAACAGCATCACAGTTTTGTTCTGATTAACAAAGGAGCAAAATAAAAGGAAAAGAGTTTTCAAAAAATGACATAAAAATATCATATTCACTCAGTGAGTGAAAGAAAGAGCTATTTTTTGTACATCCCCAACTTGTTTTCAGATAAGAGTGTGTATATGTGTCCACGAGTGCAAGATAGAGAGAACAAACAATAATTATAAACAACCACTCTTCTAAGCAGATTTTTTGGATAAACACATTATCAATCTCAAACATAAATCTATAATCTCAAAGTATCTGGAAAACATACATTATTTAATCATACTTCTTATGAACATTTATATAGCACTACATATTTCTGATTTGCTTTGCAGACTATTAAAGACAAATTCCCTGCCTTAAAGAGGAGACCTCTTAACTTTTAGCCCAGTGATCAGGGTATTCCCTTGTGATGTGGGAGACTTCTGGTTTAAATCACCCTTGCAACTGAAGAGAAGAAGGGATCTGAATAGGTGTCTGCCACCTCCAAAATGATTGCTCTAGTAATTCAACTATGGGATATTCTGGTATGGGGTGGGGGGGGGGGGGGGAGTTATTCCTCAATCTCTCCAGTAGAAGCTGATGCATGCTGGATGAATAACTAAGGTGTCACTTGGGACAAAGGGAGAGAAAGCATGCAAGTACACAAACATAAGAATGAAAGAAAAAACAGGACTATGTAGCACTTTAAAGACTAACAAGATGGTTTATTAGGTGATGAGCTTTCATGGGCCAGACCCACTTCCTCAGATCAAATACTGGAAGAAAACTGTCACAACCATATATATCAAAGGATACAATTAAAAAAATGAACACATATGAAAAGGACAAATCATTTGTTTCAGCTACACCAGACTAACACGGCTACATTTCTATCACTATTAAGAATGAAAGGGCTTTGCAAGCACAGGTAATAAAGGCTGAGATTCACGTGGCCAAGATGAGGGACAAAGTACATTTTCCCAGGTTCCAGTCTCCACCCTTTCCTTGACCAGTCCAATTCAGTCTCTAGCCCCTACCACAAGCTCTAACCACGAGACTTCTATAGGAGTCAGAGGAGAGAGACTACATTACAATAGCAGCTAAAATTTGTTTCCACATATAGGTGCTGCAACTACGAGTGCTGTCACATCCCTTGGCTTGAAGTGGTTTTTATTATATACTGGTGTTACTGTTTTGTTCAGTGGCTTTCAGCACCCCCACCACCCCACTATATAAATTGTTCCAGAATCCCTGCTTCCACATGCACCCTCTTGTGCATGACATCAATGGCAAAAGCTACAATTTCCTGTGGTTAATTAATATTACCGAAGTCACTTTGCAGAAGGAAAAACAAACAAAAAAAATGCACAGCCACAGCTAGGCCATTACACCAGTACTAGCAGAGATGGAACACCCAAGGAAGAAAGATGGGATAGCAATTGATTAACATTAATAAAAGTGTTGACAATGGGCTGCTGTAAGAGGGCCTCCGATGTAGAAGACTGTAAACCACTGGTCTAGTGGGTTAGATGTGGGCTGCCTAGTCATGGTCTAAAATCTACTCAGCTCTAGTCGTAACCATGGTTTCTAGAATGTACTTAACACAGTGTCCCCTTGGTTACTCTTGCTGTTATAAACACTTTCGGCACTGATTCAACCACACCTGCTGGTGACAGCAATTGTCAACAGTGGATAATTCTAAGAATGAGGCCAAAGATTTATTACAGCTGAGATAACAGCAAGCCCTCGAGACAAGGCTTCCATTCTACATTCCACTCTGTTATATTTGTGCTTTGTATATGTCTGTGTTTTCATGTTTTAATACAAAAGGCAAACCTTGTGGAAATTGAAATCAGCAAATACTGAAGATGTAATACAACTGCAAAAATATTTCATTTGATTTTTATTATTAATAATAAACATGTTATTGTGGTAATTCCATCAGCCCAATTGTCATTGGGACCCCCTTGTGTTAGGGGGTGTACAAGTTTAAGCCCTATTCCTGCAATTACTTATGCATGCAATGAGCTTTATCCAATGTGACTAGCCCTACTGACTTCAGTCATGTTTAATATGTGTAAAGTTAAGCATATGCATAAGTATTTGCAGGAATAGAAAATGGACCATCCCTGCCACAGAGGGCTTTGTTTCACAGGCTTCCCAAATAAGTTTGGGAACCTTTCTGTCCCTATATGCCCATGGGGTGATTCAAATTAGAGGAAAGGCAAACCACCATTCAAAGAGATCTGTTACTCTGCATTGATTCTAGCCTGTACCACAGTCTACTGCCATGTGTTTCTAGTAACTTGGCCCCATTGGCATCACATTACAAGGTATTCCCCTGGCCTGCCAGCCAAGGACAGAATACATCACAAAAAGTTATTACACTCTTTAATAGTGACATTTCTTTATTCTAATTTATTTTACCACTGTCCTCAAGCTATGATTCATTAAAACAAAGCATATGATTGATTACTCATTCAGGATGGAAAATGAAAGGGAGTGTGTGAAAAAATTAATTTCAAAATCTTATTTAACTATTTTGTAAGTCTAGGTTTGAACCATTGTGTGTTGATTAAATTAGAAAGGATAGCTAGTATAGACAAGGATCACCTATAAAGGGAAAAACTTACAGCCCATGTTCATCTGAAGTATCATCAGGCAATGGCTACAGCACCAGTTTTTTTAAAAAACTCATTAGTTCCTGCAGTGGAAATTCTAAAATGGATTTTTTACACGAAATTTGATGTGTTTCACTTGTAACTCAATCATGAGATTTCTATCAAACTTCTCATATCTTAAACAGTTTGCAAATCTCAGAGCTACAGACACATGGGCTATGTCTACACTGGCATGATTTTCCGAATATGCTTATAACGGAAAAGTTTTCTGTTAAAAGCATTTTCGGAAAAGCGCGTCTAGATTGGCAGGATGCTTTTCCTCAAAAGCACTTTTTGCGGAAAAGCGTCTGTGGCCAATCTAGACGCGGTTTTCCGCAAAAAAGCCCCAATGATGATTTTACATGACATCGTCAGTATTTTTCCGGAAATTCAAGCAGCCAGTGTAGACAGCTGGCAAGTTTTTCCGGAAAAGCTGATTTTCCGGAAAAACTTGCCAGTCTAGACACAGCCATGGGGAACAAATAACCCAAACAAATGCTATGGTTGTTCTTTCAAAAGTTTACAACTGAATATTGACTTACTTCACCTTTGAAAGTTTACATTTAACACAATACTGTATCTTATGTCTGGTTATCTGTATGAAGTAGCAGTTTAGCATTCTTTAAACTCTGTGGATTACCGAGTACAGTTATAATAATAAAAGGATGGGAAAATCATGGAATTAATGACAGCAGAAGTCAAGTCTATTACAATCTTTTTAAATGCAATCTAATCACAGAGAATAAAATAACTGCTTTTCATAAAAGAACCGATAAAGAAAATCTAGAAGCAATTATTAGGATGGAGAATTCCACAGAAGCTTCCATAATTATTAATAAAAGTAGTAACAGTACGTGTTCAGGTCCCCACATATTAATGCTATATCTCCAACTCCTCACTCAGGGTATGCCATGTGGACGAGCTTTGTAGACATAGCAAAATGAAGCAGTGATTTAAATAATCGCCGCTTCATTTACATAAAAATGGCTGCCGTGCTGTGCCAATCAGCTGTTTGTTGGCAGTCTGGATGCTCGGTGGTCAACATCAAAAGCCTTTGTTGACTGCCCCGTTATGCCTCGTGGGATGAGGCTTTTGATGTCGACCGCAGAGTGTCCAGACTACCGCGCTGAGCCGACAAACAGCTGATCGGCACAGTGCGGCAGCCATTTTGATGTAAATGAAGCAGCGATTATTTAAATCGCCGCTCCATTTTGCTATGTCTTCAAAGCTCATCTACATGGCTCCGTCAACAGATCCATGTAGTGTAGACATGCCCTCAGTGTTCTTATAAAATAATGCCATGACCCAGGTCATTATGGGAATTATATTACATCTCCTGTTTAAAGTAGTAATTGAAATGCTTTTGTTTTAGGAATCTGACATAAGATTAGTGGCATGTGCACATGTAACCACCAACAAGCAGATTTGAACCTGGAATCTCTGGAGCGCGCGCGCCCGTCCGCCTGTAGGCACGCGTACACACACACACACACACATGAACTAACGAACCTGGGATCACATGAATCTGGGATCTCTGTAGCTCACACACACACACACACACACACACACACACACACACACACACACACACACACCCAGAGACATTATAGAAGCAGATACTGTTTGTGAGCAGTTGTAATCTGATTGAAGGCTATCAAATCCTAAAACCAACGTTTATTTTACCCAAACTAAAGGTTCTGGTGTATTCTTACTATTGCTTGCAATTTTATATTCTTTTCCTTACTTGGAGCATTTGCCAGAGGATAAAGTTACAAAAATAAAATCTAGGAAGATTAAAGAAGAAAGTTGCACAAAAAAGCATTTAGTCCTGGATCACTCTGAACACATTTTTATTAGTGACAGGTAATGTGAAATGAAGCATAAACTGAAATCAAACCCATCTTTAAGGTTACACTAAACTGAACTGACAAGAACACTACATGAAAGGAGGGAAAAGAAATGGATTGCTATATAGTGCTTTGATCTTCAAAAATGAGAGAGTGCACAGTGCTTAAATTTAAAACTAGAAGAAATGGAATTCAAGGTAGAGGAGACAAGAAAACAAGAGGAGGTGTAAGGTATAACCTGGAACTTCAACTATCTAATTACGAAAAGATGCCAACCTTTATTAGTAAAGGGGCTTGAGGGAGAAAAGGATGGAGAAGGAGAAATAACAGAAATGGGTTACTGATATTTAACAGTGTTTTCAATGTGTACTCCATCCTATATCTTAGCTACCTCGTAAGACCATAAAGGAAACAAACAATACAGGAAAAATCAAGTGGCAGCCTATGTATGAATTAACTTGGAGGCTAGGTTTGATTCCTGAGGTTATATATGTTAAAGAATAACATTGCTAAAAACAGTTAATGGATACTCTCAAGATATTTTTAGAAGACTATAGACAATGTCAATCAAAGGAAACATTGTCCTATGTAGTTTATTGAAAACAGGCCTCAAAGATTGCTGTCTTGAAATTAGAAAAGAAAATTAAAAGAGCAAGACAAGAGAATCAACCAGTTATTCTCAAACTTAATATTCTAGTACGTATTTGCAAAAAATTCCCCACCAAAGCCAAATTCCAGGTCTCCTATTAGGCCATCTGCAAAACCCAGAATGGAGAGTAGTGTTCCTTAGCAAGCCAGAACTGCAAGCATTTGCATCTTGCGGTGGGATGAAAAGAGTACTAGTAGAGTGACATTGGTTCTGAAGTTATTTTAGACCAGATTCATTAGAATCTCAGGCCTTGGTATTGATTTTTTTGCCAGATTCATCATGGTGTAATTTAATTGAGCTACTATGGCTTTCCACCAACACAAGCAAGGCAGAAACAGTCATTTGGTGCCTGGAGCAGAGAGCCACAGGGAGCAGCCAGCCACTTAGAGTGGCATGGGGCTGCTTAGTGCCTAAGAATCTCAGCATGGTGGCCTGCAGTCTGCATCTTTTGGCTTCACAGGCTGGATCTGGCTTGTGGGTCTCATCTTGCCTTCCCCTGCTTTAAATATTATAACTAAAGGTTTTGGTTTTGTGTTTTTATTTTAATCTAATAAACGTGGCACATAAGATTATTTAAAATTATGAAGCATTATTGCATCCCTAGCAATATAATGGAAGCAATCCATATAATATGTCCAAAGATGCAAAAACAGAAAGGAGTTTGGATGTCTGACATTCAGATTAGATCAAATCAATGAAAGGAACAGGTCAGGAATGTTTATTGTCTCCTGACCAATTTAACCTCTTCTCAGTTATTTGCAAAGAGAAATGCTGGATGAGATATCAATTCCATGCAGAGTGAGGAAATAACATTTTTGTAATGTACATAATCAAATAAGATATTTATAAATCTTAGCTGACTGAACCAATTATTCCAGTCTTAACTTTGTGTTTCAGATAAACAAATGAGTACGTAATGAACAGCTTGTTCCTAAGAGAAGTGGATAACTGACTAAGGTGGAGGGATATGAACAGTAACATTATTTTGAAAATGTATATTCCTGAATTCAGCAATTTCAGTATCTATAGCAGTAATAATCCTACTTATTATCTCTCTCTTTTTCATATATATGTAAGCGGGGGAATGGTCCCGCTATTATGGGGAACTTTCCTGGCTTCTATACACCCCGGTGAAATGGACCAGCGAAAGGATCTGAGTCCTCGCTCCCACTTCCTTTACCCCACGGCCTCCCTGATCCTGAGGGCTCCCCCTCCACTCTCCTGAGTAGCAGACCCCTCGAAACCCCAACAAGGCTGGGCCCAGGTTTCCTGGGGCTTAATCCCCGACCTTGTAGGGGCAGGAGTTAGGGTGTTCCCACTCCGAGGTGCTCTCTTTACACTGCAGGCCTTCTTGGCCCAGTGATCACTTCATAAGGTTCAAAGCAAATACAATTTATTAAACATCAACTGATTAAAGAGAAAAGAATAAGAAAAAATGAGAATGGTTAAATGAGAACACACAACCCTGCTCTGTAGCACAGGGACATCAAAACAGCAGCCTGCAGAGTGTAAGGACAGTCCACAGTCTCTTCCTTAGAGGCCCCTTAGAGGCCTTGGATGTGCTGCAGGGGGGGCTGCAGGCTGGACACGCTTGCTCTGGCAGTGACCACACAGCCTCAAGCTCTAAGTGGCCAGATCCCTCTCCCAGTCCAGAGCCTCTCCCCACACTTTGCAGTTCCCAGCTGCTCACCACATCCAGCTGCAGGCTGTGCTGTGTGGCCAGTCTCTAGCTTCTTGCGTTTCTTCTCTGTTCCTTTTGGCTCTCTGAGCACTGCCAGTCTGCTGCTCAGCACAGGGTCTGCGCTCCTTGAGCTGTGTGTGTCTGGCTCAGCTGCTGCAAAAACTGCCCCTCAGCACACAGCTTGCTTTGCTTGGGCTGTCTCTCAGCTCCCTGTTTTTGCAGGACTTCTGCACACTGCTTGCACTCCTTGGGCAGTGTCTCAGCTCTCTGTTTGCTCAGAGAGAGCCAGAACAATCCCAGCTCACAGGGAGGACGGGTCCTGGCCTTTTGCTTTTCTCACTGGCCTGTCCAACTTGTCAATCAGGCTAAGCTGTAGTGTTGACTGCTTTCCATTGTCTCTGGGGTCTGTCAGTCTCATGGACCCTTCCTCTGTTGACACTGGGAGCTGGCAAGCCAAAAAACTCCCACAGAGTTTAAGTAAGGGGCTAACAGTCCCCTTACATATAGGTTCCAGTTCAAGGGAATGTTCCACAGATTTGTTTCCAGTTTCTACTCTAATGCTGAGTATTATTTTACTACTCATAATGTAAAGCACTTAACTGTTAATAAATGTATCAATGTTTAAATGCACAGTCAGTCCCAATTATCCCATATAGTTCACAGCCTGCTTCAGCTATTCACATGGTGACAAACATGGTCCTGATTACTTCTGTAACATCCCCACCATAATGCAGGCTGCTACTATTTCAGTGCAACTCATAGACCTATCTCCATACTCTGTTATCTTACACCATCAAATAAATGTGCTGCAGGGAATGATGGAATATAGCCACACTGAAGCAGAAATTGCTAGGTGATAGCCATAGATTGAAAAAAAGATTTAACAGACAGAGTCAACACAAATATGTCCCAGCTCTAAAAAGCCTCATACCCAAATGTACGGGCAAACTAACAGCAATTCTTTTAAGATGTGTAGAATATTATTAAACTGATTACAAGTTTAATGAAGTGTCAGTTTAGGAGGCTATAATACTCTCATGCTGAAAGTGAGTCTTTCCAAAAAATAAGTATCCTTGACTCTGTATTTCAGATATGATAAGAGACTAGCAGATACTCCAATTCATTGAACTTACGAAAGCTGGACATACATAAAAGGAATGTTGGGAATGAAAACAAGCAGAATGCCTCTAGAGATTACTTACGTGTGCAGGATGAGGACAACTTTTACAGAACTGGCAGATATTCTAAATAGGGTTACTTTGACAAAGAAAGTCAAATATATCAGCTGAAAAAATGAACTACTTTAAAACATTTAAGTAAATGTTCATATGCTAAGCATTAGAGTAAGAACTATTTAACACCTCTCATTTACCCTTCTCTCAGCACATTCAGCCATCTCATTTTTCAAATATGAAATGAGAAAGCGTGACAGATGTATCTGCAAAATTATAACCGCCTGTCTATTCAACGTCATATCTTGAATCACTCAAATGTATAAGTATTCTTAAGTCCTTTATTATATATATTTCACTATTTTATTAAAGTTGTGGGCCTGATTTTCAGAGGTATAGAAGATCTAGAATTGCAAATGAGGTCACTAGGGTCTGCAGCACATCTGAAAAGCAGGCCTATATCTATATTTATAAAAAAAAGCACTTTGGGAAAATGTCAAAATTACACATGTAAGAGCTCAATAGTAAAGAAATAAACATGTAACCTTAATTATGACTCATAGTAAATATACATTATGATGCTGTCTTTAATTATACAATTATTAGAAGACCTACCCAGCATTGCTTGGGTCCCTCAGGGTAAGGGGCTGTCGGTGTCAGGAATAGGGCAGGGGTTGGGAGGTGCAGGATTAGGGTAGGGGAGCTCAAGGCTGGGGGTTGAGTGTAGGGGGCTCAGGGCAGGGAGTGGGGGTCAGGTGTCAGGGCAGGGGACTCAGAACAGGAATTCGGGAGGTCTGGGAGGACTCATGGCACGGAACTGAGAAGTTTGGGGAGGTTCCAAGAGTCACCCATGGTGGCGAAGATAGCGCTGCATCTTCTAGCCCATCCACTCCTCCTGGCGGGGGGTCGGGCGGTGGGCAATGGTCAGCCCTAGCCTCTGCTTCTAGATCCTCCAGCACTGCTCCTTCAGAGGGGCTCAAGGCCCCAGCTCCCAGCAGTGCTCCTAGGATCAGGTGGGTGGAACTGTGTGGTCTGGCCCCTGGTGATGCAACTACGAGGTGGCAGGGCTGCTGGCTGATGGGTCCCCAAATCACTGTCTGGAGGTGTGATCAAAGACCAGAGGGAGGGGATTGAGACAGGGGTCACTTAGGCCAGTGGGCAGTGCAACATGGAGAGCCTTGGCCCCAACTGATCACTCTCTTCCTGGTGTGACTCCCCCCTGTGGTCATTCTGCAGTATAACTGTCCCTCCTATCAGCTGCCTCCCTTTCTGTGTTATTGAAAACAATCCCATTCCAGGCAAATTGTGTTTTCCTGGCACAACTAAACCCTAACCTTGCTTTAAGTTAAGATAAGAGGAAGCTGCATATCTCACTCTTAGGGTATGTTTACGCTAGCCCCCTAGATCAATCTAGGGAGGCTAATGAGGGCGACCGGAATTGCAAATCAAGCCTGGGATTTAAATATCCTGCGCTTGATTTGCATGTTCCCGGCCGGTCACCATTTTAGAAATTGACTAGCCCGAAGTAACTGCCCGCGTCTACACGCGACAGTGAAATGGGATTCCGATTTAAAGCCCCTAATTCAAATTAGTTGATAAACCTCATTGCAGGAGGAATACCAGCTAATTCAAGTTAGGGCTTTAAATTGGAATCCCATTTCACTGCCGCAGTTACTTCGGGCTAGTCAATTTCTAAAATGGCGACTGGCTCAGAGGACTTCTTGAAAGACTCACGGATGGACAGATGAACTCACGACAGACAGATGTACAAACACTGTAATCGAGATCTAGATATACTATTTCTCAAATTATACTCCATACCATTTTTCTACCCTCAAATACCTATGTGAAGAATGTTTTTATATTCTTTCATTATTTTCTACTTAAACTAACTTTCATAACTCTACAATGTTTATTTCAATTCAATATTTTTTGCCAGTTGCTATCGAGTGTACACTGTCTTTTCCATCATCGCTACAGATCGTTTAGAAACAATTCAGAGAATAAAACAGTTGGCTATGAAGCTAAGTTAGCTACATACATGCAAACGCACAGCATGGATCTCCCAGCCTTCAATTTGGGGGATGAGATTGTTAGCCATTAAATCCTGTCCTCTTACAATTTAGTAATACTTTAAAAATGTTAATAATAAAAACTTATGCAAGAACATCTACAAAATTTAAAACTGAGCTGAAAAAATGAATGAATGGGGGTATTCCAAAATATTCATAGTAATACAGTAAAAAAGATTTTTCTTCAAATTTCAGCTTCATAGAAGCAGTAAAGGAGAACTTAAAGATAATGAAAGATAGCTAACACTGTCAAGCATCTTTCTGGAATAAAAGGCAATGAAACGAATATTCAAAGCATGTGCAAGGAAGGTATCCTTTGCAATACAGGCAGTCCCCGGGTTAAGTACAAGATAGGGACCGTAGGTTTGTTCTTAAGTTGAATTTGTATGTAAGTCGGAACTGGTACATATTGTAGGGGAAACTCTAGCCAAACATTTCTCCAGAGCTCAGTTTTATTCTCCCACACCTCACTTCCCTCAGTCCTTTATTCTCAAGCTGAGGTGTCTGCTGAGAAAAGCCGCTCCGCGTCTCCCTGGTCTGCTGGGAAGGGGGGGGGGCGCTAGCTTCGCATCTCCCTGTCTGCTGGGAGGAAGCAGCTAGTGCGGGGTTGCCTCACCCCGTTTGTAAGTAGGGATCCGATGTAAGTTGGATCCATGTAACCCGGGGACTGCTTGTAACTGGCTTTTTTGTTTTAAAATGCATCATAGACTTTAGTTAGATTATAAATCTAGATTTCCATGACATTTCAGAAACAGGTAACTCAGGATGAGTTGAAGAGTATAAATTTTGAATTGGCAGCATAACATTTATCTTTTTCATTAGGTATGAGGGAGAGTTAACAATTTATTGCTAACAGTAATGATCACTGGGTTGTATATACTCTGTTGAAATACATTTCCCTAACAAATGCTCAAATTTAAAATGAGAAAATGTGTATCACTAATAAATGTTTGCTCCAGTGAGGCTGATAAAGTGCATCCAAAGACTGAACATTCAAGCCATGGCAAGGCATAGCCTCTGCTGATGTAAACTGTCATAGTTCTATTGAAGTTTAAGGAGTCACGACAATTCATATCAGCTACTTCCTCAGTTTCTCTCTTCTGCTTCTGAACAAAAAGATTATAAAAACATTGCAATATTCCAGGCAAGCTTTATATTTATTAACTTCTCAAGGGCCTCTCATCCTAAATGACTGAGAGCCTTTTCCTGTTCCCAGTGAATTAATGACAAACTCCCGTTGATTTCTGTAGAAGCAGGAATAACAAAGCAACTGCCACCATAGTGCATATGGCCTGTGTAAATCTCAGTCCTACTTAATTCCTCAGCACCAAATGTACAATTTATGTAATCGTCTTTTGGGCAA
The DNA here is from genome assembly GCF_049634645.1 of Pelodiscus sinensis. Classification (NCBI taxonomy): domain Eukaryota; kingdom Metazoa; phylum Chordata; order Testudines; family Trionychidae; genus Pelodiscus; species Pelodiscus sinensis. The sequence goes on from NC_134718.1 coordinate 44,769,312, forward strand.
AACAATCACTGAAACTTTTGCAGAGGGACAGGTCAGTGCAAGAAAAATAAGTCTACTCACTGGACTTGCAGGCTGCGAACTTGCTGCTTTATTTAACTGCATCAAAACAAAATGGGAAAAAAACTGACTAAACAGGAAGCAATGCAAGGGTAGAGCATGGTGGCAACCAATAATATTTGAACTACCGGTAATACCCAGCTACCCCCTGGATGAAACAAAAACCCATTGAAGTTTTGCCTGAATAAGGACTGCAGGCATCATCCCAGTGATGCAAAGAGGCTTGCACAAGTACACATCTCGCTATAGTTTTACTTGCATTCAGACATGTTCTTTATCATATTAAATACCTGTATACTTTCTGCTATGCTTAACTTTGCATGGTCTGCAATATCATTAAACTGAATCACATAGGTTTGTCAACCTTCCCTGTTTTGCTGGGAGTCTCCCAGAGGCAACTGAAGCCAACCAGGGAGATTTTAGACAGCTAAACATCTGGTAGTACAGTGGGGCTAAGGCAGGTGCTGCTCCTGAAAAGCAGCCTGTATGTCTTTGCAACCCCTGGGGGTGGGCAAGGATTCTCCATGGCACCACATTAGCAGCTCCCATTCATCAATGAGAGCTGCAGAGATGATGCCTGAAGGCCTGGGCAGCACCCCACGCAGTGTACAGAGTGTCTTGATGCAGTTTTAGCTAGAGGCTGGGGAAGGCAGAGCACATACTTTAGCCCCGCTGCACTGCCAAATAGGAGCTGACCAAGGTAAGTTCCACTGGGCTGGAACCCACACCCTCGCCCAACTTCAACCCCCCACCCCAACCCAGAGCCCCCTCCTGCACCCAAACTTCCTCCCACAGTCTGCCCCAGGCTCAAACAGGAGCCCCCACCCCCACACCAAACCCTCTGATGCCAGCTCAGAGCCCTCACTCCCTCCCACACCCCAACCCCTTGCATCAGCCTGATGAAAGTGACAAAGAGTGGGGGACAAGCAATAGAGGGGAGAAGGGATGTGGCCTCAGTGAAGAGGCAGAGCAAGGATGTTTGGATCTGTGTGATTATCCAGTTGGCAACCCTATTTATGAATGAACCACCAGAAATGTCTTTAGTATTACATGAATTATAATCTTCCTTAACTCCATGAAACTCTTAAAATAATCCAAACTTAAATGTAAAGTTCAAGGCAATTTTTATTTTTTTCTTCAAATCTCTGGTCCAGAAAACAAAATGTGATTAATACATTTATCAAGTATTTGGTAACAGACTAATTAAAAGGGCAAAATTCTGCTCCCCGACTGAAACACTGTTTCACTCTGCTATTCTGTTCTCTCTATACACACAGAACAAGGGATTCTCATCCATCTCCTGAGAGCACAATACTGGAATTGAAAAATCACTGTGAGATTCTGAGAGCAGAATTCTGCGCATGCTTTGGTGGAGCATTAAATCAGTTGCATGGAAAGAGCATATGACAGGAGATAAAAAGGGAGAGATCATCTCTATGGAAACCACTATAGTCTACTTCAGCATTAAGGAAGATCTGAAGAATAAACTAATCTAATGTTCCAAGGAAGTCCAGTAATGGAGAAAGTGTGATTTGTAACTAGCATCTGCATAGCCCAAATGGAACTATATGAAATGGTTCATATAAATTGCCTAGGAGATTTTACAAGCAATTACTATGAATGAAGTGGTTCTATTGTGCTTTAGGAGAATTATTAGGTCCATGAAATTCCTGTCATCATTGCATATGTTTAAATGAGATATAAAATATCATGAAGCTATTTTGGAAGATGGTTTAATCTTACCCCTTATTTAATAAAATAGTAACCATTGATGGACTTCTGTCTTACATAATGAAAGAAATGACTTAAAATGTGTTTCTACACTGCAAAAATGTCTGTGTAAAAATAGTGCTGTCTTACCCAACAGATCTTCTCCCTGTGTATGTTTGGATATATATTTGCTTGCTGCAGTGACAGGAAGACATTTTAAATTATTTTTATTCTTAACTCAGATCTAAGATCAAAGGCAGAGGAACTAGATTCTTTTCTTCCTTGTGCATCACCAAAAGAATTGTTCACTGTGTTCCAATCAGTCACACCTGTGGAAATCCATTGAAGTCATGGGTGCGGCCTAATTTGCTAGTTCCAAAATTTTCAAAACTTTTAGCGTAAAATGGCAGATTTCTGCAGAAAACTTCCCCCACTTTTCAGCCAGCTCTGACAACTGCTGATGACACTCAAGAAGGAAGGGTCAGATTTTTTATTATTAATGATTATTATTATTTAGTGGCACAGCACCAAAGCATGCACTAAGCACTTTAGAGCACAGATTAGACTGGTCCCTATGCCAAAGGGCTTTTAGTATAAAGAACAGTTAACAAGCAAGAAGAAATGTATCAGGACTGGACAAGTTCATAAGATCATGGGAAGGCTAAGTAGGTGCTAATATATTGCTAGTGAACACATTTTATTTTCTTCTTTATTTTGTAAGTTGAATTGGTTCACTTCTAATAGGTTTTTTTTTTTTTGAGGGATTGCAGACTTCTAAGATCCCCAGATGATGCTCAGGCCACAACTGCCACTCAGCAGCTCACCTCACCCACGGAAAAAGGGGGCCAATGAAGCTCTGACTTACAAAGGACTCCACCTACTTCTAATTGGGGAAGACATCCTGCCCCCAACAACTGGCTGTAAAGCTCTCTTTAAACCAGCAAAAGACACTGGAAATTCTTTGAACAGCTAGGTGACTGGCTGCTATTGTGCATCCCACCTGCTTGCCTGACTCCTGAATTTTGCCTCCTATCACAGACTGTGGGTATAAGAGGGAAGGGAAGTTTCTGAGTGTTAGTGCTCAATCTCTCTTGTCTTTCTATCCCTATTCTGACTGTTTCTGAAGGCTCCCACAGCAAGCTGTTGCAGACTTGTGAGTCTTCTCCAGAAGTGGATCTATTAACTTAAAAGTGAAAAGCCCTGCAGATTGCCAAACTTATTGGCATAACACTGAGCCTGTAAAAGAGACCTTAAGTGGTAATTAAGCCATTTAACAGGCATGTGCCAAACCTGAATTTAATTTCCAAAAACAATTGTGCATTACTACATCTATAGGACCTTAGTTTAAAATGTGCTTAAAATATTGTATTAGTTGCTGAAGATTATACACTCAAATCTCTAAAAAAATCCTTGCTTAAATTTTAGATGCACAATCTGAATATTTAGCTTTAACTATAAATACTTGACTCTTCAGACATAGATTTTTAAATATAATCTTCAAAACCACCCTTACCCACACATTTTAAGTCTTCTGGTTCTTTCTGTTATCCCTATTCTCCTTTTACCCACCCTGTTGAAAAGACCTCTTAACTGGACACCATTCCTTTTCTTCCAGATAACTGATAAATGGGTGTCCCTTTCTTTACTTCTGAGTATTTGATGAACTAGTTTTACAGGGAACCATCCACAAAAATGATTATCTAAGATTTAAAATCCTTTGTTATGCCTAAAATCTTTTGAAACATATTTTTTAACATAAACATATGGTGAAATCTCATAAACATGTCTATTGTTATGAAGATCACAGAAAATAAATTAGTTTTCCCTTTTTCTAAAAGAAATGAAATTTGTTATGAACAGTTCTGACTGATTAATTTAAAATAATGTCTTTGTTTTAGTGCATATGTAATAGTCGGGAATGATTACTTTACGAAGACTTAAAAGTACATTTAAAATGTAAAATCAGCTTAGAAATACTGATTAAGAAAATGTAAAACAGAAGAGATGCATGTATTCCAGAATATTTAATGTATTCAGCAGGACAGCTGACTTGACCTTACTACAAAGATTTTGCAAATAAATCTCTGACAAATTTCAAGGTATATAAAAAATCTGTGAGTGATATTATTAATTCCTAAATTTAGTACTTTTAATTAGATATCGTCTGCATATCCAGTCTTTGCAATCTGACATGCAGTGGAAAAAATGTTCCACTTTCTTTAGAAAGATACTTAAGAATAGTGGGGAGGGGGGAGGCTTCAACTGTTTTTTGCTACATTTAGTTTCATGGATTTGCCTGGAAGGAGCAAACAGAGAGGCAGAAGGAAGAGAAGAGAGAGACCTTGGGGAGGGAATGGGACCCGAGAAGAGCAGGAACGGAGTATGGGCAGGGATACAGGCTGGGGACCTTGTCCCTTGAAACAGCAGTTTCACCCACCACCTATGCTTCTTGTCCTCCTTGTTCCAGAACTCCCAATTGTTCCAAGTCCTTGCTTTTCTACCTTGTTCCAGGTCTCAACTGATCTGTAGGGTGACGGGACATCCCAATATTAAAAGGGACCACCCTGTATTTAACTGAGGGGAGGAGAGGCTTCCTCGGACCAACAAAAAAGTCAGTGTCCTGCCTTTTCCTTAAAAAATGGGCAAAGTGTCACTTATTTGCTGTCTTTTCCTCTTCCCCCTCCACCTGTACATGAGGTGGGCAGGGTTGAGTGGGGGGAGTCCAGCAGCCGATGATGGGGGTGGGTGTCATGGAAGATGGGTAAAAGCCCAGCTGGAGAAGGCAAGGCCGAGCCCTGCCCCTTCTGCCTGAGGCCCATCCCTGGATCCAAGCTCCGCCCGCCCCCAGCCTGATCTTTCCTGGCCACGTGGAGGGCTGTGGATGCCATCTATGGCCTCAGCCCAGTGGCCAGGGAGCAGGACTGCTGTGTCATGGCCCCATCCCTCCCTGGTGGCTGGGGAAGCCAGGCTGCTGTGTTGCCGCCTCAGCCTTCCCCCGCAACCAGGAAAGCTGGGCTGCCACACCACAGTCCCAGCCTTTCCCAGTAGCAGCCCTAGCCTTCCCATTTCTGGCCAGCACTAGTTGTGAGCTGCTGTGGGAGGTGAGGGCAAGCAGGTGCTCACCAGTGGCTAGTTACATGTTGCCTCTGCTGCCACCCATTGGCCCTTTATGTGCTCCCCCGTTCACTGTCCTCTCCCCTCTCCCAGTCATTTCTTTTATTGTTTTCAGTATGTTTTCTCTATAGTGCTTTTTACCTTAAGAATAAAGCAGAAAGAGCTGTGTGGTACTTATAACTTGACAATTACTCTTGCTAATCTCTGAACTGGAAGCCACCAGGAGCGCTTGAGTAGTCTGTCCCTGTTGGGGTAACACAGTGAAGGCAGGATTCTACAACCTGGACATGCCACAGTCAGAAGGAAGGGAGAGATAGGTCTCCAACCAAGAAAGGCAATGGTTAAGGAGCTGGAAATCTGCAGGTGCCATGCTGGGCCAATGAGGGGGAATAAAGATTCATTTGCCTTGCAATGTGACACAGAGATACAAAATCAGCTACTGAAAATTTCAACTTTTCCATAGATCCTGTCAATGAAAATAAAGGTTGAAACTCTCTTAACTGGGATTCTTGGATCACGGATGTTCCGGGACTAGAAAGTCCCAGTGGAGGGCTAGCACATGGGAGCCCTGCAGGCTGGCAGGGCAGAGAGAGACCAATGTGCGGCAGTGGGGCTTCCTGTCAGGACAGTGGGAGCCCTACACATAATAGTGGAACTGCCCAGTAGCGGAGCAGGAGCCCAGACTGTGGAGATGGTGGAGCTACTGGGAGCTGCAGCTAGAAACCCATGCATGGAGGCGACAGGGCTGCTGGGTGCTGCAGTGGGGGCTAGCAAGGGGAGGAGGGAGCTAGCCAAAAGGTTAGTGATCAGGCCAGGGCTGCAGGGGGCTAGTGTCAGGGGGGCCAGAAATGACTTCCCTAGGTCCAGCAAAAATCTTGATCTAGGACTGGTCAGGTCCCTAGAGTGCCAGACCAGGGAGGTACAACTTGTATGTGCCTTTGAGATGCTCGAAGCTAATTTAGCACAGAAATATGCAGTTTGTCAAACCTTTTTCTCTAAAGATATTTGAAAGAAATAAATCTCTTAATGGTCACAGGTATGGTGATGTTGATCCTCCCAAAGAAAGGTTTCCACTTAAAGTCTATCCATCACTGGAGACATAACTGAATGTTTATTGGTTTTAGGCTAGGCACAGATGAAAAGCCAGTGGATTCTGCAGCAATTAAAATAAGTTGAACCGGCCTGCTGACAAAATGTCTTCTAAATCAGTTGAAAAATATATCTTCTGCTTTCTGAACTCCCAGTGCTTCTCTTCCAAAAATGGATAAGGAATATAGATGTTTATTTTGTATGAATATGGTGTTAAGTTCCTTTAATGTATAAGCAAAATATGAAAAGAAAGTGTAGGATCAATCAAATTCAAAATGTCTATCTACGGTAATTTGATCTTCTTCCAATTAGAGGAATATTGTTATTTAAGCAGAAACAGGAATATATGATTCAAAATTAATAGTAGGAAACTTTGAAAAAGACAGATGTTTTCTGTTATGTATATTTACAGGTTATGTGGATTCACAGAGATGTAAGTCTGAGGCAGGGATATACGGGAGAGTTCCTAGACCCTGCTTGGCCTGATATTGGGATAAGGTATGTTGTTACATTAAATCATAGCAAATGAATGGTTTTAATGCAAAAGTTAGTTGAAACTGAGTGGTTAAGAGTAAGTTTTATATTGAGAGTTTGAGCTCCTTCAATCAGTAATCCAAAATTAAAGAGATACAAATCCTTGTGGAATGAAACCAAATAATATTTTCATTGAATGTAGGCCAAACATCCAGGTTTTGAGTCAGCTGTCAGATTAGCAGAACATTTTATACTTGACAGGTATGTAGCAACTAAAAATCTATTTGCATCTTTTTGTAGCATTATATTATGTTAACCATAGGAATAAAAGGTCTTGGAAAAGTAGCAGTAATAATACAAATAATAAGGCCAATCTGTGAGATTAGAAAAGCGTTTAGCTTTTTTTTTTTTTGTGGTGAGTCACTGTGAATCTTTTAGTTAATGTCAGTTTTGATAATGTACAATGATTTTACTGTAGCTGAGCCACATTTTACAAATGTAAAACTAAACACTGTTGATTTCTCAAGTGTACCTCCTACTCCAGTGGTCCCCAACGTGGTGCCTACGGGCGCCATGGCACCTGCCGGGCCATTTCTGTGCGCCCACCGAGTGATCAGGGCCAGCCCCGTCCCCGGGCGTGCGGACCATGGGCGGTGCCAGCCCCTGGGTGCACGGTGCATGAGCGGTGCCGGCCCCGGGCGCGCGGCGGTTAGGCAGCCCCACCCCCGGATGCGTGGCGCGAGGACTGTGCCAGCCCCGGGCGCACAGCACATGGGCGGCCCTGCCCCTGGGTGAGCAGCGCGAGGACTGTGCTGGCCCTGGGCTTGCAGCGTATGGGCAGTGCCGGCCCTGGGCACGCAGCACATGGGTGGCCCCGCCACCAGGTGTGCGGTTCATGGGCACTGCCAGCTCCTGGGCACATAGCACAGGTGCCGGCTCCAGGTATGCAGCGCATGGGCGGTGGCGGCCCGCCACCGGGAGCATGGGACATGGGCTGTTCCGGCCCCGAGTGCGCGGCGTATGGGCGGCCCCATCTCTGGGCATGCAGCGCAGTTGTGGCACCAGCTCCGGGAGTGCAGTGTATAGGTGGCACCAGCTCCCAGCACACAGCGTATGGCTGGCCCCGCCCCCAGGCACGTGCGCAGCCCCGCCCCCGGGCGCATATGTGGCCCCGCCCCAGGTGCCTGGTGTGTGAGTGGCCCCGCCCCCGGGCGCCCAGCAGCCCCAAAAGGTTGGGGACCACTGTCCTACTCTATGGCTCTTGAGACCCTGAACCAAATTCAGTATAAAGCAGTATATACTGCTTGGTTTCCAGCTGAAACAGACAAAATGGTAGAGTATTAAATACAAAGAAAAAAAATTGAATTTATTGTTTTTGAAAATGGGCAAAATCCTAATGTAAAAACATGTGCAGGCTTTCTTAATAACACTTTACATTTAAGCAATTGCTATATTTGCTACAGTGCTAATGTAAGATGGGAAGGGATGTGATCTGAGCAGGCATGAATAGAAAACAAAAAGCAAAAGGAGATGGCTTTGACTGAAGCAAGAAGTCAAACCACTAAGCTTTAAAAAATAAGAAAAAAAACCCTGCAACAGAATAACTGACCCCTTTGGAGAGCTAGTGGAAAGAAAGCAGGGTCTGGCATCATGATACATAACATGTTTTCCTTTGGATTTATCCCACTTTATGACAATTCCTGCCACTGATAAGAGGTAGAATGATGAACTGGAACAATTTTGTCTTCAACAATGATTTGCTATAGTAAAATAGCGAACAATAGAAGTCTTCGTCTCCTTCTCCCTTCCCCCACAAAAAACACACATTGTATGATCCTCATTCAATAAGTTTGTAAAAGGAGATAAAACCAATAGGTGCCTACAGGATTTGGTAGAGGAATTCCTTCCTGACCCAAATTTCCACTAGTTCACAAAGGCAATTTGACAAACAATGTCTCAGTGACATAAGCTAGAACAGTGGTCCCCAACGTGGTGCCCGTGGGTGCCATGGCACCCGCCGGGGCATTTATGTGTGCCCGCCAAAACATCTGGGCTAGCCCCGCTCCCGTCCCATGCGTGGTGCCTGCCCCAGGCGCATGGCGCATGGGCAGCCCCTGCTCTGGGCGCGCGGCACATGCGCGGTGCTGGCCCTGGGCTCAGGGCATGTGGGTGACCCCTATCTCCGGCATGCAGCACATGAGCAGTGCCGGCCTCAGTCACAGGGCGCGTGGGTGGCTCCTGCCCCGGGCGCGCGACACATGCATGGTGCCAGCCCTGGGCTCAGGGCGCATGTGTGGCCCCACCCCCGGAAGCGTGGCGCGTGAGCAGCCCCGTCCCGCCCCGACGCCCGGCACGTGAGCGGCCCCGCCCCCGGGTGCTCGGCAGCCACGAAAGGTTGAGGACCACTGAGCTAGAGGATTCTTTCTTCAGCATAACAGTATTCTCTGGAAATGTGCCAAAATCAATAGGTTCTTATATTGGGAAAGGAAATTTCTGAATATAATCTGTTATTAGAAGCTATGTCAGTGTATTCATAACTGGGGAAGGTTGGGAGGAGAAAAAAGAATAAAATACTAAGATAGAGACCAGGATTTTACCTATTTTTGGGTACCAAAAAAATAATGTACTTGCATGTTAGGTAAATTCTTCCACCAGAATACATAGCATTTAAGATATATAAGTTTAATAGAGTGACTGACCCTTTCACAGCACATTTTATAAGCCTATTTACAATATTTTTCAAGATAGATGCCATGGAATAAGTGGAGTTAATAAATTATCATGCCTTGTATCTATCTCTGATTTTGTCTGCTTTCAGGAAAGGATTGTACGCTCCCATACAGAAAATGCAGTGTTGTGCAGTTGTTATGTCAATTTGATTTGGTTTTACATTGTTATTTTGCATAGTTAGGTTGGTGTACTCAATTACTCCCACAGTAGTGCTAGGAGCACTCATGGTAATTCAGCTAAATGGAAAATGCTGCATTTGTGTCATATAGAAAACACAACATGTGCTGAATTATGCTGTTTGCAAAATGTTTATGAAAGAGATTTTTAAAAGGTAGGTGAATTTGGGTGAACTGATCAGCTAATATTAGTCCTGAGCTTTGATGGTTACAAAGCAAAATTCACAGGCTGGAATTTCATTAATTTCAATTGGGGAATTTTGTTGTACTATATCCATCAATCTGACCTAGAGCACCTCAGCCTTATTTCACAATGAGATAAATCCAGAGAGGTGACTGAACATCTAAAACATAGATTTAAGTTTACCCATTAGAATTGGGCTAAATGTAGATGATGTTTCTTAATAGTTAGTGTGATTTGTAAAGTATATTATTGCTAGAGTTCTAAACTTTGGAACTCACTCTTGTATGGAAAGCAAACCACAGCGCCGGGGGAAGTACACATATGTCCCCGCATAGAACTGAACATTTTTTCAGACTCATGGATATTAGAAAGACAGAGGGCCCATCACTGTCAGTTGCCAACCACATATTCAACACAGCTTTTAGAAGAAGTGGAGAACCCACAGAAGCAATATACAAAGAGAACCACTTTCTCTGTTCTCAATATACAAAGAGAGCCATGTACATGTTTTGTTAGTCTATAAAGTGCTACCAGACCATTTGTTGTCACTTTCTCTGTGTTAACCTTTCTTTCTCCTTCAAGAATTGTCACTGCAAAATACCACCTTGTGAGATTAAGCAGTATGAACCCCTAGGAGAAAGAAGGCTGAAGATTCCTAATTTAGTTATGAATGAAGAAAAGGCATCCTTCAGGAATACAGGCACCAATGAACCAATCATTCAGATAGACATACAATTCAAATTACCCAAAGTGTGCAGCTGTCACAGATAAGCATTTAATTGAAGATGGCAACTCTTCCCTATCAAATTGGGCATCAGATCTAATAGCTGCAATCAATGAGTTAGTGCTAAATAAAAGCATGCAGGGCTGCCCTTCAAATTTCTGATATAGTTTCCCTATTAGTGTCTCTTTAAGAAGTTACAATATAAAGTGGAGGCAATGTCCCTGCATTGTTGAGACCCTGTGGGTGAAACTAGCCAACAAAGAGCACAGCCTCAATGAGTGCCTGTCTTTTAAGGTCTGAAAGTAGTGGGCTTACTAGTCAGTCACAATATCTACAATCAATATTTAATATTTATATTGTAATAATGCTTAGTTATCCTAATCGATTTTAGATTCTCATTGTGCTATGATGAATATGCACATAAGAAGATGCATTTTTTGTTTACAAGGAACAAGGCTTCTAGGATTGACATTTATACAAAATTGGAAATCTCAGCACCATCAATGGAATGCCAGTCATAGCAGAGGATGAGGGAACAGAGACAATGGGTAAGACACACGTAGATAGGACCCACAGTCATTCCCAGCTTCAACAAAACAAGGAATTATCATCTCACTTTACTTCTAAAGGTTGAACCTTTGTGGTCTGGGACTCCCTGGTCTGATGATATCTGTAGTCCAGCAGGACCATGGATGCTGGAGCAGAGAGCCCCAGCAGCAGAGGTTGCCAGTGGCTGGGAGAGGAGCTAGCTGGCAGGGCCAGTAGGGCAGCTGAGCTCGCAGGCCAGTGAGGTAGCAGATCCCCTAGGGCTACAGAGCCTGTGAGGCCACAGAACTCGTACCTGGCAGGTGGGGCCATGAAGCTGGCAGGGCCACCAGAGCTATTGGACCACGGGCAGCATAGGCTGGTGGTCAGGGAGAGAAGTCTAGCAGGGAGGCTGCCCTACACTGCTGACCTCCTCTAGTCCAGCAAACTCCTTTCCAGGACCAGTCAGGTCCCAAGGGTGCTGGACCAGGGAGGCCCAACCTGTACTTTAAAACTAAAATTTCTTATTAAAGGAAAGGAATCCCTAAATCATTTAAGAATGTGGGGGATGGACACACAAGAACAAATGGTCCCCGGTAGCCACCACTTTCCAGAAGATTAAGCACCAATGGTGCAATGGGTAAAAGCATTGCAGAATTGGAATCTGCAGAGACAATTCTCAAAGAATAAGATAATCATAACAACCCAGACCAATGAGAGAGAGATATTTTTCAATTCACACCTCCTTATGCTGAAGAGCATTCAACTTTCAGTCTCATGCTTAACTTCACACTGGGTTAAACTAATGCAAAACAATTCACACACAGTCATATTTTCCTATAGGAACATAATAATTTCATGTAACTGAATTCATATACGACAAAAAAGAACAGGCCAAGTCAATCTTTGGAGTAACTACATGAACTTCAGCTGAGTTATTCTGGGGACAAATTTAGCATAAATATAGAATGAAAAAGTCTCTAATGTGACAAAGGAATACTGATCTGACAAAAGAATGCTACCACAGAACTATTAAATGCATTAGGCAGTGGTTATCCATAAAAGTTTATTGGTTGCTGTTGAAAATAGGTTTATCTCCTGTTTGGGTCGTTCTAGTTGTTCTGTCTAGTAAATATAGGAAAGTGTAGATAGGACTGCAAATTCTGAAATAAAGTTGTTTATGTAAGACAAGATTGTCAAGTTTTTAAGAAAATCCCTGTAGATTTATTTTAATTTAGTCACTCAGTACTTTAACTGCTATTAACATATCTTGTTGCCCAATTTCATAATATACTTATTCTAAAACAGAATGTAAGGAGCATTTAACATTAATGTGAATTCCCTCAACACAAGCAAATTAATGATAAATAATACAAATGCTTTCCATTTCTATAGAAGATCTTAAAGTGCTACATAAATATTTAATATAGTCTCACAAGGCAGTTAAGAATTATTATCCCTTAGTGTTACAGAATGTAGAACTGAGGCTTGCAGAGTTTAAATGATTTGCTCACAGTCACATAGCAAGTCTGTGGCACATCCAGGGATAAATCCCAGAACTCCTGAATCCCAATCTACAAGACCATCCTACCTCTTATTGTACATTAAAGCATCACAGCTCCTTTATCCCAGTTCTACCGTTTCCAAACATCACAGCCCTGCATCAGATTAAATCACAAATAAACTTGCACACAGTGGGCCAAATTCTGCACTCAGACATACCAGTAATACTTAAAGATCAGTATTAGCATCAGCCATCTAAAAAATGGAGATCCCATTTCCTCTGTTTTCCCCCACAATTTTACCACAGGGACAAACAGCAGTAGGGATCTGTGTGCCACAACAATTTTCACCTTGCTGTATCATACCACACAAGCTACCATGAAAGAGAACAAAAGCAGCAACAACAAAGGGAGCCTTAGTACAAGCATCCTCGGTTATTGGTCGGTTTTTACTTCTGCTCCTGACTTCTCTAGGCCTAGTGTACACCTAAAACTTAGATCAGCCTGGCTATCCCTTTGGATATGTCTAGACTACATGGCTCCATCAACAGAGCCATGTAGATGAGGTTTCTAGACATAGGGAAATGAAGCAACGATTTAAATAATCGCCGCTTCATTTACATCAAAATGGCTGCCGCGCTGTGCTGATCAGGGCGGCACAGGGCGGTAGGCTGGACGCTCTGCGGTTGATAAGGGCTTTCCTTGTCAACCGCGGAGCGTCCAGACTACCGCCCTGTGCCACCAAACAGCTGATTTTGATGTAAACGAAGCAGCATTATTATTTTGTACTTTTTCGAGTACACTAATCTACATGGCTCCGTCGACAGAGCCATGTAGTTGAGACGTACCCTTAGAGACCTGGTCTACACTAAGGAGTTTAGGTTGACTTTAGCCACATCAGGTCGATTTTCTAAACAGAGTGCACACTACTAAGCCCATACTGGCCACCGTAAGGGCTACTAAAGTCGATTTCAGCACTCCTGGTTTTCACAAGAAGTAACACTAAATTTGACCTTGCGTGGTTGACTTTATGGTAGTGTAGACAAAACATTGTGAGAGTAAATGTTCTTGGCCTCTGGGAACCATCTGACCCCCAGGTTCCATGTAGCTTGCAGAATTCACTCAGGTTCTTGGCTGGCTCCTAGTGACACCTTTCAAAATCTGTTATGTAAGAGTGAGGTTAGGCATCTACAATGCCAATATAAACCCAGGAAAGGCAATAAAGTAATGGCATAGTAATCCTAGAAGACCAAGCCTTAGGAGATACACCCGGAAGTTATGTGCAGGCCATTGTGTGAAGGGCCCCGGCCCCCACTACCCTGCCATCTATTCAAACTCCTTTCTCCTCCCTCCTTCCCCAACCCCCACCCCCACCCCCACCCTGCTGCATGTAAAAGGGACTGAGACTTTGAAACCCTGCATTTTTAGGCCATGAGTCCACGACCGCACTGACCTTGGGTAGGCAGCTGTTTTCATCACTCTCCCTTTCCCAGCCAAAAAGCACTGTTTCCTTCATTCCACCAGCCAGTGAACCCCCCTCACACATTTTGAGGTGCAGGGTGGTTAGCTCAATACCTAGTTCATCACAGAGCAGGCCACACTGGCAGAGTGGAGTAGCTAGACGGGCTGGGCCACCTCTGCTCCCACTCAGTTCTCTTTTATTTTGTTCTCATACTAGACCTGCTTGAGTCTGGGGAATGCTATAAATACCCTTGTAGGCTTTTTGGAGGGAACAGCCGATCAGACATAGGAAAACTAGTAAGAAAACAGAAACAAATTAGAACACAGATGACAGATAAGATGATAATCACTGCAGCTGGGAGAGTGTGGGCACTGAGCTCGCCTCGTCTACAGATATTTTAACAATTACTGAAAGGCACTGTGGGTAATTCTGGAAGGAAACTGAATGACTCATTTGATGCTAAAATAGATGCTGCTGCTGACTTTTGAAACCCTGGCTACTAAAGTTACAGTTAGGATGCTGGAGGCCCAGTTCTGCATTGTGATCATAGAAAGGAAGCTGGAAAGGACTCTAATACTACTAGATGTAGGAGAGGCTGTGGCATGTACAGTAATTTCAGACACACATGGTGGAGTTGTTCTGTTAAAAATTTTCTGGACAGATGTTTGTGCCAAGATCACCATAATGTCACAGGCTAACTAACACTGGACCCTGCCCCATTTCTGTTATGCTGATGGGCTTTTAAGATGTTGAGTGCCGTCTACAGAACATTAAACCACCTTGTTCATGCAGCACTGTATAAAAAAGCCTCAGATTGCCTTCCTATGATAGTACTCAGCCAGACATCTAGAGGCTGGATGATTACGAATTTGCATGAATTCTAGATCTTTGTGAGGCTGTCGCCCATTTTCTCTCACCCTTTCTGTCTCTGTTTACTAATGCTCTCTCTGTTCTTGTTACCTAACTTCAACATGCTTTATAACAGTGTTATAAGAGTAAATAGTTGTGCATTAGAAAAACTCTTAAGAAACATAAGAAAAAGAGGATTGTCTCAGACATTTAGAATATTCGCAATATCTGTTGTATGTTAGGGACTTTACTTGACATACTTTTCACATTAATCTATTTTGTTACATTTTTTTTCAAAGACGCTTTAACTGGGTTAACAGAGAAAAGTGCTGAAGATAATACGAATGAAATTCTAGTTTGTAAATATCCATTTGGACTGAAAAGTGACCTCGGTACATTTGGAAATGACCAAGGGCATGATCTTACACTCTGGCCCCAATCCAGCAAAGCACTTTAAGCACTTGAGCAGTTTCATTGAAGTCACTAAGTGGACAGTGATATGGATTTTTGATCTCAATGTAAATGACACAGCATACTAGAGCGCAGGATATCAACTCCTTCAGAGAACTGATACTACTTTAACTCCTGTAAATAGAAAAGAAGTTTATGAGGAATGGAAGAAGTGGGGATACTCAAACCCTTTATAAAAGTAGGTACAGTGGTCTTGAGTCACAGAAAGAGTTAAGAAGCACAGAAATCTAAGAAAATGCTTTATCTACACTGTTGATCTAAAGTCTGAACAAACTTATTCTAACGAATTCCATATAAAGCATAACATATTGTTAACACAGGGTCATTATTTTAAGAACTTGGCTGTCTTCATATTTATGTCCAGAATTTATTTGCTTAATCATTTTTTCCACAACCATTTAATATTTAAGTATGTTTTCATAAAATATAGCAGTAATAAATATAGTCTGCAGTCAGCCGGGAATATGTTGTACATATACAGGGTAATCCAACTCATAAGTTTGCCTTCTTGAATTTCACATTGTGTTCAGTGAACCTTTGAAGAACTGCATAAAAATGCAAATTAGTACAAACATTCTGAATATTCTTATTTGACAAGCCTAAGCAACCTTTAATTAACCATATTATTAAGAGGCCCTGTGATTCTAAGAAGCCCTTCAAAGCAGGTTATCACAGAGTAATTTTATCATCATAATCCATATGCAATATTCAATTTTTTACATCCCAAGCACATATGCCAATTCGGGAAGATTAAACAAAAGCTCGTATCAACCCTAGCATTCCTCTGCTTGGTTTATTTTATTTTGAAGCTGTTCCTTTGTGACTTTACAAAACAGACTTTCACATTTTAAAAGAAACTAGTGGAAGACCAACCATTGACATAACCCAATACACTGTTTGAAATGGGGTATGTGGACTGTGTCCAGCTTTTCTGTTAACTTAAAACATATTTTTTTTTGTTAGGTCTTCATAGAAACATGAAGAATTTTGTGTTTGGATAACCATTTAGGACCAACTCCTGGGCGGCTGTGTAAAGATCATGTCAATTAGCTTCATGCAGTGCATGCAGACTGAAGCAGAGCAAATTCTTCCCCTAGGGTGAGGAGCATCAGAACAGCTGCTCTGTAGCCATCACTACAGTCCACAGGCAGTAGGAGTCACAGCTGCTATGCATTACTTTAAACAGGAATTTGGGGCAGTAGATCCATCCACAGACACAGTGACCATGTCTCCCATTCCAGAATTTCCTTCTTCTTGTCCCAAACCAACCAACCCCAAATCCCCACAACTAAAAATTACCATTCAGAATTGCTCTATAGGGAAAAAGGAGAGCAGAATCCTCAGTATGGACATTCTGCAGCCTTCTCAAACAATAAAATTGTGCTGTGCTGGAGGACAGAATTTGCCACATCTTAAAGTTATGGCATCTTAACTGTACTCAGAAAATGTGTGCATATCTACTCCATGTGCAAAAGGCACATATGTATTTACACATTATGTTTTGTGATTGTACCAGAGGCATAGAAAATTTAAATGTGCCTCTTCAGCAAATAAAGATCAACTTATCACTTGATCTTATTCCCTCAAATTTTGCTTCTCAATACTAATCCCCAGGAATAATCAACCACCTAATGTCCACTGCTTCTCAAGAGCTCTGTCTTCATAGCAGAGACCTTCTCTAGCATATATCGCTTCTAGGTATTTAATATTAAGTATAACCCTACTGTTTAATCTATAAACCTCCTTTTCAAAATCTTGACATTTTCCCCCACTTATCTGACCACCTATCCTTAAACCATATCTTGGATTGTATTTCCACTCTGATTTTCACAATACAAACATTGTGATCCATTGTAAGCATGGATGACATATATCCTTTACAAGCCGGCCAGTCTATATGATCAGGTTATAATAGCAAGCCAGAATACAGTTAGATGGGTAGAATAAAATATACTATTTTAAAAGCACGTCTGTTTTAACTAAGACTTTATACAAAGCACATGTGTTTACAAAAAACACTGATTGTCTTTGTTAATTCTTATAATGATTTTGACAACACTGTTCACAGGGAGATAAAAATAAGTAAGATCACAGTTTTTAGACTGATTAAGCAGAGAGTGGCACATGAAGATTCCTGAAAAGAAAAAACAGCACATGTTTACAATCAAAGACTATTAGGAAGGCATATTGCTGAGATTTAAGTGTATGGAACTCCTATGTGACTCTCACTAAAATAACCAAAGAATATCTGTTAAAGGCTGAGATAAGGGCATGTGTCAAACTGAGACATTCAAGAAGCTTTTGCTCAGATTTGGGTTCTCTAGATAAGCTGATGACCTTGAGAGCTCTCACAGTCTGCATCTGAAGCAGCAAGCATTCATAACCTCATTAAAGGATTTTAACTTTATTTTCTGCAAGCTTTAGTCTGCAATCATCCACAAAATAAGGAACAGATAAGTTCTACAAACTCAGAACACAAAGGCTCTTCCCACAGTGTAGTTAGCTTTCTTTGGTACATACAAAGTGGGGGAAATGCAAGCTTTGTAACATGACTAAGACATTCTTTTCAAAAGCAATGGAAAATGCTTTGGAACTTTCACAGCATTCAAACATGTAACACAGGGCTATTCAACACATGGCCCATGGACTGCATGCAGCCCGCGGCCTGTTTGTTTGCAGCTCATGGGTGGGAGCCAAAACAAAAAAAAATAGTCAATATAATGGCCTTCTGTTGATATGTGTTTTAGTAGTTAAGTTCCTGGACTGTCATTGCTCATTAAAAGTGCTGACCTAAGGGTGGAAATTGGGTAAATATTGCATTTTATTAATATCAGCAGAACTGACTTAAACGGGGCCTGTGCATTGTGTAGTCTTGCTTTAATCTTTGTGTTCATGCCTATCAGTGTGAAAGAAGCGATCTGCATATGTTTGCATATATATTTGCATGTATATGCAACCACACTTAAGTTACGGCCCTCGGCATGTGCTGTGAGTATCATTGTGGCCCCCGGGGCTTCCAAAGTTGAGTAGCCCTGATATAACACCTGCTGACAAAAAACAACCTAGAAAAGGGAGGAGCACACCTTTCAAAGAGAAGAGAATGCTTGTTAGGAACAAAGGGGGGAGAGGCATGTTTTTCTTTTGTTTGTGTCAGAGGGTATGTCTACACTACCATCCTATTTCGAACTAGGGTGGTTAATGTAGGCAACCGAAGTTGCAAATGAAGCCCGGGATTTGAATTTCCCGGGCTTCATTTGCATCTTGCCGGGCACCGCCATTTTTAAATCCCCGCTAGTTCGGACTCTGTGCCCGCGGCTACACGTGGCACGGAGTAGGTAGTTTCGCTTAGGCTTCCTATTCCGAACTACCGGTACACCTTGATTAGGAAGCCTAATCCGAACTACCTACTCCGTGCCGCGTGTAGCCGCGGGCATGGAGTCCGAACTAGCGGGGATTTAAAAATGGCGGCACCCGGCAAGATGCAAATGAAGCCTGGGAAATTCAAATCCCGGGCTTCATTTGCAACTTCGGTTGCCTACATTAACCACCCTAGTTCGAACTAGGGTGGTAGTGTAGACATACCCAGAATGAGCAATAGGGTTGCCAGATGGTTTAACCAAAAACACCAAACACCCCTCCTCCCCAAAAAAAGGGGAAGACCAAAGTTGTTGAGCAAAAAAATCCCCGAGAGTTGTTAAGCAACAAAAATATATTAAAAAAAAAAAAACGCTTTTGAGGCTTTTTGGCCAGGAAAAAATCAGAAAATACCAGACATTTTAGGTGTGTGGTATTTTCTGAATTTTTTAACCCGACACCTGGCAACCCTAAGCAGATAGTTTGCTATGTAATTCAAGAAAAAAAAAGTACGTAATTTTTATACCTTGACTATGGAAAGTGCAATATCAACTAGTCAACAGATGCAGCTGGCACTCAGCAGTATCAGGGCCTCACAAATATCCCGATGAAAAAAGTACATGGCTAGTTCTTAATACAGCATGTCATGGCATTTTTCATCCTCATGTTAATTAAAAGGACACTAAATATCAGAAGCATTCTGGACACTTCGCAGACAACCGAGAAGGTTACCACTTCAAAAATGTTACAGATGCAGTACTATTACTCAAATTGCAATTGTAATCTCTTCATATTGTATATTTACATATTTCAAATGATTTTCCCAGCCTCAGTGTGTGTGTATGGTATGTACAGAAATAGAAAAATAAAAATCACCTGGAGCAAAGACTGTATGTAAAGACTTACTCATTTTAATGTGTTTTAGTTGATTAATAAATAATTTCGAGCTAAAAACATCTTAAGGTTTTCATGAATATACATCATGACAAGATAATTCTGGCTGAAAATAGTGAAGAGGTTTGTAATAGTCCCCTGGCTCTTTGCAAGAGCAAAGGAAATTTCACGACCATGAGAATATATACAGTTCTGGTACAATACATCTTCTATTGGTACCAATGCTACAAATTTACTGTGTACATTTTGCAACCTTAAGGTTTTGTCCCAAAACCATTACTTTATGCAAATTATTCTAAGACTACTTTTCTGAGTGTCGGGGGGCCGGGCCGACAGCTTCTGCAGGCCCCAGGCAAGGTATTTAGGGTCTGGCTCTGTGCCCCCAGAAGAGGTGGGGTGTTGGGCAGAAAGAATGGAGTCGGGGCAGCCAGCCCTCAGTGCCACCCGGAGCATAGTGCTGGCCACCCCCAGCCCTCAGAGCCACATGGAGCATGTGGAGAGATGTTCCAGTGGCGATTTGAAGGGCCTGGGACTCCAGCTCCCTGCTGCTGCTACAACAGCAGCAGTGTTGGCCAGGAACTCTGGATCCTTTGGAAACACTCGGGCAAAACTGCCCCATTTGCCTCCCACCCATTGGCAGGCCTGCTGAGTACAGATTACTTACATAAGCTTTTGCAGGAGCAGGGCCTTAGTTTACAGATTTGTATCATAGGGTAATAATAGTCAAAAGGTAAAAATACAGAACATAAAAACCTTTGTTTCAGAAGCTGAACTGAAGTTATACAGCGCTTTTAAATGCAAACAACATACTACCCTGTACTATAGAATTATAATTCCCCAAAGTTTAAAATATTTTTATATTCATGACAGTAATGTTTTTAATATGACAAATATTTTCTTAAATCTTTCTTTATTCACGAGCATGTCTTCCTAAAACTGGCTGTGTACCTCCTACATTATCAGTTCTTAACTTGTCAAAATCATTAATTGAATCTTTGATTAGAAAGTTGGATTTGATTGCACAACACATTGGGGCCATTCTTTCCATGAATTAAAATCAAAGCTGTTTTTAAAAGGATTTCTATGTAGACATTGATACGAGGTTCTGAAACAAAAGGACAGACTTTCTTTTCAATTGTTTAATTTTGCTGATGAGCCAATATTTTCCTGTGGTCTCTTGTGACATTATATCTTCCTTCAGTGAATTTCACTAAGTATTTAATTGCAAATAGAGGCAAATCTGTTTTTTCTTCTAAATAATAGACCACTAAATGAGAATATCTAATCATGTGCATTATTTATATGAATATATATCATTTTGTGCTGGAAATCTCTCTGTATATTACTTAATTTCTCTTCACAAGGTATTTTGAAGAACAGTGGTTACTCTTAACTTGTCTATTGGTTGATATCACAGTTTTTTAAAATATTTGGGTATGTCTACACTGCAAAGTTAATTCGAAATAAGAGCCGTTATTTTGAATTATCTTTAATAGTGTCTATACATGCAAACCGCTATTTTGAATTTAATTTAATGCAAATTTGGTAAACCTCATTCTACGAGGAGTAACGCTAAATTCGAAATAGCTATTTCGAATTAAGTTCTGTGTAGTGGACCTAGTGGCTACTCTGGGCACAACCAGGAAAACTTACTCTCCTCTCCCCCAGCCCCGGAGCCATTAAAGGGGTAGACCCTAGCCACAGTGCCTGTGCCAGCTCCAAGCCTGCCAGCCCAGAGCCAGCAGTGGCCACTGGGGCTCCTGACCCAGTGGCACCAAAACATGAGCCAGCAAGCCACTGGCAGCCAGCCCTCCACCGCTCCCCAAGAGCAGCCTGCCAGCTGGAGAAGATGGGTGCCTTTCTGGTCCAGGGTGGGATCATGGACCTTATTCAGGTTTGGGGGAGAATACCTCCAATATGCATGATCTCCACACTAGATGGAGAAACTCAGCCGTCTATGGCAGGATAGCTGCCAGCCTGGCCACGAAAGGCCACATGCGAACCCAGGAGCAGGTTAGCATGAAAGTCAAGTTGGTCCGGCGAGACCCCCAGCCCTGAGCTTCCCCTCCCCCTTCTTCCCCTTGCTTCCCCCTTCCAGCTCTCTCCTCCCAGGTTTCCCTTTCTCCTCTCCCTTTCCCCTCCCACCTCCTTTTCCCAGTCTCACCAGAGGTTCACCCCCCCACCCAGTTTTGTTCAATAAATCCAGTTTCTATTTTTGAACATACGTGTCTTTTATTTGACATCAGGAAGGGGGCTACGGAGGAGTAAGTGGAAGGACATGAGGGAGGAATGGAGCATGAGCCCCCAGTGGGGAGGACCAGGGAGGCTCTGAGGGCTCCTTGGGGTGGACACTCTCCTTCAGGGCTTCCTGGATCCTGACAGCCCCCTGATGGACCCCCTGGATGGCAGCCTGCATCAACTGCAGCTGGCCTGATGGTAATGACCCTACTAGATGCACCAGCATGCACAGAGCAGCTCTGGCTCCATGTGGCCGAGTGCTATGGTGTCCTGAGTGGAGGCACTCAGGGCACTCCAAGACAGGACTGCTTTGCTGTCTCTCATCGAGGTAGACAAGCAAGCGGGGAACTCTGAGAACTGTCTGTCCGGGGTGGGGGTAGGGTCCCTTTAAGTACAGAGCTCAGTTAGCCTCAGGCAGCAGCCTCACACACTAAGTCCTAACCTGATGCCCTGCTGGCACTGGCCTTAACTTCGGTTCAGGGTCCACTCAGTGTGGACGTACTATTTCAAAATAGCAAAACGGTATTTTGAAATAATGCATCTATACACAAAAACTATTTCGAATTAGCTTAATTTGAATTAACTATTTCGAATTAAGTTAATTCAAAATAATGCTGTAGTGTAGACATACCCTTAAATTTGGCTATGTCTACACTGGCAGCTTCTTGTGTAAGAACTCTTTTGCGGAAGAGTTCTTGTGCAAAAACTCTTCCACAAGAGAGTGTCTACACTGGCATGTGCATTTGCACAAGAGATATACTTTTGTGCAAGAGCATCCGTGCCAGTGTAGGTGCTCTCTTGCGCAAGAAAGCTCTGATGGCCATTTTAACCATAGGGCTTTCTACACTGGCCTCTTGCACAAGAACAGTTGCACAAGAGGGCTTATTCCTGAGCGGGAGCATCAGAGTTCTTGCACAAGAAGCACTGATTTCATACATTAGAACGTCAGTGTACTTGTGCAAGAACTCGCAGCCAGTGTAGACAGCAGCAAGTTTTTGCACAAAAGCGAGTGCTTTTGCGCAAGATCGCACCAAAGTGTAGACAGCCTTAGATAATAAGAACTGTCCATCATTCCAAAAAATATCAGTTCTGGGGGAAAAAAAAAACCCTCAACACAAACTACTTACAATCTACCACAGTAAAAGGCAATATTTTAAAGTTGCTTGAAAAACGAAAATGTCGAGAAGTTGTAAGATATGTTAGATCCACTTCTAAGGCCGACAAATTCGGCCTTTTATTATATGCTGAAGCAAAAATCTATCCAATCCAAAACATTTCATGTTTTAAAAAGCCAACTTAGAGACAGAAAAGGTCTTCCATTTAAAAAGTAGATAATTATAAATCTAGCAATGTTCGGATGGATGGATGTTCCAGGACCAGAAAATCTCAGGGAAGAGCTAGCACATGGGAGCTCTGCAGGCTGGCAGAGCAGTGGCAGAGCAATGCATGGTGGCAGGGCAGTGGAACTGCCCAATAGGGGAGCAGGAGCGTAGTGCATGGAGGCAGCAAGGCTGCTGGGTGCTGCAGTGGGAGCCCCGTGTGCAGAGGCAGCAGGGCTGCCAGGTGCTGTAGGTAGAACCTGGTGCACAGAGATAGTGGGGCTGCTGGGTACTGCAGCGGTGGCCAGTGAGAGTGGAGCACCAGCCGGGAAGCCAGCGATTGGGCCAGAGCTGAAGGGGGCTGGTATCAAGGGGGAAGGAAATGACCTCCCCTGGTCTGGCAAAATCCCTCACTGGTCAGGTCCCATGGGTGCCAGACCAGGGAGGACCAATCTGTAATTTATACTTGTAATGAAAAGGCAAATCGCTCAAGATTCTGCCAATGCTGGTTTCTCATTTTCTAATTTACTCATGTACAACATTTCAGCAGATATGATTTCTATTGAAGTCCAGTTTTTTTGCACAATTCCATCTGTGTTAATTGAGGCACGAGAAAGTTAAATGACTTGCCGAAGGTCATACACGGAGTGAGTGGCAAAAGTAAAATCCCTGCAAGCTGCATGGAAACTTTTCAAAGACAACATGAGAAAGGCCCAATTGAAATGTATACAGCAAATTAAAAAAACACAGTAAGAAAACCAAACAAGGGCCACTGTGTCTTAACAACAAAGTAAGAAGCAGCAAGAGATAAAAAGGCATAATTTAAAAAGTGGAAATTAAATTCTAATGAGAAAAATAGAAAGGAGCATAAACTCTGTCAAACTAAGTGTAAAAATATAATAAGAAAACCCAAACAGGAGTTTGAAGAGCAGCTAGCCAAAAAAATAAAAAAGTAATAGTAAAATGTTTAAGTACATCATAAGCAGGAAGCCTGCTAAACTGCCAGTGGGGCTCCTGGATGATTGAGATGCCAAAGGAGCACTCAGAGATGATAAGGTCATTGCACAGAAACTCAATAAATTCTTTGCTTCGGTCCTCATGGCTAAGGATGTCAGGGAGATTCTCAAACCTGAGCCATTCTTTTTCAGTGACAAATCTGAGGAATTGTTCCAAATTGAGGTGTCATTAGAGGAGGTTTTGAAACAAATTGATAAACTTAACAGTGACAAGTCTCTGGAGCCAGATGG
Organism: Pelodiscus sinensis; assembly: GCF_049634645.1. NCBI lineage: Eukaryota > Metazoa > Chordata > Testudines > Trionychidae > Pelodiscus > Pelodiscus sinensis. The sequence continues at coordinate 44,793,431 of NC_134718.1, forward strand.
CATTCACCCAAGAGTTCTGAAAGAACTCTAATGGGAAATTGCAGATCTATTAACTGTGGTTTGTAACCTATCCTTTAAATCAGCTTCTGTAACTAATGACTGGAAGATAGCTAATGTGACGCCGATATTTAAAAAGGGCTTGAGAGGTGATCCTGGCAATTACAGACCAGTAAAATATAGTTGAGAATAGAATTGTCAGACACATGAATGAACATAATTTGTTGAGGAAAGTCAACATGGTTTCTGTAAAGGGAAATCATGCAGTGGCAGTCAAAAAAAACAAACAAACAGAATGTTAGGGATCATTAAAAAAGTGATAGAGGATAAGACAGAGAATATCTTATTGCTTCTATATTAAACCATGATACACCCACATCTTGAATACAGGCAGTCCCCGGGTTACGTACAAGATAGGGACTGTAGGTTTGTTCTTAAGTTGAATCTGTATGTAAGTCGGAACTGGCGTCCAGATTCAGACACTGCTGAAACTGACCGCCAGTTCTGACTTACATACAGAATCAACTTAAGAACCCCAGGCGTCCCCAAGTCAGCTGCTGCTGAAACTGATCAGCAGCTGATTCCAGGAAGCCCGGGGCAGAGCAACTCTGCCTGGGGCTTCCTGTAGTCAGCGCTGGTCAGTTTTAGCAGAAGCTGACTTGGGGACGCCTGGGGCAGAGCAGCTGGAGTGCTACTGGACCAACCCAGCAGCATCCCATCTGCTCTGCCCCAGACGTCCTGATTCAGCCGCTGCTGAAACTGACCAGCAGCGGCTGAATCAGGACCTGGGGCAGAGCAGCTGGGGTGCTGCCGGGTTGGTCCAGTAGTGCCCACGGGCGCTGCAGGACCAATCGGCAGCGCCCCAGCTGCTCTGCCCCAGAGTCCAAAACAAAAGCCTGGTCTGCTGGGGGGGGGGAGCACACTAGCTGCGCCCCCCCCCCCCCAGCAGACCAGGGACACGGGGAGCAGAGCCGCAGCGGCAGCGGGGTGCCGCGCCTCTGAGGCTTTGCTCTGGCAAAGCCTCAGAGGCGAGGGACCCCGCCACGGCTGCGGCTTCAGTCTGGGTGCCTGTGGTCTGCTGGGGACGGTCCCCAGCAGACCACAGGCACCCGGACTGAAGCCGCAGCCGCGGGGGGTCCCGCGCCTCTGAGGCTTTGCCAGAGCAAAGCCTCAGAGGCGCGGGGAACCGCTGTTGCTGCCGCTTCAGTCAAAGCAGCAGCAGCGGCGGTTCCCCGCGCCTCTGAGGCTTTGCTCTGGCAAAGCCTCAGAGGCGCGGGACCCCCCGCGGCTGCGGCTTCAGTCCGGGTGCCTGTGGTCTGCTGGGGACCGTCCCCAGCAGACCACAGGCACCGGGTCTCAAGGGGCAGCAGCAGCGGTTCCCGCGCTTCTGAGGCTTTGCTCTGGCAAAGCCTCAGAAGCGCGGGAACCCGCCCGGTGCCCCTGGTCTGCTGGAGACGGTCTCCAGCAGACCAGGGGCACCGGAGCAGCTTACGAACGGGGCTTTCTTGCCCCGACTTCCGGGGCGAGAAAGCTCCGTTCGTAAGTGCGGATCCGACATAAGTCGGATCCGCGTAAGTCGGGAACTGCCTGTACTGCATACAAACATGATCACCTCATTTCAAAAAAGATATATTTGCATTGGAAAAGGTTCAGAAAAGGGCAACAAAAATGATTAGGGGTTTGGAACAGATTCCATGTGAAGAGAGATTAAAAAGACTGGGACTTTTCATCTTAGAAAAGAGGAGACTAAGGGGGATATGACAGAAGTCTATAAAATCATGACTGGTGTGGAAAAAGTGAATAAGGAAAAGTTATTTACTTATTCCCATAACATAAGAACTAGGGGTTTTTCTTCATGCAGCGCACAGTCAACCTGTGAAATTCCTTGCCAGAGGAGACCAGGACTTTAACAGGGTTCAAGAGGAACTAGATAAATTCATGGAGGTTAGGTCAATCAACGGCTATTAGCCAGGATGGGTAGGAACAGTTTCCCTAACCTCTGACAGAGGCTGGGAATGGATGACAGGGGAGGGATTGTTTGATGATTCCTTGTTTTGTTCACTCTCTCTGGGATATCTGGCATTGGCCACTGTCAGAAGACAGAATACTGGGCTAGATGGACCTTTGGACTGACCAGTATGGGCATTCTTATGAGTGGCTTACATGACATTAGAAACCAGTTTTCTCCAAAGTTCCAGTTCTGCCTTGTACACTAAATAGTAGAATCCTGTAATAATGAATTCTTTTAAGATACTCTATGCTTTGCCAAAATGGTCAAATTCCAAATGCTGCCACAGAAAACAGATTTATAGCTAACCTTTCTCTCTTTTCAAAGCACTCATGGAAGATGCTTAGATACCATTGCGAGAGGTATAAGAGTGAGTAGAATTTATAACCTCCATTTTCCAGAGCCTCTATTAAGTATAAAAATGCACGCACAATAAACCATGGCATAGAACTTTAGACTGATTATTTCCTTTGCAACTTTATTTTCAGATTTAAAGAGCAAAACAACAGGCTTGAATAGCTACATGTGCTTGATTACACTTATTTGATTATATTTTGACATTGATGTTTTTAAAAGTTGAAAAATGTAAGAAGCAATTTATCCAATAATCTAGTTACTTTTGATATAATTGGAACAATATGAATAAAATCAGCAGGATACCTGCTGTTTAAAATTTGGCCATAGCCTTCTGAACACTACATTATTCACACAGTATATATGTACAAACTATACAGATAGCTGTACATTCAAACACAATAAATAAATGTTTCATTTAAAATAACCCCCCAGTAAAATCAGTATTCTAATATCCCCTTGTGCAATTTCTCTAAATACCAATAAGACAATGGGGAGTCATATGCATGAAGGAGTATATTCAGTATATCTGATTGTTCAAGAAACAGTCCCTACACACAGCCCATCATATTCCCTTGCAAGAAAGGGAATAAAATTTACTTACAGAGTGTTTATCAGTCTCTGGGGTCCTCCCCTACCAGGAAACTCCCCAATTCCTCAGTACCCATCTTACCTCAGTGATCCACTGCCTCAGGGGCAAATTGCAGTCTGAAATGGCCACTCATCATTGGCAAGGGAGTGTGAACCTGCTGCCTTTTCCTCTCCTGGCTGCCCCCCTGCAGCCCTGGTACCCTCAGGCCTTGCTTCAGGCCCTCCAGCCTGGAAATGAGGTCAGGCCAGAGCTCTCCAGACCTGCCTGCCTTTCCCCAGCACTACTCTAACTCCAGCTCTAGTATTCTCTGGCCTTGTCTCAGACCCTGCAGCCTGGGAGTGAGGTTAGGCCAGGGCTCCCCAGCTCTGCCTGCCTAGGGTTGCCAGGTGTCTGTTATTGGCCTCTGTCTGGTAAATCCCCCCAAAAATACCAGACATGTAAAATCAGAATGGGATTTCTGCTATCATGTTCACCAGGAAGCCTAATGGTGCTATCTGTGTGTGAATTTGATAGATCCAAACTCCATCACAATGTGAACTGTCATCTTCTTCACATTAACGAAGTGCTGCCAGCCTTTAAGAAGATAAGGGTCTTTATGTTCCTTGATTTATCTTCAGTTTGCCACCAGATCTCCTTAATGAAAGACTCCTGCAAGCACACATCTTTCATCATTTCAGAAAGTATGTTCCAATTCAAACAGATGCCATTTGGGTTAGCCTTTGCAGTGTTCATATTCCAGAGAACAACATATCTCATTGTTGAAGAAAAAAGGGGACTGACTTATTTTCAAGACGATATCCTAATATTTGTCAAAGATGAATCTGAATATAACATAATCCCAAAAGATATAGAAAAATGTTCATAACATGGACTTTCAATTGACCAAAATATAAAATTCTGTATTGATTCAGTGGTATATTTAGGTCATCTGAGCTCTTAGAATGGAATACAAATAAAATCAGACCTAGTGTAAGCCATTTGTGATACACCAGAGCCTGATAACTATGACAAACTTCAGTCCTTCTGGGGATTATGCAAATACTGCTGTGAAATTATAGTAGAACCCCAGACTTATGTAGACCTAAAAAATGGAGGTTGCTTTTAATCCTGAAATATTTGTAACACCAAGAAAACATTAAGGTTGTTCTTTCAAAAGTTTACAATGGAACATTAACTTAATACAGCTTTGATTTTTTTCATGCAGAAGAAAATTATAACCATCTTTGTTTAAATGAAACAAGCTCAGAGTTTCCTTATCTATTTTTTTTTTACTTTCCCCTTTTAAAAAGTTTATATTTAAAACATGACTTTTTGCATTGTTTTGTTTTGCTCTAGTCCTGCCTGTGTGCTTCTGGTTCCAAATGAGGTGTATGGTTTGTGGTTAACTCATAATTCTGGAGTTCCTAACTTGGATGATCTACTATAGTTCCTTTGTACAGGCAGTCCCCGACTTACGTGGATCCGACTTACGACGGATCCCTAGATACGAACGGGGTGAGGCAACTCCCGCACATGCGCAGCAGCATTCCCGGGGCTCGCTCACCTGGGTCCTAGGATCCTCCTCCTCCTCGGGCCGGCTCCAACTGGGGTCCCGCAGAGCTGCCGGGCAGAGGAAAAGTGCCTCCCCATGCCCACTACCCCCCCCACCCCTCTGCCAGCAACAGGCTGCCCCCTCCCCTGAGCAACAGGCTGCCGAACAGACAAAAGCAGCCTCTCTGCCCCTCCTCCCCTCTATACATGCCAGGCTCCCGGAGCGCAGCAGCGTCCCCGGGGCTCGCTCACCTGGGTCCTAGAATCCACCTCCTCCTCCTCTTCGGACGGCTCCAACTGGCCTCTGTCTGCAGCAGCTGGCCACAGGGACAGGGATCCCGCCAGAGCTGCCGGGCAGAGGAAAAGTGCCTCCCCACGCCCGCTGCCCCCCCACCGCGGCCTCGCATCCTGCACGCCTCCCCCCTCCCCCCCTGCCAGCAACAGGCTGCCCCCTCCCCTGAGCAACAGGCTGCCGAACAGCAGACAAAAGCAGCCTCTCCGCCCCTCCTCCCCCTATACATGCTGGGCTCCCTGGGCAAACAAAGACTCCACCAAAACAAACAAAGTGCTGGCCTCATTGTGTTAGCAAAAAAAGGACCCTCCTCCTAGAACCCTGGGTGGTGTGTGGAAATAAAGCTATTAGCTCAAAGCATGGTGCAGAGCTGTTTGGTATTTGATGAGTTACTCCTTTAGTCCTGAGTTTGTCACAGGGACAGAAATAGATGTGAAATCTTCTGAACAGGGGAACAGACAGCAAAACAAACATTAGAGGGGAGTTAACCTTTCCCTATGCTATCCAAAACTAAAAAAAATGTTTGGCTAGAGTTTCCCCTACAATATGTACCAGTTCCGACTTACATACAAATTCAACTTAAGAACAAACCTCAAGCCCCTATCTTGTACGTAACCCGGGGACTGCCTGTATTATCTCCTTTAAAAGGATGTGAAGTATCAATAGGGATGAAACATATAAGATCAGCTTTAATGAGATAAAACATGCAATTTCTTCCAGTCCTTTTGATTTTAAGCAGCAAACAACTGTCACAAAAGATGCTTGTGAGTATGGTCTTGGTGCTATCTTGACTCAAGTAAAATATGGCCAAAAAGTCACTATTGGAGTAATCTCTAGAGCATATTCTGTCATTAATATAGAGGGCAGTGAGTGGGTGAGTGAGGCTCTGTGACCTGCACTGTGCAGGAGACAAGACTAGATGATCATAATTATGGTTAAGATTTTGTCATGGTTCTTTTTAGTAAAAGTCATGACAGGTTACAGTCAAGGAAGCTCATGACCTATCCATGACTTTTACTAAAAACAACTGGGAGAGAGACTGCCCAGAGAGACTTATAGTCTGACCCCAACTACATGGGGGAGGGGGAATTGAGAGTCTGGCACCACTACCATTTTGGGGGACAGCTCCAGCCACTGGGGTGGTGTGGAAGACAACTCTGGATATGGCTGAGACACCACTGAGGGAGCCTTAGTGTTATGCTATTGGAAATTGAAGGAGTCTCCTACACTCCCCTGAGTTTCTATTGACAACCTCATCTTGGCTCCAACATTAGATGCTGCAAGAGAGCATGTACATATGGAAGATTCTTGAAGTTCGGTTGTACCAGAGGAGGATGCAGCCTACAAATGGAACAATAGAGACTGCCTTGAAGAAGTAGTTTCAATTTGCAATCCTACCAATGCCTATAGCACATGTATATGGTATGACACAAGGCCTGAAGGGGGGACCGAGGGAGAAAATGATGTACAACCATATTGAGAATGCAGCTCTCAAGCACAGCAAAGTGGAAGTATAGACTTAGCCTAAATTATTTTCTGGTGTGCATAACATGCACATCTCACAGCTGTGACAGCCCAGCATGCATGTGGTTAATAGCATAATTACAATACTCTGGGCTATAATTATGCAGGTGTAGAAGCTACATGGTCACATAATTTCTTACAAAACAAACACAAACATACAGTGAAGAATGCATGGGGTGAATTTAAGTCAGTTGAGTAACTCATTTATGCTGGCGTAACTAAGATCAGAATATGGCCATAAAGTACGAGAGTAGTTAAAATGTTTCTTTTAAACATTTTACCAATATTTCCATTAATAATATCTTATATACTGTCACAAAGTTAATAGAATACCTTTTATCTGTACCAGCGCTCTCTTGCTTCCCCTTCCCTCCCGTCTTTGGGTACAAATACAGTATGTATAAGTAAAATTTTTGACTTTCCCAATCTATTCTTTTGGAAACCGAACTAGTTTAAAACTTAAGTAAAGTGGCAAATATAATATACAGTTAAGATGTGAACTACACACATAACTGAGTGAAGATTGAGCTTATTAGATTCTCTTCAGCATACATCAATTATACCCACCACTGAAGGTGATGTAACTATGATTCCAGCTAATTAAGTCTGTATTATTAAGATGGAGTGTTTAATAAGGCTTCACATGGGAAAATCAAGCTAACTGTCAATCTCCTTTGTAATAATATGTTTCACTTCTAAACAATCAACATAGCTGTGATTTTCAGTGTTGCCAACCACTAACGCTTTTGGGTGTTTTTGTAGAAGTTTTAATCATAGTAATTAGGATAGAAGCTCTTGGGGTGGCCAGATGTATGTCTTTTGTGTAGACATCATTATTGGTATTATAAAGAAAGAGTCTAAAATCCAATAGGGGAAACATTTGTTTTTGTATTTTACTGAGTCTACACCTTTCTCTGTGTTTTGTTATCCATAAGAAGGAAAGCTAGAGTAGTATTTTGGAACTAGAAATACTTTTATTAAAACTCACAGAGGTAAAAGCTAAGTGATGTTACCTATTTAATGATTGATATTGTCTTGTCAGAATCACATGAAGCCAAAATTTTTCAAAACAAATGTTAGCAGTTTTTCCTCCTGTTTTCTGCTCACTACCATATCACAGTCCTCACTCACAAATACACATACAAACTCATGACTAATATTAAGCCTTTGAAACAGTAGGATGATTCAGTATAGAGAACTCCACAACAAGTCTCTGGCATCATTCAATCCTTGTGCAAAAAGATGTCAGAATATAAAGGATACTGATGATTACTTAATTTGGTAAGAAGGCAAAAAAGCCCACATTTTGTGCACTAGCAATAGTTTACCGGAAACAGGTCTGTCTGAAGGTCATTACATTATGCACTCTTATTAAGGGTCCTATTTAAATTGAAATTTATAGTCTTTGACATTGACTTCACAGGGAGTAGGATCTGAGTTGACAAGAATGTCTATTCTAGAGTCCTCTGGTATCAGAGTTTTTTATCTCCAGTTACTCTGAACAGCATCATTATTCTTGCTGTATTCAAATCAACAATGAAATATGCTTAAAAAAAAGAAGCGTTCTACTCTGAAAAAAATTTGTGAACAAAAATGGCACTTCCTTTAGCACTGCTCAGCCAACACAGTTGAGAGAGAGAGAGAGAGAGAGAGTATGCATTAGATTATATTTCTTTGGTTGCATAGAATTGTTTATTGAGGTCCAAGAAATTACACCTTAAGAAACAACCTGTGAAAGCAATGTGAAGACAATGGGCTTTCACAAATATAAAAGAGGGCCCATTTTGGCCTGCAGAGCATTTATTACTGGCAATGATGCAGAATAAGGGGGGAAAAACCCTATTTGTCTTTTTACAGTTTAGGTCAGGGGTCAGGAATAAGTGGCCCATGGGCCAGATTCAATTAACCAAGATTAGCCTGTAGCAGGCTGCCAGTATTTTATTTATCTGTGCATCCACAGGTACAGCCAATGAGAGCTGTGGGAAGCAGCAAGAACTGGGACACCACTCCCTGCACTTGTCATTGGCCAGGAATGATGATATGCAGCCATTGGGAGCTACAAGCAGCTATACTTGTGGATGCACAGGTAAATAAAGTACTGGTGGTTCACCAGGGGCTACGCCTAACGAACCACATCTAGCCTTCAGGCAGCTTATTGCCCATCCCTAGTCTGGGTAAAGTATGAGGAGCAAGTAGTGAGAAAAAAAACAAATCTTTTAAATTGTGAACTGACAATATTTGTTAAGGAACTAATTGAGAAACAATAACCATAGACCCACCAATGCTGTCATTTTCACACAGATCTCATTTCCAAGAACCACATTTTATAAGTGACCAGTGATGGGACCAACAAAACTTGGTTCTTTTAACACACTAAATCTTCTAATAGAGATCAAGAAGAATTATTCTATGCCTAGTTTTGCTCTCTTAGAATACATCTACACTGCAAACTTATTCCAGAATAAGTTATTTTGGAAGAAATACTCCAAAATAGCTTATTTCAAGATAGCATGTCTACTCTACAGGGAAGCCTCAAAATTAGTCTGAGACAGGCTCCTCTAACGTGGATTCGCTACCTTGATTTAGAGCCCCAGGAAGCACTAGGGAGTAATTACTCTGAATGGCCCTGGGGAGGAGCTATTTTAAAACAGCAGCACTGGAGCGTCCACGCTACAGCTATTTCAAAATAGCAACTTCGAAAGAGGCGTTATTCCTCGTGGAATGAGGTATACAGAAGTCGGAATAAGATGTCTGTTTTTTCAAATTTATTTTGAAATAACTGAATTGCTGTGTAAATGCTTGCAATGTTATTCCGAAATAACACTGCTGTGTAGACTCACTCTTACAATGATTTAAGGTTTGGAGTGATTAATTGAAGCTGTGCTAATATGAAACATGTAAGAGAAAGAAGAATCAAATGCAACATCATTTGGAATTCTTTGGGTGAGTTTCTCAAGCCTCATCTTCACTTCTCAGAAGATCGACACTGCAGCGGTTGATCTTCCAGAGTTCAGTTTAGTGGGTCTAGTAAAGACCTGCTAAATGAAATGCTGAAGGTGCCCCTGTCAACACTGGAACTCCCACTCCTCACAAGGAGTGAGGGAAGTCAACAGGAGCATTTCTCTCATTGACGACCTGCTGTGAGGATGGCACCAAAGCTCGGCTTAAGGTACGTTGACTCCTCTACATATTTTATGTAGCTGAAATTGTGTCTCTTAAGCCACCCTTTGGCTATAATGTGGACCTGACCTCAAAATAAGAAGGTACAACAGAACTTCTTGTAGAGATGTTTTTGTGTAGTGTTCACCTCATGCTTTTATCTTTAGGTTGTGTTCCCACCACCTGTTCCCCATACAGTTAGTCCCATTTATAGTCCACAGGCAGGAGCAAGAGAAAGAGAGAGAGTGTGCTACTTCTCTCTGCTTCTACTAACAGCCTTTTCCCTATGCCAGCTCTCCTCCCACTACTCTCACTGCCTCCAGACTTTTAATGCTGGCTCATGGGCCTAACAGGTGTGGGCAGCTTCCAGCCCAATCTCCAGTAATTGCCTACCTCCATCACATTTCCACTGATTGGGGCTGGAGTTGCCGAAGGTGATTAGGGCATCCCCTACAGAGCATCCCGCAACAGAAGGGTTAATTAGGAGGGGTATTTTATCAACATATTGCTGTAATTTAAATTGTTAAGGCTTCATCCTTAGCTGGGGTAAAATAGTGAGCTCTACCGAAGTCTCTGGTGCTATAATGAAGATGTCCTAATAATATCCACTTTAATTACATGAATACATAGTGAATTATACTTGTATATTCATCTCTTTACTGAACATTTCTTTATCATAAGTCCCTTACATACAGTGATCTTAGTGTTCTTTATGTATTCTTAAGAAGGTTGGGTACACTTGCAGCCTTCTATGAAATATTATTTCAGTAACTTGTTATTGGCATATGATTCAACATTGTCATACTTATCCTGGGATTAATACAATTGTTTTAGTATTATTCTAACTTATGTTTATCATGAACTATTAATTATATCCTTCAAACATCAGTGTAATGTTACACAAAGGCATCCTGTTTAAAACACAATACCACTCTATCAAGCTTTAGTTGACAAATTAACATTCAACCCTTGTCATTAACAGAGTGACTAATTACACCTAGGCAGGAACAACAGAAACAACAGGTGTCTGTGATAAGGTCACACAGAGGGCTTTATGTTCAACTTTAACAAGAAAATGATTATTCTGACAGTCTACATAGCAACACCCAGCCTCATGCAGTATGCGCATTTTGAAAATGGTTAATGTTTCTAAACAAGGACAAATAATCTTCATTTGATTGCACCAAGACTATCCTGGAGTGTCTTATTAGGGAGCATACATAAAAATACATGAACACAGATATTCCTGAGCAGAATGAGTCTGAGCAATATTAAAAGACTCTTCATTGCTTAATTTTGGTTTTCCTTTAGGCACTCATCACGTACTGCTGGTCATATGAAAGCTGACACTCCAAATGAAAAATAATATCTGGGAAATTAGTTCTTCTTTTTCAAAAGGTGCTAATTATATAAAATAACAACAATAACACTACCATATTATTTAAAATTTGAGATGGCTTTTGTTTTGCTATTGAAGATGGTAACATTCTGAGATACATTAACAGGAGTGTTGTGAGCAAGACACAAGAAGTCATTCTTTCATTCTACATTGCACTGATTAAGCCTCAGTTGGAGTATTTTGTCCGGTTCTAGGCATCACATTTCAAGAAAGATGTGGTGAAATGGGAGAAGGTCTAGAGAAGAGCAACAGAAATGATTTAAGGTCTAGAAAACATGATCTATGAGCGAAAGCTGAAAGAACTGGGCTTGTTTCATTTAGAAAAGAGAAGACTGCGAGCGCACATGATAGCAGTTTTCAAGTATCTAAAAGGGTGTCACAAGAAGGAGGGAGAAAAATTGTTCTCCTTAGCCTATAAGCAGGGCTTGACAAATGCACTCGCCCACGGTGAGTAGATTTTTTCCAGCTGGCGAGTGCAGGGGCAGACTGGCCTGGTGGGCCGTTGTGACGGGCTGGCCGAAGCCCCCACTACGGGTGGCGCGGCTCCATCCGATCTGCCGGCCGGCAGAGGAGCACAGCGCTGCTGGGAAGGGGGAAGTGTGGAGATTCTTCCCACCAGGATGCCTGTGTGCAGCTCTGGCCCATTCCCTGCACTGCCCCTAGACTCCGATCCCTCTTCCCCTCCTGTTACCCGCGTCCCATTCCCCGTGCCTCCACTGCACCATGCTATCCCTGATCCCTGCATCCCTCTGGCTCTGTGCCTCCCGTTCCCCATGCCACCCCGCTACTCCCCCACTGTTCCCTGCACCCCTCTGACTCTGTGCTGTCCCTGCACCCCCTGTGGGTTGGGAGTGAAGGGTGCTTGCCCATAGGGAGGGGCTGGACAGGGCAGGGAAAAGGCTGCTGTGACCCAGCAGTGAGTGAAAGGGGGAGTTCACTTGAGGCGCCTTTGCCTTTATGGAAAAAAATGAATGAAAATGCTATTTGTTATTTATAGGGCTAAAATGCCAGGACAAAAAAAGAAAACAAACAAAAAAAAAACCCATTGCAAAATGCAAATGTGTAAAAGACAACAAAGCGGGGGGGGGGGGGGGGACAGGGAAATGTTTTGCTTGGGGCAGCAAAAAACCTAGAGCTGGCCCCTGGGGAGGGGAAGGGGCTGGGCTGGGCTGTGGGGAGGGGAGGGGAAAATATGGGGAAGGGGCTTGTGCTGAGGGGAGGAGGTCAGGAGAAGAATAAGAAGAAAGGGGAAGGCATCAAGGGACAGGGGTGCAGGAGAGACAAATGCCAGGGGGCCACGTGCAGACAATGAGGAAAAGGGAAGGAGGGGAGGTGTCAGTGGGAGGGGGGACAGGGTGATGCTGGGAGAGGAGAGGGTAAGGGCACTGGGGGCTAGAGGGGGAGGGAGAGGTGCTGGGAGAAGACTTGAAAGAAGGGGTAGGCATGAGGAAGGTGGGGATGGAGCAAGGCATCTGTTGAACTAGCAGGACCACTGGATGCCGGACAACTGGAGTTTTACTGTATAATGTTATGATTTGACTTGATCAGGATGAGTAATGCTCACTGTCTGCAACTAGAAGTTCTTGTTCTGGAGAGGTGTAATTTTATTATGAGTCTGTTCTTTTACATTTTTTTCCATTTCATTATCAAAATACATATTTTCACATTTACGATCTGTGTCAATGCTGTGTATCTAGTTTTATACATGATATTTATAAAGCCCACAGTGTTATTCTTAAATGAACAATAGCAGGACCAACATTATTCATACTTAATCTACAAGCAAGTTGAGATTTTAGTTTCAGCAATCAGAGGACAGACCAATCCCCTCCTTTCAACCTACTGATGCTGTCAATAGAACAAACATTTATCTAGTTAATTGAAATTCACTATATGTCACAGTCAAAGAAAAAAATCACATGTTGTAGAGTGTAGTAAAAGATATGTGTAAGTGTACACAGGGCTGCCTATAGTGCGGAGGGGCGAGGGAAGGGCAGCTGTTCTAAGCCCAGCAATTTGCCAGAACTCTGTGCCAGAGCCCCTGGCAGCTTTTGCCTTGCATTCCCAGTTGGCACTGAAAGACTAGCTGGCAGAGATTAGCCTCCAGTCCCACCCCTTCCGCCTGAGATCCCACCCTTTCCAGAGCCTGTTCCCCCCAGGGTTTGGTGAAGACTCCTGTCAGCCCTGGAATGCACAAGATGAGCAGTTTGTGTGCATATAGCTATATAAAAACAAGGTTCTTATTATTATTTGAATGTATAGATTTGTTTGGAAAGGGAACAGTGAATATAGGCAATTCATTTTCTTTTGTTTATTTGTATGCCAGAAATGTCCATGATGACTCTGCCCTTAGATACAAAAAAATTCCAAGCAGAGCAATCCTCTCCTGGGATTCAGATTCTGATTCCTTCTGTTCCAATTGAAACAGCCCTCCTTCCAGTGAAAGTGTAGGTGAGACACGGAAAGAGGACTTCTGTTTCCTTTGAGGTTCGATTTTTCTTTTTCTTAGCATGTTTACATTTCTCCTCTTTTTGGGGGGCTTATGAATAGGGATGCTGGACAGAGAGGAATAGTGATGTGTCATCTTCCCTGACTGTATCCTTTTTTTGTATCTTAAAAGCACTTGGATTCCTGAATAGTTAAGCTGACCCTATTAATTTTAGAGTGTAAAAGGCTCCTGAACCTTGAGTAATTTTATAATTCTGATACGTCTTTGCAATCAACTTCTGAAAGTAAAATCTAATGAAGAACTCAATCCAACACCCATTAAAGTCAAGGGAAAGACTCAGATTGCCTTTAATAGGTGTAGATCCAATCAAGTTATGTTCATTCCAACAGTAATTTACTATTGGAATAAATTTTGACAGAAAATGCCGTTTCTGGAAAGTGTAAATTTTCGATAGGACAATTTGATTTTGCTGAAATTTTTCATTTTTTTTTAAATCAGGAAAGCTCAAGCGATATGTTTAATTTCTTGTCAGTTCAAGTAGTCTTATGATAAGGGACTAAGTGCTGTTGTGCTTCATGGGAGAGATTGCATTGCATCATGAGAGATGTACTTCAGCCAAGGAGTTGAGCTCATAGAAGAGAATGGAAACTATAGTGAGGCAATGCACCACAACAGGGAAAAGTAGTTTAATGTTGAATTGACTCAAAATTAAATATTTCCTGTCTCCTGCTGACCAAGTCATGTGGTGCAATATGGGAGATGTAGCCTGGGTGCCCAGCCCTGCAGGAGAATGGGGGGGGGGGAGATGAAATTACACACCACAAAAACCCATGAGGCAATGTTATTCAATAGTGACATGCAGTTTAATGTTGAATTGACTTGGAACAATTCAAGTTCCAAGTCAATTCAACATTATGGGTCACTCCTGCAAACTGAAATGACACATTTTGTATGAACATTCAAAATTCAAATTTTTTTCCTTTTCCAACTCAAACTTCTTATGGAAGTTTGTCTCAAACATTTTGATACTTTAGTTGTTTGTCCTGATTTGTGACAAAAACAAATGTTGAAATATTGGGATTGTCTGTGGGCTGTAAATTCTGCTTTTTATTTAGTTCTATTCATGAGCATTAGAGAATGTCATATCCTGTTAAATTTGTAAAATGTATTAATCTGGATTGAAGACAAGTTAACATACCATGGCTCTGATCTTGCAGGTTGTTCCATGGTAATGAACCCACATGCCACTGATGTCTTCCTTTTGGCTCCATGGTTAATGGGAGGAGCAGGAGTAGAGCCAAGAATTTTCAAATGTGATGTTTGATATTTGTTTTTTAGACAGGGGACATCATTTCTCAAGAGAGGTTTTCCTTGGAGGGAGAGAGAGTTGGGAGTCAAAAGGTGCAGAGTTTTAATTTGGGCACTTCCCTTGGCTTGCTGCATTTCCCCATTTATATTCCGTAATTAAATAATATGTCTCCACCAATCTCACAGAGATATTGAGAGGTAATTAGTTAATATTTGAACAGTGCTTTCAGCTGCTACAGCAATATTATAACTACTAAATATTAGTATTATCTGCTGTCAGCTTGGAGAAGGTCTTGCACTCTAAAACTATCCAGATGCACCAGAGCTCAAATTCAGTCAATTTTGTAGGAATAATCCCATTAATTTTCACTTTCTGTAATTTCTGTGCTTTACAAAATACTATGTGAAATTAAGAGAGCATACAGCCAACTGTATTTGAGAGAGTTGGTCTGTCCGTACATCTGTGCATGAGTCTGTTCAGAAACTTCTCCTAAATGGTAAGAGCTAGGACCTCCAAACTTGGTATGCACCTTCTCCTTATTACAACTTAAACAAACTTAAAGAGTTTAGTTGTGTCAGGAAAATGGTATGTGCCTGGAATGGGATTGCTTCTCAAAAAGCTATGGAGAAAAGAGACAGAGTCACCAGGTGAAATGGATTGGCTGGGGGCGTGCCTCCTCCCCTTAGTCCAGGACTGCTTCAGCTCTGAGTTTTCCACCTTCCAATGTACCCTTTAGACATTGCTGGCTATTCCTCTTCACTCTGGCTGGGAAGCAGTGTGCAGACGAATCTGGACCTGCCCCAGTCAGAGAACATGCACCCCTTCTCCAGCTGTGCTCGATGGTGCTGCAGTGGCCATGGAGTGGCACTTCTCATCTGGTCCCAAGGTGCTGCAGTGAGAGAGGGCTGGGAGGGAAGTGTGTCTACTGAACTCCTCATCCCCAGTTCCTCACCCCACAGCAATGATTTCAATGAAGAAAAGCAAAAATTAATTTAATTAGGGACTCAGGGAATCCTGGGTAAATCTTCTAGTGCAGAGGTGGGCAAAGGGGCCTCCACAGGCTGGATTCAGCTTGCCAAGCAGGTAGATCCAGCCCGCAGATGCCCTGCCACTCTCCCACCCTCAGGCCAATCAAGGCCTAGGGGCTGGAGGAGCATGCAAAGTCTCTTGCTCCCTGCCCCCACCTTGCAAGGGGCACACGGCACCTAGAGAGGACCAGTTCACTCTAAGTGCAACATGCCCCTTGCAGGGCCGGGTCAGGGAGTGAGAGACTTTGCATGTTACCTCAGCCCCCAGGTCCTGATTGGCGTGTGAGTGGGAGGAGCATGTGAAGTCTCCTTCTGCCCTGCAAGGGGTATGCAGCTTCAGCTGCTGGTCCACTCTAACTGCTGTGTGCCCCTTGCAGGGTGGGGGCAGGGAGCGAGAGACTTCCCATGCTCATCCCACCCCTAGGCCCCAATTGACCTGAGGGTGGGGGGAATGCATGAAGTCTCCTCCCACTGCCAGGGGAATGGGTGCCTAGAGGGAACCGTCAGCTGTTCAGCAGTTCTCTCTAGGTGGGGAGAGGATGGGGGAAAAGACTTCCCATGCTCCCCCACCCTCAGGCCAATCAGGGTCTGTGGGCAGGGGAGCATAGAAGTATCCTTACCCCTTCCACCTGAGGCCCCGCAACTTCAAAAATTAGTGAAGTGGCCCCCCCATCTAAAATTATTGCCCACTCCTGTTCTAGTGACTTAGATTATAAGGATTTGCATCAGGTGTGGTAAAGAATTTGGTTGCAGCTTTATGATCATTTCCTTTTCATAGATTTCATTTAAATAAGCCTCAGACTAAGGGCATATCTACACTGCATTGACAACCCGTGGCAAGACTATGCCAGCCAACTCAGGTTCTTGGGGCTGGGGTTGCAGAACTGTTTCACTGAAGATTGGATTTCCAGGCCTGAGCCCAGATGTCTACTTAGTAATGGAACAGCCTCATAGCCCGAGTCCAAGTCAGCTGGCACAGAAATAGTTACATAAGCTGACGTACCAGATGATCTCAGCTTTTGGGGATTTTCTACATCTAAAGAGGAAGCTTTCCTTTTTCTGGGCAAAACAGATAATTTGGGAACATTTAAATATTCCAAAGAGCTCTGAGGACTGATGAAAAACTAGAGACGATTTGGCCTCAGGGAGAAAACAAAAAAGTAGTTTTCTTTATGGCACTTTTTCAAGAGTATTGGACAGTAACATATTTAAAAGGTTGAAGTTTTGGTACCGCTGTGTCCCATCTTAGCACAAGGAAATTAAAGTTATCTTTCTATCTATGTACTGCTTAATAAACACTTAATCACTAGAACAGAAATCAATCCCATATCCACTGGAAAAAATCCCCTTGTGGCTGGATTTATTACTTAATCATTTGACAAATAACTTACAAAAGTGATTAATGATTACAGTGTCATGTTAGAAGGTTGAAATATTAAAGATTCAAATTAATCTGTTACAGCGCATTATTTCTTTAGTTCAGTGGCTGTGCTGATGGATGGATATATGATTAGGCTTAATTCCTGTAAATTTTTTAGTCTTTTGCCGGGAAATTTTGCACAGTATGTTTTCTTTTCCATTTACTTACCAATTTCTTTGAAAAAGCATATCAACCTTACTAGAGGGATATTGACAGTTTCTGTGTATTTAAACTTTTTTGTCCCTGATAGAGTACAACTTTGTATATGAATTGTTAATTTAATCGGAAAGTAAATCTTTCAGGAGGTAAAAGCTAGAAAACGTGAAAGATGACTTTATTCTATAAAAAGAAATATATCATTTTATAAAGTAGTAATTCAGCTGCTCTGGAGTCATTAAACTACTGTTTCGGCTTCCTTTACTCAAAATAAGATATTGACTGTAAGTGGTTTTGGATGCATTTGTGTGACCCAATGCGCTTGTTATGTCCCTTAGCTCCTTAGAAACAGGGAGCTATATTTTCAGGAGATGTGAATAGGAGCAAGAATGTGACCTACAGGAATCCAGATACAGGTACAAGGTTTCCAGCAGACAAGAAAAGGGACAGAGACACCCTAGTATGGCTACATAGTAGCTAGGGGAGGATGTGACCTCTCAATTTTATGAGAAGCTGGGCTACCATATAGTTAGGACATGTCCTTTTCCCTTCCAGGAAGTTTGGAAAGGTTCAATTGGATAGTGCCCCATATTTTGAGTTTATTTGCTCTTGGTTTGGAACTGGTATTTGAAAATAAAGCCAGTCCTGAGGAAAGGACTTTGGAAAGGAAAAATGTAGAGAGTTTTATTTTACTTGCCCACAGCTGGTGAGTTTGCTCACTGACTTCTTGGTGACATTTACTAAAGAGAATTATGTAACTTTTTCTGGCATATATCTGATGAACTAGTGATATGTAGTTACTTTCATCCAGTTTAATCCAAATGCTCCAGAAGTTGATGACAATAACTTTTTCAAAGAGATAATTTCAGATAATATTTGAATACCAAGAGTCAGGATAGTTTATGGGATTTCACATCTGTACTGGTACACTGAGTTTCATTACTATCTAATTGCCATTCGGTGGCCAATGTAAAATTTAGTTTGTGGTCTTGATCACACAGTTACTCACACAAAATAAAATATCACCACACTTTGAACTGGCCAATGGAATGCTGACAAGAACTAAATGCACAGAGAAAACTGATTTATCCTCTCATTCCTTCAGGAGTTCACTCCAGATCAGTGGTGAGACATATCAGTGAAGCAGTTGGAAAGCTTGCACCATCACTTCCCTATGTTCTCTGTCTGTTGTTGTTTTCATATTTAAATATCACTGTCTAGAGATTTAGTTCTGGTGAATCTGGTCTAGTTAAAGGATAAACATAATTAAATATGAATTTCTTTCTAACAAATAAACAGCATCCAAGAAAATTGTGAAACTGAAAATTAGACTACTTTTTTTCTGGCCAGAAGAAACAATGTCAGAAATCTAGATCAGGCAGACCAAACAGCTCAGTTATAATGGCTATTTCATTCATGACTGCAGAAAATACACCATCTTCTAAGATCGTACACTCTTCACTACAATTCTGATGCCATGATTGTACTCAGAGGAAGATTTAGTCAGCTACAATACAATCACAATTTTACCTCAGATCATATACAATGAGCAAAACCAAACTACTCTGCATGTAATGTTTGAAATTAAACCTTTTAACCACTGCCAGAAATGCTAATTTTGCTACTTGTGTTAATTATAATTGTAGACACAAAAGCAGTGATAAGGTATTTTAAAGTATGAGTTCTTTAACTTGGCACCTCTACTCTTCTCATGCTACAATTTTCCAATCAGTTTAACCAGAACTAGGTGAAATAATCGACAGTGAATTTTTTGAACCAAGTGAGTACACTAAAAATGTTCAATGGTACTAATCCCAGCTTACCCACAATGGTGCAATGCAGTCTCATCATCTCATGTTGCACGTACTTAGCACAACCATTACAATTGCTAGAAAACAGCTCCAAATTATTGTGACTACCAGCAATAGGAAAGGGAATGAAATCTAGTCAGCAAGAGCAACGGTAAGAAAAGTGGAAGCCCTCCATGAAACTCTGGAGATCATGGTGCTTTAGAGAAGAGAACAAAGATTGTCAAGAGGAGCAGGCAGTAGAGATTGCACTGTTTTCAGGATACCTATCAGTGGAGACCTGGAAAGGAAAAGTATCTTCAGGAATCTATTCTACAATTTGGTAATATGACCTGGAAATGCTAAGTCAAGAAAAAAAATTATAATATTGCATGCCTCACCCCACTGTTGGCCTGAGAAGTGTTGCAATGGTGGCACATGATCCCAAATGGGTTTACTAGCAAGAAAAAATATGTGTACCACACGGGAAGACATAATACATCAAAATGAGGGAACTCAACAGATAATATCACATCTGGATATAAAATCTGACCGGTTAACAAGTAGTGCAGATAATATTGAAATTAAATGTGGAAATAAACACACAGGCTGGAGTTAGTCTACAAAGGGTTTCACAACTTTTCAGATGTACACTGTAACAAGACTAAAACAATATCAAATTGAAATGATGAAGACCTAAGAATGAATTTTCACATTTTCATACATATAGTGGTTAAGCAGAGGAAATGCTGAAAGAGTTTGCAGACCAGTTACCAGACAGTAAATAGTGTGTCTTATTTCATAACAAATCTGTGTAGACTGAAGAGACATGTGGCAGTACCAGTGAGATCACTGTAGTACAGTCAACACTGGCTGAACAAAGCATAAGACAACTGCAGACAGCAATGAGTTTTATTCCAAAAACCTTGGCAACATGACTCACAAGAAATGTCTCTGGCTTTTCAGGTGGTACATTACAGACTGAACCTCTCTAGTCCAGCACTCTCTGGATCAGCAACATCTGTGGTCCAACATGATTTTAGTTAAATGTGTATTTAACATATTCAAGTTTCCTGTGGTCCCATAGAGTCTGCTTAAAGTTACTACTCCTGGCTTTCAGTGTTCTGTGCTGTTATTTATCTCTAATTTACCCGTCTTCTAAAAGCCCACAAAGCAGTGGAAATGTTGATAATGCTGCTAAACACACACACAGTTTTTATGTTTTATCTACTTATTTCCTTGTACCAATACATCAACATTGTGTAACAACACTAACACTTTGTTATGAAGAGAGCTGATAAGTCTTGGTCAAGAGTAGGCTTATATAGTATGTAGCAGTAGAGTCATACATTATTAAGCAGCACTGCAAGGTGTTCCATTTATTTTCGTTGGCAAAATAAAAATAAAGAGAGACCCACTCATTACAATATTGACCTCTTGGCAACTTCTCTGGTTTGGCACTCTTCAGGTCCCGAGGGTGCTGGGCTAGAGAGGCTCAACCAATATGAAAGAATTACAAAAGTACAAATCAGACTAAGGTCAGCATTGTTTACCCTCTCATACTGTTCAATACTCCTACATGCATTTGGGTCCTCCTAGCCCAAGTTCCAGGCATTATGTCCTTTCCCAGAACAAAGGACTCACTTCACTAATAAGGCATCTTGACAGTCAGTTGCCACCTTAACTGAACACTTACTAGCCCTTTTCTCCAATTAGAAGAGTATGTATATATATTTTGCCATGAGAAGCTACATGGCAAAAAAACAAAACAAAACACCCTCTGCTCAATAGCAGGCTAATATCATCTGCAAAATAAAAAGACTTCCTCTTAACAAAATGTGGCACCACCATTCATTTCCCTGGTACAGTAATACTGTAGATTTAACACTGGTGATGAAGGGATGAAGCACATCCCAAAAGGAGTATGAAATTTACCACAAGCATTTGGGGGTCAAAGAGATGTCAAGTGAAAAAAAAAATACCACCCAGCAAAATCACAGAATTACTAATGTCTGAAAACAAATAGATTGTATAGTAAGGATTACTGAGCAAAAGTGGGTGTATAATAGATAATTTCAAATTATTCTACTGTTGCTTTAAGATACAACTCAGTAAACTGAGAGATGGTTTTAATAAGATGTGATTTGATTGATTTTCATTTTGCTAGTGTGCTTGTATTTCACCTCGCATTCTAGGTATATGGAAGCATGTGCTGAACAAATTATAGTTAATAAGGTGATTTTTCTGGACTTATGTTCTTGCAAGCAATAAAGGGATTATATGCCTATTAAAAAAACAATAGTTCAATAACAATATTTCATAGAATCATAGAATCATAGAACTGGAAGGGACCTTGAGAGGTCATCGAGTCCAGCCCCTCGCCCTCAAGGCAGGACCAAGCTCTGTCTACACCATCCCTGACAGATGTCTATCTAACCTGTTCTTAAATATCTCCAGAGAGGGAGATTCCACCACCTCCCTTGGCAATTTATTCCAATATTTGACCACCCTGACAGTTAGGAATTTTTTCCTAATGTCCAATCTAAACCTCCCTTGCTGCACTTTAAGCCCATTACTCCTTGTCCTGTCCTCAGAAACCAAGAGGAACAAATTTTCTCCTTTCTCCTTGTGACACCCTTTTAGATATTTGAAAACCGCTATCATGTCCCCCCTTAATCTTCTTTTTTCCAAACTAAACAAGCCCAGTTCATGAAGCCTGGCTTCATAGGTCATGTTCTCTAAACCTTTAATCATTCTTGTCGCTCTTCTCTGTACCCTTTCCAATTTTTCCACATCTTTCTTGAAATGTGGTGCCCAGAACTGGACACAATACTCCAGCTGAGGCCTAACTAGTGCAGAGTAGAGCGGCAGAATGACTTCACGAGTTTTGCTTACAACACACCTGTTGATACAACCTAGAATCATATTTGCTTTTTTTGCAACAGCATCACACTGTTGACTCATATTCAACTTGCGGTCCACTATGACCCCTAGATCCCTTTCCGCCATGCTCCTTCCTAGACAGTCGCTTCCCATCTTGTATGTATGGAACTGATTGTTCCTGACTAAGTGGAGCACTTTGCATTTCTCTTTATTAAACTTCATCCTGTTTACCTCTGACCATTTCTCTAACTTGCTACAGTCATTTTGAATTATGTCCCTATCCTCCAAAGAAGTTGCAACCCCACCCAGTTTGGTATCATCTGCAAACTTAATAAGCGTACTCTCTATCCCAATATCTACATCATTGATGAAGATATTGAACAGTATGGGTCCCAAAACAGACCTTTGCGGAACTCCACTTGTTATCCCTTTCCAGCAGGATTTAGCACTGTTAACAACTCTCTGACTATGGTTATCCAGCCAATTATGCACCCACCTTATCGTGGCCCTATCTAAGTTATATTTGCCTAGTTTATCAATAAGAATATCATGTGAGACCGTATCAAATGCCTTACTAAAGTCTAGGTATATGACATCCACCACTTCTCCCTTATCCACAAGACTCGTTATCCTATCAAAGAAAGCTATCAGATTAGTTTGGCATGACTTGTTCTTCACAAACCCATGCTGGCTATTCCCTATCACTTTATTACCTTCCAAGTGTTTGCATATGATTTCCTTAATTACCTGCTCCATTATCTTCCCTGGGACAGACGTTAAACTGACCAGTCTGTAGTTTCCTGGGTTGTTCTTATTCCCCTTTTTATAGATGGGCACAATATTTGCCCTTTTCCATTCTTCTGGAATCTCCCCTGTTTTCCATGATTTCTAAAAGCACATACCAATACTCTTACATCCTCAGCCCCTGAACAGAGGTCAGACTTTGGAAAGCAGAGTATTGATCATTTTTGCTTTTATAAATGCCTTTCAAGATGGAAGTTTGAATTCTGTATGTTATAATTGACAAGAGGGAATATATTTACAATAGCTGCTGGTTCTTATTCTTTTATCTCAGTCTGCTCCTTGTGACTTTTTGATATTGCATGATATTAAAAGATATAAAAAATTATGAAACATTAGAAAGAAAAAGTTAATTTACTCCAAAAATCTATGGAGTGAATCTAACTATCTAGAAGTAATTATAGCAATAACATTTCAAATTCTATTAAGTATATTCATCATTTGAGCTATTCAGTGGCCCTACTTCAAGGTATGTTGTGTAAGAGCTATTCCCACTTGTATTGGAAGCCTTGCTATTCATAATTTACCAAATCACATGGTGTTCTTTCTACTTTCTGGTTGATGACTCCCAAACCCACAAGGATCTTTTAGATAGTCATTGAGCACTTTCCAACCCAAATGTGTATATGCATACATATTCACAAAAGTATTTGCAAGAGTACTTTTCTGCAAATGTGCTTGAGAACAAATATTCATACACAGAAATATTCAAGGAAAGTATACTGAAGGGGTCACAAATACCACATAATTATTTTTGAAGTGACTTGTAGGTGATGTATCAGATGAGCTGAGGAACAGGTCAGCAGAGCTCAAAAATGTGTCTCTGTCCCCAAGTGAAATTGGTCTCCCCCCTCATAACAAGAAAATAAATTAGCTCATCCACCTTGTCTCTTTCTTATCCTGGAACCAACATGACTACAACATTTCAAATAATGGTTGATTCTCATAGGCTAGTGCAACATGTGTTTGCTACTGCCTAGAAAATAGTTACTTGTTTCAGCTTCTCCACCCAAATTGAATGTATTGAATGTTTCAGCGAGAAAACAATTTGGTAAGTTAACAACTACATCAGGGCATATAACAAAATTCCATTTTCTACATGCTACAATGGTGAGTGAGGCAGAGAGCAGCAGTGTGCAGTTACTGTTTGTTCTTGGTTCTGATAGGGGTAAAACTAGCATTGCAAGAGTTGGCATTATTGGAACATATCTTCTTTCTACTCAGACCCTTTCAGACAATCATTTGAGATATATTTTCTGTTAAGCCAGGTCATTCCTCTTATTAGACATCTGAAATGCTAATTGAGCATGCTCAAAATAATTTAGGAAAATAAATGTTCTTAATGCTATATCCCTGGTGATTCCATGAAAGAAAGAGTCACATAAGTGAAAATTATTAGTTTGATCTAATCTAAGCAACATATCTTGGCTTGGCAACACTCAAAATTGCACTTTAAAAATGTACAAATGTTGATCAGCCTCAACTATACATTCCTTATACTGAGAAGGAATGGTCTAAAGCCACTAGATTTACAGATGCTATACAGGGCTTGATGCACAACTAAACAGTTTTGTTCAATGCTGTAAAATTTCTGGACTCTGGTTGTGGAAATCTGATTTGCATAGGTGGATGCATCTCAGTGACAGTATCTCAGTTCATGAGTCCTTGTATCATAATTAGATGACAACCCTTGTTAGCCACAATGTGATAATTTATATGATTATTGTGCAGTAACTTAATAATTTAGTAAAATGTACTATGAATATATAAATCTCCCTGTTCTATTGGCTCCAATAATTCCTTTTTATTGGCTCTTGTATTCAGGAGCAAATAACTGTGCTATTGGAATACTGAAATACAATAAATACATTTAATTTGACTTCTCTTAAATCATGTCAGAAGTAGTAGTTAATGTAATCTAAGTCTTTATTAATTCTAATATGAAGTTGAGCTATTTTGTGTGATTTATATTGACTTGATTAAACACTAGCAAACTTCTGTTGAACAAAAGGGACCTCCAAAATGAGTAATATAAAGACTGTTGAGTTTTATCATGTGACAACACTGAATATAAATGTACAATTGTAGAAGTAATCTGTGAAAAAAGGGGAATTCTGGCTAATAACTAAACTGTATCAATTCTACTTTATTAGCTTGGAAGAGAATAATTAGTGCTGACAAAAAACCTCACTTGTGACTTGAAGGCAAACAAACAGGTGGATCATTAACACATCAGCTGATTGCTAGTTAGTTAATATTGTATATACTATATACAAAATATTGTGACTGGTTTTCAAACATTTCTATTGGGCTTTATATGCTGAAGAATTCACTGCAATTGCTCAACTTGAAAGTGTAGGCACACCATTGTTATTTGCTAGTATTTCCCCAAGAAATGCTGAAAAGAAGGAAAAGAGAGATGCTTCTGGACCATGGAACTGAGAAAGGATGTCTTGTAAAGGATCAGAGTTCAGTTACTTGTGACTGATTATTAGAACTGAAGTTATGGAAATATTTAGGTTGCTTTTGACCAACATGAAAGTTGAATTCAATTCAATATAATTTGAGTGGCTATGTTAATTTTATTTAAATCTTTTGATTTCTGTAATGACTGAATTTTCTTTACTGCATAAACTGCTATTTCTCAACACTCTCTGTGTACAAGCCCGGAGATGTGAGTATAGGGTAAGCAAAGGGGGCAGCTGTCCTGGGAACTGTGGATTCAAAAGGGCCCAGGGTTCACAGCCACTACAGCAGGGGTGAGGGCATGGCACATCCTGGGTGGCACTGGGTCTCTACACACCTTGCCCAGAGGTCCAGCAAGTCTGTCATCTCCCCTGTCGTGTATCTTACAGGAAAATTTGCTCTTCTCTGGAGGTATTTCTCTAAGAAATCCTCACAAGGTTCGAGTAATGATACATAATAACATACTTTTTTATTTAACTAGTGGAGACCTGATTTGCCATATTATAAATATATTATAAATCTACTGAAATAGACACTAACTCCTAACTGTAGGCTCTAACTCTTTGGGATAGGGAAAGTGCTAGAGGGAGGCAGGGAGGACATTGTGTTGAATCATTCTTACAAATAACATGAATCCTCAAAGGGAACACCAACTTGAAAAATGTGTCAGGGTGAAATCTTGGCTCCACTGAAATTGTCAGGAGTCTTCCCATTTTGACCAACGATTTCACTCTCAGTCTATCCCTCAGTAAAACTGTTTAAACTACCTTTGAGGAAAAGTCTGTATTATTTTGCTATTTGGCTTATGTTATTAACTGCCAACAACTCAGGCCTGCCGACAGCAGTTCTGCGTCTCAGGGGAAAACAGTCAATGGTCCCAATACCTGCACCAGCCACACTGCCTGACATTATGGTGATGTTGCGCCTGTGCTGGCTGGTGCCCAGCAAGCTTCTAGATCACTGCTGGTATCCAGGGAGCTGCCAGCATGGTCAGGTCTTCTATGTGCCTACCTGGTAGGATTGCCAACCGTCTAAATGAGCAAATCCAAAGATTTGCCCCATGCCCTGTTCCACTCCTTCCATGAGGAACACCCCTGTCATACCCTTCTCTGAGGCCCCTCCCCCATTCACTCTACCCCTCTCCCTCTGTAGTTCACTCTTCCCCACCCTCAATTTCAGTAGGCGTGGGCAGGGAGTTGCACTGTGGTAGGGAGCACAGGCTCCGAGAGAGATATTTGGTGTGGGCTCTAGGCTGGGGTGGGGGATGAGTGGGAGCTCAGGGAGGGAGATTTTGTGTAGGAGGGGGTGCAGGCTCCAGGCTGGGGCAGGAGTTTGGTGTACAGAAGGGGGTGCTGCGTGCAGGCTCTGGGAGAGAGTTTGGGTGGACGAAGGATTTTGGGTGCAGGCTCTGGGCTGAGGCAGGGGTCAGTCCTTACCTCAGGCAGCTCCTGAAGGCGACTGACACACTGGGGTGGTCCAGAAGGTGTCTGCACACTGCTGCGCACAGGCACTTCCACCACAGCTCCCATTGGCTGCAGTTCCTGGCCAATGGGAATTGTGGAGTCAGCACTCAAGGTGGGGCCAGTGCAAGGAGATCTTCCTCCCTTCAAGGGTTGCAGGTAAGTGCTAGCCACTTCCAGGAGCGGCACAGAGCAAGGAGAAGCAAGAAGTCTGCCTTAATCTGCTGCGTTGGTGTCATTTGGGGGCCTCTGGACCCTTTTAAATCACCCAGGCAGGCTTTCACCATGGACATGGTTTACCCTCCAGCCTCTCCAAAGATTTTATGTTTGACTTTGTTGAAGAAATGGCTGTGCCCACAAAAGCTCATGATATGATCTACAAACATGTTTTGTTAGTCTTTAAGGTGCTGCTAGACTATTCATTTGTTGTTGTTTGTTTTTCTTGTATAAGAAGAGATAAGCTACTCAGAAAAAGCTTATATAGCATGTTTAGCTACTCAAAGCCTTCATTTAATTGGTTAAATGGTCTCACCCTCTTGCAACAGGACATTTTCTCTTGTCTCCTACAGGAAACAGTATTTTTTCTCTCAGCAATCTATTTCCAAATTTCTTGAGAAAATCAGTTAAAACTCATGGTTTTAACTAGGTTTTGCCACTATCAAACACATTTTCTTGTGCAATTTTTATCAGCACAGGGTAGTGAGCATATTACTTAAAGCTGCTGTTATACTGACAGATAATTGCTTCTGTAGCTCAGCTTTCTGCAATACTAGATTTATATGTTTTTAATAACTAACACATTCTCAAAATCATATGTTGTATTGATATATGCAATGTAATTTTACAATGAGATTTAGTTGCTAGCATTGCAATTTAAACTTTTGCTATAATTTTAAAATAATCCCCCATCAATACTGTATGTAATGACAGTTCCATAACCTGCTTTAAAACAAAGACTCTTTGAGGTTAGAATCTATGATATGTAGGCCCTACAAAATTCATCATGCATTTTGGTCAATATCATGGTCATAAGAGTTTTTTAAACAATAAATGTAATGGTTTCTGCTATTTAAATTTGAAATTTCACAATGTTATAATTGCAGGGGTCCTGACCCACAAGAGAGTTGTGGGGAGTTATAAGATTATTGCAGGGGTAGTTGTGATTCTGCTGCCTGACTTCCTGTGCCGTTGCAAGCAGCTCCCAAGATGCATACATTTGAAATAGCTGATAAAGATCATACAAATCTTGAACTGGACTGTGCAGTAACATGAGACATTGTTAACTGTCTACATCATCAGCCACAATTCCCACTGTCTCTGAGCGGGCAAAATAATGTCCAAAAGGGTAAAAGCATACACAAGACCAGATTTCACAGGGGCAGACCTGATTTCATGGTCCATAACATGTTCTTCACAGCTGCGAATTTCATAGGGCCTAATGATGTGCCTACAAGGCACGGTCACACCAACTTCAGAGCTCCATTGACTAACTTTGACATTTTCTGAAAGAAAATGGACTTCAACATGCATAAGAAATGTGAGAGTGTTTTCTCTTTATCAACAAACTTGCCAACCTCTGCTGTTAATATTCACCAATAACAAACCAAACAAATATATAGTCTCAAGGAATCTAAATAGCGTCAATAGCATATTTCAATAGACATCATAATACAAAACTGGAGCCTCAGTAGAATAATGGAGTCTATTCACTATAATAATTTTCACTGAATTAAAATTACAGATTATTCCATTAGTGCTGCTGTTCCAAAGACAGAAATGAAATGCCTTTTTATGTACTTTGAAATTAAATTTTTCATGGAGACTTTTCTTGCACAAAGGATACAATACAGACCAGTGCTATCAATTGCAATATTGGTTAAATATGCTTTTTCATCTGTCTGGAAACTTCCAAAGAAGCCTCTTCCACTGGATATTAGTCAAATTTGTCAATTACTCTGCATTACAGAGCAACTGCCCAGAAGAGTAAATGTGCAGGCTCAAAGGTAGTTCATGCTGAGTACAAGATGAACCTCTGTAATCCGGACTTCCTTAGTCTGACGACTTCCCTAGCTGAAGCACTCACAGAAAAAAAACTGGCAGGCTGGGGCCAAGAGCATTGCCAGACCAGGGAAAAGTGGAGCCCCAGTACCCCAGAGGTTGTCAGGGAAACCTTGGTGAACTGGGGGACTAGATCCCCATCACTCACCAGCGGAGCCTTGGGGGGCACCAGGGAAGTGAAGCCTCAGTGCCCAGAGGTCAGCAGCAGAGCCTCAACAGATTGGGGAAGCAGAGCCCCAGCAGGTCAGGGGCTGGCAGCAGGAGTGGAGAGGCTGGCCTTGACCTCCCCTGGTCCAGCAAATTCCCTGGTTTGGTTCTGGTCAGATTCTGAGCATACTGGAGAAGTGAGGTTCAGCCTAAACCAAGAACAGTTAATTCCATTTGGTTGCGAGCCAATGACTTTGGGACAAGAGGTGTTGCACGGGAGAGTGCAAGGGAATGGACAGGGGGCAAAGAAACAAAAATATGAAAGGTGAGAAAGAGAGCTTTATTTCTGGCACCAATACTGGGCACCCAATTAAAAGTTTCGTTATATGGAAATAGTTATATGTAGCTTTGCTGTAGTTACTGCCATTTATTTCCAAGGTAAACAGGAACTGGGTACCTTTTGTGAATACATCGAACTAGAAAATATCTTGAGCCTCTGGGTGTGTCTAAACTACATGAAACGAGGCTTACAGGATCTGCTGATAAAGGGTTCTGGGGTCGGCAGATCCCCGTCTAGACTGCCGTGCTGTGCCGAAAATCAGCTGATCGGCACAACGCGACAGCCATTTTGATTTAAATGAATCCACGATTATATAAATCGCGGCTTCATTTCCCTTTGCCGAGTAAACTAATCTACATGGCTCCATCGACGGAGCCATGTAGTTTAGACATACCCTCTGTGTTTGCTAAATGCTGTTCCAACAAATAATCATTCTACCCCAGAAGTATAATTGTTCAAAGGAGACATCAGCATAAAATCATTGTACACAATTACTCTGCCTACTGCTTTTAGATCTCCATGAATCATTGGGGAGAGGCAGGGATTTGACTTTAATGATTTAGTCAGTACTATATAACTACAATTCACTGGGAACTGATTTTTCTTGGAAATTTTCATTGGGGAAACCCAATACTTTTTCTTTCGGGTTTTTTTTTTTAAGTTTTGGGGTTTTTCACTGCAAATCTCCAAATAATTTTTTTGGCTCTCTGCATCAAAACTTCAAATTTCTCAGTTGTGGAAAATGGGTTAGTTGGGGGGAGGGAGAGGGGAGAATTGTGGAAAATCTGAACTTTCTACTTTGTTAGGAAAAAAAACTATGAAAAAAAGTTTGTGGAAAAAATGTCATCAATCTAAATGTAATGTACACATTTAGGCAGAGACAAAGCAAGGGTAGTATGGTGACTGTGCAGGCAATGCAACATTTAGATTTTTAAGGACTGTCTCTTCAGTACAATAATGCTGCTAACTGCCTAAAAAATCCTGCACTAAAAAATTGGGTGTGTTCAGTCAGCTACTACCCAGTGTATCTTTGTCATGAAGTATGCTGTCTGCATTTCCTGTGGCTATGGAGCTATGTGTCACCTTGTCTGCAGAGTGTGAGCAGATGAGAGCACAAGCAGTACAAAGGCAAGACATGCTTGACAGCTTCTGCCACAAAGAGAAAAAAGAAGAGAGAACCAGCAATGGAGGAGTAAAGAGGAGTCTAAACAATAAACAATGCTAATGTAAAGAGACAATTACAGGAGCAAAAGGAGGACATGCTTAAGAAACTGAAGAAAACATTAAAACCAAAAGAAAATTAATTCCAAAGGAAAAAGAAAAAAAGGCTAGAAAAGAGGAAAAAGTAGAGAATTTAAAAATAAAGAATAAACTCAGAACAGAAAAAGAATAAGGGGGGAGAAAAAAAGGAAACGCTAAAAAAGTGAGAAAAATGAAAGACAACACTTTGCAGTGATTATTTTGGATTTCTTTTGTTGACAAGTACTTTGCCACAGCCAGGTGTGAAACTCTGTTTTGAGTTTTAAAGTGCTTCTATGAGCTGACACAGTAAGCATACATCATTTTCAAGGAGACATATTAAGGCTTCAAAACCTGGTAACAGGTAACCCCTCAGAGTAAAAATGAAGAGTTGGAGGCCACTGCATCTGTGGGCATGCAGATTCAATGCATGTAGTGTCTTGTCTTAAACAAGAACATAAGCTCTCTGTCAATTGTGTGCTGGTATAGTAATGGTACAATGAAGCCCGAATTAGAACTGCTAAACCTCTGGGTACCACAGGTGTACTGTAATACAAATAATTTGAATAAGGCCTGTGACAAGCACAAGCCACAACACTTATGCAGTGAGTAAGTAGCGACAGATCGGCTGGATCTACTCCTCCTTTGTCTCCATCACTAATCGCCAAACCCTACAACACACTGAAGTGCCATGAGCGATTTCAAAGGTGGAGATGCAGACCTCTTTCAAAAGCTACCGTAATACTGCCCACCTAAGAAGTA
This sequence comes from Pelodiscus sinensis, assembly GCF_049634645.1. Classification (NCBI taxonomy): domain Eukaryota; kingdom Metazoa; phylum Chordata; order Testudines; family Trionychidae; genus Pelodiscus; species Pelodiscus sinensis. Next base: position 44,824,591 of record NC_134718.1, read on the forward strand.
TAACCATACCATTTTTGTTACAGGCAATGTCCCCTGTGGCTATGGAGGAAAGAGCAATATTTTACCCCTACAGACAGCATTCTAACTGAAACAGCACTAAGCATTTGTCACACTGCTTAATGGTTATAAGATCTTTGAACTACAAAGGAGTTCCTGTGAGTCCAATATCAATAATGTAAGAAGAAAAATGGAAAGATGTAAGATGAAAAAAAAGCTATGGGATATCTTGACACTGGTTGTCAGGAACTATGAGCACCTGATGAAAAGTTCATGATAGATGAGTTGTCCTTCATTCACATTTGTAGGCTTAGCTGCCTGTTTACCCATATCAAGATACAACATTTGAGTTATGATTTCTACATTCTCATAGTATTGTGTGTGTCATCTTTAAAATAAATACAGATTTTGAACTTTTAGCTGCAAAAAACAATGAGAATCTTTATTATCTATGTGAACAATATTGGTTTGTTAGCTTAAGATTTACTTTACATTTCTTGGAAGCCTTCCTCACACATTTAAAAGAAAAGAAGGGTGAAATGCTTCTTGTTCAGTATTATATTTAATTCTAGGTAGTTTGTAACCAAACTATGATTCAGCCTGAATTGACTTACTGATATTAAATAACCTTAATGATTGAAACATTTTCTTCTTTTTGGGTGAAATTCAACCCTTTGGTTACAACCAACTGAAGCACAATTTAAGTCTTCTGCAGGCCCTCTGCACTAATGTGAATTTCACCAAAGAAACAATATTAATTTATTTTGCAATATATTTGTGCCAAGAGAAAATTGATGAATTACACAGTTTGAAGGTTTTTTGGAAATGAATTTCATCCAAATCCAAGTTTTCATTAAAAGAAATGTTTTTCCATAACAGAGAGCCATGTTCCCACAAAGATTCTCCATCCATATGGAGAATAATTTATGGAGGTTAGGACCATAAAAGGCTATTAGCCAGGGGGTAGGAATGGTGTCCCTGGAGATGGATGCTTGATCATTGTCTTCGGTCTACCCCCTCCGGAGCACCTGGCAATGGCCACTGTCGGCAGACAGGCTACTGGGCTAGATGGACCTTTGTTCTGACCCAGTACGGCCATTCTTATGTTCTTATCCATGAACAGAGTGAGTTTTGTATTGTGCACCAATATTGAGGTTATGTACACTTGTTGGGATGTGTGCCACTATGGAACCCACCCATAGTAATGCTCCCTGATAAACTCTCCCAGCGCAGAGGGCTCATCTAGACTAAGCTAGAGTGTCGAACGAAGATATGCAAATTCTGTGGGAATTTGCATATCTTCTTCTGATCTCACTTTCGAAAGCGGAACATTTAAAGTGAAAGTAATTTAGACGCAGCTTTTTCGGCGAACTTCCCCTTTGTCGAAAAGCTGCTCTTCTTCAAAAAAAGAGGCTTTTACATGGCTTTTTGACAAAGGGGCAGTTCGCCGAAAAAGCCACGTCTAAGCTACTTTCACTTTTGAAAGCTCTGCTTCAGAATTTGCATATCCTCTTTTGACACTCTAGCGTAGTCTAGATGAGCTGCGCCCCCCCCCCCCCCCCTTGCTGAGATCCCAAACTCTGCTCCCAGGCAGCATCCAACACCTTGCAAGGAGAAGTGGAGACCTGCCCTTCTCATGGAGCACTGCTCCTGGGGCAGCCTGTGTGCAGGGCAGGGTTGCTTCAGGCTGCTCCCTGCAGGGCTAGTTGAGAGTCCCTGTCTGGGGCAGAAGGAAACTGCTTCCAGCCCTCAGGGTTTTCAGGGAGTGCGGGGCTGGGGATGGGACTGTGATATGTGGGGAGCCAGCAGGGAGTTTAAGGGGGCAGGGGACTCAGATTCAGAGGGCAGTGAGGGAGGAATTGGGGGGTGGGAGGAGGGGAACAGATATTCAGGGGGGGTCCAGGTCTCAGAAGCAGCTGCACTGCAGCCCTGGCTCCAGCTCTGGCAGCCGCCTGCCCCCAGCTCCAACTCCATCTCTGGGGAGTTGGGGTCAGAAGAGAGCTGCCCGGCTGAGCCCCCACTCCTTCACCAATGCAGCGCCACCACCGCCACCAGCAGCAGCCAACTTTTCACTGGCAAAATGCTGCACAGCTCCGCTGAAAAGGAGGGCGGGGCTAAAATTTTCTCTGCACACCCATGCAAGTACACACGCGACAGGGAATATAGACAGAGAGCCTTAAACAAGTTAAAAAGATGTACAAACAAGACAGACTTGCAAAACTAATATTTAAAACTAAAAGGACCAACAAGAACAAGGGTATGGAATGCTCCTTCACAAAACACAGATTCCTTTAGTACAAGTGAACTCTGATATACACTGTAAAGGAACCTTGCTGAATTTGCATCATACGCTATCTGCTAGTCCGATTTCTTGCATAACCCAGGCCAAAAAATCTCACCCAGGATTTTCAGCATCTAGTTCATACCTTCTGTTTGACCTATAACATGTCTTTTTAAAAGCTACCTAATCTTAAAGACTTCTAGGAATGGAGAACCCACCACATTCATAGGCGAGTAGTTCCAGTAACTAACTGCCATCAATGTTTATATGTTGTGCCTGTTTTAATATGTGAATTTGTCTGGCTTTAGCTTCTTATCATTAGATGCATTATACCATTGTGTACTAAATTAAAGAGCTTCCACTCAGGGGTGCTGGATCAATCTGTATAATGTAGGTGCCAAGAGCCATGGAGCCAAACTCTAAACACCTTATAGAATGGAACATACTCTAAGCAAGAGTAGTAATAGAAATGTAGCCGTGTTAGTCTGGTGTAGCTGAAGCAAAATACAGGACTATGTAGCACTTTAAAGACTAACAAGATGGTTTATTAGGTGATGAGCTTTTGTGGGCCAGACCCACTTCCTCAGATCAAATAGTGGAAGAAAATATTTTCTTCCACTATTTGATCTGAGGAAGTGGGTCTGGCCCACAAAAGCTCATCACCTAATAAACCATCTTGTTAGTCTTTAAAGTGCTACATAGTCCTGTATTTTGCTTGTCTAAGCAAGAGGGTGCTGCAGCACTCCCAGAATTCCTAGTTCAAGAACCTATGCTTCTGTATTATTGAAAATGCCCCCCATGTATGTAGTTGTAGACTGTGATCCAGTCCAAATTTCTCTTGGACAAACTAAACAGATTGAGCTTCTTAAAGTTCTCACTTTAAGGCAGGTTTTGCAAAACCTCAAATGATTCTTATTGCTCTTTTCTGAACCTTTTCCAGCTTTTCAATATCTTTTTTGAAGTGCAGACACCAGAACTAGAAATACAGGGTTTCAGCAATGATCTCATTACTGCTGTAAATACAGGCAACTCTCCCTACTCTTATTTGCTATTCCCCTCTTTTTACATTTGAGAATAATGTTCCTAGTTACAATAATGCACTAATAGTTCTAGTTCAACAGGTTGTTTGAATTCAGCCAGGATCTCTAAATCCTTCTCAGTGCCAATCATTTCCAGATATAACTACTCCCCTCCCTCCCCCCCCCCCGCATAAATCTGACCTTAATTTTTTGTTCCTAGATTCATGACCTTGTTTTTCACTGTACTAAAATGCATCTTGTTTAAATGACCCCATCTCTCCAAACAAGCCCAGTTGATCATTGTAAATGTCCTATTCCCATCATCACTAACTATACCACTGACTTTTGTATTATTGGCACATTTTACTAGGGAAGATTTTATATTTTCTTCCAAATCATTGATGAAGACACTAAATACCACCAGCTGAAGAACAGTTCTTCTGAGATTCACTAGAAACAGCTCCATTAAATGAGGTTTTCCCATAATTAATACGATTTTTATCAGAATGTCATTCCGAACTGACACTTGAGTACACTTCCCGGAACTGAAAAAGAGTTCTCTGCAAGTTTGAAAGCTTGTCTTTCCCATCAGCAGAAGTTGGTCCAATAAAAGATATTGATTGTATGAACCGCTTTGTCTCTCTTGAGAACTAAGTCAAATACCTTACAGAAATCTGAGCATATGAGGTAAACAATTACCTTTGTCAACCAAATGTGATATATAAGCATATCTGTTTGCATTTGGCAAAGCGAAGGAAAATAGTCATGTAAAGACATTAGCCCTGACTCTACTTTTAATTATAGTCCAGGTGACTTGAAACTCCTCCTTGACACCTGGAAGAAAATCTCTCTCTCTATAAGCAGGATTTCAGTTTTACTCATTGAATTCACTGCTGGGGTAAGCATTGCCTTACAGGACAGGTGGAATTGCAAAAGTTCAGTACAGTGCAGCAATACTTGCCCACATACTTTTCTAGAGTTGCTCATTGTTTATACTGACCCAGATTTTTTCCTCACTCACATCATTCTATGGTGAAAGAAATCAAACATTCAAGGAGGGGTAAAGAAATTCAGAACTAAATAGGTTTTCTCCCTGGTCTGTTTTGTAGATTTGATTAGGCAGAGATAGGACATTATTCTATATGACAGAAATGGCATAGGTTTAGTTTCTCTCACCAACAGTGGTGAGACTGAGAAGAAACAGAAAGAAAGCACAAGCTAGATCAAAGTAGGGAGAACAGAAAAAGTCTATGAAGACTCCTTTTCAACTGCTGCTACAATCTTGCATGTAACTCAAGGAATTTAGGTTAAGATGCCTTTGAATCTTGTTAGATGTCTAGGACCCAAAAAATGGAAAGACTCCCATTAACTTTTGTCAATGAGTGCAAAAGAGTCTAGGTCTAGGTTTGGCATTTCAGCTTATTTCCCAATAGTTTTATTTCTGACTATCTTACTAACAAATGCATTAACACGAAGGAGATTCCTCCATGTGCACATTTGAGTTCTACACAAAATGTCATATTTGTCTCTACTTTCCTGACAGGCTACAACACCGCCATGCTCAACAAGGCTACATCTATACTGCGCTCTTCTTGTACAAAAGTCTATGCAAATGAAGCACAGATTAGCATATTGCCACACTTCATTGGCATACTTAATTAGGGGTCGTTTTTGCATAAGAGGCTTTTGTGCAAAAAGGAGCTGTGTAGATGGCTCCTTTTTGTGCAAAAAACCTCTCCTGCACAAGAGCCATTCTTCTGAAAAAATGAGGAAGAACAGTTCTTGTGCAAGAGGGGAGTTTTGTGCAAAAAGGAGCTGTCTATACAGCTCCTTTTGCACAAAAGCCTCTTGCACAAAACCGTCCCTAATTAATTATGCAAACAAAGCATGGCAATATGCTAATCTATGCTTCATTTCCATAGGCTTTCACGCAAGAAGAGTGCAGAATAGATGTAGCCTAAAACAAAAACTAAAAAGGAAACTTACATAATGAGATTTAACTACAAAATGCTATTATTTCATGCAGTGTTCTTGTCCTTAAATTTCATATACTACTTGGGAAAAACTCTCCATTCAAAGTAGTATATATTTCCCATGAGTACTAATGTGCAACTAGGAGAAAATATACCTTTGTTTAAAATGCTTGATTATGTAGGATGAGATACATGTCTAATGTTTATAGGAATCAAATCTATTCCTAATTAAGACATCCCAATCAAGGAAATAAAATGAAAAGCATTTTCTGCGCACTCAACCTAGATGGTGACTAGCATGAAATAAACAATAACACAACAGTAACTTTCACCTTAAGGTTAAATGCAAGGGACTGTCTCTAGTCAGATTTTGCAAACATTTTATACAGTGAGTAACTATACTTGCATGAGTATTCCCACCAAAGCCAGCCACCCAAAGGAAGGTTGCTGGTCCTGAGCACTCACATAAGGGTAAAATACAATCTGGCTATTATTTAATGATTATTAGGCAGGTAAAATGATTCATCAATCCCTTCCCATCAATAAAATAAATGACATTGCTTATGTTTTAACAAAAATATGTCTAAGATCTGCAACTGTGCAGATCTGAGTTTGTCATTCCTTGTACAGAACAATTAGGGCATGTCTACACTGCAGGGCTAAAGTCGAGTTAAGCTACGCAATTCCCGCCACGTTAATTGAATAGCTTAAGTCAAAATAATTTGAATCCACTTTTGGCACTGTCTACACAGCAGGAAGTCGAAGGGAAGGCACTCTTCCTTCGATTGTCCTTACTCCTCATGAAATGTGAGCTACCATGAATCAGAGTAAGAAGTCCTCCAGCTCAACATTATTTTGAAATAAAGGCTTGTAATGTAGATGCACACAATGTTATGCTGCTGTGTACATGTACCCTTAAATAATAGCCTGGTACTCTTCTATTACCTGAACACTTTTCATATATTTGAATTACTCCTTTGACTTCTCAGAGTGACTTTCACCCTTGTGCAGAAAACCAGTTGAGTCCCACTTAAAGCCTAAAACATTCAGCTGGCCTTATGTTGCTCATGGGTGAGTTTCTCTAGTCTTGTAGAATATTTACTGAATGAATTAATAACATAGAAATTCTCGCTTTTCTGATTATGCATCTATTGACAGCAATTTTATTATTTTAAATATTTTATATTTCCAAATCTTGACAAATGTTACATGTTGACGTTTTTTATTTTTCCTTTGTTTTTCCTCATTTTTGTAATTAGACATACATGAGTTGGTTTACTCATTTGTATAAAATGTATGACTTGCTAAAGCAATTATTTTCATTTCTGTTGTACAGAAACATAAATACAAAGCACTGAATGTTTTAAGTAGTAAGCAGAGAATATTATATTCAGATATTTGTTAAAATGTTAATTTTTCCACAATTATGCATTCCATAATTTAATTTAAATATACAAGATAAATTTGTCAGTAGTCATCTGAACCTCATAAAAGTTATTTCTAGCATAACTTGGAATAATTTTGCTTAGATGTACTGTATAATTTTACTGTAGCAATTTCTTTAGGGTGGAATTTATTTGGTTCTTATCCAAAATCTGCATGTAAATTAAGATATATTCCTGATTCAGCTCTCCAAGTGGAAGCTAACTTGCCCTAGTTAATACACAGCTGTGGTAAATATTAAAAAAAAAATTAACATGCTCATTTAGAAGAAATAAAAGCAAAGAAAATCAGAATTACAAATGCCATTGTGTTTTTAAAGTGAGCTACATTTTTACAAAAGGAAAGCTCTTAAGATTTTAAGTTAACAAAAACACACAATTAAAAGTACAAGTAAATATAGTCAAAAAGTAAACTGCAAATCCTTTTATCTGACAGATCATAAATTCCAAATCTTGCAGCACTTACTGTTCTGATTTGTCGTTTAAATGCACTACTCACAGCAGTAAGTATTAGGCGTTGCAGCAAATGAATGTTGCATTTAACCCACATTATAAATGTTGCATTCTAAACTCCTCTTAGAGGTGCAGCACTGAACTTGAAACCCGGACTGGGGAGAGGGGTGGACAGGGGCTAGACTGAAAGAGTTACCTCTGTGAGGCCACATCCTTTTTATTGAAAGTATGTATAAAGCCACGTCTGGAGATACCTTATATGTAGCCTGGTGTGAGGAACCACGTATGTGGTTGCAGACATATGACCAAGAAGCTGAAGGCACTTTCTGGCCGACACTGGTGGGGCTGTCTATAACAGTTCTAGCTCGACCTGCCAGTGTTTGGAACCTCTGTAGCGGTAGTCGCGCCTGAGAATTTACACAATCCGGTATGGCACTTATGAACTCCAACTCCAGGGATGGAGTGAGGTGTGATTTTTGTGTGTTTATTTGAAGTCCTAGAGTTCTGAACAGTTGGATTGTTTTTGTGGTGGATAGAGTGGCCTGGTGTTGTGTACATGCTCCAATTAAACAGTTGTCCAGGTAAGGGAAGATTATTGTACCCCCCCTTTCTGAAATGAGTCACTGCCATGGCCAGGAACTTAAAAAACACTCTTGGTGCAGAGGACAGACCGAATGGTAGGACATAGTACTGATAATGTTGATCCTTTAAGGTAAATCTTAGAAACTTTGTGTGTGATGGTCAAATTACTACATGAAAATATGCATCCTATAAGTCGCGGGACAAAATCCAGTTTCCTTGTTCTAGGGCTGGAATTATCTTTGCCAGCATTACCATGGTGAATCATTGCTTTTTTAGATACTTGTTCAATCTGCATAAGTCCAGGGTGGGTCTCCAGTCCCTTGATTTTTTTGGAGTGAGGAAGTATCTTGAGTAGAAACCCTTTCCCCTGTTATGTGTTGGTACAATTTCTATTGCCCCCATTTGGAGTAATCTGTTTACCTCCTGTTGTAGAAGGGACTCGTGAGAGGGGTCCCTGAAGAGGGACAGGGAAGGTGGCTGGGTTGGAGGAAAGGTGATGAAGGGTATTGTGAGGCCTTTCAGTATGACTTCTAAGACTCAACTGTCTCTTGTAATAGTGGCTTGTGCATGGTAAAAGGGCTTCATTTTTGTCGTCTCTGCCTCCTCCTTAGGTCATAGCCTCTCTGGGTGGAGTATGAGGTCAATGTTCTGCTCTGGAGTGTAAATAGTCTGTTAAGTTTATTTTTTGGGTTGGGGAACATACATCCCCAGGGTCTTTAATGTCACTCGTGAGTCCTTGAGCGAATGTAATGAGGCATCTGTGGTGGTGGAAAACAGCTTTTGTACTTCAAATGGCAGGCCCTCAACAGTATTCTGTACCTTCCTAGGGAATCCAGAGAGGTGCAGCCAAGAGACATGCCGCATGACTACCAAAGTGGCTAAGGATCACGAGGCAGTGTCAGCTATGCAGAAAGATGCCTGCAGTGCTGTTCTAGCTATGCGGATGTGTAGGCCAGTAGGCCTCCTGGAGGAGTTCTTCTGCCTCCAGCTCAGTGGGCAGCCAGTCCGCCCCACTGCACACCCATTTAAAATAGTCCCCAAGTCAATAGTCCCCTTAGTCTGGTTCCCGGCCTTACATCAGGTTGTAGCGAGATGCAACTAGTCCGAGTGCCTGGCCTTGCTCCAGGCCAGGGAGAGAGACAACTGTTCAGGCATTCACCCTTACTCCAGATCACGGCCAGAGGTCAAGAGTTCACTACCGTCCCAAGGCCCTGGTAGAGCCGGCAACAAACCCCCCACAGTTTAGGATGCCCTGGCCCTCAGTCAGGGCGGGCAGCAAAAAACAGTGCACAAAGTCAAGAGGTCTCGGCCTGTCTCTGGCCGGGGCAGTAAAGCCTTGATTAATATGGCCTACCTCTGGTTCAGGACAGCAGCAATACTCCTGCCACTTTAAGAGGCTCAGGCCTGGTCCCAGGCTGCGCAGCAAACACTCACAGTGGGGCGGCAAGCAGATAAACAGTCCAGTGTCTAAGGATCCCTAGCCCTGGGTCAGAGCAAGGCAATAAGCAATCACAGTAGCAGTTCACATGGAGAAGCCAGACCCTGGTTCAGGGCATGACAGTGAACACTCTCAATATAATGAGCCCTGGCCCTGGGGCAGGGTGGGGCTACAAAGAAATAGTGGGAGAGGCCCAGGCCTGGTTCCAGATGGGTCAACAAATAGTCACAGTACCAGAGGCCCAGGCCTGGTTACAGGCTGGGCTGCAGACAAACACAGTTTGGCAGTTTAAAGTGAGGAGGGGCCAGGCCCTGGTTCAGGGCGTGGCTACAAAGAATACAGGATTAGGGTCTCCTTGTTCAGGAGGGATGCAGGTGATCCATCTGCAATAGTGGTGAGGGGGAGACTGCCACCCCGTAGGTGGGTGGGTGGGGGAGCGCAGGCTCACCCACTCCACTGCGCCCCAGCCCAGGGTCCTGAATGCAGCAAAGCAGCTGCTGCTGGCTCAGCGGGGACTCCAGCCCGCAACATGCTGGCCTAGGGCTTTTACCAGTCCATGCTATGCCCTGGGACACTTCCCATCTCCCCCTCAGTGGGTACCTGAGTCTGTAGCAGGTCACTCAGGGAGTCAAGGGCGGTGTTGTCCCAGCAGGGTCTCGGCAGCTCAATCCAGGCTTCGGTGGCTCGCAGGTCCTCGGCCTCCAACTGATCCTCTGCCCAGCGTGTATGGCGTGGTGCTGGCAGGTCCTCGGACTCGGGCTGGTCCTCAGGGTCCGTTCGGTCCTCAGGGTTGGGTCCGGCAGGCGGCGCTGGTGGGTCCGGCAGGCGCTCCTGAACTTGGGGTACAGGTGGGCATCGGGGCTCAAGCGGGTCCTCTGGGTCAATCACCCTTGAAGGCCCAGGCCATGTCCCAGTCTCCCCAACAGGGAGCACCAGGCAGGCCTCTGGTCCCTTTAGGTCAGGGGATAGGTCATTCAGAGGGCCCAACCAGGTCTCTGCCTCCCAGACAGGGAGGTCGGTGTGAGCCTCTGGATGAGAGGCAGTTGGAGGCCCGAGCCAAGTCTGGTCAGGCCTCTGTCTCCCACAACAGCTGGGCCCAGACTGAGTCCTCAGACTGGTTATTTATAGTCCTAGCCCCCCCCACTGACTTCCAGTCAGGTGATGAGAAGGAGCTAGGCTGCACCCAAAATGGCTCCCGGAGGGGTTCCTCCATCTCTGGGTCAGTGGGCAGCCAGTCCGCCACACTACAGGATACCTTCGTCCATGTGGGTGTGTCTAAACTACATGGCTCCATCGACGGAGCCATGTAGATTAGGCTGATCGGCAAAGGGAAATGAAGCCGTGATTTAAATAATTGTGGCATCATTTAAATTTAAATGGCTGCCACGCTGAGCTGACAAACAGCTAATCAGCTGTTTGTTGGCTCAGAGTGCTAGTCTGGACGCTCCCGTGCCAACCTGAAAGCCCTTTATCAACCTCCCAGTTATGTCTCGTAGGATGAGGTTTACCGGGGAGATCGATAAAGGGCTTTCATGTCAGCGTGGGAGCCTCCAGACTAGCACGCTGAGCCAACAAACAGCTGATTAGCTGTTTGTCAGTTCAGCGCGGCAGCCATTTAAATTTAAATGAAGCCACGATTATTTAAATCACGGCTTCATTTCCCTTTGCCGATCAGCCTAATCTACATGGCTCTATCGGTGGAGCCATGTAGTTTAGACACACCCTGTTAGACTGAAAGGAAGACCTGAATCTTTTCAGTAGCCTTTCAATACAAGTTTTCATTTTCTCAGAATGGTGGTATGTGTACTTTGCCAAACGCACCACATCATCAGCAATCTTGATCTGGAGGGATGCAGAAGAATATGATTTCCTGCCCAGAATGTCCAATCTCTTCCATTCCTTATCATAAGGGATAGATCTGTATTGTGTTTGCTTACCCCTGTTGTTGGATGTATCAATGACCAAAGAATTTGGTGCTGGGTGGGCTGAGGGGGCATTATTGTCTCATCAAGAGAAGATGATGAGATGTGTGAAGGAGGTCATGTGTCTTCTTCCTGTGAGTCTTCCATCTCCTCCTGATACCATATCTTGTGAGTGTAGGAGGTCTGTGGCCCACTGTCTGAGGCTTGGGTGGTGCCAGCAGCTGAGGCTTTAAGGAATTAATGTGATCCCATCCCTGCCAAGTTTGTGGGAGTAGAATGGGAGGGAGCCATGGAAAGGGTTGCCACATCTAGGGCTGAGCCAGCTGCTGCTGTTGTATCTGCTTGGCTGGCTTTGGTGACGAATGTCATGGGGAGCATTTGATCTTTTCATTGTCATCACTGTCACTGAAGGGGGGGGAGGAGAAGGGAGGACGAGCTCAATGGCGTGGTGAATCTGCTTGGTCCTTCCAATGTCAGTGTGGTGTCGGTACCAGATAATAGTGTGCACAGTACCGATGCTATAGCTAGATCTTGGTGGGTAGTCAGAGGCCTTGGTGGAGCAAAAGTTGGTATCGCTGGTGTGTGTGTGGGGGGGTTGTGGTCGCTGTGTCAAAGAGTCTCCCTATGCCCTAGAAGTGGTCAGTACCAAGAAGACTTCGGTCCCTGGGGGTGTTACTGACTTAGCCAGTACCAGTGTTTCTGGGTGGCTCTTGTCCTCGGAGTTTGGGTACCATTTTTGTCGGTACCGCAGAGGTCGGTACCAATGGCAGTGGTGGTTTTCTTCGGTTTGGGTACTGAGACCACAGGGCATGCGTCTTTGGTGAACTTCCCCATACCAGACTTCACCAGTATCTGCACATCCCCAGTAGCTTGCCCCTTAGGCAACAGAGGCTTGAGTTGGGGAGACGATCTCTTCAGTGCCCTCTCTGCTGAGGGTGAAGAGTGTTTTCTTTTGGCTGTTTGCTTGTTCGGGGCCTCCCTCAATGTGATCTGAAGTCGCTGTGGGTGAGGGCTGGCAAGGGAGATTTGGGGTGCTGATTCTGAGGCTGGCCTCTCTACCTTCTCCATGGTGAGGAGCTTTAACTGGATGAGAACTTCTTACAATGGTGGAAGCTCTTTGGCGAGTGATCCTGGCCCAGGCACCAAATACACTGGCCATGCCCATCTGAGATGGGGATAGACATTCTGCATGTTAGGCATCATTTAAATCCTGGTGAGCCTGGCATGCCTACCTTATCCTAGCACCTATGAACTATAAGCAGTAGAAACATCCAATTTTTTTAAAACCTATTAACTTGAGAGGAGAAAACCATGAACCAGAACTTGACTAACAACTTAACTGTATAAGTTTAAATACGAGGTATAACAGAGAGCACTGTTGTGTTCTGACCAAACCAGGAGTGGTTGAGAAGGAACTGATGGATGGTTGACAGCATGCGCACATCAGCAGGTTCACTATGGAGCGAGCGGTGCTGCTAAAAAATTCTGATTCCAAGCACAGGAATGCCAGGACACCTACAGTTAAGTGCCCATAGAGACACTCCTCAAAGAAGAATATTTGAAACCCAGCTTCAACACTTGTTCCATGAGCTGAACAGACATTTTTTCCATGACTCTTCAGCATTATAGAGCAAGTTAATGTAATAAATCTGTTTAGTGCCTTGGCTATACGAGGTATATTTCAAAGTTCATTTCTCTCATCCATTGCATTACTTCAAAAGGACCCTGTCACTTTGCAGAAAATTTGTCTTCAGAGCATGATAATGATAAAAGGCTCTAGTCTCAGGGCTGATCCACTAAGGTCAAGAATTTTTATTTTAATAATGTTCTTGGGAATAATGTACATGTACAATTTAACCCGTGAGAGCTCCTATCACGGTTGCAGATTTTTCTTTGAATTCAGGCTATATTAGAGCTGAAGATACTACCTATAGTTATTCCTGGTGCTGGCAATACTTTCTTAGGAGACCCAGGATACCCAGAGCTTGACTATTATGCAGTGATTCAAAAGAGGCAAAGCACTGTAGAAGACGACAGGAAATGGATCTCATAGATTAACAGATAACTGCTACAGATGCCATTGGTTCCATTTTATGTTTACCAATATGTAACACCAACTGTAATTATTCTGTTGAAATGCCTAGGACATCATTTTGAAGGTTATATACTAAAGATTTTATCTTAACAGCCTTTGGGAGGGACGGCATCTCTCATTAATCTTAATCAGTTAACATTTTGGGGGAGATATCAATCTGAGACAGTATTTTCAGCCATTCACTGGTCAATAATTGTAGTGACAGTGGACCAAGTTTATCATTGTTTTACTCCAATTTTATAGTAGTGTAACTCCATTAGTTTTACACTATGGAATTATGGTTTCCATAATTGTGGAAACACAATGGCAAATCAGAGCTAAAAAAACTAAGACTATTTTGCTGTGCAACTGCTTGGATAGTTAACTTTATTATATTTTAACACCTCCTGTAACTGTTCAGCTGGAGGGATTCCATCTATTTAATGTGATCACACAGCACATACATTTACAATTGCAGAATGAGTGGGCCTTTCAGCTGAGTTGGGGAATGAGCTAGATTCCGTGTCATCTGCTGAAAATCTTTTCTTACTAATTACTACAAACTAACATTAAGTTTTTCTTCTAAGAAAAGTGTCTTGTTTAGGTTGTTTAATGATCCTCCCCAAATAAAAGTGGAGATAGCTGTATACAGGGTAACATCCCCCACTGCCTCATTATTCACCTTATCTACCCATGTAGGCAGCTGAACACAGAGGTGTTTCCACAGTTCCATATAAAATCTGCAGAACTAGCAACCAACTGAAAGTTGACTGGTGAGAAGGCATGTGGTCACTAGACCTGAACAGATACTCCATATTCAAAATTATAAAGAACCTCAAAGACCCTTTATCTGGATTTTCTGGGATTATAATTAACCCCCCATTTAGTCAACAGATAGTCTCTCTGTTTTTAGGCAATGGAAAAGAACAGGTCAGAGTCATGAAGGAGATTTATTTTCAGTTACTCATGTGCATACTCTCATATACTTCCTCCCTGCCTGAGTAAGCCCTGGTGACTCGTTGTGGCAGATACAGCTTGTTAACGCCATGAAAACTAGGCATAGCCTCTGGTCAGAGGGAAGTAGAGACAAAGACAGGGAGGTTCCACAGGAAAGTTTAAGACTTTTGTTGATAAACTTTAGGCTTATGTTGATTTTTTTGTAGTTGTTATTTGAGTTAACAGTGACGTCAAACTGCATGGATTATACCATTTGTACACTATGTGTGTATTTCATTTGGAATATACACAAAGATATGCATGCACATCTTCTCTTTCTCTCTCTTTCTTGCTAAATGTTACAGGCAGAAATTAATTAACACAAGTTAAGAGATAAGCCTCTGAAAAATAAGGAATCTCAATTAAGCACCCTACAAAAGCATGTAAAAAATGAAAATTCTAATGTTGCGTGTAGGCTTTATCTTTAAGTATTAACTAGTTTGTACATTAACTCTTATTTTTTCCTTCAAACTAGACTATGTACATATTATAATGATTAGCATTGGTTAAAGAATATGTTTTTGACATCTCTCTAGATGATATCGCTCTTTTCTCTTCAGGAGGACTTAACTCTTAAAAGACAGACCATAACTGTAAATATGCTCTGTGAAGCCTGTTCAGTTCAGTGAGTCTGATAATTACATGTGACTTTGGTAAGTTATATTTAGCAAGAATGTCAACTCTGTTGAATACTTTATACAATACTGGGCATCAAAGTGAGCTTATTAAATCCAGGATGCTCTTTGTCATGGACTCTCTTAAGGAGAGTCCATTTTAAGTATCAATTCTTAGGCCTACACTTTTCTGTCCCCATCAGAATTGCAGCATATGTTGGTCAGTGAAGCATAAGCTAGATAGCTGTTAACCCTACTATGTGACCTGCACATACTGAATTAGCCATTGTGTTTTTCAATTCTGGTTCATCAAACTTTTGATCTGAGGAGCTTTGTTCTATATTTAGTAAAGGAACACAATTCAGTGCTCCTTTGTCTATCCATAATTCATAGCCTCCAGACTGCTTTAAGTTGAAAGCAATTGCTAAGGATTTTTTCCACAGTTACACTGGAAGTATAGAAAAATAATTCAGTACAAGGATTGATGATAGTAAACCTAAGCATCACTACTTTGTTAGCAGTTTTTAATTAAGAAAATGCTAATGGAGTTTTATGTACACATACACACACACACACACACACACAGAATTAATAGATTATTTTTGGTGTCAATAATAATGAAAAAGGCCATGACTCCTATTCTTAGTTTTTAACATTTGCACCTTAGGTGTATTAGGAATGATAATTTAGCATATAAATATTTACAATACAAAAATTTAATTGGCGATAAACAGAAAATAATATGGGTAGAGCCCACTTAAGACCTATTCCATTAAGAACTACCAGAACTTCAAATGCATCCGTCATGACTGAGTCTGACCTAATGGTTGGAGCAGGAGTTAGCAGGTTAGGTTATCAAGAGAGCAAGAGCAGGTACTGCAAAGGTAGTAGTCCAAAGCAGGTTGAAACTAGTTGCATTAATTTTTTTCTGTTTGTGCTGGATTTAAATGGGAGCAGTGAGCCAATTAAGTACCAAGACTGGGGACCTCTATCAGAGTTCAGCTCCTCTTCTCATGACAATTAGCAGGTCACTAGATGGCACCCCTACCCCATGAGCACTGTTGAGGCAATGTGGGACCAGACCTTTCTGGGTGAGTCCTATGGAAGGCTTGTAAACAGCAGGGACATGGGACTTTTTCTTCAGGTTCCTGGATTCACTCCTGAGACCCTTAGCCCTTCCAGTCAACAAGACACAAGACCTTGCCACATTTATGTTTTGAGCCCACGAATTTGTGAAACATGCATTTCTCATGCTCCTCTACCTATGCCAGTGGAAGAGATGTCTGGCTTCTGCGAGGAAAACAATTTTTGATGTAGGGCTTCAAGTGAGATACGAAACACCAGGTACACTAATATACCTGTGAAGCCTTGTTCCAATCGGTATTCCTGTTAAGGCACCCAAATTGTGTGGCATGGGAGGCTAGAGTGCCCTGCTGCAGATTTCCTAGGGTAGCCATCTTCTGTCAGAGCTCAGTGTGGATGTCAAATAGTACTGATGTGATTGGATGTTATCTCTCAGTTGGACAATACTAGGATCTCACAGACAACACAGGGAGAAGCCCAGTTTAATGCTTACCTGGATAGCAGGCTGATAACCAGGCTCACCTGTGTGCAATCAGAAATATGGAACCAAGGATGCATTGTGAACAGAAAATGGTACTGGTTTATGAAATGCTGGAGTGCCTCATTTTTATCACATAGTTGCATGAATTGCTCCTGCAATAGCACGTTCACTGAGGTCAGTTGGATGACAGGTTGCTGCAGGGTTAGTTAGGTCAATTCTGCTTTCACTGAAACCATGCCTGTGAGCTGAGTGGTCCATGTAAACTGTATAAACAATATGCCAGTGTGCATGCACAAATCAAATAGTTGCACTTACATATGACCACTTAGCCTACAGATTGATTTTAAGATAATCTGAGTCTTTATTAAATCACCTAGACAAGTTCCCTTCATGCATAAAGCAACAGATATACATTATTGAGTAATTTCCCACAATACAATGAGAATAACATGCCAATCAATCTATATTATAAGCAAACTGGAAGTTTGTTATAGAAACATAAAAGATTAATCAATGGACTTATGGAAAGAATTCATGTTAAGTTCATACCAGAAGTGTGTATGGACTTTCAACTGTCTTCACAGACAACTGGAATTCATAGCATCAAGAAATACTTCCAAAGTCAAAGAAAATTCATATATATATACACACACACACACACACACACACACACACACACACACACACACACACACACACAGTACATGGAGACTGTGGATTAAAGAAGATGAAAAGAACAAAGTTCACAGTACTGTAACTCTGGCAATACATGTCAAAATGCAGCCTGGATCTATATCCTGAATTCTTAACTTTAAAATCATTTGTAAATGGTTCATTAGCACTATGATGGCATTACAAGTTTTTTAAAAAATCTAATATGGCAAGTAATAAAAAACTAATTTAGAATGATAGGTTAATTCAGTGCTAAAATATGAAATTTTGAAGATTACTTTTATAAAATACACTCAGTAGATTAACAGTGACCATATCTTATGGCACTTTTTTAGATCTCCACAGTAAGCATTGAATAAGAGTTCAGTTAATTTAGAAACTCTCCCTCACATTTTATATATATATGATATGCCAACCATACATAATTCAATAATGCAGGAAGTGCTCCCTAGCTGAACATGAATCAGCAGATCAACATTTATTTAGATAAAATTGCTTTCAAGGAGATAGCCTTGTGAGATGCAGCTCATTTGTCTTCTTTGTGAGGGACACAAGGGAGTGGTAGTCATGCAATCTTCATATCTTACAAACATTGTAATGCAAGAAACTCAGGCTAAAATAGCAGACAAAAAATGAGTCACAGTTTCAGCCAACTCTTTACACACTGACAAGGCTTCTTAAGATAATTTTAAAAACCTCAATTACTTGTTTTACTGAAACAGGCATTATTCCATGTCATCGGGCCTTTAACCTCCAAAAGATTTACTCTGCAACAAATTTTCTTACTCTGAAATCACATCCCCCTTTCTTCTCTCCTTTTTGTTCATTTCTTTCTGCGCTTTTTTGGGTTTGGTTTTCTTACAGTGTATTGGGGGAGGAGAAGGAGAGAAAGGGTTTACAGTGTAGTCATAACCATAAACTCATCACATTTTCCTATTTATATGGTAACTAATTCTTATATTATTTCTTCTAAACTAATTTTGGAAAATTGAATACTGCCAATTCTATGTATTCAAAAACAGTAAGCCCTGCCCCACAAATTATGAAATTAACTTTTTTTTAAAAAAAAATTGTATTCTTTTATTTGCCATGCTTTTTCAGACTCAGTGTCCTCTGAAACAATGAGGGCTGCAAACTTGCCCTGATTTTAAAATGAAAGTTTAGATTCTCATGAAATTACTGGATTTCAGGAGCTGGGACTTTAATAAATACAATTATCTTGAGACTTGCAATAAAATATATGAGAGTTGGCAGGCGTTTATACTCTGTGGGTTCATTTACACAGAACTGCAAATTGTGTATCTTATCTCAGATCTACTTTGAAATAGCTTATTTCGAAATAACATGCTATTTCAAGCCATCCCTTATCCCTCGTGCAACAAGGTTTACTGGGATGGCAAAATAGCATGCCCGTTATTTCAAAAAACACTTCAAAATAATGGGTGGCTTGTGTAGACACCAGGTAGATATTTTGGGATACCTCCAGTATCCTGAAATAGCCATTCAGAGTAGATGTACCCGGTGTCCTGGAAAACACACAGGAATTCTGATTTGCCATATATTCCTTCTGAGGTTGGCAAATGCTGATGCCACCTGTTCAAATGAATTGTTTGATAGGGTGGCAGGACAAAGCCACAGAAGGCCAGTTTAGGATGGTTATATCCAGCCCTGTTTTTCCTAGTGACCTGAAAAAAAGAAGTAAAAGAAGAAACAAAAATCACAATGAGTCCGATGGTCTCAAATTCTAATGAATTACAACTACTAAAATTATTGGATACTGATCCATATGAATTTGAATGTGTGAAACCTCTTTGGAAGCGGATGCTCCTGAAATACCAGACTGAGCTGCCAGAGGATTTATGCCTGGACTACATCATTAAAAGTGACAGAGGCTCAGGACTCTGATCCAAGGTTGCCTAGAGACCAGGACACTGATAGAACTGGCAAGTAATACTGCTTATGATTAAGTTCTACCAGAACCAAAGACAAAAGTTTCTTTTTGGCTATATTTGGGGTGTACAGCAGAGTGAGAAGTGACACGATAGCTTCCCCAATTATCACCTCTAATATCATTAGCTCACAGACATTTACCTCCCTCCTCCAATCCTCCCTCTGTTCTGAAATTTGATTTGTCCTTTTTATATGTGTTCACTTTTTTTGATTGTAGCCCTTTGGTATATATGGTCATGCCTATTTTCTTCCACAATTTGATCTGAGGAAGTGGGTCTGGCCCACGAAAGCTCATCACCTAATAAACCATCTTGTCAGTCTTTAAAGTGCTACATAGTCCTGTTTTTTGTTTACACCTGGTATTAGCCTTCTACCCTCCACATTCCTGCCCAGGGAAGACTTGGAGTCCTTTTAGTACTCCTTGGGACACTGAAAAGTGTCATCTCATCAGAAAGAAACCCAAGAGGCTGACAACCGCACAGTCAGGATACCAATAGCCTGCTGTCTGCACACTGGAATCCAGACCAGAAAGCCACATTACCAGCCTTAGTATGGAGACTTTTTTTTAGGAAAAAAACTCTCTTTCTTTACTTTGCTGTTTTGTTCAAAGCTGGCCACTGTGATTGCTTTTTTGTTTGTTTGTTTATTTTGTTCTTTATGCCTCTATAAGAATTGTGTGTTAAATATTGTATCTAGAGAGAAGCCCATTGTGTTTTCTGCACTAAAAAAGGTTTCCTTAGATAGAGGCATCAGGTACCCTTACAGGTGAATCCCAAACCTGTACCCCTGAAAGAGAAAACACATTAGGGCTGGTTCTAGAAACTACTAATAGATGGACTAGATGAAGTTAGAATTATTAGTCAGCGAGATTTTTATTGTGTGAAACTGGGGTGACTCTCAATTACAAAGCTAGTTATATCTGTGGGTCTAGAGAAAACTTCCCAGTGAAAGAATTAGCAAGCAGTGAAAACTGTGGAGCATGTAAAAGTGCATTTCACTTTATAACATAAGCTGCCAAAGTTACATGCATCATGTAGTGCCATAATATTTTGATGTTTTCTGAACTTTTCTTCAAATAAACAAATGAAAATTGTGCACTTTTTGACATTTAAATACGTAATACTTTAAAAATATTCTCAGATAGGACTGATATTCAAACAGTCTCAGAGGGGTAACCATATTAGTGTGAACTTGAAAAAACTTTAAAAAACAACAAATGGTCCTGCAGCACCTTAGGGACTAATAAAAATGTAGATAGTATCATTCAAACAGCCATTCAGAGCATATTTTCAAATGTGATCACCTAAATTCTGTAACTATGTTTGGCCTCTGAAATCTTCATTCACACACCCAAACACCTATTTTAATCTACAATGTTCAGGCTGGATCAGCCAGATATGAAGTTGGGCACCATCAGTCAGGGCATGTCTAAACTACATCCCTCTTTCGAAAGAGGGATGTAAATTAGGCAGATCAAAAGTGCAAATGAAATGGGGATTTAAATACCCCCGCTTCAATTCCATAATCACATCACAGCATTCTTTTGAAGTCCTCATTTTTTGAAGTCCTTTTTTGAGGAGAACAGGATCTTTCAAAAAAGGGTTTTTTTCCCTCCAAAAGAACTGTGTCTAGATGGCGGTTTCATTTTTGAAATACCCTTTTTCGAAAGAACGCTGTGATGCGATCATGCAAATGAAGCGCGGGATATTTAAATCCTGGTTTCATTTGCACTTTCAGTCTGCCTAATTTATATCCCTCTTTCGAAAGAGGGATGTAGTTTAGACATAGCCTCAGTGATTTTCAACCTTTTTCATTTGTGAATCCCTAAAAAAATTTCAAATGGAAGCACAGACTCCTTTGGAAATCTATATTTGCAGTCCCCCAGGTTCAAAACCACTGGTTGAAAACTACTGCCCTACAGTCATCCAAATTTGAAAACTGAGCTTGCCCACATAAATGAGAAGTAGATAGTATGGTGAAACTGCCATGTAGAGCAAACACTTTGGATTAACCAATGGTAACAATCCACTGGATACTACTTTTGTACTATATACAGCAGAAGTATATTTAGATATTCCATATAAAGTGCATTTGGATGACTGAAAATAAAGTTGACCTTGAAAGCAAAAGCTTAGAAAGAGCTGTTGCAAGTATTAAGCTCATATATGGAACTGTGATGCAGCATGATGTGGTACATCTTAAAATGGGTCACATATGTAGAACACAGACACTGCATCATTACTGTAGCTAATTGCTCCATTAGATTTAGGGTCTATCTTGAGGTGCTGAGGGTTTCCTCAGAGTCATATCCTCAGGAAACTTGAATCGTACTCACTGTTCAACTGTAATAAAGAATGAGTAAATACCATTGAGTTAACTTCAAGTATATTCTAACAGCTAAAATAGTATATTATTAACTGTTACAATGTCAGTGTGCTTTTAATATCAGATTTATCTTAGTGTACATTCAAGCTACTGTTATTTAACAGCACATTGCACATGAAGTTTGGCAATTTTGCCTTCTTGGATCATAATAATAATCCTATTTTCTAATGCACTTTGGGAAATCATTAAAATAACTTTCCGTAATAGGGGAGAATGCAAAGAGAATAGAAAGAATCTTTCCTACACATTGAAATAAAAATAGATAGCTCAATCCATCTTTCAGATATGTATGACATTTGCATGCGCATGCACAGTTGCTCAAGATTCAGGAAAGTCAGAGGAGAGTGAAAAGAAAGGATTTCTTGTCAGATACACCTTTACAATATTGTCAATCCCATGTTTCTTATATTTAGTTTTTACCTACCCAAACTTATATATATATATATATATATATATATATATATATATATATATATATATATATATATATATACACACACACACACACCCACACACACCCACCCCTAAACTGGAAATGCAAACTCCATATGTCTTTGACGGACAACCTAATATAAATATATAACTAGAGAATAAATTTTATTTTGGTTTTGTGAACACTTTTATAGGAAGTTGACATTGCCAAATTTTGTTCAAATCTGATATTTTTATCCAAAAATTTGTTGTTTTAAAGATAACATACGTCTACAGAAACATCAGTCCAGAACTAAAAGTTATAGATGTAACAACTGCTTAGCAATCAATACTACTATTTGTATAATGAACATTTTATTTGCTGCAAGAAGGTGATATGCAATATGCAAGATAGCTGAAGGACATATGTGAAAGATGTTTCTATTATTGCTATAAAAGGAAACAGGAGCCAAAAAGAATAGGAAAATGAGATACTGTCTTCTTTCCTTCTTTTTTTGTTTAATTTTGGAAGAACTCATGATAATTAACTGTACAGCTAAAACTTTAAAATATACATCAAATAAACAGTGAGACCATGAGAAGAGTGGGAATTATTGGTGTATACATAACACATCACCCTTTGTTGTACTTGTGACTATTCACACAATTTAATCTCTTGGTATATTTTTAGATTTTCACAATGGGGGAGGGGAGAGCATTGACATTTTAAAGACTATAAAAGTAAAACTGATGCAGTATCACGTCTGAAGTGGCAAATTATCATCTATATAGATGGGATCTTTGTAGGAAGTATAGGTATTTACATGGATGACTGGGGGTAGTTTGGTGGTGGGGGGGGGGAGAAGAAGGGATGCATTCTGGCATTTTTTTAAATGGAGGTTAGTAAATCATCTTTTCATTAAAATGAGCTGATCCATCAACTGACGAAAGATGCTGAGTTTTCCCCACAACAATCTGCTTCTTACTTCTCAAAGCACCTACAAATTCATTCCTATGAAGAGGACCAGCAGAAGTCCTTATGCCCCACTCAAGCCCAGTTGAAAATAGGTGACAATTCACTACTGCTGACTATTCCCATTCAGAATACTAGATTTATGACTAATTCTGCATAAAAATGTATGTAAATTTTGATTTCGGCTTGCATCATCAAACTGATAGCTGCAACAATACAATAACAGCTAAGTGATTTCATTTTTAATACATCTACTTTTCTATATTTCCTAGATCTTTTTCTTATCAAGAAAAATAATGCACATCATCAATACATATATTGGCACTGATATTAATAGAATGATGTTAAAGTACAGGATTTAAAACACAAACCATTATATCATACATCTTGAAACTGAAATCTTAATAGATTATAAAAAGCCAGATAAATGATACAGGGAAGGAAAAAGGTGTGTAAAAGTAATAATAACCCGGTGTGAAAGTAGTATCCTAGAGCACATAAAAAGAAACAATAGATTCAGAAGAATTATTGCACAAAGAGAAGTGCAGACCATATATAACTTGAGCCAATTTCCTTATGAATATCCATACCAATAACCTTAATAGACCTCAACATTTAACATCACGCAGCAGAATGCTTTTTTGCACGGTGACATTACAATGGTGGGTGTATTTATAGACACATACATGAAAAGGTACAGAATAGCAATTTATAAAATTCTAGCCTGTAAACAAAACTATTACTACTCAGTCTTGACCTATTCATTGAGAAAGTGCATTATAATACTTGGATAAAAAACTGAAACCAATGTAAGTTAATAGTTATTGGTATGTTATTTTCCTTTCTCTTAGCATTGAGTCTAACTGCTTCCAGTTGACATACAGTGCCTGTACATTAGAAAAATCAGTCCTCTGCTGTGTATCTGTCCTCCTGAAGTAGCACAAAATAGGAATGGTAGTTTCTTTTTATTCTTACATACACTTGCATCTGGACATACTATTTGGTGGTACTGTAATATTCCATTAGAAATCAGCAAAATGGTTACTAGGGAACTGGTGGCAATTACTATGGTTTAGAACATCGTAACTGCTACTACAACCTACACAATTCATATCAGATTACTAAATATTACCACCACATTACAAGATCAAAGACACTGCTGTTCTTCTGTCTTCTAAACATATAATAGCCACCATGATAACTCTAATAGAACTGGGCATTAATATGGCTATGATGGTGTTTGTGTGTGTATACAGACCCAGGGATTTATACAAATCTCATCACCTGAAACTGATGTACAGCCAACCGGGGCGGACTGGCCCGACAGAATACTGGGAATTTCCCGGTGGGCTGTCATCCGGTAGGCCATTGTGTCCGCACGCCGTTGCCCCTCACTCCGAGCGGCTCTGCGTCCATGCTGTATGCGGCATGCAGAGCCCGACCCACTGCCTGTGCCGCGTGCTGGAAGTGATGCAGGGGCGGGGCTTGAGGGGCACGCAGGGGTGACGTCATGCGGAGGGCCATTCTCAACCATTCCTGAGCCTATTTTGATTGCCAATACACTCCTGCAGCTAATGCCTGAGTCACTATTTAATAGCATAATACATTCAATAAACAAAACCAGATCCAGATTAATTTACCAGGAAAATGTTATGTTGGCTGACTTATCTAGGACCACATACAGATTGAACCTCTCTTGTCCAGTACTCTTAGGGCCTGACCAAGCCAGAGATTTTGTCAAACCACAGGAAGTCAATATTGCCTAGCAGCATTCCCTACACTTCTACTGCCTACTGGGCTCCTGGGTAGGCATTTAGGGCATATTTACATTAGGAAATTATTTCAAAATAACATTTTTGAAATAATAACAACTTCTGAAATAACTATTTTGAAATAGCATGTTCACACTACAGGGGAGCCTCAAAATTAGTCCGAGGTAGGCTCCCTTAATGTGGATGTGCTACCTTGACTTAGAGCCCCAGAAAGCATTCGGAGTAATTACTTTGAATGACTCTGTGGAGTAGTTATTTTGTAATAGTTGCAGTGGAGTGACCATACTACTGCTATTTCGAAATAACTATTTTGAAATAAACATTATTCATTGAAGAAAGCAGAAGTTAGTATTTAGAAATAACCAGCCCCTTATTTCAAAATAATGGGCTTGATAATGTGGATGCTCTGCTTGTTATTTTGAAATAAGGGGCTGTAGACTTAGGATGTTAACTAGTATAGACTAAGGATGTTAACTAGAGTAAATTGAGTAGTTGAGTGGTCAATGGAAATTCCTAGTTGATAGGCACTTCCACGTTCCTCCTCTGAAATGTACAAGAGCCCCTGCTGGGCTTGCACATTTCAAAGGAGGAATGTGGAACTCTGCATGCAGCCCGGGGCTAGCAGGAAGTCCCACTGACTCTGGGCTGCACGTGGGTACCAGCTTTGAAATGCACAAGAGTTCCCAGTGGAGGCTCTTGTGCATTTCAAAGCAGCAGTGCAGCATGGAGCCCAGGCTCAGCAGAGGACTCAGAGTCCCCCGCTGACCCTGGGCTCCATGCTGCGCTGCCACTTTGAAATGCCACATGGAGCTGAGGTCAGCTGGGGAGATGCCTTGCAGAACCCACGGTCAGCTGGGGAGTCCCCAGCTGATCCTGGGCTCTGCTACCTCAGGGTTTCAAAGCGGCAGCACAGTACAGCTGATCCTGGGCTCAGCTGTTCAGCGCTGCCGCTTTCAAGTACTCCCTCTTCCCCCCACTTTGCTGCCTCTATCTGATAAAGGCAGCAGGTTGGGAGGGTGAGAGGTGGGAGAATGACTAGTCAACTAATTTTCTGATAAGCATTTGCTTATAGGATAGTCAACTAGTCTTTAACATCGCTAGTATAGACCAGGGCATATGGGTAAATTAGAGCTAAATAACAGCACAGAACATTGAGAGCCAGGACTGGTGGCTGTAAACAAACTTTACGGGACCATGGACCACGGACCACAGGAAACTTGGCCACTTCCATGATAAGTGGACATCTGGCTAACTAAAATCATGTTGGACCATGGATGTTTCTGGACTAGAGAGTGCTCTACTAGATAGATTCAACCTGTAGTTAAAACATTCATTCTTTTGAAAGTTGCCATGAAGTATTTCAATGTCAGCAAGCAGAAAAATCTAATTTCAGATTACATTTGAGTAATTTACAGGTTTTTTTCATTTTCCTATAATTCTGAATTCCTTTTACCTGAATATATCTTGTCTATATTTTGTAGGTATCCAAATTTTTAGCAAAGCTGAACTGAATATCTTGAATAGATTCAGTTCTCATTATAGTCAAAAGAGATTTAAGCACATGGTTATTGTTAAGTGCTTTCTTGAATCAGGTTCATAAGGAGTTAGAACTTTAAGGATTCAATTGTTCACAAAAATCATTTGTGAACTGCAACCACAAAATGGAGGTCACTATTTTGTAGAAACTGCAACCACAAAATGGAGGTCACTATTTTGAAATTGTATACACTCGAGATCTGGAAAAGTTGGTTCCAAATGCCTCCCTAGCCTTAAAAGTAGCGGAGGAAGAGTTATTGTTCAAAAGCCAAGTCAAAACTGGTTGGCTTTTATAAAAGTTCAGTATAAAAACTATTTTGAAACCTATAGCTTGTTAACCACGTATGTCAAACATTCTGTGTTTTGACATTTCATAATTATTTACATCAGAACTATCTTTTGCATTAATGAGAAAGTTAATTAGTGCACACTCTAGTAGGCAGATACAATTAATTATCCACAAAGAGTCTCAGATTTCACACCTAGAATCATAGAATACCTGACTGGAAGGGACTTTGAGAGGTTATCGAGTCTAGTCCCCTGCCCTCATGATAGGACCCTATACCATCTAAACCATCCCTGGTAGATGGTCATGGTGAATTATAGAGTAGAAGTCACTTTCATTATGAGACACTTTCTAGAGTTTCCCCTTCAGGCTTCGTTTTTCCATGCTTAATCCTAGTTCAAAAATGTTTTCTTCTCTTTTTCATGGTGGAAGCATTTGTATTATATTCCATTCCCCATTCTTTTAATTCAAGCATTTCCACTGGTTGAACCTCTCTAGTCCAGCAGTCTGACCAGCAACATCCATGGTCCAGCATGATTTTAGTTATCTGTATGTGCACTTCTCATGGGTGTGGCCAAGTTTCCTGTGGTCCCATAGAGTTTGTTTATAGTAACCATCCTGGCTCTCAGTCTTCTGTCCTGTTATTTATCTCTAATTTACCCCAAATGTCTTATAAGAGCTCACTAAACACTGGAAGTGTTGGTAATGCTGCTAGACAATATTGACCTCCCATGGTTTGGCAAATTCTCTGGTATGGCATCAGTCAGGTCCCGAGGGTGCCAAACTAGAGAGGTTCTCCCTGTACCTTGTAATTTATTATCATCATAATTTTTATAGCTAAAATGTACACACTATTTTTTATAATCTGAAATTCAAAATTGATTCTGGTCAAAAGGAAAACTGGTTCCCACAAGATGATTACATAGTTTCCAATTTACAAGTTGATGATAATTCCATTGAATAAAATTATCTAACATCTCAAAATATTATACTGTAATAATAACCAGAGATTTTTGTTAAGGTACTTTATAATTCAGGTATGTTTCTTCATGGTTGACATGTTTAAAGTTATAATATCAATTCAACTTTTAACATACCAACATATGGACATCCCATATAATGCAACCTGACAAATCAAAAGGCCAGTCTTTCTCTGAAAAACACAAGTAGTAAACAGAACTGAAAAGCTAATAACAATGTGTGGAGTGCAATGTGCCTAGTTTGAATGTTAAAAGGCAAGGCATACATATAGGAGATAAATATTGTTGTTGCACCTCTGAAGTGTTAACTTGATTCACCTCTCTGTGAGATGACCCACCAAAGGAAGGTAAGGTTTTTACAATGGTTCATACTTTGAAACAGCCATCACTTAAACTGAGATCTGTAAGTAATATGCTTTTTCAAAAGTCTATTTATGATGCTAACTCTAATGCCCTATCTATATTACAAATTTAACTGTGATATTCAAAGTTTGTTACAAGTTTTTTGCTAACTGAATTTTAATGATGGTATAGTTCTAAATATTTAATGTACATACACATGGGTCATATAGTTAGTATGGGTACAGATTAAGTTTAAACTGGATTTCAGATCTGATGATGAATTAGTATTTGCATTCAGATTTGACAGAACTGAAATTTTACAAGCTATTCTCACAATATCTCACCCCCAAATGCTGGAATATCACGTCTTCTAAACTTGACAGCAATCAATAGAATCGATAGAATCTAAGCTTGACAGCAATCAGTGCAGCTAAAGCCCTACTTGTGAGTTTTTAGGACAAGCGCCAACATATAAACCAGAAGGATCAGAAGTCTGAAATTCCAGCAGTATATAATGACAAATGATCTTCAAGCTCAAGTCTTGTGGAATAAAATCTAAACCAACTTTCTCTTTCTTGAACAAATATACACACAAGTTATGGTTCTGGTATGTTTCTGAGAGTCTGAAGCCATACTTAAAATACTTTATTATTATTGACTTGGTAGCATCAAATTGTATTGATTTTTCTCTATTTTCTAAAGTAAGAATGTTCATACAATAATGGTCAACAGGTTGGTGTGTGCACATATATGCAGGTGTGTGTGTGTATTTGCATGTATGTAAGAAGGGGGGAACTTGAATAGTGCTTGGTTGCAAGATATTTACTCTCACTATAAGAAACTCCCATTCTTTTATTGTCTCTCCATCCAATGCTGGCCTTACTGCCTTGACTTACTTTATGAAAACATCATAAAGTTTAAATTAATATTAAATTGAAAATCTGGAAATCAGACAGGAATGAAATGCAGAATTTAGGACATATTGAGAATATTATTAGTTATCCTACCAGGAGGGCCTTGCAATCAGGACTGGATGTTGAAATGTATTAAAAATTGTTTCCTAAACTTCTGTGAATGACATTTTCTCTCTCTCCTCCCCTTATTCACCCAGCTCTAATTAAGGAAATGCTAAAAGAATAATTAAAAATGAAATATGGTCTTTGAAACTGAGAGCAACAACCTCCTGTTACTGACACTAATTCTCTATATATTGCGCTTTATGAAGTAATTTACAACTAAACAATCACTACTGTCAATTAGTAAGGCTTCATTTTGCATCTGCTTTGCACAGGTATAAATTGTCTTTGCAAAGTGCAGGGCAGAGGGGAATCAGCACAGATCAGACAGCTGGAATTCTCTAGATCATTTTATTAGAACAGAAAAGGTATGTAACAGGTGAAATATAGCTACTCAACTGTTTAAAAATAAATTTAAAAAACTGTAAGTTACCATGACTGAGTAAAGCCAGTGCCCAAATTAAGTTAAGGAACATACTTTGATCCTGCGAACTCACATCTTAAATTTACTCTCTGAGTAATTTTTATTCAAGTAATAAACCCATAAAATATGATAGAAACTGCCACTCAGCCTCATCTATAAATGGCAATGATGTGCTGCTATATTTATATATTCACATATATATTCATATGATAGGCAATGATCCACTTAATGAAGTCATAGTGATAGAGATGCAGCTGTGTTAGTCTGGTGTAGCTGAAACAAAAGACAGAACTATGTAGCACTTTAAAGACTAACAAAATGGTTTATTAAATCTGTTAGTCTTTAAAGTGCAACATAGTTCTGTCTTTTATTTTAATGAAGTCATGTCTTTCTAAATATCTTATATATATTTTGCATGCTAAATAAGCAAAGTATTTTCAATTTCCATTTACTTCCTTTGACTATATTCAGAACTGGGGGTTACGCTTCAGTACTGCACGTGAGTTTGAGAGCAATCTTTGGGTTACACTAGAGCAGCATGGTAACAGAAGAAATGTTTTTAGACTCAGAGGAAAGTAACTACAGGCAGTCCCCGGGTTACGTACAAGACAGGGACTGTAGGTTTGTTCTTAAGTTGAATCTGTATGTAAGTCGGAACTGGCATCCAGATTCAGCCACTGCTGAAACTGATCAGTTTCAACAGCGGCTGAATCCGGACACCAGTTCTGACTTACATACAGATTCAACTTAAGAACACCAGGCGTCCCCAAGTCAGCTGCTGCTGAAACTGATCAGCAGCTGATTCCAGGAAGCCCGGGGCAGAGCAACTCTAACGCAGATGCAGACTAGGGAGATGCTGAGCAAAGCCACGGAGGACCCGGCCGGACCCACGGCGCTTCCAGCTGATCTGGAAGTGGCCACGGGTCCGGCCCCGGTTCCTCCGCCGCTTTGCTCCCCGTCTCCTTGGTCTACTGACCAGGGAGACGCTGAGCAAAGCCGCGGAGGACCCGGCCGGACCCGCAGTGCTTCCAGCTGATCTGGAAGTGGCTGCGGGTCCAGCCCCGGGTCCTCCGCTGCTTTGCTCCCCGTCTCCCTGGTCTGCTGGCTCCCCCAGCAGACCAGGGAGATGGGGAGCAGCTTTTCTCGCCCCGGAGGAGGCGGGCGGCGGGACCAGGCGTCCCGCCGCTCCAGTCCTCCGGGGCAAGAAAAATCCCCGTTCGTAACTGCGGATCCGACATAAGTTGGATCCGCGTAACTCGGGGACTGCCTGTACTTAATCCCATACTAGCTCCTATAGACTAAGGGCTGGAAATACAGATAGAACTTCACACTATGGAAATGCAATCTGAGGAGAGGGTTCTGATGGCCAGGCAGGGGAGAAATAAAAAATGAGTCACTGGTGAAGGCCTTTCGTAACTGTAAAGATGACTGCCTAGTGATCATGAGGGTGTGCAGTCTGCAGCATCTATTAGAACAGAACTGATTACTAGAGCTTTGCATTGATACAAAATTAACATCCACTTCTGCAAAAATGATCCATGGATAGCTGCATCCCACATCCATGAATGTGGATACCTGCGCATGTAAAGCAGACAGTTCTAGACACAAAATTTATATCTGCATCTGTATCTGCAGAAATGAGCTACAGATAGCCACATCCATATCTGATATAAAGTAGATATCTGTGGAGTTACAGGGCTCTACTGATCACTCCTCCCAAGTGCATTCTAGTACTAATGTCACACATTCTTCTCTGCTCCTTTCTGAATGATTTGCTTATCAGGGAGGAAGGAGTAAGCACTCCTATTTTTGTAAGTAACCTTTGCATACACAGGGAGAAGGATTCTTTGCATGTCTCCCTGCCCCCCAACACAATGGCCACTCACAATAGGGTCTATCCGTAATGTAAATTCTCAATGTGCCCAGCGCACATTTGCTTTTATACTCCACTTGATTTGCAGAGCTTAGCATTTCTACCTTTTCTAGATACAAAAGTATGATATATAAGTACTATAAAATTTAACAAGATGAAAAATTCACTTGTGCCTTGTTTCAGATTACATTGCAAACTCTTCTGCACAATGATCATGCCTTTTTTACATGTTTACAAGATACCCTAGTTTCTTGGGACCTCCAAAGCATTTGAGGTTACAACAATAAAAATTGACAATACCGATGACAACGATAATGATGACAGTAATTAACAATAAGATCAAAGTGCCTGATAAAAATGTATTGGGCAAAGGTTACAATCTTCTCTCAGGTAAATGACTTACTGAATTCAGTGTGGGTTTTGCCTGAATAAGAAGGTAGGTATTCAGAATCTGTTCTGCTGTATCCATTTGACAAATGGAAGGGAAACGAGTATGTTTGAGCATTGCTACGAGAAAAATGCAGAAACTGTTTATGTGATCAATCTGAGAATAATTTAAAAACCCTTTAAAAAAGTTCTGCTTGAAACATGGAAACATTCCCAACAGATCAAGAAAATGTGTCAGTATAGAGCTGTTTTTACTATGTTTAGTGTTGTTATAGCCATGTAGGTCTCAGGTACTTAGAGAGAGACAAGGTAGGTGAGGCAATATCTTTTAGTAGACCAACCTTTGTTGGTAAGAGAAGCTTTTGAACTTACACAAAGCTTTTCTGCAAAGATACTTCCTCATCCACCTTGTTTCTTTACTACTATATATCTGAAAGAGAAGAAAAGTCAGTTTACAATGTTTCAAGCAAAACCAGGCTTAGTTTCACTCTTTTATTTTATTAAATTGGGACTGAAGGATGCTTACATGTACATTTTCTAGGCATAATGTTTTTTGCGATGGGGCCATGAAAGCCACATTCAGTATTCAAGGCACAAGAAAACCACGGATTTATATAATGGTATTAAGGCATTTTCTTGTTATGTATCCCTTCCCTAAATGGTCCCTAACATTGTTAGGGTTTTTTTATTTAAATTGTGGCTGCACATTGCACAGAGGTTTACAGAGATCTATCCACAATGATTCCAGTATTTCTTTCTTGAGTGGTAAAAGCTAATTTAGACCCTATAATTTTGTATATCTAACTGGAATCATGTTTTCAAATGTGCACATTGCACTTATCAACACTGAATTTCATTTGCCGTTCTCTTGCCCACACATCCAGTTTTGTGAGATTCCTTTGTAACTCTTCACAGTCTGCTTTGGACTTAATTATCGTGAGCAGTTTTGTATTATCTGCAAATTTTGCCACCTTACTGATTATCCCCTTTCTCAGATGGTTTACAAAGATGTTGAACAACACAGGTCCCAGTATCATTTATTCCTACTCGGTGTTAACTTTCAACTAATTACCAACTGATGAGAGGAACTTTCCTCTTATCCTATGATTGCTTAGTTTGCTTAAGAGCCTTTGGTGAAGGACCTTTTCAAAGGTTTTATGAAAATCCAAATACACTGTATCAACTGGATTACCCATTTTCACATGCTTATTGACTTCCACAAAGAATTCTAATAGATTGGCGAAGCATGAATTCCCTATACAAAAGCTTGAACATTAACTCTTTAACTCTTCCACAATATATTCTCATCTGTATGTCTGATAATTCTGTTATATGTTTAGCCAATTTACGTTGCGCTGAAGTTAGACTTACTGGCCTGAATTTGCCAGAATCATCTCTAGAGCTTGCTTATTTATTTATTTATTTAATTAATTTATTTATATTTAATCCATGCTACATTAGCTATGTTCTACCCCGTCTGATGAGGAGGGTGATTTGAATAGTTGCTTACACACCAGTGTTAGTAGTTATGCAATTTTGTATTTGAATTTCTTCAGAACACTTGGATGAACACCAGCTGGTTCTGGTGACTTATTACTGTTTAATTTATCTATTTGTTCCAAAACCTTCTCTACTGACACCACAATCTGGAACATTTCTTCAGATAAGTCTCCTAAAAGGAATGGCTCAGGCGTGGGAATCTCACTCTCATCCTCTGCAGTGAAGACTGATGCAAAGAATTCATTTTGCTTCTTGGCAATGGCATTGAGAGCGCCTTTAGCATCTGGATCATCCAGTGGCCCCACTGATTATTTGGAAGGTTTCTGGCTTCTGTGGTACTTAAAAAAAATTAATGTTAGTTTTTGTGTCTTCTGCTATCTGCTCTTGAAATTATTTTCTGGCCTACCTAATTACATGTTTACACTTGACTTTTCAGGGTTTATGTCCTTACTTGTTTCCTGACGTAAGATTTGACTTCCAATTTTAAAGGATGCCTTTTTGCATCTAATTGCATCATTTACTCTGTTGCTTAGCCCTAGTGGCATTTTTTGTCCTATTACAGGATTTTTTTTTTAAATTTAGGGAATTCATTTAGTTTGAGCATCTGGTACAGTGTTTTTAAATAGTTTCCAAGCAGCTTGCAGCCATTTCACTTGTGTGGCACTTCCTTTTAAGTTCTGTTTCATTAGCTTCCTCATTTATGTGTAGTTTCCCTTCCTAAATTTAAATGCTAGTATGGTGTGTTTCTTTGTTATTTAATTATGTTAAATTTAATTACATTATGGTTGCTATAACTGAGTAGTTCAGCTATATTGACCTGTTGGACAAGATTCTGTGCACTACTTAGGACCAAATCAAGAACTACCTCTCCACTTGTGAGTTACAAGAATAGGTGCTCCAAGAAACAGCCTTTAATGACAGGGGAACCATGTGGGAGGCATGATGGGCCATGTGCTCCAAATGCCAGGGGAAGGGAGGGTGAAAGGGTCAGCCAGCAGACAGTGGGCAAGGGTCTCTGGATGTTTGGGGTGGGGGAGGGACGGTAAGGTTGCCTTGGGCCAGCACCAGCAGTAAAGCAACACAGCCCCAGCTTGCTCTGCTTTCCCAGTAAACTACTCAGGGGAGGGACCACCCCCACACTCACTGGCAGAAAGTGGAGCGACATGGCTGGGGGAGCAGGGCAATCTGGGACCACATAGTTCCATTTCCTCTGCTGCTGCCAGTGAGTGCAGAGGCGTCAGATGCCTGCTGTCAGCACTGGATCCCCTGCCTTGCTGGTCCCACAGGCTGCTTTGCTTGTGGGGGAAGGGGTTGAGGAAGAGGTAAGTGGAAGTAGAGCAGGGGTAGAGGGGAAGAGGAGAGGGCAGAGCAGGAGCTATGAGGGGGTGGAGCAGGTGTGAGGAGAGGCACACAGGTCTGTGGGGGAAGGAAGAATGTAGAGGTGCACCTGTTGCATTCTTCCACAGGGGCCCTCTAGGCAATAACTTAGCACCCTATGCACCTCCTCCCCACCCCTTGCCATAGGTCCTCCCTCTACTCCACAGAGCACAGAACTGAAAATTGCTTCCTCCCCATACACTGCAGATCTTAGCTCCTGGAGTGGAGGGGGTTGTCCTGGCCCTTCCCTGAGGGTGGTGATCACCTAACCAGTGCTCCTGGTGTCCCTCTTCACCTGTCGCCCCTGGTTAATGGTGTCCAGAAAGTTTATTTCTGTGTCCCATCCTGAGATGACATGTACTCAGCCAACACGGGATAGCTGAAATCCCCCATTATGGCTGCATTGTCTGGTTTTGTAGCCTCTCTAATCTCCCTGAGCATTTCACAATCACTGTCACCATGTTAGTCAGATGGTTGGGGACTGTTCCTCCTGCTACATTCAATATTTAAGGCTAGAATTTCTATCCACAGAAATCCTATGGAACTATTTGAGTCATTTAAATTTTTTATTATATTAGTCTCTCTGCTTTCATTCACATACAATGCCATGCTCATACTAGCATGACCTACTTACTCATGCCTATATATATGTTCCTTGGTATTATCTTACCTCATTGATTACCATCACTTCACTGAGTTTCTTAAATGCCTATTTATATAAATATTTAATACCAAGCATTCAAGTTCATCCATCTTAGTATTTAGATTTCTAAAATTTATACAAGTGCTTATAATGTTTGTCAACATTTTGTTGTCTGCCTTTGTGTGATGTAATTGAATGGACTCTCGTTTGATGTTTCTCTTCATTTCCTACCTGTACTTCATCAACGTCTATCCTTTCCCCTTTCCTAGGATGTAGGATATCCCCATGAACAGATCCTCCTGTAGAGTGCGCATCTGTTCAAACCCTGTGCTTCATGTCAGCTTTATCCCAGCCCTTAGCCATATAAAAGCATCCGTGCATGAGTGCCCTTAGGCCACACAGATCTCTTTGACTAAAATAGTATTTTTACTAAATTTTATGAAGAGATGTATGCATTTTTGTATTACTTGCTTTCAATGTTCATTTTCTCTGATGAATTTTCTTTTTCATTTTACTGATATTACTAAATAAAAATATGGATTTAATCTCTGTTCAATGTTCTGTTACAGCTATGTTAAGATATTACTACGTAATGTATAAATAAACCAATAAAAGATCAGGAAAAAATGTGATTCTGCAATAACCTCTTGAGATGTCAAACCAAAATATGTAGGAGAGATTAGAGGGGGGAAAAAAGAACAATGAAACCTTGTACAGCATAATGCTCTTTATCCTTTGGAAACCTGA
This sequence comes from Pelodiscus sinensis, assembly GCF_049634645.1. NCBI lineage: Eukaryota > Metazoa > Chordata > Testudines > Trionychidae > Pelodiscus > Pelodiscus sinensis. The sequence goes on from NC_134718.1 coordinate 44,860,220, forward strand.
TGTCATTAAAAACTGTTCATGTGTTTGAATATCCAGATCTTTCTAATTCTACATGTGTGGTTCCTGAGTCTGTAAACACTTAAGCACTCTAACTTTCCTGACAAAAAGTCAATAGTACTACTAAAATTACACACGTTTTCACATGGCAGCATGATGGGGGCAGAGAACTTTTCTACAAGGGCTAGTCCCTATGCTCATACTGCATGCATTTTAGTATGCTCTTCACTATGCAGCTAAGTTAGCTATGATTATGAGGTTAGGTCCATCAATGGCTATTAGTTAGGATGGGTAAGATGGGACCCCTAGCCTCTGTTTCTCTGGAGGTGAGTGACAGGGGATGGATCACATGAGGATTACATGTTGTGTTCCCTCCCTTTGGGGCATCTGGTATTGGCCACCATCAGCAGACAGGATACTGGGCTGGATGGACTGTTGGTCTGACCCAGTATGGCCATTCTTATGTTCCTATGTTATGTCCTTATGATGACTCAAACCCTATTTTTCTATATACTTTACCAATTTAGCATTACTCCTATGGAATCATAGGACTAGAATGAACTTCGTGAGGCCACCAAGTCTAGTCCCCTGTAGGACTAAATATTCTCCAGAGAATCCTGACAGATGTTAGTCTAACCTGCTCTTAAAAATCTCCAAAGATGGAGATTCTACAACCTCCCTAGCCAATTTATTCCAGTGCTTAACCACCCTGACAGTTAAGAAGATTTTCCTAACATCCAACTTACATCTGCCTTGCTACAATTTAAACCCATTGCTTCTTATCCTACCATCAGATATTAAGAAGAATAATTTTTCACCTTCTTACTTGTAAATACCCTTTTCGGTGCTTGAAAACTGTTATAATGACCCTTCGCAGTCTACTCTTTTCCAGACTAATCCCAATTCATATTTTCTAGACCTTTAATAATTTTTGTTCATCTTCTCTGGACTTTTTCAATATTCTCCACATTTTTCCTGAAATGTAATGCCCAGAACTGGACACAGTATTCCAGTTGAGGCCTAATCAGCATAGAGTAGAAGTGAAGAATTATTTCTTGTGTCTTGCTTACTTCTGTTAAAACATCTCAGAACGATGTTTGCTTTTTTACGCTCATATTAATGTGTGATCCACTATGACTCTTAGATCTGTTTCTGCAGTACTCCTTAGGCAGTGAATTCCTATTTTGTACATGTACAATTGATTATTCTTTCTTAAGTAGAATAGTTTACATTTGTCCTTATTGAACTGTATCCTATTTACCTTCAGACCATTTCTCCATTTTGTCCATATCATTCTGAATTATAATTCTATCTTCCAAAGCACTTTTAATCCCTCCCAGTTTTGCATCATCCCCAACCTTTATAAGTGTACTCTTTATACCATGCACTGCATATAATCAATTTATACTTTTCAAAAGGCTTATAACTTGGTCAAATCAAAACCAATGCACACTAGAATATTTTATAGGCACTCTCTCTTCAATGAGAGTTATTTCCATGCCATGTTAAGACTCAGCCATTTTACATGTATCATTAGATTGGTTTTGAATTGATTTTTTTAAACATTGCTATAATTTTTTTTATAATAAAAAGAAGTATCTCCTCCAATTTTCCTATAGTCTTTCTTAATGAGTTCATTTTTGAGAAGTGACTGAGTTTGGAACATTTCCACCAAAAATGTGACTGTTTCTAAAAAGTTATTAGTGACTGAAAACACGGGTTAGAATGGAAAACATCATTTAACCTTACTTACTGTACAAAGGTCATTTTTAGTCTGAATATAATACACAAACATCCAGTTAAGAAATTCTTGACTCATGCCTAGCTATAAGCTTTAAACTTACATTTGCATATTTTAAGAGGCTGTGAAATTTAACAGGGCCAAGATTTAACCTACTTTGTTATTTTTATATCTGTTTATAGAGTCTCTACCATTTTTATAAAACAAATGCTTCAGTTCTCTTTTCTTCTAAAAATAAATGATTGATTCCAGCAGCTCAGCACTCATGTGAAAAATACTTTTCACATGTGTTGGACAGGAGAACTGTGTAAGGAAATGGTTTCATTTTCAAGGACTTATTATAAACAAAGTGAAAAGAAAAATGAATTATAAAGTTATGAAAAATAACTTGATGATTTCCTTTTAAGGAAGACTTGCTAGATTTGGAAGCCTTAGTTTGGTATCAAATGGAGCAGTACATTCCTGATAAAACCTTCATTCCTGATAAAACCTTACATTCGGTTATAATTACAGAACAATGGGGTTCTAAATAGAGTTTATATGAAATATTCCATTGCACCTGCAGTTTAAAATGTATTTTTGCCCACTGAAACTAGATATGGAAACCCAATTTTGGATGGAAACTCTGACTTGGATGTTTTCAATAAACATGGCAAATATGTAAGAAAGATTATAATGACCCCTTTATGCACTGATGCACAGCCAACTTTTTTATAAAAGGTCTACAACCAGAATGTTCTGCCTTAGCCTGTGAGAAATCCTGTGTGCCTGGCTTGTATGTGCTTACAGACGTGAGGGATGAGAGGCTGGGAAATCTATTTGCTTTCTGACAAACAAAAATGTTTAATTATAATCAAAGAAGAAGACATCATAACTTGGCAAATACACTTCTGTGAACTGCATTAACTGGAAATGTTTATACTCTATTCCTGAAAAATATACAAAGCACATACACAGATTTGGCACAACATTAGGCACAGATTTTTTTTAGGGCTACGATTTTATAATAATTTTGTCTGACCTCCTGCATAAGATTGGCCAAAGACCCTTTCCAGTAAACTCTGCATGAAGCTCACAACTTCTGCTTGAGTTAGACAGTCTGTATCTATCTCTCTTGCACACAGTGCTCAGCTGTGCTCAGTTGTGAAGTTTGGTGTGTGTGTGTGTGTGTGTGTGTGCGTGCGTGCGCGTATATGTCTATACCGATTGATACATAGATAGATAGTTTGGTAGGAAGGTGCAAGGATATCAGTCCCTAGAGATTTTTCTCATTTTCTTTTTAATGTAATCCCTGACATTAGGTTCAATTTTGTGCATTCCAAGTGTAACACTGTTGCTCTTCAGAAGCATCTTTATAAATCATCCTACGTACAGATGGTATTCATCCGTCCCAGGGTACTGCTAACCTATCAAAGGGAGGAAAAATACCCTTTCTTTCCTTCAATTTGGGGTCAAAATTTTTACAAGATTCTTCAGAGATTTCCTTCCAGCACATAATTGTCATTATCCAAGTTATACAGAGGTTCAAAAGACAGCACTGGGAAAATAACTACAATCAAAGTACACTCTCAGAGTTTAGGAAGCCTGTAGCATTATCCAGAAAAGTATCATTATCCAGCATCTCAAGGAATAAGTCCATGGAAACAATATGCTGTTGAAGGATAACTAAAATTCAATCCTAGTACACTTACATTTAATAACATGCTCAACCAAATGCAAAATTTCCATTTCCAGCTAGATAAAAATGTAATTGTTCCACTTCGTTATTGAATAATAATACTGTATTCTATTAAGAGATTTATTATTGTTTTTCTCATACTGTTCCAAAACTCTAAGGTAATGCTCTTCTTTTATACCAAGTTTTGCAGATTAAAAAGTGTAAAACAATTTAGTGGAAGTAAAGACAATTTTTCTGAAAATGTCACTGTCCATGCAAGCTTAACTCACCATTGACTTCTATGGGACTGGTCACATGTAGAACTTTTCAGGCTTGTACATAGACTGAAAAATATACACTCACTAGAAGACTTACCCGGCATTGCCTGAACCCTTTGAGGCAGGGGGCTATTGCTGTGGGGGTTGCAGGAGTCAGGGTAGGGCTTTGGAGATATGGGAAATGCAAGAGTGAGGGGGTAAGGAGGGATGCGGCATGAGGGGCTTCCTATCTGGCACATTCCTTTTCTCTCCTCCAGATACCCTCTTGGCTGTCAGGGGCCTTTTCTCCTCCCCCAGCCCCTCCCTGGCCACCAAAGGTCTTTTCTCTCCCCCTCCTCTTGCACTGCAGTCAAGGGCTGGGAGGGAGAGGAGGGGGGTAGTTTGGGGCTTGGAAACCACTTACTGGTATGCTGGCAGGAAAGATGGCAAAGCCCCAGCTCTGTAGACCACTCCTTTGGTGGTACATTTGCCCCCTGTGGACACTCTGCAGGATACCTCTCCCCTGCAAATCTGCATCCTTCTGAACAGCCCCACCCTTTCCATGTTGTGGAAAACTGTTCCTTTCCCAGTGCTTTTGGTTATCCTGGCACAACCAATCCCCAATCTTACTTTAAGTTAGGAGACGAGGAAGCTGCATATCAAATTTGGTGGTCCTAGCTCTTACTGTTTAGAAGGAATTCCTGAACAAATGGGCTCACAGACAGAGGCACACATCTCTTAAACACGTACAGTAAAAGCTTTGTTATCTGGCACTTGAATATCCAGAAAACTTGTTTAAGTGGCATTGCCCCCAGCCACTTTACCTCTGAGTCTTCAGGCACATGCATGCCTGACTCCTACTGTTCCGCCTCCGACCATTGTGGGTCTATTGACAACTGACACTGCCAGCTGCCATCATCATCAGGCACCTTCTTCCCTCTCAACCTTCCTCGAGCTGTCAGGAGCTGGATCTGCTGGAGGTCTCTGAGGCAGCTGGCCCTCTTGTCTGCCTGTTGTATAGGACAGTTCTGTGGCTTGGGGGAAGGGTAAAGGTCACCGGGCATTCCCAAGGAGGTGGAGATTGGTTTCTGCAGTTTTCTCTGGGGAGCAGTCAGGGGTAGAGTAATAAGCACGAGTTTCTGGCATATTCAGTTAACCGGCAACCTCTATTCCTCATGAGTGCTGGATAACAAAGCTTTTGCTGTATACGGATTTCTGTTTATATGTTGCATTTTCATATCATGCATGGAAACATTCATAATAGCGCTGTACGCACTGCAAAACACTGTAAAACATTCAGTGTTTAAGGTCAGTAACAAGCCACAATTTTTTCTCCTATTAATCAATGTATAAGATTAAAAGCTCATGTAATTATTTAATAGGAGTCCTGCCATGATAAAAGTAGTAATCTGCTTTCAACACAAGCTACAAATGAAAACATCTATGAGTCAATTGTACACAACTGTTTATACCACTTACTTTGGTAGAAAAATTCATCAAAGAACCACTGAGATTGCCGGCGTTGCACTTAAAATTCAAATATTGGTCTGGATGATAGTCTGCTTCCCAGCTCCCCACATCATAGGTGAGTGACCTGACTGAATTTTCAGCTATTTTCTGGAAGGCAGTGCAAGTCATTCCTAGGAAGCTAGATGGCTTGATCATAAAGGCCTCCAGAGCAATATTAAGGGAAACCTGCCAAAACACATTGAGAAACTGGTATGTTGTTAACATACTTGAAAGGGAATCCACAGTAAAAAATATGCATTTTGAAAACACTATTTTGTAGATATCCACACACATAAAAAATAACTCAGTGAAACTGATCAAAGAAAATGAATTCTACAGTGGTACAGTGATTTTGCTTGCACCTTTATGATGTGTATAATAATGATAGAATCACATTAATGTACAAAAGACCTGGTGCTCCTTTCTCTTCTTACACCACTTGACAATAACGTAGTTACCAACATCAGTGGAGTTAATCCTGATTTATAGCAGTTTAAATGCAAGAAAAATAATACTATTAATAGAAATAAATATGTGAAATAGCATCCAAGGGCTTGGTCAGCTTCTCCCAACACCGATAATATAAATGAGCCCAGATCTTCATGCCTGGCTGTTTGGCAACTGGCACCTTTGACCCTTCCTGATTATTAATCCACCAGGCCCCAGTCAAGCCCAAAGTAGTAACAGAGCAGTCTGGACATTGCTCTAAATTACACAGGCTCCAGAAGTCCACAAAGGACTTCTCTGGCAGCAGAAATTGCAGGAGGGCACTTTTCTTGCCATGCCTGCTTTTCTTAGTTACTGCTTCTACATCAGGACCTAATGGCAGGAGATTCTCCTATGGCATCAGTTATTGATCAGTAACTCTGAAGTCAACCCCCACCCATGCTGACTGGCTGATGCAATCTCATTTTAGTAAAATGCCTACTGTAGAAAATATGAAAACATATTAAACCATACATATTAAATCTGACGTATAAAATTTTGAATGTATATAATAATAGAGCTAAGGAAAGAGAGAGAGAGAGAGACTTTCTGTTTCATTTGGAAGTTGAATGGTTTCTAAAGAAGTTACTATTGACTGTCCTTATGTTTCTCACATAGGAAACAATTACAGAGAACTAAGGAAAGTTTAAGATACTTCCCCTATGAAAGCATGTGCACAATTTGCTGCACAGCAGTAGGAGGACATCATGGCCATTTAGACACCGGACTGGAAATTAGGGAAAATATTATCTGTGGTGCAACTTTTCTCTCAGACAAGAGCTGCTTTTACTCTTTCCATATTCTGGTTCACATAACCAAAATGGGTACATATGCATTCTACAATTTCCATAGGTCTATCTAGCTCTGAAGTCATACAGGGCTTATTATTAGTGGGCTCATATTTGCTGAGTGCAGTCAATGAAAGAACACAATCTTTACCAGTCCTAGGCTATGTCTACATAGCAGTGTTATTTAGGAATAACTGACATGATTCCAAAATAACACAGTCCACATCTACACAGCAAGCAGTTATTTCAATATAATGTTGAAATAATGTTAAACTGGAGGACTTCTTATTTTAACTCCTGTAACCCTCATTTTATGAGGAATAAAGGAAGTCAGAGGAAGAATGCTTCAACTCGGACTTCCTGCTGTGTAGACAGCGCCAAAAGTCGAAATAAGCTATTTAGACTTAAGCGAAGCAATTGATGTAGCTCAAGTAGCATAGCTTATTTTGGCTTTAGCTCTGCTGTGTGGACATGCCCTAGAGAATACAACAAGGAGTTCTGTGGCACCTTAGCCCTGGTGTACACTAGGGATTTATTTCAAAGTAACTCCCCTTATTCCGAAACAACAAACAGAGCATCCATACTACCAAACCCGTTATTTTAAATTAAGGAACTGCTTATTTTTAAATCTCCTGCTTTCCATGAGGAATAATGCTTATTTTGAAACACTGGTAGTGTGGACACTCCATTACTGCTATTTTGAAATAACTACTTCCTAAAGTAATTTAAAGTAATTACTTCCCAGCACTTCCTGAGGCTCTAAATCGAGGTAGCATGTCAACATTAAAGGCATATCTACACAGCATATCCAAACTCAAAATAAACTTCACAACTTAAACTACACTAATTGCGTAGTTTAAGTCGAAATTGCTTATTCAAAATTTTGGCACTGTCTACACAGCAGCTATTTTGAGATAAAGCACTCTTCCCTTGACTTCCCTAACCCTAACCCTCATACAATGAGGGTTACAGGAGTTGGAGTAAGCAGTCCTCCAGCTCAACATTATTTCAACATAATGTCAAAATGTTATCCTGAAATAACACTGCTGTGTAGATATATCCTAAAGAAGCCCACCTCATATTAATTTTGAGGCTTTCCTGTGGTGTGAACATGCTATTTCAAAATAGTTATTTCAGGAGTTATTATTTCAAAATAATTTTGTAGTGTAGACGTGCTCTTGGAGATGAAGGGGTGTGTCTACACAGCACCCTAAACTCAAAATAAGATTCACAATTTGCTCTACACAAATTGCGTATCTCATTTCAATTCTATTTTGAAATAGCTTTTTTTTTTAAAAGTTGGCATGTCTACACAACACCAAATTTTGAAATAACCACTATTTCGAGACATCCCTTAACCCTCGTGGAACAAGGGTTACAGGGATGCTGAAATAGCATGTCCATTATTTTGAAAAATATTTTAAAATAATAGGCGGCTTAATAAGATGCAGGGTAGCTATTTTGGGATACCTCTGGTATCCCAAAACAGCTGCGCAGTGTAGACATACCCTAACAGATTTATTAGGGCATAAGCTTTTGTGGGTAAAACCCACTTCATGAAAGAAATTGGAGTGGAAGTTACAGAAGCAGATTCTATATAAGGAAGAAATTGATTGTGTTAATGAAGCTAGTCCTAGAGAGACAGTGTTTCATCTTTCATTATTTGAAGTAGTAATTAATGATGATAGGGTAGTTTTAACAGTAGAACCGCTCAAATGAATAGCAAATTCTCTATTCCTGGGTTTTTGTTAATCAGCTATATTTGATGCAAGAAGAACACAGTTTTGATTATTATTTGTAGAGTAACAAAGGTGCATGTGGCACATTATACATTTAATGGATCTTTTTTCATTTGGGGGGATGGAGTTATCAGGGAAGTTTTGCCCCTTGATTTAGAAAAGGAAGGAATTCCTCCAGAGTATATTAGGCTCTGAGCATTCTACGAAACTGCTCAACACCTCAGGCAGTTGTGTTCCACAATAAAACTCAACTCCACTTAGTATTGATTAGAGGGGGTGAAACTGTCAATCAAACCACAGCAAATTTGGAGCATGGTGCCAGTTCTTAGGAAAAAATATTTTTCAGAAGATTTTCATGTGTATTGACACTAAAGGAAAGTACTTTCTACCTGGCTGGGGAAAAAACAAACAAGCAAACATGAGACTCAGGTTTAGAGCTGGTTGGGAAACTGTCACAGGAAAATGTTTGAGATTTTGAAAATATTTTCTGTCCTAATTGGAATGAAAAGCCATTTTTGCTGAATTGTTGTATCACAGCATTTTATTTTGGAAGCCCTGAAATGTGGTATTTCTGAAGGGAAATATATTCATCAGGATCCCTCACTCAGTCCACCTAGTGTACTGCAGTGGATCTGAGGACACCAGGCAACCATAGCAGCTATAGACTGAAGTTGATATGATTCTTGTCAGATTCATGGCTGCCCACCACTGAGCAGCAAAGTGAACTAACTAGACCCTTTTGTAATGTTAACAAGAGTCTGGTAAGTAACACTTCTGTTGCTAGCAAGCCCAGCAATGAAACTGACCAGAATTATGTCAATTTCAGCCTACTATGTCCCTGTTTTTGAGGGTCCTCCAGAGCCCTCAGCTCCAAAGCAGCCAATCTAGTACGTTCTTTCAGGCTCCTCGTTTCCCTTCAACTTGCCTGGTGGGCTGAAGTGGAACTGTGAGCCCAGAAACATTGGCTGGGATCTATTGGAAGTTTGTGAAAAATCCAACTATTCCCACAAATGGGTTTGATTTATATGACCTGGCGAACTCCAAAAAAGAAAGGTTTGTCAGCATTTTTCTGATCAGCACTCTACTCAGGAGGTTGTAGGCTTGGGGCCAACACATTAAAATCTCATTGTGAGGTGGGGAGGAAATATGGGGCTTTGCTGTCTGCAGGTCCTGCCTTGCCAATTTCAATTGCCTGGCTTTGGGAATAAGCTAGAGGGGTGTCTCCTAATAACCCTTCAACGGCTGGTTTATCTGTATGTGCTCAAAACAAAGCTATGAAGTGCCATAAATTCCTGTCAGCCACAAGTGCTGCAGACTCCAACACTATATTTAGCCTCTAGTGCTGCTGGCTAATTATGGCTGCAGCTTCCATTACAGTCAAGGTTTCATAATATTTCTATTCTAAACTTTTGTTTTCAGTTGTTGCTAATTTTTGAAAATCAACCTTCCAGATTTTTTAAGTTTGAGTAAAAATGTTTGTACCTTTTTAGTACACAGGAAGCAGAATTTTTTACCCATTATAAAAAAAAATTCCATTGATTTGTTTTGAATAATCTAATAGTTGGAACAGGCATGCAGGAAAACTTTACAATTGAAACCAGACTTTCCTGGATAATTTCATGCACCCTGCACATATAGATTTCCATGCTATACACAAGTTTCACTAGCACAAGTCACCAAAAAATGCAGGTTCAACCTCTGTGGGTTCTTATGTGCCCCTGTGCCTCAGACCTTTCTCGGTTCCCTATCTCAATGAGGTTATGTCTAGACTGCAGGCTTCTTTCGGAAGAAGCTTTTCCAGAAGAGATCTTCCAAAAAAACTTCTTCTGAAAAAGAGCATCTTCACAGCAAAAGTACATCAAAAAAGCGATACACTTTTTCTAAAGATAGCGTCTACGCTGAATGGATGCTCTCTCTCATTTAAGCTGTGATTACTATGGACAGAGTGGCCACCACGGAACCTGTGCTTTTTCCTCTTTCCTCTTCTTTCGAAATAACTCCCTCTTCCTCAAACTTCCTCTTCCACACATGCCTTTTTCCAAAAAGGCTTCTTCCTCTAGAAAGAGGCTTACGAATTTCAGAAAAACCCCTCTGTTCTTTTAACTTTTTTTCAAAAGAACGCGATTGCAGTATGGACATAAGTGAAGGGGTTTGTTTTTTTTTGAAAAAAAGTCTGTTTTTCAAAAAAACACAACAACTCTGCAGTGCAGACATATCCTGAGATAACTTCCATCATGAACATATCTGAGCTAGCATAAATGAAATTATCTAACTAGAAATAAATTATTTTACAATAATGAACACTACCATTTGTATATGGAGTCCCCTTACTAAAGGTGCCTCTGTTTATTTTCTGGGAGGATCCTGTGTGCTGCAATCTAGCCCCAGAGACTACAATTCCCATGAGTCCTTGAGGAAACCAGGAAGGAATTGTTAGTTGGTGTGTGGGTCTCTCTATGTGGAGTAAGGCTCAGCAGTCTGGAGGCTCTGCATGGTTTGTTTGTTTTTTTTGGGAAGAAAAGGAGCCAGGCTGCTGTGAAGGAGACTTATCCAGTCCAGTAGCTGTTATGCTGCAGCTACAGACTGGGACTGAGAGCCTTTGGGACTGGGATCTAGCAGATTGCTTTGTGCCTGTGGCTCAGAAGGACTACTCTGCACCCAGCACACAGAAGGAGACTAGAATCATCCACTCTAGCTGCAGAATCTTCAAGCGCACCCATGCAAGCAATTGTATGGTACTGTGAGTCCAGAGGAGTGTACACTCTGGAGTGGGATAAATGGTAGCAGTGCAATTGCCAGATAGATACATTCCTATTATTTCTGTGTGGTTTATTAATGTTATTCACTGTTAATCTGTTAAACTCTGTTTCTTTAAGTTAAGTAAAGGTTGTTCATTCTACTGTAATCTATTAGATGTATACTATTTATGATTTGTAATTGTTGTTCTGGAGCTAGATCCAGATTATTGCTGGAATAATTTTATTCTGGGAGGCTCCCAAGGCACACCATTAAGTGTGTACAGGGCCAGCCAGGTGGAAGTACCGCCACTGTATGCTCTTTATGAGCAAGGGACAGCAGCAACGGGGTGGAAAGGGTTTCCCCAACTAAACATCACCAAAACTGGGGTACTCGGGATCTCCTTTTATGTTAAAACCATCAGGTGCCTAGCAACACCTGTGAGTGTGACCTACTCTCAAGTAACCCATATAAATAAAGTGCCCTGCAAAACATATTCCCTACACTTTAAAATGTATTCTTGCAAATTCCATGCAGTTCTGAAAGATTCATGCCAAGCACAGAACAACAGACAGGTACGTGACATGGAAAGGTGTCCAAAGTAAGTCTGCAGAACTAGCTATATCATGGGCAAAAATAGATGTGAAACAACTTTTCACCCTGTACTCCATTCCCACAATTGTAGCATGTTACAGTGAGAACGGGAAGAATTTTATGGGAAGCTGCCAACGAATTTTCTTGTTTCAAAGTGCTAAAATATAGAAAATAATTTGGTGTCCATGCATGTACAAGCAGGCAGGGAAATGCTTAAGAAGATAGCAAAAATGGCTCCTTGGGTTTGCAGCTCAGGACTATGCCAAAAGGCATGAAGACTAAGGCTATAAAAGGAGAACCTAATTCAAAATTAATGCTCTGACAGTTTCAGTGGGATTATTTAGAGAAAGATGAGAAAAAATATATGGAAGATTTTAATATTATTTTGTGCATTTCCTAAAAGGCTGAAACATTATCATAGATAGGGCCCTATCAAATTCATGGTGTGACAGGGCTGTGTAGCCTGCCGGCGCCGCCTCCGCCATGGATCCCGAGCCCCGCACTACGGCCAGCCCCGAGGCAGCTCTATGTGGGGAGAATGTAGCTGCACGCTGGACCTGTGCTGCCTGCTCCGGGGCCACTTCACGCAGATGGCCCAAGGCATGGGATGATGTCACAGCCGGCACTGGGGGCCGGCATGACGGGATGTCGGAGGCTGGCGCAGGGTATAAAGAAAGCATAGAGAGGCCCCAAAGGAGGGAGGAGGAAGCCAGAGGGGCGGAGAAGGAAGGCAGGGAGGTGAAAGCTAAAAGCGTGGACGGGGGAGCCAGGAAGAGCCCGGAGCCAGGAACGCGCAGCTGCGGTGCCCAGTGGAGGAGCTGGCTTCGCCAGAGGTGACTCCTGACAGCTGGAGGGGCAGACGCAGAGACAGGACATGGCGGAAGAGAGGAAGTGACCCAGGACTGAGCGACAGAGCCAGGAGGTGGCTCTAGGGTTGATGAATTACGGTTGCAGCCTCACCAACCAGGCAGGGAATCGTGTCCCTGTCCTTAGGGTTCTGGATCGGGACCTGCAGCGAGGATGGGCCCAGGTCCCCCTCCCCTCCGTCCACCACCTAGGCAAACAAGGCCCGGGTTGGGCAGGCGCCGGGTATTCCTGGACATAAGGAACACTAGAAGCCCGGGGAAGGAAGGGACTAAGAGACGTCATAAATTGGGACACGGTGAAGGGAGGGGGTCTTGCGGAATTGAGGGGGTGGAGACAGCTGCCTCAACCCCTGATGATGACACCCAGAGATCTGAGGGAAGGCGCAGACCATGACACATGGCCATAAAAACGTATCATGGACTGTGAAATCTGGTCGTTAGTGCACTTTTATGCTATACTATACAGATTTCACGGGGAGAGACCAGCATTTCTCAAATTTAGGATCCTGACCCAAAAGAGAACAATAGGGGCTTTCAGTATTGCCCCTCTTTTGTTTCTTTTGTGTCTTTCAGAGCTGGGCACCTGGAAAGTGGCAACGGTTGGCCAAGTGCCCATCTCTGAAGGCAATCTTCCACCAGCACCATTATCACATGAGGCCATCCTTACTTTTATGCTTTGGCAGTGGCTCTGCCTTCAGAGCTGTGTTCCCAGCTAGTGGCCAGCTGCCCAGCTTCTCCCAGCTGCCCAGCTCTGAAGGCAGCGCTGCCACCAACAGCAGTGCAGAAGTAAGGCTAGGAGTACTGTAACCCCACTACAATCACCTTGCAACCCTCTTTCCTCTACAACGCCTGTTAGGGTCAGGATCCCTACGTTTACAACACCATGAAATTTCAGATTTAATAGTTAAAATCATGACATTTAAAACCCGCAAATGGATCATGAATTTGATAGGACCCTAAACACAGAACATGTTATTTCATGGCAAATGGTTGACAATAAGGTCACTCCCTAGGTATAGCTAGGCAGGATCATTTGGTTTTGAGAGCTATACAGTTACCATAAATTAGACAGACAGATACAAAGGAAAATCACAGGTTACTCAGTAAATTACATATACACTCATATGATGCCGGTTTAATCTCTGTGTATCACACATTGGCACAGTAAAAGCAAAAAATAGCAGCTTTTGCATTTGTTTGTGTTCTAACAGAAAAATGTTGTATTCTTAGTAATTTATTTTTACTTGCTTATTTGACATACAGAAGAAGAGTTTCTCTTTCACAATGCATGGTAATATTAGTTTAAAAGCATAGAGAATTTCCTACTTTAAATACATTATTATACATGAGATACAGATGTCTGGGGTTTATACATTTGAGAAGATGCAACAGGTCATTCCTAATATACAGAACACTATTTTGTATACATCACTCCATGCTGAGGGAGGCATGAGGAACTACAGCTGATTTAGTGCCTTATATTACAACACAGTGGTTTGCTTGTCTTTGCGATTACAGGCAGTCCCCGGGAAATGTACAAGATAGGGAATGTAGGTTTGTTCTTAAGTTGAATCTGTATGTAAGTCGGAACTGGCGTCCAGATTCAGCCACTGCTGAAACTGATCAGTTTCAACAGCGGCTGAATCTGGACGCAAGTTCTGACTTACATACAGATTCAACTTAAGAACCCCAGGCATCCCCAAGTCAGCTGCTGCTGAAACTGATCAGCAGCTGATTCCAGGAAGCCCGGGGCAGGGGCTTCCTGTAGTCAGCCACTGGTCAGTTTCAGCAGCGGCTGACTTGGGGACGCCTGGGGCAGAGCAGCTGGGGTGCTACTGGGTTGGTCCAGTAGCGCCGCCGCTCCTCGGCGCTACTGGACCAACCCAGCAGCACCCCAGCTGCTCTGCCCCAGGTGTCCTGATTCAGCCGCTGCTGAAACTGATCAGCAGCAGCTGAATCAGGACTCCTGGGGCAGAGCAGCTGGGGTGCTGCCGGGTTGGTCCAGTAGTGCCAAGGAGCAGTGCTGCGGAACCAACCAGCAGCTCCCCACCTGCTCTACCACAGGCCCGGGGGCTTTGCTCCACGTCTCCCTGGTCTGCTGGGGGGGGCCACTAGCTGTGCCCCTCCCCCCAGCAGACCAGGGACACGGGGAGCAAAGCCGCAGCGGCGGCGGGGTGCCGCGCCTCTGAGGCTTTGCTCTGGCAAAGCCTCAGAGGCGTGGGACCCCTCCGCCTCCCGGCTTTGCTCCAGGTGTCCCTGCTCTGCTGGAGACGGTCCCCAGAAGACCAGAGGCACCGGGAGCAAAGCGGCAGTGGCGGCGGAGTCCCGCACCTCTGAGGCTTTGCTCTGGCAAAGCCTCAGAGGTGTGGGACCCCTCCGCCTCCCCGGCTTTGCTCCGGGTGTCCCTGGTCTGCTGGAGACAGTCCCCAGCAGACCAGGGGCACCCGGAGCAGCTTTTTTCGCCCCGGAGGTCGAGGTGGCGGGACCGCTGCGCTCTGGGCGGTCCTGCTGCCTGCGAGCTCCGGGGCGAGAAAATCCCGTTCGTAAGTGCAGATCCGACATAAGTCGGATCCGCGTAACTCGGGGACTGCCTGTACTCATCTTTCACAGGGCAAGACTCAGTGCCATACCACCTCCTGATGGCCACTTGGGAACTAGCTCAATTCAGCCCTGAAGCACCCCCTTCCAGTTGGTGTCTCACCTTCTGTTACCTGTTTGTGTTAAGGGTTCTGCCACCTTACATTGAGACCCACGTCCCTTCCAGACTGTAGCACCCCTCCTCACGTACTGCCCTGCTGCAGTGCCCCCACACTCAGAGGTCCTGCCCCTCAGGGAACCTCCCCCCAAACTGCTATACCCACCTTACCTCAGTGACCCACTGCCCGTTGTTGTCTAGCCCCTTACCTCAGGGGCAAACTGCAATCTGAAATGACCACTCATCATTGGCAAGGGGTGTAGACCTGCTGCCTTCTTCTGCACTGGCTGCCTCCCTGCAGCCCTAATACTCTTAGGCATTGCCTTAGGCCCTGCAGCCTGGGAGTGAGGTCAAGCCAGAGCTTCCCCAGCCTTGTCTTCCTTTCCCCAGCACTGCTCTCTCTCAGGAAGCCTCTAGCTTCTTTATCAGTCAGGTCCCTCCTGCTCCACAGCTGGAGCAAAAGTGGCTATTCTCCTTTCCTCCAGGAGCCTTTATTTATACAGCCTTCAGGGGGGATGTAATTGCCTGCTATCTGCTTTAGCTGCTTGCTCCACAGCCTCAGCCCACTCCCAGGGCTGAATTTAACACTTAAAGGGCCAATGCAGGGCAGATGCCCCACCACAGCATCCCATTGTGCATGTGATTTAAAAAAAAACCAAACAGTCCTGTCTTTCCCAAAAAGTCATTGCCATTTAAGGAATTTTTCAACAAACTTAGAAAGAAAATGGCCAGGCTCTCATCATGCAATTGACAGATTTAGTAGGAGACTTCATTTTTCAAAAATTATATTTAAAACAGGTGGCCACTTCAAGCTCTGTGCAGCCACACTCTGTTTAAAGAAACTAATGCAATTTCTGTGAGCTAGTTAACTGGATAATTGCATGCTGGTTGGCCTCCAAAAGGAACAGAAGTTGTTTAGTATTGCATGAGACTACACAAGAAAGTCCACAGATCTGTATATTTACAAGCTGCAGTCGACTGCACTAAATCTCCGACTGAAAACTGTAAGAAGAATAAAGATAGAGCACAGCTAATAATAGGTTAGGGATACAGAATTACTTTGGATAGGAATGTCAACATCCTCCTGAAGCAGTGACAAGAAAAATGACCTATGGAACCTGACATTTAAAATAAACCAGAGGTTTATACAAATAGAGCATCCCCTTAGCTATTATATAAAAAGTCAGCTCTAGGAAGGCGGTTTACTGTCTATATGCATTGCAAAGTCATACATAAAAACTGACATAGAAAGTGATTCTTTTAAAATGAATAGCTTTTTTACCCATTAAAACCAGACAAATCAGTTCCCCACTAAGTATAATCTGCAAGTGAAAAAAAGACAGGCTCTTCTAGGTTATTCTTCTCCAAGGATGTGTCTACTGCAAATAAAAACCCACAGCTGGCCCGTGCCAGCTGACTTGGGCTCACAGGGTCTGGATTAAAAGGCTGTTCAACTGCAGTGCAGATGTTCAGGCTCAGGCTACAGTCCATGCTCTAGGAGCCACCCACATTACCTAAGTTGTGCTGTTGAAGAGACTAAAGATATAGGGAGAATATCAATGTCACTTTGTCTGTGTATACGTGTATTTGCAAATATGCATTGTTCTGTGACTAAAATTAACAATGAATTTGCTTTCAAACAATATTTCCAAATGAATGCTGTAAATAACTGACCTAAATATGCAACATTGTACAAGTTGTTTTTGTTTTTTTCTTTTTCTTTTTCCACACACCCAATAACTCTAAATATTTAGTTTAACATTATAAAGATTTTGGATTTAAGTTTCTGATTTTGGTCAGTTTCTACCATTTAAATGTTGAAAAATTGGCAAAATAATGATCAGTGTCCCAAGGGTGAGCGGGAAGCTGAGCATTCTTGGTAGCAGATCTATACATCTGCAATTGGCTCCCCTTACAAATAACCTTAAACACAAAAGTAGCTGCTACCTTTAGCAAGAGCAACAAGATGCACCTTTTCAGCTAGGCCTCTCTCACCGGTTTAAGCTATTAATACCTAGAATACTTTCTGACAGTTGTATCAAAAGCTGTAGGCAATAACGGAGCATGTTGTCTTATCTTCTTACTGGAAATGTTGATTGACCCAGTTTAAGCCTTCTGAAAAGAAACCAAGTACCAACAAGGATGGATAAACTAAAGTGAAAAGTAATGCCACATTGGAAGAACATGCCACAAACAAAACAATCCACTCTACTACATAGATAAATGTCAGATAAGGATCCTATCAGTAATGTTTGATAAGCTCTTGTATTTGTGCTCTTTTCCTGTCTTCCATAAAATGCTAATGCAAAAACCTGTAGAAAAATGCCCGTGCTTTCAATCGAACCCCAGCAAACACCTTTTTAATTTTACTACATACCTTTGATATAACCTGAGTATTGCTGATCAATGTCTGATTTGTAATGTGTGCTACACACTGCACAATCCTGGTGCAGGCTTTGTTTTCATTCTGCGCCATCCATAACACATGGTCATCTACCAACATTATGTTGCTGGCAATTTCAACTATAGACTCTCCAAGCTGCAGGAAAAATAATATCAATGGAAACTATTACACCATTAAAACGGCAAGATAGAACGCAAGAGTACAACTTAAATTAGGCACCCAGGCCCACTGACAGAGGTGGGGGGGGGGGGGAGGGAGAGGGAGACAAAAGGGGCAATTGCCCCTGGCAGCCACCACTACCACACTGGCTTTGAATTGCTGCTGCAGCCCAACACAACACTCCAGGAAGTTCTTACAGCTGCCTGGGAGGCAAGATCACTGCCCTGCATGCTCCAGGTGACACTGAAGGCTGGGGGGAGGGGGAAGAGGCCGCATTGTGGCCTGGGCAGTGCAAAGGGCTGGCTCCCCCCTTCCAACCAAGGCTCTACCCATTCCAGGGAAGAAGACACACCCCCACACACCTTGATGGCAGGGCTGTGGTGGTTGTTGGCTCCCCTGTAGGTACCTTGTCTTAGCTAATGGCAGGCATTTTAAGAAAACTAGTCATTTTGTTAGATCATTACAGGCAGTCCCCGACTTACGTGGATCCGACTTATGTCGGATCCGCAGTTACGAACGGGGCTCCCCGGAGGACACGGACTGCGGGACCTCGCGGTCCTGCCGCCCGTGTACTCGGGGGCTTTCTCCACGTCTCCCTGGTCTGCACACCAGGAAGACGCAGAGCAAAGCCGCGGGGGGGCTCCGCTGCCGGTTTCCCCGAGGCTTTGCAAAGCCGCGGAGGGGCTCGGGCAGCGAGGCAGCCCAGGCGCGCCTGGGCTGCTCCGCTGCCAGCTTCCCCGAGGCTTTGCAAAGCCTCGGGGAAGCCGGCAGTGGGACAGCCCAGACGCCCCGCGGCTGTCCCGCTGCTGGCGTCCTCTGCGGCTTTGCTCCCCGTCTCCCTGGCAGACCAGGGAGACTGGGAGCAAAGCCGCGGAGGACCCAGGTGGCGGGACCGCGGTGCGTCTCGGTCCGCCACCCGCATCTTCCTGGTCTGCTGGGGTGGGGGGGGGGCGCAGCTAGTATGCCCACCCCCCAGCAGACTAGGCTTTTCTCCAGACGCCTGTGGCGCTACTGGACCAACCCGGCAGCACCCCAGCTGCTCTGCCCCAGGTGTCCTGATTCAGCCGCTGCTGGTCAGTTTCAGCAGCGGCTGAATCAGGACGCCTGGGGCAGAGCAGCTGGGGTGCTGCTGGGTTGGTCCAGTAGCGCCGAGGAGCGGCGCTACTGGAGCAACCCAGCAGCACCCCAGCTGCTCTGCCACAGGCGTCCCCAAGTCAGCGTCTGCTGAAATTGACCAGCGCTGACTACAGGAAGCCGGAGGCAGAGTTGCTCTGCCCCGGGTTTCCTGGAATCAGCTGCTGATCAGTCTCAGAAGCAGCTGACTTGGGGATGCCTGGGGCTCTTAAGTTGATTCTGTACGTAAGTCAGAACTGGCGGTCAGTTTCAGCAGCGGCTGAATCTGGACGCCAGTTCCAACTTACATACAGATTCAACTTAAGAACAAACCTACAGTCCCTATCTTGTACGTAACCCAGGGACTGCCTGTACATTTAAACAAACACAGTGACCGGGAAGAAGCAGAGACAAAGGTGCCAAATGACATCTAAGAAACTACTTTCTTATTTACTCTTTAAGTGTAATATCCCCACAGAATTCAGATTTTTAATGTATTTATTTATTTGCGTATTTCATTTTGGGTGAAAGGAGGTGTTATTGTTCATGCTTTTTCCTATTAGCTAAAATTAATTAAATTAACATTGCTCGATTTTGTTTTGTTTATTTCAAATATGGTTATTCATCATTGATCTGGTCAATTTTGGTATTTTATTTGATTCTACCAATTTAATATGTTCTACTCTGTTTGTCTAACTAATAGGGGATGTGTACAAAACTTATTTTTTAAAGCATTTCAGTTCTCCTCTTACTGTCTCAGACACTAAATATTTCCCCATTGACACCAAATATTAATTGATTTCATATGGATTTATTTCTTCCCAAATTGATTTTTAAAAACTATAGCTATCTGAGCTACATAAGAAAGCATTCTAAACAGATGAAGTATATTTTAACCAGAATTTTGCTTTAAATACAGGTGAAAAGATTTCCTCCATGATTTATATAAAATCAAATCAAAATACCAAAATCAAAAACAAAACAGACACCCCCTGCAGAACTTCCTGTTTTCTGAGTTGCAATTTTTTTTCATAAAACAAAAGACAATGATGGAAACAAGAATATATCGTAACTGTTACAGTGCAACTTGCAATATCCCCATATATACGGAACATTTCGTACAAGAAAGAAAATGCTCCATATGATTGAATACATGCCTGGAAACAGTTTCCATCAGAATTCTGGCAGTGTGTGAGAGCCTTGACAAATTTTATCAGAGAGCAGATTGACGGTGCCCCAAAACAAAGGTATTTCTATGATTAATACTATGGTACCCAAGATATAATCATTTTATATTTTGATGGGTACTATGATTCATCTGAAAATCTGAAATCTTGCTTTGACTTAGAATCACAATAAACTTAAAAACCACATTATTGTCTGAAAAACATTTTTCCTGGTATTGTTACAAGTAACACCTACAATTACTATAACTGAGAGGATTTTAAGAAAATATTTTTTTTCCTTTGCACATTTGACAGCACTTTGTGTATAGTCAACTTCACTTTCTCTCTCTCTTGGCGCGCACATGCGCGTGCAGACACACACACACACACACACACACACACACACACACACACACACACAGAGAGAGAGAGAGAGAGAGAGAGAGCGCCTAATTCTCAAAAGAACAGAGAACTCAAACTCATTGTGAAATTGAAAGTCGCAGGTTCTCGAAGATCAGGCTCATAAGTCAGTTTACATTTTTGTTTGCTTCCTTCTATGTATGGGTATGGCAGTAGTTCTAAGAAGCCTGTGAAGATTGGAGTCCTACTGTCCTAGGCCCTTTAAATGAACCCCTACCCTAAATAGCTAAAGTTGAAAGGAAAAACATTTTTTTTAAAATGTGATTATAATGATACTCTAAGGATTTCATCTTGAATTGAATTGCAATATATTCTTTCTTGGCTTTTTGCTTTGAAATTATTAAAAAAATATATTAAACTTAATTTTAATCAGATTACAAAAGTAACATAGCCTAATAAATGCATACAGGAATTTTCAGAACACATAGATATATCATCCCAAAGAGCTTCTTCATCAGCTCAAATAAATGATGCATGGACGAGAGATTACAATCAGGGGCATAAAAGTAACTAAAAAGTATTTCAGCAGGAAAAGATGTGAACCAATATATCTGGGTATATAGTTCCAAGTACAGTTATTCAATGGGAAAAAGAAACCTGGAAAGCAACAATACTGAGACTTCAGAGATGGCTGATATTAAGAAATCAGAGGAGTTTGTAGCACTAATAGTTGCTTAAGAAACCAATGCAATTTTAAACTTTATATAAAGTCATCACACAACAATGAACAGAGATATCATGGGTCTTCTGTATATGGCTCTTTTGTGACTACCTGAAATATTAATTCCAGGTAACTGAATTAGTAGAACGTTATTGACAAATTGTGTTAGTGATGCAATGAAGAGTAATAAAAATGATTAGGAGACTGGAGGCAATGATTTATGATAAAAAATTGAGACTTATAGCTCAGTCAAGTGGGAGACAGGATAACCGCTTGTAAAATAAACAGATGGTGGGAAAATTAGGGAGAAGCAGCAACTCTGTAGCATAATAAAATGTGTTTACAAGGAGTAATGGCATGAAATGAAGAAAATGAAAATTTGGGTGAATGCAAGCACATTTCCTGACAGTGTGATGTATCAGACTATGAAATTATTCCCCAGGAAAAGCAGTGAAAATCCTATCATTTGGCACATTTGACACTGGATGGGACAACACAAAGGTAAAATGCGCAGTAAGGAACAAATGTGCACTAGCTGCAATGTAGACTGACTGATCAAAGTGGTCTTTTTCTGCTCTCAGCATGAGCTCAGGATAGAAGCCTGGCCAATTTAGCTAAAATCTATTTAAATCGTGCAAAATGGGGGACTCGCTTATATTAGTTTACAAGTGATTGTTATCAGTTTAGATTGTGACAGAAGTCAATTGGACACAGCTGTTTAACTTCATCATTTTTAAAACCAGTGCAACCTCCAAGTGTAGAAAAGGCCACACTTATTCTATGGCAAAAGGAGAACAGTTCAGGTATCCAATTTTGTACCACTGCTAGTGAGATTAAAGTAGGAAACCAGTAGGGGTACGGGTGAGTTTGAAGAAGAGAGAAAGTGCTTCGTGAGCCTGATTGCTGGATGCAGCATGATTTTACTTCAAGTGACAGTGTGATTCTCATACAGGTGGACATAACTATGTTAGTTTTAATCTTGCTAGGGTGGGTAGCAATAATAGTGACTATATGGAAGCACAGGCTGGCAATCCAAGTATGTATGGAACACTCCCGGTAGGCTTGTTTCTGGGTGCTCAAGTCCAAGTCCATGACACCACATAGTCACTATTCTTGGTACCCATGATTCACTAGATTAAAGCCAGTTACAGGTCTGCCTATCTGTGGCTACAGTCACATTTTCAATTGCAGTGAAGACATATCCAAAATGTGGAGCTGAAAGATGGTGCAGTGAGGAGAGAAGGTGGAGACAGTAAATGATGTGAGGAATTATGAAAGAAATTGATGGAGAAGAAACATGCATGAGAGGTGGAGTTGTGTGGATGCTTTGATAATATTAAAACTCCTGTTCCACACTACATGGAAGGAGGGACAACATCAATGAAGAGATTGGAGATGATGCTGATTTATGTAATGATAATGAACAATACATAAGGTGCTAGTAACAAAACCAAAGAAGACTCAAAGGATTTTTGAGGAGAACTAAAACTGTGTTTTATGTCAGAGAGAAAATTCTCATTTTTTGTGAGAGGAGGTAGGTAAAAAAGCAATATCAATATCATCATATTGGGATTCTGAGCCAAAAGGCTGAAAAGCAATTGTAGCTTTGAAATCTGAGTCTTGGAAGCACTTAGTATGCACTTTAGTAGTTCTGGCATTTGATGAAATTAAAGTTGAAGGCATTCTCAAAGTGGCACTAAAATGTTAACTGTTACAAACCCCAAAGCCAGCATGAAATGAACAATGCCAAACCAAAAGAAAACAAATGTCTTAACTATAACTATCATGTGTTCAAAAATTACAGATGATGAAATCTTTATGCAAGCAGCTACTCTGAAAATTAAAAGTAAAAACTCTTAAGAGTATCATTTTAAGAGTTCTCTGTAAAAAGCTATTTTTTCCACTGGGGTTTGCATAATTCTGATTAAATTTCCTTGTAAATGTCATCTGCCTGTACTTGAAGTTCCTTCAAAAAGTTATACTTAGAGGCATTACATCCTCTTCACATGAAGTAATTCACACACTCTTAACTCTTTAAAATGTGGTGAAAATATCCTCCATATTTATTCTTTTGATAATACAGAAAAAACAAAAAAAGCACTCAAAGACTGCAAAGGAAACCTCCAGAAGAAGAAACACTTGGAGTTACTTCCAATACCTTATCCACAGCATAATTTTAAAAAGGCACAAAGTAAAGGAAATACATGTTGAACCTCTGTAGTCTGGCATCTTTGGGACCTGATAGCTGCTAAATCAGAGAATTTGCTGAACCATAGGAGGTCAATATTGTAGGAATTGGGTCTCTATTTATTTTTATTTGAATAAATGGAATAATGCTTGCAATGCTGATTAATAATGTAGGACAGTTCTGATATACTCTATATAAGCCTAAGCTTAGCCAAGATTCACAGGTTCATCAGCTCTCTTCATAACAAAATGTTAGTGTTGTTACACAATTTTATTATATTGGCACAAGGAAATAAGTAGATAAAGCATAAAAAACATGCTTTCACTTACCAGCATTACTAAAACTTCCATTGCTTGCTGGGCTCTTGGAAGACATTTAGGGGTAAATCAGAGCTAAATACCAGCACAGAACACAGACACAAGACTGGGGCTCTAAATTAACTTTACAGGACCATGGGAAACTTGATCATGCCCATGATGAGTGGATATCTGGCTAACTAAAATCATGCTAGCTCAGAGGGAGTGCCAGAGTAGAGAGGTTCAACCTATACTTGTGCATGCTAAAATATTTTGTTCCAAAGTAGCAATGACTCTATAAGGCAGAAGAGAAGGCTTAATCCTCCTTTTAGACACTAGGCAACCCACTGTTGAATTTCTTGTGCAGGGTACATGCATTTTTAACCCACACTCCTACCGGATGTGGTGTGCTCTCTCAATGGTACTTACAGAAAGAAAGAATGAGTTTGTTCTACAATCTTAGCTCAGAGCCAGCTGGGTTTTAGCTCAAGTTATAGAGGTTCATGCACAAAGTCCCAGAGGTCCCAGGTTTGGTTCCAACTGTCAGCATTATACATTCACAAGAGCAGTGAGCACTTTCAGAAGCTACTCTGCAAGGTATGCCTGCATATGTTGAAAACAGGACCATGTCCTAAATGCACAAGTAAGTGATTTCAATTTTAGGTGGTAATTATTCAGTATTAGAACAGCAACTTACATCTTTGACTTCATCCATGATACCTATTAACTTTTCCATTATGTGAGCCAAATATACAATATCCATCTTATCTGCAAAGTTGGAAGCACCTCTTGTGTAGGCCGTAAGTTGGCGGGAAAATTCAAGAGCATTGGTGGCATTGACGTGCATCTGGAAATACATTAGATTTGTTATGTGTAATATGTGGCTTGGCTTTTATCCCCCTTTTAAAATTTCTGAGGCTACATAATTTTTTAAACGATTGAGGAACTAATCTTTCAAAAGACATATAAATGTAAATAATCCCACTGACCTAAAGTGAAGCATTTGTACAAGTCTTTGCAGGATCACAGCTTTTGTCAGATGAGTCCCATTAACATGGAACCATGCAGCTAAGAATCAATACACTGCAAGGAATCAGGATGCTCGGATCTGTGATCTTTATCTCATATGCACAGCTGTAAATTTGAAATAACTTTTGACTTCACTGGTGATTCTTTGGATTTCACTAACATGAAGGTGACCAGAAAACATGG
Organism: Pelodiscus sinensis; assembly: GCF_049634645.1. Taxonomy (NCBI): domain Eukaryota; kingdom Metazoa; phylum Chordata; order Testudines; family Trionychidae; genus Pelodiscus; species Pelodiscus sinensis. The sequence continues at coordinate 44,884,904 of NC_134718.1, forward strand.
CTCTCGGAGTGTTAATGTCATGAACATGTCTAAGTTGACAGAAACTTAGCTACTTAAGTAAAAAAAAACAAGGTTAAAAGCAAGAGGATATTTTTTTGTATTGATGATAATTTTCTACACTAACTATGGAAAATGCAAGTCCCAATGATGAAGGGTTTGGAAAATTATAAGCAGGGGTTTATAATGGAATGGGATTTTCATCCTTAACTATCACCTGCATGACACACATTCATCATACTCTTTCTGGAACTAGCTAACTGTCTACACTGTTAGATACCTGCAGTTCAGACAGACTGCACAGAAACAGGCTAATGATTACTCTGTGCACCTTCACTTTAGCTTGAATTTGATAGTATTATCTGTTTATTGAACTATTTGTTTATTAACCTTTCTATTGTGGCAACAGGCTCTATGATTTCTCTAGAGAGCTAAGAGTCCTCCAAAAAGGAGAAGAGGTGAAACAGTTAACTAATTAATGAAAAAAAGCAGAAAAAAGTCCTGCAAGGAAAACTCACAGGTACGTGTGAGATAAAGATATTTTTCCAGGAAAAAACACAGTAATGAAACAATGTCTGGATTCATTATCTGGAACCACTGAAACCATACAGGCTAAACAAATGGCCAAACAAAAGAAAGGCATTGCTTTGTTGTAGCATTCTTCCAACCCAACCTTTTCACTTCATTTGATATGCTTTTCCTCAGACTAATCTTTGTCTTATGTATAGGATTTTTTTTGAAATCACATTTGGCTTACCTATCAACTGTTTGAAATTTGTATAAATGGAAATCATATCTCCATATTGAACCTTCTGGCTCAGTTCTGGAAATATGTTCTATTTATGGGTTTTTTTACTTCTGATATTTTAATTCATTGTGTGTCTGATATAATTCATGCAAAGAAGTCCAAAGGGAAGAGAAGACAAGAACAATTCTCTTCTTCCTTCCTTTTGATGGTTTGCATTAAGTATCATCCCATCAGGACTTTTTGCTAACAAGCTAGCATTGAAGGGGAGTTTTGCAGGCAATGGCTTTAACAGAGAGCTTTGCATGGAGAACAAAGGGTGAAAACAACTGCCCCTGTATATCATGCTCCATGTTACCTTTTCAGTCTGAAAACAGTGTTTGTTTATTAATATCATCTATGCAGCACTGTTATTTACAGAAATAAAAGTAGAAATAATCCTTGGCTCACAAAACATATAATCTGGGCCTAATCCTGATAATTGCTCAATAACTTTAATTTTCAATGGAGTCAGGGGCTCAGAACCGCTCACCAGAATCAGTGCAATTTACAGCATCAAATTAAGCTAACACAGGGAAAATACCGGATAAGCGTGGGGGAGAGAAAGGATGGATGAGGGCTTTAGCAACCAAGATAAAGTGATCTGAACTATTAGTGTGTGTGCAACACACACACACTTAGGTTTGTACAAATGGATGTGTTTATTTAAAAGAGAAGGTAGTGAAAAAATGTGAAAGAGAATTCCTATGAGTGCAGCTATGGTAGAACCCTAGTAAACACAGTTTCAGGCTAAATTAGTGCACTAGAAAAGGGAGACTGTTGTCGCACATCAGGGGCAGGGTATGAAATGAAGTGCATGGAAAGAGACAAAGAAGAAGAGTGGCAAAGTGAAAAGAGCATGTTGAGAACTGAGGCATGGGTGTGGGGGGTGAGGGCAGATGGTCAAGCAGGAGCAGAGTTGTGCAGTTTTAACCACCATCCTCTCTTCTATACACTTGCCCGATCTCTCCCTAAATCACCGTACCCATCTCACCTCACTTCTCTTCTTGTTCTCCATTTTTTCCAAAAATATTTAGGATAAATAGTTTATTCCCTAAAAAAATGCAATTCTGGTCAATCCAAAATTATTTGTAAATTTGACATGAATTTGCTAAATACTTTCAGCCAATTTTCTGGTGGACTTTCATGCTATTTACACCATGAATGGAGGTGGAGAAGGTGCCAACAGCTGCAAGCCTCTTGCACCCTTTAGTCTAGCGATTAGTGCACTCAGCGAGGATGGAGGAAGCGCCTGTTCAAATCCCTGCTCTGGAGCCCTAATAACCAGGCTAAAGGGTATTCTGGAGTGGGTCTCTCTCAGTCTCTCCTGTTGAAGCTGTTCCACTTTGTAAATAGTTAAATATTTACTGGAGTTGGGACTTCCGTTTGGGTCTTTCACTTCTCTCTCTGGGCTAATAACTAATCAAGGCACTAAGACTGACTCTCTATATAGCCTGATGGTTACAGCACTCACTTGGAAAGAGGGAGACTTGTACTGAAATCCCCTATTCCAGACTGATGATTTGTACCTGTCTCCCTTACAGCCCAGATGAATGCTCTTAATACCACTCTGAAGCTTGGAATGAGGGCCACACCACCTCCCATTCCCTAGTTTTTGAATTCAGTCCTTTAAAAAGGCTCAGAAATAAAACATGTTGAATTAATGAAACATTTTGTTTGAGTCACAACAGACTTTTTTGAATCACTTGAAATTTTTTTTAAAAAAATCAGATATAGTTCAACCAAACCATTTCCCCCAGTTTTTCAGAACAGCCATCAAATCAAAATAATCTGGTCTACCCTTGAACCTTGCCTTCAGCAGACGTTGAACTCTCTCCGTACTTGTCTAAAACGTCTTCTTATCCTGTTTCCTGTAGCCCCCCTAATTCATGCTCTGCCTTTTATTCAAACTGAAATGCTCACAGAGCCAAGATCATAGCGATGAGGAGAGGAACTCCAGCTGGGGAGTCAGCGATATAAGAATACAAGAGAAACTAACGATTCTGTAGGAAGACTTTGTATTTAGAGGAAAAAAGAAATTGCAGTGGTGCTCTGATGTCCCAAAGTCCTTGCCAGTGAGTACCTGCATGTCATTCTATTACCAATGTTCACAGAAGTAGAGCGCTGCAAATCCACAGATATCCTCTTTGTTACTGTGTGTATTTGCATCCATAGATGTGGATATCTACAGCTCATTTTTGTGCGTATGGATGTAGATGTAGATACAAATTTTGAATCTAGAATCCTAAAAACTTAATATAAATTCATGGGTATCTGCAGCCACAGGTGTCCACGGCTCATTTTTGAGGATACAGATGTGGAAAACAGATACAGATTTTGTACCCATGCAGGGAGCTACACATAAATTCCAGACACAAGAAGAAAAACACACCATAATAAAGGTGGCAATATGCTGTGCACTCACACACATCCATGGCACAGTTACACCACGGAATTATTTCAGTTTTATTTACTGGAGCAGGGACTTTCCTTTTCTCAGAGGTAAAAATGGAGTAACAGTTTACACAGCAATAAAACATCCATGTTTGGCCTGGGTCAGTTGATCCAGGTTTGCAGGGTTATAAAATGTCAGTGTGGACATACAGGCTTGGGCTGGAGCATAGGGTCTGTGACCATGCAAGAGGGAGGTTCCAGAGCCCAGGCTCGGGCAAAAATATCTACATTGCAATTTTATGGCCCCACAGTCTGAGTCCCACTAGCCCAAAGTCAGCTGACCCATTCCATGGATATGCTGCAGGTCTTTTAGCACAGCATAATTGTACCCTCACTGCATCAAATTTCCACAAACCCTTCTAATGAGGACTGCCTCATTTAGATGAAGCACTTCATTTTGCTTTGCTGGAGGGTAGAAATCTCAAACTTGTGTCCAAACTCAGGTTTGACTTCCAGCCATGCAATAAATCCAAGCTACAGCAAGGTGGGCCTAATTAGCGCTGTAAAGCACCATGATCATATTGCTCCATTGTATTTTGGATCCTGACAGGAACCTAGTGCTGTATACCCTAGCAACAGACAGACATTCTATGCAGTACAAACAACCACCTCATAAATATATGTGCTATCCTACAATAACTACAGTACATTCTATGAATAAGGACTTCATAATCTTACCTGGCTAAAGGCATGAAGGACTTGAGTTACTTCTTGTGAATATGGACATTCAGAATAGTTTTCTTCTGCCCAGCGTCCTGTTCTGTTACATTTACGCCATGCCTTTGACTCTTCTGCTCCATTGTGGAGTGAAATGGAGCTAAATGAATACTGCAGACAAGGGTGATAAGCAGTTATCCCAGCCAGAGTTTTGGGCCATCTATGAGGAAGGTAATAATAAGCAAGTTTAACTTGACATGCCTTATTTAGAACCAATTTATAATGTGGCTGCAATATGGTAGGACATTTGAAAAAAATCTGTCAGTACAAAGTAATAATTTAAAACATTTTAATTTCTAAAAATAGTTTCCTGTTCTTGTGCTTTGTGGCACATTACTGTGTTTTCTTGGGAAATGCCAAAAATACACTAACCCAGAGTCTGGCAGTGATGAAAACTGGCAACTGATTTGTTCTAATGAGGTGTTTGGTTGTTAAAAATATGTATAGATGGCATGTTTCTCCATTTGTGTCTATGCAGCTTTCTAAGAGCAGAACTAAAGGACACAGAACTATCTGAAAATGCGACATCTGTTATTAAAAACCGAGAGGTAAATGTTCCAAAAAGGGAAGGGCATTTGTACTGTGGATGCTGGCCCAAAGCCATAGAAGGAAAGAACATGAGTTCCATTTCAAGCTCCCCCTTCTACCTTAAGCACATGGAAACCTATCTACCATGGATTCACAGAACTTGGGAGCCAGGGGTGAAGAGGATGCTAAGCCCCGGGTGAAAGGGGACAGTTATGTTCTAACAGGTTTCCCCTAAAATACAGTAAATAAGCTAGGGTGAGCTATACCTAAGTTCCTCGGCTATGCTGTTAAATCAATCCTGGAAGAGGGACTTGTAGGTGTAAGAGCAGGCTGCACTAGAGGGGACCAGCAGGCAACACAGTGGGCATGTCTAGACTACATTCTATTTTCAAAAGAGGATATGCAAATTCTGTGGGAATTTGCATATCTTCTTCCGATCGTTTTTTCGAAAGTGGATCTTTTGATAGTGAAAGTAATCTGGACACGATTTTTTCGGAAAAAAACCCTTTTTCAAAAAACTGCCTAAATCTCCTTTTTTTTTTTTTTTTTTTTTAAAAGGAAAAATGTTTTTTTTATTCCTGAAAAAAACGCATCCAGAATACTTTCACTTTCGAAAGACCTGCTTTCAAAAAAGCGATCAGAAGAAGATATGCAAATTCCTCTTTCGAAAATAGAATGTAGTCTAGACGTGTCCAGTATCTCTGTATTGATTCTGAATTCTAAGAGCCTCACAAATATCAAGGCCTCACAATGTTACATTTGGGACTGAGTCCTGTGCCATTTACAGGATCTCACAAAGTTTCAGATGCAATCACAAGTTTGGAGAGGATCAGGCCCTTCAGTGTATGTCCATTTTGGACTGAGCCTTCCAGTCTTGGCCAACAGACTCAGGCTAGCAGGGTTTGCAATAGATAGCACCCTAAAAACAACTTTCTAGAGAGCACTTTGAAGTTGCAGCTCAGGCTGGAGCTTGGGAGGGGATGGGCTTCACAACCTGAGCTGCAGCTTCCAAGCATGGACAGTTATTTTTAAAGATCTAGTATAAGCCCCACTAGCCTGAGTCAGTTGTGTAGACATATCTTCCATTTAAATTATAGTGATGTAACCATTAGACCCAAGAGGTTGTACAAACCAGTGACACAGGTTGCATGTTGATTATTAATGTTTAGACTAAACATGCAAAGTAACCCTTTTACTTTTGCTCTGTAGATTGATTTGAAAACTAGCACAAAATATGCTGATGGGTTTTGAGCCATCCTCATCTTTCCAATTCTAAACAAAGCTAAGACAAGAATAATTATCTTCCTTTTCTACAACTGACTGACCACTGGACTAACTCATGACATGGATGCAAAATGAAACACAAATGGTGTTTTTTCGGGGGAAAAAAACCCAAATACAATTCCACGTATGTTCCTCTTCGCATTTGAACTGAATGTTTCATTTAACAAAAATTTTTTAGCATCTGTATTAGCTCAAGACCCAATTCTTACCTAACACAGAAAATCAATGAGGCTACTCAGAAAAGTGAGCACCTTACGTAAGAGAGGCTGGCTGAATCTGACCCTCCAAGATATGGAATATGGAATATAGTATGTTTACTGTTAGCACAGTGGTGGGGAATCTCAGGCCCAGGGTTCACATCGACTGGATCTGGCCACCGAGGCTCAAGCCACTACCTCCCCCAGCATTGGGGAGTCATTGCTGGTATTTTAGCCACCTTGCCGCCCCACTATGGGGCTGGAGAACACAAAATCTATTAGGCAAGGCCCCCTTGGGCTCTGGTGTGGAAGGTGAATGTGAGAGGAGGGTCTTTCTCCTTCTAAGTTAGGGGCCACATCAGTGAGGGTTTTTGGGGGGTTATTTTTCTCACTTGTATGCAGCCCCTGACTGATTTTCCTGTTGATCAGTGGCCCCCAACCCAAAAAATGTTTCCCGCCCCTGCATTAGCATCTAAGGATAGAGTTGTAAAGAGGGGAAAGCAAAGCACCACATCACACAAAATATCTTTCTGTTCATAGGATCAGTTCACTCTGATTCACAATGCATAATGTTCTTATTGTAATTATAAATACCACTTGGGCCTGCCGACTGAAAGGATTAACCTTCTTCAGCAACTATTGCTTTTCTGCCCATTAAAGAGGCAGTTCTTTTTAGTTTTGCTTTTATGGCTGATTTCTTTCTACCTATGTATTTGCTGGGCTATCAAAACCTCAAAGATCTTTCCATGAAAAATTACTTGTGTGTTAGCTACATCTCAGAGGAGAAACCTTTGAAATAAGCTTCATGTATTTAATGTGAAGTTTGCTCCAAATAAGTTCTCTATAATTTTACATTAAGTCCCTTCAAATGCCAGAAGAATCCATGGGTTCAAGATGCTTTTGATCTATGCTTCAAAAATAAATTTGTGTGGACTTTCTGAAAGATGATCAATAAGAAGAGAAACATACATGCCTATTCCTTTGATTTATATAGAAAGGCAAAATGCCCTTGGTGTTAGTTTGAGACACTATGCAGGAATTTATATATCTTTTATTTATAAAGAAAAGAATGACATGTACTGGCAAGTGTGAAGCAGACTTCTTAAAGTTGTCATTTGAAAGCTCATTGTGTGGCAATCAGTACTATTTTATATAAGCTATTTTAAAAAGCACCCAAAATTCATCCATTTTGGGTTGGACAGAAAGGTAATTTTGCCAATAACTAATAAAGCCGACAAGATCTGGTTGAGACTTTTAAAGGAATCCAAAGCATTTAGGTATGTGTCTTCCATTAATTTTAATATTTTCTCTGACATTTGTGTTGAAGCAACAGCTTGTGTTGGTGGCAGTTAGTTTTCCCTTTCCCCACAGCTGTATCTATGATGTACCCTATGTGAAAGCAAGAAGCAAAGTCCCATGAAAATGAGTCAGTCTCATCATTTAAGGATAAATTAAAAGAAAAGGTATTTATTACAGTTAGACGCTTATACAGAGAGCACTTAGCTCCCTCAGGAGAAACTCCATGGCCACCGTACTTTTAATTAATTATGCAACATCAGCCCTTATTATAATCAATTTGGCAATGAGTTATCTTCTTGCTCTTTGGGGACTGTTACACGTTGATGTTACTGCAGGACAGATTAAAATAACTTATCTTATTTCAATTTCTTCCACTTAAAATCTCTAACAAAAGGGGTCCCTAGCAGATTTCATGAGGTAGCTAGTTCTCCATTTTGGACTTAAAAATGTATCATAAGAATAAACAGCAGTTAAAAGGTAATTTACATTTGGGCACCACTTTTGAACAGATCATAGGATTAATATGTAATTTTAGAGAAAAAGTTTACACAAAGGCAACTAATATATGCAATCACTTTTAAAATACAATTTGTGGGTGATAATCATATTTATTTAAAATAACAAGTTTTTCTGAAGGCAGGGTTAAGTATTTTATTACTATTTTTTAACATATATTATATAATTCTAGGTATTTTGGGAACTGAGGTACTATCCCGGGGTGGGCAAATACTGGCCTGTGGGCAGGATCCAGTCCACCAAGGGGCCTCCCCCACACCATGACTACTTGTGCCTCTACAGGTATAGGGATCACAGCTCCCATTGGCCGCAGATCGCCGTTACTGGCCAATGGGAGCTGCAATCGCCTGGTTATGTGGAGGCACTGATAAATGTAGTGGTAGTGGCCCACCATAGACTAACCTTAGTAAGCTACCACAGTTTTATTTCCCGTTCCTGTACTATACTCATAAAAATCATCTTAGGCAATCTGTTTCTCTGAAGAGTTTTCAATTTATATGCTATTTATAGCTCCTAATCACAGCTGAACAAAACAATTTGAACTGAAATAGATAAATCAGAAGTATATTGAAGATTATATCCTTAATGTTTTAGTACAGTGGTTATTGACCTGTTCTTTACTATGATTCTGTGTTACAACAGGAAAAAAGTTCCAGAAGTTTTCAGTGCCCCCTTCCATTTAGCCATAAAGAAAAGGAAAGCAGTAATAAATTTCCAAAACCTTGTATGACCTCAAGCTGAGACCTCCATACTATACTGTAAGCATTATGACAGATGTTCTCAGAGTGCATTCTAGGGACCTCAGTGCACTTGTTGGTATTCCTCAGAGATCTGGCTAGTCTCAACAAGGTGCTGATTCTTCCTCCTACTGGATTACATTAAAATATAGTAAAAACGAAGTGATATACTTCCCTAATGTTCTTTTTCCACATAAGCCCTTGTTGTTATTGTCAAAGGATATTCGTATAATATGGATGAGACTGAATATCATCCACAAAATAGTCAATTTCTTGCATTAATATGAGGTCCATACTGAGAAAATGTTTGAGAACTTGTTGAACATCATGTGCCCAGGATGTACTTACAGATCCACATTTTATAGAGGACAAAGTCCTTCGCCTTCTTCGTGTTTGTATATTTTGGAGGACTTAGAGGAAATCATACCTGAAATCTCCTTTATTATTAAATATTCTTTCTTCAGGACAGTAGGGTGCTGCTGTTTCTAGAACCACAATTTCTACTTGTTTAGTACTGGTTCCATAGGAGTTGTTGATCAAACACTCCCAATCTCCAGTCGCTCCAATGTCAATGCTGGACAAGATAAGCTCACTATATATATAAAAAATAAAATACAAATTATTGACCACACTTAATCTATATGTAGAGGCAGACATTAGTTAACGTCATATTTTTCAAGTATCTTTTAGTGCTTCACTTAACACTACAGATTGGGATATATAAATGGCATTTCAAGGGACAAAGAAAAGGCATTTGTTTAGCATGAGGAAGCACCTTGATGAATATGAAAGACTTTCTGCAAACAGTGAAGGTGTTACTACTCATAAAAAAGAAATTACACAAATAACATCCCTGCATATTAAGCTGTTTGGATGGCTGACTGGAAGAAGAGGGTGATTCTTGCTGGTTTGTGTGGAGAGAGAGGAGAGCGGTAAAACTGCTGGAAAAGGGGCCAGCATGGTGGATGACTCATCAACAAGGAATGAGTGCTTTTAAAAGGTCAGCCTGTGCTGGGACCCCTCTTATTCATGGAGCAAAATCAGCAGCAAACACCTTCCTCCTTTCCTATTCTGGTGGCAAATATACCATGCTATTGGCTATATGTGCTGTGGGCATTACACTAGCCATCCCGTTGAGTGGAGCTGGGAAGGAATTTTTCCCTTTGCAACATATTGGCCCAGGTGCACTTGAGGTTTTTCATCTTCCTCACAGCAGGTTTGTATGGGCCCTGTTCATGCAGAAAATGATGTGTGGTAGGTCATATGTCACAACTTATTATTTATGTATACAGCAGATGTTCAGTGCAGACACATAAAAGAAGACAGAGTAACAGATAGATCTTGGGAAAGGACTTAAGGAGAGGAGCTAGGTGAGTGAGTGACCTGGTGTAATTGAGGGTTTTGATTACAATGACATGGAGCCAACTACCCATCATTGTAGTCCACCTTACCCCTTCTACAAGGGAGTAGTTAGAAAGGTCCTGGCAATGGTGTTCTTGGAAGGCTCTGCATGCAAAGCTGAGGGGAGAAGTTGGTGGAAGCTCCGTCCCTTGGGGATTGTAAGGTCCCAGCAATGGATCTGATAGAGGGACTGGGTGGCAGAGGGGGACTAGTAAAGAGAAAACATGTTATCTACTGGGTAGTTCCAGACATTTAATAATAAAATTGCAGACTGATTAAACCCATGCTTTTGTCCCAGCTAGACTTATAATGGAGTGTTAAGAAACATAAATACAGGAGTTACTATCAGTTTTCTCAATATTCAAACTTCCATTCAGTACCGCACGATATTAATGTTTTGACTCTGTATGCCAAATATTCTAGAAGGTTTGGAGAATTATTTTAGAACCATTTCTTCATCCTATTGGTACTATTTTTCAAATACTTCAACATGTCAGCCCAACTTCCCTTAGTATAATGAGTGAATTCTTCACCCCATTGAAGTCAGAGAGTTTTACCACAGATTTCAATAGGACAAGGATTTTACCCAATGAATTCAATTCCACATATCTTTAAAAAAAAAAAAAAAAAAAAAAAACCAAAACACTCCCTGTTACATTTTAGAAAGCAAATTTGACTGTGCTACATAGGGCAAATATTCTTGAGTAGTACAGCAAATCTATTTGGAAACAAACATTCATTGGTCCCTTCTTCTAACTTGAATGTCTGTCCTTAGATTGGCAGATTCTTGTGTCATGGCCCATCCAATTCATAATTTCAGGGAGGTGCCTTGTTAATTGTTGTCGCTACCATAAAAATAATAAAAAACCCCACTTTTAAAAGGTACCTTTAAAACTTCTCTTTACATCATACGTATTGATATTTAAAGGTGTGAAGTGTCATGATCTATCATGAAAAACTTACACCATTGAAAAATGCTTGCTTTCTAATAGATCACAAAATATTACACCTTAAATCAATCACAGATCCAGAACTGAATATTGATCATTCTGATCCTCAGGACAGGGCATTTTTAGGAAGAAATTCTAGATTTCAACAGGAGTTGGGAAAGTGGAGGAAGTAACATCTCCCTGAATACTTTTATTGTTTTACAAAAATGGTGGCTGTCAAATCTGTCAAAGTGTCTTGGAGTGTTATTCTGGATTATGGGCAGAATGCAGGGCAGGTGATAAAATGTAGATGATAAAATTATATCACATAATTCAGTAACTGTCAAACTGATACCAAAACAAAATTTTAGGTCAATAAAACAAGACTTTACCAGCAAGTACTTGGAGGTCCTTCAAGTTTATCGGTAAGGAGTTTGACAATTTTTAACGGTAATTTGTAGCAAAAAGAATTACACCAGAGTTATTGCATTTTGCCAGCTTAAGCTTCTTGACAAATTTCCACTTTTCATCTTAAATTGTCATAAATAAATTAAAAAACATGTTAGCTGCATGAAAGTATCCAATTTCCTCACATATATACTAATTGGACTGATGCTTTCCTCTATATCCAAATAGACTACAACTGATTGATTCAATCAGCAATCTATATTCTCATTTTCTCTCTTAAACAATGGAGGACAAACCACCTCAGCTAGTCACTTCAATACTGTTAACTTGCTGATAATGATTCTTAAGTTAAATTTATTCTTTTGGACCCTAAATACTATTACGTCACCTTCACCGGCAGCTGGGGACAAAGAAACTTGTTACTGATTCAAAAATTTCCTTTGAAACTGTTTTTCAAAAAAAACAACCCAGTATTTTTTGGAAAAAAATTGACCTCTCAAATGCATGGAATAGGGTGACAGTTAAATGAATGAACCTATTATTATAATTAATATAAAAGCATGTGAGATTACTGTTAAGGTTTTGCATTTGAGTGCAAGTTTGATGAAGATGAAGTTGCTTTTGGGTATCTGCTAGCTAAATATGTGAAAGCATTCTGAGGTACTGGTCTGCATTGTCAATAAAATTGTGGGGAACGTAAATGTGGAAAGCAATATACATGTCTTTCCCCTTTACTTATGATTACTTGAAATTTTGCCATAATCTTGACTACTAAATGTAGTTTTTGTTTGCTAATTAATTTTACTGTAAATTTTCACATAGCTCCATGGGCACATATGCACTAGCATAACATTAGTCCTTACATTAGAAATGCAAGAGATCATCATTCTCTGAGATCATATGAGGAAGCTGACATTCAGACTCATTTAGCCTTCTTTGAGTCTTGACTAGTAGAAAAAATAAAAGGCCAGATCAAGTGTTATGCAATGCAGAAGACCCTTCATGATTTGGGTAGGAATTACCATCTGGCCATAGCAAATTAAGAATTAATTTATATTCCTCTAGGAACATTTTAGGTAGTGAGCTCAATGGTAAAACTTCATTTTCTTACCATCTGGATATGACAAATGATTAACTAATTTATTCCCCCCCCTAAGGCTTTCTGGGAACTGGTCAAATAAAGAAACTTTTAGATTCTTAAAAAGAGAAGTCTGTAAATTGTCCTGACACTCAACTTAATACTTTAAACATTTTTTCAGCTATAATCCTTAGCAACTGCAGGCTTCTAGAAGACTTAAAGGAAAGCATGAGTCTGTATAGAATTTTATACTCCCTTGTAAATCTTTCCAGGAGGTACACTGATTATGATGTGTTTTGGCATTATTACAGTAGCCCTCTCAAAGGTTCCAATAATAATAATGGTTTTTGGCTTCTAATAACAGGCTGCTCTTCAGCTTCCTTTGGACGGTGGTGAGTCTTGGCAATGGGTAGAAATTCTCAGTCACCACTTGAGCCTACAAGAATGCTGAGTTTAGGGAGCTTGATCAGAGTGGAATTAAGACACAAAGAGGAAGGAGGCTCCTGGTCTCTCCTCCAGATACTCGGCTTACCCCACAAAGGCTGCGAATCATGCCCAGGAGTTCACTAAGCACACCTCATGCCACTAGTGAGGTTTTCAAGAGGTGAAGTAGAGGGCAGAAAGAGCCCACTGAAGCAGACATCATGCCTTTCCTAAAATTGGAATGGCTTATCTCTCCTTTCTTGAGAGGCACAGTAGTTGCCATTTCCAGCAGAAGCTTGTGACATGTCACGTAGCCTGGCCTAGGTACATTGCAAGGGGGGACTTCATCAGGATTGGAAAAAAGCCTGATGATGTTAAAGTGCTAAGTAGAAGCTCCTTTAGCAGAAATTTTGTTCATTTCACTGTCAATTTAGCATGTGCCATGTGTTATAACACAGAACCTTGAAAGCAAGGAAGAAAATTGTAGTGGGGTGCACTCAGGCCAGCTAGCACAGTGGGATGCTGCATCATAACAGTCTCCCTAGTCCAGAGTAGCAGGGGACATTGTCAGGCAGCCAGGTTAGTCTGTCCTTCTAGACTAGGGGCAGAGGGAAGGGCAAGGAGACTAGGGCAATCTCTGGCCACATGGCCCCAGTATAGGACCTAAGGGGTGTTTGTCCCCTCTGGCTGATACCCCAGACCATACTGTCTTGGTTTGGGGGAACATTCACAGCCCACTGCTTCCATCCTGCAGAAAATTGTTCAAGCTGTTTCAGGGATTCAGATAGTCAGTTCAGGCTTCTCAGCTTGCTTCTTATTGTTCAATGATTTCTTCCTTGTCAGAGAGTAGTGGAGGGAAAAAGGCACAAGGTCTCTGAGTGGTTGGGCCTTACCCACAGTTCTTGTCCTGGGGAATTCCTCAGTCTGAGACGGTACTAACTGGCTTCTTCCCTGGATACAGCCTCTTTCACTTTCCCATAGCTTGACAGCCAGAGTTCCATTTCAAACAGGTCCCCTATTTGGATCATGCTCTGCAGCTGCTGAGGGCAGAGTCTTCTTGGCACAGTATTGCTTTATTGTCCCTTTAGTGTTAGTGAGGGGTCTGTAACCCACATCATCAGAATATACACATTTCCTTTTCGTTGTGCTGGGAGAACTCATGCATGATAGCTGTCGTCTCTCAAATGAAATGACTGACATGCTGGAAAATTAACCACACTATACAACTGAATCTATTCCATGAAAAGTGGTCATAATACTCTCTAACAGCCTGCAGTATCGGTCATTGCTAAGCGAGGAAGCTTAATGCAGGCAGAAAGCATATCCATTTAATCAGTTAACCTATGGCAAAAGATTTTTATTTGAAGCATAGATTTTCTTCATTATAGCTATGCATATCTAATTAGGCAGATTAGAAGTAGGTCAAGTTATGTAGAGTTACTCATTTCTTGTCCCCGAGTAATACCTTAGCAACATATATTCTGGTAGTCATTTACATGTCAGAAAAAAACAGCAACTAACATAGGGGGAGGAAACAGAAGCCTATTTTGATCATCTTTCCTTTAAAAAGGTTTTAGAATCTGACCTAATTTCCTGTATAACACTGGAAGAACCAATCTCTTTACAAGGGAGAAACAAAAATTATTGAAACATGAACAGTTGTTTAACTTTGTGGTACTCTTCTTCAGACAGACAGACGCAGAGAATGGTTTTCCACAATTTAGGCAAAAAGCCTGCATAGCCTATATCTAATCCAAGACTCCATAAATTATTAATGCTAACAAAGAATTTAAAAAATGATGATCTCTGGAGTCTGCTGCTGCTTGGAATGCAGTCTTTCACTGAGGATAAAAGGTTAATGCAGGGAAAACAAAAGGAGAATGTGCAAGTCAAGGCATTTAAAGCTAACATAATGCTAGCCTGAGCTCTCTGAGAAATTGCCAGAACTACCCATGAAATTAATATCGTTAGAAAACTGATGGATCTTTAAAGAAAATGTGTGTCAAGCAGCAGCAAAAGAAAGGGAAGATTAAATTAAGAACTTATTCAGGGTCTTCAATGCAACACAGAAGAGGTCTATCAAATAAATTCCAGGTGTAATCAATTTGTCAAAGTTATAGCAAATTCAATACACTCGATTTTCTATATCTTCCGATCAAATATATAAAACACATAACTAATAATTTAATTCAATTTTTGTGTTGAAAAACTCAAAATATTTAATATACTAAACAAAGTTTCCTAGTGATTTAAATAGTGCTTAACTTCCATGCTGCTCTGTGCATTAAATATAAGAGATGTTAATTCAATGGACCTAATGATCTATTCTTGCATTACAATAAAAATATGTTGGCAAAAAGATAAGACATATACATTCAACACAGGAGACAAATTATTATGTACATTAATTTTATTTCCATTAGTCAAACAAATACTGACTGAAGAGACATTAGTGGTCTAAACATTGTCATAGGATAATATTCTTCATCTACCACCAAGGATTTGACCAAAGGTGAGGTGTATATATACTGTATTTTTCAAGTAAAGGTCAATGATTCTGTAACTCAAATTGCTGTTCCATTGAAATACTCTCTCATAAATAAGAAAATAAATACAGAAATATTAATATTGGAGACAAGTGACAATTTCTCACTGTGCAATGGGCAATCTGCTGCATGTCTGTGACACATGTCAGGTTAGCTTTTTTCCATCTCTAATCCTATCAGATATATTCAAAGCCCATATCCTCAGTTGTAGCTATGAAGTGCTTAAAGAGCTGCATGCAAAAGTGGTTTTAATCTAGGGTGACTAGATAGCAAGTGTCAAAAATTGGGACAGGAGGTGAGAGATAATAGGTGCCTAGATAAGACAAAGCCCCAAACATTGGGACTGTCCATATAAAACTGGGACATCTCGTCACCCTAACTTAAGCCTCTTGAAGGCAATCTGTACGAATCCAGTCACCAACCTGAGTTAGCTGGGACAAAAGAAAACTTTGGCTACCTGGAACTTGTCAAAAGAAGAGCTACACGCCACTCAAGCTTTCCCCTATATTGGGTAAATCATCTGATAGTTGTGTTCTGTACTAGCTGAGTGATATCAAGATACACTAAAAGAGCAGGAGCTAGCTTGTTTTTTTAAAACATAACGTACATTTATATATTTGCTGCACATTAACGTGTGGAAAGGTCTGGGGTAGGAGTGACCTTTGTTTTAAGTATTTATTTTTTAAATCAGCAAACAAGTCATCTATCTTGGAATCTGTTCGTCTGCCACAGCAGTCATTTGGTACAATGCAGTTAGACCTATTGTTCATCTTCCCTATTTGTTCTCAGAGAAGTAGTATTCTATATACTAGAATATTATATCCAGAGACAGTTTAATTCCATTTGCATAGTTCTTGTGACTTGTTATCAGACAAAAATACCATGGTGACAATCAGTCCAACAGAGTCAAAATTGCATAAAAAGCTTTTTAAGTAAAACATTTCCCAGATGATTCATGAGAAGTGTTAACCTCCTTTGGATGATTCTTGATTATTTGATTACAGGCCTTTGGGACTAGCCAGAGGCAACACTCAGTTCAGTACATTACCTAATTTTTACATTTGAAATTATTTCTCAAGTTTGTAGTTCAAATGCTTGTACCGCAGGGTGGCTGAAATGCAGCTGCTGTAAAATCACTTGTATCTATGGATATTGAAATGTATGCTGCATGAAACCTGGTATTGAATTAGAAGACTCACCTGTGTCAATGAATTGATTTAGAAAGATAAGACTATGGGAATAACAAACTGGGAAATAATATAATCATTTCCCTGAAAAGAACATCTAAATAGACAGAGGTTCCTCAGGGATCAGTGTTGGGACCAATCTCATTTAATTTTTTTATTACTGACCTTGGCACCAATAGTGGGAGTGTGCTAAAAAAGTTTGCGGATGACACATAGTTGGGAGGTATTGCCAATTCAGTAAAGGATCAGGATATCATACAGGAAGATCTGGATGATCTTGTAAATTGGAGTAATAGTAATAGGATGAAATTTAATAGTGAGAAGTGTAAGGTTATGCACTTAGGGATTAATAACAAGAATTTTAGTTATAAGCTGGGGACATATCAGTTGGAAGTGACGGAGGAGGAGAAGGACCTCGGAGTCCTGGTTGATCACAGGATGATTATGAGCCGCCAATGTGACATGGCCATGAAAAAGGTTAATACGGTCTTGGGATGCATTAGGCGAGGTATTTCCAGTAGCGATAAGGAGGTGTAAGTGCCGTTACACAAGGCATTGGTGAGACCCCATTTGGAATACTGTGTGCAGTTCTGGTCTCCCATGTTTAAGAAGGATGAATTCTAACTGGAACGGGTACAAAGAAGGGCCACTAGGCTGATTCGAGGAATGGAAAACCTGTTTTATGAAAGGAGACTCAAGGAGCTTGACCTGTTTACCTTAACCAAAAGAAGGCTGAAGGGAGACATGATTGCTCTCTTTAAATATATTAGAGGGATAAATACCAGGGAGGGAGAGGAATTATTTAAGCTCAATATCAATGTGGACACAAGAACAACTGGATATAAACTGGCTATCAGGAAGTTTAGACTCGAAATTAGATGATGGTTTCTATCCATTAGAGGAGTGGAGTTCTAGAACAGCCTTCCAAGGGAAGTAGTGGGGGCAAAAGACCTATCTGGCTTCAAGATTAAATTAGATGGCTATGTCTAGACTGGCATGATTTTCCGCAAATGCTTTTACCTGAAAAGTTTTTCGTTAAAAGCATTTGCGGAAAAGCGTGTCTAGATTGGCACGGACGCTTTTCCGCAAAAGCACTTTTTGCGGAAAAGCGTCCGTGCCAATCTAGACGCCCTTTTGCGCAAAACAAATCTGAGCTGTCTACACTGGCCCTTTTGCGCAAAAGGGACTTTTGCCCGAACAGGAGCAGCATAGTATTTCCGCAAGAAGCACTGATTTCAGACAGTAGAAAGTCTGTGTTCTTGCGGAAATTCAAGCGGCCAGTGTAGACAGCTGACAAATTTTTCTGCTGCTTTTGCGGAAAAACTTGCCAGTCTAGAAACAGCCAGATGGGTTTATGAAGGGGATAGTTTGATGGGATAACATGATCTTGGCAACTAATTGACCTTTCACTATTGGTGGAAAATAGGCCAATGGTGGGATGATAGGAGTTACCATAGAGAACTTTTTCCTGGGTGTCTGGCTAGTGAGTCTTGCCCGCATGCTCAGGGTTCAGCTGATCACCATATTTGGGTTGGGAAGGGATTTTCCTCCAGGGTACATTGGCTGAGGCCCTGGAGGTTTTTCGCCTTCCTCTGTAGCATGGGGCACGGATCACTTGCTGGAGGATTCTCTGCATCTTGGGGTCTTCAAACCATCATTTGGGGACCTCTGTATCTGAGATATAGGTGAGAGGATTATTCTAGGAGTGGGTGGGTGAGATTCTGTGGCCTGCGTTGTGCAGGGGGTCAGACTAGATGATCATAATGGTCCCTTCTGACCTTAAAGTCTATGAGTCTATGAGGTGGGCAAGAGGCTGCCAGTGGGCAGGATCCAGCCCACCAAGCCACCAGATCCAGCCCGTGGCTGCCTTGCTGGAACCCTTAGGCAGAGAACAGCTCGCACGTTAGAAAATCATCTGTTCTCCACTCTGGATGGCTGGGAAAGGAGGAGGCAGACTTCTCATGCTGTTCCCACCCTTCAGCAAAATCCCTTAGCTCTCATTGGTCATTCTCTCAGTTTCTGGCCAATAGGAGCTAAGAATTTTCGCTGGGCAAAGAGGCAGTGTAGGAAGCCTTCTCCCTTTCTCCTCAACCTCCTCCTTCTCTCCTCCCTCTCATGCCCGGAGAAGAGCAGCAGTTAATCTGCCTCAGGTTTCTACTGGTAAGTACCTCCCAACCAGAGCCTGCCTGGCTCTGCCCCAACCTCCACATACTCAAACCCTCTGTCCCCTCCTGCACCCATACCCCCTCCCAGATCTGGCACCCCAATCTCCTGCACCAGATCACACTCCTCTCCTACCCTAGGTCACATGCCAAAATCCTGCATTCCAGTCCCATGCCCTAGGTCACAACTGCCTCCTTCACCCAAACTCCCTCCCAGACCCCATTCTCACTCCTGCACCCCAATTCCTTACCTCCAAGTTCCCTTCCGCACCCAACCTCCATCCCAGACCCTGGAATTCCTCCATTAATATCCTGGAAGAGTGTGGCCCTCTACCACTTTCCAAAATCTAGGCGTGCCCCCCCCCTTAAAATTAATGCCCACCCCTGAGGCAGACACTTGAAAAACAGTGGGGAAAACTGTTGATTTCAAAGACCCTGTCTCCAATGTTTTGGAAATCTTGATTTGCTAGGGTGGGGAGTTGCCAGATCAAAGGCCTATAAACAGTCAAAAATGTCTTGATTTCTGCCAGGGCAGTGAGATTCCAAAGGCTGCTCAGGATGTTCTCGATGAGTCTTGACAGCTAGAGAGACAGAGAGAGGCCACGTGGCAGCTGGTTAAATACCTGATAAGCTACATGTGTGTGGCAGATATGACAGTTTCCTGTGATTGCCTGGAAAGAACTTATTGAATTCAATTAAACCCTACTGGACTAAATATCTGCAGAGATGACTTATTCAAAATGCAAATGGTTATGTTATTGTGGGATTGTATGTAATTTGTCTAGAGAGGAGTCCAGCTCCTGACTAATGTAAACCCTGGGAAATTCTGATTTTCGAGGGATTTGAAACAATGTAACCTTAAGGAGTTTCTCAGGAAATCTATTGGGGGTGGGGGATGCAGAACTGAATACAAATATAATTCTTCAGTTAAGCAGGTACTCAGCCTTTTGAAGCTTTGTCCTGTGGAAGGTACTTTTCTCTGCTTCTCACCTGTCACATGAGGACAGGTTAAATGTCAAAATTGTATAAAGAATTGACTCAAAGATTCACAGGAGAGCTTGTTCTGAACTAACCTGGTTATGAACTTACAAACCACAAACCTCTCCCTCCCCCCCATCCCACACACTCTCTCGGGCGTAGTCTAGTAGGATCATGTACACATTGGGATTTATGTGGTTTCAAGTGATGATAGGTAGATCAAAGTAAGTTACTGAGCTAAAATAAACATAACATATAAGCCTAATATACTAAGAAATTGTTATAAATAATTTCTCACCCTAGTCCTTATTTCAGGTGAAGTCTATTCAGTCCAGAGCTATTCTTTCTGACTTGATCTAACAACTCATCTTCCCCCATCATTGTTTGTTATCAAATCCAGTGTAATAATATTACTTGGAAGTTGGGGGAGCAGGAGTTGTACATATCTCTTTTTCAATGATAAAGAGGATAGACCTTATGAGCTTTCTCTGTATTAAACAGGGTGGTGGGGAATCCCAGAGAACAGGTAGACGAGCTCAGGGGGATCTCAGTGAACCAACCCATCACATGGGGTTTGGGCTTTCTATGGATGTAACGGCAGATTAGTCCACCTCCCTTTTAATGGCCCACCTGACCGCTCCTATGGCAATTTACCATTGATAATTACAGAATGAACAGGGGGTACACTGTTATCTGCTGGACAGTCCCATATCAAGTGTCTCCTGTCAGTCCTTCAGTGGAGCTGAAGTGTATGATGTCACCAGGAACACAAGGTGACAGCTCAAGGCATGAGAGCTAGAGGAGATGCACGTGGAGAGACAAGGAGAGGTCAGAGGTATAATGTGCCAGATAACAATGAAAAATAGTATATACAGGGACACCAAGACCTACGCTTTCTCCTGGTACTGACATAAAAACAATGTGCTAATGATCAAAGATGCAAGCTTACACACTGAAAAAATGTGTGAATTAAAGATTGAAAATTAGCTCTTCAACCAAAACCAAATAATTGTTTTAAAGGGATAAGGGACCTGCTGAAGTGGTCAACTTTAAAATAGGACATCCCTGTTCCTTAACAAGAAAGCAAGTCAACAAGCACGAAAAACAGATGTACATAGAAAGGAAGCTAAATTTATAAAATCGTAACAACAGTTACAGATGGAATGCATAGCCTGGAAAATAGATAGGATCATATTGTCCAAGATTTGTGCTCCTCCAACAGTGATCTTTTATGAAAAATACATGAGTTAATTTGCATATTTGTAAATAATGGGCTTATCATAATAGATTTCAGTGTATTGGACAGAACATCCTGCTCTGCTACATGCAGTGTTGAGCATTGGACATGAAGCTGCTTAACATTTGGCAGCTATGGTTAGGGTGGTTGGGAACGAATGTGCGGCAGAGGCTGCCAAATGAGCAAGCGCCACTCAGACTTATAAGAGTCTGGCCAATACGTGGAGAAGCTTTGTGCCCCCTGCTTTGGGGACTCCTGCACTCCTTTTCCCATCCCTAAAAAGTGCAGCACTATTGGATCTTCAGTGCAAGAGACTCTTCTGATATGCAAGAGCCTTCTTTTAAGATGCAGGCAGAGGCAGACTCTGCTCCAAAGGAATAATGTTTTGGTTTATCATCTTTTTTCACAGATTCCCCATCGACTTGTGAGGAGGAGAGGTGTGCACTACCTCCCCCATCCAGTCTGGGCTATCTTGATCTCCATACATGCATCCAGACCTGATGTGGTTTGATGGGGGAAGTGAGGGAATGGGAGACGCACAGAGGCAGCTGACACGTCCACCATTCCAACCTGGAAGATGCACATGTGCAGGGTCGCCTCCAAGTACATCTCATAGGAAGAGGAGTGGGCCCCAAATATAGCTAACAGTATCTATTTTCTTTAGGAAACAAGAACTTGTCTTAGCCTTTGAGCCAAAACTTTACATTTACAGTAATAATACTTGTTTTGGCTAACAGTATTCTCAACATTAAGGAAGTTATATCACAAAACAGCTTTTTGCAATTACTTTGATTCTATAACACAAGTACAAAGTACCTTATCTGCCCCATTGTTAATTTAAACTAGTTCCATGTCTTTAATAATTTCCAACTCCCTTGTCACTGAATTTTATTTAATCAATTCAGATTATTTCAGAAAAATACTAACATTACGCTTCCAAATTAATTAATGGGAAAAAGCTTTTTTTCTTCACAGATAATCAAGACCTAAATCTATGTCCTTGAAAAAAACTGCATTGATTTTAATTTTTTTTTATAATCTAAAAATACCATGTGAGATGCGATTCTAAAAGCAATTAGGACTTTTAGAGCTGTGAGTATCCCTTGTTGCGGTATGTTGCACCATCTTAAGTTTAAAGTAATCTCAAAACAGTGTAGGAGAATTGATTACATTTTACAAGTTAAATGGGTTTTTGCTTTGCTGTCACTTTACCCAGCTGTTCAGCAATTAAGAGTCAAATAGAACCCAATACTGCTGCTGCTCAAATGATACACAAATAAGATAGCAGCCTTATATGTTTTCTGTTGATTACTCTGGCATCTCTATAAGCCCTTTAGTTGTTCATCCATCTGCAAGTGGTCACTGACAGCAGTACATCATGTTCTTCTAAAAAGTCTATGGAATGAATCTGATTCCATAGTCTCTTCTCCTATGATCACAACTCTTCTCTTTTTGTCTTGCATAAATTAAGTCTCCCAAACTCTGTCATCTAGCTTCATCTGATTATGTATCTGGTTTGCAATCTAGTTATCTCTTATAGCACTTATTATCTCAGCTTTAGTTAAGGGCATGCTAATTTTCCAATTAGCAACATCCACTTTCATAGGTTCTTAACCTACTACACTATTCACTGTTTTCAAAAAGAGCCTCACAAACCATAATAGCCCCATAGCAACCATTAAAGGCAACAGAGAAATAAGTGCTGTTAAACACTGTCGACACAAGTATTTGCAGCACAGAACAAAGTATCTCTAAAATAGTCCTTACAGGCTATTGGCTAAATAATGTAATTATCTGAAAAAAAAAATCCTCACTACTGAGGCGTTAATGAGTTCATGACAACTACAATATTTTCTCTTTAAACTGAAAATCTAAAAAAGAAAAGATCAATACTAGAATATATAAGTGGAATCCCTGCATTTTGGCAATTCTTCAGAACAATAAAGTACAAAAATGGGTTGAAGTGTCAAGGAGATTGTTGTTTGCTGTACATAACTCTCCAGTTGTCAGAAAGGCTGCTTTTTAACCTAGAAGTAAAACTGAGCAAGTCCTGAGCCAGAAGAGCTTTTTTAAAAACATTATCTGCCCATTCAATTGAAAACAAAAAGAAAAAAAAAGTTTTAGAAAAGTGCTGATAGCGGTCTCCTAGAATGTCTATAATTTATTCTAAACTGTTATCATACCTAAAACCCAGCTGTTACCAAACCATTTCATAAGCTATAATCCTGAAATATTTACACATACAAACACTTTCTATATTCAGACAGCCCCCAGTGTTATTTGTGTGCCTCGGGGTTTACAGGATTGGAGTCCATATCATCTCAAAGAAAAGCAAGTAGAATGGGACAAAAATAGGACAACAGTATAAATCAGAGTGTTTTTGTCTTGTCTATAAATCAATCTTATCCTTTAATTAACACCTTCACTTAAAACTGTCTCTTCAGTTTCATTTAAAACCCCAATTTTTAAAAGATCTATAATTTCTAAAATCCCCAATAGTTAAGTCTTATCCTTTAAGCAAAAGGGTGGCAGCTGTATCAAACCACTGCTATTTCCCCTATAAACTGAAGGCCAGATTGTGGTCCACTTTGCAGGCAGGCAGCGTGGAATATAGCAGGCATTAGTCATTTCCTTTACTCCCTTGTCCTAATACATTGTATTATAGTTTCTTGTGAATGTGGGAAGCAGACTGCATTTCCCATCTTCCCCTTCCCCCCAAAAAGTAGGTGGGAAATGCTAAAAGGAGCAGTTGGTTACACTTAGTTACACCAGTGTATCCCTGAGCAAACACAGTAACACCCTCAGTGATAGAACAGTGAAGAAACCAGGAGGGGAGGTACTCCAGTGAGTCAGCTGACTTACTGGGCTGCTCCAGGGACCATGAGTTATTTTGCTGCCCCTTATCATGAGCTAAGTCTCAATCTAATGGTTTAGGTCTAAGAAACTAGCACTGCCTAGGTACAAACAAATCAATCAGTTCACTGATGACAGGAAATTAGTTTTGTATTAAAGTTACATTTTCATGTATGGGTATGAAATAGATATACAAGAATAATGACAAAAAGTTCAACATGAGCAAAACAAAATACTATTATGGCTGGCAAGTATTGGTAAATTTGAGCTAGCAGCAGACTGAAAATACCCTTTTGAATATCCCATGAGGAAATGCCCTTTGCCAAGAAAAATATCACAACACATAATATGATTTCAAAAATCTAGTTGAATTAGCATAAGAAAAAGTGTTTATTTCATTCTGCCTTTTCATAGAAGACATAAATATTCATTTGGATATTCTATCCTTTCATGGGGCCAATTAATAAAATGGAAATATTTAGTATAAATTTGTATTGCAAATCTGTGTCTAGAAATATCTGGAAATCTGGAGCTACCAAATAAAATAATCATCTGCAGGTACAACTGTTTAAATAAGTTGCTTTTGGAGCAGCACCTTTTTGTTCAAAGTCAGCTTTAGAAGTAGAACCTTAAGCTGCTAAGCATTATGGGCCGAATTCTGCCCTCAGTTCAATCACAGGAATTGAATGGATTTCAATGGGAGGTGCACACATAGGAGGGCAGTATGTAGCACTATGAGAACTGCTGCCGGAAGGAAATGTTTTATTTATTTATGATAAACACTAACTATAAAAAATTTAGCAAGTTCCTCAGAGGAGGGGCTTTCTGTTTAGAGCTGTACAGTGTCTGTCACAAAGTGGGGTTCCAGTCCCTGATTAGGGACCATATGCACTAAGGTAATACAAAGTAATAATAACTGCAAATACACAAAACCATTCTATCCAGTGTGCATGAGAACAACACAAAGCTTGGAAAATGCTGTAAAGTGATTTTAGGACTAAAATTTTACCAACTTATTTTTAGTATCTGTTTGCAGAAACCAAACATCTTTGCACTTGTACCTGTGATTTTTTAAAACGTTATCCGAAGAATAAATAAAATAATAATAGAACCAAGAGAGATCCGCTTCAACAGCACTACACTCATAAGTGATGGTGAGCCCTGATGCTACAGCAAGCTCTCTTTGGATGGGCACCAGCACCCACAAGTTCAGTGGCAGCACTGTGTCAGCATGATTGGGGCTTAGAGGTATAACAGACTGAAGTGTTATAAGACAGGGGCTGTGATATATAAAAACAACGAAGAGAAAAAATAAATTCATTCATGAAAATAATTTAAGCTTCCAAATTTTAAATATCCTGAAAATACCTTGAAAATGTACATCATATGCCTTTAGCATTGTGCCAGTTTTAAAAAAGAAACTCTCTAGTCTAAAGTCCATCAACAAATGCCATACAATGTCTCCCGATCCATCAATATTCCAGACATGATTATAACATGACAATTTCAAGCATCTGTTTAAGAACACTTTTTAAAGTGATAGGAAGATAGATGCCTAGTAATCTTTATGAAAATATTGCTACCATAAGCATAGATTTTTATTTTATGATTGGACAAAAAGCTAGCAATCATAAAATAAAATCAGTTTGATTGCTCCATAAACTAACTTTTTGAAGAGGAAACAGTAGCAATTTTGCAGATCTTAATATGATCAGACAATTTAATACTTCAATGTTCTATGACCCTCTCCCTTCCTACAAATTGCTCATACAGTACAAAATATAATTTGTTTGAAAAGTGTAATTATGGTAATTAACAGAATGTCTCTTAATTCTGCACATGCTTAAATTAAAGTGATTTAGCAGCACTATACCAGCTCATGCAGATGGTTTTACCATATTAGTTGGTATAATATTCTTGTTCGTTATTCATTACACCTCTTGACATTGCTGTTACAAGTTAACAGATGAAAGAATAGGTCATTTGCACACCTATTTATTAAAAACCAAATGGAGTCAAAGTACCAAGAAGAAGAACCAGAAGGAAAAAAAATCACTAACGCAAGAAAACCCCAAATGGTTTGGAAGCAATTTATTATATATAAAATCACCCTTCCATAATCTTAGTTTGACAGTCCAAGCAGCATTTTGGGTAAATTACACTAATAGAGAGTAGCTGGAGTGGAAATAAATTAATGATGTTCCAAAGGAAATTAGTATGGTTAATTTTGCTGTGTTTTTTTGATAAAGAAAGGTGGTGGTAAGGAATATGAACAGCCTTGAAGGACTGATTCTTCCTGACCACATACGGAAACTGGCTAGGCATCTGCTGAAAGGATGTTTGCAATAGTATAGCTGCTTTCAAAGCTTGTTTTTGCCATCAAGACAGAAACCAAAAATAAATAGATGAATAAAAACAAGGGAGGGGAGGTGCTTTAAAAAAACAAACAAACAAAAACAACCTAAAGAGACGCCTAAGCCAATGTGGTATGTTCATTATTATGCTACCTTTTGATTAGCTGCTATTTTGAAAATATGTTTTATGCAATCAACCTTTTACTTCAATTATATGCTACTTTATTCTTTCAACACTTTATCACATCTCTGAGGATGTATCTAACATTGTAGAGATCTATAAAGTCAGGTACTAACCAGATGCAAAAGACAAGATTATCTAACAACAGTAACTGTAGGACACCCACTATGATAGTATATAATCTGCTGGACCAGTGTTCTCTCTAAACTGTGCAGGTGATTAATCAGCCCCACCCACTCAAAGACTCTGAGCTGTACTGCCCTGCAGTTTAGAGGGAACATTGCTGGACCCTAAGTAAACTAATCCAATCTCTTCTATTTATAGTTCTTTGAAGCTGAATCCTATTTTGCAGTTTTCTCAGCAAAAAGCGGTTTGGTTGAGTTAAAGTTCTCCTAAGCTATTGAATTATTAAAACTGTATCTTGGAGTTGTCTCTAGTCCCCACCTGGAGAGCAGGCCAGACACACCAACATTCTTTCAGGGATTCTTCAAGTTCTCATCTGAATATGGTAGCACATAGACTAGATCAGTGTTTCTCAACCTTTTTTTTTTTTATAAAGTACCCCTTTTTTTTAAAACAAAGTTATAAGTATCCCCAGTACTTAGTTTTCAAACACACAAACTTTTTTTTCCTACTATTGCAACTCATTTGTTAAAATAACTTAATTGTAGCCAGGCCGGTGATGAAATTTTGGGGTGTAAAAAGCATACAAATAATAAAACGCTGTAAAACTTAAAACAAAAATTCAGTTTTCTCCAAATTTCAGTTGTGTTGATGTACCTCCCAGACTTTTCTTAAGGACCCCCAAGGGGAACTTGCACCACTGGTTGAGAAACACTGGACTAGATATATTGGAGTTAGAATATGCATCCAGGTATGTTGTGTCAAGGTTCCTCCATCTCACCAGACTCAGAACTTCCACCTCTGGTGAAGATGGGCTTGAGGTAAACAAGCCTCACTTTGGGCACTGTTTGCCTTCCCCTTTCTCTGCTCCTTTGGCCTTGTTTTCAGGGTAAGTCCTAGAGTTGACCTAAGGGGTTATTCTTCACCAAACAACAAAGGGAAGTCTCAAACACAAGAAAAAAAGGAGGATACCTTTCCCTGCCTCACTCTGAGGCAAGGTGTTGTCCTGTTGCTTGCTCCAAAGTGTCAGTCCTTCCCCTAGGAGGTACTCACGTTTGGCTATTCCCCTATTGGAAGGGGTACAATCGCTCAGCCTGAGGAAACTTATTTCCCTGCTACCACTAGCCTGACAGTAGCTTCTTTCTCTCTCCTCCTAGGAAGGCTTTACAAAAAAAAAAAAAATCTTAGGCAGACCTTTAATTGGATTCAGCTGCCCCTAAATGACCTGATGTAACCAATTCTTGGCTTATAGCAAAAAGAGTCTTTATACATGTCGCCCTCTCAGGACCCTCTTGCAACTGTTTGGCCTGACAGTGTCACAATAGATATGAAGATTCCATGTCACCATCTATTAAGGTTCAATAACACGCATATGGAGCAATTCCATTTCACGAAATCAAACTAATCTTTGTGTGTATTCCTGTTAGGCTTGTTACTTGTTTTCCATTTTTTCACACTGCCTCCAGTAGTGTACATCGCAAAATGAGTATACATTACCGTGTAATTAAACAGCAGTCATGTATTATGCTGTCCTCCACAAATATGCCTCTCTCTTCATCAGTTTCAATAAGATGACCATCATGGTACCAGTGTACTTGGGTAGTGTTGTCAACATATGTTGCAGTGCACTGAAATGGCAAACGGTCTCCATGAAAAACCACCTGCCTTTGTGATGGGATCAGTTCAAAAAGAGGCAGTTCCAAGGGTCCAGCTGTGAAAAAAGACAACAACATTTTCCTCTGTTATTTAGGAATGGGAAACAGTCCCTAGTGTGCTTTTTAAAAAGTGCTTGAATTTCATTAATAGCTATTATTTCTACAAGTGTCAGCAGGCATCATAGAAGAAATCAAGTGTTCTATAATTTAACACTTTCAGAGAAGATAAAAGTTTTTACACACAGGACAAAATATGCAATAAAAGATCTCTTCTGCATCTACTACCACTCTGCTTGCATAACACAATAAAAATATAATACCAGTTATACCCAATGGCTGTGTCTAGACTGGCAAGTTTTTCCGGAAAATCAGCAGCTTTTCCGGAAAAACTTGCCAGCTGTCTACACTGGCCTCTTGAATTTCCGGAAAAGTACTGACGATCTCATGTAAAATCATCAGTGCTTTTCCGGAAATACTATGCTGCTCCCATTCGGGCAAAAGTCTTCTTCCGAAAGACTTTTGCGCAAAAGGGCCAGTGTAGACAGCATAGTACTGTTTTCCGCAAAAAAGCCCCAATCGCGAAAATGGCGATCGGGGCTTTTTTGCGGAAAAGCGCGTCTAGATTGGCCACCGATGCTTTTCCGCAAAAAGTGCTTTTGCAGAAAAGCATCCTGCCAATCTAGACGCGCTTTTCCGAAAATGCTTTTAACAGAAAAGTTTTCCATTAAAAGCATTTTCGGAAAATCATGCTAGTGTAGACGTAGCCCATGTGTAATACTGCACCGGTCATGCAGAGAATATATTTTTTTCTGTATTCTCTCGCATAAGAGTATGTCATAGCACTACTTTTTCATTGATTGGGATTTTGTGAGGAAAATTCATTTACTGCTGCCCAGTAAAAGGAGTGCGGATGTAATGGCATGATGGCTGCCCAAGGTTACTTATGGGCTCTGAAATGCGCACCATTCCAAAACATGCCAATGTAGATGGAACTGTTGGGGGTAAGTTGGAGAAGGAGCTATTGAATCCACTTACATGGATGTGGTTTTCCTCACAATGTTGTGGATGTTGTGGGGCTGAATTTTGTGGCCGTTCTGCTTTTAAAACCCATAACTAAGGAAAACAGCTTCCAAGGAACTGAATTTTGGCTTCATAATAAATTTGCCACACTAATTAGTTTCTAGCATGAAAGCAGAATAATCAGGAGGTTTTTTGGTGCAGAAAATATATTTTCATTACAACTAGCTAAGTACAAACACATATATGTGTAGCTATATTTAAGTACATATCTATAGACTTAAAAGTATTTTCTATCAAGAAGGTCCTTCTGTAGTCGACCTTCTGAATTATTTATCAGTTGATGACAGTCTATGTCTGCTGGGGATAACTTTAAAAGACATGCCCCCAAGACTACCCACTTCCAATGGACACTCTCCTTTAGGTTAATCATAAATTGTAGTAAAAGATAAATTTGTTTTCTTCACAGTTCACCTATGTGATCAGCTTACAACCACAATGGCTAAATCCACAGATTGTTACAGACACCCACATTCAGTATAAAAAGTTAGTGCAGTTGTACAATGGTTATTATTGCTGATTATTAAAGCGAAGCAGGATAAATTAGAAAGTTTGTCTTTAAATATGCAAAACCACACAAAAATAATTAATAAAACTTTAACAAAAATTAATGACATGCAATAGTTGCCACAATCACTGAGAAGGAGGAAAAGCAAAAAGAATTAAGTTAAGGAATTAATTATTAGCTGGCATTTCAACAACTGATAACTCTGGTTTTTGGATTCAGTTATATTTTCTGAAAATGTTGCCACATATATGAGTTAAAATGATGCATTCAAAGTAATTTGGTAACCTGAAATCCTCCTCTTCCTTCTCTTTAAATGCTTGAAAAACAGTTTATTATATGGAGACTACCCAGACTGAAACAAAATTTCTCTTTTGCCCGGTAAATTATGTCCTTCAGCACAATTATTTCATTTACCAGGAATACTGAAGAGAGTATGTTTGAATTATTGGTGGAAAAAACAATAAAAGAGTTCTAGTGAACCTTATTGTGGCAACCAGGGTCAGATATCCAAAGAGGATAACAGAAGGTTTTAACCCTCAAAATGATCAGTTAAATCAACTGATTATATACTAGGTTATTGTACAATAAAAATATACAAGTAAGGTCCTTTTTGAAACCCTGTAAAGCTCTGAACTTGATGGTCAAGACTGGCTATGAATTTATGTATTTTTGTATATAGAAAATTGTGTTCACAGTAAAAACTCATGGAATTTTTGGTACAACTTCAACTACACCTCACAGCAGGGTGGTAAGCAGTTAAGCAGAAAGGGGCACCTGACAAGCCAGACATGTACATGCAACTAGCGTCAAGTGACTATCTGTTATCCAGTCCAGGAAAGGACAATGGTGGACCACTAGACTCAATGGAAAGACATTTAGATAAAATATTCTTATCAAGTTTGAGTTGTCTGAAGAACATCAAGTCAGGAGGGAATTCCCCTATTCTGATTATCCAAGAGTCACAGTGGACTTGGGGCACGTAGTGGGGGAGGGGAGGAGGAAAAAAGACTTTTAAAAGTAAGTTTAGCACTGACGGTTTTTTTTATCCAGAA
Source organism: Pelodiscus sinensis (assembly GCF_049634645.1). NCBI lineage: Eukaryota > Metazoa > Chordata > Testudines > Trionychidae > Pelodiscus > Pelodiscus sinensis. The sequence goes on from NC_134718.1 coordinate 44,915,569, forward strand.
CTTGGGGGACAGTCTTGAAAAATGAAGATGTCCATAAACAGTCACCATAAAACTCCTACAATCAGGGAGTATGCTGTGAAATTGTGAAATTGACAAGGTCCCTCCCCAAAGGCTCTTGTGTAAATTACATGGCCATGGAATAAGAGGGAAGGTCCTTTCTTGGATTGAGAACTGGTTAAAAGATAGGAAACAAAGGGTAGGAATAAATGGTAAATTTTCAGAATGGAGAGGGGTAACTAGTGGTGTCCCCCAAGGGTCAGTCCTGGGACCAATCCTTTTCAACTTATTCATAAATGATCTGGAGAAAGGGGTAAGCAGTGAGGTGGTAAAGTTTGCAGATGATACCAAACTGTTTAGGATAGTCAAGACAGAAGCAGACTGTGAGAGACTCCAAGAAGATCTCACCACACTGAGTGATTGGGCAACAAAATGGCAAATGAAATTTAATGTGGATAAGTGAAAATTAATGCACATCGGGAAAAATAACCCCAACTATATGTACAGTATGATGGGGGCTAATTTGGCTATGACAAATCAGGAAAGAGATCTTGGAGTTATTGTGGACAGTTCTCTGAAAACTTCCACACAGTGTGCAGCGGCGGTCAAAAAGGCAAATAGGATGCTAGGAATTATTAAGAAAGGGATAGAAAATAAGACACACAATAAAACTATGGTACTCCCACATCTTGAATACTGTGTACCGATGTGGTCTCCTCACCTCAAAAAAGATATTTTGGCCTTGGAAAGGGTTCAGAAAAGGGCAACTAAAATGATTAGGGATTTGGAACGGGGTCCCATGAGAGGAGAGGTTAAAGCGACTGGGACTTTTCAGTTTAGAAAAGAGGAGACTCAGGGGGGATATGATAGAGGTATATAAAATCATGAGTTGTTGGAGAGGGTGGATAAAGAAAAGTTATTTATTAGTTCCCTAAATAGAAGAACTAGAGGACACTAAATGAAATTAATGCGTAGCAGGTTTAAAACAAATAAAAGAAAGTTCTTCTTCACACAGCATGTAATCAACTTTGGAACTTCTTGTCAGAGGAGGCTGTGAAGGCTAGGACTATAATAGAGTTTAAAGAGAAGCTAGATAATTTCATGGAGGTTAGGTCCATAAAAGGCTAATGCCCAGGGGATAAAATAGTGTCCTTGGCCTCTGTTTGTCAGAGGCTGGAGAGGGATGACAGGAGACAAATCACTTGATCCTTGTTTTCGGTCCACCCTCTCTGGGACACCTGGTGCTGGCCACTGTCGGCAGACAGGATACTGGGCTAGATGGACCTTTGGTCTGACTCAGTACGGCCGTTCTTATGTTCTTATGTTGTTTTAAGGCAACTCTTATTGGAAAAGACATTTTTACCTAAGAAAATGTAAAGACTGAGGTTGTGTCTTTATTGTCTGTGTAACTTTTATGTTTGCTTTCCCTTATGATTTCACCTTTCAATCTGTGATTTTTCAATTATATAAACTTTTGGTTTGTTTTTATCCCAAGTATATCTAGGGTGTGCAAACTGTGTGGAGTGTATATGCCGAAGGGAGTTGATAGTGGGGCTCAGATTTTCACACCTTTTGGGGAGATGAACCAGAGCAAAACGGTCCAACTTCTTGGTAATGAAGAACTTGTGGAAGACATATTTTGGGAGAATAGGAACTGGAGGATCTGTTGGAGTCACCCAGTAAGGAGTAACTGGGCTGCTGAGGACTAGGGTGAGAACTTATGCATCTGGGATGGCTACTACTACTGTCAGAGATTTGGACTATTACAAATAATACAGGCTCTCAGGGTTTCAGGGCAAGAAGTGACACAGTTCCTTGCTGATCTGAATAGTCCCCAAAACAGTCAGTCAGTAAATCTTATTTACTGTGATGGAAATAAATCACATTGCACAGATGAATCACCAACCTGTATTCAGTACTTTTAACATTTGTCTTGTATCTTTTACAGTATTAAGCAGGACATATGGAAATCTAGAAGACTGAAAACAGGCAACAGCTCTGCCTCCCAATCATCTTTCGTTGATAGCTTACCTTTGCTTACCGTCTCCATTGAGCAAGACATCCACACCACCCATGGTCTTTTTTTCCCCTTTGGTCTAACACATTTTAAGAATCCCTTCATGTTGTCTCTAACATTTCTTGCTAGCTGCAATTCATTGTTTCCTGATTTTGTCCTTACATATGTGCACTATTTCCATGCAGGCATCCCTTTGGTTTTTAGATCCTTTTGCAGCCACACTAACCTCCTGTGGCTCTTTTTATCTTTTCTCTGCATTGGAATAGCTTGATGTTGAGCCTCTACTATTACAACTTTTAAAAACTGCCAGCACCCTTTTTTTCCTTTCCTTCCTACTGTAATTGGTCATTCCTACAATTTCCCTGAGTTGATTGAAATCTGCCTTTCTGAATTTAAGTGTCCTTATTTTGCTGTTCTTGGGTTCTCCTTTATATTATGATTACTTCCTCACATGTTCCTGACCTTCTTCACATTTCCAACTAATTAATCCCTATTGGACAAAAACAGATCCAAAATGATGCTCTAGTTGTTTTTTAAACTATCTTCTCCTGGGGCAGATTCACTACTGCAGTACCTCCTGCTGGGTATTCTGGGAATTAACTCTCTAACAATGCACCTGGGTTCTAACCCAGGGACTCTAGGCAGCAGCCTTGCACTTCAACCCCCTCCATCTGTTTTTCTGCGTCACTTCTTGTAGCCCTAGCTATTTCCCAACCATTTGGTCAGGGGCCTTAGCCTGGCAATACTTAGGCTCAAGCTCCCTTTTGCTCCCCTGATGACTGCACTGTCTGTGGTGCTGCTTCTAAGTCAGCCAGTTCTTCTTCCTGGCTCTCCAAGGAGACACCCTCTCTTCTTCTGGTGAGCAGACCTTTATATATGCCCTTTACTGGCCCTGATTGGCTGCTCCAGCAACCAATCCTTCACTGGCCCTCCCAATAAGCACTTTCCTGATTGGCTGGGTTCTGAGCAGCCTCTCCAAGGCAGCCTTTACCCTTCTTCTGCCTGAGTGGATCAACTGCTCCATGGCATTTCTGAATCAGAAAACTGTCCCCCCTGTACATTCTAGAAATTTTCAGGCCATAGTCTTTCAACAGATATGAAGGGAGTTAAAATCCCCCATTAATATCAACTCAGGATTGTTAGCTAATCTTGTTCCTTTCTTGTTAAACAAATAATTCACTTCCTCTTCCTGATTTGATGGTCTCCAGTAAAACCCCAACATAACATAACTATTGTTCTTTTCTCTTATCCTTCCCAGATACTCTCAATAGGTCTGTAATTCATATTCCTACAAACCTCCGTGCAAGTGTTTACACTCTTGACATACAGCGCCAACACATCCTCTTTTCCAATTCCTATACTTTTGAATGACACTATATCCCTCAGTATTGATAGTCAATCATTGGAGTTTTCCCATCAAGTTTCTGTGATGCCAAGTAAGTCATAATGTACTTCATATACCTGGACTTCTTCCATGTTTACCATACTCATATTTGTATACAGGCATCAAAGATATTTCACAGACTCCCCTGATGCTTTTCTTTTTGCCTTTAAAAGGTGATTGTGATTTCTAGACCCTTCTTGAGAAATTAGCCTCTTCCCTTTGTCTTTGTTAAGCCTAGATGTTTACTGGCTGGATTTTTTGTTACAATCCCCAAGAAGACCTAGTTTAAATTTCCTTTTCTGAAGTGAAGTATAGGAAATTTACTAGACTGCAATGTTCACGAGCAAGAATTTTTCAAAATATTTAAGAACTGTATATTGTGAGCAATGAGATTATTTGTATGGGTGTTCCTCCTCCCATTTAGAACAACTCTCTTATATGGACTGGTAATCTTATTGCTCAAATATTGCTGCAGATCAGTTCTGTTAAGCATATTGGCTTTTTGCAGACTCAAGATCCATAGCCTACTGTGTAGAATATATGAAATTAGTTAAGTGTAAATCAGTGAAAATCAAAAAAAATCTAAATACACAGGTTCAAAACCTACTCTGGCTAGTGAATCGATGGCATGCACACATGGAAATCATGTCTTCTGCCAACAGATAGCTATCAGCTTTGGAGTGAATCATGATGTTCAACCTACGCTACACAGCTTCTGACAGATAACTTAGATCATTCTATCTTCCTCATTCAATGTAATGGGATGATTTTCAATGCAGTGTACAGAAAAGGAGATGAAGAATGCCTGTTTACATGGAAAATGTACCATATTGTGGCATTAGATTTGTGGTGTGTCAATTTTATGGATATGTAGGCACTTTTTGCTAAAGTCTGATAGTCTGGGTGTCAAAAATAATTTAACTTTAACTTGTCAGTTAATCCCTTAATGCTAATAAAACAATATCATTCATAATAATTTCCATGTTGTTGATTATCATGGTGTTATTCAGAACTTGCTATGTACTATGCATAAACCTCAGACATTCTCTTCAATTACAATTCCCTCTGAACTAAATGCAAATGGCTTTATTTATTGGCAGTATCCTACAGAATTTACCACGTCAAAAGTTTACTAGTAATGCATCAGCATCATGCTGAAAAGATTAATCATTTTACTGAGCTATTCCATGAAGCCAAAAAGTCATTCATATATTTGGGAATATTTCTTGACATGAAGTACATAATTGAGGATTTGTCTATTTTTGTATATCTAGTCAATGTTAGAAGTAGAAAAATGATAAAAATGTATCTTATTCTGCACCTTTTACTTTCAGCAGACAAACCCTTTCCTCCACGACCTAATGTATGTTTTTCCATCATGCCAACAAGTCTCTCATTTTTGTTCCTATACTATTTCTGTCTTCCTTCATCCCCACAAACCAACAAACTTCATGACCTTTATTTAATATTATCTCCTTCTCTCTCAGGTGTTCTCTTTTACCTTCCCCCCCCCACCCTTAAGGGGAGAAACCAATGGCCACTCTGCACCTTTAAGCAGGGGAGAGGCACAAATGAATGGATTGGGAATGGGAGGAAGTGAAAAAGGAAAACTGCTGCAAAAGGATCAGCATGGTAACTAACTCATCCCTAGGAATAAGGGATATAAAAAGGGGGCAACCCTTTTCCATAACTCACCCCTTTGCAGGGAGTTATCCTTTAGCTGGTAAAATACCAGGTTTGGTGTAGGCCTGTTACTGACATTAAACTAACCGCCCCTTTGTTACAGGAATAATTCCTTCCCAGCCCCCCTCGCCATCATATTGGCCTAGGTGGAATTGGGGTTTTTTAGTTTCCCCACAGCATGTTCAGTGGACTCTGTTCATTTATGGCACAAAGGGCTACTCATTATTTAGATGTATGGTGAAGATTCACAGTGAATGCTCCATAGGTAATGTATACAGTGACCAGATAAATGGCTTGGATTTAAAAAGATGAGTTTGGTAAATGAGTGAATGGTGGGCTGATTAGTATAGCAGGGATCCAATCCCAATAAAAGCCCAACTTAACTCTCCTCTGAAGTGGCTAGAGGGGCCTAGCTGGAAAAAGGAGTGTTGTTTACTCCCCTCCCCAGTTAAATATGGACTAAACATGGGGTTACCCGCACTGTACATTTATCTACTGGGTAGTCCCAGACATACAATAATAATAAAATTCTGGCATGATTAAACCCTTGTCAAATGTCTCCTATCTTTTGGGATAGCCAGACAACTGTTTTCCCTAACACATATCTTGGCAATACAAATATTTCTCATATTTACTCAGGTAAATGGGTATTTACATATAATTACACTTCACAGTTTCTTCTACATTTTTGTCATACACATTCTTAAAATTAATAATTTTTTTTGAGTTTGGGAAGCATCTGTACCTTGAGGTCATCAGTTAAGCTCCTGGAGGTAAATTACCTTAATTTACTGAACTTCAATTTATGTTAAAGTCCATGCCCTCTCAACTTCAGACTATGCACTGGTTTCCCTTTCTTTTCCCATATGCATTTCAAGCTCTCTACAGTTGCACATCAGCATATTCTATGTAAAATAATTTGTACATATTAGTTATGTACCTGTCTCTTATGCTTCTTTATTTCATGCCCTCATCACTGCTTTCCATCTTTGTCCATCTCCTACTGCCTTCTTCCTATGTCATTCTAATATAATTCAGTTTTTGTTTCTGTTGTGTATTTCCATGTTAGTCTTGCCTACCTCATCACTTCTTGCCCTGGGGTACCAGTGCAACATTTGTCTTATGTGTTCTAAAACTATATGTACTATTGCTTTAAATTTATGACAGGAAGCAAGGCAGTAATGGAAAACAGGGCAGAAACTCTTCAGTGAAACAGAGAGAGGTAGAGTATCTCCAAGTATAATACAATTTTCATTCTTATAATATAAATCCTCATTTGGTGTTGGAAGAAAGTGACTCTACCTGTGATGCTGCGCCTCATGAACAGGAAAAGAACTCAGTGAAATCTGTAAAGCCACATCTTATCCTTCCTCTCTTACCTAAAAATTCAACTGTATCATAATGCATGCAGAAAACTACAACCTAAGAATTCCTAAGCAGATGGTGATTTATGGTCACTGCTACTTGCATGGCTAAGAACTGTACACATCCTGTTATATTTTTTGTCCTATCTGCTTATGTCATCCATCTGGGGTCTTGTCTTTTTCAATTGTAAGTTCTTTAGACCATGGACCATCGTTTTTATACATTTGCACAGAGCTTAGCACAATGAGACCAGACCCAGTAGTGGACTTTAGGTGTTTCCCCATTATAATAATTAAATAATAATAACTTTAAAGCAAATCTTTAACAGGCAGCAGAATAGATAGTGCTTAAAGTCATATAAGTTTTTGTTATACAGTACCTTTCCTATTCAAGATACGTCAAAACTCTTTGTAGAATCATGCACAAATTCTGGTAATAGAGGAAAACTATAAGTAAACACAAGTACTTCCAGCAATAATAAACTACAGGACTATGTAGCACTTTAAAGACTAACAAGATGGTTTATTAGGTGATGAGCTTTCGTGGGCCAGACCCACTTCCTCAGATCAAATAGTGGAAGAAAATTGTCACAACCATATATACCAAAGGATACAATTAAAAAAAAATGAACACATATGAAAAGGACAAATCAAATTTCAGAACAGAAGGGGGATGGGAGAGGAAGGTAAATGTCTGTGAGCTAATGATATTAGAGGTGATAATTGGGGAAGCTATCTTTGTAATGGGTAAGATAAAAAAACTCATATATATTTTGGTCATTGGAACTTGCTTTATGTCTGTGATGGGGTTAGGCCAGAAAGTAGAAAGTGACAGAAAGCAGATATATTAGCTCCAGGTCAAACAAGTCCCTGTTTCACTGTAACAAAACAAGGTCTACCCCTTGTTAATTAAAATACCTAGAGTCAATCAAGAACCTGTATTAACCAATGGAAACAGGTTAACTAAGACACCTGGAGCCAATCAAGGACCAGCTAGACTGGTTAAAAGCCTCCCTCTTCAGTCAGGTCTTTAGTTTGCCTGGAGCTGTGAGAGGCGTGCTGCTGGAGAACAAAAACAGTAGAGACACTGTCAGGTACCAGGAGGGAACCCTAGAAGTACAGAGGTAAAAGACAGTGAGAGACTTGCCCAAGAAGCAGCCTTTTAAGGCCCCAGAAGTCTCTTAGAAGGAGAGAGACTGAGTTAGGGAATCCAAAAAGCTTCAGAGGGGTAGCTGAGTTAGTCTGTAACTGGAAAAACTTAAAAACCAATTAATAGTCTTTGTAGCATCTTAAAGACTAAACAAACATGTAGATCAGGGCTACTCAACTTTGGAAGCCCTGAGGGCCACAATGATACTCACAGCACATGTTGAGGCTGCAACTTAAGAGTGGTTGCATGTACATGCAAATATATGCAAATAACTTCTTTCACAATGAAAGGCATGAATACAAACACTAAGGAAAGACTACACAACACGCAGGCCCCATTTAAGTCAGTTCTGCTCATATTAATAAAATGAAATATTTACTGTATTTCCATCTATATGATGGCACTTTTAATGAGCAATGACAGTTCAGGAATTTAACTACTAAAACACGTATCAACGGAAGACCATTATATTGATTACTTTTTTGTTTCAGCTCCCGGCTGCGTGTTGAGCCCCACGTAAACCCAAACTGCACCATGGGCTGCATGTTTGGTTAGTCTTGAAGATGCTGGTTTAGTTTGGTTAGTCTTGCATGTTTGGTTAGTCTTGAAGATTTGTTGGTTTTTAGGAAATCTAGTCTGTTTTCCTCCACGTCTGGAGAGGCCACCAGAGACTAAGAGAGGTTTCCCCCCTTTTTCCCCCCTGCTGTGCTGATAAGAGAGTAGGTAAATCAGACTACAATTACCCTGAAGTAAAAGGATTAGACTGAAAGTTATACTCAACCAGTGATGTGAACAATTAGACCCAGAGTTGCTGTTTTCTCCAGACAGGAAGAGATAATACTCATCCTACCGCTACCCAGAAGTGCAGGACCCACTGTGGGGAAGTAGGAGCCTTGTCCTAGTACTTAGCCAGTGTAATACACAGAATTTATATGAATGTATGATATTGCTTTCTTGGGACCGGAAGAGAATTAATCAATCTGCTAATATTATCCATTTAAATTGTAGCAGTCTGTTTTGGCCTTTAAGGATAATCATTTAGTCCCCATTTCCAGTGCAGACATGTGTGTGTGGAATGGTGTCTGTTGTACGCAGACATATTTTTTGTTAACACTGGGCTGCTTGGACTATAACATGAAGTTTTAAAAAAGTATTGTGATTTTTTAAAAACATACATCTATCTGAACAGCTGAAAATAATATAAAAGAAGCCAATTTTTACAACTCATTCATGGGATAGCACTGAGGAAAAAAGGATATTGCATGGTTTTATGGTGTCAAGCAGTACATATTAGTAAAAGTCATGGCATAGAAGGAGATCCAGGACCTGACTGAATGAAATGACAGCTTAGCAAAATGTAAGCATCCATGATAAGCAAACACGGAAAAGTAATTTAAGGAAATCCACACAAGTTAAACATACCATCTCTACAGTAAAAGCAATGCATTAAACTAGCATCCTTAATTCATAAAGTGCTTTCTGTTAATGTGATCACTGTTTTCTGAAGACACATTGTACTGCTGAATTTAAGTGTTCATTAGTGCAATGACAATGTCACAAGGCAACTAGTAGAGCATGAAATATAACATCAATACCAAGATAAATAACTTGTATGGCTTATGGATTTACAGTAATGGTTGGAATGGGAACACTTTGAATTTATCTCTCTTTTCAAAAGTCTTAAAGATGCTATTTCCCCATCAGTACCTTGGTATCCAGACTTGGGAATCAGATCAAAATGAGAAATGAAATAAGCACCAAATATTCTGAACACCTTTTCTAAGTTATAGATCCCTGTCAGGAGGTACGCCCCCGTCAAGGGGCTCGGCCCCCTCCGACCGGGCCTGGACAGCCCCCAAAGTCTCAATGCAAAAGTCCTGGCCCTCCTATCAGGACATATACGGTATCAAAGTCGCAATGCAAAAGTCCCGGCCCTTCTATCAGGGCATATACGGTATCAGAGTCGCAATGCAAAAGTCCCGGCCCTTCCATCAGTATGAGAGGCCTAGCCGCTCTGAGAAGCCTCTCCTGGCCCGGGGTTTGCTTGTCCAGGGAAGGGAAAAATGGGTGGTAGGGGGACCCGGGCCCTCCCTCTTCACCGGGTCCCAGCCCAGGGCCCTTTAGGCAGGGTCTGTGGCTCCTGCCGGCTCGCCGGGGGGTCCGGCCGATACACGCCGAGCCAAACTTTGTCTCCCTTGCCCTGGGCTGCTTCCTACCACGCCCTGGTTCCACCCGGGCCCCTTCGCCTCTTAGGCAGTACCTGTCGGGGTTGTGGACATGCTCCTGCCACCCTGGGTCGGCGGCTGCTTCCTCCGTGTCCAGGTCCAGCACGGTCGGCGACTCTGGACCCAGCAGCTGCAAGAATCCTGGCCCGGCCTGGTCTCCTCCTTCGCCCTGGGGCCTCCCTGACTGCCGGTCTCCTTCTGCCTTTATACCCGGCCGCTGTTGGGAGCATGCCCAGTAGGGTCGGAAGGGCGGGGCCTTCTCTGCCAGCTGGGCCTGGGCTATCCCCTGCTCATCAGTGCGGGGCCTGTCCTCCCCGTCACAATTCCAAACAAACTAAACCTTTGTTTACAGCTAGATGTCAAAAAAGGAGAAGACAATAGTTTGTTTGACATTAACATGCCATGGTCATTTTCTCTTTATTTACAAACCCTTGGAAGTACAAGTAAATATGCCAAGTGATGCTGAATGAAACCTGCTACTACTTTACCGCCAGTTTCTAGGACAGCCTTGTAACCTTCTGAACTCTTGTGGAATGTAAATTTTTGGTTTGGCCAACATGACAAAAATATTATGCACACCCATTTTTGAACTGAAGCTGATTTAAATGCATATAAATGTCATTTGCAAGAGCATGAAAGTCACATTTTAGTACTGCTTTAGAACATCTGTTTTTCATTCTTGGGATGTCTTTGGAAAAATGGTTAGTACCTTTAATCCTCAACTGTCTCTTGGTGATAATACTGATTCAAATGGCTGAGCCCAATCCTGCAACTGTTTCTTATGCAAAAAGTCTCATTGCCTTCAAAGAGATTAATCACAGATGTCAGCATTACTCACCATGAAAGAGAGTTTCAGGATTAGATACCATATACCTACTTGTAAAACGTCTGCATAGCAATAGGAACAGGGCAGATGGAGACACTCATTTCTGAAACTATAATCTGTCCCTCAGTTGTGGACATTTGTATAATTTAAAGTGATTACAGATAATACCCATATTCTCAAATTCTACACTTTAAGCAAAGAACAAAATAGGAAAGAATTTATTCTGAAGCAGTTTAAGTGTTTATTCTTAGTTATTTTCCAGTTAACTTTGTACATCGCTTTCATAGCACTTACTGTTAATACAAAAATGCAATAATAATCATATCGTGGCACTAGCATTATTTATTATTTAATTAAATAATTACTGAAGACACAGAAATATATAATACAAATCTGTGACGCTAATATTGTGAGGATGTTGCATCAAACTGTTAGAGCCCATTCCTGGGATTTATAAGGCAAATGAGATTAAAAAATATTTACGGTTAATTATCAAAGAAGAGGTTTTTTTTAAACAAGTAAAAAAATGTTCTGCATTGTAGGCTCTCCTTCCAAACAAACCCACCCACCTTCCAAAAACTGAGACTCAGTGGCACATTTAGGAATAGAAGTATGATTCTGGTACAGGCATTTAAATCAAGAGTTTTTAAGTATTTTACAATAATCTCCTATCTTGTCTCTTCTGTCAGCACTAAACAATGATTACAGTGCAACACCACAGGAAATCACTGATTACAACATGCATGCAAAGATCTAACCCATCATTACAATAATTATCTCTTTTTCTTTATTTCTCTACCTCATTTCTGTATAAAAAGGGGTTGTGTTTTCTTTGGCTGTTTTCTGTATATTCCTTATATAGGCAGTCCCCGAGTTACGCGGATCCAACTTACATCGGATCTGTACTTACGAACGGGGCTTTTCTCGCCCTGGAGGACGCAGGCGGCGGGACCGCCCAGACGAGCCGCGGTCCCGCCGCCTGTGTCCTCCGGGGTGAGAAAAGCGTCTCTGCGTCTCCCTGGTCTGCTCGGGGGGGGGGAGGGGCCAGAAGACCAGGGAGACGCGGAGCAAAGCCACAGAGGATGTGGGCGGCGGGACTGCAGCGGGTCTGGGTGGTCCTGCCGCCCGCGTCTTCCTGGTCTGCTGGGGGGAGGGGCGCAGTTAGTGCGCCCCCCTCCCAGCAGACCAGGCTTCTCTCGTGGATGCCTGTGGTAGAGCAGCTGGGGCGCTGCCGGGTTGGTCCCGCAGCGCTGCTCCTCGGCGCTACTGGACCAACCCAGCAGCACCCCAGCTGCTCTGTCCCAGGCATCCTGATTCAGCCGCTGCTGGTCAGTTTCAGCAGTGGCTGAATCTGGACGCCAGTTCCGACTTACATACAAATTCAACTTAAGAACAAACCTACAGTCCCTATCTTGTACGTAACCCGGGGACTGCCTGTACTAGAAACAGCCCTTATCAAATCCTAAATTCCAGCTTAGCTATGATTTAGACCGCAAAGCAAAGAGAACAGAAATCAGCTAGGTTCTGTATTAAGTGCTATGATGGTAAGTCTGAATACTGCTAAAGGGTCCTTCTACAATAGTGCATTTTAATATAAATATGATTACATAGTACATGTACGATAACCAAATAGAAATTAAGGGACATATAAGATCTTGTGAATTGTATCTGAAATACGAAAAAGCATATTTGGAAAAGCATGGAAGATACATCTCTTTAGGGTAACAAATTCTGTCCCAGATCACATATGTTGGGAAATTAACAGCAAGACACAGATTATCCAATAAGTTCTTGGACTTCATTGGAGACAATTTTTTATTTCAGAAGGTTGAAAAAGCTTCTCCCCAGCAGCTGTCCTAGATTTGATTTTAACTAGGGAGGAATTGGTTGAAAATTTGAAACCGGGAAGAATTGGTAGAACATTTGAAAATGAAAGGTAGTTTAGGTGAAAGTGATTACGAAATCATAGAGTTCATGATTGTAAGGCAGCGGTGCACAACCCATGGCTCTTGACTCCCATAGGGGTCGTGGTTGCCTTATTGGGGGGTCGCAGCACTTGGATCCGGCCAGTCACTTTTTCTGGCTTCTCGGCTCAGTGTCCGATGCACACGCACTGGGGGGAATGGCAGGAGAGTGGCCGTGGCCCAACAATAAAAGAGGCTGCTTTCTTTTATCAAACGCATTACTAAAGTCTAGGTATACCACATCCACCGCTTCTCCCTTATCCACAAGACTCGTTATCCTATCAAAGAAAGCTATCAGATTGGTTTGACAAGAATTGTTCTTTACAAATCCATGCTGGCTGTTCCCCATCATCTTGCCACTTTCCAAGTGTTTATACATGATTTCCTTAATTACTTGCTCCATTATCTTCCCTGGCACAGAAGTTAAACTAAATGGTCTGTAGTTTCCTGGGTTGTTCTTATTTCCCTTTTTATAAATGGACACTATATTTGCCCTTTTCCAGTCCTCTGGAATCTCTCCTGTCTCCCATGATTTTCTAAAGATGATAGATAAAGTCTCAGATACCTCCTCTATCAGCTCCTTGAGTATTCTAGGATGCATTTCATCAGGCCCTGGTGACTTGCAGGCATCTAACTTTTCTAGGTGATTTTTAACTTGTTCTTTTTTTATTTTATCTTCTAAACCTACCCCTTCCCACTAGCATTCACTATGTTAGGCATTCCTTCAGACTTCTCAGTGAAGACCGAAACAAAGAAGTCATTAAGCATCCCAGCCATTTCCAAGTTTCCCATTACTGTTTCTCCATCTTCACTGACCAGTGGGCCTATCCTGTCCTTGGTCTTCCTCTTGCTTCTAATTAATGTATTTATAAAAAGTCTGCTTGTTTCTCTTTATTCCTGTAGCTAGTTTGAGCTCATGTTGTGCCTTTGCCTTTCTAATCTTCCCCCTGCATTCCTGTGTTGTTTGCCTATATTCATAACTTGTCCTACCTTCCATTTTTTGAGACACTCCTTTTTTATTTTTAGATCATGCAAGATCTCGTGGTTAAGCCAAGATGGTCTTTTGCCATATTTTCTATCTTTAGAAAATCTTTTGCTATGAGGGAAGACTGAAAGAATTGGGCTTGTTTAGTTTAGAAAAGAAGACAGAGGGGACAAGATTGTGGTTTTCAAGTATCTAAAAGGGTATTACAAGGAAGAGAGAGAAAAATTTCTCTCCCTGGGCTCCGATGATAGGACAAGAAGCAATGGGCAAGGGAGGTTTAGGTTGGACATTAGGAAAAACTTCCTGTCACAGTGGTTAAGCACTGGAATAAATCACCTGGGGAAGGTGTGAAATCTCAATCCCTGGAGATATTTAAAAGAGCAGGTTAGATAGACATCTATCAGGGATGATCTAGATGATGCTTGGTCCTGCCATGAGGAAAGAGGACTGCACTTGATCTCTCATGGTCCCTTCCAGTTCTATCACTGTATGTAAAACGAAAGACAGAACTATGTAGTACTTTAGACTTGTAGACTAACAAGTCTTTAAAGTGCTACATAGTTCTGTCTTTTTTGTTTTAGCTAGACCACACTAACACAGCTGCATCTCTATTACTATTCTAACATTGTATGTGTGTATATTATATATATGTACACACATACAGTGCATACACTCTCAATAACTTTATAACCTCAATTTTGACTTAACACTTAATATTCAAATTATAGTTCTCGCCTGGTAAAATTTCTATTTAAAAAAGGAGGCACTAGAAATAAAAAGGAAAACTCTAACCTGTCTTTATCCATATGAATGTACACACTAGATGTTACATAGGATACATCTATAACTCTGAATTTTAATTACATTTTAAATATTTCAAATCTAGCTCTTTGTATGTGAATAAATTAAGCATTAATGTATTTTTAATGGGCAAACACTCTTTCCTGCTGGGTAAGTGGTGAAAAAGATGTCAAGCTCAGTAGCTGTACCAACAACTAGGACATGTTCTTTACATAGAATATTGTGGTTCTTCAGTGAAAATGACCTACCTTCATGCTGGAGATGTGGAAGCATGACCAGAGCAACCGTAGGCATATGTCCACCACAACCGAACTCCTTCCATGATGACTTACATACATACAACCTACTGCAGCATGAACAAAATAATTTCCCATAGCAAAAGAGATGGTAAGTATACTTTGGGGTTACTGATCTATATCATTTCAGTTGTCCGGTTTTCTGTGATTCTTTCTGTTATAAAATTTACTTAGCCACATGAGTTTATTTTGCCAGTTTGGAGTGTCTCAGTGTAGTAGTGTCAGTGAGAAGGAAATCCGAAGTTTTTGTAGGTGGCCTACTATGCTTTCCATATACACAACTGTTATGATGATTATGCTTCAGAATAAACCAGTGAACTTGTATCTCTCTTTGTCCATATTAGATCTTTATAGCCACTGTGAGTTTTGGGAGGCATGAAAACCAGAGTTTGCTATTTTATTTCTTAATTAATCGATTTGTAGTTTTGTCAATGGGCCTTTCTAATTGACTGTATATGCACATTGAGTGTAGCACGTACTGAGGAAAAAAAACTCTACTACTATTTGTATACAGTCTCAGTGGGAAGAATGCATGGCAGAATTCAGAGGGAAGAATCTGAAAGACATGACAAAGTAAAGGAACATGCTCAATAATGAAGACAAATGAAAAACTGGAGGAAGACTAGAAAAAAACAAATTAGAAAATGTTTTAAAAATTGAATTGCTAATAAAGCAAATTATCCCTGATAATACTGACTACGCAAAATTAAAGTAAACAGAAAAATCGGAAGGCTGAGAACGTAGGCCCTGCCAAGTATGGAAAAAGCATTAGTAAGACAATGCCACTTTATGTACTGCAAAACGCTGCAGAAAATGACACAGGATTCTATGTAGAAGGTAATGTCACTGCATGAGGCAGAGACCAGAATGAATAGGAAGTGGACCCTACTTTCAGTTTATTGAAATCCTAGCCAGTCTCTCATTTCAGAATAATTTATAGAAAATGTGCCAGACAAGATGTATAAAATGCATATAAACAAGTCAAATTTTACTGGGATGAGGTTAAAGACATTGTGAATAATACACACACTGCTCACTAGAGAAAGGAAAAAGCCTCCATTGACTTCTCATTTCTACCAACTTCATACTATCATCAAAGGAAATTAGGATTCAAAATCATTCTAACAGCCTCTTCCTCCTTCATACAAATTCTCTGGTCAGTAATATAAAGGGAAGTTGTTTTTGCAGTATTTCAACATTAAATTGCAGCTTTCTTGTTTCTCAGTGGGCAACTCTACTTGAAAAGTGATTGTATAAAAATGTTAACTTCAATGTTAACTTCTTACTTAAAGGAAAGGCGCCCTGTGGCTGTGTCTAGACTGGCAAATTTTTCCGCAAAATCATCTGATTTTTCGGAAAAACTTGCCAGCTGTCTACACTGGCCGCTTGAATTTCCGGAAAAGCACTGACAATCTCAAGTAAGATCGTCAGTGATTTTCCAGAAATACTATGCTGCTCCCGTTTGGGCAAAAGTCTTTTTCCGAAAGACTTTTGCGCAAAAGGGCCAGTGTAAACAGCACAGTAGTGTTTTCCGCAAAAAAGCCCTGATTGCGAAAATGGCGATTGGGGCTTTTTTTGCGGAAAACCGAGTCTAGATTGGCCACGGACGCTTTTCCACAAAAATTGCTTTTGCGGAAAAGCATCCTGCCAATCTAGACGTGCTTTTCCGAAAATGCTTTTAACGGAAAACTTTTCAGTTAAAAGAATTTTCGGAAAATCATGCCAGTGTAGACGTAGCCAGTGTGTATACAGAATCATAATGGCTCTCTCTAGAAATGTGGAGGGCAATTTGTGATGGGGGGGCACTCCAAAATTTTGGTAAGTGGTCAAGAGCAACACTTATCTATGGAGGAGGTGCTGGGTTTGAAAGGGAGCTTGAATGCAGAAGGGAACTCGGGGTGGGAATAAGGGTACAGGAGAGGGTGTTGGGTTAGAGAAGGAAGAGGGTTTGCAGCATATGAAGCTTTCTCTAACCCCCGGCACAGGGAGACAGATGGAACAGCCAGCTGCTCTGAGCCCTGAGGCTGCTCTGAGCCCTGAGGCTGCTCCCTGTGAGTTCAGTGGGATGGGGAACGGGCTCGGATAGAAAGGCTTTGCAAGCCAGATCTGCCCCCCCTCCAACCTCCCGTACTGTATCTTGCCCACCCCTGCTGAAGAGCCACAATTTAATTACATTTAGTCCTATTATCTCTGCAGAGCTTACATGGCTGAGACAGACAGATGGATTCTATTACTTTTTGGTTAAATTGCAGTTGGTTACACCTATGCCAAAATCATTTAATGTAGTGAAGTTACAAGTAAGGGACTTATTGCTGGAGTTGATGTATAAAAGACATGTTGCTCAGAGAAACACAGTTTAACGCTAACTTTCTGTATGGCCTTTGGCTGGTCACTTCACTTTTCAGTCTATTCTCTGACTGAATAAGGGGCACTTACTGGAATGTTGTGAGGGATGAACTAATTCTGAATTCCAAACAGAGTAAACACTATGGCTATGTCTACACTCGCGGCTTCTTGTGCAAGTAATATGCAAATGAGGCTAAGTGGAATATCACCAAGCCTCATTTGCATACCTAATGAGCCGCTACTTTCTTCAGAAGAGGCTCTTGCGCAAGAAGGAGTGTCTACAGTGCCCCTTCTTGCGCAAGAAAAACCCTCTTGCACAACGCCGTTACACCTATTACTTTTCAGGAAGAACGGCATTGCGCAAGAGGGTTTTTCTTGCGGAAGAAGGGGCAGTGTAGATGCTCCTTCTTGCACAAGAGCCTCTTCTGAAAAAAATTGCGGCTCATTAGGTATGCAAATGAGGCTCGGCAATATTTCACGCTTAGCCTCATTTGCATATTACTTGCGCAAGAAGCCGCGCGTGTAGACATAGCCTATATGAATGCAGAAAGTTGTTAGGAGAAGAAAAGAACTCAATGTAAGTTGTAGACCCTAAGTTCAGTATGCAGGGCTGAGAGTAAATTGAGTACTGTTGCTAGAGAAGACCTAGAAAAACAATCAATACTGCACCCTGCATTACCATTTTTAGACGACAATTACACTCTACAAGAAGAGCTAACTCATTCTGTGTGTCAGAAGGAAATATGTACTGTGCAGAACTTATGACTGGCCATAGAAACGTTAATCCCTCAGGGGTTGGGGCAGCTACCACATGTTTCTTCCCACTTCTCCAAGACTTTGCCCTGTTTACATACTAGGACCCTCTGTGTAAGCATTCTGGGTGAACAATTTTCCATGCTGTGCATGAGCACATATACAATTCTTTATGTAGTATTGGGAAGTAAGGCATTACAAAACTCCCTAGAAACATAATATTTCAAGTCACTTAATTTGTTGAAGCTTATACCTTCTGTGCTGACATTTTCCAGTCTTGGTCTCCTCACAAAAAGTGTTTTAAGTTGGAGCACAGCTCTTTAAATTGGTAGATAAATCAACAATAAACCACAGAAGAAAGTCTTTATCGGTATCATTTAAACAAAATTATCATTTGGAAATAAAAACTAGCTGTGTATGGAGCAGTGTTCCTTCTAATCTTTTCCACCCATGTGTGGAATAAATTTTAATGTGCACCAAGGCATTGCACCACCAATAGAAACAAAATCTAGCTGTGCGTGCTCTACTAGACAGCTGGACAGCATCTGAATTACCCCGGAGCAGCTGCATAAGTGCTCAGCTTACAGGGAACACTTCTGTTGAGTTCCTCTTTTCCACACAGGTTCTCCTGCTTTCAGTTCTCCAACCGTCTCTCCTATAGCCCCTGAGCATCGATGCAAAGGAGTTGGAAATCCCTTTTGCACCAGAGAAGGCAGTGCCTCTGCCTGTGATGAACCCCTTCACCCACTTCCAAGTACAACAAGAGCAAAAATACACTCCCATCTAACAAAAAATGTCAGCCTTCTTGTAGCTATTGGCTCAAAACTAATCAAGATGGCCTACAATTTTATCTTTAAGGAAAACAAGTTGAGATTCTCTTGTCCAGGCATGTATATTTCAGCTTATGGTTAATAAGAGACTAGGGCGAGAAACTGCATAAAACTTGGCACCTATATCTGAGGCACGGGTGGGGGTCTGGGATGATTGGGTCAGTGAATGCTACAGGACTTATGAAGGATGCCGAGATTGCTGTGGAGGTCCAGATTCTCTCCAGTGGGAAGGGGGTACTATTGGGCTATGTCTAGACTACATCCCTTTTTCAAAAGAGGAATATAAATTAGACATATCAAAATTGAAAATGAAGCCGGGATTTGAATTTCCTGCACTTAATTTTCATAATCATGTCATGGCGTTTTTTTCGAAAAATGCTATTTTGAAAGTGAAACCGTGGTCTAGACGCGGTTCTTTTGAAAAGAAAAGTCTTTTTCGAAAGATTAGAGTACAGGATCTTTTGAAAAAGGGGTTTCTTTTTGAAAGAACCATGTATAGACCACAGTTTCACTTTCGAAATAGCGTTTTTTGAAAAACGCCATGACACGATTATGCAAATGAAGTGCGGGAAATTCAAATCCCGGCTTCAGTTGCAATTTCGATATGTCTAATTTACATCCCTCCTTCGAAAGAGGAATGTAGTTTAGACGTACCCTTAGAGTGTCTGCAACAGTGGCTGGAGTGCATCATGGGTGTTGTCCAGGAGAGAAACTGGTGACTTCACTGGGAACTGACCTGCTTAGGTATTGTTTGCAAAGATAACTGGGATCTGGTGGGGAAGTCACAATATTGATTGCCACTACCTGTATTAGTCAGCCACCAGCTCTTATTACTGCTTCCACTGCCTACTCTTTTCATGCCAAAATCCAACAGGGAGAATCAGCAAGAGGGGAAGCAGAGGTGCAACTACCCTATGTGCTTGCAGTCCAAATGGCTGCATGAGGACCCAGGTATGCTGCTGGAATGCCTTACAGAATTGCCATATGCATTTATATCATGTGAGATGTGTTTCACTTGACAGTTCCATCAGAGTAAGAATTGGCCCCTTTTTCATACTGAGAAATTCCTCTCCCCACTGCTATGAAGTGCCTTGAGCATGAATAGCTACCATGTCAGCAACTGCAGTTTCATGAAGCTATGTAATGATATTTTGACAGATACATTAAAGAAAGTACTTTGAGATGAAAGGTGCTACATAAGTATAAAATCATTACAGCATACACTATATAATTGGGACACAGGCTACCTGGATGGCTGCTTCATGTAATGTCTCCCAATAAGCCAATTTAGGCTACTCATAGTTGATAACTGCTGCTTATCGGGCTAAATAGTACACATTTAGCTAAGGTATTCGAGATATTTTAAACCAGTGTAACATGTGAAATTCTGAATGCTAATCTTAAATACCCACGTAGCCAAATTAAGATTAAAGGACATTTTCCTGAGTAGTCACCATGCTTCACTCAAGGGTGACTATGTTCTCATTATTTTGAATAAAGACATCGTGGAAGCTTTGGAGACTGAAAGTATTTCTTTTGTGTCAATATTACCATAGTTTAAAGCTAGGTCACATGGAAAATACAAATTAGATATGCTTCCAAATAGGAGGTTTACCGAAAGATGAAATCTTAAAAAACAAACCCCACAACTTTTAAATCTTTCCCTGTGCTCTGTTAGTAACACTGAGATACTATAATAATATTTATTATGCATGCACAATTCATTGAGCTCAATGAAAGTTACAGGTTGTATCCGAAGGCACATTTTGGATTTAAATTGATAAAGATTCTGGAAAAATAAGACAATGAAATTAAATAAAAACAATATATTACAAGATGCTACAAGTGTACAACTGTAGGAAAATGATTATATTGAATTTCACAATATGCTGTGTTTCAGGATTTATGTGAGATCATTCAGATAAAGGATATCACAATACATATGCAGAAGGGGAAAGATCAATACCACTTTACTACTTCCAGGAATTTCAGAATTACCACACAACCTTGATGATACATTATGTTTTTTAAATTAATCCTATTTACACGGAACAATTGTTTTCTTTAAAAAAACAGACTAGCCAATGTGTGTTGGGGAAAGGGGGTAATTTTCAGGGTAATTTCATTTTCTAGTCTTCATGAATTAGCATAGCTGCAAGAAAGAATTTAAATAGCTACATAAAGGTGTTACATAAGTATAAAATCATTACAGCATACACTACATAATTAGAACACAGACTACCTGGATGGCTGCTTCATGTAATGTTTCCCAATAAACCAATTTAGGCTACTCATAGTAGATAACTGCTGCTTATCAGGCTAAATAGTACACATTTAGCTAAGATATTCGAGGTACAGGCAGTCCCCGGGTTACGTACAAGATAGGGACTGTAGGTTTGTTCTTAAGTTGAATCTGTATGCAAGTCGGAACTGGCATCAGCCGCTGCTGAAACTGATCAGTTTCAACAGCGGCTGAATCTGGACACCAGTTCCACTTACATACGGATTCAACTTAAGAACCCCAGGCATCCCCAAGTCAGCTGCTGCTGAAACTGATCAGCAGCTGATTCCAGGAAGCCCAGGGCAGAGCAACTCTGCCTCGGGCTTCCTGTAGTCAGCCGTTGGTCAGTTTCAGCAGCGGCTGACTTGGGGACACCTGGGGCAGAGCAGCTCGGGTGCTGCTGGGTTGGTCCAGTAGCTTGGCCGCTCCTCGGCGCTACTGGACCAACCCAGCAGCACCCCAGCTGCTCTGCCCCAGGCATCCTGATTCAGCCACTGCTGAAACTGATCAGCAGCGGCTGAATCAGGACGCCTGGGGCAGAGCAGCTGGGGTGCTGCCGGGTTGGTCAAGTAGCGCCAAGGAGCGGTGCTGCGGGACCAACCGGCAGTGCCCCACCTGCTCTACCACAGGCCCCCGGCTTTGCTCCACGTCTCCCTGGTATGCTGGGGGAGGACCCGGGCCGGACCCGCAGCGCTTCCAGATCAGCTGATCTGGAAGCGGCCGCGGGTCCGGCCCCGGGTCCTCCGCCGCTTTGCTCCCCGTCTCCCTGGTCTGCTGGCTCCCCCAGCAGACCAGGGAGATGGGGAGCAGCTTTTCTCACCCCGGAGGAGGCGGGCGGCGGGACCAGGCGTCCCGCTGCTCCAGTCCTCCGGGGCGAGAAATCCCTGTTCGTAACTGCGGCCGACATAAGTCGGATCCGAGTAACTCGGGGACTGCCTGTATTTTAAACCAATATAACAGGATTAGGCCCCAAATTTTTATTCATGTTTCTTAGAAAATTAACATTTGAATAGAAATGCCTGCTCTGATAAAAATGTAATCTGAGATTTCATTTAAAAATCAAAAGAAACAGCATGTCGTGGGTAAAGACACTCCTCTTGTAATCTGTTAAATAAAGACTTCTGATAATTGTTACTTGATGTTTCAGTGAACGTTTCCTTGTTTTAATACTTATTGCCCTGCTTCTGATATTTACATAGCAAGGATTTATAAATCCATTAAAACTTCCTAAATAGTGTTTAAATCTATTTATTTTAATAAATTTTAGCAGCAAAGGTTGGCAGTTTTGTACAAAATTAATTAAAATAATACAGACACATTTTTTTGTTGTGTTCCAGCTAAAAGTACTCAACATTGAATGAGAAACCTTCAATTAGTAACCAGAGTGTCAACACTATTGGATTCATACTCTCACTACTTAGTTAGCTGTTGCAAAGTTAGACATATAAAATGAACTACAGGCAGTCCCCGACTTACGTGGATCCGACTTACGTCGGATCCCTAGATACGAACGGGGTGAGGCAACTCCCGCACATGCGCAGCAGCATTCCCGGGGCTCGCTCACCTGGGTCCTAGGATCCTCCTCCTCCTCGGGCCGGCTCCGACTGGGGTCCCGCAGAGCTGGAAAAGTGCCTCCCCACGCCCGCTGCCCCCCCCCCCCACCCTCGTGCCAGCAACAGGCTGCCCCCTCCCCTGAGCAACAGGCTGCCGAACAGACAAAAGCAGCCTCTCTGCCCCTCCTCCCCTCTATACATGCCGGGCTCCAGGAGCGCAGCAGCGTCCCCGGGGCTCGCTCACCTGGGTCCTAGAATCCACCACCTCCTCCTCTTCGGCCGGCTCCAACTGGCCTCTGCCTGCAGCAGCTGGCCACAGGGACAGGGATCCCGCAGAGCTGCCGGGCAGAGGAAAAGTGCCTCCCCACGCCCGCTGCCCCCCCCCCGCGGCCTCGCATCCTGCACGCCTCCCCCCTCCCCTCTGCCAGCAACAGGCTGCCCCCTCCCCTGAGCAACAGGCTGCCGAACAGCAGACAAAAGCAGCCTCTCCGCCCCTCCTCCCCCTATACATGCTGGGCTCCCTGGGCAAACAAAGACTCCACCAAAACAAAGTGCTGGCCTCATTGTGTTAGCAAAAAAAGGACCCTCCTCCTAGAACCCTGGGTGGTGTGTGGAAATAAAGCTATTAGCTCAAAGCATGGTGCAGAGCTGTTTGGTATTTGATGAGTTACTCCTTTAGTCCTGAGTTTGTCACAGGGACAGAAATAGATGTGAAATCTTCTGAACAGGGGAACAGACAGCAAAACAAACATTAGAGGGGAGTTAACCTTTCCCTATGCTATCCAAAACTAAAAAAAATGTTTGGCTAGAGTTTCCCCTACAATATGTACAAGTTCCGACTTACATACAAATTCAACTTAAGAACAAACCTACAGTCCCTATCTTGTACGTAACCCGGGGACTGCCTGTATTTAATCGTGACAAGAAACTAGAACCAACAACCTTCCACTTTAAAAGACATGCAAAAGCTTACAACTGAATTAGTTGATTTATACATAAATTTGGTAGAGCTTATAAAACGCCAATTTGCTAAAAATGTAATGCAACCCCCCCCCCCCAGGATAGAGCTAATTATTGGTAAATATATTACAGCTCTTCAGGTATTAGAAGAGATGCATGAATTAAATAATAGTCAGATGCTGTAAGACATCACTCATTAAATGGAATTTGACCTTTTCAAAAGAATTTACCACAGGATTATGCCCCAAGTCCTTGAGCCTGCAGCTTTGGGAAGTCAGTGGACCTCTGTAATGGTAAATCAGTCAATTGGTATGATAACACTGCATGACTGCAACCTTAAGTTGGATAATTAAGAAACCCATTCTTCATACTTATGAGTCTCAGTTCAGTAAATATTTTTTCAAAAGCCACGGATATTTACACTGTACCACATTTACTGTAGAGTAGAAAGACCAGCCTGAATGAAGGACTTTTATGAAGAATATCCTGCCCTGAATGCAGGGGCCTGGACTAGGAGACCTTTCAGGATCCCCTCCAGTGCTAGGACTGTCCGATTATAGAAGAAAAGCTATTAGTGTGCTAGTACTAGATGTACCATACAATAGGGGTTTGTACAGAAAAAGAATGTTAAGTGCCATTATTATATAAAAGTTACCAATTGCCCAAATGGAGTCAATATTATTACTCTTGAGCCAGTTTTACTACAGTATATTACATAAGAGGACCATTTTCCAGAAGGGGTATCTAAACCTATACATAGGCACCTAAAACCATTGTTTAGTTGCCCAAGTATCAATATGGGCAACTAATATATAGCACCCATTAAAAACATTTCAAACACCACTTCCAACCTATGGTTGGCATATACTCTTTCCAAAATAGTTTGTAAAATAGTTCATTCAACAAGGTGCCAAATGTCCTCAATTCTTACTGAGTTCAGGATTGAAGCTCAGTGATGAAAAATCTCTATTCAAAAAGTAAACTTTCCCATCATAAATCACACACTATTTTTGTCATGTTAAAAGTATATGCCCTGCAAGAAGCTTCTAATTATAAAGCCAGGCTGTTTCAGATGGCTCTGTCAGACAAAGGTGAAATGACATGCACGCATGTCAAATAAAAGATTGTGGAAACCTCAACACGTCTAGAACATGAGAATCTTTTATCAACCAGAGTTATGAAAAATTAGCATAGAAATACATTATCAGAGGCAAAAAGACATTTCTAAATAGGAGAATACTTCATGATAGAATTATACTTAAAAGAAAATTCTCTTCTTTATAAGGATTCCAGAGCCGTAATTGATTCAGCTGTCTTTCATTTTCTGTCTCCTGGCATTATCTGTACAACTGCAGTATACACTTCTTATGAAGAGAAGTTAGGAAGGTGTGTACTGACCTGACGAAAATATGCCTTTGAGTGCTCCTGACACTAAAGGAGTGGACCATAGATTGGAAAATGTCATAGTGGATAAGGAATGATTAAAAGACTTGGCGTCTTTCTCACATAAAACATAACAAGTCTTAAAATTATTAAGAATTCTGTGCAATTGGAGGTGTAAGAAGAATGTGACCATGTTCTTTTTTTGTTTGTTTGTTTGTTTTGCTTGAGAGTCAATTCTAGTGTAAATAATGTGGCAAGGGCTCCTCTTCCCCAGGCCTCCTCCCCTTAGCTCCCCAAATTAGGGTTTTGCAGCAGGTGTCAGTGGTAGGAAGCCCGGGCCAGGTGCCCACAGGCTCCCTCCTTAGCTGCCTTTACCTAATGATGGTCAAACTTGTTCTCTCTGGTTTCTTTCTCTCTGCCTCTCTACCACCTTCCTTTCGTCCTCTCCCTCTCCTCCCCAGACTCCAACTGCTGAGGCTTTAAAGGCCCTCAGACAGACAGCAGAGAAGTCAGCTGGCCCCAATTTGCCTGAGCCAGCTCTCTCCTAGCTGCATCTAATTGGGCTGCAGTTCTCTGCTTCTCTAACAGGGGTTTTTCCCTTTTGGGCTGCTTTTTCCCCTCTCTGCAGCAGGTCCCTGGCCTGACCCTGTCACAATGAGCAGAGTGCATCAGAGCATAAAGTGCTTACTTCTTTACCTGACTCTGATCCTCTTGGGGATGAATACTTTTGGTATTCCGTGAAGTAAGGGCAACTGCAAAAGACAAGCTGGTGAACTGTCTCACAAATAATTCCCTAACAAATGTGTATTTTACCTAAAGAAATGACACAGATTTCACTGAAATGTCATATGAAACTTTTTGAATGATTCTAAAATACATACCAAAGAATAAAGCATTCTTTTGATAAATGCTTTATAGGTATCTTCTTAGACCTTTTCCCCCAACAACCAACCAACCAACCTCCAAAAGCATTTCAGATAACTTTTTGTTACTAGTTGCTAATTTCACTCATGACTTAACACTTAAAATTAAGGTAGCTTGCAAACTATACAGACTGGAAAATCATTCAAATGCTGGTGGTTTAAAATTATTCTCAGTCACTTCGAGTAGGTACATTCTTCCATTCTTTTCACCCTAGGCCTTAAGAGAATTTTTGTGGGGTCTGAACTGGGTTAATATTAAAGCATGTTCTAGTCTAACGTTCACAATGACCTAACGCTACAGACTTTACACACCCAAACTTCCATTTTCTTCTCTAAAGTTTTCAAGTTAGGGTTGTAAATCTCCAAGAGTAATATGTTTGAAGCACTTATGTCCATCAGAAAAGCAAGGGTGATTTACTAGCAATTAAAGCTATATTCAAATTACAAACCAATCACCAAGTACATTCATAACACAAATGTAGTGTAATCAGTTGCACTATTATTCAAGTCCAGCACAAACAACTTACTAACATATGAGTCTATTTTGTATAGTTTATATTTGCTGCCACCAATTCTGCTTACCACAGTACCTGCCATTCACAGCCACTAAAGTGTATACTCCAGGTTTATGGTTATTTACATACTTTTCATTTAACGTATTTCTGCTCATCTAGGAGAACATCTCCAGTGGAGTTAGTTAAAGTGCATTGGGTCAAATTTTCAGAAGAACTGAGCACCCAGAACTCCAGTTAAAGTCAATGGAAATTGTGGGCATCAGAACCTTGAATTATTAATATTTAAATATTAATAAAGGAGGGGAAAGAGTGGTTCTATTTTGTGGAAAGTACTTCAATAGTCATTGAAGCAGGTATTTACACTTGCTTCTCCCATGTTGCCAAACAACATCCTAATCACCAGGCTATACATTCATTCTCACTCTCTGAATCTATATATGTATAATACTATTTATAGAGAGTGGAACAGCTTCAACAGACCCACTCAAGAATCTCCCTAAATTCCAAAGGTTAGGACTCTCCTCTACAACATCAAAATCCACTATTATACAGGTAATTCAATATAACTATCTAAATAATCCGTGTACAGTATCAGTTTTAAGACACTGCCATGAGTAAGTCAAAACATATTTACTAATGTATAATCTTTATATCTTTATATAAGAGGAAGAGATGCAATTTCTTAGTGCTTTAGTCATGTAGTTCTCAGGGCCTCTTATCATAGCCATGAATGGTCTAGCCATCTGGCATCATGAATCTAGAACCAGAAGGTTTCCAGCTGACTTACCCCTCTGCACCACTGCATTGCAGGGGCAGATAAGGGAACTGTAGCTAATGCCCCACTATTGGAGGCTACACCCACTGACTCAGCATTGTCAGGAAATTAGCAGCAGATGGCGACAATATTTCCTATTCTTGTCTAACCCTTTGTCTGAGCAACTAGGAGCCATGCCTGTTACTGGCCAGACCTTCAAGAGCACGTTACTTTCCACAGACCTGGTTCCTACTCTTTGCTCTTGTTATCATACCTTGTTCCCATTTCCTAGCTCCTTGCATGGTTCCTTTTCCTTGCTCCTGTCATCTCACTCTCTCCCTACTTTCTGCTTCCTCATTCTAACTCCAATTACAAATAACTCCAACTCTGGCTCAATACATGGCCTAGTTTCCATTCCGGCTCTGAACCTTGGCGTCGCTTCAGACACTGATTCAGGCTTGACCTTGCCTTGGCATCAGACTCCAACTTTGACACAGGCCCACTGATTGGGGTGGGGTAGGCAGCAAAGGAGGCATCTGCCCTGGGGCTTGGTAATTCAAAAGGTCCCAGGGCATCCAGAGCCCCAGGCCCTTTAAATCATCACTAGAGCCCTTCATAGTGCACTCCAGGCAGGAATGAAGGATAGCAAGAAGGGTGGGGCAGCATGATCCAGGCAGCGCTGAGGTCTGCCTCCCCCAGCCCCTCTCTCCTTCTTGGAACCCCAAGTCTTTCCCCTCCTTGGAACCCCAACTTGCCCAGGAGCCTGGCAATTCTGTCAGTCCCACTGCTTTGATGGGACTTGTAAAGGCAACTCTTGACTCACCCTAGCTCTAGTCACCAGGTCAAACTGCCCCTTGACTGCCTTGAATAGGTAACTGAATAGGAGCAACTGGAGAATCTTCCAGGCAGTGAAGTTTATGTTGAGCATTGTAAGATACTCCCTCTCCATAGGTGCCATGAATGCTCTCTTGAAGAATGTCCTATTACCCCAACAAACAAGAGTCTAGAGCCAAAAATCTAACCAATGTTTTCCACAGAGAACTACAGAATATTACCACCACATCAAAAATAGTGATGTAAAATCCTGTTTAATCTGTTAACTGGTTAAACGTTATGTTTAGCTGATTAACCTTTTAAATGGGATCCTTTAAGCAGGAGGTCACTCCAACTTGTGTGGTAGGCCCAGCTCCAGCCTACCCATTAACCAGTTAACTGATTAAAGCATCATCCTGCAATGGTGATGCTTACCAGTTAAAAGGCCATCCTGGATTATAAATGGATGTCACTTACACCCTTTATTACACATTTATTCTCATAAATGTTACATATTTGGCTGCATTTCAACAATAGTTCCCTTGTTTTGTGAAAGATGGACATAGAAAAATATGAATCATCTTAGAAAAGCGTTAAATTACTGCAAGTCTTCAAATGCCTTGACAAGAAGAAAATAATTAAACATTTATTGTCACCACATCTGGTAAACAGAAAAGTGCTTAAACAATGCAGACTTAAAATGAAAGTTGGTGCCTCCACATACAGGAAAGCATTAGCAAAAATAATATTGCATAATATCTTGTCACTTTCTCCTCTTAACTAGGAAACTTTGAAACACAAAGACTACGTCTAGACTGGCATGATTTTCCGCAAATGCTTTTAATAGAAAAGTTTTCAGTTAAAAGCATTTGTGGAAAAGAGCATCTATTTTGGCATGGATGCTTTTCCACAAAAGCACTTTTGGCAGAAAAGCATCCATGCCAATCTAGATGCACTTTTGCGCAAAAAAGCCCTGATCGCCATTTTTGCGATTGGGGCTTTTTTGCGCAAAACAAATCTGAGCTGACTACACTGCCCCTTTTGTGCAAAAGTTTTTTTTGTTTGTATTTTGTTTGATGTTTGTATTGTGTTTTTATAATATAGTTAGCATGTATCCCAGCAACCTACTATAAATTCAAGAAAAACCTTGTAAAGATCATATTAATATTGAATGGTCAGTGAAATTATACTTGTGTTAGGGTTTTCTATTGAGACCATCGCTGTGGTATCTGAGGGCTTCTGATGTTTTTCTGTCTGTATATCAAGTTGCTTTGAGTAATCTGTTTTAGTCACTTCCTTGGTATAGGATGCTCAGCTTGATCTATCTTTTATTCATTCTCTCTCATCATCTCCTTTCTTCCCTGCTTTGGTTATGGTGGGAAAACTTTTTCAAAGAGCTTTTTCCTTTATATGTCTTCAAATAATGAATTTTGTCTAATTTTACTCTTCTCAATGTAAAAATTCTACTATCCAGTGCCCAGTGATAAAGAATACTGTACAGGTTCATAAATATGAGAGATTTAGCAGTGAAGTTTGTCATTTATGCCATGCTGGTAAGAGTACAACCTAAAAAATATTGTTTTAATCCCTGTAAGAATACACTGAAACAAAATACAGGACTATGTAGCACTTTAAAGACTAACAAGATGGTTTATTAAACCTTTAAAGTGCTACATAGTCCTGTATTTTATTTCAGCTATACCAGACTAACACGGCTACATTTCTATCACTAAGAATACACTGTTTCATGTAGAACACCCACTACGAATTGATGTTTATTTTATACCATAATTAAATATTACTTCATATATGGGATAAGACAATTATGTTTCTGTTATTTACATATTCTGCTTCAGATGAAACAAGACAGCTCTACTTTTTCCAAGTTCTATTCCCTTTCAGCATTAGTAATGTTTTCTGTGCTCTGTACTTCCGTTTTCTTGTACCCACGAGAAGGGTAGACTCATCAGCACATTCTGTTTGGCATTCATTCATAATTTTACACCTTTTCCTGGGAAATCCACTTCAATTTATAATTCTAAAGGTGTACCACTCACCACATATCAACTGGTTTTCCTTCAGAGTATGAAATGCCAGTCCACGTAAAGTACTGGGGTAAGCACAAACTGTTTCTTCTGCTATTCGAACTGAGGCATTTCTTGCCCACTGCAAAACCCATTTTAGATTACAATCACAGATGAGTGAATCAGTAGTGAAATGTCTAGAAAGACAAAAAAGGAGAGACATCAAAGGAACTGAATGCACTTTTGCAAAATACAATCATGAATACTGCACAAACTTAAATTCACAGTTAATTAGATTCATGCATCTAAACATAAAGACAGACATCATGTGACAAATGATATATGCATTCCAAAATACTAATTCCAATTCCTCTCTTAGGTACAATGTAACACCCTTTGACTTCAATGAGAATTGGGCTCCCCATAGTCCATATGCATGTAATTACAGCGACACTATTTGACTACTGCACCCATTAAATCTGTATCAGGTTTTGCACTCAGAGTTGAAATGATCCTACGCTATTACTTTGGATATTAAAAATTGTTCATACAGTGTGTCTACACTGCAATGAAAGACCCATGGCATGGCCATGGCTGGCCTGAAGCAGCTGATTCAGGTTCACTAGTTAGGGTTGCGAGGCTAAAAATTTCCAATAGATTTTTGGACAAACTCTTACCTAGGGGCTTTGAAGTCTTGTTGGAGGGTGGGGTGGTGAGGAAGTAGTTTGCTGTTAAAGCCTGACTGCATATATTGCAATGTTTAATCCTGCAGCCCAAGTCCTGTGAACCTGAGTCAACTGAGATGGGCTCTGAGACTCAGTGCTATGGTTGTGGTGGTGGTTTTTGTTTGTTTGTTGATTTTTGTTTATTTTGCAGTGTTGATGTATCCTCTAACACCATATAAATAATGTTTACATTTAAAAAACCTCTAATATGTGTATTTAATACATTCAGTAATGAATTATTAGAAATTCTCAAATGAAAATTATTTGGTATTAGTTTGTTTTTCCTCTTCTTTTCATATTACCATAAAAACAAAAGAAAACGATGACATAAAAAAGTACATTTTAAGTTATTAGAAACCAACAAAAGCCAGATTAATACAAATTAATACTGCAGTTCTGCCACACTGGTGCTAAAGAGTTCTCAAATTAGGACAAAGAGCGGAAAAGGGAACACCCCATATGGCTTATGGCAGAGGCTATCTAACCGTGGTCCACAGACTCCTGGTGGTGTGCAAGCTCCATTAGATTCCAACATTGGAAGATTTCTGTTTGAAAATGAACTGATTCTTGGGAGAAAATGACATCAAAGAACATCTTGTTCTTCAGCAAGAGCTTAAGTAGTATCCAGTTGTTGGTTCAGTGTCTACTGGAACCAA
Source organism: Pelodiscus sinensis (assembly GCF_049634645.1). Classification (NCBI taxonomy): domain Eukaryota; kingdom Metazoa; phylum Chordata; order Testudines; family Trionychidae; genus Pelodiscus; species Pelodiscus sinensis. The sequence goes on from NC_134718.1 coordinate 44,946,777, forward strand.
CAACTGGTTACATAATCCTTTCAGAATTGAAATCAGTGAGCTGCCCTCTCGTTTGACCAGGAAGGCTCAAAAATGCTTGCTGCCATTTTCTTGTGACGAAACATTGCAGTCACAATCTAAAAGATGTCTCCTAACTGAGTTTTGGATTCAAAGAACTGAAGAGTACTCAGAACTTGCACACAAAGTACTGCATTTTCTGATGCTATTTGCTACTGTGTTCCTGTACCTGTGGATTTTCACCACTTATTGCCCTCAAGTCCAAATACAAAAGCAGGATGAAAGCTAAAGCAGACCTAAAGCTAAAGCTGATAAATATTACACCTGACTTCCCTGAACTTTGCTCACAAAAGCAGGCATATCCATCACACTAGAAAAGTATGACTCCTGACATTACAGTATTAGTTATGTGCTTTTATTATCAAAACCACTTTATAGTTAGCTAACTATACAAACAACATTTGAAAAGATCATTAAGTGGTTCACTGATACTCTTAGCAATTTTCAAGTGGGCCATAAAAAAAATTTGAGAATCACATATCTATAGTATCAATAGGGATTAATATGGAGTTGATATTTAGTTTCAGCCTTGATTACATATCCAGTTTTTTCATGTCAAAAGCAAAGAGAACACCAAGATACTTTAGCTACATTCATGAACTCAATATATAGCAACAATGGAGTTGTATGGTATCCAAAATTTAATTTTATATAATAAAGACATACTTACAAGGCTTTCAGAGCTAATAGTTCAGAAAAAAGTCCATTCATGAGACTTGAAAAAATATTCCCTGATAAATTCCTAGAATGGAAGTAATACACAATTACTACAAAAATAAAAGATGACAGAGTTTTTGCTGTTAACTTTTAAAAGAAAATGTTAAAACCTTGCTGCTTTCTTCCATGTGAAGAATAAATAATATTTTCTTAAGGATACACATTTTTTTCCTGATGAAAGTCAATATATAATCAAATCAAACACCTATTTTCAACTTGCTTTCACAGCAGACACATTTCTATAATAAACATATTCATACTGGTTATAGTTCCAGTAATATTTTAAGAATTTAAAATTATAATTATGGTATAGTGTTATTAACAGTTAGAGCAAGGTTGTTCTCTCATAAACCTATGTAACATGACACTTCAAAGTAATCCAGACCAAATATATTGATTGATTTAATACTGAGGAGCATTAAAAGCACACACAACATACTAAATATATTATGTGTAAAATGAGACTAACTATAAAGCAAATTAGTTTCATATTCTAAGGTTGTATTATATCTTCCTGAAAATATTTTCAAATTAAACTTTAGAAAATGTAAAATCTTTCTGTGAACTACAAAAAGATCCAGCATCATGGGATCAGTCCATAAAACAGCTTATTTTAATATCTGTTGTAAGAGGATTTGTCCACATAATTGCTTTGAAAATTTACTACTGTTTTAAGGAACTAGTCTGAACATCTATCTCCATTTTAAATAGTTCTGGTCACTGATTTTTAACTCTAGGCCTACAAGTATATTAATTGCCTTTTGCATAGTATAACACTATTGTTGTTAGGGCCTTCCTTACTCATATGCAGAATATGCAGTTGAATAGAGCACCATACAATTTGGGGGAGCACTGGGTCTTAATGTTCACCGACTTGTCTCTTCCTCTCCCTGTTCTGTGGCTCTGCTTCCTCTGGAGAGTATCTAGTTAACTTAACACTGAAAAAAGCCTGCCAGACCTATTAGCATAACACTAAACCCATGAAAGAGCCATTCAAGTGGTAATGAACCTATTTAACAGTCATTTGCCAACCCCAAATATATATTGTCAGTTTCTAGATTTACTGTGTTAGTCCACAGGACTTTAGTTTAAAATTTGTTTTTAAAATGTCATTAATGTGTTGCTGAGAATTATAAAATCACATCTCTAAAAACCAGTGTTACCCCTACTGCCATCAGGAAGAGGGGCACCATTTTAATAGTTCTGCATAAGGCCCCATAAATTCTAAAGACAGCTTTGATTGTTGTTCTCAATACACTGTTAACGTTGAAGGCAAATGCCTAAATGTCAAGTCATATTCTTCACTGCTATACCAGTTAACTAAAAATTGATTTAACAATAAGCAACTAAGGTTTCCTGTCAGATAAAGCGTATATTTCTGGATTGCTGACAAATGTTCTTTTCTATCTATGCAAATATGTAAATGCCTGAAGCCTTCTGAATTTACATGACTGAATTCAAGATGGCTGAAAAATTGTCTCAAAGGATTGTTCAGCAGAATATGAGCTGTCATCAGGAAGAAAATAAGTTGTATAGAAAAATAAAGATGCAAGTCTTTTTGACACAAAATTGATTCCCTCCCCTGATTTATGTTTCTGTTCTCTTTACAAAGTAAGGAACTCAAACTATACTGAAGGTCAGACTTAAGTTTAAAAAGCACTGTTTTAACAAATGATGCCTTTGGCGTGCTGCAAATAATCTGATAAAATCTCTGCAGTGAAATTTTTCATTGCATTATGTACAGGAACATGTGCACTTATGAGTTCCTGCCAGAAAGATGAGGAAGTATCACAGGTCACAGTTTCTGGAATTCTTTTGCCAAAACAATTTATTTTGGAAAGATATGACTTTTAGGGTGTTTATTCAAGAAAAACACACAGTGCATGGAGCCCATTAACAAATATGCAGTTGGATGATAATGTATAAATCCATGAAGATATCTGTATAAATGCTGTAAAGGTAGGAGATGATAAAACCCATTTCCATCTTACAAGAAATTTTGGTCCAATTTTGTGAAATGCTAAGTACCTTGCATATACAGCTCTCATAGTATAGCAGAAATTGCACCTTATTTTAGGCTTTGTTACAGAACATAAACGTTAAGTACTATAGGAATTTTATGATTCTTTGATGAAAAAATAAATTTATACAGAAAAACTAAAGCAATATTTTATTTGCCCTCTAAAGTTACATCTACATTGCATGGCTATTTTGGGATAACATAAGAATGGCCATACTGGGTTAGACTAAAGGTCCATCTAGCCCAATATCCTGTCTGCCGACCGTGGCCAATACCAGATGCCCCAGAGGAGGGATCACAACAAATAATCCTCATGTGATCCCTCCCCTGTCACCCACTTCCAGAGAAACAGAGGCTAGGGATACCATTCCTACCTATCCTGGCTAATAGCCATTGATGGACCTAACCTCCATGAATCTATCTAGCTCTTTTTTGAACCCTGTTAAAGTTCTAGACTTCACCACATCCTCTGGCAAAGAGTTCCACAGGTTGACTGTGCGCTGAGTGAAGAAAATCTTCCTTTTGTTTGTTTTTAACCTCCTGCCTATTAATTTCATTTGGTGACCCCTAGTTCTTATTTTGTGGGAATAAGTAAATAACTTTTCCTTTTTCACTCTTTCTATACCAGTATCACGTCTACACAATCTATCTGTTATTTCAAAAAAAAAAATTCAAAATAATGAGAGTACTATTTTGTCATCCCGGTGAACCTCATTGCACGAGGGATAAAGAATGGCTCGAAATAGCATGTTATTTTGAAATTTGGTGCTGTGTAGATGTACCAAATTTCAAAATAAGCTATTTCAAAATAGATTCGAGGCAAGATACACAATTTATGTAGTGCAAATTGCTTATTTCGAGTGTAGGGTACTGTGTAGACACACCCTGAAGCAGCAGTTTTAAAGTATGGGTCAGGATCTCAAAGTGGGTTATGAGACCCCTATTTCAATGGGGTCACCAGAGCTGGCATTAAACTTGCTGGGGCTGAAACCAAAGATCTGAGCCCCACCACACAGGGCAGAAGTCTAACCCTGAGGGCTTCAGCCCTGTGCAGAAGGACTCAGGTTGCACCTCCCACCAGCCTAGGGCTAAAGCCCTCAAACTTTAGCTTTACCCCCTCTAGCCCCATAAGATTGGGCTTTATCACCCCTCCTTCCGACCCCGCCCACAGCAGAGGGGCTCAGTCTTCAATCCCCTTCTCATGGTTCTGTAGAAATTGTTGTTGTCAGAAGGGGGTCATAGTGAAATGCAATTTGAGAACCTTGCTGTAAAGCAAACCCTTAACAGTGACTTCAGTGATGTTAAGGCAAAAGAGCTTCCCAAGTACATGAAATGCTGATCTTTTGATACACTCTATATAAAAACAAATGACTTCAGGGTTAAGAGGTTTAATATCACCAAGTTTGACAAAGCTGCATTATGGATTACTTTTGAGTATCTGCTGGAGACGGAAGAAAAAGCCTGGTGATGTGTTGGGATGCAGTACTCACTTTAGACAAAATGAAGATGTAAAAGAATGAACTAAACTTTCCTTATGTCTATTCTTTTCGCATAACATAGATTGGATGACCTATATTCTGTACAATTTTAACTCTCATTAAATGTAGTTTTTGTTTGCTGATATCAATGGAAGTTGAGGGCCCTCACAATCACGTAAAGACCATAATTATTATGCAGATGCCCAATACTCAAGGCAGTGGCAGCATGCTTACTGTTAGGCACATGCTTCAACACCTGTCTGAGGTCCTGTGGGATCCTGCAGGCCTAAGATTTGGCCTACACTACGGTAATTGAAATACTTCTGAATCACCTACCATCAAGAGTTTTCTGTTTTTCTTATTTGCTACTCTCACAATGAATATTTTCTTCCATGTTTTAATCAATTTTTAAAGATATACAACTAACTCTTCAAAAGCTGTAAGGTCAGCACAACAATTTTTCATGTTCTGTTTTGCCACAGCTTATTTTGCAAATTTGATGTTATCATTGCTATTTATGAAACTGACAGTGCACAAAGTGCTAAACTAGCCACAAAGAAACAGTCCCATCTCTAAGCTGCATAATAATTGCAATCTGAATAAAGACAGTTTGAAAACACATACATAGAATAGCGCTAATTGATAGCCTTTTTTCTTCCTTTTTCTAGTTATTTCTCATTCAAAAGCGGGAGCGATCTCAGCATTTGACTGAGGCCCTTGGGGGGTGGCTGTTTGGGTAACACAGAAGTGAGGTTTGTGGAACTGGAAAGAGGGAGGGCACAATGGGCATTTGAGTAGACAATGTATTCCTGGCATAAGAACAGCATTGATGAAAGTAGAAAGATTAAAGTGATGAGAAGATAAAGGAAGAGGCAAGGTGAGATTAATTAAATGTGGGAAGAGGTTGAAGGTGGAGGGAATAAAAATAAGAGAAATGCAGGCAGGGTAGATTTCAGTGGATAGTTTCTTGGTACCACTGCAGTAGTGTCAATTGGATTTCCGACACGTGACTTGTTTTGTACTTTATCTCTGCAGAGTACAAAGTGATTAGCCGCGTCAAAGACATTAACAAAGTCACAAGAGAATTTATTATATGATATTATCATAAAGCGAACTACTGATGATGATTCAGAGTCAGGATGAAATATAAATCAGATGTACTTTAATCAAATAATTGCAAGTAAACAGCAAGGTATGTTTCATATTTTTAAAAGGAAGATACAGGAGTAATTTTTGTCAAAGCATGTTTCAGGCTAGAACATTTTATAGTCTAAGGGGCCAATTTATCCAAGCTCATCAAAACATACTCTAATATATCATTAAAGTTATATCCACAATCTTCTGCTGCTACTCATACTTAGTGCTAAGTAGAACAGGTGTTTAAATTATTAAGGCCGCATTACACATAGAAATCCATTTGCATACATGGTTCCTGGAACATAACATTGAAACATGACCCTTGAGAAGGCCAAAAGGAAATATGAAAGACTTTTTACATTCAATTATGTCACTTACAATCATATTTAGGATTTAGGATATAAGCAACTCGCCAAAAAATAGTATGAACAAAGGATAAACATACAAGCCAGGAAAGCCAAGCCAACAGATTAGCGAGTCATGAGAAAGCATCTTTTGAACTATGTGGAATATAGCCAGCTACACCTGCCCTAAAACATGAATATATGCTCTAGGATCATTTTGGTACTCTTCCACTTTTGCAAATTCATCAACTCAATGTAAGTGAAAAACCTGGATCAGTCTCAAGGAAAATAATCACAAAGCATTGACAGGCAGTGATAAATCCTGGAACAGCGTGAACTTTGGATTTCAATACTTAACCAAAAGTTCAACTCCTATTTATTGAAAGTAAGAGGCTTTTCTTGCACAAGCTTTGGACAAAATCCTCCTTCTATGGGTGCCATCAAGAGGTTTAAGTTGTGTGTGTGTGTGTGTGTATTCAATAATTGTGCTTGAGACCCATACTAGCTTAAACATAGCAGTTATCAATGAATTTATTAATCAAAGCAAGTCTGATGTTTGGACAGATCTAAAATAACTGTCTATCCTTTCTGGTAGTGATGAGACTATACTATACTATGGCCCTTGTATTTCAGACCCAGGAGTCAAAATTCTCATCTGGTCAATGAACAAACAGTCTTTTCACTTCTGTTTTGAAGACAAACTATGAATCTCGTAATTAAACTAGTTAAAGACCTTTGCATTACTGATGGCAACTCAGACAATTATTTCAGGGCAGACCAAGTTCTCCTCCCTAATTCGAATGAAGGATTTGAACACTCATGTTTCTGGATATGGGTATGCACTTTGTATCACATGATGAAAAACGAATATGAAATGAAACCAAAAGATGGCAGTGTGCCAGACTTCCTGCAAAGTAAATCAAAGGGTAGCACTAACTCTTAAAAGACTTTGAATTATATTAATCTAAATGAAATATATTCTAATATCCTTTATTTCACCTCTTAGTTATGCTTTTAAATATTGTTAGCAGAAGATGGCTACAGATTTACTTTTCTCTCTTTCCAATAGACTTATGGCTCTCTCTACTGGTTCTAATAATGGCCTACAAATTATCCCTTTGTTCTTTGTCATGCTAAGGTAACAAGAGACCTGAGTTTCCACAATAAATAGTTGTAGCCATCAAAAAGCATTTACGTGATTTCCACTTGGCTGCTTCAGTTACCTGGACCACGCTTGATTGCTTTATCAGTGCCAGTTACTAGTTTAAGGACTTGTCACCTTTGCATCACTTGCTCATTTTTACTGCTTCAGTGCTTTAAAAATGTGTATATCAGCACTACAGTTATGCTAAATAAGTGTTTCTACACAACTCTTCTACAATATAGCTGTCTTGTGCTCCTCAGTTGACTAGTAAACATATTTGCAGTTACATCAATGGCAACTGCACTACCACCAGACAATTTTCTGAATTTCGAAGAGGTGCTGAACAAATGAGAGTCTAAGAAGTATTCATTCATGAACGGTATAGAAAACCTCAGAGTGCTCTCAAGATTCAATAGTTGACCCCAGCATAGAATTAGAAGGAACTGCACTATTCCCACCTTCTGGACCACAGGTAAAACAGAGGTCCAGATCATTTGTGATACCTAAAAAAAAATATTCCGACACTGTTCACAAGAGTAGAGTATTAACCTCAGTGTTCCAACTTCATTATGCTAACATGAATAGTCTTGGCAATTTCAAATAGATACCATATTCCTTACTTGTGCCACATTGCTGCATAATGAAAGAAGCTGGCACAAGCTACCTCAGAGGGCTTTTCTTGGAGAGAGAGGAGAATTCTATATATCCTGTACATTATTTATTTATTTATTTATGTAAATATTTATTTAATGGGACTATTTATATTATTTATAAAATATAAGAAGTTATATTCTCAAGCCCACTAAAGTCAATGAGTGCTAACTGGTGGATCACTTTAAAATCAACTAGCAAACCGATGGCACCAGAGACTAATAAATATATTAGATCATGAGCTTTCATAGGTAAAACTCACTTCTTGGGTACAACATAAATGTAAAATATAGTTTTATGTTCAGAATATACCTTACATTCACACCTAAGAACTAAGATTTGAGAATAAATTATTTATTTCTTATTGGTTACTCAAGACAGCAAACTCCCTAAATTTCCTTCAGCACATGCATAAACTCTATTAGATGCCACAACACATTCCCTTTAACTTTAGAATGCTTTAGTTTTATTACTAAATCAATAGCTTTTACAAGAAGAACATAAGAATGGCCATACTGGGTCAGACCACAGGTCCATCTAGCCCAGTATCCTGTCTTCTGACTAGCCAATCACAGATACCCCAGAGAGAATAAACAGAACAGATAATAACCAAGTGATCCCTCTCCATCACCCATTCCCAGCTTCTGACAGATTACGGACACCATCCCTTCACATCCTGGATAAAATATAGTTCCTTTATTAAATGAGGTAACCCTAAGCTCGGAGTTTCTACAACCTTAATGGAATTTATCATTACATAAAAATGTCATGAAATTCAGGACTGATTGATACACATGTACAATGAAGTGATTATGCAAGTTAAATTAATAGCAAATAGGATGCTGGCTGCTTCCTTAAAATTGAGCTGCCTAAATTAATATTCCCAGAAGAAACCCAACTTTAATTTCTACTAATTTTTTCTGAACTACCACTTTTTCTGAACTACCATTTTGAGTCTTCACTGTGTTTTATTGCATATTTAAGATGATAAAAGCCATCTGTAGTGAATATAAACAATTTAACATTATGATTACCAATATTTGGGATTATCATTAGCATGTTTCATCTGCATTGAGTTTTCAAGCTATGCAAAATGAAGGACATATTTTAAATGTTTATCATCTGCTTCTTTTCAGTATGAAAATTAGGCTTTCATTTGCATTCTTTGTAGAGTACAGTCTTGACAGATAATTTGGCTAATATTATTATTACATATAGAAACTATGTTAGAAGAATGTTAAGGCTGCAAAGTCAAGCCCTAAAAAGCAGAAATGGATGACTATTTTAATGATATTTTTCAATTAAAATAGACATTTTAATGAAAGATTTTAATCAAAGAAAAATTTGCCTTGTTAATATTTTTCAAAAAACCTGAAAAGTTTTTCTTCATTTTTTCCCTATTTCCTTTTCTTCTTCCAACACCCCTACAAGGTTTTTAATGGAAAAAAAATTGAAAATGGGGGTTGGAGAGTAGGAAGGGAAAATAGATCTATCCCCAATTTTTTATTACCAAAATTTCACCAAAAAGAGGATCCTTTTTTAACCCTGAGGAAAGGAAATGATTTTGATTTTTTTGAAAATTTTAATGAAAAAAAATCTTACATTTTCATCTGCTCTATTCAGATGTTAGGAGGTGCCAAAATTAAAGTTGTTCTTGTAAACCATACTCTTGTTCGGTTAAGCCATGTTTACACTGGGATGGTTTGGCCACAAAAGTGCTGTTGACATGCAAAAATCAGCAAGAGTAAAAAAAATCAAACTGATTTTTCTGCCTCCCATTGTTGACATTTCATGGCCACTTTTCTAGCTCCCCTGTCAACAGATAGGGCAAAGCAATGTAGGTAAGCATCCCACAGTGCAGTGTTGTGGGGAGGCAGAGCTGATCCCTGTGCTTCTTGGGATTCTTTCAGAGTTCTCCCACTGCACACTCAGCATCATGAGTAGCTCTGTGAGATCTCAATACAGGCAGTCCCCGGGTTACGTACAAGATAGGGACTATAGGTTTGTTCTTAAGTTGAATTTGTACGTAACTCGGAACTGGCTCCAGATTCAGCCGCTGCTGCTGAAACTGACCAGGGGCTGACTACAGGAAGCCTGAGGCAGAGTTGCTCTGCCCCCGACTTCCTGGAATCAGCCACTGATCAGTTTCAACAGTGGCTGAATCTGGAGCCTGGGACAGAACAGCTGGGGCGCTGCCGGGTAGGTCCCCCCAGGACCAACCCGGCAGCACCCCAGCTGCTCTACCCCAGGCGTCCACAACAAAAGCCTGGTCTGCTGGGGTAGAAAGAGAAAAGGTTTATTTTTTCATGTAAAATTAGTTTAAATGCACAAATATGCCTCATTTTAAAATCCTTTTGAGACAGTTCAGTCAACACGAGCGATAGACAATTTCTTATTCTCTCAATTGCAATATGTTAAAGCTTTTATTAATTACTACAAAATGGTATTATACTCACAATTTATGAAGATTGGTAAGGCCCACAAACATTTCTGAGGTTAGACATCCAATTCTATTATTGGAAAGATCCCTGAAATAAAAAAAATTAAAAACCATTACTAATGTATATACCTACATAGTCAGAGAGAGTTAAGATCTTAAAGAGTTAGAAACAAATGAAAGAATAACTATATATTTATAATGTAACAGATTTTAATTTAACTCATTGAATAGCTTTTTTATTTTGATTATATTTGCATTGTTATGGATCGCTCTTAACAGTTAAACTTTCCTGTAACAAATTGGATTGAATTTTACGTTAAATGCTTTGTAAATGAGTGTCATGTCTCCAGAGGTCTCATACAAAATATAATCAGGCTTCATCTCACAGCAATCATATTTAACACTTAATAATGAGAAAATGGCATGTATTTTATAATTTGCTGCATAAAATCTCTCTAGAGCTCTGACCGAACCTTAAGTATCATCCAGTTTTCCCATTATTAAGTTGTTCCACACTCAAGATATCCTGTCATTGCCAACATTCCTCCAGCTGAGGAAGACTGGATGAGAGTTTTGAAGCCATCAATGCCACTCTTTGCACTGCTCAAAAATTACATTTCTGATTAATTACATTATATTGCTTCCTCTGAAGACCAAGAATTTTGAGAGTGGCCAAACCATAATTCTGGATCTAGATTTCAAACATCCCAAAGATTCAGAGATGTTTGTGTCCAGGAGAATGTCTTGACACCCTGGGTTACAAGAGGGAAAAAGATTAGGACTGCAAAATGGAGCACCCCCATTCCACATGTTTTTAACAAATAAGCCATGAATGTCTTATTGGCAGTCCTCATTAAAAGTTATAACAAGCAAAGTTTTAAAAGCCCCACAACAACAAAATATTGTAAGCTTTCATTATTATGCTCATTTATACCCTAATTTCAAAGCTAACTTCTACATAGCTGACTAATGATCATAAGAGAAAGTATAAAACACTAATTAATAGTGGTCATTAAACCAATTCTGTAAGTTATAAAACCAGGGTGCTGTAAGTTATAAAACCACGGTGAGGATAGTTCAGGAAGCAGAATGAATGTCACCAGTGAGGTGTTTTTTTGTGGGTTTTGTGTTCCTGGATTTCTTCATCACTATTACCCTTTTTCCATATATACAGAGGTGCCTCTGATACAACACAGAGAAATATAGATGTAAAAGGGGAAGATACAAGAAGCTGGATAAAAAATTCACAGTAGTCTCAAGTGATGGAAAAGAGGAAACATCAATTTCTCAGATTCAAGCAAAAGAACATAATTCAGCAAAGTTTCTGTCTACATTTCTTGCAATTTACAAATAATATTAATCTGACCAAATTAACATAAACAAGACAGCTTTTATGTCTGTAGAGCACAAAGTAGGGAGTGTTTGGCTTTTTCCAAAAGAGTATATCAACCACTTTGCAAACTCTAATCCTCAGGATTCCAAAATATACTTTCATGATTATAACCCAAATGTCTCCCTCCTCTAAAAAAACTTCCCCCAAAATACACTGTCTGCCATAGTAGAGTCTGTTCATAAAGGTACTGATGGGATGGGCCGTAGCAGGTCTGTGGGACCTACTCTGGGTTATCTGTCACACTAGAATGATAGCATGAGGCGGAGTCATATGATGTGGACTGAAGTGTCCAGAAGAGCATATACAAGATTACATGCTACGTAATTCATAACCATACCAGGGTAAACTTTTAAGAGGCAGCTATAAGGGTCCTCTCACCATTTTGAACATGACATCTGTGAGAAAGGAATCTTTTGCTGCATCATTTTAGATTTTCCACCCTATTTGTATTTGGGTCCAGAGCCTTCTAACTTCCTGACTTGGTTTGTAATTTTAACTTACACATTTTTCAACTGTGGTGTTTTTTTTTTTTGTGAGATAAGGGGTATGATCTAATCATTTTTCAAATCAACATAGCATTTTACAACATTAAATGTACTGTGCATGGGAGGTAGATTGGTATTGCTTCAGATTTTGTGCCACCTTTCTCTGTCCCCATATTTTTTCCTCTTATAATCTACAATACATTTCCAAAATAAGAAAACGAGAGTAAGAATTTGAGGAACGAGATGCCATCTTGTAACTAAATCCTCAGATTCTTGTAAAGCCTCCTGCCAAAATTACTGAAATTACAGGGCATCTTTTAAAATTCTGACTGTATTTCATGTAACAATTTAAAAAATGAGAATTTGGGAAAATCAAATACTTCTGTATCTTCTTACTAGACAATGAAAATATTCTTGGGCAGCTAAACATTTCAAAGTAATTTTTAAATATAGCATAAGCTTTTCTTATACTTCTCAATTATTAGCTGGCCTACTCCACAAAAAGCAATTTGTATAACAATAATAATTGTAATTCATTTTTTTCTACTGAAAAGATCATTATAATGAAAACAAGCATAAAAAACACATCAGTACTTTTCCTAATACATAAGTGTCACTGGATTGTCCAGGAATTCTGTAGTTTAATTTAAAAAAAGAAAAAGAGCAGCCAAATTCTAATGTTACTTGAACAGAACTTTATCTGGAATCAACGGAAATAATGCCTAAACAAAGATTGAGTGGGGATTTCAGAATATGACCACTGTATATGGCAAAACTGGGTAACAAAAGAAGATTTCACCCAAAAGAAAACAAATTGAAAAACTAAACTATCTTGACATCCCATTCATGTAGTTCTTGAGAAGAGACGTGCTGAAGTAGGATATTTCTAACAAAACTATAGCACATGTATCCTCTTCTTAGTCTATATAATAACAAATGCTATTTTCAAAATATGTTGCATAAGCTGGCAGTAACTGAAATCTGTTCACTGTAAACTATTTTTCCTAATGAAACATTAGCAAAGAGAAAACGACAGCTTGCACCAGCTTGCTACACAAGTCTCAATTGAGCTGTATTTAGACTCAGTTTGCTACATGGTACAAAAATCTGGTATTTATTTTTAGTTATCAAATATTTACATTTCTTTTAATTGATTTTTACAGAAAACAAATACTCCTCTGTTAAAGAAATTAGTCCCACATTTTTGTGCTTCCCAAAATTTATTTTTTTGTGTATCCATTATTTTGTATTAACCCATAGGGTAACACAATTTGCCACTGTAAATAATGAATTCTAGAGATAAAATCAGTTCTCGGAAAGGGTTATGCACAAGAGAAATTGTTATTTTTTATAGGACATGGACAGCTTGCAATTTGCCTGGCTCACTCACTGTAACTGTCTCATTCAGCTGCCTCTGTTACAATAGCTTCAGCTGCTTACATATGAGAAACAATAGGAAATGAATGCAAGTACAAAGTAATTACAGCACTGAGAGTTCAGTAAAGTATTTTTTTAAAATGTAGAGCTAGTTCTGATTGATTTTGTGCAATGATCTTCTATTATGCAAAAACATTCTCCTCCTGCATGAGAATGGAACAAATCAGTACCAAACATAGCATATACATCTTTTTAAAGACTGGTATGGTAAATCTCAGGATTTCTGTAGCTACAGCTTCTGCTAGACAGTCTTTTTCCTAACTGTCCCATTTCCTAATATGTTCTGCCTTCTTTGATTTCTCTTTTGCTGTCAACCAGTCACTTTCTCAAAATGTTCTTTGTGACTCAGCAACATTAGATCATGGCTTTTACAGGTTACCCATTCTTCCCACAAGAGGTCAGGGTTGTGTTATTAGATTATATGACCGCACCAGTAATTAACATTTGTTCATATAATTGCATGTAAATACAATGTAATTATCTGTGTATGCAATACAAAACACAAATTTTAAAAATAGAGACAATAATTAAATAGATGTATATTATTATATAACATCTATTTTTCATAATACTGCCACCCATAAACTCCAAATGAAGAAGTTACACAGTATCGGACTCATGAACGTAACTTCATTCACCAATCTTTGATATAGACTGAAATTGCTATTTACAAGACCTATAAAATTAGCAGAAATTGAAGCCTTATATTAAAGCTAAATATTGTTAGTTGAATATGCTGTTAGGGAAATAGTGAGTTAAGAATTTAATAGTACAGACCAAAATGTACTTAACTCATCAAATTAGTAGGAAAGTATTATTTTAAAACCTGACTTCAAAAATACAGTTATCACATGATCACCAGTATTCAGAAGGATATGGTATATAATATAACTGAGAATAAATATGAAAAAAAGACAGTGGAGTGGACTTGATCAAGAAGAAATTGGTGAATTTAACTTCTTCACAGCATACAGAATCTTCCTTCTAAGGAAATTGCTTTATAAACCTGGCCTATGGTACCAAAAAGGTAAAAGTGGACTTCATAATAGAAAAGTACACAGAATTTTTCTTTTAATATATCAGTTAGTCATTAACAAAGCATTTTTAAAACAACTTCTCAGCCCCAGACTTGCTTATTTAGCATTTAAATGGGGTGTTTTCTTTGTTAGAAGACAAAGATATTTTTAAACACACAAAAACATGCCCCCAAACAGAGCAGAAAATAAAATAAGACCCATGTAGAAGAAAAAAGATTAAAAGAATCTAAGTACAATATGTGATTTTATGTCCTTTGCTCAAAGTCCTCATGTTATTATTGCTTGGTGGCATGCTCAAGTTCCCCCAAGGACAGAAATGTCAATATGAACACAATTTGCAGGGTAATTCAAATGGAATTAATACTTACAAGCGCTTCAGTTCTGAAAGTCCAAGGAAGGCTCCAGGCTCAATAGTGCTAATCAAGTTATTCTTCAGATCTCTAGAGATAAATAATAGGAGGAGCAATTCATTATCACTTTACCTTGAATATGATTCTCATACATGAACAGAAGAACAAAAAAGATAACATACTAAGGCTTATCCTGATTTTTATTTGGTTTCACTCAGAACAAGAGTGCATATACAGAAAAATATTACCACAATGGCGTGCAGCAAAATTAATTTTATTTAAAACAAAAGGTAATTTAATTTAAATTTCTCCAAATGAGTTTGCCAGCTTTACCACTCGAAGGAAAATGCATTAGTCAACAGAATATTTTAAAGTGAGTGAAATAATTAGATCAGCCAATAGGTTTCCTTATTTATTGTGCTGTTTACTTTTACACTCAAAACGTACACTCTTCCTTCCCATCTACAGAAAGCAAACCAACTAGCTTTGGCACATATACAACTTCTCATATTTGGCAGACAGGTGCTTCACTGTGTACTTGGTAACTATCCAGGGGATCAGATTTTGTAGCAGTAAAGAATATTTTAGTAGCATTAGTAACCTCATCTGCTACTGGCTCATTACTTGAGGCAGTGATTCTGCTCTCAAATAAATCCCTTCTGAGATGTATTATGAAATTTTTTCATGCTTTCCAGGATTTGGACTCTGAAGAGAGTTTAGGGGATAATTAGAAAGGCAGGTATAGGGGATTTTTGCTGTAAATTCTTGTAGATTCTTGGGGTTCATCTTTAAAATAGTTTGAAATTCATATTGGATAGCTGGCATTCAGGGCTCGTCTACACTATTGCACTGATGAAGATGTGCCACATCACACAGGAGTAGTGGGTTTTTTCACACTCCTGAGCAATGTTTTTTCACACATATAAGTTGTATCAATTAGGCTCTAGTGTAAACCAGCCCTCAGACTAGCGAAAACCAGTATGTTACAGTAGATACACTGCTTCTGACAGCACCAGTATGAGTCACCTTAGTTATGGCTTTCTATTGTATTGCAAACATAGTACATATTATGAAATCTTGGAACCACTGAAATCAACAGAGATTTTGCCATTGGCTTCAATGGGGCCAGATTTCACTCAATGCTTATCCTTATTAGGACATATTTTCAAGGGTGATCCACACATGAAAAAACTTTTTGTACCTTTTGCTAACTATGTAAGTGAATCTTTACATTTGCTGTTTCAAAAAGGCATTGTATGTTAGTTCTGCTTAGCTTTAATGCTAGTGGCCCATTAATTCTCTGTCTCCCTTATAGTCCTTAGTCACCTGCTGACTGAAAGCCCGCCCACCAAGTTCCCCACAAGGAATTCTAGTAATTTTTACATTCATGAGCATTTGAATTTGGTGCAAAAACATTTTATATTGATATTGTTATGCAGTAAAAAGCAAAGCTATCGGGTGAAGAACAATAACATTCAGTCATTACTGGAGAAGATTGAAGGAGGAGTGAATGCCTTGCAGCATTTCTACTATTCATCCTTCTCTTCAACCTGCAAAGCTTATTTATGTAGTCATTTGCTGACGTTATAAATAAAAAGCTGGGCCAAATAATCACATTGTGATGAGTCCTGCAGCTAATAAGCATAGTCAGCTACAAAGTTTACAACAGTTCAGTTTACAAACAGCACATAAGCAAGAACTGAATATTCCAATATTCATATTTACTCCAATATTCACACTGTCAAAGATACTGTTCATGGTTAATCATAGTTCATTTTTGTCAATACATTTTATGTATTGATGATTTATTTATATGAACATAGCAATAATGTGACCAGACCCAGATCTGCCTACATATAAATATGAAAAAAATGTGAAAACACCACCTTTAAAATGAATATTAGCTGGTACTGCTTATGTTTAATCTATAGTGTCATCATTATACTTTTAAGACTCTATTGCTCATCTCCTTGTTATCTAACTCAGGCATATAAGAGAGTGATCAGAGAGAGCGTGGGGCCCTTACTAGATGAGGGAGGTAACCTAGTAATGAACAATGTGGGAAAAGCTGAAGAACTCAATGCTTTTTTTGTGTCTGTCTTCACAGACACGGTCATCTTCCAGACTACTGCACTAGGCAGTGAAGTATGAGGAGATGGGTAGTGTGACGGGGCACGCGGGCCCCGCACTGGGAGCCTGCCGGGAGGCGCCGAGCGGGGTGACGGGGCACTCGCGCCCCGCACGGAGAACGCGCCGGGAGGCGCCGAACAGCCACACAGGGGGGCGGAGAACACGGCCCAGCCCGCCGCGGTGGACTCCCGGAACGCGCCGGCAGCCGGCGCGGGGAGCGTCGGGAGGCAGCAGGCGCCGCCCAGCAGGGCCCTAGAGGGAGGGGCCGGGGAGGCGCAGGGGGATGACGTCGCGGGGGAAGGGCGGCCAGGAGGCGTCGCTCAGGAAGTGACGCAGGAGACGGGGAAAGGAGCCGGCGGGGGATTTAAACTCGGGGGCTGGCACGGCACAGGGAGGACGGTGGATGGAGCAAGGGGAGGAGAAACGGAGGGAGAGGTGAGGCAGGAGAAGCCAAGAGAAGTGGGCCGGGAGGCCTGGTGGAGTAGGAAGCGGCCCAGGGCAGGGTCGTGGAGCCCGTGAGCGGGTGTGTTTTGGGGTACTCCCCCATCCGCTAGGGAGGGACCGCGGGTCCCTGCCGTTAGGGCCCTGGGCTGGGGTTCGGAGAGGGGGTGGGCCTGAACCCCCCTACTCTGCCGGCAGGCCGATCCAGCTCGGGTGTAAACGCGATCTTGCGGAATAAAAAAGGGCCCCCGGCCTAGAGGGTGGCTACCCAGGCCTAGCCTTCTGTGGTCAGATCGGCCGTTAGTGGACTCCGAGGAATGAACCAGTTTACAGGTAGACCTCAGTGGAGAAAGAACAGGTTAAAAATTATTTAGAAAAGCTAAACATAAACAAATCCATGGGTCGGGATTTAATGCATCCGAGGATACTAAGGGAGTTGGCAAATGTCATTGCAGAGCCTTTGGCCATTATCTTTGAAAACTCAAAAATGGGAAGAAGAACAATCCCAAGAACTACAGACCAATCAGCCTTACCTCAGTCCCCAGAAAAATCATGGAGGAGATCTTCAAGGCATCCATTTTGAAGTACTTGGAAGAGGGGAATGTGATCAGGAATAGTCAACACGGATTCACCAAGGGCAAGTCATGCAAGACCAATCTGATTAGCTTCTCTGATGAGGTAACTGGCTCTTTGGACATGGGGAAGTCAGTGGATGTGATATACCTTGACTTTAGCAAAGTTTTTGATATGGTCTCCCACAATATTCTTGCTAAAAAGTTAAGGAAATATGGATTGGATAAGTGGACTA
Source organism: Pelodiscus sinensis (assembly GCF_049634645.1). Classification (NCBI taxonomy): domain Eukaryota; kingdom Metazoa; phylum Chordata; order Testudines; family Trionychidae; genus Pelodiscus; species Pelodiscus sinensis. The sequence continues at coordinate 44,964,846 of NC_134718.1, forward strand.
TAAGGTGCATAGAAAGCTGGCTAGATTGTCGAGTCCAAAAGGTAGTGATCAATGGTTCAATGTCTTATTGGTGGTCAGTTTCAAGTGTAGTGCCTCAAGGATCTGTTCTAGGGCTGGTTTTATTCAACATCTTCATTAATGACCTGGATGAGGGGATGGATTGCACCCTTAGCAAGTTTGCAGATGACACTAAGTTAGAGGGAGAGGTAGATACATTGGAGGGCAGAGATAGTGTCCAGAGTGACCTAGACAGATTAGAGGATTGGGCCAAAACAAATCTGATGAGGTTCAACAAGTGTAGAGTCCTGTGCTTGGGATGGAAGAATCCCAAGCATTGTTACAGGCTGGGGACTGACTGGCTAAGTAGCAGTTCAGCAGAAAAGGACCTGGGGATTACAGTGTATGAGAAACTATATATGAGTCAACAGTGTGCCTTTGTAGCCAAGAAGGATAATGGCATATTAGGTTGAATTAGGTGGAGCATTGCCATCATATCTAGGGAAGCGATTATTCTCCTTTATTCGGCCCTAGTGAGGCCACATCTGGAGTACTGCATCCAATTCTGGGCCCTCCACTATAGAAAGGATGTGGACACATTGGAGAGGGTCCAGCGGAGGGCAATAAAAATGATTAGGGGCTGGAACACTTGACCTACAAAGAGAGGCTCAGGGATTTGGGCTTATTTAGTACGCAGAAGGGAAGAGTGAAGGGGGATTTGATAGCAGCCTTCAACTTCCTGAAGGGAGGTTCAAAAGAGGATGGAAAGAGGCTGTTCTCAGTAGTGAAAGATGGCAGAACAAGGAGCAATGGTTTCAAGTTACAGTAGGAGAGGTCAAGGTAGGATATTAGGAAAAACTTTCACTAGGAGGGTGGTGAAGTACTGGAATGGGTTACCTAGGGAGGTGGTGGAATTTCCATCCCTAGAGGTTTTTAAGTCTTGGCTTGACAAAGCCCTGGCTGGGATGATTTAGTTGGGGTTAGTCCTGCTTTGGACAGGGGGCTGGACACGATGACCTCCTGAGGTCTCTTCCAGCCCTATGATTCTATGTCCGTTTTCTTGCTTTCTCAAGTCTGATATAGATTAGAACGTGGATGAAAGCATCTATAGCCAGGCAAGACACAGATGATATCTATTAGTAAGGGACACACCCTCAAGTAGGCTGTGATCTTACCTTCTAGTTTTGTCACTGTGGTTTGCAGTCTAGGGATTAAATGGATTCAGCATTAGCCAGAACTGCCATTTCCCTCTTCAGTTGGCCAAAAAGAATAGTATAAAATACAGATATTCCTCCAGACTAGACTATATCTATCAATCAATCAATCAATCAATAGGTAGATGTTAAGGTTAATTAGCATGAGTTTATTTTCTTTTAGTGATCCTGTGTTATCACCAGGTATAAACTTCAACCAGTACCCAATTCTCTTAACTCTCCAAAATAAACCTTGCAGCCTACTGAACTCTGTCCACAAACAGCAACATCAGGAGTTCGCTTTCTCCAGTCAAAACAACTAAAAATACCTCAGTTACTTGAAGGAGCAACTTTCTGCCTGCTTCATATAGTCAGTCTAACCATTACAGTACTCTATACACCAGGGGTGGCCAACCCATTCTGGGCAAAGAACCAAGATAGCTGAGGGTGGCGGAAGCTCTTAAAAAAAGGCTCTGTCCCTTTAAGAAACCTCATTTAAACGCGTTTTGAGCTTTTTGGGCCACAGCATCTTTTTGCCACCATCTTTTTTTCTGCAGCTTTCATGGCCGCGCCGGATGGCTACCCTGCTCAGGTCAGCACAGGGAGCCGGGAGGAGAGGGCCGTTTTTGGTGATGCAGGGGTGGCTTTCGAGCCATGGGGGGAGGGAGGTCTTCGTGAGGGAAGAGGGAGGTAGAGACACATGGGGATCGCGAGACTTGGGTTGGCCACGGCTGCTATACACAAATAAATGTGAATAGTATATAGCAGTTTCATCTACCATAGAAGTCCACTTTGAAACAGAATAGACTAACAAGAACACATCACAACACTTGGAGCCGGCCTTAGGATTTATGGGGCCCTATGCAATACTAAAACTGGAGCCCATATGCCTGACGGCAGCCAGGAAGGGGGTAATGATTTTTTAGAAAGATGATTTTATAATCTTCAGCAATGCACTAATGAAATATTTTAAAGCAAATTTTAAAACAAAGGTCCTCTGGACTAATACAGTAAATTCAGACCATATATACCTGGAGGTTGGCAAATGCCTGTTAAATGGCTTGATTACCACTTGAATGGCTCTTTCACAGCTTCACAGTGTTCTGCTGATAGGTTTAGCAGGCTTTTTCAGCTTTAAGTTAACTAGGTACTCTCTGGAGAAAGAAGAGTCTTAGAAAAGGATAGGAAGAGGCAGGTGGGAGGACATTAACACTCAGTGGGGGTCTTAAATTTTCAGGTGCTCTATGGAGTTGCACATTCCACATAAGAATGGATAACAATGGCCCTGCCAATGATTTGCTTTTTACATTATTTGCCAATTCATTTCAAATATGGAATTCAAGTTGCTGATTTTAACCTGTAATGCCATACGTGATATACAAGTTACCTAGCTATTTGAAGAGGAGATCTTTTCTCATGATTAACAGTAACAATGGCTAGTAACAAATCTAAAAGAACCAGAATGGAGACAACATTGTTAATGGGGGTAGTATGTCAAAATGGAAAAACAGATACTAGGTTCTAGTTTTTTTTTACATATGCTGTGTATTTTCCCGTGGAAACTTTTTTCTGCTTCTCGGTAACTTTTGAAAGCCCATAGCAATAACAAGCATAAATCTGAACCATCATCTGTAGGCATTAAAAAGCTGAGTCTAATGTTAGTAAAAAAATCATACCATTTCCAGGAAAACTGTCTATCATTTCGATGACCAACCTAGGCCATCTACTCCCCTTATTTTAGAAATGATACTAAAATTTGATAGGTCATTTTAATGACATCCTTTCCCAGAATACTGTAGATATATTATCCACAGTCCCTGGTACCATATTAGTAAGTATGTTCTTCTTGTGATTATTCCATAATGTGTCAGTGTACTGATAACTTGATCTTCTCCTATCTAGCCCCCGCTGGCAACTATCTATAATCCTGTTCAAATAAATGTGACAATTATTACAATTGCATACCATTTATATTTCTTATTTCTGAAATAGGAATGTTACTTTATTACTACTTCTTTATCTTTAACTGATATTTTTGTTTCAAACAGAATGAACTTTTCAAAAATATTAAACCTGCTATTTTCTAATTTAGCTAAAGCAGTTGGTTATATTGAAGCTTTACAGTCATCAGTCTCCACTTTCACTGAGTTAAATAAAGAAACCAGGGTAATTTGGTTGCATGTTTACATTTTCCCCAAGAAGATATTCCTGAGGTTTGGCAAAAGGCTTCATCCTAAACATGCCAAGCAGCAGCATAGGCTGGGCCACACACATACTTTATGCAAACAACTTTGGCAACATCCAAGCATAGGAGAGGAAGAAAAAGACCTACCACTGTAATACTCAATGGCTGCAGTGTGACCCAGTTAAAGTGACCAGAAATGCATTTTTTAACTAACAGTTATGGTTTTATATCATTTTTGACAGTTAATTCTAACTTCTAAGTTGCTGTTTTGAGTATAAATGATGTGTCATTTGTGGCATGGGTGTATACATCCGGTGGCATGACCTGAAAATAAATCAAAACCAAACTGCTATTACAATTACAAATATATGAAGCTACATAAATTCAATTCTAGTTGTAATAACTGACATGTTTATATTTATATCAAGGTTGCACAATTGTAAAATATTGCTAGAATATTTATTGTAAAGTGATCTTTTGCATTGTTTTATATTATTGTTAGAGGTTCTTATGGCATGGTACCATGATCTTGACTAAATATGAATGGGAGAAGTAATAACAGGGTGGAGTTACTTAGTAGGAATTGCCTTGTCAGAACAGAAAACATTTTCTAAAAGAGTCAGAAAGTTACCAGAAGACAGTGTCCTTTCAATTTACAAATTAGAACATATACAAAACATGTACATAATGTGATATAAAAGGTCCCTCTCCATTCCCCACCATAGTTTCAGCATCTCAAACACACTCATGCAGACTAACAGTCCTTCATATTTAAAAATACAACTATCCTAGCAAGACTAGTTGGAGCAGAGCTCGTTAGAAATTTTTCACTGAATCATAGAACACTAGAAGTGGAAGGGACCTCAAGAGATCATCGAATCCAGTCCCCTGCCTTCATGGCAGGACCCCGTACCATGTACACCATCCCTGATAGATATATATCTAAACCGCTCTTAAATATCTCCAGAGATGGATGGAGATTCCACAACCTCCCTAGGCAACTTTTTTCAGTGTTTAACCACCCTGACAGTTATTCCTAATGTCCAATCTAAACCTCTCTTGCTGCATTTTAAGCCCATTGCTTCCGGTCCTTTCCTCAGAGGCTAAGGAGAACAATTTTTATTTATTCCAGTAGTCAAACACTGGAGATATTTAAGAGTAGGTTAGATAAATGTCTATCAGGGATGGTCTAGACAGTATTTGGTCCTGCCATGATGACCTCTTGAGGTCCCTTCCAGTCCTAGTATTCTATGAGTCTATGCCAATATCTAAATCACTGATGAAGATATTGAACAGAACTGGTCCCAAAACAGACCCTTGCGGAACCTCACTTTTTATGCCTTTCCAGCAGAATTGTGAACCGTTAATAACTACTCTGAGAATGCTTATCCAGCCAGTTATGCCCTCACCTTATAGTAGTCCCATCTAAACTGTATTTGCCTAGTTTATTGAAAATGTTGTTCAACTAATACCACTTCTATCAAAACCAAAACAATTTGAAAATATTGATTTTCACAAGGTTTTGTCAAAATGTTCCATTAGTTTTTTATTACTTTGATTTTTCAATTTAAAAATTAATTGTTTTTAACTAAAATGTTAAAGTTTTAAAAGAAATCTTGTTTTAAAAATAATTTTTTTTCATGGGGCATTTTTAACTTTTGGTCTGTTTCAGAATTTTGTTTTTTTTTCAAAGTAACAAAATTTCCCATTAAATGAAAAATGTAGTTTCTGCCTGCTTTAGCTGAGCACTTAGCACCTTGAGCCTCTGATCTTTGAATTGGCTACCATGTATTAACTAGATAACTGGAATTCAGGAAAATGGAGATAACTTACTACATGCAGGGGAAGCTCTGTTTGTCCATTTCCCCAACGATTTATTGTGGTATAGAAGAAACAAACTACTAATGATCCTTTATACATAGAAACTTTACCAGGCACAAAATAGATGCTTACTTCTTCTCTCTCAGCTACTCAGAACACTTGTCTAACTGAACCTCTGATTATCCAAAGATGTCCTTAAGACTTTTCATGATTTATGTTTACCTCATGTATTCATATAATAATGAATTATGGTGAAATAGCTATATTTAATCCCAAATTTCATTAACAAAACAGCATATTTCCCTTGACAAGTTAGATGCTGACAAATTGGGCTGCTGTTTTAGATTATTGGTGGTTAGGTCTTCAGATAATATGGAACTTGCTTCCACTTAAAAATGTATGTACTGTAAATATTTTGTATACATATGTATAACAAGAATGTCTAGTCTTTGTTCAATTTCTTTACATTGGTACATATTTCATAAAAAATTATTGGTTGAACAAAGAAGACATCTGCATTGGAAAGTTTTCATTATGGTACTACACACATTACGAAAAGCTCTGGGAAATGCAACCCGTCATGGAGCAGATGCCAAATACCAGTGAAAGATGACAGACATTGCTTTTTGCATTTTGTCTTTTTATTATGAAACAAAAGACACACAGAGGTCAAATACTCCATTTCTTATTCCTACAAAACTCCAGTGATCTATAGGGGAATTATACTCAAGTGTCACTGTAGGATCATTAGTACTGGGGGAATTCTGCAATTGTCGCATTTGGAGCCATAGGAAAATTGCTGAATTCCTCCCATGCTGGATTATGAGCCTAAAAGCATAATGTGTTTTTGTAACAGTTATAAATAGTGATTGTGAATGGCCTCAGGACATGCAAATAAGACAGGACAAAGCTGAAACATTGCATCTAATGCCTATCATACTAAGGTGATCACTTTTCATCAGCTGGCTACAGACTAGAGTTCAAGAACTAAGGTGAGTTGGCAAATCTATGTAAAGCCATTTCAGGAATATCTGGCCCTATGATGTCTGGCCCGAGTCAATGATTCATAGTTCACAATGCTATGTACTATCAGCAGTTCCTACCCTGCCATATCCAATTCCTATAACGTGATATACAACAACAAAGTCTCTCAGGCTACGTCTAGACTGCAGGCTTCTTTTGGAAGGAGCTTTTCCAGAAGAGATCTTCCAAAAAATTATTCCAAATGAGAGCATTGACACTGCCAAAGAGCATTGAAAAGTTATCGGTGTGGAAGCTCTCTCGCATTTAACCTATGATTACTATGGACGGAGTGGCTACCAGGGCACCTGTGCTTTTTCCTCTTTCCTCTTCTTTCAAAAGAACTCCCTCTTCCCCATCCACACATGCCTTTTGGAAAAAGGCTTCTTCCTCATAGAAAGAGGTTTACCAATGTAAAAAAAACCCCTCTGTTCTTTCAATTTTTTTCGAAAGAAAGCGATGGCCATTTTTCTGAAAAAACTCTGTAATGAAGACATAGCCTCACAAAGACTGGACCTATTTTGAGGCTTCTGACTCATACCAAATGTCTGCAATAACTAGGCAGCTAGTTGAGATTTAGAGTCCACTTTAAATATATTAAATAAAGTGTGTTTATGCAGAACTGAAACAAAACAGAATTGGATCCAGTATGACATACTTTGAATATGAAAACTACTATAGCATTTTTAATAATAGCACAGTGACTGCTGTAATACCTTGTAACTGAACACTATTTTCATTTCATTTCACTTTCTGTAGAACTTCAGAGGAGTAGATGAGTTAGTCTGTAACAGGAAAAACTTCAACAACAAATAGTCTAGTAGCACCTTAAAGACTAACAAAACATGTTGAGGGTAACATGAGCTTTTGTGGGCACAACCCACTGGTTCTGGACTTCCAACATTCCTGTCATCCGAAGAAGCAGGTTGTGCCCACGAAAGCTCATGCCATCTACATGCTTTGTTAGTCTTTAAGGTGCTACTAGACTATTTGTTGTTGTTGAAGTTTTTCCTGTTACAGACTAACTCATCTACTCCTCTGAAGTTCTACAGAAAGTGCAATGGGATATTTTTTACTCTCTCATCAGCTGCCATAACAATTGCATTTCTTCTGATGGCTAATATATCCAACAGTGTAATATTTCCCAGCACACTTTGCAGTGCTATTTTTTGGTATAGCCCTAAATCCTGGCATGAGTTCGAACAAACTTCTATTTCAGATGTGAAAATGCAACGCAGTCATGCTAATGCTATGAGTTTTGAAGTAAACTTTTGTTAGACTCTCTTTTGCTTCTTAGTATAAAGAATCTGAATGTAATTGTGTGGAATGGTGTTTCTGTCTGTGCATTCTATGTACTCAGAGAAAATCTAGGCTATTTCACATGGTTGATTATCCAATGTTTCCTCCACTGTTTTCCCACCTTACTTGCTCCAGTTAGTGCTGGTCATGTAACATTGTCTGATGCAGTGAATCTTCCACCACTGTTTGTACATGTTTATTTATTGTCATTGCTTTGATGAAAAGCTCAGAGCTTCCTTATATCTTGTGATCTACCCACATTGTTCTTTCTTTATATTTCTAATCACAAACCAGATAGTCTATTCATCAGCACCAACTTACCAAAACCAGCAAAATCTGAGCACTGCACACTGTTCCACCTACAGAGAGTTAAAGTAACGGAATGGGAACTGTAGATTTGGGGGGGACCCCTACTTGGTAAGTAAAGATGCACAGAAATTAAAATCTATCAATCAGCAATTGATGTTTAACTTAGGTTTGGTGTTTCATTACTGTACATAAATAAATATGGGGAAAATCATTGCAGCTGCAGGTCATCCAGAGCAGAAAACCCAAGCTAGGCACTCATCCATCACTGAGTTCATATATTCCATTGGATAACAATAATACATTGTTAAAAGTGAAAAAAAAGAACATACCAATTGTTGTTACTAATAAAAAATAAATTTTAAATGAAGATATTTATTCTTCTAGAAGGCTTTCCTCTCATTCCACTCCTACATACCAAGATCTCCAAGACATAAGATACTTACATAATATACAGGCCACAGGTTTAAACACATGCATGCATGCACTAAAATGTTCACTAATTAAATTCACACTTGTAGTACCTCCCCCTCTCCTTTGACTGCCAAGGCTTTTCTGAGCCCTAGTTGGTCCATTCAAGAGGCAATGAATGGAGAAATGCTGCAATAGAAGGAGAGATTAGCCTGAAGGCAAGGGCAATAGCCTCTGTCTACAGATATAAGCCTTGTTTTCACTAGAAAACATGTGCAGACCATTGTCATTGATTGTGTTAACTCAACACAATTAAGGAATCAGCATAAACCTGGTTAAATCATCTACAGCCGTAGATCAGCCAATTGTATTTAAACTCTGATCTCAGCAAAACTTAATCATGGTTATTCAGCTGCCTCCTGCTGGTCTGCACTGACTGCTAACCATTGTCCAGTTAGGTTGACCATTTACAACAGGACTCAAAACACTAACATCTTATAGACAAGGCCACTGAAGTTGCTGGAGAAAAGGGTGATGGAGAGAGAGTAGCATATGAGGGAGATTAGGGAAGGAGCTGAACTGTTGTGTGTGTTTTAGAGAAGAGAAAGTAGGTGAAACAAAAACTTCTGCAGGGCATGGATTCAGTGGTCAGGTTCAGAAATTATATAAAAAACCAGACTATTTTGAAATAGGAAGCTGTCATTCCAATAGGGTTTCCACTGACTACAAGCACTACTCAAGCTTTCTTCTCATGGTTTGTGGAGTGACTAGAATGCCTTGATAGAATTATCACCTCATCATGCATATTTACCCGTTTATAAGTTTTATTTTTAACATCTTAGTGAAATTGAACTTCTCAGTTAATTCTTATGACAATAACATGTGCATGTGTCTATTCGCATCTCAACTTTACCAATTTTTACATTATTCGAGGCTGACCCAGAAGTCACAGGCTAACAATAAATACAGTCTCCCATCAGGCAGAAGAAGTATATTATCCTTCCTACACTGAATTAATGAGGTAGTAGCTTAGCATTTGACAGATGTTTAGGGTTTATTAGTGAACATATTTAACCTTTTATTTCCTAACTGCACATTTCCTTCTCTATAAACAGAACAGACACATATTCTTGATTTCCTTACCCTAGGTCTTTTCCTAACTGTCAAATACCAATAATGAACAGACACAGAATAGATGAGAACTGGTAAACAGCAGGGTCAGCTAGAGGTTTGTGAATTAGTAGTTCTAATTGTTTCAAAAGACATTGCCACAATCGACTGAAGGTAACAACGAAGGGTATGTCTACACAGTATTTCAAATTAAATTGATATAGCGGAGAGCTTATTTTGAAATTGGTAAACCTCATTCCATGAGGAATAGCGCCAATTTCGAAACTGTTATTTCGAAATAAGCACTGTGTCGACGCTTATTTCAAAATAGGGGGCCTCCAGCCCTTCCCATGGTGCCCTGGTGGCCACTCTGGGAACAACCAAGAAAATTCCTCTCCCTCCCTCTCTCCATGGAGCCCTTAAAGGGGTAGACTCTGGCCACAGTGCCTGTGCCAGCTCCAAGCCTTCCAGCCCAGAGCCAGCAGTTGCTACACCTGACCCAGTGGCCCCAGCATGAGCCAGGCAGCCAGTGCCAGCCAGCCTTCCACCACTCCCCAGGACCAGTCTGCCAGCTCCCAGGACCCTGGTCCACTGCCTGGTCCAGTGCGGAGATCAGGGACCTAATTCAGGTTTGGTGGGAGGTCTCCAACGTCCATGATCTCCGCACTAAATGGAGGAGCACAACCGTCTACAAGCGGATGGCTGCCAGCCGGGTCACCAAAGGCTAAATGTGAACCCAGGAGCAGGTTCTCATGAAAATAAAGGAGCTATGGCAGGCACATGCCAGGGCCACAGGGGGCAGCTCCCAACCAGGGGCAGACCCAGACCTCTGCCCCTATCTTGATGCCATGGACTGCATCCTGGGGGACAGGACGGTCTGTGCCCCCCCAGGTGGTCATCGACCCTTGGGCAGAGCTTGCTGCGTCCTGCTGCTCCAGCCCCTGCTGCCTCCCCAGCTACCGGTCCTCCTATTCCTTCTCCCCTTCCTGCTTCTTCCTCCCTTCCCTCCCCACACCCCCAGGGATGCTAAGGCCCTTGCACCCATGGTGCTGGGAGATAGTTGGGCTGGCGAGACCCCCAACCTTTAGCCCTGAGCTTCTCCTCTCCCTTCCTCCCCTTGCCTCCCCCTGCCAGATCCCTCCTCCCAGGTTTTCCCCTCCCCTCTCCCACCCTTCCTTCTCCCCTTTCCCACCTTCTTTCCCCAGTCTCACCTTAGTTTCATTCTCCCCCCACCCCAGTTTTATTCAGTAAAGAGGCTTTGTTGTAATGAACACATGTCTTTTATTGTACAGCAGGAAGGGGGGGTTAGGGAGGGGTAAGTGGAAGAATGTGAGGGAGGAATGAGGCATAAGCCCCCAGTGGGGCACACCAGGGAGACTGTTACTGCCTTCAGAATGTGCTGCAAGGCTCACAGCAACACATTCAGGAGAAGCACCAGAGTGCCCAGGGGCATCTCCGGCTCCACGGTGCCGAGTGCTGTGGTGTCCTGAGTGAGGGCAACCAGAGCATACAGAGAAAAAAATGATTTGCTGTCTCTCAGCGAGGTAGGCAAACAAGCAGGGAAACCTTAGAATTGTCTGTCCAGGGGAGTCCCTTTAAGCACAGGTCTCAGATAGCCTCAGGCAGCAGCCACACAAGGTAACTCCTGACCTGATGCCCTGCCAGAACCGGTTCCAGCTGGCCTTAAATGCAATTCAGTGTCCTAACGGTGTGGATATGCTATTTCAAAATATCAAAATGCTATTTCGAAATGCATTTTGTGTCTAGACGCGTTATTTCAAAATAAGATATTTTGAAATAACGCTGTAGTGTAGACATACCCTAACAGAATCAGCCAGGGGGCCATGAATTAGTGCTAAAGGAAACTAGCAGGAATAATGAAAGGAGACAACAAATGGCAAGATAGACATACAGAGTAGAGGAGTTCGACCTACACGAACGTGTGTGGGTGACTCAGTGATGATCAACAGGAAGCAGGATTTTGACCACTAGATATTGATATGATACAGGCATACAGTGAGATGTTCTACATACTAATCCCTGTTTTCTGCGGGTCACCACTGCCAATGGCTGTTTGTCCATATGGCGTACTGATTCATTATAACCTTCTCTTAGAGAGGCACGCTTCATTTATCAGTAATCTTTTCCTCTACTGTCCTGTACATGCTGTCTCCACACCTACCTGTGTCTAGATACACACAACAGACTTCTAGGAGTCTAGCTATTGCCATGGAGATAGTGACTTGCATGAATAATTTGGTAGTTGAAAGGAGCCCAAGGCTCTTTAACTTGTCCTCCTTTGGGACCTTTCTGTGCACACATGGCCAAGGATAATTCTGTATGGACTAAGTTTCCTTAGACATGCGCCATCCTTTTTGTAGTTCACTAACTCACACATCTTCTTTCTGGGAACATAAATTCAGAGCTCAAGAGCAGCAAATGAACAAGCTTCTTGCAATGATGATGGGGAAGTATACACCTGACTTTTCTTTTCTCTTTTTTTTCTTTTCAGCTAGTGAGATTCCACATTTATATACTGCTGTTCACCTTGAGGCTATCACTGCACGCTCAGAAGATAGAACAAATGAAATATAAAATAAAAATTGCAAAAATGAAATGTAAAAAAATAATTGCTCTTTTTGTGGGGGAAAATTTTGGGTCTGTTATCAGAACGGTTATTCTCTGTTCCAACAATGCAGTTTTTTATAAAATTCCAATATTACTGACATAATATTCTCATAGATCAAAAACCAGTAACTTCAGAAGAGTGACTGGAAAACAGAAATATACACTTTTGACACAGTATATTATTCTGTATTTCAGAAGGCTATTTAAATTCGATTTCTATGAGATTTGTGTGTGTGTGAATCTATTTGTTCAAAAACTCCCCCTAACCAGTAAGAGCTAGGACCCCCAAATTTGATGTCCCACTTTTTCTTATTCTAACTTAAAACAAGATCAAGGTTTGGTTGTGTCAGGAAAATGAGGCTGTGCCTGGACTTTGATTGTTTTCCATAAAAGAGAAAGGGAGACGGGGAATTCAGAGGGACACAATACTGCAGAGTGACCACTAGGGGATGCAAGGACCTGGAAGGGAGTGTCCAGCTGGGGGCAGAGTCACCATCTTGCCAGCCATCAGTCTTCTGCCCCCAGCAGGAGTCACAGCCCACCCCCACCTCAGCACTGCTGGGCCACCCAGCGTGGCCATGCTCAGCCAGCTTTCACCACCCTCTCCTCTGCACCCTCAGGCCAGGGCTAGCCTGTACCCACAGGAGGCCTCTGAGGCCCCTCCTGCCTCCCAGGCCCAAGGAGCACTGGCAGGAGATTTCCATGCCCCGCCTCTCCCTCTACTATGCCCTGTCCTTCCCCCCTCCGGAAACCCAGGCAACATGAGGAAAGACTTCTAGTATTTAAGTGTCATGTCATGGAAATCACTTCATTTCATAAATAATCATATCATTCACAACTACAATGCAAGACAATCGACCACCCACACCATTTCATTGCAAGATATGACATTACTTCATTTATTGTAAATATTGTACAAGCACATCAGCAGATACATTATTCTTCCACATTATTCTTCCTCTTCCAAAGGTCTGTACAAACCCAAGTGGTTTGACTTGGGTCTGCATACTGCAGCATGAATGCTGTAGTCCTACTTTTGAAGCCTGGGTCTAGAAATGCTACACATAGGGTCAGCATGCAGTGTAGATGCTCAAGCACTAGATTTATGAACCACAACTTTAGACTTACCCTTAAATAAAGTTCAGTTTTCAAAAGAGCATAAAAGCTCCCCTTGAGGACAATGTGCTCGTTGTAAACTTCACGTGGCTAGCTTAAAGAGATGCTCTTTTACAAGAGATGGGGAAAGGAGAAAGGGGAAAATTTACAGGGTAAACATGAAGGACAGGAAATAGGTGGGGTCAGGTTCTTGTAGCACATTCTTAGTCCGAAGTATTTTAGTGGAATAGTTTTGGAAGATGGGCTATAGATAGGATCCACATCATCCCATCACTGTTCAAAAAGCTTAGAGATTTGGTGAAAGTATGCTATCAAATATGTAGAAGCTGACAGATTGCTGCCTGCATTACTGTTCGTCTTTTTTCAAGCTTTTAGAGTCAGCAAGCTAGTGCTTGGATAAGCAAGGGACACTTTAGAAAGCACTTTGGAGTGGAAGAATATACAATAGGAAGAGCAATCAATCATCTTAGTCCTGAGGATCTTGAAAACCAAACTGAGAGGGTGAGGTAAATTCTTAACACTGCAGCAGAGTGGTGGGATAAGACAAGAATTAGCCCAGTTAAGGCAGGGAGGACATAGACGTTAAAGAGACTCAATGGATAAGGTTCCCTCTTTATTCATTGTGATGGAAATCCCTTCATAACATACCAATTTGTTTCATTTTTCAAAAATGTGCTTACATAGTTACAAACATATGCATAAATGGATAGTTTTCACAGTAAAGAGGGGTAAATAGTGGAGTCCCCCAAGGATCTGCACTGGGACCAATGATGTTCAATATGTCCATAAATTAAATGGAAAACAAGGTAAGAATTAGAGGCAAAGTTTCCAGACGTTACAAAATTACTAATGATAGTCAAGCCTAAAGCAGACAGCAAAGAGTTACAAAGGGATCTTACTAAACTGGGTGACTGCCCCCCCCCCAAAAAAAAAAGATAGCAGATGAAATTCCATATTAATAAATTTAAGTAATACACACTAGAAAACAACCTAAATGATACATACAAAATTAGGGGGTATTAGTTAGCTGTTAACACTCAGAGAGATATTACAGTCATTTTGTGGATAGTTCTCTGGAAATCTGTCTTCATTGTGCAATGGCAGTCAAAAGCTAAATGAATGTTAGGAACCATTAGGAAAAGGATAGATAACACAGAAAATATCATAATGCCTCTATATAATCCAGGGTATGCCTATTCGTTGAATACTGTGTGCACTTCTGATCTTCCCAGCTCAAAAAAAGATACATTAGTATTGGAAAAGGTACAGGGGAAGGCAATGATCAGGAGTATGGAACAAATTCCATATAAGGATATATTAAAAAGGTGGGGGCTGTTCAGCTTGGAAAAGAGATGGCTAAGGGTGTTGAGAGAGTCCATAAAATAATGAATTGAGAAACTGAGTAAGGAAGTGTTATTTACTCCTTTCAAATACCACAAGAACAAGGGGTCACCCAATGAAATTAATAGGCAAGAGGTTGAAAGCAAACATAAGGAAGTAAATCTGCACACAACACATGGTCAACCTGTGGAACTGGTTGCCAGAGGACGTTGTAAAGGTCAAAAGTATAACTGAGCTCAAAAAAGAACTAGATAAGTCCATCAATTGCTATTGCCAAGACTTTTCAGAGGGGCAGCCATGTTAGTCTGTAACTGGAAAAACTTAAACTATAAATAGTCTTGAAGTGCCTTAGAGACTAATAAAAAATGTAGACGGTATCATGAACTTTTGTGGGTACAACCCACTTCTTCATTTGAATGGTAAAGATGGTCAGGGACTAGATGACAGGGGATGAATCATTCATTTGGCATCAGCCACTGTTGGAAAACAGGATACTTGGCTAGATGGCCCATTGGCCAGACTGAGTCAAAATATTATATTTTTATGTTCTAAAGTTTGGGCTACTATTTGGTTCCTATTCTTTCCAGACAAGGGCTGCAACACAGTGATGGCATTAAATTGTGCACAGGACATGTGAGACCACCCTATTAGAGAATCAGAGCTAATTTCCTGCTTTCAGAACCATGCAAAGAATCCAACAGTGGTGTGGACTTGGCAGGAAAAGTACTGTAGATTGGGTACACAAGTAGGGTTCAGGTTGCTAAGCACTTCACATCTGGACCTAGAGAGTCAGGTGAGTCTGAGCTGGCATGAAAAGAGAGGAAGTCTAAGGAACAAACTGATGCCCCTTGTATATTAATTGGAAGTCGAGGAGACAACACCAGATGAAAATATAATTCCTCTCAGTTTAAAAAATTTGGGGGAGAGGATAGGATGGGAGGGAAAATCAGTGAATATCAGGGAACTTTGCAGAGATGTGGAGGAGGCAGCCAAGCATTTTGCCTGCACCTCCTTGCAGCAGATGTCCAGTGCAATCACTCTGAATGGAAGGGATACTGTTAACATACCAAATGGAGTATAAAAGCATTTGAAGGAAAGCATCCCTTAAGGAAGCTGAGTAAGGGACATTGGAGGTCCTGCATCTTTTACAACAAGGAGCCGTTGCCTACCCTCTTTCAAGAGAGCTGGGGAACGGACGTCAGGGCTCCTACATCTGGAACAGCGAGGAGCTAACCCTCTCTTTCCATAGCCCCCTCTCACCTCATACAAACAGAGGTTCCAAAACAGGAGGGCTCTGAGTTTGTTGGGGTCCGCACAGTACAGTCTGTGCCGCTTCCCCAACTGACTTAGGTTGGAGCAGCCCGAAGATTGGGATCCAGCTGGGCAGAGAAACAACTCTCCAAAAGACTCCCACTGTGCTGAATGCTGAACTACCTCTATCACAGTAGAGACTCTGGCCTTTTGTGTTTGTCAATGGTAATTACTGCTGAATGCAGACGTGTGCTCAGTGCTGCACAAAAGACAGTTAAGGATACAGTCTCTTCCTCAGGGAGTTCACAATCAGAGAAAAGAAATTCTCTTCCCACTCTCTCTCCCTAGCTCTACTTTTATCTTCCAGCATCCCTGCCCACCTTCATCAATTTGCTGGTATAGGAGCCTTCATTCAGCCCACCCCTCCATTTCTTAAATGCTCCCTTTAGGCCAGAGATCCATCCAGTCTGCTGCTCAAGAAGATCTTTTTTTTTGGGGGGGGGGGGGGGGGGTGTCAAAAAAAGGCATACAAGCCTGCAGGAGGCAGAAAAACTTGAGTATCAGTGCACGGGCAAGCAGCAATCTGTATTCTTTGCTCCCAGGAACTCTTGCTATGTACTATATCATTAACAAAAAGGGAATCAAATTGGGGTGGGGGAGGGTATTTTAATACCTACTGTTCCTTCTCAAACTTGTGACCAGCTCCTACCCTGCTACTACACCTCTAGTAGAGGTAGCAGTAAGGAAACTGTGTAAACAGAGGTACAGAGTAACTATTTTAAATGCTAATTTAACATTGTAAAAGATTTTAGTTTGTTGTTTGCATCTTGAAAATCAAAGTACATTTTCAAGCCACAAAAGTATAATTTATAGGATATACATTTATAAATCTGTATGTGATAAGTCTTTCTGAAAGATGACAGCATCAGATACAAATATCAAATGAATATTTCATCTAGATGAGACAGTAGACCACATGTCAAACTAATGTGACTATTTGCACAGGATTACTGGGAAACAGAAGACTGAATGCTCATAAATCCAATTATGTGACTTCCTGAAATACTGTTACATTTGTTAAAAGACTGATAGATTTTTAAGGATCGTATTGTCTGTAATTGAAACAGCTCTATAAATTAATGTTACTGGACATTTTATTTTATATTTTTGCCATTTTGACCGTTAATATTGGAATTTTATATGGAACACCATACATATATTTGTTTTGGTGCACAATACACCAAAATAAATTGTTAGTTTAATGGTGTCTAATGTTATTTTAAATCTGTTTATGAAAATCATTCTAATGTGAAAAAGAATCAGCATATAATCAATTTGTTCAACTATATTAGTAATGAAAAAGCATGGAAAACAATACAACTTTTAAATGTTGACTTAAAAACAGAACTCCTGGGAATACTGTGTATTTGTTTGTTTCATAAACAGTATGTATTCAAACAAACTTACAGCTACTTTTTGAGTAATGCTTTAAAACAATGCCCTAAATAATATCCCCACAAGGCGTTGTGCCTGCAAGAATGTACTGTTATAATGTACCATAAAACAGAAACAGTCTAGTAAACATTAATGCAGATGAACTAATATTGTATTTATTTTGCATAAATAATACTTATTACTTAGCATACCAGCATCAGACTCAACACCAACAAAATTGTTATTTTATTCCAAGTTTACAAAGAATTTTCTTTTGGGAAAATACCATCAATAAATTAATTGTTCACATTTTTTCTAGAAATAGTAAACTTTTCAACAAAATCAACAATACTGATGTCAAAGACATATACTGAAATTATATATACAAATTATACTGTCAAATTCGTATTTAAACTGTAATCCAAATTGTGAATTCTAGCCTTTTGCCTCTGTTGACAGCTAATACATTAATATGAATTAAACCCTCTCCACACTTCCTGAACAAGAAAGGCCAAACTTTCTCCTACTCATTGTTTTAACAGCATGTGAATAATTTATTGCTATTTGATTGCATGGATTGCCACTGAATTTCAGGCTCAGTAGATAAAGTGCCTAGTATCTGTCTTGTATACCCTGTCTTCTTGCATCATCGGTACACCTTCAAAAAAATTTTAGTTCAAGAGACCATATGTTATGTCCATTTTCCCATTTTCGAGGAGTACATTTATTTTACTGAATAATTTAAAGACAAAAGAAACTTACAGTATGTTTTTCCCCTTAAGGATGATAAATTCACATCTGATTTTAACTATCCATAACAAAATGTCAAGGTCCATTACCAAACAATTTGAGACCAAAGAAATTAAGTAGAATTTTGAACTTTCCTTTGAAGATTTCTAGATTTTGAAACACATTACTCATACTATGTTCAGGGAAATTTCACCTCTTATACAACCTCTTTTCTCCGTTCCCGCCCACAACTAAATTAACAAAATAATTAAAGGAGTAAAATCTAATGTATTATGAGGCATTTAGGGTACTAGAGTGATGAAGGCTATTGAAATGCCTATGTTCAAAAACAAAATGTTCCTAGCTAAGAGATATAAGTATCCTTATAAGATAAGAGTACAACCATACGTACAGCCAACCCATTAGATTATTATGATAATTTTCCACTTCATTTAAATATTCTATGTACCAATTATAATGGTTACCAAAGGACTGACTAGTGAAATAGAACTTATGTGCAAAGTGTCTCCAGCCTTTGTTCATATAAGAAATGACTTTTCAGATAGAAGTAAACTGGGGTTTATCTTAGACTAAGCATTTGGAAGTGTACTTTGACCTTTTCAAATATTTTTTCAGAGGGTTATAAACAATGTGAGACCAACAGTCAGAACTGCATCTAAGAAAGTAGACAAGGAGTAATGTCTTATTCACTAAATATTTTATCTTACACTGGAGTTCACAACCTAACTTTCTGCAACTTTCTTTTGACAGTCTTTCACTAAAACATTCTGGCTGTGTCTACACTGGCATGAATTTCCGGAACTGCTTAAAACGGAATACTATTCCGTTTTCAGTTTTTCTGGAAAAAGAGTGTCTACATTGGCAGGCTGCTTTTCCGTAAAAGCCCTTTTTCCGGAAAAGCGTCTGTGGCCAATGTAGGCGCGTTTTTCCGGAAAAGAGCCCCGATCGCCATTTTTGCGATCGGGGCTTTTTTCCGGAAAAGACTACTGGTCTGTCTACACTAGACCTTTTCCGGAACAGTGTTCTGGAATAAGGACTTATGCCCGAGTGGGAGCAGAATAGTTTTTCCGGAATAGCGGCTGATTTTGTACAGTAGAGCGTCGTTACTTTTCCGGAAATTCAAGGGCCAGTGTAGACAGCTCGCAGCTTATTCCGGAAAAGCAGCTGATTTTCCGGAATAAGTGGCCCAGTGTAGACACAGCCTCTGAAGCAGTTAAGTCAGCTGATGGAGGAATTATCTTCAACATCAGTCTTTTTTATTCAAAACCAGAAAAATATTTCCTCTTCTACAATAGATTTAAGGGAAAATTGTATTTGAAGTTGGGATTTTTCTGTTTAGGAGCAGCATTATGTTAAACTGTCTTTTAAAATTCATTGACTCCTACCACTGAGAATCAGTTGACAATTGTGCTTCATGCTGATTCAATATTTAAGTAGTTGTCCATTAAAAGAAATGCATTATCGTTATACGAGAATAAAAAAGAGAGGAGGGCTCTGACCTATGCTTCTTTCTCCAAATAAGTCCCTTTGGCTCTGTGTAATAGATGGCCTAATGTGAACCTGGCTTAATCTGGGATCAGGTCACAATTCTCCTCTAAAGTTGATTTTAGATTTTACCATTTCTCTTGGGGACTATGAAGCATGTACAAATGACTTTATAAGCTCTGAAAATAACTCATTTCACTAAGATAAGCAATTGTCCTGTCATGTCAGAAAAAAATACAGGAGGCAATGGATATGACTTAATTAGACTGAAACTTTATTCACTTTAAGTATCGGGGAATACCTGGCAATATATTGTATGGTGCAGATTAATTATTTCTCCTTTTTGGGAAGTCCTACTGCCAGCTCTTCCCTATCTTACCCTGGTTCCAGCCAAATAGTTGCTATGACCCAACTGCCCTCTCCCATGTGAGAGCCAAGGAACCTTAAAAACTGCTGAGTTTGTGTCCATTACCCCATCCCCCTCAGCAGTGGTTTGTGGTGTGAAGGTGTCCCACCACAGGGTTGGGAGTAAGGTGGGCCTGTGCAGGAACTCTGTGAGCAGGAGTTCAGGAACGTGTGTGGCAGGGTCACAATTGAGTGCTCTGGACTGGTGTTCCATGCACACCCAGGTGCACGGGCTGCTGTGCGATGCCCAGGCCGAGAAGGCTGGGCAAGGAGTACTCGGCCCCTCACCACCCACTGCCTGTGTCTAAGGAAAGTAATGCAACTCACTTGATGGGCCTTCCCAGCCTCATCCAGCCCGTGGGTGACATCCTGGAGGAGGGGTACCAGCTCCAGGGACAGACTGACTCTTGGATGGTGGGCATGGTGTCAGCGCTGGCCTCCTCCTCTGCTCCACATTGTCATCCTCCACAGCCTCGCCCTTATGGAGGAGGATGATGGGTATGTCCAGGCTGTAGTCGACGATGAGGAGAAGCGACCTGCCCTCCTCCCCAGGATGCCAACTAGCTGGGAGTAGAAGCGGCAGCTCTGGGTTGCTGCTCCCAATCAGAAACTTCTTTCCCTGGCCTTGGTGTAGGCCTGGTGCAGCTCCTTAATCTTCATTCTAACCTTATCCAAAGTGTGGCTGTCTCCTCTGGACCAGGCTGTCAGCCATTCGGTCATAGACATCAGCATTTCGCTGTCTGGCATGGACACCCTGGAGGTTGGACTGACCACTCCTCCCCCCCGATCTCAATCAGGTCCAGGATCTCCACTTCGGTCCATGAGGGAGCCTCTCTCTTTCAGCCAGGGGCTTCGAAGGTTTGCATATGTGGAAGGCTCAAATGGAGTATGGGGCTCTGCCATAGCAACAAGGAAGGCAGTGATGGCTGCTGGTGTGAGGTAGCCCTTTCTCCTGTGGCTACATCTTTAAGGGCTTCAGGAGAAGGGCAACTATAGAGTTTTGATCAGTGTGTACAGAATGTCCAGCAGGGTACCTGTGGGAAGCCCTGGAGGCTACTTATTTCAAAATAAGCATAGCTGCGCATACCCTATTTCAAAATAACTTTTAAACTACACATTACTCCTCGTGAAATGAGGGTTACAGAATTTGGAGTAAGAAGCCACTTATTTTGAAAATATTTCAAAATAACAGGCTTGCTGTGTAGATGCTCACTTTGTTATTTCAAAATAACATTAGTTATTTCAAAATAATGCTGATGTGTAGACATGCCTGAAGAAATCTACTATTTTGGCAGTTTCAAAAAAGAAGTTTGTGACATAAGAAACCCTCAGATATCTTGCTCATGTAAACATTTTAGCTGCTGGATTCTAATTGAAGCCACATTAAAAAAAGCAAAATGAACTAAAACTACCTTTAATCAATGCACCATAAATGAGACAAACTCTTTTCAGCACCTTTAAATAGGCAGAGCCACAGCAAAATCAGGAACCAAAGTCAGAACTACCTGGGACTGCAACAACCTCAAATATAGTTTTTTTGAAGGAAAACACTGCTCATCCAATCTCCACTAGAGACTCTTTTACCCAGCAAGGACCATTCATGAGGCTTGGCTTCTTTCTAGCTGGTTAGATCTCATTCTAAGTTTGGCTGTTGCCAGCTGGGTACACTTCAGGCATGTTTTAATCATCTGAAATTCTAAAACCCTGATTCTGGCAACAAAAACTAGACCAAGTCTAAGGTGCAACTTTACATTCAAATTAACCAGTAGTGAATAACTATGGCTGTGGTGTTGCCTGCCCCTTCTCCCACAGTAGAGAGTATAACCAATGTGACACTGCTCCTGGGAGCAAAGGAATGTAATGGGGGAGAGCAATTTAGATTTCTAAATAATAATGATACAGTGTGATATCCCTAATCCACCAGAATTATCATGGACAACACTTTAAAAACACAAAGTTCTCTTTAATTCAGAGAAGTCCTAGTTATCTCTGAGCATAAAACTAAACTAAAATTCAATACTTCAGATGAACTTATATGGTGTTTTAGAAAGGGTAGTGTCTCAGGATACTGTTTCCAGCTGTACAATGAATTTTATGCACATATTCCACCCTCATCCCCTCCCTTCTGCTGATAAGTGATGGGAAAGGGCAGCTCAGAAACAATGTCCTGCCATATCGGGCTCCCACTGAGTACACACTAACCCCATTCTCCCAAAACTCACTACAGTGTCACAGCTCATTAAATTCAACTGAAGGATGAGAAATGAGTAGTGTTACTGAATCTGCACAGTTTGTGTTTACCAGCAAGAACACTGCATGTAGTGTTGCTTGCAAAATAGTCCTGTAATATGGAAGCACTCTTGTTGGCAGCTTTGACAATTTATCTTTTCATACCAAAAAAAAAGTGAAACAGTGGCTGCTTTAAAACTGTTGCTCCTTGTACTAATGGGAAAAGAGGAATATTAAACTATTACAGTGAAATCTCTGTTGCCATCAAAAGGTCGTTGATCTAAAAGACAAACAACCTAGTGTTAATGATTTAACTAAACATTTTTCACACAGATTACATGCTCATCCATCAATGTACAATATGTTTCACATCATGAAAATAATGGCCAACTCCTTCCAAATGTTAATTACAATGAATTGTACATAAATCAAATACAGATTAAAAACCGTCATGTTTTTAATCTAACAAAATGCCTTACAACACACAAAAATGTTAAAAAAAAAAAGTTGTTCTTCTTTGAAAGCTAGACAATTCTCTGATCCATGAATATAAAAGAGAAAAACAGCATGGTAGCAGGGAATATTTTTATCTGGGAAAGCAACCTCCAGGATATGATAAATTGATTCCTTCCATTGTGTGCCCCCCTAACATGCCCTTTTCCTTAATAGAAATGTGCACAACTCCATTTTTCAAAGGAAAACTGAGGAACAGGTGTTGTGACATTACCATATTAGATAGTATATAAGGACCTCAGTCAGATTCAGAGTCCCACTGGGTAAGTACTCTGGGAAATAAAATAAATGTATATCACACATACTGTATAGGGTGACAGGAGGAGAGGAAGAGAGTCTTACTATTTGCCAAAAGTTAGAGGGAATTTGTGGCAGATGTAGGGAAAAAAAAGAGAAATTCCAAAGGCAAAAACAAAATAAAATTAATAGAAGAATTAAGGTTGTTTAGCTGAGATCCTATTACCTAATACATCATTTGTAAAACCAAAGCTTTTAAAAGCAGCAAAAAGAATGCTAAGGATATCTTCATTCTTCAATTGTTCATATAGTAGATAGATTTCTCCCACCGCATAAACACAACACAAACAAAATGAACTCTGATCCTTAAAGCAGTAATCTCAGAATAAACTAGCTACAAAACCTTTCTAGGAAGGGAACAGAGATTATATGCGTACACCATAGCAACACATACGGATTAACCTCAATTTCAAGTCCTCAAGTATTTTACCATTTCAGTGCAATGCTTTTTTCCTACTAAAGGTCATCCACATCATCGTTCCAAAGGAATTTAAAATATAACTACTTTACTTAAAGATATGTCAATTGATAAATATATTAACTAAATATTTACCATATTGCATAACATTTATTTAATAGTATTTAGATAGCACAAATAAAATAATTTTAAATATATATTTTGTAACCCCAACAAAACTCATAATGAGTATGTGGCAAAGTTGTATTGCCATTGTGGTCACATTTCTCCATAATTGATAAAATAATGCAGGCATTGTAAGATTTAGAATGTCTTTAACTTTCCTTTTCCTTCTTTTAATTGCTTGTATTTTTAAATTGCTGTTACTTTCACTGATGATTGAAAAAAGTGTGTGTGTTGGGGGGGGGGGGGAGGGGAGAGGGCGGTTGGAATTAAAAAGCACCAGTCCTGCAAAATTTATGTGGTGGTGAGACCAAATTTGGATCAAGTTGTGCATAAAATAATAATATTCAGATAACATCTGTAGCTCTGCAATGTGTAATGCTACTATTCTCAAACTGTGGTTTGGGACCCAAAAATGGGTAGTAACCCCATGTTAATGGGGTTGCCAGGGCCAGCATTAGACTTACTGCGACCCAGGGCTGACGCTCAAGCTCCACCCTCACCCAGAGTGTCACGTTTCAGATGTGGATTCCTCTTCCTCCACCCAGGGCAGCTGGGCCCAGTTGCAGGCCCCTCCCCTCCCACCCAGCATGGTTAGCCTCAGGATCCACTCCCACCTCTCCATGGGTCACATAGTAACTTTGTTGTCAGAAGGGGACTGCAGTGTAATGAAGTAAAGTAATGCACATTGGAAAAAAATAGTTCTAACTATACGTACAATATGATGGGGACTAATTTAGCTAGAACTACTCAAGAGACAGCTCTTGTAGTCATTGTGGATAGTTCTCTGAAAACATCCACTCAGTGTGCAGTGGGAATCAAAAAGCAAACAATGTCAGGAATCATTAAAAAGGGATAGAGAATAAAACAGAATATCTTATTGCCTCTTTATAAAATTATGGTATGCCCACATCTTGAATACTGTGTACAGATGTAGTCACCTCATCTCAAAAAAAGATATATTGACATTGAAGAAAAGGTTCAGAAAAGGGCAACAACAATTATTAGGAATTTGGAACGGGTCCCATATGAAGAGAGATTAAAAAGACTTGGAGTTTTCAGTTTAGAAAAGAGGAGACTAAGGGTGAATGTGATAGAGGTCTATAAAATTACGGCTGGTGTGGAAAAAGTGAATAAGGAAATTATTCCTTATTCCCACAATATAAGAATTAGAGGTCACCAAATGAAATTAATAGGTAGCAGGATTAAAACAAACAAAGGGAAGTTTTTCTTTACTCAGCGTACAGTCGACCTCTGGAATTCCTTGCCAGAGGATACAGGCAGTCCTCGGGTTACGTACAAGATAGGGACTGTAGGTTTGTTCTTAAGTTGAATCTGTATGTAAGTCAGAACTGGCATACAGATTCAGCCGCTGCTGAAACTGATCAGCAGCTGACTACAGGAAGCCCGAGGCAGAGTTGCTCTGGACGTCAGATTCAACTTAAGAACCCCAGGAGTCCCCAAGTCAGCTGCTGCTGAAACTGATCAGCGGCTGATTCCAGGAAGCCTGGGGCAGAGCAGCAGCGCCCCAGCTGCTGTACCACAGGCGTCCGGAGCAAAGCCGCGGAGCACAGGGTCAGCGGGACAGCCCAGACGCGCCGCGGCTGTCCTGCTGCCGCATGCTCCGCGGCTTTGCTCCCTGTCTCCCTGGTCTGCTGGTCTCCAGCAGACCAGGGAGCAAAGCTGCGGAGCACGCGGGCAGCGGACAGCCCAGATGCGCCATGGCTGTCCCACTGCCAGCGTCCTCAGAGGCTTTGCTTCCCGTCTCCCTGGTCTGCTGGTCTCCAGCAGACCAGGGAGACGGGCAGCATACCCCGTTCGTAACTGCGGATCCGACATAAGTCGGATTCGCGTAACTCGGGGACTGCCTGTACAGTGAAAGCTAGGAATTTAACAGGGTTCAAAAAAGAGCTAGATAGATTCATGGAGATTAGGTCCATCAATGGCTATTACCCAGGATATGTAATGATATCCCTAGCCTCTGTTTCTCTGGAGGTGGGTGCCAGGGGAGGGATCATGTGAGGATTACCTGTTGTGTCCCCCCCCCCCCTTGCGGCATCTGGCATTGGCCACTGTTGGCAGACAGGATACTGGGCTGGATGGACCGTTGGTCTGACCCAGTATGGCCATTCTTATGTTCTTAAGTTCAGGAACCGCTGTAATATATTAGTAACTGAACTGAGAAGCATATCTGGAACAACTTCGCTATTACCAATTTAAAGCACCATTGGCTGTAGATGTTTTGGTAGGTAGCAAGATGCCTGACTTAGAATATGAAATACAATTTTCATATGTTAATGGGTTCTGGAATGGATGGGACTGAATTTTTTTTTAACAGTTTCAGCACTGTATCTAAATTGTTTGTCGGTGGGCAACATGCCTGAAATTGTCCACGTTTGAGCTGTAATTTGTTCCATATCCCATATTTCTTGTAATATATTTAGCTACAATAATCTCACTGTAGGAGTTTCTTTCGTGACCAATAGCAGTGTGATGAATGTACTGACTAAAATTTATAACGGCTTGTCATTTTTTGGTGCTCTGAAGGTTGGAATGAGAGGGGCACATCAGAGCATTCCTCTTGCTCTTATGAAGAGAGCAATTTTAATACATATGACCAGTTACCAGAAATAGGCAGTTACAAGAAGTTAGATGAAGAAGTCTGGCTATGAGGTACAATTAAAAATGATAAGACAAGAATGAGAGGCTGATATATAGGAGAGTAATATCAGTTATGTCAGCTAGATTTTGAACAGGTGATATTTCTTCACTTCGTCTATTTTTAGTTCAATATGTCACCAGATGAAAAATTCATTAAAATGTTTCATGTTTACATTATTCACATGTCGAGAGGTCCAATTCAAGACTGGATAAAACATCTATTAGGGATATAACTGGTAAACTGGTAAGCATCACTCTTAACTGGTTACTGGTAAGTGTCACTGGTATCAGGTAACCCGGCTAGGCTGGAGAGGCCCCCTGACCAGCAGGATCCTGGATAACTCTAATGTTTAACCGGTTTACTGATTAAACAGGGTTTTACATCCCTAGCATCTAGACTCCCAAACTCACAGGGATTCACTTCCATCCATTCATAGCACTGCAGTCATAGAAACATAGTCCATGCCCAAAGAACTAGGGGTGAAATTTTGACTCTCTAAAAGTAAAAGGGCTTTTTTCAGTCAAAATGTTGAAATCTAAGTCATGTTTGGGTTACAGATGATGCAATTAACAGTTTTAAAGAATCCAATACAAAATAGAATTTAAACTAAACTTCACCTAAAATGAGATTTGTGTAAAAATGTCAATTGTCTGAACTACTCTGATTTAGAGGCAGGGCTACCCAAAATTTTCCTTCCCAAGAAGTCTGCACATCCTTACTTAGGAAATGTACTTATGAGACATATATTTAAAGAGCCATACAAGATTTATAGGCTAACACAGTGTCAGCTCTTGCCAGAGGAACGTGGAGCATGTTTATTGCCGTAATCCTTTCCCCTCCCCCCCCCCCCCCGCCTTAATCAAATATGGTTTCGGTGACTCTCACAGGACAAAATGTTCATAAAAATCACTACAGCACACTAATTATTGAAGATAGAATTAGAATTTCACACTTTTTAGTAGTAAAAGGTCTGCCTCGTCTTGAAAGAAAAAATAACCTGGGATAGGTTGGTGTTCCTTGCTTTCATAAATATTCACAGTGCAACCTAGAAAACAGTTGCTGTACAATGTATTCAGATTCTTGGTCCATCTGTCTATTTTTCCTCAACTTTAAAATCTGTTTTCAAAATTACAAAGCATTTTTTCTAACGGATTTGTATTTCAATGGTTCCTTTCTTTTTTATACAGTACATAAAATCACCCAGCAGAAGGACATTTCCCTGAAAACAATCTGCTATCCAGGCCCACCTTCTCACCCATGTCATTTGGAGTGGTTCCCAAACTATCCCCAAAGCACCAGCATTTCAACAATTGGAATGGCAACTTATTTAATTGTCTGAGATCTAGCAGGCTTCTATCTGAAAACAAAACATGCACATATACCACATTCTATGAACATGATTCAAGTTCTTTTGAAAATAAATGATATATTGTAACCATGCTATTTTATGTAAAACAGTGTAGCTCTCATGGGGCAGTCAGCAACATACCTAATCATAAGCAGATTCATTTTCCAACCATGCAATAGATTATTTAGGGGATTTAATGAATGTTACATGAATGTAATCTGTAAAAAAAAAATAGTTTTAACTAGCAGATGAATTAAAAATAGTTCAAACCTAGTTTAAATGATGTTTAACTTGTGTAAGTAAATTATAGACTTAAGCTACATAGTGTTGAGAAATACATTCTTAAATCAGTTGAATCTTATTAAAATAGGTGTGAAAGAGTGTCTAGTAAATACAAAAGTA
Source organism: Pelodiscus sinensis (assembly GCF_049634645.1). Classification (NCBI taxonomy): domain Eukaryota; kingdom Metazoa; phylum Chordata; order Testudines; family Trionychidae; genus Pelodiscus; species Pelodiscus sinensis. Next base: position 44,992,629 of record NC_134718.1, read on the forward strand.
TTTAGTTACCAGTTTTTTAATCTAGTTCTATTTATTTCATGGGCCAAATGGCTCAAATGTGATGACGTGCACTTTACCCATGAAAGCTCATGAGTCTATATATTGTTATTAGTCTCTAAGGGGCCACAGGACTACTCATTTTTAATGTAAACTTGGTGACAACTGATTTTGAAATTTAGATCTAGTCCTCTTGCTTCCCAGCCCCCATATTTAAAAGCTGGCATGTGTTTCACAGACAATATAGAGATCACATGTATTAAATTAAGTCTAGAGCCTTCAGAAAACTTTACCAAATGTTATGTTTGTAATCTTCAGTGTTTATTTTACTATGAAATGAACACATTCAGCAATAAGTCAGATTTATTGTGAAAATAAACACATTAGGGCCTTATAAATAGCTGTTAGAAGAGTTCCGTATGGCATGCCAAAAGCTGAAAATGATTGGTTCGTGAACTTTTCCACTTCTGCTCTAAAACCTGAAAAAATGTTTATTTTTGATTAGCTATGAAGAAATGAGGATTATATTTCATCTGCAGCCATTAAAGTAACAGAGTTTTGAAAACTTTCCCCAGACTTAAGGACTGCATATTTTTAAAAATGGTTAACAACAGATGGCTGTGTCTCCATTGGGTCGATCTTGCGCAAAAGTGGCCGCTTTTGCGCAAAAACTTGCTGCCTGTCTACACTGGCTGCGAGTTCTTGTGCAAGAACACTGACACTCCCGCTCAGGAAGAAGCCGCTCTTGCACAACTGTTCTTGCGCAAGAGGCCAGTGTAGACAGGCAGCCAAGAGATTTTGCGCAAGAGCCATCCAAATGGAAAAAAGCCCTAGTGGCCGCTTGGACGCTCCGTACGCGCAGGCAGCTTTGGACTTCCTGGTAACCCGAGCCCCCTTAAAGGCAGATGCACCTTTGCCACCTCTGCCATGCGGCTCTGCTCCCTCGAACAGCCACCAGATCACCAAGGATAGCCGCTCGGGGGCGAGGAGGGAACAACCCGCACTCCCAGCGGAGGAGGCCCCAAGGGGCACAAAGCGGCACACCCCTTCCTGGTCCCCAGGGGAGATCGAGGTCCTCCTGGACCTCTGGGGAGAGGAAGAGGCCCTCCACAATGTCTATGTCCGTCGGTGAAACATGGACATCTTCCGCTGCATGGCCCAGGTGCTTTCTGACCAGGGTCATCCAGCCCAGACCTTCGAGCAGGTCCAGGCTAAGGTCAAGGAGCTGCGCCTGGGCTATGTCCGGGTTAGTGAGGGCCGGGGGCAGGAGATGACAGCTGCCCCCATTACCAGCAGCTCCATGCTATCCTTGGAGAGGCAGCACCCCAGGGATCATCGATGCTGGTAGACAGCAGCAGGCGCCCCCCCGTCACCAGGCCCAGCGACGCGGGGGATGACCCAGAGCTACCCAGTGGGTCGGTGGAGGAGGAGGACCAGGGCAGCACTGTGACCCTGCAGCTCAAGGTCCTCTCAGGCAGCCTGGACGTCTCCTCAGAGGCTGGGGAAGGATCCCCTGGTGAGTGTTGCACTTTGCACTCACAAGGGCAGGGGGGAGCCAGATGCCTGAGGGGGAAGAGGAAGGAGCATCACTCAGGCTGCATGAGCTATATGCTGTGTAGCATTAGCAGTATGCAGCACATGCAACCACGTGCAGCCTGGTGACTGAGCGGTATGTGGCCACAGCAGACAACTCCAGGGCATGCCTGGCACCGTACGGCTCGCACACATCTGGGGGACCAGGCGGAGGGTGGACCGGGGGGTGGGGCTTAGGCTAGAGCCCCACCTCCCAGGAAAGGGTACAGCACACAGAACAGCACACTGTTCTATGCCTGGCTGTGCAGCACAGCCAGCTGCTTCTGGGAAACTGCAGCAACACAGCCCTGTGAGCATGGCCCCCACTGAGCCCCTCGTCTGCTCCCAGTGCCTTGGCTGGCCCCCTGAGGGAAGTCCCCACCGCGGCCACACATGTCCCTGGGCTACGTGTGTGAGGGCTAACAAGAGGGGGAGGGGAGAAGTGCTCGGGCCCGCCCTAGGGCCACCTGAGTTTTGCTGCAAGGATGGGGACTCCTGGTTCCGTCCAGGAGATATCCCACGCGATGGGGATTTGAGAGCCCAGACCACGTCTGCCATATGTGCTCCCAGGCACTGTGTGGGGATTCATCTTGCTCCCTGTCAAACACCATTGATTAGCCAAAGCCTCACAGCCTCCACCAGCAGGAAGTTCCACAGGTTAACACAACACATGCGCCCTCCCACCCCCCAAAGGGCCAGGACATGGACCGATGGTTACAATACATGGAGGAGCACCCTACTCCAGGGGTGGTCCTGTATGCAAACATACAACACGGGAGGAGGGGGCAATGAGTGGGGCCAAGCCACAGCACTGTGGTGTCACCTGGGCTCAGAGGCAGTGGGCATGGGGCGTGGGGACAGTGGCCAGGCTGCCTGACTGACCCATCCTTTTCTCTGTTCCCTTCAGCGGGACCAAGCAGGAGCAGGGGACTCTCCAGCCCTGTGGCAGCGGCAGCACCCCCAACCATCCAAGCACTAAGCCGGCAGGTCCAGCAGTGGGACCAACTTCTTCGGCGGCACGTCCAGGCCGTCGAATGCATGGAGGCGCCCATTGCATGCCAGGTGGAGGTAGTCCTAGAGTGGTGCCAGCAGGCCTGGGGCCACTTCCAGGCCCAGTGTGACCGCATGGAAGATGCCATCACCGTCCTCACTGCGCACATTGGCCATGCCGTACATTACGACATGGCATTTCCCCATGCACCCACCATCCCTCCCATACCAATGCCCATGCCCCCTCCTCCTGCTGCCCCTCCTGCTCCCGCAATTCCCCCTTGTGATGCACCTCATCCTGTGCTCCTCCCCGTGCTGCCTGCCCCGACACAGCTTGACCCCCATGTCCTGGTCTGCCCCCGCAGAGGCAGTCGCAAGGGCCACCCCCTCCCAGTTCAGAGCCTCCTCCCCACTCCCACCCTACTTCCCCCCCATTGTAAATAAAAAGTTCCAAACATTGTTTGTTAAAAAAAAAAAAAAAAAAAAAAAAAACACCTATGTTGGTTGTTTATTAGGAGGTAAGGGGAGGGGAGGAGGGAAGGGTTGGGGATAGGAGGGAGATGTCAAGGGAGACAGAGGCAACCCTGTTGTGGGGCCTGGGAGAACATCACCATCAGGGCCTCCCGGATGTGCACCCCATCATGGTGCTCCTGGCGGATGGCAGCTGTGCGGGGTTGTTGGAAGGCCTGGCCCTCACCTGCCATCCATGCTGGGAGGAAGGCCTATCCCTTCCGCTCCACGATGTTGTGGAGCACACAGCACGCAGCCACTACCTCCGGGACATTCCGCTCACCCATCTCCAGACGGGTAAGCAAACTGCGAAACCGGGCTTTCAGGTGACTGAAGGCACACTCCACCTGGTTGCGGGCCCAGTTGAGGAGGTCATTGAACCATGCCTGGTTGTGGTCTGTCCACCCCGTGTAGGGCCGCATTAACCAGGGCAGCAGGGGGTGGGCCACGTCCCCCACAATACACGTGGGCATGGGCATGTCCCCGACAGTAAATTCCCACTGAGGGAAGAAAGTGCCTGCCTCCAGCCTGCCAAACAGGCCAGAATTTAAGCACATGTCTCAAAGGAGCTCCAGCTCCCGCCCCCGGAAAGGGCTAGTGCCCTTTTGCCCTCTCCAAAATGGTTCCAGGCTCCTGCTTTTGCACAAGAGTGTCCCGCCAATGTAGACGCTCTCTTGTGCAAAAGCGCATCGTTCTTACGGTGAGTCCTGGACAATATAGACACTCTCTTGCGCAAATACTTTAACACAAGAACTCTTGCGTTAAAGAGTATTTGCGCAAGATCATGCCAATGTAGACGTAGCTGATATATTTTATTATATGCAATGAAAGTCCAAAGTGCAATTTTAAATGTAAATTTACAAAATGAATTTTAGTTCAGCCCACTGTATCACCTACAAAGAAAAAAGAAATCAATGCTCTGAAGACTTCCCAGGCATCTAGCCAACTCTATTTAATGCATATTGCTGCAGCCGCAGGGGTTAATATGCATTTCAGCTACAGAACTGCCCATATTGCACCAAAAGAGGACATTTTATTCCTGGCCTCTAACTGAAGCACATAGATGAGGGACTCACTACAGTGACCACCCTTTTTTGTTTAAAGAGCATAGCTGTCATTTGATTTGTCAGCTGAGTGCCTACAACAGGTATGGGCAATAATTTGTGATGGGTAGGGGGGTATTCCAAGATTTTGGAAAGTGGTCGAGGGCCACAATCTTCCATGACATTAATGGAGGTGGGGCAGGGTCTGGGATGGAAGTTGGGTGCAGAAGGGAGCTTGGGGTAAGGGATTAGGGTGCAGGAGGGGGTGTGGCATCTGGGAGGGAGTTTGGGTGAAGGAGGCAGTTGTAACCTAGAGCACTGGACTGGGGTGCAGGGATTTGGGTTGTGACCTAGGACAGGAAGAGGTTGTGACCTTAGGTGTAGGGGTTTGGGTTCTGACCTGGGGCATGGAACTGGGGTGCAGGGATTTGGGATATGACCTAGCACAGGAAGGGGTTGACACACAAGACAGGGAATTGGGGTACAGAAGGGAGTGCAAGGGTTTGAACCTGGAATAGGAGGGGGTTGGGGCCAGGGCAGGAGATTGGAACGCAGGTTCTGGGAGGGGGTATAGGTGGAGGAGAGGCACAGAGGGTTTGGCTTCTGGGTGTAGGAGGGGAGGGCAGAGGATTGGGTGGAAGGAGGGGCTGGAGTGCCAGAAGTAGGCTCTGGCCAGGAGACTTACTTAGGGAACTCCTGGCCGGCAGCCCAGAACTTTTCTGAGGAAGCATCTCTGCCTGCCCCACCCCTGCACAGGCTGCAGGGGCCACGTGCATGTGTGAATAAACTACGAGCCTAAGGGGTGGGGACCTGTTATTCTAACAGGCAGCCCCCATTGGCCAGAAATCAGCCAATGGGATTGTGCTGAGGGTGGAGCAGTTCATGAAGCCTTTCCCATCTCCCCTCCAGGCTCACAGCTTTGCAAGAGAAATGGCCCGTCATCTGCTTTTATGAGCCACATGTGGATGGGGCAAGGCAAGCAGGGAGCCTTGCCTGGAGTTTCCTGCTCCATCTGTGGGCTGTATCCGGTGTCTTGGTGGACTAGCTTTGCAGCTGAAACATTTGTTTAATTATAAGGTTCAGCCTTGGTTTGAGCAGATAAGAAATACTAGGATGCATGGAAAACTTTGCATGTATGTTTACGGGGAAGAGAGTCTGTCATAAAAATTACATCTGCTCTGCAGTTTAACTTCCTGTATTTAATATGTATCATTTGAGGAAAACCTGATAGCAAAACACAGTTGCTTGTGTATTACAAAACATAGATCCAAAAGGGCTCCCTGCGCATGAGGCCCACAGAGTTAAGTAAATGCCTTGGAATATTGCAAAGGTACTTCTATAAGGGTATGTCTACACTACCCCGCTAGTTCGAACTAGCAGAGGTAATGTAGACATCCGCAGTTGCAAATGAAGCCCGGGATTTGAATTTCCCGGGCTTCATTTGCATGAAGCCGGCCGGCGCCATTTTTAAATGCCGGCTAGTTCGAACCCCGTGCCGCGCGGCTACACGCGGCACGGAGTAGCTAGTTCGGATTAGGTTTCCTAATCCAAACTAGCTGTACTCCTCGTTCCACTCCTGTACTCCTCGGATTAGGAAGCCTAATCCGAACTAGCTACTCAGTGCCGCGTGTAGCAGCGCGGCACGGGGTTCGAACTAGCCGGCATTTAAAAATGGCGCCGGCTGGCTTCATGCAAATGAAGCCCGGGAAATTCAAATCCCGGGCTTCATTTGCAACTCTGTATGACTACATTACCCCCGCTAGTTCGAACTAGGGGGGTAGTGTAGACATACCCTTATAGACATATTTAATTCCACCTCAAAGAACTGCAATATATGAACACACAGTGATCAGACAGACCTCCATCTCATTGTGTCTTCCATGAGTTCTACACCTGTTTCCAAAGTCTCATTCTTCTTTCTGTCTGTCACCTGGAGTTCCATCCCAAAGCTTGGTTTAGAGTACCATATCAATAGGGCTTTTCCCACACAGGCCTCTATCTTTGCCGCATGTTCCAGCCAAATGAGAAAAACAATAGATAAGTAATCATGTAAGTCAAAGATTTTGTGCCCTTTTTGGATTTCTATTGATTTATTCATCAGAATCTTGAGCTAAGCCTTGCATTAGATACTTGAAAATAGATCTGTCCACATAAAACAGGGTTCTATACATTATTTTACATTCCTCATGCTTGGATAACTTCTAGTTTAATTTCCTGTTTATATTGCTTCATCTAGAAAATTTTATGAACCAAAATCAGCACGGTCTTATCTGAAATCTTAAAAATCAGTGCTGAATCTGATCCAGTATTATTACTGATGTAATCCTGTCCGAATGACTTTTCAAGTTGTCTTGCCTGATGCATTATGACAATTCTCAGACACCATGCAGAGGCACTTCTTAAAAAATGATTAGATCCAGAAAAAATAAACAAACTTTTAAAAATATGCAGTGTCAAATCAAAGTTTTTTTCACCTGCCTACTTATCTGATTAATATGTGCAAAGCATCCTTAAAACTTACATAACCAACTGGGGGAAATGAGGAAACAGAATGAAAAGGATAGATATGAAGACAATAAATATCAATGCCACGAAAGTCCATTGTACACACACGCCTTGAATATTATATGCAGTTCTGGTGGCTACATCTAAAAAAAGGGATTAGAAATGGAAAAAGTACAAAGAAAGGCAACAAAAATTATGAGGGGTACAAAACAGCTTTCATATGAGGAGAGATTTAAAAGCGTGGAACTATTCAGCTTGGAAAAGGGATGACTCAGACGGGATATGATAGAAGTCTATAAAATCATGAATGATGAGGAGAAAGTGAACAAGGAAGTGTTAGTTACTCCTTCACATAACACAAGAACCAGGGGTCATACAATAAAATTAATAGGTACCAGGGTGACTTAAATTAATCACCAAAAATAATTGATTTAAATCACGTTTCCCACTGATACTACTTCACTTATTTTTTCAAACAATGGTGCAAATCTGATCACTAAAGCATGTTAATTTACTGTTCAGTAAGTCATTTTACAACATCTAAGAGGATATGCATTGTGTGATTTTATTTTAGACTTGATTTTTATTAATTTAGGAAATAGCACGCTACTTGTGTCAAGAATAAAATCACACACACAAACACAATGGCACATATTTTATTAAACTAAATCTTAAATGTTATATATGTAACTTTTTTCTCCTGCAGGATGACAGAGTGACGTCATCCTGTCACTCTGCATCCTGTTGCCCCTCCACCCTCAGCTGTGTGGCCTCCCTCCCTTCCCAGGTGCTCCGGAAAGGTGGGAGTCATGCAATCTTTCCCCCCTTTCTTCCTCAGTGCTCCAGGGAGGTGGGATCCAGGAGCTGAGTGGCCACCCTCCTCCCCGGTGCTCCAGGGAAGTGGGACACAGGAACCGTGCAGCCTTCCCCCTCCACATCCCCAGCATCCTCACCCCCCCCTCAAGACCTCACACTCCCAGCCTCCTCACTCACTGCTCTGCCAAGATCTTGCATCCCTAGCCGCCCTCACACTGTCCCTCCACAGAGACCCTGAACCCTCACTCCCCCCCGCACTGACACTCTGCACGCTCACATATCCCCTTCACCGAGACATTGCACTCCCAATCCCCTCACTCACCCCTTCCACCAAGACCCTCCATCCTCAGCCTGCTCTTGAACCTTCCTCTCTGGCCAGACACCTACCCCCTGAGAGAGGGGGCTGGCAAAAGTGGTGAGCAGGGGGTGTAGCCCCCTAGTATAAAATAAGAAAATGACATTCAGTGGCATAAGGCAACTCCATATTTCTGTTACTGCAGCTTTCTGTACTGTATACTTGGGTGATAGATTCTAAACATAGTTAACTAATTAAAGAGGTCATAAGGATTAGCGAAGCTATTTTTTCTAGCAACATTGAACATAGCAAATAGCTTAGGAATTTACTTGTTAAATCACACTTATACTAAAAGGCACAGAGATACTTTAAGAATGATGCTTTGCAAAGTGGAACAACATTTTTCTTCAGACATATCCACATCTTCATCCACATCATTTTCTCCCAATAAGCAGTTTTCCTTATGATGTTTCATTCTTGCAGCGAGGCTCTGCATCTTTTTTTCACTGCTAACATTTGACAACTGGACTACAGGGGATCCTTGCACTGGTCTACAGGGGATGGACCACAAGAAAATTACCCTTTCCACTAATTTCCTCTAAAGTATTTGGCATTGACCACCATCAGAAGACAGCACACTGAGCTAGACGGACCATTGTCCCAGTATGGTCATTCTTAGGTCTTCTGTTATTTTATGGATCCCAGGATGGAAAACAAATTAAAATACACTTTCTAAACAATGGTTCCATTCAGTCCCAGAATTTTTGTAAGAGCCTTTGTCATGATTAGGGTTAGCCAGCAGCCTGCGAACTAAGGGGTTAACTACACCTAGCCAGGTGGGGTGGCCAATAGAAATATAGGTAGGACTTTCAAACTGGGAAAAGGAATTTTGTTTTTTACCTCCTTTGTCTCTAGGGAGTTCCCTCCAGCTTCTGAGGGAGACAGACACGTCTCTGTCTCCAAGAAACCATTCTTCACTTTCTGTAAGTAGGATAAAGTTTAGATAAATCCATTAGGTTTTATTATTTTATGGTTTGGATCTGATGTCTGTGCACTTTTAAACAATGTTTTGGCTTTTCTTTGTAATTAAGTTCTAGGCCAATGGAGTCTCTCCATGAGTGTATACGTTGTTACCTTTCAATCTAGTCATTATGCTTGCAACAGGAATATTGTGGTGATAATAAAAGCCTTCTCTTTTCTTTATTAACCTGGTATTGGTTAATTGTGTGCCCTGGTTTTTACTTTAGGGGTGAGATTTTCCAAGTGATTTCTCCCCTGATTTCTTTATTATTACTTGGGTGGTGGCAGTAAAGGTTTTTATTCCCAAAATCTAGGCTGTTAAGATTTTTGGGGGGAAGTTTTATACCAAAGCCTAGTAGATAAGTTTTTGGGGTACTTTTGCTGGCCCCCACTTCTGCATTTATTGTGCCAGAGTGGGGAAGGAGCCATGACAGACTTTAAGCCATCACCTACCTTCCCAGAGGTCAATTGATAATGCCAATGTAGAAAAATAATGTGATTTTATTCATGTTAAATGAGAAAATTGCTTCTTTTTAATCAAATGTAATCTTTTTAAGTGAGTTTTGTGAGCTGTAGTAGATGTATCACCGTGTTACTTTCTGCTTTAATGACTACAAGGATGTGAGCCCTTACATAAACAAGGAAAAGGATTTAATGAACATACTGTATATTCTAAAGTAGATGCTTTGCTTTGGAAAAGCATAGAATGCATTCTTCCAAGTGCATAAAATCCCACATAAATGTTGCATGCGTTTCCTATGAATTGGGCCAGTACAAAATTGTCAACTATACTTGTAAGACTAAATCAAGTATGATAATTGTTCACTTTGATTTGATGTAAAAAAATAGAGCAGAGGAATTTTCTAAAATGATGGTACTATTTTTATGTTTCTTTTCATTAGAGACCATTTGAAGAGTCAAGCTTGTTCATCTCAGATGAATGTGTTTCTTCACAACAGCAATTTCACTTATTGTATTTCCATTCATTTTCATTCCTTGTATGTGAACAGTAACATTTCCAAAACAAAAAAGACACAGCAATTGGAATCTCGTATTTACAGAATATTTATAGAATCCTGGCATGATAGTCACAATTTTATGAAAATTATTAGAATTTCAAGAAATTGTGTCCCTAAGAAAGAAATGTTTGTGAATCTTTTGTTCAAAAGATTACAACTGGGTACATCTATTTTCTTGATTGCCATTTCATCACTCCATTTACTGCAGATGCCATTTTCCCTCACTCTATATGAGAATGCATAAAGGATGATAAATAGTCTTCTGTTAAGCATGCAGCTTGGATTTGGTTTCTATGACCATCTGTGCCACAAGCTTCCTGTGTAACTTTAGGCAAATCATTTTATTGCTCTAGCATATCATTTCTAAAAGAAGAAACACCACCTCCACACACCTCTATTTAACAATTGTAGCTCCTTAGAATTTTAAATTCACTTTCTGAGCCTACTTAAAGGGGAAAAGAAAGGAGAAAAAGGATCTTTCCCTTTCTGGTACAAAAGCTTAACTCTCATATAAGACAGAAAACAAAGTTACCTCCATTCATCTTCTCCAGTGCCAACAGCACCCTCCATTACCCATCAATTTATTTCACGGAAAGTTTCTACAAGTATAAAATAATTACATGAAAGTCATATTGTATTCCTACCCTGGTTACTAAGACAACCACAAAAACATGAGCCACATTTAACTGACATAGCGTGTCTTCCTGAGTCTGCACGCAGCCTGAAACTGTAACTCTTTAAAGAGTGCCCCATTCATCAAAAAGGAGCATTAGCTCTGCAACAGAAAAATTAAAAAGTATAACTCAGGAATAATATTTTCATTATTTAATTGCCAATCATTTGGCAATGAAATTATTATTATAAATTACTATTATTATTAAAGGCACAATGGCAGATATCAAGGGAAAGTAGAGAATAGCAAGAGACCAATATGAAAATTCAAAAAAGGAATCCCACAAACAGTGGAAACAAGGATAAACTGCTAGGTTAAGTATAAAAGAAGGGCAGAGCATGTAAGGATAAATTCCAAACGATTAAGACACAAAATGAATTACATTTAGTAACAGACATAAAATACAACAGGAAGAGGTTCAGTTAAGACAGTAGGAGGAAGACAAAGACAGGAATGTGTAGGTTTACTACTTAGTGGAAAGGTGAAGCTAATAATAGATGTAATCAAAAAGTCTGAGGTATTTAATGCCTCTCTTGTTTCAGTCTTCACTAATAACAAGAGGGAAGGAACAGAAGCCAGACTAGGCAAAGAACAGGTTAAAGAATATTTAGGTAAATCAGATATTTATAAGTAATCAATGGCTGATGAAATTCACTGCTGAGTTTGTAAGGAACTAGCTGAAGCAATCTTCGAACAACTACCGCTCATCTTTGAGAACCCATGGACAATGGATGATGTTCTAGAGCAGTGTTTCTCAACCAGTGGTACGAGTACCCTTAGGGGTACTCGAGAGAAACCTGGGGGGGGTACGTCAACACAACTGAAATTTGGAGAAAACAGAATTTTTGTTGTCGGTTTTACAACGCATTATTATTTTTGTACTTTTTACTCCCAAAAATTTCATTGCCTGCCCGGCTACGATTAAATAGTTTAAACAAATGTGTTGCAATGGTAGAAACAAATTTTGTGTCTCTGAAAACTGTAGGTAGTGGGGGTAATTATAATTTTTTTAATGGGGTACTTATATATATATTGTTATATATATATATATATATATAAAAAGATTGAGAAACACTTTTCTAGAGGACTAGAAAAGAGCCAATATAGTTTCTATCTCTAAAAAGAATCTGGGGGTTACACTGGATCATATATTGAATATGAGTCTAATGTGATGCAGTTGGGAGAAAGGTTAATATTCTGTGGAGTATTAACAGGAATATCATATATAAGATATGGGAGGTAATTGTTCCTCCCTATTTGGCACTGATAAGGCCACAGCACAGCTTAAGTATTGTGTACAGCTTTAGGTATCACACTTTGAGATGTGGGAAAACAGGAGACATTCCAAAACAGAGCAGTAACGATGATACAACATTTATAAAACCTGAGCTATCCAGAAAAAGAAATTAAAACAGCCTTGTTTAGTCTTGAGGGCGGACCTGATGAACATACCATTCAAACAGACTAAGTGCGGTTATGAAGAGGATAACAAGCAACTGTTTTCTATGTCCACTGAAGATAGGACAAGTAGTAATCAACTTTATCTGAAGCATTGGATATTTCTATTATAATTTAGGAAAACTTTCCAACTCTAAGGATAGTTAAGTACTGGATTATGCTTCATCGTTGTAGGTTTTAAGAACAGGTTACGCAGACACTTATCAGGGATGGTTTAGGTATAAGTGGTTCTTCCTCAGTAGAGAGGACTGGATAAGATGACTCCACATAGTCCCTTCTAGTCCTCCATTTAAATCATTATAGGAACGAATAATTTAAGCAGAAAACATGGAATAAATTTGTTATTCCATACCTATATTACCAAGCGACTAATCTGATATCAAAATAAGCAGCCTACACCAGGCATACAACCATGACCCATCATAGAAGAGATTAAGGAGTTGCTTTGGGCTCGAGTGGCTCTTACACGCTTATGAATTATTCTAGGATTAGACAAAGAGTAAAAGTAAGAAACACCACTCAAGTGAGAGTAAGCCTAGGAAAGGAATGATTTCTGCAGCTCCCACGAAGAGATCTGACAGCTAACAGAATCTCTGCCCTCACACAAAGGAGAATACAAATTCTCCAAGATAAGAAAACAAGAGAGATTGAAACTGTACTGCAGACCCAGTGAACTCTAGGGTTAGAGCATGATATTTCCAAGATCATCTGAAGTAAGCGTAACCAATATTCTGACTAAGGCTACCTATACATTTTTCTTTCTTCTTCTTTATTTATTTAACAATGTTTGCTTTACGTGTACTCACTTGGGACACTGAGAAGAAAAACAGTCAGCAGGCTTTGGCTGGAAGGCAGAGTATCAGCCTCACTGGACTGAAACAACCCACAACTCTTGCTAGTGTGGGGCAGTTGCATGCTGGAGCAATTTTCTGAGGACAATTTTGTGACAGCCCCAGGTTGCTTTCCCCTATTTAATTAGCAGCTACATTTTAAAGCATTAGAAGAAGCTGCTTCAGAATTTGCCATACTAGATTTAGTAGTGAATCCAGAGATTTTGCCACAAAAATTAGGTCCAATTAGAGTCTCTCTTGCCTAAAGCAAAATGTGGTTAACACGAATGGTGACAGCTCGGAGTGCCCCAAACAAAACACATGCTTTGATGATCAAGAATATCAAAACACTCTAGAGTACACAAGAGCTCTCAGGGAATCTAAAATGAAGTAATGACAATTTAAAATAAAATTAATTGTTTGGACTCTTAAAGACTTGTTTAAATGTGACTAGTAGACAGCAATTTGGCTAGAAGGATAAAAAATAAAGTGGTAATTTGACATATCTGACAGTATCCTAACACAGTGCAGCATAGTTGTAGCCCTGTTGGTTTCAAGATATTTCAGAGACAAGGTTGATGAGGGGATATCTTTTAGTAGACCAACTTCTGTCGGCGAGAGACACAAGCATATAAACCACCTTAAAAGATATCCCCCTCACTCACCTTGTCTCTCTAATATAGGACATTTTTGGCAACATGTTGGAAGTGTTATAAAAATAATAGAATCATACATTACCAGCTAAATCAGAGCTCTTACAGGCAGTCCCCGGGTTACGTACAAGATAGGGACTGTAGGTTTGTTCTTAAGTTGAATCTGTATGTAAGTCGGAACTGGCGTCCAGATTCAGCCGCTGCTGAATCTGGACGCCAGTTCTGACTTACATACAGAATCAACTTAAGAACCCCAAGGGTCCCCAAGTCAGCTGCTACTGAAACTGATCAGCAGCTGATTCCAGGAAGCCCGAGGCAGAGCAGCTCTGCCTCGGGCTTCCTGTAGTCAGCGCTGGTCAGTTTCAGCAGCGGCTAAATCAGCATGCCTGGGGCAGAGCAGCTGGGGTGCTGCTGGGTTGCTCCAGAAGCGCCCAGAGCGGCGCTGCGGGACCAACCGGCAGAGCCCCAGCTGCTCTGTCACAGGCGTCCGGAGAAAAGCCTAGTCTGCTGAGGGGGGGGGGGGGCGTACTAGCTGCGCCCCCCCCCCCACCCCAGCAGACCAGGAAGACGCGGGCGGCGGACCGAGACGCGCCACCGTCCCGCCGCCTGGGTCCTCCGCGGCTTTGCTCCCTGTCTCCCTGGTCTGCTGGAGACCAGCAGACCAGGGAGACGGGGAGCAAAGCCTCTGAGGACTCCGGCAGCGGGACAGCCGCGGGGCGTCTGGGCTGTCCCGCTGCTGGCTTCCCCGAGGCTTTGCAAAGCCGCCGGGGGGGGGGGGGGGGGGCAGGCAACGGCTTTGCTCCGCGTCTTCCTGGTCTGCAGACCAGGGAGACGCGGAGCAGCTTTTCTCGCCCGGAGTACACGGGCGGCAGGACCGCGAGGTCCCGCAGTCCGTGTACTCCGGGGCAGCCCCGTTCGTAACTGCGGATCCGACATCAGTCGGATCCGCGTAAGTCGGGGACTGCCTGTATTTGATATGATCTGGTATTTATTGAATTAGCTACAAATGCATGCTACATGATACTTCACAACTTTTGAAATGTTTCTGGCAATTACCCTTCATTGTACAAGAAATGACTGAACCACACTTTTGAAAGAATCTCATATTGGTATGGAAAAAAGGACTTCCAATGAGCATCTTGTTTATGATGATGAGTATGAAAAAACTGTACATGTCAGAATTACCCCTTACCTAAAGCAGAAAACAGTTGTGTTTGTGAGAATTACATGAATCCCTAGAGTGTGCTGCTGTTGTCCAAAACTTTGGTCTAGTGAAAGGTTGGCTGCTGTTTTCTGGTTTTTAGATATTCTTACAGGTAGACTGTAGTTATTTATTTTAAAACCAATAACAATAATATTTTTAAAAAGCAACCCTATAATGGCTCTAATGATTAGTGTGTCCTAGACATGGGAAGAAAAGGACTACATCACCCTAATTGGCAGATTTTTAAAAAAATCTAAGAGATCGTTATTGTAAAGAATAGGGTTCAGTGCCTCGGTCACAGAAGCAATGTCTAAGAAACTAACTGCTAGAAGGCAGTGAACCAAACAGCTGCAGAAGGGACAGCTTGGCCTTTTATTTCCAAGCTTTTAAAAAAATATATATAACTGAATAAGAAACTAAACATAAATTAAGGGGGAGACAGTGTGTACCCATATTACCAAACATGTTTTAATAATCCATTGCTGTCTTTTATAGCCAGTTGTTGGCATCAAAATGGGATTAAAGATACTGGGTCATTAACTGAATTCACTTTGATATTGATTAAAATATACCCCATTCAAATAAACCCACTGGGATAGAAGACCACTTTTCTTGGTCCTCTCTAACTGAATGGTAGGAGAAAACAAAATAAGAGGCTCACTGATCCATCTCTGTTCTGTGTGTTTTGAGGAAGGCGCCAACAGAACTCTTGCAGTCATCTAGTTAGCAGTAAACAAAGATACTTTCTACAGAACACAGAGCAGCAGATGATTTCTGCAGAATAAATCCCAAGAGAGCACTTATCAATGTCAGGATTACCCTGATAACAGTAACCCTCTCTACATGCCTCACTGGCTTAGGCTGGTTATGAAGGAAGATTAGGTCAAGCTAGTACCATTAAAATCGATTTTAAACTGCAACTGCTAGGGTGTGACTAAATGTTAAATATTGATTGTTAAGATACTATTAAATCAGATGTCTTCCCTTTTAAACTTGTCATTCATTTTCATGAGTTAATGGATCAAATAATTACCTTAAATTTTGGATTTACAATTAGTCATTCTGTTATATCTCAAAATCTTAGTTACAGCGGAGGAACACATCAGTACTAGAAAGTGATTTACTCAGCTGCTCCCTTTAGTGGTTCTGCCTTGGGAAGTCCAATTTAATGCTTGAACTTCTTTCCTCAACTCACACACACCATAGTGGAGTGCATCTGAGTCATCTTAAATGAGTAACAGTTAAATAACTGAACTGTAAAACCCATATAACTTATATGTACCAAATGCCTGAAAGTAAAAGTCTCCAGTAGGAAAGGAATTAAACTGACTTTTAAAAAAATGCACAGCTATTAATGACACCCCACTTCTCAACCTATTTAATTTTCAATTATTATTTAGCTTACCTTCACTGTAAAAATGTGTTACTTACACAATGAGTTTGTCATACATATGCTAAATAGTTAGTGAATGTATTTACAATAAGACAACTGAATAAGCTAACAAAAGCATTTGAAGCATAGTGTTTTTAGACTATTTTTAGGTTTTCAATGAGAGGGTGCTACACTATGCAGGCCATTAAACTGCACAGATGTTCTTACTTCTTCCTACTTAAACAGGCCAATCCTACCTATTAGGAACAAATACTTTAGGACAAAGTATTTTCGTGTATCATTCAAATACAAATAAATTGGTCTCTTCAGGCACTATGTTCAGTCACAGACAGACAAGGTTTTTTGTTGTCTGAAGATCCCATTCCCAAGTATGAAAAATTAACTTAAATATAAACTAACAATGCTAAACTGCTAAATTAGCACCCAGATATACCAGTATAGCAGGTATCCTGGGTTAACTCCTAGAGTACAAATTCAGAATAATGTCTTTCACTGGCCATTAACAAAGGCTAAATGGTATTTTTAGTGCATCAGTCCGGTGTTGGCTGCATACCTATTCCCAGTAGTTTACAAATATAAATGTTGTGTTTTATTTTAACATCATACTAAATACTTTGTTATGGGTGACAGGAATCACAGTGTGCTTATTTTCAAAGCAATTCATAAAAATATATAGCAGCACAGTGTATTGTGATCATCTGAGAACAGGTCAAGTACAGAAGATTAATAGACAGATTTTTTTCCTCTTTAGGATGCGCCATTTAAGATTCCACTATAGCAATTTATAGAAGAGAGGCAGCAACAAAGGCTGCATCCACATGCTGCCAAATACCACACCACTTAACTCCCCCTCAACCATGATTTAATATTGCATAGATAGGTAGGGTTGCCAGATGTTTGCAACAAAAATACCAAACACTGCCCCCTCAAAAAAACAACAACACATTGGGAAAAAATTCTGTTGAAGGGGAAAAAAAGGGGGGGAACCAAAGTTGTTGAGAAAAAAAAAAGGACTCCAAGGACTTATTAATCCCCCCCCCCCCCCAATTTTTTTTTTTAAATAAAATAGCATGTCTCTTTAAGAGTGAGTGCAGGGATAGGAACAGGGGAGCGGTTGAGCACTAAGACCAAGGGGAAGCATTGCTTCCTCTAGGTCTTTTGGCCGGTAGCCATTTTGTGCCAGCAGCCTTGGGGAACCAGGTAATCATGGGGGCTGGGGTCGGGGGCCTGGGGGTGTTGGGATCCGGGGGGGCTTTGGGAGGGGGGAGGTCAGGTGCTGAGTGTTTGTGGGGTTGCCAGGTGCTCAGCATTTAGCCTCCTGGCTGGGGAAAAATTCAGAAAATACCGAACATCTCAGGTGTCCGGTGTTCTCAGAATTTTTTTTACTGGACAGGAGGCAAAAATACCAGACTGTCCAGGTGAATACCAAACACCTGACAACCTTATAGACAGGGGCAAGAAATTTCCAATGCCTCTTGTAGAAGATACATTTCTCTTCCTCTCCCTTTTCTCAGAAAGGGAGCAACGTTTGACCTTGGGTTTCAAACACAATTCATTTTTGGAGATTGTACACAGGCAGAGAAGAAGAAGAAACACTAACAACCTACCGAAATTGAGGTTAGTCTGAATAGAACTTTTAGGTGGGTGTACAGAAATGAATGATTATCCTAGCTTAACAACAGTGGCAAACACGCAAGGCCTTCGCAAATGGTAGATGTGGAGGAATCTTTAAGGCACCACGTTATTATCTTGAAATATATATGGAAGAGTACAGCCATTATACTCAAGGTGTATTAATCCCTTTAATGTGAAAACAGATGCAAAATTTTTGTAACCCCTGAATCACATGAGTGCCTGATACCAAAACACAAAGACCAATCTCTTATCATCACTCCTGGGGCATGTCTACACTAGGAAATTATTTGAAATAACTCGACTTACTTGACTTATGCCAGATTTTACAAAGTCGAAGTAGCATTGCTCCACTACGCAAAAGCCTCAAAATTAGCTGAGGCAGGCTCTGTTAATGTGGATACGCTACCTCAACTTTGACCAGGGTGTGGATGTTACATTTATTATATTATATACCATAAAAACTAATTTTCATTTTCAAAATACTCTTCTGTATTATTGAGAATTTTATAGACCCGCATTTTCTGCCTTACTCAACTTAATCTAAAAATAGTAGTTTGTCTAGCTCAAGTAGAAACACAAGTGAATATTGTAGCTTCACTGAAGGGCCTGTTTGTGAATGGCAACACTTAAGATGTTCCAGATGCTTCAAGCTACTATAATTACAGTAAAACTACAGACCAATTAGAGAAGTATATGCAACTTAATGTTCCAGATGGTTATGTAGAGTTATAACAGTACAATAAACCCATGTCATAAATCCATTTTTATAAAACTAAGTTCTGAATGCATTTATACTTATTTAAAAAAACTATACTAAATCACAGCTCATAGTTCTTATTTATGATAAAGTTGTATGTCAGCACTGAGAAGACTTACTAAAGATTTAATGGCTACAAAATAAGGGACATTAAAATTGAAATTTTAACTTCCCATCCACATTTTTTGAAATCTTTAAAAACCCAGTTTTATATAAAGACACACTCTTTTAAACAAATACATTTACCACAGTGAAAACACATTAACATGCCTCCTTCTCTGCAGGAAAGTGATAGTTAGTGGTCAGTGGAATTCACCACACAAGAGCAGGAAATTTCCCATAGAAATAGGAAGTTCAAGGTGTTGTTATTGTGCTCAATGTGTTTCTGATTGGATAGAATTATTACACATATAACTCTATTACCATGAGTAGTCTCAATGAAATAAATGAGACTTCTCATGTAATTGAATTAAGCACACCTCTAAATGTTTGCAGGAATACGGTCTTAGTCTGTCTGGGAGCATCTACACTGCACCCATAACTTGAAATAAGCTACACAATTTGAGCCATACAAATTGTGTAGCTTATTTTGAATCAATTTTGAAATAGTTTATTTTGAAATTTGGCACTGTCTACACAGCACTTATTTCAAAATAAATTGCTATTCCAAAACATCCCTTACTACTTATGGATTGAGATTTACAGGGACATCAGAATAGTGAGCCCATTATATTTTGAAGTAACAGACACACTCAAGAGAAACAGAATAGATATTGCGGGATACCTCCAGTATCCCAAAATAGTGCTGTAGTGTAACCTTAGCCTCTGTATCTTGGTTTCCCACTTGTAAAATGGGGATAGTAATACTTCACTATCTCAAAGTGCTGTTCTGAAGATAAATTTAATAAAGTTTCTGATGTGATCAGATACTATATCTATTATATATTTGAGAGAGTTTATGAGTGAGCAGTCTGTTTGTTCAAGAATTTTTGCTAAACAGTAAGGAATTTGGACCACCAAATTTGGTATGCCGCTTCCTCTTATCATAACTTATGTAGTCGGCAAGAGTAAGTCTAAGGTCCGACACTGGGTTCTCAAAGCACAAAGGACGCCACACAGGTATCTGTCAAACACAAGTAGTTTATTTCCTGACAGCTAACAGCTGTGCCCCATAACTGGAAGAACAATATAACAAAGTAGCGGCATATCTTACATCCCTTCCTGCAAGCTTGGACCCCGGGTACGCTGCGGATGAGCTTCCGAGGTGCTGGTACCCAAAGCCCTTCAGTGAGGTTCGATTTGCTAGGCTTTAATGCAGCCTTAAATACAGTGTCTCTACCTTGTTTGTGGCAGTTTGGAAATTTCCAGGGGTTACTCATTACGTGCTGATGTAGGGCTTAGCTGTTAGTTATCGATCTGGTTCTGATCTAGTTCTACTTGTTCTTTGGCCCTGTTTACATGATCAGTATGTTAGGGTAAACAGAATTGATTATGCGTTCTTGCCCTTTACCCTTATCTTATGCTTGTTCTTGCTATACTGGCAACAATGCTTATCTTAAATGGCATATGTTCCCAAAGACTTGCTTCTGGCTCATCAGTAGTAAGGAAAGGGGGGGGGGAGAGAATGCAGGCCTCACCACCCCTAAACTTGCACGTAGAAAGTTGGTATAAGGATGCATAAAACCACACAGAAATCACCAGGCAGGTGAAAGGGACTGGCTAGGGGCACCCTGCATCCAGGACTAATGCAGCCCCAAACTAAATACATTCTAAAATATTTGTATACCATGTGCTAATACTCCTGATTTGGTAGTCTGATATGATAGAGAAGTGCACATAGCTACATATCCCCTATAAACAAATACAACTCTACTGACATATGCATGAATTAAATATTAGTTGTAAGCCAAAAGGGGGAGAGGGAGAGGTGAGAGCTATTTTTCTATCCCCACCAAGTGTTATAAGATATAAATAAGGTAATAAAAATAAAGGAAAATGCAAGATGGTTGAAATGTCTCTATTAGTAAGACAAAACTGAGTAATAAATTTCTTTAAAAATATTCTATATGAGCACAGTACAGAAAATTATACAATGATTATACAGCCAGTCCCCGAGTTGCGAATGGTCCGACCATTTACATTTACGACCAAAGCTGCCATGGAGTGGTCGTAAAGGCAGTCTCCGAGTTATGAACGCGACCCTCACTTACGTATAGCGTGGTCACTATGTAATTCAATGGGGTCCGAGTTATGAACAGATTGAGTTATGGCCAAGTTTTTGGTCCGTAACTCAGGGAGAGGCTGTACTTAAATAATATAGCAATGGTCATAAAATAGATTTAAGAGAAATCTGTTAAGAGACACTTTCGCTATAAGGCAGTGGTTCTCAAATTTTTTGGTCCATGGCCCACCTGGCTCAATTCAAATCTTTCTGCAGAACACCAGTTGATTATGTAATTAATGGTGATTTTCCATTATTACACCTGAGCCATTTTGCTAGTGCTGCAGCTAGGGAGAATAATTTAAATTATTAAATAGATTAATCATTTTAACTCTCTCATGTTAGTTTATTAAATTTCATTTTAAATAAAGTAAAATATTAAATTACATCCAACACAAAAGGTTTCAACGTTTTCTTCATTTATGGCAGGGGTGAGGAACCTTTCTTGAGTTGGGGGCCACGGATCTACAGACAAATCAGTTGGGGACCCCACAAGTGAGAAGCAAAAAAACTCCTCCAAAACCCCCCAACCCTCAATGATGAGACCCCCAGCTGAGACACCTCACTCCTCTGGTGCTCCAGCCCCACGGGATGAGGGGAAGGCATAGGGAGGACTTCGGTTCAGACTTACCCATAGGCCAGATTTACTTTTCTGGGGTTCTGGAGTAAGTGGATTTTGTGGAATCCCTCCCCCCTCTTAGGCTCTGCAGTGGAGACAAAAATTAGAGTTTCAGTGTGTGGGACAGGGCTGCGTGGAATAGGATTAAGGTGCAGGACCTGAGCAGGAGGTGAGGTTCAAGAGGGGGTGAGGGTGCAAAGTCTGGGTGGGAGGTAAGTGCAAAAGCAACCTGGGAGTAGAATGTCTGGCCAGGGGGAGGGAGTGGGAGCAAGAGCAAGAGCAGTATGTGGTCAGGAGGGAGGGTGTAGCAGCAATGGTGGACACAAGAGCAAGCTATGGGTAGGCTTTGTGGCCGGAGGGAAGAGCGCAGGAGGAAGGGAGGATGCAGGAGCAGGTTGGGGGTAGGTGTCTGGACAGGGAGGAGGGTGCAGGAGCGGGATGAAGGTTCAGGGTCTCAGCAGAGAGCAGTACATGAGAGGGGAGAGGGTACACGGTGTGGGCAGGGCACTTGCTTTTGCATAGGCACCATATTCCAGGCACGGCCTCTCCAGCCAAAGGGAGCAGTGGGAAAAGCCTCCAGGCAGCAAATCCATGCTCTGCTGTTCCCCCAGCTGGGGGAGAGAGAGAGGGCAAATGGCAGTGCGTGGAGCTACTTCTGGCCCCACTTCTTCCCTGCAAGTCAGGTCTGGTGGGGAGAGTCAGATCATTCTTCCTCCATCCCCCAGTGGGAAGCAAGTGCTGGCGTTCCAGCCTCATGGGGGGGGGGGGGGGGGAGGCTGCAAGTCTGGAGTGCCAGTGTGGGCTCCCCACTGCTGCAGAGAGTAGGAGGGGGCTGAGCTCCAGCCATGGACCACCTGAAAGGCGGTCACAGACCACTAGTGGTCCACAGACTGCAGTTTGAGAACCACTGCTACAGGGAAGGCTAGTGCATTAAAAGAATTCTATAGCTTGCAGTCTGAAATATGAATATTAAGGTATCTTTGCTTCATTAGAATTGATGACAAGTTGCATGATGCTTCTATTCCATGATTTAACAAATTTAATCTGATTATGACTTTTCCTTTAAATCGGATATAAATTTTGCTTTCTGCAAGATTTCAAGTAATGAAGTTCTCCTGTTAAAATAATATTTTTAATCAAACCAATCTATACACAAAACACAAGACTGTACTGGGATACTAGATTTAAATTATAGCATGTATATTTATGATTTTTGCAAATGTTGGGATTTGATCCTTGTCTCAAGTGTGTGTCATCTGTCCACAATTCATTCTATTATTCTTTGTCTATCCATAAACATTTAAGAAAGCTCAGAAACTAAATGGTGAACAGATGACTCCACAATAATGTAGTTCAACATTTTGTGTGTGTGCCATAGAGCTATATTTAGATAAGTATAAATGTAGGAACTACGAACTGGTCATATAAAAGCTCTTGCACTATGAGAGGTTCTACTTGCATAAGAAAGTCACTGCATCAGTGGATGGTTGGTAATACTGTCATAATTGGTCAACTATGTAAAAAAAGAAAAAATGTTATGTACTTCCACTGTATTATGAAATGTGTTTTTTATTTGCAGTCAAAAATTCTCAGCACATTATACAGCTATCAATTGTGGAAAATAGCACATTTTCATTCATATGACTCTCTACTATAGGTTTAGTTTTAGGTATGCAAATGTGGTATTCTTTAGTCTGTATTAAATGAACAGCTTGGCTCCTTTTATAATTACAAAAACAAATATCCATATCCACTAGTAAGGACTGAGCCAAAAGAAGTAGATATATCCCAGTAAGTAAGTTTTCAGGGTTTTAAAAAAATACAAGAATGTCAAAGATTTATTATTCACTACTGTATGTTAAGGAGACACAGGTCGTTAAATCAAAATTGACCCAAAAAGAGGCTTTTACCAATGAAAACTAGGATCAAAATATATTTTAAAAAATTCCAATGGACAGCTATTTTAAAACAAAGAAACATTCATAACCAGTATTACAATACTGTAGTAGTATTGTGCTGGTGAATCTGATTTTTAAAGTTAAATTAACTAGAAACAGAAGCAAGTATCAGTAGGCTTGCCTTTTTTTTTTTTTGGATCCTCAATGGTAAAGATATGAGGAAGGTAGTAGAAGATAATAGTGGGGGGAAAAGAAAAAAAATATCTGGACTATCCAGCTTTGAAACACTGGAAGTCATCCCCTAGGCTTGCTACCTTAACAACTTGAACTGTAAGATTTCTATAATGCAGGATGGCTTGTTAGATTGTTAGATCTCATATTACTTACCTGTTTTACTATCTTGAGCCTACAAACAATTTTGATGCTAAACAATGTGTTACATGACCTAATATATAAAGGAGAATGTTTGTATGTTTGTGCGCTAATAACTTGGACATTATAAGAGCTACTGCAACCAAACTTTGCATGGTATAACCTTTTATCCAGGAGAAAGTTTTAAGGTACTGTGGGAGGGAAGAGATGAGACACGGATGCCTCTCCCTGGTGCTGCACAGAGCTTGGCAGTGCAGGGAGAAGCGGCTTCCCGGGGGAAGCGGCAGGAACAGTTGCTCACTAAGGCCGGCGGAGAGACAAGGAAGCGGAGGGCGGGCTTTGGAGCCAGCAGCAGGCACGCAGCTCCCTTCCCCCTCCTTCCCCTCAGGCTCCTCACCTCAGTTATATCAACTGTCAACTTATATTTCAACAATGTATACTGATTCTATTTTTCGGTAACTCACTTTAATTATTGAACAGATTATATTATTTTTCCTAAAAACAATTTATCAATACACAACAAATTGAATTTTTTAGCCCATTTTAAAAAAATATGCCATTAAAAAAAAAAAAGGCAGCTAGGAAGAAAGACTGCAGGTACAAAAAATGGCTTTATCAAGAGCACCTGTACATGTAGAAGAGAGGCAGATTTGTCTAGACAAGCAACATGTAATACAAGCAGAATAAAGGTCATCTGAGAGTCAAGACCAGAGACAGACACGGCTTGAAAATCTGCGACTTACAACTGCAGAATCAAGAGCAGCTGAAAGTGTGAAACACAGGCAGGTTTGGCTTGATAACCAATGTGTAATACAAGCAACTTCAATAGCTAAACGCTGGTCAATACTAGAAGGCAAGGCATTTCGTTATAATCTGACTGATAATTATGAAAATTGGCCTCAATTTGATATCGGGCAAATGAACCAAGTACATTTACATTGTAGCACTCTAAAGTGGATTGGAGAAACACTAGGCATGTTCGGTTTGAGTGGTAAAATTAGCATACTAATACAGCTGGTTCCTGAGTTGCGAACGGTCAACTTACGACCGTTCGCCGTTATGACCAAAAATGTCATAAATAGCGGACCCTGAGTTACGAACGCGATCTGCACTTACAAACAGCGCGGTCGCATGTAACTCAATGGGGTCCGACTTACGAACAAACCGAGTTACGACCAATTGCTTGGTCCGTAACTGGTTCGTAAGTCGGAGACAGGCTGTACTCCAATCTCCTCCAGAACTGCTACAATCATTGATGTCTGGATTAACATCCAGATCGAAACATTTCTTGCAAAATATCAGAAAGTACAACTCTCATTTCCAAATGATATCTTTTGGTACAAGCAACGAAATATGCGAGCCAGGTTTCATGCCTACTTTTAAAGTTCAAGTTCGATAATGGACTACTATTTTGTTCGTCCACCTTCCCGACCAACGCCAGGTAACTGCAGCTAGCTGTCAAATAAAAATCATCCTAAATCTTACATGTAACACCTAATAAAACATTACTAGAAGCACACATTATAAAACAAAAAAAGTTTTGCAAGAAAAATAACGTAAATTGCAAAAATTAACTAAGAACCAGAGAAAAAAGACAAAAGTCTGACAGACTTGACTATACATATGAATCACTAACAGACACAAAAGTCTGCATGCATAGTCTTTTTTTTGGGTCTTTGCTTACTCTGTGCTACTGCATCTTTCAGGGTTTACCAACCTCACATGAAAAAAAAAACATGTACATTACGTTAAACACAATGTGCAACTCAAGTGTAAACATAAGGGATGTGAACATCTAAAAGATGATCCTGGGATTGATGCTATTTGAGTGGGCATCCTGATTATCAACCACACCATCACCACACACTATTCCAACAGTTTATTCCGTATGTAACACACAGTGAAGATAAATTATTTACAGCTACTGTTATATTTACTTTACTTGCTTGTAGCATTCACTCCTTTAGTTAATAGGTAACTTGTCCTCCTCAAGTTGTGGTCAGACCAGCAACTGTAGCCAACTGCAACTTCTCAGCTTCACCACCACAAAAAAGAAGTTATGAAAAGTTCACCATCTAGTCCTGCTTGTTGCAACCACCCATCTAGACAATCAGGGTCACCATTGGTAGCTGTTAAAATGGGAAATTTTTTCAGGATTTAGGGAGATATGCAGTCCCAAAGAAAAAAAGAGGGGCAGAGAGTTCTAGTAGAAGGGTGTTCATTCCCCCTCAAGTGTTAAAATCGAAAAGTTAAACTGCAACAATTTTTTTTTTAAGTTCACAGTATTAGTTTGGATTAGTGTGTCTTGCAAATCTGGGAAGCAGAATCTCTCTTCTATTCACTATTCATTATATACATAAAACCCCAGACCACTGAACAGGGCATATAATATCGTACTATCAGTGTTATTCTGTCACTCTGTTTCATTGCAGGAATGGGGAGCCATACCTTACAGCAATACTTGGAGCATTTTTTCAGGTTTGGCTTCCACAATACACTTATCATTTTCACTAAGCTGACATTTTGTTTAAGAAGAAACAGTTTTTCAGGGGATGTAAGTATATCATCATAGCAGAAGGTTATTTCTTTTGAAAAAGGTTGTTTCAATAGCAAAGGAAACTGATAAGGATTTATAACATTGCTAAAATGAACTTAAAAAAGAAGCTGGTTTTCCTCACACAACATTAATTTATATAACCAAAAAAACTTAAAGATTAAGAGCACTATACTATCATCAATGCTCATTAAAATTAATAGGATTCTTATGTGTAATTCCCTGGTGCATCACTGGCAGATTAGGCCCCAAGGAATTTATTAAACAACATCCATATTAGCAGGCAAGAGAAGAAAAACAAAAAAGAGAAAGAGAAAGGAAAATTGTTTGAAAGAGCTACCACTCTAGCAGTTATGAACATACTAACAGAAGATGTTTGTCCATTTTTCTCTTATTAACTCTTGCTCAGAAGATTATTATTCAGTTATTCACAAAGATAAGGGCAACTGTTTACTTGTTAACAGCATGTTGCAGCATGTTATTTGGAATGCATGATGCTGAGAAAGCTGACTGCACACAAGTGGGACATGTAAAACATGCTCATTAAAAATATGGACTAAACATTGTGTTTCAGTGAACAATGTGCCTACAGCATCACTGTGATGAATATACAGGAACCAGGTGATGCAATGACAAATACCCATGCCAACATACAGCCAGTGGAATTGGTAATCTAGTTTTAACCACTAATTATACCCAATGAAGCAGTATTTCTTAACCCACTGGGTGTGAACCAGAAGCAATTTATGAAGGAGCCACAGGAAAAAGTAAGCTATATCAAGTAGCTGTTAAGACCTATTGGAAGCCTAGAGAGCACAGGTAGGGCGCAACTCACTCCCATTTCTGGTTTTTACATTGTCCTTGCTCCAATTTCTTCCAACCCAATCTCTTTGGAGCCAGTTCTCTTACAAGTTTTCCCCCACCTGACCAGCACTTAGCCCTGCAGCAGGAGAAATGGAGCAGGTAGAAAGGAGAAAGAAGAGCAGCACCCACAATAATCAATATCACTTTCCCTACCTACTTCTATCCAGCCCGCAGCTAAATTCCAGCAACTTCAAGCAGCCAAGCACCCAAATCACCAAGTAGGCTGGCAAAAATAAACCCAGCCACAGCTCCCCATCTAGCCTTACACCTGCCTCCTGCATTGCTATTTAACTTCCCTTGTACTCATCACCACACAAAATCATCCTATTGTTTCTTACTGAAACTCAAAACTCGTAGTTCTTCATAGATGAAACATGTATTGCTAGATGATTTTTGTGACTGTTTTATGAACCACAGAGCAAATGACACTTCAAGAACCAAATCAAGGCAAAAACAGTCATACACGTAACAGAAGAAAAACCAATACCACACCACATCTCTGCATATAGGATTATGCAGTGAACATGCACACCTATCCTTGCAGCAACAGAATGCACTATGAATTGTCAAATATGAGGCCAAATACTGAACTATAATGAATGGAGAGTCCCACGTATTTCATCACCAACCGGTAAAAATTAGTTAGGTGGGATAGCAATTTTCTTCTATTGAATAGAAAGATCTGAAATTGTGTCAGAGGAGGTCAAAATGTACAGAATTATAGGGTGAGTAGGACTTACTCATTCAAAACCTTTTCTTAAATGGTAAATTCTAAAGCAGTAACTTGGATTAAATGCTCCCTCACCCAGCGGAATGTATCTTGCTACAGAGAACATGGAGTGGGTGGTATGTGACCTTCTAATATATTTTAGAGTATAGTTGTCCCAAGAAGATGAATAAAACACTTCTCATGCCCCCAAAATACATATACCTGAGCGTCTGTGCCTTCTAAAGATGACCTGCAACACTAAACACTAGAGTTGGAATATGAAGGCAGATTTATGTGGAGTTCAGCAGATTAGTATGTGATAACTAGGTTATCTCAGACCTGCTCCTGTCCAACAGTAGAGGGAAGGAGCAAGATAAAATAAGACTCAATTTACTGCAATTCTAGGTTGGAATAAGTCTTGGAACTCCTATGTTACTTTTTCTGGGCATGAATTTTTGCTCCTAAAAAAACAGGTCTGACTGACAAACCTATTGCAGGATATCAGAATTTATTCTAGTAAAGTCTATCCAGGAGTGAGTGTGTTTCGAAGTTCACAAGCTCAGCCCATTAGTAGGAATGAAGAATGTTACTATATTAAGTTTGGTGAATAGCTTGCAACAAAAAGATGTATACAAATATAAAATAAAAAATGAGCACAGCTTTTGTATCTATTGCTTTCTGCAAATTCTGAAAATTGTTGCATAAGCTGTTAACTTCAAAACTAAACTTCAGTAGCTGTCAATGGAAGAAGAGTGTTTGTTTTAAAATGAACTGAGGAAATGCACTCATCCACATATTTAATCATCATTGATAATTAGCAGCTTATTTCTTGCAATGTAGGAAGTTTTGCCTTCTAATTAGTATATTTATAATAAAATGTTTCCTATTATATTACATAGTCTATATATCAAATGTCATACTATCATGGATATTTTATATTCCCAATTAGATAATCTTTTTTCTTCAAATATCACAGAGTAATTTAAAAAAATCCAAAACTATGATTTTTTTTAAGTTTGTTTTGGTTTTTGTATGTTAACTTGACCTATATTCAGGTTATAGATGAGACTATATTTAAGAAATATATACAGTCAGTCCCCGACTTACGCGGATCCGACTTACGTCGGATCCGCACTTACGAACGGAGCTTTCTCGCCCCGGAAGTCGGGGCGAGAAAGCCCCGTTCGTAAGCTGCTCCGGTGCCCCTGGTCTGCTGGAGACCGTCTCCAGCAGACCAGGGGCACCGGGCGGGTTCCCGCGCTTCTGAGGCTTTGCCAGAGCAAAGCCTCAGAAGCGCGGGAACCGCTGCTGCTGCCGCCCCTTGAGACCCGGTGCCTGTGGTCTGCTGGGGACGGTCCCCAGCAGACCACAGGCACCCGGACTGAAGCCGCAGCCGTGGGGGGGTCCCGCGCCTCTGAGGCTTTGCCAGAGCAAAGCCTCAGAGGCGCGGGGAACCGTCGCTGCTGCCGCTTTGACTGAAGCGGCAGCAGCGGCGGTTCCCCGCGCCTCTGAGGCTTTGCTCTGGCAAAGCCTCAGAGGCGCGGGACCCCCCGCGGCTGCGGCTTCAGTCCGGGTGCCTGTGGTCTGCTGGGGACCGTCCCCAGCAGACCACAGGCACCCAGACTGGAGCGGCAGCAGCGGCAGTTCCCCGCGCCTCTGAGGCTTTGCTCTGGCAAAGCCTCAGAGGCGCTGGACCCCCCGCGGCTGCGGCTTCAGTCCGGGTGCCTGTGGTCTGCTGGGGACCGTCCCCAGCAGACCACAGGCACCCAGACTGAAGCCGCAGCCGTGGCGGGGTCCCTCGCCTCTGAGGCTTTGCCAGAGCAAAGCCTCAGAGGCGCGGCACCCCACTGCCACTGCGGCTCTGCTCCCCGTGTCCCTGGTCTGCTGGGGGGGGGGGCGCAGCTAGTGTGCTTCCCCTCCCCCCCCCAGCAGACCAGGCTTTTGTTTTGGACTCTGGGACAGAGCAGCTGGGGCGCTGCCGATTGGTCCTGCAGCGCCCGTGGGCACTACTGGACCAACCCGGCAGCACCCCAGCTGCTCTGCCCCAGGTCCTGATTCAGCCGCTGCTGGTCAGTTTCAGCAGCGGCTGAATCAGGACGTCTGGGGCAGAGCAGATGGGGTGCTGCTGGGTTGGTCCAGTAGCACCCCAGCTGCTCTGCCCCAGGCGTCCCCAAGTCAGCTTCTGCTGAAACTGACCAGCGCTGACTACAGGAAGCCCCAGGCAGAGTTGCTCTGCCCCGGGCTTCCTGGAATCAGCTGCTGATCAGTTTCAGCAGCAGCTGACTTGGGGACTCCTGGGGTTCTTAAGTTGATTCTGTATGTAAGTCAGAACTGGCGGTCAGTTTCAGCAGTGTCTGAATCTGGACGCCAGTTCCGACTTACATACAGATTCAACTTAAGAACAAACCTACAGTCCCTATCTTGTACGTAACCCGGGGACTGCCTGTATACCGCTGCAAATAAGAAAAAAATATTGTATATGTTAAGACCAACTCAAAATCCAGTTATCATTTATACATTAAACAGAAATAAAATCAGATTCAAAGCCACCCACTGAGCTGAAAATATTTATAATTACAAGTATTGTACACTGTAAAAGAAATTTCAAGCTTTACTTTTTCACTAGCAGACAGTTTGTACATTAAAGAGCTGATGATGTGAAAAAACAGTACTCTGTGCAAGATCCTTGTGACTAACACAGCAACAAAAATAAATATTTCAACAAAAACAAACCTATAATGAGGTAACTTTTATTAGTCATACAGTATCAGCTTTATCTCTTGGGTGACCAAATATTCATTAACAAAACATGTAGATGGTATCAGGAGCTTGGTGGGCACAATCCACTGCTTCAGATGACAGGAGTGTTGAAAGTCCAGATCAAAGAATAAATAAAGGGGGGGGGGGGTGAAGATGAAAAAAATATTGAGGAGAGGAAGAAAAAAAGAGAGACAGTAACTCCCCTCCATATTTTCTCCTCCTCTCCTCTCCCCCCCCCCCCCCCATTTATTCTTGGATCTGGACTTCCAACACTCCTGTAATCTGAAAAAGTAGGTTGTGACCACGAAAGCTCATGATACCATCTACGTCAGTGGTTCCCAATCTTTTCTGCATCATGCCCCCTTTTTGATTTTTGAGAAACCCTCATGCCCCCAGCAAAAAAAAAAAGGGGGGGACGACTCACTGGGGCCAAAAAACAAAGATAGCAGCAAAACTTGGGGGGGGAAGGGGAGAAGATTGAGGGGGAGGCTGGATCACCTTGCGGCCCCCTGTCCTCCCCCCCGGAATTTCCTCATGCCCCCCAGTTTGGGAACCCATGATCTACATGTTTTGTTAGTGTTTAAGGTGCTACTAGAATATTTGTTGTTTTTTAAGTTTTTCCTGTTACAGACTAACTCGGCTACCCCTCTGAAGTTTTCAAATATTCATTGGTCAAAATAAATTGAAGAAGTTTTGCAAAAGGCAACTTTTGCTCTATTCTACATTTTAGTACTGTCAATATTAAACTTTCCATGAAAAATCTGAGTTATACTTGAGAAAGCTCACACGCTCCACAACTAACTTGGCATAACGTATATTCAAGAGTTCACAACCCAAACTCTTTGATATTTCAACTCCTTTAAAAGACAACCTTCTGAATGTAGCAAATTTCTATGGACAGCAGCAGCTGAATGACCTGGTGGTATTGCCACTATTAACCTCAGTTATAATTTGATGGCTAAATTAAGTTGCCTGCCAGCAATTCCAGCTGGCATAATACATTACTATAAGGTGTCATTTTGTTTAGTGATGTTCAGTGTTATGACATGCTGAGCTCCATTTATTCATTTTTATAGATAAAGCATTAATACCAAAATCTTATAGAAAGTTAACTATTTAAGGACTGGATAAGACTACACTACAGGCAGTTCCTGGGTTACATGGATCTGACTTGCATCAGATCCCTACTTACAAACGGGGTGAGGCAACCCCGTACTAGCTGCTTCCCCCCAGCAGACCAGGGAGACCCGAAGCTAGCGTCGTCCCCCCCCCCCCCCCCCAGCAGACCAGGGAGACGCGGAGCGGCTTTTCTCAGCAGACACCTCAGCTTGAGAATAAAGGACTGAGGGAAGTGAGGTGTGGGAGAATAAAACTGAGCTCTGGAGATATGTTTGGCTACAGTGTCCCCTACAATATGTACCAGTTCCGACTTACATACAAATTCAACTTAAGAACAAACCTACAGTCCCTATCTTGTACGTAACCCGGGGACTGCCTGTATATGCATTTAGAATTGGTACAAGTATACTGACACAAGCTACAGAACCTAACTGTACAGAACCTAACCTACAGAACCTAACCTCTCATTTACATATTACAATCATAATTCTGTGATGTGACTCCTGAGAGTCATAGAAACGAAGGTACACCTGGTAGGGAACTAGGGAAAATAAGGTTTTATATCACCTTTACATTCTTTAAATTCTGTGCTGCTATACGGTTGAAATAGCCAATGGTATAAATTAAAGCAACTACAGGATTGTGCTAATGTATAGCGGCCTCTTAATGACTGTATATGTATGGCAGTGCAGCCCACTATCCTTTATTGTTGCACATCCCTTCTTCCCCTTTGTCTTAAAAGATTATTGTCTTAATAAAAATGTAAATAATACCAGAGATACTGTAAATGGGTTGGTCTATACTTGTAATAGCACATGTAGCCAGCCTCTTAGGTTGGATAGTTTCTAAATCCTCTCACATCATCATCATCAATTCCAGAATCTGAAGCAAATAAAGAGCACTCTCCAGTTTCAACTAACCTCTTACATGGGGGATCCTCAAATTCTGCAGGCTTCTTTGACCATGCAGGAATGAAGGAAGAAGGAGTTCTAGTACAGTTCTAAGCCTTGTTTTCAGTAGCTACAAATCTCGAGTAGAGTTTTCAGACTCAGCCCAAACTAAACCATATTATTACTACAGTATGACTCAAAAATGATACCAGACAATTCCAGTGAACATGGTCTGGTTCTCCCCCCCAGTTACTTATCACAGAAGCATAGAATACTAGGACTGGAAGGGACCTCGAGAAGTCATCGAGTCCAGTCCCCTGCCCTCATGGCAGGACCCAGTACTGTCTAGACCATCCCTGATAGACATTTATCTAACCTACTCTTAAATATCTCTACAGATGGAGTTTCCATAACCTCCCTTGGCAATTTATTCCAGTGTTTTACCACCTTGACAGCTAGGAACTTTTTCTTAATGTCCAACCTAAACCTCCCTTGCTGCAGTTTAAGCCCATTGCTTCTTGTTCTATCCCCAGAGGCCAAGATGAACAAGTTTACTTGAACACTGATAAGTTCCTTACTTGGGGCTCAGTGTCAGAATGGGAAGAGCTAATGAACAAATCTGTGATCTGTATGTCTGATTGTAAGGACACATTAGTTAGAGGGAAAAGAGAAAGAAAAGAGCCATGGATAGTCCAGATATCCTAGGAATAAAAACGGGTGGTAGAATACTAACTTTCCCAAGATTTCCATGTTATAAATAGAAAATCATTTATAAAAAGCAAATGTGAATAATTTCTAAATGGATCTCAAAGTACATTTCTATTATAAACACCCTGGCATTTAGGTAAAAAAATATATTTTTAAGATGAACCACTTTCTGAAATGTACATTCTGAATTTTAATTACCATCTTTGGCAAAGGAGAAACTAAGAAGGTAATTCATATATTTAACTCTGAGGTAAGGTACAGATTAATTTTGAATTACTTATTTTGTTACTCAACTACTTTGTTAGCATTGTGTTAGTTCATTTTTTTAGTCCAGTACTTTTTTTAATGGCATTGACCTTTATTATTCCCAACATTGAATCAAAACATTGAAGCTGTAATTGTAATTCCAAGTGGAGTCAACAGGAAACAGCCTTGCCACTGCCATTCAGTGACCTCTCAAGATGTGACTGGACTCATTGCTGCTGTTTGCTCTTACACTGGGCTGTTTCTCTCCCTAATTACATCAGCAACTGTAGTAAAACTAATAGTTCTAGCTAGCACCATTTTAGTTCAGAGCACAATAATTTCTATTATCCCACTATTTTGTGGTCATAAAAAATTCACTTTGGACTGACCCTTGCTATATGAAACTCAGAGAATGTGGAAAGAAACCACTTTTTCTGTTCTGAGCTCAAAATTGTTTTGATTTTTCTGAGGCCCCTCAAATGATGTGAATAAGTGTTTTGCCTGAGCAATCAGTGACTAATGAGTTCAGAAAAAGACCCCTGATGTATATAGGGGATGTTTAGGGAAGTACAATTAAATGAGATGTTTTGCTTAAGAGCATCAACTTTGTACATACACAAACATTCTCATTAAAAGTTTCATAAGGACTTTACAGTTGTATTGAATATATAGGCACAGTTACAATGCAATTGCCAGAACTTTTAACGAGAAGGAAAAAAAGGAAGTTCTCTGTTTTCTTTGGCAGTCCAATTTTTCCCCATTGGAGTTTCAAGGCCTTCCTTTCCCTCTTCCTCCTCCACAGACTCCTTAAGAGTGGTAACCAGCATCACCTTTACATATAAGACAGACAACTGTGGCATCAGCAAATCTCCATCTGATCTCCCACTTGTGTTGGGGTAGGAAGAGAAGACAGGATTACATATCACTTCACTTCTGCCAGGAGAACTGAAGGGAAAGCCTTACAAAAGAACAAGCAACTAGATAAGAACACTTGTATATTTTGAGTAACTCTTACAAACTTAGGGTTTTTTTTAGGTTTTCACAAATCATTAGTCTGGTTTTTCAGTCACCATCCAACCAAATGAATAAAAAGAACTCCCTTCAGAGCTCAACAATGCAATTTCTGATGAGAAACTGTTTAGCAACATGAGCTACATTTTTATTCTCAGTTAAACTGAATGGAACACTACACGTACACACACCTGATCCCACATTTTCCATTAGTGTACCAGATCCAACCACTCATAACATTTGCCACACACCTATGTTTTACATAAATTCAGTAGGACTTGATTTCTTCCCCTTTTCACCAGTTTCCTGTCTCACTTATTCCATTCTATCCTTTACCTCGCTTCCATCTCAATCTACTTCCACGCAATTTCTACTTCCTCAGCTTTTTATATGTTGTTTTCCATCATGCTACTCCATTTTTTCTCTTCTCCTTTTCCACCAGCCTACTTAAACGCACAACCTTTACTTTATTTAATTATGTTTGTCTGAACAATATGAACTTTCATGACAGTTAATTTAGAAGCAGTAGAAATGGTTAAGCCACCGTGGCTTCCCGAGAAAGAACATTGTTAAAGATCTGACTTTGTGTTGTAGCAACACAGATGAGGTGACAGATCCCTGCTACATGTACACAATGTAAATACCCGCTATATTAAATGGCTTAAGCAGTCGTTCTTTATTCTAGTGATAGAAATGTAGCCGTGTTAGTCTGGGGTAGTTGAAGCAAAATGCAGGACAATGTAGCACTTTAAAGACTAACAAGATGGTTTATTAGATGATGAGCTTTCGTGGGCCAGACCCACTTCCTCAGATCAAATAGTGGAAGAAAGTAGTCACAACCATATATACCAAAGGATACAATTTAAAAAAATGAACAAATATGAAAAGGACAAATCACATTGCAGAACAGAAGCGGGATGCGGGGGGGTGGGAAGGGGGAGGAAGGAAGGTAAGTGTCTGTGAATTGCTGATATTAAAGGTAGGGAGAGTGGGATGTTTGTGAGTTAATGGTATTACAGGTGATAATTGGGGAAACTGTCTTGGTAATCCCAATTATCACCTGTAATACCATTAACTCACAAACATCCCACTCTCCCTACCTTTAATATCAGCAATTCACAGACACTTACCTTCCTTCCTCCCCCTTCCCACCCCCCCGCATCCCCCTTCTGTTCTGCAATGTGATTTGTCCTTTTCATATTTGTTCATTTTTTTAAATTGTATCCTTTGGTATATATGGTTGTGACTACTTTCTTCCACTATTTGATCTGAGGAAGTGGGTCTGGCCCACGAAAGCTCATCATCTAATAAACCATCTTGTTAGTCTTTAAAGTGCTACATTGTCCTGCATTTTGCTTGTTCTTTATTCTGATTTCTAAAATTGTGTTTACAACTTCTGTTACAACTTCTGTTGTAAACACATAAAATGCCAGTCTCCCAGGGCCAGGATTATTTAAAAATATTTAGTGCTTTGTGTTTGACTTCTATTCTTTGGAATTATAACATGTACTTAGTTAAAGTTTTCCATATCCCTAGATAATTATCTCACTATTGGCATCAGGAAGACAGAAAATTTCTGTAGCAAATGACTCTACATCTGCAGTTCGTCAAGTTTGGTTAGATTTCAATAATGGGTACTACTACTTTTTACCCATAAATTTTCAAGCTTACAGTATCTTACAGCTACATTAAGAGTGACAGATTATACAATATGAATTACCACAAATGTCAAACATAAAAGAATATAAAATTAGCTGGCAGAAGCATTAAACTTTTGGGAGGGCAGCAAAAGCCTACCTCAAATTTTACTTCTACGTTGAATGGCACAATACAAATTTTAGTTGTCTTAAAAAAATCACTTTGTTATTAATACCTTAGAATTTTTCATCCAGAGGCATAACAAATCACCGCATAAACTTTATTCAAGCACTTATATCCACCTCTGGGAAGAAAAGAGCAGCAAGCAAGAGGACAACAGACACATGGCTCACTGGAGAAATAGGTCTGAACAAGGCAATTATATTTTTGAAAAAGGACAATGGAATATTTAATATTAAATGCAGAAGGTCAGAAAGCATCCCTTTTCTGAAATCAATATAAATTTCAATAAGTGACATTTCAGAGATGATTTTGATTCATTCAGCAGCTTCCACACTGCAGGATATTATAGGAGCATCCCTTATATGTTTTGGCCCCAAGCAAACATGCTCACAACATGACTCAGCAGAGTACATGCGATTGAAAGAAAAGCTTTACAATTCAAGTAAAAATAATATTGACAAAGGTTTCCTATTTATCACTTATCATATTTATTTATATTTTATGTTTCACTTTTCTGTATATAAAATGTATTAAATTTTATACTTCTCTGGGATGGCAGTGCTTTCAATGTTTCAGCATACTTACACATTTTGCCAATAATTTTGAATATCTCTGAATTGCTTGTGGGCCAGCTACCCCTCTACCTCTAACCTTGTGTGAGATTCACCACATTCATGGCCAGAGGTGGCCATTTCAAACATCTAATCTGATGACCTGCATAACCATTTTATCTTCTGTAGTCTCTTGACTTATATTAACACTAGCAGATTTACTCAGTGTTGCTAGGGTCCTTAACTCAATTTTTTTAAGTTCCTGTGGCACCTTAGAGACTGACATTTATAAGAGCATAAACATTCATGGGTAAAACCCACTTCCTCAGGTGAGTTGGAGTGAAAGTTACAGAAGGCAGAGGTAGAAGAATAACAAAGTTACTTGTCAAATGTAGAAGGTTAATAAGGCTGATTAAGTCACAGTGGGTGTCTCATTCGCAGCATTTCATGTGGAGATGTGAATATCTAGAAAGGGGAAATTGCCTTTGTGGGGCATTAAGCAGTTAAGATCCTTATTCAATCCTAAATTGATTGTATTGAATTTGTAAATGAACTCTAGTTCAGTGGTATTCCTTTATAATTGGGGTTTAAAGTTCTTTTGTAGAAGGATGATTACGTTTAAATCCATTACTGAATGCCCCGGGTGGTTAAATTGTTTTCCTACAGAATTTGTGTATGATACCCTTCTTGATATCCGATTTGCATCCTTACAAACTCTTTATCATTCACTATGTTTTAACAAAAAAGGGTTATCAATTTGGTTGACAGTAACATTGACTTCTAGTTTTCAAACCTTAAGCATTGATTTAGCTGTCCCAAAACAAAGCACTATTCCAAATTTCTCTCTTTTATATCTTTCCTGCAAGGTTTATTGAGAAGCAATCCTGTTGCAGGTTCATCATATTGTCCTGGCTCACTTTGGTTCAGTTTCTTTCAACATTCACTCAGTCATGTCAATTTTGAAGACTACTTGATTTGGTGATTGATTCCTTTCTCTTTGGTTTTATGAAAAGAGAACCCATTCCAGGCACATCCTGTTTTTCTGGCACAATCAAAGCCTTACGTTGGTTTAAATTATGATAAGGGGGAGCTATATATTTACTTTGGTGGTCTTAGCTCTTACTCTTTAGGAGTTCATGAACAAACAGACAAACTCTGCAAAATACATGGTAGATTGTAAGCTCCTTGGGACAAGGACAATTTTTGACCATGACCAGGGCTCCTAGACACTAACCATAATTATTACTACCAATAATTCTCCATACTATGAGACTTTAGCTTGACTACATGCGCTTCCTGAACATACATCACCACAGATCACATGCTATACTGTCCTATGTATCTTAGGATTCATTTCCCAATCTTGTCATGCATACATGCATAAATCCAACATGAAGTTATGAGAGTCCCTTTTTCAATGGAGATTTCTACTCCATTTATACAGGCAGTCCCCGGGTTACATGGATCCGACTTACATCGGATCCCTACTTACAAACGGGGTGAGGCAACCCCGCACTAGCTGCTTCCCCCCAGCAGACCAGGGAGACGGGAAGCTAGTGCCCCCCCACAGCAGACCAGGGAGACGCGGAGCGGCTTTTCTCAGCAGACTCCTCAGCTTGAGAATAAAGGACTGAGGTCTGGAGAAATGTTTGGCTAGAGTTTCCCCTACAATATGTACCAGTTCCGACTTACATACAAATTCAACTTAAGAACAAACCTACAGTCCCTATCTTGTATGTAACCCGGGGACTGCCTGTATATGATACACATGCATGCAATGTTCCAAATGAATGTTGGCAGATAATAAATGTATTTCTTAACAGAAGCCTCTGTGCAACCATGAAGAATATTGTTGAAACCCTTACAACTTAGCTAAATGGAAATAAATCACTTGGACCACTGAGAGTCACATCTGCAACTGCTGAATTTTAAATTTGAACTAAGAATTGTTAAAAATAAATTACAATTTTGCAATTATATTTTAATACTAGCCAACACTTTTTCCCCCACTCTGTCCTTCAAAATCACCCAGCCACTTTGGATTAACTTTCCAAGAAGTTGAGTAGCATCAAATGTGCCAAATTGCAACCAAAACCATAACACTGTTAGCATTTGATATTGCAGGCACAGAATTAGAACACATCTGCATATCCTCAGCTATAGGCAAGCAAACACACATAAATCGTGTATAGTGGGAGGCAGGGGAAAAAAGGAGATGAAAGATTAATTTCTACAAAGAAATTCACAGTAAAAATGACAGTATGGACAGTCTCTTTCTCTTTGGCATAACAGTGCCTTTTTGAAGAAAATTGAAGAATAGAACTATCCATACCAACCAAAGAGTTTCACACTAAAAAAATTCTAAGTACCCTTAAACATTTGAAAAAAATGTTTAACATGATATTTCTCTGAGTATTTCCAGTTATTTTTGTTATAAATTGTATGACATGACACACTGCAGCATTATCTGCTATATAAAGAATGAACAAATAACTTATAAAAGAGAACAGTAAATTATTTTAAGGGAATTATATATTCTTTCAAGATGCACAAG
Source organism: Pelodiscus sinensis (assembly GCF_049634645.1). Classification (NCBI taxonomy): domain Eukaryota; kingdom Metazoa; phylum Chordata; order Testudines; family Trionychidae; genus Pelodiscus; species Pelodiscus sinensis. The sequence goes on from NC_134718.1 coordinate 45,031,896, forward strand.
AAAAGTGTACCAAGTATATATTAAAATAAGTGTACTGTAATGTATCGCATTACAAATTTCTCAGCAAGGAGTCGTCTTTTTTTGCAAGTTAATAGGTCTGAAATCATTCACAGCCTGCAGAACATAAGAACGGCCATGCTGGGTCAGACCAAAGTCCATCTAGTCCAGTATCCTGTCTGGCGAAAGCAGCCAGCACCAGGTGCCCCAGAGAGGGTAGACCGAAGACAATGGTCAAGTGATTTGTCTCCTGCCATCCTTCTCCAGCCTCTGACAAATAGAGGCCAGGGACACCAATTCTATCCCCCGGCTAATAGCCTTTTATGGACCTAACCTCCATGAAATTATCTAGCTTCTCTTTAAACTCCGTTGTAGTCCTAGCCTTCACAGCCTCCTCTGACAAGGAGTTCCACAGGTTGACTACACGCTGTGTGAAGAAGAACTTTCTTTTATTAGTTTTAAACCTGCTCCCCATTAATTTCATTTGGTGTCCTGTAGTTCTTCTATTATGGGAACTAATAAATAACTTTTCTTTATCCACCCTCTCCACACCACTCATGATTTTATAGACCTCTATCATATCCCCCCCGAGTCTCCTCTTTTCTAAACTGAAGAGTCCCAGTCTCTTTAGCCTCTCCTCATATGGGACCCATTCCAAACCCCTAATCATTTTAGTTGCCCTTTTCTGAACCCTTTCCAAGGCCAAAATATCTTTTTGGAGGTGAAGATATGGAGTGCAGCTTTGCTATATCTCCCGAAAATGAAAAGATGTGCAGCTATTCAAAATGTGCTCAATGGTGTGGCAGTCTCTGCATTTGAACTGTGCCAACTCCTGGATTCTATATGTATGCATTAGGTGTGTGCATCCTAATTCAGTTGATGATCATCCACTGTCTCTGGCAGAGCAAGATTGATAGTGGGGTGGGATCATCTATGACAGTGGTTCCCAAACTTTTCAGCATCACGCCCCCTTTTTGATTTTTGAGAAAGGAACTGACCGGAGCTGAAAAAAATAGCAGCAAAAATTAGGGGGGGGGGAATTAACAGGGGTGGGTGGGAAGGGCTGGGTCGCCTCGTGCCCCCCCCCGGAATTTCTTCACCCCCCCCAGAGGGGGGCATGCCCCCCAGTTTGGGAACTGTGATCTATGAGGTTCTTGTTTATGTCAGAACCTGCCAATTGCAACAACCAGGTGACTTTTGGGAGAGTGAAACTGAACAATAGAAGTGCTTCTCCAGACACCCAGAAAGGTCAGCAAGACTCAGATGAATGCAAAGCAGACGATGAAGACTGTCAGAGTGGGAGCTTTTGGAAAATATTGATGAAAGTCTTCAAACCTCCTACAGATGCTATTGATAGGTAAGACTGTAACTAAGAATGAACTGTAGGTAGCAGGGGTTAGGATCATGAGTAACAACCTTGCCATCAAAGTTTACATTCATCGTCATCCCAACTTGAGAATGGCAGAGATGGAAAGCTGATGACACCATTTCTGATGGATTGAGTTTGAAACCCCAATATCGAAAGTAGTTATTCTTTCTTTTCAGACCAGCATTAAGGGCATCTTCTGCTTCCTTGAGGGTTGTCTCCTGTGTACTTAGTGCCAGGTTATTGGCATAGCTTATGGCATGTCATTTCAGGCACATCACTTACACGCACTGGTGCGAGAATTGATCCAGATGGCAGGTCATTGTGCAGATTCTGACTTTTGTTAACCTAACATCTGAGATGGACAGGGAATGCTCTATTTCAAGCCATTGATCTAACAATACAAATCCAGTTGCACTGAAGCAGGCTGGATAAGCTTCAGCTGTAGGCCTTTGTGCCAGATGACAAATCAAAAAAAGCTGTGACAGATTTAGGCATCAGCTGGAAGAGGGCTTCAGTATGTGTAGTCAGGTATTAGCAGCCTCGTGTTGTCCTGATGCCTTCTTGCTCCATGGGATTGCAGGCTCCAGATGGAGGGTAAACCTCACCAGCCTCTGTTTTCCAGAAGCTGGGAATGGATCACTAGATGATTACCTGTTCCATTCATTCCTTTTGGGGCACCTGGCATTGGCCACTATTGGCAGACAGGATACTGGGCTATATGGACCCAGTATGGCCATTCTTATGTTCTTTAAAACTCAGTGTAAATGTCAGTTACAGGAAGATCTGCACTTTATCCTCCAATTACCACCTTTTGAGTGGACTTCTTGGACAGGTTTTACTATCTTCTTCCTTCTCTGGTTGGAATCACAGAGTTCTACCACTCAGACTGCATCACTGGGCTATTAGCACTCTTTCTCAACCACATTAACTTAACAGACCCAACTGTGTTTGGCATCCAGGAGCTTTCAAAAGTGGCTGATTAGAGTGACTCAAACAGCTGCTTCAAAACAAAGCATCATTTATTCAGTCACCCAGAAGCACACAGCACATAATGCAATGCAAAGAGTAAAAGCAATAAATGGTTATTTACATAATTGCTCTTTCTTTGCAAGCCTTTGGTTCATCGCATGCATCCTAGCTACCGCCATCTCTGGGGTAGGAGAAGCAGATTGCGCTAGTGCCGCTCATGTCTCTTTTAAGGACATTATCTACATGTGGCAAGAACACTATTCCACCAATCGCCTTTGGTGATTACATCCTTCTTAGTGGAAATAAAGGTTTCCTTTGTACTGCTTCATAGACTCTTGTAGGTTTATACTGATGCAGATACGTTCTTATTTACCCACAAAAGGCATGATGGAACATACCATTCTGTTTCCCCAGCATGATTTTAAAAAATAATTAAAACTAATGTTAGCATTATCTAATAATGTAAGGGAAAGAGTAAGAAGTCTCCTGAGTCGGCATGAGGAAGCTCTGTGAAGGACAAATTACAGGTATAAGGCGCTGAGAGGCAGAAACACAGATCCTGAGGGAGGAGGGACTGAACCGAAATGAAGTTGAGATAAAGACTAAATGTTTGTATTCTATTTCAAATGACTGTGTGTTACTTTAAGAACATAATAGGGGCCATATTAGGTCAAACCAAAGGTCCACCTATCCCACTATCCCACTGCTATTTTCCAAGTTGAGAAGTCCCAATCTGATTAATTTCTCCTCATATGGCAACCGTTAAATACCAAAAAAAAAAATTATGCCCTTTTCTGGACCTTTTCCAATTCCAATGTATTTTTAAATGAAGCAAACACATATGCAGTTTGCAAAATGTTCACATATAATCTCTACTCTATATTTAAGAGTTTGTGTGACTGTCTGTCCATCTGTCTGAGAGTCTGTTTGTTCAAGAACTCCTCCTAAATGGTAAGAACTAGAACTACCAAATTTTCTATGCAGCTTTGTCTTATACTAAATTAAAGCAAGGTCAGGGTTTGATTGTGCCAGGAAAATGGGATGTGCATGGAATGCAATTGTTTCTCATCAAAACAGAATGGGAGGGCCATGATAGCAGGGGCAATTATATTGCAGAACCACCACCCTGGGCTGACCATGGGATTCAGCCTCTGGCTGCCCCCACTACCTGCCCTGGACTCCTCCACCCCTTCTCCTAAGCCCCGCAACTCCCAAGCCCCTGGTCTGATTACTGAACCCCACCAGATCCCCAAACTTTGTACCAAGTTCTCCTCACCTCCAATCATTATATTTGTATATAGTAGTTTTACTTTAAGAAATCCATTTTCATCCAAATATGCTTGCAGCCTCTTTGCATTTGGTAATCATTTCTGTACTAGCCTGGGAAGTTACTTTGCATAGATCAATTAGTGATAAAGATGACCAATACATACTATTTCCTCTGGACCTTCTGTGGCCTTTCAACTTTAAGGAGTTATTTGTTGTAATGAGCTATCGAGCCCTATCCTGGCTGCTCCAGCTTAGGGATAAGGTTCATGTCCTAAAAAGTCTCCTTAGAAAAATCATCTCTACTCTGAATCAATTTTAAATTTTAATAACATTACAAATCTTGAGCTGAACGGTTAAAGTCTGCTCACAAATGGTGTATTTTGACAGATCCTAGGATATAGGCATTATTCACCCTTGCTTGTCTGTCTCTTCCTATTACTTCTTTGAAACAGATGCCCTCCCAGCCTCTTCTTCCTTAAATTTCTTGCAAATGCTCTTACTAGATTGGTTGACCTCATTTGTCCTATGTTCTTCCCCTTGCTATGCCTACCAAGTGTCATCCCAGGACATTCACTGCTCCTAAAGTGCATTTGCCCACCTCCCCCATAGTTTCGCTAACTCAAAGCACCATACCAGTTGCATCACCCTTTTCTAAAAGTCCCCTCTTTAAAACCCTAACCAATCACTAGATGCTCTCTTTTCTATGAGAGTTCAGAGGGACGTGGGATTGGCAAGGCTAAATATGATATGTGGTTGGGGAAAAAAGCTTATGAGGTGAGTATGGGATGGAGTACTCTACCCAACCCATGTGGACAGGGTCCTGCTTGGCATGTACCATTAAGCTGCCAGAATCCTTTTTGGACACAAGTGGCCCAGTGACCCACACACAAAGACATCTGGTACAACATTTGGGAGCTTTTTTTTTTTTTTAATACTAATTATGGAGTACACTTGGCAGATTCAGGAGGTTTACTATTATGGGATCTAGAGGACTGAATTAGGCTGGAAATACCAACCAGATCGGCAGGTGGTAGATGCGACCAAGCTGATCACTGGCATTCTCAAAGGCCATGGTAAATAGACTTTTCCTACACAAACATTTACTTCATGGAAGTAGGGATATGAACCTGCCTTCCATTAGCCTGCCGTACACTCTGTATGGAATGCTGCTGATGTGCAATAACAGTTTGTTAATGCACTCTGAAACAGACCTGTTTCAAAGATGAATAGATTAAAAGTGCACTGAAGACAGCTAAGGAATACCGTATTTTCCGGCGTATAAGGCTACTAGGCGCCTAATTTTTTAGTTAAAAGATAGGGTTTCGTCTTATACCCCAGCGCCCCTCCGCCTCCCCGGCTTTGCTCCCGGTGTCCCTGGTCTGCTGGAGACGGTCCCCAGCAGACCAGAGGCACCGGGAGCAAAGCCTCTGAGGACGCCCCGGCAGCGGGACAGCCCCGGCACGCTTGGGCTGCCCCGCCGCCGGCTTCCCCCGAGGCTTTGCAAAGCCGCAAAGCTGTATACCCGGCGTATAAGACGAACCCCGATTTTTGGGGGATGTTTTTTAACATCAAAAGTCGTCTTATACGCTGGAAAATACGGTATCAGAAAGGTCCACAATAGGGTTGACAACCCTCCAGGATTGGCCTCAAGTCTCCAGGAATTAAAGGTTAGACTTTAAAGATTATGTCATGTGTTGAAATCTCCAGAAATACATCTAACCAACACTGGCAACCCTAGACCCTACAGTGTGCAGCAGGGTAGTTTCATATCACATCTTTCATAAACTAATTGTTTACACAGACAGTCTCAAAGGTTAAAAGTAAAAGGGAAACCCAAGAGACAGAGGTCCCCATTGGTATACTCTGTCCCCCTGGCTAAGGCGAAGAGGTGAGAGGATTCAGAAGTGAGTTAAGTCCTCGAAGCACGCTGAAGAAGGTTTATCCTGAGTTACTGTTTATATAGTGGGAGCCATGTCACCTCACATTGGACCCAGTTAAAACTCTGTCAATGTGAGAGTTGGCACAGCATATAGCACTCTTCCTTTTTGTTATTTTAATAAAGTTTCAGCTTGCCACTTAAATCCAATCCTTTGTCTTTCACTTGCCCACATGTCCTGATCAATTCCAACTACTGGGTGATCTTTTCTGAATACTTCCTTAGTGATACCAAAGTCACAATGTTCTGCTCATTCAAAAAGGCTCTTATCACTCTCTCAGCCTGAGCATACTTGGGTAAAAACATGCCCAGGTATTATATTCAATTTTAAAATGAAATGTTGAAAGTTTTTGTGGAGTGGTTATAGAGTTCCTGGTCCTCCACCATTACTAGAGGCCCAGGATGTGCTGCAGGAGGAAGCTTAATAAGCATGAGAACTTCCTGGTCAAAAAGTTCTCTCGTCTCAGAAGTTAGCCATTTTAGTCTGTGTAGGGGTCAATTGCAGAAGAACTCTGTATGTGTGAAGTATAGGAGTGGTGAGGCCTGCATTCCCTTCCCTTTCCCATTCCCTCCCCACCCCTTCCCTACTACTGATGAGCCGGAAGCAAGCCTCTAGGAACATACACCATTGTAGATAAGGGCGGGAACATAACAATATTGTTAACCTAAATGTACTGATCATGAAAACAAAGTCAAAGGATAAGCAGTACAACTGAGCCATACTGTAACAAGCAATGAGTAACCCCCAGAAATTTCCAAAATGCCACAAACAAGGTAGACACAGAGTATTTAAAGCTGCACCAGAGCACAGCAATTTGGACCTCACCGATGGGCTCTGGGTACCAGTGTCTCGGATGCTGAGACAGTCTCCCACTTCATCCGCAGCTGAAACGGGTTCCCTGGCTAGCAGAAGAGATGTAAGAAATGTCGCTTTTCCTATCATTTTATTCTTTTAGTTAAGTGGCACAGCTGATAGCTGTCAGGAAATAAACTGCTTGTGTTTGACAGATACCTGTGTAGCATGTGTTTGTACTTTGAGAACCCAGTGTCGGACCTCAGACTTACTTTTGCTGGCAACAGTCTGTAACTTTAAAAACGAGTAGTCTTGTGGCACCTTAGAGACTAACACATATATATACAGTTTCAGGAACTCTTGTGGTCAAAACCCACTTCCTCAGATGACTCCAGATCATCTATTCTATAAAGAAGGAATAAGGAAAACAAAATGAGAATCCCCCAATACTACCAAGTGACTGTGAGTGAGTGGGGAAAAGGGAACATCAAGGAGGAAACTTTTGAAAGTTAAAGCAAAAAGGTGGCATAGCCCTGTCTCAGTGCAATGATGGCTCTTACAATGCACATGACTCTGTTACAGAAGATTGATTTTGTCAACTCAAGCAGCTGGCCTTGCTGGATCCAGATATTTAAGTGATTCCAAATGCCTTATGGTCTAACGGAGAAAATACCAGACCAGTGCTGTGGTATTTGCTGTCATGAATGATGCTGCTGATCACATCTTCGGTGCCCTACTCATTACTGATGAGGAAAGAAAGAATTCAAAGTGAGAGAGGTTTTTGAAAAAGACTTTGCATGCAGATTTCATAGGCAGACAGAATATTATACATGAAAGGTCTAAGTATAATAGGAGATGCCAGAAATAAGGAGGAAAAGCTGAGGTTTTTATTACTACAGTTCATGACCTTGCTGAAACTTCCAAATATAGAATTGTAAAAGAACTAGTAAGAAATGATAGCTGTTAGTATGAGACACTTCTATTGACCAGCACAGCTTCAAATAGATCTAAATCTAACATTAGCAAAAGTGAGAATGCAAGAAACAGTAACGCGACTTAAATGCTAGGAGAGAGAGCACATCAAACAATAACAACACAAAGAAAAAAGAAACAAAATGTATAAGGAGCAGTCAGACCAAATTTACAATGTAAAAATGGTACACAGCTAGACAGCAGGGAACCAAAGAACTTTAACAGAAGGGAAAGTTGGAAAAGCTTGGGAGATGAGGCAAGACTCTTAACCACAGCTTGCAATGGTGTCCGGCTAGAAAGGAAGAAAATAAGAGGTCCTAAAATGAAAAACTGTGCAATAGCATACAGGTGACCAAGAGTAGTGGAAACAATTCAAGAGGGAATGTTATCAGATGACAATGGAGCCATATTCTCAATATAAAATACAATAACTTGGTATACAAGGATAACTCTAAAACAGTACAAACCTTAAATTTAAAACTGATATTGAGAGAATAGTTATGGTAGTTACAAAAAAAAGTTTATAATTGATCCTGGAATGGAGATCTTCAAAGACAAAATGAGATACTACACGAAGATAATGACAACACATTGGATATTTGTGGGCTATTTCCTGAGAAACTAAAGAAAGGATGGAAAGTTCTTTTAACAAATAATATATGTAATATAAGGACTAACAACCCATCATTTAGCATTGCCAGACATACAAGGAGTATACCCAATAAAGAAACTGGACTGCAGAAACAGCAAAGTGTATCCACACATTTTCTCAAGAGTAGGAAAGCTGCCAGAGAAGTACAAAATAAAAATGGTGTAATTAAGCAGCTCCCTGAGCACTTTCAGCCTCATGTCACACCCTCATACCATACATAGCTAAGGAAAGTCAAAGTTTTTTCACTCTAAGATGTAGAATGTAGGAAATTTAGGTTATTTCCTTGACAGAAGATGCTACCAACAGGTAATATCAAGATAATTGTAATATTGAAGCCGATTTAAAAAAAATCCAGAATTGTGTGGATCATATCCAGCCTAGTAGCTTAGTTATCACAGGCAAAAGTCTCAGTCAGATGTTACAACAGGCTTTGGGCAAATTCCCCTTGCTAAAGATTCTTTACTGTTAACTACATTTATTGTGTAGTTTTTGCAGGTACTGTACCAGTTATCTTCCATTCTCATATCGTCAGCATCAGAACATTTTAAAAAAGCATCTCTCTGATTCTGTCATACTTGTCTGTTGTCATGCTACTGTAGTGTTGATATATGGATAAAACAAAAATGAACATGATGAGCAACTAACTACATGCAGTTTTGAGAGACTGTCAAAAAACCATCCTCACTCTGAATGAGAAGTATACATTTGTAAAGAAACAGATAAAGTTTGTAGGCATTTAATTAGCTAATTGGGAACTGACCCAAATTCATACTGAGAGTATTATTTGCTTCACCCAAACCCCAATGATTTTCTGCTGGGTCTGACAAATTTTTCTGTGAAATTATCACTAAAATTTAGCTCATGTTACAAAAGCCTCAAGAGATCTCCTTAATGGACACAATATGTGGATGTGAGGGACCAGATGACAAAATACATTTAATAGAATACTGGGAGGGAGGGGCGGGGCTGTGTCCCCTGCTTTCTATGCTCGCCAACCCACCCTTTTGCCTGGGGAGGGCCCAGGGCTGAGGCTACCCCAGCCCTGAGCCTCACCCTCCCTCCCACCCCCAGCTTCTGGGGAGAGGCTGAGGCTGCCCCGATCCCAGCTCTTCCCCCCTTCTCCTCACAGCCACCCCGGCTCTACCCTGACACACCACTGCCACCGGGCAGGGCCACAGTGCGCCAGCCTTGGTTCTGCTGCTGGCCACTGAGGGGACCGACCCCTAGGAGCTCCTCTCCAGTGGCACAGCTGGAGTAGCCCATGTAGAGCAGCTGGCCCCAACAAGCAACTGAGGGTGGAGGGGGAGGCAGGGCTGCAGGATGCATAGTGTTGTGATGTCGTCATTCTGTCATCCTGCAGAATTTTTGTGTGCGCGCGCGTGTGGGGGGAGGGGGGGGAGGGGGAGGGGGGGAGAGAGAGAGAGAGAGAAAATGACATTGCATGTTTTGGCACAGTACTTGCTAAATTACCCAGCAACACTAGCAGCAGATATATCCACATATGGTTTAGGAGCAGTGCTTACACTAGAGATTTGGTGGTGATGGGGGACTTCAACTATCCAGACATATGTTGGGAAACTAACACAGCGAGGCACAGGCTATCCAATAAGTTTCTGGACTGCATTGGAGACAACTTTCTGTTTCAGAAGGTTGAAAAAGCTACCAGAGGAGAAGCTGTTCTGGATTTGGTTTTAACAAATAGGGAGGAACTAGTTGAGAACTTGAAAGTGGAAGACAGTATAGGGAACAGTGATCACGAAATAATAGAGTTCATGATCTTAAGGAAAGGTAGAAGGGAGACCAGCACAATTGAGGTAATGGATTTCAGGAAGGCAGATTTTGATAAGCTCAGAGAACTTGTAGGTAAGGTCCCATGGGAAGCAAGACTGAAGGGAAAAACAACTGAGGAGAGTTGGAAGTATTTCAAAGGGACGTTGTTAAGGGCCCAAAAGCAAACAATTCCGCTGTGTAGGAAAGATAGAAAATATGGCAAAAGACCAGCTTGGCTTAACAAGGAGATCTTGCATGATCTCAAAATAAAAAAAGGAGTCATATAAAAAATGGAAACTAGGACAAATAACAAAGGATGAATATAGGCAAGCAACACGGGAATGCAGGGGCAAGATTAGAAAGGCAAAGGCACAAAATGAGATCAAACTAGCTGCAGGCATAAAGGGAAACAAGAAGACCTTTTATAAATACATTAAAAGGACAGGGTAGGCCCACTGCTTAGTGAGGAGGGAGAAGCAGTAACAGGGAACTTGGAAATGGCGGAGATGCTCAATGACTTCTTTGTTTCGGTCTTCACCGAGAAGTCTGGAGGTGTGCCTAATGTAGTGAATACAAGCAGAGAGAGGGTAAGTTTAGAAGATAGGATACACAAAGAACAAGTTAAAAATCACTTAGGAAAGTTAGATGTCAGCAAGTCACCAGGTCCTGATGAAATGCATCCCAGGATACTCAAGGAGCTGATAGAGGAGGTATCTGAGCCTTTAGCTATGATCTTTGAAAAATCATGGCAGACAGGGGAGATTCCAGAAGACTGGAAAAGGGCAAATATTGTGCCCATCTATAAAAAGGGGAATAAGAACAACCCAGGAAACTACAGACCGGTCAGTTTAACGTCTGTCCCAGGGAAGATAATGGAGCAGGTAATTAAGGAAATCATATGCAAACACTTGGAAGGTAATAAAGTGATAGGGAATAACCAGCATGGGTTTGTGAAGAACAAGTCATGCCAAACTAATCTGATAGCTTTCTTTGATAAGATAACGAGCCTTGTGGATAAGGGAGAAGTGGTGGATGTCATATACCTACACTTTAGTAAGGCATTTGATACGGTCTCACATGATATTCTTATTGATAAACTAGGCAAATATAACTTAGATAGGGCCACGATAAGGTGGGTGCATAATTGGCTGGATAACCATAGTCAGAGAGTTGTTGTTAACGGTTCTAAATCCTGCTGGAAAGGGATAACAAGTGGAGTTCCTCAAGGGTCTGTTTTGGGACCCGTACTGTTCAATATCTTCATCAATGATGTAGATATTGGGATAGAGAGTACGCTTATTAAGTTTGCAGATGATACCAAACTGGGTGGGGTTGCGACTTCTTTGGAGGATAGCGACATAATTCAAAATGACCTTAGCAAGTTAGAGAAATGGTCAGAGGTAAACAGGATAAGGTTTAATAAAGAGAAATGCAAAGTGCTCCACTTAGGAAGGAACAATCAGTTCCATACATACAAGATGGGAAGCGACTGTCTAGGAAGGAGCATGGCGGAAAGGGATCTAAGAGTTATAGTGGACCACAAGTTGAATATGAGTCAACAGTGTGATGCTGTTGCAAAAAAAGCAAATATGATTCTAGGTTGTATCAACAGGTGTGTTGTAAGCAAAACTCGTGAAGTCATTCTGCCGCTCTACTCTGCACTAGTTAGGCCTCAGCTGGAGTACTGTGTCCAGTTCTGGGCACCACATTTCAAGAAAGATGTGGAGAAATTGGAAAGGGTACAGAGAAGAGCGACAAGAATGATTAAAGGTTTAGAGAACATGACCTATGAAGCCAGGCTTCATGAACTGGGCTTGTTTAGTTTGGAAAAAAGAAGATTAAGGGGGGACATGATAGCGGTTTTCAAATATCTAAAAGGGTGTCACAAGGAGGAAGGAGAAAATTTGATCCTCTTGGTTTCTGAGGACAGGACAAGGAGTAATGGGCTTAAAGTGCAGCAGGGGAGGTTTAGATTGGACATTAGGAAAAAATTCCTAACTGTCAGGGTGGTCAAATATTGGAATAAATTGCCAAGGGAGGTGGTGGAATCTCCCTCTCTGGAGATATTTAAGAACAGGTTAGATAGACATCTGTCAGGGATGGTGTAGACGGAGCTTGATCCTGCCTTGAGGGCGGGGGGCTGGACTCGATGACCTCTCGAGGTCCCTTCCAGTCCTATTATTCTATGATTCTAGAGCAGCCACAAGGAGACTTGTGGCATTTTGTCAGGGAATTCCAGAGAAATCAAGCAGCAGTCCACTTAAATGGAATAGGAAGCTTTAGCAGGTGCTTTGTCCTATGAATGGCTCAGCTGAATATGGAACCAGCTTTGATTTTAAACACAGGAATAGACACTTAACCTCAGTGGCATTACTGGATTCAAAACTACTAGATGATCGTCTGTGTAGGATTCAAATTATTTCAACTACAGTTGATGCAGTTTTCTTTCAAAAATCAAGTACATACTAGGGCAAGGGCTAAAAGCAGTGGATATTCTATCCAGGGCCGCAATTAAGTAGACACCAATAGAAAAAAAAGCTATGACAGCTTTCTCTAACATCTACATTGACCTCTTACTGGCAGCACTTCCAGGGTTCACAGAAAATTAGAGATAAGCAATTAAAAATGAGACTTTCCAGAAACTTCTCTCTCTCTGCCAAGGATGGTGGGGTTGAAGACATCAACTGACCTGAAGAATAGCTCTGCATAGCTCAGAAGCTTGTCTCTTTCACCAGCAGAACTGATCGCACCCACCTTGTCCTTTTATCACCATTTTGGAAGCACTGAAATGACCTTAAGATGGCCAACAGCCTGTTTTTCAAAGGATGGCACATTTCATCTCCCTATGGTACTACAAAAACAGATTCTCTTCAACATTCATGAGGGACTCCAAAGTATAATCAAGTGCAGGGCATGAACAAAACAGTCTGTATGGTGGACTAGTGTAAGTAGACACATTAGTATAACATTTCAAGATATGTAGCAACAACAATCACTACCACTGCCAAATCCATTACTCTACACAGCTACTTGACAGACACTGGCAGCAGAAAGCAACAGATGTTTTTTTATGGAAAGGACACATGCACATAAATTATTGTAGTCAATTGCTTCTCCGATATATGTACAAGCACAAGTCATCTGACAATTGAAATAAATATTTTCAAGACACGGAGTTCCTAAAGTCCTCATATCAGATAATGTGCCTGAATTTATAGCTGAAATATTCCTAGTATTTACACAAGACTTCCATCTTGAACATTGTACTAGAGGTCCAGATTTCCTCCAGAGAAATGGGAAGGTGGAGAGAGCACTGCAGACTTTGAAAAGACTACTACAACAATCAGTGCATCCCCCCACAAAGCATTCCTGGCATATTGGTCAATACTGCTTGCATCTGAAATCGAACTTTCAATGGGAAGATGACTAAGGAAGCTTTTGCCAGTGGCAATGAAAAGCCTAAGTGGCCCAGCCTGAAGGTATTTTGAAAAATAGGATGCCCAAGTAAAAAATTCAACAGGAACAAAACTTGAACATTCAGCACAGAACAAGAACACCACCTGAACTGAGACCAAGGAACAGAGGCTGGCTCTAAAGCTCCCAGACATCTAGAACTGTTCAGAACAAGACAGAAACTCCCAGATGCTACCAAGAGGAGACTCCATAAGGACGATGCTGGTAGGAATGCAAGAGCTTAATTGTTTAACCAGTTAACTGATAAGTATTAGATTATTGGTTTCTGTTGAGATTAAACTCTTCTGCTTAGTATACACCAGCTCCCAGCTGCTGGCCCCACTCCTGGGGAGCTGGCTGCGCTGTGGGTTCTGCAGTATAAGACTTACACTGCACAGTTTGCAGGGGCACATTTCCAGCATCTCTCTCGCCTTAGTCCCACCTGGCCAAAAATAGTTAACTGTATAATGGCTAAAATTTTTAGCCGTTACACAGTTACTTTTTAAAAGTTTTTTTTTACATCCCTAGTTGCTGGAGGAATCATATTCATCGTCATTATTTCCCAAAGCAACAAAGACTTGTGGGTATTTTGTCAGGAAGTGAATCCCCTTCTACAGGGAACTCCATGCACAAACTCAACAGAATTTAGAATGTGGTCTGGAATACTGATCAGACCTCCTAAAGATTTGATCTTTAGCATACTGCTCAAGACTATTGAAATGGAATTGATAAGGGGACATAGTACAGTAATGCAAGGTTTATTTGGAATTGTTTGTATACACATTGTTGGTTTATAATGTAACTTTTAATCTTTTACTATAGAAAGAAAGACAAGATGTGGTTAGAGAGTTTTGGCTCTCTACAATGACCAAAAGAGAAACAGGATGTTCTAGCACTGAGAAGCTTAATAAATGTGGAAACTTTTTGGTCAGGCAGTTCTCTAGTTGCTGCTTTAAAGCATGGCTCTTTGAGTTTGTCCTCATACACTCTTAAGAATGATCTCATAATTATCACTGTAGTGTAAGTAAATGATTATTGTTTTCAAACTTCCCTCTCCACTGACTGAGTTGACCTCTTAGTCACTGCAGCTCAGAATTTAGTGAAACCCTTCTACCGAGAATGTGTCACACTGGAAGTCTTGCTCAAGACTTTTGTTTATGTTTTCTCAGCTGAGATGAGTTTTGCTTCACATGTGGAAACAGTGCCCAAGAACATTTTAAAACAAGAAAGAAATGGGGAAACGGAACAATGAAAAATGGGTAAAAAGGGAGAAGAAACTGAAAAATACAGCATAATAGAGAATATTGAGAGGAGTCAGCAATAGGATTCCACAAAATGATTTATCTGTCAACAATAAGCCTGTCATTTTGGGAATATTTTAGAACTCAAGCTCATTTTACCACCATAGTGTTAGCCCCAATTATTATTATTTATATAGTGCCAGAAATGATCATAAAGTGTTAAATGAAGAGAAAGCATCTGTCCTGAAGAGCTCATACTTCAGGTAAGACCAAAAAACAACATGAGCATATACACAAACATAGTGGGGCCGGCAGAAGGATGGTAAGGAAAAGGGCTGATGGGGATAACAAAATGACCAAGTGTAAGCTTAAGAGACCAGAACACATACCTTGAAGTTTTTATCTTGTTAAAAATGGAGAAGAGGAGATGAAGTATCAAAGTGTCATCTTGAGCTGATAAAGGGAGCATGGGTAAACGGAGGAATTACCAAGCATAGACATATGCATGCAAGAAGCTATGGTACAGAGATGAGCACAGAAGAAGTCTATTTAAAGAAATTAAACACCAATTCTGAATTGTGCCTCAGTGGAAGACACCTTTATACCTTCAAGGGGTCTCAGGTTGCTGGGTTTCAGAAAGACATAGGGATGAGAAGCCCACAATACCTTGAGACATGAATGCTCTAGTCACACTCATCCTTTCCTTTATACCTCCTATAATAATGTCTCGGAAGGAGTGTGGGAAAAAAAGTTATGTTGGCCCTGTGTAACCGCTCTTCCCGCTTTATAATTTCAGGAAGTGGAGGAGACAAGAGCAGTGTACTGCAGCAGAAAGGAGCCAGAATTAGACCCATGGCATTACAAAACAGCAGATTTGATAAACATATCCTGTGTTTGCTATTTATATGGAACAGTCAACTTGAAATATAGGCCATTTCAAACCCAAGTTAAACTGTTTCAGATATTCCACCTGGGTTCCCTGCCAATTTTATTGGCTTTGTAATCACTTTTGTTAAAGGTCTTGATGGTTGCTGTGAAGAAGATCCAAAAACATCAGAACAAGGCAGATAAGATTAGGGTAGAGGGGAAAGCAGGACAAACCATAGTGGAGCCGTTTCTAAAATGAATTTCTCCTCTCCTGCCATGGGGATGGTTCTGTATGACTAAAAAACAGACA
This sequence comes from Pelodiscus sinensis, assembly GCF_049634645.1. NCBI lineage: Eukaryota > Metazoa > Chordata > Testudines > Trionychidae > Pelodiscus > Pelodiscus sinensis. The sequence continues at coordinate 45,047,494 of NC_134718.1, forward strand.
GATTTGTCTGAACCTCGGTGCAGCTGTTAAGTGAAGGACCAAGACCTTTAATAGGAACAAATAAACTAAAGGTCTTATTTTGCTGTATTTTATTTGGTTTACACTGAATTATGAAGGCATTGCACTGACAGCTAACCAGGCTCTTGAGTGTAAGGATATCAAAAGAGAAGGTTCAGGCCATAAGGTCTCAGAGTTCTACTCCTGATACATGTACAGCATGGCTGACAGTCTGAATAAATAAAAAGAGTATTTCACTGAACATGTGAAAATGAGTACAATGTATTCTTAATGCTTGCCTTGGAGATGGGGGAGCATCCAAAAGAAGGAAAAAATTAAATTATATTTCACTATTGTGGAAGCAACATTTCTCTAACTAACTGGTTAGCATTGGCTAGAGCCACACGGGTTGTGAAGGAGTTTCTTTCTACAATTGTGCGAGTGCACACTCCAGACATTAACATCCAACCCTTTCCAGAAAAGGAGTGTTGAATCTATTATGTAAACAGATTGACACAGACGCCACTTAACATTAGACTAAAACCATCAAACTTTTTTTTTACACTTCAGTACACTAGATTTCAACCCAGTCTTCAGGAATTAAAATAAAAAGTATACCAACATTCTGTGCAAAGTAAATATTTGAAGATATATTTACCCGAATTAAGATAATTTATCTTAAAATAATCTATATGTTTACAGATTGTGTCTGGAGTTCTCTTCAAATTATATTTAAAAATTTATTGTACTTTTCATGAAGTCTCAAAGATTCCCTACATTGAACACCATATACAGCAAACATTTATACAAATGGACTGTTCTGTACAATGGGAATGCTTAATATAGTACTTACTGCAGCCCAATGGAACAATTGTCGCCATTGAGGTACTTTCACTTTGGGGGAAAACATTGCAAGTGATTAGTAGAACAAAGAAAGAAAAGCTATCAACATTCTGAATTTATCTTCCTACATAGTGCAGAAAAACATTATTTTATTCTGAACATGATGTACTTTACAATCTTATTTCAGCTGACAAGCTTCTTAAGGACATAGGTTTAATTATTAACTTACTTTTTGTGAAGAAACAAATGTGAATATTGAACATTAGAAAATAAAATGAGCACTTGCTAAAAGCAATTAATTCACTGTGTGTCTACAGAGAGTACAGCTGCGGTAAAACTTTCTTTCTCTTGACAGTAATTATAGCATCACAGCAACAATCCTATAGTTGAGAAGGCACTTAAAAAAATCAACTCTCATTTTCAAGTGCTTTTAACTTTAAAAAAATCTTTCTGGATTAGAATTTCTCATGCTTCTTCATGACAGGTTCACCTGACCTGATTTGAAAAATTAGAAACATTCTAGTTGGACATTTTTTGAGTTATATAAAATAGTAAAAACATTTTCCCAGGTTTTAAGAAGTTTTTTTATTATGATAATTCTAACAGCTTAATTTTAAGAGCTCAGCATCCTAATCATTACATCTAACCATCTCACTTCACACATTCAAATGAGTAAATGAAGAAACAATGCTTTCCTCCCCTCTCACATATTAAAGTGGAGTACCAAAGAAATTCCATTATAAACCCATAAAATGTTGCATCAATGTTGGCAAAAATGTAAATTTAAATTTAAAATACAGCATATGCTAAAACTCACTTACAAACCGTAACTCAGCTACTTTCAGCATATTCCCTAGCTCGTATTAAAATTTATAGATCTTATACTCAACTATGCGAAACATGAGCCACATGTAAGCCACATTTTTTCTCCCCAATTCCATTGCAATCCCTGACATGCCCTTTCCCTACCTCTGACATATGTGTCATGGTGGGGAGGAGTGAGCAGCATAAAGCCTGCACTCGGGGAATCTTCAGTTACATGTTTGAGATAGTTTTAATGCCCATGTTATGGCTGGAGAAACATGAAGGATGCTTAGTAAGGGCCAAAGATTTGGCTCAAATTGTATTTCATGAAAACAAACACATACTGTATTGCATAAAACACTGAGGACAAATAGAGGAAATGGATACTGTAGAAGTTTACAGTATTAGTGAAGAAGCAATGTTAACTTAGGTTAAAGCAGTTCCACATACACAGGGTATGTCTACAACGTAATCTGAGATAGCTCTGATCTAACTAGCTTGTACTCTCAAATAGAAATAGGCATATTTATCATGCAGCAGAAAGGGGAAAAGGAACTCACTCGCACTTGACAATACATTTTTTTAATTCCAAAGGAAAACTATGGGTATTTTATTCCTGGATTGTAGACAAAATCAGAACTCACAATATATAAGAGCACAAAGACTACATGAAAGTAGTTGCAAAATATATAAAGAGGCCTATAACATTTTCTGTGGAATATACATTGGACATTCAGATAAATAACCACTTTTCCCAATTCCTTATTCTCAGAGAAGTGTTATGGTGTCCACCATGCTAGCCACTAGTCTCATGTAGCTACTTGGCCAGTTGAATGAGGCTATTTGGCTTGAACAATGTGGCTGGCTATTTGGCCAGTTGAGTGTGGTTAGTTTGCTATAGCAGTAGCCTCTATAGTGGCTACTGCTTCAGAACTGGTTGGCAGATTGCTTCATGCAGGGAAAACTTTGTTCTATGAAGCTCCCTGTTGTCAGAATACATTCTTCACATATACGTGACTGTTCAGTATACATGAATATCATATTAGTTGTGAGCTTTTAAAGCTATGAATAGAATTATTAGTTACTAAAGGTTATAGCTGTTATTAAAATATTAATAAGGCAATGTGAGTAAAAATGCTTTCATGAAGCATACTTTCCTAATAAGTAAGGGGGCAGCAGTCAACACTTCTGACAACGAGCTCATGCTGGAACAATTCATGTGTAAGAAAGACTGTGGGTGTCTAAATGAGCGTAAGGATGTCTAACTTACGATAACTCTGTTCATGTGAGGACATTATGGTTCTTCACTAATACTGTAAATTTCTACAGTATCCATTTCCTCTATTTGTCCTCTGTTCATCACTTCTAACTATAAGTCCACGGAGCACTTGTAGTATCAAGATTATTAAGCTCTTCATGTCCTGTTTTGTTTCTGGAGTGACTAGCTCAATAGGGCACCGTTTCTACGGAGCCCTAAGCACTAATTTAATATACAATGTAGAACAAGCAGCAGAACCTATTAAATATACTTTTTAAAAAACATTACATTTAAAGCACAATAATCGTAGTGTACTAAATGGCATTCTTTCAGTCAAAACACTGCATCTCAGTATATAATTTCATTGTTTACAAGATGTGGAGATATGACACAACATGTGAGAAAAAAAAAAACTTATGCTTATACATATTGCAAAAGCAACGAGGAGTCCTGTGGCACCTTACAAACTAACAAATTTATAGGAGCATGCATCTGATGAAGTGGGTCTTTGCCCACAAAAGCTTACACTCTGATAGATCTGTTAGTCTATAAGGTGCTACATCACTCCTCGTCGCTTTTGCAGATTCAGACTAACATGGCTACCCCTCTGATGCTTATACATATTATGATGTAGTCAGAATCTTTCCACTCCTTAACTTCTACAGCAAAAGTTGGAAGAGGCATAGGTATAATATTCTGGAGCAGACAAATTTTCTTCACATGCAAGAGAGCATGCAGCTGAGTGGGCAGTGACATTTGACCAGGCCTCAGAAAAGAAACTCTCAGTGCTGGTGAAAATTTGGAACTTCCATCTGGTGTGGAATTTTGACATTTCAAAATTTCCTTTAATCTCAGAACCAGAATGAAAAGTCACATTTTCAAAAATTACAACAAAAGTTTTGAAAAATAATCTGAAAATAAAACAAATCCTCACAGAAGTGTTCTGTTTTTGACTACCTGAATTATATGAATAGAACAAAGTCAAAATAATAAAGGTGAAATGAAGCATTTTGATTTTTTTTCAGTGAAAATTTCAGTGAGAGTGAGGCAATCCAGCAAAAAGTTTTTATTTCATCTAATCAGTATTTTTCTATGGAATACTGTTCTATCAGAAAATTTCTCAACCAGTTCTACTCAAAACACAGATGGGGAGCTTGGCAGTCTCAAGAGCCTTAAATATCATTACTAGCACTGCATATGAACAAGTAGTTGGCAGCTACTGCCCTAGATTAAGCAGTTATGCCATGCCAGAACCAGAGGAACATAATCCCAGCAGCACATCAGAATGACAGAAAATTCCTCACACAAAAATGAATAACGTTTGTTAGAAAAATGCATTACTGGCAAGTGCTGGTACCACACAGAAACATTATTTTTCTTGCCATGAGAGTGGATTGGTAGCCAAAGAACTGTGTGGAGAGGAATACATTATTGGAAGCAGAGAGAGTAGTAATGGTTTCAAGGAGAAAGCACAAAAGAAGGGTCATCGAGTGGGAAAACAAACCTAAAAGTACAGATGTGTATCTAATAAAAACAGCAAAAGCAATAAGGCCAAGGATGAATGGAGAGAGTGAGGGAGGTGGAGTGTTTCTGATAATTATAGATACATAAAAAGTAAACAACTTGAGGAGCTATGATACAGATCTTTCTGATTTTCTTTTCCAAACTGTCTATCTATTATTGCTACATTTAAAGAACTGCATTATAATCTGGAGAACAGTGTCCGCTCTCCTTTGAGAGCTTTTGGTTTTTTGAACGTTATAATAAAGAAGTCTTACACTAAATAAAATACAGGGGATTTAGCAGTTCTCTCATCCTCTAGAACAGGGGTCTCCAAACTTTTCAGCCCGAGGGCCGCATTAACTATCAAACAGCAGTTCGGGGGCCGACTATACACTTGAGGTCCAACTAAAAAACAATCAAAACATGGATGTTGTTTTTAATTATTTATTTAATATTATTTTATTCAGTTATTATTTAATAACACATTCATACACTACACATGAACACCTGTATTAGTGTGAATGGTGAAATTGTTTCCTGGATGCCAAAATAGCAGACATTTCTGGCTTTAGATTTGTTGTCCCTAACATCAACAGTGACCTGAGATTATCATCGGACAAGTTTGTTCTCAAATTGTTCTTCACGTATTTCATTCTTGAAAATGTTTGTTCACACAGGTATGTTGTTCCAAAGATTGAAAGGTACCTTGATGCAAAAGTTTTGACATTAGGAAAGTCTTCCTTGGGCAAAAACTGGTAAAAACCCACCAGTCCTATTTTGAACTTGTCCCTAAGGAGGTCATTTGCTTGCAACTCAATGACTTCCAGCTGCAGTTCATCTGGGCAACTGGCCACATCTGCTTCAAATGGGTTTTGAAACAATCTCACTTCTTCTGCCTTTGAATCCAAAAAGGTCTCCGCGGGCCGGATGAGAGGGCCTCGCGGGCCGCATCCGGCCCCCGGGCCGTAGTTTGGAGACCCCTGCTCTAGAACATGAAGCGTATGACCTCTAAAAGCTTATGTAGTGACTTTGCACTGGAGCACAGCAAATAACTAGAGGGGGGAAATATATTAGCTTTCTGTCAGATTACATTACAAGTGCTTTGACAATTACTTCGTGCTTGTAAGACACTCTACCTACACTGATTAGAAAGAGAGTAATGTAATTTTCCCTTTAATTTCCAAGCCTTGTGTGTCTGACAGAGAAACAATGGTTTTGTAATTCCCAATATAATACTGAATTTCCTCCTCGAGCACCAGACATTGGAGCATATTAGTTACTGTAGCAGTTAAAAATATCTATTGAGCTTCTGCTTTACTTAATCATTATCACAGAGAACAATACACATGTCAGTCTCAGGGTAGAGAAGGGGAATGAGGAAGGCCAATGAATGTGAAGGCAATAGTGACTTGACTTAAGATCTTCCCCAGTCTGGTGTCTGATCTTGCTGCTGCCTCTGTTTCTCTTTCTTGGGCTTCTCAGAAGATTCAACCAGTTATTTGCAAGCCAAGCAACACCCCTTTCAAAGGGTCTGATTTAATAAAACAGCATAGCTCAAATGTGAATTTAAATCAAGACAAGTCATTCCCCCACTCCAGTTTCTTCTTCTTAACAATGCACACAATAGTTTGGGTTCCCCCAAAACCCAGTATTGGCAACTTTTTGTCTCCTCATGTTTCTTCAGGCTTCTGTTCACAACCCTTCATTGCAGATAGCTTCAGCCAGGTTTTTTCATCTTGCTGATGTACAGAATGCTTTCCAATATCTTCTCTGGGTCTAAACTGAACTCTCCTCTTCCTGTTAGAGCTTCCCTATTATACAAGTCCCACCTCTAGACCATCAGATGATCCTGGTCACTTGACCCAATAACCAACCAAAGCCCAAATGCATTTCCTGAGGCCCAATAAGAAGACATTGGTGGGATTGAGCCCAAGTCCCTTACCTGGCCAGTACAACCTATGATATAACCCTTGGAATAAATAAATTTGTAATTTATTTACAATCCACTCCAGCTCATCTCTGTGAGTCACCATATTCAACCACCATATTATATCATTAATAAACCTGATCAACAAGATCAAAGTTATACATGCAGTATGATGGGGACTAATTTAGCTACAACTACTCAAGAGAGAGATCCTGGAGTCACTGTGGATAGTTCTCTGAAAACTCAGTGTGAAGAGGCAGTCAAAAAAGCAAACAGAATGTTAGGAATAGTTTAAAAAGGGATAGAGGCAATATGATATTCTCTGTTTTATTATTTATATAAAACCATGGTATACCCACATCTTGAACACTGCGCACAGATGTGGTCACCATCTAAAAAAAGATATTTTGGCACTGGAAAAGATTCAGAAAAGAGCAAAAAAAAATGATTAGGAGTTTGGAACAGGTCCCATATGAAGAGAAATTAAAAAGACATGGACTTTTCAGCTTAGAAAAGAGGAGATTAAGGAGGGATATGATCGAGGTCTATAAAATCATAATTACTGTGGAAAAAGTGAGTAAGTTATTTACTTATTTCCACAATATAAGAACTAGGGGTTACCAAATGAAATTAATAGGCATAAGGTTTAAAACAAACAGAAGGAAGTTTTTCTGTGCACAGTCAACCTCTGGAACTTCTTGCCAGAGGATGTGGTGAAGACTAGGACTATAACAGGGTTCAAAAAAAGAGCTAGATAGATTCATGGAGGTTAGGTCCATCAATGGCTATTAGCCAGAATGGTGTCCCTAGCCTCTGTTTCTCTGGAGGCAGGTGACAGGGGATGGATTACATGAGGATTACCTGCTGTGTTCCCTCCCTCTGAAGCATCTGGTTTTGGCTACTATTGGCAGACAGGATACTTGGTTAGATGGACTTTTGGTTTGACCCAGTATGGCTGTTCTTATGTTCTCACACCACAACAAAACATCACATCAAAAATTCCTAAAGACAAGAGACAATAAAGAGGTGGAAAGCAGGAAGGAAGGCTAGGAAAATGCACAAACAGAAAGAAAAAAAAAAAAAACAAGAGAAGAGACAAGCTGGAAAAAGGAGACATTTATTCTTCTTCCCTTTCAATGTTTAATTTTGAATCAACTCCTCTCTTTCTTCTTCCCAGTTCTGCCCTTCCTTTCTATTCTCTTTTCAAAGCAGTACCCTTCTTTTATCAAGTGGGCATTCTTGTGAATTTTTCCTAGAACGGCTTGAAGAGGGGGAATTACCCCCTTGCTCCAAACTCATCAGAAGGCAAGTTAAACATCTCAGAGATACCCAGCTTTGTGCAGATTTGAAAGAAATAAATTGTATAAAAGCTGGAAGAAGTATAAATATTAATTTGGTAACTATTGTATTAAATTATATCAATGTCACTTCAATCTATGGGACTAATCACATTGCCATTCAGTTTGAGCAAGTATTAACAGGATTGGCCTTTTACCACTGGGTTTTTATTAACTTCTTTTATGTCATATTTCTGTTAGACACACAAAGCTCTTGATATTTTTAACATGTGTTGAAATAGTGTCATAATCTAATGTTACAGCTTTCCATTATTTTACTTTGACTTTAACCTCTACAATATTCTACAATTATTTCCTGTATTTAACTGGCAGTAGCCCTGCTGGAATGTGACATGAGACATGATAATGCCAACTAAATAGAAGTGATGGTTGGATACATATTTGAAGACCAAAAACGAAAAGTGAGCTAAGTCATTGTCCTGCCATTATGATACAAATTTCAAGTTGCTCTATGAGAAATACAAAGGGTAGATTTTTGTGTGTGTTGCATTTATACTTTTTTGGTACCTGAACCTTTTTTTGGGTAGAAGAGAGGGAACTGGGAGATGATGAGCTTCACAAGTTCTGGTCCGAAGAACTTGTTTTCTTATGTAAATGTACATATTCTTGCAGAATAGAATTGCGATTTTATGCATTGTTTCAAAACTTGAAAAAAAAAACCTAGAGCAATAACTGTTGATTTTAATTCACACTAAGAATGATGTTCACAAATTTGATGGGGCCATTTGCTAGTGAGATTATCTCCTCCACCTCGCTCTCCTCTGCCTCTCACTCATAACACATTGACTAACAAAAGGGCTTTATATTTTATACAGCTTAACCAAATTTTCACCATGAAATATGACTACAGCTAGAGTGTTGTGAAGGATTTTGCACGGCCTTCTCTGGCTTGACATGAGTCCAGGTAAGAAACTAGCCCCTGTTAAGTTGAATGCTAGCAAGCATGCAGGTGGGCCTCAGGCTGAAGCAAGTATGTGGAAATACAACCTTTTACCCACGGTCATGGGGTAAAGGTTTCACTGTAAACTGTTTCAAGTGCTAAAATTGCTAAATTCGTGCCCTTGGGCATTGGGTGAGGTCTGCTAATAAGTTGCTTAAACTGCTGAAATCATTAAAGTGTATACCATTAAAAACAAGCATGATCAAAATTTCCAGAATTATGACGTGGCTTATAGGAATAGGGGGCAACACAATGGGCACACCCTCTATTTATGAAAGTGCTAACTGCCAAAGTGGTAAACAACTTAGGATAATGGTGTAAATTAAAGACTGAATAAATAATGTGAAGTAAAGTGAGTAGCGTATCTAAGGGTATTGGAATAAAAAAATGTATATGACTGTAACACCACGTGGCAACAAGGTGTGAAGCAACTAAGTCTCGCCTTGAATAAAAGATGCTTTTGCATGCATGTGCTTTGGGAGAGAGGAACAGGGTGGACCCATAAACTCTGTTCACGTAACCATAAGCTTTGGGGCCTGTTCATGCACATCACACAGTCTAGGACGTCTTAGCGCATGGGAAGGAACAAGACTATGACCTCCTGTCCGGGGATTGTTGGGGATCGAGGATGAACTATAAGTGAATTAGGCTTGAATATTGTAATATAACTCGTTTTGCACTAACTGCTTTGCATTATAGGTATCTTAGGCTAAACCTTTTAAAAATCTATAGTATATAAAATGCATAGTAATAAGTTAGCCTATAATGAATCATAGCTGAAGCCTGTTCTATGATTTGTGCTGTGTTTATCTGTCTTGCACTGCTTATGGGAATTGTATTTGTAAGATTCTTTGGTTATTGTAATTGCTTGAACTTTCAATAAAATAGGGAGTGGTTAAGTTCAGGTATCTCTTACTGGCCTGTCCTGAACCTCTGAATCTTAAAAATATACTGAAAGAGCCATCACACAACAAGTATGTTGCCTTGAAAGAATAGAAGAAATAAACAATTTGAGTCAAACCTTCGACATGGGCATTATCAGAGCTACCAAGTGTTATGTATCTATGCAACTGTATCACAGCAGCTGACATTTGACACATTCAGATGAACTCCTTCTGGCCACTAAAGGCAGCAGTGGTACCAAAGCAGTAAGATACTCTGCCTCCCAATTTCAGTGTTCCCCATGGAGGATCCAAACACAGAAGAGGAGGCTGGAGATGATACTAGAAACAGAACCAGAATGTGAAAGACTGATCCCAGTACTGGCTCCAGTCCCCAGCCAATCCCCAGTCACACCTCATTCACTAACCAGCTATTCTTGCAGATATTCAAAACACTAAAACCAAGAGTGCCAGACACCCACTCACCTATCCCAGCCACAATTGCCAAGTTTTCTATAACGACCTTCCTGCCCCTACTGAGACGGAGCATGTTGACCAGAAGCTGAACTTTATGGTTATATGCAAATTTCCAAATATGCAAATTAGCTAGACAACTAGCATAAAGTGCTAAATGTGGAGCTGCACAAAGCACATCAGCCATGCATCAACTTACTTTCTCCTCCTCCATTCACTTACACCCACTGCCGGCCAACCTATATGAGAGCATGTTGTCATATAGAAGTGTCACCTGCCAAATCAAGTGAAGTTGGAAGAAAAAACAAACAAAGAAACAAGAATCTGTGTAACACAATCCAGTATTAGATAATCATTGTAACATTGCGCTATTATAATTCCTTCCCTCTGAGCAACTTAAACATGAATATGTTTATTTGTGGCAAGTCGGTATTTCTTACAGATGGAGAAACTGAGAGCACAGAGACACTAAGAGTTTTGCCAAAAAGATGACTCTAGAAGATTGTGGCGAAGTTCAGACTAGAATTCAAATCTCCTATTTCCCTATCCTCTGACCAAAGCAAAAGGCTATATTTCCTCCAAAAAGTTCCCTTATAATTATCAATGAAAATTGCTTTGTTTTAAGCCCAGATAGAAATAATTCATTGGTGAAAGGAACAAAATCCAGCACATTAGCTATAGTAAATCATGTCAATCTCTTTTTCACGAAAGCATTTTTAGGACTGAAATACAATTGATAAATCTTGAGATATTAACTGAAGCTTGTTAAACATGAGTCACAGTGGCTAGATAAATATATTTTTCTTGTTGTAGCACATACTACCTGTATGAAATCCTACAGAATCATGTAATAACTCACAAAAATATTTTTTAATAAAACACTGTGAAGTCCACAATCATTAATAGGCAGTGTGCAACTTATATTCTCTCTCAAACAAAATTATTTGGTTCCTTAAGATAACCTCTCAGTGAATACTGCTGACACATAATTTTATTAATTGAAGTATGTATGTGCATTTTCCACAATTCACAAAAGATAACTAAAATGCTCCTGAACTGCTAAATAAATGTTGTGTACTTTGAGGACAGTCGATTTATAAGCTCTGGGTTTTTTTTTAACCGGACAGAAGGCCAAAATACCAAACTGTCCGAGCAGGGCTGGCCCACAGCATTTTGGCACCTGAGGCGGGGAGCTCAAATGATGCCTCCATGCCCCTTCGCTTGGGCCAAAACTTTGAAAGGTCTCAATTCTGCCTTCTTCCTGTTCTACTCCTCTCATGGTACTGCAGAGAGAATACATATGCACCAGCAGCTGACACAATTTTCTATACTCTGGGTCCTAGTGGCTCCCCCTCCACAGTCTGGCAACTGAGGTAGCCACCACAGTACGCCTCATGGTAAGGCCAGCCCTGTGGCTGAGTAAAAACCAGACAGCTGGCAACCCTATTTGTACACTGTAAAATATAGTTATAACATTAGTAGTTGGATTAATATTGATTATTATTTTTCCTTCTATAGCTGGGTCAACATTAAAACTCTCCCTCGTGTTCATAAGCTAAAACCTTATCTTTCTTTTTATGCATAATTATACTTTGAGTTGGTGATTCTTTAGAGAATACTATACCAATTTCAGTGCTTTTAAAATTCTCACTCATTTGCTGAAAAATAAGAGCTGCAGTTGTCTTGAAACTTCCCAACCAAATATTAAAGGCCATGAAATTGTTTAATTTGATGTAGATTAAGAGCTCTCAAATCTAGTAATTAAACTTGTCCACAGAGCTATTTGGGCTTATTCTTTTCATCATAATAAAATAAATAATTTCCCTACTGAATGCTTGCATTATTCTGCCTCTGCAGCTACTTATCGCTAAGCAATCTTATGAAGGAGCACACATTTTTCTTAACTCTCCTTTATATGCATGGGTTTAGGTAATGTCACTGCCTCAGTTGCTTTCTTTGTATGTGTCCAAATGAGGATCAATTTGACACTGGTTTCTTAGGCCCTATACTATACTATAAACAGAATTGTGAGGGGGACCCAGTATCATAGAGTGGCTTGTTCTGAGGGCTGGAAAGTCTGGTGCTAAGCCTACTTGATCTCAGAATGAGCCTTATCTGAGGGAAACCAGGCAAATTGCCACATAGAGCAGAAGATGAATACAATAACGGGCAGGAGAGCTAGGCTTAAGCAATGATAAAGAATTAGCGCACCAGTTGCGGCCCCACCTCCCCAGCTACTCCTCTTACCCCCTCCAGGCTTCCGCACACCACCAGCTGAACCGAGGGCTCCCAGTGCCCATCGCGGCCCTGCCTCCCCAGCCACTCCCCCCACCCTTGCCAGGCTTCCATCAGGCGCCCGGCTGGAAAAGCAGAAAATACCAGACATTGCATATGTCTGGTATTTTCTGAATTTTTTTTTACTGGACAGGGCACACAAAATGGTTGACTACCAGACACCTGTCAACCCTAAAGCCAATGTCCAAATTGGACTTAAGCAACCAGGGTTATTTAGGCTAATTCCACACTAAGAAGTATCTGGCATAGAGAGATATATTAAGTCATACAAACACCAGCATGTCTGTAGTCTCTAGTGAGTAGACAGCTCTCTGGTGCAGTGTTTAGGCAGACCGGTCAGGCAACACCACTGTGAATTCTGAAGTCCTGGATGGATTTGCAAAGGGTAAAATACACAGAACATTGGTCAGTACATCCTCTGACCTTTTTCTAGCTAGCTGAGAAAGAACATGAAGTAGAACCTCTCCCTCTATGAATGTATTTCCTATGAATATTCCTAACCCTCCATACTATATGGAATAGGCACAACCAATCATGAACAGCACAATGGGACTTGTAACCAAACACACAATCAACTGACCTGACAAAAAATTAACCATGTGAAAATGTGGTTCGAATTTCACCAGTATTTTTAGACACATGCCCAGAAAACAATTAGAAAAATTATGGCTTATTAAATTAACTTTATTTTGGGAGTATTTTGCAACAGCTCCCACCCCTTTGTTACAATAGTTAGCTAAAACTAGAGGGGCTGTATTTAATAGCTATAGCCATGTATTCTATTTTTAAAATTATCAAGAATGTGGAAAGAGGAGGCAAGAAGCATTTAGATGTTTGAAGACACATATATTTTCTCTTCCTTCATATTTCTCCTACTCTTCCCTCTCTGACTATATCAATGGGTTTCCAAATTGTTATTGTCTAATTGTGAGCAGTCCAAGATGACTGAATTAGAAGTTTCTGTAATAAAATTACACTCTGTTTACAATAGATGACTATCCTAATTTCACATGATTACACATTGAATGTAAAATGCTAGACAGACTGACTAGACTGACCACTATACAGAATTATAGGTGTACCATAGGCAATTATTAGCTTGAACTAATATTTTTAGTACATTTTTAATTGTACTAAAATGTACTAATTGGTACATTTTTTAATTGACTTAACACAAAGAAGAATAATTAAGTGACCTGATTCGTTCCACCCACTAGCTGCACTAAATAACTATGATTGTTTGCAACTAATGTATCAATCTACAGGCCTGCTGATGTGGGGAGGGGGTAGGAGGAGGAAGGGGCAAAATAGACAGTTGCCCTGGAGCCAGTGATTCAAAGAGGCCTGGGGCTCCTGGCCACCAGTGCTGTTACTGTGACAGAAGTGGCGGCTGGAGCCCAGGTCCTTTAAATCACAGCCGAAACACAGTTTTACAAGGCTCTATGGTTGGAGGGGCCCAGCATCATGGCCAGAATGATACTGAGGGATAGCTGATCTGGCCCAGCCCCTTTCACTTAAGGCCATCCCTTCTGGGAGCACAGAGACAGCCTCCCAAACACCTTGCCCAGGGATCTGCGTAAGCTGTTGGGCCCCCAGTCAATCTATGGCAAATTAGAGAAGAGGGAAGACTGAAAGACTGCAAAGAAAACTGAATTGGAGTAGTTTTAAAAGTGACATGAATTACTGATTCACATCAAAGTCAAGTTAACATTTTGACTAACAAGTTAACATTTGGAACAATTTCTTACAATCCTTTCTGCCCACTTATATGAAGTTATCATACCTCTCTATATGTGGTGGTCTGGGGAGAGTAAACAGGGTTCTGTGAGATACCCCTAAGCTTAACTGACTTGGTTTACGTGAAAAGTGTATGTGTTTACAAAGGGGGGAGGGTCTTGAAGTCTCCCACTGTACAAGTATTTGCCAGATGTTTGTTATTTTCACCTCTCATGATGGGTTTATATGAGCTATTTGTTTATGCTTGCAAGGCTATCTTCACATTAAAAAGCATGGAATTTTATCTTTAAAATGTCAGACATCCAGGATTCTAACTCCCCAGATTAAAAGGGCCACTGCCACAAGCTCTGATTTAAGCTTTTCAGGCATTTATTTTGTCAAGCCTTAAGCCTCAGACGTTTTAGATTTCAACCAAAAGTTACCATTCCATTTCTATTTTTAGATGTCTAAAGAGAGAGGAGATAATAAATATAGTATGTTCTAGAAGCACATGGAAATGTAAATCTTTAACAGCTTATCCTTTCAACTAGGCTAAGAAGAGTCCAAGTGCATAACAAGAACATGATTCTTCTATGGCCTAATTTGTTATTGTCCCTATCATCCTGACCCTTCTGGTCCATACAAAATTTAAAAGTGTGTGCTACCATTTTGATTTTCTAAATTAATTAAAGTAGTCACAGAACTCAGTTAGGAAAACTGGTGCTTCCTGGTTATAGGTGAAACTATAGCTTTGATTATGTAATACTTCAACAGTACCCAGAGCTGGCAACTGTTAGGGGGAAGGGAAGGCAAAGAGGGAAGCTGCCCTGGGGCCCAGCTATTTAACACATCCTGGAGCTCCCAGCTGCTGTAATGCCAATGACCAGATTCCCGAGCCCTTTAAATCACCATTGGAGCCCCACAGTAGTGTGCGCCTTCAGCTCTAGTGGCACTGAAGGGCTGGCTGCGGATGGGGGAAGACTAGTCCCCAGTCTTGCCCTTTTCATCCAAGGTCCCACCCCTTCCAGGGGACCCAGAGCCAGTTCCCCCAGGGCCTGGTGAAATTTTTCATCAGGACTGACAGAAACTAAGAAGTGCTGATATATGTTAACTACCATAGGATTTCTGCATAGCCAGCAGCCTACCTACAAAGAGGTGTGTGATCCGATGTGCAGAACAAGAGACATTCATGGAGCCAAGATATTTAGGGATACAGGGCCCCACAGACTCTATCCCCTTGCTCCAAGAAACACTACAATCTTCTGTTCTCTAAGGCATTTTCCCAGGAAAAGCAGTCCTTCCATGTTATAAGGGCTATCTGAAACGTGAAGAAACTCCAACAATTGTCAACAATGTTCAGTCATTGCATCTTTTTCTTAATAAGGCTTTAAGCGCCATCAGGCAAGGGCCATGTTTTACAGCACGTGACAATGGAAGACTGGGACCTTTGAATGCTTTGATAATGAAATAATTAGTAATATTTGGTGACAGTGATCTGTGATGGCCTACTGATCAACAAGAAGTACAACAGCAGTAGCTCTGGTTGTTGCTGCTGTACTGAATTGAGAAATAGCTTCAATTTATGGTTTAATGAAAGTTTTATAGTTTTAATTATTCAGATTTTATGAATTTTCATTAAATTAAATGAGACCACTGAGATCATGGACCACCCATGGAATTGCATGACTTTTCTGCATTTTCAGAAACCCATTCTACATCTGTATTGCAGCTGGGCTATGTGAGAAATCTGTGATAAGCCTGTCCATACAGTTCAGTCTCTCTGTCTCTCAGTCTCTCAGAGTCTCTCTCTCAGTCTCTCAGAGTCTCTCTCTCTCTCTCTCTGTCTCTCTGTCTCTCTCTCACACACTCTCACACACACACACACACACACACTAATGTGTAAAGGGGATGAGCGCTGAGAAACAATACAAAACCACATGCCTAATCATGCCTGAGCCAGCGATTTCTAAATCTATATTGAAATCTGTCAATTTCTGTCCAAGTGTCAAGCAGTTTTCATTTGATGCAACATGGAGATAGTTTCAAGCTGCAGACTATGATCCAGTGGTTTTGGCATGGGTTAACTACAGCTTAACTCTGTCAAAGTTTTACCATTTTTAATTAACACCCCTCCTCTCTCAAAAAGAGGATTTCTAGTAAGTTTCCATTTAGATTTATACTTGTCCCTTGATTTTTCGTCCAAGCTGTTGGAGTAGTCAGGGATCGTAATTCAAACAAGGACAAACATGCAAGTTTACAGAAAGTTTTTACCTCTCACATAGCACTTAAGTGAGAAAATCTGTTTGTTAATACTCCCAGATAGCACGACGCAGCAGGCCCAGTGGCACAGAAGCAATGGATCACGATCCAGATGTCATAATATATTTGTGATTCATTCTAGTGGCAGGCCATTATTCTTAGTCTGGAAAGACAGTAAACTGCCATCTCTGTAGAGCACACTTGTGGCTGACTAGTCACATATCTAACTGGAAAAGAGTTCAGGCAGTATTAGCCCCTTCAATATAAGATCTTCCAAAGTGCCCCAAATGTCAATATTCCATGAACAGCATCATTTTTGTTGTCCTGTTATCTTCATAAAATATTTTAACTTTGCATCTAATATTTCATAGTGAAGCAACTGTGCTTCCCCCAAACTACATATTCCTTAGCAGGGTTGGCTAAGTGCTGAATATGTGTTACTTGTCTACATTTGAGAGCAATAATAAAAGGTAAAAAAATAAATGTGAAAATTGAAAAAGCTGTGTAGCACTGATAATTACAAGTCAAACACCTTCCTAAGAAGCATGCAGAAATAAAACACACCAAGTTACATGCATTTAAATAACACTGCATTTCTAGCAAAATCTAGCAAAAATCTTTGCAAAAATCCTCATAAGGGATCCATGTTTGCAACAAAGGTCATGGATTCCATGACATCCTGTGACCTCCATGACTTTTGCAGTGGCCAGTGCTGCTCATCCCAGAGCTTCCCAAGCAGCTGGCCCCAGGAATCATCTGAGCAGCAATGATGCAGCTGGTTCTGGGGGCCACCTAAGCAGCAGGCATAGGGGTGGCAGGAGCAGCCTCAGCTCAGTGGTGCCATGACTTTTACTAAGAAAATGCTTAAACATTAGGAAGGCTAGAAATGCAGGATATTTACCACTTCCCCAAAAACCCCTAATGACTTGAATTAAAGGAGTAACTATTAGTTAACAGCAACAGTAGGCTGTTACTAGCCATTTGACAATACACACAACACATCACATAGTGAATAGCTTATGCAAGAGTAGCAGAATTACAGACAGCATACTCAAGCATACAGATTGGACAGACTCTCACTGAAGTGTATATGATGTCTCTGACTTGTACTTGGCACATTACAAGTTTGAGTTCAAGCTTCAAGTCTGCCAGAAGTGAGCTTGTGCAATCTTTTAGTTGCTCCTGTAAAAGGGAGAAAGGTGTACACAGTATGTAGGAGATGGGGAGAAGAGTATGAAGACACATACATGCCTCAGAGGCATTCTTAAGGTGGTCAATGGCACAAGATTAATAACCACTTTACAGAAGAGGTGAGATCAGAATTCAAAATATTTTGTCTACTGTGCTCATAGCTATTCCCATAGGCCTAATAGTATTTTGCTAAAGGAAAGTGGCAGGAGTAAGATCTATTATGTCTGCGTCTCACACAGAGTTGCTTCTATGTAGCTGCTTCAGATCAACTCAGAAATCAGTGGGGCCTAGATTCATGCATGACTTCTCAAGGTGCCTATTAGTCCTGCAATTCTATGATAGTACACTTGGAACATTCAGAACATTAAGTAGCAGAAAATGGCTGGACATGGGAAAATAGTAATTTTCCACAGCTTATAATTTAGCCAGTTCTAGGTAGATTTCAATGTCTCAGACCTCAGAAGATGCTTTTCCTCCTGCCAAACTTCAAGTCTCTGCTCCAAACAGAAATGTGTTAGTTTAAACAAGTCAAAACAATTTTTCAATGGAAAGATGCCCATTCCTGACTTACTTAGGGTGTGTATATATATATGTGTGTGTGTGTGTGTGCGCGCGCGCACACACACACACATGCGCTGGAATTGCCCCATATTGGACCCTGAATGGAGGAGGTAGGTGCCCCCTAGCACCAGGGTATGGAGAGTAGACTAGAGCTCTGGGCCTTTGTGTATTACCCGGCCCCTGGGCAATTGCCCATTTTGCCTCTCCCGTCAGTGAGCCTCAATACAGCCCACAGAAAACTAGACTGTAACCTGCAAAAGGCACAGAATTGGAGTTACTGAGGTGCCCAAAGTCCTCCTCAATAGCTGGTAAATGATTAGAGATATATGCTCAGATCTTGGTGGTTATCTTAATAAATAAAATTGCACACAGTTAAAACAACTCCCAATCAATGCTCTCAAACACACTTATTTTCTCCTTCCCAAGTCCTTCCTACTTCCTGAAATAGAAGCATTTCCTCTCTGATCTCTGACAAAATTATGTTGCCTATTTTTTATACTGCATTCAATGGGAATCTTTATTTCTCATTGCTGTTTCATGAGAATTTGTCTAAGGAAGTTGAGGGGCTCTCAAATATCCCAGCACCTGACCAGGCCCTTTGAATTCCTAGGGCCCAGTAGGCATCAGAGTGCCTGTAGAGTGTTGAAGGACAGCTTACTGGATCAGAGAAATGTAAATGTATCAAGCTATAAGAGACCTTACAAAGATTTTTTCTTAAAATATTTCCCCTTTCCTTTGTGTTTACACATTTTAAAAAGTTAATAAATATCTAGTTCTTATAAGAACACTTTTCACCTTTATCTCACAGCTCTTTACGAACGAAGGCAATTATCCCCAATTTACAGACCAGATAATTGATACCTAAAGAAGCTGAGGGTATGTCTATACTATAGAGACAATACTGACATACCTGTATCAGCATCCCAAGAACAGACACAGCCTACCAGAAGGGGGTTTACTGTAAATCTAGTAATCACTTCCTCAAACATGGTTTGTTAAGTTGACATAAGCCTTCCCCTGTAAACACAGTTACATTAATGCTGAGGGTTATGTCAGCATAGCTATATTGTGCAGGGATGGGGGGCAGGGCAGTTTCTCAACAGCCCTGACTGATCTATACCAATGTAATTTTTCAGTTTAGATTGCACCTCAATGACTATCCATTGGCTCATTGTACAGTTTTAAGAAAGACAATGTAGGACCATTTAAAACACTAACTTCTACCCCAGTACCTTCCCCAATGGCCCACTTTGCCTCTGATAAACTCTTTAAATTACTAAAGATCTTCAGTTTCTTAGCAAAACTATCCATTCAGCTTTTATCCTCTCTTCATAAATCAGTATCTTTGGCTCACTTTTTTTTCCTAATTTCCAAAATCTCATATAATTTTTCAAATTCTAGGGAAGCAGTAAGTGTAAGATTTCACTACATAATATGTTTTATTAATATCCAAATACATTACATTTACAACTTTCCCTTCATTCACTATTTCTGTAATCCTAGGGGGCAGAGGAAAACAACCACCAAGTAAGTTTGTGTGAAAGATTTTCAAAATTTTGTTTTTCACATACCAAAGCAGCGATCTGTTATATTTTAGGGAGTTAAGCAACTGTTTGTCTCTACGTCATGGCTTTTCCTCATTTAACTCATAATAATTAAAACATTAAACTTATTTATTAGCTCTAACAACATATAGCAAACTGTAGGTATGTTTTGGCATGTACTAATTTCCTAAGATAGGCCCAGATTCATAAGGGTACTTAAGCAAATGTCTATATTAAAGGACTTGAGTATTCCTACTGACAACAGTTGGATTATTCACGTTTAAGTACTGAAGTGACTCACCTTAATACATTATTATAACAAATCTTAAATGTAAACAACATTATTCATACTGATTTCAACTGTAATTACTGATAAATGAGGTTTTATATAGCATTTTTTTATTCTGAACAATCCTAAAAAGCTCTGTAGATATTGCATATAAAAACATTATCCATAAATCACTGAAATGCTGCTCTGAGGATGAATGCAATGAGCCACTTTTTGACAGCATCTCTTTACGGCACTATTATTAGGAGGAGCTGTGCAAGATACTTTCATCTGAAACTACACAGAATATTTTTAGATAGACACTTATTTTTACCCAAGTTAGATACCTTTGCAAAATTAATTGCTCACAGATATTGAAAAAAAATAATTCTGTAGACTAGGTTCCAACTCTGTAGATTATTTTCAAATGGTTGATCTAAATATGAACAGAAAACAGTTTTATTTCCCTATACAAAGGGAGATAATTTACCTGTTCTGTAACCCAAATATTCCAAGATGTGCTAGTCCATATCTGTATTCCACTGAGAAGTGTGTATAGGCAACATGTGCCTTAGAGTAAGAATGTAATACAGGCAGTCCCCAACTTACACGGATCCGACTTATGTTGGATCCGCAGTTACGAACGGGGCTCCCCCGGAGTTGCTCTGCCCCGGGCTTCCTGGAATCAGCTGCTGATCAGTTTCAGCAGCAGCTGACTTGGGGACACCTGGGGTTCTTAAGTTGATTCTGTATGTAAGTCAGAACTGGCGGTCAGTTTCAGCAGCGGCTGAATCTGGACGCCAGTTCCGACTTACATACAGATTCAACTTAAGAGCAAACCTACAGTCCCTATCTTGTACGTAACCCGGGAACTGCCTGTAGTGGAGTTGATTAATGGATTAACCAATAAGCAAAAGCTTATAGGTTGATACTATAGACTACATGCATTTTCCCCCCTTGTCAGTAAGTTTTTAGGCATGCTGGACAGCAACCCAGCTAGGTTCTGGCTTATGCCAGGTCTGAGATCTACCCCTGCTGCAGCTCTGCATTTGAAGTGTATTAGGAGCTGGACAAGCAAGCAGCCCAGCTCAGTTCTGGCTCACACTGGATCTGAAAGCTCAGTCCTCCCCACCCCAGAGAGGGGCTGCTGCCTCTGATACAAAGACAGCAGCATGGGGCGACAGACAGCTGGTCTGCGAGCGGAGCTGGTTTTTAAACTGGCTCCCCTTGTGGACCATCTCCCACCTGGCACCCCATGCTGCTACCTCTGATACAGTGGAACGGGGCTCCTCGGGAGTGTGGCTAGAGCACACTGGCTACTGGCCCCGCCCTGGGGACTATAGAAGAGTCGAGTAACTGATAAAAATTCATGAAGTTAATCAACTATTCAATTAACCAATATTTAACATCCCTACCTTAGAGTGGAAAATTTTGTTTCTATATCTATGCCTTTTGTCTTCTCATGTTCCAAACCAAAGGATTAAGGGGTGATGCAAACTGACCTCCTCTGCAGTTATTCTCTATGACCAATAAAGTCACAATTGGAAGTGAAGAGAAAAAAGGGCAAGTAGTAAAATATAGACAGGGACCTCACATTTTAAAGAATAAGCAATAAGAAAGAATGAGCAGGAGACCAATGTTCCAGACTGAGTTTTTATGCATGCCACTCAGACAAGATTAAAAACCCACATTGAAATGGTCTGGGCAAAACTGTAGTTGTTATCAACACCTGCCACCCCTCCTCCCACTGATAACTGCCACGTGAACTTGTACTGTGTTGAAAGTTTGCCTGAAATCTTTAGGGATAACAGTTACATCAGAATAGCAGAGATACTGGATTCTTGGTTTGAGTGTAGTGATTATTCAGCCCTGATGGAAAATCATTTCCACTAGGCTTCACAACATTGTTAGTAGACTCCCTTCTATTATTGTTGAGCATAGACTGGACATCTTGGCTATGTCTACACAGCAGCGTTATTTCAGAATAATGGACGTTATTCCAAAACAACATCATCTATGTCTACACACAAGCAGTTATTTTGACAATGTCAAAATAATGTTGAGCTGGAGGACTTCTTACTTTGACTCCTGTAACTCTCATTGTACAAGCAGTAAGAATTTTTGGAGGAAGAGTGGTTTATTTCAAAGTAAGTTCCGTGTACACATTCCCAGTGCTTTTTTTCGTGATGGTACTGCCCAGTACTCAGTACTGGCACCTCCAGATGCAGTACCAGCACCTCCAGTCAGAGCCCAACAACTTTTCCCCTGGTGTACCGGCACTTTTTTTTCCCTTTTTTAAGCAAAAAAAAGTACTGCACATTCCCAAATTCAAAAAATGCTACTTGAACTTAGCATAACTCAAGTTGCATAGCTTATTTCAAGTTTAACCCTGCTGCATAGACGTACCCCTCCTGAGCAAACAGTTATTAGGTTGATGCCCATTCAAAAACAGGCTGTTAGGTGCAGTGAATCTGGACTGGAATGCTTGATTTGACTTTGTGCGGTATCAATATGTTCTGGAAGGTGACAACTGAAAATGTTAGGAAACCAGACTTGCTTGGGTCACATGGGAGTAACCAGCATGGCCCATGTTTTAGCCAGCCAGATTTTCCTCAAGACTCCAGGTAATAAAGGGATAGGTGGGAAAGTCATACACTAATTGCCCAGCCCAGGGACCAGAAGCACATCTCCCATGAAGTCTTAACACACATTCTCCCAGAGCAGTAATTCACATACTTTTTCCTCTTGTGTGATGCTAAGAGGTTGCAGGACAAGTGGAATACTATCTACTGAGCAATGGTCCTAGGAGAAGCACCTGCCGAGATTGTCAGCCAGTGTGTTATGTACTCTCAGTATGTGCACTGCTGACAGAATTAACTGATGTCAGGTACACCAGTTCCAGAATTTTACAGGTCTTGTATAGAGGGGTGAATTTCACTTTTCCCTGCTAGTTTACATAGAATAGCATGGTGATATTGTCCCATATCACTATATTGTGGTAAGACCTCATGAGGAGAAGAAACTGTTTGGAAGCTGCCCAAACCACTCTCAGTTCAAGTTGATTAACGGGCATTGAGGATTCTTTCACTAACTCTATGCCTTGCACTGAATGTTCACCCAGGTGTCATCCTACCCAAGAGGAGAAGCATCCAGGATGAGAGACTTCTGAGGTAAGGTCAGCGTGAACAGAACTCTATTGGTCCTTGTTCTCTCACCATGCTGGGGAGTCACTCATTTCTTGAAAGAGGGAGATTAGTTTATTTATACAGGCTGGAATACTTCTAGGGGCTAGCACTCAAAAGAAGAATTATTTTATTGCTTATTTACTCATATAAATGTTTTAGATTCTTTTTTTGATCTCATTTGGGTACTCCTGCAAAGAAGCTACATAGTAAACAGCACATCGTTCTTTTTTTAAAAAAAATCTATGAGTTATAAATACTCCATAATAGAGCTTTACCTATTTCATGACCCACTCAAGAAATAAATAGTGCCCAATTTCTTTTGCACAGGAAATTATTCAAAATAGAAGGAACTGTTGGGAACTAAAAAGTTAAATAAGCCAGGCTGTGTCAGGTACATTACCATTACATATGGCAGTCTTCACTTTGATAGGGCATGCAGTGCAAAGCAAGCCTTTTGCTTGATGTTTATTTTAGTTCCAAATTGATGGTAGTACTTTCCTGCATTTTTCATCTCTATCCCGGTTCACTCATTTCTTTTCTGTTTATTAACTTGAGGATTGCCTAGAAACCCTATTCTGATATACATCTAAGAATTTTTGATTTTTATTACCTAGTATTTGTTTTACATTTCAAATATGAGAAACATTTTGAATGGAAAGTGAACAGAGGCTGATCAGTTACTCACAGTCTCTCCAGGGATCTCAGTCCAAAGAAAGAGCCATTCTTTAACCACAAGATCTTGTTGTTACTCAGAATTCTGCAAGAAGTCATAAAAGAATCTGGTTAATGGATCATGATAATTCCACTGATTAAGAACATGTAATTACAGTAAATGATGTCACTAAAATCACTAATCACAAAATTCTCTGTTTCATAGGCATTTTCCTTTATAGCAGTAGATAATATAAACTGTCATTTTCACAAGTATAGAGTTACATTTTTAACATTCTCCCATTTAACAAACAAGTCAACAAGTGCAGCATGGTTCAGCACAAAAGCTATAAAATTAATAGACATATACACAGCACTCATTTGAAGAACAGCTGAAGAATGCTAATTGTTATGCTTGGATAAATCAACAAGCTGGGAGTGTTTTTGAGGGTAAGGAGAAAAGTTGGAGTATATGAAGAAACCTCTTCCTACAGGCCACCAGACAATAGTGGAATTACTTGGGATCTGCTACTACAGTGATGAATCCTTCCCCCATCTCCCCATTATCAATGACTGGTGTATGTCAGTTATATATCCAATTGGCCTTAACACACTGAACTGATGCTAGAGGAAAGCACCTCTCCACGCAGTTCTGGGTTTTGCAGGAGATTACCTACCTACCTACCCACCTACCCACCCACCCACACCCCCCACCTAAAACCATTTCCCCTTCCTGATCCCTGCATAGTAGAGCTCTAGTAATTCAGCTAAAAAGTTTCATATTTGGCCTTACATGTCACCCTAATGCTTATTAAAAATGTTAGTGGTCCCATAATAATGTATTAACATTTTAATATGTACTAGTTTCCCAGTGATTTAATGTATTCTGCAACAGTGTTTCAAAACAGCAGATAAACAGCAATTTATAAAGGTAAGGCAACATGGGTACAGGTTCCCACTGAAAACTCTTTTTCTAAAAATCTAAGACCATGTGAACATAATTCCAGTTTGTTCTGGAAGGTCAGAAAGTTATTTTCAGCGATTAATTAGTGACTGAATAACAGCACAGAGTCATGTCGAGAAGCTTTTTTTAATCCATTTGAATAAATACAACCTTCAATTATTTGGAACCTGTTGCTCAGATCCTTAACACAATTCATTTTTTAGTTTTTGGAAAATAAAAATGAAAACATACACACTTCATTTAAATCATCAGGTGGAGGTGGGAATGAGAGGTTCAGTATGCAGGCTGCCCAAGGGAGAGAGAACTACCCTAGCCCTTCCTCACTGCAGCAGCTTGGGCCCAGGTGAGAAGTGCCTCTCCAAGGCCATTGCTGCTCCAGCAGACACATAAGGTGGCTTATTATGTGGAAGCTGTATACCAAATTTGGTGGTTTTAGGTCTTACTATGTAGGAGAAGTTCTTGGACAAACAGACAGATGGACACAAAGACAAACTCTCTCAAACATATCGTTGATTTTAAATATTTAAAAACAGGTTTTTGCCGTGTTCCAGTTAGGGAGGCTGGAACCATTTTTATAGTGGAGGTGCTGAAAGCTCTTGAACCCAACTGGAAACCCTGTATGTAATGGAAAACATTTCAAGCCAAGGGGTGCTCAAGCACTTCTGAAACCCTTAGTTCCAGCACCTATGGTTATAGCCAGATAGACAGGCTGTGTCTACATTGGCACCCCTTTCCAGAAAAGGGATGCTAATGTAGCACATTGGAATAGGCAAATCCGCGGGGGATTTAAATATCCCCCGCAGCTTTTTCCTATTCCAACGTGCTACATTAGCATCCCTTTTCCGGAAGGGATGCCAGTGTAGACGTAGCCACAAGGTTGGTGAGGTACTATCCATGAGTAAGCACTACATGTTTCATTTTAAAAATCTGCGAGTTAAAAATATGATGTAATAGAGCTTTATCAATTTCAAGACCTATTCAAGATAACTGCTGCCCACTTTTTTGCATGAGAGACTATTCAAAATGAAAGAGGTTTTGAGAACTGAAGAGTTAAACAAGCCAGCCTATATATCAGTGACAACAAAAATCCAACAGGATGAAAAAGAGCTCTATGTGATCTCCGAAATATTTTTCTCTTTCACTAACTGAAGTTGGTCTACTAAAAACATTTTACTTCATTCATTCTGTCTTTTTAGAAGCAGGACATATACTGTAGAACTGATGATAGTTTGCTCCAATACACATAATTTCCCTTTTAGTAATTTAATAAGTATATTGTTTACAATTACGCTAAAAAGTAAAACCAAGAGGAAATTCACAAATCTTGCATTTCCTTAAGTAGCAGACCAAAAACCCTTCCACATTTATCAGAGAACAAGTTTTTCTTTCACATAGCATGCTATTTTAAACTTATCTAATGATAATTTATCTCTCTCAAGTATTTCCTATCATAATTGAAATATAACGAATGTTTATTTTGATAGCTCATAGGTCTTGCCAGAAAAGACTGCTGCTGGAGGTATGGATGTCTTACAGCCATAGTAGGAAAACTCTCCCAGTTACAGAATGCTTGATTCTCTAAAGTTGTGCTTTAGCCAGACAACTAGTATTGCTTTGATTGAAAAGCAGATATACATCTTCCAGGGATAGAAGCTTGGTACAATGACTTGTCTGAGCTGGCAGTTAAAAAGGAAGGGGTAAAATTTGGAGAAAACAGACCCCAAATGAATTTCAAAATATTTCATCTGACTTAAAAATGTATTGATTGATGCCTAATGGATAGAAACAGATGTCACTCTCCTTTCCCCTCCTTACTCCACTTTCTTTTCTTTTCCTTTCCTTGCCCCCACCCTTTGCCTTATTTTTTATTTTTAAGAGGGGAGAAATCAAAATATTAATATAAAATATTTATATGGTGAGCCCCAGCATGTGTTTGATAGATGTAATCTCTCAACTATTCAAGGTCCAAATATGAAACACAATGTGTGACAAACTCCCAAAATGAGGGACACAAAAATAATTATCCACGCAGGAAAACTGAATATGTTGTAAAGTCTCAGAGAGGTAGCTATGTTAGTCTGTAACTTTAAAAACAAGCAGTCCTGTGGCACCTGTGGAATTCATTCCTGCAGTGTAAATAATTCTTGAGGAGTTTCATGATTGTTTTACACTAATGTAAATAATTCTTCAGAAATAAAAATGAGGGGGACACCAGATGTGACCAATGTATAATTTTAGGACTATATTGAGTGACATCTAAAAAGTATATCAGAAGTAAATATCAGTGCAGTGCACCTGATTTAAATAGATCCCATATGCAAAAACCTAGTTTAAAAGGAATTAAGGCAGATTCAAAGAGACACTTGCCTCCCACAAACTCAAACCCTTAAAAACAAGGAAGCGTTACGATATGCAATAATTCTCATTTGTATTCTTACATCCTCAGAGAATTCCACTTACAGTGACTCTACATCTTCACAAGATCTCCATCAGATAAGAAAACTTACTACGCATAACACATTAACTCTCTTCCACAGTATATTACAACATCTTAAACATAACATAAGCAACATTAGCATATAACCATCACAGATTAAGAATGTGCTGTCATGTGATGGTAGGATAAATAAGATCATAATTACAGGCAGTCCCCGGATTACATGGATCTGACTTACATCAGATCCCTACTTACAAACGGGGTGAGGCAACCCCGCACTAGCTGCTTCCCCCCAGTAGACCAGGGAGACGCGAAGCTAGCGCCCCTCCCCCAGCAGACCAGGGAGACGCGGAGCGGCTTTTCTCAGCAGACACCTCAGCTTGAGAATAAAGGACTGAGGGAAGTGAGGTGTGGGAGAATAAAACTGAGCTCTGGAGAAATGTTTGGCTAGAGTTTCCCCTACAATATGTACCAGTTCCGACTTACATACAAATTCAACTTAAGAACAAACCTACAGTCGCTATCTTGTATGTAACCCGGGGACTGCCTGTAATGTCAAGGCCAAAACAGGGCTAGTGTTTATTCTGATTTTATTTTATAATCTCCTGGACATTGAAGGCAACCATATTTGACGTAAATTGAGTATTTTAAAAATTGAACATTTGGTGTACATACTGTAGAATTTTGGTGCTCTTTGGTTTTGCTGGGTTTGGGTAGCTGTTTTTTAAGTCTTTCCTTCCCATTCATTGATCTGAGACTAGGCAGAGTTTGAATGAGTCTAGGGAAAATGAAGCCCCAAAGTTAAGATTGTCTTGACTTTGGAGGCTCAGAATATTAAATTCCACTTTGTACTATATATTGTCATTTGGCTATATATTGTGTTATGAAGAGATAACATTTTGAGGTACATTGTAATGGCAGGGAGTATAAATATGACACTTGGATTGTTCAGTATAAACCAGATTTATAAAGATCTGTGTGTGTACTTTAGCATTCCAACCGCGTGGTCTTCAGATATTTGCCATAATATACACACACACACACACACACACACACACACACACAGTATATATATTCCAGTTTTCTAATAATTATACAACTGGAAATAAGGTCAGTAATTAACTGTGGTAGCTCCATTTTTCAATATAATGTGTTTCATGCTATCCACCATCTGAATTTGTTTCTGTTTGGCCCTAATAATGTCAATACAATCCAATATTAAATTACCAACATAAAGCAGTCTTCTTGGTTTGGGTGCATAATGAAGAAAAATAACTTCATGATGCTAACAAACATGGTTTGTTTAAGTACAACATTGAACAACATAGTCACATACAGTGACTATATGCCTGTTTTATACAGATTATTTTGATCTTCATAATTCTCATTTTTAAAAGACCATTCGTGCAATCAGTGCAATTCCCCCGCATAGTGACTGGGTTTCCAACAGTTACCTTTTCTTTACTGAATCATCTGAAACCATGTCAGCTACCAAAAAGGTTTTATAAACATGATTATGTAACAACAGTAAATACTTGCTTAGTTAGATATTAGCTAAAATATGCAATTCAAGCCAAAGATGGCACCTTGCTGGGTGAAATATTAATGAGTCATAGTTTCAGAAAACTTCAACATCCAGACAGGGAAGATGAAAATGTTGCCCTCACAACCAAAGACAGTCACTTAGACTGTATTCTGTTAACAGCATGAACTTCAGCACTGGCAAAATTTAAACTATATGATGTTGTAGTATAGAATATTGTTGGATATTACAAACTAAAAGTTTAATTCAGTCTTCCTTCCTTAGCATACTCACTGTGGGGAAAGAGTCATGGCCATATTGTTGAGTTATCTTGATATGGAAAAGGTCATTCAAATGCAAAAGATTAAACAATAAGCCCCTCCATGTAACAGAAGTCTGGCCTGAGGTCTGTACTGGAAGTTCAATTTATTCTGAAAACCTTAGCACATTCTTTTCTTTACCAAGGCATCTGAAAAAAGGTGAGGTACCACAAGTAAGCAGAAAAATGCTATTCATTCTATGTTCTCCATACCCCCTTTTTGATTTTTAATTGAATAGGATCACTTGCTTCTAGCCAAAGGCAGTATTTCATTTGTAATTACAGGTCCGTATTCAGGAATTTCGGGGGGAAGGGTGGTTTTTTTTGTAAATGTGAACCCACAAAGGTGTGAATGCATTCCCCATGGTCCTCCAAGTACTGTAAGAGGGGAAATCAGCCCCAGCCTTCCTCTGACTCACCAGCGCATGGGGGAGGGAGGCTTGGGCAGCAAGCCGCTCCTGCCTTCTCCTGTCCGGCCAGATCATGCTTACTTCGCACCCACCCCCTGCATATGGGCCTGACTGAAATACAAATTCTAGAAGTGATGTGGAAGAGTAAAAATACAAAGAAGCACCGTTTTGATATTGTTATCTACTGGATTTTTATTTTCATGCCTGAAGTTACTTAATTACAACTGGAGGTTCTAATACTCTGTGTTTTTATAACATCAGAAAATGATCCACTTGTGATTATTTTCATAAGAGAATATTAACATTAACATTAATCTTGAGGGATTTTTATTCTTATAATTCACTGCAGAACACTACATGTTAAACATTTCACACCTACTATCCAGTGTTCTCAGCATTTTCACTTGTCTTATTTTTTCAGATGTGTTAGCTGATTTCAGTGATAAAACACATATTGCTAAAACAGCTGCCTACTTGCTATGTTTAAGTAATTATCAGTTTCCAGCTGTGTTCTAGGAGCCTCATATTTTAATTTTTTAATTCAAATGAGGCTAGCATTTAGAACAAGAGTGGGAAATCTATTGTCTGTGGGCTGGATCCAGTCAATATTTTGCCTTGATTTGGCCCACTTGAGGCTCACTTCCCCCACTCTCCCATACACAGCAGCAGAAGCCAATGTGCACTTTAGCCATGCAGGGTGTGCCATGGCTGAAGCACTAATGCTGACTCCCTGCTATGGAGGGAAAAGCCCTGAACCTTGGGAGCCCTATCAAGGCACGCCACAGGTCGCTCTGCCTGTCAGGGGGAAGAAGCACTCTACATGCTATAAGGAAGAATCTTTACCAGGCACTGCTTCCTGTCACTCCCACCCCACTCCTGAACCCTACCTCCTGCCTAGATCCTGTACCCTTCCCCATCCTACTCCCCAGCAGCCCCCTCGCCACACACAGAACCCCACATTTTGTGCCCATCATAGATCTTATAGGGCTCCACAAAATCTACTAGCCCCATTCCTCAAGAAATTAATCCAGCCCTGGAGTAAGCCCTGAGCCTTTGTACCTGATCCTCTCCCCATTCAGGGAGGTTGAGGGAAGTGAGATGAAGGTCTTTTTTTTTCCTTCTGCTGAGCTGGGGGCCAGGTCAGTGAGGTTGCTTTTTTTTTTTTTTTGGTTCTCCCTTGTGTGTGGCCCCCAACTGATATTTTCTGTGGGTCAATGCTCCCAACCCAAAAAAAAAGATTCCCCATCCCTGATTTAGAAGATAAACCATTTATTTCTTCAAGTGCCACTGCCAAGAGAGTTTGAGTTTACGTGTTTTATTTTTTCTAAATAATTTCTTGGCAAATATTCTGTCACCTTGCCTGCAGTTCTCCTCTACCTCAAAAAAACATACTTTCCAGCTTTCCAACTTGTTTTCTAAAAGTTATCTGTATTCATGTGTACTGATCCAGCATTCGTGGGTCAATGGCAGACACGTAACTAGTGGGCTGAAACACTAAATCAATCAGATATTTCAGTTCTAAGAATTCTAGGCCTACATATCTCGCCTGTATTATCCTGACAAAGATTTCACCAGAGTTAGGAAGAGGTGATGTTATTATGGGAACTCATACTAAATAAATTAGTATAAAAACACCTCTAAGTCTTAAAGGTCAAAATATAAAGAGCAGCTGTAGCACTCATAAGGAAATGACAGGGTTATATTTACCTGCACTGTATCCCTTTAATGACTGGAAGTCTAATGAGGAGGCTAAAGGAGACAGCTCTGGGGAGCAGCATGTGGTTACAAGAGAAAAGTTTTTTGGTGCATGCTCTGGACTGACTCAGCAGGAGTAGGACTGCAAGTTTTCTGAATACTAAGTTCAAAAAACCTCTAGTTTTAAATCAGTTCTTGGTCTGGGAGTGTAAGAGCCTAAACATTAATCAAAAACTAGTAGTAGGTTAAAGAAAAGAAGTCAGTGACAAGATCATGAAGAGTCTTTCATATTGATATATCTTGAGATAATGAAATTTTATTTGCGATAAAGGTTTAGTATCTGCACAGGTTGTGTGCTACAGAAGTGCTGATAATTTTTCTGGTAGTCCTTTACTTAGCGACAACTGTTCTCAGCACTCTGACAGAACAATTCCTGTTGAGGCAAAGGTGTTAGACTGGTAGGATTTGGCCAAGGAAGAGGGAAAAATCAGACTGTATCTTTCCATCTCTTTAAACTGAACATCTGACTAAAAAAAATAGCAGCTACAGAATGAGTGAAATAACTGACACTTGGGAAACATGTACAGTACTTTCAAAGAAACAATTCATTCCAGTAAAATATGTATCAATGTATGTCCAATAAGCCCAGCCATTTGATGGCTTCATGATAAGACAAGTGGATAGAGAGCCAGCAGCCAACCATAAAAATAATTCAGTGGGCACTTATCAAGGATATACTAAGAAGTCTGAGGTTAACAGCAGCTGCATCACACATCAGTAGAAAAAACCTTTTTTAAAGAGACTGGCCAAACAGCTACCCTGTCCAAAATCATTTAGGAGATTACCACATGCACCCTAGTAGATCAAACTGTGATGGACAAGGAGTTGAGTCAGTGATGGAAGAGTGCTTAACAACTGTTGTCACTGACCACTTATAGTGTCAAGCAGATTCTTCTGTCATGTCCTGTGGTGCCATAAATGACCATAATAGCTGTCTAGAAAACAGGCCAGCTAGGCAGTGGTTAAAAAGATCTGCAAACAAAGACAGGTTTCTATTCTCACACTTCTTTGCCACTATCAAGACAGAGGCCTTCTCGCAGCGTATATGGAGCAGTGTTATGTTACTGAATGACAACAGCCACTGAATTGCCCATTGGTAACAATATTCATAACTTTGGTAAGATTTACATTGACAAGCCTTGTGTGCAGTGAAGAAGCACAGTACTCTGGAATAACGTGTATGTTCCAAGATCCTCAAGTTGAACCAGCCAATTTTCTGAGCAAGTTGTTCCAACTGCTGACATTGGCTGCCATCTTCCGGAAGTGGCTGCAGTATGTTAATGATATAACCAATGTCACACTGAGGCAAATCAGGTTTGGATAACCCTGAAGGTGTTGGCCCTTGATGAAAACATTTAACTTGTGGCTCGTGCTTGCATTATGCAGATACATTTACACTAGAGCCCCAGATCGAAGAGCCCATTATTAAATATTTGTTCCCTAGGGAATGTAATCAAAACACTCTCACCCTTCTCTTTGTTAAGCTAAATAGATTGAGTTTATCACTATCAGGAAAGTTTTCTGATCCTATAAACATTCTCACAACTCTTTTCTGAATCTTCTCCTATTTATCATTAACATATGTTTTGAATTGTAGGCACCAGCACTGGACACAGTACTCTAGCAGTAGCCACAGCAGTGCCAAAGAGAGAGCGCTAAAAATCTCTAACACCTTCTCCGGAGTCCCCTGTTTATGCATCCAAGAATCACATGATCTCTTTTGGCACAGCATCATTCTAGAGCTTATGCTCAACTGATTATCCACTACGACCTTCAAATGGTTTTCTGAGTCACTGCTTCCTAAGAAGGGGCCTAGTTGCATATGTTACCAACCAATCCAGATCATTCCGAATCAGTGACCTGTCTTCTATTATTTACCACTCACAACTGTCTCATCTACAAACTTTGTGATTATGATTTTATATTTCCTTCTAGATCATTGATAAAAATGTTCAATAGCATCCGGCAGGGATGGGGAACTTTTTTCCATCAGGGCCATTGACTCACAGGAAAAAAAAAATCAGTCATGGACCACACATAGCCCTTTGGAGGGAAGCTCAGGGCTTCTCCTAGGTTCCATGGTGGGCCAGAGATGAGGTTTGGGTACAAGAGGGGGCTCTGGGCTGGGATGCAGATGCCATCTGGGGAGTCTTAGAGCTTCTCTCTCTTGGTAGGCTGCTGTAATAGAGAAATTAATTGACACACACTTGATTTTGTATTCCTTAAGCTTGGTTGCCTGGGATTCAAGATATCCATAGTGGAGAGTTCTTAAGTCTGTTGATTTTCAGGCATGGTATAGGGTCTCTTTGATGCTCATTTCTTAGGGGGTCACATGGGTTTGTTGATTGGATTATGGGAGAGATTGGGACATTTTATATTTTTATAGAGTAATTTAAAAACAAATTATAAATATACCCAAAGAAACTTGTATTGGGCTCATTTTATTCCTTGATCAATTCCCCCTTGAAATTTGTGTCTTGTGGAATTACATTGTATTGTCCTTTTTCTTTCCAGCTCTTCATAGTTTCACAAAAGTTGTAATGTGAAAGTGAGGAAAGTAAGAGTGAGCTTGATTCATTCTGGTGGAAAAAAACAAAAAGAATATAACCTACTTTGGGAATGATTGAATGAGCAAAAGGGGCTAGGAAGTAGAACTGTCAAATATGGCATTCATTACCTGTTTGAGTCACTGATAACTCAGAAGAAAATAATCACCAATGGCTATAGGTCAATGTCTTAATAGATAAAGCACATCATGGGGTATTAATTGGTGTCTGATTCAAGCCACCAAATTGGAAATTGTCATTGATAAAATATAGAGGAAAATAGCTGCATGAACACAGGGGACTTCAGTTTGAGCTATGCATTCTAGAAATCTCATACTGTCAATTCTAAAACATCCTCGGAAGCTCTAAACTTTATAGATGACAGTTTCCTCCTTCAAAAGGTATTGCTCAATATGGGGTAATTCTTTATTAAACTTTGTCTTAACAGACAAAGAGGAACTGATCACAGAACAAACTGATGATAGCTTAGATACAAGTGATCATGGCATGATTATATTTATAATATGCAAACAGAATGAAGTCCAGATCAGTAATATATATGTAAATGGAGCTTTAACAGGGCCAATTTCATAAATCCAAAAGCAATTATGAGCTAAATTAGCTAAAAGGAAGAATTTAATCAGAAAAATGTGGATGGTAATTGAGAATTAAAAAATATCTTACTAGTTGCCCCTGAAATCCACGAATAAGGAAACAGGCCATACTAGTTAAAAAATCAACCCTGGTTTAGAAGGGAGGTGAAGGCACTGATAAAAATAATACATAACAATTGAAAGAAAGAGGAAGTTGATAGCAATCATTGTGAATCAAAAGACAGGAATTGTAGAAAATTGGCAAAGGAAATAACAGAAATCTGTGGCCAGCAGAGTCAAGGATATCTGTTAGGAACAAAAAGACTCTTGACCATGGAATTTGTCCATTGCTAGGTGGAAATGGTAGAATTATCAATAATAATGCAGAAAAGACAGATTGTCTTCATTAAATATTTTGTATTTGGGAGAAAACAAATTATATAGTTTCATCGGTTTCCATTCCACTAGTATCTCTGGAAAAGATACTCAATTGAAGTGAGAGGTTTGAAAATCTGCAAGTCCAAATAACATTCATCCAGGAGTTTTTTTAAGAGAGATGCTTAAGGAGCTCTCTAGACCATTGATTTTTCAATAAATCCTGGAGCACTGGGGAAGTTCCAGAAGACTGGAATTTTGCTAATGTTGTAGTAAATTTTAAAGGAGTAAATAGACTGACTTGTGTAATTATAGGCCCGACAGGATAATGGAGTGGCTTAATTGATAAAGAATTAAAGGAGGGTTATATAATTTTAATCAACATGGGTTTATGGAAAATAGATCCTGTCAAAATAACTTGATATTTGTTTGTTTCTGGTGAGATTACAAATGTATTTGGAAAAGGTGGTAGTGTTGCCATAACATACTCATATAGAAGAAGTTTAAGGCATTTGACTTGGTATCATATGACATCTTGATTGAAAAACTATACTGATATACAATAAAACAGTGTACACTAAATCTCACAATGCAATTGTAATGGTAAATTGTTATTAAGAAAATGTGTTTCTAATGGGGCTCATCATCAGGGATGGGCTCATGCCCTTGTGCCAGGGTGGGGACCTATGGCCCATGGATCAAATCTGGCCCTCTGCTTCATTTAATCGGGCCCGTGGCAAGACTCTAGCTGGTCTCTCTGTCTTGGGGCTGGACATGCTTCCAGGAGCAGCGCAGAGTCAGGGCAGGTAGGTAGTCTGCCTTGGCTCCAATGTACCCCTGACCAGAAGCCAACTGAGGTAAGCATTGCCAAAACAGACCCTGCACCCCACACCTCTTTCTACACCCCAGTTCCCTGACACAGCACTGAGCTGCATCCTACAGTCTGAGCTCCGCCCACACCTCAGTCTCCTGCCGCAGCCCTGAGCCCACTCCCATACTCCAAAGCTCTTGGTCCCAGCCCACAGCCCCTTCCTGCACCTCAAACTCCTAATCACCAGCCCCAACTCGCAGAGCTTCTCTCTCTTGATAAAGGTCTCCATCTTCAAATGCTGCTGGAATCTAATAGGAAGTCAGCTCTGTCACTAAACAATGAGTGTCACAAGCATTTCTTCTGTTAACATGTATTGATGTTGTACATGGATAGAATGTAGCAAGCCCACTTGACATTGCATATTTCTGTAGGCTCATTGCTTAGGTTACAATTGGAGAGGCCATTTCAAATCATGTGCATGGCAAATTAACAAAACTATTTCAATTCCAGGATAGAGTGATATCCTCATCTTTTATTAGAATAAATTCTAATAAATTTATTTAAAGAATAAAATTGTGAAGCATGTAGAAGAACATAAATTGTTGGAAAAAAGTCAACATGGTTTCTGTAAAGGGCAATCATGCCTTATTAATCTATTAGAGTTCTTTGAAGGAGTTAAACATTCGGACAAGGGGGATCCAGTAGATATACTTAGATTTTCAGAAAGCCTTTGTCAAGGTCCTTCACCAAAGGCTCTTGTGTAAATTACATGGCCATGGGATAAAAGGGAAGGTCCTTTCTTGGATTGAGAACTGGTTAAAAGACAGGAAACAAAGGGTAGGAATAAATGGTAAATTTTCAGAATGGAGAAGGGTAACTAATGGTGTTCCCCAAGGGTCAGTCCTGGGACCAATCCTTTTCAATTTATTCATAAATGATCTGGAGAAAGGGGTAAGCAGTGAGGTAGTAAAGTTTGTAGATGATACCAAACTATTTAGGATAGTCAAGAGAGAAGCAGACTATGAGGGACTCCAAGAAGATCTCACCAAACTGAGTGATTGGGCAACAAAATGGCAAATGAAATTTAATGTGGATAAGTGTAAAGTAATGCACATCGGGGAAAAATAACCCCAATTATACGTATGATGGGAGCTAATTTGGCTATGACAAATCAGGAAAGAGATCTTGGCGTTATCGTGGACAGTTCTCTGAAAACTTCCACACAGTGTGCAGCGGCCGTCAAAAAGGCGAATAGGATGCTAGGAATTATTAAGAAAGGGATAGAAAATAAGACCCAGAATATCTTACTGCCCCTGTATAAAACTATGGTATGCCCACATCTTGAATACTGTGTACAGATGTGGTCTCCTCGCCTCAAAAAAGATATTTTGGCCTTGGAAAGGGTTCAGAAAGGGGCAACTAAAATGATTAGGGTTTTGGAACGGGTCCCACATGAGGAGAGGTTAAAGCAACTGGGACTTTTCAGTTTAGAAAAGAGGAGACTGAGGGGGGATATGATAGAGATATATAAAATCATGAGTGGTGTGAAGAGGGCAGATAAAGAAAAGTTATTTATTAGTTCCCTAAATTGAAGAACTAGAGGACACCAAATGAAATTAATGGGTAGCAGGTTTAAAACCAATAAAAGAAAGTTCTTCTTCAAGAAGAAGTGTAGTCAACCTGTGGAACTCCTTGTCAGAGGAGGCTGTGAAGGACAAGACTATAATAGAGTTTAAAGAGAAGCTAGATAATTTCATGGAGGTTAGGTCCATAAAAGGCTATTAGCCAGGGGACAAAATGGTGTCCTTGGCCTCTGTTTGTCAGAGGCTGGAGAGGGATGGCAGGAGACAAATTGCTTGATCATTGTCTTTGGTCCCCCCTCTCTGGGGCACCTGGCACTGGCCACTGTCGGCAGACAGGATACTGGGCTAGATGGACCTTTGGTCTGACCCAGTACAGCTGTTCTTATGTTATATAAGAAAATCACGGCAATATGCTTGCCATGATTGTCAATGAATCTTTAGGTAGACTAATAATGGACCAGATAGCTCATGTTCAAGATTGTTTTTTAATCTTTTCATTGAAATTGCAGAGACAGAGACAGGACAGTTAGTCAGAGGGGAGGGAGGGTGACATCAAGCACCTCATAAAACAGGAGTTGGAAAAAATGTGGGTAAAAATGTGGGAAGTGAGAATGATACTTTTTACTGAATTAGCATAAAGTGGGATGGGGGCATTTACATTGTGATGCTGTGGTTTAAAATGACAAACTATTTAAGATGTATAGTGTTTCTTTCAAGTAAGCAACATATTGTTTGTCCTCACAATATGCATAATTCATTTGACAGTTGTAGTATAAAAACAACTTACTACAGTGCCTCTAACACAAAATAGCAGGGAGTAAAAAAGCTACTGCCATCGTGGGTTACATATGCAGAGATAAACATCATGGGACGAGGACAAGAATAGTCCCATTGTTTAAGATGCTAACAATTTCCAAGTCCTCACTAGCCCTCACTTCCCACCTTCAGTTCCTCCAAATTCTTTTACCAAAGTCCCATCTCTTGACAAATGTGTTTCACTAGCAGTATGGTCTAACAAAAACATTCAAAAGGCATAAATCGGACACAAGATTGGTTTAAAATAGGGTGGGAGTATTAATTGTACATTTTTATTTGCCTTCTGTTTGAATCTTCTGGGTGCCTATAGTTCAAGTTTTCAAGCTTTTTTCCCATAGCCACAAAAGCTAGAAACTTTTTTTTAAAGTAGTAAAACACCTGAAATCCTCATCTAATCCCATGACTCCAGGTGCTCAGGCTTTCATTTAACACCAAATAGCTTGTGACTCGTACTAAAATTGTGAGAACTGGCAACACCACACTAGGGAAAATTATGCAACTTGAAATCTCCTTGCTCAGCCTGGTTCTCCTCTTTCCCTTTTTGAGAGCTATGGGAAGCAAGACTATGAACTTCCTGATTGCTGAAGGGCTAAAGGTAGAATATTTGTAGAAGATTGGCACAACACGTGTTTCCATAGCTCTGTGCATGCTCCTATGCTGTGCATTAGGCTGGGGAGTGTAGAAAGGCCTTAAAAAGCTCCTGAAAGGATAGCTTCTTCTCAAGAGGAAGAAGGATCATGTCAGGGACAGAAGCATTGCTTCCTGTTGCTTTACTCTTTTTCCTGCAATAGCCCTCTGCAGCTCTGTCCCTTAAGCT
The DNA here is from genome assembly GCF_049634645.1 of Pelodiscus sinensis. NCBI lineage: Eukaryota > Metazoa > Chordata > Testudines > Trionychidae > Pelodiscus > Pelodiscus sinensis. The sequence continues at coordinate 45,086,097 of NC_134718.1, forward strand.
ATTTTTCTGATGCTCTCCTGTTACCCAGGGAGAAGCCATGAGTGAACATCACCTGTCCAGTTCACAGCATTTTCTTAAATGTGGAATGGTGTAGTCAGGAGAACAAAGGCCATCTGAAGAAGACCCTTTCAACCACATTTCCATCTCAGACCCAAAAACTAATCTTGGAGCTAATCTAGATCTGATCACCATTGCCTTAATCCTCTCTAATTCATGTTATACTGACTAGAGAGAGAGAGAATATAGCTTTTTCTGAATAACCTTGTCACAGCAGGGTAAGGTATGGATAATCCAGTACTCAATTTAAATAATTCCTTCTTGAGATAGCTAAATTTCAAGTACGCAAGAGGTGGCATTGTTCCAAATTTAGAACACTTATCTACACTTAAGATTCAATTCACTATTCTATCACAGACTTCCCAGGTCATACCAGAGAATAAAATCCCTAGAGGTTTTTAAGTCTCAACCTGACAAAGCCCTGGCTGGGATGATTTAGTTGAGGTTGGTCCTGATTTGGGAAAGGGGCTGGACTCAATGACCTCCTGAGGTCTCTTCCAGCCCTATGATTCTATGAAGTCATTTAGCCTCTTTGTTCACCATTCATAAATTGGGGATAATAGCACTCCCCTACCTCACAGGGTATTGTGAGGATAAATACATAAAAAATTGTGAGATGATCAGACACTACAATGATAGGAATCATAAATATGTAAAATAGATTTAAATTATTTCAGATTAACTTTTTCCAAGATAAACTGCCTTGCATCCACATACAGAACATTCTCTCTCTCCTCCCTGATACTGAATTATCTAATCTGGAATTAATTATTCTATGTTGGAACTGAGTTTACAGATATTCAGGATGATTTTTTCTAGAGGAAAGTGTGGACACAACCCTATTTTTAATCAACTGTTTTGTCTCTGGCAGTCTTCCCACTGCTACCCCACACTCTTCTTTGCTGCACACAAGGGCTGGCCTGTCTGTTTACTTGTGAGCCCTCAGTTCCCTGAGGTCATCTTGACCAGTTACCTACTCGTTTAAATGTCCCCCTTCTGCAATTCTAACTCATAGCATGTTCACATAACCAAAGTAACAAAATGATTATATAGCCACCACATACAGCAGCTATGCTCTATGATTTATATAGTCCCTTGCTGAGGTCCTGGATTTTCCCTTTTGGGCAGAGCAGACAGTCCTGTTTTATCTATCAGTGGCCATCAGAATGCCAAGATACATCTACGGGTAACCAAGCCAAAAGGAGGAGAGTGGACACCCCCAGGGCACAAACCAGTGTGGTAACAAAGGAAAGGCTCTCCAGCATTAGAAAGACATCAGGGAGAAAATCTGGTAGAGCTCCCATAGACTGTACCTACCATTGAGATCTGGAGTACATTTGTGAAGGAGACTGCCACTGAACCCCAGCATTTTGTAGACATCACCAAGAGCATCCTGAACATAGCCCTAAGGAGGAGATTGTTGTGGCCAGCCTGGATCTCTTTGACTCACAAAACCCTGACATAGACAGTATCAGAGAGCCCAAGGCAAAAACTCAACCTGACAGTGCTCGGGAGGAGAGTATGACCCTGGTACAATACAACTATAGAAGGGATTTAAATAGTTTTCTTCCAGATAACATCAGGGTGCTGCCCTAGCAGGCAGATGTGAGTGAGGAACCTCTCTAAGGCTATGTCTACACTACCAGGTTATTTCAAAATATGTTATTTTGAAATAACTCCCAAAGTAACTATTTTAAAATAAACTTATTCTTCTTCACATTCAGGAGTTATTTCGAAATGACAAGCCCATTATTTCAAGATAACAGGCTTGGTAGTATGGACATGCACCTTATTATTTCAAAATAAGGGGAGTTATTTCAAAATAACTCCTCAGTGCAGACATGCCCTAAGTAATTAACGAGGCCTTGTAGTACAACAGCCAATGCATGTGCAGCTGCTAGTTTGTATTCATGACCACCAGGAACACAGCACTCCATGCTGTTTACTCCAGTCTGCTGTCATTGGTTTCAAAATGGCACTGGCTTCCAAATCAAATGAATTATGGACGCAAAAAGAGGAATCTTTTAAGGATTAACTATAACTTTTAAATTATTTTGAATTATACACGTGTTTGCAGAAGGATCATTTGGTGTGAAAGACAGTCAAAACTGATACTTAGTGGAAAATAAAACTCTAGAGTTAAAACCTAGACACAGTATTTTCTTTAGTACAAAAGTATATTGTTCTCTCACGTCCTTACTGAATGCTTTTCCCCAACACTCCATCTGGGTGGTATAAGAGACTGTTAGGTCACATCAGAAATAACAAGGGCAGAGAATTCTTGCATAAATCATTGCAAATGTGCTTTAATTAACTACAAACACATTTGAGATCATGTTTATTCAAGAAACACCACAGTCCAGACAGTGGAAGTGAACATTTCCATCGCTAACCCAACGAAGAACTTTAGTCCTATTCCAGATTTTGGTTCAGTTGAATTAAAAACCCAGCTCATTGTCTATCTTACATACACAATGGCATCTTGGTATGATTCTTTAACAGCAGGGAGGTTACAGCTCACAGCTTTTGAAACAGCCACGGGGTCACATTCATTAACTGAACAGGACAAAAAGCAGCAGGAATCAAAGCATTACTAATGGAACTGTAAGTACTTCAGAAAAAACAATATGGCTCTAACTGTATCTGTCAAGCACTGGAAAACCTTTACATCAGATAGAAAAGAATATATTCTTTTCTCTTTTTTTGTATACAGGTAAAGTTGACTGTCCAAATACCCTCAGACATAAAGGCAAGATTTATAGATCAGTCATGACAGGAAACATTGCAGAGAGCTTTAAAAATGCAATCAACTGCATCCAAGAAATTCAACACCTGGAAAATCTATTGCATTAGTCGTTGACTATGGAAACAAATCTGATAGTATAAACAGTGGTTAAAGAAACCCAGACAGCACAAAGAATGCAAAATCCCATTTCACTAATGCTCATACAAGCTTAACATGCTAAAAGCCTTGCATAGCTACAAAATGTGTGTCCACATCCATCCACGATCCACAAACATGATCCACAGCTATGATGGGCTCTACCTAAAACATCTCTACATTTTTCAGTCTCTACTATATAGTTCACACTTTAATGCAGTATTGATATGGATTTGTAGCATCCTTATAATATATAGGTTAATTTAGTGCCCCCCGCTCCCAATTCATATGACAATTAAATATTGACAGCTTTTTAAGGACATCTCTTAAAATTTAATCATGATCTGAAATGTTCCTTGAAGAGATTTTGCTCATAGGAATGCACATAAAAACATATACATTTTACAAATACATAGTTTGGTAAGGTATGAGCTCCTATCTGAGCTATCACACCTACCATAATGTTTTCCTGTGTATAGTCCTGTACCTGTGCTTAACTTTACATGACTAGCCTGACTGATTTCAGTAGGACTGCATGAAGTTAAGCATGAGCATAAATGTTTGTAGATCAGGGTTTATACTGTATCATGTGCTCTTTGGAATAAAGAAATATACACGTTTACCACCATAATACAGACTAAATCACAATAGCGCAACCCCAAATGGCAATTGTTTGGGGAAATCTACTGATTTGGGAATGGGTAAGGAGGACATCTGAGTTCTATTCCCAGCTTTTACTCTCACTTGTACGTCTTTGTGCTTCAGTATGCCTATTCGTAAAATGGCTTTAGTAATACTTGATTCTTGTGGGAGTTGTAAGAATGTCTGAAAAGTGCTTTAAGAGCTTTTGAAAGGAAAGGTGCTATAAACTGTAAATGGATATATACTTTTTAAAAGGTTATACATGCATCCAGGGCACTAGATAGGTGCATTTTTATCTAAAAAAAGGATTTATATGAAAGACTAAAAATGCAGCAAAAAAAAATAGAAAGTAACTTCTCTTTATTGAGCACCTGATGTGGAAGTCAGTTTATGGGAGGGGAATATAAAGGGATTTTTGAGGGGTATGATATTAAAAGAACTAGTTTTTCTTTTGTTTGGCAATCCAGCTGAGCTGATTTTTTGTTAAGGTTGTAATTATTGTACAAAATGCAGACACCTTTACAATTCAGTGCTCCCATGCGGTGCTGAGGATATTAGAAGGAGTGAGAGTGAGACAGTTGCCACCTGCAAATGGTGGCAGTGCTGCTGAGTTGTATATAGGTTCAACACTTTCTCCACTGCATAGAGTCAGCGGGTGAAATTTTGACTCCACTGAAATCAATATGAATTTTGCCAGTGACTTCAGGGGGTCCAGGATTTCACCTAGAGTCTGAGCCCTTACATAAGCATTATGTTAGGCTTGAGATTATTTGCCCGGGAGAGTGATGGGGTGAATGTAAAGTGCTAAATGAGGGAAGGTGGGGGGTTTCCAGAGCAAACATATATACATGCTCAGCTAATCTAAACCGACCTGAATGATGTAGTTGAACAGTAGCTCTCTCTTACACCAGCCAGAATCTACAATGGTTTACAAAGATCGGTTTTATAAAACAAGCCTTTACAGGACCCAGAAAAAAAGAATATTCCCTTTTTCAAGGTTACGTGGTACATCTGTGTGTAGCCAGGAGAGAAACTGTTTATTTTAACGCAGTTGCAACCCCTGCTGCTGCGTGCTGAGCTCAGAGATACAGCACTGTATGAAACCTGTGGATGAGTGAGCCTTGTGATGGAGGCTGAGAGAGGAGAGCTGCTGCTTCCAAAGCTAAGCTGCATTTCTGCAGGTGGCTCTCCTGTCTTCTCCATCTCTTCTGCACTAGGAAGTAAGTTTGGGGATGCTAGAGGAAATATACATTTGTCCCTCCTCAGACTGAAAAATAGAATAGTGATGCAGAAACTGCTCCCTATAATTGGAAAAATGGAACTACTGAATATGAAGGAAATGGTTCCCTTTATTAACTGTATAGCCTCTTAATCCATTAAAGGCAATGGATATTTGCTCTTCTAGAAACAATACTAACTTGAAATCACAAACAGGAGCACAAGAACTGCCATAAATGATCATACTCATGATGTGCCTAACCCAACTGTGGTCAATAACAGCTTCTGAGGAAGTACAAGAAACCAAGCTCTAGGTACATATTGGATAACCTATGTTCCATTCTAGTTGCTAAGACTGTTTAAATATGGAACTTTAAACTTTATCTTCCTTTCAATACATAGCCATTTGCTTCAACACTGGATTTCCTTATGTATTTAAAATATTCAATCTGTCTTTCAATTTTGCAGAGTTCTTGCCTTCAATGACATCCGGTGGCAGTAAGTTACAGAATCTCATTACATGTTGTGTGAAAGGGTATTTCCTTCTATCAATTTTGAGTTTGACACCTTTCAACTTCATTGACTGTCATAACACAAAATCAAATGGCAGCAGAGAAAAGAGAAACACCAAATGTAACTTTTCTATATAGATACTTCAGACACTTTTATCATATCCTGTCTTATTAATCTCCTTTAAAAGGTAAACAGTCCCAGTCTTTTCAGACTCTCTTCAGACAATTATTTTTCCATACTCTTATTGATCCCCATGGCCCTTCTCTGACCTCCCCGAAATTCTATAGGATTTTTCCTTTCTCTGTGCTCTTTCCAGTTTCAATTACTTACACTATATCACTTCATACCCCTGTCAGTGTCAGTGACTTAGAAATATCTACTCAGAATTTTCTCTCAAATACGCATATGTCTTAGTTCTTATAGCAGGCATAAGCAGAATACAACTGAATACTTAAAGAAAGAACAGGGAACAACAGTAAAATTCTTCATCAATGTAGGCATTTATCTTAATTAATTTCACATTAGCTTGCTTGTATAGCTAACATTTAAACCCAAAGGTACCATTAGGAGATCAATTGCTGAAGTGAAACCTGCAATGGCATTTTCTCTCCCATGACGGTGTGTATTACCTGCTAATTCACTAAATACATACCAAATCCCATGAGAAATTGAAGGGCTAGCCAGTTTCACATTTGTTACATAACGGATACTAAGACATTTCTTTCTGGCTAATCTATATGAGAAAACACATTTGGACCTCTCTGGTTCAGCACCCTCAGGACCTGACTGGTCCCAACCGCAGAATTTTGCCAGACCAGGGAGATCTATGCTAGGCCCTCAGCAGCTAGACTCCAGGCTCTTCTGGGGGACTGCCAGCCTCCCGGCCATGTTCCCCTCTGGGCCATCGGCACCAGCTTCCTGGTTCTCCTCCCAGCTGCAAATCCTGTTGTCAGTCTTGGCCATCGCTCCTGGAGAAGTTCCACTATAAATTATTCTTTATAATTAGGGTTGCCAGGTGTCCGGTATTCACCTGGACAGTCCAGTAAAAAAATTCAGAATATACCGGACACCTAAGATGTCCAGTATTTTCTGATTTTTTTTCCCCAGCCAGGAGGTGAAAATGCCGGGCACCTGCCAACCCTACAAACACTCAGTGCCCAACCTCCCGTCCTAACCCCATTGCTTACCTGATTCTGCAAGGCTGTCAGCACAAAATGGCTGCAAGCAAAAAGACCAAGGAGAAGCAATGACTCCCCTGTCCCTTTACACACTGGTTGTCAATAGAACATTTACTTAGGTATTTTAAATAACCTACAACACATGACTCTCTTTTGGAAACGTGAGCAACATATAAATAAAGATTTTCATGGAGGTTCCTCTTATAAAGTCCATGGTGAAGTACCTAATTCTATAAATTCAGCTTTTAGACCTTAAAAAGGAACTTAAATTCCCTTTAAAGGGATACTTTCCTCAGTTGGGGCCTGACAGATAAGCTTCAGTGACAAATTTAAGATGAACATATAGTATATAATTCTTCAGTCAAAAATGGGTGTTCACAAAAAAAATCCATGTATTACACGAAATGTTCTATTTCAACTAACATTCAAGTTTTTATCATATAATCCTGAAAACCTAAATTTTAATCCCATACCTCAACTTTGTTTTTCAGACAATAAAAATTGCCAGATGTTAGACTTCAAGCTTACATGTGAAAACCCCAAATTTTTCATGAACAGGTGCTCAGGAAAACTTTTTTTTTCATTTTTGTAAAAACTTTTCAAGAGAGCTTAATCGTTACATGATCAGTTCTATTCTACATTCTGTATTATTTAAATGGAAGTAATAGAGTTTTGATTCTATTTCAGGAATTTTGTACTTCAAACCACTATGATGTCAATTAAGACTTCTGACAGTTCAATGTTTATTTTTTCTATTCTTTTAGAACAGCCTAAATGTTTATGCTCAATGGGAGCCAAACCTGGCCCAGAAAGCTACACTTTGGCTATGTGTAGACTACAGCCTCTTCCCGAACTACGAACCGGGTACGGACCAAGCAATTGTTTGTAAGCGCGGATCGCGTTCATAACTCGGGGTCCACCGTTTATGACAGCTTTGGTCGTAACTGCAAACGGTCATAAGTCGACCATTCGCAACTCGGGGAAAGTGCAAATGAAGCGTGGATTTAAATATCCTGTGCTTCATTTGCATATTTGCATCTGATTGCGGTTTCAAAAAAGGGTATTTTGAAAGCGAAACCACAGTTTAGAGACAGTTCTTTAAAAAAAAACCACAACAATCTTTTTTGAAAGAACCCGTACTTCTAATTTTTTCAAAAGTACGGGTTCTTTCGAAAAAAAGGTGGGCTTTTTTGAAAGATCCGCATCTAGACTACAGTTTCACTTTCCAAATACCCTTTTTTGAAACAGCAATCGGACGCAAATATGCAAATGAAGCACAGGATATTTAAATCCGTGCTTCACTTGCACTTTTGATCAGGCTCATTTACATCCCTCTTTCAATAGAGGGACATAGTCTAGATGTGCCCTCTTTATCCCTATAACCATAAATGGTCTTTTTGGTAGAAGACGAACATAACTGTTTTCTGCTCTCCTATCCCTGCCCTTCTAATCATGAAGAATTAGGATATAGAATCTCTCCATTGTCAACCTTCTTGCAATTATTTTTGGCTACTGAGAAGAGACCAAGGAAATACAACAAAGACCAAAACCAAACACTGAAACTGCACACCACTAACCAGTGATTCAACAAGAGCATCCAAACAATAAGCAATTTGATCAAAAACAATTAAAACAGTTAACTTTGGGAGGCAAAAATTTCTTTGGATCAAATTGCTTCAAATCCTTATTGAATGGACAGTGTAAACAATACAGCAACTTTCCTTTCAATGATGGCATCATTTAGGCCCACATCCAGGGCGCCTTTTCTTACCCTATGCAGAACCCAGTACAGAATTTATAGCTCCTTCATGTAGTTGTACATGTCAAAAATTAGGAAATACTTAAATGTTGAACCAAATTATTAATAAGCACAGGAGGGAAAAAGCTAATTTCAGAAGGGTTACTGATTAATACATTAGTTCTAAATGTTAAAACCAGTTCTAGTTTAATTTAATTCAAACCTTTCAAAAGGTATTTATAAAATCAGCAGTTTAAAATTCAGATTTTCATCTGCCTCAGTGACAATTATAACCATTTGTTCCATTTTTTAAACATACTGACATCTGTTTAGTTCTAAATGATTTTCTGCCTGCTTATAACGATGCCCATCTAGAACATTCACCACTGAAGGCTTCCTAATTATGAAATATATTCTCTATTTAAAATTGGGGACCAGATTGTTCTATGTGATGCATAGTGTGAGAGAAGTCACAAGGAATCTTCTGCTTCATTGTACAGCTCATGTAATTGCCAGACAAAACTGCAGTTCTGCTCCTTTGGAATCATGGGGCAATTCAAAAAGGACAGTGAGATAAGAGGGACATGCACTTGTCCCACTGCACCAGCCTACACAGTGCAACCAGCACAGCAAGTGCCAGTGTATCCATAAAACACAAGTGCTTCCCTGTGCACTGAGGCATAACCTGGATTCTTTAAAGGAGGACCCTGACACCACTTCCTTAGGCTAACTAGCTTTGCAGCATCTCCAATTTAGAGCAGAAACTAATCAGCATCAGCTAACCCAAAACTGCTTTCATATTTTCAGTAATGGAAAACAGACAAACTCACTCAGCCTGTCAACACCAAATGACATGCAGCCCTTCTTTTGGGAAGAGAAAGTTTTGATTTCTTTTTGTAGGAAGCAATGCAATAGCTCATCACTGTTTCTTTAACTTTATTTAATAATAGCTCTAAAAGATGATAAAATATTAATAAATCATGTCTTAAGTACTATGTCAATGGGACAGCAGGGGCCACTGATCTTTCTGCATGTATTCTCTTAGTTACACGTAATGGTCTCATTCAGCTAGATCACAATTTATAATTTGAAACAATATTACTAATTCAAAAGAAACTGAATGAGTAATAAGAAGCCTAAGGATCAAAGCATATGAAATCCTTTTTATCCTGATAGATTAGAGACGTTTTTAAGTTAACAGCTACTGATTATTAGAGATGCCTGCTGCTAATAGAAGCCTGCTGCTTTGAGAATAGAGAAACTCTAATAGATTACATCCACAAAAAGAGGACAAATGGACGCAACAGTGATAGTATCAAACATTTGTATATTTTAATGAGGAATTAATTATATGTGTACTAATTTATGTATAGTATTGTCAGAGTATGTTCTTCAAATCCATTTGTTTGATTCTCTGCTCTGGACTACATACTAGGGATGAGAGTGAGTAGTCGAGTAGATGGTTAACCAATAAGTCTAGCCTTATTGGTTAATCTTCTTTACTACTCACATTGCTCCCACCCCCACCCTGTACCTCTGTATCAGAGTCATCAAGTGTGGGGCAGAAGAGCAGGAACCAGTGCTGGGGGGAGCCGACTTAAATGGCTGCTCGCCCCCTGCCCACACTGCTGCCTCTATCTGCTGCCACGAAGCAGCCTCTGTCCACAGTGGACCCAGATCTGCACATACAGAGACTGCTCTGTAGGATGTGGAGCAGCCTCTGTCCATGAGGGGCTCAGACCCACCACGGACAGGGGCTGCCGCCACCCCTCACTGCTGCCTCTGTATCAGTTTCTGAAAGGCATCAACAGTTGATGTAAGCAATGCAGTTTTTACACTGACATTGCGTCAACCTAACCACATCAATATAAGTGATATGGCTCTCATGGAGGCAGAATTAATTTGGTATAGTGGGCAGGTTGCATTGGTGGGATCTACAGTTACAGAGTTAAGTCAACTTAAGCTGCCTTATGTTGACCTAACTAGTAAATACCAAGCCTAAGATTGAAAGCTTGTCTCTTTCAACAAAACAGAGATTAGTCCAATTAATGATATTACCTCACTCATCAGGTTTCTGTAGTATTCCTTTGTTATAGTGGGGCTGTAAAAACTAACTGCATAACAAGGCATATTATAAACACTGTATATTATAAATCAGTGTTTCTCCAAGTATTTCATGGGAACTGCTTTGTGGAAGTTGCTAGCAGGCCCATGCCACTTTGTTTACCTAAAGGGTCCATAGCCACAGAGTCTCGCAACTCCCATTTGCTCTGGTTCTTCACTTCCAGCCAAGGGGAGCAGTGGGAAGTGTCTTGGTTTGGACTGCCACTTCCCATGGCTCCCCTTGGCTGAAAACAGCAAACCAGAGAAACACTGTTATAAACAAACAATGTTCAGTTGCTCATAACGGTCTGAAAAAAAAATCACCTTTTAAGCTAATTATGCCTGAAGACCTTCAGCTAGGCAGATGGACATTTGAGCACAAATGGCTCAGCTGTTCCTGAGTACGATGAAGGAGCTTGGGGAAAGGTGGGGGCATAACTCAATTAAAAATAACCTTTTAAAGCTGCTCTTCAGGATACTGACATAGAAAATTGGTGTTAGATTTGATGGACTGCAACCTTAATTTTTTCCACATCTATGTATCTATTACAACAGAAGTTTAAATAATGTCATCACATATTCCTATTACACATTTTTGTTTGCAACCCTGTAGTTCTGTGTATAGTTCCCTGAATGTCACATAATGAATCCATGAAAGTCATTTATTTGATCACATTGCATATACGGAAGTTTACAATTAAATTCCATTACCTCAATATTTATTTCTTTAAAGGCTCTCACTGAACCTACAATATTAATATTCAGAGAACACCTGAAAACACACATTTTTTATTACAGCTTCTAGAAAATATGAAGCTTTCAGTTTACTTGTACTTGTTCAAATAGAAATACCGAGGGATTTCAAATAGTTGAAGATAATTATGTATCCTAATAACAAATTGTTGCCTATTAAAGAAACACTAACCATTTAAAAATTACAGCCAGAACTCACAAAAGCAACATCTCAATGTAAAGATAGGTGAATAAATAACTAAAATGAGAGCTACATTTTTCAATAAGTTACATATTAAAATGAGAAAGCACACAAGAAATACACTACTACTACTTTGTGCAAGAACATTTTTATCCTAGAAACACTTGAGATAATATATTAATAATTTGTTCTCACAAGTGTACTTTTTTCTAAAGAAAAGATGATTGATTGTGTTAAAAAATTACAACTTTGTAGAACAAATTATATAAAAAGTTTAAAATCAAATCCTCAGAGAGTCTCTTGATCACTTAAACCGTCAGTATTGCTTAAGATTTGTCTTCAAGCCAGGAAAATAGCACTCTAACGTCATTAGAATGAGTCACATTCTTATTAGACATACAGATGCACTATGTGTTGAGGCGAAGAGAGGACACTCACTCCATTTACTTTAGGGCTACCAAGAACTTGGGACTGGCTTCTGAGTAAATTTAGATCTCAAAGAAAGGCAACAGACATTTTCATAGACAGAAGTCCACAGTTTCTCCATAGGCCAAACGGCACACACTGTAGCAATATAAGTTTCCTCCCATGCCAACATGCTTAGGTTGGTGAAGCCCCCAGCCCCACCTCCAGTCCCCCCCCATGGAGGGGATCAGCTCAGCAGGGATCAGCTCTATTAACAATCAGTTAAGCCTATCTCCAAGTCCATCAAGTCCCCAATGTTTCTGCCAAGATAGCTTTTGAGGAAAGGAAAACAATATTTCCAATTGCATTTGCCATCTAATCGCTCGAGTATTTAAATTATTTTTCTGAGGATATATCGTTCAATAGTGGATGGGCTTTTTTCCATTTTAGCAATACCTACGACCTTGGTTTCAACACTACTGTTTAGCCATTTATATAATTAATGAAAAGTATCTACCACTTGATCCTACTTCCAGCCCACAGGTTTCTTTATAGCTTGGGAATGTTTGTCATGCTTTGTCTCCTTCATATTAGCTAATAGTTAATCCATTCAACAACCTTTTATGTATTCTATAACTATTAAGCATTACTTTACCATTAAGATTCCTGTCAAATACCTCTGAAAATACTTAAATGCATGGTGACTGTAATTTGTTGCATCACTTTAACAATAGTGCGCGCTGGCAGTAAAATCCACAAGGAATTACTAAGACTTTCTGGGGAACCATGTCCTGGAGTTATATTAAATGAAGTTCAGTTATTCCAAATGTCTTCCAGTTCTTTACACCTTTAGTAGTTTTTAGAATTTTCCTAAAATAACGAGGAAAATGCAAGGTGCACGGGTGGATGCCGTGGGGGCCCAGGGCAGCACAATTTTATGCATGCACCACGGCCACAGCCGACAGGAATTAGCACATGCGTGGGGCCTATTGAAACGCAGGGCCCGGGGCAGTCGCCCCGCTCGCCCTGCCCTATATCCACCGCTGGCAAGGCAGATGATGTAATTTGTTTTATTGGATCAACATTCGTAGTGAGAGACACAAACTTTCAGGTTACACATAGTTCTTCAGAGCTGGAAAAGATATTTTCAGAATCATAGCAAAATACAAGGTGAAACAGATTGTTTAAAATAAGTAGTCAGCAAATATTGAGAGAGATCATTCACTAACCTCAACATTTCAACTGAAGACACAGAACAGAACAGGTATGAGTCAAGAAAATTGGCTGATATACAAGCAAAAGAAGGCTACGATCTCAGGGGTCAAAATCATTAGGTTGCCTTCCCAGAAACAGACCTCAGTCTGAGCCTATTTCTAAAGTACTATTAAGAAAGTCTATACAACTCCAAAGGAGTAATATAAAATATGGCTATTGATATCAGAGCTATCTGAGCGAACCGTTTACAAAGATGTAATGTTCCCACAGCATAACAAATAGCCAGCTGAATAAGGTGCATATTCAGCAGGTTCAAATGGTCAGGCAACTAATATATGTTATTGGACTTCTAGATATTAGAATCTTGAAAGCTGGGAATGGCCATCTTTACTAATTAAGATATTGTTCTGGATTAGAAGCTGGACTGAGAAAGCAATTTTGTCTTCATAGACTGCCAAGTCTACCAAAAGATAATGCCTTCTTTTCAGGTGTTCCTGCCTAGGGCTACAAAGTAATGATACCACAATAAAGAATCTGTCTTTACTGTATCTGGTACAGTTACAACATATGCCCAGTATATTACATAACTATGCACTATTGAGCTTTCACAGCTAAGGGGACACTGTCATGGTTAACAGATGGAAAATGAGATAATTCTCCCTAAAGCTTAGTTTAATGGGAGATTTCTCTTAAAACCCCACCTCTGCTATTTATTGATCTTCCTCCTCAGCTAACTCTTTTCTATTTGTCGGTCTGCCCTTATATAATGAATTCTTCAGAGCAGGGTGCATCTCTTCTAATGCGACGTCAAACCACCAAGCAGATCATAGGTGTTAGCTCAAATAATGAGTAGGTAAATAAACGCTTCTGTCCATCAAAACAAATGCTACAACAACTGTTTAAAAAAAAAAAAATCAGGAAAAAAATACTGCAATCTTATCTAAAAAGCAAACTAATGACATACATAATTTAATCTAAGTAAGTGTACACAATTCTGATGAAAAGTGGTAGCAAAAACAGCTTTCATCAGCTTTTTTTGTTCATTAGTAAATGGATAACTAATTTTTATAAGATTTAATTGGGGTGAAAATGTTCGAGATAAAAATTTAAGACTGTGCCTATACAAACTAAAAAATTCCTAATTAGAAATCCTTTGAAAGTCTCAAACAACGTTAAGCCAATTATAACCACATACACATCCTGTGTATATGCATTGCAAACTGACAAAATCAGTGGTATTAAATAGATACAGGAACAGAAAATGATATACGAGTTTACCTAAATACATTAATCAGATACCTTGTTTATACATGAATTTGGTTTTTACTAATTTTAAACATCTATGGCAAACTGTATAAGAATTCTTGACCACTTCAAAGTCTTCTATGTTAGGAATATGCATTCATATTTTCCTATAGGAATATTTTTTTCTATGAAATCAAACTTAAGCTAAACACATAGGTTATCCACCAACAGTAACATCATTTTCTGTTCAATGCTAAAAAATTCCTTTCAACCCAGTAACCTAAAAATTATCCAAAGAGATTAATCTTGTTCAGTGATACCAACTCCCATGATCTGATTGTAAATCTCAAGATATTTAATATTTTCCTTAAATCTCTAACTCCTGGACTGCAGTGACTCTGAATTTTAGCTTTCTTTTTTAAAAATTCCTATTGCTCACCTTTGTAGAGAAATGGCATGAAAATGTGACCTAACTAGGCCCTATAAGTTTAAAAATTAGAAGGAAAAGAAGAGAACCCATTTTAATAAAAACTCATTTTAAAGATTTCATTTTAGGGGAGTTGACTCAAGATTTCTGGACTGTTGAGGTTGGCATTACTGCTTGCTTTCCCTCACACACTTTACCGCAGCATGAGCACAATAAAAATGAATAATGGACCAGATCTTGATATCCCGATAGTAGAAACTTTCCTGAAGAGGAAGACCTTCCCCCAAAACACATCAATATTACTAACATAGCAAGGACCTTCCCTGTATATCAACTTGATCCTGCATGGAACAATAGAATGATGCTGGTATCCTTTTCAGCACTCTCTCCTCCGGCCCCACAGAGGTACTTCTGATGGGATGAATCTTCTGCTAGGGAAGGGATGCCAGAGGGAGGGAAAGCCAGGCCTGAGGACATATGCACAGTCATATGCTGGCCTTAATGGGAAACTGGCAGGCACTTACTGAAAACAGAGATCAGTTCCACCCCTCTCTGTATCAGGGAAATGCTCTTGTAGTTTGGGGTTCCAACCCAGAGGCAACAGAGCTGGACTGTGAGAGCTAGGATGGGAAGGGCGGGAATCCAAGAATGAATACAGCCTTTGGTCCTGGAATCCACAGGGTCCGAGAGTGAAATATCATCTCCCTTGACTCCAATTGTAAAAACTGATAAAAAACGGAAGGATAGCATTATATTGTTCTGCAAACATAGGGTTCTTTTGGTGGGGAGGGTTGTTTGTTTTTTGTGGTATTTGGGTTTTTTTTTTTTTTTTTTTTTTTGCAAACAGCAGTTATCAAGGCCACTATGAGAACCTCAGGATGTGTTCTTCAGAGAAGGAGTTCCATTTTGAAAACTGCCTATAGATTGTTTCAGTACTATTGCTTGGATTTTTTTAGCTAAGAAACAGAGCGCTCAGATTCTAAGGACACACACACAAAGTCACTAATTTGACAAGTGTACAAGATGTTTTTAATTATAGTAAACAGCTGCTCTAGTTCAATTTGAAATTCAATACAGCCAAGAGATTTTTTAAGTGCTGTAAATCTTTGTGTAGAAAGAGTAAGTAATAAAACTGTTAATATACATTTCCCAGATGGTACTTTTTCAGATCAGTTATTTATTTATAAAGTAAAATAAATTTCTGAGTAACGTCATTTTAGTGGTAGGGTTTTCAACAACACAATTCATCTTACTTTATATTAATCTAATCACTACTTAATGGTAAAACTCATTCAGGCTTTTAAGTCAATGTAATGAAGACATTCATATTTTTCACAATATTATACTGTAGTATTAAACTGTACATAGGCATTATCAAATTACTAATGAACAATTTTATAAAACTGTAATTCAAAAAATTACTTTAATTTTGGCATTAGCATTATTATAATTGAATAATATTTCCAGCTTAAGTAATTTTCTGTGTTAAAGTATTATCTTGTCATCCTGTTCTCTGGGCATTGAACTCATGGACCAAAAGTAACCAGTGAAAATAAAGGAGGGAACAGCCAATGTCTTGGTTTGGTTCTAGGTCCTCTAATACCCATGCAAAACCAGAAGTTTAGCCAACATCATAGGTGCTGAAACAAGGGTGCTTTGGGTGTGGCAGCTCTCCCTGGTTTGAAGTGTTTTCCAGCAGTCACAGGGTTTACATTTTGGTTCTGTGGCTCTTAGCACCCCCCCCCCCCACACACACACACACACCAAACTGTTCCAATATCTGTGGCCTTCATTAACAAAATGCAGATGATATTCTTACTTACAAAGCCATTCAGACAAAGTTCTGCTGTGAAAAATAAAAAAGGACTTCACAAATTTAGTTGGTGATTACTGTTCACAAAATAAAGTGATTTTGTTTTAATTCTACTATAATAGCAATCATTTGTCTGAATAAACAAACTCTGTATGACATAAATAGTTACATGGACCTGCTAAAAAATGTTCAGTTAAAACTATAGGATGTGTCCGATTCCTATGTAATAATGATTAAACATTACATTGTTGCATGTTGAACACTTATTTGAAATCATAGGACTGGAAGGGATCTCATTAGGTCTTCTATTTCAGTCCTCTGAACTCAGGGAAGGACTAGGTATTATCTTGACTACCCATGACAAGTGTTTGCCTCAAGGGCTCTTAATCTCCAGTGATGGAGATTCCACAACCTCGCTAGGCAATTTCCTAATGTACAACCTAAATCTCTTGCTGCAATTTAAGTCCATTCCTCCTTATCCTATTCTCAGAGGTTAATGAGAACAATTTTTCCTCCCTCCTCCATGTAACAACCTTTTATATACTTGCAAACTGTTACATAACCTTCAAAACATCCTTCCGTCTTCTCTTTTCCAGACTAAACAAGCCCATTCTTTTTAAACTTCTCCCATAGGTAATGCTTTCTAGATCTTTAATCGTTGTTTTTGCTCTCCTCTGGATTTTCTCCAATTGTCCTTTTCTTGAAATGTAGCACCAAGAACTGGACACAGTACTCCAGCTAAGACTATAGGAGAGCAGAACAGAATTACTTTTCATGTCTTCTTACAATACTTCTGCTAAAACACTCCAGAATGGTGTTTGCTTTTTTTTGCTACCGCATTAGACTCTTGACTCACATTTAGCTTGTCATCCAAGCAAATTCATGCAGCTGGGGAGAGAACACTAAGATTATCTGATGAAACACAAAAAGGATGCATAAATGAAATCCCTCTGGCATTCTTTGAGCCAACGATGAATACATGCACACAGAAGGCACTGCGAATGCACAGGACATCAATCAGCACAGAACATTCATCTTCATTTCCACAGACAATGAACAACGAATGCATAAACACTATGCAGAATTTGTCCCCACATCTCTAGAGCAGGGTAGGCAAATAATGGCCCATGGGCCACATCCTGTCCCCCAGGGTTAGCTTCTGGTGGGCCCCCCACTGCTGAATTTACCTGCATGGCCTTAGATACCAGTGATCACATGTCCCATGGATCAACATTCCCAGCCAATGGGAGCTGCAGGAAGAGGTGTCTCATTGGCTGGGAAAAGTGATTCATGGCCAATGGGAGTTGCAGTCACCAGTACATGAGGCCATGCAGGTACATATAGCAGCAGCAGCCCACAAGTGGCTAACCCTGGCAAACCACTGCCATGTTATTACCCACCTCTGAACTAATGTATGAGGGAAATTGGAAAGCTGTTTTAATTCCGTAATTTTTCAGCTTTGAATGAGGTGGTTTTGTCATTCATTGCACAACCTAATGAAATAGTGTATATGGAAGGGTAACTGTATATGGAAGGGTAACAGGAGGAAAGCATGAGCTAGTCTTTACTGCATCCTTGAAGTCAAAGGGAATTTTGTCACTATCCATAGAATCTATATAGTTACTTACATGCCTATCATCTTGATATTATCTGAGCATGCACCTCACACTTAATGAATTTTGTACTTATACCACCATGGCTGTGATATAAGGAAGTACCATTAACCTCATTTCACAGACCGTGAACTTGAGCTCAGAGTAGATGCAAGTGTAGTCACTGACAGGCAGAAATGAACCTGGGACCTTTGGAGTTTAGTGCATGAGCCTCTACAGCTTAAGCTATAAAGTCAGCTGGCTCAACACTAAGGCTGTAGAGCTCCCTTGTTCTTATCTCTCTCTGTAAGTGGTCTACCTGCCACTACATGGAATAGTGAACCACACCCAGTTGGTGTGTGGGTTCTACAATGTCTTGCTTAAAGTCACACAGAAAGCCTGAGCTGGGCTGGATACTGAACCAAAGTCTCACGGTCAAATCCACTGATCTGTACAATAGTTTTTCCTGCCTACAATTGACTTAAAATAAAGCATGATACAGAGTTAGCTTCCCTCTGGAAACTACTATCCACCACAGAAAAACACTACTTCTCAATTACAGGAATAATCTTACTGAAGATTAGATGTTCTACAAATCAGAAATGAAAGTTCCTCAGGCTTTTGAAATGAATATTAATAGAATGCAGTCCATACCTTAAGTATATATCTTGGATTACATCAGAATTAAGATCACATTATTGTGTATTGTTTGTACTATAATAGGGATGGGATGCTGTAATTATTGATCAGTGTCTCATTGTGCTAGGTACTTCACAGACTTTGTAAAACGATTTTTCCTGAACAGAAGATTTTATGTTGTAAAACCAGATTACAAGAACCATCAAGAGGATAAAACAGAAAAGTTGTAGGGAGGAGGAGGTAAGTGAGGGGTGAGAATGGAGAAAGATAAGAAAAATAGTAGACAAACACAGTTTTTTGCCTGATTAGCTATGGTCACTGCTCCTCCCCTGCTTACCCATTGACAGACAACAATGTTCAGCAGGCATCAAGGCAGAAATAAGAATTAAGAGATCTGAAGGGGAAAAGTTGGTTTGGATGTGCATTTCTGGCAGTTCCCTTCCCCACTGCTAAAGTACATGAGAAAAAAGTGGACTCCAGACAGATGAAGACTGACCTCAGCAGCAGATCAAAGATTAAGTATAAAACCAACCCATGCCTATAGCTATAAACTGAGAAGTTAAAGACCTATAGTATCAATTTAACAAACTTCAAACAGAGTATACAATCTGATCTGCCATCTTTCTTCTGTTTAAGAAAAATACAGACTCTGAATGGATTAAAACTACTTTAATTGAAACAGGTTTACTGAACTCATATGCAGGTAGAATGTATTAAAAATGCAGATGCCCGATTTTGCCTTTAGTACATCAGCAGCGGTGATAAAGACTAAAGTGATGAACATATGGTGCTTTGTTTCCCTCACAAAACTATTTAGAAAAGTAAAGATAAAACTTGCATCTGATCTATGAAGCACGAGGGGATAGAACAAATGCTAATATGCAGCAGAAGGATGCAATCCTGGTTCTTTCAAAAAGGCATCCTAAAGTAGATTTACATTTTCAAGAACCATATACCCTTAAGCTGCAAATTAGCTTTCTATTTTTGGACTATAGTGATAATTATACAGAAACTAACTGTGAAAGTTAAGAATTTGCTTTGCACCTATATGGATAATTTTAGCCCTGGTGAAAGCAGAAGGAATGCTTCTGTTTAAACAAGGGCTGAAAAGGGATCCCAATATCAAACTCTTCCACACGATAATCATGAAAACTAAAAAGAGCTTAAAAACATATTTAATAGTGTTCATTAAACCAACTGAACTCTATTAGAACTATTTTTTCTTTATCTAGATTTTATGCTATTTATTCATAAAATAGTGATGTTATAAAATGGAAACCAAGATATAAAAGTGGAATCCTGAGATTATTATAAAATTGCAGTTGTTCAAATAATCTTAGGATAACTGCCTATGTAACAGAAATACTTAGAAATACTCCAAACTGGAGTATAAAGAAACAGAAGAGATAGATACCTGGGAAAGGTCTAACCCTATTATACAGTATCACATTGTTTCTTGTTTTGTTTCATTGTAGGACTTTGCTTCAGATACATAATAGCTTATTTTTTGTATATTTACAGACTCAATGTTTATACTAGAAATTCCCATTTCTATCTGTATACAGAAGCTTAGAGTCTAGAAAAAAAGTGATTTAAAGTCTGATTTTACTACTTTTACTCAGATCGAGTACTACCTATGTATTCCCACTGAAATCAAGGTTAGGATAATTCCCTTTTTCACATGCAGGAGTTGATGCTCACCAAAGGAGTCCCTTTCAAAGGCATCAGAATATTAGCGAATGCCACTACTGTGAATCACTATGTACGAATCTGGGATTTGCAGAATCTTCTCAGGACTATCAATTATTACATTTGGAACTATAGAAAAATTGCAGAATCCCTCCAGGACTGAGAAAATAGACCAGAATGGCATGTGACATAGTTGGCTCAACAAGATAGCAAGGCACCCCAACTATCTTCTTGCTCAACTTCTACATCAAACCAAGCTCTGGAGAACACAGGCACTGCTCTATAGATACTACCCCATTACCAAGTATAGTGGTCAATTGCGGAAGAACTTTGTACGTGTTAGTTTAGGGGTGTTGAGGCCTGCGTTCCTTCCCTCCTTTCCCTATATTTGATGAGCCAGAAGCAAGTCTTTGGGAACATACGCCACTTAACATAAACATTGTTGCCAGTATAGCAAGAACAAGTATAAGATAACGGTAAAGGGCAAGAACACAAACAATTCTGTTTACCCTAACGTACTGATCATGTAAACAGGGCCAAAGAACAAGCAGATCCAGATCAGAGCCAGATCGATAACTAACAGTTAAGCCCTACATCAGCATGTAATGAGTAATCCCTGGAAATTTCCAAACTGTAAAACAAGGCAGGGGAAACTGTATTTAAGGCTGCCTCAGAGCCTAGCAAATCGAACCTCACCGATAGAATTTGGGTACCGGTGCCTCGGAAGCTGAGACAACCTCCCACTTTGTTCACAGCCTACCCGGGGTTCCAGGAAGGGATGTAAGATATGCCGCTTCTTTGTTATATTGTTCTTCCATTTATGGGGCACAGCTGTTAGCTGTCAGGAAATAAACTACTTGTGTTTGACAGAGACCTGTGTGGCATATTTTGTACTTTGGGAACCCAGTGTCGGACCTTAGACTTACTCTGGCCGGCTACACCAAGTCAGTAAGAAGAAAGGGGAAAGGAAAGAGAGTGTTCCAAATAGCACTGCATGCAATAAAAATTACTGCTTCAGAGGCAAACAACTATATATACACAACTCTAAAGCATACCAGCTCCCACTTGAGAGAGTACAACTGAAACCGAAATGAATGTGAAAATGACCAAACTTAATTCATTTATACAAAATTTGAGTAGTTACCCTGAGGAAGGAATTTAGTTATAAAAAAGATCTGATGCCAGCTGCCTTGCTGTAACTACTTGATTGCACTTCCTCTGAATCACCATCAAATAGTAACAGTATCATACATATCAGGATGTACTTGAGGTATATAGGAAATCAGGGGAGCAGACAGCCTCACCAGAGCCCTGGACAAGGTGGTGGGGGCTCTGATTTGCACTCCCAGTAGAGGCAGGGCCTCAGACAGAAAAGGCAGAGGCAAGGCAGGGGCAACCAGTCTTCAGTGCCTGGAGTATGCCGTGCAGGGCTGCAAAAGTGGTTTAAATGACCTGATGCTCCAGCCAACATGGCTATTGCAGTACTGGGGGTGGAGGCTGGGAGTCCAGGTCTCTCTTGAATCTCTTTGGGCCCGAGGCAGCTGCCCCGTTTGCCCTCCCTACCCTCCTATTAGCAGGCCTGCAGGAAATTCATCATCTAGAAGCAAAAGGCTCTATTATCTATCACCTAATCTATCCTCCATTCCATCTATTAATTGTGGTGTGTCTCATCTACTCAACAGCCTCCAAGTTTAAGTTGCAGTTACAAAAACACGTTATAGCTATGTGTTATTTTTTACTGCAAGCTTTAAGATATGTAAGAAATTTAGTAATCTTCCTAGTTAGTTTATTGCCTAGAATGTGATGTTAAGTCCGCATCCAGAAAGCTTGTCAGGGAATATGCAGTAGATGTTCTATTATTTTATTTATAGGTCCCTAGGCCCTCAGCTATAGTTTATTTCTTACACTAACTCAAAATAGATATATCTCATGAAATGAAAACAAATACTAGCCAGAAAGTTTCTTTCACATTATTTTAGATGTATCATTTCAGAAAAAAACTGAGATGTAAAAAGCCAACCCAATAACTCTACCCTCAATCACAACTGTGTTGTTCACACATACATTATCACTTAAATATTAATTTCTTACATGTTATTTTTATAAAGAGGTAAGTATCTTTTGAAAGAAAACTTGGCACTTCACAATATTCAGTTTGTTCCTCAGAGAAGGCTAACAAGAGCTCTTAACTTTTACTCTGAGCTTATGAAAGTATTTGCCATACCTCTCTAGAACGTGAAGTCTATAAACCAGACAAAGTATTTTACATTCTTAGGGATATTTTCCCTTCCATAATCAAATGTTTTTAAAATCCTAATGTCTATGTTGATATTATGGAGCTTCAAGACAGAGTGTCTTTATCTTTAAATTCCTTCTTCTTTCTCACTATGTTTTTTTAAGAAAAAAAGAACTTTTATAAGGCCGATCAAAATATTCTAAACGATATAGTTTCATAAATGTTTTAAGAAAGAAAGAAGAGCTCTTAAACTTGAAATGGGCAGCTTTAGAATCTAGAAATTCAATTTCCTCAGAGAATAGCTGAAAACCACATTACAGGAAGCTATGGTTCCTGACTTAAGGGAAGTGGATGGAAAGAAAAAAGTAAAATAACAAAATGTGCAGCCGACCTGAACATGCCAAAACAAAAATAAATATTACCCTGAATATTTTTTCCTAAACTCAGGTTATATTGAAGTAGCAGCATACATGTCCTAAATAAATCAGGAAGGAAAACTTTTTTAAAAAAGTCAAAAAACTCAGCAGATTAACAAATAAAGGTAAGTAACACAGTCCAACTGCTTCCCCCTCCACCCCCCAGTTTTCAGTAGTTACTAGGCTGTTTGTGTTTTTTGAAGGTTCCTCTGCATTTGACTTACAATCTAAATTAAACTATTGAAGGTTGCTTTATAATTTACATCTAATGTTTTGGGTAACAGACACTGAACAAAGGAATTGCCACAGTGGAATAGAGAAGACTGGTCCATCTATCTCAGTATCATGAATCTGAGCAATATGAGATACTTCAAAAGAAAGATGTAAGGAACCTACTACAGTAGTTGGTAGTTACGGAATAATCAGTACACAGGGGGTCTTTCTAACTCCACTAATTAATGGATATAGTGTCTATAGCCTAAAGCATGAGGACCTGTCCCCCTTTTAGAGTGATCTAATGTAACTGGGTCATATTATACAGAGAGATGTCTAGATTATTTTTAAATCCTCCCGGCTTTCCTTGATTTTTTTGTGTCAGTGACTCCATATGCTAAATGTATTTTGTGTATGGATACTTCCTTTTATCAATTTTAAATTTGTTGAGTTTCACAGCACATCCTCTTGTTCTTATAGTCTCATGAGACTGAACAGAAATGACTAATTTACCTTCTCTGTTCAGTTTGTTATTGTTTATCTGGCAATATAGGAACTGCCAGACTCAGACTCTCTAGGTCCATCTAGTTTCCCATTTATGATGGGGCCTCAGCAGAACTTTACAGTAAGAATCCCTCAAATAGGCAGATGTGGGATAATATGCTTCTGCTATACTTACACAATCTCATTTGTTTTTTTAAAAAAAGCACTAGGGGCTGCGTCCCCTGCTTGCTACTCTTGCCTACCCCCTATTATCTGGGGGAAGGTGTCTGGCCAGAAGGGAGGGTTCAGGAGTAGGCTGGAGGTAGGTGTCTGGTCCTGGGGGATGGGACAGAAGCAGGCTGAATGTGCCGGGTCTTGGTGGAAGGGCTGAGGGTGCAGGGTCTTGGTGGAGGAGTTGGATGAGTGTGCAGGGTCTCAGTGGAATGGGTGTGTTGAGTTGGAGATGCAAGGTCTTGGCAGAGTGGTGAGTGAGTGGGTCTCAGCTTGGGCGGTATAAGTGAGCATGCTGGGGTGCGGAGTCTTGGCCAAGCAGGTTGGGGGTGCGGGGTCTTTGCCGAGGGATTGTGAAAGGGGGTCGGGTGCAAGGTCTCAGAAGATGGGGAGTGATGTGGCTAAGGGTGCGGGGAGAGGTGGGGGAACCCTCGCAGCTCCCAGCCCTACTTCCTTGTAGGTCCCAGAGGCCTTGAAGCTCCTAGCCTCTTGGAGAAGCCTCATGACTCTCAACCCCCATCTGGGAGAGGAGAGGCCTCATGGCTCGCAGCTTCCACCTCACCAGGAGGGGGACAGGGGAGCTGTACGGCTCACAGCTTCTGCTCCCCTGAACACCGAAGAGGGGGGAGACTACACAGCTCCCGCCCTGCCAGAGCACTGAGGGAGGAAGGAATGAGGGGGGGGGGGAGGAGGCTGGATGGCTGAGGGTGGAGGGACACAGAGTGACATTATGACAGAGAGAGAGAGAGAGAGAGAGAGATGACTTACCTCTTGCCCCTCCCCCAAACATACTTAGATTATCACCATGGAACAAATCTAGTAACCATATTTGAAATATATACTCCAGGAAGTTTGTATCTGTATTGATACAGCTACTATAGTCCATTGCTTTGTTGTTATATGATTTTGACCAAACTTGGGACTTTCTCAAAGAGTGTGCTCAATGTTGAATTGTAAGAGCTATTCCCCTCTGAAATTATGAATGACAGTGTGGCAGGATGGCAGCCACACTGAAAGAAGCAATTGTTATGCATTTGCTCAAAAACTCCCAACTCTGAACCTCAGATTATTGCCCTCTCTCAAATCTTTCTTCCTCTGATGTTGAGAGTATTTTCCATTAGAAATGGACCACACCCAGAATCATCTGAAATAATTTGCTCCTCAAAAATCAATGTTTGGAATATGAAAAATATAGAGAATAGAACCACCACTAGTCTGAGATTTGCAAAACCAAATCTTAAACACAATTATTCTATTTATGGACTCTCTTTTATCATCTATAACCAGAGAAAAATATTGTAGCTTAAAATACATGAGGAGCTTTAAAAAGCCACAATAAGCAAATATATTTTATACCATTTGGTAGCTTGAGGTAAGACTGTGGGCTTGTATGAGTTAGTTCCAATCAGAAAGGGCAGAAATATGAAATTTGTAGCAATAGAGTAAAATCTGGTAAAGGACTGACTGTATAGAGAAAAAAGAACAGAGAGATTAACTGATTCGAGACCACAGATAGGTGCAGTAATTTGGTGTCATTAAATACCATGAATGAAAAAGAAAAGTTTGCCTCAGTGTGGATGAAGTTAAAAAACAAATGGTCCTGCAGCACCTTGTGTGACTAACTGCAGTCAATGTGGTTAGCTATTTATATTTTAGTGTGGGCAGTAAAATCCTACATATTGTTATACTTAGTGAGAGATGAATTTGTGCTATCACCCTGATCACCATGGATACAGCCCATATGTACATTTTTCTATATTTAAAATATATAAAACACAGCTTTCCATGTACATTGATTATCAGTAACCCCTCGGTTGTAACACATTATCTAAAATATGTTAAAATCTTAAAGTGTATTCTTGTTTCAGAGAGATTTCATTTCCCGTCAGTCTCACTTTAAGTCTCTTCAATTCTCCTCATACACCTCTGTTTGTCAGCTCAGTTGCCTCCCTCTTACACTCCTGGGGAATGTCTACACTGGGGAGTTATTTCTAAATAACAAGGTGAGCGTCCATACAGCAAGCCCGTTATTTCAAAAAACAGGCTTGTTATTAAAACAAAAAACAAACAACCCTCCTTGTGCTGAGGAATAATGCTTATTTCAAAATTGTCATTTCAAAATAGTGTTAGTGTGGATGCTGCTGTTATTTCAAAGTAACTGGCCTCCAGAGGCCTCTCTCAGCTGCCCTTGTGGCCATTCTGGCCACACACCTGACAACTCTAATGTTCCCCTTCTCCTGCAGTCTTTAAAATGGCAGGCAGAAGGGAAAGGACTTACGGCACCACACAAGCCCTGCCAGCCCCTTGCCACACAGCATCCTTCGCTGGAGCTAGGCAGAGACCAGTGCTCCCTCCAAACCTCTCATGGCTGCAAGCACACTTGCAGTCACCTCCAAAGCCCCTGGCCAGGGGCAAAAGAGGACATCTGCTGAGCCTAGTGTTGAAGGTCTCTTTTGTGGAGTCTAGTTTCCCATTTAGGGCTTCCTAAGACAGGAAAGCGAGGGGTAGGCTGCGTCACACAGGATGCACATGGGCATTTCCACCTCCCCGACCATGATGGTGAAGTCAGGAGAAAATGTGTCAGCATGAATCCTCTGGAACAGGTTTGAGTTCCGGAAGAAGCGGGTGTTGTGTTCCTTCCCCAACCACACAATGTAAATTTCAGTGAACTGCCCCCCCGGTCCACGAGGGCCTGCAGCATGATGGAAAAGTACCCCTTCTTATTCATATAGTCGGAGGCACAGTGGTCAGGGGCTATAGGGACCTTCCTAAAGACCCTTCCCAAAGCAGGAACAACCCCAGGTAAACCATCCTAACCAGGGCTTTGTCAAGCCAGGACTGAAAGACTTCTAGGGATGGAGATTCCACCCCTTCCCTAGGGAACCCATTCCAGTGCTTCGCCACCCTCTTAATAAAACAGTAAAATGAGTTAAACCTGCATAAGCATGGCTCAGACCATGGATCTCCCCGTACCAAACTGTTTCCTGATGGAGCAGTAGCTGTCCGGCGTGGCGAACTTCCTAAGTGTGATAGTGACACACTTCTGGAGGAGGAATGGTGGGTCTCATGCTGGTGTCCCATCGCTGGAGGGAAGGGGTGAGCCACTCTCAGAGCTCCAGGAAGATGGCCTCCTCCATGGGGAAGTTCTGGAGCCACTGCTGGTTGTCCCACCACTACATGACAATGTGGTCCCACCATTTGGAACTGGTATCCTGCCGCCAGAAGTGGTGCTACATGGTGTGCAGGGGAGAACGGAAGGGAATGCAGTGCATCATGAGCGCCTGGGCAAGGAGGTCCCCCAGTCTGGGGTGCTCATCGGCCGCCTGCAGCAACACAGGGGCAGTCTGTGAACTACACCATGAGACGCAGCAGGAGGACAAAAAGCCAGTTACTGCTTAGCAACAGCTCCGGCTCCATGAGGCGAGTGCTTTGGCAGTCGCAAGGGCAATGAGCGAACGTGGCATGAGTTAGCTTTCCCTCAAGGAGAAGGCAGTAAAGACACAGCTGAGACACAGCTGTAGAGAGGAGCCCCTTTAAGCATGAGTCTCAGCTAGCCTCAGGAAGCAGCTATAGGAAGTGACTTCTGAAGCCCTCCCCGCAGTGCTTCCAGGGGGCTTTAAATGCGATTCAGGCTCCAATCAGTTCTGCACTGTTTCAGTCATGCCTCATAGTGTGAACACACTATTCTGAAATAGTTATTTTGGAAATTATTATTTCAGTATAATTTATTTTGAAATAATTTGCCCGTGTAGACATAGCCCTAGTTCTACTTGGACACAGGCACAATGTCTTATCCAAAAGAAATCCATTTCTGTTTATAACACACGTTTTTCCTTTTCTATCCCCAAAACTCCCAGAGCAGACTATTTGCCCATTTATTTCCTCTCCTTCAGCTTATTCCCTCCAGTCTGGATTCTATTCTTTTCACTGCACTGGAACTACCCTTCATGAAATTCCCTAATAGCCTTTTCTTTCTAGATTTACCAGGCTCTTTACCTTAGTCTTCAGTGCTTTGACCTTATTGATTATCAATTTCTTAATAAGACTCTTTTTCTTAGATTTGCATTCCCCTCCCTTCCACCCTCCCCCAATTACACAACTTTATCTACTGCTATTTCATGGTTACTTTTAGTAGATCCTCTCCCACCCTTTCTCCATGCCACTTCAACCAACTATTAATTTCTTTATGAAGTGCAAAACTCAGAGTATTATCAATAAACAACATTGAGCCCTCACTTGGGAAGTGATATGCGGTCTGGATCCATTACCCAGTGGCGGATATAGGGCAGGGCGAGCGGGGCAGCTGCCCCGGGCCCTGCGCTTCAATAGGCCCAGCGCCAGTGCCAGGCTGGCCGGCAGCTGCTGGGGGGGGGGGGGGGGGCGATTATGGCGGGGCGCCACAGCCCCACACTTTTGAAATTCCCCGGTGCCGGTCAGTAGGGGAACGTGGGGCTGAGGGAGCTCATGCGCGGCGTGCTGAAACGCCACGCAACAGCTGGGAGGGGAGATGCCCAGGCGTGGCGTGGCGTGGCATGGCGTGGCATGGTGTGATGTGACACCATGGCCCGGTACTTTAAAACTGCGCAGCCCAGCATTGCACCAGATGGTTAGGCACGTGGCCTGGAGCCTGGGAAGGCAGAAGGTGGATGGCAGAGGAAGGGGCTTGTGCTGAGGGGAGGGAGGTCAGGTCAGAAGAAGAAAGGGGAGGAGAGAAAAATGCCAGGGGGCCAAGTGGAGACAATGAGGAAAAGGGCAGATGGGGAGGTGTCAGTGGGAGGGGGGACAAGGTGATGCTGGGAGAGGAGAGGGTAAAGGCATTGGGGGCGAAAGGAGGGAAGGGGAGGTGCTGGGAGAAGGCTAGAAAGGAGGGGTGGTCATGAGGAAGGCGGGGATGGAGCAAGGCATGTGTGAGGGCACAGGGGCATGAGGGGAATGGGGGCAGAGGGTGGTGAGGGGGTGGGCATCAGGGAAAAAGAGGGCAAAGGGCACAGGGGCAGTGAGAGAAGCGGGAGGCACCAGGAGGGTGCAGGGGTAAGGGAAGGTGCAGATGCCAGAGGATTCTGGGGGTGAAGCAGAAGGGCAGACAGTGCAGGGGAGGGACCAGCACCAGGAGGAGAGAGGCAGGGCAGGTGTGTAGAGAGAGGTGTTAGGAGAGGGGATGAGGAGGGAGTAGCTCACATGATCAGTGTGGGGCTACTGAAGGAGTGGGCACGGGGAGACCCCCTTTTTTCTGTTTTTTCTCCAAGGGGGGGCCCCGCGATATTGTGCTGCCCTGGGCCCCGCAAAACTCTCATCTGCCCCTGCCATTACCCTCATTTTACACTGTAATCCCTACTTTGAAAAATGTAAATCAGATTTTGAGTATGTAACTGCCTACAATTGTCAGGAACAGATCAAGGGCATCTTATTGTAATGTTTGACACCTCTCTGAAGGATCAGAGGGGTAGCCGTGTTAGTCTGAATCTGCAAAAGCGACGAAGAGTCCTGTGGCACCTTATAGACTAACTGAAGTGTAGGAGCATAAGCTTTCGTGGGCAAAGACCCACTTCGTCACATGCATCTGACGAAGTGGGTCTTTGCCCACGAAAGCTTATGCTCCTACACTTCAGTTAGTCTATAAGGTGCCACAGGACTCTTCGTCGCTCTCTGAAGGACTAACCCAAGAGGAAGCAATTGTCTTTAAAACAAATGGTCCATGCCTTGATCAAGAGTTGGCAAAATATAGGCTGTGGGCTGGATTCTCCCCACCCAGCTGATCAGCAGAATGTGCATACTTACAGCCAGCAGCATGTTTAGCTGCCCTCCTCCCACCTTGCTCTGTCCTGCAGCCAAGCTGCTCCCAGTACCCTCCTGCTAGCTGTGCAAAGGAGAGTGCTGAAGTCAGGGTGTCTCCTGCCACTATACCCCATCTCTGCAGGGCAGGGAAGGCAACACACACAGTGGAGCTGCTCCTGTCTGAAGTATGAATGAGTTGAGTGCCTCTTAAGAGGCAGTGCACTGTTTCTAAGATTTCTCTCTCTTTCCTCACCTTCTCCTCCCCGCCCCCTCCAGAGTATCTTACACACACTGTCACCCCAGCTCCATATATCCTATCTCTGTAGAGGAGGGGAGGGGAGACAGCAAAGGAAGACAATTTTCCTTATCTTAAAAAGACAGCACATGGCATCGCTCAGAAACTTACCCAGCCGCAGCCAGCACACACAAACTGTGTCACAAAGTCAGTACCACACACAGAATCTCTCTCTCAAGCCCTAAGCCCTGCGCCTGCCAGGGGCCCAGAGCTGACCCCATGGCAACTTATTGACATTTGTGGAGTTCCCTCCCCTACGAAAATTATCACCCACCTCTGACCTAGGTCAATGGTTTTGTTACAAATGGTAGCTGGGCTGAAGGAAATTGGTTTTCCGTGCTTGGAGCACATCGGGACTGGGCCTAACCACATGAACTAGAATTTTCTCTCAATCATTCCCCCCACCCTCCACATAGAAAACTACTGGCAGATAGAGCAGAAGGTAGAAAAAGTCTACCCACCTGGCACCAGGTTGCCACAAGTAGTTGTTAGTGTGAACTTAAAAGGAGGGAACATCCAGGTTTTGGAGGTTTTCTGCATCTCTAACTTCTGTATAGGGTTCTTTACATGCCACTTAGTCCCTGAAAAGCTGAATTATAAACAAGAGCAAGGTGTAACCGGAGATGGGTAGGCAGTGTGCATAAGCAGGTTTCAGGGCCTAAAGTAGTTAAGATTGTGTAGTCAAACCTCAAGGAAAGGTGCTAGAAAGGTCAGGGTCTACACCTGGAAGCATGTCTTAGGGGTAGGGCTGCCAGATGGTTGAAACAAAAATACCGACACTCCCCTCCCCTTGCAGAGATAGGAAAAGGGGAGAGTTTGAGCACTAAGACCCAGGGGAGCACTGCTTCCCCTATGTCTTTTGGCCGGCAGCCATTTTGTGCCAGCAGCCTTGGGGACCCAGGTAAGCATGGGGGCTGGGAGTGTTGGGAGCCAGGAAAGGGCTGGGGGCGGGGGAGAGGGAAGAGAGGCTGGGCACTGAGTGTTTGTAGTGTTGCCAGGTCCCTGGCATTTTTGCCTCCTGGCTGGGGAAAAATTCAGAAAATACTGGACATTTTAGGTGTCCGGTATTCTCTGAATTTTTTTTTAACCGGACAGGAGCTGAAAATACCAGACTGTCCGGGTGAATACTGGACACCTGGCAACCCTACTTAGGGGCCCTGGTCAACTAACAGTGTCTGGAACTTGTCCAGCCCCAATTGGCTTGGAAGCATGTTAGAGCCATCCAAAAGGTGCAGTTACAACCAACTAGTGACTGTCCACTAGGGGGAAAGTCAGCCAGGTGCCTAACATACAGAATCTCAGTAAATTAAGGATGAAGTTTAAGAAGACTACCCTCTCTTAAGTCTCCTTTGGCTAGCAGCTCTATTTCCAGAGCCATGTTAATGACAGGTATTAGGATAAAATTATACTGGTTTGTGCCAGCTAAAACTAAAGATGCTCTAGAAGTAAATAAGGTTTGAGTTTCAATTGAAACCATTCCAGCAGAAGAGGACAGAGAAGCAACAGCATTAAACAGGCTTAAAAATGTTTTCATGCTGAAAAAAAAAAAAATCTCATATCCCACAAGCCTCATTATTGATTTGTAGATCAGTTTCTTATTATTGTTCCTCTATGATCCCCATATTAGTTACTTTCGCAGCTTCTGTGAATTACAGGCAGTCCCCGACTTACGTGGATCCGACTTACGTCGGATCCCTAGATACGAACGGGGTGAGGCAACTCCTGCACATGCGCAGCAGCATTCCCGGGGCTCGCTCACCTGGGTCCTAGGATCCTCCTCCTCCTCGGGCCGGCTCCGACTGGGGTCCCGCAGAGCTGCCGGGCAGAGGAAAAGTGCCTCCCCACGCCCGCTGCCCCCCCCACCTCCTGCCAGCAACAGGCTGCCCCCTCCCCTGAGCAACAGGCTGCCGAACAGACAAAAGCAGCCTCTCTGCCCCTCCTCCCCTCTATACATGCCGGGCTCCGGGAGCGCAGCAGCGTCCCCGGGGCTCGCTCACCTGGATCCTAGAATCCACCTCCTCCTCCTCCTCTTCGGCCGGCTCCAACTGGCCTCTGCCTGCAGCAGCTGGCCACAGGGACAGGGATCCCGCAGAGCTGCCGGGCAGAGGAAAAGTGCCTCCCCACGCCCGCTGCTCCCCCCCCCCGCGGCCTCGCAGCCTCCCCCCTCTCCCCCTGCCAGCAACAGGCTGCCCCCTCCCCTGAGCAACAGGCTGCCGAACAGCAGACAAAAGCAGCCTCTCCGCCCCTCCTCCCCCTATACATGCTGGGCTCCCTGGGCAAACAAAGACTCCACCAAAACAAACAAAGTGCTGGCCTCATTGTGTTAGCAAAAAAAGGACCCTCCTCCTAGAACCCTGGGTGGTGTGTGGAAATAAAGCTATTAGCTCAAAGCATGGTGCAGAGCTGTTTGGTATTTGATGAGTTACTCCTTTAGTCCTGAGTTTGTCACAGGGACAGAAATAGATGTGAAATCTTCTGAACAGGGGAACAGACAGCAAAACAAACATTAGAGGGGAGTTAACCTTTCCCTATGCTATCCAAAACTAAAAAAAATGTTTGGCTAGAGTTTCCCCTACAATATGTACCAGTTCCGACTTACATACAAATTCAACTTAAGAACAAACCTACAGTCCCTATCTTGTACGTAACCCGGGGACTGCCTGTACACAGTAGTTCTTGGAAAAAGCCATAGAAATATTCCCCTGTTTGCCTAATAAGTTCACACCCCAAATCTAGAGTTAACTAAAGGCTTCAGGATACAAACAGATAGTTAATTGCTGCATGCAGAAATGACTGTGATGAGCTATCAGGCTGGGTAATTCAATTTCTTCAATATATGAGAACTGAACTTAATTTTGGTGTTTTATGTACTATGTAAATCTTGTGTCTGATAACATGAAATTATAACTAGAGTGAATTCATTGTGGCAAGTCAAGCTACTGTAAATTGTTATGTCTTGAGATTCCTTTAAGTGTCAAATCACTGAGATTTTCAGATGGTTCCAAGTTACAGATTCAGTTAATGAGCCACCTTGCTGTCTGGTTACTCCAGACTGTGGGTTTTTTTCTGCCCCCAACTGTTACATTTATTCAACATCTTACTCAAAATCTTAAGTAACTGGTACTGGGAATTTAAAAGGCCCAAAGCATTCTGCAACTAGAATAAGCTCAATTCCCAGATAACTTGATGTAGCAATTTTAGACTGCAGTATCATTGACAATACTGGCAAAAGCAAAAATAAATCAGAGATCTTAAACACTCTTTGAGGAGAGGAATGGATATCAGTGCATCAGCGCTCACCACTGTCAGCTTTCATTGATATTCAATAGGTGGGAAAGAGAGTTCAACAACTCACAATCAATGCCACAGAGTTCCCAAAAAGCAGCTTATTACAGACACTAGCAAGAAAGTCCTGATAGTCAGGCCACTGTTCACTGATGACAGTACTTAAAATTTCACTAAGGCAAGCATGTACATGAACTACTGAATGGTGTACTACAGGTACTGCATTCAGAAAGCCAACTCAGAATGTATTGTGCACACAAATACTTTAGCTCAAATAAACCAGGATTTCTTAACAGAGTATAATTATCTAGTACTATTAAACAGTCTTCTTTATTATTAATGTCTCCAGTATTTTACCTTGAGTAATTATATAGCAGGTTGGAATGTCATTTATCTTCACTTGTGAAAATTAGACTTTAATCTTTCATACAGTGAGAGGACAACTGAAGTGACAACGTAATCTACTGGAAGTAAGAAAAAGAATCACAGTTTAAATTACTATGTGAGAAATACTTCCAGATATTTGTTTTTATTTCAAGAAATCTATCTGCACTGAGCAGTGGATATAGTCTAATGCATATGATTTACAGTACTACGTTTGGAGGACTATTCGCTGTTAGATTTAGGTCAGGGCAATAGTCAGTGGTGAAATAAGCTGTTACGGAACAGACTGGTTGATTTAAGTACCATAAAGACATGTACACACACACACACACCCCCCACGGATTTGGTTTTGGACTATTTCGCTCAGTCCTTGTGGGGCTTTTTTCCAGTACTAAATAGAGCTCTCACTCTCATAGCTTCTGAAACAGTTTTCTAGCTTCCATATCAGTCAGGCAAGCCTCTGGAGCCCTATGTTTTTAATCAATTCAAGTCACATTACCTTTAATCTAACCTCATCTAAATAGAGTTTAGACACATTTTCAGTGGGAAGGAATTACACAGATGCAATCCCACTACCAAAAGACCCTGGCCATATTTTAAACACAAGTGTGTTGTAAATAAGTATATGAAATCCATCTTGGGCCTTGATATATTAATCATGTTTATGTTTGGGATCCCTACACAACTTTTGAGAATTGTGTGTGCATTACTCTGAAAACTGTTTCATAGAGATATTCTAAAATACCTAGTGCAGTACCTAGGTTTCTCATGCACACCCATGACATTTTGAACAAAGAAAAATTCTCTCATTTACCTCTCATGTGATAGATAAGTATTTGCCTGAAAGAGCCCTTATTAGTACTTGTAGTTCATCTTTAATGTTTAAATGGCCTTGTTTACATTTGCAGGCAACTACACATAACAATGGAAAGCAAGGTGCATCCACATACAGCATTGAAAGGCACCAGCAGTAGGGGGGTGGGGGTTTCTGTCAGAGCCTTTCCTTGCAGCAGGGAGACAAAGAACATCAAACTGGTCATACTGGGTCAGAACAACATGTCTGATTCAGCCCCGATTTTATGTTTTCCGAATATGGGCAATGCCAGGTGCTTCAGAGTGAATGAACAAAACAGGTGAGCCATTCCCAGCTTTTGACAATCAGAAGCTAGGGACACCATCCTTACCCAGGCAGGCTAATAGCCATTGATGGACCTATTCTCCATGAATTTATCTAGTTCTTTTTTAACTCTGTTATAGTCTTGGCTTTCCCAGATCATAGTGTGGAGGAGTTCCACCGGCTGACTGTGGGTTTTGTGAACCGGAACTCTACATTTCTAAAAATAGAACTGTGGACTTGGGAGGCACTACACTACTATGATGTTTAGAGAGCTTTTTAGGGTACGTATTCTATGCCTCGGGTATCTTAGCTTCAGGGCTATCATTATGAATTCTCAACTATTTTAACCTGAAATATCTCTAATGGTGATTTTTTTTCAGGCTAACACGTACTCTTTAAGAAACAACAGATTGGCTAGATGTATCTAAAAACAAACAGGATGTATTTAAACTAAAGAAAATGGGAGTACAAAATAGTCTATTAAATTATTTTTTTTAAACAGACACCATTCTTATCCTCTATGCTAAAAATACATTTAACAACCTATT
The DNA here is from genome assembly GCF_049634645.1 of Pelodiscus sinensis. Taxonomy (NCBI): domain Eukaryota; kingdom Metazoa; phylum Chordata; order Testudines; family Trionychidae; genus Pelodiscus; species Pelodiscus sinensis. Next base: position 45,121,369 of record NC_134718.1, read on the forward strand.
GAAAACCATTCAGAATAATCATAAACAGGATCATTAACTCATTAGTTCACTTAATGTCACTTTAATTCTAAATGGCAGCATCCACACAGAAATTTAATGTGTCCTGTTTAGTTAATCCACTTTAAATTCATTCATACCCTTTGTTAATTTGGATTAATGTCCCTGTCTAAACAAACTCTTAAAAGCAGGGATCTCTCCTGAAATCAGGCTCCACTTCAGCTTTGCCAGATTGCTCTGACCAGAATCATATAGAAACCAAGTAAAGCATGTCCTAAAATCTCCATCCAGACTTGCTGTTCTGACTATATAAACTTTAGTTTTCACATTTAACACTGTGGTGAAGGGACACTCCATTTGACTAGCAAATTTTATCTTTCTGGACCTCAACTGTCTAATTTGGGTATGAATGAGGGTCTGTGGTCTAGACAGGGGTCAGCAATAAGTGGCCAATGGGCCAGACATGGTTTGTCAGGGTTAGACCCTGATAGGCCACCAGATACTTTTATTTACCTGTGCATCCACAAGTGTGGCCACTCGCAGCTTCCATCAGCTGCAGTTTGCCACTCTCAGCCAATGGAAGTTGGGGGAAGTAGTAGCCCAGCCTGCCCTACTTCCCACATCTCCCAGTGGCCAGGAACAGTGAACCACAGCAAATGGGAGCCATGAGAAGTTGTATCAGTGGACCCACAGGTAAATAAAAGTCTTGCAGCCTACCAGAGGCTAACCCTGGCAAACTATGTCTGGCCCATTGGCTACTTATCACTAACCTCTGGTCTATATAGACCACTACAATAGTCTTGTCTATTAATTGGCTCACATCCTGAGGCACTGACTCTCATCTCTGCTTTCCCAATGATGTGAGGCTGTGTCAGCCTTCAGTTCAAACACCTCCACTCTTGCAGCAATGCTGCCTCCTGTACTTGTAAGGAATTAACTGTAAACATCCATAAAGCCAGTACATTGATATCCTTTACCTCAAACTGGGCTATGCCATGATCCCTACAAGTTTCCAAGTCACAGCTAGACCAGAGTTTTCAACCTTTTTACCCTGGTGGGCCACATCTACACAAGATACATTACCTGTATATCTACAAAAAACAATAAGGCTGAGTGTTTGTGGTGACAACAATACAATTCAAATCAGTGTACTATCTTTCAGTTTATATGCTGGCAAATGTCTATCAAAAGCAGTTTAAATTCACAAAAATTGTAGTGATTTAATTGTTAAAATTAATTTACTGCAAAGGTGGCCTGGTGTATTTCCACCCTCACTTGTACATTGCTGCTAATGGCATGGCTGGGTTGAGCCCCTGGAGAGCAAAACCTGCCTGAAGAGATGGAGAGCAGTGTTCCCTCTAAAGTGCGCGCCGCCCGCATGGCTGCACAGAAAAATTCTAATGAGTGTAAAATGAGAGTGTTAGATTTCACGATATTTTAAAGTAACTGAGGTTGTAGTGTGCCTGCATACCTAGATATGTAATTTAAATTATTACATTCTGCCATACTAATTATTTAAATATTATGACCTCCCTAATATTCTCTTACCAGCATTCTACTATATATAGATTCTCCAAAGTCAGGCAATATGGGTTAATGTGTGTAAAATAACATTTACAAACACTGTTTATTATTTGACAGTGTTCTGTGTATCTGTAGAAGCCTCACAATACAGATACAACAATGAATAATAGGCTTGACTCCCTCGTGCCGTAGGATCATTTTGCATTCCAGTGACACAAAGGTATCCTAAGGGAAGTGATCTCACTTCATTACTTGGGTCTTATTCCCAATGTAGGTAGGGGACTCCCTATCTTGCTTAGAGCCAATGAAATAGCTCTGTGATGCCCCCCTTAAACTCCTGGAATAGGGGCATTCTGGAGGAAAATAAATCAGTGCTGCAATGTGCTTATTCTTGGCCTCTTGTGACTTCTATGGAACTGCAGACAATGCAGATTTTGAGCGGCCCTCATCTATGCTAATCTAACATACAGAAAACTTCGCAGTATTAATTTTCTTTTTATTTGACTTCATATTAAATAAATAAATAAAGTTATGCACCTTGTTAATTATCCCTTGTTTTAGTTTTCTTTCTTTAATGATTTGGGGGCCATGGTGGCACACATCCGAACAAGTGCACATGACTTCAGTATTGGTGCACAAGACAAAACTCACTCTGGTCATGGATGGGTAATCTTAGAGGGAACACTGATGGAGAGCCCTGCCCAGTGCAGAGTATCCCTCCAGTCAGGTGCTGCCTTCTACTCATTTCGTCTCATGAGGAAAAATGAATTGCAGCCTGTAGACTTTATTCATACTATTTAACCAACAGAACTATTAGCTACTATCATTTCTGACTGAACTTCAACAAGTATTTATTGGCACAGAAATATGGTCCTGCTACTCCTTAACGGTTTGAGCTCTTCATAGCAAAATGCAGATTATCATTCCAACAGTTATTTATACCATGTTGCCATGGGGTACACACTCACTACTGCAAGTTACCTGCTTCAGGCAAATTTAGGGATTAGTTCCATCTGGTTCAGTGCCTACTTTCTCCCCTTCTATGTTTGCAGCTCTTCTCTTGCTCACAGAGTTTCCATGTTGCTGTTTTGTGACTCAGCCCTCCAGGGAAGCCTTTCAAACTCTCTCTCACCAAGCAGCATCAGGCAGTGCTCATACCTGCAGCCTATTTCAGGTAGCAATGTTAGCAGTCTTCCTATTCACTTCCCCTAGAAATGCCACTGTATAGAAATCCAGGCCTTTCCACTACTCTGGGTTCCAGTCCAAGGCCTTACAGGAAGCAGATAAGAGCTGCAATACAACTACCTTACTTCTCTCTTCCCTGAGCTACTTCCTACCATGCTTCCTCAAGCATTTCATTCTCCAGCCATGCTAGACTCTTAAACCTCCTTGATCAACCTTTTCCCTTCCTTTCTTGTCAGGGAGAGATTTATTTTCACTGTTGTCAGTCCTCTGGCTTTATAGTAGCCCTACCTGTTCCTGTTAATTAGCAGATTCACCACAGTCTAAATTTCCCCATTTGCAGCTCAGTTGGTTAATTGGGCCCACCTGGACTAATTCAATTTTCTCAGGGCTGGGGTATGAGCACAACCCAGCCACATTCATATGACAAATGTGAAAAGCCTGTTGAATTTTTTAGATTTACTCTTGAAAACATTCACAAACAAGAATGAAAAATATTATTTTTCAGAGTTCCCGGCCAGACACAAAAACTTCTGCTAAAAGCAAAATAAATGCTTATAGACTAACGGATTTATTGAAGCATAAGCTTTCATGGGCAAAGACCCACTTCGTCAGATGCATGTAGACTGCTCGTCACTATTTAAAATGTTATATTTTGTTTACCTTAAGAACACTGAATACAGAAAATATGCTTGCACTTCAAACTTTGGTCCATATCCTACAGACATTTCACACGCACAAACATCACTGAAGTCAGCCAATGATAATTTAATGTACTGAAGGGCTGCGTCTACACTGGCATGATTTTGCGCCAATACTGTCAACGGAAGAGTTTTTCCATTAAAAGTATTTGTGCAAGAGAGCGTTTATACTGGCATGTGCCTTTGCGCATGGACACTCTCTTGCGCAAGAAAGCTCTGTTGGCCATTTTAGCTATCGGGTTACCTGTCTACACTGGCCTCTTGCGCAAGAGGACTTATCCCTGAGCAGGAGAGTCAGAGTATTTGTGCAAGATGCACTGATTTCATACATTAGAACGTCAGTGTTCTTGTGCCAATACTCGCGGCCAGTGTAGACAGGTGGCAAGTTTTTGTGCAAAAGTGGTTGCTTTTGCGCAAAATCTTGCCAATGTAGACACAGCCAAGGACTGCAAAACCAACTCCACAAATATTTAGCATAATTAAAGTATTGTATAAACTATGGGCCTTTTGGGAAGAAGCAAATACTGAAATTATTGCTAATGAATTACATCATGAACTATAAAAGTCTCAGAGGGGTACCTGTATTAGTCTGTAACTTTAACAAAAAACAGAAAACAAGTAGTCCTCTAGCACTTTCATGGGTAAACCCCACTTCCTCAGATGAGTGGAGAGAAAGAGTGGAGAAAAAAGGTGGGAACCCCTCTCTTCTTCTGTTATACATTTGGAAGTTCCCCCCCTTTTTCCCCCCCACTTTCTCTCCACTCATCTAAGGAAGTGGATTCTGCCCATGAAAGCTCATGATACTATATATATATATATTTGTTAGTCTAAGGTGCTACCGGACTACTTTTTTTTTTTTTTAAATAGTGAACTGTAAGTTACTAGAAATTCTAAATGGAATTTGTTGCCAACTGTGTGTAACAAGTTCCTGCTTTCTCAGTTAATGTGTATTTTACTCAGACAGCTGTCATGACTTATTGACAATGATAACACACTGTCTGCTTCCTCAAAATGCTATGTAGGTTTATATTCTGCCTTTCAATATTATGAGTAACTGTAACAATTGTTGAGCACATTCTATACACTAAAAATGCCATGCAACGTTCCCCATAGAGACTCTATTAACACAGCTTTAAAAAAAAAAAAGTGACCAAAACTGCCATTCTGAGAAATGCTGACAGTCTGTAGTCATTCCTACATATTGTAGTACAGTTTTCCAATTGCAGAAGGGAATGAGCAACATTCTCTTATCAGCCAGAGGGCTCTATTTACTCCAAATGAAAAACTCCCAAGTGAAGGAAGGGAGAGTGCTGGACAGAGCCAGTGAAGAGCAGCTTCCCTAAATGCCTGTGCACAGATGCCACAAAAATATTTCAAGATTCTGCTACTGAATTCTGATGAATAACTTTTTTTTCATTGTTTATGACAGTTTGCACATGGTCTTTTTTAAAAAAGAGTCACTCATGGAGGAAAGAAAAAAAGATAGAAGTTGCAGATTTCAAATGCTTTTTCTAGTGTGCTTGTAGCATTAGATTTTTTTCAAGTGAAGTTATACAGCAGATTAAAATGGAATTCCTCTTATCAACTGTGATGTTCTGTGAAAGAGAAAGCTGAACAACAAAGCTCCTTAAATAAAATCCTAAAGCTCGATAGTTTGTAAATGGCAGCCACATGTGTCAAGAAAGTGTCTTCTATAGCAGCCGTTCGCAAACTTTTGGGGTTCAGGACTCATTTGTAAATGTTGGAGGCCCTGGATGGTTTCAGTCAGATTCTGCTCCCCACCTGGGCTGGGTCCAGCCTAGCTGTGACCACACAGTGGTGGCTCCTGCAGCTATTCTGTGGGGCTGGCTGGGTTTGGCTCTCAGTGTTGCAACCTTCAGGGTTACAGTTCTGTACAGATTTGGCTCAGTCCGCCTGACTAGACCAAATTTGTGTGCATGGACTAGTATCCTGGCTCATGGGATTGCATTGCCACTCACTCAAGTTTGGCCTACCCAGACTCCCATCGGCATTATGACTTGGCCATACTGAATGGCGCCGGGACCCCATAGGCTGCAGTGCCTGTAGCAGGGAAGCGAGCCCAGCCATCTCCATGGGACTAGTGTCACAGGACCTTCAATATGACCCTCTAAAACATTCTGGTGACACAATTTTGGGCCCCCACCCACAGGATGAGAAAACTTGTTCCACAGTTCATAAATAGAACACAATTGTCAGATAAAATGTCAGTTAGATTTTTTTTCTTCCTTTAATATCTTGAGTTACACCCTTAGTGTTACAGTTTCTGTTTTATATTATTCTCTATATAGAACACATCCAGACAGATTTCTAGACATACATTCTGAATCTTAGACTATATTATATGTAAGTGTATCAGTAAATGGTTCTAACATTAAGATTATGTAAATATTTAAGACAGATAATTAAAACGTTTCATATAAACTCTATTTTCTAATTAGCTATGAGCTTAGTTTATTGAAAACAAGAGCAGCAAGAAGAACAACCTGAAAAAAAACAGACACTAAAACATGGTTATTTATAAGTTCCAGAATGTCACTTGTTTTGCAGAATATATATATATATATATATATATAAACAGACTGGAGGAAATCTTAATATGGCCAAAAGGTCACACTTCCTAATACAGGAAATAGAGTATGCCAAATTATAGCAGTCACTTAAAAAATTAAAGAGGTTGGAGAGGACTTGCAAAATAGTAACCACCAAGAAATTTAGCAAGATCAAAGACACATAACATTCAAATCAAAAGCTACTCATGACTTCCATCTTCCCGGTAAAGCTACAGTAATTCCTCATTTAGCACGTGCCCTCCTGACACATTTTCGTGATAGCATGATTTTTTCGGGGGTAGCTTTTTTGAATTACACGACCGTCCCTGGAATAACATGATTTCCCCTGCCGGCCCATTGCCGGTGGCTGCGCAGGGCCTCCCCCGCTTCCCTGCAAAGCAGTGGAGAGTTCGTCGCTCGCCATACCATTCCCCGCTGACTCCCCCTCACCAGACACCTTGCCCCCTCTCCTCTACCCCTGCTTGCAGGCCGGTGGCTGGGTTTCCCCAGCCGGCCCATCGCCGGCGGCTGCGCAGGGCTTCCCCTGCCTCCCTGCAAAGCGGTGGAGGGTTGGCTGCTCGCCGCGCTGTTCCCTGCTGACTTCCCCTCCCCCTCCCCTCGCCGGACGCAGTGCGGGTCCTGGAAGACCCACCACAGGGGCATACTCCTAACCCAATACCCCTGCCCTCTCCTCCTCTTCCCTTCCCCAGAGCCAAACAGCTCCCCTCCCTGCTGTAACCCAGTCCTCTTTCTCCCCCAATCTTATGTCCCGGTCCCAACAGACACCTACGTTTGAAACGCAACTCCCACCTTTTCCATTATTTTCAATGGGAAAACTTACCCCACATAAGACGTTTTCACTTAACACGATCATTTTCTGAAACATATCTATAGTGTTAAATGAGGAATTACTGTACTATGCATTGAATTTGAGCTACAATAGATTTTAGTAGCACTCTTTTCCCTACTCTCATCTTGCACAAATGCTGCCAGTAAGATTTGTATTATAAGCCTCAGGATTGGGGGGGGGGGGAAACGGGGGAAGGGAGGGAAAATCTAACCACAGTCCAGCAGAGAAACATGTACAATTTGATTATTTTTAAAACCAAGTTCTCATACGGACATCATTAACAATCTTTAGATTTCTGCTTTGTAGATGTCAAGATTGAAGTTGAGGAAGAAAGTGAAGCAACAGGATAACATCAACAATAAACACCATTAAAATTGCCCTGTCTCAAGTGCAAATTGGAGCCAGAGGTTTTTGGCAGAATTTGAAGCAGGAAAATTGTTCAGAGATGAAATACGCCTGGTGAAGATGTTTGTCAAGACTCAATCCAGATGACACTTGGAAGCATTCCAGTGCTGAACATTTCTAAATGCACTGCATATCTAAATCAAGTGTATTGTTGCTAGGAATTTAGAGATTCATGTACTTTAAGGCTGAAGAGATTACAGTATAATATAGTTATAGTATGGGTCAATAGCAACTGGGGAAAAACGAGAATCCTCTTACACTGGAGCACAGGGAAAGATTGGTACTTTGTGGCTAACCTGCTCAGAGACACAGATCTTTATAGTCTGAGTATCTGGTTAACTGGGCCACTTGGACCCAAAAACACCACGGAAGCCAACTGCATCACAAAAGGAAAATGTACTTTTGCATATGTTTATTTTAGATCTGATTGAAAAACTTTAAAGCCTGATCAAAACTCAACTGAACCACCTCATCTCTTGAATTCCAGGCACCACTAATTCTATTACAGGTTGGACCTCCCTGGTCCAGCACCCTCAAGGCCAGATCAGTCCTGAGAAAGGAATTTTCCAGACCAGGGGAGGTCCTCTGCCACTGGCCTCCCAAACCACCATTGGCTGTGCTGCTGACCCTATCCAGAGATCCCTCTGCCATGCCACCAGAGCCCCTCCTTTCCCCAGGGCTCCCAGCCTCATCACCAGTTCCCCTGCTCCAGGGGCCTCTGGGGCAGAAACATCTGTCCTACTGGACCACAGATGTTGCTGGACCAGAGAGTCTTGGTTTAGGGAGGTACAACCTGTATGTACACTGTCATAGTACAAGATAATGAAACACTGTTCAGTACATAGTACTGGTACAACTGTGCCTTCTACATGCAGACTTTTGCCGCTGGGAATATCAAATGTATGAAGGCCTTCTTCTTATATATGGGTCTAAGAGTGGTATGTCATGGAGAGAGAGAGGTAGGGTTGCCACGTGTCCGCTTTTGAACTGGACAGTCCAATATTTGAGCTTTCTGTTTGGGGAAACAAATTGAGAAAATATAAATGAGAAAATATAAATGTCCAGTATTTTCTAAATAAGATGTAATGTAGATTGTGATGTAATGACAAGTGTGTCCGGTATTTTTGTTTAAACCATCTGCCAACCCTAGAGCGAAGAAGATTGGTGAGTAGAACCCACACAAATTTCTTAATTTTACTCAGACTAGTCATTTTCTTTGCTGAGGGAATAACAATCATTGCCTTCCTGCAACAGAAATCAGACACTCTTTTGGTTTGCTTAATGAGTAATGCTAGTCACAGACCAGAAGCTCAGAATCTAGCTCATTAAAATGCTCACATATTTACACCAAGAAGTGTATCTCTAAAGGATACATCAACTGTGCTTTCTTTCCTATGCACCAGTATAAATGGGAAATCGTGGCTTTTGCAACAGTAGCATGGATATATCAACTGTAGCCTGCATATTTGAGAATTAATTTGATTTAAGATGAAAGGCCATTATAAGCCCATGAAAGGTTGGGAATTACACCACCTATACTATAAGAAGGAGGAAAACTGTCTCAAACTTAGATTTGTTTTACATATAAATAAGTTTAGTTATCTGGCTCAAAGACAGTAACCAAAGTACTAATGCATTTTGGAGAGATTTCATCCTCAAATTGCTACACTTTAAAGTAAAGCATGTAGTATGCACATATTTTCTGTAATGAAATCCTGGGAGTAATTATATGGGACTGCAGAGGATGAGCACACACCCTAGGCTTGCCAATTTTGTAATGTTTTTTAAAAGAGTGCCAAAACATCTCTCCTAGACCCTGTCTTCCCTCTCCCGCATTGCTTACCGCTATTCCCCATTCTCCTCTACCCAGGTTGGCAGGGACTCGCCTGTGGAGCCACAGCAAGGAGCTGTAGCAGCCCGATGCATGCAGGAGGCAGCTCCATCTGAGGATACTCTGACAAAAGTGATGACCTGGCAACCTCCTGGTCACTTCCACCCACAATAACCAGACTCCGTGCATGTGGTCAGCAGATATAACTGGATACTGTGAGGTCCCCTTTTGGAGGGAACTTTTCAATAAAAAGGGCACCTGCAGGGCAGTTCTTAAGATTTATGGGGGCCCTACACAGTAATATTAAACTGGTGCCCTTAGGCCCAATGACAGCTGGGGATAATGATGATTTTTCAGAAATGTGATTTTATAATCATCAGCAACACACTAATGAAATATTTTTAAAACAAAATTTTAAACTAAGGTCTCATAGATAAAAGTTAAGTCTACACTGGGAAGGCTTAGCGACAAAAGTGCTATTGACATACAAAAGTCTCCAAAAGTGAAAACCGGTCAAACCAGTTTTTCTGCCTCCTGTTGTTGACATTTCATGGCCACATTGCTGGCTGCCCTGTTGACAGACAGAACAAAGCAACATGGGTAAGCATCCCACAGTGCAGTATTGTGGGAAGGCAGAGCAGATTCCTGTGCTTCTTAGGATTCCCTTGTTGCTCTGTGAGCTCTCAGTGCTAAGAAAGGTCAGAGCAGCACAGCAGTCTCTTCAGCCCTCCTGCTGCAGCAGCAGAACAGAAGCATTCTAATGATTTGTTCTGTTTGTTCTCCAAACCAAGCAGCTCACTCAGTTTTCAGATACTTCCTGGAGCTTTAAAAGAAGAGGGATGCATGCCTGCAGGGCAGCAGAGGTCACAAAACACTAAGCATAGCCATCAGGAAAGGCACCATGGGATACTGGCAGAAGCCAGCTCTCTCGACAAAACACAATCCACACTGTTGACAATAAAGGGAAGGGGGAAACACAAACATCGCTCTCAGGGGTTGCATTGTAGTGTAAACATTCTCACTGTTTTGTCACCAAAGGCAGGTTTTGGTGACAAAACATGCCAGTGTAGACAAGACCTAACACAGTATATTTAAATGGCTTCATTATCACTTGAATGGCTCTTTCACATTTCCTGATGATGGTTTAGTTGAAGAACTGAGAAGAGAGGAGGTACTGAAACAAGGTCAGTAGGGCAGCTTTGGACTTCTACTGGGCAGATGGAGTTTATAAACCCACAGCTAGCAGTGAGGAATAGAAAAACTAGAGAAGGCAGAGATGGGAGCAAAGGTAGTCAAACATGGATGAAGAGAATAATGAAAATGAAAAAAAAGAGTAGGTACTTGGAGACAGCTAGGTGTTTCAGAAACAGGAAAAACTAAAAGGAAGACAAGGAAAAAGTACGAAAGAAATGTAAGCCACTATGTAGGGCAGAATGAGGATGAGTGAGAAAGGGAGATAGAAAGGCTAAAGAATTGTCTGAGGACTAAAATATAATGGAGAAAGACTATAGATACATTTCCGAAAGACCTCTGTGGCAGAGCAATATCTTGGAATGGAGGAAAGACTACAGAGTGCATGTGTGAAGGAAGAGGAAAATAAGTTGGGGAGGAAAGGGAGAAACTTGTGGATGCAACAATGCAGGGGCAGACGATAAGAATGAATATGTGCAATGGCTGGCCAGGGAAAGAAGTAACAAAGAATGAGACTTTTTTCCAGCAGTCAAACTTGAACCTCTTAAGTAAGATGTTCTTTAGAACAAAAAGGTCAAAAGAGAAGAGGAACAAGGCTCACATTTATGGGAATGGGACAGCAAAGATACTCAATGTGTATACTTCTCAATACTGCATTTCCCCAGGTAACTTTTAAGTACTATTGAAAGGAAACTCAGTATGTTGGAGCATTAAAAGCTGAAGCTGGTGGTGTTTGTTGTGTTGTCAATAAGCCATCATATCCAACAGAAAGTTTCACACACCTCTTAGGTCAATGGTCATCAAGCAGTAGATCGGGATCTACCGGTAGGTCTTGGAGACTCTGACAGGTGATCATGACTGGTTTGGCCAAGAAACTATCAAGTGCCAGCACTTCAGCTCTCCCTCCCCACATGGCTGCACTTCTCCTTTGCCTTGGAGCTGTCCCCTCAGAAACCTCCTGTTTGCTGTGCAGGGGAGGGAGAAGAGGGTGCTGATGTCAAGTTGCCTCTTCTTCCACTTTGTCTCCTATCTCCACAGAGCAAAGAGGGGGTACAACAGCACTTGGGATGGAGTTTGCTGGCTGCTTTTGGTAGTGGTGCAGGGCCAGGACAGGGGTAGCCTTCCTTAGCCTCACTGCACCACCACCCAGGAGCCATCTGAAGTAAGCAGGGCCCAGCTGGAGCCCACATCCTGACACCCTACCTGCCTCCTGCACTCCAGCACCCCTGCATCCATAAACCCTCCCAGAGCCTGCACCTAGAACCCCCTTCCCACAATTTTTGGCCCATCCAACTCAGTCCTGAGCATGCCCCAGCTAGTGAGAGGGAGGGAGGATGGAGACAGTAGGGGCGGGGCCTCAGAGAAAGGGCACAAAGGAGGCAGGGCAAGGCTATTTGGATTGAGGTAGATCTTGGATTGCATTTAAATTCAAAAAGTGATCTTATGCTTTAAAAAGTTGGAGGCCACTGCCTTAGGTGCATTCATCCCACCATTTTTGCTACATTTGTCCAAATTGCTGTCAATAGAGCCAAGAAAATAGTGATCTTGTCAATGCATTAGAAAGTTTGAGAAGTCAGTCATTTTTAAAAATATTGAAAAACAGGTATTGCAAACTGAATAAAACAAAATATTTTTCTTTTTTTTTCAGATTTTTTTCCATGCCCAAAGTGAACAATTGGGCAAATTCAGATACAAATGCATAAAATGTTTTGGTGTCACTGATTAAAAAATGTCTTGCTCCCCAAAAATTCATACATCTCTAACTGCCAAGTCTGCCATAGTGCTAGCTGTGTTCATGTTTGGGTTTTGACTATCTACTTGCTTTTATTGTGTTGGAAAGCAAAGGGTCATTTACTTGTTTCAGCTAGAGTAAATGGTGGATTCTCTGGAAACTGAAGCTTTCAAATCATTATCTGAGGACTTCAGTAACTGAGCCAGAGAATATGGGGATATTACAGGAGTAGGTGAGTGAAGTTCCGTGGCCTGAAAATGATCAGGAGTTAAGAATAGAAGATGCTTGTGATGATTCTTTCTAGCCCTGAAGTCTATAAGCTTTTCCACTGAAGCTGTAGCATATTTTTCTGCACTCATACAAAGGCTAGAGTTGATGTTAATTTTCAGTTAACATCTTTTCAAGGAGCCAATAATGTATAGCAAATCTGACAAAATATTTAGGTCCTCCCACAAACGTGTATTCCAGTTTTCCAGGTCTAGTTTTAAGATATTATCAGGTTGAGGTTTATTTTCTAATCTATTAGTTAGCTAGGTTTTAATTTCAGTTCCAGTATATATAATCCCTTTATCTTTCCAGTTACAATTCCGTCTGTGAACAAACACTGAAGCAGCTATTTTGAATTGGAATTGGTTCATCTTTACATAAAAGAAGATATTCATGAGGTCACCTCTGCTACCTTGATTCTGTAGTTCCTTTCTTTTGTAGCAAACTCCTCACTAGCCAGGGAAAACTATGAAAGTCCATATCCTAGTAGCCCTGTAGGCCCTAGGCCATCAAGGTTTTTCAAAGCTATAATGCTGCATTAATAATGAAGAACATCTCAGCGGGCTAGATTCTCAGTTACGTTGATGCCCCTCTACACTGCCGGAGGAGCTTTAGTGTAACAGAGAATTCAAGACAGTATATTCAGAACTGAGGAAGGTAAAATACAGCCAACTCCAGAGCCTCAGTATTTACCAAGGGAGAGCTTTTTGAAAAAGAAAAAAAACGTTTAAAAAGACATTCTTATTTATATGCTACCTGACAGCAAGAGCTAAATTCTATCAGACCCAGAGGTACATATCAGTTTTTTCATAGGCTTAATAATAATAAATAATAATAATAATAATTAATTTAAAAAAAGATTACCATCATACAGCAACAAATCCCAGAAGTCTTCGCCTGTGTTTTGTTATTGACAGAAAAGTTTATACAGTGGATATATTCCTTTTTCAGATAAGATTAAGTCCAATTAAGCTAAAAATCATCAAGGTTATTACACTATAATAAAACCATTAGAAGTGGAACAATGGCATGAACTACTTCACTATTTGGAGATTAAACTCTCAGCTGGGTCTCAGGCATGAAAACAAACTAGGAACTACTTGTGACACACTCGCACCCTTATATCCCAAATATTATTGGGATATGACTATGGCATAACTAAGATATGCTTTTTGCAAGATAAAGCTAGTAAGGTATCAATAGAAAGCTTATGATTTACTGAATAAAATATGAATGTATCATTTTTGTATCTGAAGTTAGAAATATTGACTACGTATCTGTATTTCAGCTATGCTGCTTTGGGTGACAATCACTGCTAATACCTCAGGTAGAACAACGGACAAACCAGATAGGGCTGACAGCGCATCAGGGAGGACAATGGACTCTAAAAAAAGACTTGGCCTTCCTATGGACCCTCTATACTGCCAATGACTCCTTGATGCTGTGATACTACACAGTCAGGTGACCTGATAATCTGATATTAGACTCCATTTTGGACTGCTGAACTTTTCTACTGGGAGGTGGGGAAAACCAGAACACCAAATGGAAGAGAAGAATTGCTTGTCTCACACTTGAAAGGTATCTATCCTGTGAAGGAATCTACCTAAGACAATATTTAGAGAGAGAAATTACTGTTTCTAACCAGTTTCTTTAGTGTATCTTCAGAATACTAAAAAGGACAACGGTAGCATGTTGCCTAAAAATCAAAAATTGAAAAGGTAACATTTTCTATTCTAAAAAGAAGAAAATGAATGTATAAGAAAGAGAGAACAAGGGGCAGGAAAGTGTCTGAGAAATCTGTAACTCCACATTAACTCCCAATAACTTGAAAATAAACTTAAAGAACTATATAACATGCTATCTTAGCCAATGAAATAAAGACTAGTCAAATATGACTAGGGAGATATATAGCCAGCAGACTATTTTATGTATTTCAAATAATGTAGAATTACTAGCTGGTGACACTGAAAGTGAAGGAAAACTAAAATATCAAGTGGCAATTGTATACTAAATGAGAGAGAAAAGACAAGTACCAATGCTTGAAAGCATTCAGAATTAAACCAGCGATGAAATTCATGAATTACAGTGCTCTGAATTTCAGGTATGCATGAGAAAAATGACTGAGCCTCACAAATACTTCCAAGGGGTTGTTAGAGCAGAATAGCTGTGTCAGTGGAGGAATTCTGCCCTTTTAGATTCCAGATTTATGCCACAAAACAGCTGTGCATAGTAGAAGCAGGGCAAAACAGTCTGAGGAAAGAAGGATGGATTATCTGGAACAGGGCCGGTTTGAGCAGCTGTGACAAGGCCCCTGCAGAAGAGAACAGTGTTATGTCTGCGGAAGCTTTGCTCAGGAAGCTGCTGGGTTCTTCTGTGGAGGCAGCTGCAGAAAAGTATTCTTTTGAAAAGAGGGACCTATAGGGAGCACAGTGACTGTAGAAACCACTCCATTTGTCACATGATAGAAAGGAGACAGAGAAGGAGCAGAACAGCCATAAATTGCTGTACAGTATTTTCACAACATGGAATGCAGGAAGCATGGTGACTCCAGAGATGATGCTCCTTTAAGAAAAAGGAGGAGGGAGCAATGAGTGGAGGGTCCAGGCAGAAAGGGAAGCAGCAGAGCCTTAAAAAGAGATACTTGAACAGAAATTATTGCTCTGACTGGGGAGGGAATAACTGACAGGGACGGGAAGATGTGACAATGGAAATCAAATGTGCATAACTTGGCAGGGAGGTAGTTTTCATTTGGGATAGTAGGTATACGTTTGGGAGGCCCAGATTCTCATTCTCTCTCTCCAGGTCACATGAAAACTGAGTGTGGAACTGGTGCCTCGTGACCACCAAATACAGTCAGCCCTTGACCATCCCTATCTAGATCATATGTATTGATCCCTCTTGAAAACCGTGTGAAAGATATCAAGATTTCCAGCAATGCTATAAATGTGCCAAAGCTACCTCAGAGTCACTTTCATCACCTGTTTTTTAAGGAAAATTCCCTTTCAGTGGTTGGAAAAAGATACTATGACCCCCAGGAGCAGGGATGGGGAACCTTTTTTGGGCCACTGACTCACGGAAAAATCAATCAAGGAGCACACACAAAAAGCCCTTATTGACATGGCACCCAACTGAGAAGGAGAAAAACACTCCCAACATTCCCTTCTCACACCAGAGCCTGGGTGTGTGGGGGTGCTTGTATATTTTGTGTGCTTCATCCATGTGGTGGGACAATGGGAGATGTGGGAGATAAAGCACCAACACAGGCTCCCCAATGCAGGGGAGGCCCCTAGACTTGAAGGGCAGGAGTCAGGCAAACTGGGGGGCCACATCCAGCCCCTATGCCTGAGGTTTCTCACCCTTGCCCAAGAGGCATGAACTCTTAAGAGTGGTGGGCAACCTGTGGCCCATCAGGGTTCTAGGTGTGGCCCACGAGACATTTTGTTTCCCTTTGCTCATGTTCAGGGTGCCAGATTTCGCTCTTTTCCATCCAGGTTGTTTTTTCCTACCAATATTCTAGTATTACTGAAGTGATACACACAAAGCAAATGCACGTGACGTGAGGGGTGTGCTATTTGCACATAACACCAACAGTGAGAGTTGTGCCCTCCCTCTGTAACCAATCAAAGCACTGTTATATTTCAATCAGCGCACCCCACAAATTCTAGGTACACAAGCTCAGTTAGCAAAGCTACCCTCTCCTGGCAGACCAACTTGGTTACGAGTCTGGCAGTGCACTGAGCTGAAGGAGGGCCACTCATGCAGCCCACTCACTAGCCTAGGTTGACCATCATTACCCTAGAGTCTCCTTCAAGCAGAACTTCCACATTCATGAGTTACCTGCGAGAGCTGTAATAAGACATATAACCAGCTGGTGGGCAGGACTTCAGCTAGTGACCAAGGGTGGACTCCACAAAAGTTTTGTTAGTCATATGCTTATCTCCAATTTTTAGGCACCACTGCAATCAGAAAACTCCCACTTGGCTGCCACCCAATGCTGCAGGAGCCTAAACTCATTAAGACGAATGTTTTTTCCCTCCGGGCACACACAAACTGCAGCCTCATTCTAGGATATCTATCCCCTGCCTGAGCATGTGCTCTGCTGCCTTGTGCTAGGTGTCCTAAGTGACAGTGTGTTTCACAAACCAAAAAGATTAGAGGTTAGCTGCTCAAGTTGTGTTTGAGGGAGGGGGTTCCAGTACATGATCTCTGAGCATGCCTACCAGATCAGGCCCTGAGACACATTCTCACAAAGATAGCTGTGTTCACATTTGTATGGGGAAGAACCGCCTTTGTAGTCTTTATACTAGTGTTGGGGTAGGCAATAAGCAGCTAGTGGGATGGATGCGGTTTGCCAGGGTTAGCCCACAGTGGCCAACAGATGCTTTATTTACCTGTGTATCTGCAGGTACAACCACTCGCACGTTCCGTTTGCTGCTATGTGCCGTTCTTGGCCAATGAGAGTTGCAGGAAATGGTAGCCCAGCCTTCCCCACTTCCTGCAGTTTCCAGTGGCCAGGAAGAGTGAACTGCAGCCAATGGGAGCTGTGAGCAGCTGTACATGTGAAAGCACAGCTAACTAAAAGAGATTGGAGGCCTGCTGGGGGCTAACCCTAGCAAACTGTGTCCAGCCCATTGGACATTTATTGCCCACCCCTGTACTAGTGAATAGGGTACTCAGCCAGGCTGTAGGAGATCCCCAGTTCAAGCCCATCTCCTACTGAGAAGGTGAAAGGATTTGAACAGGGATCTGCCAACTCTCATGTAAATGCCCGAACTCCAGGCTATAGAGTCATTCTCTCTCTCTGGCCCAATTTTGTTTAATTAAAGTGGAACAACTTCAGTGGGAAAGACTGAAGGTGCCCCCATCCAAATATTCTATAGCCTAGTGGTTCACATTCTCACCTGAGAGGCAGGAGACTCAGATGGCATACTTGACCAGTGAGTATCCCATCCACTAAGCTACAAATTAGACAGGAAATTATCTTCCCTCCCCCAGCTATTTAGCTTATGATTCCATGTGCAACTTATGCAGTTGAGTACCTATGTTCCCTAACTTCATGAATCACTAGCAGAGTTAGGCTCCTCCAAGCAGCCAAATTTAGGCACCTATCTTGAAGAGAGGGGCAAGGCTTAGCATTCACTCCCTTGGCTGGGGTCTCCCATTATCTGTTGTAGGCAGCTTCCTCTCTACCATGCTGGCTTTATGAATTTCAATGTAAGGCTCCTCTCTCCCCTAACTCAGGATTTGTGAATCGAAAAAGGTACTTCTGTGACTTTCTAGACCCCTAAAAGTTTGGACTCATTAGGCTCCACATTGCAATGCTTTCTTCCTTTCATGAATCTCATCCCAACTTACTGACTGTTTTAGAACTGCTAATGATTCAAACATAAGCTCTAAACCAGACACAACAGATGTAGGTAAATGCATTTGACACACAATTTGTTTTTTTCCCCCTGATAATCTATTGAAATTAAAAATAAATCTGTACCACGCATATTGGACTAACTTTGAGTAAAATATGCAATGGCATTTACCAAATCTCTTCTTGTTTGACAGCCAACTAAGCTCAATGGATCAAGTAGCAAATTATCCCAAATGACACACGCCCACATTTGAGGGAGGAAATTCATAATGTACTACTTTACCTAAATACTGTATCTTGTTAAATGTGTATACAACTATGTATATGTAAACATATGTATATACATTTCTCCTAAATAGTCTGACGTCTTCTGCACTTCTGGAAAGAGTCTACCCCAAAATTAGAAAGTCAGCAATAAGCAAGTTGCCTAGTCTCTATGTCAGGGCTACTCAACACGCGGCCCGCAGCCCATTTGTTTGTGGCCTGCAGTGTAGTTTGGGTTTACACAGGGCTCAACATGCAGTCTGCAAGTGGGATCCTTTGACCATGGCCTCCACTGGGAACATGCTCCACAACAGCGAGACATTTCCCAGGCAGGGTGAGCACTGAAAGATTCAAGCAGATGGGCTGGCAGGAACAGACAGGGACAGGGTGTCAGTGTTTCTAGGCCCTGAAGAGGAGATGCCGTGAACACTGGGGCATTGTGGAAAGTGCTGGTTGCTTAGCCTTGTGGGAAGAGTGAGAGGTGCTGACTGGCTCACACTGGCCACGTTTGGGTCCGGTGCCATGCTTTGAGGCTTAATCTTTGTAGTCATGCCCATCAGCGTGAAAGAAGCTATTTGCGTATATATTTGCATATATATGCAACCACGCTTAAGTTGTGGCCCTCTGCATGTGCTGTGAGTATCATTGTGGCCCCTGGGGCTTCCAAAGTTGAGTAGCCCTGGCCCATGTAATAGGTGAAATGATCAAAAGATAAGTGATCCAATTAATAATACAGCAAAGATTGCAGTCTTGTGTCTCAAAAGAGTCACGTGTCTAAAAAAGGAGATAACATTTTTAAACTGAAAAACTGCAATGATCACTTATTACCCTTATATTAGTCAGAATGAAAGAGACAAAGATTCTTCTATATTTAATAATTTATATAAACAAACTAAGCTATATTACCAAGCAATCACAGTATGGTAACCATTATACTTTGAATCAGTTTTGCAAACGTGAACCTTAATATAACCTTTAGATCCTTCACTTGGGCTCTCGTAAAGCATGTAAAACTGGCATTAGCATGGCTAAATGTCACTTTGGAACACCAAAATGTCAGAATTTAATTATACTATGGCAGGACAAACAAAATAGGGAACTCAGGGCCCCCTTTCTCTCCTCCCCAGAAGTAACTTCACCCAGCAGGTCTGTCTAATGGAGAAAATAAAACGTGGTAATTCATGGTAGTTTGTACTCATTCTGGCTGTGTCAGCGATGGGCAATCCAAGCTAGTGCACGGGTCTCATGAGTGTTCCTCCATCTCAGTGGGCTGCAAGATTGTCCTAACCAAGATCATTTCCCTGATAGGTAGTATTACTAACTGTGCTTGTGCACCTAGAATTTGTGAGGTATGCTGATCAAAGCACTGCTTTGGTTTAATTGGATGCAGAGAAAGCGCATGCTCTCACAATCAGCACACATCTCACTTCACATGTGAATCACTTTAGTAATACCAGTATGAAAACAAAGTATCATGTGGGACCACACGCAGAACCCTTCTAGGCTGCATATGGCCTATGGACTATGTCTAGATCAGAAAAAATAGTCAATTTTAGGCTAACCTACATACTCTAATCCTGCCTGACATCTCTATTCTTTTTTCCTCTTGTTCCCCACTCACCTCTCCTTACCATCTACTTCATCTCTCTCATATCTTCCGTCAGTTTGCCGTTACGCTTGGAATTTCTTTCACCATGGCTGATTATACCTGTAACAAATTTTTGGATGGCTGCATGGCCCAGCACATGGATAGGGAACCAGAAGACCTGGCCTTCTATTCCTGTTTCTGACAATGATCTGTTGAATGACTGCGGGCAAGTCACTTAGCTCTCTTTACCTTAGTTTTGTCACCTGTTTAATGAGGATAACAACTTATCTGTCTTTATACAAGGTGCTTCATAAACGATCTAGAGATAACAAATACTATGCAACATAATGTATTATTAAAACATTTTTGAAATCCACTCTCAGGAGCTTTCCTTTTCCATCATCACCTCACCAATAATCTTTTTCTTGTTCTTCCTTCTGTAAAATATTGTCTAGCATTTGCTTGCCCTGCGTAACTTTGATTGTATGCTCTCAGGAACATGAAATGTGTTTTATACTGTAAAAATACAGTGCAGTAAAATTATTTGCTATATTATTTATTAATAACCATTATGAACCACAGTAGCGTAGAACAGGAAGAGACAAGACTGTGCATGAAACAAATGAAGCAGTGTTTAGATAGAGAGAGAGAGAGAGATAAAATCTATATATATAATCTAAAGCAAGTCTAGATGTGACATAGCATTGAAGTAATTTGGAAACAGGGGCAAATGGGGTAAATTCAGCCTTTAGAGAATTGTTTGCAAAGTGCTTTGAGGATGAAAACGTTACGGATCATCATCATTATAGCCATGCAGCACCGCTGTATTAAATATTAGAGGGTCTCACACCTGCCACTGATCTATGCTCGAAATGTGTGTCTTCAACACATCCACTACACTTGGGACAGTTATTTACTATTAGCCAAGTTCTACCTTTAGTGAAATCTGTGTAACGCCACTTAAGAAAACAGTGTTCAACATGTATAACTGAGGGAGAACTTGTCAATCAAAAGGGACTTGATATGAAAAGCGCACTGGGTTTTCTTTTGAAGGAAAAAGAAAGTTAATCATATACCACTATCTGGGACAGGTAGATTTTAATAATACTTTGTAACTATATCACCTGCCAGCTAGGCTACCAAGGCATTTAATGAATAAAGATTCACAAGCCAAAAGGAAAACTGTATTATCTTCATTTTACAGAAGAAAAACACAGACAAGGTTAAAAAAAAAAGAGAAAAAAATCAGACAGGAACTCTGTAGTAGAGCTAAGAACAAAATATAGATCTCTTAATTATCTAGAGGTTCTTGGCAATGAATTAGCTGCCTATGTATATCTAAGGTCAACAAGTATCATTGATCATGTCATGCAGCCACTATATCTGGTATGACTCCAGAGTCAATTCATAGCTAGCAAGCACCTTTCTGGTTGTGTCTCTGCACATTTCTCATTCACATCAGAGATTCAAATACAAAACCAAGCAGTCTGGTGCATGGTAAGGATTTTCATGAATCCTCATGCATTATGTAGATCTACAAGTCAGTGAGTTGATCCAGTAGTCCATTTGTCAAAAATTCTTGAGTGGCTTCTAAAAGAAAAAAATATGTGCATCCAAGGAGTGTAAGATCCTGAACAGATCTCTGTGATTCACTTACCAATACATCTTTACATCTAGAATGCCTATTTAAAATTATTGGAGATTATAAAAATAAATAAAATTCGGTCAGTATTTCTGGGCCTATCTTTAAATTAAACAAGTAAAATGTATTTTGTGTAATCTCTTCATTCTTGTAGAATGCCTTTTTAATGAGACAATGAAACAAGTGGTCGTTACCCAGAAAAAGTTACAATATGTATTGTTAGTAATACTGACAGTTTGGACCATCAGCTCAAAAGTGAGTACTCACATCAACCTGAAGTTAGAATGCTCGTGAGAAAGGGCATCTTATCTTTTGCACACTCTCAAAAGCCTGCAAGCACACTCAAGGAATAGCATCTGAAAGAGCAGGCCCTGAGCCAGGTGGCAACTCAACAAAAAGCAAAGGCTTTGTGATTGGAAGGAGGAAGTATGGAAGAATACTGGTGTGCTCAGAAGGCTCCTGTCCCACTAGGGGAAAGAGTATTATGATATGCACAATCCAAACAAATTATATGGCAGGCAAATGCTTCCACGACTTAGATGGTCATAGTCACAGGATGATTGTGTTTGACAAAAGCAAAAATATAGAAACCTCACTCTTACTCAAAGCTGAAGGGAAATCAAGACAGATCTGCCTAAACATTAATGTAAGTTTAGACTCAATGGCTACGTCTACACTGGCCCCTTTTCCGGAAGGGGCATGTAAATTTCACTAGTCGTCGTAGGGAAATCCGCGGGGGATTTAAATATCCCCCGCGGCATTTAAATAAAAATGTCCGCCGCTTTTTTCCGGCTTTTAAAAAAGCCGGAAAAGAGCGTCTAGACTGGCCCCGATCCTCCGGAAAAAGTGCCCTTTTCCGGAGGCTCTTATTCTTACTTCAAAGTATTCTTACTTCTTCAAAGTAAGAATAAGAGCCTCCGGAAAAGGGCACTTTTTCCGGAGGATCGGGGCCAGTCTAGACGCTCTTTTCCGGCTTTTTTAAAAGCCGGAAAAAAGCGGCGGACATTTTTATTTAAATGCCGCGGGGGATATTTAAATCCCCCGCGGATTTCCCTACGACGACTAGTGAAATTTACATGCCCCTTCCGGAAAAGGGGCCAGTGTAGACGTAGCCAATAAGAATAGAAGATCAGATCATTAGTTCATCTCATCTAGGGCCTTGTCTCAAAAAGTGGACAATACGTTAGCCAATTGCAGACTGATCTGCAGACCTCTGAAGTAAGAAGAGACTTTTCTTGACCTTTGTAAACAGTCAAGAAACACAAGATTGGACTGTCCACATAATTAGCTGACATAACCACCCATCTTCAGCATTATTTTGCCCTGTTTATAATCCAGCCAGACATTTGTCTTTATTACCTCCCAAGACAAGGAATAAAATCTCTCTCTCTCAAGACAAAAAACCTCTCTTACCAACTAGGGATGTTAAAAAGCAGGTAACTGTGTAACTGCTGAAAGTTTCAGCCATTACATGTACCCGCAATGTGGGGCAGCATCCAGCTCCTGTCTGCCAGCCGCCACTCCCAGGGAGCCAGCTGCAGCCCAGTGCAGCAGCCAGCTCCTCGGCTCCCAGCACACACAAGGTGCTGGCCCATGCTGCTGCCTCTGATACAGAAGTATGCAAGAAGGGGCATGTTATAGGATCAACTAATACCAATGCTGTATGCAGTGCAGGGCCATCAGCAGCCCCCACATATAATTGTTTTCGTCATGGGGAAAATGATTTAGGAATGTTTCAAGGGGTGAACTAATGCTCAGGGCAAGGACAGATTTGGGGCAGATACTTGAACTTTTTCCAAGAGCTCACATTCTTTGGTCAGACATGCTTCAGTGTAGAATCTGGCAGGGAACCATGAGTCCTCCACCCCTTGCCGAGTGGGCAAATTAAGGAGGTATGTGAACAGGGAGGTGGCCAAATTCCTTGGGAACCCAAGAGGGGTAATAATTTCACATATGGGCATAATATGTGGGGCAACTGAGTTGTTTTAGGACATTGGGGTTTACCTATCCAACATAGGAGCTGTCATGTTTTTAACCAAAATAAAAGATGGCATTAGAAGATATCTGGGAACCAGACCTAATCGCTGGCACTTCCTTTTGGCAGCTGTCCAGTGCGGGTACTCCACAGGAAAGGTATGTAGGGACTGGATAAATGACTTGGAAAAGGATGTAGAAAGAGGTGTGCATTAAAAGAAAGAAGGAGAGGTGGTTGGGGGCACCTATGATTGGTATGGAAGGGAGCCAGTCTCCCTCCATTCTTATAGCCCACCTTAACCAACCTATGAGGTAGATTTTTTTTTTTTTTTTTGCTTGATCAGGGCATAAGAGGAGGAGTGCGTAGAAGCCCCTGGAGTAGCTATGAAATAAATATGGGGATTACCTGCACTGTACACTGTTTTCTGGGACTAATCAGCAGATATCTACCCAAAAAGTTGTGACCTGATTAAATCTATGCCAAATGTCTTGTCCTTTTTTCCCCGCATAGCCAAACAACTCATTTCAATGGAAGATAGTTCATTTCAGAAGCTACAGTAAAACTAGACAGCTGTTTTACTCAAGGGTTTACAGTTCCTTTTGAAAAGGCTGTGAAATAAATATTGAATGCAGACAGTTAAACAGTATATCCAGAACATTTTAACAAATTTCTTTTTTTTTTTAAATTAGGATGTTACAGCTGACAGTTCATTTTCTTAATTTTACTTCAAATACAATTCCCTTTATTTGTTGGAACCACTCCACATTTCATAGCTCGGATATTACTGAATGTAAAGTTTTTGAAAACTGCCTGAATCAAGTCAGTGACAATCTCTCCCACCATTAAAACAGAAGATAACCGATTAAGACACCATCCAAACTCCACTGAAGTCAACAAGAGTCTGTTAACTTCAGGTTAGACTCTTAATTAGCAAAACATTTAGTAACAAATCTTTCCAGATCTGCCCATAGCAACCAATGCTAACAGCTAGTCAATTAAAGAAGAGTTGACTATCTCCCTTCCCTTAAAAAAAAAAAGCATAGTGTGTTAAATTAGTTTATAAAGTGTGACATATAGCATGTATGTACCTATGTACTTATTATAAAGGATGATGCATTACAACTTCATCTTATCGACTTAAGAGGTAGATCTTACTTCTCAATGGCGGTAATTTTTTCCAATCACTGCTCAATAGGGTTATCAGAGTATTGTAACAATTTGTCTTAGATGTGCCTTTCCAATAAAAGAACGCTATAAAGAAAACAACAACTATTATTTAAATCACATGAAATTGTATAACATTTGCTACATTTATTTTATTAAATGTCACTGCATCAGCAAGACCCATTACCTTTATTCTCATCTATATTTGCTAATTGTTAAAGCAATCCAAGACTTTATATTCCATATGTTATAGATTTCTCTATAGGCTAATAAAACTGAGTGGAAATAGGAAGCATGTCTGCAAGCAAATGCTCTTTTTCTAGATCTTCTATGCAGCTAGAAAAACAAATCTAAGAACACCAGAGTTTGAGATCTTTGCCACCAATTTATGCAGCTGGCCAAATATAACAAATGTAACAAAGATTTTCCATGAGGAATCTGTTTATGATGAACCAGCATTTTCCATCAAGTTGTCAGCTACACGATTCAGTACTGAAAAAACAAACATACAAACAAACACACAAACCTGACATAAGACTTAAAACTTGAGGTGTAAAAATTGTTCCTATTTTACTTTCAAGCATTAACTTCTAATTATAGATTTAGCTTTGGAATAAAATGTAATCTCCTTAAAATTTGTGTAATTTCAAAAGGAATAGGAGAAGAATATATATTTGGCAGGCATAAGATATTGTATTCTCCTAAACAGAACAATTTGGAGCATATGATATGGAAGACTTTTAAAAATCATATTTAGTTTAGAAGTCAGCAGAAGTTGGTCCAATATCTCATTCACCATGGTCCTCACAGTTTTGGTCAATTAAATATAAATTTATAAGTTAACTATTTAAGATTAAGTGACTTTCATAAATCACTTTCAAAAATGCAGAATTGTGTGCTCCTGATACTTGAACAAGTGTGTTTGGCTGTCTTCTGAATTATCTGGTATTATCTATATTGAGATTAGTGCCTTAAATCTTAGATGATATTAGTGGTGCAATTTGTCATTTTTGAGCTATGGCAACTTGAAACACTCCTGGATCTGCCCCTAGATATTTATTCCTCCATCACTCTCATTATCTCTTCTTTTAATAGTACACTCCTATTTGAAATAGTTTGTGTTAATTTTATAATAATTATCCTGAGCTCACTTGCTAGTACAGCTTAAAAGTGCAAATGGTTGTACGGGAAGTGTCTGCAAAAAAGTGTGTAGAAATTTTTGAAAATAAATATTTAAAAACAAAAGCACAAACCAACTTATAGATATGCAACATTAGAGAGTTTCTAGAAATGTCTTAAGCAATGGAGAAAAGTAGTTAAAAACTACACAAAATCTGTTTAGAAAGTTGGAATGCTTTATATTCCAAAGAAAGTTTTAAACCATGGAACTACATTGAACTTATGTGGTAACTACAAACTTTATGGATATAATAAAGTTGTTCTACCTCAGTTCAACAACATTATTTAAGAATTGTAGTTATCACATCTATATATTCAGAAGCACAAGCTTCCTAGATGAAAGATCAGAGCCAAGTCATTCATCAGTTTTAGCAAAATCTGAAGAGCACACTTAACACATCTGCACATTTACAAGCACAGATGTCATAAGTTATTATCTTTCCCACCTTTCTCCTAAAAGTGTTGACTTAAATAAAGCGCTGTGAATAGTGATGTTCACAGTATGAGTTGTCAAATGAACTAAATTCAACTGCATAGGATCAGTTGCATCATCCTAAAGGAAAAAATGTCAACAATGTTGATGCATGGGCCAATTATAGAACATTGCATTAACCTCTCAGTGATAGAGGTACAAAATAATATTAGCCATATATACTTACAATGAATATCATGTATTCAAGTTCAGGTGTGTGCAACAGGCAATATGTTCGTTGTCTATTTCCAAAACACTGGCAAGTCAACAATGCACCAAATTATGAGTCATTTCCCACTACTAAATTACTCAACTAACAATTTACCTGACATATTCCAAATAGTATGTCTACAACCAAAAGTGTATGCAGACAAAAATAGATACCGCAGCTTCCAAAATTAGAAAAGAAAACATAATTTTCAGATGTGTTTAACTAACCCTTAAAATGCAGCTCAGCAGTACAGATGTTTCAAGGTACACTAGCTGATCTAAACACTGACATTTTCAAAGCCACCCTACCCAGTAGTACACAATTTGCATAGTAAGTCCTGCTTCCCAAAAGCAAACAAAATACCATCAAAACTTTCTAAGCAAGAAGTGAAAACAAACTCGGTTTTGTTTTAAACTTAGGGCCAAAGTCACAACTCCCCTCCCAGGTTGATTAGAGAAACAAAGTGGGTGAGAACCAACTTCTCTGTTTAAGAGAGAAGTTTTCCAGCTATACTGAGCTGTTCTTTACCTTACCTACTTTGTGTGTCTAATACCCTGAGACCAACAACTACAAATACATCGCATAACCCGTTTGATCAGTCTCTGCTCCCTTTTTGACTGTAATTAAGACGTTGAAAGTATATTTCTTAGTCCCTATTTTTTGTTATTCATTCTGAACTTTTACAGACGGAGAAGGCGTGTGTCAGGTATAAATCACAGGTTGGTGCAGTAATGCTTTTTTCGTAGGGGGCTTCCTTGGTCATTTCCGTCCCCTACAGAAAACCGCACGCTCTTTAGAGTCCACGTTTCCCAGTCCACTAGAAGCGGTGACAGCTGTTTGGAAACACCGGTGACTAGACTGCTGCCCACTGTTTGCACGGGGATGTGTGTGTGTTGTTTGGGAAGGGATCTTAGCCTCTCGCACTCCAACTCCCAAGCGCACAAAGAGCCCTCCAAGGTGGGCTCTGCCCCCTGCGTTAGCCAAAGGCTTGCAGCCCGCCTCGCGGCACGAGGAGCTGCCAAGCCAGACCCTTGACAGATGAGTTTCCTTTCACACGCTCCGCTCACCCCCGCCCCCCCCCCCCATCCGAGGCAGACTCCCCACGTGCCCGCAGCCCCGCCGGGCGGTACTCACAGGGACACCGTGCGGTTCGGCAGCAGCGCGGGCTGCAAAGTTTCCACCAACTCCCCGCCGCTGCAGACAACTTTGATGCGGACGGTCTGGCGGCCGGGCCCCTTGGAGCGCTCCGCGGTGCAGAGGCAGCTGTCCACGACGAGGTCCGGGCAGTTCCGGCTGGCCCCGGAGAGCCCCGCCAGCGCGGCCACGAAGCAGAGGCAGCGGCAGAGCCCGTGCATGGCGGAGGAGCGGACGCCGCGGCTCTGAGCTGCGCCCGGCTGAGCCGCTCATGGCAAGCTCCGCACAGCCCGCTGCGAGGGCGGCTCGGTGCCCGCCACGCCTCCTGCGCTCAGCCGCTCCGCTGCCGGCGGCGGGTCCCGGGGCAGGCAGGCTGGGTTCCCCACCCCCCGCCTCCTCGCGGCAGCGGCACCGGGCGGACTCGCCTCGGCTCCCCCGGCCTGAAACACCCCCACCCCCCCCCAACAGGGGAGAGCGGCTCCCCCTCCCGCCGCGGCAGAGGGGCTGATGTCAGCGCGACCCGCCCACAGCCAGGCTCTGCCAGCAGCGCCCCGGGCGAGCCGGGCTCTGGAGAGCTGGGTGGGGGCTCGCTGCCTTGTGCCCAAAGGGCGCAGAGCCCTGAGCGGAGCGAGCAACTCCCGCGCGCCCCCGGCCTGAGGCAGTGTCAGGGTGAGGGCCGCTGTGGGAACCCAAGTTCCAGCCCGCCTGCTCCTCCCCTCGCAGACTGGGGCTGGAGACCGGAACCGAGTGGGGAGAAGTTGCCCTCTTAGGTATTCTGACCCTGACCTGGGGAAAACAATGAGAAGTTTCGGTGACACCTTAAAGTTAACACGGATACCGGTTCTCCTCTCTCCCGCCCCCACACCCACCCGGGTTTGTGACTAAGGCATTGGATTAGGACGATGGGGATCAAGCTTCTTGCCCTGTTCTGCCACCAGTTCCCCTCCTGACAGTTGGCATCATCTCTGTCCAGGCCTAGTTTTCTGTCTGTAAAATGGAGAGAATAGTTGATTTTTAAGATAAGGTTAAATTCGCATTAGCCGCCTCAGCAGTGGTACCAGCTAAATCTAAAATAGGTGTTGATGCATTAGGGCAGCATAGCGAATTAATTAATTAAATAAATAGAGGCTCCACCCATAAAAGACTCTGCAAGATCTAGTGTTTACTTTTAACATGCACGTACTCTAGAAAGCCCTGCAGAGTGGAACAAAATGGGATGGGGATATTCAAATGGTGTTGCTAATCTACCCTTTTTGGTTTAGACAGAATCATACGCGTTCCCCTTTTTTTGTGAACACTCGTGTACATTTGTTTGTTCGCGGATGGCCAAATGTAGGTCGTTAACAAAGGTTAATTTAAATCAAGAAACAAAGATCTTAATCCCTCCCTGACCCCAGACCTGCCCGCAGTTTTGCTGATTTCAGTGGGGCTCCAGGCAGCGATCTCTTGGGTGTGGCTCATTCTCTCATTCCCCATGCATATGTCTAATGTGTATTTAATTTAGGCTGAAAATGGTTCTCGATATGAGCAGTCATGATCTATTTGCAGACAATTCAGGAATAGAAAGAAGGCTAACTTTTCATCATAAATTACAACCAACAATTCATCTAATTCTGTCTGAGAGTGAGTGAAAAGACAGTAACAGAAACGCCAATCCTGCAATGAATTGTATTCTGACAGACCTTGGTTCCCACAAAGAGCCTTATTTAAATCAATGGAGGTCTAGGACCTGGAGCTCATTGCAGGAGCTGTGTTAAAGATTGCAACTTTATAGCATTTATTTCCCTAAATATAATTTGTAGATATGATAAGTGACTGATTTTGAGGGAATAATGATATTTTAGTGTTCCCTAAAGGCAAAGGCAGTTTTCTGTGTATGTGCAAATGACATTCTAATTCTTAATCTGGGGCTCTTAGAACTAATGTTAATAAATAATCTGTAATATAAAAGCTTCAGAGGGGTAGCTGAGTTAGTCTGTAACATGCATCTGACTAAGTGGGTCTTTGCCCACGAAAGCTTATGCTCCTACACTTCAGTTAGTCTATAAAGTGCCACAGGACTCCTCGCCGCTTTGGCAGATTCAGACTAACACGGCTACCCCTCTGTTACTTGACACCATGCAAGGCACTGCATTTAGCCGTATGGAGTGGAAATCTATCAACCTCATGAAGAAACTTGCACAAGTACAAACAGATATAATCTTTCTCTCCAAATGCAAACGGATGGACATAGATGCATCTGACGAAGCGGGTCTTTGCCCACGAAAGCTTATGTTCCTACACTTCAGTTAGTCTATAAGGCGCCACAGGACTCCTCGCCGCTTCTGTAACAGGAAAAACTTAAAAAACAAATAGTCTAATAGCACCTTAAAGACTAACAAAATATGTAGATGGTATCATGAGCTTTCCTGGGCAAAAGTAGGTTTTGCCCACGAAAGCTCATGATACCATCTACGTGTTTTGTTAGTCTTTAAGGTGCTACTAGACTATTGTTTTTTAAGTTTTTCATGATATAAAAGTTACTGTTGTTGTAAAATATGATCAAAATAAAATATTGGTCTAGGGATAAATTTATATACAGTTTTTGCTTTAAAACAATCAATGTTGCATATCTTTTTACAAGCAAAGTGTTATAAATCTTAGAATAAAATGAGATGTTTGTTACATGAGGGATCTCAACATCCTAAAAGTTATGCCTCTTTTATTTTTAAGATCGAGAAAGCCTTAACAATATTTACATTCATATATGAATTTTAACCATGTTAGAAATTCAGGTCAGCTCTGTATTTTTAAAAAATCTGTTGAGACACCTAGAGAAGTAATACCATGTGTGTGAAATCAATCAAAACCAATTGAAAGGGAAATGATTTTTTAGAGTGTTAGAACTCTGCTTTGTTTTTAATTACTAATCTAATTCCGAGGCCCTATGAACTATTGGACAAAAAGATCTTCAGTTAAGAGACAGGAGCATTGTATAGCCCAGCTTCACAAGCACTGCATTAAGAACAGATTTGACATCTCTAATATTTAAGGTAGAAAATAAGAGGTAGGTTCCTCTCCAACCCCCAAACAAAAGCAACCTTTTAGGCCAATCTTATAGATCATAAAGCCGAAAAACATGGCACAAATCCACATTGCTTGTCAGCTTTAAACATTTATGTACTCTCAGATATCTGTGCTGTTTTACAAGCACAGATAAAATGTTTCCTGCCCCAGAGAGCTTACAGTCTAGACAAACAGAACCCAGGACTTTTCATGTGTCAGCTGTTGGAAATGCTTGAGGGTGTTGTTAAAATGAAGGTGGTGCCTCCCCTACAGCAGCATGCATTTCTAATACAAATTGAGGAGCTTTCAGAATGTTGAAACAATGTGGGCCCAGCCTACCTCATGTTAATTTCCTGGAGCACAGAAACAAGCTCTGTTAGCTTTGCCTAAATGCTTAGTCTGGAGACTCAAGTGAGAGATGGGGGCCTAAAATTATCTGAAGCTTCAGGGGGTAGCCGAATTAGTCTGTACAGAAAAAACAACAAATGGTCTGGTAGCACTGTATAGACTAACAAACCATCTACATGTTTTGTTAGTCTATAAAGTGCTACAAGACCATTTGTTTTTTTTAAAATATCTGGTTTACTATAAGTTTTGCAGTCTAAATATGTGCCTTCACTATTGGACAAAATAATTATCTGCCTAAGGATGTAGACTTCCATGTAACAAACAGATAAGGCCAGTATGAGTGTAGACAATAGGCAAACAAATACATCTTTATTCTTTTTGCTGACCAAATTTTTTTGAATGTGCACTGAAGTAATCCTGAAATATGTAAGTTTTACTCTGTGGCAGAAAGAGGGAATGAAAAAGAGGCATTTATAAACATCAAATAAAGTCATGGCTAATCCTAAATATTGAATTGCTGCTAGTATGTGTGAGGGCAGAAAATGTTAAATATGAATCAGAGGTTAGCAAAATAGTCATTTTTCTGACTTGCAAGTTATATTTTAACTTAGATCACTTTACCAGTCTAAATACATACATGCAGCAACTTGGAACACTGCACAACAGTTATGTAACAAGGTATAAAGAACGTTTCATACAATATATAGGAAATGTAGAGAGGCACAACATAATTATCTGAATTAGAATTTTGACAAGTTTTCCATATTATTACTGGAAAAGAGCCATGGAAACTTTAAGGGCCACAAGTTTACATTACCTCTTATCCCAAAGGTGGCACTTCCAGCAACCCTCTAACTGCTAGGACATTGTTTCTATACTAATCAGAAGGAAGCAGTATATTATCCACCTCACTTTCTGCAGTACCTAGGTATTTCAACACTTTCCTACCCAGATAGTAACCAGAGAAAAAATAGCTAGAGGAAAAATAATCCAGAACAGATTTACAATAGGCTGAAAATACTTGAATGCTGAAAAGATATCAGGAAGAGTGACAGCGAAAATGTCGCATGAATAATGAAGTTTTTAATGTGGTAAAAATCCCAAATAAAACAAACAAAAAAAGTGACTCACAGACATACCAAAACACTAATGATTTTTAGCTTCTGTATAATGACTTCATGTCACACATGAGGCTGTGGTAGACCATGTCCATAAATACCTAGTAGGGAGCATTGTACACAGTAAGAATTATAGAATCATAGAAATGTAGGACTGGAAGGAACCTCAAGTTTTGCTGAGGCAAAACCAAGAGTATGCAGGCCTTACAAGTGTTCGCCTAACTTGTTCTTAAAATCTCTGTTGGCAGGGATTCTACAGCCTATTCCAGTTCTTAATTACTGTTATAGTTTGAAAGATTTTCGTAATATCTAACCTAAATATCCCTTCCTATAGCTAAAGCTAATTACTTCTTGTCCTATCTTCAGTGAACACGGAGAACAATTGATCATCATACTCTTCATAACAGCCCTTTATGATAGGTCCCTTGTCAGTCTTCTTTTCTCACAGCTATCTTATAGGTCACGTATTCTTTTTTTTTCTCTACATTTTTGTCTACATTTTTCTCTAAGCAAAATGCTCAGAATTGGATACATTGGTTAGCTGAGACCTCATCAGTGCTCAGTAGAGTGGGGGTAATTACCTCTTGTGCCTTACATATGATGCTAATGTTAATACACCTCCTCCCCCCCAAACACTATCCCCTTTCACAACTCCATCAATTAGCTGACTCATTCAATTTGTGATCTACTATAATCACCCACATCTTTTTTTACAAGTACAAGTTCTAGTCAATGTGTTGGTGTCCCTACAAATGAAAACTTTCTTGGTATACTTAAGCTTCTTAGCAAGTATGAGCCACTTCTATCAGGCTATGTTAAGCATGTTCGTGAATCACAAGAGAGTGGGAAACGCATGCAAATCCATTACCTGTCTACCAGAATACAAAAAGAGTTTATTGAGTTGTATGGGACATTTGTGCAAACAACAATTCTTGAAGAGATACAACATGCAAAGTATTTTTCACTTATTATTGATGCTACTCCAGACTGTTCTCATTAAGAGCAGATGACCTTGGTTCAAGTCTGCTTTGGCCGAGCCTCTGGCAATATATCCAATATGACTGGGAAATATCATGGAGTATAGCCAGTTGTAGCAACCACACACTAAATCTTGTCAGCGTTGATTGTGCTGAATCATGCAAGGAAGCAATCACATACTTTGGAACAATCTTGCAATTGTACAACCCTCTTCAGTAGCAGTCCTTGAAAATGGAAAATTCTGAAGCAGCATCTGCTTGTTTCCCTTCACAGCATGTTGATGAGATGGTCAGCATGAATTGATGGCATTAAACCAGTTGCACAGAATTTAGACTCTGTGAGACAGACTTTAAGTGAACTTGAATCTCTTACTCTCACAGCACATGCTCACACTGAGCTTAAGTCAACTCAGACGTATACATCCAAATTTGAATGCATTTTAATGTTGTCCATGTGGATGAAGCTGCTAAAAATGATCCATGAACCTAATCTTGTAATTGAAGCATGCAATAGTGCATTAGAAGTTGAGAGGGATAACACAGAATGACTTCTTAAAGATATTCCAAAGATTTGTCATGAATGGGATGCAATGCTTTTTTAGTCCAAATCAGTAGCACAGGATATTGACATTTTATCTGAGTTTTCCACCAAGCACAGCCTAACATCTCAATTGGATGCAAAAAGGCACTATATCAAGTGAATAGGTTTGTTGTTATTATTGACTCCATCGAATATGGTCTTACACGTCAATTTGAGTCACTGTGACAAATTTGTACCCTTTTTGGATTCAAATTTGTATTCCTTTTTTGGGAGTTCAGAGAACTAAGTGATAAGGATCTATATTCAGCATCTGAACAGTTTCAACAAAGGTACAACAACGAAATTTCAAGAGATCTCTGTGACGATATCATCCTCCTGAAATGTATACATTCCATCAACTTAAATCGGACTAAACCAAAAGAACTGCTTCAAGAAATATTCAATCTTGGCCTGTGACTGTATTTCCTATTATCACAACTGCATTACATATTTTTTTCAATCTCCCTGCATCAGTGGTTTCAGGTGAATGCACATTCACTGTGTTAAAACAGGTAAAGAACTATCATCATTCTACAATGGGACAAGGGCATTTGAATGGGCTCGCAATGCTTAAAATTAATAGTGATGTTGCACATAAATTAGATTTTCTTCAGTTATAAACAAGTTTGCACACAACAAGGCAGAAAAGCCTTGCTAAAATGATGGGTATTGTGTGCAGTGGAAACTCACAATTACAGTTACATTTTTAATATACATGCTATTGATATAATGACTTAATTGTTAATAAATAAATGCCTCAAGTGTTCATTTTCATATATTCTTTTGGTTGTAATATGACCCTGAAGATGAGAAGTGAGATACATTAGGGGACTGGGTTGGGGCCTCTAAACTTAAAATGGCCTGGGCCTCCGTCGTTCTCTGAAAGGGCCTGGAAAGAGTGCTCCCATTGACCCTAATAAAACCATCTCTATGAGAGGCAGTAGCTATGTTGATGGGAGAAGCTCTCCCACTGTTATAGTGTTGTCCACAATGTCACTTAGGTTGGTATAATTTACAGTGCTCAAGGGGTTAGCTTATTCAAACCCTAAATGACATAAATTATACAGACATAACATATAGTGTAGACAAGTCCTTAAACACACAGTGCTCCAGGCATGAGTTAGTACTGTAGCTATACAGCAAGACAAGGGCAACTAAAATGATTAGGGGTTTGGAACAGGTCCCATATGAAGAGAGGCTAAAGCAACTGGGACTTTTCAGTTTAGAAAAGAGGAGACTGAGGGGGGATATGATAGAGGTATATAAAATCATAAGTGGTGTGGAGAGGATGAATAAAGAAAAGTTATTTATTAGTTCCTATGTTGGGGGGGCCAACCTCCGCACTGATGCCTGCGACCTGGCGAGCACCAGCAGTGTGGGGAAAGCGACGGTGGTGGCCGCCGCGGTGGGCCAGCAGCACACCGACAGTGCAGGCACCGGCAGAGCCAACCCGCGAATAGCGGGCCCTAAGGCCCCGGGGAAGGTGGATGGCGCACGGGGCGTGTGGGGGCAGGACACCGACCGGGATGCCCAGAAGAGGAGAGGCAGGGAGGAGACAAAGGAGGGAGAGCAGGAGCTCGCTGTGCTCTCAACCCCCACAGATAGTGACCCAGCCAGGAGCGAGTGGAGGGCACCTGATGCTGCAGGAGACTGGCGCGATGTCCCTGACAGCAATGGGATGCATCAGGGAGAGCCCGGAGACTACCCCGTGGTGTCTGAGAGATCTGGACAGGCAAGACCCCGAACTGTGACGGTGTGAACGACACGACGGGGAGCGTCCGTGTGACAGGCCAGAGGAGCGTGTGAACAAGGGGCCTCAGCAGAAGGCCCCAGGGACACATGAAAGGGACTAGGGGCGGGGACTCGGAGTGACTCTAGGGGGGCACCCCGCTACACTGGTGGAGAATGTGGGCTTGGGTTGGAGTTAGGCATTAAAAATCAAAACAGAACACGGGAAAAGACCCAGGAGATAGCGAGAGGCACAATAACTAGGGTGATGGAGATAGGGAAGCTGTTGGAGTGGTTGGCTGAGAACCAGCAACAGCAAACGCAGCAACTGACCGAACAGCAACAGTTGGTGAAGGAGCTAGTAGAACACCAGCAAAAACAGCAGGAGCAATGGGCCAAACAGGAGGCCTGGGAAGCAGTTGCCCCAGGCATAGCAGGGGTCATCCCTGGCATTACCCCTGAGATTAGTGAAGATGACAGCAGGCGACGACCCGGAAGCCTTCCTAGTCACGTTTGAACAAGTCGCTACCGCGGCGTGCTGGCCAGAGGAACACTGGGTGACCCTGATGGCATCCTACCTTACGGGGCCAGCCCAGTGGGCCTACAAAGGACTGGGGGTGTGGGATGCCTTGCACTACCGGAAGGTAAAGGAGGCCATACTAGACCAGGCCCGCATCACTCCAGAGACCCACAGACAGAAATTCCGTGTGGAGAAGTATTTACCGGGGGGAGCGGCCCCGGGCCATGGTACAAAGGCTGAAAGAGGCCACTACGCGATGGCTGGACCCGGAAGGAAAGACAGCCACCCAAGTGGTTGACATGATCTTGCTGGACCAGTTTCTCCAGTTTTTACCCCCGGATAGCCAGATATGGGTGCGCAGACACCAGCCGACAATGTTGGGGGAAGCTGTATCAATCTTGGAGAACTTTATGGCCGCAGAGGGGGAAGAAAGTAATCTCCGGAACGGCAAGACCCTGGGGAGAAACCCAACGGTTCCCGAAAGGGACTGTGCAGTAAGAGGCCAGAGCATCCGAGCGGCACCTCCCATCCCATGGGCCTGTTGGGGCGAAGGGGCCAGGCCAAGGCTCACATCGACCCCCGAGGATGCAGCAGCCGTGACAACGGAGGAGGCCCCAATGCGGCCGGCGGAGCCCGCTAAGCGTGGGGGCCTGTTTCGAGTGCGGCCAGGAGGGCCATTTCCAGCAGGACTGCCCCTTTATGGATTGTTCCTATGGACGAGCCGAGGCGGCCCCATGACAACCACTGAGGCGGGACCATCCCAGGATCATGACCCAGGTAAGCCTGGACAGATGCCGGGTGTGGGCGCTGGTTGATTCCGGCTGCAGCCAAACCCTGGTGAGGGAGGAGGTGTGATGCAGACGGGGGCAGAAGGCCCTCCTGTGGCCGTCCAGTGCATCCATGGGGAAATAAGACACCATCCCACACGATGGGTGCATATACAAAACAGGCCACGGCAGGTGCGGTGCCGGGAGGTGGTGGCTCCAAAATTGGCCTACACAGTGATCCTGCATAGGGACTGGCCAGGGTTTCGGCAGCTGCTAGTGCAGTGGGGCTGAGTGCCCAGGGTGCGACTAGCAGAAGACACCGGCGGACCCCCCTGAGCAAGAGGGTCAGTCAGGAGCCACCGGAGGCACAGGCAGAGGAGGCAGCGGATGACCTGGAACGCTGGCAAAAGATTGGAGAAGGAGCCAACTTCCTCAGGGAACAGTGGGAGGACGCCTCTCTTAAGCACGCATGTGAGCAGACCGGCCAAGTGGACAACACAGTGAAGCCAGGAGTTGGGGGATCCCGAACTGTGACAGCACGAACAACACGATGGCCAGAGGAGCCAGAGGACACCAAATGAAATGAATGGGTAGCAGGTTTAAAACTAATAAAAGGAAGTTCTTCTTCACACAGCGCATAGTCAACCTGTTGAACTCCTTGCCAGAGGAGACTGTGAAGGCTAGGACTATAACAGAGTTTAAAGAGAAGCTTGATAATTTCATGGAGGTTATATCTATAAAAGGCTATTAGCCAGGGGATAGAAATGGTGTCCCTGGCCTCTGTTTGTCAGAGGCTGGAGAAGGATGAGAGGAGACAAATCGCTTGATGACTGTCTTCGGTCCATCCCCTCTGGGGCAGCTGGTGCTGGCCACTCTTGGCAGACAGGCTACTGGGCCAGATGGACCTTTGGTCTAACCCAGTACTGCCATTCTTATGTTCTTATGTATATGCTGTGTACATACCCTTCTTTCTTCTCTGCTGATTAAGAGCCTACTTCAAACACTACCTTTCCCCCAAGAAGTGCTCCATTGCTTTGTACCTCTTCTCCCCCCTCATCTCCATCACCACAGAGAAGGGCTAGTGGGGCAGATTATTCTTGTCTTTACTGTCCTGACTTGTGAAGATTTCCCTGTCCCCACTTCCTCTTAGGAGCAGCAAGGTGGGAGAAGGTGTGTCAGGAGTCCTCAGTTCACCAATCACTGTGGTATCAATTGTTGCCCTCAGTCTGTACAGGCCACTATACTTGGTGGCAAGGAGTGGTGTGAGGAGCAAGGGGGTATCCAGGCCTACCCACTACTCTGGGTCCCAGCCCAGAGACCCTCTGGAGGCAGCCTTGTCCTGCCCTCCTCTACTTCCCCTTTACAGCCTCTTGTTCCATGAGCTACTTCCCTGAATCTGCTCCCATTAGCCTGCCCAACATTGCTCTTAAGTGCTTCTCTGGGAACTGGTCCCTCCATAGTCAAGACCCAACTGCCCTCTTGTTGGTCCCTTAAAAGCCTGTCCCTGATTGAGCAGGGCTCTGCGCAGGCTCCCTCTAGCCTGCTTTAACCCCTTCCAGCCAGTGTGAGACAGTCGCCCCACCACAAGGTGCAAAAATATGTGCAGAAATGTGGCAAAAAGTCAGCAGGACAATTTGAGTACATGGAAGAGGGCATGAAAATGCCACAAAAATGACTGAACAAATTTATGAAAGGAAAAAAATGTAAATCACACAAATTTTGTGACGCTGTAGAACTGAATTTTAGACAAGAACCTGGCTAGAAAAAATACTTTTATAGTAATCAGTAATAGGTTTTGGGTTTTTTGAATGATTACACTTGTGATAATATATTAACCTTGCTAGATAAGATTAGTTTGTGTTCTATTACATCCTATTTTAGTATAGTGAATACCAGGAAATTATGTCAAGAATATTTAGTGATTTTCTAAGTTATTGTGATAAGGCATTCAGTGTGTCACAATGACATTACTAACTCAAGCTCCACTTTGCTTTGTTCTATTTATCTTTGATTTTAATTGAAAATTACAGTGTATAGAAAGAGAATATTTTATACTTTCTCTTCCAAAGTATGTCTGTTTGAATATGATCAAGTGTTAAGCAACCTATGTTTAACATTTTTCTTTCATAAAACATTACAGTATCTTGCCACCTAATTATATTGAATTTCATTTTGAATGATAAGAATACATTACTTGTGGTTCAAATAATTAATTTGTTTTATTGTATGTTTGCTGGTCAAAAATTAGCATGACTATATGGGAGACAATATAAATGAAGGAAAGGTGCAAACAATTATGTAGAAGTGAACAGTTTTAAAAGTTATAGGCTATTGCATTGAGACTAAAGTTTTGTTTAATCAAGGATTTAACCAGAATCGCTTTTTTAACCAAATGAGAAATTCCAAGAAATAGAAATTTAGCTTGTAAGAGCTGGAGTCTCTAATTATAACAATCCTACCAACTACAGCAACCTCGCATCCTCCCCAGGCTTTTACTGCCACTTCTTTTATTATATTTTAAAATGTATCTTTTGCTCTAAACCCGACTGCCGAGACACAGGTTCATATGCTAGTTATCTTTCAACGGGACAACCTGAAATGCTTCAACCTTCTCTTCTCTAGACCTTCCCATGTTCTTATCTTTCCCCATTCCTGTCCACCAATAATTGTTGCCACCAAATTTTCCTTCCCAAAGTTCTGACTATACTTTCTTTCAAGCCCTTTCAGAAAAAAATTCTGTTCCATGCAAGATTCTCCTCCTCAGTTTTAAGGCATTTTATAAGCTGACCTCCTTATGCCTCATCTCAGACCCCTCCTTTCATGTGTTCTAATATCATCCCTGCTTGTTCACTGTCATCCTTGAATCTTTTCTCATTCATCCTCAACATGCTGGAAATAGTCAAATGTTTTCTTGATGTTCACCTAAACACCAAGATCATTAACCATCCTCCTCCATGACACATTTCAAGCGTGCACCACTTTTTATGTATTGTCTGGCTCTATTTTAGATTATTACTGCTTCCCTTTACTAAGGAAACCCTTCAGCCTTAGGGATCTGTTAATTTTTTTAGCAAAGCATTATTTTTACATGTACATGTAGAGAACAATAATTCTGTCAGCAAGGAAAACACATAAGTGCTTCCAATGCTGGTTACTTTAAGTAAAATCAGATGTTTCTGAAAACCTTAATGTTCACTATTAGTATACTGTTGCTCTCAGTATATAAATATCAGTTCTACTATGGGATCCCTAGCCCTTCACCTATAGCCTAGTTTATTATATAAAAACTAGATGAGTCATGGATAAGATTTAGCTATATTTTATTGAAACCAAAAATCCTTATGTACATAGCTAGCTAAACTTGATTAACTACAGAGTAACATTTTCTAAGTGTGTTCCATCTACATGAGTTTAACTCATGAGCAGAAGAGTTCCTCTTCCATTCCAACATAATTTGGCTGAAAGCAGACATCCTACCACAACTGAAGTTTTCAATAATTCCTTAATGTTCAAGTAAACTTCACTGTAAAAACTGTAGTGGTTTAAAAGAAAACAAATTGCATCCTAATGTGCAGCTTCCCAAGGTTGATTGAAAACATTTAATTCCTAAAATCCCTTAAAAGGCTGTGAGGAAGATGATTAGAACCAAATTAAAGAGTTTGGTTAAAAATGAATATAAAAGTATACACATGAGTAAAGATAAAGTTCAAGAGTGCCAAACTGCAGTTATTTAGGAATCATTGAAACAATTGTAGTTACTGATTAATAACAGTACTGCACAATATATTATAAAACTGGTTATCAGTGTGCTAACACCACACTAATGCACAAACCTTAAGGCTCAGTTTTAAATGACATCAGCTACTGAGAACTGCCAAAAAAAAGCTATTGTTACTTATTCATTTCACTCTAAATGCACCATTTTCCCACTCCTTTTGCAAATGTGCTCTCTTAATATGTGAGTGTGCATTTGGAATTGGAATAAAATGAACCATTCTCTACAAAGATAGCAATTGGTATGCATAAGGTGTTCACTGAAACAGGAAATGGTTGTTTTACCAGACTAATACAGATTTTTGTGAATGTGTAATGACTCTTTAAGAAGCCCAATATAAAATTATGAAATGGGGGCCTCTGGCAGATGGCTTTCTGTGACAACATTGCTAAAAGCAGCTAAATAGTTCAGATATTTGGACATGTATTCTTGCACACATCCTGAGCAGGCAAAAAGAGAGATGGAAAGCAAAGAAATAGAACCCAGACCTCCAGATTTCCAGCCAGTGCCAGTACATCATACTACTCCTTATCAAGCCTCATGAAAAATACTAAAGGAAGTTCTGATGAATTTCTTGCACTGGACCATCCAGTCAAAATTCTTCATTATCTGTTTTCTTTCTTCATATTTTCTGTACTGCTTTGTAGTAGACTGCATATGCTTTTCTCATAATTCCTTGTGACCTGTTTATTTATATTTTAAAAAGTTCTGACTACTTCCAGACACTATTAAAAATAAACCATTTTAATTGTTCTGATATTTTATGTCCTCCTCCCCTTTCCAGCCCAGTCTGACCGGATGGAACATTGTTTTTGCTTGGGCTATTACTATTTCTGCTAGAGCTGGGAGAAAAAGAGATGTCGGGGGATCAGCAAACAGTAGCCAAAGTTACAGTCAAATGAATGTATGTTGACTAGGAGTTGTCAGGTATCCTTTTACAGGCATATACATTTGTTTAATATTCATTCCTCATGCTTTCTTTACCAGATAAGCCATCAAACATATGTATTTTTTCATATGACTGCAAATCTCATTGCCTTCAGTTAAAAGTGTAAGTTTCACCTCTGCCCTGGCTTTCTCATTACACCATTAAAAATGACAGAATAGTAAATAATAATAATAAAGTTGCACATGCTCTCCAGCCTGTGGGAAGAGGGGCAAATAAAACAAGACCCACATAAGGCACTCACCAGTATGGTTCATGGATTCAAAAGGGACTCTGACCGTCCCTTGTGATTAGTATACTGTACCACAATCCTGAGCTTGAACTCTAGTTAATCAAGTCTCCCAGTTTACTAAATACACCCCAGAAAAAGGGGCACCATGCTTTACAATGCCTTTCACCCCCTCCTAATATAACCCCATTTCTACAAAGTTTCCTGAAGGCTTTCAGAAACTAGATTCTCCTGTATTTGTAAAAAATCTTCTAACTGCTAACAACTTTAAGAAGGGTATTGTGGTTGAGGCATTAGCCTGACTCAGGAGATTTGAGCCAGACTTCCTGTGTGACTTGGGGCCCTTCATCAGTGCTTAAGATTTCTGAGATAGGGGGATAATACTTCAGTTTTCAAGTTTCTCATTCTTGGTCTCAGTCTTCTCTGTTTGTATTGTAAGCTCTTCACGGCAGAAATTCGCTCTCAATAGGTTTGTACAATACCTTGCCCATTAAAGCCCTTACCATCATTGTGGCCACTAGGTGAAACTAACAATAAAATAAATCAGTGTAGTAGTGGCAGCAAGCAACTTGTTCCCAGAGTGATAAACCAGGGAAAGTATGGGAGATACAACTCCTCCTTTTCTGCTAGAGAGAGACCTACCTCCCTGCTCCATGCTCTCCCAGGCTTGAGGAATTGTGGTTTCCACTCCACCTGCCACTTCACTGGCTGATGAACTGTGAAATCCTTTAGGACATGTCAACACTAGAAAATGATCTTGAAAGAACTAAATTTGACATAATCCTGAGTTAACAAAATCGAAATAGCTACAGGGGAAGTACAGAAATTAGTCAGAATTATTCCAAAATAGAGTGTCCACATTGATTGCAGCCTGCCTTGGATTTAGAGCCCCCCATAAGCCCTGTTGGGAGGGCAGCAGGAGAGTGGACACTTCCTGTGGCTGCTTGGTTAGGCAAGCTGCGATGCGTGCTTTCAGGGACTCCTATAGCCACATCTCACATGCCTTTCTTCCACTGCCTCCCCCCTCATGGGACACAAAGGGGATGCATTGTGCTCTGGTTGCCCTTGAAGACTCCACACCACTCACAACATGGAGCCAGAGCTTCTGCCGAGCAGTGCTAGGCTCATGGGCCTTGTGCTGCGCCTCATGGCACAGTTCATCCAGACTGCCCATGTGCTGATCCAGCAGGATGAGAACCAGCCTGGACTGGAGGCCCTGCTCACCCAGGTCCTGGTGCTCCAGCTGTTGCGCAAGTTCCTCAATCTCCTGAACACAAATGGAATGCCACTTCTGGTGGCAGGAGACCA
Organism: Pelodiscus sinensis; assembly: GCF_049634645.1. Classification (NCBI taxonomy): domain Eukaryota; kingdom Metazoa; phylum Chordata; order Testudines; family Trionychidae; genus Pelodiscus; species Pelodiscus sinensis. Next base: position 45,163,951 of record NC_134718.1, read on the forward strand.
GTTCAGACAGGAGGGATTGCATCATCCTGCAGCGATGGGATGACCAGCAGTGGCTGCAAAACTTCCTCATGTGGAAGGTCACCATCCTTGAGCTCTGTGTGTGGCTCGCTTCAGGCAACAGGACACCCTCATGAGACCCATTATCCCTGTGAAGAAGTGTGTCACCATCACCCTGTGGAAGCTCACCATGCCAGACAGCTACCACTCAGCTGGGAACCAGTTTAGCACAGGTAAATCTAGAGTTGGAGCTGTGCTCCTACAGGTAGCTCAGTAGTTTTGAGCATTGGCCTGCTAAACCCAGGGTTGTGAGTTTAGTCCTTGAGGGGGCCATATAGGGAACTGGGGCAAATCTGTCAGGGATGGTACTTGGTTCTGCCATGAGGGCAGGGGACTGGACTTGATGACCTCTCAAGGCCCCTTCCAGTTCTATAGTATAGGTAGCCAAGGCCATCAACCAGGTGCCGTTCAAGGGCAGTCATCACAAGTGACACTGTGTATGAAGCCAGCCCTAATCTCTGAGCTGACATCAAAGGTCTCGGTTCAGATGATGGCAATGTGCCTTGAGCAAGGCCATATATTGCCTAGAGTGCGGGCACTTTCCTGCTGGGACACAGATGTCCCAGGGGAGCATCACTACACTCATAGCCTAGGGACAAGCAGGAATGGAAATGTGCTAGCCAGTCTGAAAGCTGGTGAGAGGGACTGAAGGGACAGGGCATCTCAGTGTCCTGCATTGGTGGGCATGGTCACCTGGCTAGCCTCCTCCTCCTCCTTGTCTGCAACCCTGCCCCTGGCCAGACTACACAATGACCAGGGGAGGGGAAACATGACCTGCACGCCTCCATCCAGCTGCTCAAAGTAGTGACAACTGTGCTCTAAAGCATCTGCTCAGCCCCCTGGCCTTGTAGTAGGCCTGCCAGAGCTCCTTGACCTTCATCTTGGCCAGGCTGGTGGCAATCCAGTGGTAGACATCCACATTTCTCTTTCTGGTAAGGAGATTCTGGAGGCTGGTCTTCTCCCCACAAATCTCGATGAGGTCCAGGATCTCTGTACCAGTCCAGGCCGCAGCTGTCCTGCGTCCCTGCCTAGTGGCAGCTGAGGGAACAGAAGGAGTGCTAGCAGCTACAGGAGGCTCTGAGGCAGCGCTGGAGTCATTTCCTTGGATGTTGCTATGTAACACGGGGCTTTCACAGCTCACAACATGGGACAAGCCCTTCTCCTGATGCCTGGAGTGTTAAGTTCAACAGAAGGGGAGCAGTGGAGATGCCAGGTGTGGCCCAAGGGGTCAGAACTGCAGCTGAGAGAGGCCTCTGGAGGCCAATTATTTTGAATTAGCACTAGCACAGCATCTAGATGAACATTATTTCAAAATGACAATTTCAAAATAAGTGTCATTCCCCGAGGAAAGCAGGAGTACAAATTTCAAAATAACCAGTTTTGAAATAACGGGCTTGGTAGGGTGGACACTCTGCTTCTTATTTCAACCTAAGGGGTTTATTTTGAAATAACTCTCTAATGTAGACTAGGGCTTAGTGAACTACAGATAGGAAGAGCTTGTGGCTGACTGAAGACTTCATGAGCTTAAGTCCTGACTGTAGATGATGGAAGACCAATGCCAGATGGGAGAAGAATAATTCAAATTGTGAGTCCACTTTCCCCTACAGAATGATCTCTCCCTCCTGCAGATTCTCCTACCCCTCCAGTGAGATAAAAGAAAAGAGAATATTTCCATTTACCTATTGAAGTGTCACTATTACATTCCTCCCATTGCTAGTAAAAATCCAGGGGAAACAGTGGCCCTGTGAATTCCCTCTCACCTCTTACCTATCCCTGGTATGGTTGAGGAGTCATAGGAGAGTATGAATTGGGACCAGCCCTATTTGGTTTCATGCTGTGCACACACAGGAAAATACACATTTTTTGCTGGTTGCCAGTGGCCTGCCCGGGAACATGTATTTCTTTTTCCTTTGTTTCTTTTCACTTCCTGATGTTCTAGCCCCTCACACAAGATGCTGCAAATCAAACCAATGGCAATACCAGTCCATGAGAATTGCTGATCTCCCCACTCCTATTTAATCAGTGGTGCTAAGTCAGCAACATGAAAGGCCTGTGCCTTGGCTCGAGAAGTAAAATGTGTTTTGCCAGTGTACTTACAGTCCATACCTTGAGCTGAACCTGACAGGCTACAGATGCTGAACCAATAACTCGGGAGGCCAATTCCTGGACCTTAGCCCAGCAAGTAATAGGCCCTGATGAGAGATATGGGATCAGAATCTGAACATCAACCTTGACTTACTGGGACAAGCATTTAAACAGATGCAGCTAAGCTGATTGTGACTCAAGCTTGTGAGACCATAAAAACAGTCATATGGGTCAGATCAAAGGTTCACCCAGGACCCATCCCGTCTTCCAACAGTGGCCAATTCCAGGTGCTCTGGGGGAAGGAACAGAACAGGTAATCATCCACTCCCTGTCACTCATACACAGCTTCTGGCAAACAGAGACTAGGGACACCATCCCTTCCCATCCTGGTTAATAGCTACTGATGGACCTGTCCTCCATAAATTTATCTAGTCTTTTTTTGAACCTTGTTATAGTCTTGGCCTTCACAACATCCTCTGGCAAGGAATTACACAGGGTGACTATGTGTCATGTAAAGAAATACTTGCTTTTGTTTGTTTTATACTTGATGCCTATGAATTTCATTTGGTGACTGCAAGTTCTTATGCTATGAGTAAATAACATTTCCTTATTTATTTTCTCCACACCAATCATGATTTTATAGACTTTTATCATATCCTCCCAATCACCTTTTTTCCAAGCTAAAAAGGCCCAGTCTTAATCTTTCCTCATTGTCAGCTGTCACCAAGGATAGGGGAGGCCCATTGATCAGTGAGGTGGGAGAAACAGTAACAGGAAACCTGGAAATGGCAGAGATGCTTAATTACTTATTTGTTTCCGTCTTCACTGAGAAGTCTGATGAAGGAATACCTAACATAGTGAATGCTAGTGGAAAGGGGGTAGGTTTAGAAAATAAAATAAAAAAGAACAAATTAAAAATCAGTTAGAAAAGTTAGATGTCTGCAAGTCACCAGGGCCTGATGAAATGCATCCTAGAATACTCAAGGAGCTTACAGAGGAGGTATCTGAGCCTTTAGCTATCATCTTTGGAAAATCATGGAAGACAGGAGAGATTCCAGAAGACTGGAAAAAGGCAAATATAGTGCCCATCTATAAAAAGAGAAATAAGAACAACCCAGGAAACTACAGACCATTCAGTTTAACTTCTGTGCCAGAAAAGATAATGGAGTAAGTAATTAAGGAAATCATCTGCAAACACCTGGGAGATAATAAGGTGATAGGGAACAGCCAGCATGGATTTGTAAAGACTAAATCATGTCAAACTAATCTGCTGGAAAGGTTTATAACAAGTAGTGTTACGCAGGGGTCTGTTTTGGGACCGGTTCTGTTCAATATCTTCATCAACGATTTAGATATCAGCATAGAGTACTCTTATTAAGTTTGCAGATGATACCAAGCTGGAAGGGGTTGCAACTGCTTTGGAGGATAGAGTCATAATTAAAAATGATCTAGACAAATTGGAGAAATGGACTGAGGTAAAGAGGATGAAGTTTAATAAGGACAAATGCAAAGTGCTCCACTTAGGAAGAAACAATCAGTTTCACACATACAGAATGGAAAGTGACTGTCTAGAACAGAGTATGGAAGAAAGGGATTTAGGGGGTGTAGTGGACCACAAGCTAAGTATGAGCCAACAGTGTGATGCTGTTGCAAAAAAAGGAAACATGATTCTAGGATGCATTAACAGGTGTGTTGTGAGCAAGATACGAGAAGTCATTCTTCTGCTCTACTCTAAGCTGATTGGGCCTCATTTGGAGTATTATGTCCCGTTCTGGGCACCACATTTCAAGAAAGATGTGGAGTAATTGGAGAAGGTCCAGAGAAAATCAACATGAATGATTAAAGGTCTAGAGAACATGACCTATGAAAGAAGACTGAAGGAATTGGGCTTGTTTAGCTTGGAAAAGAGAAGATTGAGAGGGGACATGATAGCAGTTTTCAGGTATCTAAAAGGGTGTCACATGGAGGAGGGAGAAAAATTGTTCTTTCTGGACTCTGAGGATAGAACAAGAAGCAATGGGCTTATACTGCAGCAAGGGAGGTTTAGGTAGGACATTAGGAAAAAGTTCCTAACTTTCAGGGTGGTTAAACACTTGCCTAGGGAGGTTGTGGAATCTCCATCTCTGGAGATATTTAAGAGCAGGTTAGATAAATATCTATCAGGGATGGTGTAGAAGGTACTGGGTCCTGCCATGAGGGCAGGGGACTGGACTCGATGACCTCTCAAGATCCCTTCCAGTCCTAGTATTCTATGATTCTATACCCCAATCGTGTACCATGGATTTATACTCCAGCAATATGACCCTGTAAAATGCTGGCTGCCTATACCAAATTACTTGAAAGGGAAGAAGGGAATGTAAATGTGAGTCAAAGTATAGTATTTGTAAGGTGGTCATCTTTGAAAAGGACAAGGTGACCTCCATTTTGTTTACCTTCTTCTTCCTCTGTCGTGGGCAAAAGAGCAAGAAGAGTAGCAAAATTGTTGCTAGGTAACACTTGTCTATAAAGGTGGGATAGAAATAGTGAAGGGAGTGGAGGTTTAGTGCTCTTTAACTCAGAACTATCATGTTCACTGAAGTGGAGGTTTGGAATAGCTGCTCAGCTACAGTCACTATTCCCACCTACACTGACAGATCTCAGGGCTTGTTAGGTGATTTGTTCTCTGGTTTCGGGTCTGGGAAGCACACGCACACTTGGTTTAAAACTGCTTACATAGGGTCTGATACCATGCAGAGATGATGCAAAGAGGGATTGGAAGGGTTTTAGTTAGGGCTACCTACCTGTGCCTGTGCCCATTGCCTTGAGTTTACTTTCTAAGGCAATCTCTGAGGGTATGTCTACACTACAACGCTAATTCGAACTAACTTAGTTCGAATTAGTTAATTCGAACTAAGCTAATTCGAATTAGCGCAGCTAGACTTAAAAACTAGTTCGAATTAGCGTTTTGCTAATTCGAACTAGCATGTCCACACAGAGTGGACCCTGAACAGAGGTTAAGGATGGCTGGAAGCAGTGCCGGCAGGGCATCAGATGAGGACTTAGAGTGTGGAGCTGCTGTCTCAGGCTAGCCGAGGGCTGTGCTTAAAGGGACCCGACCCCCACCCCGGACAGACAGTTCTCAGGGTTCCCTGCTTGCAAAGCAGTCCTGGCTTGGAGTGCCCTGAGTGCCCACACGCGGAACATCACAGCACTCGGTCATCACCCTGGCTGCACTTGCCACAGGCTGCCATCCGGGGGGAGGAGGCAATCGGGGGGCTGCAGGAGAACTTCCACCCCGAGAAGCCCACAGAGCCAGTCCAGTCCTCCCCATCGGGGGCGTGTACCCCATTCCTCCCTCACCTCCTTCCACTTACCCTTCCCTAGCCCCCCTTCCTGATGTACAAAACGTGTGTTCAAAAATAGAATCTGTCTTTATTGAACAAAACTGGGGGAGACTGGGAAAAAGAGGTGGGAGAGGGGAAGAGAGAGGCTGGGAGAGGGGAGGGCAAGTAAAATGATCAGAGGTTTGGAACAGGTTCCATATGAAGAGAGGCTAAAGAGACTGGGACTTTTCAGCTTAGAGAAGAGGAGACGGAGGGGGGATATGATAGAGGTCTATAAAAGCAAGAGTGGTATGGAGAGGGTGCATAAAAAAAAGTTCTCCATTAGTTCCCATAATAGAAGGACTAGAAGACACCAAAGGAAAGGAATGGGTAGCAGGCTTCAAACTAGTAACAGAAAGTTCTTCTTCACAAAGCAAAGAGTCAACCTGTGGAACTCCTTGCTGCAGGAGGCTGTGAAGGCTAGAACTAGAACAGAGTTTAAAGGGAAGTGAGATCAAGTATGGAGGTTGGGTCCATGGAGTGGTATTAGCCAGGGGGTAGGAGTGGTGTCCCTGCCCAAGGTTTGTGGAAGGCTGGAGAGGGATGGCACGAGACAAATGGCTTGGTCACTGTCTTCGGTCCATCCCCTCCAGGGTCCGTAGGGTTGGCCGCTGTCGGCAGACAGGCTACTGGGCTAGATGGGCCTTGGTCTGACCCAGGACGGCCATTGTAAGCTCAGGGCTCAGGGCTCAGTGTCGGGGGTCTCAGTGGACCCCCTTGATTTTCATGCACACCTGCTCCTGGGTGGCCAGGCTGGCAGCTCTCCTGCCCTAGACGGCCACTTTCCTGTGCCTAGTGCGGAGGTCGTGGACGAGGTCCACAATGTCCGCACTAGCCCAGGCGGGTGCCCGCCTCTTGCGGTCCCGGGCAAGCTCCCGGGAGCCGCCAGCCTGGTCCCGGGAAGAGGGGGAGGGCTGAGGGGCATCGGGTGGGTGGCTCGATCCGTGCCAGGTGCAGGGTCTGCTGGCTGGGTGCTGGCAGGCTTGCACCTGGCACGGGCACCGTAGCCAGCCCGTGCCCCTTTAAGGGGTCCGGGGCTGGGAGGGGGGCAATAGAGTTTCCCTGGTGTTGGCCAGAGTGGCCACCAGGGAAACCTGGGGAAGGCTAGCCTCCCACTAGTTCGAATTAAGGGGCTACACATCCCTTAATTTGAACTAGCTAGTTTGAACTAGGCTTAATCCTCGTAAAATGAGGTTTTCCTAGTTCGAACTAAGCGCTCCGCTAGTTCGAATTAGATTCGAACTAGCAGAGCGCTAGTGTAGCGCCTATTAAAGTTAGTTCGAACTAACGTCTGTTATTTCGAACTAACTTTGTAGTGTAGACATACCCTGAGAGACAGGTTTTACAGAGGGGACTATGTGGGAAGAATTTACTGTAAGCTTCTCTGCATCTTCTGAATAGGGATTTGGGTTCTGGCCCTTTTGGAAAGGAGGAAAAGCCTTGCAACCCCTAGTTCTTGGTCTGTGAGGATTAAATAACATTTCTTTATCTACTTTCTCCATGCCTGTCATGATTTTATAGACCTTTATCATATCCCCCTTCCTTAGTCATATTGTCCAACCTGAAAAGACTCAGTCTTAATAATCTCTCCTCATATGGTGGCTTTTCCATACTCCATTCATTTTGTTGCCCTTTCCTGAACCTTTTCAAATTTCAATATATCTTTTTTGAGATGGGGCAATTCCATGTGCACACAGTATTCAAGAATTGGGCACTCCACAGATTTATATGGAGGCAATATGATATTTTCTGTCTTCTTATCTATTTCTTACTGAAAGATTTCCAACATCGTTTGCTTTTATCAACTTTGCATTTATCAAGATAAAACTTCATCTGCCACTTTGTTGCCTAGTCACCAGGACCGAATTAACTCTTCTGGTGATCCATGGCTATTAGATTTTGTGGGGCCTCCTAGACTCCAGGATGAGACCAAAAATGAGGGGACCAAAGCGTGGAATGGGGCTGAGGACTGAGGCAGGCAGTTGGATGCAGAGGGAGTAAGGACTTTGACTGAGAGTGCAAGCCCTGGGGTGGGACTAGGCATGAGGCATTTGGGGTGCCTGTGTGCATCTTTCTGAAGAGGCAGGAATTCCTAAAGGTGTGCACGTCATGCACCTTTCCTGACAATCCCACACTGATATTGGTGAAATGGCCCTTGTGATACACCTGTGCCTGCAGGACCATTGAGTAATATCCCTTGTGGTTCATGTACTTGTTGGCAAGGTGATCAGGGGGCCAAGAGGGGGATGACCATTCTATTTATTGTTCCACTGCAGTTATGGAACCCTATCACAGCAAAGCATCTATTATGGTATCAATGTTTCCTGGAGGCACTAGCCTCCATAGCAGAATATTATTGATTGTTTTGGCTACTTGTGTAATAGGCCTCACTGTTGATTTCCACACTCCAAAATTATTCTCAACTGACTAGTAGCTGTCTGGTCTTGCAAGCATCCACAGGGAAATTGCCACACATTTCTCCATTATCAAAGGTGGTCGTATTTGGGCATCCCTGTACTTCAGGGTGGAGGGAAGCCATTTGCAAAGTTCCACGAAAGTGGCCTTGTGCATTCGGAAGTTTTGCAGCCACAGCTGATTATCTCATACTTGCAGCAATACGAGGTCCCACCAGTCTGTGCTTGTCTCATAGCTCCAGAGCTCGTATTCCACTGTTTCCAGAGGTTCGATTGCTGACTACATTTCCAATTTGCTCAGTGCAAGGGCTTGCTTTTACAGCATGCCTATGGCACCCCAAGATGCAGATTTCTCCTTTTCATCTTCCTGCTGGAGTTCTGTGCTTACACTCTCAAAATGCTGCACCATTAGGCACACCAAGGTAGGCATCAACATCACAATGTTTTGTTGCACAATGGAATCCACAAGGGGGGGACCATGCTTGTGCTGCTATGGTGCATGTGTGGAGGGGGGCAATCAGGGCCAAAAAAGCAAGGAGGTAGGGAGTAGACAAGACCATTATGGTTTCATGTCGTCAGTGTCCCATAACCACCCACTGCACAGTTTTGGTCCCAGAGTGCATTGGGAGCATAACCCAGAATGCAAATCAGTTCATGCACTGTGGGATAGCTATCCATAGCGCATCACTCTCAAAGTCAAGACAGTCTCCCTAATGGGGATGCACTGCTTTGAACTTGTGCACACTGGAGACATGGACCTTTGACTGTAATAAATCGGGTGACCATACATTGGCCTTTAAATAGAGTCAACCTTGTTGTAGTGTAAGATGTGGCTAAAGTCTCTTGTTCAGTGTGAATCAGGAGTAATTCCCTGCAAACAGAATTATAGAACAAAAGTTAATGGAAGTAGATAATCAGGCACACATGTTCATTTATGGATTTTTAAAACCAAGTCAACATTCCAAAATATACCTGTGTGTATGCACCTCCTTTTATCATTAGTGTCAGTTATACACACACACACCCCTCAACAGCAGACCTGTATCTGAGAATAATAATCTAATGAACAAGCTTTGGAGTTGTACACATTGGTTTCTAGAGACAGGGCACAAGTTCTCCAATTTATTTATAGGAAGGCGGGGAGAGACAAGGATATCCTCTGAATTACTATAGCTCAGAACTTGGAGAGTACTTCCCCCTTCCAGCTGTGTAACTAGGAAACAGGAAAAGGGAAAAAAAGATTTAATAAAAAATTCCCTCTGATTGGCCATGTTAAATCTAACTATTACTGGATTTCTAACAAAACAATAAAAACATCTTATGCAACAAGCCCTAAAAGGGCTTGGTACTACTTACACTGCAGACCTGTGTTATGCTTGTGAAATCATGGTCTACACAAATAAACCTCTACTGTGATCAGAATGCATTCATGGGCTCGGAATAGCTGAGGTCCAGAGGAAATAAACCCATGGGAGGAAAGAACAAGCAAGTTATAAGTCACTCCCTAAAATAACCCAAGAATGTAGGCTTCTAATTAATTTAGTTGTGCTTTAATGTATCTCCTATAAAGGTAATGTTTATAGCTGACAAACCTATGGATTATTAATTTACTGGGGCTGTCCTATGTTTAAGATTTACCCCAAGCTCAGCAGCTGAGTATTGGACAGAGATAGGAATGAGGGAGGCAAAGAGGTTTACTAATTAATTTTCTACTTCAGAGAGTGCAAATTTGAATTAATCAAAATTATAGTGTCTGAAAATTGTGTTAAATTGTTACCATAACAAATAGCAAAGAAGTTTTATAATTAGAGGTTTCCTGTTACCATTACCAAATGCCATTTTCTATAAATGCAGGCAAATCCACAGCATATGCTAGATAAAATGTCATGGTGTAGTAAGGATCCTGACCCAAATCATGGGAGGTTGCAAGGTTATAGTAAGTGGGGGATTGTGGTACTGTTACCCTTAGTTCTTCTTCGAGTGATGTCCCCGTGGGTGCTCCACTACAGGTGTCGGGCTCGTCCCGGCGCCGCAAACCGGAAACTTCTTCGTAGCAGTAGCCCCCTCCGGAGGACCGCGCGTGCGCAGTGTGTCCCGCGGCGTTCGCGCCTTTTCTGCGTCGCGCGGTCCGACCCGCCAGTTCCTCCTAACCGTCCACGGCCGCAGACGGATCTGGAACACGCTCCTCTCCTGAGGAGAAATCGTTTAGTCAAAAAAATCAGATATATGTTCAGTTGTTTTCCCAGTTAGCCCCTTCCCAACGTAGTGTTAGTCAGTGTTATATCGTTAGTTAGTTAGATTGGTTAATTGTTAAAAAAAAAAAAAAAAAAAAAAACCCTGTTACTTCAACCCCCTGTTTTAATCCCGGGGGTTACACCCGCACAGCGAACCATGCCCGGTTCTCCCGGGTTCAAGAAGTGCGCATCATGCGGCGAGGCTATGCCGGTGTCGGATGGCCACTCCCGCTGCATTCGCTGCCTAGGGGAGGGCCATATCCCTCAGAAGTGTGGCCATTGCGCCAAGCTAACGGCGCGCACGAGGCGTGACAGAGAGATGCGCCTTAAAATGCTCCTCTTCAACAAGGCTCTTCAGCCGCCGACGTCAACAGAGCGAGAGACCGAGGGTACGCACAAGACCAAAGAAAAGGCCTCCGCTTCGTCCAGGAGCCTAAGTGCGGCAGACTCGAGAGCCGCGTCGGGCCACCCACAGGCGATGGAAAAGCCTTCCAAAGCCCGTAGCACATCGGCGCCGAGCCCCGCACTCTCTGTGTCATCGGCCCCGCCAACCCGTCCGGAGTCGGCACCATCATCAGCGGCACCGAGCCTCCGAGCGGCACCGCAGCCGGATTCGGTGCGGTCCTCGGCACCGAGGCAATCGGCACCGTCGGCGCATGACCGTGCCCCGAATAAGACGGCACCAGTGGCCGGCCCGGCACCGAAGCCTAAACAGGCACCGAAGCCTAAGCCGCAACAACCTAAGGCACCGGACACGGCACCGAGGAAACACTCGGCACCCAGATCCCATCCAAAGCCTAGCGACGCAGCCACTCCTCATCCTCAGGGCGCGTCGGCACCGCACCGCACCGACCGATCGCTGGAAGTGGAGCAGCCGTCTCAGTCTCCCATTTCGGCACCGGATCCGACGACCTTACACCCTCAGGTGTCGGGACAAGAAGTGCTTCCGCCTTCCTCGCCTCCTGCGCCTCAATCACCATGCCTTCCAGGGGAAATCTCGGATGGGGCCTCACTTATCTCGATCCCAGATAGCCCGGTCCCCCATACTTCTAGAGCGGTACCGACGAAGGCACAGAGGAAAACACACCACCCTCGTACCCCTTCTCCAGGTTCGGACAGGGCAGCCTTCTCGCCTGGACCTTCGATTTCACCTCAAAGACGGCGGAGCCACTATCACGAGTACTCTCCTGCACGCCGCTACTATAGATCCCCGAGAAGGTCCATCACACCGCCTCACTATCACCGATCATACTACTCCAGATCGCCGTACCGTTACTCGTACCGCTCTCGTTCCCCTCGATCACCTACCCGCTCCCGCTATTATCGTCATAGGAGCACTCTGTCCTATTCTCCACAATACTCTCATCGTGCGTCTCGTCACCGCTCACCGCATTCGGAGCGTTCACGATCAATATCGAGGCGCTCACCCTTGTCTCCGAGCCGACAGCAAATATATTCGCCAACGACCCAAGGCTCTATTCCACCGGCTCAACGCCCACCAGCGCCTACGGGAGATGCGTCCACGACTTCGGTCCCACAGGACGATACCACTCAGTCACCAGTGGCGGAACACCAGTCAGTGGCCTCCCCGACAGATGTCGCTTCCTCTTCTCCTGATGATGCGGTGTTTAACGACGAACCCCCTCTAGCAGATGATTATAAGCAGTTCCATGAGCTTTTTACACGGGTAGCGGATTCACAAAACTTACGCACCTCGGGGGCGCCTCCAAAACACCATCCGCTGCTCAGAAATTTACAACATTCTAGTAAATCCAAGCTAGCTCTTCCTTTCGATGCCGCGATATTGGAGGTAGCCAATGACATCTGGCAAACTCCGGCGTCTATGCCTCCTACCAACAAACGCACGGACAGGAAATATTTTATCGACGCCAAGGATGCAGAGTTTCTCTTTACCCATCCTGTTCCAAACTCTATCGTGGTTGACGCAGCACAGCAAAAGGCGAGATCCGCGCAGGCGAGAAATTCTATCGCGGACAAAGAGGCCAAACGCTTGGATTTGCTAGGCAGAAAGGTCTATTCATCTGCTACGGCCACATTGAGGATGGCAAACTACTCTGCCCATCTTGCCAACCACGACTTCGACAACTATTCGAAGTTAGTGCCGCTCATACAGCATCTCCCACATTCCCAAAGGGAGGTACTGAAGGCCATAGTACAAGAGGGGTACACAGTGGCCCGTAATGCGCTCCAGATATCCCTCGATATCGCGGACTCGGCCTCCCGCACTACTGCGACGTCCATCGTCATGCGACGAGACTCTTGGCTCCACCTGGCTTCCGTGCCAAAGGATCTACACCCTAAGGTGGAGGACCTCCCATTTGACCGAGCATCCCTGTTCGCTCAAAACACAGACCAAGTGTTCCACTCAGGAAAAGACTCTAGAAATACGTTAAGAACTCTAGGGATGTACACCCCGCCCTTCAGGCGCAGGAGAGCCTGGCCATATAACAGGCAGAGGCCGCCTCCTTCTTCGGCTTCCTACTATACCAACCAACGATTTAGGCCATACGACCAGCATAGACAGAGGCAGCGCCCCCAACGTCGCCGCCAGCAACCTAACAAGGCCAACAACCAGCAACAATCTAGACAGCAAGTTTGACATACTGATCGAGAGTCTGCGAGCCATCCCTCAACTAGAACCCAACGCGAGAGTAACCAAACTCTTCAACCGCCGTCTGTATCCATACTCCCTTCGTTGGTTTGCCATCACCACAGACCGCTGGGTCAGGGAGATTGTAACCTCAGGACTCACCATTCCGTTCTCCACCTTGCCTCCCACCAACCCTCCCTCCCCACCCCTTTTCAGGGACCCCTCCCACGAAAATCTGTTACGACAGGAAGTAGTACACCTACTTACCATAGGTGCGGTGGAAATAGTTCCTCCCGAATTCCATCGCAGGGGGTTCTATTCCCGATACTTCCTCACAGAGAAAAAGTCGGGGGGATGGAGGCCGATACTAGACCTTCGCGGTCTCAACCGCTACCTGCGAAGATACAGATTCAAGATGGTTACTCTGGGTTCCATCATTCCAACACTACAAAAGGGGGATTGGTTCGCGTCTCTCGACCTGCAGGACGCATACTTCCACATTCCTATCCATCCAGCTCACAGGAGGTTTCTGCGATTCACCGTCGGAGACGACCACTACCAATATGCGGTACTTCCCTTCGGCCTATCCGCAGCTCCGAGAGTATTTTCAAAGACCATGGCAGTCATAGCGGCATACCTCCGTCGAGCGGGGATCACCATCTTCCCTTATCTCGACGACTACCTCCTCTCAGCACCTTCGAGAGAACAAGCCGAGATGGCAGTTGCCACTACAAAAGGCATCTTCGAGACCCTTGGCCTAATTATCAATCTGCCAAAATCTACTCTAACTCCGGCCCAGTCCATCGTGTTCATTGGGGCCAGACTAGACTCTACCACTGCTATGGCGTATCTGCCTACGGACAGAGCCGACACCATTCGAGACCTATCGAACGTCTTGCTCACAGCCCCGAAGGTCCCTTACCTTACCTGCCTGAAACTATTGGGCCACATGGCCTCTACCACATACGTCATAGCCCATGCTCGCCTCCGCATGCGATGTCTGCAACATTGGCTCCTCATAGCCTACAAACCGGGCATTACCAATATCAACACTTTCATAACCATCCCTGCCCGAGTCAGGAAATCGCTCGTTTGGTGGACTCTACCTGCCAATACTCTAGCAGGCGTTCCATTCCGGATCCAGCCCCCATCCATTCAATTGACCACGGACGCGTCGCTAATAGGCTGGGGGGCGCATATGTTGCACTACCGGATTCAGGGACTGTGGTCCCATCAGGAATCCCTACTCCATATAAACTTCCTGGAGCTCAGGGCAGTCTTCAACGCATGCCGCCACTTTGTCCAACATATACAGGGGACCACCATACAAGTCCTTACCGACAACATATGCACGGTTTACTACATCAACCGGCAAGGCGGGGCCCGGTCCAGGACTTTGTGTGCGGAAGCAGTGCGCCTGTGGAACTGGGCAATCCGCCACAGGATCGCGCTCGTAGCTTCCTATCTCCCCGGCAAAACCAATATAATTGCGGACACGCTCAGCAGATCATTCCACTCCCAACACGAATGGGAGCTCCTTCACTCTGTAGCCCTCGATCTGTTTCGGGCATGGGGTTACCCAGAGATCGACCTCTTTGCCACTCGCGACAACAGGAAGTGCCGCTCTTACTGTTCGAGAGCGGGGATAGACAACCAATCCTTGGGGGATGCCTTCCTTCTCAATTGGGGGGCGTACCATCTCCTCTACGCTTTTCCCCCAATCCCGCTGATACCGCGGGTAATACAGAAAATACTATCAGACTCGGCGACAGTAATCCTCGTGGCTCCCTTCTGGCCGCGCCAGACTTGGCTCACGCAACTCATGCAGATGTCGGTGTCCAGACCTCAACGTCTTCCAAGGATCAACAACTTGATCTCACAACAAAACGGCAACTTTCTCCACCCGGATGTCGACCGCTTGCACCTGACAGCTTGGCTCCTAACTGGCTCCAGGGCCTAGAGTTAACCTGCTCCCAAGCAGTCATGGATGTACTCGTGCAAAGCAGACGACACAGCACCCAACGATCGTACATCTATAAGTGGCGTCGCTTCTCAGCCTGGTGCCGGCCACAAGCCATTAACCCCCTAAATGTGCAGATCCAGCGTATTCTGGACTACGTCCTGCATTTACACTCCCAAGGATTGGCCGCTGCTTCGCTAAAAGTACACTTGGCAGCTATTTCGGCTTTTCACGCTCCCATAGAGAGCTTTTCCGTTTTCTCTCATCCACTTACGAAGAAATTTCTCAAGGGAATTTCCAATATTTGTCCACCACACAAGCCTATCCCGCAGCCATGGGACCTTGGCCTTGTACTGGACACCCTTACCCGCCCACCATTTGAACCACTTGCGACTTGTGAGTTACAAATTCTCACGATAAAGGTTACCTTTCTCCTGGCAATAGCCTCAGCTCGGCGAGTTTCAGAGCTTGCAGCACTCTCAGCGGACCCGCCATACACGATGTTCACTCAGCAGGGAGTCTCACTGAGATGTCACCCATCCTTCTTGCCAAAAGTCAACTCGTCCTTTCATGTCAATGAACCTATAATCTTCCCTACTTTCTACCCCAAACCACATGCTACACCGGAGGAAGCCCGCTGGCACACTCTGGACATTAGAAGGGCATTGGCATTTTACCTTGACAGAACACGTCCATTCCGGAAGTCTCCGCGTTTGCTATTATCACTCGCTGATCGCTCTAAAGGTCATCAGCTGTCGTCCCAACGTATTTCCAAACATATAGTTAACTGCATCACCCGTTGCTACACTCTCAGGGGGAAATCTCTGCCCTGTTCGCTAACAGCGCATTCAACCAGAAGTATGGCTGCCTCCACGGCTTTTATGAAAAATGTATCTCTTACAGACATATGCAGGGCAGCGACATGGTCGTCCGCATCCACCTTCGCTAGACACTATGCCCTTGACCGTCTCAAGGTCGCTGACACAGCAGTCGCTCAAGCAGTCCTTTCGTCCGTGCACAAGTAAATCCGAAGCACAATCAGTGCGAGGGTGACTGCTTCATACTCACCTGTAGTGGAGCACCCACGGGGACATCACTCGAAGAAGAAGAAAAGGTTACTCACCTTGTGCAGTAACTTCTGTTCTTCGAGATGTGTGTCCCCGTGGGTGCTCCACGACCCGCCCTCCTCCCTGCTTCGGAGATCTCTCTTGTATCTTGCAGATGTTCCGGCTAGGAGGAACTGGCGGGTCGGACCGCGCGACGCAGAAAAGGCGCGAACGCCGCGGGACACACTGCGCACGCGCGGTCCTCCGGAGGGGGCTACTGCTACGAAGAAGTTTCCGGTTTGCGGCGCCGGGACGAGCCCGACACCTGTAGTGGAGCACCCACGGGGACACACATCTCGAAGAACAGAAGTTACTGCACAAGGTGAGTAACCTTTTCTTCTATGCTGCTGCTCATGGCAGCATGGTCTTCAGAGCTGGGCACAGGAGAGCAGCAGTTGCTGGCTGGGAAACCTGCTCTGAAGGCGGCACCAACCCCAGCAGTAAAGCTGGCATAGTATGGTGTTGCTACCCGTACTTCTGTGCTGCTGCCTGCAAAGCTGGGTCTTCAGTCAGCAGCTATTCTCTAGCCTCCCAGCTCTGAAGGCTCCTGTGCAGAAGTAAGATTGGCATGGTATGGCATTTACATCCTTCTTTCTGTGCTGCTGCTGGTGGGGCACTGCCTTCAGAGCTGAAGGCCTGGACAACAGCCACATCTCTGGTCACCCAGCTCTGAAGTAATGGTAGCCATGCTGTGACTGCTCCCTTACATAATCTTGTGACCCTGTTGCAACTCCCTTTTGGGTTAGGGCCCTGACTTGAGAAACACTGGTCTCCAGTGTTCCCTCTAAGCTGCATAGCAGCACAGCTTCACAAGTGATTAATCAGCCCCACCCAGTCAGCTCCATACATGGAGCCCTGAGCCTCTAACTGGATGGGGCTGATTAAGCTGTGCTGCCACACAGCTTAGAGGGAACAGTGCTGGTCTCCCCTAGGAAGCCTGTATAGTATAAGGTAAAGGCACAGAAGAGACCAAATTTCTTGGGAGGAGACAAGATTTCATAGTCCATGTTGGGTTCTTCCATGGCTGTGAATTTGATAGGGCCCTAAATAACATATGCCGAGTGTACCAAGTTTAGTTATAAATGACTTTAGTCTAGCTTTAAATAAAATCATTTATCAGTTCATGGTAGGCATAAGAAAACAAACCTGTTTTCCAATTAAAATTAATTGGATGTATATGATAAAACAGCTGCCTAAGAATATTTTCAAGAAACACAAATGAGGTATTCAGGTAATGCCATAAATCATAGATTTTAAAACCATTCAGTTTATAAAATCGCACTGTGGATTTGCAGTACAATTATTTAGTACAGCTCACTTATAATAGCAATTTTAAAAAAGAAGTTTGCTCTGAGCTTTTCTTGCTTCAATGTTTCAGAGACGGTGCGTTGACACTGCACACTTAGCCCAAAATAAGCTACACAATTTAAGCTATGTAAATTGAGTATTTTATTTCGAGTTAATTTGGAAATAAACTGCTATTCCAAAACATGCCTTAATCCTTATGGAATGAGGTTTACAGAGATGTTGGAATAGCGAGCTCATTATATTTTGAAATAATGGGCTTGTTTCAAAGATGTAGAATACCTGTTTTGGGACACTGGAAGTATCCCAAAATAGCATCATCGTGTAGATGTACCCAGAGAGGGGTCCAAGAATTAGGAAAGTGTTCATAGATTCAAAGACCAAAAAGGGCCATTGTGATTATGTACCTTAATGTCCTGATTATCACAGGCCATAGACCATCTCCAAAATCAGAGCATAACTTTTAGAAAAACCATCCAACCTTGATTTAAAAATTGTCAATGAGAGAATTACCCTCGGTAAAGTTTTCTATTGGTTACTCTCCATTAGAATTTCTCCTCTAAATTTGTGTTGAAGCCAATATTCATATTTGTTTTGGTCAAGCTTTGTATATCATTTGGAGTACAAATTAGACAAACTGGAGTACAAGTTACATATGTTATTTCTGTCCATTCACCCTTAACAATCTGGCCCCAAAACTCAAGTATGACCAAGAAAAATAAATATATTACCAAACACATTCTAACTACTGGAAGGTCTCTCCTGCCACACATCTCAATGTTCTGTGATCGGATCATGAAGACCTTCCCCTCCCACAAGTAAACAATTGTGTCAGCTTTGAAATTCTACTGCATAATTATCTGGAAATTCTTTTAGATGTCTGCCATTTGTTCAATTCCCAAGGTAAAAGTTTGCCTTTCAGAAGTTTGTGTTTGTTAAATGGAGAAGAGGGCTGTCATTCCATTTAGCAATAGCTAGATATGGAATAAATTAAAAAGGCAAGGAAATCAGTTCATCCTTTCCTTCTGTTTAGTTGTGGAATTAAAAAACAAATGCATCTTGGAAGCCTATCCATGCAAAACAGAATGTGCCAAGCAGGAGGCTATTGCTACTCCTCCCTTTTTTCCTCTGATTTTTCCACTAGTTTTAGAAAATTAGACCAATATCTATCTTCCCTTCCTCAGAATCTTAGTTTAAACTAAATCTTTAAACCATCTTACATTTCTGATATAATGAAATAAATCCTAAAGTCTGACTAGATCAGTGTCAGTGCATAAAAATTCCTCCTATGAAGACATATCAGATGGCTTGCACAACAATCCTTCTGTGGGATATATGGTCATTTCTGCAGAGCCCATCTGTTTAGGCCGGCAAGAGCCACTGCCTCTAGTTGTTAAAGGGAAAATTAACCCCTAGGCAAGGGCTGCCATCATTTCCAGGCTCATTACTTGAGAGCAAGGTTAGTTCTATACACCACAGATGCTGCTAGAAAGTTACATAGAATCATTGCATTTCCTGCTCACCATGACCATCTTCATCCCCAGCTTGTTCCTTTTTAGGATAGAGCCCATTAGCTTCCATTGTCTCAGTGCCATATTGACTCTTCAGGCCCATACACAAGGGGGGAGGGGATGCAAAGGGTGCAAAAGCACACACACACACACACACACACACACACCTTGTGGTGTATAGAACTAACTAGCAGCATCTGTGGTACATAGAACTAACCTTGCTCACAGGTAATGAGCATGGAAATGATGGCAGTCCTTGCATGAGGGTGACTTTTCCCTTTAACTACTAGAGGCAGTGGCTCTTGCTGGCCCAAGTAAGCATGCTCCAGTTGGCGAGGGGAAGGCAGGAGAGGCATGCTATCCAAGCCTCCCTCTCTCATGTTCTAACCATACAGGGGAAGGCTGGGGCTAGTTTCCCTACTTACTTGGGAGACCATAGGGGTGTGCATTTACACCCTTGAGATCAACATTTACAAAAATAGGACCCCCCCCCCACAGGAATTCCTGCATATGGGCCTGCTTTTACAGAAGGTCTTTTTGTAATGTACTATATTTTTGGCTCAGCTTTCAAACTCCCCCATACTGAATCTAATACTGTTATAAGCACCTAGTTACCATAAAAAGAGCTGTTAGTTTTAACTTCCTTTGTCAGTATAAACAAAAGCTGAGTCTAACTATACTGATTTATAAGTACCTCTCGGAATCTGCAAACTGCAAGTCTCCTAACAGTAGAGGGCGTTAGCTATATTTGGACCCGATCTTTTTATAGAACAGCCTACCATCAAGATTTATCCAAGATTTCCAACAATAGGAGCCACAAAAACAAAGTGTGCATAAACAGAACTCCAAGTATGTTGTTCTGCCTTCACCACCATTATTCTCCTCTCCAAAAGTTCTTTATTATATCAAATAGAATCATAAAATTTGGTTGGGAAATGAGCAGTTTTGGGGTGCCGTCCACATTTGTTTGTCTTACCTGTTTATTTCAGAAAAAAACAGTTGCGCTTCATCTTCTGATAGTAGATTTTCATAGACTTCCAGAGCAGTTAAACTCAAGTTTTCTGTAAGCATCCCTTTTTTTGCCTATTACATATTAGATGCCATTTGAAAATATGATAAAATCCAGCTGCCAACATGTTTCAAAATGCATTTAGCAAAGTTGCATCATAGTCAAGACACATGATAAAATATTAAATCAAGCTCTGCTTTTCCAAAATAGAAACTAATGAAATATAAAGTTTCTGAAAATGTGCATGCACTAGGACATCAGTTTTCCACTCTAAGGCACCATGAAGATTTTGAATGTAGTTAGACCAGGAACAGTTTTAATAATGACAAGTTACACAAAAACGGGCATGGGAGGACATTGAGATGAGGTAAGACTTGTTCAAGAAAGCTTGTACAAAGAAAGATATAACTACACATGTTGGATTTTAAAGACGCAGTTAAAAATGCTCTGTGGTATTTCTGCCATGGGATTTAAGACTTGGGTTCTCTTCCCAGCTCTCCTACTGGCCTGCTGTGACATTGGGCAAGTCATGCTGCCTCTAACTCGTTCTCCCCTTCTATAAAAAAAGGGGTGGTGATATGGACCTTCTATGTAAAGTGCTTTGATATTTGCTGAAGACACTGTTTAAGTGCAAGCTGTTAATACATCTAGGCTACGTCTATACTGCGCTCTATTGCACAAGAAAATATGCAAATGAGGTGAAGCTGTGAATATCGCCATGCCTAATTTGCATACTTAATGAGCCGCCATGTTTGTGCAAGGGGCTTTTGCGCAAAAAGGAGCTGTTTACACAGCTCTTTTTTACGCAATACCCCCCTTTTGCGCAAGAGCCGATCTGCTTCCAAAAAAAGCAGCAGAACAGATCTTGTGCAAGAGGGTTTTTTTTGCGCAAAAATGGCAGCTCATTAAATATGTAAAGAAGGAGCAGCGACATTCACCACTTCATCTCGTTAGTATATTTTCTTGCGCAAGAGAGCGCAGTATAGACTTAGCCCTGGAGATTTTCCATCCACTCTTGCTCTCATTTCAATGAGGTGAGAACTCTGAACTCAGTAAATGCAGGATCAGGTCTTCTGTAACTAAGTTCAGGAAATTATTGTTTTCTGGCTACAATTTAAAGCAAGATATTTATAGGTAGGACTGTTCAATGCTTGCCTACAATAGTCCTGAAAATCCAAAGTGTGCAGGAAGGTGTCCTGTGATTGATATGCCACTTGCTTTTTCACCCCTGCCCTGGTAACAACGGAATATGAAAATACAGCCCAACTATTATGTTGTCTTCTGTAAAGCCAGTCACGTTTCTGGGACCTAATAGTACAAGGCTGGATAGTGTTTGTTGTGGGGGGCATCCTATGCCCCAACTGCTGCTTAAATCTTTATTTTAAATCCCCACCAAAAAGGCCTCTTCCTTCACATAAGGAGACATTAAAGTGTTTCAAATTATTTTTTTTGAAAAAAGTGACTGCACATTGCAGTCATTTTTTGCTTTAATCTTCCCCTTCCCAAGCCCAATTTGAATTATATTCCCCAATGCCTCTTTCAATAATGGGCCATAGAACCCCTGTTATGTAACTTCCAATACTGCAGAAATTCTACTGCATTTAATGTTGGCATAAGTTCATTCACACTGAAGGAGTTCGATTGTTCGTAGGCTTTTCAAGAAAGCCACCACTCCCATAGTATCAAAACCTGCACTTCTTTAGGCTCAAGTTGTAAAAAGCTATGGTGTTATTTCTGAATAGATTTTGTTTCTTGAACAGTTCAGGTTTACAGTAGCCACATGGCGTGAGTGTGGATACAAATGTAAACATCTATACCAGTAAGTGTGTTAAACTAGAGGGGGATGAATCTCATTAAAATAAACAAGTGTACAATATACAGTATTGCCTATGTCACTGGGTATGCATGCATCTTTTATTGGATGCCTTCAGGCACTCTACATGAGCCAGCACTCTGGCAAGCTTAGTAAAGCATTTCTAGTGTCTGGGACAAGAAATTGTGCCTAGGCTATGACAAAAAAAAGTAAGCTACTACTGCCAACACATTTCCTTCCCATATTTTTAATGCACCTTGTCTGAATGCCTCAGATTTGTTCCAAGAACTCTCAGCGGACCACAGACCATGCATACCATATAAAATAAAAAGTTATATGGATGGGGGATAGGAAAAAAGCCAGTCTTAGAATTGGAAGCAAGACCTCAGTGTATGTCAGCTGCTCTTAATTATGTAAGAGCTTTCATTCTACAGCCATGCTATACTGATATAATTAGAGCAATAAGAGTGACAAAGCTTATACTTGCATTCACACTGGCATGACCTTTTTGGTTTTCCCTTACTGAATCAGGGTATTATCACTGAAATGCTAATGTCAAGGAGTAAATTTGCATGTAGCAAGCATGAGCTGGAGACTTTCTACATGCCTCAAAAGACTATGCCAGTAGCTCATTGCCCTGTAATCCTTTATTCAGGATGTTGTAGAACCTTGGGAAATACTAAAAGGCAAGTTTTTAAAGGCTGTTTTAAAGTCGAATAAAATTTGAGACTGGTTAATCCAGTATAAAAAAAATCCAGGACTGACAGTAAGTGTATCACAGGAGATTATTAGATAAGTCAGTTATAAACAGATTTGGGGTTAAAATGGAGATGGTAGGTTTCAAATAAAGCCAATATAAACAACCAGCAGTTTGAGTACTGTTAGTGTTGAACAAATCTAGTATTTCAGAATAACTATATCTGAACTGTGACTTTGCTTCCTGCCTTTCCTCCAGTCCAAACAGATATGATTTTAGTCCCCTCTACTATTTAGTTGGGAAAATGAGACTCTTGTATGGCCACATCAATGCTTAATTTATCTACATGGTAATGTTTCTGCCTAGAATTCTCCCACTTTGCTTCCTCTAAGTTTCCTAATCCTTCTCCCCTTTGCTCATCGATGCTCTTAGCTGAAATTTGCTGACAATATGCCCTCTGTTCCTGGAGTTGTGCCAGTGCAAGGCTCTGCTCGGTGAGTGGTGTTAGAGGAAGAAGGAGAGAAAAGCACCAGGGATCATGATCAGTCTACAAAGAGCACCAGGAATTGAGTTGGAGGATAGGGGAGTTAGTAGATATTTTCAGGAGCAGTAGGATGGGTATACAGGTGAGCAATAATCCAACATATAGTAGGAAGAGCACATATTTTAATTTCCCTATGCCAAAAAATGTTTGGAAAGATTCTTTGCCTGTCACTACAATTGTGTGAGAATTAATTGGCAGATATTTATGAAATGCAAACATTATTTCTGATCTTTTTGCTACCCTCTCCCCTCATATCCTAGGAAGAGACTCTTCTTCCTACAGGAAATGACTATGTCGTTAGTGGAAGCAAAAGCAGCACCTGGAGCACCAGATATTGCTGCAGAGAATGAAGTCTGCTTAAAGCTATCCTAAGAAGAGGAAGCTAAAGATCCTTTGATAAAGCGAGCTCTTCTGGCAGAAAGTCATCCTACCCCCAAAATATATGGAAGTTTTGCAGAGACAGTAGAGCTGCCTTGCTGAGGACCAGAATTCAGTGGCTGGAGAGGCCAGCAAAGTCAGCCCTGTTGTTGAAGTACTGAATACTTCTCCCTGCTAAGCAACTGAACTAGCCAGGCCTAGTCATAATCCCCTGCTACCATTCCTTTGACCTTTTGCCAAGAAGAAAGTAATATTCTGCCCTTTTCCTCCACCCAGTCAGGGAACCAGAATCCAGTCCAAGTAAAGGGAGAGAGCACACAGGATTCCTCCACTGGCAAGCCAACCGACTAGAATTGGGGGCCAACACTCACATTCCCTTCATACACCAGAGCCTAGGGGGGGGGCCCAGACTAGTAGATTGTGCTCCAGCCCTGCAGGGAGGTGGCGGGAGGGCTGGAACGCCAACCCAGGCTTCCCAATGCTGTAGGGGAGCCTGAGCCTTGAGGGCCAGATCTAGGCAAGCCAGAGGGTGCATCAGGGCCTGAGCTTCCACACCCCTGGACTAAAGGCTGGCTTCAGAAAGGACTTGGGGAGGGGCTTTCCTCTGAAGTACAGAAAGTTCAAAGATATGGCTGACTCCAGACTTGTGAGCCATCTGCATTCCCAGAGTAATATTTCTTCTCTGTTTTGTGAGGATTTTCTCCTAGCAATAATCATTAAGATGTTTGCCTCTTACTGTGACAACTTTGCCTAATGCTGTCATTTAAAAAGCAGTCAGCAATGCCCCAGTTGCTGTTTTTACTGCCCCCAACATATATTGGTGAGAATTCACAGACTGTACTGGGAGCAGAGTTGCCTGGTAGCTCAGAGGAAGTGAGAATGTACTACATTGTGCTTCAGAATATAGCTTTCAATAAAACAAAGTATTGTGCTTCTGAAGAAAACCTTCAAAACAGTCAATACTGTGAGGTACAAGTATGCAAAAAACCTGAAATAGTTCCAAGATGCAAAAAACCTGAAATAGTTCCATTTTTTCAATGGAAGTCTATGTAACAGTATTGATAGGTTTCTATTTTGTAACTTGAACAGGAACTAAACTCATTTAATATATAAACTATGTATACAGCTAATTAATGGCAACAGCAAAAATGCATTATTTGCATAGTGTTACACATTTTGATAATGTAAAGTTTCTTGTAACTTATGCTTACATAAGTGAGTAAATAGGAGAAAGCAAGATTGTCTGAGCACTTCATAGTTTGGAACAGAACTTCATAATGATATCCCCTCCCCAATAAACTGAAAATATATTAGTGCTTGTCCAGTAGTGCCATGACACCCAACACCTTCTTTAAACAAATTTCTAATCCTGCATGATATAGTTCATGCAGTGGAAAGTCATTGTACTAAATACCTCCTGCTCTGATTCTACATTCATAGTAGGATCTTGTAGATATCAGGTTAATTTATGGCTATTTATATAGTTTCTATCATGCGTACTCAGGTGATGAAATCTCTTCAAATTTCCATACTAAACAGATAAAGCTGAGCCATGGGTTAGCATCAGAGGAAATGCCAGTGCACACCACAATCTGGATTGCTATTACAACTTTTATAGCACTAGCTTCCTCTTCAATAGAGAAGTTAAACAAGCCACAGGCATACAGGAATTAGCATATGTATTTGCCACCTGTAACCTTATATTAAACCCTCATTCTTCATTGCCAGCTGCTTCCTATGAATAAGGCAATTAAAAAGTTATGTCCTCACAACAGGGAAGAGGAAGTAATTCTGAGGGGAAACAAAAAGGGAAGGGAAGGGAAGGGACTGAAACTAGGTTAACAGGCTAAGTCCTGGATCCAAGGCCTTGCAACACTAAGCCAGAGAATGAAAGAATGATGACAGCCTGGAGGTTAGGGCTTTCAGCTGGGAAATAAGCCACCCAGTTTTGAGTCTGCCTGCTACAATAATTATGTATCCACTTTGGGACCACATTAATAGAGACTGGGGAGCCCCAAATCAAAATATCCCACAGCCTAGTGATTAGGGAACTGCTGTTCTAATCGCTTCTCCACATGAGGTACAGAAGCGAACTGAACCCTGTCTACCACATTCTGGACAAGTGCTCTCACCTCTAGGTTAAGGGAGGTGCCACCCCCTTTTACAGCTGAATTTTATACATGGCTTTATCTTGTAAGTATACTCTGAGTGCACATACTGCATGAGGCTCCAATCCACCCACCCCCACTTCCCGAGGAGATAGGTGGAGAGGAGATGGGTGGGGAACAGTTACCCTCACATGATTTAAGAATTCCAACAAGGTTCAGAAATCCAGATATAACATGAAATGTGCAAATATCTAAAGGCAGAAACTTGGGCATATAGGGGATCTTTGGGAAAAAAAAGGCACCAGGGAATTTTGTGCCCGCAGGATTAGATAGCTGCTAAATAGGACTTCTGAGGATCTCAGTTTTACCTAAATTGTAGACTTAAGCATCCAAACCCTTTTCCTGGATTACAACTGAAATACCCACTTTTTACCCTTAAAAGGTAATTTAACAATCTGACTGTAAAATATTCTATTGCCATCCAACCACTATTCCTAGTGGGGCAATACAGTCCTGTAACCATTCAGATAATAGGATAGATTAAAATGGGCCAGTGAGCAGAGAGATTCAGAACTAGTTCTGAATCTCAGTCTTGTTAACCTGCAGAAGAATATCCCAAGAGTTCTTCCTCTATCAAGAAGTTTCTCCTATAAACATGTCTATCTCTATACACCTAAGACTACTTCCCTAGAAGTAGGGAAGATTTTTTGCTGTCCTTTTATAATATGTGCCTGTGGAAGGTTCAGGGGCTATCACAGCAGGGTTAGATTTTTATTAAAAAAAAAAGTGTGTGGGAAGTCATGGCATTATTGGAGAAGCACTAATGTTTTCAACTTATAGGGAGAGGTTACCAATATTTAGAAGATAATGAAAAATTGAGTTCTGTTCAATTTGAGCAATAGGCTACCCAACAAAGTGCATTCCTTATCTTGTATGGGAGCCTAATAAATATTTGTTCATTCTTATTTAAATTTCTACCCTTTTTGACTTTGAAGTGCAAGTTTGCATTATTAAAACTTCTCACCCGTGGCCCTCCTTTTGGATTCCAAAGCACCACAATTGCAGCAAAGTTAATTATGGGATTACTTACTAAGATGACTTGTAAGCCTCTAGTTAGCTTCAGGAACTTAAGTTAATCATGAGCAAAAACACACGTAAAGTTAATATGTTCTGATGACAATTTTTTTACCACAAAAGTAATCATGTCAACATACTATACCTTACGAAACACGAAAATGACAAGTCAAGGGCATTTTAAATATGACGAAACCATGTCAACTCTTACACCTTTCATTAGAGCAGGGTAGGCAGGTACCAGCCCACAGGCTGGATCCAGTGTGCCAGTTATCTCCTGGCAGGCTCTCACTGCTATATTTACCTACATGGCCACAGGTACCAGGGATTGCAGCTCCTGTTGCCCTGGATCAATGCTCCCAGTCAACAAGATCTATGAAAAGCAGTGTCCCAGTCTGTGCTGCTTTCCGATGAGTCCATTGGTCATGGAGCTCCATTCCCTGCCAATGAGAGCTGCAATCTTCAGTACCTGCAGCCATGAAGGGAAATCCATAAGCAGCTAACCTTGGTGAACCACTGCCATGCTATAGCCCTCCCCTGCATTAGAGAAAAATTAAAAACAATTTAATTAGAGTAATTATGAATCCTACAACATGGAAAAAGCTTCATTCCAAAGGCAGAGCAAGTTTGATACAATATTTCACAAACTTCACAATTCCAGTTAATCCTTTAATTTTAAATTATTCAAACTTGCACAGTCCACAGATCCAGCAGTCCTGAGTTCTTTAGTAGCAGTCTTCTTGCTGAGTCTTTGCTATCCCCCATCCCCAGCATATATACTTTAGTTAATAGGCTTCTAAAACTGAAGCCATCTAGCCTTCCATGTGGGCAAGGAGACTCTGAGGTTGAGAATTTTCACAGAGGTTGAGGGGATTTAATTAAGTGACATAACTAAATACTCTGGACTGCTCTGGGAAACCTCAGCTCAAATCCCTAGGGGTATGTCTACACTGCCACCCTAGTTCGAACTAGAGTGGCTAATGTTGGCATTTGAACTTGCAAATGAAACCCGGGATTTAAAAGGGCGCCACCATTTTTAAATGCCCCTTAGTTCGAACTACCTGCCTGCGGCTACATGCGGCATGGACTAGGTAGTTTGAATTAAAGCTCCTAATTCGAACTACCATTAAATCTCCTTGCAGCTGAGCTGGCACAGTGCGGCAGCCATTTTTATTTTAATGACGCTGGGGATATTTAAATCCCCGCTTCTTTGACTATGTCGGGTAGCCTATTTTACATGCCTCTGTCGGCAGAGGCATGTAGTCTAGACATACTCTAAGTGACTGTACAGTACCTAGCACAATGGATTCCTGGCCATAATCTTCACTCAACAATATAAGCTAAAGGAGGTGTTAAATACCATAACAAGGTCTCTTGATAGGTGAAGTAGATGTAGATGTAGATATTTTAGTGACATACTTTCTTCTGTTCAAGAGATGTAAGTAATGATCACTGTTCTTTTTGTATTATAATGAATATTGCCATAGTGACTTTTGGCCAGTAAATTGCATAGCTCCTAAAATTTGGACATGAAAGCAAGTTTAAGAAAATATTGCAGGATTTTTGGCAATGGCTGAATGCATATTAAATATTGTTAAATGTCACTTGCCAATATATTGAGCCTTCTAATGCATGAGTGGTCATAAGAGGCAGTAAGTCTCTCTCAATTTTTAAAAATGGCTTCAGTGAGAAGATACATATAGGCTACGTCTACACTGGCATGATTTTCCGAAAATGCTTTTAACGGAAAACTTTTCCGTTAAAAGCATTTTCGGAAAAGCACGTCTAGATTGGCAGGATGCTTTTCCGCAAAAGCACTTTTTGCGGAAAAGCGTCCGTGGCCAATCTAGACGCGGTTTTCCGCAAAAAAGCCCCGATCGCCATTTTCGCGATTGGGACTTTTTTGTGGAAAACACTACTGTGCTGTCTACACTGGCCCTTTTGCGCAAAAGTCTTTTGGAAAAAGACTTTTGCCCGAATGGGAGCAGCATAGTATTTCCGGAAAAGCATTGACAATCTTACATGAGATTGTCAGTATTTTCCGGAAATTCAAGCGGCCAGTGTAGACAGCTGGCAAGTTTTTCCCCAAAAGCAGATGATTTTGCGGAAAAAACTTGCTGGTCTAGACACAGCCATAGTGTTAAGTACATCTGAAAGAGCAACTCCAGTAACAAAGACCCCATTTAGTTGTCTGCCAGCTGTTGTCCCATATCTCATCTAGGCCATGATCTGACAGGTCACTGGCTGTTAAGAGTCATTTAGAGTGATGAGGTATAAACTTGCTCACCCACCTGACCTTTTTCTTCCTTTCCCAGCCAGCTCTGCTCACAGCTCATGAGTTCTAAACCTACTCCCTCCAAATCTGAATGAATAGTATCAGCATCATTTGGGTTTCTCTCTTTCAAAATGTGGTTGATCTTCACAGCTCCACCATCTTATGCTGCAAATCCTTGGGCACATGCTTAATTTTAATGTATGTGATTAGTCCCATTCGATAAACTGAGATTGATTTCAGTGGGCTTATCCATAGTCACAGTGTCCGCACACCCCATCCCTGGGTTGCAAGGACTCAGGGTTGTAAATACTGCCCTGTCAGCTGCCAAATTGCTGGCAGTCTCCTTCAGGCCCTAAAACAAGCCTCAGTCTAGAGAAGTACAGCCTAATGGCTAGAGACAAGAGTGGACAGCTCATAGTTCAGGGCAGCACAGCCTAACAGCCACAGTCAATAAAAGGGGAGCCCTTAACTCAGGTCAGAATCAATAAGTTGGTGGCAACTGGGAGACCCAGACCCATCTTACTCCACCAGGTCCCAACCCAGAGCCCTGTGAGCAGCAGTGCAGGCTACCACTTGCTCAGCAGGGAATCCAGCCAAAATGTGCTAAGCTCACCCAGGTGGGAAGTAACACTCTGCCACCAGCCCTGGGTCATTTCCTACCAATATTGGTGGGGTAGCGGTCCCCCAGTTCCTCTACAGCTGCTGCTCACTGGGTGTCCTCCGGTCCTGGTAGCTCACAGCAGTCACCTGGGTCTCTAGTTGGCACACCCCAGGGGCTCCTGCTGGAGGTCCTTCTCCTCCAGTGGCCAGCCCAAAATGAGTTGTGCTACTCCCTTGTATGCTCCCTCAGCATTTGGAGCATGCCCATTATGGGTGAAGGGGTGGGACTTCCTCTGCCCACAGGGTTTTAACCCCACCTGGTTCACTGTGCGGTATGCACACCCTGCCACACCCATGTGCATAAATGTACAAGTTGGGCAACTCAATCTTAGGAAACTGTAACTAAAAAAAATGGTCATGTTGTATAACAAGCTGCTGCTGTGACACAGGTCAAAACAGCTAATGCTGTCCTGGAATATGTACACAGGAGAGTCAAGCAAGAGCAGAGAAGTGTGTGACTGCTGCTGGAATAATGTGTTCAGGTGCGCTGCCCATAATGTAAGAAAGCTGTGTCAGGACGAGGGCATACGCAACCTGGCAAAGGAGCCTCAGACACAGGTCAAGAACTGGAGCCAATTACTAGAATTACAAGCTAATCAGAATTAGAATATCAGGACATCAGCAGCACTGAGAGACAAGCCAGAGCATAGGAATCAGTTACCAAGAGTCAGATCAAGTCGGGATACCAGGAGGCTGATTATTGGAGCTATCCATTCCCTCAGTATAGGTAAGTAGTGAAATTGAGCGGAAACATTTCCCTTTCCAGGCCTCCTTAATCCTAGAGGGTTAGGATTTTCCTAAATTACTAAATAACTGCCCAAGGCATACTGGTGAAGCCATATTTGTGATATGATCAAATGTAGTATCCTAACTGTATGTAGGGTTAAGGCTATTAATGGGCATGCATTAAAGATATTTAGTATGTGTGTGGGGGGAACAAATATTGGTCTTTTGAAATATGACTGAACAATCTAACAGGTATGTCTATGCCCTCACAGGACTGAAAAGGTAAGATGGCCAGGCTAACTCCACAAGCTGCACCTGGAGGAAGAGCCAGGGAGCAAAGAATTTATTGCAAGCAAGTTGAGTTGTGTAGAACCAGGAGGCTGGAAATACATCCGGGCTGCTGTTGGTAAAGGGTAGTTATTCCCCAGAGAGAGGGTTTGGAGATGGAGTATCTAAAGGAAGTAGGGGGAGACAGGAGTAGTAGGAAGCAGACCAGGAAAGGAGCAGTGAGGGCTGGGAGAGGAAAATCTGGACTTGCTGAGTTGCACCGAACGTGCTGATGGGGCCTTGGATTCCCCTATAAGCTGCTAAGGGTGAGGCATAGACATGTGCAGGGCAGTGAACTGGAAGAGTGCCTGTGTCACTTGAGGAATGATGAAGGATATGAAGGCCTGTACCCTGGAAGGTGGGAATGCTGAGTGACCTAGCTAAAGGGTTGAGTCATGAAGAAGATGCTGCAGTTTCTGGAGTGAAAAGAGGGGTTGTAGATGAGAGAGCTAATATGATGGTGTCTGATGCCAGGAAGCAGTGTTGACCTCAAGAGCTAATTCCCAGAGTGACCAGGAAGAGGCATCAGACAAGTGGTGAATGATGCACCCCATGCCAATAGAAACGTGTAATGACAGACATGATGCATTGCTGCGGCAAATAACACCAAAACACGCTACTTTCTGTAGGCTGAGAGAGAAGTTGAATATGCAGTGATCTAATATAGAGAACTGCGCTTTAATCCTGCAGAAACATAACGTTATGCACATTCTATGAAGGTCCTTTACACTGCCTTCATCACTGTAGTTTCTGAGCACCTGACAATAGTGCATTAAGTGACATGACCAATACCAGGGTTGCCAGATGGTTTAAAAAAATACCAGACAAAAACCCGGGGACTAACCAGGGAGACCTTGGAGGGAGGAGGGAGAGGTTTGGGAGAGATTCAGGAGGTCGGGCCGAAATGTGGTCGCAGCCCCTTTAATTGCTGCATTTCCCGAGCGGGCTTCTGTCATGCGCTGAGCTGGGCCCAGGAAAAGCAGAAAAACTTCTTTAATTAGAAAATACCAGATATGTATGTCCAGTATTTTCTCAATTTGTTTACTGGATACAAAGTCCAAATACTGGACTATCCAGTTCAATACTGACACCTGGCAACCCTAACCAACACTGTCACCTGTGGTTCATTCTCTCATTTTCATGTGGAGCACTTTGCTCCAACAGCGGTTCTGTTTTTAAATGTGCACAGTGCTATGTGTTCCTGTTACAGGGCCAGGCTGAAGGCACTTTGCACTCAAGAGAAAGATGGTGGGGGTTGTGATAATTCTGACCGTCTAAGGTATCTCATTCCACAGCCTCATATTAGCCCCTGTGAAAGCTCTGACTCCTGCACCCATGAACTTTATCCTTGTTGCAGAAAATGTTACTGGGCCTCAAGAGTGAGGCTATTAAACATAATCTTCATCCCAGAGTTACCTGTCTTAGATATCCTGGGGACAGGCCCTTGTGCTCCTTCAAGATAAGGACTGAGAGACTGAACTTGATTTGATGTAGTATAGGAAACCAGTGTGGAGGGCAACTTTTAAGGCTGTGTCTACACCGCAGGGCTTAACTTGAAATAAGCTATGCAAATTGAGCTATGTCAATTGCATAACTTATTTTGAAATTGAAATTGGGAGCATCTACACAGCACTTATTTTGAAATAGAGCACTCTTCCTCTGACTTCCTCCACTTCCCTTACTCCTTGCACAATGAGGGTTACATTGTGTCGGAGTAAGAGTTGGAGTAAGAAGTAAGTAAGTCGGAGTAAGAAGTCTTCCAGCTTGACGGTATTTCGACATTATTTCAAAATAACTGCCTGCTGTGTAAACGTGGACTAAGTTATTTCGAAATGTTGCTGTGTAGGCATACCGTATGGGATAATAGATTTATCACCAGGAATATTGCATTGCTGTAATACAAATACGGGGTGACAACAGCATGTATAAGAGAGGGCAGGTTATGGTCTGCCAAGAAGGTATAGAGTCTCCTAGCCAACCAGCAGTGGTAGAAAGTGTTACTCAAGAATGGTGCTGCAGTGCTGATTATTGACTTCAATAGCCATACTTAGATTTTGTAGGATCAGGGCCTTGATTGATTCTCCTAAATCTGATTTTCTTATTTCATTCCTTTAAATAAGCCCCCATTTCTTCATAGAAATAGATAAGACTCAGAGATTCTGGATCATTTCAGACCTCTTCTTTCTGAATACACTTTGACAAATGTTTTCTATTGTATATCATGGGCTATGTTGGTACTACCAGGTTATTTTGAAATAGTTATTTCAAGATTTATTATTTCTAAATAACTTATTCCTCTTCACAAGCAGGAGTTACTGTTTTGAAATAACAGGCTTGGTAGTGTGGCCTTGTTGTTTAGAAATAAGTTATTTCAAAATATAACTCCCCAGTGTAAACATACCCTAAGAGGAATTTCCAGCTATAGGGCCCCAGTCCCACAACTGGATCTGTGTGGGGACAAACTAAATTAATTGGGGATCCACATGGGTGTAAGTATCTGCCTATCTAGATGTAGGACTCGAACTGATAGTCTAACTTCCTTAACATGTAGTTTCTACAGTCCTCTATACTTGCAAAGTTTTGCATGAGGCTTTAGTTATCCAGTTCCCATTGACTATAATGCAGCTCATTCAGTCAGGAGGAAAACTGAAATGATTAATGTTACCTACAAAAGATATTATATAATACAGGGTTTGGTATATTCCATTTGAATGGGGAAGTCAGTCATTTAACGTATGCTTCATTATTGCAGATATTTTAAAAGATGACACACTGTGGCAAGGTATAAAGCTTGATAGAAAATTTTTTTCTCATAATTTAGGAATAAATATTTAGCTGCATCCTCCAAGCTCTAAATTTAATCTTTTACTTAATTTATTTGCAGGCGTCCTCTGCCAGGCCATGTGTGTGTCTGGCTTTATTTGCCTATTCCCATAATTCTTTAAGCACTTCCATAATTAATAGCTGGTAGCTCAGCACTACACATCCATCATTGGAGTGGTTAATTATAACAAAATTCTTTTAAACCCCAACCACAATCCCCAACCCTCAAATTGACTGAAGGCATTTAGAGAAAACACAAACTACAAATTTCCTGCCAGTTTTAATGACAACATAGCCAACTGTGCTGATTCAGAATCTTATGTCTTCAATCAAATACAAAGTAATTATTTAACACATGCCACAGAGTCTAAGATTTGAAAGAAACCTGAAGAGTCCAGGAGTGGCCTCTGCAGGTCCAGCTTGGGGAGGCACGGATGGGCAGTATGCCACTTCTGCATCACATTATTGCTGACTTCATGTGGAACATGATCCACAGAGTTTGCACCTCTTAGCTCAGGAGTTAGCAAACCATTGGGCCAGCAGTTCTCAGTGGCTTTGATTGCCTCTCCAAAGCCAAAAAATGTTGTGGTATCCAGACCACTTTTCTGTAACTTGGCACAAGAGTTGGAAGACTCTTGCTGCCTGGGAGCTGAAGTGGGTATGTGGGAGCTGGATTCAGTACAGGGGAAAAGATCTCCCAGTGAATGGTCCTGTGTTTCTTCA
Source organism: Pelodiscus sinensis (assembly GCF_049634645.1). Lineage (NCBI taxonomy): Eukaryota > Metazoa > Chordata > Testudines > Trionychidae > Pelodiscus > Pelodiscus sinensis. The sequence goes on from NC_134718.1 coordinate 45,197,753, forward strand.
GATAACAGAAAAAGTTCTGAATTGGCAGATGGTGGAAAAATATTCCTCTATCAACAGAATGAAGAAGAAATCCTCCTTTCTGTGCATGGATGGCCTGTTGAGAGGTTTTCAGCACTAGGCACTTAAGACACACAAAGGAAGAGCCAAAACATAAATGGTAGGCTGATTTCTCCTCTCACTTATGATGATACAGAAGTAGCCTAGGGCAGAATTTGACCCAGCACCTTTAAAACTTATGAAATATAGATTCTGGAGAATTAGCCAAAAATCTAAACATGTCCCATAACTGAAAATATCACTCTCCTATTCAGGAAAACATAAAATTTTAAAAATATAAAACAAGGATTAAGATGAGCTAATCCAGGCCAGTCAAGTTTGTTAAACTGCCAACATGACACCTATGTTCCTGGAAAGTCAGAAAAATGGCTTTGGCCTGAAAAAATAATTTTATTTTGTAAAGGTTGCTTGCTATTGGTACACTCTTGCTCACATTGACCTCTAGGGATATTAATGAAGTCACATCGTAGTTCTCTGGAAGAGACCTCAAAATGTCATATGGTCTTGCCTGAGGCCAGGGTGGGCGGAAGGAGGGAGAAGGGCTGGACTTAGACTATGTCTACACTACAAAGAAAAGTCGGAAAAAGATACACAAATTGCAAACCACAATTTGCATATCTTTTTTTCCTGCTTTTTTTTTTCAGAAGAGGCTTTTTTGAAATTTCGCCCGCCTACATGGGCCCAAATTTTGGAAAAAACTCCTCTTTTGCAGCATCCCTTAGTCTGCATACAATGAGGAATACAGGGATGCTGAAAGAATGCATCCACTGTTTCAGAAACTGTTCCCCAAAAATAGATGTGTTCCTTGAATGCGGCAGAGCTTTTCCGAGATACCTCCAGTATAGACATAGCTTAAGTAAACAGATAACTCCTGACAGGTTTTTTAACAGACTTGTACCTAAAGATCTCCAGTGCTGGGGATTCCACAATCTCCCTTGAAAACCTAAATTATTAAAATTTCTCCTAATATCTAACCTAAATTTCCCTTGCTGCAGACTAAGTTTATTATTACTTACCCTGTTATCAGTGGACAGGGAGAACAATTGGTTGCTTTCCTCTTTGTAATGGCCCTTAACATATTTGAAGACTTATCAGGTTCTCTCTTTCACTTCAATCTACCCCCACAAATTCTCTTCTCAAGACTAAACACACCCAATATTTACTCTGTCTCATAGATCAGGTTTTCTAAGCCCTTTCTAACTTTTGTTGCTCTCATCTGGACTCTCTAATTTGTCCAAATATTTCCCAAAGTTGGGCACCCAGAATTGAACACAGTGAAGTCCATGAAGATAACAAGGCCATTGTGAGGGAAAAAAACAAAATGAATTATTTGCCTTGGTCTTCATGGCTAAGGGCGTGAGGGAAATGCCCAAACCTTAGCCATTCTTTTTAGGTGACACATCAGAGGAACTGTTCCAAATTGAAGTGTTGTGAGAGGAGGTTTTGGAATAGTTTTTTAAATTAGACAATAAGTCACCAGGACCAGATTATATGGTTCTGAAAAAACTCAAATGTGAAAGTGTGAAACTACTAACTATTACAGTCTTTCAAATCCAATTCTGTACCAAATAACTAGAGAATAGCTAATGTGATGCCATTTTTAAAAAGTTAAGAATAGGATTATTCAGCTTGTAAAAGTTGACTGGTAGGAAAGTATGAGAAACATAAAACCACAACTGGTGTGGAGAAAGTAAATGAAGTGTTATTTGCTTTTTTTCCTAATAGAAGAAATAGGAGTCACCAAATGACATTAATAGGCAGCAGGTTTAAAACAAACAAAAGGAAATATTTCTACACACAGTCAGCCTGTGGGACTCCCTGTCAGAGGTTGTTGTGAAAGCCAAGACTATAACAGGGTTCAAAAAAGGACTAGATAAGTTCATGGAGGATGGGGCCATCTCTGGCTATTATTTTGGATAGGCAGGATGATATCCTGAACCTCTGTTTTGCAGAGGTTGAGAATAAGTGACAGGGCACAGATCACTTGATACTTGCCTATTCTGTTTATTCCCCCTGGGATACTTGTCGGAAGACAGAATACTGGCCTAGATGGACCTTTGGTATGACCTAGTATAGCTGTTCAGAAACATTTTGGGTCCCAACACATGTTCACTGGGACCCTACCCCACCCTTGCCCATTTTATTTACACATTATAGACATGGAGGGGGAGAGGAAAAGCTCAGGATCCAGTAATCCACAACCAGCCCTGAGCACAGTTCTCCAGCTGAGGCCTTACCAATGCTAAGTAGAGCAGGACAATTACCTTTCATGACATGACACTTCTGGTATATACCTGTCAGACTTTTCCTTCACTGCATCATGTTGTTGACTTACCTGCAACTTGTGATTTACTATAACCCTGAGATCTTTTCAGCAGTGCTACCATCTAGCCAGTTATTCCCCACTTTGTATCTGTGCATTTGATGTGCTGTTTCCCCACTTCCTAACTGAAATTCTTTGCACTGTTTCTTATTGACTGTCAGCTTGTTGATTCCAGACTCTTTCTCCAATTTGTGAAGGCCATTTTAAATCCTAATCCTGTTCCCCAAAGTGCTTACAGCCTCATATCCCTTCAATTGAGTGTCTGTCACAGGTCCTATATACATATTTCCACTCCAATATCCAAGCCCTTAATAAAAATATTAATGAGTACCAGAGCAAAGACTGACCACTGGAACCCAACTAGGTGTATCCTTGCAATTGGACAGCAAAGCTTTGATACCTGCTTTTGAGAATAGTCTCTTTTTAACCAGGTGCACATGCACCATATAGTAATTATATCTAGACCATATTTCCCTAATTTATGAAAATGATGTGGGACAGTGTCAAAGCCTTACTCAAAAATAATCATGATATATCCCACCTATTGCATCTCCTTATCCTCTAGACCAGTAACTCTATCAAAAGAGGAAAATGGGTTGGTTTGGCATGATTTTGTTCTTGTTAAATCCATGCTGTTCCTTCTACTGCCTAGGTGTTTAAAAATGACTGTTAATAATTTATTCCAGTATCTTTCCAGGCTTCCTGGTCTAAAATTCTCTGTGGTCCTTTTTCAAAAATAAGTACTATTTGCCCTTCTCCAGTCCTCCAGGACTTCATCCATCCTCCATGAATTCTTGAAGATAATCACAGGCTATGTCTACACAGCAGCATTATTTTGGAATAACTGACATTATTCTGAAATATCAAAGAGCGTGTCTACACAGCAAGCCATTATTTTGAAACAATGGCAAGCTGGAGGACTTCTTACTCCAACTCCTGTAATCCTCATTTTATGAGGAGTAAGGGAAGTCGAAGGAAACATGCTCTTCCTTTGATTTCCTGCTGTGTAGGCAGCACCAAAAGCTGAATTCAGCTATTTTGATTTAAGCTCCACAATTGACGTAGCTCGAGTTGCATAGCTTAATTCAACTTTTATCCTGCTGTGTAGACGTGCCCTAATAGTTTGAGGTGGCTTCACCTAGTTCCATAAGCGCTTCAGAGTCTGAAATTCAGCTTACCAACTTGAATACATCCAACTTATCTAAATATACTTTATCCTGTCTTTCCCTATTCTGAACTGCACTCTGTGCCCACTCATATTAATTAACTTTAATAGCTGAAGGAAGACTGAAGCAAAATAGGCATTTAACACATCAGCCTTCTTGATGTTGCATGTTAAACAGTAAATAATTGATGCCTCTCACTATTTTCTTCAATGAAATGATTATTTTCTGATTTGTGACTTCTTTGAAAAGCTTAACAAGAAGTTCACCTTTCCCCCCATTAATGTGTGAGAAGGGAGGTGTTACCACATTCCCTACCCAGGGCATCCATCCAAACCCTGTGCTCTACAGTGGCCAAGTCTGTAGCATGCCAGTCCAGTTGTGAACATCTTGTCTCTTTGACAGAGCCCCAGTCTGCTGCTCCTTACCAGAGCTAGCACACTGTACCACAGGTAAGTCAAGGCTTGCTTTTTTTTGTTAAGCTATGGCCCCAACCAAGCTCACGTGCTAATGTGGAGAAATAGTCTAATCAAAGATTAGCCTGCGCTGAGCTCTCCCTTCCCTCACAGAGAGACCAGCGGGCAGCCATCCAAGAATCTCTTGCCTTAAACCAGTCCTCTCTCCACAAGCTGATGTCTGGCAGCCCACCTTCCTCCCTTTTTAAGCTTCTTCTGCCAAGCCAGATGTGTCACAGGTGTGATGAGGGAGGATCAGCTGAGTCCCACAATAGCTCTTTAGACCTGAGTTGCTCAGGGTGGGGTTGTATACTCCATCACAGGAGGGCAGGTAAGTACCTAGAGCAGTGAAGATATAACAGGGGAGCATGTGCTTGTAAACAGCAGGGACCAGGAGCCTAGGGGGGACCAGGGGGATCTATTCATTTGTTTCCAGACTTAAACAAAATCACTTTCTCATTATCAAGTGTTCATCTACCGCAATTTGAAATGGGTGATGAACTACAGAGATGGCCTGGAAAAATCTGTTAAACAAGACTGACATCTAGAGTAGCATGTCAGGGGACAAGGGGTATAAAATCTGCTCTTAAGTATATTTGTCACTTTGCATAAAGATGATACATTAGTGGCCAAGGAAATAGTAAACTGCGTAAATGATAAGTAAATCTCTCCAGCCTTCTCTTTGGATTGGTGGTGGTGCTTCACTTGTGATTTCATCCTGTCCATCCTTATACTAATTCAGGTTTCTGTGCTAATGACGTCACTGCTGATATGGCAGTGTCTGACTCACCAGTTTCAGTGACTTTGCTCTGCCTTCACAAGTGCCCATTCAGATTTATGAAGAGCTGCCCAAAATGTACTCTCCAGATGATGCAATCGTCAGGCCTCATTGCTCTATTCTTGCATCCCACCCAGAGCAGTCCATGAGGACAAGGTCTAGATGAATATCATTCTCACTGTAGCAACTTCACGGGGACTCCACAGAAAAGGCAATATAATCTGTAGCTGCTTTGTTAATGTCTGCATTCTCACTTCCAGAAGTTACCAGATGTGATAAGCAATGCTTTCAGGGAGTCTTTGAACAACACTGGACTCTGTAGAGATGAAGATACACCCATTTCAAACTGCATAAGATGAACACTTGATAATGAGAAAGTGATTTTATTTAAGTCCAGAAATAAATGAATAGATACCCCAGTTCTCCTGGTCACTGCTGTTTGCAAGCTACCCAGACAACCTTGGCCCACAGCTCCTTTGGGCACCCCTTCCCCTATACCTACTGAAAGAACTCATAAGGACCTTTTCACAGTTTCTGGCAAAGTCCATTCTCCTCCGTGGGCTTTTCCATGAAGGGGATGGTTTGATTTCTACACTGTGACCATGTCACTTTTTAGAAAAAAATAAATAACTGCTTGCAGAATTCAGCAAGCTTCAAGAGACCCTTGTGCATTTCCATTTCTGGAATGATTTTGTCGTTTTTCAGGATATGCCTCTTTTATGATATGCCTGGTAGCTTTGTTTCCATGAATCAACTGTACAGCTAAAAGCACTGAAAGGGTAAAGTTAATTATAGGCAAAGGGCAACTAAGTGGTGCCATTGTCATTGATTTGCAAAACATTAGGGCTCTAGAAATTCCATTTCCCTCACTGGGCAGCATTAACAAAGTTATAAATTGCAAAGTGTCAGAGAGGACACAATTCCTTTAGCTTTTACTGAGGAAACTGGCCACAAAGCGATAGAACTCAAATGTCCTTGTGTGCATGTAAATGAACCGTCCCCCTTAACACAGAAGAGTTGAGAGGGGCATTCAGCAAAATCCAACAAATAATAGAAAACAAAATTGGCATACCTCTTCTTCAGTGAAAGCCCAAGAGTCGTTGTGAAAGGAGGGAAGCTGACAGGGACATTTTCAGAAAGCTAAAATATCGCTGCCAGAAAATGGGGGATCATTGAGGAAAACAGCCTCCAGCTAATCCCCATAAACTCATTGTTTCATAGTCTACTCTTCCTCCAATGTGCACACATACTAATGCAAGACCATGTGAATTTTTGGAGGCCTAAGGATCTTGAGCAAAAGGTTGTTTTTTTTTTGTTTTTTTGCACAAAACGGAACCGGACACACTGCTTCTTTTTGCGTAAAAACCCCTTGCGCAAAAAGCATTGGCAGAAAATCTGCTAATGACATCACGATTCATGCTAATGAGTCTGTCATTAGCATACTCTCTGCCGCGAAAACCTGGTAGTGTAGACAAATCCATACTGAACTCAGAATTAATTTATTTTTAAAAATCTCAAAATTAAATCTCTTTTGGAAGATTGATTTATGATTTTTTGAATGCTTGGGTTTGGCAATACTGTAAAACTGGCTTATGGTTTGTGTATAAAAATTAGAATAGTTATGCAATATTGGTAAAATAAACAAATGCAAATATTTAAAATGTAAATAGAGATATGACTAGTCCTGATCACTGTAGAGATGCAAATTTCATGGTCTAGTGAATCAATACAAAAGCTGCCTTCTATATACTAAAATCTGCAACTATTTTGATGGGGAAATTAAACTATATTTGATCCTGAATCAGTAGGAATTAGATTATGGGGTGTGTGTGTGTGTGTGTGTGTGTGTGTGTGTGTGTGTGTGTCTTTCCCAACCCTCTAGAAAAAAAAAGAACTCTCAGTGGTCATAGCCTGTGCTTGATCTGGGGGGGACATGAATGAGAAGTTAGTTTTTTACTCTTTAAATATTACACTTTTCATCTTTAAGTGAAGAGAAACATGATTGTAGTAATGCAAACATTTGAAGCAGCATTTTCACAAGTGGAAGAAAAAATTCAAGGAAAATGTTAAGCATGATGATGGCACTAATCATCTCTTAGTGGAACTTTTCATTTCTTTTTTATTGAGCAATGAATAATAAGGTGAAGTTAGCAGTCAGAAAACAAATGGAATTTTCTGATTGGTGACTGTGCCATCTTCCCTATGCTATTCTATTACCTACTAAGAATACTTATCTTTTTTTTATTAGTTTCATTACTTGGCAACAAGAGATGGTCTAAGATGCATTTCTAGGGAATTACCATGCTGAGTGGTTAGATGAAGATTACAGAAATCTGTTCTACTCTACGAGGTGAAGAATGCTTCAGATGGTAAATATTTATTCTTACACTGGGGCTAGCACAACATGGGTGTGCAACAAGGAGGAGGTAAGAGGGGGCAAGTAGCATTCTATTTTTTTCCTCTGTGTACAGGGACCAGTCATAGTTTAAGTGTTTTCACATCCTAAGTACAAGCACTGAGAGAATCTTACTCACCCTGGTACCTCTGGACTCCCTAAAGGGCACAAAGAAAGGCTGGGCATTTTTCTGTTTTCTCCCTCCATACTGGATGGTGGAATTGAGCTAGTAACAGCCTGGTTTCAGTTACGATTGATGGAACTCAAAACTGGTTCAGCAGAGGGACCAAGGAACAATCATCTCTGCATGGCAACTCAGTAGCTGCTGAAACTCGCTGCTTCCTGTGACTTGCAATGGACATAGATTATGGGAGATCCCACCTAAGAAACTTGATTGACAGTTGACCTGGAGACTTCTGATGAGCCCTGTATTTCTAAAAAAGCCCATGAGATCAATAGAGTAGTTCTAAGGGTGAGAAGAGTAAAAAAGGCTAAATTCATTCACAGTCCATACATTAAAATGATGTTACCAAGGTTTAGGGTATCTCCTACAGAGAGCCTGAAAGTGAGTAATTAGGCAAAACAAACAATCAAACCTTAGTCTCTGACATTTTGCCTCCTAAAGGAATCTCTTATATTCACCAACATTTTTATTTTTAAAAAAAGGGAAGGTTAACTTTCAGTCTCGATGTCTGTCAGAAATAGAAATGAATTCTTTTCACACAAGTTGGAGGAGAGACAGGACATAACAGATGGAAATACAACTATTGGTGGTGTTCCAGGAACACCAGACAGCACGTCAGTCATGAATGGATGCTTTAGGCTGTCGGGTGAGCCACAGCACCTGTTGCTTGGACCCAGGCTTGCACTCTGGACAGACATGTTGTCTGCTTGCATGCTTTCTCCTCAGACCTGATAGGGCTCAATGGACCATTTCACCTGCATGTGATAACACATGCAGTGCAGCTGTTTTGGGGATCTATTCAGAACCCAATAGAACAAAATAAGATACATTTATACTCCACTTTCCTCCCACCCCTTTAGAAGGGAGGTAGATGGAAGAATATCATATGTGCTTCTGTAGTGCTAACAAATGGGTATCTCCCCGATGAGTTCCATCTTACCCTCACACTCACTTTCTATTTTATTCACCAACAGTTAATTGTGAAGTCACAAGAAAAGATGTTTTCAGATGGGGAATAAACAGCAGGAGCAAAAGAATCCTGTCTTCATGAAAGCATCCTTAATTAAAAATAAAAATTATCCCAGGATAGTTGATTTGTATTTAGAGAAAATATTTCTAAAATTTTCTATGAGTTGGGAGCTGGTATAATACATTTTTGCAAATATAAAAATAATTAAAATACTATTACTTATGGTTGTAGTCCCTAAAGAATTGTTGGAATTCTACAGAACAAATATACTCCATGGCTGAGCTGAACTTGAGGCAGGCCAGAGAGAAAAATGGGAAGTCCAAAAACTGTACTCACCCTTGCAACTCTTCCCATCATTAGATAGTGAAACCAGGGTAGATGAGTCCCCAATATAAACCAGAATGGCAAAAATTTTAATAGGGTGTTTTATTATGTGAACGTAGTAAATGTAATGGCTCCAAGAAACCTTTTTTTTCTGTTAAAATTACTGGGGGGGAGGGGGAATCATAAATACCCACAAATAAAGTCCAGATATCTAGTCTAAAATGAAGATGGCCCTTTAATTTGTACTAACCCAATTGTAACAGGAAACAATGATATAGATAGTCTTAATCTCAGAAATAATGGGTCTTTTATAATGACCCATTTTTGGCATAAATGAAGGACCCGAGCCCACGAGGCGCTGAATGCTCCTTAGAAGGTGCTGGGTGTCTAGGGCTCTCAGTGGCACCCGTATTTGTTGTGAGTTCTTAGCATCCGTCAGGCTAAGGCCCTTATCATGTGACTCCAGAAGCACATTCTGAGGAAGTATTTCAGGCTGCCAGAATGTGAGAAGTGCAGTTTTTCCACAGATGCATCCTGGAGTTCCAAGTCAGAGAAACTCCCAGCAAATTCAATGAGTTTGCGGGAGGACAAATCTTGAGTAATGCAGTGAGGGCACCAAGCTGTCCTCCAAATGCACGTAGTGATATGTTGCCTCCAGAAAGAAGTTGTTCCACTTGGCCCATACACTCTCCTTTTCTTTTCATTTTGTGGAGCCTCTCTCTAGGGATTCTACTACATCAGGGGGAGACAACCTAGCTAGCTCATGGAAAATGAGCAAGTTAGGCTTCCTTAAAGTCCCCTTCCCCCAGTCCCATGTGTGGAAATAGTGGGTGTTAAAGCCTATAGATCTGCTGGTTTTCAATGGTCTATTCATGGGTTCTGTACAACTTGCTTCTATGGTGATTCTGCAGTTCAGGTAGGCAGGGGTAACCCTACAAGCCTGGAAACAGGGTATGCGGGAGGTGGTGGGCAGACATCCCCAGTAGCTTGCAGGGAGGCATTGGGTGGCTATGTGAGTGACCTTCTTCATTTTGTTGGTGCCAGTCTTCACCAGGACTCATGACATCTGCAGATTCTGGAAGCTAAATGCGTGTCTGCTTCTACAGCGGGGTGAGAGAGGAAGCAAGCTCCCCCTACACCACGGGTGTTTCCTAAGAAACACTGAGCTAAAACTTAATTTCTGGTGAAACGCACCCTGACAAAAGACCTCAGAATTAGTCCTTCACTTTTTAAACATGGCATTGTCTGCTCCATACAGCCACAATTACAGCGTGTTAACCTTTTATCATGCTTTGGTTTACATTGCAATCAAGCTGAATAAAAGCTCTCTAAAAAAACTATACTGCCTGGGGTTTTAGGTAGACAGTAGGTTTTCCTGTTTGATACAGTGACAGCTTTTAAATCTTCTGTGTACAGAATAGGAGTTACAGTGTAATCAAGTACAAAGTTAGTAAATATTGTTTAATACCTTTAAATAAACATTTTCTGACTCACTAACATATTATGTACTCTCTTTTGAAACATCCTATGTCATAAAATAGGTATAGTCAATGAACCCTCTGTCTTCAATAATCTGTAACCAGAATTAATTATGACATTGATGCTTTTGCTTGTAACTTGTCATCAAGTGATTATTATGGAGCAGGAATGATTCAGCTTACTGAATTAGTCAGTGACCTATATTTTCTGGAACTTGTGCTCTTATTTTGCCATGGTCAAAATGATGGAAGATCTGTCCAATTGCATTCTTGTTAAAGGTTTTCAATTGGATAAGTCTAGTTACCATCATTCCAGTTTTATAATGGAGTTTTTCACAATATTGTCACGCGTGATTTGGTATATCGATGGGAAACTTTAATTGATGCAGCCAGATTTTCACCCCACTCCCCAAAAGGACTAGGTTGGTCCTAGTGCCCTGATGTCAGTGGATTTTTTTAATTGATGTTGAATTCACTGAAAGCAGGACTGAGCCCTAAATTATTAAACTGCTCTTTTCTTTTGCTGTCAGTCCCCTGAGGAGTACTATGTACTGGAGAAAAATGTTTCTCTGTCACAATGAAATCATCCAAATGCTCTGCTAGCGAGTAGTAATCTAGCACTTAAGAATCAATGTACTGTAGTAATTCATTAGTACCATGCTGGATGCCCAGGAGAATGGAAAATGTGATAGACCTTATAGTTACTGCTGGCTGATGATGCTAAACAAAGAGGCGATAGTTATTTTGAGAGATTAACTTTTGTCTCACCTCTGTTTGAATACATGGGTGCACAGCTTTCTATAGGGAATGCTTCCCAGAGAAACAGCAGGAAGGAAAATTATTACATACAAAATACATTGATACAGTATTAAGGCAAGGCCTGCTGACAGGAATTCTAGGCCCCAGGACAACACGTCAGTACTCCCCCTATCCAGCTCCCTCAGTGGGAATCACAAACCATCTGCCTCTCTGCCCAGAGAGACCCTGAGCAACACCCCTCTATCAGAGGATCCTCTGGTTAGTCACTGCCCCACCCTCCACCTGCCTGGAGGTGCCCCTCCCACCCTCCTTCCCAGATCTGTCTTGATCTGAGCCCCCTTTTATCTCCTTTCTCCCAACTGTCCATGCCTGCCCACACCCTCCCTCTTCTACCTTCCTACCTCTGTCCTCCTTGGTCCTCTTTCCCTGCAGTCCTCTGCCTCTCCTCCACCATTCCCAGCCAGGCTCGCTCCTCCACGTGCAATCTGGCCTCCTTCCCTTGCCCTGCTACTCCACAGACCTAGGTAGGGGATCAAAGTGGCAAAAAGTTCCTGCTGCCCCCAGCTCTGTTGACTTGAGTGGGGTCTTAAGGAGGCAGGGAGCTCTGGGCCTCCCTCCCACCCTGCTGTTCTATGGATCTAAGCCCCGGGACACTCTGCAGCTGCTGCCACAATAGCGCTATTGAGAAGGACTGAGTCAGGGCTTCTGCTGTTGCACGGCAGCTCCAGGCCCCTTTAATTCCTCTGGGCCCCTGTGTAATTGCCCTCTTCTCCCCCCCTCCCCCCCTTACCACGATCAGCGGGCCTGATTAAGGCTATGCAGTGAAACACTCTCAAATTCAGGAAAACAAAAGGAAAGGTTCCAACATCATTGACTTGGAAGTTTGGTAGTTGGACCCTTTACAATCTACAGTTTAAGATAAAAAATAGTGACTTATTAAACTCAGTAACATTCTGTGCTGAGAGAGAAGAGTGTGGGAAAGAAGGAAATGTTTTAAAGAGGGTGTTTGAAAGTGATGACTATGCAGTTAGGATGGTGGGCACGAGAGATGAGGAGACTGGAGAAGTTGTGCTGTTTGGCCAGGAAGGGCACATCTATACAACAGGGCTAAAGCTAAAATAAGTTACGCAACTTCAGCTATGTCAATTGCCTAGCCTAAGTCGAAATAGTTCATTTCGGCTTTTGGCGCTGTTTACACAGAAGGCAGTCCAATGTAGAGCACTCTTCCTCCGACTTCCCTTACTTCTCTTAAAATGAGGGTTAGAGGAGTTGGAGTAAGAGGTCTTCAGCTCGACATTGTTTCAACATTATGTTGAAATAACTGCTTGTGGTGTAGATGCGGACTGTGTTATTTTGGAATAACATTAGTTATTCCGAAATAACACTGCTGTGTAGACAGTGTTAGATAGCAGAGCTGAAGGCAGACAGTTTAAGATAGCAGAGCTGAAGGCAGAGAGAATAAATATAAATTCAATGTAGTTATGGGACTTTCTCCAGAGGTACTCAACACAATGGGAACAAGAAGAGAAGAAGCAGTTGTTTCGAGTGAAACAGGGTTGAAGTTAATGGGACAGATTTTTTTCAGTGGAAAGGGTTAAAACATGGTGAAATGATTGTTCAGTGTGTATTGTTTCTCTGCCCTTGAAATAAGAATATAGCAAAACTCTTCAAGAATCACAACAACGTATACCCATATACACTAAAACCCACGTAAGAGACCACTCTTATTAATCCAACTCCTCTCTTGAGACTACCGTTAAGAGACTTGCTAGGTAAAATGGACACAATTTTTTTTTAAAGATCATAAATTTAGACTCGTAATTCTTGATTTTAGGCATTATTTTTAAGTGGGCTGACTTTTCAAAAGGTCTGAGCTTTCAGCAGCTCCCTCTTGACCTCACCATGCAGAACGAGCTACTCCAGAAGTAGAAAGTTACTAATGTTAGAAAACAGTGATAAATCACAGCACTATCTCTTCTGCACTTATACCAATTCATCCTTTGTTCCATTATCCTGTTCAGTTATAGTGTTATCACTTCATATAGATATAAATATATGCCTGTCTCATCACTGGCTACACGTGGCTAAGTAATGGTTAAACAAAAATACAATCAAACACTTGTCTCAGTGTTTGAGGAGTTGACATTTATTTTCATTTTCTTTTACTAGTTACTTGAAAATAAAAAACCTCTCTCTAATGGTATCAACTTACTCCAGTCTTCAAAATTTCAATAGACATTTGAATATATATCTTATTTATAGATATTTGTGTCTCTCACATACACATCTCTCCCATATACCCTTAAAACTTGTTTGTCAGCTTTGGTTCCACCAACTGACGACTTTGTGCCTCTGATTTAGTACGGCATAGATTATCATCACCAAAGTGAAAAGCCATCAGATGTTAGACACTGGAAAGAACCAGATGGACTCAAGGCATGTGAAGAAAGCAGACAGAGTCATAAGTTTGCCTCACCAGAGTATAGCATTTACCTCATATAGACTCTGACATTTTTCCCAGCAAGTCTGTTTCCTATTTCACTCCATACTCCTCTGCTTTGTTGAAACAGCTGCATCTTTCCAGCATGGTATGAATGTATATCACAAATAATATTTGTGCAGCAATTTTTAGCTACTATGCAAACAGAAAAATAATCATTTTCCTAACTGACTTTTCTACGCATACAATACACTCTTTCTTAAAAGATGCAATGGCATTTTATGAATACCTACAGAATGAAATTTTGTACTTTCTGTTAATTCTGTTGCTCATTGTCAATCTCTCTTTTACTTTTTAATAAGAAAAATGGAAATAAAAACTGTTCTTTGTTATTGTTATCTCAATGACAATGGTACCTTCTAAACATTTCTTGGAGGAAGGGGAACAAAAGGTCCGTGCATGTCAGAGGTAGAACATTTTGAATCAAGCTTATTTTGTTACCTAGTATAATGAATGCATGTATCTGGTAGTATATACTATTAATATAATACTATCAATTAGTACTATACATTATGTGGGCTACACAGACCATATAGAGTATGAATAGCTGGATTGTTGAGGTCTCCTAATCAGGGAAACTTTGCTATATTGAAGTCCATAAATTGTTCTGAATCTATAGGTACAATTCCCATTTACATCAGTAAATTGTGCATGTAGATACACTTCAGCTATATGATTTTTGATATGGAAACTAGGAATAGATTTATTAGGGTGGTTTAATGCTACTTAGTTCAGAGGAGTGCTACTGCAGCATAGGCTTTAGACCTTTGGGTCCAGTCTTACTCTCTTTGGGTACGTCTACACTACAGCGCTAATTCGAACTAACGCATCTAGAACTAAAAACTAGTTCGAATTAGCGTTTTGCTAATTCAAACTAGCGCGTCCACATTAAGTGGACCCTGAACCAGGCTTAAGGATGGCCGGAAGCAGTGCTGGCAGGGCATCAGAGGAGGACTTAGAGCGTGGAGATGCTGTCTCAGGCTAGCCGAGGGCTGTGCTTAAAGGGTCCCGACCCCCACCCCGGACAGACAGTTCTCAGGGGTGCCCCGCTTGCAAAGCAGTCCTGTCTTGGAGGGCCCTGAGTGCCCACACGCGGAACATCACAGCACTCGGCCATCAGCCCGGCTACACTTGCCGCAGGCTGGCATCTGGGGAGAGGGGACAATTGGGGGGCTGCAGGAGAGCTTCCACCCCCAGAAGCCTGCAGAGCCAGCCCAGTCCTCCCCATTGGGGGCTCGTGCCCCATTCCTCCCTCACCTCCTTCCACTTACCCTTCCCTAGCCCCTCTTCTTGATGTACAAAATAAAGATAACGTGTCTTCCAAAATGGAATCTGTCTTTATTGAACAAAACTGGGGGAGACTGGGAAAAGGAGGTGGGAGAGGGGAAGAGAGAGGCTGGGAGAGGGGAGGGCAACTAAAATGATCAGGGGTTGGGAACAGGTCCCATATGAAGAGAGGCTAAAGAGACTGGGACTTTTCAGCTTAGAAAAGAGGAGACGGAGGGGGGACAGGATAGAGGTCTCTAAAAGCAGGAGTTGGGTGGAGACGGTGCATAAAGAAAAGTTCTTCATTAGTTCCCATAAAGAAGGACTAGAGGACACCAAAGGAAAGGAATGGGTAGCAGGCTTCAAACTAGTAACAGAAAGTTGTTCTTCACAAAGCAAAGAGTCAACCTGTGGAACTCCTTGCTGCATGAGGCTGTGAAGGCTAGAACTGGAACAGAGTTTAAAGGGAAGTGAGATCAAGTTATGGAGGTTGGGTCCATGGAGTGGTATTATCCAGGGGGTAGGAGTGATGTCCCTGCCCAAGGTTTGTGGAAGGCTGGAGAGGGATGGCACGAGACAAATGGCTTGGTCACTGTCTTCGGTCCATCCCCTCCATAAAGCCTTTTTGCATAAAGCCGGCTGGCGCCATTTTTAAATGCCGGCTAGTTCAGACCCCATTTCGCGCGGCTACACGCGGCACGGACTAGCTAGTTCTGATTAGGCTTCCTATCCAAACTAGCTGTACGCCTCAAACTAGGGGGGTAGTGTAGACATACCCAAAGTGAACAGAGCAGAACTCCAAAATACTGAATAATGTACAAATGGTGATGGCAAATATCAGTAGCAAGAGATAATCTAAACTTACAAAATATGTTGGCATGGAAGCATTTTGTATTTGTCGCTAGTACGTGTTCTATACTTTTATAGTAAAATGATTTGCTAATAGATAACCTAGCAAATTGGCATGTAAAGATGCTTTCTTCATTTCACAAGTATCCCCTTTCCTCTGGCTTCTATCAGAGACTTGACACTTTTATTGTTATAGAAACATAATTTGCTGCTGGGCTAATGCCATGTGAGACTTGGAATACACCGATAGTTGAACATCTGCTCTTTGAAAGTGAAGCTGGGCAAATTTTCAGACTCAAGGAATGTGATGAATTTGTAATATTGGCTGAAGCCAGTTAATATATCCTGCAGGCAGGTGCTGGGTGAACTTTCACAAATGGTTTAAGTCTGTTTAAGTCTTGCTCCACTCCTACTCTTTCAGGTCTTGACTTTTTTTTTTCTTCCAAAGAAGTGGAAATGATTTCAAATTGTCTTTGTAATGTAGGAAGAGGTTCAGGATGGGGGTCTAAACTAGTAGTAATAATACTTGTGACTTTCGAGGAATTGCATCCAAATATCTCAAAGAGATTAACAAATAGCAATTAGGTCTCAGAGCACCCCAATAAATATTAGTATATCCATCTTAGAGATGGTCAACTGAGTCACAGCTATTCATAAAAGTTAATGGACACTTGTGGAT
Organism: Pelodiscus sinensis; assembly: GCF_049634645.1. NCBI lineage: Eukaryota > Metazoa > Chordata > Testudines > Trionychidae > Pelodiscus > Pelodiscus sinensis. The sequence continues at coordinate 45,213,933 of NC_134718.1, forward strand.
AGAACTTAGTGTAGAAGTTCTGATTCCAGCTTCTGTATACTATTAAGCCAATACTCATGAGAATGAGCCATCTAAACTGATTTTATTTCTGGCTGGTATGCATGTACGTATAAAAATAAAAAATATTTCAGTCCTACAAGATATTATGGTGTTTTGAGCACTTTCAGAATTCATGAGAAGCAAGAACATTGTGCATGGAGAGCAAATGTATAAATAAATGAAATATTACTATCTGAACTCAGCTTTTCAGGTTTCCCAGAGCTGAAAGGATAATGAACCGACCAATCCAATGAACATTTAATTGATATTTAGGTTTGTGAAAATTACTTTTTAAATCAATAAATTCAGTATCATCATATACTTACAAACCAACAAGAAATATGTCAATTGATGATTGAAATTTACAGATAGGCAAAGTAAGAAAAATATTCTTGAGCATTTAAAGTTTGATTTAAAGAGATTTTTCTATATTTTGGCGTGTGATGTTGACAATTTTTGTTTTAACTATTATAAAATGTTAACCTACTGAAGCTCAATGCCTACTCTCTGGACTCCCTGACAACCCCCATAACTTCCTACAACTGTATACAGTTAAAATAAATAAAAATTGAAAAAAAAAGTTTAAAAATAAACAATGTTGTTATCTATCAATTATACAAAAACCTGCCAAACTTACTGATATTTTTGTGTGTAATGTATTGGTTAAGATGATCACCAGTCGCTAGTTCTAATAAAGGTTAAGAGCCCAGTCTTCTATCTCATGACACTGTTTTGCTAGATTAGTGATAGAGACACATTACTTGTGTCTAAAAGATGTGGATTCTATCCTCCCTACTTGTCATTTGTGATGGTATTCCTTCATTGAGCATCTAGTTAAAAAGTTGTGTACGATACAGCATTTTTTTGGAATTATAAGACTCATTATGCATGCACACAATGTTGGCAAGCACAATTCTGTCTTTCCTAATGAATTCATATAGATTTGCTTCTACAGCTGATCAAATAACTTTGATAATTTTTGTCAGGAATGGCACAGCTGCCCAGAACAGGATACAATTTTTTATCAGGAGTGCAGCCACAGGACTTGGCCGAAAGCTTGATGAAAGTGTCAGACAGAAATATATCTCTATAAAGTACCTTTCATGATTTCTTTCTAATTCGCTTGACATTTCTGTTACCTGATGGAAAGAGGAACATTTTCCTCAAATGCTTTCAATAACTGCTGAGCAAACATACCATTCTTTGTTGCCACTTGTCAGCAGCACCTAGTTAAGTGGCCTCTGCAAAATGATTTTAACTGAAAGTCAATCTAGAGCAGTGTAGCATATTTAAACAAATAAGTCTTAAAACAAATGAGGAGCAAAACCTACCTCTGTCAAATACCCTCTACATACATTTTGAATTATTTTTATAAAAGTCTGCTCAGTTGTATTGGAAAATGTTATTCTACATAAATGCCAAAACATGGTATACATAGCAACATGGTAGTTGATATTTTAGATCCCATAAAGAAATTCAGTGGTATAGATCCTATAGCAAACATAACTTGTCCTCTTTATACCATGCAGTAAAAAGTGTTAATAAGTGTGGATATGTCTACACTAGCCCCCTAGTTCGAACTAATGAGGCCAATGTAGGCATTTGAAGTTGCAAATGAAGCCCGGGATTTAAATATCCCGGGCTTTATTTGCATGTTCCCGTCCGGTCGCCATTTTTAAATTCCACTAGTCTGAAGTAACTGCCCGCGGCTACACACAGCAGTGAAACGGTAATTCTAACTAAGTCCTTAATTGGAATGAGGTGTAAGGACTTAGTTTGAATTACCATTTCACTGCTGCATGTAGCCACGGGCAGTTACTTCGGCCTAGTGGAATTTAAAAATGGCGACCAGATGGGAACATACAAATAAAGCCCAGGATATTTAAAGCCCGGGCTTCATTTGCAACTTCGAATGCCTACATTAACCTCCTTAGTTCAAACTAGGGGGCTAGTGTAGACATACCCTGTATTATTCCTCCCCATTTGTGTCTGATCCACAGAATATATGATTGTTAAACTCTCAGCCAAGAACTTAAGGATAGATTTTAAAAACATTTAGACACCTAGTGCACTTTTCAAAAGCACCTAACTCCTACTGATATCACAGAGCTGATTTAGAAATTCAGTGCTCCTCCTCCAATCCTTGATGAAGGGAGTGTGGGCAGGCAAAGACAGGGAACACAGCTAGAGCAAGTGCCACTGTGCTATGTTGATTCACAACTACAGAATTCCCTTTTGGACTTTTAAAAACTGTTCTATTACTCTAAGGGTGCATCTATAGTGCACCTGTACCTCAAAATAAGCTACACAATTTGAGCTACACAAATTATGTAGCTTATTTTGAATTAATTTCAGAATAGCTTATTTCAAAATTTGGCACTGTCTACACAGCACCAAATTTCAAAATAGAGCACTATTCCGAAACATCTCTTACTCCTTATGGAATGAAGTGTACAGTGACGTTGGAATAGCGAGCCCATTATATTTCACAATAATTGGCTTGCTCGAAAGATGTGGAATAGCTATGTTGGGACACTTCTGGTATCCCGAAATAGCTCCACAGTGTAGACGTAGCCTAAGAGTCAAAGTAGCATCTAGCGACTTAAGAATGCTTAAAGTCACCTTGGCTCTTTCCTATCCTGCCCCACCCCAAACCTCTGGGATGGAACCCATACCACATGGCCTGACAAACAAGAATTCTCATAATAGTTGAGCAATGAGGTAATAGCCCTTGACTTACATTTGTCCAAAGACTACAAAGCTAGTCTTCAAATAAGCATATTCTTTGAGGTTCTTGAGAACAAGTTTCCTTCTTTTTTGTCTTGTGTTCCCCCCACTAAAAATCAAGTGCTCTTTCTCATGTTGCTGGCATTGGTAGATATTGGGTGATCAGCACTTGAGAGAAATCAAACCACTATTAACATGCCTAAATACGCTTTTTTTTATATAAGAGTGTAAAAAACCTGAGGCTCATTCTATACAGAGTTTGTTAGGAACAGCAATAATCTGTGTGGGATTATGTGAGAGAGGACCATTTTCTGAGCAGAGGATGTATGTCCATCAACATACAGACTGTGACCTTTGATCCATAGTCCTTATCTTAAATTGGTCCTTCATGGTTCCTGTCATTAAGGGCACATCTACACTGCAGGGCAAAAGTTGAATTAAACTATGGTTGGGCAGCTCCCAACTGGGGCAGACCCAGACCCCTGCCCCTATTTTGATGCTGTGGACCGCATCCTGGGGGGGCAGGACGGTCTGTGCCCCCCAGGTGGTCATCGACCCTGGGGCAGAGCTTGCTGCCTCCTGCTGCTCCAGTCCCTGCTGCCTCCCCAGCTACCGCTCCTTCTTCCACTCCTCCTCCCGCTTCTTCCTCACCACCCTTCCCACACCCCAGGGATGCCAAGGCCCCCGCACCCATGGTGCTGGGAGACTGTTGGGCTGGTGAGACCCCCAACGCTGAGCTCTGAACTTCTCCTCCCCCTTCCTCGCTCTGCCAGCTCCCTCATTCCTGGTTTCCCCCTCCCCTTTCCACCCTCTCTCCTCCCCTCTCCCACCTTCTTTTCCCAGTCTCACCTCAGTTTCATTCTCCCCCATCCCAGTTTTGTTCAATAAAGAGGCTTTGTTGTAATAAACACGTGTCTTTTATTGTACAGCAAGGAGCGGGGTTAGGGAGGGGTAAGTGGAAGGATGTGAGGGAGGAATGAGGCACAAGCCCCCAGTGGGGCACACCAGGGAGACTATTACTGCCTGCAAAATGTGCTGCCAGGCTCGCAGCAACACATCCAGGAGAAGCACCAGAGTGCCCAGGAGCGGCTCTGGCTCCAGGCTGCAGAGTGCTGTCGTGTCCTGAGTGACGGCAAGCAGAGCACGCAGAGAAAAAAAATGCTTTGCTGTCCCTCAGCGAGGCAGGCAAGCAAGCAGGGAAACCTTAGAACCGGCTGTCCAAGGGGGTCCCTTTAAGCACAGGTCTCAGCCTCAGGCAGCAGCCACACAAGGTAACTCCTGACCTGATGCCCTGCCAGAACTGGTTCTGTCCGGCCTTAAATGCGATTCAGCATCCTATCAGTGTGGATGCGCTATTTCAAAATGCATTTTGTGTCTAGACACGTTATTTAGAAATAACTATTTCAAAATAAGCTATTTCGAAATAATGTAGACATACCATAAGTGAGTATACAGTTGCCTAATTTGGGAGTCGAGCAAAGTCCAGGTAACCATGAAGACCTGATCAGTTATACATTTTTCCCCACTGTCTAAGAACCATCTACAATCTTACCACCTTTGTCTTTAATCTCAGGACACATTTCTTTGACCTTCCTAATAAATATCAACATGTTTTATTCAAATAACCAATCCAGCCAATGAAGACACTACACTGTACCACTTCTCTCCTGGGGAGAGGATGAGAACAAATGACACATGCCAGATATTAGTCATGTCGCTTACTGTACTACCAGAAGGCAGAGTAATTCATGATATAAAAACGTGACTAGAACAAAAGATGGAGCAGTTTCCCAGATGCAATATTGTTGCTAGCTGGGTAAACATAGTGCTTGTTAGACATTTGTCCCCATTTACCAGCTATAACAGCTAAAGGATAAATTATCTGCAACAAAATGAACACTGATGCTATAATATATCTTGGAAATGTTTCCTTATTTTACTGATGCATGTAAATATTAACATTGGATATTTTTAAATTAAACTTCAGAATATTGAAGTGACTGTGTGGGAAAATCATTTGTCCATTGTTGTATAAACAATCTCTTTCTATCAGTCAAAATTCTGGCTACAATCTTTTTCTAATTAGTCAAGACAAGACAGGGTCAACATTGTACTAGGACAATGCTGTATACTATTAACTGAAAGCACCCAAGACAAAAGTGTTTTTATTATCCCCAGAGGAATATTTTAATAGTCAGAAATACCAAGTTATTTTTGCAGTGAGTATAAAACCACTAAAAATCAAGATTTATAAACAATGGCATTTTATTTTTATTTTGTTTTGAAAAACTATTAATCTGATTTTTAAAATCCTGTAAATGTTATTATACGGGTTTCAGTGTTTTAAATAACAAAAAGTAGTACAGGTTAAACCTCTCTAGTCTGTGGTCCATCATTATTTTTGTTAGCTGGACGTCTACTTATTATGAATGTAGCCAAGTTTCCCACAGTCCCATAAAGTTTGTTTATAGCTGCCTCCAGTCCTGGTGCTCAGTGTTCTGTGCTGTTATTTAGCTCAAATTTACCCCAAAATGTCTTCTAAGAGCCCAGTAACCATTGGAAGTGTTGATATTGCTGCTAGATAATACTGACCTCCTGTGGTTTGGTAAATTCTCTAGTCTGGCACAATTACATCACGAAGGTGCCAGACTAGAGATGTTCAACATGTGGTGTGGTGCCTATTCAAATATATTTTTATCTAGCCATTGTCCGAGACAGAACATCAGAAATGGCTGCCCGTCGCAGGGAGCCATAGCCTGTAATACCTCTGAGGCTGGTATAGGCTCTGTCTGTGAGGTGGAGTGTTTTCCATATAAGGGCATGTAAATTAATAATCTTCCCCTGCTCGCTCCACCCATTGCAGTAACAGATCAGCCAGTGGGCTGACTGGTGCTCAGGCCTGCTACTCCACCCACTGCAGCAAAAACCAACCTATGGGGTGATAAGTTCACAGGCAATAAAACAGGCAGGCAGCCCCTCTCTCACCCAGACGCCTTGCACCCCCCGCTCTTGAGTCTTACTGAGCGTACTCCGAGTTGGTCAACCCGAGTGGAGACAGTTTATGAGCGTGTGACCGGTACTTGTGTTCCTGTTGTCTCCAGAACTGGTATAACACCCCCCCCCACCATCATCCCTATCCTAATTGATTTTTTAGTTGTCCTTATTGCTTGCCAAGTGACAGTGGCTAAAAAGTTACTAAGTTAGTTTATAAATAGTTATGGTTTAGGTTTTTTACTGTTTCCTTGTATAAAGTTGTGTAAATAGTCAGCCCTATGGATAATACCAGTGTTAATTCAACTGTTCCTAACCCCTGGGCAGTTATTGGGAATTACTGTGATTTAGAAAAGCCTCAGGGAATTGTTTTGTGTTGTCTGGCAATCTGTTTAATTTTTGTTCTGATGATTGTCTGGCGCCATCAAAATAAAATCAGTTTGTGCTTTTTGAAACCCCCAGTTGCGGTCTCATCCTTTCCGGCATCCCTTCGAACCTCGTGTATTACGGGGACTGACAGCCATCATTATATGATCATCATTGTCCAAGTGATTGGTCATCATTCCTGTGGGATGCACAGAAAATTCAGGCACACTTGAAGAGTCAAATTGTTTCAAGTTCATACTCTGTCATTTATCTCGGTCCTTTCATCCCAGGTGTTGGTTTTTAAAAAATTTAAAGTACATACAGTTGAAAGTTTTTTATTTTTTTTTCAAAATTCTCATGTCTCCCCTTAAACTGCCTCATAGTGAATTGTTTTCAAAATTCAGAATTTGAATTTTTTCAAAAATATTTCAAAAATGTTCTGTAAAAACATTCCTGCCTTTTTTCCCCAACCAGTTCTAGTTTCAATTCAGCAGAATTCAGTGGCTGTGTCTACACTAGGCCACTTATTCTGGAAAAGCAGCTGCTTTTCCAGAATAAGCTGCGAGCTGTCTACACTGGCTGTTTGCTTTTCCGGAAAGCAATGATGATCTAATGTAAAATCGTCATTTTTTTCTGGATAAACTATGCTGCTCCCGTTCGGGCAAAAGTCCTTTTCTGGAAAAACTGTTCCAGAAAAGGGCCAGTGTAGACAGCACAGTAGTCTTTTCCGCAAAAAAAGCCCCGATCGCGAAAATGACGATCAGGGCTTTTTTTGCGGAAAAGCGCGTCTACATTGGCACGGACGCTTTTCCGGAAAAAGTGCTTTTCCGGAAAAGCATCCTGCCAATGTAGACGTACTTTTCCAGAAATACTTATAACGGAAAAACTGTTCCATTTTAAGCATTTCCGGAAAAGGGTGCCAGTGTAGACGTAGCCAGCGAGAATATCCACATAAGGACTATTTGCAAGATCAGACTCTAGAAAAATGAAAATGTTTCACTTTTTAGAAATTCTGAATAACATATTTCTAGATTTCAGAAAATATTCTTTGTTGAGTTATAGCCCACCCATTGTTACATTTGTCTACCATTGGTGCTAAGGGGCAGCCTGTGCATATAGGCAGACTCGGCAGTCGCCTAGGGCACCGTGTAAAACAGGGTGCCCAATGATGACGCAACTCCATTGAGGGCTTTGGATGCGGGGGCGTCGATAGCGCATTCTGCCTAGGGCTCCAGTTGCTGGCAGCTCGTCTCAGGGGCAGGGATGCTGATCACGCATTCTGCCTGGGGCACCAGTTGCCAGCAGCTCATCTCGGGCCGCCCCTGTTGGTGCTGTTTTATCCCTGATTTTGGACGTGAATGGAAATGTCATGAATTTCTTCTCTGAGTCAGTGCTATAACAGGAATTACTCTTGCAACAAGGCTCAGCACAGTCACCCAGCTTTTATGTGTATGAAGGGGTAGTTATTTTAGTTTATTACTCTGTCTTCTTTTGAAGAAGATCAAGACTCTCCTGCAGTCTCTTGACATTAATCTTCTTACCATTTCTTTCCAGAAAAGGATTTCTGATTTTATTGGCAATATAACTAAAACCCTAGGTACATTGTCTATTTAAAAAAATGGGTCTGAGATCTCTGATAAAGTAATGTTCAGCCCTGTAGTTTTGTGTGTGATATTGTCAGATGCTGCAGTGGGAAAAGTGTAGGGGCTGGTAGATATGGCACATTGCACACCATTTCATGTGCACCTGGATGTCCTTGATCTCCACGTCTTGTGAAGTTGGACTCTGAAGTTATCCTCCTTGTCCTCAACTTCCTTAGCTCATGGGAATATACTGTCCTTGTACCCTTTCTGGGGCATTAGAATAACAGAAATTGTGACACTCTGGCTACGTCTACACTGGCCCCTTTTCCGGAAGGGGCATGTAAATTTCATGAGTCGTCGTAGGGAAATCCGCGGGGGATTTAAATATCCCCCGCGGCATTTAAATAAAAATATCCCCCGCGGCATTTAAATAAAAATGTCCGCCGCTTTTTTCCGGCTTTTAAAAAAGCCGGAAAAGAACGTCTAGACTGGCCCCGATCCTCCGGAAAAAGTGCCCTTTTCCGGAGGCTCTTATTCCTACTTCAAAGTAGTACTTTGAAGTAGGAATAAGAGCCTCCGGAAAAGGGCACTTTTTCCGGAGGATCGGGGCCAGTCTAGACGCTCTTTTCCGGCTTTTTTAAAAGCCGGAAAAAAGCGGCGGACATTTTTATTTAAATGCCGCGGGGGATATTTAAATCCCCCGCGGATTTCCCTACGACGACTCATGAAATTTACATGCCCCTTCCGGAAAAGGGGCCAGTGTAGACGTAGCCTCCGAGTATGTCAGTTTAAGTGAAGGAGAGGCTTATATCCTGATGACCAGACACTATTGTGGGTTTTTAGGTGGTCCAATCTTATGTCTGATGTTCAGGTTAGCTTCATGCATGGTACCCTGCTATGACTGAAACTTAAAACTCCAGCTTCTGCTCTACATAGGTGAATAAAAAGAGAGCTTCATTCTGCCTAAACCTGTTAGAGCTGTGCTAAACTTATGTCCAGTATGCCAAGCTGTGAATATCTCACAAAGCCCTCTTGCACACAAGTAATTGTTTCTGCACTTTTAACAAGGACACAAATGTGTACCTGAAAATGATGGAATACCCTTACACAATTGGAATGCCAAACTCCCCCTTCAAAATCCACTTCCTGTGGGAATAGCCCAGAACAAAAGAGTCAATAAAATTGTTTAGGAGAGCTCTAACTATACTGTTCTATCACAATGTACACTTGGCCTTTCTGGAAGACGCATGTCTCACTGATGCTACACCTGGCCTTTCTTATCTGCTCCATGCAGTTGTGTCAGGTCTGAAATTAGATTGTGTGCTCTGTGCAAAGGAAGTTTTCCTTCACACGATCCACAATCAGCCTGTGGAACTCCTTGCCAAAGGATGTTGTGAAGACCAGGTCTTTAACAGGGTTCAAGAAGGAACTAGATAAGTATTGATGGACCTTACCGGCATAATGTATTAGCCAGGATGGGAAGGAATGGTGTCCCTAGCCTCTGTTTGTCAGAGGCTGGAGATGGATGAGAGGAGTGGGATCATGTGATGATTACCAGTTCTGTTCACTCCCTCTGTGGCATCTGGCTTTGGCCACTTTTTTTGGAAGATGGCATACTGGGTTAAATGGACCTTTGGTCTGACCCAGAATGGCCATTCTTATGTTCTTATGTGCGGCAAGGAAGTTGGGTGAATCCTGCTATCACTGAAGGCAGTGGCAGTTCTAACTGATTTCAGTTAAGACAGGATTTCACGTCTTATCATACAACAGGTAAGAACTTCTACATCCATAGTGGCCAGGATGGTGTTTTCAGGTAGATTACTGATGTTTTGAAGTTTCCTTGGGAAGTCAGTGGTGTCACAGAGGTAGCTAGGAGGGCTGAGTTTGAGGGGCGAGTCAATATAGCCAGATAATCCTGTCGTAAGTGTGCCAGTGCTTCAGATGATGGGTCGTCTGGGATTTCAAGGTGTCTATTCAAACAAAATGTAGTTCAGAACAGCTAATGCGAACTTATACACTTTGGGATAAGAAATATAGGCCATTCTTGCAGCATGGGGGACTGTATCCTGGAATGCAGTCACTCTGAAAAAGATTTAGGAGTCATAGTAGACAAAGAAACTCAATGTGAGCTCCCAGTGTAAAGCTGTGGTAACATGGGCTTATCTGATCCTTGGATGTATAAGTAGGGGAGTAGTAAGAAGGAGTTGGGAAGTGATTTTATTGCTGCATATAGAATTGGTGAGATGTGTACTAGAATACTGAATCCAGTTCTGGTGTCTACCTTTTAGAAACAATGTTGAAGAGTGGAAGGTGGAGAAAATCCTACTCCCCTGAAAAGAAATACAAAGATTGGGGAAAAAATTCCCCTCCTGAGAGCTCAATCTATTTATGTTATCAAAAGATTGGAAGGTGGCTTGATTATGATGTGCCAGTATCTTCCTGGGGGAAAAAAATACTGGCTGTTAATTTAGCAGAAAAAGGCATAACAAGAACTAGTGGTGAAAACCCTAAAACAGGTACATTTAAATTGGAAATTATGCACTGATTTTTTTAACCAGGATGATTAATCACTGTAACAAGCTAAGAGTAGTAATAGATTGTCCATCTCTTGGTGTCTTCAAATCAAGGCTAGATACTTTTTTGAAAGATATGGTTTAACCAAACAAGTTGTTGATTTCAATACAGAGGTAACTGGGCAAAATGTAGTGGCCTGAGATATATAATGGGCCAGATTAGATAGTCTAATGGTTCCTCCTGGCCTTAAACTAAGAATTTGTATGTTACTTGCTGGCGGGCTATGGAGAAAGATGGGTTGGTCAAATGGTATTGCTCCTTATTTCTAGCTGATTAACTGAATTAAAAGAACCTAAAATATTTAGAGTATGTCTCTAATTACTAGTCCATGTAATTGAGTTGTCACTGGAAGTGTGGTCACTCTGTTTGCAACTGAAAAGAAGGCAAGTTTTTGATAGGACAATCTGTATTCAGTTTTGTCATGCATAGAGAATTTCTGCCTCAGTCTGTCTATTTTCAGGAGCAGAGCATATTCTGCTCAAAAAGTGTACTTTAAGTAACTAATGTTATTCCAGTCCTAAAAGTACTATGATTATATCGTATTGCATTTGCATACACCTCATCTATATAAAATGTGTATGATTGTTGCAATTAAAGTATAACTAGTCCCTAAATATTTTTATGTTTGTTAATTTAAAAATACTGTAGTTTTATTTGAACTACATTCGTTTTTGGCACTATGCCTGTAATTATAGTAATTAGCTTTAGATACAAAATGAATCCTGAATGAAACAGTTATTTATGGAGACCAATCGAATCTATGCTGTTTTTATAAAAGAAAATCAATAGCTTGGGAGCATATGATTTCATGATCCACACAGCACATATCGCTACCAGAAGTGATATGGAAGCTAACAACAAAATAATGTTTACATCAAATAGCTGCATTTATTATATTTCCATCAAGTGATCGGAAACATTGCAAACTTCTTGCTCAGCCTAATGGGAGATGTTGGCAAAGAATATCTGTGGAACACACAGATTTCATGGAAGGGAGGTTACCCAAGCAGAAATGACTGGAATCATTTTACTTTCAAGGAAAGATTTGTTGCTCCTTTTTCTTCTGAAAATCTTTTGACCCTTTGGCAACAATTTTCTCCCACTCTTATTTTCAGATGACGGAGTAAGCCAACTCCTTTGTCTTACAGTTTTTATGTTAAACTACAGTCCTACAATGTTTAAGTCACTTACTGTGTATTTTGACAGCTGTTGCTTCTTCTAATTTCAAGTCACAGAAATGTACCTGTAAAACAGGCACCTGTCTGGATACTTTATGTGTCTTGGATAAAAACTTGAAGATACAATAAAATGATACAATAAAATACTGCAACCCCATGACCAAGTCACATTTGTATGTAGCATTAACAGTACACAAGGAGAACCATGTAAAATTTTAATTTGTGCAGCATTTGAACTGAGTATCTGTGGTTTTGATTTTGCTTTAAGTAAACTGACAGCTAATGTTCAAACGGTAAAGAATTCACGAACAGCTTCACTTTTTAATCTGTATCCAGGTTTATAATGTTCCTTTCATTAGATGTTTCATTACGGGGAGTAAGGAGACTTAAGAACAGAAGACTGGCTGAACATTAGGAAATCTAGATGCCGAGAGACTTTCTGTGTGCCCTTGGTCAAATCAGGTATTCTCTCTTTGTGCTTCAGTTCCTCTCCTTTAAAATCAGAATTAGCAATGCTTCCTTACCTCAAAGGGAGGATAAATCCATTAATATCCATGGGGCACTTAACTATGGTACTATAATGACACCAAACATATAAGCAGATTCATATTCTTCTTCATGCCATATGGATCTTTTTTAGTCTGAGTTAAGTTTAGCTGATACTAAGCTGCTGTCTAAAGTTGCAGACAAAGCTGTTTTTCTTGCCTGTGATTTTAAGCAGATACTTGCATTTCTATAATAAAACATAGGGCTTGGGTATAGCAGCTTTCCTGACCCTGAAGAGAAAGACTTGCTGTGCTTGAATAATACATTTCAAATGACAGCTCTTGCTAGAAGACAGGCAACAAGAGGAAATGGATACATAGGAACTTGCACAACTAGAAGCAGTGAATGAAGCAAGAACACCAAGTCTTAAATTTTACTCTCCACAGACTTATAAGAAAGAATTGCCTAAATCAGGCACCGGGTAACCTGAGATTTTAATTTCATGCCTCAAATACTAGATCTGATATCTAGAAATACATTCCAGGGGGGGGGGGAAGAAAGCAAAGAGTAACCCAATAGGGTCAGAACCATGGAACATATAGACCAATACCATATTTCTGATAAGTGGCCAATATCAGATGCTTCAGAGGAAGGTGTGAGAAACCTTATAGTAGAGGTTTCTGGAACAACTTTCATACAGAGGAAGTTTCTTCTTAACTCCCTCTCACCCCAAAAAAGCACATTAACAATTTCTACCAACAGAAGACCCAGCACCTCCCATTAGACTTCACAAACCAGAAAAGACATGGGTCCATCCAGCTCATAGGTGAAGCCCAGGATTTCCAACAAACTAAATAGCCTCTTAAAGGCTTCTCCAGATGAGTAGAGAAAACCACACAGAGAAACAAGCCTCCTTCATGTCCCATTCTGGGACTGACAAGATGAATGCAGTGGGGATGGCCACCTAAGCATCCCCTGGTGGCCAGAGACCACAATGCAGTGCCCCATCCCTGTTTTCTCCTTCATAGGGTTCCTTAAACTCAAGACAGTCTGAAAGAAATTGGACATGAGGTCCAATTTATTCACTCTTCAAGTATATACTGGCTACCCAGGCCCCAAGCCAGGTTCAGTATCTCTCTCACTAGTGGGGGTGGGGGTGGGGGTGGGCACTAGCCCTCTGTTACAGCACTAGGAATTTTCCACTCTGTTCAAGAGCTCATCTTGCCTAGGTGCTTCATCCAGGCGGGTACAGTTCCTCAAGCCTTTATTTCCTGAAAACTCCACTGCTCCCTCCCCTATTGCAGCCAGTTGTTGCCATTTCTACAGAATTCCCTGATCCCACACAAGTAGGGCCCCTCCTTTCCAGATGCTGGGACAAGCCATCCTGTTATAATGGGCATACACTATCAGGTGTAAGAACAAGACACTTCTAACATTTCAAGACATGTCTAACATTCTAACATATAAACATATTATCAGTCTGTCCTCTCCACCAGGAGTATTGAAACATCATGTTGTGTGTTGACCTCCTCTTCTCCCCTCCCCTCCATCTTTTTCCTTTCTGAAGATCAGCTTTATGAAAAGCGTGGACAAATAGGTGTTAAGCCAAAAAAAATTGGCATAATCACCATGTCAGCAAGTTACAATGTACTGAAATGAGGGTTCTTGTATGTGCATAACTACTATTTTAGCAGAAATACTAACTTTCACAAGTATATAAAGTTTTTTACATTTATGACTAAAAGTACCATTTTTGGCCACCATTGTTGCTGTTGGAGCCAACAGACTTTTAGCCTAGAACAACCACTGAGTTTCATATCTTCAGAGACAGTTTTCCCTCATGGAAAATCTTTGAGATACAGCCCAGAAAATTATGATTGTGAGGGATAAAAGAAATATAAGGGAGAGGCATGTTTCTGTAAGATTACATAATTAAATAGTCATGTACATTATGAACTCCACTCAAATTTTTCTGTGTCCACAATGACATCTACATTCCACTGCACATTTTATACATAAATATTAAAACAAGAATATAAACACAATTCACACCTGGCTTGTGGCTTTTTTTATATGTGAGAAAAACATGTGTGCATGCATGCACATGTGCACGGGTGCACACACACACACATGAACTCAACAATGCATCCCTTTGAATCTAGGGATGTTAAGACAGTTAACAGGTTAAATGAGAACAGTTAACCGTTTGACTCAGCTCCTGCCGTGAGGTCCCACTCCCTGTCTTGCTGACCCCTTTACTGCTGAGTTTGTTGCCAAATAATCAGTAATCCTCATGCTTCATGTATCTGCCTCATGCTTACTGGTATGCCAGTAGGATGGGAAGCAGGACCGCACAGTCACAACAGGACCACACGTTTGTTGGTGCAGTGGAGCCAGGTGGCACGAGTTGATTAACTGGTTAAGCACTCTTATTTAACTGCTTAACTGTTTTAAGCATTAGGGCTTGTTAAAATGCTTACCAGTTAACCACTTAACATACCTCGTTAAAACTGCTCTCTGTGTACTCATTTGAAGTAAAAATCTATCCTAAATAAAGCCCTACATGGTGGCAGAACATGGTCCAAACTTTTATTTTGTTATGACTTGTAAGAGACTGTCATAATAAATACATTAAATAACAAGTCTCTGTTTTTCCAAGCTATTTGTTTCAGTTAAAAAAATACAGTGTGGAAATGAAAAGCAACTTGATACAATGTATGTTCTTCCTTATAGAAAGATTAAATTTATAGTCCCAATAGAGGAAGTGGTGAGACATCTTGGTACTTATTAATTGTCACAGATAAATTTGTAATAGGAAAAACAGTGCTGCAGGTTCTCTCCTAGGATGGGATTTTACTGCCTCTTAGAATATTGCCTAAAATGTGGAGAAAGGCACAAAGTAAGAGACAGATTTTGGAGGGGGAAGATGGAACATAACTGAACAGATCTGTGAGTTTCTTCCCTTGCATTGGCTGGCTCACTAATTAGGTGCCCTGAGCTCAGCTAGAGTTCACTGTTGCAGCTGGATTCATTACCAGCTGCCTGCTTCTATCAGGATTAAAGCATTGTTGACCTGACTTCCTTGGGAAGTTGAAGCTGTAGCTTGCATTTGTACCTATACACTGACCAACAAGTTCCAGTGTGTGTCATTGCAAGTGGCATGTATATTCATATTCTGTTTTCATAGATCCAAAAGTTTTGCCCAATATAACAATGATTTTTATTATTTCAGTCCCTAAGCCCTGGTCTACAGTAGCAAGTTATTTTGAAATAAACTCCCTTATGTCGAAATAACAAGAAGAGCATCCACACTCCCAAACCCATTATTTCGAAATAACAGGCTAGTTATTTTGAAATGTGTACTCCTGCTTTCCTCCGGGAATAATGCTAATTTTGAAATAGTTATTTTGAAATAGCTTTAATGTGGATGCTCTGATGCTGCTATTTCAAAAGAATTATTCCCCAGAGTTCTTCAAAATAAATACGTCCCAGTGCTTCAGTGGATCTAAGTCAAGGGAGTACATCCACAGTAATGGAGCTGGCCTTAGACTAATTTTGGGGTTTCCCTGAAGTGTGGACATGCTAGTTCAATTTTGTTATTTTGGGAGTTATTAAATCAATTTTATTTATTTTGCAATATTTTCCTAGGATAGACAAGGCCTGAAGCACTACAGGATTACACATTGTACATCTATTTATTTTATGTTAAAAAGGCCTCTAGAGAATGAGAATCTACAATCTCTGCTTATTATGGGCCCCAGGATTTGTAGCACAGGATATCTGTTGTATGCATGAAACATTCATTTAGCTCTTACCCAACCCTTTCATATTAATTCTTTCCTAATGTTGTTTAAGATTCTGCCCTTCACAGTGACCAGGAATTCTCTATACTTGTACCAAGCACTGGACCTAAAAACCCCATCATAGGGCATTTTATCAGTCTGAGGGACTGGGCTGGCTGGGCAGGATGTTACTATTTTCTTGCTAGTCTGGATGGTTTGTTGTTTGCCATATTGATAATTATTTATTTCTTCTCAATCCCTTCACCACACTACGTTTCATCTCCCATGCTTTGTACTAGTTATATTTCTATTCAATTCATCTGCTCAACTGCACCCATCAATGTGGCATCTAAATGTCTGTGAATGCTGCACTTGGCAGTGTAACTGTTACTTGTCCACTGATTCCTTCAAGCATTATGCAGGCTTTATAGTTTGTTAAAATAGTTGCTTTTTCAGAATACCTGTTGCATACACATTCTCAAGAAAGTTGGCAGTATCATGTGGACAACACTACAGACTGACGGGGTCTCTTGCTGTTTCTAGTGAATTGGATGGCATGGGAAAGTTAATAATACTAGGGCCTAGATGGCTCCTACATATTAGCCATTTAATGAAACAAAGGATAATATAATCTTGATGTACTGCCATGTAATTCACATTCACAGTAATGGCAAATAGATTTGCATAATGAGGAAAATCTGCTGTTGGTTGTATTTTTACACATAGCCTATTCAGCTATAAAAAGACTGTAAATAGATATTTGATGTTAAGTCCAGAAAAAGTAAAGAGAATTTGTTAAACCTGGGGGAAGGTACTGTGCAGTATCATGGGAGTAATGTTTATGATTCAATTCTCTACCTCCTTGAAATAGGCTGTTTGGATTTCCCAAAGCCATTGTAAATGTCATTGTGTTGTTGCTCAGCATTTGGAATTCCCCAAAAGCTCGATTCAAGGAATGAATACGTAGGTTTAGCTTAATAATAAATAAACTTAAAAAACAACAATGGTCCTGTTGCACCTTAGAGTACATCTACACAATGGTGTTATTTCAGAATAACTGACACTATTCCGAAATAACATAGTGTGAGTCTATACTAAAAGCCTTTATTTTGAAATAATGTTAAGCTGGAGGACTTCCGACTCACGGTAACCCTCATTACACAAGGAATATGGGCAGTCGAAGGAAGAGTGTTCTTTCTTCAACTTCCTGCTATGTAGACAGTGCCAAAAGTCAAATTAAGCTATTTCGACTTAAACTACAAAATGGACATAGCTGAAGTTACGTAGCTTAATTTGACTTTAGCCCTACTGTGTAGACATGCTCTTAGAGACTAACAAAAATATATACATAGTATTATGAGCTTTCGTGGGCACAACCCACTTCTTCAGATGACAAATATGGAGCAAGAGGCACAGACTGAAAGATAAAGCAGAAAAAGAGGGGAAAAGGGGAGGAGAAAGGAAAAAATAACCCTGTCAATTAAAGTGCCCATGCTAAATGAGGCTAATAGAGTAAGCTGTAAGTGCTTGATACTTAGCCTTTGATGCCATTTGGGTGTTGAATGGGTAACGGCCCATCCAGTTCATGTCTTTGTTCAAACCATGTGAGATACTATCAAATTTGCATATGAATGCTATTTCTACAGATTCTCTCTCTAGTTGATTCTTGAAATTGTTTTGTAAGAGAATAGCTGCCTTTAAATTCATTAATGAGTATACAGGAAAGTTAAAATGTTCTTTAACAGATTTCTGAGAGTTACCATTTCAAATACCTGATTTGTGTCCATTAATCTTTTGTCATAGAGACTGTCCAGTTTGGCCAATATACGTGGCAGAGGGGCATTGCTGGCACTTGATGGCATAGATCACATTAGTGGATGTCACTTGTGTAGATGTGTGGACAGAGTTGGCACTGGGGTTTATTTCAAGGGCGGGTTCCTGGGAGAGTATGTTAGAGGTGTGATGTGTGGTTGCTGGAAAGAATTGGTTTCAGGTTAGGAAGTTGTCTGTAGGCGAGGATTGGCCTATCCCCCAAGGCTTGTGACAGTGAGGGATTGTTTTCCAGGATAGGTTGTAGATTGTCCACTCATCTACACAAGTGACATCATCACAGGACCTAACCACATAAGCCATCACATCAGAGGCTCATACAACTGCACATCCACTAACTGAGTTGTGCCCACGAAAGTTCATGATACTATTTATATATTTTTGTCAGTCTCTAATGTACAGCAGGTCCATTGTTGTTTTTTAAGTATTTTTTAGTTACAGACTAACACAGCTGCCGCTCCGAGACTCTTAGTGATAAATGTTAGCCTGAGCAGATCCAAGACATAGATCTGAAATCATTCTATCAAGCTGAAACAGACAAGCACACATTTCTCTCCTAGATGCTCAAAAGTAAAGCTTTCACATCAGTTATACATGAATAGTTACCCAAATGCTACTACTGCTCAGTGTCTGTCAAGGTTGAAAAAATGCCTTGCAGTCTTAATTTCCTCAGTGAGCACACTATTGAGTGAGTTAGCATTGGGAGACAAACATATTAGTTTAGAAGTTGAATGTACAATCCAGCACTATGGGTAAAATTTTAGTGCAAAAAGAGAATTTTAGCATATACCAAGTGAAATAATATTCCTACTATCAGTAATAAAGTCACTTAAAGATTCATGCATGGGAAGTGTTTCTGAACCAGTGGGATGTGTGGAATGGTTCTCTAAGTATCATTATCTATGCATTTTCACACAGGAATTAAAAAGCAATAAAGGAGAGGTCTGTGAAATTTTCCCCTGAGAACATTTTGTGTTAAATGGTGCATTTTGGAAGTAAATTCAAAACAAGCCATGTATGTAAATCTTTGGGGCATGCTGAGGGCTCTATCCTGAGCAAACTGTGGAATAACAACCCTCTTTTCATTAAAAAGGGCAGAAGTACAAAATGGCTTCTAGATGAGCAGATTCATCACTGCTTGTTGTCTCCATGTTAAATTTGCCACGTCAGCAGTGATAAGCCCTGAACCTTTTCCCTTGCGTATACAGATCACTTGGTAACATTTTTCCTTTGTGTTGGAACAAAAAGACCTTTGTGTTCAAGTGACAGATGAGGTTCAGACAAAAAAAGACACATAGGGATTATCACCTCATGCCATGAGTTTCCTCCATTCTCATCTACCTTGTTTTTTCACCTCCACCAATTTAATAATTACTGAGACAGATTAGACTCATGGCAGCTTTGTTTTGTTCATCCATGTGTCCCTCCTCAGATGACAACAAAAACAAACTGAAATCTTCAAGATTCTTTTAATAACATGGGACTAGATCTGCTTATGGAGGGGAACACCTGTAGATGGATCTCCCACTCTTGAGCAGAACAAAGGCTCACACACCTCTGCAGCAATCTTGAGCACTCATTGGATTCTGCTGCTGATGGGTCCAGGGTCCATATAAATAAATGCAAAGGTATGTCCACTGGAAAACATAATCCCAAATATAAAGATAAAATGAAAGGTCTAAATTGTCTGTTACCACTCAAAAAAGAGATCTTGTAGTCATTGTGGATAGTTCTCTGAAAACATCCATTCAGTGTGCTGTAGCAGACAAAAAAGCAAACAGAATGTTGGGAATCATTAAGAAAGGGATAGAGAATAAGACAGAAAATATCATATTGCCTCTGTATAAAGCCATGGTACATGACTGGGGTATGTGACAGCTGACATATGAGGAAAGATTAACACTGGGCCTTTTCAGCTTGGAAAAGATGTGACTGGGAAGATATGATAGAAGTCTACAAAATCATGATTGGTGTAGTGAGAAAGTAAATAAGGAAATGTTATTTACTCATAGCACAAGAACTTGGGGTCACCAAGCGTATGTCTAGACTAAGTTTTTTTTAAAAGGAAATATGCAAATTCAGCGCTAATTTGCTTTTTCGAAAGCAGGTTTTTTGAAAGTGAAAGTAGTCTGGGCATGATTTTTTCAGAAAAAACACCCTTTTTAAAAAAACCTGCTTTTTCTAAGAAAAGGAGGTTTATGTGGTTTTTCAAAAAAGGGTAGTCTAGACGTACCCCAAATTAAATTAATAGGAAGAAGGTTTAAAGCAAACAAAAGGAAGTATTTCTTCACACAATTCACAGTCAACCTGTAAAACTCTTTTTCAAAGAATGTTGTGAAGGCCAAGACTGTAACAGGGTTCAAAAAGAACTAGATACATAAATGGAGGATAGATTTATCAATAGCTATTTTGGCTAGGCTCTGTTTGCCAAAGCTGGGAATGGCAGTAGGGGATGGATCACTCGATTAATGTTCTGTTAATTCCCTCTGAAGCACCTGGCATTGGCCACTGTTGGAAGATGGGATATTAAGCTAGATGAATCTTTGATCTGACCCATATGGCTGCTCTTAGGCTCTGTATAGGAGAAGAGATTCAGACTATGCAGGAAGGGGAAAGAGTAGACAGGGCTGGGGTTGGGATCCAATGATGTGGTCACACACATTATTCTCACCTATGACTTATGTGGTCTGTGTGGTGCTGTATTATTTTTAGCGTACAGGGCTCCATCTTTCCCATTGTGTGCTGTGCTGCCAGAGATCGGAATGTGCCCTGCCAGGAATCTGAACCAGTCACATCTGCCAAAGCTGGGGACAGGTCTTGTGGCCTTTTCCTTAGGGATCCCACTAATGGAATGATCAAAGAACTCTGAAGGGATCTTTGCTGGCAACTCTTTCCTACAATTTTACATGAGAGAGGATGATTCAGGACATAGATTTGTGTGGGTATTGCAGTTGTATCAGCTGAAGGCTTTAAAGCCATGTGTAGTCCTGGGACCAGCCTGGAGACCTAGAAATTGATGAATTATCTGGGGCTTTCTAAGCCCAAAAATTATAGTAACTAGTCTTTGTTTTCCAGGTTGTGTGAGAACATGAATCAGTGAAGACACAGCTCCTCCATCTGATGAATAATTGGTGCTTATGAGTGTTTTCACTCCAAAATCCTTATTTGTATTGAATCTCAAATACACATCTAAAATAGCAATAGTCTAGCTACTTGAAATCTGAGATTTCACAGAGTGGTCAGTAGCAACTTTCTGGTGGTCATTTTAGCTGCCGGTGAGGTGGATGTCAGTCTTCTAGCTCTGTAATTTGGATAAGTTTGCTCATTAATTAATTTCCCTATATGTTTCTCCAAACAAAAGCATATAACAGCGTAATCCTTGGTGGGTTAACAATTTTCCTAGCATCAACAAAATAATTCACAATACAACTTATCAGCAAAGCAAGTTCCAGCAAAACTCAGCCAGACATCCAGATCCAAGGTCAACTATCCACATTCTCTTTCATTCTTATGAATCTGTCACTATCTGTTCTTATTAGCAGCTCTGCAGCTGTTTTCTTGCTTCCAATTAATGATGTCTGAGCACACAAAATGGCTGCAGTTATGTAAAATCTAGTTTTCTCATAACAGGTGGTCATTGCTTTACAGTCAATATCACATTACAAAGAAGAAAAAAAATTGAAAGTTCCCTCCAACACACAAACTTTAGCATCTTTCCAAGTCCCAACTGTAGACATAGCTAGCCGAACTTTTGTGGATTACTAAGAATTTTTTCTTAAAGCTAGGTTTGAAAGGATTAGATTAGTATTAGTAAAGGTCAGTAAATTTTGATTTCAGTTTACACACAAACTGACAAAAAATATTTCCATTGATAATAGAACTTTACAGAAAGAAAATGTAAGAAAAATGTCCCTTGAGAACTTAATAGAGTTCAATTTTAGGACATTTACTTTCTATATTTTGACATGTGATGTTGACAATTTGTGTTTTAGTGGTTATAAAGCTTTTACATTTTTGAATCTTAATATCAACTGTCAGTAAATTATTGTCTAATCCCCCCAATAATTTTCTACAATTGTGAAAATTTAAATAGATAAAAATTGAAAGTGCTTAAAAAGAAACATCTGTCAAAAGTATAAAAAATGTAATGTTTTCAAGCTACTTAAAAGATACTTTTTTATGGGAAAGATAAAAAAAACATACACCTCCAGAATCCGTCAGGCTGCCCTTTATGAAGTTACTGTCTCTAAAACAGTCCCACAAAATTTCTGATTTGGATTAGATATCAACCAGAATCAAAACCGTTGCCTTTCCTCCAGTCTGAAATAGACAGCTACATTCAGCCCATGTTTTACTGGAGGCAATTTCACTGAGGGTGTGTCTAAACTACAGTTTTTTGTCGACAAAAGTGGACTTTTGTCGACAAAACTATACCTGCGTCCACACTACCGCTGAGTTCTGTCGACATAACGTCGACAGAACTCAGCAGTTTTGTCGACGCTGGTAAACCTCATTTTACCAGGCATAACGCCTTCTGTCGACAGAGTTTCTGTCGACAGAAGGTGTTATTGCATGTAAACCGTCCTTTGCGTCTACACTACCATGCAGCTTGCTTTGTCGACAGAACTCAATGTAGTCGAGCTCTTTGTCGACAAAACTTCTGTCGACAGAAGCCTGTAGTCTAGACGTACCCTGAGATTGAAAGAGTTTCACTTGCTTACAGAGAGTTGAATAGGTCCAGCGTCTTTATGCTTTTAAGCAATCTCATAACATTTTTGTGTGTGGCAGTATCCCACATGTTAATAGCAACAGTCATAGTGGTTGAAATGTTGATACACAGGCAAGAGATTCTGAATCCTAGTGCAGAATTCTGCTTACATTTGTGGATGTCAGATAAAGTATCAAAATGCTGTATTTAGAGCTTTTTATCCCAAATGGTTGTCGTCATTTATTAAATGAAAATCAAATCAAATAAAGTGAAAAGACAGATCCACTGTTTACTAAGGTAAACTAAATCAGTCTTTTTAAACAAGTGTTGATCATCTGGAGAATAATTGTGATTGACTCTTTAAGCGTTTGTCTTCTAGACAGACTTAATGATTCTTGTTTGCTATGGGTCTATTTCAGAATATATTATTTGCTTTATGAATTTACGAGGGTATTCTAAATGAGGGCAGGTCTGCTCAAATTTATTTATTCCTTTCACATACAATATTTACTTTGAGAACTTAGAGTTCAGTCTGTAAAAGTCAATGGAAAGATTCTCATTGGCTGTAGTAGAATTTGGCTCAGGTCCATGCACTGCAAAATGGTGGTGGCCAAACATTAATATAGTTGAGAGCATTTTTACTTGATATATGGGTATCTTCTGCATGATTTATATTTGAAGTAAAATTTAAAAAATATAAACTATAACTCCAAAACCAGCTTGTTTTCCTGGAATGCTTATAAATGCCCTTTTGAATGAAGAAAGTGAGTCCAATCCCTTGCCAAAAATTATATTATAGACTTCACATCTTGCATGCTTTCTGGGTTAAATTCTGGCTGTCAGTGGAAGTTGTCATCGACTTGAATAGGGCAAAAAGTTCACTCTCCATTTTTGGAACTCCTATTGAAAACAAGGAGGCTATGTCTAGACTGCAAGCCTCTTTCGAAAGAGGCTCTTTCGAAAGATACTTTCGAAAGAGCCTCTTTCGAAAGAGAGCGTCTAGACTGCACGTTGAACTTTTGAAAAAGCGGCTTGCTTTTTCAAAAGAAAGCATCCAGTGAGTCTGGATGCTCTCTTTCGAAGAAGCCCTATTTACATTGAAGAACGCCTTCTTTCGAAAGAGGAACTTTCGAAAGAAGGCGTTCTTCCTCATGAAATGAGGTTTACCGCCATCGAAAGAAAAGCCGCGTTCTTTCGATTTAATTTTGAAAGAACGCGGCTTGAGTCTGGACGCAGGGGAAGTTTTTTCGAAAAAAGGCTACTTTTTTCGAAAAAAACCCTGAGTCTGGACACAGCCGGAGAGTTCTGCACCTGAAGGGCTTGCACCATTCAGATCCATATATTGGCAGGTAGGGTCACATTCTTTTATTGAATGGCTATAGGATATTCACCTCATGTTGGTGAACTCTCCTCTAACATAAATCCAGAGGAAGCAACTATTGCATGAGTCCACCTTCTGCCACCTCCCTCCCTGCATGTGCTACCTAGCATAGTGAGTTTGCCAGGGAAGGGAGGACTCGTGTCAGAGCTGAGATGGGAGCACATCAGGAATGTGCTACAGAAGAGCTCTTCCATGCACATCTTCCACTGGGATAATATCCTCCACCCCATGGATCAATCCAGAATCATGGAACTATAGCCAGCTCCCTAGTCCTTTTCCCTGTACCAAGCTAAGTTCAGATATAAGGGAGAATTGAGCCTACAATGTCCATGACACTGATGTGTCAATGTTACTCAGAGAACAGACAACAAAGACCCCTGTAAGGCCAATACCAATGCCAGCTTGTTTAATTGTACAATAAGATTTTTAAATATAGTATCCAGAATACATGGCCACCACGATGAAATTCACATGTGTGCTCAATGCAGTAAAGATATCAGCAGAAAAATTACTCTGCTTCTACCCATATCATTTACAGTGGTCTAGAATCTAGTGGAAGAGGCAGCCAGGGGTAGCATTTTTAGGAGCATTCTTGCTGCTTGGCTAGACTAGTTGACTAGTGTAGCATTCTTCTTGGCTGATCTGTATGTCTGTGTCCTGGCTGGCAGCGTGCCAACTGGACCAATTACATCCCTTTCCCAAGTCCCCCTTTGAAATAATTTCAGTTAAAACAAAGTCATTGAAACCATCCCTACTTCCAAATCAATATTGGGTATGTGTGTGGGAGGGAAGGGGATGAATGTCTGGTTCGGCAGCATGTCATTTGAAAAAAAGAATGGTTCATTAGGTAAGTAGCAAAACCAACAGTAACTGCATAAATCAATAAGACAAAAATCCCCACAGCAACATCATTTTGTCAGCCCTCTCCCCCAGAGTCACAGCACTGAGAGATCTGCCAGGGAAAAACAATAAAATACTGGACAATGAATAAATAAAATACAGTTCCCTAACCCACAAGTTCTGGTGCGCTTTTTCCTTTTCTTTAGTGTCAGGTCCCTTCTCCAGTTACTCTTTATACTCCAGTTTGTTCAGTGGTTTTTTCTCTTTTAACCCTCTCCTCACCTTTCCCTCTGTCTTTATCTTTAGAACTCCCTCCCTCAGCTCCATCCGGCCACCAGTTTGGAGTGTAGGAAGGGGCAGGAACATTTGCACATCTTGCTGCACCATCATCTTAAGGCATCGGTGGCTCCCTCTGCAGCTCTGCTTCTTTTGGTTTCTCACTAGCCTCTGTCCCAAATCCACACCAGCAAGTGGCAGAAGAAAATACTGACTGTATCAGCAGCTTTATCTTCCACAGACTGACTAAAGGGTGTATTGGTGCTCTGGAAAGTGGTAATCTCCTGGCCTGGCCATGATCACGCACACATCCTGCCCACCGAGTCTCAGCCTTTCTGAGTGACATGGATGGGGATCCATGAGAAACATACTGTGGAGCTTTCTCTCCCTCCTTCTGCATCTCCTAGAACACTTCCACCAGGTTTTGTCTCCTCCATCCATGTTAACAATAGAGAGTTTTAGGGCCTGATCCAAGCCGTTTAAAGTCAACAAGAGACTTTGGGTCAGTTCCCTGATTAGATTATCTGTTTATTTTCATTGACCTAGTTGAAAAAGACTTCATGTCCATTCTGTGCAACCAGGTGAAAAGAAAACCAATACTAACTTCTGTCTAATTAATGGCAAATATATTGAGTTAGTTGCTGTACAGATGTCGAAGCACATGTTAACCTGCAGGGGATCTGACAGCCTCTGCTGGACACTCCATAAGCTGGGTGGGTGCATGGCTCCGTGATCCTGGAAGAGGTGGGGCCTTGTGTGGAAGAGGCAGGCCAGGGCAGCTAGCCTTCCCCTTTGAATCACCAAGCCCTGGGGCAACTGTCCCATTCTCCCCAGCTGTTGGTAGGGCTGCTAACATACAAGGACACCGTTTTTCCCCCCATGTAGGAAGGCCGCCATATGCAATTTTTGACACTTTGTAGTACTGTATCAATGGTAATGATCAGAATGAAGAAAATCTCCTTAGTTCATAGTGTGCAGCAGGGCAACAGAACAAATTGTTCATACTTCATTCTGCTACTGGTAAGTTAGGAGAAATTTCCAGGTTAACCTGGATTGCATCCCCATCACTCTTAAATCTTTAACCAAAGTGTCTAAATATAGGGACCAACCTTGAACTCCAGCAAAACTCTTAAGAGGTGTCAATCTACATTAAGTCATTGGTAACTTAATATTGAAGCCATATCCCTTAAATAGTATCTGAAAAGTACACGAAAAGAGGATTGTGCCCTTGAAAACAGTGAGGGTGAAAAGTCTTTAGAAGTTAACTATATTATGTGATGAAGAGACTCTCCTACAACTACCCTGTAGATGGCTGAAATCACTGTGTTGGTGTATGTCAGGGTTTTGCAAACTGACATTCAGTCATTTAGTTTATCTGCCAACTGTGATAATTCTGAAAGAGATTAAATTTACATGGTAACTGAATGGTTCTCTGTTCTATGGGGTCATGTCTGTGGGTATTTGAAGCCATACAATTATACTTATTGTGATGAGGAAATAACTTTGTGGCTCTTTATATGTACATTTTAAATTATACCGTTTTACTGTACTTTTTATGACTCTTGGGGAAAAGGAAATGGGTACAATTGCATATTTTAATTTAAAATTTATCCATGATGTGAACTGGGCACTGTTTGCAGACCTCTGTTTTTCTGGTTAAAAAATAGATCTGTGTCCTGCAGCATTTAATCAGGCTGGCAAATTCCCTTTGACTCCACTGAGGCTAGGTCTACACTAGGGGATAAGATTGAATTAAGATACACAACTCCAGCTATGTAAGGGTATGTCTACACAGCAAAGTTATTTCAAAATAACAGCTGTTAGTTCGAAATAACTTTACTAGCATCTACACAGCCAAACCACTATTTTGAAATTAATTCAAAATAGCGGAGCACTTATTTCAAATTTGCTAAACTTCATTCCATGAGGAATAATGCCAAATTCGGAATAGCTATTTCAAAATAAGTGCTGTGTAGACACTTATATCGAAATAGGGGGGCCACCCACCTTCCCAGGGCGCCCTGATGGCCACACTGGCCTCAACCAAGAACACTCCTCTCCCTTCCCCTTTCCCCAGAGACCTTAAAGGAGTTGACTCTGGTCACAGTGCCAGCTCCAAGCCTGCCAGACCAGAGCCAGCAGTCATTGCCTCTGACCCAGTGGCCCCAAAACATGAGCCAGCAAGTCACTGGCAGCCAGCCCTCCACTACTCCCCAGAAGCAGTCTGACAGCTCCCAGGAGCCTGCCAGGGCTCGGAGAAGGTGGGTGCCTTCGTGATCCAGGATGGAGATCATGGACCTTATTCAGGTTTTGGGGGGATGCCCCCAACTTCCATGATCTCTGCACTTGACAGAGGAATGCAGCCGTCTATGGCAGGATAGCTGCCAGCCTGGCCACCAAACTCCACATGCGAACCCAGGAGCAGGTTTGCATGACAATCAAGTTGGTCTGGCAAGACCCCCAACCCTGAGCCCTGAGCTTCCCCTCCCCCTTCTTCCCCTTGCTTCCCCCTTCCAGCTCCCTCCTCCCAGGTTTCCCCCTCCCCTCTCCTGCCTCCTTTCTCCAGTCTCACCAGAGTTTCATTCCCCCCCCCCCCAGTTTTGTTAAATAAAGAGAGTTTGCGTTCATGAAAATACGTGTCTTGTTAGGGAGGGGTAGGTGGAAGGACATGAAGGAGGAATGAGGCACAAGCCCCAAGTGGGGCAGACAAGGGAGGCTCTTAGTGCTCCTCAGGGTGGACGCTCTTCCGCAGGGCCTTCTGGATACTGGCAGGCCCCCCAATGGACCTCCCGGATGGCAGCCTGAAGAAAGTGCAGCCAGGCTCACAGCAATGTGTCCAAGAGGAGCACCAGAGTGCCCAGGGGCAGCTCTGGCTCCATGTTGTAGAGTGCTGTGATGTCCTGAGTGAGGGCAACCAGAGCACGCAGAGACAAAATGCTTTGCTGTCCGTCCTTGAGGTAGGCAAGCAAGCAGACAAAGCTGAGAACCAGCTGTCCGGAGAGGGGGGGTGTCCCTTTAAGCACAGGCCTCAGATAGCCTCAGGCAGCAGCCACACAAAGTAACTCCTGACCTGATGCCTTGCCGGACCTGGTTCTGGCCATCCTTAAATGCAATTTAAATGCACTCAGTGTGGACGCGCTATTTCGAAATAGCAAAATGCTATTTCGAAATGCATTTTGTGTGTAGACATGTTATTTTGAAATAACGTATTTCAAATTAACTATTTTGAAATAAGATATTTTGAAATAACGCTGTAGTGTAGACATACCCTTAATTACTTGGCTGGAGTCTATGTATTTTAAATCACATTTTGACACTGTCCACACAGTGGGAGGTCAATGGAAGCACATTCTCCCTTCGACTTCCCTTGCCCCTTGTAGGAGCAGGACTACTGGCACCAATGGGAGTGCCCTCTCAGTTTGAATTTGCATGTCTTCACTAACTCTGGAAGATCGACTGTGGCAGCTTAGATCGTCTCTGTTTTGTAGACAAGCCCTGGCAGATTAAATTGAGCAAAGGCTGACTGCAGGATCCAGTCCTCTATCTTTTGCAATTGGTTTATTATAGAGTTCTGGATGATGGGAGTTCTTTAATCGGAGATCTCCTCTAGGATTTCTGTTTTTCTACCAAGTACTTCCTCCTGAGCCCTCAATGCTCCCACATCTTGGTGACCCAGATATTGCTCATGAACTGTTTTCCTGAGTCATTGAGGACAGGATGGGTGTTATTCAAGAGCGCTGGTCCCCTGGTGGAAAGTAAAAATTAAATGCAGGACTTCATCTGGCAGGTTGGTCAATCTTTGTATTTGTGTAATGATTCGAATAAATCGTATTGCCAAAATCAATAAGCGTCCTGAAGGCAGAACTGAAATAAATGTACAGGTGATATTTTATGTAGAAATATTGGTGACTAATATAAGCAGGTTGGCCTTACTAAAAGCTTTCAGAGTTTTAAAAGAAGGAAAATATTACTAGCAAACAATATAAAAAAGAATGTGAGGCTTAAATCATTAGATAAATCATGTTAGGCAATACATAAAGCTCTACTGTTGTACATATAGTCAAGTTAGGCTTTCAGGACCAGCCTTCAGAACAATCAAACAGCAAATGTTATTCTTTGAAAACATGCAGAGCATTAACAATGTAGGACCTGTTGCTACCTCAGTACTCGGGCCAGAGAATCTGCTAGTCACAGCCCATTAACTTCCAATGGGGATTGAAGCAACTCAGAGCACAAATATCCAATGTAATTTTTAATTTGGGGCCTATGAAACAGAACACTGCCCTTGGACACTTTCAGTAATGAAGTAGTTCAGCTACCCATTATTTGCAGAGTGAAGCACCAAACAAGGCACATGTTTGTAAGATTACTGCTGAGAAAAAAATCTCTTTCACAGAGTTATAAAATATTTGAAATATTTTATTTAAGTTTGTAATATATGTAAAAGATTTGTTTTGTCTGACAGCAAACTGGTTTGCATGTAGACATGTTATACATGGTTTCAGCTTTGGTAGCAGATAACATCCAACTAAACAGGAGATCAGGTTCTATAATAAATAAATTGCATTGCTACACCCTCAATTGCCTGTGTTCTAGATTATCAACATCTCTTTTCTGCTCAGAAGTTAAATCCAAACATAAATGGGAACTGTCAGCATGCTATGTTTGTACTAACATTTAATTAGAAGAGTGCTGCACTGGGTATCATCTGCCATGAGTGATGGATAAGATGCAGATAAACAACTGCTATTTTTACTGGCTTTTTCAATGCACCTCACAGTGATCTCTGAAGATTCAAGAGTGAAAATTAAAAAATCCAAACAAGATAATGTGTAGAGATAATATCTGCAAACACAGGAAAACTTTTACCAGCCTCACCTAAGACCAGCCTGGCTCTGGGCCACCTGACATACTGAGCTCTGAAAATCTGTAGAGCCCTGCAAATCCATGAGTATCAACATCCACGGACATGTATACAGATATCTGCAGTGTGTTTTGCAGATGTGGATGTGGACATTTTTTTTATCTAGAACCCTGCAAATCTGTGGCTATTTGCTTTATATCCATGAGTATCTGCATTCAAGGATGTGAATGTGAATATCTGGGATCATATTTGCAGATTCAGATACCAATTTTGTATCTATCTGCTTAGGGCTCTAAAAAATTGGTGTTTTACTGTGGTTGAGGTAAGAACTTGTGAAAATCTGGCTCACGGTATGTACTTTTTATCCAGCCTCTACTTCCTCAAATTGGGCATTAATGTGAAGAAAAGACAGGATGTATTTCAACCCTACCTATCACAGTAAGTCTAATTTGGGGATGGAGCATATACTGGAGATGAGTGATATATGCTCATATTTTCCCCCACCTTCTGCTGTGAGTTCCACTAAACCTGATTCCTAATAGGTAGTTTCAGGACTAATCATTCAAAGTCCAGTGTTGTGTGTGTTGCCAAAGACTCTGCAGAGTCACTATAATAGAAAAATGACAATTCATGAATGTCATCTTAAAGGGTTCTCATTACACCTGTGCCAGTTTCCTCCCAGGCACGTAGACACTGAGGCTACGTCTACACTGGCCCCTTTTCCGTAAGGGGCATGTAAATTTCACTAGTCGTCGTAGGGAAATCCGCGGGGGATTTAAATATCCCCCGCGGCATTTAAATAAAAATGTCCGCCGCTTTTTTCCGGCTTTTAAAAAAGCCGGAAAAGAGCGTCTAGACTGGCCCCGATCCTCCGGAAAAAGTGCCCTTTTCCGGAGGGTCTTATTCCTACTTTGAAGTAGGAATAAGAGCCTCTGGAAAAGGGCACTTTTTCCGGAGGATCGGGGCCAGTCTAGACGCTCTTTTCCGGCTTTTTTAAAAGCCGGAAAAAAGCGGCGGACATTTTTATTTAAATGCCGCGGGGGATATTTAAATCCCCCGCGGATTTCCCTACGACGACTAGTGAAATTTACATGCCCCTTACGGAAAAGGGGCCAGTGTAGACATAGCCTGAGGGTGTGTCTAGACTACAGGGATTTTTTAAAAAAAGTGGCCTTTTTTTGAAAAAAAAACTTTCCTTGTGTCTAGAATGATGCTGCGTTCTTTCAAAGGTAAATCGAAAGAACGCAGCAGTTTTTTGGAAAGCGGAAAACCTTGTTTTACGAGAAATAACACCTTTTTTCGAACGTGCTCTTTCGAAAAAAGGCACTATGTAATGCAAACTGTGCTTTTTTGAAATAGTGCATCCAGACTGGATGCTCTTTTTTGAAAAAGCGTCTTGCTTTTTCGAAAGTACTGGTTGTAGTCTAGACGCCCCTTTTTGAAAGAGGTTTTTTTGAAAATATCTTTCAAAAAAGCCTCTTTTGAAAAAAGGATGTAGTCTAGACATAGCCTGAGTGATTACTGTTTACATTATTATAATCTTGTAGATGAAGCTGATTAAATTTGCTAGGCAGTGTCTGAAGCAGCATATTACTAGCTCTCGGAGCATGCCAGGCATGTGTTTGTATTTGTAATACTTGTTAAAGGTGAAATTCCCCTCTTCAATCCTCACTACAGATATTTTAGCACTAGTATGTATTCTGCCTGTCCAAGACTCAGAGCTGTCAAGGGGAGTGCTCTGCGCAGCCCTCTCTGTGCATGGAGAGTCACCTGCACAAGCAATGTGACTAAATGAGATGCATCTCCTCCAGGTTTTCCTCAAATGTTCACTCTCTTATGTCCCTTGTAATGTATTCTCAGTCCTGGGTCTTTCTCCTCTCCCTTGCAACTTTTTAATATTTCACCACTTCCACCCCAGCCTACATGGATTCAGTAGTGCCTTCTGCTCTTTTGTGTCCCTCCGCATGTGTTAAGGGAACTTGAGGTTTCTATTTATTCATTTGCCCCTCCTCTGTCCTGCCCTGAAAGTCCTCCTCAGAATGGGCCTTTTCAGGACTGATGTCAAGATCTCCTCCAGCTTGCAGGGGTTGGGTATTGATGCCCTTCTGCATGGCAACTTTGCCCCTGTCCCATCAACTTTAAAGAGGGCTCAAGCAGAGCTAAGGTGGTTGCAGGGCTCTTTGGTTGTGTGGTTACAGGGCTCTTTGGTGAACCTCACTCAGAAAAGATGCAGAATACACAGCAGAGTCTCAGTGTGCGTGGGAGGGCAGAGGAGGAGAGCAGCAGATTCTGTAATGTAGATCAGAGCAGAAAATTTGTCCTAAATCACAACCGTGGGGGTGAGCTTCTTATCTTCTGTATTCGGTTTGTCAAAAGCAAAACTCCACAGGAAAGGCAAACATCTCTATTATTCCCCTGTTCTACAATTTCTGTCTTTCATTTTTCTGCATTTTTCATAGAAATACCAAAATGCCATGAGCCAGAATTTGAAATGGCTTTAGACAGATTTTCCTCCTAGCAGAATCCTGTCCAGTAAGTATCAGTCATTTCCCTATTAGTGTAAACAGACTCAGTGGTGCAAGGTTTCTATATATTCCTTCTTATGCTTTCTTAAATCTTTCCCTAAAGACTACTCTATGGCGTAACCTCTCTCAGCATGTCGACACCCAGGAATTCTGTTTATTACTTGGTTTGACTCCAGCCATGACTGTTGATGCTGGTAATTGAAAAGCAGTCTCTTATGTGTTGAAAAATCTACCAGTTAGAATGCTAGTCCATAAAGTCATATTTTTCAGCTAGCGTGTATTGAGAGATCGAGAGTGTATCCTGTTAAAATGTATTACAATCACTGTTGTTGAATACACAGAAGCCCAAAAAGCAGAGCTTTATTCCCAAGTGATTCGAGAAATCTAGCTTAGGGGTGGGTAGAGTATGTTTAGAGTCTGACATATGTGTGTTTAGAGTTTCTTTTGGCCACAAATTTAGATTTTACTGCATTTCATCCTAACATTAGATTATATTCAAATACTGCATAGTGCATTTTGCATGCAAAATCCATAAATTCTAAATGGTCTTATATTCAGGATTAGGCACTTCATGTAACTTTCCAATCAGATGCAATTTCATGTTTATGTGAATTTTTCATTACCTTTCAAAAATGACCAATAAAGGTAAAATACACAAATGCGATCTTCAGAGTAAAACTGGGGTAGCATTTTATTAGGCTAGATCATATTAGAAGAATAAAAATACTAGCCTAAGAATGTTAATTCTAGCTACTCTTTATTTAAGGAGGAACAGTTTTTCTGGGCGGAGAATTTCTGTACGTAGATGTGAGAAATCAAGCACGTATGGGCAATTGTTGTAATAGCAATGGGAAAAATAATGGATCCTCTGTTCCAAGCTCTTGAGTTCCCTAATGCCATGAAGAACTACAACAAATGTGAGATCTCCACACAGGTGCTTGACAATACTAAATGTACACATTTTAATGGTGATTAAAATACCACAGCTGCAAAAGAGCAGCTGGGGGAAAGGAGGAAGAAAATTTCACAGTGGTTGGTTCTGGAGAAGCTTTAACAAAGTAACTGCAGTGTAGTTTAAAAAAGCTTCACATAAAGTGCAGAATATAGAAAATGTAGGGGCAAATCCTTAGGCGGACAAAGCTGCAAAATCCTCTGCGAAGAAACCGGGCTCTAAAAGCCCAGATGATCACATTCAGGGTCATGGAGAGAGAGAGCTATTGAGACAGATTTTTTTTTTCCCAGGCCTCAAAGGATAAGTCTACATGGCAAAATGCCACCATCACCAATATCCATGGCAGCAAGTCTCCGTGCCTGGGTCAGCTGACTTGAATTTGCCCTAAAGCAGTGTAGATGTTCTCACTTAGGCTTTGAAACCAGGCAAGGAAGGGGAAGTTGGGGTGTCTCAGAGCCCAAGTAGGAATATCTATAGTACTATTTTTAACCCCATAGCTCCAGCTCAAGCCAGTTGACCCAGGCTCTGAGACTTGCTACTGTGTATCATTATTTTCAGCTTAGTCAAATATACAGTAAAGTCTGAGGTAATGGAACTTAATTATGGGAGAAAATCCAACCATGGGTTAAAGAAAACTATTCTAATTATGCTGTGATTTTTATTATGCTCGATTGTGGTTTTCTGGCAATAATCAACATTGGTATCTATCCATTATTATGTTTTCAACACCAAATAGGTGGGCAAGGCACCGCACAGATAAATAGAGGACATGGGATCTGATTCTCCCCTGCCCTGCACCTTTTTTAGTCATTTGCACTTGTATAAAGTGAGACTAAAATGTTGCCATTCTAATTTAACAGTATTTTCCACCTGCTTTGTACAGGCTTGCATGACTATACCTGTTGCAAGACGGGAGAATCATATTCATATTGGCCTGTATTTCTTCCTTCCTGCATTGATATTGGGATAACATGTAAATGACAAAAGCAGTCTCAGTCAAAGAGCTCCCTGGCATTTGTTTACAAACATGTGTGTGCACACAGTTCCCCACTTGTGTGCATACATGTTTATAAACACATGCCTGGAAGCTCTTGACCGAGACTGCTTTTCTCATTTGCATGCTAACAAACACATATATACACTGAGTATTGCAAACATGCAAATAAACAATGCCATTGCTGAGAATTTGGACGTTGCCTTATTAATATGTATATATTTTGGTGGTGCCAGTACAACATAATTTCATCATCTTGGAATACTGGTACCTCCAAAAATTTGATGGAGCCATATAAATACATAATAGAACCTTTTACTAGGTTTTCTTCTATCATTAATATTTGAAACTATTTAATTAAACCAAATACAAAATTCTGGTGTTTTCAGTTTCTGTCTATACTCATTAAAGTTAAACCAGTGCTTAAATGCTTTGCTGAATCAGGGCTCAAAATAAAACCAAAACAAAATGGATTAACTGATGGCACTGCCTTTTCATGAAGTTAATCTGGTTTGTTTATCTGTACAATTCAAATAATTAGTTGTCTGAGATAGTTATCATGTTTTGGCTACTAGTAATTGGTCCTCTAAATCTCATATTAGGGTTTCTGTTTTATGATGAGATAAACATGCTGTCATTATTGGTATAAATATGTGCTCATGCAAATTTTAAATTTGCTTTCCAAAAACACTTTTTCATGGATCTTTGTAAGTTGCTTCTTACAAATATTCATGGCAATAAAACATGATTGCATCAATGAATATGCATGGAAAGTAAACATGTAAAAGGATGTGAGTATAACCAGAGCATATCTACTATGTACTTGAGAGATACTATCTCTGAGTCTGTTTGTACAAGAACTCCTCCCAAATTGTAAGAGCTAGGACCACCAAATTTGGTACACAGCTTCCTCTTATCCTAACTTAAAGCAAGGTAAGGGTTTGGTGTCTGGGGGAAGGGGACTGAAGCTCCCCACCCCATTTGTATGAGGACACATAAACAAAACTCCCCTTAAAAGGTAAGGACCACCAAATTTCGTATACACCTTCCTCTTATTATAACTGAAAACAAGATAAGAGTTTGGTTGGGGGGGAGGTAGGGGCAAGGGCTGAAGCTCTTCCCCCAGATTCATATGGGGATACATAAAACCATACAAAGAAGAAACAGAATCTCCAGGCAGGTGAAAGGGGCTGGCTGGGGGCACCACCCCAGGACTACTCCAGCTCCGAGCTGCCCACCCTCCAGCTGCTCTTTAGGGAGAGTGGGTAAGGTGGGGTTTGAAGCTCCCCCCCATTCATACAGGAACATTGCTAACTGTTCCCCTTCATCAGCGAGCAAGAGGAAAGTGCAGTTTGCTGCATTCCTCACTGTGTCTGGGGAGCACAGGGAACAGACAAACCTGGACCTGCCCCAGCCGGGGGACAGGCACCACTTTCCTCAGCTGCGTCCACTGAAGCTGCAGTGGCTATGGAGAGGTGCTTATCACCTGGTCCCAAGCTGCTGTGGTGAGAGCACGCTGGGCAGTCCACTCTCCCTGGGGCAGCCTGCATACTAAGCCCTTAATCTCTAGCACTACTGCTGAGCAATGATTTAAGTGAAGAAAAACAAAAATTACTTGAGTTAGGGACCCAAGCAACATTGGTTAAATCTTCTAGTACATTACAAATTAACTTACATAGGTATATATAAGGAAAAATGTCTAGTATTTACAAAGCTCTAGAACTGATCCACTTGTAGCAGTCAAATCTAATTGTCTTTATAGCATAGTATGGGAAATGAAATACCTACCATAATAAAAACCCTTAATGAATTATTTCATAATAAACATTTTATTAATCCCAACTGATTAAAAGCACTACAAAGTAATACAAAAATGATCAAAACAATATCCAAATAACATTTGAGCTAACAGCACCCTCTTCTGATTGCTAGGTAACTTTACAGGCTCTGACTAAAATCTGTACTGCAAGTATTGCAAAATCCTTAGTCCCATTGAATTCTACCATAACAAGAATTACAGAGACACAAACTGCTTGGAAGGAGAATGCAGTCATTTCATTTCAGCTGCAACCCCTCATTGCAAACTTTAAGCTTTAATTTTCATAAGACGAGAGAAGCCTTTTCCAGTCACTGCTCCTTAGGTTAGTTGTGATGCTTATTATTCTTGAAAAATATTCCTCTTCTGTCTAAGAGACTTTCCTGTGCTTTCTCCATTTGATTCTCCTATATCTTGGAAACAACCTGATTAGCTGGTTCTGGGTGGGCATTTGACCGTCCATAAATGAATGGCTTTTTGAGTTCAAAGCTGCAGCAGCTGTGTCCTCTGTTGGGGAAGGACAATAAACATGCTTTTCCAGACCATTACAATAATAATTGCCTAGCACAAAGTTAGGGAAAAGAGATAAGGAAATGAGTGAGAGTTAAGATGAATAATGCGATGATGTAACTTGTGTTAATAGAATAACTGAACAGTGTGTCATAGACCTTATATTACTAAACTCAAATGGAGATTTTCCTCTGGCTCAAGAGTGACAGGTCTGTGTGTTTGAAACAGAAAATCCTGTATTCTATCCCAAAGGCAGCAGAGGTGGGTGTCTAATCTCATCAGCATTTATCTCCAGGTCCAACTTTTCACATGTACAACTGGAACATCCGCCATCTCCATTTCACTGCAACTGCCTTTCCAGAGGCTGCAGCAGAATAACTTTCCTGGCTAAAAAAGAAAAGCAAATGGAGCTTTCATCCTGGTCTCAGTTTAAAATAACTGTTTAGAATATGCTGCCATCACTAAATTTCCTTTAGGAAACTATGAAAATTTACTAGGACAGTATGGGAGATTGATCTCTATTTCTGCCGTATACCTGTGTTCCACACAAACTTTTGAAAGCTCTCAAAATCCACTGATCCTGGTATCTGTTCCAGAATCTATGACATAAGTATCCAGACAGCTGTTTAGGTGCAGTGGTGTACTATGATACAAATGTGGTTGTAGGGAAGATCTTTAATGGGCCTTTTCTTACAACTGCATGACTTGTGAGGATACACTGTTCTATTGGTGCTTACAATAATTCTAAATAACAACCACTTCATTTAGCAACAGCTCTGTTCTAATGGCACAGCTCTGTCCTTATGTGAACATGATCTTAGTTGACCACACATTTAGTACAAAGAGTGTGTGAAATGATTGTTATTAGGTCTGATTAATTTTGTAAAGTGCCATTTTCAATGCAAATGTGTGTGTGAAAACTTTTAATCTGAACCTATATAGCTATCGTTTTAAGTCTTTTAATACTTGCTCACATTGGTAAGGTTACAAGTGGGCTGGACTGCTCTGGAATTCAGAATTCAACAGAAAATTCTTCTTTCCCACCACCTCAGTGGTGGGATGCTTTGCGTGGGCCAGCAGGGGAAAGAAAACACTTGGCCTCTTTAAGATTGGCTCCGCTATGGGACTTGAAGACAGAGTCCAAATTCCTGGTTGGTGGGCTGGAAGAGTATAACAAAGCCTACTAGCTTCTGTATATCTAAGGACAGGGCTTATAAATTGTCCCTCCAGACCAGAGCTGCTAATATCCATTGCAAAGAAAAGGGACAGGGAGGCATGGAGCAGAGGAGCCTGCTGCTATGCAACCTCAGGCAGTTCTTGGGGGTCCCAAGGAGCATAAAAGTGACCAGCAGGTCTGTAGTAGAAATCACCCAAGGGACACAGTCAGGGCAGCAGGATATTGCACATGGGGCTGGCCAGGAGCTGTGCCTCTCACACATAGCAGGACTTAGAGCTTTTACCTTTGGGAGGTGACACACACCTTACTTGCCCTAGGAGGATGGCAGTAAGTACAGATGTTTCCCCTTGATGGAAGTCTCTCCACCCATTGAATGGAAGGGTAGACTTGTTGGGATACTTGCTGAGCTCTCTGCCTCCTTCCCCACCACAGCAATGAAGGGCAAGGAGTAACAGGAAAAAATGAATGATTTTCACAAGGGCTGAAATAATAAATCAGAAAGGTGGGAGAAAGCCCGTTTTCAGGAAACCTAAGATAATGCCCATGTTTCCCTAGGGTAGGGGGTTGGGGACTGCTTTACACAAGGTTTGGGCTTTACCCCAGACTCTCCAGTAGATGGAAGTGGTCTGACATATAGTCTTCAGATGCCACCAGCAGCTGGCCTGTCAGACTAGGAAGAGATTGCAGA
Organism: Pelodiscus sinensis; assembly: GCF_049634645.1. Classification (NCBI taxonomy): domain Eukaryota; kingdom Metazoa; phylum Chordata; order Testudines; family Trionychidae; genus Pelodiscus; species Pelodiscus sinensis. Next base: position 45,252,220 of record NC_134718.1, read on the forward strand.
TTGCCTGGGAGCTCAAACATTAGAGGCTGTAGGAGAAGCACCACAGTGATCAGCCCCTTTGAATCCAGTTTGGAGAGGGAAAGTAATGAGAGAATCAAGGCTATTGGGATGGCTCCCACTGTGAGTGTGGAGAGAGATGGAACATACCATGTGGGAAGTGCTACCACATCTGTTAGTCTCAGTCTTTCTTTCAGCAAACTAGAGTTCAATGGGATTGGCTTCTCTGATCACAGTGCACTTATTATTGGTCTTTGCGGACAACTATGTGCCTTCAAGGAAGGTAAATACTGTGGGAACTTATACAAATACAAATGCAGCCAGAGATGGAATTCCATTAGAACAGGCTGTGAGAGGGATCAGTCAGGGTACGTGTACATGGCAGTTGAAAGATGTGTCTAGATGGACTTACACTGGCTGGGTTTGAGACAGCTTCCTAATAGTAGCAGTGTGGACACTGTAGACCTGGTGGTGACTTGGGCTAGCTACCTGAGCTCAGACATAGCGGGTCAGGACTCAGGTAGCTCACTCAAGTTGCCTTTCTTGCCTCAACAGCCATGCTGCTATTAATAGTATGCTAGCGCAAGTCTGTCTATCTGCCTGTGTGATTGCACCTCCCACCTGCAGGGTTGACATATTCCCCAGGTGCTTCCCATGGCTGTGGGAATGGCCTCATTGCATGAGTTCAAGGTGCTAGCTATGGGCACTTCTGTGGGATTTTTATGACAACAGAGAGTGTAGTATAGGGAGGATGCTCAGGTGTATACAAGATACTAGATAAAGCCATAGAATTTGATTGACTGATTGCAGACTTCCAAGTCCTTAGAGTATTTTACACAGCATAATAAGAGCTAAGAAATAATTTTAAAAGAGGGGGGAAAGTTACATGATAGCAGATAAGTGAGCCTCATTCTGATGGGTGTGCCCCAAAAGGTACCTGGGGAATATTGTTTAAGACTCTTCTTTTATCTGAGAAAACTAATGAATGATAAGAAAGACACAGAATAATAATCAAACTGTTCTGCTTTCACTCTACAAGTCCTCAAAGGAGGGAGCAGATTGGAGCCAAGCTCACATTAAGATGCTTTCTTGACTACTCCCAATGCCCTAAGACTTTAATCTGATACTTATTTTTATTATAAAAATCTGATTCTTTCGACAGACCACACCTACAGACACTCTTATAATGTTAAAGAAAACCAAACCAAACTCACAATGGAGGGATGACAAGTCATAATGCTACAAGAGTGCGGGCAGGATGGGACTAGCTCAGTCAAAACACTTCATGAAGGCTTGCCTTGTGTATAGGTTGCTGGTGCCAGGCCACTAAAGGCACTTACCTCAGAAAAGAAAGGGTAAGTCTTCATGATATCCCATTTGGATGTTCAGAATGGGTGCAGCTATACCTGCAGCACAGCTTAGAACAGGAACCCAACAGCTTCTGGCTAACAATGGCAGTATCCAAATGCATGTGGCCCCTGTTGGGAGGGATAATTTAGTAGTATAATAGTGCTAAACTCTTCCTATTTATCCCTTTTTCAGGATCAGAAGAATAGGTCACAGGAATTGGTGACTAGATATGTAGGCATAGTACTGGAAGCTGATCTTCAGAGGTGAGGAGGCTCAGAGTTGGCATGGAGGAAGGGACACATTCTACAGTCAGTGGATGATGCTCTTGAATTCTTTCATCAGGGAGGGTCCATCTGAAGGGGGGGCAGAGCTAAGAACTAGGACCAGGAGAAATGGGGTGGTGGTGAAGTTTGATAATTTACCCAGCCTGAGCTGCTGCTGCAAAGGTTCTAGCAGGCCTGCCTGGTCTGGGCAAATAGACAAGGACATAAAAAGATACATCAGCTGGCGGGTAAATTGTGTAAATGGAAAAAGTTGACAATTGCTTATTGTGAATTTGCATATCCAATACTGAAGAGGCAGTACCCCTCTCTGAATGTGGTGTGGGTAGGATTCTGGGTGTTACTGGGAAAGGAACTGTTAGCACTCTGGGACTCCGGCAGGAGTGGGGGAAGAAAGCAAAAAAAAATTTCATCCAGAGCATAATATCATACAATAGTTGGGTGTACTTCTAGACAAACCAGAACTGGAAGCAGATTAGGAGATGGCAACTCCTAAAGAAGGTGCAGAATAGAATTTGGGCTCACAACGGCTAGTATAATGATGATAGAGACCACTTCACCCTGCCCTTTTAACACTCCTAGGAGGGGGAGAGAGATGGAGAAGAGAGTATTTGGATAAAGACTGGATAAACTAGTAAGCAAGACTTTACACTATGTTTGACAGAGGGCAGGTGACCAAAACCTACAAGTGAAAACCATGGAGACCTGGGAGATGGGTCAGAAATGGGAGAGAGCATGAGCTATAATACAAGAGATAAAGGAGGAGCAAGGCAGAACTGGGGGGGGGGGGCCAAAATCAACTCAGTATCTTAGGTGCCTATATACAGATGTAAGAGGCATGGTGAATAAGTAGGAAGAAGTTGAAGTGCTAATAAATAAACACAACTATGGCATAGTTGGTATCACAGAGACTTGGTGGGATAATACATGACTGGAATATTGGTGTAGATGGGTACAGGTTGCTCAGGAAGGATAGGAAGGGGAAAAGGGAAGAGCTGTTGCCTTATAAATTAAAATGTATGTACTTGGACTGAGGTTGAGATGGACATAGGAGACAGACTTGTTGAGAGTCTCTGGATAAGGTTAAAAGGGTAAAAAAACAAGGGTGATGTCATGGTAGAGGCCTATTACAGACCACCTAACCAGGAAGAAGAGGTGAATGAGGCTTTTTTAAAATGCTTAACCAAATCATTGAAAGCACAGGACTGGGCGGGGGGGGGGGGGGGACTTCAATTATCCAGACATTTGTTGGGAAATTAACACAGCAGGGCGCAGATTAAGCAACAAATTCTTAGAATGTATTGGAGACAGCTTGGGTGAAAGTGATCATGAAATAACAGAGTTCTGGATTCTAAGGCATGGTGGAAGGGAAAACAGCAAAATAAAGACAATGGATTTAAGAAGGAAGACTTTAATAAACTCAGGGAGCTGGTAGGTAAGGTCCCATGGGGAGCAAGACTAAGAGAAAGAACAACTGAAGACAATTGACAGTTTTTCAGAGGGACATTATCAAGGGGTCAAGAGCACATTACTCCACTTGCCATAGGAAGTATTGCAACAGACTGCCTTGGCTTAACCAGAAGATCTTACATGATCTAAAAATCAAAAAGGAGTCCTATAAAAAGCGGAAACTAGGTTAAAGTACAAAGGATCAATATAAACAAATAACACAAGTCTGTAGTGGCAAAATTCGAAAGGTGAAGGCTCAAAACAAGCTCAATCTAGCTAGAGACATTAAGAATAACAAGAAAACATTCTACAATCATAGAGGCAAGAGGAAGACCAAGAACAGGGTGGCAGGCCCATTGCTCAATGAAGAGTGAAAAACAATAACAGAAGATGTGGAAATGGTAGAGGTGCTTAGCAACTCCTTGGTGTCTGTTTTCATCAAGAAGGTTGGTGGTGATTGGAAACCTAACACAGTGAATGCCAGTAAAAATGGAGTAGGTTCAGAAAATAGAAGAGGGGAGGAGAGTTAAAAATGAATTAGAAAAATTAGATGTTTTCAATTTACTTGGGCCTGATTAAATGAACCCTAGAATACTCAAGTAGCTGATTGAGGAGCTATCTCACCTATTAACCATCATATTTAAAAAGTCATGGAAGATGAGAGAGAGTCCAGAAGGCTGGAAAAGGGCAAGCATAACTCATCTATAAAAAGGGAAATAAGGAGAACCCAAGAAACTACAGACCAGTTGTAACTTCTGTGCCAGGGAAGATAATGGAGCAAATGATTAAGGAATCAGTCTGCTAACATCTGGAATACATAAGGTGATATGTAACAGCCAGCATGGATTTGTAAAGAAAATATAAGGTCAAACGGATACATTATTTGATAGGATAAGGGGGAATCAGTAGACATGATATCAATAAACTAGGGAGATACAATGTAGTTCGGGCTACTATAAGGTGGGTGCATAACTGGTTGGATAACCATTTTCAGAGAAACAAAATACAGGACTATGTAGCACTTTAAAGACTAACAAGATGGTTTATTAGATGATGAGCTTTCATGGGCAGTGGGTCTGGCCCACGAAAGCTCATCATCTAATAAACCATCTTGTTAGTCTTTAAAGTGCTACATAGTCCTGTATTTTGTTTTAGCTACATCAGACTAACACGGCTACATTTCTATCACCATTTTCAGAGAGTAGTTATCAATGGTTCGCAGATGTGCTGGAAAGGCATAATGAGTGGAGTTCCACAGAGATAATCTTGGGACTGGTTCTGTTCAATATCTTCATCAATGATTTAGATTATGGCATACAGAGTACACTTATAAAGTTTATAGATGACACCAAGCCGGGAGGGGTTCCAACTGCTTTGGAGGATAGGGTCATAATTCAAAATGATCTGGACAAACTGGAGAAATGATCTGAGGTAAATAGGATGAAGTTCAATAAAGACAAATGCAAAGTACTCCACTTGGGGAGGAACAATACAAAATGGGAAGTGACTGTCTAGGAAGGAGTACTGCAGAAAGGGATCTAGAAGAGGGTCATAGTGCACCACAAGCTAAATATAGCTCAAGAGTGTGATAATCTTGCAGAAAAAGCAAACATCATTCTGGGATGCATTTATCAGGGGAGTTGTAAGCAAGATATGAGAAACAATTCTTCCGATCTACTCTGCACTGATTAAGCCTCAACTGGAGGAAAGATGTGGAGAAATTGAAGAAGGTCCAGTGAAGAGCATCAAAAATAATTAGAGGTCTAGAAAACATGACCTTTGAGGAAAGACTGAAATAACTGAGGGCTTCTTAGTTTGCAAAAAAGACAACTGAGTGGGGACATGATAGCAGTTTTCAAGTACCTAAAAGGGTGTTACAAGGAGGAGGAAGAAAAATTATTCTCTTTAACCTCTGATGATAGGACAAGAAACAATGGGCTTAAATTGCCACACAGGAGGTTTAGGCTGGACATTAAAGGTATGTCTAGACTATATGGCTCCGTCGATGGAGCCATGTAAACTAGTTTACCCAGCATAGGCAAAGAAGCAGGGATTTAAATAATCCCCGCTTCATTAAAATAAACATGGCCGCCGCGCTGTGCCAATGATCAGCTGATCTGGCACAGTGCTGCATTCTAGACGAGGATCTGTCGGCTGGGGAAGCCTTTGCCGACTGATCCTGTAAACCTCGTTTCATGTTTATTTTAATGAAGTGGGATTTATTTAAATCCTCACTTCTTTGCCTATGCCAGTTAAACTAGTTTACATGGCTCTGTTGATGGAGCCAGGCAGTCTAGACATACCCCAAGAGTACATCTACACTGCATGGCTATTTCAGGATAATGGAAATATCCCGAATTAGCTACCCTGCGTCTACACAAGCCACCTGGTATTTTGAAATTTTTTTTTAAATTATGGGTGTGCTATTTTGCCATCCCAGTAAGCCTCATTGCACGAGTGATAAGGGGTGGCCCAAAATAGCACATTATTTGGAAAATTAGCACTGTGTAGTTGCGCCAAATTTCAAAATAAGCTATTTTGAAATAGATCTGAAGAAAGATATGCAATTTGCATAGTGCGAATTGAGTATCTTATTTTGAGTTTAAGGTGCTGTGTAGAAACACCCTAAGAAAAATTTCTGAATAGTAGTGTCAAGGTAGTTAAGTGCTAGCATAAATTGCGTAGGGAGGTTGTGGAATCTCCATCATTGAAAGATATTTAAGAGCAAGTGAGATAAACATCCATCAGGGTTGATCTAGATGGTGCTTGGCTCTACTCTGTGGGCAAGGAACTGGACTTGGTCACCTCTCGAGGTCCCTTTCAATTCTAGTATTCTATGATTTTATGGGGTTGCAACAACAGTGGAGTTTGGGAGTAGATGGCAGTTCTTCACCATGTGCAATAGATTAGAATAGGAAGGATGACATGCACTGGATAAGTTATTCCTGGGTAGTTCTCCTAGAGCTGTGGCTTAGTTAGACCACATTCCTGGTGTCCTTTCTCTCTTCTTGAGATGTCCAGGACAGAAGAAGAGAGAGGTATGGGAGTTGCTGTAATGTGCATAGGGAAAAGCGTGACATGGCCAAGACTGAGCCAGGTTATTCAAAATGACAAACATTGAGTAAGTGATCAGCCATCCCCTATTTCTAAAACACTATAAATGTTGACAACAATACCATTATTAATGCAAATGTAAGGGTTTGGGCATATGTGCAGGAAATGACATTAAGGTATATTTCTGGGCTCAAATAAATCTCATAAGGGACATTTATATGTGTGTGTGTTTTCTTACATTTTTTTCAACTGATATAAATGTCACGATTACCAAACCTATCATCTTATTCTCTGTTCCCATCCCAAGATAAAAAAGTCACACTGGATTCCTTGCCTAGAACTCCCATTTAGAATGCAGACTCTTTCATCACCCTTCAAAGGAAGGTGTACCATTATTAATGCCCATGATTTAAAAATATTGATATGAATCAGTATAGACTGAAGAGGCAAATCTGGGTGAAGCTTCATTTGAGACTAGGGCTTGATACTGAACCAGGGCTATGGTTTGTGTTCAAATTTGATTATGCTAATAACTCATGATTTTTTTTCTTTTAAGATTTTGGCTACTTTTGAACCATATTGTGACCATAGACCCCAACCCTTCCAATCTGGAATCTGATGCAGAACCCAAATCATAAGAGGAACAAGTAATCCCCCATGTCTTCTGCCACTAGGCTGCAAAGATGTCCTGTACAATGGAAGTTGGAGAAGAACAATGACTCCAGAGGGAAAAAGATTAAAAGTTGAATGTGGCAATATTATTAAACTAGAACCTGTTACTTAGTCATAAAAAAAACACACCAAGCCATGACAAATGCATTACCGGCTCTTTGAATTCAGCATCAAGCCTGTAGGATTGATCAAATTAAACCTCTTGAATTCACATACAAGAACCAAAACTATTGGTACTCTCTTCTTGTTAAAATTGCCATTACATTTCTTTCATGTCTTTGCTGATGCCAATTCAGAGGGAACTAATGTCAGTGCTTGCAGACATTTACAGCAGACTTCATTCTAGTGTTCATCAGGCAGGTTGGATAATTTTCTTCATGCAGTGATCTGTTTAATCAGCCTAGCAGAAACCTGCTGTTCAGACTCCCAACATTTCAACAAACTCTTCTTGCAGGGAAACTTTTCAAATAAAAAATTGTACTGTCTTTTAGAATTGCATTGATCCCTGTAGTGTCAATTGTTAGCAGTGATGCAGTGAATTCTTTGAAAAAGTTTATTCAGGATTATTAAATCTTTACAGGAAAAAAGAGTCTATTCTTCAGTCCATCTGTAGTGCAGCTGCCAGATTGAATTTGAAAGGCTATATTACTACTGGATGCATATTGACAACCTGTGGGAAGAATTGGAAAAAAATGACACATTCAGATCAGTAAATCATTGGGAGTTATGGTTATACCCGCAAAAATGGTGGTGAGGGTATATGAGCTTTAAACAATCCATATCTAGCTAGGATTGTCTGGATTTGTCAGGAGGATCATAACATCTGAACTCTGAAATAAAAAACAATGTTGCTTTGTTTGCTTTTAATTAATCTGTCACTGCAGACATGACCTAGTTGCCATAGTACAGATGTCAGCTTGCTACAGCCTTTCCCTAGAGTCATCCATAGCTAGAGTTTGACATTTATATCTGTGCGCCCAATCATGAAGAGTAGTTAATTAGCTCCCTCTACTGCTGCATGAAGTGAATTGTACCAAAAGCAATAAGTTACTTTAGCGGTCTCTTTGGATTACTCCCTTCACTGTAATTCTGAGGTTTCCTGCTTCACCACTCAACTAGCAAAATATTTTAGTGGGAAGAAGGGGACAATGTAATTAGTTCTCTGTTTCTTGTTATCCCTTTTGATTTGTATAATGAATGTTTTCCTCTATCTGTGGCTTTCTCGATTGCTTATTTTGGAGTTTTGAGTTAAGTCGGGTTTTTTTCCCCTTGGTTTTTCTTTGGCTTGCTTTTCCCCTACTTTGAGAGAGGTGATGTTGCCTCAGTAGTAATTCTTAGGAACAGTGTAGAGAAGAAGAAGGTTAAGTGTCAAGCTGCTAGTGCCTTCAATAAAGCTGACCCAACAATTCTGTTTCATGAAAACTTTTGAGCTCCCAAAATTTGTTTTCCTTGGGATTTTGAAATTTTTCAAGAGGAAAACCCCCAAAACCAAGTGACTCTAAGCCATAGCTTGGTGGTTAGGCATTTACCTAGGATTGTGGGAGACTCAGGTTCAATTTTCTGCTCAGAATCAGGCAGAGTAAGAACTTGAGTCCAAATGTTTCATATCCCAGTGTGGGCCCTAACCACCAGGCTATGGCCTGTTCAGGAGGTGGCTCTCTCATTCTCTCCTGTTGCAGCTATTCCACTTTGTATAAATAAATATTCAGTAGGCCACAGGGAGAGAGCAAGATTGATTCATTTGAGAGGCTGGTGAGAGGCTGGCTCTCCCATCATATGTGGGATATCAAGGCTGAGGACACACTCTGAATCAACTATTGGCTATTCTGAGGTATCAGTGTGTAGCTGTAGTTCTGAATACAAGCAGGCTTTAACCGGACATCAGAATGCGGCATTTGAGTACTCAGCTGAACATGTAAGTAGTTAGATGCCTGTGTTAGACACTGTGCCAATTTGAACATCCAGTCTGATTCAGTTGCAGTAAGTCACACTTGAAAACATGTTTTTATAAATAAATCTTCTCATATTGATTACAAATGCGCACTTGGATTTATTAAAGAGATCATGAATGTCTGTTCTGATTCCTTCCTTCTTAGTACTGCCTTTCTGAATTCTGCTGAATATTCCCGGTTGTGGGGGTGCCACGCCCCGAAGTCCTATTGTTGGGGCGCAACCCCTCCTATAATCCAGTCTGCGGCGGCGAAGGCCCTCTATGCCAGGGTCTTGGGTGGCCGATACCGCCGTTTGGGAGCGTAACGCACTCGCTTTCGCAGCAGCCATGCTCTCGGTGCTCGGTGGTCGGCCCTCAGCCGAGGGAGGGAGTAGGGGGACCCGGGCCCACCCTCACTCACGGGCCCCAGCCCAGGGCCCTAAGAGCAGGTCCCACCAGACCCACTCAGCTGGCGGGGGACTCTAACCCCGAAACCCTCCGGCTTGCCAGGCTCAATCCAGACCCTGCCTTGGGCTGCTTCCTACTCCCTACCTGCCTTGCTCCTCTGCCGCCGACTCTCCCCTCTGTCTCTCTCCCTTCCCCCCCTCGGGCTTTCCTCCTTCTGTTTTTAAACTCCCCGCCTCTGGCATGCCCCTGATGTCATCCCCCCAACGTCAGTACGCCGTACGCCGGGGCTGCCTCTGCGCTGGGCGGCGTGCTGCGCGGCCGCGGCCGGGCAAGCCGTGCAGACCGGCTGCAACTTCCCGCCGGCGCTGAGAAGCGCAAGCGCCACAGCTGGCTCAGTGCGGGGCGGGTTCGCCTCGGCTGAGCAGAGGCGTCCCGCCTCATCACACCGGTATATTGAACCAAAAGCATGGGCTTTACAGGTGACAGCACTGTATTATATACTACTTAACATTCCAGTGAATTCCAATTGAATGACCGCAGCAACAAAGCAGGTAATATGGAAAGCTAATAGCGAAAGGACTGATACCCCAAATGCCCACCATACACTGGAAAATTTATTATTAGGATGAAATGTAAAGATAACATAACAGTTAGAGAAGATAGTACACTGGTATGGCATCTTGTTAACATCAGAGTTGTGCATCTAATGTATATGATTTAACCATCTTAGGAAGCTTGATAAACCAGAGAAAAGAAATTGTGGTTTAATACCGTTCAAAGTGTTGGGAGTCACATTTATTGCACTATATGCTAACCTAAGAAACTCACGGTCACCTCCCACAAAAATCAGTGGGAGTTATGCATAATTACATAGGCAGAATTTTGCCATATGAATGTAAACACAGATGTCCCTCATTATTTATTCATCTTTAGTACAGTAGCTCCCCAAATATTTTAGGAGTTTTCCAAATACATAGCAAGAGATAGCACCCCTTTCCTGAAGAATAAACTAGAGTAAACAGACAGGTAAACCATCAAAATATCTGAGATGATGTTAGGTAAATATCAAGATAGAGCCTTTCTCCTTTACATCCCAGCACTTGTGAAAATCAGACCAGTTTTGCTTCTCTGCTTAGACACCTGAACTTGTATTCTGGACTTGGGTCTTAGCACCAGCAAAGGCTTACCACCCATTTCTGCTCTAGCCCTCATATTTTCTAAATTTCCTTCATAAGTTTCATGTATTTAGAGTATCTATTGCAGCCAGTTACCCAGCAACATGTCATTGTAGGGAAAATGATGTGCATGAGAGAGGGATCATTTTGCTATACGCAATGCACTAAAATCCAACACTCTGCCCCAGGAGATTACAGCCACCTCTACTTAAGATGTATCATACCTAATCAAGTTTTGTTTTTTTATGAATTTGTCTCTTAGTACATAATTATGCAAACTATAATTAAATATAAGATGGCTTTTCAATTTATTCTTTCATGAATGCTTGGGGAATTTCCTTGTCTAAGTCTCATTGCTATTAGAACATTGGTAGGAGAACAAAACACGTTGGTTTTTGCACTTCAAATAAAGTCAGTCTGATCTGAAGATAGCTTTCAAAAAGTACATTTACTCTGAAATGTCTTTACATTAATTTAAAGTTATATTACCCAAAGGGACTACGTTGTGCTTCTGGCAAAAATATTGCCCAAATTTACTGTGTTAATATAATCAATTTGCCAAATACAAATGGGCTACTCAAAAAGGTACAGATCAATTTAATCTATAGATTTGAAAATCCAAATACAGAGTTTTATTTTATTGTTTCCACTGAAATAACAGAAGGCAAAAAAACCTGCAAGTGGATCCCAAATAAAGCCCAGTCCCATAGTTCATACTGAAGTGCAGCTCTCTTGAAATCCATTGCATGAGTAAAAACTGGAATGTCAACTCCATACATTCAATATTTTTAAAAGAAAAATTGTTCCTTTTGAGAATGTCATAATATATCATTATTATGACTTCTCCTGATAGGCATCCCAGAATATGAATTACAGGTCATGTTCTTGTCCTTAATGTAAGTGCTCTTACCTTGGTTTATCATTTCCACATTATTTTATATGAATGGCAGGACAGGTCATGCTGAACTCTGAAACTCTCAGACCAAAGGTAGGGATAATCCATTCATTCAAAAGGGTCAAAATGAGAATCTGGAGTTGTCCTTCTGCTGTCCTTGTTGACACAAAAGCCAGTGTGAGGCCTTAGATATACTGGAAATCAGACACCAAGGCCAAGATCCTTACAGGGGACCAAATGATTGCCTTTTTCATAGGCTTGTTTTTTTAAAAATACCCAAATGTTATATATGGCACTATATCAAATATGTTCTAATAATGGCTTATACCTGCTGCTATTGAACTGATGGCACCATTGCTATTAACTTAATAGGGGTGTGGAAAACTACAGCCAAATTATCAGAGTACAGAAAGAGAAGGACGAGTTCCAAAAGCAATGTCAGAACCTAGATACTTGGGCGCGAACATTAACTAAGGATATGGAACACCTACAGGGGTGACTCCTCCCAATGTTAGAGAAGGAAAGAATTGCACGCAGAGAGAAATTAGAAACTAAACCATGGAGCATTATAGAGCCAAAGTGGAAACTGCTCTGTGGCTAGACCCAGATGATTGGGATGGGGACATTTGGAACTCCTCTGATGACGATCTAGCTCCCCACTCACCTAACAAACGGGAGGAGGTACCCCCAGCCCAAATGAGATCAGTCATCACTTATCGAATGTCAGGTAATGAGGAATCAGATAGTGATGGGAATAGCCCACCCGGCCCCTCGTAGAAAGGCAAGAGGGCTAAAGCCAAAACTACTAGGAGAACAGAAGACAGAAAGAAATCCTCAACCCAAGTCATTACATGGTCCTACAGGCCCACGGAATTGCGGGAAATACAGGAAGAATTTGCCAAAAAGCCCCAGGAAGGAATAATAGATTGGTTAGTCCTCATATGGGACACTGGAGCCAGTGTCACACCCTTACACACCCTGGAGTGTAGCAGCCTTAACCTGGGTGCCGGAGTATTTCTTAGCCTCCCGGAGCATGAGAGCCCAAAGACCCTTTGGACCCTAGCCTGTAGGTGGGCTGCAAGGATCCATCGGGCAGACCGAGGCAAGCCCACCATTATCCCATGGACAAATATAGATGAAATTAAATGAGCCCTGCAAATAGCAGCCACCATCACCCTGTTAAACCAGGTTAGACCCTCTTGAGGAAGGGAGTCCATGGCAACAAGAAATTCAACTAGATGAGCTCAGGCAGCTTATGAGGGGAGCACCCAGTGTCCATAAGGCTATTTTCCTAAAACTTCGGGACATTGCCCAAAATCGTCCTGAAGACAGTTATGAGAGCCTGTTGACAGCTATGGTACGATATTTCTGGGAGTTTGGGGAAGGCGAAGTGCCACCGGCTAAAGCCAAGGTGCGGAACCTGAGTCGAAATCCCCAAGGCAAATCAGAGAGCTTTAAGCTCACGTGTGAAGTAACCCCGGAAGAAAAGGAGCTCCGGAATAAACTCTGGAAGCAGTGTTTAGCCTTAGGGATATAATTCACGGATTGCTAACTGAGAGATTAAAGCTCCTAACCACCTTTAAGAAAGTCGACTTGGGGAAGGTGGACGTAATTCCTAGCACCCCTCCGAGTACGGACACCCTTTACATGCCACTGCGGCAGCAGTTACATGAGCTGCCGCCTCCCCCGGTCAGCTTTGACCAGGGAAACTAAATGGCGGGAGTCGGCCTCCCCTCCACATAAACGAGCTCAAAGGGGAGGAGGATCCCAACAACGACCCCCGGATCCAAATAATTGTAAATGAAAAACACACAGCATCTTTCCTAGTAGATACTGGAGCTCAAATATTCATGATTAAGCAGGAGGACTTTCATGACCCGCCACCTTCTGGCCGAAAACAGATATTAGTTACCAGGGTAAATGGCACTGTTATAACTTACCCCTTGGTTAAAGTAAAATTGGACATTCCCCTAAAACCCCACAGACAGCCTCAAAAGCATGAGATAGTCCTTGGAAACGCCAATATACTTGGCATGGACATCTTAAGAGGGAGGGAGGGAGTGATTAATGGAGAAAGATGGGCCTTCGGAGCTGGCTTTAAGCAACATACGACCATTCTGGATGACAGAGACACCCCTCTCTATAAGATTAATTTGCTGGATCAAGACCCCGCTCTCCCGCCTTCCACTGTAACCAAGATGAAGCAATACAGTATCCTAGCCGAAGCTATGGCTCTGGTCTCTGAACTAATTAAAGATTTGGAAAAACGGGGAATCTTAATTCGCACCTATTCCCCGTATAACTCTCCAGTATGGCCAATAAAGAAACCAAATGGAAAATGGAGACTCACCATAGATTACCGAAGACTAAACAGCAACACGGGACCTTTAACAGCTGCAGTTCCTAACGTGGTTGACCTTGTAAACAGTATTCAAACTTGGAACAAGCAATGGCTGGCTGTACTAGATGTAAAGGATACGTTCTTAATGGTTCCCCTGCAACTCGCAGATCAGGAAAAATTCACTTTTACCTGGAAAGGGGTCCAGTATACATTTACCTGCATGCTGCAAGGCTATAAACATTCCCCTACAATTTGCCATGGAGCACTGGCAAAGGTCTTAGATTGCCTGACCTTGCCACCTAGTGTCCAAACCTTACAGTACATAGATGACATCCTAATAGGAGGAGATACTTGTGAAGAAGACCAGGAAGCCATCAATCAAGTAAAAACAGCATTAGAGAGTCTTGGTTTAGATTTACCACCGGACAAATGCCAAGGCCCCTCTCATGAGGTAAAATTTCTAGGCACTGTCTGGATGGGAGGCCGCAGGATGGTGCCAAATGAGACAGTACAGGAACTTAGCCAGGCACCATCCCCTGAGGATAAGGCACAATTAAGACAATTGCTTGGAGTTTTGGGGTTTGGGAGAAAACATGTACCTGGTTTTGCAGTCATAGCCTGACCACAGTATGATTTGCTCAAAAAGCATGCTAAATGGGAATTGGACCCCATGCACGAGGAATCCCTGAGACAGCTGATAAACGAGATACCCACTTATCAGTCCATGGGTCCTAATGCCCCATTTCATTTGTACCTCACTGTAGGAAACACAGGGATGTCCTATGCCTTGTGGCAAGAAGGAGAAGCGGTACCCCACCGTCCCATACAATTTGGCTCAAAGTCATGGCTGGGGTCACAGTCAAATTACACACCTTATGAAAAGGTGCTTCTGGCAGCCTACACAGCACTAAGGGAAACAGAGGAGCTAACTCAGGCTCAAACCATAATGCTTCACACTCCTCTCCCAATCATTAAGCCCATATTGGAGGGGAGTTACCATCGGGAGTAGCCCAGAAAATGACTGTCCAGAGATGGGCACTCTCTTTACACCACAGGGTAGGTGGGGCAGACACTGCACAAAATCCCAGCATGATTACAGAATCCCTATGGAAGGTGGGAATGCCTGAAGAGTACCGCCTTCCCCCACAGCAGTCTCCTATTAAGAATGCAGCTCCATTTAACCCATCACAACCTGAAGGAGTATGGTTTACAGATGGAAGCACCAAGCTAGTGAAAGGGAAATGGATAGGGAAGGCTGCGGCAGTCTCAGCAGACACATCTGCTGCACCCCTGACTGCAAACATAGAGGGGTCAGCTCAGCTTGCAGAGCTGGCAACAATCAAACTAGCTTGTGAGGCAGGTGCTAGTACCATTTACACTGACTCCTATGCTGTATGGGCTGGAGCCACCCAGTGGATAACTAACTGGAAAAATAATAACTGGGAAATAGGGGGGAAGTCTGTTTGGGGATTGGAATATTGGAAATGGATATACCAGCATGCAACCCAACATGCCTTAAGTATAGTTAATGTGTCAGCTCACCAAAAGAACAACACCCCAGCTGCACAACTGAATAACCTAGCAGATGCAGCAGCACAGATTTTTACTGCCCAGGTGGATTGGGAACGCTTGTACACTTGGCTACATGAAACCTTGGGACATACAAGAAGCGATGAGCTGGTGCGGCAGGCACGTGCCTGGGGGTGGCCTATCACTCACCAACAAGCCAGAGATCTGGTACGAGCTTGCACCCTCTGTGCTGAATTCAGGAAACATATAACAGAAGGACAACGGTTTGCCAGGCTAAGAGATGGGAAAGTACTATGGCCAACTTGGCAAGTAGATTATATTGGTCCCCTACACCCCAGTAAACAAGGGTGGAAGTATGTTTTAACTGGAGTGGAAATTGTTCAGGAATTGGTTTTGCTTACCCAATCCGATGGGCAACAGGGTTGTCTACAATCACGGGACTAAACTGCTTAATAGCCCTTGTCCCAACACCCCAGGAAATCCAGTCTGACAATGGCTCACATTTTAAGAACAAACTGGTAAATGAGTGGGCCCTCCGCAACGCAGTCCAATGGACCTTTCACCTCCCGTACCGACCTCAGTCTAATGGCATGGTCGAACGCTGGAATGGACTGTTGAAAGCCCACTTGAGGCCCACAGATGGCAAATGGGGAAACAGATTGGATACTGTGGTACAAAGTTTAAACAATTGGCAGACTCCTACGGGCAGTCCGATCAACAAAGGATTTTTCCCTACAGGGAGAACCTCTCCAAGCCCCACTGTACCACTTAAAGATTCTAAATATGCACCTGGAGACACAGTGGTGATCAAACACCCCAGTTTGGGGACACAAACCCGTGTACTGCACTCCTATAAGGGAAAGGGAGTCTGGACCACTGCAGACGCTGGGCTAACACTGATAACCATTACTGAGGCTTGGATTGTATCCAAGACCGGCTGACCTTATGTTTTATTACAGGAAACTGAGGCAATGGCCCCGAACAGTGCTCCAGTGGGATGAATCCCTCCCAATGCCTGTTTGAAGTCAGAAAGCCATTATGAACTGTATATATATATATATTTATATACTGCTTTCTGTTCTAGTGTTTGCAATTATCATTAGTTATAGACTATTGAAGCGAGACGTGGCACTCCCACTCACCATGGTTCTCCTCTTCATTCCAACTGCTACTGCTGTACCAGAACATCTGCTCAAAGGTGCTATTCAAACCATTGTTTCTGCTGCTGCTGCCACAGATTGCTGGATGTGCACCCTACTGGATTCCTCTACCGGACTGGGAATTGAGTTTGTCCCTCTCAGCCCAAACGACTGGTGGAACAAGAGCGACATCTTCCGATAGGGACCGGTATGGTTCGATGACAGCAACTACTGCAATCCTCAAAATGACTCTGAGGGGAGGTCAAGGGGGTGGCACTGGACATGGCAACGGACGGTATGGTGCAAGTCAGTAGAATATGTAACTGGAACCTCCAAAGAAATGTACCCCATTTGTTTTGAAAGTAAGGAAGGCAGTGGACCTCAGCTGGGTAGCTTTGAGGACCAACAGTGTACCCACATTGCAACTTTCAATAAGAAACTAGGAGCCTGGGATATTCACACATCAGGGAACACTAAATTGCTGGGAAAATGTTATCAATGTCTCCCTTGGTCACAGACCCCTGTTTGGCATTAGCAATGCTGTCATTATCCCCTTGAATTTTAGCCAGTACCAGGAAAGCAGTACCTGGTACAATAATTCCCTTTTAATAGTCCCTAGCACTGGACACATCTATAACCCTACACTGGTAAATGGTAGTAGCCTGTTGCCTGACCTGTGTGCTAAGGCAGACCTCTTGCCACCAGACCAGATCCTACAAGATCTGCTGTTCGCTCTCCAGTACTCTATCACTAATAGTAGTTACTATGCTGTGTACCTTGCCCCAAAGGAGAGACACACAGGAAGGGGATGGTATAAGGGACCATATTCCCCTATCCTTAAAAAAGATTATTTTTCATTTGTGGGACTAAGGCCTACAAATATCTGCCAGTAGGCTGGACAGGATGGTGCTTTCTGGGACATGAGGGTATGTCTACACTACCCCCCTAGTTCGAACTAGGGGGGTAATGTATGCATACCGAACTTGCTAATGAAGCCCGGGATTTGAATTTCCCGGGCTTCATTAGCATAAAGCCGGCTCCGCCATTTTTAAAAGCCGGCTTGTTCGAACCCCGTGCCGCGCGGCTACACGCGGCACGGGGTTCGAACAAGCCGGCTTTTAAAAATGGCGGCGCCGGCTTTATGCTAATGAAGCCCGGGAAATTCAAATCCCGGGCTTCATTAGCAAGTTCGGTATGCATACATTACCCCCCTAGTTCGAACTAGGGGGGTAGTGTAGACATACCCTCAGAGGGTTAACGGTACACCCACACATTACAGCTCCAGATATCACAAACCTTGGAAGCTTCTTGCACCAATCCAAGAAGAAATTTACTATTAACCCTCTTGTGAGACATCCTACAGGTTTCCATCAATTTACCCATGCATTCTTGCCCTGGCTTGGAGTAGCTGAACTTGAACAAGCCATAGTAAATGTGTCAGGGCAACTAGAAATAGCTTTCAACCACACTGCAGATGCCCTGGGCCTACTTAACGAACAGATCCAATCAGTGGCCCGCTTTGCCCTACAAAATAGAATAGCATTAGATGCAATCTTAGCCCAGTAAGGAGGAGTATGTGCTGTGATTAATCAATCTTGTTGTTTCTAAGTGAACCATTCGGGGCAGATTGAACAAGATGTGTCTGCTATAAAAGATGCAGTTAAAGTGTTACATGCTGTAACTAAGGACGGGGAAATCTCATGGTTAAATTGGTTAGTTCAACAGTTGGGATTTTCCCTAACTCCTTTCTTACATTCCATTAGAACTACTGTTTTAACTATTGTAATTGTTGTAATCATTTTCTGCATAACCTTATGTATTGTAAAATGCCTAGTTAATGTAGCTATCTCTTCCATGCACATCCGATATACAGCACTAGGAAAGGATCCCAGCCAATTCCTCGATCCTGAAACCCCTAATCAGACCATTGGGCACTTTTAGATTCCCCCAAGGTGGGCAAAAGGTGCTGGCATCACCGCCATCTTGTATCTTGGGACGTGGTGTGTCATATCAGGGGGTGGAATGTTGCCACATATGAACCCCCTATAACATCCATCTTTGCTTGCCTGGAAGCATACAGGGCACACAGAGCAGTAAAATCTGCATAGTCTTTGAAGCGTTGACAGGAGGCCCGGATATGCTAGCTCACAAGTGACCCTGGACAACTGTAAGCAGAGATAAGAGGGTGGTCGAACTAATCGCTGACCAAGAGGCTGCCGAGGAGTGCCCTTGATTGAAACCCATATTGATATGATCACACACTCGTCCGGGGGGAGGAATCTCCCGCCCAGCAAAGAATGTCCAGTACTCCTATTTAGTTATCTCTCTCTTACAAGTGTAAATTATTTGAAACTCCCTTGTAAGAACTGGCACCACAAAGACGGACCAGTACAATTTGGCATCTTAGATAAGAAAGAGGATACGGGCCCCCAGGGGTATAAAGATGGGTCCAGCAGCACACTCATTCTAAGCGTCGATCTGCCATCTACCTGCTGGCCAGGTTAGGTGTTTGACCTCCCGAGGTTCCACGGGGACGCCCACCTCGTATTCACCTTTCCGAGGAATTGAGGGACCGACCCTGGCCTGACCCGCTGGAGTCAAGAGGCACAGAAGGGGATAAAAATTGTACCTGTATGTGTCCTTTGTTTAAGTATATACATAGTGTTAGAGCTCTTTTAGATTAAGCTGTCACTTGGTACCATTATTTCCTATCTTCCTTTTCCTTTGTAACCATTTTAAGATCTATATTTGCTAGCAGTTAAGAAATAGAGCAATAGCCACTGTAACCGCATGCTTTATAAGCCTTTTTAATAAACCTGTAACTGGTTAAGTTTTAACCTGACTCCTTCAGTTTTTGTAACAGAACCAAGCACAATTTAAAATAAATCCAGCTGGTCATAAGAGACAGATACAGGCAGAGCTGGGCATTTGGATCGTGTCACTTCCAGGGAACAGATCCGTAGGGGCATCTCTCAGCCTTCCCTAGGCTGCCCGCTGCGAAGGGATCATGTTTCCTAGCACTCAAAATCTGAGGTGTAATAAGCTCTCCCTGTTGGCTGCCCGCCGCGACGTGACCCTGGTCCTAGCGGTTAAAGACACGGATGTTAAACTTCTTGGGGCACCCGTCAGTCTTCCCTATGGCCGCCCGCTGCAACAGGACCTTGTGTCCCAGCAGTTGAAGACTCGGGTGTATAACACACACACACACAGAGGCTACGTCTACATTGGCCCCTTCTCCGGAAGAGGCATGTTAATTTCCAACTTCAGAATAGGGAAATCCGCGGGGGATTTAAATATCCCCTGCGGGATTTAAATAAACATGGCCGCCGCTTTTTTTCCGGCTTGGGGAAAAGCCGGAAAAAAGCGTTTAGACTGGCACGATCCTCTGGAATAAAGCCCTTTTCCGGAGGATCTCTTATTCCTACTTTGAAGAATAAGAGATCCTCCGGAAAAGGGCTTTATTCCGGAGGATCACGCCAGTCTAGACACTTTTTTCCGGCTTTTCTCCAAGCCGGAAAAAAAGCGGTGGCCATGTTTATTTAAATCCCGCGGGGGATATTTAAATCCCCCGCGGATTTCCCTATTCTGAAGTTGGAAATTAACATGCCTCTTCCGGAGAAGGGGCCAATGTAGACGTAGCCACACTGTCCTGACCATCGGCTGACAGAGCCCTCTGTGTTTTTAGGGGACAGTATTGCTAAATATTTGCCATCCTGCAAGGATTTACATGTGTTTTTATATTGTATTAATAGTTCAACCCAAAAACCACTTATTTACTGGGAAGCAAAAAATAAAATAAAAAAATCTCCAGTGATAAAGTATTGTTACATAATATTCTTAGAGATGCACTATTGACAAAGCCAGAGGGAACATAATGTTGGAAATATATCAGAAAAATAACATTACTGCTTTTATTTTTTTAATGTATTCAACACAGTTATATAAGGGTATGTCTACACTACAAAGTTAGTTCGAACTAACGGACGTTAGTTCGAACTAACTTTAATAGGTGCTACACTAGCGCTCCGCTAGTTCGAATTTGAATCGAACTAGGGGAGCGCTTAGTTCGAACTAGGTAAACCTCATTTTACGAGGACTAACGCCTAGTTCGAACTAGCTAGTTCGAACTAAGGGCTGTGTAGCCCTTTAGTTCGAACTAGTGGGAGGCTAGCCCTTCCCAGGTTCCCCCTGGTGGCCTCTCTGGGCACAACCAGGAAAACTCTTCTCCTCTCCCCCAGCCCCGGGCCCTTAAAGGGGTAGACTCTGGCCAGACGGCACTGGAGTCAGCCAGCCCTGCCAGGAGTCTCTGCCCCGAACCAGTGGCCCCACCATGAGCCAGGCAGCCAGTGGGAGTGACATGTCCCCTGCCCAGTCCCCCAGCACCCAGGGGCCAGCCAGGGGCCGTAGACGGCGCGCGGCCTCCTGGACTAGTGCGGAGGTCATGGACCTCATTGAGGTTTGGGGGCAGGCCCCCAACGTCCATGATCTCCGCACTAGGAGGAGGAATGCGGCCGTCTATGGGCGCATAGCAGCCGCCATGGCCACCAGGGGACACAGGCGCACCCAGGAGCAGGTGCGCATTAAAATTAAAAAGCTGCGCCAGGCGTACGCCAGGGCCACCAGGGGTGGCGCCACAGCAGGGGCTGCCACCTGCCCCTACTTCTCTGCCCTCAACCGACTCTTGGGGGGCAGGGCGGTCCGTGCCAGCCTGGGGGACAGCGAGCCGGGACTGGAGGGCCCTGACCCGGGCACACCGGAGGGGCCACCGCAGGATGTCCCAGCACCGGAGTCGGCAGGGTCGTCCAGGGAGACCGTACCGGGTAAGTAGTTTGAATTAAGTAGTTCGGGGGGGGAGGTGGCAGGGAGACCAGGGACCGCGCGCGTGGGCCATGCCTTCCACGGATCACGCAGACACCTGTACACGTGCGAGCACGTGCCATGCCACCCTTGGGCAGGTGGCTCCAGCTGCGTGACACCCAGGGGCCATTGCCCAATAGGCACATGCTTGTGCAAAGAGACGTGACATGCTCCCGACCCCGGGGCAGGACCCAGCAGGATGATTTCCCTTCACATGTCCCCTCTACACGGAGGCAGGGGACATCTCCCCTTTCCCCCCACCGCCCCGGCCACACTATACATGGCACAGGGACATGGGTGCGGTCTTGGGGCAGCTTCCAGTCCCGGGGAGAGCCAGACATCCTGACCATGGCCTCTGTACAAGCACAGCGGCTGTGACGGTGCAGGACATGGTCACCCTCACGTTGCGGAGTTGGGGAGGGGGCTGGGCATCATCCTCTGCGTCCCCAGGGAGAACTGACCCCTTCTCTTCTTTCTCTACAGCTGCACCAGCTGCTCGTGCAGGGCGCACCACCCCGCCTGGGACATGCTCCCGCACCCGCGGCCTGCTCCGGACTGCCAGCACGGAGCAGGAATACTGGGACCAGCACCTTGGGGCCCTGCAAGCCGTGCACCGCACACTGCGGTCATGGATGCAGGAAGACCTGCAGGTCCGCCACGAGCTGCTGTCTGAGGTCCGAGGGCTGAGCACCAACCTGCAGCTCCTGCTGCAGAGCATGGTGCCCCGTGCTGATCCTGCACCAGCTGTCCCCCCAACTGCTGTCCCTCCTCCCACTCCTGCTCCCCCTCCCACCTCTCCCTCCTCAACCCCCACAACCTCTTCCTCAATGTCCACACCCCCCACCTCAACCTCCGCACCCTCCACCCCATCGCCCCGGGGACGCCGAGGCCCCCTCCCTCGCTGTACTGGGAGGCGGTCGGCCCGGCGAGACCCCCACCCCTGATCCTTCAGTTTCCCCACCCCCTCCTTTCCCTTGCTTCCCCCTTTCAGCTCCCTCCTCCCAGTTTTCCCCCTCCCCTCTCCCAGCCTCTCTCTTCCCCTCTCCCACCTCCTTTTCCCAGTTTCCCCGAGTTTTGTTAAATAAACAGAGTTTCTATTTTTGAACACATGTGTCCTTTATTTTGTACATCAATAAGAAGGGGGGCTAGGGAAGGGTAAGTGGAAGGAGGTGAGGGAGGAATGGGGCACGAGCCCCCGATGGGGAGGACTGGGCTGGCTCTGCGGGTTCTGGGGGTGGAAGCTCTCCTGCAGCCCCCCGATTGTCCCCTCTCCCCAGATGGCAGCATGCGGCAAGTGCAGCCGGTCTGATGGCCGAGTGGTGTGATGTGCCCAGTGTGGGTACTTCGGGCACTCCAAGCCAGGACTGGTTTGTAAGCGGGGCACCCCTGAGAACTGTCTGTCCGGGGTGGGGGTCGGGACCCTTTAAGCGCAGCCCTCGGCTAGCCTGAGACAGCATCTCCACGCTCTAAGTCCTCCTCTGATGCCCTGCCAGCACTGCTTCCGGCCATCCTTAAGCCCTGTTCAGAGTCCACTCAATGTGGACTTGCTAGTTCGAATTAGCAAAACGCTAGTTCGAACTAGTTTTTAGTTCTAGATGCGTTAGTTCGAACTAGCTTAGTTCGAATTAACTAATTCGAACTAAGTTAGTTCGAACTAGCGCTGTAGTGTAGACGTACCCTTCGTCTCTCATTTTACAAAACTTAACATATAAAATTTTAAAACAAGACTTTTTGGCTTCTGATAAATCATATACAGAGGCTGTGTCTACATTGGCATGATTTTGCACAAAAGCTGCTGCAGATTAGAACTGTAGTCCTATAGTTATTTTTCACTGATCCAGCCACATATGGGGTACGTCTAGACTGGCAAGATTTTGCGCAGAAGCGGGTGCTTTTGCGCAAAATCTTGCCGCCTGTCTATACTGACAGGGAGTTCTTGCGCAAGAACACTAACATTCTAATGTATGAAATCAGTGTTTCTTGCGCAAGAACTATGATGCTTCCACTCAGCGATACGCCCTCTTATGCAACTGTTCTTGCGCAACAGGCCAGTGTAGACAGGCAACATTAATTTCTTGCGCAAGAAAGCCAGATGGCTAAAATGGTCATTGGAGCTTTCTTGCGCAAGAGAGCATCTACACTGGCACAGATGCTTTTGCGCAAAAGCACATCTCTTGTGCAAAGGCACATGCCAGTGTAGACGCTCTCTTGCGCAAATACTTTAACGCAAAAACTCTTGCGTTAAAAGTATTTGCGCAAAATCTTGTCAATGTAGACGTAGCCAGAGAGAAGGGCATGCTAAAACTGAGGTCAGTTTTGGACTATAATAATTTACAATAACAGATTTTATACTAGAGAAATGTAACAGATGAACAATAATTTAATCAGAAACTCAACAGAAGTACTATTCAATAACAGGAAAAGAGGAAGTGCAGTCCCTTTCCAGCCTAAGCCAGCTGAGGAGTCTCCAACCCTGCCACTCTCCTACAATGGGCTGCTTTCAAGGGGGAGGCCAGATTTCATGGTCCGTGACATTTTTTTCAAAGCCATGAATTTTAGAGAGCCCTAACCATAAAGCATTGTAAAAAAAAAACATTATTTTGACAAAATCAATGAAGCTTCCCCAGCTGTACTCATTATGTTTTTACTTTAATTTACATGACAGTTTTATAGTTTAAAATACTTACTTAGAAATACAAATAATACACCCAGTAAAATACATTTATTATGATAAATGATAATGGGAAAGAGAGTCTGGCATAGGTATCTATATGATATGGGTTTTTAACATAGAAGCAGTCAGAGATACAGAAGAGTTTTTTCATCACTGTCATTGGAGAACTACACCCACTGTGTTTACTTTTCTCCTTTTTTCTGCTACTGCTGGTATTGATGTTTTTCTTTGAATCAACCTTGTTAATCTTGTCAGAAACTTTACAACTGTTTGCAATTGCTGACAGTACTCCATTAATCTCTTCTTCAACCTCTTCATCCTCATCCTGACAGGAAACAAAACAGCAGGACGGAGGCACTTAAGCATATATTCTATCGCATATATTTACATTGGCACTGAAGTGAATTATTAGATTTCCCTGTGACTCCCTTTTTGTAGTGTACACCTGATTATAGTGGATATATACATACAGAGAAGTGCCTAGTATCAATTTTCAAAGTCTCTATATATAGAACAACATGATGGCTTACATGGTGGGTTTTGGCAAAAGTTCAAATCTGACTGTAAAGGGAAAATAGACGTACACAGAAATGTTCTATCAAACACTGAAGAGAACATGAAATCTGATGAATATATCGAAGAAGATAAACAACATTTTTATTAGAAAGGTCAAGTTAATTTTCAACACCTACAACTTGTATAGGAGTATATCCTTATTTTAGCAGATCAGTGGAGCTACAACTACTCATAGTTCAAGCTAGGTCTACCAGCAAGTTTAAGTACCTCATAATTCTGGAGAATCTCTTTGCACAGTAGGCTGACTATTCTTCAGTCTCCTAGGCTTATGATGAAGATTGATCTCTTTTAAAAAAAATTTTAAAAGCACTTACAAGAATCGAGAAGAGGAATGAATCCCACAACTGACTGAATACAGGCAGTCCCCAGGTTACGTACAAGATAGGGACTGTAGGTTTGTTCTTAAGTTGAATTTGTATGTAAGTCGGAACTGGTACATATTGTAGGGGAAACTCTAGCCAAACATTTCTCCAGAGCTCAGTTTTATTCTCCCACACCTCACTTCCCTCAGTCCTTTATTCTCAAGCTGAGGTGTCTGCTGAGAAAAGCCGCTCCGTGTCTCCCTGGTCTGCTGGGGGGGGAGAGGGCGCTAACTTCGCGTCTCCCTGGTCTGCTGGGGGGAAGCAGCTAGTGTGGGGTTGCCTCACCCCGTTTGTAAGTAGGGATCCGATGTAAGTCGGATCCATGTAACCCAGGGACTGCCTGTACTTCAATATTTCATAATCCCTTATTTAAATTCTTGATCCAGCAAAGCACTTGAAACACATGCTGAACCTTCAGTGGGTTAAAATTAAACACATGCTTAAGTGCTTTGCTGAAAAAGGGCAGCACTTCTTTGAGTCCTACACTCATTTCAAGGGGGTTTATTTTGCTTTGACTGGAGAGGGTATTGATCAGAAAGTTCATGGCTGAAGTCCTCTCCCTTTGAAATCTGTGGGGGTTCTGCTGCTGCTTTCAGTGGGGTCAGGTTTCTACCTCAGATTTAGGCCTAAACTGCACTGAGTCAGTGAAACAGAATAGAGGGAACTGGAAAAATGATCATCACTGTTTTTAGTTTTTCAATTTGCCAGAAAAATCTAGTGTCTTCTGACTGACAGAGATATACCATGCATAGCATAGTGGGTATTCCCAGAAAATGCACCTGGTGGTAAATATTCTTTTTATTTGCAAGATAGTTTCTTGCAGCAATGTCAGTAATTTGAAACAAAAAAACTGAGTTAAAATATATTTATAAACCTGAGATAAGACCAAGCCATAAAATTCCAGTCTGCATTTTAAAAACTGCCTAAGGAAATGTTAAATGTGGAGTTTTACTGTGAACCGATTTCTTAGCTCTTCTGCTTTAAAAACTGTACTCCGCACATCATTTTCAGGATGCCAGAGGAAATCCTTCCCAGCAGTGTCTCTGACATTTTAAACAAAGCATCAAGGCTGAGGTATAAGGATTGTAACTGGTACTTCAAAAGTTAATAAAATCAAGAACCCTGTCAGAAGAAACCTGACTGTTCCCATGCTCCCATTTTTATAAGAAAGGCAAAAGGAGCAGAACAACATCTGTGCTTTAAAAATGGTGGGAGTTAGTGCTCTGTTCAGTTCAAAGTTTGATTTCTCACCCAGGTTAAGTCAAATAAAACTTGTACAGAATTACAGTTTTATTGCATAGCAGGAAAGAATGCTTCCTATGTGCCACTTTTCACACACCTGCACTAGAACGATTCACAGGTGGCTGATGCTTTATTAGGTTAGTCTCAACTCATTTTTTTCCCCTGAGAAGATCTTAAAACTCGAGAGGAAAATGCTGTCTCTGATGAGGTGAATATTTGGCTTCTGTTACAGTGTTACAAGCCACTGTTCTCTCACAGAACATAAAACAATGTATTTACAGCACAAGTTTGATTATCAGATTGCCCTTGTAAAAAAAAAAAACCCAGAATCTTCAACAAAATTACCAATACCTCTCTGCCTTGCTAATAAGAACGTCCAAACTGGGTCAGACCAAAGGTTCATCAGGCCAGTATTCTGTCTGCTGACAGTGTCCAATATCAGATGCCCCGGAGGCTGTGTCTACACTGGCCCCTTCTTCGGAAGAGGCATGCTAATTTCTAACTTTGGAATAGGGAAATTCGCGGGGGATTTAAATATCCCCCGCGGGATTTAAATAAACATGTCTGCCGCTTTTTTTCCGGCTTGGGGAAAAGCCGGAAAAGAGCATCCAGACTGGTGCGATCCTCCGGAATAAAGCCCTTTTCTGGAGGATCTCTTATTCCTACCTGAAGTATTCCTACCTGAAATATTCCTACCTGAATAAGAGATCCTCTGGAAAAGGGCTTTATTCTGGAGGATCGCGCCAGTCTGGACACTCTTTTCTGGCTTTTCCCCAAGCCGGAAAAAAAGCGGCAGACATGTTTATTTAAATCCCACGGGGGATATTTAAATCGCCCGCGGATTTCCCTATTCCAAAGTTAGAAATTAGCATGCCTCTTCTGAAGAAGGGGCCAGTGTAGACGTAGCCTACAGGTAATCCTCACATGATCCCTCCACTGACAGCCACCTCCAGAGAAACAGAGGCTAGGGATACCATTCCTACCCATCCTGGCTAATATCCATTGATGGATTTAACCTTGGTCTCCATGAATCTATCTAGTTCTTTTTTGAACCCTGTTAAAGTTCTAGCTTTCATCGCATCCTCTGGCAAGGAGTTCCACAGGTTGACTGTGCACTGAGTAAAGAAAAACTTTCTTTTGTTTGTTTTAAACCTGCTGCCTATTAATTTCATTTGGTGACACCTAGTTCTTATATTGTGGGAATAAGTAAATAACTTAAATAACTTATATAATCAGGGATATTGGGGGATTTTTGAAAAAGACAAAGTTTGGGAAGGCTTTCTCACTGTGTGAGAAGAAAAAATAAGCTATTTTATATTATGAAAACGTTTTATTTACAGAGAGAGACCAACTGCAGGTATATTTTTAAATGTGATAGCATTTACCCTTCTCTCACTCCCAACTCTTAATGAGAGAATAACAGATGGCACTATAAAGGGATTTGGTTGAATACAAAAATCAGCAGCATCCATAGAAAGGTACTGTGTGTGAGTTGAAAAGTACTGAATAAGGCATCTGTTGTTGCTGTTTATACCAACCAAAGTGTCTGACATCCAATAGCTGACAGAAGGAAAGATGTCACTTCTGTTAAATATTCTAGATTTTCAAGATGAATATTGTTTCAACCAGGAGTGTCACGGTGTCTGGTGTACCTGGAAATTTATTTAGCAAGCCAATTTAAAATGCTTGCATAGGCAACACGATGCTGGGCACTGTAGCTGCAGCAGGCACGACAAGTAGATACAAGACTAAGACTATGGCTATGCTACGAACTTTTTCCAGAAGAGGAAATGAGAACGGAGCGCTCGTTTGCATATCTCGCGCTCTCATTTGCATATTCTCTTCCAATCCTTTTTGAGGAAGGAGGTTTTTGCACAAAAATGCACTGTGTAGATGGTGTCTTTTTGTGAAAAACCCTCCCTTTTGTGCAAGATACCTTCTTCTTCCTTGCCCCAGACTGGGACAAGCAGGGACTGAGCCAGACTGCCTTCCTGCCTGGCTCCTACTACATTTAGGAGGTAGGTAGGCAGGCAACCTGGCTCAGTCCCTGATCGAGCTGGGTCCAGGACCAAATCCCACTGCAGCTCTGCAATTTAAAATGCAGTAGGAGCCGGATAATTCTGTCGACTTCTCAGTTAGGAGTCAGAGCTATGGCCCTGTTCCACTTCATGCCAACCTTCAGAAAAAGGGGTATGCATCGAGGGAAATAATTTGCTCCATCTTAATGTATATAGCAGATTGTTCACTCCCTTTTGTGCATGGAACAGCCCCAAACTGTGCCTTTCCTCCTTCTGGAGGAACTCTACACCTTTTCCTACACACAGTTGCAACATTAATGACACAATGCCAAAAACTTCAGATATTCATGAACTATTCTTTGTTACCATACTTGGTTATATAATCTAGAGACATAAAGTGGCCTCAAGTAAAGATGGGCCTAAGCTATGAAATTCAGATTTGGATTCCTAATACCCCAGGCATCAAAAGTACTTAATTTCCTAGTTTTTTCAGACCTATAGTGCCTTTAGTGTCTGTATTGTAAGAAATATTTCTATTAAAGTATGTACAATTCCCAATAATAATGCAGGTACCCTACTCTCCTGAAAAGGGGTCCCCTAGGTATTTATTTTATTCAAATATATAAACTTTTAAATACCTTTGTGAGTACTTTCAAATTGGAATGATGAAGAGTGCAGAAATGAGTCACAGCATACTCCACCAAAGCCCCAAAGATGAAACTAAAACAAATACCAAGGTAAACATCAATTGCCTTTATGAAGCAGTTAGCATTAGGCAGCGAAGTCCTGGCTCCCATCATGAGTGTTGTCATGGTAAGTACTGTTGTGACACCTGCAGAGCACAAGGAATGAGGTAAAAAGTGGTGCTAGTTACAACATTCTATGCAGCATTTGCTATAGCTGCAAACTAGTGTTTTCTGAGCTTTCAGGTCACTGTGAACACTGTGGTGTGAGCAACCACACTTACTGCTGGATGTTCAGGAAATAAGACTTTTAACTATATTAAGATTTTGAATCTACATGTTTTGAAAAAATAGAAGAATAAAGTTAATAATCCTGTGAGTCTGTAAACTCAAATGAGAGGGATTTAGATGATGTATACTGTACACTTGTGATTCTTACAGTATTATGCAAACAATCTGGATAGACCTTGACTACATAGATGTTTTTAAAATCACAGTGTAATTATCTTGTATCTGTTCTGTGCAGCATTCATATGAAAGTAGGTAGAGTGACCATTTCTATGAAATTACATACACTGCACCAATATTGCTCCATTCCACTGTGTTTACTCTATACGGACTCCTTTCCTTTTTGCAACTCAAGAAACATGAAGTTATCCATCAATCTACAGTATCACAAGGTAATTGCCTAAAATACAAAAGTGTTTGCACCTTCTGCAAATTATTGCTATGCACTGTACAACAAAGAATACCTCCTAATGTTTCAACCTCTGTTTTGTTTTTTTCTGTTACTCACCGATGCAGATTCTGGCTGGAACTGAGGACTGGCTTATCCAGAACGATACCCAGGAGAGTACAACTAACAAGATGGATGGTACATATGTCTCTAGAATGAAATACAAGATGTTCCTCTTGAGCTCAAAATGGAATACTAACTTTGGATAGCGTCCTGTGAAAAAAGCAACAAACAACCTTTTGAAAAAACAATTGGTCAGAATAAAGTAATGTTAGATGGTGCTGCTTACAATAATTTCTTGCAAATGTCAATTTTTAACAATTAAATGTTTTTTCTAAGTTTGTCTTGCACAGTTCCCAACAAATCTGTTTACTTTCCAGTTCTGAAATTTTGGCAGTAAAAGCTCTAATTAGTTCCAAATTGGAAAACAAATATTGTAATTCCCATCAATTTTGCTTTGCTCAAATTCCAGAACAATGAGGAGAGTCTTTCTTAAAGTAAATCTATATTTCATATGTGAGAGCCACTCTTTCTGTACACTGAACCTGAGCAAAGAGATTTTGTACAGAGTATTAAATTAGGATAAATGGAGTAGGAAGAGGAAATAAAATTATCAATCTACTGGGAAAGCAATTAACTAAATCAATCTACAGTATCACAAGGTAACTTTAAGAATTTGACTGTTGGAAATTGATTTAAATATAGCTATTTGCAGCATATTAGCAATTGGCATCAGCAAATATTATTTAAACAGACACCGTAATCATATTTTATAACACATAATTAGCTGTAGTGACTGCATCCATTTGGATTCATTTGTTCGTAGTTCTTTTATTTATTTCCCCCCTATATCTGGGTTACAACTACTTTCACAAAGCTTGCTGGGCTACAGTTTCTATTTCTTTTCAGAACCAAAGCTACAATTTTTTGTATCATTATGGTCCACTCCTTTTAAATTTTATTTCTATATCTATATAAACAATGTTTGCAGTGTTTGTAGTATAATAGTTCCTCTTACATTTACTGCTTTCAACAGCAAGCCATTCACAATCAAATCCTTAGTCACTGTGAGAGTGTATTGGAGACAATTTTTTATATCAGAAGGTGGAGAAAACCTCCAGGGGAAATCTGTTCTAGATGTGATGTTGACAAATAAGGAAGAACTGATTGAGAATTGGAAAATGAAATGAATTTTGGGTGAAAATGATCGTGAAATAATAGTTCATGATTCTAAGGCATGGTAAGAGGGAAAAAATCACAATAAAGATAATTGATTTTAAGAAGACTGCTTCAGCAAATTCAGAGAGTTGGTAAGTAAGATCCCATAGAAAGGCGTCGCCTATGTCTAGACTGCAGGCTTCTTTTGGAAGAAGCTTTTCCGGAAGAGGTCTTCTGGAAAAGTTTTTTCAGAAGAGAGTGTCTACACAGCAAAAGCGCATTGATAAAATGATCTGCTTTTTCGAAAGAGAGCATCCAACACTGAATGGACACTATCTCACATTTAAGCTGTGATTACTATGGACAGAGTGACCACCAGGTCACCTGTGCTTTTTCCTCTTTCCTCTTCTTTCAAAAGAATTCCCTCTTCCCTTTCCACACATGCCTTTTTCCAAAAGAGCTCTTTCAGAAAAAGACTTCTTCCTTGTAGAAAGAGGTTTACCAATGTTGGAAAAAAACCACTGTTTTTTTTTATTTTTTTTTCCCCCAAAAGAATGCAATTGCAGTGTGGAGGTAAGTTAAGTTTTTTTGGAAAAACAGCTGTTTTTCTGAAAAAACAGCAGTGTTGACACACCCACAGGATATGAGTGCATGAGAGTTGGCAGTTTTTCAGAGACACCTTATTAAGGGCACAAGAGCAAACTAGCCCACTGTATAGGACAGATAGGAAGTATGGCAAGAGACAACTCTGTCTTAATTAGGAGATCTTCAATTATCTGAACTAAAAAAAAGAATTCTACACAAAGTGGAAACTAGGTCAAATTACAAACAATGACTATAAAACACAAGTATATAGTGAGAGTATTAGAAAGGCAAACATGAGATTAAACTAACTAGAGATATAAAGAGTAATGAATTTTTTTTATAAATGCATTAACAAGAGGAAGAGAAAGGACAGAGTAGGTCAGTTACTCAGTGGAGAATGGAGGGCAGAGGGTGGAGTAAGCAATAACAGAAAATATGAAAATGTCAGAAGTCCTAAATGAATTTTGTGTTTCATTTTTCACCAGAAAGTTTAGTAGCAATTGGACATCTAACTTAATGAATGCCAATGAAACTCATAGAATCGTGGAATACTAGAACTGGAAGGGACTTTGAGAGGTCATCAAGTCCAGTTCACCTGCCCTCATGGCAGGATCAAGCACCATAGATCATCCCTGATAGATGTTTATCTAACCTGCTCTTAAATATCTCAAATTCTAGAGAGTCCACAACCTCCCTACGCAATTTATTACAATGTTTATCCACCCTAACAGTTGAGAAGTTTCTCTTAATGTCTGACCTAAACCTCCCTTGCTGCAATTTAAGCCCATTGCTTCTTGTCCTCTTATCAGAGATTAAGGAGAACAATGTTTCCTTCCTTCTCCTTGTAACACTCTTTTAGAATGAGATAGGATGAATAGAGCCTGATGAAATACACCCTAAAATACTCAAAGATCTGACTGAGGAAATATCTAAACCGTTAATGATTATCTTTGAAAAGTCATGGAAGAAGGGTAAGATTCCAGAGGCCTGGAGAAGGGCAAATATAGTGCCCATCTATAAAATGAGAAATAAGGCCAGCCCAGGAAATTACAGACTAGTCAGTAGCCAGAAAGAACATGGAGCAAATAATTAAGCAATCAATTTCCAGAGATCTAAAAGATAATGAGGTAATAAGTAATCTTGTGGATTTTGGGCAAGGGGAGCAGTACATGTATGTCTTGACTTTAGTAAGGCTTTTAAACTGTCTCGCATGAGGTGCATATATTACTGGTTTGAAAACCAATCAAAGAGAATTGTTATCAGTAGTTCATGGTCAAACTGGAAAGAAAAGAATCCTAGATTCTTAAATGAGCTGTTGTATGTCTAGGAAATTAAAATTCAGTATGTGAATTTGCCTTCGCCTTAAGTTCCCTCTTGGCTATATAATGCATGAAAAAAAGAAATAATCTGATTTTATTCACATAATTGGATCTATAATTAATGTTCAATGCAAACTTTATTTTGAGTGTTACAAAAAGATGATAAGCATTAGGTTTAAAACATTCAAGTATTTCCAACCTCTGTGATTACTTCTTCTACCAGAATATCAGTTAAAGGGTGAAATTCAGATATTGACTATGGTCAGTTGACTTCAGCTATTTTTATTTGACTCAGTGAAGTTATGTGTTTGCTTCTAATAGTGTGTGCCATGAGTCATGCTTGTGCTATGTAAATATGGACGCACTCCATCTATAGGCCACAACAGCAATATCTGCATGAATAGGCTATTTGTGCATCTCTCAGGTGCCTTGTGAATTCTGAGATTGCACTTCATGCTGTTAAAAAGCATTCTCAATAGCAATCTACAAATGCACACACAGGTCTGTCTTATTGCTACTAGACTAGAGTATGGCTGCTTAAATTTAAATGCTTAAATTACATATATAAAGCTGTTAAAATTATTGTTACAATGAGCTTGGGTGCATTAGAAAGTTGTACTGCATTAACTAGGTCAGTATAGTTGAGACTGCCACCTCCTTAATGGGGTCAGTTTTATACTACAATAGGGGCATGTCTACAATAACAAAAAGATCAACCTTCTGGCGGTAGATCTTCTAGTGTTTGATTTAGCAGTAAATCGAATGCTGAGAGCAGCCCCTTGTTGATGTCCAGCAGTCCTCATTCTGCAATAAGTAAGAGAAGCCTCCCACTGAGTAGACACTGCCACAGTTTGGCTTAAGGTAAGCCAACTCCAGCTATGCAAAATGTTTAGCTGGAAGTCATGTACCTTAAACCATGCCTAGCAGATTTATACAGATGCAGGTATTTTTACAGGGAAAGGAAAACTATACTAACATGATTCTCCTTTATATCAATATATCTGCTTCTCTACTATGTTTAGCCAATACAATTATAAAATCATTTCCCTAACCAAAAGAATTATTCTAGTAAAATTTTCAAGGGTGGGTCAGGCTGAAGTGAAGCATTCAAAAGTTTAAAAATGTCAAATTTTTATGGTTTCTCACACAACATTTATTCTGCCCCTTTCTCCATCCACGTGGTGCGTTAAACAAGGCAAAGGCACTGGGGAAACAATACTGTGC
This sequence comes from Pelodiscus sinensis, assembly GCF_049634645.1. Taxonomy (NCBI): domain Eukaryota; kingdom Metazoa; phylum Chordata; order Testudines; family Trionychidae; genus Pelodiscus; species Pelodiscus sinensis. The sequence continues at coordinate 45,285,875 of NC_134718.1, forward strand.
AGTCATGTAATGACACAATATAAAGTAAAGCTGCACAATTGTGTGGTCAACTGTAAATTAGTCATTTTCTAACTTGATTTGACAACCTTTTCAACATTCTTCTAAGCAATTTTTTGCATGAAATTTCCTAGTTTTTTTTTTAAGGAAAAAGCCAAACACAGATTCTGTAATGTGCAACTGTAACAGTGCCCCAGCATCAGCAGAGTTTGACTTCTCAGCCTTCAACACTGCAGCAGAAATGCTATTAGCAGACTGCAGGGGAATGTTGCTGTCCCAGAGCTGAAGAGATGGGCAACTGGCACTATAAGCTGAGACTGAGTGGTCTCTACTCCAGTAGATCAGGAGCTCATGTCCCATTTCGGGACTCTATGGGCAGGGTGGGTCTCTGTGCCCATATGCAGAAGTCCAGGAAGGGGAATGGCATTGGTGGAGAGACCATGCCCTTCAGCAACCACTACCACTGTCTGTCAGCTCCTATCATTCCCAGTGATGTGTGCGCTACTGCACTGCTACTTTGCTGATAGCATGAGCTCAGCCTTAGACTGTCCAGCTTATTGGGATTTGTCATGTGGCCATCATGTCTTGTGCCATGCAAGCAAAAAATGGGAAATGAAGGGATTTTTCATGGTTTATAACTCAGAATATGTCTACATAGCAAGCCTCAGTGCCCAGGTCAACAGAGCTGGGCTTGTAGTGTTGCACTAAAAATAGCTGTGTAGACAATTGTGGCTCAGACTGGAACTCAGATTCTGAAGCCTTTCTGGGCTGCATGTCTACACAACTATTGTTAGTGCTGCAGAACAGGGCTAAGTCTGTCATCCTGGGTCATATGGCTCACTGCTACTGGGTGTAATTTCATGGCACAAAGTCACTCTTCTAGCCTAAAGGCTTTCTCCGTGCCAAATTTCAAAGGATGATGATAGAGATGGAGATGATAGAGCTTTTTTTAAAAAAAATGAGAATAATCTTTTATAATGGAAAGTATGAGGCAATCTAATAAAATAGCTCTCCTGTATATAACCAAAGGAAGGAAGAGATAAGATATATAGGGGTGTTGCTATGCAAGGCTTGTCTTCACTGTCAGATTAACTTGAGCTAACACTTGAATTTTATCCCTAACTTGAGTTCTGTCCAGATACACAAACCCATAACTTGACAGTTGTGGTACTTGTAATTTAAGTTGTCTGGCTTGAGTGGGGACAGAAGCTGAAACTTGAGGTAATACGATGTCAGCAGATAGCACAACTGCTTTGTGGTGCTAATCAATCACTGTGCAAATCCAAATCAAGTGTTATTCTGCAGTGTGGCTGCTCTCACTCAAGGCAGGCTTACTTGAGAGGAATACGTCAACTATGAATCACCCAATCTAACTCTGCAGTGGAAACATAGCCTAAGATTTCCTCACACCTTTAGAATTCTCCATACTTAGATACCCTCATTCATAACACTGTTGCATGCAAATAATAGGGTTGCCAGGTGTCTGGCCTCTGTCTGGTTAAAAAACCCCAGAAAATACTGGTATTTTCTGTTTTTCTCGGCCAAAAGGCCGATGGGGACATTTTCCCCCTGCCACATGTGGCAAGGGAATGGGGAGTGTGGGGTGGGGATTTAAAGGCGCAGTGACTGTTATTTGGTTCCCTGATTTTTTTGGTCTTTTTATTTATTTATTTATTTATTGCTCAACCAATTTTTTCACCGCCATGTTCGGTATTTTTTGGCAACCCTAGCAAATAAATGGGTTTCACATTCACAGTGAAAAGGAGCAGAAGGTATAAATTAAATGGTTCTTACTCAACATATCACATGCCTTCTCTGGCTCAGTGGCATATAAGTATAACAATATACATTCCCTGTGCAATGGGAAAGCAGGTGTGAATTGTAAGGAAGTCTGAGTATGAGGAGATCTGATTTACACCATTTTACTGTTTGTCTCTGAATTTGGCTTTTTACAGTCCAAAGCCATATGCTAATCTCCAACAGTAATTCTGATTCATCAGACAGAGATTACTATTATAACCATGGTTTTATCATACAGAATGTCACTGTATCACATGAGAAATATACCTAAGATTAAATGAATGGGTTTCCTTCTCAAGCTGTAACATTTATTTTTGGCAGTTTATAATCATATTTTATATCAATTGTATGATAAAGTTCTGGTCTTTAAGGGCGTGTCTAGACTACAGGGTTTTGTCGACAAAAGTGGACTTTTGTCGACAAAACTGTACCTGCATCTACACTACTGCTGAGTTCTGTCGACATAACGTCAACAGAACTCGTCAGTTTTGTCGATGGCAGTAAACCTCATTCTATGAGGAATAAGACCTTTTGTTGACAGAGTTCTGTCAACAGAAGGTGTTATTGCATCTACACTGTCCTTTGCATCTACTCTCTCATGTCGACTAAGCAGCTTGCTTTGTTGACAGAACTGGATGTAGTCTAGATGCTCTTTGTCGACAGAGGCTTTGTCGACACATACTGTCGACAAAGCCTCTGTGGACAAAAGCCTGTAGTATAGACTTACCCTAACTGACAGAAATCCTTACTGTGCATCCTTCTGGCTGTTGAGGACATGCAACATAGAGAAACTTCTTCCACATCTCTTCTCCCAACCATCAGTGGCAATGGGAGGGGGTTGTAGGGAGCAGTCATGCTGCAGGGATGTTGCTTTCTGTGTTCACTTTTTACATTTTTGCTCAGTGTATGTGGAGAAACTCATGGTTATTTCCTGTATTCTTTCTGGTGAACTTTGCTCTAGATAAAGTGCTACATATAAAGATCTTTATATAAGATGCACTTTTCTTATACCATGCAATTCTACAAAGAAGTGTGCATTCAGGCACAAAAAGCACGATCTCCTCTGCCTTATTAAATATGTATACTGACCTCTTGGGTGACAGTTAAAATGTATTCTGTACACCCGTGTTTCTCAAAGTGGGCCATGGGCAAGCTGCTAAGTAGGCCTGCACTGCTTTGTTTCCTGAAGAGTCTGTAATCATGGAGTCTTAGGGTACGTCTAAACTACATGCCTCCGTCGACGGAGGCATGTAGATTTGTGTATTCGAAAAAGGGAAATGAAGCCGCGATTAAAATAATCGCGGCTTCATTTAAATTTACATGGCTGCCACGCTGAGCCAACAAACAGCTGATCAGCTGTTTGTCCGCTCAGTGCGCTGGTCTGGACGCTCCCCTGCCGACATCAAAGCCCTTTGTTGGCAGCCCCAGTAAACCTCATCCCACGAGGAATAACGGGGCTGCCGACAAAGGGCTTTGATGTCGGCAGGGGAACGTCCAGACTAGCGCACTGAGCGGACAAACAGCTGATCAGCTGTTTGTCGGCTCAGCGCGGCAGCCATGTAAATTTAAATGAAGCGGCGATTATTTAAATCACCGCTTCATTTCCCTTTGCCTATAACCCTAATCTACATGGCTCCGTCGATGCAGCCATGTAGTCTAGACACAGCCTTACAGTTCCTATTCACTCTGGTTCACTGTTTTCAGCCAAAGGGAGCCATGGGAAGTGGCTGCCTGGGCCACGTCACTTCCTGCAGCTCCCTTTGTCTGGAAATGGTGAACCAGAGCCAATAGAAGCTTTGAGGCTCTGTGGTTATTGACCATTTGTTTGGACCATTGACCAAACAAAGTGGGGCGGGCACGCTAGCAGCTTTCCCAAAGTGGGCCTGCAACCCACTTTAAGAAACACTGGTATGCATCATACACAAAGGCAACAATACGGCATTAGTCATGCATCCCTTGCTTTTTTTCTTGTTCCTTATCTGGTGTTGCTTTTTTGCATATATGAGGGCACAAGGAGAAGAGTTAAATAAAAGTTGAAAGGTTAACACAAATATAGCAGATGACAATAAATTGTAACTTGCTGTAGGTGACCAAAAGGCATTATTATTATTATTTAGGATGAAGATTACCCTCCTCCAATAAATCAGGGAAAGAGTAGTCTCTCCATTTCTGTTCGTAGCATCTGGGTTGTAGGACTGCAATGCATCTCCTCTATGGCTGTTGTTCCAGCCTATTATCTAGAATAGCAGACACTGCTCTGTGCCTCCTATGCATAGTTCTTTGGCTTTCCAATGTGCCTAATACATGGATCTGCTCTCAAGCCCCTCAATCAACAGTGTTTGTTGTACTTCGCCCGTGCAAGGCATATATTAAGTCCAGAGAGTTCCCTCCACCGGCGATCCACTGCTACTCTGTCCATGATTCCACACAGATCCTCTCTTGCCTTAAATAGTACTTACCAAATTTTGCACTGCTTTCTACTCCAAGTAGAATCAATGATGATTTTCATTCTAAACTAAGGAACATACTTGTAAACAAATAAAGCTCCTGCTTATTTAGACTTTACTTTGGAATTCTGTTTTCAGAAGAATACTGAATACATTATGGCCTATGTTCCTAGCACTGAAAGAGCTCTTTTGGGAAAAGGCTTCTTCCTCGCAGGAGGGGGATTACCAATGCCAGAAAAATCCATCTGTTCTTTCGGAAGAACACGATTACAGTGTGAATGTAACTCAGGTTTTTTTGGAGAAATGGCCGGTTTTGCAACAAAACTTTTTAGTGTAGACTTACCCTTAGTGAAGAAGTACTGACCAAAAATCTAGAAAGAGACTAGCTCAGGGTATGTCTACAGGGTATGTTCAAAGTAGGGTGGTAATACAGTCAACCGGAGTTGCAAACGAAGCCCAGGATTTGAATTTCCCAGGCTTCATTTGCATGTTGCCGGGCACCGCCATTTTTAAATGTCCGCTAGTTCAGACTCCATGCCCCGCGGCTACACGCAGCACAAACTAGATAGTTCAGACTAGGCTTCCTATTCCAAACTACCGTTACTCCTCATGGAATAGTAAGCCTAGTCCGGACTACCTAGTTCATGCCGCGTGTAGCCGCGGGGCACGGAGTTCGAACTAGCAGACATTTAAAAATGGCGGTGCCCGGCAACAGGCAAATGAAGCTCCGGAAATTCAAATCCCGGGCTTCATTTGCAACTCCGGTTGACTACATTACCACCCTAGTTCGAACTAGGGTGGTAGTGTAGACATACCCTCTGAGTTTTTCTATTTCAAAGGTAAACTTCTCTCCATTCTAGGCAAAACTAAAAGCAAGTAGCAATGCTATTAATGTTCTCTTGGACTGGTTATTACATACATTACATGCTTTTGTTGCTTGACATACACTTTTGTTTTCTGACTTTTTGTATTTTGCCACCATTTTCCTTCTCTTGGGGAAAGCTTTTGGTGTGACAGGCTTATAGATTTATCTCCTTCAAGGTTCTAATCTTCATTTTGCCAATGATTGACTCAGCTTATCCTATGTAAAGAGATTCATGCACTGCTTTTGCCTACTCTCACAGAAGCCTTTAAGGCACAGTTAATATTTGTAATTATACTTTCAAATATATGTCGTAAAAAGCAAAGTGAGTATTATTTTTGGGCTTTGTGTGATCTTTTTATTCACACTGTGTATATGCATCTAGATTAATTCTTTTTGCCTCTAATTTTTTAAATAGAGGATAGAGTATACATTGTTTTCCTACGATGATTCATGGAAGCATTGCATCCTCTATATATAACATCATATTAATAAAGATTTAAAAGAGACTAAAGAGGGTTATAGTATTATTTCATAAGCTTTGCTGTTAGAAATGTACTGCATAGCAGTTCATAATTCTCTCTTCTTAAATAGACAAATCCCAAATAAAATTAGGTATGGAAAGTTTTATTTAATTTAAACTATATTTGTTGAAGTATATTTTAAAATAAAACAGATACACTTTGCGAGTGTGTTTAAAGATCTACAGCTACCACTGGAACCAGGGGGAAAGGGTTCACAAGAGATACTAAGGGAAACAAACACATCTGTCCATGTGAGTGTGCCTCTAGCTGCACTTTAGTTATAGTGAGGAACTGCCCTTATTCTAGCTGAGGAAAAACAATGGAATCTTTGCTTTTCTGATGCAGCTTGGACCCTCACTAATGGGATAAGGGAAGGTGGTAAGAATTAAACAGATTTCTCCCCCTCCCTTTTTTTTAAATGATGAGCAGGTCTTTCTTCCCTTCTGGGCAGAACAGCACTAAAGGATTACTCTTCTTTGACTGAGCCTGATGCAGTTTAGCTGGGGGCTGTGGAAGGGAGCAAGGGAAGCAGATGCCAGTTATATAAGGAGCCAGACTCTTTGTGTCCATGTAGCCTGCTATTTTGTGTTTCATTTGTATTTTTGTATCCATTTAGAGGACTTTGATGCTTTAACCGAAGGTAGTAGTTCAGGTAAGATCATGGTGTTTCCTTCTGAGTTGTGTTATTCAAGAATAAATTCCTAACAATGCAGTAGAGGAAAGAAATTGAAATTTGTGTGCAACTGAGGGGTCAGGAAAGCATACTTCAGAGTCCTGAACTGCAATGGAAATGACAGCATTAGCAGTCCTTACACCAAAAAAGCCATATGGTTGGCATGGTAGCAGAAGACAAATAGTATTTAATATGTATCATAAAACAGGAATAAAAAAGAATCAAGGAATAACTCAAGGAGGATAAAGTATGTTTGACAGCTCTTCTGCCTTTTAAATGATCCTTCGGTGTCTTCAGAACAGTTAACATAACTTGTATAGTCAGGAAATTAAATATCACGGCTAAAGAAATATTTTCTACAGCTTTTTTTCTAAAATGAATCAGAGTTACAGAAATCCTATGCAACTTCTTATATGATAATTTATAATTCCCTAGACACATTAATAGGGTTACTCACAGTTTTCTTTATTCTGGGTTCTGCTAATCAAGTTTTGACTGAAGCTGCAGAAGACAAATAAGTTATCTTACAAGCCTTGGAGGCAAAACTGATTTGTAAGTTTGTACAGACCTTTAACACTATGGGATAAATATCAGTTTATGTTTTCAGAAGTGACTAATGATTTTTGGCCTGCCCAATTAAAGATCTGAAAGACACCTGATTTTCATCAGCCAAATTATTTAAGCTGTATTACACTGAGCATTCAGAATCACTACTTCCTTTTGAAAATTGAGATGCACACCTTCTAGAATTCTTCAACATGTGAATGTTTCATTTTACAACCTCATTGTTACATTAAACACATTCCCACCTTCTCTCTCTTCCACACTTTTTGTGTACAACATAAGCTTCAGCAAAAATCTCCATGAGCCGAACTTTGCCTGACTTTCCAAGATATTATCTAAGAAGTCCAATAACTGGAAACATTTGAACAGTGGAGTTCGTTTTCTAAGAAGCTATGAATTATCTAAAGAATATCATACAAACAAGTACTATAGCTTACATGAGTGTAATTGGATGAGATTTTTCATCTTTTCAAATGCTAAATGAAAAGGCAAAATGTTTAGTTCCTTCCCACTATTCTACTTTCTATTTTGAACTTCAAGATGAAAGTTCTCAAGGAAATTCCTACCTGTTTCATAGACTGCTTCAGATACTGAAGTAAAATGATCTTCTACTGTATATTGTGCCAACCGGAGTGAGTCCAAGCCTCGAACTGAATCATTTCCTCTGGTCCAGTAAAACTGGACATCATTGATATTATAGCCCCCTGTAGTTACAGACAAACCAACTGTAAGTTTTTGATAAATATAATAATTTGTGTAACACACATTTTTCTATCATCCTTTCACCAGTATAGGGAAATAAAACTGGTGTAAATCGACAAACAAAAGGATGAGTTGTATAGGACAGTCACTGGCAAAGCCCATAAGTCTGACTGGAAGAGGGGAAAATTCTGGAATTTGGAAATGCAGAGCTTATAAACTACACATGCAATAAAACTTAGACTTCTTCACAGGTGGCAATTGTGCTTTGTATATATTAATAAATAAATAGATTATACATGGATAAAATACCTCTGAAGGGGTTTTAACAATAAATTAATGCTTCAGAGGGGTAGCCGAGTTAGTCTGTCCAGGATAAACTTAAAAAACAACAAATAGTCTGGTAGAACCTTAAAGACTAACAAAAAATGAAGATGGTATCATGAGCTTTTGTGGGCACGGGTGAAAAAGCTCATGATATCATCTTCATGTTTTGTTAGTCTTTAAAGTTCTACCAGACTATTTGTTGCTTTTAAATAAATTAATGGGTGGCCAGTTAAACTTTTAGAACATACAAGAATAAATAACAAACATTTGAGAATCTATTTTCATTTACATAGATTAATAATTTTTGCATTTGATATCCACTGTGTCTCATTCTACTGCCCTGTGGAATAACTCAATTCTAATTCACAATAAAGTGATATGCAACACTAATGTCCAAAGTAGCTTAGAATTCCAGGTTTTATCTAACTTAATGAACTGGCAGTGAATAAAAACAATTCTTGAAACCTGAGAAAGACATGAGTAAGCACATAGAGAAAGGAGGAGTTTTTGAAAATTTATTTAATAGTCCCTATTCTTTATAAAAAACAAGTACCTGTAGTTCTATCTGAACAATTTATGGATTTAGCTGGTATTAAAACATTTTAAAAATATTAATCTTAACCATTATCCTTGAGAAGAACTTTTGGCAGCTTTCACACATATCAGGCAAATTACATTTTTCATAGAAATATTACATTGTTTCCTCACTAGATAAGATAGAGACATGAATTTAGTATATCACAACATGTTACATACAAGAAGTTTTTATTGACAAAATATTTGAAACTGATAGTATCACATCCACATTATTTTTCTTTGATGGGCATTCTCTTGTCTCTTTAGATGACATTGGGTTATTTGACATTTAAATTACTTTTTTCTTTTTGCTGGATCTCAAGAATAAGTTTGGGGGCTTCACTGAACAGAAGAAACAAAGAACAAAGAAAAGAAATTCAAAAAGAGAACTGTTCAAAGGTAGATCTAAAAGATGAATAATGTGCAAGCAAGATAGAAACTACACCCCTCTTATTATGTACCTGTACAGTGTGTAGCACAAGGCCCCAAGTGGGGATGAGGCTTCTGGGTGCTGCAGTAATATTATTAATAATTTCATAGTCAACTGAAACTTGATTTTCTAGCAGACAAATGTTGAGAAATTTCTCATTGTGGAATTATTAAAACTAGTTGAAAGTATTTGATTTCTTTCAAAACGTTATTTTTATATGTATCCATTTTTCAATGAGCAAAATTACAAATAAAGATCCCTAGAGTGTTTCGTTATATAAGCCACATGTCCTCATATATCACTATTTTGTAATATTATTTAAATGTTTTTATTAGAATAACGTAACAAAACTCATAACAGTTTATTTCAGTTGAAATATTTGCTTTATGCTGTTTTTATATATGTATATAATACCCAGCATTCATATTTACAAGTGAGCAGTCTCTGGAGAAGTAACACATTATTCTTCTGTAAATCAATGTTTCCTATCCAATAGGAAAGCTAACACCATTGAAACTGTAACAAGAAAAAATCGTTTAGGAAATCTTAACAAAAAGTGACTGCCACTGCTAAAGGCTATTCATAATCTTCTTATTCTGCAATCTGTGTTCCTGGCTATTTTTCCAGAACCCAAAGAAGAATGTCATGGAATCAGTTTAGATTATATTACAGTGTTTTCCCGACAGTCAGGAGATTATTGCAGGTTCTCTAAAACAACAGATGGAGTCATTCTAAAAATCATAATGTTCAATTAGACAGGGAATTCCTCTGTTTCCCCCTTGTCAAATACATTTTAAGTTCCTGAGGGAGCTCCAAAAAGTGCTGAATGACTCATTAGGTAATGTTGTTGATCTAAGTACATCATTCAGTATTTGACTTACCAATTGTGTTATCATTCTCTGTGTCTTTTTTAATTTTGTTAAGAAAAAATATCACTGCTAAATAGCAATTCTGATTGTGGCCTCCATAATGCTTCCACTGATGTTAGTCTTGTCTGAGTATGCCTTGCAGGTCATAGCCCTTTGAATAGCAATTTAATGTCAAATTTTACACCATCTTCTAGCTGGAAATTACTAATAGAATCATTTACCAAATGAATACAGGATGTGCTGTTTTGCAGAAATGAAATGGTAAAAATGTGAAAATACTGCAAAAAATGCCATAAGTATTCCTTCAAATTTGAAAGTCTTTGCTTCAGTTATGCTCTTGCCCCTTTTTGAGTTCACTTTCGATGAAAAATTGTGCACTTGAATTTTACTTGCACAAATAGTAGTAGAAAACTAGTTTTAAGCTTGAATACTTAAGTGCTCATGGATATTAAATATTATACTTACGTGCAAGTACTCACAGGTAAAGTGGTATATTTTAATGTAGAATAGGGCACTGCTTCTTTCAAAGCACAGAACATTTAAATCTTAGCCTTTCCATTGATGACTCTCCCTCCATTCCCCAGTGCTCTGGCATGGATACCATTAAATAAGTAACATAAGGATCTATCCATAGCCTTTATAGCTAGAACTATAGATGTAATTACTTTTCTTGAATGTGAGGAAAGAAAAGTAAATCTCAAATCCAGCTGATAAGCTTTACACTAATCTTTTTTTTCTATGAATGATGCTTCAAGCATGTCTTTTGTGCCTAAGAATTGAAAATATTTAAAATTCCTTCACTGCTTATTTGTTACTTCCCCTGAAAAATTCAAGACCCCTCAGGGTTTCAAACCATCCTTCTGATTACAGGCAGACAGGAATAAGAGCCTGTTTCATATGTGACCAATTTTAGCTAACCAAAACAGACTGAGTTTGGAATATCAATCCTTGAATAGATGCAACAAGCTATTCGAGATCAATCCACACAGATAAATTTGCTAGCAGAAATAAGTCTATTTATGAGGTTCTGCATATGGTGAATTGGAGGATCATAGTCTTTTGTATTGCTCTTTATCCTAAGGTCTTGTCTATACTGAGGAGGTAAGACGATCTAAATTATGTTGTGTGAGTTACACAACTTAAGTTGATAAAGCTTCGCTCGACTTACAGTGGTGTCCACACTGTGCTATATGGATCAGAGATGCTCTCCTTGACTTCACCAGTCCTGCTAAATTGACACCATTGAATTGATCACAGCACACTGAGTTAGCTCACAGTGAAGACAATCCATGAGTATTTCAATGTTTTGGGGTTGGTTTTTTAAATTATCCCAAAATAGAAAAGTACCCAAATACCATTGAAATTCAGCAACAGTTCGTCACCCAATTCTCACCAATCTTCTTTATAAATCCCATCCCTCTTTGATAATGTTAAACAGTATCTAGTAGCCCTTAAAACAGATGACAAATATTGTCCTAACTATAAAAAATGTAGCAGTAATAATATCTCTTACAGCTTTCAAGTTGCAAGGTACATGTCTGCTTATCCATAGGATATTTGGTCAAATCCATGCTACATGCAACAGTTGCAGTTATCCTTTAAAAACAGAAAGCAGATGGTTATTAAGTATGCATAATATTGTATGTACTACAGTTAGAAATAGGTTGCCCTGCTTTCTTGAACTAGTATTTGTGGGCAAATACATATGCGTAGGAAGGTAACTGATGTCTAATATAAAAAGGAGCTATTGAGTTCAGGTTCAAACTATAAAGAAAATAGCTCTTCCTTGTCGTGTAAACCTCAACTTTCTAAGTATCTATACAAAATACAAACAATTAATGGGCCATATCCTACAGTCATTTGTAACATATGCAATGATTGGCATTACCCAGGGCATAATTGCTGAATTTAATCTCTACACAATAATCTACTTATAAATAAATTAGTTATTATTATAATTACTTTGGCTTTTATTTTCATAGAATTAAGAGTCAGGGGCTAGAAGTAACCATTAGATTATATAGTCTAACCTCCTATATAACATGGGTCACCAACCCCACCCAGCCACCCATGCATTAAGCCCAAAAACTGAATTAGACTTAAGTATTATAACCTGAATAAGGCTAAAACTAGTGTGTAGCACAGGCAGAAAACTGGAGAGACAAAGGTGCACCAGTGCCTAATGCCCAACGCCCCTGCAATGTCAAAGATTTAGATGTTAACTCAAAAGTGGCTGGTATCAATAGCTGCATGTATATAGATCTGAAAAAATGTATATAATAGAGCCCTACAATCAGAAAATTTTCTAACCCAAGATCAAGTTAAGAGCACGTCATATTAATCTGAAGAATTTAAAATGTAAATTGAAGTTATGTGTAAACATGGCTTATGAAGTATACATACCGTATGGCATAAAGGACAGTTCCATTGGGATATATTCTTATTAGACGATTTTCAACAGTGATATCATGAAGAAAAGATTTCTTTGAGTCTACTATAAAGGTGTCTGGTACCCAAAGCATTTCTACAAGTCGACCATCTAAGCTTAAACTCTTATTGCCCTCAAAACAAAGTCTTTCATCAGTCCATCGTTGTCTAAGAAATATGGTAGCTGTGTAATCCTGGGAGGAGATAACACAAAAAGTCACAGTAAACAATGACATTATTCTTTTATTCTTCACATGTAATTTGAAAGAAAATGTGTCCTTTCTCTTGTCTCTTAAACACATGAAAACAAACCTATTGCCAAAGACATCAGTGCTTTGCATGTTGTCAGGGCCTCAGCTCACATTTCGCCCTGATTCAAATATGACATTTTATTTTGTATATCAGTCATGTTGTTCATTAGCTTCCATTTTTAAAATTAATACTTGATTTTACCAAAGTGACTGTGTTGACGATTATATCATATTGCATTATTTTTGCATTGTTTCTAACTCTTAATTTTGAAATTCATATGAGGAAGTATAAACTAATGACACCAAATTATATTTAATTTCTGTAGACAAGAGTCAAATCTTGAATTGTCAAGTGATAAAACACAGTGATAAAAAATTAGTTAGAAGGTATATTCTGATGTTGAAAACTAGTAAGATCTTTATTTTGTGCCCAAAGTAACTCTTTTTTGAAGTTAGAGGGCTTTACCATTTACTTAAATGGGAGCATAAGTAGACCATAGAAGAAGTTAAAAGGTATGTTTTACTCATCTCCTTATTTTTTTCAACATTTCTGAGCTTTTTGTAATGAAATACAGTTAGAATGAATGATTGTTTGAAACACATGGTAAGAATAATAATATAAGTTCGATGGTTAAGTGCAAGGAGAGTAGTTTCTAATGATCATATGTGGCTAGTTTTCTAAAATGACATTCAGGAGTTAACTACTGCTGTGCAAGTTATTCATTGGAATGTCAGAATATTGTGTAAACGGCACATCTAATTTCTGGTAATTTAACGGGAACACAATTTGCGCTTGCACTTACAAAAGGCACAATCCAGCCTTTTGCTTCATCATGTCCTGCAAATATAAGGCTTCATTTCTTAATATCTCAGACATGGTGTTTGTTGAACAAGAAGAAAAGCTACCTCAAAAGTACTTTACAGAGATCTGTAAAACAACAGGCATTAACTTAGATAACAAATATTATAAAGCTACTATACCATGTTTATTTCCGATATTGTATCAATGCTTGCTATATCCATACTCATTCCTACTGAGACAGGACCATCTGAAAAAAATGGAAGAGCTGAGCATTATTTAAAGTACAGGTTGAATCGCTCTAGTCCGCCACTATCTGGTCTGGCAATATCCATGGGCCTGCATGATTTTAGTTGGCTGAATGTCCACTTATCATGGTTGTGGCCAAGTTTCCTGTGGTTTCATAAAATGTGTTTATAGCCTCCAGTCCTGGCTCTCAGTATTCTGTGCTGTTATTTATCTCTATTTACTCCTAAACATCTTCTAAGCCCCAGTCTACACTAGGGCATTATTTCAAATTAACCCCCCTCAGCTTGAATTTATAAGTGGAGTATCCATACTACCAAGCCTATTATTTTGAAATAATGCTCCACTTCTTTTGAAATCTGTAGTCCTGCTTTTCTTGGGGAATACTGCTAATTCTGAAATTATTTCAAAATAGCATTAGTGTGGATGCTCCGTTTCCACTATTTCAACATATCTACTCCTCAGAGTAATTCGAACTAATTACTCCCCAGTGCTTCCTGGGGCTCTAAGTCGAGGTAACGCATCCATTTTAACGGAGCCTATCTCAGACTAATTTCAAGACTGTCCTGTAGTGGGGGAATGCTATTTTGATGTTGTAAAATTGGGAGTAATTAAGTTGAATTTGGTTATTTCAAAATAATTTCTTAGAGTAGACATGCCCTAAGAGCTCAGTAAGCAGTGAAAGTGTTGGTAATGCTTGTAGACAATATTTACCTCCTGCAGTATGGCAAATTCTCTGGTTCGGCACCAATCAGGTTTCAAGGGTGCCGGACTAGAGAGGTTCAACCTGTAATTGTATTTAAATATTCAGTGTTCATCATTTACAATCCACAACAAAATTAAAATAACCTGCATTTCATTTGAAGCTGATGTTTAGCAAGGCAATTATTTTCAAGGAAATTATATTTAATCAGCAATACAAATCTAATATCAATCTTTTACTTAATGACAATAATTTAATATATTTGGATCTTAGGTTTTTTTATCTTTAGATATGTATTTCCACAGCTTTTTAAAATGATAGGCTTTTGTAATGTCAATGAAAGTGGTAAGGAACACATGATGCAATAAAGGTGCTGAGGGTTATTCCTACTCTACATTACACCCTTTTGCTTCCAGTTGCACAACCATGGAAAGGATTCTTGTAGCTGCAGCATCTGGTTCCTCAGATGTTAGCTAGCTGTGGAGTTGCTTCTCGGTCTCTTACATGATTAAAATGCAGATGGGCTATATAAGCTAGCTTATATAAGGGCTATATAAAGTATTAACTCCATTTTGTGTCACTGTATCTTGACATCACTTCTTGTTTTTTGGTTATTAGCTATAAATCATTTGCATAGTTCTGTATATATATGGTGGAAGTCTAGACAGTCATTTCATTCTTACCCTAGTAATACTACAGTTTTAGTTAGAGTCCATACATCAAGAACCCTTATCTGACAATGTGATTAAGCACCTTAGAAATATATTAGTTAGACAGGTAGAGATGCAGTATTATTATTGTTTCACAATGATGTTTGTAGGGCTAGGCTTCTGATGCTCCTAGGAAGTCAAAATTTGCAGAGTGTCAGAGAGAGGATGGTTTTATTGATCAACTGTGAACTCAAAGTATTCATGATTGTGAATGGCCTCCTTGAGAGCATGGCACACAATTATCCTAGCTGAATGTGTGCATGATGATGAAAAAGAGAGCATCTATGAGGAAACTGACATTGAATATATGCACAACTTTTTTAAAGTAGCTTCAGGTGGGTAACCAAGTTAGTCTGTACAGGATAAAGTTAAAAAAACTGTATTTAAAATGTATCCCTCAGGGCAGTTTTATAAAAGTTCTAATTATGGACAGTGTTGCAGCTGACACATCCAACCATGATGCTGTTATTATGATGATGTAGTGCTCACCATATTATGCTTCAGCAATGCAGCCATCTTCTTCAATGGAATTGTACTTAGCCTGGTATAATTCTGTATTTTCCAACAGGAGAGACATTTAAACTCCATCTAATTTTAGGGCAGAATTCTCCTTGATTTGCATTGGTCTGTTTGTTGGGAGAGAAGATGAGAGCATGTGGTGCTTCTCCCTATTCTCCCTTGCTTCTAAGGCACATATACAGTGTCAGCAGAGAATATAAACCAGGTGTTCTCTTGAAAGCAAGGAATAGAGGGGGATATTCTTAGCTGATGGTTATTGTTCACAAAATAAAAATATTTTACAATTGTAATACAGTATCACCTTTTAGCAGCAAGCTTGGTTCCCTGTTGTGTTAGGTGTTCTACAAATCCCTAGTAAATGAGAGGAGTGGACAGGTATTTAAACAGAACTGATAGAGACAAATTAAAACCCCTGGATCAATTTTACATGTGCAAAAACCTAATGGATCTAATCTCTCATTGCTACATGGATAGGCGCTATTCAAGAGAGATAAATGATCATTTTTCTATTGCTGGAGGAGTATTCCCTGTATCAGGTTCACTGTATTCACAAAAATAAATATCTTCATAGACTCTCCATTGTGATTCTAGCTTGATTTTTTTTTACTGAAAATAATTTTGAGTCATCTGTCTACCTCAATAAATGATACATAAAAAGGAACTGACAAGACTGAGGTTTTGCTAAAACAAAAAATTATGCGTGTTTAAAATTAAACATTAATTAAAGATAATGGTGCTTCTTTCTCCCTCTTGGCAATAGCAATAGGAAATATACAGAATTTTATGTCAATCTGTTAATAAATGTTGTTCTCTTTTTAGGGTTAGAAATCTACTTGCTAAAGAGAATTTAGTGTCAATTGTTTTTGTAGTGTGATGTTTGCATACTAATACCACTTCATGTCTTGCCTAAAATAAAACCCTAAATATGAACACCTCTGATCTATTGGCTTTCAAAATTCAGAATAAAATCTGTCACATTTTTCACTAGATTAAATCATATTCCTAATTCCCTTTATACCTAGTTAATACTAATCTCTAAGCATTGTTGATGCCACAACCAGCTCATCTAAACATGATATGACAAACTTATTCCCTTTCGGGAGAATATTTTTTCTGTAAGCATCTTTACTGAGTGTATAATTAATAGTAGATCAAACAGAGCAGATAACAAACAAGAATATGCACACTGAAAACAGAGTGTGTTGCATTCCAATGTTAGTTTGTACAAGAAAATTAATGAAAACAGAACATGATTTTTATCAAATCTATGAGTACTTTGATAAAATGGATTATACAATCTGCAGTCTCTTGGGTAATGTAAGCAGCTTTATGGCCCAAATTTACAAATCCACAAGCATGCTTTTATGTGTATTCGGTATACTTGCATGTGCTTCAGGGATTGTACAGGCATACACTGGAGTCATGCCAGTGTGCATATATGCTTATTTACTTATGCATATTGATTTATATGTTGCACTTAGGACCAGATCCTCAGGTGGTATAAACTAGCATAACTCCATTTACTTCAGTGAAGCTACACCCATTTACAGCTAACCATCCACGTGCATTTGGTCAACCTCTTGTCATTATCTACATATAATTATTAACTAAACAAGAAAAAGAGTTGAGGCGCCCATAATAAAAAAGCCCCTAAGTGTGACTGCACTGATCCAATGGCTTAACCTTTCAGTTAGGGGTTGTGGACACAGTTGCAGCTCTGAGGCTCTGAGTAAAACTCCGATCATCTGAAGAAGTGGGCTGTGCCCACAAAAGCTCATGATACCATCTACATGTTTTGTTAGTCTATAAAGTGCTACCAGACCATTTGTTGTTTTTTAAGTTGATCCTGTACAGACTAACTCAGCTACCCCCTGAAACTTCTGAGTAAAGTCTGTTATACTTTAGGCTTGGCCTACACCAAGGCTGGGCAAGAGCCATTCAGCGCACCTGATCCATCCTGCCTAGCTCTTTTATCCAGCCCGCACGGCAGTTCCCAACCCTCCCCCTAAAATGTTGCCAGTTAAATGTTGTTTAGCTTCCGTTAAAAATATTTGTGCGAAATTATGCCAGTCTAGACACAGCCATGGATATAATGGCTCCAGCAATTCCTATGCCTAAAAACAAGTATCTTAATGGCAACCATTATTACCTATCTTGTTGTGTATTGTGTTAAATGAGATGGAATGTATTTAGCACTCCACATTTACTAACATTATGTTTCTTGTTTACTAACAAAAGACTACATCCTCCAGAATATTACACAAACACCCATTTAAAGCAGCTGTCAGCAGTAGGATAAAAGAATAAAAAAGAGAAACAGATGTATACATTTTATGCACTTTTAAATACAATACAGCAGTGTTTTCCAAACTATAGTCCGCGGCCCAGTACTGGTACCACAGGAAAAAAATATCAGGCCTCAGCGTGACTGAGGTGTTCCGGGCTCCCAGAGTGCCCATGCAGCGTCAGGGCCCCCAAGCCCTGGACCAGGCTGGGCAGAGGATGCAGCCGAGTGTTCTGGGCTCCCAGCAGAGGCATAGTGAGGGGGGAGCAGTTGCCCCTGGGCGCCACCCTAGGGGGGTGCCAGGCTGGGCTGCGGGGGTGAGGGGGGGAGTTGCCGGGAACCCAGCGCTGGACTCAAGGGGAGGAAGGGAGGGAGGGAGGGGCAGGGAATCAGAGCTGGGCTCAGCATGTCTGTGTGATTTGGGGGAAGGTGCAGGGAAACGGACCTCAGCTGGGCTGCGAGAGTGAAGAGGTATGGGGTACTGGGCTGAGCTGGGCTGCAGGGTGGGTGGAGGTTCCAAGCTCAGTGCTCAGTTTGGCTGCAGGAGGAGGGAGGTGCTGGGAACCCAGGGCTTGGCTCAAGGGCAGGGAGCGAGGAAGGGAGGGGGCAGGAAATCAGAGCTGGGCTCAGCAATTCTGTGGGGCTTGGGAAGAGGTGCAGGGAAACGGGGCTCAGCTGTGCTGTGGGGGAGCCATGCAGGGAAGCAGTATGGGGCTCAACTGAGCTGAGGTGGATGCGGGAAGGGAGCAGAAGGGCAGCTCAGCTGGGCTGTGAGGGGCTGCACTCCCTTGGACTGGCCTGTGAGGAACTGGTGCTGCACTCCCTTGGATTGTGGCAGATGGTTTTGGGGGAGGTGCTGGGAGCCAACGGGGGTGGGCAGCTCAGTTGGATTGCAGGGGAGGGAGGTGCAAAGAATCCTAGTGGGGAGTGGGGGAACCAGGAGTCCTGAAATGACCTCCTCTGGTCCAAAAAATCTCTCATCTGGGACCAGTCAGGTCCAGAGGGTGCCAGACCAGGGAAGTCCAACTCCTACCCAAGTCCCCTTCTTGCACTCTCCCTCCGGGTGAAACAGTAAAAAGGTATTCATTTTTCATTCTTTTTTTTATATGCGTTTATATTTTTGGACTGCAAAAAACAGTACTGAAAAAAAAAAACGGGTTCCAACTAAAGTAAAAAATTTGGAAAACCCTGGTCTAGCCAGCTTTCTATCCACTTTACTGTCCATTTATCCAATTCATATTCCCTTAACTTGCTGGCAAGAATATTGTGGGTGACTGTAGCAAAAGCTTTGCTAAAGCTGGCACTGGGGGCTTTGGAAGGAGTAGAAACAACTTATTTGCATATTCATCATTTGCTTAATGAATATGAAAATATGCAAATGAATGTCACCGGTCCTCCAAAAGCTCATGAATGGATTTACTGGTCCCTGTGTCAAAAAGTTTGGGAATCCCTGCAATACAGTAATGGCTATTTGTATTTTATAAAATTGGTCTAAAATTACACATGGGATAATACACTCTATCTGGTAATATGACAAATAGTCGCACTACATGTGTTCAGACATTAGGAAATAATTTCATAATCTAAGAACCTCTTTAGCCAGTGATTTTAAAGGCATGTCTACACAATAGGGCAAAAATCAAATTAAGTTACACAACTTCAGCTACGTCAATTGCATACTTGATGTGAAAATGGCTTAATTAGGCTTTTTGGCAGTGTCTACACAGCAGGAAATTGAAGGAAGAACACTCTTCCTTCAACTTCCCTTACTCCTTGTGAAATGAGGGTTTCAGGAGTCGGAGTAAGAAGTCCTCCAGCTCAACATTATTTTGAAATAATAGCTTGCTGTGTAGATGCACTCTGTTATTTTGGAATAACGTCAATGACGTTATTCCAAAATAACTCTGCTGCGTAGACATAGCCTTAGTTAGTACATAAGAGGAAATAATTTTGTCAGAGAGAATGAAGCCTATGAACTCCTAACTTTAGAATTATTGCGTTATTTCACTTCTATTCATATATTTTATAATGCCATACATGACCTGCCATACATCACTTCAGTTTCAGGGTCTGCAAGTTATTCATGGTAGACAATTTTTATTACACTTTCTTACCACTTGTAAGCAGTTTTAAACATATACAACATGCTGGTCCATGCAAAGAGCTGATCCATCATTAAGCCTTCAGATTAGTGAATATCACATGCAAGTTAGTTAGTATACCAGAGCTTTTTTTTTTTTTTTTTTTTTTTAATATATATAGCTTAATAGATAGTTGTTGCTACTGAGTATGTTGCAGTCAGGACCCCATAAATCTCAGTGCCAAGTTCAGAGGCTGAAGTGAGATTCCTGGAAGAACACTGATAGATGCAGTAACATGCCTATTGGCAGTAATACTGTTGACTTCACAATGCTAAGAAACCTCATCTTTTTTTAAATTGTCTGTGTATCTTACTTGTGTGTATGAGTAAATAAATATATTCACACTTAGGTCAAAATAAGAGTAAAAAAGTCATAGATCACTAAAGTCAAAAGCAGATTAAATATTAATAACAATCTCTTTTCTCCCATAACACTAATAATTTAAAACCAAAACTAGTGTTGATTACATGTTTCTACTAGCTCTGACTTATGATTGCATTTATTTTTAATTTATTTTAAAAGATTAATGTTCAATTTCACCAAATTTGGAAAACTTTAGAAATATGTAGCTGACTTTCAAACTGTTTTGTACCTGCAGCACAGCAAAATTCAACCCTGAAGCAAGGGAAAATTGGGTCTAACTTCCTGGGTGATAAGAGTTTTCATATTTAGTAGCAACAACAATAATTGTCTCCCCTTGTATATCAGCAGGTTGAGAATTGTTAAAATGAGATGTAAAGCTCTTCTTATGCCTGTTATATTTTAATAGTTATAGGTTATATTATATTATTTATATAAATACACAACTTAAATAATTACTTCTACTTATGGTCAGAAAGCATGAACATCAGTACTTGTGGATGTTTAACATAAATACATGAAATATTGGAAGGCTTTTTTTTCGTCTTTATAAATCCCACCTTGTTTCATCTTTATAAATCCCACCTTGGTTCAAAAGAGTCATTATGTTAAAAATTGCATTGTGATATTATAGAGTGGCACGCATCTTCCAATCAATGTGCCACTGTCAAATCTGGAGAAACAGAGGCACAGATTAAAAAAGAGATCCATGCTTAAATTTGGGCTACATTTTTCAGATGCTATGTTGTGAAAAGAGGTAGACTTATCGAAAACAACTTATATACTTACTATCAAAAAATGGACGTAGATACTTGTTGTATCCCTTCATTATTTTCTGTATAGTTGGAGGAAGAATTTCACCTTTTCCTTCAGCTGCAGACATTTTTGTTAACCTGAAAGAAAACAAGAACATGAAGTAGCTTTAGAGAGACAAAACTGATTTTCCTGAAACTGGTACAGTACTTGGGTCGGGGCAAAAAGGACTGCTTGCTATTAGATTTATATAACATAAAATATTTTATGCTTTTGCATTTCATAAAGTACATAGCTACAGAAAAATATCCTAGAGAATGTTGGACTTCATGAATCCATATCAATACCTAATTTGCATAAAATATCATTTTTAGCTTTAAATTGTCTTAACCTGCACTTTTAACTGTACAGCTTGTGGAAACAGTTCAGTTTTCTCTAGCACTGTATGGCTACGTCTAGACTGGCATGATTTTCTGCAAATGCTTTTAACGGAAAAGCTTATGTACCTGAGCTTCCTTTGCCTTGGTACTTATTTTTTAAACACATGTCTACACTCCTAAATTAAGTTTAGTTACTAAAGTTTTCTTAAGGAATTTATCCAAAATGCATTAGCACTCTCTAATACATAATTACTTTGAAACAGCTGTGCCAGGCTACTGTCTAGAGAATGTATTTTTGAAAAAATATGAATATGTATTTATCAAATAGACTGGAATGCCTTTTTGTTCTGGTCTGTCAGGTGTATAATGCATATTTTAAAACATTCTCTATTTAACAAACCACAGCAGCTTCTACATAGCAAAACAATAATACTTTGAAATTCACCAGCATGTTAATGCTTAACTTATTAAAAATCCAATTATGAAATAGGGTCAGTGCCCTCATATCCAAGTGAAGGCTGTTAATATTTCACAGCATGTCTACGTCTAGACTGGCATGATTTTCTGCAAAAGCTTTTAACGGAAAAGTTTTTCCGTTAAAAACATTTGTGGAAAAGAGCGTCTAGATTGGCACAGATGCTCTTCCGCAAAAGCACTTTTTGCGGAAAAGCGTCCGTGCCAATCTAGACACAGTTTTGTGCAAGAAAGCCCCGATCGCCATTTTCGCCATCGGGGCTTTTTTGCACAAAACAGTTTTAAGCTGTCTACACTGGCCCTCTTGCACAAAAACATTTCTGGAAAAGGGCTTTTGCCTGAATGGGAACTTCAAAGCATTTGCGCAAGAAGCACTGATTTCCGACAGTAGAACGTTAGTGCTTTTGCGCAAAATCAAGCGGCCAGTGTAGACAGCTGGCAAGTTTTTGCTCAAAAGCAGCTGCTTTTGTGGAAAAACTTGCCAGTCTAGATGCAGCCAAGGTGTTTGGAATCTCTGAGGATTAGTCCCTTTAAACCCAGTTCAACAACCCTACCTTAATCTTGTAGAACTCTTACTTAAATCAAGGGGATATTTCCTGAACAAAACCCCCACATAATCAGGCCCAATATATCTACCTAATCTGATTCACACATACATGATACATATTTCAAACTATTTTCTATTTATTCTACCAGAAGATTTACTCCGTGTTTCTCGGTTTCTTAATTCAATTAATTTTTGTTTTGTGGAAAATTAAATGAAAATATGCATGCTTCATTTAAATCATTATTCTGGGGTGGGGCTGGAGATGAGTTCAGTATTCAGGCTGCCCCAGGGAGAGAGGACAACCCCAGCCCTCTCTTACTGCAGTAGCTTGGGGCCAGATGAGAAGCGCCTTTCCATGGCTGCTGCAGCTCCAGCAGGCACAGGAATAGGGAAGGTCCAGGTTAGGCTGGTTGGGAGTCACAGAGGGATCACCTGTCCCCTGGCAGCAGCAACTCTGGGGCAGTTCTGGGTTGGGTGCCATGGCTTGGGGGAAGGGCAAGGTGCTTTCTACTCGGGCTCCAGCATGGAATAGACACGGCTGGGAGTTTGGATGAGGCACTGCCTCCCCCAGCCCCAGCATGAAGGTACCGACTACTGTCAGGCCAAAATGGAACTGCTGTGGCAGCTCTGTGCTGGGGCCTGCAGGCAGAGGCAGTACTCTGTGTGTGCCCTCCCTGAGCTCCTGCCACTAGGGCTGCCAGGTGTCTGGTTTTGAACTGGACAGTCCAGTATTTGAGCTTTCTGTTCGGGAAACAAATTGAGGAAATATAAATGAGGAAACATAAATGTCCGGTATTTTCTAAATAAGATGTAATGTAGATTGTGATGTAATGTCAAGTGTGTCCATCCTTAAACTTACCCTATACCATCTTACAACATTTGCTTAGTTATGTCAAATTTGAAGACTGTACTTCATTTGGTGATTTGTCTCTTTTCTGCATAGTTTTATGAGAAGCAATCCCATTCCAGGCACATCCTGTTTTCTTGGCATAACCAAACCCGTCCTTTGCTTTAAGTTATGTCAAGAGGAAGCTATATACAGAATTTAGTGATACTAGATGGAGTTTAGAAGGAGTTCTTGAACAAACAGACAAACACAACCAGACAGACAAGTCTCTCAAATATATAGTAGACTATAGTAGAAACTATGTAACAATTAAATTTAATATAAAGAACTGCAAGGTGAAATGTAGGTAGATGCTGCATATGCTTTTAACCCTGACTTAATACTCCAGTATATTCCTGAAACTTTGGTATTGAATACTTTTACCCAATGTTTGATTTGATTTTTTTCTTTACAAAAATTGCTTCCTTGAAACTGGCAGTACAGTTTGTTCATTAGTTTCAGTTTGAGTAATCTATGCTCTTTGTATTGAGACTGTAATATGGAAGAATGTCAAGTACCAGAATTGAAATAAGAAATGTCATTTGTAGAAATTAAAATGGGATCTATTGGAAATAACCCTTCACCAGTTATCCCATTCCAACATTATTTTCAAGTGAATAGGTGAAGAAAAAACCATTCAAATAATATACATGGAAGAAGGAAGAGGTTGTTTGCTAATCTGTCCCTTGGAAGAGCCAACAATCAACAGAATAAACTGTGTAGACAAATTCTTCCCAGATTTATAATCTATCCATTTGCAAAAGAGTGTAAGGGTAGGATTCTATAAGGTTAGTCAATTAATCTCCCAATTTTCTAGAGAGATCTCATCAATAAATACATGTTATTATGAAACAAAAGGGCAAATACAAAGGAGTTCCTGACTAAAGCCCACAATAAACTAATCTCAGAGAATATATTTTATAATAAAATAGTAGCCATAATTAAGCAGTAAGTAAAATTGTCTATGCCAGTGGCTCCAGAACAATCAAGATTCTGTATAGCAGAGTTCACTTAGGGGCCAGCAAGCATAGCTGGCATTCCACAGACAGACCTCAAAGTTCCTTGGTCATCTGCTCAGGCCTTACCCACAGTCCAAGCTCTTCCCCTTGTGGATTTCCTGGATTCCTTCTTACAGCCAATTGCTCCTTCATTGTCCTTCCACGTGGAACATGCTCTGCAGCTGCTGAAGGGTGGTGCCTTAGACCAATACTGTTCCATCACTCCTTTGTTCTTAAGTTATGTCTACACTACAGAGAAAGATCGAAGCTGCCACTGTCAGTCTTCCAGGGTTTGAATTAGCGGTCTAGTTAAGACAGCTAATTCAAAGTGAGAGGAGCACTCCAGTCAATGCCTATAATCCTGCTTTAACAAGGAGTAAGGGAAGTTGAAGGAAGACTGTCCTTCGTTCAACTTCCTGCAGTATAGACGGCACCAAAAGCTGAGTTAAGATACTTTGACTTCAGCTACAGAATTAATGTAGCTGAAGTTGAGTATCTTAACTCAACTTTGTCCTGTAATGTAGACATACCCTGAGTGAGCAATCTACAAAACCCATCAGAGAGAAGGAAAAGTGGGATGGGATACAGACAAGTTTGTTTAGAGGAGCTGAATATTTGAAGGGTTGAAGGAGAAAACCTGACCATTTAAAACTACCTTTTTCTACCAAATTGCTAAACTCCTATTTCAGTAGCAATTTGTGGCCCTTTGGGTAATTTAATCAAATACATATTATAAATGCTAAATTGAGATTTTTCTCAACATTCCATGTTTATTTATTTTTTCAATGAACTAAAGAGAGTTGAAAGTGGCTGCTGCAACACACATTTCTGCTAAGGAGTTCAAACAGGGTTTTGGAGGGTTAACAAAAGGCAGGTGTCCAAACACATCAAGAAATCCTAAGTAACAATTAATATATTTGAAATAGTTTGGGAAAATGTATGCAAAAGAGTTCTTTGGAGTTGAGGGAGTCTAATCATACTCAATCATCTCTACTGGTGGTCACATCATCTGCTATTTCATTGCTATTTGCAAGGTGGTGCTCTGCCCTTTGTGATCATTCTTAAGTCTCCCTGACTGTGTAATAAAAATAGATACCCTTAAAGTTACTCTCTCCTGGGGCCCCAGCAAAAGAGGGATATGGGGATGGCAAATCTAAAGTGCTGCTAAAAAACCAGTCCCAACATAATGAGTTTGAGGAAATTCCTCTAGCTAAGTCTCAGAGACAAGCTCAGCCTGTCCGTCTTAGATGGGAGCCTACTATATGCACATCAGGGCTAGGTGAAGGTCTCCTTCCCGGGAGTGCCCTTTACAACTTGTTCCTGCAGTCGACTCTTTTATGGAAACCCTTGTGTGATGGTGGTAGTTAGTGCATGCATACTCCCATAAATGACAGCAGTTTCCTTCCTTTTAAAGGCCTCCTCCCTATCATGCATGATTGATTGGGTCAGAGAAGTGGAGTTAGAACTACCAACCATGCTTCTCTGCCCCTTCCTCATTCATGTGTAGCCTATAATCCTTTTGCAATGTGTGCAAAATTTTTCTCTCTCATTTTATCTTCTCTTTTGATTAGGATTTACTTTTCGCAGGGGAAGGGTATATTGCATAGACCTCTTCAAAATGTTTGTTCTTTAAAGAGTGCTTTTTGTCTCTATTTTTTAAAGGTTGCATTCTTGCAACCCTATTGATTTCAGCAGAATTACATACACATTTAAAAGGTCAAAATTTGGCCCATTAGATAAGGGAGACACAAAGGGAACTGTACAGTATTTAACAATCTATTCTACTGAGCATCATAAGAACATACTGCAACCTAGGAAAAATGTTTTCAAAGAATTCCTTCCCGAAAGCCTTTCAGTGGCAATCAGACCAAGATGATTCAAGTTTGTAGAGTGGTTCACATACTCCCCTGACACCTTCCCTTGCACAATGAGAGAGACACCTGGGCACACCTCTGTGTAGGACATCCCTCCTCTGGTTCCTTCCGAACCTCTGCACTTCTCTACACACTTCGGGTATGTCTACACTACCCCGCTAGTTCAAAGGGTATGTAGACATACCCTTCCTGATCTATGCACATGCCATCCATAGGCCCACAGTGTCACGGGATCTCTTCAATCTCTTCACTCCAGGAGGAGGAAACTGGAGGGTTGATCATGGCATGCAACTATGGGAGCTGTTTCCAATCCCTTCTCCACTCATATTTGCAGGCAAAGTTTCTCTTGACTGTGTCCACTGAGTCTTTTGACCTCCCTCCTGAGCCTGAGTTTTCTCCTTTATCCCCCATAATCAAATGGAACCTGGACTTAGTGATTCCACCCCCTTAGATGAGGAGGAAGGCCTTTAGTCATGAGCAGACCAAGGGTACGTCTAGACTACAGGGTTTTGTTGACAGAAGTTTTGTCGACAGATACTGTCGACAAAACTTCTGTCGACTTAGAGCGTCTAGACTACATTCAGTTCTGTCGACAAAGCAAGACGCTTTGTCGACAAAACTCTGTAGTCTAGACACAATCCTACATGCAATAACACCTTCTGTCGACAGAGCTCTGTCGACAAAAGGCGTTATGCCTCGTAAAATGAGGTTTACCAGTGTCGTCAAAACTGCTGAGTTCTGTCGACATTATGTCGACAGAACTCAGCGGTAGTGTAGACGCAGGTATAGTTTTGTCGACAAAAGTCTACTTTTGTCGACAAAACTCTGTAGTCTAGACACACCCCAAGACCCACCTGCATCAGTACTTCTAATAATACATGTAGCTTGTATCATCACCTGTTGTACTATGTGTGGCTGTGCTGCTTTGTGTGAAATAAATTGTAATGTGCTTCAGGCAGGGACCATGTGTCCCTACATATTACTTATTTGTATAGCACATAGCAGTTTTCCCACTCCATAATAATAACTAATATCACTTGGTAAAGTTCATGTCCACTTTATTTTTGAACAAGTTTGACTGATCAACAGTATGCTTAGTATAAAACATTATGGCTCAGTGAAAACAATGAAGTTAAACCAGGGATGAGTTCAGCTCTATATTTCCATTGGTCTTAGCTGAAGTGAAGTAAGATTCAACTTGTAAATCCAGTGTGTTCTTTTAAACATCTTCCTTGCAGACTCTCAGTTGTGTTTGTTACCTGGGCAAAAATAATGTTCTAACTAGAATACGTTTGGTGATACCTAACTCTATTATGCACACTTATCAAAAAGTTAACAACAATTTAACTCTCTTACCTGCAAAACATCAATAGAAACAGGGCTTTGGCACACCAGAAAAGAGTGCACATTGTCAGAGATGGCTTCAGAAGTTCTGGTTTTTCCTAAAAAGCAAACATAGGTAAGGTTTAATAGTAAAGCATAATGACAAATATATATTCTAAAAAAAGGTTATAGTAAATCAAACTTCTGACCACATGAAGCTTTTTTTACAGTGACTGTACACTGTAAATACATGCTAATTTATATCCTAAACAAGTGGGCTGTGTCTACACCGCACCCCTTTTCCGGAAAAGGGATGCAGATTAGACACTTTAGAATAGGCAAATCCGTGGGGGATTTAAATATCCCCCGCGGTATTTGCATTAACATGGCTGCCGCTTTTTTCCGGCTTGGGGATAAGCCGGAGAAAAGCGGCAGTCTAGACGGGATTCTCCGGAAAATAAACCCTTTTTCGGAGGATCTTTTATTCCTACTTGAAAGTCTAGACGTGATTCTCCGGAAAATAAACCCTTTTCCGGAGGATCTTTTATTCCTACTTTTTTTTAATATTAGGGGTTTTTTAATATAGCCTTCACAATACTTACATAGAGCTTATTTTTTCAGTATTCTTTAACACTGTAGATTTTAAAATATTAGGTTAAATAGTCTGTTGGTGACTTTTATAAATCATGATTGTTAGTTCTGATTATTAACAGAGTGCTTGAATTTGATAGCGACAGGCTATAAAGTGTTTGAAACTAAAGAGGGGATTGTGGAATTATGTAATATGGAAGATTTATGAAAAGCAGCTTTTTTTCATTTTCAGGGAGAGAGATGGAATTTCTTCCACAACATGAATAGTCTTGGGCACTAGTATCTGACAAGCTTGAAAAGCCTGATGGCCCCTTAGGATTATATTTTTAAATATTATGCTATTTTAAAATGCAAAGTAAATATATTCAGATAACAAAGAAAGCAATATTCCAAGTTTGTGAATGAAATCCTGGCCACACTGAAGAAAATATCAATTTTGCCAAATGCATCCACGCATTCACTCTGTGTAACATTGACTCTTGCTATACTTTGATCTCCCCATGGATAAACAGTTAATGTGCCTCATCCCTGTATTTCCAAAACAAATGTTTGGTAACTAGGTTTGCCAACTTTCCCGACCCAATGCCTTCCTGATGCTGCCCTTGCTGGTAATATGTCCGCAGCGCTTTATTTATTTGTATTACTGCAGTGCTATAACGATTCTAGTTCCAGGCTTTATAAACCCAACCCTCGGAAGTCTGCCATATGTCAGAATTCGCCCATGGCTACTATAATTTGTGTAAGTGACCACATCAACCCCCAGCTGACCAAACATCCATATACAGCAGAGGAGGTTTAAAGCCGCTTTTGTCACCCCTCCTGCTGGGTTGTGTTCTCTGTTGTGTGCTCCCCATAATCACAGCAGAGAATTGTTATGTGGTTAATTTAGGCAGAATTGATTTACTCTGAATTTTAAAGATTTTTATATCATTTTGACTATCATAAATTGCAAACTGTGGCTCTGGAACAGAAGGGTCTTTCAATCAACATATTTGAGAAATAATAGTCAAGCCTGCACAAATAACTTGCAGCCTGTCCAAAATTAACTTATCAAGAGTCCAGCCTACATTCCTGGCTCAACCAAAACTTCTAGAATTTTTCCTGAGTCCATACTTAGTGAAGGGTCTCTTGCAAATCTATGCTATTTCAAGAAAAATTAGCACAAAAATAACCCCTCATAAGCAATGCAAAGGATTTTAAATTAAACAGTGTGAAATAATAATTCATTATCTGTTTCTATAATAAAATAGCTCAGAGTTACTTTCATTGTAAAATCCATTCTTGCATTCTGAACAAATTTGCAGATACAAATGCATTTAATGTATATAATCCAAGAAGTTAGTAATATATATTAGTGCACTTTAAACAAGTCATATTGAGGTACACTTCTTGATCTATTTCTGAACCATTCATACATAGAAGCTTGAACATTTTGAAAAGAAAGTTCAGACACAACCTTTGCCCTGGAGCTCAGTTCTCCATTTCCAACTGATATGACTCGTCATTCCTTTGAAGCCAAAAAGTCTATTCCTGTCATTAAGGAATGCAAAATTCAGCTATTAATAAAATCATTTGGAGTTTTTTCTGAGTGAGAACTGTGACATAGAACTATGAGAATTCATGATTGTTTTTATGCAGTAAAATGATTATCAACTTTGCTTTAATTCAAATCAGTGTAGGATAATGTTCCAGGATTTAGAATGTATTTTAAGATTATAACAATGTACCCATGACCTTTAGATTTTGGGAAATACATTAGAATTGGCTATAGTTTTGTAATGATGCAAAAGGAAGCCACAGCAACTCGTATACAAAGTTAGAGTTGAACTTTAAAATAGGAAAAAATAACATAAATACTGTTCATAAGTAGAAAAGGATTGCTAGTCAAATAATAGTTATATTTATATTTTCTTCCATAAGTTTCCACTGACTAAAAGTACATTTTAAATAAATACATTCAAATGCTTTCATCCAAATGCTGTATATTTTAACCAGAAATATTTTACATTTTTCATACAAAGTCACTGTTACCTGGATAATTTATATATCTATGTTTAAAGTAAATTTTCAAGATGACAGATTTTGAGATGGGTAGGCTTTGGCTTTGTAAATTTTTTTTGTTTTGAGCAGTGTCATTGCATATGCTATCAGCTCAGTTTTCATAAGAAGCAATTTTACTTTTTCAAAGAATTCTCTCTAATTTGACTTTTCTTTCATCTGTTCACAAATAACAATTCGGGGTGGGGTAACTAACATTTTTTTCTATAGTTAAGCATAAAATATGAGTAAATAGAAATATTATCTGAAGCAGAAACCTGGAACTGCTTGGTCCCGGTACTTGGTTGTGTTGTAAAGCTCCTGGAAATAAAGTTGTGGCTTTATAGAAATGATGCTCCCAACTTACCTATATGAAAAAGATTTTGCATATAGCTCTTCCTTTGTGTGCTGGAAGGAGAGAAGATAACGCCAGACGGCTCTAATACGGCCTTGCAGCCCTAGGATCAGTTCAGGGATCAAGGAATAAGGGATGCTCTTTGTTGGAATAGCCCACTCGGGTTACTGTGTGTGGAGCCTGACTCACCAGCGCCTCACGGAGCGTGTCTGAAGAGGGAGGGAGATGGCGATGACTAGGGGAAAGGCATCGCAGTGGGGGCGGGGGCGCGTGGTCTGAGTATACAGCTTCAGTCGGCTGCGACCCATCTCTGCCTCTGTCCATAGGGCAGGACCAGCCCGGGGCTTTGGAAGAAGTCTGCTCTTGGTGACAGGAAGGGAGGGGTGGGAATGGCTGGAGACTGGAACCCAGGGCTGGTCGCGGGGCACAATTTCACGGGCAGTGTCGGAGCCTCCTCCCTGCTCCTGCAGGGGACGCCGAAGTGGTCGGTGCTGCTCAGTAACAGCCGCCCAGCTGCTGCCCTCGCTCTGCCCTCGCTTGCCATCGGAAGCCCGGGGAAAGCGGGGCAGAAACGCAGAGAGGGAGCTAGCCCGGGCAAAACCGGGAAGGGGAATAAAAGGAGGGAAATTGGGCAGAACTGAGGGAGGAGGAACGGGGGGGGGAGTGGGAGGGGCGGGCACAGACTGGGAAACCGAAGGGATGGGGAGCAGAAATGAGGGCGAGGTAGCACGGGAAGGAGGGCTCAGAGGAGCAGAAATGGGGCCGGGAGAGAAGGGGTGCGGCGTTCCCCGGGCACCTCCAGTCTAAGCCGGGCTGTGCAGATAGAGCCCTCCTGCAGCCCAGCGCTTGGGGGATCAAGCTGTATCGATGTAGCCGGAAAACTGTGCGAGAGTCTCGATTCCTTAGCCCGCTCCTGAGCCGGGCTAGGCACATGGGCCGTGTCCAGACTCAGGGTTTTTTTCGGGAAAAGTAGCCTTTTTCCGAAAAAACTTCACCTGCGTCTAGACTGCAGCCGCGTTCTTTCGAAATTAAATCGAAAGACCGCGGCTTTTCTTTCGATGGCGGTAAACCTCATTTCACGAGGAAGAACGCCTTCTTTCGAAAGTGCTTCTTTCGAAAGAAGGCGTTCTTGAATGTAAATAGGGCTTCTTCGAAAGAGAGCATCCAGACTCACTGGGTGCTTTCTTTCGAAAAAGCGGCTTGCTCTTTCGAAAGTTCCGCGTGCAGTCTAGACGCTCTCTTTCGAAAGTATCTTTCGAAAGAGCCTCTTTCGAAAGAGGCTTGCAGTCTAGACATAGCCATGGAGACGTGCTTGAGGTGGATGAAAGAGTTTGCCTCCTGTGGCAGGGCAGGGTGGGGAGAGACTGACGGTCGGGTCAGGCAGAAGGATGAAAGTGGATGCGGGGAGCGTTCCTGGACTAAAACATGAAGTTCCCCCAAGAGTCTCTGTACCACCTGGCCCACATCTGTGTCGGGCAGCAATAAGAGTTTAGTGAATCCGCGTAAACTCACCTTTCCCTGCTGATAGCTCTAGCCACATGATGTACCTGTGCCCTCCATTAAGTCTAGAGGGCTTTTCTGGGGAAATGGGGGGGGGGGATTTTTCTTCAGAAATATTCATTTAGTTTGCATAAATAAATGTCTTTGGTTTGAATTTTATAATGAGGTAATATATTTTATTGCCCCAACTTCTACGGATGAAAGCTCTCCTTCAGCTCCAAAGCTTGTCTCTGTCACCAACAGAAGTTGGGCCAATAAAAGATGTTACCTTACCCATCTTGTCTCTAATACCCTAGGACCAACAAGTCTATTACAAGCCTGTAATCTTTATCATGGCTTTCTGG
This sequence comes from Pelodiscus sinensis, assembly GCF_049634645.1. NCBI lineage: Eukaryota > Metazoa > Chordata > Testudines > Trionychidae > Pelodiscus > Pelodiscus sinensis. The sequence continues at coordinate 45,318,145 of NC_134718.1, forward strand.
AAAACTATGTTCTGCTCACAGGAGAATGAATATATTTCAATAGCTTGAATTAGCACAGGGAGAGCCCTAGTAAGTCCTGTAATTGTTTGCCCAAGGCTTTCTGTTTAGCATACCTATTTTAAGTTGTCAAACCATAGCCAGTTGGGCTGAAACTTTCCATGCATGCTCTCTGCCTCTAGCTACAGTTTTCTGGAAATTTTCAGTTAAAGCCATTCAAGTGATTCTGAGAATTAAATTAGAGGAAAATGGTTGTTTTGCCAAAACAAAAATAAATGTTTCTCTAGCCTTCACTGCAGGAGTGGGGAAACCTTTTTTGGGGTGGGAATCACTGACCCACAGAAAAATCAGTTGAAGGCCACACACAAGTGAGAAAAAAAATAAAATCCTCACTGACATGGCCCCTGACTGAGGAGAAAGACACTTCCCACATTCCCCTTGTACACCAGAGCCTAGTGTGGCCCAGGCTAGTAGATTTTGTGTGCTCCAGTCCCTGAGGCTGCCCAATGCTGGAGGGGAGCCCTGAGCTTCATGGGCTTGATCAAGGCAAGCCAGGACCGCATCAGACCCCCAGGTCTTAGGTTCTCCATCCATGCCTTACAGCATATTGGGGTATTGCTTGCTGCCTGAGAACACTACTCACTGGGGCTATGTCTAGACTGCAAGCCTCTTTCGAAAGAGAGCCTCTTTCGAAAGAGAGCATCTAGACTGCACGTTGAACTTTCAAAAAAGCGGCTTGCTTTTTCGAAAGAAAGCATCCAGTGACTCTGGATGCTCTCTTTCGAAGAAGCCCTATTTACATTGAAGAACGCCTTCTTTCGAAAGAGGAACTTTCAAAAGAAGGCGTTCTTCCTCGTGAAATGAGGTTTACCGCCATCGAAAGAAAAGCCGCGTTCTTTCGATTTAATTTTGAAAGAACGCGGCTTGAGTCTGGACGCAGGGGAAGTTTTTCCGGAAAAAGGCTACTTTTCCCGAAAAAACCCCTGAGTCTGGACACAGCCTATAGGAGAAGAGGAAGGACAAGTGAGAGAAGCCATTTCTAGAGATTTTCTTTTTTTCCATCTGAAATCTAATTAGCTGGAAAAGAGCTAAGGACAGGAAAGCACAAGCAATTTTGGACAGAGTTTAAAGTCAACCATAAAAGATTGTTACCCCCATATGAAGTTAAGGAAAGATGAAGCATAGTAGTTTCTGACAGATCTCCACCAGCTATTAGAATGTGCTACAGATGATCCAGGGGATAAGGAAAGGCTATGGAAGAAAATGTCTCACTTACCAGAATTAACCAGGATGATGAGATAACCTGAGAAAAAATTCTGACAAGAGTTCATTCTCAGCTCTCAGAAATTGCTACCCATATGTCAAGATGATGACAACAGTTGAAGTAAGCAAATTCTGAAAGCCTCTTCATCACCACCTAGAATGTAGTACTTGTGATCCAGGGAGGAGATGGAAGCATGTTTTCTTATGATAGAAAAAGTAAGTTTTTCCCATGTTGTTACAGTTAGCAAATTATGGCAATAAAGGTGATTCTGACTATGCTAGCTAGTCACATATGTCTACACTGCATGACTATTTCGGGACACTGGAGGTATCCTGAAATAGCTACCCCACATCCACACAAGCCACCTCTTTATTTTGAAATAAACCTTGTTGCGCGAGGGATAAGGGATGACTCAAAATAGCGTGTTATTGTGAAATTTGGCACTGTGTAGACGTGACAAATTTCAAAATAAATCTATTTCAAAATAAATTTGAAATAAGATACGCAATCTGCATAACGCAAATTGCGTATCTTATTTTGAGTTTAGGGTGCTGTGTTGATGCACCACTTGGAGCTCTCCAGCTACAGAACAAATGAGTGGTAGTGACTGAAGTTACAAGTAGGCAGGAAAGAACAACTCCCCCTTCCCATAGCTTTCAATAGCAAAACTAGGGTAGATTTTGCCTCTCTCTTGCCTTTCTGTTATTCAGTGTTATCACCCAAAGCCCTTTTTAAATTAATGTAAAACCATGCCTATAGTACAAGGCTGCATCTAGACTGGTAAGTTTTTCCACAAAAGCAACTGCTTTTCCGCAAAATTTCTGCAAGAATACTGACGATCACATGTAAGATTGTCAATGTTCTTGCGGAAATGCTATGCTGCTCCCATTCGGGCAAAAGCCCTCTTGCACAGATGCTTTTGTGCAAGAGGGCCAGTGTAGACAATGTGGTATTGTTTTGCGCAAAAAAGCCCCGATTGCAAAAATGGCGATCGGGGCTTTCTTGTGGAAAATCATGCCAGTCTAGACGTAGCCCAAATGTTGAATCCTAATCTGATTATAAACACAGAATATACACTGAGCTGTGCCTGCACTGAGATACCCTTCCTACCTTCATTACTGGGACACACAGTCTTTATTTACATTGTATGTACATCATTTATTTTTCATTCACCAAACAAGCAGAAAGAAATCTTTAAAACATACTGAAATACACAAAATCCCTGATTGTTTTTACCACAGAACAGCTGCCACAGAGGGAGTCGGCAAATTTCATTCCCATGGACCATTTTATAAAATTAGAATTAAGAAAACAGTTTGAGAGATTATACTTTTACCACTGTGCTGACCTTTCAGTTTGCTCATTTCTTCTCTTTTCATTTGAGATTACTGTATCATTTTAGAAAGTTAATGGGGAGCATAGAAGGTCCTGAGTAGTTTCAAGGATTATTGTTTCATAACACCTGAAACTGTCAATGTTTCTGTTCTCTTTTGAGTGTAGGTCACAAAGGGATTTAGCGTGAAGAAGAATGTGGCCAAGATTTTCTAAAGTGTTTATTATTACTAGGTGCTTCACTTTCCGGTGCACCATTTGAGCTGTTCAGCACATTGGGTCTTCAACACATGGTGAAATTCAGGAACTTGTAAGGCATCTCAGTTTGGGAATGAAAAATTGAGGCACTTAATATCACTGGTCACTTTTGAAAATCTTGGGCATCTATAGCTCATATATCACTGTAGAACACTGCATAATAATAGCCTTTGGGCAGCTTGAATCAGAATTTCCTGAAATAACATCTTTACAGTGATGAATATGCCAGCATCAATCAGAGCCATGCAAATAAAATAAACAATATTAGAATTAAACCCAGTTAGGTTACTATTAAACTATTAAGGTTGCCAATAAAAAGGTTAATATAAATGAAAATTCTCCTGCTATCTAACTCTGTTCATCTTATTGTAATTTGGGTTTCCAAAGCATATAGGGTCAAATTCTCCATTAACATCTGTGTGCCAAGTCACATACAGGTTAATATAACCAGGCGCACTCAGATCCCACTGAGATTATTTTGTAGGATCAGAATATGACTAGAACAAGACATATTTAATGTCATTGATATTGGGCTTGATTGGAGCACATTTATGCATTTCCAGTTGGGTCTAACCCTGCAAATAGTTCCATTAAATTAAATGGGACTTCTTATGGCAGAAGGTTCTATTCAGCTTGAGTAAGGCTGTAGCAATTTGGCCTATATAGTTATTATTTATTTTGGCTTCATAGGACATGTACAGTTCCACTCCCACATGCTTAATCATTCAGAGAAAAGTGTTATCTTTAGTTATTCCTTCAAATTAATGTTTATACTTAAACTAAATCAAGGAGATTAAATTTAAGTTGTTATACACTTATTTCTGAGGCTATTAATTTAGAGCATAATTATACAACTTCATTATATATTTGTCTTATATTGAATAAACACATCATTTCAAAATAGATATATTCATATAGAGCTGAAAAAAAATCCCTTTGACATAATTTATAGAAACACAAAATATGGATGGACAGTGGAAATGTATTGACCCATCAGTTCCTAGTAATTTTCTGCTAGTAACAGAAGAATTGATGCTGAGGTCTATGCTTCTTTTCAAATAATTGTTTTGTGGTTGATGAGGCTACAGGCAGGTTCAACTGTCAGCTCTAAGCTTCAGCCATCTGTAGAGCAATTTGTACAATGGGAAAATCAGATGACTCCCTCTTCAGGCTGGCAAGACTGATGGGATTGGTTCAAACAACTTCTAGCAAAACAGAATCTTTGATACAGAGTGTTTGTTGTAAAACAAGGATTAAATGTACTGGGTCAGATTCTGTGGTGCTCCGTGACTGCTTTATACCACCTCAGAGAGAAAATCTGGCCCTAAAGTCAATTTACTCAGCTCAGGGAGAGTGACTGAAGTATAAAAGGAATCTTTCAGTACTATAACTGATTTAGGGACTCTTACATCACTTATGTTTCTTGTTTCCAGTGTAGCAAGGAAAAAGAGGTAGGTCAGAAGAAATTATATGTGGCTGGGGTATGCCTGAACCATGCTGATCCTCTGCTGCAGTTTCAGGTGCTTGTGGCTATTTGCATCCTGAAAAGTTAGAAGGGCCCTCAGGTTGGATTCAGATTAACTAATCCTCTGTTGCCACGCACGGATGTAGTCACATCAGTGCAAAGTGTGTCTAAATAGCTACCAAATCAGAATTATAGCATTTTACAATCATAAGCTGCAGAACAATGGCATGTCAGTTCCCGAATGTGTTAAATTTTGGGAGGCACGTACATAACAAGAAGTTTAAATCCTGGGTTAAATGCAAGTCCCACCTCCAACTTAAGTATTGAATCATTAACCTCTGTAAAATTATGTGCATAGAGTTTAGGGTGACCAGATGTCCTGATTTTAAGTAACAGTCCCAATATTCAGGGCTTTATCTTATACAAGTTACTATCACCACCATTCCCTGTCACAATTTTTTACTTACTCTCAGGTCACCCAATAGAGTTATAGTCAACATTTATAAATTGGTACTAATAAAATATTGTTATTAATCATTACGATTATTTAATCTAGTATAATACCATAAAAACCCTGTACAGTTGCCATGCTGTTCATACTGCCAGTAATGGTTTACTGAGCCTTTTGGGGGTTATTGAACACTTAGAATACAAAACCAAGAGGGCACATCCTCTTTTAAAAATGTTTTCTGGTTTTTTTACATAGGCAAAACACCCACTGAAGTGAATAAGGCCACATGGTACATCTGATAGCAGACCTTAGCCCATCATTTATGTCTTAACAGAGTCTTTCTTGGATATTCTGTGATATAGAATGCCTAGATAGGTTGATCATGATACTTTCAATAGGTTTCATGAAGTGTCTCATTCTTATCATATTAGTGTTATGTTTTTAATAAACCTAAATTCATGTAGATAATATCAGTATTAAAAGGAATTAATCAAATTATCATTTTAAATTAAAGTGAATGAATTATCACAGAAATTTATGTCCTGTTTCTAGCCAAAAAAAGTTGAAAAATGTCATAACATGTAATATATTTAATAGTTGAAGAATATTTCCCTTATCATTGATCACATTTAAAACAATTTATACATCATGTTAGAGGACTCTGAATTCTTTATTTTCTTTTATAAAAATATTCTAGTACATTTTTTGTTTTCCTTCAAAATAAAAGGAACCATCTTCTGATTTTAACAAGAGAAATTCTTGGGGGTGGGGAGAATTTCTCATTTTATCACTCATGTAATTTTATAGTAATAAAAAAGTCTTCTTAGACTTCTCAGTCTTCAATTTATTACTGTGGCCTCTATTGGCTCTTTCCTCTCACGTAACTGAAACCCCAAGTTCGTATCTGATGGTTCGTAACTTCTGTTGCCACTGATCACAAGAGATGCTAATGTACTTAGTCCTCAAAATGAGAGGACAGGAGCAAACCAACTATTGCACTAGAAAACAGCTTTGTGAAAGCTAAAACATAAATTAAAGTTAAAATCAGGTTTAATAATGAATTATTAAGTGTTAAGAATATTGTAAAATATATGTATTAAATGATAAATTAAATGATAAATTAAATTATATTTCACTATGTATCCCAGAAACTGTATTTCAATATGTATCCCAGAAACTGCATTTCACTATATAGCCCAGAAAAAAACCTTTAAAATATGGTGTGTTTTTAGAATCCTTCAGAAGAACGACTACATTTTCCTGATTGTTTATGAATTACATAAGAAGTAGAGGATGAGTCATTCAGTGTTCCAATACTTAACAAGGTTTACATTCAAATGTGAACATTCATCCATGAAAAAACTACATACTTATACCTAGTACAGGCTTCACGGCTAGTTGCATTGAAAGGATTATTACAATATTCAGTGACCCGAGGACTACATTGCTAAAAAACTTTCTAAAAAATTATGTAAGTGGAAAATGATTAAAATAAACTTTTATAAAGCTGTGTCAAAGAACCTGAGAATTAATATCTGTTCATCTTGTCACATCTCTTCCCTTGGCCCTCAGGAGGCAAGACACCAGATGATTTCCTTAGGTGGATTGTACATGTTCTGGGTCATATTCTCTGAATGAAATCACTAGCCTTTTATTCACAAAGCGATTTTCCCTTTCATCTGGTATATCTGAATAATGATGGCTTTCATAATTAAACATACTGTCTGAAATATAAAGGGCTTCAATAACCCTATTTACAAAAAAAAAATATATACTCAGTGCTTAAAAAAACAGAATACTGACATTGCTATGCTCCAGAAGACACAACTTATGGTGCTATACCATCAACATGGCCCAGGCAGCTGAAACTTTAACACCTAGATTTAGCCAAGAGTTACCACTACTGTAAGAGAAACTTTGTTATTCCTAAACTGGGGAACACCTTATAGTAATTACAGAGCATTAACAAATATGTCCACAAAGACCTTGTATCAAACTGGAACTTCCAATGACCATCCTCTCATATGAAATATTTAGTTACTGATTCCCAATAATATTCAGGATATCCTCAAAAGAAATAAAGAAGCAATCATTGTCCAAGTGGTTAACAATCTGGGGAGATGGATTTCATTAATCAGCCGTTTGTGTGGCAAAATTAATATACTGAAAATTAATATCCTTCCCAAATTTTGTATAGCCTGGATGGTCTCCCTATTTGTATTCATCAAACTTATTTTAAATTATTCAGTAATATTTTCAGAACATTCCAGTTTAGGGTAAAGATAAGGAACTGAGAAAGGTTCTGAACAAATTATAGCCCCCTTCTCCCATCTCTGTGGATTTAATTTTCCCAGTGTTGAAAATTACCATATTTCCTTTTTGTTTACTCAGACATTTTTTGTGGCTGTTAGCTATGACCACATAGACCGCACTTGATTTCAGATTGAATGAGAATTGATATACCGTATATTCCGGCGTACAAGACGACCTCTGAAGTTAAAAAACATCCCCCAAAAATCGGGGGTCGTCTTGTACGCCGGATGCCCCGCCGCCGGAGCCCCTCCGCGGCTTTGAAAGCCTCGGGGGAAGCCGGCGGCAGGGCATCCCAGGCGCGCATGGGCTGCCCCCCCGCCGGAGCCCCTCCGCGGCTTTGAAAGCCTCGGGGGAAGCCGGCGGGGGGGGCATCCCAGGCGCGCATGGGCTGCCCCCCCGCCGGAGCCCCTCCGCGCCGCCGCGGGGGGGGGAGAAGCCCAGGCGCTCCTGGCAGCTTTGCTCCCGGTGCCTCTGGTCTGCTGGGGACCATCTCCAGCAGACCAGGGACACCGGGAGCAAAGGAGGCGGAGGGGCGCTGGGGTATAAGATGAAACCCTATCTTTTAATTAAAAAGATAGGGGGTCGTCTTATACGCCCAGTCGCCCTATACGCCGGAAAATACGGTACTAGCTCCCCCTTTCAGGTATTGTAGGGCCAAATTATGATAGATTTGATAGCTGCACAGCTTGCACAATAATGTCTATGAAGGAGAAACTTGACTAGAAAGTTCTAGTTCCATCTGTTATTCTATTTAGAGACAGGCCAGTGGAGCAATCCTAGCTTTAAAATCAGGGTGAGAACCTTGATGTGGAGGATTGGATGGGACACATGAATCATGATTGTGTCATAGATAATTAACAGTGATAATTTTTCAACCATTTGTAGATCTTTAGAAATAATTTGACTTACTTGGCTCTGGAGCATGGAAATATCTCCAATTAAAGCATTTACTTGGATCCATCGAAAACCTCTACAACTGTTATTATTTTGGAGGAAATGTCCTGGATTTACATAGTCAGCCTATCTTTTTACAATTAGAACTTTTCATTTAAACCAGCTCCCTCTTTCCAAAACCAGTTTCTTAAAGGATCGTTTGGAGAGGCACGCTTTTTTCAGCTGCTACTCTAGTAGTCACCTTGAGTCATATCAGCATTGCATCCTTTTATCACAAAATTGCCAGTTCTTGGTACATAAAAGAAAACATCCAGAGATTAAAGTGTTGTGATTAACTATAGAAATACTGAACAGAAAAATACTCAGGGTATGTCTATGCTACAAAGTTAATTCGAACTAACAGACGTTAGTTCGAATTAACTTTGATAGGCGCTACACATGCAAACTGCTAGTTCGAACTTATTTCGTACTAGCGGTACGCTTAATTCGAACTAGGTAAACCTCATTCTATGAGAACTAACGCCTAGTTCGAATTAAGTAGTTCGAATTAAGGGCTGTGTGGCCACTTAATTCGAACTAGTGGGAGGCTAGCCCTCCCCAGCTTGCCCTGGTGGCCACTCTGGGCACCACCAGGGAAACTCTTCTGCCCCCCTCCCGGCCCCAAGCCCTTAAAGGGGCACGGGCTGGCTACGGTGCCTGTGCCAGGTGCAAGCCTACCAGCACCCAGCCAGCAGACCCTGCACCTGGCACGCCATGAGCCAGCCACCCGCTGCCACCCAACCCTCCGCCTCTTCCCGGGACCAGTCTGGCGGCTCCCAGGAGCCTGCCCAGGTCCGCAAGAGGCGGGGGCCTGCCTGGTCTAGTGCAGACATCGTGGACCTCATCCATGACCTCTGCGCTAGGCACAGGAAAGTGGCCGTCTAGGGCAGGAGAGCTGCCAGCCTGGCCACCCAGGAGCAGGTTGGCATGCAAATCAAGGTGGTCCAGTGAGACCCCCGACCCTGAGCCCTGAGCTTAGAATGGCCGTACTGGGTCAGACCAAAGGTCCATCTAGCCCAGTAGCCTGTCTGCCGACAGTGGCCAACACTAGATACCCTGAAGGGGATGGACCGAAGACAATGACCAAGCCATTTTTCTTATGCCATCCATCTCCAGCCTTCCACAAACAGAGGCCAGGGACACCATTCCTACCCCCTGGCTAATAGCACTCCATGGACCCAACCTCCATGACTTTATCTCACTTCTCTTTAAAGTCTGTTCTAGTTCTAGCCTTCACAGCCTCCTGCAGCAAGGAGTTCCACAGGTTGACTAATTGCTTTGTGAAGAAGAACTTTCTGTTATTAGTTTAAAGCCTGCTACCCATTCATTTCATTTGGTGTCCTCTAGTCCTTCTATTATGGGAACTAATGAAGAACTTTTCTTTATGCACCCTCTCCATACCACTCGTGCTTTTATAGACCTCTATCATATCCCCCCTCAATTTCCTCTTTTCTAAGCTGAGAAGTCCCAGTCTCTTTAGCCTCTCTTCATATGAGACCTGTTCCAAACCTCTGATCATTTTAGTGGCCCTCCCCTTTCCCACCCTCTCTTGCACCTTCTTTTCCCAGTCTCCCCGAGTTTTGTTCAATAAAGAGAGTTTCTATTTTTGAACACGTGTTCTTTATTTTGTACATCAGGAAGGGGGGCTTCAGAGGGGTAAGTGGAAGGAGGTATGAGCCCCCGATGGGGAGGACTGGGCTGGCTCTGCGGGCTCCTCGGGGTGGAAACTCTCCTGAAGCCCCTTGATTGACCCCCCCCTCCAGATGGCAGCCTGCAGCAAGTGCAGCCGGGCTGATGGCCGAGTGCTGTGGTGTGCCGAGTGTGGGCACTCAGGGCACTCCAAGCCAGGACTGCTTTGCAAGCGGGGAACCCCTGAGAACTGTCTGTCCGGGGTGGGGGTCGGGTCCCTTTAAGCACAGCCCTCGGCTAGCCTGAGGCAGCAGCTCCACACTCTAAGTCCTAATCTGATGCCCTGCCGGCACTGCTTCCGGCCATCCTTAACCTCAGTTCAGAGTCCACTCAGTGTGGACATGCTAGTTCAAATTAGAAAAATGCTAATTCGAACTAGTTTTTAAGTCTAGATGCACTAATTCGAATTAGCTTAGTTCGAATTAACTAATTCAAACTAAGTTAGTTCGAATTAGTGCTGTAGTGTAGACATACCCTCAGGAATTAGAGCAAATAAACAAGAAGTCTGAGCAGTTGATTTCAGTTGCGTGAGGTATTTGACTGTTAATTTGTTGCATGATTATCCTAGGGTAGCTGGCACCTTAAGAGAAGATCAGCCTTGGGCCTCCTGTGACAAGCTGAATGCAGCCTCTCCAGATGGAGAGAATGAAGGATAGATCTGAGGGAGAATAGGAAGCTCACTTAGGAGCTGGTAACATTCCAGCCAGGGGGATGAGAAGGAGCCTGGGAAGCTGTTGCTGGTTTGAGGAAGCAGCTGCAGGTGAGTGCTGCAGGAAGCAAGACTAGCTCCTGGGCAGAATAAAAGGGCCTGTTTGGATGGTAACCCAGCTCTGAGAAGGAGGGCTGGAGATGTCTGACTCAAGATGGAAGAACAGTTTGAATTGTGGAACCAGGAGCCAGCTGGGTGAAGCTGGCATGGAGATATCTTGTCTGGACATTGTAAGAAATAAGATAGATATTTAGTTTAATGGTGCTACTTAGGGATGTTAAATATTGGTTAATTGAACAGTTGATTAACCTCATGAATTCTTATTGGTTACTTTACTATTCTATAGTCCCCAGGGGTGGGACTGGCAGCCAGTGCACTCCAGCCCCACTCCCTAGGAGCCCCCTTCCACTGTGCACTGCTGCCTCCGTATCAGAAGCAGCAGCGTGGGGTGTCAGGTGTCAGGTGGGAGCTGGTCTGCAAGTAGAGCCAGTTTAAAAACCACCTCCCCTCACAGTCCAGCTGCCTGTCCAGAGGTGGGCTGAGCTTCCAGACCTGGCACAAGCTGGAACTGAGCCGGGCTGCCTGCCCACCTGGCTCCTAATACACTTTAAATGCAAAGCTGCTACACTTTAAATGTAGGTTAAATATTTGATGTGTGAACATCCTATAAAGCAAAAATATTATATTAAACAATAAGAATACTAATCCTAAGGATGCTCCAGTTTTCTGAAAGGGGAGTTCTTTCGGAAGAAGAGGAAAGAGAATAAAACACAGGTACCCTGGTGGCCCCTCCATCCATAGTAATCATAGTTGAAATGTGAGATAGCATCCACACTGAATGGACGCTATCTTTTGAAAAAGCTGCCTTTCAGAAGACGTTTTTTCACAATATCTCTTCCAGAAAGGCTTCTTCTGAAAGAAGCCTGTAGTCTAGACATAGCCTGGGACTTATTCAGACTGAATAAATTAATGTAATATAGTTGCAGCTTAACCCACATGCACTTTGGTTTATTATATAGGTGCCTGCTTATAGTCCTGTTATAGTTAATTGTAAAACTCTCATTGACTACAGTAGGAGAGCAGCGGGCCTAAATGTATAGTGTTATAACTGGAAAATTGTATTAAACATGTTACTCCTCAGGCAAAAAGTTTTGAATTACCAATGGACTGTGTTAACAATTATTAAATATGTTAAAATCATATTTAATTTTCATCAAAAAAAACCATCTGCAGTTGCTTTGACTCAGAAGATAAAAGATGTCAGATATATTAAATTTGAAGAAAAAATAATAATCCTCAAAATGAAAAATGCCAAAGGCAGCATAAAGGTTTAGACTAACTAATACACCCAATTTACAAAAATCTCCCCAGGAAAACGTAATGCAAATCAACATCTATAGAGCTCTGGAATGCCACATTGGTTTGAGATCTTTATAATAATTGATGGACCTAGAATGAATTCTCCTCAGTTTCTGTTTTAATGAATTCAACAAAATATTTTAGACAGCTAAATGAGCAAAGCCTTAGGTATGAAGTGTTAGTATTTTATGCCACTGTTATTTAAGATTAATATACCCCAACTATTTATAAGGCTCTAATTCCAGCAAGTGATGGTAATATAAATTTAATCCCAAAAATGAAGCTAAAATAATTAATTCATGTTTACAGAGCTCCCAAATGAAATTGGATCCTAATTTTATGGACATTTTGGCCTGGTCTACACTAAGCGGAAGGTCAAATTAAGATACACAACTCCAGCTAAGTTAATTATGTAGCTGGAGTTAATGTAGCTTAAATCGAGTTTCCATGCCATCCACACAGTGGAAATTCGACAGGAACAAATGATCCTATCAGCTTCCCTTACTCCCCATGAGATGAATGAGTACCAGTGCCAATGGGAGTGCCCTCTGAATTTAATTTAACCCATCTTCACTAGATCCACTAAATCAAACCCCAGAAGATCGACTGCAGCAGCAGCAGCAATTTTGCTCTTAGTGAAGATGTGGCCTTTGAGGGTATTTTCATTAAGATTTTATAATGAAACAATAAAGCCCAAATGTAAAATTCAAGTTTTTTGGAATAAGATGGAATTATAGCCTTAATGTATATATACTTTGAGAGTTCATTATTTATTATCATTTCTTAGAGTGCTAAGAAGCCAGCGTTATCTGCTCTGGGAAATAAGGCTAGCTTCATGTCTCCCAAAAGCAGTACTAGCTGAACTTGGTAAGGTGCTCTGTTCAGCTAGTGTAAGCAGAAAATTGCCATGCTGATATGAAGCATATATACAATAAGTAAGATGGCTGCCTACAGTGGAAATAATGAAGCCCTTGTGAAATCACTCTTTGATGTGGTTACCAGGCAGTGGGTTTGATAAACCAGTGAAGTTGCTCCCATCTGGAAGGGCCCTACTCTGTAAGAAAATTGAAGTTGTGGAGAAGACAGACACTTTAGACAATGAATAATGTCAGATGATAGATGTGGATGATGTGGTGTTTGTTTTGAGGTGCGAGACACATAGCAGTATGGGTTGGTTGTTTTCCTTTCAAAAAGTAATTTAGTGGACAGCAATTAAGTGTTCTTAAGTCAAGTTTGGAAGAATAGGTATGGGCTGAGTCTTAGCTAGGTTTGTTTCAACATTTTTTAAAATGTAGATATTTTTACTGCATTAATGATTTCTTTAGTTATTTATAACAGGAGTAATTAAAACTCTGTATTATAGTATACTTTCTGACTATACAGATTAAATATACTGTGCTGCATGGGTAATATGAGAGAAGTAATTTTTCCACTCTACTCTGCACTGATTAGGCCTCAAATGAAGTATGTTGTCCAGTTCTGGGCATCACATTTCAAGATGTGAAAAAATTGGGAAGCTTTTTCAACCTTCTAAAATAAGAAATTGTCTCCAATGCAGTCCAAGAACTTATTGGATAATCTGTGCCCCGCTGTGTTAGTTTCCCAACATATGTCTGGATAGTTGAAGACTCCCATTACCACCAAATTCTGTACTTTGGATGATTTTGTGAGCTGTTCCTTCTTCTGCCTGGGTAGGTGGTCTGAAGTAGACCGCTAGCATGACATCACTCTTGTTTTTTACCTCTTTAACCTAACCCAGAGACTCTCAACAAGTCTGTCTCCTATGTTCATCTCCACCTCAGGCCAAGTGTATACATTTTTAATACATAAGACAACATCTTCTCCCTGTTTTCCGTGCCTATCCTTCTTGAGCAAGCTGTATCCTACTATACCAATATTCCAATCGTGTATATTACCCCACCAAGTCAGAGGTGGCCAATCCACCATGGGCACAGAGTCAAGATAGCAGTGGATCCAGCGTGAAGAGTCAGGGCAAAGTTGTCGAGCAAAAAAAAAGGGGGGGACTGCCCTTTTAAAAGAAGCCCCTGGTCGCGTTTGGTTGAGCCCCTTTCAGAAAATGCATTTAAATATGTTTTGATGCTTTTTGGCCACAGCACGCTCCCGAAGCCCAACAACATCTTTCATGGCCGCGCTGGATGGCTCCCCTGCCCAGGTCAGCACAGGGAGCCGGGAGGAGAGGCCATTTTGGGAGCACAGGGGCGGCTTATGAGCCATAGGGGGGGCTTCACAAGCCGCACCTGGGGGGGGGGGGAAAGGGCCACATGTGGCTCGCGACCCTCAGGTTGGCTGCTGCTGAACTATGTAATAGTTGTGTTTATTTATTAGCACTTCAAGTTTTCCCCTGATTATTACCCATACTCCTTTCATTTGTATATAGGCATCTAAGGGTATGTCTACACAGCAAAGTTATTTCAGAATAATGACCACTATTCTGAAATAACTTTGAGCGTCTACACAGTCAAATGGCTATTTTGAAATAATTTCGAAATAGCGGATGGCTTATTTTGAGTTCTGTAAACCTCATTCTACAAGGAATAATGCCTATTCCAAAATAGCTATTTCAGAATAGGTGCTGTATAGAAAGCGAATTGGGGTTATTTTGAAATAGGGGTTCTCCAGCCCTTTCCCAGCGTGCCCTGGAGGCCGCTCTGACCACACACAGAAAAACTATTCCTCCCCACCTCCCCTGGAGCTCTTAAAGCTGCAGCCTCTGCAGGCAGTGTTTGTGGCTTGCGGCAGGCATGACAATCCTGAGCCATCCTGCAGCTGCCCTGACTCCATTTCGGCCCAAGGTGAGCCAGACAGACACTGCCAGCCAGCCCTCCACTGATCCCCAGGAGCATTCAGCCAGCTTCCAGGAGCCAGTCAAGGGCTGCAAACAGCATGCGCCTTCCAGGTGTGGTGTGGAAGTTCTGGACCTTATTGAGGTTTGGGGGAGGGGGGGTGAGACAAACCTCCAGGATCTCTGCACCAGATGAAGGAATGCAGACGTCTATGGCTGCATGGCAGACAGTCTGGGGAGCAAAGGCCACATCCACACCCTTGGGAGCAAAGGCCACTTCCAAGAACAGGTGCGGATGAAGGTCAAGGAGCTCCACCAGGCTTGTTCCAAAGCCAAGGAGAGCAGCTCCCAATCCGGGGTGGAGCCTCACACCTGCCCATATTATAATGAGCTGGCCCACACCCTGGGGGCAGGGCAGTCCATTCCTCCTCCCCCCTCCTGTAGTTATAGACTCCAGGGTGGAAACGCCTGTCGTCATCATCGCTGGGGGCCCACAGGATGGTGACGAGGAGGAAGGTCCGGGACCTGGACGAGGCCAGCCTGACCACTGAGCTGACCCAGGAGCCCTGAGTTCTCCCTGCTGACATCTCCCAGGCATCTTCCAAGGTGGGGGAAGGAACATTGTGTGAGTGCCATCGCTTTCCCCTCATGCGGGGGGGGGGGGGAGGGGGAACTAGGTGCTCCACACTTGGGCCTTGCTGACCACGGATCACGCAGCAGCCTGTGCTATGTGGGAACATGTGCCATGCCGCTCTTGGGCATGTGGCCCTAGCAGGCTGTGACACATGAGCCTTCAGCTACTGGCCACAGGGTGTCTGGAGAAACCTGCCATGCTCCTGACTCCAGGGTGGGACACCCTCCATCCACAAGCCCCCTACCTCCAAAAGCCCCCTCTAGAAGGAGGCAGGGGACATTCTCCCCCCCCCCCCCCCCCACACACACACACACACACACAGCACTCCTGCACATGGCACATGGGCATGGCCACAGTCTCGGGACAGCCCCACTACTGGCCATAGTGCACATGGCTCCAAGACAGTGCCAAGAACTGTTGTACTCAGCTTGCAGAGGGGGGCTGGGCTTCAGGCACTGTGTCCCCTGGGATGACTGACCATCATTGTTTGTTCTCCACAACCAGCTGCAAGTGGAGGGTAGCCCACACCACCCAGGACATCCTCCTGAACCCGAGGCTTCTGCAGGCACGCACGTCCGATGGATGAGTACCAGCAACAGCATCTGGCGGCATTGTGAGCCCTGCACAGGACCATTGCCCCCTGGGTGGAGAAGGACCTGCAGCTACAGCAGGAGAGCTGTTGGGAGCTGCTTGCACAGGGCTGCTCTCTGTGCAGTAATGTGCACACCCTAGTGCAGAGCATGCTGCCTCCTCCCACTCCAGCCTCTGCTCCCTCTCCAGCTATCGCTCCTCCTCTCACTCCCTCCACCCCTCCTGCTTCTCCCTCCACACCCTCTCTACCCCCCCCCCATGGACATTGAGACCCCCACACCCACAGTGGTAGGCACTAAAGAGGCTAGTGACACTCCCAGCCTGAGCCCTAAGCCTCTCTTCCTTCTGTCTCCCACTTCCAGCTCCCTCCTCCAAGGTCCCCCCCCTTCTTCCACCCTCTCTCCTCCCATCTCTCCTGTTCTTTCCCTTCTCTCTCCCCAGTTGCATTGACCCCCCAGTTCTGAAAAATAAAGAAACTTATTTTGTTTTTTCTTGGCCAAACTTGTGTTTATTTGTTCATCAAGAATGGGGGGAAGAGAGGGGTAAGTGGAAGGACGGCAGTGAGGAGTGAAGCAGAAGCCCCCACTGGGGTGGACCAGGGAACACTGTCACTATTCCCCTGGGGAGAAGCTCTCCCTCAGGGCCTCTCTCATGTGCACAGCCCCCTGATGGGCCTGCCGGATGGCAGCCGTGTGCGGTTGCTCCTACACCCTGCCTAAGCAGTCCACCTTCGCCCCCCACCCTGGCAGGAGGGCCTCCCCCTTCCTCTTGCATACATTGTGCAGGACATAGCATGCAGCCACCACATGCAGAATGTTGTGATCCCCAAGGTCCAGGCAGGTGACGAGACATCTAAAACGCGCATGCAGGTGGCCCAAGGCACCCTCCACCACCATGTGGGCCCTGCTCAGCCTGGCATTAAATGCCTGTCATGAAGGGTTGAGGTGGCCGGTGTAGGGCTTCATGAGCCACGGCTGTAGGGGGTTAGACTGCATAACCCAACAGGCATATGGGCATGTCCACATCCCTGACCCTGATGTGGTAGTTGGGAAAGAAAGTTCTGGATTGCAGCTTCTGGCAGATGCTAGAGTTCCTGAACACCCACACGTCATGTGCTTGCCCTGACCACCCAACATTTATGTCTGTAAACTGGCCCTGGTGGTCAGTCACAGCCTGCAGGACCACCAAAAAGTTTCCCTTGTGGTTAATGTACATTGATGCCTGGTGGTCTGGGGCATGGATAGAGATGTGAGTCCTGTTGACAGCCCCTCACAGTTGGGGAAGCCCAGGGCACCAAACCCCTTGATGATGGAATCCACACCTGCCAGGCAGATGACTCTGCACAGCAGGGTGCTGTTGATCACCCTGACCACCTGCAGAAAGAGACAAACAAACTGAGAATCACAGGGGGGTGCCAGGGCACCTGTGAGTTCTCTCCCTTCCCCTTCCTATTTCCCCCCCCCCCCCCCACCAGGAGCAACCCCCTGCAATCATAGCCACCACAGGCAGGGCTTTAAGCAGGCAGGACAGAACAAACCCTCCCAGGGAGGGGACTTGCACCACCTCCATCCCCACACCCCCTTTCTTGAGGGAAGCCCATTCCCTCCTTCCAACCCCGTCCTGGGACAGTAGCCTGAGAATGCCATACCTGCATGAGCGGGGCCCCAACAGTCTATCTCCCCACGCCGAACTGGTTCCCCATGGATTGGTAGCTGTCTGGTGTGGAGAATTTTCAGAGGGCGATGGTGACACACTTCTGGAGGGGAATGCCAGACCTCATGTCACCTCAGGGCAGGGACAAGCCACTCACACAGCTCGAGGAAGGTGACCTTCTTCATTCTGAAGTTCTGGAGCCATTGTTGGTCTCCCCAGCACTCCAGAATGATGTGGTCCCACCAGTCTGCACTGATGTCCAGATGCCAGATGCGGTGGGGCACAGAAGCCAGACCATGGCGGCAGAATTCAGGTCCTATAGCCACTCCCCCACATACCCGAGGAGGGTCTCCAAGAAGCCGTGGGGGTTGGGTTCCTGCAGAGCCTGGGAGGCAGCCTGGAGAAGTGCTGCGTGACTTGCAGCAAAAGCTCCAAGAGCTGAAGACTGCATGGAGGCAGCTCCTGGTCCATAGCAAAGAGTGCTGTGGTGTCCTGAATCAGGGCAACCAGAGCAAAAAGAGAAAATGCTTTGCTGTCCCTCAGCGAGGTAAGCAATCAATCGAGGAAACCTGAGAGACAGCTGTCCAGGGGGTTCCTGTAAGCAAGAGCCTTAGATAGCCTCAAGCAGCAGCCACATGAGGTAACTACTGAACTGAGATGCTCTCCTGGAACTGGTTCCAGGTGGCCTTAAATGCAATTCAGCATCCAATCAGCATGGACATTCTATTTCAAAATGGATAAGCACTACTTCAAAACACATTTTGTGTGTAGACATGCTATTTTGAAATAAAATATTCCGGATTATCTCTTAGGGTATGTCTAGACTACATGGCTCCGTCAACAGAGCCATGTAAAATAGTTTACTCGGCATAGTCAAAGAAGCGGGGATTTAAATAATCTCCGCTTCATTAAAATAAAAATGGCCACAGCGCTGTGCCGATGATCAGTTGATCCGGCACAGTGCGGCAGTCTAGACACGGCGCGGTCGACAAGGGAAGCCTTTGTCGACCGCTCTGGTATGCCTCATGAAACGTGAAACGAGGTTTACCAGAGCGGTTGACAAAGGCTTCCCTTGTCGACCTCGCCACATCTAGATTGCTGCGCTGTGCCGAATCAGCTGATTGTCAGCACAGCATGGTGGCCATTTTTATTTTAATGAAGTGGGGATTATTTAAATCCCCGCTTCTTTGACTATGCCGAGTAAACTATTTTACATGGCTCCGTCGATGGAGCCATGTAGTCTAGACGTACCCTTATGGAATATACCTTATTCCAAAATAACACTGCTGTGTAAACATTGATTAAGATATTGATTTGATCTTGCCTCGTATTTCTGCCTTGTCCCTCCTTTTTCTCTGCTATTATGGTCCATGCTCCCTCCCATTTCTGACCCAACTCCCAGGTCTCCATGTCCTTAACTTACGTGTGCGCTTTGGTCACCTGCTCCTATCGAACCTAGTTTAAATCCCTCCTCCTTAGGTTAGCCAGACTGCATCCAAATACAGTCTTCCCCTTCCTCAAAAGGTGAACTCCATCCCTGCTTAACAGTCCTTCTTGGAACAGTATCCCGTGGTCAAGGAAGCCAAAGCTCTTCTAGCGACATCATTTTCACAGCCAGGCATTCACCTCCAGGATGCACCTGGCTCTGCCTGGGTCCCTCCTTTGACAGAAAGGACTGAAAAGAATACCACCTGCATTCCGAATTCTTTCACCCATACTCCCAGAGCCTTGTGTCACTCTTGATCTGCTCCAGGTCACATATTGCAATATCATTAGTGCCCACATGGATGAGTAGCATGGAGTAGTAGTCAGAGGGCTGGATAATCCTTGACGATGTCTTCATAAAGTCTCAGATGTGGGGCCCTGGCAGGCAGCGTACCTCCCAAGATGACATGTCAGGCAGGGTGACAGATGGGTGCCTTCGTCCCCCTCAGAAGAGAGTCTCTAACCACCGCTACCCTAGGTTTCCTTCTCATGGTGGTGGCAGCAAACCTTCCATCCTTGAGGGTATGAGGCTTCTCCTCCTCAGCTGTAGGGGGTGATTCCTTATATCTCATATCCACAACAGACTAACGGTTCTCCGATACCACAGTGAAAGGGTTGGGAGCAGGGGTGGAGCACCGCCTGCTGCCAAAAGTGACCAGCTGCCAGTGCCCCCCGCCATGCCATGTCCTTATCTACCAGTGGTGTGTCAGCGGTCTTGTGTAGTGGGGTAGCTTCTTCAGCCTCAGCTATCTCCACATGAATACTGTCCAGGAATTCCTCATGGATTCGGATGCTCCTCAGCCTAGCCACCTCCTCCTGTACCTCTCCCACCTGCTTCCAGAGAGATTCCACCAGCAGGTACCTTTCACATTGGATGGTCCCCTCAGCCTGGATTTCAGTAAGTGGGAATTGCAAGCCAGAGTCCCTGAAAAATCACACCAGAATCTGGGTAGAGGCATCTATGGTTAGGTGATCAGTCTGGCTACAGACGCAGATGGAGGAGACAGAAGCGGTGCTGGCAGATGACCTTGGAAAGGCTCTTGTTAAACCTATACACTTTAATAGGGTGGATTTTGACATGATTTCCCAGGGTTTGTCTAGACTACATCTCTCTGTCGACAGAGAGATGTAGATTAGGCACGTTGAAATTGCTAATGAAGCTGCGATATAAATATCCCGCACCTCATTAGCATAAAAATGGCCACCACTTTTTTCAAAGAGGAGTTTTTTAAAAAAAAACCCAGCAGTCTAGACACAGATCTGTCGAAAATAAAGCCTTTTTTTGACAGATCCTGTATTCCTCAAAAAATGAGGTTTATAATTTCAACGTGCTTGATTTGCATCCCTCTGTCCACAGAGGGATGCAATCTAGACGTAGCCCCAGATTGCAAAAAATGGAGTGTACACTGGATCCTTCATAACTGATGTTTTGTATTCTGTTTATTTAAGTGTGGCATGCAGAATCTGAGAAAAAGTTATCTTCGCCTTAAGCCCCATAAGGTATGTCTACACTACAAAGTTAATTCGAACTAACGGACGTTAGTTCGAATTAACTTTCATAGGCGCTACACTAGCGCTCCGCTAGTTCGAACTTAATTCGAACTAGTGGAGCGTTTAGTTCGAACTAGGTAAACCTCATTTTACGAGGACTAAGCCTAGTTCGAACTTACTAGTTCGAATTAAGGGCTGTGTAGCCACTTAATTCGAACTAGTGGGAGGCTAGCCCTCCCCAGCTTTCCCTGGTGGCCACTCTGGGCACCACCAAGGAAACTCTATTGCCCCCCTCCCGGCCCCGGACCCCTTAAAGGGGCACGGGCTGGCTACGGTGCCCATGCCAGGTGCAAGCCTGCCAGCACCCAGCCAGCAGACCCTGCACCTGGCACGCCATGAGCCAGCTGCCCGATGTCCCCCAGCCCTCCGCCTCTTCCCGGGACCAGGCTGGCGGCTCTCGGGAGCCTGGCCAGGACCGCAAGAGGTGGGCACCCGCCTGGTCTAGTGCAGACATCGTGGACCTCGTCCACGAACTCCACACTAGGCACAGGAAAGTGGCCGTCTAGGGCAGGAGAGCTGCCAGCCTGGCCACCCAGGAGCAGGTTTGCATGAAAATCAAGGTGGTCCACTGAGACCCCTGACTCTGAGCCCTGAGCTTAGAATGGCCGTACTGGGTCAGACCAAAGGTCCATCTAGTCCAGTAGCCTGTCTGCCGACAGCAGCCAACCCTAGGTACCCTGGAGGGGATGGACCAAAGACAGTGACCAAGCCACTTGTCTCGTGCCATCCCTCTCCAGCCTTCCACAAACTTTGGGCAGGGACACCATTTCTACTCCCTGGCTAATAGCACTCCATGGACCCAACCTCCATGACTTTATCTCACTTCTCTTTAAAGTCTGTTCTAGTTCTAGCCTTCACAGCCTCCTGCAGCAAGGAGTTCCACAGGTTGACTCTTTGCTTTGTGAAGAACAACTTTCTGTTACTAGTTTGAAGCCTGCTACCCATTCCTTTCCTTTGGTGTCCTCTAGTCCTTCTATTATGGGAACTAATGGAGAACTTTTCTTTATGCACCCTCTCCATACCACTCTTGCTTTTATAGACCTCTATCATATCCCCCCTCAGTCTCCTCTTGTCTAAGCTGAAAAGTCCCAGTCTCTTTAGCCTCTCTTCATATGGGACCTGTTCCAAACCCCTGATCATTGTAGTTGCCTTCCCCTCTCCTAGCCTCTCTCTTCCCCTCTCCCACCTCTTTTTCCCAGTCTCCCCCAGTTTTGTTCAATAAAGAGAGATTCTATTTTTGAACACACATTTTCTTTATTTTGTACATCAGGAAGGGGGGCTAGGGAAGGGTAAGTGGAAGGAGGTGAGGGAGGAATGGGGTACGCGCCCCCAATGGGGAGGACTGGGCTGGCTCTGCGGGCTTCTCGGGGTGGAAGTTCTCCTGCAGCCCCCCGATTGTCCCCTCCCCCCAGATGGCAGCCGGGCTGATGGCTGAGTGCTGTGATGTTCTGCGTGTGGGCACTCAGGGCACTCCAAGCCAGGACTGCTTTGCAAGCGGGGAACCCTGAGAACTATCTGTCCGGGGTGGGGGTCGTGTTCCTTTAAGCACAGCCCTCGGCTAGCCTGAGACAGCAGCTCCACACTCTAAATCCTCATCCGGTGCCCTGCTGGCACTGCTTCCGGCCATCCTTAACCTCTGTTCAGGGTCCACTCTGTGTGGACATGCTAGTTCGAATTAGCAAAACGCTAATTCGAACTAGTTTTTAAGTCTAGCTGCGCTAATTCGAATTAGCTTAGTTCGAATTAACTAGTTCTAATTAGCGCTGTAGTGTAGACATACCCTTTCAAAATAAATAAGTACAAATGAACTTTTTTACCCCTTTCTGTCTGAACTTATGTAAGCATATATTGTGAGAACACAATTTAAAATGTTTTAGAAGTGCCTTCAAGAAAAAAGTTTCTTCTTAAGATTAGCTGCATGGTGACACTCCTATAATTAGTAATTATGTCTGAAAGAACATCAATCAACATCTAAGCCATAGAATTAACTTTCCCTAGAGCTTTAAATTGTCTCTTCATTACTGTGAGGGGGAAAGATTAAGTTCAATAATTTCAATTAAATGGAATAAGATTTTTTAATTATGTAGTTTTTACTATATATATTTGAAACCCGGTTTCCTCAGAGTTTGTATAAACACAAATATCTTGGGTACTTTCATTTTTATGAGCTACTGGCTTTTTTATGAACTACTTGATCAACGTTTGAAAGATAACCTAACTATGGGAACTGGGAAGGATAATAGAGAGAGCTAGAGTGTGAGACTAGGTGGGAGCTAATTATAAATTGAGACAGGCAAATGCAACTCAAAAGGAATATACCTTGTTATAAGGACTTAAAATTGAAAGTAAGCAATCATGGCTTAACTATATTTGTTTTGCAGCAGGTACAGCAAGTAAGAGGAATCAGGTTATATATGGCCTGTTCTTAAAAACAGATCAGCCTGAAGAATTCATAGCAATATCCCTAGTTCCTCTGCCCTGCTGCTGCACACATACCATCCTTTCTTATTTTTTAACAAAGACATGAGTGGCATATTCTGTAATCTATTTATATGTGTTACCAGATGGTGCTCAGGTTTTATCAATGACTGCAGTAGTGGATGATTCTTCTTTATCAGCTAGATCATTGATGAATGTGTTTTGCTTGCCATCTGAGGAAACAGACTTCTTTTCCAGTAGAGAAAGTTATCAGCCTTAATTATAATATTACCCCTACCCACTTACTTACCTTTGCTACGTTATTATTATTACATATCTGTATTAGATCAAGTGTCCATTGTGCTAGACACTATAGAAACATGCAATAAGACATTGCCCCTGCCACAAAAAGTTTGTTATCTAAATAGACAAGTCAGACAAAGGATGGAAGGAGAACACTACAAAGGTATATCTACACCACATGCTTATTTTAAAATAAGCTGTTTCAGAATAATAACTCTTGAAATAGCTATTTTGAAATAAGGTGTCCACACGACAAATCCCCATTGAAATAGCACAGAGCTATATCAAAATAGTCCATCCACACTGATTGGAGCCAGAAGCACTCCAGACATGGCATTGGGACAGCAGTCACTTCCTGGAGATGCTGCCTGAGGCTCTCTGAGGCTTGTGCTTAAAGGGACTTCCCTCTACAGTCATGTCTCAGGCTCTTCACCTTTGCCTATCTCCTTGAGGGACAGCAAACTCATCTCACTGCATGTCCTTGTGGATGCCACAGCTCTTCAGCCATGGAGCTGAACCTGCTACAAAGCACTCGCCGGCTCTTAGACCTCATGCCTCACCTCCTGGTGCTGTTACTGCAGGCTGCACATGGCACTGCAGAACCAAGACCAGCAGCTCACTCTGGGGCACCTCCTCACCCCTCTCCATGTGCTTTTCATGCAGCACAACCCTTCCCACCCTCATCATGGAGCAGTGGGATGACCATCAGTGGCTTCTGAACTTTTGCATGAGGAAGAACATCTCCATGGAGCTCTGTGAGTGGCTTGCCCATGCCCTCCAGTGACAGGACACCCACATGTAACCTGCTACTCCCTTCCAGAAGGTCACCATTGCACTTTGGAAACTCACCACACAGGACAGCTACTACTCCATTGAGAACCAATGTGGGGCCTCTCTTTCAGGATCTAGTTCAGTGTGGGGAGATTGACTGTTAGGGCTGTGGTCATGCAGGTATGACACTCTTGCTATTGTCCTAGGAGGGTGGTGAACTATTAGAATGTGGTTCCCTAAGGAAGGGGAGTGGACTTTCCCTCCCAGGAGGACTTTAGTTGCCCCTTCACAAAGCTCCCTCTGGTCCGGGACCCAGAGGAGTGGATGGGCCTGCTCCCCCCCCAACCCTTCTGCAAACCACACCCGAATGGAGGGGGGGGGTAAAAGAAGAGACCTGAACCTCGGCCATGGACTGAACATTGACTCACCTGCAGACAGACGAGTTAAATATTGAGAGACCCCCTTCAGCTACCAAAGGGCACTCGCACACCAGACCAAACTAGTTACAGAGAGCTATATGCATCCAGGAAGCTCCTTCCAGGTGGTGCGGCATAGCTTCAGGTCAGCATCCAACCTCCACGCCTGCCACTCGAGAGACTGCTGTAGGGTAGGGGGGCAGGCAATTGGTTCCCACTCCAGGTCTTCATGAGGTCACTGGTGTATGCAGGTTCCTCAGGGTTGGGAGGCTTGCATGGGAGATGTGGTTTATGCCCCACTTGCAGTTAGTCCAGCTGTGCAGAACAGTGAGCAGGGCAGTCTTACCAGGAGACACTGTGCATAAAGCCTAGCTTTCATCTTTGAGCCGACACCAAGAGGTCTCAATACAGATGAAGGTGAAGTGCTTCAAGCAAGACCATCTGTGGCCCAGACAGCAGGCACTGTCCTGCAGCGACACAGATGTCTCAGGGGATCCTTGCTACCTCCAAGTCCCAGGGACAAGCAATCATAAGAAGGTGCTGGCCAGGCAAGAGCCTGCGGGTGGGAGGGGAGTTGGGGCAGATCACCTTCCCTCCATGCCACGTGCATGCTGGGTCCGGCAGTGGTTGTGTCCCACTGAGAGAGGACTTTTATCTCTGCCAGCTGGTGGGAGGAAGGCGGTGGGGTACGTGTGTGAGTGGCAGATGCCACTTGTGGGTGCTGCTGGGGTCCCCTCCACTTCCTTCCCCTCCAGTAGGTTCCCATGCAGGGGCTCGGTGTCCTCCGCCTTGCTGCTGAAATGGACAAGAGTGCTGATCAGTACCCAGTGACTAAGGGATTGAACTCAGGTAGCTAGCAAAGGGGGCCGAGAGAACCAATGGAGATAGAGGGTTGAAATTTGAATTGGATATAGATTCCCTGCCTGTGTGGGAGAGAAACCAGGAGTTGAGACACAGAATGATTTAAACTCAGGCAGGACTACCATGTCTCCAAGGGTATGTCTACACTACCCCGCTAGTTCGAACTAGCGGGGTAATGTAGGCATACCACACTTGCAAATGAAGCCCGGGATTTGAATTTCCCGGGCTTCATTTGCATAAGCGGGGAGCCGCCATTTTTAAATCCGCGCTGGTTCGAACCCCGTGCAGCACGGCTACACGGGGCTCGAACTAGGTAGTTCGGACTAGGTACATGAGGTGTACCGGTAGTTCGGAATAGGAATCATTTGCAAGTGCGGTATGCCTACATTACCCCGCTAGTTCGAACTAGCGGGGTAGTGTAGACATACCCCGAGGAATTTGGGGCATGGGAGTGGACTGAACAGAGAGAAAATTGGAAGTAAGTAAGAGGGAAAATGAATTTAGGGTCATTTTTCTTTCTTTGTGGTTTGGTTTGAACTGCTCTGTGTCCTCTCCCCATTTACCATCTAGCATTGTGCCCAGAGACTTTTCTGTGTTTTAATGTATTTTCCTTAGTTGCTCTGTAACATCTAGGAACCAAGTATGCTTTATCAAGTTTAGCTTTTGTTTTGTAATAAAAAATCACTCTTTTTAAGGTGATGGTGTGTTTCTTGTCCTGGAAGGTCCGCCTGTCTATGTATCTGCATGCCTCAGCCTGAGGGGTCAGCTACCAGAGACTGCAGCTTTTTTTTCTCTTTTCTTTTTTCAAGCTCTTTTGGTGCGAAAGAGCTTGGGGTGCCCCGGGGGTAGGTTAAAGTGTTCATGCCTGGTTTTAGGGATAACATCACTTGATGGTGGCAGAGTTTCCCAAAAATCTGTGTATTGTGATTCTGGAGGGAAGTTTTGTAATCAGTGTCTATAGAGGTAAAGGTTTCTTTTCTTTTCTTTTTGAGCTTTGCGTGCCCTCATCTTCTGCACTGGGTATGCCTGAGTGGAGAACATCCCTGACAGCTGTGCTTGACCAAGAGTGGATGCTGCTCAGGGAGTGCATGCATGACTGTGTGGTATGCATGGCACTTCTGTGTGTATCCATGACCCCATCCTACTTAGTGGTGGCTTGTGGTGGGAAGGTCGGGAGTAAGGCAGGCCTCTGAGCAGGAGTGCAAGGTTCCTTGTGGTAGCTTCATGCAGCTGTCTGCTCTGGACTGGTGCTCCATGTGCACCCATATGCATGAGCTGCTCTGCAATCCCCAGGCCAAAAAGGCTGAGCGAGGAGTGTGCAGCCCCCCAACACCCACTGCCTCCCCCTGTGTGTGTCTAGGGAAATTAATGGAACTCACCAGATGGGCCTTCCCTGGCTTTGTCCAAATCCTGGGAGGTAGGTACTGGCTCCAGGGACAGGATGGCCTCCTGGCTGGTGGGCATCGTGTCCATACTGGCATCATCTTCCTCCTTCTCCTCCACATCATCATCTTCCATGGGCCTGCCTTCCAGAAGGCTGATGATGGGTGTCTCCAGGCCAGAGTCCATGACAAGGAGAGGGAAGGAACCAACCGCTCTCCCAGGATGTGATACAGATTCTCAGAATAGTGACATCACTGGGGTGCTGCTCTGGAATGGGAACTCCATTCCCTGGCCTATGTGTAGGCCTACCTGAGCACCTGCTCCTGGGTGCTCATGTGGCCCTCCTGGCCCAGGCTGGCAGCCATCCAGCCTACATATAAGTATTCCTGCGCTTGGTGCAGAGATCGTGTAGGTTAGCCGCCTTTCCCCAGACTTCAATGAGAACCAGGATTTCCACACCAGACAAGGAAGGGGCCCTCTTCCACCCCTGAGAAGGGGCTTGAGAGCAGGCTGCTGGCTCGGTTGCAGCTGTCAAGAGCTTAATGGGAGCCCTTGAGTCACCCATGGCAGCAGTAAATGTGTGGTACTCTGGTACAGGGCTGTCAGGGCCTTCCTTCTGCCACGGGCAATTTCTCTTCTGCCTGCACCTTTAAAGGCTACAGGGGAAGGGACACTATAGAGACCAGAGGGGTGTGAACAGAGTGACCACCAGGGCAGCTGTGAAAAGCCCTGGAGGTCACTTATCTTGCAATAATGATAGCTGTACTGTTCACACATCTCCGATTTTGAAATAACTATTTTTGAAGAGGTGTTATTCCTTGTGAAATAGGGTTGATTACTCCAGAATAAGAAGCTTGTTATTTCGAAATAACAGGCTTGCTGTGTAGACATCTTGTTATTTCAAAATAACATTAATTATTTTGAAATAATGCTGCAGTGTACACGTGCCTCAAGTGATGATTTTTAATAGTCTCAATATAGCTCCAACAGACCATGGTTGTCTGCAGGCAGAATTAAACCTGAGACCTCTGGAGCTTAATACACGAGCTCCCATCATATGCGGTAAAAGCCAGTTGGCTGTCAGTGGCTTTTAAATTTTGACTAAGATAAAGATTTTCTTGGATGGAAAAAGAAAAAGACTGTCATCCTAGGTCAGGAGATCTCAAATTTCACTGCACTGCAACCTCCTGCCAACAAAAAATACTGTATGATCCCAGGAGTGGGGGAGAGCCAAAGCCCGTGCCCCATCACTGGGGAGGGCCTGTAACCTGATATTTGTTGCCCAGGTCTGAAGCCAAAATCTGAAGCCCACAGGCAGTGCCCTTAAAATAGGAATGTGACCCACTGTAGAGTCCCAACCCACAGTTTGAGAACCCCTGCTCTAAGTAATGAAACAAACCTGTCTTCCATTTCAAAGTCATCCAGAGTGCTTGTTTCCATGGCTACATGAGGGAGGTTGGACTCAATGGAAGTAACTATTAAATAAACTGCCTGACTTATAGAGGAATAGGCTTTCATGCCACCTACATTTATACAAATGTTGTGTTTGACCATTCATTGTTTAATTTGATCAACTCTCATTTACACCCTACTCTGGTCTATGTAACCTACTTTTATGCTTGAATCAAAGCAAATATAAGCATGGAGACTGCAATATTTATTATCCAGATTTACAACCAGACCTGAGTTGTGTATAAGTAATTATATAAATTTCACTAGCAGTTGTACTGATTTGACATATTATTAGTATGCACATTTGAAATAAAGTAACTGATTTTTCACCCAAATGCATGAAATAAGCCTGCTTTTAAGGTAAAAATTCTTCCCACGGTACAGAAAAGCACTAATACATTTAAGTTTAAGCATGTGAGTATTCACGTTGAAGTCAATTGCTTAAACTTTAGCATATGCTGAATGCTTTGCTGAACTGGGGTCTCAGAAAGTAAATAAAAATATGTTGTATCAGAAAGGTTCAGCAGTTTCCTTAGTAGGGAGGCATTCCTACACCAGGGGTTCATCACTGAATTATCACGGAACCTATATAGATTATAATTCCTATGTACACATCCTATTCTTCCTACACAAACATTTTCCCACTTGCTGGATATAGAAAAGGACCTGCATGGAACTGTAAGCGTCTGCTGCATATGTTTGTTATGCTTAAAAGAAGCACATAGGATCTTTTTCAGGGGATAAGGCAACGTGCTGCATTTATTGAGCATACATAGATCAATCAATACTTTGATATGCATATGATATATCACACTCATGCACACACACAAGCACACTCCATCTTGTTGTTACCAATAGTTGCTCCCTCTAACAGCACTGGCCAGCTGAGTTAGAAGGGGGAAGAGTGGAGCTGAACGTCTGCCAATCCAGATTGATGCTCCGATATTGACAAGATGAAAATTTGGGGTTCCCCTGCAAGATGCCTCAGATTTATCCCCCTCATGCAGCCAGTTAGTCATCCCATACATATGCAGTGAAATATCTGTGATGGATTTTTTAATGCTGCTTCAAAGAAGGTCCTTCCAAGAGAAGGCACTTACTGCTTGACTCCCAAGACCCTCTATATACTCAACCTTCTTTTCAATTAGCTCACTTCACAAGTCTTATTGTCCTTGGATCTGGCTCCCAGCCCCTCCCCAACCCTTGCAACTACCACTGGATGTGCTTACCTTCTCCATTCACACCTCATTCATCTCAACAGAGCAATCAATGAAAGGGGAGAGATCTATTCTACTCCTAGCAAAATGACATTTTTCTTTACCTAACTATTCCTAAGGCCTGTAACACAAAGGGCTTGATACAAAGTTTCTGTGGAAAAGACTGGATACAAGGTTTCTCTTAATACAAGGCTACATCTACACTGCAGGCTTTTTGTTCAAGAATGATGGTTGTTGCGGAAAAAATTTGCGGAGCATCTACACTGCACGTGCGTTCTTGCACAAGTAAATTTACAGTAAAGTGTCGGAAAAGAGGGCTTCTTTTGCAAGAGTTATTCCTTTCCCCATGAGGAATAAGCCCTCTTGTGCAAGTGCTCTTGCACAGAAGGCAGTGTGGACGGGCAACAGGGGTTTCTTGCGCAAGAAACCCCTATGGCTAAAATGGCCATCAGAGCTTTCTTGCCCAAGAGAGCATCCACACTGCCATGGACGCTCTTGTGCAAAAGCATATCTCTTGCTCAAAAGCATATGGCAGTGTGGACGCGCTCTTGCACAAGAATGTTTGTGCAGAAACTCTTGTGCAAAACAGTTCTTGTGCAAGAAGCCTGCAGTGTAGACGTAGCCCCAGGGTTTCTATAAGAAGGCTTAACACAAAGATATAAAAGGATTTACAACGTTTCTCTTAATACAAAGTTATGAGAATGGTACAAGGTTTTATGGAAATGTTACATAGATTTATCCACATGTTGATAATCTGTTGTTGCTCCTTAGATTATGTGTGTAGGGATTTATGCTTAGAAGAACCAATTCATTTCCCATGGAAAAAGAGGAAAGGGCTAATGGTGGTAATATATGAAATGCTGAGCTCTAATACTGGCTTTTGACAGAAAAGATGCTGAATATCTTCTGAGTGGTGCAAGTTCTGCCTCCTCAATGATGTTGACATCAATGAGGCCCTTGCATGAGTTTTTTTCCAGCAATGTCCAGAATTAGGCCCTTAACCTCTCTGTTTCAGTTTGATTTCTAAAATGAGGATAATCAATAATAATAATTGCCTACTTAGCAAGGGTGTTGTGAAGACTAATTTGTGTTTGTAAAGTGTTTTATTGATGTAATTATGTAACTTCTAAGCATTGTTTTGACAGCTTCAGTTCACCAGACCAATTTAAATTAGGATAAGCAATGCCTTTTACAGAAGATAGTTCTGCATTTTTACTTTTACCTTGTGAATTTATAGCTTCTCTGAAGAAAAATGTGACCAACTCTATGAAGTATAATTTCTAAAATGTTTCTAATTCATCTTTATCTATAGTCATCTTTTTTTTCCCCTTAAATTACTTTCCAGCCCATTTGTGTTAAGGAGAAAAGTACATATACCACCTACAATCCTTTCAAACTAAACACAGAAGCTTTTAAGCTCAAGAGGTAATTACATTTTATGAGCTTTTCAGGAATGTGTAATAAGGTAAGTAATTCTCAGGTGTTGCCCAGGAGACCTTTAGAAATCACTAAACATAATTCTGGATAGGGTAAATGGTCCTCAAATGTGATGATAATGAAGGAAAATATAAGAACAATAAATTACAAATGTTATGAAATTGCTTTCTCCATATTACCCATAAAGTACATTTCATCTGTATAGTCAGAGAGAAGCATAAACAAATTTACCATTTACTGCATTTATAAGCTAGATGCTATACTTCCCAGATTCAAAATACACACCGGGCATGGCTCACCAATGTGTTACTTCAGTTTTATGCCTGTGTAACTATATTAAATTCAATGGAATTTACAACATCATCACACTGGAATAAAGAAGTAGGTCAGCAGATTCAATGTTTTTCACAGCTGATTTAAGCCCTAATTATGCACATGTAAATTAAGAGGAACTCTGAGCTCTGGCAATGGGTGCAGAGGAAGTTGCTGACCCTTCTACCATGACATCTACCAGTGACCAAGAATAGCAGAACGTAGCCTCTGTCATTCAAAATGCACATGCAGGTCGTCATACAGGACAGAACCATTTTAAACAAGCCAGAATTTGAACACATGTCTCCAAGTGATTTGTTCCAAATTCTCCTAGATAATCCTCTTTGTACTGGCCAGCTAAGAGTTTCTTTAGCTCACGGGTGTAACCAAATATAAACCCATATGAATGCAAAAACGGATGTCTTTGTGGCTGTGGAGCAAGAACTCCTGTCTGAAGAGCACTGGCTCCTTACCTGATTACAGAACGCTGTGGTCAGCTGCCTTTACCCAGCAGCTCAGACTTTTCCCAGCCCCGGATAATTTTGGCAAGAACCATGACCACCCCACTAGTTCAGCTTAACCCACACCTGCCTGTGGGACTGTGGTGATCACCCTGCTTCTCTGGACAGCACTCCTATCATTCAATCCCTCATATGAAGCATATCCCCTCTACAATTCTGCCCACCTGGCACTCAAATACAGGTTGGACCTCTAAAACAAAAGAGTTTGCTGGAAGGGGAGGCCAATTCTGGCACCTCTGCTGCTGGTCTCTGGGCTCTCCAAGGGGGCCGCCAGTCTCCCAGCCAGGCTCTCCTCCTGGCAACCAAGTTCTGCTGCTGGCCCTAGTTGCTGGCTGGCCCTGCTGCCAGTCCTGGCCACTGGGCTCCCTGGCCTGAACCATGGACAAGAACAGAGGAAGGTTGTCTTTTATTGTTTCTTTCTTGTTCTCACATTCTCTCACATCCATCCTGTTAGAATTCACAGAATGGTGAGCTAGGATTTGCAGACCTCTTGCAAGAAGTGGATTCTTGTGAGAGACTTGGAGGAAATAGAGGAGACCTGGGAGTTAGTGAGCAGGCTACACATGTCGGGGTTGCATGGAAGACGGCACAGAGATGAGAAGATAAAAAATAGGAGTGTTACATGCTACAAAGCAGTTGAGTAAAATGAGTTTATTTTTTCATTCCTTACTGTAGCGTAATAATAACAGTTATATTGACTGCACTGGGAGACAAGGAAAAACCCTGCAGCTACTGGATTGGTTGGGAAAGTCCTGACTCGCTTGGCTAGAATTCCACTAGCAAATTTGGAGGCACTAGAATTCCATCCCCCTGTGCTATCTTGGCTTCACTGCTTACTATGGAGGGGCAGAACTATCAACCCACTCTTCTTGCATCCTGTGGGGATGCTAGTACCAAGGTTAGTCTACCTCCTTGCATCCTTTCCTCCACCGGTTTACACATATCACAGAACCTACTACATTCTAGTCCTGAGTAAATACAACGTAAGAGGAGCTGAACACTGGAAATGTAGTCAATTACCATTAGTGAACATATTTGTTTAAGGTTATAGGACCTTTAGATTAGGACCACGGTTTCTATGTTGTATTAGACTGAGAAGCTTCAAAGCAGTGTGCTGATAAAAATACTACAGTGTTTTCCCTTATACAATAAATTATAGAAGCATTGCTGAACTAGGTGTCTGCTCACTCCATTGCTATTTCTAAGGAATAAATAGTAAAGGATTTCAGTCAGAGCATGGAAATTATAAAACATGGATTTTTATAGATGATATTTTACTCCTGTTAGATGTAAAATTAAAATTTGTGATAGTCAAAATATAGTCTGTGATCTTGGGGGAAAAATCAGGTTTGATATAAATCACAGAAAAAAAATTAAAAAATCATTTTTTTCTGAATAAACTTACAAGAAAAGGCTTTGGAAAAACTAAAGACTTGAGCTGCCCTACTCTTAAAATGGTAAAATATTTAATATTTGATTTGCTGGGAATTTAAATGGAAATATATAGATAAAACACAAGAGAGATTATATAAACCAGCAGTGTCACTCAGATGTTAACATCAAATTTAAATTTGCTGAGAGACACTTATTCACAATTAATCTATATCATTATAGGAAAGGGCTGGTGTAATAAACATTCTCTAGTTTAAATTTATTTTGTACGTACTCACTGTTATTTCCATTAAAATTGTCTAATGAGCCAAAGTACATTAATAAAAGTTTCCATGATGATGGAGCAAGGAGGAAATAGACTCAGTATAATTTGTTGCTTGTGCAAGTGTGAGGCGCGCCAAGGAAATTAATGGAGTCTCATTCCAGTATGCAGAGCAAAAGACTGAATTTGAAGGCATTTTCTTCACTCTTCCTCCTCTCTTAGGCCCCCTATTGAAAAAACCATGTAGGCATGTCCCTAAATCCTAATACTTGCTGTGGGATATAACCATCTGCTTTAAGGGAAGGTTTAGATTTTCCCATTTGACACCCTTATCTCGGCTTATGTTCTGCATTTCCGTTTGAATGCTGATGTACACTAGTTTTCACAAAAAGTGATTATTGGTAACTACCAACCAGCTAAGGGGCGGGCAATAATTTTGGAAGGGGGGGGCCACTTCACAAATTTCATAAGTGGTCACAGGCCAACCCGGAAAGGGCAGGGCCTCAAGCATAATGGGTAGGATTGAGAACTACCCTTCTGCGCATGATGACCTTATTTTCTGAACCAGCTGCAGCTAGTAAAAACAGTTAAAATGCTTAATCTGTTTCATAATTTAAATTAATTTTCTCATGTTAGTTTATCAAACTTCATTTTAAATAAAGTAAAATATGTCAAACACAAAAGGTTTCAATGTTTTCTTTATTTATGGCAGGGGTGGGGAACCCATTTTGGATCTGGGGGGGGGTCATTGACCTACAAAAAATCAGTTGGGGGAAGCAAATAACTCATCCAATCCCCCCCAGCACTCCATGACAACTGAGACACCTCACTCCTCTGGTGCTCCAGCCTCACAGGGTAAGGGGAACGGAAGGGGGGTACAGAGGTTCAGAGATTCTCATAGACCAGATTTACTTTTCTGGGGTTCTAGAGTTAGTGGATTTTATGGGGTAGGGACAAAAATGAGGGGTACAGTGTGCGAGTCAGGGCTGCCAGCAAGTAGGATAGAGATGGGATGCAGGATCTGGGAGGGAGCTGGGGTGCAGAAGCAGGCTGGGAGTAGGGTGTCTGGCCAGGAGAGAGTGTGCAAGAACAAGGGATGGTGTCGGAGCAAGCTGAGGGTGCCAGGTCTTGGGGAAGAGGGAAGTCACTGAGCATAAGGGGAAGCCTTACCTGGCTTCATGCCCCCTTGCAGCAACAGCTGCAGCCATGCTGTCCTGGCTACTCTGGAGGGAGGCCCCGCTGCCGCTGCCACGCAGTCCTGGAGGCTGGAGACACTGCTGCAGCAGCCATATGGTCCGGGGGCTGGCCCCAAGGCACCGTGGCCACAGGCGACACCCAGAGGCCGGAGGTGCTGCTGCCACAGTCAAGCAGCCTGGGACCACCCTAGAGGCTGGAGGTGCCACAGGCCACCCCAGAGGCGTCTTGGCTACAGGATGCCCAGAAGGCACCAGTGCAGTGACCATGCAGCTTGGGGCCGGCCCCAGAGGCAACACAGCCACGTGTCCCCAGGCCACCCCAGAAGCCAGAGGCATGCGGCCTGGGGCTGGCTCCAGTGGCACCATTTCCACACCTACGTGGCCTGGGGCCAGCCCTGGAGGCACCGTAACCATGCCCACGCAGCCCGTGGCTGACCTGGAGGTGGACTACCATGGTCCGGGTCCAGCCCCAGAGGCGCGCTACTATGATCCAGAGCCAGCCCTAGAGGCGCCAGTATCGCGGCCACGCGGACTCTACCAGGCCCTGAAGGTGCCGTGGCAGAAGCACCTCCAGCTTCCTGGGCCAGCCCCAGATTGCATGTCTGTGGTGGTGCACCTCTGGGGCTGGCCCTATTGAGGACCCTCAGCCCCAGCGCTGCCTCTTCTCCAGAGGCTGCGCAAGGGAAGGAGGACGGGGCTGAGCTTCTTCCCCTGAGGCACATGTTGATTAGGGGGCAGGGCCTGGACTTGCCTCATGGGCCAGTTCAAAGCTCAAGGGAGGCTGGATCTGGCCCGCTGAGAGGCTTTTGCCCACCCTGATCTAGCTGCATGTTTGAGCAGAGATACAACTGAAGATCTTGTATAACTTGTAAACTAAGCCCATATCTTTTTCTGGCCATATAGTAAAAGACAGTGTTTTTTATAGTGTGTGAGACTCTGACTCATTGCATAGAGCAAATGAAACATCTTAGTATTGTAGGAAACATGGCAGAGAACTCAAGGAACTGGTTGCAACGTTTCCAAATTTCTCTTGAGGCAAACGGAATTACAGAGAAATCAGTGATGTGACAACTTCCACTCTGCAGCATGTGGCAGGCCCAGAGGCACTTGAGATCTACGACACATT
Organism: Pelodiscus sinensis; assembly: GCF_049634645.1. Lineage (NCBI taxonomy): Eukaryota > Metazoa > Chordata > Testudines > Trionychidae > Pelodiscus > Pelodiscus sinensis. Next base: position 45,353,699 of record NC_134718.1, read on the forward strand.
TAATTGGAAGCATGAAGGGACAACCAGCTGATGCATAATATTGTTCAAAAATGTTAAAAGTACTGTAATGTATGCAATAATGTCTCCTGGATGCTTATGTAACTCTTCTGCCAGGTGCAGCCAGCTGTAATCCGGGCTGGGTTCAATGTGAGGAGGTTACTTACCTCAATAGTAACTGATGTTCACCACATTAGGTTGGTGAACTGCCACCGAGCCTCAGAGCGGAGATTTTGTAGCAGTGTCCCTGGAGCCACATGCTGTTAGGCTGCAGGCATCGTGCATGTGCAAGCCCCTCCTCCCACTCCTCAGTTCCTTCTCTACCCCAAAACAATGGCTTGAGAAGGCCAGAATCCCGAAGTAAGGGGAGGAAGGGAGGGTTGTAGAGCACTCAAGGGAACACTCATCTCAAAGGAAGTTAGTTACTATCAAGGTGAGTAACCTCCTCTTTGAGAGAGAGATATCTCTGTCACATTAGGTGACTACACAGCAATTTCCCTTTAGGGACGTAGGGACTTTGGATCTGGCAGAAAAGCAGTGAAAGAATTGCCTTAGCTAGTTTCAAGTTGGAAAAGTCTCTGCGTAAGTGCGTAGTGCTTTGCAACTGTGTGGTCAGAGGACCATGTGGCAACTGCACAGATGTCTCTTATGGGTACTTTACGGAGGAATGTAATCGAGGTAGCCATGGCTCTGGTTGAGTGTATCCTTGGGAGGCCGCACGTCTGACTGTGTGCAGCAAAGCTTGATGCAATCTGAGATCCAATGGGAGAGTCTCTGTGATGGGACAGCTCAGCCCTTATTGCGGTTTGCTATAGAAACAAATAGTCTGGGAGATGCTTGCAATGGTCTTGTTCACTGCAGATAAAAAGAGTGTGCTCTGCACAGATCAAGAGTATGCATTTTCATCTCGAAAGAGTTGGCGTGTGGTTTGGGGAAGAAGATGGGAAGGTGTATTGTCTGGTTGATGTGGAAAGATGATTGTACTTTGGGGAGGAATTTTGGATGGATACATTACGTGACCTTGTCTGTAAAAAAGGTCATATATGGAGGATCTGTGATCTCTCCTAGCCATCTGGCTGAGGTAATGGGTACGAGGAAAAACAGTTTTCATGGGCAAGTATAATAATGAGGTGGTCACCATTAGTTCAACAGGCAGTCTAGTTAGAATATTCAATACTAAACACAGGTATCCCAGTTGCATTGGTGGACTGATATCTGGATAAAGTGCCTGCAGGCCCCTTAAGAACATCTTTGTGAGTGGATGAGCAAATATCTACCTCAGAGTGGAATGTAGTAATAGCCACAAGGTGAACTTTAATGGAGCTTATTGCGAGGACCGCTTGTTTAAGATGCAGAAGATAGTGGAGGATGGTAGGTAAGAAGGATGTTGAAGGAACCAGTTGGTGACAAGCACACCACTTTGAGAATCTTTTCCATTTCTGAAGGTAAGTCTTGCGGGTGCTCTGCACTCTACTGTGTAGAAGGACAGTTCATACTTGCTGTGAGCAGCTCAACTCTAGGTCAGAGAACCATTGAGGGGCCACACCTTCCATAGTAGTGAGAGGAGGTTTGGATGGCTGTTATAAAAGCCTGGGTGAAGGAGATCCCTCATGAAAGGTAAGTGGATCAGTGGGGCACAGGACTTCACCACTAAGCAGGAAAAACCATGGTTGTCATAGCCATGCCGGTGCTGTAAGTATGAGATGAGCCTCTGTCCCTCCTTATCTTGTGAACTACTCTGTTCAATAGGGGTATAGGAGGAAACGAGTAGAATAGGTGAGATGTCCATGCAATGGGGAAGGCATCTCCCATTGATCCTTTGCCTATTCATGCTCTGGAACAGAATAGGGGGCATTAACTGTTAGACTGTGTGGCAAACAGGTCTATGGTAGGTGACACCACAGGTGGAACATGACTGTCAATATGTGCGGGTTCATTTGCTACTCGTGTTGGAGGGCTCTGCTGAATGCATCTGCTGTTGTATTCAGGGCCCCTGAAGGATGCACTGTGGTGATAATTGTATTGTATTTCAGGCACCAGTTCCAAAATGCTATTGCCACTGTGCAAAGTGCTCGAGATCGGGCTCCGCCATGCCGATTTATGTAAAACATTGCTGTGACATTGTCGATGTACCATATGATGTGCCTGTTGGTGATGAATGGGAGGCATTCGAGAGCTGTTGCGTGGAGGCTGGATTGTAAGGTATTTACAGGGATGACTGACTGGGCAGGGCTGATTAATCACCCGTGAAGCTATGCTGTCCCACAGCTTAGAGGGAACACTTGATGGGACATATGTCCCCACCACAGTTCTCTGTAAGCTGCAACTTTGTGGCCATGCATCTGCCTAGACAATGCTTCTCTGGCCCTCAAGGAACGCACCAACTCACCCCCAACTCGGCCTGGATTCCAGCCTGCCGAACCCCCCACTGCTGCAGTCAAAGATTGAGCACCAGAGTACTGATCCTCTGGTAAGTGGAGAATTAGCCTGAGTGATGTACATGTTACATATAATGGGAACTAACAAGTTAGCCTATGAAAATTGGGTTCCCCAAGTTTAGTGGGAGTATAGACATACACAAAAGAAAGAAGGGCTGAAACCTTCATCAATATGTATGAGTCCCAGTTGGGTAGGAGTAGTCAGCACAACACATAATAAATAAAAGCTGTGTCCTGGATTAGGTGCCTTCAGACACTCCAGCATGAGAACCAGTGTAGTGAGGGGTTCGAGAGACCATGATTGACATTCAGGGGTTTCACAACAGGAGATGTGAGCGATTCCTGGAGAGCTTAAAAAACAAAGAGAAAACAAACTGCAGTCTCTGGTAGCTGACCTCTTAGGGTACATCTAAACTACATTTCTTTTTCGATAAAGGGATGTAAATTAGACGTATCGAAATTTTAAATGAAGCCAGAATTTGAATTTCCTGTGCTTCATTTACATAATGGCGGCCCCGGCTTTTTTTTTCTGAAAAGCTGCTTTTTGAAAAAAAACCTGCGCTGAAGACGAGGATCATTCAGCAGAAATGCCCCATTTTTAACGATCCTGTAACCCTCAAAAAATAAGGTTTACAAGATCTTCTGAAACGGGGCATTTCTGTTGAACAATTTCCATCTTGACCGCAGTTTATTTTTGGAAAAGCAGCTTTTCAAAAAAAAGCCGTGGCCACCATTATGTAAATGAAGCACAGGAAATTCAAATCCTGTCTTCATTTACAATTTTGATACGTTTAATTTACATCCCTTTATCAAAAAAGGGATTTAGTTTAGATGTACCCTTAGTCTTAGGCTGTTACACACACACACACTCGCGCACACACACACAGAGACCTCCTGTTTGCTTCTGGGACACAAGAATCAAATCATCACCTTAAAAAAGGTGACTTTACTAACAAAACAAAAAGATATACTTGATAAACCATACTTGATTGCTAGGTATTAGAGAGCAACTGTGTAGAACAAACTAAAACACAGAGAACATCTCTGGGTACACTCTTAGGGTACGTCTTGACTTGCTTTCACTTTCAAAAGAAGATATGCAAATTCAGCGGTAATTTGCCTATCTTGTTCGGATCACTTTTTCAAAAGAGTTTTTTTCAAAAAAGCAAGCAGTTTAGATGCGGTTCTTTCAAACCCCTCTCCCCTTTTTTCGAAAGAACCTTTCTCAAAAATTGAGGTTTATAGATTCTTTCAAAAAAAGGGGTCTTTTTCGAAAGAACCGCATCTAAACTGCTTGCTTTTTCGAAAAAAACTTTCCAAAAAGCAATTGGAAGAAGATATGCAAATTACCGCTAGATTTGCATATCTTTCGAAAGTGAAAGCAAGTCTAGACGTAGCCTTAAGTAGTGAAAGGGGAAGGGAAAGTATACATTCACACAGAGAAATTTAACCAAACAACCAACACAAAGAAAAATGCCCTGATCGTGACTAAATACACCTTTTCCCTCTACTCATGATCTGTGCTGGTCTGTACTTCAAGGCCCAGTTCACTCCCATGTCCGATATTTCTTATAGGCATGGTAATTCTGAGTACTGCATCTGCTCCCTGCAGCCCTTAACTTAGAATTCACACAAAGAAAGAGCAGACCAGATATCTATATCCAATTAACATTTCAGCACTGTATCCCATTCGTTCTTCTGGCCCTCTGCCAAGACCCTTGGTAGCTACCTGAGTTTAACCGAATGCTGGCCAGAACTTAGTCACCGAATGCCGGCCAGAACTACTCCTATCCATCATGGTGTCATTAATTAATCAGTGGGGTTTTTTTAAAGGTATTGTCTGTCAAATCAGAGCTGGAATTGTTAGTAACCACATGTAACCACATGCAACCATGTGTGAATGTTGGCATTCCCTAAGGGTTTTGCAACTAAAGTTATTCACTGATCTTTTAGAAAACACTGTCATCAGCAAAATCAAGGCGACTGAAGTAATCTTGTAGTTCATGTATTTTCTGCAGAATGCTGAGAACTTCACTTTTTAAATTGAAGTATGTTTTAAAATTTAGTATTTATCTTCATAATTCATAGTTGATCTTTTGTGATGTGAAACTGTCAGTGAAGCATGCCTTTTGTACAAAAAAATCTAACATTTCATAAAGATGACAGTTAAAATATGTCACTGGTTAACGGACTTTTTTAAAAAAAGGCATAATAAATAGGTAACACTGAGCAGTTTATTTAGCTTTTGTAGGTGATGGCGATTGTTGTGGGAAGATTGCAGTTAATATTTGCTTACAAAAGGCTACTGTTACCCATGCTTAATGGTGCTTTATTCCACAAGTAGCTCCACTGATTTCAAAGGAACTATTTGTAGAATAAAGGACTACCCAATGTGATTAAAGGTAGTGGAATCTCATCTATACCCTATAAGGATTTGTATGATGCATATGAGATGTAATTCTTGCACGCACAATGCTAAAATGTATTTCCACGGGAAACAGTCAGATAAATAAAAGGATCTGTAAATGACAAAATATGTAGTAGTGATGCTCAAAAAATCACGTACATTGAGAAAAAGCAAGGCCTATTGGAAGTTGTATTATAGCCACTGGAGCTCTCAAGTCACAGGTAGACAGACAGGGTTGCTCTACTAGGATAACATGGCTTGGTTCTCAGGATACTATTACTGCAAATACACAGACCTAGAGACAACAGTAGCAGACAACAGGAACCACCCATAAAGCATTCTGTTCAGTCAATTTCAGAACACCATACAGCTGGGGCGGTCAGAGGAGGGATCAAATTTTGAGAAACTCTGAACTAGCTACCCCTATCTTTGAAAATTACCCCCCCCCCCCCGGCCAGTTTTAAGAGAATCCGTAATGAATTAATCCAGTTCTTTGCAGCATATACCAAAAGATCCTTTGAAAAATTACCCAGTAGCACATACGTATTTGGTAGACTATTAGGAGCCATTACTTACATGGTCATCATATACTATTGTTCCACAGGATCCTGGCCTCAGTCAGTGCATGGCACAGAAGGTGCTGATTTATTGAGGAGTTATTCAACATTTTTGTTTTAACTCAATTACTCACTGTGTGGGCCCAGACATTATTTATTGTATATTAAATTTACCCGGAGTTGCTGGGGTCCTTAAATCAATTAATTTTTGTTTTTTGGAAAATAAAATGAAAATGTACATACTTCACTTAAGTCATTGCTCTGGGTTGGGGTCAGGGATGAGGGGTTCAGTATGCAGGCTACCCTGGGGAGGGAGGACTACCCCAGTTCTCTCACACTGCAATAGTTTGGGTCCAGGTAAGAAGAGCTTCTCCCAGGGGCGGATATAGGGCAGGGTGAGCGGGGCAGCTGCCCCAGGCCCCACGCTTCAAGAAGCCCCGCACATATGCTGTGTCAAAAGGGGGGGGCACGAAATTGTGCTGCTCTGGGCCCCACAAAATCGTCATCTGCCCCTGGCCTCTCCATCGCCACTGCAGCTGCAGCAAGCATAGCTTGGGGAGGGATGCATCAGGGGACGAGTGCGAGGGAACAGGCAGACACACAGATGTACACAATCAGACAAACTCTCTCAAATTTATAGTAGACTAATCACTGGAGACACACTTCTCAAAATACACAGAAGCAGACAGTTTGTAGTTATTTATTTTAGAGTGGGAAGGTATAATGCTGAAAAACTGGAAATCAATGTCAAAGGAGAAAATACTGACCTCAGAAGAGTATGTTTCTTTTCAAGTGGGCTTTTTTATATATAAATTTATATGTACAAGTAAGCAATAGCACCTAATAGATTGTGTAGTTGTAGTAAAATATTTGCAAGATACGTCTTGTGTGACTAGCCTCTTGCTTGGAGCATTTCAATAGAGTACTTATCTCACTGTAAAAATAAGTTATTTTGCTCAACTTTTCATAAGGTTATTATTGCCAATAAAACAAATGGAAGTTATATGGAAATACTACTAAACTGTATTTCTTATAAAATTCAGTATATTTTGTGAACATTTGTATTGTTTAATTGTGAGCTAAGTTCATCTGAATTTAGGTACTATAGAGTTTTAATAGAAAATACAAGGTTCTAATGTCAAATTGTAGACAAAATATGATGTTTGTATGTTTCATAAGTGTTATATGTGTAATGCGGAAGTCAAATGTTTTGGATAATATAGTTTAGTTTTATATGTAGAACCTTGCTAGCCACCCTTTTTGACTAGCAGGAAGGAATGACCTAGTGCTGTTGGTAGATATGTATTGAGTAAGCTGCCAGTGCTTACTCTGATGTTGAGGCAGAAAAAGACCAAAAGAATTTGTGACTTATATTGTCATCTTTACTTTTAGGATATTTTATTTTCTTTTTCTATATTATAGATATTTCTATAATGATTATGTCAGATTCTCAGAATGTATTGTACTATTGTTTGTTACAAAGAAGCTGTGTCATTCTTATTTGTGTGAAAGTGGAATGCATGCATAAAAACAGATATGTGCGTGAAGACCATCACCGGATCCAGTGGCCAAGGGAAAAGTGTGACTAAGAGGTACCCCAAGACTATCAAAAACGTCCATTATACCTGATGCCTAATGAGGGGCAGACTGACAATCCTGATGCTAAGAGAGCAGTCCCACCAACAGGGTGGCAAATGGGGCGTTTATCCCAAGGCCCTTTAGAATCATCACCAGATTGCCACGTGGCATGCTCCAGAGTCCTGAGCTGCACTCCCAGCTGGCTCTGAGGACCAGCAAAGGGAGGGCATGCAGTGCCTTGCCCCAGGCCTGTCCCTTTTGCCTGAGGCCCCACCCTTTCTGGGAGTGCAGAGCTATACCCACCTCCCTCACCCCACATTGCCCAGAGGCCCAGCAATCCTGTTGGTTCCCCTGTAAGACAAGCACTCCTTGAGAACAAGATAACAAATTCTACCAAATCCAGAGCGTGGCAACTCCCAAAGGGAGCTTTTTAGGATGATGCTGAAGGATGACAATGGAAACAATTTTAGGATAAGCACTCATTAAGGAGTAACTGATTGCAATACGATGGTGCAAAATCCATAGGCTTGAATGGGAAAGAACTACTATAAGGATTTGCTGTGGTTCTTTAGTTCATCTTGAAAAGTCCCAGAGCATTGGATCATGACTGAAAGAACCTGGCTCCTCCACTTGGGCCAAATCTAATTAGCCACTATATTGGTCTGAGCTACAGACTGGTAGCTATAACAATGTCAATAATACCAGCAGAACTGGTATGTGTGTGAATATACACGCTGATTTTCATGTTATTGTCTCAATAAACACAATATTGTCTTTTCCCCAAAAAAATTCTGTGTATTTACAACAATATTGCTGCTTTGGGCACAATAGCAGCCTTAGCTATAATGATTATGTTTGACAACATGTGAAAATGGTGGATTAGATTCTGTTCTCATTTTCACCACTGTAAATTGGTTATGTCACTTCGTTTGTGCTTAATTTACAACGGGTAAATAAGGGCAGAGAGTGACCTACATAGCTGCCTGGAGGAAAATGTAATATTTCACATCTGTTGGACTTACTGTAATAAAAATCAAACATGGTGGCTCAGATGGAAAGAAATAATTTATTATTTGGACATTATGAAAGCCTGGATGCATAGTTCTTTACAATAATTACATTTGGGCTGTAGTCATTCAGTTTTGCTTGTGAAGTCAGAGCATTCTAATTGGAACAGGGAAGCAAATCTACAAATTGAAGTCTTAAGCACAGCTCTTTAGCCTGGGAGATGACTAGCTGGTCTACAATAATAGAGGAGAATGTCCCTTCTGTTGCAGGCAAGCAGAATCAAGGACTAAGGGGGTGCCACAGCATAGGTATCAGCCACAATGTGGTGTCCTAAAATTTCCTTGGCTGCCTATCTCCTGCTATTTTCTTTGCCAGAGCTACTGACCTAGTGAATGGGAGGGAAGCAGTTAGATACAGTTAGGGAAATGTGGTTTAGATGAAGTTACTACATGCGTGGTGCACAAATGATTGAGAAACTGTACTCAAGAAGTTTTCAGTAGTTTGTTGTCAGATTGGGAGGGTGTGTCACGTTACTGGATTTTGAGGGAAGCAGCCATATCTCTGCTGCACCCATGGGAGGGTGTTGGCCCCAAAAGTGGTATAAAAGGGGGCCATGTGAGGTGTCAAACAAAAGCTTACTTTCTACTGATTCTGTATATGCTCTTCATATATCTGTATAATGTCTGTGTGCGGAGTTATGAATATGTACTCTGTATGGAGACTGGAAGTTTTTCTGTATGTAGTTGAGCAATGGGCTCAGCCTATAGGCATGCTAATTAGCAAGGCTCCAGGGACAATAGGTCTCTTAAGTACCAGAGACCCACCTATGAAGGAATCTAGGTGCCTGGTCAGAGACCATGTGACTCTCTCCAGCTTCGAAGAAGCCAGGAGGGGGTATAAATATGCCATGTGGCCGACTCCATCTTGGTGCTCAGCTCAGCTCTTCATCCCAGACTGGGCAAGAGTGCAGGGATCGAGAGGCCAGAAAGAACTGTGGACCCATCCTGACATAGGATGTACACCTAAGACTTTCAAGCCAGCAGTTAGAACATCTCTGCTGCAAGCCTGCATCAAGAACTGGGAGATTTGATGCATGTAATGTATGATACTTTAACAACCTTCCTCTCAGGCTTTTCTGTCTTGTAGTAATAAACCCTGAGGCTACGTCTAGACTGGCAAATTTTTCCGCAAAAGCAAGTGCTTTTGCGGAAAAACTTGCCAGCTGTCTACACTGGCTGCTTGAATTTGCATAAGAACACTGATGATCTAATGTAAGATTGTCAGTGTGCTCGCGCAAATACTATGCTGCTCCCGTTCGGGAAAAAGCCCTCTTGCGCAAATGTATTTGTGCAAGAGAGGCACTGTAGACAGCTAAAAACTGTTTTGCACAAAAAAACCCCAATGGCGAAAATGGCGATCGGGGCTTTCTTGCACAAAACCGCGTCTAGAGTGGCACTTTTTTCCACAAAAAGTGCTTTTGCACAAAAGCATCCATGCCAATCTAGATGCTCTTTTCTGCAAATGCTTTGAACGGAAAAACTTTTCCGCTCAAAGCATTTGTGGAAAATCATGCCAGTCTAAACACAGCCTTAGCGTTTATATTCTAAAGGATTGGCTCAGCGTGATCTGTGGGTAATATTCAGAGTGTATATTGACCTAGGATCTGTGGCTGGTTTCTTGGAACTGAACAGAACTTGTTTGGGGAAGGTGAGACTGGGCTCTAAAACCCCTCACCTGTGTATGAGGCCCGGGGCCATCTGGGGCACGGATATTGCTGGGGTGTGGGAGGGGTTTTGCTCGTGAGGCTTCTGGCTGGCCGAGCAGGCAGCTGAAGCTCTCTGTGGGACTGGTTTGTGACCTGTTTGGGAGGGTCTCCAGTCTGGAGGCTATAGAGAGCCCCAAATTTGAGCAATTCGCCCTGAGCAGATGCCCTCAGCTGTGACCAGACCCGGCCCGGTCCGTCACAGGGTGTATCTTATGAGGTCCTGAAGAGGTCTGTCTTAAGTCCACTACTATTCAAGATGTTCATTAGTGAGTATGCTTATATAATTTGTGGAAGACATCACAGTGGATGGGGTTACAAAAATTTTGGAGAACAGGATTAGGATTTAAAATGATTTTGATAAAAATTGAGAATTGGTCTGAAATCAACAATATGAAATTAATTAAAAACATGTTAAAAGTACTATATTTAGGAAGCAAAATTCAAAAGTACAAATACAAAATAGGGAAGAGCTGGCTAGGTGGTAGTATTACTGAAAATAATCTTGAGATTTCAGTTCATCATAAATGGAATGTGATCCAACAATGTGATGCAGCTTCAGAACAGGCCAGTCTACTGGGTACCCAAAAGACTTCACAGGCTCTGAGCAAGATGGAGGTGGCAGCTCCAGGTCCTTGGAAGGGGTTGGCCTAGAAGAGCTAGTCTTCCCCAGCCAGCCCTTCAGCATTGCCTGCTGCTCCAGCAGCAGTTTAAAGGGCCCGGGGCTTCGGCTGCTGCCGTTATCACTGTAGCAGTTGTGGTGGCTGGAAGCCACAGACCCTTTTAATTAGCTGGGCAGTGGGATAGCTGCACCCTTTCCCTTAGCTGTTGGCAGGCTTATCATTCTAAGGTGTACTAACAGGAATGCCATAATTAAGACAGAGCAGGTACTGGTCCTCACTTTACTCAACACTGGTGAATCTTCAACAGGAATGCTGTGTCAAATTCAGGGCACTACACTTAAGAAAAGATGGAAACAAACTAGAGAGAATCCCCAATGAGCAAAATAAATAATTAAATTCAATTAATTAAAAGTTTAGAAAATCTGACTTATGAGGTAAAGTTAAAAAAGATGGGCATATTTAGGATGTGTCTATACAGCACCCTTCTGTCGGTATTAGTTATGCAATTTGTGCTACACAAATTGCATAGCTTTTTTGAGTCTAAATAGAAAGAGCTTACTTTGAAATTTGGCGCTGTCTATACAGTGACAAATTTCAAAATAAGGTACTATTCTGACAAATCCCTTACCCTCATTCCATGAGGGTCAACAGGGACATTGGAATAGCGTGCCCGCTATTTTTGAAATAGCGGATGCTTTTAAAGACATGGCATTGCTATTTCAGGATACTTCCGGTATCTCAGAATAGCAATGCAGTCTAGATGTAGCCTTAGTCTTCAGAAAAGAAAACAAGGGAATGATCTGATGGTTTTCAAATATTTTAAGGTCTATTATAAAGAGGAGGGTGATCAATTGTTCTTCATGTCTATTGAAGCAGGACATTAATCTGCTGTGGAGATTTATGTCAGATATTAGATTACTTTTCTGTTAGGATAGTTTTGTATTCAAATAGGTTATGAAGGGAGGTTGCTGAATCCTTATCACTTAAGATTTATAGGAATGGACTGTACAATCACCTGTCAAGAATGATCTAGTTATAAGTGGGCTAGGAGGGAGCTGGACTAGATGATCTTTTGAGGTCTCTTTCAGTCTTTCATTTCTATGATTCTGTATCTTTCATTCCCTAAAGTGCTGCCTTACTTTATCTGAGAGATTCAATAGCCCAGTTATTTCTTCAGACATTTCTCCTGTTTATAAAGGTTCAGTTATCCAATCTAGGAAACAAAGAGCATGTCATGTGACCAAATGACCAAGCCCACAAACCAAATTCCAAGCATGGATTGCTCACAGAATTGCTCTCTATGGGTATGTCTACATTTGCTCCCTAGTTTGGACTAGGGATGCAAATGTAGGCAACCGAAATTGCTAATGAAGTGGGGATTTAAATATCTTGCGCTTCATTAGCAAGATCTCTCCCGGCACGCTAATCCGAATAATAGCTGATTTGAACCAGGAAGTGCGCGCTGGGACATGGTAGTCCGAACCAAAGCCCTTGGTTCGAGCTAACGTTACTCCTCATCAAAGGCTTTGATTCGAACTACTGTGTCCCAACGCGCACTTCCTGGTTCGAATCAGCTGTGATTCAGACTTGCGCACAGGGCAAGATCTTGCTAATGAAGCACGGGATATTTAAATCCCCACTTCATTAGCAATTTCGGTCACCTACATTTGCATCCCTAGTCCGAACTAGGGAGCAAATGTAGACGTACCCTAAGAAAATTTCATGAAAATCCTTAGGTCCAAATAAGTTCATAGAATATCCATCAAACAGTTGTGAATTATATCAAAATGAATAGGAATTGTTGTCTATTCATGGTCACTTTGTTAATAATATAAAGGGTCAGATTCATAAAATACAGTCTCCATGACAGAAACTTCCACTTTCTTTAAGTTAATCTGTCCAACATATTTAATATTCTGATGCTCTTCTTTGCATTTCCTTAAATAGATCAATATGTTTCTGTTACTGTGGAGCCCAGAAATCAATGCAGTATGTTAGGTATGATCTCATCAGTATTGTACATGAATCGCATGATTTGTGGCATGATGCATCTGTATATGCATGCAGCCCAACTGTCATATGCTCCCTTGAGATGCTCCCTTGAGAAAGGAAAGAACATATGGGAAATTTGTCACAGAAGCTTCTTTGCTAAATGAGCAAAGCTAAGTTGTATGCTGTCATTGTACACCTGATTTAAAAAAATAAGCCCCCACAGAAAAAGTAATTAAAGAGTCATTAATTTGCCATGCATGAGGACAGCTAGTTGCTATTGCAAATTGGAGCATTATTGACCCGGGAAATTCTTATAATTAGAAATAATTGCTTTATGGATCAATCCAGTGATTCAAAAGGGATCTGATCCATCTTCCAATGAAGTCAAAAGAAAGGTTCCTATTGTTTTCAGTGGGAATGGGATCTTATCTCCTTAACTGAAAGGCGAAAGGATCCCCATAATGAAGAACTGGAATATGGAATAACTTGCCCATAGTAGAACTTTCTTTCCTGACCCTGTTAATATGTGGTTGATTTATGCCGGGAGGGGGAGGAGGGAGAGGAGGAGAACCTCAGGCCTGTGGGCTGGATCCAGACCACCAAACAATTTAATCAGTCCGTTGCAGAAGGGAGGGGTCCAGCAGCAGTGAAATGCTGCAGGGGGTCCCTGGGACTGTTTTTAAAACTTCCCGTGGCCTCTCCTGCAGTGTGGGCTGGACACTTCTGGTCCCTCTCCTGCATTCGGGAGAGGCATGCAGGAGACCCAGCAGGAGGGGAAAAGCTCCTCCTGCTGGAGCTCCTGAGTAAACAAGAGCTCCAGCATTTCTGTCCTTACTGTCCTCCCCCAACCAGGCAGCTGTGAAGGGCTGGAATTATTAAGGAGGCATGCGGGGACTGGGGATATGTCTAGACTGCAGGCTTCTTTTGGAAGAAGCTTTTCTGGAAGAGATCTTCCGAAAAAACTTCTTTCGAAAGAGAGCGTCCACAGTGTGAAAGCACATCAAAAATCGATCTGCTTTTTCAAAAGATAGCGTCTACACTGACGCTGTTGTCATTGTGGATGTGGATCTTATCTTTTATAACATAATTTTATTTGCGTATCTTGAAATATACTTTAATTTTTATTATATATAGATCTAAAGCTTTTGAAAAGTGCATTATGTCAATTGATAAAAATACATTGACAGTAATATATATTACAAAATACATTGACATTAATATATATTACAAAATTTGGTACTAAGATTTTCTTCAGGTCAGTACCATTTCAGGAGCATGTTGAAGATACTCTAAATAGAGATAAGATTGAATTGGGAAATTCTGGTGTTAGAATTGCATTCAAACTCTACTCATCCATGTTCAAGTGGATTCAGATGCAGTGTTCTTGTTCAGCCTTTAGTCCAGGATGAGGAACCAAAGGCCTGGGGGCCAGATGTGGCCCTTGGCTTGCCTGGATCTGGCCCCTGAAGCTCAGGGCTCCCCTCCCAGCATGGAGGAGCCTGCGCTGGCACTCCAGCCACCTCGCCACCCCGTCTAATAGGCTGGGCCCATTTAGGCTCTTGAGTGAGAGGGGAATATGGGGAGTGTCTTTCTTCTTCTCAGTCAGGGGCAACATCAGTGAGGGTATGGGTTGTTTTTTTGCTTCTCATTTGTGTGTGGCCCCCAAGTGATTTTTCTGTGGGTCAGTGGCCCCTGACCCCAGAAAGATTCTTCACCCCTGCTTATATATTTAAGTGACTAGTCAAGTGACTCATAAAGGAGAAGAGTTGATACCTGTTGGCTAAGGTTCATCTGTAATTGTAACATTCAAGTATTTTGCTCACTGGGCATGCAGTTATGGAATAGTTACATTTTATTTCTGGATACCTCAAGACTCACTTTCATACTTACCATTTATTTTGAGACTTGTCATATTTTCAGAGGTTATTGAAATGCAGTTATCAAACAATACAAAATCACATCAACACCATGCCTTTTCTATATGTAGTGTGTGCAATTTTGGACATCTGCATGCCTTGACTGGAGTACTGGGATCCTAAAAGAGTTGGTAAAACTTTGTCGCACTTTCATAGGCTCTGCATTAGAGAATCACTTTGGTCTTTTGCAGTCACTTTGCATATACAGCCCCTGTAGAAGTGACATTGGTTTAGTTATGTGGAAAGCCAGAGAGATGTTAACTAGCAATCCTTTGAAGGGAATGTACAAGCCTGCATTTTCACTACATGCACTATTTCCTCCAATTTTGGATAAATTAATCAGTCTAATTTATTGCTCTATTTGATCATTTTGTAAAGCTCGGCTAAAGGATTTTCTTTCATCACTGTATTATCTTATCTCAGGATGCCAGTTGAGTTGCAGCCCCCTCTTTTGGTACGTACACATTTATGTATGCAATAGACACATTAACACTTTTTGTGCAGAAGAGACAGAAGACTTTCTCAGCTATCCTGCTGAATTTTTCAGGTTGTCCTGTGATGCACTATATGTGTGCAATTTTGCCTCCTTGACAAACAGGAGGGATGAGGATAGATTTCTAGCATTTGTTTAGGATTCTTTGAAATGTAAGTGGTAGAAGACCATGCTTCTTGAGCTGAAAGACCAGGGTCCTAGTCTTCACTTCCACATACACATGTAAAGTATTTAGTTACCTGGTCCCAGTCTGTTGTCTGCCACATAATGTTATTCTCACTTTGTTTTATCACTTTTCACCCAAATAGCCTTTCATACTGAACATTATTGTATTAGAGTGGTATTGAGAAGGTCTGAATACAATTCCTTTCATAGTGTATCAGTGCTGTTGCACTTTTGAACAATATTAAATGCTCCTTTTACGATCCCAGAGGTTGGAACATGCTGCCATTGCAGAATTGCTATCTAGCCTGAGAGACTTAGGATAGAAGATGAATCTCTGAATCTATAAATGTATATTATTTTTCTCACTGTGGCTTCTGAGCTCTATAGATCAGTTCTGGCATGGCTGAACAATATTTTGGAACTAGGCGTAGCCAAACATTTCATTTTGAAAGTATTTGAATTGATATAAGCAGGGTCATTAAAGGTCTACCCTAACCAATTTGTTTCTGGTTACATCTTTTTTTCTGTACTGCTGTTCTCTGAAGAATAGAAATACATTTGACTGATGTACTGTGAAAGGAGTCTAGATAAAATAAAACAAAATTCAAAAGACCCAATGGCTGTTGTCTGCACTGATCTAGTATCTTTTGCCATTACATCTTTTGCCATGCCATTCAGCCTGTGGAATAGTAATAGAAATGTAGCCATGTTAGTCTGGTGTAGCTGAAGCAAAATTCAGCCTGTGGACACTGTGTGGTATCTCTTTTTTATTTCAAAAGATAGCAAAGGTACTAAAGGCAGAGATGCACATCAGTGATGCTCACATTTCTTGCCATTGCTCTTATCAGTATAAAACTATCAATCCACTGTTCTGTTAACTAATTGCTGTTCAAAAGTAAATCTATACACAGTTTCTTAATGAAAGGGTGTGTTACAGGCATATTCATATAAGAAGAATGTCTTTGCTACAACACAAGCAGGGTTCCACACTTGCAAGAGCGGGGTTCTTCTTGAAGGACACACAAAGAGAATTTTTCATTTATCATTTCTTAACTGAATTGTCTGCATGGATAAGTACTGCTCCTTATTGTGTTTTTATAACCCTGTCATCCCATCTACCGCTATTAATTGTTTTCTATAATAAAAGATTTCAGTCACTGTGATGTTTTATAGCACATCACATCTAGGGATGTGAATGACTAGTCAACCAGTTGACTATCCGATAAGTAAATGCTTATCGGATAGTCGACACACTAGTGGACTAGTTGCTTCCCCCCTCCAGCTGACCCCAGGTTCCATGCAGCACTGCTGCTTTGAAACGCCATGGGGAGCACAGGGTCAGCGGGGGACTGCTTGAGTTCCCTGCTGACCCCATGCTCACCACAGTGCTTTCACCTTTGAAGTTGCAAGACTCAAAGCCAGAGGCCTGCTTATCAACTAACCGAATAGTCGATGCAAACTGCATTGATTTATTCGATTTGCCAGTTAATCTAAATTTAACATCCCTAATCACATCCTTTTGTGGCGATCCTTGTTACTAAATTGTTTGCTTTCCTGGAAGCTTCTTCTGTTGTGACTTTAAAACATTATATTCTGCCAGTTAATGTCTACAGCCTTAATCCTTAATACTTTTTTCCTCTGGTCCCTTTTGTTTGTCTCATTTCTGTAAGGGTGCGTCTAGAGTGGCATGATTTTGCTGCCTTTCTACACTGGCTGCGAGTATTTGCGCAAGAACACTGACTATGTAATGTACAAAATCAGTGGTTCTTGCGCAAATACTCCGACGCTCCCGCTCAGGGATAAGCCCTCTTGTGCAAGTATTCTTGCACAAAAGGGACAGTGTAGACAGCCACGTTAATTTCTTGCGCAAGAAAGCCCGATTGCTAAAATGGCCATCGGAGCTTTCTTGCTCAAGAGAGCGTCTACACTAGCACGGATGCTTTTGTGCAAAAACAAATCTTTTGCACAACGGCACATGCCAGTATAGATGCTCTCTTGCGCAAATACTTTTAATGGAAAAACTTTTCCATTAAAAGTATTTGAGCAAAATCATGCCAATCTAGATGCAGCCTAAGTGTGGATAAAGAGATGGGATTCACAAGGCCATCACAAACACTCCCCTGAACAGCAGAGCAGGAAGCAGTGTTTGGGGAAGATGGTGCTTGGAATGTGGGTGGATTCAGCGCTACGCTCCTGGCAGTGGTTGCCATGGGAGCTAGGTGGCTGAATCCTAGTCCCTCCTATTGCTGGTGCCAGTTCCCTGGACACTTCCATTCCTAGTGACTGGCCTGTTCCCAACTTGGGCTCACCAGAACAAGAGACAGTGGTGAAAGTTACTTACATTTCTTACAGATAGGCTATGTCTAGACTGGCATGATTTTGCGGAAATGCTTTTAACGGAAAAGTTTTCCGTTAAAAGCATCTGCAGAAAAGAGCATCTAGATTGGCACAGCAAAATGCAGGACAATGTAGCGCTTTAAAGACTAACAAGATGGTTTATTAGATGATGAGCTTTTGTGGGCCAGACCCACTTCCTCAGATCAAATAGTGGAAGAAAATAGTCACAACCATATATACCAAAGGATACAATTAAAAAAAATGAACACATATGAAAAGGACAAATTACATTTCAGAACAGGAGTGGGATACAGGGGGGGGGGGGGGAGGGAAGGAAGGAAGGTAAGTGTCTGTGAATTGATGATATTAGAGGTGGGGAGAGTGGGATGTTTGTGAGTTAATGGTATTAGAGGTGATAATTGGGGAAGCTATCTTGGTAATGGGTAAAATAGCTTGAGTGTTTGTTCATTCCTTTTTGGAGAGTGTCGAATTTTAACATGAATGACAGTTCAGAGGATTCCCTTTCAAGTGCAGACGTAAAAGGTCTTTGTAGCAGAATGCAGGTGGTTAAGTCATTGAGAGAGTGTCCTTTCTGGTTAAAATGGCAAGAAACTGTTTGGCACAGACGCTTTTCCACATAAGCACTTTTTGCGGAAAAGCGTCCATGCCAATCTAGACTGCTTTTCTGCAAAAAAGCCCCGATCGCCATTTTCGCGATCGGGGCTTTTTTGCGCAAAACAAGTCGGAGCTGTCTACATTGGCCCTTTTGCACAAAAGCTTTGCGCAAAAGGACTTTTGCCCGAATGGGAGCAGCATAGTATTTCCGCAAGAAGCACTGATTTCAGACAGTAGGAAGTCAGTGTTCTTGCAGAAATTCAAGCTGCCAGTGTAGACAGCTGGCAAGTTTCTCCGCAAAAGCAGCTGCTTTTGCAGAAAAACTTGCCCATCTAGACACAGCCATACTGTCTTATCATAACCCGGGGCTTAGGGCATGGGGATGCAATACAACTGTACCTGTAAGAAATTTAAGTGTGGGGTGGGGTTGGGGTGCAGGAGTTATGGCATAGAGAGGTGCAGAAGTCAGGGCTGGAGTGTATGAAGAGCTCAGGGCAGGGGACTAGGGGGTGTGTGGGGGGGATGTTGGAAGCAGGGCAGAGGGCTGGAAGTGTGGGGGGGGGGATGCAGGAGTCAGGTTTGGGATGTACGAGAGGCTCAGGGCAGGGGTATGTGGAGTTTGTCGGAGGCAGGGGGCTGAGGATTGCAGGAGCTAATTTACGTGGCCACGCCCGGGCTGCTGCAACCGGGCAGCTGCGGCTGGACAGGGGCCAAGCCAGGATCGCCGCGGCCCATTCCGCCTCCCCTCCTATCCCCTTCCCGCGGTAGATGGGGGGCAGCCCGGGGGGGCCTACACGAGGAGAAGCGAGGCCAGAACGGGGCTGCGGCCAGCCCCTCTTGCGGCCGAGGCTGGGTTCGGGCCGCCGCAGCCGCACAGTAAGGCGGCTGGGAGGGCGCAGCCGGCTCTTAGCGGAGCGGCGCACCGCCTCCTTCCCCCTCTGGGCAGAGGGCAGGCGTTAGAACTCCCTTCCCACAGTGCGGCTGGGAAAGCTCCGGCTGGGGAGGGAAGCGTGTCCCGGGCAGGAGCCCGTAGCGGGAAGCGACGCGTGTTGGTGCGTTGCTAGGAGACGCCGGGCAGTGAGCGTGGAGGGTTGCCCAGCAGGGGATGGAGGGCGCCGCTTGCTGATAGTGACTGGTGCGGTGCCCCGGAGCGGCGGGGAGGTGGGAGTGGGGCAGGAGGCGGGGGGAGAGCAGGGTTAGCGAGTGGAGTCGGTCTCCGACGGGGCGGTGTTGGGATGGCGGCGTGGAGACGCCTTGGCAGGACTTTACGTTTCCGTGTGTTCTTGCCTTTATCGTGTCCCCCTCCCCCCCCCCCCGGTCCGGCACTAGTGGGAGCCCCACGCACTCTAGGTGCCCCCCCCCTTGTGCGCGTTCCACTCAAAGGCAAGGGTCTAAACTGTCTGCCGTTTATTTTGCTGGTTTCCCAGCGTCCCTAGAAAGTGAGATCAGCCGCGCTCCGCTCCGTAGATAATTCAACACCCCTCCCTCCGTCCGCATTTGTGATGCAATAGACCTTCTGGGTTGACGAGTGGAGGTTTAATAGCACAGGACTGGCTGAACTTCTGTAAACCCGGATTCCCGGCCCGGCAACGGGCCACGGATGTTCCAGGACCAGAGAGTCCCAGTGGAGGGCTGGCGGCTGGGCTCCCTGCAACTGGGCTGCCAGGCACAACCCAGCGGGGCTGTCCAGAGCGGCCAAGGGCCCAACGAATAGGGAGCTGGGCTCGGGCATAGCAGGGAAAAGGGGCGGAGAAAGGGACTGGTGGCATGGGGGGTGGCGGCCAGGAGGGCAGCGATCAGTCCAGGGCTGGGGGGAGACCAGCGGTGGAGGGGGCAGATATGACCTCTCCGGGTCCAGCAAAATCCCTTATCTGGATCAGTCAGGGTGCCGGATCAGGGAGGTCCAACCTGTAATAACTATGAAACAAAAATAAATTTAGGGGTTTTTTAAAATCTGATTTGATTAATTCAAGTATCTGTATAACTAGTGTTTATTTGAAACGATTGTGTTTATTGCATTCATACCACAAACACAGATTTGTTCAGCGCAGACTTGCTCAAGGCTTTGTAACTGAGAACATGGATTTAGTGATCAGACAGCAGCTGTCTGCAGCTCAGGACCACCAAGGTAAATGGTTGCATAATGTATAGAAAAGTTACTCGGTATCTTTTTAAATAAAAGAGGGCTAGCAAAGTTCTTTCACTACAGTGAAAAACAACAAATGGTCTGGTAGCACTTTATAGACTAACAAAACATATACAGGCAGTCCCCGGGTTACATGGATCTGACTTACATCAGATCCCTACTTACAAACGAGGTGAGGCAACCCCGCACTAGCTGCTTCCCCCCAGCAGACCAGGGAGACGCAAAGCTAGCACCCCTCCCAGCAGACCAGGGAGACGTGGAGCGGCTTTTCTCAGCAGACACCTCAGCTTGAGAATAAAGGACTAAGGGAAGTGAGGTGTGGGAGAATAAAACTGAGCTCTGGAGAAATGTTTGGCTAGAGTTTCCCCTACAATATGTACCAGTTCCGACTTACATACAAATTCAACTTAAGAACAAACCTACAGTCCCTATCTTGTACGTAACCCGGGGACTGCCTGTAGGTGGTATCATGAGCTTTCATTTACCAGTTCTTGGTTTTATATATACAAAATGGTAGAGAAAGTATTTTTCTCTGAATGCTTTGAATGTTTTTGTTAAAAGGACATAAAAAGAAGTAAATACAATAATACAGCACTCTTTTTAGTTACATTATTTAGTTCAAAACAATTTATTTAAAATAACTGCTTTAAGAACCAGATCTAAAGTGCAATGAAGTTAATAGGCAGATTCTCATTAACTTCAAGGAGTTACTGAACAGGTCTTAAATGTCCCTTGTTTTCTTGTTTTCTTGTTTTGTTTTGTTTTTAATTTAAAACTGCAAGAGATTCATTAAAACTCCTATCCGGCAGGTGCTTAGCTTTACACAATTCCTTTGATAACCTTTCCATGAAAATACACAATTCTTTACTTTGAGGAAAAATAAGTAGTCTTGCAGTTGAGTTGATCACTTGAAATAATACTGTTAAGTGTCTGTGCACTCTAGCATAAAACAAAGAATACTATTTGTCACCTTTCATATGCTATTTTTATTAATAGATACTCAAGCTTTGAAGAATGCTTACAAGTTGATCAAATCAGACAATCAAGGGAAATCTGCACTTGATTCATCAGAGAGCTTTAGCTCTGATTTATATGTCTTGTGTGCAGAACAAGCATTACAGGTAATTACATTTTCTAAGTTGGCTAATTATCTGTAATAGATAAAAACAACTGTCTAGATTATACTATAACAGTGCTTCAGCAAATTAATATTTAATGATATTGTCAGGTCTCCTGGAAATACAGATTCTGAACTTTGTTATGCTTCAATTTTCTCACTTTACAGAACAATTGCTTAGATATGTTGTTTGGCTTATGCCCAATGTTCTTCCCAAAGTCAGCAGTTTTGAAAACTTCATCAATCTGCAAGTTGTACTTTCTGAAGCCTCTGATTAGCATAAGAGTAAGAGAAGTAGACCATTGAGAGAGATATTAGTAGTTTTGTGATCATTGTTTCTTTTTGTTCTGAGGTTGCTAGTGTGAGCTGTTTGGACAAGATGGACGAGGAATTGCTGATGTATTGTTGTTATCATGCAGAAACTTAGAAAACATTCTAATTATGAGACGGTTGCTGCTGTCTGAGTGTCATATAAAATAGGATTCAGGTTTTTATAACTTTGAAATATTTTTAGACATGATTCTGCATTGAAAGGTGACATATGAGGTTCCAAAGCACCCTTGGCCCTGCTCTCTGACTGGAGTGCTGGGAGAGGAGCTGGAGCAGAGCAAACTCCCCAATCTACTCCCTGATTAGTACCCAGCAGATTAGGCTAAGCCTCTGCACCCTGACCCTACTCCCTGGTGTGAGTGCTAGGTGGGCAGGCAGGATGAGCCCTCAACCCTGTTCCCCGGCTGGAGCAGTGTGGATGGCATAACGACACTTTTAGTATGTAGTTTATAAGTAAAAGGTTTTTATTTCTTTTAACCAGCTGCCATCCATATACATTGTACCTGATATTTGGAAACTGATGAGCATTATTTAGGTGTCATGCATCATTTCCAGAAAAAAAGATTTTGTAGGCTAAATTCTGCCCCTGGTTATGTTTATACAATTCAGAATTGACCTTTCAATTAACAGTTGTGTTAATAATGTGCAATACAGTGTTAAATATAAAAAACATAAATATTTTTGTACTATAGTAAATTACTTTGTGACTCTGAATAAACCCAGAAACCAGATCTGTGGTGTAAGAAATTGCCTTTTTCCATAGTGGTGTTTTTGGTGGGGGGGGGGGGGGGGGGGTGGAGGAGGATTGGTTAAAAATCTTGATGTATTGAAATTGCTTCTGCTGGCCTTACTTTCCATTTGTAAATGGACTATGAATTTACATACTGCTATCTCACTAAACACACACTTTAAAAAGTTGACCATTCTTGACCCATTATTTATTGCATTGTTCACTTAAAAAAAATTAAATAATATTTTGCTCTAGTTGGGATATCAGGAAATTAGCAGTGACTGTCTACAGATGTATTTTAAAGGAAGACATCCAGTAAACCAGTTTATGGGTAGAGCATACCTGTGCCAAGGCCAGTTGTACACCCCACTCTCCACAGATAATTTGGTGAGAAAATATTGTGGATTTTAACATTATGGTAACATCTAGTTTTAAGAATGTTCATAGTTTAATGTTAAATTCTCTCTCTCTCTCTCTCTCTCTCTATGCAAGGGTGAGAAGGAGTGCGGGCTGAAATTTGGAGATTTTGGTTCACCAGAAATTTTGGACTTTCATATTTTTTTGTTCCAAATTAGAACAAAAGTGTATTTACCAAAAGTTCTCTGCAAACTGGAAATAACCCAAACATTTTGGTTTAGTAACACTAAAACAGTGTTTGCAAACACATATTTGAAACTGACATTCTTGCAATTTACTGAATAGCAGCTATGAAACTGACAAAAATGTCAGTTTCTCTGAGTTGGAACTCTCAGGGTTGCTTGTCCCCCCAGTGGGAGCTCTCAGGGCTATATAGGCTTCCAGGGCCTGTACCATGGAGCTGGAAATCATCATAGGCTCCAGCCAGAGTTCCCAGGACTGCTGCCATAGAGTGAGACCCTGGCATCCCCTGGAGTGCTCGCTCCTGCTGAGACTCTGGATTTTGGCAAACCTCTTGATCCAAAGAGGGAAGCCCAACAACCCTCAGCATTCTGGCTCCAGCTGGGGTTCTAGAGAATGGCATGATCCCTGCCATGGAGCAGGAAGCCTAGCAGTCTTGAGAGTACTGACTCCGTTTGGGTTCCCAAAGATTGCTGCTGCAAAGCAGGGACCTTGCTAGCCCCCAAAGCCCTGGCTCTAGCCAAGGCTGTCAAAGTTGGCATTTTTCCTACTAAACATGGGAACTGTGGAAAACTGGCACGTATCCCTGTGTTTCAGCTGTAGTTTTGACAAATCTATAAGAGATTTGCTGAAGCATTTTGATTCAGTTAATTATCATTTTCAGATGAAACTTTTTCAGAATATTTTTTACCATCCATAATAGTAACTTGTGTGTGACAACTTTGGGGACACTGAATGGACGCTATTACCTGGCTGCATACAGAACCCCTCATCCTCAGCCCTACGCCAGAGCAATAATTTGAATGAAGAATAATAAAAAGTGAATAAAAATCCAGAGCAACACCAGGAAAATCTTCTAGTTACAATATATTTCAGTAATAATCATGCAGTAAAATTTATAATTTTACACAGTGTTGTTATGCATATCTCAATAGAATGTTAATATTCAGCAGATTATGAGTTTACCAAAGATACCTAACAAGGCATATTTTGTGTAACATTTAAAAGTGGTGAACATGGTATACAGGCTGTCGTAGGCTTTGGAAATGACAGCCATTTTAGTTTAAATTTTCCAAACCTCTGTCAGCAAAAAATTCAGCTTAAATCATTAAGTTTTGGCAATGTTATAAGTAGCTGATGTAGAGTCTTTATTAATAGAAAGAATTAAATAAATTTAATATTAAATGGTTCTGGTAGCCCCATCTGTAGTGCTAATAATTTCAAAATAGACTGAAAATGGTTGGTAATATTGCACTGATTAATAAAGGCCTGTGTATGACAAGCTTTAACAATTCTTTGTTATTTTTTAGGAAAATTTTGAGAAGTTTGTAATGTACCTAATGAAAGCATTAGACTTTGCAATACACGATCCAAGGTAAAATTATCTGATAGGGATTACAGTTCCAAATTTCAACACTTTTACTGATCTAGGTTTTTTAAGATAATTGCTTCTCATAATTTCATTTTTGTGGGGCGTTGGGTAATGCAGATCCTTTTGTGGCGCATATCTCTGTCTCATTTCTACTTCTTTTCTGTAACAAAAATAGTGCTTCACCATATGAAAAATAATAGTAGGACAGTGTTAAGGACACAAGATGAATATAAACACATTTTAATGCGATGTATATGGCTGCTTATGTTGCTCCATTTTATAACTGCTGGTGGGAAATAGAGCACAATGTTAGCTCACATCGATATATTTTATATTCCTGAAGTGCCTACAGTGCTCAATCAAGATGGTAGGTGCTGTACAAACAATAGAAAGACCCAGTAGCTACTTCTGTTGTTTAAAATCTACAATACTTTTTAAAAAGTATGTGTTTATCTCAGGTTGTAAAATCCTTTTTCTTGTTTTTCAGATATTATTTTTTAATATATAATTCATCAGTCCTTTACTGGCAGATTGTGAGGCCATATCTTAAGCCTGGGTTCCGCTACCTTCTTATTCCCAGCCTATCTCAGATTGTAACAGCATTAAATCAAGCTGAAGAACAAGACAAGCAATGGCGAGCAGAACTCATGATGTAAGTCTGAGCTGTTATTTTAGGACCAGGGTCCTGTAGTCCTTTTGTGCACGTAGCTCCCATTTGAGTTTATTTTTGATCACTGGCATATTAAATATTATTATAAATATATTGTGAGTATGCTGCAACTTGTAAATCATAGAGCAGAATTTCATACTTTGTACATAGATCAGTAACTAGATTATATCAAGACAGTGAAAATTAGCAGTGAGAAGACTGCAGGATCAGACACATTCACTGTTCTTTAATAAAACCATTATTTTGAGTATGAAAGAAACTACAGTTTGATATTTGCATTGTGGTTAAAATTAGGGACATCAACTATCGGTTAATTGACTAATCAAGTAGTTGATGGAATTTGCATTGACTAGTTGATAAAGGGGGAGCGCTTCTGCGGTCTCTTACTACATTTAAAGTGCAGAGTTGCAGTGGGGATAGCTCCATGTGGCAGCGTGAGCTCTGTGGCTCTGCACTTTAAATATAGTAAGACCCCGCTGGGCTCTTACTACATTTAAAGTGCAGAGCTCCACCCGAATTAGTTCCCGGGGCGGTACAAGCTGGGACTGAACAGTCTCAGCTCGTGCCGTCCCTGGAACCTTACAGCTTTGCCTTCCCTGCTCCTCCTACCCATCTTGGAGATGGTGCACCATTTCCTCCCCGCCCCCCCCCCCCCCCCCCCCCCCGTTGCTACCTCTTATCGGGTAGTTGACTACTTGACTATCCCTAGTTAATCATCCCTAGTTAAAACGGTAGTGATATCAATGTATTTGGCATGTCACAAGATTTGCAAAGTTATATTCCCTGTCTCTGCAACAGGTTTTTTTGTTTCATGTGGTCAAAATAAATAAAAATTCCTGTATGTAAGAGAGTTGTGGAATTACTCTTGGAGCGAAGCTCTGTTACTGTCAGTCTTTAGTCATTTCTGCCTGAGGCATCATATCTGTGATGGAAGAATGGTGCAGTCTGTGGCTATACAACTAAGAAGGCCCTGAAGTGCTATCTGGACAGTAGCCAGGGGGGCTCCCTTTCTCTCACATAAACATATGAAATGTCAAATGAATTTGTGAAAGGTTAATTTTCTTATTAACTTTTTCTCCTGTTTAATGTACATCAACATGAAATTTCATGCAATAAATGTGTTTAGTGAGTGACACTTGAATAATGTATACTAAATTCTCAATTTTAGAGTAAAAGGCACACAAATGAATACTCAGTCAGTTGTGGCATATGGGGTTTTTTTCCATCTATTTCATCAGTTATGCATCATTTGGTAATATGCTTTCTGAAATTCAATGTTTTTGAGACATCCTTCTGTATAAGCATTATTCTTCATTCTCAGACAGCACATTTCATCCCTGTAAAATATGTGAACTAATTTTGCCATTTATAATTCGTGCATACATTACTGTAGTATATATTAGAAAAAAATTCTAATCAAAGTAATCTGATTCCGTTTAAGATGTTATTTTTTTATTAGTGAGTTTTAGTGACATTTTCCTTCCATACTATCTTAAAGAAGCTTTCTTACTAATTTGAAACAAAGCCACAGGCCTCATATCCCAAAGAATAAAAGAAATAGGTCTCATTCTAATTTTCTAAAGCTAACTGTTGATGAGGATGCTTTGTTAACATGGCCTTTGGAATGAACATTAGCCATGCTGTCTTGGCTTCCACGATTTCTGTAGCAACCCTCTTCTCCAAAACAGGAGATCAAAAATAAGGGAAGGGAAAGAACTTCAGATACCATGTTTGATTTAATATTTCAGTTTTGATCCTTCCTGACAATAGAAGAGGAGTTTATTGTGGTATTCAACCATATCACTAGTTAATTTCAGGTAATTAACTATTGTCTGTGGATCTAGATTTTAAGTTATATAGCATTGGGAGAACTGAATAGTAATTTAGGCACCCTGAAAAGGTTCCTAGTGACATAGCTCATATTTAAACAAGTTGACTTTATTTCATATTTATATAACCTCTAGGTTTTTCCTGTATGTCTTATTCGTTCAGAAATTAGAGTAACGAATACAAGGTTAGAACGATTGATACTTATAATAAAAAAAGTTCCATATAGTTTATTATAATCTCCTTTTTATAGCTGCAAATATATTAAGGACATTTAAAATGTCCATATTGCTTGTAGAGTAGGTTGATGCTTACTGGTTAACTGGATAACCAGTTATTATTTCACATCCCTAGTGCTTAGGAAGAAAGAGGGAGGAATTGGGAGGAACCACAGCTTCAGCCCCTCCTTAATATCCCAGCTAGCATAGCTGTGTCAGCATAGTAGCATGAGGATATATACCAGGCATGATATACTCACTCACTGGAGTAGTGAGGAGAAAGAAGAGATTGTGATTGAGTCATAAATCTGCCTGCCTCCCTCCTGGACCACACATCAAGCAATGAAACAACATATTGTCCCTACTCTGGGCTTGACTCGAAGCTATAATTGAGCTCTATATTAGAATAAAAACTCAAAAGGAGCAGCAGTTTAATCCAAATTCTCGAAACAAAGTTTTCTGATTTTCATCACAAACTTCACAATAGCATATATCTATCTTGAGAGAGGCTGTTTCTTTAAATTTAGTGTTTATTTTTTGGAAGTACAGTAAAGCTTGTCCTACTGTATTGCTGCTTTAGATCATGATAAATGGTGTTTGCAGGCTGGTGACAGGAAGAAATCAACATTGATTTATTGCTTTTTTAAATATAAAAACTAGAAAAAGTGTGAGAAAACAATGTATTTTTCTGTAGTATAATTTTCCATAGCCTTGTACTTTTTGACGTTAGCTAGCTGGAGTTCAATATTCTAACTGTTGTCCAGGTATTCTATTTTTTTTTTACATTACAGATGAGGCAAATAGATCTTTATGTATAAATATATTTAACATGTACATATTTTTCAGCCTTTTAGCCTTACTCTTCTTGAAGTCAATTAAATTAATCATGATCTTAAAATTGTACATCTGTTTTGCTGGATCAGCATTTTAATGAGGTGTCGAAACATGACACTAGTTTAGTTGGCCCAGTAGCATGAAGAAGAATTAATAATTGAAATGCAGGAAATTGTAAATTCAGGGAGAAGGGTAACAAAAATTTAAATAAGATCATGGAGATATTTTAGATGGGATTTTTTGTTCTTGCTTAGGCAGAACTGAGAAATGGTTAAGTTACTTGGCTACAGGTCTCCACACACTTTATATTTACATTAGCTATGCTTTCATCATGCCTTTATTAGTTTGGCTCTTGGTAATATTGTGTAAAGGGTAATTCTGGTTTCCTGTTCTGTGATCCTGAAAGGACACAACTGAACTGTTATGTTCTACTCCATAAAGTGTGGAGGTTCACAACAGAGGTGTGAGCGATAAGCACAAAATAAGAAGCCTGCTTGCATAACTAAACCTGTATTTAAGTGTGGAGAACGTGAGGTCATTTTGGCTACTTTGAGAACCTTTCTTAAGAAGGAAACTAAAAGCTTTTTATCTCTGATGTCCCCTGGATACGTTGAATGAATAGATCTCTGAGCATTATCCAACAAGCCTACAAAATTATTTTTGTAAATATGTTTCAAAATAAGCCCCCTCCTTTGATTGTAATTGAGCTTATAAATATGAGCAGGAGATTGCAGGCTTTCCAGTCCCTCCTGGTAAAGAATATCAATGAGCCTCCAAAACTAGAGGTATCCCTTTTATTATAATTTTTCTTCTTACAGTTTTTGAGACCTGTTAGCTAATTTTGAAATCATTTAATACTTGCTACATTGATATTCCTTAAAACTAACATTTTAATTAAAAGAAAATGCAGTATTAAGTACCATTACTCACAGTATAAATAAACTTGTAGGGTTGCCACTTTTAGTTGGGCATGTTCCTGGAGGTTTCATTACATGATATAATCTCGAATAAAAGATTAACCTTTTATTCATGGAGACCCAAGGACAGTCCTGAAGGGTTGGTATTCCTATTTGGGAGTCCAATCCTATCATCAGGAAGAGAAAAAGAAATCTTAGAATACAGCCCACTGAAATGTTATACCACCTTGTTTCATTTGATTTCACAATTTCTGATTTTTTTGTTTAATTCTTTGACTGAAAAATATTTTAAAAAACCCTCAAATCTGCTTACTTGTGAGAAAATTTTGAAAGTGTGATTTTGAAAACACTGCATTAAAAAGAAGATAAAAGATACAAGGTATTCCAGATGAAGAAAGGGGCTTGGAGCTAGAAGGTCTATAGTTTAACCTCATGTTTGGGAACAGGGAAACTGACAGACTCGCCGTGCCCCTGAACAAGATGGGAATGGGCCTTGTCTCCATGCCACAGAAGGGGTGGGGCCTTGTGCAGAAGGCCCGGGTATAGGGATAGCCTCCTCCAGCTGGCCTTTCAGCACCACCTGTAGCATGCTTAGCAGGGCTCTAGCAGCTGCTGCTGCCACTGTAGCAGCAGCCTGGAACCCCAGGCTTTTTAAAGTTGCCGAGTCCCATTTGTTCTCTACCCCCTTACTACCGAGCCTGTTTAGGAATTAATGCCTTTTAGTATCATTCATTTACATAGAACTGTAAAGGGGAACATGCAGGTCTTCTGAGACAAGTATGAATTTACAAACTCTCCTGAGAGAATGTAAATAAGTAAAATTTTCTGTTGATAATAAAAAAGTATTATTACGTGTTTAATATATTTTTGTTTGACTTGCAGAGAGCTACTTGAGTGCTTTTTGGATGCTTCAAAAATGAAAGAAGCAGTGGATTTTTCATCCACAGCAGCAGCATTCATTAAAAATAATGTTCCAGATAAATACCAACACATATTTACTCTAATGGTAATTTACATTTCCCATTACACACTTTTTCCAAACATGTCTTGGGGAGCTGTAACATTTCCATGGTTTGCAACAGAACTGATATATCTGTGTGTGTGTGTGTGTGTGTGTGTGTGTGTGCGCGCGCACGTGTAAAATTAAGGATCAGAATTTGTTTTCTGAATTAGCAAAACACACTGTGAAATTAGAATTCTGCTTACATCATGAATAAAGGATTTCAGTACAAAACTGTAGTGTATAAATGTGACTTTGAAAGTGGCTTATCACAAAACAAAGCTCACAAAATATCCCAGAATGCAGTTTCTGGTAAATTTTATTACTGAATTTCTCTTTTCCGTTTATCAAAAATGTCAAAAGCTTGATTATAACTGAAATAACAACTAATTCAAGATAAAGCAACATAGAACTAATGTATGGCAAAGTGAAATATCAGCAATAAAAATAATTTGCATAATTATTCATTTTGATATTTAGGCACTGGAATAATATCAGTGGAGTTTTACACCAGATTATTAGTCATATAAACAATATCAAAGAGATAGCTACCGCTAATTATAAAATTTTAGGACATTCCATATTAATAACTTTGTAAGCATAACCTGGATTAATAAACTCTTCATCCAATTTGTTAAGTAGCTCAGTTTACAATTATTAGCTCATAAATAAGGTAACTTAAGTTAAAATATTTTAATATACAAAAGTCCTGTTTTAAAAGTCAAAAATTCTAGAGCAGCAAAGTACTTGAGAAATCAATGAAGATGAGTCTATAAGACAATTCTTTATTACGAATTTAATATTTCTCATTGTACACATTTTTCCAAACGTTTCTTGGGAAACTGTAACATTTCCATGGCTTGCAACAGAACTTATATTTGGCTAGGGGTTATTTGTGGGGTCACAAAAGTCTCTCTTATGGTGTCCATTAAAATCTATTTAAATTTGGCCAAGTCTCCATTTGTCAAAAATTGCCACTTGCAATCTGTGTTCTGCGTAACAGAGCTTACTAGAGACTTGTTGCTTAAATCATATGACATTACACCTGCCCAGAGTATGTTCCCCAGGATCTCACTTCAGTGTGCCATAGATGGATCTTCATCTTCAAAATATTCTTTGGCTTAGGACCAGGTGCACTGTATGTGAACCAGAAGTCTATGAGCTCTTAACTGATGTCCAAAAATTGATATTAATAATTGGAACCCCAAATCTTTAAAATAGCAGATCCAAATCTCATCCATTTAGGCACAAAAGCTCTCAGAAGGAATCTTCCAGATTCATGTTCTTGACTATCTGGTCTGTTTTATGGGTCTAGAAATGCATATGTAATCTTTAGAGGCTTGGCATGCTTCTTCTTCTCATAGCTATTATAGCTCAGCTGGGAGAGATCTATGCTGCCATTCTAAAGTTTATAGTCCTCATACTGATATATACATTGAATAGTGTTACAGCTACATGTAATAGAATTTGCTTTTTCTTTTTTTCTCCCTGAACTACTAGAGGTATCTCTAGACTACGGGCTTTTGTCAACAAAGGCATTGTTGACAGATACTGTCGAAAAAGCTTCTGTCGGCAAAGAGCATCTAGACTACATCCAGTTCTGTTGACAAAGCAAGCCGCTTTGTCGACATGAGAGTGTAGACGCAAAGGACAATGTAGATGCAATAACACCTTCTGTCGACAGAAGTCTGTCGACAAAAGGCATTATTCCTCGTAGAATGAGGTTTACCACCATCGACAAAACTGCTGAATTCTGTCAACATTATGTTGACAGAACTCAGCAGTAGTGTAGATGCAAGTATAGTTTTGTCGACCAAAGGCGTCTTTTGTCGACAAAACCCTGTAGTCTAGAGACACCCTAGGAGATTACCTACCAAAAACTGTGTGCGAGTGGGTTTGTAGCATTGGATGTTTGGCTTTGTGATCTTAATATTTTTATATTTTAATATATTAATATTGTATACATATTTGATCTGAAACCTGCTTTTCCTTCCTTTCATTTCCACTTCTATCAACGTAGGCCGGCTTTCATTTCTTGTACCTAGGAAGGCTTACTCCCTCACTCTCACCTACTATATCCCTTTCCGTTCCTTTTTCTCTCCCCCATGGTCAAGGGATGCAACCCCATCCTGTGGATCTCCTAACTCTCTGACTGCCAAGTGCTGAGACAGGTCAAGAGGGGAAGGATCAGCTGATAATTGCCCTGTTTTGCTCATTCCCTGTGAAAAATCTGGAATTAGCCACTGTTCCACTATTGGAAGACAGGATACTGGACTAAATGGATCATTGCCCTGACCCAGTATGGCTGTTCTTATGATCAGCAATTTTTCTCTCCTTTCCATGTGACCACTGTTCCAAAAGAGTGCTTTACTGATTGTCTGGTCTTTACTATCTGAATTGAGAGAGACTGTATGGGATACAGCTGTGATATTAATGTACAATATTACAGCTGTGATATTAATGAAGCGGTAAAATGGAGGCAAAGATGGGCAAGCAGTAAAATGGGAGGTTAGCTGGTTGATGACATTTTCAATAACATTACATGAGGAAAAATACTTTGCAGGAGCTAAACAGAATTCTTGAGGTGGAGAAGCATTGGGAAGGGATAATGAGATTGAAGGAAATTAATGCATAGATGGAAGAGCTTTTAAAATAACCAAGTGTATTGGGGTGAAGGGAAGCCAAGATTTACTCACAAATAGGAACGAGCAAAAGATGAGATGGTTGGGAGCACTGGGGTGTCAGGGTGAGGCATAGGCACTGACTGCATGGGTGCTCTGAGGTTCGAACACCTACAGGGAAAAATGTAGTGGGCTGGAGCACCCTCCGATGCCAGACTCCTTCATCTGCCCTTCTCCCCACCTCCTCGTGGCTCCACTGACCAACTCCTGCTCTTCCAGTGCTCTGGGAACACCATGAATTGCTGATTGGCGGCATTTAGGAAGCCAGTGCCTATAGTGGGAGATGTGAAAGAAGTTGAGGTCATATTTGTGGGCATGTGGAAGATGAGTACTACAGGCAGTAAGTCAGGATAAATCTGAACCAATCAGGTGAATTGGTGTGCTGTGGTTAATTATATACAGTTCTGTGACAGTCGTGGTAGAGTGTTATCAACAGTAATTTGAGGAAATTGTTTCAGAGTCACAGCTGTTAAATAAATGCTTTAGTTAGTACTTTAAATTAAATACTAATAGTATGGGTTTCACTTAATGGGCCAAATCCTCAGGTGGCATAAATTGGTATAGGCCTTAAAGGTAAAATACTCTTGCCTGTTATTTAAAAGGTCAGGCCATTATCACAATGGTTTCTTCTAGCCTTAAAAGTCTATGAAAGGGAAAATGTAGTCTATGAACCTTTGTTATTTTACACCAGCTGAAGATCTGTTCCTATGTGGTTTATTAAAATGCTGAATTATTTTGTACAATTGTATAGGTACATCACAAACTAATGAATACTTCCCAGATAGAGGAAGACATACAAAGCTCCGTCAGTTTGTCAGTTATTTATAAAATTCAAACAATAAAATCGTAAGTATTGGAATCCATGTGTCTCCTTGAATTTTTATCTCTAATAATAAATATGTAAGGCCAGAACCTTGTTCTTGCTCTGGCAGCACAAAGCATCTTGTAAAGCCAGCTTAGCTGATTACTAGAGGAATCTTCTTGCCTAAAGAAATCCTAAAAATCTCAGTGATGTGGAAAAACCAGCTCTCTTCCAATACCATCCCTCTCAAGCCCTTATCAGAAGGGAAAGAGATGATATGGTCCATTAGGACAATGTGAGGTTTAGAGTGACCAGATAGCAAGTGTGAAAAATCAGGATGGGGGTAGGGAATAATAGTAGCCTTTGTAAGACAAAGTCCAAAATATCAGATCTCCCTATAAAATTTGGACAATCTGAGGCCCTAGAATTGAGAGAATTTAAAGATGTTTTAAAGCCATCATCACATAAATGCAGCTGAATACTGTTCATAAATCTTAAATGAGAGAATTGAGGAGCTCACATTAAATGTAGGGGACATGTCATAAAAGGAGAAATTTTCGCCTGCAGCTTTTAAAAAATTTAAAAAAGGAGAACAAAGCATAGGCATCTGGACTTTGCTTTCTCTGGGTAACTGCCAAATACAACCTCCAAAAGTTAGTCACTTAAAGAGCCATTCATTTAAGGGAAAATTCTGTTCTTATGTGAATAGAGGTAATTCTGGAATAATTTTTGCTTATGTAAATAAGAGCAAAATTTGCCCATATGTTGTGTTTTATCCTC
Source organism: Pelodiscus sinensis (assembly GCF_049634645.1). Lineage (NCBI taxonomy): Eukaryota > Metazoa > Chordata > Testudines > Trionychidae > Pelodiscus > Pelodiscus sinensis. The sequence goes on from NC_134718.1 coordinate 45,387,608, forward strand.
CATCTCTAACATTTCTCTCACTCTGAAATGTTATTCTTGCTTGGGATTCAAAACATTTTCCAGACTTTACTGGCTAGATTATTCAAGATATCCAAGCACATGCTGTTCATGTGGATATTTTCTTATATGGGGTGTTCTTCCTTGGAAATCCTTAGTTATTTTCTTCCCATGTTGCTGTTTACTTTCATTTTTAATAATTCAGTTACAGTGAGCAGCAGTACATCCTGCTAAATGATGAGGTAGAAACATTACTGTGGTTAGGAGAAATACAATATGCCTATAGAATCATAGAATCATAGAATCATAGGACTGGAAGGGACCTCGAGAGGTCATCGAGTCCAGCCCCCTGCCCTCAAGGCAGGATCAAGCTCCGTCTACACCATCCCTGACAGATGTCTATCTAACCTGTTCTTAAATATCTCCAGAGAGGGAGATTCCACCACCTCCCTTGGCAATTTATTCCAATATTTGACCACCCTGACAGTTAGGAATTTTTTCCTAATGTCCAATCTAAACCTCCCCTGCTGCACTTTAAGCCCATTACTCCTTGTCCTGTCCTCAGAAACCAAGAGGAACAAATTTTCTCCTTCCTCCTTGTGACACCCTTTTAGATATTTGAAAGCCGCTATCATGTCCCCCCTTAATCTTCTTTTTTCCAAACTAAACAAGCCAAGTTCATGAAGCCTGGCTTCATAGGTCATGTTCTCTAAACCTTTAATCATTCTTGTCGCTCTTCTCTGTACCCTTTCCAATTTCTCCACATCTTTCTTGAAATGTGGCGCCCAGAACTGGACACAGTACTCCAGCTGAGGCCTAACTAGTGCAGAGTAGAGCGGCAGAATGACTTCACGAGTTTTGCTTACAACACACCTGTTAATACAACCTAGAATCATATTTGCTTTTTTTGCAACAGCATCACACTGTTGACTCATATTCAACTTGTGGTCCACTATGACCCCTAGATCCCTTTCCGCCATGCTCCTTCCTAGACAGTCGCTTCCCATCTTGTATGTATGGAACTGATTGTTCCTTCCTAAGTGGAGCACTTTGCATTTCTCTCTATTAAACCTCATCCTGTTTACCTCCGACCATTTCTCTAACTTGCTAAGGTCATTCTGAATTATGTCCCTATCCTCCAAAGAAGTCGCAACCCCACCCAGTTAGGTATCATCTGCAAACTTAATAAGCGTACTCTCTATCCCAATATCTACATCATTGATGAAGATATTGAACAGTACGGGTCCCAAAACAGACCCTTGAGGAACTCCACTTGTTATCCCTTTCCAGCAGGATTTAGAACCGTTAACAACCACTCTCTGACTACGGTTATCCAGACAATTATGCACCCACCTTATCGTGGCCCTATCTAAGTTATATTTGCCTAGTTTATCAATAAGAATATCATGCGAGACCGTATCAAATGCCTTACTAAAGTCTAGGTATATGACATCCACCGCTTCTCCCTTATCCACAAGGCTCGTTATCTTATCAAAGAAAGCTATCAGATTAGTTTGGCATGACTTGTTCTTCACAAACCCATGCTGGCTATTCCCTATCACTTTATTACCTATACATCAACCCCTTCTCAGAAGTGAGCCTCAGAGACTTGGTCAATTGTCTTGGGCTCACAAGACTTGCCCTGTGGGACTAAATTTATCAGTGTAGACATTCAGGCTTGGATTGAGGCCCAAACTTTGAGACCCAGTGAGAATGGAAGCCTGAAAGTCTACACTGATATATTTAGCTTTGCAGCATAAGCCACCTAAACCTGAGTCATTTAACCCAGGCTCCATTACTTGCTGTCTCAGGAGTTTGGTTTGTTTGTTTTTGTAGTCTAGACATACCCCTAGTGTTATAGAAGAATTTTTGAAATATTTATTTATCTGAATAAATAACTGTCTAATATACTTGCAGACAATTGGATACAAATGAATTTCCGATAGAAGCCACAACAAGTCTGAATACTGTGTTTGAACTTTTGAAACAGTATGGTGAGGATTCTTCAGTTTCAGTACTTGATGAAAAGTAAGTTTTATTAGTCATAGCCCTCTGAAAACACATGAAGAGATTGATTTTATTCCCATTGAAGTCCTTGACAGAACTTTTATTGATCTTTGTGAAATACTTCATCATCATTATTTACAGTGGCACTTAGATGTTTAACGGGGGGGATCAAGGTCCCATTGTGCAAATTAAACAGCCTTCTAGTATCAAATATATTCTCCCTGTGTAGGTAAGCTTCTCTTGTCTTTTGATAAAATAAATAAATTGAGCACATTTTAATACAATGTTCCAGACCCATATTATTCTGTAGCTCTTTTCTGAACATGATTTCTTGAAGTACAGACATCACATTGATGATACTACTACTGGAATAATGAGTCAATGTTCTATAGTGGTAATATAATCTCCTATTAATAGATCCAAGTATTATTTTAGCTATTTTAGCCATAATTTTCAGTGGAAGCTCATGCTCATTTGGTTATCTTTCAGTCCTCCTTTGGGTTTCTAGAGCACAATTTTCTAGCATACAGTCTCCTTCCTGTAAATAAAACTTTGGTTCATTATTTCAAAATGTATGACCTTGTGTTTGGCAGTAGTAAAATGCATGACTTTGATTACACCAAGTTTACCAGCTGACTTGGATCACTCAGTATCAATGATTTGATCTTATTATTTGCCACCTTGTCAGGCTTTGTGTTATCTACAAACTTGATCAGCAATTATTTTATATTTTCCTCTAGATTAGTGGGGGTGATGAGGAGTAGTGTTGAGTTGGAAACCAATCCCTGCAAGATCCCATTAAACATTCTCAATTTCCCATAAGCAATTACATTTTAGTATTGATCAGTTAGCCTGCTTTTAATTAATTTACTATTTTCTGTATTGATTATGTATAGTCCTCGTAGTAAATTGCAATGCCCTGCAGTATTAATTTAGATACATTTGAGAAATCTAAGTGGGATTTATCACCTTAATCAAGCAATTATATCAAATTAATTGGATGAGACAAATGACCTTTTAATGACTTTATTATTTTTGCAGAATTCCTTTGCTTTTAGAATTGGCTCGTCTTTCTTTGAAGTTAAACTGTACCCAACTTGCATTTGATTGCATACATGATTTAAAGAGAGCTGGGATTGAAGTAAGTGTTAGGATTACACTATTACAATACTTTTATTTCACTGTGCTTCAAAATAATTATGCATGCATCAAGACCTATTCCCACATTTAGGTACTGATATAGTTAACCTTCATTAATATGACTAGGAGTTACTTGCATACATTTTCTTTCCCTAAATCAGATAAGAGATGAAAGATTAAGAAAAAGAGTTTAACTCAGTAAAACAGTCAAAAGAATAATTTTGGTAAATAAAATGTTAAATTCAGATTCTTCTCTATAATTTGAAACTGTCTTCTGTAGAATGTCTTAAATGGGGATAACGCCAAAATTCTTCATATGGGAAGACTGTCTCTCTCCCCAAGTGATGTCTGTAGTTTTACAAAAGATTTAGCCAATCCATCTATGGAAGATTTTCTCAGCCATCAGTGTGTAAGATGTGAAAGCAATGATGCATTACTTAATATGGACATTATTCTTTTTGAATAAAATGTTGTGTAATCAACCTCAGTATACAGCAGGTCCTACTGAAAGAGAAGTTGGGCATTCATCTTTGAAAAGGTTAGGCTGTTGGTTATGGTTAGATTAAAGAGTGGTTCAAGAGGGTCTTGCCAAATACATACCTCAGGTTATTCTCTTTTTTAGATACTGGAAGATCATAGGGTTGTTCCTTCAATTATGAACACACATAATTGATGGGCTGTGAAACTAGCTGCTCTTGCTGTCCCCTCCCACAGTTGTGGCTCATTTTGAGGGTATTTGTTCCTAATCACTGATTCTGAATTTGAGAGGTTAAGTCCTATTCCTTCCCCAAGTCTCTTCTCCTGACATTTTATTCTTTTAATTGTTGTTATTCTGATTTAGTCTAGACGTAGCCTAGTAGTTAGATTATGGTGGCAAAGAAAGCATATTCCTAGGAGATTGGACTAAAGTATTGTGTGTATATTCTGCTTGCTTTCACTATATCTGTGGGTTTGGGTGGGTGTTTGTTACTCTTCAATCTCACCCCCAGACTGGCTGAAGGGGATCTCGTGTTTATTCTTTTGGTTCCCTTGTTTGCCACAGCATGTAGGAAAGTTCTCAGGCATTATAGAGTATGGAAGAAGGGTACATACAGATTCAGAAAATATATCCCACTCCACAGAGTGTGTGTATGTGTATATAGGGTGGCACTGGTAGCACCCAATATGATTAAGGTTGTGTGATAAGTTCCATTTTAAAACCCTTTTGTTGGTTGCTTGTCTCTTTGACAAACTTTAACCGCACAGGCTGAAATTTTCCATGTTAGTTGTCTTCTAAAAGCTGATCGGTTTTTTGGGGAAGGAGGGTTGGCGTTGTGGAGGTTTTTTGTTTCATTTTTTTTATTATTCTTTAGTTTCAACCAAAATAGTTTGGCCATTTCCTGGAATGAGGATAAGAAAAATAAAAGTTGGAAAGCTCTTATCCCCCAATCCTATGCTTTGGAATAGAGGCTTGAAATACAGCAGCAGGAGATGCTGTCAGTGATATGTCTTTTAACTCCCCCATGAAAATCTTCCAAAATCTGGTTAAGTTTTAAGACTTTGAAAAATCATGGTTCATATATGCACAGTCTGAGATATGGGGCAAAAATGGACTTTCCATGTACTGGATGCTTCTGGCTGCTCTGGACCAGAATGGGACTGCACTAGATCTGAGAGTAGAGAGCCTGATAATCACTGAGGGTACGTCTATACTACAGCGCTAATTCGAACTAACTTAGTTCGAATTAGTTAATTCGAACTAAGCTAATTCGAACTAACGCGTCTAGAACTAAAAACTAGTTCGAATTAGCGTTTTGCTAATTTGAACTAGAATGTCCACATTGAGTGGACCCTGAACAGGGCTTAAGGATGGCCGGAAGCAGTGCCGGCAGGGCATCAGAGGAGGACTTAGAGCGTGGAGATGCTGTCTCAGGCTAGCCGAGGGCTGCGCTTAAAGGGACCCGACCCCCACCCTGGACAGACAGTTCTCAGGGGTGCCCCGCTTGAAAACCAGTCCTGGCTTGGAGTGCCCACACTGGGCACATCACAGCACTCGGCCATCAGCCCAGCTGCACTTGCCGCAGGCTGCCATCTGGGGAGAGGGGGCAATTGGGGGGGCTGCAGGAGAGCTTCCACCCCCAGAAGCCCGCAGAGCCAGCCAAGTCCTCCCCATCGGGGGCTCGTACCCCATTCCCCCCTCACCTCCTTCCACTTACCCTTCCCTAGCCCCTTTTCTTGATGTACAAAATAAAGGACAATTGTGGTAAAAAATGGAATCTGTCTTTATTGACCAAAACTGGGGGAGACTGGGAAAAGGAGGTGGGAGAGGGGAAGAGAAAGGCTGGGAGAGGGGAGGGCAACTAACATGATCAGGGGTTGGGAACAGGTCCCAGATGAAGAGAGGCTACAGAGACTGGGACTTCTCAGCTTAGAATAGAGGAGTCGGAGGGGGGACAGGATAGAGGTCTCTAAAAGCAGGGGTTGGGTGGAGAGGGTGCATTCAGAAAAGTTCTTCCTGAGTTCCCATAAAGAAGGACTAGAGGACACCAAAGGAAAGGAATGGGTAGCAGGCTTGAAACTAGTAAGAGACAGTTGTTCTTGACAAAGCAAATAGTTAACCTGTGGAACTCCTTGCTGCAGGAGGCTGTGAAGGCTACAACTAGAACAGAGTATAAAGGGACGTGAGATCAAGTCATGGAGGTTGGGTCCATGAGTGGTATTAGCCAGGGGGTAGGAGTGGTGTCCCTGCCCAAGGATTGTGGAAGGCTGGAGAGGGATGGCACGAGACAAATGGCTTGGTCACTGTCTTTGGTCCATCCCCTCCAGGGTCCCTAGGGTTGGGCTAGATGGACCTTTGGTCTGACCCAGGACAGCCATTGTAATCTCAGAGCTCAGGGTCAGGGGTCTCAGTGGACCCCCTTGATTTTCATGCACACCTGGTCCTGGGTGGCCAGGCTGGCAGCTCTCCTGCCCTAGCCGGCCACTTTCCTGTGCCTAGTGCGGAGATTGTGGACAAGGTCCACGATGTCCGCACTAGCCCAGGAAGGTGCCCACCTCTTGCGGTCCCGGGCAAGCTCCCGGGAGCCGCCAGCCTGGTCCCGGGAAGAGGGGGTGGGCTGGGGGACATCGGGAGGGTGGCTCTGTGCCGTGCCAGGTGCAGGGTCTGCTGGCTGGGTGCTGGCAGGCTTGCACCTGACACGGGCACCGTAGCCAGCCCGTGCCCCTTTAAGGGGTCCGGGGCCGGGAGGGGGGCATACATGTTTCCCTGGTGTTGGCCAGAGTGGCCACCAGGGAAAGCTGGGGAGGGCTAGCCTCCCACTAGTTCGAATTAAGGGGCTAAACACCCCTTAATTCGAACTAGCTAGTTCGAACTAGGCTTAATCCTCGTAAAATGAGGTTTTCCTAGTTCGAACTAAGCGCTCCGCTAGTTCGATTTAAATTCGAACTAGCGGAGCGCTAGTGTAGCGCCTATGAATGTTAGTTCGAACTAACGTCTGTTAGTTCGAACTAACATTGTAGTGTAGACATACCCTGAGACAGTGCAGAGGAAAGCATCTGATTTATCCCCCCAAAGCCTAGGGCATTGTTGAGATAGACTGGAAAAGTATATTGGAAACAGAAATCTAGTGTGTGAAGATGATCCTGGTTGGGAAAGTAGATTAGGTCTAGGAGCTGGAGTGTAAAATGTGCTTGGGGCATTGGGAGGAAAAAGATCAAATGAAAGTTTGTTGAATAAGAGAGATTTCTGTAAAACATTCTATTTTTGACGAATCAGTATTTTCTATTGAAATTCCATTTTGTTAGAGAATTCCTGATCTACTGTATTATTATTCCTATTGGAATAATTTTTCATATAGATTTTAATTTGTGCACTTTTCAGAAACAGACATCTGCATCAAATACCAACAAATGTATTGGATCCCATCTAGAATATAAAATCAGATAATTTTGTCCCATACCAATACAGAAGCCATCACCCATCATTCCTGACCCTTGTAGCTTACTCTTGATAATTTTATGTTTTAAATGAAACCGAACAGGCTATCAGTTAAAATATTTAATTTAAACTATAAAAGTAAAACCACAATGCTAGGAAAATAAAACTTTTCAAAATAAAATTCAATACCAGTACTCTTAAGATGTAAACTGATGGAGAAAGAATTGAAGGTATCTGTCCATTTTAATCAATACAATCTTTGGAGTTTCTAGTTGTTTACCCTTTTTTCTATACTTTACAAACAAATGGGTTGAATTCTCCTAGCTATCACATCCTCTTGTGAATCTTGAAGGACTAGATATGATCGCTGGTAAATTTCCTTTGTGCTTTTATTTCCATATCTTGTTCCAGCTTCTTTCAAAATCTGCCGTACATATGAATGGAGGACAGGGACTTTAAATAAAATGTAATTAAAAGCTGTGATGCTATCATTTTAGTTCATATCTGTGATAACATTTACTCCAGTGGTTCCAGTTCTTCATTCAGTGGGACAACAAAGGACTTTACTAGCACATATGTTTGCAAGATATGGGTCTAAATATAAATACTTTTATTTATTTTACAAATTTATATTTCTATATTTGTATTTACTAGGAGCCAGGAAAAGTGATTGAAATAGAATGCTTGGAATGTGAATATGAAGTCCAAAAACTTGGCACTAAAATTGCAACCTATACTAAAGGTGTTGTTGAGGTATGCTTTTTAATTAGTACTAATTTGTATAAAAAAGATAAACATTAACTTTCTGTTAAATTTTCCCAAGTTGTACATTAGCTATGGCTCAATCTTATGCCACTTTGTAAGAAAAAACAGTTCATTTTCAATTTTCTCCATTAATGTTAATATATTATCTTTTTGTTGGGTCTGAACAAAATAAAGAGAATCCTCTGTTCTGCCATGGTATTTACAGTTTGGTAGAACAGGGTCATACCATACTGTTCCACAAGACAGAATCATATTGTTTGGCTATACCAAAAGAAGGACAGAGACGTGATAAAGTTTTAATCATGCTGCAACTCTATCAGATATCTAGAACTACATGGCATATAAAAGCGTACAGTGGAGGTTACCTCTGTTCGTTCAGTAACTTCCCAGGGGACTTCCACCAGCAATCTTCTCTTTTTCCATCTAGGTCCCCTAGCCAACCCATTGCTGGGACCTTACTATTCCCCATCCCATTAAGGAGGGGAGAGGATGATTGGGTCCCTGCTGTACCATTCATAGGAGCCCCCAATCTTCCCCATTCCATTTGCTTAACCAACACCTAATTTGCAAGTAATTTATCAAGCTGTGTATTTGGTCACTATATCTTTTCTTTGAAATACCTACATTGCTCATCTGTCCCACACTTGCATACCAAGTTGTGATATATAGCTTAACTTCCTTCATGCCACACATCAACAAAGTCCTTTCTAAAGCAACTGTGAAGAAGGCAAAAAAAACCAGCTCCACCTAGATCAATTTGATTATAAGGGAAAAAATCCTTCCTAGACCTCCTAAAAAGCTAGTGCAATGCCCCAGCAGCTCTTGACCAAACCTGTTACTTCACCATCCAGAGGGAAGGGTGGGTGCTGATTCTGCCTGCTCCATGTAAAAGGGGGATCACCATACAGGCTGCACCTGTAAGCCCTTCTGTCCATTCATTTCACAAGGGATGAGTCAATGTCACTATGCTGGCTTCTTGTCTCCTTTTGCAGTAATTTAATCTCTCCATACTGCTCCCATTATTCAGCCAACAAACCAAATTCACCCCCGTTTAAAGGTGTGTTGCAGTCAATGGCAAAAAGAGGGGACATCATGCCTATAGAAGTTATTTGCACACACATCAAGGACCAGATTTTGCAAATACTTGTATGAAGGAATAATTCTTCTGATGAGTAGTCACATTGAATACAGTGAAACTAGTAATTTGGGTAAAGTTGCTTCTGCATAAAGTGTTTGGGACCTAAAATATTAATCACTTATTTCATTTATTGATAATTAGATAAGACATATCAGTACTATTATTATTTGAATAAATATAATAGAAATTAAGTTATATTTAAGAAGTATCCATAAAAACAAAATGTAAATCACTACATTCGTTTTTAACTTTTACTGTGTTAAAACTCTACCAAAAGCTAAGAGCTTGTGAATTTTTGCTAAAGAGCCTTGTATATGTAAACTGGGATTTTCAAAGAACTCTGTGTTGGTTTCCTATTGAAATCAATGGGAGTTTTGCCATTGATTAGATTAGGAGCAGAGTTAAGCCAACATTGATTCCTTTGGAAAACTTAACTTATGTTTTTTTCTGTCTTTCTCCTACACCAGGTTAGAACCTGAGCAGCTGATAAATGTACTAAATTCTCAGAACTCAAAAATAATCTGCAGTCATGGATTTTTGTTATCATAAGGTATGCCTACTCTGCATTCCTCTTTAAGAGAGGAATGCAAATGCGGAGGAACAAAATTGCAAATGAAGCGCAGATTTGAATTTCCCGTGATTCATTTGCATAATCATGTCCAGACGCTATTTCAAAATACCCTATTTCAAAAAAAGAAACGCTGTCTAGATGTGGTTATTTCGAAAGAAAGCCCTTGTTTTGAAATTACCCTTACTCCTTATAAAATGAGGTTTAAGGGTAATTTCAAAAGAAAGGTTTTCTTTCAAAATAACCGCGTCTAGACAGCGTTTCTTTTATCGAAATAGGTTATTTCGAAATAGTGCCTGGACGAGATTATGCAAATGAAGCAAGGAAAATTCAAATCCACGCTTCATTTGCAATTTCATTCCTCTGTATTTGCATTCCTCTCTTGAAAGAGGAGTGCAGTGTAGACATACCCAAAGGCAACAGGGAGAGACAGACAGGATCATATCTGAGAGTGGCAATAGCTGTTAAATAGTAAAGTGTGTAAAATGGCATTCTTTATCAGTCAAAATGTGACTTTAAAAAAAAAGATTTAATGTACCTGCATAAAATATGGGCTACATGTGAGTTCTGTGAAAGTTTCATAAATCAAAAACTACAGAGATTGTTTTCTGTTGGAAACAACCTAAAATCACAGTTTTACAGTATTATTTAGCATTTGTTTTATTAGTATATATAATCAATGTGAAGTACATTTTTATTTACAGTCTCAGCTGAAAGTGATAAGAAGACTTGAACAAGCATTGCAACGTGCAGTTCGACTGGGAGACCCCAGTGTTATTCAGGTGGTTTGTGCTACACAGTGGAATCTTTGCCTGCCACTGTTACAACACAATTTGCATCAACATGTGCGAAAACCATTAATATCTGTTGCTGAAATCTTAGAAAAAATTGACAGGTAAATTGCTTTATTTACCTTCCCTTATGTAGATCTCAGATGCCTTGAAAACTTTACCACAGATAATAATAAACGAAACTATTTGGATAACTAAGCCCTGCAAATCTGTTAATATCCTGTTTAGGGCAAAGTCTAAACTACATCCCTCTTTCGAAAGAGGGATGTAAATTAGACATATTAGAATTGCAAATGAAGCTGGGATTTGAATTTCCCACGCTTCATTTGGTAATTTTTTTAGGACTACAGGATCTTTCGAAAAAAGCTTTTCTTTTCAAAAGAACCGCGTCTAGACTGCGGTTTCACTTTCGAAATAGAGTTTTTCGAAAAAACGTCATGATGCAATTATGCTAATGAAGCACGGGAAATTCAAATCCCGGTTTCGTTTGCAATTTCAATATGTCTAATTTACATCCCTCTTTCGAAAGAGGAATGTAGTTTAGACGTACCCTAGATCTGTGGGTATCCACATTCGCGGATATGGATTCAGATATTCGTAGCTCATTTTTGCAGCTATGGATGCGGATGCAAAAACACATTTTTTATCTAGAACACAGCATATTTGCAGATATCCATTTTATATCTGCAGATATCTGTATTTGTACATATGGATGTTATTATCTACAGCTCATGTTTGTGGATACGATTGCGCAGTGCTCTATGGATAATCTGTATCTTACCCTATCTACCTCTAAAATGCAGCATTCTCTTTCATGAATCCTCATAAATGATTAATGGCATACAGAAACACTGCAGTTTAAGACAGGATATGAGGAATAATGTATCCAATTGAAATTACATGAAGAAAGTGTATTATCATAGTGTGACTAAATATATTGGCGTATGGCCTGGATTTCTGACATGGACATCCCTGCATTTGGGAAAAATGCTGCACAGTTTACAGTAAGTCTTTGCATATGTACGTTCCATCATAGGGGTGCATGCATCCTATTCACTATTGTCTGAGTCTTTCTTTCCTCTGCAGTACCAGTTGGGGTAGAGTAAGTGAATATTGTTGCCTTGTGGCAATAAGCACAGGTAGAACAGGAAGTGTGTCCCTGACCTTAGCCACCAGTTCTTTCTTACTTCTCATATCAGTTGTTAGAATTGGTGTTTCTTGCCTTTGCAAGTCTTTCCCTCCTTCTTGAACATAGTATGTGTTTATTATAATTCTAGAGTAGTCTGAAGATTTTTCACAATTTTCAAGTTAGATTTAGAATTAAGTTTTAGTTTTGATCGTTTGCCTTAGTCTCCAGACAGCAAGTCTTGTCACCCTTGCAGCAAATCAGTGCCTGTGAGTGACCACATGTCAACTGTCTTAAATGTCTAGGGGTTATTTGTTAAGAGTTCCAAGAAAGGGCTGCAAGATTCAAGTTTCACTTAACAGAGTTAGTGTGCTGATCACCATTTGAAGCCTTCTTGCTCAGAGACAGACAGATCTGCATCTGTGAGGAGTGCTCACCTGATTTGAATGAGTCAAAAGATAAGTTCTCCATAACCAGTACCAAAGAAGACAGGCTTTAGCAAACTCAGGGGGTTGGTAAGTAAGATCCCATAGGGAAAGTTGAAGAGTAGGTTTTCACTTGCCACGCCGGAGATTGATGTTCTTGCATTTGATTTAGTGGGTTTAGTATAGACCCGTAAAAAAACCACTGAGGGCAGCTCCAGCCAGCATCTGTACTCCTTGCAGTTGTGAGGTGTAAGGGAAGCCAACAAGCGCATTTGCTCCCTTTGGCCTCCTGCAGTGGGGACGGTGCCAAGCTATGTAGCTGGAGTTGTGTACCTTAAGCTGACCTTCCAAGTCTAGTGTAGACTAGGCCTACGAGGAAAAACTGTTGGACAGTTGGCAGGGTTTTTTTCAGAAAGACATTTTTAAGGGCAAAAGAGAAAACTATTCCACTGTATAAGAAAGATAGGAAGGATGGCAAGAGAGGACCCTGACATAACTAGGAGATCTTGAATGATCTAAAAATTAAAAAAGAGTCCTTCAAAAAGTAGAAAGTAGGTCAAATTAAAAATATGAATATTAACAACACAAGTATGCAGGGACAAAATTAGAAGGGCCAAGGCACAAAACAAGCTCAGAGTAGCTGGAGACATAAAGGGTAACTAGAACACATTCTGTAAATATTTTAGAAGAGGGGTGGTCTCAAACTCAGTTTACCTTAGGGCCAGTGCCAGTACTCAAACCCTCCTAGTAGGCAAGCGGGCATCCCCTCTGGAAGGAAACCGTGCCTTATTAACAAACTAGGAAAATACAACCTACATGGAGCTACTGTAAGATGGATACATAACTGTTTGGATAACCATTCCCAGAGAGTAGTTATCAACCGTTCACAGTCATGCTGGAAGGGCATAATGAGTGAGGAGGTTCTGCAGGAATCAGTTCTGGTTCTGTTCAGTATCTTCATTAATGATTTGAGAGAGCTGCTAATGGGCTGTTCTGGTTTGTTTATCTAAAGGTTCCATAGTCATGGAGACTTGCAACTCCCATTGGCTCTAGGACCACTACACGAGATAGTACACCACACTTATTAGGTGTGTGGATTGCCAGTACTCTTATAAAATGTGGGGATGATACCAAGCTGGATAGGGGTTGCAAGTGTTTGGAGAACAGGATTATAATTCAGAATGATGTGGACAATCTGGAGAAATGGCCTAAGGAAAATAGGATGAAATTCAATAAGAACAATGCAAAGTACTTTACTTAGAATGGAACAATTAGTTGCACACATACAGAATGGGAAATAATAAGTAGTCCTGTGGCACCTTAGAGGCTAATCAAAATATATAGAATCATGAGCTTTCGTGGGTAAAACCCACTCGATCAGATACATTGGAATGGAAATAACAGAAACATCTATCTATCTATCTATCTATCTATCTATCTATCTATCTATCTATCTATCTATCTATCTATCTATCTATCTATCTATCTATCTATCTATCTATCTATCTATCTAGATGTTAATGGCAGAAGAAATTGGCTTTGTAATGCACCGACCAGTTAATGTCTTTATTCAAGCCCAGGGTTACAGTGTCAGATTTTTAGATGAATTCCAATTCTGCAGACTCTCTTTGTAATTGGTTAGTGAAATTCCTTTGTGGAAAAATGGCTACTTTTAAATCCATGTTTGAGTGACCATGCAGGTTAATATGTTCCTCTACAGGTTTATGTATGTTACTGTTTCTGATGTCTTATTTATGTCCATTTATCCTTTGTCGTGAGACTTTCCAGTTTGGCCAATATATTTATATAATAAATTATACATATGTGATTCTCCAGTCTCTGTTCACATAGACACCAAGACCAACCTGGAACTACTTGGAACAAGTTTAAATTGCTTGTGATTAATTTGCAATAGACTAGACATGTAGGCTGCATCTACACTGGCATAATTTTGCGCAAATACTTTTAATGGAAAAGTTTTTCCGTTAAAAGAATTTGCGCAAGAGAGCGTCTACACTGGCATGTGCTTTTGCGCAAAAGCATCCGTGCCAGTGTAAATGCTCTCTTGCACAAGAAAGCTCCGATGGCCATTTTAGCCATCTCTTGCGCAAGGAATTAACATTGCCTGTCTATACTGGCCTCTTGCGCAAGAATACTTGCACAAGAGGGCTTATCCCTGAGCGGGAGCGTCAGAGTATTTGCGCAAGAAGCACTGATTTTGTACATTACAACGTCAGTGTTCTTGCACAAATATTCACGGCCAGTGTAGACAGGTGGCAAGGTTTTGTGCAAAAGCAGGTGCTTTTGCGCAAAATCTTGCCAATGTAGACACAGCCGTACAGTCAAAAAAAAGCCCGTTAAACCTGCTTGTAACCATTGTTCTTTGAGACGTGTTGTATGTCTGTGACCCACCCACCATTCAATGACCCACTACCTTTTCCCACTTTATCAGAGTCTGTCTGGTAAGAAGTAACAGAGGAGGATCCAAGGGTTGCTCCGTTCTTTTGTAATAGTATGAGGTAGTAGAGTGCTCGCTATATCCCAACAGATACTGCTGAAGGAAAAAAATCTTTGTGTGTTGGACACATGCATACCTCTAGTGAAATGGACATATGTAACAGATGTCAAACAACAGTTATATGAAGGTTAGAAACTGTCTTCCAAGAGGTTGTTGTTGTTAACGGTGCTAAATCCTGCTGGAAAGGGATAACAAGTGGAGTTCCGCAAGGATCTGTTTTGGGACCCGTACTGTTCAATATCTTCATCAATGATGTAGATATTGGGATAGAGAGTACGTTTATTAAGTTTGCAGATGATACCAAACTGGGTTGGGTTGCAACTTCTTTGGAGGATAGGGACATAATTCAAAATGACCTTAGCAAGTTAGAGAAATGGTCAGAAGTAAACAGGATGAAGTTTAATAAAGAGAAATGCAAAGTGCTCCACTTAGGAAGGAACAATCAGTTCCATACATACAAGATGGGAAGCGACTGTCTAGGAAGGAGCATGGCGGAAAGGGATCTAGGGGTCATAGTGGACCACAAGTTGAATATGAGTCAACAGTGTGATGCTGTTGCAAAAAAAGCAAATATAATTCTAGGTTGTATCAACAGGTGTGTTGTAAGCAAAACTTGTGAAGTCATTCTGCCGCTCTACTCTGCACTAGTTAGGCCTCAGCTGGAGTACTGTGTCCAGTTCTGGGCGCCACATTTCAAGAAAGATGTGGAGAAATTGGAAAGGGTACAGAGAAGAGCGACAAGAATGATTAAAGGTCTAGAGAACATGACCTATGAAGCCAGGCTTCATGAACTGGGCTTGTTTAGTTTGGAAAAAAGAAGATTAAGGGGGAACATGATAGCGGTTTTCAAATATCTAAAAGGATGTCACAAGGAGGAAGGAGAAAATTTGTTCCTCTTGGTTTCTGAGGACAGAACAAGGAGTAATGGGCTTAAAGTGCAGCAAGGGAGGTTTAGATTGGACATTAGGAAAAAATTCCTAACTGTCAGGGTGATCAAATATTGGAATAAATTGCCAAGGGAGGTGGTGGAATCTCCCTCTCTGGAGATATTTAAGAACAGGTTAGATAGACATCTGTCAGGGATGGTGTAGACTGAGCTTGGTCCTGCCTTGAGGGCGGGGGGCTGGACTCGATGACCTCTCGAGGTCCCTTCCAGTCCTATAATTCTATGATTCTAGGTCAGAGCTTCACTGTTATATTTCAGACAAAACATAGCACATTCTGCAGCCTAGTGTCCTCTAACACCACACTGGGTCATTGATTCATTAGTCAAAAGGAGGCATGCCATGTACAGTATTGCTAGAACCCTTTTTTGTAACAGTTGTGACATTTCCCTTAGAGGTTTCTTGTCCCAACCCTAATTCAGGAATGTGCTTAATGACATGCTTAATGTTAAAAAACTGCATAGCCACACACCGTATGTTATGACACACTAAAATATAGCCATGTCATTTAGCTGGCTAAATGGAAACTTCTGAAAATCTGGCTCTTTGTGAACAACTGTAAGAGTGATACACAAGAAGCAACTCAATGGCAAAATTATGCAGTTCTTTCTTGGCTGTGTTGCCTCGTCAGGACTAAGAAAAGCAAAATGTAATAAATAGTCATGCTAGTCACTTTGGTATGATGATATGACATGAAACATGAAAGAACACATAAGTTGAGTGAAAGAATCTTTTTCATACATTAATTTTTTCAGACCTTTTTTTAATAATTTTATGACTATATAGCTTTATTTCATCCTGATTTAAAAACTTACCTATAAAATTGTCTGATTTCCTAGCTTGTTGGTTTTGCTACGTTGCCAAGTTCATATGGAAATTGCTCATATTGAAGAAGATGAAGATAGAATAGAGGCTGCCATGGAACATTTTCAGAAGGCAATATATCTAGATAATAATGGGCAATACCAGGAACATCTTAAAATGGCTTTTCATCGTCTTCACTTATGCACTATGTTGTATAAATCACCTGAGCGCCTAGAGGATCAAGCAATTATGATGATTGAACAGGTAGTAATAAAGAACAATTTCATAGGTAGCAATATAAAGTTTGCTTATATTTCTCTATAAAGGAAATATTCTCTTATAATTATATTTTGAGAGTTGTGTATATTCAAATACTAGATTTCTAAGGTAATTAAGTTTTGGTCTTTTGAGTAATTTCTTGCAAAGTTATTTAATAAATAACTTAATGTTAATCTTTACTGACAATACTGAAAGGAGAGAGCCACAGTTCTGATGCAGGCAGAGATTACTCATGTATGTAAAGACTGAGCTTTCAGGGTTCATGGGGAAAATATACTCCTGTATCAGCACACTGAT
Organism: Pelodiscus sinensis; assembly: GCF_049634645.1. Taxonomy (NCBI): domain Eukaryota; kingdom Metazoa; phylum Chordata; order Testudines; family Trionychidae; genus Pelodiscus; species Pelodiscus sinensis. The sequence goes on from NC_134718.1 coordinate 45,404,323, forward strand.
AATATTCCATTCCACGTTTATACTAAGAAGACTCATGTGAAATAGATAGGCTAGTACACTAAGGAATGCTGCATTTCAAATTCCTTTGTGTTGGCATATAGTTGTCAGCGCTAGTGAACTGTTGTATTTTAGGTATGATTTGAACCAGTATAGTGAAGTTTCAGGACTCCCAACTTTTCTTATATCATCTCAGATAATTCAGCTGTGATATGCCCCAAATAATGTAGTGTGTTACGCACCAGCAAAAACAAAAGTTTCGGGCCAAAGTAGAAAACCATTTGTGTAGTCACTGCTGTTGACTTCCTAAAATATTTCTCATTTTTATATTCAACATTTTGTTTCTCTCTAGACCTTATAAGTAGTCTGTTGTTCCTTAGTAACTAAAAAGTAAGAGAAAACGTAAAGCCTTAATAATGTGAAAATTAATTTATCCTTATAAATTGGATGATGCAAGCATTTTACACTTTTACAGTGCTTTCTGTTTATACTTCTTGGAGTTATTTACAAATGGGTCTATATCAATTTCCACAGAGACACATACAAGGGTTATACCCTACATTTTAAATGATTTTATATAAACGAATATTAAGCTTCTTCACCATTTATATCTTTGTGCTGCAAAATTGGAGGCCAGTAGCTTATAGCTGGTCTCTACACCGTTTTCAGATTTTAAAATTGTATTTCAAGTGGCAGTTATCTAAATAAACGGAAGGGCTGTAGCTTTAGAATCTAGCCCCGAGAGGGTTTGTATGGATTTTGGTGAATATTAGCATTATGTTCTGTTGTACAAACATCAGCTGACTAACCACCACTACCTCCAGTGGGACAGGTAATTTTTACCTGTTTTACAGTTAGAGAAATGAAGACACAGAGAAGTTAAGTGACCTTCCTAAAGCCGCACTGAGAATCAATGTCAAAGTTGTGGGTAGAATACAGGAGTATATTGCTTCATCCATTAGCCTGTGTTGCTTTTAATTTTACTGAGCTGCCACTGATGGTGATCTGCTTGCTCAGGTGCTGGTTGGCTGGGAGAAAACCTGCACCAGTCTTTGCAGCATCAACTGTGGAGGCATTGCTTCCTGCAACCAAAACTTGATTTGGGGTCTTCACAGAAATTCAGAGATCCTTAGTTGTCGCTGTCACTAGAAGTCAGTGCTAGGCAGCTACAGTTAGGCTACAAATGTGATCTTTAGGTTACATGAATGACAAGGTTCCAACTCTAGCAACCAGTGTATATAGGGTTACAATTTCAAGGCTAGTTTCACAAGGAAGAATCTGAAAAGCATACTTTGTAGAGACAAGATGAAAGTGGAGAGTTTACTTTTGAAGGGCCAAATCAACATGGGATAGGTACATGGGCATAGTCTTTAAAGACTACAGAGATCACCTGTGTATATAGGAACTGGTCTATTAATGTATGAGTGTGCACAGCTACTGAAGAGAAGATGAAAATAATAATTTAATGTTATTGGGGGCTGTGCCTCCTGCTCATTGTGCTCACCAACCCCACTCTCGTGGGGGGTAGGCAACTGCTGTTCTCCTGCCAGCCTCTAGGGAGGGCTGGGCTGCTGCTGCAACATCCCGGGCCCCTTTCCCCACCTCAAGCTGCACCAACCAGAGCCCTTTCTCCCTTCCCACCACCCCCCTGGCTGTGCTACCCCAGGCCCTTTCTGTCATCCCCCCAGCTCCTGGCTGTGATCCCCCCCTTCCCGGATGCGGTGGGCCCAGCTCTCTTCCCCTGGCCACTATGGAGAGGGGAGCCTCTCCAACGCCTGGCAGGCCCTGTGCTCTCTCCCTCCTGCCAGAGGGTGGGGGGGGGGGGCTTTCTGAGATCTCACAGGCCCTGTGCTCTCCCCCTGTGCAAAGGAGAGTAGGAAGGCTGCTCCAAGGCCTCGCAGGCCCCATACTCTCCCACTGCTTCTGGGGGACAGGAAAGGTGGCCGCTCCAAGGCCTCTCAGGCCCCTCGTAACAACTGAGCACTGCAGAAAGGGAAGGAAGGAAGGGAGGGTGCAGGCAGGACACAGAGTGACATGATGATGTCACTCTGTCATCCTGCACGAAAAGTTTGAGAGAGAGAGAGAGAGAGAGAGAGAGAGAGAGAGAGAGAGAGAGAAAGAAAGAAATGTGAAGATTTCTAGCTGAAATTATACCGGTTTCCTGAATGACCATACTGTCCTAAACATCTACTTTCCCCGGCAAGCAACGACGCTGCAATTCCTGCAGACCATCAAACCCACATAATTTTCTGGCTGCATTCTCAGACACTTAAGCTAGGGGGGTAAATACACTGAAGGCCGGGATAGGGTCCAGAGTGACCTAAACAGTTTAGAGGATTGGGACAAAAGAAATCTGATGAGCTTCAACAAGGACAAGTTCAGAGTCCTGCACTTGGGACGGAAGAATCCCAAGCACTATTACAGGCTGGAGACTGACTGGCTAAGTAGCAGTTCGGCAGAAAACGACCTGGGGATTACAGTGGATGAGAAGCTGGGTATGAGTCAACAGTGTGCCCTTGTAGCCAAGAAGGCTAATGTCATGTTAGGTTGCATTAGGAAGAGCATTGCCAGCAGATCTAGAGAAGTGATTATTCCCCTTTATTTGGTCTCACCAGAGCCGCATCTGGAGTATTATGTCCAGTTCTGGGCCCCCCAGTATAGAAAGGATCTGGACTCATTGGAGAGGGCCCAGCAGAGGGCAACCAAAATGATTAGGGGCCTGGAGCACATGACCTATGAGGAGAGACTGAGGGATTTGGGTTTGTTTAGTGTGCAGAAGCGAAGAGTGAGGGGGGATTTGATAGCAGCCTTCAACTTCCTGAAGGGAGGTTCCAAAGAGGATGGAGAAAAGCTGTTCATGGTAGACACGGATGGCAGTACAAGGAGCAATGGCCTCAAGTTACAGTGGGGGAGATCTAGGTTGGGTATTAGGGAAAACTTTCACTAGGGGGGTGGTGAAGCACTGGGATGGGTTCCCTAGGGAGGTGGTGGAATCTCCATCCCTAGAGGTTTTTAAGTCTTGGCTTGACAAAGCCCTGGCTAGGTGGATTTAGTTGGGATTGGTCCTACCTTGTGCAGGGGGCTGGACGTGATGACCTCCTGAGGTCTCTTCCAGCTCTATGATTCTATGATTCTACCTGTTTCTGAAGAACTAATTTGCATTTGCTCCTCATCATGCTGTGAAATGGACAACTGATATGATTGTGATTATGATATTTGTTTGATATGTTACATATTCTCAGACTGTTTTGTAATTTTCGTTAAATGAACCATTTTATTTTTGAGGTTGTATAATAGTGATAGTTCATACATTAAAAATTAATTAGTAAAATTCAGCCATGAATGTGTGCAACATTAAAATGTAGCTATCTGCATATACTTTAAGTTACCCTCAGAGTGTTCCTGTCAAGGACCAAAGTTTCAGAGTTAGTCTATCCAATAATAATATGGTGAAAGAGTACATAAGTGTTTCTGGCTATGTCTAGACTGCAGGCTTCTTTCAGAAGACACTTTTCCAGAAGAAATCTTCCGGAAAAACTTCTTTAGAAAGAGAGCATCAACACAGCAAAAGCTCATCAAAAAAGGTATCTGCTTTTTCTAAGATAGTGTCACATTGATTGGACACTATCTCGCATTTAAGTTGTGATTACTCTGGAAAGAGTAGCTATTAAGGCACCTGAGCATTTTCCTGGAGGCCTTTTCCCCGTCCAGGAAAAGGCTTCTTCCTTGTAAAAAGAGATTTACCGCTGTCAGAACAATCCCTGCATTCTTTCGACTTTCTGTCAAAAGAACGCACTTGTAGTGTGGACGTAAGTGTAGTTTTTCCGGAAAAATGGTCGTTTTTCCGGGAAAACCTCTGCAGTATAGACATATCCTCTGAGACTGTAATGCAATTTCTGTGGTACATAAGCCCGTGACCAATGTTGTTGCTAATTTAATATGAGATCTCTAAACACCAATTTAATGAAAATACACCTATTTTTAATAGAGATGTGAATGTATCCATAACAGTTCATCCTTTTCTTTATGTAGGCTAAAAAAGGAAAGCAGAAAGACAGTGTGAGGAAAAAGCGATCTCTTTTGGTCAATGCAGGTCTTGCACTAGCTCCGGATGCATTTCAAATAGTCCTTGACAGTGAAAATGAAGCTAAAGGTATGGTATGTTTGCTGTGATTAAAATAGGCATAACATTTGTCTGTCTCTGATTTTTTTTTTTTTTTTTTTTTTTAAGCCAGCCTGAAAAATAATTTGACCACAGGGGCCAATGACAGTGTTTAGAAGACTATATCTAGGGCCTCCCAAATTCATGACCCATAGAATCATAGAACACTGGAAGGGACCTCAAGAGGTTATCGAGTCCAGTCCCCTGCCCTCATGGCAGGACCCAGTACCATCTACACCATCCCTGATATATGTCTGTCTAACCTGCTCTTAAATATCTCCAAAGATGGAGATTCCACAGTCTCCTTAGCCAATTTATTCCAGTATTTAACCACCCTGATAGTTAGAAGTTTTTCTAAGTTTTTCCTAATGTCCAACCTAAACCTCCCTTGCTGCAGTTTAAGCCCATTGCTTCTTGTCCTATCCTCAGAGGCCAAACAGTACAATTTTTCTCTCTCCTCCTTGTGACACCCTTTTAGATACCCGAAAACTGCTATCATGTCCCCTCTGTCTTCTCCTTTCCAAACTAAACAAGCCCATTTCTTTCAGTCTTCCTTCATAGGTCATGTTCTCTAGACCTGTAATCATTCTTGTTGCTCTTCTCTGGACCTTCTCCAATTTCTTCACATCCTTCTTGAAATGTGGTGCCCAGAACTGGACACAATACTCCAATTGAGGCCTACTCAGTGCAGAGTAGAGTGGAAGAATGACTTCTCGTGTCTTGCTCACATCACTCCTATAATGCATCCCAGAATCATATTTGCTTTTTTTGCAACAGCATCACAGTGTAGACTCATATTTAGCTTGTGGTCCACTATGACCCCTAGATCCCTTTCTACAGTACTCTTTCCTAGACAATTACTTCCCATTCTCTATGTGTGAAACAGATTGTTCCTTCCTAAGTGGAGTACTTTGCATTTGTCCTTATTAAACTTCATCCTATTTACCTCAGACCATTTCTCCAATTTGTCCAGATCATTTTAAATTATGACCCTATCCTCCAAAGCAGTTGCAACCCCTCCAGCTTCATATAATCTGCAAACTTAATAAGCATACTGTCTATGCCAATATCTAAATTGTTGATGAAGATATTGAATAGAAATGGTCCCAAAACAGACCTGTGCAGAACCCCACTTGTTATGCCCTTCCAGCGTGATTGCGACTGTTAATAAATACTCTCTGAGAATGGTTATGCAATCAGTTATGCACCCACCTTATAATAGTCCCATCTATGTTTTATTTGCTTAGTTTATTAATAAGAATATCATGTGAGACCGTATCAGGTGCCTTACTGAAGTCTAGGTATACCACAACCACTGTTTCTCCCTTATCCACAAGACTTGTTATCCTATCAAAGAAAGCTATCAGATTGGTTTGACATGATTTATTCTTTACAAATCCATGCTGGCTGTTACCTATCACCTTATTATCTTCCAGGTGTTTGCAGATGAATTCCTTAATTACTTGCTCCATTATCTTTCCTGGCACAGAGATTAAACTGATTGGTCTGTAGTTTCCTGGGTTGTTCTTTTATAGATGGGCACTATATTTTCCCTTTTCCAGTCTTCTGGAATCTCTTCTATTTTCCTTGATTTTTCTAAGATGATAGTTAAAGGCACAGATACCTCCTCTATCAGCTCCTTGAGTATTCTAGGATGCATTTCATCAAGCCCTGGTGACTTGCAGACATCTAACTTTCCTAAGTGATTTTTAATTTGTTCTTTTTTTAATTTTATCTTCTAAACCTACCCCCTTCCCACTAGTATTCACCATTTTGGTCAATTTCTTGGTCAGAGGATTATAAAAAATCATAAATTTTATGATTTCAGCTATTTAAATCTGAAATTTTGAGATTTTGTAGTTGTAGGGGCCTAACCCAAAAATGAGTTGTTGGGGATGGGTAGCAAGGTTATTGTATGAAAGACTATGGTACTGCTATCCTTCCTTCTGCCCTGCTGCAGGCAATGGCACTTCCTTCAGAGCTGGGTGGCTAGAGAGGGGTGGCTGCTGTCCAAATCGCTACCAGCAGTAAAGCAGAAGTAAGGATGGCATGGCCACTCTTACTTCTGCACTGCTGACTGTATAGCTGGGCCTTCATTCAGCAGCCACCCTGCTCTGAAGGCAGCAGTGCAGAAGTAAGGGAGGCATGGTTAACTATTGTGCTGCTGTGGGTAGATTGTTACCTTCAAAGGTGGGTGAGCAGCCAACAGCCACTGCTCTCCAACTGCCCGCCTCTGAAGGCAGCACAGAAGTAATGATGGAACTATCATGCCACCTCTAAAATAAACATGCAGCTCCCTTATAGGTTAGAACCCCTAATTTGAGAAGCACTGGTCTCTAGTGTTCCTGTTAAGATTTTACTCCCATGAACGGAGTGAGTTTTGTCTTGTGCATCAGTATTGAGTTCATGTGTGCTTGTTCAGATGTGTTCCACTGTGGCACCCAAGTTATTAATAAATATCTGATAAACCTCTCCCTTTTCCCTCTGCTGCCTTGTCTCCCACCCTCCCCTCATCCCATCTGTTCCCCTGGTACTTGCTGCTGCCCCCACCCCTCACCCTCCTCTGCTCCTGCTCTTCTCACTCCTCTTAGCCCTTTGGGGACCTGCCCTCCTCCCCATCCTCCTTGACCCCTGCCCCCACCCTTCTCTTCCCCCTGTGCCCACTCCTCCTCTAGCCTCACTCAGATCATCTGTAGCTACCCCTCCCCATTCCCTCTCCTAACACCTCCCTCTACTCACCTGCCCAGCCTCTCTCATCTGGTTCCCATCCCTCCCCTCCATGTGTCTACCCTTCCACAATACCCCTGGCACCTGCACCTTCCTGGTGCCTCCCCCTTCCTTCACTGTCCCTTCCCTCCTTGCCCGCTTTCTCCTTGGTGCCCACCCTCTCACCACACTCTGCCCTAGTTCTCCTCATGCCCCTCTGTGCCCTCACACATGACTTCCTCATGCCCTCTCCTCCTTTCAACCCTTCTTCTCCTGGCACCCGCTCCTCCCCTCTCCTCTTCCTCCCTCTTGCCCCCATTGTCACTCCCCTTTCCTCTTCCAGCGTCACCCCGTCCTCTCTCTTCTTCCACCTCCACTAATACCTTCCCTCCCCTCTCCACTCCTGCCCGTTTCCTCATTGTCTCCTCTTGGCCCCCTGGCATTTGTCTCTCCTCCACCCTGCCCCTGGGTGCCTGCCCCTTTCTTTTCCTGCCCTGACCCTTTCCTCTCCCCTCAGCACAAATTATTTCCTCTCCTCATCCCCTTTCCCCTTAGTTCTCCCCCTGCCTCTTCCCTAACTTTCTACCTTTGAAATGGAAAGCAGTTTGCGGGGGCTAGTGCTGGGGCCACGGTGTTAGTTTTAGTACCATGGTCTTGGCCCCAGAAGCTCCTGCAGCCATGGCCCCAACTGCTCCCAGGGTGGGACCGCATGCCGGGACTGGAGCAGAGGCCATCTGCAGTGCTATTTTTAGTACCACAAACCCGGTACCTGTGGGATCTCAGTACTAAAAATAGCACCATAGGCAGCCCTGGCTCCAGCTGGAATATAGCCGCAGCTGCATGTGCCTCGTGTGGCTGCTGCTTTACTCCAGCTAGAGCCAGGGCACACAAGGTGAGGCTGTTCCAGCTGGGGCAGCCTTACCGGAACAGCCTTACCTCACGTGCCTCATCTCCAGGCAAAGCAAAATGGTAGTCTCCTGACAGGCTACTAACTGCTTCTCCTGCCACTGCTTACCTTCTGTTCCAGCGGGGGGAATAGCTCAGTGGTTTGAGCATTGGCCTGCTAATCCCAGGGTTATGAATTCAATCCTTGCAGAGGCCATTTAGGGATTTGGGGCAAAAATTTGTCAGGGATGGTATTTGGTCCTGCTGTGAAGGCAGGGGACTGGACTTGATGACCTTTCAAGGTCTGTTTTAGGAGATAGGCAATCTCCATTAATTTATTTATTTAATTTAACATCAGTTTAAGCAGCCTTTTGAAGATTCCCCTCCTTTGCCATAGTGTAAAGATCATGTCCATGGGAGAGGGAGTCTCTGTGCTTTGGTGATTCCTTGCTGATGAAATACGTGACTGGGACAACATTGAGTCCCTCACACACAATCCTATAGTAAACTCTTTTCAGCCAAACCAGAATGTTCATCCCAGATTATTATTATATGAACAGTAGAATTAAGCTTTGATTAAGTAATGACATGGAAGAGAGCATTTACATAGTCACTAATCCTACTTCCTGTAGCACCTCAGTTTCCTTCAGATAGCTTCTTTCAGGTTATTTTAGATCATTAACTCTAGTAAGGGAAATGTAGATCCTTGATCTGTGCACTTGGCAAGTTAAAAGCTTTTCAGTTAACAGTTAATCATTTTTTTGTATAAATTAGACATCAGCTTTAATTGAAGTAAATATTATCTTTCATTGAACTGCAGCATGCATGTACTGTGAAGAGACTTAAAACATAATTCATCTTAGATTTCCAGCTAATATAAAATTTGTTTGATTTTTCAATTTTAGGTTTACTTGAGAATTTCTCTTACATTCATATGCTAGCCTTCAACTGTGGATAATCTGAATAATTAGGATCATTTTACAAAATATCAGCATAGACTGATTGACTAAAATAAACTTTTTCAAGATATTGTTTCCAAAAGTTTTACTTTCGCTCTTAAAGCTTTCAATAGAACTGAGACTAATCTCTTGATAACAAATAACTAAACTAAATATTTTTTTTAAATTAACAAATATAAATGCATCTCTAGCTCAACAATACATTGAATTTGATTCCTGTAGATGATTTTTTAGTAGTATAAATTATCCATATTTAGAATACAGAATGAAGAATATTTACATGACTGTGCTTTCATCAGCATTTTAAGAACACTTTGTTGTCTTTTTAGTGTATGTATTTACTCATCAGTAATTTTAATGGGATTTGTATCCACACATCCAGAGGACATCATGCTACTTGTGTACGGTTTACAAATTCTGCTTACATGATATTAGTATAATTATTGCCAGTTAACTTACAGTTACCGAAGTAACGAGGAAGGTATGATTCATTGGAAACATTATACTGAAAGACTATTTATAAAGACATTAAGGTTATAGCCCTTTTCGCTTTTTGTTTGATTCAACACTAATATTTAATGTGTTTGTTTTTTAAATGTCAGAAATATTTATGCTTATGCATTCATTGTTGTTACTTGGCAAGCTGCTCAAGGATCAAATTAAAGCTTATTCAGTCTGGGTTATCTCAGTGATGATAGTTCTACTAAAGTCTGTATCCTGCCTCATCAGATTTTCAGGACAGCCACATATACGAAGCATTTCTGCCTTGACATTATACTGCAGAAAAAATCTCAGTTTGATGTGTTTATATTGCTAGACTATTTTGCACCTAGGGGCTCAACTCATCCCTTCTTTGTGTCTTGTCTCTGTCACTCTCATTTCAGTTATCTGTCAGATATTTTTGTGCCTGCAAAGACTTCTATCTTTATCATGCCTACCCCACCAAAAAAACAAAACAACTTGTATTTGATGTTAACAAACTGAACTTTGAATATCTATTCAAATACTCATTGTTAGTGTTAATTTTTATAGATTATGTAAATTGTTTGTGGGCTATTATTAGAAAAAGTAAATACCTATAGGTGATGCTTAATATTAAAATTTAATGGGCATTTGACTTTTTTCAATTACTCAGTAACCATATTAAACACAATATTAATAAGGGGGAAGGAATGCAAGCCAAACTAGGGAAAGAACAGAATAAAGAATATTTAGATACAATGGATGTGTTCAAGTCAGTAGGCCTTGATGAAATCAGGTACTTCAGGAATTAGCTGAAGCCAATCTTTGAACAATTGGCAATGATCTTTGAGAACTACTGGAGGACAAATGACGTCCCAGAGGATTAGAGAAGGGAAGACATAGAATGTGCCTTAAAAAGGGAACAATGAGTAGTAGAGGAATTATAAACCAGGGAGCCTAACTTCAATGCCTAAAGAGATACTGGAACAAATTATTAAACAATCAGTTTGTAAGCACCCAGGGCATGTTTACACTAGGAAATTATTTCAAAATAACTTATTTCAAAATAAAAGCTCCCAAAATAACTATTTGAAATAGCATGTCCACACTACAGGAAAGCCTCAAAATTAGTTGAAAGCAGGCTTCCTTAATGGAGACGTGCTAACTTGACTTAGACCCCTAGGAAGCACTGGGGAATAATTATTCTGAATGACGTTGGGGTATTTCGAATTACCAGAAGCAGTGGAGCGTCCACACTACTGCTATGTTGAAATAATTATTTTGAAATAAGTGTTATTTCCCTGCCATACTAGCTGAGGGAAAGCAGTTGACACAGTATCTTGATTTTGGTAAGACTTTTGATACAGTCCTATATGATATGCTCATTAAAAAAACTATGTAGTCTAGATGAAATGACTAAAAGATGCGGGTACAACTTAGAGCCCCTGAGCAGCCTGTGGGACTTGGTGAGGGCTTGGCATCAGTAGCAGGAGTAAGCCCCTGCAACAGTGTGGGGAAAGGGTGGAAGCAAAGCAACACAGCTCTACCTTGCTCTGCTCCCTCAAAAAAAGCTGCCAGCGGCATCACTCAGTGGAGGGACCAACCCCTGCACTCATTGGCAAGAAGCTAGCAACACAGCCAGCAGCTGGAGGAGTGGAGCAGTCTGCAACTGCATCAATCCATTTCTCTGGTCCCCACTGCTGCTGATGAGTATGCCAAGCCCTGTTGCTGGTGCCAGAGGAAGGGGCAGCACAGGAGTGGGCAGAGGTTGGGCTGGTATAAAGTGAAGTTGTCCTGGTTCTCCACTAATATAGGGGTGTTGTGGGAAAGAATCTTGGTAGAGGAGAGTCATGTGGCTTCCTCATCAGTCTCCTCTGCAAAGAGTAGTTATCAATGGTTGATTGTCAAACTGGGCAGGCATTTCACATGGGCAGGGGTCAGTCCTTGGTCAAGTACTATTCAATATTTTCATTAATGATTTGGATGATAGAGGTGAGAATATACGTATAAAATCTGCAGATGACATAATCTAGGAAGGGTTGTAAGCACTTTGGAGGACAGAATTTTGGAATTCCAAACAATCTGGACAAAATGAAGGGTTGGTCTGAATTCAATAGTAAGAATTTCATAAAGATAAGAACAAAGTACTTCACCAAGGAAGGAAAAATCAAATCTCCAATTACAAAATTGGGAGTGACTAGCTAGGAGGTAGTCTTGCTAAAAAGGATCTGGGGATAAATAATAGCTCACAAATTGAATATGAGTCAGCAACGTGTGATGCAGTTGGGAAAAAGGCTGATTTCATGCTTGGACATATTAACAGCAGTGTTTCAGTGATGGTCTGGGTTTGCTTGGTTCTGATTCAGCTCAGGAGGCTAGGCTTCATAGCATCCCAAGCTTCCTTCCAGCCCCACATTTTAATGACTCACTTTCCCTTCATAGTTGCTTTGATAGTAGCTGCATTGGTCCTCTCTAAAACAAATGTTTTGGGGAATTGTTCTCAGCTTTAACACTAAAAAGCCTGTTCCAAAGTCAAAGTTATTGTAAAATTCTTGCTGAAAATTCATAGTTATACAGCTGGAGTACTTTACTGTAGCTATTAGTGCAGAATTGTGGCCTACATTTCGAAGAAAGGTCTTGAGAACTAAAAAAGCAAAACTTCAAATGTTTCACAAATTTAATTATGAATTTGTGTACTTTTCACTGATGCCATCTATATTACTTTATTAAATTCCAGTTAGCACACAAAATTCACACATGAAAACGTATGTCCCTACAGGAAGTCTTCAATATAGATATATTTCTCTTTTAATTAGGTTGCCCTGAATCAAACTGTTTTTGCTAATTAGAATATTTTGTTTATACTAATTTCAAACAAAATTGTTAGTACAAAATAACTTTTGTATTTTTAAAATTATTGTATGTGTATTTTAAAATGTATAAGGATCTACTTATGAATGAAGTTATTACTGTTGTGATGAAAAGCATACATTGTAAAGTTTCAAAATTTGCTTTCATTCGTTTTTCTCCATTAAGTTTCTTCAGGTAAATGTAGAAGCCAAATAAGTTATCTCTGTGCAAAAGCACAACATCATACTAAAAGTGTGGAGAAAGCTGAAGGACATTTGAAACGATTAGGACATGGAAATGACAAGGAGAGGTAATTACTGCAAAGAAGGAATAGAGGATCATTATTTTCCATTTTAAAGATGGTGTGTTGCTGTTACCAAAGAAGAAAACTTTGCTATTATGACTCTGATGTTATTTGAGGCTTAGTCCTATATGGAGTGGAGCACTCTGGTTCAGATTCAGTGTAGCTGTACTTACTTTAAACAGGGGATCAGAAGCATATACTCACAATGTGGCCATAGCCATTAAACTTTGTTATGGTTATTTATCTTATATACTGATATAATTCGCAATAACAGCTTTATCCCTTGATTCCAATATATAAGTAATCTTCAGTAACTGGCATCCTCCTCCTGCAGTTGATGCTAAATGCTGTAAGCTTTATAAGTTATCTTTATTACTGGTTGTACCTCCCTCATCTGATACCCTCAGGACCTGACCAGTCCTGAAGGAGATTTGCTGGATCCGGGGAGGTTCCTCCGAACATGGCCCCTACTGCCCTGGCTAAAGCTCCAGCCCAGACCCCCTGCTGCCTGAGTGGCCGTGGCATGCAGGGGCTCGATGGCTGCCGATGGGGCCAGACCTGTGTGGCCAGGGCCGCCTCCCCTGAGCTCTGCGGCCAGGGTCAGAGCTCCACGGCTGCCACTGCCAGCCCCTGAGCTCCGCAGCCGGGGCTGAAGTGCCACAGCTGCCACTGCCTCATGGGGCCAGAGCTCCCTCTTTCCCCCCGCTGCTTCCCAGGACAAGAGACAGAACTTCCTGCTGCATCATTTGCTCCTCCATTATCTCGCCCAAAACAGGGCTCCCCCCCCCCCCCCCCGGCCACTCCTGCCCTGCTGTCCAAACTCCTTATACCTGGGCTCTGTGGTCCTGTACCTAGAGAATCCCAATTAAGGGAGGTACAACCTGTAGTAATAAAATTGACCCTAAATTTAGTAATAATGAAATAATTTTTACCTGGTTTTTAAGTCTATATTATAATGTAGGATATTATTAATTAACCTGAAATTTCAGGCTGAATCTAGCATTTAAAAAATAAATCTCTTAAAGAGTTTTCATATGTGATTATTTTTACAATAGAATAAGTCTTTGGGCAGATTTGGCAAAAGTTGCACGGAAACAAGGAGTATGGGATGTGTGCCGGGCAGCATGCAGATTCTGTCTCTTGTATGATGATACTCAGGTGAGGAAGGTACCACAATCTAAAAAATGTAAGTCAACTCATTACTTGCATTACTACTTTGCTTAATTGATGTTTTAAAAATATTTTTAAATGTCACTCTGTGTTATACACTGTCAATCAATTGCTGATATTTTACATTTGTTTTAACCCTAGAGGGATGATTTGATTATTAAACAATTTATCACTTCACATCAACAATTTAAAAATTGGAATTTCTATCAGATAATGCTTTATCTACTATTACTGTAACTCCTGGTGTTCCTGTCACTGACGCACCTTCTCTTTTTTTCAATATATTTATTCTGTGCTATGATATCAGTTTATGTACATGATCACCCCATGCATGGGGTTTCAGCAGTACTGAATCTTGGAACATTCAGCATAAAATTGCAGACCTCTGCCACTGAGACCAAAAGAATAATTCCATTAGATGATAATACCAGTAGCTTTTTATCCACTATTACTAGTAGTCTGTTTCATTGTTAGTAGATGTCTCTTTCACAAACAAAGAAGAGAAGCAGATTTTTTTTTTTTAAAATAGGTAAATGTGATGGTAAAATTCATAGATTTGTCTGGGAAGACTTACCAAGTATCTTTCAATTCTTTTCTTTTCAAATCAATGATGTCCTTTTAAAAGTGAATTTTTAATCCTGGTTATTTTTCCATTATGTGGACAATTGTGTATTTAAAAAAACAGATAGTCTATTTCTCTCAAATTTCAGATAGAACTCCAGCAATGGCAACTGTATACCTTAATTAAGTGTAGTATATACTTTAAAAGTTTTCATTTCTAACCCATTTGATTTTTAATTGAAAAGCTGTTTGAGCATGAGTAATTTTATTAGGAATGCATAATAGAGAAGCTTGGCACAAAGCAGTCCTATTTGAGGAATGTATTTTATATAGATCCATGCAGGTGTGTTAATGGCAATTTTCAGACATGTAATCTTTTAAAATTAGTTGAACAGCCATGTCCTTTTTACAAATTAATGCCATCAGTAATGTTTCTTACGTTTTTAGGATATAATAAAAGTGCAGTTTGAACATTCTGAACCAAGCACATTTTATTTGCACAGCTGTTCCTTATTCTTGTTAAATCTCCAATGTTACATTATGTTAAAATCAAGACAATTTATGTTACAGTAAGATCATTTGTTATTTCTAATAATTGAACTAAAAACAGGATCACAGGGTCTCAATGTGCACTTTCCTCCTCATGCCACATGTACATTTAGAAACCTGCTTTTATACTCCCAAACAAGGTTTATCCCGGAGCACCATTAAAATATTAGGGAAGCACTATTTCTTGTGCTACAACATGAAGTCAGGGCAATTGGAAAAGGGTCACCCTACTTCGTCCAAATTCATGTTTATCCTTTCTTTAATGTTTGTTTGTGTTTCAGGGGGATAATTATAGGTAAAAATACAAATATACAGTTAAGCTTAATAATAATAAATTAATACTTAGGCCTTGTATGGGAGTTTTCATCAGTAAATCTACAGATTCTAATTAAAGTTATAGAGGTAAATTTTAGAAAAAGGAAGTAACATAGGAATAATTGGTAAAATATTTTATACAGTTTGATCAAATAACTGTTACAGTGCCAGGTAATCTACGGAATTATGCCAGTTATTACCCATTGGCTACGTCTACACTGCAGAACTATTTCAGGATCCTGGAAATATCTCGAATTAGCTATTCCATGTCTTTGGAGAAAGCCTGTTATTGCAAAATATAATGGGCTCACTATTCCGACGTCTCTATAAACCTCGTTCCACAGGGAGTAAGGGGCATTTTGGAATAGAGCTCTATTTCGAAATTTTAAAATAAGCTATTTTGAAATTAACTTGAAATGAGCTACACAATTTACATAACTCAAATTGCATAGCTTATTTCGAGCTTTGGGTGCAGTGTAGATGCACTTGTAGAGAACTTGGTGGAATAACTTGTTTGTTACACAGTTAGCAGTGCTGTAAAAGAGTAATATTTGGTAAAATTAATCAGTTGTTAGGCAAGTAGTAGGTTATGAAGCATGTTTTCCAGGATATAAATGAAATGTATATGGTTTTATTATTCATTTAATTGTTCGTAGAATATTTAGTTAAAGCTGATTGTTGTTCAGTTGGGAGGTTTGTATATGGATTAGAATTGTTTTATACATGTACATTCAAATAATTTGTGTCTTTTACACAAACGGTATAACATAGCCTGTAAACTGGAATTTATTTTCTTGGAGTTCTGTTATTTTAATGCAGGAATGTAACATGCTGGTCTTGTGTTTCTGGTAAACAGCATCCCAAGAAATAAGTACTGAGTTAGTCTGAAATAAGAATATTTTATTGTTGAGAATAATCACCAAAGAGGATGGTCTCTTTTTATCTGGTGTGGCAAGGGCCCCTCATTCCTTGGCTGGTGTTTGGGTCGACTGCCTTCCCCTCTTTGCCAGAGTATGGGTTTATAGCTGGTTTCTAGGGTAGGGAGCCCAGCCAGTCCTTCTGAGACTCCACACCCCTGCTGTCTCTAGCTGTAATATAGTTGGTACTTCATATGTCTCTAACACTTGCGTGCTTGCTCTCTGTCTCTCTGGGTATGTCTACACTACAGCATTATTTCTAAATATCTTATTTTGAAATAATGTGTCTACATACAAAATGCATTTCGAAATAGTGTTTTGCTATTTTGAAATAGTGCATCCATGCTAATTGGACACTGAATCGCATTTAAGGCCAGCTGAAACCAGTTCCAGCAGGGCATCAGGTCAGTAGTTGTTTTGCGTTGCTGGTGTCTGAGGCTATCTGAGGCTTGTGCTTAAAGGGGCCCCCCTGGTCAGCCGATTCTCAGGTTTTCCTGCTTGCTTGCCTACTTTGCTGAGGGACAGCAAAGCATTTTTTTTCTTTGATTACTTTGGTTGCCCTGACTCGGGACACCACAACACTTGGCACCAAAAAGACTCTGGTGCTTATTTTGAATGTCTTGCTGCAAGCCTGGCAGCAAGTGCTGGAGACTGCGTGGCAGCTTCTGCGGCAGCCCAGCCCCCAGGTCCTCTTACGGACTCCCTTGGGGGCCTTGGAGGAGCAGCGGCCGGATGCCAGTGTGCCACGCTGCATCTGGCGTCTGGACACCAGCAGTGACTGGTGGGATCACATCATCCTGGAGTGCTGGGGAGACCAACAGTGGACCCAGAACTTCAGGAGGAAGAAGGACACCTTCCTCGAGCTCTGTGAGTGGCTTGCCCCTGCTCTGCGGTGACGGGACACGCACATGAGGCCCACCATTCCCCTCCAGAAGCATGTGGCCATCACCCTCTGGAAGCTCTCCATGCTGGATAGCTACCTATCCATGGCAAACCAGTTTGGCATGGGGAGATCCACCATCGGAGCAGTGCTCATGCAGGTGTGGCAGTCTCCGGTCACTGTAGCGGGGGAGAGGAGGTGCGAGGAGTGGATGGGCTGCCCTAGGGAAAAGAGGGGTGCAAGTCCCCTCTACTGGAGGGTTTGTTCTGTCCCAGCCACACTACAGACTGCCTGCGGTGGCCAGGATTGCAGGGGGTGTTGCTTCTGGGGTAGGGGCACGGGGCAGTAGCGGGGAAGGAGCGCTCTCAGTCACCCTGGCACCCCAGTGACTCTCGGTGGTTTGTGTGTCACTCTGCAAATGGTCAAGGCCATCAATAGAGTGCTGCTCTGCAGAGTCATCCGCCCCACTGATGTGGACACGGTCATCGAGGGGTTTGGTGCTCTGGGCTTCCCCAACTGCAGGGGGGAAGGGACAGTCGACGGGATGCATATCCCCATCCGTGCCCCGGAACACCAGGCCTCCCAGAAAGGATACTTCTCGGTCATCCTGCAGGCTGTGTCTGACCACCGGGGCCAGTTCGTGGACATTAACATGGGCTGGTCGGCAAAGCACACGACGCACGGGTTTACTGCAACTCCTCCGTGTGCCAGAGGCTGCACACTGGGACCTTCTTCCCTGGCTGCCACATCAGGGACGGGGACGTGGACATGCCTGTCTTCCTGGTGGGAGATGTAACCTACCCACTACAACCCTGGCTCATGAAGCCCTACACGGGACACCTCAATCCCTCCCGGCAGGCCTTTAATGCCAGGCTCAGCAGGGCCTGCATTGTGGTGGAGGGGGCTTTAGGCTGGCTGAAGGCCCGATTTTGATGCCGCTTCACCCGACTCGACCTCTCCAAGAAGAATATTCTGCATGTGGTGGCGGCGTGCTGTGTGCTGCACAATTTGTGTGAGCAGAAGGGGGAGGCGTTCCTGCTAGGCTGGATGGCAGAGGCCAACCACTTGGCTGGCCTGTACACGCAGCCCCTCACGGCTGCCAGCCGGGAAGCCCATCGGAGGGGGGGGGGGCTACTGGTATCCGGGAGGCCCTGCGGAAGAGCTTCCAGATAGAAGAGGAGTGAAGTCTCCCTGGCGTGCCCCACTGGGGCCTTGTGCCTTATTCCACCCTCACCTCCTTCCACTTTCCCCTCCCTAACTCCCCCTCCTGATGTCAAAAACACTTACTGCCAAAAAAACCCCTCTTTATTGACCATAACTGGGGTCAGGAGAAATGAAGGTGGGAGAGAGGAGGGGGAAACCTGGGAGGAGGGAGCTGGAAGGGGGAGGCAAGGGGAGGAAGGGGGAGGAGAAGCTCAGGGTTGGGGGTCTTGCCGGCCCTCCTGTCTCCTAGCACTGCGGGTGCAGGAGCCTCGGCGTCCCTGTGGGGGAGCAGGTATGGGAAGGAGTACGGCATACACATACAGAATGGGAAGCGACGGCCTGGGAATGAGTACGGCAGAAAGGAATCTAGGGGTTATGGTGGACCACAAGTTAAATAGGAGTCAGCAGTGTGATGCTGTTGCAAAGAAAGCGAACATGATTCTGGGATGTATTAACAGGTGTGTTGTGAGCAACACACGCGAAGTCATTCTTCCGCTCTACTCTGCGCTGGTTAGGCCTCAATTGGAGTATTATGACCAGTTCTGGGCACCGCATTTCAAGAAAGATGTGGAAAAATTTGAGAGGGTCCAGAGAAGAGCAACGAGAATGATTAAAGGTCTAGAGAACATGACCTATGAGGAAAGGCTGAAGGAATTGGGTTTGTTTAGTTTAGAAAAGAGAAGATTAAGGGGGGACATGATAGCAGTTTTCAGATATCTAAAAAGGTGTCATAAAGAAGAGGGAGAAAACTTATTCATCTTGGCCTCTGAGGATAGAACAAGAAGCAATGGGCTTAAACTGCAGCAAGGGAGGTTTAGATTGGACATTAGGAAAAAGTTCCTAACTGTCAAGGTGGTCAAACACTGGAATAAATTGCCCAAGGAGGTTGTGGAATCTCCATCTGTGGAGATATTTAAGAGTAGGTTAGATAAATGTCTATCAGGGATGGTCTAGACAGTATTTGGTCCTGCCATGAGGGAAGGGGACTGGACTCGATGACCTCTCGAGGTCCCTTCCAGTCCTAGTATTTTATGATTCTATGGAGGGGGGGGACGGAAGGAAAGAAGAAGTAGGAGGGGGAGGAGGAGTGATATCTGGGGTGGCTACAGGGGCCGGAGCAGCAACAGGCAGCAATCTCTGCACCATGGTCTGCAGGTGGTGGCAGATGGCACGGCCCTGGTCACGGAGCTCCTGCAAGTTTTCCTGCCACAACTGGAGGTCTTCCTGCACCCAGTGCTCCTGGCTGTGGACCTGCCTCTGCAGTAACCCCAGGTGCTGCTGCTGGTATCCCTCCTGGTTCCGGGTGAGCCTGCGGGCCCGGGTGCGGGAGGATGTCCTGGCGGAGTGGTGCACCCTGTAATCACAGCTGGTGCAGCTGTGGAGAAACCAAAGAGGTGGTCAGTTATCCCTGGGGACACAGTGGGTGAGCTCAGCCCCCCTCTGCAAGGTGAAGACAGCAGGTCTCCTCACCTTCATGTCCTGGTATCCCTGGAAGTGTGAGCTGGCCCGGGACTGTACCCATGCCCCTGTGCTGTACATAGTGTGGGTGTGGGGGGGAGGATGTGCCCTCTGCGTAGAGGGGGCTGATAGAGGGAAGGCATTGTATAGTGTCCCTCCCCGGGGTACGGAGCATGTCATGTGCCTTCATACATACATACAAGTGTGTGGGTAACAGGCCAGGGCCCCTGTGTGGCAGTTAGCCGGGGCCACATGCCCCAGCTGGCACAGTACACGCACAGGTTGCTGCGTGATCCCTGCTCAGCAAGGCCCACACGCACGGTCCCTGGGCTCCCTCTTCCTCACATAAGGGGACAGTGATGGCACTCACATGTTGAGCCCTCACCGACCTCGGGAGACAGCAGTGATATTGCTGCTGTGATGCCTCGGGGGTTCAGGGTGGGTGCCCTGCTCCCTCCAGGCTCCTGTGACTCCTGGCCGTTATCCTCCTCCTCCGTGCCCTGCTCAGGGCCCTCTGCCCCAGGGTCGATGACCACCTGGGGGACATGGACCATCCGGCCCCCCAAGATGCGGTCCAGGGCCTCAAAGTAGGGGAAGGAGTCTGGGTCAGCCCCTGGTTGGGAGCTGCTCCCTGTGGCTTGGCATAGGCCTGCCTCAGCTCCTTAATTTTCATGCGCACCTGCTCCTGGTTGCGCATGTGGCCTTTGGTGGCCAGGCTGTCAGCCATCCATCTGTAGATGGCCGCGTTCCTCCATCTAGTGCGGAGATCATGGACATTGGAGGCCTCCCCCCAAACCTCAATCAGGTCCATGGTCTCCGCACTGGACCAGGAAGGCACCCGCCTTTTTGCAGACCCCGGCAGGCTCCTGGGAGCTGCCAGACTGCTCCTGGGGAGCGGTGGAGGGCTGGCTGGTACTGGCTGGCTGGCTCATGCTGGCAACTGGGTCAGGAGCAGCGCTTGCGGGCTCTGGGCTGGCAAGCCTAGAGCTGGCACAGGCCCTGTGGCCAAACTGAGTCTACCCTTTCAAGGGCTCCGGGGTTGGGTGAGGGAAGCAGAGGAGTTTTCTTGGTTTGGCCCAGAGTAGCCACAAGGGCTATGTCTAGACTGCAAGCCTCTTTCGAAAGAGGCTTTTTCGAAAGTATCTTTCGAAAAAGCCTCTTTTGAAAAAGAGCATCTAGACTGCAAGCAGTACTTTAGAAAAAGCAAGCCGCTTTTTCGAAAGAAAGCAGCAAGTGAGTCTGGATGCTCTCTTTTTAAAAAGCCCTGTTGGCATTCAAGAACGCCTTTTTTCGAAAGAGCACTTTCGAAAAAAGGCGTTCTTCCTCGTGAAATGAGGTTTACTGCCGTCGAAAGAAAAGCCGCGTTCTTTCGATTTAATTTCGAAAGAACGCAGCTGCAGTCTAGATGCAGGTGATGTTTTTTCGAAAAAAGGCTACTTTTTTCGAAAAAACCCCTGAGTCTGGACACAGCCAAGGGCACCATGGGAAGCACTGGAGGCCCCCTATTTCGAAATAAGTATCTACACAGCGCTTATTTCGATTTAGCTATTTTGAATTTGGCAGTATTCCTCTTAGAATGAGGTTTACCAAATTTGAAATAAGTGCTTCACTATTTCGAATTTATTTCAAAATAGCGGTTTGCCTGTGGCGAAGCTTTGAAAGTTAATTCGAAATAATGGCTGTTATTTTGAATTAACTTTGATTGTAGACGTACCCTCTCTCTCTCTCTCTCTTTCTGCCTTTCCTTCTCTCCTCTCAATCTCTCCCCCACTTTCTCCCTGGGGAGGCTTTTAAAGGCCTCCAGCAGGCCTCAAGTGGAGTCAGCTGGCCCCAATCTGCCTGGGCCAGGTCCCTCTCAGATCCTCCTAATTGTCCTGCAGTCTTCCACCCATAACTAGCAGGCCTTTTACCCTTTTTGGGCTGCATTTTTCCCACTCTGTAATAGCCCTCTGAACTGACCTTGTCACATTAGAAATTGGTCACAATTCTTCAACTTTACCAACTCACACTTAAAAGTATAAAGCTGATTTAAACTGGTCCTGGTATGAAGTGATTGCCCCTGCTTCTCACTGATTCACCCCTTGACATTTATGGGTTACTGAATACTGCATAGATTATAAAACTAGGAAGGACCACTTTAATCCAAGGGAAAAGAGAAATTGTTTTCTTTTGATTCCTATGAAGTTGACCAATCATCATTCCCCTCCTTTATTTTAATACCATTTGAGGTTTTCTCTTCCATTGCCAGGACGTGATACCTGTGAAACAATGTGAAAATTCAAATATATCCACTCTGATTGGAGCAAATCTTGAAATGTTCACAACGCACAAACTGAGCAACATCTCATTTGTAGTGCTTATAAAACATAACATTGCATGTTAACTAGAGTTGCCAACTGTCCAGTTTTTAATCAGAAGACCTGACTGAAAAGGGATCCTGGTGGCACCAGTCAGCAGCACTAACTGGAGTGTAAAGTCTGGTTGGTGCATGGCTGGCAGGCTCCCTACCTGACTCCACGTGATTCCTAGGAAGTGGAGGATATGGTTGTTTCGGAGGGACAGCCATAGGGGCTCTGCTCTTTGCCCCTGCCACAAATACTGTCTCTGTCATTCACATTGGTCAAAAACTGTGGCCAGTGGGTGCTCTGGTGGGATTCATGCCTGTGAACGGGGACATCTCACAGAGCCCCTTAGCCACCTCGCCCGCTAAAAGCCAGAGGTAAGTGCTACCCAGAGCCTTCACCCCCTGTACTCCAATTTCATGCCCTATCCCTGAGCCCCTTCCCACACTGATTCCCTCATCCTGGGACACCCCTCCTGTACCCCAAACTTCTCATTCCCAGATCCACCCCAGATTTACACCCTCATCTGGAGCCCTCATTCTTTCCATACTCTGAACTCTTTGACCAAGCATGGAGCCCTCAACTTCTTCTGCATCCCATTCCCTTGCTCCAGCCCAGAGCATTCTCCTAAATTGAACCTCACCACAACCTGGAGTCCTATCCCCTCCCACACCTAAACCCCTGCCTCAGTTTGGTGTGAATGAGTGCAGGGTGGGGACAGTGAGTGACAGAGGAATGGGGCATGGAGTAAGTGGGAGTGGGGCTTCGGAGAAGGGACAGCACAGTGGCAGAGCAAAGATGTTCAGTTTTCCACAACCAAAAAGTTAGCAACCCTAATGTTAACCAATCTGAAAAATTAATAAACTATAATGTGTCAGCACCTAAAGATGTCTAACCTACATCACCCAATTGTTGAAGCAAGAAGTGAAAACACAAACAAGCTGTTTTGGTCCACTGTGCTTTCTGTGGTTATAACTACATATTAGACAATCCAGAAATACGAGAAAGGTGTTTGGTGTGACTAGTGAAGACTCTGTAATAGTGTCATTTCCTGACTGCTTTATGCTGTCCGGCTCACACTGCCGTCCATGTAACTGATTTACATACTTGTCTCCTGGCACTGCCTGAAGAGAAGTATTTTCAGTTGCTGTAAGCTGTAATAAATATGAATTTTGAAGGCAGCAATTTTAAATCTGAATTCATTTCTATCTCTTTTATAGATTTTAATTAGGCATTTTTCTTATTTAGAAGTACAGTAAAAAAATCTTTCGGATTTACATACCAACAATAATAAGTGAGGTTTTCTTTTTCTTAGTACAAAAGAAGAAAGCTAGTACAATTGTGATGGATGATAATCGAGGTGGCAGCGTACAAATGGAATCATCCTGGCCCATTAAATCATTCTCTTTTGAAAGAGATTTACTCAGAACATTAGCAGAAATAAGATTCATTAATGCAGAGGTTAGTAAATTGTACAGCTGTCATATTCATTCTTTGTCTTTTCCATCCTTGGCTTTATTTATAGCACCGGTATACATTCAGCTCCAGGAATGATATGTCAGTTAGTAGAGATTGTAAACAATAACCGATGTGTTTGCATAGAAACTTAAAAAAAAAGTTATGTGATGCTCCTATCTAAAAAGTTTACATTCAAAGTATACTAATGTTTTCTCTGTCAGTACCGATGTGTTTTAGTGATTTTATTTCAAATGTTTGACAATTGCCCAAAGCTTTAAAATTTCACTTAGATAAAGTATTTTTTACAGGGATTATGTTAAATTCATTCTGTAGGATCTAAGGAATTAGAAAAACAGTATTTAATGTGTTTTTTGATAAATTGCTATATCCTGCAAGGTATTTGACAAAATTGTGGTGCTAATACTTTTTTGTAGAATGGAGACTGACTTGAGTAGAAGCCAGTCTGTTTTCAATGTGATAAGATTTGATGAAATTGCAGTTTTGTGTATTGATAATATATGAAAATTTTTATATATATATTTCTAGGCGACTATTCATTTGTTAAGACTAGAAGGTATTCAGCTGAATGATCATGCTGTCCTTCCTGAAGACACAAGCCAGCATCCCACAGGATATATTTCCAAACTTCCTGAACAGGATCCAGAATGGATGACATACAGGTGTTTTTCTTTAATCTATTACTAACTCTGGGGTGCTTGGCAAATTCTGTTTGATTATCACACCATGAAGATATTTTCAGAAGTTGTTACTTGTTAAAATAAAACCCATTGTTATCCAAGGCATTGTTATACATTGGTTCAAAGGCACGGATTCTAGTGGGAAAAGAGTAAGGTATTAAAGGGAAAGATTTTAAGAAACCATTTCTGAGTTGGTTTCCTTGTGGAATACCTACTGTTACCTAGGGTTCTTTCAACCCAAAACTCTCGTTAACTTTTACTCTTTGCTAGGTGGTGTCAGGAAATAATTCAGGGGAGACACGGTCGTCTGACCGATAAATGGATGGTACAAACAGGACAACACAAGAGAGCTTTCACTTAAAGTTAAACTTCACTTAGTCTAAAACACTTACAAATATCCACAACAGGTTAGTAAAACACCCCCACCCTCGATAGTTACCGAAGTTGAGTGTGGCTCTCGAGTGACACCGGGCAGGCTTCCGATGGCCAGGCTTCCGTCTGCCGGTGGGAATGAAGATGCGTCCAGATGTGAAGAGTCCTCAAGGAGACCTTGAGGCGTTCCTCCAAGTGTTCCCCAAAATTGTCCCACTAACTCAAACTTTCCTTCCCTATTTATCCATTAGTATTTGTGGCGGGGTCCTCTCCGCCCCTTTCCCTTTTCCCCGTGATTAAAGCGCTAGCCACCGGCCCGGAGGCCTAGTCTAGTAGCCGCAACAGGCCCTGAGGCCTAGTCCACAGTCACGGCAGGCCCGGAGGCCTAGTCCACAGTCACGGCAGGCCCTGAGGCCTAGTCCAACACTCGCAGCAGGCCCTGAGGCCTAGTCCAGCCTCCGCAACAGGCCCAGAGGCCTAGGCCACAGTCACAGCAGGCCCTGAGGCCTAGTCCACACCCTGAGGGGTTGGGGTAGGGAGGTCCGGGTCCTCCCTCTCCACCGGACCCCAACCCAGGGCCCTTATGGTGGTGGGTGGTTCCCACCACTGGTTCAGTGGGGTGGGGGGTCCTCCCCGAAACATTCTGAGCCCACCGGGCGTTCCCTGCCCCTTGCCCTGGGTTGCTTCCTATCCCAGCCTTGTGGCCGACGGAGGTCCCACCTGGCGAAGCTGGGTTGGCGGCGGCGTCAGCGTCAGCTGGTCCCGTCTCTGGGGCAGCAGCGCAGGGGATGTCTCCTGCAGCGGGGCGGGCAGCCCCCCGGCGTCAGCGTTGGGGGCGTGCTCGCCCCGGAGATTGTAGTAGTAATAGCGGCGGTCCCTCCGGCTCTGAATCTGGCGGCAGGTCCGGCGGCGGGCCTGCAGCTTGGGCCAGAGCTCCTTCCTCCCCGGCGGTCTGCCCCAACTGAGCAGCCCGGCAGTCTTTTATAGTGAGGCTGCACCTCGAGCATGCCCTGTAGGGCTGTGGGGGAGGGACGTGCTCTACCCAATAAGCGGGCTCCTCTCCCTCCTCCTCAGTGCGGGACAGGTTAATCCCGTCACAGTATTACAATAACATGTCACTCAAAAACTTGTTAAGTAAGCACTTTTTGAAGGTTAGGCAAGAGGTTTTCTTCTGATCATCAGTTTCACCAGATGCGTTTTTTAATTTTCAGAGACTTCATGCTTGGGGGTCATGCTGGATATATGTCTTAGGGCATTTAGACAAACTTCCTGTTTTTTTAAATGTATAGCTCAGTTTCTGTTTGCTTTTAAAAATAAACTTGGACTGACACATTGACCGTACAAAATTATAATTTTCTGCAGAAATTTTGGATTCCTGCTGAGTATCTTTGGCCTTGTCTATACAAAGAGATAAGATCGAATTTATTAAGACTGATTTTTTTAGCACCTGATTTTGTCAAGTCTAAGGTGCATGTCCCCACTTTGCGCAAGCATTCCACACAGTTCAAATAGCATATCCCCAGTAGGCTAATGGCCATTGACTTTGAGAGCAATGCATGATGTGTAGCTAACCCACAGTTCCTTCATCCCTTTGCTTTCTGGCTTATGCTTCTTCTAGATTCATAGTTGGAGTGTATATCCTTAAAACTGATTTTATAGTTAAAAGATTTGTTTTATTACTGCATTACCTTGAAGCACTTGGAAAAATCTTATCTTAATTAAAAATGAACCAGGCCACATCTTCACTCCGTGGAAGATTGACATTGCCCCAATCAATCTTCTGGCGTTTGATTTAGTGATTCTAGCTAAGACTCACTAAATCAAATTCAGAGGATGCCCCCGCCATCTCCAATACTCCCTCTTGCTAGAAGTAAGGGAAGCTGATAGGAGTGTTTGCTCCCATCAGCCTCCTGTTGTAGGAATATTGCCAAGCTCATCTTACAGTAGCCAACTCCAGCTATGTAATCTATGTAGCCGGAGTTGTGTACCTTAAGCCAAGCTGACAGGTCTAGTGTAGACTTGGCAATAGACTTCCAAAACAGCTGGAGGTATTTAAGAAGGCATAGGGACATGCATTTGTTAAATAAAAAATATATTTGATGTATGGGACATGACATTGTGAACTCCTACCATTGAAAATACTACTTCGCAGTGTGTATCAGGTTTGCAGGAGGAAGGTCAGATTAACTCACCAATCTGGGACCCTCTGGGTGAAGATAAATTAGCATAGACGTTAAAGGATGAGGTAGGTCCTTATTAGAATCAGTAGGGTATCTTCTGGTTTTCTTTATTTCAATATTCTCTCAAGAAAAGCTTTCATTAAAGAAGGGCCTAAAAAGAGATAATTAAAGGCATATGCATTAAAGGTGCTGATACTTCCACCAGTATTCAATTTCATCATGATTTGAACTTAAAGCTTCTGTGATTAGGTAGTGCTTCCGCCAGGACAAAAAGTTATCATACTTTTAGAAGTGTATGCTGCTTGGTGCCACAAGATTACAACTGGAAAGTAGTGAGCATTTGACTATAGGTAGAGCCCGTTGTGCATTAGAGTGTTTGATGTGGGGAACCATGTCCCAAAGTAGCCTTAGGTCCTTTTCTATGTCAGAGGCAATAAGTGTCAGAAACTGCTTTTATACATCAGCTATCTCCACATTAAATTCATCTATCCCTCTCCTTTTGTTGTTTTGAGGATACTTGTATTTATACTGTAATTTGTAGTCAACTATGCAAAGAATTTTTAGAAACATGCTGTTGTATGTTCCAAACTACTTGCTAATTGCACTGCTGTACAATTCTTGACAGTCTTCTCCATATTATCAAGTCATTTTGAACTATTCCTTTCTGCAGTTCTCTGGTTTCAAGCTAATTTTGCATCAGTTCCTTTACTTCTCATTTCAATCAACTATATGGCGGAGGGAGGAGGGGAGGCAATTTAAATATGTGAGTCATGTGGAACAAATATGTCATTAACAGTTCCAGATACATGCAGAGACGTTATAGGAAGCTGCCATAAGCTATTTCACCCCACTGTCCCCAGAACTAGTGACACTAGAAACAGTGAGAGAATGCTTTTCTTAGCTATGTATGACATCTGAGAGTGGGATGTGCTTCCATTCATGTGCTTGACCTATGGAGAACAATAATTATGAGCCTGCTTTATAGAAAGAACAGTAGTTATGGACCCAATGAAAAAATTGCTGGATGGATTCTATGATTTGTATTATGTAGAAGATCAAAATAGATTATCATAATGGTCCATTGGGTCATAAAAATCTATGAATTCTTGACAGATGCACAGTATTGGGGTGCCCTTTTGTGCACTGTGGCGGGTTTACAGGTGCGAGCTCCCACTCTCCTGCAGGAGGATGGGGCCCAGCGAGCCCACTGTCTTAAAAGTCTGGGGAAGAGGGGGAAATCACTGGGGTCTCTTGGCCCCTAAGGCCACCCCTTCTTGGGACACAATAGTGATAGTATCTGCCCTCGAGGCCAATTGGCCGACAGTGCTCCGTATACGACTAGAGTGCAGTGTGTGGGAGGAGGGGATTTAGGGGGACCCAGGCCCTCTCTCTCCACCGGGTCCCAGCCCGGTGCCCTAAGGGTTCAGGGTGTTTGACTCCTACCTGGCTGACGGGGTTCCACCCCAAAGCGTGTCAGCCCACGGGCGCCAAAAGCACTCTGCCCCAGGCTGCTTCCTATCCCCCTCCTGCACCATGACCCCTCTGGGTTCTTCCCGGACGCTTACCGGTCCACTGCCTCCTCCAGTCCCTTCGTCGCGATACCGGACTCCTGGGGAACACTGACCACTTCTCCACCAGGACGGAGTAAAGCACCCCCATCAAAGCGTTCAGCAGTTCCTGCCCTCTGAGCCGCCCCGCTGCCTTCCCCCGGGGGCCTTTTCAAATGACCCACTGCCGGACACACTGGGATGTTGCCCCGCCCCCTCTGCGTCCCTCTGCGCAGAGGCGTTGCGGGCTTGTGGCGGGGCCCCGCCCTCGTGTGCCACAGTTGTCTGTTGGCAGCACAGCCCCAGCAGGTGCCGGCTGCTCCTCTCTGGCTCCACGTCGCCCTGCCCCCTTGCTGGCAGAATGGCCGGGGTCCCGCCGCACTTAGTGCGGAATTCAGGGAGCCCGTATCACGGGCTTCTGGGAGCCCATCATCACGGGCTTCTGGGAGCCCATCACGTGCACTTTAACCTAACTGTCCAGATAGTCAGTTAGATAAGCTAGGGATGTGCTGGAAAATTAAATGGACACTAAAAATCTATTTGCAATTATAATTTTAACCTGAAGTTCGTAATGAGCTCTGGGACTGAGATGTGGACTCATGTACAATTTATAAGGTGCCCTGGGGATAAAACTTCAGACTTAGATTATGTAACACAGTATTTGCATTATTTTGGATAGCACTCTGGAGACTGATGTTCTTTATGTTGATTTTCCTTCTTCCCTACTCCCCCCGTCTATTTCTTATTTAAAAAACAAACAACTAGAAAATTCTATACAAATGCTATGTTTAAAAAAATGGATCAAGCAAGAGTGCTTGTAAGTTCTAGCTTGTAGAATATATTCATTTTATTTTTTTAGTTTTGGAATAATAGTTTCTTAATATTAATTTTATAGTACCTGGATAGACCACTTATCCCAATATGCTATGGAAAACTTTCTGCGGGCTGCAGAAATGGGAGAAGAGTTAAATGAGGCCTGGATGGTTCACAATGCAGTGGTGTATATATTAAATCACAATAAACATCTTATAGCTTCAGGAAGACAGCGAGAGATTGTTGAGTCCCTGCAGAGTCTTCTCATTGCAATGAAGAATACTGGACACAGTGGGTAAATATGATGGTTGAGTTTGATTATGACTTCACTCTTTCCTATTATGTCTTTTGTGAAGCTAAAAATAAATTTGATTTTTTTTCACTAATATCATAAATCATTTTTTCATTGTGTCATATTCCAGTAGCACTCAAGAAATGTTGTTAGTGTTTTATTTGATTGGGACTAAGTGCTGCTTTGATTTATGCATGGATATTTGAGATGGTATAGGGGTTTGTTGGTTTAAAAATGAAGTCCCCCATTCTATCATTCACTCTACCTTATTAAACCCTATTAAAAAGTGACTATTCAAAGCTGATATGGTATTTTTAGTTTGGAGTAGCTACATGGGAACCTGCAGTAGCTGCATTTTCTGTGACTAATCAAAAGGAAACCTATACTTGACATGCTGTCTTGACAAAGCAGAATGCTCTGAAGTGTATTCACTTGATGGCCATTTCTCTCAAATGTAATAAATTCTATTAATTGTAAATGTTTAATAATACAAGTGAATCTGATCTATTATTTTCTACTAGTATGAGAACTTTGTAAAATTTAAAGGGGGGAGGGAGTGAAAGTAAAAGGAAAAATACACAGTAATTGGTTCCAATTCAGGGATGACAAGTTCTGGTACAAAGAAACGCATCTTGCTGCTGAAACTGAAAACTCAAGAATGGGAGTGATAAATTTAGCAATTAAAGGTTTATACAATATCGGCACGTTTGAACTTTGGGTATTTTTGAAAGAGGATCTTCCAATCTCACTTTCGAAAGAGGATCTTTTGAAAGTGAAAGTACTCTGGATGCATTGGTATTAGAAAGAAAACCCTTTGTCGAAAAAACCGCTCTTCCTCAAAAAATGAGGCTTACGCGTTTTTTTTTTTTTTTCAAAAATGGGTTTTCCCCCCCAAAAAATGCTTCCAGGTACCAAATTCGAATTTGGTAAACCTCATTCTACAAGGAGTAATGCCAAATTCGAAATAGCCATTTCGAATTAAGTGCTGTGTAGACACTTAATTCAAAATAGGGAGCCTCCAGCCCTTCCCAGGGAGCCCTGGTAGCCACTCTGGCCACAACCAGGAAAACTTAATCTCCTCTCCCCCAGACCCGGAGCCATTAAAGGGGCAGACCCTGGCCACAGTGCCTGTGCCAACTCCAAGCCTGCCAGTCCTGAGCCAGCAGTAGCCACCGAGGCCCCTGACCCAGTGGCCCCAAAACATAAGCCAGCAAGCCACTGGCAGCTAGCCCTCTACCGTTCCCCAAGAGCAGTCTGCCAGCTCCCAGGAGCCTGACAGGGGCTGGAGTAAGCGGGCGCCTCCCTGGTCCAGGGCGGAGATCATGGACCTTATTCAGGTTTGGGGAGGATGCCCCCAACTTCCATGAGCTTCGCACTAGATGGAGGAATGCAGTCGTCTATGGCAGGATAGATGCCAGCCTGGCCACCGAAGGCCACATGCAAACCCAGGAGCAGGTTTGCATGAAAATCAAGTTGGTCTAGCAAGACCCCCCAACCCTGGGCCCTGAGCTTCCCCTCCCCCTTCTTCCCCTTGCTTCCCCCTTCCAGATCCCTCCTCCCAGGTTTCCCCCTCCCCTCTCCCACCCTCTCTCTTCACCTCTCCCACCTCCTTTTCTCAGTCTCCCCAGAGGTTCATCCCTCCTCCAGTTTTGTTCAATAAACCCAGTTTCTATTTTTGAACATATGTGTCTTTTATTTGACATCAGGAAGGGGGACTAGGGAGGAATAAGTGGAAGGACGTGAGAGAGGAATGGGGCATGAGCCCCTGGTAAGGAGGACTGGGGTGGCTCTGAGGGCTCCTCGGGGTGGACGCTCTCCCGCAGGGCCTCCTGGCTCCTGACAGCCCCCCCAATAGACCCGCCCCCGTTGGCAGCCTGCAGCAAGTGCAGCCAGGCTGATGGCAACGACCCCACGAGACACACTGGCATGTCCAGGGTCAGCTCTGGCTCCATGTGGCCACGTGCTGTGGTGTCCCAAGTGCGGGCACTCCAAGACAGGACTACTTTGCTGTCCCTCCTGGAGGTAGACAAGCAAGCGGGGAACCCTGAGAACTGTCTGTCCAGGGTGGGGGTAGGGTCCTTTTAAGCACGAAGCTCAGTTAGCCTCAGGCAGCAGCCCCACACACCAAGTCTTAACATGATGCCCTGCTGACACTGGTTCCAGCCAGCCTTAACTTCGGTTCAGGGTCCACTCAGTGTGGACACGCTATTTCAAAATAGCAAAACGCTATTTCGAAATAGATTTTGTGTGTAGATGTGTTAATTCAAATTAGCTTAATTTGAATTAACCATTTTGAATTAAGTTAACTCAAATTAACACTGTAGTGTAAACATATCCTTAGGGTGCATCTACACAGCAGGGCTTAACTCGAAATAAGCAACGCAAATTGAACCATGTCAACTGCATAGCTTATATCGAAATAGTGAATGTCTACAGACTTATTTCAAAATAGCAGCACTCTTCTTCCGACTTCTCTTACTCTTTGTACAATGAGGGTTACAGGAGTCAGAGGGTGTGTCTAGACTACAGAATTATTTCGAAAAAAGTGGCCTTTTTTGAAAAAATGTCCCCTGCGTCTAGACTGCTGCTGTGTTCTTTCGAAAGTAAATAGAAAAAAGTGGCAGTTTTTTCGATTGCTGAAAAACCTCGTTTTACGAAGAAGAATGCCTTTTTTTGAAAGTGCTCTTTCGAAAAAAGGTGCTATGTAATGCAAGCTGTGTTTTTTCAAACGAGAGCGTCCAGACCGCCTGGGTGCTCTCTTTCAAAAAAGTGGCTTGCTTTTTCGAAAGTACTGGTTGTAGTCTAGATGCTCTTTTTTGAAAAAGGCTCTTTCAAAAGAGGCTTGCAGTCTAGACATAACCTGAATAGGAAGTCCTCCAGCTTGACAGTATTTCAACATTATTTCAAAATAACTGCCTGCTATGAAGACGTGGATTAAGTTATTTCGAATTAATGTTAGTTATTTTGAAATAATGTTGCTGTGTAGATGTACCCTTATTGAAACAAGTGAGGGTAGAGGAATAATAAATATCTCAAATTGATACATAGTTTTTATGTATCAATTTGAATAGAGTATTTTATGTATCAATATGAATAGAGTATTTTACTGAAGGCAATGGCAGATCTTAATATAGAACACGTAAGAAAAAATATTATGAAAAACATGAAAGCTAAATTTATCTTAGGCTTCAGAGTGGTAGCGGAGTTAGTCTGTAACAAGAAAAAACTTAAAGAACAACAAATAGTCTAGTAACACCTTAAAGACTAACAAAACATGTAGAGGGTATCATAAATTTGTTTTCCTAGGGAAACTTAGAATTTAGAGACATGTTAATCATCTTTTTGTGCCAGCTTTATTTTGCCCTAGGCCCAAGCCATGTGTCTTACATTTAGTCTTTTTATTTTTCTTTTTTTTTCAGAAATACTGTTGTTTTGGTGATGTTATGTAATGCTTTGGCTCGAGGCCTAATTCTTTGTTGGATTCCGGTTTTGAAGATTGATGAGAAGAAAAAGATAGATGCAGCAACAGACAAAAGTAAAAGGGCTTCAATAAGGGGGATTGAAAAAACAAACATTGTCCAACCTTTTTCAGTGGATCCAAATGGATTCCCTGATATTAAAGCAGCCTTAGAGGTACAAAGTTCTAATTACTCTGTTTCCTATCAAACCTCATTATTGGGGGTGGGGTTAATTCTCCCCACCATATGCACACACAGACATAGACTCATAGACTTTAAGGTCAGAAGGGACCATTATGATCATCTAGTCTGACCCCCTGCACAGTGCAGGCCACAGAATCTCACTCACCCCTCTTAGAATAATCCTCTCACCTATGTCTCAGATATTGAAGCCTTCAAATACTTTGAAGGCCCCAAGATGCAGAGAATCCTCCAGCTGTGATCTGTGCCCCATGCTACAGAGGAAGGCAAAAAATCTCCAGGGTCTCTGCCAATCTACCCTGGAGGAAAATTCCTTCCCGACCCCAAATATGGCGATCAGCTAAACCCTGAGCATGTGGGCAAGACTCACCAGCCAGACACCAAGAAAGTTCTCTATAGTAACTCCTGTCATCCCTGCATTGACCTATTTCCCACTGATAATGAATGGTCAATTAGTTACCAAGATCATGTTCTCAAACCATCCCCTTATCATGGAATCATAGAACTGGAAGAGACATCAGAAGGTCATCAAGTCCAGCCCCCTGCTCTAGGCAGGACCAATCCCATCTAAATCAACCCGGCCAGGGCTTTGTCAAGCCGGGACTTAAACACCTCTAGGGATGGAGACTCCACTACTTCCCTAGGTAACCCATTCCAGTGCTTCACTACCCTCCTAGTGAAATAGTTTTTCCTAATATCCAACCTGGACCTCTCCCACCACAACTTGAGACCATTGCTCCTTGTTCTGCCATCTGTCACTACTGAGAACAGCCTTTCTCCATCCTCTTTGGAACCTCCCTTCAGGAAGTTGAAGGCTGCTATCATATCCCCCCTCACTCTTCACTTCTCCAGACTAAACAGACCCAACTCCCTCAGCCTCTCCTCATAGGTCATATGCTCCAGCCTCCTAATCATTTTGGTTGCCCTCCACTAGACTCTCTCCAATGCGTCCACATCCTTTTGTAGTGGGGGCCCAGAACTGGACACAATACTCCAGACGTGGCCTCACCAAAGCCGAATAAAGGGGAATGATGACATCTCAGGATCTGCTGGCAATGCTCCTCTTAATGCAACCTAATATGCCATTAGCCTTCTTGGCTACAAGGGCACACTGTTGACTCATATCCAGCTTCTCATTCACTGTAACCCCCAGGTCCTTTTCTGCAGAACTACTACTTAGCCGGTTGGTCCCCAGCTTGTAACTATGCTTGGGATTCTTCCATCCCAAGTGCAGGACTGTACACTTGTCCTTGTTGAACCTCATCAGATTGCTTGTGGCCCAATCCTCCAATTTGTCTAAGTTACTCGGGACCCTATCTCTGCCCTCCAGCGTATCTACCTCTCCTCCTAGCTTAGTGTCATCTGCAAACTTGCTGAGGGTGCAATCCATCCCCTCATCCAGGTCATTAATAAAGATATTGAACAAAACCGGTCCTAGAACCGAACCTTGGGGCACTCTGCTAGAAACCGACCACCATCCTGACATCGAGCCATTGATCACTACCCGCTGGGCCTGGCCTTCTAGCCATCTTTCTAGCCATCTTACTGTCCATTTATCCAATCCACATTCCCTTAACTTGCTGGCAAGAATATTGTGGGAGACCATATCAAAAGCCTTGCTAAAGTTAAGGTATATAACATCCACTGACTTGCCCATGTCCACCGAGCCAGTTACCTCATCATAGAAGCTAATCAGATTGGTCAGGCATGACTTGCCCTTTGTGAATCCATGCTGACTATTCCTAATCACTTCCCTCTCATCCAAGTGCCTCAATATGGATTCCCTAAGGATCCCTTCCATGATTTTTCCAGGAACCGAGGTAAGACTGACCGGCCTATAGTTCCCTGGATCGTCCTTCTTCCCTTTTTTGAAGATGGACACTACATTTGCCTTTTTCCAATCATCCGGGATTTCTCCCGATCTCCACGACTTTTCAAAGATAATGGCCAAAGGCTCCTCAATGACAGTTGCCAACTCCCTCAGTACCCTCGGATGCATTAAGTCCGGACCCATGGATTTGTGTACGTTTAGCTTTTCTAAGTAGTTCCTAATCTGTTCTTTTTCACCCCGGGCTGTCCTTCTTCATCCCATCTTGCATCACTTAGCGCAGAAGTCCAGGAGCCGACCTTGTCCATGAATACAGAACGCATTGAGTACTTCAGCTTTCCCTACATCATCTGTCACTAGGGGTATGTCTAGACTACAGTCTTTTGTCGACAGAAGTTTTGTCGACAGATACTGTCAACAAAACTTCTGTCGACAAAGAGCGTCTACACTACATTCAGTTCTGTCGACAAAGCAAGCTGCTTTGTCGACATGGTAGCGTATACGCAAAGGACAGTTTACATGCAATAACACCTTCTGTCGACAGAAACTCTGTCGACAGAAGGCGTTATGCCTCGTAAAATGAGGTTTACCAGCATCGACAAAACTGCTGAGTTCTGTCGACGTTATGTCGACAGAACTCAGCAGTAGTGTAGATGCAGGTATAGTTTTGTTGACAAAAGTCCACTTTTGTCGACACAACTCTGTAGTCTAGACACACCCTAGGTTATCTCCTTCATCTATTAGGGGCTGCACACCCTCTCTGATCGCCTTCTTCTTGTTAACATGCCTGTAGAAACCTTTCTTGTTATCCTTTACATCCTTAGCCAGTCGCAATTCCATTTGCACTTTCGCCTTCCTGATAACCCCCCGGCATTCTCGAGCTATACATTTAAACTCCTCCCTGGCTATTTGTCCAAGTTTCCACTTTTTGTAAGCTTCCTTTTTGTGCTTAAATTCACCAAGGATTTCCCCTGTAAGCCAATCCGGTCTCCTACCATGTTTGCCTCTCTTGCTACGCGTCAGGATGGTTTCTTTCTGTGCCTTCAATAAGGCTTCTTTAAAATACTGCCAGCTGTCCTGGACTCCTTTCCCCTTCATGTTAGCATCCCATGCTATTCTGCCCATCAGATCTCTGAGGGAGTCAAAATCTGCTTTTCTGAAGTCCAGGATGTGTATTTTACTACACTCTTTTCTTCCTTTGGTCAGGATCTGAAATCTACCATCCAATGATCACTACTTCCCAGGTTGTCACCCACCTCTACTTCCTCTATTAGTTCCTCCCTGTTTGTGAGCAGGTCAAGCTGTGCATGGCCCCTGGTCGGATCCTTCAGCACTTGTGTCAAGTTGTGTCATGCACTCAAGTTCTTTACTGAGCATAATTCAGCTGGAGAATTGAGACATTTATCCTTTAACTCAGTTTTATCAGAAATGTTAGACAGATTGACCACACACTCTGCGGAATGCATTGTATTCATAAGAACTGCTGGAGCATGAGGTATCCATAGATTCATGTCCTAATTTTTTTGTTTTTTTTACTTGGATTTTAGGTTTGTGAATTTGCCCTGAATTTGACAAATGGAAACATACCTAGTGAACTGGTACCTATAGTTGTTCGACAACATATCATTGCTACCTGGGTGAAAGCAAAACAGTTACTACAGCAGCAAATTGGGCATAAACTTGGAACAGATGATGAGGTATAGATTCTGTGAAGTCTTATGCGAAAAATGAGTACATTAATATAGAAAACATGAGAATATGTACATTTTTGGAAGACAACATGGAAAATAAAATTTGGTTGCTACATTATCACATTACAAACACATCTATTTTTTTTTTGCATGGGATGAAGAAATTACTCTCTTAATTAGAATTTTATAACATATTCATTGTATAGTTGCTAATCTCTTTACTGAAACTGTTGGAGTTTTGATCTGATAGATGATATGAATGAAATGAAATTAGTTAAAATTTTCAAAATTGACATTTTTAGTAACACAATAAAAACAGTAGGTGAGCAGTTTTTGCAGTAGTTAAATGACCCTTGAATGCAAATCAGAGTTCTACATATATGTAACCAAAAATAGATAAAATATATGCTTTACTGAATTTTTTATTTTATAATGTTTATACATCTTTGAAGTTTGGAATAAATGTGACATTTCTTGCTTCTCAGAATGATGATGGACAAAACCCAATCACAAAAGTTCTTGTGGCTTTGGAAATGTACTCATGTAATGGCTTGGGTCTCATGGACTTTACTGTTCTCAGTTTGTCTCAGGTATTTAGCTTTATTTTACTAAGTTTTTACTTTTGATAATATGCAGATCTACATACTGTAAATATTGCTGGTATGTTTCTGTAATCTGAGTTTTGTTTAGTTGGATACAAAATTATTTCTGTTGGGGAACTATACCGTTTTTATTTTTTTTAAAGTCGACATAATGATAATAACAATTAGTAAATTGACATCCCTGAAAATTAAATTTCAATATTCAACCACAAAATGGGTATAGTAAGAACAGTGGGAATGCAAGATTCCCCCTTCTATTTTACTAAATTGTTCTGGGAGCTGTCAGATTCTTTTAAAGGTGCATTCAACATTGGACCACACTTCTGGCACTTCAACTCAGCTTAACAATTTAACAGATGTTTAATACGAAAATACTGCTAAAAAGTTTACAAGATATTGCCCTCAGTTCGAACCTCATATTCTCGTAGGTTTCAGGCCTTCAAAAGGCACAGGTGGGTTTTCTTGTGGTTATAAGTTTTAGAACCAGAATCAAAACTGGGCACATCAGCCATTTTTTATACAGCTTAGACCTTTAATCATGGCTTTCTGTAATACATAATTGACAGACAATACCTCTTCTCAGGGCATAGTTTCAAAAGGCTGGGTTTCTGCATAATGAGTGTTAGTGAATTTGCATTATCCTTGCCATAGGGATTGCCTAGGAAATCCACTTAACACTTATTGTCGCAAAAGGCCATACGGTCTGGCACATTTTCAGTATAGTTACTTGAACTCCCAATCTCACATCTTCCCCCAGAGAGGTTACACATAATCACAGTCTATAATAATATATAAACTTAGTACAATAATAAAGTCTTTCAGGAATACTGTAAGAAATTAAGAACATAAGCATGGCCCTATTGTGTCAGACCTATGGTCCATTTAGCCCGGTATCCTGTCTTCTGACTGTGGCCATTGCCAGATGCTTCAGAGGTAATGAATGGAACAGGGCAATTTTGAATAATCTACCACCTGTTGTCTAATCCTAGCTTTTGGCAATTGAAACCTGAAACATGGGGTTGTGGACTGACCATTTTGGCTAATGCCTGTTTATGGAGATATCCTGCATGAATTTACCTAGTTTTTAACCTAGGTGTAGTTGGGATTACTTTTTCATTGGGTATTACTTTTTAACTTATCACTGGATTACGTTTTTAATTTTTCAGATTCCTTTGTGAGTAATTACAGTCATCTTTGGACTTAACTATCTTGAGAAGTTTTTCATCATTTACAAATTTTTTCGCCTTACCATTCATCCCTTTTTTAAAATCATTTTATGAATATGTTGAACAGCACAGGTACCAGTATAGAATCTTGAGAGACTCTTATGTTTACCACTCTCCATTGGGAAAACTATCCATTTATTCCTACCCTTTGTTTCCTGTCATGACCAGTAATGATCCATCAGAGGATCTTCCC
The DNA here is from genome assembly GCF_049634645.1 of Pelodiscus sinensis. NCBI lineage: Eukaryota > Metazoa > Chordata > Testudines > Trionychidae > Pelodiscus > Pelodiscus sinensis. The sequence continues at coordinate 45,442,602 of NC_134718.1, forward strand.
TCTTAACCCAAGACTATTTAGTTTGTTTAAGAGCTTTTGGTGCAGAGGTCAATGGTTTTCTGAAATTTCAAGTACACTATATCCACTGGATCACCCTTGTCCACATGCCTCCCTTAAAACATTCTACTAGGCTGGTGAGGCATGATTTTCCTTTACAAAAGCCATGTTGACTCTATCCCAACATTACATGTTTATTGGTGTCAATTAATTTTGTTCTTTGTTATAGTTTTATTCGGTTTGTGGGGTACTGAAGTTAGGCTTACCAGCCTGTAATTGTGGGACTTTATTTAAAAAATTGGAATTACATTAGCTATCTCCTATCATTTGGTACAGTGGCTGATTTAAGTGATAGTTATGTACCATAGTAAGTAGTTATGTTAGTAGAATTCAGAACTCTGGGGTAAATATCATCTTGTCCTGGGGACTTACTGCTCTTTAATTTATCACTTTGTTCCAAAAACTCCTCTATTGACATCTCAGTTCTTTGGATTTGTTACCTAGAAAGAATGGTGTAGATATAGAATATATTCTGCAGGGAATACTGATGTAAAAATTATTTTGTCTTCTCTCCAGTGGCCTTATCTTTTTTGAGTGCTCAATCACCCACCAAGAGTTGTACTTAAAATAATAATTGCTATTATTTTTTATTGCTAATAGCTAGTTACTCACAGTTTTTTCCTTCACTTGCCTTATATACTGTTACACTTGACGTTCAGAGGTTATACTTGTATTTATTTTCCCCATGGGACATTTTCCCAATTTGAGTTCATATTTTTAAAGGAAGCTTTTATGCCTCTAGCTACCTGGAGTATTAATGTGTTTTTTTAACTATAGTTGCAATTTTTTTGGTACTTATTGTTTTGCTTTTTGTTTGGGGATAAACAGTTGTTTTGAATCTGTATTATGGTGTTTTTAAAATAATGTCCCTGAAGTTTGCAGGCATTTAACTCTTGTGACTTCTTCTTTTAATTTATGTTTTGCTAGCTCCCTCATTTTTTTAAAATAAATATTGTTCTGGTGGGTTTCTTTTGCATTTTTTCACCTACAAAGATGTTAAATGTAATTACATTATGGTTGTTGTTACTGAACAGCTGCTGCCATATCTGTTACACAGGTGTGTTTAATATTTTTATATCCTACTGTTTTGAGGTTTTTGAAAGGAGTGGTGTATATTTTCCCATATATTTGTAATCTTTTTGGGGAAGTTGAAATTTACTATTTATGAATCTGTTGAAATTATTTAAATCTTTAGCAGCTTGTTGTATCAACTGTCTCTAAAGATAGGATTCTCAGTAAGCATAAGTCCCTGCAGAGTACATGAGATCTTGGTATTGATGGATGAATTCCCAAATGCAGTTTCACAAACTAAAATGATTCCGCAGTGCTCTCTTCCCCCCGCCCCCCCAATCCTGACTAAATTTCTAAATTTTCCATGTACCAATCCAGCACCCAATTCAGTAATTTTCACTAAACTTTACTCAAATACCAGGACATTTAGGTTACCTGATCTATATGTTAAGAAGATCCTACTATCTAGAGAGATAATTTAGTCTATATATAAATATCCTTGCTATTTGCAGAAATGTTGCATACCAATAAAAATAATTTGAGCAAATTGTACCACAGATTCTCAGGCCCAGCTAAAAGTTCAAATGTTAATTCCATTAGTTTAAGAAAGAGAATATAATGTTAAATGCACCATTTAAAAAATCTGATTCCTCTTATTTGGCACTACAGTAATACATGTTTCAGTAAGTGAAAGAACTAAAAATACAGTTGGAAACCTCAGTTCTTGTGCTTGGCCTTCAGCACCAACTCCCAGTAGATGCCTTCCTTTTTAGAAAGTTCTGAGTCAATAAAGGGAGTACAGGAGTATGCCAACAGTGTTCTTCAAGAGCTATAATCATAAATAACCTTTCTTTCCCAATTCTAATTCTGTAGATTACATTCCACATTTTTTCTTTGGCTATAGTTATTAAAGTTTTGTTTGTGTATTGAACACTGTGTGTTTAATATTATACACGATGCAACGATAGATTATTCCAAAACCTACGTATCAGTGAAGTCTGATATCACCCAGGAGGATATAGAGGACCTGGAGGAGATCCAGGAGGATCTCCCTCTCCCACCAACTCACTTGTCTTCATCCTCTCCCAATGAATGAATCATGCCTCCACCAACAACTGGGGATGACTTCAAGTCCTTCCAGGACTTATTCAACAGGGATGTGGATTCGCTGGAAGTTCCTGAAGTCCAGAATAAACACAGATAGCTTTCACATCTGTGCCTCATCCAAGATAGCCCTCCCCATAAACGAGGTCATCTTGGACCCAGCTAGGATCATCAGCTAGATATAAAGGCAGATTCCAGCCTCTATATCTCCATTATCCAAAAGGGCGGATCTAATATATAAAGGAGAATGTTTGTATGTTTGTGGTCTAATAACTTGGACACTATAAGACCTACCACAAACTTTCCATGGGATAACCTTTCCTCCAGGAGAAGGTTGTAAGGTACTGTGGGAGGGAAGAGATGAGAAACCGGCGCCTCTCCCCGGGGCTGAACGGAGCTTGGCAGTGCGGGGAGAAGCGGCTTCCCCACCATTGCTGGAAGCATATGGAGGCCCCTCTTCAATATTGCGATTGGCTTGGGAACCAGGGGCTGACCAGTGGGTGGGGCGGATTGCTGCCGGGGCTCCCTCTAGGTGGAGGGGGCTGGGCTGGTGTTACTGCTCAACTGCTACTTTGAAAAAATGTCTGGAAGGAGGCACTTCGGGGACCCGGAGGTGAGATCTAGTGGGGGAGGAAATTAATGGGGGGGAGGGGCTGGACCGTTGGGAGTGAGTGGGGGGTAGGGAAGGATTGGGGGGCTGGATTGTTGGGAGGTGGGCTGGTCCAGGGGGGCTGGACCATTGGGGATGAGTGGAGGGAGGGCAGGATTGAAGGGGGATGAAGGAATTGGGGCTGGACAATCCTGCAGGGAATGAGTGAGAAATGAAGCCCATGGCGGGGGGCAAGGGTGGTCTCCACCCGGGGTTGCACCCTCCTCCCCTCGGGGGAATGACACGGACTTATATTTTAATCCCTATAGAAATCAGTGCAACTTTTCTACCATTCAAAAAAAGATAATGTTTTTCTACATTTTGTTCCTCTGGTTTCCCGAGCAACACCGGGTAACTTCAGCTAGTAAGAAATATGTGCCGAGTTCCTATTTACACATCTAACACCCAACTCCCTCATGGTGGAAGAAGTGCACACAAGGGGCAAACAGATCGACTTTAAGTCAACACCCTATGACAAGGACTGGAAGAGGCTGGATATATTGGGATGCAAAGCTTACTCAACCACATCCTTCAAATTTAAGGTTGCTAATTATTTGGCCCTTCTATAAAGATACAGATACAACCTTTTTGACAGAATGAAAACTTTTATTGAGCACGTCTCAGAGAAGTACAAGATCCCTTTCAAATCTAATCTTGGAGAGGTCACTCATAGCCAAGATGGCATTGCAGGCCTTCCTAGATTTGGCTGACACAGCATCTCATTCTTTGGCGATGGTATTGTGATGTGCAGGGCCTCTGAGTTACACTTTTCCGGGTTTCCTAAGAAAGTGCAAAATACAGTTGAGGATCCTCCTTTTGAAGGGAAAACCCTATTCTCCATCTCTACAGACACATGCCTACACATTCTGAAAGTTTCTAGGGCTACATTGAAGACTTTAGGCATGTATGTCCCAAAGCCCAAGAAGAAGCAGAGCTGCTTTTATACTCCTCAGGCTAGAACATCCGCTTATACCTCCCAACAGAGAGGTGCCACCAGAGGCAGCAGAAGAGAAGACATCCTCAAGATCAGTCCACTGCATCCCAGCCTCTAACCATGAGAGAGGCATTTTTAGGCATTGGTCAAAGGTTCGACATCTATTTTGCTACATGGCCAGCATCATTACAGTCTGCATCCATTCCATCAAGTCTGTTTGCACATAACATCCAACAAATGGGCTAATCTCCAAAGATTATATCATTCCTTTAATCTCCTTCAGTTCAACACAACCCCCCTCCCCCACACACACACACACTGTACCTCTTCAGGGAACCCTCTCACAGGACTCTCCTGCAACAGGAGACAGGGAGACAGACAGGCTTCTTGTAATGGGAGCAACAGAACCAGTGCCAGCTCCCCAAAGGAGAAAGCGGTTTTATTCCTGATACTTCTTAACTGAAAAAATCAGGAGTTTGGAGACCCATCTTGGACCTACGCAGACTGAACAGATACCTAAAGAAGCAACGCTTTACCATGGTAATGCTGGCAAAGATAATTCCATCTTTAGAAAAAGGAAACTGGATATCATCCTTTGACCTACAAGATACTTACTTTCACATTACAATCCATCTGTCACCCAGGAAGTTTCTCAGATTCAGCTTAAAAGACTGTCACTACTAATATTGTGTCCTTTTCGGGCTCACCTCAGTCCCAAGGATATTTTCATGGCAGTATCAATAGCTCACTTCCGAAGATTAGGAATGATAATCTTCCCATACCTGGATAACTGCCTCATAGTAGCTCCCACAGCTCAACTAACAACAGAATTCACAGCAAGGGCTATTAACTTATTCAGCACTCTGGGCCTGTGTAAATAAAGGTACAAAAGTCCCATCTGACTTCTACTTAGGAACTGGAATTCGTAGGTGTAATGTTGGATTGCATCCATGTACACGCCAGGCTTCTGCATCAATGCTTCCCGTCATTAGCTGTGTTAGCTCAAACCGTATAGCCCTACAATGTTGTCCAGGCAATGCCTAGAACTGCTCCGCTACATTTTGGCTACAGCCTATATGGTAACATTTGCCCTAGCCTCCAATGATGTTGCATATGTGTTGCCTTTAAGCATGGCTGAACACTTGCATCATCTGCACACAGAGCCGGCCCAAGCTACGGGCTGACCCGGCTACCGCCCGGGGCGCCCCATTGTAAGAGGTGCCACACTGGGCTGAGGGGCTGGGTGGGGGTGGGACCATGCATGCGCCGCGTGCCCGGGGGCAGAGCCGTGCATGCTCCACACTCCTGAGGCCCAGGGTGCATGAATGACTCAGGACGGCCCTGTCTGCACAAGATCCTGGGACCTCCAAAAAAGGTAAAAGAGTTTCTACATTGGAGGTTGTAGCCCCACAGCTTTTGCATGGAAGTACCATTCCAATGGATCCCTCCCTTCCATCACAATAACAGACACTTCTCTGGAAGTATGGGAAGCCCACCTTGAGGACTATAACATTCAGGGAAGATGGTCTCCACTGGAGGCAGCACTCCACATCAACATTCTGGAGCTCTCAGCAGCCAGACAGGAATGCAAATATTTCCTCTCTCTGATTTGCAATGAATCAGTAAGGCTCCTTAGGGACAACATGGCTTGCATGTTTTATATAAACTGGGAAGGAAGGGCCAGGTCTTATCATCTTTGCAGAGAGGTCACAGCTCTGTGACACTAATGCATCAAACATCACATGAACATTTATTTCGGCACTGTATCTCCCAGGAAAGCAAAATGTGATGGCAGACCACCTGAGCAGAAACTTTCTTCAGAAGTGCGAGTGTGGGATTCACCACAAAACTTACTTACCATATTCTAGAAGTGGGACTTTCTAGAAATAGACTTGTTTGCCCCATTTCACAATGTGAAATGCTCCAATTACTGTTCCAGGGCAGGCCTGGGCAAGAATGCCCTATGTGACACCCTGTTATTCAACTGGGTGGGCAAACTCATGTATGCTTTTCCATCAGTACCACTGTTCAACAAAGTCATTCAGCAAATAAAGCAAGACAGGACCCAAGTGATATTAGCGCATCCATATGGCCCATACAAATCTGGTTCCCTTTCCTATCACAGGTGGTCATAGCTCCTCCACTTCATCTCCCACAAGACCCAGACCTTCTGTCACAGGACAAGGGCTGAATCTTACATCCAAACATTCAGAGGTTATATCTCAAAGCCTGGCTTCTTCAGAGCTAATCGCGTCCAATTCCACCTTCTCAGAAGGTCTAGCAGTTAATCATGAATAGTCACAAGTTGAGCACAAGAAAAAATTATGCTCAAAAGTGGCAACCTTTCATTCTATGGACCACATATAATTCATTATCACCGCTCTCAACACCTCTACCAAAGATGCTAGATTACCTGCTTTCCTTGAAGAAGCAGGGTGCCTCAAACTCCTCAGTTAAAGTTCACTTGGCTGCAGTTTTAAGCAAGCATTCACAGATAGAGGGACACAGAGTCTTTGCTCATCTGACTATGAAAAGGTTCTTGAAAGGACTCAACAATGTGTTCCCTCTGATTAGGCAAACACCACCTTCTTGGGAAATGAACCTCGTCTTACAACCTTGACAGGTCACCCCTTTGAACCAATGGTGACTTGTTCGCTTTCATCTCTCAATGAAAGTGGTTTTCTTCATTGCCCTCACCATGGTGAGAAGAGTTAGCAAGCTCACCATGCTTATGACCTACCCTCTTTTTACAGTATTTTATAAGGGCAAGGAGGTGCTCAGACTTCACCTGAAATTTCTACCCAAAGTGGTTTCTCAATTCCAATATACTTACCTGTTTTCTACCAGAAGCCTCATCCAGATGCCAATGCCACTCTTCTCCATTTCTTAGATGCCAGTCACACGATTGCCTTCTACGTAGAAAGAAGAAAGCAATTTAGACTAAACAGTTCTCCTAAACTGTTCCTATCCTTAGCAAATCACTCCAAGGGTCAAACCATTTCCAAACAAAGACTTTCTAAATGGGTTGTCTGCTGCATCCAAGATGTGCTACTCGATCAACAAAGTACCACTCCCAGATCAAATACGAGCTCACTCCACCAGAACAGTCACTGCCTCTACAGTTTTCCTTCAGAATGTCCCTATCACTGATATTTGTATGACTGCAACATGATCTTCAATGCATATCTTCACAAAACATTATGCCTTAGATAAGTATACCTAACTACACACTACATTTGGAGTGGCAGTTCTATCTGCTCCTCACAATATATATACGAAGCCCCTTCTTTCAAATTCTCAGGGTACTGCTCCATAGTTTCTTACAGTGAGCACCCACAGGGACACACCTCAAAGAAGAAAAAAGAGGTCACTCACCCTGTGCAGTAACTGGTGTTCTTTGAGATGGGTGTCACTGTGGGCGTTCCGCTGCCCTCCCTCCTTCCTTCTGCTCTGGAATCTTAACATCTCTCTGCGGTAAAGAAGGAAGTGGGGATGTTTGATGATGCATGCACGTTGGCATACTCGCTATGCTGTGAGACAGCACCATGCATGTGCATAGTCACCCAGGGCACAGGCACCCAGGGCATGTGCACAGGCTAAAAAGTTCCAATTTATAGGCGCTGGGGTGCTGAGACACCTACAGTGGAGTGCTCACAGGGACATCCATCTTGAAGAACACCAGTTACTGCACACAGTAAGTAACCTCTTTTTTAACTTTAGAATACTATATATACATTTTTAGAAAGTTCTGTTCATGGGCATAGAGAGAATTTGAATGAAAAAGGATGGTGGCTCTGTGAATCAGGGCTTGTCATATATACTGATCATGAGAGTCTTATTATATGTGGGGCAGTGTTAACAGGAAAAGAATTATGCAATCATACCTTTATATATGTTGTTTTCTTTGTGTCTTTTCAAAATTGGTAGGTGGCCCATATAAAATATTTAGTATCCTTGCATGCTGTGTATGAAAAGCAATTGACAATCAAAATGACAACATTAGCAAACATATTTCTTTTGCTATTATTTGCAGTTGGTGAAAATGACATTAGAATGCAACTGGCCAGATCCATTAGTAGAACTGCAGACATTGACAAGACTTACACATTTTGCATATGCATCACATGACCATGAAATAGTGATGACTTGTTCCCAAAGAGCCTTGCAATTAGATGATGCAGTTCTGTATGGTACAGATACGAAGAAACATGAAATGTAAGTGAATAGGATTTTCCTTTATAACATAAAATAACTTCAAAGCATTCAGTAAGATAGGTACATTTTTGTGACATAAAGAAAGAAACTTGTTTAAAGAGGAAAAAATATATTTGAGAGTAAAAGCTGATTCTTCCCTCCTGTACTCATTCTGTTGTGATTAGCACCCCCAGCACTGAGCATTGAGGGCTGGATGCAGCCTGAGGAAGGTTCAATGCAGGAAGCAGATTGAGTCCTTGACTCAGTTCAGGAAAACATGTAAATACATGTTAAAGGCCTATTGAAGTGAATCACTTGCTTAAAGTTTTACATGTGCTTAAGTGCTTACCTAAACTGGGGCCTCTAACATTCAGAGTCTTGTGCCTGCTTTCTCTTCATTCCAGGAAGAAGATAATCAGTGCTAAATTCTTCTAGTGATGCAGGATGGTGTCTTTGACTGCACTGGGTTTGATATATGGATGATGCAGTTTGAGAGTAGTGCCCAAACTGCCCCTCTCTGCTCATCCATTCCCTGCCTGCTTCTATGAGGAGAAAAGGAGGAGGAGTAGCCCAGTGGCAACTATGCTTTCTAGACATGGGTTCTGGAGATGGGCTCTTTATGTTCCTTTATTCTCCTCTGCAGTCATGCATCAGGCCCATGACTTAAACCTTGATTCTTTTATTTGTCATTTATTTTGCAGTTCCTAGGTATGATGAGAGTGTTAAAAAAGAGTTGTCTAAAAACTGGCTTTATATCTGGAATTATGACAACTTCCACACACTAAATTGAGGATCTGCTGATCAAGTCCTATTCTCCACAATGGCAGATCTTCAGATCTGTATGTGCAGCCCAAAAAGGGAAATGTGATTTGACCAAAAATTGATGAAAATAACCCATTTAATAACATCGTTTTTATCCTGTCAAGTAAAAAAGTAATTCTGGATAGAAAGATTAAATCTGACCTTAACTGGAAAAACATGTGCTATTTCTGCTCTGCATCCATTTACTAGGAAATAGACTTTCTACATTTTTTTCAAAACTTTCAGCTAAATGAGATATTTAAATATGTAAGGTGCTTGAATATCATAAAGAAAGACCCAGCTCTCTGAAAGCCTTTTAGTTCATAAAACAATTAATGGATAAAATATTTTCATCTTTGACACATAACTTTAGTCCAGGTTTATCATGCTTTTTCCTTTATAAATGAATGCAATACTCATTTTTCATTTTGTGCAAGGTAAAGAACATTAGAGTAAAATAGGGCTTTAAATTTGCTTTTTTTAAAGTATAAAAGTAAACTGTAGAACACTTGTGACATCTAGTGGTTATAATCATTATTACATGATAGTTTTTTATCTAAACTTTAGGTACTAGGCCAGGTGGATTAGGCAATGCAATAAAAATAAGTTTACTTCAAAATGTTTTATTTTTATTCTCACCTGTTCATACTGTTTGCTTTTTAAAAGTTTGAATAATATAGATACAACAGATTTTTTTTCCTGCAAAAAATGCATATATTACCATTTTTCTCTCAAAGCTTTGATAGCCAAACATCTCAGAATGGAGCATTTTTACCTGATTTCATTCTTTCCTGAAACTGACCTCTCCTTCATTCCACTCCATCCTGAATAAATTCATAGGGAGGGAGAAGATCAGAAGTGGACTTCTCTGAAGCCTTGTACATAATTCTGTTTACAGTTGGTAGCTAACTTTATCACTAACCAATTTCAGTGTTTTATAGACTCCTAGGACTAGAAGGGACCTCAAGAAACATATACAGGAAGTCCTCAGATTACAAATGGTTTGTGTTTCAAAAGTTCATATGTAGGAACTTAGAACACATTTTCCCATAGAAAGAATGTTATATATTTGCAATGGAAAAATAGAAAACAGTATTGTTACAATACCAGTAATTAAACAAAATAGAAAAACAGTAAAATTGTCTAATCTGAATGTTGGTGCTTGATGAAAGGCAGGTTTAATTAGAAGCGGATGAGGAGGTTGATGGCACTCAGACCCACTGACGGGGGTGGGGAGACAACAAAAGTGGCAATTGCCGCGAGACCTGGAGATTCAAAGGGGCCTTGAGCTCCGAGCTGCTGGTGCTGCTTCAACGGTAGCAGCATCAGCTGGAGCCACAGGTCCCTTTGGATTGCCACTAGAGTACCATTCCTCATGGCTCTGAAGGCTATGGGAGCACACCATGGTCTAGGCTACGTTAAGGGCTGACTGCCTAAGGCCTCATCCCTTCCAGCCAAGGCTTCATTCCTCCTGGGGGGCACAGATTCAGGGTTCCCCTACACCTTGTCCCAGGGCCCATGATGGCTGTTGGCCCCACTGATGGCACTGGTTCCTTTGGGGCACTTTTCCAAAAAAATGTTTGAAAAGAAGTCTGGATAGTTACCTTCTTTTTCTCAAGGTAAATTTCCTTGTAACATACGAGGGCATTTCTGACAGGTCTAGAATCATAGAACACTAGAACTGGAGGGGACCTCGAGAGATCATCAAATCCAGTCTCCTGCCCTTGTGGCAGGACCAAGCACCGTCTAGATGATGCGTGATAGATGTCTGTCTAAACTGCTCTTAAATATCTCCAGTGTGGAGATTCCACAACTTCCCTAAGCAATTTATTCCAGTGTTTAACCACCATGATAGTTAGGATATTTTTCCTATGTCCAATCTAAACCTCCTGCTGCAGCTTAAGCCCATTGCTGCTTGTCCCATCATAAAAGGCCATTAATATAAATCAGGGGTTCCCAAACTTTTTGACACTGGGACCAGTAAATCCATTCATGAGCTTTTGGAGGACCGGTAACGTTCATGTGCATATTTGCATATTTATTAAGCAAATGATGAATATGCAAATAAGTTGTTTCTGGTCCTCCCAAAGCCCCCAGCGCCAGCTTTAGCAAAGCTTTTGATACGGTCACCCACAATATTCATGCCAACAAGTTAAGGGAATATGGATTGGATAAATGGACTGTACGAAGGATAGAAAGCTGGCTAGACCAGGGTTTCCTAAACTTTTTACTTTAATTGGAACCAATTTTTTTTCAGTAGTTTTTTGCAGCCCAAAAATATAAACGCATATAAAAAAAATGAATACATTTTCACTGTTTCACCTGGCTGCATCCTCCACCCAGCCCGGGATAGGGCTTGGGGTACCCGATGCTGCACGGGCACTCTGAGAGCCCAGAACACCCTGGCAGCCACGCTGAGGCCTGGTATTTTTTTCCCGCGGACCGGTAATGGGCCGCGGCCCATAGTTTGGGAAACGCTTATCTAAATTGTTGATGAAGATATTGAACAGAACCGGTCCCTAAAGAGACTCCTGCAGAACCCTACTTGTTATGCCCTTCCAGCATGACTGTGAACTAATAACTACTCTCTGAGAATGGCTATGCAGCCAGTTTTGCACCTACCTCATAGTATCCCCATTGAAGTTGTATTTGCTCAGTTGATTGATAAGAAGGCCATGTAAGACCATATCAAATGCCTTACTAAAGGAAACTGAGGTAAATCTTGAGGAGTTGGGGTCTTGCTGCTCAAGCACTGCCATTGCCCCCTCAATCATCCTGAAGGCCTCAGAAATTTTTTTTAGTTATGAAACTTTTGGGTGTGAGTATCTCAGCCAACATCTTTGCAACCTCTGCTTCTGCAGACCTCCTGCTTCCAATTACACAAGGTCATTTTTGGAGAGAACTTCTGCAGTGAGTCCAACAATTCTTCTATATCATCCACCTTCAGTTCAAGGTCAAGTTCCTTTCTCAGTTATATTTTCAGTGACATTCTTCAGAGTCTCCTCAAACCCCTTAAAATCATTAACAAACTGAGGACAAAGTTTTTGCCAAACACCATTCGTATTGGTCTCTGTGACTTCATGCCAATACTTCCCCGAGTTCTTTCTGCAACATAAAGGTTGTAACTACGCCTGAAATCTTTAAGGGTAGAAGCATCTTTCCTGTATGCAACTTAATTGCCTGGACAAAGGTTCTATAGCTGTAGTAAGCCTCAAATGACTTATAAATCTTTGGTCCATTGGCTGCAACAAGGAGGTTGTGTTAGGAGGTGGAAATACCACCTTGATGTCAGGATAAAAATCATCTAGGGAAATGAGGTGCCTTGGTCTGTTGTCTAACACAAGCAACATTTGAAGGGAACATCATTTTTGGCACAATGAAGTTTAACTTCATGCACAAAATGGAGAAAGACCCAGTCTTTAAAAATTGCCGAAGATACCCAAACCTTGTATTTCAACTTCCACACAACAGGTAGAAAAGCTTTCATTATACTCTTAAAGACTCTTGGTTTTCAGAATGGTAAAACAGGAGTGACTTAAACTTAAAATCCTTAGCAGCATTTCCTCCAAGCAAAAGATTTAAGAAGTCTTTTGCAGCTTTAAAGCCGGTCATTGTTTTCTCTTCTTTGGAGATGTATGTTCTCTCAGGTATCTTTTTCCAAGAGAGTTCAGTCTCCTCAACATTAAATACATGTTGGACTTCCCTCATCTAGCACCCTTGGGACCTGTCCACTCCCAAAAAGGGGATTTGCTGTACCAGGGAGGTCACTCCCAACATCACCCATGCTGAACTGCTGCTCCTGGCTCCAGCCTGACGTCTCTGCTACCTGCCTAGTCATGGCTCCCTAGGCTGGAGCTCCCTGGCTGCCATGGGGGTTGGAGCTCCACAGCTACGGCCAGGGCTACAGCTCTGTGACCACTGCCAGACCCTGAGCACCGGGACTGGAGCTCTGCAGCTGATGGACCCCACGTTCCATGGCTTCACAACTCCTGTAAACCTTATAGCTGAATTAAGCTATTTCAACTTCAGCTATGCAATTGACATAGTTGAAGTTGTGTATCTTAATTTGACTTTTGCCTTTCTGTGTAGATGTACCCTTAAGAACCAGAAAGGTAGAGTATAAAAAGTATAGAGTAAGTGAAGCTACACAGCATATTAGTTTAGTAATTTGGTATCTGATTATAAAAATCATATTTCATTTTTGGATTTTCTAGAACCTGAATATACAGGCAGTCCCCGGGTTACGTACAAGATAGGGACTGTAGGTTTGTTCTTAAGTTGAATCTGTATGTAAGTCGGAACTGGCGTCCAGATTCAGCCGCTGCTGAAACGGATCAGTTTCAACAGCGGCTGAATCTGGACGCCAGTTCCGACTTACATACAGATTCAACTTAAGAACCCCAGGCATCCCCAAGTCAGCTGCTGCTGAAACTGATCAGCGGCTGATTCCAGGAAGCCCGGGGCAGGGGCTTCCTGTAGTCAGCCACTGGTCAGTTTCAGCAGTGGCTGACTTGGGGACGCCTGGGGCAGAGCAGCTGGGGTGCTGCTGGGTTGGTACAGTAGCGCCGCCGCTCCTCGGCGCTACTGGACCAACCCAGCAGCACCTAAGCTGCTCTGCCCCAGGCGTCCTGATTCAGCCGCTGCTGAAACTGACCAGCAGTGGCTGAATCAGGACGCCTGGGGCAGAGCAGCTGGGGTGCTGCCCGGTTGGTCCAGTAGCGCCCAGAGCGGCGCTACGGGACCAACTGGCGGCGCCCCAGCTGCTGTACCACAGGTGTCCGGAGCAAAGCCGCGGAGCACGGGGGCAGCGGGACAGCCTAGACACGCCTTGGCTGTCCTGCTGCCCTCGGGCTCCGTGGCTTTGCTCTGCTTTGCTCCCCATCCCCCTGGTCTGCAGACCAGGGGGATGGGGAGCAAAGCGGCGGAACACGCGGGCAGCGGACAGCCCAGACGCGTCTGGGCTGTCAGCTGGCTGCTGCTCCACGGCTTGGCTCTCCTTTGCCCCCCCCCCCCGTCCTCCTGGTCTGCAGGTCCCCCCTGGTCTCTCCTTTGCCCCCCCCCCCCGTCCTCTGGGCTGGCCGCTGCTCCGCGGCTTGGCTCTGCTTTGCGCCCCCCCCCCCCCGGTCTGCAGACCAGGGGGACGGGGGGCAAAACAGAGCAAAGCAGAGCCAAGCCGCGGAGCACGTGGGCAGTGGACAACCCTGTCCGCTGTCCACGTGTTCCGCCGCTTTGCTTCCTCTCCCTGGTCTGCTGGAGACCAGGGAGAGGAAGAGCCCCGTTCGTAACTGCGGATCCGACATAAGTCGGATCCGCGTAACTCGGGGACTGCCTGTACACTTTTAAGTACAAAGTCTGTAACACCGCCATTTTGTAAAAGACAAAGATTGTACACATAGCAACCAATGGATTGTACACATAGCAGCCAGTCTTATAGCATTCTCAGACTATAAGATTACTAGCCAATAGCCTGTCATAAAACGGGATTTTTGGGTCTTTCCTTCACATCCTATTCCCTTTCTATCTTGGTCTTCTCTCCTTAGCCTCTGCTGGTCTCTTGCTCCATCTCTCTCTGTCTCTCCTCCTCCTACTGCCTCCCACCGCCCTCTCTCTCAGCTCTCCTCCACCTGCTGCCTCTGTCTCCGGCTCTCTCTTTCTCTTCTCCCTCTCCTGCCTCTCACTCTCTCTTACTCCTCTCCTCCTCCTCCTGCCTCTCACTCTCTCTCTCTGCTCTATTCCGCCCTCCTCTCTGTGTCCTCCGCTCTCCTCCACCTCCTCGCTGTTCTCCATCGAGGATGCACGCTCATCCAGGACCCACTTCTTGGCTATGTACATCACCGTCTCGCCCCCCTTTGCCTCCTGCCGTGGTGTTTGGCTGAGTTCTGTGCCACTCAGCTGGGCTGCCGTGCGGTAGCAAGCGGTGCAAGCGGCTGTTTGAGCTCCGCGGTCCCCATGGAGCACCCCCATGCTGCATGGAGACCGAGGAGCCCAAACGACCATTTGCACCACTTGCTCCCATGCAGCGGCCCGGATGAGCGACGCAGAAGTCAGCTAAGCGCCACTGCGGAGGTGAAGGACGTTACAGAGGCAACAGTGCCACCCAGAGGCAACAGACGATGTTACCCCGTTACAGAGTCACTGACATTGGGCTACTGTATATATGATAACACATCTTGAATGATTTGTTTTTATGCAGGGATGATTACACAGCAAGACAAGAAATGTTAAGCACCGCTGCTTGTATACAAGGGAGGAGTATAATGGAAAATTTGGCTGGAAAAAAGCATTTGCGCTTAGCAGCATCAAAAGCTTTTGTTCAAAGTGCTAGGTACGTTGTATTTGATGAGGTGCAGCAGAATAATTTAATGCAGCTTTAATTTCTGGTATCTATCTATTTTAGAAATGTGTATCTTTCTGTATGTGGGTCCATTTATTCAAAAACTCCTCCTAAACAGTAACACATAGGACCACCAACTTTGGTATGCAACTTCTTCTTATCCTAACTTAAAGCAAGGTCAGGGGTTGTTTGTGCCAGGACAATGGGATATGCCTGGAATTTGATAGTTTCTCATA
The DNA here is from genome assembly GCF_049634645.1 of Pelodiscus sinensis. Lineage (NCBI taxonomy): Eukaryota > Metazoa > Chordata > Testudines > Trionychidae > Pelodiscus > Pelodiscus sinensis. The sequence continues at coordinate 45,457,922 of NC_134718.1, forward strand.
AAATGGAAAGGGAGATGTCTAGAAGAAGGAAGTTATACTGTGAAATGACCACGTGGGGGACCGTAAGTACCTTAGTGGAAAAATACTAGCTGACAACAGCCGACACTCTGGCCTTCTGGTGTTAACCCTAGCAGAAATCTGCAGGTGGGAAAGAGAGACATGTGACTGCATGCCCACCCGCCACCCCCCATGTGTTGCCTTGAAAGACATGGTGCCAGAGGAGCAGCTGCTAGTCACTGTGTGGCCCTCACTATCTCTGGGCCAATCCTGGGGAGCACTGGCAGGCAGCCTGTATGGCTCATCCCTCCACCCCCAGGCTGGCCCTGGGGAGTGCTGGTGGGTCTGTGGCCCTCTGAGTCAGCCCTGGGCAGGACCACGGGTATTGCTGGATCAGCGATCCTGGCTGGGAGTAGGGGCAGCCAGGGTCAGAAATGCAGCCCCAGCCAGTGGCAGAGGGCCAGAGACCAGGAGTAGCCCTGGTTAGGTTTGGCAGCATTGGGGCCAGCATGGCTGAGAGTGCAGTCAAGTCTGGGGCTGGCAGCAGCAGGGCCAATGCAGCTGGGAGCACAGCCCCATCCATACCTGGCAGCAGTGGGGCTGGTGGCAAGGAGTGCAATCTTGGCCAGGGTTGGGAACAGAGCGCAGTGGCTGGGGCTGGCACCCAGGAGTGGGGCTGTTGGCTTAGAGAGGAACCTTGACCTCCCCTGATCCAAAAACTCCCTGGTTCAGGATCACTCAGGTCCTGATGGTTCCGCACCAGGGAGGCCCAACCAGAACAATTAAATATAACACAGTCTTGTATACCTCTCTCACATGGGAGGATGACTCACTGACCTTCTTTACAGGGCTCTCTCCTCACACCGTGCCTGGTTGGACACACAGAACAGACCCACTTCTCCTGGTGCCACATTTTTCCAAGGCAACACATTGTGGTACAGGGGCATGCAGAGCCAGATTTTTGCCAGGGTTCATACCAGAATGTGGCCAGGAGCAGCTTTTCAGTGTGGTGTGGGAGAGAAGGGATGGAAACTGTTTCTGGCCTCCAGGGAGTCAAGGAAGGAGCTGGGATGACCTGACCTTTGTCTTTGCAGGGCTCTTTTCCCCTATCCCTAGCACCAGTGGCTGGAAGCAGCTTGTCTCTTCCTGCCCACACAGTGTGGAAAGTCAGCTAACCCTTCAAGCTGCTGCTAGCCATTGACATGACCCAGCTGCCTTCCATTCTCTGGCTATAGTGCAGGCAAGAAGGGATTAAGTCCTAAAGCTACATTGCGTATCAGGGCCCAGGAATTTGACTACAGGAGCATCAACCCAGCTAGAGAGAGGTCTCAGCAAGTGAGAGTGCCTAGGGAACAGAGCAGCCCTGTGCTCCTTGAGGGCAGGACCCAGGCCAATGGACAGGTGAAGATGGTGCTAAGCTCTGTCTGGGGGGCTGCTATAGAGCCTGCAGGGTCAGAGCATGAACAGGCTAAAATCTCGTTCCCCACTACCTTCCCCCTGACTCTAGAGCTTAGCCTAGGTAGGGAGAGGCTTCCCCATGCCAATGCTGTGTGAAGCTTTGACACATGTAAGGCTTGGTGCCTCCTGTCCAGCGCACTAGGCCAGAGGGTCTTGGGCTTTCCCAGGGCACTGGTCCAGCCAGAAGCAGTGGGAGAAGGAAGGAATCTGCTGGCCAGGCTGTTGCTGAACTGAACACTCTGACCAGAGGCTGGATCCTTGCACAGTGCTGGGAGCAGGATGTGCCTCACTAGGGGGAATATGGAGGAGAAAACAGGGTTTGGGGTGTGAAGGGACAAAGCAGGGAGAGGGCAGTAAGAGAGGCCAACATAAAATGCGTCAAGTATTGGCCAAAAATGGGACAAGGTGTGAGGCTTTTCTGGCCAAGAGCTGACACGCAGCAGGGGCTGTGCTTACATACAAGCGAGGGGAGTGGCTGCAGCACTGCCTCACTACCAGCCTTGCATGCCTATCCCCATTGTTGGCCACTGCCCCACCCTCCATGCCTACTGATGGGCAGGCAGCTGGCTAACAGGAATCCAGCCAGCAGCTGGACCCACCAGTACTGATGGGGATGAGAGAAAATACAGGACAGTTTTGACTTTTTCTTAAAAATGGGCAGACACCTGCAGTTGGGCTAAGATACAGGACTACCTTTTAAAAACAAGGTCTGGTCACCCTAGTGAGTATGGGCAATGAATATGTTCAAAATGAAAGAGCTTTCTATAGTGGGAAAATTCAAAAGTCTCTCACCTCAGGGGGACATATATATATTCTGATTAGGACACAAAGAAAATTGAGTTGTGTGGTCTCATGTTTATTCTCAGCAGACATAGACTACAAGATGCAATTTAGCTTGAATGACAGTCTTTTCTCAGTTCAGTCATGCTTTTCTCTCTCAGATATGCAGGTGAAACAGGAAACTGTGCCCTTGTAATGCTGGCAGCTAGATACTTCTGGAATGCATGTTTACCTTTTATAGGTTCTCCATCAGACAGAGAACAGCTTAAAGAGCCCACAGAAACCATTCTCAAAAACATCATTAAAGCAGATAAAAATAAGCAGGTAAGACTGTCTTTAAATGGCAATATTTTATTAGTATTTACTGATCGGTTGTGATTTTGAAGCATAATTTAGTTTTACTTTCAAACTGTGGATATTTATTTCAGGATTTTCATTCCTGAGCAAAGGGAGAAGACTCCAAGTCTATCAGTGTAGCACCTTTTATGAGCACTTACATTTTCAACTAACTCACTTCATCAATAACTTCTCAGCTGGAATTGTTGTCTTCAGAAAGATTTGCTACAACTTAAAACTTTGAGCTGTCCCACTCTGAAGCTTTCAAAATAGTATTAAGAAAAAATATTAGTATAAGAAAATATGGGAAAAATCAGTCAGTCATTTACAGATTGGTGATGATAGTAGGTGTTATTGCTCTTGTTCCACAGGACATATTCAAATGGAGGTTCCTTGTAATTACAAAATATCTGATTTATCTTCCACTTGCCTGAAAGGTGGGTTTTTTTCACATGCTTTCTTCACACCTTGAATGACAGTCTTTTCTCAATTCAGTCATACTTTTCTCCCTCAGATATGCAGGTGAAACAGTAAATTGTTAAACAGTTTTTAGGGGAAAACTATAAATGAAGGGTTGTTGAGTCAAAAATAAAATAAAATAATTTTAAATCTTTTCAGTAAAACTCCTTACACTTTGTAGAAATAGGCACTTTTGTAAATACTATCTAAGAGGTAGGCAGATACAAAATACTTACCGCATAATAGATCAGTGGTCCCTAACGTGGTGCCCGCGGGTGCCATGGCACCCGCCGGGGCATTTGTGTGCGCCCGCCGACAACCTAGGCCGGCCCTGCCCCCCGTGAACCTCCCGGGGCATATGCGGGCGCTCAGATGCGCGGCGCTCAAGTGGCACCGGTGCCGGCCCCAGGCGCACGGCTCGGGCAGCGGCGCCGGCCCCAGGCCTACGGCACAAGGCTCTCGGGCAGCCCCAGCCCCGGCCCTGGGGCACATGCCGGCGGCGGCGCCGGATGCAAGGGCATCCCCATCCCCTGGCGTGCCCCCGGACACGCGGCCCCACCCCCCAGGCACCCGGCGCATGAGTGGTCCCAGCCCCGGGCGCCCGAGAGCATCTAAAGGTTGGGGACCACTGTAATAGATGGTATCACATGAATTTTCTTCAAATCTGATAGTCATGAAGTTTAAGGCCAGAAGGGACCACTGATCATCTCCTGATATGTGTACACTGTCATGTTGAAACATAACCATTTATTTACTGCTTCAGAAGGGTAGCCAAGTTAGTCTAACTGGAAAAACTTAAAAAACAACAAATGGTCTTGTAACACCTTAGAGACTTATTAGTCGTCTTAGTCTCTAAGGTGCTGCAAGACTATTCTTTGTTTTTCTAAGTTTTTTTCATTTATTTATTGGACATTTTTCTATTCTTTTTGTACTTCAAAAGCACCTGGAGTTTTTAGAATTCTCTCTTTAGAAAACTAATACATCTCCCATTGATGTCTTTTCATTCACTTCAATGGGTTTTACATCAGGCCCTTATGATCTTGTTCATATCTTTTTGCATTCAGGCTCAGTAATACAAGAATGTACCATTTCAGTCTCAGTCTGTATCTTAGATCATGTAAAAACAGCATCCTAAACTCGAAATAAGGTATGCAATTTGTGCTACGCAAATCTTTTTTGAAATAGCTTATTTTTTGAAATAGCTTATTTCGCACCATTTCAAGCTATCTTTTAACTCTTGTGCATTGAGTTTTACCGGGATGGTGAAATAGTGTGCCCGTAATTTAAAAAAAATATTTTGAAATAATGGGGAGCTTGTGTAGACACGGAGTAGCTATTTTGGGATGACTCCGGTATCCCGGAATAACTGTGCAGTGTAGGTGTACCCGTAGCTACAGAGTGCACAATAAAGAATAGAAAGATGAATTTTATTTCCTCCTCCAAGTAGCATATAAATTATTAGTAATTAAAAACAATGGCTGGTCTGCTGATTCATAGAGATTAGAAGACAAAATGATGAGTGTTACTCTGTACTTGAAAGTATCATACTGTGAAATGTTGTAAAGTTAAAAGAATTTTGATGGCTTATGGATTAGGTAGTTACTGCCACTAGACACTTACTGCTAAGGTCTGGTTATTTCCTTACTGAACAACATATTTGAAAGAGATAAGTGAAAATGCTGTTTTATATGATGCATAATTAACTTATGGAACTCATTGCAAAAGGATATAATTTGGGCTAAAACCTTAACAAGAGTCATAAAAAACATTTAGACATGTGGATCATAAGCACATTCATACTCTTGCATTAGACAGAACAAAATCTGATTTTTAGAAAGGTTATAATCCTCATGCTTCAGAGTTTATACCAGCACTGAGTGATAGTGGTTAATTGCTCTAATAGTAGTGTATGTGATATACCTTGATTTTAGCAAAACTTTTGATATGGTCTTCCATAATATTCTTGTCAGCAAGTTAAAGAAGTCTGGCTTGGATGAGTGGACTATAAGGTGGATAGAAAACTGGCTATATCGTTAGGCTCAACAGATAGTGATCAACGGCTCGATGTCTAGTTGGTAGCCGGTATCAAGTGGAGTTCCCCAGGGGTTAGTCCTGGTGCTGGTTTTTTTCTACCTCTTCATTAATGAGAAGGATAATGAGATAGGTTGCAGCCTCAGTAAGTTTCTGGATATCACAAGGCTGGGTGGGGAGATGTAAATATGCTGGAGGGTGGAGGATTGGACAAATTGGAGGACTGAGCCAAAAGAAATCTGATGAGTTTCAACAAGGACAAGTGAAGAGTCCTGCACTTAGAATGGAAACCCTAGATAAACTATGCCCTGCACTTAGAATGGGGACTAACTGGCTAGGTGGCAGTTCTGTAGCAAAAGATGCAGGGATTGTCATAGGTAAGAAGCTGGATACAAGTCATCAGTGTGCCCTAGTTGCCAAGAAGGCTAACACCAAATTGGACTTCATTAGTAGTGATGTTGAGAGACCTGGGTTTATTTAGTCTGCAGAAGAGAAGAATTAGGGGGGATTTAATAGCAGCCTTCAACTACCTGAAAAGGAGTTTATGGAGCTAGGCTATTATTGCCTTGAGGGAGGTCTTCGTTAGATATTAGGACTATCTATATCTATTTCTATTTCACTAAGAGGGTGGTGGTGAATCATAGAATACTAGGAATGGAAGGGACCTCGAAAGGTCATCGAGTCCAGTCCCCTTCCCTCATGGCAGGACCAAATACTGTCTAGACCATCCCTGATAGACATTTATCTAACCTACTCTTAAATATCTCCACAGATGGAGATTCCACAACCTCCCTGGGCAATTTATTCCAGTGTTTGACCACCTTGACAGTTAGGAACTTTTTCCTAATGCCCAACCTAAACCTCCCTTGCTGCAGTTTAAGCCTATTGCTTCTTGTTCTATCCCCAGAGGCCAAGATGAACAAGTTTTCTCCCTCCTCTTTATGACACCCTTTTAGATATCTGAAAACTGCTATCATGTCCCCCCTCAATCTTCTCTTTTCTAAACTAAACAAACCCAATTCCTTCAGCCTTCCCTCATAGGTCATGTTCTCTAGACCTTTAATCATTCTCGTTGCTCTTCTCTGGACCCTCTCCAATTTCTCTACATCTTTCTTGAAATGCGGTGCCCAGAACTGGACAGAATACTCCAACTGAGGCCTAACCAGCGCAGAGTAGAGCGGAAGAATGACTTCTCGTGTCTTGCTCACAACACATCTGTTAATGCAGCACCGGCATAGTTTATCTAGAGGTTCCAGAATCTCCAGTCATAGAAATTTTTAAGGTCAGGCTTGACAAAGCCCTGGCTGCAATGATTTAGTTAGGTTTGGTCATGCTTGTAGTAAGGGATTGGATTAGGTGACCTCCTGAAGTCTCTTCCAACCCTAATATTCTGTGATTCTTTAGGCAGGTCAGTCTATAGATGTTCAGGATTTCTTTGAAGCACAGTGTACTGGCTACTATCAGAGACAGAAAATGGTGTATACTAATGACTTGTGTGTACCAATTCAGTGTAGTAAATCCTGTGTTCCTAAGACATATGTCAGGTGGAGGGTGATCCAACATTGCAAAGGCACTGTTGACAAATGAGTTAAGATGTGTACCACTCTGAAAAGGTGAGTGGTATCAGAATCAAAACAAAATTTGAGGATGATATAAGGGCCAATAATGCTAAGGACATTTTTAAAACCAGTATCCTATTTACTATAGGCTATGTTGGAGTTCTCCTTAACTCTCAATATGAAATCTGGAGATTCCATCACTTCTAGGAAGGCATGTTGGTCTATCCATACCTGATCAGATGTCCTTGAGGATAATAATCAAATAATAACTAGAGAATTTACTAATATAGCCCCTATGTAATTTGAGGTCTGTACACCAGCAAAACCATAACTGAGGATTTGCATGTGGAAAGAGCCAGGTGCTTATGTAATTTTATCTTTGGGGTTGGCCACATTAGAAACAAGATTTAAAAAATTCCATCCCAAAATCCCTTAATTGTATGATATTTTTGGTGATCCAGTTACATAACCCAAGCCAAGTAAACCAAGACAGGACTGGCAACATCTAGTTACCTCAAGCAACATTATTATGTGGGAATGTATGATGTAGCTCATTGTATTAATCAGTGCAAATGTGTAATACACCATGCCATTAGAAACATTGTTTTGGAGGAGAATAGTTGTAGTTTTCAACTTCCATTGCTTATTAACTGACATAATCACACTCCCAATTAATAATTATTACTGCTAGCATATTAATATTTTAGCTATTATAATAGAATTTATCTTAGCTATGCATAGAAAACAGTATCAGAGCTTGAAGAGGTGTATGAACAAAAACATGAGCACTAATTGTTTTCTTTGTCTTTTTAGGGAACAAAAAATATGTTGCAGCTTCATCAGTGGCCTACAAAGGATTTTCAAAGTAGTGAATCATTAGAAGGTCATTTTCTCCCAGGTATGTATTTAATTTTTACCTTGCAAAAATGAATAGCTCTCGTATTTCTGCGAGATTGTTGCACTATTCTCACAATTTAAAAATATAATTTGAATGTATTTCAAAGGTACTGAAGAGGATCTTACATTAAGAACATCCCTGTATGGGTTATTATTTCACATGTATGCTGATAAAAGTGATTGGGAGACAGGGCTAAAAGTGTTAGATGAAGCTATTCAAGTTCTGCCTCGGACTAAACATAGACTGTAAGTTCATTGATCTCTTTTTTTATTGAGACATTTTAAGCGTCCTCACTCTTGAGAAATAAAATATGGATGCTATTTGAATATATATTTACATTAATAAAGAACTTGCCTTTTTGTTGATAATTTTTATAACAGAAGAGAACATTGTAACTTTTTTCTGCTTCTTGACATGGCTTTTGAGTATCAAAGAAATAATTGATCTTTGACTGCTTCTTATCATTAAAATGCTTATAATGTTTGTGTAGCTCATCACTAAAAAATACCTCCTAGTAGGTACTCTATAACCTTTTGTAATTATTCGATTATGGATCTTACTTTGGTCTGTTTCCTTCTCTTCTAATTACTATCTGAAGACCAGACGTTAAAAGCAAGAAGTTGTGAGAAAAGCTTTTTAGATTTGATGAGTTACAGTTCAAATTACCCATTGAAATGAAGTTGAGCTAAAGATAATAAGGTCTCAGGCAGCTCATTCTTCCCTCTATCTGAATGTATACCTCTAATTTAGATTTTGTGCTCTTTTTGATCTCTGTAATAAAACAATAATATAAAAATGAAATTTTCCCCAGAGGCTGTTATCCTTGCATTTTTCAATGAGAGCTCCATGCATGTTTTAACCTCTTCAGCTCCCCTTTTTATTATTTCTTTGACCTGACTCATATTCATGACACCTGTGTATTTTATATCATTGATATGTTACTTCTCTAAGTAAAACCCTGAAGATAGTGTTGACAAAAAACCACTGTAACTTAACCAGTGAAGATAGTGTCCTATCAGAGGTACATTTCATATTCCTCTGTTAAGTTCTTATGTCTTTTGTATCTGACTTTGGGGTCAGGTCTCTTTATTGGTTACAGTGGAGTCAGCTAAACCTGTTTTGTAAGGGGTTGACTCCTCATATAGCTTATTTAATTATTTAAGTCAAATCTATATTAAAACATTATATTTATCCTTTATTTTATTTAATGACCAAGCTTGTTGAATATCAGCACATATGCTGTCTGGTTGAAGAACATTGTTTGGCTAATACATTAGTAAAATTATATTTGAGTTATTAGTTATTATTCAGTTTGTTTTGCATTAAAATCCATGGCAACATTTATGTCTATATGTGTTGTTTGGGACAAAGCTACAGTTTCACGTGTCTGAATGTCTATTTCATGTTAGATGAATGAGAGAAGAGTGGAGGAATTTGAACTTTCCCAAGATCTAAATCTATTTGGGCTAAAACTCTAAAATTAGAATATAAGCAAGCTAAAGCTCTGATCCTGCAAACGCTTAGAAATGTGTAAAGACTTAAGCCCTGAGCTTAATAATAAAAGTTAAGGCGCTCCCCTGTGTATAATCCCACTATTATCTAAGGATCTTGTTACAGTGCAAAAGCTTACTTATGTGCATCTTTGCAGGATTAGGGTCTAACTTATTTTCTAACATTAAATTTTTCAAATATCCAGAGGAGCAGGTAATTTGATTTAACTATAAAAGAAAGATGAGTAATGAAATGCAGTTACCTTCACAACTGTAATGCATCATTGGATTCAGTGCATAATTTTACAGGCAAGAAACTGATTAATTTCTAAACCTTTTTTTTTAGTCTAATTTTCAAACATATGGTAATAGTGAAGGCAAGACTTGGACGTAACTTTACAATGGACATTCAGAAATTCAAGGATGAAAGTGAGAACTATTTATCCCATATGTGGCATCGTCTGGCACCAATCTCCAAAGGCATTGTTGGGCAGTTAACCTGTTATCACAATGCTATTGAAGCTTTACAGGTTTCTATGTTGTTAATTTTAATAGATTCTTAAGAGAATATATTTTAAGTGCATAGTTTGAAAGTATGCAGGTATGTGCCTATATTTTTAAAGGTAGTTTGTGAAGCAGTAATCTAAGAGGTATTCAGACATCCTTGCATAAAGCAAGTAATACAAAGTTTGTCTTTAGTTAATTTAAACTTTGAAAGGACAGTTCTCAAAAAACACCACTTGAATTGTGTGTATAAATGGAAAAAGTGAGCATCTTACATGAATAAAATGCATACCATGTAAAGATAATCAAATACATATCCTAAAAGATAATTCTGCATCAACCTGCTTCTGCAGATCATCATTTAAGGACTAATCCAAAATCTTTTGAAGTTATTAGGAAGATTCCACTTGACTTCCATAGATTTGGATGAGGCTGTTGATGAGAGAGTATGCGAAGCTCACAAGCCACGTAACCTTAGTAGAAGTAAAAACCTATTCAGGAATACCTGTATTGCCCACCCTCCAGAGCTAAATCATTTGTAGCAAAGTGGATCAAACATTCATTGGAAAAGTATGCATAGATGTTGCCAAAACTGTGGCCAAAGGCATTGTGACACTACCACTGGCAATATCCTGGTCAGAACCAGACTTAATACCAATCCAGAAGATTTTTTTTTTACGTAACTTTGTTTCTTTGAATGTCTCCATCATTCTAGAACAGGGGTGGGCAATAATATTCCAGGGGGGCAACTTCATGAATTTTAGTACGGGTCGTGGATCGGCTCCAGGCTTCCCAGAAGGGGAGGGGGCACTGGCAGAAGGGGTGAGTCTGAGGGCTACAGAGAGTGAGTGCAAGAGATCCTTTGTGTGTGAGAGACAGACTTGAGTGAGTGTGTCTTTAACAGTGATTGTGTGTGTAAGGCACAGACTGGGAGTGTGTGAAAGTGACAGAGTGTGTGAGTACTGGCTGCTGCTGGATAAGTTTCTGAGAGATGTGCTGTCTCTTTAATGGAAATTTGTCCTGCTCTGTTGTCTTTGCTCTCCCCCACTCTTTACTCATCTGAGTCACTTACCATTCATGCTTCAGATTGGAGCAGCTCGGCTGTGTGTTTCCCTTTCCCTGACCACTGCTCTGCAGAGATGGGGGGGGGGAGGGGGCAAGGGCAAGGGAACATCCTGACTTCAGCACTCCTCTCCCCCTTCCACACCCTCTCCCCACTCTGCACAGCTAGCAGGAGAATTCTGGGAGCAGCTCAGCTGCAGGATGGAGTAAGGTGGGGGAGGGACAGCTGAACACTTGCTGCCAGCTATAAGTATGCATGCTCTGCTAAACAGCTGCGCGGGCCTGAGAGAAATGCTTGGTGACCCGGATCTGGCCCTTGGGTCTGATTTTGCCCACCCATGTTCTAGAATTACATATAAGTGTAAACCATTAGCAACATCTGATGGTGCTCAGCTGATGAAGTGGGTTTTGCCCAAGAAAGTTCATGATACTATATATTTTTGTTAGTCTGTAATAGGGATGTAATAGTGTAGTCAACTAAACGATTTACCAATAAGCAGGTGCTTATCAATTATCATTACTGGCTACACGGATCCCCCTTTCCCCCTCAGCACTACAAGTATATATTTTTAATGGGATGGGGCGACAGACTGTTCAATCCTGGGCTTCTCACTGCAACTCTGAATTATTAGTGGACTGGGTAGCCAGCAGACAGGCAGGCTGCTTCAGTCCTAGCTTGTGCCAAATCCCAGCATTACGTCCCCCCCACTGCATCTCTGCATTATTAGTGGACTGGTATAGGGATGTTAAAATGAGGCTAATTTATTAATCGAGTAGTTAATAGAATTTTTATCAACTCCTTGATTAGTCAGTCCGGTTCAGTCCCGGCTCATGCCAGTTCTGGGATGAAAACCTCACTGTGGCTCTGTAATTTAAAAGGCAGTAGGAGTCGGGGGGAGGGAGGGTGCAGGCCACCCAGGTCCTACCGCCTACTGCTAAGCCTCAGCAGGGTTTGGACCTGGACCCAGCATGAGCTGGGACTGAGCCGGGCTGCCTGCCTAGCTGGGCTGGTTGCAGATAAGGCTGCTTCATGGCAGCCTCCCCTGGTCCCTCTCCCCACACTGCTACCTCTCATAGGGTATGTCTACACTACCACCCTAGTTCGAACTAGGGTGGTAATGTAGGCAACCGGAGTTGCAAATGAAGCCCGGGATTTGAATTTCCCGGGCTTCATTTGCATATTGCCGGGCGCCGCCATTTTTAAATGTCCACTAGTGCAGACTCCGTGCCCCGCGGCTACACGCGGCATGGACTAGGTAGTTCGGATTAGGCTTCCTATTCCGAACTACCGTTACTCCTCGGAACGAGTAACGGTAGTTCGGAATAGGAAGCCTAATCCGAACTACCTAGTCCGTGCCGCGTGTAGCCGCGGGGCACGGAGTCTGCACTAGCGGACATTTAAAAATGGCGGCGCCCGGCAATATGCAAATGAAGCCCGGGAAATTCAAATCCCGGGCTTCATTTGCAACTCCGGTTGCCTACATTACCACCCTAGTTCGAACTAGGGTGGTAGTGTAGACATACCCATAGAGGCAGCAGCATGGTGTGGGTAAGGCAGCAGTGTGGAGATGGTGCTGGGGGGAATGTATTTTAACCTGTCTCCCCACATCCCCAGCTCCTGCTTTCCTCCCCCTGAACCCCACTGCCTCTGGTACAGAGGTAGCAAGGCAGGGGTCAGGAAGCAAGTAAGCCTAGGCTTATCGGTTAGTCAACTAGCTGACTACTCACTTATATCCCTAGACTGAGGAGCTGATGCATAGGCAGGCTGGCTCAGTCCCAGCTAGCACCAGGTACTAGCACAAACCCCTGCTGCAGCTCTGGTGAGCTCAGTCCACTAGCAATGCAGAGCCACAGCAGGGGTTATGCTGAGACGCGGCACAAGCTGGCACTGAGCCAGCCTGCCTGCGCACGGGCTCCCTAGTCCCCTAATAATGCAGAGCCACAGTGGGGTTGGTGCTGGGACATGACGCAAGCTGGGACTGAGCCAGCTTCTCTGTGCACCAGCTACCCACTCCACTAACAGTGCAGAACTGCATCGGGAGGTTATGCTGGGACCCGGCGTGAGCCGGAACTGAGGCAGCATGCCTGCGAGCTGGCTCCCCAGTCCCTTAATAATGCAGAGCCACAGCAGGGTTGGGCCTGGGACCCGGTGTGAGCAGGGACTGAGTGCTTTCACTGCTAACCCTTATTGATTAATCATGTAATCAACAACATTTTTGTCAACTACATGTTTAATGAATTACACACTTCTTAACATCCCCAGTCTGTAAGGTGCCACAGGATTACTCTTTGTCATTACCTGCATGTTCATTTAGCATTGTTTTTCATCATAGTTTAAAATAGTTCAATTTAATAGAAAGAATAAATGTTTTCAAATTATTTTGTAAATTTGTTAATTTAGTGCAGGTTATTTTTCACAACTTTTAAATTACTTTTCTGGTGGAAAATCAAGTGGATGTAGCTTAAGTCTTGGAAATCTGTGTCAACACATTTGAACTGCTGCCTGATCTCTTTCAAAGAGGAAAAAGCTGAACAGTAACTAAGGGTACGTCTACACTACAGCACTAGTTCGAACTAACTTAGTTCGAATTAGTTAATTCGAACTAAGCTAGTTCGAACTAACGCATCTAGAACTAAAAACTAGTTCGAACTAGCGTTTTGCTAGTTCGAACTAGTAAGTCCACATTGAGTGGACTCTGAACAGGGCTTAATGATGGCCGGAAGCAGTGCCGGCAGGGCATAAAAGGAGGACTTAGAGCATGGAGATACTGTCTCAGGCTAGCCGAGGGCTGCGCTTAAAGGGTCCCAACCCCCACCCCGGACACACAGTTCTAAGGGGTGCCCCGCTTGCAAAGAAGTTCTGGCTTGGAGTGCCCTGAGTGCCCACACTGGGCACATCACACCACTCGGCCATCAGCCCGGCTGCACTTGCCGCAGGCTGCCATCTGGGGAGAGGGAGTAATTGGGGGGCTGCAGGAGAGCTTCCACCCCCAGAAGCCCGCAGAGCCAGCCCAGTCCTCCCCATCGGGGGCTCGTACCCCATTCCTCCCTCACCTCCTTCCACTTGCCCTTCCCTAGCCCCCCTTCTTATTGATGTACAAAATAAAGATAACGTTTCTTCCAACATTGACTCTGTCTTTATTGAAAAAAACTGGGGGAGACTGGGAAAAGGAGGTGGGAGAGGGGAAGAGAAAGGCTGGGAGAGGGGAGGGCAACTAACATGATCAGGGGTTGGGAACAGGTCCCAGATGAAGAGAGGCTACAGAGACTGGGACTGTTCAGCTTAGAAAAGAGGAGACGGAGGGGGGACAGGATAGAGGTCTCTAAAAGCAGGGGTTGGGTGGAGAGGGTGCATTCAGAAAAGTTCTTCATGAGTTCCCATAAAGAAGGACTAGAGGACACCAAAGGAAAGGACTGGGTAGCAGGCTTGAAACTAGTAAGAGAAAGTTGTTCTTCTTCCCAAAGCAAATAGTTAACCTGTGGAACTCCTTGCTGCAGGAGGCTGTGAAGGCTACAACTAGAACAGAGTTGAAAGGGAAGTGAGATCAAGTCATGGAGGTTGGGTCCATGGAGTCCTATTAGCCAGAGGGTAGGAGTGGTGTCCCTGCCCAAAGTTTGTGGAAGGCTGGAGAGGGATGGCACGAGACAAATGGCTTGGTCATTGTCTTCGGTCCATCCCCTCCAGGGTCCCTAGGGTTGGCCGCTGTCGGCAGACAGGCTACTGGGCTAGATGGACCTTTGGTCTGACCCAGGACGGCCATTGTAAGCTCAGGGCTCAGGGTCGGGGGTCTCAGTGGACCCCCTTGATTTTCATGCACACCTGGTCCTGGGTGGCCAGGCTGGCAGCTCTCCTGCCCTAGCCGGCCACTTTCCTGTGCCTAGTGCGGAGGTCGTGGACGAGGTCCACGATGTCCGCACTAGCCCAGGAAGGTGCCCGCCTCTTGCGGTCCAGGGCAAGCTCCCGGGAGCCGCCAGCCTGGTCCCGGCAAGAGGGGGTGGGCTGGGGGGCATCGGGTGGGTGGCTCTGTGCCGTGCCAGGTGCAGGGTCTGCTGGCTGGGTGCTGGCAGGCTTGCACCTGGCACGGGCACCGTAGCCAGCCCGTGCCCCTTTAAGGGGTCCGGGGCCGGGAGGGGGGCATAGAGTTTCCCTGGTGTTGGCCAGAGTGGCCACCAGGGAAACCTGGGGAGGGCTAGCCTCCCACTAGTTCGAACTAAAGGGCTACACAGCCCTTAGTTCGAACTAGCTAGTTCGAACTAGGCGTTAGTCCTCGTAAAATGAGGTTTACCTAGTTCGAACTAAGCGCTCCGCTAGTTCGATTCAAATTCGAACTAGCGAAGCGCTAGTGTAGCGCATAGGAAAGTTAGTTCGAACTAACGTCCGTTAGTTCGAACTAACTTTCTAGTGTAGACATACCCTAACTGATGGAAACTTTAATAAAAGAAAAGAAATTTAACTAACACTGGGTTTTTTACCATCTCTGTTAGACATTTTCACTGATTAGGTAGTGTAAATTAATTTTTTGCTACGTATTTAAAATTAATGTTTTGCTTTCAGAAAACTAATGATAAATCTATATAGATCTTAATATCAGTAATTTGATGTTACAAACTACAATGAGCAGGGCTGACAGCCTCTGTGGGCCCCAGGGCAAGGAGGAGTCGGCTCCGCAACCCTGGAACTGGCAGGGGTAAAAGATGAAAGCAGTCAACATTTAGCACCGTCCAGACCGCGGGTAAACCCCTCCCCCCCCCCCCCCCGGGCCATTAGAGCCATGCAGAGCAGTACTTCCATGGCAGTTGAAAGGATCCCAGTGCTCCAGCCACCCTTTGCCCTCTTTATCCAGGCCCCAGGGCAATTGCCCATTTGTCCCCTTGCTCCCCACCATCAGCAGGCCTGACTAAAATATATGACCTAAATCATACTGTCTTTTCTATAGAAACAAGAAAGTGAGTGGCAGAAAGTTGACTATCTAATGGAATTTGCAGAATGGCTATACTGCAATCAGTTTCCTCTTAATGGTGTTATTAAACATCTGGACTGGGCAATAGATATCTTGCTACATATGAAACTTGACATAGGACCTTTTGAGGAAGAAGGTATGTAATTGATGTACTTATCCTTCAAAATAATTTTAGTACATGAATTTTTCTACCTTTGAGATCAAGGGTCAGCAATGTACGTCACACACACCATAAGTGGTACGCAGGATGATTCTGGGTGGTGTATGGCTGTCTCCTAGGTGGTCTGTGGCTCAAGTGAAGCACCCACACACCCAGCGGGGAGTCTGCGCTGCAGCTCAAACCCTGTGGTCACCGTGCAGCATGGCATAGGGGCTGGGCAAGCAGAGCAGGCGGCTTGGCCTTGTGCTGTGCACCGCATCCTTGGGACTTCCCCTGCCTGGCCTAGTCATGCAGCTCCCGGAAGCTAAGGGGTTAACACCCTCCTTTCCCTACTATAGGCTCTGCCTCCTGCTCCAAGAGGGGGTGGGGCTGGGGCTGGGGCTGCTCTGTAGATTGGGGTGGCTCATCTGTAGGGTTGCCAAGTGTCCGGTTTTCTATTGGCCAGTCCAGTATTTGCACCCTTTGTCCAATAGCAAAATTCAGAAAATACCGGACATGTGCAATGTCCGGTATTTTCTGAATTTCCGGCTGGGTGCCGGACGGAAGTGTGGCAGG
Source organism: Pelodiscus sinensis (assembly GCF_049634645.1). Lineage (NCBI taxonomy): Eukaryota > Metazoa > Chordata > Testudines > Trionychidae > Pelodiscus > Pelodiscus sinensis. The sequence continues at coordinate 45,474,172 of NC_134718.1, forward strand.
GCCGGGGGAGCGATTGGGAGGTGGGGCTGCGATTGATGCTGGGAGCTCTGTGGTTGCATGCAAAAGCTGGACGGGGTGGGGTGGGGGAGGGGGAGTGGCTGGGACTCCCGGCCACTCCTCCCACCCAGCTTCTGCACCCAACCAGAGGCTCCCAGCGCCAATCAGGGCCCCGCCTCCCAGCAGGGAGCCTCTGGTTGCGTGCAGAAGACAGGCGGGGGGAGCAGCTCCCAGCCACTCCCCCCACCCGGCTTCTACTAGCAACTAAAGGAAGTGCCTGCCGGGTGCGCGGCCTGTTGAACTCCAGCTGCGGCCAGTGACTGCACCGCCCCCCCCCACTAGCTTTGCTTTCTGCCCCCTTCCTCCAGCCCCCCTCCTCCTATCCAGCCCCCCTGGACCCCGATCCTTGCAGGAGGAATAACGGTAGTTCGAATTAGGAGCTTTAATTCGAACTACCTAGTCCGTGCTGCCGATAGCCGCGGGCAGGTAGTTCGAACTACGAGGCATTTAAAAATGGCGGCACCCGGGAACATGCAAATAAAGCCCAGGATATTTAAATCCTGGGCTTCATTTGCAAGTTTGAATACCTACATTAGCCACCCTCATTCGAACTAGGGTGGGAGTGTAGACATACCCTTATGTAGTGCATGTTTCTTCATCTGGAAAAAGGCTTAAAAGGAAGTCAAAATAAAAGCCTGAGTTCCTTCACTTAAGGCAGAGGTGGGGAACCTCATGCCCAGGGGGCGGATGTGGCCCCTGAGGCTTAGGGATCCCCACACTTGGGAGGCTGCACTGGCACTCCAGCTCCCCTGACACTCACCCACGGGGCTGGATCATACAAAATCTACTAGCCTGGGACCCCTAGACTCTGGTGTGTGAGGGGAATGTGAGGAGTGTCTGTTTCCTTCTCAGTCATAGGCTTCTCACTTTGCTTCTCACTTGTGTGAGGACCCCAACTGATTTTTTTATGGGTCGGCAGCCCCTGACCCAAAAAAGGTTCCCCATCCCTGACTTAAGGCCTGCTTCAAAACTTAGTGAAGTCAGTAATTTTAGAGACCTGTGTATCAGGCCTTTAAACAAATCAAAGAAGAAATGAAATAGGCTAACAAAAATAGATGCAAAATATTCTCAAAAACCATGTAACAGGTTGTATCCATTTTAAATTTTGAAAATATAGAACAAGGAGAAGATGATCAAATTATGAAATTACTAAAATTGTCCCCACCACTGCAGGGGAATATAGATATTTTTGTTAAAATCTCAGATCCAACAATAGAGCAACATTTTTTAAAGAGCCAGAAGATTAGAACAAAAGATTAAAATATCCACCCTATGGACTGCTTTAACAACACACACATAGATGAGGATGATCTTCTTTGCTTTGTCATTGCTTAGAGTTCATTTAAGTACATTGTTATGTCTTTAATCATAATTGAAACTATGCTGGCAGTAATATTAGTCTACCATTATCAGGTCATTTTTGGGAAGTAGGATTTCTATTTTTTTTAAAATAATGTCATCTTGCTTTCGGTAGATTCCTTTTCATTTCCACCTCAGAAATTCAACTTTAAATAAGACTTGAAATATTCAATGTCAGACCATTGACATTGCTTTTGTTGTGTTTTTAACAGAGAAAAACATTAAACAAGAAATACCATCTCCAGCAAAGCTAAAGGTAGACTTTGGAGTAAATGTTACAGTTACCCAAACTGCTAATGAAGATTTAAGAAACATAAGGCAGTTGGAAATGTTGTTTAGAGCGCATACTTTAATGGCTATAATTTCTGGCCATAGTTCACCTTTTCATCAGCAAAACTGTTTGATGGCTTATGCTTACATCATTCGTATCTGGCAGGTGAGGTCACATATACCAATCACATTTAATATATCTAATATATAAATGTATGAATATATAGTAAGACAGTATTTTGTTATTGTAACTGTTTTACTATAATTTATCCAATTTTACAGTATTATGAAGATATAGTTTTACAATTTCTAAGCTTTAAACTAAAATATTTTCACAAGAAACAAGAGAGGACCTCTGTGTAGTTCAAGTTCTTCCAACAACTATATGAGAGAGAGGCAGTGCTCAGTTAAAACCATTATTTTCTATTGTTATATATATTCTTTGGAGTTTAGAGATCCACTTTTTCCCAATGGTTTCTAAACTTTACCGTTTAAATTGTTAAGGTAAAATAAGAATTACAATTGGTGATTTACAGTATTCACAATACTATTGCTGTAGAACAGTAATTACAGATAGGTAGTGGCTTAGATCAGTGTTGCTGACAGTGTTCCACAAAATCGCTTTCAGAAACACATTAACTGGTCGCCCCAGTTTGTTTGTTTACTGGCGCCACGGCCACGGAGCCTGACGGCTCCCTTTGGCTCCATTTCATCCTTTGCAGCCAAGGTGAGATGTGGGAAGCGGATGCTGCTTCCCGCAGCTCCCCTTGGCTGCAAAAGATGAAACGGAGCCAAAGGGGGCCGTGAGGCTCCGTGGCCGTGGCGCCAGTAAATAAACAAACTGGGGCGACCAGTTAATGTGTTTCTGAAAGCGATTTCACGGAACTCTTTCAGAAACACTGGCTTATATTGTTTCAAGGCGTATGTCTTTTAACTTAAAGGAATTGTTTGACTTAACTCAATTCATATGGTTTATTTAACTATCAATTAAATTTTGTAATGAAACCATAACACTAACATTCACTGAGAATTGTTAATTCTTGAAATTAATCACATCCGGCTGTTCTGCAGCATTTCAGAGCAAATTAAATGAACCTCATTAAATGTTGTGTTTTCTCATTGATGTGATTGCCTAATTTCTAGGGACATTTAGAGCAAACATAAGGACTATTAGTGCATGTTAATTTTGTTAAAATGTATTTAAATCTTTGAAATGTACTTTGATCTCAGTATATGCCATATGCCACCGTAAGTGCCACCTGAGTAGTGTAAGAGATCTGCAAAGTGAAGCTGGTATCCAAATCATTATGTTCCAGGTTATAATATTGTTTTTCCGGTGATTACAAATGCTGGTAATTGCTCAGAAAAAGAACTGCCTGAGACAAATTAAAGAGTCCATTTGTGGCTTGTGAACTTCATTCTGACTATTTTTGTTATAGATTGGCATTATTGTGAGCTTCAAACTTTCTATATAAGGCATATTATGATTAAAAGTAAGTAGTTTATAAGGAGATGCAGGAAAGCTTGTTAGCATGTGTGATGTGAGGCCTGTTTGGGATTAAAAATAGAGCAGATTTGATTGAAGATGAGTGATAAGCGCATGTTGAAGTATTTTGAAGTCTTTTGAACTGTTTTGGGATGCTTATTCTCATTTCCAGGTGAAACTGTAGAATCTTAAGGCTCTTTAGTCACTATCTTAAGACTCTTTAATATCTATCTGTTAGGCAATGGAGTAATTTCTGAAAGCTTAAATAAAACCATGAAACAGATGCCTTTAAAAAAACACATGGTAAAGACCCAGTGTGAGATCTTGATAGGAACGTATAGCCAGTGTGCTCATTTTAGTCCACATATTCATATGGGATATTGATCACCTCTAACCGAAATTATTGCTCAAACATCCTACAAGTTGAACCTCCCTGGTCTGGCACCCTTAGGACCTGACTGATCCCAGATCAGGGAATTTGCCAGACCAGGGGAGGTAAGTGGACTAAGAGCTCCACTTTTTCCATGGCCACACTGGGCTCTGCTGCCCCATGGCAGGGCCTCTGCTGCCATCTGGGGGCCTGCTTTTGCCCCAAGGTTCTGCTGCCACAGGGGGTGACGGTATGCTTTGCGCTCCCCCAACAGCTCCCAGATCTCCATGTTCTGCCTGGCAGTGCCGCTGCTCCTCTTGACTCCCTTGTCTGGCAATACTTGACATCTTGATGATATCAGACCAGAGGTGTTGCTGGATCATGGGTGTTGCCAGAATAGGGAAGTCCAGACTATGGAGTTTCAACCTGTACCAAATTACTATCCTAATTATACTTCATACAAGAGTTAATGTAGTATATCATATGCTACACTACACTTTTGCAATAGGGTAGACCTGGAGAAACATATTATACCTGTCTTTCACATGAACACAGGTTCCCAGTTCATGGTGGTTGTAAAGTCCTAAATTATCTAGATATTTATGTCAAAGACTGTCACTTTCCATACCCCAACTGAATAACTGTGTTCAACAATAATACTTGAGCTGTTTAAGTTGCTATGGTGACTAATGCCTCCATAAACACTTATAGAAATATAATGTGAAGATTCTAGGAGCCCTTGAAATTTTCTGTCTCCGGGAGAGTGGGCTTAAATCACCATAATGGAGTGTGATTCTGTTTTGAGTAGCTAAGGACAGTACTTTAAAATAAAATAATTGTAATTCTTTTTTGTCTAGGTTTCATTGTCTGCAGCAGGATCTATTATAAAAACATTACCAAAATCCTCACCATCTACTGCTTCCCAGAATGCACAGTCAGCCACACCTAAGAAAGATAAAGGCAAAAAGGATGCAAAACAAGTAAAGCACTCCTCTTTATGGAAAATTTTTATATAGCTTTACTTCACTAAATGATGTTTCTGAGATTAGTTTTTCAAGTGTAACATTATAGAAATTGGTATTACAGTGCCCCTGTCTGAGGGTCATTCATGTCTGTGAGAGAGAACTTCTGAGTCCATGTACTAGATATGCAAAGTTAAGAATGTGGGATCTGCAGAAGATTTCAGTTTACTGATAATTTTTCTTCTCTTTTTATCCTCTTATTTACATTTCTTTGGGCAAAATCCACCACGTGCTGCTTTCCAAAATCCACAGTCAAGCACCCATAAAAAAGACCAAGCCCAAAAGGAGGCCAAACTGGTATCTATCTTTTTCTCTCTTTGAAAGTTATGTTTAAGTAAATTTGTACTGCCTATAGAAAAATACATTTCTCTTTTAGGAGAAGCCTAAACGAAAAGGACCAGTTGAAGCATTACCAGTGAGTGTGGAGGAATGGGCTACCTATGACTGTCCTGATGAAGTTAGAGATGCTTTTAAACAAGAAACAAGCTGTTATGTTATTAACCGGGATAATATTCTGGTACCTGTAAGTAAACTTTGAAAATCATTGTTCTACTTTAGGAAAATAAACACTGAGACCAGTCCCAGACATTAGTTTTTGTATGTATATAGTCAGTGCTCTTTGCAGACAGTTTTTAAAAAGATTTTTCTCTTTCTCTTGTCTCCTTTTATATTATGAAAATACAATTTCCAATTCCATAATTACCATATTCTGAAAAGGCTCAAAAGGGCTAACACAATTCTTTTTACTTTGTTGGTGTTCTAACATTATGTTAAACTTTACATGGTGTTAGATTTTGTGCCATTTGATTTTTTTGTTTAGTTCTGTGTTTCTTTTAATCAAATATTAAGTAAACGATCTGTAGTTAAAATTCCTTCATGTCCTTTGGACAAGTGGGTAAGGTCCTACTTCCTATGGACTCCACCAGCCCTTGGGGTCCTGTTGCCTGCTAGGCTTGTCAGTTGGGCAAGGTGAGTGAGGTCCCACACCTCTGGGCTCCACCAGGCCTCGGGTCCCACTGGCCCACCAGCCCTAGGATCCCACCGCCAGACCAGGGCTCTGTAGCTGCTTCCATTTGTGGTGCCAGCTTGGGGTGGTGAGGGTTGCCAACCTCCTAGATTGGACAGATCAGACACCATTTGTAGCAATAGTCTGATCCATCCATTCCAAAAGAGTTGGCAACTCATCTCAACAGCTCCAGAAGCAGGGGGGATGGGATGACAGGGAGTGCAGCTCTGCACATCCAGCCCAAAAATGGTTTCAGCACCACTGGTAAGATGTCCTGGGAATCTTGTATTATCACGTATTATTTTCCCATTTTTTCTCCAAAACCACATCAGACTTGTCAAGAAACCATGTTCCATTCCATGAATCATGGCAACAACTTGCAGAGTCAGAAAGGGTCACATGCCCCTCCTCAAACACTGGGGTTGGGGGCAAAGGGCCAGTAGCTAGAGACAAAAAGGAAGAGACCAGGCCAAACCCTCTCCCCTTCCAGCTGCTTCACTTTCCTGATCTCAGCAGCCTCCAGCTTTATTGTCTGTCTTGGACTCCAGGCAGGAAGCATATCAGAGGCTGCCTGGGAGAGTTCACTAAGGGATCCTCAGAGGGAGTAGAAATGGTGGCACAGCAGGAAGACAGAGCATGTTCCCCCCTCCCCCTCCATGCCAGGTATTGTGGGATAGGGAAAGGACGGGGAGAGCACAGGGGTCCCAAAGTGGAGAGCGGGGCAGAAATGAGTCATATGTTGGGTCATGTGGAGGTTAGATTCCCCCGTTAGCTGGTGCCCCCCTTTATGTTCCTCTCCACTACTCACCTCTGCCCTAGATGGTAGAAGAGCTTTAGCTTTTTACTTAGATAGGACCATTATCTTTAGAAGATCTCTTTGACCATTTGTCTCCATTGTGGACAGAAATAAGAGCTTGGTTATTTTAAAATCGAGGTTATTAAAGTGGATACCTGGATGTATTAAGATCTGTTATGGCCAAGCTCAGCTTCAGTCCCCTACAAGAATGATAGCACATTCCACTAGAGAACTTTCTGCTTTTATAGCCTGACATAAGTATGTATTGATTGCTGACAACTCTAGAGCAGCAACTTGGTCCTCTTGCTTATCTTTTCTAGTCATTGGTGCCTGCTGTCAGCACTGCAGTTCTCTCCTTTGGACTCTGCTCTGAACCTTGCACTTCCTTTTGGGGGTATTGCTTGGGAATCACCTGCAGTGGTGCATTCACAGGGAGATTTCTTAAAGAAGCAGAAGTAACTAGTGTTCCCTCTCATTTTTCCCACCCCTGAGCAGAATAACTGTTTTATGTCCACCTGTGTGGAGGTGATGTGCAATGCATCACCTTTATATTGGTGCAAAGCGCAAAATTCATGTGGCATGGGTGTGGTCAAAGGATTCTGAGTATCGTGGGGATCAGGCCTGAGATAAAAGTTGGAGTGCAGAAATGTGAGGGCCCCATCAGGGGGTGTGAGCTCTGGACAGGTTTAGGGATGAGGCATTCAGGGTGCAGGAGGGGATGCCAGGCTGGAGGCAAAGGACTTGGAATACATGAGGGAGGTGTGGATTGAGGCAGGGATATAGGGTGCAGGATGGGGTGAGAGCTCTGGGATGGACCCAGAAATGAGGGGTTTGAGATGCAAGGTTTGGAAAGGGGCTCAGGCCTGGAGGTTTCAGTCCAGGAGAAAGTACAGGCTATGGGCTGGGGGTTAGGGTGCAGGAGGGGGTACATACTCTAGACTGGGAATGTGGACTTTGGAGTGGGACTAGGAATAAGGAGTTTGGGAAGCAAGAGGGGCTCAGACATGGGGATTTTGGTGCAGGAGAGAGTGCAGGCTCTGGACAGAGGGTGTGGACTATGCGGTGGGGTTAGGGATGAAGAGATTGGGGTGCAAGAGATGGCTCTGAGATGGGGAGCTCTGTGTGGGGTACAGAGATGGGTCTCAGGCTCATCAGCACTAAAGCAGTCTGCCTGTTTCCTGCCTGCCCTTGGGCATCATGCTGCACCCCAGAAGCAGCCAACATGTCTGGTTCCGGGGGTGGAGGGACATGAGGCTCTGCAGCGCACGATGTGTGCTGATCTCAACTGCAGGGTGAAGGCAATGCACAGAGTCCTGTGGCCCCCCAACTAAGACCTAGACCTACTATGCTAGCCACTTCCCTACCGTCCCCAATACAGAACTGCCCCTGCTGCAGCAGCTCCCTGCTGTGGCCACTGGAAAGGGACACCTTCCCTCTGGCCATGGTAGCTTCAGGTTTTAGGAAGAGGTAACCCTGAGCCCCTGAAAGGGCTTAATGGGAAGCTTTGTGGCCACACAGCTTACAGGGAACTTAGAATATTATTCATCTTGTGCAGTAACTAAAATTCTTCAAGATGCATGTCCCTTTGAGCACTTCGCTTCCTTCCCTCCCCACTGCTGTTATGAGACTTTGCTATAGAGGAGGAACTGAGAATAGCCCACCTACACAACCCCTTGTAGCCTCAGTGTGGGTCACAATGATGTATCGGGTGCTTGCATGAGTCAAATAGGCACTGGGCTTACCTGAAGTGGAGTTCTCACAGTGATACAGTGAAGAACTGTAGTTACTGCAGAGCAGAAGTAATCTCTCCATCATACTAGTGGTAACCAGTGACCTACTCCCTGCATCTTTTAGCTCTGGTTCATTACAGGTCACAACTTAAAAAAATCATCTTCAGTACCAGGAGGAAGCATAAGTTTGCTTTCTTGTGCAACTCATCACCACATAACTCTCATTCCTCAGTCCTTCTTTGCCCACAGATGGGTTTAAAGTTTCATTCAGGTACTGCTTCCTATGGATCTTTCTGACATCGGCTTTTTGTGGAGAAAGAAAGGCAAGTTAGTGATTGTCTGCTAAGTTCTGACTATTTTCTTTAATTTTCCTTTTGTCTTTTAAAGCACTAACCAGAGAGCTGCACAGGGAATGTATGGAGGATAATATTTATGGAAGGATTTTTTGTTTTAGCTTCTCCAGTTGAAGAAAAAACTAATAATTCTTTGAGAGATGTCTTCGTGGGTGCGCCACCACACAGCCTCAGAGCAGAGATTTTGGAACACTGTCCCTGGGGCCATGCACATGCACACCAGCAGTCACGCGCTGTTAGGCTGCAGGCATTGCGCCTGTGTGAGCCCCCCCACCACTCCTCAGTTCCTTCTCTACTGCCTCCAACTACAGACAGACTCAGCAATGCTCTCTAGCTTCTTCACGTCTAGATGACTATTCTTCTTAAAACCAGTAAAATTAATCATAGTAGTTAATCAGTTAGTGAGATTAAATACTTAATTAGTCAATTACTTCGTTAGTTTTAAAAAATCTAGATTAGTATAAAGGGTTTTTTTTCTTTTTCTCCCAGTTAATCCCTTCCTGCAGTCTCTGACTGCTTCTACAGGTATGCCTGGCTCACCGTGGTTTAAGCACTGCACTTCATGTATAGAGCCTCTCCTGCTATCGGATGGTCTCACAATGTGTCCACTGCCTAGGAGAGCAGCAAAATATTCAGAAATGCCCTCATTGTGCAAAGCTAAAATCGTGGGCACAGAAAGACAGAGACTTCCAGCTTCAGTTATTTTTACTGGAAAACTCACTTAGACCAACCTCTGGTCTGGGTCAACACCCCAAGGAACTTAAGCAGCCGGGATCCATAAAGCCTGCAGGAAAAAAAGAAGCGAGCCTCCTCAGCACTTCAAGGGGCTACGGCACCGAAGCAGCCGTCTCCCTCACAGTGGTGCTAAGAGAAGTGCCGGCACCATGCCGCAGCACTTATGATGCTGTTGGTGTCTTTGGAGCCCCCAATGGAGACGAACAGTGCACATGTGCTAAATCGCACTCTGAAGTGACAGGCTTCAAGTTGCCTGCCTCATTAGCTGCAGCACCATCCGGCAATGATACAATCTTGCCAACGCAGCATGAGAGTGCAGCACCGATCACCTTAACAGGCGCTTCAGCTGCCACCACAGAGGCGCTTGATGTGGCAAAACTGCCCTCGGCACGATTCAGTGCCTCAGATAGCCTCTGTGCCTCCCACTATGGCACCAACGGCACCTGTTGGGCATTACACTCAACACAGAGACTTATTAGTCAGTAATACCATTATAAACACCATTGCCAATTAATCCAGCAATAATGCAACCGGAAAAGATGGTATGGCAAACTCCGGCATCAATTTCTTTAATTTTGGCGAAGACAACCACTAAAAAATACTGTGTCCCACCCAAGGATTCTGAATTTTTTTCTCACCCAGCAACAAATTCTCTCATAGTGGAAGCAGCAACAATACCGGTCTACCCCATTGCACCATGATAGCAAAAGGCTCTATGCATTCTGGTGTGAGATATATACGCCGCCTTCTTTACAATTTTGCATTTCGAATTACACAGTTTTATTGAGCAAATATGATCACAGAAATCACACGATTGCAAAATGAACATTACAGGCCACCTTAGACGCTGCTGACACAACTGTACAATCTATAGCACGGTGGTAGTAATGAAGAGGGCATCATGGTTTAGCTCCACTTCATTCCCCAGGGAGATGAATCTACAGTAGAAGATCTGTCTTTCGATGGCCAGAAGTTGTTTGCAGCTAACACCAACAAAATTCTCCACTCCATGAAAGATTCCAGAGTGACACTTCAGTCTTTGGGGATCCACAACCAAGTACCTAGAAGAAGGCAATATAGGTATCAGCCCTACCAAGACCTCGATACCCCCCATCTACACAACACTACAATAGACAAGACCAACAGCAACAGAACAAAGGCAGAGGGAGAAACCAACCCTTCCTCTACCAATTCCCAACAGTCACAGCAGTCCAGGAAGCAAACTTGATCATCAGATGGAGGGTCTGGAGAGCCTCTCGCATATTCCAACATCATCGATTAAAGCAAATCTCTTCCAGCATCGATTGTTGCCCTTCTTCAACAACTGGCAATGTATAACCTCTGATAGATGGCTCCTGCAGATAATTGGAAAACATTACCTTATTCCCTTTGTGTCCATGCCTAGTTTGCACCCTCTCCCCTTCTCTGTCCCTTTTTAGGGGCAACTATCACAAGATCCTTCTTCAGCAATAAGTAGAGCACCTCTTACACATAGGGGCGATTGAACCAGTCCCCACACAGTTTAGGGGCAAGTAGAATCATAGAATTATAGGACTGGAAGGGACCTCGAGAGGTCATCGAGTCCAGCCCCCCGCCCTCAAGGCAGGACCAAGCTCCGTCTACACCATCCCTGACAGATGTCTATCTAACCTGTTCTTAAATATCTCCAGAGAGGGAGATTCCACCACCTCCCTTGGCAATTTATTCCAATATTTGACCACCCTGACAGTTAGGAATTTTTTCCTAATGTCCAATCTAAACCTCCCTTGCTGCACTTTAAGCCCATTACTCCTTGTCCTGTCCTCAGAAACCAAGAGGAACAAATTTTCTCCTTCCTCCTTGTGACACCCTTTTAGATATTTGAAAACCGTTATCATGTCCCCCCTTAATCTTCTTTTTTCCAAACTAAACAAGCCCAGTTCATGAAGCCTGGCTTCATAGGTCATGTTCTCTAGAACTTTAATCATTCTTGTCGCTCTTCTCTGTACCCTTTCCAATTTCTCCACATCTTTCTTGAAATGTGGTGCCCAAAACTGGACACAGTACTCCAGCTGAGGCCTAACTAGTGCAGAGTAGAGTGGCAGAATGACTTCACAAGTTTTGCTTACAACACACCTGTTGATACAACCTAGAATCATATTTGCTTTTTTTGCAACAGCATCACACTGTTGACTCATATTCAACTTGTGGTCCACTATGACCCCTAGATCCCTTTCCGCCATGCTCCTTCCTAGACAGTCACTTCCCATCTTGTATGTATGGAACTGATTGTTCCTGACTAAGTGGAGCACTTTGCATTTCTCTTTATTAAACTTCATCCTGTTTACCTCTGACCATTTCTCTAACTTGCTAAGGTCATTTTGAATTATGTCCCTATCCTCCAAAGAAGTTGCAACCCCACCCAGTTTGGTATCATCTGCAAACTTAATAAGCGTACTCTCTATGCCAATATCTACATCATTGATGAAGATATTGAACAGTACGGGTCCCAAAACAGACCCTTGCGGAACTCCACTTGTTATCCCTTTCCAGCAGGATTTAGAAGTACAGGCAGTCCCCGGGTTACCTGGATCCGACTTACATCGGATCCCTACTTACAAACGGGGTGAGGCAACCCCGCACTAGCTGCTTTTCCCCCTAGCAGACCAGGGAGACACGAAGCTAGCACCCCACCCAGCAGACCAGGGAGACGCGGAGCGGCTTTTCTCAGCAGACACCTCAGCTTGAGAATAAAGGACTGAGGGAAGTGAGGTGTGGGAGAGTAAAACTGAGCTCTGGAGAAATGTTTGGCTAGAGTTTCCCCTACAATATGTACCAGTTCCGACTTACATACAAATTCAACTTAAGAACAAACCTATGGTCCCTATCTTGTACGTAACCCGGGGACTGCCTGTAGTTGTACTCCCATTACTTCTTGACTGAAAAAAGGTCAGAGGGCTGGAGGCCCATTCTAGACCTTTGAGCCCTCAATAAATTTGTTCAGAAACAAAATTCAAGATCATAAAGCGTGCTACCATATTACTGGCATTGAAACAGGATGATTGGTTCTCCTCCCTCGACTTGCAAGATGCATACATTCATGTTGCCATACACCCAACTTGCAGGCAATTTGTTTTCTTCATTTAATTCTAGATTCCCAATACTACCAATCCAAAGTGCTTCCATTCAGACTCTCTATGGCCCTGAGGATCTTCTTGAAGGCACTGGTGGTTGTCACAGTGTATCTGAAGAAACAAAGAGTTATCATATTTCCTTACCTAGATGACTGCCTCCTCAAATCACGCTCACCTAATGATTCCTGCCGTTCTCTGTCAGTCACCTATTCCGACACCTGGGCCTTCAGGTGAATGAAACCAAATTGATGCTCTCTCCTACACAAAAATACAGATTATAGGAGCATGCCTCCATTTGACAATGGCCACCACATCCCTGCTTACAGACCATTTCTAAAAAATTGTAACCCCTGAAAATACCTTACAATCTAGCTGCCACACAACAGCACTCGAACGCCTTCAGCTAGTGGGGCACATGGCAACGTGCAACTTCATAGTAAGCATGTGCATCAGCACATGAGATGTTTACAGAGCTGGCAGGGACAGGTGAACAAACTCAATGTCCATCTGCTATCCAAATCCCTACCCTTTCCAGAGATAGCAAAGGACTCCTTATGCTGGTGACTGAGTCCATGGAACCTTGGTTCCGGAGTCCCATTTCACCCACCAGAGCCATCTGTCTCCATGATGACAGATGCATTTCATAGAGGATGGGACACCCACTTACAATATAATACCTGCCAGGGCTCGCAGTCCAGCACCGACAAGGACTTGCAAATAAATGTCGTAGAACTGCGAGCAGTCAGGAATGCATGCATCAAATTCCTCCCATTTGTCATCAACAGATATGTCAGATTGTACATAGACAATGTCGCAGCAATGTTTTACATAAATAGTCACCGCAGAGCCCGATCTTGAACACTTTTCACAGAGGCCATAGCACTTTGGAATTGGTGCCTGAAACACAATACAATTATCATCACAGTGTATCTTTCACGCAGATGCACCCAGAAGACCCCTCCTGGTCCAACACGAGTGTCAAATGAACCTGCATGTATTGATGGACATCTTCCGCCTATGGGGTCACCCCACCATAGACCTGTTTTCCATGCAGTCTAACAGCCATTGCCCCCTATTCTACTCCAGGGCAAAATTAGGAAAGAAATCAATGGGAGATGCCTTTCTCATCTCATGGACATCTCACCTAGTCTACGCGTTTCCTTCTATACTCCTATTGAACAGAGTAGTTCACTGGACAAGGAAGGACGGGGCTCATCTCATACTTATAGCACTGGCATGACTATGACAACCATGTTTTTTTCCTGCCTAGTGGTGATATCCTGTGCCCCACTGATCCACTTACCTTGTGTGAGGGCTCTCCTTCTTCACCCAGGCTCCAGTGATGGCCATCTGAACCTCCTCTCACTACATCTGAGGTCATGGCTTCTCGATGGTTCTGTGACCTAGAGTTCACCTGCTCATAGCAAGTACGAACTGTCCTTCTACACAGTAGGGTGCAGAGCACCCATAAGACTTCCCTTCAGAAATGGAAAAGATTCTCAATGTGGTGTACTTCCTCACCAGCTGTTTCCTTACCAGCTTACAAGTTGAGAAGATGCTCCACTATTTTCTGCACTTTAAACAAGTGGTCCTCGCAATAAGCTCCATTAAAGTTCACCTTGAGGCTATTACTACATTCCACTCTAAGGTAGACGACTCATCCATATTTGCTCATCCACCCACCAAGAGTTTCATAAAGGTCCTGCGGGCACTTTATTCAGATACAGTCCACCAATGCAACCAGGAGACCTACATTTAGTATTGAATGCTCTAACTAGACCACCTGTCGAACTAATGGTGACCACCTCATTATTACTCTTATTATTAATAGCTGTTTTTCCTCATAGCTATTACTTCAGCCAGATGGCTAGGAGAGATCACAGCCCTAATGGGGGATCTCCCATACACGACCTTTTTTAAAGACAGGGTCATGTTACATAACCATCCCAAATTCCTCCTGAAAGTACACTTATACTTCCACATCAACCAGACAATACACCTTCCCACCTTCTTCCCCAAACACCAACTCTTTTGAGATGAAAATGCATACTCTTGACCTGTGCAGAGAACTCTCTTTTTATCTGCAGGAAACAAGACCATTTCGAGCATCTCCCAGACTATTTGTTCTATAGCAAAGCGTAATAAGGGTAGGGCTGTCTCATCACAGAGACTCTCCCATTGGATCTCAGATTGCATCAAGCTTTGCTGTACACAGTCATACATGCTGCCTCCAGAGAGTACTCCATACGGGTACATTCAACCAAAGTCATGGCTACCTCGATAGAATTCTTCCATAAAGTACCTATAAGAGACATCCATGCAGTTGTCACGTGGTCCTCCGACCACACAGTTGCAAAGCACACTGCACTTACGCAGGGACTTTTTTCCATCCTAAAACTAGCTAAGGCGGTGCTTTGCACCACTTTTCTGCCAGATCTGAAGTCCCTACCTCTCTAAAGGGAAATTGCTTTGTAGGCACCTAATGTGGAGCACCCACGGGGACATCTCTCTGTCTCGAAGAGGAGGTTACTTACCTCAATAGTAACTGACATTCTTCAAGATGAGTGTCCCCGTGGGCGCTCTACCGCCCTTCCCTTCCTCCCCTCTACTTCGGGATCCTGGCCTTCTCAAGCCATCATTTTGGGGTATAGAAGGAACTGAGGAGCGGGAGCGGGGGCTCGTGAATGTGCAATGCCTCCAGCCAAACAGTGCACAGCTGCTGGTGTGCGCGTGAGTGGCCCCAGGGACACTGCCACACAAATCTCCATTCTGAGGCTTGGCAGCAGTGCACCGACCAACCTAATGTGGAGCACCTACAGGGACACTCATCTCAAAGAACATCAGCTACTATTGACAAGGCTCGACAAACTATAGAATCTACTCGCCTATGGCGAGTAGATTTCCGCCGCACGCCCTGTTTACTGGCGGCATGTGTATGCACAATGCGGCTCTTGCACATGCGCAGTGTAGAGCTGGCAAGTGGCTTTCGCCGCCGTTTGTCAAGCCCTGACTATTGAGGTAAGTAACCTCCTCTTTTAAAATACCAACAATTAGAACATAATTTATTCTTTGATTTTTATTTTTAGACCTACACTTTATATTTTATGGATCTTTTGGCTAAAGAGCTGCAGAAAATTTCTTGCAACCACATGACTCTTCCCATCTTTCAACTGGCTGAGGTTATTGCTCATGATGTTGTGGAAAGTAAAAGTCTATCTGATCTCTACCATCTTAGGTTTGTATAAGTTACTTGTTTTCACTAAATGGGAGATGTTTATGAAAAGTCATATCAGCCCTCTCCATTTTTACAATGATTATCATTTACATCCCTTTTATGATTGACATTGTTTTATCTTGTTCACAATTTTAAAAATGATTTGTGCTTTTTATAAATTTTATGTGTATTAATAATATTCATTAAGGTTTGTTTTTTATAACAGAACCTATATTGTTAAGTACTATGGCCCAAACTAAGGCTATGTCTACACTGGCGGCTTCTTGTGCAAGAACTCTTGCACAAGAGAGCATCCACACTGCCATGTGCGAGATGTGCTTTTGCGCAACAGCATCCATGGCAGTGTGGATCCTCTCTTGCGCAAGAAAGCTCTTATGGCCATTTTAGCCATTGGGCTTTCTTGCACAAGAAACCCCTAGGGTGCGTCCACACTGCCCTCTTGCACAAGAGCTCTTGCGCAAGAGAGCTTACACCTGTTAGAAAAGAGCATAGCTCTTGCGCAAGAAGCCCTCTCCTACCATGGTTTACTGTAAATCTTATTGCACAAGAGCAGGTGGGCAGTGTGGACGCTCTGAGAAAAAACTGACATTCTTGCACAAGAACCCGCCAGTGTAGACCTAGCCTAAGTGTCTACAGCAGGGGAAAGGAACTTTTTTGGGTTGAGGACCAGTGACCCACAGAAAAATCAGTCAGGGACCACACACGAAAAAAACCCAAAGCCCTTCACTGATGTGGCCCCCAACTGCTCATGCAACTTGTGGTGCAGGGTTCCTCTCTCTAGACCCATGGGGAGGGTGCCAAGGCTCAGGACTCAAGCTAAATCAAAGGAAATTGGGGGCCGGATCCAGACCACAGCACATAGGTTCTCCATCCATGGTATACAGGGTTAGGCAAATCTCCAAATGAAAAGCATTTTAAAGTCTTTTAACTCCATGGAATTAGGAAACAACCTACTTTTTTTTTAAGAGATATACCAGTTAAATAGTTTAACATAGTTTGAGGCCCGAGCATTCCTGCTTGCACCCACGTAAAGCACTGAGTTAGTTGTGTATCTCTCTCTCTAACTGCTTTATTCACATTTAAAACAACAGTTCTCTTTCTAAGGGCTACATTTTCAGATGACCAACATTCTCAGCTTCCCACATATTATTGAGCTTCTGTTTAAAAGCCCAAAATCTGTTAGGGATCTAATGTGTTAGATGGTAAAAGCTTTCTCAAAACATCAAAATACACTCTTCTGGAAAGTTTATTTTTATCAGCCAATATCTTCTTTTTTTGTGATCACTATGCACACTAATCTTATTTTCACAGAATCTCCCTGGTATGTTCTGATATAAAATTGAACCAGGCATCCTTATATCATGAGAACGCAGTTGGAGAAACATATATTAATGAAGTGGAACAGGCAAAGTATGTGTTTTTATTGCAATGCACTTTGGGTAGCTTTTCCAAAGTTGACTGTTTATAATTGATAACTTGGAAACTTTGCAGCACATTATAAAGTTAGAATGATAATAATTTTATTTTAAAATACTATCTCCTAGGATGACATCTGATATATTTGTGTCACAGCACAACATTGTATATGAAGCAATTCACACATATTTACAGAATTGCTGTCATAAATGTGTAGTATAATACTTTAGATTAAAGATATTTTAAACAGTATTTTTAATTTCCTTCCCTCTTCTTTCACTGCAATTAGGTATAGACAAGAAATTGCATTAAAAAAAGGGAAAATTATGCAACCTAAGGAGGAGGAAAGAAGTGGATTATCTAAATGTACTAAGTCATGTAACAGTGGATATAAGAACTCATTTACTGCGAAGGAAAAGGTTCAGTTTCATACATACCATATTGAACAAAGTTTGTATTTTCACTGTGTTTTTGTAGACACATTATGATGTATTAATTACTTCAATCAGTTTGTCATTACCTTCATTTAAAAAGTTTTAAACTCTAAGAACTATATATCTTGAACTTTAGATGTTCTATAAAATTTATGTGACTAAGGTTCCTCTGACGTACATTACCAGCATAATGAGTTGAAGTTGCTCATCATCAAGAACTCATGCAGAGCAAGAAGAATGGGAGCTGTATTAAAGCCATTCAGTACTGATCTTTCCATTATCTGGCATTGACATTGGTTCTCTAGGGCTAGCACAGCTCAATAGCAAAGACTGACAAGCAGTATGACTTTTCTTTTCCTTGTTTTCTCTCCACTGATGTCTCTGGATACTGTTTTCACTTCTTGTGAAAACAGCATTGAAGAGACCCCTTACAATCTAATTATCCTCTCCCTTAATTTTAGTTTTACAAGATAATCCCATGTTTTATTATTGTTTTCCTCCACTTTCCTTTTCATTTGCATTTTATTCCCCCTTTTCCCCGTATTACATCATTGTCTTCCTCTATGCTCTCCCTTCCTGTGCTCCCACGAATTCTTCCACCTTACTAATGACTTCCTCTTCAATTCGCTCATTTAACTTACACAAAACACTTAGGGCTCGTCTACACTGGCCCCTTTTCCGAAAGGGGCATGTTAATTTCACAGGTCGTAATAGGGAAATCCGCGGGGGAAATCCCTTTGAAGTAGGAATAAGATCCTCTGGAAAAGGGCTTTTTTCCGGAGGATCGGGGCCAGTGTAGACGCTCTTTTCCGGCTTTTCTAAAAGCCGGAAAAAAGCGGTGGACATTTTTATTTAAATGCCGCGGGGGATATTTAAATCCCCCGCGGATTTCTCTATTACGACCTGTGAAATTAACATGCCCCTTTCGGAAAAGGGGCCAGTGTAGACGTAGCCTTAGGGTATGTCTAGACTACAGGCTTTTGTCGACAGAGCTTTTGTCGACAGATACTGTCAACAAAACTTCTGTCGACAAAGAGCAACTAGACTACATCCAGTTCTGTCAACAAAGCATGCCTCTTTGTCGACATGACAGTGTAGATGAAAAGGACAGCGTAAATGCAATAATGCCTGCTGTTGACAGAACTCTGTCAACAAAAGGCGTTATTCCTCGTAGAATGAGGTTTACGGCCATCGACAAAACTGCTGAGTTCTGTCAACGTTATATCGACAGAACTCAGCGGCAGTGTAGACGCAGGTATGGTTTTGTGGACAAAAGTCCACTTTTGTTGACAAAACCCTGTAGTCTAGACACACCCAAAGACATGAACTGGATGGACCATTATACTCAACAGCCAAATGACATCAAAACCCAAGTATGAGAGAGAGCCCACTCAGTTAGCCTCATTAGCACTGGCTCTACAATTGACAGGGTTTTTTTCCCTCTCCCCTCCCTTCTTTTTCTCTCATCTGAAGAAGTGGGATTTGCCCACAAAAGCTCGTAATACCAGATATATATTTTTGTTAGTCTCTGACAAGTACAGTACTACTTATTTTTTTAAAGTTACAGACTAATACAGATGCTACTCTGATATTTTTCCCTTGTCTTTCTGTTAGTTCTGGACAAAATAAATCTGTTCCTCCCGTCTTAGTTTTATTTCTGGACAGTACAAAATATAATTTTTTTTCATTACTGAAAAGTCAGTTCTTCTTCGGGTAGTCCCCGTGGGTGCTCCACGTTTGGTGTCGGGCTGGTCCCGGCGCCGCGAATCGGAGCTTGCCATAGCTGTAATCGACCGGGTCGCGCATGCGCGAGTAGCGTTCGCGCCTTTGAACAGCCGCGCGTGACCCGGTCTCCGCCAGTTCCTCTCATCCGCCCCTGGTCGCGGACGGAGCTCTACTTGTCTTCTCTCTACCTCAGAGAAACGTGAAAAAAAAATATTATTAATTAACACTGCCATTTAAACAAAAGGAAAAACTAAGTAACCGGATGTAATTAATCTTAAAACCGGCGGTTCAAACCGCGGCTCTGGTCACTTTCGCCGCAGCCTTAGTCCCGCCGGCTTACTTCAAAAAAAAAAAAAAGTAATAATAAATAAATAAAATAAAATAAATAAATAGAGATATACAAAATATACAGAGAAAATAAAACCAACAAGGAAACGGGAACAGAATATCACTCGCAGAGAGGAGCGCGGGACAAGCCCTCTCAGTCCTTTAAAATGCCGGGCTCTCCCGGCTTCAAGAAATGTTCTGTGTGCAGGGACTCTATGCCGCTCTCGGACGGCCACTCTGCCTGTGTCCACTGCCTCGGGGAGGCACATATTCCCCAAAAGTGTGGGCACTGTGCCAAACTCACATCCAGAGCTCGTAAGGAGCGGGAAAGGCGGCTGAAAGAAATTTTATTCGATAAGGCATTGATGCCTTCTACTACGGCAGGATCCTCTGCCTCGGACCCTACTCTGGAGAAGCGGAGGGCTCCTTCCCCAAATGCACCTTCTCCGAGCAGGAAGAGAGCCTCTCCCGCAAAGTCCCTGCCAATAGCCCCACAGTCGCGGGGCAGCGCAGGAGGAAAGCCGGGTGCCTCTGGTTCCAGGGCAGCCTGTGCACCGGCAGGAAAAAAGCCGCCCGGCATGTCAAAGCCGCGGCCGCAGCCGGCACCGCAGGAGCCCCTTAAAGGGCCAGCTCCGTTGGCACCCACGCTCCCGGTGCCGACCACTCCAGCCTCCTCACGCAGTTCTCCTCGCAGGGAGCTGTCCTCAGCACCGTGCGCACCGGGAGGGCAGCCTGCAGACCAAATGCCTGCCTCTTCACATTCTATTGAATCTACAACCCTGCAGCCTTCCTCTCAGGAACAGCTCCCACCTCAGGTTTCTAGGGCACCATCCAACTCAGATGCTCGGGTGCTTTCTCTCTCACCCTCTCCGGAGGCATCTCCTCACACTTTGGGTCGTAGGAAGAGTTACAATCGCAGGGTGTCTTCTCATCATCACCACCATAGGGAGCGTAGTTGTTCGCATCACAGGCGCTCTAGGTCTCAGTCTCCTTCCAGACACTCCACGTACTCATCACAGCATTTGTACCATGATAGACATGGCAGCGCTAGAGCATCTAAGCACTCATCACCTGCACACTCTGCTCGGCATGGCTCACATTATCATGGCCGTTACTATGACGAATTTTCGCGCTGTAGTCAGTCACGATCTCGCTGCGGTGCTCGCTCCAGATCCCTTTGTGCAGAGGCAGTTCGAATGTGGAAGTGGTGCACTCGAAACGACATTTCTCTCGTCGCTGCATACTTACCCGGTGCAGAAAACACTATCGCAGATGCTCTAAGCAGACATTTTTACCAGGACCACGAGTGGGAAATTCATACGGACGTCCTCAGGCCCCTTTTTCACCGCTGGGGTCAACCGGACATAGACCTCTTTGCCACAAGGACCAACGCGAAATGCAGAGCTTACTGCTCCAGAGCGGGAGTGGGCATGCACTCTCTGGGAGATGCGTTTCTTCTTCACTGGGGAACATCACGGTTATATGCATTCCCTCCTGTTGTGCTCATTCCCAGGGTGCTAGAGAAGGTTGTCATGGACAGGGCACGAGTGCTGATCATAGCCCCGGCTTGGCCCAGGCAACCGTGGTATTCGACCCTCCTGCAGCTCTCGACTCGGATACCGTACCGATTCCCTCATCTACCGGACTTACTGTCGCAACAGAAGGGCTCTCTTCTCCATCCGAGGCTGGACACCCTTCACCTAACAGCCTGGATGATAGATGGTTCAGCACATCCGAGATGCTTTGCTCGGACCAGGTAAAGCGCATCTTGCTCTATAGTAGGAAAGAATCGACTAGAAAGACCTATCTCTCAAAATGGTCGAGATTCACTCGTTGGTGCGCTCCTAAAGACCTCGACCCCTTTCTTTCACCACTTAATGTCATATTGGACTATATTCTCCAGCTGCAGACGGATGGGCTATCCATATCATCGCTTAGAGTTCATGCAGCGGCAATTGCGGCCTTCTACATGCCCATCGAAGGGAAGTCAGTTTTTTCCCATCCTATAGTGGCAAGATTCTTTAAAGGCCTCGTTAACCTCAATCCACCAGTTAGGCCCCCGCCACCTGCGTGGAGTCTTGACTTGGTCCTCGACGTTCTAACAAAAACCCCGTTTGAACCTCTAGCAACCGCTCCGTTGCCTCACCTCACAATGAAAGTACTTTTTTTCCTCGCTATAACGTCGGCACGTAGGGTGAGTGAGCTCGCAGCACTGATGTCATCGCCCCCATATACAGTTTTTTCTAAGGAGGCTGTAACATTGAGATCACACCCAGCTTTTCTACCGAAGGTCTGTACCGAGTTTCACATCAATGAACCGATCGTTCTGACATGCTTTTACCCAAAACCTCACACGTCAAGACGGGACGCTCTTTTGCACACTAGACGTCCGCAGGGCTCTAGCCTTCTATTTAGATAGAACCCGTGGTTTTAGGAAAACGGATCGTCTGATTGTCTCCACCCTGGGACACTCTAAAGGTCAAGCCTTATCTGCCCAACGTATCTCGAAGATCATCGTTTCTTGTATTACTACCTGCTACAGCATGGCTAAGAAACCGCTTCTATCGCACCCTAGAGCCCATTTGACACGAGCGATGGCTACGTCAACGGCCTTTGTCAGAGGAGTACCCTTACGCGACATATGTCGTGCTGCTACATGGTCTTCCAACACGACGTTCGCAAGGCATTACGCAATAGTGCAGCGCTTGGCTTCTGATTCGGCCCTAGCCTCAGCGGTGTTGCCAAGCCACAATACTAGTGATTCCGTAGCCCACGTTTAGTGGATTACTGCTCCGGAGTCACCAGACATGGAGCACCCACGGGGACTACCCGAAGAAGAAGAAGAGGTTACTCACCTTCGGTGCAGTAACGATGGTTCTTAGAGGTGTGTCCCCGTGGGTGCTCCACGACCCGCCCTCCTCCCCGCTACGGAATCTTCTTTATTATCTTTTTCAGATGGCGGTGAGAGGAACTGGCGGAGACCGGGTCGCGCGCGGCTGTTCAAAGGCGTGAACGCTACTCGCGCATGCGCGACCCGGTCGATTACAGCTATGGCAAGCTCCGATTCGCGGCGCCGGGACCAGCCCGACACCAGACGTGGAGCACCCATGGGGACACACCTCGAAGAACCATCGTTACTGCACCGAAGGTGAGTAACCTCTTCTTATAATATTGCATTTACCTTATATATTTGTTATGTACATTATAGTTATGTTCTGTGAAGTCCAGATGCCCCACTAAACATGTTTTCTCCAGGTCCTGGTCTACACTAAGGCTACGTCTACACTGGCCCCTTCTTCGGAAGGGGCATACTAATTTTGAAAGTGGGAATAGGAAAATCCGCGGGGGATTTAAATATTCCCCGCGGGATTTAAATAAACATGGCCGCCGCTTTTTTCCGGCTTTGGGAAAAGCCGGAAAAAAGTGTCTAGACTGGCCCGATCCTCCGGAATAAATCCCTATTCCGGAGGATCTCTTATTCCTTCAAAGTAGGAATAAGAGATCCTCCAGAACAGGGCTTTATTCCGGAGGATTGGGCCAGTCTAGACACTTTTTTCCGGCTTTTCCCAAAGCCGGAAAAAAGCGGCGGCCATGTTTATTTAAATCCCGCGGGGGATATTTAAATCCCCGTGGATTTCCCTATTCCCACTTTCAAAATTAGCATGCCCCTTCCGAAGAAGGGGCCAGTGTAGACGTAGCCTAAGACTTTAAAAATAACCTCCCACGGTCAAATATATAAGCGAAACATCCATACTGCTAAGCCCGTTATTTTGAAATAACAAGCTACAGAATTCAAAATCTGTACTCCTGCTTTTCATCAGGAGTAACACTAATTCCAAAATAGTTTTTTCAAAATAACGATAGTATGGATGCTCTGGTGCTGCTACTTTGAAATAATTACTCCCCTGAGTAATTCAAACTAATTATTCCCAGTGCTTTCTGGGGCTCTAATTTCAAGGTAGCACATTCACATTAACAGCCTGCCTCGGACTAATTTCAGTGCTTCCCTGTAGTGTGGACATACTAATTCCATTTTGTTAATTCAGGAGTTAAGTCAAATTTAATAATTTTGAAATACTTTTCTAGTGTGGACATGGCCCTATAGTTTAATTTCTAATTTCTAGGTTATGAAATAGTCAGAAATGAACTAAGAGGTATACTTTTGAGTAGGATTTTCAAAATTAATTTGGATTCAATATAGTTTCCTGAAATAATGTAGCAATTTAACATTTATTTGTTTTCAGATTTTGGCGTTAGATGCAGTAACTAGAAAAGGGCTCAGTGGGCTTTCTTTCCCATACTTGTGGATTGACAAAGCTGATGTACTAATTCAGTTAGACTTGTACCAACCAGCGAGATTACTACTCTCAGAGGCATATAGTGCAACACAGGTAGGTAAGAAATAATTCAAACCTGTAAAAACAAAATTATTATTACAGTTTGGCAAAATGTGTAGTGTAATTAAAATGTCACTGATGTTAATGGTAGTCAAAATACAAAAACACTGTCCAAAGGTTGGAAAATTATCTCTGAGTTTAAACGTATAAACCTTGTGAAACTGAGAGTATATATCATATACTTAAAGCTGCAGAATCCCTAAAAGAATTCTGAAGTTACTTTTAAAAACTCTGTGTTCATTAGAAACCTAGGTCTTGTACTTAAAAGAAAACCAAACATTTGAAAGTATGGAAATTCAGTGTTATGGCACCCAAACAACTTTAACTCTTACTCTCTGAAGGGTGGGGAACTTTTTTTTATCATAGGCCATTGACCCACAGAAAAAAATCAGTCGAGGGCCATACTCAGCCCTGTAGAGGGGGGCAGTAGAGGCTCAGGGTCTCCCCTAGATTCCCAGAAAGGGCCAGAAATGAGGGTTTCAGGATGCAAGAGGAGATGTAGGTTCTGTGGTGGGGCTTGGAATGACAGGTTTGGAGTACAGGCAGGGGCTCCTGCCTGGGGCAAGAAGCTGAGGTGGGGGTGGAGGTAAGGGCTCTGGCTGCGAGCATGGGTCTGGGTTGGGGACAGGGATGGGACAGGGGGCTAGTGTTTAGGAGAGGTTTGAGGTGCAGGCTCCAGGAGAGGATATGGGAAGGGGCTCAGGGTTTGGATATGGGTATGTCTACACTACAGCATTAATTCGAACTAACTTAATTCGAATTAGTTAATTCGAACTAAGCTAATTCGAACTAGTGCATCTAGACCTAAAAACTAGTTCGAATTAGCATTTTGCTAATTCAAACTAGCATTTCTACATTGAGTGGATCCTGAACCAAGGTTAAGGATGGCCAGAAGCAGTGCCGGCAGGGCATCAGATTAGGATTTAGAGCATAGAGTTTCTGTCTCACGCTAGCTGAGGGCTGTGCTTAAAGGGACCCGACCCCCACCCCGGACAGACAGTTCTCAGGGGTTCCCCGCTCGCTTGTCTAACTTGATGAGGGACAGCAAAGCAGTCCTGGCTTGGAGTGCCCTGAATGCCCACACTCGGCACATTACTTGCTGCAGGCTGCCATCCGGGGGGGGTTCAATCGGGGGGGTGCAGGAGAGCTTCCACCCTGAGGAGCCCACAGAGCCACCCCAGTCCTCCCCATCGGGGGCTCGTACCCCATTCCTCCCTTATCTCCTTCCACTTACCCCTCCCTAGCCCCCCTTCCTGATGTACAAAATAAAGGACACGTGTGTTCAAAAATAGAAACTCTCTTTATTGAACAAAACTCGGTGGGACTGGGAAAAGGAGGTGGGTGTGGGGAAGAGAGAGGGTGGGAGAGGGGAGGGCAATTAAAATGATCAGGGGTTTGGAACAGGTCCCATATCAAGAGAGGCTAAAGAGACTGGGACTTCTCAGCTTAGAAAAGAGGAGACTGAGGGGGGATATGATAGAGGTCTATAAAAGCACGAGTGGTGTGGAGAGGGTGCATAAAGAAATGTTCTTCATTAGTTCCCATAATAGAAGGACTAGAGGACACCAAATGAAATGAATGGGTAGCAGGCTTCAAACTAATAACAGAAAGTTCTTCTTCACAAAGCAAAGAGTCAACCTGTGGAACTCCTTGCTGCAGGAGGCTGTGAAGACTAGAACTAGAACAGAGTTTAAAGAGAAGTTAGATAAAGTCATGGAGGCTGGGTCCATGGAGTGATATTAGCCAGGGGATAGAAATGGTGTCCCTGGCCTCTGTTTTGGAAGGCTAGAGATGGATGGCACAAGTCAAATGGCTTGGTCATTGTCTTCGGTCCATTCCCTCTGGGGTAGCAGGTGTTGGCTGCTGTCGGCAGACAGGCTACTGGGCTAGATGGACCTTTGGTCTGACCCAGAACGGCCATTGTAAGCTCAGGGCTCAGGGTCGGGGGTCTCACTGGACCACCTTGATTTTCATGCAAACCTGCTCCTGGGTGGCCAGGCTGGCAGCTATCCTGCCCTCGATGGCCACTTTCCTGTGCCTAGTGTGGCGGTCATGGATGAGGTCCATGATCTCTGCACTAGACCAGGCGGGCGCCCGCCTCTTGCGGCCCCGAGCAGGCTCCTGGGAGCCGCCAGCCTGGCCCCGGGAAGAGGTGGGGCTGGGTGGCAGCGGGTGGCTGGTTCGTGCTGTGCCAGGTGCAGGGTCTGCTGGCTGGGTGCTGGCATGCTTGCATCTGGCACGAGCACCGTAGCCAGCCCGTGCCCCTTTAAGAGGTCCGGGGCCAGGAGGGGGGCAGACGAGTTTCCCTGGTGGTGCCCAGAGTGGCCACCAGGGCAAGCTGGGGAAGGCTAGCCTCCCACTAGTTCGAATTAAGTGGCTACACAGCCCTTAATTCGAACTAGTTAATTCGAACTAGGCATTAGTCCTTGTAGAATGAGGTTTACCTAGTTCTAATTAAGCACTCCGCTAGTTCGAATTAAGTTTGAACTAGCGGTTTGTATGTGTAGCGCCTATCAAAGTTAATTCGAACTAACGTCTGTTAGTTCGAATTAACTTTGTAGTGTAGACATATCCTATGGGATATGAAAGGGATTTAGGATGTCAGAGGGGGTTCTGACCTAGAGTGGGGGGGTTGAGGTGTCAGAGGGGGCTTGGGGTATGGGCTCTAGCTGGGTGGTGTTTACTTCAGGTGGCTCCCAATCAGTGGCACAGAGGGGCTGAGGCAAGCTCACTGCCTGCCCACTCTGGCTTCGTGAAACAGCCACCATGTCTGACCTCTAGGCACAAGGACCAGGCAGCTCTGCACAGCGTGTGCTGCTTGCACTCACAGGTGCTGCCTCTGCAACTCCTACGATGAAATAATTGCATTGATGGAGAGACAATTGGTGGTCAGTAAGTTGATCCGCCTGCCCAAGGAAGGCCCTGTAGGGGGGGCAGGCAACCTACACCAACTCCAGGAGTTCAGGTATCCAAACACTTGAAGAGCACTAAGCAGAAGAAGATGGGGGCCAAAAACCAGCTGGGAACCCAAGAACGGTAGTAGTTAAGGGGACCCCAAAGCTAAACCTCCTAATCCACAGAACAGGAGAAGCAACTATAGGTGTTATGAGTGTGGGAAGTTGTGCCACGTAGTGGCTCAATGCCAAGAACCTCGAAGAGCCCATACAGTGTAATATTGGGGATTGGTGTGACCTATGCTTCCTACTCAACCTGGCAAGGGTTACAGTCATCCCAAGTAATTATACAAGGCCAGTAAAAGTAGATGGGGTAGAAATTATGATGCTTGTGGATTCCAGGAGCATTATCATTCTGATCTCAAGTAAATAGTAAAGTCCAGCCAGGTAATGCAGGCTAAATGTACATGGGGTTATCTGTGTCTGTAGGACTGTTAACTATTACCCCATCATATCAGTGAAAATAGAAATTCTGGGAAACATCACTAGGGTGAAAGCAGGAGAGGTCCCATACCTCCCATATCTTATGCTCATCAGAAGAGATTTCCCTGAGTTTGGAAGCTTACCCCCACTGGAGGGGTGGAAGGAGAGAGCTCCCTGAACTGAGGGAGGCCCCACAGAAAAATGGTCTCCTCCATTGTTTGCAGAAGTATCCCAGGAGCTATTCCCTGCCCCTGGGAGAGGCAGGAAGACCAAGAGGAAAGAAGTTAAGGCCAAGGCTCTGGATGCCTGAATCTTGCTGCAGGCACAGAGGGCCGCATATAAAGGTGGACCGATACAGGCTATGGAAGGGGAGGACCCTGAGGCGCCAGAGGGTTCAGAAATCAGTTCCAACTCCAACCCCATAGAGCCAGCCAGGACGGCAGAAGTAGAGCCCTTAGAGTTAGGGCTGGTAAGTCCTGGGGGATGACTTTTGGTTAAGACTAAGTAAAAGACCCCAGGTATGAGAATGTAAGGAAGGAAGTGGCCTTGATGGGGTAACCATAGTGGGAAAAGCTCGAGGTCCAGGGTTGTACTTTATAATCAAGAAGGACCTCCTATACCGGGTCATATACATGCAGAAGCGAGAAGTACACCAGTTCCTAGTACCCCAAAAACACTGGAGGGCAATCTTAAACCTTTTTGGAGGACATCTGGGGGTGAAGAAAACCCAGATATGAATCTTGTGCCGATTCTTCTGCCAGGGGGTACATGAAGATGTCCAGCAGTACTCCGCCTCCTGTACTCCAAGTCAATTGCACATCCTTCATCCCCATCTAAGAGCCCCTTTGGTACTCCTGCGGATCTTTGAGGTTCTGTTTCAATGTATGTCCATGGACCTGGTGGGATCATTAGAGAAGATGGCCTGAGGCCACCAGTATGTGGTCATTATCCTAGATTATGCAACCAGGTATCTAGAAGTTATCCCTCTATGAAACAGTGTTCAAGACTATTGCCAAAGAATTAATGACAATCTTGCATGGGTAAGGCTACCAAAAGAAATCCCCAACAGACTCGGGGATCCCGTTCATGTCCAAGCTAATGAACCTGTATTCCCTGTTCCATGTTCAGGCCCTGTATATCTAGCTTTACCATCTACAGATTGTTGTCCTGGTAGAAAGATTCACCAGACCCTCAAGGCCATGGTAAAGAGATATGTTAAGCAAAAATGGGAAAGATTGGGACGCTCTGTTACCTTGCTTCATGTTCACTTTTCTTGAGGTTCTCCAGACATCCACTGGATTCTCCCCCTTCAAACTATTTCATGAACATCACCCCTGGGGTTTCTTGGACATACAGAAGGAAATTTGGGAGGAGGAACCTAGTGAGGAGAAGAACGTAATCGAGCATGTGTTACAAATGAAGAACCGAATGCTCTGGATCACTCCCAAGTGAGGGAACATCTAGAGGATTCCCAAGAAGCCCAGCAAGCTTACTACAATCATCAAGCCAAAGTTTGGTGTTCGGTGGTTCCAACCCGGAGATTAAGTAATGGTACCAGTGTCCACAGTAAATAGTAAATTGCAAGGACCCTACAAAATAATTGAACCCATAGGGGAGGTAAATTACAAAGTGCAGCAACCAGGATGCTGGAAACAAGAGCAAATATACCATAACAACCTTCTGAAACCCTGGGAAATCTTGGGAGGCCTGTACCACTGTCCGAGGAAACCTGCCCCCAGTGAACAAACCCGCTGTACAGGTGAGGTGAAGTTATTTCCTGATTTAACTAGAAGAAGGAGATATCCTAGATGATCGTCCAGAACCAAAGTGGGTTGGACGTCTGAGGCATATCATCACATCATCACAAACCCTGGGGCAGGAGTAACAATGAAGCCCTACCAAGTACCAGCAGCCAAAAGGGAAGAAATAAAAGCAGAAGTGGAAAAAAGGCTGGTGATAGGAATAATTGAAGATTCCCAAAGTCAGTGGTCCATCCTGATATTGTTGGTGCCCAAAACTGATGGTATCACACAGTTCTTCAATGATTTCTGTCAACTAAACGAAATATCCCAGTTCAGTTCAGTCCCATCCTCTGCATAGACAAACTAGTGGACCGTCTAGGCAATGAGTGGTACTTGACAACCCTAGACCTGACAACAGGGTACTGGCAGATCCCCGTGGCCAAAGACATGAAGAAGGAAATGGCATTCTCTTCATCAGAGGATCTTTTCCAATATACGGTCCTTCCTTTTGGACTCTTTGGGGCCCCAGATATTTTTCAGTGCCTCATGGACATGCTCTTATGTCCCCATGCCAGTTATGCTGGTGCCTACCTGGATGATGTGATTATCCATTCCCCAGACTTGGAAAGCTACCTGAAGAAAATATCTATATTTTCAAACGAGTTGGCCTAATGGCGAACTCTGCCAAATGCACCATAGGGTACATGGAGGCTAGATATCTTCATTACATGGTGGGAAAAGGTCTGCTGAAACCACAACATTACCCCCAATCGAGACACAAGAAGCAAGTTTTGGCATTCCTAGGACTAAGGGAGTATTATCTGCAATTCATCCCCCATTTTGCCACACAGGCAAGTCCCCTAATGTATTTAGTGAAGGCCCATGATCCTGATCCGGTTAGATGGTCTGACATGGCAAAGGGCATTCGGGAACAAATATACACAGTGGATGAGAGAGTGTCTTGCCATTAAATGGGCCATGGAAGCAGTGCAGTACTATTTGCTCAGCACAGATTTGTCCTCATGATGGACCATGTCCCTCTCCAATGATGCAGTGGACCAAGGAGAAGAACTCAAAGATGACCAGATGGTTTTTATTCCTCCAGCCTTTCCAGTTCTGTGTGCAACAGAGTGGGGAGCCACCATGGCAATGCTGATGATTTATCATGTATGCAATCTGACATCCCAAGGTGCCAAACCCTTGTTGTTGAGCAGGAGGGAGGGATATGTGACAGACCCAGGCCATTTGGCTACAGTAGTTTGATAGAAGGTAAATATAGTGGTCACTGGATAAATAGTTTTCTATTCCTTGAATGACAAAGGTAGGGGCTGGTGCAGAGCAATCAGGAGGATCCTAGAGACAATTAACAGCTTGCCAGAAGTTGGACAGAGACTGTCTAATCAGAACATCTGCACCCACCTTTTGGGGCTAGTTTTTAAGGCTTCCCTTCAGAAAGGAAGCCAAGGACTGGGAGTGAGGAAGCATGCTCTGGAAGAGCAGAATAATGTGCTCTTTCACAGGTACCAGGAGGAAGGTGCTTTTTTCAGGTACCAGGAGGAAGGTGATGAGAGGGGTTGTTTGGGGAAGTGGCTCATGGAAGGACTGCAGCCCTGATGGTGGAGGAAACACTACCAGTTGCCACTGCCATTAGTGTACCTGAGCCAGAACTTGGAGCAGAGGGTGAGCCCGAATTCCCCCCAACCCGCTCCACACCACTATTGAGACAAGAGGGAAGATTGGAACTAAGGAGGGGTTTCACTTTGAGGTTTCACCCCAAATCCGTTGACTGACCTATGGTGTAGGTGGCTCAATAGACTGTGACCCTTTGAAAAGGGAGAGAGGCTGTGTTGAGGATCACAGCAAACCTCTAAGGCAAAGACTAACTGCCTAGAAGCACAGGACCCCTGAGGCAATGTCAGAGCTCTGCCACAGCATGAATTAGTATTAGGCATGGAACAAAATTCACTAAATGGAAAAAAAATGATATAACAAATTTTATACTGTGAAGTATCCATTTCATAACTCATCTAAGTCAGTTGGGCTTTATTGAGCTGACCAAGACCAGCTGAAAATCTGGCCCACTGAAATGTTTCTCTGTGATCACATTTCTCCTGCCTCACATACTACCTCAGGGTATGTCTACACTGCCACCCTAGTTCGAACTAGAGTGGCTAATGTAGGCAATCGAAGTTGCAAATGAAGCCCGGGATTTAAATATCCCGGGCTTCATTTGCATCTTGCCGGGCGCTGCCGTTTTTAAATCCCCGTTAGTGCGGACTCTGTGCCCGCGGCTACACGCGGCACGGAGTAGGTAGTTCGAATTAGGATTTCTAATTCGAACTACCGTTACTTCTCGTGGAACAAGATGACTGGAAAAAGGCAAATGTATTGCCCATCTTCAAAAAAGGGAAGAAGGATGATCCAGGGAACTATAGGCCGGTCAGTCTTACCTCGGTTCCTGGAAAAATCATGGAAGGGATTCTTAAGGAATCCATATTGAGGCACTTGGATGAGAGGAAAGTGATTAGGAATAGTCAGCATGGATTCACAAAGGGCAAGTCGTGCCTGACCAATCTGATTAGCTTCTATGATGAGGTAACTGGCTCGGTGGACATGGGGAAGTCAGTGGATGTTATATACCTTGACTTTAGCAAGGCTTTTGATATGGTCTCCCACAATAGTCTTGCCAGCAAGTTAAGGGATTGTGGATTGGATAAATGGACGGTAAGATGGCTAGAAAGATGGCTAGAAGGCCGGGCCCAGCGGGTTGTGATCAATGGCTCGATGTCAGGATGGCGGTTGGTTTCTAGCAGAGTGCCCCAAGGTTCGGTTCTAGGACCGGTTTTGTTCAATATCTTTATTAATGATCTGGATGAGGGGATGGATTGCACCCTCAGCAAGTTTGCGGATGACACTAAGCTGGGGGGAGAGGTAGATACGCTTAAGGGCAGAGATAGGGTACAGAATGACTTAGAGAAATTGGAGGATTTGGCCACAAGAAATCTGATGAGGTTCAACAAGGACAAGTGTAGAGTCCTGCACTTGGGATGGAAGAATCCCAAGCATAGTTACAAGCTGGGGACCAACCGGTTAAGTAGTAGTTCTGCAGAAAAGGACCTGGGGGTTACAGTGGATGAGAAGCTAGATATGAGTCAACAGTGTGCTCTTGTAGCCAAGAAGGCTAATGGCATATTAGGTTGAATTAAGAGGAGCATTGCCAGCAGATCCAGAGATGTCATGATTCCCCTTTATTCGGCTTTGGTGAGGCCGCATCTGGAGTATTGTGTCCAGTTCTGGGCCCCCCACTACAAAAAGGATGTGGACGCATTGGAGAGGGTCCAGCGGAGGGCAACCAAAATGATTAGGGGGCTGGAGCATATGACTTATGAGGAGAGGCTGAGGGACTTGGGTCTGTTTAGTCTGCAGAAGCGAAGAGTGAGGGGGGATTTGATAGCAGCCTTCAACTTCCTGAAGGGAGGTTCCAAAGAGGATGGAGAGAGGCTGTTCTCAGTAGTGACAGATGGCAGAACAAGGAGCAATGGTCTCAAGTTGTGGTGGGAGAGGTCCAGGCTGGATATTAGGAAAAACTATTTCACTAGGATGGTGGTGAAGCACTGGAATGGGTTACCTAGGGAAGTAGTGGACTCTCCATCCCTAGAGGTGTTTAAGTCTCGGCTTGACAAAGCCCTGGCCGGGTTGATTTAGTTGGAATTGGTCCTGCCTAGAACAGGGGGCTGGACTTGATGACCTTCTGAGGTCTCTTCCAGTTCTATGATTCTATGAATGCTAAAGAGCAAATTCTGCCAGACACATGCACAGAATTGTCACTGATTTTGTGCTTCAGTACCTATCTCAGTTAATGGGAGAGGGTGAAATCTCTGCTTTAAAATATACCTGAAATATCTTTTTTTCCCCCTAGGAAATGAATGACACACATGCTGCCTCAAGATGTTTGTACCTTCTTGCTGTATTGGCTAATCTGGAAAAGAATCATGGGCAAGCTAAGGCACTTCTAGAGAAGGCACAATTAATAGGAGGAAATGAACAGTTTTGGTACAATAGTACTCTGAGTCTCACACAGGCAATTCTAGATGAAGATAAGGAAGGGAAAGAGAGAGAGGTAAGAAAATAAAATAAATATTGTTCCCTTTCCCAGTACAATATGCAGCTATAATTTATATTTTTAAATTGTATTATGTAGCCTTATGACTTATTTAATTAATATAATAAAATTTAGTGCATATATAGTTGCTGTTCCCTGAGGGTATGTTTAAAGTACCTTTTAACACTTTTGGCTGGCCCCATCAGACTCAGGCTTACAGGGGTTGGGCTATGGCACTGTTTCATTTCAGTGTATGTGTTCAGGCTTGGCTACAGCCTGAGCCTGAATATCTGCACTGCATTTAACTAGCCCCATAGCTCAAGCTTGTTGAGCCCAGCTCAGCTGATAAAAGCCAGCGGGGTATTCAACTGCTTTGTATATATACACTGATACACATTTCACACTTCCAGTTTGTCTCTTTTTACTAATTTCCTGGCAGAAGCAGACAAGCAATGTTTAGTGGTTTTAGCAGAAGATAAGCTCACTGTTTGTGCACTGGAAATAGTCTATCTTTCCAACTAAATTAGTGTATATAACTTATTCCCGATTATTTAGTTTTCATACTTAGAAAGCCTTTGCAGTGGGATAGAAATCATATAAGGAGGAGAAGGTTATATTGAAGAAAGGTGTTTTACATTTATGTCAGAATTATAAACAACACCAGTGAGTTACAGTTTGACAAAATGATTTGTATGCATCTATATTGTAAGTTGCAATTGCAATTTCAGCTGGCTATATTCTTTTCTATATGGCTACATCTACACTACAAGTTTTGCTGGAAGAGGCAATGCAAATGAAGCGCGGATTAGCGTTTTCTCGCACTTCATTTGCATACTCTCTTCCGACCTGTTTTTGTGCTAGGCGTTTTTGCACAAAAACAAGCAGTGTAGAAGTTTCCTTTTTGCGCAAAAAGGAAATGTTCACACTGCTTATTTTTGTACAAAAACCCCTAGCACAAAAACAGGTCGGAAGAGAGTATGCAAATGAAGCGTGAGAAAACGCTAATCCGCGCTTCATTTGCATTGCCTCTTCCAGCAAAACTTGTAGTGTAGACGTAGCCTATGATGCATATGTCTGTTTACATTACCAAAAATAGAAGTTCATCTAGCGAAATGGAAGCTATACTCCTAAATCTCAAAAGGTGCTTTCTCTTGTGTTGCTTTTTTTTAAAAATTCAGGAAGACATGTATTGCAATTCATACAGTACTTAAGTACTTTTTAAAATCCATTTACTATTTACCATGTATTTCATGAAGTTAAATGCTAAGCAGAAATAATTTGACCTTTGAGTCAACAGCTTCCAGACATTAACATTTAGGAGATAGTGTTTTAAATACTATTATTGGTTTTGTTTTTTTGTTATTCATGGGAAACAGGAAAAAATATTTTCTTTTACAAGTCGCCCTGATACCTCTACATGCTCAGTTACATGCTAACTGCTTAAAAATTGAGCAGTTCTTCAAATTGTTCCATAATAGTTTTTCTCAAGTTGTGAAGTGCTACATTTTGGCACCTCTAATCATGTTAAGCTTGATCATCTTGGAGAATATGAGGAAAATATAACAAAAGATTTTCTTTACAATTGTGTGTTCTAAAATAATGGTTAACATATATAGACATATAAAAAGACAGTTACATAAATTATACTGTTATTTGCAGG
The DNA here is from genome assembly GCF_049634645.1 of Pelodiscus sinensis. Taxonomy (NCBI): domain Eukaryota; kingdom Metazoa; phylum Chordata; order Testudines; family Trionychidae; genus Pelodiscus; species Pelodiscus sinensis. Next base: position 45,508,884 of record NC_134718.1, read on the forward strand.
CACGTAACATTTTGCAAAAAACTGTGAAGGTGTTCAGATCTACATTAGAAGAAAGACCTAACAGAAAGTCTGAATTGGGTTTTATAATTACATCCCTTGAAGCCAGGTAATATTTGATAAAGATATAGTAATGCGTGTGTTTGTAGTATTTGCTTTTGGGGGGGGGAGTATAATATTAGCTATATATGTCTTAGAGGGGTAGACATGTTAGTTTGTAACTTTAAAAATGAGTAGTTCTGTTGCACCTTAGAGACTAACAAATAAATACACTATATATATTTATATCACGAGCCTTCGTGGGCAAAACCCACTGTGGGTTTTGCCCACAAAAGCTCATAATACTATATGTGTGCATGTGCGTGAGTGTGTGTGCACGTGTGTGTGTGTATTTGTTAGACTCTAAGGGCATGTCTACACAGCAGCGTTATTCCAGAATAATGAATGCTATTCCAAAATAAATATGCAAGCTCTACACAGCAAGCCCACTATTTCAAAATAATTTTGAAATAACAGGCATCTTATTCTGGATTCTATAACCCTCATTCTACAAGGAATTAACACCTATTCCAAAATAGCTATTTCAGAATAGGGCATGTGCAGACAAGGCAGCTAGAGTTATTTCGAAATTAGTGGCCTCTGGAAAATCCCACAGGTGTCCTCCTGGCCACTCCGTCCACACTCATCAGAACTCTATAGCCTTTAAAGCTGCAGGCAAAAGAGAAAGAGCTTGTGGCACGAAGCAGGCCCTGCTTGCATCATGCCACACAGCAGGACTCTGCAGAGCCTTCCCTGCTGCTCTGGCCAAGCCCACTGCTCCAGCCAAGCCTCCCACAGCTGCCAGCACTGCCTCAGGAAGCTGCCAGGACCCTGCCCGGGGCCAAAAGAGGGGAACACCATCCTCATTTGGTGTAGAGATCCTGGGTCTTCTTGAGATCTGGGGTGAGGAAGAAAACCAGTGGGATCTCCGCAGCAGACACAGGAATGCAGACATTTATGTCTGAACGGCCAAAAGCCTGGGCCACATGCATACCCAGGAGCAGGTACACATAGAAGTCAAAGAACTGAACCAGGCCTACAGGAAGGCCTGGGAGCTCAGGTCCTGCCCCTACTATGGGCAGCTCCATCGCATCCTGGGGCGGGGGGGCAGTCCCATCCCTGCTTCTTCATTGTGGACTCTGAGCTGGAGATGCCCGTTATCACCTTCCCAGGGGGTAAAACCAGTGTGGAGGAGGAGAAGGAGAAGGAGACGGACAAGGCCAGCACCAACTCCATGCCTGCTAACCAGAAGGCCATGCTCGCCCTGCAGCTGGTATCCCCCTCCCAGGATGTCTCCTGGGCATTATCCAAAGCCAGGAAAGGCCCCTTAGGAGAGTGCCATTTCTTTCCCTAGACACATATGGGTGGAGGCAGCGAGTAGCCAGGGGCTGCTGCATGCTCCTCACTCAACCTTTTCAGTCTGGGGATCGCGCAGCAGCTTGTGCACATGGGTGCACGTAGAGCGCCAATCCAGGGCGCACAGCCCCTGGAGGCTGCAAAACCCCCAGCTGCGTTGCAGCACCTGGTGAGAGCTGCTGAAGCAGGGCTGATTCATCTGCACAGCCTTCCTCACAGTCGTTGACTGCCTGGTGGCTGCTCCCACGCCAGCTGCTCCCCCTCCAGCTTCCCCTCCTAACCCCTCCCCATGGCTGCCGAAATTATAACCAGTTGTGGTAAAGAAAGAATATTGTATGGTGAGACCCAGGTTCTATTGTCCATTTCCCTTACTCCAGTCTTGCCACCTTTAGTGATTTTTATTATAAGATTTGCATTATTTTTCTTAAAGCCTCTCTAGAAACAAGAGTCTGCATCACAATGTCTGCTTTCACCTTTTCTAAAAATTGTATTTGTAGTCCTCACAGTTGCAGAGGAAAGCTAGAAAATGTGAAACATATGCACCTAAAAGGCTCAGATGCCAGATGGCAATTTTTTTTTTCTTGAGTAATGAATTGTATTTCATGGTAAGACTATCACAATTGCTTTGTGAAAAGTGGCAGTGCAAATTCACTTATAGTTCATCCTCGATCCCCAACAATCCCCGGACAGGAGGTCATGATCTCGTTCCTTCCCTTGCGATGAGACATCCTAGACTGTGTGATGTGGATGAACAGGCCCCAAAACTTATGGTTATGTGAATAGAATTTGTGGGTCCATTCTGTTCCTCCCTCCCAAAGCACATGTGTGCTAAAGCATCCTTTATACAAGCAAGACTCACTTCACACTTTGTTGCCATGTGGTGTTCCAGCCATACACACTTCTTTATTCCAACACCCTTAGATACGCTACTCACTTTACTTAACATTATTTGTTCAATCTTTAATTTACCCCATTATCTTAGATTGTTTACCCCTTTTGCAGTTAGCACTTTCATAAAATACAGGGTGTGCCCATTGTGTCCCTCCCTATTTCTATAAGCCACATCATAATAATTCTGGAAATTTTGATCATGCTTGGCAGTTTATAGTCAAGTCTTTACCCAATGACTGAGGAGAAAAGGCTGTATTTCCACATATTTGCTTCAGCCTGAGGCTCGCCTGCATGCTTGCTAGAATCAGACTTAATGGCCCAGCTTCTTAGCAGGACTCATGTCAAGCCAGAGAAAGCCATGCAGACTCCTCCACATATACTATTGCTAACTATCCCTTCCCCTTCCAAAGTCTGAGATTTTTTAACAGCTGGGGCAATGATCCTGCATGCCTATAATCCCAGTTCTATCAAACTGGAAAAATTGCACTTTAAATGTACTAATGTATCATTCGTACACTGGATTTCCTTTTTCTTAGCTATGCTGTACTGATATGGCCAAGATGAAATTGGATTTTGTATTACCGTATTTTCCGGCGTATAAGACGACTTTTTATGCTAAAAAACATCCCCCCAAAATCGGGGGTTGTCTTATACGCCAGGTATACAGGCAGTCCCCGACTTGTAGGTACGAACGGGGCTTTTCTCGCCCCGGAGGACACAGACTGCGGGACCTCGTGGTCCCGCCGCCTGTGTACTCCGGGGCGAGAAAAGCTGCTCCGCGTCTCCCTGGTCTGCAGACCAGGAAGACGCGGAGCAAAGACGCGGAGGGGCTCCGGCAGCGGGGCAGCCCAGGCGCGCCTGTGATGCTCCTCTGCCAGCTTCCCCCGAGGCTTTGCAAAGCCGCGGAGGGGCTCGGGCAGCCCAGGCGCGCCTGGGCTGTCCCACTGCCCGAGCCCCTCCCGCGGCTTTGTGAAGCCGCGGGGGAAGCCGGCAGCGGGGCAGCCCAGACGCGCCGCGGCTGACCCGCTGCCGGCGTCCTCAGAGGCTTTGCTCCCGGTGTCCCTGGTCTGCTGGAGACGGTCCCCAGCAGACCAGAGGCACCGGGAGCAAAGCCGAAGCAGCGGCGGGGTGCCGCGCTTCTGAGGCTTTGCTCTGGCAAAGGCTCAGAGGTGCGGGACCCCACCGCTGCTGCGGCTTTGCTCCCGGTGCCTCTGGTCTGCTGGGGACCATCTCCAGCAGACCAGGGACACTGGGAGCAAAGCCGCAGCCGTGGCGGGGTCCCGCGCCTCTGAGGCTTTGCCAGAGCAAAGCCTCAGAAGCGCGGCACCCCGCCGCCGCTTCGGCTTTGCTCCCGGTGCCCCTGGTCTGCTGGGGACCGTCTCCAGCAGACCAGGGACACCGGGAGCAAAGCCGGGGAGGCGGAGGGGCGCTGGGGCACTGCCGGTTGGCCTCTTAAGGGGGGGTAGTCTTATAGGTTTTCGTCTTATACTCGCCGTATCTTTTAACTAGAAAATTAGGGGGTCGTCTTATACGCCCAGTCGCCTTATACGCCCGAAAATACGGTAATATAGCCTCACTGCTTACACTGAAAAACTTGGCTTACACAGAGAGATCTGCTGTTCTACTAACCCAGATAAACTTTTTTTCCCCCTGTTCACATGTGTTAATTATGGCTGCATATGATTGGGCATATTACTGCTTTGTTTATAACACTAACATGGTTCTAACAAAATTTGCATTCCCACCTCTTCTCAACAATGCATTATTTTTATATAGTTCCTAACTAGAACTATACATACATACATCAGACTAAGGGCTGTGTGTTTTCATTTTACTATTTGTGTGTAGTTGTCTCATTTTTCTTATGATTACAGTATCAGTACATTAGTTTTTAGTTTAGCTGATTATGGACTTCTCAGTTTAGCTCCCTTTTAAATGGATACTTAAACTTGGGTAAAGGTCTGAAATAAATATGCATCTAATAACTGGCACCATGGCATTACTCAGATGGTGTTGAAATATTATTTCTGAAAAACAAGGCTTTGTGTATTCTATTTAAAACCATATCTAATTGTTAGAGTATAGTAAGTTTATAGAAAGGTTCATCCTCCAGATCCATCACAAACATTACAATGGAAAAGGAAATAGAAAGAAAAAAAAATACAGCAGTTTTTGGACAAAAATTAGTACTTGGGCAGTTTCTCAGAGTTTTTACCGCATGCTATAGTGTGCACTCTATTATTCTCCATAGGAAAACGCTTATTCAAATAAAATATGTCCAAGATTTCATGAAGGTTAGTACTGTGTCCTCTCAGTTATCAAGTATGCTACAGGAATCATATGACGAATTAATTCAAATTGAGGAGAACTTCCTTCTCTATGGCTATAAAGATCACAGTGCTGAAATCCTGCTCGAACGTGCAAATATTCACAGGTAAACTTACAAATTTGCTGGAAATGTTTATTATACCATAGTTAAAAAATTAATCAGGTGTCTGATTTAGAATTAGAGTTCAGTTGTCTGGAGAAATTTACACGAGAGTTCATAATACTACTTATGTTCATATCGATTTTGGATTCACATAATCATCCTTGATGGAATATATCAACAAGTTATCTGTAAAATCAGGAATTATTGTTCCTATGCATGTAATAGCTATTCTCACATGATTTATGATTATCTGCATTACCTTTGAGGTCAGAATAAAGAAACAAGGATTCTAAGCCGCCTTCTATCTCCCTTTCTGTTCTAGGGTCAATTTGATTGCAGATCCAGCCCTTATCATAAGTTAAAGTAGCCACGGGATTCTATTATTTTATGTCTCGTGAACAGTTCCCAAGTGACTTTTGTTATGGCCAGAGATTCCAGAGCACAGTGTGCTCCAACTTCTAGCTTTCACCAGGACACCCCATATTCAGAGAGTGGAAAAACGGGTAGCATAAAGCCAGCTATGTCAGCCTTATGCCACTGGGGTATACCTTCTGGCAGAAGGCTCTCCAGCTGTCCATTTAGGGCAGCTTTATGTCCCCTTTATGTTGCTGGACAGGTCCAAGAAACAAGCCTTTAAAAAATAAATGTTTAAATATTTACATTTTGTATCTGAGTCTCACATACACAAACAATGAAAGTTAGTTGTTCATTGAGCATTTTGAATATGTATAGCATTTTACAAAAAATAATCTTTTCTACTAATACTGTTGTATAACTCCATGTTGCTTTTTATAGAACAATTGCAACACATATGGAAGATGAAGAAGAAAAGCATAGTAACTATCTAGATGCATTCAAGTTAGCTCAGAGAGCGGTATATGAAGGAGAAGAAGTGTTTAACAATATCTGGAGCTTGCTTCCAGGTCACGAGGTAAATGGGATACTTTTATTGTATGCAAAATCTGTTCAATTAGGATTACAGGTTGGACCTCTCTTGTCCAGCACCCTCAGGACTTGACCAGTCCTGGATGAGGGAATTTGCTGGACAAGGAGCGGTCCCCTGATACCAGCCCTTCAGCCTGCTGACCCTCCCCACTGTCAGCTCCTTCAGCATGGCTGGGCTGTCTGCAGGCCAGCCCCAGACTCAGCTCTGTTGCTGGCCAGCCAGGCAGCTCCAGGCCCACTGCCAAATGGCAGGTTGTCCCATCAGGTTGCCGTAGCCCCAGCCCCACTTCCATGAAACATGTGGCCCGAGCGGCACTGATTCTGCTGGGCTGCCGTGTCTGGCTTCCCCTCCTGGGATGCCGCGGCCACAGCCCCGGCCCCAATGCTGGATGGCAGGCAGCCCCAATCATTCTGTTGCTGCTGCTGCCCAGGCTGCTGTAACCCCGCAGCCTCCCAGGCTGACACAGCCCAGCCAGACTTCCCCTTTTGGGCTGCTGTGGTCCGGGCCACACTGCTGAGCAGCAGACAGCCCCAGTCACTCTCCTCCCAGCCGGTTGCAGCCCAGCTGCTAGTAGACTGGCAGGGTTGCACTGGGCTCCCAGCTACTGGCCCTCCTGTCCCAGAGCTCTCTCATCCAGGAACATCCGTTGTTATACCAGGCTACAGATAGACGAGAGAATCCCAGATTTGAGAGGTGCAACTTGTATTATTAATTGTATTAAAGCAGTTCCTATATTCCCCAACTGAGATGGTGCTCCATTGTGGCGGTTAGGGTCAATGTCAGAGACAATCTCTACCCAAAGGAGTTTAGATTCTAAATAACCAAGACATAAAAGAGAAAGAAAGGGAAAAGGAGACAGAGAGATGAGATGACTTGTCCAAGATCATACAACAGATATGATTCCAGGCAAAGCTGAGAATTGAATCTAGCTCTCCCAACTCCCATTCCACTTCCCTGTTCACTAAGGACCACTGCCAGTCCTGTTTCCTGGGAATCCTGTTGTAAATATTTTACATCAATAAGAATTCTTTGTAAAAATTAAGAAATTAAATATTAGCATTGCAAATATATTATTTCTTTAGAAGAAAGCTAATTTCCTACTTATTTTTTCCGCATTTAATTCCAGTATTTTTTCAGATACTAAAGAAATAAATGAGAAACAGAACTATCTAAATTTGACATAATTCTCACAAACCTTGATTATAAATCAATCAGAAATTTGAAACCCTGCATAATAAAATATAGTAAATGTGAAGAAGCAAAGGCAAATTAGGAATGTCAACTAATAGGAATTCTAAAAGATTAACCATGGTTTCAGTCACACCTTTCAAAAGAAAAAATGTGACATTACAATGAAAAATCATAACTTGGACAAAGAAAACTATAAGGAATTTGTACAGACATTTTTTGATCAGACTGTAAATCAGTTCACCAGAGTTCAGTAAATGATGTTAGATAATGAAAATAAAAAAGTTGCATTGAAAATTTTGAAGAAGCACAGGATAAATTTGTCACAAAATTAAAATACTTTATTTTATACTTTATATAAGGCAGAAAACATTTTATATATGAAACTGAATTTTCCATTTATTTCAAATACTCTAAATATCATGGGCCAGATTCTTCAGCCCACTCTGCTTCCTTTGTGCCACCTGAGTACTCACAATGTGAGTAGGGGTGGTCATAACTACCAGTTAGAAACACAATGTAATGGCCATAAAGCAGTCATAGGTAGCTCCTGCACCTCCCTCCCTGCAGGCCCCAGTGCAAGCCAGGGATCCTAGCTAGCAGATCTCTGGGAACTACGTATAGCTGCCAAAAGTTACAGTAGACTCCAGGCAGGGGCAAAAAGCCCAAACCAAACTTCCTTCAGCTTCCTCCACTATAGATAATCTCCTCCCCACATACACACACCCTTTCTAATTTGTTAGGTAAAAATGAATTCAGGTAGTTCAAAAGGATTATAATATTTACCCTATCCAAATAGTATGCCTGATTTTGATTGATATTTAAAAGCCTTTTACCAGAAGAATACACGAAACCAAGTTTTCCTATTAAATACCAAATCTTCAGTTTGTCACTTCCTTTTCATTGTGAAATGAGACACAAAATACTAAGTTTACTTCTGCGCAACTCTAATGAAGAGTTCACAGCAAGTTATTGCATGGCACTCTAGCTGTGAGGCACATTGACACTTCTTTGTGCCACATAGTTTGTTTATACAGAGTATAGCATTGCACATGTATAACTGAGAGCAGAATTGATCTTTCGCTCAGAGTAAATATTTAGCTCAGAAGTCTGGCATATTCCTAAAATCAGTTGTGCACTTTTTTGCTGGCACTTCTAAAAATGGAACAGATGCCATATTTTTGAAGAATGGTTATTTTCACTTGTCCAAGTTGTTTTTAGCCCATAGACACATTTCTGCTGCTTACTACAGGTTGAACCTCTCTAGTCCAGCATCCTTGGGACTTGATCAGTGCCAAACTAGAGAATTTGCCAAACCACAGGTGGTCAGTAATATCTAGCAGCATTACCAACACATCCACTTTTTACTGGGTTCTTATCAGACATTTAAATAGAGCTAAATAACAGCACAGAATACCAAGAAGCCAGGACTGATGACTGTACACAGACTTTATGGGACCATGGCAAACTTAGCCATACCCATGGTAAGTGGGCATCCTGCTAACTAAAATCATGCTGGATCACAGATGTTGCCAGACCAGACAGTTCCAGACTAGAGAGGTTCAACCTGTAGTCTGCCTAAATGATGAACTATAACAGACACCACAGCTAGCAGTTACTTGGTTAAAGCACTTGCCTGGCTAAAGACAGTGCCAAGAAGAAATGTGCTTCCCTGCTGTGGAAGCTTACTCTGCTTGAATTGTCTAGATCATCTAGCTGTGAAATAGCAAGATAGGGAATACCTCATTGTGTTGGGTATTAGGAAATATATCCCTAGCATACAATAAGTTATGAGGTGAGAAATATATCCTTCTGTAGTCTGTCACGATATAGAGATGATGTCTAGCTGAATCAGAAATATACAGGATAAGGAAAGACCATTGTCATGGGCATCTGGTATCCTAGGCACCTACTGTAGGCATTCTGTAGGCACCTACTGTAGGCATTCATGCCACCTGCCCTCTCCATGCTCCAAGGCCAGGGAAGCTGGAGATCCTCACCGCTTCCCCTCCCTGTACTCCGGGATTTGGGCGGCTGGGGTTGCACAACCTCCCCACTCCCTGTGCTTTGGGGCTGAGGAGGCTCAGGATGCATGCTGCCCTTCCTGAGGCCGGAGAGACTGGGGCATGTAGTCTCTGGAGTGGTGGTGGGGCACGCGCAGCGTGTTGCCCAACCTCCCCATGGTGGTGGAATGGGGAGGGCTTGGTTCCCATGCAGACAGGGCCTCAGCAAAAGGGTCATGTCTAGGGGTTAGGCCAGAGGCTTGCCTCCCCCAGCTCTACCTTCTCCGATAGCCCATAACCATTGTACAGTTATCTAACTAATCAAAAGTGAGTCACATCCTAATACTATGAATGCGCAGTGGGATAAACCCCTTAGTAAGACACGGATATGAACTAGAAAGCATTACAAACCTCAGCACTTTCTACTCCAAGTGCAAGGTCCATTGACCTTATCTTCTCTAATGAATACAAAGCAACTGAGAGTGAGTGAGATAGGCTATGTCTAGACTACATCCCTCTTTTGAAAACTGCAATCTAGAAATGGTTCTTTCGAAAAGAAAAGCCTTTTTCTAAAGATCATTTTTCTAAAGATCTTAAACTTCATTTTTTGAGGAGTATAGGATCTGTTGAAAAAGGCTTTTCTTTTTTAAAGAACCACATCTAGACTGAGGTTTCACTTTCAAAATAGTGTTTTTCAAAAAAGCCGTGACACGATTATGCAAATGAAGCACGGAAAATTCAAATCCCGGCTTCATTTGCAATTTCGATATATCTAATTTACCTCCCTCTTTCGAAAGAGGGATGTAGTTTAGACGTGCTCACAGTGTGTATGTGTTAATACTTCACTCCAAAACACGTGACAAATATGTAGTCCTATTTCTTAATGCACTTGTAGAATGTGCTCAGCTTCTGTAATTGATAAGTATCGTGTAAATATTTATACAGAATAGAGCGGGACACATGAATAAAACAAAAATCTGAGTTGAAAAAATATGCATGTGTCTCAGTCAGTTCCCTAGATACAGTGATTGTCCAGTTCTCCTTCAGGTTTCATCACGGTTTTTCCCTTGTGACTTCTTACATGTGGGAAAACTTTTATGAGCAGATCTGAAATTCCACTGTTCTCTGATCTTGCCTGAAGGCCTACTTCTACTGTGAGGCAAATGATTTTGGCATGAGTGTTGAATTCCAGGATAGCCTGTATATTTTTGTGTATTAAAATAAAGTATGTATATTGTCTGTCACCTGTCCACTTGCCACCTGTCTGCTTTACTTGTCTGTTATACACTCATTACTTGCTTTATTGTTTTCATAAAATATCTGAGTAGCAATCACATTGTTGTTTATAAAGTTCTAAAATTCTAACTTTAATCCAGTAAATTAATAAAAATATTAATATTGCAAATTTAAAGGTAGATTGGGTATAGTGACATGCACTTATAATTGCAGTGGTTGGGAGGCTGAAGTTTGCAGATTGTTCAGGGGTTCTGGACTACAATGCGCTACACTGATTAGATATCCAGAGCCACTGACAGCCTGGCTAGCATGTGTCTGAAGGACTCATTCCCCCTACTTGTTCAGTGATGCAGCCCTGAATGACCTGATTGTCCTGAATGCCCTGATTGTCCAGGCTTTGCAACTGCTGTATTAGGACGGATGCTCTCTCTGTGAGTGCTGATGGACTGATTGATCAAAGTGATGTAAAGATAGACTTCCTCTCAATTTTCTTATATTTCAGATTCGAAATACTAGTATTCCATTAATGAGACGTCTTGCTAATATGAAGCTAAGTTTAGTGGAAATTAATTTGGAGATTCTTGATCTTGTGAATGCTGAAAAAAAAAAGAAAGAACTGAGAAAAGGATCACTTAATCAAATTGTTGAAGACTTTGTCAGGTTAACACCTGATAGTGCTTCTGTGGAACAGGTAATTACATATGATCCTTCCTATGTTTCGGCTATAAATGTTGTATTTAAAATTTTTTAAAAATCCTTGTGTTAGCCTAGAGGAATCATTTTCTTGTGATTAATAACTACTAGACAGGAGAAATACTGTTAATTTGAATACTGGGGCACACATCATTGAAGTATGGACTTTCACTAGGTTGTTCTGACCTTGGCCATTCTTTGTGCCAAAAGGGTTTTGTCTCTCCAAGGCAAATGCTTCAGGATGATTGTGAGGAGCAAATGTTGAGTGAAATTGAGCTGTATCATCACTGAACAACATTTTCCCCATTAAAATACACTCTTTTCACCATCCATACGATGATTGCAGATTTGTAGTTCTTCCTTAAGTGCTGCCATTTTCCATCTCTCCCTAGTTGGGGGAACAGCAGTGCAGTAAAGCGCTGGCCTGGAGGCCCACCCTCACCCCATGTGCGTTCCTATAACCTCCTTCCCTCCCAGATCCCTACTCCCTAGTGCCTTTCATTATGGTGAACATCCATGGTCTGGAAAATTCCATAATCCAGCATAGCCTATTTCACAAGGTTGCAAGATTAAAAAGGTTCATGTGTAGTATTTCAACATTCGCAATAACACAGATTTATTTCATTTTCTGTTATTGTTTCAAGGATCAAAAAAGGGTAGAATAGAGCTCCAACTATCTATTTTTTCAGAGAAAAGGAAGTTAAATTAGGTTGAAGAATTAGTTATTAGGCTTCACATGCAACCCCAAAACCAAATATTTCAAACTAAAGGCCAATATAAATCTATGAATTATTGATTTGCTCATAACCTCTTAGAGAACATTTATTTTATGTATGAAAATGTGACCTGATTTAACATATTTTTTATTTTACCAGGAATGGATAAACATAGCACGTACTGTGGGTCACATTGCGTTGGCTCAGTTAGCAAGTCTACAGAGTCTTTATGTAGGATGTCCTGATGTCAAATCCAAGTTCCTGTATCTCACTGGAAAAGCTCTGCGTTTACTTGCAGTTAAAGTAGACCCCTTAAATTCAGATATTTACTGGAATGAAAATGTTACGGTATGAATTTGGTTCTAAATTAATATGATTAAATATATATTGATAGTAAATGTTTACTACAATGTTGGTCTTTACGTTAATGTTTTTAATGGAAGGATAGATAGTGCAAATTGCTCAAAGCCTATAGTAAAAGGTGCTTTGCCTTCCCTAGAGCTCCCAGATGCACACCTTTCCTGTGTTCCATAGCCCCATGTCACTGGCCACCTCTGCTTAGACCGGCTTCCTCACTTCCTTTGTGGTATGTTCCTGATGGGTTGTCTAAACAAGTGGTTAGTGCAGGACAGGCTGAGACGTAAATCTGTAACACGGTAGCATGCCATGCACTAACTGACCTTGTGAACCCTCTCTACCACACACTAGGGGCTCATCTCGACTACAGGGAACAGTCAAAAGAGGATATGCAAATTCTTCAGGAGTATAAACTTTTGTTTACCTTTTAAATACAGTGTGCACTGAGAAGGAGACTTCTATGCATGTCTGTATGGGCCAGGCAGAATGTGATTCTGAATGAACATATATAAAATGCAATTAATGTTATTTTATAAATTCAAGTTTACATCTTTTTAGTGTTTCGACCACTGGTAGAAAAGAGTTGAGCCTCATCTAATCCTGAATAAAAATGTTAATGAGAACTGAATTGGGCAGAACATTTACCAGATTGTCAAAATATTGGTGTCAGGGACTGAAGGAGAAGGCTTTCTTAAACTCTTTCACCATTAGTTGCCCACTACATTACTATGTAGCACAGTAATTCCTACCTTGTAATTTTTATCATATCTTTTATGATATTTGGTACCTTCCTTAAAGCCCCAGCTCCTGGAGTCAAGGGAATATGCAAGAATCTCAGTTTTCATTTAAAAATATAAAAGTAAGGTTTTAGCTCTCATAGTTGTAGAAAGAAACTTGAAAATGTATACCCTAGTTCTCAAAACCTAAAAGGCAAATATATATATTTTTTATCTTGTGACATTTAAGACAGTCTTGTGATACCTGGGATCCTAACTCAGGATTTTTGAATGCTTGAGAACAGAAAAAAATGTGCTAGTTCATTTATTATTATAAAGGCATTATTGTGGTGAGATATAACCTCTCTCCATTTTTAAAGTTGAAATTAGCTGACTTTTGTCCAGCTGAATTTTACTCTTCCTAACATTCAGAACAATAATTAATCCACTTACATTTTAGTGGGATAGATATATTAATGAATCCTCTCTGTTATTGTTGTGTAGGAGGAAATTATATTGAAAACCATGAAGCCTCCCACAACCAAAGCAGAATACAATGAATGTGAAATGACAAGTAGAAGTTCTCCAATTAATAAAAAACAACATGATGAGCATAGGAAGAAAGCAAATGAATTAAAGGTATTTTATGTTGATATTTAGATAAATAACTTGAGAGCTTCCTTTTTATGAAGTGATTGCTATGCCAGGAGCTGATTAGCCTCAAGGGTAAGGTATTTTTAGCAAATGTAACATAATTCACTCTTACAGACAATTAGTATTTTAATACTGAAGCTTTAACTTAAATAACAAATATATAGATGCATATAGAAAGTAAGGTTGACAAGCTGCCAAAGGAATAATGTTTCAATACAAATTACAACACCTATTGGCCTTTTCTTTCTCATCTCCCCTTCTCTCTCTTCACATTTTCCTCTTACCTGCTTTCCCCTTCTCCTTGGTTGCTGCAGGTTACTTAGCCTCTTCTTCTCTAAATAGCTGTCATTTGGTTTAATTTGTATTAAAAAATGAGTTGGAACAGTCTGGAATTTACACAACGTACAATAAATAAAAAAGTTAAATATAAATGTGCCTGATCTTGTAAAAACTTTGAATTCTAGGAGAAGAAAGCCTTTTGAGGACAAGGGAGAAATGAGACTAAAAAATGGTTAGCTTGTTTATGTATGTACAATCCCATATTCTTTACTTTGGCACATTTTTGGTACATTCTTGTTCTTAAACATTCTGAAGTTCTTCTTTGAGTGATTGCTCATGTCCATTCAACTTAGATGTATGTGCTTGCCACATGCACTGGAGCCTGAAGTGTTTCCCTCATAAGTACTCTGGGTCTGCTCAAAAGAGAAACTGATAAGCTACAGTTCATCTGCAAATTTGACACCATCAATTTAGGATTAAACAAAGACTGTGAATGGCTAGCCAAATACAAAAGCAGTTTCTCCTCTCTTGGAGTTCACACCTCCACATTAGCTGCTAGAAGTGGGCCTCATCCTCCCTGACTGAATTGACCTCATTATCTCCAGCCTTACTCTTGATTGGTACTCTTTTCTTATTCCTGTATATTTATACCTGCCCCTGGAATTTCCACTACATGCATCTGACGAAGTGGGTTTTTGCCCACGAAAGCTTATGCTCCAATAAATCTATTAGTCTATAAGGTGCCACAGGACTCCTTGTCACTTTCTTAGGGGACTGGTGCTGGCACCCTCTGGAGTGGTGCCTCATGGCATTGTATAAGAGTCAAAACTGGCTCTCCCTACCCTCTGTTTTTTCTTGCCATCAGTAACAATACTACTACAGTTGGACTCTTCATACATTCTTTTGGGCATAATTTTCCTTTAGTTGTAATTATCCCAGTTAGTATAGAGACTTGTTAAGTTCCATTTGAAACTTTGCCTTGAGACAGGGCAGGCTTCAAGCCATGTGATCATTGTAAGAGACCTTGCCCATTAGTGATCCACACATTAGTTATTTACTGTACTTGGGTGAAGATCACATCAGTGAAAAGTGCAAGTCTTGCAGGTCCTTAAGCCCCAGGACAAAATAAGAGCAAGAAATTTGCTTAAAAGTGCTCCTTACGGAGTTTGCCCTCACACGAATGACAGAGCAGTGCTCCAACTCAATGCCAAACACCCTAACCTCAGTGCATAGCACTTCCCTGATACTATACATAAGTCAGCATTGGTACCCTTCAGTGGCTCCAACGAAGAAGCCTAAGAAAATGGGGAAAGGAGGATCTCCGTTGTCCTGTAACGGGAAAGACAAGTCTGAGGAAAATAAAGACCTTACCCCAGATAACTTTCCACCCCAACCAAGCTCCTGGGCCTCAGCTCAAGCCAAGTGGAGTTGCCCGGCCTACTCTGCTGGTACCCCAAACAGGGCTGTAGATTCTCACCAACTCCAGGTGCCATCTACACCAGAGGCCTTGTAGATGGCTCAAGATATGTTGATGCTCCCAACGCTGCAGGCCCCAGATCTTCGGATAAGCCCTGAATAGGACGGCCTTGGTCCTCTCCAAGGCAGTGCTCTCCATTGCAGGGGGTCAGTCGCCAACCATTGCCCCCTCATAGGTGGCACACTTCTTATCAAGGCAGGCAGAAGCCACTCAGCCCCTACAGTCTCCATACTTTGCTCGGTTCCCCTCACAACTCTCCTTCCCCCATTCCTCTTCAGGGACCCCTCTCACAAGACTCTTCTCAGGCAAGAAATCGACTGCCTACTCCGGATAGGCGCAGTAGAGAGGGTACCCAAACCCTACAAAGGAAGAGGGTTCTATTCGACCTACTTCTCACCCAAAAGGCTACATGGGTTTGGAGGACGATTTTGGATCTTCTCAAACTAAACAAATTCCTGCACAAACAGCTTTTCAAGATGGGCACAGTAGCTTCAATAATTCCAGCACTGGACAAAGGGGACTGGTTCGCAGCCCTTGACCTACAAGACACATACTTCCACGTCACGGTACGTCCCTCACATAGACATTACCTCCAGTTCATGATTGGGGATGACCGTTGTTAGTATACAGTTCTCCCCTTTGGACTTTCTTCGGCCCCCCACATTCTCTTGAAGGTACTCGTGGTTGCGGCAGCCTATTTTCGGCAACAGGGGGTCATCATCTTTCCATATCTCAATGATTGCCTCATCAGGAGTCGATCACAAGCAGAGACATACGAGATGGTCTCCAAAACCAGACACCTGTTTGACTACCTCGTACTCATCATAAACGAACAGAAGTCAACATGTGAACCAACTCAAGACATCAAATTCATTGGAGCTCACCTCAGTTCTATATCAGCACGGGCATACTTACCAAACCAACTATTCAATGTACTCTGTGATTTAGTGACTACACTAGCCATGAATCCGTCATCTACTGTGGATACCTGACTCCAGTTGCTGGGCCACATGGCAGCTACTATGTATGTTGTCCATCACTATGCAGCACTGGCTCACTTCCATCAACAGGCCTTCCCAACATTCTCTCGGGAAGAGAGTCACCATCCTGGCATGGGTACTAGACTCTCTCAAGTGGTGGACTTCATACCACAACCTCTTCGCAGGAGTTCCCTTCCTGCAGCCTGAGCCATCGGTACAAATTACCACAGATGCCTCACTAATAGGATGGGAGCACACATGCAACAACACACAGTGAAGGGAAGGTGGTCACTTCACAAAGCTATGTTACACATCAACCTTCTCAAACTTCGAGCGGTCAGGAACGCATGCAGACACTTGGCTCCCACCATTACAAACCGCACTATACAGATCCTAACAGACAACACAATGACCATGTTCTACATAAACAGGCAGGGTGGCACATGCTCTCGATCCCTTTGTGCGGAGGCCATTCGCCTATGGAACTAGTGTATCCAGCGTGGCATTGTCCTCAAAGCATCTTACCTAACAGGAGTCAACAATGTCATGGCAGATACTTTGAGTTGCAGTTTTACCATAGACCACAAGTGGGAACTACACCCAAGGTTACACAATCTATCTTCGGTTGGTGTGGCTACCCTGTAATAGTTCTTTTTGCAACCAGGGATAATTCCAAATGTGTCACCGATTTTGTTCTCGGGCAGGATTGGGCGAGAAATCCATGGGTGATGTGTTCCTAATCATCTGGAACAAACCTCTGCACTACACGTTTTCCCCAGTTCCACTGATCCCCAAGATCCTGTGCAAAATTCGATCTGACATGGCTCAAGTCATCTTAACAGCCCCTGTCATGCTCTAGACAGACTTGGTTCCCATACCTTCAGCGCATGCAAGTTGAGTCACCTCTCCCACTGCCATCTCAACGTGACCTTCTGTCTCAAAATGGGGGCAAAATACTACACGTTCACACCTGGCTTCTCTATGGTTTCAGAGTGACAAATTCCCATGTTCAGAACAAGCAAGAACTGTTCTCCTTTATAGTAGGAGGCCATCCACACAAAAGACTTACCTGTAGAAATGGAAACGGTTCACATCCTGATGCCAATAGATACAAGTCGATCCCTGTGTGGCCCCTCTCCATCTGATCCTAGATTATCTACACTGTCTGAAAAACAAAGGCCTTTCCATTTCATCTATCAAGGTACACTTAGAAACAATCACAGCATTTCATGACCATATTTACAGGGCATCCGTGTTTACCCACCCAATCACGAGGAGATTTCTCAAAGGCCTCCACAAACTCTATCCCCCTCACAGAACCCAAGCACCTTCCTAGGAGCTCAGTCTAGTCCTAGACTGCCTCATAAGGCCCCCCTTTGAACCTATGGCCACCTGTCCACTTCCACTCCTGACTAGGAAGGTGCTGTTCTTAGTGGCCATCACCTCTGCAATGAGGGTTAGTGAAATAGGGGCCCTTATGGCAGGCCCACCATATACTATATTTGCTAAGGACAAAGTTACTCTAAGGCCACACCCATCATTTGTGCCCAAGGTCAGCACCTCCTTCCATATCAATGAGCCCATAGTCCTTCCTAAATTCTACCCAAAGCCTCATGCATCCCACAGAGATGCTATCCTTTACAACTTAGACTAGGGTGGCCAACCCATTACAGGCAAAGGGCCAAAATAGTGGTGGACATAACACAAAGAGTTGAGCAAAAAAAAAAAAGCCCCAACCACCGTGTTTGGTCAAGCAAAAAAAAAAAAAGAAAACTCTGGTTTAGCTTTTTGGCCACATCAGGCTACCATCTGAGCACCAGGGGCTGGGAGCCCTTTGTAGGGGTGCAAGGGCAGCTTCACGAGCCGCGGGGTATGCACCGCAAGCCGCACTTTCTGCGGTGAAGAGCCACATGCAGCTCGCGAGCCGCGGGTTGGCCACCCCTGACTTAGACATTCGGTGGGCTGTAGCTTTCTACATCAACAGAACACAACAGTTCCATAAATCTCCACGTCTTTTCTTGTCCCTGGCAAACCACTCCAAGGGCACTCCGATTTCAACGCAGCGCTTTTCCAAGTTGATAGTAGCCTGTATACTCCATTGTTACTCTCTTCGGAATAAACATCTACCAGCACCATCTAGAGCACATTCCACTCGTGCCACTGCTACATCAACTGCCTTCTTGAACAGTGTTTCCCTGAAGGACACATACCGAGTGGCCACATGGTCATCCAACCGTTCCTTTGCCCGGCATTACACTATCATGCCTCAAATAATGGCTGATACAGTAGTGTCTACAGTGGTACTATCTTCTGCCACTAAGCAGTAACTCCCAGTCTCACCATCCTCATGGGATACTGCTCTGTAGTCACCAACAGTGGAGCACTACTGGGACATCACCCAAAGAAGAAAAGGAAGTTACTCATCCTGTGCAGTAACGACTGTTCTTCCAGGTATGTGTCCCCATGGGTGCTCCACAACCCTCCCTTTCTCCCCTCGGAATTTTTTTTATTAACTCAGGCTTAGATAAGGAACTGAAGGGAGGTCGGGCTGCTGCACAAGGCAACATACTGTCAGTGGCACAAAGCACCTCCTGCGTGTGCACAGCCCAACTGTCAGCTGCTAAGAAAAGCTCCAAACTGTGGCTCCGGGGACCACCCATCACCAATAGTGGAGTACCCACGAGGACACAAACCTCTAAGAACAGTTATTACTGCACAGGGTTAGTAACTTCCTTTTGTTACAGAGCCATGTAGTCTAGACATACCCCTAAGGTGACTGGATCAAGAAGCTGAGCTGGTGTTGTTGCTGGCAAATAACTTAAAAATTACACAGGCCAGTCAGAGTAGGAAGTTATTCTCATTCATAAATGATAAGCGAGAACCAGCTATACAGGTTGTACCTCTCTAGTCCAGCACTGTCTGATCTGGCAACATCCGTGATTCAGCATGATTTTAGTTAGCCAGATGTCTCCTTATCGTGAGTTCAACCAACTTTCCTTTGTTCCCATAAAGTTTGTTTACAGCCAACAGCCCTGACGCTCAGTGTTCTGCATTATTATTTAGCACTAATTTATCCCTAAATGTCTTGTAAGAACCTAGTAAGCAATGGAAGTATTGGTAATGTTACTAGAAAATATAGACCTCTGGTGGTTCAGCAAATTTTCTGGTTTGTTATCAGTCAGGTACCGAGGATGCTGGACTAGAGAGGTTCAGTCTGTGTGTGTATGTCCAGCTAGATAGATAGATATGTACACACACAAAGAGAGACACACACACACTTGAAGTTTAACTGGTTAACCAGGTAAACAGGACTTTACATCCCTAAAATAAATAAAACCAAGCATTTCTGCCAAGATTGTATTGATCAAAAATGCATCAATAATGTATTTATGTAATTTAACAAATATTTTAATGTAGTATATTTTTATTTTTATTATTTAGAGAAAACAGATTTTGGCCCAAAGATACTTCTCTCAATCCAATGAAGTTTTGCTTCAGTGCATGAATGTTGCATTCAGTAACAACATAATCGATTGCCTGGCTGCTGCTAGCCTTGAAATTATTGAATGCATTGGACGATTTGATCAGGTTTCAAGTAGCCAGTTTTTGGCCCTTCATCAGGTAACACCACTGCTTCTTATGTCCCAGTACAATATTAAAAAAGAGCTTTGAGTAGCATAAGTAAATTTGACAAGTGACACTAACCCACTATGTAAGAGCTAGGTAGTGGTATTAATAATAATAATTAAATATACATTTGCTGCTTTTAGTGATCACTGTATTATTGACATATGACTATTGTAAAACCTTGATCATTTTCCTGGTATGGACTTCAAGTTTTCACTAGAAGATGCCATTATTTTATCATTTTACAGTGTATAAAATACCATGATAAAACAAAATGAAAGAAAGCGGTGCTGCAATTAAAAGAGCAATTCTACCCTCTAAAGCAGAGGAGGGCAAGATAGAGACCACAGGCCAGATCTGTCCCACCAAGCCGTTTGATCCAGCCAAGAGCCACCTTAACATTCCCCCACCCCAGACCAATCGAGACCTGGGGGGCTTGGAGAGTGCCTAAAGTCTCCTCCCCCAACCAGGGGCACGCAGCACCAGAAGTAACCACCAGTTTTTCAAAATGGCTGGCAGTTCCCTCTAGGCACTCTGAACCCCTGGCAGGGTAGGGCCGGGGGCAAGAGACTTTGAGGTCTCCCCCGCTCCCAGGCCCTGATGTCCTGGAGGCGGGGGGAGTGCACCAGCTGGCAGTTCTCTCTAGGTGTTGCACACCCCTGGCAAGGCAGGAGAGGGAGGCAAAGACTTTGCATGCTCCCCAGCCTCCAGGTCAATTAGGGCCTGGGGGGGGAGGAGCATATGAAGTCTCCTCCCCTCACCAGGGGCGGGCCGGACCTAGAGGGAACAGCCCCCTTCTGCCCAAGGCCCTGCCCCTTCCACTCAAGACCCCATCCCTTTGGGGGCAGCCTGCTATCACTTCCCAAAATTGTGAAGTGGACCCCTGCAAAAATTATTGCACACCCCTGTTCTAACGTAAAAATGTCTGGATTTCTGGAATTGTGCAAGTGATGCCCTGAGTTCCTGCATTCATCGTGTTAAAGCAGATTGGAAATTTTTGCCTGTACATTTGGTTTGTTAGATTGATATCTACATCAATATGTGATACCCTATGCATTTTTGACCATTTTCCAGTAACTAATTTTTGGGCTTCTGAAAGGTGGCTTATAATTGTCTTCTTCTAGTTACTTTCTTTTTATAGTTACTAGATACTGAATTTCTGAAATAAATTTATGCACCCCTTTGGAAGTACTCTTCTGACACAATCCAAGTGAATTGAGATTGTTCTGGAGGCTCAGGCTCCCTTAAACTCATTAGAACTATCCCCAACTTAATGCAGAGAGGAACATTCTAACAATCAGAACTGATGGAGAGATCAATTTCAGAAAGGAAATAAATAGCTAAGAATCTTCCAGTCCTCATAATTTATCACCAAAGCTTTTACAATGTATTGTAATTGTAAATAATGTTAATGTATTTGCCATGTCATTTCACTTTCATATACCAAGCTTTTTCAATAACTATCTGTGTGTAACTTTTGGGAAAACAAACTACTGTAATATTAAAATATTACAGAGCTGTTCATCGTCTATGATGATGAAGGATATTCTGCTAGCAGCCACTTCTGATACTAGCAGCTCTCAGCTGGCAGCACTGTTGCATCTTCAGCATCATTTAAAACAAAAGGGAGACATAACCAGTAATCTTCTCAAAAATGTGGAGCAGAGGCTAACTGCTACCTCAAAGGTAACTTTTTCAAGAGTACTATGGAGTAGAACACAGTTGTTCTGAAGCAAAATTATGATTCCTTCTTTTAATTTCTTTGACCCTGGTCCTATAAACACTTTCATACATGTTCTTTTCTAGGCATGTGAATACTTCCTTTGACATAAGTAAATGTTAATAATATGTGTTTACAAGATTAGAGCTGTGGTCTTCTCTTTTGTTTAGTAGGCATAATGTTTGCCCTGGAAGATGTTATTCTTTCTACCAAATAATATATTATTATGTATAATATTTGTATGTATGTATCATAACCTATACAGTTCTTTTTACAGAAGAATACAAATTGTCCAGGTATATATTCCTATGGAAATGCTTGAATTGCTTTTAGAAAATAAAAATGTTGAATTGAAGTAGTTCGCTTTCTTTGCTACTCATAATAAAAATTGGTTTCAACATTTGATAGTTTTTAGGTTGATATGCAGTATAGTAGGCAAGTAAGTCATATTAATGTTAACCAGAAAGTATTGCTTTAACTTCATTTATTGTGTGCTGAGCTAAAATATTCTTTTCTCTAAGTGCATTTTGCAAACAGTAGTGCCTTGGGTTTTTGAATTACAGTATTATAGATCAGTCACTTGATGAATGCACTGAAAGTGTTGTTCATAAAAAGATATGAAAAGTAATGTCAATTTTAAATTATATTACAGGCATGGGGAAATCTCTGTGTTCTTGCTCAACATTTTAACATCATAAATGAATTGCCATCAATCTTCCGTATAATCATTCTCCAACATTCAAGTGACAGGTATAAAATTTTATTAGTTTTTTTTTAATTTTATTTTCCTTTTCCAAGTTATTTCAGCTGCTTTTTACGTTTTACTTATCATTATTTTGGTTTTATCACTTAGAGTAAGTGAAAAAATAACTGACCAAAACTCAAACATGAACCTGAAGTCAATTTTCCACAATTCTCTATCTTTCTGTTCCTCATGGTGGACAGAAGAGAGCCAAAATCTTTCGAGTGGTCCACAAAATTCCATTTGGCAGCCTCCATGTTTCACTCTGCATCCCTCTAGAGATGGTTGGAAGAATAAGACTCTCTGATTGAAGGACCAGATGTGTTGATTAGCAAAAGTCTTTTAACAGGTTTAGCAACAAAAGAACCTTTTCCCCAAGCTTCTATAGATACACTTGGATGGTTTTGCTTACAGCTCAGCAGATTGTTTTTACCTTTCTTC
This sequence comes from Pelodiscus sinensis, assembly GCF_049634645.1. Taxonomy (NCBI): domain Eukaryota; kingdom Metazoa; phylum Chordata; order Testudines; family Trionychidae; genus Pelodiscus; species Pelodiscus sinensis. The sequence goes on from NC_134718.1 coordinate 45,531,373, forward strand.
TGCTCCCTAATGGAGATTTTTTCCCCCTCTCCATCCCCAGATCCCTAAGGATGTGTGTATACAGCATCTGGGAGAATGCTTTCCAATTCCGATAGATGGAGTTGAATTATCACATTATAAACAAAAATGTGTCCATGATGGATTCGATTAGCCAGCCCAGTAAAATCTCCTCCACCCCTCTGGGTACATATCCAGTCAGCTAGTTCAAGTTATTGTCAGTTGCCACAGTGCTATTTTTAGCATGCTACCTCAAGTTGAGCTAGAGCATCTGTCTAGCCACTCTGGGAAGCATCCTGCCAGATGTTATGTAAACATACCCTGAGAAAGTGGAGCGAGTCAAGCAAATTAGTGCAACAATTTAAATGACCTCCAGTTTAAGGATGGATAAGCAGTGCTCATTGATCTGACTCTACATCTTTAACAATTTTGAGTAAGTGTTGCTCATTGTCCTTTGATCAGTTTACCTATTCTGACAAAATCATATGAGCTAGGTGCTAGGTGTTGGTCAGCCACTTGTATGTGGATCTTTGCAAATATAAAGGGAGAAGCAATAGTAGCCAGCCACTCCTGTAGTCTACTTGGGTACATCTAGATTGCGGAACTATTTTGGGTTACGTCTGATATCCCAAAATAGCATTTTCTGTCTTTACAGCATGCCTGTTATTTCGAAATGCAACTGAAGTAACGGATGTGCTATTCCGATGTCCCAGTAAACCTCGTTCGAAGAGTTTTAAGGTAGTTGTCGGAATAGCAGTCTATTTCAAAATTTGGCACCGTGTAGAGAGCCCCACATTTCAAAATATACTATCTCGAAATAAGCTACGCAATTTGTGTAGATCAAATTGTGTAGCTTATTTCAAGCTAGTGCCACAATGTAGATATACCCCTTGAGAGAACAATTCACAAGATACTCCACGGTTCAGTTCAATCCCATTTTTTTTCCAATGTCTGTTAGCTTCTTTATGCTTGGGGATTACATACCTCAAAAGCAATCTGGAGTGAATCTGCGTGTTTGGCAGTCTCTGTTTTGCCAGCTTTGGACTTCGTCTGTAAGATTTGGGCACTTGTCTGTGTTCAGAAGTGCTTAATACATATCTGGGCATCTGTGAACATGTAATATTAGAGGGAAATTATTATTTTTGAAAGGCTGGAAGGTCTGAATATGTGAATAATCAAATATTTTATTCTATCTTTATTGCTTTCCATAGATCAATGTTGTATAGTGCAATGATTGTTAAGCAAAAACTCAGTAGCGGACAACAGAAAGGAAAACCAGTTCAACCGACATGTGAGTGTCTCCGTTTAAAAATAAGGTGATGTTAGGTCTTACTGTTGCATTCAGTACAAGAAAACCAAACTCATGTGGTCAAGCAACTGATATAATTTTAAGACAGTGTGTGCTAAGAGGTATAGTCTTATCTTGATACCTGGTAATTTATGCACATAAATTCCATTAAGTCCAGTGGCTGTTGTATGCATGACAGATATGTTGTTTCTATGGTTATCACTAGTCCAAATTTCATTAAGCTAATTGTGCTCTTTTTAAGGGACAAAAATGATCATAATCAGAAAAATCATTATTGCACACTTTTTGTTGTTATGCCTTCTTTATAGGCCAGGCATGATTTTTGTGTTTTAAAGTATAATATGTCATAAGAAAAAATTGGAAATGCATTTTTAATAGCATGGGAGGAAATAATTTTTCTTAAAGTACCAGGGAATGTGCTTAGATACTTGATACTCCTTCTGTTGCTCAGACTGTGAAGAGCTTCAAAAAGATCTCACCAAACTAAGTGATTGGGCAACAAAATGGCAAATGAAATGTAATGTTGATTGATGTAAAGTAATGCACATTGGAAAAAATAATCCCAACTATACATACAATATGATGGGGACTAATTTAGCTACAACTTCTCAAGAGAGAGATCTTGGAGTCATTGTGGATAGTTTTCTGAAAACATCTACTCAGTGTACAGAGGCAGTCAAAAAGGGAAATAGAATAAACTTTAAAACAACTAATAGTCTAGCCTTAAAGACTAACAAAACATGTAGATGGTATCATGAGCTTTCGTGGGTGCAACCCACTCTTCAGATGAATGGAGTATTAAAAGTCCAGTTTCAAAATAAATAGGGAATGGGGTGGAGGAGGAAGAAGGAAGGGGGGGAAATAGTGAATTGGAATGTTCATGTTACATGAAGCTGTTAGAGAATGTTCAAATTGTTCTTAAGTACCCATTGTTTGATTGGTTAAGTCATTAAGATGTGGAAGGAAGCATGCTAGCCAGGTAATGTCCTTATTCATAACTTTGTGATAGGTCCCAAACTTGTAAATGAAGTTAAGTTCCAACCCTTCCCTGTGATTTGGCTTGTGGAATTGGCCTGAAACAATAAGGTGACTTTGAGATCCATTAATGAGTGCTTGGGCAGGTTAAAGCCAAACAATGGGTACTTAAGAACAATTTGCACCTTCTCTATCAGCTTCTTGTAAGGTGAACACGCTATTTCACTATTTTTCCCTTCCTTCCCCTCCTCCCCACCACCTATTTATTTTGGAACTGGACTTTTAATACACCAAACATCTGAAGAAGTGGATTGTACCCACGAAAGCTTGTTTGTGTTTTGTTAGTGTTTAAGGTGCTACTAGATTATTTGTTGTGTACGTTTTTCCAGTTACAAACTAACTCAGCTACCCCTCTGAAGCAAATAGAATGTTAGGAATCATTAAAAAAGGGTTAGAGACTAAGACAAAGAATATCTTATTGTGTCTATATAAAACCATGGTACACCCACATCTTGTATACTGGGTACAGATGTGGTCACCTTATCTCAAAAAAGATATATTGGCATTGGAAAAGGTTCAGAAAAAGGCAACAGAAATGATGAGGGGTTTGGAACACGTCCCATATGAAGAAAGATTAAAAAGACTTGGACTTTTCAGCTTAAAAAAGAGGAGACTAAAGGGGGATATGATGGAGGTCCATAAAATCATGACTGGTGTGGAAGAAGTGAAGAAGGAAAAGTTATTTACTTATTCTCACAATATAAGAACTAGGGGTCACCAAATGAAATTAATAGGCAGCAGGTTTAAAACAAACAAAAGGAAGATTTTCTTCACTCAGCGCACAGTCAACCTGTGGAACTCCTTGCCAGAGGACGTGATGAAGACTAGGACTTTAACCGGGTTCAGAAAAGAGCTAGATAGATTCATGGAGGTTAGGACACCATCACTAGTGTCCCTAGCCTCTGTTTCTCTGGAAATGGATGACAGAAGAGGGATCACGTAATGATTCCCTGTTGTGTTCCCTCCCTCTGGGGCATCTGGTATTGGCCACTGTCAGCAGACACGATACTGGGCTAGATGGTCTGACCCAATATGGCCATTCTTATGTTCTTATGTTCACTGTCTCCAAGTTCAAATAGACTTATATTACTGTTCTTCCTTGATTTTAATAATACTTAAATAGCTGTGCTATTATTTAATACTATATTTTATCTCCTTATATAACAGGAATATGCAAAGTGGATTATAAAAATATGTGGCTATATGGAACTTATGTTCTCAATTACTTTTTTCTTGTATTAGTGCGAGCTAAACTTTCTCGTTTTCCTGTGAATCCTGATACAATCTTGATTTTGTTGGAAAAAGTACGTCTTTACAAACAGGAAATGATGAATACTATCCTCAGACAGGAATTACAAAATAAATGTCATGGAGAGAAGTTTGACTTTCAACAATGGCCAGAAACTACTTCCAAAATTGATATGGTAATATATTTGTTTCAAGTTATTAATGTTTAAAATAGACATTAAAATATATACAGAAGACATAACAGAAAGCTGTACAAAATAGCTCTCATCTAGAATTCCTAACATTTATTACAAATGCAGCTTTTTATAAGCTTTGTGTCTCCTGTGTATGCTCTACTTTGAAACTTACCAATTTTCTTTGCTCTAAATAGAAGTTTGTAATGCTGTCATTATTATGCAGATTTTTCTTCAACAGCTTTGAACTTTAACAATTTAGACTGATGGAATGTTGATGTAAAATAAGAATAATAATTTCTTCCCAAATATATTAAGAGCTCTTAATTTAAACTTATATATTAAAAAGAAGAAAGATTTTTTAGAAAGAAACTATAGGAGTTACACACCAACCTCTCTATTGGTTTTATGTCTCTTAGACATTCCTGAAAATCCATTAGGTCTCTATTGAACCATCCTCCTATAAAGATTTATGTAGTGCTTAATTTTACTGCTTAATTTTACAAGTGGGACTGCTCACAGTGCATAAAGTTAATGTTCTTGCATAAGTAATTACAGGATTGGGTCCTTCGTATGCATTCACTATATTTAGTTTGCAAGATCATGGGAAATTTATGTTAAATCTAAAATTCTGGCTTCATTAGATTAGATATGTATTTACACACAGTAATTAATTTTTTCACAAGCATAAAATACATGTTGTTAAAATGCCAACCTTAATTTAAAGTCTAACAAAAGCACTGAAAAACAACTACAGTATTTTCTTTATTTTTATTTTGTTGTTTTAAAAAGGGTAGTTAAGTAATTCTTTGAGTTGTCAGTGTTTCGTGTCCCATGTGCTACCTAATAACATAAGAAGGCTCCATGCTTGTAAAGTTGAAATGGTGGTTTATTTTAAAACACCTATTTACAGATTTGATGCGGTTGCAGCTAGCATTCTAGTCATTTATACTCAGACCGACTTCATGGTGTCTCTTCCCGAATTTCTTTCTTGCAACCAGCACTTCTCCAAGTTTTATGCAGATTGCTACAGTCACTACTCATAAAAAGCAGGCCTCTAATTACTAAGGGTATGTCTAGAGTACAGGGTTTTTTGAAAAAAATGGCTTTTTTTGAAAAAACTTCCCCTGCATCTAGACTGCCATCGAGTTCTTTCAAAATTGAATAGAAAGAACACAGCAGTTTTTTTGACCGTGGTAAACCTCATTTTACGAGGAAGAACCTCTTTTTTCGAAAGTGCTCTTTTAAAAAAGGCGTTTATGAATGCAAACAGGGCTTTTTCGAAAGAGAGCATCCAGACTGCTTGGGTGCTCTCTTTCAAAAAAGCAGCTTGCTTTTTCAAAAGTACTGGTTGTAGTCTAGATGCTCTTTTTCAAAAGAGGCTTTTTCGAAAGTATCTTTCGATAAAGCCTCTTTCGAAAGACGCTTGCAGTCTAGACATAGACTAAGTGATGATAGACATGTAACTAGGTGATGAATAACAAGCATGAGAAGGAAGGAAACCCTTGCTCTTAAAACAATTTAATGCTTATTGTTGCTTTAAAACAAATCTTTGAATACTGCCAGTTATCAGGAAGGAATTTTAAAATTAAAAGGAGAACTTTATCTTGTCCATATCAGATCCTGTCAGCAAAAATGCTGATTAAAGTTAGGTGGCAAAATACTGATGGTTTTGTTTGTAGCCATCATCAGCTTTAGTTGTCATGGTGAGCTATGTGAGTTATTTTAGTTCCTTCACCACTCTTTTCCTTTTGACCAATACGGAATAGAAATGGAGTAATGATATAGGTTAGAATAAACAAGATCAGAATTTTAAAACAATGGCCTCTATGTGAGCATGTTAACTGTATGTATTCAGATACTTACCATGACACTTGAAAGGCTAACACTTGCCTGTTAAGTTAATAAATGCTGTCATGTGCCTGCAAATGATAGAATTTACTTCACAGAACCCATCTGCTGCATATGGATAGGATAGCGTTTATCAGCTGTATATTTAGTACTTCACAATTGCACCTTACGTGTTTGCACACAAATATGCTTATACTCACACAAAAGGAGACTGGGGTGAAATGCCTATAAAAATGGACCTTTTGGTGTAAAATTAAAAATTGTATGTGTTTTTAATTTTTTCCTTTCTATACTATTCATTTATTTCCATTTATTTTCTTTCTAATCTACTTTCTGCCTTCTCTCTATCCATTTCTTTCTTCACTTCCTTTCATCTTTGCTTGTCTATTCTCACCACCATCTGTTTTGTTCAATTTGTTTTGGTTCTTCGTCAATCTCTCTCCGTCTGGGACCATAACTTTTCTCTACCATTTCCATCTAGTATTCACATTTTTCCCCTTTCTTACTTTTCCTTCCTTGATTTGTGCCATCGCTTTATTTCTCTCTTCACTCTTCTTCCTCCTCCACCTTCTTCCAGCTATCTCCTTTTCAGTAAATTCACTCATTATTCATTATAAAGTATTTGTGCCTAAAATATCCCATTTTATATCCCCAGGCATTATTGCACTGATTCTTGCATTAGAAAAGAATGCTGACATTAATAAAGCATTCAGAGAGAGCAATTTTGAAACATAATTCACTGATTTAAGGAATTGTTTTAATTGTATGATGTTTCAAACTACCATGATTCAATTTAGCACTAAGTAACATATTGTACTTCCCATCTTTGTTTCATTCAACTTTGTGAGGATTCTAATGATTTTTTAATTTGTATACAGAATTTAACAGAAAACATAAGTGAAAATGAGAAAAATTTCTCTGAAATTTTAAAAGCCATGGAAGAATATCTGAAACCAGTTTTGTCAGTATTTGATTTCACTGATTCTAGGTAAGAATTTTATAAATGTTTTATCATATTAACATTAACATTAAAAGATTTATGAACTAGCAGATTTACCCAGCATTTGTTCAGCTCCTTAACTCAATAAACTTGAGAGGGAGTTAGTTGGAAAATAAAAGGAAAATGTACATGCTTTATTTAAATGATTGTTTTTCAGAAATACAGTGTTATTTTTATGAAGTTAATCTCTGGATTTCATAAAAAAAGGATTGTTAAAATTTTTCCATTTAATTTTTAGTACATTTTTAAATGGGAATTCTATCAAGTATATTTTCTTCATCTTATAAATCTTGTCATTTGCTGTTTTAACAAAAAAGGACTATTGTCAATTTGTTTCCAATAACATTTTCTTCGAAATTTCAAACCTTAAGCATTGATTTAGCTGTGCCAAAACAGAGCACTACTACAAATTTCTCTGATTTATCTCTTTTCTGCAAGGTTTATTGCAGGGATGGGGAATCTCAGGCCTGGAGGCTGGATGCAGCCTCCAACTTGCCTGGAGATGGCCCCCAAGGCTCAGAGCCTCTCCCTCCCCCCCCCCCCCCCCCCGCACTGGTGTTCCAACCACTCCGCTGCCACACTGTGGGGCTGAAGCACACAAAATCTACTAAGCTGCCCCTACTAGGCTGCCTCTCAGTAGACCCCTAGGGTCTTACTCCTCACTTGGGAGCCATATCAGTGAGAGAGGTTTGTTTGGTTTTTGTTTGTTCGTTTGTTTTAGTTTTGCTTCTCACTTGGGGCGGTGGCCTCCAACCCAAAAAGGGTTCCCAATCCCTGGTTTATTGAAGCAGTCCTATTCCAGGTTCATCCTATTTTATCTGGCACATCTTGGTTCAGCCTATTTCAACACTTGTTCAGTTATATCAATTTTGAGGACTATCTTTAACTTGGTGAATCTGTCTCCTTTCTGTTTGGTTTTATGGGAAACAATCCTATTTCAAGCACATCTATTTTCCTGGCACAACCAAATGCTTATGTTGTTTTCTATTATAATAAGAGGATTCACAAGTTGAATATGAGTCAGCAGTGTGATGCTGTTGCAAAGAAAGCAAACATGATTCTGGGATGTATTAACAGGTGTGTTGTGAGCAAGACACTAGAAGTCATTCTTCCACTCTACTCTGTGCTGGTTAGGCCTCAGTTGGAGTATTGTGTTCAGTTCTGGGCATCGCATTTCAAGAAAGATGTGGAGAAATTGGAGAGGGTCTAGAGAAGAGCAACGAGAATGATTAAAGGTCTAGAGAACATGACCTATGAGGAAAGGCTGAAGGAATTGGGTTTGTTTAGTTTAGAAAAGAGAAGATTGAGGGGGGACTTGATAGCAGTTTTCAGATATCTAAAAGGGTCATAAGGAAGTGGGAGAAAACTTGTTCATCTTGGCCTCTGGGGATAGAACAAGAAGCAATGGGCTTAAACTGCAGTAAGGGAGGGCTATGTTGGACATTAGGAAAAATTTCCTAACTGTCAGGGTAGTCAAACACTGGAATAAATTACCCAGGGAGGTTGTGGAATCTCCATCTGTAGAGATATTTACGAGTAGGTTAGATAAATGTCTATCAGGGATGGTCTAGACAGTATTTGGTCCTGCCATGAGGGCAGGGGACTGGACTCGATGACCTCTCGAGGTCCCTTCCAGTCCTAGTATTCTATGATTCTTCGAGTGATGTCTCCTTGGGTGCTCCACATTAGGTACTGGGCTTGCCCTGGAGATGTTCAAAACCATAGTCAGACTGTGCATGTGTGGGGGAGGGGGACGTCTCGTGGCAGTCGCGCTCTCCTGCGCTTCGCGATCTGATCTCAACCAGTTACTCTTCAACTGCCTCAGGCTGCAGACGGAGCAAATCATATCTCCTTCTGGTTCAACCTTTTGTGAGAAAAACCCAGTTATAATTCTTTAGTTTACTTTTATAATCATTCTTAAATAGTTCTTATACCTGTTCACATTCGTTTAAAAAAAGAAAAAGAAAAAGAAAAAGAAAAAGAAAGAAAAAGATTTTTTTCCTGTTGGTACATAGTCCATTAAGTTTTCATTCTCCTTCCCACCCCCATTATAACTTTGATTCTTGTATAAAAAAAAACGGAGCAGATAAAGGGAAGAAGCAACATTAACATCCATAATGCCAGGCTCTCTCGGGTTTAAAAAATGCTCCCTGTGCCGCGAGGCCATGCCTGCATCTGACGGTCACGCCGCGTGCATCTGCTGTCTGGGCGAGAGCCATGTACCGCAAAAATGCATACATTGCTCAAAACTTACAGTGAGGCCCCGCCATGACCGCGAAATGAGGCTCCACATGATCCTTTTCGCTAAGGCGCTCCAGCCCGCTGAGTCAGTCTCCCCACCTCGGCCTGCACAGCAGCCTCAGAAACGGAGTGCCTCCTCTCCCTCCAGGGCTCCTTCTAAGAGACCCAGGCCCTCTCCAAGTAGATATCTGCCTTTGACTTCTCATGGCAGAACTACCTCGGGCTCTAACTTGGGCACTTTGGTTTCAAGCGCCTATTCAGCCTTGAAACCGCCCAGAAGTTTGCCTGGTGCATCTCGCCCTGCCACTGCAACTTCTCCAGCGTCGGAATCGCCCTGGCACCGAAGTCACCGGCACCGTCTATGCCAACAGCACCGCAGGCACAGTCGGCACCATTACATGCCGCTTCTACTTCTACTTCATCCTCCTCTCCAGAGGAGCCAACAATACTGGCATGTGAGCAGACAGCACCGACCTCAGAGCATGAGTGTACGGCACCGACCGAATCCTGGGACAGACCACCGCCAACACTGACTCGCGACCCACTGATGCCAGCGCTGGCGCTGGCCTTGCCAAAGGTGCGCTTGGCACCGACATTGGCACGGGCTCACCACAATCCCAGTGCAACACACTGCTGGTCAGCACTGTCATCGGTGCCGGAACACACAGCACCGACCAACACCAGAATGCACAGCGGGCAAAGACCCATCATATCCGCAGCCCACCCCTGGCCTCACTGCCTCCTGTATTTTAACTGGTTCTATCACCATCTCTTCCCCCACCATCAAGCAGAAGATCACCATGGCTCTCCAGGAGATATTCCTCTCCTGACAGACTTCCTTCTCCATTTTTGACACCTCCCAGAGATGTTCGAGTGTCTTCTCATCACTCCTCTGCCTCTCCCTCACCACCTATGCAGAGATCATACTCTTCTTCTCCATCCCTTTGCTCGAGAAGATCATCCTCACACTACGATTACACTGCACACCATCGTTATGAGCGTTCTCCTTCATGCTCTTCTTACTATTATCAGGATTTATGACTACTCCCGTTATCATAGGAGTACTCACCGCATCATCGTCGTTGTCATTGTTCACCCACATCCCCTCCATGTTCCATGATGGCCTGTTCTTCTTCTAGACACTCCCCACATTCTGCTCCTCCACCCTCTGCTCGAGACTCATCACCACACCGTTCACCACCTCTCGTTCAAGAGCAACAGCCCCAGGCCATTACAGAGTCACATCCTCCTGAAGGCTCCCCCACAGATCAGTCCTCCTCTCTCGATGAAGCCGTCATCCCTGGAGATGTCTCTCCACCAGACAACTTGAGACAGTTCCAGGATCTTTTCAAGAGGGTGGCAGTGTCTCAAGAAATCCAACTCACCGAAATCAAGGACAAACAACATAGTCTTCTGAAAAATTTGCGGACTACCCATACCACCAAATTGGCCATACCTCTAGAGGAGGCTATCTTGAAAGTTGCTAGTGATCTCTGGCAGACTCCTGCCTCCATTCTTCCCACTAACAAGCGGGCTGATAAAAATATTTTGTACCTCTGAAAGGATTGGAATTTCAGTTCTCCCACCCTCACCCCAACTCTTTGGTGGTCGATGCAGCCCAGCAATGAGCCAGGGATCCTCAGTATAAATCAAGTACATCAGATAAGGAGTCAAAAAGGCTTGATTTATTTGGGAGGAATGTGTACACCTCTTCAACTTTGCTCCGTAGAATCGCTAAGTACTTCGCGCATTTATCAAATCATAATTTTGATAATTATGCAAAGTTGACCGACCTGATGGAGGCCCTTCCTGAATCTAAGAGGCTCCTTCTTAAATCTGTGGTCCAGGAGGTTTATGCTGCCACTCAAACTGGTCTCCAGATTGCCATAGATGTAGCAGACACAGCACCCCGCACCACTGCCACAGCGGTAGTTATGCACAGGGCCTCATTCCTCCAGGCAGCGGGAGTGCCAAAGGAGCTGCAATCCAAAGTGGAGGATTTGCCACTTGAAAAGGACTCACTATTCAGGGAAAACACTGACTCAGTTTTACATTCTAGCAAGGACACTAGAACAACCTTGCGGTCACTTGGAATGTCCACCCCACCATACAGGAGGGGTTACGATTATTTTCATCCCAGACAACACTGGCAACCACATCACCGGCAGTTCGACTGGCCACGCCAAAATCAATGCCATAGACCAATAAGACACTGGAATCAAAATAACCGCGCTCAAACGCACCTCACCAACAAGCAGCATGTTTGACATATTGGTTGGCCCTCCCCTCCCCCCAGTAGACCAGGGCGATGCGGAGCAAAGCCGCGGAGGATGCGGGCGGGACTGCGGCGCGTCTTGGCGGTCCCGCCACCCGCGTCTCCCTGGTCTGCTGGGGGGGTGGTGTAACTAGTGTGCTCCCCCCCCAGCAGACCAGGCTTTTCTCGCCGAGGACGCCTGGGGTAGAGCAGCTGGGGCGCTGTGGGGTTGGTCCCGCAGCGCCGCTCCTCGGCGCTACTGGACCAACCCGGCAGCACCCCAGCTGCTCTGCCCCAGGCGTCCCCAAGTCAACCGCTGCTGAAACTGACCAGCGGCTGACTACAGGAACCCCGAGGCAGAGTTGCTCTGCCCCGGGCTTCCTGGAATCAGCCGCTGATCAGTTTCAGCAGCGGCTGACTTGGGGACACCTGGGGTAGAGCAGCTCGGGTGCTGCCGGGTTGGTCCCCGCAGCGCTGAGGTGCGGCGCTGCGGGGACCTACCCAGCAGCGCCCCAGCTGCTCTGTCCCAGGCATCCAAATTCAGCCGCTGTTGAAACTGATCAGTGGCTGATTCCAGGAAGCCCAGGGCAGAGCAACTCTACCTCGGGCTTCCTGTAGTCAGCCGCTGGTCAGTTTCAGCAGCGGCTGAATCTGGACGCCAGTTCCAACTTACATACAAATTCAACTTAAGAACAAACCTACAGTCCCTATCTTGTACGTAACCCGGGGACTGCCTGTAGTATTAAAATCAGAGCTCTAACATTATCATTATTATATAAGGTTGTCCTTTTCCAGGGAACCTAAGGGCAGTAGACCTTCAACATTGACTACATTTCAATGAGATATCCTTTGAAAATCTGTTTGCCATGATATAAGTAGTATTTTGAGTTGTAATTTTTATTTTCAGACAGCAGAGTCCATCAGTGTCAACTGCAGAGTCAGGAAAAACAAAAGCCAAAGATAAGGAGACAAAATATACTGGATTACAAGGTATGTCATATATAGAAAATAATATTTAGAGTCAGATTTTGAATCATCAACTTTCCCCTCCTGTCCCTCCCTCTGAAATGGTTTGTAAGCATAAATAGTTGTTTAGGCCATTTACTGTACATGTCCAGATACTTAGAATCATAGTGTTGGAAGAGACCTCAGGCGGTCATCAAGTCCAAACCCATGCTAAAAACAGGACCAATCCCATCACAGCCAAGGCTTTGTCAAACTGGGACATAAAAACTAGGGATGGAGATTCCACCACCTCCCTAGTATCCCATTCTAGTGCTTCAGGACACTTCTAGTGAAATAGTTTTTCCTAATATCTAACCTAGACCCCACCATACTACAGCTAGACCATTGCTCCTCATCCTGTTACTTGTCATCACTGAAAACAGCTTCTCTCCATCCACTTTGGAACCCCCATGAGGTAGCTGGAGGCTGCTATCAAATCCTCCCTCAGTATTCTCTTCTGTAGACTAAATAAGCCCAAATCCCTCAGCCTCGCATCATAAGTCACGTGCTCCAGCCTTCTAATCATTTTTATTGCCTTCTGCTGGACTTTCTCCAATGCGTCTACATCCTTTCTGTAATGGGAGGGATGCAGAACTGGATGCAGTACTCCAGATGTGGTCTCACTAGTGCCAAATAAAAGGCAGTAATCACTTTTTTAAATCAGCTGAGTGCTCCTTCTAATGCACCCCAAAATGTCATTACTCTTTTTGGCTACAAGGACTCATTGACTCATATTCAGTTTCTCAGCCACTGTAATCCATAGATCATTTTCTGCCAAACTGCTGTTTAGTCAGTTGGTCCCCAGCCTATATCAGTCCTTGGGATTCTTCCACCCCAAATGCAGGACTCTGCACTTGTCTTTGTTGAACCTCATCAGATTTCTTTTGGCCCAATCCTCCAATTGTCCTTGTCACTCTGAACCCTATCCCTACCCTCCAACATATCTACCTCTCCCCGCTAGCTTAATGTCAATTTCCTGAAGGTGAAATCCATCCCCTCATCCAGGTCTTTAAAGATGTTGAACAAAACTGGTTCCAGAACCGACTCCTGGGGCACTTCACTTGATACTGACCACCAACTAGACATCAAGCCATTGATCGCTACCCACTGAGCCTGACAGTTTAGCCAGCTTTCTATCCACCTTACAGTTCATTTATCCAATCCACACTTCTTTAACTTGCTGGCAAGAATACTGTGGGAGACTATCAAAAGTTTTGCTAAAGTCCAGGGTATATCGCATCCACTGCCTTTCCCATGTCAGCAGAGCCAGTTATCTCATAGCCAGTCATAGAAGGCAGTCAGATTGATCAGGTATCACCAAGTGAGGGCAGCAGCTGTGAGCTCCAGGATGCATCTTTCTTTTCATCCTATGCCTCGGATTATCAGGGAGTAAGGGAAAATGCTTGGATTCCGTGCATGCCTCTCACATCTGGATAGCGAAGGGAGCTCACCAGCGCTTTTTTGCACAAAAATCTCTTGTGCAAAAAGGATCCGAGGAGGAAATGCAAATGAGAGTGTGACATATGCAAATGAGCACTCCATTTGCATTTCCTCTTGCGGAAGAGGCTCGTAGTGTAGATGTAGCATGGGAGTGGAGGTGACGGAGTCTCTGCTGCCACTCAGCTCTGAAGCTGCAGCAGTAGAGGAAGGGGCAATGGAATGGGGCACTGAGGCCCAGAACCACTGACACACTGCTGGCATCAGGTGTGGGTCAGGAAGGAAGGGGGAGCACCGATTTCAGGGATCCTCCCCAGTGTCACCTGTCAGTTGTGCACATGTGGCTGCTTAGCTGATGCCACTCAGCTAATAACTAAAGTGCCCACGGCTTGGTTTTTTGTTTTGACTGGCAGTGCACATTTGCACATGCCTCGGTGCACATAAAAATTCATTCCACACCTGGATGGAAAAATTAGAGGGAACACTGGTCACCACCTAAGTGCAGCGTGCCAGGAAATGGGATCCCTGTGCTGCCATGTGGGGATTGGGGACTCCCCAATTTCTAACCTACCATAGGAATGGGATCAGCTGACAGTGTCCTTACCTAGGCAGCACAGCAGACATGGCCATGCACACTAGCTTGTCTCCTCCACCCCTATCTCCCTTCCACCACTTGCTTCCCACTACTCCAACTTCCTTAAGGCTTATCCCTCCCTTTAAAAAATGATACTGCCTTTATCCCCCTGGCCCCTGGTTTTTTTGGTCACCCTGATGCCGCATATCCAGATTTCAATTATAAATTCCATTAGAAAAGTGGACCTGGCAGTGCTGACTGGAAATTAGAAATCTAGTTACAGAAATAAACTGCAGTTAGCCTACTCCTATCGCCTATTCCCACCCCTGAGGACAGGAAGCTGCTGCTAGAGGAGGGCAGCTCAGTGAGAGAGAGATAAAGAGAGCTGTCTAGGACCAGTGAGAAAGGTAGGTGTCAGCTCTGTATGGACAAAGGGTGGGGATCCCATTTGCCCCTCCCTAGCCCTACTGTGCTTACCCCAGGCCCTCCTTCACTCCAGAGACTGATGCTGGCCCCCACTCCACTGTGCTGATGTCCCTTACTCCTGCCTCCAGCTGGGGATCAGTCCTCCCCCTGCATGCTCTTGCCCCTTCCTTGCTCCAGCTGGAGACCAATTCTCCTCTCTCCTCCATGTCCCACTGTTCTTTTCCCCAGCCTCTGCTTGACTGTGGGAACTAACCCAAGCAGCCTTTTGCATTCCAATGTCTGGACTCCTCCCCACACTGTACTGGTTCCCCTCGCTTCTGACCCTCAGCCTTAAGTCTTATCACTCAAACCTTTTCATTTATTTCCCTCTACTGCCGTCATTTACAGAAAGGCACATAGTATCACACTGTCAGCAGCATATATATGTAATCTATGGCAGGCATTGAGTAAAGTGCAGAGTTGGATTCTATAAACAAGTCCAGGTGATAAAGAAAATAGTGATGAAAAAACATTTAAGTGGGACCCATAAAGGGAAAACAGAATTTGAACATCAGAATGCAAAAATGCATTGCTTAAGTCAGCGTTTCCCAAATGGTGTTCCACAAAGTGAAAATAAGGGTTCCGCGAGAAAATTCCATTACAATAACATTTTATTATTAAAAAATAATAATAATTAATATTATGTGCTTTTTATTTTTAAATATGTGCAATTAAACTAAATGTTGATCTGATTACTTTGTTTAGCATTTATTTATTATTATCCTTACTTATCTGTGGTCTACTTTTTCAGCTCCATATATTAGACTATTAGGGGTTCCGCAAAATTATTTCGAGTTTATAAGGGTTCCGGGGCCAAATAAAATTGGGAAACACTGGCATAAGCAGTTACTTCATTAATAGCCTCACAGACTTACACTGATGATACTAATACTGCTAGTAAAAATGATTAGTGTGTAATTAATCATACTAATATAGTGATGGTCCAGCCATACTAACTATTGTTCTGAAGAACATGCTGTTTCTTCTGATGAAATCCTTTCACCAAATAAAGAACACAGTAATAATCTTCTGCTGCAAAACACACCAGTATGATTACCTCCCTCCGATGCTGCCCTGTGACCTGTTGATGATTTCGGCCAACAGTATTGCCTAGACATGGGCACTGATTTCTAACAAAATTGCTATGATAAATAAGCAATATCATCAAGACAACATAAGGACAGAACAAGGTAATTATAACTAACTGATGCTTTTCTTTTAAAATACATTGAGTCATTAAGACCAATTCTTTTCAGCAGGGATTGACTTACCTATTAATTTTGTGGGACAATTGAAAGAAACAAGGATTTTTTTGTATCTATCTAAATCTAAAAGTGTTCATTCTAGGTTGCTTTCTACTACACTATGATCTTCTTACTGTCTTAATATCTCACAAATGTGCCTATATTCATCACAAATGTTGGAGAGTATGCATATATTAAAATGTGTTTTTTTTTAATTTTAGGAAACTGTGATACAACCTTCTATCAAGTGTTCAAAAATGGTGAAACCATTGAAAGGCCCTGGCTCATATACTCTGTATCTTCTGATTTATGTGCAAATTGTTTTCTCTGAACAGCACATTTGAACTAACTAAGAGAAGATTTGATTCATGAAATTACATTGGCATACTTGGAGACCGTGAGAGTTCTACAGAACACCAACAAGCTCTTTCCACTTACATAATGTGTTTATTGAAAACTCTAACCTTGATAAACATAAAACTGATGGATATATTAAAGAAAGAAATTACTAGTCAGAAGTGTTGATGCAAGTCATAGCAACAATAAAATTTCTGACAGCACAAGGTCTGGCACTGAGAGTGTCTAATGAAGCCTTTGACAGTCTTAATACTGGCAGCTTCCTTGCTGCTTAGAGCTCTTAGCACAGTTCAATTCTTTCCTGGCTTGCTACATCAACAAATATGGGAATGCTGGTTATGACACAGCATCATATCTACCATCAACAATCTGTGAAGTCTCAGAGGGGTAGTCATGTTAGTCTGTAACTTTAAGAACAACTAGTAGTCCTATGGCACCTTAGAGACTAACCAAAATATATAGAATCATGAGATTTCATGGGTAAAACCCACTTCATCAGATGAATTGGAGACTGATCTGTGAAGAGTTTATCAAGCTCATGGCTTACAAGGTAAAGCAGAACATTGTGGATGAGCTGAATTAGCTAAGTATTTTTCCTTCAATGTTGGCTCCATGCTGGATATTATCCATACCAATCAGCTGACATTTACTGTGTGCTATGTGCTGAATAACTGCATACCCATGGAACTCTTATTTAATTTTTTCCCTGTTACACTGCATACAAGTCTTCATCTCTTTAATGTTATCAATGAAACTCTAAGGCATGAAATAAATATCAATATGAAGGACTGAAGAGGTCAAACATACGACGATGCTAGTAACATGTCTGGCACTTATTCTGGTGTGCAAGCTTAGATAATTGCAGTCAGTGAGAAAGCAGTGTACATCCTATGCATGACTCACTCACTTGATCTGTATGATGTTGCTACTGCACTCATGCATTGATACAATTACATTTTTTAGATTTGTTCCAAAACTATGTGTTTTGCTTAGAATCAACTTATTGCTGGGGTCTATTGTGAGATTTTTCTGAAAGAGGAGACATCTGAGGCCATGTGACAGGATTGTGACTCACCGGCATGGCACCTCCTTCTGGTCACAGTGGGAATTAGCTTTGACCACTGAGTGTGTCACCTTCTGGCCAGTGTCTTACCCATCATCACTCCAGCAGTGCCCACTACTCCAGTCTCTCATCCCTTTGTGGGGGGTATCAAAAATCTTCAGTGCTGGCACCTGCCTGAGCAGCCAAGTGAAGCCCCAAAGTCTAGCCTCAGGGGCAAACCACAGTGTGTATAGGCTATGCTCCGTAGAAGCTAGATGCAATGCAAAGGGAAAGGGGGGGGGCAGACCTGCCCAGTACTCTGGGTCCCTACCCTCTAGTGGTAGCCTTGTCCTGCCCTCCTTCTCTCCCCTGTACAATAATTTCTCATTTAACACATGCCCGCTTAACACATTTTCGCAATAGCAGGGTTTTTTTTTTTTTAGGGAACGTTTTTTGAATTACACAACTGTCCCCAGAATAACACGATTTCCCCAGCTGGCCCATTGTCAGCAGCTGCGCGGGGCTTCCCCTGCCTCCCTGCAAAGCTGCGGAGGGTTCGCTGCTCACTGCGCTGTTCCCCGCTGACTCCCGCTCGCCAGACACTTTACCCCCTCTCCTCTGCCCCTTCTTGCAGGCTGGCGGCTGCGCAGGGCTTCCCCCGCCTCCCTGCAAAGCGGCGGAGGGTTCGCCGGTCACCGCACCGTTCCCCAGCGACAACCCCCCCCCCCTTCGCTGGATGCAGTGCGGGTCCTGGCAGACCCGTCACAGGGGCATACTCCCAAGCCAAGCCCCCTCCCCTCTCCTCCCTTCCCTTCCCTTCCCTTCCCTTCCCCAGAGCCAAACACCTCCTCCTCCCTCCCCCGCTATTACCCAGTCCTCTTTCTCCCCCCAACCTTATGTCCCGGTCCCAACAGACACCACCGCTTGAAACACAACCCCCACCTTTTCCATGATTTTCAATGGGAAAATTGACCCCGTATAACACGTTTTCACTTAACACGATCATTTTCTGAAACATATCTATAGTGTTAAAAGAGGAATTACTGTACTGCTCCTGTTCACTGGACACTTGCCCCTATAGCCTGGGAAGTAAAAGGCTAGAGCCTCTGTCTCTAGCTCCCTGCCCAGGTGCTCCTACTCCTTTTCTGGCCAGAACAAGAGTGAGCTCCTCTCAGCCCTGCAGCCTTTTATAGGGACCAGCCTGTCCCTTACTGGCTGGCTGGCTTCTCCGTGCTCTGATTTCCCAGAGTTGCACAAGCTTTCTCTGGCTTGTGTGTAACTCTCTCCATGCTGGAGTGGGCTACAGCATCACTACACACAAGTAAGAGAAAACTTTTCCCAAAGCACTTTAGTGACACAGGGTTGGTCAGCTAGAGCAGATATACTTCACTGTTTATCATGCAACTACAAAAGTTATATATCCATGCTTCAGGCTTTTGATGTAGACACTGTACAAAACAGAACAAAACAAGCACAGGCAAATTGATTAGTTGAAACTATGGATCAGTTGTAGGCTGCATTTATGACAACATTTTAGAGTATTATTCTTAAGAGTAAACAAAACAAGTCAACTTTTGCTGTCTGAAGCAATGGACTTAGGCATAGCTGTGACACTGCTGAAGTCACTGTCTGAGTTTGTGGAAGAACAACACAGTAATTTTGAGGAATATCATAAATCTGTGATGTCTTTAAGTTCCACAGCCGACTTTCAGGTAAAGCAGCAACGTCATCCAAAGTGTATGGCTGGTGATAGTGAAGGACCAGCTTTTGTGCGACCAGGGAAGAAAAGTTCAAAGTTGAATCATTCTATGCTATAATTTACTCACTTATCTGCCATCTCAACAGAAGATTTTGTGCATATTCAGAAATAAACAACCATTTTCATTTTTTAACCTTGACAGTAATGCTGGTAAAAAGTCTCTGAGAAGATTAATTAAATTCTGTTCAGCTGACCTCAGTGAAGAGATCTGTGAAGAATAGGTGCACCATCACTTAAAGCTGCTTGCCTCCAAGACATTATCAGAAGCTCTGCGTACACCACTGCAAATGCTGACCATAATGAAGATACATAATTTACAAAAGCCTTTCCAAATGTCTTTGTTGCACTAAGCATTTACCAGTATCAAACTGCAGCGGTGATACTGCAAGAGTTCAAGAGAAACTTAACAGTCTTACTCTGTTATCCACTGACTCTGAGATGGATTCAGATAACTCTAGAGCCTATAGTTTATAGAAATGTTTACTGAAATATTTGCTGCAGCAAACACACCAAAAATTTGAAGAATTTTTTCATCTCTGTAAATAGAACAATATCTACATGTTTTAGTTGCAGATGGAGCTGGCTATCACGACGGTACCAGGGAGGTAGCCTGACAATAAGAAGAATACACAAGTGTCCATGAAAATTAATAAAAGAAAAAATATAAATTAAAAGAGAGTAAAAACAGCTAACAAAAGCCAAAGCAAGGAAAACACCAGCCATGTGCTACTCTGACTAAAAGGGAATCTTCACACTACCTCACGCTTAACATTTCTCATATGAACTACCAATGGTTGAATTAAAATTGTGTATGAAATTGGGATGGATATAAAACAGTTAAAACTTTGTTTTTTAATAAAAACTTTCCTACATTTTATTTATAGCATCATTCTTCATATCAATCTTGTTTCAAATAAGTTGTTTGTATATTATATATATATATATATATATATATATATATATATATATATATATATATAAATATATATGTATTGATGTGAATAATTTATTCGATCAAACCACTTTGTGTAGCTATTGTTAATAAAACCTGTGCAGTTATGTGCTGTGTCAAAGACTACTTCTGTGCTGATCTCTTGATTTTTACAATCATTCGCCAGGAGGCCCACAAATATATTTGATGCTGGTCCCACAAAAAGTTAATCTAGCCTGGATGCACACATACTTAAAGTGCAATGGATATAAAGGTGCATCTTGAAAAAGTTACATAACATAAGTAACTATTTTTTTCATATAGAAAGATACTGTTGTCTTTGGATAACAGCTCCTTTAAAAAGGTACTCTGACTGAAATATATTTGCCTTTTTGAATGTCAGAATGAGCAAGTCTGTTCACTGCCTAATATTATTCCCATGGTGGAAATTGCATATATGGTAAATACATGTGACGCTGCTCAGTGGACAGTATGGTTGTTAATAAGAGAGTACCTTCACCTCTGAAAGAGGATTAGGCTCCACAAATGCATATCCTAGAAAGTTTGCAGAGCCTCTCTTTGGATGCAGGGAAATATCAGAATATTATTATTTATGTTATTAAAATATATAGAATATGATTTTAAAAGCATTTGATGCAGTGAGATGAAAAGGAAACTCCATATTCCCAGATAATTTTAATTAATGTATTTATGATGAATTACTAAATATCTAATTTATATTATATCAGGTGGACCTGTGGATTCAGGTGATTGTGTGATATTACTGGCAGACAGTCTACTTATGGAACTACCTCTGGAAGCTCTGAGTATCTTTCAAGAGGAGGTAATAAGTTCTGTATCCAGAGACTTTTCTCTCCAAATTCTCTACAATCGAATACATGTAGAAGAACCAGGTACAATTACATTATATTCCTTGTTTTCAGAAATGATATCATAAAATAAATTATTTATTATGTTGTTCATTTCTTTTACTTGAATACATTTGACTAGGATACAGATTTTCATTCCCAAAAGTTTCTTATGCCATGTCTACACTATGAGATAAGGTTAAACTTATTAAGGATGATTTCTTGCCACCCATTTTCAAAAAGTTTAAGACCCATGTCTCCACTATGCACAAGAATTCATTGTAGTTTGAAGTAGCACATCCTCATTAGGGTCACTGCCATTTACTTTGAGAGTGATGCACTGTGAGTAGCTATCCCATAGTGCCTGTGCCACTTTGCATTCTAGGTTATGCTTCTGATGTATGTTGGGATCAAAACTGTGCAACACCTGGTACTGGGTTCATGTTGTCAGCATCCTTTTATGTGCTCATCTACTCTCACACCTCTTGCTTGAAATCAATGGGAAACAGTCTTTTCATGCCCTTTTTGGCCCTGATTACCCACATAGAGACCATAGGAAAGTGAGCATGAATCCCATTGTGCGTCAAAGTATTGTGATGTTGATGTCTACCTTGGTGTGCCTAATGGTACAGAATGTTGAGAGTGTTAGTATGAAACTCCAGCAGGAAGAGGAAAAGAAGAAATCTCAATCTCGGGGTGCCATGGGCATGCTTTACAGGCAAGCTCTTGGGTTGAGCTAATTGAAAATGCCGCCAGCAATCGATCCTCTGGAAACAGTGGAACATCAGTTTTGGTGCCATGAGACAAGCACAGACTGGTGGGACCACGTAGTGCTGCAGGTATGAGATAATCAGGGTTGCAAAACTTCCACATGTACAAGGCCACTTTCATTGAAGTTTGTGAATGGCTTTCACACTCCCTGAAGGTCCCAAATGAGACCCACTCTGACCATAGAGAAGTGCATGGCAATTGCCCTGTGGAAGCTGGCAATGCCAGACAGCTTCCAGTCAGTTGAGAATCAATTTGGAGTGGGAAAATCTATGGTGGGGCTGTTGTTATACAAATTGCCAAAGCAATCAATACCATTCTGCTGTGGCAGGCTAATAAGCACCGCAGAGGGTGATTTATGCACTGCCTCTTTCAGTCAGCTGATCCTACCACTACCAGGGCATGAAATTTTGAGTTGGACAGGCACTTTGTCCCTCTGCCACCTTCAGAAGCTGCAATTCCACCACAAAATAGCCCTAACAGAAGAGAGAGCAGAACAGAGAGAGTGCCCATTCACTCAACATTTAATTATTTTTTCACATTAAGTTTTGATGTACAAGACACAAAATTCCTAAATTTCTATTCACATTCAAAACATTCCACATATTCTCTATTTAAACAAAAATTCAGTGAAGGAGCATTTGCACAGCAGTTTAGCAAATGCCACTTATATTTTAAAGTTTTTATTTTTTGAACTTTCACAGAGAATGACGTAAAAAAGGATCCTAAAATTCCAAAGGAATCAAAACCAAAAGCGGATCAGAAAAAGAACGTCAAAATGGTAAGCAAGACATATTTGTATTGCTTTACATGAAAGTATAATGAGATGTTCATCGCTATTAAATCCATAATCTCAAGAGTTCTTACAAACAGTTGGAGAGTAGTTGTATTTTAATTTTTTTTTATTTCCTTGGATTTTTCCTAAGACACATGAGTTAAGAGAAGCAATAGAGCAATTTGTTGTTCTTGTCAGGATCTTTGTTACACACACTGTAAGTGTTAGATGGAGTGAAAACCACAGTATTTGAAATAAGGAACTTTTTATTAATCTTTGTCCAATAATTGCTGAGCTAATAGTTCTTCTTTGAGTGCTTTTCCCTGGGTGTATTTCACACCTGAATATACATGTATTCTGTGTGCCATAGTGCAGAAATTCTAACATGCAGTATCCATTGGGCCATATGTGTGCAGTAGATCTTGTGCTCCCAAATGCGGGTATAAGAGGCACTGTGGGCCGATGGCTCACCAGTTCTGTCTTACTGCCTCATGGCATGATTTAGAATGCCTGTGTCCACTGAAATTTGCAGTTTTTCTCATTAGAGCCTGTAAATAAATAATTAATAGTTCTATATTTCATAACTTTTATATTAGTCTAATTAGAGTTTTATAGCATGATTACTATTGCTCCAGGGAGCCCAACAAATTCACTGAGCCCCTGGGCAAGGCAGGGAGGGGATTTGGCTCCATGTACCCTGGAAGGTGCAGGGCTGGAAGCCTCAGTGTTTCCCGAGTGCATTGAATTGGGCTCCAGTGGTGATTTAAAGGGGCCCAGGTTCTGGACACTGCCATAGTAGCAGCAGTGGTGGCTGGGAGTCCCAGGCCCTTTTGAATCACAGAGCTGCAGGGCAGTTGCCCCTTCCCCTCCACCAGGAGATCTGTTTTTCCCTGTACCAGAAACTCCATCCGTAAAGCCTGGAACTATGCCCTGAATTCCAAGGTTGAAGAACTGTGACTCCTGCTCTTGTTCCTTGTCCATGAGTGACAATGACTTTTGCTACTTGAGTAAGACATGTATCTCTGCAAAGTGCGCTATTATGAGTTAGTTCAGGCCTCTGCTCTAGATTCAGATTTGCAGTCAAAAGAGGAACTGCAGAGATATTGGTCAACTCTGCTTTTTATGCGTCGGTTCAGTATGGAGAGAGCTACTGCACATTTGCAGTCCAATGGATATTGTTGCTTAGAATGTCTGATATCTGGTTCATAGTACGTATGTGTTACCCACATATGGAGTACTGATAGGGACCATGCATGTTGAAGAATGTCCAGTTACAGGTAACTAACCCCCATTTCTTTTAAATTAATGTTCTGTGTGGGTATGTCTACACAGCAGTATTATTTTGGAATAACTGACATTATTGCAAAAGAACATTGTCCATGTCTACACTACAAGCAGTTATTTCAACATAATGTCAAAATAATGTTTAGCTGGAGGACTTCTTACTTCGTCTCCTATAACCCTCATTTTATAAGGAGTAAGGGAAATCGGAGGAAGAGAGTTTTTCCTCGGATTTCCTGCAGCATAGACCGCCAAAAAACAAAATACATTATTTCAATTTACACTACACAATTGATGTAGCTCAAGTTGCATAGCTTATGTTAACTTTAGCCCTGCTGTGTAGACACGCCCTGTAACCACCACAAGGAGGGATTTGAACTTGGGACTTCTACAGCTTGAACTATAAAGCCAACTGCCTCTCAGATTAGGCTGTAGAGCTCCCTTTTTCTTATCTCTCGCTATAAGTGGTCTAAGTGCCACTACATAGGACAGTGAATGACTCTAGGTCGTTACACAAGCTATCAAGCATTAGATCAAGGCAAGATGCTTCAAACATACTTGAATTACTTCTCCTCTACAAAATACGTTTATAGTTTTGGTTTTTGGTCTTAATTCACAGACTTCAGCACAGCATTTTAGTGTAGGATATTTTGTCAGACACAAAGTTGTGCAATGTAAATATAATTATTGAATATTTTTAATTGCAAAAAAAAATCTTTGCTATTTAATTGTAGGTACCTATTAATCGTGTTCTACCTCCTAACTGCCTGTCTGTTGATACACACAATTTGAAATGTATCCTTTCAAAAGGAACTATTAACTAGAATGCCTCAGTTAAGATGATGGATTTCATTGTTTACACCTCCTTAGCTATAGGTCAGATGTTGTGGATCCATATAATGAAGCAAAAGATGCAGGTAATATATTTAGAAAATTATTTTACAAAGTAAAGTTTTGTGGATTTGGAACATTTTTATAGTAAGTGATGAATTTAAGACATGAGGTGACACAACAGCTCATCATTATAATGTTGCTTAATTGCCAGAGTTGTAATTATTTTTATGAACTTTTGATAAAAATAAAAGCCTGTTTCAAATTCAAATTCAAATTAGGCTACATTCTTCCTCCTTCATACAAGTAATAAAATATGGAACTCTGTGGGTACATCTGGACAGCATGGCTATTTCGGGCTATATCCCGAAATAGCTACCCTGCATCTTTTAAACATGCACATCATTTCAAAATAGATTTTTAAGTAACAGGCATGCTATTTCAGCATTGTTGTAATCCTTGTTCCATGAGAGTTAAGGGATGTCTCAAAATAGTGCGTTATTTTGAAATACAATCAAAATAAGATATGAAATTTGTGTAGCACAAATTGTGTATCTTATTTCAAGTTTAGGAGGCTGTGTAGATGCACCCTCAGAAGTGCTACACAGGGAGGGATCACATGAGGATTACCCGTTGTGATCCCCCTCTCTGGGGCTTCTGGGTATTGGCCACTGTTGGCAGACAGGTTACTGGGCTAGATGGTCCTTTGATCTGATTTAGTTATGGCCATTCTTATGTTCTTATGTAATAGTTACTGAAATAATCTTTCTCATATTTTTTCTACAAAACGTATAACAAAAATTTGTTTTGCCATTTTTTTTATTAAAACGGTCACCTTAAGGCCCTCAGCACTACTAAAGCATTCATTGGAGGTTCATGGAGAGCCACTGCCATGAGTGCTGTATGATATTCCTGTGTGTTACAGAAGAGCTCCATGCAGGTGCTGTATAGGCTAGAACAGACTGAGATTCTCAAGCTGCAAGTGACTCTTTAATGTCTCTTGCAGCTCTTTGATACACATGATATTAAGCCACTATACGATTTAATTATTAACTAATCTAAATTAGATCACCAATCAGGATGCTTTTATTATGTTATTAACCAATTGTAGAACACTTGGTTGGGCTTTTTGCCATAAGAATTATATATAAAATTAAATAGTAAATTCACACTACTAATGTATTCAGCATGCTGCAAATATACTTAAATTTGAAATTTGAACCAAATACAATTATAAAAATTAATCTTTAACAAATGGGTAAAATTTTGCTTTAGCATAGCATGATTTTAGGCCATGTTGCTGTACCTAATTTCTTTCTGACAGCCGAGCAGAAATAACTGATTCTGAAGTTTTGGAGGAGCTCAGCATAGGTGGAAATTATAATTACATAAGCATAGAAAATATAATCAAGATGGAAAAGACTAATTAAACTGTAACTAAATCTGAAGGGTTGTTTGTTTTAGGATTTAGTTTTGTGAAATGTGTTAAACTGAGAGCTCTGGAAATTGAATTTCTTTATCTATATAGGTGCTACACAGTTTCCATCATCATAGTATCTGAGCCCCTAAAGCAGAAATAGTGTAAGCAATGCAATATTCTATTAACTCTTAACACAGAAGAACTATCTTTAGCGTTCATTTTTATACCTAGTCTATTCTTAACTTCTCTCCTCAGTTATCTTTTCATCCCTTTCAGACACAATATATCTCATCACACTTGGCTTAGTTGGCACCGTTAGCTTTAGCCAGGATTAAGACCTATAATTGACAGGCCATGGAAACTGGATTTCTGTCATGCAAGACTTTAGAGTGAATGCTGATGGAAATAAAAAACATATATTGCCAGCCTCTGTACATTAGAAATGTAGACCAATATTACATACTTGATATTATGTTAAATGATGAAATCCTTATTTTACAGAAGCAGTAAGTCCTTCCCAAAAAATAAAGGAAATCATAGAAAAATACCAAGACCAATTTACACCACGGTGGGAAGGAATTACTGGCACTATGCATGTTCCAAGGTTTGTAATGGCTTTTCTATATTTCTCTCTTTTTTAAAAGAAGTATTTCACAGGCTACCTTTTTCCGATTGTTTTTTTGGAAGAAGGCTTTTCTGAAATTTGGCCCATCTACACTGGGCCTAATTTTGGAAAAACCTCCTCTTTCAGAAGAGCCCTTCTTCCTCGTGAAACAAGGAAGACAGGGCTTCCAAAAGAGCACATCTGCTCTTCCACAAAAAATGTCGGAAGAGCAAACACATTCCCTGGGGGGGCGGCAGAGTTTTTTCTGGGATATATCCGGAATCCCAGAAAAACTCCGTAGTCTAAACATAGCCCCAGAAGCTCCAGTCATGACCAGAACCCCATTATGCTACAGCTACGCAAATACATAGGAGGATCTCACCCATACGTTAAGCATATCTATAGATTTATAGATGGAAGAATTTAATGAAAGAATGAAGAAGTCAAACCTGTAATAGGTGTTACCACATTGGTCACATACAAGGCTATAGTAAATAGGGGCATTCTGTTGCTAGCAAAACAGCACTATCCTTCTTGATTGTAATAAATCTATCATAAATTGAACTTTAGAAAAAAATTACTAATCCAAAATAATGGAAATCTGGAGAACACATTCAAAGAGTTTGAGAGAAAGTCATAAAGCATATACATAGACAAATTGATAACATTGACATTAGCAATATCACTGACAAAATACTGTAATAGGAAGTTACAAATTCAGATAACTCATCACTTCTTTGTGCATTGTAGAAGTACTCTCACCTTCACTGTGTTTATAAATC
The DNA here is from genome assembly GCF_049634645.1 of Pelodiscus sinensis. NCBI lineage: Eukaryota > Metazoa > Chordata > Testudines > Trionychidae > Pelodiscus > Pelodiscus sinensis. The sequence continues at coordinate 45,558,625 of NC_134718.1, forward strand.
AACATTTTTAAACCAAATATTTGAAAACTACAGCATTTTCACACTCACTTTTGTAATATTCTGTAATATTGTAGCACAGGCTTCAGGAATAAAGGATGAATCCACTGTAGTTTAGAATTTCAAGAAGATCTAATGATGGAATTATTGTTATATAGCTTTATTTACAAGTTCTTCTAATTTATGATTAACTCTTTCTATACCCCATAGCTCCCTAATGAGTTTATCTGTGCTAGTTCATGAGCATTCTTTTTGAAAATTAAAATAAATACTTTATCCTAAAGATATGGGCATTGCATAGCATAAACTGCTTGTTCCCTTGTAGAAAAGTCCCTTAAATCTTAAAAGCACAGACGATGTCTTTTTTACTGTGAGGTGCTGTGTTGCTATGGTAAAGTATTCAATTTAGCAAAGTAAATTATTGTCTAAAGTTCACAAACACTTCTCTTGAAATGCTGTATCATAACTGCATCTTCCTTTGTTTGTCTGTTTGTTTTACTTTTCAAACAATTTTTGTTGAGTAATTAACATTGAAACATTTTATATAGATGGATCCAGAAAAAAATACTGTAAAATAACTGCCTAGTCCAATACCTTTCTTTTACAGTCAAGCTGAGTGGGAGCAGCTACTGAGTAACTGCAGTGCATTTCTGTTCTATGGAATGGAAAGATTCTTGTGTCATATTTTACTTAACAGATTCATTGCCATGAACATCCCAGGTGAGATAACAAAGCTGAAAAAACTAAATATTGTGTTCGTTCCTTGCAAATCATCCTAAAATTCTATTCCACACCAAACAATTATGAGAATATTAGGGTTATGCATTGAAGGATACAGTTTAACACAGAGTTAAAGAGTCATGCTCTTCATTCAAGAAGTTCTACATTCAGAACATGGAACATATAGCAGTTTAGATTCCCGTTGTTTACTATCTGTTAGAATATTCATAGATTTTAAGCAGTAAGAGTCTAACACTATTTTTCGCATGAGGGGCAGGTTACTGTGAAACGCAACTGTTTTTATTGTTAGACATATTTTTCTTTCTCTTGAAATTTGTGTTCTTCACATTGGGTCCATATTTCTCAAAGTCATATATTAAAAGCTTATGAGTCAAATTTTCAAAAGTTGCCTCGGACTTTGGGATCCCAATATCTGATATTTAGAGTTGCTGAGTGCTCACTCAGCACTGAGTTAAGTTAGAGATGGAGATGTTATTTGTTTATAATACCTTACGGCAACTTCTAGACTGGCATGATTTTCCACAAATGCTTTTAACGGAAAACTTTTCCGTTAAAAGCATTTGCGGAAAAGAGCGTCTAGATTGGCACGGACACTTTTCCGCAAAAGCACTTTTTGCAGAAAAGCGTCCATGGCCAATCTAGATGCGCTTTTGTGCAAAAAATTTTCGTGATCGGGGCTTTTTTGTGCAAAACAAATCTGAGCTGTCTACATTGGCCCTTTTGCGCATAACTTTTGCGCAAAAGGGACTTTTGCCCAAACGGGAGCAGCATAGTATTTCCGCAAAAAGCACTGATTTCTTACAGTAGGAAGTCAGTGCTTTTGCGGAAATTCAAGCGGCCAGTGTAGACAGCAGGCAAGTTTTTCCGGAAAAGCGGCTGATTTTCTGGAAAAACTGGCCAGTGTAGATACAGCCTACATGTTCAGAGCTGGGCATAAAAAATTAGAGGTCACTTTTGAAAATGTTGGCCTAAATGGTATGTTTCCAGTAGCCTTATATATAGTCCCCTGAAAAATCAAGGAAATGCCTTTCATGTATCTAGATCAGTGCTGGGCAAAATATGGCCCACAGGCCAGGTCCAGCTCACTACGCTGCTGGATCTGGCCTGTGGACAGAGCAGGGAATCTCAGGCAGACTCCCTGCTTGCCTGCCCGCCCCTCCACCCCCACCCCCCAACGTTGCTGAGAAAAGCAGTTGCTGCGGGGCTTTGTTTGAACAGCTGCAAGCCCAGGGGAGAGGACAGAGGTTTCACACCCTGCCCCTGCCCCCAGCACAATCCTATTGGCTTGTTTCCTGCACCCATATCTCCTCCCAGATCCTGCACCCCAATCTCCTGCCCCAGGCCACAACCTAAGCCCCTGCACCTTAGTCCCCTTCCCCAGGTCACAACCCCCTTCTGCCCAAGGTCACAACCCAGTCCCTGTGCTAGATCACAATCACTTCCTTCACCCAAACTCCCTCCCAGACCCACACCGCTTCCTGTACTCCAATCCCTTACCACAATCTCCCTTCTGTACCCAACCTCTATCTCAAACCCCACACATTCTCCATGAATATCATGCAAAAGTGCAGACCTTGACCACTTTCCAAATTCTTGGAGCGGCCCCCCTCAAAAATTACTGCCCACCCCGATTTAGACTGATGGTGCTTCTTGAATTCTGAATCAAATTTCAAGTGGAAGGAAAAGTATAGTCCTGCTATTTTATCAACAAGTAATTCTAAACATATTAACGAAAGCACAACTGAATCAGAAATAATATGAGAGAGATACTGTGTGATTTCCAGCACTTCTCCAGGGACATAGATCATAGTGCAGAGAAAACAGAGGCTAATGATATAATATCTAATATTTTCTTAGAAAGCTTTCATAGGTTTATCAGTTATTCAGATATGTTTTTACCAGTGTGGAGATGGTTTTCACCCTCAGTGGAAAAGAAAACAATACTATTCCTGCATCTGTTAAATTTCTCTGAGCCTGTTGAAAAACTGAAATCTTTTATTTGCAGAAGCACCCAACTCCCATTTTCAAAAGTGAATTAAACACGTAGGCTACCAAGTGCTTAAGTCACTTTTCATGTGGTGCTATCACTTCCTTTTAAAATATAGTTATTCCTGATAGAGGTTGTACAGTATACATTTTATAGGGAATTAGGCCTGACAGATCCATTAGGGCTCTGGGATCTTTTTAAAGAATTGAACCCAATTTTTAAAGGTATTTAGACATCTATAGAGACAGGCTCTTAGTGGGCTTTTTAAACGCACTTAGGCACCAAACACCCATTAATTTCAAGTATCTTTACAACTCTGGCCTCAAGTCCTTAAATATCCCCTATACACAGTGGATCTATTGGAGGTAGCACAATCTTTCCACATGATGCTCAACTTTCCACAGGTTGACAGTTGATTAATTTAACATTACCCATAGGCCGAATCAGATACAGAGCTAATTTTCATGGAAGCTGATAAATATCAGTGCTTGTAAGCCTCCACTGACCTATTTCTGCAAACATAGTATTATAATTCTCTTTCACTAAATTTTCTGTAAGTGGAGATTGTTTCTTGACAGATGTTGCAGGACCAAAGGGTATGTCTAGACTACATGGCTCTGTCATCAGAGCCATGTAGCTTAGTTTACTAGACATACCCAAATGAAGCGGTGATTTAAATAATCGCCACTTCATTTAAATTAAAATGGCTGCCGCACTGAGCCGATCAGCTGTTTGTCAGCTCAGCGCGCTAGTCTGGACGCTCCGCGGTCAACATCAAAGGCATATGTCGACTGCCCCGTTATGCCTCGTGGGATGAGGTTTACCGGGGCGGTCGACAAATCCCTTTGATGTCGACTACAGAGCGTCCAGACTAGCACGCTGAGCCAACAAACAGCTGATCGGCTCAGTGCAGTAGCCATTTTAATTTAAATGAAGCTGCGATTATTTAAATCACAGCTTCATTTGAGTATGTCTAGTAAACTAATCTATATGGCTCTGGCAACAGAGCCATATAGTCTAGACATACCCAAAGAGTCCTGATTTAGGTTCAGCGTGTATTCAAAAATAGTACAGAAGAGGCATTGGTAGTAAATTAGTCTGCTATGTATTCCTTGATTTGGTCTCACTGACAACATAAATGAACTGACCACGTTTGGAAAAATCACATTTGATTTTCAAAACATTTTGGTTGTCTATCAGAATACTTTTAATATTCTTAATTCTCACTTAAATTTAATTTACTTCCAGACAGACAACTGACAAATGAAGCAGAAATCCATGTCATTTCTTTGTAAGATTATATGGGAACCTTCTGGATAAAAATCATCTTGGCCTAAATTTTGCAACAGTAACTCAAGTAGTATTTACTCATGCAAGTAAATCCAACTGAAATCAGTTCTCCCAAATTTGAATCGGTTGCAAAACTGAGTCCTCTAAATTTATTTATTATTATTACTTTTTTACTATTTATATAACCATAGAATGTAAGAGGCCTATTCATGAACTCAGACTTGATTATGCTAGGTGCTGTACAAACACAGAACAAAAAGACATTGAGATTATACAAATGCTTCTCTTTATCAAACAGTTGAATATACAGTTATGGAAGAAGAAAAATAAATGTTTATATTGAAACTGGTTTACTCAATACTTTTGCACATAGTCATGGGAAGTAGGGTGGGGCAGGTGCTACTGCACCCCCAGATTTTGGGCACCTTAGCCTAGCAACCTTGCCGCCAAGGGTACTGGCCATTAGTCCCACATCTCTGCCAGTTGAGATCCTGGAGTATGCCACTCAACCCACTGCTTCCCAGAGTCTCTGCTGCCAGCCCGAGGTCCTGCTTGGCTACCATCACTGCACCTCAGGGTTATGCTGCTGACCCAGAGTCCTACTTGGCTGCCAGCCCTAGGGTGGTGAGAGATGCAGACACGGGCAAGGGGGGAATGCATCTTAGTACCCCCACTCCAAAAACTCTTTCAGCACCACTGCTTTCAGAAAAGCAATAACATCAGAAAGGCACGTGTTTTCTATATTCATTCTGTAAATGCTGTTAAAACAACTAATTTTATTTTTCTAGAATGCCAGGTGATGATACTTTTAGATCTGATGCAGTCAAATCAGAGTTTACAACGACTGGCAAAGCTTGATACATTAAAAAGGTAGAATACATTTTATTTTGTCCTGCAGATAGTTACAATGCCATATGTTTTGTCTTTGAAAGCAAATTTAAAATTGTATCCTCTGCTTCAGCAAGTGCAATGGACTCAGATCTGAATTTGGAATGGGAAATTTGGCCGTTTTCCTTCATGATCCTTCACAAGTCTTTCACTGGTGCTGCATTGTAGTAGAGCTCCACAGTTGAGCAAAAAACAAAGGCTATGGAGAGACTGAGTCAGCGGACAGAAACCTTTCTCCATGGTCTTATGAAATCAGGATTTTTAAATCAATCTAGTTAAATAGATGCATCCTTTCTAGCATACGAAGACACTTTAAAATCGTCTGAAAGTTTATACAGTTAATAATTTACCACTGAGTCCTGTGTTGGTGTTTTGCTGGAAATGAATTTCTTTGGCATGCTAATTAACTTCCTTCCAGATGTTGACTATTGCTGATTAAAGGTATTAACCTTGAGGACTGCTCAGTATCTGCCTTTCATCTACATTTAAACAGAGCTTAAACAGTTATTTTATATCTCTAATACAAATTCTTGAAAGACTAAAATGTTTTCTACCTCTTTGACTTCAGCTGATAAAGGTCCCACTAATAGAGAACAAATTGAAAAGCCCCCTAACAATATAAAGAGTCATCAATTACTATCACCACTTTCACTGAAAGTATCTGTACACCTTGCAAATTAAAATGTCCTGAATATAAGATATCTAATACATACATACACAGCTCTAAATATTTAAATCCAATAACTAAGCCTGAACCTCCTTTTTTTAACATTAAAACAATTAAACATGCTTTTATTTTCCCAAAAAAAAAAAAAAAATTCCCCAAACACAGTCATTCCCTGATTTAAATTCCTACTTGAATAAAGCCTTTTCCGGAGGATTTCTTATTCCTACTTGAATAAGTAGGAATAAGAAATCCTCCGGAAAAGGCTTTATATTCCGGAGAATAACGTCTAGACTGGCGCTTTTCTCCGGCTTTTCCCCAAGCCGGAAAAAAGCGGAAGCCATGTTAATGCAAATGCCGCGGGGGATATTTAAATCCCCCGTGGATTTGCCTATTCCAACGTGCTACATTAGCATACCTTTTCCGGAAGGGATGCCAGTGTAGACGTAGCCTTGCAGTCTCATCCTAATAGGTTATTGTATTAACCAGCCAATTGCTGTCACCCAGCATCTCTTAAACGTGGCTCTGAGTGTATGTCTACACTGCAACACGATTTCAAAATTACTAGTGCTATTCCGAAATGACTTATTCCACATCTACACAGCAGGCAGTTATTTCAAAATAGTGTCAAAGTACTGTCAAACTGGAGGACTTCTTACTCCAGCTAGCCAAAAACTCAAAAAATAATAGTAAAATGTTTTTTTAAGTACATTAGAAGCAGGAAGCTGGCTAAACAACCAGTGGGGGCCCTTGGATTGAGATGCTAAAGGAGCACTCAAAGATGATAAAGTCATAGTGGAAAAGCTAAATGAATTCTCTGCTTCAGTCTTCACAGCTGAGGATATTGGGGAGATTCCCAAACCTGAGCTGTTATTTTTAGGTGACACATCTGAGGTACTGTCCCAGATTGATGTGTCATTAGAGGAGGTTTTGGAACAAATTGATAAACTTAACAGTAACAAGTCACTGGGACCAGATAGCATCCACCCAAGAGTTCTGAAAGAACTCAAATGGGAAATTGTGGAACGATTAACTGTGGTATGTAAACTATCCTTTAAATCGGCTTCCATACCTAATGATTGGAAGATAGCTAATGTGATGCTAGTATTTAAAAAAGGCTCCTGGCAATTACAGACTGGTAAGTCTAACGTCAGTGCCAGGCAAATTAGTTGAAACTATAGTAAAGAATAAAATTGTTGGACACGTGGATGAATATAATTTGTTGGGGGAAATTCAGCATGGTTTCTGTAAAGGGAAATCATGCCTTACTAATCTGCTAGAGCAGAGTTTCTCCACCAGTGATACGAGTACCCTTAGGGTACATCAACACAACTAAAATTTGGAGGAAACTGAATTTTTAGTTTAAAGTTTTACAGCGCTTTAATATTTTTGTACTTTTTACACCCAAAAATTTCATCGCCAGCCCAGCTACAATTAAGTTGTTTAAACAAATGTGTTGCAATGGTAGATAAAAAGGATACTTGGGGTACATATATATATATATATTTATTTATTTATTTATTTATTTATTTTTAAAGGGGTACTTTATTTAAAAAAAAGTTGCGAAACAATGTGCTAGAGTTCTTTGAGGGGGTCACCAAACATGTGGACAAGATGGATCCAGTAAACATAGTATACTTAAATTTCCAGAAAGCCTTTGACAACGTTACTCACCAAAGGCTCTTAAGTAAAGTAAATTGTCATGGTATAAGAGGGAAAGTCCTTTCTTGGATTGATAACTGGTTAAAAGACAGGAAACGAAGGGTAGGAATAAATGGTAAGTTTGCTGAGTGGCGAGAGAGGTAACTAGTGGGGTCCCCCAAGAGTCTGTCCTGTGACCCATAATATTCAACTTATTTATAAATGATCTAGAGAAAGGAGTAAACAGTGAGGTGGGAAAAGTTGCAGATGATACCAAACTGTTCAAGATAATTAAGACCAAACCAGACTGTGAAGAGCTTCAAAAAGATCTCTCCGAACTAAGTGATTGGGCAACAAAATGACAAATGAAATTTAATGTTGATAAATATAAAGTAATGCATATTGGAAAACATAATCCCAACTATACATACAATATGATGGGGACTAATTTGGCTACCACTACTCAAGAGAAAGATCTTGGAGTCATTGTGGATAGTTCTCTGAAAACATCAACTTGGTCTGCAGCTGCAGTCGAAAAAGCAAATAGAATGTTAGGAGTCATTTAAAAAGGGATAGAGAATAAGACAGAAAATATCTTATTGCCTCTATATAAAACCATGTATAAAGAGAGATTAAAAAGACTTGGACTTTTCAGCTTAGAAAAGAGAAGACTAAGGGGAGATATGATAAAGGTCTATAAAATCATGACTGATGTGGAAAAAGTGAATAAGGAAAAATTATGTACTTATTCCCACAATAAAAGAACGAGGGGTCACCAAATGAAATTAATAGGCAGCAGGTTTAAAACAAACAAAAGGAAGTTTTTCTTCACTCAGCGTACAGTCAACCTGTGGAACTCCTTGCCAGAGTATGAGGAGAAGGCTAGAACTTTAACAGGGTTCAAAAAAGAGCTAGATAGATTCATGGAGGTTAGGTTCATCAATGGCTATTAGCCAGCATGGGTAGGAATGGTGTCCTTAGCCTCTGTTTCCCTGGAGGTGGGTGACAGGAGAAGGATCACTTGGGGATTGCCTGTTGTGATCCCTCCCTCTGGAGCATCTGATATTGCCAACTGTCAGCAGATAGGATACTGGGCTAGATGGACCTTTGGGCTAGATGGACCCAGTATGGCTATTCTTATGTTCTTATGACTCCTATAACCCTAATTATATGAGGAATAAGTGAAGTTGGAGGAAGAGTGCTCTATTTCAAAATAAGTGCTGTATAGACGCTCCCTATTTCAAAATAAGATATACAATTGACTTAGCTCAATTTGCATAGCTTATTTCGAGTAAAGCCCTGCAGCGTAGCTGCACTCTGACTGTAACAGTTTCCTGAAAGTTTAGAATAACTTCAGTTAAAGGCTAAATCACATAATTTTGGGTATGTCTACACAGCAAAGTTATTTTGAAATAACAGCCGTTATTTCGAAATAACTTTACTAGCGTCTACGCAGCCAAACTGCTATTTCAAAATTAAATTGAAATAGCGGATCACTTATTTCGAATTTGGTAAACCTCATTCCACGAGGAATAATGCCAAATTCGAAATAGCTAAATCGAAATAAGTGCTATATAGATGCTTATTTCAAAATAGGGGGCCTCCAGCCTTTCCCAGGGTGCCCTGGTTGCCACTCTGGGTCAATCCAGGAAACCTCTTCTGTTCCCCCCCTCAGCCCCAGAGCCCTTAAAGGGATAGATTCTGGCCACAGTGCCTGTACCAGCTGCAAGCCTGCCAGCACAGAGCCAGTAGTTGCTGCCCCGGGCCTAGCATGAGCCAGCAATCCACTGGCACCCAGCCCTCCACCGCTCCCCAGGAGCAGGCTGGCAGCTCCCAGGAGCCTGCCAGGGACCTCAAAAGGTGGGTGCCTTCCTGGTCTGTTGCGGAGATCATGGACCAGATTGAGGTTTGGGGAGAGGCCTCCAGTGTCCATGATCTCAGCACTAGAGGCAGGAATGCGGCCGTCTACAGGCAGGTGGCTGACAACCTGGCCACCAAAGGCCACATGTGCACCCAGGAGCAGGTGCGCATGAAAATCAAAGGGCTGCGGCAGGCCTATGCCAGGGCCACAGGGGCAGTTCCCAACCAGGGGCTGACCCAGATCCCTGCCCCTATTATGATGCCCTCGACCGCATCCTGGGGGGTCAGACAGTCCGTGCCCCCCAGGTGGTTATTGAGGCAGGGCCGGCCCGAGGCATTCTCGCGCCCCAGGCACGGGCGTGCGACGCCACCCTCGGGGGCATGGCACATGCGTGGGCCTGCTGGTGGGGAGTGGGCCCGCCCCCCCTAGGGAGCGCGGGCCCACCCCCTTAAGGAGCGCAGGCCTACCCCCCTACGGAATGCATGGCACATGCGCAGCTTGGCTATGGCCGCTGGTGCGCAGCCCGGAACCCGCCCCTGGGGCACACTGTGCATGCGTGGCCCAGCTACAGCCTCTGGCGCGCAGCCCGGGACCCACCCCTGGGGCACACGGCACAAGCGCTGCCCAGTCCAGCCTGGCTGTCCCTGCTGGCGCACGTGCCGGGCTGTGTAGGGCGCCGTGGCTGTGGGGGGAAAGGCGTTGCTGGCCGGCACTGCGGGGCTGTGGGTGGGCCGGAGCTACGGGTGCTGGGCACACGGCACCTGATGGCAGCTATAAGGGATGCGGCGCGCCTTTTACAGCTGCCACCAGGCAACGCCTCCCCCCATCAGTTGGCACCCTGGGCAGCTGCCCAGCTCGTCCATGCCTCCGTCTGGCCCTAGGCAGAGGGCCCTGAGCAGGGCATGGAAGAGGAGGAGGATGATGGCCAGGAGTGGCAGGAGCCGGGAGGGAGCGTGGCACTCACCCAAGACCCCTGAGACATCACAGCAGCCATGTCACCGGTGTCCCAGGCCAGGGAGGCCTTGACATGTGAGTTCCATCACTGTTCCCTTATGCGGGATGGGGAGAGGAGGAGGGAGAGGGAGACCAGGGACCATGCGTGTGGGCCTTGCTGACCATAAAGCACGCAGCAGCCTGTGCATGTGCCCTGCCACCCTGGGCACATGGCCCCAGTTGGCTGCCACACAGGGGCCCTGGCCTGTTACCCACGTGTGTGTATGTATGAAGGCACATGACATGCTCCTGATCCCCAGGAGGGACACTGCACGATGCCCTCCCTCAACAAGCCCCCTCTACGCAGAGGCAGGGAACATCTCCCCTCCCCCCACTCCCACACTATATATAGCAGAGGGGTATGGGTGCAGTCCCGGGCCAGCTCACATTCCCGGGGATAGCAGGACATGCCAAACATGGCCTGTGTGTAAGTACATCAGCTCTGATGGTGCGGAGACCTGCCATCTTCACCTTGCAGAGGGGGGCTGGGATTCACCCACTGTATCCCCAGGGATAACTGACCCCTTCTCTTGTTTCTCCACAGCCACAGCAGCTGCGAGTGCAGGGCGCACCACCCTGCCTAGGACATCCTCCCGCACCTGGGCACTCAGCAGGCTGACCTGGAACCAGGAGGACCACCAGCATCAACACCTGTGGCTCCTGCGAAGGCAGGTCCTCATCCTGGAGCACTGAGTCCATGAAGACCTGTAGCTGTGACAGGAGAGCTGGTGGGAGCTGCTTGCCCAGGGCCGTGCCATCTGCGACCACCTGCAGACCCTGGTGCAGAAATTGGTGCCTCCTGCCACTCCAGACCCAGCTGTCACCCCATCTATCACTCCTCCTCCCACTCCTGCTCCCCCTCCCGCCTCTTCCTTCCCTCCTTCCCACCCTCCATACCCGCTCCCCCCAGGGACGCCAAGGCCCCCGCACCTGCAGTGCTGGGAGCCAGGTGGAGCAGCAAGACCTCCAACCCTGAGCTTCTCTGTCCCGTTCCTTCCCCTTCCAGCTTCCTCCTCCCAGGTTTACTCCTTCCCTCTCCCACCCTCCCCCCTCCCCAGTTATGTTCAATAAACAGAGTTTGTTTTTGGCAACACATGTGTGTTTATTTTACATCAGGAAGGGGGGTTAGGGAGGGGAAAGTGGAATGACATGAGGGTGGAATGAGGCACGCCAGGGAGACTTCACTCCTCCTCTGTCTGGAAGCTCTCCCGCAGGGCCTCCGGGATACCAACAGCCCCCCTATGGGCCTCCCGGCTGGCAGCTGTGCGGTTCTGAGTATACAGGCCAGCCAAGTGGTCGGCCTCTGCCATCCAGGCTGTCAGGAAAGCCTCCGCCTTCCTTTCGCACGAATATGCAGCACACAGCCACCATGTGCGGAATATTCCACTCAGAGAGGTCCAGGCGGGTGAGGGGGCATCTAAATCGTGCCTTCAGCTGGCCAAAGGCACACTCCAACACGATGCGGGCCCTGCTGAGCCTGGCATTAAAGGCCTGCCAGGAGGGGTTGAGGTGTCCCATGTAGGGCTTCATGAGCCTGGGCTGTAATGGGTAGGCCATATCCGCCACAAGGCAGACAGGCATGTCCACATCCCTGACCCTGATGTGGCGGTCAGGGAAGAAAGTCCCGGCATGCAGCCTCTGGCACACAGAGGAGTTGTGGTAGACCCGTGCGTTGTGTGCTCTGCTGAACCAGCCCACATTGGTGTCCACAAAGTGGCCCCGGTGATCAGACACAGCCTGCAGGATGACCGAGAAGTATCCCTTCCAGTATATGTACAAGGAGGCATGCTGGTCTGGGGATGTACATCCCATCGATTGCCCCCCACAGTTGGGAAATCCCAGGGTGCCAAAGCCCTCGATGACTGCGTCCACATCAGTGTGGCAGATGACTCTGTGGAGCAGCACTCTATTGATTCATTGACCACCTGCAGAGGGACACACAAAACCGAGACTCACTGGGGTGCCAGGGTGGCTGACAGTGCTTCTTCTCTGCCACTGCCCCACACCCTCTCCCCAGGAGCAACCCCCCCTGCAATCCTGGCCACAGCAGGGAGTCTGTAGTGCGGCTGGGACAGAACAAACCCTCCTGGGGAGGGGACTTGCACCACCTCTCCCCCCTTTTCCCTGGAGCAGCCCATCACCTCCTTACCCCCACTCCCCCCCAGGAACAGTGGGTGGAGATTGCCATACCTGCATGAGCACTGCTCCAATGGTGGATCTCCCCACGCTGAACTGGTTTGCCACAGATCAGTAGCTATCTGACATGGAGAACTTCCAGAGGGTGATGGCCACATGCTTCTGGAGAGGAATGGCGGGCCTCATGTGCATGTCCTGTCGCTGCAGAGCAGGGGCGAGCTACTCACAGAGCTCGAGGAAGGTATCCTTCTTCATTCTGAAGTTCTGGGTCCATTGTTGGTCTCCCCAGTGCTCCAAGACAATGTGGTCCCACCAGTCGCTGCTGGTGTCCAGATGCCAGATGCGGTGGGGCACGCTGGCATCCGGGCGCGGATGCTCCTCCTCCTTCTCGTCCCCCAGGAAGGTCTGGAAGAGGGCCTGGGGGTTGGGCTGCAGCAGATGCTGCAAGGCAGACTCCAGTAATTGCTGCCAGGCTTGCAGCAAGACATCCAAAATGAGCACCAGAGTGCCCAGGGGCAGCTCTGGCTCCATGGCGCTGAGTGCTGTGGTGTACCGAGTCAGGGCAATCAAAGCAGACAGAGAGAAAAATGCTTTGCTGTCCCTCTGTGAGGTAGGCAAGCAAGCAGGGAAAGCTGAGATCCAGCTGTCCAGGGATGTCCCATTAAGCACAAGCCTCAGATAGCCTCAGGCAGCAGCCACACAAAGTAACTACTGACCTGAGGCCCTGCCGGAACCGGTTTCATCTCGCCTTAAATGCAATTCAGCATCCAATCAGTGTGGACATTCTATTTCAAAATGGCAAAATGCTATTTCGAAATGCATTTTGTGTGTAGACGCATTATTTCAAAATATCTTATTTCAAATTAACTATTTCGAAATAAGATATTTTGAAATAACGCTGTAGTGTAGACATACCCTTTGTGTTCCCCCAAAAAATAAACAGCATCTTCCAAATAGATCATAGAAAACATTAACTATTGTTTTATACCATGAAATGCAGACTGGCATATAAAGCCAAATTCCCTTTTTGAATTACTACAATTCCAATACTGTAGAAATTCAAAATTCCAGATCTCCAAGTGTTTGGTGATTTCATATATATTTCATATATATTTCATATATTCCAGCTCCAGGGAGGAGAACATATATATGGTTTCTGAGTCTCCAAACTTTTGCAGCACCCATTCTAATGGCTTGTTTACACTGCTAAAGTATCTGCATTTTTACGATGGGTGATCAATGCAAGAGAGCCATGCGGAGGTAAAAGAAAGACCAGGCACTCCAGTTTACCAGCCAGGGCAGCCTGAAGTGCCTTGTCTTTAATTTTGATGCATCTCAGGTTAGCTCACGCTAGGGATGCTAAAATGAGGTTAATTTACTAATCATGTAGTCAATAGAATTTTTATTGAATATTTGATTAGTCAATAGGCAGCCAGCTCAGTACCAGGTCTGGGACCAAACCACGCTGTCACCCTGCAATTTAAAAGACAGTAGGAACAGGGCAGCCTCCCCCAACCCCCAGCTCCTACTGCCTTTTAAATTGAAGAGCTGCAGCGGGGCTTGGTCTGAGACCTGGCACGAGCCAGGACTGAACTGGACTGCCTGCCCCGCTGACAGCAGCCCGTGTCTGGGGGTGGTCCCAGCTCCCCACTGGGATCCTCACAGATAGGAGCTTCTGCTGCAAAGCAGCACCTGTCCACGGCCAGCTTGGGTCTGTCATGAACAGAGGCTGCTTCAGAGCAGCTTCCCTTGGCCACCTCCAGCCCCTGTTGGTGCCTCTGATAGAAGCAGTAGCATGAGGGGGGGCAGGCAGCAGCACGGAGACAGCACTGGGGTTAACTAGCTGTTAAGGCTGTTCCCCACTCTGGTACAACAAATACAGAAGTGGGGGCCCGCAAAAGCACCCCAAAATCTGGTCTCTACAGGATTTCATACGAAAACCTCCCCCCAAAATCCTAATACCCGGACTTTGGAGAAATCTGCTGCCACCACCCAAGTAATTTCTACGAAAACCAGGGAAGAGATCACTTGGGAAACCTCCTCCCTAAGGTAAAACTCTCCTCCTGCCCCAACCTCCACTTTACTTGGAATTGGGAAAAACCAGAGGGGATTCACAGACAGTAATGGACTCTGCCCTTATAACTAGGCACTGAGTCACAGGACACAACAATCAACCAATAACGGTGACTTAGAAAAAGAAAACAAACTTTTATTATCAAAACAGAACTACAGTTGCAAGCGAAATAAAGTGGCTAGATGGAAAGGGACACTAACTGATATACTCAGGGGAATTCCCAGGTTCAAGATTTTAGTTACAAAAGAGAAGAAAAAAAAACACATTTAACATGCTCAGACACCAGTTCCAAATTCCCAAACCAAGAAAACAATAAAATCTGATGGACTGTCAAAAGTTTGCCCTGTTTATACCTTGTAAGAATTCTTTTCTCGGAAAGAGATAGGCCTCCCATCTCCTTCAGTCTTGGAAGAAACTGCTCTGACTCAAAGGAGGGAAAAGATAAAAATTCCTTTGTCCTAGTTTGAAATCCCTACCTGCATTGCTATTGGCTGACCAGATACCTGGCTAGCGACAGGAGACATAATTAACCCCTTAGTCTCCAGGTGCTGGTCAGCACTCCTGATTATGACACTAGCTTTTAAGCCAGTTCCCCCTAGCACTGGCTCACGAAAGTTTATGCTCTAATGCTCTCATAGATTTGTTAGTCTTAAAAGTGCCACCAGACTTCTTGTTTTTGATGAAACAGACTAACACGGCTACCTCTTTGAAACCTGTCATGTTACTGTTTAGGGAAAGATAATGGAGTAAATTAAAGGAAAGATAAAGTAGACAAGGCCATAAGGGGCTATGGAATAGACTTTAGGACTCAGCTGAGTTGTGTGAAGACAGGCATACTGAATTGTTGGTAGTGCTTACCTTCAGGAGGAGGAAAAAAGAAGCGAGGTGATTTCTGTTCACATGAGATGCATGTCTGCACTTTGTTATATCTGGAGATAGGGGAGGTCTTTCCTGTTAAAAAGTTGTGTTTTGTTTCCCTTGTGGTAACTAAAATGTGTGAGCTAGGGATGTAAGGGTATGTCTACATTACAAAGTTAATTCGAACTAGCAGCCATTAGTTCGAATTAACTTTAATATGGGCTACACATACAAACCGCTAGTTTGAATTTAAATCGAACTAGCGGAGCGCTTAATTCAAACTAGGTAAACCTCATTCTACGAGGAGTAACGCCTAGTTCGAATTAAGGGCTGTGTAGCCACTTAATTCAAACTAGTTGGAGGCTAGCCCTTCCCAGGTTGCCCTGGTGGCCACTCTGGGACAAACCAGGGAAACTCTTCTGCTCCCCTCCCAGCCCCAGAGCCCTTAAAGGGGCATGGTCTGGCTACAATTCTTGTGCCAGTTGCAAGCCTGCCAGCACCCAGCCAGCAGACCCTGCACCTGGCACAGCATGAGCCAGCCACCCGCTGCCACCCATCCCTCCACTTCTTCTCAGGACCAGGCTGGAAGCTCACAGGAGCCTGCCCGGGGCCATAAGAGGCAGGCGCCCACCTGGTGTAGTGCGGAGATCATGGACCTCATAAAGGTTTGGGGGAAGGCCTCTAATGTCCACAATCTCCACACTAGGCACAGGAAAGCAGCCGTCTACGGCAGGATAGCTGCCAGCCTGGCCACCAAAGGCCACATGCGAACCCAGGAGCAGGTTTGCATGAAAATCAAGTTGGTCCAGTGAGACCTCCGACCCTGAGCTTAAAACATAAGAACATAAGAACGGCCATACTGGGTCAGACTAAAGATCCATCTAGCCCAGTAGCCTGTCTGCCGACAGCAACCAACACCAGATACCCCAGAGGGGATGGACCGAAGACAATGACCAAGTGATTTGTCTTGTGCCATCCATCTCCAGCCTTCTACAAACAGAGGCCAGGGACACCATTCCTACCCCCTGGCTAATAGCACTCCATGGACCCAACCTCCTGAATTTATCTAACTTCTCTTTAAACTCTGTTCTAGTTCTAGCCTTCACAGCCTCCTGTGGCAAGGAGTTCCACAGGTTAACTATGCGCTGTGTGAAGAAGAACTTTCTTTTATTAGTTTTAAGCCTGCTACCCATTAATTTCATCTGGTGTCCCCTAGTCCTTATATTATGGGAACTAACAAAGAACTTTTCTTTATTCACCCTCTCCACACCACTCATGATTTTATATACCTCTATCATATCCCCCCTCAGTCTCCTCTTTTCTAAGCTGAAAAGTCCCAGTCTCTTTAGCCCCTCTTTATATGGGACCTGTTCCAAACCCCTAATCATTTTAGTTGCCCTTTTCTGAACCCTTTCCAAGGCCAAAATATCGTTTTTGAGGTGAGGAGATCACATCTGTACACCGTACTGAAGATATGGCGTACCATAGTTTGATACTTCCCCTCCTCCTTCTTCCCCTGGGTTCCCCCTTCCAGCTCCCTCCTCCCAGGTTCCCCCTCCCCTCTCTTCCCCTCTCCACCTCCTTTTCCCAGTCTCCCCAGAGGTTAATCCTCCCCTCCCCCAGTTTTGTTAAATACAGAGAGTTTCTATTTTTGAACACACGTGTCCTTTATTTTTTACATCAGGAAGGGGGGCTAGGGAGGAGTAAGTGCAAGGAGGTGAGGGAGGAATGGGGCACGAGCCCCTGATGGGGAGGACTGGGGTGGCTCTGCGGGCTCCTCGGGGTGGAAGCTCTCCTGCAGGGACTCCTGGATCCTGACAGCCCCTGATTAACCCCCCCCCCCCCCCCCCGGATGGCAGTCTGCGGCAAGTGCAGCCGGACTGATGGCCGAGTGCTGTGATGTGCCGAGTGTGGGCCCTCAGGGCACGCCAAGACAGGACTGCTTTGCTGTCTCTCATCGAGGTAGACAAGCAAGCGGGGAACCCTGAGAACTGTCTGTCCGGGGTGGGGGTTGGGTCCGTTTAAGCACAGTCCTCCGCTAGCCTGAGACAGCAGCTCCACAGTCTTAAGTCCTAACCTGATGCCCTGCCGGCACTGGTTCCGGCTAGCCTTAACTTCAGTTCAGGGTCCACTCAATGTGGACATGCTACTTCTTATTAGCAAAACGCTAATTTGAATTAGTTTTTAGGTCTAAATGCACTAATTCGAATTAGCTTATTTTGAATTAACTAATTCTAATTAAATTAGTTCGAATTAGTGCTGTAGTGTAGACATACCCTAAGTGACTAGTTAATTAGTTGAGGCAGCAAAGGGGAAGGGAAAATGCAAGCAGTCAACAGGTATCCATGTTAATCTGTTTCATCAAAAACAACAAGATGTCTGGTGGCACTTTTAAGACTAATAAATCTATGAGAGTATTAGCGCATAAACTTTCATGAGCTGCAACTCACATGCCCGTGCACAGTTTGCTAGGTGGGTGTTCACTCCCTGCAAAGATGAAGTAGAATTTAGCATAGTTGTTTATATAGCATCCTATACTTAATGCAAATTAGGACAACACACTGAGAATTAAAGATTTATGAGAAAAATGCAATCCACCATTTATTGATATGTTTTGTATGGTGAACATTGAATGAAAGTAATTTTTGTGCTGTTTAGATGCATAACAGATATAATGATTCAGGAAATGTTGTTGTTATTTTTATACATTATATTTATTGATTCTATTGTCTTATACTATTAACTTTCTTTAGTCATCTACATATGTCTATTGAGAGACCAACAGAAACAGCAGTCCTTCTAAGCCTTACTGGTGTTCGATCCATTATGGCCAACCAGTGGTATACGACCCTACAAAAGAATGCAAAAAGGCTGGAAATCTTGTCTGAAAGTATGTACTTGTAGCATATCTTCCATTAATATATTTCTTCTTGAAATTTTTACTTAGAATAGCACAATTCTTATGCTATCCCTTCTGTAGAGCGAGGGCTGAGAGAGTGTCTATGAAGACCTGTATGCTAACGAGTAGCAGGGATTGGTTGACTATATGGACTTTCCGATCCCTCCTTCTAAAAACCCTGCTCAGAACCCTACCTGTCCCCCATTAACAGAGAGAAAAGTGGCCTGGAGCAGTTTATTATTTTGAGAAAATGTTCTGTGATGCCTTCAAGGAGAATGTTAACCTTGTCTTTTTGCTTTTTAAGTATGTAAAGTGAATGTGAGGGAAAGAAAAACTGCTGGTTGTAAATTAAGAATCAGAGTTTTATAGTTAAGAGTAGGGGCTTGAATCATGAGAGCCACAGAACAATCTGTAGGTTCAGCTAAGGCACAGAAAGGAAAACTACCTGAATATTACTAGCAAAGTCACAGAACTGTAACTAACTCCTAGCAATCTGTATCATTGGTCAGTTTTTAAAAACTTAGACCAGGTTTAAAAAAAAAAAACATAGTTTGTATCTTCTTGTTTTTCAAAATTCTCATTAAAAGTTCATAAAAATGACAATAGATCTTTTTAGATTTGTTACAAAGTGGAAAAACAACTGGCCAGGCCATTCGTAGTCTTCAAAAGTATAAGACTGAAGTGGAAAAGTCACCAACTACAGGTAAGAAATAGACACATTTTTATAATGTACAGAAACTGGTCTCTGATATTAACAAATTAGGTGTGTGTAGTTTAATCACTATTACAATTCTTTGGTGCAATGCAAGAGAGGAAAAATGTTGCCACTTGAAGTGGCTCCTCAATTCAATAGCACATTTCCCTCTACTGATTTTTATTGCACAGCCAGAGGTAAGATTGCAAAATGTTTAAAACAAAGGAACTTCAATAGAATTTAGTCCTGCTGGGAGTTCAAGGACTGTACAGGATGAACTCTCAAGGTTCCTTCCAGTTCTATCATTCTATAAATACTGTGGTTTTGAAAAAAATATACTTACTTGGCCTCCACTAATTGTCTCATGGGGTATGTCTACACTACAGCGCTAATTCGAACTAACTTAGTTCGAATTAGTTAATTCGAACTAAGCTAATTCGAACTAACGGATCCAGACTAAAAAACTAGTTTGAATTAGCATTTTGCTAATTCGAACTAGCATGTCCACACAGAGTGGACCCTGAACCGGGGTTAAGAATGGCCGGAAGCAGTGCCGGCAGGGCATCAGATGAGGACTTAGAGCGTGGAGCTGCTGCCTCAGGCTATCTGAGGGCTGTGCTTAAAGGGACCCGACCCCCACCCTGGACAGACAATTCTCAGGGGTGCCCCGCTTGCAAAGCAGTCCTGGCTTGGATTGCCCGGAGTACCCACACTGGGCACATCACAGCACTCGGCCATCAGACCGGCTGCACTTGCCGCAGGCTGCCATCTGGGGAGAGGGGGCAATTGGGGTGTTGCAGGAGAGCTTCCACCCCCAGAAGCCCGCAGAGCCAGCCCAGTCCTCCCCATCGGGGGCTCGTACCCCATTCCTCCCTCACCTCCTTCCACTTACCCTTCCCTAGCCTCCCTTCCTGATGTACAAAATAAAGGACAATTGTGTTCAAAAATAGAATCTCTCTTTATTGAACAAAACTGGGGGAGACTGGGAAAAGGAGGTGGGAGAGGGGAAGAGAGGAGAGGGCAACTACAATGATGAGGGGTTTGGAACAGGTCCCATATGAAGAGAGGCTAAACAGACTGGGACTTTTCAGCTTAGAAAAGAGGAGACTGAGGCGGGATAGGATAGAGGTCTATAAAAGCATGAGTGGGGTGGAGAGGGTGCATACAGAAAAGTTCTTCATTAGTTCCCATAATAGAAGGACTAGAGGACACCAAAGGAAAGGAATGGGTAGCAGGCTTCAAACTAGTAACAGAAAGTTGTTCTTCACAAAGCAAAGAGTCAGCCTGTGGAACTCCTTGCTGCAGGAGGCTGTGAAAGCTAGAACTAAAACAGAGTTTAAAGAGAAGTGAGATAAAGTCATGGAGGTTGGGTTCATGGAGTGGTATTAGCCAGGGGGTAGGAGTGGTGTCCCTGCCCAAAGTTTGTGGAAGGCTGGAGAGGGATGGCACGAGACAAATGGCTTGGTCACTGTCTTCGGTCCATGCCCTCCAGGGTCCCTAGGGTTGGCCGCTGTCGGCAGACAGGCTACTGGGCTAGATGGACCTTTGGTCTGACCCAGTACGGCCATTGTAAGCTCAGGGTCGGGGGTCTCAGTGGACCACCTTGATTTTCATGCACACCTGCTCCTGGGTGGCCAGGCTGGCAGCTCTCCTGCCCTAGATGGCTGCTTTCCTGTGTGCCTAGTGCGGAGGTCATGGACGAGGTCCACGATGTCCGCACTAGACCAGGCGGGTGCCCGCCTCTTGCGGTCCCGGGCAAGCTCCCGGGAGCTGCCAGCCTGGTCCCGGGAACGGGGGGGGGGGGGCTGGGAGGCATCAGGTGGCTGGCTCAAGCTGTGCCAGGAGTAGGGTCTGCTGGCTGGGTGCTGGCAGGCTTGCACCTGGCACGGGCATCGTAGCCAGCCCGAGCCCCTTTAAGGGGTCCGGGGCTGGGAGGGGGCAGTAGAGTTTCCCTGGTGTTGGCCAGAGTGGCCACCAGGGAAAGCTGGGGAGG
Organism: Pelodiscus sinensis; assembly: GCF_049634645.1. Taxonomy (NCBI): domain Eukaryota; kingdom Metazoa; phylum Chordata; order Testudines; family Trionychidae; genus Pelodiscus; species Pelodiscus sinensis. The sequence goes on from NC_134718.1 coordinate 45,579,341, forward strand.
GCTAGCCTCCCACTAGTTCGAATTAAGGGGCTACACACACCCCTTAATTCGAACTAGTAAGTTCGAACTAGGCTTAGTCCTCGTAGAATGAGGTTTACCTAGTTCGAACTAAGCGCTCCGCTAGTTCGAATTAAGTTCGAAGTAGCTGAGCGCTAGTGTAGCGCCTATCAAAGTTAATTCGAACTAACGTCCGTGAGTTCAAATTAACTTTGTAGTGTAGACATATCCATGGAGATAGGTATATATAATTACAACAATTTTTAAAACGTTTTCCAGTTGATACATATATCCATAGTTCTTGGATGGAGTAGGGGTAAGGGAAAAGCTTCAAAAGTCACAGCTTGTAGAAAGATACAAACACAAACAAGTGAAGATGAACTAATCATAGAATCATAGAGCTGGAAGAGACCTCAGGAGGTCATCGAGTGCAGCCCCCTGCCCAAAGCAGGACCAATCTCAACTAAATCAACCTAATATCTTAGGGTATGTCTACACTACACCCTCTGTTATTTCAAAATAGCACTATTTTGAAAGAGCGCCATAACACGAATATGCAAATGAAACACGGGATATTTAAATCCCGGCTTCATTTGCGATTTTTAATGTCTTCATTTGCATCCCTCTCTCGAAAAAGAGTGCAAGTGTAGACATACCCTTACAGCGTCTAATATGTACCAAATCATAAAGTGCTTTCATTGCCAGATAGCCATAATATACTTTGGGAACATATTAATTCAACATATGTTAAGACAAGTCTTAATTTCACTTTTCTGGACTATCCAGGACAAGATGTTGATTCTGCTTCACAGTCTGTGTCCTTATAAATTGCTCTATTATGCTAATTTTATGTAGATAAAAATCCATTCTCTTTAAGCTAATAATGTACATTTTATATTGTTTATACTTAATGGCCTGAATTTCAGAGGTGCTGAGTACCTGCAGTTTCCACAGACTGCAATCAGAGCTGTTGGTGCCTGAAGCCTCTGAAAATCAAGAGAATTAATTAGTGCATATGTGGTAGAGAATGGATATTTGGAAAATTCCTATAATTTAGTAAGGTACTTTTGAAGTTTAGTTTCATGAAGGCAGTTTGTTGAAAACTTCTTCACTTGATTCCAGTAACTTCTGAATTTTGTTTAATTTGACAAATGCAATATGTATTTGTGATAAAGTAAACTGAACTATCTCTGCATGAAGTAAATATATTATTATATAAAATTACATCCATAAAAATGCAAATTCTCAGTTGGAAGTAATGAATGTGACTCACACTTTATAGAGTTCTTTGCATTTTCAATCTGTATTTATCAATAGTGTACTATGTGGAGTCATATTGCTTTGAGTGTGCAGTCATACACAAACTAAAGTCAGAGCAAATCAGTACGTAAGTTGAGTTGGAAAACACAATATGGTTGATGATTAAGTTGGTGGTACTCTTCCCTCTAAGGCCCCAATCCTTCAAACAATTTTGTAGGTGTTTATCATTATAATTAAACACATTATCCATGTCTTTATGGTCACTGAGACTAAATATGAATTTTAAATTAAACACGTACATCAGTGTTTGCAGGTAGAAGGCCTTAGTATTGAATTAATATTGTATTAAAAGTAGATGTTTTACTGGAAAAAAATGCAGTCTAACAGCTGAGAACTAAAGCTAAGGCCTGACTATGTTTGCTGGCGTTTAGGGTCAATTTTTGCAAAAGTTAGAGGTATCAAGACAGTAATATGACCAAAATCTAATTTGGGTACTCATAATTTGCCTCTGTAAAATTCCCTGTTTGGTAGTTTTATCAGAATCAGCTGAAATCCTCGCCAACATTGTGGAAATATTTCCCGTGAAATCTGACTGGTATAAAATTTAATATTTATGATTGACAAGTAGGACTAAGAGCTTCACAAACATGAAATATACAAGATCTCGTTAATTTTACATTACATGATACATTTCAATGATGTGGCTATAAATCATGGTAAAATCTCTACAAACACAAAAATAAGTTCACCCTGCTTGGTGGAAGGCACTAAAAATTCTTCTCTGTGGAGGGTAATTTATAGAGAACTTTCTACCTTCTTGTTTGGAAGGAGAGCCCCATGTGGGCAGTATTTGACTTATCTGTCTGTTATTAACAGGCAGGCCTCTTACTCAGGAGCTAGATGGTAACAGCTGTTCAGCAAGAGCTCTGCTTTCTGAGGTCTGAAGAAGCTCAGCTAACTTCTGCAGGCAACACCTGCAGCTGAAAGGTCTGAGCCCTAATGGGCAGGCCTCTCAAGAAGCTAAGTGGTAACAATTGTGCATTACCAGGGGTGGCCTTAAAGCCAGAAGTTAGCTGAGCTTCTCCAGACCTCAGAAGGCAGAGCTCTTGCTGCACAGCTGTTACCCCCTAGCTCCTAGGTAAGAGGCCTGCCCGTTAGGGTTCAGACCTTTCAGCTGCAGGTGTTGCCTGCAGCTATTACCAGGGGTGGCCTTAAAGCCAGGAGGCCGGGCTTCCCCGAAGGGGTGATCCAAAGGGGGCTGCTCTTTTGGGGGAGCCCTTTGGGGGCAGACCAAGGGCAAGGGTGTGTGCTGTGATGGTAGATTGTAATTGAGTGTGTGTTTGTGTGTGCTGGTGAGAGCAGCACACTTGGTTGTGTGGTGGCCTATTCAGTCCCTGGTGAGGGTTCTTGGTGAGAGGAAGTTCCCTTTAGCTACTCAAACTGAAGGTGTGTGTTTGTTCTGCTTCCCACCCCCACTGCCAATACGTGGTTTGGAACAGATGGGGTGCCTAAGGAGGAGGGCTCAGATGGCATCGTGGCAGTTGTGACAGGTAGGGGAAGATATGAAAGTAAGATCCGGACCAGCCAGCCAAGGGGAATGAGGTTTAGACAGTTATGTGCTGTTCCTTTTTCCGGTCCTATTCCCAGCCTTAAACATTTTGGTACCTTTAATACCTGGCCATCAGCCCTGAGGGTGCTGTTGCTGAATGCCAGGTCGGTATCCCAGAATACCGCTGTAATCCATGATTTAATTCTGAATGAAGGGGTGACCTGGCTTGTATCAATGAGACCTGTCTGAGAGTGGAAGGAGACATCGACCTTTCCCAATTGTGCCCGGCTGGGTTCTCGGTACAGCATCAACCGCGGCTTAATGGTCGGGGAGGTCGAGTGGCAATTGTCTATCGAGATACTATCTCAGGGTATGTCTACACTACCACCCTAGTTCGAACTAGGGTGGTTAATGTAGGCAACCGGAGTTGCAAATGAAGCCCGGGATTTGAATTTCCCGGGCTTCATTTGCATATTGCCAGGCGCCACCATTTTTAAATGTCCGCTAGTTTGAACTCCGTGCCCGCGGCTACACACGGCACAAACTAGGTAGTTCGGATTAGGCTTCCTATTCCGAACTACCGGTACACCTCGGGCTTCAAATTCAAATTCAAATCCCGGGCTTCATTTGCAACTCTGGTTGCCTACTTTAACCACCCTAGTTCGAACTAGGGTGGTAGTGTAGACATACCCTCACTGGCTAGGGTTATGGTCCAATAAAGTATCAAATTCAAGTGTCTGTACTTGACGTTAGGTGGCCAGGATAGGTTGAGTATGCTGCTTGTGTACCGCCCACCTCGCTCTACGGCAGATGCTCTGCTCGAACTGGCCAATGTGGTCTCGGACGTGGCATTGAGGACGCCGAGGCTTTTGGTCTTGGGGGACTTTAATATCCATGCCAAGGCTATTCTGTCTGGTCCAGCCCAAGATTTTATGGATACCATGACCACCCAAAGATTATCCCAAGAAATAACTGATCCAACACATGTTGCAGATCATACACTCGATTTGTTTTTTTGGACTAAGGGTGATAGAGTTCTTGGGATAAGGGATGTGGCTACACTCCCTTTGTCATGGACTGATCACTACTTGGTCAAGTTTAGACTATCTGCTGGCCTTCCCCTTCACAGAGGCAGAGGACCAATTAAGATGATCTGCCCTCGGAGGCTGATGGATCCGGAGTGTTTTCTGGGGTCCCTGAGAGAATGTTCAGCCATTATGGCAAATAATCCTGTAGATACCCTAGTTGATACATGGAACACCTCTTCGGACCAGTCGAGCCAAGTTTGCTCCCTGGTTTTCTAGGGAGATGATGGCAGCAAAATAGTCTGTGCGACGGCTAGAATGCTGCTGGAGGAGAACTAGAGCTGAGTCTGATTGGCTGCCGGTTAGAGCTGAACTGTGAGCGTACTTTGTGGCAGCGCTGACAGCAAAGCAAAGCTACTTCTCCACCCGTATCACGTCTGCACAATGCCGTCCAGTGGAATTGTTTTGATTAGTGCAGGGCCTGTTGCAGTCTGGCACTCATGACGAAATAGAGGAGCCTTTGGCCCCCCGAATGCTATCTGTTTGCAAAGCATTTTGCTAATAAGATCACCCACATCCGGTTGGATTTAGACTCTGGTTGCTGTGTAAGTGGTGCACAGAATGTGTTGAGTGCACCATCCAGTCATTTTTCTCTGGGATCAGTTTCAGCTATTGCAGACTGAGGATGTGGACAGGGTGCTTGGAGGAGTGCGACTGAACACGTGCTCACTTGACCCCTGCCCTTCATGGCTTATTAAATCTAGGCGGGAAGGGATAACTGGCTGGGTCCAGGGGATTATTAATGCGTCTTTTAGATCTGATATGGTTCCTGCTGCCTTGAAAGAGGCAGTTATAAAACCATTACTCAAGAAGACTTCCCTGGACCCACATGACTTAAATAACTATTGCCCAATTGCTAATATTCCCTGCTTGGGCAAGGCACTCGAGAGGGTGGTGGCATTGCAACTCCAAGCTTTCTAGGAAGAAACAGACTATTTAGATCCATTTCAGTCTGGCTTTAGGCCTGGTTTTGGAACTGAAACAGCCTTGGTCGCCCTGGTAGACGATTTATGTTGGGAGATAGACAAGGGGAGTGCATCCCTGTTGATTCTCCTAGACCTCTCAGTGGCTTTTGATGCCATTGACCATGATATCCTTCTGGGACGCCTGGCGGAGTTGGGTATTGGATGCACTGTTTTGCAATGGTTCCAGTCCTATCTGTCAGGACATTTTCAGAAGGTAGAGCTCGGGGCTGCTATTTGACCCCGTGGCAATTGTGCTATGGGATCCCGCAAGGTTTCATCTTGTCCCCTATGCTGTTTAATATCTACACGAAGCCGCTGAGAGAGGTCATAAGGAGTTTTGGAAGATGGTGCCATCAATATGCAGATGACACCCAACTCTATTTCCCTGTGACATTAGAACCAGGTGTGGCAATGACTGATCTAAATTGGTGTCTAGAAGCAGTGATGGTTTGGATGAAGTTAAATAAGCTGACATTGAACCCAGATAAGACTGAGGTCCTATGGATCAGGAGGCCATCTGTGCGTGAATGTGGCATGGCACCTGTTCTAGACGGGGTTACTCTTCCCCTGAAAGAACAGGTACGCAGCTTGGGAGTCCTACTGGACCCTTTTTTTTTTTTTTTTAACATTTGAAAATCAGATTTCTTCGGTGGCCAGGAGTGCCTTTGGGCAACTTCGTTTAATCTGCCAGCTGCAACCTTTATTGAACAAACATGACTTGGCCACAGTGATCCATGCTTTTGTTACATCCTGACTGGATTACTGTAATGCACTTTATGTAGGGCTGCCTCTAAAGAGCCTTTGGAAACTTCAACTGGTCCAGAATGTGGCTGCTCGAGTTTTAACCAACACTAGTTATACGGAGCACATTATGCCAGTGCTTCGGCAGCTGTGCTGGCTTCCCGTATGTTTCCAGGCACAATTTAAAGTTTTAGTTATGACCTATAAAGCCTTAATGAGTTGGCTCTAGAGTATCTGAAGCCATCCAGCATCTTTTCCCATATGAACCTGCGTGGGGATTGAGGTCAGCTGGGGAGGTTTTGCTTCGTGTTCCCCCACTTGTGGAGATAAGATTAACATCTACGCGAAACAGGGTATTCTCAGCTTTTGCTCCCAGGCTGTAGAATTCTCTTCCTCGGGATATTCGCATGGCGCCAATGCTAGCGTTGTTCCGGCGTCAGGCTAAAGCCACCCTTTTTACTCGTGTTTTTATTAATGTTTGAGTCTGTATGTGTGTGTTCCTCCTCTCTATGTTTTTAGCTGGTTATGTCCCTCTGAGGTCTCATATTTTAAATTCTCATATTTTAAATTTGTAAATATATTTGTATTTTTTGTGCTTGAATATTTTAAATAGAAAGGCGGGGTAAAAATATTTAAATAAATATAAATTACTGACATATAAATTGTATTCCATTTGCAATGTTGGTTAGAAGTTGTCAGGGTTAAGCCTCTGGCTGTAAAGAAAAGTAAAATAAAATAACTCTGTTGCTCTTGGTGAAAAGCCAATAAAATCCTCACTTCGCTTTCTGATTGTAGTAATGGTTTTGGGGGAGTGAGAAGACTAAAATTGTAAGTACTGCCTGAGTTCTCTCTGTTCTATCTGTCCCCTTGTGTGTAGCTGCAGCCATTTCAATGTAAAACAGGAATGCAAAGGATTTGAATGTGTAAGCAAAGAAGACAAAAATACTGTATTATAAAATAGTATAATTGTAAATAACAATTTTTGAATGTTTTCTAGTGGAAGAGAACCCTAAGAATTCTTCTACTGAAGAAATCGAAAACCAATTCACTTCCAATCAGTCAAATCTTCCTGCAATTCAGCCATCATCTTTCAATTGTATATTATATGGGCTACCCAACATAATTTTTATGTGAACGAATACATGTCAGGCTTCTTTATGAAAATAGAACCACAACAAGTATACGTGGTATTGGCCTTGTCTTGAAGGCTAGCATTTAGCCAGTCATGTTAGGTATTTTTTGTATAAGAATTGGCATGCAACCTATGTTAAAATAATTAGCTATTTTATATTTATGTACTGATATTATAGAAGTGTCATGAAAATATCAAGAGTTTTCATCAGAGCTTTGTGTTATTGAAAATATCTATTTCTCTTTGCTGTTCTGTTACTGATTAAAGTATTTAAAAACAAATCTTAGATATCTGCTTATGATGACTGTCATTTACCTTCTACTTAGAAAGAGCAAACATACTATATTTCATATTACAAATTTGTGTGATGAGACTCAAAAGCACTTTTTAATTGACTAACTGTCCTTTGGATAATTTATAAATAGCATTGACACTGTTCTCAAATCTCTCCTTCACAAAGTTCCAGAAAACTCATTCACAATTAACTGTTTTGTGTTAAACAAAAACAAGATTTTTTTTGCATTGCTTTTTCTGCATTCACCTACAATAGCATAAATAGTGATTGGCTTTTCTTGGGCCACCCACAGGTTCCTCCACAGCAGCATTCTTTTCTTCATAGAGGGTTCTTTACATTTCCAGGGGTCTCCAGGCTAAAGAAGGAGTACATGGACACGAGCAGTATGGTCAGAAAGTATTTGCAGGGTCTCCCCACAAGTTCCATGGAGAATAAAGAATAATATTGATATAGCAAATGTCTATATGAACTCTACCTATGATCCACTGCTCCCCAAAAATGGAGAAGGCCTCTTACCAGCATTCCTGATATTGTCACGCCTTTATTATATTGCTGAAAATACTTTGTCCTACAGTGATAATGGAGAGAATAGAAGACTTGGTCACATTCTATAATTGCTACCACATCAGTAGCTTTAGAAGTATTCTATTGTACACTGGAATTTTTTAGAAGTACAAGTCACTATAATTCATTTATCTTATCCTACTTTGTAGATTGTGCTCCATTTTACGGAATCCAATTTACGAGGAGTAACGATAGTTCGAATTAGAAAGCCTAATTCGAATTACCTACTCCGTGCCGTGTGTAGCCGTGGGCACGGAGTCCGAACTACCGGGGATTTAAAAATGGTGGCGCCCAGCAAGATGCAAATAAAGCCCGGGATATTTAAATCCCGGGCTTCATTTGCAACTTCGATTGACTACATTAACCACCCTAGTTCGAACTAGGGTGGTAGTGTAGACATACCCATATAGGCTACGTTTACACTGGCATGATTTTCCGAAAATTCTTTTAATAGAAAAGTTTTCCGTTAAAAGCATTTTTGGAAAAGCACATCTAGATTGGCAGGATGCTTTTCCGCAAAAGCACTTTTTGTGGAAAAGCGTCCGTTGCCAATCTAGACGCGGTTTTCCGCAAAAAAGCCCTGATCGCCTTTTTCACGTTCGGGGCTTTTTTGCGGAAAACAGTACTATGTTGTTTACACTGGCCCTTTTGCGCAGAAGTCTTTCGGAAAAAGACTTTTGCCCGAATAGGAGCAGCATAGTTTTTCCAGAAAACCACTGATGATTTTACATGAGATCGTCAGTGCTTTTCCGGAAATTCAAGCGGCCAGTGTAGACAGCTGGCAAGTTTTTCCGCAAAAGCAGATGATTTTGCGGAAAAACTTGCCAGTCTAGACACAGACATATATTACTTAACCTTTTTTCTCCTAATTTAACATTGAACATCAAAAAAAGCTTTACTCCCAGAGAGACCATGTTATCTCCATGGAACCTTACTGAAAACTTTACCAGGATATTATATGCTGAGATTATCAATCAATTTTCCCTAGCAAACAGAAATAACATGTGTTGGCCTTCCAAATAAATAAAATAACTAAACTAACAAGAGAGTATAAATTGTGTGTCCTCCACTATCTAAAATAGGGGCACAATAGTTAAATGGTTCTGCTTTCATTTTCCATAAGTTTCATTAGTAATACAAAACCATCTTTTATGAAGAACTACTAAATTAACCATATTCTGAAATAATTGTAAATAGACAGATGTCATTTGCCTTATGCTTAAACAGTCACTGATGGAAGTTGTAAACAATTTTATAACTTTTTGTACCAATAGTAATGAATGCAAAATTATTTAGACCTTAGTAAAATTATAAAGCTTTGATCATAATTTCAGACAAAAAAGTTTTATAATGTTTTTTCCCAGAAAGGCAGCCATGCCTGTTCCCTCTGATAAATTGTTTGTACTCACTTTGAGGCATTAAAATGTCACGAAAAAGATACTGTTCCTGGCTACCATGCTGTGCCCAAGTTAATTAGACCCTGATAGAGGTTTAAAGATTTGTAGCACATTATTATAAAATCATGACATGCAAAACATCTTTTCTTTTCACACAAGAATATAAGCAAATTTTTCTCAATTACCAGAAGTTTATCACTTAGATATCTTTATATGACTTGTAACTTCTACATCAATTTTTAAAAAAATGCTTTTTTGAAAAAAAATTATTCCATTTAAATTAAATTTTCTTCTCTAGTCAAACATTTGACTCAGTCACATTTTGTAAATGGATTGTCTTGCTTTCAACTAGGTTTTTGGAAACATGCCAAAATTAAACCAGGCAGTCCTGGCATATAATATTTATATTAAGTTATCAGTGCTAAAATGTAGGACTGATTCAGCAAAAAGTTTTCTCTTTAGTCTTCTGTATTTTTAAAATCTAGAGCGCTCCATCCCATGGACAAGTAGGCAAGGGAAGTGTCCTGCCACTCTGGGATCCGAGGGGCCTAGAATAGCCTGGCCTTCAATGGGGGCCACACACATACACCTGCACTTGGCAGTGCTGTCTGCAGGAGCTAGTGGTGCCTCACACAGACAGGCATGCCCGAGTGCTGTGTGCAGCACTCATCAGTCTGTGTGGGGTTGTGCATGCATCCTTGTGCCCAGCCTGCTTCCAGCGGTAACTGGAGATGGGAGATGTTAGACATGTGCATAGCCTCCCCTGAGCCTGTGAGCAGGAGCCCAGCGGTACTCCTGGGCTGCCTCCTGAGGCCGCGTGGCACAGACTGGTGCTGCATGTGCTTCCACATGTATGGACTGCACAATGTCCAGGCCGAGCAACAATCGCACCCCATCCCCTCTACTCCACCTCCTCCTCCCTGAGTGTGTGGAAAACTGAGAATACTCACCTGATGATCCAACCCCACCCTCAGAGGATGCTTACGACACGTCCAGGCCCTGAGGTACCGGCTCAAGGCTCAGAATGACATCTCCTCCTCCTGCTGCAGCTCCTCCTTCTCCTCCTCCTCCTCAGCAGGGAGCTCCAAGAGGGTGACGGGTGTCTCAAGCCCCGAGTCCGCCACCACGGATGGGGAAGGTGCTGCACCACCCCCCAGGATTAGGTGGAGTTCCTGGTAGTAGAGGCAGCAGTGGGGTCCTGCCCCGGCGTGAAAGCTAAGGTCCCTGGCCCTTGTGAAGCCCTGGTGGAGCTCCTTGACCTTGCTCCTGACTTGGTCCAGGGGTGGTGGCCTCTCATGGCCAGAGCCACAGTCATCCGGCTGTATATGTCTGTACTTTCTGAACAAAGTTTTTTTCCCTTTATTTATGTTTACTTCATCCTAACAAAGGAGTTTCTTCAGTGCATGTTTGGCTACATTTACCAGCACTAATATGAATTTAAATTTCCCATGAGTATGGTGTTTGGTATCCTAAAGTACCAAACGAAATGTAGGAGCATAAGCTTTCGTGGGCAAAGACCCACTTCGTCAGATGCATGTCATCTGACGAAGTGGGTCTTTGCCCACGAAAGCTTATGCTCCTACACTTCAGTTAGTCTATAAGGTGCCACAGGACTCCTCGTCGCTTTTGCAGATTCAGACTAACACGGCTACCCCTCTGATACTAAAGTACCAAGTGATCTATAGCAGATATACAAAGGTATTTCTCTCTTGAATCCTTACCTAGAGAATTTACCCACATCTTTCTTCATTGCATTCTTTATTGTCAAATTGTAGTTCATTGGCATTTTAGATATTTTTTAGATATGGTTCCATCCACTCATTTCATTTTCCTTTATCTCAATAACAGATAATAAAGAGCCTTGAAAAAGAGGTGATCTTTTTCAATTGTAAATCACCAATCCTTTCCCGCTTTACTATTTGTGTCTTTATGAGCTTACATCATTAACTTAAGTATTCTTGAAATACCAGCTTCTAGACTTATGATTGACCAGAAAAGTGTCTTCACCTATTTAGAAAATTGCAAAGATATTTTTTAATAATAACCCAAGATAAAAGCTACAAGGTTGGAAAGGTTTAGAAAGAATGTTAAGCTGCTTCTAATGTCAAGGTGTAATGAACTTATTCAGTAGTTTATGATTTCATACTTTTTATTTATTAAACTAATGCAAATATTTAATCTTCCAAAGTGATTTTTCCCCAAAATTGGATGTTTTGGCCCTAAGTACCATACAACAACCTCTGTCAAAAAGATGAATGAGTATGTTTGAAAATTCTCTGCCATCTGACAGCAATACTATATCATAAAGCTTTGATAAAGAATAATGTCTGGATCCAGGAAACTACAGATCTGTAAGCTTGTCTTGTTGGGAGGAGAATACTGGAAACGATAATTAGGGATACAACAGGGAACACCTAGAAATGTGATTTATACTAATTAAGGATAGTCAGAGCAGAGGGCATGCATAACATTGATCAAATTTCTTGAGAAAGTAACCTAAGTAGTTGATGCAGGGTAATGGTATGCAGCCATAAACATGGATTGCTGGAACTTTAAAAAACCTTTTTATACAATATGGCACTAAAAACTATTCTGTAAGATCAGTAAATATGATGTAGCTGCTTGAGTGGATAATGAACTACCTTGAATATCAGTGAAAGTGGGTACTCATGCAGTGGTACAGGATGGTTACTAGTCAGTGCCACAATGATTAGTCAGGTGTGGGAGATGTCCTCTCTATTATCAGTTTCAGAGAGGTAGCTGTATTAGTCTGTAACTTCAAATACAATGAGTAGTCCTGTGGCTCTTTAGAGACTAACAAATATTTATTTTTGTTAGTCTTAAAGGGCATTTCTACACTAGGCAATTACTTTTAAATCACTAAATTTGAAATAATAACTCGCAAAATAATTATTTCAAAATAAGCTTATTCCCCAAGAAAAGCAGAAGTTACCTCAAAATAACCAACACCTTATTTCAGAATAATGGAGTGTGGACACTCAGCTTGTTATTTCAAAATAAGGGTGTAGACCAGGACTAAGGTGCCACAGGACTACACGTTGTTTCTCTTTTATCAGGTTGAAGCAATGTGCAATAATGTGATTAAATTTCCTGATAGCACAAAACCAGAAAGTCACTCAGTACAAAGGCACAAGCTGGTAGAAGTCATAATTATTTGGAGACCCAAATAGCATAGGCAAATGAATAACTTCTATATTTCACTGCAAAGAGATGCAGTGTCCATTTTATTAGAAAATAATCAACAGTACTGAAGATAAAATTCTAGACAATTGAGTGCTTAAGTAATAAATCATGTAAATAAAAGATAGGCAAAGTAGGGGTGGGCAAACAGTTGAAAAAAGTGATGGAGGAAAGCTTAGGTTGAAAGACTTCATTTGGTTAAGCATCTGAAACCCTGAATGCTTTTCTGACTTTTCCACAAACTTTCTTTGAACTGGGGTTGAAATGATTCTCATTTTGTCCAAATCATTTTTGCCATCCCTATCTGTTTGAAGAAGTGAGAATATATTTAAGCAATTCATGAGGTTACAGTCTACATAAATATGGGCTGATTCTCATTCAGATTAACACTTCTTTACACACTCTTGCAATATAAAGATATCTTAAAGTGTGAAAATATTATTTAATCCAGTGTAAGTTTTCCAGAAACAGACAGAGTGATGTAATGGGCGTTTAATGTAAATGCAAATTAGATCTTAAGTGTATAATACACACTTATGGTGACAGTTAATAAAATGGGGAGTTAAAAGAATAAAAGGGGTGTTTAATATAACAGAGCTCACTCTGCATGATAATGGGAATTTGGGAGTGTTCTTCCCCAAAAAGGTTAAGGAAACTAGAAATACATTATTTGCAACACAGATGAGCCTCATTATTACACTTTCCTGAAAGAATAATAAAACTGAAGAGCTACTAATATAGCTACTATTTAATACAAGTTGAACCTCCCTAGTTCTTGGGGCTTGACCAGTGCCGAATCAGATAATTTGCCAAACCACAGGCGGTCAATATTGTAGTGAGAGTTTCTTTTTATTTCACCTAGATGAATAAACGGAACAGCGCTTGCAATGCTGCTTGATAACGTATGACTGTACCAATACACCCTATATTAAACCTATGTTTTGCCAAGGCTTATCAGTGCTCTTCATAACTTATTGGTGTTACACAATTTTCTTGCATTGGCACAAGGAAATAAGTAGATAATAAAACATAACAAATATTATCAGCATTTCCAATGCTTGCTGGGCTCTTAGAAGACATGTAGGGGTAATTTGGAGCTAAGTAACAGCACAGAGCACTGAGAGCAAGGGTTGGTGGCTGTGAACAAATGTTATGGGACCATGGGAAACTTGGCCACAAGTAGACAACAGACTAACTAAAATCATGCCAGACCAAGGATGTTGCTGGAGCAGAGTGTGCTGGACTAGTGAGGTTCAACTTGAACAATACAAATGACATAAACTAAGTTAAGAAAATCTTAACTACTTTGTTTTTTAAAAAAAGACAGCTTATTAAATACTGAGTAGTGACTCAAGGCAAATTAGTAAACTCAAGTAAAGGCTCAAGGACGGTAGTGACTTTGGGCAATTTAGAAAAACAGTGCTACAATTACCAACTGTGCAAAAATGAGCTTTTGCTCTAAATATACCAGTCACTGGAATGCCAGTCACTTTATGAATTTGTGCAAAGATTCTAGCAGGGTATGGTCCAGTGCCATTAACTGGTTCTCAGCACTGCAGAAGAGACTTTCTAATAGTGGTGCTAGCTGTACCTGTTTAAGATGGACAAAGCTTAGCTGCATCTAACATCTCTGTACCGCACAGAGAATCTTAACTCTGAACAAGAAAAATAACTCTTGAAACTACTATATTTGGGCAGTCGTGCATGTTTAGATATCTGTGCTGACACCTTAGGGTACGTTTACACTGCACATAGCTAATCCACATCTACACAAGCCGCTCATTATTTCAAAATGTTTTTCAAAATAATGGGCAAGCTATTTCAGTGTCCCAGTAACCCTCAGTGTACGAGGGTTAAGGGATGTCTCGAAATAGCTTATTTTGGAATTTGGCATGTCCACACAGTGACAATTATGGAAATAATGTGCTATTTCAAAATAGATTCGAAATACACAATTTGCCGTGTAGATGCACCTTTCAAGTGTGTGGGGGCAGGAAAAGGGTTTCAAGCCAGCTAACTCTCTTGGTTCACTAGATTAAATTGGAAATGGGGGCTGAAGCTTCTTTCTTGAGTTGATTTATACAAATTTGTTGTTATATCCTGTTGTCACTGAATCAATTCCAGGGGTTGTGTTTGAATTCTACTGGATATTATTCATCATAGCACCAGCACTGGCACTGGATTCCTTACATGGTGCCGATGACACTGCGCACACCGGGCACATTGGCGCCAACTCATGCAGCACCAGCTACCTCGGCACCAATGAACCAGCCGACACCGGTGCACTGCCCGACCGTGGCACCATCATCCCATGCAACTCCACAGGTGTCACCGACTCACACATCGACACTGCCGTCATCACCAACACAACACTCTCCGGCACCAGCCAAAGTGCGTCAGAAAACGCACAAGTTACCGACCTCATCACCAAGTGCAGAACAGGCTGTGTTCTCTCCTGAACCACCTCTCCAGTTCCATCAATCCGTTCAGGCCACTTTACATCCAGAACTCACTGATACTCACTAAGTGCCTCTCCTTCTCCCAGATACTACCATCGGAACCATTATCTGTCACACTCTCGGGTGTGCTCACAGGGTAGATCCAGATCACCAAGGTCCCCCACACTTTCCACAGCTCCAGGTACTGAGAGATTTACAGACACAGCCATCACCACAGATACTCCCTGCATTACTATGACTATGGCAGAGACACAGTCACCATGACAGCCATTACTCACACTCACCGGGACCTTACTTCACGCAAGTCACCATCCTATCATTGGATACACACGACCCGTGACAAAACTCTCTTTCCCTCTCCCTCCATGGTGAGACCATCCACACCCACAGGGAACCAGCCAACCATAACACATCAGTCTGAGCCAGAAGAGAGACAGCAGTCGGGCAAAGATGAACCACAAGACCGTTCTCCTGCAGACATCTCTTCCTCTTCACCTGATGATGCTGTCTTCCCTGGAGACTCCTCACCCACGGACGACTTACGCCAATTTCAGGAGCTGTTTAGAAGGATTGCCAACAGCCAAAAGGCGCAGTTATCAGAAGTCCAGCAAAAGCAGCACTATCTCCTAAGAAATCTACAACCCTCACAAACATCAAAGGTGGCTCTATCACTCGACGAGGCAATCCTAGAAGTAGGCAACGATATATGGCAAACACCTGTCTCCATAAAAAGGCCGACACAAAGTATTTTGTACCAGCAAAAGGCATGGAGTTTTTATTTAGCCATCCACAGCCTAACTCCCTTGTTGTCAACGCAGTACAACAAAGAGCCAAAGTGCCGCAATATAAGAACACCTCTGGAGACAGGGATAGCAAGCGTCTCGACTTTTTGGGGAGGAAGATCTATTTATAGGCCACTTTAACACTGAGAATGGCCAATTATGCAGCATTATTGGCCAACCACAATTTTGATAATTATTCTAAACTAGCCAATTAGCCCGTCATAAGACAGGATTTTCAGGTCTCTCCTCCACATCGGTCTCTCCTGAGCCTCCGGTCTCTCGCTCCGTCTCTCTCTCTCTCTCTCCTTCTCCTACTGCCTCCCCCTCTCTCTCTCAGCTCTCCTCCGCCTTCTGCCTCTCTCTCCATCTCTCTCTCTTTCTCTTCTGCCTCTCCTGCCTCTCACTCTCCCTTTCTCTTCTCCTCCTCCTCCTTCCTCTCACTCTCTCTCCGCTCCGTCTCTCTCTTTCTCTTCTCTCCCTCCTGCCTCTCACTCTCTCCGCTCTCCTCTGTCTCCATTGTGGATGCATGCTTGTCCAGGCCCTGCCCCCTGGGCATATACATCACCACCCTGCCCCCACTTTGCCTCTTGCCGTGGTGCTCGGCTGTCTTCTGTGCCGCTCAGCCGGTCCGCCATGTGGGAGCAAGCATCACAAACTGCCTCTCTTTCTCTTCTCCTCCTACTGCCTCGCCCTCTCTCTCTCTCAGCTCTCGTCCACCTCCTGCCTCTCTCTCCATCTCTCTCTCTTTCTCTTCTCCCCCTCCCGCCTCTCACTCTGTGTTTCTCTTCTCCTCCTGCTGTCTCTCTCTCTCTCTCTCTCTCTCTCTCACTGTCCTCCGCCTCCTCCATTCTCCTCTCTGTCTCCTCCGCATCCTCTGGGTCTGTTCCGCTTTCTTCCTTTTGATTCTAGCACCCTTTCCTGACGTCAGAGATGCACGCTTGTCCAGGCCCCGCCTCCTGGCTGTTCCCTCTGGGTGGCGCTATTGCCTCCCACCATGGTGCTCGGCTGACTTCTGCGCCACTCAGCCAGGCTGCCTCATGGGAGCAAGTGGCCGTTTGGGCCCTGTGCTGCATGGGGAGTGCGGACCACAAACAGCCGCTTGCGCTGCTTTCTCCCATGCAGCAGCCTGGCTGAGCGGCGCAGAAGTCAGCCGAGTGCCATGGCTGGAGGCAACAGTGCCGCCCAGAGGGAACAGCCAGCGTTTCAGCATTACAGAGTCACAGAGATTGGGCTACTATATATGGGTATGTCTACACTACCCTCCTAGTTCGAACTAGGAGGGTAATGTAGGCATACTGCACTTGCAAATGAAGCCCGGAATTTGAATTTCCCGGGCTTCATTTGCATAAGCGGGGCACCGCCATTTTTAAAACCCCTCTCGTTCGAACCCCATGCAGCGTGGCTACACGGGGCACGAACTAGGTAGTTCGAACTAGGCTTCCTAGTTTGAACTACCGTTACTCCTCGAGGAGTACTCCACGAGGAGTAACGGTAGTTCGAACTAGGAAGCCTAGTTCGAACTACCTAGTTCGTGCCCCGTGTAGCCGCGCTGCACGGGGTTCGAACGAGCGGGGTTTAAAAAATGGCGGCGCCCCACTTATGCAAATGAAGCCTGGGAAATTCAAATCCCGGGCTTCATTTGCAAGTGCAGTATGCCTACATTACCCTGCTAGTTCGAACTAGTGGGGTAGCGTAGACATACCCTATATGATTAGTTCCCCTTCTCAAACACTTACCGGACACTAAGCGTCAGGTACTCAAGGCTGTTGTGGAAGACAGTTACGCGGCCTCTGGATCGGCACTGCACATCGTCCTCGATACCACATCAGTGGTCATGAGCAGGGCCTCATGGCTCCACATGGCAGTGGTGCCAAAGGAGCTTCAAGTGAAGGTAGAGGATCTACCTTTTGATAGGCACAGGTTGTTTGCCAAGAAACTGACCAGGTGTTACACGTGGGTAAGGATTCCCATACAACACTTAGGATGCTAGGCATGTACACGCCACCGTACAGTCGCAAGTGATATACGCCTTACCAGAGACCTTTCCCTTACTCGACACCATAGTTCAGACACTACAAACAACAGCGTCTCAGGCAGCATCAACAGAGACAGATGCCGCAAGCCAACAAGCCATCCAATCAGCAAAACACCAGGCAGCAGGTTTGACACATTGATCGAGGGATTGCAATCCATTCCAATTTCAACTGGCCGAGACATCACCACCAGATGCTTTCACCATAATTTAAGGCCGTTTCAACATCGTTGGGCCACTATAACCACAGACCAATTGGTCCTACAGCTGATCACATCAGGCTACACAATTCCATTCACTTTGCCCCCTCCTCCTACCCGTCCCTCTTCGGGGACCCCTCTCATGAGTCCTCTCTAAGAGAAGAGGTGGCTCATCTGCTGGATATCAGTGCAGTGGAGAGGGTACCAGAGGAATTCAAAGGGAAAGGATTTTACTCCCACTATTTCCTAACTCAAAAGAAGACAGGGGGTTGGAAGCCAATTTTGGACCTTCATCAGCTAAATTGTTACCTCCGCAAACAACGATTCAAGATGGTGATGTTATCAACTATTATTCCAGCACTTGACCAAGGGGATTGGTTTGCATCCCTCAATTTACAGGATGCCTATTTCCATTTGACTATCCATCCAGCACACAGGCAATTCCTATATTTCGTAGTAGGACACGAGCACTTCCAGTACAAGGTCTTACCTTTTGGCCTCTCTTCAGCTCCCAGGGTTTTCTCAAAAATGCTGGCAGTAGTAGCGGCATTCCTCCGATGGCTGGGAAACATAATATTCCCTTACCTAGACGATTGTCTCCTCAGAATACCTTCTTTCAACGAAGCACTCCATGCCATGGACATGGCAAGGCACTATTTGAGGCACTCAGTCTTATAATAAATGTTCCTAAGTCATCCATGACACCACAGCAGTCCATAGAATTTATAGGGGCTCGACTCGATTCACTCACGGCATATGCATACTTGCTCACCACCAGATTCCACAGCATGTGCATACTTGCCCACCACCTTGTTCAAGTTCTCATCACTAGTCCAAGGGTTTCCATACTTACCTGCCTACAGCTCATAGGACACATGGCAGCTACAACGTTTGTCATAGCACATTCAAGACTGAATTTTTGATGCCTCCAGCATTGGATGATGACAGTATACGTGCAGCACAAACATGATGTACACAGGATGGTGGTGGTGTCATGTATGGTCAAGGAATCATTAACATGGTGGACCATTTCCCACAATATGTTGGCTGGGATACCTTTCCACTGAACCCAACTAAACATGCATATCACAACCGATGCATCGCTACTTGGCTGGGGTGCCCATTTCCACAACAAACAGACCCAAGGTCGGTGGTCTGCACAGGAGTACATTCAACATATAAATCTTCTCGAGTTGAGAACTGTCTTCAATATCTGCAAACATTTCCTTCCTCTTATACATGGCTGTGTGGTGCGTATCCTCATGGACAACATGACAATAGTATAATATAAAAACAGGCAAGGAGGGGCTCAGTCCCATTCCCTGTGCATGGAAGCCATACATTTATGGAACTGGTGCAATCGACATGAAGTTGCCATTACGGCGGCGTATCTCCCTGGTGAGGACAATACCATGGTGGAAACCCTCAGCAGGCATTTTACCCAGCAGCATGAATGGGAGCTACACCCACACATCCTGCACATGCTATTCAACTGCTGGGGATATCCATCCATAGATCTCTTCGCCACTCAGTACAATGCGAAGTGCCCACAATATTGTTCAAGCGCGGGCATCAGTCTGGCATCCAAGGGAGATGCTTTCTTCTTCAGTTGGAGTTGTCATCTCCTATACGCATTTCCTCCTATTCTTTTGATTCTAAGAGTTCTGGAGAAGATAGCTATGGACGGAGTAAAAGTGATATTAGTGGCACCCTTCTGGCTGCGTCAAATGTGGTTTCATTACCTGTTCCGCATGTCGCTCCATCCACTGTTTCATCTTCCCAAACAACTCGATCTATAGACACAGGACCACGAGTACCTGCTACATCCTCAGTCAGATCGCCTCACGTTGACAGTATGGTTCCTAATTGGCTCCAACAAGGAGAAATGACTTGTTTGCAGGCTGTCAGAGGAGAAATGACTTGTTTGCAGGCTGTCAGGCATGTTTTTCTTCATAGCAGAAGATCTAACTCATGTACCACTTACCTGCACAAATAGTGCCCGTTCTGTTCTTGGTGCTTGGACAGGAGACTAGACCCTAACATGTTACCCGTGCAAGCTATCTTGGACTACATTCTCCACCTCAAATACTTGGGCCTCGACCTTTTTTCTCTCAGGGTCCACTTAGTGGCAATCATGACTTTTCAATAACCTGTGGATGGCTATTTGGTTTTCTCGCACCCTATCACAAGGAGATTCATGAAGGGGTTGGCCAATATCTTCCCATGCCATAAGTAACCTCCAGACCCATGGAATCTGGAATTGGCCCTAGATACCTAATGCAACCACCATTTGAACCCTTAGCCATGTGTGATTTACCCACTCTAACCATGAATGTTATATTTTTGCTGGCAATAACCTCAGCATGCAGGGTGGGAGAGTTGGCAGCCCTATCGGTGACACCTCCCTATACTGTCTTTACGCCTCAGGGAGTCATACTATGACCCCAACCAGCATTTTTACCTAAAGTTAACTCAGAATTTCACATAAATGAGCCCATATTCCTTCCAATATTCTACCCAAAACCACATTCTTCAGAACAGCACGCTCGACTGCATTCCCTGGATGTCCATTGAGCACTGACCTTTTACATCGAAAGTACTCGGGCCTTCCGGAAGTCTCAGTGTGTGCTTCTCTCCAAGCTGACTGTTCCAAAGGTCTCCCGTTATCAGCACAACGTATATCGAAGATAATAGTCTCCTGCAGTACACGGTGCTATGTATTATGAAACAAAATCCTTCCACATACTATCAGGGCCCATTCTACCAGGGCAATGGCATCCTCCACTGCTTTTCTCAAGGGAGTCCCCCTCAAGGACATTTGCTGTGCAGCCACATGGTCCTTGGACTTTACATTTGCAAAACACTACACACTTTCTAACATTTTTGTGACTGACGCAGCAATTGCCTCTGCGGTCCTTTTGATGGTGGCAACACATTGACTCCGAACCCTTCCTCCTTTTTACAGGCTACTGCTGTGGAGCCATCAACAGTGGAGCACCCACAGGGACGCTACTTGAAGAGGAGGAAGTTACTCACCCTGTGCAGTAACAATGGTTCTTTGAGATGTGTGTCCCTGTGGGTGCTCCCCAACACGCTGTCCTACCCTCTTTGGAGTCTCTCATTATGTTTTTCAGACTTCGACGATAAGGAGGAACTGGCAGGAGTCGGACCATGCAACCAGAAATGGCGTGAAAAGCCACGAGACAACCAACACGCATGCGTGGTCTGGCAGACAACTGCTAAAAGTTCTCCAATCTGCAGCACCAGGACAAGCCTGACACTAACAGTGGAGTACCCATGGGGGGACACATCTTGAAGAACCATTGTTATTGCGCAGGGTGAGTAACTTCATCTTTTTTCTATATCTGGAACAGATCAATATCACAGGGAATAGCACAAAATAAGGAAGTCACCAGTAAGGCCAAAGGTATCTGTTTGGGGAGTCATATAAGCAATGTTCATATGTAAGAACATGTGTCAGAAATAAGTGTACCCAAAGATTTATTAGGGTGAGGAAATACAATTTGGGCGTGATAGACTGAGCCTGAATTAAGCAGTGCCCGGGCCCTATAAAATAACTATGCAAGGGATCATGGATTGGTTTGCTCTTCAGCTTCTTCTACCTTCTATCAAGCTATTAGCTCCGCTTTGCAGTATTGCTTAGCCACCCACTACACTACCTGTCTGATCCATTGAATGGCAGGGCTGGACCTCTCTGTCTTACCACCAGGTCTTCAGGAAAAAAAGTGAGAGTATGTTAGGCTATGTAGTTTTTTACCACCAGGAATCATAGAATTGTATTATTGTCTTGTAACCCTATGTTTCATAACATTTGTTATTCTTTCATTTATTTTAGTAAGGTTTTATGAATTTGGCATTGCTCTAGATTTGAGTCCTTGCCACACAACCCAAGAGTTCTCTTCCAAGATAGAACTCTCTGTGTTCTCTGACTTTGTATCCTGAATTGGTACAAGAACTTAAATTTCTTCTTCAAGTGATGTCCCTGTGGATGTTCCCCTGTTGGTGTCAGGCTTATCCCAGTGCCATGGATCAGAGACCAGTGAAACAGTGATCAGGTGGGAGGCACATGCATGAGCAGAGAGCAGAATTCCCTCCTTTGAAGTAGTATGCACAGCCCACTTTCCCCTCAGTTCATTCTTCTCCACCCTTGGCTATAGAAAGAGCTCAACCCTCTCCTCAGTGCACTCTGCATAACAAACAAGAAGACTGAATGCCTTAGATAGCTCTAAACTACTCAGAGTTTCTTTCTTTCTTTCTTTCTTTCTTTCTTTCTTTCTTTCTTTCTTTCTTTCTTTCTTTCTTTCTTTCTTTCTTTCTTTCTTTCTTTCTTTCTTTCTTTCTTTCTTTCAACAGAAACAAAAAGAAAAAAAGCCGCCAGCATCATTTACCACTGCACAGCAGCAAGCCACAGCAAACCAGAACCCCTCCTTCCCCCCAAATGAACAAAACAACTAATAAACAACCAGGCAGCTCGATTCACACAATTTGCATGGCATAGTCACCCTTGGGGAGACGTGCCAGGCTCTCTTAAAGACAAGAGATGTGGAAAATGCTGGAATTCTATGCCAGCCTCTGATGATCACAATGAATGTATACGCTGTTTGGGGGACACACATGTACATAAAAAAATGTGTCCCTTGCCACAGTTTGACAGCGAGAGCTTGCAAGGAAAGAGAGCTCACAGCCTGCTTGCTGTCCATTGACAAAGCCCTTGGCCCCCCTCTTTATGGAAGGCAATAAGAGCTCGGGCACAAAATCTCCTCAGGGCAACCCGTCCAGCCCTTTACTTCAGAAAGCACAGTCAAGATCCAGACCCCCAGCCCTCTCTCTCCCCCCAGGAATCAGGAAAGGGGATGAACCAGGCACCTCAGGCATGGAGAAATCTTGAGCCTCCTCAATTACAGGCTCAAAAGTGCACTCCAAGCAGGCGGTGAAACCAGCTGCCCGGTCATCAAAAAGGGCACCTGCTAAGGGCCCCGATGTCACAGAGGCGCCAATAGCATTAATGGCACCTGGGGTGCCACAAGTGCACTCAGAATCCCCAACGCAGTGTGAACCCCCTGTACAATCTCCACCCCAAGTGCTGGGAGGTGATAGGGCTAGCCCCAACTGCCCTCCAGTACCTCATGCTAACACCATATCCCTCATTGTCACAACTTCATCCATGCCACCACCACAGGCTCTGGTGCACATGGCAGAGGATTACAAGTCATCATCCCACAGCCATTCATTCCCCAGTGTGCAAAACACAAACACCACTTAGGACAGGAGGAGTAGAACCGCCCTCCCGCCCGGGCCTTCGGCACGGCACCACTCCCGCTCCACACTATCAATTCGGGGCTTGCTATGTTCACCCACCTTATCACAATTCAGTGCCTGCCATGGAGGTACAAGAAGTATTTTCTCCTCCCAATACTCCTCCCCAGAAAGTGCACACACATACGGGTTACCCCATTATCAACATCCTCCGTGGTACCCTGATTGGCAGTATTATGACAGGCATCATAGCCAATGGTCCCCCTGTCCTTATGGAGCAACAAGGCATACCTCCACTACCCTTCCTACACCTGCACAGGACTCTCCTCTGCCCCCAGAGTCTTTTCCAAAACCCACAATGGCAGCGGCACATCTCAGACACAATGGTATCACAGTATTCCCATATCTGGATGATTGCCTTATCAAGGGCACCTCGCAACAGGCCATGAGAGACCTGATCAGGCCTTTCTTCAGTCGCTAGGCTTCATTATCAATGTACAAAAATCCACACTATGCCCCACGCAATCCCTGGAGTTCATAAGGGCTCATATAGGTTCTATAACAGCACGAGCCTATCTCCCCAGTCACCATTTTGACAACATAAGAGCGTTACTATCATTACCACCAGTCCAGCCATGCACATCCTAACTTTCCTCAAGCTTATGGGACTCATGGTGGCCACCACATACATGGTTTTGCACACCAGACTGCATTTTTTATGCCTCCAGCACTGGATTTCTTCAGTGTACACATCAGCACGCCACCACATCTACAGGCAAGTCTCACCTCCTCCATGGGTCCTTACATTCCCTGCAGTGGTGGACCCATGTGCAGAACCTATGCAAAGGGTTGCCTTTCCATCGTGAGTAGCTGTCCAAACAGATTGCTATGGACACTTCGCTAATAGACACACTTCCAACAACAAATCGCACAAGGGAAGTGGTCCAGACTTCACATAAAAGTTTCAAGGAGTTCACAGAGTGAGTAACTTCTCTATCTTCTGGTCAGATGTGGCCAGTGACAAGTCATAATCCTTAGCCCATGAATTAAGGTTAGTGGGGTCTGGTGTCTAAATCATGTGACCACACTCTAAAGTTGCATAAGTAATTAGGGGCTGTTTTTGCGCAAGAGGCTTTTGTGCAAAAAGGAGCCATCTACACAGCTCCTTTTTGTGCAGAACCGCCCCCCTTGTGCAAGAGCCGTTCTTCCTCATTTTTTCAGGAAGAACAGCTCTTGAGCAAAAGTCTCTTGTGCAAAAACAACCTCAATTAATTATGCAAATGAAGCGTGGCAATATGCTAATCTGTGCTTCATTTACATAGGCTTTTGCGCAAGAGGGATGCAGTGTAGATGTCGCCTGAGAGTGAAAAATGAGACTAAGGAAAGACTAGAGGTAGAAGACATCTCAGGAAGGATCTCTGGTGTCACCAATTGTTTAATGGTGGGTTAGGGAAGTCTTCAGAGTTCAAGACAGCCCAGGAAAGGATGGCTAGGGAGATCTTTCCTCAAACAAAGAATGAGTCTGACTTACCCAGGGATCAGGGTAAGGAAGGGAGGGCACAGAAAAGAGCAAGAGGCCAGAGCAGGACTGGCATAGGCCCCCTGAACAGAATGAACTAGGGACCTGAAGCTCTGAGAAAAGAAGGATTGAATCTTCAGAATTGCATATTTAGTTTGAGAGGACTTAATGCATTAACAACTCAAGATGGGGTGTAGCTATAGGTGGGCCTGAGAGGGCTGTGGCCCACCCGCTTAGCATCAAGGAGCCCCTATTAATCCCCAGGCTGGGATTTCTGACCCCATTTAGGAGTCTATCAACATGGCCACATTTCTCTCCTGCTACTGCTGCATGCTGCTGCCCAGGGTTCCTGCCCCAGTGCTAGTGCCACAGGGGGTGTTCCTCATGGGCAGATCTGGATGGGGCTACTGCCTCGGCTAGATCTGGAGCAGCAGTGCAAGACAGTGTCAGGAGAGTGATGCGGTAGGGCTGGCTGACACAGATCTGGGGTTAGGAGAGGTGGGTGGAACTCAAACCCAGATGGGGCTCCCCTCTGCCTCATGGGTGCAGCCCACAGCCTGTGCACCCCAGGTGTCTGCTGAGCAATAAATGGGGTTGGGGAGAGGCAGGTCTCCCATTCCTCCTGCTCCCCTCTTGCCAGCACACTGCATCTCTCCTGTGCCCCCTCCCAACCCTGCCCTCCTCCAGAGCACCGGATCCCTCCTGCCCCTTCCCTTGGTGCTGGATCCCTCCTACACCCCTCCCATCTCCACAGAGCATCAGATTCCTCCTGCCCCCCCCCCAGGACCCTCCATCCCTTCCCCTCCCCCATCCCTTATCTTTGCCTGCCACTTGAAAGCTGGGGCCCGCCCACTTTTCCTGTCCTAGCTATTCCACTGTCCCAAGGGTGGTAAGTATATTTTAAAACTCCCGGTGGTAACTGGGTTAATAGGAGAACTACAAGGGCACTACTGCATGCTCAGCGACTGTATCCTGCAGCATGAAGAGTGAATTGACTCTCTTCAGCCAAACTGTTCAAGTGCAGGTATAGAAACTGAGTTAACTTTGAGTTCCATTATCAAGTTGTATAGAAAAAAGTACTTCTTGGAGCTAACCAGACTGAAAATGGTCACAGAGAGTTACATTCTGATAAGATTACACCAACCCTATTATTAGGTGCACACAAATACGTCAGTTTTTCAGAAGTATTATAAATAATCTTAATCAAAAAGGGTACGTCTACACTACAGCGCTAGTTCGAACTAACTTAGTTCGAATTAGTTAATTCGAACTAAGCTAATTCGAACTAACGCGTCTAGAACTAAAAACTAGTTCGAATTAGCGTTTTGCTAATTCGAACTAGCAAGTCCACATTGAGTGGACTCTGAACAGGGCTTAAGGACGGCCGGAAGCAGTGCCGGCAGGGCATAAGAGGAGGACTTAGAGCATGGAGATGCTGTCTCAGGCTAGCTGAGGGCTGCGCTTAAAGGGTCCCGACCCCTACCCCGGACAGACAGTTCTAAGGGGTGCCCCGCTTGCAAAGCAGTCCTGGCTTGGATTGCCCGGACTACCCACACTGGGCACATCACACCATTCGGCCATCAGCCCGGCTGCACTTGCCGCAGGCTGCCATCTGGGGAGAGAGGGCAATCGGGGGGCTGCAGGAGAGCTTCCACCCCCAGAAGCCCGCAGTGCCAGCCCAGTCCTCCCCATCAGGGGCTCATACCCCATTCCTCCCTCACCTCCTTCCACTTACCCTTCCCTAGCCCCCCTTCTTATTGATGTACAAAATAAAGTTAACGTTTCTTCCAACATTGACTCTGTCTTTATTGAACAAAACTGGGGGAGACTGGGAAAAGGAGGTGGAAGAGGGGAAGAGAAAGGCTGGGAGAGGGGAGGGCAACTAACATGATCAGGGGTTGGGAACAGGTCCCAGATGAAGAAAGGCTGAAGAGACTGGGACTTTTCAGCTTAGAAAAGAGGAGACGGAGGGGGGACAGGATAGAGGTCTCTAAAAGCAGGGGTTGGGTGGAGAGGGTGCATTCAGAAAAGTTCTTCCTGAGTTCCCATAAAGAAGGACTAGAGGACACCAAAGGAAAGGAATGGGTAGCAGGCTTGAAACTAGTAAGAGACAGTTGTTCTTGACAAAGCAAATAGTTAACCGTGGAACTCCTTGCTGCAGGAGGCTGTGAAGGCTACAACTAGAACAGAGTTTAAAGGGAAGTGAGATCAAGTCATGGAGGTTGGGTCCGTGGAGTAGTCTTAGCCAGGGGGTAGGAGTGGTGTCCCTGCCCAAAGTTTGTGGAAGGCTGGAGAGGGATGGCACGAGACAAATGGCTTGGTCACTGTCTTCGGTCCATCCCCTCCAGGGTCCCTAGGGTTGGCCGCTGTCGGCAGACAGGCTACTGGGCTAGATGGACCTTTGGTCTGACCCAGGACGGCCATTGTAAGCTCAGGGCTCAGGGTCGGGGGTCTCAGTGGACCCCCTTGATTTTCATGCACACCTGGTCCTGGGTGGCCAGGCTGGCAGCTCTCCTGCCCTAGACGGCCACTTTCCTGTGCCTAGTGTGGAGATCGTGGACGAGGTCCACGATGTCCGCACTAGCCCAGGAAGGTGCCCGCCTCTTGTGGTCCAGGGCAAGCTCCCGGGAGCCGCCAGCCTGGTCCCGGGAAGAGGGGGTGGGCTGGGGGACATCGGGTGGGTGGCTCTGTACCGTGCCAGGTGCAGGGTCTGCTGGCTGGGTGCTGGCAGGCTTGCACCTGGCACGGGCACCGTAGCCAGCCCGTGCCCCTTTAAGGGGTCCGGGGCCGGGAGGGGGGCATAGAGTTTCCCTGGTGTTGGCCAGAGTGGCCACCAGGGAAAGCTGGGGAGGGCTAGCCTCCCACTAGTTCGAATTAAGGGGCTACACACCCCTTAATTCGAACTAGCTAGTTCGAACTAGGCTTAATCCTCGTAAAATGAGGTTTACCTAGTTCGAACTAAGCGCTCCGCTAGTTCGATTCAAATTCGAACTAGCGGAGCGCTAGTGTAGCGCCTATTAAAGTTAGTTCGAACTAACGTCCGTTAGTTCGAACTAACTTTGTAGTGTAGACATACCCAAACATTTGCTCTTGATAGCTTTTGTTTGTTTTTTGTTTGAAGGCTTGTTTTTAAGATAAGAAAATATACTTTAATGTTTGATTGCAAGCTCTTAATTTTTCCAAATTATTTTTTTCAGATGCCAAAAAAATGCTGACTAATATCCAACGAATAAATTCTAGGAGAAGCCTCTTAGAAATATGAGCTTTCCACTACAAAGATATTGGCACAAGACCAAACAACAAGAATAAAAGCTTCTGGAAATATTTCATCTACATGCCACCACATTTTTTACCTTATGCTGTATCCATTCATACAAGAAATATTAAACAGTTAGTGCTATTCCATGTATCAAAGGCTTTAAAATAACTTTCTGAATTATGTCCGAGCAACATAACAAATCACATTATCAATTAGCTTTTATAACAGAAATGACATTCCATAATATATTCGAGCACAAAAAAAATTGCTCTGCTGAAATTTATGTAAGCTAAAAAATGTGAGGAGAAAAAAATCACGTTGAATTTATTGATAATATTAGAGGACAAGAACATAATTTGAGTGGTAGGTAACTGTCCAAGAAAAATATGACAAAACTACGTAACTAGAGGTATAAAAAATAAGGAGCTTAATTGTTTCTGATCTGACTGCTTTATGCTGCCACACTGACAGAAAATTGCTATAATGGGGCAGCTGAAGGCTCCCCCTGACATAAGGTATCACCCTACTCCTGCACACTCCTCTCCACTTTCCAAAGCAGGTGGAGTACAGGCAGTCTACAAGCAAATCCTCAGCTGGCACCATGAATAGTTACTCCCAGTATATCTTAGAGTATCTGTTCCCAACCACCGGTCCACAAACTGATGGTGGGCCACAAACCCCTGCCTGCTGGGCTGCGGCACTGTGCTAGGCCATGCCCCCAGCTGCTAATGAGCTCTGCCCGCTGAGGAGCTCAGTTCCCTGTAAGGTACGCACCTGCACACACACTAAAAATTCTCCTCTCTTGGTGAGTGGTGCTGGGGGCTGCCCCGTGTGCTGCAGCTGGAGCCATGCAGCAGTGAGGCTGTCCCTACTGGGGCAGCCTCACCAGCCCCGATTCCTGGTCCACAGCAGCCGCATGGCCCGGTGGCAGGGCTGCTTAGCGGGCAGCTACCCTGTGTCCTTTCCATTGCCAGTGGCATGTTCAGGACCAGGGAGCAGAGCCTTCATGGCCATGAGCATCCTGGCCTTTATCAATACTGACCAGGCCCTAAGGAGCCACACTGGGTGTCTGCAATTTCCTCCCCTCCTCCGGCAGGGCCTAGTTTCACCCACAGGGTCTCCCCTGCTGGCTCTGGCCTGCACCACGTGTCTGGCCACTACCTAATGTCCTGCGGCACTGCAGCTGGCAGCACCGGTTGGAGTTGTGCATGGGGAGCCGGGCTCACTGACTCAAACCAGTGGGTATCAGGGGGACGAGTACCGCCTGGCTGTCGGGTGGGTGCCACAAGCCCTAGATGTTCACGGGCTGAGTAATCCTGTGCCTCTAGGCCCCAACTGTTAACAGCCTGAGGAGGAACCTCTTGAGCAACCAGAAACGTGCACTCGCACCTATTACTTGTGCCACTGACACCGCTGATCTCATGTGCATGTCAAGGACTGGGCTGTCGTCTGGCCTGGCAGGGCAGGGGCAGGGTCCCTTTCCAGCTACAGAAAAGCGGTTCACTGCACAATGGGAGAGCCATGAGGAGCCTGGCATAGCAGCCTTAGAGAAGCCATGACCCAGGCAGCAGCACTCAGCTGGTGGCTGGAAGGCAGCACAGGGCTAGGTGAGGGGGGCAGGGCAGGCACTAGTGTCTCCAGAGTGGAACTAGTGCTGGGGGCTCTGGGGAGGCAGGGAGCTAGCACTGGGATTGTTCTAGGGACAGGACTGGTAATGGAGGGGTTATGGGGGCTGGGCTGGCACTGGAGGGCTCTGGGGACAGGGCTAATACTGGAGACTGGAGGCTGGCACTGGGGGGAGGATCTGGAAGGGTTGGGTGCAGTGGGGCTCTGAAAACAGGAGGCTGGCAATAGGGGGTCTGATGGGGGCTCTAAGGGATGAGGGGCTGGCATGGAGAGGGTTGGGTGCAGGGGACTCTGGGATCAGTGGCTGATGCTGGGGGGTAGTGGAGGGGTAGGGGACTCTAGGGGTTAGGGCTGGTACTGGGGGACTGGAGGCCGGGGCTTTTGGCGGACTGGTATTATTTAATTTGCATATTTGCATATTCATTATTTGTATAATGAATATACACATGTGCAAATAAAATGTTACCAATTTGCCAAAAGTTTGTGAATGAGTTTGCCGGTCCCAGGTATTAAAAAGGTTGGGAATCACTGCCTAGGAGTAGCCTTCAGACTGCTCTAAGTTATGGCAACTGAGGATCAGGGGAGCTTTTCTTTCCACCTCTCCTGAGCTGCACCAGAAGTAAACCTCAGACATTACAGAAGCACAGAAAACAGTAGCTACCATCATTTGTATGTGAAGAGTGGAATCAGCCACTTTAAATCTACAAAATACACTCAGGAATTGTATTGTACCAATAAGACATGTTGCACATTCATTGGAAAACTTGCACTATGCTCATGGTACGTGTCTTGAGGTAAATGATTTATAGACAGAAAAGTGTCAGCTTTGATAACGTAATCTGCTCCCAGCTCACCATTCAAAATGTGAAAAGCTGTTGACATTTTTTGCAAGTATCCAAACAGTGAAAAATATTTTCTGCCAAAGACATCTTTGAAATGACACATATTCAAAAGAGCTGCATGAATACAGAAACAGGCAACTTGAGCATTCCACATTTTTCAGCGTATATTTAATCCTGTTTTGTTATGACAAAGGTGGAACCCTTTTTGGGTTGGGGAGCCACTGACCCACAGAAAAATATCAGTTGGGGGCCACATACAAGTATGAAACAACAACAACAAAACTTTAACACATGTGGCCCCCAATTGATAAGCAGGAAAAAAAAGAGAGAAATGCTCATCTCACTCTTGGGGTATCAGGGTGCCCCTCGCATTCCAGCCCCATGGAGAGGGGGGATGCCGAGGCTGAAGGTTTCCTCCCAGGGTTGAATTAATTCTTCTGGGAACCTGAGGATAGTAGATTTTGTGACTCCCCCTCCCTCGACTCTGGGTTGGTGTCAAAATGAGGGTTCAATGTACAGGAGTGGGTTGGGGGGTGAAGGTGCAGGGTCTGGACAGAAGTTAGGGTACAGGAGCAAGGTGAGGGTGCAGGGACTGAGCTGGGGATAGGGTGCAGTATCAGGCTATGGGTGCAGGGTGTCACCGGGATTTAGGGAGCAGGAGGGGGGTCTGGGAAGTAAGGGGAGTGTGGAAGGGTCTTGGTGGGAAGGGGAGTGCAGGAGTGGGATGGGGATGCTGGCTCTGGGAATAAAGGGGAGGTGTAGGGGGAGACAGGGTATGATGGTGCCTACTTGACACAGCTCCCAAGGGGACGGAAGTGGCTCTGCACTACCCTGTCCTGGCAGGCATCATCCCCCTACCACACCCATTAGCTGGGATTCCCAGCCAACGGGAGTGACGGGGTTGGAGCCTGCAAGCAAGTTCAGGGACAAAGCTTCCTTTCGCTACCGTACCTGGAACAGAGTCGCTGCTTCTCCCCAGACAGAGACTGCAGTCACGCCTTGATCTGGCCCCCAGGCTTGGTGCTCCCCCACTCCTGCAGCAGGGAGATGGCTCTGGTGCTCCAGATATACATGGGGGTCAGCCCCTCCCTACTGCTGCAACACCGTGCCATTTGGTTGTGAGGGTAGGGAACCCTGATCCTCGTGAGCTGGATTAAGGAGGTTCTCCATCCCTGTGTCATAGCAATCAAATAGGTATGGTACAGATCACTATAAGAGAGTGTATTTGCCATGCACTGGATAAGAAGGGTTAAAGCACTGCTGTGAGAAGCAGAAGCCACACCCCTCAACCCAACTGGGCATGCTCTGACTGCTACGGCAGTACAAAAGGAAGCAGCCTAGCTCAATCTCAGCTGACCACGGAGGAGGAAGAATGAACCTCGCTGGAGCAGGAGATGGCAAGACCCAGGTATCTGCAAACATCTGAAGGCGATTATGGTCATCATCTAAGGAGTTCTGACACTCTGATTTCCGCTGCAGAAGTCACAGTAGGCAGTAGCCTGTGGAGGGACTAGCCAGTGTCCCTGTAGCAGGTGGTGTACTGCAATAGTGCTGTGTACTGCAAGTGGATTTTCCACAAACTTAGTAGCAAGCCCATTCACAACTACCAGGGTCCTGGTTTGGGAGTTGAGGGAGCAGAAAAAGCCTGGATTCCCATACCCAGATGATCTCCCTTTGTGGGTGGGGTCTGACTTTGGCTGTTGGGCCATGCTTTCTGGCAGCCATGAGGAGGCCTATTGACTTTGTCCATTAGGCCATGCTTCCCCACAGACAAGAGGCATTCTAGTGGTGCCAGTCATTGGACCACACAGCCCTGAGGCTGAGGGCAGCCACATACGGGTTGCCATGCTTTTGCCTCACCTTTAGGGTAATGGGATGTATTTGCCCAGTGACACATGGGGGAGAATGCAGATAATGGTTGAGACCTGCTAACAGTATCAAGCAAGGGGAGACTGCCCAAAGTCAGCAAAGGGATTCCCCCACTTGTTAACCATTGCAGAGCAAGATGGAGACAGGGAAATGATTAGAGTTAGTGTTTGATCTGTTCCAGGTTTGGTCACAGAGACCTCATGTAACTGTCACTTATAACAGTACTGAAATCCCACCGAGCATACTTTCCTGGCTTCCTAGGGGCTCCCTTAACTCTGTGTTGGTGAGCCAGGCCCTCTGGCTTGATTCAGCACTCACACAGTGATAGCACTATGCAGTGTAACACAGACACTGAGATCGGCTCAGCTCTGCTACCTCCCCCCCCCCCAAAAAAATATTTGCACTGGGATTATTAATAAATAAAATGGTTTTATTAAGTATAAAAGGTGGTATTTAAGTGGTCAAGAGATCTCACACAGAACAAAGTAGGATACTAAGTACAATAAACAAACATGCAAGCTAAGCTTAATACACTAAAGAAACTTGTTACAAATAAGAATTTCTCACCCTAGTTCTTATTTCAGGTAAAGCCTTTCTTAGGCCACAGTTGTCCCTTCTGACCTGGCCCCAGCAGTTGTCTCCCACTTCTGACCTTAGAGAGTTCTTTTGTTTCCAGGTGTTTTCAAGCATATTCTTGTGGTGGGGAGGCAGTGTGCAAAGCTAGCTGAAGACAATCATTGTTTACTCCCCCAGCTTTTATAGAATTTCCCTAAGGTGGCAACCTTCTAACTTCAGATGACATGCCCTCCACTCCCAGCGTTTATGAGTCAGCTGCAGTGTAGCAAGGCTTAAGGAAGATAATTCTCCTGCAGTCAATTGTCTCTCTCCAATGGGACAGTGTCTGGCTTCTTCACTGTTGTTCCTGATAGGCTGGTAATAGGCTTTTCCCAACGTGAACACATTGATAGTACATCTACAGTCAATATTCCAAATTTCTGACGCAGAATCGGTACAAACAAATTGGAAAAATGCATACAAAAGGGAAAATCATATTTGGTAGATTACAACTTTTTCACTGATACCGTATGTAAAGTCAATGCACCCAGGTCATAATTGAACCTGAGACCTTGATGACTAAAGCCATCAGCCTCTACTCCATGAGCTAAAAGCAAACAAGCTCTTAACTGAGGCTGTACAGCAGACTTCACTCTCCCTTGTCAGTGGTCTCAGTGCCTCTGGGTTATACTTACAAAAAGTATTTTACATAAAAAATATTCCAGTTATTCATATTCATAAGCAGGACAATAAGTTTACAGAATGTTGGTGGTGCCCAGAATTTCCAAAGCCCATATCCCTCCCTCACTCAAATTCCTCCCCTCACCTAAGGCTTTGGACTGGAGTTTGAGTGGGGAAGGGATGCAGGTTCTGGGAGAGTTTGGGTGCTGGGTGCGGATTGTGGGCTGGGACAGAGCTTTGGGGTGCAGGAGAGGATGCATGATGGGATGCATTTGCCTTACAGCAGTCTCCCATAACTAGTTTCAAGGAATATGCATAACTAAGCAAAAACTTGTCCAGCATCAGTTCTAAGAGTGTGATCAAGCTAAAACTATTCACAACCTTCTGTACCATGAAAGTGACCTACTGAGAAGAGAAGGTGATCTGGCATAGAAGCCTTTCCTTAAACTGTCAATAACAATTTCTAGTGAAGACTGACCACTGGGGGGGAACTCATGGGGGAAAAGAGGGGAGGGGAAGTGCATACAAATGAATTCAACACTTTAGCCAGACTTAACATTGCTGCATTTTGATAGATTTTACATCCCTCACGTGAGCATATAGCTCTCAAGTGCAACAGTAGGTAAGGGCGAGGAGAATGGACGTGCTCTGTAACCACTCCAGCATTAAGTCTCAAACGCGTAGTTCTTGGGAGGCAGTGGATTACAGAACCAGAGATCAGAATGTTTTGAAGGTATCAGACTTTAAAAGCCATGAAGTCCCCTTTTGTTGCTCTTCTATGAATGGCAGATTCCTTCCTGAGGTCAAACAGTGAGACATTTATGCCGTCCATTTCCCCCTGTCACGAGTATGGAGAGAGGTTGAGTGAATGATTGGCATAAATGAGGTCTCTCTGACTAATGTCAAGAACATTCTGTTCAGTCAAGGCGGAGCCAAACAGTAAACATTAGGCTGTGGCCCACATAAAGCTGTCTGCTGGCTGTCTGCTGGGCTCCTAACCGGTCAGAGTCGTCCTCTGTATTAACACATCTGGAGGACTTGAGAGAGTCTGATAAATATCTTCAAAAGCCCAGCTTGAGAAGAAAGCAGGGCAGAATGCCTAATGAGGCAGAAGATGGGAACATTTCTGTTAAGTATTGCAGGTTATAGAAGGGCTGCTTAGCTCTTATGGTATAGGGACTGGTTTCAGATTGATTGACCCCCTTCCTTTTTTTTTTAATAATCCAAAGTGCAGTATAACACATTACACAACCCAACTGGAGCATAAAATATGCAAAGTCTCCAAGGCTAAAGCCAGTATTTTCTATATAAATAATATCCCTTAAACATCACCATGATAGCATGAACACAGCTCTCCTGGAATGTATTCTCTCATTGTGTGTGTGCCCTGCACGTGTGCAGTGTAGGGAGAATATACATGTGCTAGGCTTGCAAAACCTTGTAGCATTGTACTGGAAGCCAACAAAATAAAAATTCCCTTTAGAAGCAAAAATCCTTGGGAAGTAATTTCAGCAGTGTGAATGGAAGAAGATGAACCCAGCAAATAGCTATAAGCCTTAACCTCCGCCGTAGTAGAATAAAATATCATTGAAAATTAGATTTTACATCCTTTTTGTGTTCTCTTTCTGAAATGTTTTTAAATACAATGGTGTCTTTTTAGTTAGATTTTTAATTTGGTGGTAGTATGCATTAATAAGTCAAACACTCCGAAATCAAGTTATTTTTCACTGAATTTTCCACAAATAATTTTTCCTGTATCTTGCATAATGTGAGCCTGACATGTGATGGCAGAAGAGGGCAGAAAATCGCAAGGTGAAACTGAAAATGAGATCACTGCTTAACGCCGAGAATACATTCTTTTCTCAAATTGGAAGGTCACATTCTATCACTTTATTTAATGTTCATAAGTGTGGTATTTGCCATTTCAAATTATCAGGAAAGGCCAGAAGTCAATAAGGACAAAAAGACTTTTCAGAAATCTTCTGTAATGCAGTGCTAAGTAGTACATTGTGTTTATTTTCTTTTGTAAATAAGCACTTCTATAATTGACCATTAAAGTGAGGTTATTAATTATATTAAGTAGCAACCTGCAACCATAACACCTTTCTACACAGGTCTGTATTTTTATTTTGTGGTGGTTGTTTTCCTTTAGTTGTATTATTTTAAGGTCACAAAATAAGTCGCTGACTTAAAGCAAATGTTTCAAAGATGTGTTTCATAGAGCTCCTGTAGCCCAGAACATCTTTTTTAGACCTTAGAACAGGAGTCTCAAACTAGGCCATAGCAATTGCACAATCTGGCCCATGTTTCCCAGTGGACTGGGGGGGGGGGAAGCTGTATATTAGCAGCCCCCAAAATCCACCCATTCCCACAATCCTTCCTGCCATTGTCCTGCCCTCTCTGTGTCATGGCACCCCTTTTCCCCCAACATGCGGCTCTGGGGATCACCACGGTGGCCTGGGCAGCAGTGGTTGCACATATCCCACACTCCCCGTGGCAGCAGGAGAGTGCAGGGGGCACATGGCTCCAGGCCACATGGCTCCAGGCCTCCCCCTTGTGCCTCCAAAACTGTGTGCTCAGAGGCATGGTGCTATGATGGGAAGAAGGCAGGGCAATGGCAGAAAGGGGCAAGGCTTGGGGGGTCAGTAGTGGACAGGCCCCATAGCCCTCCAGGAGTCCCAAACCAGATTGCTCTGGCCTGCACTGGCCCAGAGACTGGGAGTTTGAGATTCCTGCCTTAGGAGATGCTCTAAGAGCATTCTGGGATCTCAGTACTACTGGTGTAACTCAAGGATAAATCCCCCAAAGTCCCTGTGAAGTCTGAATTTTGAATCATGCTCATGGATAATGCAGGATTCCCCCCTCTCCTTCTCCTAATAATCCTGATTTGGATGTACTCCTTCTAGGGTGAAATTTCAGTCCCCATAGCCATAGTTCTTCTGTTTAATAGAGATTCTAATACAGCTTTCATCTTCGCACTATCCAAATACCTTCTAGTAGTGCATTAAGCAATATGACTAACCTCTGTCACACAGAATCATGGAATCATAGACTGGAAGGGACTTCAAGGGGTCATCTAGGCCAGACCCCTGCAGCATTGCAGGACTAAGTACTATCTAGACAATCACTGAGGTTGTATTTTCCCAGTTTGTTTATGGGAAGGTCATGTGAAACATTATAAAAAGTCAAGCTATTCCGCATTTATCACTTCTTGACTATCCACAAGGTTAGTGGGTCATCATTTCTCTCATTCTCTACCAAGGAGGAAATTGTGTGTGCAATGCAGTGTTATATTTGGGTGGAGCTTTTGTCTTTGGTTTAAAATATGTACATACCCTTCTGCGTTTCTATTAAAGAAGGCAGCTCATAGATCAGAAGGAATGGAGGTCAACAATGGTTCTGTTATGAGTGGGTCTTGTGTAGAGCTCTTTGGAACATGGGGCATATTGTAAGCTCCTAAATAAGTCATACAGAAACATTATCCCTTGAGGTATCAGAACATGTTCTATGTGTAGACTGAATGGTTATATGCATTCCATGTGGATGCTCAGAGAGTTGTCTGTATGTGATGTATAGTTTTCACAGGCTATCTGGCATACATTTTGTGCTTGGGGAAAAAGGAGGCCATCAGAAAATTCCATCCTTGATGTCTTACTGCACTTCCAGTAAATACATACTATCCAGCATTAAAAGTTCATAACCAGATATCTGTACCAATTATCTATAAGCTGTGTATTGCAATGACTAGAATGCATATATATATATCACTTACTCTGGTAACTGGCTGAGAGCACATTAATACCTCTATGGCTAAGGAAGATGCTTTAGCTCAGGTAGTAGAGGTCAAATTTGTGCAATGTATGTGCTGTCTATAAGTTTGTAGTCATAAACTATTTACTGTCTGCTTACCTTAACCCATTATTTAATAATCTGTTGTGGCTTTGGCAGTTTGTTTTAACTTCTGCAGAGATCAATTTTGTTTGCCTTGACTGATATTAACCTTTCTTCAGCCTGAAAACACCTGTTTAGCATATTTTAGTTATCAGTTACTGGTAATAGGAAACCTAAATGGTATCGCATATTGAAATAAATTTACAGTGGAGTTCTAGGAGCCTTTCTGCCTCTTCATCAGTATGATTCAAGGGACATGCCCTACATCTATACTCAATCAAAGAGGGCTATGTTGGCCAATACAATCTAATTGTTTGACATTTTTATCACAATTCATTGAGACTTAAGAGAGATGACTACATTAATATCTTGATGCAGCTGGATAATAGCCGAGATAAAGCTGATGTGCCAAATTACTGAAAACCTCTTAAATTCTCTTACAGCTTTTAACTCTTTGTGATGAGCAAAGGAAAAGAGATTTCTATATAAATATAATAAAGAAAAAGAATAACATGAAACATAATGAAGAGGATAACTGTAAATTCTCCCTAAGAATCTTTTTTTAACTAATGATTTTAAAACCTTGTTTCTGAACATTTCAGATGAGAATTACTGTTGATCTTCTTGAGATGGTAGTGTAACCCACACACCTACTGTGTGTGGTTCACTATCTCAGGGTATGTCTACACTACAAAGTTAGTTCGAACTAACAGATGTTAGTTCGAACTAACTTTCATAGGCGCTACACTAGCGCTCCGTTAGTTTGAATTTAATTCTAACTAACGGAGCGCTTAGTTCGAACTAGGTAATCCTCATTCCACGAGGACTAACCCTAGTTCGAACTTACTAGTTCGAATTAAGGGCTGTGTAGCCCCTTAATTCGAACTAGTGGGAGGCTAGCCCTTCCCAGCTTGCCCTGGTTGCCACTCTAGCCAACACCAGGCAAACTCTACTGCCCCCCTCCCGGCCCTGGAGCCCTTAAAGGGCCACGGGCTGGCTACACAGTTTGTGCCAGTTGCAAGGCTCCCAGCACCCGTGCCAGCACACCCTGCACCTGACACCCATGAGCCAGCCACCCGAGGACACCCAGCCCTCCCCCTCTTCCCGGGACCAGCCTGGCGGCTCCCAGGAGCCTGCCCGGGGCCGCAAGAGGCGGGCGCCTGCGTGGTCTAGTGCGGAGATCGTGGACCTCATTGAGGTTTGGGGGGAAGCCTCCAATGTCCACGATCTCCGCACTAGCCACAGGAACGCGGCGTCTACGGCCGCATGGCTGACAGCCTGGCCGCCAGGGGCCACCAGCGCAGCCGGGAGCAGGTGCGCTGGAAAATTAAGGACTTGCGGCTGTCCTACTCCTGGGCCTGCCTGCCAGGGGCCGACCCGGAGGCGTGCCTCCACTTTCACGCCCTGGACCACCTCCTGGGGGCTCATGCCATCCCTGCCCCCCGGGACGTGATAGACCCCGGGACAGAGGGACCGCTGCAAGAGACTGAGGAGGAGGAGGAGGAGGAGGGCTCTGAGAGCCAGGAGCCTGCCGGCAGCCTGCCCAGGACCCGGGACCCCTGAGGCACCCCACAGAGCCGCTCTTCTGTGTCGTCCGAGGCCGGGGAGGCATCCACATGTGAGTACCATCGTGCTCCCCTTATGTGTACGGGGAGCTGGGGTGAGAGGGAGCCCCGGGACCGTGCGCCTGGGCCTTGCCCACCACGGAGCAGCAGCTGGGGATCCTGCAGGGGCCCTGGCCTTGCAAAGGGGAGCTGGGTTTCACACACCTGGGCCCCTGGGGTAATTGATCACTGTTCTTGTTTCACCACAGCCGCAGCACCTGGGACTGCAGGGCGCACCACACCGCCTGCAGCAGCCGCCCACGCCCAGGCCAGCAGGAGAGCCAGGAACCAAGAGAACTACCAAAGGCGGCACCTCCGGTTCCTGGAGCAACAGATCCGTATCCAGGACCACTGGGTCCAGGAGGACCTGAGGCTGTGCTGGAGGAGTTTGGAGGCCCTGGAGGAGCAGGGCCGTGCCCTGCGAGGCCATCTCCAGAGCCTGCTGGACCACTTCCCAATTCCTCCTGCTCCTGCTCCCCCTGCTCCCCCTCCTGCTCCCCCTGCTCCTCCTCCTCCCCCTGCTCCCCCAGCTCCCCTCCTGCTCCCGCTCCTGCTTCCTCCACACCCCCCATCCCTCCTGCCCCACCCTCCACAACCATTCCCCACCAACGCCCCCGGACCCGCAGTGATGCGAGACGGGAGAGGCAGCCGGACCCCCACCCCTGAGCTTTCCTTTCCCTTCCTCCCTTCCCTCCCCTTCCTGCTCCCTCGTCCCAGGTTTCCCCCTCCCCTCTCCTACCCTTCTTCCTCCCTCCCCCCACCCCAGTTATGTAAAATAAAAAGACGTTTTTGTTTGAAAAACAGGTGTCTTTATTTGACAGTAGGTAGGGAGGGGGAAGGGGGGTTGGGTGGAAGAAGGCCGCAGTGGGGCATGCAAGGAAGAGATCAGTCCTCCTCCTCCACCAGGAAGCTCTCCTGCAGGGCTTCCCGGATCCAGACGGCCCCCCACTGGGCTTCCCGGACGGCGGCGGTGCGGGGCTGACCGTAGTGGCCAGCCATGCGGTCAGCCTCAGCCATCCAGGCTGGCAGGAAAGCCTCCCCATTTCTCTCACATAAATTGTGGAGCACACAACATGCTGCCACCACGGGAGGGATGTTGTGCTCGGCCAGGTCCAGACGGGTGAGGAGGCATCGAAAGCAGGCTTTCAGTCGCCCGAAGGCCCCCTCCACCATGATGCGGGCCCTGGTCAGCCTGGCATTGAAGGCCTGGCGGGAGGGATTGAGGTGCCCCGTGTAGGGCTTCATCAGCCACAGCTGCAGTGGGTAGGTGGCATCCCCCACCAGGCAGACGGGCATGTCCACGTCCCCGACCCTGATGTGGCGGTCGGGGAAGAAGGTCCCATCCTGCAGCCGCTGACACACGAAGGAGTTGCGGTACACCTGGGCGTCGTGTGCTTTGCTTTGCCAGCCCACATTAATGTCCATGTACTGTCCCCGGTGGTCACACACGGCCTGCAGGATCACGGAGAAGTACCCTTTGCGGTTGACGTACCGGGACGCCTGGTGTTCCGGGGCACGGATGGGGATGTGCGTCCCGTCGATGGCCCCCTCCCCCGCAGTTGGGGAAGCTGAGGGCGCCGAATCCCCGGATGACGGTGTCCGGGTCGGTGAGGCGGACCACCCTGCGGAGCAGCACCCGGTTGATGGCCTTGACCACCTGCGGAGAGAGACACAGCAAAGCGCCAATCAGTGGGGCACCCAGGTGGCTGGGAGCGTTCGTGCCCTGGCAGTGCCCCGCGCCCCACTCCCGGAAGCAACCCCCCTGGCAGCGTGTAGTACGGCCGGGACAGACCGACCCCTCCGGTGTGGTGCGCTTTCGCCTCCTCCCGCCCCCCCTTTGTCCCTGGGGTGGCCCATCCCCTACTTGCAGCTCCCCTTCCCCCCCGCCGCAGTGGTCGACGAGTGCCATACCTGCATGAGCACCGCTCCGACGGTGGATCTCCCCACACCGAACTGGTTCCTGATGGATCGGTAGCTATCTGGCTTGGAGAGCTTCCAGAGGGCGATGGCCACCCGCTTCTGGAGGGTGATGGCGGGCCTCATGCGAGTGTCCCTTCTGCGCAGAGCAGGGGCGAGCAATTCGCAGAGCTCCAGGAAGGTGTCCCTCCTCATCCTGAAGTTCTGGGTCCACTGTCGGTCTTCCCAGCGCTCCAGGACGATGCGGTCCCACCAGTCGCTGCTGGTGTCCAGACGCCAGATGCGGCGGGACATGCCGGTGCCAGGGCGCCACCGCGGCTCCTCCATGGCCCCCAGAGTGGCCAGGCGGAGAGGCAGGGGGCTGATGTGCACCAGGTGGTGCCAGGCAGCCTCGAGCCATTGCTGGCAGGCTTGCAGCAGCAAGTCCAGAAAGTGCACCAGAAGGTGCAGGGCGAGCTCTGGCTC
This sequence comes from Pelodiscus sinensis, assembly GCF_049634645.1. Lineage (NCBI taxonomy): Eukaryota > Metazoa > Chordata > Testudines > Trionychidae > Pelodiscus > Pelodiscus sinensis. The sequence continues at coordinate 45,620,505 of NC_134718.1, forward strand.
CATGTTGCCACCTGCGGCGGCGTCCCCGAAGGGAAGCACCGACACAGACGGGCACAGAGACCGACGCTTTGCTGTCCCTCGGCGAGGTTGGCAAGCAAGCAGGAAAAGCTGAGAACCGGCTGTCCGGGGGAGAGGGGGGGTCCCTTTAAGCACGAGCCTCAGATAGCCTCAGACAGCAGCCACACAAAGCAACTACTGACCTGATGCCCTGCCAGAACCGGTTTCAGCTGCCCTTAAATGCGCCCCTGCGTCCAATCAGTGTGGACGCGCTAGTTCGAATTAGCAAAACGCTAATTCGAACTAGTTTTTAGTTCTAGATGCGTTAGTTCGAATTAGCTTACTTCAAATTAACTAATTCGAACTAAGTTAGTTTGAATTAGCGCTGTAGTGTAGACATACCCTCAGTTAGTGGCACTTAGACTGCTTACAGAGAGAAATAAGAATGAGTGAGCTCTACAGCCTTAGTTGAGAGTCAGCTGTTTTTATAGCTCAAGCTGTAGACACTCATGCTAAACTCTAGAGAGCCTAGGTTCAGTTCCACCTGTTGGTGTTACAGTAGCATGGAAGACAGAGTCATTTAAAATCCTTTGAATAAATGCATTATTTCTTTAGATAATCATTTTCCTTAAAATAAAAATATTCAGAAAATACTTTCACCACCATTTTCACTGACCAAGTATATGAGTGCTTTACTCTAGTACAGCGGTGGGTAATCATTTTTGATGGGAGGGCCCACTCCAAGAATTTGTCCAGTGGTCAAGAGCCACACTTTTCTATGATACTAATGGAGAGGATATGGGGTCTGGGACAGAAGTTGTGTATAGGAGGGAGCGCTGGGTAGGGCATTTGGGTGCAGGATGGGGTATGGAGTCTGGGGGAGAGTTTGGGTGAAAAAAGGGTGTTGTGACCTGGACAGGGATTGGAGTGCAGGAGGGTGTTAGGGTCTGGGAGAGAGGTATGACCAGGAACAGAGGTGTAACAGGGGATGCAGAGAGTTTGGGTTGTGAGTTGGGGCAGGAGTTCAGGAAGGAGTGCAGAAGGTTTGGGTTGTGACCTGGGACTGGGAGTTGGGCTGGGGTGCCAGGTGCAGGTTCTGTCTGGAAGGTGATTTTTCATAGATAGTTCCTGGCCAGCAGCACAGCAGAACTCACAGGTGGGATCCCTGCCTGCCACTCCCCCACATGTCACTCATCTGCTGGCGCCAGCTTGTATTTCTCTGCATGATGAGCCCCTTGGGAAAGGTCTCCATGTTTTGCACATGCCCACAAGTACAACCCCTGCAGTTCCCATTGGACAGTTTCCAGCCAATGGGAGCTGCAAGGATTATGCTGGAAGAGGAGGCAGGGTGTGGAGACCTCCCCCCAAGAGTGCACCGCACAAAGGCATGAATGCTGGCCCCAACAGCTGGCCACTTTGAGTGGCATGTGGGGGCACAACAAGAAGGGAGCTGTGCTACAGGATATTGGTGGCCCAGAGTATTGTGGTGGTCTGGATTTGAATGTTTGACAGGCCAGAATCTGTGAGCTGTATTTTGCCCACCCTTGCTCTAGTAGCTAGACTGTATGCAAACTTTCTAGTGACATACAGTAATGCCACCAGATAGAAATATCTAGGGGACCAAAACCCTCATCCTAGTTCATCATCACCATCAACTCCCATCTAACCCCAGTAAAGTTTCCATTTAAAGCCATTCCCTGCAACAGAAAATGTGTAAATAAATGAATTGTGAGAGTATGGTCTCTTTAGAGTGGTGCTGAGAATCCCCAGGCTAACAATGAGTCTGAGGTGAAAGGAGCATGGTCATTTTATTATTATTCCAGTCAAAGCACATGTTTGAGCTTTCAGAAACAGTGGAGTAGGAGCAGAAAATAAAGCAGAAGGAGAAATATGCATCAAAGCTGATGCTGGAAACATAAACTAAGTCTTCCCTTATCACGAGTGTATCTTCTTTCCTTCACTCCATCCTCAACTAGCATATATCTCTGCTTTTTCCCCAATCTGTTAGCTCATTTCTCCACTTTCACATAACCCCACCGTGTCTCATCTTTATGGAATAGCATTTTTCCCATCACTCCAATTGCTTCTAGTAGTTTTTTCCTCAAGCTGTTCATGAAGAGCCCATATTTTATAGTGCAGCTAACATTGTTACCTGATAAGCCAATGATTCACATGATTGTAATAGATAACAAGAGAGTAAATGAACACGTTTGAAAAATCAAAATAGTCTCATGATATGATTTATATCATAAGAGAAGCAGTAGCCAGAACTGTCTGGAGCCCTTTTCAATCATGTTGGGGAAGGAGTTCTTCATAACTCCTTCTACTCAGCGAATTCAGCTTTTTAGGTAATTCATTCTCTTGTCCTTTCTTATCTGAAAATCCTTCAAGGAGTAATGAAGAAGATGAAGATAACATGATCAGTGGTATTGATTCTGTCATACCACAAGACAGACCAATAAGAGCACCTACTGATCAACGAAACCTCTCGGTGGCTTATCTGCAAAAGGCCAGCCAAGCTTTTCTATAAAGGAGTCCTATCAAAGGGAAAACCAGTAGTCTTATGGCACCTTAGGCCAGGTCTACATTAAAGGGAAAAGCTGACTTAAGATACTCAACTCCAGCTACATTAATTATGTAACTGGAGTCAAAGTATCTAAAATTGCACTTTGGCGCTGTCCACATAATGGGAGGTCAATGGGAGCACATGGTCCCATTGACTTCCCTTACTCCTCATGAGGAGCAGGACTACCAGAGCTGATGGAAGCACCCTATCAGTTCAAATTACTGGACCCACTAATTTCAACACTGAAAAGATTGACTGTGGTAGCTTTCATCTTCTCAGTAGTGTAGACAAGGCCTAAGAGATTAACAAAAACTATTAACTACTTTTGTTAGTCTCTAAGGTGCCACAGGATGACTTGTCTTTAAAGTTACAGAGTAACACAGCTACCCCTCTGAAATTTTTCATCATAGGGAAAGCATTTCCAGCAGATGAGACAATAGACTGAGCTGTTTTATTATTCTGAAGGCCAAAGCTAGTCTGAGGCCAGTGGGATCCTGGAAGGCCATGGGGTTAAAGTGCTCAACCAAAGCTGCATAGCCACAAGACATCGAGGACTACAAGGCAGATGTCAGTTAAACCCCTTAGTGGCCAAGGTGAACCCCAAAAGGTACAAATAAGGAAATGAATTATAAAGCAAGGCAATGAACAAAACTCCTTTCCAGGAGAATCTCTGAATGATGGGTAGGTCCATCATAGCCATCAGTAATCCAGCCCCACCACAGCTGGCTTCTGGTGCAAGTGTGTAGGAGCAAGGGGACGTGGACAAGGCTTCCCTGTGCCACAGTGATCCATAGCCACCAAACTGCCACAGAGGGTCATAGGTTGCCAGGCATAAATGAATGCAGCCTTCGGCCCATTTTAACTTGTGGCAGAAATTAGACTAGGCATCTTTGCCCCACTTCTCCAAATACATGGTGCTGTCCAAAATGAATAGAATTATTTTATTAGTTAAGTACCTTTGGTTGGCTATTAAAATAGCTCATTCTATTGTTTCATCTGTTAGAAGTGCTTTCCCTTTGATGGATCTTCTTTATAGAAAATCTAGACTCACTAAAGAAACTGGTGACAAATAATAATTCCTCACCTAAGTATTGTGTCAGGTAGAGTCCTTCACAGGCCAGAGGTCTTTCTAGCCTGGGTCCAGCCATTCTCCCCTCGCCCCCCTCAGTTCTAGTCCTTTTGTTTCCAGGTGTTTTCAAATATCTCCTTGGGTAGGGAAGCAGAGGAGAAGCAAACTGGTGGCCAAGACTGTTTCCTCCTCTCCTCTTCCCTGCCTTATATAGCATTTCCATAAAGCAGGAATCCTTTGATTTTCCCACTTCCCAGTGAAACCGTTCAGCAGCTCAAGATGCAGGTTAGTATCAGGTGACCAGGTCACCTGACTTTGTAATATCACAGTGTCCATGAGTCAGAGGCAGTATGGAGGGTCCACAGGAAGGCCAAGCATTTTTACAGTCCCATTGTCCTCACTGGTGGGGCATCAGTCCTGTCTAGTTTGTCCATTGTTGTACCTGAAGTGTTAGCAGTGCCTGTCACCCGAAGTAGCATATATGAAATATAGATACATTGGTCTGTATTCCTAACTTTAGATGCAGTAAAGATACATGCATACAAACAGGATAACCATAATTAGTAAATCATAACCTTTCCAATGATACCTTAAATGAGCCATATTGACTAAAGTATATGTCAGTTATGTAATATACATATCATAAGCATAATTACATAAAATAATATGGATTATAATGTCACAGGCACACTCAGATTAAGTTAAGGTCTCGAAGATAAGGCTCCATACTCCTCCCACTGATAGTTACTTTTATGCACAATATTTCTTATTCTTGCAACCTCTGATACAATGAATTATTTTTTTAATTTGGACCACACATGGTTTAAGTCAGCCTTTGTGCTTTGTCAAGGAAAAATAACCCGTTTATCAACTCACCCAGGCGTGCCCAGTTTAAATATCTTTTAGTCAGAGACTTTACAGCATAATACTAGTGAGTTGATAATTTCACATGCAGCATTGTTACACATATTTTACAAAGATAGTGCACAAGGCATAATTTATCAATACAGGCTATCTGCAGTCACACACATCATCTATAAAACCTACCTATTGTTTTCATGCCATGAAATATCAAGGCAACAAATGTGAGCCAACAGTGCAAAATGTTGTTTAGTGCAAAAATTATAGCACTCACCTGTGCCAAGGCTTTTTTCTATAAATGTACAGTGAGTACAATGTTCATCTTCCTGTATTATGCCTGTGCAGTTTGTGTGGGGAAAAAAGTGAATTTGAAAGCTAGTTAAAGTCTCTGTGTGAGCAATATATAGAAAAATGAACACTGTGTTCATGTTCAAATTACTGAAAGGGCCAAACATGCCCGTTAATAGCAAGAACATCTTTGGGAAGGCTGGCTGAGCATTTCTGTTGAGTCACAGTCTGCAAATGATTAAATGCATGCTGACCATAAAGCAATGTCCGTTTGACTGCAAAAGTGGCAACCTGCTTATCATATGCCAAAGTGAAGTGCTTTACAGGGCAGCTAAGCCTGCCACTATAGCTGGAATAAGGACTGAATACAGTTTAATTTAAGCTCTACCCAAAGTCTTACCAAGCCCTCATACCCTGTGTAAGTCATTAACACATGAGCACAGTGTATGTAAAATACTAGCAGTTTGATCCAGCAACATTTGAAATCCATCCATTCTGGACAGGCATATATGATTATGTAAGGTGCACAAATAGAGTGAGTGTGATTAATATTTCTGCAACTCAGAAAGGTATCCTTGAAATCCTCTATATGAAGGTGGGCAGTAGTGGTTGTCTAGCAGCACACAGAAACATTACTTTGCAAATCATAAAATCATAGAATCATAGGGTTGGAAGAGACCTCAGGAGGTCATCAAATCCAACTCCCCCACCCCCTGCTAAAAGCAGGACCAATCCCAACTAAATTATCCCAGCCAGGGCTTTTGTCAAGCCAGGACTTAAAAACACCTAGGGATGGAAATTCCACCACCTCCGTATTTAACCCGTTCCAGTACTTCACCACCCTCTTGCTGCAACTTGAGACCATTGATCTTCAGTCACCGCTGAGAACAGTCTATCTCCATTCTCTTTGGAACTCTCTTTCAGGAAGTTGAAGGCTTCTATGCAAACCCCCTCACTCTTCTCTTCTGTAGACTAAGTGGGTATGTCTAGACTACTTGGCTACGTCGACAGAGCCATGTAGATGAGTTTACTAGACATAGGAAAATGAAGCGTCAATTTAAATAATTGCCACTTCACTTACATCAAAATGGCCGCCGCACTGTGCCAATCAGCTGAAATGAGGTTTACTGGCGCAGCCCTTGTTGACTGCAGCGCGTCCAGATTGCCCCGCTGTGCCACCAAACAGCTGATCAGCACAGCACATCGGCCATTTTGATGTAAATGAAGTGACGATTATTTAAATCACCGCTTCATTTTCCCATGTCTAGTAAACTCATCTACATGGCTCCGTCAACGGGGCCATGTAGTCTAGACATACCCAATAAGACCAAATCCCTCAGCCTCTCTTCATAGAATCATAGAATCATAGAATAATAGGACTGGAAGGGACCTCAAGAGGTCATCGAGTCCAGCCCCCCACCCTCAAGGCAGGACCAAGCTCCGTCTACAAGCTCCTCTTCATAAATTATGTGTTCCTGCCTCCTAATCATTTTTACTGCCCTTTGCTGGACTCTCTCCAATGCATCCACATCATTTTTGTAATGGGGAGCCCACATGCAATACTCCAGATGTGGCCTCACCAGAGCCAAATAAAGGGGAATAACCACTTCCCTAGATCTGCTGGCAGTGCTCCTACCAATGCACTCCAATATGCCATTTGCCTTCTTGCCTACAAGGGCATGCTGTTGATTCATATCCAGCTTCTCATCCAGTGTAATCCACAGGTCCTTTTCTGCAGAACTGTTGCTTAGCCTGTCATTCCTCAGCCTGTAACAATGCTTGGGATTTTTCTGTCCCAAATTCAGGGCTCTGCACTTGTCCTTGTTGAACCTCGTCAGATTTCTTTTGGCCCAATCCTCCAATTTGTCTAGGTCTCTGTGGACCCTATCCCTACCCTCCAGAATATTTACCTCTCCCCCTACCTTAGTGTCATCCACAAACTTTCTGAGCATCAAATACATCCCCTCATCCACATCATTAATAAAGATGTTGAACAAAACCAGCACCAGAACAGACCCTTGGGTACTCCACTTGATACCAACCAGACACTGAGATGTTGATCACTACCCATGGAGCCTGACAATTTAGCCAGCTTTCTATCCACCATCTCAGATTCCAACTTCATTTACAAGTCTTTCCCCATGTAGGAGATGATTTATCCCTTGTTCCTTTTTATCCTTGCCCCCCTCAAAACACTCCAAGGTATTAGTCCAGATGATAGAAAAATAACCTGAAAATTTTGATTTGAAAATGCAAGGTTGTATTTGAGTTCAAGCATTCTAATTGAATGAAAATATGACAGGTTGAACCTTTCTAGTCCTACATTCTCTGGCCTGGCAACATTTGTGGTCCAGCATGATTTTTAGTTAGCGAAGTATCCACTTATCATGGGTAATTTCCTGTAGTCCCATAAATTTCCTGTAGTCCCATAAATGTTTTTTACCTCCACCAGTCCTGGCTGTCAGTTCTAAGCTGCTTTTTAGCTCTCATTTATCCCTAAGGGTGTGTCCAGACTACAGTGTTTTTTCGACAAAAGTGGACTTTTGTCGTCAAAACTATACGTATGTCTAGACTACTGCTGAGTTCTGTTGACAGAACGTCAACAGAACGCCACAGTTTTGTTGACGACAGTAAACCTCATTCTACAAGAAATAATGCCTTTTGTCGACAGAGTTCTGTCGACAGAGGGTGTTATTGCATCTACACTGTCCTTTGCGTCTACACTGTCATGTCAACAAAGTGGCTTGCTTTGTCGACAGAACTGGCTGTAGTCTAGATGCTCTTTGTGGACAGAGACCTGTAGTCTAGATGTACCCCAAGTGTCTTCTAAGAGCCTAGTAGGCAGCGGAAGTGATGGTCATTCTGCTAAACAATATTGACTTCCCATGCTTCGGCAAATTCTCTGGTTTGGCACCAGTTAGGTCCTCAGGGTGCCGGACTAGAGAGGTTCAACCTGTACCTGCTAATTTTTAATTTATACATTAAAATTAAAGGCTTTTTTTAGATTTACTGAAATAACTAATTTCTAAAGAAACTTGCCAGTTTTCAGTCAGGAACAGATTTTCATTACTTTGGTACATAAGGCGTTAAAAATTGAAATTTCAAAAGAGAATGCTGGCAGAATTTGGAGTGAAGAGTAAGTGTCATGAGAAGGAAAATTTATGTAGTGCATTCTACAAAACAGAAATACTATTTCTATTATAAACAAGTAAAGTGAAAGATTACTGCTGACACATTCTTTAAGGAGAAACACAAAGCAATTATCCTCTGATGTCATGGAAGATTTACAAGAAGGTCAGTTAGTTTCTCTAGGCTGCATCATTAAAATGTAATAAATGATCCAAAAACAGAGGGAGGTTGTTGCTTTAGGATGCTAATTTTCCAAATCATGGTTAAAGCTGTAAAATAGTTTTAGCAAAGCTTTATATCTTCTAATGACAACTTCTGAAATAAAATATAAATTCAATTACATGAAAAGTTACTTAATAATCAGATTATAGTGAAACAACAGATTGACAGAGCCAGATGAGTAGCCAGGCATCAGCTTCTTCAAGACAGGCCCAACAAAGGAAATAACAGAATACCACAGTTCATCAGCTACAGCCCCCACTTAAACCCCTCCAGCACAACATTAACAATCTACAACCTATCCTGGAAAATGACCCCTCATTCTCACAGGCCTTGGGGGACAGGCCAATCCTAGCCTACAGACAATCCCCTAACCTCAAACAAATTTTTTCGAGCAACCATACAGCACATCTCCATCATACTCATCCAAGAACCCACCTCTGCAATCAACTCCGGTGCCAACTCTGTCCACACATCTATACAAACAACATAATCACAGGACCTAACCATATAAGCCACCACATCAGAGGCACATATAACTGCACATCCACCAATGTGATCTATGCCATCAAGTGCCAGCAATGCCCCTCTTCTATATATATTGGCCAAACTGGACAGTCTCTAGGACAAAGGCTTACTGGACACAAATCAGATATTTGAAATAGTAACACACAGAAAACTGTTGGGGAACATTTTAATTTGCCTGGGCACTCAATATTATTACAAGGCAATGTCAAAAACCAGCTGGAGAGAGAAGCTGCAGAATTTGATTTAATTTACAAGTTTCACACCTGCAATAGAGGTTTAAACAAAGACCCTAACTGGATTGCCTGCTAGATTCCACACCCAATGACCTAAAAAACCAAGCACTGGGTACTTGGAGTACTTAACTCATTCATCTGAAGAAGTGGCTTGTGCCTACGAAAGCTCATGATACCATCTACATTTTTATTAGTCTCTAAGGTGCTGCAAGATAATTTTTTTAAGTTTATCTCAACATTGCACAGTGCTGCCAAAAGAGATATTCATTTTCCTTCTCCATGCATAATGAGCCAATCATCACAGGATCTTTGCCAGTCCTGACCGAGGCTGGGTTTCGCATTGCACCAGCCCCAGCTGGAGCTGCGCTTCACACTTCACTAGCTTCAATAGGGCTTCATTCCTGGCCGCTGCTCCAGCTGAGTCTGTGCTCCTTGCTGCCAGCCTTGGCCAGGCCTGCGCTCCCCACTGTGACAGCCCCACTGGGGATGCGTTCTGCATTAGCAGCTCAGTTCGGCTGCATTCTGAAACTGGGCAGCCAGGGCTGTCTGGCCTAGCAATATCCATGGTCCTGCCCAACCACGGATGTTGCCAGACCAGAGAATCCCAGATTTTAGAGGTTCAACCTGTAGTATAGTTAGCATTTGTGGGCAGAACCCACTTCCTCAGGTGAGATGATCTTGGGTGTGGGTTTTAAGGAGTTCCTGATTAAATTATCAAATAAAACTCACAGAAATATAACTAATTCTACCTTCAGACATCCATTCATCATCCCTGAAGGTTGCAAAAGAGTCAACCAGGGCAGAATTTGGCCCAGGAACCATGCCAGTTTTAACCCCCTTCCCGCTTCAGAAAAAAAGCATCAAGGTTAAAATAAATAAGAAGCTTCTATAGTTGTCCAGCAAAATCCATAGAATTGAGTCTGTATTATAGTCACCACTACAGGGTACCCACCATATCGCATTGGTTCTGTGGAACCAGTATTCTGAGAGTATACATTGTGAATCCAGTAACATGATGTTTCAGAGAAGAAAAAGGTGGTGAAAAGAGTGACGGATCAGTAAGAGATGATAAGGCATTGCCTGCCTTTTGGCTATGTATTTCTTTCTGAGCTAACACACACTGGCTTGGTGGAGTCACTGTAGAATACAAGTCAGCAGCTTTTGGGGGTGGTAAACTTATTCTATAAAAATGTTGATGTTCAAACTAAAAGAAAAATCAATGCATTTGTACCTGCCGGTTAGCGTATGTGTTGTCGCCCCCAGGGCTCCCTCCCTCAAGGGTCCCCACCCCCTCCTCAAGGGTCCCCTCCCCTTGATTCTCATTCAAGCTGTGGCAAGTCAACCTTTCAGTTCTGTGGTTCAGTCCCTGGTACCATGATCATCACATAATTGGAGTCTTGTCTAGAACTACTATGAGATGAACTTTGAGTAAATAAGTTTTTGAGTTAAGTCCCTGATTTGCCAAAGATAGAGTTCTGTTAGGCTATGTCTAGACTGTAGGCTTCTTTCGGAAGAAGCTTTTCCAGAAGAGTTCTTCCGAAAGAGAGCATCCACACTGCAAAAGCGCATTGAAAAAGTGATCTGCTTTTTCGAAAGATAGCATCCACACTGAATGGACGTTAACTTGCATGTGACCTGTGATTACTATGGTCAGAGTGGCCACCAGGGCACCTGTGCTTTTTCCTCTTTCCTCTTCCTTCGAAAGAACTCCCTTGTCCCTGTCCACACTCGCCTTTTTCAAAAAGAGCTCTTTCACAAAAAGGCTTCTTCCTTGTAGAATGAGGATTACCAATGTCTGAAAAACCCCTCTGTTCTTTCGATTTTCTTTCTTTTGAAAGAACACAATTGCAATGTGGATGTAACTCAAGTTTTTTCTCAAAAACGGCTGTAGTGTAGACATACCCTTAAAGAAGCTGGCACTTTAGCTCAAGCTAAAGATACTCGTGCTTTTGTCTCTGGAAGACCCCAATTCAATTCCTAACATGCCAGCCATGTTGATGTGGGTCACACATCCATTCACTTTTCAGGGTTCTATCATTCTGTGTTCCTTATAATCTGTTATTGTACAGAAAAAAGGAGAGGAAAAAGCTTCTAGAAACAATACTGAAATATTTACATTAAAGGAATTTTATTCTTATTTTGCTCTGAAGTAAAACAACATTGAAATGAAAACTCTGGGTTTTGGTAACTAGTTTTGTTATCACTTTGGCATTGCTATGGTTAGTACAGAATAAGGCTAATGTGGCTGCAGTGTTTCAGTATAGACATGATTACTATATTTTATTGGTGTTTTACAAACGCTTGGGGTCAAGAAAAAATGGTGTTCCACTTCAAGGACATATTGCCTAACAACACCTTACTGCTATGGACTCTGCCAACCACTGTCTCTTGATTTGACATCCTTTCAGTTCCACGCAGTTATGAAAACACAACTATAGGATTTCAAATCTGCTGTGCCTGATCCTTAGTCATATTTCATTTGATGTACACCAAAGAGTACATAAACATGAAATTACATATTGCAGTCAAATGCTAGCCTGATCGGAGGGGATGATAGTGTATACCATTCAGGAGAAGCAGATTTTATTGCTGCATTATTGGTAAATAATGTAAAGTATTCAACATGCATAATGAATCAAAGCTGACAAGTTTTGTTTGCATTGTTTATGGAAATTGTATTTACATTGAACTCCATGCTCCTGACATCCAAGCTTGGATAAGGTAATAGTTTGAAGTGTTTGGCCCACGAGCACAATGCTGATGTAAAAAGATGTGGAATCCAAAGTCAGAGGAGATGTAGACTTAGCAGCTGATCAGAGGCTGATTAGTAAAGATGGTGCAACTCTCAGCTGATTGCCACCAGTATTAATCATAGGACTGGAAGGAACCTCAAGAGATCATCAAGTCCAACCTCCTGCACTCATGGCAGGACCAAGCACCATCTACACCGTGCTGCATTGAGAGACACATCATGACTCATGTGAAATAAGAGGAAGAACTCATTTTGGGCATAGAGACACAAAGAGCCTCTCTAAAGTGGTGTTGGAGCTGAGCTTTTTAACCAGAATCTCCTCCAGGAGCTGACTTTTACAAATGACATTTACTAAGAAACCCAAAGAGCATTAAATAGAAACAGTCTCTTGAGCTATGTGATCTCTGCATGGTAATGGATCCTAGTTCTACATCAGGCAGATTTCTATAGGGGAAGGTCAGGCAGTTACAGATCTTCTCCTACCCAGAAATGTCACTTGCACAGCATTGGAGTGTGACTCTTTCCATGCTGCACAACATCCTAGCTTTATTCTCTATTCCCACTACCATCATTGTCAGCTGCTATAAATCCACTTCAAGGAGCTCTAGGATTTTCTTGTGTGGCAAGGATAGGGAGGAAAGAAGGGACATGAAGGGCTCTTGGAAGTTTTCTTGACTGGGTTTGTATTAATGAAACTAGGTCTGGGACCCTAGAAACATCTCTTGATTGCCATAGTGTGGTGATTTGGGAAAGGAACCCTACCACAGATCATAAATCAACATGGGGCAAGAGAATACTCTGCATTCTTTTTGGTTTTTAAAGTCATCAGACCTCATAGACCTCATAATCCCTCCCTACTTCTACCTGGTTGAGTTCAAGTTAACTGAGTGCTAAGTATTATTTATTTATCGTTATTAATTTTGAGCTATGAGAGCCTCTGGGTTTTTTCCAGTTCACGATATTTAATCAGTTGAATGAGAACTTGCATCCCCATTAGCATGTCAAATCCCAGAATATGTTCACTGGAGTCTTCTGAAGTCATTCCCAGGAGCAAGGAGGGTGGATGTACTGAGAAAGGGATAGAATCAGAAAGGGATATTCTGCTGTGACTTAGAATGCTGATTCCTCACCCTCTGAATACATGGAACACTCTACAGATGCCAAGTTTTGTGGCCTTTGGTTTTTCTGTGACTCAGCAACCCCAGAGGTACATTTCTGCTAGGCTGTGGGTCCCAACAGTCTTTGCATGAACAGCTGATAACAAGGGAACATTCTATAGTGTTGCATTTCATATCTTGAAACCAGTTCTGCTTATATCGGACAGACTTTGTTTTCTGAAACTGACAACTGAGCAAAAGAACGGCAGCTCCTCTGTTCTTCCTCGTTTCTCCTGTTTGAAAGCATGATATGTGCTGCGATTGTGGACACTTCACCACCACCTTTGTCTTGGGTAAGCACCACTCTATCCAAAGTTGGGTTCATATTGGACTCTACAGTCTCTTGATCACTGCATCTGAACAGCTGAATGAGACACCTTCTGAACTAGAATGATAAAATAAAGAAGATTAGCTTTTTTTTAAAGTTATCAGGAAATTTAAAACATTTCTGTGAGGCAGCTTGTATTTTGTCAGAAAACATTTGAAAACCTTCGCATGAATCAACATTTCAGGATAGGAAATGTATGGAAATAGCTGTCATAACCCTGAAATGTTTAAATTTGTAGTGGAAACAAATAATTGTTGTCATGCCAAGAAACAATGATGTTTGAAGGGATAAAGTCAACTAGAAAATTATATTTTAAAAAAATCATTTAACCCTCTGTGATGCTGCTAATATCCCCTTACAAAGATCAACATGGAATTGATTATCCAATCAGATTTGTAATTTCACCAGTTTCACAACTTGTTTCTATGAGCTAATTCCTAGGAAGATTGAGAAGGATTGTTTATATATCCTGACATTTCTGTTCACATATAAAAGCATGGTGACATCATCATATTCCTGTCCACTCTAGAAGCCTAGTGTATGCAGTCAATAGCATATGAAGAGAGTGGTTGCTCCTCTCTCTCCAACAGTTGTAAGTACCAGTAAATGCATCGGCTTCTCTTTCATTCTCTCAGCTTAATACAACTTCCTATTTCAAGTACTGTCTTTTTTACTTTATTGTAATAATACACACTGCATTCTGATTTTAGTACCATAACCGCCTGCTATTCGTCCCATATACTATTCCATTCCACTGAGTTTCTTATTACTGTATCCATTATCAGCATTAAGCACCTGCCAGTCAGATTTCTTCCTCTTGTCAGCCTTTCTTCAACTTCTGATACTTCCCATGGAACCAATCACACCCCCAATTCCCGCAAAATGCTATCTCATATACCCCCTCACATACCGCCACACTCATTTTCCCCCCTCACAAATTCTGAAAAACACCCCAACATTGCCTCTCCGTGTATACACTTCACAACATCTACCAATATTGCAATGCCCACAAAACGACAAAAGTTGAACAGGAGAATCTTGCAAACTGAATTCACATTAAGGAACTACAATAATTCAGTAAGGTATTTTTCAGTGCTAACTTCTAGAACTACTGCTAAAAGTATTAATATTAATTAATATTTAACATCTATCATGCAGCCATGCTTAGCCCAGCCAGCTCATGAACCCTGATGTACAATTTGAGTCTACAATACATAATATAAGTATTATGGGTATAAGTATTTGGGTTATTTTAATTCTGGATTATGTGTCATATAAATGGAGCAGTATTTTTTAATTAATATATAAATAGATGTTAATTATTGTAACAATTCTATTCATTCAGGAGTGAGTCAAATACACAACAAAAATATGAGTATTAAAGGTGTACGTTACCTGCTTGTTCATAAAGACATAAATAATCGGATTATAAACTGTAGCTGTTTTGGAAAAGAAAGCTGGGATTGCGGCCAGACGAGGATCCAGCTCAATGGAAGGACATGCAGTGACAAGAATGGAAAAGGCTGCATATGGAGACCAGCAAATTAGAAATGCAAGGATCATAATAATAACCATGCGAGTGACTTGTCTTTCCGGTTTCCTTGTTGTCCCCAGTCGGCCTTGAGTATCTGACACCTTTGAAGAAAAACATATAAGATTCCAGAAAATTTGGTAGAAAATAATATTGATGTATTGTAGAGCAAATGGCTTGACCCCACCTAGATTTGTTATTTTGTTATGAAATACACTAAACAGACCAAATAACCAGTGTCAGTCAGGTTTATGAATATGGTAGAGGGAAAAGGATCTCTCTGACAGCAGTCTCAGGAGAGCAATCCCACACAGTGATGTTACATTCTTCTTATGTAGCAGGTGTGCTCCCTGAAGTTACATCCCTAAAGCCATCATTTTATACCCTACCGTTTGCCAGCAAAAGCTACTAGGAATGTCAGCTGCAACTGCATTCAACTGATCAGCTTTTTACCGTTTTTGTTTTGGTATTATGGGGGTGCCCCTTTATCTTTTGTTTCTGAATTCCAGGTCATGATGTATCCTTATCTTTGTTCTGAACTCTCACATTCAAGGCATCAAGAGGCATGAAGACACCTCATAGGTTTGTGTGGGTAACTCCTTTCCTGTTGCCATCGGTCCTGACACTGTTTTCCTATCTATTCAAGCCAAGGCTTGCTTCAGCGCATGCAAGTTGTTATGGGATACTTACCATAAGTGTACAGGATTATAACAAAGACACAGGCCAATTTGGGTTAAATAACTGCTATACTAAAGCTTAATACTGTGTAAATTTAAATGCCTGGGCTATATATTGTGGGTAGTATTATCAGTATAATATATATCAGTGGTCCCCAAGGCAGTGCCCATGGGCGCCATGACGCCCGCCGGGCCATTTCTGTTCGCCCACAGAGTGAACGGTGCCGGCCCCGCCCCCGGGCGCACAGCGCATGGGCGGTGCTGGCCCCCTGGGTTATGGCGTATGGGCAGCGTCGGCCCCGGGCGTGCAGGACAAGGGCAGCCCCGCCCTCAGGTGCGCCATGTTTAGGTGGCCCTGCTCCCGAGTGCACGGTGCAAGGGCTGTGCCAGCCCCGGGCACGCATCACAGGGGCGGCCCCGGCTGCGGGCGTGCGGCACAGGAGTAGTGCCGCCCCCGGGCGCACAGCACATGGACAGTGCCGGCCCCGGGCGTGCAGCGTTTGGGTGGCCCTGCCCCCGAGTGTGCAGTGCAAGGGCTGTGCCGGCCCTTGGGCACGCGGCACAGGGGTGGCACCGGCCCTGGGCACGAAGCATAGGAGCAGCGCTGGCCCTGGGCATGCAGCACATGGGCAATGGCGGCCCCGCCCACAGGCATGCGGCGCATGGGCTGTTCCGGCCCCGGCGCACGGCATATGGGAAGCCCCACCCCCGGCGCGCAGCACATGGGTGATGCCAGCACCAGACACACGTCATATGGGTGGCCCGGCACCCGGCAGCCCCAAAAGGTTGGGGACCGCTGATATATATGAATGCTAGCCAGCATATATTAGTTAATAGTTAGAAACAAGGACACAGATCAGTAAATCGAGTAAGAAAACAATCTGTTTCTAAAAGACAAACTGTAAAGTTGCAGTTACTAGATCTTAACATGTCATATGTACTCAGTGCTAATGTGAATTACAAATATTATCATTATTAAAAGTTTTGAGGTTTTAAAACTGTCTTTGATTACAAAATACAGGTTGTACCTCTAAAATCCGGGACTTTCTGGCCTAGCAACATCTGTGGTCTGGAAGGACCACAGATATTGCTGGTCCAGTGAGCCTGGCTGGCCCAGTTCAGGGCTGGTCTGGTGGTGGGGACCACAGCCCCATAAGTAGCCGGCGTTGATGTAGCAGGGAACACAGCCCCACCATGGAGCACAGCCCCAGCAGCAGTGGGACCAGCACAGTGGGGAGCATAACCACACCTGGGCCAGAGGCATTGGGGCCAGCAACCAGGAGCACTGCCTGGACCAAAACACAGACTCAGACGGAGTCAAACTATGTCTAGACTATGAAGTTTTTTGCAGAAGAGAAGACACTGCTCTTTCAGAAGCCCTGTCTTCCTCGTTTCATGAGGAAGAAGGGTTCTTCCGAAAGAGGAGGTTTTTCCAAAATTTGGCTCAGTGTAGACGGGCCAAATTTCAGAAAAGCCTCTTCCGAAAAAAACAATCAGAAAAAGGTACACAAATTGCAGAGTCCTGGATTTTAGAGGTGCAATCTGTACTTTGTTATCAAAGACAGACTTTAAAACCTCAGTCAGTCAAGTCCACAGGTTGACTATGTACTGCATGAAGAAAAACTTCCTTTTGTTTGTTTTAAACCTGCTACCTATTTACTTCATTTGGTGACTCCTAGTTCTTATCTTATGAGAACAAGTAAATACTTTTTCCTTAATCATTTTCTCCACCAGTTGATTTTATAGACCTCTATCATATCCCCCCTTAGTCTCCTCTGTTCTAAGATGAAAGTCCCAGTCTTTTAATCTCTCTTCATATGGGACCCGTTACAAATCCCTAATCATTTTTGTTGCCCTTTCCTGAACCTTTTTCAATTCCAATATATCTTTTTTTCAGATGAGGCAACCATATCTGTATGCAGTATTCAAGATGTGGATGTCCCATGGTTTTATATAGCAACAATAATATGTTCTGTATCTTTATTCTCTATCCCTTTTTTAAAGATTCCTAACAGTCTGTTTGCTTTTTTGACTGCTAGTACACATTGAGTGGATGTTTTCAGAGAACTATCCACAAGGACTCCAAGATCTCTCTCTTGAGTAATTATAGCTAAATTAGTCCCCATCATTTTGTATGTATAGTTTTCCCAATCACTTAGTTTTGTGAGATCTTTTTGAAGCTCTTCACAGTCTGCTTTGGTCTTAACGGTCTTGAGCAGTTTAGTATCATCTACAAATGTTGCCACCTCACTGTTTACCCCTTTCTCCAGATCGTTTAGAAATAGGATGAATAGGATTGGTCCCAGTACAGACCCTTGGGGGACACTACTAGTTGCTATTCTATATTCTGAAAATTTACCATTTTTCCTACCCTTTGTTTTCTGTCTTTTAACCAGTTATCAGTCCATGAGAGGACCTTCCTTCTTATCCCATGACAACTAACTTAACTAAAGAGCTTTTGGTGAGGGATACTGATAATACAAATGTGAGGGATCTTGCCAAAGCTTTTTGGTTGTTAAGCCATGGTGGCACTTTTTTTCGTTCTCTTACTGTGTTTTTTAATTTGGGGCATACATTTAAGGTGGGCCTCTACTAAGGTTCAGCAATGTAGAGTCTGAGCAAGTAGGAATAAAAAGAGCATTAATGGGTTACATTATACATGTATTTTCTGAACTCTTTATTGCTTTTACTTGAGTATCATAGTAAACTTGTGTGTTGTTAAATAATTAAATGGGAAGTGTGCTAACTCTGAGTGGCATTAGAAACCCTGGAGCCTAGTTAATAATAAATGAAAGAACTTCTACTTTATTAGGTTCCAATATCTTTGCTTACCAAGTCTCATGTTGGGCAGCCTGAGGAAAGGGAAGTGATGACACATGACAAAGTAGATTCAGCTGAACTGCTACTGCCCCACAGTTTCCACTGTTATTTTGGCATTTAGGGGTAGAGTTTTATAGGTATTCATGCTCCAGAAGGTACAGATAGCACCTAATAGCATTTTTAAAAGCACCAAGGCATCTAACTCCAAGCAGGAATTGCTTTAAGTTTTGCAGCATATGTTTTTCCACCTGCATTAATTGCAGTTCCTCTTGACTTAGCATGGATGATTTTGTTCTTTGAATTAAAAAATTGAATATGAAAAGAGTCTGGTTTACTGCTGTTATCCCTTTTTTTGCATTACATCCTGAAACTGACTGCTTGATTATAATAATGGATTTTCCTGTAAAAAATGGCTTTGGCATTCTGATTTTGTATAAGACTCCAAATTATTTAGTCCTAAAGTAAGTTTGGAAACCATTGTCAGGAGGAAAAGAGACATTCTGTGCTAAGACGTGTTTGAAATTATGGCAGTTTGCAATCAAGTATAGAGCCAATGAGTGAGATGAATTTAAACTATAACAATTAAGAGTACTTAATGGTAATGATGATACATCTTAAATAATAGTATTATATCCAACATTATTAATAATAGTGTGTAGGAGCCCTAACCATGGACTAGTGCTAAGCACTGTACAACACAGAACAAAAAGACAGACCTTGTCCTGAAGAGCCTATGGGTCTGTCTACACTACAAAGTTAAATCGAACTAACAGCCGTTAGTTCGAATTAACTTTGATAGGCGCTACACAGGCAAACTGCTAGTTCGAACTTAATTCGAACTAGCGGAGCGCTTAATTTCAACTAGGTAAGCCTCATTCTACGAGGACTAACGCCTAGTTCGAATTAAGTAGTTCGAATTAAGGGCTGTGTAGCCACTTAATTCGAACTAGTGGGAGGCTAGCCCTCCCCAGCTTGCCCTGGTGGCCACTATGGGCACCACCAGGGAAACTCTTCTGCCCCCCTCCCGGCCCCGGAGCCCTTAAAGGGGCACGGGCTGGCTACGGTGCCCGTGCAAGGTGCAAGCCTGCCAGCACCCAGCCAGCAGACCCTGCACCTGGCACGGCACAAGCCAGCCATCCGCTGCCACCCAACCCTCCGTCTCTTCCCGGGACCAGGCTGGCAGCTCCCAGGAGCCTGCCCAGGGCTGCAAGAGGCGGGTGCCAGCCTGGTCTAGTGCGGACATCGTGGACCTCATCCAGGTTTGGAGGGAAGCCTCCAACGTCCACGACCTCTACACTAGGCACAGGAAAGTGGCTATCTAGGGCAGAATAGCTGCCAGCCTGGCCACCCAGGAGCAGGTTTGCATGAAAATCAAGGTGGTCAAGTGAGACCCCGACCCTGAGCTTAGAACATAAAAACATAAGAATGGCTGTACTGGGTCAGACCAAAGGTCCATCTAGCCCAGTAGCCTGTCTGCCGACAGCGGCCAACACTATGTACCCTGGAGGGGATGGACTGAAGACAACGACCAAGCCATTTGTCTCGTGCCATCCATCTCCAGCCTTCCACAAACAGAGGCCAGGGACACCATTTCTACCCGCTGTCTAATACCACTCCATGGACCCAACCTCCATGACTTTATCTAACTTCTCTTTAAACTCTGTTAGGGTATGTCTACACTACAGAGTTAGTTCGAACTAATGGACGTTAGTTCGAACTAACTTTCATAGGTGCTACACTAGCGCTCCGCTAGTTCAAACTTAATTCGAACTAGCGGAGCGCTTAGTTCGAACTAGGAAAACCTAATTTTACGAGGATTAAGCCTAGTTCGAACTAGCTAGTTCGAATTAAGGGGTGTGTAGTTCCTTAATTCGAACTAGTGGGAGGCTAGCCTTCCCCAGGTTTCCCTCGTGGCCACTCTGGCCAACACCAGGGAAACTCTATTGCCCCCCTCCCGGCCCCGGATCCCTTAAAGGGCCACGGGCCGGCTACGGTGCCTGTGCCAGGTGCAAGCCTGCCAGCACCCAGCCAGCAGACCCTGCACCTGGCACGGCTCGAGCCAGCCACCCGATGCCCCCCAGCCCTCCCCCTCTTCCCGGGACCAGGCTGGCAGCTCCCGGGAGCTTGCCCGGGACCGCAAGAGGCGGGCACCCGCCTGGGCTAGTGCGGACATCGTGGACCTTGTCCACGATCTACGCACTAGGCACAGGAAAGTGGCCGTCTAAGGCAGGAGAGCTGCCAGCCTGGCCACCCAGGAGCAGGTGTGCATGAAAATCAAGGGGGTCCACTGAGACCCCTAACCCTGAGCCCTGAGCTTAGAATGGCCGTCCTGGGTCAGACCAAAGGTCCATCTAGCCCAGTAGCCTGTCTGCTGACAGCGGCCAACCCTAGGGACCCTGGAGGGGATGGACCAAAGACAGTGACCAAGCCATTTGTCTCGTGCCATCCCTCTCCAGCCTTCCACAAACCTTGGCCAGGGACACCACTCCTACCCCCTAGCTAATAGCACTCCATGGACCCAACCTCCATGACTTGATCTCACGTCCCTTTATACTCTGTTCTAGTTGTAGCCTTCACAGCCTCCTGCAGCAAGGAGTTCCACAGGTTGACTCTTTGCTTTGTGAAGAATAACTTTCTGTTACTAGTTTGAAGCCTGCTACCCATTCCTTTCCTTTGGTGTCCTCTAGTCCTTCTTTATGGGAACTAATGAAGAACTTTTCTGTATGCACCCTCTCCACCCAACTCCTGCTTTTAGAGACCTCTATCCTGTCCCCCCTCCGTCTCCTCTTTTCTAAGCTGAAAAGTCCCAGTCTCTTCAGCCTCTCTTCATATGGGACCTGTTCCCAACCCCTGATCATTTTAGTTGCCCTCCCCTCTCCCAGCCTCTCTCTCCCCCTCTCCCACATCCTTTTCCCAGTCTCCCCCAGTTTTGTTCAATAAAGACAGATTCCATTTTGGAAGACACGTTATCTTTATTTTGTACATCAGGAAGAGTGTTAGGGAGGGGTAAGTGGAAGGAGGTGAGGGAATGGGGCATGAGCCCCCGATGGGGAGGACTGGGCTGGCTCTGCGGGCTTCTGGGGCTGGAAGCTCTCCTGCAGCCCCCCAATTGCCCCCTCTCCCCAGATGGCAGCCTGCGGCAAGTGCAGCCGGTCTGATGGCCGAGTGCTGTGATGTGCCCAGTGTGGGCACTCCGGGCACTCCAAGCCAGGACTGGTTTGCAAGCGGGGCATCCCTGAGATCTGTCTGTCCGGGGTGGGGGTCGGATCCCTTTAAGCGCAGCCCTCGGCTAGCCTGAGAAAGCATCTCCATGCTCTAAGTCCTCCTGTGATGCCCTGCCGGCACTGCATCCGGCCATCCTTAAGCCTGGTTCAGGGTCCACTTAATGTGGATATGCTAGTTCGAATTAGCAAAACGCTAATCGAACTAGTTTTTAGTTCTAGACGCGTTAGTTCGAATTAGCTTAGTTCGAATTAGCGCTGTAGTGTAGACGTACCCTTATAGTTCTAGCCTTCACAGCCTCCTGTGGCAAGGAGTTCCACAGGTTGACTATTTGCTTTGTGAAGAAGAACTTTCACTTATTAGTTTGAAGCTTGCTACCCATTCATTTCATTTGGTGTCCTCTAGTCCTTCTATTATGGGAAGTAATGAAGAACTTTTCTTTATGCACCCTCTCCACACCAGTCATGATTTTATAGACCTCTATCATATCCCCCCTCAGTCTCCTCTTTTCCAAACTAAAAAGTCCCAGTCACTTTAGCCTCTCCTCATATGGGACCCGTTCCAAACCCCTAATCATTTTAGTTGCCCTTTTCTGAACCCTTTCCAAGGCCAAAATATCTTTTCGGAGGTGAGAAGATCACATCTGTACATGGTACTGAAGATGTGGGCGTACCATAGTTTTATATTTCCCCTCCTCCTTCTTCCCCTGGCTTCCTCCTTCCAGCTCCCTCCTCCCAGGTTTCCCCCTCCCCTCTCCCACCCTCTCTCTTCCCCTCTCCCACCTCCTTTTCCTAGTCTCCCCAGAGGTTAATCCTCCCCCCACCCGCAGTTTTGTTAAATAAAGAGAGTTTCTATTTTTGAACACATATCCTTTATTTTTTACATCAGAAAGGGGGGCTAGGGAAGGGTAAGTGGAAGGAGGTGAGGGAGAAATGGGGTACAAGCCCCCGATGGGGAGGACTGAGGTGGCTCTGCGGGCTCCTCGGGGTGGAAGCTCTCCTGCAGCCCCCCGATTGACTCCCTCCTCCCCGGATGGCAGCCTGTGGCAAGTGCAGCTGGGCTGATGGCCGAGTGCTGTGATGTGCCGAGTGTGGGCACTCAGGGCACTCCAAGACAGGACTGCTTTGCTGTCCCTTATCAAGGTAGACAAGCGAGCGGGGAACCCCTGAGAACTGTCTGTCCGGGGTGGGGGTCGGATCCCTTTAAGTACAGCCCTCGGCTAGCCTGAGGCAGCAGCTCCACGCTCTAAGTCCTAATCTGATGCCCTGCCAGCACTGCTTCCAGCCATCCTTAACCCCGGTTCAGGGTCCACTCAATGTGGACATGCTAGTTTGAATTAGCAAAATGCTAATTCGAACTAGTTTTTAGGTCTAGATGCACTAGTTCGAATTAGCTTAGTTCAAATTAACTAATTCGAATTAATTTAGTTTGAATTAGTGCTGTAGTGAAGACATACCCTATGATATTTATATGATGCTTTTTATAAGCACACAGGTAACACTGACAGACACCGGTCCTTGTCAGCTGGGATGAAATTTGGGACCTCTAGAGCTTAAAGCAAGAGCCTCCACTGCATGACCTGAAAAATACATGTCTCTTAGCCAAAGCAATAGAAGGCTCATCACTTTCTAGCTGGTCTTGGTGCCACTAAATGGGGACAGAGTACAACATCCAGCAGGTAGTGGTTATACATAGCTAGGAATCATTTCACCCATATTTGAAATGCAGAGGAACACTATACAGGAGGGGAACACTATACGGGTTGAATCTCTGTGATCCAGCACGACTACTGATATTGCTGAACTAGAGAGCCCCAGCACAGAGGTTGCCAGAGGCTGGGAGCAAAGCTGGCTGGTAGGGCCAGTGAGGTAGCAGAGCCCCCGGAGCACCAGAGCGTGCAGCCGGCCAGGCTGGGAAACCAGCAGGGGCACCAGAATCCACAGGGCAAAGGGGGAGGGGCAGAAGAGCTCACAGCAGGCCAGAAAACCCATGGAGTCACTGGAATTCGCGGGGCAGAGGGACCGCAGGCAGTGCAGCTGGGAACGGGACAGGGGGCTCCCTGCTGCTGCCATTGCCACCACTATTGGATGGCTCTCAGGCCTAGCAGCAGGATGGAGGTAGTCAGCTTGGCACACTCTGAGAGCTGCTGAGGGCTGGTTGCCCCCCCACTCCTGCCCCTTCCCCCTGAAACCCCACCCCTTTTAGGAGCCACCTTCCCAGAGGACCCAGGATTGTTGGCCCCCCCTGCAGTCAGAGAATG
The DNA here is from genome assembly GCF_049634645.1 of Pelodiscus sinensis. Classification (NCBI taxonomy): domain Eukaryota; kingdom Metazoa; phylum Chordata; order Testudines; family Trionychidae; genus Pelodiscus; species Pelodiscus sinensis. The sequence goes on from NC_134718.1 coordinate 45,644,142, forward strand.
GAGTTCAGCCTGAAACCAAAAGAAAATGAGGCTGTATAATAAGCTCCAAAAAGGTCTGCCAGCTGTCCTCACACACTTAAAGGCTACGTCTACACTGGCCCCTTTTCCGGAAGGGGCATGTTAATTTCACCTATCGTAGTAGGGAAATCCGCGGGGGATTTAAATATCCCCCGCGGCATTTAAATAAAAATGTCCGCCGCTTTTTTCCGGCTTTTAAAAAAGCCGGAAAAGAGCGTCTACACTGGCCCCGATCCTCCGGAAAAAGCACCCTTTTCCGGAGGCTCTTATTCCTTTGAAGTAGGAATAAGAGCCTCCGGAAAAGGGTGCTTTTTCCGGAGGATCAGGGCCAGTGTAGACGCTCTTTTCCGGCTTTTTTAAAAGCCGGAAAAAAGCGGCGGACATTTTTATTTAAATGCCGCGGGGGATATTTAAATCCCCCGCGGATTTCCCTACTACGATAGGTGAAATTAACATGCCCCTTCCGGAAAAGGGGCCAGTGTAGACGAGCCCAAAATGTCTAGTTGCAGACAAGCCAGCCTGCGGGAACTCAAAGACACTTGGAATTTTTCTTATGCTGTACTGGGCAGATTTCAAAGTCTTCTTTCAATTATTTTGTAATACACAAAATAAAGAGGGATTCAACCAAAAACCCAGCTTCCAAGCACCATTACATTTTGGGATGGATTCAGTCATCCCCCAAACTTTGTAAGAAAGGCCCATCTCCAATACACAAAACCATTTGTCTTCTTCCATGGCAGAACTAATACACTCCAACTATGGTGCCCACTAGGATAAAACAAACACTTCGGAGATACTTGCAAATGCTTTCCCAAGTCTATGCATCATGATGGGTTTGAGTTCAGCTGATGGGTCTCTCATAGTGTCAGTGTGTCATGTGACAGCACCATCAGGTGATCATAGAACCATAGAGCTGGAAGATGACCAGAAGGTCATCAAGTCCAGCCCCCAGCTCTAGGCAGGACAATCCCAACTAAATCAACCCAGCCTGGGCTTTGTCAAGACAAGACTTAAACACCTCTAGGGATGGAGATTCCACTACTTCCCTAGGTAACCCATTCCAGTGCTTCACCACACTCCTAGTGAAATAGTTTTTCCTAATATCCAACCTGGACCTCTCCCACCACAACTTGAGACCATTGCTCCTTGTTCTGCCATCCGTCACTACTGAGAACAGCCTCTCTCCATCCCCTTTGGAACCTCCCTTCAGGAAGTTGAAGGCTGCTATTAAATCCCCCCTCACTCTTGGCTTCTGCAGACTAAACAGACCCAACTCCCTCAGCCTCTCCTCATAGGTCATATGTTCCAGCCCCCTAATCATTTTGGTTTCCCTCCGCTGGACCCTCTCCAATGTTTCCACATCCTTTCTGTAGTGGGGGGCCCAGAACTGGACACAATACTCCAGATGTGGCCTCACCAGAGCCGAATAAAGTGGAATAATGACATCTCTGGATCTGCTGGCAATGCTCCTCTTAATGCAGCCTAATATGCCATTAGCCTTCTTGGCTACAAGGGCACACAGTTGACTCATATCCAGCTTCTCATCCACTGTAACCCCCAGGTCCTTTGTAATCCCCAGGTGATGCCAACCAAGAAAAGTCTGTACTTTCTGGAGTATAGGTGGTTATGCTTTTACTGCAGAACAAGCTGCCTGGGGTAAAAGCCAATGAAGAGCCGTGATCTCAGGGTACCTACCCATAAAGGTGCAGGTTGGAGAAGCCAGTCCTGTTTTTTCATGTGACAATTCTCACAAGGGAAAATGCGGGGGAAGATATTCCAGATTGTGTAATGGTCTGGTGATGCTTGAGACACAATGTGCAAGGAACAAGCACTCTCCCCATCCAGTGGCAGTCCTTTCACAAACCAACCCCATCAATAACTCTGACAGTGATCCCAAATCACATCTCCTTTCCAGTCCAATCTTCTCTTCCCATCCCCATCCCTATGTCCATCACACTCTCCAACATTTCTGTGAACTGAAAAAAAACGGGGCAAAAAGGGACAAAGAAAGCAGATACAGGAAAAGGTGGAGCAGCAGATGCTCAGAGAAATGGGGTGAAAGTGAGGCAGAGAAAACAGATGATAGAAGAGAGAACTATAGGAAGTATCATAAGATAAGGTGCTCCCAGATAAGAGGAGCACATTATCTAGCATATATTTGAGAGAGTTTGTCTGTCTGTGTACATGTGCCTATCTGTTTCCTCAAGAACTTTTCCTAAGTGGTAAGAGCCAGATTCCTGAATCTGGTATACAGCTTCCTCTTATAACGTAAAGCAATGGTCTAGACCTCAAAGTATGGTCTACGGATCACGATTGTCTTGCAGGTGGGCTGTGGGTTCAGGGTTCAGTGAACCTGCTCTGGCCCTCCAGCCCTGTGCCCCCTCCATGTGAGGTTGGAACGCCAGGGCTGCCAAAGGGAGCCCTGAACCTCACGGGCCGGATCCAGCTTGCAGGGAGAGAAACCAGCTTTGCACACTGTCACTACCCATTCCCCTGGCTGGGGGATCAGCAGTGCAGGAAGCCTCTCACCTCGAGGCTTTCCTGCTGCTTCCATTCTCCAGAATCCTGGCCAGCAGGAGCAGTGGAGGGTGAAGGAGCTGGAAGGTAAGTGCACTCCCATGTCCTACCGCATCCCATTACTTCACCTATTCGTACCTGCTCTTTCACCATACCTCCCACTCCCACCCCTCCTGCACCCATTTTGTCATCATAGGTGGTTGGCTAGTGGTCTATAGAAAAGTCTGCACTGAATGGGATGGGCCATGGGTCAAAAAGCTTGAGAATCACTGACTTAAAGGAAGGTAGGGGTTTGGTTGTGCCTGGAATGGGATGGCTTCTCATAAAACCACACAGAAAAAGGACAGACTCACCAGGCAGGTGAAAGGGGCTAGGTGGGGGCATATGCCCATCCAGAACTACCCCAGCCTCAAGCCTCTCACTTGCTCCCCAGGTGCCCTTAAGTAAGGATACAGGGGCTGAACTCACCCCCCCCCCCCATTCATATGGGAACATTGCCGGCTGGTCCCCTTTGCCAGGGAATGAGGGGAAAGTACATAGTTTGCTACATTCCTTTCTCTGGCTGGGGAGCACAGTGAGCTGATGAACCTGGACCTGTCCCAGTAGGAAGACATTCACCCCTGCCCAACTGTGCCCGTTGCAGCTGCAGGGGCCATGGAGAGGCACTTCTCAGCTGGCCCCAAGCTGCTGTGGTGAGAGAGGGCTAGGCTAGTCCTTCCTTCCCGGGACAAATCAGAGCAATGATTCAAATGAAGCATGTACAAAAATCAATTGAGTGAAGAATTCAAGCAACACTGGGTCAATGTTTTAGTTAGCTTTAAAGGCAAGAGAAGAGCCATAGTCTGCTCTATCTGTATTCACTGCTGTTTCTCTAATACTTACATAGCCCAGGTTACGTGTGGTGTTTTTTCCATACATGCCGTGGCCTACACAGATGAAAATAGCATGTTCTCCATTTATTAATTATTCCTATATCATAAGTAGCTGAGCTTGGGGCTATGATGTTGACATCTATAGGTGGGATGGATTTAGAAGTGAATTTGGATGTTATGCTAGAACTTGTTTTAAGGTTGCATGTCTGGTGTTTTTATTTTGGTTAATGAGAGCTGTCCCTTTAAGAATGGTGTGTCGCAGATTCAGAATGTATTTGAGATTAACAAAGGCTTAGCTACACCTGGAGTTACTTCTAATTAACTCCATGTCTGAACACTCTTTAGAACAAGAATACCTTGTTTCTGTTCAGTCTGGAAGCTTTCTGTGGAAGATTTTTGCCTGTGTTTCCAGAAAGTAGAAGACTCTGTCTGGGTAAACTCCAAAAAAGGTCAGAACTTCATAAAGTTTTCCTTCCAGAAAATTAGTCCCATTCTTGAATGTGTAACTTTACTGCTCACGGGGGTAGGTGCTTTCTGGTGTTGCTTAATGAGCTGTAGAACCTTTCATTTGTAGTTCACCCATTTGTATCCTGCTTAGTTCAACAGGGATTAGACCTTGTTCCAATGTAATAGAAGCTGGATGACTCCCTATGTGAGATGAAATTGTGAACCCCCATGCCAGCTCCCACACCACCAGCTCACCCCTACACTTTGCACTAGGCTGTAAATTCTTCAGGCCTTTCCCTTACCCTGTGTTTGTACAGGATGCCACCCAATGTGACCCCAAACTCTTTGGGGGCAGCTGTGAGAACTTCTGCTGGGAAAAGGGGTCAAAAAATCAACTCTCTGATTCTACATTTGTGAGAGTTGGCAGCACTGCATTATCCTATACATATGGCAGGGCGGGCAGGGGGGTGTTCAGAAAACAGAAGGTTTGAGAGCATGATTCAGATTTGTTTAAAAACATCTTTTGATTTTTGAGGCTCATCTCATGGATTTTTTGAACTTTTGGGATGGGCAGAATTGCAGTATTTAAATAGAGGCTGGATTCAGGGCCATTCTTCAGCTGCTTTGTATTGTTCTACTGGGACAAAGTGACAATAAATGCAACAGATCCAGTTCTCAGCGGTTATCACCTACGTTTCTCAGTTGGCATAGAGCTGCCATAGATGCAGTGACTGAGGTATCCCTCAGCAATCTCTAGTTGCCAGAACATTCTCTTTGCGTTGATGAGTGCTGATGCAGATGAGAGCAGGCCAAAAGGGCACTCTAACCTGGCTCAGTAGACGAGCACAGTACAGTGTTGCCAGGACTGGGAAATACAAAAGGAATGCCTTTTTGCCTCATTTTCCCTTCAGCTTTGCAGATGGCCACAGAGGAAGCAAAGCTTCTAAAAGTTGATACTCACTTGACAGTAGCTATAACCTTTTTACCACAGACACACACACACACACACACACACACGTTCCTTCCCATTAATCCTAATGGAGATCATATGGGTTACTTCATACTGTGTGCATGTGGGATGTATTTTTCTGGGACTGTGATGGGATAGTATTTTGACAATGCTCCATCTCTGCTTATCTCACATTAGCCTTTCTAACTCTGGCTTGTCATAGATGACAATTGATGCATTCTTCCTAAATCCTGGACCAATTAGTTGATAAGGAGCCTTGAAGTAGGGCTTTATCTGACAAATGAAGGAATGCAGCATAAGGTCTCTATCTCTGTCGTAAACCACTAATTAAAAACTTTTCTTAAAGTGTTAAGTCATTTCGCTACTTTCAAAATGTTTTTTAAACCTTCTGTTGGCTTCCTGAGACATGACAATTGGGAGATGAGTGCTGCAGTGAGTAGCTTTGTTTGGAAAGAAATTGACAAGACCCTAGATCCCTATTTTTCCAAGTAGGGATGACTCCAGACAAAATCAGTAGATCAGGAGAGTCTTGGGTCCCTCTCTACTTTAATTGCTTATTCAGTACAATCTAATGGCAATTACAGAACTTACACAATTAACCAGTGTCAACATCCTGTTATGCAGAGGCCTGTACTTTAGGTTGTCAAAGGCAATGAAACTCCAGCTCAGTTCAATACATAAAATTGTTGGTAAACGTTAGCAAAATTTGAGGGGAAAGACTGGTACAAACTGAATGGCTTAACTAAAAGAACTATGCAAAGGGGTTTTGAAGGCTTGTAGTAAAGGTACAGATTTGGACATTGTATATTTGAAGATAAACTCCATGACACATCCAGGGTCTTTGTTGTCCTGGTAGTGAAATAATTTCTGACTAGATCAAGCCAGAGAGGGAAGATCACTGTCTCCAAAAGGTTAGGCTAAATCCTGAACAGAACATGGAATGCAAGTCTTGTGTTCCAGCTATCATCTTTTCTTAAGGAGTCATTTTCTTTTCCCACCCTAAATCTCCACTTGCCCATTTCTTTTTTTCACTTCTGGAGTTTACAAGAAAACCCTTTTTTTTCTGGAGAAATTCCAGTCTGAGTGGCCATCCTTTGTCATTCTCCTATTGCTACAGCAGTGCAGCCAATCAATGCTGCTGCATGTCTTTCTCTTCACATTTTAGTTTTCCTTTCTGTATGTCCAAAAAATATTCTCTTGGTCCTGCAATCATCTTTGACCACCCCAAGAAAGGCAACCCCCTTGGTACATCACATAAAAAGCTGTCTGGGGGATTTTGGAAGCAGAGGTTCATCACCTTTATCCAAGAGTTTGGGTTGTTTTGAAGTCAACACAGGCATAAATGCCTTGGGTGTTCTAGCACATTGCAGTTTAGTTCTCCCTTTTGCTGAAAGAGTCCACTTTCACATCAGAATGTCCGTGCACATTAAAACACAGGTTCTTCTGCAGTTAACATCCAGGTTTGAGAACACATCGGCTGTGTCTAGACTGGCCAGTTTTCCAGAAAATCAGTCGCTTTTCCGGAAAAACTTGCCAGCTGTCTACACTGGCTGCTTGAATTTCCACAAAAGCACAGACTTCCTACTGTAAGAAATCAGTGCTTCTTGCAGAAATACTATTCTGCTCCCGTTCAGGCAAAAGTCCCTTTTGCGCAAAGCTTTTGCACAAAAGGGCCAGTGTAGACAGCTCGGATTTGTTTTCCGCAAAAAAGCCCTGATCACAAAAATGGCGATCGGGGCTTTTTTGCAGAAAAGCGTGTCTAGATTGGTCACTGACGCTTTTCCGCAAAAAGTGCTTTTGCAGAAAAGCGTCCGTGCCAATCTAGATGCTCTGTTCCGAAAATGCTTTTAATGGAAAACTTTTCCATTAAAAGCATTTCCAGAAAATCATGCCAGTCTAGACGTAGCCATCTTGTTTAAGACCTACCTGAATCATTGCACAGCCATCTCAGCTAGCCTCCCTTGGATATATGCAGGGTGACATCCTGGTCCATTTAAGTCAATGGGATAACTCCTATACAGGCAGTCCCCGGGTTACGTACAAGATAGGGACTGTAGGTTTGTTCTTAAGTTGAATTTGTATGTAAGTCGGAACTGGTACATATTATAGGGGAAACTCTAGCCAAACATTTCTCCAGAGCTCAGTTTTATTCTCTCACACCTCACTTCCCTCAGTCCTTTATTCTCAAGCTGAGGTGTCTGCTGAGAAAAGCCGTTCCGCGTCTCCCTGGTCTGCTGGGGGGGAGGGGGCGCTAGCTTCGCATCTCCCTGGTCTGCTGGGGGGAAGCAGCTAGTGCGGGGTTGCTTCACCCCGTCTGTAAGTAGGGATCCGATGTAAGTCGGATCCATGTAACCCGGGGACTGCCTGAAGATTGCAATAGGGCTAGGATTTTGTAGGAGTGGGATTTTATATTTATACTTGCCAATTAGCCCATCATACAACGGGATTTTCAGGTCTCTCCTCCACGTCCTATTCCCTTTCTATCTCGGTCTTCTCTCCTGAGCCTCTGGTCTCTTGCTCCGTCTCTCTCTCCCCTCCTCCTACTGCCTCTCCCACTCTCTCTCTCTCTCTCTCTCAGCTCACCTCCATCTCCTGCCTCTCTCTCCATCTCTCTTTCTCTTCTCCTCCCCCTCCTGCCTCTCACTCTCCCTTTTTCTTCTCCTCTTCTCAGCTGGGCCACCGCAGGGGAGAAAGCGGCACAAGCGGCCATTTGGGCATGACGGTCCCCGTGCAGCACTCCTGTGCTGCATGGGGAGTGTGGAGCCCAAATGGCTATTTGCACCACTTGCTTCCGCATGGCAGCACAGCTGAGCAACTTACTATGAGTTCCAGCTGCCCCCCTGCACCATTTCCCTTCACCCCAGCACTGATCCTGCAGCCTCCCAGTTGTCCTCCACCTTCCCCTTCCCCTCATTCCCCCGCCCTGCCCCCGGCCAGGGTCTGTTCATGGCCAGGAGCAGGGTCTGGAGCTGCTCTCACGCCACTTGTCACTGCCCTGTCCCCCTTCGCCTTCCACCGTGGCACTCGGCTGACTTCTGCACCACTCAGCCGGGCCACAGCGGGGAAGCAAATGGAGCAAGCGGACATTTGGGATCCCCTGCAGAGGCCTGGCTGAGTGGTGCAGAAGTCAGCCGAGCGCCATGGCGGGAGGCGAAGGGGAGCGGGGCAGTGACGTACACTACCAGGCCCCGCTCCCTGGCCATGTAAGTCACAGCCCCTCTCCTCCTTCCCTCCCACCGTGGTGCTCGGCTGACTTCTGCGCCACTTAGCCAGGCCGCCGCAGGGGAGCAAGTGGCGCAAGCGGCTGTTTGGGCCCCGCACTCCCCATGCAGCATGGGGGTGCTACATGGGGTCCACGAACCCCAAATGGCTGCTTGCGCTGCTTGCTCCCCCACAGCGGCCCAGCTGAGCGGTGCAGAAATCAGCCGAGCGTTACAGCGGGAGGCAACAGCGCCGCCCAGAGGGAACAGCCAGAGTTTCAGCATTAGAGTCACAGACATTCGGTTACTATATGTATGACTAGCCAATTAGCCCATCATAAGACGGGATTTTCAGGTCTCTCCTCCACGTCGGTCTTCTCTCCTGAGCCTCCGGTCTCTCTCTCTCTCTCTCTCTCTCTCTCTCTCCTTACTGCCTCCCTCCCCCCTCTCCACTCTCCTCCACCTCCTGCCTCTCTCTGTCTCTCTCTTTCTCTTCTCCTCCCTCTCCTGCCTCTCACTCGGGGAACCACGGAGACCAAACAACTGTTTGGGCTCCACGCTCCCCGTGCTACATGGGGAGCGTGGAGCCCAAATGGTCACTTGCGCCACTTGCTCCCCCATGGCTTCCCGGCTGAGTGGCACAGAAGTCAACCAAGTGCCACAGTGGGAGGCGAAGGGGGGCAAGGTAGTGACGTACATGGCCAGGCGGTGGGGCCTGGAGCCACTGTCACACCCCACATTACCGCCCCACCCCCCCTTCGCCTCCCGCCGTGGCACCCGGCTGACTTCTGCGCCACTCAGCTGGGCTGCCACGGGGGAGCAAGTGGCCATTTGGGTTCCCCCACTGTGGCCCGGCTGAGCATCGCAGAAGTCAGCCGAGCGCCACGGCAGGATGCGAAGGGGGGTGGGGCGGTGACGTACACAGCCAGGCCCTGCACCCTGGCCATGTACGTCACCACCCGCCCCCCTTTCCTTCCCGCCGTGGCACTCAGCTGACTTCTGCGCCACTCAGCCAGGCTGCAGTAGGGGAGCAAGGGGTGCTGCATGGGGACTGTCGCACCCAAATGGCCACTTGTGCTGCTTTCTCCCCCACGGCGGCCTGGCTGAGTGGTGCAGAATTCAGCCGAGCGCCATGGTGGGAGGCAACAGCGCCGCGCGGAGGGAACAGCCAGCAGTTCAGCGTTACAGAGTCACAGACATTGGGCTACTATATATACGATTTCAGATTTAATAATGTAGCAATGTGTGACTTAATTTCATCCTGCCAGCCACCCTTTTTTGTGACCCTCTTGGGCAGTAGTCCCCAATGCAGTGCCTGTGCAGCGCATGTGTGGTCTCTGGCTGCACAGCACATGAGTGGCCCCACCCCCAGGTGCGTGGCCCATGCATGGCACTGCCCCGGGCGCATGGTGTGTTCACAGCCCCGGCCGCGTGGTACATGAGCGGCCCCGGCCGCGCAGCACAGGAGCAGCCCCGCCCCTGGGCACCCGGAAGCCCCAAAAGGTTGGGGACCACTGTTCTGGGGCATTGGTAGAAACGCATCTGACAGACTGCCGGTGTCTGTATTGATGTGAAGGCAGGGACAGACCATTAGACCCTTTAGTTAAACATACATTTCTTTGTTTTAAGGTTTAGTAAATAAGAGACAAGATCTTGTATTGCGTCTATGCTAATAAGATTAGAGAAATGTTGAAGGCCATAATGTGAACTGTTTTGATTACAAGATTTAGTAAGGTTTAATTTACAATGCTTTTTTATTGCTCAATATAAAACACTGTTGATTGTATACCTTTGAAGGTCTCTGTAAAAGACTTTGTGTGAATGAGGAATGTATGCATCCAAAAAAGATAAGGTATGAAGTTCATTGTTAAAACCAGATCGTCAAGAGAGGAGGGGTGAAGAAATTTAACTAGACTTATTAACACCAGAGAATCATCAACGTGCATCCATGATTAAGGAAGGGTAGATTGACAACCTTAAGGTGGAGGCTGGCACCCCTAAAGACAATTGATTAACTCAATCCAGGACAGGATGACCCTCTCAGAGGTGTTTTGGAATGTTAACATCAAAAGACAATACCAATTAAGGAGTAACTGGTCACAAACTGACATAGCAAAATCCATAGACTTCAACAGAGAAAAGGGACTGTAAGAACAGGGTGCTTTGCCATGGGACTTTAGGTTCGTCTTGTCACCAATTCCAGGAGCATCAGATCACGACCAACAAAGCCCGGCTCCCCTCTGCGATCAATCTGGCTGGCCACTAGATTGATCCAGACTCTGGACTGGTAACTATAACATCAACTGGCGGGACTGTGTGCATGGTGTGTGTATGTGTGGGTGACTGAAAAGCATATGCTAACTGTTGTATTCTCAATAAATGCAGTGTGCTGCCTTCTCCCCTATAAAAGATCTCATGTGCTTTGTATGGGCATAACATTTTCACTCACAACATGTAGATTCCTGTCCAACTTATCCCAGTAGACAATTAAAACTTGTTTTGGGGATGAAAGCTTGGGTACTCATTTCTTTAACTTTTCTGTCTTGTTTTACTTGCAGACCCTGCTTTGAAATGCAGAATAAATAAAAGCAGACATTTGATTATCCAAACACTAAATTAAAAATCCCAATACAACAAAGCCTACTTTCTTAAATATTAGTTGAAGTATTATGATGGTGTTGCTTTGTTGATGAAATAAAGATAATAACATTCTCTCTCTAGGCAGCAAACACACTTTGAGTAGCATTTGTGTGTACTATTTTGAGAGAGCTGGAATAATTTTTAAATCAAAAACACTTTTCAAGCCTGTTATCTTTTTCAGATCCCTGTGTCTCTGGCAAATCTTCTGGATTCAGTTTATTGCCTTCCACTTTACATGTTGAACAATATTCTTTAATTTACAATTTTTACAAACTAATGTAAATATATCGAGTGTTGTAGTGCTGTTTTTCAGCATTAGTGTCATTGACTTTAGTTTAAATCTGAAGAAACATCACTGATTTGAAGTAAAACTATAAATATAGCTATATTGGCTCAGTCCATTCCTTTGTTAGTTTGCACAATGCAGTATGTTCTTTCACTCCTCTGATACTTAAATTACTGCATGGACTGATAATTAGCAATCACTTTTGAAAAGTCTGACATTTGTATTACCAGTGTAGGAATTTCTCAGTGTGTAGTCAGCAGATTTATCATAGTTTGCTAAGTAGCCATTCTTCCACAATGTCTGGAAATCTGATCTGCTTACATTTTGGTGGTCTTAAAACAGTGCTTATTTGCTGAAAATTCCAGACTGCATAATTATGCCCTTTTTGTAGTGGTTGTACCCACCTTTCTTAGTTTCCTCATCAGTTTTCCGTAGGATATCAAAATCACAAGTAATGGTAGTATGAAACAGGTGGTGAAGAATGTAATAATGTAGGTATGATCATTATAGGCTCCTGAATACCTGTATAAAACACAAAATATAATATATTTTTAATATTACATTACTTCCTCAGTTTGTTTCAAGAATCCTTTCATATCCCTCTTTTCTCTGTGTGACCTTGCTTAAAAAACAAATCTTGCATGTTATGCTTTTGTTAACAAGGCCAATGTTTTTGGAGATAATAGAATCATAGAATCCTAGGGATGGAAGAGACCTTAGGAGGCCATTGAGTCCAGCTCCCTGCCCTAAGCGGGACCAACCCCAACTAAATCATCCTAACTAGATCAGTATAGTCTACCAAGACACCAAATGGCAATATCAATTTCTCTCACATACAGATATATTTTATAAATAGAATGTAATTATAAAACATTTAGTGATCCTTTGAAATGCAGGCACTTACCTGTTAAATTTTCTGGTCTAGATTTTTCAAAGGGTACACAGTGCATATCATGCTCTTTTGCCAGTGCATAAAAATTACCATGTATTCTGTGGGCAAATACCTCTGTGCATGCACAAATCAGGGCTTGAGCACATAGTGGAGTTTGTGTGAGCACAAACATGACACATAAATGGGCATGCAATCTAGTGTGTGTACTTTCAGGCTCTAAGTTTTGTTCTTTCACTGATCTACTATGGGAATTATCTTACCAGTTGGGTTCACAGGTAGTTCCAATTTTGCTGGTGGTGTAGCTGCTCCAGCCCATGGTAGGAGGAATGGTCCAGATGAAGGAGAAGAGCCACACAAAGGTAATGCCCAGGGCTGCATGCTTTCCCCTCAGGCGCATATTTCCCAATGGACGACAGATCACAATGTACCGCTCAAAAGCCAGCAGAGCAAGAGACCAGAGACCAACAATTCCTGTAATGAAAATGCACAACTTGGTCAAAAAGAGAACATTACAAGGCCATCTTACCAGCAGATCAACAAGCAAATGCCATCCCACATCACAAGCCTTTACTATTAGTTCAAGCTGAGGTTGGATGTGTAAAAATGTTACCCCATATTTGAGTTTCATGTTGTGTGTGTGTAAAAGATCTTAGACTGCACTACAGCTTTAGCCTGCTGTATGCTCATTTAGCAACTCAACCCATAGTATGTCTTGCTTAATTGCATCTGATTTCGCCTCTTGTTCATTGTGTGCCACAGAAAGATTTTCTTATCAGAGTGCAAAGGCAGTCATGCGTGGCTTGTATGAATTAATTGGGTAAGCTCTGGCTAAAATAGCTGACTTTTGGAAAGTCTGAAATAGATGTAGCCCATTTGTAACTCAAACTTCTTATAAGCAGCTGACCCTACCCCAAGGAACCATTCTGCAACCCATGAATTGTAGATATACTACACGTATACCTCATGCACTAAGGACGTATACCTCATGCACTAAGGACGCAGAGTAGTAAGGGTAGGAGCTGTCATGGGAAACCTAGACCACCCACAAGTCCCCTGCACACCAGACCTACAAGTAAAACCAGTCATGGTGGGGTTCAAGGCCTTGTGATGAACTTGGGATTCATTAAGTAACAAACCAGATGAAGAGAAAGGAATAAAATTTTAGTTAACTAAACTAGAGAGTGTCTGTAGTGATTTGCAAGACAGATATAATTCCTATATTCATAATTCAGTCCCTTATGAAGGAGTGTCTCTAAATTGTAATGTTGCACAAACATATTTCTACATCTTCCCTCTAAAAGAAAAATAACTTTTACACGTATATTATACTAGAAGAGTCACCCAGCATTACTTGGAACAAGTTTTGTTTTTCTTCATTTAAATCATTGTTCTGGGGTGGGGCTAGAAATAAGGGTTTCAGTATGCAGCCTTCCCTGGGGTGAGAGGACATGCATCCCTCTCTCACCGCAGCTGCTTGGAGCCAGGTAAGAAGGGCCTGTCCATGGCCATTACAGCTGCAGCGGGTACAGTGAGGGGAGAGGTGCATGTCCCCCATCTGAGGGACCAGATAGGCACACATACAGACAGACAAAGAGTATGTCTACACTTGCACTCTAGTTCAAACTAGGGATGCAAATGCAGGCATTCACAGGCATTCAAAATAGTCAATGAAGTGGGGATTTAAATATCCTGCACTTCATTAGCATGATCTCGCCGGCACGTTACTCCGAATGCCAGCTGATTTGCAAGTAAAAGTGTGCACCGGGATGCGTTAGTTTGAACCAAACCCCTCATTTTTTGAGGAGTAACATTAGTTCAAACCAAGGAGTTTGGTTCGAATTAATGCGTCCCAGCGCACACTTTCATTTTTGAATCAGCTGGCATTCAGAGTAATGTGCTGGCGCGATCATGCTAATGAAGCATGGGATATTTAAATCCCCGCTTCACTGACTATTTCGAATGCCTTCATTTGCATTCCTAGTTTGACCTAGGGTGCAAGTGTAGACATACCCACAAACACTCTGTAAGAGTAGCTGTCCCTTTCTCCACCCGTACCCTGTGCTGTCTCAGTGGGATTATAGTGGTCCTGGTCCTCATCTCTGCCCCCTGTGGTTATTCTACAGTATAACTGTCCCTCCTGCCAGACCCTTCCCTTTTCATTTTATGAGAATCAAATTCCAGTCCCTTTCCATTGTCTGAAGTTATAAGAAATATTATTCAGACAAAACATCCCATGATCTCCCATCTCTTATGTAGAGTGTGCCAGAGGATTTACACCTCTATGATTCAGAGCCAAAAAAATAACACTAATGAATTTCTGCATCCAAGGTCTTACATGCGTAAATAAAGAATCTGGTGGCATGCTAGAGGCTACCCCTGATGAACCGTGTCTAGTCCACCCATAGTATAGACCTTTCCACAAATCCATTTCATTGGGAGTAATTTGAACTTCATATTTTATGATTAAAATCCCAATCAGTGGCAAATTAACTAAAATCCGCAGTGAAAAATTGCAGCACCTTATTCAGAGAAACTTCATCTGTAATTCCATGTATTGAAAACATTCCCTTCAAGTTGGCTATCACTGACTTACTTTGAGTACTGTGCCATGTGCAAACTTCTGGATATAGGGAATAATAATCTGTGACTATTAAATAATTTTTGAGTTGTTAGGTAAATAAGTCAGTGCCTACTTTCTTATAAGGCCTTTGTGGTACTGTGTGATGTTTCAGTAGCTCTGCCTGCTAACATGGCTTCTAGTTCAAGCATGAAAAGCAGTTTCCTACTGCACTGGTAATCTCATGTTTGATCTGCAGTCAATACATCACCTTTCATGCCTGCTGCTTGCTCTTTTCAATTCCTAAATGACCCTGGGGGATCTTCTATAGCATTTCTTTCTGGGGATTTATTGGTATTACAACCTCACTGCCCTTGAAAATCACTCTGTCACAGTAAGTTCGTATCTGCAGTTCCAACAGTCTCTTATACTTGGACAGCAGCTGCATAGTTCTTCAAGCCACTCTTTAATGATCACATTAAGGATTCCCAATGGTTCATCTTTCTCCATTTCCCCTCTTATTTGTTGCAGTTTTTTTGTTAGCTATAGGAATTGACTTTACAATCAGATCTACCCAGACTTGCATCTCTATTTTTAAGATCTTCTCTGGTTTCTTAAAGAGAGTTATCAAACTGGAAAGTGCATTGCAGTAAATATGAATGTTCTGCTTGTGTTCGTCATAACCCAGTCATACTCTTGCTGCTTCATTGTCACTGTTTTAATACTTAAGATACTTTCATTTAGAGGTTTGCCAAATAATGCTATGGGGGGCTTGCAGTCTATTTCAACATCCACTATCTGGCCATAAATATATTGCTTGACTCTCTTACAGGCAAACAATATTCCTAAAATCTCCTTCTCAGTCTGGGCATATCTGCTTTCCACATCGATCAGTGATTTGGATTTGTACATTGCTGGTTGCCAGCACTCATTGGGTTTCTGTAAAATCACTGCACCTAATCCAGACTAAGAAGCATCTGCTGAAATTTTAATATGCCTGCTTGGTGCATTGAATTTCAATGCTGGCTCTTGTGTGAGTTGCTGTTTCAAACCTTCCCATGATTCCTCCTATTCTACATACCAATACCATTCATTTTTATTTTCTTCAAAGCTGCTGCTTTTGTAGATAGACTAGATATGAGTAGTCTAAAATAATTAACATTCCCAGCAACTGTTAGACATCTTTTTTTGACTGGGAACACAGCATCATTTCACTAGCTGAAACCTTCTGCTTGCCAGATTTTACACCCTTGCTGGAAATAATATCTCCAACAAAAGTCAATTCTGGAATCCCTAAAACACAGTTGTATCCCAGTGTAACTGCAGAGAGGCAGAATCAAACCTGGAATCTCTGGAGCATAGTGCATGAGCCTCTACAGCTTGAGCAACAGAGCCAGCTAGTTCCTAGCTAAGGATGTAGCGTGCACTCATTTTTATCTCTCACTGTAAGTGATATAAGTGCCACTATGTGTGACTGTGAACCACACCCAGTAGGAGTCTGTAATAATGCTGTTCTTTAGTTGAACCCCAGATTATGATATCATTAATTGCTGTATCGAGACCATTTATATTTATATATCACAGGTACAGTTCTGTGGTACACTTCTGGGGCTGAAGGGTAGACATAATGTCTCATTTGGAAGATTCTTCAATATGCATAATTTTGAGCTTTTTTTCCATTAATTGTTGCTGCCAGAATTCTGAGGAGACATCCAACTTACTGAAATGTGCATTCGCAAGTTGAGTAATAACCTCTTGTCTAGATGGCAGTTTGATATGTTCTCCTTTTATAGCTTTATTGAGGCCTCTCAGATTTCAGTCTAGGTCAGCGTTTCTCAAAGTGGTCTGCAACATCACTTTGAGAAACCTGTTAACTGGCCACACCAATTTGTTTACTTACTGGCGTCCACCGCTATGGAGCCTCGTGGCTCCTATTAGTTCCGTTTAACCATTTTCAGCCCAGGAGTGCTACGGGAAGTAGCAGCCAGCCCATGCCACTTCCCATGGCTCCCCTTGGCTGAAAACAGCAAAATGGAGCCAATAGGAGCTGCAAAGCTCTGTGGCCACAGCACCGGTAAGTAAAAAAATCAGAACTGCCAGTTAACAGGTTTCTCAAAGTGGTTTCATGAACCATTTTGAGAAATACTGATCTAGGTGTAGCTGATTGTTGCTTTTCTCCACAGTGACTAGGGAACTGACCCATTCTGTTGACTCCTTCAGGTTTTTTTTTTTCTATTAGATGCATTGCTTCCATTCTTGTGAGTTCAGCCTTAAGTTTATTATAGGTTCAATTGGCACATTTCTACATGGATGGATAACTGGAGGGATTTGCTTGTTTATCTGAATTGTATGTTCACCCTGCAAGCAACCAATCCTTGAAACGAATTATGATATTCCTAAATGATTGCCTCATAGACAGGTTAAGTATGATCTTGAAGTGAGAGCACCCACCAGACTGAATTTTTCACAGGCAGCCAGGCCTAAAATTGGTGTCACTTGCTTCAATAATACAGGCCTGCTGATGGGGGTGGAGTTTAGGAAGGGGGAAGGGACAACAAAATGGGCAACTGCCACAGGGCCTAGTGATACAAAATGACCCGGGGCTTCACCCGCTACCACATTTGCTACAGCGGTGACGGGGGCTAGAGCCATAGGTGCTTCAAATTGCCACAAGAACATCAGGTGGCGCATTTTAGGTGGTGCTCAGGGTGGCTGGGTGGGGACCCAGTTCTGAGGACTGGCTGCCCCAACACGTTCCCTTGTGCCTGAGGCCCCACCCCTTTCAGGAGTACAGAGCTGACCTCCTCCTCTCCCACCCACACAGCCCCTGTTTCTTTATATTTGATGCTAGCAATGTGCCTCCATTTCACTGGTATATTTGTTTCAGAATAACCAATGACATGTCTATTTTTTGGTCCTCATTTGGTCTATTTTCAGTCCCTCATAATCTTATTCAGACAGATTATTAGCCTGAGCTCCCATGTCCAGTATGAGTGGAATAATTGCTTCATTCATTTTCATTGACAGCAGCCAGTCCATCTCATCAGCTTTGCTTGATCCTGGCATGTCCACATGAAATTCCTCAGCCAGGTTTTCAATTACATGCACTTGACTTTTCTGGAATTTGCAGCATTTTGCAAAATAATTATTTTTTCACACTTATGTCAGAATTTCCCAAAAGCAAAACGTTTGGGGCCTTACTGAGATCCAAATCTTCGGTCTATGCCCACTCTCCAGGCTAGCAGTGGTTTTATAGCTTTTCATAGCTTCACTTTTTTTAATTTGACCTTTTTCACTAAATTCTTCTGTAATCATGTCTACACTGCAGGGGTGGGAGGTGTTCAAAAGAAGGTATGCAAATTGCACTCACATTTGCATATCTTCTTCCAATTCTTTTCTTGGAAGAGGTTTTTCTGATATTTGGTCTGCCTACATGGGGCCAAATGTCAGAAAAAAAACCTCTTTCAAAAGCCCCCTTTTTCCTCATAAAACTAGGTTTACAAGGGCTTTCAAAAGAGGGGGGGTTTCCGACATTTGGCCCCATGTAAACAGGCCAAATATTGGAAAAACCTCTCCTGGAAAAGAATAGGAAGAAGATATTCAAATGAGCGTGTGATTTGCATACCTTCTTTCGAAGAAAAAAAACCTTGCAGTGTAGCCGTAGTATGTGGATACACCCTTCTGATGAATTCAGATCTTTGGTTTGTGCTTCTGTATTTTCCGCTGCCCTATTTCTAACTTTAAAAAAAGTTAAATCCTTTTCAGGGAACAGTCTCTCTCTTTCTTTCTCTCTTAACACATTGTCTTTAATGCCACAAATTATTCTGTCTGTAAGTGGCAACTCTGTGAACTCACCAAAGACACAGGTTGTACTTAGTTTTCTTAATTCGGTCACATATTGCTCTATAGTGTCATCTGGTATATAAAAAATTGTCTCTTTACAGGTTTCATTTCTTTCTGGCATGCTGTGTTCCTCAAATTTAGACAATATTGTACTTAACTTCATGCTTTCACCTTCTTCAAACCTAAAGTTACTGTAAATAACCAGTGTGTCTTCACTAACAACACGCAAACAGGTTGATTTCACTTTATCAATTTTTATCTTCCCTAGTGGAAGACAAATGCAATTTATATCTCTGACAGAGTTTTTTCCAGTTCTCAACAATATTGCCTGACAATTGGAGACTGAGTGGAGGTTGCAACACAACCATATTTGGCTTTCTTACCTTTTTAAGCTAGACAAGCTACCATTGTGCTCATAAAATACAGCCAAATGTTCTTCTGTTGTTTAATTCTCCATGTGCTTCCTCTGCTTTCATTTCAAACATTTCAAATTTTAATCTTACAATTACTATAGTCATTTTTTTATTCAGCAGTTCTGACACCATGTAATGATCTTGGGGTTCATTAAACAAAAAAGCCGTGAATGAGAAAGGAAGCTACTGTATATCATTTTTATTTTTATAAAAACTGTAAGTGTCTGTGGTGAACTGATGTACACAGCTACAGAGTCCTCAAATCTCATCCCAGGGCACACATCAAAATTTCTATATTCATAATACTGTCCCCTTAACAGGGAGCTTCTCTAAATAGCAATTTTGCACAACCATATCTCAACATAGTGTTACCAGACATCCTATTCTGAAAGGGACAGCCCTATATTTAAGCCCTGCTGGAGGTGTCCAAACTTTTTTCTTAAAAACAGGCAAGTAGTCCCATATTTTCTATCTTCCCCACCCCATCAGATTCAGTACCAACAGATTCTGGCAGGATCCCTGCTCACAGGATCCCTCTTCGCTGGCGCCTGCCCGCTGAGGATGTTAGTGGTTAACTAGTTACTGGGTGATGATTACTAGTTAACCAGCAGCTTGGCTGGACTGCAGCAGCTCCCCACCCACCCACAGTGTATAGGAGACCTGGCCTGGCCCAAGCAGTCCCCACTCCCGGCAAGTACAGCCTGGCCAGAGTAGCCCACAGCTTGGTGGGCCCAGCTGGGGTGGAGCAGCCAGACCATGGGCTAGGGGTGCTCCAGTGCAGCTGGCCCCATCATGCCACAAGTGTGTGTGGGGGAAGGTTCCAGCTTACCCAGAGCAACCCCCGCCCATGGCAGAGTCCACTCCAGCTCAGCGAGGCCTGACACACTCCATCCACCTGTTAAGTGGTTAATGATTAAACAGAACATTTAAGAAGTTAACAGATTATGGGATTTCACATCACTACTACCCACCAGTGGTGCGAGGCAGGGTCCAGCAGCCTGCGGTGGGTGTGGGTGTGTGAGGTTGGTGACAGGGCAAAGATGCAAAACTCAGGGCTGGCTGCTCCCCCAGCTGGTCTGTCCATGCAGCCCTTGCTATGTGCCAGCTCTTGGCCAGCAGGGCCCCGCCCTCCCGTCCTGTTTCCAGCTGGCACTCACTATCACTATGAGCTGCAGTGGCTGGTAACTGTAGGCAGGGGCGGCCCGTCCATATAGGAGAACTAGGCGGTTGCCTAGGGCACCAAGTTAAATGGGGTGCCCAATGGTGGCGCAATATCATTGAGGGGTTTGGAGGTAGGGACGCCGATTGCATGGTTCGCCTACGGTGCCCATTGCTGACAGCTAGACTAGGGCCGCCCCTGATTGTAGGCAGGCACCAGATGGTACCCAGTTATATGTTGTCTCTGCTGCCTGTCCATCGGCCCTTTACAGGTGCCCCCTCTCTCTGTCTTCTTCCTGCTTTGTCCTTTCACCACCAGCAGCCCATTGCTGCTCTTTATGCTCCCCAGTGGGACTAGGGTTGCCAGAGGGTATCAAAAAAATACTGGACAAAAAAACACTGGGGAAAATTTGTCGAGCAAAGTGGCAGGGAGACCAGAGCGGGGGGGGGGGGGGGGGGAGAGGTGGGATACGGGAGGATGGGCCGAAATGCAGTCGCAGTCCCTTTAATTGCTGTGTGTCCCGAGTGGGCTACTGTCGGGCCCTAAGCCGGGCCCGGGAAAAGCAGAAAAACTTCCTTATATGTCTGGTATTTCTCAATTTGTTTACCAGACACACAGTCCAAAAACAGGACTATCCAGTTCAATACCAGACACCTGGCAACCCTAAGTGGGGCATGTCTCATTCCCTACATTGTGCAGAGCACCAGCCCTCAGTGGATATGCTCAGCTCACCAGCAGCTAAGGAAGCCAACAGCCTCCATGGGCCCCTGGTGAGGGGGTGGCTCTGTGCCCCCATAAAAGTCAGAGCCTTGGGTGAAAGGGGTAGGTCAAGGGGCAACTAGCCCTCAGCACCTTCTGGACCACAGCACATTCTTCCCCAGCCCTCAGTGCCACCCAGAGTACACAATGTTGCATCCCTGCCTCCCTAGGCCTGGCCCTGGGGCAATTGCTACCTCCCCTTCCCCCCATCAGCAGACATGTCAGCAGCCTGGACAGTGATCTCCTTCCTTTCCCCACTGCCTCTGGCTGGACTGGTCCCTTAGGAAAGCCCAAGACCTTCTGGCCTGGGGCACTAGCCAGAGAGAACCAAGCCCTATGTGTGCCAAAGCTTCACATAGCACTGGCATGGGGCAAACTCTCTGTCCCTCAGTTAACTCTAGAGTGGGAGGGAGTAGTGGTTTCCAGCCTGTTCCTGATCAAAAGCTGCAAACTACACAGCAGCTCCCTAGGGAAGGAATTTAGCATCTTCTTTGCCTCCCCCAAGTTATCCTGGGTCCTGCCCCCAGAAGGCATGAAGCTGCTCTAACTCCTAGGAACCCTCCCTTGCTGAGCCACCTCTCTAGCCAAATTCTTTGGTGACTGAAATCTCTGCAGTCGGATTCCTGATATACAATGCATCCTTAGGGCTTAACCCTTTCCTGTCCATACTTTAGCCAGGGCACAGCAGGCATCTGGCTTATGTTTATGTCCAACAGCAGCTTGGAGATGTTAGCTGCTATTCTAAACTGTGCATACAGGAAGGAATGTGCTCTGCAAAGACTCGGGTCAGGTTATCCCTTTTCCTCCCCCCTCTCCTCCCACCATCCCTTGCAGCTGGAAGCAGCTCCCATCTCATCCCTTCCCTCCCACAGGGCTGAAAGGCTGCTGCTGGCCATATTCTGGTGAACTCTGGCATAAATCTGGGAGGGGAAGAACAGGAATATGACCCTGTGTGTCTCCCTATGTGTTGCCTTGGCAGGTGCAGTTAGTCCCAACTTCCCTCATGCTATCTGGCAACTTTTAGAATGGGCAAGCTGTTGGTGGAGGGCAAGGGACCTTACTTATGGGTCACTAACTGCAGGCTACTCTCATCAGTCAGTATGGATGGTTTCAACTACACACTAATATTTCTGACTTCACTCTCTAGCACTGTCCTTGAGTACAAGAGCTGACCTGATTAGGAGATTACCACTGCTATGCGACTTCAGAACAATGATACCTAGCTATAAAACAGCAAAGAGAAAAAAGAATGCAGAAATTGCTTTACTTTGTGTTACCTATCGGCTCTGTGTTCTGGGAAACCAGGGTATAGTTACCTGTCAGCACTGTGTTCTTGGGGAACTAAGGCATGATACTCCATGGAGAATACCTACTCACTGTCCCCCTGCTCCCCTCTCCCCCTACGCTTGAACCAAAGAGAAACAATGAAAAGGCAGGGGAAGACTCACCTAAACCCCACCGGACAAGGGTGACAGAATTAAGGAAACACCCCTACCTTTATCTGTTTCGATGTTAGGAAATATATATACAGAATGGAGAACAACACTTCCAAAGCACAGACTGCACTGAACTATGGGATACTGAAAGCAGAAAAGCTCTGTCTGGTGGGCAATCCCTACTCTGCATGCTAATAAACCCACGTCTGCTCACACCCAAATCAGTATTTATCAGACCAATTGTAGCAATAGATCCTCTATTGATATCCAAAATACTGAAACTGCCTAGTTGCATTATGAGCTTTCTCAAGGAACAACACCCATAGCCAGGAATGATCAGTTTCTATTGTCTAGCCTTAACAAAACTTTAGAATACTCCCTTGAATCATCTGTTTACCCAGTGCTTTTATTGTTAAAAAAATAATAATAATAAAGTGCCGGTACTCCAGGGGAAAGTTGTACACAGTACTGTCACAAAAAAAAGCACTGTGTTTACCCATAAACAAATCCAATGTTCCCCTTGAACCATTGTTATGTAGCTACAAAAACTCATACCCTTGCTCAAGAAAAGTGTTCTGATGCCTGGATCTAAACTAAAGTCTGCATCAGTTTCATTGGGACTTCATCTGATCCTGCTGAGGGCTCTAGTCTGCTCTGCCTGTCTCCAACACTCTGGACCCCAGCTATCATCACCATCTGGGACTCCCCAATCAGTTCAAGCTTCATGGAGTGCTGAGATCTCTCTCTCCCACACACACACCTACCCCCTACCACCTCTCTCTAGGTTTAGCCTCCTGACCCTGCCTTATGTGATAAGTTATGGTTTGCTAGCCCTAACACCTGTAATTAGAGTTTTAAAAAACAGTTACAATATTAAATCTAACTTGTTTGTTTTCCCCTTCTATGGTTACTACCTAGAATTAAATAACTTTCATTGTTAAGCTGGTTGCTTTTTTCTTTTTCTCTCTTGCTCACACTCTCAGGGGTGTTGTTTTGGCTTCCCCATTCACTCTGCAACAATGCTTCTTGTATCTAAGCTAAAGATCCCTATAGTGCCCCAAAATCCTGTGGGGTGTGCTCATCAAATAAGTTATTAGCAGAACAGTTGTGGTGTGAAAGTGGTGATAGGAAGGTGCTAAACTGGGGGATGTATGAGGTTGGCAGCTTAATGTGCTGTTAAACTCAGCTCACTGAGTCCAAGGACACATGATGGTCACAGCTTGGCATTGCTGAGCAACCCAACCTACTGAGTCCAGGGACATATAAGGGGTCAGCTTTTGAGTGCTAATTAATTGGTCCTCTCAGACATGCTCTGTTAATGGATGTGAGTGTCTGTGTATTCCTCTGATTCTAGGGTGGGAAGAACCCAGTCCTGGGGAACATAGTTCCTGTAGAACAGCTCCATTGGGAGGGAATTGGCAGCAGAGAGAATACAGCTCCATATGAGAGCACAAGCAGCACACTGATAGAAAATTAAAATGAGGCTTCCCATACACAAATGTTACCGGACTTGCCTGTTACTCTATGATATGTTCATTCCTCGGGTTACTCTTATGGGAGAGAGGGGAGGTTAATAATTCTATCTGGGCTGGAGAACTGGGAGATGACAGGAAGTATTTAAGGAGTAAGGCTATAGCTTGCTAGGCTTCCTATTACTTTTTAGTTTTTAATAGACTTCTTATGTCTAGTAAAATAACACCATAAGAAAGGGACATGAAAAACGGCTGATTTGAGATAGGTACTGTAGAAATCAGTTTCTGATCTATGTCTGCAAAGCTATATAGTATGTCAGAGATTAGTATTGCAACAGTATCACAATCCTGCCCAAACTATAGGAAGATACTCATACAATAAGATGTTTCACTATGAAAACATTTTTAATTATTTGTGAACAGATAATGTTCTTTCCCACACACACACCTACACCATGCAAATTGTTAACTATTGTTGATAAAATATTTTACTACAATTTTGTACAAAAAAATTAACCAAGCATATGTTAAAGATACTGATCTGCTATGTGAACATTCAATGAGCAACATGCGCTCAGCAAGGCACAACACCTTCAGAACATTATTTATTGGAAAGAGGTAGTGAAATCAGTTGCATGTAAAGTCAGTGACTTCATAAAGTTGCATGGTACAGAATGACTTTGATGTTCCTCTTTCATTCTAAACCTACACAACACAGACCTGAGTCCGCAGGAAACTTCTTTTCTTAGGGCGTCTAAGACATGAACATACAAGATAAACAAAATTAAGCTTACCAAAGAATGTGATGGCAAATCCTTCCAGTACACAAGCCCAATGTCCCATATAAAAATAGCCTTTTATATTGGTAAAAAAGCTGATCGTGCCACCAATCAATGAGACCAGAAAATCAGCAATAGCCAGGTTTACTATAACATAATTGACAGGTTGTCTCAACTGCTTGAACTTAAAAGTCACCAGTATGACAGCAAAATTCTCAGCGAGTGACAGAGATGTCACCAAAAACATTAATGCAGCCAGAAGCTGGAAGTTCCAGGGTTGGATGAATTCTAGTGGATGGTGGAAGGAATCCCAGGGTGTGGAGCTTTCAGTGGGACCAGACTGCAGAGACTCATTTTCAGGTGCTCTGAACACATCCATTTCTTCCTCTCTCTCTCTCCCTCTCACCAGAGAAAAGAAGGGTTTCAGATAGTATATGATTTTATAAGGGGTAGATATTCAGGTTAAAAAGAGGAATTTGCTATTCCCACCAGACATTTAAACAAAAGCTCCATGGATCTTGCTTTTCAAATGAAGCCTAGCAAGTAAAAGTTTTAGCTAGAGGAAAGTTTAGTGCTGAGCATGGGAAGTGGGAACAAGTCCAAGCAGGTGGATCTCAGACAAGCAAAGCACTCTTTCTCTCACTGCAGCGTTCCTGTGTCTGCAACAAAGCCCAGCTACAGGAGCAGCAAGATTTTTCCTTCCCACACAGCCAACAGCAATACAGCAACACACCTCTGATCATCCCTGTTCTGTGGAGGAAGATGAGGCTGTGGCTGGAAAACCTGCCTGCCTGCCAG
Source organism: Pelodiscus sinensis (assembly GCF_049634645.1). Lineage (NCBI taxonomy): Eukaryota > Metazoa > Chordata > Testudines > Trionychidae > Pelodiscus > Pelodiscus sinensis. Next base: position 45,669,200 of record NC_134718.1, read on the forward strand.
CCTTGTAAAAATGAAACAACCCCTTTGTTAATGAGGGAGGGGTGATCATCCTCATATCTGTCACTGCTGGAAGCACAAGGGAGTCCTGGAGCCTCCTTTCTACTTCCCTCTGCTTGAGAGAGGGCAGACCTGACAATGTTGCTAGTGGAATGCCTGAGCAGGTGTAAAATGTGGCAACAGTACTGCAATATACAATTTCCAAAACTAAGCTACTGTCTCTGATTGATAATTTGCATCCCTAAAACTGAAGCAACATAAGTCCAGTTGCCCATAGTATTCTTCTTAGTTTCCTTAGTGATTTTCCACTGTACTGTACACAGTTTTTACTGTGGTTTTTTGTAACAAAAACATACAAAGATTTATACCAAACCAGTATATGCTAATGAAGGGACAAGTTCTGCTCTCTTACACTGAATTACATCTTACTTCTGAGACTATATGGATGGGTACTTCTGAGGCTGCTCTATATTATATCACAGGTTGGGAGGCCCCTGAACAGTTTGAGAATATGAAGATTGTTTATTTCTTCGGGTTTCTGCTGAGCTAGTGCCTAAGGATCTTAACCAGGAATCAGAGCACCATGTACCAGTCTGTACAAACCCAAAAGCAAAGACAGTGCTTACAGAGCTCACTGTCAAGGATTTTGACACTGTGCAACAGGTGAATAAACTGGCAAGGTTTAGGGAGCAATAAGGATAAAGTATATAACAATGAATCTGCATAGGTTAGTGGGTCCAATAGTCATAGGAATGTGATGATCTAAGTCACCTGTGGTATGTGATAAAAGGGTCAGCCATGCTGGCAAGTCTTCCCTGTAGTATAGATTATGCAGGAGGATAGTTTCTTTATGACTTCTCCAAAGAAAAAAACACAGAAGGCAAAATTCGGAAATTTCAGTTTTCCATTCATTTTTTTTAGCATTTTTGTATGTGGCATTAACTAGTCACGGTGGGATTTTTGTATATTGCTAACTAAAACAAACAGACTTGATTTTCTTAAGAGAGTGAATTATAATAATTTCTGGATACGATGATGGAAAAATGGAGGGGAAAATACTAAAGTATTTTTAACGGAAAGTACAGCCAGTCTCTGACTTACGACCACCTCCACCTCCAAGCAGTAGTAAATGCGGTCCCTGAGTTATGAACACAATCCGCGCTTACGAACAGCGCGGTCACCATGTAACTCAGTGGGATTCCAGTTACGAACACTTCGAATTACTAACTCGTTCATAACTCAGGGACCAGCTGTACCGAAGTCACTTTCCATTGTTTAAAATAATATTTTTATATACAAAGCATCAATATACATTCAGTTGAAGCATTTAGGCAAAACACATTTGGACAAAACACAAATAGATCAAATTTAATAGCACAATCATAAATAATTTAAAGCTAACTAAAATATTAAAAAGCAAAAAGTGGCATAATTAAACATCAAAATGCACTGCTGTTAAAATGGACGATCCAGATGCTCAGGGGATGTAAATCACCATTGTCCCATTGACTATGCCAATTCATGACAGCTAAAGATCTAGCCTGAGCTTATATAATTTTTTTAATAGTAGCACGTGTTATTTAACATGATGTAACTAACATCACTTTAAATGCTATTAGTTGTGAGAGAGAATCCGAACCTCTCTAGTCTAGCACCATGGGGACCTGACCATTGACGAACCAGAGAATTTGCCAGACCATGGGAGGGCAATATTGTTTAGCAGTATTACCAACACTTCCACAGCTTACTGGGCTCTTAGAAGACATTTAGGGAACGTCTAAAAGCAGCATTATATTGGACTAATTGACGTTATTCCGAAATAACATAGTACACATCTACACTACACTTTACTTTGAAATAATGTCAAGCTGGAGGACATCTTACTCCAATTCATGGTAACCCTCATGTCACAAGGAGTAAAGAAAGTCGAATGAAGAGTGTTCTTCCTTCAACTTCCTGCTATGTAGACAGCGCCAAAAGCTGAATTAAACTATTTTGACTTAAGTTATGCAATTGACGTAGCTGAATTTGTGTAGCTTAATTCATCTTTAGCCATGCTGTATAGATGTGCAATTAGGGATAAATTAGAGCTCAATAACAGCATAGAACTCTGAGATCCAGCCTTGGTGGCTGTAAACAAATTTTATGGGACTGTGGGAAATTTGCTGGACCAGGGATGTTGCCAAACCAGAGAGTGAATCTCTCTAATCCAGCAATCTGTACTATCCTCTTAGCTCTTTTTCACACACTGCATGCTGTTCCTCATACTGAATGAGTTTTTATCCTTAAAAGTATCTTTTTGTAAATGGGATTTATCTTACATGGAAGGAGATTAGTTCATAGATAGATTTGTATGACTGTAACAAATCCCTTGACTACATGTTGCTGGTTTTTATTTGGGTATTTGTATGCTGTTGCTGTATTGTTCAGCTAATTTGTGTCAGTGGTGATTTTAGCTACAGTTTAAATGTATTCCCATTTGTCTTTGTACTGTACTACCCTTTTCCTTTTCTGTTTAACATTCTCAGAAATTTGGTTTCAAATGTCTCATTGTCTTGGCTACCAATGTTTTGTTGGTCGTCTTCTTTGATAGTTCTACTTTATGATGGAATAAGATTTGCCATTATGTGTATTTTTATTATTGTTCACAATATACACTTGCTGTCTCCTAGGCTATGTCTACACTGTGGAGCTATTTTGGGATACCAGAGATATCCCAAAATAGCTATTCCACATCTTTTGAGAGAGCCCATTATTTCAAAATAATGGGCTCGCTATTCTGATGTCCCTGTAGATTTTGCTCCATGAGGATTAAGGGGTGTTTCAGAATAGGGCTTATTTCAAAATTAACTCTAAATAAGCTATGCAATTTATTCCCTTAGGGTATGTCTACACTACAAAGTTAGTTCGAACTAACAGATGTTAGTTCAAACTAACTTTCATAGGCGCTACACTAGCGGTCCGTTAGTTCGAATTTAATTCGAACTAATGGAGCGCTTAGTTCGAACTAGGAAAACTTCATTCCACGAGGATTAATCCTAGTTCGAACTAGCTAGTTCGAATTAAGGGGTGTGTAGCCCCTTAATTCGAACTAGTGGGAGGCTAGCCCTCCCCAGCTTGCCCTGGTGGCCACTCTGGCCAACACCAGGGAAACTCGTATGCCTCCCTCCCGGTCCCGGACCCCTTAAAGGGCCATGGGCTGGCTACAGTGCCCGTGCCAGGTGCAAGCCTGCCAGCACCCAGCCAGCAGACCCTGCACCTGGCACAGCTCGAGCCACCCACCCGATGCCCCCCAGCCCTCTCCCTCTTCCCGGGACCAGGCTGGTGGCTCCCAGGAGCTTGCCCAGGACCGCAAGAGGTGGGCACCCGCCTGGGCTAGTGCGGACATCGTGGACCTTGTCCACGATCTCCGCACTAGGCACAGGAAAGTGGCCGGCTAGGGCAGGAGAGCTGCCAGCCTGGCCACCCAGGAGCAGGTGTGCAAGAGAATCAAGGGGGTCCACTGAGACCCCCGACCCTGAGCTCTGAGCTTACAATGGCCGTCCTGGGTCAGACCAAAGGTCCGTCAAGCCCAGTAGTCTGTCTGCCGACAGCAGCCAACCCTAGGGACCCTGGAGGGGATGGACCGAAGACAGTGACCAAGCCATTTGTCTCGTGCCATCCCTCTCCAGCCTTCCACAAACCTTGGGCAGGGACACCACTCCTACCCCCTGGCTAATACTACTCCATGGACCCAGCCTCCATGACTTGATCTCACTTCGCTTTAAACTTTGTTCTAGTTGTAGCCTTCACAGCCTCCTGCAGCAAGGAGTTCCACAGGTTGACTCTTTGCTTTGTGAAGAATAACTTTCTGTTACTAGTTTGAAGCCTGCTACCCATTCCTTTCCTTTGGTGTCCTCTAGTCCTTCTTTATGGGAACTAATGAAGAACTTTTCTGTATGCATCCTCTCCACCCCACTCCTGCTTTTAGAGACCTCTATCCTGTCCCCCCCCCCCCCGTCTCCTCTTTTCTAAGCTGAAAAGTCCCAGTCTCTTTAGCCTCTCTTCATATGGGACCTCTTCCCAACCCCTGATCATTTTAGTTGCCCTTCCCTCTCCCAGCCTCTCTCTTCCCCTCTCCCACCTCCTTTTCCCAGTCTCCCCCAGTTTTGTTCAATAAAGACAGATTCCGTTTTGGAAGACACGTTATCTTTATTTTGTACATCAAGAAGAGGGGCTAGGGAAGGGTAAGTGGAAGGAGGGAGGAATGGGGCACGAGCCCCTGATGGGGAGGACTGGGCTGGCTTTGTGGGCTTCTGGGGGTGGAAGCTCTACTGCATCCTCCCAATTGCTCCCTCTCCCCAGATGGCAGCCTGCGGCAAGTGCAGCCGTGCTAATGCCTGAGTGGTGTGATGTCCCTAGTGTGGGCACTCAGGGCACTCCAAGCCAGGACTGCTTTGCAAGCGGGGCACCCCTGAGAACTGTATGTCCGGGGTGGGGGTCGGGACCCTTTAAGCACAGCCCTCGGCTAGCCTGAGGCAGCAGCTCCACGCTCTAAGTCCTCCTCTGTTGCCCTGTCGGCACTGCTTCCGGCCATCCTTAAGCCCGGTTCAGGGTCCACTTAATGTGGACATGTTAGTTTGAATTAGCAAAATGCTAATTCGAACTAGTTTTTTAGTCTGGATCCGTTAGTTCGAATTAGCTTAGTTTGAATTAACTAATTTGAACTAAGTTAGTTCGAATTAACATTGTAGTGTAGACATACCCTTAGAGTCGTTCTTCTATCTTGACATTTCGTAGGTAGAAATGAACAAATACTGGATTTGTAATAATTTTTTTGATCAATGGAAATTCTAGGATGGAAAAAATAATTTCATATAGAATTGAAAATGAATTTGTTTGAATTTTTCAGCAAAATATTTTGTTTGCTCTCAAGTGAAATATTTAATTTCAATTTTGACTACTTTTGAGCATTTATAATGTTTTAAAACAAAATTTAAGAAAATTTCTAAACAAGAAGCAGTTCCATAATGAAATATTTTTGATTTTAGATTTGTGTTTTAGAATGTTTTGTTTTGTTTATTCAATGGTTAGTTTTTACCAGAATAAGTCAGCAAAATCAACACAAATCCATGGAACTATTTTTTGTTGCCAACTCTACATTTTCCTCTGAAAAAAGTATTCATACAATTTTTTTTACTCTAGCTATGGCTCTTATTTTGCAGATCACATTTTCATCCAATTCATACAGCCATATGTGTTTTCTCTGTTGTTGTTGTTGTTTTGTGAGACTATTCTTTTTGCAAAGTAATAATGAATATATGTAAAAAGCCGAATCGTACTTTAAGAACACTGGTTAATGGAGAACAATGTTCTTCATTGTTGTTCTCTTAAGAGACAGTTTGCTCTGCAGCTATTTTCTTACATTTACACTACCAGGAAGTGTGTAAGATTTTTAATTCTTTTTTAAAAATAAATTCATTTAATCCTTTCTCCTGATATTAAGGTTATTCCACTTCCATTAATGATCAGTCTTTTCTTGCTGGACCTTCACATTTCTTTTCTTCTGCTGTTTCATGAACTGTGAACAGTTCCACATTAATGAGAACTACCCTGCCATGTAAGAATTTATCATGTCCCTGATTTTTGGCCCATTCCTGCAGTCTTTGGTTTATATGGAATAAATTCTAGGGACTGATTTGTCTATAAAAACCCAATTGACTAATACTATTTATAAAAAGCAAACGAAGCTGGGAGATTGCAGGCAGGACAAGACCTTCAGTCTGTGGCTAAATTGCTGTTAGTTTGAGGAGGTGACATAAGGAGCAGATATAAACAGGTGAGCCAAGGGACTCGTGGGGTCCCTGGGCAAGGTGGGGGCAGGGCTGACTGCACACTCCAGTAAGGAATGAGGCTTCATGCAGAAGAGGGAAGGGTGAGTCAGCATTGCCCAAACTACACCTCCCATCGTCTCAGTGCCCTCTGGAGCATGCTGTCCAGGGCTCTGCAGCACTACAAGGGCTTCGGTGGTGATTTAAAGCACCCAGGGATCCAGCTGACACCACTGCCATTTGCATATCTGTGCCCCCCTGAGTGGTTGTCCCCTTCTTCCCAACCCCCATCAGCGGACCTGGATATAAATAACATTTATATACAATGGTACTCAGTAATTTCAATTGGAAGACAAATGCAGAGTGATAAGAACTGTGCCGAGATCAAGTCCGTTGTCTAGAATTGCACATGGCAGTTTGTAAACTTGGGCTGAATTTACCAGTCCCATGAGACCTAGAGAAGAAAATGGGATATTCAATCAGTGTGATACCGATAATGGTATCCTTGAATAACTTCAGAATGCTAAATTTGAACCTGTGAAAGTCAGTCCCATAGGATAATACTCTGTAAACAGCCATGGCCTACACTCAGGTAAGTGGCTGTGAAGTATTTGTTTTGTCCCCTGTGAAGTGTTTTGTTCAATCCAATGTTTATAAATGTGCGTGGGGCTTCTACTGAGTTTGGTGCAAATCTGGAAAAAGAGGATGAATTTACTTTCGATCATACCAAGTACTTACAATGTTGTAAATGTGTGACCAAGTCAGTAAATGCCCGTACGACCCCATTAGGTAATTTATATTTTAAAAAACTCACCATGGAGCTAATTCACTCTTCACTTCCATGGATGTGGAGGCCCCCTTGCACAGCCAGTGTAATTCCACCACTGTTGGTGTATAATCTCCCCTCACTCTCCTCCGCACACATGGGAAGCACACAGGCAGCAGCATCCCTCTGTGCCATCTGGCCTCCTCCCCTGTACACCTACACAGTCGTGTGGGCCTGTGCAGAACTAAGAGGCAGAGCCTTGCTCTTCTCTTCCCTTCCCTCATTGGGTGATTTGTGACCATGGGGAAGTCTGGAGGATGAAGTCTCTGCACTTCCACAGGAAGAACAGGAATTCTAATGTCCATGGCCCTGGTGTAAGAAACTGAAGTTGAGAATAGTTACTTGCACCCTCCCTGAGTCGTCCTGCCTTGCTCCCCCACCCCCACCCCTATAGCAGGGGAATTGGGCCGGAAGGACAAAACCCAGCTGGTCCTGATTTACTTGTGAAAGCTAATGGGATCCCATCTCAGTGCTATTCATCCGTAGAACTGTCTGTCCTGATTCACTGTGTACAACTGATTTTCATAACACTTTTGGGAGGGGTAGGCATCAGAGATATTTTGTATCTTATGTCATTTCCACAGCCTGCCGGAAAAGACTACTAAGAGCCTGTGTGCACTACTAATTATGAAATAGGTAAAAAGAATGGAATAGTCCATAGATATTAATAGTGCAAGGCTTATGGTTCCATTGCTCATAAACATTCAAAGATTATTCAACAAGGCAAACAGAGGCACAAACGTTGCCCCAGTTTCAATAAGGGAGTTGCTGAAAAAGTGTCCAGGACTATCAGATCATCATTAAAGTCCCTAGTCTCCTGTCACTTCTCTGATGTATTTTATCAGGAGCACCAGAGAATTCAGATGCCTAAGGTGAGCAATATATCAGTACATAAAGAATGGGAATGTTGAACAGGGGAAACTCAACAGTATTCTCTTGCAAAACTGAACAAATGTCCAAACAAGCATACAAGTTATTAATACTTCTGGGATGTGTTGAATCTTTCTAAGATACGGCACAAGGGCATTCCCTAGACCAGACCTTAAAAGGTTAAGTCAGCAGCTAATTAACCCTGATTTACTGAAGGAAGCAGGGGACACACAAAAGGCTCCCTGGGAGGCAGGAGGTGGGGACAGCTGTCCACAGGTGTGTATATCTGTAGAGTGAGTTGATTGTAGGTACTGCTTTTGTTTTGCTACTGCCATTTTTGTTCTGACCAGTCTCCTGGTGATTTTGCAAAAATGGAACACAGCTTACTGATGAATGCTTAATTTCAGACGCAGCTTCTGTATCCTTGTGATTAGCTACAAAACTTCATTTGCTTATATTCACCTGTGTTCAGAAGTGTGTGCCTGCTTGTATGCATTGCATCCTGACAGATGACAAAAGATGAGATGAACTCTGTGACACTTAAGGTATGTCTAGACTAAATGGCTCCATCGACGGAGCCATGTAAAGTAGTTTACTCGGCATATTCAAAGAGGCAGGGATTTAAATAATGCCCGCTTCATTAAAATAAAAATGGCCGCCGCACTGTGCCAACGATCAACTGATCTGGCACAGCACGACAGTCTAGACGCGGCGCGGTCATCAAGGGAAGCTTTTGTCAACTGCTCCGGTATGCCTTGTGAAACGAGGTTTACTGAAGCGGTCGACAAAGGCTTCCCTTGTCGACCGTACCGCATCTAGACTGCTGCGCTGTACCGGATCAGCTGATCGTTGGCACAGCATGGCGGCCATTTTTATTTTAATGAAGCGGGGATTATTTAAATCCCCGCTTCTTTGACTATGCCGAGTAACATGTTACAAAGAGAAGGGAGAAAAATTGTTCTCCTTGGCCTCTAATAATAGGACAAGAAGCAATGGGCTTAAATTGCAGCTTTTGAGGTTTAGGCTGGACATTAGGAAAAAATTCCTAACTGTCAGGGTGGTTAAACACTGGAATAAGTTGGCTAAGGAGACTGTGGTCTCTCCATCATTGGAGATATTTAAGAGCAGGTTGGACAGACATCTATCAGGGATGATCTAGACAGTGCTTGGACTTGCCCTTCCGTGAAGGCACGGGACTGGACTCGATGACCGCTCGAAGTCCCTTTGATTTTTAGTATTCTATGATTCTATATGGAATTAATACCCTTGTGGTCTTAAGGTTAAAGGGTGTAGCCGATGCGTGATGCTACTTGTTGATGGCCTGTTTGAGCAGGAGGGAAACCTCATCACAGAATGGATAATGGAAAATCACCAAAGCCAAGTGCAAACACTCAAAACTACTTAGAGATTAAAAAAAAGGACCATTCTAACAAGTGGAGTTCGCTCTGTCTATGGATAAGACAAGATTGTCACAGTATTAGAGAACTCTGGGTGCATTCACTGCAGAGAGATCCTGTTGAGCCAGGTGTTTCTCATGAAAGATTGGATGTATCACCTCCTGTGAGCACTGCAATGGAATGAACTTTTGGAGAGAAAACCTACTTCATATGCTAGGAAAGATGACTAGTAATAAGTTTAGGCCCTAGTTTGCATTTTTTTAAAATTTTGTTTTGTATTGTAAGCATTTGTTTCAATCACTGTCTCTCTTGTTTCTAATGGAATCTTGGTTCCTCCTTTTCTTTTAAGTGAAGTGTATTATAATGAAGTAGTGGTTTATTGTAAAACTGGAAAACTGAAGTATGCTGCTCCTTTTGATGGCAGAGAGCTGAAATTTCTGTGAGTAGGCAGTTCAGCCAAGGGCTCGATTGGCTCAACAGCTACTCATGTTAGGGAGCTAACATCCCATTACTACAAACAAAACACCCTCACTCTGAAAGTAGGTGGATAATATGGAGACTCGCAGGCTTGAGTACCCTGAAAACTGTCAGACGCATGACCTTGCTTTTCATTATCTACAAATAGAATATGAAAAATAGTGACATCAAAGCTTAGAATTTTTGAGTAGTAAGATGATTAGTTTTGAAATAAAACGATAAATTATTACCCCAGGGAAAGTCATTGTAAATGTAGTTCCTGTTTTGCAAAGAGATGTTGCAGAAATAAATTTTCTATCTGCTGTGATACGGCGGCAGAAGGAGTTCTGTGTCTTACTCAGAGTCCCGCTGAGGGACAACGACTAAGGAAAATAATAGCATCCATTCTCCTCCTAGATTATCTGTAACCAGAAGAATGTTCATTCTCTTTGAAATTGAAGGGGACAGGACGGAGAGTTCATCCATTAATCAGTATAGGAGACCATAAGTACAAGAAACATTGACATAGGGTGAAACAAAGAGGGCCTTTAATTGGTCTTGTCACTGTTCCTTTCTACTTGAGTATTGGAGAACAATTTGCTCAAGGGAGTTGAGGATATTCAACTGTGGCTTTTACTTTTGTTAAATCAAAACATATGACAATAGGGGAAAAGAGTTGAGCAAATATACCTGGATTTACCTTTACTAAGAAACGTGTTGAGAATTAAGTGAGAGACGTGACATCAAACATGCAATCCAGTAGAAAAGAAGTTTGAGTCCAAATTGTGGACTTAAGAGACATGGTGGAAATCTCATTGGGGAAAGCACTTAAAATACTCTGTGGGAAATATTGTCAGGTAGCAGATTAGACACTGTAATTTCTATGATTCTGTGTTGTTGAGAAAAATAAAAAAGGACTGGAAGTGGGAGGAAGAAAAGAAATAATGAATTCTACAGGGAAACCCCAAATTGTCACTGGGATTGGTTTAATGATCCACAGAAAAGAACAACAAAGTAGGATTCTAAACAGAATAATGGATTGCTGTCTCAGAATTCCTTCCAATGATTATCAAGTGAAAAGGGCTCTGCATTCCAGGACTTTTTTTAAGCTACTCAAATTGCATGTTTCCACCTTGGAAGCACAAAAAAAAAAAAAAAAAAGGACAAGATCAAAGAGGGAAGAGGAAGCTCCTAGAAAACACACATGCACAAAGGGGAACTTTCCCGTGGGAGCTAAAATGTAGTTCCACTAAATATCTCAGGTGGAAATCAACCTTACTAATTGAGTTATTGTTAAATAAAATACCATCATTTATCTCAATAAGAAGAGGCACCAAGGAAGAAATATGAACAAGTTTGATATAATTTTACTTATGATGATTTTCTAGAATGTTATATTGATTATGGCATTCCCTACCAACCACCCCTGGTGTAAAAACAGCAACATACTTCACAGAGAGAATATTCATGCAGTGTTTTAAAGAAAGGCAGAGATGGGGGCTACATCTTACTAGGTCTGCAACTGTAATGTCAATTTCTGCACTCAAATGTGCATGCAAAGGGAAGCTGTCTATGTGCATCTAGAGGCAGAAATGGTGGTGTTTTCTCGATTGAGATTGTTATAGATTATTCTGCAGGTCTAGAAACTTTGCCTCAATCCCCAGCTGATGTACATAAGCACATCTCTATTGACTTCATTGGAGCTTTGCTGATTTACAATAGCTGAGGGTTAGACCCTATTTTACATTATGCAAAGGGGACAGTTATAAAGCCACATTTACCCCTCAGTCCAAAGTTTGCCTATTTGCTCAAGGAGAGGTAGTTTCAGCACAAGAAGGATTCACCCATGAGGAAGGGCAACAACAAAATCTGCTGGCAGAGGCTACCTGGGAATCTTGCTAAATCAGGTCCTTTTCTGATAAGTGTGACCCTACCCATTCCTAAACAAAACTTACTGACATTTAGGGCATGTGCCTGGTACAATAGTACTTATGTATAGCTTGGCTATTGCTTAGATTGTTAACTCCTTGGGATAAGGACCATTTTTGTTCTGTATTTGTACAACACCTAGTACAATGGGTCTGATCCAAGACAAAAAGCTCCTACACAGTACAGTAATACAATACATAATGAATAACCGCCATCTTACTTCACTTGTATTTAGTACACAGAGGACTGCCTTTTACTGATATATCTTATCCACAAAATTTAAGGAGGAAAGAGCATTGTTTCTGGAAATGTATGCCCAGTTAGATATCCAATACAGGCAGTCCCCGAGTTACGCGGATCCGACATAAGTCGGATCCGCAGTTACGAACGGGGTTTGCTCCGCGTCTCCCTGGTCTGCTTGGGGAACACGCAGACCAGGGAGACGGGGAGCAAAGCCTCTGAGGACGCCGGCTGCAGGACAGCCGCGGCGCGTCTGGGCTGTCTGCTGTCCGCGTGCTCCCCAGCTTTGCTCCCCGTCTCCCTGGTCTGCTGGAAGACCCGGAGTAAAGCCGGGGAGCACGCGGGCAGTGGCTGTCCCGCTGCCGGCGTCCTCAGAGGCTTTGCTCCCCGTCTCCCTGGTCTTCTGCTCTCCAGCAGACCAGGGAGACACGGAGCAAAGCCGCAGAGGACCCAGGCGGTGGGACCGCAGTGCGTCTCGGTCCGCCGCCCGCATCTCCCTGGTCTGCTGGGGGAGAGGGTGCAGCTGGTATGCCCCTCCCCAGCAGACCAGGCTTTTCTCCGGACGCCTGTGGTAGAGCAGCTGGGGCGCTGCCGGTTGGTCCCGCAGAGCCACTCTGGGCGCTACTGGACCAACCCGGCAGCACCCCAGCTGCTCTGCCCCAGGCATCCTGATTCAGCCGCTGCTGGTCAGTTTCAGCAGTGGCTGAATCAGGACGCCTGGGGCAGAGCACCCCAGCTGCTCTGCCCCAGGCGTCCCCAAGTCAGCCACTGCTGAAACTGACCAGCGCTGACTACAGGAAGCCCAAGGCAGAGTTGCTCTGCCCCGGGCTTCCTGGAATCAGCCGCTGATCAGTTTCAGCAACAGCTGACTTGGGGACACCTGGGGTTCTTAAGTTGAATCTGTATGGAACTGGCGTCCAGATTCAGCCTGTTGAAACTGATGAGAGGCTGATTCCAGGAATCCCGGGGCAACTCTGCCTTGGGCTTCCTGTAGTCAGCCGCTGGTCAGTTTCAGCAGTGGCTGAATCTGGACGCCAGTTCTGACTTACATACAGATTCAACTTAAGAACAAACCTACAGTCCCTATCTTGTACGTAACCCGGGGACTGCCTGTAATGCATATTTAAATGTATCTTTATTTAGGATGTTACGGTGTTTTAACTTGATCTGTTTTCAACTGGTGTTTACAGCAGTTTTAAAATTGCCTGTGATGTAGATTTTTTTACAATAGTTAATTATCCTCACTGTTAAAAATCTGCATCTCTGTTTCCAGTCTGAATTTGTGCAGCTTCAGCTTCTAGCCATTGCATCTTGTTATATTCATTCTAGCAGACAAAGGGTATGTCTACACTACCCCGCTAGTTTGAACTAGCGGGGTAATGTATGCATACCGCACTTGCTAATGAAGCCCGGGATTTGAATTTCCCGGGCTTCATTAGCATAAGCGGGGAGCCACCATTTTTAAATCCCCGCTGCTTCGAACCCCGTGAAACGAGGTGTACCGGTAGTTCGGAATAGGCACCCTAGTCCAAACTACCTAGTTTGAGCCCCGTGTAGCCGCGCTACACGGGGTTCGAAGCAGCGGGGATTTAAAAATGGCGGCTCCCCGCTTATGCTAATGAAGCCCGGGAAATTCAAATCCCGGACTTCTTTAGCAAGTGCGGTATGCATACATTACCCTCCTAGTTCGAACTAGGAGGGTAGTGTAGACATACCCAAAGATATCACATTATCAAATTTCTGTTGTGTGACTAGGTACTCTCAGACTGAGCGCCAAGTCACTCCTTAACCTTCTATTTGTTAAGATAAATGAAGTAAGCTATTTGTGTCTTTCACTATGTGGCATGTTTTCTAACCCTTTAATCATTATTGTCGCTCTTTTCAGAACCATCTCTAATTTGTCAGAATTCTTCTTGAATTGTAGACACCAGAAGTGGACACAGTGTTCCAGTAGCAATCCTATCAGTTCCAAATAGAGGGGTAACACAGCCTCTTTATTCCTACTCCTAATCTCCTATTTATACCTGCAAGGAAGGTGAGGTAGCATCTTTTATTTGACCAATTTCTGTTGATGAGAGAAACAAGCTTTTGAGATTACACAGAGCTCTTCAGTTCTGGGAAAGATGCTCAGAGTCCCAAGTAAACACAAAGTAGAACAAATAAAAGTCTCATGGGGTAGCTGTGTTAATCTGTAACCTTAAAAAAAAAGAGTAGTCCTGTGGCACCTTACAGACTAATACATATATATTAGTATCATGAGCTTTCATGTACAATACCCACTTCCTCAGAAGAGCAGAATGGAGAAAAAAGAGTGAACCTCACAAAAATATATCAGAAAAAGAAGAAATAGTTTACATAAGTAGTTAACATATATTTCACAGGACCATTCAAGGAAAGAGCCAGTTAAGTCCCCTAGCTCCAAAAGGAAACCACACAAAAGACCAGTCTGGGAGCTTATATTCATAACTAAATATCATAGACTGCATAAGCACACTGAATTTATGGCTATAAAAGAGTCATTAACAACCCCCCCCCCCCCACACACACACACACACGTCTCTTCTACCTCCTTTCTTTCCCCTTATGATTGAAAGGTTGTTAACAAGGCATTTTGCCTAGAATGGTGCTTTGAAATGTGTATTTAATTACTTATGCTAAATAATCTTTTCCAACTTTTTTATTTAGCTGTGATATTAACTATACATTTCCCAGACCGGAAAGAGAGCTCTGTGAGTTTGTAACTTGTCTTTCTTGCCAACTGAAGTTGGTCCAATAAAATATATTAGCTCATCTTCCTTGTCTCTGTCTAATATTCTGAGATCAACATGGCTACCACAACATATATACATCCAAGGGTCATTCATGCTAGCCCTTCAGGCCACAAAGTCACAGTGGAAACACATGCTCAGCAGATTATTCACCATGACCCCTAAGTCATTTTCAGAGTCACTGCTTCCCAGGATCAAAGTCCCTCACCATGTAAGTATAGCCTACCGTGTGTGTTTGTTCCTAGACATTATAACTTTACATCTGGCCTCATTCAAATACGTATTGTATGCATATGCCAGTTTACTAAGCAATGCAGACCGCTTTGTAGCAGTGAGCTATACTCTTTAGGCTCTGTCTAGACTGCCCCCTCCTGCGCAAAAAAATATGAGGCGAAGCGTGGACTATCGCTGCTCCTCATTTGCTTAATTAATGAGGCTCCGTTTTTCCGCAAGAGGTTTCTATGCAAAAAGGAGCCGTTTATATGGCAATATAAACGGCTCCTTTTTGCACAAAACCCCCCTCTTGAGCAAGAGCCATTCATCCTGAAAAAAAGAGGAAGAACGGCTCTTGCGCAAGAGGGGGGTTTTGTGCAAAAACCGAGCCTAGTTAATTATGCAAATGAGGCACGGCAATATTCCACGCTTTGCCTCATTTGCATATTTTTTTGCACAAGAGGGGGCAGTGTAGACATAGCCTTTATTATTTACTCCCTCCATCTTTGTGTTATCTGAAAACTTCATCCATGATGATTTAATGTTTTCTTCCTGGAAAATGTTAAACAGCATAGGGACAAGAACCGATCTCTGTGGGATTTCACTAGAAATGCATGTGCTCTATGACTGGGGTTTACAGTTATATTTTTTAGACCTGTCAATTAGCGCTTCTAAAATCCATTTTAATATGCTCATTTTATATTATTCTAGTTTGCTAATCAAAATATCATGTGGCACCAAGTCACATGCCTTACTGCAGTCTAAGGGTACGCCCAGACTGCAGTGCTATTTCAGGATACCAGAAGTATCTTTAAATGCGCCTGCTATTTTCTGAAATAGCAGGTGTGCTATTCCAGGGTCCCTGTAATCCTTATTCCACGAGGGCTAAGGGATTTGTCGGAATAGTGCCTTATTTTGAAATTTGGCACTGTCTTATTTTGACAATGTGTAGACAGTGCCAAATTTCAAAATAAGCTCTTTTGACCTAGACTCAGAATAAGCTTCGCAATTTGTAACACAAATTGCGTAGCTTATTCCAACAGAAGGATGCTGTCTAGACACACCCTAAGTCTATTGCATTCACATTATTACCTTTATTAGTCACACTTTCAATCTCAACAAAAAAAAGAGATAGTTTGGCAAGATCTATTTTCTATAAGTCAGCATTAATTATATTACTCTCCTTTAATTCTGTATTGATCAATAGCCGTTTTGCTTTATCTAGGAGTTCCATCTGTTCCTATAGTGCAGCTTTCTGGTTACTTGTGCATGAGTGAAGGGGGGCATGGCTCGAACACAACACTTTTTGGATTTAAACCCAGGAAAATCTCTTCAGTATGGGAACACGGCATAACTACCAGCTGATAGTAGTACCTAAGTGCTAATATCTCAAGTGTTAAAATAACAGCAATAGCTGGGTGAAATATGAAAAAAGTACTTCATTTCACTTAAAGGGAGTAGGAAAAAGTAAATCCAAAAGGAATAATTGTGAGGAAGGTGACAAAAAGGTTAAGGGGAAAATCTGTTACCCTTTGTAATTTGGATATATACCTTGCTTTGGAATAACTAAAAATATTCTCTATTGTGATAAGAATATAATATGCCTTCTCAAAATACCACACTAAGAATGAAAACAAACTAAATTTACTTACAGATGGTCACAAAATACTGTCGATGTATTGGAGTGAGCTGATTTTCAGCAGTTCTAAAAAAACTAGATGTCTATGACTTTATAACTTGGAACTTAAGAACATAAGAACTTAGTCAGCTGTTCCTGTATCTTCAGTAAAAACATATTCTTTCATCCTTGAATGTCAGTTAAAAGTCACATTAGCTCTTGACTGGATAAATTATTTGTTATCTAATCCACATTGAAAGAATCTCTGTGTGGAAAATCTGAAGGACGTAATTAATTACAAACCATTAAATCTACAGTGAGATTAATAAGCATGAACATTGTGTTAAAGTAAAACATTGGTGGTAGCAGGATATCATCAGTCTGTGCTGTCGTTCATTAAAATCTCTTATTTCAAAGAAAATCATTTTAACTTTAAACATTAGCTCTTCTGAAGTCAAAGGATTTAATGAATGAAGAACTGGTTTGGGGTTTTTTCAGTCCATTTTGCAATAAATATAAATACAGTATGGCTGCATCTAGACAGGCAAGTTTTTCTGCAAAAGCAGTTGCTTTTGCACAAAAACTTGCCAGATGTCTACACTGGCCGCTTGATTTTGCGCAAAAGCACTGACATTCTACTGTTCGAAATCAGTGCTTCTTGCGCAAATGCTTTGACGTTCCCGTTCAGGCAAAAGCCCTTTTCCGGAAATGCTTTTGTGCAAAAGGTCCAGTGTAGACAGCTGAAAACTGTTTGGCGAAAATGGCGATTGGGGATTTCTTGCGCAAAACTGCGTCTAGATTGGCACGGACACTTTTCCGCAAAAAATGCTTTTGCGGAAAAGCGTCCGTACCAATCTAGACACTCTTTTCCGCAAATGCTTTTAACGGAAAAACTTTTCCGTTAAAAGAATTTGCGGAAAATCATGCCAGTCTAGACATAGCCTATAAGTGTGTTGGGGTTGGAAACTATTTTAATTCAAGTGTGTTGCAATTAAAATGTAGATACTCTGTCATGCACTGATCATATGTGTGTGCTTCACACGGCTTTTTTGTGGTATGCTCTTTTATGAGTATAAAAAGATTATAAAGTTTTGTGTAAAATGGATGCCTACATGTATGCTAGAAAACAACTGCCATAAACTTCTGTCATTTGTCATACTTTTGAATGTCTAATGAGATGATTCCTATGAACAGCTTCTGAATTCTAGTTTATATTGGGGACTTTCTAAGTGGACCTGTGTTCAACTGCAAATTCCATTTTAAATGTGGGGCTTGTCTGCTGCCTCTCTTTTGTCTTGGTAACTCAATGGTGACCTGAAATTACAAAAAGGTTACCAACGAAGGGTGGGCAATCCTTGCTAATCTTCCATCTCAATGGAAGCTCCCTGTGACAAAGGTGGCTACTGCACACTTTAAAGACTGAACTCCCATGGGGAGATAACTAAGCAATGGATCACCTGGTAGAGGACTCTGATCACCTGACTACGGGGAAGTAGAGGTTATTAAAAAAGGACCTCTCACTGGCCATATTAGGGAGAAGAGACCAGAATACATGCAGGAAAGTTCCATGCACCAAAAGAAAGGAGAGGATAGATTCTGGAGGGGCTTAAAGACTCTAACCTAAGCATAAAGAAAGTTTAAGAGCAGTGAGGAAACTGAAGAAGATAAAAGCAGGTAGGTGCTTATTATTTTGTCCAGTTTTGTGTATTTCTTGTGCTATCTAAAGTGTATATCACAGAGACTTAACAAAATTTTCTATGCTTCAACTATCACACGTCCCTGGAGAAATAAAGGGTATAGCAGAGTGGACAGAGGTCTGCTTGGCAACAGGGGTGTCTTGAGCAGTCAACATTAATCCTGGAGGTCTAGGGCAACTAGACCATGCAGTCCTACTTCTGTCAAGGAACAATAGAGTCTGTGCCCAGAAAGTGTGCCAGAGAAGCCAAAGAAAGTCATAGTGATACAGCCTACTCAGACCAAGGGAAGCTGAAAAGCATTGAGGGACAGAGTGGTGAAACCCAAGCACTGCAGTCTGGTGAGTGTCCAACAGGAGGAGCACGACTGGTGCTGCTACCCCCTATCAGAGAAGTAAAGCAAAGGAGATCACACCCAGACAACATCTGCATTTACACTCAGTGCATACTGAAATAAGTTATGACTGAATTTCTACTCATGTGGCATACTATGCGGATATGCGTACGTATATGGTACATGCCAGTAATAAAATAATATCCATCTGAATAGTCATAGTAGTATTTTTTCCTCAAAAGAAAGATGTGTCATGAACCAATGCTTATGCTCTATGGCTATCCAGGTGGGTTTCGTTTTTTAATTTGTGAGATCAAAAGGCATATCAATTTCTTTCTAACTGGTCATTTTGTTTACTTCATGCTGATTTGCCTGAGGAGGAGAATCTGTAGAAAAGCCGTAGATAGTGGCAAGTGGACTTTTTTTGGTGACCCCCTCATTCATCTTCTTTTGTTAGGTCGAAACACAGAGAAATGTATTTATTTCTCAGTTGCTATGATGCAGAAAATCTTAAATCAGCATGCAGGAAATGTAGAAGTACATAATGGAAACAACTGGCCCCTTCCAGAACTCACTAAGATCTGATTCCCATTGATTTCGACAAGAACAAGATTGGCTCCTCTTCAAAAGTTTGGGAATTTGCTTTTCTTCATTTGAATCATTCTTTGGGGATGGGTCTGGAGATGTGGGGTTTAGTGTGCAGGCTATGCTGGGGACAGAGGACAACCCCAGCCCTCTCTCACCACAGGAGGTTAGGGTGAAGCAAGAAGGTAACAGTCTATGGCCACTACAGCTTCAGCGGGCACAGCCAGGGGAGGGGTGAATGTCCCCCCAGCTGGGGGACAGACAGACACACAAACAGATAATCCCTCTGAAATACATAGTAGATAGCTGTCCCTTTTTCTACTTCTGCCCCTCCTGGCCCAATGGGGTTATAGCTGTCCTTCTCCCGGTGGTCATTTGTGAGTACAACAGTCCCTCCTTCCAGCAAACAATTGAATTCCCCACACATACCATTGTCCTGGCACTATCAAACCTTGCTTTAAGTTAAGAGAATGCTGCATAGCAAATCTGGAAGCAATGCAGCTATGTGGTCCTAACTCTTAACGTTTAACAGGAGTTCTTGAACAAACCGGACACACAGATGGACAGACACACATTTCTAAAATACATAGTCAAATATAGTAAGAAATTAATTATATATATATTATAGAAGATATCAAATGAATGACTAATATGCAGAGTATCCACAACTAATGCATGATATATATTGTTTAGCCCATCTTATCATGGTCCTTAGTTCTTTTACTAAGATTTTACAGTTGTAATTCATACTGTTTCTGTCTCATGGAGAAGTTTCTAATGACTCAGTGCTGGGAGACAACCCTTCATTCTCCTCTCCCTCTGAAGCCAGGAGCATCTCAGCACCTCACAGGATCCTCTCCTAAGTGCCATAAAGGCTAAATTTTACCTTTGCCCAAACTCTTCAGGCCCATAGGCAGAAATTTCTATATGAGCTATAGGAGGGGCTGATGGCTGCCCCCAACTCCCCACCCCCAGTCCAGCCACACCCTGGCCTTGCTTCTGGGTGAGGAAGGAGAGAATCAGCTTCAGCCTTCCCCAGCTGGCCAGAGCACGGGGAAGGGAGGGTAGGGCAGCATGCCTCCCTGCTTTCCTCTGGCTGGTCAGAGCACAGGGGAGGGAAACTGGGGCAATGCACCACCCCTGCCTTCTCTAGGTTGAGTGCAATTGGCCCCATGGTAGACAATGAAGGATGGAAGGGGTGTTGGCCCCCTTTGCACCTCTACCCCTCCAGCATATGGGCCCACTCTTAGAAATGCAGGCATGCTGGCAGATACATCTACATCTGTGCCTCAAATTGTGCTGACCAGGATAAGATTTCATGGAGGGGGGATTAGTTGAGGTGGAGGGGAAGTTAGATGAACTCTGTTGCTCCTGTTGGGGGAGGAAATACTTGCCTGGGGAGAATATTGGACCCACTGCAGATATGTACACCAGCCAGCTTAGAGCTTCACTGTATCCATCCAAGATGTCTTAGCACAATCTAATGGAAAATGATGCTTCAGTCATCACCAGTGTCACTCCTAACATTCTCTTGAGTCTTGCCCTTTTGCTCATTTAGAGATAGAGTGGAGGCTCCTTGAACATAAACACAAGTGTTTTGTGGATCAGTTGAGGGGTAGGAGAAGTTAGGTAAACTCCTGTTGGGGGTGAAGGAATACTTGGTTATGTTAACAGGGGAGGCAACATACATAGGAGGAGGGTTCTGCATTGAAATAAATATAGACATGATTACAGAATCTTGACTATCAAACGTAGTGAAACTGCAAACAAAAGAAAAAGGTCTCTTAAATTTAAAAAGGAAAACTATAGCAAACGTCACAAAAGGGAATTTTTGATATCACCTCCAGTCTGAGTATTTGAGTTGTATTAACCAGGTCTTGTACTTCTGGGTGAACTCTGCATACCTAATAAAGCTTTGTAGTTTTCAAACATGGCCAACGCCTTTGTATCTCCAGCAGTAAAAGAAAGTTAAATAAAAAGTGCTGCTTTCAACATTCTGTGGATTCTGCAGTAATTTAACTGTGCCTCTAAAAATCTATGTCTCAGCTGTTTAGCAGTTTTTCACCCCATACATCTATGAAATCTGCAGTTAGGACAATGCAGATATTTTAACAATTGCATGGTTTAAAATGAATAGCAGTATGACAGACTCCCACCCCCCATGCTTTATGAAATAGACTTATGGACACAAATATACATAGCTCAGGACAAATTGCCTCCTGTAACCTATCAATCGTAATGTCTTAATCCGCTGGGTCTGTATATCTTATTTTGGCTATGTATCATTCTGGTGTGTAAAATTAGATATATGGAGCATGGAATGGATTATGATTTTTAAATAAACATGCAAATGAAAGCCATCGCAGGTGTTTCAAATACTGGGATGCCTGAATGTATGGGCAATCCTAAGTAAACAGCCCCTTTTGTCCTTTTATGTTTTAGCTGCGGTTGGTCCTATGAAGTCATGTGACCTCTCTAACTGGTAGAGACTGGCCAGTAACTTCCCATGTAAAAGTAGAATTTATAAAACAATGGGAAGCTTAGCAGTTCCTTTGTCTTTGGCTGGTGTGACAAACCCAAGAGGATGATCTAAAGACCCCAGGGTGAAGGGACTTCCCTGGTTTGAAGGCTTAGCTGGAACAAGAACAGTTTGAGGGTGAAATTATAAGTTTGTACTGAGGTTTTAGTGTTAGGATTAGTTAAATGTTTTCTGTTGTTTTAAGTTTATAATCTACTTTGCTCTGCCTGTTCTCACCTACAGCCACTTAAATCCTACTGCTTGTGCTTAATAAAATCACTTCTATTTACTATCAAGCCCAGTGTAAATAACTGTTACCTGGGGGAGCAATCAGTGCATACAACCTTCTTTCATTGTTAAAGGGGGCTTACCTAAATAATTAATTTGGGGTTCTGATCCCATCTGGGGAGTGGTATTCTGGGAAGCTGGGCCCAAAACTGCATTTTCTTGGACCTGAAGAATTTCAATGTCTGTACTGCTCCTCGGGGTTGGGGGCAGTAATCTGAGCTCTGTGCCTTGGCTGGGGGAGACCAGAGAGCTGGCCCAGTAGGACAGGGTAGCTGGAAGCCCCAGAGAGCAGGAAGGTGAGTGGCAATGGCCTTGTCAGCATCCCAGTAAGCACCCCCCACGGGGTCTCGTGGGACCTCTCCCCATCACAAGCAGCTCTTCCCATTATTTATGAATTTGTAATCTTTGTTGCATTCCCCTCTCAGAATCTTCAGAGAGAATGGTTGTAATACCCTGGGAAATATTTATACATTACAAATATATAGAGTCCATGTGCCGGTTAACAGGGAGGATGGACTTGGCATATAATGATTCAAATGCTTTTATGCTTCTTAAAAGCCCTCTGTACCTATGAAAAATGCCTATGGACTAAATTAACCTTTGATCAATGCACACTGAATTCACATGGGCCCAGTTCATCTCCTTTGATTCTATTCAGTTAGAGGGAAATTAACATAGGTGGCATTCCTCGCTGGAACATGGAGGGAAAGAGTGCCATCTCCAGGTAGCAAGCTCGGCTACAGAGTCTAAGGGGGACTGTTAGCGATTCCACGAGAATGTACAGTTATCCAGGAGTTCACATGTATCACTGGCTTGGTGAAATCTAGTGATAAAAATTGCCAGTTTGGGGTGTCTGCCCTGTTTTTGACAGTCTGGCCTCAGGTAGGCACTCGCCGTCATGAGCCACTCCACAAAGTGTGTCACCACAAATTCAGTTACAAGTAAACAATCTTGCTTGGATAATAAATTTTACCTTACTCTCACATACTTATCTACCCAACCTGAGAGACCCCAAGCAATAGCCAATGCTGAGAGCTGTCAATTCATTCCTGCAGTGGCTGATGTCAGTGGTGCACATCCTCATAATAAACACTGGAAAAGTTCAGAAAAGAGAAACAAAAAATATTAGGGACGTGGAACGGCAGCCATATTGGGAGAGATTAATAAGACTAGAAGTTTTCAGCTTGAAAGGACGACTAAGCGGAGATATGGTAGAGGGCTATAAAATAATGACTGGTGAGGAGAAAGTGAATAAAAAAGAGTTATTTATTCCTTCCCATAACACAAGAACTAGAGGTCACCAAATGAAATTAATAGATAGCAGGTTTAAAACAAACAAAAGGAAGTATTTCTTCACATGACAATAGTCAACCCGTGGAACTCCTTGCCAAAAGATGTTGTGAAGTCCAAGACAATAACAGGGTTCAAAAATGAGCCAGATAAATTCTTGGGGGATAGGTCCATCAATGGCTATTTGTCACGATGGGCAGGAACAGTGTCCCTAGCCTCTGCTTGTCAGAAGTTGGGAATGGGTGACAGAGGATGGATCACTTGATGATTATCTCTTCTGTTCATTCCCTCTGGGGCATCTGGCATTGGCTACTGTCGGAAGACAGGATACTGGGCTAGATGGACTTTTGGTATTATACATTATGGTGGTTCTTATGCAAGCCCTTTCATCTGGAGAGGAGCAGTGTGGGGGACTGAGAGCCACAGCTGTCACCTCTGTGCAGAATCCCACTGGCAGCAGGGGGGGCAGCCAGAGGGGAATTCTCTCCTCTTGCAGGGAGAGTCCAATCAGCTTCCGTAATCCCAGTGAGGACCTAAGACCTCAGGGGCAGCAGGGCTCCTTGTGAGAAGTGGGGAGATGTGAGGAGCCCAAACCTGGACCCTGGGTGGAAGCCCTACTTGGAGAGGAACTCACGAGCTCTTGGCTTCTAGCCTGGCTGCTGGTATTTAGGAACATGGCATCTCTCAACCAATCTAGACGCGGTTTTCCGCAAAAAAGCCCCGATCGCCATTTTCACGATCGGGGCTTTTTTGCGGAAAACAGTACTATTCTGTATACACTGGCCCTTTTGAGCAAAAGTTTTTTGGAAAAAGACTTTTGCCCGAACGGGAGCAGCATAGTATTTCCGGAAAAGCACTGATGATTTTACAGGAGATCATGAGTGCTTTTCTGGAAATTCAAGCGGCCAGTGTAGACAGCTGGCAAGTTTTTCCACAAAATCAGATGATTTTTCAGGAAAACTTGCCAGTCTAGACACAGCCATCTTGTTAATATCCAGTCTCCTTGTCCTGGCTTCATATTCCATGAGGATTCAGATGTCAATTTTATATACTTAAAGTCCATTTGTCTGCTACTGCAGATAAACAAAAAATAGATGGGTAAGGAAGCTTTCTGTAATCCAGGTCTTTGCCTCACATGGCAGATTTTCAAGAGCTCTGAACTTAGCCGAAGATCAGATGGAGAATTAATTCCATAGGTAGATAGTTTGCAGTAGCCAGCATTATGTTTGATTTATCATTAAGATCCCACCCATGATAGAATTGATAGGACATATCAAATTCCAAGCAAGAATTAGGGCCCAGAGCATACATATGGGCTATGTCTACACTGGCCCCTTTTCCGGAAGGGGCATGTAAATTTCACTAGTCGTCGTAGGGAAATCCGCGGGGGATTTAAATATCCCCCGCGGCATTTAAATAAAAATGTCCGCCGCTTTTTTCCGGCTTTTAAAAAAGCCGGAAAAGAGCGTCTAGACTGGCCCTGATCCTCCGGAAAAAGTGCCCTTTTCCGGAGGGTCTTATTCTTACTTTGAATACCCTGGGAATACTTTGAAGTAAGAATAAGAGCCTCCGGAAAAGGGCACTTTTTCTGGAGGATCGGGGCCAGTCTAGATGCTCTTTTCCGGCTTTTTTAAAAGCCTGAAAAAAGCGGCGGACATTTTTATTTAAATGCCGCGGGGGATATTTAAATCCCCCGCGGATTTCCCTACGACGACTAGTGAAATTTACATGCCCCTTCCGGAAAAGGGGCCAGTGTAGACGTAGCCATGGAGAATAACAAAAGATCAGAATGAGTTAGTTCATGTCAGTGGTTTATTAATGATAGAACTGTAAATAAATATGCCTTTACTCATGCCTTTACTTAAGATACAATTCCAAAACTTACACCATGTTCTTTGTTAAGGCCTATTCTGGAATCCTTGCTCTCACAAGTTAGTTCTTATTCATTCAAGAAGTTCCACTCACTTCAGTGAGATCCCATGTATGAGTTCAGTACAAATCCAGAAGAGTAAAGGCTGTAAAATCTAATCCTCAACCAGGTTCCTCATTGTGTTTAAAAAGGAAAAGACTGTGTTTAATTTGACATTAGATAGCTGCAATCCTTTTGCAAATACTTCAAATATTGCTTTATATTTCTCCAAGGATTGCATGTGGTATTTGCACTAAACATTGGCATTATATTGAGACCAAAGCTATGAAGAAGTAAGTCAGAGCACAAATCACAGCTTTGCATTTTTCATCATATTTACCTACAGCGAAAATATGATGAAAAAATTACCTCTCAACCATGGCCATCTTGAGCAGAGTTTAAAAGTCAATGGTTAAACAGGAATGTCTTTATCATCTTCAAATACAAATATTGCAGGTAGACAGGAATTATTGACTATCTTTAATGCAGTAGCTAGCAACTGGCTACTCAGCAATTCATGTGAGTAAAACTTTTCAGAGGAAGAGGCGGTGATTAATCTGCTATCAACCCCCTGGACAAAATTTGAAGAAAAAAACAATAATGTCTGTTTGGCAATTATCACAAGCACTTTCTCCAACATGCAGCTGTAAATCTACTTGACTTTTTGTAACAAAGTCAGACTTTTTCATGATAAGACTCTGCTTGAGCCATCAGACTCTCCCAAAGCAGAATCTGCTTTCTTGGCACAGTTGAGACACCACTGGTATTTTATTTTACAGTTGTAGGTTTCTGAAAATAGACAAATTCATCTCAGTTTATTATAACTTGTTCTAAGGGGAACAATCAAAGATAGGTGTTTTTAAAATTGGATTCATGGAGATTTATATGTGAGATCTGCAGTCAGCTCTATCACAACAGGCCAAGACTTAGCAAACAAGTCCCTCTGGGTTCACTAGTTTTTAGTTCACAATTTCATTGGTCTGAAAGATTGAATTAAAAAAGCCTCTGAAGAATCTGTCATTCACTGAACTCATTTTTAATCCAGACTTAACATGTGTCCATGAAATTCAATGTGCTCCATACATCAGAACCAATACAACCACTTGGCCCAATACAGAAAGGTCCTAGTAATCTCATCAAAATGTATTAGTGGCAATAGCAGTTGAAAAAAATGTGAAGGCTCAGAGCAGCAGAAATTTTCAGGGCTACAATGTCATTTGGAACAAGTTCACATGGGAGTCAAACGTTGTCTAGCTCATTTGGAAATGAGCCTGATTCATGAAGTTCAGCTGTAGATCCAAATATCCCTCACTGTTCAGGGGCTGTTTGGATCAAAGGGTTGGGTTCATAGCTTCTCTCTCATATCTATACTTAAAATGTAGGTCCCAAGAAAGCTGAGCTCTAACCAAAAAGCCTCACATGGTGAGAGTGGTGTGATATATTTGGCATTCATTACTGTATTCATCATTTGTATTGCTTACATTCTGGAGCCAAACTTAAGATCAGGGCCCCATGATTGCTGGCACTGGAGAAACACAAATATAGAAATAGTTGATGGCTAAGATCTTATCAAGGTGTGACAAACAGTAGATGAGCAGGAAGGGAGGACAGAGCTAAGAATAACTAGTTTACAATGTGAGTATGCACAATGTTAGTGCATAACTCATCCGTAAAAAGCATAGGAGTTTTTTAATGCTAACCGGTAAGGGTTTTGATTTTAGACACAAGCCATGTAAAAGAGTAGCTCATAACTGCAACTGGAGCCCAGCTCACAAGAAAAGAGTGAGAACAATTTGTTCCCTATCTGCTCCATGGAGGTAAATGACTATTGGCCTTCACCAGTACCAGACTACTGATCTTTCACCAGTTCGCTTGTGCTGGCCAGCCTCGTGGAGATAGTAAATCAGTACAATAGTGAATCATTCCTATCCTGCTTTACTAATCCCTGTCCATCTCCATAGGATGTGCAGCCCCATATTAGCCCTCCACGCATGCAGAGAGGCCATGGAAGGGAATGTGGGGGTCTTACTCCCCTTTGCATCCCTTTATGACTATGGAGTGTTGGGCCATTTTCCAGCCCTTAAACGAGTATAAACTAAGATATTGATTGCTTGTAGGCATCACAATGAAAAGGGGTGGTGAGGACAAAATTGAAGGAACAGCAGCAAATGACCTTGACATGAAAGTGTTGGTCTGCTGAGCTCCAAGATGCCTATTCCTGTAGCCAGAACAGCAAGCTGCAAGATGCTCCTCTCTGTTCCTACAAGTCCTTCCTCAAGACTTACTACTGCTGTGATGTCTGTGAGGGGAGGAGGGGTAACATGCTTGTTTGTTTGTGTTGAAGGCAAACTAAGATTTACTGGAGTTGTGGAAACATAGAACATGATATGAGTTGTGGAAGATTTCTATGATAGTCGCCACTGAGGTGCTGGCAGATACTTCATTATTCAATTGCCTTCTGAAAGTCAGATATGAATAAAGAGGACCCCAAGCTGGTATTAAACTTCAGTGAGTAGCAATTTCACTATAGTGTCTCTTCCTCTTTATTTCTACATGAAGAACCAGGTGTAACAGAGAAACTTTTAATAGAAACTGCGTTCAACCTAGCTATGAAATGAAGGAAATAGCTAATACTAGAGAGGTGTTTTTTTTTTTTTTTTTGCACTATGAGGATGGCTATTCTGCCTGCTATGTAATGAAATGTTCACTGAGCATTTGAGAATCACTGGAGTCTTTGGACCTTTTGATCCACCTTATTGTCTGGCAATCTTTCTACTTTATTAACTTATGATAGGATTTGATCTCATTTTAAGTATTAGGGTTCAGATATGAATGTTTTGAGATGTCTACAATGTCTTCGGTCTTATATTTAAATACATCAGGACATACCATTTGATATTTGTTCTGGTTGGAACTTTGAATTGTATGTTTGCAAGAGAACTTATTGTATTTTATATTTTATTTTATTTACCCATGTTACTGCTGTAGTGCCCCCTCTCCACCTGGTTACCTTCTTTAATGCACTCAATCTGCTTACAGGTTTTGATGGACAGGTCTGGGTTCTTCTGGATCCCATCACCCACTCTGTATCTTCTTTATTTTTTCCTATGAATTTGTTTGGTGGTGCCTCTATCCCCTCACTCCTTCCTGGCAGGGTCACTAGGGCAGCTTGTGAGGAAAATTCTAACCACAGGGTAACCCCACTTACTTGCCAGATAGTTGGAGACTTCCAGAAGATAACACAAACACATACAATATATTCAACACAATCATTATATTAAACAGGAGACAAATATAACATAACAGGGTAAAACACTATTTTTAGGTTCACCGGTGCCCACGCTGCTAATACCTGTGACTTTCCCCAGTCACATGACTTGATGTAGCAAATGTAAGATTAGTGTCCCATTGGTATGCGTACTTTGTTGGGGCCCTTGATGACCTATGACCACAAAATTCCTCTCTGCAGTGGTTTATCAGTGTGGCTGACTGGGTTCAGTACAGCCCAAAGGACTCACAAGTGGGAGAAGGTGGTAAATCCCTCCACGGGTTTAATATGCAGCAGGTTATAAAATCCTCAAACCCCTACTCCCTAGCTTGAGGGCACAGTTCAGGGAATAGGGGGTCCCCAAAACAAATTCCCTGACTGACTAACTAAAAGATGGTGTGCACACACATTTCATGAATGATCCTCAGGTTCAGAGATGACTTTGGACTCCTCAGTCACTGCAGAGGGGCTGATCTCCACTGGCAGGGATCCTCTTCAGGCAGGAATCAGGCAGCTTCGGTCCCAGGATTTCCCCTCACCACAAGGGGGTGCAGGGCTCATGGTGCAGATTATACAA
This sequence comes from Pelodiscus sinensis, assembly GCF_049634645.1. NCBI lineage: Eukaryota > Metazoa > Chordata > Testudines > Trionychidae > Pelodiscus > Pelodiscus sinensis. The sequence goes on from NC_134718.1 coordinate 45,697,787, forward strand.
CTGTACTAAAATCCAAACTGTAGTCTCCTAGCCCAGCGCCCAGACACACACACACACAGCAAGCAGCAGCCCTGAGGGTATGTCTACACTATAGCGTTAATTCGAGTTAACTTAATTCAAAATTGTTAATTCGATTTAAGCTCATTTGAAATAACGCATCTATACACAAAAACTATTTTGAAGTAGTGTTTTGCTATTTTGAAATAGTGCATCCACACTGAATGGACCCTGAACCGAAGTTAAGGCTAGCTGGAACCAGTGCCAGCAGGGCATCAGGTTAGGACTTAGTGTGTGGGGGCTGCTGCCAGAGGCTAACTGAGCTCCATGCTCAAAGGGACTCTACCCCCACCCCGGACAGACAGTTCTCAGGGTTCCCCACTTGCTTGTCTACCTCGAAGAGAGACAGCAAAGCAGTCCTGTCTTGGAGTGCCCTGAGTGCCTGCACTCGGGATACCACCGCACTTGGCCACATGGAGCCAGAGCTGCCCCTGGGCACGCCGGTGAATCTCGTGGGGTCGTTGCCATCAGCTCGGCTGCACTTGCTGCAGGCTGCCATTCGGGGGGTCCATCAGGGGACTGTCAGGATCCAGGAGGCCCTGAGGGAGAGCGTCCACCCCGAGGAACCCTCAGAGCCTCCCTGGTCCTCCCCACCAGGGGCTCATGCCCCATTCCTCCGCCACGTCCTTCCACTTACCCCTCCCTAGGCCCCCTTCCTGATGTCAAATAAAATACACTTTTTTTCAAAACTAAAAACTAGGTTTATTGAACAAAACTGGGGGGGTGAACCTCTGGGGAGCCTGGGGAAAGGAGGCAGGAGAAGGGAGGAAGGGAGGGTGGGAGAGAGGAGGGGGAAAACTGGGAGGAGGGAGCTGGAAGGAGGAAGCAAGGGGAGGAAGGGGGAGAGGAAGCTCAGTGCTCAGGGGTGGGGGTCTCGTCAGGCCACATGCCCCCCAGCACGGTGGGTACAGGGGCCTCGGCATCCCCGGGGGGATGGGGAGGAGGGTGTGGAGATTGAGGAGGAGGGTGAGGAGGTTGAGGAGGGAGGGGGAGAAGAAGTGGGAGGAGGAACAGTAGCTGGGGGGGGCAGCAGGTGCTGTAGCAGCACGAGGCATATGCTCTGCACCAGGGTCTGCAGATGAGTACAGATGGCATGACCCTGGGCAAGCAGCTCCCTCTGGAACTCCCATTCTTCCTGTGCCCGCTGCTCCATGATGCAGGTCAGGGCTCGCAGGGCCCCCAGCTGCTGCTCTCGGTACCCCTGCCATGTTGTGGTGCGGCTGTGGAGAAAGAAGAGAAGTGATCAGTTCTCCCTGGTGACACAGTGGGTGAAGCCCAGCCCCTCTTTGCAAGGTGAGGATGATCATACCCTGCACCATCAGAGCCTTTGTCTTTGCCTTGGTTCCCCCTCCCTACCAGGGACAGTGTGCCTCTCCCTGAGCTGCCAGCAGACAGAGCCCCAGGAATCTAGGTAATCTCCTTGGGGTTACACTGCTATACATAAGATCAGGAGCAGCCTGAGGCTGGCTGCAGCAGCTGGCACCCTAGGCGGAAGGCACAATTGGCGCTCCCGCCTGCTCGGCTGTCAATGGCCGTGACATAATCACGGGGCGCCCTGGCACCCCGTGACATCATCATCGGGCGCCCGGGCCAGCAATGCCCTAGGCAACTGCCTAGTCTGCCTAAGCTCACGGGCCGCCCCTGCATAAGATGAGAATAATTTACCTGTTATGTAATGTATTAACTATCACAAATTTCAAAAAGCTGCCTATGCAAACACTCTGGATGGGTATAAATTGCATTGCTTTCTTATAGCTTTGCAATGTTCTGAGAAATACCTGAGAGTCAACATATTAACGAGTTTTACTCTGTTCTCCCCCATTCTGAACATTTGTAAATGTTTGAGTAAACATCTAGGAGACATTTTATCTGAATGAGTCTCAGGATACAAAACCAACTTCTTGGCAAAATTGTATTATAACTACATAACAATTTATGCTTTAAAATACCATTCAAGAATCTTGGTGTGTTTTAGAACCATTAGTTATTAAGTTTCACAACACCATTGTCAGATAAATATTTTTAGCAAAGGTGATCAAAAATACTCTGTTCTTTCCATGGCAATCTTTCTTAAATAATTGCATTCTCAATTTCCCATGGTTTTGTTTTCAACCACCGGGTAAAAAACTGGAGGGAAAAGGGTTTTGAAAAATATTTTCAGTAAGCTATTGTCTTTGAGAGAAGTTTTTTATTTTTGTTCAAAAGAAAACATCAAACTTTTAAATCTAAAACCAAATAAAATTATTATTACTGTTGTTATTACCAAATTAAAAATGTTTAACAGAAAAAATGTTACTAGGTTTTTTTGAAAAAACTGGAAAAAAATTACCAATTTTCAAATTTTCATTTTGGACAAAAAGCCATTTTTGTCAAAATAATGTTTTGACAATTTATTGACTTCCTATAATTCTTACATAAATTTTATAGCTGTTAACCTAATCCATGGAGATATTAAAGGGGCACTATGAACAAAAATTTAAAAAAAATTGTGTGCATGTTTCACAGCAATAGAAGAAAGAGAAACATTTTAAAAACAGGAACTTGTGTTAGGAAGAATAATGAAGAAACTTGTACTTTCTTTTTAAAATGACAAGACTAACCGTGTCTTGGGATTGAATTAGCCATTTTCATGGCCACATCGCATTGACCACTCATAATCATGCTGTGAGCAACTAACACACCCAAGTCTTTCTCCTCTTTTGTCAGGTCTAACTGACAGAAGTCCCCTGTTTATAGCAAAACTTTGTTGTTATTCTTGCACTTTGCACTATTAAATTTCACCCTATTTCTAGTACTCCAGTTTCCAAAGTCATCCTGATCTTCCTATACTATATGTTGGTCCTTCTCTATCTTGACAATTCCTCTTAAATTTGTCTCGTCTGCACATTTTATTAGCAATATCTCTTTGTGTTAAATAATAAGATTGGTCCTAAGACCAAACTTTGAGGAGCTATACTCATAACCTCCATCCAGACTGATAGTTCAGCTTTCAGTATGACGTCTCTCCTTTACCCAGTTCATTGTCCACCTTTCAGTTCTTAAATTAATCCCATCTTGTCCAATTTAACTAATAATTTCCCATCTGGAATTTAACAAATGCCTTACTGAAACCCAAGTAGATTAGATCTATAGCATTTCCTTTGTCTAAAAAATCAGGTATCTTCTCAAAGAAGGATATCATAGATCAGGAAGGAATCTTAAGAGGCCATCAATTCCAATCCCCTGCCCTCGTGGCAGGACCAAGCACCATTTGGAACACTCCTAACAGGTTCCACAACCTCCCTAGGCAATTTATTCCAGTGCTTATGTACCCGGACAGTGAGGAAGTTTTTCCTAATATCCAACCTACACTTCTCTTGATGCAATTTAAGCCCATTGCTACTTGATGCAATTTAAGCCCATTGGAGATGAAAAAGAATAATTTTTCTTCCTTGTAACACCCTTGCCTATGATGAGTGGCCATTTCAGACTGCAGTTTGCCCATGAGGGTGCCCAGCTCAGAGCCAGGTGACTGGGGAGAGGATAGGGTGGGAGGAGACTGGCCATGGGAGGGTGCCTTGCTCAAAGCTGACCAGCCGGGGGTGTCATCCTGCTCAGAGCCAGCCAGATATGAGGGGCAGCCTATTCAGAACTGTCCAGCTGGGGGGAGAAGGGACATACTCCTCAGAGCTGGCCGGCTGGGGGAGGTGACCTGGTGCATTCAGCCAGGTTGTAGGGTCCAGCTGGGAGGTGCATTGTAGGGGAGCCATGCATGCTCCCAGCCGGGCTACTGCTGCCCCTCTCACTGGATGCTGGCAGCGCACATGCCACCCTCGCATGCTCCATTGCCAGCGGCCCCATGAAGAAGCCCAGGGAAGGGAATAGCAGGCCATGGAGTTTTTCATACCACTACTGATTTCCCTGCAGCAGTTCTGCCACACAGCTGGCCCACAGTTCCCTTGTGACAGCAGCAGGAAGGTAAGATAAGTGCCCAGCCCTATATTTCTCCCACACTTCCCCCCACAATCCCCTGCCCTTTGTTATGCTTATGAGATGCAAACAGACCCTTTTTCAGGGAAAAAGTCAATATGCCACATTTATTGCAAATACAGCATAGAAATCAGCATATGCATCCATGCACACACACAGAGGGGTCCTGTAGATGGTGTCATAGTTACCAGTTATTGGTGCTCGTATTAGCCTACTGGCCAATTAGGCTGGGCACAAAGGAGCTGGGGTCTGTCTCTCATTATTTGATGCTAGAGGTATGGCAAGATTGATTGCAGAATTGAACCCAAAGCTTCATGGCTACACACCCAACTTTTATAGATGCATGTCGCAACTTTAGTCTATGGGTTTTGCAGTGTCATTAATTGGTGTTTGCCTCAAGCCTGCTTCCATTTTCATGCTTCTTCAGCTCCTGGGAGTGACTGCTGCTGGTTTCTCTCATGCATGATCTCATTCACAGGTGTATGCCTTTGCTTTGGAGTCATCGATTCTGCCCCTTTTCTGCCGTCCTAATTTGACCGATGTCTGAGTTCATGCTTCCGCTCTTGTCTCTTGTCTTCACATATTCACGCATTCCTCACTTACACAAAGGGCAGCTCATTTCAGAGAAAGACATGTCTCTTACACGGGTCAGGATTTCTTACAGACTTAAAAAAATTATTCTATAAACAATTTATTACTAATTTATAATACCTAGAACAATATATATTTTAATACCTAGAAACTGCTATAAAACAAAGCTTATGAAACAAAATCTACATCTACCTCACTGCATACAAAGCAAAGCTATAAAATAAACCCTATATAACTAGTATTTTGCATCAGACCTACATCTCAGCCCCCTGTCCTGATTCCTGCACCTCCACACACCCTGACCCTCTACCTCAAGCTTCCCCACACTCCACCCCACACATACATTTCTTACAGGAACTGTTATAATGCAGCCCCCAGAGCTCTGCCCTGAACCCTCTCCAGGGGTATAGGTTGTGATAGAATAGTATCCAGCCCACCAAGCTACCAGATCTGGCCTGCGGACATATCCAGGAGCTCAGGCAGACTCCCTGCCTGCCCCCGCCACCCACCCATCATCACCACTCAGAAAAGTGGCTGCCACAACTAGGGTTTCCAGGTGTCTGGTATTCACCTGGACAGTCCAGTATTTTCGCCTCCTGTCTGGTAAAAAAAAGTCAGAGACACCTGAGAATACTGGACACCTGAGATGTCCGGTATTCTCTGAATTTTTCCCCGGCCAGGAGGTGAAAATGCCGGGCACCTGGCACCCTACAAACACTCAGCGCCTGGCCTCCCCCCAAGCCTCCCATTGAACCCCAAAACTCCCAGCCCCCTGACCCCAGCCCCCATGCTTACCTAGTTCCCCAAGGCTGCCGGCACAAAATGGCTGCCAGGCCAAAAGACATAGGCGAATGTTTCCCCTGGGTCTTAGGGTACGTCTAGATTACATGCCTCTGGCGACAGAGGCATGTAGATTAGTTTACCCGGCATAGGAAAATGAAGCTGCGATTTAAATAATCGCCGCTTCATTTAAATTTACATGGCTGCCACGCTGAGCCGATCAGCTGTTTGTCGGCTCAGCGCGGTAGTCTGGATGCTCCGCGGTCGACATCAAAGGCATTTGTCGGCTTCTCAGGTATGCCTGCCCAGGTATACCTTTGATGTCGACCGCGGAGTGTCCAGACTACCGTGCTGAGCCGACAAACAGCTGATCGGCACAGCGTGGCAGCCATGTAAATTTAAATGAAGCGGCGATTATTTAAATTTTCCTATGCCAGGTAGTCTAATCTACCTCTGTCGCCAAAGGCATGTAGTCTAGATGTACCCTCCGTGCTCAACTGCTCCCCTGTTCCTATCCCTGCACTCACTCTTAAAGGAGACATGCTGTTTTATTTTTTTTTATTTTTTTTTTTGGCTTAATAAGTCCTTGGAGTCCTTTTTTTTCTCAACAACTTTGGTCTCTCCCCCCCAGACTTATCTAAGAAAGTCTCCCAGCCAGAGCCTGCCTGTGTCACCCCAGCCTTCCCTCTGCTCAGCCCCCCCACTCCTGTCCTTCTATCCCACATAAGCCAAACCCTCTGTTCCCATCTTGAACCCATACACCCTCCCAGACCCTGCACCTCAATCCTCTGCCCAAGGTCACAACCCAAACCTCTACACCCCCTCTAGATCATAACTCAGATCCCTGCTCCCCTGTCCAGTGCCCCAGGTCACAACTGACTCTTTTGCCCAAACACCCTTCCAGACTCCACACCTCCTCCTACAGCCAAATCCCTTTCCCCAAGCTCTCTTCTGCACCCAACCTCCACCCCAGATCCTACACATCCATTAATATCATGGAAGAGTGTGGCTCTTGATCACTTTTCAAAATCTTGGAGTGACCTCTGCTCCACCCCCATCAAAAATTGTTATCCACCCCTGATCTAATAAATAGTAGCTGCCTGACTATACTGAGTATGTGCAATACAGAAGTTTAGACTCATAGGTGCCATCTGTGGAAAATGTTAAAGCATGAGCAAGAGCAATCCTGTACCCCAACAATCAAGCATTTGCCAACAGTGTGTATCTGAAAAATGCATAATTTATTTTAATTGATGTACCAAAGAAGGAGGGTAGTGTTATAAAATTTTAAATAAATATGCCAATCTTTTTTTATGTATCACATAACTAACTGGAAGACATGTAGATCCCCCCACTAAGATGATCTTAAATGATCCATGGATTGCCCCTTTGTTGAAAATTTGCAGTAGGATTTTCCCTGTTGTCTAGATAGTTACTCACTGCTGACAGCGGTGCTAAAATTAAATTCCTTAAAAATGTAAATTCTTTTAATCTGTATAATCATTTGTTCTGCAGAATCTGCTTATGCATGAAATGGGAGGGACACAGCAAGTAATCATTAGAGTTGAGTAGATAGCAGTATGAATACAGTGAAAACCACTTCAGAATTAGTTTCAGTGTATAATAAATCTACTTCTTTGAAGGGGTTTATTGCCCTATTTTATATTAATTTATGAAGATTTTGCATATGGATAAGATTGAATGACCTTTCCACTAGATCTTTTGACAAGACATTAAAGTGAGGCAGTCCTGTTAGAATTATTCAGGATGTTAAAGACAAGTGCCCTTGTTTCTACAAATCATAGATGGAGGTGTATACGTAGAAATGAGGAATGGAGAATTCCACAGAATGCTTTAGTAGTCATTTGCTCTTCTGTCCATGGGAACTGATGGGAAAGCAACAAAGAATATAAGCATATAATATAGTTAGAAAAAAATAAGCTAAAACCATTTAAAATGGCCTCTAAGGAGGGATTTAAATTGTCCTAAAGTGCTCTTTTGAGTCACCATTCCATACTTGCCTTTTATTGAAAGTGCCAAAAGTTATGATTCCTTATTGAATTTACTAACAAATGCCTTTTTGTCAGCAAGTTAACCATTTATGTAAAGACTGAAAAGGCATTAATTGATATTGCTCTTTTTGTAAGAAAAAGGAATACAATATAATGAGGCATTCCAGAGAAGAGAAAGTGCATGTGTGTGTGTACACAACTGCACATTTTTCATACACACTATGTTAGAAACTTTCATAACCTGCACTGCTGCAAATTGTCTACTCTAAGAGTTTGGACCAGTGCAGCTACAGCAAGGATCAGAAGCCCAGTGTAGATAAGATCCAAGAATTTTCTACATTTCTCTCCCTGCTTTTTTGGCCTGTACAAGATCTGGTCCTTGTTATACATGATTTAATAGAGCTGGTTTTAGGGTTAATAAAAGCAAAGACTAACTTTTGCTGACCGGTCATCATATTAAACTGACTTATGGTACCAGGCAGCAAAACTCTATAGAGCAGGACCAACCACAATAATTTCAGTCATTTTCAACAACTGACCTAAGAGAAAGGAAATTAAAAACTTTGCACTGTTGGCAGCTATTCATTAGCATGTGGCATATAGATCTCTAGTGTCAATTAGAAAGTTAACTGTAAAATGAGACTGTAATTAAAAGCTCTTGTTATTAAACCTCAGTTGTTAAGCATGGGACTTTTTAGTACCCTAAGATTAGCATTAAACGTCCCTCAGGGACTAATCTTCTTAATACCTTACATCCATCATTTACAACAGCTATTGTTTCATTTGAATTAATTAATACCAATGAGCCAAATTCTCTAGAAGGTGCTCAGAATTCCCAGCTCCTACTGAAGTCAAAGGGAGCTGAAAGAATTCAAAATCTAGCAGGCATATCCCTTGATTGCACATGATGTCACCTGTGGAGAATGCATGAAGAACAGCCACATTTTTATGTGGCTAATATTTCTTTTTCTTACCAGCCCTTTCCTCTTGCCATTTTTAACCTATAGACTGTTTTGAATGCAGTGTGTTTTCTTTTCCAATCTTAGTTTAAGAAAAATAGAAAAAATGAATCATTTGACAGGAAAACAGTTAACAGGAGAGCTCAAGTTTACCTGTGTGATTGTGTTTTTCAAACAAGTTTAATTAGTTGTCTTCTATCATTTGTTTTGAATAAACTCAATGAACATGTTTTGGAAGGAAGTTTTCTTCCATCCTTGCCCCCACGACATTTTTGTCCAAATTCTCTTTTTACTTAATTAGACTCTTCCTACCATAAAACAAAACTACTATAACAGCCTCATTCTGTTTGTCAATGAGTCTACACTGGCCTGCTGCCCACTTATTCTAACTTTCTTACATATTTTATTTACTATAATTTGATGGTTTTATTACTGCTCTTGAAAGAACTCTGAATAGTTTAAGAACCAATTTAGGAGCTTTTTTGCTGATTTATTAAATCTAAAGAGAAATAGAAGCTACTGAACCTGATTCTAAACTCTTTCACAGTGGTTTTACACAAAGGCAACATCACCGATTCCAGCGGAATTATTTATTAATTACACTAAAGTTAGACCTAAACTTTTGTGCTGCCCTTTTGAGACTTATCAGTGACTGAGATTGTATAAGTTTGGCCATATCATTATGCCCTAGTTTCTATGATGTGGTATGGCTGTCTTTATTTTTGTGACAGTCATTAGTACATTGCTAAGTCAATGGGAAATGCCTTGGGAAACATACTGAAAATACTGATCTTCAATTGCAAACATAAGAAACGTCTGATGTTATTGTTATGGGAGTGTGAGGATAAATGTCTGTTAAATGTATCTCTTGGCATGGGGCTCTTGCATTTGTTCTATTGCAATATGAAATTTAGGGTTTCAATTTAAAAAACTTAGATGCCCTTCAGCTACAAGAGATTAACGTGCCAATTTTATAGTATTGCCTGTCTTTTGGGGAACTAAATAATAGCACACAAACTCTCAGGAACCTGATTTCTGAGATGATCTCTAGCACCTTCCCCATGGTTAAAGTGATTTATTGACCCTTCTCATATTTAGGGGAAATTCCCAAATTATCATATTAGGAGGAAAGAGTGAATTCTATAATAAAGCTTCCTTTTTTCACTTGTTTGTTAAGATTTTGATGTGCACCAACCTGGACAAAAGTGACACTTTGGGTATACTGCAATCTGGCTTGAATTCATAAGTTTGATGTAATGGGATGAGAGAAATTTGTGGCCTAAATTCAATGTGTATCATGGTGGGTTCCTAAAAAACATATTGAGGCACCTAAAGATATTTCTAGACGCCTGAGTGGTAAATTGTTGGCATTTGGTTTTTAATGGGTGTAATCTGTTGTATGATGGAGGAGAGACTTTGCTTTCTGTAATATCTTTAAGAATGGATTTTAACCTTTTACCAACTAATTTAGATCTTTGGTGGAGTCCAGGCAGGGATGCTGGAACAATTTTTGTAGTTTTTATCCTGTGAGCATACTTACAAACTTCCCTTTTTTCTCAGGTCAAGAGGCTACCTTGGTGCCTTCTCAGCAGTGCTAGGTTTGGTTTGCTTCCTCTCTCTGACTCCTTGATGCTTCTGTGGCAGCAGTGCTGCCTTCATAGCTGGATAACAACGGCCACTCTCTGGCTGTCCAGCTATGAAGGCAGCATCATTGCCAGTAGCAGTGAAGAAGTGAGGCTGGCCATACCATACCATGCCACCCTTACGTCTCTGTAACATTTGACCTTTATGCTGAGAGGAGTGGTTACAAGGGGGTATGGCAAATTTTGGGGTGGCTACAACCCCCTTGCAAAACCCATCTATTTCCACCTCTGGTGGGGTCAGTCTGATTTTCTTGGCAGATTGTTATCATATGGTCTAAGTATGGCTTCTAAAAAATCATAAGAAACTCTACAACTGAATTAGGGGTGAGGTTTTTCAAGTGTCTGGAATAATGTAAGAACATCTTTTAATAAGCTTACAAATGTAAAATCTATTGTGCAGTGCCTGATGTACTGAAACTCTATCTATCCATATCAGTGGTTCCCAATTTTATTTGGCCAGGAACCCATTTAAACTCAAAAGAATTTTGTGGAACCCCTAATAACAGTATTATATAGGAGATGAAAAAGTAGACCACAAATAAGTAAGGATAATAATAAACAAATGCTACTCAAGGTCATGAGATCGACACAAATGAAAATTGTTTTCAATAAAATTCATAAATGCTTAATATTAATTTTTTTTTAATAATTACATGTTATTGTAATGGAATTTTCTTGCGGAACCCTTATTTTCACTTCGCGGAACCCCGGGGTTCCCCGGAATACGGTTTGGGAAACACTGATCTACATATCTATTAGTCCTTTGGGCTCCTATTGGTGCATAGGGCCTCCACAATCATTCTCCATCTCTTGCAATCCTTAGCAATAGTCTTGATCCCATGTTAAGCCAGCTGCTTTTACTTCATCCAGGCAGCTTCGTCGCCATGTTTGTTTGGGACGTCCCCTTTCCTTTTTCCCTTTGGATTCCATTCTAACACTTGTCTTGTGATACATTCCTCACAGTCCTTATGCAGAATGTGGCCTGCCCATAGCCATTTTCTTTTCTTAATCTGGACCTCCATTGGTTTCTGATTTGTTCTGGTCCACAAGGTTTCATTTGGCACTCTATCGTACCACTTTAGCTGGAGAATATGTCTAAGGCATTTATTGACAAATGTCTGAATTCTTTTAATGTTGAACCAAATTACCATACTCCTAATTTAAATTCTTTTCTTAAAGAACCCACTAATTTCTTATCAAAGAAATCTTTCGGGAAAATGGAGCAGTCCAGAGACACCACTTAGATTCTACTCTATCATCTACATTACAAATTAACTAAGATTAAAGCATTTATCTATCCATATTTCCTCTAGATTCATGCACTGACAGATAATCTCCCAAATGCACACAGAACTATACTTCTTTTAACTTGTAGGTGATTGAACAGAGAGTTGTAAAAGCTTTTTATTTTTGTCCTCACCTTAAAATAGAGATACAACTTGTCGAGCTTCCCCCAAGTAATTATCAACACTAGAATTAATGGCCATATTTAATATTTCTATTGTTTGCTTTTGAGCTTATCTAAGTCTTGTGACTAAAGCCTTTAAATGTTTCTAAGGAGAGCCATGTGAATATTAGACACCTCATCATAGACATGAGGAAAAACCGTGATAGAAATGTAGCCGTGTTAGTCTGGTGTAGCTGAAACAAAATACAGGACTATGTAGCACTTTAAAGACTAACAAGATGGTTTATTAGATGATGAGATTTCGTGGGCCAGACCCACTTCCTCAGATCAAATAGTGGAAGAAAATAGTCACAGCCATATATACCAAAGGATACAATTAAAAAAAATGAACACATATGAAAAGGACAAATCACATTTCAGAACAGAAGGAGGATGCGGGGGGAGGGGAAGGAAGGTGAATGCCTGTGAGTTAATGATATTAGAGGTGGGGAAGGGTAGATGTCTGTGAGTTAATAGTATTAGAGGTGATAATTGGGGAAGCTATCTTTGTAATGGGTAAGATAGCTGGAGTCTTTGTTCAGCCCCCCGCGGAGAGTGTGGAATTTTAGCTCATCATCTAATAAACCATCTTGTTAGTCTTTAAAGTGCTACATAGTCCTGTTTTTTGTATGAGGAAAAAACATCATTCACATCTTCTTTTTTCTCATTTCTACAGTCTTTAATCAGTAAGTGAGAGTCTCATCACTCCACTTCCTCTTGTATATAGTTTTGTGTGGTCTAATTTAACATTGCTGGCTTTTTGGAAGTTTAGTGACAAAAACCTCTATCTTTTTCCAGTGGAGTCACAATATTATGCAGACTTCAGAATATTATGTAGTACTAGTTGGCAACTCTATTATGTACATCCCTTTCCCACAGATTGTGACTTTTAAAAGGAAACTAGACAATTCACTGAAAAACATATTGTGATGGGGCATGACATATCCTTTATGGGAATATGCTTATGAATGGGAATATGACATAGCTTGAATATGCTGTATGCGAGATACTTCATGCAGGATATCATGGAAAAGATTAAAAATGAGTAGTCCTATGACAGCTTAGACTAACAAAAATATATAGAATCATGAGCTTTTGTGGGTAAAACCCACTTCATCAGATAAATTGGACTGGAAATAACAGAATCCAATATACAGCTGATGTAGGATTGTAGGACCCATCTTAATGAGGCCCATTAAGTGGGCTGAATGTGTCCCACTCATAGCTTTGGATGTGAAAATGCAGATGTTGGATTGGACAGGTTGTAATCTACTGAATATGATTATGCTATTTGTATGTTTATATCAGTTCTGTATCTGAAGTTGGGAATATTGACTATAGATTTATTAACCATGTGTTTATGTTGAGAAAAGCCTATTACCAGCCCATCAGGTACAATAATGAAGAAGCCAGATACAGGGTTAATGGCCCATTAGTGAGAGACAATGGGTCTTAACCTTCCTGTGGATATGTGGGTCAGTTCATGAAGTATGAGGACAAGGGCCTTGCAGAGACATGTGATCATGTCACCGGATACTAGAATCCTTCTTAACCCGTCCCCCCCCCCTACTTAACCATCAGAAGCCGGGGGAAGGGCGGAGGGGGAGGGTCAAACTGAAACAAAAGACTGCCACCTTAGGCAAATCCTATTTTAAGGGTGGAGAGTGAGATCATCTGGCTTGTCAGTTCTCCCTGGCTACCTCACACAAGATGACTGCTGAAAACATCTAAACTGAATTGGGGGAGGGATTGGGTCCAGGCTGCAAGACTTTCCAGTCTGTGAAAGAAGTATATTAGAACAACTTTGAAGGTGTGATACTACATGTAGCTAGTTTTTTTAGTGTATCATGCTTGGTTTGTGTGTTCTGTTTTATTTTGCTTTGTAACCTACATTGGCTCCGTGTGCTCTCTTATGACCCCTTAAATCCTACCTTTTATGATTTTGTTTATTAATTAAGCTAATGTAAATATTGGTTATCTTGGGGGGCAAGGACTCTGCACAGCTTTCTCTTTTCATTGAGAACAAGGGTGAATTTAATAAGCTTATGCTGGACAGATCTCTATACAGCATGAGACAGATTTCTATAGGGGTCAACTACCAAAGGGGCTGGGTATCTGAGTGCTAGACAAGGGTATCTCACTGTGCCATTTTCAGTTAAGTTCTGTAGCTTTGGGCCATGACCCAGACTCTTTGTCTGTGATGCAGCCGGCTAGCGTGTCTGACTCAACAAGTCAGGGTACGGGGGGTTCACGCTAGCAGGGAAAACAGGATCAATGGGGTTTCAGCACATTGGGTAACAGTCCCAAGAGTGTCCTGACCCATCACACATACCATAAGGAACAATTTGGTACTGGCAAATGAGGAGAGGGGAGTTCAATGACTAAATAGGTGATGGAACTACAGATGCTGGGGGTATTGCAGCACCCCTGCCTTGAAGTGGTTTCCAGCATATTCAATATTTACAGTTTGGATCTATGACTCAGCACCCCCACTATGCAAATTGTTCCAGGACTTCTGCATTGTGAAAAAGTTATGTCAAAAGACAGCAGCCAGCTGTCTTTTACCCATGTAGTATGTCTTCAGATAGGCAAGGCAAGTTTGAAATGGCAATGATGAGTATGTATGTTATATGACTCATATGAGATTTTTTTCAATAACATTATATACGTTAGAAAGTCATATTCTGCCAGCACCTCAGCAGTATGTGTAATGCAGTTTCAGAGACATTCAGTCATGTTCTAAAAAAATTAATTTATTTTACAACATTAAATTCTGCATATAATTTTGCAAAACAGACCTTTATTCTGCAAGCAGAAAAAATGGAGAAGAGCTAAGATATTAAGTTAGAAAAATCATTATTTCAATTTAGTTACTGGTCCTGATGAGTTTTATGAAAATATGGTCTCCATGCAAGCATCTTAAACAGACCCATAACTAATCACATTATTGTATGAGATTAGGAAGGGTTACCCCTTATAAGCTATTACAGTGTAGGAGTGTCTAAAGAAATCTCCAACATGGTATATGATTGTAAGACCTTGGTACAATGCCATAATGAGCAAATTATGTTGTTACGGTATATGAGATTACCAATATGCCTTCATTACAAATACTAGCAGACAAAGCCTTGCAGGGGCAAGGAATGGCCATAAGAATACTTGAATTTCAAAATGGAGGGGAGAAAGGATGATAAAGCCTTGACAGTTATACTAATTTTAAAAAGGCAAAGTGTATTGGCTGTGCTGTGAGTGAGTCAAAGGAACACACATATCAATGCAAGCTGAATTGTATAATGCTTATTTGAGAAATATTATGCCCACTAGATGATAACAAATTGGTAATGGAAAAGGGCTGCAGAGGTATTCAGCATTACTAACTGCAGAATGGGGACACAGACTGGCCTTGTCACAACCACTAAGCCTCCAAATGCTGTTGAGAAGTGGAGATCCTGATGCAGATGTCCACTTGGAACCTCTGTCTAGGGCCTTCAGTGAAGAGCCATTCAGCTTTCTCATTCTTATGGAGCTGGGAATAGATAAACCTTTCACATAAGGACCCTTCTCATCACACAGCTTCCCTTGGCACGTTCTGTATTGTGGGGTTTTTCCAAGTTTCACATAGTTGGCAGAGTTCAGATTCAGGCCATTGAGTGAAACATATGGCTCTCTCTGTGCATGAAAAAGAAACCCAGTGATAGGGCCATATGCATAGTGTGAAAGCATCCTCTCTGATATTTAGAAAATGCATCACTTTCAGAGTAGGCTCTACTAAAATCTAAATAGTGTGATACTTGATAATGATAAAGCCCTCTTCAATGTAAGAACCTCATTCTTCTTTTCAAACATTACATTAAATTACACGAGTGATTAATAATGGCCTTTGCACATTCGTACACTCTTGCATAAGATGACTTCAAAGCATATTACACATGATAATGAATGAAGTCTCTCCTCACCACTCTGAAGGAGAGAAATACTATTTTCATTATGCACCTGAGGAAACAGAGGTTAATTGACTTGCCCAGTGTCACCCAGTAAGTCAGTAACAGAGGTGAGAGTAGAACCCTTTCTCCCATTTTAATACAACTAGACAACGCACCCTCTCGCTCCATATGGCAGTTAATGTTGTTTACTTTCCAATAAACTGCACTTATCTCAGATATTGCAAGAGCTTAAATAAGTGTTCCTTAAATGCCAAAAACTTCAAACTATGGTCTTTTATACACCCAATCCTACAATCTACAAATGACTATGTATCAAAATCTTCTATTTATGTTGACACCTCAGAGGGTAGGAGAACATCTCGACACAAATGAGAAGGTAAAAACATGAGTTTATGGAGCAGAACAGGGTAGCTGTAGCATAGTGAAGAAACCTTTCCTAGCCCAATGCTCCTATCTAAATATGGCCGTACTTGCAACCAGAGAGAATTCAGACACAAAGGGCCAACGGTGACTTTACATTAGGGAGAGGAGCTCAATTTGCCCCGGCCTTATATGTGAGGCTTTGTCTCCATGGCATTGTTCTTCAGCTTGGGGTCTACTGAAGGGCTCAACAGATCTGAAAATCTGTCTTGTGAAGGAAAGGGAAATGGGCCAGGAGCCAGGGAATGAACATCCTTTCCTCCCCAACAACCTGAACACATTCATTGTGTTGGGTGAGATTCAAAGCTTCATGGTATTAACAGGTTTTTTCTTTCAGACAGGTCAGAAAGCAAGACATCTAGCTGTCTCTTTCTACACAGTGAATAGAAGAGCGAATAGGACATCTACTTTTTGGGGGGCAGTGTTTCCTAAGGAGCAGAGCCCCAGACTGAGACTTAGGAGAGCTCTGTTCCAGTCGTGGCTCTGTCACTGGCCTGTTGGGTGACCTCATTTGATCTCTCTGTGCCTACATTTCTCTTTCTGTAAAATGAAACTAATGATACCTATATTCTCTGCAAAGTGCTGTAAGAGCTACTGGTGACAAGCGCTATATAAATAAGAGCTAAGTGATATTATTATTAGTCCAGAATACAAATCAAGCATTGGAATTCCAATTCTCAAGTAGAATCCCCCTCCATGCTGTGACATAGTAATTCTTCCTATCCTCCTTTAACAGGGGTATCAGGAACTCTGAGGACAAGCCCTGTCAGCATGACTCAGGAGTTTAGGTATTGGAAACTGTACCTTTAAATACAATAAAACCTGCTAAGAGCAACCACATGGGAGTTAGCTGTAACTGAGCCAGGCTGCCTGACCACCTGGCTTCTATAAATGCAGAGCTGCAGCTGTCCCTGTCTTGGGCTTGGGTTGAACTCCAAGACAGGGCATGAGCCAGGCTGCAGGCCAGCCTGCTAAAACATTTACTGGGGGAAGCATGTAGTCTATACCATTAACCTATAAGCTTTTGCTTGTTGGTTGCTTGTAAGAGTTGATCTTTCCTCAAGGGTTTGCATGCTGAAGAGCAGCAGCATCTGGGCAGGAACCCAAATCTGAAGGCAGCACCACTGCCAGCAGCACAGATATAAAGGTGGCCCAGTACAGCACAGGTGTTGCCTGTTGATAAGCAAAGATCATTTTCTTCTACAGGTTTTGTTTTCATGGATGGGAGTAAGAATATGCGGTTGCTATGACAGATTGTCACTCTTCAGTTTCTTTACAGTTAAATTATAGGGGAAAAGGTTCTGTGGCCTCTGCAAGTAGTTCGTTGTGACAGATGGTCTCTCTTCAGAGGTGGTCACGAAGGCAGGTTTAACTAGTTTATTGTCCCAGACATGGAGTCTGTTGGAGGAGCACTGCAAAACCCCATTTCTGTTATGTGGAAACTACATCACAGAATAACAAGGACCTTTTTCAAGCACTGTTACCCAAATTGGTTATTGAATGCCATAGGTGTCATGGAGATGGATGTTGGCACAACAGGAGACTTTCATGGAAACTGATGAATTTTGGTGTCCAGAACTCAGTTTTTTTGGGGGGGGGAGGGGAGTGATAATAGAGTGTAAAAGTCTACTCGCAATCAGGGCAGTGAAGGGATAATAGCAAACCAGTTTGCCACACAGCACCAACCAGTGTGAAGGGAGACCTGTCTAGGTGTATTAATAATCATCAGGTGGGAGCAAGAAAGGTTAACCAGACCTGCATACATCCCTAGAGAGAGCTTGGTTTGCAAGCATGGAGACAATTAGGACATGTCCACACTGGGGAGTTATTTCGAAATAACAAGGCGAGCATCCACGCTATCAAGCCTGTTATTTCAAAATAATAACTCCTGCTTGTGAAGAGGAATAAGCTTATTTCAGAATAACCTGGTAGTGTTGATGTAGCCTCACCTAGCAAGATAGAGCCCTTCCTCCAGAGACACTAAACTCATTTCTCAACACAGTTAAGCATTCTACAAATGGGAGACCTGTACCAGAAGATCCTAAGTTAAGGAACATCATTGACATAGAGGATAACATTTTGGCTCCATTGACATCAATGACAAAACTCACCTACCCTGTGTGGGGTAAAGCCAATTCTCCAGGATGTAAGGGAAGATCTAAATGTGAGCCAGTTGTTTTTCTGCTGTGGAACAGACTCTGTCCTATACCCATCTTTGTCTTATGTCTTTACTTTGATTAATGATAGGGGGGTTAGTCCCAGCATCACCTGGAAGCTTGTTTTTTGGCCTAGTTATAACCAGTTGAGCACCCTATTGTCATGGCACACAGAAAAAAGAGCAAACCCAATCAAAACCTCCCTATACCGTACTTCTCCTGCAAAATGATGTCAGCAGCAAGGCTGTGATGATGATTGTATGAAGTTTCTCTGATATGGTTCCTTTACCAGGGGTTTTTCTTCCGAAGGAGAAAACTGGGTCCTCAATTCCTAGGCATGTGAAGACACTCTGAGCTGCACTGGACACGGCTGGGTCCAGATCCCATAACCCCACTTTGCATTCATTAAAACAGGGTTGGGGAACCTAAAGCCTGGAGGATGCATCCGGCTCCCAGCTTGCCTGGATCTGGTCCCTGGGGCTCAGGACTCCCTTCCCTCTCCCCCAGCCAACCCCGCATGGTGCTAGAGAACACAAAATCTACTAGCCTCCTCCCCTGCCGCCCAGACTCTGGTATGTAAGGGGAATATGGAGAGTATTTTTCTCCTCCTCAGTCGGGGGCCACATCGGGAGATGGGGGGATTTTTGCTTCTCACTTGTGTGGCTCCTGATTTTTTTTCTGTGGGTCAGCAGCCCCCAACCCTACATTAAAATATGTAAGACCTAATCTATCTGTTTTAAATAAATTCTCTCCTCTCCCCCACACCAGTTCACAATGGAACCAGGTATTTAATAGCTGGCTCAGCAACCTAAAGCTAATATGATGTTATTTTGTTAGGCGCCTAAAATTATTTTACTATAATGTTTTTTTTTAACTGCCAAGTTTTTCTGTAGTGCAATACAACTATTAAAACAAGTACAGCACAAAGCTTTTAATGTGGTTCTGCTGCTTTCTCTTCCATCTAAACAAACCTGGGTCATGTTATGTTAGTTTTATGAGTTTTTAATCATGCAATATAAGTTAGAATTGGAAGCCAAGCAGGTTTTTTACTTGTAAAGCAAAGGAAGAAAGAAGAACTTGCAACACAGTTTGTTGTTATAAATTATTAAATCAAAAGCAAAAGAAGGAAAATAAGCCTTAATATAATAATTTGGTGGCAATGCAATTTCCGCATTAATTTGTTATAGAAATTCAGTCATAGAACCCTTTTTTTACTTAAGTATAATTGAATTGCTTATTAAAATACAAATAAATTGGGAGATTTGATGTATCAAATATATTTGGCTGTGTATCAAAAAGTTAACCTTACCCCAATTTGCTAATTTTTCCTAGCTTGTGATTTGTTTCTAGACACTATCTGTGGATGCCTTAATCTCTCTGGATGTCTTCATCACTTCACTGGCTAAGAAATTATTTGATCTCTGTTTTTTGATGACATATTAGGTACAGCAGTCTTCTATATTCATGAATGTCTGCCAGAGAGAGCTTTTATTTTGGCATTTTTTATTATTTTTTCTTATCTAACTTGACACACACAGCTAACACTGGTATAAATTGGAGAAATAGTCTAGCACTTTTGAAAGTAAGAACAGGCCAGTCTAGCTATATTTAATGCAAAATATAGACTCTGAACATAGATGATGCATTATTTAACACATGATACATTTTATAATGCATATTAATTCTTGTACTTATAGAAGTAGTATAAAAAATTAAGAAATTTTAGTCACAATTAAAAAATAATAACAAATAATGCTCCAATCTGCAATATTCTGAATTTCATCAAGACATACCCACCTCCCAAAATAGGGGGAGAGAGGATATTTTCCAGACTTTTGGGTTGATCTAAGAAGTTTGCAGAAATTGGGCTCTCTTCTGGCCACTCTGTAGTTTATAGCCATGTCATATGTGGACATAACAGACCATTTTAGTAACTGTAATTAATATTATATAAAAAACATTTTTTAGCTGAACTATGCCAACTCCTAAAATACAGTAAATAACTTTTGTCCTCCAAATTTCACAACCTAAATATGGCAAAAATCATAAAATCAGACTGAAGCCCATCAATATCATAAACTGACCCATATATATTGCAGCACATTGCTCAAAAGTTTACAATACTATGGTATACCAAAGTGAATTAAAAGACATCTAGCATCCTCAGTTGGTAAGCTTTCTCAGGCCATATCTACACTTAGCAGTAGATTGGCACTATTGCAATTGATGTAGCAGATGTCAATGTAGTAGGTCTGGTGCAGACACACTCAATTGGTGGGAGAGTATTCTCCCATCATTTTTTATGCTCCACCTCCTTGAGAAGAATCAAGGCCTGGGGTAGACACTCTAGTCAGTTGATCTAAGCTAAAATTTCTTATATATTATTTACATAACTGGAGTAGCATAACTTGGGTCACCTTGCCATGGTAACGTAGACCGCCCCCACTATGCAAGGTAACTGCTATGTCTTGCCACAAATGCTATACTTTTCACAATTCTGAAAGAGCTGCCAAATCTCAACACAAATTAAATGGAATTTGAATACACCTTCTAGTGAAGTGCACTCAAATTCCACATCATAAAACCACCACCACAACTCAGAAAAGAGGCCAAGAATTGAAAGGCTACAAAAACTAAAGAGATGATCAATCCAGATCAGGACAGAAAGAAACCCATTACTGGAACAGTGTGCACTGCTGTTGCTTATGTTATACTTTTGATGGCTTGATTTTATGTCTGCTCCAGGTTCTCTGCACCGCTAAACCATACACCCAGGAGATCAGTTCCACCTAACAATTTCCACCGTATTGAGGTAACCGTGGATAGTCAGGGCTGCTCACTCCTCTGATGCAGGGACATGAACAAGGGAAAGGGAGACAGATAAATGTCCCTATGTCCTGACAGTGTCCCAGGTCACTGCAGAGTTAGCTCAAGTTATCACCAATTGAGTTAACTTCTCTTGAGTTAGCCTAGCTCAGGTGAGAGCAATGCACTGGAAATCCGCACTTGAGATCATAGCATGGTTGGATTAGCACACACAGAAGTTGCATTCTCTCTGTATTACTAGCTCAAGGATCAGCAGCACTCAGACTTCAACCCACATTCCCTAATGGGACAGCTTAATGCCAGCTAGAGACTTTTGTGTGTAGACACTCAGCAAGCTGGTACAATACTAAAGTTATAGCTAACACTGTAGTGAAGAAAAACCCCTAGATGCCAACAGATGTTTGAGAACAAACACTGAAACATAAGCATAGTCTTCAGCTTCCTCTAACTTTTAACTTGAACTGAGGAAGCATGAAGATCTTAAAACCACCTTTGCCTCATTTTCAATCATGCCTTACGCTCCGTTTGATTAGTCCAGAGGATCAGAGACTGTGATGATACATACAACATTCTCCCTCTCTGGGGCTTTCAATTCAGCACAGGTCATAATCATTTCAAAATACAAATATTTTTAGTTAAAATACATCTAAGTATTTTCTGCACATAGATAACTATTCTGGTAAAATATTTGTATCCTTATAGAACTTAGGTATAATCTTAAAATTGAATTAACCAGAATAGTAAAAAAATCATAAGTCATTTGAAGATGTTGTTATAACCATTAATATGAATGTAATATTCCAGAGACAGTGAATAAAAATAGAAAGATTCTTGCCTGTTCAAGCACTATATCCTTTATGTTAACATTTTCCTAATACAAACAGAAATATCCAAAAAGAGTCTCAAATCAGAAAAGTATCTCTAGAGCTATATAATCTTATAGGGAGTTAGTATCCACTAACAAGTCCTTTGGGATGTGTGAACTTTGAAGGAAAGAGAAACAATAAGCTCTCCAGACACCTTGATTGCTACTTTTTTATGAAAACTCATTATTTTCAAGTTTAAATGCCCATTTTAACATTGCACAATTATACTGTACCTTTGGACAAGTTATACTTTATATCTGCTTTATGAAATAGATTTTAGATACATTATTAGAATACTTTTCAGGAAGAATTCTTGGACCCAAGAATTGGAAACAGTTTCAAATCAGGCATGTTACATTGTGTTTTCTAGGTTTGTTTTCATGACATAATATTGTTTGTGATATTCTCGCTTTCAATAAAAGGAAATACCAAGACAGGCTTGATAAGAATGGCACTGAAAGATATAGGCTCTTGAACTCACAGCACACCACCACAGAGCCGACAAACCGGACAAGGTTTTGGCAGCTAGAAAAGCTGCATGTCTTCAAGCAAAAGAGATTCTTCAAACCAGACCATTCTGCAAATGAGGTGGGAGGAAAGCAGCAGTTATAACTGGCAGAAGATTGCAAAGACACCAAAGATTTTTTTGCTAGCTTTCAGGCAGTGAATGGCCTCAGGTGCAGAGAATCATATCTATATGCACGCTGGATGGCAATCAACTTCTAACTGAGCAAAAGGAAATGCAGGTTGAGCCCCTCTAGTCCTGCAGCCTTGGGACCTGACTAGTGCCAGAGAATTTGCTGAACCACGCAAAGTCAATATTGACTAGCAGCACAATCAACCCTTCCACTGCTTACTGGGCTCTTAGAAGACATTTAGGGGTTAATTAGAGATAAATAACTGCACAGAACACTCAGACAGGACTCACGGCTGTAAACGAATTTTATGGGACTGTGGGAAACTTGGCCTCACCCATGACAAGTGGACATCCAGCTAACAAAAATCATGCCGGACCACAGATGTTGTAGAATGACGTACTATAGAGGTTCAACCTGTACTTGGCCAATTATGGAACATTTCAGTTTGGTTCTTAATCACCCTTCCAACATATCCAAGGAAGCAATTAATGTTTTTCCAAACACCAATTAAAATAATTACACTAGCCCTCCCATGCCTTATATAAGTTCATAAGCACAATAAAGCAGATGTCCCAAAGGAAAGCACTTGGAGCAAAAGCATTCCAGCAGAGATCAATAAGCAGGGGGGGTTATCATGCTGCAGGGCAGTTTGAATTGGTTCTTTCACATTCTCTGGGAGCAAGAGTTAATTCCACAGTATTTCAAGAGCGCCAACAATGTCCAGTTCTATCAGAGCAAAGCTGGAAGTACAAACTGGGCATCATCAGGGCATTTCCCTACTCTTTGTGCTGGGAAAATTCTTTCATGGGTCTTGTTGAATAGACATAGCACCTACCTTGTGGAAAACATCCTTCCTTCTTATCCTCTTCTTGTTTTTCCCAGTCTCAATGTGAATTTCAGTCTGGAAGAGGCAGTATACACATGATCTTCACAGCACTCCAACTTAAGGAAAAAATGCTGAGACTAAAATTGTGGTCTTTATATAGTGATCATGAACTTCACTAAAACTTTTGATTCTGTAATGGGGACTCTGGAAACTGTTGTCCATCTTTGCATGTCCAGTCCTTCTAGGATTGGATAATGGACAGAGCATTGGAAAATGGTAATATGTAGGACTCCATCACAGTCAATGGCACCAAATCAAGTTGCATGCTGACTCCCAAGGTCTTTTCTATCTTTTTTTCGGATATCCTTATGGATGCATTTCATGACATTGACAAAGGAGTATTTATCCACTTCGGCACTGATGGGAAATTGTTCAATATGCAATACTTCCATGCTCACATGTAAATGGCAGATTTACTCATTAAGGAGGTTTTATTTGCTGATGACTCTGCACTGGTAGCTCACTTGATTGATTACATTCAATTTATAACTGTTCCTCTCACTTGTGCAGTCAATCATTTTGGTTTCACAGTCAACGTAAAGAAAACTGAAACACTGTACCACCCAGTGCTGTGGCATGCATGTCTACTTAATGATTAAGATCAATGAGACTCTTCTCAAGTCTGAAAAGAAGTTTTGCTGCCTAGGGAGTATTCTGTCACAGAATGCTAGAAATGATAGTGAGATTATCCATTGTGTAGCCAAGGCCAGCTCTGTCTTTGGAATGTTATCACATTGCCTATAGAAGGGGTAAGTCATGCTTACAATGCTTCTATATGATAGTGAGACATGGACACCCTCTCACTGACATATCAGTAAATGTTATCTGTTCTGTATGTGCTATCTTTGGTTGGTTTGAAGCATCTTCTGTTGGGACAAAAGTCCCAATATCAAAATCTTTAATCTTTGTTAGATGTCTGGCATTCAAAGCATGCTCATGAAAGCTTAGCTGCACTGGTCTGGGCATCAGCTAACATGAGGCATCTATGCCTGTGGTGGCCAGTACAAAAGATACAGACACACTGAAGTCATACATATCATGACAGAGCAATGTGTCAGACAGCCCAGTTCCTAGAACATTTAAACTGCAGAAGCACAGCACTAGGTCCTGGATCTGGTACAAGTCAGGACTGAGTAAGCCTAGCTCAGTCCTGGCTCATGCTGGGTTCAGGAGCTCCCCTTGCCTCTGCAATTTGAATATATTTGGAGCTGGGCGCCCAGCCCTTACTACATATAAAAATGCAGAGCTGCAGTGGGGATAGTTCCAGGTCCAGCTCACGCCAGGTCCAGCAGCCCCTGTACGTTGGGGTTCCCAGTGGGGAGTAAGGATGTTAAATTTAGATTAATCAACTAATCAAATTGTCAATGTCAATTTGATTGGTCGATAAGGGTACCTCCACCTTTGAAATGTAGCAAGATGCCTGATGTCTCTTGCTGCATTTCAAAGGTGGAAGCACTGACAGGACCACGGGGCCTGCTCTTGCTACATTTCAAAGGCGGAAGCGCCACCAGTTCCTCGCTGTGCCCCTGCCCTTTTTCCCCAGAGAGACGGTGATGGAGGAACCAGGTTTTAAGCCAGCTTCCCCCAGCACCGGATCCTGCTGCCCCTCCATTGAGGCCTCTTTCTGATAGAGGCAGCCAGGGGAGGAAGCAACTAGTCAAGTCACTAGTTGATTGGTCACTTACATCCCTGGCGGGGAGCGGCCCCCTGCTCCCCCATGGACAGGGGTTGCTACAAGAGCAGCCTTTGCCTGCAGCCAGCCCAGGATGCCACAGATTGGAGCTGGAGCTGGAGCTGGAGCTGGAGCTGGAGTTCCACCACCACCACCACCCCCCAATGCCGTTGATAGAGGCAGCAGCGTGGTGGGAAAAGGGCAGGCGGCACTGCGAATCTGGTGCTGGGGGGACCCAGCTTTTAAGGCAGCTCCTCCCAGCACCAGCTACTCCACTACTCGCTTACATCCCTAATAACTAAAGAAACCCGTGGTAAAAACTGCTCTTCTGTGCAGATCAGAGACATAGGCAACTAAAGAGATGCACTTGAAAAGACTTGAAGCCATGGAAATGTGATGTTTGAGGGCAATGAGGGTATGTTTAGGCGGCTGGTGGTAACAACATCCCAACCCATCACACTGGGCTCACAGAGTTTATGCAAGCTCTCTAAAAATAGCTGTGTGGACAGTTGCAACTTGGTCTGGATATTGTGAGGGGTGGACTAGAGCCTGAGTTCTAGCCTAATCTGCAGTTTAAAATGCTGTCTACACAGCTATTTTCAGGGTGTTTGAGGGAGCCCCTAAAGCCCAAGGCTTGTTATTACATGTTGAACCTCCCTTGTCCAGCACCCTCAGGATCTGACTGGTCCCAGATGAGGGATTTTGCTGGACCAGGGGAGGTCATTTCTGGCCCCCCTGTTGCTGCCCCCACCCCCTGCCCTGCTCCCCACACCAAGCTCTCCACACTCGCTCGCTCTCCCTCCCCCCAGACTAACTGAGCTGCATGTTGGTTCCTAGCTCCCTCCCCCAGCCTAGCTGAGTCACATCACCCCCTTGCCCTGCATCATTCCAGACTCACAGCCCCACCCCACCCGCACCCAATTCCTGCAGTGCACCAGGACTCTCTAAATAAATAGATTTGGATGTTGCCAGACCAGAGAGTTCTGGTTTATAGAGGTGCAACCTGTAATTGTGATTTTTTTAAAAAAAATATTAATCATATCAAACTGGAGCTAGTAAGGCCTTGATGTAACAAATAATTGAAAACTTTGGATAATTATTAGGTACACAAACAGTGTTAAAACAAAATAACAATGTCCATATTGAGTCTCACAATATGAGCAAACAATCTCTCACTTCTATGAGTTCCAGACATACTGGATTTTCTCATCTGGTGTATTTCAAAATTACCATAGTTTCTCATAACCTGATGTCCTGATGCAGTAAACATTTCTTGTTATATGTTCAGTAGCCTCAGGTATCTATGATTTCAAAGGAAGTGGAGGGAGCTAAGCATCTTGCAGTACTAGCCCTTTTAAACTTACCAGCAGGTAACCAATAAATTATCAACTCAAAATGGATATGCTGATATGCACAAAGAACAGGATTGGACCCATTTGATGATGCTTGTATTGCACTGTAGCATACCTTGAATTATATGTCATATAATCCTTAAATTTGTCAGGCATTCACTATATTGAGCCTACTGTAGGGAATCTTAATGGAATGATTAATCATTGTACTATATATTTTAGAAATGTGCATTTGTTTGTCTATCTGTGAGTCTGTCTGTTCAAGAACTCCTCCTAAACGACAAGAGCTAGGACTATCAACTTTTGAGTACAGCTGCCTCTTATCATAACTTAAATCTAGGACAGGGTTTGGTTATGACAGGATAATGAGTTGTGCCTGAAATTTGATTGTTTGTCATGAAATGGGAGGGGTCTGGTGAAAGGAAGTTATACTGCAGAATGACCAGACGGGGAGCAGCAAGGAATCAGTATAGCTATAACATCATTGAATCAGCAAGGGGTACAAGTGGAGAAAGGGACAGCTATCTACTCTGTATTCCAGAGAATTTGTGTCTGTCTGTGTTTCTGTCTCCCAGCGGGGGGACACGCATCCTTCCCCTGACTATACCCGCTGCAGCTGTAGCAGCCATGGACAGGCATTTCTCACCTGTCCCCAAGTTGCTGCAGTGAGAGAGGGCTGGGGTAGTCTTCTCTCCCCAAGCAGCCTGCATACTGAATCCCTCATCCCCACACCCACCCCAAAACAATGATTTAAATGAAGAAAAACAAAACATATTTGAGTTGTTAAGAACCCAAATAACACCAGGTAAATCTTCTAGTGCAAAATAATCTTTCTCACATTCAAAATAAATATTCCCCAAATATCCTGCAAAGACTGTCATAAACACTATTGTTTAATATTGCGATGTTCAAGAGATCTATAAATAAAATTCAGGTGCTCTTTTGTGCAATATTTTTGTAAACTATACTGAAATTATCCTATTTAAATTCAATAACTACTACAGAACATTTTACTCCAAAGATATTTTTTTCTTTCTTTGTTTCACATATTTAAATATTAATATATTGTTACAATTGTGCAATCAAGTTGTCAACACTGTACTTTACAGATAGATAGGTTTCTTATGTGAAAAATTAATATGGAAGATCATTTTTGATAGGTGGCGAGAGACAGGTCAGTAGCATGTATTGTATGTTTCTATCAAGCCCTCAGTCATCTGTGAGTTGCCTCTGAGTTCTTTGAGATACTCTTTTCATACTGTGTCAAGTAGTTAGTAACATCTTTGGATATTTGTGATAGGATTGAGCTTGGATATGCAATCATGTGAAACGTATTTTCTGCTTGCCTGGTTTCATCTGATTATTTTTAATAAGCCTTGACACACACTTTATTAGCACCAACATTTGAAATCCTCAGACTAATGTTAGAAAAATATGTCTTCATGGACTTGAATCCTAGTTTTTTTATTTTTAAATCAAACATTATTTAATAATGATGATTCTATATAGTACAAATAATTACCGACAGACTTCCCTTTAAGGGATCTGATGGGAAAGAGTAGGCTGGACACTAGTAATTAAAAACAGACAAAGCCTGATTCTTCTCTGGCTTGCATCTGCCATGATATTTATAACTGTGCAGAATATAAGCATGCTCACCATTGCATTTTGCATAGGTGGAAATGAATAAATAACCAAGTTGCAAGAGGGGGTCGGCTTATATAAAGGCCGTATAGTACATAGCAAGTTGGAGAGCAAATCCACAGCACTCTGACCTGCAGCACACTGGGTACTTTTCTCTAAACAGCAGTATGTCATAGCACAGCAACAGGATACACATGGTCATGCCATGCCATAGCAGGCTGGTGTGCTGCAGATTTACAACACAGCTTGTCACTCACTAAATCACTCTATAGACAAGCCCTCAGGCATCTAGCTTTCCTAAGAAAATAAAAGTATAAAACAGGAAGAATTTTGTAATCTTCAGTACTGATTTTTTGTATGGGAAGGGAAATCCTTTAAAACTTTTTTCTCTGTGCACCAGTTATACTGAATAATGATGTCATTGTAACCATTCCTCTTAATAAGAATATAGAACAATCCTTTTAACCAGGACATGGTGTATGGGAAATACAAATTCTGTAGTCAGTCTTGTCACTGTCTCAAGCCTGAAAATTGCTATATCAAACTGATACTACTGTGCTGCATGATGTTACTGTTGGACACCTGGTCAGCTGGCATGTATCCTATTCAAATGGAAAATCATGTGACCTTTTATAGTTTTCATTTTTCTTGTGTAACTCCTGTAGTTAGGTTTCTTCATAGGCACCCTCTTTCTCTTTGGATACCATTCAGGGTTCTTATACAGATTCTGGCCATTTAGGATCTGATTCTGCTAAGTGTTGAATGCCTGCTGAAGTTGCCTTTGGACATCGTAAGGTCATTCTGTCCTGTTTTCCATTTTACGTGTGTACTTTGGTTTCTGTATATAGATCCAATCTGAATTTTTGTTCAATTTCTGGTTTGCCTTTAATGTCAGCACCTTTGCCAAATCTGCGAGAATTTTTGAATTGAAGTGGAAATATTTACAAGAATTGCATCACTTGCTATCTAAACAAAAAGGTGGTAAGAATGTTAGCATCTTGTATCATCAGACGCAATCCTACAGGTCCTCCATCTATGAAACTGCAGGCTTGAAGCATAGGTAGGTCCTTTTCCTTCATGTCATGTTTTGTAGAGCACTTTGATGACTATGAAAAGTAAATTTTACAATTCATAATTTGCAATAAAGTACTTAGATTTCCTCATGTGAGCACTGAGTGCTGTTTTTGCATACCTTATTTAAATATAGGGAAATTCTATTTAGTCATTACCAGATCTAGACAATACATTGGCTCTGAGAAAGAAATAATAATTCTGGTGTCCTCCAACATTTTTAAAAAATCCAGACATATTTATGCAGACAGAAGAAAGAATAATATTTTTAGAAATTAAGGAAGCAGAGAGATTCTCTAATGCAAATACCTATTCTGTAATTTTCTTTGCTTCTTTTAATGACTCAAAATGACAACTATATAGAATATATTGGCAGTATTTTATATCATTGTAAAAAAAACCTCCAGTGCATTACATTCTCAGTTATTAACTTTTGCTGGGATTAATTTTGCTCCAATTAATTACATTAATTAAGAGTTTAAGGGGATTGTTTGTTAGACTTTATTAAACAGCCTTATGGGAATTCACAATTAGAATTAAATTAATTACAGTGGCAGTTAAAATCTTCATTCTGGTTGTTCTTTTCCCACAACCAGTGCCATCTTTGGCCAGCATCATTATTTCTTACAGTAGGTAGACCAATGAAAAAGAGTAGCCTCTGTTGCTGAGTGTGTCCCATATGTGCTGTGTGGTTGCAGTGCTAATTGACATTAGTGGAAATAAATCATTCACCACCTTACAGAAAGTTGCACGCTAGTGAAGACTTAGGAACTGACCCTGCTCTGACCCTATATAATTCAAATTCTGGCTCTATTATAGAGTGGTACTGTATAACCATTGTGGAGATTCATGTAAAAATTAGTTTTTCTACCTGACAGCACCCCAAAATCTATGTGGAATCTGAAAGCTAAGATGGATTCTTTACTTCACATGCATCTTCACCAGTAATGTTCTGCAGGTCAAATGTTGCACTCATTGACAGATGTGAAACCTCATTGCTTTCACTAGGTTTTCACACTTAGAGCTGATTAGAATTTAGACCACGGTCTAGCAAACTGCTCCATATGGACCCTCATGCAGAAGTCTGAAGAATAAGAGTCTTATTAAATAGGCTTTTCTATGAGGCACAGGAAAGAATAGAATCCAGCTGACTCACTCACTCACTCTTAGCTCCGCTGGCTCTGTAATGATAAACAAGGGCAAAAAGTGATGAGTTTATTTTAGTCATTACATTTACTAGAATCATGGATCTGATCTGGTGCATAAGAAAGTGCCATTTTACTAGTCATTTTACAGTGTAGAACTGGACTGATGTTTATAATTCCTTCCAGTTTACTATAAACTATGAATTTAATAAAATATCCTATTTACCGTTTCCTTTAGATAATTAAGGAAGATCTGATCAAGCATAACAGCAAGCAGCTGCTTTATAAAAGATAATTGTCTGAGCTCAGTCTTGCCAACTATCAGGATTTTATCATGAGTCTCATGGTGCTTTTCTTCAAGCCCCAGCTCTGGAGGGTAAAAGTAAGTTTCTAGCTTTCATAGTTACAGAGATAAATTTGAAAATGTGAACTTTAAAGGATCAAAAACCTGATGGCAAATAAAAAGAATTAAAAAAAATCTATTATTTTGAAAAGATCATTTGGGAGGAGATTGGGAAAGGGGGCTGATTTATGATATCTAACTGTTTTGCTTTGGTAATAGTGCAAATCTTCCCTTATTTTTTCTTGTTAAAGATACGTTTAGAAATTCTGATCAAATAGTAATAACATTGTTCAGTTAGTGAACATGATTTTCCTTGTATTTATGAATCCCGAGTAATTCCAATAAGATCAGTGAAGTTATTTAAAAGAATGTACCCATCTACACCTGAATTCATTTAAATATCTTTCAAAATTTGGCCCTAAATGCCCAATGTGATAATGATCTTTGTGGAATGGATCCCCTACGCCTGAGTTTATTGCGAGATTGGGGCCTAAATGAGAGGCAAAAAGAAGCAACAATTCTAGCTCATTTATTGATGAATCTGCCTTCTACCTGCTGCTTCTATTGCCTATGACATATTTGTAAAAGCCCATCTTTATTTCCTTTAGCTAACTAACTCCGTTTTAGTTTTGCTGTCATTCTCCAAATGTGTGCGCGCACGCACACGCCTGCCTGTGTGCCTATATGTATTTAAGTTTCCAGTTCCTCCAGTCCCCCTTTTTTTCCTTTGCAGTAGTGATGGGGGACTTGATTTTTGTTTTATATTCAAATTTATACACTCCGGTGTCAGGCACATTTTTTATTATTTTATTTTAAGTGAAGAACATACTTGTCATACAGGCTTTCTCAAGTTTTCACAGTCTATAAATTAATATGTCGAATGAGATGTATTGAAAGGAGTATTAGTAAAACAGCTGTAATTTTCTTGTTGTTACTGTCCAAGAGGTGACATTATTCTCTATCCATTCATGTTATTCATGACCTTGGGCAGCACTGTAAGTTTCCTTCACTGACTCATATGTAAATGTGTGTCACTCTTGTCTCTATTAATGGCATTCTCAAGTGTTTTACTTTACATTTAGCATTGCTGTAACTATCTAATGATGTGTAAAAGGCAAAAACTCTATTAGAGGGTAATGAATAAAAAGCAGATAATTTACATAATGCTTTTCATCCTAGAGAATCCCAAAGTATTTTATAAGCTGCATAGATACAAGAATCACTGACTGGCCTGTTGGAAGTGCAGGCATTTTAAATATGCATTACAGATATCCAAACCACAATTCCATGTAGTAGAGAGCCACAAAGTGGCAAATACAACTCCCCATGCCTGATGTAAGCAATCAATCCTAAAATGTGCTAATGGCTAACTGGGTGGAGGAACATTTAGACTTAGGGCAGCTTTTGCTGTGAGAGCAGGAAATTGCTCTCAGCTTCAGATGGTTCAGGCTTGGAAACTTGGGAAAGAACTGATCTAGGAGAAGGCACATTCCAAATGAAAACAGCTATAATAGGGTTAGCAAAGGGGCCAGCACCAATATGCAATTTAGCCCCTAGGTGCATGCTGATAAGGAACAAAGTGAGCAAACTCCTTTCAATTGCTACTGGAGCACCACATCAGATGCTCCCCACAGCTCTAAGGACCGCTGAGGGAGCTAGTGCCATGGTCCAGGTGGTAATGGGGGCTGGGGCCAGAAGGGTAATGAGCCCATTTCCTCCTGAGGCCCCACCCCTCCAGGGCACGGAGCCAAGATACCACCCATACCTTGCCCCAGGGCCTGCTGCTAGTTCCACTGCCCTAGGTTCTTTGTGTATTACGGATTTTTTGTGCTCTAGTCCTCCCTGCCCCTTCCCCCCTCTCTGGGGCTAGAGCACCAGGGGAGTGAGGTGTTTCAGGTGGAGGTCACATCAGTGAGGGTTGGAGGGATTGGATTTGTTGTGGTGGGATGTTGAGGTTTTTTTGGCTTCTCACTTACGTGGTTCCACCAACCCAAAAAGGGTTCCCCATTCCTGCCATAAATGAAGACAATGGTGAAACCTTTTGTGTTGGACATAATATTTTACTTTATTTGAAAATGAAGCCTGGCCAACCAGCCTGCAATTGGAGCCCAGCCCCCATCTCATTGCAGCATCATAACACTCCTGCACGCCCGCACACACCATCCCTGAGTCTATCATACACCTGAACCCCCTGCACTGAGCCCTTCGTACACTCCAATCCAGTCTCTTGCACCCCCACATCACCAGCTCACTGCTACAAGATTGACAGAAGACATCCTGATTGCATGAATGAAGTTGGATTTGACCAGTTATGATGTAAACTTCAAAGAAATGTGTGAAAAGATGGAGCAGCAGAAGTCCCATTAAATAAAGTCTGTGAATACAATGTTTCATTTACGCTATTATTAATCATTATGTCAATTATCAATAATATTAAGTTGTATATTTTCAGTCATGCAAATGGGCATTCTTATACAGCTCTTTGTTGACCACTTGTTCTGAATATTGATGTAGTTTGGCTCTTTGGTTTGAAAAGGTTGCTGACCTCTTCTATAGAGGGAAAAAGTAAAGGCCAGGGAGACTATATTCTGATAAGAGAAATTTGAAAGTGGTGAAAGGACATAAAGGTTGTACTGACTGAATATGTGAAAGGCAGAATCCGCTATTAATAATTAAAATGTGACTGCAACCTGTGAAAATTGGAAAGAAGCTGACATTAAGATAGATATTGCATTGGTAGTTATGTAAGCAGTGTTTGGGGCAGGGTCCACTCTCTCCTCTGCCTCTGCTCAAGTCCACAAAATAGTCATGATTTATGCTGCTAAAACACCTCCTGCCATTTATTTACAATGTTGGTTCTCACCACCCTTACACAGTCTTTGTCCTATGATCTTGGGGGCCCTCAACTCCTCAGGCAATCAGGGAAAAGCCATCTCTCTGTCCTATGCCTGTTTTGTATCTTTTGCTTAATGGCCTAATTAGCCTTCAAGCTCTCCTCCACCTACCTGTTAGGCACCTTCTTCTTAACAAGGTCTGTTCTGCAATGCTTAATTGGAGCTTGGGTGACTACAGAGTGATGGCTCAGCTGTTGTTGCCCAGCATTCTGTCACTAGAGGAGAAAGGCAGAGTTCTCCCAATAAAGGAAAAGGAGGCTTTAATGCTTTGCTACTGACAAAAAAGTCAGTGGAGACAGGATGGATGGAGCTAGAGTTTCTTTAAGCTGGTGGAGGTAACGCATCTTAAAATGAGTGATTGGATGGGATCCCTTCAAAGGGCAAAATCTGATGTGCTAGAGAAGATAGAAAGAATTGTTCAAGGAGTTTGAGAAAGCAGGTCATGTTAACAAAACTATGAAAAATGCATATAAACAGGCTAAAAAGGCACTTCCTAAGGTAAGATAGAGACACAGTGGAGAAAGACGATGGTAGGAAACTGGTTTTGGGGCTGGCTTAAAAAAGTGAAACAATGAAATTCAGGACCAGAACAATTTTGTCCTTCTTGCTACAGCTATTGTTTTACAAAAAAAAAAAAAAAAAAAAAAAAAAAATTTGTAGCTGGTGAGGGATTAATGAGTGAATTGAATTGATAGAATTATATATGAGTACACTTTTCAATTTTTCTGTTAAAAAATGTCTCTCATAATCACCCATTAATAATAAAATAACTTATTGTGGTTATGCAGCCTCTTTCTTGAGAGGAAATTTAGCAAATTGCTAAAGGAACTCATCTGTGCAAACTACATATAATGACCATTTCAGTCATCAGTGAAATGTAGTCACCTCTAAGGTAAAATGAAACTGACTGTCATTTAAGAGAGCACAGGAACTCTGCTCAACATTTAGAGATCAGCAACAAAGAGCATCAAATTGAAACTGCAAAAGGAATTTAGGGAACTTAGAGAAGCTGAAGTTAATATCTTCAGTCCCATGGCCAAATTCTAGTGCAGGTAAACACCCCTCCTCTTTCCAAGAAAGCCAGAGAATCTGTCCTGGATACTAATGGTCTGAGTCCTGGTCTTACATTTTATCTCAAAGTACAGGCTAACACTCTCTTACAGGGGACTCTCTGGTCCAGCAGGACCATAGATGTTCCAGGACCAGAGCGTTCTTGTGGAGAGCTAGTGCCTACGAGCCCTGAAGGCTGGCAGGGCAGTAGGAGCCCAACTCGCAATAGTGAGGCTTCCCAGCAGGGCTGTGGGAGCCCCACATGCAGCAGTGGGGTTGCCAGTAGGGTAGCAGTAGTCCAGCATGCAGAGGCAGCAGGACTGCCTGGCATAACAGCAGGAATAGGAGTGTGGAGGTGGCGTGGCTGCCGGGCACTGCAGCGGAAGCCCAGTGCATGTAAAGGTGTGGGTCTGCCCAGTGGGGCAGCATGGGGCAGTGAGAGGGGGGAGCCAACCAAGAAGCTTGGGAGCCAGGACTGGAGGGGGATGGTGGCAGGGGCGGGCACAGAAATGACCTTCCCAGGTTTGGCAAAATCCATCATCCAGAACCAGTCAAGTCCCAAGTGCCAGACCAGAGAGGTCCAACCTGTACCTCCAGGGTATAACCTTATAACTCACTACTACTGTTCTCATGTCTCAAAAGAAGAAAATAGATTGGCAGGAATAAAAAGTCAGCTCGGTCCTTGATGTTTGAATATAATGCAGTCTGTATAAGTATTAAATAATGAATGGTCCTGCAGCACCTTAGAGAGTAACAAAAAATTGTAGCTAGTATCATGAGCGTGTCAATTAGTGACAAGATTTTTTTCCTTCTTTTTTCCTCCCCATTTTCTCTCTTTTCTGCTTTTTTATGTATACCTCTGGACCCCTTGCTCCATTATCTGAAGAAGTGGGTTGTGTCCACAGAAGCTCATGATGCTATCTACATTTTTTGTTACTCTCTAAGGCTGCTGCAGGACCATTCATTGTTTAAGTTTTTTCAGTTAGGGTATGTCTAGACTACAAGGCTTTTTCGAAAGAATCTTTCAAAAAAGCCTCTTTCGAAAGAGAGCATCTAGACGGCAACCTCTTCTTTCAAAAAAGTGAGCCACTTTTTCGAAAGAGAGCACCCGGGCAGTGTATGCTCTCTTTCGAAAAAGCCCTGTTTGCATTCAAGAACGCCTTTTTTCAAAAGAGCACTTTCAAAAAAAGGCATTCTTCCTCGTGAAATGAGGAGTACCACCATCGAAAGAAAAGCTGCTTTCTTTTGATTTAATTTCGAAATAACATGGCTGTAGTCTAGACGCAGGTGAAGTTTTTTCGAAAAAAGGCTACTTTTTTCGAAAAACCCTGCAGTCTAGACACAGCCTTACAGACTAACACAGCTGCCCCTCAGAGACTAGTAGGACAATGTTTTGCTTATAAGTTCTGTGTGCTTCTATTACATCTTGCCAGCCATGATTAGCAGGAAGGAACAGCTTATGCCCTTGGTAGATACGCATTGGGTAAGCTAAGTGCATAACCAATGTTGAAGCAGGAAGAGACCATAACTACTTATAGACATTTCTTTTATCTTGGGACAATGTTTGCTATAAGGTCTTGTTTCTTGTCTACATTGTAAATTAAATTGTGTAAGGTTCTGTTGTAATCTCTTCAGTAACCATATAACCCTTTCTAAAATGTAATCTGGTCTAAAATTCTCTGTAAAATTGTGTAGTGTGAATGAAGAATCTGTGTATAGTTAAGGATGTGTGAAAACCATCACAAACATATTGATGGTCAAGAAGAAGTGAGACAGACAATCAGAAACCATCCATTGTGCCTAACACTAAACGAGTAAGCAGAATTGACAGCCCTTAAGCTAAGACAAGCAAACCCTCCCACTCCAAGGTCAAGGTAAGAGATCTCATCAAAACCAGCATAGGGCAACTCCCAGAGACAGTCATCTGAAATGCCGATGAAGAATGACAACGGAAACAACCTTAAATTAAACACCATCAAACAGTAATTGATTGCAGAATAGCACAGCAAGAGCCATAGACATTTAAGAACTACTATAAAGGCTGTGTGTTTTGCCATAGAACTTTGGGTTCCATCCTGCAAAGCCTTGAAGCATCAGACTGTGACCAACAGAACTCTATTCCTCCATTTGTCCCAATCTAAGCAGCCATTAGATTGGTCCAAGCCACAGACTGATAGCTATAACAATGTTGGCAGGACTGGTGTTTGTGTATGAATAGATGCATATGCTGCTTTCCATGTTGTATTTTCAACAAACGCAGCATATTGCCTCTTCCCCTGAAAAAAGATCCCGTGTGCTTCTTACAAGCATAACAATAAACTTTTCTAAAGATTTGGATAAATAAAATGCCTCTTTCTTCCCACGACTCTTTAAGAAAGTTGGGGAGTGAAATGTGCAGCAACGTTGGCTGTAAAAGCTCCAGAATCATAGCATTTAAGTCCAAAAGTTCTCTGCTTATATGGGGGTCAGTGGGAAGGCACCTGGAAGGGCCTATGAAGTCAGCATCAAGGGGCGCTGGACTTGGAGAAAGGGAAGTTGCAAGGTAATAGGTTTGTGTTCAGGATGAAGAAAGGATTATAGAAGTTTGCTCAGTTTTGTCTGCCAATGAGCAATAGATGTCTGAGAGCCTTTAGTGGGAATGATCTCAAGAGAGATGGAGCCAAAGGGGAGTAAAAAGTACCCTGTAATGATTTGGGGGAGGGGCGGAGGAAGACAATAAATCTTTTTTTTTTTTTTTTTTTTAAATGGCAACACCACATTTCTGGCATTTAAGCTCACAACATATTTATTCAACAATTTGGAGAATTTTAGACTTGGTTGGCACCTAAAACTTAAAATAGTAAAATAGTTAGGTCAACCTAACCCCCACTGTAGACGCAGCTACATTATAGAAGAAATCTTCCTATCTGTCTGTGTATGACCTCTGAGAGGTAGATGAGCAACATTGACAGAGAAACCCCTTCCCAGCCACATAAGAACATACCCAGAGTAGCACAATGCAGTAACTTGGGAGGTTGCTCTCCTAGTCTCTCATTTTTGTGATCTAGAATTTTTTTCATTGTAGACTAAAACCTATGACTTCTGTCCAAAATACATCAAAAGATACACTGGTCCTCATTTTTACAGCTGGCTCTGATTTTTTTTTTTCACTTTAATTTCCTTTCATTCTCTTCATGTGAATATTGCCCTTTCATAAATACTAGCATTTGAAAAGAAAATGTATTAAAATTATCCAGCCACATTTCTCGTTTCTCTGGGGATAAATCCTATTTGACATCTTACAACTATTGCATCCTGAATCTTTTTAAATTCCTTTTCTTCTGCAGGTTTCATTTTGAGTCTGAACTTTTCCAGTCTCTCTCTTCTGTGGACTTAGAAGTTTGAGTTCACATCAAATTTTTCTGTGTTATCTGTTGAGACACATATCCTGCTCTAAACAGCAGGCAGGCTATATTTAAAGTTTACAGTTTTCATAGTTCATTAAACTGAATATCTGGCATTAAATTAACAAGTATAAACAAAATCAGTCTTCAACTCTTAGTGGAAAAAAGTCAGTATAGTGAAAAGGGTAAGCTGAGAATATAGAAGCTGGAACGTAACATAAAACATTTTGGAAAGAAAGGATTAGTGTCATCATTAATTTGCAAATTGGATATCTAAAGGTCAAAAATTAATATCAGCAAGAAAAAATAATGTACCAGTCATTTAGCTTAAAACAGAAGAGAAAGTGGCTGGGTAACAAAGTAAGTGTAAGTAGCCTTTGAAGATGAAAGCAACCCTTGATTTTCACATGAAGAGACCACATGTCTCTCAATCTCTTCCAGAGCATGTGGCAGACCCAAACTAGCTGGCTGTCTCACTCTAATGAAGGGCAGGTATGCAGGGAGCTTGATAAACTGTTTTCTATTTCCTGAATAAACTCCCAGGCTGTGTCTACACTGGCGTGATCTTGCACAAAAGCGGCTGCTCTTGCGCAAAAACTTGCTGCCTGTCTACACTGGCCAAGTGTTCTTGCACAAGTAAACTGACGTTCTAATGTATAAAATCAGGGCTTCTTGCACAAGAACTCTGACGCTACTGCTCAGGAATAAGCCCTCTTGCACAAGAGCTCTTCCAGAAGAGGCCAGTGTAGACAGACAACATGAATTTCTTGCGCAAGAAAGCCCTATGGTTAAAATAGCCATCAGAGCTTTCTTGCACAAGAGAGCATCTACACTGGCATGGATGCTCTTGCGCAAAAGCACATGCCAGTGTAGACGCTCTCTTCTGGAAGGCTGCGTCTAGACTGGCATGATTTTGTGGAAATACTTTTAACGGAAAAATTTTTCCGTTAAAAGTATTTCCACAAAAGAGCATATAGATTGGCACGGATGCTTTTGCGCAAAAGCATCCGTGCTCAGTATAGATGCGCTTTTGCGCAAGAAAGCTCCGATGGTCATTTTAGCCATTGGGCTTTCTTGTGTAAAAAATTAAGGTGCCTGTCTACACTGGCCCTCTTGCGCAAGTATTCTTGCGCAAGAGGGCTTATTCTTGAGTGGGAGCATCAAAGTATTTGCGCAAGTAGCACTGAATTCTTACATTAGCACGTCAGTGCTCTTGCACAAATTCAGGCGGCCAGTGTAGTCAGCTGGTAAGTTTTTTGCGCAAAAGCTAGTGCTTTTGCGCAAAATCTTGCCAGTTTAGACGCACCCGAAGAGTTTTTGCAGAAGAACTCTTCCGCAAAAGAGTTTTTTCATGAGAACGCGCCAGTGTAGACGTAGCCCCAGAATCTGCTGCCCCATTATCAAAGAGGGCAGACACCTGAGGCTAATTAGCCTGCTCCTTCAAGCCACCTATTAATCAGGCACCTGCAGTCAATTACAACCTGGGATGCTGCTTTAAAAGGTTTCCCCCCAGGTAAGGAAAGAGAAGTGGATGGAGAGAAGGAAGCGTGCTTGTGGAGAAGGGAAAGAGTCAGTCAGGTACTAGAGAAAAGGCACTAAGGGAGTGTTTGGGGAAGAGGCCCAGGGAAAAGACTACTAACTTGGGGCTAGAGTGAAAACCTGAGCAATTGCTGCTGTCTAAGGTCCCTGGGTCAGAATCTGGAGTAGTGGGTGCACCGGCCGGCCCAGATTTCCCACAACCGCCCTGCACCACAAAAAGAACTAGTTCTCGGAAAAGACTGTCCAGGATTATGGATGAACATGGCTTAATAAGCTGTAACCCTGACCTCTAGAAAAACACAAGAAGCCGTGTAGAGGGTCACAGTGAGTCTCTGAGGCATAAAACACCGCTTAAGGAGTGCAGGACCCACGTGGCACAGTCAGAGCTTTGTCACAGGTAGTATAATAGCAAAGTCTGTCTTCTAAATGCTAAGATGTGCCCCACAGGAAAAATATTTGGTATATATAAGTTTACAATAATTTTTATACAGCATCCATTTGCTATGGCTGAATGTACTGTTACTCTCACCACACTTTTCTGGGGAGCCTTTACAGATGCTTCCCTTAATTCTGCCCCTACAACTACCACCCTTTAGAGTAGGGGTAGATAAGAGGCTGCCAGTGGACCAGAGCTGGCCTGCCAAGCCACCACATCTGACCCACGGCTGCCTCGCTGGGACTCTTAAGAACAGTGCAGCAGTAGCCACTTTAAATGTGGCTGGTCTATTCTGGGAACGAGGAGGGAGGCCTTGTGTTCTGTCCCGCCGCTCAGTGAAATCTCTCAGCTCCCATTGGCCAGTTTCCAATCAATAACAGCTGAGATATTTTGCTAGTGGCAGGGGCAGCCAATGAAGCTTCCTCCCCCACTCCTACACCTTGCCCAGAGTAGACCCTTGTGGAGCAGTTTGTGACTGCAGCCTTCAGGTTTCTGCAGGATTGCTGACTGGGAGCTGCCTAGGTAAGCAACTCCCAGCCAGAACCTGCCTCTGGCACCCCTGCCCCCCCAACTATCTGCCCCAGACCACCACCCAAACTCTCTGTACCCCTTTCCCCCAGGTCACAACTCCAGACCCTGCACCCTCTCCTATACCCTTACCCCAGGCCAGAATCATCTCTGGCACCCATACCCTCTCCCTGACCCTGCACCCCATTTCCCCTGCCCCAAAACCTCTGCACCTCCTTCACCCAGGTCACAACTCCCTCCCAGGCCCTGCACCTCCTCCTAGAGCCCCTACCTCAAGCCAGAATCCTCTCCTCCACCCATATTCCCTCCTGGACTCTTCACCTCAAGCCTCTTCCCCAGGTCATAATCCCCTCCTTCACCCAAACTCCCTCTCAGATTCCACATCCCCTCCTGCACTTCAGTCTCTTACCCCAAGCTCCCTTCTGCACCCAACCTCTGTCCCAGATCTTCTTAGTACAAATGCAGCCCTTGAACATTTGCCAAAATCTTGGAGTGCACCTCCCCCACCATTAAAAATTATTGCCCACCCCTGCTCTAGAGCTTGGTGTTGAAAACCAGTCCTGAAGTTCAGGCTAAGGCTACGTCTACACTGGCGGGTTTTTAAACAAGAACGGCTGTTCTTGTGCAAGAACCTGCAGAGCGTCCACACTGCCCGCCTTCTCTTGTGCAAGAAGGTTTACAGTATGGTGTCGGAAGACAGGGCTTCTTGCGCTAGAGCTATGCTCTTTTCTAACAAGTGTAAGCCTTTTTGAGCAAGAAGGCAGTGTGGATGCACAGCAGGGGTTTCTTGCACAAGAAAGCCCTATGGCTAAAATGGCCATCAGAGCTTTCCTGCGCAAGAGTGTCCACACTGCCATAGATGCTCTAGCGCAAAAGCACATGGCAATGTGGACATGTTCTTGCGCAAGAACCCACCAGTATAGACATAGCCTTTGAGTATACAGGCATTTTTCTTTCTAACCTATAGTCAGCAGTTAGGCAACTCATCCAGCATCTGGGAGACCCAGGCTCAACTCCCCTCTCTGCCTAATGCAAAGGGGGAATTTGAACCTTGGTTTCAGGTAATGGCCCTCAGTCCTAGACCATAGATCAGGGGTCTCAAACTTGCAGCCCATGAGACATCTAAGGGCTGAAGCATATTCACAGGCTGGACTGGGAGACCCAGCAGCCCCAAAGAGGAGAGGAGGCCTATCCAAACCTGTACTCCAAACCCATCCCCTTCCTGCCACCCCTCTCCCATGACACCCCGTCTCCCAAGGGACATGGACTTGCAGATTACTGGTCCCTTTGGCTGTGGCAAAGGTGTGAAATCTTTGTTTTCCTAACTGCTCCCCATTCCCCTTCTTCATGCCAAATTAAAAAATTCCTAATTGGTATAGATAAAGTCTCATCTATTCCTAACTACTTAAAAAAAAAAACCTCTCTCTTTTCGTGGGGTTTCCTACAATGCTGCAAAAAGCCCCCAGCCTACTTTTCTTGGGGCCTGAGTCTAACTCCATTGAAGTCAATGCCATTGAGCTATTATAGTACTTGAATATGTTCAACAAATATTTTTTCTTTGCTTTCTGACAGGCCTGTCATATTAGATTGGCAAGGCAATGACACTGGCAGACCACAGAGCTCTTTAGAACTACAAAACAAGAGATTCATTCCATGATAACCAAAGATATTTTTGTCCATAACACAAAGTTCATCTTCTGACCATTATAAGTAGATCTTTATTTATAAATCCTGATTTCCTGTTCTCCTTCCACTTTTCCTAGTACAATGATAATTCCTGGATAATAAGGTACTCCAAGGATATGTTTTCAAACAGCTTTATTTAACATGACATGTATTTTCCATTAGCTCTAGCCAGAAATCCTGTTATGGAAAATGGACTCATCCAATGCATTTCTAGCATCAAATACAGAAGGAACAGGAGCATTCATAGGCCACTCTAATCAGTAGATGCAATTTGCAAGCATGAGTTGGGCTAATCTAGTTGGCTCATGGCACTAGAACAATTAGCTATATCTAAAAAGGTTTCGGACTTATTCTTGGGTCACTAAAACATCCAAGCAAATTAAAAAGAACACAATAGCCGCTCGTATCATGGATTTCTAATTTGACCCTCTTGACACAGTATCTTACACATGGTAATGCTAAATAATTACTTAAAAGTGGGTCTTTTAACAGTGCAACGGACTGCAAATGGGTAAAGTTACAGCAATCCAAAACCAAGCATCAATTCAGAGTAGATTGTTTTTCATCCAAGAATCACATGTGTCTTAGAAACTGAGCTTGTTGCAAAAGCATCAAATTATCCAGGGAAAAAACACGTTTGTTTAAACTTGTACAAACTGTATTTACCGTACACTTGGGTGGCAATTAATATTTTAGCCAGCACACCAAGGAATTAATTTTATAGTCACAATAGCATAAACTAACAAGCCTGCCTCTGAAGGCAGGGGCTGTCACTAAGTAGGAAGGAGTGGGGGCGATAGCTCTATGGGGTTCTTTATAATGGCTTTAATGCTTCTGACTGGTGTTTGAAACCCTGGATAATACAGTTTCTGTTTATTCTGAGAAGAGGGTGTGGAAACTTCCCCACACCAGGTCTGCAATGTACTGCAGCCACTTTCTAGAGGGAACCCACTGAGTGATGAGGAAGTATGTCAGTCTCTGTGACTGTCTTTGGCCCTTGGCCTATCTGCTGTTAAATGCATCAGAAAGATGACAGCTTGGATGGACTGTGACACAGTCATCTCATCATCATCTGAACAGAGTTGTTTTAAGAATGCATTTTGGTAGGAACCTAAGATAAGAGTGCTAGAACCTTGTAAAAGTGGGAGAGAACCTGGCCCAGAACTCAGGGGGGTTAAGGGAGGGCCATGCCCCCCTATTTTTTAACAGGGGCATAGTTTGGGGGGTAGGGAGGAGCACTGCAAGTGCTATGCGTCATCTGGAAATAGCTGATTATGGTGACGCACAACCCTTGCTAACACTGCTCTGCATCTCCCTGAGGTTTGCTGTTTGGGGACAGTGCCAGCCCCTGCTCTCTGTTCTAGCACCGCTGACCTCAGCCAGCAACCCAATCAGGCAAAATCAAAAAGAGAGAGTTGCACACAATGGCTATGTCTAGACTACATCCCTTTTTCGTAAAAGGGATGCAAATTAGACACATCGCAATTGCAAATGAAGCAGGAATTTAACCCCCCCCCCCCCGCTTCATTTGCATAAAAATGGCTGCCGCTTTTGCATAAAAATGGCTGCCGGAAAAAAGCGCCAGTCTAGACGTGGATCTTTCGGAAATTAAAGCCTTTTCTGAAAGATCCCTTATTCCTTGTTTTAAGAGGAATAAATAAGGAATAAGGGATCTTTCGGAAAAGACTTTATTTTCCAAAAGATCCACGTCTAGACTGGCGCTTTTTTCCAGCAAAGCTCCGAGCCGGAAAAAAGCGGCAGCCATTTTTATGCAAATGAAGCAGGGGGGATTTAAATCCCCGCTTCATTTGCAATTGCGGTGTGTCTAATTTGCATCCCTTTTACAGAAAAGGGATGCAGTCTAGACACAGCCAATCTGGGAAGAGAGGACAAGTGTAATGCCAACAGGGAAAATCGAATCTGAGACCTCTGGAGCTTAGTACATGAGCCTCTACTGCTTGAGCTAAAAGCCATCTAGCTCTCTGCTAAGGCAGACTCATTCTCGCTGTAAGTGGTCTCAGTGCCACTAGCTGGGACAGTGCACCACATCCAGTAGGTATGTGGATTACACACAGAGTGTCTCAGTTATTGCCCCTCTGTTCAAGGACTAATCAAAATTGCAGACCTGATGCTCACTTGAGAGCAAGGAGTTCTTCCTGCCTATGGCTCTATTGGTACTAGCTCCCAAAGGGATAGGAAATAAACTGGGCCCCCACCCTGGCACAAACCAGTGGAGTTAGCTGGCCTCACGAGAGAGTTCCAGCTTTACACCCTGAAAGTACATACATTATTTTTTAGTTAAAAAGCAGAAAATATTTAACCCACACCCAAAGAAGGTGCTCTCCGCTGAGCTTAGCATGGCAGTGCTAAGTGCAGATGCCAACCGATGCCATGCAGCACATATTAGGTGGGAGCTCTGAACTCCAGCAGCCGCTCTTTTGCCCTGCCCTATCTCTGACTAGCCCAAAAAGGGATGTGGTGTCCAGGAAGGGCACTAGAGACTGGACAAGAGGAATGGCAGGTGTACATAGAGTCGGGAAACTGCCAGACTCCTGCCCTCTTGGTATGTCAGGAAAATGTTGACAAGGGGCCTTTCCTGGCACGACCTCTCTACTGTAGAAGCACTGACAAGCTGTGATGCTGAGGAGCAGAGAAATGCTCCTGCTAAACTGCCTG
This sequence comes from Pelodiscus sinensis, assembly GCF_049634645.1. Classification (NCBI taxonomy): domain Eukaryota; kingdom Metazoa; phylum Chordata; order Testudines; family Trionychidae; genus Pelodiscus; species Pelodiscus sinensis. The sequence continues at coordinate 45,742,400 of NC_134718.1, forward strand.
CCTAGCTTTGTTTTGTGCTCTCTTCCAGCAGTCTCCCTTGGCACGACTGTTCTCTGCACCTGGAGGAGCATATAGGTAGCACAAAAGCACTGGGTGATGCTGCCCCACCTCTGGTAAGATAGGGGTGGTAGAAATAATGCATCACCTGACACTCCACTGCAGGAAAGTGCTGTGTGGGATAAGAGCCTGGGACTCTCTTGCAGGTCACCTGCTACTTTGCTTAGTCTCAGGCCAGGTGGCTCCCAGTTTTGGGCTCTCTGCAGCCATGCTAGAGCTTTGCTCAACTCAGCAAGGGGATGGGGACGGGTCCAGCTACAGGGAAGGAAGAGGAGATGCCAGCAAAAATAAAAATAAAATACCGGGACCACAAGAAGATCAGGGAAGCCATGGGGAAAAAAAAGAACAGGCCAGAGGGAAGATGAGAAAGTTAAAGGAATGGAATGAGAGCAACTTTATTTTCAGGGGTGACTTTTCAATTGGTCAGGCTGGTTGAGAACCACCAAACATTTTGTCTGTACCCTGGGAGATTGCGTGAGTTTACTATGATTTTTCCCCTCGATTTCAGAGAAGAAAATAACCTAAAACAGAGGTGAGCAAAAAACAATTTGCAGGCTGAATTTGGCCTGCCAAGCCACCAGATCCAGCCTGCAGCCCAGCAGGAGCCTCAGGTAGGTTCCCTGCCTGCCCCTCCTCTGGCTACCACTCAGTACAACTGGCTGCTATGGCCATGTGCTTCTCTGAGCACCTCCACGAGCCAAGGGAGAGGGTTTGCCCACAGCACAATCTCACAGTTCCCATTGGCTGGAAACTGGCCAATGGGAGCTGCCTGTGCACAGGGCAGGCAGTATGCAAAGTATTTTCCCCATGAACCCATAGCACTCGAAGCACATACTTCCCCCCCTCCCCCCCCCCAAGCTGGCCACTCTGAGTGGCGTGCAAAGGGGTGAAAGGCAGGGAGCCTCCCTGACAAATCTGTTTGGTGGCTGGCCAGGAGCCACCTAAAATCTGCTGGGCTCCTGGCAAGAGCCTGCCTCTGGCACCCCCACCCCCCTTCTCCCAATCCTCTGATCCTCCCTCCCGCCCTATCTTGCACTCCTACCCCAACCCTCTGCACCTTCACTACTGTACCCATATCCCCAACCAGACCCTGCACCCCAATCCCCTGCACACAACCCCCTCCTTCACCCAAACTCCCTCTCAGATCCCACACCCCCTCCTGCACCCCAATTCCCTACCCCAAGCTCCCTTCTGCACTCAGCCTCCATCCCAGACCCTGTACTTCCTCCATAAATATCATGGAAGAGTGTGACCCTTGACCACTTTCCAAATTCTTGACAAACTCCCCTTCTCTCTTCCACCCTCCCCCCCATCAAAAACCATTCTTAAAAGCTCGCCAGAAGGGCTGTCCTCCTCGTTACCAGAGTGGCTTATGGCAATATTTTTCACATGTTAGCAACTACCCACTGTGGTGGGAGTATGGAGAAGACAAAAATGAGGAGTGAATTATATAGTGGGAAGGAGAGAGAGATGGATTAGAGGAGACAAAGTAGAGGAAACTAACTGACAAGAGAAGAAACTGAAGAGGGAAGGAGAAAGAGGAAAAATAGGAAAGGGTCAGGAAGAAAGTGTGAGAAGGGAAATTTGGCAAGAGTAAGAGAGAAGAGGGTCTAATTTAGGGACAGTCTAATCAACAAACAAAGAAAACTCAACAGCCCTGAGCTACAGTTACTTTGGTACAGACAAGCCGTAATATCAATGACATATAACACTAATTTTAAATTATTGTATCCCCCTACATTTTGCACAAAGGATAAGATGTTAGTTGTATAAGGGAAATAATGTCTTGCTTGCCTTTAATGACATAACCAATAGACTTGCATTACTGAAGTGAGTCTATTAACTTGAGTGGACCATCTTGCCTCAGCATGGTGAGTAGGATTTGGCTCTCATGTCCCCTCTCCCTTAATTAGCAAGTATGCAGTGCACTGAAATATTTCAGAGACACTTCTTTTGTGAGTAATTAGAAAATGCAGTGAAATAGTGCCCTCAGGTGGTGTAAGTTAATTTTTTTCCTATTCCTTCTCATTCTAAATGCATCTGCTCTCACCACTGCTATATAATTTTCCTCGCTGCATATGCAGATGCAAAGCTAAGTAGTTTTGCTGCATGTGCACACACTCACAGAATGAAGTAAATTAAAATATAGGCACCATTTGCTTCCTAAATTGCTTGAGACTTAATGTTTTTAAACTAAATCTGTATTTGTTTGAAATTGTCTGAAGATAGGGAGAAAATGCAAACAAGTAATTCAATGGATAATTCAAGTATATTATCAATAATATTGTAGGAACAATGATGACTAAAAAAATGGAGGATTACAAGAAGTGTTAGAAAAATATTCAGTAGGTGAATCACTTCTCAGCCATGTTTATACATAAAATACAAACTTTCAGGATTAAGCACAGAAAGCAAATTATTAGTCTATAAATGTATCCTCAAGTTTGTTTGTATTAAGCTGTTGTTTAATTGCAGTTATCTCAGGTGATTAATTCAAAAAAATAATCATGATTAATCAGTTTTAATCTCACTGTTAATAGAATACCATTTGAAATATAGTAAATATTTTGAATGTTTTCAAATATTGATTTCAATTACAACACAATATACAAAGTGTAGAGTACTCACTTTATATCATACAAAGTGTAGAGTACTCACTTTATATCAACTAGTACAAATATTTACACTGTAACAGTTATAAAAAATAGTATTTTTCAATTAATCTCCCCAATACAAGTAATGTAGTACAACTTGTTTATGAAAGTGCTATTTGAAAATGTAGATGTGTTCCACAATTGCACTAAAAAATAAAACAATATAAAACGTTAGAACCTACAAGTACATTCAGTCTTTCTTCTTGTTCAGCCACTCACTAAGACAAATCAATTTGGTTATATTTATGGGAGATAATGTTGCCTGCTTCTTATATACGATGTCACCTGAATGTAAAAACGGGCATTCATTGCAAGATATGCTAAATCTTTGTATGCATTTTCATGCTTTGGCCATTATTCCAGAGGATATGCTTCTTTGCTGATGATGCTCATTTAAAAAAAAAAGTTGTATTAATTACATTTGAGTGAATTTCTTGCGAGAAAATTGTATGTTTCCTGTTTTACCCAAATTTTGCCTTTATGTCATGTTACAGCAGTCTCAGATGATGACCCATCACATGTTGATCATTTTAAGAACCCTTTCACTGAAAATTTAACAAAATGCAAAGACGGTACAAATATTAAATTTCTAATAACTACAGCACTTGAATCAATGTTTAAGACTCTGAAGTGCCTTCCAAAATCTGAGAGGGATGAAGTACAGAGCATGCTTCCAGGCACTGTAGAAGATCAGCACTCTAATATGAAAATTACAGAACCTGAACAAGCCAAAACATAAAATCAACCTATGGCTGGTGGCACTTGACTCTGACTCATGATGAAAATGAACATGTGATGTCCACACTGCTTTGGATCATTAGCAGAACCTTTCATCAGCACAGAATGGTGGTTGAAGCATGAAAGACCCTATGAATCTTTGGTGCATCTGGCACATAAATATCTTATGATGCTGGCTATAACTGCCACACAAATGCCTGTTCTCACTTTCAGATGACACTGAACAAGAAGCAGGCAGGATTATCTCTATTATTGTTTTACAACATAGAATCATAGATTGGAAGATCTCAGGAGGTCATCGAGTCCAGCCCCTTGCCCAAAGCAGGACCAATCCCAATTAAATCATCCCAGCCAGGACTTAAAAACCTTTAGGGATGGAAATTCCACCATCTCCCTGCGTAACCCATTCCAGTGCTTCACCACCCTCCTAGTGAAATAGTTTTTCCTAATATCCAACGTAGACCTTTCCCACTGCAACTGGAGATCATTGCTCCTTGTTCTGCCATCTGTCACTACTGAGAATAGCCTCTCCCCATCCTCTTTGGAACCCTTTTTCAGGTAGTTGAAGGCTGCTATCAAAACCCCCTCACTCTTCTCTTCTGTAGACTAAATAAGACCAAATTCCTCAGCCTTTCTTCGTAAGTCATGTGCTCCCGCCCCCGTTCCCTCCCATCAATAATTTTTGTTGCCCTCTGCTGGACTCTCTCCAATGTGTCCACATCCTTTCTGTAAAGGAAGGCCCAGAATTAGACACAATACTCCAGATGTGGCCTCACCAGTGCTGAATAAAGGGGAATAACCACTTCCCTCGATCTGCTGGCAATGTTCCTACTAATGCATCCCAATATGCCATTAGTCGTCTTGGCTACAAGGGCCCACTGTTGACTTGTATCCAGTTTCTCATCCACTGTGAACCCCAGGTCCTTTTCTGCAGAACTACTACTTAGCCAATCAGTCCCCAGCCTGTGGCAGTACTTGGGATTCTTCCATCCCAAATGCAGGATTCTGCACTTGTCCTTGTGGAACTTCACCAGATTTCTTTTGACCAAATCCTCCAGTTTGTCTAGGTCACTCTGCCCTCCATCATATCTACCTCTCCCCCAGCTTAGTGTCATCTGCAAACTTGCTGAGGGTGCAATCGGTTCCCATCATCCAGATCACTAATAAAGATGTTGAACAAAACCAGCCCCAGAACTAATCCTTGATAAGTCAGGGGCACTCCACTTGATACAGAACACCAACCTGACATCCAGCCATTGATCACTACTTTCTGAGCCCAATGACCTGGCCAGTTTTCTATCCACCTTATATTCCATGATTAATTGCAATTATTTTAAACATTTAATAGCCCTAGTTCTTAGCATCGTTTGTATGAGTCTTTCAAAGGCTTCTTCCCTTTCTGATGTTTAATAATTGGAGATGAGTGGTATTTTCACTCCTGCAGGAGCACAAAGATTCTAAGGGTTTGTTGATAGGGCTTCTATCACCATAAATCCAGGAACTAGTTGAGAACTGAAGGTAGATGCCAGTTTAGGTGAAAGCGGTAGAGATTCTAAGGAAGGGCATGAAAGAAAATTGCAGAATTAAGACAACAAACTTCAAAAAGACAGACTTTTGCAGACTCCGAGAATGAGTGGGTAAGAGCCTGTGGGAAGCATGTCTAAGGGGAAAAAACTCAGAGGCATTGGCAGTTTTTTAAAGAGACGTTATTAAGGGCACATGAGCAAATTATTTCAACACGTAAGCATGTTAGGAAGTATGGTAAAAGAAGCTCTTCAGCAATCTGAAACTCAAAAAAAAGTCATTCAAAAAGTGAAACTAGGTCAAATTTTTAAAAAATAAATATAAAAAAAATCAAGCCTATAGGAACAAAAAGCCAAAGTACAAAATGAGATTAAATTAGCTAGGGACATAAAGGGCAACAAGAACACGTTTTGCAAATATATGAGGAACAAGAGCAAGACCAAGGACAGGGTAGGCTCATTACTCATTGATGAGGGAAAGCCAATAAAAGAAAATGCAGCAATGGCCAGTTTTAAGTGTCTTTTTTGTTTCAATTTTCACCGAAAAATTTGTTAGTCGTCCTGCCACTGCTAATGAACATCATTGTAAATGGGATAGGCTTGATGCAAAAATAGGAAAAGAACAAGTTAAGAATTACTTAGACAAGCTAGCTATCTTCAAGTCAGCAGAACCTGATGAAATACATCCTGGAATACTTAAGGAACTGACTGATGGGATATCTGAGCCATTAGTGATTATTTTTGAGAACTCATGGAGGACAGGAGAGATCCTAGAGAACTAGAAAAGGGCAAAAATAGTAACTATCTATAAAAGGGGGAATAAAGGACAACCCCAGGGAATTACAGACCAGTTCAGTTAACATTCGTGTTCAGAAAGTTAATGGAGAAAATAAGTAATCAATTTGTAATCATCTAGAAAATAGTATGGTGATAAATAACAATCAATGTGGATTTTTCAAAAATAAATCATGTCAAACCAACCTAATATCCTTCTCTGACAGGATAACAAACCTTGCAGAACAGTGGGAAGCAGACAACGTGATATATTTCAACTTTAGTAAGACTTTGGATACTGTTTCTTATGACCGTCTCATAAACAAACTATGGAAATATAGCCTGTGTGATGGACTTGCAAGTGGTTGGAAAACCTTACAGAATAGTTATTAGGGGATTGCAATCAAACTGGAAGGGGTTCGCTAATGAGGTACCATGGGGATCTGTCCTGAATCTGATTCTACTCAATATCTTCATAAATTATTTGGATAAAAGCATGCAGACTACACATACAAAGTCTGAAAAGGAGATCAAGCTGGGAGGGGTTGCAAGCACTTTAGGAGACAGAATTGAAATTCAAAACAACCTTGACAAACTGGAGAAATGGTGTGAAATAACTAGGATAAAAGTCAATAAAGATGAATGCAAAGTACTACACTTTGAAATGAATACACAATTGCACAAATACAAAATGGCAAATAACACCCTATGAAGGAGTACTGAAGAAAAGGATTAGAGGGAAAAGGATTATATGGGATCACAAATTGAAAAGGAGTTACAGCAGGATTATTATTATTATACTGGTAAGTGTACCAGTGCTTGAGATGATGGGTCATCTGGGATTTCCAGGTTTGTGTATCGTGGGTAGCAGATAGAAAATTCCTGGAAGGGGATTTGGGGGTGTTTTTGTGTAGATTTGGTCCTGACTTGTAGGAGGAGGTTTGATGACCAGATAATTTATGGGTTTGTGGCTGTTTTGTTTATTTTTGTTTTTTATTCTTTAGTGGGATCAGAAGAAAGAGTCCTGCAGAATTTGGTATTGGTGAGTTGTCTGACAGACTCCTGTTCATAATCTGTGCCATCTATGCCATCAAGAGCTAGCAATGCCCCTCTGCCATGTATATTGGCCAAACTGGACAGTTTCTATGACAAAGGATTAATAGACACGTATCAAATATTTAAAAAGGTAACACACAGAAATCTGTTGGGGAACATTTTAACTTTCCCGGACATTCATTAATAGTTCTCAAGGGTACCGTATTATTGCAAGCCAATTTAAAAAAATACCCGCAACAGAGGTCTAAACAAAAACCTTGTGTGGATGGCCCACTATATTCCACATCCTAATGACATAGAAACCAAGCACAGGGTACTTAAGAGCACTTAGTATCCACTCTATCAGATTCATTTAGCATGGACACTCTAATTGACAATTCTCCCCCATTTTTTCTTCTTTTTCCTTCTCTTGCTCTCCCTCCCCCCCCCAACCCCTCTCTTTCTCTGATGTTTATTTGTAAACTGGACCCCTTAACTCCATTCATCTGAAGAAGTGGGCTGTGCCCACAAAAGCTCATGATACCATCTACATTTTGTGTTAGTCTGTAACTGAAAATCTTAAAAAATAACAAATAGTCTTGCAGCACCTTAGAGACTAACATGGCTTCCCCTTCTGAAACAGGAACATCATAATCATCTTAAAGTATGTAAAAGGGTTGTTAAAAAGGATGGTGATAAAATGTTCTTAATCACTGATGACAGGACAAGAAGTAATAGGCTTAAATTTCAGCTAAGGGCATTTAAGCTAGGCATTAGGAAAAGCTTCCTAATTAAAGGTAGCTAAGCATTAGAAGTAATTACCTAGGGAGGTTGTAGAACCTGCCTCACCAAAGGTTTCTAAAAACAGGTTAGACCAGTGGTCACCAACCAGTCAATTGTGATCTCTGGTAGTGGAGGGGACTTTTACTAAGTCAGGCTCCCTGCTTGCTCCAGCCCCATGCCTCCTGTCCATTCCCAAAATCAGCCAGTGCAGTTCTACGTCCCCATGGGCAGGGAGGGGCAGGAGACTTGGCATACTATTCCTGCCTGCATACACTGACACACGCACACAGAATGGAGAATGGGAAACTTGGGCCAGTGGGAGCTCAGGGGTTGATGCCAGCAGAGAAGGGCAGTGTGCAGAGTCATATGCGCCTTTCTACACCCTGAACGCCCCTCTGAGCAAACACCCCTGTACCACCCACTACACCCCAAACCCTTTCCTGAATCTCAACCCTGTCCCAACCCTGAATCCCCTCTGAGCCAGCAGCACAGACCCCCCCTACACTCCCAACCCCCTGTCCCAGCCCAGAGCCCCCTCTGAGCCTGCACCCCAAGCCCTGAATCCTCTCTGAACCATATGCCCTCCTGTACCCTGAACCCCCAACAGTACCCCAAACTCCTACCCTGACCCTCTCCAAGAGCCAGAATCCAAAGTTCCCTTCTGCATCTCAGCTGCCTGCCCAACCCTCAACCCACTCTGATCCAGCATCCCATACCCGCCCGCCCCCTGAACCTTCCTGCACAGGGGGGAGTCAAAAGATCACCAGGCTCCTGGACATTGTAAGGGAGGGCAGCTCTGCATTCCAGAAAGAGGCGGTGATTTAAGCAGAAGGGGCAGGGCTGAGACAGGCAGCTCCCAGATGGCCAGGTGCCCCCTGCCACCACCAGCCCTCAGAGCCCACCAGGGCACACAGCATGGGGCTGTGCAGCATGCCACCCAGAGCTCCAGTAGCAATTCTAAAGGGCCAGGAGCTCCAGCCACCACCATTGCCACAGTAACAGTGGTTGCCAGGAACCCTGGACACCTTAGAATTGCAGGGCCCCAGGACAATTGCCCCCTTATCTCCCCCTCCCCCCACCCCAGTCTATGGGCAAGCTTCCGCACTTCTAACTCCCTGTACTTAGTTGTCTAATGAGTGCCAGTGGGGTGCCCTAGGAATAGATGCAAGAACTGCAGTTGCATTGCTAGCAGTTTATAGAGCTTCTTCTAAGGAAAAAGGGAGCTTGACACCTAAAGTTGCTTTTTCAGTCACAGCCTTACTAATTACATTTTACGTTGCTTGTACATTCAGGAAGAGTTTTACTAACAAAACAGTTTTCTGTGGCTCAGCGGGAATCAATAGAGTATACAAGCATTCTCTTTATTTATTGGCAATTTACTCCCAAATTCCCTTATCTGGGCTATCAATAGAAAAGCAATCTCCTTATAACTCTAATGACTTGCAGCAAAGTTTATACATCTGTTTAATACAAATAAGGGCAAACGATTTCTCCATCTTGGTTAGATAAGATGGAGCACACATAGGCGTATCTCACTTAAAGAACAACTTCTAGTGTCCTCTCATTATCATGATAAACTATTGTAATGGACACAACTAGAAAAAGTATCAGGTTGAGTGAGGGGAGAAGATGGCAAACCAGGCCTGATTAAGGAAATACTGTTGTTGTTTTTTAACACTAAGAAGAATGCAAGTCATTAGCAGAGTAAGCCAAGCCCAGGACAGAATGGGTTTCCAGTTAAAGTCACACAGGGATGGGCAATAATTTTCGCAGGAGGAACATTTAATAAATTTTGGTACATGGTCACAGTCTGGCTTTGACCCTCCCCCGCTTCCGCCCACCAGAGATGGGGCTACAGAGAGAGTGTGAGTGTGAAAGAGAGACAGACTTTGTGACGCTGAGTGTGCATAGCAGTGACACTGTGTGTGTGTGTGTGTGTGTGTGTGTGTGTGTGTGTGTGTGTGTGTGTGTGTGCTGCTGAGGAAGTTTCTGAGCTGCCGTGTGCTATCTCTTTAAGACAGGGAAAGCTGTTCTGCTCAGTTGTCTCCTCCTTCCCCAGCTCTGCAGAGATGGGGAATGAGGGGGCGGGGAGAACATGTGTGAGTGAGAGAGAAAACACACGCACACACTTTGAAATCTTAGAAACAGTGCGCTGCATCTTAAGATAGGCACCCACTCCTCTGAGTTACTCACCAGCTATGCTTCAGATAGGAGCAGCTCTGCTGTGTGTCTCCCTCTCCCCAACCCCTGCTCTGTAGAGATGGGATACAGGGCAGGGGGACATCCTGGCTATGTCTACACTGGAGGGTTCTTGTGCAAGAACAGCTGTTCTTCTGCAGAACGTCCACACTGCCCACCTGCTCTTGCACAAGAAGAGTTACAATAAAGCGTGGTAAGAGAGGGCTTCTTGCGCAAGAGTTACACTCTTTTCTAACAAGTGTGAGCACTCTTGCGCAAGAGTTCTTGTGCAAGAGGGCAGTGTGGCTGCGCGGCAGGGGTTTCTTGTGCAAGAAAGCCCTATGACTAAAATAGCCATCAGAACTTTATTGCACAAGAGAGCATCCACATTGCCATGGATGCTCTTGCGCAACAGCACATGGCAGTGTACACGTGTTCTTGCGCAAGATGTTCTTGCACAAGAACCCAATAGTTCAGACATAGCCCCTGACTTTAGCCCTTCCCCCTCCTCTGCACAGCTAGCAGGAAAATCCTTGGAAGAGCTCAGGTGCAGGGTGCAGCAAGTACCCCAAACTCCCCAGCAAGGTGGTGGGAGGGGCAGTTGAACACACACTGCTGGCTGTAGGTATGCATGTCTGCTAATCAGTGGGGTAGGCCAGAAAGCAATGCTTAGCGGGTCTGATTTTGCCCACCCCTGGAATGGAGCCTTCAAGAAGAGCTGCAGGAAGCAGGCTGGGTCATTCAGCACTGATCCAATTCCTAGCATGTTTGGGGGAACAGGCTATGTCTACACTGGTGATTTCTTGCACAAGAACATCTTGCGCAAGGGTTCTTGTGCAAGAAGTCTTGCGCAAGAAAACGTCCACACTGCTATGTACACGTTGTGCTTTTGTGCAAGAGCTCTCATGGTAGTGAGGTCGCTCTCTTGTGCAAGAAAGTTCTGGTGGCCATTTTAGCCATAGGGATTTCTTGCACAAGAAATCCCTGCCGAGCATCCACACTGCCCTCTTGCACAAGAGCACCTGCGCAAGAGGGCTTACATCTGATAAAAAAGAGCATAGCTCTTGCACAAGGAGCCCCCTCTTACCACGCCGTACTGTAAATTTCCTTGCTCAAGAGTGGGCAGTCAGTGTGGATGCTCTGCAGATTCTTGCGCAAGAACAGCCATACTTGTGCAAGAAGCCGTGAGTGTAGACATAGCCTATGTTGTCAAGTGTTCTGTTTGTTTAGGAAGAACCAGAAAGCCAAGAAGCTCCAGATCATTTGTAGTCATCAAATGTACTTTTTGTAAAAGGAAGCTTAACTCCATTCGCCTGACAAAAGTCTAATAATTCTCGTAATTACATATTCCCTACTTAAACTATCTCTGCAGTTCCATGCGGAACAGGCACAATTCTTCACTTCTTGTTGTAAAACACTGGGGTTGGGGAAAGCACTACAGAACATTTCTCCACTTCTCGGCATTGTCTGCATTTCTCAGAGTGCTCACCCTCCACATTTCTCTCTGGAGCCCCAGCTCATACCCAAGCCATTGATTCTCAGGACTTTCTCCTCTAACATGGTTCTCATCCATATTCCCATCAACCTCCAGACAGCTGCCTAGTTTTGGCCCTCTATGGGCCCCAGCATAAGTGTATTCTGTCCTTCTGGGGCCAGTCACAGGAGATAATCTCTTCCCTACATCACTCCTCCCCAGATCAGTTCTCCCAGCTCTTATGGAACTTGTCTGATTCTTTTCCAGCTGGGTCTGATAATTATTGGCCCTACCCATCTGATCCATGACCAGTCAGAATCAGCTGAGGGGGTTGGCATGTGTTCCTCACAGGGCTGGCCATGGATCTCCTTAAAGGACCAGCCAGTCTATAACTGCTCTTAGGTATAAGAGATACTTGGTTTGAATGGCAACTACCAATCAGTTTTTCATTACAAAAGTTTGCCCGTAGAAACCAAATCATTTAGCACAGACTAATGAATGAGAGTGCCCAATTTTTACAATCTCTTTGGAAGAACTGCATTGTTAGACTCTATCAGGGTGAAAATGACTTTGCACATACAACAAATGTTTAAGAAATAAACAGTATGACACAACCAGCAAACTTCCTTTTTGCCTTAGCAAACTTTGTCTGTCTTTTCAAAGCTTAACATAACTTTCATATTCTTAGGCTATGTCTACACTGGCATGTGCTTTTGCGCAAGAGCATCCATGCCAGTGTAGATTCTCTCTTGCATAAGAAAGCTCTGATGGCCATTTTAACCATAGGGCTTTCTTGCACCAGTAATTCATGTTGCCTGTCTACACTGGCCTCTTGCGCAAGAACAGTTGTGCAAAAGGATTAATTCCTGAGCAGTAGCATCAGAGTTCTGGCACAAGAAGCCCTGATTTCATACATTAGAATGCCAGTTTACTTGCGCAAGAATATGCGGCCAGTGTAGACAGGCAGCAAGTTTTTGTGCAAGAGCACCCACTTGCGCAAGATCGCACCAGCGTAGACACAGCCTTGTTGTTTGGCTGACATAGCTCCTCTCTCCTTCTTACTCTAGCATTCATGTATCCTTTGACCGCAAGTGGATTTTTTTTTGTTATTATGCATCCTGGTGCTGACCTTCAGTTAATCGCTTAATGCAGCAGTTAAGATAGCAATAAGCTCTCAGAGAAACTTTGGCAGTTCATTAATTAGCTTATTAATTGTTTTAATCTCCCTTTAACGCTGAATGTATAGGGTTATAAAATGGTAAGGTGTGCTCTGTTAGTTGAGTAACTCACTGTGCCTCATTCACTGTTCTTTTAATTATCTCCTTTCAGACCCAGGATTCTTTCACTGTCTTTCTGAAATGTAAGCGTTTACAGGGAAATTTGTTGCTCTCTCTTTTCCTTATAACACTTGTTCTTACCATATAGAGTGACCCAATAAAGGCTGTACATGGAATTCATGTCTTGGTCCAGTGTGCTGTTCCTCAGCTTGGGGAACAGTGTGGATTCAAGTGTTAAAATGAGGATGGAAAAAAAAGCCCACAAATGAAGGATGCTAGACAGTCTGTGAGAACAGGTTTTCAATTTAGCACTGGATCCAATTTATACCCTGAAATCCTCACATGTGGGCAAACAAGGGGACAGTTCCCTCCATCACTATGGGCCTTCCTACTCCCTCCGATTCCCAGAGATGGCTCTCCCTAGATGGAGAATCACATATGGGGTAGAAACAGGGAGTGAGCGGCCAGGAAGGACCAGAGAAGCTTGGAGTATAGCCAGCATGTCACTCTGTGAAGATGACCACAAAGAAAATATTAAGATTCATTCACTTTGTATGAACAACGAGAAGTCCTGTGGCACCTTATAGACTAACAGATTTATTGGAGCATAAGATTTCATGGGCAAAGACCCACTTTGTCAGATGCATCTTATGAAGTGGGTCTTTGCCACGAAATCTTATGCTCCAATAAATCTGTTAGTCTATAAAATGCCCCAGGACTTCTCGTTGTTCATACAAAGTGAATGAATCTTAATATTTTCTTTGTGGCTATACTCCAAGCTTCTCTGGTCCTTCCTGGTCGCTCACTCCCTGTTTCTACCCCATATGTGATTCTCCATCGAGGGAGAGATTCCCTTGCAGATTCCGACTAACATGGCTACTCCTCTGATACTTGTCACTTTGTATGGATCACCTTAGGAGCAGAAGCCCTATCATTTAATAGGACCCAGGGGAGGCTGCTGTCTGTGGAAGTCAAACAATGACAATGTGGATCCACTGGAGATGTGCTGCAATCAGCAGGAAATGTGTTGAGAGGGACACAGAACTGCACTGGAAGCACAAGTACCCTGTCTGGAGAGCCTTGGCTTCTCATTGTCCTGGATCCTGGGAGATCTGAAGGGATATGAAGCTGGCCTCTCAGTCTTTACTGTGGAAAGGCAAATCCTTCCTTTGCCCCCCATCACAACCAGTGGAACGAGTGGAAGGTAAAGGCTTTTGTGGTGTACTGCAGAGCGGTTGCCTTTTGTCGTAGCTTGTCCCATAGGTATTTCTATGGGAGGGGACAGGCAAGCTGTTTGGAGCTGCAGACGGATGGAGCTACAGAGCCCCACTGCAGCTCTGTGGGGACCTAGTCAATAAGGGAAATCAGAGTGGCTATATAGAGGGCAGCACTCCATTTAGACTATGCTTCCTACTGTGGATCTGTGGATCCCTTCCCCATGTATCCCTACTGTGGATCCCTTCCCCATGGATCTAAAGATTCCTGAAATTGGGAGGGCTCACCTGGTTCAAACACCCCAGCTCACTATCCCATTATCTCTTACAGGCACATTATAGAAATACCGTGGCATTTCCCCAGCTCTATGGTTCTTTTTTCTGTAGTCGTCTTCAATGGGGTGGCAATCTGTCCCAAAGGAGCCATTTTTCCATAAACTAACTTAGCAATGTATAAAACAGTTCACAGTTTCAACATTACAGTAGTGATTTTGTCTTTATTACCTTTAATTTGAACAGATTTTTGGAGACACTCCAAGCTGAGAGTTCATTCAGTTTGCTTCATTTTTGCTTTCTCCTGAGGAACTGCTGGATGCAGAATTGCATAGGATCAGCTAGGGAAGCAAGATCGCCTGGCACAATTGACATTAGATTAAAGAGCCAACACATGACAATAAAACCATAAGCCACATGAATGAGAAAATGGTAAGGGAAGATTTACAAAGCCTGAAACCACACAAATATCACCTGACTTCAGATTCCCAACTCAAAAACTCATCACTCCTTTATGTAACCATTTAAATAACATCTCATTCTTACCAACATCTGGACAGGCATTTATGGCTTGATTCCAAATCATACAATACTCCATGCTTACACATTGCATGCAGTCTGAACCCTGGCAAAACTAATTGCTTAAGCACAATGTACTAAAGAGGAATTATATTTTTTTACTCCATGGAAACAATTGATCCACAACCTCTGAGATGTCTGAATTATAGACTCCATGTGCTATTATAAGAGTGTCAGGTGGTTACTTTCCATGCCCAGGTTGTTTCGCCAATCACATTCCAGTTCTCATATTTCCAGGTGTAATTCAATAAAAGGAATGTCATGACAAAGACTTTGATATTAGTATTTTATTAAGTGTTTAGAATAGTGTACTCTGGGGCCCAAATCAGGAGCAGTACTATCCTTATTAGATGTTTCTAAAAAACAGACCCAATTCTGAAAACATTTATGCCTAAGTGTCACTTAACATGTTAAAGTGATTTAAAATACACAGTCTATTTTAACATAAAACAGCATATCAGAAACTATAAAAATTACTAATCTATAGAACACTTTTTCAGCACAAGTTATTTAATTTGTTTTCTATACTGAATGCACGGTGTATATATAACAGCTGATACAGACACAAAAAGGCATAGGATTTATGCAATAAATCTATATTATCTTCACCTGTGGTTTTATTGTGTTGTCTCAATACCTGTATATGAGAAAGGGCCATCAGAGCTACTAAATACCTGCCAACCATTTTCACACAAAAGGTGGCACATATGCTACAAAACAAAATTAGTCTGGCCATTATCCTGCCTTCTTTGTATGTTAAAAGTGCCCACTGAATTAATCCAAACATACACATCCTGTCAGTGTCAGGATCAGGCCAACTGATGTATCATAATAAACATTTAATAGGCCAAAGCCTTCTGGCCTTTTTCAGGCTAAACTCCAATAAGTGCAAAACCTAAATATATATAATTAATCCTCTACATGATAAAGAAAGAAAGCTCTATCTGATTAGAGTTTGGCCCATGAGACATACTACATTAAAACCTTCCCTAAACAGAAAATTGGTGTTTTCCTAAAGTAAATATAACTCACATTGGCTACGCTTAATACAGTACTACTTCATAAACATGGATAAATTTGTAAACATCAGAGGTACTTAGGCCCTATTATGTCTTACCAATCTCAGTTTTATTGTAAAATTATCAACTTGAAAATGCCACCAGTAGCTTGTTCCTATTCCCAAAAGGAGCCAGGGCAAAACACTCATTAATTTCAATAGTTGCAGGGTTAGCAAAAGCTCTCACATAGAAAGGCAATTAAATATAACTAAGTGCTGTGTTTATTATCAGTGAACAGTGCAACAAAATGTGTCATTTTTCCTTAACAGAAAGATAAGGGGAAAAGTGGATATGAACTACTTCTTTCCCAAGTGAGTCCATATAAATGGAGGGTTACACAGTGGGGGACCCTTTGCCAGTTACTACCTGAGTTTCTTTGACTCTCTTTGGTAGGCTGACTCCACTTCATATTATACTCAGACTTTTATTAACAACGCTCATTTCTATTTAATGTCGGTGTATACACATAGTTTAAACTTTTTCCAGAAATTGTATTTAACTTCAGTTGACAAGATTAGGTTAAAAAAAGCACCCCAACCTAGCAAAATGTGATGTAAGGAAATGGTATAATCTACCTAATGTATTTTGAAGCATTCGAATTACTGGACTAATCTGAAGTGTGGGATTTTTTTCAGAGCCCTGAAAATAAAATATGTTGCCATTTGCCAGCTCACGATCTGCGTGAATAGTCACAGTCTGTCTCTTTCAGGGACTTGTTTGGAGGCAGAGTCTCTTGGAAGGGCTATACAAAAATGATACATTAAAACAAATGTATTTATGAAAATGAAAATGAAGTAGGCAGAAGGAATATTTTCCCACGCGATCTATGCACCAGCCGCGGCTGAACTTGGTCATTATGCTTAGCTCAGTTTCAGAAAAAATCTTATGAGGTAATAGTGTACTCATTACTTATGAACAGCCTTATAAAGATACATTGTTGCATACATGTTGGTGGCAAATGTAGTATTAAGTTGCGCATCACTCTATTTGCTTGCGGGAGGGAGAGCCACAAGGCAGTCAACTATTAATAAATATGCCTCTGCTGATAAACTCTGGCAACGATTTTGCAAAGTTGCCTTATTATTTAGAAAACATTTTTCCGGGCATTTCCGCAGAGCCCCGCTAAGTGGCGCCGCGAGCACTGTAGTGGTAGTCGTGCCGCTCAGCGAGGGAGCGCAGCCTCCTGAGCCTGTTCAAAGGTCACTCCTGGGACAGTCAAGTTGCAAAAGCCAAAACGCTGGCAAGAAGCCTGTATCAAGGGCGTTGCCAGTCTCGTCGTTTGTCAGTGAGAACAGAGTCAGTGCCGGGAAGGAAAAACTACCTGGCTCCTAAACTTTGTTCTGCGCGGAACAGCAGCAGCAGCAGACAGACCGAGGAGTTCTGCAGAAGGGAGAGCCAGCAGAAAGTATCGTCATTGGGCTTCGGCTCAAGACGGCCCCTTCATTTCCTCTCCCCACATAAACCTCCCGCCTGCTTAGGGCGGCCACCTGCTGAAAATGAAGGCAGGCACATGGCGTCCAGTGTGAGGCTTAAACCCTCGCGTAAGAACCCAGCGAGTACAGAGGCAGGCAGCCTATTGAACATAAGATAATGCTGGGTCCCATGCACGTCAGCTTCTTAGTTGCTCTAACTCTGTCCCTTCCCCCTTTCACACCAGCCGCTGTACTGAGAGCCTAGTTGAGATTGTTGTGTAAAAGCATGTGCTGCTGGCTGGCACACACCGACAAAGCACATATCATAAGCGTTGGGTCCAAGTTTGTCCTCTGATGGGTTTTAGTCACTCCGGGAATGACTGAATCAGTTACAATTAGTGTGACTGGTGAATAATGTATATGCCAGCATTTGTCTGTACTAGCGCGTCTCTCCTAGCCTGAGTTTCATGTTGAGAAACCACCCCCCGGGGATGCTAGAGACAGCTGCGAGGAACGCTCCAGGGAGTAAATTGATCCACAAATTTAATTCTGAACAAAAAAAAACCATGTAATTGAAAATCGCACACCAGATATCAGCCCTCTGGGTTGACAGGCAAATGTGCTTTATACTACTATTGGGTCCTCTTACCTTTGTGTCCCTAATTGCAAAAACCCGTAATCAGAACAAAAACAAACGGTGCATGTTTGCGACACTGTGAGTCCCCTGCTCTAACGTGAGGCCTAAAGCACGCGCCTTAATTTGCTCAAGCAATTCGTTGTCACTATAAAGTTTGCTGTTTGTTTCTCATTCACTGGGATAGCGCAGAGAGACGCGCTTTTTATGCCCCCGTGGAGAACTGCCCAAAAGGGCTCTGGACAACGTCAGAGAGAATGTGCGCTGCTCATCAAAGTGTCATTTTAATTCATTTGACTCCGTTGATTGTACAGAGACGTTTATTTTGCTTAACCGAAACTAACCTTAAGGAGATGCCGCCTAGTGTCAGAATAAACACGCCACGATGATGCGCACTACGAGGCTTCATGTTTATTTCACTTTTCTAGGCTAAGCTACCCCCACACTTTCCTCCGTGTGACTTTGACCATCTTCGAAAACCTCCCTTTCCGGTCTCGGGGCACAGTATTTCAACTCCACTCCAGTTTTCTCCAGCACCATAAGGGGGAGGGTCAGATCCTTACACGGGCTTTTGCTGCAATACGAAGTCCAGGGTATTCCCTGTGTTTGGGATTCATCCGATTCCCTTTAATAGTTGCGGGGATTGAAGGCTCAGTCCCCTTAACTCACCTTGGTTGTACTAGTTCGGCCAGGGCGAGCGAGCGGACTCCAGCCTGAGGCCAGATCGCGGATCACCCGCTCCCATCACAACAAGCAGTTTTCCGGGACGCAGGTCGATGAGGCTCTTCCGGAGGAACCCCGCTATCCGCTGACATTTCTGTGTGATCCCCAGGGGGAAGGGCCCCTCCCGTCGGGCTCGCACTGCCTAGTCCTGGCCCTGCCTGTTCTCCTCGCCCCTTGACACCTGTAAGCCAAGCAACCGCCCCTTAGGGCTCATTCCGGCTCCCCTGCCCGGGCATGGCACGTTAGCCCTCGGACAGCTGGTGCGTCTCTCTCCGCTTCCGCCGAGCCTGGGGCTGGGCAGCTGCTCTGGCCCTCCGGGGCCACCTGAAGCGACAGGGGCTGAGGTTTGCACAGACGCTGGTCTCCTGGCTCCCGCTCCCGGCTTTAGCTGGGGGAATCTCGCCAGGCCAAACGCTTGAATAACTCCCTGGAAAGCGAAACTCGGCCGCTGTCTGAGCAACCCACGCGGGGCCCAAGCCTGGATTCCTTGTGCCCGCACACGCCGACGTCCCGCTACCGGTCAGACAAAGCTGCGGGGTCAGGGCGCTGAGGGCTGTTCCCTGCATCCCTAGCGGAGCTTCACCGGCAGAAGCTTCCAGTGCAAGTGCATCACCCCCACCGCGCAGCTGACCCGCTAGACCAGCCAGTCTACGGGCCCCTTTGCCAAGGTGTCGCCTGGTGTGCGTCTTTATTGCGCAACTTTGGACAACTTCAGCCTCCAAACGGGGGGGAGTGGCAGCCCCCTCCCTTCTTTTCTATCCCCTTCCTCTCCCTCGGGCTACTACTCCCTTCTCTGCTCTCAGTTAGCAGCGCTATAACTTTGAATCCGGAGATGAAATTTAGAAGACAAACCCGCTATTTCAGCCAGAGGCGCGCCTCTGGGAGCGCTTAGCACTACGGACTACAGGTCTCGAACCCTGGCCTATGGGAAGGGCTATGCGTAAGGGCCAACTTGCCAGGCAGTTACCGGGCTGACGCGGGAGCCCCCTTGGAGTAAGGACGCACCGGCCCAGAGGAAGGAGACATTCACAAGCCAGGAGTTACGCTTATTTAAAGCTGCGAGCCCTGCTGCCCCCGAGAGGGGAATCCCTCTGCTGACAGGATCCTGGGCTCTATCCTAACCCTTCCCAGCGGCTGTAACCCTCCAGTGGCTGCTCTTACCGCAGGACTCAGCTGTAACAGCCGCCAACGCTGCTGTGTACGGTGTCACCAGTAAACACGGAGGGTTAGCTGCCAGTCTGCAGGCTCGGGAGGACGCCGCTCGCCTGGGAGGGGGAGCTTTTTAGGAATGTAGGGCCCAGCCGCATGGTAACACCAGTGGCAGAGGGTGGTAGAGCCGGGGCTACCCCTGTCCCTGAGCTGGGGGCCGGTGTAGCGAGCAGTTCTCGGGCGCGGGGGGATGAGCCGGCTGTCACTGAGCCCTCTGACACCCCCATTCCTGCCGAGTCAATAGGAGGAGCTGCTGTCGGGCTTTAACCAAAAGCTGACACTCGGCGGCAATGGACAGGGCCACCCAGGAGGCGGCTGAGCGAGGTCCCGGCCTGGGTTGACTCCCAGCCCGTGAGCTTTGTACCTGCCTCTGGCCCTCGGAACAAGGCCACGTTTCACACAGGCGGTGGGGGGGTTCCTTGCCTCACAGATGAGTCCCAGAAGTTCCACAACTGGGGGGTGTCACTTCACCAGACAGTGCCAGGCTGCGGGAGTGAGCGCGAGCCGGTCAGAATCAGCCACAGGCAGAGTACGCGTATGTGTGTGTGTGTGGCGGGGGGGCCATTAGGTTTATAAGACATTTGAGGGCCTCCGTTAGCTCCTGTTGAGCTCGGACTGGGACGTGCAAAGGGTTCGCTTCTTCAGCGAGCCGCCCGCTTGCCCACGTCTACTCGTGGGGTGTCGCTCCAAGCCTGTGGATATTGAACTGGCGCAGCTGTTGAATGTGCCCAGGCTCCGCGAAGCGCCACAAGGAAAGATAGAAAACCCTGTAAACGCAGTTTGATCACGCCGTGGGGGCTGCTGAGATAAGAGCCATAGATTTCCTTCTAGAAAACTTCGGGGTATTAGATTGCACGAAAGTCAATAAACAGGACAAATGTACAATTAATGAGCCACAAGTGTCATTGATGACAGGTATAAATTATTCTCAACGCGCAGGGCAATGTTTTAGCGTGTAGATGAGGGGCTGTAAAGGAGGATTTCGCATCCCAAGCTTGGACTGTATTTTATTTAAGGCAGAATTCTAAAATAACCAAAATAAGAAAAGCCGGAGAGAGAGAGAAATTAGCAAAAACTATTATTTCGTCCCTGTAAAACATGCCTGAGCTGGTGATCATTTGGAAATAAACGTGTTTCCTTGTTGATGAAACAAAGTAAAGGAAGCGCTTGTGATCAGACATGGGAAGCAACTTTTCACAACTATAGCCGGGCAGAACAAACACGATGGCACCGGGGAATTTCCAGGCTTAGCGGCGCTCTCAAATTAACCTCAGGCTGCAACTTTTATTGGCCACTCCTGGGACATTTACAAAGTTTGTTTGGACTTAAAAGTTGGCTTCAGATTTTTCGTTTCAAACCGAGGCCGCCAAACCAGTCTAGTGTATGTGGTGGGTGTTGATGGAAGCGAGTTGGAAGCGGCGGGAAAAGGTGAAGTGCGGTAGTTGTCACCGACATCAGTCAGAAAGCGAGCCTGGCGGTGCACGCACTAGGAGCTGCGTGTGCAGCATGGGAGAGCTCAGTAGCAATGGAAGACGTCTGGAGGTAATAGACTGAAAAGCCTGAAGGAGCCTGTACCTCCCAGCCTGGAACTATGAAGTGACGGTCAGGCTGAGTCACTCCATTCGTTCTTCACAAAGACCTGGTTGAAAGGGTTCCTGGGTGTGTGGAGTGTGGGGTGATGGCTGCTTGCTGCCTGGTTGTGGGCTCTTTATGACACTAGATGTCCCTGTATCTCATACAAGGAGCTCTTCCCAACACAAGACTAATTGTGGCCGTGTTACACAGAGCTGGAGACGTCAGAGCCTCTGTCCCCTCTCTAATAAGCTCTTTGTTTCCCTTTAGAGCTGTTTGCTGATGGGTTTGTCCCTGCCTGTTGCTAAACGGGAACAGAGTGTGCAGCCGGCCCACATTTCGTAGCCAGCAAACTAGGTCCATTCTTTAAGGGGCTTCCACTTATGCATGTGTAGGAACCTGCAGTGCGTTGCGTAAAATGGTGACTACGCGGCACACACCGCATTCCAGAGTGTCACACCTAACAACAACTGGAGGAGTCCAGAAACAACGTAAAACTAGTGACTGTTCTCTTGCTAGGTCCCAGCGATAACCTTGGCATCCCATACAGCCTTCTCATCCGACGTGTCCCATCCCTTTTCATAGACTCATAGAATACTAGGACTGGAAGGGACCTCGAGAGGTCATCCAGTCCAGTCCCCTGCCCTCATGGCAGGACCCAATATTGTCTAGATCATCCCTGATAAACATTTATCTAACCTGCTCTTAAATATCTCCAGGAATGGAGATTCCACAACCCCCCTGGGCAATTTATTCCAGGGTTTTGCTGCACCTTCCTCCGAATTAAACATGCTCCAGGGAATTATTTTAAAGTGTGCGTGGATTAATGTGAAGGAGGTAATTTTTTCTATCATCTACGCAAGAGGAGGGAATAAAAGTGTGTCCCTATTTACTGCTCTATCGTGCACACATTACTAAAAACATGAGGTCCCTGCCAAACCTCCCTGGCCTTCCAGCATCTAAACAAACGAGGAGGTAGAGTGATCTTTAACCGGAATAAACCAAACTCCGGGACATAGCAAGTGCGAATCCCCAATGGGGCAACCACATTTCAGAGAGAACCTCGAGGACGCTCACCCTGTCCCCTCCTTCCACTTTAACAAACAAAACTCTTCGCTCTGCTCCAAGTGCCTGGACCAGGAAGTCAGCTGGCCAAGGCCAGGTGAGTCTTAGCACCAAGACCGGTCAAGAGCGCATCTTCTCAACGCGCCCGAGGTTAGCTGAGCGCCTGGCTGAGGTCCTGTGTAGTTAAACTAAACCCGACAGACCTGGTAGTGATCCCTGCTCTCTAGGGATTTATAGGTTTTTTCCCCCTCTGCCTGTATCAATTATTGTAATTAAAGCGCGATTCCCATCACGTGTGAGGAGTCTTTTCTATAGTTTGCTGGAACTGAAATGGTCAATAAAAGAAAAATCGATATTCACAGAGGGGCAACTATCGGATACACTCTAGGCGAATACACCATTTACGTATAACTTCAGGTCCCTCTGCCCTGCTAAATACTGGAACTGTAGTTCTATATTGGCTCGAGTGTCTTTCATCTCCACACATCACCTACACCCTGGGGATGCATTCTCTCAGCTAAGTTCTGTCAGCATCCAAGTAGCCAGCAGTCACTGGAGTTAAGTAGGGAACTGCACCCAGAGTGTTCTCTCCCATGTATGATTATTTAAATACTAGTTGGGGGGAAAAGATAGAAAGACGAGAGAAAACCACGGATCACAACAAGGGAAATAATCTAGACTAGTAATTTACAAATACAAATATCAGAGAGAGAGAGAGAGAGAGAGAGACCTACCGCACAGGTAAAGAAAACCAGAAGTCAGATAGAACACCTGCGAGCTCTTTAACACACCTAAACAGCGGAAAGAAAAGTGTTTAATTCACTCTCAAACGGGAATAAAATCCGGAACATCGTAAAGTGGGTCTAGGAATCTGCACCCTCATTTTATATCAGAATTTGCAGTTCTTCGTGCTCTGTGAATATACATTTCCTCTGTATAATCCTTTGGGCACTATCCAGCAAATCTGAGCTTAAAATGCATTAAAAAAAAGCATAAAGAAGATGGCATTCAGTTCTCGCGCTCTCATTCTTTACGTACCAATTCTAGTTATAGCATTTACAAAACATATGATCCGGGATAGAGGTCTCAACAAACAATTTCATTGCTTTCCTTCAGCTCCTTGCAAATATTATGTACAATGGTGTAGATAGATAGTGAGAACACAAGGTCAAAATAGTGAAAACAAAGATAATTGATCTAATCGAAGTTTTTTGAAATGTATTTTACTATCATCAAGGTAGTAATTTCAAACTAAGACAAACATCTACTTTTAAACTATCATATATCCTGATAATACATTTAATTATTGCATTTAATAGATTTAATTATTAGCGCACTGCTTTGGTTTTGTTTTATAAATTAGAGTTACCGTTTTAAAACATGGTAAATGTTTCACTTCTTCATTAGCTGTGGTTCATAACATTTTCCCGTCGCTAACATGTAGAGGCAACATACACGAAAAGTCATTTAAAAATAAACTGAGACACCTCCCTGAAAAACCCTCCAAATGCATTTTCCAACAATTTGGCATCTTCTGATTTTTTTGTTCATGTCCATATCAACCAAGACTTTTTCGATTAAAAAACATTATCTGACAAGGTTTCTATTTCTGCGAGTACACTTAAAAACTGGTGTCCGGTCTGTTGAAACGGAAAGAACGGCTCTTAAATAAGAAACGTGTTTTATAGACTTTTAAAGTAGTCGTCCCCAGATTTCAGTGGAGAATTCTAAATCCGATGGCAAGAAATGTACTATCAAACTTAACCTAGGCTATATTTTTAAAATTACTTTGAAAATCCAACTCAAATATATACTGAGCAGCGTAGAGTGTCCAGAGAATTAATTATTAGTTAAATAGAGAATGGTGCGTTGAAAACTAATTATGAAGTGACTAGCACTCGAAAGACCTCATTGCACTGACATAGCTGCCTGTAGCATTTGAGTTACAATCGCCCCTAAACTGTAAACAACAAAAGAGCCACAAGAGTGTATTTCACTCCCAAACAAAAAGCCGTGCTCAGTTAGTCAAAAGTCTGGCTCTTTTGCTTTAAAAGCCTTTATATAAACAGACTTGACAAGGCAGTAAGGGGCACAAGTTCTATCAAGATAATAACATCTTCTTGTTATACCAAAGAGAACAGAACGCTGAACGCAATCCACCGCACA
Organism: Pelodiscus sinensis; assembly: GCF_049634645.1. Taxonomy (NCBI): domain Eukaryota; kingdom Metazoa; phylum Chordata; order Testudines; family Trionychidae; genus Pelodiscus; species Pelodiscus sinensis. Next base: position 45,766,798 of record NC_134718.1, read on the forward strand.
TGTGTGAGACGTCCTGTTGTCCCACGGAATGTATCTAACAGTTAGAATTGGCAGTCCGTGGGTCAAATGTACCCGGCCTGGAGGATTGTTTAGTCTAAGCATCAGGGGAAAAGACAAATGTAATGCTCAGTTACATGGCGTGGTACTTTTTAATTCGCTTTTATATTCAGGTTCCCCTAATTAACTAAATATTTTGAACAGAGAAAAAAAGAACTGAAAAATAAAACCAACGAGGTGGTAATTTGCTGCTGTTAGTTTGTTTTCTAAGAACCAGTGTGAAACTAATGCGTTACAGATTTGATCTAAGAATCTGCATTATTCCGATCTGATAAAATGTGTGCTCATATTTTTTTTTCTGATTCTTTTTTAAAGCTTGAGCCTCACTAAACTCCCATTCAATTGGATTTATTTAGTCGTTTGAAAGATAAATCAGTGGGTAAATTTACAGCCATTTAAAGTACCTTGACTTTATAATAAAATCTTCATTTAGTGTTGCTCTTCTCCCGAATGACGTCGATGCAAAGTGGAGGACCAGCGTGCCAATCCATTGGCCAATCGGAACTGCCCCTGAAGCGAGTTCGGCCAATCAGAGAGCGCGCCTTGCAGGTGGTTGTGCGGTTATCTGTGCATCTGGTACAGCTCTGGTCTCAGCTCTGAGTCAATTTCACAGGGAAGGAACTCTGCCTGTAACTACCAAAAACAAACAAAAAATCATCACAACCACCCACTCTTCCGAATCCTCTGATTTCCTAGTGGATTTTCAATCGGGGCTCAGCAATCAAAGTCGTCCAGGGACCCTGCCAGCTGAGGTCTGTTTTGACCGAGACTTTCCCTCCCTTTCCTTTTCGATATTTTCCTGCCTCATTTTTGTTTCCCTCCTGACTGAAACTTTACAGAGTGCATTGCTGCAGCCGCTGCAGGTCCTGGCAGAGCAAAGGCGATCGCTTGTTACTCAGTTCAAAACTTTTGTTTGTCAGTGGTATTTTGATTTTTTTTTTAAGACTAAGGAGTCCGTGGCTGGCGCTGCTCGTGTGGGTTAAGAATTAAACAGCTGGCTTTTTATACCTATTTATAGATTTATTGATGATCACAAATGTTAGCGGTGGGGCAGATGGATACTAATCGCCAGAGTGCATTCGTTCTGAGCAGTACGCCGCTGGCTGCTCTGCATAACATGGCTGAAATGAAGACGTCTCTCTTCCCCTACACCCTGCAGAATCCCTCCAGCTTCAAGGCACCAGCCCTGGGCGGACTGAACACACAGATCCCCTTAGGGACGCCTCACGGAATAAGTGACATCCTGGGGAGACCTGTTGGAACCGCCAGCAATCTCCTCACCGGGCTGCCCCGGATTAATGGACTGGCTACCTCAGCAGGGATGTATTTTAACCCAGCAGCTGTGTCCAGGTACCCAAAGCCCTTGGCAGAACTGCCTGGGCGACCTCCCATTTTCTGGCCGGGAGTTATGCAGGGATCTCCCTGGAGAGATCCGAGAATCGCCTGTCCTGGTAAGTGAGGGTGCATCTGATCCTAGAAGGGAGCAGTAAGTGATGGGGGCGGGAGGCGTTGATGGACCATATACATGGGGTGGTTGTGGTTGTTTTGGATTTTTTTTCTGTCGTGGAATCAGACTTTTTAAGGTTCCCTTTGGTAAAAGTAATTTTGAAATCTCTCTCCTCCCACTCCACCCGATAGTGTTTTCTAGTAGCTGGCAGCGCCAGGAGATTGTGGAGGCTCCTTTTAGCGTCTGCATCTTTCTCGATAACTTATACCCAAAGAAAAAATATAAGGCGCTATAACTCTCTGATCTGGTGGTAGATCCGGGAAACATCCCCGATAACAACAGGTGGATAAAGATGTGAACCTGTCTGTCATATTGAACAGTATAAACAAAGAGGCATTTTGCACACTGCGTTGTAATGCATGAAACTATCATAGTCCCCACACTGCTCATAACAATAACCTGACATCTGCAGCCTAACTTCGTCACAACAGGTCTATCATTTAAATGCCGTTTCAGCAAGTTCACGGTGTCACTTACAATACGATTCTTCTAAATATTACAGGGTCAAATCCTGCTCTCGGTTACAGTGGTTAGAATCCGGAGTAACGTAATTGAAACCGAAGGGATTTTTGTTTTGTATTGGAAAACAGATTCTGGCACTGAGCTTAGGTGTAGACTCTCGTAACTGTTCGGGATGTTCTCCTATTTGCAGCTCAGACTGGAATGGTTCTGGACAAAGATGGAAAGAAGAAACACTCAAGACCAACTTTCTCAGGCCAGCAGATTTTTGCTTTGGAGAAAACGTTTGAACAAACTAAATACTTGGCGGGACCTGAGAGAGCTCGTCTGGCCTATTCGTTAGGAATGACAGAAAGTCAAGTTAAGGTAAGAAGCCCCTTTTTACACAACAGAATTGTCTCTGAGTAAATATTTTATTAATGGATTGGAAGATTAATCTGTCTCGTAATTGAATTATAACAGTTTCTCGAGCTCACAATTTACTGAATTAGCAAATTCGGTGGAAGTATTAAAATTAGGACAGAAGATATAAACTAAAGTTCTGCTTTATTTTAATTGAACGAGTATTATTTTATTTTCTGGACAACACAATCATAGCTTTTCACTATTTTTAATTCATTACTATGATACAAGAGATAAAAATGCTCTTAGGTTATTTATAATTAAAATAATATTTTCATATGTAATAGATTTTACCTTTGTGTTTTCAAAGTTCTTTTGCATTGTCTCAGATATACAGAGTCCTTAGTTTTACAAATCCGTTACAAAATATTCAAAATAAATGGTTTCTTATTTTTCTCATTATTCCAATGAGTTCATGTGGGATTTTACGTGTGTACATTTTGTTTAAACACAATAATATTGGGAAATATTTTGGCCAAGTTGCAGTCTTGTATATTCGATTATATATAATTTGATTGTGAACTATTTTTCTTAAGCGTTCCTTTTCAAAAAACTATTATTCTCCAATGCTGCCAAAATTCCATTTGAACAATTAATTTTGGCTTCATTGTTCTCAGTGTAACAAAAGGGAAAAGTCAGGAATAGGACACTATATTCCTTCACCTGACATTGTTAAACCAGAAAAATTAAATGTGAATGAGCGTTGTTATGGAGAGGCAGGTACAGTGACTTTATACAAACATACACCTTTCTCTACTATCTTTTGGCAGTCGAGCCAGTTTTCAAATACTTTTCTGTACTTTTATGTTATTGTTTGCTACTTAAAAGCGGTCATCCTTTTTCATATAAAGTGTCTGAATTTTTAATAATACATAAACGATCCTCATATGTTGTGAGACTGAGCAAACCAGTGACGTTAAAAGCCTCTATACTGTGATGCGCACCCAACTTTACTGTTTAAACAAGAAAAGCCGGGGCAAGAAATATTCCACAGTGAAAGTGAAACCAAGTTTCCTGAAGGGCTCTCTATGTGTAAATGGAGGGAGGGTTGCAAAACTGCAGGCGCCTGGAGTGTTGGAAGACGAGTTACAGCTAAGGGTTTTCCCCCTTCTCTTTGCCGGGTTTCCAACAGGTGTGGTTCCAGAACAGAAGGACGAAATGGAGAAAACGGCACGCAGCAGAAATGGCCTCAGCTAAGAAGAAACACGACTCAGAGACTGAGAAGCTGAAGGAGAGCTCCGACAATGAGGACGATGATGAATACAACAAACCTCTGGACCCCAACTCAGACGATGAAAAAATCACGAGGTTATTGAAAAAGCACAAATCCACAAATTTAGCCCTGATCAGCCCCTGCAGTAACAACTCGGATACTTTGTGATAAAGGGCAAGAGACCCTAGCCAATAAGACTGACTGCTCCCCCTAAGGCGCTTTATAAAAGCTGAAATAACCAGGGTATAAAACATTATAAAGAAGAATTGTAACTGGATGTTTAAAAGTGATGTGTTGTACAGCCTAAGATGTATGTGAAATGTATATATTTTTTACAGAATAAGTTATGAAATTATCTTCTTTCTCATTGATGTAAATTGCAGAGGAATCTTTCCAACTTTCCTTTATTTTTTTTTAACTTTCCTTCTTTCCTCCCTTCTTGCCAATTACCTGCTCCTAACAATCAGATTTTGTCACTGTTTTGTATGGATCACCGAGGGCAGCCCAGACACTTTGTATATAGGAGATTTCAAATTTTTGTGCTGTATATTTCTAGTGTAAACTGGCTCTTTTATTTCACCCTCCCTTTTCATTGAGCGTTTTGGCAGTTTTCTTTCTTTCCTCTCCACCGATTTTATGCTCTACTACATAAAAAACAACCAAAAAAAACCAGTCAGACAAACCTGGACACTTGATCTTAAATTGGATTCAAACTATTGCCTCCACGTCGGTGGGAAAGACTTTGTATAAATCAATAAATTATTTAACAAACTTCTCCTTTAGAACGTCACCCCGTTTTTTTCCTTTTTTCTTTTTATGTTACTTTTCTCAATTTCCCCCTCCCCCTATGTTGTTCAGTAGCGATTTTAAAACGCTTATGTCTGGGCTCCCACTTCGGCGAGGGCTTCTCCACTGGGCTAACTCAAAACAATCCTAGTGTGTGTGTGTGGGGGAGGGGGGAAGTAATGTGTTGTCCTAAAAGAAGCAAAGCTATGTGAGTGCGTGGCTTAGTTTTGACGTCTTGGCCGGCACAGGAGTGCTGCCAGGGGTCATTAAGCAGGGGGAGAAGAGGCCGGGGTTAGAAGCTCGCCCGACAGGCTCAGGGTCACTTCGCGCTGCCGTGTCCCAGGATGGGGCCGGAGTCTGAAGTGATCCCCAAACCAACACATGCAGACAGCTCTTTCGCCCCGGTCGGGTCTGGAGCGTGGCCTCCGCCGCTGTCTTCGGAGTCAGCGCGAAGACGTGGTGCTGATACTGACACGCTGCCAGGCGGGCTCGGTCGAGGGCTTGCCCCGAGCGCTTTCCCTGGGTGCAAGAAACAGCAGCAGCCCGCCTGCCCTTTGGATCCTTAGCTGAGCCACTGGCTTGTGCGTTCCGTTTCCATTTAAACCCCCATGCACCCGTGGGAATTAGCCCCTCGCCCTATGTTCCCCGAAGCCACAGCGGAACTGCCCCTTCCACCAGCCTCTCCGCCCGCCGCTTGCGGCCTTGCGGCCCTCCAGTCACTGGCTCCGATAGCGCGCTCTGCAGAAATAATCCCGTCAGATGCAAGCTCCTTGACTGGGCTGGAGTTTAATTACACTCGATTTCCCCCCTCCCCCCAAGTAGCCGTCTTAAATTAGAAGCTGAGACTCCCAAAGAACAACCCGGCCTTCTACCAATTGTTGCTTCCTCTGCAAAACCGCCTGGCTCGGATTTGTGCCTAATGTTTTAAACCCTTTGTACATTTCTACCCGAAGCAAAGAGGCTAGAGCGGCTCCTTTACTAGCTGCCCCGAGAGCTTATTTGTAAGAGCTCTGAGCATTTGGGAGAGCGGGGGACAAGCGGAAGGGCACAAGGACCCCACGTTGCTCCAGATCTAGTCTTGTTTTGTAAATCGCCGGTTTGCCCCGGTCCGCGTCTTTTGAGCCTTTCTTGTCTCCAACCTGCTACAGTGGAAGGTGCGGAGCCCAAGGCTAGTAAAGCAGGCGTGGGGTGGGGTAGGGTGCGGAGAGGGTTTCTCATCCGGCTTGCCGAGAAATGGGAAGTTCCTTCTGCGGCTTATTGTGGCTTTTCTCCCAGTCCCGTGGGGGAAAAAATCCCATAAAACTGGAGGGCTAGGGCGGTGGGGAGGTTGCCCCCGGTTCTATCACAGAAGGGAAAATAACACTAGTCTCTTGGGGAAAGAGGAGCCCACATAAGTTATGTCCACCACATTGTACGTAGGAACTCACCTCCCCAAACCTGTCCAGAAACTCTCGGTCTTATTTGTCTTCAGAGAATGCACCGTCACATTGTCTGGCCGCTAAAGGGGAAGCGCAACAAAAGTTGAAAAACTTAACATGTGTCCCTGGCACGTACCAAAAGAAAGAAGCAACATCTTTCCAATGGGTCTGTAGGAAGCAGGGCGAAAGAGCGTGTTCTCTCTCATATATGTATAATCGAAAACATGAGACTATACAGGCAGCTATCCAGCTACGTATTAAACATCTACCTGGGGAGGGGGACAGCGCGCCCATTGTTATCTTGACACTATTCTCAGAGGCAGAAGGCCACAGGGGACCGGGCTAACTATTTGATCTCACTAATAGAATGCTACAAATCGGGTTTATTTATTTGGTCCTAGCCTTAGAGGAAAGCCCTGGCAATGAAAGATAGCAGCTGTCTTTCCTGCGAGTTGGCGATTTCTATTTAGAGGACCCCGATTATTTGACAAAAAGATTTAAAAATCGGCTGGGACAATTCAGAACTCCCGAGGGAGAAGACGCCTGGAACTTGCTTACGGTAGAAAGATGCTCCCCCAGCCAGACGGTGCTTCGCCGGGACAGTGTCAGGAGGCCTTAGGTTTTGTAACTGGCAGGCTCTGGAGGCATTCAAGGGCCTTAAGTCTACGCCAGTTTCATTGTTAAATGAATGAGACATTCTTCCTGCTTCTCAGCTGCTGTTTTGCAAGCTGAGCAAACGTAATGGGCTACACAGAAAAGCCAGGCAGGGCCCTTTGCTTGCCAGGCGGGCAAAAGAAGAAAATAAACCCGCTTCCAAACGCTGAGAGTCCTTAAGTTGTCCCTGTGCTGATTCAGACCCCGATCACCCCTGGCATCCGCTTTAGCCCCACCGAAACGGGCTTTCTCCAGAATTAAAGTCGGGCCATTCAAAGTCCCATAATAGCGGGCCTTTGGGGGAGCCCCTCCGCTCAATGCGCCAGAACTGGAGTCTGGGTCCCAACTGAGCTTTTGATCGGCGGGATCGGGCCCTTTGTGCTGCTCTTGAAATCGCGCCCCCAGCCAGGCAGCAGGAATCGGGCCCCGCAGCTCAAGGGGGCTGGTGCCTTCGCACTGGCTTGTGCCGCCCGGCCCGCCCCTCTGCGGGCGTCGTTGAGCGCCCCGCTCAGCCGGCAGGATCCCAGCAGCCCTCCGGGAGGTGCCGCCCCCGCGAGAGTCTCGCCCCTACCCCGGCCCAAGGCAGCTGGCTCCGCTGGGCCCTCCTCGGACCCCCTGCGACAGGATCGGGCCCTTGGCCCTGACGGCCGCTCTGGGACACGCGCAGGACTGTGCCCGGGCTGCCTCCCCGCCTAGCCTGGGGCGCGGCCCGGGGACTCGCGCGGCGGCCGCTCTCCCTTCGGCCCGCAGGTCGCTGCCGCGGAGCCAGGCTGCGCAGCTCGGTGGCTCGCAGGCCACGCGTGGATCCAGGGGGTTTGTGCTTTCAGGGCGAGCCGCGGAACCAGCCCGGTTTAGCCCCGCCAAAGGGGTTCCGGCCCCGGCCCGAGCCTGCCGCCCTTACTCGGCCGCAGCGGTCTGGGAGTCTGCAGGCCCGGCCGAGGACAGACCGCGGGGTGGATCGGGCCGACCCCGAGAGCGGCTCAGTGGCCAGCTGGGCGTCACATGAGCGCGGTCCCGGCTCTTCATCACGAGCCTGTGCTGCTGCGTCCTGGGCTGAACTCGGCTCCGGCTGCTCCCATTCCCTTGCCCTGCTCCAGCGCTTCTGTGTAGGAAAAGGCTGTTGGCCGGTGGCCCTCCCCTCCCTCACGGGTATGCCCCAAGCGGGGAAGGACCGCGGGCAGTTTTTGCCTGCCCACATACAGAGCGGGCTGCTAGAAAGCTCTTAACGCCGTCTGCAAGCTCTGCGGCTTTGAGAAGGGGGTAGGGCCGGAGTAGCTGTAGTCCAGTGTCCCTTCGTGAAGCACCTTTCTGCCCGTTTCTCTCAACACTTAGGACAGCCAGGAAATGTTCCCAGCTGAGGGGTAAGCACTTTGTGGCCAAGGCTAGGCAGATCATGTCTGGTAGAGAAATGGATAGTCCAAGTTGTAGGGCTACAATGGTATCACAACTGAGGCCTCAAGCCATGCATTTAAAATTTATAGCCAGCTAAGTTTTCTTAATACACTAACTTCTTACATCATAATTGACAAAGAAGAGATCCCAAAAGAGAAGCAGGCAGTGCTGGATTTATACACAAATTAAGTTAAATACAGGTTACAGCCTCAGATTATGAGGCGCTGCTAAATAAAAAAAATACTAATTTTTAGTAGCACTCTCGCCTATGTTTTGGTATCTATGCAAATATAATTCTTTATTATTTCTATTTCCACTGTCCTTTTTGTTAGACTACTACACATTTTTTGGTAATGCTATGGGGCCTCTTAAATAATAATTCAGGACCTCAGCATGTCTTAATCCCACCCTCAAGAATGAATAGATTCAAATGTCAGAAGCATAAGTTAACCTAAAAAACTCCAGCGCCACCACATTTTCTCTCACACTAAAAGGTGGCTGAACAGAATACCCTGCCCTCTCAATCCTTTCCTAAGAAGCCTACAGCAGGCAGATCACCTGTCTATTTGGAGCCATTTATCTGTGGACGTTTATCTCTTTAAGCAAAATAGTCAATTAGACATATCATTTAGGTACAGGAAACCACAGCCCTCCTTTGACAGACTTGCATTAACCCCGTGTTGTCTTTAATTGACAATGTTGTAAAAGGGCTAAAGGTTCATTAATATATTATTCAGTCTCCTGCAAATCTGACTTGACTAGGGAAGAAATTTAAGGCTGTTACTGAAGAAGACAATATTCAAAGTATATTGTTTGCTCTTGTATTTTCAGAGTTAGTGTTTAGTGCAGTCTTTCAGTCATTTTCCTTCTTCATGTTTTATACTTTGCTGTGCTTCCAGTTTTATCAATACCTGATGGAAAACACTAAAATCTCTCCTCAGAGAACCCCATTGGATTTCATCTTTCCACGGATTTTTCAGATGGCAACGCTGTTCCAAAGGAAAGGCAGAAAAGCGAAGGTTTCCAGAAGTCTACTTCACCTTACTGGGACACACTGATCGTCTCTTCTTTCCTCAGCGTAGAAGCTACTTATCCACCTGCCAGCCCTAATATACTGCTTCCTGCTGATTGGCTGGAGCTGTGCCTCAGGATATTTACACAGATTCAGATGGTGTCACTTCGGGGCTTGGGAGGAGACCTATTTATTTCATTCTGACTTTTAAAGTACCCGAGTCTTTCTGCAGCTAATTATTCTAGGGGAGGTCCTGTAAATTGTTACTCAGGCAAAACGTCTGATGGCAATAAGACGTGAGAGCCCAAACACTAATTGTCTACAATTACACATCAAGTTCAGAAAAATCATCACTTTGGCCCTTGTACACTTTGTGCCTTCAGTACACTGGAATGTGAAGAGCAGTGCCTGCTTCATTACAACTAGAATTACAGGGACAAATCTAACTAACTTTAACTAATTTCTAAGGGAAAGTGACAGGATTACATAAACTCCTATAGTTGAGGACCAGCCTGAATTCTCTCAATTGTTCCTTTACAAACTTTGTTTTTAATTAATTCAGCTTCAAGGTGCTCAGAAAAAGATATTTAGTGATTAGTGTCTTTTTATAGAACAAGGTAGTTTTTAACCCATCAAACTAACCAAAAGCCAAGAGGTATTTAACCTCTCAGTCTAAAAACAATGTTATTTCTACTCACTGTAAAGGGAACACAAATACACAATTCTAGAATGGTCTGATCAGAATAGTCTAATTACATCTAGAATATGAATAGTCACATAAGAACAAAATTCTCCATGGTAGAAATCCATATTCAGATTAAAACATGACAATAATTATACATTCCATATTGCATACTTACTCACCAAAGTAAGAATTTAATGAACACTGTGATTTAAACAGAGTTAATGCCATGAAGGGGGGAACACAGAATTCAGTGAATGTGTAATCTGATAGAAAACTTTACTTATTAGGCTTTTAAGATATTATTCAAGATGAGGAATTCTTACTAGGGATTTCTCTTAAAATTTATTACTCTGATTACTCAGGATTCCCACAATTGAGGTATCATGCATCCATTTTTTTTTAAACACTGAAATAACAAAATTAATTTACAACATTCATAAAATGCTGAGAATTTTTGACTCAACAAGTTACCCTAATAGGTCATCTGTGTAATTCTTTAAATGGCTTATAATTCTTTATGGTTCCATAGTTTATTATTTTAAACAGTCTACATATAAAGAAGTCTTCACTTTTTTTCCCCCATTTAAAAGAGGCAGCGTTATTTTTATGACAAGAGCGCACAGGAAATAGCATATAAGAGCAGTATCTATAAAACGATCAGGGGTTAACAGTTTAAGAGGGCTTGGAGGTATTTGTATATTAGGAGTAGCTATAAATATATTGTTATTGTCAGATTAACAATATTATCATAAAATAATTCTACATTTAAAGTGGAATCAATCTGGACAATTTATTCTTCTCAGTTTGTATTGTGTTTCAATTTATACTAAAAATGCATCTTATTTTCTGCCTGGGTTTTCAGGCAAAATAATATAGCAGAATTAGCAGAAAATTAAAAGGACAACTTAATATTTCTGCATAATATCCACTCCCAAAATTAAAAGCACAGACACAGTCATTTTTCATAATGATCAGATTTATTGCTTGAGAACCAGAGTACTCATTTCTAAAGGCCTTCAAAGTGACCATGAGTTGAATCTCTATTCATGTTAAATAGAGTTACCGGGTGGTTATATTGCAACATGGCACATTGACATTACAGAGCTGCAGAACCCCTATGAAAAACAGTACTTAATACAAAACCAGACTGTATTGTTGTAAAACAAATTCTGCAAGCGGACATCAAATCATTTTCAATGGTAGTGATTTATACCAAAATCAAGCATCAATCTAATGCCATCACACAGTCCATGAACTCTGTAGTGTTCTAAATTAAATCAATAAAACATACATTTGTGTTTCATCAACAGACTCTCTAATCACCTTTTAATGTTGTACTTAGTGGTGGGAGAAAAATGTTCATAACAAGGTTATGTTGTAGGTTGCACATAGCTACTAAGGAAATTTACAATCCTTTTCACTAACACTTTGTATAAATACAGTCCATACTGGGTGCAGTACTATCTGAAACAGACTTTTAATATTCTTCTCCCATGTTGTTATTGTTTTAATATAGAATACTTGGCACCATAAAACAGTAACAAAAGACAGACAAAAACAGTTTACAAAATTCTTGAAAGGTACATCCAAACCTATCTAGAAACTTCACATTCAATCCTTATAGTACTTAGAAAGAAGGTATTATAGGAATAACAAAGTGAAACTGCTAATATATGTGCTATATTGTATACTATATATCTGTACTGATGATGGCACTTCTATATAATATTTGTTTGATAAATGTTGATTGTTGATGTACACTTAACTAAAACTGCTAGACTCCAATGCTAATTGCTGATATGGCACTCTCAAGCAATCATAATGGAAAATATATTTAGCATACATTTTGGTAAGGTTTATAAATTATTTATATATCTGTGTATATACACACACACACACACACACACACAAACATACATATATATAGACACACATGTATTTATAGAAAGCAGCTGCTGTGTGATTCAAAACCATGTTACATGGCAGAATAGTAAATAACATGAGAAAAAATCTATAAAAATGAAAAAAAAACAAAATTCTAAAATGAAAACAAACCATAAGCCTTGGTCAATGAAGAAAATATCATTTAAAACCATCAAAATCTCTATCTAATCCAATGTACAAAACCCCCAAATGGTCCAGATATATAATGTTAGGCATGACCCCTTTAAAAGTTTATAATGTGCTGAAGTAGATTTTCCACATTGACACACACTTATTAAAATCTGAAAGTTGTGAAATCTAAAATACAGAACATCTCTGCTGTCTATTAGAGTTTTGGCAACAGAACCGTGACACATAATATATATATATGTGTATATATATATATATATATATATATATAAAAATAATTCCACATTTCTACTTGATGTCACATGAACATACAAGACAGTGAGGTATGTGAGGCTTTTCCCAAACAGAGTCCAGATGCTGAAGCATAGTGTACGATCAGCAGTCTAAAAATGTGGCACTCAAGACTTGATTTATCAATACAGCTGTTAGGATTATGCATTTCAATATACTGCTTATTCTTTCCTCTTCCGTGCTACAGGGTGGTTTCACGAAAGATCTTCTCATTTCGAGGGCATCTTTTTCCTATTGCAGAATTGGCATTTTTTTAAAAAAAGAAAATAAACACAAAGGGGAAATGATGTAGAAAATATAAACGAAGGGGAAAAAATGATATTTACCACCACATCACTGCACGACACAACACTTGTGCACATTTGCAATAGGTTTACCTGCCCCAGCAGCTATTCGAAAGGACAGGAACACAGGCTGCAGCAAGTTAGGGAGAAAGAGCGATTATACACTTGAAAGGTAGAAAGAGATCAAACACTTTGTAATGATTATTTCAAACAGAGTGAGAATCAATCTCTAGTCAGTGAAACTGATGCTACCTAGATTTCCTTCATTATTGTAATCTTACAATTCTCAAGAAATTCAGGAAGAAAACTGCCTATGAGGCCGATCTTGTGCTCTGAATGAAATCTGTTGGGATCTTGCCATTGATTTCAATAGAAATAGAATCAAGCCCCCTACATATAGCATCGGCTTTCATTTGTCATAGTAACTCTGTTCAAAGAGGATGCTTGTTAAATAAATCAATCATAAAAGAAATCAAAATAATTGTATCCAATCTGGCTATTACTCCGTTCCTGAAGGACACTGCACTTTTAATTTTATTATACAAGTTAGTGTATCTGCAAAAATCTCTCCTTCTGTAGAAAAACATTTTACTCCCTCCATAAAAAATTAGGAGCATATATACACAAAAAGTTAAATATATTACCAAATCTAAAATCACAATTTAAGAGCTACTACAGTGCATCTGTCAATAATACTGAAGTATAGTTTTCAGGTTTCCAAATGAATTTTTAAATGAATAGGGAATCTTAAAATTTCAGAGATGTTTTTAGTTATTTATAGGATTTTTAAAGAAATCAGCTGCTTATTGATAACATATTTCAAACTGCTGTTCCCGTCTGTAGTATCCTCAAATGAGGATTAGCTAACTACATGGCTTACTTAAAATTAATGTTTTATCATCTTTGATCTTTTTTTCCCACAACTGGCATATCACTAAGTATTTTTTCTTACCTGTTGCTTTCATATGGCATTTTATTACTTTACTAGCCAAGTAGACACTAAATACATTAAAATTATATTCAGGAAACAATTCAGGAAACTAAGTGAAACTAAAGTTTTCCAAGGACACTTATTTCATGTAAAGTTATAAATACAGCTAGGTTTGCACATTCTGATATTCAAATTATATTATATTTTTTATATTCTGGAACATTATTCTGTTCTTTAGTGAAAATTGTATATTATCTAATATAGCATTTCTACTAATTACAGCTTAATTTAATCCCAACTGATATACATGTTTTCTAAGTATCTAGTTTAAAATTAAGAAAGGAGAAAAATAATTGATTTCAATATAAAATAAATAGAAATTAATACATGCATTCTATGTTCCTAATAAAACTTAGTGTAATACAATATTGTAACACTCAGTTAAATTACCTTGTGATCCCCCATGCAGACATTTGGCCCAATATGATCATAAATCACTATCTTCTCATCATTTTCCGACTAATAAAAAAAGATTAGTTCAATTATTTTTCAGATTTCAGAGAAAATTAAGTAAGAAAAGGTTACATGAATAGAAGTTCAGTAAGGACATACGAGATTTCTTAGTGATGGCATATTGCTTACTAAAGTGTGTTCCTCCTTGGCTCCTCAGAACAAAGATGTTTTATGCTCATATACAGAAACATTCAATTAAATATCCATTACAAAACTCTGGGCAATTTCCACACAAAATACTTAAAATCACTGTAGACACCACTTCCTTTAGAGCTTTAACAACTTTTATCAACTAATATTTTAAGATGTGGAAACTAAGGATTCAGTTATGGCTATACAGTATTGAAAGCTCATGTCAGTGAAATGTAGCAAATGGTTTCACCGCAGTCTTCTCTTTTAGGAACAGCTGAGAAATCTTTTGACTGAATTATATAGGGTATGAATGTTCTCGGAACAGCATGGAATTCAGATTGCCACATTAAAAAGCATTCAGTGCACCCATATGTAGTATTTTAAATGTACAGGTAGAAACATTAAACCTCATTATTTATTGGTTGTATTACCTGAACCCTAACCCAGACCCCATTTTTTTTATTACATCCGCCATGTAAAGTTAAACAAGTAAAGATAGCTGCTGAATATTTTCTACAAAACAGTTAAAATATTTAGCTATAAAAGAAAGCAAGCAAATCCTATTTCTATTATAAACTTTTTCCTTTAATAAAAAGAACATTCAAAATGTCTTAAGAAAATCAGTCTCAATTGAAGGATAGCATTCCTCTAGCCATTCCTGTGAACTGCTTCAATTTCACTCTACTTTGAACTTTATTCTTATACACTTGTTCTCTTTGCAGCTACGGTTTAATAAATAATAGAATGTACTCATCTTTCTGCCATTTACTTTGAATGTGTGATTTTGACAGTCTATTTTATCTAGCACAACCCTTTAGGAATAAACACAGAGAGGCTTGCAATTTCTTATTATGCTAAACAATTGCTGGAAGCTAATTAAATCTGGAGTCCGCACACCAGCAAGTCTCTAATACAATCATAGATGTGCTTTAAAATAGTTTACAATACTCATTTATTTTGTATGAAACAGTCAAGATTTTCTCAGCTGTAATCAGTCAAGTTTGACTGGGCAAGAACTTGCAGCATTTAGGACTATAAAGTTAAAACTGAATTATCTTTAATGCAGTAAGGAAGCTTAAGGTCAGATTTACTTTATAGCATGGTTGTCTGCCAAAATTATAAAAAACATAACCTTCTGCATTGTATGCATGAGCACTTTCCAATATTTCAAGATCATAATGCCACTACCATCGGAAGTGGGGATACATTCATCAAAAGCGACTTGATAATTTACAAAGGCAGCATAAAATTGTGGATTTTCAACTGCATAATCTTTAGACAGATAAACAAATTACAGCAGCGCACAAGCAGAAACAATATTCACTTGGCTGAGCATTCATTACTGCATGCTATCAGGCATCAACGCAACTCCCTAGCAGTGGGCAACCTTTGGTGTTTTAGGGCTCAGGAAGCATAAAATAACATGATGGTGAGGTAACCGACCATAGCATGATAGATGATGTTGCACGAAAGCTGTTTACAGCCCCATGTCTGTACAATCTGTAACGCCTAGTGTGTGGAGCTGAACATACTGCGCTGTGTGCTAATTTGCACACAGTACTCCTTTTTCTACAAAGCATTCAAAAAGTGCCAATTTACTATAATTTATTCTTTGAAATAAGAGGTAAGTCTGCCAGACCTGAAAATCAATTCTTCAGCTCCTGACAACAAAGCACTAATACATAAAGAAATAAAGAACGGTGCATAATAATTTCTCAACAACTAGTTATACCAACTAAATTCTTTATCTCATTAATTTTTAAAGGTACACAGCTATTTAAAGTATAAGATTATCCTAGACTTGCAATTAAGTATAGTCTAATAATTTGCTTTTTGGTTTTCTTATTGACCCTTTTCCAAGGTTCAACAATGCACAGTGTAAACTTTTATAAAAAAAATAAGATCTGAAAGCTGTGGGAAGGCAAATGTAGCTTATTGCATACAGTCAAGAAAAAAATAAATGACTTAGTCCTATTACATTATCTTGTTCTTTTCTTCACAATAGAGTACTCTTCTCTGTTGCATACTTTATATTGCTTTGCTCGTATTTGATAGGCCAAAATTTCCAAATGGCCTACAGCTGGATAAGAGCCTTATTCTACGCAGGTGTAAATAGCACAGCTACACTGAAATTAATGCAGTTGTGCAATTTACATCAGCAGAAAATGTGGCTCTAATTCCCCCCTGTTAAATTTGTATCAACAAATCTTTGTCCATATCCAGAGTATCATGGTCAAAATTTGCAAATGCAAATTTGCAGAACACAAGATTAAAGGGATTCTGAATATTCAACTCTTACTGCTTCAAGTGAACTTCTGCCACTTCCCTATGGAGATTATTTCAGGCCAATTGATGTCATTGTTACACATTTTCTCTGGTGTTCAGCCTTCATTTTCTTATATTTAAGTTGTCCCATTACATTTGGTTATATTCCCTAGTACAATCTGAAACAATTCCTCTCTTTGATGGTGGTTACACCCTTCAAACATTTATACAATTATATCTCATCTGACTCAGAGATAATTTTTTAAATTGTCCCTTACTGGTCACTCTGTCCTTTGTTATGGAGAATTTCCCTGGTGTCTAGTAGTATACGTAGCATTGTATTTACGATGCTACCAATATCATATAGAAATACAAAATTATCATAGAATCACAGAATACTAGAACTGGAAGGGACCTTGGGAGTTCATCAAGTCCTGTTCCCGGCCTTCACAGCAGGACCAAGCACCATCTAGATCAGGGGTGGGCGATACTTTTTAAAAGAGGGCCACTTCATAAAATTTTTGAAGTGGCTCTGGGCTGCCCTGGAAGGCGTGGGGTCTCAGGCAGAAGGGGTGGGGTTAGGGGGTTAGGGAGCATGTGAAATCTTTACTCCCTGCCTCTAGAGAGAATTGCCAGCTGTTTTAAAACAGCTAGTGGTTCCCTCTAGGCACTGCAGTGGGAAGAGACTTAGCATGCTCCTCCCACCCCCAGGCCAATCAGGGCCCAGGGGATATGCGGAAGCACATGAATAGGGTTGCCAGGTGTCCGATATTGACCTGGACAGTCCCGTATTTTTGCCTCCTGTCCAGTAAAAAAATTCAGAAAATACCAGACACCTAAAATGTCCAGTATTTTCTGATTTTTTCCCCCCTGCCAGGAGGCAAAAATATTGGACACCTGGCAACCCTATGACACACTCAGCAACCAGGCCCAGCCCCTGTCCCCACCCTCCTGCTTACCTGATTCCGCAGGGACTTGTCTTGTGGCTGGAGCAGAAAAACAAAATGGCCGCCAGCAATAAAAGCCTCTTCTTAAAGGGGCTTTTTTTTTTGCTCAACAGCTTTGGTCTCCCTCCGCACCCCAGAATTTTTTTCCCAGTGTTTTTTTTGGGTGGTGGTGGAAGGGGGTGTTCGGTATTTTTGGTTAAACCATCTGGTAACCCTACACATTAAGTCCCTCGCCTCCTGCCCCTGTCCTGCCAAGGGTGCATGGCGGCTAGAGAGAATCATCCAGCAGTTCACTCTGATTCTGCGCGCCTCTGGTGGGGAGAGGAGACTTTGTGCGCTCACCCCACTGCCAGGGGAGCTGCAGGGCAGCCGCTGTGTGGATCCACAGGCTTAGCAGGCCGGATCCGGCTCTCAGAGGCTGTTTTGCCCACTTCTGATCTATATCATCCCTGATAGATGTTTGTCTAACTTGTTCTTAAATATCTCCAATGATGGAGATTCCACAATCGCCCTAGTTAATTTATTCCAGTGCTTAATGACCCTGTACCTGTCCCCAAATTAAGGAAGTGAATTCCATTCACCAGACCTCCTGAATTTCCCTGAACAAAGCAACTGCTCACATTGTGTGCAATGTGGGGGTGAATTTCACATTTCATGAGGGTTTGGTGAAAAGTGTAAGGTGTTAATGTCAACACTTCTTAGAGGTTAATGTGTGAGAAGAAGCACTTCAGAGAGAAGGAAACTTGAGTAGCCATGGAAAAATGCTTTCAAGTTTCAGTGAGTTATCTTTTGATTGCAATTATGTCACTTAGTGCAAAGCAAACATTATCATGATATCATAACACTGATGAGAGAAGGAAAGAGAGAAGGTTGTAAACATAAAGAAAGCAAGTTTGCAGTGTTTCAGTACTTCACAAAAAAAGCATGGAGCCAATAACATTAAGATTTACTTTCCAACCCTATCCATTTAAATTCATTAATTTTAAAAAAGGGTTAGGATGCAGGAAAACAAAGAAAAATACAGAGTATTGGGTCTTAAATAAGCTTGTCAAGCCAACACATTTTTCCAGGTGAGCAAGGTTCTTGGGTGTGATGAGGCTGCAATCTGTCAATATAGCTCACTTCAGTAACCCTCAAAATATCACATCACTGTAGAGTGGTAGAAAGTCATACTCTAGTTAGCATGTCTCTTACAGCCACTTCTGGCCTAGCAGGAAAATGAGTTGTGGTAATAGCAAAGAGGCATGGATGGCATGTCCCTATACCACGTTGATTTCCTTCTGTCCTTTGGTCCCATTTGCAACTTGGGTAAATTGTGACAGCATTCAGATTGCTGTCATCTGGCATAGAGGACCAGTCCTACACACAAGATAAGGGGAATACAAAACCCCCCTTTCTATCACATTGTGAAGTTTGTAGTTTGGTCTGATCCCAGGATCTCGCTCAGTCTCTCTACAGTGAAAAGGGCCAGGGAAGGAGAAGAAATGGGAGTTGAAAACTGAGATACTCGGGAGCTACATTGTTGCTATGGCCTTGGCAAAGTTAGGCTTATCACTATGCACTGAAATCAAGAGACTCCATGTATCATAGAGGTGTAGTGGAACTTAGTTGTGCCATGTTTGTTAAACACATAGGATATGTCTACACTACCACCTTAGTTCGAACTAGGGTGGCAATGTAGTCAACTGGAGTTGCAAAGGAAGCCCAGGATTTGAATTTCCCGGGCTTCATTTGCATGTTGCCGGGCGCCGCCATTTTTAAATGTCCACTAGTTCGGACTCCATGCCCCCGGATACACGCGGCACGGATTAGGTAGTTCGGACTAGGCTTCCTATTCCGAACTACCATTACTCCTTGTTCAAATCCCGGGCTTCATTTGCAACTCTGGTTGACTACATTACCACCCTAGTTCGAACTAGGGTGGTAGTGTAGACATACCCTAAGATACTCAGATGGAAAACTTTGCATAAGGGAAAAATGCAATTATTGCTTTGGTGTTGCTGTTTTCAACCACTGCTGGGGTTTACTCTGGACAGTTTAAGAATTTAGGAAAAGACAAGAAATACCAAATTTAAAAAAATGTTATGTTGAGGATAAAGAAAGAAATGATTAGAAAATCCTAGGGGTGTACTTACTTTTAGAATCAGTTCCTTGGCTGAATGTGACATCAGAATTCTATCACACCAAGCTGGACATCTAGTATTCATGTACTGCTTTCCCTGGCTACAATCTTCACTGTATGGATAACTGGAAAAAAATCAGTGCAACATCTGTCAGCAACCAGCCTGACGTTTTAACACTCTGCAAGGCAGCTGTAATAGCCACTGGCCCAATCCACACTGTCCTAAAAAACCTGTAAAAGTCAGTTCTTTCAAAATGTACTTGGTTAGCACACATGTTCCCCCCACTCCTACATTTCAGACCCAATCCTGCACGATGCTGAGAACTTGTTTTAAAGTGTTCAGTGCCATCTTTCCCTTAGATTTCAATGACAGTGAGAGGTGTTCACTACTTTATAGGAGCTGGCTCTTAATGAATAAACATCAGAGACTTGTTATGTTTTTTAAACAGTCATACTTTACTTCTGTTTCTTCCCTCATCTTTATAAACTCACTTTACTCTAAAATGTTATTAGGTGGTTATTTAAAAATTTCATCTCCCTTTAAATCTCCTCACACCTGAGTATTTTTTTGAGAGAAAATAAACTCTTACGTTTAGAGAGTCACATATTGTCTTTTCTCTTATATTTAGATCAATCATAAGTTCATTGTGGAAAGGACTGGTTGCTCTGTGTTTGTACAGCACCTAAAACAACTGGGTATGTATCTATGACCAGGGTTTCTAGGCTCTACCATAATAAATAACAATAACAACAATGAAAAAGGTCTAAAGCAAAAACAAAGTATTTGAACACAGTGGACCGTTGTATAGCATATGATTCTGGGGTATAAATTAACATCGGAAAGGGTGAGGGTACTCAGGAGACTGATGTTCTTTTCACTGAATTTCTATTGAATGACTCCCTTAAGGGGGAACAATTTTAAGGAATTACACGAGAGACAGAGTCAGAGGCCTGAAAACCCTATAGTTGCCTAAGCTTTACTAAAAAGCAAAGATCTAACTGTATAAATCTAAGAGCAGTGGTAGGTGAGGTCTGGCTTCGCTGTACACTCCCGGATAGCTATAGTGGATGAGAGGCTGTGTAAGGGGAAGGATGACTGTGGACTTTTCTCTTTAAGAACAAGTAGCTGGTGATACAGGAGGGCCGTGTCTAGACTACAGGGTTTTTTCGAAAAAAGTAGCCTTTTTTCGAAAAAACTTCACCTGC
Source organism: Pelodiscus sinensis (assembly GCF_049634645.1). Lineage (NCBI taxonomy): Eukaryota > Metazoa > Chordata > Testudines > Trionychidae > Pelodiscus > Pelodiscus sinensis. The sequence continues at coordinate 45,787,147 of NC_134718.1, forward strand.
GTCTAGACTACAGCCGCGTTCTTTCAAAATTAAATCGAAAGAACGTGGCTTTTCTTTCGATGGTGGTACTCCTCATTTCACGAGGAAGAACGCCTTTTTTCGAAAGTGCTCTTTCGAAAAAAGGCGTTCTTGAATGCAAACAGGGCTTTTTCAAAAGAGAACATCCAGAATGCCTGGGAGCTGTCTTTCGAAAAAGCGGCTCACTTTTTCGAATGAAGAGATTGCAGTCTAGATGCTCTTTTCCGAAAGAAGCTTTTTCGAAAGAGGCTTGCAGTCTAGACGTAGCCGAGGAGATTTTGATCAAAAGGCAAATGAAAACACGGGGAAATAAAATTAAAAAGCATAATACATTAAATGCTGCAACTCAATCTGAAGTCACACTAATAGTGCGCACACATGTATTTTGTTCTTTTGTAAAGGTGTTTGGAATAAAGCAGATAAGATAGAAGGTGTGTGTGGGTTTTTTCTTTGAATTCTTTGAATGATGCTGATCCAATGAAGCTTCTTGGCATTGTTATATACTCTCGGCATATTTGCAAGCAATGAGCAAGGAACCACTACACCTCATCATCAAAAGATATCCATGATTCCCTTGTTAGTATAATTTTCATCCCCTCCCTTTTTAAAATTCTAGTTTAGCCAAATATCTACCCATCTGACAACCCTACTATTAGTGATAGTCTATCACCATCTACAACCAAGCACAATTATGGTTCAGCCCTAATGAAAACAAACAAACAAGGAAACTGCAAAAGAAAATTTAATTGCTCTAATCTCTCTTATAAAGTCAACAAAACAATACCACAGATAGAATGGTGTTAGGAAGCTTTCCTTCTGCTGTTCCTGAATGATGTTAAAGGGAACTGTCCATCAATAAGTACGTAAGTAAATAACAGTGGAATAGCAACCAACAAAATTATACTTTCTGCAAAAAACTATTAAAGTTTCAAAATTTAAGCCCACAACTTTACCTGCCTAGATTTTCATAAAATCTGATTATGAAAGCCCATATTCTAAATATGTAAAGGCCATTTTTTAAATACAAATGTTGTAATGGAGAAAGAATGCCACCACTGGATTCTGACTCTGAAAAGAAAGGCTCTTTTTTGTTTCTCCTGATTGTTTTAAGTTTTATTCCTTCTTTGTGTGAGTGCAATAATACCAAATATTAATGAGACAATGCTTAGACCAAACTCAGACATTCATGTTTGGACAGAAAAAGGACCTGGACACAAGCCAAACTTTTCAAATTTTCAGGTATCTGTCAGGCCATGTTTCCCTCTTAACTTTGTTCATCTGCTGACTTCAGAGAGGCATTCATTTGCCTAGCTGGTATTTGAATTTTGATACAGCATTGAGCACTAGTATTTTCTGCTACACTGCTCCAGTATCCCTTACTAATTCCAAGTTTATTCTGTTGCCACAATGATTTTAAGTAACTCTCTCACATAAGAATGATGGCATCAGGTCTTGAGTTTTGCATGCAAATCAGTCCAGACAACATAGGAGTTAAATTGGTAGTTTGGGAAACCAATGGGAAGACACCAAAGACTGAAAAGAGATATAATTAACTCTCGAATGTGGGAAAACTGTCCAAGGGGTTTTGTTGGGTCTTCAACTGCTTCTGGATGCCCCTGTGGCAGCAGTTGATGAGAATGTAAGATGTTTAGAAGGATGCATCTTTGTCTGTGAGATACAGACCTTGCCCCAGTAGTCACTTTGAGGAGAGGACATCATGATATGCTTAGACCTCTGTAGACAACTCCACATTTCTAACAGGATACTCCACTGTGTGGGTTCTGTGATGGCTTCTAATTAATTTCTATGTGTTGCTGAAGTAACCTATTTAAATAGGCTGGACCCTGGTTACCTCAGAGACCATATCCATGTGAGGCCAAAGAGTTGAAATCATCTAAGACACTTCGCTAACAGCCCCTGGTTTAGCTGTCAGGGGGCTGAAACCAGTTCCTTTTCAACAAGGGCTCATTGATAATGGTAAGCACTTCATATTTCCATTCTCCACAACACTGAATTTGCTCACCTTCAAGGTCATGCTGCAGGGCCCATCTGTTCTAGATTTTTTGTAAAGGGGAGAGTGAGTGAGTGGAGAGTTTTTGGAGGAATGCAGAGGATTTAGAGAAGATTCAATTGGTTGGATATTGTTCCTAAATTACTGATGTATTTTTAGAAATAAGCTCTTGTTAGGTGAACTCATAAGTCTTTGAATAAGAGGACTGGATTTAAAAATAATAAATATAAATCAGGAAGTTTGCCTTTTATTCTGCGTATTGCTGAATTCATAAAGGAATTACTGAAGCTTTCAAGATAAGGTTTTAAAAATAAGATTTCTGGGATTGTAACAAAAAGGCTTTCATGCTTGAATAGAAAGTTATTTACCACCCTACTTGGTGTGATATTATAAAACTGAGATGCATAGCTTTCTACCAAATGGGTTTACAAGCTACACTGCCATTAAAAAGATTAGCCATGGCAAACAGCCAAGTAAAGTGTACTGAATATATTGGAACAAACCAGTGATCTCAGTACCTTTTCCACCTCATCAAACCCAACAAGACTCATTTTCAAAACATATTATGAGAATTCAATTTGCTGCTTCACTGCCATACAGAAGTACAGCTTATTTCTGAGTGTCCATGAGATGTTTTGATGATGTCATATGGTTGGTAGCTTAAGCTCTTTGTCTGCAATTTAAGAGTTGACTTTTTCTGGTAACCTATGAATGCATCTCTGGCTTTAGTTGCAGAAGAACCCAACATAACAAACACTATTTTTGGACCCTAGTTACCTCAGAGCCCATATCCACGTGAGGCCACAGAGTTGAAATAATTCGCTAACAGCTCCTGGTTTAGCTGTCAGGGGCTGTTATAATACTTTTTATTATAGAAGTTATATATGAATCAATCACATTATATCCTTTCCTTTTACAGTATAAACTCTATGGCTCTTGCAGAGTTATGCTCCATACCTGGAAAGGTCCTTAAACTTAAGTATTACCATATTTCATTCGAGAGTCTATATTGTGTACATTATTATTTACAAACCTGCTTTATTGATCTAATCATTGATCTAACCAGAATGAGGACTCCTGGCGATTTCCCAGGCTCTTTAATGATGACGACCCTATGAAGAATTTCCTACAGTTTAGAAGTAACTTTGACAAACAAAATCAGGTTTCTTTTATCAAAGCTTGGAATTATTTTGCCAAGATTAGAGCTAAGTGATATAGTAGTTATCCAACCATGATCAGAAGAATACAGCAATTTAAGCCAAACAGAGTGGGACAAATCCTGCCAAGTTTGGTGTGGAGGGGGGAAAGGAAGCTTAATTCCATTCTAATGGTGCTGTAGCATCCACCACGACTATGCTCCCAGTGTACTGGGATTCACTCATCTTGTCACTATACATTTGCCAGACCATGCCAGCCTCACTCCCTACACAATACTGAGATAGGAGAAAACTGATAGCAGAGTGCACCACAAAGAAGGAAGGGCAAAAATCTGTCTCCTTCCTTCCTGGGTGAGGAGGGGAACAGATGTAATGGTGCTTTCTCTACACCTCCATCCCCGCAGGGTCCTAGAGCCCAAGCCCAGAAATCTACACAGCAATGAAAGAGACCCAGAGCTTAAGCCCTGAAAGCACAAGATGGATGGCATGGGCCAGCCACATTTTTGTTTTTCTATGTAGACATAACCTCAGGTACGTCTATCCTGCATCATAAGGCCATGCCTGAGTCCAGGCTCAAGGCTAACCATCCTTGTGTCTACACTGCAATTGTGCTAACCCCGGGCCCAGGGTTCCAGGATGCTGCAGGTCTGGTGGGTATGAGCTTGAGTTAAGCTGGAACTCAGGATCTGAGCCCTATTGCTTTCCAGTGCAGATGCAGCCCATTTCATCTGGCTCCTGGGAATCAGCAGGAGGAACCCACAATATCATGGGGTGACTTCATTAGCCCTCTCTATCCCTATTAGACCTGCTGAGAGGTAATGGGAGTAACTGCCCCAGGGCCTGGCAATTAAAAAGGGCCAGTGGCTCTTGGCTGCCGCGGCAGCAGTAATAATGGTTCAAGCCTCAGGCCCTTGAAATCACTGTCACAACCCTGCATGCTGTGGGCAGCATTGAGGGCTGGTATTGGTAGGAGCCACGGTGTATTCAGGGTGGTACTAAGGGCTGGCTGCTCCCTCCCCCCATACTTCTGGGAGTATATAGCTATTCCCCCACACCTTGCTCAGGGGTCTGACAATTCTGTCAGCCCCCTCTTATCCCAAAAATCTGCAATCTACTCTACTGAAAATGGAAACCACCCACCCTTTGTGAATGACAGCAGCTCAGGCCAGCATTAATCCATTCTCTTCTCAATGCTAATCTTCTGGGACAATATCAGAGTCCCTTCTGGATTTCCAACAGAGAGAGAACCAGTCAAGCCTTTTGCTTATTGAGATGCTTCTAGGTAATGTGCAGGGCTGACTGTAAAGTTTTCTCCCACTGTACCATGAAAAGTCACTACTCAGCATCCTCATGATATATCATAGTTTTAATTAATAATTTATAGTAGCTGCAGTATCATTTTTATTCATACAACAAGTGAACCTCATTTTATTCCTCTCCAAAAGGAACCTTTTCCCATTTGGCAACTTCCAATACAGCAATCTAGGTCCTTCCCCAAAAGCCAAAATCATCCAACTGACTTTAAGGAAGTTACCAGATCTGAATTTGACCTGAGTTGATTTGCATTTTGAGTGTGATCATTTATTTTGAGTTTCCTCTGTGGCAACCCAGAACCAATTATTTTCTCATTTGTACAGAAGACTTTAAAACATGAGTGTTTCTCAATTTAAGAGGAACCAAAGCTAAGTAAGAACACATCCAAAATTCAGGGCTATTCTTCTAATATGCGTCTCCAGAAAGGAACTAGAAAGGGATGATGACATGTCACATACAAAACAGTAGCTTTGGCTTTATAATACCTTCTGTATCGGAATGTTCATTAATATGATGATTCCATGCTAGCAAGAAGTGATCCAAAACATTATCTGTATTTCTTTATGGTCAATAGCTCTTACTGTTGGAAAACATCTGAATGTTATAAGTAATTATAGACAAAATATTTTGAAAACCGTTAATATTGCCAGATAAAGCATTCCAAAAGATAGGAAACACAAGAATTAAAGTTCCCTGTTAAAGCTTCACTCCATACCATTGTATATCATTATGCAATCCTTGCCCAGCAACTCATGGGAGGGCAGCGTGAGGTGCCAGGGATAGACCCTGGTCTCTTGGTCCCAGTACAGTGTTCTAGACACAAAAGAAAGTACTTTGTCTTCCTGCAACACCTAGCCACATTCACAGTCCATCCTGTGTGCTGTACGTGGCAGGGGCCCTGAAGAATAGAGAGGATGTTATCATGCAATTCAACACTGTAACATAACCTGGTTCAAAGTCTTTAGATGTCACCACAATATGCATGTTAAATATAATAACAAGTGTACATGCACAAGGAGAGTGGCTGACTTAAGGTTGTACAGATAAGCTTTATTTTGGTATTTCCTGACTTGTTGGTGCTTAAATTGGCACTCGGTGTTCTTTACACAGAGTTTTTGTTCTATGTTATTTCTTTTCTTTCCAGCAAACTGAGAAAACAGAAATTCCATATGGAGCCACACTGGATCCTCCCAGCATGGGTTATCAGTGAGGATGAACTCCAGAACTTTTTAGATCAATATCAAAGACCGTTACCACATGTAACTGAGAAACTGGTAGCAATAATAGGCTGTTATCTGCTATCTAGACCAGCCACTAGAGGGGTATGCCCTATATACTTTTGTTTTGCTTGTGTGTTTTTGTGAAAAATGGTAGACTGACAGTGCTGGAGACCGAATTATCTTTGACAAAGGCTACATGGAGTTTACTCTCTACCATCAGGATGTTTTCTTTTCACTGGTGGCATTTTCTGATGCTTTTTCTCCTTTTTCTAGAGTCTTTTTCATTTTTCACTCACACTATTTAATCCGACTTAGAAGTGCACTTTGGGTATAAAAGTACTAAGAAGCTATTGATTTTAATTATTGAAATATTACAACACTAAAGGTTTTTAAAATTTCCTGAACACCTGGAAGAATTGTTCTTACTAAAAGTTTGAAAGTTGCGATTGTGGAAGCAGATACATACAAACACACTTCTGTTATTTGTACTTGTGTTGTTATTAGCAGGAGGAAGAAATACATAGCAATAATATTGGGACAAATTAAAAATATAAACAATTTGTCCACCAATATTATTTCACTAATGATACTGTCAATACAATTAAAATTATTTTAGTTAAATACAATTATTGTCAAAGAATCCCAATGCCTTTATAAAATACTTACTGCAGGACAATAGTTGGATGTCAGTGATCTTTAACCAGCCTGCCAACTATTTGCTAACACAAAACACAAATAAACAATAAAAATGAATTAAGCCTTCCATTAAACGGCATCAGGAATAGAAAGGGTGAACTATTTTGCTTTTTTATGATCTTGGAGCAGGTGAATTTTTCTTTCAATTAGAAAAAAATTCATTCCATTTTGAGAATTCCTATTTGTTAGTTCTGTTGAAACCCTCTATCCCTTGGACAATGTCATTTGGGATCTGAGCCCTTTTCACACCTAGAAAATATAATGAATTCACTTTGTTGGCAATACTGTAATATATATTTTTACATTGCTTTAAAATGGTGTATTCTATAGTTAGATCATTATAACAAAGTGGGAAAGTACCCTGTTGATGACAGAAATTAAAAATAAGGTAAGTAGCAATTTTTTCCCTAGCAAAATACATGTCATTTTGAAAGACCGAGCACATGATATCTAATTTCAGAACACGGTTGTTCAGACTATATGCACATTATGAAAGTTCAGTTTTAGTCACACATTACTTCTCATTTCAAAGAGAGTTGAAAACTCCCATTAGGAGTCTGTTTATTTGATTTCATTTATTATTTTATTGTTGGTCTATGACTTTTGTGCCACAGAATTTGATTGTTTATGCTTTATTTTAAAGATGATCCTGAGCTGCAAAGTTTTAACCTAGATGTGATCTTTTCCAAAGTTTGAGGGTAACCAGGTTCAAAGTTTTGATGCGGTGCACTACAGAGTTAACAATGTGTCAACTCAGACCCGGCTCCAAATATTCTCTGTTCAAGCAGACCACTCACTACTTTATGTAGTTTTATTTACCAGCAATACAGAAATTCTTTATTTAACACTATAGACATGTTTCAGAAAATGATCGTGTTAAGTGAAAACGTGTTATGCGGGGTCAATTTTCCCATTGAAAATAATGGAAAAGGTGGGGGTTGCATTTCAAGTGGTGGTGTCTGTAGGGACTGGGATATAAGGTTGGGGGAGAAAGGGGACTGGGTTACCACAGGGAGGGGAGGTGTTTGGCTCTGGGGAAGAGAAGGGGAGGAGAGGAGAGGGGGATTGTGTTAGGAGTATGCCTCTGTGACGGGTCTGCCGGGACCCACACTGCATCTGGCGAGGGGGGTCACCGGGGAACGGCGCGGCGAGTGGCGAACCCTCTGCCGCTTTTCAGGGAGGTGGGGGAAGCCCCGCATAGCTGCCAGTGACGGGCCGGCTGGGGAAACCCAGCTGCCGGCCTGCAAGTGGGGGCAGAGGAGAGGGGGCAAGGCATCCGGAGAGGGGAGTCAGCGGGGAACGGCGCGGCGAATGGTGAACCCTCCGCTGCTTTGCAGGAAGGCGGGGGAAGCCCCACACAGCTGCCAGCAACGGGCCAGCTGGGGAAATCGTGTTATTCCGGGGACGGTAGTGTAATTCAAAAAACGTTTCCTAAAAAAAAATCGTGCTATCACGAAAACGTGTTAAGTGGGCACGTGTTAAATGAGGAATTATTGTACTGATTGTTAACTTCACAGAAGATTTCTTCCATCACTATTTAATAATAGCAGAATAAAATATGGTCAAGATACCATAGTTTTAATCAAAATAAAAATTTTGAAAGAAAACAGCAAGTGCTTTACACTGTACTTTTAAAAATGTCCAAGGTGCTTCTATACGAAAGCCATAAGTAACAACATTAGTAGGCCACTGGGCCGAACCTGGGGTGATTTGTGAGCTAAGATGCTGAAGGAGTAGGGTAAAGGGATTTTATTGTTTTCATTGACAAAGTCTCAGGTGTGCACCAATGGGAGCTGGTATATACGTGAACTCATTACAAAGGCTCAGTTCATCGGCCAAAGTATAGCTTCCAAAAATCAGCACGGTCATAATCCAGACTCAATAGTTTAGTACTAACAAATTATTTTTCCCAAAATCATTTACATTAATTAAACTGCCATTTATATATTTCCGTATATTCAAAAGGGAAATCCATGTTTTTTAGGCTTAGTCAGCTCAGTCTTTTCTAACAAATGGCCCTAAGTAATTGGCCTTCATGTGCTCATCTTCTGCATCAGATAGTTAAAGCTAAGCTGTAGGACACACTGCTGTTTGAATTAAATTAGCTGCTTCACATTTACCAAACCACTAATAGGTCTTCATGATGCTCTGTGAGCTGACTGGCCATGATATGTATCTCATTTAAGCCAAATCGGAGGGTAAACACAGGCCTGCAAACACAGTGGTTAAAGTACAATGTGTTAAACAGCTGCTACTTGCATATGCTACACCAACACCATGGAGATCAAACTAACAATCAGAGTCAAAGGTCACAATAAAAAGGGGGTCAACCAGGCAATCCAGTAGCAAAGAAAGGTAAACAGGACTTGAGCCATAACTCCATGCAGAACACAAAGCAAGAAGGTTAATGACACAGTGTAATTTTTCTGCATCTTTTTATGGAATTTTGTTGGGCACCTTTTGCTGTGGATTAACAAACCCCTTTGTGTAACTATTATGCTGCACCTTGTGCGCATGGTATTAATTCAGAGTTTTTACATTTTAGTTGGTTTGTCTGCATTAATGCAAAGGAATGTTTCCATAGGACTATTGGAGGGCGGGGTTGGGGGCGAGGGGAGAGGAGTGTTGGGTTGAGATACCAATATCAGATCCTTCCTCAATATGCAGTAACTGGCTACTTTTTTTCTCTGGAATGTTTCCAATAGGTCCAATCTTTTCTTATTGATTATGCAACATAGCCACGCTAAACCATGGACTGCCTTGGTGACAATGTCAAACTGAACGTGTTTTCATGTCATTAATGCCCCACTGGCTCCCCTCTCTAGGGTGTTTAGCTCACTTCAGACTGAAAGCCTGACACACTGCTAACAACACCTATATGCTACATTTTGCTGTTCAATAAAGAGTCCTGGGGAAGTCTAATTAACACAAATGGATTATTCAGCAATACCAATGTTACATCAAGTGGTCAATGAATGACATGCTGTATTGTTTTAATAACCAGAACATTGTATCCAACTAAGTGTATGCAATACTGCTACTATTACAACTGGATAAATTAAATTATGAATAATTCATCCAGTGTTGGCTTTTTTTCAGTAAAAGATTCTGAAATTATTACACATGGTTCTGATAGAGCTAAATGGTTTTTCTGGGAATTTGCCTGACTGAAAGTAAGTTATAAAGCAAGCTATATTTTTACCTGTACTAAAACAGAAAACATGTATTGCAAAGAGGAAACACAGGCCTCTTAAAAAGCAACACTTCTGAAACTCAGATTAATTTATTAAAAGCAAACAGAAAGCAATTAGAGGCCCAGTTAAAACTAGAGATTCTAAACTTGTTTGAAACTATTTTGGAACATAGTTGGGGTGGTGGCTTGGTTTACATCCTCACCTCCCACAGTTACAGGCTACACAACTACCTTCAGAATTTGTCCTTTAAACTTCTTTGTCACTTTCCTACCTCTTCTCCCCCTCACCTCTTTTTGTTCCTAGTTTTAAATAGTGGCACACCTCTTTAAAGTAGCTTGCAGAGGGAATTGCTTTCCATGTAGTGTAATTTTCATTGGTTCCTCACCTACTCAAAACAGCCTCTTCCATGTTGGAAATGAATGGAGCAGTGGCATCAGCTACCTTCATTTGATTTCTGGTATGAAAATGGGGATGGGGCAAAAAATATCTTTTGCAATAGTTGGATCATAATTGTTTTTGGCAGAGTCCAGGGCCTTCTTTTTCTCATTCCAGCTTTTGCTTTCCTTCATCCTCAGACAGGTATACAAAGTTCCAAAATGTTTTGTGGGAACTGACTGATGAGGCATTGAGTCACTCTACTGAAGGTTTAAAGTAGAGCTGTGATTAATGCAGGACAGGATCAACACATTCATTTTTTTAACATGTTAATCGCAGGCGTTAATGCTGTGCTGCCCCTTTGAAGTGCTGCTCTGGCGCTTCAAAGGGGCAGTGCAAGCTGAGCCGGGGATCAGCTGATCCCGGGCTCTGCTTGCACTGCATCTTCGAAACGTCGCAGTGGCACTTACAAGGGGCAGCGCTGCATGGAGCCCGGTGTCAGCTGGGAACTCCAGCTGATCCTGGGTTTCATTCAGCGCTGCCTCATTGAAATGCCACTGCAGCATTTAAAGAGGAAGCGCATGCAATTAATCTCCATTAAATTTTTTAATTGTGCGATTAATTGTGATTCAATTTTTTAATCGCTTGACAGCCCCTGCTTAAAGTAATTCATTAATAATTACAAGGAGTTTTATCAGGGCTGAGCAAAACATGGCCCGAGGGCCGGATCCAACACGCCAAACCACAGGATCCGGCCTGTGGACCTTCCTGCCGGGATCCTCAGGCACATGCAGCTGCCGCAGTTTAAAACCCAGTCCCTGCATCTCCCTGCTCTGCATGGAGGGGGAGGCTTTGCACGATCTCCCCACCCCCAGCTCCTAGAGGCTAGAAACACTTGGCCAATAGGAACAGACCTCAGCCTATCTCTTAGCTCCTATTGGCTGGAAACAACCAGTCAATCGGAGGTGAGAGATTGGCCTGAGTGACTGGGGCAGCAGAGTTGACAGCCATGTGGAGGGAGCAGCCTGTATTTTCAAGCGGGCTGGGGCTGCAGCAGGCAGGGAGCCCAGCCTGCTTTGGGGGAGGGCTGCAGCCTGCTGACCAGGAGACAGTTAGGTAAACTCCTAGCCAGCACCTTCCTCTGGCACCCCAACCCCTCCAACACCTCAACTTCCTCCCCCAGATCACCATCCAAACCCTCTGCATCTCCTGCCTCAGGTGACAACTCCCTCCTGGATCCTGTACCTTCTCTTACATGCCTCCCCCATGCCAGAATACTCTCCTGCACCCACACTCCCTCCCTGACCCTATACCCCAATCCCCTGACTCAGGTCACAACCCCCTCCTCCATCCAAACTCCCTCTCAGACACCCCCCCACCGTCTCCTGAACCCCAGTCCCTTACCCCGCGCACCCTTCTACACCCAACTTCCATCCTAGACCCTGCTGAAAAGTGTGGCCCTTGACCACTTACCAAAATCTTGGAGTGGCCTCCCCACTAAAAATTATTGCCCACCCCTGAGTTTTATGATACCTAGATGAAGGTGTCTTAGACCTGCAAATATTATTTGTTGTTATTATTTGGTGGAAACTGCACAAAGCCATCCTATCTGGGATAAAAACAATAAGCCACAAAGACACTAGTGCAAGGAAAAAATAATATTCGAGTTTAACATTCATTAAATTTTCATTTCATGAGCCAATAGGATTGAAGTTCATCAATAAAATGATGTGCTCAGAGCCAAGAGATGGATGAGTCACCATATTAATTGACTCCTTTGGATGCTACAAGGGTAATATTTTCTGGTTCCTTGGCAGTATGTTGTTTTTTATGATCTGGGGCTTTATGAGAAAATTTAGTTAGGTCTCTGGGACACAAAAGCATCCTATCAGGTAGTAAGCTTTCTAGTCTTATACACAGGGGCAGCGTTTGGGAAATATAATGGCACTAACACGGTTTCAAAGCAAAAAGCAAAGTTAGCATTTGCTGGACTGCCTCTGGAGGAGGGAAAGAACAACTGACTTAATGTGATTTAAAAAATGACATTGCCTCATTTGGCACAGAGATTCAGTATAAGTTAGAACAGAAAAATATGTGTCATTATGTTAGAAGGAAAAAGTTAATGGGACAATATATAAGGGTAGAAAATAACATGAGTCTAAACAGGTTTCTGGAAGAATATGTGACTAGAGCTAAAGAGAATTCCAAATGCAAAACATTCTTCCAGAAATAAATGGGATTCAACCTGTCATCCTTGGTTAGAAGTGTCAAAGCCAATATATTGTCAATGCAGAGAGTCTGCCTGAGGAAAAAAAATCACACAGAGGATATCTGAGATACGAACATATGTCCGACTAGTAAATTACATGACAGCCTAATGCAATGACAAACAAGAAAAGGTCACTTTAAGAGAATGATTAATACATGAGATTACTGTGCATGCAGACTTATCTGAAAGCAAACCTTGTAGGTGGGTGTGAACCCCTGGAAAAGTCAGTTCCTATCTCTGCCATACTACATCTACAAGAATAATTATAATAATTAATGGAGAGAGGTGATAAAGTTAACAATTGCCCACCTGTATCTTGGCTAACCACAACGTCCTTATTTCTTTTTCACGCCTACCACCTTTCTCCAATGATAATGGACTACCAAAGACCCTTTTCCAGCCTCACATTGAGCTGCTTGTTTGCTTATGGCCAGGCTGTTCAGGCTGTGACTGACAGAACTTGCAGAGTTTAAAATTCTGAATTGTATTTAGTCACTGGTAGTTAGTGCTGCTACTGACTACATTAGATTACAAAGTGTAATGAGAGAAAAATATGAATATTCACTATTTAAAGGAAATGGATCAAAACTTGAGACTACAGGAATGAGTGAAGGATTCTTGAAAAATACAAATTTAGACAATCTCCACTCTAGTTAGAGAAGTGAGAGTTGAAAGGGCCTAATGAAAGTGGGCTGTGCCCACAAAAGCTCATGATACCACCTACATGTTTTATTAGCCTCTAAGGTGCTGGAAAACTATTTATGGAATCTGTGGTTTCCTAGGAGGCTGTGATTCTCTCTGTCCACACTTCCTTCCTTGGGTTTGTATGTGTATGTGGACACTGCAGGAATCTAGGCAAGGCTTGTGCTGAAGATAGAATACAGTAGGGTGTGTGCAAATGCAACCCCATGGTCCCCCTAGTAAGCATGAGGGGGCTCCGTGGCTGCTTCCAAGTGGTCTATGGCTCGAGCTCAGCCCCCCCCCCCACACACACACTATCCCCTGCATCGAGGAGCCTGTGCTGGTGCTCCAGCCTCCCCTTCCCTCCCCTACAAGGATGAAGCACCAGCACACTGGCTTCCTGCTGGTGAGGGTAGGGGAAGAGAAAGCCCCAAGCCTCACTATGCAATCCGGCTCACAGGGAAGAAGTGTTGCTCCTTCCCCTTCCCCAGCTGGGGGGAACAGAAGTGTGCAGGCGCGCTGCCTGAAGGCTATCCCTGCTGCTGCCATTGGCTGGAAACCAGCCATTAGGAGCAGCGGGAGTTGGTGCCTGGGAGTGGCGCAGGGCACGAAGGCAAGTAAGTGCCCCCCACTCTCTCATGCTGATTCCCCCCACCAGCCCCTTTACACACCCCTTTCGAGAGCCCATACCCCCAGCCCATTTCTGCCCCCACCTCCTGGCCAGACACCCTACCCCCAAACCTGCTCCTGCACTCTCCCCTCTGGCCAGACACCCTACCCCCAGCCCACTCCTGCATCCTCTGTCTTGGCTTCACACTGCACCTTCCTTTGGTCTTGTCCCCTCACTCTGGCCAGATATTCTACTCCCAGCCTGCTGCTGCACCCATCTAGATCCTGCACCCCCATTCCTCTCACTGGCAGCCCTGTCCCACACACTGAACCCCCCATTTTTGTCCCAACCTCAGAGCCGGGGTGGGGGTCCACAAAATCCACTAACCCTGGAACCCCAGAAGAGTAAATCTGGCCTATGGGAAGCCCTGAACGTTAGTCCTCCCTGTCTCTCCCCCTCCCCTGGTGGGGCTAGAGTGCCAGAGAAGTGAAGTGTCTTAGTTGGGGGCCACATTAGTGAGAGTTGGGGGTTCTTAGAGGGTTTTTTTTTTGCTTCTGACTTGTGTGGTCCTCAACTGACTTTTCTGTGGGTCAGTGGTCCCCAGGCCAAAAAAAGTTCCTCACCCCTGCCATAAATAAAGAACTCCAGAGGGGTAACCAAGTTAGACTATAACAGGAAAAACTTAAAAAACAATAAATAATCTGGTAGCACTTTAAAGACTAACAAAACATGAGGATGGTATCATAAGCTTTCGTGGGCACAGCCCACTTCTTCAGATGTCCAGAACCAAGAATAAATGGGGAAATGGGGAGTTGGGGGAGGGAGGGGGGGGGGGAGTGGAAGGAAAAAAATTGAGGGGGGGGGAAGAGGCAGTGGGTAGATAAATTTCAAAGGGAAAGTTGAGCCAGTCTGTAACAGGAAAAAATGAAAAACAACAGATAATCTATTAGCACCTTAAAGACTAGCTAGTTAAAAGAGGCTGATAAGAACCATTAGTTTGCACTTGGAGAGGAAGAGTACTAACAACAGATTCTATACAGACATCAAGAACCATTGGCACCTTCATTGTTTGGTTGGTTGATAATGTCCTAGCCATCCAATATCGCAATTTAAATCATCTGCATGAGAATTAAACTTGTGAATGAAGCGGAGTTCCAATCTTTCTCTGTGTATTTGGCTTGTGGAATTGATCTGTAACAAAACAGCAACTTGGAGATCCCTTAATGAGTGTCTAGGGACAGTGTTCCCCAACAGGTTTTTGTGTGTTCCGTTTTTGGATATCTGATTTGTGTCCATTAATTCTTTCCCATAGGGACTGTCCAGTTTGTCCAATATATATTGCAGTGGGGCACTGCTGGCTTTTGATGGCATAGATCACATTACCGGATGTGCAGTTAAATGAACCTCTGATTTGGTGGCTGATGTGGTTTGGTCCAGTGATTAATTCGCTTGTATAGATATGTGGACAGAGTTGGCATCGGGGGTGATTGCGGGGCTGGGTTCCTGGATGCTTATGATGTAGCTATGTAGCATGGTTACTGGAAAAAAGTTGTTGGGGGGGCTGTCTGTAATAGAGAATTGGCCTTTCTCCAAGGCCTCTGAGAGTGAGGGATCATTTTCCAAGATAGGCTGTAGATTGTGGATAATGCATTGAAGAGGTTTAAGTTGTGGACTGTAGGTAATAACATATGGAATTCAGTTGTTTTCTCTTTTGGGTCTCTAGAAGTAGTTCAGGTCTGGGTAATTTTTTTGGCTTTGTCAATCTCTTTTTTCACTTCTCCAGGTGGGTATTTCAGTTTTAGGAATTCTCTATATAGATTCTGTAGGTGTTTGTCTCTTTCTGTGGGATTGGAGCAAATCTGGTTGTATCTTAGGGCTTGGCTGTATACAATAGATTGAGAAATGTGTCTGGAATGGAAGCTGGAGGTATGAAGGTAAGTGTAGTGGTCAGTAGGTATCCGATATAGGGTGGTAGAAATTTGTCCATCATATAACTGTACTGTGGTGTCAAGGAAGTAGATTTGTCAAGTGGACTGATCCAGGCTGAGGTTGATGGTGAGGTGGAAGTTGTTGAAATCTCTGTGAAATTCTTCAAGAGTCTCTTTTCCATGGGTCCATATGCAGTCGATATAGAAATCAAGACTCTCGTTATGACCATTAGTGGAGGTCCACGCAGAAGCCTTCCTCTGGTGGGATTGGCGGGGGGAGGAGGGGAACAGCAAGATCAGTGGTGCTGTACATCGGTGTGTTGGAAATATTCCTTCAGGCGGAGGTGGTGAAAACAGGATTCCAGATCGCCACAGGACTGAATCATATTCTTGGGGTAGTGGGGCAGAAGGAGAGTCCTTGAGATAGGACAGATTCCTCTGCTGGGCTAAGAGAGTGGTTGAATAGGTTGACAATGTTGCTAGGTAAGTTGAAAGTATCTGCAATGAGAGATCCTGAGGCATGTAGCAGTTTGGATAGTTTATTGTCCTTTTTCTTCTGAAGGGAGATGAAGTGGTCCTTGTATGTGTTTTGTTGAATTTTAGTAAAGTCTGGAAAAGATGAAGTGTATGTGGAAGCTTGTTTTTTTATGACAGTTTCTAACGTTGAGAGCTACTCCTTGATTTTTTTCTGTTTGTTGTATAAAATGCTGAAAATATGGGAACCTTTTGTGTTGGACATGAATTAATACTTTACTTTATTTAAAATGAAGTTTGACAAACTAATATGAAAAAGTTAAAGTGCTTAGTCTGTTTATTAATTTAAATTAATATTTCCTTTCTTACTGGTTAAATCAAACTGTTCTCCCTAGCTGCAGCACTAGCAAAATGGCTCGGGGGCAATTATATAATTAATGGAGAGTGTCCATTAGCAGCTGGTGGCCCACAGAAAGGTTTGCATTGATTCAGGTGGGCCACAGGCCAAAAAGTTTGAGAACCACTGTGTTAGGGAGATGGGCGGATGGGGCTGGTGGCAGTGCATCAGGGCTGGGGGAACAGTGCTCCCACACTTGTGAGGAGCAGCCTGGGCCCAGCCCTGCTGGCCAAAAGCCCTACCCAAAGTCACCCAGCACTGGCCTAGCTGAGCAGGTAGAGCAACAGCATGCAGATGCAGCTGAGGAAGGGAGTGTGGGTGTGGTGGCTGTGCTGCCTGCTATGATCCCAGAAGGTAATTTCTATAAAACCCTTATTACTGTATACATTTTAAGTATGTTTAACAAAATCATTTTACCAATCACTGTTTCCACTCAAAGTTTCTGTTAACTTCTCTTATGCACACTCTTGCATAACTATTTTGAACTCCTTTATATTTAAAAAAAATTGCAGTAAACTTTTACAAAAAGCACCCCCCCACAGAAATTCCTGTGTATGGGCCTGGAATAGAGGCTTCTTTTCTTCTCACCAACAGAAAAGGATAAAAACCAAGGATAGAAGAGGAAAGGGGTAAATTGAAATTGCCTCAATCCAAATGGAGAGAGAGAGGTCACTGCCTACTCTGTAAGGATTAAACAGGAAATTAGGCTCACATTCAGCAAAGCACTTAAGTACACTTGAACTTTAAGCTTATGAAGATAAGTACATATTAAGTGCACTGCTGAACAATGAGATGATCCAGGGATGAGATTAATCACACATGCTTTACGTTAAGCATATGCTTAAATGCATCACAACACAGCCTTGATCTGAGTTTATTTTCCTGCATGACTGTCTAATAAACATGTATGCCTTCTCTCAACTGGGTGACCACAAAGGATAATATGAAAACTTCCTATAAACAGGCATGCATTCTCAAACTTAATTATAAATTTACATTGGAGAAGAGTAATAAGGTTTTTTTTCAGTTCGCAAGTAAAATTGGAGACATATTATTTTCAGAAATGGTAAGTAAAAAGTTCAAAAGTTGATCTAGAAGCTTTTCCATACACAGAACTAACTGGAGAAAGTGGAACCTAATGTCCACTAGTCCAGTGCATTGCAAGACCATTCAGAATTTGGTCTTCTAACTGCACATGATTTATCATTAAATTAATGTGTTGCCTTATTAACTGTTAACAAGACAGCTACAAATTATATTTGACTCCATCTATAATTACTGTGTTATAAATGAATATAATTTGATCTAGATCTATCATAATAAACGTAAATGTGTATGGAACAGATTAATATAGAGGGGTAGCCATGTTAGTCTGGATCTGCAAAAGCGACAAGGAGTCCTGTGGCACCTTATAGACAAACAGATGTATTGGAGCATAAGCTTTCATGGGCAAAGACCCACTTTGTCAGATGCATGTAGTGGAAATTTCCAGAGGCAGGTATAAATATGCAGGCCAGAATAAGGCTAGAGATAACGAGGTTAATTCAGTCAGGGAGGGTGAGGCCCACTTCTAGCAGCTGATCTGGAAGTGTGAACACGGAGAGAGAAGAAACTGCTTTTCTAGTTGGCTAGCCATTCACAGTGTTTGTTTAATCCTAAACTGATGGTGTCAAATTTGCAGATGAACTGTAGCTCAGCAGTTTCTCTGTGAAGTCTGGTCTTGAAGTTTTTTTGCTGCAGGATGGCTATCTTTAAATCTGCTACTG
Source organism: Pelodiscus sinensis (assembly GCF_049634645.1). NCBI lineage: Eukaryota > Metazoa > Chordata > Testudines > Trionychidae > Pelodiscus > Pelodiscus sinensis. The sequence continues at coordinate 45,805,257 of NC_134718.1, forward strand.
TGTGTCCAGGGAGATTGAAGTGTTCTCCTACAGGTTTTTGTATATTACCATTCCTAATATCTGATTTGTGTCCACCATTTATTCTTTTACGTAGGGACTGTCCAGTTTATAGCAGAGGGGCATTGCTGGCACATGATGGTGTATATTACATTGGTAGATGTGCAGTGATGGTGTGGCTGATCTGGTTAGGTCCTGTGATGGTGTCGCTGGTGTAGATATGTGGGCAGAGTTGGCACCAAGGTTTGTTGTATGGATTGGTGCTTGAGTTAGAGTTACTATGGTGCAGTATATAGTTGCTGGTGAGAATTTGCTTCAGGTTGGCGGGTTGTCTGTGGGCGAGGACTGGCCTGCCTCCCAAGGCCTGTGAAAGTGAGGGATCATTGTCTAGGATGGGTTGTAGATCACGGATGATGCATTGAAAAGGTTTTAGCTGAAGACTGTAGGTCTTAAAGACTATGAATGGCTAGCCAACTACAAAAGCAGTTTCTCCTCTCTTGGTGTTCACACCTCCACATTGGCTGCCAGAAGTGGGCCTCACCCTCCCTGACTGAATTAACCTTGTTATCTCTAGCCTTATTCTGGCCTGCATATTTATACCTGCCTCTGGACATTTCCACTACATGCATCTGATGAAGTGGGTCTTTGCCCACGAAAGCTTATGCTCCAATACGTCTGTTTGTCTATAAGGTGCCACAGGACTCCTTGTCGCTTTTTCAGATTAATACAATTTTCTAAAATCCTGTTATAAGCAAGACATTTTAAAGAAAAATAAACATTTCAGCCCACAGTAAGTTGGTATACCTCATTATGAATCCTTGATAAATGTAATTTTTCTATAAAATATATCTGAATTTCCTGCATTTTTCTAGTTTAAACCAAATCTCTAAGATCATTTTATCACACTGTGGGTGTGTTTTCATGCAGTTATTTATCTCAATGGATTGTTAGCTTCACCAATTTCCCACAGAGGCTTTAAACAAAGTTACTCCCTCACTCTCCTCATAGACTTGAAGAGTATATACGATGTATGTTAAGGGGTGTGTGAGTGTGTGTATGCATGGATGGGCACCAGTCTATTCTCAGTTTCCCACTAAACACCAAACAGTGAAATGACAGCCACATATCAGTGCTCTTCTCTCTGCCATGTGTGTCTAGACTTGGCAAATATAGCACTGTGGGGAAGGAGTCATCCAGTATTTCTGTTTCTCTACTGATTTAATTGTAATGTTATTTAGAGATCAAATAGGAAACCAGAGGGTTAACATTATTTTTAAATTATTGTAAAATGTACTCTTATCAAAATAAGGAATGTTTTCAAATCTTCAATATTAGAAACCTCTTATATCTGGTACTTATTAGAGAATTCAACTTTTACTCTTAAGAACCATAAGCATGACAAATAGAATATGACAAAAGTTTGAAATCCAAGTAGCTTTTCAAAAACTAACATTAAAAGGTAGGATATAATAAGGATTGGACATCTAAAAACAAACTGCTTTTCCTTCCATATCCAGTGCCAGTATTTTCTCTCACACCAGTGTTAAAGGAAAATACAGGACTATGTAGCATTTTAAAGACTAACAAGATGGTTTATTAGATGATGGGCTTTTGTGGGCCAGACCCATTTCCTCAGATCAAATAGTCCTGTATTTTGCTTCAGCTACACCAGACTAACACGGCTACATTTCTATCACCAGTGTTAAAAGCTCACACCTTATGACATGTAGTTTACAATCGACTGAAAAGAGAAGCTAGCAAACTGTAAAACAGTGAAATGTTTATGGTTCTTGTATAATGAAATCAACAGCTCCAAATATGAGGGGGAGGGTTGAAAGAATAGGAACTTCTGGATAAAGCACAATGTTGTTAGGGCTCTGTACCAGGTTCCAGAATCAAGATGCCAGAATTCATATTGATATATTATCCATAAGAATCTTAGAACAAAGGAAATCTGGTTGTTTTTGTAAATCAAACAATTTATAAGTAAAAAATACTTTTAATAATAAATTAATCCTTCCTTGTCTAAAACAGTTTAGAAGATTTTCACATCCAAAATGGAGTATTTTATCAAAAAGCACACAAAAGTACACTTTTTGTTTTTATTTGCATTTATTCCTCTGTTACTTTATAATTTTTCCTAAATCCCAGCAAGCAGAAAAAGGAAAACTTGCCTACTATTTCTATACAGTGGCTAGATGTTGCAAAATAAATCTTTTACTGAGATTTATGAATATTTTGGATGATTTTATGAATTACTAAGAAAATATACCTCTTATTTTTTCTCTTTTTCCTCCCTCTAAGAAACAAAACACATCAACATCTTCTCATTTTGTGTCCCATCACATTTACTGTCTCCTGTACCTAAACATGTAATCTCGATGCTTTTTGTAATACTGCTAGCACTTCATCACAGCAGTGTCACACATCTCTGGCTCCAGGACCACCACTAACACGGGAAAGCCAAATTCATCACAAGGGTGTACAGTGTTCAGACTCGTCAGGCATAACCTGACTGATGACTTCTTGAGCGTAAGTGATATGAATTTACAGCTGTACTGAATTCTTCAAAATTAAACACAAGAAATGAGAATATAACTTTCTTTAGTTGTTCTAAGTATATTCTTATCTGCTAAGACTCAAACACTGTGATTCTGCACCCTCTACTCCATTGGCGCCAGTGAATATTACAGCATTTTGACATGAGACAAGATTTCTGAGAATCTATGAAAAAAACCCTAAACCATACCTATACAGTATAGAGATTACTTGAAAAAGCATGAATACAAGATGCTAGCTATATCTTTTCAAAAGGAAAATGCAGATTCATCCAAAAGTGAAGCTTGGATGTGTAAGTTTTCTTAGTAAATGAACATGACCCTCTGTAACTCTAAAATATATGCCCAAATAATCATGTTTTCTATACTTCTTTTGAAATTAAAAAGTAGTGCCACAGAGAAATTTAAAAAGAAACAAGGTGATGCTATTAGTTCACATTTTTTGCACATACTAAAACGCAAAAAATTATGGAAAATATGTCCCCAAAGGATTCATACACTAAGCTTAATGCAATCAGAAGCAGGACTTGTTTAACTTTCTAAGTAAACAGAAGAATGTAAAAGGACTAGATATGATGTATAACCATAACTGCATGAATTATATATCAAAACTTTAAAATGCTTTTTGCTAGAATAGCATCATTTACATAATTTATGCAGCTGTAGACTCCAATTTACAATCAAATAGGAAAATATTGTTGGTCCACTGAAAACTAAAACAAATGCTATTATTAAAAAAAAAAAAAAATCTGGTCACCCTCCTTATAAGAAAGGCTTGCAAATGAAACTTCACTACAGAAATATCTTTAAATATGAAATTGCTATGGTACAAGAGGGTGTGCGGGCATTGTTGAAATTACTACATATTTCCAGTGCGTAAGACTCACAATGGAGGTACTGACAACAAGATTACTAGCTCAGGGTTTTCTTACCCATGAAAGCTCATGATCCTATATATTTGTCAGTCTCTAAGGTGCCACAGGACTACTCATCGTTTTTTTAAGTTACAGACTAACATGGATATCCCTATGAGACTTCTTAGAAGAGTGCTGTCTCTCTCTCTCACACACACACGACCTTCACCAGCGTATTGACGGACCATTAGAGAGATGAAAGGGGTTAACTGAGGTGTAATAATAGACAATTTTTGCAAATCCTCCCATCTTGATTGAGGGCGTATTCACTTAGGTGCCACAGGAGACTGAATCTTGCTGGAAGGAAGATCTTACTGGCCAAAATGAGGCTGCCTTGCAAGGGGGAGGTGTGTCTTACACTGCACTGCGCAAACAGAGGTGGCATCATAATTTGCAATGGCAGGGAGTTCTATAGTTAGAGGATCCTATTAAAAATATCTAACACCTGTGCACTTCATCCTGGACTCCATTAGCTTTAGTGATATTGTGGACTAAAGATTCAAGAAACAGTACTGGAAAAGTGGCAGCAGTCGCGTGGGTCAGGTCCTAGATTACTGCAGGGCTTTGTAGAATAGGAATAAGGCCTTGAATTGGGTTCAGTTTTGGATGAGGTACAAACACATGCAACAATTGCATGGTACGTTTTCCACTGTCAGGAGTCACGGTGTGTAGAATTATACTGATTTAAACATGCAGCTGAGAACTCAATTTGAACAACCGTATGTACAAATCAAGTAACTACATAAGCAAATGGCAAAGAGAGGAAATATAGGTGGTTCTAATTACTCTTAATGTTTTGAGAGATGCTAAATGCAATATTAAATTTATTCATACATATAAAATAGCAATATTCTGACACGGATCTTAGGCTAAAGCTTTCATTTCCTTCAGTAGGACCTGTACATTTGAGGTTATTTGCCAACTTAAACTAGGAATTATAGTTAAAAACATAACACAGAGCTCTCAAATAGAAGAAGTTTATATCTCTTACTCTATCCTCTTTTTCAATTTTTTTGTAAGATTGAATCAATAGGATAAATTTATGATCTTGGGCTTGACAGCTGGTGAAACAACTAGAATTAAAGTGCTAATCTTGACAAAGTTTTATTTGAAAATATTGTAAGAAAAGATTAAATATAGTATCATTTAGTTAGAATTGTGTTATAATAATGAAATATAGCAATGTTTCAGGCAATTAAAGCTAATTCAAAAATACTACAGTATATAGGCAAAGTGCCATGGGATAAAAGAGATGAAATACAAAGAATTCTAAATATGTATCAGTGGAATTTGGATCTAGCAATGTTTTACTCCAACTGATAAATCCAAAGCTTTTATATTTAAGCATTTGTTATTGTAAAAGTTAACATATCAGTGCTAACTTTAAAAAAAATCTTGTTTAATGCTATCTTTACAATTTTTTACAACTTCTTTTTAAATTCAAATGCTCATTTATTAAGCACATAAGCCTGAAACAAAAGCATCTTTAGATCTTTCTCTCAATCTCCCCAGTGAAGAAAGCCTTTGTTGCATTTGTAGAACAAACTGATGTACCATACACTTTCCAGCTATGCATAGCAAAAAGCTTAAAGTAGTACGTTTGAATTTACAGTGGTGGTTCCACGCTCTGTGGGTTAACTACAAACATTAAAATGCAGTCCCACAGGCCCATATGACTCAACTATCAAATCAGGACATTTGCTATGTTTATCAAATCAGAACATTTGCTATTAAAATTTAAAAGTGAACAAATGATGTGAAACATATAAAAAGAACTACTATTTTAGAAGAAAAGACACAACAGAGGGGGAAAAAAACCCAAGAAAAGTAAATCAAACTATTTAGTTCAGTCTTTTTGCTTGATGCTTATTGAGAGAAAAGGTCCTACTTGAAAAGAAGTTTTGATTGATCAAAACCTGTACATCTGTATAAGGCCTAGCACATATTGGACGCTACTGCAATATTACAAATAAACATAGATCCATTGAAATCAACATGATCACTACATGAGTAAAGTGAGTACAACATAGCCTCTGGTAGCTCTACTAATACACTGTATTGGCTCCAAACCTTGGAGTAGTCCTTATTCAAACCTCACTCAAGCAAAGCTTCCACTGATTTCAGTGATTGCAGGATTGTGTTCTTATTTCTTAATCAAAATGTATTTGAGTTTCTTTTGTCATTTCATTTCATCCAGAATAAAAATAATAAAAGGATAGATTGAAGAAACACATCTCAAAATAAAATGTTCTGTGCTGCTTGGGGGAGAGTACACGTGCAATTTCATCTCTTATTTAGTCTGTGAAGTTTTGGTCTTTAGTGTTCTGGTTACAAAATGAAAAATGTATTTTAGAAGTTAATTAGTATCTCACCATTCATCAAATAAAATAATAGCTACTAATTCATATTGCTTCCTGATGATTCTTTATTATATTCATAATATACATTATAAATTGCTTATTTTTCATAGAGAGAAATTCTTGGTTAGTCCATTCCTGCCTTCCATATTTGTGCATGTGCAACCCTCCTTCCCCTCCCCCCCATATTCTCCGTGCTTCTATTCCTGGTACAGGAACCAGGGTGAATGAAGTGGGGAGGCAGGTTAGGACAGCTTAATTTACAATATTCTGGTGCAAACTAAAGCAGCCTCATGGCTGCTCTAATTAAACACTGCTCCCTGTGGCTTTGTTTAGACCTTGGGAAATTGAGATTCGCTTTTTTGAACTTCCCTGGGTCTCCCAGCCTGCTTCCATTTCCACCAAACTGAGGGCTGGGAACAAGGCTGAAACTGAGTCCTGCCAATTTCATATCAGCTGTGGAAACCCCTGGCACAGGAGGCATTCTTAGACATCTGTTGCCACTCTTTTTGGTATCCAGTGTTGTTGTGTCATGTGTTTTTGAGGTTGTTTTTTTGCAGACAATGCGCTTTGCAGAATTATAAGTGATATACATCTATAGCGATCACTTCATTTACTACTGAAATGTATCCAGTGGTTGGGCAGAATGCAGCCTTCATAATGGCACAAGCAATACTCCAGAACAGAAAGTGAAGAATACTACTGTAGGCAATTAAAATAAACAGTGGAACTTAAGGAGGTGGAATCTAATTACCCATACTTGATTTTCTCCAGAACATTTGGCTAGTCATGTATACTCTTGCAAAAGTTCTATGGATTCTCTGATGACCAAAAGTGGTCAGGAGCTTGGTTTTTCCATCTCCTTCAAAAGAATACAGAATCAACAGTAAAAAGACCCATATGACATGATGGCCAGGGGTCCAACATTGATGCAGAAGGCAAGAGTGCCATCTACTGAACAGTGATAGAAATGTAGCTGTGTTAGTCTGGGGTAGCTGAAGCAAAATGCAGGACAATGTAGCACTTTAAAGACTAACAAGATGGTTTATTAGATGATGAGCTTTCGTGGGCCAGACCCACTTCCTCAGATCAAATAGTGGAAGAAAATAGTCTCAACCATATATACCAAAGGATACAATTAAAAAAAAATGAACACATATCTACTGAACAGATACACTCAAATAAGTGATATGGGACTGATTATATATTCATCTTCTTGTAAAATAACAATATTTCAAAAACTGCTAATGTTAGATGAAAAATCAGTTTTTGCTTTGCTTCTGCCATAGGAACATTTTTGCATTAGAGATCGGCAAAAACTGAAACAATCTTTGATCTGAATCTACTAGCTTTGGTGGTTTAGATAAAATAGGACTTGGATCTTAGGGCTATGATTTTGGTATTGCAAATCCAAAAGAATCCCAGTAAACAACATACTTTATTTGCAATGTTGGTGATTTGTATAAAACAAAACTTGAATCTGAATCAGCTCTGGTTTGGGTTTTGTGAAGACAAAAACAGCCAACAATAACTAGCAATAAAAGCCTTGATAGTAGACAGGGTACTATTGCTGTAAGGAGCTGGTGGCTCTCTCTTACATGAGAACCCTATAACCTTTGGAAGTTGCCCCTCCTTAGTTTGGAGGTCTTCAGTTTGCAGTATATTGACTTGGTCTACAACGGAAAAAAGCCCAAATCAAGCTCCTGAATCCATAAATAACTTTGACAGGGGAAGGGAAAGGGTGTTTGGGGTTTATCATTCTGATCCAGATTTGTATGTTGTGCCTCGGGGTCATCTCCAGATTAGCCTTTCATTATATTGGTTTTCTCTTGCTAATAATAGTTTATAGAGGGGAGCCAATAGAATTGCTGGGCCCCTGGTCAAAGTGGGTAAGGGGGGGCAGCTCTGTGCTCTCAGAAGGGGCAGTGATAGAGACAGCACTGTGCCCTCCTCCCGCTCAAAGCATGCCCCCTAGGGCTCTGGCGGCGATTTATAGGACCCGAGGTTCCAGCCGTGGCTTCTGCCACAGTAACAGCCAGGAGCCTCAGACACTTTTGAATTGTTGGGCTCCAGGGCAGTTGCCCTCTTTGCCCCCACCCGAATTGGTGAGCCTGAGTTTATATACCAGAGTGTACAATGCTGGTTTGATAACAAATAATGATTTATATATTTGTAATGCTTCATGTCGCTGTATTTAGATGCTAAGACAAGAAGAACCATAAAAGTTAATGAATAAAATTTTAATTTCTCCACTCATACTGTAGTACTGTCCTCCCAAAAAGCACACATCTGTTTTCAATTACATCAACATCAGCTGTTGGCCTGATGACATAGAACAGGGTAACTATGCTATTAGCATACTAGCATATCCTCCTGTTCACACCAGACTACTTTCTAGCACCATTTTCTAGCTACAAAGATAATATAGTTATTGCTTATCAAAGGTAATATATATTATATATAAAAACATTACAAACATTATTAAGGTTGCAAAGTTAACCATTCCAAAGTTAGGAACGGCAGAATTAAGGTTGTCTGTGCATATGCATTATAATACAGTACTTATTTACAAGATGAGGTATAAGTTTTTAGTCACTTAATATAATTAGTCAATATTTTGTTTTCTCCTCATTTTTCTATGAACAGACCTCAGTCTTACTTACTGCACACTATTTATACCCTGCTCTGAAAACAGAATTATTATAATTTCCTTATGGCTTTCCTATGGTGCTCAGTGCTATAGTATCCAAGTACTATAAAAACACCCTGTGAGATAAGGTGGCACTATTATTATGCCCATTTTGTAAGGAGGAAGAAGTCAAAATAATCAATTAATTTTGGGTGCCCAAATTGAGACACCTATAATCTGATTCTTCAGTGTACTTAGCGTTATACAATGCTTCATAGATTGTAAGCACAGCTCCCGTTGACTTCAGTTGCAGGCTTGAGTGCTCAGCACTTCTGCAAATCAGATCTGAGTGCTTCAAATGAGGTACCCAGAAAACAAAGTACACACCATTAGTTAACATCTGTGAAAAGTTTAGTTTAAATGACAGTATCACACAGGAATACTATGGCAGAGCCAGGTGCACCGATAGCCTCTCTGGGCCCTGGGCAAGGTGTGTGGAGGGACTGGCTCTGTGTTACCAGAAAGGGTGGGGCCTCAGGCAGAAGGGCTGGGGCTGCTCCTCCTCCCTGCCAGCCCTTAGAGCTGTCTGCAGCATAGTGTGGCACTCCCGCACAATTTAAAGGGCCTGGGGCTATGGCTGCCACCAATGCTGGGGCAACTGCTCCTTTTGCCCCCCCCCCATCAGCAGGCCTGGGCAGAGCAAAGGATAGAATCCAGTTCCCAAGGCACCATTCCACTATATCACCCATGTACATCATCCTTTCTCTTTCTGTAAACTTCTGCCTCATTCAGAGTATGCTTTCCAACCGCTACAACTCATTGGGCACGGGTCCCACAGACAACAACCTCCTTCACTGTATTTACTGATTAATCCTCAGACCAGATCCATCCTATGCATTAAATCAGGTGTTTGTCCTATGTTAGTACTGGGATGTGATCCAGTAATTAAAGACTGTATCTCAATGCAAACACCTATTGGGGGCTGAATTACGGTTGCACAGGCAGCCTTAATTCTGACATTTCCTAACTTCTGTGTGCTTGACTTTGCAATCTTAAGAATGTCTTTTTAACATAGTTTTTTGTATGTAATAACCTTGAGCTTTTAAAAAGAAACTGAAAATAATTACACTATATGACATTATACCAGCATGGGTCATCGGCAGGGTTGGAATCTTTGGATTCACTACACTGTCCTCTGTCATCTGTCCCTGGCTCCTTGTTTCAATCCCATTCTCCTCATTTAGCCAGTCCAAGTCTCCCTCAGAATTCTCATCCCAATTTCAGTCTCCTTGCCCAGAAAGTCTTAGTCTTGTCTCTTTAGAATCCCCATCTCATATCTCCTCCCTCATCCCACTCTCCGTGCCAGCCAATTTAAATTGCCCCACTTCTGGTTCCTCATGTGATCTTTCTCTCTCTCAGCCCAAACTCAAATCATCCACCCATCCATTCGTGCTCCTCAATCTGACTGCCTTCTAGTCCCAATCTTTCTCCCCAGACACCTCATTGAATTTTGAGATTTGCATCCATCCTAGGGATGTAACCAGTTAATCTTACTGGGCGATGCTTACTGGTAACAAGTAAACCAGTGGCCTGGCCGGGCTGGAGCAGCCCAATCAGTGCCCATTCAGCCTCCCCTTAAAATACCTAAAATTTCCCTCTCCAGCTCCCAGTGTTCTTACCCATGCAAGCTCAGTCCCTTTCACTTCCCAGGCTTTGTCCACTTTCCCACTAGCTGCAGTTTCCTCACAAACACAGCTCCTAGTATAAGACTCTGCCTCTAGCATCCAATGTCCTTGCAACATCAGTCCCACCCCCATTTGCCCACCCCTCTCTGTCAGCCTCTAGTCCCAGTCTCCCTGTAAACTCCTTGTCCTAATCTACTGCCCTGCAGGCAAAGTTTGTGTCATCTCTACATGTGAATCAGACTGCTTCCTCCTCCATGGAGCCTGGGCACCAGGGTTTGGGGCTGGTGTACTGTGATCACAGGGGTCAGCACCTATGTTCTCAATTCAGGTCCCAAGACCAAGAATTGCCAGTAGCAGCACAAAGCTGCAATTGCAGGGAAAGTTCTGCTATAGCCAGGACTGGAGCATGTCCAGAGCAAATGCAATCTTTGTGTAATTTAGCTGCTAAAATTGAAAAAGTCTCTCCTGAGTGTTTGCAAACTCAAGATTTTTCAAAGACTTGGCCAAATTTAGGCTGCTTTTCTTGAGGACAGTAAAATGCACTTCTCTGACAAATGTCTATTCCCTGCCAAATGTCAAGGACACAATTCAAAGCAGGAGGATGCCAGAAAAGGCTCAACATTTTTTTTAACAGGCAATTCAACAATTTTCCCTAGCTTTGCTGTTGGAAATGGCTGAACAGTTTTGGCTCAAATTTTAGCACGTTGTATATATATAGATAAAATTCAGCAAAGTTATATATAAATGAAAATAGGGTCTTATACCAAGAAGTGTGAAATAACCTTGATAGTTTTACCATCGGTGCCTATAACGAGGTGTCATATTACCTGCTCTTACAGACTAGAGATTCTTTATTCTAGGAGCAGTCTATGTCATTGATGCTAGTGATAGAGACTGGATTTCAATATGTAATATGTATTAATAATTCATGTAGTCATAAATACTGAGGTCAAACCTGAAAATTAATGCAATGTATGTTATAGCATGTCATAATGTAAACTGAACCTAATCAGATAGCTGCCATTAATACTTAAGAGAACTAACATTTCTTATAAGATTGAATTAATATTTGTGAAATTCTGTGATGATCTATATCCTAGTAACAAATTCATCTGCATTTCCCCCTCCCTCTCGGCCAGGTACATAGCTAATGAAATACACTTGGAGATTTACACACTATTGGTCTTCTGTTATCATACTCAATCAATAAGAACAATTTAGAGCAGTGGCAACCTCTTCATGCATACTTCCGTTGTCCCTAGGGATCAATATATGCAGTATCACAGCTGGCTGGTGAGAACTAACGAGATTATGATAACAAAAAGGCATGCTTTCCAAATTTTTTTCTCAGATTGTGCCAAAACATCACACTTTTGTGTCCACCACAATGGGAAAAAATACAAGTTACGCATACAACAGCACTATGCATGATTTTATAGGACTCTACTACATATGCATTATATTGTGTGTCTGACTTTTTCCCTTAATTTTAGTTTTCTTTTGTGAATACTTTTTTCCCTTTCTTCACAGCAGCTGTACCAGACATGAGAGTTGAGCTCTCTTTTCTCGAAATGGAGTCATAGATATTTAGAAATGACTCAAAAGTTTCCTACGATTTCTCCAGAATATAACTGTAATTTAAAAAATTCTTGGTCTTGGTTTGTTTATGGTAGATATTTAATCACTGCTAAAATTCAATTTGGGGCACATGATCAGATTTACACATTTATTTAAAAACCCAAATTTATTACCAGTCTTGCTAAGTATTCTATGATTCTAACCATACAGGAGATTATAAAAATGCTTTCAATTTCTTTTAATCCTTTCTGATACTTATCTTTCACTTGAGCACTGAAATTAGACCAATCACTTTCACATTTTGTACAAGTCAGTTTTCAGTTGGTGTCAAAGTTTCAAAGCCAAGATTTATTTATTTTTGTATGGTAAATTTTTTTAAGTTTACTCAGGTTTAGTCAGTGCAGAAAAATAGCTATATGCTGAAGTTCTACAAACAAATACAGGTTAAACCTTTCTAGTTTGGCACTCTCTGGTCCAGCAACTTTCATGATCCAGCATGCTGTTAGTTAGCTGGACATCCACTTATCATGGATCTGGCCAAGTAACCCATGGTCCTGTAAAGTTTATTTACAGCCACCAGCCCTGTCTCTTAGTGTTCTGTGCTGTTATTTAGCTCTCATTTACCTCTAAATGTCTTCTAAGAGCCCAAAAGCTTCAGAGGGGTAGCCAAGTTAGTCTGCACAGGATAAACTTGAAAAACAACAAAAATCTGGTAGTACTTTAAGACTAACAAAACATGTAGATGGCATCTACATGTTTTGTTAGTCTTTAAAGTGCTACCAGATTTTTGTTGTTTTTTAAGTTTATTCTAAGAGCCCAGTAAGCAGAGGAAGTGTTGGTAATGCTGCTAGACAATACTGACCTCCTGTGTTTTGGCAAATTCTCTGGTTTGGCACCCATCAGGTACCAAGGGTGCTGGACTAGAGAGATTCAACCTGTACATGTTATAAAGCACTCTAGTTTATTACAGTATTCTGAAATCAACTATACAAATATGGGACTAGTTGAATCCTCATGATGGCATTTTACAGATAACTAACAGTATCCAACCTATAAGCGGTCACTGTTCATACTAGTAACGGATGGGATACAGGAAGTGCTGCAAAACTTTATGGCAGGAACTAAATACAAACATGTATAAATATATACACAACCACACACACTCTCCCTCTTGCACTAATAACAATTACATTTTAGCCATCAAGTTAAACAAATGGAGAATATATGTATCTTACCTGGGTGGAAATGAGATGTCCAGTTCATACAATTTGTCTTTAAAGACTGACAGCTCTTTGTCAAATTCTAAAAGCTATAAAAATAGAATAGAATTAAATATCTTGTTTTCTTTATCCATCTGCAATATTTTTTGTTTATACTGTATTATTTAATGATCACATACTTTAGTAATATATGTTATTTGGAGCATACATCCTTAAAAAGAAATGTCAGTACTAGGTCAATGTAAAACACTTCAATGTTCTGATGAAAAGATGAAAAAGGTACTCGATCAAAACAAACAAATAAGCCAATTCTTCATGATCTCAGTGAAACAGGCAACTTTTGCTCTTTAAACAGAACTACCTAGTATATATTTACTATTTCAAGATTATTTTAGATTTTCAAATTTCAGTAGCAATCTTTTTCTGAGATAAATCTGATTAACACCTTTAAAAATGCATAACAAATTGATATACTAATCAAGCCACAAAACACATCAGTAAAAGTACAACAGATCTTTAGCCCAGATAAGAAGGTAGAGCAAACAAGGATGTGCAAATCATTCCTCCTAAAAAAAAAGCAAGTAATATTTTTGCATAGTTATTTTTGTGTAGCATAGAATAGATGGCAGAAAAGGGTGTGTGAATAGGAAGAATACTGCTCCTATGTGGCAGTCGAAATGGAGCACCAGACGCAGATAATTACGGGACACATTAATAAACCTAGGCTTAATGTCCTTCATAAATAAATTAATTCCTTGCCATATTTATTTTCCTTTAAACCACTGCAAATAAAATAATATCTGTAATCTTTTGTTCATAGACTTATTATTAAACTTATTAATAAAAGTCAATGGCAATATTCTATATCAAATCAATGATCATTCTGATGGACGTAAGCAACCTTGTTTCAGAACTAGGTAAAAGAAACTCAATCTGCACTGTTACTGACTATCGCTCTGAGTAAGTGCCACTTTCTATTTTGATGAGCTTGCCATCAAAATAGCACCCTTTATGATGGCTGTGTTTACCCACTGTTCACTAATAATTAATCATGTCCCATCTCACAGCTGTGCTGATAGCATTGTATGAATGGCAGAGATTCTGAAGGAAATTAGATTGTGCCCCTCTTTCCTCTCTGCCACCTCATAAATCATTCCTGAAATGTGCAATTAGCAGCTACTTGTTCACATTAATTATCTGTGTGAAAAGCAGCTACCTGAACCACCTGCATTGCTGATTAGCTACCTCCCTATGGCCCACCTCTTTTTCCTTTGGTGCTGCCTAGAATCAGTTTACATATCTGTCTATGTGTATGCATGTGCACACAAAAGCATTAGTAACTCCATGTTTTCATGTGTCTAGTCATCACTTTGTCCAATGATGTGTCAAGAAACATTTTACAACAAATGCCATTTTGATAAACTTTGTGCAACTTTAAAAAATTTGAATAAATCTCTAGCCATGCTGTTATCCATTTTTATATATGATTTTTGGAAGAATATTTACAAATACACATGTGTAAATTTACAGTACATACAAAAATATTGGGTCTGAATCTGTAAAACTCCGTGCATTGTGGTAAAGCTCTGGTTATGCCCCAGGGTTCTGCGCTTTTGGGGGATAGTGTTTGCGTCAGAGGCTTGCTGTGACCCTCCACACAGCTGCTTCTTTTCTAGAGGCAACGGTCACAGTCTACTGAGCTACACTCATCAAAGGCTAGTCCACAGTTTGGGATGAAAACCGATCCATAGTCCTGGTTTTCCCTTTAAAGGGCAGAGTCTGTGGTGTTGTGCGGAGGGGGACCCACTACTCCAAGTTCTGGACCAGGGACCCTAAGGCAGAGGCAACAAACAGGGTTTCTTCTACTCCCAGTCTGGCAGCTTTTTACCTGGGCCACTTCCCCAAAACAATCCCTCCCAGTACCTTTCCACTGGTGCCTGCTCTTCTATGGCACTTTGTCTTACTCACTGTCCTCAGCTCTTATTGAGAACACCTCTCACTCTCAGATCTTGCACTTCTGCCCTTCCTGCAGCAGGGTCGGTGGGGGGGGGGGGGGGGGCGCTAAGGCTTATAAACAAGCCCCAGAAGCCTTAATAGGCTGCAGGTGCCCTGATTAGCCTGCTGCTTCTGGCAAACTCTTAACTGGCCCCACACGCTTGCCCGATTATGCTGCACTAAGTTTGGCCCTGTTTACTTAGAGAAGAGGAAACTGTTCACCCAGAGTTCAGCATATCCGCCTTCTGTGAGTGCAGCAGCCAGCTGGTCTGGGTCTGTCATAGCATATTAAGTAACTTTTCTCATATGAGTAGTCTCATTGACTTCATAGGCCTAACTATAAAGGTAAAATTACTCAACGTACATGTTTGCAGGACCAAGCATATACTTAAGTATGTACAGTATGTTATCCATCCATTCATCCGCATACACACACAGGTCATGAAAACAATTGTTAACAGCTTTTACTTGCTCTAAAATAGCTGAATCATCAGTGACACGAATTAGTAAATTTTAATCCAATTTAAAGAACCAAACCAAACAACCCTCTACTCCCCCAAATGATAATCAGAAAATCCTTTCTAAAATGTATGTTTTACAGAATTACATTTTCAATGTTTGTCCAACAAAAACATCATATATGGGAAAAAAAACCTGTCGGAACAGGGCGGGGGAGAGGTCTGAAGAATACAAAAGCTGAGTAAAATGAACAATGTTAAAATATGTTAAATAATGTCATTGTTTTCAAACATTCTAAACTTTGTATACCCACAGGCTGGCTGACAGGAGAAGGGGAAAGGAGGCAGCTGCCCTGGGGCCTGACATTTCAAAAGGGCCTAGGGCTCCTATTATTGTTGGTGCCACCACAGGAGCAGTAAAAGCCAGAGCCCTGGGCCCTTTAAATCACCACCAGAGCACCACGCTCCGGGCAACTCAGAGAGCTGAGGGAGGGTGAGAGGCTGTCTTAGTATGCTTGGGTGGCTCTGAGGGCTGGCTGCCCTCAGCCCTGTCCTTTCCAGGAGTGCAGAGTCAGCACCTCACCCCATTACTCAGAGGCATGACAAATATGTCGATCCCCCTGTATATCCAGATTATTTTTGTTATGATATTTGGGAGCTGATTGAAGGTCAAAGTCTAGAAAATGATGTGGTTAGACACATAACCCTAACCCTAACCCCTTCTCAATAATATCAAAGAGATCTCTGGAGTTTTTATGTACTATTGGTGGTTGCTTATTTAGTTATATGCCATGAACTGCAGATGAGCTACTGACACTGTTGTGACACCCAGGACTGACAATAGGAACAAGTCTGCATTGTACACCAGAGGCTCTCTGTATCTCCCAACTTTATACAAGCAGTGTTGCAGCTTTAAAATTAACAATAAAATAAAAAACTAATTACAATGTAGTGGGATGCAAATGAACAACTTGGTTACCAATATTACTAAGATAAGTCTGGGGATTGCTTAGAACAGCTAGGGAAGACCCAACCATTAAAGAAAACTCAGTTTAAAAGGTACATTTTTAATTCAAGGAATTATTTCTGGATTCAGTAATACTTTTCTGTACTTGAATTATGTTAAACAAATTAACCCATTTAATGACATTACATACTTTTCTCAAGACATTTACTAGAGAAATTCCACATTTCTACCACTCTGTCTCTAATATCCAGACCTTTAAGCACCACTGAAATATCAACCAAAAGCAAATAGCTGCTTTGGGTAATCCTAGTCTATATAAGATGACAATAGTATGTTCAACATATTTATGAATTTCTTGTGAGAACTCTACTTGATTTTTTTCTTCTTTTTGTCAAGTGCCAACTGCAGACACAGATGCCTGCAGTGTATATTCCAGATTTTGTAGTGTTTATTTTTTGCAAATTAAAGCTGATTTTTAAGAGTAAACTTGTTTTAAGTGGATTTTTCCTTTAATTGTGTAAAGCCTGGTTCCTTTCCAAGTTCTTTGCTCCAAAAAGTAACCTGCCAGTTAATGAAAGACTAGAGTTCAGTAGACTTCAGAAAAAAATTTAAGCACTGTACACCAATGTAATAGCTTATATCCAACCCAATAAGAGAAAAGAATTAGTTTGGAAAAGGGCATCTTTTTGTATTGTGTTTGTACTGTGCCTAGAGCATGACTGGGGGTCCTAGAATCTACTGTAATACACATTATTATTATTATTAGGCACAACCCTATGAATTCTGAGCACCTTTAATGTCCTTGGAAGAAGGGCCCCCATTTGTGTTTAATTAGTTATCACTGACATTTCAAAAGAATGAACTAGTTATATTGCTGAGCACAGTGATTCTAAGGATGATCAGAACTGTTTTCATATTGTGTATTAAATGGCACCGTGAATAACTTCACTGTGATAACAGTAGCGTTTGTTGAAATATAGCTATAGTTCATTCTACAAGTTCTGAAGATGATAAAGACATTCAACTGAAAGCTTGAAAATCAATATATTGTTCCATTTAATTTACCCATTGTAACATCATTCTTGAGAACCAAGCCTTTTCGGTGTTATATGAAATACTAAGGTTAAATGACAATGCTAAGGAGCAATTATAATGGGGTTTCAAGTATTATAGCTGGAGGCTGATGCAGGACTGCATGACACAGGCAGTCAGTTTCATAGACTATTTGGCCTACAAAGTTCACTGAACAGTCTAATATGACTATTTTATCACAAGGTTTCTATAAGTTGGATAATACAAACCATTCAGGATAGATAATCTACCCATGTTTCCCTAAACTCTTGCCTACCCACACATATACAAATGGACCTCAGTGCATAAATGCATTCAGTATGCATATATGTACAAAGAGTACATGCACTGATATGTGTGAAATACAGCTCAGATTAGGGATGTTAGCTATTTGGTAACTGAACAGTCGAGTAACTGCATGAACTCTTATTGGCTACTTGACTATTCTATAGACCCCGGCCTGCTGTGAACAGAGGCTGTTTCGTATCAGAGGCAGCAGCATGGGCTGTGGGGGAGGTGGCACTGCAGAGCCAGTACTGGGAGGAACCAGCTTTTAAGCCAGCTCCCCCCAGCACTGGCTCCTGCTCCCAACCCCCTTGCTGCCTCTGATATGGGGGGAGGAGAGGAAGGGGAGGGAAGAAATGCATGTAGATAAGCCTAGGCTTATTGGTTAATTGTACAGTTGATTACATGCTGACATCCCTAGATAAGATTAGAGAACATCACTTTTTTTGAACTGATAGATTTATTTAGATGAGTTTGGATTTATGTAGTTCCATTTAGTTTTCATCTCAAGTTAAAATTCTGAGCTCCTAATCAGTTTTTACATAGTCCTTACTCAGGCTACATACATAAATGGTAAGGAAAAACAACAAGGACTCAAGTGGCACGCTAAAGACTAACAATTTTATTATGGCATAAGCTTTTGTGCGTTGCAACTCACTTTAAGAAGAACAGGCAAGGGAGAAAAGGAGGAGGAGTTGCATTGTATGTAAGAGAGCAGTATGATTCCTCAGAGCTCCAGTATATAGAGGGAGAAAAGCCTGTTGAGAGTCTACGGGTTAAGTTTAGAGGTGGAAGCAACAGGGGTGATGTTGTGGTTGGTGTCTGCTCTAGACCGCTGGATCAGGTGGATGCGGTAGATGAGGCTTTCTTCAGACAACTGAGGGAAGCTTCCAGATCACAGGCGCTGGTTCTCATGGGCAGGGTCGGCTTTAAGAAGCGTGGGGCTCGATTCTGGGGGTGGGGCCTGCGCAAGTGCTGCGTGCCCAGGACGGCACTGCGCATGCATCACGCGCCGGGGGGAAAGCACTGCGCATGCATCATGTGCCTAGGAGCAGGGCCCCCTTAGGCACAGGCCCCAATCCAGGGAATCGACTGAATCGGCCTAAAACTGGCCCTGCACATGGGGGACTTTAATCACTCTCACATCTGTTGGGAGAACAATACAGCAATACACGGACAAAACAGGAAGTTTTTGGAGAATGCTGGGGATAACTTCTTGGTACAAGTGCTGAAGGAACTGACCATGGGCCCTGCACAGCTTGACCTGCTGCTCACAAAAAGGGAGGAACTAGTAGGGGAAGTAGAGGTGGGTGGCAGCCTGGGAAGCAGTGAACATGAGATGGTAGATTTCAGGATCCTGAACAAAGGAAGAAAAGAGAGAAGCAAAATACACACGCTGGACTTCATACAAGCAGACTTTGACTTCCTCAGAGAACTGATGGGCAGGATTCCCTGGGATACTTACCTGAAGGGGAAAGAAGTCCAGGAGAGCTGGCAGTATTTTAAAGAAGCCTTATTGAAGGCATAGGAAGAAACCATCGTGATGTGCAGCAAGAAAAGTAAATATGGTAGGCGACCAGATTGGCTTACTGGGGAAATCCTTGGTGAGCTTAAACACAAAAAGGAAGCTTACAAGAAGTGGAAACTTGGACAGATGACTAGGGAGGAGTATAACTATATTGCTTGAGAATGCAGGGGAGTAATAAGGAAGGCGAAAGCGCAATTGGAATTGCAGCTGGCAAGGGATGTGAAGGGTAATAAGAAAGGTTTCTACAGGCATGTTATCAATAAGAGAGTGATCAGAGTGGGTGTGGGGCCTCGACTGGATGAGGGAGGTAATCTAGTGACAGATGATGTGGGAAAAGCTGAAGTACTCAATGCGTTCTTTGCCTCTGTCTTCACCGATAAGGTCAGCTCCCAGACTAATGCACTAGACAACGCAGTAGGGGAAAGAGGTGGACAACTCTTGGTGGGGAAAGAACAAGTTAGGAACTATTTAGAAAAGCTAGACATACACAAATCCATGGGTCCGGATTTAATGCATCCAAGGGTACTGAAGGAGTTGGCAGTTGTCATTGTGGAGCCTTTGACCATTATCTTTGAAAACTCATGGAGATCAGGAGAGATCCCGGATGATTGGAAAAAGACAAATGTAGTACCCTTCTTTAAAAAAGGGAAGAAGGACAATCCAGGGAACTGCAGACCGGTCAGCCTTAGCTCAGTCCCCGGAAAAATCCTGGAGGGGATCCTCAAGGAATCCATTTTGAAACACTTGGAAGAGTGATCAGGAATAGTCAACATGGATTCACAAAGGGAAGTCGTGCCTGACCAATCTGATTAGCTTCTATGATGAGGTAACTGGCTCTGTGGAAATGAGAAAGTCAGTGGATGTGATATATCTTGACTTTAGCAAAGCTTTTGCTATGGTCTCCCACAACATTTTTGCCAACAGGTTAAGGGAGTATGGATTGGATAAACGGATTGTAAGATGGATAGAAAGCTGGCTAGACTGTCAGGCCCAAAGGGTAGTGATCAACAGCTCGATGTCAGGCTGGCAATCTGTTTCTAGTGGAGTACCCCAAGGATCTGCTCTAGGACTGGATTTATTAACATTTTTAATAATGACCTGGATGAGGGGATGGATTGCACCACCAGCAAGTTTGCAGATGACACTAAGCTAGGGGGAGAGGTAGATATACTGGAGGGCAGGGATAGGATCCAAAGTGACATAGAAAGATTAGAGGATTGGGCCAAAAGAAATCTGATGAGGTTCAACAAGGACAAGTTTAGAGTCCTGCACTTGGGACGGAAGAATCCTGAGTATTGTTACAGGCTGGGGACCGAATGATTAAGTAGCAGTTCTGCAGGAAAGGACCTAGGGATTACAGTGGATGAGAAGCTGGAGATGAGTCAACAGTGTGCCCTTGTAGCCACGAAGGCTAATGGCATATTAGGGTGTTCAGAGTCCTGGAGAGAGGTGGGTTTTCTCTGCCCCTTCATTTAGAGCCTTTTCAAGTGGAACACGAGTGGATCAGTTCCATGGTGAGTTGCAGAATCTAGGGAATGTGCACAGGAGCTGTGTGCAGCAGAGCCCAGCTCAGGTGTTCACATGTACTACAGGGTGGCAGAGACAGAGTTGGGCTTGGCTGGTGAATCCACTGCTATGCAAATCCACTGGCAATAGGTGAGTGTGGAATTTGTTGCAATTAGCTCTTTTAGTCCTGAGGCTGGAGTGCTGGTTGAAGAAGAGCTCGCTTACAGTGGTCCAGGTTAGGCACTAGAACAAGGGGTTTGGCCTAACAGAGTATTTATATGGAATATTAAATTCAAAAATGATTTCACTCAAACATTTTAAATGATCAAAGAATTTGACCACAGTTTAGCTGTTAAAGAAACTACATCAATTTTGCAGGTTTAGGCTTAAGAGTAAAAGGAACTGTGAAAAAGGTCAATGTCCACAGGGACACTGCTATGAGATGCCTTAGCTAAAATCACAGAAGTATGAACCCTTTATAACAGGGCAACTTAATTCAGTCATTGGAGTAGAACAACGGCAATTACTCATCAAGACCTACAGACCAAAGTCAGAGCATTGTTAGATCAGAAGGTGATATTAGCAGCATTTATCAAATCCATCTGCAGCAACCACCAGAGAATTCACAGCTGTGAAAGGGAAATGAAGTTTCAGACAAAAAAAATCGGAGATGAGCACACAGAAACGACCTTAGAAAATTAAAATGTGTGAAGTCTGGCCATAGTAACTCATGTAAAGTGCACACTTATGGAAAATATAAGCTTTTACAATCAGAGGGAAATATTTGGGGAATGATTCTGCAGTCCTTGCTCAAACCAAACTTCCAATGACTTAAAATAAAGACTTGGGGACATAGTGGTCTCTCAGATATAAAACTCAGATTTATTTAATCTATTTAGTGCAGGTCAGTAAGACTGTCTGTTATTTTATAGTTTGAATCTTCTTTCAATTCTTTTCTCTTATAAAAGAAAATACCACAAAACTACAGCGTGACAATATTTTTACAGAAAAAGCCGCCTTAACTTGTCCTATAATGTTACTATTTAATGTAAATATTTATTAGCCACACTTTTTGTATATTAGTATTGCAATGGTAATACTATAGATCAGGCTGAGGTGGACCATTTCATATTAAAGGCCAAAATCAGACCTGAACCCAAATCATCAATTTCTATCAAAATGCCAAGGCAATAGAATCACTGAAATGCAAGTTTCAACAGGACTTGAGAAGTCCTCAAGTCCAACTCTGCGCTGAGGAAGGACCAAGTAAATTTAGATTAGACCTGTCCAACATGTTTTTAAAATCTCCAATAATGAGGATTCTACAACATCACTTACAAGTCTATTCTCTTAAATAACCTTATAGTTAGGAAGTTTTTCCTAACAGCTAACCAAAATCTCCTTTGCTGCAGATTAAGTCCATTACTACTTCTCCGACCTTTTATCCTCTAGTTTATAAAATATTTATAAAATGATTGTTTAATCATTTGTTACAGCATCATTCCAGGTACTGAAGTTAGGCTGACTAGTCTATAACTGACTCCAGGTCTTTGTTCCTCTTGTAAAAGACATATTCTATGTATGCCCTTCTCTGGTCCATTGGGACATCACTTGTACTCCATGAGTTTACCTATAGGAAGAGGGGTTTGAAGGGAACTACCACTCATGGAGCTAGCCAAAGGTTATACCATGGGAGAATTGTGTGTGCAGGAGGGAAGGGTCATCCGCATGGCAGCTCCCTGTGTCTGCTCTGTCTCTAGGGTTCTCTCCCTGGCTCTCCTAAAAGTTCCCCAAATGTGAAGAGGGCAGTGGAAGTGGGAGAGTATTTTAGGGGCTTATTAATGGTCTGCCAGCTTCTTTGCTGTTGTCCTGTGGAGGTTATGCATCTCCCATTCCCCACAAGGAGACATTCTGGAGACTATTACAGATAATGGAAATCCTTTCATAGGTTTTCTGAACCACCTCTAGAATTTAATGAAAACTTATAGACCTGTTCCAGAATTCTATAGTACAGTTACAAAAATCTCTAGAAAGGATATTATTCTCTATAGATTTTTTTAGAGCTACGAAGTGGGTGAGGTAATACCTTTTACTGGACCAACTTCTGTTGGTGAGACAAGCTTATCTCTCTTATCAATGGAAATTGGTCCAATAAATGATATTATCTCATCTAACGTCCTATAACTGACACAGCTACAATTACATAAAACAGATTTTAGAGTAATGTTTATAGTCCTACTGGTTGCATTCTTTTAAAATTCTATAAGACTCTTCCACAAGGGTTATTGAGCCATTTCTCCTTATCCACTTCCCCACATTCTTCCTCTTCACCTGAGAACACTTTGTAAGGTCCAGACTGAGGTTGGAATAAATGGTGCTACTGAAGTGGATGACATCTCTCTGCATGAGATGGGAGATTACATACTGCACAGTACAGAAGAATATGCTTACAGCTCTACAATATGGTCCTAGCTCAGGAAAGCACTTCCATTCAGGAAAACACTGAGGGTATTTACTCCAAATGTGTGTTTATATGTTTCCCTGATTCAAGGCCTCTGAGCAACCTCTGTTCCTGCTGTCAGACTCCTGAGTCATCTCAGGCCTTATATGTAAATCTGTGGTAGAGATCATTCTTGAATTAAAGGATCACTACTGATGATGACCTTTGCTGTGAACTGAACACTGATGAGTGCAGGAGAAAGTTGGCAGGACATTTGGTTAGAACTGTTAGAGTCAGGGTGTGATCACAGTATATGTACATCAGGACAATTTCATGAATGCAAATGATGTATGCTGTGTTATTTTCAGTTATTCATAAAGCCACCCACGTGTAATGGTTTATCCAAGTGTGCTTAAGAGCTGCTGCACAGGAAATTGAGAGCAGGAACAGCATGAGGGCCAGTCACTGAGAGAAATGCTTCAGAAATTAGTCCCTGATAGTACCTCATAATGTAAACTAGACATTGTGTTTCCTGGTCCTCCAGCCTGCACGCACACATCTTTTGGATTGTAGGTAACAAGCACTATGCTCAGCAACTTACTGGCAGCACTGCACTGCTGTCAATAACCTGGCCCACATCAAAGAGTGTCCACTCATTTTATTTTGGGATATTTTCAAAAGAAAGTACTGAAGTTCAGAACTTGAATTTTGGCATGGTCTTTAAGTAGTTCCCTAAAAGGAACTTTAAATTGTCCCTTCCCATATCTCTTAGCTCAGGGTTAAACAAAGAATATTCCAATGTATTCTAAAATGCAGTCTGGCCAACCGCATCTTTTAAATCAGAGGCACAAGACACAAAGACCACCAGTCCCCCATTCAATGCTCCATCTTAATTTCAGCAGAGCCACAACAAAACACAACAAAGGGGTCAGTATTATCTGCTCCACTATATACAAACTAGGCAAGAGTTCAAGTTTTTGGCTTGTTTTTCATAAGCAATCAACTTGGGTGAAATTGGAATGCCCCTATTCTAAATCATAAAGACGTCTACTCAAAAGTGTACCCTTACACTAGGTAGCTGCTGTTGAATAAATATGTATTATACATCAGGCTCAGAGGCAAAATGAACATTTTTGTCCTTAGCTTGATTTTAATTAGGTCCTTATCCTGTAATAGACTTCATAGATCCCTGTGCCTACATGGAGCCCCTTGATTTCCAGGGGTGGATTCTACAAAGTCTTACTAGGCTATTTGCTAGAACCGACACTTAGATTATTTATATTGTAACACTTATGACATCATGTCAAATGCGCAGTATTTAAACATTCACAGTATATCCTTATTATTGTATACACAAACTACAAGTCTGAACAGAAACCAACTTTGAGAAAATGATGCAAGTAGGATGTTCCTAATTAAACAATCTAGTTTGATAGATTTACTGTATATGCCCATTAATTTTTAAATTTCTCTGGTAATAAAATACAACATGACTCTTTACCATTAGGAAATTAGCCCTGTGGAATGTACTGTGCTGTACATGTGGATCTGGGGATTGCAATCTGATACAGGCATAAAAATGTAGAAATACATATAAACTTATGGGGAATGTAAAAATACACATTAGCTGGACAAAGACGTATGGCCCAGATTCTGCAGTCTTTATTCAGGCAACATTCCCATTATTGTTAATGAGAATTTTAAGGACTACAGTACTGGGCTTTTGGGATAATTAAATGTGCTTCTATGCAACTGCATACAGTGTAATCTTATATGAAGTTCAGTTTAAAAAAAAATCACCTGTACATCCAACTGTCATTTGGATTAAACTGACTGTGTGCCAGAGTTCAGACTGCACATATGGATGCAAAGGTTTCCCTCATTTGACTATACTGATCCAAGGAGAGATGGAAAACTTTAGAACAGTATATATACTGCTGCATGTACATATGCACCGGTTTTGATTCTTAGAGGGGAGAACAGCATAGTGGAGCAAAGAATCATAAAGGTACTGTTGGTAGTTACCCTGGATTTTTGAGAGCAATTCTACAAGAAATAATCAACACATGTGGTACACCAATCCTGCACTGATAGAACCCCCGACATAGTGTAGAAAGTGACATATTTTAATTGTACAACCCAGCTTCCCAAATATGTAATGACTTTACATTTGTTAGTGGAATGGATTGGTCAGATCATTAGGGTTCCTCTCTCAAATGTTCCCCATTTTGGACTTTTACAACCTCTCCTACTACATACCGAGTATTGAATTGAGCTAAGAAAAAATGAAGTAGGTGACTATTGTTTTCAAGGAAAGGATAGTTGCATGATGTCACTGTCCCATTTATATTATGTGAAAAACAGTCACCTCAGAGTACAGCTTTAAATTAAGAAGATTGCTCTCATAGACTCAGGTGTATAGGTTCCCCTCTCCCCCAGTCCTCGGCAACTGTGAACCTAAGCAATCAATTTCCTTTCTCTATCTTAATTTGCCCTTATACATCATATTCAAGATTTTATCTGGACAGAGGCTAGGTGGCTCAGTGGATAAACCTCTGCCTTTTCACCTCTGGGATCATGGTTCAAGTCAAATCCTGATGAAATGCATTTGATCGTCCTAATCTAGTTCTTAGTGGACAGCATTCCCATTATCTTTAAAAGGGTCAGAGCCAAGGCCATTGGGAAGAGTGCATTGTGCTATATCTTGTCTGTTGATTAATACATTTTCAGTGATGCCAGTTCCTTAACTTCATGAGCATACACATTCACACAAAAAAAGCTTAATAAAGGTCCCTTGTGGATTAAACCTCTCTCGTCCCCACAAATCCTTTTAGGTTTCCCTGAGAATATTTTAAAAAATTAGCAATTGCTGATCCTTTTGAAAAGATTAACACTTGCACTAAGAACATCTCAAATTAATTAGCACAATAATTACTTTAAATCCTTGTTTGACATATGGAGAACACAATCTTTATAACAAGAACCATTTAATAACACATATTAGTTTTCTTCTCTTATGTATGTTAGTTAATCTAAAAAGACCTTCAAGGGCTTAAACCCTGAGAAAGATATCTTGTGTTGTACACAAGATAGAAAACAAGATAGCGAGGTGAAGTACTTATTACAGAAATTTATTCTCCATTCTCTGCAAACTGTTATATGGGACCTGCTGGAAGAAGTTGGTATTTGACAGTGGGTATGAACAAAACAAAAGCAATACAGCCATAGCTTTCATTTTGTCTTACCTCATCAAAAAAGTACAGTAAGAAAAAATGTATAAATACTTCCCTTTCATGGTATTTGAAGGCCAAAGGTTATTGGGCTTTACCTTGACCTACAGAAAGGAGTCAGCAGAGTTGCTGCCGCAGATGGCTACATGAAATACGTGAAAGCATTTGAAAAGTGGCAGGGCAGAGATAATGTTACAGCACCTGTCAATCCTAGAATCAGATAGAGTCTTGTTTGGACCCAGACACAAATGCTGGGAAGAACAGTTCCTCATGAATCAATCAACTGGACTAAGGTCCTATCCCTACCAGCCCCTAGAACAGTCCTGCTGCATCTCTGATGCAGGAAGCAAACAGTGTAAAAGCAGCCAAGGATTCCCCCAAGCTGCAGCAGTCTTCAGCTGTCTGCCTAAAATAGTCTGAAATCTCCTTTGGGCACAGGTGACTTATCTCTAGGAAGGATTGAGTCCTAGGTCCCAAAAGAACAGAGTAGACAGAGGAAGAAGTACAGACAATCTTTTCATGAAGATGAAGTAAGAAAGGAGGACAAATGTTATACTCATATAGTTAGATTACAGCTTCTACAAGCAGTAGATGAGATAGCTCAACAATATCACCAAAAGCCTGCTCTGCTCTCATTGAAGTCAATTGCTAAACTATGCTCTAGCTGCAGTAGAAGCAGGATCAGTCTCAAAATTTAGGATAATGAGTTGATTGAAAACTCCTGCAGTACAGTATTGATCAAATTCATGAGGACAAAATAGGATTTTCCTGCTGAAATAGTTCATGAACATAGTTTATGTGAAATATATGAATGTCTGAATCATTTTTCATTTTTGATTGTGGTTAAAGATTATAAAATAACCTGTAGTCATTAATAGTTTTTACATTCCTGCTATATATTTATTTAACTGGCTGCTGAACTGGCAGCATTTAATTCATAGAACCTTTGCACAAATCAATAACAATTATGATTTTTTCTCATTAAATAATCAATTATCCTTGAATTGTTTTTCTTCCTAACTTTTTTTCAAGTTAACAGGAAATTCCTGAACATGAGCTATCTCATAGCAAATAATTAGTTAAATCCTGAATTAGTATAACTGATTTTAAGTAGTTTGAAAATATATGGAAAAAGTGAGGATTAACTTTCCTTTCACCAGATGATACTTCTTATGCCTATTATTTATGTGTATAGCAAATCCAAATATACAGCCAAGGTCTGTGGCTAACTCTCCCCACATAATAGTGTAAAGTCAGGAATGTGGGACCAGACCATAGATCCTGCTCCTGTGGTGCACAGAGGTCATAAAATGGGCTTAATGAGTTGATGGGAGGCCCATCTAAAGATTCCCGACACACTGTGAGCCTTCTGCTATTTAGGTATGTTGGGAGCATAACCAGAGGGGGAGCGGCTGGAGAACCACAGAACTCTAATAATCCTCAGCTGGTGTAGTGTCCTGCTAGCACAAGTTAGAATAGTCCTGAGGCTTTTAAAACTTGTTCTCTGAGCTGAACTGACCCCATGCCAGCCTTTGGATCAGGAGGACATAAAAGTATTATACAGGAGAACTTGGCTGGACCAAGGATCAAGCTCAGTGTTTCTAAGTTTTTCTTTCTCAAATATACTACTTTTAGATGTCCACTTAAAAATCACTATATTTGGGAATTCAGAATTAGAGTCAAGTTCAGACTCATGTAGTCCATTCTTCCCATTAATTTTGCTGTAATATTCACCACTCTAGCATGTAGGCACTGTAGTTCAGCTGTAATCAATGGAGATATACCAACACTGAACTAGGTCCTTCAAGTACTAGGAAAAATATACTATTAAGCAACATTACAATGCTAGGGCAGATTTCACTGGATGTTCTATGATAATTTTGCATTAATTCAAGAATTGACATGAATTTTTCTTTTCTAACTTACTGCATACCTTAGTAAAACTGCTTTCTGCACTGATCTTTTATAAACAGAATGATATAAAAGGGTCTTCACTTACTCATTGTATGTGTCATTTTGTGGGGGAAACAAGGACAGATGCTGAAGTTTAGGAAATATTAGATGTGAAATATTTCATATTGGAAACAGCAGTATTTCTGCTGAACTGATAATTTGTATCTGTTTTAGATTTTTCATAAACATGATAACCATTTCTACATCTATCTTAAGAATACTTTTTGTTGATTACAGTGTGAAAAAGACAGAATAATTGTGTATGGACAATGATAAAGTAGCCGGTTTATAATAAATATTTGTCAGGTCTTGTCACATCTGCACAAATTCCACTGTTACTGAAGAGACACCACACTGATAAAAAAGAGTTTAGAAAATCAATGGATCTTGAGCTAAAGCAGTTGCTAAACATACAGAAAACATCTATATCCAACAGCCGCAGGGCTGTGAAAATTCCCAAGCCTTGCATCGGTATAGCTAAGGAAAATTTAATCTTCCCAAATACTCATCAGAGCACTCCATCCTGCAGACCTGACAGCCCCACTTATAATTAATTATACAATTTCGATGGGAATATCGACTAAACAAAGCTATAAATCATAGAAAAAGTCAATAGGCATGGACACATTCAATCATGTCCCGACCAATGATTACTACTCTTAAAATACAATAATTATTTTCAGGAGCCAGCTTGAATTAAATTTCTGTCAGACTGGTACAAGACCGCTGGTTGATGAAGGATGCGATGGATTTTTTTGGTTGAATTCGGCATAGGAACATTTATCCTTTTAGATAGGTAGTTTGTTTTTAGTGATCATGGTGCTGTGTGTTTAACTAGACCATGAAGATTAGATTATCTCCAATGGCTCATTATATCGTTTATCTTTTTCCTTCCATGCTTGATCTGGAAGATTTTCTGCTTCTTGGTGCGTGAATGAAATGGCAGCTGATTTTGAAATGTAATATGTTAAAGTAGATGTCTGCATATTACTTTGTATACAAACCCATGTGTGGGCATTTTGTCCATGTATGTGAAATTGTCCAAACTGTCATTTGAAATGCCACTGATATATTGTGAATTGCAATGAAGAGAAGTGACTTTGTTCAGTAGATAAAGCTGTACTGAAAGAATACAATTATAAACTTTTAAGTTGATAATAAAAAAGTTAAGAGAAATAAAACAGATAAATATAGAAGGACAAGTTGTCATTGCTGTCTGTCAAATGGAATTGGAAAGAGGGCATGGAATTTTTAATTTATTTATATAAATATATATAAATAAACATTTATATATAAAGCTGTATCACAGCACTGATTGGACCAAATGTTTCAAAATGAGAAAAACATCAGCATAGGAAGATAGTTAATGTCCATTTTCTATTCATAGTACTATATTTAGACAAAAAAGGCAACTTACCTATGATTTTTGAGCTATTGTGTCAAAGCTGGTCCCAATCGCATAGGCACACCATAAATGTAGACATTGAAAAGAACTATTTATTTTTAAAATATTGTATAGCCACAAACTTACCGCAGTGCCATTGTTGTCTCTAAAGACATCTTGATTAAAATAGTCAAAGAGCTTCTTTTCTAACTGTAACATAACCTGAGAAAGTAAAGCATAAAAAAAATCAGTATAGAACTTATAGGCTATGGTCATTACATATGAGCTGGGCAGTCAGTGATGCTCAACTTATAACTTCAGACCTTTAAAAATAATTTTCTATATCTCTAAATCTCTTTATTTAATCTTGTTAGCTGTTTGCCAGTCAACCAAAGAGAGAGGAGATAAAGAAACAGTACTAAAGAGTGTAAACATGTATATTCTCACATTAAATGATGATGAATAAGTCTTATTTTTTCAGGGCTACATAAAGTGTCTCTCGGAAAAGAATACATCCTACCAAAAATTCGCTTTCATCACAAATCAGTAATTCATATCTAGAAGGTCTAATCTTGCAAGATGATGCTCATCACATCACCATAAAGGATCAGGTGTTAAATTATCCAACTCTACATTTTGTAACTAAATTTTTGGAGCTAAGTTCGTCCCTGAGAAGTGACGTCCAGAAATTACAGACAGAATTAAATGCAGCCTTTAATGTTTGCAAATCTGAAAAGGAAACGTTCAACAACCTTCTTCAATAAGTCTATATTCTGTTACATACCTTTCGGTCATTATCAGATTCACGGAATATTAGCTTGACTACTTCATTTGTGTCAGCTGCTCGGATAGTCTGCATTGTAGACTTTGTACAAAGTGTCTAATAAAAAAGAAAGCAAGAGATAATTTTAAAAGAAAGATGAACCCGCCATTTTGTAGACCTTCTCAATCAATGAACATTAAGGGCTTGATTCAATTCTCAGTGAAAAGCATGTTTTTGCTGAAGGTCAATTTTAAATACAAAACACTATTAATTGAATGTGTTTCAATTGACTAAAAATCTAATTAATGAGCTATATTAATATTCTGAGACAAGCTGACAAAAGTAAGACAATCTTTCTTAAAGCAAACATTAACTTCTTAACTCATTGCACTGTACATTTTTACTTTAAAAGGTTTGACCATATAACATGGTCTAGCATCACATATTATTTGTGACCATCCTCATCAGCCATTCCTGCTACCCTCAGCAACTTCATTGTTTTACAGATCATTTTCTTAAAAAAGATTGTAAAATGAATTGATTGAACATCAAGCTCATAGACCACCCAGGATACATGCGGCAATTTAGGAGCCCCTGATAAACTGTTGTAAGTGCTCCCCCTAAGTTTCAAGCTCAAATGTAGTTTCAATCTAAAAACATAAACAAAGCTTTTATAACTTTACAACTGGTTGCAGGGGCTAAGTCCGTTGGACAAGTAAATACTCTTATAATAACCACCCTCCTCAACAAGTCACTATACTGTATGCCTAAATATTTTGTGGGTTTTGGGATAAAATATAGTGTAACATAATTTGTATCTAGGTTCAACAGTATGAATTTCAGTCAGAGTACCAGGCTTGTCTTTGATTTCTCCTCTAGTTGTCTAGTTATAGACTAGCTTTAATGTTATAAAATGTTGTGTATTAACTAGATTTAGGTATGCCAACTGTGAAACAGACTTATCTGTTGCATTCAATTACCAAATCCTCCAGATTTCCATCTGTAAAGCACTTAAATATATGTTTAAATTTAAGCATATGTTTAAATTCTACTGATGTTAAGCAAATGGGTAAATGTTATGATAGACAGGCAGACCGCTGAATCTGGGCCCAGATATGTTACAGGTATAGGAAAGCTGATGGGAAATTAGGGATGTTAAGTGCATTTAATTAAGTAACCGTGTAACCATTGAAAAATTCAGCGGTTACGTGGTTACACATGGGGTGGCAGTCAGCTCCCTGGGAGCTGGTGCATGCAGGGAGTGGCCTTTAACCCAGCTCTGTGCACATATCAGCTCCTGCCTGCCCCTTAGCTCCCTGTGTTGCTGCCTATACAGATGCAGCAGTGCAGGGCAGTAGGCAGCTTGCTGGGAGCCGGTGCGTGCTGGGATCCAGTTTTTAAGCCAGTTCCATACATGCACTAGTAGCCTGTATATAACTGTGAACTTTAACAGAATAGCCGAGGCTCATAGATTACCCGTGTACATGGTTATATTTGCACATCCCTATGGGTAAGGTCTTCTTGAATAGAGGTTTATTTTGGGAGTGTTTCTTTACTGAATAGTGCACAAGACAGGAATGAAAGTAAGAACAAAGAAAATGGAGATTTATTTGCAGTGCATTTTTATTCTTTCATGCTGTCCAGAAATTTGTTTTGGTTTTGCATAATATTTAATAACAAAATAAATGTTATGCTTCTATAGTTACTAAGGAACCTGAGACCCTAAAAGAATTTTGCAATCCCTAGTGAATTTATTTTCAAAATACCTGTGAGAGTTACAAATGTATCATTATCCCATTTCGTAAATGGCAAAGCAGAGGCTAAGACCAAATTCAGATGTGCCATAACATCCTCTGAAGCCACGGAGGAATCCATAATCCACAGGATTTCACCAATACCAGAACAGAATTTGCCTCTTATCTTGGCTAAAGTCACCTGGAAAATCTGTAGCAAAGTCTGAAATGGATTCTAATTTTTCTTTACTCACAAAGCCATTCATTCCAGCTATCATTTTACTTTATGATTCCCCCCCCCCCCGATAAAATACATATATTGAACTTTTAAAATAAGTGCAATGTGTATTAGAAAAACTGTAATGGGATTTTTAGCATATGTGCAAAAATACTTATTCATTTATTTTTAAGAAGATACTGAACACCCGCAGTTCTTCTCAACAAATGTACTTACTAACAAAAATAACCAGACACATACTTGAATACCCCCAAAATGTTTTTTAACTGTTTATATAGTAGCTAGCACAATGAGCCCATGATCTTTGTCTGGATATGGCCTAACATACTATCATAATACCAATAAATAATAATAATAAACAAGGCATACAATTTCATTTTTAAAGGATGATGACTTCTGAATGTATCAGAAGAAAAACATAACATAAAATTGATTGCTCTCTTCAGTCTGATGAACTTAAAAAATTGCTAACTGATTTTCCCTTCTCATTTAGCTAAAAATATTTTCTCCTGAACTTCTTCCTTTGGATATTAATTTTTCATCCTTTGTAAACATTACTACACTAAATTACAAATCCCCGGCAAGAGAGACTCATATTGCATATTCTGGCACAAACATGATCTAGAGCAGCACAAACATTATTGATGGAATGTTTGAAAAACACATCTCACTAGAGGAAAAAGCCCTGTGCTTACAGTAATACTAAACAATCTTCCAAAATGGTGTTGGTATTCAAAATTTTTCAGATAGTTTTTATTCGATGTATCAAGCTTCTGAAAATACAGGGAAGAAGTTATAACTAAACTGGTAAAGGTCATGCTGAGAGGCTGGAGAAAGAATGGCATGCCAAATCCTTCGGGAAGCTGCAGTTTTGATTTTATTTAATTTTTTAAACATAGACCTAATCACTATTTCCACACATCACCACAATTTACCTTAGATCCCATTTTGTCTCTTTTGACAAGTAATTAACATTTTGCCATCTGTGTCTGTATGCAGTTACCAATGAGGTAATCCAACAGTGAGCCATTCCCAAAGTGCACTCCCTCTGATACCAGCCATTGAAATTCAAAGCACAGATTAGCTAATCGGGTCAAGCCCAAAAAAATAGCCCTTTGGACTCATGTGTCACAAATCAGTCTGGTTGCCTTTAAACAGCGCACCAGATTAGAACAAGCACCCGAACAAACCAAAGCGGAAAACCCGCCGCTCTCTAAAGCTGGTTTCTAAAGCCCTAACAAATCGCTCCATCTTTCACTCATTTAAACTTTCCAAATGAGGGTCAATATGGTCCCCTAGCATCCAAATGCTAATGCGCTTAAGTGCGCTTAAGCAGCTTTCCAGAGTGAATGGGCCAAAGAAGGGCTCAAAAAGACAAGGCAGAGTTACTGTCACTGTCAAAAAGTCATTGTAGCCACCCCCAGAGTGGTTGCAATTCAAGAAATTCATGATTTCTGTCTCTTAAAGGCATCTGCTTGAGAACATTTTTTTTTCTGAGCTGCTTTATCTCACAACTTCAGGCTGCTCTAAAAGAATAAAAATCTGATCGACTCTTGAGAACCAATAATGAGAAAGGACCCACATACCTTATTGCTTTCAAATTTCACACACACAAAAAGTTACCTTATTCACAAACAAAAAGTGATTGGGCAAAGGTTCATTTCTTATACAAGCTGGAGCATTCCTTTTTTCCCCTCCTTTCAATTTCTACAAAGTCGTAGTCACCCAAGCAGAAAACTTTGAGGAACATGTGCCTTTTTAGCCAAGTCTACTTATGAAGGGATTTTTTGTTGTGGTTGAAAAAAAATCAAAATGCTATGAAAACATGCTGTTCTTTTCAATGTTGTTCTTTAAAGGCATCTTTTCAGATGATGGGAAACCAGATAGCAAATAGCCTCTATCACATTTTCTTCTTTAATTTCAGGCACTTGCTTTTCTTTTGCAAGTTAAATATTGTGCTTGCAAGAGAGTTACCACTCAATCTTCATCCTTTAGCTAGGATACAGACATACCTTATTCCAATTTTTATTTGGATTATTTACACAGGTACACACCTGTATGTTCTTCATAATAACTTATTTAAAAATACTTGTGACATTTATTTCTATAGAGTTGTAAAACACAGCTATAACTTTTCTGATGTAATCAATTTACTCAAAACTTACTGTATTTTACCACTGTGCAAAGTTATGAACTTACTTCTCTATGCCATTGCTCTGCAGTCTTCAGGAAATTAATCTCTTTCTTATTTGCAGAATAAATGAAACCTTTAACATTCTTATGATTAACTTTAATGCAGCACATTAAAATATTTGACAGTATTCTGAAGTGTCAAAACTATTTGGTTAGCAACAGAAACTCATATGTATATTGAAACATGACAACTCTTCTCTGATTATACAGAAAATACCATAAATCAGTAAAACTCATCATTTTTCCTCAGCGTAAAATCCTCTGCTGAAAACTGCAATATTGTTTTCTTTTATTTTGCAAATCTATTCTCTGGCCACCTTCTTGAATTCTATGTCAAACTCTGATATGTGATTTGATTCTTTTATTCATGCCTGTTCTTTCTTAAATTAAAAAGATTTTGAAAATATGTGTATGTCCAAACACATATGGATTCAAACTTTCCTGTTAACTCTGCCTACAGAATCTAACTATGCATATTATTCACCCCATGTGATTTAAATAATCTTCTTAGGAAACTTTCGTTTATTACTTATTAATTCCTCCCAAAATAAAATAATTGGAACATTTCCAGTATCTCCTTATAATGAAAAAGTTCCAGTAACAACTGCAAATACAATTCATAATAAATCACAGTAATTTTCAAGGAACCTTCATGGGTTTAGCAAAAGTGTTTCCTTTAGAAGTAGTAAGGCACAAAAGAGAAAAAGGGCTAAGACACTGAACCAACTAACATACTAGTAACCAAACCATCTTTTAAGATGCTAAATTTTATTTCAGTTAAATCTTTGGTAAATTTTGACAGGATGTAAGAGAGAGATACATCGCTCATCTCAATTAGGAAACAAATACTTTTAGCTACTTTTCCTGAAACAGCTCTTGAAAAACATCTGCCTGACACTTATTGAATTAGGGCAACCAAATGCTTTTTTATTATCACAAATCGCATTTGAAACAATTTGAGAGCTAGAGGACTTGCTATTTGAGGAGTAACAGAAACATTCATCTTGTTCAGGCTGTTTCTGCTCTTTAAAGGTCTGATTCTGATCTCTTTATATTGGCATACTTCTAGAGTCACTTTATGAAACTCAGTGGAGTAATAGAGATCAGATTCAGACCATGAATGTTGACTGGAAAAGCCAGAGTCTGAGCTAGCTTTTTCCACAAGTCAGAGATACATAATTAAGGCTTTTGGAGAGCAGCTTATGTTTAATCAACATTGTAGTTTTTAAATTTTTGTATATGCACCACTCTAATAGAAATTTAGGGCTAGCCTGTTACTGTGGTGCATAAATAGTCAGTCACATAACTTATAGTACCTTATACAAACATTTATGGGAGCTGAAGTGCTAAATACCCAATAAAAGGCAATGAAAATCCACTGTAAAGAATATATACCTATTATCAGCTGGACAAAGTATCTTTGATTCGGGCTTAACTCAGCTAGTGCAGGAGATTGAGGGGTCATGGAAGAAACAGAAACAGCAAAAACATTTGAGGGGCGTGATTAGATCTTAAAAAGTGACAAGAAAATAAATAAATCAAAACTTCTTAGATTCCAGGGGCCAAAATTCTGCAGTGACACAAATGATGGCCTAATCTGACAGAAAACAAATAATGTATGGGCATGTCACAAATTACTTTAACTTGCCCACTTTGGGCATTCAGTCAGCATGCATAATTCTTGTCATACTAATTTTATACTGTATGGGGCCCATACTCAGACCTGGCATAAGAAGATTCAGCAGCCCCCACTGAGGTTTCTGGCCCCTGCGGTGTTAAGGATAGCATGGAGTAGGCTTGTTTTATTTTACAGAATACTTTTAGTAGTTGCTTTTTCCTGTTACATCACCTTCTGTCCCCTCAGTATGTAAGGCATCCCTGGCTTGTACATTTTCTGATGCCAAAACAGTGCAAATCACTTTGTGCTGCCACTTACAGCCATTTTATCACTGACTTATCTCCTGGTGCAACTTACAGGACCTTTGATGTCATAACTGAAGCTCTGCCTACGAACTTCCATGTGATGTGCTGAAGCTCCTCATAGGGCCTGTTACTGTATCTGAAGCTGTCAAAGGTTTATTTCAGTTTTAAAGTGTCTCTTTGAGAAGCGTCAGTGATGGTATCTTTCGTGCTAAATATACCCTTTAAATTTAAATGTAAACATTGACAATTTCAAACATGTCTTCTGAGGGGACTTGGTTGGTGACACACTAGCAGGATTCCTCTCCATTTCCATCTATGTAACTTGTTGGGGCCTGTCTGAGATTCTGGGATATGAATTTTCCCCTTACTCGAGTACAACTCTTTATATCACACTCTGCTTCAAACATATTCGAACATTTTCTTCTCACAGTGTTAATAAAACATCACTAAAGATGCCCTTGGTTCCTGGACAAATAGGAAAACAGTCTTTTCTCCAAGGAACCTGCAACAAACACAGCACAGCATGTACAAGGAAGGACATGAGGAAGGCAGGCAACATGAAAGCAAGGTAATTGGCACCTTGTTACTGCTAAGGATTTCTGACAATTACATTTTAAGTGTACACTGAGGCTGTGTCTAGACTGGCCAGTTTTTCCGGAAAATCAGCCACTTTTCCGGAAAAACTTGCCAGCTATCTACACTGGCCGCTTGAATTTCCACAAAAGCACTGACGATCTCATGTAAGATTGTCAATGTTCTTGTGGAAATACTATGCTGCTCCCATTCGGGCAAAAGTCCTTTTGTGCAAAACTTTTTCGCAAAAGGGCCAGTGTAGACAGCCCAGATTTGTTTTCCGCCAAAAAGCCCCGATCGCGAAAAGTGCTTTTGCGGAAAAGCATCCGTGCCAATCTAGACACTCTGTTCCGAAAATGCTTTTAACGGAAAACTTTTCTGTTAAAAGCCTTTCCGGAAAATCATGCCAGTCTAGACGTAGCCTGAGAGTTGAGTGTCATAATAATGAGGGGAGATGTGAGGACAGGACTGGAGAGTTATTGCTAGAAGACTCTTCATGTGAGCAAAATGCCCATTCATGGCATTGTCAAATAGTGTTAAAGACAGCTCTGATACATGAACTCCCACAAGTTAAAGAAAAAGTTAAATGAACTAAACTTGGATATACACTTTACTAGCCATATTCACAGGTGACATAGTTGGGGGACAGGCAATGACATCTATAGCCAACATGCGGGGGAAGAGGGAGTCAGGGTTAAGCAGATTTCCACCCCAAAAGCAAAGCAGGAATTAGGTAAGACTCAGGATTGGTATTTACAACCTCATTTGCTCTCCTCTCACCCAGGAGGCAGAGCAAGCATGTGAGGGACTGACACCTACTCTTAAAGACAAAGCACTACTGAGCCTGACACACTAGTTACCGGTACTTGTGTATGTATGTCTGCGTGTATAACATAACTCTGCAGAGAGAGCCATAGTCAAATGAGGCAGACAGAGTGAACCTGAGGAAACTGGGTCTGACTGAGCACAGCACTGCTTTCCTATTCCTTGCTGCAGGAACACAGCCTGGCACAGTGGCTGGCCTATATATTGCCCTCCTGAGCAGGCTCTTTGCCTCTTGGGAGGGGAGAGGAGAGGAAATGGGGATGTGGAGTAGGTTGGCTGGACATCACATTCTGTGCTCTGCCTGTGGGTTTATTTATTGGCAGTCTCTTTTCTCCTAATACACACATGTAGCAGGATACCCTTCTGGAGTTCCCTTACTTATTTTCAGATAGGTCTGGGGACTTCATAGTCTCAAGGGACAGTGATCTATGAGCCTGAGAGCAGTGTGATTATGCTCATGTTTCCTGTCCAGGGAATAAACTTCAGTACAATTTGCAGGGGACAGAAAAGAGTACATGCTTCCTACATATAGGAGCAGCAAGGTGAACTCCTCTGAGCCTCCAACTCATCTGTGATCATTTGTGAGCAGAACAAAGTCTTAGATACACACCCTCTGATACCCACTCTAGCACTGCCAAAAATATCACTACTGGAGTTTGCTCTTGAAATCAGTGAGGGCTTTTGCATACAATGAATAGTATAACATGGCCTAGGATCAAGACCTTATTCTCTGCAGAGTGAGAAAGAGGGATGAATGAGCCTTTTGGAGGTCAACGTTTTGCAATCCTCTCAAATTGCACATATGTGGTTGCAAACTTAGTGGAATATAATACACATTTTTTTCAAAGGTGATTCAGTTTTAAAACACTATCATCAAGCCTGTACTATATTAGGCTTCCAAAAGTTAGGAAAGTTTTCATGGGATATTATCCTTTTCTTTCTTTTTTTAACACTCTCTGGGCTGGTCTAGACTACATTCCTCTCTCGAAAGAGGAATGCAAACGAAGCAGATCAAAAATTTAAAAGAAGCGCGGATTTGTAAATCTCGCTCTTCATTTGCATAATTGAGTGAGAGCACTTTTTCAAAAAAGGGTTTTTTGAAAAAACCCCCGCAGTCTAGACGGGATTCTTTCAGAAAAACCCTCCTTTTTCAAAAGAACCAGTACTCCTGAAAAAATGTGTACAGATTCTGTTGAAAAAGGGTTTTTTTCCCCGAAAGAATCCCATCTAGACTGCAGGTTTTTTTTTTGAAAACCCCTTTTTCGAAAAAGCGCTCTCACGTGATTATGCAAATGAAAAGTGAGATTTGTAAATCTGCGCTTCATTTGAATTTTCAATCTGCTTTGTTTGCATTCCTCTTTCAAGAGGGGAATGCAGTTTAGATGAGCCCTCTCTCACACTGACCCCAAGAATAAGAGTTTGAATGTAAAGTTTTGTGTAGTTTTGAAGTTAGGCCACAAAACTGGAAGGAGATTTTTCGACTGGCAATGATTTACTAGCTACTTTTTAACCACAAGGAGATAGGGTTGCCAGATGGTTGAAACAAAAATACCAAACCCCCCCCACCTTCCAAAAAAAAAAAAAAAACACTGGGAAAAAATTCTGTTGAAAGGGGAAAAAAAAGGGAGGGGGGAGACCGAAGTTGTTGAGCCAAAAAAAAAAAAAACCACCATTAAAACAGCATGTCCCCTTTAAGAGTGAGTGCAGGGATAGGAACAGGGAGGGGAGTGGTTGAGCACTAAGACCCAGGGGAAACATTCCCCTAGGTCTTTTGGCTGTCAGCCATTTTGTGCCAGCAGCCTTGGGAAACCAGGGGGACTGGGGTTGAGGATGTAAGGGAACGGGGTGGGGCTCGGGGGGAGGCTGGGCACTGAGTGTTTGTAGGGTTGCCAGGTGCCCGGCATTTTCACCTCCTGGCCAGGAAAAAATTCAGAAAATACCAGACATCTCAGGTGTCCGGTATTCTCTGAATTTTTTTTACTGGACAGGAGGTGAAAATACCAGACTGTCCAGGTGAATACCAGACACCTGGCAACCCTTTAAGAAGAGGGATATAGGACAATATAAAAACTTTTTTGTTTGATGTTTACTCTAGCATTAAGATAGCACTTTTCATTTGCTGATTAGAGTACACTTCACATCACAAAGCCAAGTGAGTCCATAGCAGTGCCAGAAATTGCACTTTTCTCGTTGAATCACATCCTTATGCTAATGTCTACTGGACAACACTGCTTCCTCTTCAATGAATGAATTTTTAATAAACAGTGAACTGAATAAGAATAGGCATGTCACATCCAGTTTTCTGTCCCTATCAAATTTTCTGAATTGCCGACTCATTAATCAACATTCACTGGATAATTTTCCAGCTGACTTCTCCAACCATGAAGAACTGCCACTGTTATAATTTGAACATTGTGTTCTATTTTTAAGACACAAACCTAAAAACTCTGTTGTTCTTTTTTTTCCTGACACTTTAGTGGCATTCAAATTTGGAAAAAGCTTTCTTCAATTGCACCTATGTCGTTGGACATGAAATTGAAAAGATAGATGTAGCTGCCCATGTTATAGTTTAGTTTAAGACTCTGAAATAGTTGACCTGGGTTTGGTAAGAAAGCAAGGCGTTTTCCAGAAGATGCCATACAAAGACCTTTCCTTGATAGCTGGATAATACAATAGATAAAGGAACTGAAAACTTCCAATGATCAATAGAAATGCAGAAAGCTTGAAGGAGATACACTTGAGAACTTCAAACCCATATCTGGTCAAAGACTCTTGGAAAATTATAACTGATGCCTGCTCCTCCCTTAAATTAAGTTATGGACAACTGAGATCCTACCGAACTCATACGCGGGAAATTGAATAATTTTACTCATTTAAACAACCAGGTTGTGAGTTTGGATAAAATTAACATTCTCTAAAAACTGCAGGCAAGTAATTTTGCCTTGTGTGCCTGTGGCACCAATTTGCAACTGCGCCTATCTAAAAACTTCTGTGTTATCAAATGACTAGACTTCATATAACTACCCTTTCTTATAGAAGGAAAAAAGTGAATATTGAACAACTGCACGTATTAGTTTGCAGTTGGTAACTGTTTAGGAGTTAATTATGTGATTATTAGACCTGAAGATCATTATCATGTTAAAACTGATGCAAGTTTTGATGTGAACATCTGCCTTTTAAAATATATATCCACTTAAAGCCATTCCTGAAAACTGTAGCATGACGACATCTCATATGAATGAGGTCTTGCATATCAGTCCCATGGTGAGCAATTCTTAAAACATAAACTGACCTGAAAGTTTATGACTGCCATGACCTGACCTGCTGATGTAAGATTTTTTTTCCTCGCCATTCTATGTAATAAATGACTCCAGTTTCATTTTTTATTTACCTTGGGGCTCATTTGAGAAAGGTTTAATCTAGTGGTCTAAGCATGGGACAGGGAGCCAGGAATTGCAAATTTCATCCTATTTTTTACACATATGCCCTCTCTGACCTGAGGTACGTTACATTGATCTACCACTGTTATTTCATCTGTAAAATATAGATAATACCTGTTCAAAAAGGAAGTAAAATATTAAATAACTTTTGCATTATCTGATGTTAAGTGACTGCAAAATACTAAGAAAATGAAAAGTATTACATTCAGGGAAAGGATAAAGATACTCATACCTACCTCAACGACTCCACACTGAAGTTACTACTGCGCTCATCCAACTATTAAACCTTTTTTATGAACCACATAGGGATTAGCTCCTCCTCTCACACCAAAAACCTGACCTAACCACTACAGAGGTTTTAGCAGTAATTATGAACAATTAGAAGCATTCCCGTTGCAATTAATAAAATGTACGTAAGTGCTTTCCTGAATTGTCACTGCAATTAGCTGGAGGAAGTGATTTCCTACTGGAAAACCTCAGTCAGATAAGCATCTCTACCAAAAATGGGAATTAACATGAAGGGGATTGAGTTTATTTACTATAAATGAAATTAGCATCTATGAAGCACGTAAATGGATAGGGCCCCTTTCATAAAGGCTGGCATGGCATAAAAAATGTTCTTGCTCTTCAGAGTCAGAAAAAGTGCCAAACAATAAGATCTGGCTTTAGGCAGCAAAGTACTCCATTTGCCTGTTTGTATAAACTGAAAACAAAACTCAGAGTTTAGATTTACTCCAGGGATTTCAGTGGAGTCACACCTGGGTAATTCTGTCACTTCATGGTATGTGAAATATCAACGTTTTTGGTTCATCTCTGTTCCTAATATTACTGATAAGAGTTAAAAGATATTGATGTGTTCATCTGAACATTTGAAGAGAACTAGTCAAAAAGAGAGAGCTTCTACCTTGACTACAGATCTGTACAACTGCATGACCCCAACTACTTTTTTAATCTTATTACAAATTTACAACAACTTCAGATGTCAAGTAGCACCTGAAGGGTGAGGCTAATCCCAGTGACATATGAACAGCAGGACATGACATTTTCCAAGCCTATTAGCATCAGTAGAAATGTTTCTCTAAAAGAAATGATCCACCAACACAAGCAAAAAATAAATTTCTTGGGTCTAGCTTGTGATACATGGTATGATCAGGACAAACTGTTTTACTTTTGGTCTTATTACATGAGTTTCATATCTCATGTCAGCCACCTACATTATTTACTAGATTATTACTAGCACTAGCTTGAATAGTTTGCATATTCAAAATGAATATTTTTCTCTCAAGTGTAGCAACATTTTTATCACTACAAAATAAAGACGTATCATCCATGTAACTAAAGGTATTTGTTTATTTACCCCCAAAATCCAACAAGATTGTTGCCAGAAGTTTTTTTGCTTCTGATTGTCAAAAATATAATTTTAGGGGACTAAATGATACACTGGGAGTTAGTGCACTAAGCCAGCTACATCTGAAACCCAGATGCCAATTGTGCCCAGGTCACAAGTACCAACTGCAGAATGTTGAGGAATTTAAAGGCTTAGGAGATTTACTATTTTAGCAAAATACCCTTTTTCCCCCCTGAAATTTGAACTTTTCATGAAAAATTGTAATGGGTAAAAAAGGGGAATTTCTAGCTTACAGGGAAGTTGGTGCTTTGGGATATTAGGCATACAAGAGAGAATGACCCAAAAAGCTAGTCTGGCAAAGTATGCTATATGGGTTATATTTTTTGTTGCATTAATATTCCTCCCCTCACTTTTTTTTGTCTAGTTTGTCTGAATTTGTTTTTCATTTTGCCCAATTTTCAGTCCACTTCTCACTGGACTTTCCTCTTATGTTCTTACTTGCCATTCACTCTTTTACTCTATTTTTAAAATAGTGCATGAAATATGAACCTAATAACTTACGACTAAGTCATGCTTTCCAGACAATGTCAGAGTAATTCAGAGTAAGAAAACATGAGCTTGCTCATCCCTAGTCAGTGGTCACATCACCTTAGTACCCAATTATTAGCATCATAAAAGCTGCCTATCAATGTGATACACCCCCCTCAAGAAAGGTTCAGAACTAAGTATAGGATTACCGCACATCAGCACCACGCCACGTTACTGGAGCTGCGCTGAAATCCTTGCCAGTACAGAATTCCTAACTTTCATGAGGACTAAATGTATTTTTTAAAAAGTCTTTTTGAATAAACAGAATGAGAAACCCTTTTATTAAGTAAAATGCAGGCCACAAACCCATGCTTTACAGTATTTTTTCCTCACAGTTGAATAGATGAATCCATAAAGTGTCATCTTAGGTATGACAGGTATTTGCAAATAAAATTCTGCACAGAGAAGTGGAGAGCAAACCATGGACAAAAGAAGCTGTAGGGAAAGCGGACAACATGGAGTGGGAAAAGAGGTAAAGCAGGAAGTTCTCCCTATTGAGTCTTCTACGCTATCTTTAAGTAGCTTTGTTCCTCCTTCAGAGGACTTCAATCCATGTAGGAATGATGAATTTGTCAATGGTGCTTAGAATAATTTGCTCTCTGGGTGTTATCAAGAGCTTTGTCGCTGGCCAGGACTATATGGCATCACAACCACTGAGTCAGCCATGCATCCATAGGCGATCAGAGGTAGACAGAAGGAGGAATTTGGAGGAAGAGTATCTTCATACCACCTGTCAGGAACACAGTGGGGTTTAGTTCAACAGTTAATGCCACTCCCCAGTTTATACAATAACATTAGGCATTGCACAACGCTGCTGCCAGAAGATGGAATGATGTGGCACAAATGCAGCTCACATACACCAGTTAATCTTTTTTGATCTCTGTGTTCTCTCCCATGCTATCTGGGAGGGGACCATTTGGCCCAAGTAGGACAAGAAACCAAAAAGCTTATTTTTCATTATTTATTAAATGCATCTGTGAAATGTTTTTAATTTGTAACACAGGATTCAAACACTAAGAGGTATGTAACACAGATGTACAGAAAGAAGGAACAAAAAACCTGTGATTATAGATAGAAGAAATAATGCAGCTTGAAATGTGTTAATGCAACTTAACATTAACAGCTGGGGACTAGTTGGTGAAGGGCTATCCTGCCTCTATATCTTTAAGTGCCGCTAAATTCATTTGTCACTTGATCGAAAGCCAACAGGCTACAAATCTCCAAGTACCCCTTGCGCTGAATAGTGACAGGAGTATTCTGTTTCACCATAAGAAAACATTTGTGTGCTTCTCTGTTCGAAGTCATACATGCCATTTTAACTCATCTGCCTCCCCATTCTCTCCAGACCAGGAGGACAAATTGCCCACTGTGGCTCCCTTTCAGAAGCAGCACAGAGCGCAAAGAATCATGACTGAGCAGAAACACAAGGAACAGGCACATAAAAATTCATCACTTTGGCCTCTTGACCTCTTGCCACTGGGTTGGCACACCCTGTCTCAAAAACTAGCACCAGGGGAGAACTAAG
Organism: Pelodiscus sinensis; assembly: GCF_049634645.1. NCBI lineage: Eukaryota > Metazoa > Chordata > Testudines > Trionychidae > Pelodiscus > Pelodiscus sinensis. Next base: position 45,850,161 of record NC_134718.1, read on the forward strand.
CAGACTGGCGGAGTGAAATTACTGACAAAAAATATCTTGGACACAGGAAAACCCCACCAGATGCTTCATTGTCTTTGCAGAGAAGTGGTGCTGAAACAGGGGGTGATCTACCACATGGCATATTGGGTGGAATAAGTAGTGTCATTGTTTCAGAGCAGCTCTGTCACTTTACTGACTGCAATACAAAGAGGTGTAAAGCAAGATTTAATCCTGACTTTTTAGTCAGCAGATTAAAACCAATCATGCCAGATGTCCACAAGACTGTTTAACATACAGAAAGCTTTTTCATACTCTACAAGAAGTGAAAGCTATAATAACTTTTCCTGTGGTTCCTCAACAGAGGTTTTTTCACTTATTTTTAGTAATGGATTGTAATTGATATTAAGATGCACACAATTTTTTACTGTAGCTTTTTCTCTTTTCCCGTTCAAGAAACCAAAGTAAATTCTTGTACCCCCCGAAAGTCAGGCAAGTATGTCAGAAACACATAAATTTTACAGCCTCAAAACAAATTCACATTTATGGGTCAAGAGGCAAATTATCTGAAGAAAAATAAAACCTGTCAACAAATAAATATTAAGAATAGGGTTAAATGCTCCCCAAAATTCTTGATGTAATGACTAATGTGCGTTTATTAGTGTACAAATGAATAAAGCAATGCATAGAGCTTGATTTATTGCCTGAAAAAGATTATGTAATTGCATGTCTGCTTTGCGAACATGCAGGGCTAGATGGACATGTATCTAGTCATGTGTGCAAATTCACACTTCAGCTTGAGGTGCACATGCTTTGCTGCATGCATCATTGTACACATGAAATTTTGGACTGAAAATCAGATGTGTATTATCTACTATTACTATACTGGCAACCCTTTTGTCAAATAAGTATATGTAATTTTAATAAAATACAATGAAAACCTATCATAAACTAAGATAATGGCATTCAATTCAATCCTATAGTCCTTAGGCTAAATCCCAGGAAGCGCTATAGGACGTTATGTGCTTTGGTAAGGCATGACAAATGAGCATCTATACGTGTGTCCAGTTCCTAGCACAACGGGACCCTGCTCCTTTACTGGGGCCTCTAAATGCTACCATAATATTAAACAATAAATGTCAAGAAATAATACCCTTATTAAAGTATTCTCTTAATTGCTATATATTTAGTATCACCATCAGTGTGTACTCTTTGATTATAAATCTTGTTTTTCTGCTCACAGGCAGGGTCTGGTTACAAATACATAGGTTCTTAGTTCAGAAAAATTATTTTATTAAAAAAGTTTATAACTTTTTTCATTGGCAGATGCACAAAATAATCTACCCCTATTTAATATTTTTTGCATTTCTATAACCAAAACATTACTTTATTTAAAAAGTAAATGGCATGTCCAGGTTACTAGTCTAAAATGCAGATTATGACCTTTCAGCATTTTTTTAAAAAGTTTGAAAACCTGACAACATTTGAAAAGGAGTTACTAAAAATACCTCCTTAGAGTTAAGTTCCAATGCTCAGTGCAGTTCACATTCTAGTAGTTTGGAAGCATTGCTATAGTAAGATAAGGACAATCTCTGTATTCCTCATTCATCAGTTGCCTATGAAAAACAAATGTGAGTAATATACCATGATTGTTTTGTTGTCATGAATTTGTACATATCTCTCATTGCTAGAACCCAAAGCAGCACCTGCTGTCTCATTTAATTACAGACCTAACGCAGTACCAACTGAATGCATTTTCTTAATTTTGTTTCTAGTCAATACACAAATGAATACAATGATTCTGTTTGATGCCAGAATCTTCCTGGATGATGTTTTAGTAAGACTGACAATCAGTGGACTGGGAAGTTTGCTATTGACATGTTTGATACCTTCTTTCTAGTCTGTTAAAGATGTAGCTGTGAGAGACAAGGTATTACACTCATCCAATTTGGTCACATTGTGCAACCGCAACTGGCTTTTTTCAAATGCAGGTAGATGCCATATTAAGAATTCAAAAGAAACAAAAGAATAAATGTTTGAAGTGGCACACAGGGGGCCTGACACCCAGCTCATGTTTTTACACTCTCTCATCAACATTGTTAACCATAATCAGCATAGCACAGTGAGCCCTCCTTTGAAAATGTATTCCATTAAGTTAATTAAGCTGCACTGTCTCTTGTCCCTTCACCATTTCTCCTTTGGAGATCTTGCCTACTGAAGTATTGGATCCTCCACACCAGTCACCAGTATTGTGTTCTAATGTTTATACTATTTTCAAAATATGGTGATGGTTGAAAGATCGAGCATTTGTTTGAAATCTTTTGGTGCTCTGTTCTCACACTGAAAAGATATGGACACACACAAAAATGAAGGCGACAGTATTTTCTTTCTAAAATTCCAACTGGCTGTCTTCAAAGTATACAGGAGGAAAAAGACAACTGAACAGAAATCTGCCTAAGAGGTACTGGAGACTTCTACTAGTTATAAACTCTCTACAACACTGGTGATTTTTCATTTGAAATAATTATTCTGCTTTCTATTCTGAACTGCTTCAAGCAACAGTCTTGTGGGTGGGCTTCAAGATACATTTTACCAATTTTTCATGCCCATCCCTCTAAATGTGACCCTGCTCCGAAGCTTTTATCTCTCTGACAACTTCACGCAGGAAAACATGCAGCCCCTCTGATAGCATGAAATCGGAAACAATGGCTTGTGGAAACAAAAGGGGGGTAAGAGAGGCAGGATACAGGCCGGGTCCTGCCTGATTTTAGCCACAAACAGATGTTCGTAAGACCTGATTCTTGAACAAGCTGAAAGGAAAAGCTTGTAAAAGAAATGGACCTTAAAAACAATGTATTGAAGAGTTTTAAATAAAAGAGTGGGGAAAGCAATATGGCTTTCAATGATAAATCTCTGCAAAGACAACCAAACTGGCATCATGAATTTCAATGATGCTTTTTTTCTTTTTTCAATGAACTCTAAAGTTCATTTCAGAATCTGCAGCTAGTTCTCCAATAACCCATTTAGTTTACAAATCTGATATGCCCATTAAAATGTTAAAATATTTTTAGTTTCTTGATATTCAGTCACTACTCGCTTTTCATCCACCTTAATTTATTGAAACCTTCAGTGTAGTTCAGAAATAGGAGCTAATGCTGTTATTTTAAAAGCCGCTTAAAGCTTGGCCAAAAGGATATGCTTAGAGAACTTTTATTGGAGGAGATCTTACACTAGCCATTGGTTCGAATTACGTTGAATCTCCTCTTTTCATGTGCATTATTGTAGACTGAAAAAGACCCAAGCAAAGAATCCATGAAGCGTTATCACAAATCAAACCATGGTTTCTGTTTCACAAAAGGCGATATGCACCATTTACAAATGGAACAAAGTGTAGAACCACTTCTGAGTGAAGTTTCTGCTTTTGTGATTAAAACTCTCTTCCTCTTTCTCGAAGAGTCTGTCATCCAAAAGGGCCTGTGCTATGCTCCAATGCACAAAATACATGTATTCATTAAAGAAGAAAAACTGAAAAATTTGGCACAAAGGCAGACGCATAACTTAAGTCCTGCTTAGGATAGCCCTCACTTGAACTCCACACATTTGCATAGGTTTACCTATTGATTGTCTCCATCAGCAAACAGCAAAAATAAATCTTCCCTCCACTATTTATTGTAGAACGTCAATCTATTTGTTTAACCAATATTTATTGGTACATATGTTACTCCAAGATCCAGATCACTTTGAAACATTATGCTCACCAACATGAAGACTTGGAGGGGAGAGTGCTATGAAAAAAATATTCCTTCTACAGAAGGCACGGTCTTCTGACTGTTTATCAAGTTTAATCACATTCACAGACTGACACAGTTTAAGGCTAGAAGGGACCATCAGATCATCTAGTCTGACCTCTTGTATATATCATTAAATGGCATCCAGTTACCCCTGTATTAAGTCCAATTACTTGTGTTTGACTAAAGAATAACTAGAGTTTAGCTAAAGAATATATTGATTTGCAGACATCAGGGAATGAACAATTTGCTACTTCCCCAGTAGTTTGTTACAGAAATTAAGCATTCCAACTATTTAAAATTGCTACAAAATTTCTGATTTAAATTGGTTTTACTTCAGCTTCCAGCCATTGATGTGGAAGCAATGAGAAACGTGCTCCAGAGCACGGTTATGAGACCACAACTTTATTAAAAACTATTAACCAACAAGAAAAGAATCTCTGAACTAGCTGTTGGAACCATTCCAGTGCAGACTTTGATTTGGCGTCAAAGGGCTCTGAGTTTTACAAAACTGAAGATGGGTTTGAGGACTAGGCCCCCTTGTACCATAAGGCCTGCACAGGCACCCTGACAGGAAGCCAAATTCCCAACCAGAGGTAGCGAGATAAGATGTGGGGAGCTCTATGCTGCTCAAGACTTGGAATCATGCCCGTCACACCACAAAGTGCTCTGAATTTTTCAATATCCCTTTTATAATGTGGGCAGTGTTCCAGCACTGGTCTCACCAATTCCACACACCAGAGGTAGGAAATAAAAAAGTGACAGTTCCTAGGGTTAGCCCCTGGTGGGTTGACACTGCTGTATTTACCTATAACTCCACAGGTAGGGGGGGTTGCAGCTTCCGTTGGCTGTGGATTACTGTTCCTCACCAATGAGCTGCGGGAAGCAGCATGGACCTGGTTACTGCTTTCCATAGCTCCCATTGGCCTGGAATGGTTATTCATGGCCAATGGGAGCTGCAATTGCCTGTACCTGTGGAGGTGCAGGTAAATATAGCGCTGCCAGCCCATCTGGGGCTAACCCTGGGAAATTGGATCCAGGCCGTGGGCCAGTATTTGCCCACCCTCTGCCACACACAGATGTACACATCATCTCCCTGCTCTAACTCACTAATCCCCTGTTTACACATCAAAGGATCACATTAGCCTTTCCCCTCACCAACACTCAGTATTGTACAGGGAGCTCACATCCAATTGCTTCCAGTGTTTTCCAGGATATGGTGACCAATGCTGTAGATATGATCTGAATTTCTTGTTCCTAGAGTGTTAACAGATGTTATGTTTGAATGAGCCCAGCTCATGAAGTGATCCAGATCGCTCTGTATGAGTGCCCTGCTCTCATCATTATTATTCGGTCAGTTTTCGTGATGTCACAAATTTATGAGCAATGATTTTATATCTACTTCCAAATCACTAATGAAAACGTTAAAACAGTGTTAGGCCTAATACTGAACCCAACTAGAAATACCCTAATTTGATGTTTACCACCCTGGATAACTCCTTTTTAAGAGCTGTTTTATGCCTAGGACTTAATCTATTTATTGCAAGCTCTACAAATATCATACAATGACCATTTAAAATCAGAATGTCATGAACCATTAAGTCAAACACCTTACAAAAGTCTAAGCAAATTATATTCACACAGTTATTTTTATCTATCAAACTTGCAATTTCATCAAAGAATGGAATCAGGTTTGTTTGATAAGATCCATTTTCCATAAAACCATTTGACAGGCATTAATTATATGTAGGGCCTTACCAAATTCAAGGCCATGAAAAATACATCAAGGATTGTAAAGTATGGTCTCCCCACTGTGAATCTGTGAAATCTGATCTTTTGTGTGCTTTTTTCCTATATTATGCAGATTTCATGGGAAGGGGCAAGGAGAGACCAGCATTTCTCAGACTGGGGATCCTGAAACTAAAGGAAGTTGTAGTTGCGGGGGGAGAGGGGGTGTCAAAAGGTTATTTGGAAGGGTTGCATTACTGCCACCCTTACTTCTGTGCTGCCTTCAGAACTGGGCACCCAAAAAGTGGTGGCTGTTGGCTGGACACCCAGCTCTGAAGGCAACAACCCACTACCAGCAGCACATAAATAAGGATGGAAACAGCATACCATGCCACCCTTACTTCTGCACTGCTACCTTGAGAAATGGATGGCTGGAGGGAGGCAGCTGCTGACTGAGAGTCCTGCTTTGCATGCAGCAGCACAGAAGTAAGGGTGGCAATACTATATAATGATATTCTTTCTTCTGCACTGCTGCTGGCAAGTGGCTCTGCCTTCAGAGCCGGACTCTCGGCTACTAATTACTACTCTCCAGCTTCCCAGTTCTAGGCAGTGCTGCTGCCAGTTGTGGTGGCAGCAGCGTAGAAGGGAAGCAGCACCACAACCCTCTCCTACAATAACCTTGTGACCCTCCCCACAACTCTTTTGAGTCAAGGGATCCCTACAGTCACACTGCCATGACATTTCAGATTTAAATAACTAAAATCATGAAATTTACCATTTTAAAAATCCTATGAGAAACTGATCAAAACGGACCATTAATTTGGTAGGGCCTTATGTTTCCACCTTTTAAATCTTTAAAAATTGTATTCCATATCAGCTTTTCCATTATTCTGCCTGGGAGTGACAGAAGACTAGTTATCCTGCTTGCCCTTTTTGAATACTGACACAACATTAGGACTTTTCCAGTCTTTTGAAATGCCAAGATTTGTTAAAAATTAATATAATCCCAGTCAGAGATCTTCTCTGCCAACTCTTTTAGGATTTTGGATACAGGTTATTCAGACTTGTTGATTTTAAAATGTTTATTCCAAATAGATGTTGTTTAACATCCTCCTCTTGTTACTAATGAATTGAAAAGTAGTTCATCATCCTCATCCTATCAAACATCTGTATTCTTCTATATTTAAAGCCTTTTTGTTAATGTGCATCTCATGAAAGATGTTAGCTATTGGGTCCCTCTCTACCAGGGAGAGGTCCCAAAATGCTTTGATCCTAATCACCCCAGGGAGCAAAGTTGAAATTCACTGCACATAAAGAGTCCTACTCTTCTCAGCCAGAATCCCTACAGCAGCTCTCCTGGGAACAACCTAGCCAGGGGAGCTTGCCCTGGACCTCGCATGATTCCTTGGGGTCCAGGTCTTCAGCCCTGGAGAGGTGAGGAGGTAAGCCTTCAGCGGTCTCCAGCACTTGGCTCTAGCTTAGAACCAGCAGGCAACTGTCTCTTGCTGCTCCTTCTGCCTTCTCCTAGGAACCCTGTCTGCTTCCTTCCAGGACTCCTCCAGTTCCCTGGTCTCCAGTGCTGTCATCTGCTTTTGCTGATGAATTAATCTCTCAGGTGCTCTCTCACTGGGTCTCCACCTAACCACTTACAGCCCCTGGTACTACCCCAACATCTTAAATTACCAAATGGAAGAACCTGCTCTGGCACGGAGTCCTGGGCCTACTTTAGTTACTGGGGCTAGCCAGGCTGAAACACCAGGGAAAAAAATAGTTGGCCCTACAGAAGTGAGTGGAAATACTCCCATTAAATTCTACAGAGACAGGATTTCATCCTAAGATTCAGACACGAAGGATTCAATTTATCCCTTGTGCCTAGCTATTTTTGAAGCATATATAATATGCAATATGAGTCAATTGTTTGAGACGTCTGCAGCATCTAAGCATGAGAGAGAGAGAGAAGGAGGTGTCAGTCTTGATTCTGAATATTATTACTTTTTGTGGTTTGTTATTTGTTTCTTAAACACAGTTACACTGCCGTCCATTTTAAGAATAGGGCCTTTACTTAGTATTGATTTCCTAAAGACTTTGAACTCACTATCTTCATTATGTATATATTTTAAGGTAGTTCATAGAAAAGGTGGAGATGGGGCTGCCTACTGAATTTAATCAATACAGATCACCAGACGGGCAATTATCATCTGGAAGTCATTTTACATGTTGGCACATACAAACTTAAATTAGCCATCCTGTAGAAAGGAAACAACATTTTCCATCTACTTTGGCAGGTTGTAATTTAGATATCTGGTATGACCTGGACCTATGTCTTGGGTAAGTTCAGTTGCTGTCATTCTTTAAAATATTTACTAGATAAGTTAACATCTTTTCAAAGCTAATAAAGATAATAATGCTCAATGTGGTCTTCTCTGCTATTTGCACTTCTTGTGTTAGACTTCAAAAAACAATTCTGTACTGCACATTGGTACAGCTAGTAGATAATCTTTGATTGAGATACAAGAAGAGCTTCCCAGCATGTATGGAAAAAAAAAAGCCCTGAAAGCCCCCATACCATACAATGCTACATTAAATCACAAACTCTCTAGTAGGTATAGTTCAAACGCACTGTAGAATGTATACTGAGTACAGAACTGGTTAGCCAAGACTGTGTGTGTCTTTCCACTGCAAGAAGATAAGGTAAAGGTCACACTTGTTCTATAAACCAATTCAGCTGTGTTTTCTTGTATAATGAAGAAAAAAGGAATGCTGAAATGAATTTCAAACTAATTTCCACTTTTAGTAATTTTTAAAGGTTAAAGACTTTGAAAGCATCAGTGTATGAATATTAGCTCCCAGGTGCCTTATGCTGACAGTATCTAAATATGACTATAAGTGAGACAAACCACTCTTTGAACATTCACATTAGTTTTAAAAATGAATTCTCCTTTGTCTTAACACAATCTGAATGCAAACAAAATTACAATTAAAATAATTTTCGTAGCAACTTAGCATTTTATTTATTCACTCATTTTTATACAATTAATGTTTTGTGAAGGACTTTAAAAATGAAAAGTGCTATGGGAATGAAGTTACTGATCTTGTTGAATAAGAGTGGCTGTGTATAGATCTGAGTGAACAGACGGAGAAGTCATTTGCCAACATTTTCTCTTTTCTTTTGTCAATCATTCTCTTTAAGCTATATTCACATACTTTCCTGTTCACTTTCAACAAAGATGCTTCCAGAAAGGGAATTTTGGATCTATGGACAGAATTCACTTAATTAACATACAACATTTCTTTTGTGAGAATACTCAGTTTGTTTCTGGAAGATGTAGTTTATGAAGAAGGTGAGGGTATCCAATCACAACAGAAGGCAATAAATAGCATGTGGAATAGGTTACCAATCACACAGCTCCAATAATGAATTTGGAATACTGCATATCCAAATGACTGTTCATAACAACAAATCATAAGCAGTCTATAGGCTGAAATTTATCTGCAAAAAGTATTACAGCATTTTCCAAAAAATGAAAAGATAGCTACAAATTATGATCTGCTTTTTGTTTAATAATCGACGCAATGTAAATATGCACTTACACAGAGAAATAAAACTTAATTGTAAGGCTCAGGTTCTCTTCCCACTAAGAACAAGCATTTTAAAGAACATAAACAATATAGCAAAATTAAAAACAAGGATGGCCTGTCTGGTGCCTAATTGTTGGGTTGCACACTATTTCGTAGGAGTCCTCACCAGAGACCTTGATTATTGGTTTTGGTCTCATCCTTTCAGCAGGAGAGTCTGGATTGCGCAGGAATCTGTCTGATACAACCAGGAGAACAACGGTAGTGCAGGCTCTGAAAAGAGTGCTGGAGGGGTAGTTTAGTGGTAGTAACACAGGGACCTTGTGATTAGAGAAAAAGAATTCCAATGAGGGAGAAGGAATGAAATCAAATTTCACTGCATTTCGGATTAAGTTAAACATTGTGACTGCAGAATTGTGGTGACAACTTTACAGGACAATCATTTTTCTGAAAATATATTAAAAAAATAAAAGTGTTGTAATTTTTCTGAAAATATTACTTTTTTATATAAATCTAATCTGAAAACAGCATATTTGGAAACAAAAAAAAGCGTTAAACCATTATATGCATTGTTTACTATCGCTATGGGAGCAAGGTGATCTAAGTGCTATACAAAATGACTGTTAGAGTAATTATGATACGAGGGGCGCACACAGCAGGGTCAGCCCTTGTGCTCTGTCAAGTGAAGAGATTGAAAAAGTGTCCAACTGCTCTGTAAGGGCACCACAGGGGAGGTTCCTTGGTGCATTTATAGGCACAATTTCACCCACAAGCCTTGGCCCTTGCCCATTCCTCACATGTCCTTCCACAGTGGTGTATACGGAATCTCTCTCAACAGTGCACAAGAGCGACTCTTTGTATCATCTCACATATCATGTGCAATTGAACTGCACCAATTCAGAGTCTTCCTGGGTCTTTGGCACTTCTAAGATAAAAGATGGAGTAGGATTTGCATGTAGCAGTGTTAAGAATAATGACAAAAACTCAAGTCACTTCATTCTAAACTTTGTACTAGGAAGTGCTATATAAGTGTTAACATTTATTTAAACTACTGGAAATACAAGTTAATTCCAGAGGGCTAACTAGGTTTTGAAACCTGCAAATGGATCTGTTAGTCTACTAATTCCTAGGGCTAGTGGTCCTCTGACAGTGACCAGCAGAAACCAAAAGAACAAAAATTTTTAGTGAAAACCAGCTGGAGGAGCCTAAAGAACTCTACTAAATTTTCTACTAGGGTAAATTACCTCCTGCTTTCCAGAGTTTTTTCCCAGAGGTGATCATTTTTCAAGGATTTTATTGGCATACTCCTGAACGGCTAGGGGAAAAAAAATCTATTATTGATTTATGAGAATAACACCAGACTGTATAGGTCAAAAATTGACTGACATCACTCTGGACAAGCACAATTGAGACACACAAAGAATCTGTTGTGCCTTAAAGCTTATGGTACATTGCAATGCAGTAAATGAAAAGCCACTATTATGAGGAGATGTTTATGTCAGTAACTGAAACAAATCTTCTTTTCCCCTGAATAATACGGTCTTAAATTGTTAACTGTTGATCACAAACAACATGTGATAAAGGATTTATAATCTTCTTCATAAAATGCATTTTTAGCCTAAGAATGTTTTACAAGTCAATTATACTATTTAATACTACTAAGCTACACTAGATTTCTGCAACCCGTCTAAATCATATCCTAACACAGAATCATATATACGCCTTAACTCAGAAAGCATCACAATTAGATTTTAAATACTGTACTGATTAGACATTAAGGCTTCCAAAAGCAATTGGATATAAGTCTCTATCAGGGACCCCATTCTTCAACTCCCACATAGTTTTACAGATGAAAACCTATTTCTTGGGCTTTGTGTCATCCTTATGGCCTGACTGGATTTAAGACATTGCCTCTGCAGCCAAGGATACAGAACGATTTATTGAAGAGGGAGCTCACTGTGAGGGAGAGCGTGATGTGGAAGCAACAATGATGTACGCTGAAAAGTTCAGTATGCATTTACTCCCTACACTGGGCTAGGTTACCTGGCAGCATGAAGAACAGGAAGCCTGGGAATGTCCCCATTTTATTGCCACGCCTCTCTCTTCCTGAATTAAGTTACTCAGCTCAGTTAAGGAACAGCAGATTCTGCAATCAGAGTGTGTGTGGAGAGGTTCCCTGAATCCTCTCCCATCCCTTGCATACCAACTACCTTAGTGTGAGACAGTCGCAATAATGAATATCTCAAGGCCTTTCTGCCACTAGGACGTTAGAGGATGTGAAGGTTAAAGTGAATGAATTTAGCACACATTGCTCATTTCCTAGTGGTCATTGGACTTTCTTATTGGGACTAAAACCATATTTTGGGGGACTAACAAAGTGTTTGAAGATAAATTCTTTGCAGTAAAGAGACATTTTGGGTTGGAACAGTCATGAAATTTATCTTCGGAATCTGCCATCCAATCTGCAGAAAGTATCTTTAATTTAAAGAAAAAACACAATAATCTAGATGTATACACAGTTCTCATCTCCACACTCTCTGAGTGCCTTACAGTTACTGATGCATTTATCCTGAGAATACCCTATAGGTTAGGGAATTACTATATTCCCATTTTTCATATGAGGAGAGAAACTAAGAGTATGTCTACACTACCACCCTAGTTCGAATTAGGGTGGCTAATGTAGGCATTCGAAGTTGCAAATGAAGCCCGGGATTTAAATATCCCGGCTTCGTTTGCATCTTGCCGGGCGCCACCATTTTTAAATCCCTGTTAGTGCGGACTCCATGCCTGCGGCTACACGCGGCACAGAGCAGGTAGTTCGAATTAGGCTTATCGTTACTCCTCAACGAGAATTAGAAAGCCTAATTCGAACTACCTACTCCGTGCCGCGTGTAGCCGCAGGCATGAAGTCCGCACTAACAGGGATTTAAAAATGGTGGCGCCCGGCAAGATGCAAACGAAGCCGGGATATTTAAATCCCGGGCTTCATTTGCAACTTCGAATGCCTACATTAGCCACCCTAATTCGAACTAGGGTGGTAGTGTAGACATACTCTTAGTTTCTCTCCTCATATGAAAAATGGGAATATAGTAATTCCCTAACCTATAGGGTATTCTCAGGATAAATGCATCAGTAACTGTAAGGCACTCAGAGAGTGTGGAGATGAGAACTGTGTATACATCTAGATTATTGTGTTTTTTCTTTAAATTAAAGATACTTTCTGCAGATTGGATGGCAGATTCCGAAGATAAATTTCATGACTGTTCCAACCCAAAATGTCTCCTGGCAAGATGCAAATGAAGCCCGGGATATTTAAATCCCGGGCTTCATTTGCAACTTTGATTGCCTACATTAGCCACCCTAGTTTGAACTACGGTGGCAGTGTAGACATACCGTGACTTGTCCAAGGTCACACAGGATGTCTGTGGCAATGCAGGAATCAAACCCAGGTTCTGAAGCCTCAGGGTACATTTACATGAGGAGAAAAAAAAAGACCCCAGCCTCACGTCTCAGAGTCCTGATCATTTGACCCAGGCTCACGCTATGGGGCTAAAGACATCAGCATGCACATTCAAACTCAGGATGGAGCCTGGGTTCTGAAATCTAGTGTCTCAGAATTTGGACTCCTGCCAGGCCTGCACATTTACACTGTGATTTTAGCCCTGTAAGGTGAGCCTCACATGACCAAGTTAATTGACCTGGAGCCTGAGACTTACTTTAGCATTTATTTATTTTCACCATGTAGACATGGGTGGTAGGTATCATAGGCTGGCCAGAAAAGGCCCTGCCTCCCCCAGACAGCTAGGAGTAGCCCTGTCCATGCTCTGTCCTCAGGCTCCCCCTTCTGCTGCCTCTCAATGCAGCTCCAATCTCCCTGTAGGGTGGCCCTGGATTGTGCTGCCTGTCCTTATGGAGCTCCAGCACTGGAGCAGCTGGGGCTGTGTGGCCCATTCTCCCATTGTTCTGGGGCTTGGGCTGTATCGCCTTCCCTCCTGGTGCTCTCAGGCTGGGAGAACAGGGGCTGTGCTGCCCGCCTTCCTGTTGCTCCAGATCTGGGAGCTGTAGCATTCTTCCCGGTGCTCTGAGTGGGGGCACTGTGGCTGTGCTGCCTGTACTCACAGTGGTCCAAGACTGGGAGGGCTGTGGCTGCACTGCCCACTCTGGGTCCTGGAAGACTAGCATCAGATGGGGGCTGATGGCAATAGTGGGGAAGGGGTTCTATGGGGGTATGGAAGGTGCGGGGCCTCAGGCAGAAGGGGCGGGACTGAGGACTAGCCTCACTCAGCCAGTGGTTTACATGCCGCCTGTGTGTGTAGACATATCCTTGGTTCACAACCTTAACGACAGGGCCATGTACCTTTCCCATCATACCTAACTACCATCAGCAGCCTGCCCTATGCTTTGAAAGCAAGGAGAGAAACTCCTATGAGTGTAAAACAATATCTGCAACAGGCTAACAATAGAACCTAAATGCATCTAGGTAAGGAGCCCTCAGGTGAGTGCGTACACAAACATGAACTCATGATACAATGAAATGCAATTTGCAGACCATTTCCAGAGGCACACTTGATAGAATTAACAGCTCAGAATTCTTTGCTGGCTAAGCTTAGATCACCTTTCCTATAGTATTTCTCTCCCTGCCTCATGAGTATTCAAATTATTTTTTTTAAATGTAAGTGCTTGGATTAGAAGAAATTATATTTTAATTTTCATATGCAAGACTGAAGGTTTATGCATTGTAATATTAATATAAAACAAAACCACACATTGACAGGCCGGTAAAACTTACTTCATTTTTATAAAAATTTCCTGACTAATAAAATAAAAAGGCTCTCAAGCACAGAGTCCACATTTAGCCTACAGTGACATACAAAGGTGAAAAAAGAAGTCCAAACTATTTTACAAAGTCCTAGTAGAAAAGTGCTATCTCTGCTCAGCTCTTATGGTTAGTATTTACAATAAAAAATAGACTTGTTCATGTGTGTGCATTTCTTCACCCAATGCACAGTCAACCTGTAGTACTCCTTTCCAGAGGATATTGTGAAGGCCATGATTATAACAGTTAAAAAAAGAAGCAGATAAATTCACACAGGAAGTCCATCAATGGCTATTAACCAAGAAGGGCAGGAATGGTGTTTGTAGTTTCTGTTGGGAATGGATGACAGGGGATGGTTCCCATTCCCAACTGATGATTACCTGTTCTGTTCATTCACTCTGAAGCACCTGACAATGGGTGCTCTTGGAAGACAAACACTGGGGTAAATGGATATTTTGTCTTACCAAAACATGGTCATTATTATGTTCATATTTAAAATGGTACAGAAAGAGAAATTAATGGCGTTCTCTTGGAAAAGGCTAGGAGGGCTATGAGATCTTTCCCAATGCAATTAGCTTAGAACAGGGCTACTCAACACGTGGCCCGTTTGTTTGCGGCCTGTGGTGCAGTTTGGGATTAGGTTGAGGCTTGGGCTGATATGTGTTTTAGTAGCTAAATACCTGGACTACTGTGAAGCCAAAACAAGAAAGTAGTCAATATAATTGTCTTCTGTTGATATGCGGTTTAGTAGTTTAATTCTGGACTGTCATTGCTCATTAAAAGTGCTGTCATATGGGTGGAAATTGGATAAATATTGCATTTTATTAATATCAGCAGAACTGATTTAAATGGGGCCTGTGTGTTGTGTAGTCTTGCCTTAATCTTTGTATTCATGCCCATCAGTGTGAAAAGCTATTTGCATGTATTTGCATATATATCTGCATGTATATGCAACCACACTTAAGCTGTGGCCCTCAGTATGTGCTGTGAATATTATCGTGGCCCCGAGGGCTTCCAAAGTTGAGTAGCCCTGGCTTAGAAAGAACTGTGTGGGAGATTGCAAGTACTAGAAGCTGATTGTGCTTAACCCGAGCATGTACTGAGCAGTTAGAATGGCCTCCCTGAACACCCTTTAGCATGATTCTGACCTCTAAGGAAATTAGAAACAAAACAGGAAAACCAGACCAGATCTATTTGCTTGCAGGGCAATCCCACTAGGCTGTTAAGAATACAGAAATTATGAAGCAGTCAGAGGAAAGAGAAATAATTAAATGTCGAACCCCAATAGAAGGCCTCAAAGGAGGAGCCACGTTAGTCTGTAACTTTAAAAACAATGAGTAGTCCGGTGGCACCTTAGGCTACATCTACACTACAAGGTTTTTGCACAAAAACGATGCGCTTTGATGTGTGGACGTGCTTTTGTGCAAGACGTTTTTGTTCAAGAACTCTTTCACAAAAGACTTCTTGCACAAAAACCCTGCAGTGTAGATGTAGCTTTAGAGAACAACAAAGGGTTTAACTCATGAAAGTTCCTGAAAGTACTCTGTGTGCCTCAATTAAAATGTAATGAGCCAACATGATACCACAATACACTTAATATCTTTCATCTCTATAGTTTCTCACCAAAGAGCTCCCTGGCTACTCAACTTGGACAAAATCCACATTTTTTCCCCTTTATTGGAAAGTTTAGTCCAATAACTAGCTGATAAGAAGTGATGCAATAGTGGAAATAGGTAATTAAAAAAAAGAGTATTTCCTAATACTTATACCAGGCATCGTGGATATGAAAGGCTCATAGTTCTATGGGACACAAGACATTCTGGGAAGCAAATACCTTTTACTCTGGGGTATTTTTCATCCTAATTAGAGGTTTATGAAGCACTAGAGGACTACATAATTCATCTAACCTTTAAATTTTTTTTGCTGTGTATTTTTTTATTGTGCATCAATAAAATCTTCTCTTATTAAAGACAATTTGAGCCAGATCTTGCATAGTATTGCAAGGAAGGTAATTTGTGGGGGCCTCAAAGAGGAAATAAATTTGATTTTTCAATTGGCACCAGTACTCCGGCTCCTCGCAAGGAGTGAGGGTATGTCTACACTACCCTCCTAGTTCGAACTAGGAGGGTAATGTAGGCATACCGCACTTGCAAATGAAGCCCGGGATTTGAATTTCCCGGGCTTCATTTGCATAAGCGGGGAGCCGCCATTTTTAAAACCCCGCTGGTTCGAACCCCGTGCAGCGCGGCTACACGGGGCTCGAACTAGGTAGTTCGGACTAGGACTCCGAGGTGTACCGGTAGTTCGGAATAGGAATCCTAGTCCGAACTACCTAGTTCGAGCCCCGTGTAGCCGCGCTGCACGGGGTTCGAACCAGTGGGGTTTTAAAAATGGCGGCTCCCCGCTTATGCAAATGAAGCCCGGGAAATTCAAATCCCGGGCTTCATTTGCAAGTGCGGTATGCCTACATTACCCTCCTAGTTCGAACTAGGAGGGTAGTGTAGACATACCCTGAGGGAAGCCGATGGGAGCATTTGCTGTGGAGACCTCATGGAAACTCGAAATAAGGTACAATAACTCCGGCTGCATAATTAATGTAGCTGGAGTTGCATATCTTAATTTGACCTGGCCCAAGTTTAAAGATATAGGTGGCTTATCCCTAAATAGTGTTGCAAAGGATTGGCCAGGGCCTAAACACATAGAAGGCTTAATAGCCTACAGAGTACTTCAAATTGTGAGCTCTTTGGAGCAGGGACCATCTCTTTGTTCCATGTCTAAAAGTGTTAGCACAATGGGACCCTGGTCCATGACTGGGTCTGCTTAGTACTACTGTAAGACAAATATATAAGGGTAGGATTACACTAAATAATACTAAGTGAAGTCAGCAAAGGTGTTTGACTAGAAAAGTCAGAAGGAAAAAAAACCCCTTAGTTTAAATCTCTAATTGTACTGGACAAAGTGTATGTAGACAGATCTATCTTGCAAAGTGATTCCAGCCAGCCTGAAATTGCATCATGATATGATGATGGGTTCACCATAATATGGTGTCATGACACTGTAATAGAATCAATTCACCCTGTAAGAAGATAGCAACACTAACTGAACTGCCATGAAAAGACAGTTCTTAATTCAGAAAGCCGTCATAGTAGTGGTGTTGCATATAAGGTATTGCTACACAAAAAGTTACAATGAATTTGATCTATAGCTAAACAAATAGATTGGTCATAACTGTAAAGGAAATGAGGTTGTGAGTACTCAGTTCATTAATGCCATTCAATTTCTGTTCCCAACATAGGATTAAATTATGTCAGCATTACAAAAGTTACTGTGGATTGCATCAAGCCAGATATGATTCAAGTCCTTGTTTCAGCTGCTTTTCAATTCCTCTATTCCATGGCAACTTTGCTTAGCAAACAAAACTATCTTCATTTTTCTAAATTATGGGATACATTTTTGAATGGGCTACTTCTAGGTGTGTATTTGTAAGCATATAAAATTGAGTGTGCACTTTCAGGCACCTTCACTTTGCAAAAACCTGAGATGAAGGTTTTAGGAATTCTAACTCAAGTGGGACTACTTTAAATACTTCTAATGACTGCATACAGTTTTAAAAATTTGCATATATTGAGCAATTGTTGTAACCTGCAATAAGGCTAAATTCATAACGAATACCTTTTTCAGTTATAGAATCCCATATAAAATTACAAAATTAGTGAATAATGCAGTTTTTTGATCTATAACTGGGGTGTTTTGCCATTAACTTAAATGAAGACAGGGTATTCCTCCACCTCCCCCCCCCCCCAGAATTTAGTAAAACATTTGATCGTTTCTCACATAATTTTATAACTTTGAATATATTCATTTCATAAAGTCACTTATAGATAATCTTCAATAGTAGCAGATAGAGAATGTCATCCAGGTATTAAGTATATGTATCTCTTTTTTTATAAAATACAATTTTAGTAATATATTTATTAGCTTTATTAAAATTCACAGATTCGTTTATGTGAAAATGTGATAGATGACACCAGCCATTTAACATTACATCACCCTGACAATTTGCATTTTAAAAGACATTTTATCATCCACCCCCTTAAAAGTTGCAGTACCATGAGAAAAATCTCAGAGGGGTAGCCGTGTTTATCTGTAACTAGGTGCCACAGAACTATTCAGTATCATGAGACCCAGTAAAGCACTTAAACACATAACTATCTTAAGCCAAAACTTGAACAACAAATAGTCTGGTAGCACCAGAGTTTTTTCAGTCATCTGAAGAAGTGGGCTGTGCCCACGAAAGCTCACTATACCAAGTACATGTTTTATTAGTCTATGAAGTGCTACCAGACTATTCTTTGTTTTTTAAGTTTATTCTGTACAGACTAACTTGGCTACCCTCTGAAGTATCTTAAGCCAGTGAGACTGAAGTCAGACGACTCATATGCTTAAAGGTAAGCATGTGTGTCATTACTTTGCTGGAGCGGGACCAAAGTGTATAGCTTGTTGCAGGATAAAACCCTTTGAACTGGTCAGAGAGTGTTCTTGACACTTCTCAGGATTTGTTCTTCTAGCCAGTCACACTTACTAACCCAGCAGAAAATTACTTGCAGCCTTTTGAGATATGCAAGCACTGGAGGATTTAGATGGTTTGCATAGCTGTAACTGAGAACAGAGACTGGCCCCAGGGTATACACTTGGTAGCCTTAAATTGCTTTTAGTCAGTTACACTGTATTGTGAATGACACGTAAATTCTCTAGTCTCCGAAATGGCCAACTTCAAGTTAAACTAGTTCAAAAAATGTCTTTAGATGAATATTAACTTAGGGTATTATTACTATGTCAGCAACACTATCTTTACAAAAGCAGGTTTATGGTACTGTACATGGCATATGGATTACTGTATTGCCACTGTAGGAAGAAGGGCTTGATAATGATTTTTTCTCTAATTGCCCTGATAATTTAGGAAATATGATAATTCTATTGAGTTGGGGATCTTTAGAAGCTAAATTTGTCTTTATAAGCCCCTATTTCCCCAAAACAGGCCCAGATGGAGTTATAAGTATCTCTCTGACAGTAACTGGCAACTAGTAAAAATGAAAAGGGCTTCAAGCATCCAAAAAGCCATCCATCACAATCACTGTCAGCTAGGTGATGAATGGCAGGTGTGGCCGCAGCCAGCTCTAGCGCGGATTGTGCAGAGACAAGCGCTACTGGTACTGCTGTCACTCTTTGTCATCCAGTGCCAGCTGAGTCCCCCAGCTGCCAGTTGCTACCATGCAAGGCATAAAACATACACTTTGAACAATCACAGCAGCAGTGCTGAGCTTATCAACTGCATTATTAATTAGTTTAATGACGCTCAGCCCTATTAGAAAGCACAAGATAATTGTATTTAATTTGGCCCAAGCAGTGCCAAATTTGATCAAAGCATCATCTTTTCTGTTCTGCTCTGTAACGATGTTTGTATTAATTTGCATCTGAAATAGGAGGAGCTGCTAATTCCTGCAGGGAATAGAGTTCTTTTTATTTTTTAAACAGTGTCATCTTTCACATCATGATGCTGTGTGAGACCCCCGCCTGCTGATAACTATGTAATCTTTTCCTGTAGCTACAAATTAAAAGCAGGTTTATGACCACATGCTACTAGCCCCTCTAGGGCCCTGAAGCATGCAGCCCAAGAACAATTCATTCACTCAGCTCTCCCACGTCCATGATGGAGGTAGAAACAATTGCATCATTTAATTTACTATTGCAACGAGGATATGGCTCATTGGCCCCTCGTTGTTTTGAAGATGGATTTAATTAACCTCCAATGAATCTTGCCAGTAAGCGTGGCAGCATCAGAAAGGAATTGGAGACGTCAAAAAATCAGCTGTAGAGAAGGGTAATCTGTACTGCTGAACCCAGCACTACTGAGAGGACTTGTGATTAAAATCCTCAGCTCCAACTGGGGGCTAAGAGGTATAGAGGGTTAATGCACTTCTTCATCCCCAGGGGATCTGGCTTCAAATTTGACTTAGATTACCAGCAGAAATAACTGAAATGGAATAAATTCCAATATCTACATATTTCTTTAATGCAGAAGCCATTTGTCACGACTAAAAATAAACAGTTGCAATAAATATATTGTTAAGTAAATATACAGTCCCTCAGGGAAAGAATCTGCATGCCTTTATAAGTCAGGTTACAATATGAAACTCATCATAATGTCTTATGATAGTAATTTATAATGAACATTTAGCAGGTGCCTCAGATTGGCTGCTGTAATTTGCCTTCATTAATAAAACTGTCCTTATTAGACCTGAAGTTTTATGTATTTTAATTTAAATAAAGCTTTATTGCATTTTTCATTTTACTCGTGATCTTGCTTCCAATGAGTCCTCAACTTAATTGAGTTCATAACAAAAAGTAAATGTCTTTACTTGAGGCAAAGATATTGACAATACCCCTTTGTATCTGGTAATACAAAAACAGCTCATCATCTAACACACATTTTTTGTCTGCAGTGAAATGATTAAAGACTTACAAACCATTAAGAAAAATGTTCTCCATGAAGCGAACATTTATTTGCAGACTAAAAACAACGCAATTCTTCTTTTGTAAGGATAGCTTCATTTCACTTATCTGATGGGGGATGAGAATTCTTTCACAGTTTAAACAAGGTCAACCATTATGATACAAAAAATGAACTGATAGAATAAATGAAAGAGGAAAAAAATCATCTTTACGAAAAGGCTAAAAAAGTGAAAATGGAACAAAATGACAAATGTTGTGAAGAAGCCGCTCACAGTAAGTGGTTAGGGCATTTTCTCATAGATAGTAACACTTGAACAGAAGAACTTTTTAAGTACAGTAAAACTCCGATGGTCCGGCATCTGATGGTCCGGCACTCCTGATGATCCGGCACCATCAGGAACCCGGAAGTGCTCCGGGCAGCCGGACCATTGGAGCTGCTCTGCCCCCAGCTTCCCCGATTCAGCCGCTGCTAAAACTGACCAGTGCTGAATCCGGGAAGAAGAGGGCAGAACAGCTGGAGTGCTGCCGGGTAGGTCCAGTAGCGCTGCCCCTCGGGGCTGCGGGACCAACCCAGCAGCACCCCAGCTGTCCCGGATTCAGCCGCTGCTGAAATTGACCAGCGGCTGACTCCAGGAAGCCCGAGACAGAGCTGCTCTGCCCCAGCTTCCTGGAATCAGCCGCTGGTCAGTTTCAGCAGCAGCTGACTTGGGTACACCTGGGACAGAGCAGCTGGGGTGCTATTGGGTTGGTCCCCGCAGCGCCGAGGTTTGGCGCTACCAGACCAACCCAGCAGCGCCCCAGCTGCTCTGTCCCAGGCGTCCCGATTCAGCCGCTGCTGAAACTGACCAGGGCTGACTCCAGAAAGCCCGGGGCAGAGCAGCTCTGCCTCTGGCTTTCTGGAGTCAGCCGCTGATCAGTATCAGCAGCAGCTGACTTGGGGACACCTGGGGCAGAGCAGCTGGGGTGCTGCTGGGTTGGTCCAGTAGCGCCGAGGAGCGGCGCTGCGGGACCAACCTGTCAGCACCACAGCTGCTCTGCCCCAGGCGTCCCCAAGAGCAGCTGGGGTGCTGATGGGTTGGTCTCGCGGCGCCAAGGGTCGGCTCTACCGGACCAACCCAGCAGCACCAGAGCTGCTCTGCTGCAGGCGTCCCCGATTCAGCTGCTGCTGAAACTGACCAGCAGCGGCTGAATCGGGGACTCCTGGGGCAGAGCCGGACTATCAGAAGGGAGGGCTATGAGGGGGCCTGGGGTAGCTTCCCCCCACCCCGCCCCAGACCCCTCATAGCCCCCCCTTCTGATAGTCCGGCATAGCTGATAATCTGGCACCCCCTGGGTCCTAAAGGTGCCGGATTATCAGAAGTTTACTGTACTTAGGTAATGCTAATAGGAGAGGACTAATGTTAAGCTGGCTGATCAGGGTATGCAGTCAAGTCTTCAGTAGCTTGCTGTTTCTGCAGGAATAAGGAAAATCTCTGAAAAGCTCAGCACACCATTACTAATCAAGACACTGTGCATTATTTTCTTCTTTATAATGTTATAAAGAATACAAAAACAGCTGAATAAGGACCAAACATATTAAATTGTTTTTACCACACTTAATTGTTCTATCAACTTAAACAGTAGATATAACCAAACATACTGACTGTGCTCCAGAAACACACAGCACAGATATCAGGCCCTAAACAATTCAGAGCTGGAATTGCAGTGTTTTATTGGCACCTAAGCTGATTCTTTAAAAAGATGCCTAAATAAGGCTTCCAGTTCTGGGAGCAAAATCAAAACCAACACAGCTTACTTTTGAGGCACAAAAATGTACATATTTGACATTTATTGTGGTGTAAATAAGTACCAAAAGCAAAGTTGCAAATATAATAGAACATACAAATATATCCAAAAGTTGAGTTTCAGGCAGCAAACCATGTAAACATTTATTTATTTAAATAAGCACATGAAAATATATTTATCTCATTCATTTTACTGCATAGATACTTCATAACCTGAGTTATAAATAATTTTACACTAGCTGTTTTTGGCCTGGTTTGAATTCATTGTTCTTAGCCACTTGCAAAAAATTCAGACTTTTATGTGTAATTTCTTTTCTTAAAGGCATAAAAAGATAGTCAGGTTGTTTCAGATCCCAAATTCAAGTGACATTAAAAGAAGAAAAAAAAAAAACCAAGCGGGGTGGAAGTGAATGGGATAGCCCATTTCTTCCCTTTAGGACTCATTCACAGAGCAATGATATGGGGAAAGAGTTAGGAAGGGAGGGAGGGAGACCCATAAGGACATGGGAAATAGGGAAAGGAAAGACACAGGACAGGGAAAACACAGACATGGGTGGGCAAATGGTCAAGTAGTACACAGAGACACGTAGATGGGGAAACATGGATTACAAGAAGAGAACAAAGAACAAATTGAGGGCACAGATAAGAGATGAGGAAAGATGACACAGGGTAACAGGATAATTTCCAAAATATCCTGGCCCCAGACCAAGAGGAATTGATGGCCTATTCTTCAGAGAAGTTGAGTGTCTAAAATTTTCCACTAAAAAAATTCTATCATAACTCATAATCATATATTATCTTTGAAAATCAGGCTCCCAAACCCTAAAGTGTCTTCCCATAACAGAGAAATTGGAGAGAATCCTCAAGGATACCCTTCTCATTTTACACACACGGGAAAAAGCGAGCACTCTAGATTGAACCAATGGGGAAGCAGGCCCTAAATCCAGATTTTGAACTAAACATATGGTAATAACTAACTTTATATGTACCAGGCTGTGATTATTATACTTATTAGATTCAGACCTCAACTGATTATTTAATATCAGCACGGGGATTTCCTCCTTGCAAATATAATTTGGAAATAACCATAAAATTCCAAATTTTTATTTCAACTACCTTATCAAGCAAATTTACACTTTTAGAACAATTTTACTATATATCCATTTAAAAAAAAATCAAACCATAACTGTACTGCATCCATGAATATCTACTTATGAACTGGATGTTTTATGGATCTGGGATTGTGTGTTACAAAAACTTCCTCTGTATTTGGCAATTGTGTACAGATTATAATGTATTAGTGAGAGACCGCTATATAAAATTTCAGGATTCTATTGATTTGTGAAGTAGAAGGAATATTGCACAGAACTCTACTCTACCTGCAGTTAGATGGTGGATGATTGCTGGAATAGACCTCAGACCAGCTGGCACAGAGTTCATAACTATCATTCTTAGTCCTGCAAGAAAAGGAACTAATTCATGATCTTGCTGAGCCAAGCTCCAGCTCTGATGTTATGGTTCCTGATTGACTAGAATGATCACATATGGAAGGTCCAGCATGTCATCATCTGACAATCTATAGAGGAGAACCTCAGAGTTATAGACACCTCAGGAATGAAGGTTGTTCATACTTCTGAAATGTCTGTAACTGTGTGAACAAACTGTTATGGGATGCTCAGAGTGGGGGGATAATAGCTCTGCAGTGGCTGTCCAGTGAGCAAGAGTAGGGACAGACAACTGGTTTTAGCCTCTTGCCTGTAGAGAGATGTGCCCACCTTTAAGATGCAATATACAGGGACAATACAGTATTGGCTGGCTTTTTTTAAATTCATTATCTCTGATGCTGCCTGATAGCTTACTTCTGGTTCCCCCATGGTGTCTGCTTGACTGGGCAGTCTGTAGTTTGGGTGTGCACATCTTGAGATACGTCAGAGGCAAGTGGATTAGGCTACCTGGCATAGGAAAATGAAGCGGTGCTTTAAATAATCGTCGCTTCATTTAAATTTAAATGACTACCGTGCTGAACCGATCAGCTGTTTGTCGGCTCAGCACAGTAGTCTGGATGCTCCACAGCCGACATCAAAGGCGTTTGTCGACCTCCCAGGTAAACCTCATCCCAGGAGGCATACCTGGGAGGTCAACAAATGCCTTTGATGTCGACCGCAGAGTGTCCAGACTACCGCGCTGAGCCGACAAACAGCTGATCGGCTCAGC
The DNA here is from genome assembly GCF_049634645.1 of Pelodiscus sinensis. NCBI lineage: Eukaryota > Metazoa > Chordata > Testudines > Trionychidae > Pelodiscus > Pelodiscus sinensis. Next base: position 45,874,556 of record NC_134718.1, read on the forward strand.
GCGGCAGTCATTTAAATTAAAATGAATCGGCGATTATTTAAAGCGCCGCTTCATTTTCCTATGCCAGGTAGCCTAATCTACATGCCTCTGTCGCCAGAGGCATGTAGTCTAGATGTACCCTTTGTGGTTCTACTGTACTAGCCTTGATTAGCTGTGTAGGGGTAATCCAATTGCTGGGAAATGTTTTCAGCTTCCTCTACCTAGGTCCCACCTTGTTTTCCTGTTCCCCAATACTGCCATATATTGAGGCACCTGTTGTCTAGTCCATTCACCTCCATTCCTTAAGTCAGAGATCTGCTGCCTACCCACTTGTGATTGCCCACTGTGGTTTGAAACCAATCCATTATGTACTTACTCTGAACATCTTGAGGGAATTTTGGGATTAGAACTGACTGGCTGCAGGGAGAGGAAGGAATTTCTACCTTACTTTTACCCTTTTTGGGGTGGGGATTTTTGGCTTCTCAGCTGAGTTTTTGCATTCCTTTGGCGTGCCAAGACAGAGTGCACTTGGATATTTATAATGCAGTTTTTGTGTTTGATAGCCACTTGTTGTTTATCTATATCCTAGCACACAATCCAGGCTGATAAAGCAGGATCCAAGTGAGTAGCTGGACCTGTTAACACATGGAGGAACTTAATGGTACTATAACTTTCCTCCTGATAGAGGAGGCATCTGAGCCTCTAGCTATCATCTCTGGAAAATCATGGGAGACAGGAGAGATTCTAGAAGACTGGAAAAGGGCAAATATAGTGCCCATTTATAAAAAGGGAAATAAGAACAACCCAGGAAACTACAGACCAGTTAGTTTAACTTCTGTGCCAGGGAAGAAAATGGAGCAAGTAATTAAGGAAATCATCTGTAAACACTTGGAAGGTGGCAAGGTGATAGGGAACAGCCAGCATGGATTTGTAAAGAATAAATCATGTCAAATCAATCTGATAGCTTGCTTTGATAGGATAATGAGTCTTGTGGATAAGGGAGAAACTGTGGATGTGGTATACCTAGACTTTAGTAAGGCGTTTGATACGGTCTCACATGATATTCTTATCAATAAACTAGGCAAATACAACTTAGATGGGACTACTAGAAGGTGGGTGTATAACTGGCTGGATAACCCTACTCAGAGAGTAGTTATTAATGGTTCACAATCCTGCTGGAGAGGTATAACAAGTGGGGTTCTGCACGGGTCTGTTTTGGGACAGGCTCTGTTCAATATCTTCATCAACGATTTAGATATTGGCATAGAAAGTACACTTATTAAGACTGCAGGTGATACCAAGCTGGGAGGGGCTGTGACTGCTCTGGAGGATAGGGTCATAATTCAAAATGATCTGGACAAATTGGAGAAATGGTCTGAGATAAACAGGATGAAGTTTATTAAAGACAAATGTAAAGTGGTCCACTTAGGAAGGAATAATCACATACAGAATGAGAAGCAACTATCTACGAAAGAGTATGGCAGAAAGGGATCTAGGGGTTATAGTGGGCCACAAGCTGAATATGAGTCAGCAGTGTGATGCTGTAGCAAAAAAAAGCAAACATGATTCTGGGATGCATTAACAGGTGTGTTTGTGAGCAAGACACAAGAAGTCATTCTTCCGCTCTACTCTGCGCTGGTTAGGCCTCAGTTGGAGTATTGTGTCCAGTTCTGGGCACCACATTTCAAGAAAGATGTGGAGAAATTGGAGAGGGTCCAGAGAAAAGCAACAAGAATGAATAAAGGTCTAGAGAACATGACCTGTGAAGGAAGGCTGAAAGAATTGGGTTTGTTTAGTTTAGAAAAGAGAAGACTGAGGGGGGACATGATAGCCGTTTTCAGGTATCTAAAAGGGTGTCATTAGGAGGAGGGAAAAAACTGAGGATAGAACAAGAAGCAATGGGCTTAAACTGCAGCAAGGGAGGTTTAGGTTGGACATTAGGAAAAAGTTCCTAACTGTCAGGGTACAATAAAACTCCAGTGGTCCGGCATCCAATGGTCTGGCACTCCTGATTTGTCCGGCACCATCTGGAACCCAGAAGTGCTCCGGGCAGCTGAACAATTGGTGCTGCTCTGCCCCCGGCTTCCCCGATTCAGCTGCTGCTGAAACTGACGAGTGGCTGACTCAGGGAAGCCAGAGGGCAGAACAGCTGGGGTGCTCTCAGGTTGGTCCTCCAGTGCCAAGGGGTGGCGCTACGGGACTGGCCCGGAAGCACCCCAGCTGCTCTGCCTCAGGCGTCACCAAGTCAGCCGCTGCTGAAACTGACCAGCAGCTGACCCCGGGAAGCCCGGGGCAGAGCATCCCAGCTACTCTGCGCCGGGCGTCCCGGAGTCAGCCGCTGATCAGTTTCAGCAGCAGCTGATTTGGGGAAATCTGGAGCAGATCAGCTGGGGTGCTGCTGGGTTGGTTCCCCAGTGCTGAGGGCCAGCGCTAGGGGACCAACCCAGCAGCACCCCACCTTTTGCTCTGCCCCGGGCTTCCCAGAGTCAGCCGCTGGTCAGTTTCAGCAGCAGCTGACTTGTGGATGCCTGGGGCAGAGCAGCTGGGGTGCTGCCGGGTTGGTCCCGAAGCGCTGAGGGGTGCATCCCCCCCATTTCACCCCAGACCCCTCATAGCTCCTGCTTCCGATAGTCTGGCATATTTGATAATCCGGCACCCCCTGGGTCCTAAAGGTGCCGGATTATCGGACGTTTACTGTAGTTAAACACTGGAATAAATTTCCCAGGGAGGTTGTGGAATCTCCATATCTGGAGATATTTAAGAGTGGGTTAGATATATGTCTATCAGGGATGGTCTAGGCAGTATTTGGTCCTGCCATGGGGGTAGGGGACTGGACTTGATGACCTCTCGAGGTCCCTTCCCTGTCCTAGTATTCTGTGAGTCTATGATTCAAGAGAAGGTCTCTCTGTTTTAAAAGAATGTAAATTTGCCTATTTGAGGGGGCACAATAGCATGCTGGGCTTAAAACAGCATCAAGGAGGCTTACTTAGTGGTGGGTCTGTCTCAGCGATTTCCAATCCTTGTGCATGGGCAATGGATTTAAGACTGTACACAAGGTTGTATAGTAGCACAGGTTTCTAACACATAGTCTCTTCCAATTGTGGAGGAGCTTTGAACTTTGCTCATTACCACAATTGGACTACGGTTTATTTTGTAAATGCGGTGGGCAAATTAACCACTGAAAGCATATCTGTCTGTCTTTGTCATTGGGACTATACAATATTATCAATTTCATGCTTTTGTTAGTGTTTAATATAATTTAATACAAAATACTACTCTGAAATGTTTTTATAAGACACCTTTTGCATGATCTCATTTTATTCAAGTAGTAGCAGCATCTTAGATGATATTTTCCAGTGCAAGACACATTTGCTGTAAATAAGAATATTAATGATCAAAAACTCCTACAATGCCATAATATTCCAAAAGATATAAAATAGATCACTTAATCTTCGTTGCTTTGGCAGACTGATATGATAACCTCCATTTGCAGATATACATTCAATTTGTAGTTATGGAAATTACTGAGTTGGCTTGAATGATGTTATAGGACCACTTTAGGAATAAATTAAACATATGGAAATGACAGATTAGTTTCATTTGAGATGTGCTTTTGCTCAAGAAAAATACTTCCTAATTTTTTTATCAATCTATCAAATTGCCAGAGGAAAAGTAATACTGGACTAATGATTGAATGAAACATGATGCATGCAAAGTTTGTTTCTTAACCATTTAAAAAAATGGAATTAAACAGAGCAATGTTCTAAAGATAAGGGAAAAAATATTCAAAGATGCCCAAAGCTTTAGAAATAATTTTGTTTTATCTTTAACTATTACCATAATGCAGATGATAGTCTTATTCTGCAACATGGATTTTAGTAGCACTCAAAATGGTTAGAATCAATGAAGAGGAGAAGGTAACATAAGAGCTGAAGTTATGTATTAAAATGGATTAGCTTAAATCCAAAGGGTATACACAATAGGCACCCAGTATCATGATGATAACTTGGAAAAGCGAATGTTTCCACAGCCTCCATAGCTTGGATAGGCAGGCCAGGGTGTCCTCAGCTGATATTGCTTGGGGCTCCATGTCACAAAATTATATTTAAAATGGTTTACTCAAAAGCAAATTATCTGTAGTTTATGATTTATGTGCATATTTTATGTCTGCATTGTGATTAATTTTCAGAAATGTTAAGAGAAATTCCGGCTTTTATTGTGACAGTACTAAAAATATACAGATCTTGTTTGCACTTTAACTTGTGTAATTTGAATATCATCTGCAAATAATGCATAGTTAAAAACGATTGAGAGTTTTTTGGGTTTTTTTGTTTCCTTTTCTTGAAAGCCCTCATATCTCTGGGAACTGAAATCATAGGCAGCAGTAGAGCAGGCTTCTTCATCCTGCCAAGTGAACCCAGATCTGTCATGGGTGCCACATCTCCAAGGTTGAGAAGGGAGAGGAGTACCATGACCATAGGCTGGAGCTCATTATGGAAATTGACAAGGGTTACAATTAGTGCTAACTGCTATGATAATATGAGTCATTTGATTACTGGATCCTGGGTAAAGATATCTAAGGACAATACTAAACAGCTACCAAATAATGTGAGTAGATGCAATTAAAACAAATCTGTACAAATATTTTTAGTGATTTCTATAAAACTAAGACCTAGAGGTGAAAAGCTGGAGGTCTTAGTTTCGTATAATAAAACCTTTTGTTATTAAGGGATATTTGAATGGGTAATTAGGTATTCATGACTTGTGAAAGAGAGAACTGTCCAGATCAAAAGTGCCAGTAAGAAATTGGAATAATAATAAAAAAATACTAGAGGGCTGCACCCGCTGCTCACTATGCTTGCCAACCCCCTCCTCTCTGTCAACTGTCAGGGCCAGAGAGCCTGATGATGTCATTCTGTCACTCTCTCTCTCTCTCTCTCTCACACACACACACACACACACACACACACACACACACACACACACACACACACACACACACACACACACACACATGCAGCCTCTTCACTTTCTACTGACATAGAAGCAGAGAAGTATGTTGTGAGAAAGACATGCAGAGGGGAGTTTTCCTCTGTGATCCCTCTCCTCTGTGATCCCTCAGAACACAGGAATTTCCTCACATTTCTTACACTTTTAAACCGCACCTGACCAATGGCCTCTTAACATAATGACCCTTCTTCTGATATGGAAACTGAATACAGTTTCCCTTGAAGTCCCTCAGTCAGTTACATCACTAAGGAGCTCAAACCACAAATAAAGTTTTCCCTGTGGGATCAGAATACCATCTAGAACAGGGGTGAGCAAGAGGGCCTCTGTGGGCCAGATCCGACCCACCAAGCAGGTGGATCCGGCCCATGGAGACCTTGAGGCTCCCCCCCGCCTCCAGGCCAATTAGGGCCTGGGGGTGAGGGGAGATAGTAAAGTTTCCTCCGCCCTGCCAGGAGCACGTGGTGCTTGGAAGTGCTATGTGCTCCTGGCAGGGCAGGAGGAGGCTTTGTGTGCTCCAGGCCAATCGTGGCTTAGGGGCAGAGGGAGCACTCAAAGTTTCCTCTGCTCTGTCCCCGCCCTGGGAACAGCGCTCCTGGCAGGGTGGGAGGAGACACTGTGTGCTCCCCCATCCCCAGGCCCTAATGTTTATTCCAAAAGTTTACGATGCTGCCAAGCCAAAAAATAGGAAAGTTGGGATAAACTGAGGTTTGTTCCATTCAAAGATATTGCATTTTTAGAGCCCTTTCCATGTACTTTTCAGTTGAATAACTAAACTAAATATGATACTAAAAAAACTCCCACATCATAGCTTTTTTTTTTTTTTTTTTTTTTTAAAAGATCGGGGTGGGCAATAATTTTTTGTCGGGAGCCACACTTCAAAAGTGGCCCTAGGCCGCACTGGAAGGGGCGGGGCCTTGAGTGGAAGGGGTGGGGCTGGGATGCTTCCAGGTTCCCCAGCCCCAGCCCATGATTTGCCAGAGCTGCAGACAGGGGCACAAAGGGGTAACTGCCCTAGGACCTGGTGATACAAAGGAGTCCAGAGCTTCCAGTCACTACCACCACTAAAGTCACTGCAGCAGCAGCAACTGTGACTGGAGCCCCAGGCCTTTTAAATTGCTGCTTGGAGGGAGGCACAGTGCTAAGGTTGGTCTACCCCCAGTCCTGCCCCTTCTGCCCAAGGCTTTGCCCCTTCCAGGAGTGCAGAGCAGCAGCCCCCCCCCCCCCCACACACACCTTACCCAGTGGTCCAGTAAGGCTATCGGCCCAGGTAGGCTTTGCTTCTTGTTTCTGCAGAGTTTTGAGATACCCAGCATTAAATCTATTGTAGCACTTAACTCTTGGAAACTGTTTGAATCAGTGCTTTCATAAACTTTAATGTATGATGCAGGCATCTGACCCATCCTCTAACATTATATTTAATATAACTTCTGCTTTTGTTACTGTTGGGGGTAGGGCAAAATGAAAAATAATAATGATTCTGGGAACAAGAGGAAGTCAGAAATCACATCTGGAATAAATACGTGGATACTGTGTGTAATAAAAGTTTCTCCTGAAGGCCTTTTCTTTGGGTAAAGAGAACTTTATAGCTCATAAAAACCTTGTTTATAGATTTGATTAATAGCAGTACTGTATTAAGGATTCTTGGGACTGGAAAGAAGCAGTACCGTTCTTGTTTCTATTGCAAGTAAAATAAAGTTTTAGAGAATCAGGTATTGGAAGGTCTCATTGACAGAGGGTAATTTTATATCCTAAAGAAGACAAAATAAATCTCCTGTACTGGCTAGGGTTACGTCACCAATAATTCTTAATTTTGTTAGGAAAAACACAAAGCTTATCCAGTCTATATATACATATTTACAAGTGTTTATCCCAATTTAATTTTCACTATGAAACAATGAATTGTTGGGATTTTTCTTTTGCCATAAAAATACAGTGAAGGTTCCTCAAGCTTCCAGAGAAAAGCTAACACAAATTCATCTCCCCTCAAGATCCACTTGACCGAAGTCCGTAAAATGATCACCTGCAAACTCAATCATGTGAAGCAGCATGCAGCATGCACAATAAATACACAACTGTATGATGCACAGATCACAAGAAGAAAGAACAAACTAACACTTCAGAAAATGAAGAAAAAAAGAGGAGAAAAGGCACTATACAATTGAGCATGCTGGATCATAAATAAGAGATGGCAGCCTTCTGGGTATTACCAGCCAAGAGGGATGCTACACACAATGTCACTCATAGGAGGAGTCTCATATTACTATGAGTTTGGCAGGATTACACTACCCTCTCTGACCTCACATTTTCCCCAGTTTTATCAGCAGTGAGATTACTTATTTAAATAAGTTATAGAGACACAGTTGGAACTTTACCAGTAGCAGCTGGTCAACAAAGCAATGCCTTAGGAGACTGATAGCAGACTTAACTTGTAGAAATACTAATTTTAAATGTGCAATTACCTGAATAAGGGTAGGCTGAGGGTAACTGTGTAGTCAAATGTGGGTTTTTTGGTCCTATTTGAATGAAATTGTCTGTATTTATAGTGAATCTTCTTTTTCATATTTCCTTTATTTATCAACTTACTTTAATAAACTCTGAAATGGAGTCAGGTTTTTCTCTTTTAGAGGCCCCTCATCTTGCAAGGTCCTAAATGTAGTTTCAGTTAGCTTATACCTTAATCCAGCACTGTGGGAGGGACAAGGGAAGTGGCCTCGCTTGTGGCCTGAAATAATTTGATGCTAAAAGAATAAGAAAGGAGATGACAGCAATGTGTCTAGAGCCACTACTTAAACCACCACCCTAAGGATAACTCAAAAGAATGCACTGTCTCCATCTGCAGGACCAGGAGTTAACTGGGGGGTACACAGTATGATGGGGGATCATGCAGAAAGTGTGATTAGCAATTCCTTAGAGAGGAACACTGCCCACTTTATGGAAAGCTCCCTGTTTCCTGCTTTAGCGCTTGAAGGACTATAGATGAAAAGCCAAACCCCTGGGGGGCCAAAGCCCTCCCTCATGCCAGGCAAATCAATCAAGAACATCTGCTCTAACAAACAGAGGGGAAAGGCCATTTTGGCATGTTAAAAGCACAAAATGACAGCTAGCACTGGACACCAGTGCGTAGGCAGCCTTACAAATTTACAGACGGGGTCATGACCTTTTCCCTAACACGTCCATATATCCTTGTGAATTGGGGGGGGGGGGAGGGAGACAAAGAAAGATTTATGGAACCAATTCTACTCCCAAATTTACTGTAGTAAGTATCTTTAAACGTGATGGAAAACATAAGATACTCGTTAGTTGTTTTAATTAACAACATATATACAGAAGCGTATATAGATTATTAAAATGACATCTGATCTGACAATGTAAAACCCTATCTGGTCTACAAAAGTCACAGCAAGAAGAACGTGGTAAGCTGCTTGCTCTCAGGGACTAAATATTACATATTCATTACATGTGGGGGTAACTCTTGTACATCTTTTATAAATCGATTCACATTCTACTTTTCTGCTTCTCTGTTGGGAACACTTTCATGAAGCAAAAAGTCTCATCAGCAACTAGCAATAAAAGCAAGTTCCAGGTCAGCAGAATATTTTTAAAACTTTCACAAAACATTTCACTAAAAAGTATTATTTCAGAACAGTCGTACGATATTTTCATTGTAAAGGTACAATACACTTATACAAAAGTATTATGTCTGGTGGCGTCAGTCTAAAACAGCATAATCACTAGTAGAAATGTGGCTATTTTGTTGTAAGATACACCTTGTTATGAGACACACATCTCTTTACTAGTGAAGATAGCCTAAAGCTAAATCCTACAAACCTTCTGAACAAGGGTTATCTTCACTTATATGAATAGTTCCATGAGTGAAGCTAGCCTGGAACATGACGATTTACAAGATTGGCTCCTTAAATTCCTAGTGTCCTTACAAATTCAGCACACCTAGCAGTCTCTAATAAGGAGATACACCTAGGCATGGACAGTCTTGTGTATTTCAGGTCAGTCTGTGATGCATTGGCTGACACAGGAGTAGAAACTTACACTGTGTTGATGCTATCAATCTGTCATTGTCATGACAGCTACAAATTCACCAAAGGTTAAATAAAAATGCATATTCAGGATCAGATGATAATAATAGAAATAAAGCAGACATTTGTCAGCTATCTATTATAATTATAATGCTCTCTAGTTCCCTCTCTCATATCATTCCTATAATATTAGAGGATGTACTTTCCTTTCTATGGCAAGAGGGATTTCTAAAATAACAATTCTATTTAAATCCCCAAACTGACATAAACAAGGAAAGTCACTATGCCCTTTAGAGCAAACACAGCTGGAACAGCTACGATTAAAAGAATAATGAGCTAAAATCTACATCTACTTTATCTGAACTGTGACAAAGTAGATACCAATTAGCAGTCGTCTAGTGGATCTAGCAATTGATTAGGTGTGCAAGGTAACGAAGCAATGAAGTGATGTTTATTTTTTACTGGGTTAATGTAGTTAGGGAAACTGGTGATTTAACTGGGCTTTAGCTAAAAGACAAACTTTTGAGGTTTATTGCCACAGCAACATAATGCCAGCATAACTTATGGTCTGTAATGTTTACATTTTAAATACTTGTTTGAGAAGATTTGTAACTCAGTATAATCCAAATTGTAGAGGTTGTGCACAAGCCTCGCCTGTTTATTTCCTTCATAATCATGAAAGTCTTCCATTTTAGATTCATATTGAGCCAGCTCACTTGACTTAGTTCTTCAAATGCCAGTTTTTAAAACATACATTTTTGCTAATAAAGGGGTTCCCGTATACTTTTGGTCACATCAGAGGTTGGCCAAGTGCATTGTGCAAGGGGCTGCATGTTGTTGCCTGTAACTGGCACATTCATGTCCCTCCCTGGAGGTTGTAGAGGCAGAAAGCCCTGAAGCACTTCCACAAAGACAGCACCCTCCCACTCTCTACAATTAATGTTGGGTACCCAGTACTAGGGCATCTTATATCTTCAACTCCCTGTGTGGGTACACAGGATTGGCTACAATCTGAGAGGTAGAACTTAACGCACAAATGTCATGCATGTATGTGCTTTAGAAAATAAGAGTCTTTATGCTCTCTATGTTTTTGTCCCACGTTGGTCAAACAAAGCTAGGTTTCACAACTGCAATCCTGCAGTTAGCCTCTCTCAATGCGGAAAAAGACCCTTTGAAATATTTAATAGATAACATGCCTAAGCAATAGCTGTTTTACTAAAAAAAATTTTTGCTGTGCATCATGATGTTAAGCTATAGATTATACTCATACTATAATTCACATCTTTTGTAAAGTGTGACTAATTGTTAGGATACTGAGATCCTATTTCTTTTTGCAAGTTTATCCCTTTGGATGACATACTGGTTCATGTACATGGGGCTCTCAGATTTCACCAGAAGCTTAGGCTTGATTTATTGATCCCACTTGGTTTACTTCAAACAACAGTAAAACAGAATTTTCAGACAAAGAAATCAATAAGGCTTTAGATTAAGGTTTCCATAAAATGTTTAATAGATTATATACTAATGATTTATTGTATATTAATTATAAATTAATAAGGGCAATGTTCTGGCATCTGATTTAGCACACTAAACTTAGGTATATGTAGTTCATATCTGAAATTGCTCTTCTATCCCCTCTTTCAATGGTGTTGTTGAGAGACTTTAGAAATACATACAGCACGACACTTCTGTTTGATTATCTATAGCTCAACAAATGGCATATGTTGCTTGTGTAGCATCTTACAGTAATTAAGAGCTTGGCAGTTACTGTCTCACAAGATGCAGGAAAAGGTCAGTAGGAAATGCAGAGATAAATTTACTAACATATATGACGATAACACAGGGCTAGGCAATATGCAGCCTGGGGGCTGGATCTGGCCCGCAAACTGCATCTGGCCACTTTCTATTTATATATCCTGCTGCTCAAACCACCAAATTTCTAGGTGGTAGCTCAGGCAACAGGATCCTATTTATATGGCTTCCAGCTCCCAGTTGCAGCACTACTATAGCAGGGCCAGAGCCGCAAGCCCTTTAAATAGCTGCAGCAACCCTGGGCAACTGCCAGGCAACGCAGTAGCGGTGGAGCCAGGAGCTGCAAGCCCTTTAAATAACAGCAAGTTAAGGAGCATGTGGCTCCTGGCCTTGCTGCTACTGTGTTGACTAGCAGGCACCCACATGGCTTTATCATCCTTGATTACTCCTTTTATATCTCGATCGTCTAGGGGACCCACTGGTTTTTTAGCAGGCTTCCTGCTTCTAATGTATTTTAAAAACATTTTGCTATTTCTTTTTGAGTTTTTGATTAGCTGTTCCTAAAAATCTTTTTTTGTTTTTCTTATTACATTTTTTACACTTGATTTGACAGTGTTTATGTTCCTTTCTATTTATCTCACTAGGATAGGACTTCCACTTCTTGAAAGATGCCTTTTTGTCCCTCACTGCTTCTTTTACACGGTGGTTAAGCCATGGTGACTCTTTTTTAGGTCTCTTACTATCTTTTTTAATTTGGGGTATACATTTAAGTTGGGCCTCTATTATGGTGTCTTTAAAAAGTTTCCATTCAGCTTGCAGGGATTTGGCTCTAGTCACTGTGCCTTTTAATTTCTGTTTAACTAACCTCCTCATTTTTGTGTAATTCCCCTTTTTGAAATTAAATGCCAGAGTGCTAGACTGTTGAGGTGTTCTTCCCACCACAGGAATGTTAAATGTTATTATATTATGGTCACTATTCCCAAGCTGTAACTGTAATGGTTATCTCCTGAACCTGATCCTGTGCTCCACTCAGGACTAAATCGAGAATTGCCTCTCCCCTTGTGGGTTCCTGTACCAGCTGCTCCAAGAAGCAGTCATTTAAGCCATTGAGAAATTTTATCTCTGCTTCTCTTCCTGAGGTGACATGAATCTAGTCAATATGGGGATAATTAAAATCTCCCATTATTATAGAGTTCTTTATTTTGGTAGCCTCTCTAATCTCCCTCAGCATTTCAATGTCAGTATTGCTGTCCTGGTCAGGTGGTCGATAATATATCCCTACTGCTAAATTATTATTATTGGAGCATGGAATTACTATCCATACCGATTCTATTGAACATGTTGATTCATTTAATATTTTTATTTCATTTGATTCTACATTATCTTTCACATACAGTGCCACTCCGCCACCCACATGGCCTGCTCTATCCTTCCGATATATTTTATATCTCGGTATCACTGTGTCCCACAGATTTTCCTCATTCTACCAGGTTTCACTAGCACCCTCTAACCTTCCCCTCTAAACTCCCTCTCAAAACTACCTGTTTGCTGCTCCTGTTCGCAAGCTCCCTGGTCGCTGACTCATGGCTTTATATTGCCCTGGTAACCCCTACTCCTGACTAAGGCTGCTGTGGCTATTGAAAGGGATCTATGTCACGTAGCTGCAGCAATCGTAGATGGCTGCCAGGCAATGCAGTAGCGGAGGGGCCTGGTACCACAAACCACAAGCCCTTTGCTGAGTTTAAAATATAGGATTATGCAGCACTTTAAAAACTAACAAGATGGTTTAGTAGGTGATGAGCTTTCGTGGGCCAGACCCACTTCCTCAGATCAAATTGTGGAAGAAAATTGGCATGACCATATATACCAAAGGGATACAATCAAAAAAAGTGAACACATATAAAATAGACAAATCAGATTTTAGAACAGAGGGAGCATGGGGAGGGGGAGGTTAATGTCTATGAGATAATGATATTAGAGGTGATAATTGGGGAAGCTATCCTTGTAATGGGTAAGATAATTAGCATGATCTAGGCTTGCTATCTATCAGGTCTATCAGCCTGCTCTCTTTTGATATCAAATCACAAATTCAACCTGCCATCTGTAATATTTTGTGAAATCTGACTGAACTAACATTGCATAATCCCAATTACTCAGTTTCTGTTCCCTTCACATACCAAATCATTGGTAGGGAACAAGGCCAACTCATTTCACTTGCCTTTGACTTCAGTTAGAGTTAGGGGCATTTGTAGGAAAGGGCTGCTATGTTTAGAAGTCAGTTTGTAAAGTAACGGGATCTTTCTGCATGATAAACACCACAAAACACTACAAAACACTACAAAAGCTCAAGTAATTAAGGTTCTATCTTGGAATAATTTTAATTGCAAGTTACTCAGAACTAAATTCTTTCAATTCATACCCCGTACTCTGGTCTATCCTCTAAGAAACTGCACAATATCACAAAACCTTTCTGCATCAGAATCCTGTATACCTATTATCAGTTCATTAACAACTACTCTGTGTTAAGAAAGTGTCTACCATGTTAAATAGTGATAGAGATGCAGCCATGTTAGTCTGGTCTAGCTGAAACAAAAGACAGGACTATGCAGCACTTTGAAGACTAACAAGATGGTTTATTAGGTGATGAGCTTTCGTGGGCCAGACCCACTTCCTCAGATATGTTTGCTACCTATGTGCCCCTACGGTTTAAACATAATCCTCATATCTGAGGAAGTGGGTCTGGCCCACGAAAGCTCATCACCTAATAAACCTTCTTGTTAGTCTTCAAAGTGCTGCATAGTCCTGTCTTTTGTTTCTACCATGTTAAGGTTGTGATGAGAATTGCACATATGTAAAGAAATTCAGAGCTAAAATGTTCAAAGCAGCTTTATCTATGGTTCTTTGTGCATATGCACTGTTTCTAAGGTGTCTTTCCTTATATGATCATACAGCACAGGACAATGTGGTAGACTAGTTGTCTAAAAAAGTAATAAACATAAACAATTGCAATTTTTCTAAAAGAGCTCTTCCACAAAAGAATATATAAAAAAGTTTGATTTATGTTTAAACCGTAGGGGCACATAGGTAGCAAACATAAATTAATGTTTGTAAAATACTTTGAAGTGGTTATTAACATTTTATTAACCACTTTTCATCTTCAAAGTATTTGAATATCCTAACGAGATTATTTGTGGAAGTTCCACCTCTGTGAATATTCAAAAGGAGGACAGATAGGAACACAATATTCCACAAGGATAATCCCATGACTGATACAAGGGTAACAGGTAGACTAGACTGTCTGCTAGATCTTTTCCATTTCTAATAGCTAGACTTTATTCTTGGATTTTTCTAGACTGACAGAAATACATTTTTAAAGGAAAAAAATTCCAATTCCATATTAGTTAAAAAGGAAAAAAACAAGGCATAGGAATCATATATCCGTCTAGCCATTAAAACCTCAGCCTTTTTTCTAATTACTTCCTTAAAAGTGAATTTTGATAAGTTTTCATATCTTGTGAATAGAATGCACCATATAACACATACCTATAATATACATGCATACTTATGGAAAAGTTATTGGCAATATTTCTAACTGAATCCAAATGTCATTCCATTAATTCCAACGTTACTAAAATCAACAAATTAAGCAAGTATTCATTATGGGCTCAATCTGGACTGATTACACTGACAACAGTAGAAACTCAGGCTACTCCGCATCTCATGGGATAAAGTTCTACAAATAGTGCTGCTGAAGATTGACTGACAGGTGTTTTCTCATAGGCCGTGTCCAGACTCAGGGGTTTTTTCGGGAAAAGTAGCCTTTTCCCGAAAAAAACTTCCCCTGCGTCCAGACTCAAGCTGCGTTCTTTCGAAATTATTTAAAAAGAACGCGGCTTTTCTTTCGATGGCGGTAAACCTCGTTTCACGAGGAAGAACGCCTTCTTTAGAAAGTTCCTCTTTCGAAAGAAGGCGTTCTTCAATGTAAAGAGGCCGTCTTCGAAAGAGAGCATCCAGACTCGCTGGGTGATCTCTTTCGAAAAAGCGGATTTCTCTTTCGAAAGATCCGCCTGCAGCCTAGACGCGATCTTTTGAAAGAGGCTCTTTCGAAAGATGCTTTCGAAAGAGCCTCTTTCGAAAGAAGCCTGCAGTCTAGACATAGCCATAGTGAAGTGCTCTCAGTTCCATTAGTGTGCTCAGAGCAAAATAAAACATAGCATGGACTATTCCAAAATAGATTATTCTACAACTTCCTTCTTCCCAGTAAACATGGAAGTTACTGGGACAGTACTATTATAACCAACAAAGATAAAGGAAACAAAGATGTGCTCCTTAATACAGAGAATATAAAATTGCATATTTTAAATCAGTCCTTGCATTTCACTTCAATTATACTTTAATGAAAACATTTAACTATGGTTAAAAACTATTATAGCAAATGAAAAGATGAAGGTTTATCTAAACTTCAGCTGACTATCCTGAGCTGCCATGTGGCACCTCCATTTTTCAGCAGGATAGAAACTAATCACATGAGGAATGGGGGATGCAATGCATCCCTAGGCAAAGGTACCTTGCCTTTGTGCACACAAGCACAGTACTTCCTGCTGCTTTAACCAGAAAGAAGCAGCCACCTTTTGGTTAGAAAATGAATACCTGCCTAGGGATGCCAAAAAGACACTAAAGTAACTCCGAGAATTAAAGAGGACAACAGGAGATTAACGTGCTGTTACACTGATTAGTGGGATATCTGGCATTGAGCATTAGCAGTAATGTCGAGACAAAGAACTTAGGGAAAAAGTTGATTGTATTCTCATTGTATTTAGACATCTTTTTGTTCTTATTTCCCAGTTGAGATGTGCATGTCACATGAATCTGTATAAATGTCAGCTATTAATATTTTCACCGAGTTTGTGGGCTTTATGGAATTTGGTCAGAAGGTTACAAAATATCTCTAGTCTTATATAATTTTCCTCATTAGTTGCATATGCAAAACAACATGTATTTAACATAAATAATAAAGCCCCAAAGGAGTTAGTCTTTATGAGATATAGCAGTAATAACAGACACAAGTTTAAAATAACATTTTGGCTTCTGCACAAAGCCTTATGCACAAAGTACTTTGGATAAAGAACCTAGGCAGCAGTTTGGGATCAGAAACCTGCCTGTCTTTGAAGTGCAATCCCTGAACTTTGGTCAAAAATATGAGTACCGCTGATCATCCTTGCAATTCCCTCTAGGGACACCCATAATTCCTGCTGTCTGGTGAAGAAAACAACTAGAGAAATGATCTGCAGTGCATAGGAATCTGCAGTCCCTGTGCATGTCTGTTCCACAGTATGCCTCTCCGCACAACAGAAATGCAGTGTTTCAGCTGTATGTGGGGCCTTGGACTCCTATGATCTGGCCCATTGTGTTTATAGTAAATTCATCATATCTGAGGTCCAATTTAAAGCTCCCTGAACTAAGAGAATCACTTGCTGGCAAATGAACATTCTGCAGGGAGCAAATGAGTCCTCTTGATCCACAGAAATGATCTAATCCTAGCACCGTAGCCTCTGAAACAAACCTTCATTGCCTTTCTGGATAAAAAAACAACTTGGGTTTCTCATAATAATGGCATAAAAATACAGCTTTGCTGTTCCAAGAGGTTTGATTATCATAAAATAATTGTATTCTTAGGAGTCTGAAAATCTTTAGTACCTTTTGCTATCTCAGTGATGTTACTTTATTATGTAATCAGATTCCTTTCAATAATAATTACGAGTTACTTGTTAGATGTTCATGTTGAAAACCCCTAGAAGTATCCTTTGCAAGTCTGATGACAACATTAAGGGTACATCTACACTGCACCCAGAGCTTGCGCAGCTTATTTTGAGTTAATTTCAAAATAGCCTATTTCTAAATTTAGCGCTGTCTATACAGCACTTATTTCAAAATAAATTGCTATTCTGAAACATCCCTTACTCCTCATGGAATGAGGTTTACAAAGACGCTGGTAGCCTGTTATATTATGAAATAATTGGCACGTTCAAAAGACACAGAATAGCTATTTCGGGATACCAGAGGAGTGGAGATGTAGCCTAAGAGTGCCTTGTTAAGTTATCTTCTGATTTTTTTCTTCAAAGGGAAACAATTTTAGAAATGCAAACCCCTAGATAACGTCCAGAGTTGAAGAAAGGAGTGAATCCTACCTCTACTACTGATTTGGAATCCAGTCGGAAGTTGAAATCTCCAAAGACAAAATATGAAACCTTCTCAAACCGCTGATCTCTAATTCTGAAAAGGCATGAAAAAATACATTAACCTTAGTACATTCAGCTTTATATGTTAAAAAATGGCTTTATTATACTTTACAAAAAATCCTTTGAATTCTAACTGCAAAAAGTTAAAAAAGTATTGTAATGAATGCTATATTTATATATTCATAGTCACATTTCAGTTTTAAACATCGCTTTAGCAAAATTATTCTTGGAACAGTCAACAGCATTAATTTTTTTGGAATAAAATTTCACTATGTATTAACAACTTGGTTGGTCTGTACTATTGTAAGTATGCAGACGACATACAGCTCTGTTTCTTTTTCCTCAAACCCAAATGGGTATGGTTTATTTGCTTTCCCTGCTATGCAAGTAACCTGGATGTCCAGTCCAGACAAGGAAAGAGGTGCTCAGTGGCCAGGAAAAGCATTCTGAAGAAACAGTAGAGAAAATGACTAATTCAGTGGGAGCTTTAGATGCCTAGTATCTCTGAAGATCAGATCCTAAATGTCTCAGGTAGGACACTTAAAATTGTGATATCTAGAATTAATGGGCACCTTTGAAAAAAAACCTGCCCCAAACTCTCTGCTTCAGATTCACATCTGTAACATACAGGCCCATAATGTTTTCCCATGTTTATTCAGCACCTTGAAATCGATGGATGAAATGTGTTATAGAAGGGCTAAGTATTATTTGTAACTATTTGGCCTGATATTGGTCTATGAAGTTCTATGAAGCCTGAGTTATGGATGACTGAGTAACCTCCTCTTTTTGTGTACTATTATCACATTTGAGACACATGATCTAAAAATCTTTAGAATTCCTTGTTGCAGGCAGGATGGTCTCACTGGAAGGCCTTGAACGATGGAATTGGCTATCACCAAGACAGCAGACACTTAGGGTAAAGGATAAAGCCTACATCCTCTCAGCTTTTGATCATATTTGGGAGCTGAGTGAGGATGCCTATTTGTTTTTTGTTTTTGCTTTTTTTAGTATTTTTAAAAACGTAGGTCAATGTTAATTATTTAATACTTTCAAAAACTGTACGTGCTTCTAGAGACCTTTTGCATTGGCCAAATCTTTCAAAGTGGAATAAAATCAAGTAAACCAGTCAGTAAATTAGCACCTCATTTTGAGACAGAGACCATCTAATAAATTCTCCTATTACCAACTGGTGAAGACATGAAGTCATTGACCAAAATATTATGACTACAATTAGAAGAAAATCACTAGACAAAAAAAGCACAAAATACTTTTATACTATATTAGGATCATACAGGACAGCAAAGAAACACTAAATCAAAGCCACTACATCAACGTACTCTAAGTAAATAAATATATAAACATGAATGATGCCAGAAATCCCAGCTGAGCTGGAGATAAGGGCCCACATGGATAGTTAAAGAATTATAAAGAAACCTATAGTAAGTGGCCTTCTGGAGCTATAATGCCGAGATAGGAGACATTTATTTAAAATGGCTTTAAAAGTTTTAATAAATTACCCCCATTTGGACATTTCAAAGCTATAAAGTAAGAAAACACCTGGGTCTTTAAATGAGATACTGCTTTGCTTCTAAAGTATCCCTCCACATTTTTACTCAATGGCAATCTATTACATAAACAGTATTATTTCACTGAAAAATTCATGCACACTGAACCTATGACAGTGATTATTTGAAGCAAATTCTCCAGCAAAGAGCTATTCTTTTCTGCTAAGAAAATCTCAAAACCCTCCATTCAATTGACAAATTATTGCAGGTACTATTAATAAATACTATCCACTGTCAACTGCAACCAACCATTAAGAAAAGCCTGTCAGTTTTGACCTATACATAACATTAGTTTGATTAGTCCCCTCATGGCACTTTAAGGGAAAATGAGAACTTAAAAGTTAAACCATTTACATTACCACAATTTGCTCACACTATCATTGCAAAATCTGATGTACGATTTGTACACAAGAAAAGCTCCGTCTGCTTTGCCAACTCTTCTGATTCATATCCCAGTTTTGGCTTAGCTCAGTGCCATTTACTGATGAAAAAAACCTGAGAGATATCACTGGAATGACATCAAGGTCTAAAGAAGTCCTCTTAAAACAACCTGATATTATGAAGATGAAATCTGTAATTGTATTAGGCACAAACGATTTTTTGAAATAAACACATTGTGCCAAAAAAATGCCAGTTAAAACTTTGGATAACTAAATATTTTTGATAACTAAGAAAAATTCTAATCAGTTAGTGATGAACAAAATGGCAGATTGTCAATGCTTAAAATTATTTATTAACTGATAATTAAATATAAATGTAGGGAATCAAAATTTTAGTATAGCATCAGGATAAATATGACCATAGATTGTAGATATTCTATGGTCATTTCAAGAGGTGGCATAGTGGCTGTACCTGGTCTGAAGACAGTTTAGCAAAATCATTACATACAGAAAAACATGCAGGTGATAATGGCCACATCAGTTTTCCTTTGTTCATTTTGTTCTATATGCCTATTTTATCTGGTGCGAAGTACTACAATAAATCAGAACAACAGAGAACAGGACCACGATATAAAATTCTTATATTATGATGGAATGACTTAATTATCTCTCACCTTCCCTGCTCAAAATTGAAGAGTGTTTAGATCCAAAGTTGTGATGTGAGCCATTCTTTAAATAATAAATATTAATAACAATTAGCATTTGTGTTGAATGTATAAGTTCAAAGATTGTGAAGACATTAACTAATTTCATCTTCAGAATACCTTGGAGGTACAGTATTCTAAGTGGTGGTATCCCTTTGAGAGCACGTCTAAACTACATTCTTCTTTTGAAAGAGGAATGTAAATGAAGCATATCGAAATTGCAAATGTAAAACAGATTTAAATATCCCACGCTTCATTTGCATATTCGAGTCAGAGTTTTTCGAAAAAGGGTTTTTCTAAAGTGAAAGCGCAGTCTCGATGGGGTTCTTTAAAAAAAAAAACCCCTTTTCTGAAAGAACCCGCACTCCTGAAAAAATGAAGAGTATGGGTTCTTTCGAAAAAGTTATTTTTTTCCTGAAAGAACCCAAGCCCTTTTCACAGCCCTTTGCCTGAATTCTGTACTCCACCAAGGATAATCAGCTAGACCCACTGGAGGTTGAGTAGAAGGATGTCTGAAAGGAAATGCCATGTGGGATCCTAAAACTGATAATGGCCAACTGGAAAGCCTGTCCCTGTCCAGCCCTGCTACCACTGACCTCAATTTTTGTCCTGCATCAGCTGAGGCTGAATGCCAGATAAAAACCAAGGTCAGGGCTGAAGAATCTGGTCCCCTGGACGGAACTTCAGCATGTCATTACCTATGTTTACAGTGTATTTATTATATATTAATATTGTCGGCAGAGTTGAACTAGGAGCCCCCACCACCTTCCTACCCAACCTCCATTCTCCAAGGTATCCCTAACTCTGAGGATCTATTGCAAAACATTATCGAGAGTGAGTATAGTCTAAAGGTGTTGTAGAGAGGAATACTATGCAGCTTTCCTCTCATGCTCCCCAAAGAAACACCTCCAGCCCACAAACAAAACTGCAAAACCAAACCTGGGATGTAGTTCCAAATATTCATCCCACGCAGCATGAAACCAGATACAGTAGACTGAAATCCAAATTCACTCAGCATCCTCTGGACACAAACACACTCCAAGGCTCCCATTACTCCCCTGCCTCCCCCCAAGGAAGTCTCGGGGAGGTATAGCAACATATGCATACTAAGAAAAAAGCTATAATGGCTTGTTCAAGCTATGAACAATGAAGGACTATTCCCTCCCCTATCCCCACAGCCAAATCAGCTGCAAATTCCTGACCATCAAGGGCAGGGTCTCATTTTACTGATGAAAGGCAGGCGAATCTGAGGGGAATAAAAAGAAAGACTCAAGTCAAATTGCTTCCCGAATTCTTGCAGAATCACAGATGAATACCAGGCTGACTGAAAGGTGGACACTATACATTGTGACCCACAGGGAAAGAGAAAGGCAACTGTCCCAGAAGATTGTGGCAGTTACCGAGCATAGCATCACCATGGTGAAAGAGAGCATGGGAAATGATGAAGATGCAGAGGCAACTCATGGATACTATCCTGAGCTGGAATGCCCTAATGTAAAACATGGTTATGTTAGGCTAGCAATCTCTGCAATCCCAAAATGTGAAACCCAGCCATGTCCTTCAACCACTGGACAATACTGGCCGCTGGGACCAGAAGCAACTCCTAACCTCTGTCCCCAAGACAGTGCTCTTAGTATCTTCCATTCATCTTTCAGGTCCTCTCTTTGGGCACCGAGAAGTGAGAACATTTGAACAGCACTCAAGCCCAGACCCCATCCAGATCAGAAGAGTCAGAAAGAAGGCACATACTTCCATTTAACTTCACGCACACACCTGTCTCCCCAAAAATATTGTATTTGAAATGTTCTTTTGGTTGTACTTGGAATTTTGTTTGCACTGTTGCTCTAACTAAAGGTTCATGTATAGTTGCTTACTTAAAACAATTGTTTAGTTAAATGTATTTCCAAACGCAAAGGGCTCATCTAGACTATGCTAAAGTGTTGAAAGAGGATATGCAAATTCCCCAGGAATTTGCATATCTTCTTCTGATCTCACTTTTGAAAGTGGAGCTTTCGAAAGTGAAAGTAGTCAAGATACTTTTTTCCGGCAACCCCCACTTTTTCAAAAGGCCGCTTTTCCTCAAAAAGAGGGGTTGCCGAAAAAAACGCATCTTGACTACTTTCCCTTTCGAAAGCTCCACTTTTGAAAGTGAGATCGGAAGAAGATATGCAAATTCTGCAGAATTTGCATATCCATTTTTAACACTTTAGCGTAGTCTAGATGAGCCCAAAGATAGTATTTTCCATGATTTCATTAAAATTTTATTATTGATTTTTAATCTTTCATAATAAAACTATTTACAATACATCCAGTATGAGTAATCATTGCCTATAAACACAGAAAATCCTTTAAACACAGCTGAAATGGCTTATAGGGTTTTATAAACGGACACAGAGAATTTTAAACTGCAACCACTCCACACAAAGTACCCCAATCTCGCAATTGATACATCTAACACTGCAGTTAGATACCTGAAGGTGACCTATGCCAGCTGAAGGGGCGGGCACAGCTGCCCCAAGGCCCAGCAATTTAAAAGGGTCCAGGGCTCTTGGCCATAGCCACCGTGGTAAGGAGATGGCTGGAGACCCAGGCCCTTTAAATTGCTAGTGAGAGCCCTGTGCAACATACTCTGGGTGACACTGAAGAGCTGATTGGGGGAGGCTAGTCACTAGCCCCACCCTTTCTTCCTGAGGCTCCTCCCCCTTTCCCCAACTTGGCCAGGGGACTGGCAATTCTGTTGGTTTCCCTGATGGGGGCTCATGAGGCTCAGGTTACATTGTAGATGTCTGGGCTCAGGCTGGAGCCTGGGGTTTAGTACCCTGCGGGGGAGAAGGGAGGTCCCAGAGTTTGGGCTCCAGCATGAGCCCAGAAATTTACACTGCATTTAAACAACCCTGCAGCCTAGGCTCATGAGCCCAAGTCGGCTGGCATGGGTCAGCTGTGGGTTTTGAACAGCAGGATAACAGAAATATCCAATTTCTGCATCCCAGCACTCCTCTCCCCATGGAAACACGTCACACGGGACAATCAAAATACAAATACGGGCATCCCCAACAGCATTCCCCTGTGTGTGTTGGTTCCCTATCAGACAACATGCTGAATGTTCAATCCGTTGAGCAAGTTTCCGCAAGTCTGATCTCCCACCCATCAGTAAGGCTTTCTTCAAGAATACCATATAAAACACAGCCTGTGGTTATAATGATTGCAATGTTTTTTTTTCCTCCACTGCCTCCAATCTATTACTTAAACAGCACCATTTGCCTTTCAAGCTGTAAGGATCTGAAGAGGCCAGGCTAGAATCTAGGAGAGTGGTGGCCTTTTATCGCTGACGCTCCCTTGTTGCTACGAGGGAAATGAGTGAAGCACCATCTCACTACTTGTCATGCCTCACAAGAAACTATATCATGGGACTCAAGACCTGGGACCGCCCCCGGATAGGCTCATACCTACTGCTTAAGCCAGGAAGTGAATAGGGTGGGCTTTTCAAGCAGCTGTGTTTCCTGTTGCTGCCACATCACACCTGGTTTTACCTGCCTCCTTGCAATGCTGATCCAACCCTGTTCCTGATCTCATTCCAAGATTCCATCTTGCTCTTGCACTATGTCTGATCCTGGCCTCTCATGAGTTCCTGCCCTTTCCCCTCCTTCCTGCCCAGTGGCTACCAATCCTGGCTCTGACCCTTCTGCTCCAACTTCTGACTCAGCTGTGGCTCTGGTATTTGGTATCTGACTCTGGCTTTGATTCCTGGTCCTGACATTGGCTCAACCTGCTGGTTCTGGTATTTGGCAACTGACTCTGGCTCTCACTCCTGCTTCTGTTTCCTGATCTGGATGCCTTAGATCAGACCACCTACATCTTGGTTTTTAATATAGACAAATTCCCACTTGGCTACCATTCTACAATTACTCAGATGACAGTTAAAATGTTCTTACCTCCTTTAATGTGCCCTGGCTTCATTACCTGGCTTCATTACCTAAAACCAGAGGATAAGCCAACCACGATACCATGAATGTTCACAGTGCAAACAGTCTATTGTCCATTAATTTAAAGAAGTCCTGAGTTCTGAAACATCTTGCTCTCATGGACCCTCCCAGAGCACACTGTGGTCCATCAGTCCTCAGAGCACCATGGAAAAGGACCCTTTTCTGTTTATAAATTCTGTGCTCTGTCTGGAGGGGGAAGAGGGTAAATGATAGGCACCTGAGTTCCAGCAATAGTCCCAATACAGTTTGGGAATTCCCTGCAACTGAAAGATGTCAAGCTTCATGATCTGGCTACATAGCAATTTGTCAATGGCATTACAGACCTGTATGAGAATGGCCCAAACAGCTGATCTCCCCAAAAGGAATCGGTTGACTATACACCAGAAACATTCCGGGATGCCCAGTTTCCAGATGGCAGTGGTAACTAGTTTCTCCACATTGAAGGTAGACTGCATTATTCGTACACTGCCGCTGCAGTTTTGTTGTTAGTTCTGCACATACTTCAAAAAAAGCAGCTCTACCCATGCTGAAGTTCTCTCATCCCCGTTGGTCATTCCAGCACTGCAGAATAAGCTACCCCCAGCAGTCCATGCTGATTTCTTGGGCTGAGAAGCAGCCTGAATATTATACAGGTGTTCCAGGAACTGGGCCTCTTTTTCCCACTGGTTGGCATCCTGTTTTTCTGGCCCACCCTGATGCCAGAGTATCTTCCTGGTACTGGAGGACTTGCTGCGATGGAATATTATCCTACTCCCACATCATCTGGTTGGTGAGAAAGTCCAATGCCAAATTTGTCTGGCACTGAAGGCTACAATAGCCTATGAGTATTTCATGATTGCCATCATAGCTGTGCAGACAAATTAAAAATGACAAGTGCCTACATAGAAATGAAGTATGGGGTGGAGTCAGTGAAAATATGGAATTTTTCTTTTTAATTGTGAAGCAACCTAGCTTCACACTGTTGACAATGAAAACAATCCCAGGACACACACCACTCAGCAGTAGAGCAATGAATCATGGAATAGCCCAGGAGAATGCTACACTTTTACTTCACAGACAAGTGCTGCTGCGTGTTCATACAGTACAAACTGAAAATGGATCAGACATTTTGTGTGTACTCAGATACAGAGAGTTTCATGATGTGTATCAGAAAGCTTCACTTTAAACCCTCGTGTATACACAGCCTGAGCTTTGTGGCCATTCCTTTACACGCTGGTACCGGCCAGGGCAATTAAAAATTCCCTGCAAGCTTACTCTACTTATAAATTCCACAGATGCTAGAATCTGTGAATCTGTAGGTATTACAGCCATTTTTAATGATTAATAGCCACATACCTACTTTTAATAGGATTCAAATTGGTTAACTAAAATATATAGATATGAAGCAATGCCCTGGCTTCTAGGAAAACTGAATACTAGAGATACTTCAGTAGTCTTGCTATCCCAAGGGCCAATTCTTTTATTTTCCTGTCAGTTATCCTGATTAAAATCAGTGGAACTGTAAGTGTAAAAGCTCCTCCTCTTGATTAAGATCAGGTCCAAGTTAGCAGAGGCAGAGATAGCGAAGGAAATTGTTTGTTCTTCCATTGGTCAATGAAAGAAGCAGCACATACTGGAGGGATCAGAACACATGATAATGCAGCATTCAATATTGTTTGGTGAGAACTCGTGGGGGGTGGAGCGAGTATTTAGGTGAGAATGAACAGTCTGTGAAAAATGTTCCATTCCTCTTGGTCCTGCCAATTACTCTTACAAATCTATGCAATTCATCAAGAGACAAATATATGGAGAAATGTGACAACACCACCTCCTCCTCGCAGCAAGAAAGGAGGAGCAGATATTTAGTTTTTTTCAAACAAGTTAGAAGAGCTTTAGAAGTTGTTTTATTGTGCTTCAGTATTTGCCATTATCACAATTTCCTTTGAACATGCCATGAATCAAATAATCCTTTAAAAGGTTGCAATGAATCATCCAATGGAGTGATAAATCTGAATCATGTAAAAAGAAAGCAGCCAACCCATATCACTAGCATTAATTTAATGTTTCTTAGTGGGAGGATCTAGTGCTATTTCATATAGCTTTTATGTGTTGTCTGTATCCAATTATTTTAGAAAACCTAATATGCTTGCAGGTTTTAGGTCTTTTTGTACAGTTTTTTTAATGGTTTATGACAGGATCTGGGACAGCAGACTAGTGAACAAATATGTGACATCTGTAGAGAATTACAAAATTACCCCCTCTCACCCAGTTTTACATAAAAGAGCAAACTAAAATCAATCAAGTTCTAAGTTGTGTTTGTGGTAAACCTTGAATAAAGAGACAACAGAAGGCTTTCCAAAAAAGACTACAGCCAGACCCTCTACAAAATAGATTTTCCTCTGAATTGGGTGGAAAAACACTTTCACTGCCATAATAATTTGAACATAAATCAATTGCTCTTGTTCCACAACGCAGTTCTCATGGGCAAAACATTTTGTATTTACTACATCATATAATAGGTTCATATTATGCTTCTGTTCATTGTAGATACCAGAATAATATTTCTAAGAATGTCAACTTTACTCAGTGTTATAAAGAGGGGTCATAGTACATTCAAGCTCATAGAGAACACAACTGTAAATTAATTTTGTTCTTAATTTACTGAATGAGTTGGGTAATCTGCATATATTTAATATCCGATTACTCCCATTTTTTTTTAAAAAAAAAATTTCAATGGGCATACAATTACCTGTTCTTCTTTTAATCCACTATTAGTATTGGACTCAGTAATGATTTTATTAGTAACTAAAGTCATAAGATACCTACTGTGGTAAGCTGAGCCCTTCTATGATTTTTCCCAGTGAATTTTGGGAGAACTTTTCTATCTGTTGAACACAGGAAGAAAATTGTGGGAAGCCACTGGAGGACCATCAGAACTCAAATGGTTTAATCTACACCATCACTGCAAAATGGGTAGGTTGGCATTCAGGCTTTAGCCAACAGCTCTGGACAAGTGCACTAGTATGGTCTGAGGGCATTAGCAAACTCAAGCTGGTGTGTGTGTGCGTGCATGAGCGAGCAGTCAGGTTAGGGATCAAAATGAGCAGAAGCCTGAGTCAACTATGCAATCAACATACCTTCAAGGTTTGAGATTGTAAGCACTTGCACAGGCAAGTAAAGTTACTCACATGCGCACTCATTTACACAGCCAAATCCTAAATTTGAGCTACCATCATTAATCAAGTAAAGGCAGAAATGCTGAAATTGCCAGAACTGCCTAGGAAATTAGGAATTGGAATAAAAGTAAATGGAAATTGGGCACCCAAATCTCTCAAGTGAAAAATTTCAGTGTCTCTCTTTGTATAAATCAAAGGTAACGTGGAGTATTACAATGTGGAATTTATTAAACATGTTTGTTTTTAAAATCAGCAATTCAGAATTACCAAAAGTGATTAAAATCCTTTTGTGATTTTATTTTTGCATTATTCTAGTGAAGCTCAACAGTACTTTTATAAAATGTTCTCTCATTTATAAAGTTATCAGTCCCACTGTACATGTGGTTTCAATTAATTCAGATTAGGCCAGAAAATAATAAGACATTATTGACTTTTACTTACTCTCACACTTATCCTTAATGTACTGTCTTTGAAAAGGATAGGAGGAAAAACAGCTAAATATCAGTAATTTGGTGGCGGGGGAAGCAGTTGAACATAATTCAGTGTGACAAGAGGCAGAGTGATTTGGCTAAACCATTTCTCAGGGTACTTTGTAAGGAGGATCAGCTGCATTATTCCTTTAATAGCCATGTCTAATGCAATAGCCTGACGGGTTTTGTCCCAAGTCAAGGTATCAGCAGCAGGTCAGAAGGTAACATTCTGTTTACATGATTATTTCCTAAAGCACTTATCTTGCCTTCGGTGTGAAAGTTGACTTTTCTGTTTGTAAGAGGGCCTAAAGAATTGAGGGAATGGGAAAAATTAGCTACACTGAGCTGGAGCTGAATAGAATTAAGTGGGAGGTCTGAGAAAGTCCTGCCGTGGCACTCAGCAGGATACCTTATTAGCCGCGTCATCGCAGTTCATTCAGGCAAACCATAACAGTGTCACCAACATTCCCACACAAAGACAAAGTTCCTCACACAGTCTATAAACATGCTTCTCCTGGCCAATTTATCCTAGCCTGACACTACTGAAAAGAGGTTTTTGTTTTGTCTTGTTTTTTTTTAAAACATTAACAAAACAAAACAACCTCCCTTCCCTTTCTCCCCCCATAACTTTACTAAAGTTGCTGAATTGGGGATGGGGAAGAGATGAAAGGGTATTGTCACATTTCTTGGGAAACAATAATCCAAGGGTGAAACATTTTATTCCATGAGCATATTTTCAATCATAACAAATACAGAAATAGTGATACCCATTAACATTTAACCTGTTTTTTGACGGAGTGAGCAATCTCACTCTAATTGCTATGTTTTGTGTGTATTATACATTTAAAGGAACTGGCAGTATAAAACATTTGCAATATTATATGTTTTGAAAAATAGTTACAAAACAGCTCTTGCATCAATAAGGTACCTTATAGTACTATTGAAATCAGCAAAAAAATATTTGGTCTACATATTAAGCAAGCTACAGAACTGCTAACATAGTGGTAATTCAGAGGTAGTGATAATTACAGACTTATAAAAATAATTCAAAATATAGTTATAGTGATAATTTTAGCATTTTAAAAGGCACATCTTGCATGTGAAATTAGAGGATTGTAGTAAGACATCTGATATAAAATGCAGCTTAACATACATAAATAAAGTTGTTTATAAGTATACAAGTTATAAGTATACAAGTTATAAGTATAAGTTATAAGTATGATGTAAGTATATTTGTGTAGCATATTTTCATAATAAAAGGGAACTTAAAACCATCTTAAGCATCACAGGGGAGGTATATCACAGTATAACCTGAGTAACTATTGTATTCTATTTTTAGGTTGAAATATTCATCCTGTTTACTGTTAATCTAAGTAGATCTTTAAACCAGAAGAGATCTATTTCAGTTTGAATTTACTAAAATATGCTGAAATATGTCTGTGCATGCTGGGGTAAAACCTTTTCACATTTAATCTGATCACTGAAGTGTTCAGAAAGCACTGGAGAGGCTGAAACAATAGGGAAGTTTGCATACTTGTTATGTGCAATGCAAGACACTGAAGCCCCACGGTTCAAAGCAACTAGAAAGGGGAGTCAGAGAGTAGTGTTAGAGAGTGAAGGTCACAGAAAGGTTACTGAATAGGAGAGAGAACCACTGATAAGTATTAAATAATCTGACACAGGTTCTCAGTCAGATTAAGGAGAAAACAGTACTGGAACATTAAATTATATATTTTTTCACTTCTATTTATCTTTACATTTCAGTGACTCCTATAACAATTCCTATAGTGACTTCTGGTGGAAAGCAAAGGAACAACTGCTGTGAAATTTCTGTTACACTAATCACAGCCTGGCTAGGACACTGAAGGCTGAACCACCAGAGACAATTAGAGGTTTGGCGAACACAACATTAGATATGTGGCCTTTAGGCCCCTATTCCCATTTATCCCATCTTCATTTTTTTTTATCAGCCTGATACTTACATTGGCGACCTCTTGAAAAATTTTCTATAGGAATCCACAAAAAAGTCTTCTAGATTCCAGAAATAATCATTAATTTTTAAGAAAAGTTAACTGGTGACAGTTTAAGTGTACCTCAACAGACCTAATCTACGTGCTTTCAGTGGCATGTCTAAAATGTTATAATACTATCATTACAAAGCTGAACTTTATCATATCTCTGTGCCCTAATCTTTTTGATATAATAGCTAAAACCTATTAATAATATCAAAACATCTCAAAAGGTTAAGCAGAAAACAGCAAGATGAAAGGAGTTGTCAAGAAGCTAAGGCAATCATCTTAATACTTAAGGCATTTGCCAGGGTTGCTTAACTAATATGTAATGTTCACTTTTAATTTCAATATAGTGCCATTTGGGCAAAAAATGTTGTATTTTTAATTAATTATCATGTCAGTAGCTATTAAGCTTAAAACAAAGACCACATCAATAATAAATATTTTAATCCAAAGAAAGGATTACAAGAAGGGCAATAAAAATAAATTTTAAAGAGCTGGAAAATTGTGACTTTTTTGTATTTGATTAGTATTTTCATTATATTGACAAAACCATGAACTTACCTGACACTGACATTCACCTCATATAATAGCAGCCATGTATAATGATGTAAGTACTTGTCAATTTTACGATAGTAGAACACAATTCTGTCACACTGAGGTTAAGTTATAAGGAAATCTCTTTCTCTTTATCAGATGTAAAAAAATATGCATCAAGAAACTGAATAATTTTGTTATTGATCTCCATTGTATCATGGGAGATTGAAACCCTTCCAAATAAGTTGTGAAACTCTTGTGTTAATAAATTTTATATTTACTCATTGATGGAGGATAGACTCCTAATGTGTCTTAATATACATAGTAAGCATAGCAACCCTATATTTAAGGACTGGGTGAAACAAAAAAATACTGTGACATACCTGTAAACTGGGACATAAAATGATCTACATAATATTTCAGCATGGAATTTCAGTCCACTACCTCATGAACGTCAGAACTGCAAATTATACCTTTACCTTATTGTGATACTATTGGAAGTGATCAGAGAATAGACACTGCATATCCTCTCTAGGAACCAATATTACAATATAATTAAATAATGCTACTACTTCCACTGTACCTCCAAACTCTTCAGTATTGCTGTATGCTTCCTATGCAAAAATTTTTATTAAAAAGTAACACTGATATAATTTACAGAGGTATCTTATAAAACTCTTTACGGTAACAAATCCTTAATTTTTCTGTTGCTCCCCAACCATTTAATTAAAGTTCAACACATCCCATCCATTTTTAATCACAAAAATTAGGACAATTCATAGCAACATTCAAATTATGTAGTGCCAGAGAAGGGTACTGAAAATGACTAGAGGTGTGGAAAAATCTTTCATATGAAGAGGGCTCAAAAAGATTAGTGACCTGTTATTCAGAAGTATAGACTATCAACAGTATGTATATAATACACCAACTGTTTGGGTGCTCACCACTGTTGAAAAAATTAGACTACACTAGATTAATTAAGAGAGGAAACAAAAAAAGTGACATAATAGAAGCCTGTAAAATGATGATTAATAAAGAAACATAAAGTGTACCTTTGTACCCTTTCAAAAGGGATCTTCCACTAAAATAAAAGCAACAAATTTAAAATTGAAAAATGGAAATACTCAAAGAATAAATAAACATTGGGATTCTCTGCTGCCGAATATTATTGTGGCAAAAAAATTAGCAGGATTGAAAAGAAAGAGAAGTATAGGTGAACAAAGGGTGGAAGGCCAAGGTAATGCTAAACTACCCTCAGGTCTTCCCTGTTCTAGAAGAGATCCAAATTAACCCCAAGTAGACCAGTGATCTGTGATCTGTATGGAATGGTGATCAGTATGGAATCATGTAACTTAATAAACTTCTGGAAGATATTACAAGATGAGGATATACATTCATCTATGAGATGAATAGAAAGATAGGTAGACAGAGCTTACGTAAGTTCCATCTGTTTCTTTTCTAGTCTCAGGATTCTCCTATATTTGGGGAATCATCAACTGCCGCATTTCACATTTCGGCAGATTTAAAATCACTTTGCACAGTTCTGTCTGGCAGAAGATTTGGCCCAACAGGATCATCATCCAAAGTTACTGGATGCTAATTCTACTGTATTAGTTAATACTACACCAATGAGGCCATATAAGACAGTTACATTAGTAAGCATATAAATTCATTCTTCAGGATATGGCAGACATCACTGGAACAAGAAACAAATTTCTCTCATATCCCTGTTACCTGTAGTTATAAATTAGCAGAGATTTGCTCCTTCCTTTGAAGCAGCTGTAACTGGGCAGCAATGGAGACAGGATACAAGACTAAACAAGCCATGCTTTTTATTCATATGGCAATCCCTATCTTACTGTGATGCTGAAAATGCTGAAAGATGTTCCTTTAAGGTCTGAGTCTGCTTCCATTGACTTCAACAGGACCATCTCTCTATTTTATAATTTTCAAATCATTTGATCATTTTACAGAGTTTGATCATTTTACAGGTTGCATTTAGTGGATTGTATATAACATCACAAGAGCCATTTATTTTCATTTTTATATAAATGAATAAAGGTTGAAACAGCAGCTGTTATAAATTATGTTTAATCCAATCAGTGATCCTGGAAGATATAACTACGAACATGGTAAAACATATTGAAAGATACAAACAACTATGAATGCTGATTCAAGTTAGTGTCACCTTTAGCCTGATGTGCATGTAATTTTCTTCATACAACCTAAGAATTTTTTTTCCAAGAAACAAATTAAAGTAACCCTCCAATTAAGAACGACCTAATTCATGTTGTGAGAATGGTTGTACATGCAAGAGACAGACTATTCAAATGGATTAAATAATTAAGAGTTTATTGCTACTGTTTTTAGGTAGTTATTTTTTCTTTTTTTTTTTTAAACGAAATGTTACCCTTTTGCTTCTCAATCAGTGCTAAATTTATGGACGTACTACTCCCACATGGAAGCAATACTTAATGGGCTCGTCTACATTGGCCCCTTTTCTGGAAGGGGCATGTTAATTTCACAGGTCGTAATAGGGAAATCCGCAGGGGATTTAAATATCCCCCGCGGCATTTAAATAAAAATGTCCGCCGCTTTTTTCCGGCTTTTAGAAAAGCCGGAAAAGAGCATCTACACTGGCCCCGATCCTCCGGAAAAAAAGCCCTTTTCCGGAGGATCTTATTCCTACTTCAAAGGGGCCAGTGAAGACGCTCTTTTCCGGCTTTTCTAAAAGCCGGAAAAAAGTGGCGGACATTTTTATTTAAACGCCGCGGGGGATATTTAAATCCCCCGCGGATTTCCCTATTATGACCTGTGAAATTAACATGCCCCTTCCGGAAAAGGGGCCAGTGTAGACGTAGCCAATATGTTTATACCCAACTAGATAGAATGCTACATAGGTTCTGCTAGGAAGACACTGTCTCATTATGGTATTGTAGGAACAGCTGCCACTGGAGGAAACCGTGGCACTATAATATCAATTGAGCAATGACAGCCATGAGTGTTATAGGAATCCAGAACCATGTTTCATCATACATGGCCCCAAACCTCTAGCAGATCTCAGAGATTCCATGTGAAGCTAGAGAGTCAAACTGCTGAGAGTTTAATGATGCAGAAAATTCTTCTGTCATCAAAATGATTGGGAAAACTCCTCTGGGAATCCTTATGAAGGTTTCTCTTTTTTTAAAGGGTCTCTCCCATGATTTATTCCCATGCTTCTGATCTAGCTCCATAAATATAACACAGAATGCTCCAAGTATTTCAGCACTATTCCTACATAACATGTGCAGTTACTATTTTTTAAAAATACAGATCTCAAAGCAAGCAAAAGCTGTTATAACTTTTGTATATTGACTGATTGTCCCCTAATTAGATCCCACATGGCTTGCAATGCTGGTTTTATTTTTAATGCACATTTACATAATTGTAACAAAAAAAACAACCCTGTGAAATTAGAACAGAAACAGAAACACTGAAATTTTCTTTTCATTCACAGGTTGGTTATAAGATGAGGCAGAAGCTTGCCACCATTACCCTTCCAATGACCTCTGTCTGGAAGCATTGCTCTGTGGCTGTGAGATAAAGGGGCCACTTAGTCAGCCCTCCCCCACATATGCAGAGAACACTGATAATAAATAAGATGACTCAGGATGAAAACAACACTGCATAATCCAGGAATGTCAAAGAATGTGTCCCTGAATTTTAAAATCTTGTGCTTCATCTACTATACATATGCATGTAATTGGTGTGAATGTATCCTTAGAAATAGAATATAAATGTATGTTTTCTATTTGAAAAAAATAACTTTGTAGATTTGTCATGTAATTCAGTTGTAAAAATTGCTGAAAATTCTACCCAATTTAAATTCCAGACTCATGTGTGTATGTTATCTAAATCATCCTCATTAGTTAATTTTTTGCCGCAGGGTGTCAGACATGTAAAAGGCTGAGCCAGTGGGAAAACAAGAGGAAAAAAGTCCCCAGCCTTTGACTTTATCTGACAGGTTGAAAGTAACAAGATAATTTTGTTGGATTTATTCTTTGTGGAACATATTATACAAACACACTAATTTTGAGAGCACTTAACCCTAGTTTAAAGAGCGGGAGGGAGAAGAGACTGAATATTAATGAGATGGACCCAATGTGTTTAATGAAAAGTTGCCTTTCTGAATGTGACATTGGATGTTAAATCCAGGCTAGAAGATATTTGAATGGATGGTTTATTTGCCTGGGGGCTACACTCTATTTGGGCACATGACAAATTTTCATTATAAACTTCAAAATGCAAGTAGCAGTTGGAATTTTTACTTGTTAAAGTAAGTATTGCAAAAATGAGATGTATGGAATAAAACGGGGGGTAAATGATATTGGCTACTCCTAGAATTTTCTCAAATGACCCAGATCTTTAGAACGAAGTTTTCCTTTGCCTAGAAACTAAGTGCCTTTTCTTTTCCTTATTCAGCTGCTAGTTCTGGGAAAAGCCCAAAGAGAAACATTTAGATTGGAGGGGTCTTTGAGAAGATGTGACAGTTGACTGATGAGCATCCATAAAATGACAAAGAATAGTTGTGTGAAGCCTGTGCATCACATCGCCTCTCCCTGGGAAACTAATTGCTCTGAATTGTTAATAGTAACATTATTTTTCTGGCAATCATTTCTTTTGAATACCCAAAATGAGCATGAAACAGCTCCTTTGACCGGACATAAAAGTTAAATGTCCCAATGTTGATCAAATTAACTTCAGCTATGTGACAATGGACTATATTTGTGAGAAAATAATGAAGGGCACAAAGAGGTGCTTTATGCCAAGATTTCACAGTTGTAATGTAAAAATGTTTCTGTTGAACTAGGCCAGGCAACATTTCAAAAGGAAAACAGAAGAGCACTGTCACTTTCCCTTAAAAAAAAAAAAAAAAGCTCATTTCATGGATCTGAATGGTCTGGATAATTTCAGGAAGTTTCAAAGGTTGGCACATCAAGAACAGCAGTGTCAAGCTGCTATCTCACATCCTGATTCTTATTTGACTCTCATATAGTACTCATAAAGAACACCCACCCTCTTGTAATCCTTATGCTATAGGATATGACTCAAAAGTAGTCTAAATTCATGCAGACAAAAAAAAACCAATTAATAAATAAAATATTTGTGTTGGCATGAACTACAGCATGTGCATGAAGTCTGTGATCTACATTGTTACCTGCATGTCCCTCTCCCTATTTCACATATGAACTTACTTTCCTAAAATTTAGAAGTTATGAAGACGTAATTGTTGTGAAGATGGGGGTATGATTAGGCAAGTACATTATCCAATCTGGGAAGGGAAGCAGCTTTCCAATGTTTACTGCTGAAGCATATGTAGTAAATTCAGTTTCTGTTATATCAGTTTAAAACCAAAGTAACAGCATTGACCTTAAAGAATTTAGACTGCTGAGAAAAAAATTGTCTATATATAGTCTACAAAGAGTCCACGATAATTCTGCCTTCCTCACAGTCACTGAATTATAAAGGCAGTATGACACATTAAACATGTACTCCAGTTTCCCTTTGCACATTCTCTTCACCCTATTATTCTTATGCTGTTTACTATTCTAATATTATATATTTGCATGAAAAACCTTATTCTGAGTTACTACACAATCATTCAAACATTTCTAGATACCTCTAACATCAACTTTCATTTTTAAAAAGTTTATAATTTAAAGATATTTGACATGCTTCATGTCTATACACTAAAGCTTTGGTATAAAGTAATACTTGTGGTAAACAAGAACTTTGGAAACATTCAAGTAATTTACTTAATGTTTACGTGTATCTATTACATTTAATTCATGCATAAGAGAATCTTCTGGCTATGCGAACTCCACATTAATGAGGCTATTGATAATTAATGTTTATAAAGATATTCAGAGAAACACAGATATTCAGAGAAACACAGAGGACAGAACTGTGGTTCATTTACTCCCACAGTCACTTACATCAACTGTGAGAAGGTGTTTCTGTTTCATTCACTGAAGGTTTAGCTCATTAAACTGTTTCCCTTCTCAGTATTGTTCACTGAGTCTGGACTGCATTGCTGTTAAATGCTTTTTAGAAGTTTAAAGGCTTTAGAGGAAAAGACTATCAGCCTCTGTTTTTAACAGCACTAAATCTGCATTATTAGTTCATGCAGATGAGGGGATTTAAAGGCCTGTCTTGAAAACTGTCTCTTCTATGTTTATCTGACACTGCATAGCTCCTGTAGCTCAGCTGGAAATGTAGATCTATGAAGCTTTAAAGAGAGATTAAAACCAAGAAAAGAAGTACTTTCCCCCCTATAGATGTTCTCACTTTCCCTTTTCCTACTGTCTGAAGGAGTGATGGCAGACAATGGTCAAAGATGGTTCCCAAAACCTTCTGAATGGGGACACTGTTGGTGGTAGCATTCATTCAAAGTGAGCTTCAGTGTATTGTCCTCCCCAATCAGCAGATCAGAATAGAGTTTGCTGGTGGCTGCCAAAAGGTTAGCAGTGCCCATGAAAAGGGTTTCCCATTATTCACTGCTCTTACAGAACTCTTCTATTGTGCTAGTCAGCCCATCATTTCACTATGGAGGTCCGGATCTGCGGCTCGCTGCTCTCTCAAAATGAGCAATTCATGTGAATGCAAACCCACAGTAGTAGTGCAACCTAAAATGGAAGGTTTTCTTTTCTAAAGACAGGGGAGTTAGGGCAGTTTTTGGCAATGTCACATTTTAATGATATACCATCATGACATCTTTGACCCACAGTTAACACTAATACTACAGTCTCATTTCCTTACCCTTGCCAGGCCATCGTGGGAGGTCCTAAGCCAAAATTAGCTAAATGAAGCACATAGAGTCCTGTAGCAACAAGCAATAAATAATACAGCTAGCTCTGTTTTTGTTTCTTAATGCAGAACAAAAGAGAAGATCGACAGAAATAATTAAACAAAACAAAACAAAGGAAAAAATATCTTACCTTTTGGGGTACTGTAACAATATAGTTAATATTTTTTAGCTAAAACACTCCCAGTCAAGCAGATCTAGAACTCACTGAGGTTTAGCTCATTAATTCAAAGTACCTCTTCTAAATTTACATAACCAACTAAAATTACATTACATCAAAAATGCTCATTATTTTAAAAAACCCATTTAACTGCTTTACTCTGATAAAAATGGAATCAGAGAGAAAGAGTTAAATTTCTCTTCTCCAGCCCTCCTAAAAGTGAGACTGACACACTAAATGTTAAAGCATTTCCTATCTACCCCCTACTGGTGTATAGTGGAAAAGTAGGTTGTGCTCCCTTGTTCTTATCTCTCACTGTAAGTGGTCTGAGTGCCACTACATGGGACAGGGAACCACACTAGGTGTGTGGGTTACACACACACACACACACACACACACACACACACACACACACACACACACACACACACACACACACACACACACACACATATGTAAATATTTTGTAAAATATATTGGTCAGTTTTTAGCTAAATGAAAATTATCCTGGAGACATAAGCAAGACTTTGGTTACTATATTTTCTAAATAAGAAAATATCTATAATCCAATTCTGTACTTTAAACACCTTTCAATGCAAATCTAAAAGTAGGGAAAAAAGCACAATATTGCCGACATAAAAAAGATATTTTATTCTGCATATTTAAATTTGCTTCCATTTCCTATTCACCTTCTAAAGGAAACAAACTATTATTCTTACGTAGAGAAGTCCCTACAGAGGATGATAGTGTATGCAGCATCTCAATGCAATGGGGAACTTTATGTGTAAATGATGGAGTGAGAAACCGGTTCATTGACTACGAGTCACCCTTAATCTCAGACCAGTCTCTGAGCACAGACCAATCTTTGTTGGGGTGGAACAGTGATTCCCAACCTTTTTCCCAAGGAGGAACCCCTAAAATATTTTTTCATATCCTCAGGAACCCCTACCTATGAAAACGTTTAATTGGCCAGAAAAAGTTGTCAGCGGGGAGCGCAATTCAATTACTGCTAAATTATTGTCAAGCTAAATTATTGCCATAGCTATGTGTGTTAGTTTTTCCCCCCGCAAACAGTGCACAATGGAATGGGGCAATTTTCATCTCCAGTCCATGTAAAACCCATGGCCAAGTAACTGTCATTGTAAAGGTGATTTTTTTATCAGTCACTTCTCTTTCTGTTTCATTCGTACTTGGCTCTGATAATTTTGATTCATTTTCACTGTCCTCTCCTTCACAGATGCGCCTTCTTTTCATATACTTACACTTTTTTTTTCCGACAACCACATGAAAATACTGTTACGTAGGTGAGATTTTAGATACATGAAAACATTGACAGTTTTGGTAAAAATATTAATTACAAAACTGTGCAAAGACTACAAATCTACAAAATAGCAAATGACCATAACGTGTACTAGAAAAGGCTAGAAACGTGGAGAATTCTGGGTAGATATGAACTGACCAAAACAAAGAGGCAGTTGGTAGTATACGAAGATTACTCCAGTATTGCCAATTGCCGGACAAAAATTCCTGCAATATTTTGAGGGATATTTGGAATTGTTAGCGATATTTCAAATTTTTTATTTATTTATTCCACGATCTCGTGGAACCCCTGACGATGGTCTGCGGAACCCGAGGGTTCCACAGAACCCTGGTTGGGAAACACTGGGGTGGAGGAATGGGGATTATTTAACATCATCTCATCTTCATATCCATTTATTCCATCCAACTCCCCTGCTCATTCACCTCTCCCTGCCCCTGCACCTAAAATGGTTCCTTAGTAGGCTGATAGGGATACACAAAAAATCATTTAAAAATGTAATCCATGTAACTGTTAAAAATCATAGCGGTTACAAGCACGGTGGGCTCTTATAGATAAGCTTTATACTGCAGAGCCTGCATTACAGCCAGCTCCCCAGTAGTGGAGCTGATAGTTGGGAATCTGTACATGCCAGGAAAGGCTTATAAGCCAGCTTCCAGGGTGCACTGGCTCCTGGCTGCTAGCCCCGCTTCCAGGGAGTTAGCTTCACTGCAGGCTCTACAGTATAGTTTTTTGCTGCAGATCCCACAGTACTGGGTGACAGCTGGCTCCCCGGGAACTGATGTGTAACCGCAACGGAAACCGATAAACTGATGCTTATTGGATAACCGTTTAAGCAGTTACACTTTTATATCCCTAAAGGCTATCAGTCCAGTGCTTCTCAAAGCAATGGCATGGGGAGGGATGCATAAGCCACACTCAGTATCTGCCACTTTGAACTTGGATATCCCATATAGTAACATTCTTAGGCTGCTCTCCAGTATGTTAAGGATTAAATAAAGTTACCTCACACAACATTTTCTGAAGAGATGTGGCTTTGACAGTTTCTTCAAGTTCATTCTCTGTGGCATACATTCCACTTTGGCACTGCTGACAGGAGGAATCCCACAGCATGCCTTGTTGAAATGCCGGTAAGTTGTCATAGCAAGGGCCCTACCAAATTCACAGTCCATGTTAGCCAGTTTCATGGTCACAGAATTTGAAAATCATAACTTTCATTATTTCAGATGTGAATTTGGTAGTGCCTTAATTATAGCTCTTCACTCTGCGTTAATATCAACCAAAACATAGGCTGTCAAGAGCGGAATCATCTGGCAGCTAAGAGTGTGGGGTGACTGAGGTGACTGATAGAAGCTTTTAATGGAGGAGAGAGGAGGGATGTGAGGTCCCAGGATTTGTGGGGAGGCAAACTGGGAAACATAGAGGCTTAAAAGGAGAGGTAGTGATAGCAGCATGTCATCATATTTACAGAGGCCTATTCTTCACTAGGAGAAAAGGTTTATTTTTATCACATTTGCGAACGTTCCAATCCTACGGTCAAGGCAAACGAAGTTTTAACATAAGTTATCTGGTTGAGGAGTCTATGGCTTACCTCAACTAATGTGCATTAATGCTACTACTTACCTTGTCTGCTTTAGGATTTTGAACATGCTAATTAACATATGCTAGAATGCACTTTTCTTTCCCCCCCAGAGAGAAAAAGAAGGCCACACTGATGCCAGACAACTGTTTATTTGAGGGTGAAGGGGAAAATTTGGGGAGACCCTATGTCAGAGCATGGGTGATTGGTGAAGGCAGTGATGGGGGAGGCAAGCCACCAGTCCCACCCCCACTGCTGAGGCCTCACCCCCTATGGAAGCCAACCTGCCTCCCTGCCCCACAGGGAAGGTGGGGTGGCATGCAGCTCCAGCCTCCCGGGCCCCCAGGGAGGGCAGGTGGCACGTGTCCCCAGCCCCAGAACACAGGGAGGGCAAGAGCTGGGGGCAGCAACACTTTGTTCCCAGACTGCCTACAGCAGACGTTCTGGGGGTGGCATGTGGGTAGGGCCAGGCTGATGTTTTA
Organism: Pelodiscus sinensis; assembly: GCF_049634645.1. NCBI lineage: Eukaryota > Metazoa > Chordata > Testudines > Trionychidae > Pelodiscus > Pelodiscus sinensis. Next base: position 45,914,759 of record NC_134718.1, read on the forward strand.
GGAAGGCAGGGTATGTCTACACTACCCCGCTAGTTCGAACTAGCGGGGTAATGTATGCATACCGAACTTGCTAATGAAGCCCGGGATTTGAATTTCCCGGGCTTCATTAGCATAAAGCCAGCGCCGCCATTTTTAAAAGCCGGCTAGTGCGAACCCCGTGCCGCGCGGCTACACGCGGCACGGGCTAGATAGTTCGAACTACGTAGCCATTCCGAACTATCTGTACTCCTCGTTCCTCGTTCCACGAGGAGTACAGATAGTTCAGAATGGCTACGTAGTTCGAACTATCTAGCCCGTGCCGCGTGTAGCCGTGCGGCACGGGGTTCGCACTAGCCGGCTTTTAAAAATGGCGGCGCCGGCTTTATGCTAATGAAGCCCGGGAAATTCAAATCCCGGGCTTCATTAGCAAGTTCGGTATGCATACATTACCCCGCTAGTTCGAACTAGCAGGGTAGTGTAGACATACCCGCAGTGTCTTCCTCCGCATCATACCGGCTGCCCATGTGTCAGAGTATGGAAAGATGCATCTTGTAAGGAATAAGGGAGGGAAGGTTGGGTTTAGGGTGATGGGTATCTCTCAGAAAGCCTGCATGTGTGGTTGAAGAGGAGAAATTTTCAATGTGAAGAAAAAAAAAGAAAAAATGGCATGAAAAGAACCATGTTGTGAAGAATCCATTCACTCCTTATGTCAAATTATTCCTAACTTATCTTCAATTGCTTAAAGAGATTCCTCTAAGTTAAGTTAATAAGTTAAGTTACATTTGACAGAATCACCATTATTTCATAGATAACACTGCAGATGAAACTTCTTTAAAGAGAAACTTTTAGTCTCTATTTCTCTAGGAAACATGAAGTCAATCAATACTTCATAAAAGAAACATTCAAATCTTACAGAAGAATCATTAGGTGTGACAGTTCAGGCTTCTCCTCTATAAACATTCTTCCTTTCAGCCTAAACATTTGCAGATACATCTATGTCCTTATATAAATAATCTTTTCTTGATAGCTGCCTGTATCACGGAGATTATCAATAGTTTCTTTAGCATATTCCGACAGTGCACTGCCTAGTGAACTGAGTTTACTTTATTAGAACTTTAATAGACTATGGTGCTATCAATAGCTGCAGCAGCTTTGTAGAAATAATGCATTCTCTTTTACAAACAGATTAGGTGTTAGTGTACACAAGTGCTTGTGTTGAGAGTAACATATCTTGAATTAAAACACATTTGAACAGCAGCCTCTGTGTAGACTAGGGATGAAAAAGGTGTGCTTATTAGGATGTGCTTACATTTTAAAAAATATACTTTTTTCCTGAGGCTACACAGAGACTGCTGTTCAAATGTGTTTTAACATTTAACATTTTTTTCAATGTATTTTAATTTAATTTATTTTAAAATAATCAACACCACAAACTAACCTCTGATCTGATCCATGTGAAAACATTCTCAACTCTTATAAAAGTGTATTTTCATCTCTATAAGTACAATTTTTCAAGTGCAGGAAAATGCTACAAAAAGCATGCTGTGGGACTCTATTTTGGACCATAGAATAAAAATCTCACTATATCTAGAAAGTAATTTTTATCATAACCTTTATAAACTACTATGGGGAAGAGGAGGATGAGGGAGACTAACAGAGTCTAATACATACCTATCAAGTACATAACCAAGAGCCTTATGTCGTATTCCTGAGTAAACCGATGGGCTTGTTTCCCAAGCAATTAAGTTGGAAGCATCATGGAAAAGATGAATGTTTACCAAGTCAAAGGCACTATGACAAAGGAAAAAAAACTGAATTAGGATAAAAGAAAAAAAAACCCATTAGTAGCAAACAGCTCAGCATTCAACACCATAGCACAACATTGTATATTCACTTCTACAGCGACTTATATTTACTCATCCCGACCATGCAAAGTTATACTATCATAATAGATATTTCCACAGAGTAGCACCATTCTGACCACAGTTAAGGTTTCTGTTTTAAGTTTATGTATTACACACAATTAGAAACACTGAATTCAATCACAGCTCACAGAGAGAGGTACAAACTGGGCAAATTGTAACATGACAGGGATAACTAGAGTTGGTTGGAAAAATTAAGGTGAAACAGTGTTTTAGAGATTCAGCTAAATTGAAACATTTTGTGAAAATGGTCTGATTTCACTGATGATCTGACGGAACCTACCTGACTTCCTGCCAGCTCATCTGCCTGCCTACCCAGGGGGCTAATAGAGACCCCAGAGTTTCCACGGTCTGTGGCTCTTAGGCAGCTTCCAGGCAGAGAAGACAGCCCTAAAGTTGGTGTTCTATTCCCTTTCAAAGGAATTTTTGGTTTTGTACCTCATTAAATGAAAACAGATCTTGAAATATTAAAATCCTCTGCAAATTAGAATTACCTTTCTCTCACAAGCTTTATGCATAAAAAACTAAATGATCGTGCTTATGTAAACCTTGTCGGCTCTTCCTCCTTTCCCTCTCCCTATTATTGCAGCTTATCTGCCCTAAGAATGGAAGCTTTCTGGGACAGGGAAAGCTATCAGTTGCAGAGGAGCATCTGGATCGGACAGAGAAATCTCTTAGGGTAGATTCTCCATGTTCTAGTAAAGAGGAGAGGATAGAAGATGATAAAGTATGGATCAGATCAGATGAGAAGCAATCAAATGAAAAAGAGTAACACATCAGGAAATGGCAAACAGATAAAAAGTGACAAATTTTTGAAGTGCTTATACAACACCATAGAAGTCTAAATAATAAGATGGGTGAACTAGAGTGACTGGTATCACAGAAACTTGGTGATCTGGCAATTACAGACCGGTAAGTCTAACATCAATATCAGGCAAACTAATTGAAACTATAGTAAAGAATAAAATTGTCAGACTCATAGATGAACACAATTTATTGGGAAAACGTCAATATGCTTTCTGTAAAGGGAAATCATGACTTTCTAATCTACAGCAGTTCTTTGAGAGAGGTCAACAACATGTGGACAAAGAAGATCCAGTGGATACAGCATACTTCGATTTTCAGAAAGCCTTTGACAAGGTTCCTCACCAAAGGTTCTTAAGTGAAGTAAGCGGTCATGGGATAAGAGGGAAGGTCCTTTCATGGACTGATGACTTGTTAAAAGATAGGAAACAAAGGTAAATTTTCAGAATGGAGAGAGGTCTATACATGATTGGTGTTGAAAAAGTGAATAAGGAAAAGTTATTTATTTGTTCCCATAACATAAGAACTAAGGGTCACCAAATGAAATTAATAGGTAGAAGGTTTAAAACACACAAAAGGACATTTTTCTTCACACAGCGCACAGTCAGTCCATGAAACTCCTTGCCAGAGGATACTGTGAAGGCCAGGACATTAACAGGGTTCAACAAGGAACTAGATAAATACATGAAGATTAGGCCCATCAGTGGCTATTAGCCAGGATGGGTAGGAATGGTGTCCATAGACTCCGTCAGAGGCTGGGAATGGCTGACAGTAGAGGGACTGCTTGAATATTCCCTGTTCTGTTCATTCCCTCTGGAGTATCTGGCATTGACCACTGTCAGAAGATAGGATACTGAGCTAGATGGACTTTTAATCTGACCCAGTATGGCCATTCTTATGTTCCAGCCTTTTTCCTGGCTCAATCCAGCTCTGCTCTGGTCACACACAGACTGTAGCAGGAAGATCATTGCTTCCCATTCAAAAATTCACACTCTGTTTTCTTTGGTTTCCAGCTAACACTTCCTGCTTCCTTAGCATTCCTGGAGACTCTTTAGGACCCACTGTCTGTGAGTTTAACCCTTGCAGGCAATTCAGTTAACTGAATGGCTGGGATGTACAAAAAAGGGCAGTAACCATCCCATTCATCACTGAAGTAATGTGTTAAATACAGAAGTGTAGCCAGGATGGTGCAAGCAGGGGACTAACTTGTCCAAGTATATATGAGAGGCCTCAAATGGATCATATTTGGGGTTGCTAGCTCTTCTTACTGCTCATGCTGCTTCAGCTACACTTCTATTTTGATTGCACTAGCTAATCAGAGCTAGCAATGCATATGTCGAATTGAGCTGGAAATTAATCTTTCTAACTTCAGTGTAGACAAATCCTTAGTCTCTCTACTCAGAGAAAAGCTGCTGAAGGAACTATTTGCTAAGGCCGAGAAGCAGAAATGGGAGCCATGACATTCCAAGTTTTATAGAAGGGAAGCCATTCCTTAGCATTTCAAGTGGGGAGAGTCTTTCTCCTTCTCAGTCGGGGGCCACGTCAGTGAGGGTGTAGGTTTTTTTGTTTTTGTTTTTTTACTTCTTGCTTGTGTGCAGCCCCTGACCCAAAAAAGGTTTCCCACCCCTGCCTTAAAGAAATCACACAAAGGCTTGTGGAGCTTCTTCATTTTTGCCCTTTTCTATGAAGAGGCCCTCTAAAGCACAGGCAGAAAATAGCTCTATGAAAATTATGCACAATGTAAAGTTTAATAAAATCATTCAGCCACATAGCCCAATCCCTTAAGCAATTATTTACTTTTAGTTATATAAAAGTAAATAATTTACTTTTAATTATTTACAATTATTTACTCTGTACCGATCCTTGAAAAACGTTTTCTCTAAACAAAGCATCATAGTTCCCCAAAATAGGAAGCCCAAGAAGGCAGCAGTGCAGACCGTGGGGTCCATCATGAGGCAAGAAGAAAAACTTGGTTAGTTACTAATGATTGGTGTTCTATAAACACATATTCCATAAAAGAGCCCCATCCTTGGAGTCACATGGTGTGTCACATGGATTCAGGAACATTAAAAAGCATTAAACTCATCAGACAGTTGCCTGCCTAACTTATGGTCAGCAGAGTTTATCTAAGGAGGAAACTGCCATTCCCTTGTTTCTCACCAAGTGCTCAGCCACTTAATGTGTATATGATAAATACAGCCACCGAGAACAACATTGATCACTTAGGGTACGTCTAGACTACATGGCTCCGTCGACGGAGCCATGTAGATTAGTTTATTCAACCAAGGGAAATGAAGTTGCGATTTAAATAATCGCCGCTTCATTTAAATCAAAATGGCCACCGTGCTGTACCGATCAGCTGTTTGTCAGCACAGCTCAGCAGTTTAGACAGGGATCTGCCGACCCCAGAACCTTTTGTCGGCAGATCCTGTAAGCCTTGTTTCATGAGGCATAAAGGATCTGACGACAAAGGTTTCTGGGGTCGGCAGATCCCCGTCTAGTCTGCTGCGCTGTGCCGACAAACAGCTGATTGGCACAGAGCAGTGGCCATTTTTATTTAAATGAAGAGGTGATTATTTAAATCACAGCTTCATTTCCCTTTGTCATCCTGCCTCATCTACGTGGCTCCGTTGAAGAGCCATGTAGTCTAGACACCCCCTTAGAAACACTGCAGTTGCAATTTTGTCATACAGTTTAAAATCACACTCTCCTTTTAGAATCTGAAATGGCTACACATTGTAAATATCCAAAGAAGAGAAAAATACTTTTTGTTTTCTGTAACCATCTTTGAACAACATCATACATGAAAAACTATAGTAAAGAGTTAGAGAACACAGGAAATGTGGATGGACATCATCAGTTTCAAACACAATGGCTAATGGGAAAGCTGCAACTTGTGGGTCAGGGCTGAAATTCCTTCCTTGTGGTGATGGCTCATATACTGTGGTATATGGTTACCCTATTACAGCCTTATTGCATCTTCCAGTTCTGTATCCATACAATAGAACACTTGATTCTAAGAGTAGGGATCTGTGAAGGCAGTTTGGTGAATACAGTCAGTATTTTTTCTGTTTATTTCCATCATAAGATGGGAACCATGTTCAAGCTTTCTGGAGCGGAGACTCTCCTGTGTTTGAACAGTATCTTTGCACAAATTCCAGTACCAATAGAGATAATTATTAATACAGATTGAACCTCCTAAATCTGGGACTCCCTGGTCTGGCAAAATCTGTGGTCCGGCAGGATCAAGGATGTTGCTGGACCAGAGTCCCCACGCTTGGGAGTACGAGCTGGTTGGAAGTCCAGTGGCGGGGAACCCCACCATCAGGACTGTCCTGGAGAGCCCCAGCTGGGTGCTGCAGCGGCAGGGGCAGCCGTGGAGTCCCAACCCAACGTGGCACAGTGGGGAAGCCATGGAGCCCCATCCATGGGAAACCACAGCTGGACACAGTAGCAGTGGGGCGGCCATGGAACCCCCAACCCAGTGGGGCAGCCATACAGCCCCATCCCTGACAGAAGCAGGGCATCAGTGGCTGGGAAGTTCTGTCCCTGGAGAGCCCCAGCTGGCTGGCAGAAGCGGGCCAAAGCCAAGCCCAAGCCCTGTAGTAGCAGAGCTGGAGCAAAGTCAGCTGGAAGGAGGGGCAATGTCCTAGAAGGCCGGTGGCAAGTGACCTCCCCGATCCAGCAAATTCCCTCATTCAGCACAGGTGAGGTCCTGAGGGAGCCGGACCAGGGAGGTCCAACCTGTGATATAATTTGCATATAAGCAAAATAAACAGCTTCAGTGATTTAAAAAACTTCCCATGTGACTTCAAAATCTATATGACCTACATAAACACTTTGTCTCTTCTGTCAACATTACTCATTAAGGATATGTTTCAGCAAGCCACTTTAGTACCTATTTAACTTTAAGTACACACATTTTGACTTCAAAGAGACTATTCATGTGTTTAAAATTAGGTAATATCGAGCAGCATAGGGGAACCTCAGGATGCAGCCCCTGGCTTGCCTGGATCCGGTTCCGGAGACTCATGTTCCTCCCCAACATTGGGAAGCCTGTGCTGGCACTCCAGCCTCTTTTCCTCCCTGACTACCCTGTCATGATGCTGGAGCACACAAAATCTACTAAGTTGGGCCCCCCAAGGCTCTGGAGATTGTGAAGAGTGTTTTTCCCACCTGGGGGCCACATCAGTGACGGTTTGTTTTTTTTGCTCCTTACTTGTGTGCGGACCCCAACTGTTTTTTCGGTGGGTCAGCTGCTCCCGACCCAAAAAAGGTTCCCCACCGCTGCTATAAAGGATCCTAAATCTAGATCAAAGGTGCTGCAAACACAGATATCAGAGAGTTAACAAAATTAATGCAAGCAAAAAAACCTGATAAACTATCTACTAAAGAAGCTTCAGGTGCAGATGACCATTAGAAACAAGGTTAATAGCTGATGTGGCTTCTTGCTTCTTCTCAGAAAAGAGCTGTATATGTAATACTGTAATGATCTTGGACATCAATGTTTGGTTGGAAAAAACCCCCACAAGTTCAAAACATAGATTGCTCACCAGGCTGGTGCAGTTTAAGGCACACCAGTTCTCATAGCTGATTCTTTGGAATTCTCATCTCCGTGAACTCATCCTGCAGTGGGGTGAACTAGAGGCAGCCCTTCAGCATGAGACTGGGCAAGACTCAAGCCACAGCCTTAGGCACAGCAGTCAAATGCTTCAGCCACCATGCCTCAACCTACTGGAAGCCATTTACTCTGTGTTGTTGGTGATGTTTTTTTTTTTTTTTTTAGAATTTAATGGACACCCTTGATATTTAGACCAAGGTTTTCCATTTTCATTACCCAAAACTGTATCAGAAACAACCAGTAAATTCTCCCTGAAATCTGCCATATCTAAGGCAGCATTTTACTAACAGCTTGAACAATCAGAAACATACATTTGGTGTTCGTGAGAAAGAAAAGTGTCTCTTTCTGAGCCAAATATTTATTCCTGGATAAATGAAGGTGAAATTTAACCATTTTTTCTTCCCCATTTTGTCCCTTGCGCTGCTTATAAATTTTGAAGACAAATAAAGAAATGTGCCAATAAGCAAGCAAGCAAGCTTAAATATAGCAATTATAGAAACCCATGCTGAAACTTCTCTGCTTTAGGTCACAGAGATGTGTGACCCATTCCTCAGCCAATAGCCATTCTTCACAATAATGCTGGGCTTTAAAAACTAATGGCAAGTAAAAAATACTGCAAAACTAACGTAAGAGTGAATGTTAGTTCACATGTCTTACTCTCTTATAAGCTTATAAAACACAAGTCAGTTGGGTTTGACAATCTCAAAAGAACGGCCATATGGGGTCAGACCAAAGATCCATCTAGCCCAGTAAACTGTCCTCCGACAGTGGTCAATGCCAGATGTCCCAGAGGGAGTGAACAGAACAGGTAATCATCAAGTGATCCCTCTCCTGTCATCCATTTCCAGCTCTTGGCAAACAGAGGCTAGGGACACCATTCCTACCCATTGTGTCTACTAAGTATTGATGGACCTAACCTCCATGAATTTATCTTGTTCTTTTTTAAACCCAGTTAAAGTCCAGATCATCACAACATCTGAACAAATCATCATGTCGTGATATAATACAAACAACTGATAGTCAAGTACTGTCAGAGTCCCACATTTTTCAAACAGATCACAAAATAGTTTGTCACATTATTGATAGTAGGTCCAGATAATTTGTCTTCTCTGAACTTTTATACAGTTTGTCTTATTATATCGTACTTAGTTTCCCAACTGTTTAAATTATTTTCTAAGTAACATTATTTTAGGATAAGTTACTAATTCATCTCACGGCTACACAACTACAAAGTCACGCTTTGCTAAGCACTCTTAAAAGGAAAGGATTGTAAAATATCTTAAATATTCACCATTTTAACGGAATATATTTATATTTAAAGACCTGTGCAGCAATAATAATTTAATAGAAACAGGAGACATCATGTATCATGACATTTATAAAAGTGAGTTTTACCACTTGTCACTTACCATTTACTGAGCATTATTATGCATATAATAAAGCTTAGCATGAACTGTCATTTTTTTTAGCAAATAAGTTATATACATAACGTTTCTCCCAGAAAATATACATGAAATAAAGATAACCATAAATAACTTAATAGGATACAACATACCAATCAGTAATACACCATCTTGTTCGAATGAAGCCTTTTCTGGACCATTTACACTGAAAAATAAATAAGCAATTTTAATCAGTCAATTTATATGAAGGATTGGTGGGAGTGTCTGAAGAGGTTAAATGTATTTACAAGAGAATATTTTTAAACTGTTTATTGAGGACAAAAAACAAACAACCCATATGACGTTTAAATAAAGTGCACTATGAACTACAGGCAGTCCCTGGGTTACGTACAAGATAGGGACTGTAGGTTTGTTCTTAAGTTGAATTTGTATGTAAGTCGGAACTGGTATATATTATAGGGGAAACTCTAGCCAAACATTTCTCCAGAGCTCAGTTTTATTCTCCCACACCTCACTTCCCTCAGTCCTTTATTCTCAAGCTGAGGTGTCTGCTGAGAAAAGCCGCTCCACGTCTCCCTGGTCTGCTGGGGGGGGGGGGGGGGGGCGCTAGCTTCGCATCTCCCTGGTCTGCTGGGGGGGGGGGAAGCAGCTAGTGCGGGGTTGCCTCACCCTGTTTGTAAGTAGAGATCCGATGTAAGTCGGATCCATGTAACCCGGGGACTGCCTGTACACAAACAGGATCAAAATAAAATATTATTCCCTATTAGAAGGACTTAAAATGCACTGCTTACTTCTTTGTTTCATTAGTTTAAGAATAAACTTGCAAAAAGTACTTAAAAATGGATGACCTGGGTCATCTGAAAAAGTGGGCTGTGCCTATGAAAGCTCATGATACCATCTACATATTTTGTTAGTCTATAAAGTGCTACCAGACCTTTTACTGTTTTTTAAATTTATCCTGTACAGACTAACTCGGCTACCCCGTGAAGCATCTGATGAAGTGGTTCTTTGCCCACAAAAGCTTATATGCCAATACATCTGTTAGTCTATAAGGTGCCACAGGATTCCTTGTCGCTTTTTTAAAAAATGGAGTCACTTTTAGATAAGTGAGTACTATCAGGGAAATGATTATTACATTTCTACTTTAAATTAAATTAATGGAGATTGCCTATCTCCTAGAACTGGAAGGGACCTGGAAAGGTCATTGAGTCCAGTCCCCTGCCTTCACAGCAGGACCAAATACCATCCCTGACAAATTTTTGCCCCAAATGGCCTCTGCAAGGATTGAACTCACAACCGTGAGTTTAGCAGGCCAATGCTCAAACCACTGAGCTATCCCTCCCCCTTAACTACTTTCAGAATAAACATATCCCTAAAAAAAAACATCAACCAATTCTTACCAATTGTTGCCTTAATTGGTTGTAGATTTAACTAACTGGTGATGCTGCATCATAGAATTTTACATTGAATTTAAATTAATGGGCTGGTTTAAAAACTGTATGTTTTCCACAGATTCTGCATACCTAATAATTTGATAAAAATTAAAGTGAATTTAAATGAGAAGTATAAGAATAAATTCATAAAAACAGCAACATCCTTGGTAAAATATAAATCAGCTACTGCCAAGGTATAATACTGCCGGCATAGCAAAATAATTCTTTCAGCTGTGGTCCTAAATTGCTATACCAAAAAAAAATAAAATAAATTAATTACATTTAAAAAGCCATTATTTTGAATCCCATTTATATACTGATCCAGTGACTGTGATGCTGGACTCTTCATTGCCCCAGATGTACTTAAATGACGATGCCTATGATTTTGTGACTGCAACTACTTATAACAAATTAACTATTAACCACAGTACAGAATCCTTCAGAACCGAAGTAATAACCCCCTGGCCTCTCAAGAGGCAGTATATACTACTTTTGACCTATATCATGCAAGATGCTTTCCTTTCTCCTTACTAAGGATATTACACTAGATGAAATTATCCATCCACCCTCAAAACTCTACCCGTGGATGCTAAAGAATTCCAAAGTACCAAAAGGCACCAAGAGAACCTGCTTCTTTACACAAATAAAAACCCTCCAATCCCATAGCTTTCATCCACAAGCACACAGTGGAACCCATATACAGCATATCATCAAATAACTGCAACCAATAACTGATGGATACTCATCCCAAAATCTTTCCTGAACGTCATCTTTATCAGAAGCAAGCTCCCTACATACCAGGAACCGCCAAATCAAAGTGGCACCAAGTCCTTTCAGACACATGCAAAAGCTGCAGACATATCTCCACCCTTTTCAAGATCTATTGGTTCTAGCTACCTAATCACAATGTATGGTGTATTTCTTCCTGTGCACTACATGCCCTAGTAACTCTGTGGGAGATACCAGATAATCACTGCTTTCTCATATCAACTCATACAGGAAAATGACAAAAGACTGCATTCCCTGTTGGCAAATACTTTTCAAAAAGCAATCACTTTTTTTGACCTATCAGTCTTTTATTCTCCAAGGAAACCAACACAACATTTTCAAAAGATGATCTTGCAAGCGTACATTCACAACTTTGCTAGACACTAAGAATCACAGTCTTAATAAAGACACTGGATTTATGACATACTACAAAAATTGTAATCACTAACCTTCCCTTTTTGCCCCATGACGACTACAGGGTGTTAATGATCTACTTTCCCTTGAATAGTCTCACAGAATATAGGCTAACTACTTACACTAAGCTATTTATGGGAACTTGTATTTAGCTGTGACCATCTGAGTACCTTCCCCAGACTTGAAGAAGAGCTCTGGGCAACTCAAAAGCTTGTCTCTCTCATCAACCACAGATGGTCCCATAAAATATGTTACCTCACCCACCTTGTCTCCCTAATATCCAGGACAAATATGTCTACAACAGTGCATACATAAAGTCAAAGCAGACTACTTGCTCATTATCTGTCAGATGAGCACCACTTCTTACGTTCTTCTCTTTGACAGTATGTCTGCCCTCCTGGCAATTCGATCATTTAAAAATATTACCTCCCTAATTCTTGTGGCAATAAACCAACAGTAACCAATAAGAAGAATGAAAATATTACACGGTCCCTTTACTAAGGTCCCCTCAACTCCAACAAAATCCTCCTTATACTCAAAACAGTTTACAGAGATACATTTAAAATATTTACTGTATTGACTAAATAATAACTAGAACTTAGTAGCTAGAAGGTGAAAACTACTTCTTTATACAGGTTGTACCTCTCTAGTTTGGCATTCTCTGGTCTGGCAACATCTGTGGTCTGGCATGATTTTAATTAGCCAGATGTCCACTTAGCATGGGTGTTGCCAAGTTTCCTCTGGGCTCATAAAATTTGTTCACAGCCACCAGTCCTGGCTCTCAGTGCTCTGGGCTGTTACTTAGCTATAATTTATTCCTAAAGAGCCTAGTAAGCAATGAAAGTGTTGATAATGCTGCTAGACAATATTGACTTGCCATAGTTCAGCACTGGTTAGGTCTTGGGGGTGCCGGACTACAGAGGTTCAACTTATAGGAATCTTTTCTTTTAACACAAGTTCCCAGTACTTTGTTCAAAGTAAAAGACTATTTAAGCATTTGTTTTGGAAAAAATATACATTTATATAATCTACATAATTGTAAGAGAAAAAAAGTGAATCCACTTTCTAGTCTACAGTCTTTGACAGTATTCTTTTAAAATACATATATACAAGATCTGAATTCAACAATCCCATCTGTTGAACAGATCTCAAATAAGCAGATTAACTAAAGAACAGTTTTGGATGAAACATGCTAGGGAGAATTGATGGCATCCTCATACATTTCATATAGTTTCATCAGCTTTATATTGATTCAGCAATTGGAAAAACAAGGAAATGTTCAACTGAAAATAGTAACAACTTCAAGAACACTGCCTAACAATACAGTGTTTTATCCAAAGTCTCATTGTTTATATTTGCTAATATGGACACATTGCACGATGAAAATTGTTCTTCTATTTTTTTTTTATAACTTGAATTATGTCTCCATAATTTCAGCTAGCAGTGTGGCATTCCAGACCACTTTTCTAGTCCATTGATAGCTTTTGTAAATATGTTAATAAAATTAGCTTTGAAGAGTTCTTCTTTATCCTGATGGATACTAAGATATCTAATTTGTGAAAGCTTTTTCAGGGTTGTAAATATTTACTAGAAAACCATCAGTATGGAATAAGGTTTACTTAGATATTTTCCACCTGAAGATTTACCCAGTGTTGCTCTGGTCCTTAACTCAATTAATTTTTGTTTTCTGGAAAATAAAATGAAAATGTACATATTAAATAATTTAAAATCATTACTCTGGGGTGGGTCTGGGGATGACGGTTTCAGTATGCAGGCTGCCCCAGCAAGAGGGGACTACCCCAGCCATTTCTCACCACAGCAGTTTGGAACCAGATTGAGAAACACCTCTCCATGGCTGCTGCGGCTGCAGCACGCACAGCTGGGGGATGGGTCACGTCCCCCAGCTGAGGCAGGTCCAAGCTCATCTGACCCCTGAGTTCCCCAGTTATAGTGAGGAATGCATGAAATTGTGCACTTTCCCTTCACTCCCTGATAAGGAGGAACAGCCAACAATGTTCCTATACAAATAAAGAGGGCCTGGGGGATTGAGATGCTCGGGTATGGAGCAGTTTCAGATTGGGGGATGCCCCCAGACATCCCCTTTCACCTGCTTGGTGATTCTGTCTCTTTTCTGTATGGTTTTATGAGAAGCAATCCAATTCCAGGCACATCCCGTTTCCCTAGGAATCCAAACTCTTACTTTGGTTTAAGTTATGATAAAAGAAAGCTGAATACGAAATTTGGTAGTCCTAAGTCTTACCATTTATGGGGAGTTCTTGACTAGACAGATAGACAAAAGTTGATTTGAAGAAGTGGGTCTGCCCCATGAAAGCTTATCACCTAATACAGGCAGTCCCCAGGTTACGTACAAGATAGGGACTATAGGTTTGTTCTTAAGTAGAATCTGTATGTAAGTCAGAACTGGCGTCCAGATTCAGCCGCTGCTGAAACTGATCAGTTTCAACAGCGGCTGAATCTGGATGCCAGTTCTGACTTACATACAGATTCAACTTAAGAACCCCAGGCGTCCCCAAGTCAGCTGCTGCTGAAACTGATCAGTGGCTGATTCCAGGAAGCCGGAGGCAGAGCAACTCTGCCTCAGGTTTACTGTAGTCAGCCGCTGGTCAGTTTCAGCAGCGGCTGACTTGGGGACGCCTGGGGCAGAGCAGCTCCTTGGCGCTACTGGAGCAACCCAGCAGCACCCCAGCTGCTCTGCCCCAGGCATCCTGATTCAGCCGCGGCGTGCCTGGGCTGTCCCGCTGCGGGCATCCTCCGCGGCTTTGCTCCGCATCTCCCTGGTCTGACCAGCAGACCAAGGAGACGGGGAGCAGCTTTTCTCGCCCCAGAGAATGCGGGCGGGAGGACCGCGGCTCATCTGGGCGCCCCGCCGCTCCCGTCCTCCGGGGCGAGAAAAGCCCCGTTCGTAACTGCGGATCCGACATAAGTAACTGCGGATCCGCGTAACTCGGGGACTGCCTGTAAACTATCTTGTTAGTGTTTAACGTGCTACATGACTGCTTTTTTTGTTCTCTCAAATATACAGTAATTTGAAATCATTGTATTTGAATTTTAATCTAACTACAGGAGCCACAGATTCCATTTCAATTAAGACTGGTGATAAATCATACTACTACTTTATTCTTTGCCAACTGAATTCTTTGAATCTATTTAGATTATAATTATGTTCATACTAGCTACAAAAAAAATTCCTTTCAGTAAAACTGAAGTAAAACTGAATGATGCTTCAATTTCATTTTTCAGCGTCAATATAATGATTTTCTCACTGTCCCAAGGCAGATTGAGTAGGATGTATTATTCTCTTTATAATTAATGAAACATCTATGATGTTTCTTTTGTCAAAGTGGATTGTAAGAGGGTCACTACCTTCAGAATGGCCCTCATGAACGTGTCACGACCCTGCTATTTCTCTGCCTCAGTGTCCCTTCTGAGGTAGGTCTTTGAGGCTTTCTCCACTCAGTTTGGTGCTGACATGACTTCAGCCAAGTCACTGTATAAATCTAACCTTTTCCAGGATAAAGAAAGTCTTATCAGGAGTCCAATCAAAACACTCAAAAAATTCTGCTCTTCTTAGACTACTCTTCAGCCCACTTTCTGTGCGTGCAGGTCTCAACTATTTCAGGGCTAATTTTAAATCTGTGTTACAGATTTCTGACGGTCACGCTGCTTTCCCTGAAGACCTCTGCTAGTTCACCATCCAAGGAAGTTCCCCGCCATTTACTCCTATTCACGAGCCCTACAGAATCATTCTTTCCTCTGTTAGCTGGGCACCCAGAGATTTCCCCCCTGAGAGTCCTTTTTCCTAGCATGTTCCCACTATTCCTCCTCCTAAGGGACTTTGGTAGCTTCTCTCACAGAGCTCTGTACTTGAGGCTCTACTTCTGATAGGACAGGTGCCTATGCTGCTTCCTATAATTCCTCCCGCTTAGTTCTCTGAGGGTATGTCTACACTACTACCCTAGTTCAAACTACGGTGGTAATGTAGGCAACCGGAGTTGCAAATGAAGCCCAGGATTTGAATTTCCTGGGCTTCATTTGCATCTCGCCGGGCGCCGCCATTTTTAAATGTCCGCTAGTACATTATAGTGCATTAAATGTTCGCGGCTACACGCGGCACGGACTAGGTAGTTCGGACTAGGCACTTACTCCTCGTGAAGGCAGAGGCATTATAGGGACAAGGCTGGAGGCCAAAGCCAGGAAGATGAAGCACCAAGACTAATGAAAAACAAGAGGGGACACAGTGAAAATGAGAGACAGAAATGGGTAGAGCAAGTCCTATGATGCAGCCAAAAGAAGATGCATCTGCAATGAGTAGAGAACCTTCTTACAATTGCATTCAGCCTGGTTCCAGAGAGCTGGGTCAATGCCACTCTTATATATCTCAACATCGTCATCTACATTAACACAATTGCTGCCTTTACTGCCTGAATAACTGTATCTTGAAAGAACACAGATCTCCTAAAGACAAGAACTTTATAAATAGTTCATAGATTTCAAAATAACTCTGGATTTGAGACTATCAAATGTTAGTATCAATTACCTAGCTATCTGGTTTTAAAAACTGAATTCTTTACAGATATTCATGTAGGGGTCTAATACATCCCATAATGTTGTGGTGTCCAACACATTAGCCACTAGCCATATGTGGCTATTTGGCTGGTTGAGTGTGGCTAGTTCATTATAGCAGTAGCCACTATAGGGGCTACTGCTTCAGAACTGGTTGGACACCACGGCCAGAATGCATCATCTCAGAAAGCTTTGTGATAACTACAACTGAGTGCAATCTTGGTATCACTGAAGTCAATGGCAAAAATTTCATTGACTTAAATAGGACCAGGATTTCACCAGAGACTTCAGGATTAAATGTCTTTATCAAGCAAAGCTACCATGTGCTACCAGTAATCTTCCAAATATTCAATGTTGTTTGGCTGAGAACATTGTACAGAGCCCCCAGAACAACACTCAAACTAAGTCTTCTGTAGTCTGTTATTTAAAGCCTCATTTTACAATGGAGCAGGTTTTTCATTTTAAAGAAACAAAACTTCAGGCATTCACTTAAGAAACACTAACATTGCAACTGAATTTTGTGCACTCCTGGCAGCAGATTGGACCAAAGCAAACACAGCCAGAACTGGAATAAAATGTTTTGATAGAAATTAATACTGCAAAAACTCCTCTGAATAACTCTCGGGACATTATTTCATCAATATCCTTTCAAACCAGCTACACCTTTAGCTAACAGCAGCCAATCTGGACTTTCAAGAGGCAACATCCATAGAAGGGTCCCATCCAATTCCATCGGGATGTGACCAGGACACTTGTATTAATCAAGGTAACCTGATTTCCTGAGCTTTTTCCTCTCAGCCATGTCTATGTGTTGGTAATTGGCGCTCAGTGTGGGACTTGAATCTCAGGAAAATATAGAAGGGAGAAGGAGAACATGGATATTTTAAAAATTGGATAGCAAAGGGTATTTTACCACAATAGATTATATTGGATTCTTCCATCTTGGAACTAGATTAAATAAAATCCAGTTTAGATGAAAAAGTTATGCATGTGTCTATGTAAAATAATAGACCTGCAACAACTGCTTTAGATTTGGAGTAATTAGGGTGGTGAATGGATGCACAAGTATTTGCAGATATGCATACAGGTCTAATTAGGATCTATACAATGTTCCCTATTATAAAAATATATCTATTATCAAATTTACAAATATGACAAAGTATTTGCATATTAGTTGCTATGCCATCTTAGGGTCCAAATATAGATGTTTAGGGTAGCCAAGGGTTTCTTACACTAGTGCAGAGAGTATTGGTTTTGAGCACAGCAGCACATACTTGATCTCACTTTTTCGAATGTTCATGGTAATAAATGAAATTTAAAATCTGAAAACTCTGAATTTTAAACACCACACATTCCTAAAATTTGCAGTTACATTGTGTAAGCTTTCTCTTTGTGAAGAGGGTTCCCAGGGAGATTGTGTTGACCTTTTAAAACCCTCTAGAAACACCACCTACATAAATAATCTCAGCTACATGGGGTAAAAGGACCTCGAGACAACATTAACATGAAGAGAGAGGTTATAGAGGGCTAATGTCAAAATGCACCGTGAGCAATAAGTAATGAACACAAACCATGATTGATAATGACTAGCACAGAGCCTTAATTCATCTTTTCTCCATCATTCTACTGTGAGGGACCATATCAAATTAAATAGTGGCCCAGCAAGGGTTTATTCAACCATACAAAGCAGCAGCATGAAGGAAAGATAGATTAAAGTGGCAATGACTGCATTGTAATTGCAGCTTCTTAAATGAACAGCATGGTTCAAAGAGGAAGAGGAGAAAAAATTTGTAGATGAATCAGTTGAACAACAGAAGAAAACAGGTCTAACAAACTGCAGGTACAGCCGATGCATTAAGTGACCTTCAGTATCAATACCTCTCAGGTTATATTATCATTGCAGACAAAGGAACTCCTTAAAGCCTCCAGCAGGGATTTGTATGAAATGTTATTCCATATTACAGTATGTTCAGTGGTTTATATTCATCAGTAATAATACCAGCTGTATGAAAGCACAACTTATTATTACAACTCCTCAGAAAAAATCTGGATGCGGTTTCTGATGATGGCTTTCCTTTCTTTGATTGCCATAGATTCTAAAAGGATTCTAAATCTTTGCACTACTGTGCAGATGTGAAATCATTAGGCTACAAACTCTTTGGAGTAGGGACTGCATCTTCTTAATTTGCCTGAGTGTTAGAACAACACACAGCCCAGTGAGGTCCCTAACCTGTTTGGGCCTTTGGACACTATTGCAACGTATTTTAAAATTACAGTAAGTTATGTAACGCTAGGATCTTCAAAAGCAACTTAATTCTGCACATTTTAGGATGACTTCTACTAGGGACTACCGCATTATTTCAGCTTTAAATACTTAATTTTAAATTCACTTAATTCATGATTTTTCTCAAATTATTACATTGAAATTTGTGATCAATATGCTCCTGTAGCTATAGGCACCAACTTACTCAGATCTTGGGGAATGCTTGATCTCTGCTCTGCCCCTTTCCACAACCCCCTACCCCTGCCTTGCCTCTTCCCATGCCTAACCTCTGCCTCTTCCTGTCCCTGCTACTCATCCAGTGCTTCCTGCATACCACTGAACAGTTCATTGTGGTGGATGGGGGGCAGTGGGAGGCTTGGAGAAACTGATTGGCAGGGCTGCCAGTGGAGAAGGTGTTCACCTGCATGGAACTATAATTTTCCCATGAGTGCTGCAGACCTGGAACATCCACATAGTCGGCAAATAGCATTTTCCATTATTAAAATTTTAAAAACCACTTAGTAGTAATTGTTCAAGATTCTGAAGTTAATCTACATAACGGTAGCAAAACTAGCACCACATGGCATTCCAGTCCAGTTGATAATTTTATTCTTAATGTAGCACTCTCATGACCAATTATCTAATAAAAAATAATATCTAACATGGATTGGGAATTTGCTAATAATATATTTAATTAAAAAACTGATATTTCAATAAGGGAATTTATACACAATAAAAATAAATAGAACAAATGATCAATCAAATGCATTTGCATCTGATTTTATACTAAATCATATAATTTCTAAATAATTATATGTCCATTGCAAATCTATTTATATTGATCAATAATAATATATTAGTAACCAATATATATGATTTATTTATGCTAGTTATTCATTTCAGAGTTCTACTTCTAAAAACATGGATTTTGAAATAATACAATTACATTTGGTCCATTAACTATTTCTAAAGATGGAAGAAGAAAACAGTGAGCATCCTCAGCGTTCACATTATTGCACAAAATAATGACCCAACCCCACATTCATTATATGGGTAAATAAACCTCACATTGACAGCAGCCATAAAATTGTCTTGATAGAAGTGCATGATAGAGGCATCCGTGTCGACACTCGGGAGAACCTTGCTGAGGACTGTCCCCAGTGGAGAGCGGTAATTTGTGAGGAAGTGGCACAATTTGAGAGGTCCCACCACAGCGCAGATGAGGAGAGGTGGAGATGGAGATGAAGAAAAGAGCAGCAAAAACTGCCCTGCGTTCCCCTAACAGCCACCAGCACCTACCCCTTCTGCCATAAGACCTGCGGCTCCAGAATCAGGCTGGTAAGCCATCAACCGATCCACAAATAGGAGGGTGGCAGGAAGACATCCTACTCGTTACTGAGTGACCACCAAGAGACAGAGAAGAGGTTTGGAATGTTTCACATTCCTGTTTTCTTTCTATTCCTATCATATGAGACACAAACCGAAATGCTCTGAGTAGATCTAGAAATTACTTCACCCAATGATTTCCCCTCTGAACAGTTTCACTGTGGATCATATTAACTGGACGGAAACCAAAATGACAGTGAGATGAGGTTTGGAGCACCTGTCATTGGCCACTGTTGGAAGACAGGATACTGAGTGAGATAGAGCTTTGGTCTGACCCAGTATGACCATTCTTATGTTCTGTACACAGTTCCTTCTGTTAGCAGAGACAATTTCTTGCAGTGGAACTCATCTGCCAGAGGCCTCTCTGGGACTGGTAGAAATGCAGCTTATTCAGTTAAGAATGTGTGAAAATGTTTGCAGGATTAGGGCCTAAAACAACATAGTAGATAAAAATACAGCTGGAAAAGATAAACAAAAACCATGTGGTCCTGAATGCCCTCACCCATCTGAGTTATATATTGCAATGGAATATCATTTGATTATTTGCTAGTCTTTATATGTTGTCTGCCTATATTAGGAAAAAAGGGAATTCCAGGTATGCAGCTGAGAAAAGAATTACAGACAGGGATAGGAAGACAGAGACAATTGCCGGCAATTTTTAAAGAAAAGAGCTTAGATTAGACTTTAAACAAACTACTTGTTATCCACTCTTTGCAAGCCAGCACAAAAATTGGGTAAAGATTATATAGATTATTATCTGTGCTCTCTGAGAGGTACCTAAATGTTAAAACAGGGTACCTCTCCCCACAAAAACAAGCAAACAAAATTCATGCCCTGGGAAAGGGATACCACATCTTTCACCTTACAATATTAAGTCTCTCCTCAGATCTCCTGTTAATAGGATTCCTTTAGCCAGCAGATGGATTGTGAATACGGGCAGTTTCATCTACTAAAAGACGACATAAATCATCATTGAGAAAGGAGAGACCGCAGTAAGGTTATCACCATACAGCCTTCTCCATGAAAGGTTTGCATTAAAGCATTAGTGAAATTAATTCATCTTTCATAAGAGCTTTGAGCAGTATCTGTGATCTATGATAACAACCAATTTCTCACTATAGGGGAAAAAACATTACTCTGCCCTGATAGACTACACAAATCTGCTTTTTTAAATGGCCTAACATTATCTGCAGTGTTGCTCCCAAAGGCATCATTTCAGATTCATGCCCAGCCAAGAGGACCAATAAATCAACAGAGAAAGTTTTGTTAGTTTTATATGCAGTGGGCTGTAATTATTTTGAATTGCATTATGCCTCAATCATTGTAATTACTTTTAGATCATCCTTAAGCGGCAGTAATAAAAAGAAAAGAAATCAGTCTTATACCAATTCTCTTTCACAAAAAAAGTTAATGTAATGATAAAATTCTGGCTAAACACACACAAAAGCCTGGAAAATTTGTGTGAAGACTGATATGTTGTTAATGCATGTTGTGGCAGCAGAGATTTCCAGAAGACCCACTATTTGAGGTCTATTTATTGAAGACCATCTAATCATCAACAAGCAGGTAGAGGAAAATGGGTTAAACATACTGATCTGGTTTCCGCTGTAAATATACAAGCTTAGAGTAGCTTTTTGTGAGATTTCCCTCCCCCCCTTTTGCTTTACGATGAAAGAGAGCAAGAAGCATGCAATTTAACCCTATATTTAAAATGTCAGCATTACTTTCAAATTTTGCAAAGTAAATAAAAATATGTTCCTGCTATATGCATGCCTCACTGTAGCCTGAAATAAGTGGAAATATATGCACAAATGTGGCTAGATGAACATAACTATAAAATATTGTGCTGTATGGAAAACCAGCCTAAATTCTGGGGGGAAAAAAAGAGTCTGATCCTGGGGTTTCCCCTTTTTTTGTACACCACTTCTATTATAACCCTGGAACAACTACCAGAAGTGTTGACTTCGAAAAATAAAATCAGAAAATATTTAATGTATTTTTAGATGTGTTTTAATGTAATATTTCAGATGGGAACCTGCACTCTGTGACTAGCAACTTTTCCTTGGTTAAAATCAAATGCTCCAGGAATAAGGCACTAAGAAAGTGGTAATGTGCTGTTGCTTCTTTCCCTCTACACCCCCAGAATTTGTGTCCACAGTTCGTTAAAGTTGAAATTTTGGGGAAGTCAGTTCAATTACAGTTAAAAAAAAAAAAAAAAAAGGTCACCTCCCCCCAGTTTCTTCAGTCTCTAGGGCATGGTATTGGTGCCTGAGCCCTTGTGCCCTAAAGATGCTGAGAAATCTCAGAAGGCCCTGTGGAGGGCTGGCAACCCGTCCAAGCCCTTACCTGGTCCCACTTACTAGGGCCTCCCTGAGCCCACCCCATCGTACATCCTTCCATCTGTGGAAGGAGCAGGAATCAAGACTGAGCAGGCACTGCTGCTTTTGTAGGTTGAGCTGTCCTAGGCAAAGCAAGAGTGAAGTCCAGCTGGATAGAGTGCAGGTGGCAGCTGTCTATATGGAATCAGAGCAGAGAGTGGGGCAAGCCTCCTGGGAATCCATCTCAAACCTGCATGGTTCCCCAGCCTGATCCTTCTCCTTATCTCCAAATCTGATCCAACTGCCCTACTGGGTCATGATAAGAGGTGACTGGGCCAGATTTGCAGGTTGCAAATCCACTCACCAGGTTGCATTCCCACCAGATTGCAATGCTACTCAATCAAATTTACAATAATTATAAAAAGTTGTGGAAACGGCAGCTTTTTAACACAACACAACCATGCCCATGACTTTCTTACAGCATTATCCATTAACAATCTGCTGTTCAAAACTCTCAATAGTATGATGAAATAATTTCTATTGCTTATCAATGATTGAGAAAAATAATTATATACAATGCTCTGAACAATCACCAGTGCTTTCTTTCAAGCCAAGCAAACCCAAACTTCAAATGTAACTTTTTTTAAAATTTAAATAGGCCCAAAGGAAGTAAAAATGTGATTAAAAAGGCAGTTAATTCTGATCATAGTCTCAGTAGATATATGGAATTATAAATAAGAAGATGTATGCTAAAAATCACATATTTTCAAAAAGAGATGATCTTCATAGCTGCAATCCTTAAATATTTTGAGAGTTCTCTCTCCTAACATGGATGAACTAGTAGGTGGCCTTCTGCAAATATTTACAAACATTCTCATTGCATTTTTAAATTTAGTAACTACTGAGCTTAAATAATTTGTATATTTTACCTACAAAAGTGCTGACTTTTACAATGTACATTCTTAGGATTTTTAAAATTCATCCAATTGCTTTGTGCACTCCTGTAAAATATACAATGTCAAAATACAATTCGGTGTCAAAGAACAGAAATGGATCCAACAATTTTATTTGGGTTTGCATATGGTATCTAAATTAAAAACAGGACCCTCAGTTTAGCTTTGTAGATTTCGTCTAGGACTTTAATTTCAATTTCAGTTATATTATATCCATCATTTTGGGAAGAAAATACCATCATGAAAATCACAAAAGCAGTGTGAAATAGTAACAGTAACTAGCCTTTTTTTAAGTTAAATATATGTATCCTTGAAGGTTACTTTCTATCCTTGAGAATAGAATAGGAACCATTAAAGATACTTCCCCCAGTACCTGTAGTAACCATAGTGTCATCCTACAGAGAATAAATGAATACTATTACCACACACACCACTGTGGCAAAAATGATGTGGTTTTTAAATGGTATCCAGTTGTCCCATCCCCTTAACGAGGAAAATCTATTTGCCTGGATATAATCTGGACTCTACTTGTTCTATGAACTCTAACTTATTACTAAATATTTTCAGCATGTTTACACCCCTTATCAACATTTTAAAAACGTACATAAAATGAAAAAGATACCTAAAGGAAAGTTTTTGTTTGAATCTCTTCTAAATAAATTTTTTTATAGCAAGTTGCTGCTGTTTAAACATAGAACTCCAGTTGAGCTGTTAAATGTACTTAATGGTTTACAAAAATGTATACAGGCAGTCCCCGGGTTCCGTACAAGATAGGGACTGTAGGTTTGTACTTAAGTTGAATTTGTATGTAAGTCGGAACTGGCGTCCAGATTCAGCCGCTGTTGAAACTGACCAGCTGAAACTGACCAGCGGCTGACTACAGGAAGCCCGAGGCAGAGCTGCTCTGCCCCGGGCTTCCTGGAATCAGCCGCTGATCAGTTTCAACAGCGGCTGAATCTGGATGCCTGGGACAGAGCAGCTGGGGCGCTGCCGGGTAGGTCCCCACAGTGCCACACCTTGTCGCTGCGGGGACCAACCCAGCAGCACCCCAGCTGCTCTACCCCAGGTGTTCCCAAGTCAGCCGCTGCTGAAACTGATCAGCGGCTGATCAGTTTCAGCAGCGGCTGACTTGGGAACACCTGGGGTAGAGCAGCTGGGGTGCTGCCGGGTTAGTCCAGTAGCGCTGAGGAGCGGCGCTGCGGGACCAACCCGGCAGCACCCCAGCTGCTCTACCCCAGGTGTCGGCGAGAAAACCCTCGTTTGCTGGGGGAGGGGGGGAGCGCACTAGCTGCCCCCCTCCCCAGCAGACCAGGGAGACGCGGAGCGGCTTTTCTCGCCGCAGAGGATGCGGGTGGCGAGAAAAGCCCCATTCGTATGTAGGGATCCGACATAAGTCGGATCCACGTAAGTCGGGGACTGCCTGTATTAGAGGATCTATGAAATGGACACAAAAAACTAGAAGCTTACCACTTGTTGCTGACTGAGTTCACACCACTTTAAAATCAGGAGTAACACCAATGAAGTCAACAATGCAAGAGAAACTAGAACTGGACCCTTATACTTAGGAATGCTCCACTGAACTGTACATACCTCAGGGAAATAATCCTGTGGAAACTTCTCTTTTTCCAGCATGGGAGTGCTTTCTAATGTATCTGAGTAGATTTCTTTGCCAGTAACCTTTTTATACTTCTTGGCTAGGAAAAGATATAAAAACACATTTAACATATGTACCTATATGATAGCTTTCAGCATTCATCTGAAAAGAAGCAGAATTTTCAGAATAGAGGCCGTGTTGGTATGCTCAATTAGTATGTAAAATCAGAGCTGTTTATGATGGTAAGGAGAGGCAAAGCTGGAACACAAGTTGTAGGATCTTTTGCTTATATTGTGTATTGCACTGGGATGCAGATGTTATGAATTTTTAGCTATTCGTATACAGTAACTCCTTGCTTAACATTGCAGTTATGTTCCTGAAAAATGCTACTTTAAGCAAAACAAAATGTTAAGCAAATCCAATTTCCCCATTAAGAATTAATGTAAATCGGGAGGTTAGTTTCCAAGGAATTTTTTTTCAGCAGACAAAAGGCAGTATATACCTACAGAATATAAGTTTTGCTACAAAATGATTAACTATCATTCTGCTGAACCTTCAAGGGTTAACATGTTGTTACTGTACCCTCACACACATTTTTTGGGTTTGGGGGCCACTAACCCACAGAAAAAATCATGGCCCTCAACTGAAAGGCACTTCCCACATTCCCTTCACACATCAAAGCCTAGGGGGCCTAATCTAGTAGATTTTGTGCCCCCCCCTCCATGCTCTGGGCAAAAGTGAGGGATTCAGTGTATGGGGGCTGCCAGCAAGCATGCTTGGAGTGTGGGGTATGGGAGGGTGCAGAAGAAGGCTCAGGATGGGAGGCCTAGGCAGGAGGTTGGGTGCAGGAGCAGAGTGGGGACGTGGGAGTTGGGCAGGAGTAAGGTGTTGGTGCTTCAACCCCATGTAGAGTGGGTCCATGGGGGGGAGGGGAGAGAAGGGATGCAGGACATTAGCACCAGTGCCAGCTTCCCAATGCCGGGGGGAGAGGGGGAGGAACCCTACACCTCAGGTGCCAGATCCAGGCAAGTCAGGGACCAGATCTGGCTTCTGGGCCATAGGTTCCCCATCACTGCTCTAGAGGCGGCATGACAGAGGTAGAAGTGAGGAAAAACAACAGATGTACAGCAATGGCTACAAATACTTCACTGCAGAAACTGAACTTGATGATGAACCCACAGTATCCCGCTGGATTGCACCATTCTCTCCTCTGGATAGTACATACACAGCAGCCCAGTACCAAAGAGGTTGGTGGTGTGTGTATCAGAAATACACAAAGGGTACGTCTAGACTACAGGCTTTTGTCGACAGAAGTTTTGTCGACAGACACTATCGACAAAACTTCTGTCGACAAAGAGCGTCTACACTACATTGAGTTCTGTCGACAAAGCAAGCTGCTTTGTCGACATGGTAGTGTAGACGCAAAGGACAGTTTACATGCAATAACACCTTCTGTCGACAGAAACTCTGTCGACAGAAGGCATTATGCCTCGTAAAATGAGGTTTACCAGCGTCGACAAAACTGCTGAGTTCTGTTGACGTTCTGTCGACAGAACTCAGCGGTAGTGTAGACGCAGGTATAATTTTGTCGACAAAAGTGGACTTTTGTCGACAAAACTCTGTAGTCTAGACACACCCAAAGAGAGAGAGAGAGAGAGACATACAAGGCATTGCCCCTTTAAGTATGCTAGCCCTGCTTCAAGTACACTGCCCTCAAAAGTAGACCAGGAAGTTGTTCTATAGCTGTAATATCCTGCTTTGTGGAGAAAATGTAACATTGCCCCTGAATCTTCAAGGCCATAGAGAAAAAAGTCTGTGTCCATGCTGAAAACGTTAGGCCCTTCAAAAGGGTGGTAGTCAACAATATTCCACTCTTCTTTCAGGAGTAAAGACAACTAGAGCTAGGACGCTCTTTGTATAACCATAGCAGTAGCCAAGAATTTAGAAGCAATTTTAGTGGCATTGAAAGCAGCTTTCACAGAGAATTTCATAATCAACTCAGAAATGATTCTCAGAAATAAGGGTCTGAAATTAATCCTCTTCATCTTGTGGAGTGAAATTAATTTACAGTAAATGTTAAAATCATACATTGCAATCAAGTGCTGGTGGTTTGCTACTCAAAACTGAAGAGTTCCCCCCACAAGTAGTTTTCCTGCCCAGGGTATGCAATCATTTGGACGCTGAAGGATTTGGAGCGAGCTTGACAGTTTCATATATTAATTGTGTCCACCAACATGGAATTAGGGGTGGGAGATACAATCGCATGCATTTGGCTGGAATATAATGTTTTGTTTTTGTTTTTTTTTATAAATAAGACCTCTTGTAGTTGGCTGGATCAGTGGCAGAGCCTCATTGATTGGCAGAGTGATATTTCCCTGGGGAGTAATATTTAAAATGCCCACCAGGGAATGTTGAGACTCTTGAACCTCTCCTACACTACAAAGTTAATTCTACACTACAAAGTTAATTCGAACTAACAAACGTTAGTTTGAATTAACTTTGATAGGCGCTACACTAGCGCTCCGCTAGTTGGAACTTAATTCGAACTAGCGGAGCGTTTAGTTCGAACTAGGTAAACCTCATTCTACGAGGACTAAGCCTAGTTCGAACTTATTAGTTCGAATTAAGGGGTGTGTAGCCCCTTAATTCGAACTAGTGGGAGGCTAGCCCTCCCCAGCTTTCCCTGGTGGCCACTCTGGAAACTCGTATGCCTCCCTCCCGGCCCCGGACCTCTTAAAGGGGCACGGGCTGGCTACGGTGCCCGTGCCAGGTGCAAGCCTGCCAGCACCCAGCTAGCAGACCCTGCACCTGGCACGGCTCGAGCCAGCCACCCGATGCCCTCCAGCCCTCCCCCTCTTCCCGGGACCAGGCTGGCGGCTCCCGGGAGCTTGCCTGGGACCGCAAGAGGCGGGCACCCGCCTGGTCTAGTGCGGACATCGTGGACCTCGTCCACAACCTCCGCACTAGGCACAGGAAAGTGGCCGGCTAGGGCAGGAGAGCTGCCAGCCTGGCCACCCAGGAGCAGGTGTGCATGAAAATCAAGGGGGTCCACTGAGACCCCCTACCCTGAGCCCTGAACTTACAATGTCCGTACTGGGTCAGAACAAAGGTCCATCTAGCCCAGTAGCCTGTCTGCCAACAGCGGCCAACCCTAGGAACCCTGGAGGGGATGGACCGAAGACAGTGACCAAGCCATTTGTCTCATGCCATCCCTCTCCAGCCGTCCACAAACTTTGGGCAGGGACACCACTCCTACCCCTTGGCTAATACCACTCCATGGACCCAACCTCCATGACTTGATCTCACTTCTCTTTAAACTCTGTTCTAGTTCTAGCCTTCACAGCCTCCTGCAGCAAGGAGTTCCACAGGTTGACTCTTTGCTTTGTGAAGAACAACTTTCTGTTACTAGTTTGAAGCCTGCTACCCATTCCTTTCCTTTGGTGTCCTCTAGTCCTTCTATTATGGGAACTAATGGAGAATTTTTCTTTATGCACCCTCTCCACCCCACTCATGCTTTTATAGACCTCTATCATATCCCCCCTCAGTCTCCTCTTTTCTAAACTGAAAAGTCCCAGTCTCTTTAGCCTCTCTTCATATGGGACCTGTTCCAAACCTCTGATCATTTTAGTTGTCCTCCCCTGTCCCAGCCTCTTTCTTCCCCTCTCCCACCTCCTTTTCCCAGTCTCCCCGAGTTTTCTTCAATAAAGAGAGATTCTATTTTTGACCACACATTTTCTTTATTTTGTACATCAGGAAGGGGGGCTAGGGAAGGTTAAGTGGAAGGAGGTGAGGGAGGAATGGGGTACGAGCCCCCGATGGGGAGGACTGGGCTGGCTCTGCAGGCTTCTCGGGGTGGAAGCTCTCCTGCAGCCCCCCACTTGCCCCCTCTTCCCAGATGGCAGCCTGCGGCAAGTGCAGCCGGTCTGATGGCCGAGTGCTGTGATGTGCCCAGTGTGGGCACTCAGGGCACTCCAAGCCAGGACTGCTTTGCAAGCGGGGCACCCCTGAGAACTGTCTGTCCAGGGTGGGGGTCAGGTCCCTTTAAGCACAGCCCTCGGCTAGCCTAAGGCAGCAGCTCCACGCTCTAAGTCCTCATCTGATGCCCTGCCAGCACTGCTTCCGGCCATCCTTAACCCCGGTTCAGGGTCCACTTAATGTGGACATGCTAGTTCGAATTAGCAAAACGCTAATTCGAACTAGTTTTTTAGTCTGGATGCGTTAGTTAATTCGAACTAAGCTAATTCGAAGTAATTCGAACTAAGTTAGTTCGAATTAGCGCTGTAGTATAGACATACCCCTAGAGATTAGGTTCTGGAAGACTCTAACCGAGTGGTCCCCAACACGGTGCCCTTGGATGCCATGGCGCCCGCGGGGGCATTCGTGTGCACCCGCCAAGTGCTCGGCGCTGGCCTGGCCCTGGGCACGTGGCGCACGCATGGTGCCAGAGCCGGCCCCGGGCGCATGGCGCACGGTGAGCGCCGGCCCTGGGAGCGCCGCGAATTGGCTGCCCGCGCTCTGGGCGTGCGGCGCCGGGCGCGTGGCACTTGGGGGGGAGCTCCGGCTCCGGGTGTGCGGTGCTTGGAGAGGGGGGCGCCGGTCCTGGGCGCGTGACACTTGTGGGGGGGAACACCAGTCCCGGGCACGCAGCTCTTGGAGGTGGCCACGCCCCCTGGCGCCCGGCAACCTCCAAAGATTGGGGACCACTGCTCTAAACTCATCAGGAGACGGCATTGGTGGAATTACTGCCTCAAGGAAACTTGGCTGTTGGGAGCGTGGAGGGAAGCTTCCCTCACTGTATATAGCTTTTTCTTCTCTTGTGCTTCTCCTGCTGCCCACTGGGCATAATGATGACATACCAGTTGGTGTTGGGATTTATTTCTAGTGGTATCCTGTAAAAACTATTCATTGAAGTGCCCCCAAGGGTTCTAGCAAGCCCACTGAGGACAAAGGGGTAGAGGAAGTGTCCCCAATGGTATTCATACCCCTGAAGTCTACAGTGATCTTGGGCATAAAAAGTTTGGAAACCACTGCTTTACAGTCTCTGGTTGAGAGTGTACAAGTGTATATGAATCATATGGTAGAGCAGGCACAGGGACATACACTCAAAGAATCATTATTAAGGATGGCAGAATAGTTCAGTTTCTGCATCCATTAAGTGTTGGCCACTGCTGATTACAGCCAATTTCTGTCAACTGCAGAAGGAGGACACAGGACAGAAGTCATTAGGTGGCATCAAGTTTTGATAACTACCAAGTTGCACTGGATTTCAAACTTGCCACCCAAAGAAAGAGGACTCTAGATATAGTGTTACCAAACATCCTGAGCTGCCCACTCTCACCGGCTGTTTGGTTAAACCCCAAACATAAAAATTAATTACTGTAAGTTATCCAGATGAAGTATTATCTATAATCACGAAGCATTTACCGTAAGCTACCAATAGATCTTTGGCACATACAGAAGATTTTATTTTTTTCTCTATCACTTTTAAAATCTGGCTCCCATGGGAGGACTAAATAAACATCCTGATAAATGAATGTGGCATCATTCTAAGTAGCTCGTGGATGGATGTACCTTCTTTCAGTGAGTTTGACAATCTCAGCAAAAAGATCCTGATGTCATTCAAGACATAGAAAACAATTTTGGCAGCATATATAAAACATAGCCAGGAAAAATTTCTGTTCTGTGAGAACTGAAGGCTTTTGCTGAGACTATGTGAGTGAATATTAACTGGTAAACTGTGCCACTTTGGCATAAGGAGGTGCTTTATTATCAATCTATTCTGAAATCAAGGACAAACGTAAACTACTAACCGTTTGTCATGCACACGGACATTGAGAGGATAACATAAGAGGATGTGTCTCCTCATATCCTTTCAGGGAAAAAAAACAGTTTTTAACCTTTCTGTAACTGTTGTTCTTTGAGATGTGGTTCATGTGTCCATTCCCCTGGAGTATTTGTGTGCTCCAGTGCCCAGCTGATAGAGGTTTTGCCCCTGAGCAGTACCTGTTGGGGTGGCTTGAGCACTCTTTGTTATCTCATGCACCTCATGCAAGCTTAAAGGGTTGAGCCGGTCCAGACCCTACTTAGTTCTTTCCCACCAGAACATCTCTGATAGAGAGGGGAAGGAGAGGCAAGTCGTTGAGGGCTATGTACAACACATGTTGAAGTTACAGAAAAGTTTAACCGTTTTTGTTCTTTGAGTGACTTCACATGTTCAATCCCCTGTGGGTGACTCTCAAGCAGTTCTAATTAGAGGCTGGACCATGATCTAAAGGACCATTTGTTCAAATGCAGCATCATTTCTAGATTGTGGAGAGATTATATAGCATAAAAAAAACATGTGACATGATGAACATGTTGCCTCTCTGTAAATGTCTAATATTGGTACATGAACCAGAAGTGCTGCACGAGCTACTCGGGATCTAGTTGAGTGACCCAAAATTCTATCAGTTGCTCTGCATTAGCCAACTGGTAACACAAACACAACTGGCTATCTATGCTGAAATCGTCTGTATGGAAATTAGATAGCCCTTCCTTCTGTCTGCAAATCTGGTAAACAATTGATGTGATGATCTGAAAGGCTTAGTCCTCTCCAGATAAAACACACTCTTCTAATATCCAGAGTGAGCAATGACTCTTTTCCCTTACTACCATTAGGTTTTGGGAAGAAGGTTTTTAAGTAGATAACTTAATTGATATAAAAAGAGAAGGCCATTTTTGTGAGGAATCTTAGATGGGGGACGAAGATAGACTTTATCTACTTAGAAAACCTATAGAGGATGTGATACTAATATCCTCAATTTCACTACTCTCCTGGCCAATACAATGGTTGTTAAAAATGCTACTGTCACTGAAAAGTGGAACTGACAGCAAGCTTCAAGAGGCTCAAAGTGGGGAGCCTGATAAGACTAAATTCTTACAGGAACAGGACTCTAAAACAGAAACATCCTTTTCATGTCTTGGGATGTACCCCAGAACTGGCAAATGCTATGTCTGGGCGAAAGGACCATGTGTGGTGATTGGTAAACAACTTGCTTAGGTGGGCCATTTTCAGAAGTACAGAGTTGCTGAGGCAGAAGTCCCAAAGTAGGGTTGCTTCTGACAGAGTGAGGACTGGGTTCCTTTCTGCTTCTTTACATAAAGCATGGCAGTCATTGTCATTCAGCACCAATAAGATTATTCCCCTAATGCAGGGGAGGGGCCATAATTTTTGATGGGGGGAGGCGCACCCCAAGATTTTGGTAAGTGATCAAGGGCTTCACTTTTCTATAGAGGGTGTCTGGGGTCTGGGATGGACATTGGATGTAGGAGGGAGCTCTGGATAGGGGACGGGGATGCAGAAGAGGATGTGGGGTCTGAGAGAGAGTTTGGGTGAAGGAGAAGTTGTGACTAGAGGCAGTTGATAGGAAGTAATTGAGGATGGTCTGGGATAGCTTGGCCATAGGGCCTACAAATACCGGTGCCCTATGGAGCCCAGTACTGGCACCTCTGCTCTCCCCACCTCACTGCAAATGCAGAAGTAGGGTTGCCAATTAGATCGGGCTGGTCAGATGCCACTGCCACATATGACATCCGGTCCATCCAGTTGGGGGAGTTGGCAATCCTAAGCAGGAGAAAAGCATGATGGGAGGCTCACCTGACAGCTTCAAGGGAGGTGGCAGAAGGCATAGGTGGCAGCAAGTGGCGCAAGCACAGGCCAGAGGAGCAGAACGTATTCGCGCAGCCAGCTGGATAGAAATGGCACTTTCAAGAGAAACTGCCACTTTTCTCCAGCGGCTGGCTGTACGGTCGCCCTCTGCTCCTTCTGAGCCTGCGCGGTGGGGGGAGTGGCAGCAAGGGTGGAGGCTGGCTGCAATAGCCAATGCAGAGCTGATGTAGAGGTCAGCTGAGGGATGGTGCTGGAAGATGCCAGAGTTCGCAAGCAGCACCCAGCTGCATAGGGCACCATGAAATTTGGGGCAATTTGGTGCCCCAAATGTTGCGGGTCCCAACACAGCTGTGTGTTTTGCGTATTGGTAGGAACAGCACTACTTGGCCATTTAAACCTCCATGAAGTGTAAGAGACAACAAAGGGTGGAGAAATCAAAAATCTACATAGGGATGGGCACGTTCAATCACTTGAAGAAAAAATCTTGTAGGTCACAGGCTTGATTCTGATCTTACATTCACAGTAAAAAGGGAATAACTCCACTGAAGAATCTAAAGTTACGACACTGTAAAGTTGGTGAGTGTTAGATCAGAATCAGGCCTTGTCTGTCAGCAAACTCTCTTCTTGGTGTATTAGAAATGTGTGTAAAATATAAGCTAATATTTTAGGGCTCTATTCATCATAAAAAATCCAATGTCTTTCATGCTGTGGGAGGTCACATATCAGCTTTGGCTGTCAAGATTTTAATTCTAAAAGTGTTAGATTTTTCTTCCTCAGGTCATGTGGCCTAGGAAAGCTGAAAAATGGAGACAACCAGAGGAGCTACTGAACAGGAGCAGCTAAAAGAGGGAGTTTAGTGAAGAAGCATAAGAGCCAGATACATCTAATAAACATTCTTTAAACTTAAGCCAGTCTCCTCCCCTCCCACACAAAGAACAAACACTCCTACAAGAGTAAAAAGAATGCAGGGATACGTCCAGCAGCAGAGTGAGGGCTACCGAGGTTATTGCACTGCATGTAGCATGTGCGGATTATCTGCCTTGTGGGCAGGCCAGCTGACACCAATTCTGGGTCCTAAGGCAGAACAGTCAATACCCACATTGCTGTGGACCACCATGTGGACCACCATCTGGCTCTGAGTGGGACTTTGAGTGCAAGAGGAGATGCTGGCTCTGGGAGAAAGTTTTGGTGCAGGAGGTTAGGAGGAGATGTGGAGTGCTGGGGAGAGGGTTTGGATGTGGGAGGGGTTTGGTTGTAGGCTGTGGGAGGGAGTCTGAGTATGGGAGGGGAAGTGGGCTCAGGTTAGGACAGGAGGGTTGGGTGTGGGAGGGGATACAGGCTCTGAGAAGCATTTGGGGTGCAGGCTTTGGGGAGATGGTTTGAGACTAGGGGGGCTCAGGGATCGGGCAGGGGACTGGAGTTCAGGACAGGGTGGGAGGGGCAGCACTTACCTTGGGTGGCGCCCAAAGGTGATCACTGCACATCCCTTTGGCAGCTGCTCTTCGGCAGAGGGTCAGAGGGTCTCTGCATGCCTGCTGCCTACAGGCACCACCCCTGCAGCTCCCATTGGCTGTTCTCAGCCAATGGGAGCTACAGAGTCAGTGCTTGGGGCAGGGGCAGTGCACAGAGACACTCTTTCACCTTCAGGGCTGCAGGGACTGCTGACTATTTCTGGGAGTGCAGAATGAGGGAAGGCAGGAAACTGGCCTTAGCCCTGCTGGAAACAGTGGTCAGCGATCTCTGGACCCTTTTAAACCGCCTGGACTCCTGGCCAATTGCTTCCTTTTCCCCTCCAACAGTGGGCCTGCTGGTGGGCATGGCACGTGTGTGCATTTGGTGCAAGCGGCTCATGACCCTCACAGACCAAGTTACAAGAGGTTGAGCTCAGACTGGCTGAACTAGAAGAGCTAAGGGAGACAGAGGTTCATAGATGAGACTTTTAAGTACACAGCAGAACAGTCCCATTCCACCCCATCTGAAGCCTCAGTGCTGCTGAAGAGGATGAAAGACCTGGAAGGAAAAGATAAGCTGGAGTGAAGGGAAACAATTCTATAGTTGAGAGCCCCCCTCAAGATGATGATTCTTCTCAGGAGCAGAGATCTCTGTTATCAGGAAGACACAGATAACCGTAATGGGGGATCTGATTACTAGAAATATAGACAGTTGGGTCTATGCTGAGGAGGAGAATTGTTTGGTGAAACCTGACAGACGCAAAGGTTGCAGACTTCCCAAGACAACTAGACAGATGATGTACTATGGAGGATACCATTAATGACTACTTCATGAAGCATCTTGTCCTGGAACCCACAATGAGAGAAGCAATTCTTGATTTAGGTCTAAATAGCACACAGAATCTGGTCCAAGAGGTGAATATAGCTGATCTGCACACTAATAGTGACCCTAATGTAGCTAAAATAAATATTCTACGAGTAGGGAAAATACTAAAGAAACCCACCACAGTAGCTTTTAACTTCAAAAAGGAGAACCACAAAAAATGAGTGTAGTCAAACGGAAATTAAAAGGAACAATTGCAAGAGTAAAATGCCTGCAAGCTGCATAGGAATTTTTTTAAAACACCACAAGAGAGGCTCAAACTATGTGTATACCCCAAATACAAAAAATAGTAAGAGGATCTCACCAAAAACGACACCATCATTAAATCACAGCAGTGATAGGCAACCTATATTAGCGAGTAGTTTGCATGAGTGGCCCTCCAACTCAGTGAGACACAAGATTATCATAACCAAAACGGGCTTCTGGAATAGGGCAGTTTTGCTAATTACCCTTGCCTGGGATTTGCAAGGTGTACTGACTGAAACTAAGCAGTGCTTTGATCGGCTGTAGAGGGAGTGAATGGCTCTCACAGTCAATGTTGTGTGCAATCAGCACACACCTCGCTTCATGTGTTCCTGCTTTGTGTGTGTGCTACTTTAGACACAGCAGTAGGAAAAAAACTACATGGACGAAAGCCAGCAGAATCTGGCAACCCTGTGTGTGTGGGCAACAGCGAACAAAATGTCACAATCCCAATGGGCAGCATGCAGCCCTTGGGCCTCAGGTTGCCTACCACTGAACCACAGAGTAAGAGAGACCGTTGGAGACAAAAGACACATTTAAAAAACTGGATGTGAAATTCTACTGAGGAAAACAGAAAGGAACACAAACGTTGGCAAGTCAAATGTATAAGAACATAAGAATGGCCATACTGAGTGAGACCAAAGGTCCATCAAGCCCAGTATCCTGTTTGCCAACAGTGGCCAATGCCAGGTGTCTCAGAGGGAGTGAACAGACCAGATAATCCCCATGTGACCCCTCTTCTGTCATCTCCAGCCCCTGACAAACAGAGGGCAGGAACACCACTCCTACCCATTCTGACTATTAGCCACTGATGAAAGTATAATTAAGTAGGCAAAAAAAAAAAAAAAAAAAAAAAACCCTGAAGAACAACTAGCAAAAGATAGAAAAACCAAAAGGAATTTTTTAAAGTACATTAGAATCAAAACAATCCGTGGGGCCTCTGGATGAAAGCACATTCAAGGAAGAAAAGATTGTTGTGGAGAAGCTAAATTAATTCACTGCATTGATCCTCACTGAAGAAAGGGGATTCCCATACTTGAGTTGTTTTTTTCAAGTGACAAAGCAAAGGAACCTTCCCCAGACAGAGGTGCCAGCAGGTGAGGTTTTGAAATAAACCAATAAATGTAACAGAAGTAAATCACCAGAACCAGGTGGTATTACCCAATTGCAGAGCTACAAACTATGGCATGTATCTTATTGCTTAAATCAGCCTATGTATCAGGTGACTGAGGATAACTAATGTAGCACCTATTTTTTAAAAAAAAGGCTTCAGAGGCAATCTTGACAATTACAGGCCAGGAAATCTAACTTCAGTACCAGGAGAACTGGTTCAAGCTATAATAAAGAACAGTCATGGGATAAGAATGAAGGTCCTCTCATGAAATAGTGACTGGTTAAAAAATAGAAAACAGAAGTAGGAATTAACAGCCAATTTTCACAGTAAAGAGATGTTAAACACTGAGGATATGTCTACACTACAAAGTTAATTCGAACTAATGGACGTTAGTTCGAATTAACTTTGATAGGCGCTACACTAGCGCTCCGCTAGTTGGAACTTAATTCGAACTAGCGGAGCGCATAGTTCGAACTAGGTAAACCTCATTCCACGAGGACTAAGCCTAGTTCGAACTTACTAGTTCGAATTAAGGGGTGTGTAGCCCCTTCATTCAAACTAGTGGGAGGCTAGCCCTCCCCAGCTTTCCCTGGTGGCCACTCTGGCCAACACCAGGGAAACTCTATTGCTCCCCTCCCAGCCCTGGACCCCTTAAAGGGGCACGGGCTGGCTATGGTGCCCGTGCCAGGTGCAAGCCTGCCAGCACCCAGCCAGCAGACCCTGCACCTGGCACGGCTCAAGCCAGCCACCCGATGCCCCCCAGCCCACCCCCTCTTCCCGGGACCAGGCTGGCGGCTCCCGGGAGCTTGCCCAGGACCGCAAGAGGCGGGCACCCGCCTGGTCCAGTGCAGACATCGTGGACCTCGTCCACGACCTCCGCACTAGGCACAGGAAAGTGGCCGTCTAGGGCAGGAGAGCTGCCAGCCTGGCCACCCAGGAGCAGGTTTGCATGAAAATCAAGGGGGTCCACTGAGACCCCCTACCCTGAGCCCTGAGCTTAGAATGGCCGTACTGGGTCAGTTCAAAGGTCCATCTAGCCCAGTAGCCTGTCTGCCAACAGCGGCCAACCCTAGGGACCCTGGAGGGGATGGACCAAAGACAGTGACCAAGCCATTTGTCTCATGCCATCCCTCTCCAGCCTTCCACAAACTTTGGGCAGGGACACCACTCCTACCCCCTGGCTAATACCACTCCATGGACCCAACCTCCATGACTTGATCTCACTTCTCTTTAAACTCTAGCCTTCTTTAAACTCTAGTTCTAGCCTTCACAGCCTCCTGCAGCAAGGAGTTCCACAGGTTGACTCTTTGCTTTGTGAAGAACAACTTTCTGTTACTAGTTTGAAGCCTGCTACCCATTCCTTTCCTTTGGTGTCCTCTAGTCCTTCTATTATGGGAACTAATGAAGAACTTTTCTGTATGCACCCTCTCCACCCCACTCGTGCTTTTATAGACCTCTATCATATTCCCCCTCAGTCTCCTCTTTTCTAAGCTGAAAAGTCCCAGTCTCTTTAGCCTCTCTTCATATGGGACCTGTTCCAAACCCCTCATCATTGTAGTTGCCCTCCCCCTCTCCCACCCTCTCTCTTCCCCTCTCCCACCTCCTTTTCCCAGTCTCCCCCAGTTTTGTTCAATAAAGAGAGATTCTATTTTTGAACACAATTGTCCTTTATTTTGTACATCAGGAAGGGGGGGGGTAAGGAGGGTAAGTGGAAGGAGGTGAGGGAGGAATGGGGTACGAGCCCCCGATGGGGAGGACTGGGCTGGCTCTGCGGGCTTCTGGGGGTGGAACCTCTACTGCAGCCCCCCAATTGCTCCCTCTCCCCAGACGGCAGCCTGCGACAAGTGCAGCCGGTCTGATGGCCGAGTGCTGTGATGTGCCCAGTGTGGGTATTCCGGGCAATCCAAGCTAGGACTGCTTTGCAAGCGGGACACCCCTGAGAACTGTCTGTCCGGGGTGGGGGTCGGGTCCCTTTAAGCACAGCCCTCGGCTAGCCTGAGACAGCAGCTCCACGCTCTAAGTCCTCATCTGATGCCCTGCCGGCACTGCTTCCGGCCATCCTTAACCCCGGTTCAGGGTCCACTCTGTGTGGACATCCTAGTTCGAATTAGCAAAACGCTAATTCGAACTAGTTTTTTAGTCTGGATGCATTAGTTCAAATTAGCTTAGTTCGAATTAACTAATTCGAACTAAGTTAGTTTGAATTAGCATTGTAGTGTAGATGTACCCTGAGTCCCTCAGGAACCTGTACTGGCATGCCAGCATATTCATGAATGATATGGAAAAAAAGGGTAAAAAGTGAGGTGGAAGAAAAAGGTTACTGAAAAGAGTTACAAAGGGATCTCACTAAACTGGGTGACTATGAAATTCAGGGCTGGTAAATGCAAAGTAATGTATGTTGGAAAATGATCCCAACTATAAGTACTAAATTAGCCATTACCACTCAAGAAAAAGATCTTGGAGCCACTGAGGATAGTTATCCATGCTCTGCCCATATCTTGACTACTGGTCAGAAAGGGGCAACAAAAATAATTAGGGGTGTGGAAAAGCTACCATATGAAGAGAAACTATTCAGCTCAGAAGAGAGATGACTTGGGAGCATGGGTAGGATCAAGTTCTATAAAATCAGGAATGGCATGGAGAAAGTGAATAAGGAAGTGTTATTTATTACTTCACTTAACACAAGAACAAGGGGTCAGCCAATGAAATCAACAGACAGCAGGTTTAACACAAACATAAGGAAGTACTTCTTCACACAGTGCATACTCAACCTGTGGAACTCATTGCCGGGAATGTCTATGAGGTACAACTAGATCACAGCTTGATATGGTATAGCTGGATGGAATCAGAGAGTAAACTGATTTATGTTTGAGTGAGACAAATGAAGCATTGCGCATCTAGGGTACCTTCCCTCTAGCTAGCATGACTATTATCTATTTACTTTTATATTGGTTACTTTCTTTTGATTTCGTCTTCCATTATAACCCCTCTCTCTCTCTCTCGTTCTCTCTTTCTTTTCAAGGCTCTACAACAGCAAATAAGCTGTCAATCAGCTGTGAATAAATCTAGACAGCCCCTCTTCCCTGGCGTAGATGTCAGTTCACTCTGCTGGATGTCATTAGAGTTGGACATCTTTGATGTATGACCAGAGGGAGGGAGGTTTAACTGGAACTGTGAGCTAAAGCCCTTGTTCTGTACTGCTGGTGCGATGGAACCGCTGGCTCTGAATCATCTGGCAGATACAGTTCACATATTACTGATGCACAAAGCCCAATCACATAGGAAAATGAATAAATAGTTGTGACTACTGTCATCTCACAATATAAATGTTAGTTTAACAAGTTCATTAATTTCTTATCCTCAAAAATACAGTAGATCAGTACATGGGCTAAATGTTCAGTCTAGTGATTGAAGTAGTAAAGGTCATAATCCCAGGCATCACTAAGGAAAGTTGAGCAGCTGGCTCCTTCTGCAGGGTGTTGAGAATTTCTGGTACCTAACAATCTTGCTTCCAGTTCATTTGAATAAGAACACTCCATATTATTGCTCCATGTCTGTTAAACTGTTCTAGGTGGGGAGAATGGCAGGATGCACCAGCTGACCTCTCATTATAAGTTCCTTTATCACTATTGCATTTTACAATGTTCTCTTTCAGAGGTAAAATATGAAGAGGAACTGGCAGAATATTTGAAAATTTCCTTGGGCATAAAAAAAAAAAAAGACACTGAGGAGAAGGATTTATGTTGGCTAAATCTCAAATTGCAATATCAACAGAATAGCTATTCAAATATTTCACCAAGGGAAGACCCTACACCCTCAATTACATGAACAGAGGCAATCTGTCTCTTCGGAGAGCAAAATTAATGAATCTGTACAATAGAGACAATTAGTTCACTCTATAATTATCACAGCTTCAGTGATGTTTCAAATTAATGTGATGCAAGATGTAGAATTAATTTGATCTAGCTCAATAACTTGAACACAGATAGTGCACAACTAAAAATAATGTACATTATAAATAATATTTTTTTCATGTCTACTTTAAAGAAGTGTTAGAAGTAACTTCAGCCAGGAAGCGATTACTTACGCTGACTTAAATATTAGAAGTATTATATCAAATTGTTAAAAGTTCGGAGATTTACAAAAATTTGCAACACAAAGATAGAGTTTCTCGTTAAAAAAATAATGCCACTCTTCCCATTTACCCACACTACTCGTAAGTGATAAACAAAATTCAGCCACAATT
Source organism: Pelodiscus sinensis (assembly GCF_049634645.1). Lineage (NCBI taxonomy): Eukaryota > Metazoa > Chordata > Testudines > Trionychidae > Pelodiscus > Pelodiscus sinensis. Next base: position 45,954,786 of record NC_134718.1, read on the forward strand.
TTTGTAGACCAGTTACCACTGTCCAACATTTCTGGTCCTGATCCTGCAGCTGATCTGCACCCTTTTGGAGTTCTTCTGAAGTCTCTAAAGGGTGCAACCACAAGCAATCTAAATTCAATAAAGCCCTAGGGTTTTTTTTCCTTACATGAGAACCACCAAGAAGTCTTTGACAATTACTGACTTTTAATTTCTGTGCTTACCTTTAAAATCAAACTGGTAGATGTTTTTCAAGGATTCATGAAGGAAGTAAAAACTTCCTAGAGCCTGTAAAAAAACAAAAAAATAGTAATAAGAATAGCCTGCTTTTAGTTAAAGACAAAATTATGCTATATTTTTTTAATTTGAAATACTGTAAGAAATAAAATATCAATAATTAAAAAGACATCTTATGTTGACCTAATATCAGCATCTACACTACAGCTTACTCTCATGAATATTAAGTGCCCTATTCCATTGGTTCCCAACCTTTTGATACCAGGGACAAGCAAACCTATTCACAAACTTTTATTTGCATAACTGCATATTCACTTTGCAAATAACAAATATGCAAATATAATGTTGCTGGTCCGCCAAAAGCCCTAGCCCCTAGAGCCCCCAGTGCCAGCCCTAACCTCTAGAGCTCTCCACCCCTGCACTACCCCCCAGCACCAGCCACTGACCCCAGAGTCCCCTGCACCCAATCCTCCCCAGTGCCAGCGTCCCACCCTCAGAGCCCCCCCAGTGCCAGCCCCCATCCCCAAATGCCTCAGTGCCAGTCCTCCGCCTCTTAGAGTCTCCCACCACCAGACCCTCCAGTGCCAGCCTCCTGTTTCCAGAGCCCCACTGCACCTAACCCTCCTGAGCTCTACCCAGTGCTAGCCCCCAATATTAGCTCCACCTCCAAAGCCCCCCAGCACTAGCGCCACTCTCTTCACCTAGACCTGGATTGCTTCCCAGCCCCCAGCTGAGTGCTGCTGCCTGCGTTGCAGCAGCTCTGGTAGCCAGGGCTGGGGAACACCTCCCAGTACCTCCCCTGCTGCAACAGCTGTTGGGAGAGGTGTGTCCTGTCCCACTTTTCAGCCAACCAGTGACAGGCAGAGGCAGGGTCTCCTTCCAGCCACGGAACAACAATTTCCTGCCACCTCACAAACCTCGCTGTGGGCGCTCTGCTAATCAGCTGGGCAGCACTGGAATCTCTCCTGAGCAGCCACACAAGTGTGCAGTGTATTGGGAACAATGCCCTGGACCTCCACATGCACCCACTTTTCCTTTTGGAGTGTGCTCCCGCCACCTGCAACAAAACTCCCTCCCAAAGCCTGCACCTTGAACCCTAATCCCCAAACTCCCTCCCAGAGACTGAAGCCTGCATCTCCCTCTTGTACTCCGATCTCCAGACTCCTACCTGCACCCAATACCCACAGAGCTCCACCCTCACCCCCTCCTGCATCCTAGCTCCCTCCCAGCGCTTGACCCCTACTTTCCCCCCCAATCCTGTATTCCAGTCTAGAGCCTACAGTCAGCACCCAAACTCCTCTCTAGAGCCCATGCCCCTCCCTCACTCAAACTCCCTCTCAGAGCCTTAGGCAGGTGGATGGGGGGAGAATTTGAATGTAGGAGGGGTGCGGGCTCTGGGCACTTCAAATTTTTGCAAATCTGCCACCTTGGACATGCGCCACCACAGTAATTAGTCCACTGGCTGTGAGTTCACCTAAAATAGTTCGATCTACATTTCTAATGAAGTTGTACCATAAATTTGCTAAGGACACATATGCTTAATATATTTTAACAATATCAAACAGGTTTAATTAGTGACTTTAAAAAACAACTTTAAAAGTACATCACACATTCAGAAATAAACAAATTAAGAGCATTTCTCTGGGCGGTGCTAACCACCTTCACATGCCATTGAAATATTCCCCATATTGTCTGCCCCATAATTCCAGGTCCACCCATGACTTCATCCGTGCAAGAATCGGCTATCTTCTGTCTCATATACAGAAAAAAGCAAATGTTTTTGGAGGCAGCATGGACTGCAGGAATGATACACAAGGGTGGGAGTGAAGAACATCTGAAACCTAATCCTAGATTAGCCATTTCTCACTGTGTAGTGCAGAGCAAATCATATTGTCGCTTTGCATCAATTTCCCATCTGTAGAACAGGAGTGTGACACGCATGCCCACTGGTGCCAGCTGGCAAAGGGTTCACTGTAACATCAACTTGTAACAGACCTAATAAACTCCAGCTCATCTGAAGAAGTGGGATTTTACTTGTTTTAAAGTTACAGACTAAGACAGCTAATAAACTCATTACACCTAGCACACCATGTTCATAGTAGTTATCCATAAAGAATATCACATAGGGATTTAAATGAAAGCCCATGCCTCTGGCTGTGAATGTAGTTGAAAATATATGTGCTGATATTATGCAGGAGTTATGTTTGTATGATGGCAATAGGTTCTTACAGTTTGTATCAAGATGCTAATCTCCAGCAGAGGTGAAAACTGGTTTTCTACCCGACCACAGATGTTTCTCCATCTTTTTGCTGACATGTAAAATGAGTATTGTCTCATTAACAGTCACCAGTCTGAGCAAAACGAACAAGAATAATTGTTAGATTTAACATGAAGAGAACAGCAGCGGGGGAAAGAAGCTTTAACTGGGGGTGGGCAGGCTGCATGAAAAAAGTTTATTGGGCTATAACCATGGGACAAAGAAAACAGCTTGTTATTCTGAACTTAAGAAGAAAATGGAGAGTGAACTTACATTAATGAAAACTGGGACTCAACTAGCTTTCACTGGAAGCATTACAAAAGGTTTGGGGTGAGATAAGACTGCTCTAGACAGGAGGTTAGCCTGCTAAATTTAGTCTCTAGAAAATATGGACTGATTTTGTTTTATATGTAACTATTTTGTTTTCATTATCCTATTCTACTATGTCTTGAATGATGATCTGTGTTAAATACACATACAAATCTTTTACTCTACATATATCTGGGTGCTGTAGTATTGTACAAGGAGCTAATCCTCTTGAGTTGTATCATTCACGCTGGTGAGTACACTTTTCCCTCCGGGACAACATACCTGATGGTATGGTGAGTAACCAGGGGATGAGGGGTTGAATACTACAAATCCTCAGTGGAAAATAAAGATCAGCATAGCCCAGAGGAGACTGTTTTGGTGGCTAATAGACTGGAGGTGTCAAGGAGTGGGCACCCAGTTAAGCACAAGCCTCTTGATGGAGACAGAGGGGGTAACTCCCAGTTCCGGGCACCCCGAAAACTCTCATGGAGTAATATTTATATGTCTCACAGTAGTGTTGTTAAGTTTAGTTTGTGCTTGTCCAACTAATTTCTATTATTGAATGTTTCAGTAATATAACCATCATTGTATTCAGGTGCTTGTATGGTATTCTGTGCTAACACTTATAATGACATTGTCATTTGCATAAAGATCTGATTGAATTAATATTTTAAAATATATATAGATTCCTAAAACAATACCATTATGACAGGTGCTTCTAGGGGCCACTAATGACATCAATTGTCTGAGAATATTACTAATGATAATATCACCCATAATATAATTCAGCTTCCCATAAGTCTTCATTTGCCAGGGCACTATAATGTGAAATCACTGAAAGCCAACTTCTCAGTTAGCAAATCTGGATACCTTCTGCTACTTTCAAACTAATAAAATTTGTCTGCTACATTCCCAGGAACATGCCAGGCATGATACACAAGCAATATCAGTCCCAAATATCTGAGACTTCGTGTAACTGGAGCAAATCTTGGTCTTTTTAGAAGCTTAGGGTGCAAGAAGGGTATAAACTGATTTGGCTTCTGCAAAATTCAGCTAATCCACTGCTGGAATTAACTTCGGGATTTTGTTTCAAAATAGAAAGTTTGCCCAGGAAATGAAATCTGTTGGTTGTGAAAAGCTTATTTTCATCATGCAAGAAGTCTCCTAGCTATTTAAAGAGATTTGATGTATGAGGTACCAGTAAAACGAGGATGAATAACTCATGCAAAACACTGGGGGAAGGAAAGTTAATTCTCTAGATTAGGTTTGCTTTACCATACTCAAAATTCTGTGTTTCTAATCCTGGTCTAGTTTTATAATCTATCCTCTTTCATTAAGAGTGTTTTGTTTTTCATTACCATTATATACATAATTATTGTGCCAGAATATTTTCTCTAGGGCTGCAATTTTCAGTGGAAACTCAGAAAGTTAAATGTCAAAATTATTTTGAAATTCACTGGGAGCTGAACGCCTACCTTCGTTTAGTTCTTTTGAAAAAAAATCACAGCCTAAATCAACTACTGACCATGTTCTGATGTTCATAATAAATAGTCCATGCTTCAGCCTAATAACATAAACATACCAGTGTACCCATTTCTTTTCAGCAAAGCAAAACAACACACATAAGGACATGATAAAATCCATTCCTATCCTGCAAGGCACTTAGGCCATGGATTAAGTAAAGCATCCTTATTTACAACAGCACTTACAAATGTGTTTCAGTTTAAACAGGTTTATAAGTGTGTGGTGTCTCAAGTAACAAAAGCACAATTGTGCTTAATTATGGTACTTAATTGCATGCTTAAGTGCTGACCTGAATAGAGATTGGGACAAAAGGTCTGGGTCCCAGTCCCTAATTTATAAAGGAAAACTGAAATGACAGTTAAAGGTAAGGGGGTTCCCAAGATGCCTGACCAGAATAAACCAAGCCTAGACAGTCTAAAAGGAAGAATTTGAACTCAGGCATTAAGATTTTGGTGACTAGTTATTAATCATCGTTAATGAGGCTGTGTATTCTCAATGGTCCATCTTCTAGTGAAAACAGTAAATATATGCATACAGTTGCATATTTATAGGTACAGCCCTGCAAATCCACAGATATCTGTTTTTATATCTGTGGGTTATTCACATACATGGATATGGATACAAACTTGGTATCTAAAACCCTGCAAGTTTGCAGCAATCTGTTTATATCTGTGGGTATCTGCCTCCATATACATGGATGTAGATATCCATGGATCATTTTTGCTGATACAGATGCAGATATAAATGTTGTATCCACGCAGGGCTCTATCAATAGGTGGCACAGGCTGCCAAAGGTTCCCATTGCTTTCTGTTAAAAGAACATAGATGTTCCCCATTTTCTGAGGCCCCAACTTTAGCTTTCTTGGGTCTGAGTTGCGGTTCTGAGTGCTTAGTACTTCAGCATCTGAACATATAAAGTGAAATACATAGAATGGGGATAGTGATACCACCTCTTCTAACAGGATGTTTGTCAGGACACATTCATTAATGTTTGTAAAGAATTAAATAATGCATTGGAGCATACATTGAATGATGAGGATAAACACAAAAAATGAATTCAACCATGAACCCATTCAAGTGAGCAAACACTATCCTGAGCAATGGATGAAGCAGAGGTCTATGGAAATGACAATATTTCATCATGTAATGAAAGACTATCATAATACATACACAAGGGAGCTGAATTAAGACTGCCTATCCAATCTAACTCTGGCATTTCCTAACTTCTGACTGCTTGGCTTTGCAACTTTAGCATTCTTTTACCATATTGTTGGGTGCATTTATATGTGAATGAATGAGAAACAAACATTGTCCCGATTTAAGTCATTAATAGTTTTGCCATTGACTTTAATGGAGTCAGAAATCAGTCAACAGTGGGGGAGAAGGGGAGGGTTCGTTTTTCTTCTAGTTAGTGACTGGGAGGTTGAAAACATGTAAGTGGTCCATGAAATATCAAGAAAAAATATAATTCTGCTTTCACAGTTTGTTATAAAATCTATGCCCCTCCCCAAGTTCAGGAATTCCTTAATGAATTTTCAAATTTCTTGGCTAAGTTAAATAGAAACAGTTGAGGGGAAAAATAAAAATCCTAGCCATTACAGGAAGTCTTCAGGACAGGTATAAAAGAGAACCAAACAAATAGGATGATTTACTTTTATTTTGTCTTTTTACTTCTCTGCTGACTGAGATACCCTCCTGGCAGAATAGTGTTTTGGCTCAATGATTGCTGCATTATTTATGAGAAGCTGCACATTTAGAGATTAAACATTTGCTGATTTGTCAAAAGCACAAACATGAGGTCCTGCCCATCTCCTTGACATATTAGTTCATCCAACGGAAAACACTGTCACACATTTAATTGATGAGTACACTTCCTTGTGACCCAGGCAGTCTGCTCCAGGGTTGGGTTTTTTAAATGGAGGTGGCAAATAGGAAAAAGCAGGAGACATTCTTGTACAAGGATTCAAGGTTAACTATACAGCAACAAGGACAGATTGACAGAAAAAACATTCTGATGCAACATAAAAAAAATAAAAAATAAAAGGCTGACACCTGCTATTTAACTTCTTAACTTAATGGAATTATATTAGCAATTAATAAAAAGGAGATGCTATCTCATGGCTAAACTTTGATTATATTCTGCTCTTTGGCTTTTTAAAAACCCAGGAGATTACTCTTAAACAATAATGTGCTTATTGAGTTTTTTGCTTGTACAGAAGGTTTATCTTACCTCCCTCATTCATGTAGACAAAAACCCTACCAGAATAACATAAAACTTGGAGCACAGCTACATTACACATGAAAATCTTTTGGCTAATCTTAATTATAGATAAATACAATAAAATAAAAATTAATGCTGCTCTTAAAGAGTGGCATTGAACAAAGATCACTGCTCAAACATATATTTTCAGAATATTTTTGTCAAATTAAGTTAAGATGACTGGTTGAAAATGGGGACAGTAGTCTGACATTATTTTGAAACCATACCTCAGAACCATAGGCCAGACTCAGATATCCTTACACACAAGTAATCCTATTGGAACAATTTTTCCATTTTTGGAGTAAAGTATTACTCACTGCGAATGGGGCGGGAGGAGTCTCACAATCTTGCCCTATTTCAGCAATGGGCAACTTAAGCTAGTAAACTGCCCTCTATCTCAGTGGGCTGCAAGATTTTTGTAACCAAGATGGTATCTCAGGATAGAGCAATTTCACTAACTGAGCTTATGTACCTAAAATGTGTGGAATGTGCCAAATGAACCATAGCAGTGCTATGACTGGATGCAGAAGGACTGCATGGTTCTCAGTCAACGAAGGGTGCAATCAGCACGCACTTCACTTCCTGTGCCCTTGCTTTATGTGCATGTTATTTTAGTAATAATACCAGTAAGGAAAAAAAAATGTGGATGGAAACAAGCAGAATCTAGCAACCCTGCATGTGGGCCACACACAAAATCCTAATGTACCACATGTGACCTGTGGGCCACTGGTTGCCCACCACTTCCCTGTATACTTTAATTTTAGTACATTATGACAAATAGTAACAAGGGAGGGAGGGACTTGCCAAAGGACAGTGGGAATCTCTGGCACCCATTGGCCAGCTAGAGTGAGAGGTCTTGATTGGCTAGCATTCCACAGCTCCCAGGATTTAGCCCTGCACAGGGACCTGATATTGGCGCCCAATAACTCCAATGCAAGATATGGATTATATGGTAAGGAGCTCTGTGACTCCCATCTTAAAACATATTAAATGCCTGCTATAGGAGAGAATGGGTGATAGGACGGTAGAGCCCGTTTTTTGTGCTAAAATTTTAATAAAAGTTGTAGCCTACTACTTAATTCCATGTGCATGTCTGTGCTCATTTTGCTGCTGTGTGCACATCTGTTGAATATTATCTAATAGTTGTCCTATTGAAATCAGTAGGAAGACTTGCTGAGCAAAGAACTTCTCAGTGCACAATTATTACAATCTAGCCCTTAAGTGGTCATTTAGAGAAACTATCTTTACAAAGCTGATAACACAAATATGACCTACATCACAGACAAGAGGCAATATAAAGCACTGGCTGGACTAGCTTTTACTTATTTAATTTGGTGATGTATCATGATTAAACGACTGAGATTCTATTTGAACAAGGAAGCAAATTTCAGACTTAATCTGAATTCACTAAAATACTGAAATGAAAATATTCTTTGTGATGAAAATGCTTGCCCTGCTATCAGAAAAAGTCAAAAAATAAAACAAACATGATTTACCTTGCTTTATTATTTCTGTTTTCAAACATTTTATATTCAATTTTCTTTTGTGATTTAAGTCACAATCTTACAACCTATGAATGAACTGTAAGATCTGTCCCTTGCTTTGATGGAGGCTGAAATTAAAATACTATTTCTATATCATTCCTACTCTGTTCTCCAGCATTCTTCATAGTATCAGCACATCCTTGAAGACACCTGAGGATAGAGGCACTGTTTGTAACTCTAAGTATATGACAAGAGTATATCTTTGAGTATATTCCCATAAGCACAATCAGTGGCAGAGCTCAGGTTGATAGACCACTGGCAGTGGCCTGTACAACAAACCTGCCTTAAACTCACTTGGCAGCGCTGGCTTCTGGCCCACATGGCTGGGCCAGATTTCCCACTCTGGGCATCATGTTGAATGGGTGAATGGGCCAAATTTGAGAGGCTGGCATTATGACTTGGCACTTGGGGTCTCAGTGCTATGGAGTCCTGTGCACCATGTCACCATGCCCAGAGCAGTGTGCCAGGGACCGCCAGGTGAGTGCAGGACAGCCTTGTTCTCCAGTCTTGAAAAGGTGACAGACAAAACATAAAAGATGCTTGGCTCTCAGTCTCATTCCCAGTCTCCTTCTCCCCCTTCTTCTTCTCCTCAGTCTCTTTATCCAGCCAATATCCAGCCTCTGTGCCCCCACTCCCAGTCTGGCACTTGTCCTCTCTGCATTTGAATCAGGTAGCTGCATCTTCCATGTGCTGTCAAGACCCAGCAGGGTCAATGAGAGCACAAGAGACACACCGTCTTGCTGTTCTCAGTTCAGTTGCCTGGACTAGGAATGGTCTGAAACATGCCAGAGATGCAAATGCAGGTGACAGTCATGTTCAGCCCCAGGACTATAACATGCCCATGTGGGTAGCTTCTTCATGAAACTAGAATCAAGCAAATATTTACTGAGCGTACATTAATGTGCTATTTTAAAAGGCTTATAAATTGGCCAGATTTTCATGGAGATGGCAAAAGATACACCTCTGCTAAATTTCAAGTTTCTACTCAAAAGGTTGGGGGAGCTAGATATTTTCAAGGAAAAGGTTACCAGAATTTGTTAACATAGCCAAAAATATATTTTTCCTTTTATTCATTCTCAGAAATGGCTGAAGGAAAGAAATCAGACTAAGGCAGACCCCCGTATAGAAAATTTCAGTCCAAATGGTTGAAGTAACAAACAACAGAAAATACGTCCTTATAGTGGGACACGTCAGGCAAGCTTAAAAATAAGGGGTGCTATCTGCTCTGCCTATAATATTTAAGTAGTGCATAGTGTAAGCTTTTCTTTTTTTCTTAATTTCTCATGTCAGATGGTAAATTAAAGCCCATCTCAACATTAGATTTGAAATCTGGGGCTTATACTCTTCAGACTAAACATTTTAAAGGAAAATGAAAATTTCAGCACGTTACAGGATTGTGAACCCATAGTGTTCTCTCACATATGACAGCTAAAACTAGACATGGGTAAATATATTGGGAGGACTAAAATGACCTAATAGTTCCTTTCTATGTAAAGAGGTCATGATTCTCAGGCTACAAATTTACTTTCTGAAGGTGCTGACTTTGTTTTCATGCATTGCTCCACTTTTAGAGCTTTAATCCTATTCTCTCTAAAGGACATTATAGCTGATATGTAGAATTACATAGCATATTGTTTGGTTTGATAATCAATATTTGCAGCATTACTACACTTTCAGGTAATAGTGCACATAAAGAATCCATAAAGGATCACTGGTAATGATTAAATAATCCCCTACAAGTTCTCTGTCAGGTTTTGATGTTGCCCATATTAAAGATGAGTTGGAATATAGAACATACAAGTATATTAATTCTGAAGACACAGTAAAACCTGTGTTATCCAGCATGCTAGGGCAGTGGTCCCCAACGCGGCGCCCGCGGGCGCCATGGCGCCCGCCGGGGCATTTGTGTACACCCGCCGACAACCTGGGCCAGCCCCGCCCCCGGCACGCGGCACACTGGAGGCGCCGGCCCCAGGCACGCGACACGCACTGGCGCCTGGTGCGCGGTGCTCGGGCGGCCCCAGCCCCAGGGCACATGCGGGCAAGCGCGCAGCGCCGGTGCCAGCCCCAGGCACACGGTTCAGGTGGCAGCGCCAGCCCCAGGCCCACGGCACAAGGTGCTCGGGCGGCCCCAGCCCCGGCCCTGGGGCACATGCTGGCGCCGGGTGCAAGGGCATCCCCGCCCCTGGCGTGCCCCAGGACGCGCGGCCCCGCCTCCGGGCGCCCGGCGCGTGAGTGGCCCCGCCCCCAGGCACCTGGGAGCCTCTAAAGGTTGGGGACCACTGTGCTAGGGGATTAGGGCGTTCCGGTTATCTAAAAATTCTGGTTATCTGAGGGTCCCATCAACCTAGGAAAAACCAATGGACAATAGTAGTAAAACTCAAGTTTTTAATATTACTAGTTTTGTAGTGTGAGGTAGTTGGTCTCACATCTCTATTTTGAGTTAAAGATGATTAGTACTTCTTAAACAAAAAATTGTTAAACTAATCCAAGCCAGGCCTGTGTGCCTGAAGATGTGACAGCATTGTGGCTGGGGGCAATGCTGGTTAACAAAGTTTTCTTGTTAACAGAGTGCCGGATAACAAAGATTTCACAGTACCACTTTCTACAGGTAAATGTTAATGGAATGAAAATTATGGTTTCACCGTGTTCCATATTCAAACAGATTTAATCAGATTTATTGTACAGAAATGTAAACCAATAAAAAACAATGAAATGTAAATATGCTATTCACTATAATAGCAGGGCAACATAAAGGCAAAAAAGGTAAATTTCTTCCAGGGCCTAAACGATGGATATATCCTTTCCTAGATTAGGTCATGCTAGCTACAGCAGAGTACACCAACAACAGTTACACATATAAATTAAAACTTCAGTACTCTGGTTTATTAAGCTATTTAAGGAACTTAGTCACACTCTTTGCTCAGCAGCATTTTAAGGGGAGGCAGGACTGATTGTTTTTAGCAGTAATATACGCAGAACATTAAACATTTCATTGAGAAACTGAGTAGCGCAAATAGAGATTATAAGGGCACTCACGTTTTTAGGCCCCAAACATAACTCATCTTTTGAAACTAGAAGCTACAGTAGGAAACTCATTTCTTATTTTAAATTGGTGGCTATTCAACTGATCATTCTAGCAGCTAATAAAAACTAAAATAAAGCACAGCTGATAGGGTAGTATAGATTCTACACAAACAGTGCACAAATTTGTTAAATAAATTGTCAAATGCAATCCAAGAAGAAGGCTACATATTTTATATTTTTAAAGAAAGGTTTATTTATCACACATATTTATTGTTCAGTGTACATAACGCACCTGCCATTTTCAGTAGGTGCATTGACAGAATTTTAACTACCACAAAACAACAGTAGCCAGAAATCTACAGTATACCTAAAAAAAAACCTCTGCGTAGGAAAAATCTGAAAAAATAATGTGTCCTGTCAGTAATCAAACTTGTGCTTTGTCAGGCCAAAAGATGAAGCAATTCCAGAATTGAAGGCTTCTACTGAGCATGCATTACTCAAGCCCCCTGTTGTATAAATATGATGACTGTTAGTTTGATCAGCTCAGGTAACCCCATTTCTCAAGGTAATGCACAGACAGAGCCAGACAATTTCTTAATAGATATACAGGACCCAAACCCTGATTATAAATTAAAACCAAAACTTTATATTGCACCAGGAAATAACTTGAGAGCCAGTATAGTGTTTGGGACACATGTAATTTACTTCTAGAGTGAAGTCAACTAAGTAGGCAGACAATCACAGTCTTCACTAGCTTAAGTTTCCAAATAATTTTCAGATACAGGATCAGGAATACTGCACTGCAGTATTCTAATCTCAAAGTGTTATGCATGGATAGTTTACTGTGAGGTCTGTGTCAGAAGGAAAAGCTCTTAACATGTTAAAACAAACAGAAAATAGAATTAACCAACTTGGACTTACTATTATATGAACATTCAGAAAGCAGTCAAGGATCCAATGTAATCCCATAATTACAAACCCAGAGGAAAAAAAGACAGAAAATGAGGATTCAACTGAAGGGGCACAGGTGTTTTTTCCATCATTTTTTCAGGTTCTCCAACAACCCACCAGCATCACACTTGCCTTTTCTGGATTAAATTTCAGCCAACTAGTTCTTCTCCATGCCCCAATCTCAGCCAGACACTTAGAAAGACGACTACTTACTACTGATGTCAGATGAAACAGAGCTATAGAATCAAATGTCACCTATAAATCGAAGCACACCGTGTGCATACAAAAATTAAATATTAGCATCATACTCATCATCTTCCATAGTGGTCTCTCAAATACATGGAGAAGGAAGGGTAAAATATTAGAGTGGAGAGAAAAGCTACAGGATAGTTCTGAGACAAACAAGTGCTCATTCCTCCCTTCAGGGGCATTTTCTAGAGAAACAAACAAACAAACAACCTCAAACAGCCATCAAAGTGCAAATTCCTCTGTTTCTGCCAGTGTCTATAACTGTGTTTCCACAACCTTGTGGTCAAAAATATTAGAGATTCCTAAAAGATATAAATAAAGCCATAAGATCGCCTTATCTGACACCACAAACTTAAGTTTATATAAGCTATCTAAGCCTTCTATGGTAAATGATTTCAGTCTTCACTAGCTTGGGCATTATCTGAACTGAGGGCTGAGAACAGTGGTGGGCAGCATGCAGTCCATCAGGGTTTTATATATGATCCACAAGACATTTTGTTTACCATTGCCCTCATACGTGGTTGCCAGATTCTGCTGGTTTCTACCTATGTAGGTTTTTAACTACTGGTATTACTAAAGTAGCATGCACATAAAACAAAGGCATGCAAAGTGAGGTGTGTGCTGATTAAAAGGGCTGTTATGGTTCAATCAGTATGCCCCACAATTACACAAAAATTAGTTATGATAATCTTGTGTTCCCCTAAAAGGAAGGAGGGCCACTCATGTGGTTCACTCACTAACCTACGTTGCCCATTGCTGACCTATAGGCAAATCCCTCCTCCCACCTGAATGATCCAGCCCATCCCTTAAATATTATTCATTACAATTTACACACAATACTCACAGAGATATTATGGTGCCATTGCTAGTAGTTCTATAGTGGTTCAGAATTACATTTAAAGAAGGATTTAGATCTCTTGTATAGGCATGGAAAACAAACATTGATCATAACCAAAATTGCACAACTTACTGTCACAGTAAAAAAATTGTTTTCTATAAAGTTATACAGAAATCTAGTCAGTGGCTTACTATCTGAAAGGTGTTCAAAATGAAATTTTAAGGTTGGTGTTTATTTTTTGTGACACCCACCTCAACTTACAATTAAATGGCTTCGTTTTTAATACCTCAAACTTCAGCTGCAACTTTAAACAATATCTCATACATAGAAAGTTAGAACAAAGTAATTAGTAATCTTCTGAGAGAGAAATAAAGATGCCTTAAGTGAGAAGCTTAAAGTTTGTAAAAGCAGGCTATGTGTTTCCAAAGATCTCAGGGATATCCCAAAACAAACATTTGCCAGACCTGCATCTAAAAGGAGTGCTGAATGTCATAGATTGCAAAAATGTGCAACACTGGAGCTCCTCCAAGATGTACAGGTAAAGTAGTGGCAGTTTGCAGGAAAAGAGTGGAAAAAAGGAACAACATTGGGAGAGTAAGAAAGGATTATGCTCCAAAAACATGCTTTGCTTTTGAATACATGCACAATTAATTATGGTTACATAATCAAAGAAATCATGAGAGATTTTGTAAGAATGTATAAATTTGGGTTGTGTGCCAAAATTCAGGCTGTTACTGGAATGTGCTTAATTACTTTCTTATGGCAATGTTGTCATTAACTAAATGTCTATAAGGTTAACAAAACACAAAAACTACCATTACTGATCATTTCCATTCTTTACCTTAAAGTTTTTATTTTTAAAGTTACAGTAACATATTTTGCGCAACGATAATATAATTTACTATAACAGTAAACTGTAAATTAGTGCATTTTTGTGAGTGGTTTATACACATCTACGTCCCTATAGATTCACTACTGTTAGAAAATAAGGTATTTGTATTTATATTAATGGTGCTTTATATATATATATTTTTTTTATTTTGCCAATAATTTGTTGTCAAATGTCCATTTTAGTCTTTAATTAGACTTTAGATATATATTCAATACAATATACGTCTATTTCATGATTCCATGACAAATGGATAGTTTGGCTTAATTACTCCTAACAGTGAGACTCACTGTATCTTGCTGCATTACACACTTGACATTACAAAAATACTTTATCACTTTTTCAGTTATATAAAAATCCTAGTATAAAAATCTGCCAAACTCCATACCCATAAATGTTTTTTAATAGGTGTTGACACTGGGCTTTTAAAAGTACAGTCATTTCAATTGTATAAGTTTAACACTCAAAGGAAATACTCCATACAAAAGTTTAATTACTGTTCAGAGTAAATATTTACTGCATTACTTCAATGAATATGATAAAGCTAATATTATATTATGAAATTGCTTTAAATAAATTTAAAATAAATTACCAATGATGACACAGAAACTGTAATTCATGTAGTCATAAAATCCATAATTAGCTCTAATGAATATTTAAAGTCAAAGTTCAACCCAACTTTTTCAATGTTTAACCTAGTATATCAATATAGTTCAAGGAATCCATTTATCATTGAACATGACAATGTCTGAATATTAATTAGCATAGGCCACTGCTGACAGGAAGTTCTTATCTCTTACAACCCTTTTGACTATAGTGCATGTCAACAGTATGTTTGTCACGTCCATATTATTGATTACCTGCCTGTTTTGCTAAAAACAATTAAAAATATTTTACATATTTATAAACCTGACTGTCAAGAGTGCTTATTAATTTTCCATTAGTAAAATGCAGTCCATTAGCTGCCATATTTCAGTAAGAGAAAAGGAACCAAATAAGCATTGCAATAACTCTAGACAGGAAGACAATAATTTTACATAAACACACTCTTATGAGATAGCAAAGGGGATACTATGTCTGCCTTCATTTGTGTAACAATGAAGTTGAAGGTGCCTCAGATGGAAAATTATTAGACAGGAACCTGCTTTTAAAACAAATTCAGATCTTGGCTCTCTCACTTTCCTTACGAGATTCTGTAAGCAATACATTTATTTATTTTTACTGATAATGAAAACTATATTAAGGGTGTAAGCAACACAGCTATCTTTTTTGTATGGAATAAAAATCAGGGGTTGCTCTGAGAGGGCACAATGGAACCCTGTTACAGTGAAAATCTATTTCTATTGCCAAATTGTGGTCCAATAAATGAATAACCTCTAGGTCAGTGAATATATGCAATTCCACTTTTACAGTAATGTGCATCTGTAACATATTGGCCAGCAGCAGCCATATGGATACTTCACTTTCACTGAGCAGTTCTTCTTTTACCATAGTAGTATATATATGAAAATAATGAAAATGAAAGCAATTCCAAACTCCTAGTAAGAAAAAAAAAACCCATATAATGTTTACTCTTAATTGCACAACAGTTGAAACCACATGGAAACATCTATTCCAAATTAGTTCAGTTGACTCCCACAAAGTAATTTGGATATAATTTTCACTTGCCAAGCAATGAACAAAAGTAGTGATGTAAAAACAGGCTGGTTCTACTATATTTAAATAGAAAAAGACGAAGTAACTACAAATAATGAGCAGTATAAAAGTATATATTTGTCAACTGTGTTCATAGTCCACTTGATCCAGTATGTCTAAATTAACACTCAATGTCTATTACTCATTCAAGGTGGATAAAACTGACTGGGTACACAGATCAACTCATTAAAAAATAATCTGTCACTTTTTATTTGCAAACAAATTAGGTGTTCAGCAATTTATCATTTCCTGAATTAGACTTATCAGCCAAAGTACATATAATTAAACTGCTATTGTGCTTTTTTTTGCATGAAGCCTTGTCTCTCTGTCATGTAGACATTTGGAACTTAAATAGACCAAACAATTTCTAACAATACAGTAGTTATTTAATAGCCATATAACCCAGATATAAACTTTAATTAATCAGTAGTTGAATAATTACACTTTTAAGGAAGTGTACAAATATGATTGAATGGCCTTGAACATTTGCAGTCTAACTCAAAGATTTAAAAACCATCACATTATATAATGAAAATACGTCAGACTCTCCATTGTGGACAATCTAGATAAAGAAGGAGGAGGATTCTGCTAATTTAGCATTGATTATGATGCTACCTTGGTAATCTACTTTTCATATTTATAGCTTCAAATTAGACAAACTTACTCAAAATTATATAGTTTTTACACCTATATTTTTTCATACATAACAGTATAACAGTATTCATAATGTGGAACATTCCCCATCAAATTATGTCAATCAAAGCCCCATCTTATCAAGAGCTACATGCATGTTTAACTTTATGCATGTGAGTAGCTCCACTGATTTAAATGGGACTGGGTTGACATGGGTAAATTTATATTTGTGTGTAATTTATGATAAAATTTAGACTCAGGATTTCATTTTTTCAACCATGAAATATAAAAGAATGGCACGTCTTAATATGTGCCTAGTATCTGTCAAAGGCCAGCCTACGCTATCATGGCTTCTAGCAGTATTCAATGGTAAGGTCAATATATAGAAGCCATAATCATGGACAAGGGCCCTGTTGAGCTAAGTGCTATATAAACACAGAACACTCCCTAAACCAGAGATAATTAAGACATTTTTTCTAGGAACAATTTTTCAATTAAGTTCACAGGGTGAGGACCAGCTAACCAGATGGTTGTGGAAAGCTGGTGAAAAAGAGGTGAGACGATAAGCCAGCCAGAAACTGAAAGCAGAACATGATGTGATGATTCACTTGGTAAGTGGAGTATTTTACTTCAAGTATATTGACAGGGGTGGTGGGTGAAATGAGGACTGGAGCAGGCATAATGTAATTGTCCCACCTCCCCACACTCTGTAAGGGGCAGGCCACTCCTCCTCCAGTCTTCTACCATCCTGGAAGCATGAGGAAGAGCTGATGGTGGTCCCGGGGTTCCCAGGCCCTGGGAGCACAAGGGGAGAGTACATGGCCCCAGCAAAAACACTGCAGGGGATGATGTTGCACAATCCGACTTCTCCAGAGCATGAGGAGGGCTGGCTTCTAGCCACAGAGGGCACACAGCCTCCCTAGCCCTATAGGGTATGTGGTGGTCAGTCCTCCTGACCCTATAACATAGGTAGTATGTGACCCCAGTCTTCCCAGCTATGGCAGGGCTGAAACCCAGACAACTCCAGGGGTATGTCTACACTACAGCGCTAATTCGAACTAATTAGTTAATTCGAACTAACTTAGTTCGAATTAGTTAATTCGAACTAAGCTAATTCGAACTAACAGATCCAGACTAAAAAACTAGTTCGAATTAGCGTTTTGCTAATTCGAACTAGCATGTCCACATTGAGTGGACCCTGAACCAGGCTTAAGGATGGCCGGAAGCAGTGCCGGCAGGGCATCAAAGGAGAACTTAGAGCATGGAGATGCTTTCTCAGGCTAGCGGAGGGCAGTGCTTAAAGGGTCCCGACCCCCATCCCAGACAGACAGTTCTCAAGGGTGCCCCGCTTGCAAAGCACTTGATGCAGGCTGCCATCTGGGGCGTGGGGGCAATTGGGGGGCTCCAGGAGAGCTTCCACCCCCAGAAGCCCGCAGTGCCAGTCAAGTCCTCCCCATCAGGGGCTCGTGCCCCATTCCTCCCTCACCTCCTTCCACTTACCCTTCCCTAGCCCCTCTTCTTGATGTACAAAATAAAGATAACGTGTCTTCCAAAATGGAATCTGTCTTTATTGAACAAAACTGGGGGAGACTGGGAAAAGGAGGTGGGAGAGGGGAAGAGAGAGGCTGGGACAGGGGAGGGCAACTAAAATGATCAGGGGTTGGGAATAGGTCCCATATGAAGAGAGGCTAAAGAGACTGGGACTTTTCAGCTTAGAAAAGAGGAGACGGAGGGGGGACAGGATAGAGGTCTCTAAAAGCATGAGTGGGGTGGAGAGGGTACATACAGAAAAGTTCTTCATTAGTTCCCATAAAGAAGGACTAGAGGACACCAAAGGAAAGGAATGGGTAGCAGGCTTCAAACTAGTAACAGAAAGTTGCTCTTCACAAAGCAAAGAGTCAACCTGTGGAACTCCTTGCTGCAGGAGGCTGTGAAGGCTACAACTAGAACAGAGTTTAAACGGAAGTGAGATCAAGTCATGGACGGTGGGTCCATGGAGTGGTATTAGCCAGGGGGTAGATGTGGTGTCCCTGGCCAAGGTTTGTGGAAGGCTGGAGAGGGATGGCACGAGACAAATGGCTTGGTCACTGTCTTCGGTCCATCCCCTCCAGGGTCCCTAGGGTTGGCCGCTGTCGGCAGACAGGCTACTGGGCTAGATGGACCTTTGGTCTGACCCAGGTGGCAGCTCTCCTGCCCTAGACGGCCACTTTCCTGTTCCTAGTGCGGAGATTGTGGACGAGGTCCACGATGTCTGCACTAGCCCAGGCGGGTGCCCGCCTCTTGCGGTCCCGGGCAAGCTCCCGGGAGCCACCAGCCTGGTCCCGGGAAGAGGGGGAGGGCTGGGGGGCATCGGGTGGCTGGCTCGATCCGTGACAGGTGCAGGTTTTGCTGGCTGGGTGCTGGCAGACTTGCACCTGGCACGGGCACCGTAGCCAGCCCGTGCCCCTTTAAGAGGTCCGGGGCCGGGAGGGGGGCATAGAGTTTCCCTGGTGTTGGCCAGAGTGGCCACCAGGGCAAGCTGGGGAGGGCTAGCCTCCCACTAGTTCGAATTAAGGGGCTACACACCCCTTAATTCGAACTAGCTAGTTTGAACTAGGCTTAGTCCTCGTAAAATGAGGTTTTCCTAGTTCGAACTAAGCGCTCCGTTAGTTTGAATTAAATTCGAACGGAGAGCTAGTGTAGCGCCTTGTAGTGTAGACATACCCCAAGAATCTGTGGGAGATGCACTATAAGAGAACAAGGGCTGAAGGCAGAGTGTGAGCCGTGCCAGGCTGGCAGTTTGGAAATGCATTGCCTTCACCTGCCTCTTGTACTCACTGCCTGTGATGGATAGGGGGAGTGCTGGCTAGCACCTAGTGACTAAGGGGTTAAAC
Organism: Pelodiscus sinensis; assembly: GCF_049634645.1. Taxonomy (NCBI): domain Eukaryota; kingdom Metazoa; phylum Chordata; order Testudines; family Trionychidae; genus Pelodiscus; species Pelodiscus sinensis. The sequence goes on from NC_134718.1 coordinate 45,974,048, forward strand.
TCAGGTAGCTAGCAAGGATGTTGATAGGGGGCCAGAACCACCAATGGGGATACAATACTGAAATCTGAATTGCATAAGATGATACCTTGCCTGCTTTCTTTGGGTGGGGAAGTTAAGCCAGGAGTTGAAAGACACAGAATGATTTAAACCCAGGCAGGATTACCATGCCCAAGGAATTCGAGGGATGGAAGTGGACTGAACCAGGAAGGGATCATGTGTGTATTTAGTCGCGATCGGGGTATTTTTCTTTATTTTTGTGATTTGGTTTGAACTGCTGTTTGAATCCATGCCTCCCCTCCTCCATTCACTATCTAAGAGTTGTTCCCAGAGATTTTCTGTGTTTTAATTTGTTTTACTTAGTTGCTCTGTAAAACTTAGCAATCAAGTATGCCTTATCAAGTATATCTTTTGTTTTGTTAATAAAAATCACTTTTTAAGGTAATGATTTGATTCTTGTGTCCTGGAAAGGAACAGGGGCTCTGTATGTGTGTGTCTGCCTGCAGATGATGAGCGATCAGCTACCAGAGACTGCAGCTTGTTTTTCTCTTTTTAAGCCTTTATGGGGCAAAAGAGCTTGGGGGTACCCCTGGGGAAGCAATTCAAGTGTTCCTTTCTGTTTTTCAGAGTTAAATCACTTGATGGTGGCAGCTTTTGTTTACTTCTCAGAGCCAGTGCATCTGTGACTGAGGGGGGGGGGGGGGGGGTGGAACTGAGAGAAGGGGAAGTTGTAAGCAGAGCCTTGAGACAAAGTATTTGCAGGCCCCAACCTTCTGCATTCGGAGTGCCAGAGTGGAGAACAATCCTGACACTGCCAATGCATACTGAACCAGTATTCCCCAATCCGTTTCTGGGTGAAATTTAATGTATTGGGTTTGACTTTAAAGCTCGAGCTGGCTCCTGACCAGGTGTTCTCTATGAGCACCCTACAGCATTGGGATTTGCTCCCTGCAAGCCTTGGTCTGAAATTACTCCAATCAGATGACCTTGAGGGCATGTTACAAAGTGCTCTGTTTCTGCCTGACAAGTGAAGATGGGGGTGAGAACTTCAATACAGGCAGTCCCCGGGTTACGTACAAGATAGGGACTGTAGGTTTGTTCTTGAGTTGAATCTGTATGTAAGTCAGAACTGGCGTCCAGATTCAGCCGCTGCTGAAACTGACCAGCAGCTGACTACAGAAAGCCCGAGGCACAGTTGCTCTGCCCCAGGCTTCATGGAATCAGCCTCTGATCAGTTTCAACAGCGGCTGAATCTGGACGCCAGTTCCGACTTACATACAGATTCAACTTAAGAACCCCAGGCGTCCCCAAGTCAGCTGCTGCTGAAACTGATCAGTGGCTGATTCCAGGAAGCCCGGGGCAGAGCAACTCTGCCTCGGGCTTCCTGTAGTCAGCGCTGGTCAGTTTCAGCAGCGGCTGACTTGGGGACGCCTGGGGCAGAGCAGCTGGGGTGCTGCTGGGTTGCTCCAGTAGCGCCGCTCCTTGGCTGAAACTGACCAGCAGCGGCTGAATCAGGACGCCTGGGGCAGAGCAGCTGGGGTGCTGACGGGTTGGTCCAGTAGCGCCCAGAGCTGCGCTGCGGGACCAACCGGCAGCGCCCCAGCTGCTCTACCACAGGCATCCGGAAAAAAGCCTGGACTGCTGGGGGGGGGGGGGGGGGGGGGCTTACTAACTGCGCGCCCCCCCCCCCAGCAGACCAGGGAGATGCGGGCGGGGGACCGGGACGCACTGCGGTCCCGCCGCCTGGGTCCTCTGCGGCTTTGCTCCGCATCTCCCTGGTCTGCTGGTCTACTGGAGACCAGCAGACCAGGGAGACGGGGAGCAAAGCCACGGAGCACGCCGGCAGCGGGACAGCCGCAGCGCGTCTGGGCTGTCCACTGCCCGCGTGCTCCCCGGCTTTGCTCCCCGTCTCCCTGGTCTGCTGGTCTCCAGCAGACCAGGGAGACGGGGAGCAAAGCCTCTGAGGACACTGGCAGCGGGACAGCCGTGGCGCGTCTGGGCTGTCCGCTGCCTGCGTGCTCCCCGGCTTTGCTCCCCATCTCCCTGGTCTGGGGAGACGTAGAGCAAAGCCGCGGAGCACGCGGGCAGCGGACAGCCCAAACGCGCCGCGGCTGTCCCGCTGCAGGCTTCCTCAGAGGCTTTGCTTCCCGTCTCCCTGGTCTGCTGGTCTCCAGCAGACCAGGGAGACGGGCAGCAAACCCCGTTCGTAACTGCGGATCCGACATAAGTCGGATCCGCGTAACTCGGGGACTGCCTGTAATGGTTTAACATTCAGAAACCTTCATAGGGAGAGGGATTTGAAGTTGCCAGGCTCACTATTGATGCGTTCTTATAAACTGTTCTGCTGCATTTAGGATGTATTTTTAAATCATGCCAAGAGTAGAACCAGTGGATATACTCTCTATAAATCCCAATATCTAACAGTAAAGCCAGTGGAAATGATATGCCACCATAGACCATGTTCTTCTCACATAACTCCCCTCTTCCACCCCACAGCAAGCGTCTCTTGTCTGAAGCTTTCTTGCTGAGGGGGGAAGGAGGAGGGGGGAGGCATAGTGCCCTGTATTTACAGAGAAGAGAGCAGGCTGTTCAAATGTCCATGGCAACTTTAAGGGCATGTCTTCCAAATGTTTATATCTACTCTCGTGCTTCCATTAACTGATTTTCTCTCTGTGGCAGGGTTATGTCTCCAGACAAATAGAATGCAAAACACAACAAAATTCATTACTTTCCAGGTATCTCTGCTGGTTATAATCATCCAGCCTTCCTCCATGACTTGGACATCAGGGCTCACCATCTCATTCCTTTCTCCCTTGCGTGGAGAGGCAAGGAGCTCTTCGCCAGCTATTATCCCTCCTGGGGGACTGAAAAGGCAACGTACATGCTTCTATGCATGCCGGTTAAATAGGAAACAAAGGGTAGGAATAAAGAGTTAGAATGGAAAGAGGTAAATAGTGGTGTCCCCCAGAGGTCTGCACTGGGACCAGCACTATTCAATAGATTCATAAAGGCCAAAGCAGACCACAAAGGGCTACAAAGAGAGCCCACAAAACTGGATTCTGGACAACACAATGGCAGATGAAATTCAATTCAAATAAATGCAAAGCAATACACATTGGAAAACATAATCCCAACTATACATATATAATTATGGGGTCTAACCTGGCATTGATGTAACAATGTAGCCATTTAAATGGGTAACTGATAAGCATGAGCTCATTGGTTATCCAAACGATGACATATGGCTCCCAGGAAGACACCTACTGCCCTGCGCTGCTGCCTCTGTATCAGGGAGAGAGGGAGGAGGCCTGCTGCTTGTATCAGAAACAGCAGCGTGGGTGGCAGCAGGGGCTGGTACGCATGAGGAACTGGCTCCTGGCACACACGACACCAGCTGCTGCACTGTGTGTAACCACTGACATTTTCAGCGGTTACATGGTTATCAAATTACATGCATTTAAACGTCTCTGTAAACTAGCAGTTATCACTCAACAAAGAGATCTTGGAGTCACTGTGGATAGTTCTCTTAAAATTGAGCAGTGAAATGCTAGTCATGCAACCTGCACAACCTATGGCCAAAAAGCATGACAATTTGTTATATACATTTATATCCCGTTTAACATTTTCTGTGTAGTTCAATACCTGAAATGGAATATTCCACCTGTGAATACTGAAGGTCCTCTCTCATGATATTTGATTAAGGTGACCCAGCAAAATTCCCTTGTGGCTCCACAAATTATATATTATGGGATCAAATAACTTTGAATATAAAAGCTCATTCACTGCATTAAGCTGGCAAGCATTAGATGCATTGTTACAAATGGCTGTCCAGTGATATGCATTTCCAAAATCTCTAATTCTTTGTTCAAACAATGGGCAATTGGTTTTCACACATGCTTTTTTATTTCTGTATATACTTGTAAACAATAAAACAAATAAAGTAACTTTCCTGAGTAAAATAGCAATTATCCAGCAACAGTTTAACTAGGCCAGCTTGGAATCTCTGTTGAGGTCTATAAAAGTTCTGGCAAACTTTGGGTGATTTCACCACGTTGGGCATCCAACCAAGACCACATGATGCCACGTTTAAGAAGATCTGCACTGGCTGCCTATTGGACTCTGAGATAGAGACAGGCCTATAAATCTCTAAACATCTTGCCTATTGGACAGACTTCCTCACTCAACATGCCAAACATACATAAATTACTTAGGAGTCTAAGTCCCACTACTGTTTGACTGGACTTAGAAGCCTAGTCCAGGATTCATTACAAAGAGTGATTTGCCAACATCCCCCTTTCTTTGAGGGGATTCATCTCAAGTTGTTCCACTGATTGTGACCGTCAGTGGGTAAATTTGCAAAAGCACTTAAATCATATTAATTTTGATGATTTAGAGACAAGTAATGAAGAAAATGTGTGCTCTAGTGTTAACCTGACATATTTCTAATGCCTTCCACATATACTTTCTTTGCTATATCAAAGCAGAAAATGCAAACTCACCTTCCATTTTCAAAGCATTTTATAATTCAGTTATTTAAAAAGAACTGAAAAAATTGATTATTAAATTATAGCTGTGCATTAAAATATTTGATATGCAAATGAATAATCTATCCATTAGCTGTTGCAATGGAAAATAATATCAGATATGTCTTTTGACACTAAGAACATTTACAAAAGAACTAACATTTAAATCTTGAATCAATTCAGTAAAATCACATGAATTCTTCTCCTTAAATAGGTATTACTTACAGAATAGAGCAAACCACACAATAAAACAGAATAGGCAATAGCTAAGCAAGGGAAAATGTGAATACGTAACAAGAAGGAAATCAGAGCAGGATTCTTGGATTCTATTGTCAGCTCATTAGCTAGACTTACAGTGGAATCTTGAACAAGTCACTTTATCTCTATTATTATTTAATAGTTATATTACAGTAAGAACAAAAGGCACCAATCAGGATAAGCGGCCACACTGTGCATGGTACTGTACAATCACACAGGAAGATTGAAATGGAGTAACAAAGTGTAACTAAGGCAGAATTTGCAATAGAACTTAAAGTTAAATTTGGAATTAAATTACAGCCCAGCAATCTCTTAATGCTGCTGACCGAGAAGGGTGCAAGTCAGCATAGAATTTGGCCCTTATTTAATAATTCTGATGATATATGAGCCAGAACAAAATCAAGCTCTTTTCCCTGTGGTTGTGTTGGCTCTTCAGTGCAGGAAGAAAAAAAGGAACAAATGTACTTTTGTCAGTAAATGCAAGATATATGACACTAAATAGACAGAGAGAACAGAGCTATTGAGAAAGAAAGTGCTATTTTAAAAGCTATTTGGTAGTATAAAACTTCACAGTGAGCCCAAAAAAATAGCAAACAGTCATTGGTCCTTGAAAAACAAAGGGCTAAATATTTTATGAATACCTTGAGCAGGTGTAACAAAACAGAACTTATCATACTGATACCAGTATGACCAGGGATACCAGAAATCTGTTTCCTAATGGAAACTGCAGAATTAGCATTTGCACAGAGAATCTTAGTTTTTACATTTTGTACATTTTGTGAAAAAATAAAAACATACTGACTATTAAATAAATGTTACTGCAAGTAGCAGTGTCACGTATTCAATGTGTGCAACCTCCCCCTCTTGTGGTTGATTTTTGAATGCGCTTTAAATTTTCATAACTAAACCTACTCCAATAAACTGTTTCTTGTGTAGAGAAGTTACTCAATGATGTATAGGAGGTTATGTTTTGGTATATAACTCAAATTTCACTTTAACCTCCAGACGTGAGCAATTAAAGTTATGAAAAGATGCCACAGACTTTAAAAAATCACCCCTAAAAACCTTGTCACTTAGTTTGGAAAGGACAAATTTCACATTGATGGTAATGTGTTCTGCATTGAATGCAGATTCCATTCAAAGACAGACAAAACTGCAGAACACATGGAAAGCACCATAAACTGAATGAAAAGACATGAAAATACGGGGCTGAAACAGCAGCGACACCAACAACAGTAAAGAAACAATGCAATGTGACTGATCAATTCCAGAATTGTTGTGCATTCAAAAACAATCTGACAATACAGACATGGAATTGTCTGTCCGGTGTATCTAAGATATAAACATTATTATTCCAGTCATTTTAATTTATTATTCTATTATGACTGACAGTGCTGCTAGATTTTGAATTTGCTTTAAAATTGCAGCTATAATAATAAAACATTGTGTTGAACTGTTACCTTTACATATTGTGACTAGTGAAACTAAAGTTCAGTATTTCATTTCAACTGTGGAAAGCTATAGATAATTATGTGTTTTAATTGAATAATTTTTGGGGTGCCTTTTAATTACAACAAACTACAATCCCTAGTGATGACACATGAGTCTGAAAGAATCAAAGTTTGACATTGCAGAATACAATACACATGGAAGCACACAATGCCATTTTTATAATCACTTTTCCGAAGAGAAGTGCAGTTGAAGCACTTGTTTTTCCCCTATTTTCAAATATTTTACAAATGTAATCAAAGGTCACAGTGGTCTGAATAGCAGTTAGGGTTGCCAGGTGTCCGGTTTTGAACGGGACAGTCCAGTATTAGAGCTTTCTGTTCAGGAAACAAATTGAGAAAATATAAATGAGAAAATATAAATGTCTGGTATTTTCTAAATAAGATGTAATGTAGATTGTGATGTAACGTCAAGTGTGTCTGTTATTTTTGTTGAAACCATCTGGCAATCCTAGTAGCTTTGCCTCTCGTAGAAATTACTTTGCTGCTGATGTTTGTGTATGTAAATATATTGTCACTTCACTATGGCTGTGTCTACATTGGCATCCCTTTCCGGAAAAGGAATGCCGATTAGACCAGTTGGAATTGCAAATCCGCGGGGGATTTAAATATCCCCCACGGCATTTGCATTTACATGGCTGCCGCTTTTTTCCGGCTTGGGGAAAAGCGCCAGTCTAAACGTGATTCTCCAGAAAATAAACCCTTTTCCAGAGGATCTTTTATTCCTACTTTCAAGGAATGTAACTTGGGTAGCATTACAATACAGGTGAGTTTGACCAAATGAGAACTTCTGAACCACTTCTGGGCAGAGGGGGGCAAAAAGAAGATTTATTTATTCTACTATATATTTGAGAGTTACTCTGTTTTCTGTCTGTTCAAGAACTCTCCCTAAAATAGTAAGAGCTAGGATCATAAAATTTGGTATACAGCTTCCTTTTATCATAACTTAAGGCAAGGTAGGGGTTTGGTTGTGTAGGGGAAGCTTCTCTCCCATTCCCGATTAATATGGGGATGCATAAAAAGAACTCCTAAATAGCAAGAGTTAGGACCACCAAATTTGATATACAGCATCCTCTTATAACTTAAAGCAACATAAGGGTTTGGTTGTGCCAGGAAAATGGGATTGCTTCTCAGAAAACCATACTGAAAAGAGACACAATCACCAGGCAAGTGGCTGCCCCAGCACAGAGTCTCCCACTCCTCAGAGATCCTTAAGAGAGGACATGGGGAGAGGAGAGGGGAGAGAGGGCAGGCAGGGAGGACGCCCCAGATTCATAAGGGCTATTGCTGGCTATTCCTCTTGTTCAGGGAGTGAGGGGAAAGTCTACAGTTTGCTGCATTCCTCACTCTTGCTGAGGAATGCAGGAATGAGGTGTGCACTTTGTGATTGCTCTTTGACAGGGACACAGGAAGGGAAAGAGCAAGCACCCCTCGTACAAATTTTCCTTTTACTTCAAACAAAATTAATTGAGTTAAGGACCCAAGCAATACTGGATAAATTTACTAGTTAAAATCACTATCAACTTTTATTTTGTGGGAAACTTAAGGTTAAACCACTCTTATGTGCACTTGGCTTTAGACAATTATAATTTAAACAACACTTGGCTTTACATCAATTTACTATTGCATAGATCTCTGGAATAATATACTCAGGGATGGCAAATTCAATTTGACAAGATGGTATTATTGCCCATTTCATTTTGTATTATCCAGGTCAGCCCAGAATAGGAAGGGTTTCATGTGGTAAAAGACTCTATTTAGCATGTCACAGTCACTGGAGGTTGTTTTGTATCTCCAAGAACGTTTGTAACTGCCTCAAAATAAGAGATGATTGATTTACAAAGTACCAAATTTCAAATTTCATATTCTAGGGCTAAACAAGAAATAATTGGACAAAGCTGTCCCCCTGTCTGACCCACCACAATCAAGCCCCTTTCAAGGTTGACTGCCTGAATGAGAAATATGTGCATAATTTCATTTTGTCTCCCGTCCAACATCCAATGTTAGAAGTTAATTAAATTGCTTGTCCATTGTATTCATCCACTTACAAAGTTAATGATATTCTGTTCCTGAATTAAAGAGAATTTTATAAAGCCTGCACTATGGAACCTGGCATGCTGTACATTGAGAAGCTGAACTCTGTCATAGCTCCTGATTGCAACTCTTCTAATTAGGAAACAAAATGAATGTTTCTGTGTCTGCCAATGTAGAGGACAAGTCATTCCAACAGTGAGGCTAAATGCTTTGTACAATAGCAACTTAATAATATCTCATGTTTGACTATAATAAATTCTGCAGGATTAATAAACTTGTTAAATTTTTAAATTACCATAACAAAGATTAACTGCAGTGTAACAAGGCAGCCTTTAAAAAAAAGAGACAGTTTTGAGGGAAAGAAACGTCATCTTGGAAGGACATCAGGCCCTGCAGATATATCTGCAAATTATCAGGGTCTTCTTGGTTATAAAGGGGGTAAGCAGAGGATTCAAGAATTTTAACATAACGGAAAGGCAGTGTAGGGGTTTTTTTTTTTTTACGAGGAACACCGAGGATTTTTTTGTTAAGCCAAAAAAACAAACAAACAAAAAAAAAAAACCAAAGAACAAAGAGTTGGGGGGAAAGTTATTGAGAAAAAAGTGGCCTGCCCCTCTAAGATTGGCCATTTTGAATTCTGTTGATCTCCGCGGCACACCTCTGACTGCCTCGCAACCCACCAGTGTGCTGCATAACACAGTTTAAGAAATCCTGCACTAAGATCAGCTAAGATGCTAAAGAAGCTAAAAGTAACAACTTTAACCAAACTCTTAGCGTTGGCTTAGCTATGTGGAGAGCTGATAGATCTTCCTAAAAATCTTACAGTCCAAAATTCTGATTCAGTGATCAATAGTTCCAAATAATATGATATCTCTAAGAGCAGCTTCTGACATCCAGGCAATATCATTGCAACTTTACACATGGTCAACGGACAGAAGTAGAATAGAGTAAAAGATGCCATCTTCTTGCTGAGCAGGTACTGCATGGGGTCAACTAGAAGCTACTTTTCTATCTCCCCCCCGCCAGTGCCTTACAGAGAGAAATAAAAAGCATGCCAGAGGATTGCTTACTTTGCCTGCCTGTTTCAGATGACATTAAAATTATGGTTCCTTTCATAAGAGTATAAGCCAATTTTTATCAGCATTTACAATAATACTTTTTTAAAAAATAAATCAGATAAATCACTCACTCTTAGAAACTAGTGTTCACTGTCTGACCTCTAGGGCCAGCTCCTTCTACAAACAATTTTCAAAACTGTAAAAATAGCAGATGTAAAATATTTTCAGAGTATGTTTTATAAAAATCTATTGTATTACAATTTTTATTCAGTGGAACTTTTATAGTTTTTACCTAAACCAGAAAGTCTAACTACAAGATGAAAAAAATACAGTATATATCTGGAATAGAAATAGCCTAAATCATTTCCCAGTTGTGTATTTATGGAGGATATGTAGAGGCTGTGTTGCCTTTCTTGTGAAGTTACATTCTGAAATTTTGTATTGTAGTAGTAGGCAAGGCAAAGTGATTTTCTAATATACGATCAAAAGGTAAAATTAGAAGGTAAAAATTTAATTTTTTGGCCAAATGGATTTAAAAAAATGGTTATCATTTTATGTGCATTATCCTTTGTTGTCTCACTCCAAAGAAGACTATATTTACATGCTAAAAATATTTTCACTAATATAAATTTTGTAAATTGAAACTCAGTGAATGCCACCACTATTGAAAAGTATTTAGTTTGGTAATCACAGAGATGCTTTTAATTATGAAAATAACTTTATTAAGTTATACTCTTTGTATCTAAATATTGAATCAATGAAATTTCATGTTAATTAAATCATGTGAGAAATTTGCATCATAATTAAAACATCTTAGTATTTTATTTGATCTTTCAGAACCTTTTCAATCTCAATTTTAGTGGAAATCATATACTGTGCATTATATATATATATATAAATTAATTTAAGGAAAATTCATTTTTAAGAGACAACCAATCGCTTAACATAAACTGTTTATAAACTACTGTCATTCATTAAGATTGTTCCTGAATGCACACTGTTACTGAAAAGCTTTAATTGATTTTTAAAATTACAATAGTGTGGTGTAATAGCTGCCTACTTTTATTCCTAGTACAATTGCTTGATCTTCCTGAGCATAAGGGAGGCCCCACTACTGTTGGCTGTACTGCACATTTCAAAGTAGTGGTAGGGTCACGTCCCTCACTTCTGCTAACACAACAGCAGCATAAGCAGATCACAGACTCTTCATTTTGTACAGGAGTGCAACAGAATATGCTTCTTCTGAGTGCTCGATAGAAAGCACTCTAGAAGTACTGCATTATACAAGTAAATAGCACTGTTACCCAGTAGTGCTCCACTGGCTTTCAGAGCAAAAATTTGGTGACATTTACAAAATATTTTTCTTGTTTTTAATTATTTGAAGCAGAGAAACACATCTTCAGTACCATGTTATTGGTAGAATTATAAGAGTGTCCTGAAACAAGGGCTAAACATAAGGAGAGCCCAGCAAACCCATGGGTGAGTGCATCTTTGAATGTGGATGTGGATATCCACAGATCGTTTTTGCAGATGTGGATACCAATTTTATCTCAGTGCAGTGTGTACTATAATGTTAAAATATTAATAGTAATGTTCTGTTGAATTAGGCACTTACGTTTAAGATCTTTCATGTCGTGAAAGATGTTAATAATCCCTCACTATTATCAACTTTCTTGTGGTATCCATTAAACATTATGGATTAAAACAGCGGTTCCTAACTGCCGGATCATGGCGGCTCTGGGCACCGGGGCTGGGGTACAGTGCCCAGCACCTCCCCTCCTGCCATGGCTGTTGTGAGAGGTGTGTCCTGCCCTGCTTCTCAGCCAACCAGCGCTGGATGTAGAAAAGCAGTTTGCTGCGTGGCGGGAGGACCACATGGAGCCTGGCACAGCAGTCTTAGAGCAGCTGTGACCCGGGCAGCAGTGCTCAGCTGGCAGCTGGGAGGAAGCGCAGGGCTAGGTGAGGGGGTGGGGCAGCCACTGGGATTCCGGGGACAGGGCTCATGCTGGGGGTAGGGGGCTCTGAGGGTATGTCTACACTACCACCCTAGTTCGAACTAGGGTGGTAATGTAGGCAACTGGAGTTGCAAATGAAGCCTGGGATTTGAATTTCCCAGGCTTCATTTGCATATTGCCAGGCGCCGCCATTTTTAAATGTCCGCTAGGTAGTTCGGATTAGGCTTCCTATTCTGAACTACTGTTACTCCTCGTTCCTCGGAGTCCGCACTAGCGGACATTTAAAAATGGCGGCGCCTGGCAATATGCAAATGAAGCCCGGGAAATTCAAATCCCGGGCTTCATTTGCAACTCCGGTTACCTACATTACCACCCTAGTTCGAACTAGGGTGGTAGTGTAGACATACCCTGAGGGTGGTGGGCTCTAAGAAGCGGGGAGTATTAGGGCAACTGGGCTGTGGACCTGACACTGGGGAGCTCTGGAGACAGGGCTAATACTGGGGACTTGAAGCTGTCACTGTAGGAGGCTTTGGGAGGGTTGGGTGCAGTGGGACTGTGGAAGCAGGAGGCTGGTACTGGGTTGGGGGAATGGCACTGAGGCATTTGGGATGGAGGGCTGGCACTGAGAGGCTCAGACCAAGAGGCTGGCACTGGGGGGGAGGGGTTGCATGCAGGGGACTCTGGAGTCAGGGGCTGGTGCTGGGGGATAGTAGAGTGCGGTGGGGCTCTAGGGCATGGGGCTCGATATGCAAATAAATATGCAGACATGCAAATAAAATTATGCCGGTCCCTCAAAAGTCTGTGAATAGGTTTGCTGGTCCACAGTATAAAAAAGGTTGGGAACTACTGACTTAAAATATATTCTTAGCCATTTTGCAGTTTAGTTTCTATAGAATGGATTTGGAACAAAATGGAAATGCTTTATAATGAATAGACAAACTGCTCACTATAATGTATACCCATGGTGTCCAACATGCTAGCCACTATCCCTATTTGGCTGAGTGTTGCTAGTTCACTATGGTGTCTGTTGCTTCAGAACTTGTTGGACACCACGGATGTATACAAATAACCCTTAGAAAATGTAATTACCACTGATACAAAAATAAAAACTTTAAGTAGTACAGACTGAACCTCTACTGATCTCCTGTGGTTTGACAAAATCTCTGGGTTCCACACCAGTCTAGTCTTGACTACAGGAGATCAATATTGTCTAGCAGCACATTACTGACACTTCCACTGCTTACTGGGCTGTTAGAAGACACTTAGGGGGTAAATAAAAGCTAAATTACAGCATAGACTATTGAGAACAAAGCCTGGTGGCTGTAAACAAACTTTATGGGACTGTAGGAAATGTGGCTACATCTATGGTAAGTGGACAGTTGGCTAACTAAAATCATGCTGGACCACGGATGTTGCCGGACCACAGAGAGCCGGACTAGAAAGGTTCAACCTGTAACTGGCATTGATTTTACTATATACAATAAACAGACAAATTTCACTGTCCCAGTTATAATTTTGCATAACAATTTTTTTTCAAGCATATGTGGGATGATTAACCAACACACTAATCACATATTTATGCCACACTTATGCATGAAGTTTTTATATAAATTACATTTATAGTCAGTGTCCTTCAAAGTAATATATGGCAAAAAGAGAGGATAGCCCACAGAATAAGTGTGCATGAAACTGCACATGAATTTATTCTGGTAGACAGTTACTGTATGGGAACCATCAGCACAGAAGCTTAGTTGAGGATTCCTCTCACCTTATGGAAACCATATTGCACAGCTAGCAGGGGATTAAAAGATTTTATGGGGTGGGGAGCAAAATGAGGAAACAAAGCAGCTACTAACTATAGACTAGCTATATTTCTTACTTGAGTAGACACCATAATATTTAATGTAGAGATTAAAATTCAAAGATGGAGAAGGAAAAAATTATAACTGAAAATATCATGAAAGACTGAGAAGAAGGATTATAGACTCATTTCTGCTTTTTAAAATCTAGTCTGACTGCATCTTTTCCATCTGCTTTTCCAATTATTTTCCTTGGTGTTAAAAGGTTTTAGTTTTGATGCATAATTGTTTTTTTAAAATCTCTTTACCAAGATCAAATATTATGAATTATTCCATAATTTAAGGTGTGATGTAGGCTTTAGTCTAATGAGTTCTGATCATAATCCATCATGTGCCCTTTCCTTTTATTTTGTATGCTATCTTTTCAAACCGTGTAACTAGAATTATCTTTCTCTGATCATGGCTTCTGGATTCAAACCAAGATACCAATAGGTGAAAGATTAATCCATGAGCCATTAAAACCTTAAACTATTATTCTATTACCACAACAGTTTCTGAATAGTGATGCTACAAAAGAAAATGGTTCTAAAAACCTGTGGCAGATACTTCACTGGCATGAATAAAGATAAATTGCTCTCCGAATGACTAAAATCAATTTTTGTAGTTTTATCTGAGCATCATATTTATTAACCTGACTATGAAATATAACAAGTATTTCACATCCATGAAAGCCTTGTGAACTAGTCCATCATCCAGACAGAAAGAAACAAATCTTGGACACACAAAAACCTTGTTGCATTAGTGATAGTCAACATATAATTTACCTAATAATATCTCAGAAGCAAGGATATTAAAAGTTAAGACATCTAACAGTACCTGCTTTGCCTTTCCCTACCTTGAGAAATATAGGCAAGGTACCACAAGCTTAACTCAGACACAGTAAAGAATGAGTCTTCCAGTTCCCACCGTCAACTCCACATTAGATCAAACACCTCGTCACTGTTTTTCTCTTCATTTCTGGAAAAGAGAGGTTATTTACCCTGTGCAGTAACTAGAGTTCTTCAAGATGTGTGTCCCTATAGGTGCTCTACTTTGGGTATTTGTGCGTGCCATGAACCTTTGGGTCAGAAATGTTCATTATCAAGGTCCATTCAGCCACTTATGTGTTGCTGATATCCTTGGGCACTACACTGAGTCTACATCAGTCTGCATGGGTGAACCGCCCTGAGTTCCTTTTGTATTGCCAAATTTCAGAAGGAAATTCTAAAGCAAGAGCATAAGTATGGTGGATACTGGAACACCCTTAGGAACACACATTTCTAAGAGCTACAGTTACTGCATAGGGTGAGTAACCCCTTTTTCTTCTTCGAATAGCGTCCCTACAGGTGCTTCACGTCAGATGACTCCCCAGCTGTATCCACGAAAGGAGGGAGATTACCAACTACCACACCAAATGTAAAGGCCAGCAGGAACTGGATTGCTGGTAGCCCTATAATGACCAGACATTACATGCCAAACCCCATTTCAATAGCTTTTGGGTAGAAGGAGCAGAACCTTTAGATCTGTATGCAAAAGAAGCAAATAAATAAATAAACAAACAAACTAACCCAGGAGATTTACTAAGTGATTTAATCTTATCTAGATAGAAAGTTAACATCCTTCTGACACCTAGAATATGGAAGGCAGCCTCCAGTTTTGAATTATGCTATTTTGGAAAGAAAATTGGTAGGTAATTAATCTGATGCTCAGGATACTCAGAAGACAATTCAAGAAGAAACAGGGGTCATCAAGAAATTTTGTGCTTGCAGAACACTGCGAACGGAGGTTTGCCATTAAGACCCCAATCTTTCCAGCTCTATGGGGGCTTGAGGTACTAACCACTAAAGAGGGTGGTTGCATCGACATTTTCAGTAAGGAACAGATTGTCATTGATTAAAAAGGAGATTTCATGAGGCTTTTAAGAACCAAATTAAGGTCTCACTGGGGTGGGGACTTTCACCAGTGAAAAGAAATTATCTCGATCTTATAGCTATAAAATGAACAAAAGAAAGACTTGGTCAATAGTGATATGAAATGCAGTTACAGAAGCCAAATGAATCTTCAGAGAGCTAAGTGATAATCCTGTTTCCTTTAGTCACAGCAGGTGTCCCAGAATAAACAGAAACAAGGCACATTCAGAGGCAGATTTCTGGAATTCACCTTAGTGAACAAGTATTTTTCTGCTTTTGAAGGTAAGTATTTCTGATGGAAACTTTCATGCTACTTAGTAATATTTGTTGTAATTCTGTTGACCAGACTGACTCTAACCCCATCAACCATCGAGGGGCCATGACTTGAAGTGGAAAATGCTCAGACTGAGATGCGGCCACTGACTGGAAGATTTATCACTGGAGACTGAGCTAGGGGAAACAGGTTAAGTAAACCACATCTACCTCAACAACATTGGAACTATTAGGATATAACTCGGTCTTCAATTGCCTGAATTTGCTTAACGTTGAGAATCAGACATCAGGAGAAATGCAAAAAACAGCTGCTTCATCCAAGTGAGGAGGAAAGTGCTGACAAGAATCTTGGTGCTGCCAAGACAGGTGCTTGCTGTGAAACTCAACTGTGACTTTCTGCCTGCCCAGGATTCTTGTAATTAAATTGTGAGGCCTTTTTCAGGTGAGTTCCTTAAGAGGGGAATTAGAACTCCTCCAGTTAAGTTCTTTAGAGAGGTCTCTGAGGCTCCCCCCAGTTTCAAGGAGTGTTATACCACACTCCTGGAGACTTACATGCAGGGAAGTTCTCTGGAACTGGCTCCAAAATAGTACAAAGGAGTGCCATTTTTCCATACTCTGGACTAAACAGAAACTATACTTCTGAGGAATGAGACACTGTCTTAGGCAGCAGTGTCCATTACTGACCTCTTTTCACATTAGGCAATGTTTAAACTTTAGTGAACCAGTACTGATCCTCACAGGAGATAGATCTTCTCAGCAGGAAACAAAGCAATATTTCCCTAACGAGAAACCAACGACTATTACTAACAAGAAACCCTAACTAAATAAATGAGTAAGAACAAAATCAGCAGAAAGCATAGGTATACACAATGCAGACACTTTCAGCTCTGTCTCAGGCAGCAGCAACTGAGAAGGAACTAGGATGCGTGCACAGCTTAATAAAGCCCCAATGCAGGTAACGAGGATATCAGCAGCACTGTCAGTGCCAGGTGGTAGGCAGCTAGACCTTGTGGTTAGAGCTCAAATCCACAGTCAGCAATCAAATGGGTCATGATAGCCAGAGATTAACTGCAGATCAGAACTACATGTTGGTAACCAGAGTCAGGCCAGGTCAGAATACCAGGATGTCAGAAGAAAGAGACCACTAAAGTTCAGAATCACAAATCAGAGGTCCAGAACCAAACCAGGTCAGGATGCTGGGAAGTGAAGCTGGTGAAACAAGATTCACACAGTACACAGTCCAGAGTAGGATGGATCCTCCTTGTTCCGATAGCTTCTTGTTTATGTTGCTGGCTTAAGCAGGGCCGTGGGCCAATCAGTGCCTCTGGGACTCTTCCAATGGTTGTCAGGGAGGAACGTCAAAATGAGACTTGACTAAATGGGTCCTGGGTAATTCTGCCAGTAGGCAGCCCCGTGGAGGATGGCAGAGTGGCTGCTCCTGTAAATACTTTTAAACCTGACTTTGAGGCCAGTGGGGCATGCATGGGCTAAAGGAACGCTGCTAATGAAAATTTCCGATCAAAGCCATTTTGGTCACACATGCACCTGAAGTAGAGCTCCCATAGGGGAACTATTCAAAGAAGAAACAACAATCATTTTGATGGATATATGGCTTTGTGTGAACAACCTTAAATGACCTATAATACAGAGATTGTGTGAGAATTTATTATTTAAATCTCAACTTTACTCATAAAGAACAGCATAGTCATTAGTACGCCCAGGTAACTCAGTTAACTCAGGTTTTCATCAAGGGTATTTTGTCAAAGTTCTTATTTTCCATACAGGTAGACTATGATTAGCTATAGTTTTGTCAAAGGTTTTCCATCATATATCCAAATACTGCTGTCATTAGCTCAAATTTTCAAGTTTGAGAGTAGAAATTAAACAAATAAACAAACCCCCCCCCCACTTTCTCAAAGTCATTTCCACAAAAAATATTTGATCTAAAAAAAATCTAATTTTGATTACAAATTTTGCTTAGTTTCCATTTTTTCTCTCTTTTTTCTATTACTAGTTTTTATTGGTTTCTTAAGTCATATAATAAAAAAATTACAAAAACAGATTAAATGGAATTTTTCAATTCTGAAATTTAAAAAATTCATTTTTGATTGGAGTGTTTTGCAACAGTTACACTGAAGAACTGACGTATATAACTGACAATGTCTACCATGTAACTAGTGCTTATAAGTTTCAGTTATAATGAATATTGCCACTGCATTTTTTGTTAATTTTTAAAATGGTACTTAAAACCTAATCTTTACTTAATTTCTAAATTTACAAAGTTCAGACTTTCTGGGACAGATTTGATATACAAAAGATAGCGTATCGTCTGCCTCACTTTACACCTCTCTCATAACTGAGTGGACACATTTTGGGGAACTTAGAAGGAGAAAAATGAAGACTTCTTGCAGTCTAGCAAGGATTTCTTGTGAAAATGTAGGACCTGAAGAGTTATAATTTAATCTAGAAACACTTCTTGCCATTACAAGAAATAACAGTGATGATCCTTGGCTTGATAAGGAATTATTGTTGCCCTGGCCATAACCAATCTTTCCCATGAGGTTATTTACAAATGTAGGGATAGCATCATACAAGAAATCAGAACCCAAGCAGAAGTTGTTTTCAGCCTTCTCCATCTATTGTGATCACTTACAGCACCTGAATCCGGAGTCTAATGGTCAATGCATTAGAATCGAAGACCATAGATTAATGTCCAGAATGATATTTGTGACTATCTCACAAGCTACCTTGAAATAGGATTCCTGCTTCTTGTCAGAATCACCCCTTCCATTGGATAAACTGACTTCTCCAAAGAGTCAACAGCTGTGTCTATGCTATGAAGAACCCAAGAAGTCTGGAGACAACTTCATTTAAAAATTATGTAATGGATGTGGCTGCCATAGAATGCATCATCAGCTTGGTTGTCCAAGACCTCAAGGAACTTTCAAAAATATCCACATTATTTCAAATATCATCATTCTGGAGGAATGCATGTTAACTTTGCTAGACAAACAAAACCATCCAGAAGTACTCAGAGACTGTTTCTCTTACAGTCTATTTCCCTACATTTACATAGGATGAAGTTGTGAATGTCTATGTCCAATCTCCATCTGAAACTTTTTTTTACTTGCTCCTTTTTCTGCAATCAAAAGGTATGACACTCCTTTCTGGAAAACTAAAAGAAGTTCTCTTTCATAGCCAATCCATAAATTATGCTTCACTGACAATGATCAAGTAATATCGAGGCTTATCAAAATGTCACCTTGTTTGCAGTCTCTCTCTTTGGCACTATCATATATCTATCCATAATTTTTCAGCATAAAATGAATGCCAGGCAGAAGCTGCCAATAGATGTGTTTCAAGAGATGTATAAAGCCATAGGGCATGTTATGTAGTTGACTCTGCAGCAAAGCACATATTGAGCTTTATGTTTCCTCCATTTGAGTGAGTGATAGAGAGCAAGCCATAATGGAACCTGTTGAGGGTAAGGTGCAGAAAAAAGCTGTTAACTCCATAGTATGATCCTGTCTACATGGAATCTGCTCAGAAGCCCTCAATCATAGTGCAGTGAAAACTAGAGCCAAAGTTGTCAACCCAAAATTGTCTTCCAACCCTCTGGTGATTCTCACCAGAATTAATTTACAATGGATCCCTCACCATGATATTTAACAGTCCTGAATAATGCAGCATGCCTAATAAAGCCACCACAGATTACAGGAATGTCTAGAAAACAGTTAAAAAGCATTGGGCTGGTCCAGCATGCTACTGTACCTCAGGAAATCTGTTTCTGCTCTGCATTGGGATATGTTGTGTCCCTACCCTGGAACCAATAATTTGATAGAAACTCTCAACACAAATTCAGATAATTTCCATTTTCCTGAATGGAAATAAACCTATTTGGGGTATAATTTGACCCACAGAAAATAACAATGGATGAAGGAAAAATAATAGAATCACAGGATCTACTTTTGTAAAAGAAGGGAAAGATATTTTAAGAAGTTTTCCTATTAGATCACAGATTAAGTGGAAAAAATTTCTGGATGATCTGATATTTTGAGTTAGAAGTTTCCAGATTTCAAAAGATTGTTCTGGTAAAAAGTAAAGTAATGAAGAAAACACATATAATGTCCGAAATAATAGCCTAAATTTTATTAAAATATAGAGAAGACAAAAATTGTCCACGTAAATCTAGCACGTTGTCTATTTACATCACTTTTATGATAGTCATTAATCTTATTGCTAGACACTACTGCTGTCTGATGTAACCAGGCTTATTGACTTAATGGGAAAAATTTATATCAGTCTAGAAATTGTGATGAATGCAGTCTTAAAGTTCAAATGATTCCAACACTTCAGTAGGCTCTAACTTTGACCTAGGTGGACAAATACCTAAATCAAAAGTTTGAAAGCCACAGCATAGGCTTCCTTCATGTTTTGTAGCTAAGGAAATTATAGATAGAGATATAAAATCCCATTTAATTGGCTAACCAGTTAAACAATATTAATTAATATGTAACATTACTGTTTAATTGATCGGCCAGAGCAGCTCCTGCCTGCAGTGGGCTAGGGTGTCCCACGGGCAGGGGCTGCTCCAGTGTACTATTCAGAGCAGCCCTTGCCTGCGCAGCATCCAGGCACATTACAGACAGAGACTGCTCTAGCCTGGACATCGGAGCAGACCCTGTCTACCAAAGGCTATGGGATCCCACAGGCAGGGGCTGCTCTGGCATTCTGGCTGGAGGAGCCCCTGCATGCAGTAAGCCTGCTGCCCTTTGGCCTCGTCCCTTCTGCTTGAACCTGCTTCCTTCCGGGAGCACAGCGCCACCCCCCCCCCCCCCGTCTCTCCCCCCACACAAACTTTGCCAGGGACCCATCACCCCTGAATCTGTGCAGCTTTATACCAGTTGAAGATCTGGGCTTGACTGCTGAAAAGAGCATGTTCCTTATATATATTGATGTACCCTGGACTTTCACACAAGTAAAGAAATAATTATCTGTTTTTCATAACAGTTTCTTAGTAAATCGTCTGTCATGTAAATCACTGACATAAGGCAAATATTGTTGAGATGGTATCATCTCATTGATTCTGCACAACTCTGGTAGCCAGAGCTTCCAGAGTAATAACTGCTACATTGTTCCATCTTAGTATCCCGGTATGTAAGATGAGGATATTTTTTACCCACATCTCTCACAGGAGTTGTTGCCAGGATTAGGTAACAGTGCTGAACAAACTGTTTTACTTGAATTACAAAACACCACACAATCTGGCCTAGATTGAATGACACCCGCAAACCAATAGTTCCTATCTATGAATATTTTGTAGCTGTGCCCCCTTAACTTTTTTCTGAAGTAGCTAAAAACCTATGGACTTCTTCTGGGTTCTATTTGCAAACTAATGAAAGTTGAGCCTAATTCACTGTGATAGGTCACATGCAGCAAGTCACATGGTATTTCTCTGATGTTCTTGATTGACCGATCCTATTTTCTATGAGCAGGAGGCTCATTCCAGCTCACAGAAGTGTCATTTTTATCTGATGTTTTGGATGGATCCATATTTCAATTTTGCTCCATTCCAGATGTACAAATATGGGGAAAAATGTTTTCTTTTAGAAATAGCCAGCATCTGTGACTGACAAATCAGGGAAAGTATCTTCTGCAATTCTCTGGGAAACATTTTTTATACTTGGTCAGACTTTTTTTTTCAGTTTTACAAAACAAAATGTATTTTCTTTCACCATTCCAAGTTCCCTCTTTTTGCATGATACTGAGGCCTAGAACAAATTATTCTTGGACAGAGACCTAAATATTTTCAAGTAGAAATTCTATTATTTATTGCCTGGGAAATTTTTATTATTTGATATTAGTTTAATGTGTTGATTTGACCTTCAGACATTCTCCACACTATGGAAAAGGTCAGATTTAAGGTGATAAAAACAACACAAGTATTATTTACGCAAAAAAACAGGAAGGAGGATTATCAAGAAATCACTCATCTGAAGAAGTGGATTTTGCCCACAAAAGCCCATGATACTGTATAGATTTATTAGTCTCTAAGGTACCACAGGACTATTTGTTTTCATAGTCAACTATGTTAGAGCACAGGCCAGATAGCATTTTTAGCAACAATTATCTCCGGTCATTTCCAGTAACAAATTTCTAAGTGATGCTGCCCAAAATTTATCTTTAATATCTTTAATTAGGGGTATATGTATAAAGGCTAGAGGCCAAGAAGTTGATCTGTACAGAAAATACTGTTGCTGCCAGTTATGTAGACAATTCTTGCTTGGATATGGGAAGAAAGCCATAGGAGACCTTAAGTGGGTCCACAGTTCAAAAGAATAACTGTGGACAAGCAGATGATGATGATACTGATTTCTTGCTCTATGCTGGCCTGGATTGAGGAGACCCCATTTAATGTCTGTTTTCATATTGCATCACATGAAGTATTACTGCTGCTATCACCATTCTTGGGGGTGTTCAGTAATGTTCCTTCTAGTCTTTTTCATCAGTGTGTGGATTTTTGCCATCCAGGTGTGGAATAATTTTGTATGCACCAAGGCATGTGCAAATGTGCACCAGCACTAGAAACAAAATCCTAGCAGCGGGCACTTGCTAATCAGCTGGGCAGTATATGTGACCACAAAAGTGCACAGCTTGCAAGGAACACTGGTGCCCAGGTTTTTGAACCACACTGTTACCCCCTACACCTCAGTCGTAGCTCAGGGACATCACCAGTCTGCCAGCCACCCAAATAATTTCCTAATGACTATCAGCTGCTGAACCTCTCTGAAAGCATCTGCTATATTGTCCAGCCCATCATGGGTACTCACAGAAATGACCAGATAAGTTATCACCAAAGTAGCAGTGCACATATCTGTCTGTCTGGCTCAACTGAGCATCAGCTCCAATAGAACAGCATAGCATTCAGATGTGTGTAGTGAAAACAATCACAGGTTTATAATCAACAGATAAGGCAACAGTGAAATCAGAAATGATTATATACAAAACAAAAGCCTTAGCCAGTTCTTCAGATACATTTATACTGGAAATAAGTCCTGGTGTCAACTGGCTCAGGTTTGCAGTGCTCATGCTATAGGGGTTACAAATAGCTATGTAGATATCCCTGCATTTAAAGCATTTATAAACCTCAACTATCCACCCGGAGAAATAAAAAAGCAAATTGAAAGAGCCAAACGAATACCTAGAAACCATCTACTACAAGACAGACCCAAGAAAACCAACAATAGAACACCACTTATCACCTACAGCTCCCAACTTAAACCTGTCCAACACATTATCAATAAATTACAGCCTATACTGGAACAGGACACTAAACTCCAAGAAGCTCTGGGAGACAGACCCATAGTCTCCTATAGACAACCACCTAACCTCAAGATGATTCTTACCAACAACCACAGGACATACCACACTAATACCAACCCTCGTACTTTCCCTTGCAACAAACCCCATTGCCAGCTTAGTCCATATATTCACTCTGCTGACACCATTATTGGGCCTAACCAAGTGAGTTATAAGATCAAGAATACATATTCCTGCGCCTCCAGAAATATAATCTATGCTATCATGTGCCAAAAGTGTCCGTCTGCTATGTACATTGGACAAACGTCTTAGACACTTCGCCAAAGAATCAATGCCCACAAAACAGACATTAGACAGGATCACAAAGAAAAAACAGTTGCTTGCCATTTCAACCAGAAAGGACACTGTCTCAATGACCTAATCACCTGCATCCTACTTCAGAACACTTTCAAATCTGCACTTGAAAGGGAATCCTCTGAACTGGCATTCATGCTAAAATTCGACACTCTCCGCGGGGGGCTGAAAAAGACCCCAGCTACCTTACCCATTACAAAGATAGCTTCCCCAATTATCACCTCTAATACTATTAACTCACAGACATCTATCTTTCCCCACCTCTAATATCATTAACTCACAGGCATTCACCTTCCTTCCCCCCTCCCCTGCATCCCCCTTCTGTTCTGAAATATGATTTGTCCTTTTCATATGTGTTCATTTTTTAAATTGTATCCTTTGGTATATATGGTTGTGACTATTTTCTTCCACTATTTGATCTGAGGAAGTGGGTCTGGCCCACGAAAGCTCATCATCTAATAAACCATCTTGTTAGTCTTTAAAGTGCTACATAGGCCTGTATTTTGTTAAAACCAGACTAAAATCCTAGTCTGGACAGTTTCTTACCCAAAGCTATCTCCCACCACAGCAACCAACATGGCTGGGATCTACCGTAAAAAGTAGCAGTCTTTTTTGATTCCTCAGAAAGGGATAAAAAAGTGACCTTTTGCCTTTTTTTATAGCAAAGTCCATTGTTTTGTCCCCAAAGTCAGGATTTCCCTATGGTTTATTCCCTGGTGTCATAGACCCAGGTTGCTTTCACGTCCTCACATATGCAAACAGCCTTCCATTGTTTTGGCTTGCAGTGCTCATTTTACATGTGAACTAAGATAGCCAAGTGAATCTACATTCATCTGTCTGGCAAAACTTGTTTGCCTGCAACACAGATGCTAAAATATGTTCAGCACTTTCATACAACTCCTTAAATATGATCCAGACATACAACTAACAACAACTGTACGCAGCGGGAATGCAAAGGGTGAGAAAGCACGCGCTCACACACGTGCACACACATGCACACACACTCATACACCCCACCCCATGGTCTCCCAAGGGAAAGGCAGGAGCAGCACCATGCTCTGGCCTGCTGGGGGAAGATTGGGGCTGATTTCCTTGCTTACTTTGGCAACTGCTGGGGATGCATTCGCACCCTTTATAAAAAAAAAAAAGCACAACTCCCCAGAAATTCCTGCGTGCAGGCCTGTATAAGCTTTTAAAAGAGACCACACTTGACCCTCTTTGCATAAATATTATCAAAACAATGTGTTATGTGTAGTGGATTTGTCAAGCCTGACAGGAATTGCTATTAGACACCAGTGATCCCTTTTCCCATTGGCACTGAGGGAATCATAGCTGCAAGAATCCGTGAGTAGCAATAGAGATGCCAGAGGGAGCACTGGAGAGGCTGGTGAAAGTTCCATGCTGGGTTTCTAATGTTCTCCTTAGGCCATTGGCTTCATGGGAAACGAAGAAAAACCCAGTCAATACCCTCTTCGGCATTATCAATAATACCACCAGCAACAAGTTGCCAAAATGAGAACTCATTATGAGGTATTTGTGCCATCAAATATAGTTTGGAGCATAAAGGACTCCAATAGCAGAATATGGAATGTCACTGTGCCCACCAGTTAAACAGGCTGCAGATGAAAGACAATGCACTTCATCCTTATACAGTTTCTCAAGGCCAAATAACAGATGAAGTAAAACTCTCGCTGTCATAACTGTTATTGCAGTTGCTGATCTGTTTGATTTATATTTACTTACATCACACAATCACTGATGTTAGGTAGCAGTAGCTTGCCAATACTGGCCAAAGAGTTTATGCGAAATTACACATTATGCTCATGTCAATGCTTATAAGGAATTCTGCCTTTACAAAAACAGATTCTTCCTGAAGTTATGGTGTACTTTTTGTGTACAAATTAGACTGAAGACCATTTATGAAGGGCTGCGAAAACTAGAGTTAGTAAAGCTGCACAACTCTGCTGATTAATGTCCATCTAATAACATGAAGATGTAAAGCGTTGTAGGGTAAATTGAGGTAGCCCATGGTATGTTGCTGAGAACTGACAAACTCAAATCTGAAAGTATTAGGCCAGCCCTGGGAAGCATACAGTACAGCAGTTACTGTGACTCTGGTTCCCCTGGAAACCACATTCCAGAAGGGCCTCACTTTTTTGATTAGGCCGGTATCAAACAACCGTGTGGGATTGTTTTTCATTGTCTGCTTTGTTCCTAGAAAATAAGCTTGGATCCCAAAGATCACGCCAAGGCAATATCACCCCTGCAGGAAACGCATTATATTTCCGGCCGACAAAATGACCATCAATATGCCTTTGTTTATGTTGGCTTATTTAGCTTGTTAGGAATAACTACCTGTATTAGTGATAACATGTTTAATTGGCGATGGGTGGAGATACTGTTTAACTGTTGTAGACCATTGGTTTATGTGCATATCTTACTTCTGCTGCTAGACCTATCAAATCACTTCTCCTCCGTCAATCTGCTACCAATATAATCTAATGTATGTTTTGGTTAAGTTAGTGGTCACCAGGTTAACTCCTGATGGGTACTCTACCAGCTGTGTGAACCAATAAATCCTCTGCTTGTTTTCACCAATACCCAGTGTGTCCGGAGATTATTCCCAACAGTATTATACATCCGTTTTTGAAAATTTTGGTTTTTTTACATAAATCATTTATCAAAAGTGTACAGAATGAAATTTAACTTAAAATTCCTCTTTTAAAATGCACAAATATAGAGGGTTTTTTTTATCATTACAACACTTTGAAGTGATTTCAAGCATAATGAGCAAAACCAAATGACCAGTACATTTTAAATGATTACTTTTGAGGATGGGGGTCTTACAAAATTCAGCAGTTCTTCATGTGCCCTTGCAGAGTTAACCTAGGACCCATAACATCACATGGTCTTCAGTAGTGATTCGCAACCTGTGGCCAGCAGGCCAGTCGTCACCCAATTAACACACAGCTGTAGTCCATGTGACATCCTCAGGGCCACACTGGTAGCATATATGGGTCTCTCTCTCTCTTTCATATATAAAGCGCTACATATTCAGCCCGGACTGGTAAATAGGTTGAGAATCACTGATCTAGGGGGCCAGCACTGGTCCCAGCTCCTAGGCTTCATTGTTTGGATCCTCTCATACCAGTCTAGTAAGCATCTAGGAGAAGGGAGCTCAACTGGACCTGACACATGGCAGCCAAAAAGTATCTTTCTTTACTTTCCCACAGAGAGATCCACCAGGAGTACAACTCCATAACACAGAGAGGGTGCAGACCCCTATGTCTTATCCTGGAGTGGAACTTCTTTAGCTCCATTCCTATTTTGATACCACTCTCCCAAATAGGGAAATAGGTTCAGTAGGCAAGATGTAAACCTCAAATACTGTACACTCAAAAAAAATGTTAATTCTTTTCAAAAGAATCAAAAGGTTAATTTAAATGGAATAAAGTCAGTTTAGGTTTTAGAATGTCACTGGTTTATAGCAGTGCACAGCTGAGACTCAGAAAGAAAGCACATGACTGCCAAATGTTATCATATAATTTAAAGCCTTTGATCTCTACAGTATAAAGAACTAAGCTTGTTTTTATCTTATTAAACATATTACATTATAATATATCAAATAACATATGTAACAGTGTTTTTCTTTAGTGTCTTATGATTGTATTTAATTTTGAAAATTGGGACTTCATTATGTTATGTACAATTTATGTATGCATTAAATAAAATACTTAAATAGCCTTATTCTTTTAGAGATTTTTATTTAATGTATATTGATGTGGAACAATTTGATTTGTCAGATAAACTAAGGTCAATTAAATTTAACTGGCATTAGTAAATTAGTTTATCAAAATACTTGTAATAAGCAAACACCACATTTTGTAACATTAATAAGTATCATAAGTTAAATGCACACTGAAATTCATTAAGGAGAACAAAATACACAAAAGACCAATTTACACAGGGTCTTAGTGATAAGTCAATGTATGGAAATAAGAATGTAACAAGTCAAAAGGGACAGGAGAATCCAGTTTAATCTGATTATTCTGGGGTTGAGGCAACATATTAATCAAGCGGACAAAACAATTCTATTAATCAATTTCAAAAGGTACATTACGACAATAAATCTTTTACAATACTGCAAATGATAAAACAAGCAATCCACAAGGGTTATGCTAATTAAATGTTTCAAGTCAAATGAAACAATTCCATGCTTTGTCTTGTTTGGACAAATAGAAAATTCTTGTCATTTAATTATATTTCATATGTCTATATCTGTCTCCACACACATAAATTAGAGCATTAAAGAATTGCAAATGCACTGCCTTTGTCATTTTATAGCTATCACTGTGGACCGTTAATTTTTACCTATTGCTACTAGTACATATAGAAAATGGAGAAGTAAATTAATATCCATTCCAGGAGAAAAATGGGAAAGCAAGCACCCCTTCAATTAAAAACATTCTGGATTACTAAAACTTTTCAATCATACTTTAGTGACTGAAATCCAAAGATATACCTGGAAATGGCCTGACCATTGTTTTGGCATTCACATTAGTTGCAAGTAGACATGTACTAAATGAACAAGGAGATGAAAAAATTACAAATTTGTTTTAAAAGGGCCAGATCACCCTATGACAAGAAAAATATGCCACAAACTCCAAAGGCACCATCTCCTGTCTCTGGACAATACTTCACATCCTTTAGGGTGCTCAAAAGAAAATAATAATACAGACAAAAGCAACTTGAAGAGAAAAACAAATGTAAGGGGATGACAGGAAAGGTGCCTATTCTCATCAGTTCCTGCCACACAGACATACTCTACACTCCATCCCCTGCCAATTGATATTGCCTATGTGGTCTCTAACTAAAATCAGAGGACCTGCAGCACACAAGGAGCAATAAAGGACATATATTTGTATATGTACAGCAAATAAAAATAAACATGAAGTAAGGAACAAAAAGTTATGCCCAATATTTAAGTTACTTGATCAACAGGATAATGGAAAGAACATAAAATTGTTAGTGATAAACTCAGGCTCATATTTGTATATTACACCACACATTTGACAAAAATACAGAAAGAAATATGATTCTCATTAATACATTCCATATATTTCATTTTCCTCAAATGGTGACATTTTTATGATATTCAAGACAGATTGCTTAGGCTGAAAAATGTATTTTCAAAGTATTTGTACCATATGGTTTTTCCTCTAGGAGTTGCTGTTCATAACCAGGCTGCACAGTAGCTCTCCTCACTCTGTGTTACTCAGTGCAAAGACATTTTTGGCTCAAATTAATCTTGATGCTTGTGACATTATTTCAGATGGGAAGTTTGAATGTTTCCTCTGCATGCTTTTCTCACAGCACAAATACTCTGAACTGTTTCTTTGTATACACTAATCTATGTCCTGACATTTCAAAACTGCTTAATTTCTTCTAGTACAAACCAAGCACTGTTAGCTTCAGCACAAGATCCCCACCATAAGATTTAGCACAAACTTCTGTGCCCTTTGGTGTGTTTTCACCCAGTCTGCTGCATTTTAATAATTGTTAACTGAAACAGAGCTGAATAGGTTGTTGTTTATACTTGAAACACAATCACAGTAAGCACCAATTCAGCTGAACACATTCCTAACAAACATTGTCAGCAACAGGTCATTTGGTAAATGTAGACAAGACATAAAGTACACTTTTTCTACAATGAGTGTTATTTGTTAGCAGTATTTGGCCTAAAGTTTGCTAATCTTAAATTCTGACCATTTTTGAGATATTAACACTGAAGTGTGTATTATTATCCTATAGATGATAGAGTGAGCAGTATCATGCTACCAGTTTTTATGGATATGCAGTCCCCACTGAAACCAGAGGGTTGTGACTAAAAACTGATGATGCAATGGACCTGTATCACTAGATTTAAAAAACAATAAAAAAAGGGGAATGACAAAAAAGCAGCTACTATTAAAATGGATAAAATATCCTCACTGTTATAGTTCTTCAGGGTGTATAGTCCATCATCTAAAATCTTCACTATATTTTTAAAATCTTAAAATGATGCATTTTTATATTTTGGTCTACATCAACAGTTCCTGTTTCAATTATACACAGTAAAGCATTTTATATTTATGTACAAAAGAATTACTATTAGTTAAAATTAAATTCCTCATATTGCAACATTACATCTTCACAAATTCTGCATTACAAAAGGATTATACCACAAAAGAGAAATTATAGCTAAGTCTTTATAGTTCTTTGAGTGAATCTCTTCACTTATACCAATGCAAATCCAGAATCCCTAGTTACTTGAATGGGTTTACTCTGAGTTTTCCCTGAGTAAATAGGACTAGGATTTGAGATGTGAGATCAATAGGTTTTGGTTCGGGGGACCTCAGTCCTTTTGGAGGGCAGTTTTGATATTTTGAGGATGATACGTTCATTTAACTTTAACTGGACCAATTTTAACAGAAGCACATGAGGTTCAGGTTCACATAATCTACAATTATGTCACATTTTTGCCGAGTCCTTGATAATATTACCCTAGTCTATTTATAAGATACACAGCAACAATGTACTT
Organism: Pelodiscus sinensis; assembly: GCF_049634645.1. Classification (NCBI taxonomy): domain Eukaryota; kingdom Metazoa; phylum Chordata; order Testudines; family Trionychidae; genus Pelodiscus; species Pelodiscus sinensis. Next base: position 46,003,656 of record NC_134718.1, read on the forward strand.
ACTTTTGCACTTAACAGGTAATATTAAATTATTGGTTACTTAGTGTTATTAGTTACTACATCATCAACACATTACAACAGACAAATTCTTTAATTTTGATTTTTTTTTAATCTACCATTTAACCACCATTCAATTTTGTAGTTTTTATAATTTATTAGAGAAAAATATCAACAACAGCAAGCCTACATAGATTTGTTTCATTAGTGATATTTAAAACAGATACAAATCAGAATGTTAAAAAAGGCCTGTATTTCAAACCATTGAAAAATGTTTTATTAACATAAGACTTAGTGAAATTTTAGATGTGCCTTTTTTAAAAATATTAGTCAATGTTTAATCTGTCCCAGAAAAAAAGACCTAAGTTATTTAGTCTTCCCTAAAATTGTGTCAATTTTCTTTTCTTACGGCTTTAATTTAGACTTTTATAAAAGATAAAATCATAGTGGAACTAAATGAGGTCAAGACCTTCGGAAGAACTCATTTAATCCCACCATACTTATATCTTTTTATGAAGTCTAAATGATAATCATAAGCACGGTAAGTGGACAGAAGTATATTTATAAGTTTAAATAATTTTGTTAAATATTGCCTAGAAATCAGAAACAATAACCAATGTTTATAAAAAGTTACACCCCAAAAATTTCACAGTCTTATGTTAAATGCACTTAGCAAAAGGTCAGAGCTCCTGAATTTGCTAGATAAATAAATGTTGGTGAGGTGGATGAATCACTGGAGAATTGGTGCATGGCAGCGAATGAATAACCTGCAAATGCTTCCCAAACCCCATTATTTCCCTTTTTCCAGTAGGCCAAAGATTCATGTCCCTGCATGCTGCCAGTTCATTACAGAGAAATATCATTCCTCTTCTGGCACACTCTGGACGGCCCTCTCAGCCCCACGAGGACCCTTTAATGTTTAATTCCCCATCATCTGCTCCAGTGAACAGCTTAATCTCTGCTTGTATGATCAATACTATATCAGTGTAAATTAAAATGACAATTTTAAAGTAATTAAGCCTGTTAATGCTCGATTCAAATGTCATTATTTGCACAAGGGATTGAGGAGAAATTACATCGTGTCCAGGGTGACAGGAAAATGTTTGAGCCTTCTCAATCCTGTTGCCGCTGTGCCACTGGAGGCTTTAGCAAAGCAGATTAACTTCTAGCTCCCACTGCCAGGATACGTATCCAATTTCAAAAGAGGATAACACAATTTGATAAATTTAATTCCAGCAACAAACTCAATTATTGTGATAATGGATGAAAACTGGGAGGAGACATTAAACAAGACCCACATAAAAATAACCAACTTCAGAATGAGATACAACAGTAATTGTTTGATTTGATTTGCTCGATCCCTTTTGAAAACCCTTTAAATAATTGTGATTGTTAGAAGAATAGCCAACATTTATTAAATAGCATCAGCTCTAAGCTCAAAGTGGCTGCAGTTTAAGAGATTTTGGTCACAATGAAAATGTTTGCTGTCCTTTGCTTGTACAGCTACATTTATTAGACAAGTAAAATTACATCATTACTTTATTGGATCTCATAAATGGATCCATAAAACTCAACTAAGCTCAGATGAGATCTTAACCTATTCTACATAGTGGCCTTTTTATAACAAGCCATGACAACCTGTAGTGATTTTTTTATTTAAAGGAGAGATTTTAATAATAAAAATGTATCTTAAAATTTATGTGACCTCCACAGAAATCAGCATGTATGTCCAGTTTGGCTGTAGTTGAAAAGTTAGTCATAAAGATACTCTCTAATCTCAATTACATATACGGAAAATAGGACATTAAGATACAAAAGAAATATAGTCCTGCCAAAGACCTGTTAGGTAGAACACTGGAAATACTACTACTGTTTGATAATTTAAGAACAAAAGTACTGAAATCAAAAGTGAAGTTTCGTATGCTACAGATTCAATACAGCAATAAAATGACGAAAATTACTTTCTAGATGAAGTGAATAGCAGAACCATCTCTTACAGAAAGATACATCAATGGTGCAGCAGTGAAACTTTCATATTAGTGTGCTCAGGATTATGGCCATACAATAAGGCTGTGTCTACACTGCACCCCTTTTCCGGAAAAGGGATGCAGATTAGACACATCGGAATAGCAAAATCCGTGGGGGATTTAAATATCCCCCGCGGCATTTGCATTTACATGGCTGCCGCTTTTTTCCGGCTTAGGGATAAGCCGGAAAAAAGCGCCAGTCTAGACGTGATTCTAGAAAGTAGGAATAAGAGATCCTCCAGAAAAGGGCTTATTTTCCGGAGAATCACGTCTAGACTGGCGCTTTTCTCCGGCTTATCCCCAAGCCGGTAAAAAGCAGCAGCCATGTAAATGCAAAGGCCGCGGGGGATATTTAAATCCCCCGCAGATTTTGCTATTCCGAAGTCTACATTAGCATCCCTTTTCCGGAAAGGTGTGCCAATGTAGACACAGCCTATATGTCCTTACTAGGAAAGTCAACCAGGAGTGAACCAGCAGTGCTGAGTATTATTCTCATAAATTCCATTTACTTGACCCTACACATTTCCAAAAGTTTGGTTAAATAATTACTTTGAATGTTTATTAGCATGTTGTAATAATTTTTGGCATGGATTTATTTGAATAACAAATAATGCACCAAAGTGCTTTAGGCTTTTAATTGTTTGTGTGTGATATGCATAGCCTTATCTTAGTCTTATTAATTTTTATATTAATTTGTTAATTTTTCTAAAACAATAATTCAATATTGCTATAAGATCTAGGAAAAATATACTTCTCATACCAACTACACATACTACACAACCTCTACTATTTTCCAGCTATTTCAGCATGCAATCTATCAGATCATAGATTCTCTTGCATAAATTGTCAAAAGAAAAATTCACAAGTTTAACAAGATATAATTAGGGAAATAATTATCACAACGTGAAGAAAAGAGAAATAAATTAAATCCTATTTCATCACCTACTAAACTAGAATGCAGAGTGAAAAACTGAAAAAGAAATTAATAGACTGTGGGAATGGTCTTTTCATTGCTAACTTCTGAGAGACCAGAAGCATTAGTTAAACAGGAAGCAAACCAAAATGTCAACCACCTTCCATTGTTAAACAAACATACCTTTGCCCTAAAACACAGCAATTGATTTAAAACACAGAAGACAAGATTTAATGTGTGTATTCAGAGGAATTTGGAAAAGAAGATATGGAATGCTCTTTTCATCTTAATTAAATGTTACCTTTTTATTATCCTCTGTTTCAATTATAAAGCATTTAAGTGATAGAAATGTAACTGTGTTAGTCTGGTGTAGCTGAAACAAAATATAGGACTATGTAGCACTTTAAAGACTAACAAGTTGGTTTATTAGATGATGAGCTTTCGTGGGCCAGACCCACTTCCTCAGATCAAATAGTGGAAGAAAATAGTCACAACCATATATACTAAAGGATACAATTAAAAAAAAATGAACACATATGAAAAGGACAAATCACATTTCAGAACAGAAGGGGGATGCGGGGGGGGGGGGGGAAGGAAGGTAAATGCTTATGAGTTAATGATATTAGAGGTGGGGAAGGGTAGATGTCTGTGAGTTAATGGTATTAGAGGTGATAGTTGGGGAGGCTATCTTTGTAATGGGTAAGGTAGCTGGAGTCTTTGTTCAGCTCCCCGCGGAGAGTGTCGAATTTTAGCATGAATGCCAGTTCAGAGGATTCCCTTTCAAGTGCAGCTATATAACTGCACATCCTATAGGATGAAGTTATTGTTTTCTTTATTTTTTAAATACTACATAGGGTGCATCCACACTGCAGGGAAGCCTCAAAATTAGTCCGCGGCTGGTTTCCCTAATGTAGACGTGCAATCTCGATTTAGAGCCCCAGGAGGCACTGAGGAGGAATAATTTAAGAATAATGGGCCCTGGTGAGGGGCTATTTTGAAATAGCAGCAGAGGAGCATCTACACATGCCTTATTTCGGAACAGGTGTTATTCTTCGTGAAATGAGGTTTACAGATTTTGGAATAAGCCATCCATTATTTCAAAATTATTTTGAAATAAAGGAATGGCTGTGCAGATGCTCACATTGTTATTTTGAAATAAAGCTAGTTATTTTGAAAGAACAGTGTAATGTAAATGCATTCATACCCGCAAAATTATTGTCTTAATAATTATTCAAATGCTTTCCTTTTCATATAATCTGAAACCTTTGTAAATTTAGTTATATCTATTTCCGTTTTGCATTATTAATTGGGTAAGTTAAAGGACATGAAGTCATATGGAACACTAACCTCATTGTTTCTCAATGTACAGGTTGCCATATTCATCATGCAAACATTGACCTGTGTTTGCTTAACAAAGCTTATTAATTATCAGAGAGCTTGGTGATTCAGAAATGAAGAGGCCATCACTAAAATTTACCTTGAGTGATAGAATTAATTTAGGATATGCAAATATATCCTTATATTTGTATATGTAATCAACTTCAGTTTATTTTTAAAAATTTATTTTGATACAGAATGGTGATTGCAACAAAGACAATGCTATTGGGGACTTGGTGCCAATTTAACTGAATATTATTTTTGTCTATTTTAAAATGAATTTTGTTTTTAGAATATGACACATTCTAGATAATTTTTCTGGGAAACATTTGTTAAACATAAACATTTATGTCAAAGTGTTACAATTATTAAAATACACCAGTAATCTCAATTTCGTACTTGCTAAATTGATTTGGTTCATATGCAATTAATCTGACTGATGATGGTCAATCCAAATGAATCCTGTTAAGGGCCTGTCCCCCTCATCTAGTGGCTGTACAACAAAAGGTTTCTTAGTTGGATACTACCCCTCGGTTTATTAACTTTTAGTTCAAGCAGTAGAAAGTCATGTTCCAATTATCCTGGATTAAATCTCTATGGACAATTCATCCAGAGGGTTGTTAGAAAGATAAAATTGTATTTTAAAATGTAACAAATATGTGCTGCCTTAGTAAGACTTCACTATGGTTTTGATAAAACAATTCAAACAATGCATTGAGCTCAACTAAAAAAAAAAATTGTCATAAATAGGGTAGGTTCTGAGAGCTGCAGGGCGTGCAGGAGCTAAAGATTAAAAATAGTAAATTCTTCCCAGGGCAACCACTTTTGATAAAAGGAGTGGGAAGCTCTTAAAAGGTAACTTCAGGTGAAATGAACAGAACGACAAAACTAAATTCTGAATCATCCATTCGGTGGGAGGAGGGCAAAGAAGAATGAGGGTTCCCTTTGGTTGATTTTTTTTGTTCACCACTTCAGTGGTTTTCTGTCAAAAAATACTAACAAGCCTGAAACTCTTTCAGAGCTTTACAATTTTTCAGTTTGTTCACCAATACATTTCTTACGGAATATTTGTTTCCTGCATGCAGTGTTATGACATAGTATTCAATCATGTTTGTCTTTTCTCCTGATGTATGAGCCAACCACAATACAGCATGGCCAGACCTTTGCCAACGTGTCAGTTGCATATTTTTCACTGTTTGAGAAAGGTCAGTGACAACGGATTAAATAAAAAAAATACACTGCCAAAAACTCTCATGTGAACCTACCAGGACAAATATAATGCCAATACTATAGAAAGAGTGAAAATAGATATTTACTTAACGGTATTGCATAAAATAATTAGTAGAAGTTTGCATAGGGTAATTAGCCACCCATTGATAGCGAACTTAACATTCTAGATATTGCTGAAGATCTTATATTGTAATACTTCCATAACCCTATAAACCATTACTGTACTCACATTTGTCAGGTGGTAATATTATTTGAATTGATGAAATTCCAAAGCTCCTTTTTCAATACATTAGATTTAAAAAAAAACCAACAAATGGTCAACATTTTAAAATGTAGGTGTCCAAAGATTAGTAGGGGGCGGTGCCCCCTGCTCGCTATGCTCACCGGAGCCCCAGGTCTCTCCTCTGGCTGCCGGGCCCCCCAAAGGCTGGGCCATCTCCTGCTCTGTTCTACCCTCACCCCTGACTACGAGGTGGCTGGGCCAAGGGAGGCCCTGAGGTTCTGCCCCCTGCCCCTGGGGCGGGGGGGAAGTCTGGCAATTCTGCTTTGCCCCTCCCCCCCCCTTATCCCATGCTGGGGGAAAGGCCACACAGCTCTGGCCTCCTCACGAGGGGGAAAGGCCACACAGACCCTGCGCTCTTCCCCCTGGTAGCTGAGCACCAGGGAGGGAAAGGGGAGGCAAGAGCTGAGGGCAGACAGAGTCACTGAGGGATCCTGAGTAACGTGATGACCAGCAGTTTTACTAATAGCTTTAAATAACCATCCATCATATCAACATGTAACCAAGGCTGTTCCACAAATTAACAGACTTCATTGTTTCATTTGGGTGAGAAGCACCCTCTTGTTCACTCTGCTCTTCTAACCACCACCACCACCACCACCACCACACCCCAAGTGCTTCCTATACTGGGGCAACTACTTCCTCATTTCTCTCTCAGCTGTAACAACTTCATAAACCCTCTGTTTCATCTTAGAAGCATAAAACTTTTTGCAAGTTTTTTTCTTTAACTCTGAATGTTTTTCTCTTATTTTTTGTATGCATCTGATCTTACCGTGAATCCTTTCCTTAACTCCTTCAGTCAATATAGATCTGTAATTACTATGCCAAAATTTTTTGGTGCATCACCATTATTGAGTGTCAACAGAATTCTCGAAATCTTTGGTGAGTTAATTGAAGAACAAAGGAAAGGAATCTTGTGGTGGATTCATGGGTAATGGAATGGTGTGCTTTTTTTAAAAAAAAGTTGTTTTTTTAAACTTTGTCATATATAAAGAAGACTAAGAAGTTATTAGCACACACATACACACACCTAGAAAGCTTTTTTTATTTGTTAGAAATATTACGTGTGTCAAATCTGGTCTTTACCATTTTGCTTGAGGACCCTCAGAAAAGGGGAACAGAGATGTGGTGTGTTTTTATTTAACAACATGTATTGTCTTGTTCCAATCTTTCAAGTCATAATGTAAATTTATAAGCTCAGAAATCACTTATTTTAATAAAATAAAAGATGTTTGAAAATGTAATCAATTCAGCATTCTTTTCCCATCTGATACATAATCGGATTCATAATTCTAATGTTAAAATGATAAATAATGTAGCATTGAAAATCTGCACTTCAGAGCAATTTTCAGTCCTTCAATAATACTGTGGAATTCAAATTAAATATGTTAGAGAATGTACTAGTTCAATGGTAGTGAGAAACATTGTGATGGTATTGGACTCACTCTTGAAGGCTGAAATTATGTTGGATGTGCAGGCCTGCCTAAGGGGGGCAGAAACGGTAAGTGCCCCAGGGCCCAGTGATTCAAAAGTATCCAAGGATCCCAGCTGCTGCTGCCATAGCTACTATAGCAGCACCAATGCCCAGAGCCTTGGCCACTTTAAATCACCCTCAAGTGCCGCACGGTATCCCCTGGGAGGCTCTGAGGACTGGGGGAGGCAGTGATTATACCATGCCAGCCCTCACCCCTCAACCTCACCTTTTCAGGGTGAGCTACCCCCCTCCAAGTTGCCCAGGGGCACGGCATGGCTGTTGGCTCTACTGTAGATATGTATTTTACTCTAATGTTTGATTTCCTTGCTAAACAGGTTTTAAGGGCCAGGAGTGAAATTTTTTTGTCTTTGACTTCAAAGATCGCATAACAGATTTTTTTTTTTTTTTTTAAAAGGGCCCTCTTAAGGTTGCCAGATGGTTTCAACAAAAATACCAGACACACTTGACATTACATCACAATCTACATTACATCTTATTTAGAAAATACTGGACATTTATATTTTCTCAATTTGTTTCCCGAACAGAAAGCTCAAATACGGTACTGTCCAGTTCAAAACCAGGCACCTGGCAACCTTAGGCCCACTTCATATGTAAGCTAAGAGTTTCATTTTCAGAATTCCTCAGCATCCAACTGCTACCACCATGATACTTCTGGACATATTTTCAAAATAGTTCAGTACCCAACACATGCTTACTTCTTTTGCACATCTGGTCCTTGAATGGTAGCTGAACTATTGAAAGTATGTTCCTTTGTGGATATTGAGCAATTTTGACAATCGTCATATGTTCATAGATTCTGATGCCAGAAGTGATCATTATGATCATCTAGTCTGGTCTCCTGTATAACACAGGTCATAAAAAAATCCCTGAAAATATTCCAAGAGGACATCTTTTAGAAATAATACCAATTTTGATTTTAAAATTGCCATTGATGGTGAATCAACTACGGCCATTGATAAATTGTTTTAGTAGTGAATTTTTCTCACCATTAAATACTTTATGCCTTATTTCCAGTCTGAATTTGTCTGGCTTTAATATCCAGGCATTGTATCATGTTATACTTTTCTCTGCTAGACTAGAAAGCCTATTATTAAATATCTGTTCCCATAAGTACTTAAAGACTGTACTCGGGTCACCCCATAATCTTCTCATTGTTAAGATAGATGGGTTGATTTCCTTGAATCTATTGCTATAAGTCATATTTTCTAATCCTTTATTCAGGCTTGCGGCTCGTTTTTGGACCCTCTCTATTTTATAAACACACTTCTTCAATTGTGGCCATCCTGGAAACATATGTTCATCTGATTATCTGCCACGGCCCAAATCTTTTTCACTCATTGCTTCCCAGGATAGAGCCCCTCATCATGGAACTATACTTATAGTCCTTGTTTCCAGATGTACAGGTTGAACCTCTAGTCCAGAACTATCTGGTCCGTCAGCTGGAATTATTTTAGTTAGCTGGATGTCCACTTTTCATGGGTGTGACCAAGTTTCCTGTGCTTCCATAAAGTTTGTTTACAACACCAGTCCTAGTTCTTGGTGTTCTGTGCTGTTATTTAGTTCAAATTTACCCCAAGTCCTGGTCTACATGAGGGAGTTATTTCAAAATAACTCCCTCCCCTTATTTCCAAATTATAAGCAGAGTCTTCACACTACCAAGCTTATTATTTCGAAATAACGGACTGGTTATTTCAAAATCTGTACTCCTGCTTTCCTCGGGGAATAATGCTTATTTCAAAATAGCATTAGTGTGGATGCTCCAATGCTGCTGTTTCAAAATAACCACTCCCCCAAGAAATTACTCACCAGTGCTTCCTGGGGCTCTAAGTAAAGGCAGTGCCACCATAATAATGAAGCCTGCCTCGGACTAAGTTCTAGACTCGGGGACACGCTATTTTGATTTTATTATTTCTGAAGTTATTATTTCAAATGTAGTTATTATGAAATAATTTCCTAGTGTAGATATGCCCTTAATGTCCTAAGCCCAGTAAGCAGTGGAAGTGTTCCTAATTCTGCTAGACAATATTGACCTCCCATGGTCCAGAAAATTCTCTGGTTTGGAATTGGTCAGGTCCTGAGGGTGCTGGACTAGAGATACAACCTGTATATCTTTAAGTTGGCCTTATTGAAACAGATACTGTTTGCTTGGGTCCATTTTATTAAGCAATGCACATTGCTCTGTATCAGTGACCTGTCCTCTTCAATATTTATCACTACCCCAATCTTTGTAAACTTTATCAATGATCCTCTTGGTTCTTAAATAAGTATGATCTATATTATTTGTTCCTAGGTGCTACCTTTATAGCAGGTGTTTCTTCTTGTCATTGGCTCCCCTGCAGCACAGGAGCTATAAACTCTTCTGAGGATTTAGAAAACATGCTTTTCCAACAGGAGACACACTGAAAATGAAAGAAAGGATGATCTATTCATTTATTCCCAATCTAGAAGACTTGCAGACCAGACGCTCTCCCATCTAAAGCCTATGGTTCCTGTCCAGTGTTCACACATTTACGAACAAATAAATGGAGCACATTCTCTTAATCACCGTTAGTCTTTTCTCCACTGGTTTTAAAGCCCTGCCATCTCTATTTCATGTTAGATCATCTAGTCTACCACATATTCATCAAGAGAAACACCTAAGTCTAAATGTTTATTATTTTTCTTTTCTGGCTTGCACATCAACATAAATCGACTCTGCACCTTCGGAAAACAGGTCGGACTAAGAGTTAGCCAGAAGAAGACAGAAGTCATGATGCTAAATATTGAGGCACCAGCATTAGTTAAGATCGATAGCCATGACCTACTTATCACAGAGAGCTTTACATACTTGGGTAGCATTATCAGGCAAGACGGAGGCATCAGAAGTGATATCCAGAGCAGACTCAGTAAAGCCAGAAATGTCTTCATGAGTCTGAATGCTGTATGGAAGTCATCACAGTATAACATCCATACCAAACTGAAGTTTTATCAGAGCTGTGTTTTATCAACACTATTATGTGGATCAGAATGCTGGTGGATGACAGAGTACAACCTCAATAAATTGTCTACTTTTCGCACCGGAAGTCTTTGGCCAAGAATAATTTCTAATCAGGATCTGCTTGCGCTGTGTAAACAAGACGACACAGCTACCATCATTATGAAAAGATGTTGGAGATTGATTAGGCATGAGCTCAGGAAAGATGGAAGCTCCATCACAAAGACTGCTGTGCACTGGACCCCTGAAGGGAAGCGGAAACAAGGTCAACCCAAAACAACTTGGCACCGGACTGCTGAAGTAGAGATGAAGAGCATGAATTACACTTGGGGCACTATTGAGAGGCTGGCCAGAGACAGACAGAAGTGGAGGACCTTTCTTGCTGCCCTATACTCCAGTGGGCATGAAGGATGATGATGACATCAACATAAATGTCACATTCCATTTTCAGGACCACCCAAGCAATTCCATTACCATCATATTATGTGCTCATTTTCATCACCCAGAGAAAATAAAAGGGTTGGAGAGTTGTCATTGAGGGAGTAACTTCAGGTGAATGAACATGCTTTAAAGCCAGAGTTTGCATGAACCAGAAAAGAAGACAGGTAACTAATTGCCGGAGTTTGCAGGCCTGGCAATTAGTAAAAACATCATTTTGTTAAGCAAAACTGATCTGGCAAGTCAATGAGACAAAATAAATACATAACCGCACAGTGTCAATTTTAGTAAGTCTCTTTCCATAATATCTCCAGCCAGCAAACTGGCAACAACCAGTGAAAAGAGTCTGAATGCTACAGTATGTGCAGTGCCAGCTAATCTCAGCCTCTATCTCACCCAGAATTACAGCACAGACTTAAACCCACAGAAGACAAGGATGGAGGAAGAATAGCTATCCTATTCCAGTTCAGAGAGAGACCACTCTAAGATATAATCCTCAGAGGATATCCAAGTACACAAAATTTAGAGACAATTTACATGTGCATCCTGCTTATCTACGCATCTCCAAAAAGCAAAAGTCAGTTAGAGGAGCTAGCTGAGATGCTGCCTCACATGGTGATGAATGTTTTAAAACTTAATAGGAGACTTTATTATGGTAGCACCTAAATATAATAAATAACTATTGCTTTGGGAGACGATCAGATACCACAGTGATCGGGCATGTGAATACCTAGATAGATAGAACCACACTTTAAAATCCCTCTGTTTTAGTATTTTTGTGTCATAGCCTTGTGTGGACAGATATGAAAGATATCAGACAAAATTAAAAATATATTTAAAACATTTAAAAATTAGATTCAGGAGCTGCAGCTGCCACTAAGCCCTGATGCCAATGTGACCCACATAAGCAGAAGGGGAAACTTGTTAACTGGAATAGTAATGCCATAAAACTAACTATAAAGTGCTATCAAATCCACAAAGTTAAAAGAACCAGAAAAAAATATTTCCTCCAATTTCTTTCAGTTGATCTAAAACTAGGTGCGATTCATAACATATATATCTTTCAGGGGGAAACCTTATTTAAAAAATGACTACATTCCTTTATTTTTAAATACAAGAATGAGCAAGAATTAACCCAAGCTGAGCATCAGAATCTAGTCTATATAACTATAGTTAGGAACTTTATAAAATGCAAGTTACAAAAATATGTATACAAGGACTCTTAAAAGTATGGACTATTGGCTCTATTAAGACCAATAGCATTTATGAGAAACAAGCATCTCTCACAAACATTTAGAAGAGTTTCTATAACATACTTTTTTAAAAAACTGGACTAACTGATCCTTTGGTAAGAGGAGGGAAGCTACTTGTATTCTAATCAGTGCTTCTATATTTCTACATGCTATGGCAACCTGAAACCTTCTTTAATAGGTGGGCAGGCACAAAGCTATTTTTTATTTCGATGTTAGAAAGTAGTTTCCTAAATTGTTAGAGAACAATAGCATCAATATTTCACCATCTAACTATAAACTGACTTGTTAGTAAAAGAAAAATACTTTGTTAAAGTGTAAGTTACTTTACTTCCTACACCTACTAATAATAGAATCTTCACCACCACAATCCATAATATTAATGCATGAATAGCATAACAGTTAAAGAGCTCATTGTATTATGTGTCTATTTATGCTTTGATGGAAAAAAAAGTTAAACCAGTGAAGCAAAAAGTGACCCATTTAATACTTTTGCTCTGTGATGCACTTATATAGGTTTTATGCTGTTGTTACAGTGCTTCCATTCATTCTAATGCTTTAGTGGTTCAACTGCAATTTATCAGCTTATAGTGGAAAATACCTGGCACCTACTTAAAATGCATGGAGCTAGCAATAAAATTAACCTTGTGGCAATTGTTTTCCCACATATTTGATAGACCAATGTCAGCTCATCTGTTAGAGGGAAATAAAAAAGTCAAACCTAAATGTACAAAAAATTATGATGGAAGCCTTAAATAAAGCAAGGGTAATGCAAGTTTATTGAGTCAAAAATCAATCAATCAATGAGCGAGTGGATTAGGAGCACCTCATAAGCCCCAAAGAAATAATTTGCCCAAACACTGGGATTTAATGGCGGAGGACCAAATTCCAACACTTTTAGGAAGTAAATAATGAAAAATCAATTCAAAAGGAAAAACAGATCAAGAACCCTGAATTCTGACATGCCGACACATTTATTGCTGAATACCATTTCTCGGCTGACCCGAAAACTTCGGAAGGTGTTTATTTACTTTCAACACCTTCCAGAGATCAATATTTTTAATTTGGATCCGAGTTATTATTTTTCACATCACAGCATCGGGAAGCGGAGTAAAGTGGCTCATATTTTAGTGCTAAAAAGATCGATATGACAGTTTCACCTTCACTGCAGCCCCCTGCAGTTGCCTGGGTGCACATCATAACGTCCCACAGGGGGGTGCAGGTGCCACAGTGCGGGGAGCAGGTCATTACCCAGCCAGGGAGCCAGACAGCCCATGATTTAGCTGATCATGAAGGGCCTGGTGCCCTTAGAAAACCAATCTTGTTTCTCTCACTTTATCAGGCCTGTCTTTTACCCAGCACAAGAGAAGGGGGAGGGAGAAAGAGAGAGAGAAGCAAAGAAAGAGACATGATCAGTTTCATAAAGCAGATTACATCTCTCATCATAAATGCATCCATTATTTTTTACCTCCCTTGAATTAGGGAGCCTCAATAAACCATAATTAATTTTCTATATATTTTTTCAAAATATTATTCAGAAAGCTGAAAGGAGTAGAACAGAATGGGTGAAGGGTGGGAAGGAAGGGGGAGAATCTCCTGCAGCAAGAGGCATCATTCATAGGCCCCGGTGGCTCTATTGATCGCTGCTGCTGGGGTGGTGGAGACAGGCAGGGAGAATTATGGACCCAGTCAGTGGATCACTGCCCTGACATCTCTTTCACTGCAATGGTTTAAGTGTCTGCTGCCTGTCCAATAGCCAAAGACAATGGCATGTACTGCCTCACCTACTGTCATAGCTATCTTACCTCTAGTCCAAATTTAGTTACCTCTACTTTATTATGTACTGATTTACACAGCATCTTTTACATATACAGTTCTAAAGCCTTAAAATTATCTGTCAACAGAATTCGCCCCACCATGACTCTATCAAAGGACTACACAATGCAAGCCTCAGATAGCATTATGAAACAAGGGACATAGTTTAAAATACTTAAAGAGGAACATATGGAGTTAACTTTTAATATTGCAAGTCAGTGATACGGAGATCATACAGAGAGCCATATGCCAATCATAGGCATAGTCTGACTTCTATATTTGGAGAGAGAGTTCCAGTCAGGCCCATGGGACCACTCACAGGGGAGCAAATTCTGTGCCTGCCTGAGGCTTGCAGTTTGGGGAGGGAGGTGGGGCAATGTTCCCTTCGTCCCCCCAAACAATGCCCATGGAGGCAGTTCTACGTTTACTTTTCAGTTAATACTGTGGACTTTACCCTGAATGGTCTCTATTACTTGCTGATTTCCCAAGTATGAGGCTTTCCATTGGCAATTCCTGAAGGAGAAAAGACATCACTTTTAATAGTAAAAAGGGGTGCTTTGAGATGATTGTTCATATGCATCTGGTTTCTAAACCCGCCTTCCACTTCTTTGGAGCCTTTTGCCAGTGAAAGGAGCTAAAGAATGATTGGCGTAGCCTCCACTTCATGCTCTGGGAACACAACCCGCAGGAGGAGGGAACAGAAAAACTTCCCAAAGGATGTTACTCACTAGGAGCTTGCTCAGGGTGCATTCTCCCATGAGCATAGCTCCACATGGGCAGTCATCTCAGAGACCTAGGAACTGTGGCTTTTTTCTTGTCACTAATGATTGCTCTTATTGGCATAATGGTGAACAAAAATTATTTTTGTCATGAACTTCCTGGGTACTCATCTTGCAAACCCTTGATCATGCAAGTAGTTAGTTCTTAATTACAAAATAGACTGGTGGAGATAAGGGGCTCTTTGTATGTGTAAGACTTAGCAGGATCAAGTCCTGCTGTTGTGTCTCCATGTCCAATGTACTGTTCTTTGTACCCTCAGTGCCCTAGCCAGAAACAGGACCTTATTCCTTCATATTCAGTTGCAGAGCTAGTAGTCATGATAAAGTAATACTGTTATGTAAAGGTGATCACAGAGATCCAAGCCGCATCCCTGCATACTTTAATTCTAGTAAATCTGTAAAATCATGCTGTAGAGCCTGCCTTTGGATTTGATAAGAGGTGCTGTAATCCTCACAGTTGTCTGGAGCAGTGGTTCTCAACCAAGCGTATGCAGAGTTCTTCCAGGGCACAGGTTCCCAACCTTTTTTATACCGCACACTGGCAAACACAGTTGCAATCTTTTGGCAGACCAGCAACATTTTAGTTGCATAATTGCATATTCTCTTTGCAAATAATGAATATACAAATATTATGTTGCCAGTTCAACAAAAGCTCCAGCCCCAAAGTCCCAAGTGCCAGCCGTAACCACTGGAGCCCCCCATCCCCTCCACTATCTCCCCCCCTCCCGTGCCAGCCACTGACCCCTGAATCCCCTGCATCCAATCTTCCCCCCCCCCCAAAACTGCCAACCTCTGGCCCTCAGAGCCCTCCAGTGCCAGCCCCCTTCCCAAACATCTCATTGCCAGCCCCTGTCCCTTAAAGCCCCCCACCACACATCCCTAGTACCAGCCTCCTGTTTCCAGAACCCCATTGCACCCAACCCCCACAAGAACCTCCCCCAGTGCCAACCCCCAAGTCTCCAATATTAGCTTCAGCCCCATAACCCCCCAGTGCCAGCACTTCCCCCGTAGCTTCCCCACTACTAGTCCTGCCCCAGAACCCCCAGTTCTAGCTCCCCACCCTGAACACTCCTGTGCTCCCCAGAATCAGACCCCGGCCTCTTAAAGCTCACCAGTATTATCCCCGCTTCCAGAGCTCCCCAGTACAGGACGTCCTTGCTATAAGTCTAAGATACGTTCCAAAAAACGTGGACTTATAGTGAAACAACTTAAAGTGGGGAATTCTTTTCCCACAGCTGACTTTCATTTAAACAAATTGGGGGGAGTGTTTTGCATGACTTGTAGCGGGGAACGGGAGGACTTATAATGCATCAGTCCCTACAAACGTTAACGACTTTAGTGTGGAATGGATGTATACCGGGGTGACATAGTGACGACGCCCTGTTTTAGCTTTGTCCCCAGAGCCCCCAAATGCCAGCCCCCCACATCTACCCCCAGAGCCCTCCAGCACTAGTCCCGTCCCCGGAGTCCCAGTGGCTGCCCCAGCCCCCTCACCTAGCTATGCGCTGCCTCCCAGCCACCAGCTGAGCACTAGGTCACAGCTGATTTAAGGCTGCCATGCCAGACTCCACGTGGCCCTCCCGCCACACAGCAAACTGCTCTTTTGCATCCGGGAGGAGACTCAATCCCAGTCTGGAGACGGGGCACGACACATCTCTCCCAACAGCTTCAGCGGGAAGAGAGGCGCTGGGCGGTGTATCCCAGCTCCAACCCCCAGAGCCACAGGGGCCTGGCAGCCAACAGTTCGCAGCCCAGCACCAGTCAGTGGATCAGCAGTTGGGAACTGCTGTTCCAGGGGATACATCAACTCATCTAGGTATTTGACTAGTTTCACAACAGGCTACATAAAAAGCATTAGTGAAATTAGCACAAATGAAAATCTCATAGACAAGAACTTGTTCATACTGCGCTACATACGGTGCATGAAAATGGAAGTACAATATTTATATTTCAACTGATTTTATAATTATACAATTAAAATGAGAAAGCAAGCAATTTGTAAGCAAGTAGTTTTAAAGTGAGGTGGAACTTGGGGATGCACAGGACAAATCAGGCTCCTGAAAAGGGTACAGTAGTCTGGAAAGCATGAGAGGCACCGGAGCAGCCCCCCAACCCCACACGCCACAACCAGGACTGCTGGTTCCCCTCCACATAGGGCTGGAAACGGCAGCCCTGCATGGGGCCAGCAGAGACACTGCTGCTTCTGGCTCCATACAGGGGTCCAGCAAGGCTGGAGCAGGCCAGGTCAGGGGAGAGGGGCTGCTCCCTAGGTACTAGTTAACCATTGCCTGGTAAGCATCACACATTAAGGGTGATGCTTACCAGGTAACCGGTTACCTGTTAACATTTGTAACTCTTTCCTATCAGTTTGAACAGCCTGTGTGGAGATGTACTGGCTCCATAAAAAACTGCATGGGACTGCTGGCCACCCAACAATGCCAGCAGGACAGGAACATAGACCATTGCTACTCCCCCCCTCCCCACCAACATACCTGTAAGGCAATGGGGATCTGGGATTAGGTGTGGGGTTGGGGAGAGAGTGGCAGCTACTTCTTGGGCAAGACAATGGAAGCAGCAAAAATGGGAGAGTGCTCTGGGAGGAGTCACAGCAAATGGGGGCGGGGTGGGGAAGGAGAATGTAACAGGTATCTCAAGAAATGGGGATTCTAGGAGCTTCACCCATTCCCTGCTCTGGTGCTCCCAGATCTAAGGAGTGAGTGCTTCTGTAGCAATCAACAGTTTTGTTTACAACTCTTGGCAAGCGGAATTGGTAGCTCTGCCTGCTCTACATACAAAGGGATGAAGCCATCCCTCAGCATGCTGACCACCTCTGATTGGCTCCTCTTGCCTAGGAGACAGTGAATAGGAAAGGACAACCACTCCGATACTCCTGACAAATTAAGTGTTCTTCCACCAGATGAGCAGAACTATTTGAACCGAGAGGACTGATAGGTCGGAGATTGAGTTTAAGAAGATAATCCCATGTCCTGTAAGGTAGAAAGCAGAAATTGTAACCAGGGAAACTGAGAAAACTGTGTACATCAGTCAGATTTGTCTAAGTATAGTAACAACTTCACCGTCAAAGGGATGGAAGACTGTCTTGAATCTATTCCTTGCTAAGCTGTCTACTTAGGCATCCTGATTTCTAAATCAATCACTTGGAACTCAGCAGAACATTCTAATACTTCTTGCAATTCAGAAACCAAGGTATCAGCTTGATAAAATTTTCCAACTGGGTCAAGAACCAGGACTTGCAGCTCTTACATCAGTGTTAGGAGAACAGAGAATTAAAAAGCCCAGATTGGAACAAACAATATTTCCTGGATCTATCCTGCCATACTTTCCAAATCATCTACAGGACTAGAGGGAAGGGCAGAGGAATTCACAACTAAGTTTGGGTGAAGGGCATCTATATGACATGTCTTGCTTACTACTAGAAAAGCCCAGATGTGTGTCTTTTCCTCTAGTCACTAAGGGTATGTCTACACAGCAAAGTTATTTTGAAATAACAGCCATTATTTTGAAATAACTTTCCTAGAGTCTACACAAGCCAACTGCTATTTCAAAATTAATTTGAAATAGCAGAGGGCTTATTCTGAAATTGGTAAACCTCATTCCACAAATAATAGCGCCAATTTAAAAATTACTATTTCGAAGTAAGCACTGTGCAGACATTTATTTTGAAATAGAGGGCCTCCAGCCCTTCCCAGGGTTCCCTGCTGGCTGCCCTGGCCACAAGGTAACTTCTGATCTGATGCCCTGCCAGAAGCAGTTCTAGCTGGCCTTAAATGTGATTCAGTGTCCAATCAGTGTGGACGAGCTATTTTGAAATAGCAAAAAGCTATTTCGAAATGTATTTTGTGTGTAGACATGTTATTTCAAAATAAGATATTTTGAAATAACTATTTTGAAATTAGATATTTTGAAATAACACTGTAGTGTAGACATACCCTAAGAAATTTTGCAGAAACGTGCTACATTGCAAGTCTTCCAGTGGCCCATTTGTTCTGGTAAGTATACTTCTGACTTAAAAAGTCTTTTAAGATATTGTCCTTCCCTGGCACATCTTTCCTGGTCTCTTCCTTGGTGACTAGCATAATATATTATTGTAGATTTGTCTGTCAAGATTTAAACAACTTTCCACAAGTTCATAAGAAAGCACGGCAAAGCAAGGCAAGGCAAGGCAAGGCAAGGCAAGGCAAATCTTAAATGGCACCCAAGCACACTTCTGTGATGTCTGTTATTACTGCAGATAATGCATAGGTGAGCAGGAGTCACCTGTAAGAGGCTTTAACATCCCAAGTCACTTTAACAAAGATGTTGTATGATGGGAAGAGTACACCATCTATTACAGCACCTGTAAAAGTCTCAGGCATAACTTGGCAAATGATGTAATGTAATGCATGAAACCATGATGTCCAACAGCCACAGGAAATCCAATATGTTTCCTTAACACTAGGATCTCTTGGATTCTATGTAACCTGTCTTGTGTCATGAAAGCATGTCAAGTTTTAGCTGCCATCTAGCGTACACAGCCAAAATGACAGAAAAATGACATTTCCCTTCCTTAAATCCTCTGCGGTATCATGTAACAGGGTGGTAACCATTAATTCTTTCCTGTCTGTTTTACCTGGTCACATCAGACCTACATCGTATTCCAGGTAAGAAAACCTGTCCACACTGGTCAGAGAAACTGTGTTGTACACTGACAAATATTCTAGCACAATTTTACACAAGTATGGGCAGCTCTTAGGACACCAAGACAACTGGATTCAAGACATTTTTGAAAACCATTTCCTCTGTACTCCCTTCTCTTGCCCTCAAGGTTAAGTGCTTTGCTTACTTGTTACTTTGAAGAGAAATTTCTTAGGTCATGTCTATATTACCATTTATGGGCTATGTTGCTCAGGTATCTGGAGGCACACACCTGTAAGTTGTATCAGCGTAAGCAGTAGTATGAACAGCACCATGTTGATGGGAGAGCTTCTCCTGATGACATAGCTAACACTGCTCATTGGTGTGGTTTAATGATGTTTGACAAAACATTCTTCTATAGGCATAGAGCAACTACACAAGAAATTTTAAGGTGCATCTACATCAGTACAGCTATGTCGCTGTAGGTTCTGTAGTGTATCCTTTGTGTAAGTTCAAAAGCTGGTCTCTCTCACCAACAAAAGTTGATCCAAAAATAAAAAGCATTACCTCACCCACCTTGTCTCAGACATACTTAAATTGTAACAAGGTGGGCATAAGAAAGGAAAGGAAATATGGACAATTTTCCTAGTTAAAGTTTTTTGGGGAAGTTTGTTTCCAGCAGCTATGGTCTATAGTATGCTCCTTCAAGTACACAGGACTTTTGGTAGTACAGTAATGATAAACTTATTTTGCCATGATTTTCAAAAGCATTAGTGATTTTAGTTACCACTGAACTGCAGATACCTTAAAGATGACTGATTTTCAGAAAATGACTGACCACCCATCTTTTGATGGGTGTGTTTTATTCTGGATGTCCACACACAGAATCCAAAATCACGTTATTTTTTAAAAACTTGGCCTTTATTTCTATAATTTTAATTTTCTTTGTTCTCAAATACAAATATTCTTCAATTATAGTTAAAGTTGACATAAGTATTATCACATTAAATGGCTTTCTTAAATGGCCACCATGATGCCTTGTAATTCTTAGTTGGGTTTTTTAATCATGAGTGCATTTTCTGTTTTCATGCACCATATTAACTAAGGGATTAGAGTGTAGCTTTTTTTGAAAAGGAAAGTGTCAAAAGAAGACATTCGTGTAATCTGCTAGGAACAGCATCCGTGCATATGTATCTTAGTGTGGGATTTAGGTGTGTAGTTCCTCCAGTAGCAAAAATTAAAAAAAAAAAAAAAAGTTGTCAGGGAGGAATACAGTGATAGTATGCATTCTATAAAAATGTAAATTTAAGTATACCGGAAATCAGAAGCTGTTATTATGACTATGAGTGAACAATATTCCTAGCTTCTAAAGTAAAAGGAGCAAAAGAAGTCAATGTTTTCAAAATACTACCAGGCAATCGGATATCAAGGTGACAGACATTTTTAAAATATTCAGTAATAGTTTGATTTTCAACTTTCATCTAAAATTTAATATTAGAGCATATTATAAATAAATATAATGTTTTAAACATATCCATTTATAATTAAAGAAGCCTCTCTCTCCCCATCAAAGAGTGAGGAAAACAATTAATCCCAAATTTTTACAATTTTCCTGGGACTTTTGCAGAAATACATCAAAAGTCAACTCATCTTGAGGTTCAGAATCTACCATTAGATTTAGACTGACAGTCCTATTTATACAGGAATTTATGCAACAGTCAGATCCAAGTTGTAATTTAGTTTTTCCTCTTCTGTCTGTAAGTCTGCCTGTTAGTGCATCATCTCCCATATCAGCAACATTCTCAACTGCCCTGTGCCAAAACTCCCTTTTAAGCCTTCATCTCTTCTCATATGATTCCTTTCTTCGTGTTCCTGCTAAACCCAATTCTCCTAACATTAATGGACAAAATTTTCTATCTTGGGCATCCAGAATTAGGAACCCATATAGCTGATTTTTGGACGGTCTGGTGACCACCCACAACTCCCAATTAACTTAATAGAAATGATGATTGTTTGGTATCTCTGAACAATCAGTCTTTTAGTATCTACACTTGAGAACTGTGGCCACTATCCAAAATGTGGAAGCGTAACTCATCACCAGTCCTCAGAAACAGGCATTCCATTCTCAAATGTTCAAATCCAGTACTAAGCCTTCTTCTCTTCAAGCTTTCCCATCCTTCTACCATCTTCATATTCCATCCCATTTATTTGTCTTGGGAAATTCCAGATTTGTAGGTGTAGGCTTATCTCTCCAGGCAATCGATCTTGGGAAATTCCAGATTTGTAGGTGTAGGCTTATCTCTCCAGGCAATTGATCTTTCTTCCCCAATATCTTTGCTGTCTGTCTCCCTCATTTTTCAGATCCAATCTCCAGGCCAACATTTTCTACCTGTTCTAGAACTTGCAATCTTATTTCTAATAACAAAATCCAACTCCTCTGCCTCCTGGTTGGCTTGCCCAGACTCAGAATTTGACAATTTAATTACTAACATAATCAGACATTCCCAAAACATTACATCCTATTGAAATACCACCAAAAACCAAAAAAAATAATGCACTGTGTTTCTGTGAAGATGGAAAATCTCAACCTGAGTTTTGTGACACAGCCCCCTTAATCTTAGCAGTAAGGATACATCTGGACTACATGCCTCTGGCGACATCCCAGGAGGCATACCTGGGAGGTCGACAAATGCCTTTGATGTCGACCGCAGAGCATCCAGACTACTGCACTGAGCCGACAAACAGCTGATCGGCTCAGCTCGGCAGCCATTTAAATTTAAATGAAGCGGCGATTATTTAAATTGCTGCTTCATTTTCCTATGCTGGGTAGTATAATCTACATGCCTCTGTCGCCAGAGGCATGTAGTCTAGACGTACCCTAAGAGTCAAGAACTTTGCTGATGTTCCCCATGTTTGGTCTATGTCTGTGAAATCTGATCCTTGACCTGTCTTTCCTACTAAGGCCATTATTCAATCTGTGTAACATAGTATAATCTGCAAAATGTAATCTGCACAATATAATCGATATAAAATATAAATTGGCCATATAGCAATCTGTGATACTCATGTCTGAATGACACTTAAGAGAAACTGGGCTCGATCTGGTATGGACTCTGCAGAAAGAACTGCTGTTGTGTAACTCAGTCTTTACAGTATCATACTTGCTATTGTCATATACTTAATCATCATTTAAGAAGCCAAAATTTCCACACAGCAGTATCTGAAGACACACTAGCTCCTACTATAAGTACAGAGCAATAACAGGCATGTCATAATACTGTGTAGTAACTGGCAAAATACTGACTTGAATGGAACTCATGGCAGATAACACCTAACCTATGATTAGCTGAACACATTCACTGCATGTGTTAGAAGCCTCAGAAGTGAATAACGAGATATGAATCAAACACATCCCAATGGGATGAGATCAGTAAAACAAAACAATTTCTGATTTGTTAATTAGATTAGCAAATCTATGCTGTTTAATAGGCTCAAAAGAGGGGTATTTTTTTAGATAATGTCACATCTCTTTAAAAATGACTTGTTTAAAATAAAAAACATCACACAATTTTTTTTTCTATAATGAAGGGTCTTTAGCTATTTTGGAAGCAAAATATTCACTATGTGCATCACAATTCATATTCTGATGTCCTGTTTTGGTGAGCATCAAAATTTATATCCTAGAAATTAATGACCTCTTGTATTTAAACCATCACGGCCACCTTAAGAAAAAAATATCATCACAGTATGATGTGACAATTTACACTTGCCTTTAGTGTGAAAGTTTACAGCGACAAAAGTCAGGCTCATTTAGCTGGCACTAATGATAAGCCAATAAATTCAATAATACAATCCTTCATCACTGGTTCCATGCATAAAACACTGTTAGACAAGTGAAGCTGCATGAAGTAAAATAAACTCTAAAGTGTTGGAAATTCCAATATTAAAGTAACATCTTAGCTCAGGTAGAAAACCTTACTTTCATTACTTTATTCCATAATGGACTTTATACATGGTTTCTTTAAAGTTTTTTTTTGTCTGAAAAAAGGGGGTAAAATGAAAGGAATTAAAAATCAGGCTTTCATGTTTAATCCTGCATTGACAAAGAGATGGACTGGATAACCATAGTTCTTTTCCAGCTCCAATTTCAATGATTTATCTCTGGTCTGGAGATTTTGGTACTTACTTAGTTTATGTGAAAAGTGAAAGGAGTTCTGGGTTCTAAATTAGTCCTTAGTGGATATTTATCTACATTACTAAGCAACCACAAAATTAGCAGTCAGTGCAAAGTCTGTATTCAGATAGCAAAGGTGTTGTAGTTACAGTGCGTCATTTATGAAAGAGCAATATTTGAAGAGGCTTGCATAGTAGCTGCAGACTCTTTGCCCCATTTTATGAGCAATAAAATCCACTAAATTTGTCTATATAAATAAAATCCACATTTCCATCGCTTTCTCTTTTGTATTATATGCTTTGCATGTCAGACAAATTATCAGGAAAATAGTCCTTGTGTGATATTTCATTGCTTAATGTTTTACTGCTGCAGTAAAACAAGACAACTCTCGAAATTATAGGAAAATAAATTTGTAATTTCTTCCTCATTTAGCCATTTTTGAAGTTGGTGTATAGGAAAGTCATTAATGTTATGTCCTCCTATCGATGTTCCAAGCCGTTCAAGGGATAAGTAATGTTTTTTCTATATTCCTCCATGTGGCCAGTTAAATTAGACACATTATTTCTGTGCTGTTAGAGAACACTGATCAATAGACACTTGGAAAGCCCTCGAAAACTAAGTGGAAACACTTCCTCAGTGTCAAAGGGTTCTAGTTTGGGCTTGTACATTGCAACCATTGTTAAATTTAACAAAGTAGCAATGTATGTTTCTTTGACATTTCAGTACAAGCATCAAATTACATAACATATTTTATTTATAATATTAGATTAAATGTATTTTTTATTTGATTTTTTAAATTTTGATATTAGTCATAGCAAGGGAGATACTACTCCCATTCAAAAGCTTTAGGGGGTAGCCGAGTTAGTCTGTAAGTAGAAAAACTTCAAAAAATTAGGTTAATTGTTTTAAGTTACTCCCATTCAGTCACTTTTGGACAAGTGCACATGTATTATTACCCCATCACACGAAAGAGAAATACTCCACAGCTTGGATTTACTCTATGGCCAAGATGCAAAGTAGACTTAGATTAGCCATGAATTTGATTTACTGTGAATTGTGTACACATCCAATAGCTAGACTGGACCTCTATTTGAAATCTTTTATCAAAGTATTATTTTGATGGCTTTTTACATTTGTAGTTTTACTTCAAGTTTATGATTAATTAGTAAAATAGATCCCAAGGGCTGGCATTTTTTTTCAAAAGAAGAAAGCAGATGGGGGTTGGGACTTGTTTGTTTGAATTACAAAACAATTAAGAAACACTGTCAAGCTTGGATTTATAAAGAATGTTTTATAAAACACTTATGAAAGATTTATAAAGCTTGGATGTATAAAGAATACATATTTCAAGAACAAACCAGACAAGAGAAACCATGCAGTAAAATCAGACTGTCACATGACATTTGTTTTAAAAAAAAGAATGAAGTATTGGCTCTTTTCTATTATCAATCCTTCATTATAACATTATTTGCAAACACTAATAAACTCATTAGTTCATATCAGTACATAGTGGTCATATTATTTATCTAAAGAGTCACATTCCTCTTATTTAAGAATTAAATGCCTTCATGCAAACACATTATCAAATTCTTTCAACAGTATTCCATTATTTCTTAAGCAATTATTTTCACATTTTCCCATCTAGCATTTTTCTAGAGAATAAAAAATGTTTCAAATGAAACACTTTATCCACAAAAATAAATTCCCTATAATGTAATACTTTGTAAAGAATGGTTCTTAAGATCATTGCCAAGATATAAAAGCTATATAGAAATGGCACTGCCATAATCCTACTGCATCTTACTTAAATAACAGACTTTGGTTACTATGGAAGTAAATGAATAATAATCTCTTCCACAGATGGACAAAAATAAAAATCTACTAGACCATATATAACAAACGGGAGCATTTCACATCTCAAGCTGGCTTATTCTATTGCTAATATTGAAAAGAGGATAAAGTGAATTCACTTCTGTTTTAAAAGCCTTTCTAATGCACATTAAAGCAGTGGGGAGGGGGGAGAATTGGTTTGTTTGTAGTACTTTTAATTCATTTTAGTGAAGTATATTCTTCATTTTTATTCTGCTTCTGGTGACAGGATGCAACTCACCCAGTGTGGTGCCTCCTGCTGGCTGTCATGGGGATTAGCTCTGTGTACCAGTGCACCCTCTTCTAGTGATGTCTCACCATCATCACTTCTGCATTAGGGACCCACAGCACTCCCAGGACCATGACATCTCCTTCATGATACAGCCCTTCCACTTCCTCAGAGGTGAGTGGGGGAAGGAGGGATCCAGCACCATTCACCACTCTGGGTCCAAGCCCAAGGACCTGGTAGATGGCCACCGCATGTAGCATCCCTTCCGACCTCTTAGCAGATTTTCCTGGGCCACTTGCCCATGGCCCCAGTAGCCTCTTTGTCCTTCCCTAAAGTTTCAGCCTGCAAATTCCTGTAGTCCACCAGGAGGTGTATTTAATTCCCCAGGTCTCTGCCAGTAGCACTGCTTTGTTTTGAGTGTTTGCTGCATTCAACCTGTCAGGAAGCCAGTCCTCTTCCTTCCTCAAGCTCTAGGGAGTGACTGAAGCTACTCTGCAGTCATATGGAGCCTTCCCAGCCCTAACTGGTTGCTCTTCACAACCCCTCTCTGATTGGCCACCTCCTATGCAGTCTCTCAAGAGTTCTATTAAATGCCTTATTGGCCAATGTGGGGCCCCATCATACTTCTATTAAACACTATAGTACCGAGATTCTGCCTTGGGTACTTTTCCTGAGCTCTAAGATCTTTATTCCAATACCATATTAAAAATTAGACTTTGTGAAATAAAAAAACATCTTGGAGCAAATCCTGCTCTTTCCTGTGCTGCTGCTGAGAACTCCCTACTTGTAGGTCCATGTGCCTTTGAAGATGAGAAACGGGTGGAAGACTGTCAGCCTCTGTGTTACATGGAGCTGAGATTGACAGTGATTCTCAGTACTTAGACATGCATAAGGCAGATGGAAGTGTGATCATCTGGGGATAGAATCTGCTGTTTGGTGCATCCCTTTCTTCTTCCTTCACACCTTACAGATATGATGTGTGGAGCTACCACAACTATTGCAGCATTAGTGCTGTAGCATTGCAATGCTTGGGTAATGGTTTTATGATTTGAGGGGCAAGACCAAAAAATGGATTCCTATTCCACCCCAGCTACTTGACTGATCTGCTTAGAAACTAATCTGGCATTAAGTTGGAATGTTAGAGGGAAAGAATTTGGCTATCTGGCTGCCATTTCAGAGTAAATATGTTTCACAGCATCTAAATATTTACCAGCATATGCTCACCAGATGTACAGAATATCATTATGTCCCAAAGCATTTAAAATGAACAGCTGCTGAAAGAGTACTAATCTTTGGCCATCGTTTACATTCTGTATGAGATGGCATCAGTGAACATCTCACCAAACAGTCCTCTTCTCTCACATTAACAAAGCACACATCCACCATTTCTTTTTAAAGCAGTGCCAGCAGCCCCCAGGAGCCTGTGGCATTAGCATTACTAGGAGCTCCCAGGTCCAGCAGCCCGCAGCAAGCCCACAGATCGAGCAGCACTGGCAGCCGCAGAGTCCACTTGGCCGGCAGGAGCCCATGGAAGCCGATGGGGCTGGCAGTGCCATCACCCCCAGGAGCCCATGGTACTGGCAGGTGCTGGATACCTACAGGGCTGGTGGTGCTAACAGCCCCTGGCACCATGCGGGTCCAGGAGCCCACAGGTACAGCAGCCACCAGGACCATGTGGGGGCCATGATCAGATGAGAGTCAGCAGTGCCAGCAGCCCGTGGAGCACGTAACTTTGTAACCAACTGAATTTCAATTGGTTACACGGTTAGTGGGGGCGGGAGGGTTAATTTTATATCCTTAGCACAACAACACTTCCTGTTAGCAGAAATGATATAATATTGTACTTTGTCCTCCACAAATATACATCTAAAATAAACTGAAATATGTTATCCTTGATGAATAAAACTGTATCAAAGATATCAATAATTCTAAGTGCCATGTACATAAGAGTGGGAAGAATTCCAGTAAAAAGATGCCATGCAAAAGCAACCTATAGATATTAAATAGCAAAGGGAGCAGAATGGAAACCTTGGCAATATCCTGAGAGAATCACTGAATGTTCAGAAATAGCTATCCAATGAATGAAAGAGATGTATTTGAAATGTGCATTATGTCAATAACTCTCTAGGGTCATATGGAACTTTACACACATGTACAATCATCAAATATACACAGCACGGCAGAAAGAAGCTATAAAAGTCCTCTCAAACTTAACTGAAAACACTTCATTGTGAATCTAGCTAACGCTATTTTATTACAAGTATACGGATCCATCCTGGGCTGTGCAAATCTAGAGATCATCTAGTGCAGCAATTCTCACCCAGGAGTATGTGCCTCACTAGGTATATGCAATGGTCTTCCATCAATTCACCTAGATATGTGCCCTCAGTTATCTGGATTGAACTTCAACCAACTTGCTTTTATTCAAGGCCTACTGATAACCAGACCCCGAGAAATGGCAACTAAATTGAGAAAATATCAGCACTCTCATAGCAAAATCCACTTTCTCACTATGTCCACTAGAGGCCTAAAAAACACAAGTGTGCTTTTGCTACTTACTTTGTGCTATATATGCTTAATCACATATCAATGACTGCCCAATTTACATAGATAGGGTTCTTTTGTTTGGGCAATGAACTTATTTTCACATGCAAAATTTTGTGTCTTCTCCAATGATGTTATCAAGCAGTCTATGTGATACTCACAGAAGAAGGGGAGATTGCCCGGACCTCAGCAAAGTTATCTATACTAACTCTTGAGCATGAATAATCAACTCAATTACTCTGTCTTTCAGGATCTTCAAAATGTCTAATTTTCCTATCATCCATTACAGGATTGGCCATGAATGGCAGATTTGTTAAATTATGTGTTATATAAATGGTACTGTCACAGTTAGCTGAGATCTCCCTTGACCATTCTTTCTAAACACACTTTCTGAATCTTCTCTTAAAATGAAAGGTAAACTTTTTGGAGGCAGAAGCTCTCTCTTCCTCTGCATTTATAAAACAATAAGGCCTCCAAACCTGAGGACCGTTTGTCATTACCATTTTTCAAATAAATAGGGGTCTGTGCCCCCTGCTCGCTATGTTTGCCAACCCTCCTCTTGTGAGGGGTAGACAACCTTGGCTCTCCCCCAGGCCACCGGTCAGGGCCAGGCTGCAGCCGCGCCATCTCGGACCCCTTCTCTCTTCCCCCAACCCTGCCATCCTGGGCCTCTTCTCCGTCCCCCAGGCGCATTAGCCCAGGGCCCTTCTCCTCCCTGTCCACCCACAACAAGCTAGCCTGGGACCTTTCTCTAGGGAAGTGCTGAAACTCACTGCTTTCGTACATGATTTTCACTGGAAGTAGAGTTTTTCCAAACTAAGGATATCCTTCTTTCTGTGAAAGCTGACATTCCTGGCTCAATACAGATTCTCAATGCAATCATGGAATTCTGTTTCCATATAACTAATGGAATTAATGTTAAATACTCTGCCACTTGTGCAACTTCTGAAATCTGGGGTTCTATACAAGATCCTTTATGCAACTGATGGTTTCTATTGCTAAATAGAGAAACCTGAATTCTGAGATTCTCCTCTTTAACTAATCTGATCTACGTAATACTTCCTAAGTCACCAAAAAATGAAGTCTTGTAATATCACAACCATCTATTGTTGGAACAGCTTTTCTCAAACGATTTAATCTCAAAAGAAAGTTTAACAAAAAAATACTAATGGTTAAATCAGAGTTCAGTTTAAAATCAATGTCTCAGTGAGATGTAGTCCCTGCCCTGAAGTTGAAGCTATTCGCCTTGTAAGGAGCTTTGAGATCTATTTTTGTTTTCTTGATTATCTAAATGCCAGTTATAATGATTAAACATTAGAAAATTATTAGCTATTTAAAGGGCCAAGATAAGAGAAACATGAGTAGTCCTCTGTCTTGGGGAACATAAAGCTACATGACAGTTTTGAACTGAGTGGACTGCAAGACATAAATTATAACTGTTTTAGGTGCTTTGGTTTGTATTGGTGGACTTTTCTCTTCATTTTCACAGGTATCAATGCTATATATGATTTTATATACCAAAAATAAATGAAAAAATAAATATATCAATATAATAAGTTGACATAACAGAATGGGTGCCTCTGATTAAACGTTTATAAACTATTATGCAGCTATATAGTCAACGAATTTTAGAAATACTTATTTAGCTGAAAAATATAGAGTTTACAATGAAAATACACTTTGCAATTATTATTTACTAATTAACCTACTCTACCTCAGAACATTCATAGTATATTATGCAAGTCTGTACTATGGAATTCAGTGGGATATGAATCCACGGCATCCAAACATAACACTGAAATGATTCTACAAATTAAAAAGCTACCATGCATGCACAGCAGCCAATTTTCTAAAGAGTAGCAAATATTTATAAATGAAAAATAAACAAAAACAGATTTAAATCTACATTACGGCCTACTGAACTGTGACATTTTCTTTTGTAATTAAACTTTGAGTTCTAGAACTGTCAGGACACACTACAAACAAACAAACAAACAAACAAACATCACCATACTAACACAAATACATAAATTTAAGCTTTTAAGGGTTTTTTTTAAAAGTGAATCAAAAAAAGTGAAAGACATAAGTAAGGGAAAGCATAGTCATGTTTATACTCTTTAGGTATTAGCTCAAATGCAGAAGGTTTGGAAGTGATCCTCTGAGAGCTCTTTGGAACTTATGTGATGAACTACTGTCCTCAATTCAGCTTCTTGTGGATAAGTCAATATCACAAAAACTGCAATATGCAGCCCTCTTTTCAGCAGTTTGTTAGAGTCAGTATGGAGAGAAAGTTTCACTGAGGTGCTTTCTGTACTTCAATGGAGGAGTTTAGAGTTGTTAATGTAATATTTAAATGGTATAATTTAATTTGCACAATTAAAAAACAATAAATAAATGTTTGGTATGACAAGTTTCAGAACACAAAGTTTTACATCTAATCCAAAGTCCACCAAAACTAGGAGTTTATGATGGATATGGATATTGTACTGAGGGAAACAGAAGTGAGGAAAGAAGACAACTCACAGCAATGAGCAAAAACTTTACAAAGTATCAGAAAGTATCCAATAGCTGAAGTAAACATAACTAATAACTGAAAGGCAGCACCACCATGAGGATATACGTGGCTTTGCATCATTTATACTTTCATACAACAGGAATTTTAATCTGTTCTTCCTCTTTTAGTTTCCCTCTCTTCTTTAAAACTTCTGCTTCAATTTCTCTGCTAATCCTAAATTCTTTCAGGATGGAATTTAAATAATAATAAAAACCTGATTTCCACACTACATATATTCCAAAACCAAACAACTTCCTTGTATTACTGTTGATTTGCCTTTGGGGTTTTTAAAAGTCTTGAGAGGAAAGACTGAACTGGGAACTGTGGAATTAGTAGAAGTTGCGACTAACCTAGTTCATGCAAGTCATTATAGAATTAATAAAAAATAGTATCAGGGGAGTGTGAATGGCATATATTTGGTAAATATTAACTCTAGGCCCTTTCTCAAAGCCAATTTAAATTTCTAGATAAATGATTGTTTTAATCTTTTAAATCTCTATCAAATGATAATCTACAACACAAAACCAACATTTCACCTGAGCCTGGTCACAGCTCCAGAGAGGACCAAGAGAAGGAACTTGCCTCCCGGTGTCAGGAGAAACCTGCATGGTGACTCACTTTCAGTCTAGCAAAGTTATTCACTTTCCTATACACTTGTATGTCAACAATTTTTTTTTTTAAAGTTACAATTAAAATAAATTACAAGCCTGATATACTCACAGATAAGTATGCTAGGAACAAAAATAATATTTTAGAGAATAGAATAATTCTTATGCATTTTAAGTCTTTCCACTTAGCAAAATATCAATCCTACCTTTATTTTTCCTGAAATATTTAAATAATTATAAATTAACTAAGAATTTAATGAACTATATATAGCAGATGTCCTTATGAAAGAGAATTAATATTTAGCTTATGATAAAAAAAATCCCCAACTTCTGTTTTGCTATTCAGGACACATTTTTTGTGTCTTTAATTATTAATGGTGGGTGAAAATAATTGTGGTTCATCATGTCACCAGGGCCAGCCCAAAAGTTTTTGGTACCCCTTCCTCCCGCCCCTACTCCACATTCAATATAGAAAAAAATGAGAAGTCTAGACTGAAATTTTACCTTTCTTTATTTGGTATTCAAAATGAACAATGTAAAAATCAAAATGAATATTTTATTCTTTATTTTTATTTTTCATTAGTCCTAACATTTATAATGTCCAGTAGCTGAGACTTTCAAGTTTTAACTGCAGTGGTTTTGGTCTGCACTATATATGGCTATATTTCAAGTTGTAACAGTCTTCCTTCCAAAGGAATTGATTTTCTGGAAGCTATGAACATTTTACTCCTTGATACTGAATGAACTCTGTTTTTGAGTTGTAACCCTTTTTTCATGGGGCCATTGGTTTGGGTAAACACTTAGAACTTTGCTTTTCATACTTTTGCAAATTGGACATTAAAGTTGTTTGAGATCGTTTTAAAGCTATTTTGTGTTCTATTGAGATGGTGAGTAATCCAACAATTCTCTCTTTCAGCATGAAAGAATGAAAGTATGTCTTTATCTAATTTAACTTTGAAAAGCTATGTTCCCGACTAGGAACAGAAATTAGAAGAGTCAAAAGAATTCAAAGAACAATGAAGATGTTGAGAAAGCTGTCTCAGTCTGTGTTCTGAAATAAACTTCAGTCATTTTGAGGTGTAAGAAGACTTTGAAATCATTGTGAAATAGTCTTTGGTTCACTGTACAAATCTACTGCATCAATATCTTTTGAAATTGCATTTGTAATCCCAACTCTAGCTTCAAGCCATGTCCTAATATCTTTTTTGAAGTCTTGTTTGCAAACAGTGCACATTGTTGAAGAAATCAAATATTGAATCAAGCTGCTGCATCTGCTCAAATTGTTTTTTAATTGTCTGGATTGCAGTATCTAGAACGGAAAAGTAGAAATCTGAATTTTGCTTTGGATCCTGAATGGACTCATCTTTTGCCTCTCATGTGAACTGTTGCTTTTTTCTCTGAATATGGGCTGGTTCAGGTTCCAAGTCTGTTGGTAGATCAAATTCCTCAGCAAGCTCACAAGCATCTACTAATGTCTTTTCAAATGTTTCATCACTCCTGCATTCCTCCAGAAACTTTGCTTTGTGTTGCAGCTGTTATATAGCAGAATATATGTGGAAGTCTTTGCCAGAAGTTTCTTACTGGTAAGATTAATTTCAAACAAAGTATCATACCACAAAATGAGTGAATCTGCAAATCTGAACTTGCAAAGGCCAGACTCAATAGTTTCAGAGTTAGAGAATGTACATGGGCACAAAGAACTTCCCAATGGTGTGATGAACTTGTGGGGGAAAAAAACCCACTCCACACATGCATTGCACCAGCTCAAAGAAACTAGCAGATCTGTTAGCATCATTGACAAACAAATTCAGTGAACATGTACGGCAAGGAATAAAAAGCACTCAAGGATTCATTTCTATTATTCTCTTTTGTACACCATTGTCTTTACCCTTCATATTACTTTTACTGTCATAGCCTTGGCTACGTAAATTCTCAATAGATAAAGACATTCCTTCAAGCTCTCATAAGAATACATTCAGTCATTAAAGCACCAAATGACTGCACTGTGGGCTTCAAATAAATAGGCAGCATGTGGCCCACAGGCCGCTTGTTGAGTAGCCCCGATTTAGACCATCAGTATCATCGAACTAACAGGTGGGAATAAAAAAAAAGAAGATCTATCATTTTTAAGTAAGTTAGCAGCTGAGTTTGGCTCTGATTGAAACATCTGACTAGACTAGACTAGAATATATTCCTGTAATATAAATTGGCGTTTAAAGCCCACTTAAGACAGGAAAAGTTACATCTCCAAAACAACCAGAAATATGTATGCTTGGCACTGCACTCAGTGAAATATGAATAGCCATAGATTGCAAACTTCAACTGAGTGAACAAGTTATTACCCACCAAACAAATTTTACCACTAACAAATAATGTTCTCCTCGGCCCATAGAATTTTAAAGATGAGTGTATTCATCCTTTATATGCTAAGGTGGGGGCAGGAAAGCAAAACTAGCTCAGTTTCGATCTTTTTCCCCATATACCTTCTTCCACATGTAAAAGTTACACTTATTCCTTTAAGTAACCCCCACAATCCTATACAATCAAGAGTTGTTCACATTATTTTGTCTCAAACAATTTTGTCTCGAATTCTTGTACCATCCCAAGTCCACTGACTCGGGTAGGATTCCAATCCTCAGCCTCACATAGAACAGCGCCATTAACATATCTGCACTAACATATGTTGGTGGATAGTGCTGCTCTGTTCTATGCCAGAGCATCTTACTGCTCCTGGGAAGCCTGGAGATATGGGAGAACACCATCCCCAATGAGTGTTACCTAGAAAAATAGCAGTAAATGGCAGTGGTGGGACATGGCCCAAGGCCGAAATTGAAATAAGAGGGTGACAAGGACAGCAAGGAAAGAAGAAGGTTCCCAGTATTGGGAAGATAGGGTCATTTGGGGCTTGCTCTGGACAAGAGTCCTAGTTCTGTCTCCTAAAAAACAGATATTTTTCTTCCTGCAATAAAATCCCATATGGAGCCCATGCTCAGAAACTACCCAGTCCTTAACACAGCCTTATAATTTTCCAGTCCCCTGATGGTTAATACAAGTAAAATTTCTCTTCTTTGAGACTAGTAATTTGTCTGCAAAATTTTTAAACAAGATTACATGCTATTGGTTCTAGAGCTTTAAGTTCTCCCATTACTACCGGCCTTCTTCAGATGTGAAAAAATCATTAATATAATTTCTAAAATATTAACGGGGTGCATTCTAGAGTGTACCATCTTAAAAATCTCTCTGACCTTCCCCAGACTTTAATGAATTGATTTACAGACTTTTTTTTCCAATTACCACAGAAGAACAAGAAATGAATCCTTTCTGAACCATCAGACCTCTCTTAGACATCACTATATTCTGCCCTAAATTTTCACTTTTAACTCATGTTTGAGGAAGATATTCTTTTAATCAGCCCTTTTGTGTGTTCTTCTAACTGCCCAATGGGGATCTGGCTTCATTCATAACGCATCCCATCTTCTTTTCTGGAAAACTTATTAGATAAGAAATTGTCAAACTCTCTGGCAAATCTTGGCATTTGTTATAAATAAATACATTCCATTTACTGGCTTTTAAACATCTGTCCACTCCACTGGTGGATTTCCTGCTTTCACACTCATATATAAAGGTGAAAACATGACTTAAATCTGTCCAGAAAAGATAGGTGAGTTTCAGAAGACTTGGAAATCCAAGTCAGATTCTAAATATTCTTCTCTAAAATCAGTCTCTTGAGGCTATGAACCCCTCTATTGTCCTTTAGAAAGTTCTTTGTGCTCTACTCCACCCTGTGACACAACCTCATCAAGTCTCCTTCCACACAGGAAAAACCCTGATCTTGTAAGGTCACGGGTAGCCAACCCACGGTTCGTGAGCCACATGCAGCTCTTCTCCCCCAAAAGTATGGCTCGCGAAGCCGCTCCTGCACGCCCCCCCCTCCGCCCCCGATGACCCTGGCTCCCCTGTGCTCACTGGGGCAGCGATTCAAAATGGCGCCCAAGATGATGGCCATCGACAGAAGCCCAAAAACCCTAAACTCATTTCTTAAAGGGGCAGCCTCCTTTTTTGGGGGGAGGGGCAGCTCTTTGTATTTTTTCCACTACTGTTTCGGCTCTCTTTGTTTAATGGGTTGGCCACCCCTGTTGTAGGTCTTTGGTCATCACTCAATTTTTGTTGGACACCACTGCTGTTATTTTTTCAAAATTCTGCTGTCTAGGACAGCAGCCCCAGTACTTATACCCCAAGCTGCCCTGCTAAAACTTCAGTGCAAGAAAGACTGAAATAATCCTGGCTTTCAGAAGTACTAGTAAGAGGTCCGGCTATAGCTGATAACTCCTGAGTCACAGGGCTTGTTTTATAGATTGCTTTAGTTCACGCCACTTGATGTGTAAATTCTAACGTGCACTCAATGTGTTACACACAAACTGTCCTGTGGGGACCTGGTGCATGTGGACCCTGCTGGTATACACCACAAATTCTTTAGTGAGTATTAACAATGTCCTGTTTGAAACGGGACTACATTACTGTGCATTAGTAAACTTAGAGCAAGTGCCAGCAGGGCCCACATGGACCAGTTAATAAGAAACACTTTGATACAAATTTGAATTTATACCCTAACTGGTGTGAACTAGGGAGGATGTGGAATCTTGATCACTGGAGATATTTAAGAGCAGGTTGGATAAACATCTATCAGGGATGATCTAGACAGTGCTTGGTCTTGCTTTGGGCACAGGGGACTGGACTTGATGACCTCTCGAGGTCCTTCCAGTTCAAGTATTCTAGGATTCTAACTAAGGCACCATTTAGATGAGCCCATAGAAACACTGGGCGGGAACTGTAAAACCCCTCATATTACCCCCAAACAGATCCTCACATCAGAAGAAAAATAAAATGGCAATGGGGGAGTTTACTCATGCCAGTCAAAACCTGAAATAAAGAGCTTTGTACTAAACTCTCACGAATTTTGAGTCTACAGTGGCTAGACTCAAAAACAGCAGTATTATGGCTTGAAACAGAACAAACACAGTTATTTTATTGCTTTTGTTTTAAATATTCCTTAAACGTTATTCCACAAAACATACATGAAATAAAATCCCACGAAAAAACGTATTTATTTTATAATGAACGGATAATGGGGCGGGGATGTGAAATGGAATGATTAGCAGAAAAAAAATCCACACATTAAGTAATACTACAACAATTTCAGAAGCTATTCAGGCAGCTCCTTATGAAGCAAAAGGGTCACATTCTATACATTACTTCACATTGGTTGATCAGATTTTCAACTTGACATCTAGGCCTCTTCCTCAAACCCAGGGGATTTTGTATTCATGTCATTTACACCTGTGATTAGACTTCACATTCTTTTTTTATCTTAAATATATGATTTTGCAAAAAATGCTCACAGGAGCACTATTGTATTTATGATATACTTATGTAATATACAAATTGACTCAGATCTTCTCACTATTGAGACCCATTTACAAAACAAGCTAATGCTTTAGCTCCACCTCCTGGTGAAAATCTGTATTTGTTGCAAAAATAAACATTACTGTTAAAATTGCTTAATAGAAAAAATGGTCTCTCCGAACTAATCAGGCATTTGAATTCCCTCTATATTAAATTCAATTATGTCTCTCTTCCTAAATCATCTTTTTTATTTAACAAAACTCCAAACTGCCACAACTAATCAGCCCAGAAGAATCAGTGTGCTCCATTCATTTCTGGGAACAGGCCGATATTTTCTGAGATCCATTAATAACTATGACAGGATTTATGTACAAGATAAATTCAATTCAATTTCCTTTTTCAATTAATGGCCAATTATTTGAAACGGACTCAACTGAAAATATTACTCAAATATCATTAATCTAACAAAAATTAACTTTACAATTCTCCTGGTAATGAGGACATAATTTTAAGGTAAAATAATACACTTTATTAAATAAATGTTACCCTTCTTTATTTTTAGGACACTTCCTTGCCATTGTAATCCTCCTGTGAAATGTTAATTTTAGATCACTGTGTATAAGTGGACCACCATTAGGGTGAAGCAGCCTTCTTGCTTTCATTTTTCCCCCTCCAAAGATACCTCATGCTTTATAGCCCATTTCGGGTTTTGAAATTTTACACCTAAAATAATTGATGGGTGTGGGGGGCAGGTGAGAGAGCTGACAATATATTTTTAACGCTTTTTTTGTTCATAGTGGGGCACTGAAATGGACTTATCCTCCCTGCATTATTTATATGGCCCCCATTACTACTGTATGGGTATGTCTACACTACAGCGTTATTTCAAAATAACACATCTAGACACAAAATGCATGTCGAAATAGTGTGTCCACGCTGATAGGACACTGAATTGCATTTAAAGCCGGCTGGAAATGGTTCTGGCAAGGCATCAGGTCAGGAGTTACTTTGTGTGGCTGTTGCCTGAGGCTATCTGAGACCTGTGCTTAAAGGGACGCTCCTAGACAGCCGTTTCTAAGGTTTCCCTGCTTGCTTGTCTACCTCGCTGATGGACAGCAAAGCAGTTTTTTCTCTGCATGCTCTGGTTGCCCTCACTGAGCTCATCACAGCACTCTGCAGAATGGAGCTGGAGCCGCCCCTGGGCACTCTGGTGCTTCTCCTGGACATGTTGCTGTGAGCCTGGCAGCACATTCTGCAGGCAATAACAGTCTCCCTGGTGTGCCCCACTGGGGGCTTGTGCCTCATTCCTCACTCACATCCTTCCACTTACCCCTCCTAACTCCCCTTCCTGCGGTACAATAAAAGAAACGTGTTCATTACAACAAAGCCTCTTTATTGAACAAAACTGTGGGGGAGGGGGATGAAACTGGAAAGAAGGTTGGAGAGGGGAGGAGGGAGGATTGGAGAGGGAAACCTGGGAGGAGGGAGCTGGCAGGGGAAGGCAAAGGAAGGAAGGGGGAGGAGAAACTCAGAGCTCAGGGTTGGGGGAGGGGGGTCTCGCCGGCCCAACTGTCTCCCAACACCACGGGTGCGGGGGCCTCGGCGTCCCTGGGGGTGTGAGGAGGGTGGGGAGAAAGAAGCGGAGAGGGCGAGAAGGAGTGGGAGGAGGAGCAATAGCTGGGGAGGCAACAGGAGCTGGAGCAGCAGGAAGCAGCAAGCTCTGCCCCAGGGTCGATGACCACCTGGGGGCATGGACCGTCCTGCACCCCAGGATGCAGTCCACGGCATCAAAATAGGGATAGGGGTCTGGGTCTGCCGCTGGTTGGGAGCTGCCCCCTGTGGACCTGGCATAGGCCTGCCATAGCTCCTTTATTTTCATGCGAACCTGCTCCTGGGTTCACATGTGGCCTTTGGTAGCCAGGCTGGCAGCCATCCGCCTGTAGACGGTTGCGTTCCTCCATTTAGTGCAGAGATCATGGACATTGGAGGCCTCCCACCAAACCTGAATTAGGTCCTTGATCTCCGCACTGGACCAGGCAGGCACTCGCCTTTTCTGGCCCCTGGCAGGCACTTGGGAGCTTCCAGACTGGTCCTGGGGAGTGGTGGAGGGCTGGCTGGCACTGGCTGCCTGGCTCATGCTGGGGCCACTGGGTCAGGTGCAGTGACTGGGCTGGCAGGCTTGGAGCTGGCACAGGCACTGTGGCCAGAGTCTACCCCTTTAAGGGCTCCAGAGAGGGGGAGAGGGAGAGGAGTTTTCTTGGTTGTGCCCAAAGTAGCCACCAGGGCACCC
This sequence comes from Pelodiscus sinensis, assembly GCF_049634645.1. NCBI lineage: Eukaryota > Metazoa > Chordata > Testudines > Trionychidae > Pelodiscus > Pelodiscus sinensis. The sequence goes on from NC_134718.1 coordinate 46,042,536, forward strand.
TGGGAAGGGCTGGAGGCCCCCTATTTCGAAATAAGTGTCTACACAATGCTTATTTTGAAATAGCAATTTCGAAATTGGTAAACCTCATTCCACAAGGAATAGCACCAATTTCGAAATAAGCCCACCACTATTTCGATTTAATTTCAAAATAGCGGTTTGGCTATGTAGACGCTGGTAAAGTTTTTTCGAAATAATGGCTGTCATTTCGAAATAACTTTGCTGTGTAGACATACCCTATATAAGTATCCCATAGGCTTTAATGTATATCGTATATCCTAACAACTGTGTGGATAAGGAAACATTTCCATTTTACAGGGAGGGAAATAAGAAGTAGAAGGACTAAATGCCCACAGTCAGAGAGAAAGTCTGTGGTACAACAGGGATCTGAACCTGCTCTACCAAATCACAGGCTAGCACATTAATCATTGGACAATCTTTACTTAGCATTGTCAGTGACCTGGGAGTCTGGAGACCTTGATGTGCCTCCTGAGTCTGCCACTGGTTTGCTGATGACCTAGGGGAAAGTCACAACTTTTTGGCTCAGTTTCCCCATCTGTAAAATGGAAACAGTGAAAACTATGTAAGAAACCAACCTTACTAGTGTAGATAAATAATATTATAATGCTTTATAGAAACTTTGTATTAGTATTAGGGACGTTAGCAAGTCGTTGACTATTTGGCTACCCAATAAGCATAAGCTTATCAGGTAGCCGAGCGGAGAATCAACTACTCACTTTTCCCACCCCTTGCTGCTTCTCTATGCCAGAGCAGCCTCTGTCCGCGGCGCCCAGGACACCCTCTTTTGAAGCAAACTGGGAGTTAAAAGTGAACACCCTCTTTGAAGATGAATGTGGCAGCAATGGGGAGAACATGCAGAAGAAGGAGCCACAGAGCCAATTAAGAACTGACAATGAAAGTGCATAGACTTACATGAGAGGAAAGCTCCTATAAAATGTGGGGCATCCCTGGGTCTCTTCAACATCAGAGCATCAGTCTCGACCAACAGAAGCCCAGCTCTTCATTTCCCCTCCCCCCATCTAACTCACTTGGCTAGTGAGTTGAGGGAAGCAACAAATTTGACCATGGATGTTGCTGAACCAAAGAGTCTCAGCGTGCGGCCAATTACCACTGAGGAGCCCTGTTCTCAGGATCCCTGGCCTGGCCAGCAGCAGATGCACTGACAGTGGCCGGGAAGCCCTGGTCCAGGATCCTCAGCCCCACCATCAACAGTGGGATGGTGGCAGCTAGGGATGCCTGACCCCAGGGATCCCCACCTGTGCTGGCAGTAAAGGGGCCAGTGGTGGCTGGGAAGCCCCATCCTGGAAATCCCTGGCAAACTGGCAGCAGCTGGGGAGTCCCAGCCCCAGGGATGTCCAGCTGAGTCAGCAGGAGCAGGACAATCAGTGGCTTCGGATCCCCAGTCCAGGGATCCCCGGTCCAGGGATCCCCGGCTGTGCAAGCAGCAACGGGACTGGCGACGGCTGGGCTGGCAGCAGTAGGGCCAGAAAGGGAGTTAGAGGGTTCCTGAAAGCCACAGTTCCTGGCATGTGCTGAGAAAAGGAGAGGGCAGCATGCAGGCTGTTTTTCCCTCTAGATCCCTGGACTCTGAAGGGAACAGAGGCAGGCATATAAACCAGGCAGACCCCATAGCTGGACTCTGGGGGGGAGGGGAGTGCAGCTATCTGGGCTGGGGTGCCCCATGGCTGGTCTCTGGGAGCAAGGAGTTTTAGATGAATTAGTTGGGAGGGCATAGCTAGGCTGTGGGGGGATAGGCCACCTGGCTATGCTCTGCAGGAAGAGAAGGGGGGAGCGAACAGGAACTGGGTTGTCATAGGGATTTCTTTAACTCTTTACTCCTGAGGGAATTTGTGTGTGTATTTGTATTGTTAGACATATTTGCTAACCGATATTTTGAAATAAATTACCAAAATAATTGAAACTGGCATGATTATGCAGTGTTATTTTGAAAAAAAATGCAGAATTTTAAAATATTGCATGCAGAATTTTTAACTTTTTTTTGGCACAGAAGTAATATCTCTTTTTCTGAGATGGGGCTACCAGCACTACATACAATATTCTAGGTGTAGGTGGTCTGTAGATTTGTTTTGCAACATTATGTTTTTCTCTATAATTAATTACCTGTCATTTCCTAATAGTTCCTAGCTTTCTGTTAGCTTTTTGCCATTGATTGCTCATTGAGCAGATGTTTTCAGAGAGCCATCCATAATGACTCCATGAGTTCTTTCTTGAGTGGTAGCAGCTAATTTAGTTCGCATCATGTTGGATGTATTATTAGGATTATATTCCCCAAATGTGCATTATTTTGTATTGATAACACTGACATTCACCTGCTATTGTGTCACACAGTCACCTAGTTTTGTAAACTCTCTTTGCAACTCTTCACAGCAGCGTTGGATTTATCTACTTTAAATAATTTTGTATTATCTGGAAGCTTTATCATCTCACTGTTTATCCTTTTTCCAGATCTTATATAAATATGATGAACAGCACTGGTTCCAGTACAGATCCTTGGGGGAAGCACCACCATTTACATCTCTCCACTGTGAATACTGTGATTTACAGGGTTTTTGATTGTGTATTGAAGATTCATCTTGTCCCTGATAAGAGTTGATTTGAGTTTTAAATGGTCCATTAACGGGCTGGTCTTACCTTTTTAAAAAAAATTATATATTATATAACTAGTGTATTTTGAAAGGTATTTGATTTATTGCATAGTTATCCAATAATCATCAATTAAGCTATATTATCTATTAAAAATTGGCCTTTTAAATATATGCTGTACTCAATAGTAAATCTCTATCCCAAATATGAAGCCCCTTCCAGGATACAGCCAGAACCCTCACAGACAGATACACCCTCTCAAAATACACTTACAGAAATTCAAGGCTTTGTGAGGTTTGTCATGTTCTATATGCAAAACTGTCAAGACTTTGTAAGGGTTTGTCTCTACTGGGAGAAAAGACACTTTTCCAAATTTCTCCCACAATATTAAATCCTCATGCTCGTATGGTTTCTGTATTTAGGGCTTTGGGGGGGGGGGGGGGGGAGGAGTTATCAGTCTGTTCATTTTTAGTAAAAAAACCTTTTCTGATTTACATACTAAAAACAAAAAAACCTTAAAGTCAGAGGAAAGTTAATACAGATACACAGATCAATGAGCAACACCAGCCCTCTAGGCAGCCACCCAGGAGGCTTACATTCTGAATTCGTGGCTGCAGACTATTTGCTCACATTCCTCTGACTTTTGAACAAGGAGTGTGTTGCTAGACTGATGGTTTGTACTGGGCTTTCCTGTGTATACTAGAAATATGGCTGGGCATTTTGTAGCTACCATGGCACAAATATTCAAAATCTATGTAGGAGCAAGGAAAGAATGGGAGAGTCATGAGTGTTGCCTTTAATTATAATTTTTTAATTTACTCATGCCTACTAAACTTGCTTAGGCTGAGCAAAGAAAGCAATGGTCACAGAAATGAGGGAGTTGCTTGGTTAAATGCAAAAAGAAATCACGGGGCCTTGTTTAAATCAACTATCAATTCTTCCACATGCCACCAAACACCCATACAAGCTACACTTTGGTAGACCAGCAATTAGCCTGGTGCACACTAAACATGTCATGTTTCTCCATTATTGTACTGTCTCAAGGAAATTATGGGCCAAATTCTGCCCTAATGAAATACATACAGGTGTCACTGCAGTCACGTTGCCATGATCTGAGGCATTTCAAGTCAGAACTGATTAAACAGTCATGACTATTAGTTGGTATTTAGCCAAATATAAAAATGGAACCAATGGTTGTCACCCACAAATTTAATTCATAACTGTGGTGAACTCTTAATCATAGAATCATAGAATACTAGGACTGGAAGGGACCTTGAGAGGTCATCGAGTCCAGTCCCCTGCCCTCATGGCAGGACCAAGTACTGTCTAGACCATCCCTATATGAATTCTGTCATATTTCCAAGGCTGACGTGCATTAGCCCTAAAGTAATAGCTGTTGTTCTATCTTGGGCCCAGAAATCAATCTTCAATTCATTTTTAAAATTTTAAATAACTTTTCATTTTGAAATCAGATATGGTTGGGGGGGGGGTATTTTATTTATTTATTTAAAAATATTTTTACCCCACCTCTTTATTTAAAATATTCAAGTCAGCTTACAAAATTTTAAAACACAATATAAAATATAAAGTAGACTATATAACATAAAACATATATATAATATATATTTATAAAAATATTATATATACACACACACACACACACACACACACACAATATAAATAGATTATACTTATAACAAATAAAATATATAAAAAAATAGAATAAAAAAATCCAAGAGGGGGCATAAAACCTATTATGTAGGTTTAAGTAGTGTCTCATGAGGAGATTTTAGCTATGGGTCCTAAGAGGGTTTGAAAAGCTGCACAGACAAGTGATCTTTGCCAAATGATATCTCTCACCTCTGACCCTTTTCTTATTCTTGGGGGGTTGCTTGCTGCAGAAAGCAAACAGGAGATAAATATCCACTTGTTAGCTTCAGAACCAGTAGATGTGTTTATCAAATTCCGTCAAGCTGAATAGTGGCCCTGCAACTGTAGGGAATTATTCTAAAATGTATTAAATTTTGATCTGAAATCACAAGCTGATATTGATACCTACTGCAGGAAGTGTATTTAAATGGGAAACCTAACCATCTGCAGTACACAACTGCAGATGGCACAAGCACTGGTCTTAGACTGTTTGGGTTTGAGACGGACAATTGTGATGGTGTGGTAAACAACGAATTCTTGCCTCTTCTTGAATATCACTCTTAGTGCATTATCCTCTCTAAATAGTAATAATGAAACATAGCCAATATCCTTTAAATAAAGCCACATTCCTTATAACAGCAAAGAGAGAGCTGTATTTTGAGGGTCCATATTACCCGAAGGTGTTTTGTCAAAGCCTTGAGTAAGTGCTCTGAGGCAGCTAAGCTATTCAACTGTTGGCAGCAAAATGAGGATTAGCTCTGCAAAAACCAAACCAAGGAAAGTCCCATAGAGGCTACACTGCCAAAACTGAAGGGAAAAAGATACTAGAACAGAGATATAAAATTAGTAAAACTGTGAATACTTGGACTTTCGTAGTTCTAAAGAAAATATAATTTTCACAACATATTTGTTGAACTTCTACTCTTTAAACACACATACACACACACACACGTGTGTGTGTGTGTGTGTGTGTGTGTGTGTGTGTGTGTCTATGTAATATATATAGCTACAAGTATATTATACATACACACAATTATTAGGGATTACATTTGTTGCCAACTCTGTGCCTTACAAGGAATGGAAAATAACCACACAAGTTAAAGACCTTTGCGATCAGAAACAAAACTAATGAGGAATTGGGGAGATGAATAACATCCTGAAAGTACTTCCAAGCCACACTGAAGATAAGAATAAAACTTTACCCTAAATGGACACAAGTTACTAGTTAAAATCCTGTTTGAAAAATCTATTGAGTGCAGAAAGTACATGAATTCAAAGACTAAACACTCAGGACTAAAGTCCCTGTCCATTAAAATTGTGACGATTAAAAATATATCTTTGATTTGTGATACTAGTCTTTAAAATTATGTACAAGATTCCTTGATACAAAAAGCCAATTAGTGGTCTGTAATAAGAGACAAGATAAAGAAACCTGCAATAAAGGTGAATCTCTCTCTCTCTCTCTCTCTCTCTCTCCCTCTCCCTCCTCCTCCTCCTCCTCCTCCTCCTCCCCCCCCCCCCCCTCCCGCCGTTTCCCATTCTGGGTATTTAAGCTGTTGTGTAGTAAGGGCAGGAGATATCAGGGGGAGTTTTTGTTTTGTTTTTGTTATTTGTTTTGGTCTCTTAAGACTAAAGATCATGTAAAGCAATCTCACAAGTTTCCCTCTAATCCTTTGTCTAAAACTAACACAATAAGTATACGTTACATCCGTCTAAAATTCACATCATATTTACATAGACTTGTACTTCACATAGTTTCAGTAAGCATTTGGGACTAGTTTCTCCTAATCACCAAGACACTTTGCTATTTACACGTAATGACAGAATGACAACTCTCCTCTCCTCCCTAATGTCCATCACTAAGTACAGTAATGTTGTCAAGTGTCAGTCACACAACATAATGGTACCGACCCACATTTCCCTTGAATGGAGGTATAATGATCCAACAATGACCAGCACAAACACAAAAAATAAAGAACCTCATCTTTCACAAACTCTACTATTATAACGTTTTAACAGATACCATTCTATATAAACAATCAACCTGAGCATCTACTCACACACAGTACATTTAGAAAAGATGTAATCCCCATCCTCACAATGGATGCCAAAGCCAATTTGTACATCAGTTAGGATAAAACAATTTCAAGGTCAAACATAAGTGAAGTGAGGAAATTTACCGTAAAATGTTCTTGTGACTTGTAGTTCTCATCTAAGTACACCCGAGCTCTGTTATAGTCTTTCATTGCATCACTCGATAACAATTCTCTGAAAGACATAAGTGAAAGACTATTAATATGAAAGGACATGCAAATCTGCTCTAGGGCTTGGGCTGTCAGCCTTTGCCCAGGAGGATCACACTTGCATGAATTCTTGTTTTTTTGTCCACAGTGTGTCCATGACTTTTACTAAAAACAAAATGACAAAATCTTATCCTTATTTATGAGTAATGGCATACATGGCTTTGCCCATCTACCAGCTTCCCAGGAGCAGACTTTTGGAAGCTATACCAGGGCATGTTCTTTTGACAGACAAAATGATAGCCATCTTAGGACAAATTACAGAGGGTCTGAGCTCAGAAGCATTGTGTCGGCATGCAGCAGCCTTGTGACCCAGTAACAAACCATAACCCACCTTCTTGCTTACCCAGACAGCAGTCAGAAAGAGGGAGTCATACATACAAACAGTAGTAGAATAGATAGCCCCTTGTCCTCTATGACAATCAGGAGAACACATGTTATTGGAGCATGACTGAGATTAAGATAGGGAGAGAGAAAGTCTCTTCCTCCTCTGTTTTTTTTTTTCTTTTTTCCCCCCTTTGTTCTAATTCTGCCCTTTAGGCTAGAATTGGCTCTATATAAGCAGTGGGCCTCTCCAGAATTTTGTAAGTGGTTAAGGACTGCACTCTTCCATAATATTAAATGGAAAAGGGTGAGGTTTAGGATGGAGGTTGGGTGCAGAAGGAAGTAGGAGTAGAGGACTGAGGTGCAGAAGGGGGAGTGAGATCTGGGAAGGAGTTTGGGTGAAGGAGGGGACTGTGAACCTGGGATAGAAGGGGATGCAGGGGTTGGGGTTGGAACCTAGAGCAGGAGGGCGGTTGTAACCTGGAGTGGGAGATTGAGGTGCATGGTATGGAAGAGGGTATATGTTCAGGATGGAGGGTAGAGTGTTTGGGTTCATGAGGTAGGGATGTAGGAGGGGGACAGAGGTTTGGAGGTAGGGAGGGGCTGGGATGTCAAAGGTAGGCTCTAGCCAGGAGATACTTATCTGGGCGACTCCCTGCCAGCAGCCCAGCAGGTTCCCTGCCTTCCATGCCCCTGCAGCTGAATGAGGGGCCATGTGCATCTGTGAACAGCTGTAACCCTGAGATGAGAGGGGAGGGATACTTTGTGCGCTGTCTGTCTTTCAAATAGACAGCTCCTATTGGCCGGATATGAGAGCTGAAAGACTGTTGGGGATGGGGCACCCCCTGAACCAGGCTCACAACTGTTCACAGAAAACAGGGCCTTCCTTGTAGCTGGCTTTTCTGAGTGCTGGGCAGGGGATGGAGCAGGCAGGGAGCTTGACAGATTCCTCCTGCATCCATCACCCCCCCCTCCCCCCACCGGATCCAGCAGCTTGGTGAGTCAGATCCAGCCCATGGGCTGTATTTGGCCCGGTCCTGGTTTATATTATTTAACCCAGTCTATAACAGTGCATAGGATTTACTCTGGCCTAAGACTGAAGTATTTTTTTGAGAGAATGGGGTGAGGGAAATGTTCACCCCTGGAAATTAATAGTAACAATTTTGCATTTTGACGATTTACAACAAAGTTTGCTCATACCCCATTATACTTAGGGTTGCCATCTGTCCGGTTTTCACCCGGACAGTCTAGTATTTGCGGGCTTTGTCCCATAAAAAAAAATCAGGAAATACCGGACATTGTATATGTCCGGTATTTCCCGTTCCCCTGGGACAGACGCCTGGAGGGAACAATTTTCCCCTGCCAGGAGAAGGGGAAGGGGGGGGGGGGCAGCAGGAGGCACGTGTCGGGTGCCACTCTAGGGGGGCGCTGGGCTGAGCTGGGAGCGGAATGCACACTGCTCTGACCCACATGACCAGCAGAGACTGGGAGCTGGCCACGTGATGCCTCCTTCTACATACTGCAAGCCAAGACCACCAGGCCGGGCAGCAGAAGCAGCCACTTTAAAAGTCAGATTGTTCCTCCATGCCTGGCTCTGCAGGGGGGAGGAGGGAGATTTGATTGGGGCGGAGGTTTCTGACTCTGGGGATGCCTGCCTCAAGGGGAAGGGGGAGTGCACTGGGATGGGAGGGGACGCTAGGTGGGGGGCTGGGTCTGAGGCAGGAATGAGTACACTGTGATGAGGGGATGCTAGTGGGGCCTGGCTCTGAGGCACAGGTGAGTGCATTGGGATGGGAGGATGCTAGGGGGAGCCTGGGTCTGAGGCAGGGATGAGTGCATTGGGATGGGGGGACTCCAGGACAGCCTGGATCAGGGGGAGGAAGGGTGTTTGTGTGGCCCCAAACTGGAGGGAGTGGTGCAACTTTTGCTTAACAGCTTTCTTTTACTAAACAACTTTGCCCCCCCCGCCGACAGAATTTTTTTCCGGTAGTTTTTGTTGTTGTTGTTGTTTTACCGGGGGAGGGGAGGGCAAGCGTTCGGTAATTTTTGTTAAACCATCTGGCAACCCTAATTATACTTATTATTTCAAAGCCCTTGAAACATATAATTGGCACCTGTATGAAAAAGAAGAATAAAATTATTAATTATGCGGCAAATAAATTCACTTTTATTAAGAAATAATAATGGCCTTTTTGTTTAAAATGAACTTAAAGGTCCACTAAATCAACTAATGAACAAAATCAGTAGAGGGCACTGTTTGACTACTTTCCCTCAAATTATTTCCAGGTTCTGAAGGCTGTGGAGGATTAACTTAAAAAATCTTATGTTGATATAACCTGAATATTTATATCAGCAATGTCAATTAAGGTTTATTAGCAAATCAAATATTTGAACAAGGAGGTGTCAGGACATAATTTTCTTTCTGAAAATAACTCATTATGTCTACATTTCATTAACAGTGACATTGTTTTTATTTAAATGAAAAATGCTTAACATTAAATTAGATGATGCACCCCTTCCATTTTTTAAAAGTAACTGGGTTTCATCATGTTGAAAAGTCACCATGCAAGACTGTATTAGCTAACAAAACAGAAAAATCAAAAAATTGCAAACAAAGGTACTCGGTTAAATTACTCAACTATTCAAGATTTTAAGTATTTGAATGCTATACATTTAGAGACATAAAAGCTCAGCCAAAGGACAGTAATACTGTATTGTTCCTCTTTGACTCAGAATTCTTTTGTCGGTTTGTCTCATCTGACACTATATCATTGCATACAAAATTGAATGTCAAATAGAATAAAAATAACCAAAGTTAACCTTATTACTATTGTATGCTGCCTTTAATCCCTTCAAATGGAACTGACATCAATACTGCTAGGTTTCTGCAATCATTTAGCCCAGAAAAATTCCTGCTCTAAAATCCTTTATTTTTGAATAGGGAGTGCTGACTCAGTTACTTGATTTGTACGCCTGCTTTTTAAAAATACCAATATATTCATAATGTCTTTTCATAGTATATTATCTAATTTATAGGAAAACTTCTAAAGGAAATTCAACAACTACTACTGAAGGTTAAGAGGTTAGCATGGCTTATGGGCTTGAGATACTACCTCAGTCTAAATGTGATTATGGAATTAATGCTTGTTATGAGATACGTTTCTACTGAACATATTAGATTGTTGAATACAGTATGAAAGAACAAAGTGAAATCTCCTGTTCTTAATTGCTCAGTAAATTGAGTATCTTAACATTTCAGCTTCCAATATTTTCACTGTTTTTAATAATTATTTATGCTTTATTTTTTCTTCCTTTACACTTCTTCCATCTCATTTTCTATTTCCTTCACATCAGGATTCCATCCTACCAGCATTTTATCACAAGCAGTTTGGATTTGTTTTTTTTACCAACTATGAAATAGCAGCTTAAGGAAATACATTAAGTAGTTAGCATTTTGAAAACATTTCTCAAACAACAGAATTGTTTAATTATTAGTGCTTGCTTGCCAATGGCTGAAGATAACTAAATAACCTTACTGTCACATGACTCCCTGTCCTTTAGTACTCCCTGTTGACAACTCAGCACTGCACTATTTTTCCTTGGATTTTTGATAAGGACCTCAAACTCCTTATTTCAGTAACACCCATTGTCAGGTTCACGTATTAACACACAAACAAGGCATCCAAGTCCAATGAAAGCATTGTCCGAGTCCAAACATTGTCAGAAGTCATGAACAGGGGGCCTTCTTTCACTACCAAGGCTCCTTTTCCAGGATCACCTTCAACAATGGTCTCACCATGTCTGTACTAAAAATAATTAAACAAATGTGGCCCCTCATGGACAAGCACCACCTCCCAGGGCTTTCTTCCTTGAGGCCTCTTTACTCCAGCAGGTTTCCACCAATCCCACATCCTCCTCTCCTCAATAGACTCTGGCAGCCTCTCCCAGGGATTTTCCTACTGCTCCTGCTTCCACCATCTTGATGACAGTCCAGTTCTATATAGGGAACAGCTGTTCTCTCTCCTCCCCCCTCAGCACCATCTGATTAATAAACAGGGCTGGCTGGTCCCAAGCCTCTGGTCTTGAAAAGGGCAGACCAGCCAGTTACACTTATCTTACCATCTGCAATAGTCCTTAAGTATTCCACTAATAGTAAATGTAGATAATTCTGTTACTACTGAGATAACACTATCTATTTATCTAAAGGTATGTTTATACTGCATTGCCATATCTATGCTGGAAAAAAAACATAGTATGCATGCAACCCACACTGATGGAAGAAGTTTTTCCCATTGATGTAGCAGCAGCATCTACCCGAATAGTGGTACCCACATCAGCATAAATATTATTCCATTGACATAGCTGCCTCTGTGATGGGGATTTGGTCAGCGTAGCTACATCAGGTGAGGAGTGTGGATTTTTCTTACGGTCCAATTTAGGTAGATTGATCTAACTTTTAAATACAAACAATCGCATCATGTTAGCTGAGGTAACTGGCCTTCAACAAACTGCAACTACTTATTTCAACTACTCTTCTAGAAGCAATCACCAGTAAATGAAAATCCATACCTTAGTTAAGAAAAACTACAACAAAACCGATCGCACGGTCTACAGAATTAAATACTATTTTTGTTATCTGAAAACTGAAAGTATCTTAGCAAACTTGGAATTGCTGCATGAAAACAAATGATCCAAGGTCCAGATTTTAATCTCAGATACAGAAAGGTCATCGACACATACTTGAAAAACCAATATCATTGTGCTTTTGAAAAAAGATGTGCTACTCCTAAACAACCAGTAATGAGGGGAGACTCTGAACTTAAAATGAAGCCATACATTTGAGCCAGACTTCCCTACAGATCATAGTGTATTACAACTTATTAGTATACAGTCCAATTCTTGGTCCAGTTCTGTCAATGAGAGTAAACAGCACTCAGTATCTTACAGGATAAGATGCTGTCCATAAATATTGGTCATATTTCCAAGCTTAAATCATATACTAGGATGGAAATGCATTTTTCCAGTTACTTACTTAACAAACTTGTCCACATGCGACATGGAAGCTTCATAGTTTTTTCCACCAAATTCTTGACAGTGTAAAGCCATAAAATGTGGCTTGTGTGTATGTACAATCTGAAATAAATGAACACATGTACATATATTAGCAAAGTTGTATCAGCAGTTATTAAAATATAGCACATATTAAGTAAGACTGAATATGTAATGTTTTATTAATAAGATTTCTTTCAGGTAATATCTGTTAGATACAAAGGCAAACAACTGATAGAACCCTTATCAAATATTGGAAATGACCGTTGTAAATTTGTAATAGCTTCAAAATACAAAATACAGTAGAACCTCAGAGTTATGGACACCAGAGTGATAAACTAACTGGTTAATCATTTGGAACCTGAAATACATAATCAGATAGACACAGACAAGACAAAAAAAAAAAACCCAGAAAATACTGTATAATACAATACGGAGTTAAATTACTAAAAATAAAGGAAAAGTTTTTAAAAGATTTTTTCAAGGTAAGGAATCTGTTTCTGTGCTTGTTAAATTAAGATAGATAAACGCTGTGTTTTTCTTCTGCATAGTAAAGTTTCAAAGCTCTATTAAGTCAATGTTCAGCTGTAAATTTTTGAAAGAACAATCAATGTTTTGTTCAGAATTGCAAAACATTTCAAGAGTTAAAACTTCAGTTCCTGAGGTTTTTATAACTCTTGAGGTTCTACTGTACTGAATTTATATACCTAAAAAACTTTTTAAAGTTAATTATTTGCTTTCTACAAAATATGATTTTGGAGCAGTTGTCCCCAGACATACAAGCATATGCATCTTTTCATCCATCTAGGTGCAGCACAGCACACATGTTAACAGGAAAGTAAAAATGTGCTGGTAAAATCATAGGGGATAGAAGAAGCTGTTGAAAGCTTATTTAGTTTAAAAAAATCTCTTTAAAATACTCTTCATTTATTGTTTGCAGTGTTGTTGTACATGTGTTGGTCCTAGGATATGAGAGGGACAAGGTAGATGAGGTAATATCTTTTATTAGACCAACTTCTGTTAGTAAAGGTACAAGCTTTCAAACCACAGAGAGTTCTTTAGGTCTGAGGAGAGAATTCAGTGTTTGGGACAAATAGTTAAGCATTTAAGCTAGCAGGTGGTAGAAGGGCACTTGAAAAGAAGTGGGTAATAAGGGTTAGAGTGTTATGCAAAAGAGGTTTGAAGCAGACCCTCCCCCACCCTTCCCCCATGTGTGTACCAAAATACACAAACAAGGGACCCACTGGCAGACCAATCATATGGAGACAGGGGTGGGCAAACATCTTATTGAAGCAGGGGTGGGCAAACATCTTTTAACCAGGCCCTTGAGCTCTTACTAGGCAGCAGGGTCTGGAGCTTGCCTTCTCTGGTGTTCCAACTAGGGGAATAGAGTCAAGGATTTACCTTGCCCAGCTCCATGAGGCTCTCAAAACCTCAGATAGCTGGGGGGCTCCACATGCTGCTAATGAAACTGTAGGGACAGTGCCTGCGGACAGGGCAGAAAAACAGAGCAGTGTGGTCCCATCTCTGCATGGGAACCAGAAGTGGGACAGGCCTTTGCTTCCAAGAGCTGCTTTGTGTAAGCAGCAACCAGAGCCTGCACCCCTTACCCCCAGCCCCTACCCCAGGCTTTATCGCCTTCCCACCCCCAACTCCTCCATCCCAGCCTGGAGCATCCTACTGCATCCCCAATGCCTCATCCCCAGACCACACCTCAGCAGGAGCCTTGGTTCCCCCCTTCCTACCTCCAAACCCTTCTATTCCAGCTTGGAGCACCATTCTGCACCCCAGACCTCTCATCCCTAGCTTAACGCTAGAGCCTGCACTACCAGTCCGAGCCCTCACTCACCTGTGCACTAGGGATGTAAGCAAGTAGTTGACTATTCAACTACTCGATAAGCATAAGCTTACCGGGTAGTCGAGCGGAGTACTTGACTATTCACTTCCGCCCCGCCCCTTGCTGCCTCAGTATGAGAGGCAGTAAGGAATGGGGGGAGGGGTAAACAGGAGCTGGTGCTGGGGGAGAAGCTTAAAAGCCAGTTCCCTGCCTGCTCCTCCCTTCCCCCACTGCCTCTATCAGAGGTTTGGGGGGGGAGGTTGAGGGGAGTCTGCTCTGGCAAGCAGCTCCTGTTCACAGTGGCCTGGTCTGGGTGTGGGCTGGGGCTGCTCCAACTGATCAGTCCCGTCTCGCACCAGGCTCTTACTACATTTAAAATGCAGAGTCCCTCTGACCTTGCTGCCTCTAATACAGACACAGGGGGAGGGAGAAGAGGGAAGGGGAGGGAAGTGCATGTAGTTGACAAGGCTTATCGATTAATCCTGTAGTCATCTACATGTTGACATCCCTAGTCCCAGCACAGAGCCTCCTCCAATCCTCCAAACTCCTCTGTCCTCGCCCGCTGCACCTGGCGGCTCTTACTATAGTTAATATGCAGAGCCGCAGCGATCCAGAGCCAGCCCTTATCAACTAATCGTATAGTCAATACAAATTGTATCGACTACACAATTAGCCACATAACCACCCTAACATCCTTACTGCTCACTCCAATTCCCTGTCCCAGCTATGGAAGTTAGACAGCGTGTAACTGAATAGTCATGTAACTGCATACAATTTTAGCAATTATATGACTAATTGATAGTCCCTGAGGGCGGAGGCAGAGCCGGCAGTCAGTGGGCTCCGGCCCCCTCCCGGGGAGCACCCTGTCACCCTGCACTACTGCCTCTTATTCAGAAGCAGCAGCGCAGGGTGGCAGGCGGTAGCTGGTCCGTGAAGGGTGCCGGTTTAAAAACCAACTCCTCACGCAGCCCAGCTTCCTGCCACTCTGTGCTACTGCCTCTGATACAGAGGCAAAAGCACAGTGCAGCATAGTCTCCCCCAGCATAGCCCCTGGTGGGGAAAGGAGTCCAAGCTCCCCACAGACAGAGGCTGCTCCACAGCAGCAGCCTCTGTCCGCAGAGAGCCCAGGCTGTAGGAGGGAGGCAACGGGAGTTGGTGTGGGGGGGCAGATGGGTCCATGGAACTGTCTCCCTGTGCGTATTGGCTCCCCCGCCTACTCCCCTCACCCTCCAGACTGCTGCCTCTCTGTGCATGGGGGTGGGAGGCACATGGATTTGGTGCTCGGGGGAAGACAGTTTTTAAGCTTCACGGGCAGCGACTTCCCACTTCCTCCTCCCCCCCCCACACCTTACTGCCTCTAGTACAGACACAAGGGATGTGGAGGGGAAGAGTGCATAGCTGACAAGGCTTATCAGTTAATCCTGTGGTTGCCTACACGTTACCATCCCTAGTCCCAGGTGAGAACCCTCTCTAGTCCTCCAAACTCCTCTGTTCTCACCCCCAGCACCCTCTTGCACCCTGGATTTCTCATTTCTGACCCGATCCCAGAGCCTGCACCCCCAGTCAGAGCTCTCACCCCCTGCTGCACCCTATCCCACAATACAATTTTTATACTGAGATGCGGCCCTCAAGCTAAAAAGTTTGCCCATCCCTGTAGTAAAGGAATATCAGGACACAGAAACCATCTTCAAACCACTCACGACACAAAGGGGCAGCTTCCACCAAGATACTATTGTCTTCTTCCAGAAACTCTGCAACATAAACAGCCTCCCCAGAACACTACCTTTGCCACCTTAAATGTCACCCTCTCCACATACCAAAATCCCTCCCAAGGACAGCATCACTACCTGCCTCAAATATCTACAAGATACTACTGTACAATGCTTGGAAATTCACCCAAACTAAGTTACTTTTAAGCTGGACTGCCATGTGCTACTCCTCACACTGGAAGCCATACTGGGTATCGTAACACAATTAAAGCTCATATTTGATGGGGACCATGTCCTTAAGTAAGTCATTCCTGAATCTATATTTCCTCTTTAGGAAATATAGTTCAGTGCACTCCACTATGCTTTGGAGGCCCCTGCAAGAACAAGGCGAGCCCCAATTTCTAGCAAGCACAATTTCTGGTGCCAGCAGAGGTAGGGCCCACTCCTGCACTCACTGGTAGGGGGGAGCAGAGAGACCAAGATCCAGCTCACTCCACTCCCCTGGCTCCCAGCTGCGATGTTTGGGTCAAGATGCTTGGGGGGAGGAGGGAGAGAAGAGGTGGAACCACCCTCCCTGTACTCACTGGCAGCAGAAAACAGAGCAACATGGCTGCGAGCTAACAGAGCAGGGTGGGCTGGGGCTGGGTCATTCTGCTTTCCACGGCCAACAGTGAGTGCAGGGATAGGCCAGACCCCTGTTGTCAGTTCCAGACCCCCTCCGCTAATTTCCCTAGGAGGCATCACTCTGGAGAAGGGGCTAGGAGGAAAGGGTGGAATGGGCGCAGTGAGGGGACAGAACAGGGACAGAAAGAGATAGGGTGGGGATGGAGCAGGGGAAAGGATGGAGTAGGGGCAGGGCAGAGGTAGGGCCAGGAGCAGGGAGGTGGGGTTGTCCTGGAGCCCATACCTCCCTACGGATGTTGCTTCTAGCCTTTCAACAAGCTACCAAGCTCATTGTCAGATGCAAGGTCCACACAGACAAGAGGAGTGTTGCATTCACAGGAGTGTTGTGAGAAAGAAGAACGACTTCTCATGTCCATTCTACTTTGTGCTGATCAGGCCTCACTTGGAGTATTGTGTCCAGTTCTGGGCACCATATTTCAAGAAAGATGTGGAGAATTGGAGAAGGTCCAGGGAAGAGCAACAAGAACGATTAAAGGTCTAGAGAACATGACCTATGAAGGAAGACTTAAAGAATTGGGCTGGTTTTGTTTGGAAAGGAGAAGACTGAGAGGGAGCATGATAGCAGTTTTCAGGTATCTAAAAGGGTGTCACAAGGAAGAGGGAGAAAAATGGTTCTTCCTGGCCTCTAAGGATAGGACAAGAAGCAATGAGTTTAAACTGCAGCAAGGGAGGTTTAGGTTGGACATTAGGAAAAAGTTCCTAACTGTCAAGGTGGTTAAATACTGGAATAAATTACCTAGGGCGGTTGTGGAGATATTTAAGAGCAGGTTAGAAAGACATCTATCAGGGATGATCTAGACCAGTGTTTCTCAACCTTTTAAAAAAAAATAAAGTACCCCTTCTTCCACACACACAAAGATAAGTACACCCAGTACTTTACAGTTTTCAGACACAACATTTTTTCTACCATTGCAACACATTTGTTTAAACAACTTAATTGTTGCCAGGCGGGCGATTAAATTTGTGGATATAAAAAGTACAAAAATAATAAAGCGCTATAAAACAAAGCAAAAATTCAGTTTTCTCCAAATTTCAGCTGTGTTGACGTATCCCCCCAGCCTTCTTTCAAGTACTCCAAGGGTACTCGTACCACTGGTTAAGAAACACTGGTCCAGACGGCACTGGGTGCTACTATGAGGGCAGGGGACTGGACTCAATGACCTCTAGAGGTCCCTTCCAGTTCTAGTGTTCTATGATTTTAAGAGGACATCAGACCCTGCCAAAACAGATGCAAAACCTGCAGACAAAAATCGCCACTGATTTGATAAACAACTCCCATAACACACCTTTCAAAAATATAAGAGTCCTATACATGTATACCACTGAATATATTGTGTACCCCAGCCACTACAGCAAATGCCCCAACAATAATGGGGCTCTGTGGGTAATACCAAACCACCACTATGCTCTCAAATGAACTCACCCAGAAAAATTATAGAAGACAAAATGACACATCACTGTTGGATGAACACTTTTCACAAAGCTCTCTCTCCATAGCTGATCTTTCCATACTCATCCTCAACAGAAACCTGCACAACACTTTTAAAAGATGAGCATGGATGCCTAAATTCATAGTGCTGGTGCTAGATAATAACAACTGGGGACTAAACAGAGTAATTGAAGTCATGATTCACTACTACAGGAATCGGTTACAAACACCTGTCTGCTAACCCCTTCAATCTCCCAATCTCCTTTTGCGTAACAATCTAATCCTTATTGCCTATTCCATTTCAAGTGACCTCCTATAACCCTTTATGCTTAGCTCTCTGCGCCAGCTTGTATTTAGCTCACTCTGCTTTCTTTCCCCAAACCTGAGGAACTATGAATTTGGTTTTGTTGTAACTCTGTGCTGGTTATTACACTGGCAGGGTTACAAAAATAACCTTACTGTGCTCATTCTTTTCTGCTCCTCTACCCAAGCGCTCCAAAATGTGGGATACTGTGTACACTAGATTCTGTTAGAAGAAAGACAACTTCTTCCTGCACCTGAGGAATGCCTCATGGAATTCCCATGAGGGGGCATGCCACTGTCGTCAACTAACTGGTGGGAGTTTTACTGGAGAAAATATTCTAGGCCAAAGGTGAGCAAATTCCAGCCTGAGGACTGGATCCAATCCACAGGGTTAGTTCCTGACAGACCCCTACCTCCCGTTTACCTGCGCCTCCACAACAAAACACTTCAAGCAACTCACATTGGCTGCAAACGGTGATTCACGGCCAGCCAGAGCAGCGATCCTCCAATACCTGCGGAGGCACAGGTAACCATAGTGGTGGTGGCCCGCGAGGGATTAAGCCTGCAGTCTGCTGTATTTTTATTGCCCATCCCTGTCCGAGGCTTAGGATATGTTAAAAGTTAATTCTCCAGCCATAGGTACTGTATTCACTAATCTAAATAAAGGAACTCAGTAGCATTCCCAAGTTATCTAGAAGCACCAAGACTTCAAAACACATCCTTATTATTTTTGAGAGAGAGTGTGATTTGAGATTTTACTAGAACAACGAGAAGTCCTGTGGCACCTTATAGACTAACAAAAGTATTGGAGCATAAACTTCCGTGGGCAAAGACCCACTTCATCAGGACTTCTCGTACTTGCAGATTCAGACTAACACGGCTACCCCCCTAATACTTGAGATTTTATTGGAATTAATGCACCATCCTTTCTGATGAATGTAGATTAGCCATCAGCAATAACTAGTGGTTTAGTGACTTAATGGTCATATGTAATCCTGACAAAATTGCAATACTCTAAATTGGTAACCAATGGTTTGACTGCTTGTCCAGCAGCGTGCAAACTGCTAAAGATTTGTGAACTGTATGATTAGGAACTGTGATCTGAGTGGCTAAAGCCACACTATTAGTTGAGTAATTTTCATCAGCTACACGGTGCAAGAAACATCGTGTCTAGCATAGTACACAGTACTAACAATGACACTGAACAGTAAATGTATTTCAATCACATTTGTAAGATAATACAGCAGTTCCTGAAAAAAGCAGGCAACAAAACCTTTTAACTGCCTAACTCCTAAAAGTTAAACAAATCTTTTGAACTTACTATTTTAATCGGTTTTGAAAAAAATATTTTAGTAAATCATAGAATGGAAAACCTCATTCTTTAAATGAGAAATAGTATCATCTCATTAGCATAACTATGGTTACCTTCCAAGTTATTTCATTAATTCACATAGCAATGAAATGAAGAAAAGATAAAAAGATCATTTAAGATTGATTTTGGGTTCTAAAGCACTACATTGTAACTTATGACTGAAATGCAAGCATCACCAGTCTGCCTCTCTCATCAGCATAGTCACCTCGAAAGTGATCTGGTTCAATTGGCTATGATCCTGATTAGATTTCTTGTAACTACAGGCAGTCCCCGGGTTACGTACAAGATAGGGACTAGAGGTTTGGTCTTAAGTTGAATTTGTACGTAACTCGGAACTGGCTCCAGATTCAGCCGCTGCTGCTGAAACTGACCAGGGGCTGACTACAGGAAGCCCGAGGCAGAGTTGCTCTGCCCTGGGCTTCCTGGAATCAGCCACTGATCAGTTTCAACAGCAGCTGAATCTGGAGCCAGGGACAGAACAGCTGGGGCGCTGCCGGGTAGATCCACCCAGGACCAACCCGGCAGCACCACAGCTGCTCTACCCCAGGCATCCACAACAAAAGCCTGGTCTGCTGGGATGTCCCCAGCAGACCAGAGAGACCCGGAGCAAAGCCGCAGAGGCGCGGGACCCCGCCACCTCCAAGGCTTTGCTCCAGGTGTCCCTGGTCTGCTGGGGACCCCTCCCAGCAGACCAGGGACACCCAGAGCAGCTTTTCTCGCCCCGGAGGACGCCGCCCACGAGTTCTGGGACGAAAAAAGCCCCGTTCATAAGTGCGGATCCGACATAAGTTGGATCCGCGTAACTCGGGGACTGCCTGTACTCACACACCCTCATACTAAGCTGTATGTATGCCACTGCACTGAAAACTTGCTTTTCTTTAAATGGTTTCCATACTCTGAGCAAATGTTGAAACACTTTTGTACAGGACAGTAGTACACTTAAGTGGTTATGGAGTGAAATTCAAATATGTAATAGAAAGAAGTATGTTGCTCCAATCTATAGATAAAGAATAGCTTTTTCCAATATGACAAGTCCCACTGCAAGTCAATAGGACTTAGGCACGTAAGTGCTTTTTAAAATTCCACAAAAAGTAGTATTTATAAAAAAAAAAGTTATGTCCCACTTTTGATTTTACATCAGTATAATCTCACTGATTCAGCAAAATTGCTCCTAATTTACCCCACTGCAAATAAGGGATAAATCATATTGAAAGATCAAGAGAGAAAATTGAAAGGAAGATTTTGGTCTTGCCTTGTAAACTGATTTTGTGTATGGTAGGCTTTCAGTCTGGAAGAGGTGGTCCTTCCTGGCTACACATGTAGAAAAGGTACCAGATTTCAGGAAGCAAAGAGTGTAAGGGGATCACAGAAACATAATTTCTGCAAACTACAAAATTTTGCAGCAAATAGATTTCTAAACGTACCTGATTTACTTAAGCAAAGATGTTAGAAGTGTAGAATGCATGCACCTCATTGCATGTTTTTAAAATCTCACTATGTTTAGAAATAAAATTACACAGTACACGGCAGACAACAAACGCTATGCTTCGGACTATAAATGTCCTCTGCCTACATTGCAATTATGTGTGTTCTTCCACACAGCTCTTTTGCTGGCAATCATACCACAAACTTCAATTAGGTTAGCATTTAGCACAAAGTTAAATGTAGTTTCAAAAAAAAAAAAAAATCTTGAATTAGCCAGTACCATGAATTATGATTTAAAATTAAGTCATTGGACACGGTTTTGAGCTTTTAAAGAGTCACAATCCAATCTGATGTCTCTGTGGGTAATTTATTCTACAAAATAAGCTGTCTGCCTGATCTTTATCAAATTTAGTGATAACCCCCAAATTTGTGCAAACAGAGTATTCACTATTAAAATCCCAACACAGAAAAAGTTCATAAGAACGTGTCAGGAGCAATAATAATTCTACTGTTCTTTACAGCTATAATTCTAAATAAAAAGGATTCAGAGATTTAATATTGCTATCACTGGATTGCAATATGGCTTATATTATTTTGTCTTTATGGCCTTTTGTTCATATTGAACATACTCAGTGAAATACTGTCTAGTGACCAATAAAAGTTTTTTTTTTTAAATGGAGAACAGCCTGGACCTAGTGTTTTCTGGTACACTTTAAAGTTGGTCTGCATTTGTGGTCTATTGTCCTCTGTGAAACAATTTTAAATAGACTGATGAACACAGTTAAACTAACAACAATATAAAGTTATTTTGCTTATGATCTTATGCACACAGACTGATTATATAGCATATTTAGAACTCTGTATACACATTATTTACCATTTCTATTTCAGGTATTATAGGGGTAGCCGTGCTAGTCTGAATCTGCATAAACAACGAGAAGACCTATGGAACCTTATGACTAACATATTTATTGGAGCATAAGTTTTGGTGGGCAAAGACCCACTTCGTCAGATGCATGTAGTAAAAATTCCATTCCTGAGGTATTCATAACTCTGAGGTTCTACTGTACTGAATTTGTAGACCTAAAAAGAGTATTTAAAGTTAATTATTTGCTTTCTTCAAAATATTATTTTGTAGCAGTTGTCCCCAGACATACAAGCATACACATCAAAAGCAGTTTCTCCTCTCTTGGTGTTCATACCTCCACATCAGCTGCTAGAAGTGAGCCACATCCTCCCTGACTGAATTGACCTAGTTATCTCTGGCCTACCTCTTGAGTAGTACTCCTTTCTTTTCATGTGCCTGCATATTTATACCTGCCTCTGGAATTTCCACTACATGCATCTGACGAAGTGGGTCTTTGCCCACGAAAGCTTATGCGCCAATAAATCTGTTAGTCATAAGGTGCCACAGGACTTCTCATTTCTATTTCAGCATCCCCCAATGGACCCAGTAAAAATTAAGGTTATTTTGTTAGTGGTTGTATAAACACAAAACAAGAGAACTGCTTGGCTCCAAAGAGCGTACTATCTTCTTAAAAGTCAGAGTGAATAAATGACTAGTCCTCTCCACATCCTGGGTACCAGGGAGCTAGGGCTCTACCTGGGACATGATGCTCCCTGCTGCGGATTCACAGTGAAACTTGGCATTTTTCATAACCCATTGTCTATGCCGTGGTCACCAACCAGTAGATCGCGATCTACCGGTAGATCTCGGAGGCTCTAAGAGTCGCTCTTGAGTCCTTTCTGAACTGTGCACCTGCGCAGTACATTTACATTAGATTTCCTCATTTGAGGAGCAGCTACTCACCGAGCAACAGCACAGGTGAGTAGCTGCGAGGAATGGTGGGAATTTTTTTTTTTTAAAGTACAGGCAGTCCCCGGGTTACGTATAAGATAGGGACGGTAGGTTTGTTCTTAAGTTGAATCTGTATGTAAGTCGGAACTGGCATCCAGATTCAGCCGCTGCTGAAACTGATCAGTTTCAACAGCGGCTGAATCTGGACGCCAGTTCTGACTTACATACAGATTCAACTTAAGAACCCCAGGCGTCCCCAAGTCAGCTGCTGCTGAAACTGATCAGCAGCTGATTCCAGGAAGCCCGGGGCAGAGCAACTCTGCCTCGGGCTTCCTGTAGTCAGCCGCTGGTCAGTTTCAGCAGCGGCTGACTTGGGGACGCCTGGGGCAGAGCAGCTCGGGTGCTGCTGGGTTGGTCCAGTAGCGCAGCCGCTCCTCAGCGCTACTGGACCAACCCAGCAGCACTCCAGCTGCTCTGCCCCAGGTGTCCTGATTCAGCCGCTGCTGAAACTGATCAGCAGCGGCTGAATCAGGACTCCTGGAGCAGAGCAGCTGGGGTGCTGCCGGGTTGGTCCAGTAGCGCCAAGGAGCGGTGCTGCGGGACCAACCGGCAGCGCCACACCTGCTCTACCACAGGCCCCAGGCTTTGCTCCACGTCTCCCTGGTCTGCTGGGGGGGGGGCACTACCCTCTGTCCGGTAAAAAAAAATCCGGAAAGTACTGGACATGTGCAATGTCCGGTATTTCCTGGTTTTCCGGCTGGGCGCTAGACAAAAGCCTGGTGAGGGTGTGGGGGAGTGACTGGGAGGTGGGGCGTGATCGGCAGTGGGAGCCCTGGTTGTGTATGAGGAGGAGGGGCAGCCCGGTCCATGCTCCTGTGCGCTGGTCAAGCGCATGGTGGAGCTGCAGCCGGACTGACTAGGGCGGGGCGGGAGCGCCCTGACATCTGCACAGCCCGGATCAGTCCTGCTCCCTGCCAGCTGATTCGCTACCCTGCCCCCTCCACCAGCTCTGCGTCCCGCTGGCCGGTTCCTGCTCTGGATCTTCCCCGGCCAGCCCCACTGCATCCCCTGCCAGCCCTGCTTCTGATGGCCAGTTCTCCCCTCCTCCTGAGCTCCTCTGGCCAGCTCCGCCCCCACCCGCCGCACCCCTCCCCCAATATCCTGCAGCCAGCTCCATTCTGCCCGACCTCCCCCACCCCATCGACCAGCCCTGCTTCCCGTCGGCCCCCCCATCTGCCCCAGGCAGTCCCATTAGCTCTGTTTCCCCTCCCCCTTCCCAGCCAGCACTGCTCCCCTCCCGGCCAGTCCTTCCCCTCCTTCCCCACATGAAGCGTGTCCGGTATTTTTGTAATAACTACCTGGTAACCCTAGCAGTGATCCTATCCCTGTGATTACCACAGAGATTTAAACTGAGAAGCAACTTGCCTCCCCCCCCCACCTCCCAACATCCCCAGCCCCCCAACCCCATGCTTACCTGGTTCTGCAAGGCTGCTGACACAAAATGGTCTTGGTTTTTTTTCTTTTTTTGCTCAACAACTTTGCCCCCCTCCCCCTTTTTTCCCCTTCAACAGAATTTTTTCTCTGTTTTTTTTTTGGGGGGGGGAGAAGGGGTGTTCAGTATTTTGGTTTCAACCCTCTGGCAACCCTAAGGGCTGCAGCAGGCAGAAATCCTTCCCCCAATGCCCAGAGCAGCCACATGGATTTCATTATGTGCACTGATAATAAAAGTGATGTGTGCGGGAAAAATTAGAGGGAACATTGGTGGGGGGTGAGCACCCTCAGTGCCTGAAAGAAGACAGCACCTGTGTTTTTAAGTATCCAAGTTAAGCAGACTGGGCTATAATTCTCAAGGTCCTCTTTGTTGCTATTTTTAAAAATATGTACTACATTTGCACTTCTTCAATTTTCTGGAACCTCACCCACTCTCCATGAGTTCTCAAAGATAATTGCTAATGGATCCAAAATTGCTTTCACTAGTTCCTTAATTACCCTAGGATGAATTTCATCAAGTCTTGCTGACTTGAATACAGCTAACTTATCTAAACATGCTTTTACCTTTCCTTTCCTTATCTTGGCTTGCATTCCTTCCCCTTGTTAATATTAATTGTATTGATTATCTGGTCACGATTAACCTCCTTGGGTGAATACTGAAAACAAAAAATGGGCATTAAATGCCTGAACCTTTCTATATAATCTGTTCTTAGCTCTGCTTTTCTGTGAAGTCTGACAACTTTCTTTTCCGGTTTATGTACTTAAAGAACCTCCCCTTACTGCTTTTGATGTACCTTACTGATTTTGTTTCTGCATGCTGCTTCTGCTTATTCTTGTGTACTCTTTAGGAATCGGTCCATTTTCCCACTTTCTTTAGGATTTCTCTTTAATTTTCCACGACACATCTGGGTAGTTAAAGTCCCCCATTACTACCAGGTCCTGCATTTTGGATATTTCTGTTATTTCTCTTATTTATCTTCAATAGCTTAGAGACAAATTTGTAATCAAATAGAGCTAGCTTGCAAATAAAATCCAACATTCATAATAGAGCTCATTTGTTATCTCTAGCAATACATTGTCTCATGTATACACATGCTATTTTGTTTCAAATAAATGTTTGGATAAGAGATACTAATCTTATTCATTATTAATTTAGATAGTTGTATGAAATTACCATAATTAGAAAACAATTGCAATTACTTCATCATGTAAAGTAAACACATCCAATTCTTACCACAGAAAAGAAAAATATTTAGAAATGGATTATCATTAAATTGGTAGTAAACACAGAGTAGAAAAAGCCATTTAAAATTTAATTGGCATATATGTTTTCTTTACTTTAATGATCTAGCTAATAAGTACTAATAAACTAGTAAAATAACATTAAGATAAGCTGTTTAAAATGCATTCCAGACACCTGTTTGATGTTTGGTATCTAAACCCTCACATACAGAAAGAATGAGTAAAAGAGCAATCTTTGGAATCAATCACATCATCAGTGAAATGTTGTTCTCTCTATAATCTACTGAGTACAAGCATTTGCTGTTTGACATTCAACACACTTAGGCATGGGAAACACTCTTCTTTTTCATAATCAGATCGTAGAAGGCTTAAAATGATAGCTAACATGAAGTTTAATACCTAAAATACAAAAGAGTCGGCAGAAAAGTATCATTTACTAAAATTTCTTCCAAGTCAAGATATAAAAAAAATACTTGAATATTAACTTTACATCCTCTAAAATATTGAGAAAATTCTGGAGGAGCACACTGACTCTGCTGCTTTGCCCTTTAATAGGAAAAACTTTTAAAAAATTGAGTAGTCTAGTAGCACCTTAAAGGCTAACAAAACATGTAGATGGTATCATCAACTTTATTGGGCACAACCCACTTCTTCAGATGATTACTATCTGAAGAAGTGGGTTGTGCCCATGAGAGCTCATGATATCTACATGTTTTATTAGTCTTTAAGGTGCTACTAAACTATTTGTTTTTTTGTTTAATTTTTTTCCTGTTATAGCTACCCCTCTGTACCTTTTAATAGTTTTCCATTATAATGAATGATCAATTCATTATAACAAATAAGCATTTCAAGGTTAAAAATTCATAAAAGTTAAGGCTAAAGGCCATTTAACAATATAGGTGGTCCAATAAACCTGTTTTCTGTATTGGTGATAGCTTAATATCTTAGCAAAAGACATTTCAAGGATGTATTTTGAAGTTATACTGGTACACACCAGGAGTAACTTCACTGTAATAAATGGAAATGTAATGGTGTATAACCAGTGTCTATGAGGTCAGAAACAGGACCCCAAATTTAGACCTAGGTATACTTTAACATAATGTTCCTCCACAGAAATCTTTTTATAAATTATAAGTGCTAGTATGCTAGTCAAAATTCTTTTCACAAAAACAACATTTTTTGAAATTTCTCAAATAACTTGCTTAGGCTACTAGACAGAGCCTGAGACACTCAGGTTCAAGTGTTTTTGTGAACTTGTCCAAATCACTTAGGGTCTGTCTACACTGCAAAGTTAATTCGAACTAACAGCCGTTAGTTCGAATTAACTTTCATAAGCGCTACACAGGCAAACCGCTAGTTCGAACTTAATACAAACTAGTGGAGCGCTTAATTCGAACTAGGTAAACCTCATTCTACGAGGACTAACGCCTGGTTCGAATTAAGTAGTTCGAATTAAGGGCTGTGTAGCCACTTAATTCGAACTAGTGGAAGGCTAGTCCTTCCCAGCTTGCCCTGGTGGCCACTCTGGGCACAACCAGGGAAACTTGTCTGCCCCCCTTCCGGCCCCAGAGCCCTTAAAGGGGCACGGGCTGGCTACGGTGCCCATGCCAGGTGCTGTGGAATTTGGTCCCATTTGCCCAGCAGAGTTCACAGAGTCCTTCATGGAAGGTAACCAGCCACTAGACTAATTGACAGGGAATAAGGCTAGGATTTTGTCATATTTATTTATAGTACAAGTTATGGACAGGTTGTGGGTAATAAACAAGGATTTATGGAATCCTTAGCCCCTTGATGTAGATCTAAAGCTGGAGACCTGTAGCTGGGGTAAGAATGGAGGACTTACAGTCTGAGCCCCACCTCCTATCTGAAGCAGGCTGACAGCCCAAGCCCTATGGCCTTGGGCTGACCTGTCTTCCTGGTGGAGGCTTACAACCCCAATACCCACTGGCCTGGGCTCACCCCACCATCCGGGAGAGGGACTGATAGTCCACAGCCTGCTGCCCACCAAGTAATGGAGGTCCCAAAAAAGTCACAGAATCCATGACTGACTTATAGCCTTAACTATAACTTATGTTCTACAAAAGGACTAAGTTGAAAGCTTGTTTAAACACACACACACACACACACACACACACACACACACACACACACACACACACACACACACCAACCACAAAGTGGGGGGAAAATCAACTTTCTGGCTGTTTTCTAGCCAGAAGAAGTTTGAAAAACAGTAAAAAGGTAGGAAAAATGGTTCCCCCACTTTCTCATACATTCCCCTCCCCCCAACTCTGCATTTTCCCACTGGGGGAAGAGGAGACAAAAGGCTGTTTTAGTTTTAGAGAAAAAGTAGTATGGAGATCAAATACCAAAAGTGAATTGGAAAACTAACATTATTTGGTTAAACTGAAACAAACACACATCAAAATGAAATATTTTGATAATGCTGAAATTTTCCAATCAAAATTTCTGAAAATTGATGTACTCTTACATTTTTAAAAGAGTAACTTCCTCTCTATGGCATCATATAGATCACATATGCATACAAAATATTTATTCAATATATAAACATGGGCCTTTGTATTACAAAGTGTAAAATACACAGTAGGGTTGCTCCTCAAAACAAAATGAATTTCTTTTTAATAAGAAAAAATAATTAGTTTTCCTACAAACTAACATTTTAAAATGTGTACAATTTATTTTACATAATATTACCTATTTTTTACAGAGAGTCTTAATGTGTTTAAATTATCACAGCATAAATTGGTCCCAGGAATTTCTTCTGATTCAAAGAACTGGAAGGGACTTTGAGAGGTCATTTGGTCCAGTCCCCTGCACTCATGATTGGACCAGCCATCATCTTGACCATCCCTGACAGGTCTCTAACCTACTCTTAAAAATTTCCAATGATGGAGATTGCACAACCTCCCTAGGCAATTTATTCCAGTGCTTACCCCCTCTGGACAGTTAGCAAGTTTTTTCTGATGCCCAACCTAAACCTTCTTTGCTGCAATTTAAGCCCATTGCTTCTTGCCCTATCATTAGAGGTTAAGAACAATTATTTTTCTCTCTTCTTTGTAACAAAAGGAGTTATTTATATTATGTCCCAAAATATGACAGCTTGCATAATCTTGTAATATCGAATCCCATTTATTTTCTCTAACAAACTCTCTGATCTGTCATGGGAGTAAAGTGAACATGATTTGATCCTAAGATTTCTAGCCTGAGTTCCAGGGAACAAGGTATATTCAGAATACAGGGTATAAATAACATTTCAAGCAATGATTCAGCAAATTCAGGATTATTTTAATGCAACTCGCTCTACATAGACACAAATTTAAAAGGGGAAGTGGAGACAGTTTTGAAACGCATGTTTCTCAGATCCCATCATTGGGCCTAAACACAATTTAAAAAAAATCAAGTTTCTATTTAGAAATTATAATGACATATCATTTAAATTATTGTCTGTTAGAAATGGCATGCCAAGTCACAGCTTGTTGCTCTAGCATAACAACACAAGAGAGACAGTCTATGTGGGCAACACATTTTCTTACTACTATAAACACAGGATACCACAAGTTTCCATGATGTCATTAACAGGGCTGGCTGCAAGCCCATGTATGATAAAAGAACAGTGTTGGTTTTTTTTTTCCTATTCAGCCAGCTAGGCTGCCCTCAAGTCTTTTCCATTTGAACTGAAGTCACTGAACCAAACACACCTTCAGTAAAGCAATCCCTTATTCAGTTAAAATCTCTTGGCTCTGTTGTATTTGTACAGTGGACAGCTACTTTCATCTTCCCTACATAAGGAAGCAAGTCTGTGGAGGGGAAGGGTATAGTTGCATAGACAAGACGAAGTCCCGAATATTAGGACCTCCAATCACATTCTGTCTACATCACCTCTTCATATTTCCCCCTCTGCACATGTTCCACTATCTCTAATTCTCTACATTCCTTCTCTTGAGTTTGCCCCAACTCCTTAATTCTCCATCTGGAATTTACCACAGTTATGTCTGGTTCCAAAGAATCCTGTCCTTTCGATTTCCCCACCCATGTACTTTCTCAAGCTTACCACCTTCCTAGAGCATAATCTCTAACATGTCCTCAACCAGAGGTATGGCTAAAGTAATGTTTTATACCAGTGTTTCTCAGACTGTTCATCTTGTTAGGATCTCGATGAATTATGTTCATTTTCAGAATGACTCCATTTTAATCACTTTTCCACCCTGACCACATGTTCCATTCCATGAAACATGTGGTACAATATATATATCAGCTTACAAGAAAATTTTCAACATTATCTTGATTTGTATAGATTCTGTTCAGCTATGTATGTAGCATTATCTCTAAACACTAACCTTCAGGCCCCCTGCAACAAGTATAGTAAGTATATCATTAAATGTCTACATCATTGCTTTTTAATGAATTGGATGAACAATTATTCATGAAAACATGGTAGCAGAAAGTCATGGTAAACATCTCTCACACATGTAAGGTGTTGTACCATATATGATACAACCCTAGAATGTTACCAGCATGTTGCTATTATACTACTGAGGCTACTAAAATGGATTGCTGTATTGCATGAAATGATTGCAGTCTCTGTTACAATGCACTAATTTGACTTCACACACCGCTCATTTATTTGGTACAGTCTTATTGAATGTTGACTGCCATGAAAATATTGGTTTCAAATATTTCAACTAGTTTCAAAACGTCCTTTTAGAATATACTTTGTGACCTCTATAGTTATTCCACTCCTATGACCTAGTTCAATACATTAAGTGAAAAATGCAGTTAGAAGACACTGCAGAACAAGATAATATAAAACCCAGAAACTAGATTAATACAAATCCTAAACTGAGCTGTAGCATCAGCTGAGTAGCTAACAGGGATCACGTATAATAAGTGATCTCAAACCTGTCTATGGTACCCATTACATATTTATAGAAAAAGTATCCTGTAGACACCCAATCCATCTGTGAGCAGGTGAACACACCCTTTCCCTATTAACAACTGCACTATACGCCTTTGACAACTACAAAAAGCGCTTACATGGAAAAGTAACAGGCAAGTATGCATGCACATGTATCTATAATGCCCCACTGGATGTTCTTTTTAAAAAAAGTTCTCTCCCCCTTCACTTCCTTTTCAGTCTGTTATTATGGTCCTTTCGGTCTCTCTTAACACTCCCCTGCTCATATTTCTGCTTCATGTGCCTCTTCTATGTCTGCAAATGCTTCTCTGTAACTTGGTTCTCTTCTCCCCCAGATATGATGACCAATCATCTCGTCTTCTTTTCCGTGGGATATATTATCCCTGTTACCTCACTCTCTTCTCCCCTGTGCATTTCTCTACCCCAGTGGCCCTTGTTCCTTCTTCTCTGTGCAGAAACAGAGCTTGTATAAGCAGTTATGCTTACTTCTGATAATGTCCAGATACTTTTAGAGGCCCCAGGCTGTTGTTTGCAACAAAGGACTGAGCATTCATAGAAGTTTGTGAAAACAAAAAATGTGAGCAAGCAACTCTCTATAGACTTCCCAACAAGAGCTCTGCTGAATCAGAGTATATGACCTATTGATCTATGCCAATTAGCTTTTTGTGATATGACTATGATGGACTGTTTTAGGAAAGATAGTATTTCATTACATATGCTCTTCTTTTTGAAAGCCAAATTGCATTTCCATGCAACAGAACTGATTGTGTTTCTAAGTTTTTCATCTCATTTGTAATTTTTTCTACAAAACTTTTGAAGAGGATAAATACCCAAGTAAAAGTAACATTAAATACTGAAAAACAGAATATCCATGGAAGCAAGCAATTGCAACAGTACCTATCAGAACCTCTAAAGCACAAGTATTGCAATGTGAGAATTGGAGATTTAACTTATGGAGAGTCATCTAGATTTAGAGGTGGATCAGGAGAGTTGCCTAGACTCAGAAGTAGGGATGTTAAAATGTATTTAAATAAGTAATCATGTAACTGCTGAAAATTTCAGCAGTAACATGGTTATATGCAGGGGGCTGGCACCCCGCACTGCTGACTCTATATCAGAGGCAGCAGCATGGGGGAGGGACAGATGAAAGAGGGGCAGGCAAGAGCTTAAAGCCAGCTCCCTGTGCACACAGGCTCCTGCCTGCCACCCCACACCCATGCTTTTGCCTTTGATACAGCACGTAACCATACACGTTAACTGATGAGCTTGGTTAATCATGTACGCAGCAGCACTTTCATATCCTTCTTCAGAGGTGGACTGGGAGAGTCATCTAGGTTCTCAATGGTTCTGTCCCAAATTGCTTATAGAAGGAAAAATGGTTCAATATGCTTTTCATGAATTTTAATAAACAGTGATAAGCATTCAAGAAATAATAAAAACACCTATCACTAAAGTTAAATAATATCAGTTCAACAAGTTAGCTGCAAAATTAGTGTAAACTCTGGAATTTTGTGTGTTCAGTAGGCTACTGTGGGGTAGATTTAGACACAAAATTAATGTTCAGATAGGTAAGTCCTTAGGGTTAGTTTTAGGGAATACAGGCAGTCCTCGGGTTACGTGGATCCGACTTATGTCGGATCCGCACTTACGAATGGGGCTTTTCTCGCCCTGGAGGATGCGGGCGGCAGGACCGCCCAGACGCCCCGCAATCCCGCCGCCCGGGTCCTTCGGGGCGAGAAAAGCCGCGGAGGACCCGGGCGGGGGGACCGCCCAGATGCGCTGCGGCCCTCCTGCCCAGGTCCTCTGCGGCTTTGCTCCGCGTCTCCCTGGTCTGCTGCCCCCCTCCCCCCAGCAGACTAGGGAGACGCGGAGCAGCTTTTCTCACCCTGGAGGATGCGGGCGGCGGGACCGCGGCACGTCTGGGCGGTCCTGCTGCCCGCATCCCCCAGGGCGAGAAAAGCCCCGTTCGTAAGTGCGGATCCGACATAAGAGAAGCATTTGCAGACATAGAAGAGGCACATGAAGCAGAAATATGAGCAGGGAGTGTTAAGAAATATGAGACCAGGGAGACACGGAGAAAAGCCGTGGAGGACCCGGGCTGGGGGCCCCCAACAGACCAGGGAGATGCGGAGCAACGCCGCGGAGGACCCAGGTGGCAGGACCGCGGCGCGTCTTGGTCCTGCCGCCCGTGTCTCCCTGGTCTCCTGGGGGGGGGGGGCGCACTCTGCCCCAGGCGTCCCCAAGTCAGCCACTGCTGAAACTGACCAGGGGCTGAGTACAGGAAGCCGGAGGCAGAGTTGCTCTGCCCCGGGCTTCCTGGAATCAGCCGCTGATCAGTTTCAGCAGCGGCTGAATCTGGACGCCAGTTCTGACTTACATACAGATTCAACTTAAGAACAAACCTACAGTCCCTATCTTGTACGTAACCCGGGGACTGCCTGTATTCTTAAGCATCTTCCTATTGCAGTATCAACAAGATCTTACCTTCATCTATTTCTCTCACATTCACAACATAGCTACTTGATCTACTTCACAAACTACAGCCACAAGTTCCAGTTACAAACTACATCTAAGATTTCTCTATGAACTAGTATTCTGTGTTTCTTCATACACCTGAATTTTTCTTTATGCCAAGAAGAGAATAGTTAATAACAGTTGAAAGAGTTGAAATAACAAATGAGGTGGACTGAAAGGAAAATTAATGAAACAACCTGGGAAGTGGAATCAGGAGGGTTCACATGGCATTTACAGGCAGAGCTATTTTAGTATTAAAGGCAAACTACTATCAGTTATTGCAAAATAGTAAGATACCAATCTTCACTGCACCAAGATACTGTGACCTCAGTCACTAACAAATCCTAACTGTAACTAGAAACAGAAAAATACAGCATGTAAACCACATAGGAAAAATTTGTGTAAAATCATATTATCTAAATAGCCACAGAATTTTCAAAATACAAAAAAAGCATATGTTCTTCCACTAAATTAGAAAACAAGTCACTTTTCTATCCAATATTTTGCTCTCACAGGAGTAAATCTTTCAGATACCTAAATGCTTCAGACTCTATATAAGATATCAGTGAAAAAAGCAAATCAAATATCAGATATTTATTCCCAACAAATACTTTATATTGCCGTGAAAGAATCACATTCATAAATTATTTCACTGCGTAATCAAAATATTGCCCAAATATTTTTCCAAATGTCAAATTTTTTCATTAACTTTTTAGTGTTAGTCAGTTCCCTCACATAATAATAGGAGTAGTAGTAATGGTGAAAACTATGTTGGTACGCTCCTACCAAAAATAAAAGTAAATGGGTAATGTAACTGCAAATCAGAGGATTAATGGCTATGTCTTATATCCATCTGTAGTTGCAACACACAAATACATGCAAATGCACTATTTTCTTATTGCTATTAATTGATATTTTATTTTTCTCTTTTGCCATAATCTTCCTTTCTAAGAAAAAGAAATGGGAAAAACAGCAGTAAGGAGATAATTGAATTTATTTGGGAAGTCCCAAGTACCACAAAGAAAATAAATCAGAGTGCGCTTAAAATAGCAAAGCAAAGAACAGCCAGCCACAAAACTGTGTCTTCCAATTTTAAACTTAGCAGGGAAACTCTACAAAGTTATTTTCTCAGATGGTAGTCAATTAATTTAGTTCCCTATCTTCCCTCCTCTCTCGGTCTGCACAAGTAGTGCAAAAACATCTGGCACCCGGGACTTCCAAAGGAGAACACTATGACACATCAGCCTCATGTATTTTGGTCTCCCGAATGTACCATTCCAGTACAAAAACATGAAAGCTGGCTTATAAAGCAAAATGGCTCAAGGGATGAGACCACAGTCCCAAGAGAAAATAGTGATGCCTTTCTCTTCTTTTCCCTCAGCCAACAAGCCTCTGCCTCAGACAAATTCTCTCTGATCCAAGATAGGCCTTTCAAGACTATACCTCCAAGTAGAACGTAGCTGCCTACAGAAGAGAAGACTTATAGTCACCCGCACCTAAAGCAGCAGATCTCACCATTGTTTTGCCTGCATGAATGAATCCTATAAATCAGGTCTACTCAACATGCGGCCCACGGGCTGTCTGTTTGGGGCCCACAGTGCAGTTTGGGCTTATTTGCCTTTTAACCACGGGCACATTATAACGATATGTTAACCATTTGCACCTTCTCAGAGTATAATTTTCCTCAATTGCCTTTGAGAATGAGGCAGCTGAGGAAGGTATATTAACCCTCTTAACCCACTGGTGCAAAATTGGATGCAAGGGCACTGTTCTAGTTTCTTCCATTGGGCTAATGTATTTAGAAACAGAAGAGTCCTTTACGTGTCTGGCCAAATAATACCCTGCACCAATCTCAACCTGTTTCCCCAAACAGAAGCAGCTAAACCTGTCACATGTGTTGTGAGTTTGATGCTGGGGGGCAGAGATGGCAGTCTGGGTTTCCAAGAGTACTTCAGGAAGCTCTGACACTAGATGCACTGGCAGGGGTGTTACTTGAGGTGCAATCTAAAAAAATTACTAAACATTTCTCCAAATTTTACCTAACAGTATCAGCTTTGCAAGCTTTCTAAAAGAATAATTCTGCGGCATAAAAAGTAGTAACACAAGTAATAATTACTTTAAATGGATCAACTGATGTCAATAGGGCCTGACAAAACATACCCTAAATATCTATGGAATTGGTTTAAGACAGGGGTCTCCAACCTTTTTAACCATAAGATCACTTTTTCAATACAAGTGCAATGTAAAATCTACCTCAAACCCAAATACCCTTGGCCCACTTCCTTCCCACCCCTTCTCTGAGGCCCTGCCCCTGCCCCTGCTCCACCCTTTCTCTGCGGCCTCACCCTGTTCACTCCATTCCCCTTCCTTCATCATCCTCATTCACTTTCACCAGGCTGGGGTAAGGGGTTGGGGTGCAAGCTCTGGTCTTGGGCCAATGGGTTTGGAGTGTGGGAGGGGCTCCGGGCTTAGCCTAGGGTGGGGGATTGGGGTCCAGGAGGGGTTTCAGAGTACAAGCTCTGGGAAGGAGTTTTGGATGCAGGGGGACTCGCATCTGAGCAGGAGGTTGGGTATAGGAGGAGGTTCAGGGCTGGGACAGGGGTTCAGGAAGCAGGCTCTGGCTGGGCATTACTTATCAGAGACAGCTTCCAGGTGGTGGAGCAGTGGAGTTAAGCCAGGCTTACTTCTGCCCTAGCCCTGCACCACTCTTGGAAGCAGCTAGCATGTACAGCTATGGCTCCATGGTGCCATGTGCTGCCCCTCATCTACAGGCACTGAGCCCACAGCTTCTACTGGTCACAGTCCCCGTTACTGATCAATGGGAGCTGCAGGCATGGTGTCTGCAGGCAAGGACAGCATGTGGAGACCGCCTGCTCTGCCTTTCTCAGGGGCTGCAGGGACATGCCAGCCACTTCCAGGAGCAGCAGATACCACAGGGATAATGACTCCAATCACAACAGGCTAGACATTTTAGAATTTACTACAGGAATCTGGTCTTGTTTCTGGTGCCATTCAATGTATTCAAACATTATTTGGATAACAGTATACAGAACACAGTTTATTAAGTGTGCAGATAAATACCAAGTTGGGAGAATTTGCAAGTGATTAGAATTCTAAATGATTTTGACATACTGGTGAAATGGTCTGAAGTAAACAGGAAGAAATGTCATAGGGATAAATGCAAAGTGTTACACATAGGAAGGTATTAACAATTTCACAAATACAAAATGGGCAATAGCTTCAGAGGGTAGCCGAGTTAGTCTGTAAAGGATAAACTTAAAAAACAAAAATTGGTCTGGTAGCACGTCATAGACTAACAAAACATGTAGACGGTATCATGAGCTTTCGTGGGCACAGCCCACTTTTTTAGATGGACAATGATTGACTAGAAATGAGTACTGAAAGAAAGGATTGGGATGTGTAGTGAATCACAGACTAAATATGAGTCACCAAAGCGGTATTGTTGCAAAATACATGAATACCATTCTGACATATTAGTAGGAGTGTTGTAAATAAGACACAAAAGGAAATTTTTCCACTGAGCACTTGTAAGGCCTCAACTGGAGCACTGTCTCCAGTTGTTGGCATGAGACTTCAGAAAAAGATGTGAACAAGTTGAAGAAAGTCCAGCAAAGAGCAATAACAATCATTAAAAATCTAGAAAACATGGACTAAAAGGAAAGATTGAAAAACTGGATCTGATTAATTTGGAGAAGAACAGACTGAGGGAAGCCATGTTAAGTCATCAGGTACATAAAAAGGTAGTCATGTAGAGTAGGGATGTGAAGGACTAGTCGCTCCCCTCCACCTCGCCTTGCTGTCTCTATCAGGCCCATTGCAGCACTGCTGCTTTGAAACGCAGCTGCAGCTTTTCAAAGGGGCAGTGCCACAGATAGCGTGGGATCAGCTGGGGACTCCCCAGCTAACCCCGGGCTCTGTGTGACACTGCTGCTTTGAAATGCTGCAGCAGCATGTCAAAAGGGCAGTGCTGCCCTATCGACTAATCAAATAGTCAAGGCAAAAATGCATCAACTATTCAGTTAGCCAATTACACAATACTTAACATCCTTAATGTAGAGGCAGGCCGGCTGATGAGGGGAGATGGGAAAATTGCCCCAGGGGGCTGGAGCCCCTCGCTCCTTTGAACTGCTGCTGAAGTGCCACTCTATGCAACTTTCAGGCTAACAGGGAGAGGGGAGCCTGCTGCTGTCCCAGTGTGCCTTTCCACCAGGCAAAGAGCCACACACCTTGCCCTGGAGCTCACAGCAGCTGTAGGCCCTGCTATGAAGAGGAAGAGACTTTTTAATTATTGAGGACAGGACAAAAGGTCATTGGCAGGGCCGGTTACAGACTTTGCTGGGCCCTGGGCAATAGGGGGAAGCTAGTAAGCCATTCTGGGCTTACAAGATTTATGTGGGGGAGGCTTGAGTCTGGAAGGGGCAAGGCTGGGGCAGCCATCCCTCAGCCCCACACAGACAACACCTCCCCCAGTCAGCCTGGAGCACCACCCTGATCACGTCACACCCTAAGCCCCTTTAAATCAGTGGGCCCCAAGGCAACAGACCATTTTGCTCTCGTCAGCAGCCCTGGTTGTGGGCTTAAAATGTAGCATGGAAGATTTAGCTTAGACATCAGGAAAAACTTCCTTACTGCAAGAAAGGCATCCTGGAGTCACTGTAAATAGATCTCTGAGAACTTCTGCTCAATCTGCAGCAGCAGTCAAAAAAGTTAACCGGCAGTCAGGAACCATTTAAAAAAAAAGAGTGAAATAATAAAACAGCAAATATCATAATTTCACTATATCAGCTGTTCTCAAGCTGTGAAATCGTGGTGTGAGATTCCAAAGGGAGGTGCTGGAATATGTCAAAGGAGACACGAGATGGGTGCCTTTAAAAAAAGAAGAGACTGCAAACTCTGCCTGCCAGCCTTGGTTGTCCGAGGCTCATGCAGAAGGGCCACACACACACGAAGGAGGAGGGATAAAAGGGACTAGTAGAGCCCTGTGGTCCCAGGGCTGATAGCTGAAGACCACCACCTGGCCTCAGGTTCTTCTCCTCCCACCTTCCTCAGTCCCTCATTGGGAGGCAGCCTGGGCTCAGGCTCTCTTTATCACCCCTTCCTCATCTGGAAGCGCTGGGACTCCAGCTGCCAGCCCCATAGTGGCAGGAGCGGCACAGAAGCAAGGGTGGCAATGGGGCACTAAGTCTTCTACAAATAGTGGCATTGGTCACTTTTCACATTGCCACCTTACTTCAGTGCTGCTGCTAGTGTGGTGGGAGGGAGAAGAAAGGGTGCCCAATCCAACAAGTTTTGAAATCACTGCAGTCTACAGATTTGTGGTCCACCCACACCCTGAAAACTACTGCCGGTTAACTTTTTTGACTGCTGCTGCAGATTGAGCAGAAGTTCTCAGAGATCTATTTACAGTGACTCCAGGATGCCTTTCTTGCAGTGGAAAAGGTACAGAGAAAGACAACTAAAATGATTAGTGATATAGAAAAGCTTCCACATGAGACCAGATTAAAGGGAATGGGGCTGTTGAACTTAGAAGAGAGACAACTAAGGGGATATTATCAAGATCTATAAAATTATGAATGATATGAAGAAAGCAAAGAGGGAAATGTTATTTACCTCTTCACATAACACCTAACTACATTAATAGGCAGTAGGTTTAAAACAAATAAAAGGACATATTTTCTTGCTCAGTGCATTGCTCACCTATGGAATTCACTGCCATTGCCAAAGTCAAAAGTATGACTGGGCTCCAAAATAGTTAGATAAATTAATTGATGACATGTGCATCAATGGCTATTAGCCAAGATGGTCAGGGATGCAACCCTCCTAGTCTTGGTGACTATAAACCTCCAATTTGCCAGAAGCTGAAACTGGAGGACATCATGACTCAGAATTCCCTTGTTCTGCACATATTTCAGTATACATATTTCTGTTTCTCATTTTTAATTCCAATAGAAACCCTCATTAAACAAACAACATTTCTCTGCAGAAGCAGACATAGTATATTTACTTGTTATGACAAAAATTAAATTGTCAAGAAACTATAAAGGAAAGTGAAACTATTTTTTAGTGTTTTGCATTTCTTGGACAATAATTAAAAGTTTTTTAGTTCTTGGAAATTGCTTTTTTTTTAGTCATTTGAAATCTCATTTGTAGCACATGCAAGGGGATTTAATTTTTTAATAGATAATTAAACTGAAATGTTCATATTAAGTTTTTAGTTCTCCAGTGCCTAACACATTTTGGGAGACACCCTATTGTAGCAATAAATCAAGGGAGACAGTTTTCCATGCTATTAAAATCCCTTATTAAATCTTAAATTTTCTGGATCTTAAAAATGTTTCTTTTCCAACTGCAAAGTGTCATTACATCAGCATGTTGCCTGGTATAATTAGGAGGCCACAGTAATAAGAAATATCAGAACAAATTATTAAAACTCATAAAAGAAAAAAAACAAGATTTTGTTTCCCTCGTGGACATTGCTTTCGAGAAATAGATGAAAATAAGACTTGCAATTTCTTTTCCTTTTTGTTGAGAACGTTTTCACTGCTTATAGGAGAAACACTTAACCTTCAGTTGTCAGAGGTTATGCAAACTGTGTTGACACAACTATATATGCAAATTGAATTCCTCAGAAGGAGTGGAAAAAAATTGTGGTTTGTGGTTTTTCTGGGCTTCAAATTTACAAAGTGTTAAAAGCCTGCCTCTAAACTAATTTTCCAGTACAGTTGATTAATATAATCATGTAGAATATTCCAAAAGCAAACAAACATTTAAATTGAAAAAAGTAGAACTGTTGACATTAATACCAATTTATTATCATTTTGCATATGCCTTGACACATTTTCATTGCATTAATGCCTAGATGCCTCAGCTAGGCCAATTCCACTAGGCACTGTACAACCACTCCCTGCCTTAAAAAGCTTTTAAAAAGCTTCATCATGCTACTTCTTGTTATAATTACAAGTACGCCCCAAACAGCAGTCCCACTAAAAAAGTCAGCCTGTTCAAACAACTGTACTTCACTCTTTTTGAGAATGCTCTCAGCAGTATTGCTGTTTCACTGTGAAATTCATAAGTAAACAAAATTTAGAGAATTGTAGCTAAATACACAGAGGTAGGAGAATTACTACTGTAAAAAATACTGCAATCTGTATAAAGAGTTTAGATGTAGGTTTTCTTAGAGGGGGAAATCTTTTAAAGGATCAAGAGGCATTTCTTAATTTTTAATTAGCTTGGATGACAAGAGAAGAAATATTATGTGAATATTTATGTCGTTATAAATACAAGGTAGCATAAGAAAAAAATCCCACTTTTTATGAGTCTAGCAGGTGTCCAGGATATTCAAGCTACTCTTCATTTCAGATTTTTTTAAAACTGACTATGCAAATAGAAAACTAATAACATAGTTATTACAGGTTGAACCTCTAGATCGGCACCCTCAGAACCTGACCAGTGCTGAACCAGAGAATTTGTGAACCACAAGAGATCTAGCAGCAATACCAACATTACCACTGCTTACTGGGCTCTTAGAAGACATTTAGGGGTGTATTAGAACTAAATAACAGCACAGTATACTGAGAACCAGGACTAGGGGTAGTAAAACTTTATGGGACTGCAGGAAACTTGGCCACACCCATGATAACTGGACATCTGGTAAAGTAAAATTATGCCATATCACAGATGTTACTGAATCAGACAGTGTTGGACTAGAGAAGTTCAACCTGTACAATTAAAAACCTTTTATTAGCAACCTTATGTAAATAATTTAGTCTAAGCAACAAAAACTAAATAACTTTTTAATTATCAAGACATAATCCACTATATATTTGAGAGAGTTTGTATTTCTGTCCATCCATCCGTCCGGTCTGTCTATTTAAGAATACCTAATAAACGATAAGAGCTAGGTCCACCAGGTTCAGTATGCAGCTTCCTTTTCTCATAACTTCAAACCACGTAAGGGTTTGGTTGTGCCAGGAAATGGGAAGTCCCTAGAATGGGATTGATTCTCATAAAATCAAACAAAAGACAGAATCACCAGGGAGGTGGGCATCCCTCTGTCATCCAAGACTGCTCCAGCCCTGAACTTCCCACTCCCAGGTGCCCTTTAGGGAGGGCAGGGGGACCTGAAGCTCCCTCACCATTCAGAAGGGAAGGATGCTGGCTATTCCCCCCTCATCAGGAAGTGAGGGAAAAGTGCAGAGTTTGCTCCAGTCCTCCATCCGGCTGGAGAGCACAGAGGGCAGATGAACCAGGACCTGACCCAGCCAGAGTACATGCACCCCTCCCCTGACTCTACCACCTGGAGCTGTAAGCACCATGGTGTGGTGCAAAAGAGCTGGGGGTGACCTTTCTCCCTGGGGCAGCCTGCATACTGAACCCCTCTCCTCCAGCCCCACCCCAGAGCACTGATGTAAATAAAGTATGTCCATTTTCATTTCATTTAAAAAAAAATAATTAATTGAATTCAGGACCCAAGCAATGCCGGGTAAATCTTCTAGGTTAATTATACTGTAAGATTGGAAACAGTGGGGTTGATTACTTTTAAAACACTTAAAATTAGGAAATTCTGCATTGATTTTTCTACTGTTTACTTTCTCTACAAGATCCCTGAATTACTTATTTTGTCCCAGCAGCTGCCAAGAACCTTCCAAGGACACTCCTTTTTGCATTTACATAGGAAATTATTCAACACTTTCAACATTTTATCAATGCTGCGTAAGGCAAGTTTGAAGAAAGAAGCAGGGTATCTGAAGCATCAGAAACACTGTCAGCATGTTTAAAAGATGACTCTTAGTTGCTGTATCTTGCTCATTTGCACACTAATTAACAACTGTGCAAATATGAAATGAACAAATCCTATGCTCTTTCTATTACTATTCCTAGAGAAAGAATATGAACTGTTTACCCTTCTTTTCAAGACAACTTGCAAAGGACTATTTTAACACACATATTCTGAATTGAGAAAGTAATCAGTAACTCACTGGAATAGAATTTATATCACTTTTAAAATATGAAAATAATTTAACAAAGCACAAATTTTAATAAAGACACTTTTTCACTAATATTAGGATTGAGATTACAATCTGTTTAGGTTCATATATGACTCCCATCACAGAGTCCACAGAATACAACCTCAAATACTTTTAGTCACTATCATTCTGCTTCCAATTCAAACCATTGTGCTAGTGGTAAAAGGCTTTCCCACTATCAAGTTTCTGAGCCAGTCAATGCTATTACATTTCTCCCATTTTTAAACAAAAGACACTGATTGTTTTAGGTCCTTGTGAGAAGTCCACCACTGGTAATCACAAACTAGATCATTCCCTGCTATGGAACAATGAGGCAGTTATGAAACTTCTTGCTGAGATTTACCCAGTCATTTGAACAGGGGGCAATATTTCACCCCACCCCAACCACAGCAGAAAAAGCACTAGACTGAGCTCCCAAAGCCACAGCTATCAGGGTATAAACTGAAAACTAGGGCTGTCCACATAGAGGCAGAATGCCTCCAATGACCTTTTGGCTTCATCATGACAGCATGGGCTTCATGCATCACTGCTCTTAGAATGCCACCCACCTTATACCAAAACGTAGGATTTCCACAACGCAAGATAGAAGGAACACTATAAAAAAAAGGGGTATACAGCCTGACTTCCTGGAGGACTAGCGGGGTGTATTGGCATGGGTGCTTCTGCTCCATGATCTCTCCCCTTCCATGCAATATAAGAAAAGTATGTACTTTCCATGAGTCATAGTGGCCACTGTGATTAACTAGTACTCTACTGTGCTAGGTGGTATATTGGCTAAACAAAAATAGATTTTTATTTCTTGCATCAAGAATCTTAACTACGCAAAACCTAAGAATCTCAGCTTAGTCTCCCAGTTCTCTGAGGCAAGGATTTATCTTATTTAGAGGGCCTAGGATCACGGGAAGCCTTTTCCTGTGCAAGTGGATCCAACTCACTGAAAACTAAGGATGAGGGATGGTTAACGGATGAGGCTTACCAGTTCCAGTTAACCGATGGGGGCAGGAGGCTGTTCCAACCCTACCCAGAGCAGCCGCTGTCGGTGATGGGCCTGCCAGGCATGCTGCAGACAGATTCCAGCCTGGCTGGAGCAGCCCCTGTCCACAAAAAGGGGGGCATTCAAGCCCATCTAGGCTGGAGAAATCTCTCAGTCCCCCTTCCCCCCCGTCCATACCCCCTTTAATTGGTTAATCAGTTAAATATTACATTGAACTGGTTAACCAATTAAATGGTATTTTATATCCCTACTGAAAACTCATTTGCATATACATCTGCGAGGGAGCAAATACTTTAACAGCTGAGAAATCTTTTCAGTGCTCCTAAATACAGGCTAATTTACAGTTTACTTATAATGGCCTAGATAGGACCCACAAGAGGCATATGAAGCTTACAGGCTTCTAGGACAAAATCCTAGCTCAGAGGGTCTCAAACTTCATTGCACTAAGACTCTACCGCAGGAGGCGGGAATCTAATCCTGAGTCCACCTGAGTCTCTCCTCTATAGGCTGGGAAGCCAAAGCCCAAGTCCCATCACTCTATGTTGGGGGCGCAAAAGTCAAAGATCAAGGGCTTCATCCCCAGACAGGGGAGCCTTGTAACATGAGCCCTGTGAATCAGGTAGTGGGGTTTTGGGGCTTGGGCTTTAGCCTCAAGCTCCAGCAAGTCTAATGGCAGCCCTAGCAACCCATTTAAGCAGGGTCACAACCCATTGTGGGGTCCTCACCCACAGTTTGACAATCGCTGCCTCGGATGTGGAACAATTACTTGTTAAAGCTAGGGATGTGAAAATGTAACTTTGTACGTGGTTAACCAAGGAGTCTGGACTCATTGGTTAACATGCACAGGTGCACGCAGGCCAGCCCCCTACCCCCAAGCTGCTGCCTCTCTAGCAGAGGCAGCAGCACGGAGGTGGGATAGGGACAGGTGGGAGCTGGTACTCATGGAGCACCAGCTTAAAAGCACCAGCTCCAAGGGAGCCACCTCTTCCTGCTCATCCCGTGCGTAACATGTAACCTCTGAAATGTTCAGTGATTACAGGTTTACTTGAATAAATGCATTTTAACATCCCTAGTTAAAGCCCAGCATTCATGATTTAAACAGGGACACTTTCCTTGTTCAGAAGCCTCCGCTCCCAAAGGCACCTACAAAGTGAGCACATATCTCAAGTAGGCATGTTAGACAGTGTGTAATTGAATAGTCATGTAACCACATGTTATTTTAGCAGTTACACGACTATTCAATAGTCCCTGAGGGCAGGACTGGCAGCCAGTGTGCTCCCGACTCCATTCCCAGGGAGCCCCCTGCAACCCCACACTGCTGCCTCTGCCTCCACCAGGGGAGCCAGTTTAAAAACTGCCTTTCTATGCAGATTGGCTGCCTGCTATCCCATGCTGCTGCCTCTGATACAGAGGCAGCAGCAGCTCCTGTCTGCAGGGGGTCCAAGCTCCCCACAGACAGAGGCTGCTGCCGTGGACCAGCCTCTGTCCACAGGGAACACAGACTGGTTGCTGCTGAGGACCAGCCTCTGTCTGTGGCGAACCCAGGGGCGGGAGGGGAACAGGTGGCACTGCAGAGCTGGTGATGGGGGGAACCAGCTATAGGAGGCTGCAAGGAAAAGGGGGCAGGTGGGTCCATGGGAGCTGATACATGCAGGGAACTTGCTTGAAAGCCATCTCCCCATGCATATTGGCTCCAGCCTATCTCCCTCACCCTCCCCACTGCTCCCTTTCTATCAGAGGCATCTGCATGGGGGAGTTGGGGGGGATCCAGTGCTCCTGGGGAGCCTGTTTAAAGTCAGCTCCACACAACCACCAGCTCCTGCAATGCTCCCCCGTTGCTGCCTCTGGGGGAATGAGTGTAGTCAACAAGATTAACCAATAAGACAAGGTTTATTGGTTAATCATGTGGTCGACTAATCTCAAGACTTCATAACAAATCTCAAGGTGCCTTTATAAACCTAAAGATTTTTCACAAGAATTTGTATTACCAATTGATAAGAGCATGAAAGTGATTCAAGTACATTTTCAAAATTTAGACCCGCTGTCTCCAGTGACAGATAGGAAAGGAATAATAATAGTAATGATAAATCATACTGAAGAATTTCTTGTGTTCATCCAGGCCTAGATATATATTTAACAGCTGTTCCTCTAATATGGAATGAAGAATGTTGTTTTTATTATTACAGTTTAATATGTAATCCCTTATGTTGAATAGTCCTAATTTATTTTTGCTGTACCTTATATAGTCCAACA
Source organism: Pelodiscus sinensis (assembly GCF_049634645.1). NCBI lineage: Eukaryota > Metazoa > Chordata > Testudines > Trionychidae > Pelodiscus > Pelodiscus sinensis. Next base: position 46,087,515 of record NC_134718.1, read on the forward strand.
ATAAAAATGAAACATTGCTATTTTACTGTGGCACACTGCTTGAAGCATATAAAAAGTAAACAATACACATTACAGAAAAATGTATGCAAATCCACAATAAATATTTCCTTTTAAAGAAAGACCCACCTCCCCTTTGTGCATTTGAAAATCTCTCTCTAAATAGCTCAGTAAGTAGAAAGGTGCACCACTACTCTCCTGTTCCTGCCTTCTTATGCTTAATGACTGCAGTGAGTGACATATTTATTTCTGCAAGGGAACACAGCAATGTCTCATTTTTATTGCTGTACTGTATACATGTTCTCACGAGAAAAGGCTACAAAAGTTCAAGATTGCCACAGCCTGTGAACGTTCATGAATGCCTGCTTTATGTATCTCAAATATTCCTTCAGTGACCTCTATCTTTGTTTGAAAAGTGAATGAATGTAATAAATTTAACGTGTCCAGAAGATCCAAAGAAAACAGAAAATCCAGTCTCAGAATTTCCCATGCAGGAATGGATAAGTGTCCCAAATTAATTGATGATATAGGTACAGAAATATAGATATATTTTCTTCTCTTTGATTTGAAGCTAATGTTATAACAAATTTTATAAAGACGTAAAGGCAAGTTCTCTGGCTGACCACAATATTTGGTACTGGAAATGCAACAAACATGTCCTCTGTAAATGTGTGATAGTGCTGGTTACTAGGGTACTTCTGAACATATACCTTATAAGTCCGTCTGTGCTAAGACTCTCTAATTTGAATCAAAGCCTGGGGATAAAAGAATTGCTCCATTTACGTTAAATATCAAAACAAAAAGTTTACTGAATGCCCTGGCTTATCCTAAGTATTGTATGGTAGAAAACACAAAAGGTTTGTGTAGCAGTACATTCTCAGGATGATGCAAAAGATTCAACTGTACAGAACAACAGAAGCTCTGCTCTTGGTTGCTGTCATGATAATGAGTGATTGCCAGCAGCCTGGGGACTAAGAGGTTAACTGTACCTTACCAGGTAGCTGGCAGTCAATAGAAATGCAGATAGGTATTTCAAACTGGGACAAAGGAATTTTTGGTTTTTCCCTCCTTTGTCCCTAGAGCACTTTCTCTCCAGATACTGAGGGAGACAGACATGTCTCTGTATCCAAGGGTACGTCTAGACTACAGGGTTCTGTCGACAAAGAGCGTCTACACTACATTCAGTTCTGTCGACAAAGCAAGCTGCTTTGTCGACATGGCAGTGTAGATGCAAGGACAGTTTACATGCAATAACACCTTCTGTCGACAGAACTCTGTCGACAGAAGGCATTATGCCTCGTAAAATGAGGTTTACCAGCGTCGACAAAACTGCTGAGTTCTGTCAACATAATGTCAACAGAACTCAGCGGTAGTGTAGACGCAGGTATAGTTTTGTCGACAAAGTCCACTTTTGTCGACAAAACTCTGTAGTCTAGACACACCCCAAGAAAAGACTCTTCACTATCTGTGAGTAGGGTAAAGTTTAGATAAATCCATTAGGTTTTACTGTTTTATGGTTTGGGAATGGGAATCTGATGTCTGTGCATTTAAAAATGGGGTTCTCTCTCCTTTGTAACTAAGTTTTGGCCCACTGTGGAATTCCCCATAAGTTTATTAATTCGTGACTTTTCCATTTAGTCATTATGCTTGTAACAGGAGTATTGTGATGATAATAAAAGTTCTTTTTTCTCTTTCTTTTTTTATTAAACCTGGTATTGGTTAATTTTTGTGTGTCCTGGTTTTACTTCAGGGCTGAGATTGGGGTTTTGGGGTACTTTTGCAGGCCCCCACTTCTGCATTTATCATGCCAGAGTGGAGAAGGAGCCTAAAAATTCAAGTATATGATATATTCTGGAATGAGGGTGGAATTGTACTTGTTTATATTGTGCAGAAAAGAAAGCTTTGAGGTCCTGGCCCTAAAAAAAAAAAAAAAAATCTGCTAACTTTTCAAGGTACAGTAGAAACATCATACAACTTGCAGGGCCAATATAAACATAAGCCAACAGTTTGTATCAGGAATTTTTTCCTTCATTTTCATTTAGATATATTTCATTTTCTGAATGCTTAATTTCCCCTTTCAGAGTTAATTCCACAATGAATAATCTGTAAAACTTTTTATCTTTATAATGGGTAACCAAGACCAAATTATAGTTTATACCCATCTTTTATAAAAATGTGGTGAAATCCTTGACAGACTCAGAATTACTTTGCGTGTCATAATAAAGAAAAGCATGTGAATCTGGGATCTACTTCAACATAAGCTACCATAAGATACAAAACAGCTCCCAAGCAGTGTTCTCTCTAAGCTGTGGGGCAGCACAGCTTCACAGGTGATTAACCCCCTCTCACCCCACCCCACCCGCCCCCCAAGTCAGTCCCCTGCATGGAGTCCTGAGCCTCTGACTGGGTGGGGCTGATTAGTCACCTGTGAAGCTGTGCTGCCATGAAACTTAGAGGGAACACTAGTCCCAACCACTTTCTAAAGCCAGTCACAATTCATTAAATGTTAATATTCACTCAAACTTTGAGTCTTGCCTTTTTGCTTTTTTAAAGTAAATGACTTATGGCTATCAAGTTTAACAAAGCAAAAAGTCTTTGTATAAAAATGGCTCATTGTTAAATATATGAAACAGGTACACACTTTGATTCCACATGAACATCTAATTCTTATCCTACCTGATAAAATTCCCGAAGCCAGTTCTTCTGTAAATTTTCTGGCTGAAAAACAAGATACAAAAACCCATTAAGAAGGAAGCGAAACACTTTGTAAAAGAATTCTCAATATCTACAGATTTCCTTAACTGACTCAAATTGAGGGGTTTTCCACATTAAGAAAAACTAGCAAGTTCCTACCACAGCTTTAACACTCAGAAATTGCCTTTCATTTTATACCTCTTTTGCCAAGAACACACCAAATGAACAGTGTAAATACATAAGGTGGAAAAGATCCTGTATAAATGCAGTAAAGGTAATACAAAATCAATTCACGTATGATGTCTGGAACAGTGTAGCAAGCGTTCAACTATTTTACCTTAGACTGAAAATAATAAATCTCAAGTCTGCAATAATATCGTTTTTAATTTATGCATTTAAAGTACTTATGGATTAACTGAACGTAAAAAAACAACGTAAATTGATTAAATCTAGCCTTTCATACATTTGAGATTATGGCTTCAAGTTGCATATGTAAGGGGACTGTTACCCCTTACTAAAACTCTGTGGGAGTTTTTGGTTTGCCAGCTCGCAGTACCTGAAGGGGAAGAGTTCATGAGACTGACTGACCCCAGAGACAATGGAAAGCAGCCAACACTCCAGCTCAGCCTAATTGACAGGTTGGACAGGCCAGTGAGGAAGGGGAGAGGCCAGGCCCCGTCCTCCCTCTGAGCTGGGATTGTTCTGGCTCTCTCTCTGAACAAACAAGCTGTGTGCAGAAGAGGTCCTACAAAGACAGAGAGCTGAAAGAGCAGTGCAAGCTGTATGAAGAAGTCCTGCAGCGACAGAACCAAACACAGACAGGCCAGGAGTACAAGCTGTGTGGAGAGACAGTCTTGCAACAGCAGAGCCAGACATACACAACTCAAGGAGCGCAGACCCTGTGTTGAGCAGCAGACTGGCAGTGCTCAGAGAGCCAAAAGGAACAGAGAACAACACAAGGAGCTGGAACTGGCCAAACAGCACAGCCTGCAGCTGGATGTGGTGAGCACCTGGGACCAGCAAAGTGTGGGGAAAGGCTCTAGACTGGGAGAGGGGTCTAGCCACTTCGAGCTTGAGACTGTGTGGTCACTACCAGAGCTAGCGTGTCCTGCCTGTAGCCCCCCTGCAGCATATCCAGGGCCTCTAAGAAAGAGACTGTGGACTGTCCTTACACTCTGCAGGCTGCTGTTTTGATGTCCCTGTGCTACAGAGCAGGGCTGTGTGTTCTCATTTAACCATTCTCCTTTTTTCTTATTCTTTTCTCTTTAATCAGTTGTTAATAGATTGTATTTGCTTTGAACCTTATAAAGTGATCACTGGGCCAAGAAGGCCTGCAGTATAAAGAGAGCACCTCGGAGTGGGGACACCCTAACTCCTGCCCCTAGTGACTACAAGGTCAGGGATTAAGCCCCAGGAAACCTGGGCTCAGCCTTGTTGGGGTTTCAAGGGCTCTGCTACTCAGGAGAGTGGAGGGGGAGCCCTCAGGATCAGGGAGCCGTGGGGTAAAGGAAGTGGGAGCGGGGACTCAGATCCTTTCGCTGGTTCATTTCACCGGGGTGTATAGAAGCCAGGAAAGTTCCCCACAATAGCGGGATCATTCCCCTGCTTACACATACACTGAACTATACTGAACTATCCTTTGTAGCAGTGACTTAAAAAATGACCCCCATTTGCTTTCTATACTTAAAAGTTTATTGGAACTCCTTCCAAAGATAAACATGTAGAAAGTGCATAGGCTCAGCATAAATGAAGAGATCCATAGGTTGTAATGGTTTCAGATTAGAAGCTTTTTTAGTAAATTCTATTTCTGGTTGTATTAAGATTTGTAAAGAAGTTATTTGGGGGCAGAGACTGTCAGTTTATTTTCTTTGCACAGTGTTAAGCACAATGGGGCCCTGGGACTTCTAAGCACAACAATAATACAAATAATACATAGTTTAGAAATAGCAAAGTTCTTTCCTTTTAAAAAAAAAAAAGACAAGAGAATTTCTAGATTACTCTTAATTATAGCTAGTTATGCAAAGCCCTGACTTTCCAAAACATATAACCCTCTGAAAAGAGCTATGGAATTATTGTAGTTTACAAATCTGCACTTAGCACCTGGTGAAAGATACAGTTGTTTAATCTTCTGAATATGGGCTGGACTTGAGTAGACAATGTTTTATATGTTGTGCAAACACAAGGCAGGCTTCGTAACATTTTACAGGCAAAAAGTAACATTGTTTGTGTTACGCAGCCTAGATACTAGCGAAGTGAAAAGCAGAAAAGACTTCAATATATGGTTTTTACCTTACTAAGAGACATAATGAAAAATAATGCTGGTGAGTCTTTCGGATATATAAGAAATTTCTGTTCTGCTGAGTTCTCACTCACGTGGTATTTTTATAGAGTTAAATAACATTAAAAATATTTTATATTTCTTTATTAATCTGTACTGATTGTTTATTAAATGAAGACCTCCATGTTTCTGCCAAAATGGCTAAAACTTGTGTGTAGTTCAGACATATTTATCATGAATATTTTCTAAAAATGTTTGTTCCCTTTTATTGCTCAACATCTGAAATTCAGAACATTTACAAACAGCTCAGAAAAATTTGTAGCAATTTGTGGAAAATGGCTAATTTTCTTGCTTGTGAATTGTGACATTTCTATTGAAATTCAAAATTTGGCAATTGTCGACCCGTTCTAATAGGAACATTATTTCTTCTTTTCTGCCCCTACATAATTTTTTTCAGATTGACAAAAATTCCAAAGCAAAAATATGACCAGGAACTCACGAAAACAAAAACAAAATCAAATTCCCTAACTCTGTCCAAACTTCAATACAACTCGCTGAATAAAGACAAGCGCAGACGTAAGGATCAGGGTCTAAGAACAGTAGTACTCAAAAGGATAATAGAAGGGTTGTTGTGATTTGAGGTGAAAACCTAGCCTTCAAGATGTAAAACTAAAGCAACTACACTTTAATAAATCTGAGCAATGATGAAATACAACAAGGCACTGAAAAGATCATTATAATAAAAGACTGGCTATCATATAAAGTCATTTTTTATATTAATAGATTTGCACAGAGATCAGATGGCATTTCAAGTGGATTAAGACTAGCACATAGTACTAAATTATACCCCAAGTCCATGGAACAGAGTTCAAAATGAAATTTCTTTCCATGCAGGCTGTAGCTACACTGGCAGGCACACCTGGTTATTTGGATTGTATACATGTGCATACATGTTCCCAATAAATACACAGCAAGTGTCCACATATTCCGTGCTGGATGTGGGTACAATGCCACATACAGAAGCGTACCCACATCCACACTGCTACCTTTGTTATACAATATTAGCACTGCCACTTCAGGGATGGTATTCTTGGGTTCTGAATGACACTGGGAGATATTCTAGGAGTGACTTGTGTGTGTTGTTGGCACTGCCCCCCCTCGCCCCCCCGCCTAGGCTTCATACATATGCTAGTTGAAGCTCCTAATCATATCACTTCCCCCCTTGCCAAACTGAGTGGAAGACATGCAACAATAGGATGATGCTGTGATTCTATTTCTGCTCCTTATCACAGGACAAATGTTTATTAGTGGCATAGGCAATGGGCAAGATGCTGATGGCATTTGCACAGAACTTTGACATATCAAAGAGGAACGACCTTGAAGGTGAATGAATACTTATTTAGCTACCATAGTAGAGAAAGTGTGAATGCTGCTATTGTCATAGCATGGCGTTGGGTGGACCATCACTTCTAGGACAGGATAAACATCATGGAGCATTGGGATCAAATCATTTTGGCAACAAGGGATGACCCACAGTGGCTTCAGAATTTCTGAATATGGGAATGGACACCCAAGGAGCGGTCTAATGAGCTTGCATCAAATCTTCCATGCCAGAAAACATGATTCAGAGAAGCCATGTTAGTGCTGAGGCCAGTGGTTATTACTCTCTTGAAGCTGGGAACACCAGACTGTAGGTCCATTGCAAACTACTTTGGGATTTGAAAGTCTACATTCAGGGTTGAGGTTGTGCAGATTTGTAAGGTAATTAGCAATATGATCTAACCACAGGTGGTTGCCATAAGAAAGGTTTCAGCAATAATAGCTGCATCTGAGAGAGCAGGGATTTCCAATTATGCAGGGGCCATCAGTGGTACCCATATCCCAATACTTTGCCCACAAAAAGGAGCAACTGAGTATGTGAACTGAAAAATATCCCATTCACTCATTCTGCAAGACTTAGTGGATCACAGACACAGAGTCATGAATACCAATGCAAGAAACACTGATTTATGATTTCAGGGTGCAGAGGAAATAAACCTGTACAGGTTTCTGTGGAATAAAGTTATTTCTTTCCCTTATGGGTCCCTATGGTGTGTTTGTGAAACAGTAATTTTGGCTCCTAATTTGGCTCATGAAATGATACCAAGACATTGATGACACCGACACACCTGTCTGGATGCCAATGTGGCAAATGCTGTTCACAGACTTGTTGCTTGCCACATACCCCATAACACTCACGAAGGTAACAGGCAGTACATCCATACCAAGAGAGCTCAAGACACGTCTGATGTAGAAACTCTAGAAAGGCACATGGATACAACCACACGGTTCCAAGTTCCCAGCAGGCCAGGGAAATCAGGAATATCACATGTGCACACATCTTGCCACAGCACGCAAGCAGAGGATGACATCTGCCTGTGCTGAGGAACAACGTAACATTCTGAGCAGCTGCCAGAAAAGCATGAGGGGAAACAATGGCACTTATATGCGAGGGTTACACATCATAGTGAGGGTTTTTCTCCCCTATACAGGGCATTAGACAGTCCAGCAGGGAGGGGTTTAAGTGATTGCTCACTGGGAGTCAGAGCCACTCCAGCAAGTGCAAAACCCCAGCTCAGTCCCACCTCCAAGCGAGGAGCTAGCAGTGGCAGCAACCAGATAACCACTCTCCCAGCATTTGCATGTTCACGTTACCATCATTTGGGGCATCACCAGGACAACAGATAAGAGCAGTCAGCTTCCACACATGCTGTCCTCATGGTACCCCAAATTTCTGGGTGCACTACACACCCATATTCTGTGTATGCATAGGGATGGCACTGCATATTCTAAACAATTACAACAGGGCACCTTCACTGGGTTAACTCCTTTGAGCCAGGTGTGTGCTTTGTAGGGTGGTTACCAATTCATAATGCTGTCATTGTCCAATGGTTTTGTCTTCGCTGTTCCCACTTGTTTACCTCCTATCAGAAGCACTCAAGTTTCCTCGGTAACATTTCCTTGGGGAAAGAGGAGAGAATAGCACCCATTCATTTTTAACCATTCCTTATCAGCAGTGCTAACTATACTGAGCAGCTTTTTTGGAGCACTAATCTCTACTCAGGTTGAAAATAGTCAAAAGAAAATGGCTATTTAATCATTGGTAGCAGCAGAGGCCTGATTTGCTGTTTGAACTGTGCTTCATTTTCCCCCACATGAGCCAAGCCTTAAAGACATCTACCCATGTTCTGTTTTGTTAGTTCTGCTTCGTTTACAACTAGCAATACTTTCTGTAAGCACTGAGCTTTTCCCTACCCCTTCTATGGAGCCTTGGAACTGTGGATATTTTTTAGCATGAGGGTAGGGGGAAGTGAGTGTGTGGCAGACAGAAAAAGAGTCTGCAGTATAATACCCCAGACAGTCATACTGTTCCAATTCATGTGAATCATAAGCTCCCATCCCCACACCTGAAAACATCTTATGTGCAGCGTATTTAAGGAGGGTCCACAGACAAGTAAGGGAAATAATATCATTTAATAAAGGTATAGTATTAAACATGTAATTGAAAATTTTTAAAAAGACAGGAACCAACCAAAGATAACAGGATTCAATTCATGAACAATGGCTAAATGATAATGTCTTTGCACCTGTCTCCCTGCCCTCCCCCTGGTTGGAAGAATGATAAAGGGGAAAATGTTCTTGGGGACAAAAAGGAATGTCGTTTGCATGGAGTTGGAAAAGCAGGCACTTGGTGGGTTTCAAGCACCCTCACAAGGTTAGCCACTTCCTCCAGATGCTCATGGGTGTCTCTGGCAAGGGAGTTTGGATGACAGTCCTGTGGACTCCTTCTAATCAATCAAGGGGGTTGGGCCCTCTGCCTCAGCAGCAGCCTGTAAGACAGCTGGAGGAGGCAGATGTGGTGCTAGTTCACAGAGGCAGAAGTCACGGCAGCAGATGGACCTCGTCATCCATTAGGGAATGCTTCCATTCCCTATGGCACACCTCCTGTGCCATGAACCAGTTCAACAGTGTCTTCCTGCTGAGTAGTTTGATCCGCCTGTGCCCTTAGGAACAAAAACTGATTCCTGCTGTTCCATCCTAATGAGCAGGTCCTCCAGGGTCCTTCAACATCTGTGTCTGCTATCTCTAAGGCATTGCTCCTGCCCTCTTGGTGAAATGGTTTCTCTCTCAGGAGCCAAACATCCTGCCAATTAAGATAATGGTAGCATTATACTTTTTTGTGTTCCTTTGTAAGATGACAAGAAATCCCCCACAAAACATAAGTTTGCTGTAGAAGCCTACATTCCAGGAATGTAATTTTAGACTACCCTTAGTTCTCAGACAACTTTTGCAACCTTTAAGGACAATTCAGTGGCTAAAAATAACAACATAGCTCAGGGTAGTACCAGTAGGGGCTCAGGCTGGACTTCTGCACATGTACCCATAGAGACCAGTTAGGTTTGTATTCACTCTAGGCTACACTGCTACTTTTAAGCATGCTAATTTCAGCAGAGCTAGTGTATCTGTCTACTCGAGCTGAGAAGTACCCTTGCAGAAGCAGCCCAAATGATGTCTCTACTATTCTATTGCCACTGGCTTAGTGGATGAGATCCCGGGCAATTCATCCTCATGGGGATGAGTGGCTTCACATACAAAGTTCTCCTTATCTTCTATGGCTTTTCTGGAAACTGCTTTTAGGTAAGCTAAAAGCAGCCCAAGTCTGGAGTGCCCAAGTAGAGTTCCTGTAAGTATATTCCACAAAACATGTACATGTTTCCAGGCTAGGATTTACAAGGGTCTTCAAATAGGGTTGCCAGGTGGCCGATATTGACCCAGACAGTCTGGTATTTTTGCCTCCTGTCCGGTAAAAAAATTCAGAAAATACCAGACACCTAAAATGTCTGGGTTTTTTTTTTTCCCAGCCAGGAGGCGAAAATCCTGCAGAGGAGCTGTCTGGCGCAGAGCAGAGAGACAAGATGGCAGATGGCCACCGACAGCCTGTTAGGGCCAAAAAGCCTCAAAAGCATTTCTTAAAGGGGTAAAGCTGTTTTTTTGGGGGGTCCTTTTTTTGCTCAACAACTTTGGTCTCCCCTCCCCTTTTTTCCTCAACAGAATTTTTTCTCCATTTGTGGGGGGGGGGGGGGGAAGAGGGGGAGAGGCTGTTTGGTATTTTTGGTTAAACCATCTGGCAACCCTATCTTCAAAATATGAACCAGGGAGGTTTATTTGCAAAATCCAATCTTAAAAAATCATTCAGTCTTTGAGTAAAACAGAGAGAGAGAGAGAGAGAGAGAGAGAGAGAGAGAGAGATAAATACAGGAAGAAATTGGGCTGATAGTGTACATTATTTTAAAAACATTAATTGTTGAATTCATTGTCATCTTAAGTTAAACAACAAATGGAGACCAATATAGTACTTCTCCTACACATCTTTAAAGCAGCTTTACACTAAATATAGAGCCCTAATCCTTTGCTAGAAAAGCCGAAACAAACATTAAAAGGCTGTAGAAATCTTTCCTGATTCCACCTCCTCTTATCTCAGCAGCTCATTACAATTATAAACTATAAAACTGGGAGCACTCGTTTAACAACTGAAAATGTCTAAAATATTTTAAATCACTGGGGTAGTCACCTAAAACTGAAAACATACTGGCTCATCACTTATATGCCTGTTACTTCAAAAAACATTATTCCCAAGAACACAATCAAGTAAATAATTCACCAGGTGCTGTCCCTGAATTTTTTCACCAGATGGCAGCAGGAAGACAATATAGTTAACTGGGAAATGAGAATTGAATACTGAACTAATAAGAGGTCTAGCTGCTGGATTTTATTTTGTTCAAAGTGTCTTGAGTGATTTCAAGACAAATCAAATGCAAAAGGCAGTACATTTTCATATAACCCTTGCTCACAACTGTGATTTCTTGCAATAGATGACAAAGTAGATGAACACAATCTTCTAGAAAAAAAATCTTTGAGGTCTTGAGAATAGCTTGAGAATGAATCTCCAGATTAATTTTTTTTTTCATTCCCAAGAAAGCAGGGAAGGCCTGAGAGAGAGACAACTGTAGTGGACAAATCACCAATCTCAGCTTACCAGTAGTCTGAAACCACCAACATCATTTATTAAATCAAAGAGGAATGTCTCGGGCTCTATTCTTCTGTTTTCATTGCTGTTGATTACTTCATCTCCTACCTATTTCCACTTCGCTGATAATGTGGTCTTGTTTCTCACTCTATCATGTTGATCATTCCTTTAATATCTCCTACAGTAGTTTCCCATCTTCCTTCCTCAGGTTTTGGACTATATCATGGTTTATTATTTCTCTCTCCTTTTTCTGGATGACCCAATCTACTCGTGCTATTTTCACCGTCCCCTTTGCATGGATGATTTCCTATTCTACCTCCCTACTCCAAACTTCTCCCCTCAGTCCATTCTCACATCTCCAAATGCACCTTATACATCTCATCTTGGATACTGACCCATCATCTCAAGTCTTTCAAAAAACTTACCTTTCTTTCTTACTCCTCTTCCTTCTACATCTCCAGGAAAAACTACACTGTGTCTCATGTCGCCCAAGTTCACAACTGGGGTCACCTTTGGCTTTTCGCCCCTAAAGCCAAACTTTTTCCATATTTTCTCTCATTACATCCTATCATTTCTTCCTCTCAAATATAACCAAAAAAATCACCCTTTCCTCACTCTAAATCACATTAAAATCATTTTCCATGCATTTCTCACAATTCACAGTGGTAGTCTTCTCCACACTGACTTCCCTGCTTCTTACCTCATTCCCTTATAATACGTCAAAAATGCCCTGGCTAGAGTCCTCTTCTTCTCCCATCGCTCTACTTAGAACATAGAGCGCTTCCACTTACCTAGCTTCCTGAACTTTCTGTAGTCAGAAAACCTACTCATTCCACATAATCTTACCTCAATTACTTTACTGATCTAATTCCTTCTAAAACATCTGACACTCCCAATCCCAACCCCCCTTAGCTTCACATGAAATATCAGGATACATCCTATGAATGGAACATTATTCTTCTTTTTTGTCCATCTAGCATCTTTTTCTCTTTTTCAGACCCTTCCACTAAAACCTTCTTCCTTCAGGAATGCTTCCTATCTTCGTTATCTCACCAGCAAATCTCTACATCCAACATACACACATGCCTGAATTATTGTCTTTCCTTGATTTGCATCTTCTTAGATTGTATAAACTCCTCAGGACACCTAATATTCCTTTATTTACCGTGTGCTTGTAAAACACTGTCTGCTAGGGTGCCATATAAGTCAAGTCAAATAAATGCAGACCCAAATATTTTGGTGGGCTCAATGAACTAAGGCAAAATATCTCCCTCAGTTCACACAGCTGCCGTGGAGGTTTGCCTTTACGAGGGATGTGTATAAATACTACAAAGTAAAGCGCATTCTCAAATTATATCTTCATTTTTTTACTTTATGATTCCATGGAATACGGTGCAAATTTCGACCAAGCAGAACCACAAATAGACACCTCCCATCAAATGCAATTCCTATTTTTAAACTCTAAAATCATGTGGAATCTTTGTTAAAATAATAGGCTATATGCATGGTGCATCATAGTTCCCTTTAATTAAATATTATTTTGACCTTTTCCTGGTATTCTGAGTCCCACCAAAACTAGCTCTTTTTATGCTGAGTTTCCACTTTAAGTCTATTTATGTCATGTTGGTTACAGTATTTGTCAGAACCATGAAGAAAAGCAGTAAGCTTGCGAACACATGGATACCACATGAGGTGGCATGGTCTTGAAAACAAGCAGCTTTTCAAAATGAACATACAAATAACCTTTCTTCTTCCCCCCACTAGTCCTTTTCTTTAAATAAAAGATAATAAGAACAGACCAAAGACAGTGAACATAACATTCTGTAAAAGCACATGATCAGAGGAGATAAGGCAATTTAAAAAAAATAAAATTTATGGAGAAAGTCAAATTGAAAAATAATATATGAAATGAGTCTTCAGATAACAGCCTGGGATATTTTGTTCAGTTTCTTCCAATGTGAATGGAGGGAAGTAGGCAAATTCTAGCAGACAAATTCTGGTTTAAGAAGATTATTTTTACGTTTCTTAAAAAAAAATGAAGCTATTATTTAGTTAAAAATAAAGTCTTGAATGTGTGTGTAAAAAAATCACTGAGATCAAGCCTGAGAATGATTACAGATGAGGAAAGAAAGTATGATTTTATGTGACATTTGAAGAGAAGGTAAGAATTTTTTTTGTGCTTATATGCTGACCTATTAAAATATTTCTGAACATTCTGTGTGAGTTAAAGAATTATTCAAGTCCTGTTTTGGTGAAGTTAACTGCTACTGGTATTCAAAGTTCTCCTGGAATTACATACTAATAAAATTAGCCCTGTTAAAATCCTGACCTCCTGGGGTACTATGGTACATCTTTAGATCTTATTATTTCTATTCACAACTTAATTACAACACTGGAAACTTTTTTGTAACTTTTTTGCTATATTTGCTAATTTTACAATATTTATATTAAAAACCCCTCCTGTCAAAGTTTGCTTCACCAGTTACCAAAAACTCGTTATTAGGTACATAAATATAATTATGGTTATTAATTTACTAAAATTAATAAGCATAGGGTTAAGATTTAATAACCTAGTATCTTTAAAACCTAGTTTATAAACCCTTTACATTTTTATTACATGATATATTTGATTACAAAAATACAGCCTTATCTCCCAATAATCTTGTGCTCTCATTGTTGCTCTTTATATTTTGATCCACACAGATCATGGTAAAGAAAATAAGTACCAGTAATTGACATGGCATTTTGTACCAACTTTACAGGAACACATTGACAAACAAAAGGATGATGGTAACCTGTTTGTGATGTTCAAGTCTTTGCATGCCGGATTTCAAAGTAAACGGAGACAAAATAGTTGGGTTAAAAAAAAAAAAAGAGAGAAATATAATCAAAGGTCTATGGGAAGCTTTTCTACAGAAGTGTTTTAAACTTCTGCAGAATTCAAGCTTTCAATTAAAAACACTAGGTTTCTAGCTATTGTGTTTACAAAGATAACTTACAGACAGTAAATCAATCCAATTCCTCTGTTGCTCACAGCTTTTCAAACTGCAGTTTAGTAGAAATCGAACAGTTATGTCATTTCCCACTGCTACTATCATACCCTGTGGACAGCAGGGAAATTGGTAAGAATCAGGTCAGTTTTTCTTGTTTCTGTCTCCAAGGAGTAACAAGCATTAGAATCGGACACTTGGAACTATTCTCAAGGAGACTACCACATAAAAATGGATATTAGGAAAGGTGTACAAGATACTTTATTCTCTTCATCAGCTTGTTGGCTGCTGCAAAGTGTAACAGTCACACATCTGCCTACCTTCACATCAGTCACGAGGCTCTAGGATGGAAAGGTAAAAACAAGCAAAGGATAAAATACAGGTATTAATAAAGGAAGCAACAGTAAAATACTACACTTTGTAACAGGGATGTAGTGTGATGAAATCCCACCCCCCATGCTTTATTAAATTAATTTATGAACACAAATATACAACTCAAAGATGCTTGGGACAAATTGCCTCATGTAATCTAACAATTTTCATGTCACAACTTGCTGGCTCTGTATAACTTATTTTGGTGTATGTATCATTCTAGTGTGTAAAGTTAAAGATATGGTGTGAATGATGTGGAATGCTTTATGGTTTTAACTGTGCAAATGAAAGCCATCAAGGGTGGTACCATCAATGTCTAGATGATCAACTGCAAACAATATCCTTGGTCCTCTAAATCTTAGCAGTGATTGGTCTGAGAAAGTCACATGTCCAGCCTAACTGGTAGGAGCTGACTAAGCAAAGGAAAAATGGAATGTAGAAATGGAATTCCACCTGAAATGGAATCTTTAAAACAGGAAATTAGCGAGTCTGTCTGGCACACAAAAGGGAATGAACGGAAGGCCCCAGAGAGAGGGAGTCTCTGGTTTGAAGGCATAGCTGGAAAAGGAACAGTTTTAGGATGAGTTTGTGATAAGTTTGTATGAAACTTTTAGTGTTAAAATTAGTTATGCGTTTTCTGTTATTTTAAATTTGTAATCTACTTTGCTCTTCCTGTTCTCACATGTAACCACTTAAATCCTACTGCTTATACTTAAAAATCACTTTTATTTTCTATCAAGCCCTGTGTAAATAATTGTAACCTGGAGGAGCAATCAGTGTGTACATTCCCCCTTTCATTGTTAAAGGGGGCTTACCTATATAATTAATTTAGGGTCCTGATCCCATTTGAGGAGTGGCATTCCAGGAAGCTGGGCCCAAAATGTATGTTCCTTGGACCTGAAGAATTTCAGTGTCTGTACTGCTTCTTTTTTTTGGGGGGGGAGGAGTGATCTCAGCTCTGTACTTTGGTTGTGGGGCGACCAGCAAGGCAGGCCTAGCAGGATAGGGTACTGAGAAGTCCCAGAGAGCAGGAAAGTGACCAACAGTGGCCTTGTCAGCCCAAGAAGCACCCCCAAAGGTTCTTCTATGACCACATCCTGTCACAGCGGCTAGTTGGTAAACTGTTTAACCAATAAGCGACTACTTGTCGGTTAACAGTCCCCAGTTAACTTCAACACATGCCCCAACCCCCACATGCTCTGCATTGAAAACTAAGACCAGAAGGTTGGCTCAGTACCAGCCTGCCAGTTCAAGTTTTAAATGAAGAGCACACAGGGGAGCCCCACCTGCGTCATGCACGGCTATCTCTGTATCAGAGGCAGAAGTGTGGTGCGGCAAGCAGGATCTGGTCCATCCAGGGAACCAAATTTTAAACCAGGTCCCCTCGCAGCAGGGGTCCCCTGCATGGAGTAGCAGAGGGCTCCCTAGGAGTGGAGCCAGGATAACACTGACTTCTGGCCTGCTCACAGGGGGAGCAGGAGGGGCGTATTTTAGTATCTGTGTAACCACTAAGAATTGTTGCCATTATACCATTACTAAAATAAATGATTTCTAACATCCCTACTTTGTAAGAACTTTAGGAATTTTACTTTACTACTATGAACAGCAACTCTATCCTAGCTTCTATACTTAAATAACCACAAAGCCCTTGTGAATTTCATTGGCAAGTAAAGGTATGAAGAGTCTGCCTAAAAACATTATTCAAAGAAAAAATAGCGATAGAAAATTACATTGTATATGACAAGTATTATATCATTGATCCAAATCAATATGCATATAGTATTTGCATGTGAGACTTAAATTTTCTGGAGGGGTTATTAATTTCATTTTGGAGGGCAGTTCTTTTAGCATTTTTTAAGTTTTATGTAAATGTCCAAAAACACCAGTTTCTTCAGGGCTCTCTCTATCTGGATGTACTTTACTAAATAATCTTGTTGTAATGTTCCCCAGGGTACTTAGTTGTGCTTGAAATAGTACAATGTTCAAGTGTGCTAGGCTTTTGGGCTAAATAATGTGCAACGTGTGTGTGCTTAAAGAAGAAGAAAAAAAAAAGAGCATGCCCTCTCTACATTAGTGAGCCATGCAGACAAGCCCTTTTCTGGAGTTTATCCAATAAACACAAGAAAAACACTTTAAAAAAAATCTGGGGTCTTCTCAGCATTTATCTACTAAAATTGAAAATCGGAAGCCCTGCTTGCAATTAATGTAGGACAATTTAGAAACAGCCAGTATAAGGAACTTATCAATCATATAGACCTTTAGTTCTTCAGAAAAGTCTATGAATCATGTATAGAGTTACATAAATTTGCCACAGAACATTTATGCATGAAAATTCATAACTATGAAAAGTGTCCTTTGGGGAAAAAAGTGGTAATGATGCAGCATTAGAACAATAACCAATCCTCTTTACAATTCACAGCTTCTATACAATGCAAGAACAATTTTTTGTATATTTAACCCTTAATCCCAATTATTCTTTGATTTCCAACAGCCTCTCTGACCTGTTTTTTTGAAATGTAGTTCATTATTTTGTAATGGCATGTTATTTATTAAAACACTAATTCAGCAGATAATTTAAGAACATACTATATTTCTCTCAAGGCCAATTATATTTAAACATATACCTACAGTTAAGTATATGTGCAAATGCTTTACAGGAAAGTGTGGACTACTGAATCAATGACAAATTAATTTTGAGGATTATGCTAATGTTAAAATGTCTTTAGGCTTGTAACCATCAAGTATGAACATACACTGTAGCACTTTTATGCCAGGATCTCCAATGGTTTGGAATATTATTTAAACCTCACGACACCTCTGTATAGCCCTCATTTTACAAAGTGATAAGAATGGATCATGGAAAAGTGCAGATACAAGTGCAATGGATGAAACTAAAACAAACTTTAGTCCTGACCCGTCATCTGATCAAACTAGACACAAGTGTCTTACTGCTAGTTAGGATGTAGATTTGTTGCTACTGAGTTCCAACCAGCTGGCCAAAAACCCACACAAACAATGAGTATTCAAAACCAAAAACAAATGTAAATAAACATAGCATTCTCGAGCCATGGTTCTTAGCAGCATGCATTCAACATTACCACGTATAATGGAAAAAAACCAATTTTAATTAATATTTTTACAGCTTCAACCTAAGCTTAGGATTTGAACCTAAACTCCCTCCTATCATATACTATAGGATTTACAAAGCTAGCACTTTCTTATAGGCTTTCAAATCACAGCTATTTACAGTTAACACTTGCCAAAAATGTAAAGAAAGTAACTAGACATCTGCAGTGTATGAGTACAGCTATTTATTTACATTTTCCATTAGCAAAAGATATTCCCTTCTGTTTCATTGGTGACTGTATTGGCAAAAACTAAAATTGTTAATTACCCAGGACAAAACTTTTAGTTATTAATATAACTGCATATGGCTTTTCAACAAAGATTTGAAAATGTAAACATTAAGCTATCACAATCCATTGTCTCACTCTGCTGCCTGCATAATCATATGCTATGTGCAGTGTAGTAAGTCTAAAATGAAGGAGAAGATATTAGCAAGGCACAAAGAAAAAGAAAGAAAATCCATTCCCAGTCACATCAGTAATAATCTTGTTGTCTTTCTTAACATGATCTTGACTAATTTTTACATAAATGTTAGCAAATACAAAACATTAACAGCTTTTTTAACCTTTGTTCTCCAATCAAAACATCAGAAAAGTACCACTTTCTAACAAATGTTTTTTACAAATCTGAAAACATTCAACTTTTATTTTTAAACGCCTTACGACAGCTTACAAGAGGAGACCAAACTCATGATGTTAACAGTGATTTTTTTGTGTGTGTGTTTCAGACTTTCAGAAACTGTTTTAGATATATGGAAAATTATTCTGAATGGAATTATATAACTTGTGTCATTTTATGGCACTGAATTTCTTGCAGCCAAGTATAGATATGTTGTGATGTCCCTAAATCAGGAGTGGGGAACATAAAACAGCAAGTCAGTGATTCTCCTCTTTGTCCACAATCCAGCTCTGCAAGAAACCTAGCCATGTGTAGTTCTAGTACAATATTTGCAAAAATTCTACTTAATAGACTTATGAATTGGTACATATATATGAATCCACAAATATTAATCTTAAGTTTAGCACCACCTTAGTAAAACTCTAATGTGTTTCCAAACTGAATTCCATTTTACCCCAATCATACTGACAGATTTAATGAGATTGGCTTCTTTGAGTAAAAAAATATATTTAACCAACAACAGTTTAATCCATTACCTTGAATTAACAATACTGCACACTAATACTTAGTAAGACACAAGAATAAAGGATGATTTTAGGCAGATTTATGAACCCACTAAGATCCTGTCATTTCTTTATTGTACTATTTAATTATTTTGTTTTTCAATTTTAGAAGGCCAAGGGATACCAGACGTGATATTGAGAAATACTATAAATATACCTGCTCCTTCTCTATAGATCGGAGGGTAGATAAAACAGAGCTCTGAAAACCTTTTAAAAATACTATTGGTGTTAATAAGATATCCATAAGAATTCCTGAATATTAGAATTCTGTAAGTCTTAAGCCAACAGCCACTTCTTTAAAAGTGCATACGAGCCAAAAAAGTTTGACTCTAGAATATAGTTTGATATGTTCATTTAGCAAAGGAGGTCATCCGTTATTAGTATGTGGGGCGGGGCGGTCCAGCCCCAGGAAACAACCTGGCTCAGGGGGCAGAGAGGGCCGCGCCCACACCTCCGTGCTGGGCATGCTCCCAGGAGGCCCCAGGTATAAAGGACTGCAGTCCTCTTCAGTCGGAGCGGACAGCCGACAGAGCAGGAGCTAGGGCCCAACCTCCAGAGCCGCCGACCCACCAGCCAGAGAGGGAGTCGCCAGGCCCGCCGCCGCAAGGCCCAAGCTGGGCTCGGCCGCAACATCAGAGCCGCCAGCCAGCCACACGGGACCCAGGCACTGGACCTGCCTCTGTGACCCCAAACGCCGAGTCGGAAGGTGCTGCTACAGACATCTGGCTAATGCCAACAGGTGGGACCGCTGCCGACCAGGGGAAGAGGGTAGGAAGTGACCCAGGGCAGGGAGCTGGAAAGGCTCCGGAGGACTCGGCGCGTTGCGGGAAGAGACCGCCGCCGAGCCAGTGGTGGGAGTCGCCCGCCACTGATAGGGCCCTGGGTCAGGGCCCGGTGGAGAGGGAGGGCCTGGGCCCCCCTACCCCTCCTTCACTGACCCCCAACGAGAAGGAGTATGCCTAAAGGACTAGGCCTCAGGGCCTGTATACTTTAAGACTAGGCTGGTGGGCCATAATTCCCCAAATACAGGGACAGCGTACTGTGAGGCTAGACCCGAGCGGTCTAAACTATGCCCCGGACTTGGGCGGCACCCTTCGAAGAGGGGGCGGGGGGGGCGACAGTATGTTATAGATCAAGAAAGTTGAAGCACATAATGCCTATTTTTCTTGATTCTTCACTTAAAAGTTTAATGATGACCAGAAACTCAACACAATACTGGCTATCAGGGGAAAGAACTCAATCCAAAAAAGAAAAGAGCACCTTAATGAATATTTACATAAGTTGGATGTAGTCAAGTCTTCATGGCCTGATAAAATTCATCCTAGGAGTGGTGACAGACAGAGTCCCAAGCCTTTTAAATTTCTTCATACAACTCTATGGTTGGGAGGGAAGGGGAAGGGGGAAGGGAGGGAGGATGGAGGGCTGGCTACTTTGGCCCCGCCCCTTCCACAAACATGAACTTTCCCCCTCTCCCTCACCTCGCCCAAAGGCTCCTGGTGTATTGGCAGGAGTGTTGTGTTCAGTTCAGGGTGCCACAATTTAGGAAGGATGTGGACAAACTGGCGAGTCCAGAGAGCAACAAAAACCTGATCTAGAAGGAAGGGTTGAAAACACAGCACACATTTAGTCGTGAAGAATGATGGCGGGGGGGGGGGGGGGGGGGGGAGAGGAGAATGGTATCAGCTAATGAAAGTCTTCAAACAGGTGCAATGCTGTTAGTCAGGAAAAAACAATTGGTCTGGTAGCACTTTATAGACTAACAAAACATATAGATGGTATCATGAGCTTTCATGGACACAACCCCACTTCTTCAGATGACCAGAAGTTTTGTTAGTCTATAAAGCACCACCAGACCATTTGCTGTTTTTTCTTTTACAGACTAACTCGGCTACCCCCTGAAGCTTCTGTTACAAAGAAGACAGTGATGAAATGCTGTCCATGTCCACTGAAGACAGGACAAGTAATAATGGGCTTAATTTGAAACAACAGAGATTTGGGTTATATATTAGGAAAAGCTTTCTAACTATAAGGATAGTGAAGCTCTGGATTAAGCTTCTTAGAGGGCTCATGGAGTCCTCATCTCTGGAATTTTTTACAAACTAGTTCTCTTTTAAAATATATTTGCATTTTTGTCCAAGCTAATAAATAAAACATCATGAAGGGTAGAGCAGATTGTTTAAATCAGAGCAATCTCTAACCAATGACTTGAGACCAAATTCTGCTTTAAATTATCCGTATGAAATTTAATTTATTCATTTGGACTCATCTATGCAAAGAGCCACATTAATGTCACTGGGACATGGTACAGGTGTAAACGTTGCCTTTTGTTGTCTACAACAGAGAAGCACGAGCATAAAATGAGAGCAAACTCTCATTACTGGCTTTTTCAATCTGGTAAGAAAATTGTTTTCAAATATTGTACTTTGAAAGGTTTTGAAAAGAAAGAAAATCACACTCATTTTTGCAGAAGGAAATTCTCTCTAAATTAGACTTCTGTGATCCCAACGCTTTTAATCGGAAATGTCACATATTTAATTCACATTTTCATTTGTAATCTACAGGGAAGAATACCTGTAATCTATAAAAACCACTTACATTAATACCAACAGCCATGCTGAATTTGAAATACAGAATTAAGAACAAAAATAGAGGCAGCATTGTTCACCAAAAGTTGGCAAAATAATTCATTAAAATCGGTACAATGTTCTATTGTAAGAAAAAGAATAAGTCCTCTTCTGGTGTTGGTGGTGAAACATCCTTAAGTGTGTGTATATAAAGGGCAAGGACATTTTTTTCTTGGTGCAAATGAGTAGTGTTTGTCACTATTCAGATAAAGTTAGCAAGTCATTTATGGAGCAAATTAAAATTAGCATGCAGCTCTCACAGTTACTATTCTTGTTTGTACTCCAGCTGCACTGACAATAGGCTAGGCACTATTATATACATAAAAGGAAAACAGTCTTCCTCCAGAACACTTACAGTCTGAGAACACAGTATTGTAAATATTTATTTACTTAACTTTAAATTGTGGGGGCTATTTATATGTCTACATTAAGCACATAGTCTTAGATCCTGCAAATATTGGCTAAGAAGATGTGATACACAGGAAGGATATAGATAAGGGATACAATCAAAACACTTAAAATCTTTATATATTATTAAATAAATATAATTTTGAAACTATATATACTTAAATACGTGAACTGTGGCTGGCTTCAACTCTGTCCATGTTAATTGACTAATATATTGTAGAAGTCACTGAATTAGTAGATCTGGAAGAAGGATTTGTAGAAGGTGAACCTTACAGCTCAGTTGAAGGCCTTACAGAACAATTAAGGTACAGGTTGGACTTGACTGGTCTGGCACCCTGGAATTTGCCAGACCAGAGGAGGTCTCCTGCTACCAGTTCCCCAGACCACCTTCCCTCTAGTTATCAGGGCTGCTGTGATTGCCAAGTCTCTGGCCGCAGCCCCGCTACCATGGCTGTCTCGTCCCCGGCCCTGCTACTGGGGCTGCCACAGCCCCTGCTGCACTACTGGTGCTCCAGTGCCTGTCCCAGCCCGGTCCAGGAACACCCATGGTCCTGCCAGACAACAGATGTGCTGGATGAGACAGTCCTGGTTTTGGGAAGTCCAACCTGTAGTAAAATAAAAGACTGGTCACACTGTAGATCTTCATTTACACAAAATCCAGCTTCCTTACTGTACACTATGAAAGTGTGAATAATGCCTAGCGGCCTTTTAAGACTACACTTGAAAGAGTGGGCAAGGACTGGCCTGCCTCCCAAGGTCAGTGAAAATGAGGGATCATTGTCCAGGATGGGTTGTAGATCACTACCAATGTGTTGGAGAGGTTTTATCTGAGGACTGTAGGTGATGGCCAGTGGTGTTCTGTTGGTTTCTTTCTTGGGCTTGTCCTGTAGCAGGAGGCTTCTGGGTACACATCTGGCTCTGTTAATCTGTCTCCTAACTTCCTCGTGTGGGTATCGTAGTTTACGGAATGCTTGTTGAAGATGTAGGTGTAGGTCTCTGTCTGAGGGGTTGGATCATATGCAGTTGTACCTCAGTGCTTGGCTTTAAGCAATGGATCGTGTGGTGTGTCCGGGATGGAAGCTGGAGGCATGCAGATAAGCATAGCAGTCGGTAGGCTTTCAGCATAGGATGGTGTTTATGTAACCATCACTTATTTGCACCGTGGTGTCCAGGAAATGGACCTCCCATGTAGACTGGTCCATGCTGAGGTTGATGGTGGGGTGGAAGCTGTTGAAATCATGGTGAAATTCTTCCAGAGTTTCCTTCCCATGGGTTCGGATGATGAAGATGTCATCGATGTAACGTAGGTAGAGAAGGGGCGTAAGTGGACGAGAGCTGAGGAAGCGTTGTTCCAGGTCAGCCATAAAAATGTTGGCGTATTGTGGGGCCATGCGGGTGCCCACTGCAGTGACACTAATCTGGAGGTATATATTGTAACCAAATCTGAAATAGTTGTGTGTGAGGATAAAGTCGCAGAGCTCAGCCACCAGTTGTGCTGTGGCATCATCAGGGATACTGTTCCTGACAGCTTGTATTCCATCTACATGTGACACAGGACTCCTCACCGCTTTTGCAGATTCAGACTAACACAGCTACCCCTCTGATACACAACATACCTAGAATTTGTGGAGTGTATCAATCAAACTGTAGCATCATGTTGATTGAATACAGAGGGAGCACATAGTTCTCACATCATGTGCAATCAGCACGTATGTTACTTCACATGCCCTTTTGTAATATTGTTAGGGAAAGATACATGGACAAAAACCAGCAGAACCTGTGCATAGGCAATGGTAAACAAAATGTCTCACAGGACAGACATAAAACCCCAATGGACCATATGAGGCTCTCGGGCCAAAGTGCCCATCAGTGTGTTGAATTACGTTCAAATAGAATTGATGGAGCTTACAAAATCTGGATGCCAGTTCTTGACACTTCACAGTCACATCACATATCAGAACATTTAGCAAAACCACTAAACTCTCTGACGTACTTGCATTCGAAAGCCAAGGGCTATCCATGCATTTTATTTATGCTGCCACAAGCTCCAAATCAGCATTTAAAACTTGCTGATAAAAATGCAAGCCTAGGAAAGGCAGGAAAGAAAAATTACAAAGGTTAAAAAGCATAAGGACGATCATCATTATTCTACCATGATTGGAATAGTATTTAATTTTTCCATTCTTTGCAAATAATTTTTAATAAGAGTTAGAAATTCACCACTTACAGAAAAGAAAGTTATTTAAAAGATCTCTGAGATAATCCAAATTTCTTCCTGCAAATACTGTACCTTACATGCAACTTTTACAGATAAAACAAGGAATCTCAATTGTTTTAAGTATTGTTTTTAAGGAAACTATCTAATATTTACTAAAACTGAGTGAAAAAATAGTGCACCATTAAGACTGCAATTTTTTTTTACTAACTGCAAAATAAGGATGTTAAGTATTGGGTAACTGTCTAATGGAATATTTAATGCATGCCTAGGGCTGTTGCTACACTTTAAAAGTGAAAGCACCACATGGAGCCCAGGGTCAGCTGGGGAGTCCCAAGCTGATCCTGGGTTCCACACAGTGCTGCCACTCTGAAATGCCACAAGGAGCCTCACAGCGGGCTATCCACGTGTTTTATTTATGTTGCCACAAGCTCCAAATCAGGATTAAATCTTGCAGTTAAAAATGCAAGCCCAGGAAAGAAGAGTTACAAAGGTTGAAAAGCTAATCCCAGGCTCCACGGGCTTTTCAAAGCAGCAGCACTGTGTCGAGTCTGGGGTCTGGCCCCAGGCTTCAGACAGCGCTGCCACTTTGAAGTACCCCACCTTTCCCTCTGACCCTGCCACCTCTATCTGATAGAGGCAGCAAGGACTGGGGGAAGCGACTAGTCAACTATCCTGTCAACTATCTGATAACCATTTGCTTATCGGATAGTCAACTAGTCCTTCACACCTCTACTGCAGAATAAGTGATATTATTTATCACAAACATATTCATTTACTTCCCATCAGTACAACAGTAATACTGCATTGTGAAAGTCCAATGAATTTAATCAAATAGGGGACAGATCCCCTCAATCAAAAATCACCATATTTAAAAGTCAACACTTGCCCTCTTGGTTTGACCAAGGCTGCCAAAAGAGAACCAGATATAGACTACCAATCAGGCTTTTATGTGCAAAGGGTCATATCCAGCAAAAAGCACCAAGAAATCCAAAGTTGAGAAGGCTCTGCACTTTCCAGACATTGCCTTTTGAGCATAATAGTATGATTATACAACACCTTCAGGTTCACACTTTGACAAACGTATCATGTGTAGTATTAGTCAAAGAGAGTGCGCTAGACCTGGTTTTTAACTATTTGATTAGTGACTTGGGACTCATCTTCTACAGACGACTGACTTGATTACATGGCACTGTAGATGAATTACTTTTGTAGGATAAAAACTGAAATTGTGTGGTACAGGTTGGACCTCCCAAAACTGGGACTTCCTCATCTGGCAACTGCCATGGTCCAGCAGGACCATAGGTGTTCCTGGACCCAGGAGTCCTGACTAGGAGACCCAGAGGCAAGAGGGCCAGTGGCTGAGAGCCCAGTGGGGCTGGGGCAGGAGATGCAGCAGCCCCGGTAGCTGAGGCTGGAGCAGCACAGCAGCCTGATGTAGGGTGGGGAGCAGCTGGGGCTGGCAGCAGGGAGGGAAGGTGGTCTGGGGACTGGGTGCAGGGGACCTCCTCTGGTATGGCAAATTCCCTCATTCGGGACTGGTCAGGTTCCAAAGGTGCCGGACCAGAGAGGTCCGGCCTGTACAAAATGACTAACAGGAGAGGATATTCGGCTCCTTGCAGCATCAGACACTATGTGTGAAACATTCTATAAACAAAGCGGTGTGCAATTTTTGTACAATAGAAGCATGAGGGATACTGTACAGGGAGACAAGACAATGAATATGAAATAAACTGAAGGAAGGCATCAAGCAACTTGCCTGGGATTTTCAAAGTAGCCTAAGGATATCAGGAGCCCAACTTCCAACAGACATCAATGGCAATTTAGTACCTGATATCCTTAGGCTATTTTGAAAATTTCTCAGCCAACTGGCACAAGGAGCTATTCTCCTCCACTTCGAAGGGCTTCATAATAAAAAGGTTAGGAATTTAGGTTTGAAATTTCACAAATATCATTAAACAAACAATTTGGAAAAGCAAAGTTTACAATTGCTCATTAAAAATTGTTACGGAAAGAATTCCTCAAAGTTCTAAACTTTAAAATACTGCAGCACTTTGCCAGACAATCCCATTGCAGAAATGCTATGTATTTGAAACTACAAAACATTAAGATGATTAAACTTTTAGTCATTGGAGAATTTTTGTATTCTTCACTTTAAGCATTACAATCACCTAAACATGTTCTACACAAAGTTACATTTTAAATCCAGCAAACAAAATACAGTACAGTTGGATTAATTTTCCTTTGTTTGAAATATCTTACTACTGTATTAGTATAAATTGTTCTCAAATAAACTTTCATACATTCAGCAAGATACTGTTGACCTTGAAAAAACATAATTGCCATTTGTAAACAGCTACATCTGTAGAAGACTGTGGGACTTATGATACTAGCCTATATTTCAGGCTATTTAATTACTGTTTTGCTGATACGGGAAAACACACTACTCAAACCAGCCATTTTAAAATTTATAGTATTTTTCCAGTGACTGAACCTTTAATTCTTGCATTCTTATCAGAAACTGAAATTTCCTTTGAATGTCAAAGCTCATGTTGGTCTGGCAATATTTAGCTTTATCTTTTGGGATTTATTAACAACAGTGGAACACCCTCTTCCCCCACCCCAAAAAAATTAAAGCAAATAAAGGTATTCTTACTAGCTTTTCTAAGAGATAAAATTAGAAAAACCAGGCTAACTGCAGCTCACAGATACAGTTTTCATCAAAATTTCAATATTTATAAAAAACCCATAGTTACATATTTTCTCTAAGAATTCTGATACAAATCTGCATCCATATGTCTTTACCAAAGACAACAGTTCATATTATTACATAGAACTCCAATATATTTATCCTGGATTCAGTCAAAGGATTTATTTCTGGTACGAGAGTAGGGAAAGTGACTTCTGTTCCATTCACACACTCATGCACATTTTACTTCTCCCTGTTCACTCACTTCACCTCACTCTGTAATCCTATATATTGAGTGGAGCTGTTCAAAGATGATTGTGTGTGCATGTGTTTAATATTTGCATATTTCAAACGCAATTGCTTGTTATATTTAGACATTTTACTCTAGCCAACACAGATAATAAATAAGACTTTGTTGAAAGTGATTTGTCAGTAAAGCACATTTCCATATACAGATGATTCCGTAAATCATCCACGTAAACCTCATTTTTTAAAGGAAGAGTGTTTTTTTCAAAAAAGGGTTTTTTCCCTGGGGGAGGGGGGGAAATCCAGACTACTTTCCACTTTCGAAAGTTCTGCTTCCGAAAGTGAGATCAAAAGATGATATGCAAATTATACAGGAATTTGCATATCCTTTTTCGAAAATAGAGCGAAGTCTAGACGTAGCCTTCTACTTAAATGTTCAATCATAGATGCAAGCCAAATTGATCACACAGCACATTCAGAGGCAAGCCTGATGCTTGTCAAGTCAGTGTGGTTCACCCCACATATTTTCTTTCCTTTGTTTTAAATATCTTACTACTGCATGTTTGTTTTAAAAGTATACATATATTCTGATTTTGCATGGACATTTAGTATAAGGCCCTCAGAATGAAGTCAGAAATATTATGAACCTAAAAATTGATATAACAAGCCTTTGAAATTCCCCAAATCTCTATTTGTATATCCAAGTACTACTGACTTCATTGGGATGCTATATTATGAGTTAGGGTAAGAGTCATGTGGATCCTTATAAAAGATCTGGGTAACAGTTAGCATCACAAGTATATTCATACCCACGTACTGCTTCAGACATGACACACCTTTAAACAATGTACTAGGAAAAATAGCCCAAAAATAGTGAATTCATACTGGCAAAGTTAAAAATCAATTGATTTTTAAGAGAGAAGAATGTGCTACAGTATAAAGTTTTGGGGGAGTTTGGAGGTGGCACGGGAAAGGAATAAATCAGTAAGATGTGTTAGCTCTAATTTGCACGAACTTTTGCTTACTCTTCTAGGATTATTACTGGGTATATCAGGTGACAAATTTTACATTTACAACAATTTCTGGACATACACAAACAACTTCATTAAGTGCAAGGAGAATGAATTGTGCTGTTAATTATTAATTTGATAATTACCTCATCACACCATGACATTCTTCTTTTATTTCACACAGATAAAGCAACCAGTATCACAGAATGCTTCTACACCAAAAAACAGGCAAAACAGGGCTGGTGGGCCAGATCCGGCCTGACAAGCCACTGATCCAGCCCATGAACACAGCAGGAAGCCTCAGACAGACTCCCTGCATGCTTCTGAGAAAAGTGGCTGTTGGTCTATTTGTGTTTCACTGCCATGGGGAAAGCTGGGGGGGTGGCGGGAGGAGGAGAAGGCTTTAGATTTCTGGCCAATGGGAGTTGCCTGAAAAAAGGCAATGCATGAGGCACCACTTCCCCCCCCACTACCCCCAGCTCTTCTTCACCATTGCACATAGCCCCTGCAGCCTGTGCAAGGATAGGGCAGGCAGGGAGGCTGCCTGAGAAACATACCTGGCAGCCCCTCCTTCTCCTGCCCTCTGCCCCCCACACCGCAGATAACACAAATGCTCTGCCCCCTCTTGAACCCATGCCCCCTCCCAGATCCTGCAATCCAATCCCTTGCCCCAGGCCACAACCCAAACCTCTGTACCACCTCCTGCACCCCAGGCCCCTGCCCCAGGTCATAACTGCCTCTTTCACCCAAATTCCTTCCCAGACCCCCCACGCCCTCCTCAACCTCCTGCAGTTCCTTAGCCCAAGCTTCCTTCTGCATTTAACCTCCATCCCAGACTCCACATCTCCTCCGTTAATATCATGGAAGAGTGCAGTCCTTGACCACGTTCCAAAAATCTGTGTGTGATTCCCACCTGCCCCATATTGCCTGCCCCGTTCTACTCTCAGAGAAAGTAAATACTTTCCATCACAATATGTAGATTTCATGTTCCCCAGACAAGAATTTAAAATAGTAAAGTAATTTAAATAATAATTCACTATTAATAGACATCTCATTTATGTAAGTCTTCCTACTCTAACTTGAATTAAAAAAAAACAAATTTACAATGCTACAGAAATTAAGCTGTTTTTTCTCCTTCTCTATTTTGCTCATTTGAGATATCACAGAAGCTTTTAATCAGGGGAAATGACCAGCAATTTGAACAAGTAAATAATGACATCACCTCTCACCGTTTCCTGTTTGTTTTTGAAGACTGCTAACTAAACACGCTTTTATTGCAGCTGTGTTTTATGTACATTTTGTAACCTGTTGCAGATAAAAGCAAGATCAATTAGATTCATCATTGTTAACCTATTTATAGCACTAAATTCTATTGGCATACTTATAACACTGACCACAGTCTGGGATCAGTTCACTCACCTAATCACAGATAAGGATTGCAGACAAACACAGCTATGAGAATGAAGATGTTACTGACACTAACAAGAGCGGATAGATCACTCTGACAAAAATAAACTCACAACACACACACACACACACACACACACACACACAATCCATTTATTTTTTGCAAAATCAGAAGCAATTCCACAGTACATCCACCTCATCAGATGGATGGCCAGCCAGAATCCCAATCAGCCTGCCTCCCTGAAGAACTAAGGCTTGAAGAGCTTAAACATTTCTCAGCCAGCCAGCCAGCCTTCCTGCCTGCCCTGCACAGGCTACCCAACCATGTGCTTGTGTGAACAACTGAGCCGCGAGTGCTGTGTGGCTGCCTGTTATTCAAACATTGGTCAGTTTCTGGCTAGAAGCTAGCCAATGGGATTGTGCTGGAGGCGGGAGTTACACCTGAAGACTCTTTCTCCCCTCCCCACCCTCCCAAAACACACACAGTTTTTAAAGAGAAATGGCCCTGCAGCCATGTTTGAGCAGTGTGGAGGACAAGCAGAGAAGCCTACCTGGGGCTCCCTACAGCATCCGCGGGCCAGATCTGGTGGCTTGGCGGGCCTTATTTTGCCCAGGTCTGATCTAAGCACTAGACCAAAACTGAACACTTTTTGAAAACATCAATCCTGAAAGATTACCACATATGGCTTCGGTCTTCTACAAATACTTAGTACCACATACTTCGGTCTTGCTTGTCTAAGAATGTTTATGATTCCTGAGTTCATAAGAATAGTAACAAAATAAATATTTCTTTACAATTTAGGAATGATCAAGTATACCAAAATGTAGAATAGTACTATGGGATGTATTTTTAATGTATCATTTCCATTCACAGAAAAAGATGAAGATTTATACCAAAAGCACAGATACATTTTATATAAAGAAAACCCAGGAGGGACAAAGCAGCTGACTGTGCATGTCCAAGGACAGGACCCAGAAAGAAATCATCCGAGAAGAAACCCAAAGCTGGATCCAGTATCACTGTTGCCCAGAAATGCACAGGATTGGAGAGCTGGAGCTTCTGTCTTGGCAATGAGAACAAAGATAAAAACTGGAGTTAGTTAAATGGAGAGACTGTTGCTCTCTATGCATTTGAAAAGTGTGGCAGAAAAGGGCCCAGGAGGGGTTTGTTGGGGAAAGTTTATTGGCACTGAGGATGATCAGGAGCACCCAAGACTCACTGCCAGACAGGAAGTCGGCTTAGGATTCCTGCACTTGGAATGTGGACGCATTGCTTGGAGTCTATCCTTTAATACTGTAGTAGTACTGAGCCCTTGGATCTATGTTAGATCAAACCAAATCTGTTTTACCAATTCCTCATCTCCCTCAGTTGTTTTTCTCCATCCGTCAATAAATATTTCCATTTCCTAGATTTGTTGTACTAGTCTAGTATTTACATGTTTCTTTACTCCTGGGTTTCGAACAGCTGCCTTTGGGAAAGAAGGCACTTTCCCTGCATGTTCTGACATAGGCCTTTCCTTGGCCAGAGCTGCCCTCAGAGTGGACTCCATCTTAGCCACAACAGTGCCACAGTTACACACAAGTATACAGGCCACACAGCAAACTCCAAGACAAGTCAATTATTCTCTGAATTTTTTAGAACATAAATAGCAATACATTTTTATTTGACATTTCAAGCTTGCTAAACTATACCATGTGACAGCTGTGGTCTCATTTGGTTCCAGAGAACCTGTAGTATTTTAGTTTCTCAGTGCCTCCGTGTAAAATGAGGACAGCTCCAAATTTAAATCTCCTAATCTAATGTCTCTGATGCCTCAGAATGTAAAATAATATGAATCTAATAGTGAATTCATGACCTTTTTTTTTTTTGGGGGGGGGGGGGACCAGTCAGTAATTTTCTGTAAATTAATCTTAACTATAGGAGTGCTCTAGCAAAAATACTGCTCCCCAAAGCAGCACCACAAAACAAAATGCAGTGGCCTAAGTCCCCTTTACATTTAGTACATGGGACCACTCCTGTCCCTGACCCCCTTAACAAACAGGGGGGAGAGGGGAGAGAGTTATACCCTTTATAGTTTGAAAAGTGAAGACTACAATCCACTATCACTATCAGGAGGGTTCCCCCACTGTATTCTCCCTTCTTCTTCCCTCTTTAAATAAGGGGGAAAAAATATTTGAGCCATTGGATTTCTCACATCTTGTTTTATATCAGAACTGTCAACCATGGGGACTTCCTCTTTGGATGACTAGTACATTTTGTTCCCTAGAAATAACTCATTCCTGTGTCCATTCCAGTCATTTCCACAAGCCTGATGCCATATGGCAAAAAAAGAGAAAGGGCGATGCATGCAGTCAAAATTGCCCCATGGAAAGCGGACGGCGTAGCTGCAGGAAACATGCAAATGTATATGCAAACTTTCCTGAGCACCTGTACCTTAGATACACAGTTTTACTGATTTGTTTTGCCCATTTTCAAATCAAAACCACAATAGAAAAGTCACAGCTTCACATTCTTGGAAATCTATACAACAGCAATTACAATTTCTTATTTCTATGCAGAGCTGTATCTTCTTATTCCAATGTCTTCCTTTTTGTTCTTACTCCTACATGCAAAATACATTCTGAAAATTCTGTTTTTTTGTGTGAAAGCAAGTCCGGTATAATAGTTTTAAAGAAAGGAAATAAAACACTCAAGCTGTGTTAACAAATAGTATTGTTATATAGAAATCTCTTTTTGGGGGAATCTGTTTCTTTCAGCACTAGTCTTAACTGACCCAAGCTTTTTATTTTAAATGAATTAAGCGCCCCTCTCCGCGCCTCTCCCACCCCCAGTCATTTCACCACTTTTAAATTAAAGGCAGTTAAAAGATCCCATTAAACAGATGCGGGATTTTGGCCTCATCTTGTAAGATTAAGATTTTATTATTAATTCTTCCTGATCTTGTAATACTGAGAGGTTAGGCAGGTCAAATAACAGACCAGATCAGGTGTCAGAGGTCACAAAAGGTTCAATAGCTGGAAGATCAAGTCCAAGGGACACGAGCGGCAAAGTACTTGGCAGGGTCAGACTAGAACTAGAGGGCAACAGCTTGTTGCTCAGTCAAAACCAAAAATAAATTAATACATGATCACTAATCAATCAGGGTCAAGATCATGTGGTTAATCAATAAGCAAGTCACTGAAACAAGGAAATTGGCCCACCCAAGTCTGTGAATTCCCTGGTCATTGGGATGAGTTTGCGTGGTGTGACAGCCAATGGTGCTCCCCAGTGTACTCTATTTTAGAGTGAACATTTGTTCAATAGATAATACTGCTCATTTTAAAAATACACCCACACACCACCTGAGTGAGAGTTTTAGTGCTGAAAATGTTGGGAGCTTTTCTCTCTGATGTGCAAGGGACTGGCAACCCTCTCTCACCCTAAGTCCCACCATAGTATTAAAAATGATGTAATATTAATATGACTTTGAAAGATGTTTGAGGAGTTTAATATATTTAATGCTTGTGGAGTAGGACACCTCTTTGCCAATTCCTTGCTCCTCCAGCAGTCTACCCAGGCATTGAAGCAAAATGCTGATTTGCTGTAAATACTGATTTGAAAGTACAGGAACTTCATAGCCCTAAAGGATTTCAAACTATAACAATTCCTGGAGGCTAACGGGACTACATAACTAAAGATCAACTACCCAACTGGTTAACCAAAATAATGTTTGGAGTGTCAGTTTTTTGATGCTGTAGTTACAAGCATGGCATAAAGCAGTCATCTTTTCCAAAATTATTTCACAGTAGCTGTATTAATTATACAGAGAGTGATAAACATAATATTGGGGTTGCTTGGGGAGAAATCTGTAATACAAATGGTGTATATTTTTAGTTTAATATATTTCTTGCCACTACATTCAAAGTAACAGTCTACTTTCATGCATGAGTTTCCACAGGAAATCCTGCCCTCCGTTCACTCTTATCCCTACAGAAAGCTATTTCCTTTCATTAGAAAGGAAATTGTGTTTAGTCCTATATAGCAGTGAGTATACAGAGACACTAAATATAGATTTTCAAGGAAGGAAACATTAGGCAGAAAGCAAAAGCTAGAAACATTAGTATGCACTGTGTCAGATGGTGCATACTATGTGGAAAATTGCAGTGAATATGAGAACACAGATGCTATGTTAACAGAACAGAAACTGCAGATTAATTAACTCTAGTTGAGATACAGTTTTTCTTTATTGCTGAGATCTTGATTAAATTAGTATCTTACTACAGATGGCCACTTAAAAGCAGTTTGCATTCCTTGCATGCTTTACTTTTCAGTTTGTTTTTTTTGTTTTTTTTGTTTTTGCTTTCCACAATCATGGAAATACAGTTTAGCTAAAGCATGAGTTTGCACTTAAAAATAAACACATACTCAGTAGGTCTATTTCTGCTATCCAAAATGCACACCTAATTATCAGTATCTAGGAGAACTACATGGATGTGTAGTTTACTGAATACAGAAGTGTTTCTGTATAGCAGTCTCATACAGCTACATGTGTTCTGCAGAATTATTTTATTCTTGCTTTAGCTGTTATTTTTCAATGTCATTATGTAAAAACATGCATTATTAACTAACTGCCTTTCCCAGCCAAACAAAATTATCTGACAACCACAGAACTAGGTGAATAATTACCTAGTATCACTTCTTTTAAACAGTCTTTGCATGACCCATTTGTGTCCGTTACATTTTTGAGTTTTGGAACTCCCACATTCCAACTTCTTGTCAAATTCTGATACAAAATCATTAGTGCCCATCTCCTTTTCTCTAATCCACTTAACATGGATCTATTTGCTGTGTTATTTGGGGCAGATACGGCAATTTCCTGCAATATCCTTGGGAAATTTTCTTGAATTAGGTTTAAGTATCTGTGGAGTCCAATGTATTAAATAAATTATTTATGTATTACAGATGTGAGATTGACATTTCAAGAAGTATATCGAACAATGTGCTATACAAGAATGGACTCCTGGAACAAAGAGTGCAAAGTCATTTTCCTGGGCAATATCCAGGGGTTGGTGAATGCATGCCACATCTCCAGTTACACAGAAATCCATCTTTTTGGACCTATCCCTTGAGGAGGGGGGCATTGTGTGCTAATCACTTGTTATGTGCGTCCAAGATCAAAGGCACAAGCTGTGTAAAAGAAAGATTGAACAATTCATGGTTCTTCTGCTTCACAATCTAAGAGAGTTATGAACTTGTAATCACAGGGGAAACCTAGTTGTGAGTGAGTGACTGACAGCCACCAGAACCCAAAGACTGGAGTTGGGGGTAACCTCTGAAAAGCTTACTATGTGCATAGGATCTTTGAAGCAAAATGCAGGACAATGTAGCACTTTAAAGACTAACAAGATGGTTTATTAGATGATGAGCTTTCGTGGGCCAGACCCACGAAAGCTCATCATCTAATAAACCATCTTGTTAGTCTTTAAAGTGCTACATTGTCCTGCATTTTGCTTCAACTACCCCAGACTAACACGGCTACATTTCTATCACTATTCTACATAGGATCTTTAATTGTTTCAATGTGCTTTCTTTGTGATGCTTTCACCGCATGAATACACATGCTTGATTATAAAGAACTGTAAAATAGCTTATAACTGGTCACCATTATGCTGCTCATAGACTCTAGAGAGAAAGCTCAGAGCAGATGCTGACCTGCTTAGGTAGTCTGGCTTGCTGAGAGTATCACAATAGAAGCAGGAGCCTGTGGAGCCTGGAAAAACAACAATCAGAACAGAAAGATACACTGGTCTTTACTGAACAGAGGATTTGGGAGTTTAAAGTGAGTGCCCTGGACCGACCACAAAGCAGAAACACTGGTGTAGTTAACACTGAATTATGATGCTATAGTAGACCGAAAGTTAGACATTAGTGGCATGACATTTTTGTCCAACTGGGAGAAATTAAAATACAATGAAGCTCTATGTGTAACAAACATTAAATAAAAAATATTTAATTTAGGAAGTTTTCTTAACTGAAACAATAATAATTCTGCAAAGTAACAGACACAAAATTATATGTCTTTGTTACAAAATTTAAATTGACAATTTTTCTAATTTAACCATTCCCTCTCATGTTCCCTAAAATAAAAACATTACAATACTAGAATTAAGTAGGACACTAGACCATCAATTTTAAGTTACGGGATGGCATCTCCCCCAGCTAGTGTGGGTGCTGCAAACAATCCAGCTCTGCAGTGCCACAGGCTTTTCTGGGATCTTCCTCTCCCTCCCTCAGGCTCCAGATGGTAATATCAGCATCTGCAGTAACAATGAGAAGTCCTGTGGCACCTTGTCGAATAACAGATTTATTGGAGCATAAGCTTTCATGGGTGAAGACCCCATTCATCAGATGCATGTAGTGGAAATTCTAGAGGCAGGTATAAATATACAGGCATATGAAAAGAAAGGAGTACCAATCAAGAGAAAGGCTGAGATAACCAGGTCAATTCAGTCAGAGAGGATGTGGCCCACTTTTAATAGCTGATGTCGATATGTGAACACCAAGAGAGGAGAAACTGCTTTTGTAGCTGGCTAGCCATTCAGTCTTTGTTTAATCCTAAATTGGCAGTGTCAAATTTGCAAATGAATTGTAGCTCTGCAGTTTCTCTTTGAAGTCTGCTTTCGAAGGGTTTTTTTGTTGTTGCAGGATGGCTACTTTTAAATCTGCTACTATGTGTCCAGGGAGATTGAAGTGTTGTCCTACAGGTTTTTATATGTTACCATTCCTGATATCTGATTTGTGTCCATTTATTCTTTTACGTAGGGACTGTCCAGTTTGGTCAATGTATATGGCAGAAGGGCATAGCTGGCACATGATAGCATATATCACATTGGTAGATGTGCAGGTGAATGAGCCCGTGATGGTGTGGCTGATGTGGTTAGGTCCTGTGATGGTGTCTTTGGTGTAGATATGTGGGCAGAGTTGGAACCAAGGTTTGTTGCAGGCATTGGTTCCTGAATTAGAGTTACTGTGGTGTGTTATTTAGCTGGTGAGAATTTGCTTCAGGTTGGCAGACTGTCTGTAGGTGAGGACTGTGAGAGTGAGAGATAATTGTTCAGGATGGGTTGTAGATCACTGATGATGCTTTGGCGATGTTTTAGCTGAGGACTGTGGGTGATGGCCAGTGGTGGTCATCTGCAGTGTTTCTTTTGCTGATAGCTTAATATCTGGGCGAAGTTTTCTGCACTGGCAAATCTTGCTGCAAGTTACTACTTCTGTCAAGGCTGATTCACTTTTTGAAAGTGGAACTCATTTAGCTGCCTACATAGTTCAAGTAAGTGAAATGCAGAAAGTAAATAACTATCATTAACAGTGGAAAGGGTTTCTTTTTGAAATTCAGTTTTAATTGCATGTTACTAATAGCGTAAAAGATAAATATTGTTTCTTATTTAAATACAGGCAGTCCCCAGGTTACGTACAAGATAGGGACTGTAGGTTTGTTCTTAAGTTGAATTTGTATGTAAGTCGGAACTGGTACATATTGTACCCCAGGTGTCCCCGATTCAGCTGCTGCTGAAACTGACCAGCGCTGACTACAGGAAGCCTGAGGCAGAGCTGCTTTGTCCCGGGCTTCCTGGAATCAGCCGCTGATCAGTTTCAGCAGCAGCTGACTTCGGTGGGGACATCTGGGGTAGAGCAGCTGGGGTGCTGCCAGGTTGGTCCCCGCAGCGCCGAGGTGCGGCGCTGCAGGGACCAACCCGGCAGCACCCCAGCTGCTCTGTCCCAGGCGTCCAGATTCAGTCGCTGTTGAAACTGACCAGCAGCAGCTGAATCGGACATGCCTGGGGCAGAGCAGCTGGGGTGCTGCCGGGTTGGTCCAGTAGCGCCGCACCTCGGCTGCTCCACGTCTCCCTGGTCTGCTGGGGGGGGGGGATGCACCTAGTGTGCCTCCCCCCCCCCCCCAGCAGACCAAGCTTTTCTCGCCGTGGAGGATGCAGGTGGCAGGACCGCGGCGCATGTCCTAGCTGCGCCCCCCCTCCCCCCAGCAGACCAGGGAGAGACAGAGCAAAGCCGCGGAGGACGCAGGCGGCGGGTCCGCAGTGCGTCTCAGTGGTCCCGCCGCCCACGTCTCCCTGGTCTGCTGGGGGGGGGGGGGGGGGGGGGCGCAGCTAGTGCTTTTCTCGCCACAGAGGACAAAGGTGGAGGGACCACTGAGACGCGCCGTGGTCCCGCCACCCCCGTCCTCCGCGGCAAGAAAAGCCTGGTCTGCTGGGGAGGGGGGGGGTGCTGTGGGACCAACCCGGCAGCCCCTCAGCTGCTCTAACCCAGGCATCAGCGAAAAAAGCCTGGTCTGCTGGGGGGGGGGACCTCACTAGCTGCCCCCCCCCCCAGCAGACCAGGCTTTTCTTGCCGCGGAGGACGGGGGCGGCGGGACTACGGCGCGTCTCAGCGGTCCCGCCACCTTTGTCCTCCGCGGCGAGAAAAGCCTGGTCTGCTGGGGGGGTGGGGGCGCACTGGCTGCGCCCCCCCCAGCAGACCAGGGAGACGTGGGCGGTGGGACCACTGAGACGCGCCACGGTCCTGCCGCCCACGTCCTCCGCGGCTTTGCTCTGCGTCTCCCTGGTCTGCTGGGGGGGGGGGGCGGGGCGCAGCTAGTGCGCCCCCGTTCCCTTCAGCAGACCAGGCTTTTCTCGCCGCAGAGGACGCAGGTGGCGGGACCACCCAGATGCGCCGCGGTCCCCGCCGCCTGCGTCCTCCACGGCGAGAAAAGCTTGGTCTGCTGAGGGGCGGAGGGCGGGCGCACTAGCTGCGCCTCCCCCAGCAGACCAGGGAGATGTGGAGCAGCTTTTCTCGCCGTGGAGGACGTGGGCGGCGGGACCGCGGCGCATCTGGGCAGTCCCGCTGCCCGCATCCTCCGCGGCGAGAAACGCCCCGTTCGTAAGTAGGGATCCGACATAAGTCGGATCCACGTAACCCGGGGACTGCCTATACATAGTTTTGGTTTTTTTTAAAGACAAAGGAAAGGCCAATCCAGTAACCTCCGCTCCCTTGAAGTGGTCCATACAAAAGTCCTGAGTTAGAATTCTGATGGTACACCTAAGTCACAAGGTTAAGGTCTTATTTGTTCCATAATCCTTCCAAGATTTTTAAATTATATACTTACTGATTGGTAAATTTTAAAAAAATGTATGAGAAGTGATTTCCAGAACAAACTTCATTGTATTTAAAAATACAAATGTTTCTACACATACTTTTAAGAAAAATTTTTAAAAAAACCACACATTCAATTTTAGCATAATACTATATTTTAAACAAGGATGTAATTCCTACCATGCTGGACAATTTACTATTTTTTAAACCTTTCCTAATCTCATTTAAAAACGTAACATTTTCCACAAGTTGTCTATGTAAATTAAATACCCCTTCCCTTTTAGAAACCATGAACATCTATTTAAAATTCCAACAGTAATACAATTGGAAATAACATGGTGCATTACAGAAAAATTTAAGGCTTCACTCAGATAATTAGATTATACCTCTCACCACCAGGGGATGCATCAAAGCTTTCACTGTACACAGTAACCTATAACATCAACACCAGCTAAACAGCAATTTTATTTTCATACTCTTGATTATGTACATTTTTCTTGGGATTTTCTCATCTTTGGTTTTTCAGCTTATCTTTTGAAACTACATCCTTTCTTCTGATTCACAAAGCAAAATCTTGTAGGAAAAAAGATCAATCAAATGACAATTTCAGTGACAGTGATTAAATCATGTAACCCATACAGTTGTGTTATTTACAATATGAGGTTTCATCCCAGCAAAAAACGGATATGTGCAAGTTCAATGATACTGCTCATTTGCTTAAAGTTAAGTTTGTGCTCATGTCCCTGCGGGACAGAGGCTTAAATTGCATTGTTCCTTAGATTTATAGCAAATAAAAATAAAAATAGCACACGGAAATATATTTGATACCTTGAACTGATTACCTAACCATTCTTAATTTTGTTCTCAGACATTACAGAAACAGTGAGTTTTAAGGGATTTTTAAGTAGAACAATATAAAAACTGCGTGAATGTCTTTGGGGAGCTCTTCCCACATCTGAGAAGCAGCATGGGAGAAAGCAAGAAGATGCTACTTTCAAAATGTAATAAATGGTTAGAAGAGGACGGAATGATGGGCCATTCAGAGACAAAAGTTCTGAATGGACTGAGAAGAGTTTTGAAAGTGAAGAAAAGTATCTTAAGTTTGATACAGTAAAGAAGGGAAACCAGTGGAGAGACACAAGGAAGAGTGACACAGTCAAAGATAGTCAAGGAAAATAATCTGTGATCTTTGCAGCAGGATTCTGAATGGATATGAGCAAGGCAAAGCTGCATTTGTCAAGGCTAAAGACCAAGACCTTTCAGTAACTGAGATGTCAGCTAACCCCAACCTTGGCTCACACCATCCTTTCCTCCCCCGCATCAGCATCCTCTGCCTTGCCCTTGTGAAAAAGTGCTTCTGGTAGCACATCTACAACCAGGTAGACTTCCTGCACTACAAATTCATTATTTCATCTTACAATTCTTTCATCAAACCAAACAACTTTTCTACCCCCTAATTGAGGTCTATACTCACAAATCCTGTTGCCTTTTTGCCACCCTCACCTCCTTAATCACTCTCCCTCTTTCTACCCGCTCAGCTCTTGATTTCTTCAAAGGAAAAATTGTCAAGATCTAATGTAACCTCAAACCTCTGTCTTCACCCCTCACTTCCTTTGTGAATGGTTAAAAGTGAGATTTTCCATCTCTCTTCCTTGCCCTTCACTGCTGCCAGAGTCCTCATCACGTTCTATTTTCTGATCTCCTTTGCTTCCACCCTGCCCCCACCTTTATCCTTAACCTTTCCCTCTCCTGTTTCATGCCACTCTCAAAACAAACATCCAGGACCCTGCCATCTTTATAAAAACAAAAATCCTTTACCCCTATGGATTCTCAAACTAGCACTCTACTTTGCCCTTTCATGTCACAATTCACTGAAAAGATGCCAACTGCTATCTCAAGTCCCTCTTCTCTATGTCCCTCTTCTCTAATTCCTCTTAGACCCTCTCCTGCTGCACTTCCCTGGAATGGCTCTTGGTTATTGCAGACCTCTTCCTGGTCAAGTCTCGGGGCTTGCACTCCATCCTGCTCATCGTTCTCTTCTACCTCGTGATTGTCATGGACACCATCAACTGTTCCATTCTACTTACAATATTGTCCTCCCTCAGGTTTCACGACTCTGTTTTCTCCTGGTTCTCACACTTATTTATTCGCTCCTTCAGCATTTTATTTTAAGGAATTCCATCCTTTCCACTACCCCAGCTTTCACTGGGTATTTCAAAGAGCTCTATTCTTGAAACCCACCACTCCTTATCTATAGGCAATACCATTCAAAATATAGCTTCAACTTTTATTTCTGTGCTAATGCTCAGAACTAGCTCTCCACTTCAGACTCAACTCTTTCAGTGCAAGCTTCTAATCTGAATGTTCTTTCCGAAATCATCTTGTTGGTGTCAACTGACAACTTAAGCTACACTTGGCCAGAACAGAGCTCTTTATCTTTGGCCTTCCAAACATAACTTTCTTATACACTGTAAACAACCCCTACATCCTCGTCACTCAAGGCAGATAGTTTTGGCAACATCTTTGATTCAGCCCTCTCTCGAGGCCCACACATCCAGACTGTGTTTAAATATCACTGCCTCTTCCTGCAAAATATCCCTCACTCATCATTTCATGCTAGCTACTACAACCTTCCCCTTTCTACTCAACAAAACTACCCCTTACATCCATGTGCTACGCTGCTTTCAAGATCGCCTTGACTTTTCATAGCTTAGTCCCACAATTACCTCTCTGACACATTATCAATGGGACAATCTTTGCCTCTGTTGTGTTTATTAATGAATTTTTCCCACAAGCACCTTCATACTTTCTCCTATGACACTTCTTAAGCATGGGGAGGAACTTCCTATAAAATCCACAATGCCAGCCACCTTATCTTGCTTCAAATCTCCAACACTTGACAGTGATTAAGTAGCTGATATGTTGTTATTGCTGCCTATTCCTCTAATCTCACTTTGTTCTACTCCTCTAGGTTTTCTTACCTTGTTCTACTGCTCTAGGACCTGTTTTCTCCTGCTCTTAGAGCAGGAGTGGAGAACCTCAGGCCTGGAAGCCGAATGCAGCCCCTGGCTTGCCTGGATCTGGCCCCCAAGACTCAGCAATGGGGAACCTGCGCTGGCATTCCAGCCCCCTTGCCACCCACTCACAGGGCTGGAACACACACAATCTATTAGCCTGCCCCCCGCCAAGTTCTCATGTGCAAGGGGAACGTGGGGAGTGCCTTTCTCTCCTTCTCAATCAGAGGCTTCTCACTTGTGTGCATGCAGCCTCTAACTGATTTTCTGTGGGCCAGTGGCCCCCAACCTAAACTTAAGAGCATAAGACCTTTAGGGTAAGGAGCGTATGTAGGTAGATACATGTGCATACACATGCACACACAAATCATCTAGCACAATGGGGCCCAAAACCTTGATCAGGGTCTCTTGGTGCTACTGCGGTACAAATAAATGAAATAAAGCAACTAATAATATTGGGAAGACAATAGGGCTGTCTATAGTGGCAGTTTTCAAGGTCATCCTTCAGTGCTCTACTATCCCCTTCAGTGTTCTACTATCTCCTTCACCAGGGGAATCACTAGTGTAGA
This sequence comes from Pelodiscus sinensis, assembly GCF_049634645.1. Taxonomy (NCBI): domain Eukaryota; kingdom Metazoa; phylum Chordata; order Testudines; family Trionychidae; genus Pelodiscus; species Pelodiscus sinensis. Next base: position 46,129,532 of record NC_134718.1, read on the forward strand.
CAAGACACACGCATTTCTACCAATATGTCTTCTAAGCCTGTCTTCAGGAATAGTGAAAAGTAATTTGTGTAAATTAATGCAACTTCACAAGTCTTTGCAAAGAGAGAAATAGAAACAAACTAATTAAATGACTTGACCAAAATTGCACAAAGATACAAAATTATGAGTTAAGTACAACACTCCTGGCTCCCAGTTCTATGTTATATGGAAGCTTCAGGGGGTAGCCAAGTTAGTCAGTACAGGATAAACTGAAACAACAGATGGTCTGGTAGCACTTTATAGACTAACAAAACATGTAGATGGGTATCATGACCTTTCGTGGGCACAGCCCACTTCTTCAGAAAGAAGAAAGCTCACGATACCCATCTACATGTTTTGTTAGTCTATAAAGTACTACCAGACTATTTGTTGTTTTTTAAGTTTATGTTATATAGATTAGGCAGCGCTCCTGCTCAGATGGACATAAACCACTATGCTGACATTAACACCTGAAACAGAGCAGGAACTAGCACAAACACCACCCTAATACTAACAATGATGAAGTCTTAACATTAATCATTTTCCAGCACAATGCCATTTCTTTTCACCAAATGCAAAGAGAAAAATGAACACTCATTACCTGTCAAACAGTTGCTTACTTCTATCCTTGTATAACCTCTCTTATTAAATCACGGGGAAACAGCACATCAACACAAAGGAAGATAATCTTATTAGCAGACAACACTAAAAACCATGCCCACTCAGACCTGGTGTGACAACAATGATCCAAAACAGCGTATCCTGGTGCAATGATTAGTAAATGGGCAACTCTGAGTAAGTATTCTATGTCCTTCAGGACAGGGGGCTGGCACTGTGGGAAATGCAGAAGTCAGTGAAGGCCTTGGAGAGGTGTGTGGGGGGGGGGGCAGGGCAGGAGCCTGGGAGTGTGGAGGTGGGGCAAAAGTGAGGGTTGGGAGTGAGGATAGGCTCAGGGCGGGCAGAGGGAGGGTCCCATCCACTGGTTCTTTCTTTCCCTCCTCCCAGACAGTGAGCCTTTTTCTGCCCCCTGTTCACCACCACCACCACCACCACCACCAGCAGGCGCCTTTCTGCCTCTCGGTCCAGTCACCAGGGGCCTTTTCTCTCTCCTCCCCCCAGGTGCTGCTGTCAAGGACTAGGGAGGTAGGATTTGGTACCCAGTCTAGTGGAAGGCAAGATGGCAGAGCCCCATTCCTGCTGGCTACCTCACTCTTCTAGTAGGTCTGCCCCAAGTGGCCATTCTGCAGTGTAGCTCTTCCTTGCTGGCTCACTGACCCCAGCAGCCACTCTCCATACCACATCCATCCTCTGTGTTTCCCCCTCCCTTTCCACGTTATGGAAAACAGTGCCACTCCCAACCAAACCCTGACTAGGGATGTGAATGGTTAACCAGTAACACAGAAGGCATCACACTTGGTAGGTGTTGCTTACTGGTGACTGGCTAACAGATAGCCCTGGAGGGTCAGCAGCCTTGTAGGACTGGTGGCCCCCCCGTTCATGAGATCCCACTTAATCAGTTAACTGAATAAACATTACCAGTAATCAGTTAGCTAACTCAATGAGAGTTTACATCCCTAACCCTGATCTTCCTTTAAGTTAGGATTAGGACAAGCGGTAGATCAAATTTGGTGGTCCTAGCTCTTATTTAGGAGGAGTTCTTGAACAAACAGCCTTGCAGACAGACACACAAATTTATAATATATAAGGTTCATCAGTTTCTACTTAAGATATTTGCTCATTAGAATATAAGCATCTAGTTATTTTATATATATATATATATATATATATATATATATATATATATATATATATATATATATATATATATATATATATATAAAAATAAAAAGTCATTTCTGTCTTCTGTTTCCACTCTACTATAAATTCTGTTCTTATAGTTTCAAGCCTGAGCTCTTGGAAGAAGAGTATGACCCACACATTGTGACGTACTTGCTTGGCTCTGTTTGTCTAGGTTTTTTTTGAAAAAAGTGGCCTTTTTAAAAAAAACAAAACAAACAAAAAAAAAAAACCTTCCCCTGCATCTAGACTGCTGCCATGTTCTTTCGAAAGTAAATCAAAAGAATATGGCAGTTGTTTTGACCGCGGAAAACCTTGTTTTACGAGGAATAATGTCTTTTTTCAAAAGAGCTTTTCTGAAAAAAGGCGCTATGTAATGCAAATTGTGCTTTTTCAAAAGAGAGCATCCAGACTGCCTGAGTGCTCTCTTTCAAAAAAGCGGCTTGCTTTTTCGAAAGTAATGGTTGTAGTCTAGACGCTCTTTTTTGAGAGAGGCTTTTTTTAAAGTATCTTTTGAAAAAGCCTCTTTCGAAAGAGGCTTGCAGTCTAGATGTAGACTAAAAAAAACCAGAACATAAAATGTAAGGGACAAATTTCTCTTACATCCACCCATACTAATATAACGAGAGATCATGGAGAGAATCTAAAGCAGAACATAACACAGAGAATGTCATTCTCTTTACTTTCTAAGAGCAGGTATACTGTACAAGGTCTCCGGTTTCTCAGGACCAGTGCCTCAGTTCAACACTCTTCCCTTTGTAAATTCTGTTCTTATAGTTTCAAGCCTGAGCTCTTGGAAGAAGAGTATGACCCACACATTGTGACGTACTTGCTTGGCTCTGTTTGAGCATATAAGGACAAAAACATTTTAATCAGAAAGATTCAGCGTGAGTTTACTTTAGTGTAAGTGCCTGATTCTTTGTCTGATGCTTAAGTCTTAAAAACAAAACAAAGCTTTCCCCTCCCCACTAAAACTAACTGGCGGGTTTAAGCTACACTGTGTTATATTTGTATACTACAGAGATGACGCATATACTGCAGCTTGGGTCAATTATACAATGTCATTTTTCTGCAAGTACAATTTTCATACTGTATTTCTAAGCATGTTACCCTTAAAGAATACATTATACTAAATTTCAAAACCATGTGGAGAGTTTTGGATTGACCCAGTACTAAAAGATACCGTGAAATGTAAGTTATTCTTAAAATCAATCCAGACATCAACAAACACACGAAAGCATAGTGATTGGTAATGAATTCTAAAGTATTAAGGCAAATTTATGCACTACCATCATCCATAAAAATTAAAAAGCCCATTCCTGTCTTTGAGAAATCCTGGCAGCTTTTATTGAGCAGACAAGGATAGTCAAATGAGCTAGGGTTAGTTTAAGTAGGAGTCTGAGCCCTATAAAACAGGCTGCAGATGAACCTCGGCCAAATACTTTTAAAAGATAAGGAAAGAAAAGTTAGTGCAGGAGGCCAGAACGGTGATCACTGAAGTGTGAGGGGATATAGGAGTTTGCAGATCTGAATAGTCCTGAGAGAACAGACAAAAATCTTGTCTGCTGTATTTTGGTTGGGGGCAGGATGAAAGGAGACAAGAAAAAAAAAAAGTCTTCATCCTGAGAGGAGAAGATCAATTATCAGGAAAAAAAAAATCTGTAGCTGAGTAAGTCTAGGAGCATAAGGGACCTAAATGAACAGGTACAAATTCAAGGCACAGGTTGCAGATGGCAGAAAGGCCACAGTAGAGAAAACAAAAATTAAAAATGTCAGTGATCTACAACAACTGCACAGGTTGAAGGAGACATTCATTAGAATTCATTTTATTAGTTATTTTTAAAAGTGCAGTTGTCTGTAATAGCACTACTGGTGCATTTAACGGTCACCGACTACAGGCAGTCCCCGGGTTACGTACAAGATAGGGACTATAGGTTTGTTCTTAAGTTGAATTTGTATGTAAGTCAGAACTGGTACATATTGTAGGGAAAACTCTAGCCAAACATTTCTCCAGAGCTCACTTTTATTCTCCCACACCTCACTTCCCTCAGTCTTTTATTCTCAAGCTGAGGTGTCTGCTGAGAAAAGCCGCTCCGCATCTCCCTGGTCTGCTGGGGGGAGGGGGTGGCGCTAGCATCGCGTCTCCTTGTAAGTAGGGATCCGATGTAAGTCGGATCCATGTAACCCGGGGACTGCCTGTATTCTATGTGGCTCATACAATCTACTGCAGCTTCTGCAATATACCCTCTGTGGTTAGGCTCTAGCAGCCAAGGTATGAGGCCTTACTTCTGAGCCACATAGAGCTCAAGGATCTGTGAGCAACCTGGACCTAACTCATGGATTCTTGGCAATCCCTGCAGAGGCATCTAACTTAAATACAGTCCTGTCAGGCACAAGGGGAATAGAAGCCAAATATCATCGTTACCAGGAGAGCTGCACTTTAGAATCTTTTCAGTCCCTCCCAAGTTTACCCCTTAAGATGAAAAGCCTTCCTTCCTGCATATTTCTGAAGGGTGGAACCACGCAGTTAACCCACTCTTGGACTGCATCTCTGGATGGCAGCCCTTTTCCCCTAAACATGACAGGAACAACTGTCTTTGGGTCCTGAAAGTCCTTTTCCTTTGGCAGACCTGTTAACACCAAGCTGATTCTAGTGGCTCAAAAACAGCTTCTTCAAAACAAGCATCATGTACTCACTCGAGCAGTATTTAGCATGCATTGTAATTAGGGTTACCAGGTAGACCCCTCCAAAATACTGGACACACTTGATCGGGGAGGGGGAGAGGGACCAGTCGGGAGGGGGGCAGGGCTGGCCAGGAGGAAGGGGGTGGGAGGCAGGGCTGGCAGGGGCCGAAGGGCTGGCTGAGAGGAAGAGGGCCAGGAAGCAGAGCTTGGGGGGGAGGGAGGAGGGGAAATCGGGGGCCGGGGAGGCTGGACAGGAGGAGGGGGGCCAGAGGAAGGGAGCAGAAACAGAGCTGGGGGGGGGGGGGAAGAACTGGCTGCAGCCAGAGTCCAACAGGCCACGCCCCCGGCAGGCACTCCCTCTAATTGCTAGTAGAAACCGGGGGGAGGGGAAGGGAGGAGAGGGGGAGTGGCTTCTGCATGCAACCAGAGGCTCCCTGCTGGGAGGAGGGGTCCCTATTGGTGCTGACAGCCTCTGGTTGTGTGCAGAAGCTGGGCGGGGGATAGTGGCCAGGAGTCCCAGCCACTCCCCCCGCTCTGTCCGGCTTTTGCACGCGACCACAGGGCTCCCAGCACCAATCGTGGCTCTGCCTCCCAGTCGCTCCCCCACCCCCATCAGGCTTCCATCTGGCACCCAGCCGGAAATTCAGAAAATACCGGACATTGCACATGTCCAGTATTTTCTGAATTTTTTCTGAATACAGGATAGAGAGTGCAAATACTGGACTGTCTGGTAGAAAACCAGACACCTGGAAACCCTAAGTAATACAGATCTGTATGCAGGTTTCCTCTTATTTAATCCTTCCTTGAAAACTTTGATAAATGTTATTCAACTCAGTTATCTTTATCTCTAGGGTGGACAGAGTAACTTGCCCTGCTGCAACATGCTCCCGGTGACTAGACACTGACCTCTAGCCACTGCGAACAACCCATTCAGCCTCCCTTTCTACTTATAGCATCCCAGGTTTGGTCTGGAAAAATAAAAACTGCACCGACCTATTTGGAACCTAGCCAGGGGTATTCCTCAATGAATAGCTTCTGCATTGCCCCCTTCTCCCACCCCGGACTCCTGGCAAAGATAAGGCACACTCAGAGAATGCCACTGTTATTTCCTGTTAGCTTCTCCCTCATTTTATTTAACTCTATGCAATCAGATAGGATAACATTACACAGATAAACTGAGGTTAACATGGTATTTTAAAGAAATAATATAGATAATTCCCTCAGTTTCCATACTAAGTAATGAAGCTCTGAATAGCACTCATTCCTTCAGTTTTTTTCTTCCGAAAAAAAAACCCCTGAATTTTCAAGCACTCATGTGCATAAAAGAGGTGCTTCATGTCTTCTGACCAATCCATTTCCTTCACATTCCAACAGAGCCCGCACACTGCACATGGGATATCAACTGGGAAGGAACATAACACATAGCTGCTACTTCCATGAAAAATGTAATTCTTGCCTCCTTATCACATGAACGATGCACATTTGATTTTTTTGTTACATACTCTCAACACACTTCCAAAATATGGCACATATTGACATTAAGCAATACTATCCATTTAAATAGTTAGAGAAGTCCAACAGTACTACTTTGCATTATATTTAAAGGATTGAAACCATAAAAATAAATGGAAGTTACATTATTGTGTTCCCTGGAGAAGAAATGTTTCTAGAAATCCAAGGCAGGCAGTGGAAAGTGTATGGAACTGTATTTCCTGTGTATAAAAAGCAGCTTTTCTAGAATACAAGAACCAGTGGTCAAAAGATATTGTATCTTTATCAGAATCCCTAGAGAGTTTTGCTTCTCAATAACATCATGAACTGAATATTCTTTAGCGTTGAAGTTTGGCTCGAGAAGTCAGCAAGATACTTTGCAATGAGGGGAAGTTTACTTACAATCTGTACAAAAAAAGGAAACAAAACAATCCAACACAATCCAAATAAACCAAGGTTTAACTGGTAAGATCCCTTTTACAAAGAAAAAACCCCAGTCAGTCAGTATGGAAACCAATATTCAAAGTTTCTACTTTTACAACCCATACTGCACAATTACTTTATAATATTTATTACAGGGTGTTTTCTAAATGGTATTCCTGAAGCAAACCATTGATTTTTAAGCAGATACTCAAAAAGAGCAGTGTCCAGTGAACCTTTGAAATAGATTTCTTCTTTTCTTGAACAGTGACAACATAGCCTTTTTCTCTTTCTGAGCACAAAGCACATAAAAGCTACTCCACAAAATAAAGTTTATTCAAGCAGTGAGGACAGCATCATGGACTCTGGGGGTAAAGGAAGTCGCCGCGTGCGCACGCACCCCCTCCTTCCCCTACGCAGGTGTTTGCTAAAATGTAAGTTGTTCTGTTTCCTGCAATCTCCTCCCCTACTGCCTAGATGGTCTTGTGTACTGCTAATATGTAAACCATGGGAAACCCACATTCTTTTGTTTCAGACATGTCTGTGTACCCAATCCCCCAAAGAGTCTGGTTTAAAACACAGTCATATTTTAGCATCTCTCTATAATTCTTAATACACCCTGCATACACATGTCATGCAACATGATCAGTAAGTTATTAGTTTTCAAATGATGCCTCCAGGCATCTACAAGATTTCTATAAGACTATGTAATGTGTGAATACAGGGTTGCATCCATCCCCCACCCCCAGTCTTTTGTCAATTTAGTGGGTCAATGTGTCTATTCCTGGCTCTGTGTCTCAATAACCAACTGCCTCAAGAATGAGGACTACAGAACCAAAAAGGATATGACCAAGTTCCTGGATCTTAGCAACACTGATTCATGGTCGTTTTGAGCTAATGAGTAATCCTGGGAATCAGTAAATTGTAAGATCACATTTCTGGTCTGCCATCACATATTTCCTTCTCCATGTATCTCATAAGGAACGTCCAGCTAGCTGAAGTTCCATTTAATGTACTACTTTCTCATTCTCCAATCACCAATAATGTTTTCTAAATGTATATAAGTAGGGATATAAAAATGTGTTTAAAAATATAACCATGCAACCACTAAAAATCATAGCAGTTACACGTTTACATGCGCAGCAGGCCCTGCTCTTGGTGCAGGGGAAGGCTTCCTTGCAGACTCAGCAGCAGACTCTCTAGTAGCAGTCCCAGGGAGCCTGCGTGTATCCTGAGACAAGAGTGGGCTGGTCTGGGCCCATCACCACCAGAGGCTGCTCCAGTCAGCCTTACAGGGCTGAAGCAGCCCCCTGCCCAGGACAAGTGGGGAGCTGCTCCAGCCCCTATCGGTTAACCAGAACGGATAAGCCTCACCTGTTAAAGGTGAGGCTTACCGATTAACTGGTCAACCATTTACATTCCTAATAAGAAGTACTCAGTCTTTGTTAATTTGCTTTTATTGAAGATCTTAAGGTATGTGTTGAAAAGTATTCTATACTTTGCTAAACTATGAATTTTTTCCCCTCAATGACAATTTAAGAGGGAGGAAAAAAGGTTGTTTTAGTCAACTCAAATTTATTATACTATGCTTTCTACAGAAACCTAAACCTGTTTACACTTGTTTCATTACTGAAACAGTTTTCTGGGAAATAGTAGAGAATTTTCATTTTAAGGGAGACATCATTAGCAAAAGCTTTTTATAAAATTTCCTGTTAAATACAGTTCTTTCTCTGAAATAAGAGACTACAGCCAGTACTAAGTGCTAATTTTAGAAACCAATCTAGTAACTTGTCAGTAATATTGACCTCCCCATGACCCACAGTAAAACAATAGTTTGGCATACAACACTAAAATAAGTACATGCCTGACATTTTAAGAAGAACATTTGCAGTATTTAAAGGACAACATTTTGGGGGTAGGAGGACTTGCCCATCATCAGTATATAAAAAGTTTTTCTCTGATGTTTAATAATTCTTGACTTGCCTTCTTAAGTCAAAGCCTTCATTACTTTAAAGAAGAGTCATCAGCTTAAAAAAAGTTATATTTCTGTCTGAAAACTGTATATCTTCTATAGTTACAAATAGCCTCTAAAATTACTGATTCAAAAAAAATTAGCACAGCAAATTCCCTTTACAGTTTGTTACAATTTTATGCATTTGACTGAATTTTCTACACAGTTTTATTGATGGGCATTTGCATTTCTGGTCTCAAGCTGTAACACAATGACAGAAGACATCACGGCCATGAGCATCCCCAGCCATTGGCATCCAGAGATTATTTACCAGTGATGCAACTCAGCATTTGTGTTTCAGAGTTTAGAAGTAGAGGGAGGTCACCCCTCCCCAAGAGGACTGCATGTAGCTAGTAAACAGGAACCAAAAATAGCTAGAGAAACATCCTTCTTTCCTTTCCTTTCCAGATTCTTGTATCATTCAAAGAAGGGGACTAGCAGAGATTGCCTTTGTTTCTCAGACTCCTGCACAGAGTAGAAAAAAAACCCAAAAAACAAAAACAAAAACAAAAAACCCACCAGTATCCTGGGATGTGGGGGAAGCAGTCCTTCACACCTCCAGGCTCTTGCTAGGATCTTCAAGAGCAGTTCAGAGATGCGGGTAGGCAGGAAATGGTGGTGCATGGGGAAAACAATAGCAAACCCAAAGAGGGTTGCCAGGTGTCCAGCACTGAATCAGACAACCTGGTATTTGTGCCTTCTGCCCTATAAAAAAAAATTCAGAAAATACTGGACGTGTAAAATGTCCAGTATTTTCTGTTTTTCCCGGCTCGGGCGTCCGACAGAAGGGTGCTTGGGACACAGGGTGCAGTTCGGGCTGGCTGGGGCAGGGGGAGGGATGGAGCGGCCTGGGAATTAAAGGGGCTGCGACTGTATTTCGGCCCTGGTCAGTTTTTAGGGGTTCCCCCCCCCCAACAGAATTTTTTCCCGGTGTGTTTTTTTTTGGGGGGGGGGGGTGATTTTTTTTAAATCATCTGGCAATCCTAAACTCAAATACGATTTTTGAGAAGATGTTTATAAAAATCAGATGCTGAAACATTGTAAATTGTCAAGAGTTACTACTGAAAGTGTCCCCCATCATAAAACTTCTATTATTGAAACCAATTTTTAAAAAATTCCATGTTGAAAGTGGCCCTTTAAGTGATCTAGTTCTTCATAATAAGCTAATTATTTAGATGTGAGGATAGGAAAAGGCTACATGAGGCCATAATATTTCACAGGACTGTGGCTTGACAAGTCAAAGTACTGGAAAGCAAAAGGATTTACAGTCCCAGATAGGGATGTAAAATCCCATTTAACTGGTTAACTGATTTAAGGGGAGGATGAACAAAGGGGCTGCCCTAGATAAATCAGCCCCTGCCTATAGGGTGACCAGACCCTTCACCAACAAAGGCTGCTCTGCCAAGCCAAGCTGGAAAAGACCCTGTCCACAGCAGCCCCACCCCAGGGAGAGAGCAGCCTCCTACCTGCAGCCAGAGGGGAGCTCCTCCAGCCCCCACCAATTAACGGTCACCGGTAACCCTCACCTACACAGGGTGAGGCTTACTTTGTTACCAGTAAAACAGTTAAACATTCACACCCCTAGTGCCAGGACTAGAGTTCTCACTTCCACAAGTTTTATTTCAGTGGAATTTCTTCTGATACACACTGTGCCCGGGGAGAATCAGACCTGCATTCTCTCTCAGCATGTATGACTGTAAAAATGTGAAGTTCAAAGGCATTTAGCAACAAACTGATAGGAATATAAAATATGAAGTGGTGAAACTTATTTTTTTCCCCAAGTGAGTTACTTCCATGTCTGCCTCTTATTACTCAAAAGGATGAAGACCCAAATCACTCTCATCTAACTACATCAGAGGTAGGCAATAATTTTGGTGGGGGGGGGGGGGGGCACTTCACCAGTGTTAATAGTGGTTGCGGGCCAGCCCTGGAAGGGGCAGGACCTCAGGTGAAAGGGGCAGTTCCCTCTAGGCAACTCGGCCAGTGGGGAAAGGAGACTGTGTGCTCCCCCATAAGGTGGGGGAGCATGGGAGGTCTCTCCCACCCCCACTCCAGGCAGGGGCACACAGCACCTAGAGGGAACCACCAGCTGTTTTGAACAGGGAGGGGGAAGACTTCGCGCGCTCCCCTGCCCGGGGGTCTTGATTGGCCTGGGGTCAGGGCAGGCTGCGAAACAGATCAAACAGCTGGGTTGGCTGGATCTGAAAGATAGAAGTAATTCCCGAACTACAGACATAGGGTACATTTTGTTTTCCTAATTTCTTCCCACTTTCAGGGGCAGACTGAAATAATTTGTTAGTTTAGATCCAATACTTCCATAAAAATCTGTGTGGGATGGGGACATTCATTTACCATAGGATATTTAGAGAAGTATAATTTTAGATCAGTAATATTAAAGGGCTTGATTTATCCTGTGCTTATCTGAGGGATTGTAGCAGCAATAGCAGAAAGATTCCAAGCAGCCAGAGAAAATAGTACAGGAGTCTTATGCTGGTACAAAAATAATGGATTTTAAAATAGATAAGACTAATGTAAAAAAAAAGTGCTTGCAAAAAAGCAATATATTTACAAAACAGTCTGTAGACAGTTTTTGTGGAATGATGTGTTCTCTTCCTTATTAAAGCCTAAAATCAAAAATATCACTGGATTCACTCAAATCCCAAAGCATGTCTTATCCAAGTTAGTCAATAATAATGCAATTCAGTCTAAATTTACTCTTCTGTGTTTGTTGCTACACAAATTCAAAAGCCATGGAAAATCCTATATACTTAAACCTAACTATTAAGAGATATCCTGTTTGCAATGAGGTAACACCTAATTTTTCTTTTCCATGAGGAAGTGAACTTCATATTGTATCAACATTTCTAAACTGCACTGGAATTACTCTTCCTGTTTAGAAAATAAGGTTTCCCAACCCAAAGTTAAACTCTTCTTCTGACCACACCTTATTCAAAATTATTTTCATGATTTCCCCCTCCCCCCACCTTAAAATGACTTCTAAACATTGAACCAACTTCCAATTTGTAATGGAACACAAGGGAACAGGAAAATTGCATTTTGTAGTACATCAGTCTTGTTTAGATAATGCAAGAGGAATTCAGAGGAGATACATAAATTGAAAGTAGTTGTCATGTACTATGGTTTGATGAGAACTAACATGAAAAAGCAATTGTGACAACTGCAAATATTTTAAAATTATAATATATGTTGCTAGTGCTAGTCAAAAGCAAAGATGTGCTAAGCAGGACTTCTATGAAATAGGCAATGTTTTCCCCATTATACAGATCAAGATCTGAGGGGCAAAAGCTGGTACTGTAAATATTAGCTGAGTTCCTAGTGAAGTCATAGAACCACACCAGGAAAGTTACCAAAATCTCTTGGGCTTCAGCCAATGCCTGAACCACAAGAATATAATTTCTTCATAGAGCTGAATTTGAGAGAAAGCTAACAAGTAAGTGACATGGAAACTCAAAACCAAGATGGACCCATCAGTCAGAATCACACATGGCCATTGCTAGTCTTCCTCATTTCAGAGGCAAAAAGACTTATTTCTGGTATTGCTTACCATAAGGAAAGACTCATTTTTTTTCCCCTCATGAAAAAGTGTTTTGCACTTTGGCTCATGTGTGAACAATTCTAAAGCATATTCCCATTAGGAATGGATGCGAGGTGAATATATCAAATAAAGAATACAGCACCTTAATACTATCAGATATTACACTGCAGTGATATTTTAAAAAATGCTACAGATCTCAGTCACAGCTGAAAACTTCCTTATCTGTATGACGTGTTTGAGAAAATTTATTTAATCTCACCAGAGACTTTTGCATCGTCTATATCCAAAAATATTACATTAACTGGGAAGTGCAAGGGGAGCTACAATATAAATTTCAGTCACATTATTTTAAAATGTACAATTTATAAAATATTTTATAATGCTAGATGCACAAAAAGAAAGCTTATAAATAAAATAAATGTTATCTGAACAAAATTTACTCTCAGTAAGAGCATCTGTGCAAAACCCTTCTGTTTCACTTACTCCTTTTGTAGATTGATCCAAGCCTATGGAAGTCAATAGATGTCTTCAGGAAGGAAGGGAGTCTGAAGGAAACCCTATTCCAGCCTATGTACTTGAGAGGAAAAGGCATAGATCTTCATCCAGGCAGGTGACACGTACAGAAGCCGAATTTCTAACATTTCACATGGATGCATGAGATGTTGAGGGAGGAGAACAGAGAGTCTCAGAGCAAAGTGGGAGAGAGAGAGAGAGAGAGAGAGAGAAACCCTGGTCCAGACAATAGTAGAGACACCCTAGCAGACTGGCCATTTAAGCAATTAAGAAAATCCCCCCACTTTTCCTTTGTTGGTTTATTCAAATTTGCACAGCAACAGGGATGAGATGATCTGCCTGCCTGAAACTGAAGAGACCGACAAAACACAACAGCTTCTCAGAGGTGGAACCAAGTCCCCTCTGTCACTGATTGACAGATATTGTCTCCTTCTTAGGCTACCCAGAGCAGAGCCCCAAATGTCATGGATCTGTGTACCTTGTTATGAATAAGACAGACAGACTTAAACACATGCTTAATTTTAAACACTATTTCCTATTGCAGTTGAGTCATGAGGAGCAGGATTAAACCAACACTTAAATCTTTCTAGGATTAGGGTCTTGCACCTTACCGAGAAAGAATACGTGCAAACCTCAGTTTCCATTTAATTTTTATCTGTATAACATTTTCTACCAGGCAAGACTGTTCTTGCTATTACATCTATGTTCATCTATAAATATTACAGCAAAAGATGAATGCTATTATATTACAATACAAGTAAATCCTTTGTGGGTTTGAAAAGTCATTTATGTAACTCTCTATTAAGCAATAGCTCAGCCTCTTTATTTTTTAAGACATTTAAGGGACCATTACCTGATAATTTTACTACCAGAAATTTCGAATTATGTAATAAGCATACAGTATACATTTTGGAGGAAAAATGTTTGATATGAACTGTCAAATGTTATGACAAATAATCCACAAACAAATTATCCTCTTTTATACAATGACAAACTAAAATCCATTTCTACCTTTGAAACAGATACCATTCTTCACAGCAAATTCAGCATGAAACTTGATCTCAGACCAGTTCAAATAATTCTGAAAGAGCCCAGTTGACATTTTATAAATACACCCACAGCAAAAATAAATTTAAGGAGGCGCAGTGTAAAACTGTGGGCTGCCAGCTTCTTCTGAACACACTCCAAAAGCAGCTGCACATTTATCAAAAGGGGTAGAAAGCAGTTTCAAAAATTGTGGCAAACAACAGCAACACTTACTCTCAGAAGTAAGGGTCTGCAGTCCCGGGAAGCGGTTACAGACAGACAAATCTTCATTATGTGACCTGACTAGTCAAGTGTTAACTTTATATCTTAAGTTTTCAAAACACATAGATTCTGTTTTCAATTTCCTGTATATTTTCATTTTAAAACAGGCGATATTTGTTCAGATCATTTAGGCAGAGCAGGAATTCTGCTGATACAGTAAATCAATTATTTCCATTTCAATAAGGAGGTAGTAAGATAGCAGGCAGCCCCCATGGGTTCCTTTGGAAAAAGGAAGTGTCCAAGATGCCAGTGAGTTAGCTTTAAATTTGGTCTTTGCTCCATTAGATAAAACAACCACCCAGTTTTGAAAGCCATTCCTAAATTCCACATTGAGTTAGTGCTTTGGAGAATTAGCCTCACTCAATGGGATTAAAGTCAATAACTATAAATCAGATAAAAGTGAATGTCCCTGCATAAACCTATGTTTTATTGGTCTGCATTGCTCTGAGCAATAGCCTCTCATCCCCCCTAATCAATAACTCAGAAATGATCCTGAAATAATTATTTAGGAGACAAATCAGTTTGGAGGAGGTTAAAAAAGGCATTTCTATCTAGTTTATAAACACTGATATTCTCTTTCAGGAACTTCCCAAAACATAAATATTTTTCACCAAATACATAGTAGTATAGAGGTTTATAGACTTCAGATATCTCACTGTGCACTTCTGGTGTCTCAGAAATAAATGATCTCACAGGATGGGTTCAGCACATATTCTGTATATAAATCAGCACAATACCTGTAGAAGTCTCAGAAGGGTAGCCAGGTAGTCCGTAATTATTTTATTTTATTTTTTTTTTAAAAGAGTGGTCCTGTAGCACCTTAGGGTACATCTATACAGCAGAACTATTTTGGGATAAAATAGCATTGGGGGCATCTCTCAAAATACTTTCTATATAACGAGCATCTTATTCTGGCTTCCTGTAAACCTTGTTGTATGAGGAATAAGGAAGACATCAGAATAGCGTCTTCAAAATAAGCTAAGCAATTTGCATAGCTCAAATTGTGTAGCTTATTTCGAGCTACGTGCAACTGTGTAGAAGTACCCTTAGAGACTAACAAAAAAGTATAGATAGTATCGTGAGCTTTCATGGGCACAATGCACTTCTTCGGATGATGGGTGGAGCCTAAGGCACAGAAGGGCACAGAAACCTAGAAGACAACAGTCATTTCTTTGATGTGGTTAGCCATTTCACTCATCATAATTGATATAAGAATTAGCATGGGTAAGAATTATTTTTGAGACCAGAAAACAGAATATCAGAATTTTTTTTCCCCTCAAGCCTATTTCACGTATTTAATTTGCAAAGTTGGATTTTATTCATGTGGAATAATATAAAATGTTTGACTGTACAAAACTACCTGCTTTTGAAACACAACATTTCATACGCACATTTTTCATAAACATAATTATCTTAATAATGGAGTTTTATTCTACAAGGTCTCCAAAATGTAACCATGTCTATTATTCTTCAGTGTTAATATTTTATCAAGATTTAACTCCACGTGGTTCATTGATGACTAGTCACAATCAGCATCTAGATACTTTCAGGGAAAAGAGAAAGTCTGAATCCAAAGAATTATATACAATTGACATGACTGTACAGATTATTATTATAAAAGAATATAATAAAAGTAACGCCTTTTATGAAAACCCATGACTCACTGGTGATTTATACCTTACTGTGTGATGTATGTGCCACACACACCCCCTCCCACCCCCCCCCCCCCGGAAATATTCCTAAAATACATTCAGACCCAGGAATCTGAGTAGCACAAACAGTTTGTCCTAAACTAGAGGGTGTCAAACAGTGTTCCCTGTAAGCTGAGCACTTGGGCAGCCACTCAGGAGAGAGTCAGGTGCTGCCTGGCTAATTGGCAGAGCGCCCACAGACAGCAGCATGTGCTTCCATTGATGGTGCACATCTGCACATGCCTTGGCACACACCACAATTTATTCTGCACATGGATGGAAAAACTTAGAGGGAACATTGGTTTCCAACTCCTGGACCTTGGGAGTCATCTCCAGCTGAAGCAGTTGTGCAAACTAGCCTGGGAAACCCAGTGGCGGTGGAGAGGGTGTGCACATCCTCCAAGCCGGGCCCTTTCCCTTCACTGCCATCTCTACCCCCCCCCCAACCCCCGCATTGCACCCCATCCCCTGGAGACCCTGTCTCAGGGACTACCAGGGGGAGGGAGAAGAGGGGAGGGGAATGGCGGCAGCAGCTGTTGGGCTTCCTGCACTCCCCACAACGGCAGGAGCCACAAGGAAGGAGAACCAGTAATCCAGTAATCTCCTAGGCCACATCCCCTGTGGGCCAGGGAACCATGGTGGATAGAGGGCAGGGAGGTGGGGAGCTTGGGAAACAGGAATGAATAGGCCCCCCTCTGTCCAGCCAGAATTCCAGGCCAGACTGTGCAGCTGCTCCAGCCATGAATGGCCCACTGGCCAGGAGTTTGAGACCCCTGTCCTAGATAAATACACATTCCTTTGTTTATCTATCTATCTGGCTTGATTACAGGCAGAGAATAATGAAAGTACTTTTACATACAAGGTAAACAAAGCCATCCAGCTAAATGAGTTGGGAAGAAGACTGTTCAACAATCACTCTGGAGGACTGAATTTCTACCACAGGAAGATGAGGCAGAGACAATGGACTTAGAGTAATATATGGGGAGCAAAGACGACATCTGAGCTACCCTTTGCTTAGGAGATATAAGGGCACAGCACCCTAAGAGCACAGAAAAACTGGATCCTCTTCGCAGAAAGGCGAGAATTGCTGAAAACTTGATGTAAGTCAGAAATTGCTTAGACAAAGATTGTAACCTACTAAAATTAAGTTTGTGTCACAAGAAAGTGTGTTTGTTTTTGGTTGCAACAATACTGGTTTCATCAATTCTTATTTAGTATTGCTTAAATATCTGTTAAGAATGAGTTTATTTACATTTTATTACAAAACCATCCCAACTTGTGTGTATAAACAATGGAGGGGGAAGTCCTCAACTAACTGTTGTGTGCGCTCTCTCTTTGGAGGAGTGAATTTAACTTCTGTGTGTCCTTTAAAAGGGATTGGACGCTGCAGAGAAATGTCTCTGGAGAACTAGGCTCACTGATTGCTATGTGCAAAGCAAACTCTAGACTGACAGTGTCCTGAAAAGTTTGCTGGCAAAGCAGACAAGCTAGTGTGGCAGGAAACTGACACCATCTAGTAGCAGCAAAGTTCACTCTGGCTGAGGCAGCGTAGTAATACTGGCTCATGGTTCTGGATGCCCTAAGCAAGACATCACACTAGGATCCCATGGAGCTAAGTTACAGGACAGCTAAGAATGCTCATCTCTGTTCCAGAGATATGATTAAGGTATAACACTAAGTGGAGATGGAGTGTGAGTGGAAGGCAGACTATCCATGCTTTTAATTATCTGATATCCATCAGAAACCACATAACTAGAGGTTTAAATACATGCATGGCCACAGTTCAATTCTAGTCACACAAAGGATGCAAAAACCCGGCAGGTGAAAACTGAGTCCACAAAATGTTGCTCCTTCTTTGTGAACTTTTAGCTCTAAATGCTATAAAATGATTGTAAGAGTTTTGTTTTCTGCCTTATTTAGCATGTAAACATATATTCTTAAGATGTCAAATTCTCAGATTTCTACCTGATATGGGGTATTTAGGTTTCTAGTGATCAACGAAGAGAAAATATAAGTTTACTCACACTTAATATTCCAAACAGTTTCTAGATGACTTGGACATTTCTTTACATATACAAATCATAAAAGATGTCATAAGACTCTCACAGAAACTAGTTTTAGTATTTAATAAGGTGGAACCAATAGGATCCCATTGTAAGGATTAATTTCTAAACATCATTTAATAGTGCTTAAATACCCTATTCATAAAACGTTTCATAAAATGTTTCAACATACTATACGATTTGGCAGAGAACTATATCACCGGTTTTAAAATAATATAGAAATAGTCTTGTACAAAAAGGATGCCATCCAAAAAGAGTAAGCTAAAAATATACAATGGCTGCTACTAAAGTCAACATTTATATTACAGATTAATATATATATATATATATATATATATATATATATATATATATATATATATATATATATATATATATATATATAAAAATAACATTTCATATTACTATAATTTACTCATTCCTGATTACATAGTAATGAAATCTATTACATCTGAGTAGTAAATCAATTTTAAGTGGTGATCTCCATAGTGCATGAGCCAAGTAGGGACTAGCACCGATCAGCCTAGGTCTGCTATTTACATTGACTATAATGCATAAATTAAACAGTATAAACAAATATTTCAGAAACTGCTTTGGATAATAACCTGATGTCAGATCCTGCCATTGGTTCTGTGTGCAGCCTAAATTGCTATATTAATAAAAATGTCCTTACAGTATCTCCAATCCTATTATAAATATTTGATATGTACAGTGCTTTTAAATAAATCGGTATGAACTGAAGTGTTTGCTTTTTTAAAAGAATTCAGTGACTTTCCTGCACTACACCCCCACCTAAGTAAATCTTCCCTAAAGTATTCATATGTAACAGTAACTTTGTAGATTTTAGGTCTAAAAAGTAACAGAAGTTACATACCAATATTGGCAAATAGCAGTTATTAATCTGAGCTTAAACAGTGAACAGTGTGAATGCCACTGGACATAAACACCATGTTTTTGTTAAATTTCAATCTTAAAAAAATTTAACTGACTCATCAGTTTCTTCCACCACATCCCAGATGAACTGCTACACCAGCCTACCATCAGCAGAACACCATGCACTCTGCCCCACCTCCTCCTGCCTTCTATTTGAATGAAAGAAGTGGGTGATATTCAGCTAAGGTAGCTGGCCAAAACATCAGGGAGAATCCTTAGCTGCACCTTTCGGGTAGTTGTATGGCTACTTTATGTTATCAGTAGAGAGAGCAATCTGGCCCTGGCTAACATCATGTTAGCTAATGAGGTAACAGGTATATTGACAATTTCCTTGTATAGACAAAGACCAAAAGAGAGTACAAGTGTAAACACGAGTCACTGTCCCCCAGATGTAGCACATCCTCTTAGGGCATAGGAGTCACTGTTGAAACAAAGAGGTGCAGTAGCTGTCTCAAAAAAAAAAAAAAAAATCAAATCGGTGATGTGTGCATGTATGTACATATATACATGTGTACATGCAGTCCAGTAGTACAATAGCTAATCAGACCTCAGGCTGAGTGTGCTCTTCACCACTAAGATGTCAGAAGGTTAAGGAAGTAGCATCTCTCACCAAGCTGGAGAGGTTCATTTTTGGCTGCTACATGAAATAGCATTAAAAGACATCAAAGGGAGCCAAACAAAAATCCACAGACAGAAATAGTGTCATGATGACATGGAACTTGAGGTAACAAAGAAAATGGGTGTCTTTTGAAAAAGCAACCCACTCCACTGACACCTTGGAAGATTATTTTCACTTTCCCATTTAACACAATGCATGAGTGATCCTGCTTCTCAGACAGTGCAAAGCAGGAGTCCAAACTCAGCTCATACTTGTAATTCAATTGAGAAATTCACTTCTCCACAGTAGCAGTGACAGTGTTCATTAAATACTGGACATTCTTATTATGGACTGTGGTGGTCAATTTATTCTGCAGAGTAATTCTGCTTCAGTTCATCAGAAGTTTAGGTTTCAGTACAACAATCCTATGCTGGGTTTATTTTAGGAGTTCTGTTTTAGCATAAATGAAAGAAACTTGAAAAAACTCTCTGGCTGCATCCCCCCTCACACAGTTTTGTTGTCTGTAAGGACCAAGACAAAAATATACAAGCCAAAAAGTTAGTTCTTATGTTTCCTCTGGAGCTTCCTGACCTGATTTCTTCTCAGCACAACCTCGGACTCTCTTCTGCGGAAATAACCCAGTCCCACTTCAAAAGTGCTGAATATAAAAAGGCTCAAACACTTAATTAGCTCCCAGATGGAAGCGCTTTCCTGAGCTGCTGCTGGACTTTGTCTGGGAAGGAATCTATGAAACCACAGGCTGCTCTCTAGCAGCAGAGCATCCTACTGGGGCACTGTTGTGATGAGGTACAGCAGATTTGCAAGCTTCACGGGGCACCAAAAGACTCCATACCTGACACATGCCATTCCAGGATGTAATCCTGACCAATCAGGGTCTGTGCTATCAGCTGCCCTGCAGCCTTGGGTGCCTCACCATGCTTTGCTACTAAAGCTCCCTACTGAGTTGCTCACAAACAGCATTCAGGTAAAACCTTGAGTGATTGTGTAAAGTTGCAGCCCACCACCCACACATCAGTCAATACTCTGGCTTCCACCAGCCTCAGTTACTGTTTTCAGAGTGACCCCCCACAAACACACCACAGCCCAAGATTTGCCCCAAAACTTTGTGTTCTACACTGTTCAACTCTCTCATGGAGGTCCAATGCCCCTGTATTGTAAATGTACAATAGTTTGCTATTTTAAATAGAGTTACCAAACTGTTTGGTGTAACCATAACAACAGTTTAGCTTTGATTGAAGAATAAATCCAGAGTATTTAACAACAGAGACACAGCTTTTAAGTGAGGCACAAAGCATTAAAGTCAGCACTGGTTACAAGAGAAATTAAAGATAAAATGCTTTCTAGTACTAATACTTAAACTAGACTTGGTTCAAAATGAAATTCTTATCACATGGTCCCAAGACCACCTGATCAAATTTCAGGTCTTGATCCCTTCTGAAATCAAATGGCTGTTTACGTTGTCTTCTTAGGAGAAAGAGTGAGAGAGAGAGAAGGGGGAAGATCTTGAGGTGTTTTTGACCCTCATTTTTATATACCATTTACTCTTTAAAATGCATTTTTTCCCCAGGGTTACCACTAGATAAAGTTCTTTCCTTTGAAAATAAAGTCATGACTCTCATGGCGAAAGAGGTTCCATGCCACTGTTTTCAAAAAAAATGTAGATCTCTTCCTGCCTCCCATCCTTGGAAAAAAATGGCCATTTTTTCAGGTGACTACTCTTCAACTTTGACAAGATATGGCTAGAGGTGTCAGCTTGTCCTTTTGTAACAATATGGTTTTTCTGTAGCCATGTTGGATGGCCTGTGGTAGGCCTGAACCATGCTTTCCTCTGCAGCCAGACTGAAGAGCAGCAGCCATTAACTGTAAGGCCTAGTCACATACTCATATTCCATCTAAATTGCATTAAAATATTGTCACACCAGATTGTGAGATGGGGATTTTGTCCTTATAGCGCTCCCACTAAATAAAGAAACAGCTCTCAAAATGGGCAAGAAAACTTAAGTAATACCATTCTGTCTGGCAAGAAACTGCTTATCAATAGTTGAGGTGTTTGTCTGTATGATCTCTGTCTGGTTTGTAATTGTTTCTGTCTGCTCTATAATTAATTTTGTTAGGTGTAAATCAATTAAAGTAGTAGGGTATGATTGGTTAGGTAATTTTGTTATGATTGGTTAGTAAAATTATACTAAAATAATTGGTTACAATATAGCTAAGCAGGAATCAGGTTTCATTATATAAACTGGGGTCCAAAAAGTAATAGAAGGAGGAGGAAAGAAGCAAAAGGCTGAAAGAAGACCAAAGGGAAACAAGGAGCACCAAGAAAAAAGGGGAAGACCTGGAAGAATTACTTACCTCCAAGACACAGCCTAAGACCAGAGCTGCCAGGATGCTCCTGCACAACCATGACCTGCAGCAGCTAAAGTCCAGAGAGACTGATCTTGCCTGGCTAACAGGGGAAGTCTGTCTGTATCAGGATTGGTGAGCATAACAGTGTGCTCAGCATGTGTATTCTGCTTCTTTGGGAATTGTCAATAAACAGAGGATAAGAATATTACTGGGGGAGGCTCTTTCAGTGGCTGAAGATCCTGCCAACCCGCGGGAAGTTACGCCCAGAGCCCTAGGAATTGGGTAAGGGTGGGTGTGTAAATTAACAGGGATGCACACCTTGAACCCTAGGAACTGGCTAAAGGTGTATGTCCCTACAGTGTGGAAAGGATAGAGAAATTTGTGCAGGTAACACTTTGTCATCAAGAAACTAGTTTATTCATTCCTCAGAACTATCTAATAGCTATATTTCAGTCATAATCTCATCTTCTGTTCATAATTTTACGTATGTTGCTACATACTGTCCAGCATAACAATACTGACCAGTGAGTTACTAATTTTCAAATGATACCACACATGGGATTCTTTATATAAAGATTATCACAAGAGAATATGAACACAAGGTGCACTTGGTCACACCATGTGACAAGTGAAACATATAACTTCAAATTAGAGATGTAAGATTAGTTGACTATTGGATAAGCAGAAGCTTATGGGGCAGAGTCGATACTAGTTACATCCCCTCCTTGCTGCCTCTATCAGAGACAGGCAGCAAGGGAGGGCAGGAGCCAGTGCTGGGGAGAGGGGAAAGAATAGATGGATTAAAAGCCAGTTCCCACCAGCACCGTCTCTGTGGGAGGGCAGAGGAGGTAGAGGTGCAACAGTAAATGGCGTGAGCGGGGTCTGAAGCAGTCTCTGCTCATGCCGCTGCTGCTGCGATTCTACATTTGAAACGTACAAGAACCCAACCAGTACATTTCAAAAGCTCAGGCACCACAGGGAGCACAAGGCAGTCCCCTGCTGGCCCTGCATTCCTTGCGAGGCTTCCTTTTGAAGTGTACAGGAGCCCCAACAGGGCTCTTGCTACAGTTCAAAGGCGGAGGCGCCCTTATAGACTAAATCGAATAGTTGATGGAAATCCCATCAACTATTCGATTAATTAATAAATCTAAATTTAATATTCCTACTTCAAACATAATGTCCTTAACATGTATACTCTTAGGAATAGATGTGTGAAAACTATAGTAATAGCCTAATGTTTATAGCTGAACATGTTCATATGTATGTTTTTGCGGGATGGTTTATCAAAACAGTTTTTATAAATATGCTGCTACTTTTGCCATACAGCTCAGCTGTAAATCAGACTGATTACAAACTTAAGTCTTTCTAAAACAGGCATCTCCATTAATTACCCTTTTTTTTTTTTTTTTTAAACACACAGATGACATTGTAAGCCACCCACTATTTTTAGACGGGAGGTGGGGTTTTTTTGGGGGGAGGGGAGAAAAATTTAACACTGTGAATAGATATACAGATTAATTTGCAAGTTAAATTCATGTAAAGAAAGCTCATTTATCAGTAGCTATTGAGGACATGAGAAGGCAAGGCACTGTTAGCAGATTTTCAAGAAGTCATAAACAAAACAAAACCAGATTCATATTACTTGAACAGAATTAATAGTGTTCAAGTAACCAAAGACTGGTAGAAACTTCCCTCGAGAATACTGAGCTGCATCTGGATTTAACTTCAACCCAATCTGGATTCTGATTATTGGATACAAAATCAGTTAGCTATACAAAAGAACTGATAAGTAGCATCTCAACACACACTCCATGAAGAAAAATGTTCTTGAGTGCAGTTTCAGCTCTGACACAACTTTGGCTGACACTTATTACTGATACAGATTAATTGCAGTACTGCCATGAATTAATTGCACAATTAAGAGACACCATGAGAGAATATTGTATGTGTAATTACTATGATTTCCAATCTATGCTGTACTTAAATTGGCACCTATAGTGCAACATCTCAGACAATCTGCATAATGTTTCATACTTTTTAAGCACCTCTTGCAGATGCTTGAAAAGATTGTTAGTAGTGATAATAAGTGTAGTATTTTATAGCACTTTCAATGTAAGAATCTGAAAGCACTTTCCAAGTGGAAACCATAGTTCAAATACCCCATTAGGTAAAATTTTACACCATTTTCATAGTTGGGTAAAGAGAAGCCCAAATCCATAAAAGCCAAACTAAAAAGCATAGACTACAATTCATGTAATTTATCAGAATTCCAAAAGGTTAACAAATAGGTACCTCATGCTACAGATATAAAAACTGTATAAAAATGTTCCATAGAACAGCTGTGGGCAAACACTGGCCTGCAGTGCAGATTTGGTTCACCGGGGTAGCCCCTGGCTGGCCACCACTGTATTTACTTGTGCCTCTGCAGATATAGGAGATTGCAGCTCCCGTTAGCGATGGATTGCTGTTAGGGTTGCCGGATGGTTCCAACAAAAATACTGGACACACTTGCCATTACATTACATCTTATTTAGAAAATACCAGACATTTATATTTTCTCACTTATATTTTCTCAATTTGTTACCTGAAAAGAAAGCTCAAATACTGGTCTATCTGGTTCAAATCCGGACACCTAGCAATCCTAATTGCTGTTCTTGGCCAATGGGAGCTGTGGGAAGCAGTGTCCTGGTCTGTGCCATTAACATAATGGAATGGCTTTAAAAAAAAAAAAAAAAACCCACACCCACCTCTATTAACTTATTCACTCAAATCGTGTATGTTTTGCAGATACCAACAGTGTTGGCATGATACAAGAGTTAAAGAAGAAAAACTGTTTTCTGAAATTATTGGAACTCATGGATTATATTTATTACCTCATGTGCAGATGGCTCATATACAAGAATATATTCCTCCCAATAAATTTGCGGATAGTTAAATACATGTCTTAAGGGAGTCTACTTAAGCAGAGAAAGTGTATTTATACCTTATGGTTTCCCAAAAAAGTGGTCTAAAGTATGTGTATTTTACGTAAGTACTCTCAATTTTACCTTTATGTTGCATACTTGAGCGATCTAAAAAGTAAGCAAATATTTCTTTAAAATCATTCTCAGAATATGGAAAATATCTGTGCTTTGACATTTAAGCATTCAACATTGTACTGGAGTATATCTAATGCTAACAAAAAAAGAAAAGGAAGAAAAACTACATAGTATAGTATTTCTAATATTTACTCAGTAAATATATATGAATGCTAGATGTACTATTGCAAGATCTCTCTAAAAGGTAAAGTGTTACAGAGCAGCTTCCACATTGGGAAAAGTAAGGAAAATACAGCTCTTTCTGCATTTTTTCTTCAACTGATCTGGCTAAATTAGTATGTGTCTTCTTTTATCTGAAAACCTCAGAGCATTTGCAAACATTAATTAAGCCATACAACATTTCTGTTAAATAAAAAATTGAGGTGCATACATAGACTGAGGGCAAAGTTTTCAAAGGCACTGAAGTAGCTTATGAATATAAATCCTGATCAATGTAACTCATGTTAACAAGCTACTTAGGGCCGTTTAAAAATTTTACTATACCTTACGTACTGTGCATTAACTAGAAAGTAATAGCAAAACACAATGCAAAGTAATGAAAATGTTAATATCTAAGTTAGGAGACAATGAGAAGTTAATGTTAAGAGTGACTTATCTTTACTTTGGGCACTAAACATTTTAGATGAGAAGTATAAATGTTTCTGTGAATGTCTTTGGCAGGTGGAGAATTTGAGGCCAGATGTGACAGAAAAGAAAAAAACAAGCTATTTTAAGACCACCAAGGTTCTCTCTTGGGTCCTCTAAGGATTGCTACTACCAAAGCTCTCATCTCTCACTCATTTGAATCTGATTGCATGAAATAGTGTTTACACTAAGTTTGCTAAAATCCAAAACATCTTTCTCCTTTCCGATTCCTCTATTCCATTATCATTTCCCTATGCCTCATGGATTGCAGATACAAATCTTCAAATACAACATTGTTTCCTGCAATAGCTTTCCTTTCCACATCATAATTTTTTTGAGATTGATCTATGGCATGAATGCACACCAGATATTATGCAGCAGTGTCCTTGTTACTGTCTAATAATGATTGCACGGTCAACTTTGGGGAGAAAGATCTAATTATGGCGCACACCAGAAAGAGGAAATGGCAATGTGATCTGGAATCTTTCAATTTTCAAACTCTGGTTCATCTTATTGTAGGAAATGGCTCTCCAGCACTCTAGATTAAATAAACCAGTGGTCGCAGCACTGTCTACACACAAAGTTACAATAGTTTACCTAAATCAGTTTCAAAACAGTTTTTAACTAGTAAAAACAAAAACAAACTTTGTAGGGACACTTATCAATGCAACACCAGCTTAAGGAATCTGCTTAAGATGAATTGACATAATGAATTGAAGGATAATCCTTAGGCTTAATTGATAATCCATTTTTAAAATCGATACCAGGGTGCCCCTACAGGTATTTGCATTTGTTTAACTACATTGGTTTAACCAGACAGTTAGTTAAAACAGAACAAGTTCATGTGTTATGAAACCCTCACTTTTTTTTCCAGTTGACCTCAAATATCACCATAATTGAAATCCTCTGTCTGCAGAGGGTAAAAGTGTTGAAAGAAATGAAGAGTGAACTACAATTTCCCCTTTAAATGTGACCCGTTGTTCCTGCTTGATGAGAAATATGCCTCGTGCCAGAGAAGTTTGCACTTCCAATGCCCTTGCTTTATCTGGTTTGTGGGAAGAGGATTTTAAAAACTTCCGTGGGAGGCACCTGACAATGTTTGTGGATCTAGACATTAATATCTTAAAACCAGTACTCTTCAAGAAAACTAAATAGAAACAGAATGCCAGAGCTGAAAAGATCAGCAATTTGTAAGGAAAACGAATGAAAAGAGAAATAACAGCTTCTAGATCACAAATGAAACAAAAGCTTGCATACCAAGAAAGAGACAATGTAATCTATTAGAATTTATCTTCCTAAAAACAGAAGTCTTATGAGTTCAATCAAAATACTACAAAGCTTGAATGCAAGACAAATTATAACTGATTTCTCTTTGTAGGAAAACACTTGCTGTAGTGGTACTTGAAAGCTATCTGGAAATTACAGACACTCAACAGGATAATTAATCAAATATTTGTTTCCAGAACTGCTAATGGGGCCAATGCAACTGAAAACTCTTTTTCAAGAATGATACAACTGAATAAATCACATTTTGTATTTATTAGGTATAGGTATGTATTTTTAAAGGAGATGTACAGCGAATCTCAGCAGAGGCTAGTTTCTCAACCTATATGGCTTTTAAATTAAAAAATGTGTCAACTTTTCACTTTCTCTTGTCTACAAAAATTTTAGACTAATTCCATAAAATATTGTTTAAGCTAAGTTTTCTAAAATCCCAAAATACAGACTACCTACAAACCACCGCTATAAACTCTCTCACCCTGATCTCCATCTACCCTCCCAAAAACTTCTCAGGTGTATAGATCCTAAAATCTCAGTTCTGTAGTAAAAACAGTGTGGGCACTGCACTTGTATGGATCTGTTATAGAATGTGGCTTAAGCGGGAAAAGACAAGTAGTAACTGTCCTTCCAAAAGGTATTTTTTGAGAAGTCTGCATTAGCTTCGCCATTTTTGCAATATTCAGAAGATATTCAAAAGGATGTTCTCACCCATGCAGTTCATTCTTTCAGAGATACTACCAGTTCCAAATGATTTTACACATACATCACATGGGAAATGCATTAGAATTCATATCACATCTAAAAACAAGTTTTGAAAGATGTCCACTGTATATTTCCTATATTGCATATGGATGGAATTTCCTTTGCTTTTAAAGGAAATAAGGAGAAATATTCTGTACTCTGTCCAGATACTGCAGAATTAATTGTATATTGTGTCTTTGAATCTTATGAGCTATGCAGATTTACAACATGACTGAGATTAGAATTTCTGTGGAGCCGATTCATTCATGATGTACACGCAGTCCCCGGGTTACATGGATCCGACTTACATCGGATCCCTACTTACAAACGGGGTGAGGCAACCCCGCACTAGCTGCTTCCCCCCAGCAGACCAGGGAGACGTGAAGCTAGTGCCCCCCCCCCTCCTCCAGCAGACCAGGGAGACGCGAAGCGGCTTCTCTCAGCAGACACCTCAGCTTGAGAATAAAGGACTGAGGGAAGTGAGGTGTGAGAGAATAAAACTGAGCTCTGGAGAAATGTTTGGCTAGAGTTTCCCCTACAATATGTACCAGTTCCGACTTACATACAAATTCAACTTAAGAACAAACCTACAGTCCCTATCTTGTACGTAACCCGGGGACTGCCTGTATTACTGCATGGCTAAATTAGCCAGACAGACATGCACAATGACTTTCCTGAGCTGTACCTATTAAGAGCTTAGGAAGAGGACACCACACAAAATGGAAAGTCCCTGCAGAATGCAATTCTCAATGGGCAAATTACTACTGAATTTTTGTTGGAATATTCAAAGACTTCTTGGTGAAGGATATTTCCATGTCAAAGTTCAATTTTCTACCTCACTCATTTCAGTATTAGAGTTGCCCAAAGCAGGCCTTAACAATATTTTTGGTAATAGAACAGTGTATTGTTTTAAATTCTTTTTGTATTCCAAAACAGCTGAACTATATTCACTTAACCTCTCAAAAATGTCACCTTTAGGAAAATGGCAAAACTTCATATGAAAAAGTGAACATTTCTGAGCATTAAGAGTGACTGAAGACAAATGCGTAGAATGGCAACCCTTACACAACCTTAACAGGCACTGCTACCATAATACAGTATTAAAAAAAACATACTGAACTATTCCAGTGGTGGAAAATGTAAATGTGGATTTAAAATGAAAAGGAGAGAAAGTCAATTTATGTTTATTCTCTCACCAGCTCTGCAGACTTCCCAACTAAAATTTATTCTCACTGTCTTTCCTACTTCAGCAAGTGGCTAATTAAGCAAGTGGCAGTTCTAGCTGCATATACTTGAGCATACCTAGTGGCCTGATCCTGACCCAGATCTCTGAAGTTAATGGGCATTGTGGGTGTTCAGTCAGCCTAAATTTCACATTACAAATAGTAATAAGTATCTCTTCCCACCTGCATCGACAGCAAGCTACTACAGCAGGTAAAATTGCAAACTGGATTGGCTAAATAAATTTCTCATAATTTGTGTTACACTATTAGAATGCAAGACAGACATGACACACAAAAAGCACTAATACAGAGCTGGCCATTGTCAAGCTTGTACTACAACCTTTTCTTTTCTGCCATTTTGAAATGCAACATCCTTGCATGGAGTGCAAGGGAATTATTTGGCACAAGGGAAAGGAAAGGACAGGACAAATACCTTCTGACTCAGTCCACACAAAATTATACACAGAAAGGTGAAGTACAGTAGTTTTCTGACAAGTAGGGTTTTGAGAAAATGGGAGTTTTCAAATTTGGTCTTGGAACTTCACTGGATCACTGCTGTCACAGAGTCCATTTAGCTATTTTTATTTGCTTTTTTGTACACATTGAACCCTTTAAGTCCAGCATCCTCTGGGATCAAAGAATTTGCCACACCATGTGAGGTCAATATGGTCTAGCAGCATTTCCTCTCCTTACTGGGTTCTTAGAAGACATTTAGAGGTAAATTAGAGCTAAAGAACAGAACAAAATACTAAGAGGTAGGACTGGTGGCTGTAATCAAACTTTATGGGACCACATGAAACTTGGCCTCATCCATGATAAGTGGACATCCAGCTAACTAAAATCATGCCAGATCATGGATGTTACTAAACTAGACAGTGCTAGACTAGAGAGGCTCACTCACGCAGTTTTGACAGAAGAGTCACATAACATTTCAGGGGCAATACAAAATTGATAGTTCTCATATTTAGAATTCTAGTTCAAGATTCAAAATATATTCTCTTCTACTGTATTTTGTTCACAGATGAGAACCATTCTTGTGATGTCAACACTAGGTACACCAACATACGCTTAAGCATTTTTTGCCACTCCTACATAAAACCTAATACAGCAGCTAAAAAAAACCAACAACCAAGTAGAACAGCTTGAGAACGTGTACACTTAAAAAGAAGTCTCCAAATGGAACAGAAGGCTCTTTAAGTCAAAATATAAAAGGCAATTAAAGCCCAACGGGTTTACTACTTTCACATAAAATGGGGGGTTGGATTTAACTTGTGGTTGCTACCTACAATGTTAGTTGTTGTTTAAGTTCTTTACAGCAAATCTTCATTAGAACAATATACAGTTAAAAACAAATCATCAGGACAAAGTATTTTTTTTTTTAACAAAAAGAGTGATTGACAGATTTTTTTTAAATCTTTAAAAAAAAAATCCTTTCAGTAGTTTAGTTCTCTTACTTTAGGTGCATTTCCAATTGATAGTTTTATGGTCAGTATTTTTAATATGATAAAAGTAATTCCAGGGGACTGGACTTGATCTCTCAAAGTCCTTTCCAGTTCTAGTATTCTATGATTCTATCACAGCAGCTAAAACAACTTTTCCTTTGGCTCTTTAAAACCACCATACAATTCAATGGTTGTGCACTATAACATTATAACCAAGGTACTAACAAACACAAGACCATTAGCTACACCTGACATTCTTTCATTTGTTCTATTATGCCACAGGTGTCTTGTAAAGATGTTAAGAAGTGGGCAACTGGCTAATTATGTAGTCCACAATTTGTATTGACTACACGATTAGTCAATGAGGGACCCCGCTGTGGCTTTGCAGTTTAAATGTAGGAGCCTGGCACGCAGGCAACCCAGATCCTATTACATTTAAAATGCAGAGCTGCAGCAGGGGTATGTCTGGGAGCTGGCACTTGTACTGGTGCACCTTTGCATTTTAAATGTAGGAAGAGTCGCCTGGCTCCCCCCTCCCCCGCCGCCTCTGATACAGAGGCAGCGGGGGAGGGGAGGGGGAAGAGAGCAAGTACTTGAATTGTGACTCAACTACCCGATAAACTAGTTGTTTACATCCCTAGTGTCTTATCAGTTTGATGTCACGTACAAAAAGAGACCTTTTCTGGTAAGCTGGAGATCAGTGGGCTGCTGGAAATGTGTGCGTATATTCCAGTACCTCTTAATTTATTTCCTTCTTAGAAAAAGGACAAGAGAAAATATCTAAAATTCACCAACATTTTAATAAAACTTTTCAGCAGTCCCCAGCATATTTCAAATAATGTTTTTTGGGAGGAAAAAGAGAGTTGTTCCCTGCCCCCTTACCTCTCAAAGTTCCTTTCAACAGTTAAAACCAGTGACCAAATACTCTGCATCCTGTCTTTCTTATGTAGTAGGGACGTAAAATTTCAATTAAATTGGCTAATCGAATAGTCAACTCAATTTGCATTGACTATTTGATTAGTCAGTAAGAGTGCCTCCTTCTTTAAAGTGTAGCAACAGCACCAGAGATATTGCTACACTACAAAGGCAAAAGCACTGCAGGGAGCACAGGATCAGCAGGGAAAGTTCCCAGCTGACCCTGGGCTCCATGTGGTGCTGCCGTTTTGAAATGCGGCATGCAGTCCGGGCTAGCAGGGGACTCCCAGATGGCCCCAGGCTAAATGCAGCATTTCAAAGCGGCCAGGATCCATGCGGAGCTGCTACTTTGAGGCACCCCCTTCTCTTTCTGGGGGAGGGAGCGACTAGTCAACTAGCATGTCGACTATCTAATAAGCATTTGCTTATCGGATAGTTGACTAGTTGTTCACATCCCTATTACGTAGTAGTTGATGAAATCGCTAACACACAAAGCAGGAAACTGCTCTCCTTAAACTGCATTTGTTATCTATGAAAGACAGGGTGGGTGTGGGTGAGGCAATATCTTTTATTAGACCAACTTCTGAAACACAAGCTTGCAATGACTGCCAAGGGAATTTAAGGAACTTTGAACTCAGGGAGAGATTTTGAGCTGTGCAAAGTCCTAACTCAGTGCAAATGAGGAACATAAATGGGAACGGTGGCCGAAAGTCACTTCTTTGCTCCCCCAATCCTAGTTCAGCTGGGAACCCAGCAGGGATGTAAAATCCCAATTAAAAAGTTAACTGTTAAATGGAATGTTCAACATTCTGGTTAACTAGGATTCCATAGGCAGGGTGCTGCTCCAGTCTGTCCAGTCCTATCAATGCAGGGGTTAAGCTCAAGTCAGAAGCAGGAATTGAAGCTGAGGATCAGAACTGAGATCAGATGCCAATACCAGAGCCACGGCTCAAGCCAAAGTCAAGGTCAGAAGTCAGAGGCTGGCATCAGAGCCAGGATTAGTCACTGAGGATGGGAAGCAAGGCATAAGGGCAGGAGTAAAGGCAAAGATCAGGCATGAGGGAACAGGAACCCCAGGTGGATGCAGGCACAAGCAGGGTCCAATGCAGTCACAATAGGAAACCAACTTATTGCTCGTAAGAACTTTCTGTTCTTCCTCCTGAATTAAATGCTGTAGCTGCACCAAACCTGTGAAGCCAGGTGATATTCCAGTCAGAGTTACCCTAGGTGGTGCCTTGCTTAGGGCTACAACCCTAGTAGTGTCTCAACTCAGCCAGCTTCAATAACAATCTGAAGATTCCCAGACCTGCGTTCAAGACCTGGAACTTAAGACCTAGGTGGTCCCAGGCATTATTTAGAATGACTTATAGCCTGCTCTAATCTGTATGAGGCAGCAGCACAGGGTGGCATCAGCCCCTGCCCGAGTGTGGGGTGGGCCTGAGCTCTCAGAGCATAAGCCAGAACTGAGCTGGGCTGCCAACCCGCCTGGCTCCCAATACATTTTAATGCAGAGCCACAGTGGGGGTAGGTCTGGGACCTGGCACAAGCCAGGACTGAGCCGGACTGCTGGCCAGTCTGCTAAAAAATTTACTGGGGGTGGAGGAGGAGGATATGCATGTAGTCTATAATATTGACCTATAAGCTTTTACTTACCAGTTAATCGACTATACTATAACATCCCTACATCAGACATGCCACCTACACAGAGGGGGGAGATTAGTTAAGTCCTGCTAGTTAGGGCTCATTTACATTCTACTCTTTTGGGAATCTCCTATTGTTATTACTAACAATGCTACAGCTCCACTGATGATAACTGTAGGCACAGTAACTGGACAGAGCCACAGGTACTAAGAAAGGCAGAGCCAAGAACTAAGAAAGGAAGCAACATTATGAAAGCAGCTTCACACATCACAGCTTAAGATCAAATGCACTAACATTCAAAGGTGTCCAGTATATTTAAACTAAAAGGGTTACCTGGCATTGCTCAGGTCCTTAAGGACAGGGGGCTGTGTGTAGAGGAGGATGTGCGTGAAAAAGTCAGAGTTGGGGGGTGATGAGGAGTTCAAGGCAGGGGATGAGGGTTAAGAATTCAAGGCTCCTCCCCAGGGCTGGCCGCTTCCCAGGGCTGAGGTGATTGCTGCACCCCGTTCATTTTGGGAGTATAAATATCCATGTTACCCCTTTCCATTTCATGAGAGACAATCACACTCCATTGCACACCTCATTGTCCTGACATAACCCAACCTTGACCCTGCTTTAAGTTATAAGAGGAAGCCGCGTATCAAATTTGGTGGTCCTATTTCTTACTGTTTAGGAGTACTTCTTGAACACTCACAGACAGATGGACACACACAGACAGACAAATGCACAAACTCTCTAAAATATAGACTATGCAGTAAAAAGAAGGTAAAATAAAGAGAGTTATACTGTATACTAATTCTCAAGATAGAACAGTCAACATATTTGGGAAGTTCGTGTAATAATTCTAGTCAATCACACTGGGCTGGGCTCCTTTACTCTCCAGCCGCCACAACACATTAAGGAATGTTAAAAATACACTGCTTCCTTAAAATTACTTTTCCATGCAAGGTACATTTATAGTTGCTACAGAGATTTTATCAATTGCCATAACTACGAGTAGGTGAGAAAGTGGTCCATGAGGTTCTCTATTATATTATGAAAAAGATTGTTAACCCCCTCAAGCGTACCTTTGGAAGCCTACTAAGTACGTTTCAATGTACTGGTATCTGTAGTTGTTATACTTTCAACTCTAAGTAGAGGACTATAACTTGTGGTAGGAAATCATCAGTTGCTTACAACAGAAAACATGTTCTTATCCTAAGTGAACATTCATCTAGATACAGGACACAAATGTATCCTCCTTTAACTCATCTCCTTCTCCCTCCAAACCAGTATCTCATGGCTATCCTCCTCTGGAAACCTGGTGCTAAAATATATTCTAAACCTGAAATTACACAGTTTACTGAGTGGGAGGGAGAGCGGAAGGAAATAGAGATACCAGAGCGCTCTATAAAAGCAACAAATATTTTTTAACCACTATCTGTAACCTTTTCCTCTCTTTTTAAGTAAATACCAAACACTGGCAGAAAAGCTTTCATATGAGTAAAAAGAGTTTGAAACTATTCAGAGTCAAAAAGTTAACTTCCATATGAAGTAGCAAATAAAAGAAGCATTAGAGTTCCGAATCTATCTTGATCTTGGATGAGTTATAGTGACTTTGCTCTTTAGTAAGGCATATTTTAATTAACTAACATCACCTATGAAAGGAATGGTACAAGCTTTTCTGTAAATCACAAATTTTTTAAGTACAACCATGTCCTCAGCGAGAAATTTACACAAGTCTGATGTAAAGCTACAGATGCCCATTCCGTGGCTTTATTTAATATAAACTACTTCACACAACAACTATTTAATAGCAGAAGTATGGGCTAAAGATTCTAAGATGCAATTCAACCCACAGCAAAACAAAACAAAAAAAGAGTATAACTTTTCTGAGGAAGATGCTGTCTTGGGATAGCTGCCTTAGTTCCTATGAGCAAAGCAATTTTTAATAAAAGGGGAATGCCAAGTTCCAAAAAATATGGCTAAATGAAACCAATATGTTTTTCAAGGAAGAGCATTTAGAAACACAGTATAACAGAAATATTTCTCAAAACAGGTCTCACCCACAACCCCTTTCCAAAATACATTGCGCCAAATGGTAGAAACCTACCTTTAAAATTCATAAGCTTCAGAGGGGTAGCTGAGTTAGTATGTAACTGGAAAAAATTTAAAACAGCCAACCAACGAATAGTGTAGCAGCACCCTGAAGGCTAACAAAAACATGTAGATGATATCATGAGCTTTCGTAGGTACAACCCATTTCTTCAGATGTCAGTCATGTCAGTCAACAAAGAACCTATCCAGAGTAACGAATCAAATAATTGCCAGATTAACTTTCCAGCATTAATTAATACTTTTATCTTTTCAGGAGGTGACAGCAGATTGAGGGAGAAGGTTGTTAGAGATTATACTCCTCTGAAAATAGGTGTCTTCTAATGTCAGGAATTTCTGAATGTAATAAGATTGTTTTAAAAAACAAGTCATTCAAAGCTTAATTGAAAGATTCTTTTGGCCTGTCTTTGAAAGAGAAAGAGCTGCCCTATATTACTAAACCTGGGCAGATTTTCAATATTATGTGTGTGCTTTTCTGATACTTAAATAGGAGCAGAAATATTGTTAGGGAAAATATATTTAGTGAAGAAAGGTAATTACAATGAGAGGCTGTTTGGACTATGAGGAGATATAGAGAAAGTATTATTGCACAGAAAAGCCACAAAAACAAACATTGTTAAGGGGCCTCCTGGGTGGCGAGCATTTATAG
Organism: Pelodiscus sinensis; assembly: GCF_049634645.1. NCBI lineage: Eukaryota > Metazoa > Chordata > Testudines > Trionychidae > Pelodiscus > Pelodiscus sinensis. The sequence goes on from NC_134718.1 coordinate 46,164,691, forward strand.
AAAACCTCCATCTTCTTATAGGAAATTTCAAATTCTGCGTAAGAAATAGGGGGAGGCAACAGAAATTTAAGCCTCAAAAAAAAAAAAATTTCTTATTTCAGAATCCACAGACCTCTCCTCAAAAGCAAAGGGTAGATATTAGATCTAATGTTTTATGAGTGGATTGGTTATCTAAAATGTCTGAGTAGTAGAGCCAACTACTCATTACCATAGTCCTAGCACATACATTATCATCAATTTGTAATTAACAATTTTCTACTGAAAACTAGGGCCCTGAAGGCTCTACCAAGTGTTGCCCTCTTCACTTCCCCCAAACTGCAGAATGGACATTACTGGCTCTAAGTTCTGAGAACAGAGAACCTTGCTTTCTCGGATAGGTTCACTGAATCAAATGGAAAGAAACCCAATGACATCAAGCAGCTTTGTATCAGGCAGGTCCTATACAAGTAACAGCAACCACACACACAAAAATAATGTTTATGTAGTTTCTTAAATTGGGTAGCTTAGTATACTCTAAAAACATTTTTCTTCATCTACAGTAAATCACAACAACTCATCTCAGAAAGATAAACACCATGCAACACGATATAATCATGATCTACTACAGGTTACCCCACCTCTCTGAAAGACTGCAAATCCTCTTCAACATCATCAGTTTAAAGACTTCACTATTAGAGAGAGATGAAACACAAAATATTCAAGCTGTCACATCCCTATAGTTCTCCTGAAGTCCTGAAAAAGCTAAGAATATGAGGATTACATATTCTATGGACAGGGATATTTTCTCCCATTTAAACCCAGCTACTGTTCAGTTTATAACATTCATGGTACTTTACAAGCATACGACTAGATACTAACACACACTGACAATATTTTCTATCCTGATTTCACATGTATTTTAAAGACAGTTTCATACCCACTTGAATATTCAGCAATTGAAATGTGCCAGTTCTATATAAGAAGCACAGCACCAAGAAAATGCAATCACAGCACTGCAATTCACTTATACTCCACATATTTCTGCCAGTGTTTTTGTCCTCACTGTACATACTTTCTGTGTATTATCCATATAAACAGTTTCACCTAACACCAAATAAATACCCAAAATGCTAACCAGTGAATAAATACTGTATTTTTGGTTAGGTATTTCTCAAAGTCTTAAATGGCATCCACCAAAAAGTTTAACCTCATTCATCTCACAGAGAAGCACACAATCAAAAACAAAAAAAAGAGGAGCCGACACTTAAAGGCTTGACATTTTAAAGGACCCAATTTTCAGAATGTGAGAGGGGAGGGGGAACAGCATTTCTTTGAAAATCTCTTTAAGGTGTCCTTAAGATACCCCAAAAATCACTGATCTCTTAAGAATGCACAGGATCTTCAAATTATTTTCAAAATTTACATTCTGTAGTACTCACACATGGTACTGAAATCAAAGAATCATAGAATACTAGAAATGGAAGGGACCTCAAGACGTCATCGAGTCCAGTCCCCTGCTCTCATGGCAGGACCAAGCACCAAGATCACCCCGGTAGATGACTATCCAACCTGCTCTTAAATCTCTCCAGTGATGGAGATTCCACAACCTCTTTAGGCAACTTATTCAGCTTTTAACCATCATGACAGTTAGAAGTTTTTACTAATGTCCAATCTAAACCTTCCTGACTGCAATTTAAGCTCATTGCTTCTTGCCACATCATCAGATGCCTTGGAGAACAATTTTTCTCCCTCTTCCCCCTTATAACACCCTTTTAGAGTAAACTTCTGATAATTCGGCACCTTTAGGACCCAGGGGGTGCTGGATGATCAGACATGCCGGACTATCGGGGGGGGGGGTATGAGGGGTCTGGGGTATGGGAGGGGATGGGGGGCCGCGGCGATGCAGGACCAACCCAGCAGCACCCCAGCTGCTCTGCCCCAGGCGTCCCCAAGTCAACCACTGCTGAAACTGACCAGCGGCTGACTTGGGGAAGCCCGGGGCAGAGCAGCTCCAATTATCCGGCTGCCTGGAGCACTTCCGGGTTCCAGGTGGTGCCGGACTATCAGGAGTGCCAGACAACTGGAGTTTTACTGTAGATACTTGAAATCCACTCTCAGTCCTCTCCTTTCAAAACAAAACAAGTCCAATTCTTTCAGTCTTCACTTGGGTATATTGTCCAACAATATACCAAAGATCTCTTTCTAAAGCCTGTAGACTCAAAAAAAAAAAAAATTCTGCTCACTTTGCTAATATATTGTTCCCCCTCAAGGAATTTAAAATAAACTTTCATTTCTCATAGTCATCATTCTCAATATGGTAGAAAGGCAAGTATCAATCAAGCAAGATTCTGATTTCAGTCATACTAATGTAAATCACAAGTAAATCCATTGTAGCCAATGGCATAACATGTACAAATATGGAGTAAGAAGAATCTGAGTCAGTGTGCAAATGTAGTTCACATCATTATCAGACCAAGAATTTGAAAAACAGAGCCTTCGCATTTTTTATATTGAATTCTGCCGTGTCTTTATTTCATAGTCCAATTTTCAAGTAACTGATGAATTTTCAAGAGTTATAGTGAATAGTTTTTAATAACTCCCTTAAGAATACTTGTCTTTGCAAGATCTTTAAGGATTTGTTAAGCATAAGCATTAATACTAGCATGTCTGCTTTTGATTATGTTCAGCATAGTTTCCATATGGAAACTTACACTAAATTTCACTGGGGCTTTACTCTGTTTAAACCAAGCACTCATTTAATATGATAAATATATGTAGACATTTTCCTATATCACCTTTATAGGTCACACTTATGCAGAAAGAGAAAGAACCGCTGTAACTTTTGCTTGTGATTTACCCATTCCCCTCCTTTGAATGATGATATTCAGTCCCCTTTTTCTTTTTTCCCCACCACTCCTTGGGGGAGTCTCACTTTGAACCTTGAGGAGGGCCTGTTCTATACAAGGTGGAGGGGGATCTAAGTTATGTAATTTCACCTGCGTGAATAGCATAGCTGAAATCAATGTTGTTAAATCCATTTACCGCGGTATCTTCACTGCAATGTGTCAATGGGAGAAGATCTCCTGTTATAACTTCCCTTATGCTTCTCATGGAGGTGGAGTACACAAATAGATGGAAAAGTGCTCTCCCATCTATTGTGTGTCTTCACCAGACCAGGTAAATCGACACTGGCTGCACTGATTGCAGATATACTGTTCTACCAGCAAGTGTAGACACACCCTGTATGTGAGAACAACAGAATAAAAGTAATTAAAGAAATATTTCGACCAAAGAATTGGTGAGCATGGAAATATGAAAGGTTTCCATTGGTGAGAATTGTTACACTGTAGAACATTCACCTAGTAAAACTGACAAGAGGGGTGCATTTGTAAAAATTCAGTAAGCCAAATCAGAATGCTTAGGAGCTACCTTGGGAGCTCAGAGCTCTGCCGCTCCCCTACTACAGCTCGGGGAGGTACCTCAAGCAGGTCTGACCTGGTTCTGGGAGCATCCCCTAGAAAAGAAGATTCATCCTCCCCAGCCTGACCCGGCCTAACAGCCGGAGCCTGGAACACTGTAAAGGCACACCTTGCAGCACAGAGGAGATCAGACCCACCAGCAGGCACCTTCCCTCACCACAGAAAGCTGCTGGTTGGGAGCCCACTTTTGGTTAAATGGGCTTTGGATTGAGGGTCATGGGTGGGGAAGAGAAAAGACCACAGAACCTTCCTGATCATGGGGCCTAGTCAATCACTCACCCATGAAGTTGGACCTGCCCCCTGCAAAAAAGTAATGACCCCCAATAATCTGTGATCCCCTACAATAGCTATTCAATCCCCCACATCCCTTTTGGGTGGAGAACCTCAGTTACAAAACCATGCAATTTCAGATACAGTAAATTTCCGATAATCTGGCACCTTTAAGACCCAGGGGGTGCCGGATTATCAGATATGCCGGACTATTGGAAGGGGGGGCTATGAGGGGTCTGGGATGGGGTGGGAGAGGATGCCATCCCAGACCTCTTATAGCCCTCCCTTCCGATAGTCCGGCTCTGCCCCAGGCGTCCCCGATTCAGCCGCTGCTGGTCAGTTTCAGCAGCAGCTGAATCGGGGACGCCTGGGGCAGAGCAGCTGGGATGCTGCCGGGTTGGTCCGGTAGCGCCACCCTTTGGTGCTGCGAGACCAACCCGGCAGCACCCCAGCTGCTCTTGGGGACGCCTGGGACAGCTCTGCCCCCGGTTTCCTGGAATCAGCCGCTGGTGAGTTTCAGCACCCCAGGAGACCCCAAGAGCAGCTGGGGTGTTGCCGGGTTGGTCCCACAGCCCCGAGGGGCAGCACTATGGGACCAACCTGGCAGCATCCCAGTGGCTCTACCCCCGCTTCCCCGATTCAGCTGCTGGTTAGTTTCAGCAGCAGCTCAATCAGGGAAACAGGGCACAGAGCAGCTCCAATTGTCCGGCAGCCGGAGCATTTCTGGGTTCCTGATGGTGCCGGACCATCGGATGCCGGACCAATGGAGTTTTACTGTATATCCATCTGAAACCATGAAATGAGCTATTTTAAAAATCCTATGACCATGAAAATGACCAAAGTTGACCATGAGAGTGTGTGTCTGTCAAAAATAAAGGCACTTCTCAGAACAACTTGATAGAAACATTTTTAAAATATAGGCAGCAATTTAGCTCACAGACTCAAGCCTCTTTAAAATATAATTCGTTTAAAAATATCATTCATAGTTTTCACATGGCAAGAAGCATTTCTCACCACATAAAACTTCGAAGATGTTTTGCCAAGTGAAATGGAAAACATTTTCTTTAAAAAAAAGTGCAATTAGCAAGTGAAGACTAGAAGAATGTGAGATTATGAACCTTCTTGTTTAACAGCTACAAACTACTGCTACTGCTGTTTGATCAGGACATGCACATGAATGAATGACAGAGACTGATTTAAAGGTATGTCTACACTTGATTCCTCTTTCGAGGGAGGAATACAAATGTAGACATCCGAAATTGCAAATGAAGCAAGGATTTAAATATCCCATGCTTCATTTGCATAATAACAGACTGCCTCTTTTCTGCAATAGCACTATTTCGGGACATCAAACTTGGTCCCTGCGGTGTTATTTCGAGAGAAAACCCCTTCCCTCAAAATCATCCTTACACCTCAAAAAGTGAGGTTTAAGGGTTATTTTGAGGGAAGGGTTTTCTCTCAAAATAAACCCGCGTAGACTGAGTTTGATGTCCCAAAATAGTGCTATTGCGGAAAAGCGGCAGTCCACAATTATGCAAATGAAGCATGGGATATTTAATTCCCTGCTTCATTTACAATTTCAGGTGTCTACATTTGTATTCCTCCCTCGAAGGAGGAATCAAGTGTAGACACACCCTAAGTGGCCACAACTTATATTACTATAACAGCAGTGAGAGGCTCTGTGAGCATACCCTGCACACTCACATTTCAGGAATTTAACTGGGTCCATATAACCAATAACTCGGGGTAGCTCCTCCTCAGTTTGTACCTAGGATTCAGCCAATTTCTGAAGCCTTTTGCCCACCCTTCTCAAGGCAGGGAACAGAGCAATTAGAGAATACAAAGGACGACCCTCCTCTTTTAAGGCTTCAGGTCTCCATTTCTGCTCAAGGCAGAACAAAACCCTGGATTTCTTCTGCCTTTGGGAACTGGCCCTTTCAATCTTTCACTACACTGGTCAGGACAGAAATTGTTGTGAGTTAAACAGTCTTCCCTTTCTAATATTAAATTTTCAAGTCATACGCCTTTCAACCTAATTGTGCCTCCATAGTACTTCAAGAAAGGCAGCAAAGTCCATGGGGATTGGTTGTTGGCTCTGCATTATTTTATAGCTTTTTCCAATGACCCTCGAAGAAAACAAAATCACTCAAGAGTTGCAGATGACAAAAAATTGGGGAAGTGATAAATAATTAAGAGGACAGATTAGTGACAGTGTGATCTAGATTGGTTGTGCCTAGATTACCAACCTAACAATACTCATTCTAGTATGGCAAATGTAAGTTGTACATCTAGGAACAAAGTACAGTATGGCCTGGATCCTTATAGAATGGGGAACTATATCCTGGGAAATTGTGACTGAAAATAATTTTGGGGTAATGATGGATAACCAACTGAACATGAGCTCTCCACGAGATGCTATGGCTAAAAGAGCTAATGCAATCCTGGGAAAAATAAACAAGGGAATCTTGACAAGGAGTAGAAAGATTAGATTACCTGTGTACTTGGCCCCGGTAGAACCACTGGTGACCGCAATTCAAGAAGAATGTTGAAAAACTGGAGAGGGCTCAGAAGAACCATGAGGAGGACAAGAAGATCAGGGAACATACTTATAGAAATATGTATGTTTCTACAGACGCTCACTGCACTTACTACAGGCTGCACCTATCAAATCGGGGATTCTCTCGTCCAGCAATATCTGTGGTCCAGTATGACCATGGATGTTCCTGGGATGAGAGAGACCCAGGGCAAGAGGGCCAGCAGCTGGGAGCCCACTGCAACCCTGAGAGTCTGCTAGCAGCAGGGCAGTCGCAGCAGCCTGGGCAGAACGCGATTGGGAATGCGTGCCACCCAGCAGTGAGGCCCAGACCACAGCAGCCCAAGAGAGGAAGCTTGACCAGGGGGCGGGTCTGCAGCAGCCTGAGCAGCAGCGGCAGCATGATTGGCACTGTCTGCTGCCCAGCAGTGGAGCCAAAGCTGTAGCCGCAGCAACCCAGGAGGGGAAGCCTGGCTGGGCCACACCAGCCTAGGCAGCAGCGGCAGTGTGATTGGTGCTGCCTGCCACCTGGCAGTAGGGTCAGAGCTGTGACCACAGCAGCCCCGGAGGGAAAGCCAGCCACGGCAGCCCAGCAGAATCAGTGCGGCCAGGGCCACGTGCCACCAAGCAATGAGGCTGGAGGTGTGGCATCCTGATCGGGTAACATGCCAGCCAGCCAGCAGCACAACCGGGGCTGGGCTGACCCATAGACAGTCCAGATGAGCTGAAGGAGCCAGCAGCAAGGAGGGGCCACAGTCTGGGGGGCTGGCATCAGGAGACTTCCTGTTGTCTGCAAATTCCCTCTTTCAGGACTGGTCAGATCCTGAGTTTAAAGGGAGACTTAATTACAGTCTAAGTATCTACATAAGAAACAAATATTTAAGAATGGGCTCTTTCCAGCAGAGACAGGTAAAACACAGGGGTGGGCAAATTCTGGCTTCTGCAGGTATCGGACAATCACAGCTCTCACTGGTCATGAATCATCATTCGTGGCCAATGCAAGTGGTGGGAAGTGGTATCCCAGTCCACACCACTTCCTGCCACTTATATTAGCTGCAAACAGCAATTGCTGGCCAACAGACCTGCAATCGTCCAATTACCTGCACCTCTTCAGGTAAACATAGCAGTAGTGGCCAACCAGGGACTAACCCTAGCAGGATGCTGTTTTTTTCATTTCCCACCCCAGTATAACACTATCTAGGAGCTGGAAGCTGTAGTTAGACAAATTCAGACGGGAAATAAGGTATACATTTTTGACAAAGAGGAACAATGTACTTACGGCCATAGCAAATTTCCCATCACTGACGATTTTTAAAATCGAGAGTAGATGTTTCACTAATAGATATAATCTATTAATTATTTTGGGGAAGTTCTAAGGCCTGTATTATACTGTAGGGTAAACTAGATGCTCACAATGGTCCCTGCTGGGCTTGGAATCTGTGAAACAGACAGACATGAAATGTTAGCTTCAAAATCACAAAGGCCCTTGTATTCCATTAAATGCAATCTCAGGACCCAGACTGTGCAATGGGAGCCCGTCAGAAGGATCCCTGCACCAAGACGAAGTCCAGGGAGGCCAGTGGGGTTACACCCAAGCACAGGTGTTCTTTTCCTTTCTTCAACTCTCTTCAATATTCACCCTTTAGGATGTAACTGCAATATCAATATCTTCCATGATAAACTCTTGGGCTGTGTCTACACTGGGCCACTTATTCCGGAAAATCAGCCACTTTTTCGGAATAAGCTGCGAGCTGTCTACACTGGCCCTTGAATTTCCAGAAAAGAAACAATGCTCTACTGTACAAAATCAGCCGCTATTCTGGAAAAACTATTCTGCTCCCGCTTGGGCATAAGTCCTTATTCCGGAACAGGGCCAGTGTAGACAGCCCAGTAGTCCTTTCCGGAAAAAAGCCCCGATCGCGAAAATGGCAATCGGGGCTCTTTTCCGGAAAAGCGCATCTACATTGGCCACAGACGCTTTTCCGGAAAAAGGGCTTTTCCGGAAAAGCAGCCTGCCAATGTAGACGCTCCTTTTCCAGAAAAACTGAAAACAGAATAGCATTCTGTTTTAAGCATTTCCAGCAATTCATGCCAGTGTAGACACAGCCTTACTGTCAAGATTAAGGAATGGTCCTTTTTTTGTATTATACAGCACCCAGCACAACCAATCCCCATCACTGACTGAATACTTTGGACTCTACCCCAGTACACATGAATTTATATAAAAAAAAATCTTAAGTGCGTACATGAAATTTTGAAGTAAATACAAATAGGAAACTTTTCCATCTTTGAATAATGAAGTCAACAGATCCATCACAATGGCTACTTTAATGTGCTTGCTAATTTGAAATAGATCCAGATAGGTCAGTCACTAGCAACAGGTGAATGAACTCTCTGAAGTTCCCTCCAGTTGAGACAGCTAACAGTCAGACTTATTCAAATTTACCTTCTGAAATTATAGATTGTGTCAAATAGACTTTAAAGGAAAGTACACAATGATTACTCTTACTGTCAAGCATGGGAGATCCCTCCCAACAAACAAACAAGCCTAAATCTTTGAATGTCCGTTTCCATGCCTAGCTTGGATGATTCATTTCTCTCCAATGTGAACTGGATCTGTGAACCTTACTATTTGAAGGAAGGAAATTCTCTGGTAAGCAAGCGCGCACGCACACGCACAAAAAGACCCTATTCTTCTTTATGTGAAGGTCACAATGGGATTTTCACAACAGTGTACCTGCAAGGTAGGAAAGCAGGATCATTACTTAAAACACCAGAAATAGAATAAATTCCATTAGTTGATTTTTTAGGGTCCTTGTTGTGTGCGTCTAGTGCCCCCAGAGTTCTGGTTTCCAGGGGTACTGAGGAAAGGACCAGCCCTACGTAGCTTCATTTTATCCAATCCCCTTATGGACAAGCTCCTGCTTATGTCGGTTTCAGTAATAAATCTAAAATACTCCAGGAATCATATCACAATGTGTTTGTTTTGGATTTCTGTAGAGAGCCTTGATCAGAAAGTTTTGCCCAGCAGGAAAAGATACAAGTACATTTCCTAAAAACCAACGTTATTATTTTCACAACCCTGGAAGACATTGTTTGACTGGTAAGTGCTTCTTCGGCAATAACGAAAGCAGGTTTTTAAAAAGCTGCCATCTTTAAGCAAAACAGAAAAACTGTCTGAGGGATGGTAAAACAGCAGTGTGAAGATAAGACTAATTTATTTCAGATGGCAGCAGGTTGTATTGTGCCAATCTGAAGAAGAGGTTCTTTCATGTCTGTTTGTGTGTTGCATGAGACTGGGAATGGAACAAAGCTATTGCTGTAGTTATCGCTCAACTATGTAGATTACTCATCCCAGGACTTCATTTTGACCAAAGTACCAGGTAGCCATTTGCTCACAAACTGAAAGTTTGACACTAATTGGGGTTCTAACTCTGTACAGGGCAAGCGTGCAGTCATGCAGACAGCCAAGTGGCAATACAGAGTAGCCATTGACCTTGCTTTAGCTCCCTGCATTGTTCTGGCTCTCGTTTGCAAATAAGTAATTTTCTCCTGTTGTACTTCAGGGATTGCTTCAACTTGCCACACACGTTCAGTATTGCCAGGATTCTAAGATGATTTTTCTAATAATTTTGAATAACCTCAGCTTTCCATTCCATTATCTTTTTCAGGGAGAAGGCTTTTAGCCATTGGATTTTTAGCTTACGAGAGTATATACTAAGAAGATCATCCATCCACGATAGCGTGGCATGTGAAAGCATGCAGAAACATTCAACATGTCAGCTGACAGTTCATAATTTAAATGAAAACATTGTGAGGACTCTAATAGCACCTGAGAGTTTTAATGCCCAAAAGAAGAAGGTCTAAACTGATGTCTTATAGGATATTAACAAATGTGGGTTTTTGTAAACATGTAACCATTGCATTTTTCATGTTTACACACAGTGGGGGCAGGCAGGAGCTAGCCTAAACCATCTCCCCACGAGCACAAGCTCCGCCTGCCTCCCCATTGCTGCCTTGGAGACAAAGGCAGCAGCGTGGGGTGCAGGGGGCTCTGCAGGAGCCAGTACGTGCAAGTAACGAATTAGAACAGTGTTTCTCAAACTTTTTTTTTTAAAGTACCCCTTTAAAAAAAAAAAGTATAAGTACCCCCAGTACCTACAGTTTTCAGACACACAAAATTTTTTTCTACTATTGCAACACATTTGTTTAAACAACTTAATCGTAGCTGGGCGGGCGATGAAATTTTTGGGTGTAAAAAGTACAAAAATAATAAAGCGCTGTAAAACTTAAAACAAAAAGCTCAGTTTTCTCCAAATTTCAGTTGTGTTGATGTACCCCCCCCCCCAGACTTCTCTCAAGTACCCCTAAGGGTATTCATACCACTGGTTGAGAAACACTGAACTAGAAAGCCAGCTTCCTGCGTGTACCGGCTCCTGGCTGTCCCCCACTCCGGCTGCTGCCTCTGATACAGCATGGAGAGTCCAGGTTTATTGGTTAGTCATGTAAATGGGTACATGTTAACATCTATTCTGGATATCTCTGCCTCCTGAAAGGTATATATAGCGAAGAGACCATTCTTTCAAGTACAAGTCTCCACCAGTTAGACACACCAAGTCCTTCACAACCATGGAAGATTGCCACATTTACCCTCCAAATTGCCACCAGGTTGATTTTGGACTGCTATATGCTAGGGATGTAAAATTTTGATTAATTAATTAATTGAATAATGATGGGATTTCCATCAACTATTTGATTAGTTGATAAGGACTAGTGCAAGTTCCACCTTTGAAATGTACAAGACCCCCCAGCAGGGGCTCTTCTGCATTTCAAAGATTGAAACACTACATGGAGCCTGGAGCCAGCAAAGGTGGGGGGGGGGGGGGAGGGAGGAGGAGGGGAGGGAGCGACTAGTTCACTATCTGATAAGCTTTTGCTCATTGGATAGTCAACTAGTTGATTAGTCGCTTATATCCCTACTGTATGTTGAAAAATCTGTGTGTAGAGAGGCAACAACAACAACAAAAAAGTGGGCCAAGAGGCTCTTCAGCACTTGATTGTTGTACAGCAACCCCAACATGAAACCTCTTGTTACTCCATGGCCTGCTGATAGAAAAAGAAAGTAGAAATGGTAGTGAAGCATGGCAATCTGCATAACAAGCTAGGAACAGTAACGTGGTTATTAGGCCACGGTGATTCACAGTGGCAGCTGGAAACAACAGCCCAACTGTTAGGGCCAGCAACTCACAGCATAGATGTTGACAACAGCTTGACAGCTTCCTACTCTTGAGGTCTGGCAGGAAATCCCTATCTTTCTATTACATCTCCCACAGGGAACACAAGGAAGGACATATATAGCTTGTCTAGGGCAGCTGCAGAGTTCCTAGGCATAGTTTCACAGTAGTCTGCCCCAGAGTATTCTCTTGAGGTTCTATTGTTTGTTATATGTTATTCGATCCCCTAAGTCTGACTCAGACACTTGGCCTCCCTCCTCCAAGGAGGCAAAACCTCCCTGGGGGAGGAGGGGATGTACACTCCCCCACCTCCCACTGGAATCAGCATGTCTATGACCAGCATGTATATTTTCTACATTGATCTGCCATGCTGCAATCCAAGAAGGCAAGCAGGGGAGACAGCTTCAAAAGAGACCAGCAAAATTCAGCTCAGAGGTTTCTCCAGAAAGCTTTTAAGTGTCTTGCACTCCAAGAGGCTGGTCCTACCCCTTCTTCCCAGCCCCATCTGCCTGGACTCAGGCTCAAAGATAGTATTGATGATCCCCTCACAGACTCTTACTTTTGACTCTAGCATTTTTCAGCTCAGGTCTCTCCTTGAAGAGCCAATCTTGCAAAAAAAAATCTAAACACAGCCTCAGATCATGGTTGGCAATTAGAGCCAAAACTTTGTGGTCAGACTTTGAAAAGCAGGCTCTGTTTGAGCCTACCAGCTATTGTTTGGGATCTTCAGGGAGAAGGATATCCTTGATGCGACTGACAGGTCTGGTTCTGCTCCCAGCATCAAATAGTAAGTGCCCATTGTAATAGCACATCTCAGCGCAATAAATAGTCAGATTCACCGTTAATACATAATTTAGTGATAATTATCAAAAAAAAAATCTCATATTTGAAAAGTGATGCAGAAGTTAAAATGCTAGAAGCAATTCTTTTCCCTGTAAGCTTTCAAAACAAACACCTAGGTAGTTTTATTAGAGTAGATCATATTAACAATGTAACTGCCGATGGCATAATCTTGCTTTTCAGTCTAAAATACAGTTCAAATTCAAGAAAATATAAAATAGAGCAGTGGTGTCTGGGGATGTTAAATATTGCTTACTTGAATAATCAAGTAACCGCATGAATTCTTATTGGTTAGTCAACTATTCTATAGTCCCCAGGGGTGGGGCAGGTAGCCAGTGTGCCTCACTTCAGAGGCAGCAATGCAGAGTGTCAGGTGAGAACTAGTCCGCAAGACGAGCCAATTTAAAAAAAAAACATCTCCCCTCGCAGACTGGCTGCCTATCATCCTGTGATGTTGCCTCTGATAAAAAGGCTCCAGGGCATGGTAGCAGCAGCTCCTGTCTAGGAAGGGGCCTGAGCTCCCAGACCAAGTGTGAGCTATAACTGCGCAGGGTTGACTGCTGCCCAGCTCCTAATACACTTTAAATGCAGAACCACAGCAGGGATAGGTCCTGGACCTGGCGTTAGCCAGGCTGCTGTCCAGCCTGCTCAAAAAAGTATTGGCAGGGGCGGGGAAGAGGGCATGCATAGAGTCTACAGCATTGACCTATAAGATTTTGCTTATTGGTTAATCTACTACAATATTACATGCCTACTGGTGTCCGACGCAGGACAGTTATTTGTTTGAGAGGGTAGGGAGTTGCATGCATTTTGCACAGTTTATTCTACTTTCAGTCCCAATGCCCACTTTATTGGCAAGCAGTGAAGTGTCAATATTATTGTTCAATGTTACTGAAGACAGACAATATTAAATAAACAAGATGAAAAACACACTAAGTGTGACGTGCACAGGATTGCTAGTTTTGGTTAGATGTATTCCTGGAGATTCCATGGCATTGTAGTCCCCTTACTAAAGGTGCCTCTGCTTATTTTCTGGGAAGACCCTGTGTGCTGCAATCTAGTCCCACAGACTACAATTCTCATGAGCCCTGGGGGAAAACAGGAAGGAAAGGTCTTTTGTTTTGGAGATCTGGAGTCTCTCCATGTGTGTGGAGGAAGACTCAGCAGCCTGTGGACTCTTCCCTCTGTTTTTGGAGCAGAAAGGGAACCAGGCTGCTGTGGAGGAGTTTGATCTAGTTCAGGAGCTGTTATGTTGCAGTTACAGACTGGGACAGCAAGCCTTTGAGACTGGGATCTAGCAGGCTGCTTCTGATTGCCCTAGAGGGGAGGCCCTTTGGATGTACTTGTGGCTAGAAGCTACTCTGCATCCGGCACACAGAAGGAGACTGTGAGTAACTGGGCATCTTTGGGAAAATGCTGCCTGATACAGACTAATTCTGGGTTCAAAGAGAGGCAGAGAGGCCATTGCACTGAACCAGAGCGGCTGCATAGCTGGGACCCACATACACACTACCTACACAGAATCTCCAGTACAGCTGCAGTTCTTCAAGCAAGCCCACACAAGCAAGAGTCTGGGACTCTGAGTCCAGGGGTGTGCACACTCTAGGGTGGGATAAATATTGGCAGTGCAAATGGCAGCTAGATAAGTTCCTTTTACTTCCGTGTACTTTGTTAATTGAAGTTATTCACTGTTAATTTGTTAAATCCTGTTTTTTGAAGTTAAGTAAAGGTTTTTCATTCTAATGCTATCTATCAGATGTCTATTATTTATGCTTTGTAATTGTTGTTCTGGAGTGAGATCCAGTTTATTGCTGGAATAAGTTATTCCTGGAGGTTCTCAAGGCACACCAGTCAGTGTGTACAGGGCCAGCCAGGTGGAGGCACCCCCATTATACATTCTTTATGAGCACGGGACTGCAGCAAGGGGGAGGATAGGTTTTCCCCAACCAAACATCACCACCACTGGGGTACTCAGGATCTCCTTTTATGTCAAGACCATCAGGCGCCCAGGCACACTTGTGTGACCTGCTCCCAAGTAACCTGGGGAGGAAAAAGGGGGTTAAAGCATCAAATTTAATTAAAGGTTAAATCTTCAATTTCTAGAGACTCCAGGCCAATCCTGAAGGGCTGGCAAACTTTAGCTATGTGGTTTACATATGTTATGGGAAAGGGAGTGAACACATCTTTCCTGTTGATTTATACCAATAAGAAGTTTCATATTCATTAGTCATTAAACCAACCCTAATCTGATCACTGCAAGTCACTCTGGTTCAGTTCTGTCTTCCTAGACTTATTACATTTTCAATTCTTATATCAGCAGACTGTTTTATCTGTTGAATTTGCAACAAAAAAGAAAACAAAATCAGATTTCAGTGTCTGTACAGTAAAAAAGGTATAGAAGTACAAGGGCACTCCCAGAGAAATTCAAGGATATTCTGCTTACACACTAGTGCACATACAAATGAAATTTCTAGGAAATCATAGAATCATAGAATAATAGGACTGGAAGGGACCTCGAGAGGTCATCGAGTCCAGCCCCCCGCCCTCAAGGCAGGATCAAGCTCCTTTAGTTCCAACACTGTGACCAAAACAGCTCTGCAAGCTACTCAGAAATGCTCTGTGGGCTCCTAGTATTCCATAAACTACATTAGAACCACACAAGATACACTTTTAAAAATGGAAGGACAGACCACAAAGTTATGAGTGCTTTAGAAATAAAATATAATAAAAGAAGAGATTTAATTTAACGATGCAATTCTGCTCTGTATTTAGAGCTGCATTCATGCTTAACTGGCCTCTCTCAAATAGCATGCCTACTGAAAAGATGACAATTAGATCTCTTTCTTTTTGGAAAGAAAAATGAACAATCTAATGTAGAAAAACCCCCGAGTGTTGATCCTGTTTTTCATCTACATTGTTTGGATTCATTCATGCATGAATGAATTAAAACATCCAGATTTCAATTTTTAAAATTTGTCACAAACCTTGACTCAGTCTACAGTGAGCAAGATATATTTTTAAACTGTTTCAGCTAGCATGACTTTGACAACTGTGTGGATGGAATATAATTTAGTCTAAATGTTTTGTGAAAATCATTTAGAGATGAGGCAGCATCTATAGCCCACAAAGATTTTAAGTAGTTTTTTCCTCAAGAGATAAGTGTTAATATATTCACTAACATTTATTTTCCTAAGACTAATTTACCTAAAAATTCTATTACCATTTCTCACCTTTCTTTCCATGATAAAAAAAAAAACGTACAAAGAAATATACATATCCTGCAGTGAAATAATTCCAGTTAAATAATAGTAGGCATCTGATTTACACTGACTTTCCACTGCATAATACTATGCATACTTATGGCAGTATATAAAAGAATAGTAATTAAAATGCTGCTACAGTAACTTGTCAAAATTTCATTTCTGTGGAACAGCTGTCATCTGAAAGCAAATATATACTACAGTCCATCAAGACTATGTAGGTACTTTAATGGCCCCATCTTCTATACCTGATATACAGCATCAACATTTTTCCGTAAACATAAGCAACACAGGGCGATTCCTACATTTCCACAGGAACCGATGGATCTGCATAATAGCAGCTTCAGCAGCCTCATTTCAGTTCTTCCCCTACATTTGCCTCTGTCACATCCCAAGCTCATTTGTGTGGATAAATGCAGAAAGCCACTGATAGTTTGGCAGATAAAGGGAGTGTCCTCCTCCCCCACCCTTGGCTGGCCACAGACACAGACCCCCACCTCAGGCTTATCGAATCTTGTACCACATCAGCTCCACTGCAGCTGGGGACCTTACAACTTGAAGATGGAGGGTGAAAAGGATTTATTCTCCAGTTAAAAAAAAAAGCACCAATTCCTATATATATTTGAATCACTGATATGTTCAGTTAAACCTCTAGTCAGTCCAAACAAGCTTCCTTCCATCTCAGAGAATTCTGAATTTCATTCTCTTTTATAATTCAAATTACTGCTAAATCTCCAGACACACCATAAGATCATATGGTAAAAGTCTACATATCACTTAACCTTTCTCCCTCCCGCTCTCCCCATAACATAAAGGAATCACTGCAAAAGAATCTACCCAACCACACTCACTTTTATAAACCAAGTCTGTATCAAAACTCAAATAGAAACTCATTAATTTAGATTAAGGATTAGTAGAGTCATTATCAGTTTGAATTTTAAAAGTAAAAAACCCAAAATTCTGAATCACAAACTGTACTTCTCACTTACATAGCAAATATAGTTTATTTTAACATGCTATTTCACAGTATATAAAATATAGTACACAGCACCTTCTAATAAAGGAAATAAATTCTCAGTATTACTACAAGATTCCACGGCACTCTTATACTGAATGGGACAACACTATCAGTTTGCATGTGCAAATTTTAGGGTAATCAGCATAGCAATATTTGAAGTAAATCTTATTGAAGAAACAAGTCAAAACAATGAGATAACACCCATTATTACAAGCCCTGAAATGCAAGAGACATGCTCTTTAAAGTATCTCCAAAGTTTTATAAGAAACTGTTTGAAGTTATCACTGAAGACTGAAGATTTTATAGTCCAGAGGACAGACCACCAGCCTAGTCATGAAAGCTGAGTTATATTCCTGGTTCCATAAGCGACCTGATTTGGAAGGAGGTGAGGAGGAGGAGGAGGAGGAGTAAGGAAGCCTTTGGCAACATTCTTCCAATCTGTGCCTCAGTCTTATCTAAGATATGTCTACACAACAACTAGGAATGTGCTTCCCAGTGCAGCGTGGACAGACACATGCTAGCTCTTAAATGGCCATGTGGCTGGCAGTGGCATGGGTGGCATCTGAGGCTAGCCACCTGACTACATATTCAGGGTAATGGGCAGGTTTAGTTGCAGGTGGCTAGCCCAAGCTTACAGTACAAGCGTGATCACACTGTTCTTTTCATATGCTAGATCAGACTAGAGCTAGTGCATTTAGCTACCCATGCTGAAAAGCATGCTTAAAGCTTCTACAGAGACATGCTTTATGAAATGGAGATTATACTTACTAGAGCTGGGGGAATCATTAGTTGGTTAAACAAGCAAACTGAAAAAAAAAATCAGAACAAGCTGAGGGGAGTAATGTAAATGCCTCCTTGTAACCTTTAGTCCAGAGGCCAGGGCACATGCCCACTGGGTGGGATATCCAGATCTGTATTCCGATCCTGGAACATGGACTTGAATTTAGCTCTCCAGTTTCTGAAGGGGAAGATCCTAACTATTCTGGGGTGGGTTACTCACAATCTATCCTGTTAAAACTTTTTCACTGCATATCAGAATTCACTGGACCAAAGAAAGTGAGGGCTCTCTATGATAACCTGGTGATTAAGGCACTCACCTGAGAAGTAAATGTCAATTCAAATACCTTCTTGGCCCCCATCTCCACCCCTTCTGAAGCTGGCCCAGGGAGAAAAAACTGCCAACTAATTGGATCAAATTTACATATAGTTTCAGGTTAACCCAAAACTGTATTTTTCAGCACATCAACTTCCTCCTCTGATAGATTTCACCCAGCTTTAATCCTTATCCTTTGTAAAAGGCCTTTGAGATCAATGGATGAAAGTACTGTAATAACTCAAAATTACTAGTCTTACAGGCTTCACCATAAACCATTTCCACAATAAAAGATTTAACAGTTGAATATAATTCTCTCACAACCCAAATAATTACATGCAATTAGTAATATCCAAATTAACTACAGGACCATGTACATGGTGGTCAAAGTAAAATTCACAAAGAAAATAAAAACCGTACTTCCTATACAGTGCTAAAACTAAGAATATCCTCTCCAATAATGATACAGAGAATGGAAATAGTATATGGTTCTAAGAAAAAAAAATACATTGATGTCCATACTCTCTTTACTTATGGAGCTGTTGGACAGAAAGAACACTGAAAGAACAGAAGATATGATTTCTGTTTGAAATCTTTGTTGAAATCTTAAAATGAATGAGCAAAGAATAATTACCACTACTTTTAAAACATTGGATAGGGATATTTTAACAGATTAAGCAGTTTACACCTCTACTCTAAAAACTGCTTTCAACTAGCAACCCAAAATCAGCTTCCAGATTTTGAAATCTGAAAACCTTGGGCAAGAACTTCCTCTCACACTGGCCAGAAAAGACAATATGCTCTCAATTTATTTTAAAGACCACACTAACATCCCTCTCAGAGTTTTGGCCATATCCAAAAATTTAAAAAAGAATCTCTCGAGTATCTCTCGTTCTTTCTTCAAAGAGAAACCCCAGAAGTTCTAGCCAAACATTTTTGTTCTGAATAATTAATCGTTAACAATGGCATCTCAGCTGATCATTTCTGCTGTTTGTACTCACAGTCCCATATTTCATGTAAGTACTTCACATTAGACAATTTGAAATAAAGAGCATGAATAATGTCGATGAGTTTTCCTTGCAACATTATCTGGATTTAGTCAATGCTCGAATTGTACAATTAAAAGCCATTTAGGACACAGCATAATAAATAGAAATTCTGAAGCATTCAGATATGGATCAGTTATTCTTGATAAGTGAACACAGAATTCTTTCACTGAATTCTGAATGCTTTAAATACCAAGCAAACAGTTTAAAAAAAAAAAAACCCCAGCTATATACAAAACCCCTTTTGGCAAAAAAGTTAAGCTTATGTTTGTCATATGCTCTTATGAGAAAGTTTTGCTGTTCCCATGGGGATTGACAAAATGCTCTAAAATTAGACAGTCATCATAACTGAGATACAAGCTTCACAAAAAAGTTCTCACAAAAAAGCGCAGTTATGAGTAGGGAATTACCTTCCGCTTGCAACCCCCTGCTTACTTTCCACAATCCATCTAGTATCACATTTTAGAATTCTAAGAATACATACACATAGCCAATAAGAAGATTAGAGAAGACTCTGATGTGCTTAAATAAACCTAGGATTATCAAAATGTACAGAAAAGAACAAATACAGAGTTTATAATGAATCTTTAAGTCTCAAAGGAATATTAGAAGTCAGAGAGGAAAAAGTATTGTTGGCTTCCTACTGATGCCACAAGTTCTGGGTCTGTTCTATTTTAATATAAAGACACTAGATCCAAGTAGATGTTGTAATTACATGCTGAAAAATAAAAATTAAAAAAAAATCACATTGCTCATACAGAATTCCCCTGTTAATCAAATCTGTCAGTCATTCTTACATTAGATTGGATTGGTATTTTGCAAAACACAGCAACAATAAAAGCAGGAACAAAGCATAAAAAAAAACCCTTACATCACAGTCATTTACTCAAACAAATCCAAAGGAAAGAGGAAATTCTCCTCTCTAACATGTAATGGAAGTCTGATAAAACTTACAGAATAATTAATGGAATATTCTTTATAGCAAAATCGTAATTCTGAGCTCTGGTGCAAATGATCAAGATTGGAATAATACTGATAGATTAAAATGTATTACTTTGTATGACTTGCCTTAAAATAATGTCTTCAGTTCAAAAGCAGAATTAGGGCTGCACTGTGCTAGACATATAGATTATAGTGGTCTCTGCCCTAAAGAGTTTACTTTCAATGTTAAGACCTTAAAAAGAAAAGCCTTCTTCAAAGTAATACCCTGACCTTTTTTTAAAAAAAAAGTGGTCATTCATATGTAACTATATGTAATTTTGTTAAAGACGACACGCCTTATACTATTCTTCAAAGCTCCTAGACATTACAGTAACACACACACACACACACACACACACACACACACACACACAACTGGTAAACTTTCAGTTAATAAGACTATACAGCAATTCCTCATTTAACACTATAGATTCATTTCTGAAAATGTTTGTGCTAAGCGAAAACATAGTATGCGGGGTCAATTTTCCCATTAAAAATAATGGAAAAGCTGGGGGCTGTGTTTCAGGTGGTGGTGGAAAAGTCAATTTTCTGTTGGTGCCGGGTTGTCAACGTCAACATTAGATATCTAGAGACACAAGTCGCTGTGGTTTGTTAAAACACAAAGATAAACACGAGTGAATGGAGGAGCACTGTGACCGCGTGTATTCATTGGCTAATGCTTATTACCACTGTTTTCATCAACTTCTACCGCTGCGCAAAGTAGTCTGCCACTTGATTATTTTCGTGTTATTTCAGGGACAGTTGTGTTATTTGAAAAATGTTCCCTTAAAAAAATCGTGCTATTGCGAAAACATGTTAAGCAGGCACGTGTTAAACGAGTAATTACTGTACAACATTTTTTAAGTTTTCCCTCATTTTCTCAGGGCTTGTCTTCACTACGCGGTGAGTCGACACTGCTGCAGTCGATCCACCAGTAGTCA
Source organism: Pelodiscus sinensis (assembly GCF_049634645.1). Classification (NCBI taxonomy): domain Eukaryota; kingdom Metazoa; phylum Chordata; order Testudines; family Trionychidae; genus Pelodiscus; species Pelodiscus sinensis. The sequence continues at coordinate 46,185,365 of NC_134718.1, forward strand.
ATTTCTCACATCCGCTTAGACACAATCAATCTCCGAGCCCTCTCCCGTCAACTCCAGTATTCCACCAGGATAAGAAGAGTAGCCAGAGTCACTGGGAGAGCAGCCCCCACCAACCTTACCACACAGAAATCACTGCAGTAAGTACATCGACTGCAGCTACACCATTTGCACAACTGAAGCTGCATAGGTTAGATGGAAAGGGCCTTAGTGCAGATTAGGCCTCAGACACTGTCCTAGTTTCACCCAAACTACTAATCTGGCAATTAGACTTTCAAATTCCACTGTATTATCACATTGCTGCTTTCTTATGAAGTTGTTGTCAGCATGAGAAGAATAATTTGGGGATTGTTTGCCTTTCCATCCTTGTTACTATTTTACATCACAGAAAATATTTCCCTCTTAACAGCTTGAGGCTTCAAATTATACTAGCTGGAGAGTTGAAATGAAACAGGGGAGGGGAGAAGGGCAGGAGAACAGAAAAGAGATGGGGGTTTCAAAAACAGAAGTACAGTAAAATGCCGATGGTCCGGCATCTGATGGTCCGGCACCATCAGGAATCCGGAAGTGCTCTGGGCAGCCGGACCATTGGAGCGGCTCTGCCCCCAGCTTCCCCGATTCAGTGGCTGCTAAAACTGACCAGCGGCTGCTAAAACTGACCAGCGGCTGCTAAAACTGACCAGCGGCTGAATCGGGGAAGCCGGGGACAGAACAGCTGGAGTGCCGCCAGGTAGCTCCCGTAGCGCTGCCCCTCGGAGCTGCGGGACCAACCCGGCAGCACCCCAGCTGTCCCCGATTCAGCCGCTGCTGAAATTGACCAGCGGCTGACTGCAGGAAGCCCGAGACAGAGCTGCTCTGCCTCAGCTTCCTGGAATCAGCCGCTGGTCAGTTTCAGCAGCAGCTAACTTGGGTATACCTGGGACAAAGCAGCTGGGGTGCTGCCGGGTTGGTCCCCGCAGTGCTGAGGTTTGGCGCTACCAGACCAACCCAGCAGCACCCCAGCTGCTCTGCCCCAGGCGTCCTGATTCAGCCGCTGCTGAAACTGACCAGGGGTGACTCCAGGAAGCCTGGGGCAGAGCAGCTCTGCCTCTGGCTTTCTAGAATCAGCCCCTGATCAGTTTCAGCAGCGGCTGACTTGGGGACACCTGGGGCAGAGCAGCTGGGGTGTTGCCAGGTTGGTTCAGTAGCACCACTCCTCGGTGCTGCGGGACCAACCCAGCAGCACCCCAGCTGCTCTGCCCCAGGTGTCCCCAAAAGCAACTGGGGTGCTGACGGGTTGGTCTCGCGGCGCCAAGGGTCGGCGCTCCCAGACCAACCCAGCAGCACTCCAGCTGCTCTGCTGCAGGCGTCCCGATTCAGCCGCTGCTGAATCAGGGACTCCTGGGGCAGAGCCGGACTATCGGAAGGGGGGGCTATGAGGGAGTCTGGGGTAGGAAAGGAAACAGAGAGCAGGGAGGGAGCTGAAGGAGCGGAGCTAGGAGGCAGAGCAAGGGAAGGGGGTCAGGAGAAAGAGCAGCAGTGTGGGACCATAGAACCAACACTGCCCACAGCTGGCAGTAAGCATACAGCGCATAGGTTACTAAATCAATTTAGGACACAGTGATGCCCCAAATTTAGTGGTATCCTAAGAGCTATGTATTCTGTGTATACCTAAGGGAGTTCCTGTTAGTCTGTCTGGCTTGCTGAGATATCACAGGTTAAAGCTGGGAACAGTCTTAAAATCTCCAATAAGGAGGGAATAAGACATAGGTTTCTTCCCAAACAACACCTAACATGGGTACCCTTGGTAGACAACAGGAGGGGACTACAGCTGCAGTTACACTGCAACCATAATACCATGAATAAAGGATTTGTGGAAAGGAGAGATAAAGGTTTTAATAGACTAACAGAAAGGCAGACACACAAAAGATCCAAAAATAAAATCCCCCCTCCGAATTCTGTCTTTTAGTTACATCCTTATATTTAATTACTCAGTGTGTCAAAACTCCATTTCTTCAACTACTGAAGTTGATGAGGATGCAGATTTTAGTAACAGTGCAATTATGTGATTATTAGGATCAGTCTTTAATCAGCCATTTCAAATTATGGTAGAAATCTGAGATACTGTGCTGATATCTACAGTGTTACCCTCATGGAATGTGATCCATTAAATCCAACAGGGCCACAAACAGTTGTTCATTTTCTAGAGGATCTTAATTAACCTCTTCTATTTTTATTAAAATGAGACTTATCTGGTCCTAATCCAGTCTAACATGATTTAAAAAAAAAATCAATTGACCAAAAGTTTCTGGCAACCCACTTTCACATTTTTTCAGCCATTCCATCTTTCAACGGCTCAATAATTCCTCAATTAGCATGTTTACACAAACACACAAAACCACATTCTGGCTCCAAATTTTGTGAAAGTGTGCTGTTCCATAGATGACAGGACATTCATAAAATGTAAGTCAGATTTAATGGCATTTACAAGCAAGAATATAGTCCTGCCTGAAAGTATGAGTTCTCATCACCAATAGTATGTTGTTCTGGCTCTAACTTGCATATTCTGGTTAATATCAAAAGTAATAAAGTATCCTGAGGGAGGGAAACCTGCATCAATAAATTAGTCAGCTTCCATGTGCATTCTATCAGTGCTAGAGCTGTAGAATTCATTACTTAAGAAGGCAATAAAAACGTGTTCAGTAGAGCTCACAATAACCAGGATTAGAGTACTGTTGTTCTCAAGGTGATGTATGGTTTGACTTTCCCCATAACTGAGCATGTACATTTTCTCTCTCTAAAATATATTTTTAAACTCAAAACTAGCTAAAAAGTAACTATTCCACATTGTAAATCCTTGCTACTATTTGAACATTTGCTTTCCTAATACTCTTAGTCTTAGATCATCAGAAACTTGTTTTTCTAGTAGATTTCCAAGTGATTGTGCTAAACTGTAAATGAAAAGGATACCAAGCTTTTTTTTTAATATATCCTCACTTCAAAAAAAATAAAAAAAAATTGAGAATTGCCAGTGGGAGACAAGACAGGGAAACAAAATTTTAAGAGCTAAAAAGGCATCTCCTTTTTATAGGTCCACAGGAGACAAAAGTAATGGAAAGGAGAACAGTAATGGACAGTAATGGAAAGAAAAACAGAAAATGGAGAGAAAAAGTACACACACAAGAACATATTAACTTGAGGCCCTTTAGAGAGACACATACAATTAGAGAGAGCCTGATTAGCTGTGTGAGAGAAACTTCCAGTGCAGCTTGTATATACATTTGGGAGATTGTGTGTCTGTCCATAAGTCTATCTGAATCCATTTATTCAAGAACTCCTCCTAAACAGTAAGCTAGGCCCACTAAATTTGGTATGCACGTTCCTCTTATTCTAACTTAAAACAAGGTCAGGGTTTGATTATGCCATGATAACAGGAACTGCCCGGAATCCAATTGTTTTGTCTATTACACAGAAAGGGTGGGGGCTGAGCGCAGAGACAGTTATGTTCCACAATGACCACTGGGGGCAGCAAGCACAGGAGACAGTTACACTACAGACTCACTGAGGAAGGGTGGCTTTACCAGGAAGAGAGAGGCCAGTTGGGGCCAGAGCTTTCCATATTGCTAAAGGGCGGACTACGGGTAAGTCAGCGCCTTACCTCAAACCCTTCCTCCCACTGAGCCGGACAGGGGCCAATAGTCCCCACAGGGCCTCCCTGAAAGCACTTCTAGGGCCAGCAGAGGAGCACATGCCTGCTGGTGTCCTCCCCTCCCCCACCTTCAAGTGACACTGGTATTAACACTTTCTCTTAAGTACTCTGCTACTTGCCTAAGAAGTACAAATACTTAGAAAACATTAATTTAAGCCATGACCTATGATCCACTGATAGGTGGTCCATGAAATTCAGGATATCACATGATGCTAACTCTCCTTGTTTTACCTTAAAAAAATCACATTAAAAATAGCTAAAATTACATTATATGGTTTCCTATTACTTTTCCATGTAAAGTTGTAGGTACCAGATATTAAAGCCCTGCAGCGGAGTACTGTAATATCCTGTTTATTTTTTTAATGTACAGTTGATTTTAAACACCAAAACCCAGTTTGAACCATATAAATTTTACACTTTTTTATTTTTGAATAACTTCTGAAGTCCATGTTCCACAGAAGTTGACCAGCACAATTTTTTCATCTGTTCTCTTTAATAAAAATAACCATTTGAGTCTCCTAGAGGCACCTTTAAAATGTTTTACTGATTTATTACACCGTATTGTTTTAATTTATTATCACATTTATAAAAGACAAACACCTGCTTTATTCTTTAATTTCCTCTAAGCGTCATCGACTACTACATCCTTAGGCAGCTGAAAATAAAAGCTGGATTCTGAGCACAATTAAGCATCTGCACGCCTCTGAAAGAAGAGGAAGTGATGTGCATGTGTCACACAGCTAACCAGGTCAGAACCTGAGGGATTCTATGTGCCAGCTGAACGAGGTAGAAATTCATGATACAGATTTCTTCTATTTTGTGATCCTATCATCTCAGAAGGAGACTGCAATCTTACGTAAGCGAGCAAATCCTGAAAGCATGCGTTACTTTTATGCTGCCATCTGGAAAACTACAAACAACTGCTTTAATGTCACTCAGACCTTATATAATGCCATCTAAAGGGCTCATGCAAGTTATTGTCAAAACTGCATGCGTGAGCGCAACAGATACGTTGTGCTGTTTATCATCATTTATCTAAGCCATAATCAAACAAGGAGCTAAACTGATGCAGGCTAACAAACCAACTCAACTATCATCTACAAAAGAGGAGGGTTATAATTTTTGCTAGGGGGTCACTGCAAGAATTTGGAATGTGGTCAAAGGCCACACTCTTCCATTATATTAATGGAAAAGGTGTGGGCTCTGGGATGGAGGTAGAGGCTGGGGTGCCAGAGGCATGCTCTGGACAGAGTACTTACTTGAGCTGGTCCCAGCCAGCCAGTTTCTCAGGCAGGCTCCCTGCCTGCCCAGCCCCTGCACCAATTGCAAGGGCTATGTGGATCTGTGAATAGCTACAAGCTTCAGACCGGAAAGAGGGGTACTTTGTGCATTGCTTGTTTTTCAAGCTGGCAGCTCCCATTGGCCAGGAACTGGCCAATGGGATTATGCTGGGGGCAGGAGCAGCATTCAAAGCCTCATCTCTTCTAACTCTCAGCTGTTGGACAAATGGCCTGCAGCCACTTTTCTGAGCAGCAGGTGGGGCAGGCAGGGAGCTTGCCTGAGGCTCCCCGCTGTGTCCATGGTCTAGATACAGCAGCTTATGTTTGTAAATCTTGGTCTACGAGGGTATGTCTACACTACCCCCCTAGTTCGAACTGGGGGGGTAATGTAGTCATATGGAGTTGCAAATGAAGCCCGGGATTTGCATTTCCTGGGCTTCATTTGCATAAAGCCGGCCGGTGCCATTTTTAAATGCCGGCTAGTTCGGACTGCGTAACACGCGGCATGAACTAGCTAGTTCGGATTAGGCTTCCTAATCCGAACTAGCTGTACACCTCGTTCCACGAGGCATGCAGTCCGAACTAGCCAGCATTTAAAAATGGCGCCGGCCGGCTTTATGCAAATGAAACCCGGGAAATTCAAATCCCGGGCTTCATTTGCAACTCCGCATGACTACATTACCCCCCCCCTCATTTGAACTAGGGGGGTAGTGTAGACATACCCCAATTTATTAAGCAGGAATGCATGCAGTTTCAAAATGTGCCTTTTATATGTGAAAAAATAATGTGATGATAATGCGGTTTCCCCTTGCAGGCATTGTTACTACCTGTCCTAGTCTCAATAAGTGTTTCCTGTAAGCTATGTACTTGTGTGGTCATTAAGGAAAGATTCCAAGTCTCCCCAGTTGTTTATCAAAGCACCCACAGCTAGGTTTTGGTTTCTACTGCTGGTGCACATTCCCCCCTTGCCTTAGTGCATATAAAATGTATTCTGCACATTGATGGAAAAAATCCACACATGGATGAAAAAAAGATTAGAGGGAACGTTGGTCTAGAGATATGATGAACTTCACACCACAGAAAGCACTCAAGTGCTGCAAATAAAAATGAAACCCTTTGATTTCTCCCCATACACACTACTTTTCAAGAGGGATAATTTTAGATAGGGCCAATACGTGTTCCACACTTAAGTTTCAAGTGTTCCCCAAGATTCATCTGATTTGACAAATGCTTTAAAAGCTTATAAAAAAGAAATAAAGGGGGGAAAGAAAGATACAATTGAGATTCTCTTAGGGTTAAGGGAAAGATGGAGGAATGTAGTACAGGGAAAGGATTTTTTTTAAAATTAAGACAGATTTAAGATTCTGTCGCAAAAATAATATCACTTCCCTTGATCACTGTATTTTCCAGAATTTTCCACTATGCTTCTAACTTTTAAAAGAAAGGAAACTGGGAAGGGAAATACTGTTATAACAAAAAACAAGAAACAGTACTTATGTTATGTGTCTTTGCCTGCAGCAGCTGTATGTCACCCTCCAAATATGAAACTGAAAAGCAGACACCAGTATCAGAGAACAGTAAAGAAGTGAAGAGAAAGAAGTGATGTAAAGTGAGAAAAAAAATTAGGATTTGATATTTAAAAAAAAAAATTGAAAACCCCACAATTACTGAAAAATGAATCTTCCGTGGCCCTAAGGCAGCATTCATCCGTATTTATTGGTTAGACCTAAAATTGGAATCCCTACTTTAACAGGATTGTTTTGTTTTCCAATGTCACTTAACCCCCTGAATGCAGAGGCAAAGTAGGCCAGACCAGTGAAAAAAAAAAAAAAACCTCAGTTCTTACAGCCAAATTTTCTGATTGTAGTACGGGCTGCTGAAGACCAAGTACATACCAAAAGTTTACAGCTATTTGACATGTTGCTGTTTTGCAAGGGGTCTTTCTAGGTATTTAGGGTAAGTCAGGAGTGGAATATTTATCCTGTCTATCAGGGCTGATCCTGACTATGGCACTCCAAATGCAGAAGGTGGGGGCCCACAAAGACCTTAGCCTCTAGGCTCTGCTTACAAAGAAACTCCCCAGAGTCACAGATTTACTGACTTTGGGGGTAGCTGCCACCACCAAATAAAAAGAGAAAACCCCTTTCTTCTTGAACCCAGGAAGAAGCACTTGGACTTCTTCCAGATAAGTAACCCCAAGCTCCTTAACCACAAGAAAGCTTGAAAAACCAAGAGAAAAACTGCAGTCTCTGCTAGCTGACAACTTGTCTTAAGCAAGCAAGCAGGCAGGCAGGCAGGCAGGCACACACACACACAGCCAGCCCCTGATCCTTTCCAGGACACAAGAATCAAATCATCACCTTAAAAAAGTGATTTTTATTAACAAAAGATATACTTGATAAAGTATACTTGATTGCTAGGTATTACAAAGCAACTAAGTAAAACAATTTAAAACAGAATAAACAACAAGAAGTCCTGTGGCACCTTATAGACTAACAGATTTATTGGACCATAAGCTTTCGTGGGCAAAGACCCAATTCATCCGATGCATGTAGTGGAAATTCTAGAGGCAGGTATAAATACAGGCACATGAAAAGAAAAGAGTACCAATCAAGAGAAAGGCCAGAGATAACAAGGTCAATTCAGTCAGGGAGGATGTGGCCCACTTCTAGCAGCTGATGTAGAGGTGTGAATACCAAGAGAGGAGAAACTGCTTTTGTACTTGGCTAGCCATTCACTGTCTTTGTTTAATCCTAAAATGATGGTGTCAAATTTTCAAATGAATTGTAGCTCTGGAGTTTCTCTTTGAAGTCTGTTTCTGAAGTTTTTGTTGGTGTAGGATGGCTACTTTTAAATCTGCTACTGTGTGTCATGGGCAACTGAAGTGTTCTCCTACATCAGTGGTCCCCAACACGGTGCCCGCGGGCGCCATGGTGCCCGCGTGGCCATTTGTGTGTGCCCGCCAAGTGCTCGGGGCTAGCCTGGCCCCGGGCACGTGGTGCATGCATGGTGCTGGAGCCGGCCTGGGCGCATAGTAAGCGCCGGCCCCGGGAGCGCCGCAAATTGGCCGCTCGCGCCCTGGGCGCGTGGCGCTTGCGGGGGGGGGGGGAGCGCCGGCCCAGGGGGCGTGGCATTTGGAGGGAGCGCTGGCCCCTGGCGCAGCACTTGGGAGGAGTGCCGGCCCCGGGAGCACGGCGCTTGCGGGGGGCCCTGCCCCAGAGCACGCGGCTATGGGGGAGGCTGCTCCCGGGTGTGCATGTGTCCCCGCCCTCTGGCGCCCGGCATGCGAACGGCCACGTCCCCTGGAGCCCGGCAGCCTCTCAAGGTTGGGGACCACTGTCCTACATGTTTTTGTATGTTACCATTCCCAATATCTGATTTGTGTCCGTTTATTCTTTTACATAGGGACTGTCCAGTTTGGCCAATGTATATGGCAGAGGGGCATTGCTGGCACATGATGGCATATATTACATTGGTAGATGTGCAAGTGAATGAACCTATGATGATGTGGCTGATGTGATTACGTTTTGTGATGTTATGCTCCAATAAATCTGTTATAAAGTGCCACCGGACTTCTCATTGTTTATGCAGATTCAGACTAACACAGCTACCCCTCAAATTAAAACAGAGAAAATCTCTAGGAACAACTCTTAGATACTGAATGGGGGAGGGGAGACATGGATTCACAGAGAACAGTTCAAGGCAAACCATAAAAATATCCTAATCGTGACTAAATACACATTTCCCTTTATGTACTCATGACCCCTTCCTATTTCAGTCCACTTCCAGGCCCTGACTTCCTTGGAGGCATGGTGATCCTACTCGGGTTTAAATCATTCTGTCTCTCTCAACCCCTGGCTTAACTTCCCCACACAAAGAAAGCAGGCGACGTATCTTACACAATTCAAATTTCAGCACTATATCCCCAATGATTCTTCTGGCTCTGTCAACACCCTTGCTAGTTACCTGAGCTAACAGCCATAGGAGGAGTGCTGGTCACGGTGACTATCACATCTACATAAATTCACTGACCCAGCTGGTGTGAGGGATCCTCCTTTCTTCCCGACATCCTCCTATCCATCCCTCTCTCCTCTGGTAGCCCAGCCTCTGTGCTTCTGATCACATATTTGAACTAAATGCTAGAAAGAGAATTTGATACTAGTTCACGCCCCAATTCAGCAAGGCACTTAAACAAATGAATAGCCCCACTCATAGGCGACTGGTGCCTGCGGGGCAGAGGAGTGCAAGGAGGCCTCCCAGAGGATTAGAGAAGAGGTATGAGGGAGAACCCCATTTAGCAATTTAAATTTTGGCCTGGGTATAGGGGGGCAGTGCACCTCCACGTCACTTATGGCCCCACGAAAGCCAACAAAACTACCCTCATGCTTCCAGTTCAACATGTTTTAGTACATTGCTGAATCAAGGACTTTTATCCAGGAAGACTTGGCACCGTTTGTTTTACTCCCTTGTTGTGCCATCATCCAAAATTACACCTGTATAGCTCAAGGAATAAGAACATGACAACCAAAATACTGCATGCACATGTTTTTAGCAATGAAATAAAGAATGTAAATAACTTTGCAAAAAGCATAGTAGAAGTTCAGATCTGAAGGAATAGGAAGAGGGGCTTTAGCAAACGTAGATTAAAATACAGGATTTTCCTAATACCCTCTTGGGGGGGAGAAAAAAAAACCACTTCTCCACCTTAGTTTCTGTAAGATATCCACCAAAACTCAAATATTTTTCCTCCATAAGATGTTTATCACCACTACCATTTAATACCAGCTAAGCTCACTGACATCCAGTATCATAAGCACACTACACAAACCATTTCAAGCATGAAAAACTTAGACCACACTTCGTAAAGACAGAATTACATACTTCATTCACTATGCATTAGAGGACAAACCAGTTTTAAAAATTAAATATCTGAATGAAAAGTGTCTGTGCTTCAGTTTCAAGGCTTTTATCTTTCTCTTCCCCACAATTTCATTCTGACCTGATCTTAGAGCCCACTACCTTGAGAAATGTTCAAACTAGAACAAATGTGGAGTACCATCAGAAAAATCTTGTAATTATATCTATCCAACATGCAAAGAATTACATAACATATTTCCAGCTCATCTAAGGGGATTAGAAACCTAATGCCTATTGACTTTCATTGAAAATGGGCCTTGGGCATTTCTGAAAACTTTATCCCAAGTGAAAGAGTCGGTAATTATATTGGCAGGTAAAAGTCTTGCTAGAACCGAAGTGAGGGAAAAAAAGATGGTAACCAAAATGACATGATTTAAAAGAACAGGTGTTCTCTCACTTAAATTATTTTTCCAATTTATATTTGAACTTGGGCTAGGCTGACACAAACACTTTCATAACTAGCAACACTTCTAAACACTAATTCAGGTAGGATTGCCTGGAGTCTCCCCAAACTGATCTCAATCGCCTAGTGACTATTGAAAGTACCACAGAAGAAAAGAATTCTTCCGGAATAGCTTCAGACACAGTTGGCAACCCTAGTTCTGGGCCAGTGACCAAAATAAAGACCCAAGGAGTATCACCCCCGTGCTCACACTCCTAAAGAGAAACACCCTTGGTGCCACCCCAGGCCTAAGAATCATAATTTTTGTTCCAATAATACAGGCAGTCCCCGGGTTACCTACAAGTTAGGGACTGTAGGTTTGTTCTTAAGTTGAATCTGTATGTAAGTCGGAACTGGCATCAGCCGCTGCTGAAGATTGGTATCTTACTATTTTGCAATAACTGATAGTAGTTTGCCTTTAATACTAAAATAGCTCTGCCTGTAAATGCCATGTGAACCCTCCTGATTCCACTTCCCAGGTTGTTTCATTAATTTTCTTTTCAGTCCACCTCATTTGTTATTTCAACTCTTTCAACTGTTATTAAATATTCTCTTCTTGGCATAAAGAAAAATTCAGGTGTATGAAGAAACACAGAATACTAGTTCATAGAGAAATCTTAGATGTAGTTTGTAACTGGAACTTGTAGCTGTAGTTTGTGAAGTAGATCAAGTAGCTACGTTGTGAATGTGAGAGAAATAGACGAAGGTAAGATCTTGTTGATACTGCAATAGGAAGATGCTTAAGAAGACAGGCAGTCCCCGGGTTACGTACAAGTTAGGGACTGTAGGTTTGTTCTTAAGTTGAATCTGTATGTAAGTCAGAACTGGCGTCCAGATTCAGCTGCTGCTGAAACTGACCAGTGGCTGACTACAGGAAGCCCGAGGCAGAGTTGCTCTGCCCCGGGCTTCCTGGAATCAGCCGCTGATCAGTTTCAACAGCGGCTGAATCTGGACGCCAGTTCTGACTTACATACAGATTCAACTTAAGAAACCCAGGCGTCCCCAAGTCAGCTGCTGCTGAAATTGATCAGCGGCTGATTCCAGGAAGCCCGGGGCAGAGCAACTCTGCCTCGGGCTTCCTGTAGTCAGCCCCTGGTCAGTTTCAGCAGCGGCTGACTTGGGGACACCTGGGGCAGAGCAGCTGGGGTGCTGCTGGGTTGCTCTAGTAGCCGCTCCTCGGCACTACTGGAGCAACCCAGCAGCACCCCAGCTGCTCTGCCCCAGGCGTCCTGATTCAGCCACTGCTGAAACTGACCAGCAGCGGCTGAATCAAGACGCCTGGGGCATAGCAGCTGGGGTGCTGCCAGGTTGGTACAGTAGCGCTGCTCCTCGGCGCTGCGGGACCAACCCAGCAGCACCCCAGCTGCTCTACCCCAGGCGTAGGCAAGAAAAGCCTGGTCTGCTGGGGGGGGGAGGGAGAGCACTAGCTGCTCCCCACCCCCAGCAGACCAGGGAGATGCGGGTGGCGGGACCGCCCGCGTCCTCCGCGGCTTTGCTCCCGGTCTCCCTGGTCTGCAGGGAGATGGGGAGCAAAGCCTTGGAGCTCGCCCTGGAGGACGGGGGCGGCGGGACTGCAGCGCATCTGGGCGTCCTGCCGCTCCAGTCCTCCAGGGCGAGAAAAGCCCCGTTCGTCACTGCGGATCCAACATAAGTCAGATCCGCGTAACTCGGGGACTGCCTGTACATCCTTTGTATTGGTGATGGAATTTTAGCTAGGCCCAAATTGTGACCTACCTTAAAGTTTCACTTTTCTCCACCCCTACCCCTGAGGTCCATCTGATCTGTCTACCTGAAAGAAGGGAAGAGAAGTGGTTGCCTGCCACTTGGGAGAAGTGGGAGTAGATGATGGTATCTGCCTGAACAAACAGACAAAGGAGAAGCATGACATATGACCTGTGCTTGTACACTTGTGAGCCAAATAGTTTGCTGCACACATTGACAAGAATATACTAAGAAACTGATTATTGCAAGCAGGAATATCTTTCATGGAAGTCAAACACTATTGCTCAGATTCACACTAACATTTGAAATTAAACTCCTGATAATGCAAAGAAATCTGCTTTGGTGAATTCCTTTTGCAGTTTTGCTCTTAAGTTTTAATAGACCTATTCTACCTCATGGCTGCTAACCTCTCCTCACACACTTTTGGGGAAAAACTAATATTTGAAATATTTCCTAACCTCACCCAGCCACCATCTCATCACACAAAACTGATGGGCTCCTACCTCTTATCCTAAAGAAAATGAAAAGCAACAACAATAAGTAGTTTCTTATTTCTTTAATTAACTGAACAGACTGAAGAAAGCTGGGATGGGAGGAGGAAAGTAGGTCATCTCCGGATCTTACTAAACTGCAGACCTTTAAGTTCTAAACTGTTTTGTTTTACTGGAAGCTGATTGTCTGTATGTTTTAGTGAAAACTGTTCATGAGTAGAATCGGGTTACTCAGCATAGTAGCTATAGGCTTTTTGTTTGTTTGTTTTAACTGCAAACTAAAATAGCTTAGACAAAAATTATAAACTCTTAAATGATGCAAGTATACTCAGTAGAATTCTAATGTAATGAAAGCTTTGTACAGTGAACACACAAAGATGTCCATCAAATTAATTTTTTTGCAGCTATGAACACTATCCATTGCCAGGTAGATGTGAAGTTGTGTACACGCAGGAGAAAAAAGAAAAAAGGGGGGAGGGGAAAGCAATAGCCCACAGGTAACCTGAACTCACATCTTCTGTTGTCAGCAGCTATATACTGTGATAAAAACAGGAAATGATTACACAGTGAGACTTGTTAAATGATTAGGTATATAAGAGCATATGCATAAACATATCTGTAAAATACATATTTGCAAATCCAGAAATATTGCATTAGCAGGTCTAATGAAATAGCCCCAGCAGATTGGTGGAAAGAGAGCTAAATAAACGCAATTCAGTCACTCGTGAGTCATGACTTAAGACGAGTAACGCTAACTCACAAGTTAATAAATAATCTGTCATAATGGGACAGATGACTGAGGGAGAAAATCAGTAAATGATGAGAAAAACTTTTTACCCAATATAAGCGCGTAAAATACCGATTCTCACTCATCACTAAAATGGTAACCAAAATAGCACTACCACTAATCTGAGATTAAGAAAGGTCATGACACCCAGCTGAAACTATCTATCATGCAACAAGATTTTAATCTGTCCCACTACGAAAAGTTAATTTCAAATAAGGAATATTTGCAGGTGCAGTACTTAACAAATGTGTAGCACCCAAATAAACAGTGCCAATCTTAATAACCTAACTTGAAGTTATATTGTTGCTGTACAGCAACCTCAATGCTACAAACTAAAGAAAGTTACTCATCATAAAGCATCAGTTCAATCTCGGATGTTGCAGAATGAAGAGAAATCATACACACTTAAGTCTATAGGCGGTAAGAGCTGCCACAGTACCTAGATGAAACATATGCTACCATTTCCATATAACTGCAGATCACCTGGGCTCTCCCACAGCCTGCACCCTGCACTGCCCCTATTCATGGCTAGTTTCAAAACTGCAGCAGAGAGGGCTTCAAGGCCTCTGTGTTAAGATTGCCCAAGGGCAGCTTCATGCATTGTATAAGGTGTGTGTAGTTTGCACAAGCTCTCTGCTCACAATTACACATCAGTGAGCCAAAACACACACAATATTCAGATTTAAACTTCCAGCCCACCTCCAATTTCCATGGTGCACCATTAAAAATAATTTACACGACATATTTAGGCTGAGCAATATCACAATAACATTTATAGAAATGAGTAAGATTTAATGTAAAATTAAAAATCTTGAAGAAATATGAACAGTGGAAAGCATTTTTCAGGAAAAAAGTCTTAATATGTGTCTAAACAAAGTAGGTGAAATCTACCAAAAATATGTACAATCAATTCCATGCCATAGGCTCTTCCACTGAACAAATTCTTATTCTTTTTCCAAATAATAAATACCAAAAACAAAGTAGTCTTCTGGTAACTCATAAATATGGAACCTGAAAGCCTGGTTTCACCAAAGTCAACAGGAGCCTTGCCATTGACTTCAGAGGGACCAGAATTTCACGCCATACCTTTAAGTCTTTGCATGATCAGAACACTGGCTGCTATCCCAGAACACTGGCTGCTATCATTCTATTCCAGCATTTTGATAAACTAACTTTTGCCAGTTTACAAACAAAATTTCTCCTCCTTGCTTTAATTCTAGACATGTCAAGTGTTACAATAATATTTTTATTCTGGGAAAATAATTAAAACATTTCTATAAATGCTAATTACACCAAACAAAATTAAAGCATCATATTATCATGCCACTGTGTGAAAAAAATGGGGAGGGGGAGTAAGATGAGTTGCAGCACTACTGGAAGGCATGTTATGCAGTAGAATTACCCCCGCCTTTCTTTCATTCTCACAATGCAAGGCTTTATTTCTGAAGCTTCAGAACCACAGGTAAAGGTTTCAGTCAGATGATACAAATCCCTGATATATTAAGAAAAAATGAAAACTTAGAGTATAAATTATTTTGCTTCAGACCAAATTACTTTAGCTATCTTGACATTTTAACTAAGGCTTCCTAAGAAAAGAAAAAGTTCACCTCCAGTTAAAATATTCAATTTACAAATTTTCTGGTGGAACAAGATAGCTGACGTAAAATACACCAAAATGAACAGCATAAAATAAACAGGTTTTAAAAACAAATAAAGTACATTTTAATGAAGTTTTAGATCAACTACATAAAAAAACTGATTTATCATATGTGGTCATCACCATAGGTTACATTTTGTGAAAGATTTCAGTTTAACAACTGTAGGACACAGAAAACCTAACTGAAAACATTCCAAGCCTTTCAGGTTTTAAAAATGTATACAGTCAGAGACATTTTAAAGATATAGACAGGAAAACTAGTTTTGACAGCAGTTTCATTGAGTTGTACAGAGCTTTCTGAAGGCTTAAGGTTAGAGAAGTGCATGCACATGAACATCCTTTAAAAGCACTAACACTTTTCACAGATGAAAAAGTTTCTCTTAACAGCAAGGCCCTATTGACAGCTACCACTTTTTCTCTGGCGTTTCAGTTTTGGAAGTCTACTTCGTTTATACTATCCTCAGGGAGCATGTAAAAACAAGAACGAAGTCACCGGGCAGAGCGTGAACGTGACACATTGCTGCTATCCGGCTGATAAACAAACTTTCCCCAGCAAGCTTTGAGCCCAGGGGATTACTGATCGGGGTCTCAGACGCAGACCTAGCACAGCTCTGCCTAGGAATGAAGGGTGCCTGGGAAGCAACGACTCCTTCCCGCATCGCCCTGGCAAGGAAGAAGGGCTCTGTTTCAGGCAGGGAGGCGGCTGGCGCCCCCAGACCAGGTGGCCCCTCGCTGCCAGCCTGGAGCTGCTGCACGTACTTCGTTGCATGCCGGGAACAGGATGGGAAGGCGGCTGGGAGGATTCCCCAAGGCAGGGCGTGTGGGAAAAGGCGGCTGCTGCAGCAGCTCCCCACGCCCGGCACGCAGGACAGACCCCAGCCCGGTTAGTTGTACGTACGGGACTCGCCGCCCGGCAGCGGTGAGACGAAGCCCTTTCCCCGGGCCCTAACGCCGCCGGCGTGGTCCCGTGGACGAGCACCAACCTTGCCAAGTGGCCTGCGCCCCCCGGCAGTGTCCTAGCGCTCTGCTGCCCGTGCAGAGAGCCCGCCCCCAGGCACGGGCTGGCAGCTCTCAGCCCCGGCCCCCCGTCGCTCTGGAGGAGCCAGCCGGCGGCAGGGCGCTAGGACCGGGCACAACTCGCTCACCCACCCACCGAGGAAGTAAGCGCTGCCTGGGATCCTGCTCGTTATTCCGAGCCCCGGCGGGGAGAAGCACCGGGACCGCCGCCACCCAGCGACCCCGGCTGCATCCTCCGCCCAGCCCGGCTCCGGGGACCCAGCGCCGCACGGGCGAGCTGAGAGCCCGGAACACCCCGGCAGCGCCAACCTGGGCTCCCTCCCGCCCTGCCGGTGAGCAGCCACCCCACCGCCGCGCTACTTACATCATCAAAGAGGGATCCAACGTTGGCTGTTACTAACAACATTCCGGTACCTGCTGCAGCCCCTTTCACCGCCATGACAGCGGCAGGGGGGAGTTTCGCCAATTCACACGCCGCCCCGGGAGAAGGGGGGCGCTCCGTGTAAACGCCGCGGGGTGGGGAGGAGGCGGGGTGCGCCCGGCGAGCCCTGGCCCGGTGCAAGTTCCGAAGTCAGTTTAAAGGCTCTCCGGGGGGAGCTGCTGCCGCGCTCACTCGCTCGCCTGTGCCCCAGGGGAGGTGCAGGAAGGTAGGCGCGGGATTCGCAGTGCTCCCGCCGGGGAGCGGCACGGAGACATCAGCGCCAAGCAGCCGCTGGGCTCATTGCTGCCGGATCTCCCGCTCCCCGGCTGCAGGCGAAGACTTGGGTCTTAGATTCCCCCCTTCGCAGCCATTAGGCTCCTGCCAGGAAAGTTCCTGCTGCTGGTGGAGGCGGCGGCGGTGGCTGACTCCCTGGGCATGGCCAGGCTCTGCGGAAGGGGGTCCAGCGCTCTCCCTGCTCGCACTCGGGAAGCGGCTCCGAGCGAACCGCTGCTGCTGCTCCCAGCCTTTGGCTGCAATAACACAGGCAGCAGGGACTAGGGCTCTGCGATCTCTGACGTCACGGGCCTGACACGACAGGGCTGCTCTTAAAAGGGCAACGGCATCTAGCGCCCAGATGCTGTCCAAGGGAGGAAGAGAGTGGGCCACTCGCGTCCCCTCTGGCAGTGCGAGTCGCTCTTGGCAGGGGCTGAATGAACGGGAGTTAGGTCCCTTTTGTCCCCCAGCCCCGTGCTTGTCTGTGGGTGACCTGTGGCTTATCACTGGCTGAGGACACCCTGCATGTTAATCCCATCAGGGGGTTGCTTCCTGCTTTCAGCAGCAGAGAGGAGCTTTAGAGAGTATGGAAGAGAAAATTCTCCCAGAGACACTCCCCTCTTGTCTCTCTGATGGGGGAGGAAAAGTGGAAGCAGTGGCACACAGGTCCATGCAGAAATCTTTCCCACTACTCTAGCTGAGTAGATAAAGCACAAGACTGGGACTCAGGAGACGTAGGTCCCTTTACTAGGCCACTGGCCTGCAAAGTGACTTTGGGCAAGGCACTTTACATCAGTGTGTATGAGCTTCCCTGTCTGCAAAGTGGACATAATGGTACTGATTTCCTTTGTAAAGCACACAATGACAAGAGCTCTATAAGACCTCAGTTCTGTTATTATTACAGGTGCTTCTCAGAATTATATAGATTATGGTCCCTATTTGCACATCTGTTACATTTAGCATTTGGGGAGCTGTTTGCTTCCTGCCCCTCAGGAACTGAAACTTAATTTTCTAGAGGTACTGAGTCATTGGCAGTTGATCACAGAATGAAGTGGGCCTGTATGTGCTTCTAAAAGTCAGGAATCTCTGAGCAAAAGGGAGTTGGAGTCTGTTACAGGTGTAGCTCAGAGCCCAGTGAAGGAGACAAGTCAGATGATACCATAACCAATCCCACTACTGGATTTCACTGTGGTACACCAGGAACCTTCATTTCTGGTAGAACTGAATCACAGAAGAGTAGAACTGGAATAGACCTTGAGAGGTCATTGAAGCCAGTCCCCTGCTTTCCCATGGAATAAAGTTCCTGCTAGAGCATCCTGACATGTTTGACTTACCTGCTCTTAAAAATCTCCAATGATGTAGATTCCACAACCTCCCTATTATTCCAATGCTAACCATCCTAACAGCAGGAAGTTTTTCCAAATGTCCAACCTAAATCTCCCTTGCTGCAATTTAAACCCATTGCATCTTGTCCTATCATCAGAGGTTAAGGAGAATAATTGTTTTTCCTTCTTTTTTGTAACAGACATTTATGTACTTGAAAATTGTTATGGTCTTCATAGGCTCTTACAATCTTCTCTCTTAATTCATGTTTTTTAGACCTTTAATCATTTTTGGTACTCTTCCCTGGACCTTCTCCAATTTCTCCACATCTTCGCTGAAATGTGGTGCCCAAAACTAGACACAATATTCCAGTTAAGGTGTAATCAGCGCAGAGTAGAGGAGAATTACTTCTCATATCTTGCTTACACAGTAATTTTAATGCATCCCAGTAGGGATGTGAAATTTAGTTTAATTAACTAATTGATGGATTTTCCATCGACTAATCAATAAGCGGGGGAGCTGCAAATAAGTTAGTTCTGACGCTGGGAGCTAACCCTGCTGCAGATCTGCCTTTTAAGCATATCAAGAGCCAGTAGACTCTTAATACATTGAAAAGGCTGAAGAACAGCAGGGGGACCCAGTGCGCGCCAGAAATCAGCTATCCCCAGCTCACATAGGGTCCCCCTCGCTGTGCCTCGCATTTTTAAATGTATTAAGAGCTGGTAGGCTCTTTTAAGCTGGCTCCTTTCAGCACCGGCTCGTGCTCCCCCGTTGCTTCCTCTGATAGAAGCAGCAGGGGGGAGGAAGAGGGAAGCGACTAGCTGGACTAGTCAACTAGTCGCTTACATCCCTGCCTGCATCCCAGAATGATAATTTACCTTTTGTGGGGAAAAAAATAAGTGTCACGCTGTTGGCTGATATTTAGGGAGCTTGTGGGCCACTAAGATCCCTAGATCCCTTTCCACAGTACTCCTTTCTAGAAAATAGGAAGTGACTGTGATTTTTCCTCTCTAAGGGTATGTCTACACTACCCCCCTAGTTCGAACTAGGGGGGGTAATGTAGTCATACGGAGTTGCAAATGAAGCCCGGGATTTGAATTTCCCGGGCTTCATTTGCATAAAGCCGGCCAGCGCCATTTTTAAATGCCGGCTAGGTCGGACCCCGTGCCGCGCGGCTATACGCGGCATGGACTAGCTAGTTCGGATTAGGCTTCCTAATCCGAACTAGCTGTATGCCTCGAGGTGTACAGCTAGTTCGGATTAGGAAGCCTAATCCGAACTAGCTAGTCCGTGCCGCGTGTAGCCGCGTGGCACGGGGTCCGACCTAGCCAGCATTTAAAAATGGCGCCGGACGGCTTTATGCAAATGAAGCCCGGGAAATTCAAATCCCGGGCTTCATTTGCAACTCCGTATGACTACATTACCCCCTCCTAGTTCGAACTAGGGGGCTAGTGTAGACATAGTGAATTACTTTGCATTTGTCCTTATTGAACTTCATCCTGTTTACCTTAGCCCATTTCTCCAGATCATTTTGAATTATAATCCTGTTCTCCAAAGCACTTGCAACCCCTCTCCTCTTGGTATAATTTACAAACTTTATAAGCGTACTTTCTATGCCATTATCTAAATCGTTGATGGAAATGTTGAACAGAACAGGTCACAAAACTGATCCTTGTGGAACACCAGTAGTTATGCCCTTCCAACTTGACTAAACAATTGATAACTACTCTCTGAGAATGGTTATGCACCACTTTATAATAATCCCCACACCCTAAGGTCCTCTCCCTCAGGGATTCCCGAACCTCCTATGTCCACCTTGTCTCAGTGACCCTACTACCAGTCTTCATCTAGCCACTGCCTCGGGGCAAACTGCAGTGTGAAATGGCCACTCATCATTGGCAAGGGGGTATGAACCTGCTGCCTTCTGCTTCCCTGGCTATCTCCCTGTCGCCCTAGTACCCTCAGACCTTGCTTCAGGCCCTGCAGCCTGGAAATTTGTCTGCCTTTTCTCTGCATTAAGTCAGAAAGCCTCTAGTTTCCCTGGCAGCTAGGTCCCTCCTGTCCCACAGCTGGAGCAAGAGTGAGTCTGTGTCTCCTCCTCTCCAGTAGCCTTTATTTATACTTCCCTCTGGTGGGCCCTAATTGGCTCTCTCTGCCGCAGCTGCTGGCTCCACCAGTCTAGTCCGTAAAGGGCCAGTGTGGGACAGATGCCCCATCATACGCATCTAGGTTATATTTCCCTAGTTTATTTATAAAAAGGTCATGCAAGACTATATCAAATGGTTTACTAAAGTCTAGATAGACCACATCTACCACTTCCCCCATATCCACAAGGCTTGTTATCCTATCAAAGAAAGCTATATCAGGTTGGTTGTAGAACATGATCAGAAGCAAGTGCTATAGGAATTAAGCTCTCAAGGTTCCAGTCCATGGTAGGTACCAATATTCTCTCATTTCTCATGAGCAAAGGATTGCCTCTTTGGGGCTGCCTGATATAAACAGTTCAATTGCTCTGTGTATGTTTGCTTTAATGTTTATTAAATTAAGACAAAAAAAACCAACACACAATAGTTCCCAATCCTATTCTATGAAAGCAGAGCTACTCAGACCTAGCAACACAGGCATGTACTTGGCGTGGTTCATCCCCGTTCCCGACACTCGTCCCTTCTGGGGCATGAGGGAGACCCTGACATACGTCTACCTCGAGTGTGCCAGGTTACAGCCCCTCTTTCAGCTCCTCCAGAACTTCTTGTTGAGATTCTGGCTGCACTTTTCCCCTCACTTATTAATCTATGCACATCCCATCCATACCCTCACAAAGTCACGGGACTTCCTGGTCAACCTCCTCCTGGCTACCTCCAAACCGGCAATTTACAAAACCAGGAAGCAGAGATTGGCCGAGGGAGGGGCCTGCGACTGTGGGGGCCTATTTCCGTTTGTGCATCCACTCACGCATCCAAGCAGAGTTCCACTGGCTGGCATCCACTGGTTCTCTCGAGACCTTCGAAGGGCACTGTCTGGGGTTCTCTGCTCAATATCCCCATCCGGTTCCCTTGTTTTAACCCTTTGACCCTCACACCCATCCCTGTTTTCTCTTCATTTGTCCCAAGTAATTAGTTGGTTTTCTGGGCCCTCCCCATAAGCCCTCCCAAGAACCTCAGGAGCTGCAGGAGCAGCAGAGGAGACAGAACAAATATGGAGACAGAACTGATGTGTGGGAACTCAGGGAACAGAATTAATGTGGAGTTTCTGACAGAATTAATTCTGGGAAGATCTGAGGAGTAATGAGACCCTTTCTCTACACATACTTTTCAGACCACTTTAAGCACAGAGAATAGAATTCTCCAAAGCTGAGAAAATGTAAAGATCATGTTTCATTTCACATATACAAAAGGAAATCCCTGTCTTCTGTTAGCATCTCGTCTTAACACTTGAATTTGTGCTAACAGCATAGTCTGAAAGGCCTTGACAGTACATGACAGCTAGTGAAAGTTGACTGATTTAATGAAGGCAAGAATCTGTGAGAATATGCTTTTTGTTGTGGGGAAAAAAGACCCTCCATTGTGATAGTGGGGTGCATCTAAGAAGGAAGTTAAGTCCTACACAATTCGAAAAATGATATCTAAGTTGCAGTCTGGAAACCGTTCTCCAGTACCTGAAGGGAACTGCAGTAAGGGGATAAGAAAGAGGAATCATAGTTATTCCAGATGTCGAGTAAAGCTATTTTGGGAAGAAGTGTCAATATCAGTATGATAATAGCAACTGTAATAATAACTACTATATAATGGAAACTATTATTTGTAAAGGAAGCGTTACAATAGGTAGCTTCCCAATACAGGTCTTACAATATGGTAATTATTTATATGATAATTTCTAAGAATGTAGTCAGTACTTTCACAAAGTGCTTGATGAGAGAGCACTGTGTGAAGGAAGGATTCAAACCTTAATCTTTCAGTGTCTTGGCTTTTTCTCTGTTATGCTTGAAAACTGAACATGGTGTCAGAAGTGAGTCAGTGTCTATAGGCACAGGCACAAAAAACTTAATTAAACAAAAACACAAATGAAATCATAATCATGGCAGTATACTGAATTCCAGTCCCTGAGCAGATGGATGTAAAAGGGATATATTTAGCAACTGGACATTCTTTAGATCACAAAGGGAAAACCACAGAGTAGCAACAAGGATACAGAAAAAGAACATCCAGCAGCCATACTGTACATTGTAAGGACAAAGGCTGGCATAAGCTTCAACAACTTCTAGACCAGCAGTGGGCAAATACTGGCCTGTGGCTGGGTCTGGTTCACCAGGATTAGCCCTTGGCTGGTGCTGCTGTAGTATTTACCTGTGCCTCTGCAGATACAAATGCTTGTGGCACCTATTGGCTGCGGATCACTGTTCCCAGCCAATGGGAGCTGTGGGAAGTGGTGTCCTGGTACGCGTCACTGCATGTAGCTACAATTGGCTTGGATCAGCAATATGCAGCCAACAAGAGCTGTAAGCCCATGAGCCTATGGTGGCACAGGTAAATATAGTGGCGGTGGCCTGCCAGAGGCTAACACTGGTGAACCGTCACCATATTATTGCCCACTCCTTTCTAGACACATCAACAGCAGACCAAGAGAACCTGTGTTCAATCCTAGATTGCCTCCCAAAAGAATTTGCAACTCACAAAAATTGTTGTAGATGAAAAGTATCTTTGACAAAAGTGGTCAAGAATCTGGGGAAACAATAGATCAGTATATTGCCTGGCTATGAACAATGGTTGGCTCATCTGATTATCAAAGATCAAAAGATGAGCAAATTTGGGATAGATTAGGCATGATTAAGAGACAGAAGCTTGAATGCCAATGCCTAGAAAGCCCCCAATAACTCTCTACCAAGAGCTATAGATGTGTGCAAAGCTAGTGAACAAGCTCACATCCAAATGCAGAGGATAAGTGCAGATAATTCACCAAGCAGCACAGAAAAGATAATAAAACACAAAGAAAAACATACCAACACTCATGCAAAAGCAAATGTACCAATACAGAGAAGAGGAGACAAACAAAACACAAAGGAAATGCGGGAGGAAGTTTCTGTGGAGAAAAACATAAATAAGGAATATGCCCTATATATGTTGGACATATACAATAAGGCTACATCTACACTGAAGGGTTTTTGTGCAAGAAGTCTTTTGCGGAAGAGTTCTTATGCAAAAACTTCTTGCGCAAAAGCTCATCCACACCTAAAAACTCATTGCTTTTGTGATGTGCTTTTGCTCAAGAGAGTGTCCACATTGCATAGACGCTCTTATGCAAGTAAGTTCTGATGGCCATTCACGGAATGACCATCAGAGTACTTGTGCTTTTTTGCACAAGAAACCCCTGCAGTGTCCACACACACCTTTTTGCGCAAGAGCTGTAACACAAAAAGGAGTTATGCCTCGTAGAAGGAGATATACCTACACCACAGAAAGCCCTCTGTTCTGTTGATTGACTGTAGATTTTGTTGCGCAAAAACGCGCTTGAGGTGTGGACACTCCATGGGGTTTTGTAGTGTAGACTTAGCCTAATTTTGCCAAGAAAGATTATTCTGCCAAAGGTTAATGAGAAAAGCAAAAAAAAAAAAGCGCACTATATCAAGGAACCAATGTCACTGAGCATCAGGCTTTGCACATATGATATTAATGCAGTGCAAATCAGAAAAAAATTGTTTATAATGCTCAGACTAGCACCACAAAGACAAAGCAGCAGCACACAAACAGAATACTGAATACCAAATGCACAGTGGGCCATTAGTGAATATGACAAGCTACAAAGAACTCCTCATCATTATGCAAGAGAAGAAAGCAAAATTGTAACCAAGAAAAGTCCAAATAAAATTATATGGTGGCATGATCACAATGCCACTAAGACAATGTAAATTGAAAAAAAACCCACCAAGGAAAATTATACAGACTGAAATTTGAGGTAGAACATACAATACAGATAAAAGTTGTTTCCAGCTAAAAGTTAATTCATTCTCATAAACAAATAAGGGGAATATGGCTTAAGTATTGTTACTGTAAGATGGGTGCATAACTGATTGGAAGATGGTTCTCAAAGAGTAGTTATCTGATCATTCACTGTGAAACTGGGAGGATGTACTAAGTGGGATCCTGCAGGAGTCAGCCCTAAGTTTGGTACTATTCAATGTTTTCATTAATGACTAACATAATGAAGAGGAGATTATGCTTATGAAATCTGTGAAGGACACAAAGTGAGGAAGGGCTGGACTCACTTTGGAGGACAGTATTTAAATTCAGAATGGAAAACGGGTGCAAAATCAATGAAAGATGCCCAGGAGAAAACTACATAACAGGTGACAGATGATGACATTAGCAAACAAAAGGGATGGTGGAGCAATCTCAGAAAGATACAAGAAAAAATTAAGGCAGAGGAATTATGATATGAAAGACTTTCACAGATAAGAAAAAGTACTTTGTTTAATGCAATGACAAGGGGAAGCCTAAGAACCTCTAGGTCAGCAGTCCACAAACTTCTGAGTGTCGTGCTTCCCTGCCTGTTTACACACTCCTTCCAGGCTGCAACTGAAACTGTGGTGCGGGGTGTGGTAAGCACACTCAGGAATTAGGGGGCTGAGGCTGGGGCCAAACTAGGGGAGGGTCTGGGACCCGCAGCTACGGAGGAAGCCAGCAGCTAGCTCATGGCTAGGTGTGACTCAACTCCCAGCCTTGCCACCACCTCAGTCCCAGGCCAGAACAGAGCTCTGGCCAGCGGCTGAGGCTGGGGAGGGACCCAGCAAACATGGTGACGGGGATGTACCTGAGGGCCAAACCAGAACACAGCTGGGTGCAGGAAAAGGTTGGGTGGTGCTCTTTTCTCCATGTCCTTTGGGATGTCCTTTGTCCACCCTTCTGGGGGCATGCCCCAATTTTGGGGGCCTCTGCTCTTAGGTGTTATTGTAATTCAAATGATAAGTAAACTTTAGCAGAGACTCTCAAAGGGGATTGTAAAGAACTAAACACCCACTTTTGGTTAGATATATCTAGCACTGGGTAATTAGGAGCCAAACCAAACTAGAGAAAAGAAACGTCACCTTTACTGAAGCCCCAGAGAAGGAATAGAGGTAAGAACAAATTGAATGCCCTTATCTCAGGCCCCAGGTTTGGTTCTCCAGAATTGTAAGTCCAAAACACAGTCACTGTGCTTGGTCAAACTAATCTACTGAAGCTCCAGGGAGATCGCCTCCTTGTTCAAGTTATTTAGCTTCCTTTTTTTGATTAAACAGGCCACTGCCACTAAGCAGAGAATGTCCTAAATTGCCCCTTGTTTGATATGTGGACACTAGGCTGACCCTTAAAGGGTCAGTACACTCTTTCCTAGAGGTTATATGGTCAGAATGATATTAAGATTATTATTCTGAATGATCTGAGGGGAGCAGAGTAGGCATCAGGAAAAGCCACAGAGAGCAGTATCAGTGGTGTCAAAAGTAGCCAAGTGGGTGAGGAGGCTAAAGACTGGAAAAAAAAAGGCACGTGTAGCGGAAACCAGACTGGAGGGGCTCAGGGATGAAGCATGTGAAGACAGCTTTATATTACCTAACCTTTTTAAAATAAATACATTACATTGGGCAAATGCAGAAAGCTATGGTTGGCTATAGAGATGGCAAGAAGAAACTATTCACAAAATTGACTATTCACTTGGATTCTGTGTAGGAGCTGATATTACCTTGAGATGCCTTCCTTCTCCACTACTGGCAAAGTATCATTCCTAATCCTGAAAAGTTCAAGTTGGCTGATCGGTTATGCTTTCTGCTTACTCATTTAGGTAAAGAAGGGCTATTCTCAGTTTGAAAAAATGGTTAAGCAGTCATATTCAGTCCAAAGCAAAATTCTCAATGACTTTGATCAAAACTTTTATTGACTCCAGTGGGATTTCATCTGCATGAAGTCTATAAAATTGTGACCACCTTGTTTTACCTAATGGGAGAAGCAAAAAAAGGTGAAGAAAGTCTTATCAGTCCTTGTGCCATACCCCAGGATTGGTGTCTCCGGAACTCTAAGTTGGGGTATCTTTTACACTGCTTTGCTGTGAACAACCGGACCCCTTAACTCCATTCACCTGAAGAAGTGGGTTGTGCCTACTAAAGCTCATGATACCATTTACATTTTTGTTAGTCTTGAAGGTGATGCAAGACTATTCATTATTTTTTAAGTTTTTTCACCTATGCATATTCTTATCCCAAGCTCTGTTCCCTAGAAATGTGTGTCTGCTTAATGTTCTCCAGGACAGTGCAAACTCATAATAAGTTTCTCATTCCAACAATGGGAATGATACATGCACTTGTTATCCCAAATGGAGTTTCCTCTCACACTGGGGAAGATAAAATAATAAAACAAGTGTATTAAATAGAGGAAAATCAATTTTAAGTGATTACAAATATACAGGCATAAGTTAGGACTGGTTACAAAGAAGATATAAAAAGGCAAATACACAAGCTAATACCTAACCTTTACCAAGGCTAATAGGTTTAAAAGTAAAAACAAGGCGTTTTTCCCACCAAAAGTCTACACTAGTCTGAGCTGGCTAGCAAATCTCTAGGCTGGGACCAATCCCCCCAGTTCAATGATGCTCCTTTTGTCTTTCAGCAATCTGGGGTGCAGCCTAACACTCTCTGGCTTGTGGGATGTTTGAAGTGTTTATGGGAGGAAATATAAATTCTTGGTTTATACCCCCCCCCAACTCACACTAGTGAATAACCTATTAAATAGGTAATGACGCTTAACACTTTGCTGGTATGCCACTGTGTCTCCTTTGGGTATGTCTATACTACACAGCTTTTAGTAATATGGGTACCGCTAAAAGTCAGACAGTATAAATACTTTGGTGGCACTTTTGTTGACAAAAAAAAAAAACTTTCAACCCCTGTGAGTGGCATTTGCTTTGTTGGCAGCTGAGTCTCCTGGGGTTTGTCTAGACTACAAGGTTTTTTTGAAAAAAGTGGCCTTTTTTTAAAAAAAACGTCCCCTGCATCTAGACTGCTGCTGTGTTCTCTCAAAAGTAAATCGAAAGAATGCGGCAGTTTTTTTGACTGCGAAAAACCTCGTTTTACGAGGAAGAACGCCTTTTTTCAAAAGTGCTCTTTCGAAAAAAGGCACTATGTTATGCAAACTGTGCTTTTTCAAAAGAGAGCATCCAGACTGCAGCTTTCTTTTTCAAAAGTACTGATTGTAGTCTAGACGCTTTTTTCGAAAGAGGCTTTTTCAAAAGATACTTTGAAAGCCTCTTTCAAAAAAGGCGTGTAGTCTAAACGTAGCCCTGGAGACAGATCACTGTTTATACTATTACCTGCTCTGGCAAAGCTTTTGTTGTTCTGGGGGGAGGAAGCAAGTTAAACACCTGTGAACCATAAAAGCTTTGTCCCTAAATCACAAGTGGAGACAAAAAGACTTTGTGTCTGAGAAAATGGTTTGTGGGAATTATCCATAACTCCGACATATTTTAGTAACAATCATGTAGCAAAATATCCAGGCCCAGCCAAAGAGTTTGCAGGGGTTACAGAGTCCAGCCCGGGCTGCATGAATTGCTCACTGGATATATTCCACGACAGCTCTAGATTTAAGAAAAATTTCAATTGGCATCTATTTCAATGTCATCTGCCATGCTTTTACTGTTCACTATGACGTCATTATACATGACCATACAATTTCCAATAGAAGCCCCCAGTATCTATTAGTACAAACTGTCCAAGACCCCCACCTTGTATTAGAGACCTGGCTTTTATTTGACAGAGCCAGCATCTGTTAAAACATCTGGTTAGTACTCCCAGTAAAAGTCTCGTTTTGAAGGTAAATATTTTTATTTTTGGAGATTATTGTACAGTTTTCTGCGACTTGGGACCGTTTTCAATAAGTCCTCTCCCCTGTTCCTGTCCCTTACATGGGAGACCCCTCCCCATCATGTTACAGGATATGGGGGAAGAATGGAATTCTTTCAATGGAGCAGGGTTTTTCTTCTCCTCACTCTGACCAGGGCATCCCTCTAGGCAAGGATGATCCCAGACTGGAAATCTCTTCTGCCTGGGGAGGGCATCCCCCTCTGCAGGCAGGCGTCAGGTGGGGTTGGGGGGGTTGTTGTGAGCAGTTGCAGGATGGGCTGGTGGCCATCTTTGTCTCCTCCCATTTACAGAGGTGGGATCCGGAGCCAAGCACCTCCCCCCAGTACCTGTGCGAGGAGGAGCAGGGGAAAAGGCTGGCAAAGTTTGTATCTATGGTTGGTTGCGTGGTACAGCCGTGTGGCTCCCATCCAGGGCAGTGAGCAAGTGTCTGGGCAGGCAGGCACCGGGCAGCATGGAGCCCTGATGGTGCAGGGCCCATGGCAACCACCTTGCTTGTCTTGCCTTAAGGCCAGGCCAGAAAATATCATAATTTATGTTACACCCATTTTTAACGAGATAATAACATTCAACAGATTATGAGTTTTCAAATGATAACTCACAAGGCATGCTTTGAACAAAATATATCAATCACATAAAAGTGGTCAACATGAGGTACAGACTTCCATATAGGATACAAAGTGTTCCAGTCCTACTCATAGGCATCAATATCTTGCAAGCTCTGAGTTTATTAATCTCGTGTCTTTCTCTTTTTTTCCTCCTCTGGAGCAAACTAGGTGAATGTGATGATATCTTTTTCCTAAATTTTTCTGTTTGCCATAAATTAGGTCCCTTTCAGTAAAGCTCCTGCTGTTACTGGCCTCTGAATCCCTGTTCACTGCAGATTTCTCTAAGGGGAAAAAAAGATGAGGTGGTGGCTTGGATTATTTTTTCTACAGAAACCCATCCCTGTTTTAGACAGACATTTCAAAATTCATTGCCTGCCTTCACTTCCAAGTGAGAGCAGCTGGTGCTGATAGAGAGCTGATAGACTATCATGTGAACACTAAGGAGCCGAGAAACAAGAGTCCCAGTTGGTCTGCTAGAAACACGCTATCTGTGGGAAGGGGACCGAAAGGGATCAGCTCTAGAAATGCAGCAGGTAACACAAGGCTGACCAGAGTCTTTTCCAGGCCCTGTGGGGGAGCTGGTTGTGGATCCCCCAGAAGAAGCTGGGCCTCAGGCAGAAAGGGCAGGGCTGGGGACTAGCCTCTCTCAGCCAGCTCTTCAGTACCTCCAGGGCTGCAGGGCATGTGCTGCCAGGATTCCACCTGTTATTTAAAAGGCTGCATGCTCCAGCTGCTGCTACAGCCCAGGTAGGAGCAGTCAAGAGCCCTGGATCCTTTTAAAGTGTTGGGCCCTGGGGTAGTTGCCCTCTTTGTGCCCGGTCCCCCATCGGTGATCCTGAGGAAATCCATAATACTACCTGCTCCTGCAGGTGGCATATAAAATGTAGGGCCATGATCATGAAAGTACATTACTTATAAACAAAATACTACTGGAAAATAAATTAACCAAATATCACTGTTTGATGATCAATATAACCTCTCCCCTTTAACCCATTACTATATCTCTAAAAGAGCTAGTAGCATGGTTACAGCAAGCTGCACTTTCAGCCCTTTTCAGTCCTTTCAAACACATCCTTCCAGTGACAAACATGCAGGGAAAGGCAAAACCTGTTGTAAGCAGACTCTTTCTCTCCCTCCTTCCCCCCCTCCCCCAGAGATAACTGGGCCGAATGGACTATATTAAAACTTTCCAGGCCAGGCTTTCTGCACCTTTCTTGAAGGGTGAAATCGAACAATCTTTCTACTCTTGGATTGCATCTCTGGGTGGCAATTCTGTTTCCCAACCATGTTACCCAACAAGCCCAGATGTTTCCCCTTCTTCTTGTCTTTTAATAGCATTAGATGGAATCCTGTGGCTGAGAATGAATGGGTTGTAAAAGGAGGTGAAGAGCTTGTACATTTCAGCAAGAAGGTGGGCAAGAGAGCCTCCAATCAAGACCTGGGGACAGGGGAGTGTGTGAAGTCTCTTCCCCCTGCCAGGGACACAGGGCACCAGAGAGACCCTACAGCTGTTTTAAAATAGCTGGTGGTTCTCTCTAGTCACTGCATGCCCCTAGCAGGGCAGGGGTGCTGCTGGGAGAGGAGGGTAAAGACTTCATGCGCTCCCCCGGCCTCCAGACCAAGCAGGGTCTATGGGCAGAGGGGCACGAGAAGTCTCCTTGCCCTGCCCCTTCCACCTGAGGGACAGCCCGGGGCTACTTCAGAAATTTGAGAAATTGGCACCTGCTTTAAACATTATTGCCCAGTGCTGACAACACTCTCAATACCCCCACCCCTTTTTCTTCCTATCCCAATATCTCTAAGGTACATTTTGTTTTGAACCTAGGATTAGATCTGGAAGGAGTAAACTTTGCCAGTCTCTTTGGAGCTAGGCAAGATCGCTCCCCCCTGAATAATTTTCCCCACTGTTTCTTCAACAACCTTTGATATTCTGTGGACTGTAACTTATCTTTGCCATCCTTTTATTTTCTGTTTGTTCTCTCATCTTCTCTGCCTGCTCCACCAGCCTACTTTGATTTAACTCCTTGCATTCAGATAGGATAATATCAATTAGGTAAACTAAAGTGCATGTGCTATATATATGTAACTCTCTCATTCTCCACAGCTAGGTATTATCAGGCAATGATAGATGACATTAAAATAGAAATGAAGGGCTATGACTTAGAAGATAGACTGGTTCATTAGTACCTACTCACCATTAGTTTGTTAATTTTTAACATTCCTTGTGTATGTGCTTTTTAAAATGGATTTGATTAATATACTATTCTCAAACACACACATGCACATGAAGCTTTTAAGGCTATCATGCACACACAGCATGCCTGACACTAATTCACCAAATAAGGAAATTAAGACTTACCCACTCAACTTCACTTCCTAGCTGTACACTCAGAGGTATATACTTTACTCTTACTGCAGCAACCATACACCACAGACCACACACCATAGTTTCAATGCTCCAGCAGGGGCCATAATTACATTATTTGTCATAAAATCACAAGAGTTCCCAACACAGGATTAAGGTGGAGCCCCAGCTGCAGGTACCAGACCAGGATTAGGGTGAGGACCCAGCTGGTGGCATCAGCCCAGGATCTGCAGTATTACCAACCCCAGCAGTTGGTAAAATGATTTCTTTTTTACCCCTAAAAAGAGATGACACTGTGGTTTTTGCCATCTGTCTCTTAATGTTTTTTTAACTCCACTGGTCCACTCCCCACGCCTCCGACTGAATGCACATGACAATTACCATTGTCAGCTCTCCCAGATTCATCAGGTAATTCATCTGCTCCCGATAATATGGCGCACCAAATTCTTCTGCTCCCTTCTCTCATCCCGTGAGCATGGTGTGTGCTGCTCCCTCTGCTGGGGGGAGAGCAAGAGCTCTGCCACCTGCCTGCAGCAGCTGTGATTGGCCTCTCTTCTGCAGGAGATGGGCAAGTGGAGAAATCAGCCACTCAGCAGGCCTGGAAATTGTATGAAGAGTGGAACTTTTGGCCTTAGCTCCAAGCTAGGTCCAAGAGATACCAAAATTGCCCTACAATGAAATTAAGGAGAGCTGACAACATGCCTGGATGGAGCTGATAGGGTTTTCTGACCCAGGGTTAGAGTTAGTTAGGGTACGTCTACACTACAGCGCTAGTTCGAACTAACTTAGTTCGAATTAGTTAATTCGAACTAAGCTAATTCGAACTAACGCGTCTAGAACTAAAAACTAGTTCGAATTAGCGTTTTGCTAATTCGAACTAGCAAGTCCACATTGAGTGGACTCTGAACAGGGCTTAAGGATGGCCGGAAGCAGTGCCGGCAGTGCATAAGAGGAGGACTTAGAGCATGGAGATGCTGTCTCAGGCTAGCCGAGGGCTGCGCTTAAAGGGTCCCGACCCTCACCCCGGACACACAGTTCTAAGGGGTGCCCCGCTTGCAAAGAAGTTCTGGCTTGGAGTGCCCGGAGTACCCACACTGGGCACAACATACCACTCGGCCATCAGCCCGGCTGCACTTGCCGCAGGCTGCCATCTGGGGAGAGGGGGTAATTGGGGGGCTGCAGGAGAGCTTCCACCCCCAGAAGCCCGCAGAGCCAGCCCAGTCCTCCCCATCGGGGGCTCGTACCCCATTCCTCCCTCACCTCCTTCCACTTACCCTTCCCTAGCCCCCCTTCTTATTGATGTACAAAATAAAGATAACGTTTCTTCCAACATTGACTCTGTCTTTATTGAACAAAACTGGGGGGAGACTGGGAAAAGGAGGTGGGAGAGGGGAAGAGAAAGGCTGGGAGAAGGGAGGGCAACTAACATGATCAGGGGTTGGGAACAGGTCCCAGATGAAGAAAGGCTACAGAGACTGGGACTGTTCAGCTTAGAAAAGAGGAGATGGAGGGGGGACAGGATAGAGGTCTCTAAAAGCAGGGGTTTGGTGGAGAGGGTGCATTCAGAAAAGTTCTTCCTGAGTTCCCATAAAGAAGGACTAGAGGACACCAAAGGAAAGGAATGGGTAGCAGGCTTGAAACTAGTAAGAGAAAGTTGTTGTTGTTGTTGACAAAGCAAATAGTTAACCTGCGGAACTCCTTGCTGCAGGAGGCTGTGAAGGCTACAACTAGAACAGAGTTTAAACGGAAGTGAGATCAAGTCATGGAGGTTGGGTCCATGGAGTGGTCTTAGCCAGGGGGTAGGAGTGGTGTCCCTGCCCAAAGTTTGTGGAAGGCTGGAGAGGGATGGCACGAGACAAATGGCTTGGTCACTGTCTTCGGTCCATCCCCTCCAGGGTCCCTAGGGTTGGCCGCTGTCAGCAGACAGGCTACTGGGCTAGATGGACCTTTGGTCTGACCCAGGACGGCCATTGTAAGCTCAGGGCTCAGTGTCGGGGGTCTCAGTGGACCCCCTTGATTTTCATGCACACCTGCTCCTGGGTGGCCAGGCTGGCAGCTCTCCTGCCCTAGCCGGCCACTTTCCTGTGCCTAGTGCGGAGATCGTGGACAAGGTCCACGATGTCCGCACTAGCCCAGGAAGGTGCCCGCCTCTTGCGGTCCAGGGCAAGCTCCCGGGAGCCGCCAGCCTGGTCCCGGGAAGAGGGGGTGGGCTGGGGGACATCGGGTGGGTGGCTGGAGCCGTGCCAGGTGCAGGGTCTGCTGGCTGGGTGCTGGCAGGCTTGCACCTGGCACGGGCACCGTAGCCAGCCCGTGCCCCTTTAAAGGGTCCGGGGCCGGGAAGGGGGCATAGAGTTTCCCTGGTGTTGGCCAGAGTGGCCACCAGGGAAACCTGGGGAGGGCTAGCCTCCCACTAGTTCGAATTAAGGGGCTACACACCCCTTAATTCGAACTAGCTAGTTCGAACTAGGCTTAATCCTCGTAAAATGAGGTTTACCTAGTTCGAACTAAGCGCTCCGCTAGTTCAATTCAAATTCGAACTAGCGGAGCGCTAGTGTAGCGCCTATTAAAGTTAGTTTGAACTAACATCCGTTAGTTCGAACTAACTTTGTAGTGTAGACATACCCTTAGAGAGTTAAGCCAGGGTGGAGGCATTGCATGTTTGCTGTTGCCATTTGGGGAGTTACTGACTTACAGGAGCCTCTGGCATGTGAGAGAGCCTGCAGACAGTAGTGGACCTCTCTCACTATCCAGTGTTTTTCCCTGCCCCCTCCTCCTCCTCGTTGCTGCTGCTGTCTGAGAACCAACTCGGTGAAGCAAGATAGGCTGTAGAAAGGTCATGGATGCAGCAGACCAGACAGCAATGAAAGAATGTCTTCACTGGCTTCAGAAGTTTAATTTTCATCTTGAGGAGAAGATACCAGCACTAATTTTGATTGAGGTAGTGCACTAAAAATAGCAACGATTTTGGTGATGCAAACAGCGGGAAGCGCTAGTTGTCTCAAGTATGATCCTGCTTGGGATGCTGTGTGTGCAGAAGCTAGCCCCTCCTTTTGCTTCCATCAGCACAGCCACACACAGGTCCAACCAACAAGGAGCGGGGAGGGGAGAAGGAGAAAAGGGGCAGTTGTCTGTGGCCTGGTAATTCAAATGGTCAAAGGGCTCCCAACTACTGCTTTAAATCACTACCAGAGCATTGTGTTGTGTGCTCTGAGTAACCCTGAAGGTTGGGAGGCAGGGGCTAGAACTGACCCTTTCCTACTCCACTTCAGACATACCCTTTGTCTGGGGTTGAAACTGTCATTTCAGGGCAACTGCATTCCCATTGTGGTCCAGCAAGGGTACCCACTTTTAGACTCCCAACTCCTCAGCTGTCACCTCTTTTGGACAGATACCTGCATCTGTCTTCCATCTCACTGAGGCTTTTCCAGGCTGCACGGGTCCCTGCCTGCACTGTGAATTTGCTGAAAATTGCCTAAGGAGACCTCCTTTGCCTTTTTCTCAACGACTATAAACAGAACAATTGCCAGAGTTACAAAGGTACCACACAATTCTTTCTAAGCAAGTGCATTTATTTTTTAGGTAAAAGCAATGCAGAGAAAACATTAAAAACGAGAAGAAAAGCAACATGCTAAAATGCTTGTCAGAGTTCCCCTCCCCCACCTCGCACAAGAGCTCTGGTAGATGTCAGTCCTTCCAGCACTTCTCTAAAGATTGGAGCCCTCCCCTTGAAAAGAAGGTACTGTCTTCTTCTGAGTAAGAACGAAGGCCCCGAATCAGTTTAAATTCCAGCTATTTATCCAAAATGTATCCTTCAAAATGTAGCTTTTGAAGAATCCAGTATAGCCTAGCGCGTGCGCGCGCACACACACACACACACACACACACACACACACACACACACACACACACACAAAGTTATGCCCCTTAGGTATTACAACCTGAGTAAGTTTACCTAGGATGCCCCATGCTGTTCTTACTGTCTTCAGGTACTGTGGTCATAAACTTAATACAGTAAGATTTCCCAAAGATACTGCTGGAAAATGCCATCTCTGCCAGAGCTTACCTGATATGTGAGAATCCAGCTGAAATGTGGGCAGATGTAACAGAGCTATTAAATGAATAAACAGCATGTGAGGCACTTGGCAATCCTATGTTGGACAGCTCATGCTTAGTAATGGAATCATTTTCTAGGGACAAGCTAGCTTTAGGCTTGGGGCAATTCTGGGTTAGTTTGTCATCCTTGGGAGGGAGCGTGGACTAAGCTTAGGTTTGGGGCCAGGAGATGAGCAGGATAGATTTAAGACAGGGTACAGACTTTGCCTAGACAGAGCTAGGACTAGGTTGTCAGGACCAGGCTAAGTTTAGGGTTAATAGATACTAGACTGTACAGGCTAAGCACACCCTTTGGTGTGCCTGGAGTTTCCAAGCTGGAGTTGGCAACCTAACAGGGGCTTAGTGCTGGTGATTAGGGCTAGGGATGTTGCGATCTTTATAAATACATTTTATTCACAATTATCAATACCTTGTGCTTTGCATTGTTTGTAAAAAGTTCCACAACTCCCTCTAAGAAGCCAGTTGTAAGATATGAATTATACTTTGTTTGGAGAAGCGAAATTGATGATAAGATTTTTTTTTTGTAGCTCATCCCGTCCGATCCAGGAAACAACAATATCTCTCTGTCTTCACTAATATACAGTATTCTTCAAATGCTAAAACTGCAAACATTAAACAAACCATGGTACTTTCCTTTATCTCCACAAAGTAGCAAATCTTGTTTCCTGCATATTTTCACAGGAACATGCAGAGCTGTTGATGTTAAAATGTTGCAGCAGCTGGCCTTTGCTGCAGAGAAAAGCAGTTGGAACACGATAACTCCCATTCCACTGGAAAAGAGTGTACCGTCCACTGTAGAGGGATAATAAAGTATGCATTCCAGTATAATCATATTTGACTTTTATTTTCATCACTAGCTTTATAGCTTTACTTGCTGGCTTACGCTTTTATTAGAAATGTCTTTACATAGAGCATTTCATACTGGCTACATATCAGATGAAAATCTTAAATCCTATGTAATGTTTTGCTGCATGAAAGCCCTTTTATGGGCCTGAGGGATCAGCCCTTTGTTGTTTTCAGAGACTGATTTTAGCAAGCTCTCTGCATCCATCTCAGCACTTTATTAAATGGATATGATTTGTCCCTTGCAGATTGCACAAAACATGGCTTGAAGCAAAATATTTCAGAGTTTTCGTCCTCTTTTAAAAATTTTCCCTTCTATAATTTTTCACCCTTTTTGGAAGGGAGAAGAGATCCTGTATTGAGTTATTGTGAAAGTTGATTATTCTCAGAGAACCATATAAATAGGGGATGGAAAAGCACTATTAGGTCATGTATTCCTTTCTTGTCCCTGTAGCAGGGTGTCACTCATGATCACAGCACCTCCTGCTGGCCATCCTAGAAATTAGCTCTTTTTTGACAGGGCACCTTCATTTAATGGTGTCTTGCTGCCATCACTTTTGTCACCAGGACCTATATCGCTCTCAGGACCGTGGTGTCCTCTCTGAACACATCCCTCTGGCTGTGCCTCACTCAGTTCTCTCCCTCCACCCTTATATCAGGGCCTCAGTCTGGCAGTGGTTAATCAACAGCTTACTCCTGTGATGCTGTCCAGCACTGCTTTGTCCATGGTGCACTCTCTCCTTCAGGGAAGTCAATTCTCTCTCCTTAAATTCCAGGGAGTGACTGAAGATGCTCTATTCAGCAGCCTTTTTATATGGCCCAGTCTGGCTCTATCTAAACCTTCTCCCATTTGGCTGTCTCTGCAAGCCCTTGCTTTCCTAATTGGCTGGCTGACTTCTGCACAGCCTCCCCAGGGCTGCTTTAATCCCTCTTCTTCCAATGTGGGGAAGACACCCCAGGAAGTCCTCTTTTGAACACAAAGTTTTTCCACTCTATTTTTAAATGGCCTAAGCAATGGTGGTGATAGTGAATTCTACCACCTCCTATAGGAGATTATGCAGTATAAGATATCAGACCATTTCCCCCCTGTACATCATTATTCCAAATTATAATCCCCCTTACCATGCTACACAAATTCCTTCCCCTTTGAAATTTACTCACTTCAATTATTTGTAGATTGTTATAGTCAGTGTCCGGAATCACTGAGTGCCTACCTAAGTGAAGACACTCCAAATTGGTGTTATGCTCTATAATTAAATTTCACCAACCCAGTAACAAATGTGAACTCCTGGCTCACTGTTACAATCTCACCAGGGAGGATCTTTAGTTTATCTTGCCACTCATGCAAGCTGAATGTAATGCTAATTGGTCACATACTAAAGATCACAAAACATTCAGGTTACTTCTAGTCCTGGGACTAGTCATGCTACATTTTCATTTGCCTTGAATAGGCCCTGGATAAGTCGTTTAATTAATACTTCTTTTCATAGTTAGTGAGTTACATATATACAGAGGGTTACAATGCAAAAAAACACTCATATAACTTTATACCATTGACTACAGAGTAAGTGAGGAGCAATACATGTCTAAACACTGAAACATGTTCTTCTACACTCAGTATCTAATATCTATTTTGATATTACACACAGGTAAGCAAGACTAGTTTCCAGCTATGCATTTTTATGAGTTGGGTGGATAAAACAGGTCCCTCTTGACTTGGGTTCTGGGACTCTGCCAAAAATGTTTCACAACCCCATGGGCCATCTTGCTTTGCCCATTATGTCCCTCTTTATCTCAATGGTTATGTGGCCCATACAGTCAGGTCTCATGAGCTACTGAGTAGAACAACTCCTTTGGACATCCTCTCTGGAGGATAGTCTCACCCCTTCCATCCCTGGTGCCAAGTCTGTGGCAAATGGGGAAAGAGAGGAAATGAGGAGGAGGAGCCCAAGGCCATGCAATTGTATGGGGTTCCTGTTTTGTAAACAGTTTCACAGTTTGCCCTCGTAGTAGTTGTTTTGGAATGGTTCTCTTGGACCTGCTGTTTTAATGTGATAATGGCTTCTGGCTTGCCTGGCAATGGATGAAAGTTGTGCTTTTAGAATACCTGTTTATAAATAAAGCTTTTTATGTCATCAAGAAAATTCATTTCTGTCACTGAATCTCATCATCCAATCCATATTTGAAGTCATAAAGGTAAAACATAGGGTCAGGGAGAATTAGGAATTAGTAAGCAATCACTATTCCTCTATACAGTTAGGTGCAGCAACCCTACTTCACTTCCTTATAGGAATCCATTCTGTGAATCATCTCTACCCATATTTCATAATTGATCATGTCATTCATAAGTACACTGCATGTCAATCAAGTCCCATCCTCTCCCTCAAGCATATTCATAAAGGTACTATTCCCCCTTGTATCAAACCATGCAAGTCTATAATGTGGAGCACAAACTGTCCCTGACTTCTGTTGCCTGGGTACATGCAGCTCTGGCAGTGATAAGTGCATTTAAGGCTCACCTCTGGCTTCACAAAGATTGTGAAGAGCACAACGCACCACAGTAGTGTGGATGGCATCTATGACACTGGCATCCAAATGTGTCTCTAGATATTTCCAATTAAATTCCAATGAGCCAAAAGCACATTGAACTATCATTGTACACCTGCCAAGTGTGAACAGCATTTGCTGGGGTCTCTAAAATCAGAATACAGTTTCATAAGCCAAAGCAAAAGGGGCTATGTCTAGACTGGCATGATTTTCTGGAAATGCTTTTAATGGAAAAGTTTTCCGTTAAAAGCATTTTTGTAAAAGAGCGTCTAGATTGGCACGGATGCTTTTCTGCAAAAGCACTTTTTGCGGAAAAGCGTCTGTGGCCAATCTAGACGCGCTTTTGCGCAAAAAAGCCCCAATCGCCATTTTCACGATCGGGGCTTTTTTGCGCAAAACAAATCTCAGCTGTCTACACTGGCCCTTTTGTGCAAAAGTTTTACACAAAAGGGACTTTTGCCTGAACGGGAGCAGCATAGTATTTCCTCAAAAAGCACTGATTTCTTACAGTAGGAAGTCAGTGCTTTTGTGGAAATTCAAGTGGCCAGTGTAGACAGCTGGCAAGTTTTTCCAGAAAAGTGGCTGATTTTCCAGAAAAACTGGCCAGTCTAGACACAGCCAGGGAGTATATGGAGTCCCCCAAAATAACAGTGGGAACAGTTAACTCCATTTATGATAATGTCATATGGTGAGAATAGTGTCCCAGCCTGCACTGAACGTGGACTCCTGATCAGCAAAAACCCCTGGCATCATGAACTTTCCCAGAGTATCTCACATTAACATTCATAAATTGACTTCTGTTGTCTATAAGGACATATATAACAATGGAGTAGTACCCTTCGTGGTTAATGCACACATACTCTTTGAGGAGAGCACTATGGGCTTGATTCCATGAGTGGCCAGAGCACAGTTTGGAAATCCCAGGATCTCAAATCCAGCCATCACTTTAGGAATTTGTCTTTTATGCCTGTCACTTTGGGGGCAAACTACACTCCCAATTGCCTCAGAAACCTCTGCCACCTTTCGATCCAGTCACCTTGCCAACACCAAAACGATTTGCATCAAACCTGTAACTGTCGAAGGGAGCTGACCTCCAGGCAGCTATAGCAACCTGCTTTCTGCATCAGCTAGGGTGCCCTCTTCTATGTATCTTCACTCTAGATAACGCAAACAAACTGCTCACAGAGTTCCAAAACTGTAGCTGTCTTCATGTGCAAGTCCTGGACTCACTGCTAGTCACCCCTAGTCTGCACGACGATGTGATTCCATTAGTCTGTGCCTGTAGCCTCATGCCAGAAGCACTGGTTTGTGTAAGGGGCACCCGCAGCTATTCTGAATGTCATGAGCAGCAACAGGCAGTTCAAATTTGACATGCCTGGGTATTCTGCCTCTTTCTGCTCCATCATAAACCCTCTCAGGTGCCTTTAGTGGGTCAAAAATGCTGCTCAAATGTCCACCATTTTGCCTAATTTCTGACATAGAAGTAAAAGTTTAAGGAAGAAAAGTTCTTGATAAGGCATCTTCTCCTTGTTACTCAGTAGGATGTGCTGGTTGGCTGTTCAAACTTCCCCTAAAGTGCAGGGTGGACAGTAAAGTTTTCCCATCATGATCAAAGGGCTCTAGCAGCCACATTTTGGAAGGACAGTTGGGAGTCTGAGGTATGGCTGGTTTGATTCAGGTCTACATGCTACAATGTGGATGTCAGAGCTACAGGTTTGAGCCTGGGTTAGAAAATTCCTAATGTAGGCTTAACAATCATTACAGATGCTCAAACCACTGGTTCTCTAACCCAGAATTAACTGATTCCAAGTCCCACGAAGCCTAGATTATCATTGCAGTGTAGACATACCATTAACCAATGTATAAATATAGATGTACTTTCCTCTCTCTCTGCCCTGGTGCGCAGCTCTGGAAAGAGTTGGTTGAGCTGCGGCAACAGCCAACAGGGAGCTATTTATAGAGCTGACATGTTAGACCAGGACTGAATCCTGTTTACTGGAATACAGGTTCTACACCTGCATCGTATCTGTATCACTGTGTCTTAGTCAAGTGTAATGAAAATAGCTGGAACAACAACTATTTTATTTAATAAAATATTAAACTTAGAAAGCAAGCATAAACCCCAAACAGGAATAGTCTAAACAGTCTTACCACGGTCTTGATGTCTGGAGAAGAGAGGTAGGTGAACATCTTCAGCTGAGGAAAGGGAGCAAGCGGAGACGGGGAGGAGACCTAGATAGGTGAACAATCTTTTTGTTTCTGGCGTTCTTTCTTCTATACTTGACATGCCGTCCTGCATGCAGTGTGCGGATTGGAAGATGAGATGGTATGCATGTGTGTATGTATGACTGGCCCTGCTGCAGACTCCCTAACTAAAAACAAATAAACCTTGTGCTAGCAGTCGTTATGGCTATG
Organism: Pelodiscus sinensis; assembly: GCF_049634645.1. NCBI lineage: Eukaryota > Metazoa > Chordata > Testudines > Trionychidae > Pelodiscus > Pelodiscus sinensis. The sequence goes on from NC_134718.1 coordinate 46,226,148, forward strand.
AAATTGGATTGTTGCACCACAAGGGGTTGTCAGCAACCAGTCTGGCTTCTGCCTCAGATAGCCTACTAAGCCAAACAGCCTGCTAGTTTCACTCTAGCACAGCTGGGTTGTGCTGATGACACACAGAAAGCCCCAAGGGGCAGGTGAACACCCCTTATGAATCCTTTGGTTACCAGGCAGATTAGAATCATGTGACCCATTTTTCCTGCCTTTTCTTTTTCCCAACTTTTCTCTTTTTCCTCCTCTTTTTCTGATAGGAGATGGTGATCAGAAATAAAAATGGAGGACATTAAAAAAAAAACCTGGTGCCCCTTCCCCAAGAGGCAGGGACCCAGGTTGCAACAGGACGGTACCTGTAAGAAATTTTAAATTACTTTCACCACTGGTTTCTAGTCATAGACAGATTACCCCATTATGCTATTAAGCTCCCTATTTACCTGCAAGAAGTTCTAGTTGTTTACTATTGTCTGATGGTTTTCCTTGGAAATCTTGGGATTGAAGAAGATTAAACTATTCAGGCTTGTATTGCATCACTTGTTAAACAGCGTGGGGTGACAACTCCCTCCCATCGAAATGGACCATCTCTGTCATCCATTATTCCTCGATGATTCATTTTTACTCCAAGTCCATAAAGCATACTTCCAATATAAACACATTATTCCTTACCCACACATACATCTCATGATTATGAATATTGACAAGTTACAAGCTTTTTGCAGATACCTTACGTGTTAACCTTTATCTACTATATACTTGAGGGCATTTGTCTGTTTGTGCATCTGTCTGTTCAAGAATTCCTTCTAAATGTAAGAGCTAGGACCACCAAGTTTGGTATACAGCTTCCTCTCATTATAGCTTAAAACAAGGTCAGGGTTTGGTTGTGCCAGGAAATCGGGATATGCCTGAAATGGGATTGTGTCTCATAAAGCCCTACAGCAAAGAGACAGAATCACCAGGCAGGTGAAAGGGTCTGTCTGAGGTTGTGCTCCATCCCTCCAGGACTGCCCCAGTCCTGAGTCTTGATACAAAGAAAAGGGAGAGAACCCCACAGTCATCCATCACTTGGGGTATTTAAGGGGCCAGAGCTCTTGAATTCACAAAAATGTTCAGTCCTTCAGCCAAGGGGGTAGATGTCACTGGAAACTGGCTATAGGTGTGAAACCTGCTTAAGCAAAAATTGTAATATGCTGAAGTTAAATTATTATTATTTTACTTTTGTGTGTAACCATTTCTTTACTCCTTATGCTTAGTATCAGTGAAACCTTTGACTTACTTAATCAACTTGACTGACTTGAGTATAAATCAAATCAGGGCTATGATTGAAATGAGAGCGTTAGTCAAAACCCAGTTGAATTAATGAGTTGCAATGCACTGTCTCTTTAAAAGGAGCAACAAACCTAATTCCAGTGAGTGTTTCAGGAAAGGGCTGGATACTACAGGGAGAAGTCTCTGGGGAACTCAAGAATTGAGGTTCATTATTTGTTGCCTGAAAGGCGAGGCTTGTACCAGCAGAGTACTGAAGACTTTTCTGGGAAGTCACATAAGCTGGTGTGTCAGCGAATTGTCAAAAAATGTCTCCCTTGCTTTAGGCTCAGAGGGTAAGATAGTATCTCACAATTCAGGGAACTTCAGCAGACTGTCACATTGGTAAACCATTTTGGAGAAATGTTGGAATTAGGACGGTGTTGGGGTCACTCTGGAAAAAATAAGAAGATGGTGGAAGTCAGGATGTGACTTGCATGCGTGTTTGCTGGCTGTTGGTATCAGGGCTGTGAATCCCAGCAGCATAGCACTGAAGATTCCCAGTTAAAGGGCAGGTGTTCACACAGCCTGGTATTGTTTTGGGTTGAACTCCAGAAATGTCTCATCTGGCCTCAGTCTTCTCTAGCTCTCTGTGATTCAAGTCCCTGCTTCATCCATAAAGTCTCTTGCTTATATAACCCAGAGGTGTGACTGGGTCACATGACCCACCCACCTTGCTTTACTTTCCCTGCCTGGGGAGGAAAGTTGGCTGAGTCAAATGTGGAGCTGAGACACATCTCCCCTTTAAGACCAGCCACTCTGTGACAATGTCTATATACCACATCTTGTAGGTCTGTCATAATCCATTTATAGGTCTATTTATCATCAGAGGATTTAAAAACATTTAATCAAAATTAAAGGCTGATAAAGAAATGCAACATGCTTTGCCAGTCTAAACTAAACTTCACAAGCTCCCTGTTAGGGCTTGTTCAGATGACAAGTTACTTTGTGGCAAGTCCAGGTGTGACTCAACATCTTACGGTGTAATAACATGATGGAGTATACCTGCTACAGCACAGCAAAAACCCTGGAGCATGGCTTAGTGTATTATTACTTGATAGCATATATACTCAGCTGCACTCTAGGACTTTCACTACACTTTAGCAGCAGTGTTGCGCAGCAGGCTGTTGCATGTACATTCCCAGCATGTATTGCCATGACAGAACTCTCTATCTTGACAAGCTCATAGGTACACAAGTTTATTACACATTGTCTAGGTGGACAAATGGAAGCATGGAGAGAGTAAGTGACATGCTTAAGGACACAATGGGAGCATATGGTAGAACTGGGAATAGAATTCTGGAGTCCAAATTCCCAGTCCTCTGATCCAACCACCAGACAAGACTTCCTGCCTCAATCAGGGGTTTTGGTTAACCTGAAGTAGAGTGTAAGTTCCGGTTTGTGATCTATGTTTTTTTACAACGTTTATGATCCATTGGTCCTTTTGATTAAGATTGTGTCTTTCATGCTTGTATTTGGTATTAAGGCTTTAATCTTTGATCCAAATGGTAAGGTTCCTTTGCTTGTTCCTGAAAGCATAATCGTCAATGTAACAGGCACTAAAAAGCCAGTGACATTCATTTAAAAAACAAAACCAATTTGTAGGTTGTCCATAACTTTTAGCAAACATCAAAATATGTTGTACTGTTTGCCTGTGATTGTTGCCAGAATTCCTGTTATCTTACTGACCTTATATTTTTGTGCTGGGGTAGAAGACAAACAGAGTATATGAGACAAGTTTTCTCATTTAAGAATGGACAGGAACACAACCTATTTAATCATTATCTAAATAGTATCAGATATGCTATGTATATACATAAAGCAATATGCCATAACAATTAGTATCCATTCCTACGTTACCTAATGCACAGTGTTCTTTCTTAGGACCCCATGCTTTCAGCTACATGGGAAGGATGCAAATAGCATATCAATGTATGCTCTCATACAGTTATCACTCCTTCAAAGTTATTGTGATTTGAACTAAACATACATGCATGCACGCACACACAGTGTGTGCCCATCAGACTCTGCAAGCTCTTCGAATTCCTCTAGAATGTAAAAAGAATAAAAATAGGTCTCTAGTTAGTCCACATATAACATTCCACTGCAGCAAAACTATATTAAAAAAAACCCCAAAACCTTAAGAATCCTCACGCTAAGCTCAGACTCACAGATCTCTTTCCTCCCTAAAAGCAAGAGTGAAGAGGGGCTTTTATATTACATGTAATTCTGTTATAACAGCAAAAACACTCAACTTCAAACAGCAGCTACAGTTACAGATTCAGGCATGTTTGTGTGAATGCGTGTGTAGTAGCGTCTCCCTTTCTATTCCCACCATGTTGTATCCTTCCCTCTCCAATGACAGAGCTTATAGCTCTGATCCCTTTTCTTTCTGTTTTCATTCTGCAAGCTGCATCTAGCTGAGTTGGCTCTTCGCCTCTGGTGCTCCCTCTTGTAGCAGGAGAGGGTACTGAAAGCTCAGTAGGAAATCCTGCTCAGCTATAGGCAGAGTCCACAGCAGGGTGACTCTAGTGCTGTCACTGGTAATTTGGGCAGCAGTTTAGCATTCTTTCACACTCAGGTGGAAGAACATCAGATTTCTCCACCTGCAAAGTCAGGAATAATAGGGGATGCCTGCTCCTCAGATCACATGTCCCTGATATGGGTACATTTAGGAGGGAAAAGAATTTCACAGGTAGAATATCTATCCTTGAGTAACAAATACCTGTATGCAACATCCATGTGCATAAGGAGAGCCCTGCAGGGATACAAAATGTGTATCCTCAGCTGCATCTGTAGCCACAAAAATGAGCTGCAGATGTCCTCATTTACATCCCCAGACGTTCATACCCATGGATATCTGTTTTAAATACAAAATTTGTCTCTACACTTGCATCCATAATTCGCAAAAATGAACTGTGGATCTCAAGTAGTTATCTGTGGATTTGCAGCACTCTAATAATAAGCTACACAGGCTAATGCTTGCAAGCAAATAGCGTGGGGAATGGCACAGGCGAATGGTAATGAGAGAGCCTTTAACCTATAGATCATTAGTCAAGCCATCCCTGTAATGTCAATGTTTTGTACCATCTGACTGACAGAATAAACAGTGGCCTACATGAGTTGTTTTCAGTCCAGTCACAGTGTATAAATTACACTAAGCTGGGGCTCTTGTTGGAAGCCTCAGAAGCAAGACCAAGAATTGAATGATTTATAGAACTCACTTACTCTGGAACAAATTCTGCCCTTGGCATGGTGGGATGCCAGAAGCTTTCAGTGACATTAGCCTTAGTTCACAGGCCTCCTGGGCAGGATTTGGGATTTAGTGTGGTCAGATCCAGCACATTTATGCAGCATAAAGCTTACTTACAAAATTTAAAAGCAGCAACTGAAAACTGCAGAAGCTAAAATATATTCTAAAAATACCTACATATTTATTAAAGAAAACCGACAGGATTTTGAAGGCATTTTATTCTTGTGCTGAATTTGCTAATGGTGTGTGTGTGTGTGTGTGTGTTTTAATCAGCCTTTTCAACAAGACTGAACCACAGAGAGAACTGTACTAAACATAGCTATTTTAAGCACAATCCTGCTACAGTAAAACAGCTGGGATTTACAGTTTTAAAAACATTTCCTGCTCTGGATGTCAGAGAGAGCAGACTTGACAAGCCAATGGTGGATAATGCCAGTTTAAATGCTGCAAGTACAGTAGAGCTAGAAACAGATATTGTGCTAACCAGTTTTACCCTCAGGACATGATGGCTTATATTAGAGCTTCATTATTGCTCCAATCAGCAGTAATGACAGCAACATGCCATAAAGACAAAAACATCCAACCACAACAAAAAAATCCAAACCAAAAAAGGGTATGTAACACACGCAGCCAGTTCTGTCCAATATCATTTGAAACATCAAAGGTTTGGGGTTATGAGGAAACAGCCATTTCAAAACCAGAGGCAAAGGATTTCCCCTCTTCAATTCACTGGGACAGCCTAGGATTCTTTTTTGATTCCCTGTCTGCTAAAAACTGAGAAACACAGGAAAATGAATGTGTAAATTCAGGACAACTTTTAGTTTGTCAATTAATGTGTGGAATCCATCCATGTCAGTTCAGTCATGTTCTGAGAAACCAGATTATTCTTATATCATGCAGACTTCAGATTTGGATGTTAAACCAGTGATGGCTTTTTGTGCTTGGACAGTTCTAATTTCATGTGCCTAGAAACACTTTTCAAGACCTTAATGACCCCAGTGAAGGGATCTAGTAAGTCATACATACATTAACAATTCATAAAATGATAATTACAAAATGTATAATTAACCAATAACCATGCAGTGATAACTATCATGCACTTCAACACCTTTTTGTTGTTAAAAAGATCATTTTAAAATATTACATGGGGAAAAATATCCTGAAAGAAAAAAACCCAAGAATCGTGAACTTATCTTGATATCCCTCAATCATTTTGCATGTCATATAATCACATACTGATCTCTGGCTACTGTAAAACTTTTTATGACAGAAAGAGGCAAGATGCAGTGTTGAGCCTTGAATCTCAGGCTACGTCTACACTGCAGGTTCCGTAATTTAGCGAATATAACACACGGGTTATATTTGTGGTATATTTGGGTGCGGGGTATATAGGGTTTTTTTTACTCACCAGCAGTTTTTACTCACCGGAGGCTGGTGGTTCCTGCAGCTGTGCAGAAACGGGGAGGAAGGAGGGTGAGCGCTCCCCTGCCAGGAAGATGGTTGTTCCTGAGGCTGTGCAGGAACGGGGGTGAGCACTCCCCCGCCTGTAAGCTGGTGGTTCCTGCTCCCCTACCCCTTCCTGCAGCTGTGGAGGAACCAGGGGGATAAGTGCTCCCCCACCCAGAGGCTGGAGGCTGGCAGCTGCGCAGAAACCAGGGTGGTGAGTGGCTGACTAATTCCCCCCCCCCCACACCATAAATTAGCAAATATACCCCCAGCAAATATACCCCCGGTACAGAAAAGTCTTGTATACCCCCACGGGTTATACTCGTGCACAGGGTATACAAGATTTTTTTTACCGAAATAGAAAAAAAGTGGGGTATATTCGGGTCTGGGTTATATTTGGGTGTGGGGTGTATTCGCTAAATTATGGTATTTGTTGGCAGAGAGTATGCTAATGATGCACTCATTAGCATTTGTTGCGCTGTCATTTGCATATAATCTCTGCCGATGCTTTTTGCGCAAGAGGTTTTTGCGCAAAAACAGGCAGTGTAGAATGGATCCGATTTGCGCAAAATCCCACTTTTGCACAAGATCCCTAATGCCTCAAAAAAGGAGGTATATGGGATCTTGCGCAAAAGGGTTTTTTTGCGCGAAATGAACCCGTCTACCCTACTTGCTTTTGTGCAAAAACCTCTTGTGCAAAAAACATCAGCAGAGATATGCAAATGCTAATTAGCATAGTCTCTGCTAACAAATACCTGCAGTATAGACATAGTCTCTATGTCCTTGTGTCAAAAAGGGAAGGGAAAAGTAACATTTAACATAATTACTTTAATTCAGAAAGCAGCTGTTCAATCTCTCCTCTACCTAACAGGAAGCAGGAGAAGCCACCATTCTCACTGCCAGATCCCTGTGTCACATCAAGGCATCATCTTATCTAGCTAGCCCCAAGCAACCTAATTTCTACACCTTTGTTAAAAAAGAATATTTTGAAAATGCTTTATCTGTTACTCTAGAATAGTGCAAGTGCCCCCAGGTATCAATCACGGTTGCCTGGCTATGGATATCTAATGAATTCACAAATCTCCACATCACATGTGGTACAGCTGGCAGGCAGTCTTCAGAGACAGGCAGTGCATCTGCCATATACTTCTGCTTTTCTCCTTCCCATTTCTCCCCTGTCTCTCATTTCCCTCCACAGAACATTTACTAGGTAACACCGTTTTTTGCATTTTTCTCCTGTTAAGATTACTTTATGCATTCGAATGTTGACTATCTCTGCCTGGTAACATGAAGTATACGTTAGTAGTTGCATCTAGTCAATTCTAGACAAGTTCAATAGAAGACAGTTCTGTTCCATGCTAATAATATTATTGACTCCCTATGCCAGGCCATTTATAACACTATACAAAAACTGGGAGGTGCCATTGTTATGGAACATAATTGCATTTGTGATTACTGATGTATTTTACTTGAATCATAAGTGTTTGCACTAATGTTATTACTGAAGCCCACAGAGCTTGCATTTAGATCACTGCAATGACAACCTATTGGAAGTAGTGCAACCAATCAGTCTGTTCTGTCCTTCACATTCCGAAACCCCACTTTCAAAGATGGAGGGTGATCTTTTGCTCTTTTTAGCCATACCCTACATCCTTACCCACACTGCCAGCTCTACACAGGTTTGTCAGGGAGAAGAGTAAACAAAGGGAATAAACTTAAAACACATTATTACTATTCCCTAGTATGAGAAAGCCAACAAAGGCAAGTCCATCTATCTTCTTCTTCAAAGACATTTTAGGAAAAAGAAATACAAATTCTAAGAACCTATCTCAGCAAATTTAGCAGTGAATGTCAACAGCACACTCAAGAGCAAAGGGGTTTGACTTTTCAGAGCAAGAGTAGGCCTAAACTGTAAGCTGTTTGAGGTAGGGGCCACATGACAGAGGCTTAAACCCCTAGCTGACAGGGAAGAAGCTAAGGAGCCTTTGTGTACTGAGGTAACTCTGTTCACATAAATCACATATGATAGAGAGGACAGCTTGACAAAGAGGAAGTTGCAGTGGGTAGTGGTGAGAGGAGCTCCAGAAGAATAATTCTCCATCCCCACCTCATGGATTCTATAGCCATACAAAGGAGTCTGCCTTACCCTAAAGTTAGCTGGTACCTTGCAAAGCAAGTCAGTCAGTATGTGAGGGGACAAACTGAAGGGGCTACACGAACAGAGAGACACCAAGTAAAATGGCTATGTATGGACCTCTGAGGTGAGGCAGTGCCATGGTCTTTTCCATAAGGCCCAAAAGGGGCTCTGGACATTTATTTGTTTTGTTTCTTTTTTCACTAGTGAGATTCTTATATAGGCCATATCAATTACGCGCATGAAACATCCAGAGCAAAATTTTTTAGTCTGTTCGGGGCCTCTGGTACCTTAGTACAAATAAATAATAATGTGGTTCATTAATGCTTTAATTTCACTAATCTACAGCTATGTTGTCCAACCACATTTTCTATTTATTGTTGCTCTGCTGTACACAGTGTGCACATTTTTAATGTAATATTAATGCTTATCTAAAGCCATTCTCTCAGTCTTTTCTGTTAAGTGCTTCTTTCCCAATGTCATTACCATACACTTCTTTACATGGAACATCACTGAATCACTTAATCCATCCTAATCTGTTGCCATTATTTGCTTTTTTATTTGCTGTCCACTAAATCAGTATTATCAGTGACTCTTTCCTCTTTCAAATTTCTGACAGCCTAGAGATCTTTAATATACAAGTTAAAAAACGCCACAAAAACTGCCAAAATGCTAATTGCTTAATGGGGAACTCCCTCATGTCCCCTTCCTCTTCCTCTACACCCCCTCTTCTCGCAAAGGCCATTTTTTGTCTCTAACATAACAATGTATTTATTATCTTTCAAAGTTCTGCTTCTTAGCAGGATTTAGCCCTGGGAAGATCTGTGTGGATAGCTTTAATACTGGTACAACACACCAAATATTTATTTTTCTTAAGTATTCATATCTTGTATGCCATTGCCTACAGAATTGCTCCTTTTCTCTTAAATAACTCAAACACTGTATGAACTTTACATAAGGAATTATTTCACTCATCACTGAAATGCAGCTAGTTCTGAAATGGTACACAGCAATTGTTTAACACAGTCCTGGCCTTTTAATATTCCTGTTGCGTCTTGCAGGAAGAGAGTGCCCTACAAGGGGATCACAAGAGTCAGTCTCAGTGTTGTTCAAGGAAATCCTATTCTAAGGCAGGAAATTTTCTTTGTCACAAGAGGAATTGAGAAGGGTCAGGACCACAGCTTAGAAATGCCATGCCATATTAGGACAGGTTACTACTGTTTTAACTATTGAGTTAAAACAATGAGGGAACTGATGTAAACGGAATACAAATTTTCTCAGCAGCAATATGACCATTCGTAACACCCAGTATTAGAATGCATGCCATGGCATTTTTAATGAGCATAAGTGATCAGGACCATGGCTAGGTCTGATCCAAAAATCATGATGCTTAATTTTTTTTAATCGCCCCAAACAGGTGTTATTGGAGGAGAATCATGTCCATAATAACATCATGCTGGGGCATTGGTGTAGTTCTGACTCAGAAGAATTAGCATCAGGTGCTAAACCACCATCATCACTTCCTGTAGCACCTGGAATTTCTTTAGAAGTTTCCTGGTCAAATTTGGATCAGGTCTTATCCTGCTTAATCCTGCGAGAATTAACATGACCATGGTCTGGTGTTTAGTGACTAAAATTACATCATCTTATTTCCACAGACAGAATCTTGCCTTATTAGGGTGTAATAATTTTTGAATCCCCTCAAGCTTCTCAAATAAATGAGGTAGATTAACCACCCTCCTTTATCCTGATTTATTTGTGAATGACAAATATAATCAAGAAAATTTGATTAAAGGTTTCTTGGCACACTTAAAGAGTCCTGCAATTTACTGCAACTGAATTTGTTCTGAACTAATAGTTTTCACAAATTATCTCCTCTGGCACCAGGGAAAAAGCAGTTAACTTTGCCTTTCCTTTCCCTGTAAATGCATGCTCATTTGGGATGCTCATAGTTTACTTTGTTGTAATTTAAAAACAATTAAGTATGTATGTAAAGTAAATACATGGTTTGTTAAAGATGACAGCTTGCCAAAGCTGGAGAGTGAATTCTCTGATTATTCACAAGACAGCATTGGCAGTAGCTGGGTGGTTATTTCACAGCACTCCAATGTCTCTGCCACTCTTCAAAGCATTGACATAAGTCTCTTTCAGTCAGCTGGAATCCGAATCATTCTAGGATTTTTTTTATCTTTACTACACATTATCACCTGGTTTTAGAGAGATGTCCTGGTACAGGCACAGGATTAGGTAGAAGAGTGAAAGATACATATAGCTAAGCATTATATGAACCATAGAGGAATTTGGAACTACATCAGTTTCCACAGTCCTTATGGCAAAAATCCTGTTTCCTTCAGAGGGAGTTTTGCCTATTTAAAGACTGCAGAGCTGGATGGGGTACACAGAATGTCAACTGTTGCAATACCAAGAAATTTGAGACGCACTTTGGTGTTTTATGATCAGTGTTTCCTAACTCTCAGCACAGGGATCAAAGTAACAAGTTGTATATGAAATTTCCATTGTCCCTCTCACAGGAAGTAGAATTAAATCATCAGTATCTTGAAATATATTTCTTATAGTTTTATGAAAAACATGATGATCACTCAAAGCTTCTGTCATTTCCTTTTTAGTCTGTTTGCCAGGTACCGGATTTCTTTTTTTACAAAGTGATGAAAGAATGATTGTAGGATTTTCCTGTTGGTGCCATTTGAGAAGGGATGCACCTAAAATTAGTTTTGATTTATAATTTGTTTGTTTATTTCCATTCCTAAATCTGCAGTCTGATCCATGAAGGCAGAACCAAGAAGAGCCTATACTGCATGTTCTGGAGTACAGTAGAATTCCATACTGGCAGGCCTAGAAAATCAATGAAAATCAAGGTCTGGGAGTCCAACTTCATAGATCACATTGCAGAGTTCATGCCTCAGATATTACCTGCAAAGGCATTTTAACTCCAAGGAAGCCATTTGACTGCAAAGTAGAGGGAATAGATGTCATGTTACCACTTTTATCAGAATGAGCAATATGCAGGTTGAGAGAATTAGGCGCATGAATTGTTCTATCTTCTTGCCTTCTGCTTGGATTTTATGAGACTACAGAGCATGTACACTTATTTGCAAGAGACACACCATCACAGAATGAATGCTCCTGGTGGATTGCCATTGACTTTTGTGTGTGATGTTTCCTTCTACTGGATGGAATGTGTGTTAGATCTGCTTTTGAGCACATGGCTTCCTTCTACTAAAAGAACCAGAGCTACTGCTGTTAAAGCAGTTTTGGCAGAGGACTGTGCATTTGGAGTTCAAAGTTCCAAGAACCAGAATATATGGTAAAACATCCCTTCCTGATCTTCACAGGCAACCTGCTGAAACCCCGAAGCATGAGCTTCTAGGAACAGAAAACAAACTAGACATGAGCCCCAGAGCTTTTGATCCTTGCTCCATACCATCACAAGCAACCCTGTATTTCTACTCACAAATTGCGGACTTCAATTTGTCCTGTTTTCTCTTGAACCTAATTAAGTTGTTTGTCCTTCCCCACAGATCCTATTTTGTGGCTGTGGCAAAACTTCAGTCCAGGTGGGAAACCTTCTTCTAAATTTCCAGCCTGAGTTTGTTCATGGCCAGTATATTTCCGTTTGTTCTTGATGCTTATAAGGTGCCTGACTCTAGTAATTTTTACTAGTCCCTCTTTCCATACAAAATGCTAAAGGTGAAAAATACCACCTTCCCACAACATTGCAAGATATGGATGGTAGATGAAGTGATGTGAAATATGCTCACTGCACATTATGACGACATTTGTCTAACACATACACACAAAACAGAGACTCAGAATACAAAGCTCATTTATGGAAAGTCACTTTGCCCATTTATGTCTATTAGAGGAAGAAATAATTAATTGAGGACCCATAAAGTGGGATGCTTCAGTGAGTGAACTATTTATCTATAGCTTGTCTAGAAGAAGGTTAATAAAGCCTCATCCGGAGAGACTAGTCAGTTATTCTCATAGAAAAAAAGAGCAACTATATGGATGCATTAAATTGTGATTAAATAGTTCATGTCTCTCCATTGAGGAATATCGCATTTTTTAAATTCAGCTCTCAAGAGAAAAATGGGTCATGGGCACAGAATTCTGGGAGCTTTTTACAAGGTTACTCATGTTTTATGCTTCACTGGCCTGGAATGCTGACACAGGACAGTAGAATCTCTGAGGTACGCACACTTTGGGAATGGAGGTTGTTCGTAACTCTGAAATGTTTGTAATTCTGAACAAAAAGTTATGGTTGTTCTTTCAGAACTGTACAACTGAACATTGACTTAATACAGCTTTGAAACTTTAGCATTAGAAGAAAAATGCTGCTTTTAAACCATCTTAATTTAAATTAAACAGGCATAGAGAATTTCCATGCCTTGTCAAAAATTTTTTTTAATAAACTCTCTTTTTTTAGTAGTTTACTATAAACACAGAAATATACTATAATTTGCTTTTGGGGGGACAGCAAGTCTCTTCTGATGAGGTGTGTGTTTTGACCATTTAGTTTGTAATTCTGAGGTTCTACTATACTCTATACCTTGGCATATTATCTTAGGAAGTAGTCTGAAATCCTAGACTTGATGCAAAGAAAATGTTTGACAAAAGTATGGAAGGAAGGAAGGAAGGAAGGAAGGAAGGAAGGAAGGAAGGAAGGAAAAGTCTGAAGTTTGGTGACCAACATAAATATCAGTGCTTTTCCGGTGTTGAAATGTACTAGTTTCCTTTAACCTGCAAAAACATGATGGATGACCTTTTATTTTCATTAGCAGAAATTCCAGCTGATGGCCTTGATCCAGCAAGGTACTTGAACATGTAGTCACAGTGGCTTTGGGGGAGTAGGAGAGGTGGCTCTTGTGTATGTATTGCTGTGTGTTAATATTAGAACAGGCAAGGTCAAAGATGTGCTTTGCACTTGCAGTGAGGTTTGTGATGGTCCTTAGTTTCAGAGGAAGTTTGTACACAGTCTGGAACTGGCCTGTAAAAAAGCTGTTAATCCCATGCAGAAGAGCATTATTCTTTTAGTAAAAAGTTCCATTGCACAAGGGTGAATGGCCTTCATCCTGAAGTTTTAGGTGATCTTTTAGATATCCTGGGCATGGGCAAGGAAAGCCTTGAAGACAAAGCCAGAGATGCTGAGCTTTTCTACAGGAAGCCAATGTAGAAAGCTCAGGACAAATCTGATGTGCTTGCGTTATCCCCTGAGGAAATGTGCCATGGTGTTTTCGTGCAAGCTGGAGTTGTACTAAGGGCTGATGGCTTCATGCCCTAGTATAACCTGTTGTTCTAGTTCAGGCAAGAGGTGATGAGTGCTTGTCAGGATGTCATGGAGTTTTCCTAGCCAACCACAAGTGATGGGAACTGTTGCTTGGGGATGCTGCTTTGTGAGAATCGACCAGTTGTAGGTGTGAATCTTTAGCCAAATGAAGACTACATGTTGGCTGCAAATTTTTCAATGTACCTTTCTTGAACCACTTGAATAACAGTTGTCCTTGCTCTGGTTCAGCTTGAACCAGCTCCTGGTCCATCAAGTGCTGGACAAGCTGGGTGGTAGTGGTAAGGTCATATATGGTGAAGTACATATAGTGTTGCATGCTAAGTTTTTTTAATAAACATAAGTTAGGCTTCACACTCAGTCCCTTAACTTGGCAGGCAGGTAGCACAGTGGAGGTGGCACATGGCACCGCTTTTGAGGAAAAAGTTCCTTGCATTACTTTCAAGTGAATCACCCTACTAGCCAGCAAGGGAACTGTGCTCAGCTGTTAGCTGAAAGAAGGGCTGCCACGGGGAAGTAATTTTCACTGAAAGAAGGGAGATTCCTGTAGTCAGAGGATGTGGGGCGGGGGGAAAAGACATTATAGTGAAATGGGGGTTAGAGCCAGGGCCGTCCTTAGGCATACGCAGAGTACGCAGTTGCGTAGGGCACCAGTATTTCTGGGGCACCACTCTGTCACGAGGAACGGGAAGCAGTGAGCATGCAACAGCAGGGCTGCTGAGTCCTAGAGAGAGCTGAATGCGCTACCTGCAGCACAGTCTGAGGGAGGAGATTGGCTCCTGGGGTCTCTGGGAAAGGGAGGGGGTAAGGGTGGGGGAAGGAACTCACCTGTGTGACTCTCTCCCCTGGCGTGAGGTGAGGCAGGCTGGCTGGGCGGCTGTGGCAGTATCCTTTCTTTTGCCCCCCATAATGACCATTCTTCTCCCCTCCCCCCACGGAGCACCCCTACGGAGCACCCCTCTCTCCCTCCTCCCCTCCTGCAGGGCTGGGTTGGGTGATGTGCTAGGGGGAGGGAGGTTGGGTGAGGTGCTGGAGGGGGGGAGAGAAAGAGGGGCTGGTTGGCTGGCTGTGTGCTGAGGCAGGAGAGGACTGGCCCAGTGGGCCATCCGCTGAAGGGCCGGCTGGCGGTGGATATGTGGGGCGCCAGCGCGTCACAGCCTGAGCCCGGCACCGGCACTTTAAATTCCCGGCGCCAGCTGGGGCACTGTGTGGGGCTGAGGGAACACAGGCGCAGCGTGCATAAACGCCACGGAACAGCTGAGAAGAGAGAAGCCCGGGAGTCTTCCCTCTCAGCTGGTTTGAGCTCCGCATGTGGCCACTGCCGCTGGGGAGGGGAGCGAGGCAGGTCGGGGGCCAAGGGAGAGATCGGGGGGGAGAGGGCGCTGAGTGCTCAGCCTGGGCAGGAGGCTGGGACCGGGGATCTGGGAGGCTCCAGTACTGAGGAGCGGGGGAGAGAAGAAGGCTGCCCCCATCTCATTGTCAATTTGTGTTGTGGGGGGATGGTTGTTTTTGGGGTGAGGGAAGCCCTGGGTCTGTAAATCCCCAGCTCCTGCAGTCCTGTTACTACATGACACACTCCGTTTTCTTCAAACATTTCTAAGCTTCATGGTTAAAGAGAAAATCTTCGAGAGGAGATATTATGCATATTGTGATTACATATTTATGTCCCTATGAGCATATCTGGATCTTTAAGAGGTAATTTCAGGGGACGGGAGGAGTGGAGAGGGGGAGAAGTTACAAAATAAAAGGAAAATGTACATGCTTTATTTAAATGATAGAATTTTTCAAAAATGAAGGGAAAAAGGAAGTTTGTATTAATATCAGGAAGAAAGTGATTAAAACATCAGATATAGTTTTTTGGTGGACAATATTTGCAAGTTTTCTGTCTTTTGCTAGAATAAAAAGGTGTGGGGGTACAGGAGTGAGGGCAGGGGGCTGGGAGAGTTGGGGAACTCAGGGCAGGGGTTGAAAGGTGCTGGATCGAAGGCAGGGGGTAGAGGGCTGCAGGCACAGGGTTTGGTGCGGGGCGTTAGGGCAGGAGTATAAGTTTGCAGGGCTGGAGTCAGGGCAGAGATATGGGGGACTCTTGATAAGGGCTAGGGGTTAAGATGTGTGGGCAGGGGGCTGGAAGGTTTGTGGGGGCAGCTCAGGGAAAAGGTGATAGAGTGAGGGCAGGAGAAGTAGATTCAGGGCACAGGGTCTGGTGGAGGGGGGACTCAGGGTAGGGAGGTGGGGGAGCAGGAGTCAGGGTAGGAGGTAGAGGGTGCAGAACTCCAGAGGGAGCCGGAAGAGATTACGGGGTTTACAGGGGTGACAATGCTTTGCTGACAACTCCTCCCGGGGGGACAGAGCTTCGCTTTCCTGTCAGCGGCTCCTCTAAGGGGGGAGAGGACCTGCATGGTCTGGGCCTGGCCTCAAGTTTGTCTGGGGGTAAGCAGGGCTCCATGGGCCAACCCTGGCCTTCAGTTGGCCCCCATCTTGCAGCTGGTGAAGGAGGGCAGGGTTCTTCATATAAATTTCTAATAAAATGTTGACAAATTTAAAAAATTGTATTATTTGCATCATTCTGTCAATAAATCTGAATTTTTTCTATAGTGCTACTTCTTTAGTGCTAGTCCGTCAGCATTACAGTGTGCTTAATTAAGTTACACTATTTTTAATAACGTGAATGTGGCAAGTTTTCCAATACTGTAAGCTTATGTTTGTGTTGCTAAGAGCAAGTCAGGCATAGGGGCACCAGTTTAATAATCCCATCTAGGGCACCATAAATCCTAAGGACAGCCCTGGTTAGAGCAACTGTAAATTAAGGATGAGCCGTTCAAAAGTCATGGGAGCGGCATTAAGACAATGAGCACTTTTGAAAATCCAACTCCAATTTCTTTTTCCTATGAAGCTCTCATTCAGGAAAACATTGCCTGACCCTTTTCTCTCAGCCCCTCACATACCAAACAAACAGAAGCCTTCCCAGCTCAAATTAATTCTTAGCCATCTTTTTTTTATTTCATCCAGTACAAACTCCATAAAATGTCTTACAAAGTAAGTGATGAGGAACCAAGTCACAAATATAGTACACCTTTAACTTTAAAGTGTCTATATAAAACTCCAGAGTACATTGAATTTCACTTTAATGAGTTTTTCATATTAAGCTAAAGTCTAGGGAATTTTATTATAATGTCATATTCCATAAAAATATCTGTGGACCTAAGAGAATAGACACCATATTAATCCATTTTTTCATTGTTAGGTGATTAGGTAATAGATATTTTGCAGAACCATTTCAGGAAGTCATTAATCTTGGCCACATTCAATTACAGTTCATTTGTGATGCTACATTACAAATGCTCCCAACCAATGGGGTTGACAGCCATTGTGGGCCCCTGGGTAGTGTGTGGGGCAGGCCAGCTCCATGCCCCAGACGGGACAGGGCTGAGGCAGCCAGCTCTCAGTACTGCTTGACTGCAGTGCACCCCACTCTCCCAGTTCTCAGAGCTGCTCAGAGCATCCGGTATGGGGCTCTGGAGGCAATTTAAAGGGATGGGACTACTGCCACACAATGGTGGCAGCTGGGAGCCCCAGGCCCCTTTTGAATCACTGGCCCTGGGGCAACTTCCCCCTTTGATCCCTTCTGCTCCTGTCAGCAGGCCTGCCCCCTACAACACTAGTTATGAAAGAGAAGAACAAACCTAAATATACCTTGATTCTAGCAATAACATTTAGTGGATATGAATGTGAACCTGAACTATGTCACGACGTGCAATGCTTTTGTTAGTGTTGATGTTTTTAAAGTACTTGGGTTCTAGGAGCCCATTGCCAGAGCATAGCTGAATGAACGATATCAATCCAGTATAGAAAGAGAGCACTTTGGAAACTCATCAGTACAAGTGATTACTAGGGACGGAGTGGTCACCAGGGCACCTGTGTTTTTTCCTGGAGACCTCTTCTTTCACTAAAACACTCTCTTCCACATCCACACATCTTTCTCCGAAAAAGCTTTTTTGGAAAAAGGCTTCTTCCTCATAGAATGAGGTTTACCACACCCAGAAAACCCCCTCCAATCTTTCAACTTTCTGTCAAAAGAATGCTATAGCCATGTGGATGTAAGTATTGTTTTTCTGGAAAAATGGCTGTTTTTCTGGAAAAACTCTGCAATGTAGACATAGCCACAGATATTAATCATGTCACTAAATACACTCAGATACACTGCTGTTGAGAGCAATACAAGAATTTAGCTTAAACAGAATTATTCTGAAGCAGATATTAGAAGCAATAGAATGGTAATACTTAAAAACTGGCAGAATGGAGTACAGTATTCTAATATTTTGGCCGTAATTGAAAGTTGAATTTGGCCCCTCTATCTTAATAGTTGTGAACACTGTTATTGTTGTTTTATAGTGTATGTGCTTCTGAGGATACAAACAGACTTAACTAACTCAAGAATGCTACCTCTGTATTTTAATTAATCTTCATTTATTCGGTGTAGTAACCAGAATACAGAGGTAAAAGCTTTTTCCTGAATCAGTATTGTGTTTGATTTTCATTGGGGTTGCACCCAGGCAAAATTTGATAGATGTGGCTATTTTAATTCTATGTTTAGTCTTAACAACTTCATAATGTTCACAAGGGAACATTTAAAAACAGTAAACAACATTGCACTGTATTAAGTGGCTGTAAAACAATTTCTGAGTGACTCTCACTTCAGTCCAGCCTCCAACTGTGTTTAAAAATAAAATATTTGGTTAGCATATTGTGCCATCTAGGAGAGTGAACAGCATTCTTGTTTCATGACCTTTAAAACATTTAACTGTAACTGTGAACAGATTCTAAAAGAGAGAATCTTGATACCCTAGAGAATTTGTTCCTCACTATCTGAAAAGCAAAGCAGCCAGGCTGAGACTCCTCCTTCTGAACCAAGTAATGGAAAAACGATGTAAGAATTCCAGTGTCTGAATAAATATGTGCCCTCTGACCTTAATCCCGTAGGAACCAAAAACATCCAATGTCAGACGAAAATAGTAAAACCTTTACATTGCTGAAGGATAATTGTACTGCTAGCAGATAATTAGCTGAATCCTGTTAATATCAGGAGATTTGACAATAATTAAGATTTTTAAAAAAATTAACTGTATGTGTACTACGAAGTACATGTTGGGTACTCCGTACATTCTGAGAGCCATCAAAATGTTAGATGTTTATCCAAAGTACATATATTGAGGCTGACAGATTCCGTCTAAACACTTCACAAATATTTGTTTCAGTTCTCGACAGCTGTTTTCTTCACAGATGTTTATATTCCTTGATAGAGTCACACAGGTTTTTTTTGTTGGTGAAGATCTTATTCATATAATACCTGCATCCATATGTGACCTAAAGGATTTGTGTATGAACATGAGTGATCACTATTAATTATTTGCTAATCATCATTCACTATTTAAAACTTTCTGAAGGAGCTGAAACAATACTATGTGATTTAAGTGGCCAAATCACAGATCATGAATCACAAACCATGAACAGTTCAATAAAATAATCTGGAGAGTATCCATATTTTTTATATAGATATGAGGCATGCATAGTACAGTGAAAGCTTTGTTATCTGGCACTCATGGGGAATTGGAGTTGCCAGTTAATTGAAGGTGCCAGAAAACAAAGCTTATTGCTTTGTCCTTGGCTCCTACTGGCAGATCCAGCTCCCAGCGGCTTGAGGCAGGGTGAGGGGGATGGAGGCGCCTGTTGATGATGTGGTCTGGCATGGTGATGAACTGGAGGCAGAGGGGCAGGTGGCAGAGTGTGCAGCCCTAGCCGGGAGCAGGGAAGTCTTGACCTCCTCTGGTCATGCAAACTCTGTGGTTCAGGATCACTCAAGAACTGAGGATGCCAGACCAAAGAGGTCCAACCCGTAGAATTCTTTGAAGGGGGAGGGGTGTCAACAAGCATGTGGACAATAGGGAACCAGCAAATATAATTTATGTAGATTTTCAAAAAACCTTTGGCTAGGTCCCTTACCAAAGGTTCTTAAGCAAAATAAGCTGTCATGGGATAAGAGGGAAGATCCTCTCATTGACTGGTTACAAGACAGGAATCAAAGGGCAGGAATAAATTGTCAGTTTTCAGAATGGAGAGAGGTAAATAGTGGTGTCCCTCAGGTCTCTACTGGGACCAGTCCTATGCAACATATCAATAAATGATCTGGAAACAGTGAGATGGCAAAATTTTATCTGTGCCTCCATTTCTTCATGTGCAAAACAGATATGGATAATCATCTACCTCAGAAGGATACAATGAGACAATGTTTGTTTATTATTATGAGATACACGGGCAGGGGGAGGGGGACGTATTTGCCAGGCTCCTTGGCAAGGTGTTGGGGGGGGGGTGGTTCCAATCTCTTGGAAGGTGCCTGGCCTTAGGTAGAAGGGGTGGGGCTGGAGGCAGCCATCCTTCATCACTGCCCAGAAGGCACCACACTGGCTCCTCCACACACACAGCAAGCCCTGAGAGCTTCCCAGAGCATGTCAAATGGTGCTCCTTCAGCAATTTAAAGTAGGGATGTAAGTGAGTAGTTGACTATTAACTTTTTACCACCGCTCCTTGCTGCCTCTGTATGATAGGCAGCAAGAGGGTGGGGAGTGAGGACACGAGCCAGTGCTGCGGGAGCTGGCTTAAAAGCTGGTTCTCCCCAGCACCATCTCTGTGGTGCTGCCTGCCACCCTCCTTCCCATCCCCCTCGTCAGAGGCTCACCATGGACAGGGCTGCTGCCATGAAGTAGCCCCCATTCAAAGCAGCCCGGGCTGGCTGTGGGCAGGGGCTGCTCCAGCAGCAGCCTCTGTTTATGGTGGCCTGCCACACTACCACAAACAGAGGCTGCTGGACCCAGTGCAAGCCAGGACCAAGTATTCCTGGCTCTCGCAGGTCCATGACCTCTGAGCCTCTGCATTTCAAAGAACTGGGTTCTTATTGCATTTAAAATGCAGAGGCACAGCTGTCTCAGAGTGAGCCTCCCCTTATCCATTACAGTCATGTAGTTCATACAATTTGTATCGACTAAACAATTAGCAAAATACCCATTCCTTAACATTCTTATAGAATCATAGAACACTAGAATTGGAAGGGACCTCGAGAAGTCATTGAATCCAGTCCCCTGCTCTTGTGGCAAGACTCAGTACCATCAAGACCAGTGTTTCTCAACCAGTGGTACGTGTACCCTGAGAGGTATGTGAGAGAAGTCTGGGGGGTACCTCAACTCAAGTGAAATTTGGCAAAAAAAATGCTTGGGATTTTGCCCTGCAAAGGATATTGGAGAGGGGGCGATAGCACATATCTGTCAAATTAAATGTTCAGAGCTGTGTGCCCAGACATTAATGGCTGCTCTGTGCACATGCTCCAGCGGCTGGTGGGAAAAGTGTGTGACTACAGCGGTGGCTCCGGTGAGACCCAGAGTAGTTCCAAGTTGGGGGGGTGAATTTGGGGAGGAGAAAAAAATCACTTCCACAGCCACTTCGCCTAGTTCGTTTCCTCTCTAGTAGCCTCCCCGGGTGCTCCAGTGGGGAGGGCAGCTGTACCTGGAGACGAGCATTACCCCCACCCTCGCCAGCAGCTCAACACAATTCATCCCCATCGCCCCTTCCCCATGGCGCTGCAGAGAGGAGCTAAAAGATGGTGAAGCGGCATAATAAGCTTTGCTCCAAAGCCCCCCCCCCCTGCATTAGTGGTGTAGCATAAGGGTGAGGGGGCAGTTGCCCCCGGTGCCATGCTAGGGGAGTGCTGGGCTGTGGTGGGAACACACAGCCCCGCGTGGCGAGCCCAGTGCTGGTGGGCCACTTGTTTTCTTCAGAAAAGCCGCTGAGGCAGGGCTGGGTGGCAGGAGCAGGCATTTCAGAGGTAGGGTTACCATATATCCAGTGCCTGGTTCTGGGAGAGGGGAGGGGTTAGAACAGGGTGGCTGGGGGCATCTGGCTCTGGGGGAAGGCCGGGTGCATTGGGTTGGGGGAGGTGCCTGGCTCTGGGGGTACTTATAATTTCTTTTCTGAAAAAGGGGTACTTTATAAAAAAAGTTGAGAAACACTGATCTAGACCAGTGGTCTGCCAATGCGGTGCCTGCGGGTACCACGGCGCCCACCAGGGCATTTATGTGCACTCGCCTAGTAACCAGGGCTGGCCCGAGCCATTCTTGTGCCCTGGGCCCTTGGTGCCCGGTGAATGCATGGCTCCTGCCCATGCCCGGCCCGGCAGCCCCAAAAGGTTGGGGACCACTGATCTAGACCATCTCTGGTAGATATCTATCTAACCTGCTCTTAAATATCTCCAGAGATGGAGATTCCACAACTTCCGTAGGCAACTTATTCCAGTGTTAAACCACCCTGATAGGAAGTTTTTCTGAATATCCAACCTGAACCCTCCTTGCTGCAGTTTAAGCCCATTGCTTCTTGTCCTATCCTCAGAGGCCAAAGAGAACAATATTTCTCCCTCCTCCTTGTGACACCCTTTTAGATACCTGAAAACTGCTATCATGTCCCCTCTCAGTCTTCTCCTTTCCAAACGACACAAGCCCAGTTCTTTCAGTCTTTCTCCAATGGTCATATTCTCTAGACCTTTAATCATTCTTGTTGCTCTTCTTTGGATGTGCTCTCATTTCTTTACATCTTTCTTGAAATGTGGTGCCCAGAACTGGACACAATACTCCAACTGAGGCCTAATTAGAGTGGAGTAGAATGGAAAAATGACTTCTCGTATCTTGTTCACAACACTCCTGTTAATGCATCCCAGAATCGTGTTTGCTTTTTTTGCAACAGCATCACACTGTTGACTCATATTTAGCTTGGGGGCCACTATGAACCCTTAATCCCTTTCTGCAGTACTCCTTTCTAGACAGTCGTTTCCCATTCTTTATGTGTGAAACTGATTGTTCCTTCCTAAGTGGAGTACTTTGCATTTGTCCTTATTAATCTCCATCCTATTTACCTCAGACCATTTCTCCAGTTTGTCCAGATCATTTTGAATTTTGACCCTATCCTCCAAAGCAATTGCAACTCCTCCCAGCTTCATATCATCTGTGTAATCTCTATGCCAATAGCTAAATCATTGATAAAGGTATGGAACAGAACCGGTCCCAAAACAGACCCCTGTGGGACCCCAATTGTTATGCCCTTCCTGCAGGATTGTGAACCATTAATAACTACTGTCTGAGAATCGTTATCCAGCCATCTAAGTTGTATTTGCCTAGTTTATTGATAAGAAGATCATGTGAAACCGTATCAAATGCCTTACTAAAATCTAGCTATACCACGTCCACCGCTTCTCCCTTATCCACAAAACTCGTTATCCTATCAAAGAAAGCTATCAGATTGGTTTGACATGATTTATTCTTTACAAATCCATGCTGGCTATTTCCTATCACCTTATTATCTTCCAGGTGTTTGCAGATGAATGCCTTAATTACTTGCTCCTTTATCTTTCCTGACACAGAAGTTAAACTGGCTGATCTATAGTTTCCTGGGTTGTTCTTATTTTCCTTTTTCTAGATGGGCACTATATTTTTTCCTGTCTTCCATGATTTTTCAAAGATGATAGCTAATGGCTCAGATACCTTCTCTATCAGCTCCTTGAGTATTCTAGGATGTATTGCATCAGGCCTTGGTGACTTGCAGACATCTAACTTTTCTAAGTGATTTTTACTTGTTCTTTTTAAATTTTATCTTCTAAACCTACCCTATTCCCACTAGCATTAACTATGTTAGGCATTCTTCATCAGGCTTCTTGGTGAAGACAGAAACGAAGTCTGCCATTTCTAAGTTTCCTGTTGTTTTTTCTCCCTCCTCACTAACAGTGAGCTTACACTGTCCTTGGACTTCCTCTTGCTTCTAATATATTTATAGAATGTCTTTTTGTTTCCCTTTGTGTCTTTAGCTAATTTGAGCTCGTTTTGTGCCTTTGACTTTCTAATATTGCCCCTCATACCTGTATTTGTTTATATTCATCCTTTGGAATTTGTCCTAGTTTCCACTTTTTATATGATTCCTTTTTGATTTTTAGATCATGCAAGATCTCCTGATTAGGCCAACGTGGTCTTTTGCCATACTTTTTATCTTTCCTATGCAGAGGAATAACTTGCTTTTGGGCCCTTAATGTCTCTCTGAAAAACTCCCAACTCTCTTCAGTTGTTTTTCCCCTTAGTCTTGCTTCTCATGGGATGTTACCTACCAGCTCTCTGAGCTTACCAAAATCTGCCTTCCTGAAATCCATTCTCTATTTTGCTGTTCTCTCTTCTACCATTCCTTAGAATCATGAACGCTATGATTTCATGATCACTTTCACCCAAGGTACCTTTCACTTTCAAATTCTCAACCAGTTCCTCCCTATTTGTTAAATATAGAACAGTTTTTCCCCCAGTAGCTTTTTTAACCTTTGGAAATAAAAAGTTGTCTTCAATGCAGTCCAAGAACTTATTTGATAGTCTGAGCCCCACTGTGTTAGTTTCCCAACATGTGTCTAGATAGTTGAAGTCCCCCATCACCACCAAATCCTGCACTTTGGATGATTTTGTTAGTTGTTTAAAAAAAGCCTCATCCACCTCTTCTACCTGGGTAGGTGGCCTGTAGTAGACCCCTAGCATGCTATCACCCTTGTTTTTTATCCCTTTTAACCTAACCCAGAGACTCTCAACACATCTGTCTCCTATGTCCATCTACGCCTCAGTCCAAGTGTGTACATTCTTAATATACAAAGCAACACCTCTTCCATTTCCCCCCCACCTATCCTTAATTTAAAGGGCCCAAGGCTCTGACCACTGTTTCTCCTGCAGGAGCTTTGGGTTCATTTCAGTTGCTGTGCCCCAGGGCAACTGTCCTCTTGCCCTCCCCCACCCCTGTTGGCGGACCTGCTGGTACCCAGATCCCTTTATGGTGATTTTACTTATCTCTCTTTCAATACATTGTAAGTTGTGGTCCTATATTTTTTGTAATACGCATCTCCCACTGGGATCAGGATAGCCCAGTGATCCTATAGAATCCTTCTGACTCTGAGGACTCAGACTGGAATCATGTATGATCATCTGAAGCAAGGAATCTATAGTATGGATATAACTTTGGCGCATTTGGATTGGATTTCAATTAAGTTCATTGTTGAAATTGTCCAATAACCTAAGCAAATGTTTTATTAGTAAAGCCAGAAGGATTAAAAAGCACCAACATTCAGTTCATGTTATAAACCAGAGGGGTACTTATGTTCTATGAAATCCTATTTTAGTTGCATTTTGAGCCCTAATTAGAATTATGTCAAAATCACCTTGTTCTGTATGGTTTGCAGGAATAAAAAACAAAAGATGCTTCAGCTTTGTAATGAATACTAATACCTTGCAGTTTATACTAATCATGACATGTGCTTTATATAGCACTTTTCAGTCAGAAGAAGTACAGCTCTGTAGACTGAAGGATTACTTCACCCATCACTGAAATGCAGCAGCTTGAGATGAAACCTTACCCTTTGTGTCATTCTGTACAGCAGCCAACAGTTTTGGGGAGAGACAAAATGAACTGCAAGTGGAAATTTAGGAAGCCAGAATGTAACCCATGGAGATGGAATCTAGCCTTAATGTTTTGGGGATGTGATTTCTCAAAGAGACATAATAGACCATATTACATGACAAGGAAGATATGAAGGCTAAGTCCCAACTTTATTAGGGGGAGCCATAGAGATTATCTGAAAATATTCCTTCCCCATTTTTTTAGTCTCACAAAGCTATAACATTCCCACTGGTTGAGACCATTTCAATATAGCTTGCTCCAGACCTTACTAATGCCGCTCCCTAAATGATTTTAGGTTATTGCCGAATATCCCAAGCCCTTCCTTCCTCTTCAGGAGCTAAGCACATTTCTGCAGCATTCCTGCTCTTGTTGGCTAGGAAGAAATATATCACATGGGTACTCAATCATTGATCCTTCAGGATGTTATGCTAGTCTAAGCCTTAGACTCAGTCAAGACCGAAAAGAAGAAATTATGATCCACAGAGAGTCAGTTTTTGAGTTTGGTCTTTAATTTGTATTATTCTGAGCATTTTAGATGAATAGGTGTCTGAATGTCCAAATTCTTTATGCACTTGTACTATTAAGATAAGACTATACAAAAGTAATCAGCCAATCTAGTAACTTTTTCCTTCTCAAGTATATATCTACGGCACTGTGCTCCAGTTCTCCTCACATTGAAAAACAGTACCTTTGGGACATAACAAGCTTATTTCATTACATTGCAAATTAGAGTGGCCCTAAGTAAACTCTAAATTGTGTTGGAGATATTCCTGCTCTAGTGGCTTGCACAAGGGGAAGGGAATGGGGCGAGAAGGTGTTTCTCCTTGGTTCTCACACTGTTAAGGGCCAATTCTGGAACACTGAAATAAAAGAACAGGATTGGGGCCCAAGAAAGATGACAGGTCTCAAAAAGCATCTTACATTATGGGTATGGCTAAACTGTGGGAGGGTTTCGGGATACAAAAACTCTGCCGCATACAGGGAATGCGTTTGCTTTTCCAGGAACTTTTTTGCTTCTGCTCTTTTTCCCAGTGAACATGGAAACATGTTTCTGTCTTGCAGCATACAAGTTTGCAACACACATCCTAGGCAGGAATCTTTCATGGAATTGAATGCAGTCGTTTCTCTTAGTCTTGTTAGCATTAGCAAAACTGCATGTTTAAATCTCCATTAAAAGAGGGTAAGTCTAGAGTGTGAGGATCTATTGGAAAAAAAGATATGCAAAATGCACTCAGCAATTTGCATAGCTTTTTCTGATACTTTTGTTGGAAGAGGCTTTTCCATCATTTGGTCCGTCTAGACCAAATGCCAAATGTCGGAAAAAAAACCTCTTTCAGAAGTCCCGTTCTTCCTTGTAGAACGAGAAATACAGGAGCTTCTGAAAGACTGCAATTGCTTTTCCACAAAAAAAGTGGAAGAGCAAATGCATTCCCTGCATATGGCAGAGTTCTTTCAGGTTACCTCCGGTATCCCAAAAACCTCCTGCAGTCTAGCCGTACCCATGGTTGCAAACTTCCTTTCCCCTTCCATCCTGTACAGAAACTAAGTGCAACAAATTCTATTGTACGACGTCCCTGATTTCTTATTTTACGTAAAAACCAACCAAATTTCTATGACTACTTGTATTTAAACAAGTTTATTACCTATTATCCCTAACAGAAACAAAATATTTCAAAGATATATGTTTTCATACAGTGAGGACATAATACAAGCCAATCATTTGAAGACACTGTACTCAGTTGTAGAAATAAAGTTCTCACATTACTGTATACCCATTGTTACCCTGGATACAAGTAATGCTACTACACCGTCCAAAAAAACCCAACAAAACAGAACAAAACCTTTCAAAGTATGTATTTATTTTCACAATACAACTTAGATGGGGCTACAATAAGGTGGGTACATAACTGGCTGGATAGCCATTATCAGAGAGTAGTTATTAACCGTTCATAGTCACACTGGAAGGGCATAACAAGTGGGGTTCCACAAGGGTCTATTTTGGGACCAGTTCTGTTCAATATCATCATCAACTATTTAGATAATGGCATAGAGAGTACACTTCTTAAGTTTGCAGATGACAACAAGCTGGGAGGGGTTGCAACTACTTTGGAGGATAGGGTCATAATTCAAAATGAGCTGGGCAAACTGGAGAAACAGTCTGAGGTAAATAGGATGAAGTTTAATAAGGACAAATGCAAAGTACTCCACTTAGGAAGGAACAATCAGTTTCACACGTACAGAATGGGAAGTGACTGCCTAGGAAGGATTACTGCAGAAAGGGATCTAGGAGTCATAGTGGACCACAAGCAAAATATGAGTCAACAGTGTAACGCTGTTGCAAAAAAAGCAAACATGATTCTGGGATGCATGAACAGGAGTGTTGAGAGCAAGATACAAGAAGTCATTCTTCTGCTCTACTCTGCACAGATTAGGCCTCAATTAGAGTATTGTGTCCAGTTCCGGGTACCACATTACAAGAAAGATGTGGAGAAATTGGAGAAGATCCAGAGACGAGCATCAAAAATGATTAAAGGTCAAGAAAACCTGAGCTATAAGGCAAGGCTGAAGGAATTGGGCTTTGTTTAGTTTGGAAAAGAGAAGACTGAGGGTATGTCTACACTAGCCCCCTAGTTCGAACTAGGGAGGCTAATGAGGGCAACCGAAATTGCAAATGAGGCGCGGGATTTAAATATCCCGCACTTCATTAGCATGTTCCCGGGTGGTCGCCATTTTGGAAATTGACTAGCCCGGAAAAGCTGCCCACGTCTAAACGTGGCAGTGAAAAGGGAGTTCGAAGTAAAGCCCTTAATTCAAATTAGCTGTTAAACCTCATTCCAGTAGGAATAACAGCTAATTCGATATAGGGCTTTACTTCAAACTCCCATTTCACTGTCATGTGTTGACGTGGGAAGTTATTCCAGTCTAGTCTATTTCCAAAATGGCGACTGCCTGGGAACATGCTAATGAAACACGGGATATTTAAATCCCGCGCTTCATTTGCAATTTCGGCCACCCTCAGCCTCCTGAGTTCGAACTAAGGGCCTAGTGTAGGCATACCCTGAGAGGGGACATGATACTGGTTTTCAGGTATCTAAAAGGGTGTCACAGAGAGGAGGGGAGAAATTGTTCTTGTTGGCCTCTGATGACAGGATAAGAAGCAATGGGCTTAAACTGCTGCAAGGGAGATTTAGGTTGGACATTATGTAAGCGGGGGAATGATCCCGCTATTGTGGGGAACTTTCCTGGCTTCTATACCACCCCGGTGAAATAGACCAGTGAAAGGATCTGAGTCCCCGCTCCCACTTCCTTTACCCCACGGCCTCCCTGATCCTGAGGGCTCCCCCTCCACTCTCCTGAGTAGCAGAGCCCTTGAAACCCCAACAAGGCTGGGCCCAGGTTTCCTGGGGCTTAATCCCCAACCTTGTAGTCACTAGGGGCAGGAGTTAGGGTGTCCCCACTCCGAGGTGCTCTCTTTAAACTGCAGGCCTTCTTGGCCCAGTGATCACTTCATAAGGTTCAAAGCAAATACAATTTATTAAACATCAACTGATTAAAGAGAAAAGAATAAGAAACAATGAGAATGGTTAAATGAGAACACACAGCCCTGCTCTGTAGCACAGGGACATCAAAACAGCAGCCTGCAGAGTGTAAGGACAGTCCACAGTCTCTTCCTTAGAGGCCCCTTAGAGGTCTTGGATGTGCTGCGGGGGGGGGGGGGGGGGGGGGGCTGCAGGCTGGACTCGCTTGCTCTGGCAGTGAACACACAGCCTCAAGCTCTAAGTGGCCAGACCCCTCTCCCAGTCTAGAGCCTCTCCCCACAGTTTGCAGTTCCCAGCTGCTCACCACATCCAAGGCTGTGCTGCTTGGCCAGTTCCAGCTCCTTGTGTTGCTTCTCTGTTCCTTTTGGCTCTCTGAGCACTGCCAGTCTGCTGCTCAACACAGGGTCTGCACTCCTTGAGCTGTGTAAGCCTGGCTTTGCTGTTGCAAGACTGTCTCTCCACACAGCTTACACTGCTTGGCCTGTCTGTGTCTGGTTCTGTCGCTGCAGGACTTCTTTACACAGCTTGTACTCCTCTTTCAGCTCTCTGTCTTTGCAGGACCTCTTCTGCACACAGCTTGTTTGTTCAGAGAGAGAGAGCCAGAGCAATCCCAGCTCTCAGGGAGGACGGGGCCTGGCCTCTCCCCTTCCTCACTGGCCTATCCAACCTGTCAATCAGGCTGAGCTGCAGTGTTGGCTGCTTTCCATTGTCTCTGGGGTCTGTCAGCCTCCTGAACCCTTCCCCCTCTGAAAGTGGGAGCTGGTAAACCAAAAAACTCCCACAGAGTTTTAGTAAGGGGTAACAGTCCCCTTACAATTAGGATAAGCTTCCTAACTGTCAGGGTGGTTAATCACTGGAATAAATGGCCAACGGAGGTTGTGGAATCTCCATCTCTGGAGATATTTAATAGCAGTTTAGATAGACATCTATCAGGCATCGTCTAGACGGTGCTTGGTCCTGCCAAGAGGGCAGGGGACTGGACTTGATGATCTCTCAAGGTCCCTTCCAGTTCTGGTATTCTATGATTCTATGATTCATGCCATCTCACTCTTTAAATGCGTAGACACTCTTTCTTGATCGAAAACAAAAATCAAAGCTCTTAGCAGTAAATATGTACAATCAAAAAGATAATTGAGGTTGTGTGTTATGCGATGGGGTCATTGGTATTTGGATGTAAGTGATCCAATGATAAGGTATATTTTACCACAGTAGCCACATAACAGTATGTGGGATCCCTTAAAAAAGGTCAAAGACCCATCTATCACAAGATCATGATGACATCAGTGTAGATATACAGTACAATTTTAGATGCCAATAGTGGAATTTGGATTCTTTTTCTGTGACAGTGATCCATATGTGTGATCAAAAGAGCACACAGCTCTACTACCTGCTATGGCCACAAATCAGCCAAATTTTTAAGCATGCAAAATAATTATATTAAAATTTTCAATAATTTAAAGATAGTGGTGGCCTAGAAAATTAACGTTATAGAATTTAAATCAGAACTGTCGTATCCAGGTTTCAATATACTCCCTCTCTATTGACAATCCTACCATAAAAAAAGCAGTCTCCTTATTAATGGTGTTACCCATTGACTTGAACTCATTTCTTCATGTCACAGGGACATGCATATATTCACCAAATTCCACGTGTAATATGAGGGAAATATAATTCTATCACTCAACACTGTCTTATAGAGGCTCAATAGAAACTGGAGAGCAACATTGGCTTGAAATTTTTTAATTGTCCCAAATGGGTGAAAAGTATCAGAAAAATCATCTGAATAAGTGTGTTGTGGTAACTTGTTCTTGAAAGAAAAAAATTCACAGAATGGAATTAAAAATATGGCATGAAGTGAGTTTGTTTTGACGTGGGCAATAAGGGCTTTCAAGTCTTCTTCTGGTCATGTTAAAGTTACAACAACATTGCTCAATTTCCCCTTTATACTGTCGACATTTCATTATATCTTAAGTACCGGGCATTTGGTTTGCACTCCTGATGTGACAATGATGTGAAGCACTCTCTGGACATTTTCACTGAAGCTCATTTGACAACCTTTTCAAAGCTCCATAATATCTCATGATTTCCATGAGATCTTCTGAAAAAACTTCTTCTGAAAGAGAGCATCCACACATAAAAGTGCATCGAAAAAGCGATCTGCTTTTTTGAAAGATAGCATCCATTCAGTGTGGACGCTATCTCGCATTCAAGCTGTAATAACTATGGATGGGATAGCCATCAGGGCACCTGTGCTTTTTCTTCTTTCCTCTTTTTGCGAAAGAACTCCGTCTTCCCCATCCACACAGGCCTTTTTCCGAAAGAACTCTTTTGGAAAAAGGCTTCTTCCTCATAGAAAGAGGTTTACCAATGTCAGAAAAAAAACCTCCTGTTTTTTCAATTTACTTTCAGGAGAACGTGATTGCAGTGTGGACGTAACTCAGGGTTTGTCAGAAAAACGGCTGTTTTTCCGACAAAACTCTGTAGTGTAGACATACCCTGACTGGGTCTCTCTGGATGGGAGAAAAAACAAAACTGATGGCATATAAAGTGATAGAAAATTAATAAAGAAAAATTGAAAAGAGATTTCTTTAATTGCACTGTAATATTAGTTGTTACTTACAATAACCCGCTGGACACTTTTCACACAGAATTCTGGTATTTAAATTGATGGTGTCCCTTTAATGTCAGGGGTGAATGAAGCAGTTAGGACCAATTTAGTTCACGCTTTATTATTCAAACAACAAATGAGACCTATAAAAGAAACCAAATTAATCACAGCCATTACAAAGGCTTTCAGGCCTTAACCATATAACATTTTCCCCTGCGGAGAAGAATGGTAAAGGAAACACACATGACAGATATTGGTCATATACTTACCACATCACTGGAGTGTGCTCAGATATCTTACTGACAGGATGGTATAACAAACTGAAGTGAATGGAATAGTAGTAGCTAATGTCTAGGCTTAGCTGTGATGATATCTTTTCTCCTGTGAAGAGTCTATATGGTGATATTTAAGAAACTTTTTATCACAGTCTCCAAAAGCAATAATTTTCCCTTGTGCTACAAAAAGCTCTTTTTGATGTTTGAGATAGAAGCTATATAATGAGTTTGTTTAATCTACTTAAACTTCTGCTCTCTCAGTAACACCCTTTAGGGAACTGTCTCTGGTACAGTAATCAAGATGTAGCTTGCATTATGTTATACTAGCCATATTAAACAGGGTTCGATAGCTAGTCATATGAAA
The DNA here is from genome assembly GCF_049634645.1 of Pelodiscus sinensis. NCBI lineage: Eukaryota > Metazoa > Chordata > Testudines > Trionychidae > Pelodiscus > Pelodiscus sinensis. The sequence continues at coordinate 46,257,888 of NC_134718.1, forward strand.
AGGAAAGCAGAGAACTGAAAACTTAATTCTCACTATGATGGTGCTGTATCAGCTAGTCCCTCCTTAGTTTACAGGAAAGAAATGTGCACAATATGCTAAGAAATATTTTCCTGTAGAACTGAGTCACTTCTGACAAGTCCTGCCTTGTCAACATGGTTGCTCACACTCTCTCCAAGGAGAGTGCCTGCCTACAGAGAGCCTGGAAAAACTACAAGCAAATTCTCTTCTAAGATTTATGAAAACAGAAAGAGATTGTCTCTTTTCCTGACACAATATTCCCACTGAGACTTCATTCAAATCAGTTTTCTTGATAACATGTTGTTTCCTTCAGATTTATCAAGGACAGTGGACTCTAAGAAATGAAAAAGAGAAAGCATATAAGCAAATGGGTACTCAGTCTCTTTTCTCCACCAAAAACAATCCTAGTGACTCCTTTCCCCACAAAGCACTGAAAGAAAAATCAATAGAATACACAAATGATAGTAACACAATATAGAATCGTGATTAAGTGGAATTATTTTGTACAAAGCATGTTCCATGTACACCACACTTTGAAGGCACATAGAAAGACAAGGCCTGTGCTTCAAGAAGTTTATAATCTAGTAGTAACTCAAACAATTACTCAACAGTTTGGAAATATAATTGGTGGGAGTGCCTCAGGCTCAAGGCAGCATAGAGATAAGTTTGTTAACAAGAACTAGTATCTGACATATTAATTTTTTTTTGTTTCATATCTATTAAACAAAATGTGTAACTGGGAGCCTGAGTAAAAGATTTTTTTTGCTCATAGATCTGTATAAATAATGGTTACAGAGTAGTTCTGTAATGCCACTGTGTAGAAGAGGCGGGAGAATAGAGCTAATTAGTTCAGGAAGTTTAATTCCTTGTATTTACAGCATTTATTGTTGATTAATTGTGTGTGTACTAATTATTGTGCCTTATCAGAGATAGGAAGGGTGATGACAACACTGTTGATTTTTGCTATACTTTATTAGTCCTCTTTGCTATCTCAAACACTCTTGCATTCAGATTTGTTTCTGCATTTAATCGAAACAGAACTGAACATTCACAAATAAAAGACCTTCATTAACAAAAATTTGAAGTTGAAAATGTTTCAGTGGAATCTTGCTAACACAAGAAAACAATATTGACTTAATAAAAATGTGTAAAATTTGCAAAAATACGCACAATGATCTAACTAGAACATTATTACAAAAGGCAAGGTGACCTAATTTAATTGTTAACACTGCTTGGGATAATGATGGTTAAACTGAAGATCTATTCAGAACAATGGTTCAAAAACAGATATTCACATGTTTAATGTTGTGTCAATGACAACAGAAGATGGCAAAGAAGTGGGTTTTGCCCACGAAAGCTCATGATACCATCTACAAATTTTGTTAGTCTTTAAGGTGCTACTAGGCTATTTGTTGGTTTTTAAATTTATCCTGTACAGACTAACTCAGTTACCCCTCTGAAGCTTTTGAATCCTAATATGATCAGTTGTAGTGCAGGTTTCATTGGCCTGTTGTTTATATTACAGCATGCATTAGTAGGCAGTGTGCACAAATGCAGGTTTATCAAAGATTGAAGATGTAGTGAAGGTGAAACTTAGTTGACCTACTTTCTCAGCTGATAAATACTGAGAATGGCAGAATTGAGGGAGACAATCAATGCACTCCCCAAAAAGAAATTTTGTGAGGTGAGTATACATAGCTCTAATTCTTTTGTATCAGTATAAAATACTAGCCATTGCTAAGTTGTTTAACCATAGCTTTGTTTGATTCAGTGTTACTTTGTGAACAGCTGCAGCTCTTAAGTCTGAGATCAGAATTTGACTAGTGATGGGAGCACAATGTAAGAGGCCCTGAAAACCACAGTCACTGTTATGGAATATCACATATTACAAGGGTTGTCAAACAAATAAAAAATGTGATTAGTTGCACTGTTAAACAATATAATATCATTTAAATATTTTGAGAGATTTTTCTAAATTTTCTAATATATTGATTTAAATTACAACACACAATACAATGTGTACCATGCTCAATTTATATTTGATTAAATATTTGCATGGTAAAATAATAAATAAAATAAATAGTATTTTTCAAATCACCTCAGAAGTACTGTACTGCAACCTTTTTATCATGAAAATGCAACTTATAAACTGCACTAAAAAACTAAACAATGCAAGACTTTAGCACTTACAAGTACACTCAGTCTTACTTCTTGTTAAGCAAATTGCTAAGATAAATGTACTCAAACTTGTTTATGGGAGATGTGCTGCCTATTACTCACTTTCAATGTCACCAGAAAGTGAGAAAAGCCTTCACATAGGACTTTAGTAACCGGCATTACAAGATATTTGCGTGCCGGATATGCTAAATGTTCATATGTTCCTTCAGGCTTCGGCCACCATTCCAGAGGACATGTTTCCATGCTGATGACATTCATTTAGAAAATAAATTTGTGAAGAAATTCTTTTGGGAAGAACTGTATGTCTCTGTCTCTGTTTTACCCATATTCTGCCACATATTTCTGTGTACTAACTTTAGATAATAACTCAACACGTTATTCATTTTAATAACAGATTGTGTTTTATCAAATGGAGGTATCAATGTGAGAATTCTAAAGATAGCTACAGCACTTGACCCAAGGTTTAGAAATCTGAAATGCCTTCCAAAATCTGAGAAGTACAAGGTGTGAAGCATGCTTCCAGGCCTTAGAAGAGCAACACTCCTATGCAGAAACTACAGAACCTGAATCACCTAAAAGGAAAAATCAACCTTTTGGTGATGACATCTGACTCAGATGATGAAAAGGAACATGTGTCATTCCATATTGCTTTGTATTGTTATCAAGTAGAGATTGTCATCAGCATGGATGTATGTCCTTGAATGGTGCGTGAAGCATGAAGGAACATATGAATCTTTAGTCCATCAGGCATGTAAATATCCTACAACACTGGCTACAACAGCGTCATGAGAATATCTATTTGCACTTTCAGGTGACACAGTAAACAAGAAGCCAGCAGCATTATCTCCTGCAAAGGTAAACAAACTTGTTTGTCTGAGTGATTGGCTGAATAAGACATAGGACTGGGTGGACTTGTAAGCACTAAATTTTTACATTGTTTTATTTTTTAATGCATTTTCTGTATGTAATTTTATATTTGTAAGCTCAGTTTTCATGATAAAAAGATTGAACTGCAATACTTGTGTGAGGTGAATTGAAAAACACTTTTAAAGTGCAAACATTTGTAAAAAATAATATAAAGTGAAGAGTGTGCACTTTCTATTCTGTGTTGTAATTGAAATCAATTTGAAAATGTAGAAAACTTTAACAACAATATTCTATTATCTGTGTGGTTAAAAATGCAATGAATAGTGATTAATTTTTTAAACTCACAACTTTTTTGAATTAATCATGTGAGTTAACTGTGAGTAATCAACAGATCTACATATTACACTTGGCATCATTTTAATTTCCTAATTCCCCACTAATCCCTTCCCTGCTGTTTTCCCAAAATGAAGACACTAAACACCAATTTACCTGAGTAACTCCAAAATAAAAGCAAAAATAAAGGCGGAGATTCTTGGCCAAGCCATATCTGAAGCTAAAAAAGTGTTCAGCTCCAAGGTACATTTCCAAAATCTTAAAGCTTTACCTTTCCTGATTTTTACCAGATACTAAGAAAAATACCTTTGGATAGTTCAGAAAAATGATATCTTTTTGAGGAAGTTGGTGTAGCAATTCCTTTATTATAGAACATTTTTGGTCACTACAAAATGTCTTCCACATGGTAAACATATTGCAGACTTGTATTAAGAAAGAAGAAATTTTTAACAATAATCTGTATAGATTCTAATAGGAATAAAAATTATTAAAATATACCTCATGATATACTTCTATCTAGTGTTTTTCTTAAAAGCTTAGAGATTGGTTGTCATTGCCCTTAGTTGCATGTCACTGAGTAAGATTCCTTTTTATTCCTGTGCTTAGACTGTTACTAGCCATTTTGGGCAAAGGGGGGACAGTTGGGAAGCCAGGGTTGGTCACTCAATAGCTAACTTTTTAGGCAAGTGAACAGGGAAAGTAGTTGTCTGAGCTGGGGATGGCAGAGTGACCTGTCTCACAAAAAGGGCTAAGATAACATACTACACCCTTAGAGCAAACAAAGGAGCAGGGAAGAAATTGGAGAAGAGAGTCTCTGAGCAGAGTATAATGTTAAAATCCACTCCTTAGGTAGCTGAACTGACACAAATCTTATTTTTGCAGGGGAAAAAATCCTGTTATGAAAAAAAAAATCAGATTGTGTTGTTTGATATTTTCATTGCTAAAGAAACATTCCATGGGAAAGGTAATACTAGCTTGTGTAAGGAAACAAAATATACTGCTGCAAAGTGGGAATCTACTACCCCATGTCCTCCCATGGTATAAACAGTATCAATTCAGTAATTTTCAATGAGTCACAAAATTTGTACAGCAGTTAATTGGTATTTTAAATGTCACTGCTCTTTAATAGTGCAAATCTCTTGTGTCAAATATTTTTAACTTAAGAAAAAGGTATTTTTAGTGAAACCATAATTCATTGACTTGTTCTCTAATTGAGGTGAATTAAATATAATTAGAAGCATCTCCTGATATTTGAGACCTGGTATGGTGAATATCCAGCACTAAGGGTAGGTCTATACTTCTGGTTAATTTGATTAACTTACATTGTTCAAAAGCGTGAAAACTTCCAACTAAGTGATGCAAATTTCATGCTGTCCATACTAGTGCTATGCCGATAGGAGATACATAGCTTTTTCTTTTTGCTGAGCTGGAGTATTTATTCTGATGGGAGAGCACTGTGCTGATATGGCCCTGTAGTGTAGACCTGCTTTTATTAGTCTAAGTCCAACCCTCTGACTTAGAATGCTCATTAACTCTCACATTATGGCTTTTTATGCAGCTGCTAAAGAAAAAACTACCACAATCACTATCCTATTAGGATGAGGTCAGGGACATTTCTTCAAACTGCTCTTTCTCATTCCAACTAAATGGCACAGAGAAATACCATTCTTTCTAAGGCTATGTCTACACTGGGAACATGGGCATTTGGTGAAGGTAGGGCTGGGGGAGGCAATCTCTCAGACCCACCCCTTTTTCCGAGTCGCCCCCCCCCGGGAGCCAAGTCGCCTCCCCTACCACCACCATGAGGAGACAGGGCAGCACGCCGTGTGCAGGAGGGTGGTCAGGCAGACATGTGCATCCCAGCCTCCCCAGCCCTGGAGCATGGAGAAGGTGGAGGGTGTATGGCCCGAGACTCCCTGACCTCAGAGCATGGGGACGATGGAGTATGCACGGCCCGGAGCATAAGGAGGGTGCACAGACCCAGCTTCCCCAGCCCCAGAGCATGGGGAGGGCAGGCACAGGGGATAGTAACACTCCTCCCCCAGAATGCCTACAGCAGTATTGCAGGGGCAGAGTGTGGGCAGGGCCAGGCTGGTGGTTTGGGAAGGCAGTGCCTTCCCCCTCCTACTGTTCTGGCATCCTATGACTGGGAAGGTTTGGTGACAGAAGTATTGTTGACATGAGGGAGAGCCGTTTGAAGAAATGTTTCTGACTGTATTCTAGTAGGATAGTGATTGTGGCTGCTGTTGTGGTAGAAGTGGCAGTGGCAGCAGCCTGCAGCCACAGGCCCTTTTAAAAATTGCAGAACGCCCAGGCTACTTCCCCCTTTGCTGTCCCTGTCAGTGGCCCTGTGACCCATTCTGGATGCCATGTTTTAAAAAGATAAGGACAAACTGGAGAGAGTTCAGAGGCTAGCAACAAAAATTGTAAAAGGTTTAGATAACCTGAACTATAAGGAAAGGTGACATTAACTGGGCATATTCAGTGCGGAGAAGAAAAGAAAGAAGAAGAGATGTGATTACAGTCTTTAAATGGGTAAAGGACTGTTATAGAGATGACTGATCAATTATTCTTGTCCTACCTTCAGGAGTGAAGGAGAAGTAGCGGTCTGCATCTGTAGCACGGTAGATTTGATTAGATATTAGGAAAACTTCTCTAACTATCAAGAGTAGTTAAACTTTGGAATAGGCTTCCAATGGAGGTGTGATAAGCTCCCCCCCCCCCCCCATAAACTCATGCATTATGGGTTTGGTTTATGAATATAAATATGCATAACTTGAAGATGCTTTCGAAAAATACTTTATGTAACCTATCAATTTTAGTGTTACCATCTGTATGTCTTATTTTGGTGCACATATCATTCTTGTATGTGAAGTTAGAAATATGAAGTATGTTCATGGTTTTAAATGTACAAATGAGAGCCATCAATGGTGCTCTGGAAACCTTAATGACTGGGTGATCATCTTGACAACTTGAGAACCCGGTACTGGGATACTAATTTGATCAGCACATTTTCCATGGCAATGGGGGTAAAGAACAAAAGATTCTCACCCTGGGAAAGTCTATAAAGACAACGGGAAACTACCATTCCCCTTGGTTCTGTCTGGTGTGGTGCACCCAGATAGAAAGCTATGGAACCAAATCAAAGAAAAAGATCATCTTTGACTTGAAAGTGTGTCTGAACTGATAACAGATTTTAGGGTAAGTTTGCATTAATTTTCAATGCATGAGAGCTAGCTATGCATTTCTTTTTATTTTAATTCTGTATCTTATTTTGATCTATCTGTTTTCACTTGCACCACTTAAATTCTACTGTTTGTACTTAATACAAAAATTTGTTTACTATCAAGCCCAGTGTAACTAATTTTTACCTGGAGGAAACAATCAGCGTACATATTCTTTTTGTAAACTCTTACACAGAGAAAGATGGATTTATTTGGGGTTTTGATCCCTGGGTGTTGTGCCCTAAAACTACATTCTCCCAGAACTGAAGTGGTTCAGTGTCTGCATTGCTCTTTGGTGAGGGGAGGGAGGGAGAAAGGGGTGTAGCCAGACACAAACCCCATCTTGTTCTTCCCCGAACCCCATCTTGTTTCCCCCCCCCCCAGAGAGCAAGAGAAAGGCAGTCAGCCTTTGATGCCCTGGGAACGCAGGTGTGGTGCGTTCTCTACCATAACTCTGACTCTACCATGCCCTGACTCTACCATAAACAGAAACCAGACAGTAAATGGGCTAGCTGACGACTGGGAGGCCTCCCCTCACCGTGATGGCTAGTATCAGTAATTGACACGCCTGCACTGTCTCAGGAGAGGAATCTTCGCCCATCACATACCAGATGTGCCCATTGTCTGCATCTTCCCAGGTGTGAATTATGCTTTGCACCCTTCGTGGGAAACCTGGCATTCAAAGCCATTTTTCCTAATTGGCCACTTGAGACTAGGAAGAAGCCCATGTGACCCAAGGGGTATAAAGAGGGTTGAGTTGCCCACCCCATTTGAGCTCCAATCACCTACACCTGCTGGCAGGTATTGATTGTCTCCCGAGGTCCGTGGGACGCCCAACCTCGCCCTACTTCTTCCCGAGGGATTGAGAGAAAGACACTGGCCACGCCAAGTCTAGAACGCAGGGGTGAGAATTGTACCTGCAATGTGTTTTCTTTATGTGTACACTTTAATTGTCTCTCTGTTATAAGTTTAGTTACTGTACTATAGTTTCTTAAGGCAAACTGCTTCATTTCTATTGTAAACTGCCTTTGGTAAGGTGATTTAGCTATAAACTTTGGGAATAAGTGGGGTGCCCTCATTCACTTATAATATATATATATATATATACACTGAACCAAGTTTCTTTATTTCTTTTCTCTTTCTTTCTCCTATAAATAAGCCAGTGCGTGTCAAGCTTCTGACTTGAACCCGTGCTGCTGTACCCGAATTGAACACAAACAAAAGAACTTCAGGCAGACAAAAGGGACAGGTATAGGAAGAGCTTGGGCGTTTTGGATCGTGTCGCTTCCAGGGGACAGATCCATTGAGGGACCTCTCAGCCTCCCCAGGCTGCCCGCTGCGAAGGGATTTCTGTATCCTAGCAGCTAAAATCTGAGGTGTTATAAGCTCTCCCTATAAACTCATTGGGGCACCCGTCAACCTCCTCCAGGTTGCCCGCTGCAAGGGACTCCGGTCTCAGCAGTTGAAGTCTCGGGTGTATAGCGCACACATACACTGGGGTGTCTGAGAGCATGTTGGCTGCCCTCTGCGACAGGACCCCGGTCCTAGCAGTAAAGTCACAGACGTTAAACTATTTTTCGGGGCGCCCTCCAGCCTCCTAGGCTGCCCACTGCAACGAGACTTTGCATCTCAGCAGTTGAAGACTTGGGTGTAACACACACGCACACACTGCCCTGACCATTTCGGCTGACAAGGGGTTACCCTGATTCTTTGCCTTGTCCTGGAGAAACCAGAGAATCTGGCCAGCAGAACAAGGTTGTAGGGAACCCCAGAGAGCAAGAATGTCCATGTCAGTGGCATAATCAGCACACTGGGGAACAGCACCAATGGGTCTTAGGTGACCACACCCCATCACAGGATGTTGTAGCATACATCAAAGTCTTTTAAGAATAAGCTAGACAATCTCCTATAAGAGAGAGTCTGGTATACTTGTTCCATTGAGAGCTGGATTGTTGACTTCTTAAGATTCCTTGTATTTCTATGGGAAGTGGGTTTTTTTTCCTGAATATGTAAGTGTACAGCATCAAGGAATACAATTCAACTCTGTTTTTTCTTTAGTAATTTGCTGAGATACTGACTGAATAACTTTGTAAAGCCACTAAAAATATGAAAGTGGAACTGCAGGATAAAAACAACATGCCTCAAAATGAAAATCAGATTTTAATCCCTTAAATCAGTTCCAGCCATTTATCTGAATAAGACATTCAAAGCTTCTTTTCTCAAGATGAAGAATTACTACTCTCTCATCAAATTAGCAATGGAAAATATATTTGCATAGTCTCAGCAAATGAATAATGCAGTCTTTTTACACCTTTTCTCCCCCTAACAGATTAGCTAGTCTTCAATTATTCCTTCAAGGTTTGGCAATACTTGTTAATAATTGGACATAACTGATACAGATTAAATGAATATAGAGTTTGAAAAATGAGTTTAAACAGTAAACACCTGCTGAAAATTTTCAAGGATAAAAAGAACAAATCTAAACACTAGTTAGAATTCATATTCTTGAATCAATGAGAACAACAGTCTCAAGCAAAATACTGGCAAACTGTTAATCAGAAAAGTAAGCTCCACTTCCCACCACCTTCATCCAGTGTAAGTTTCTGCAGTCATAGCACACCTCAGTTAATATGTCATGGTTTTGGTTTTAATTAATTTGTGGCATATCACACTGAATTGCCTTAAGTCACAAAAAAACACCAGCGTGTGATTTTCTAATGCAGGTTGTAACAAGAAGGGAGGCACCCCAGAAAAACAAGGCAGAAGTGAAATGTTTACATTTCACTCATGTTGGGATACAAGACTATAGTAATTGACTGAAATATTAGTAAGCCTGAATTACTGTTTAGATAGAAGAACAAGCATCTCTCTTGTTTATATAGAACAGGGCTACTCAACATGCGGCCTGTGGCTCGTTTGTTTGTGGCCTTTGGTGTAGTTTGGGTTTGGATTTATGAGGGGCTCAACACACAGCCCGCAGATGGGAGCCAAAACAAAAAAGTAGTCAATATAATGGTCTTCTGTTGATATGCGATTTTATAGTTAAATTCCTGGACTGTCATTGCTCATTAAATGTGCTGTCATATGGGTTGAAATTGGGTAAATATTGCATTTTATTAATATCACCAGAAGTGACTTAAATGGGGCCTGCATGTTGTGTAGTCTTGCCTTAATCTTTGTATACATGCCCGTAAATGTGAAAGACTATTTGCATGTATTTGCATATATATTTGCATGTATATGCAACCACACTTAAGTTGCAGCCCTTGGCATGTGCAGTGAGTATCACTGTGGCTCCTGGGGCTTCCAAAGTTGAGTAGCCCAGATATAGAATTATACTGCTCGGAAAATTAAACAAAAATTTACTGAGCTAGTTTAGTATTACTAAAATTAAAGCTCCTAGCCATGAAAGGGTCAAAATGGAATCATTTGAATTTTTATTAATAAAGTGGGCTCCTTTTTGAGTTCTGTATAAAGCTATCCATTACACCAATAGTTTTGATTCTGAAGTTTTCCAAATTTTATTAACGTGTGCTGGCAAAATCTTGCTCCTTGACTTGATCCTGATCAATACATAAAAGTTGTCCTGATTTACTTAAACCAGTTTAGCTGCCCCTTAAAATCACAAAATATCTCTAAAGAAATACATCAAATACATCCTCACTGGTCTGAACCACATCAGTGCTTCACTCCTCCCTGTGGGCTTGTCTACCAGAGGTATCCCAAAATGGCTACCCTGCGTCTTTTGAATGCATTCACTATTTCAAAATCCCTGTAAACTTCATTCTACAAGGAGTAAGGGATGGCTTGAAATAGTGCTTTATTTCAGAATTTGGCACTGTGTAGACAGCACCAAATGATGAAACTAGCTATTTCAAAAGAGACTTGAAATAAGCTACGCAATTTGCATAGCACAAATTGCATATCTTTTTTCAAGTTTCAGGTGCTGTGTAGACGCACCCTGAGAGTCTCCCTTCGACTTCCTGCAGTGTGGAAAGCCCAAAAGTCAAGTTAAGGTACTTCAGCTTCAGGTATGCAATTCACATAGCTGAAGTTGTATAGCTTAAATTCAACTTTATTCTGTAGTGTAGACATACCCACAGTGTCCTTAACCTATACAAGTTGGCGACATGACAAATGAGAGTGAGAACTTACATAGTCGGGTGTGGCAGGTTTGCAGAAATTTTGGTGGTGCCCAGAGCCCAAGAACTTCCCCCATTCAATCTTCCCCACCCTCTCGCAACCACCACCACCTTCTTTAGGCTCTGGGAGGGAGTTTGTTTTGCAGGCTTCCTGCTTCTAATGTACTTTAAAAAATGCTATTACTTTTTGGCTAACTGTTTTTCAAATTGTATTTTGGCCTAATTATATTTTTACACTTCATTTGACAGACTTTATGTGTCTTTCTATTTTCCTTGCTAAGATTTAACTTCTACTTTTTAAACAATTCCTTTTTATTTCTCACTGCTTCATTTACTTGGTTGTTAAGCCACAGTGGCACTTTTTTCTTCTTTTACTCTTACTATGTTCTCTTACTATGTTTTTTCTTTTTTAATTTGAGGCATGCATTTAAGTTGAGCCTCTATTATTGTGCTTTTGGAAAGTTTCCATGCAGTTTGCAGGAATTTTACTTTTGACTCTCCACCTTTTAATTTCTGTTTAACTAACCTCCTCATTTTGTATAGTTCACGTTTCTGAAATTAAATGTCACAGGATTGGGCTGCTGTGATGTTTTTTCCACCACAGGGAAGTTAAATTTAATTAATGAATTTTTTCCAAGTGGTTCTGCTATATTCACCATCTGGACCAGATCCTGCGCTCCACTTCGGACTAAATCAAGAATTGCCTCTCCTTTTGTGGATTCTAAAACCAGCAGCTCTAAGCAGCAGTCAGTAAACTTTATCTCTGCATCCTGTCCTGAGGTCACATATACCCAATAAATATGGGGATAGTTGAAATCCCCCATTATTACTGAGTTTTTATTTTTTATAGTTTCTCTCTACTCTCCCTTAGCATTTCACAGTCACTATCACCATCCTGATCAGCTGGTCAGTAATATATCCCTGCTGCTATATTCTATTATTAGAGCAATTGTCATCAAGATCTACTGGTTGATCTTAGAGTCTCTGACAGGTACTCCTGACTGGTTTAGCTGGGAGGCACTTCAGCTGCCTCTCCCCACACTGGCCTGCTGCTCCTGCCCAGAGCCTCAGAGCTGCCCCCTGGGAACCTCCCACTTGTTGTGCAGGGTGGGGCAGACAGAGGCAGGGTGGCATTGATGTCACTCTGTCCCCCTCGCCTGTACTCCACCTTCACAGAGTGAGGAGGGCAGGGCCTTGGAGAAGGGGTAGGGTAGGGGCAGGGCCTCAGGGAAGGGGCGGAGAAGGGGTATTTGGGTTTGAGGTAGATCCTGGACTGATTCAAAAAGTGATCCTGTGCTTTAAAAGATTGGAGACCACTGTATTAGAGCATGGAATTACTACCCATAGAGATTTTATTCTGCAATTTGGTTCATTTCAGATTTTTACTTCATTTATTCTATGGTTTCTTTCACAAATAATGTCACTCCCCCACCAGCATGATCTGTTCTGTCCTTCCGATATATTTTGTACCCTGGTATTACTGTGTCCCACTGATGATCCTCATTCCACCAAGTTTCTTTGTGATGCCTATTATATCAATATCCTCCTTTAATAAAAGTCACTCTAGTTCACCCATCTTATTATTTAAACTTCTAGGATTTGGACATAAATACTTTAAAAACCTATCATTATTTAGCTGTCTGCCATTCCATGATGTGATTAAATGGGACTCTTTCATTTGACTGTTTCTCATTAGATCTTACATGTATTTTATCATTTTCCATCCTCTCCTTTTTACTAGGACATAGAGAATCTTTATTAGTAGACCCTGTCCAAAGAATGTCTCTTTCCGATCCATACGCTCCACCCCACCTGTTGGCTTTCCCTCAACCCTTAGTTAAAAACCTGCACGACAGCCTTTTTAATATTAAGTGAGAGCAATTTAATTCCATTTTGGTTTAGGTGGAGCCCGTCTTTCCTGTATAGGCTCCCCCTCTTCCAAAAGTTTCCCCAGTTTTTAATGAATCTAACCCCCTTCTCCCTAAACCATTGGTATCATATACGCACTGAGACCCTGCAGTTCTGCCTGTCTACCTGGCTCTGGTTGCATGGAGATCCTGGATTTCAATCTTTTCCCCATCCGCCTAAATTTGGCCTCCAGGATCTCTCTCCTTTTCATTGATATCTACATGTACCATGACCACTGGTTCCCCCAGCACAACTCATAAGTGTATCTAGATATCTTGAGAGATCTGCAACCCTCAACCCAGGCAGGCAAGTCATCATGCAGCTAGCTCCCTTGCTTACCACAAACCCAGCTGTCTATGTTTCTAAGGATCAAATCCCCCATTACGAACACCTGTCTCTTCTTAAAAACTAGAGTTCCCTCCCCTGGAGAGGTATCCTCAGTACAAGTGGATTCCCACAACACCATCTGGAAGGAAGGCTACCTCACAGAGACTCCAAAACTCAGGTTAGCCTGCCTTTTGTTTCTTATCTTTTGACTGGAGTACTTCAAAATGCTTTGAGGACATCTAATGATCCTTAGTTCACTTTAATGACAAGCCTTTTGTTACCTTAATCCAGGTGGAGGACCTAAGGCTCCGGGGCCAGATGCGACCCCCGGCTTGCCTAGATTTGGCCCCAGAGGCTTGGGACTCTGCCCCCAGCATTGGGGAGCTGGTGCTCCAGCCTCCCACAACACTGCTCCTACAGGGCTGGAATACACAACATCTACTAGCTTGGGTCCCCCATGGCTCTGGTGTGCGAGGACAATGTGGGAAGTGTAATTTTTCCTGTGCACAAACAGCCGGATTGAGTTTAAGTGTCTCTCTTTAAAGAAATGTCCTCCTTAAAAAGGCAAGATTTATTAGCTTCACACTGTTGTGCTTTTAGAGTATTGAAGACTCTCTCAGGAATTCTTTTAATATTCTCATCAAATTGAAATGTGAATTACACAATTATATTTAAAGCACGATACTCTTACTAAAGCTCTCTTGATGTAAGTGCTGTTTGCTTCCTAACTTATGCTCAGGTTAAACCTTTAGGGCACGTCTGCACTACAGAACTATTTTGGGATACTGGAAGTATCCTTGAAATAGCTATTCCATGTCTATTGAAGCAATCATTATTTATTTCAAAATAATGGACGGCTTAGTCCAACGTCCCAGTAGTTTGGAATAGTGAGTTACTTGGCGCTGTGTAGAAAGCACCGAATTATGAAATAATCTATTTTGAAATACATTCAAAATAAGCTGTGCAATTTGCATAGTACATATTTGAGCTTATTTCGAGCTAAGGGTGCTGTGTAAATGCAGCCTTATAGCTAAGCAAAAATTTTTAAAAAGATGATTTTAAAATGATTTTTAATATCTGATTAATTATTTTTTTTAAATTCCTGGGGTTGGCAATCCTAGGACGCTGTTTAAATATGATGAACCATTGGTGGATGCCCATATCAATGCACAGTGACTTATAATCATGTCATTCAGAGGCTGAGAATGGAATATTTTGGTTTGGTTGGATTGTGCTGAGAGTCTCACATACCAGTGTGAGGAACATGGAATAGGTGCCAGATAGATGGGAAAGTGTGGAATTTTCCCACTAAAAATCTGGAAGCATAAAGAAGGGGCTTTTATTCTGGGGCCCCCTTGTTTATAAAAATCCAACAAAACCTCCAGCAAGTTGATATACTTGTTTTACATTTTAGATGTAATACATGGATTTCAATTTGTCCTGCCATCTTTGATTAAACAGGAATAGCGTATGGGCTAAGCTTCAGGCATTATTTAGCTCTTCATCCTTCCAAATAGAGGCATGGAATTCCGTGCAGTTTCCTGTGTACAGTCTTTTAAACGAGACCTGAAAATTCCATGTCTTTTGTGTTTATTCTTCCTCTTTCCTGTTGTATAGTTTGTTTCAATATGTGCTGATTGGTTGCCATTTTCCATTCAAAAAGTGTCTGAATGTCAGTGGCATTGAATCTATACAATTTGTCAAGGTTCAGGTTCCTTTGTTTCCTTGTCACTGTGTTGTTATTTTCAGCATCATATCATGATACTTGAATCTTAAGTGAAACAAAGATACAAGAATCTCATGATATAGGTAAAAAAATTAGTGCAACAATTAATCTGTAGATATACTGTATTAAGCACCACATTGAACTTGTTCATCAACAAGTTCCTTTTCCTAGGAACCCCTCTCGCCCCACCTATTTTCCTCTCTTTGTTTTATTTGTGTGGTCGAGATAATAAATGTTATTCCTTTCTGAGAGCATATCACAGCTGCTGGCAATAACCACTTGACTAATGGTGAGCAAGGAGTCATACTTTCCCACAATGTACATATATGGAAAGCTGTTCATACTTGATATAGTACTATGACTCAATAGGGCATATGTCAGCTCAAACTGTAGGAGCAGGGAATCTCAAAGACAGGTTGAAAACAACTCTTCTGCCCAATGCCCTTAAAAGAAAAGACATGCTTATGGGTTAGGAATGTCTGCATTCTTCCAGCAGGCATGTCCAGACTTGGGAGTAAGATGCTTACAACCAGATGTTTTTATATGCTTTGATACAGAAGGAATAGGCAAGAGTTATTATTTTAGGCACATTCAGTAATATACAGAAGTAACACATTACACGCTTTTGTCCTTGCTCTATGTTAAGATATTTCACAGCCTATTGTTCCTAATTAAAATGAGCCATTTATTTTTTTTTCCCCTTAGAGGTCAAATACACAGCAGGTGTTTGGCACTAAATTGCCTTGATTTGTTGGTGCTCATCATCTGGTTGCAAATCTACCATTATTCCCATTGTGGTATCTTCTAACAGAATAGCTGTGTTTGGACTCTGATGATACATACCTGATTGCATCTGTAAGGGTGCATCTACACAGCATCTTAAATGTGAAATAAGAGACACAATTTTCACTATGCAAATTGCATATCTTACCTCGAATCTATTTCAAAATAGCTTATTTTGAAATTCGGCATGTTTACACAGCTCCAAATTTAGAAATAACATGCTAGTTTGAGCTATCCCTTATCCCTCATGCAATTAGGTTTGAGCTGTCCCTTATCCAATTTTACCAGGATGGTGAAATAGCGCGCCTGTTATTTTGAAAAACATTTCAAAATAATAGGCAGTTTGTGTAGATGTGGGATAGCTATTTTGTGATACCTCCAGTATCCTGAAATAGCTGGGCAGTGTAGATGTACCCTAAGTGATCTTATCCTTTTTGCTGTTAGGGTACTTACACAACCCACAATGCAGCTGTCAGATTTGGGAATTAAAATATTCATCTCAGTAAATGGGTAAGGTTTTCCCAGTAAAGTTTATACTCAGTGTTTTTATACTCATTTTACTTTTCCCACTTTCAAGAGACGTATGTATCTGTGCAAATAACAATATATAAACTAAATTTAAAAGGCCAATGTAAACCAACAAAATTATGAAAACCTACATAGCAACATTAAAGTCTATTAAACACTGGAACCCTCAGCTCCTGACCTTTTCAAAGCAGCCAGGAACAGCATGATATATGTATTTTTAACCTTTATAAAAGGAAGCAAGAGCACCAAGAGCCACATTTGCATTTCAAAGTTGGAACTAATACAATCTACAGAGAAAGCATAAAACAGAAGAAAAGAAGATGCCTTGGCACATGTGTTCTCTAAAACCACACTATGCCAAATGAAAAGAATGTTGACATTATACACCCCAATTCCTAGCCTGCCTGAATTAAGAGGAATGTTACTGTGGTTAACAATTAGTTTATAGGGCTATTTACACCTAAAGATCTCAAAGTATGGGTGGAAGTGGGGTGTTTTCTCCATTCTATAAAAAGGGAAGCAGAGGCATACAGGAGATTACATGACTTGCTCAAGAACACACAAGGAGCTAATGGCAGAAGCAGAGTTAGAAGAATCCAGTTCAGTGTATTAAGCACTAGGATCCGTGAGAGTGCCCGAAGAGGCGAAAGTCTGCCTTTAATCAACGTGTTACCAGTCAGCCCTGAAACTTGCCAAATTGAATACAGTAGTGCAGTTTTTGGAAGTCTGTATTACAGTGACATGACCAAATCAGTGCAGATTTATTCAAATTTCCTTTCCTTTAGATGCTCTTTCAATGTCTTTAGCATTCTTCAGATGTTTTGGCAGGATGTTTGAAATGCAGTAGCTGTTAGACAAAACAGGACATAGCCTGCTTTAGTTGTAGTGCTAGATATTGGGCCCTGCCAAGGCTACTTTGAGCCTCAAAGCTGGGCCAGTACAGTGAATACTGTACCTGGGGGAGAGGCACCACAGGGCATACCAGGGACACTTTGAAGGAAGAGCACAATTAACCCCTAAGGCTACTCTAAACTACACAGGGCTGAGCTGGCCCCTGGTAGCCCCAAGGATTGTGTGAGCACAGAGATGGCATTCGGTCCCCATGCACACAGCATGGCTGGATATAAGGCTCACAGCCATGGTCTGTAGAACTACCTGTCAGTACTCTATTATTAAGGAGGATTTGATGAAAGGATGCCTTGCCTTACTTGACTGGACAGAATGCCCTTCCTTAAGAAAAGCTCACTTTGTGAAAATCTATTGCTAATGAATAAGCTAATGGTTTCTTCTTAAAGGTTCCTCATTTCATTGCTTAAAATCCAGATGTACTGTTGCATTCCAGGTTAAGGAAAATAATCCAACCTGTCTGCAAAGCACAGACAGGATGCTTTCTTCCGATGAGCATGCAGACTTGATTTTTAATTTTCTCTGTCCGTCACAGAAGCACTCAAAGGCTCTAATGATTTTTGGTTAAATATCCTGCCCATTTAGACAGATTCTCACTGAGCTGAAACAATATTTTTATCCTCTGGAATACCATATTACCGTTACAATAAAATTGTTGTATAAAAGAAAGAAACTAGCTATTCAGGTAATCTACCTATTACCAACATATGCTGACAATCACTGGATCTCATTGTGGTCTGACTCACTAGTGTAACTACTTTGTTATTGGAGTAATACTTCAGGAAAATAAGAAATAATGGGTTCGATACTCAGTCCTTTATGCTGGACTGGAGGTACAAAACAGATCTATGGCCAATATACACATGTAAGGATGCGTATGGCATACCCAACTCTATCCCATTCATCACTACCTACATATGGCTGAAGGAAAGCAGAGATAGAGCACTCTGATGTGCCAGTAATTCCCAGCTGCAAGAACATCCCCACGGGCCCTGTTGCAGCCTCCAAGGGCGCATCTACATAGCACCTAAACTCAAAATAAGATATGCAATTTGCACTATGCAAATTACGTATCTTATTTTGAATCAATTTCAAAATAGCTTATTTTGAAATTTGGCACATATACACAGTGCCAAATTTCAAAATAATGTGCTATTTTGAAACATCCCTTAACCCTCATGGAACAAGGATGCCAAAATAGCGCACCTGTTATTTTGAAAACTATTTTGAAATAACGGGTGGCTTGTGTTGATACAGGGTAGCTATTTCGGGATATCTCCAGAATTCCGAAATAGCCATGCAGTGTAAACATACCCCAAGTTGCTTTTCAGACCAAGGCAGTACCCAGTGTTGAACAGGCAGATGCAAAAATGGCTAATTGTCCTTTTTGTGAGCATCCCTCCCCACTCCAACCACTGCTCAGAAACCTGCCCAATATATTGCAGAAGGGCTTTTCCACTAGTCATGTGGACAGAATCTTTGGAAAGAAAGACTCTTAGCTTGGTTTTCCCTTTGTTTATAAATATTTAATTTCTGTAACAGTTTTCATAATTGCCCCATAACATGTTACCAAACTCCATATTTTATAGGGCAACCTGAAATAATATAAGTTATACTTTGTCAGTATTGGAGCAGTATGGGAATAAATCATTTAACAAGAATCTATTTCTGGCTGTTCTAAGATAAGTCTTATACAAATTGTTTCATCTTGATTTGACCTAAATAGAATAGAAAATTACCATGACTACACTTACTTTAAATCATAAAGTGTGATCTGATTAAAGCAAGATATAAATTGATTCAAAGATAAAGAAAGGGCAGGGAAAATGAAGTGAGATTAATAGAAGCAAATATTAAATAGGAAATATTAAATATTAAATAGGCAAATATTAAAAAGGCTATAACAGCAGCAGTGCAATAACTGGAACGAGAATAGTTCTGCATAATTGTTGTTATATATTAGGGATGAGGCCAAGTTGAAATATCTGTGACTCAGAATCATCATATAGATAGCTCCATGTCACTTAATTGACAAGAAGAGCTATGCCAGCCTGCCAATTTTCCTTTCACAAGAATTTGATCCAGAGCAAAGTTGCTAATGGTGAACACAGCTTTTAAATTTGCGTGGTTCAGTTTTACACTTTCATTTCCCCACCTTTGCCTTCAACAGATATTCTACCGGTCATGTAAACAGCTGTCTTGCCTTTTGGCAACAGCTTAATTTTCACGTAAATTAACCAAATTATGGTGGGCTATGCCCACAAAAACTCATGATACCATGTACATGTTTTGTTAGTCTTTAAGGTGCTACTACACTATTTGGTGTTTTCTTAAGTTTTTCCAATCTTTATTTTGCTAAATCTGCTACTGGTGAAAATAATTTTGCAAGACCTCCATAAACAATTTTCATGTCACTGTGCTGTGGTATAACTGGGTAACGATTATTCTTTGCGGACAGAGGGGAAAAGCAGAAAAAAGAGCAGAGATAATAGACTGATGAGAAGAAATAAAAGTTTTCTATTTTTTAATTGTGCCCACAGACACCAGAAAAGTATCATAAGGACTAATCCTTCACTAGCCAGGGATGGGGTGAGTGATCCAATAGTTCATCCCAGATTTCCCAAAGAAGAATGGATTTTTAAAATATTCCTGTGGCAACCCATTCATAGAAGTGGCACACACTTGCAGATGATGTGCTGCAGCATACCCACAGCTGTGCTTCTCACAAACAGGTGTCTAATGTTGTTTTTCCAATTAGCTAGTCAAGTAGAATTTTTGCTGAGTCTGGACATTCCCTGTTTCTCACAGAGGGAGAACACTTGACCATATTTATCCTATTCGTAGCCTCTGAAGTGGAAATCTATGCTAAGCTTTTTCACCGTGAACCTAATGTACTGGGAAATGCTCTTGAAATGTGGACTGGTAACCAGAGTGAGCTCTATTATCCAGATGCTCATTTGTACTTAGGATGCATTAACAGGACTGTTGTGACAAGACATGAGAAGTAATACTTCTGCTCTACTCTGTGCTTATTAGGCCTCAGTTGGAGTAATGTGTCCAGTTCTGGGCACCGCATTTCAAGAAAGATGTGGAGAAACTCGAGAAGGTCCAGAGAAAAGCAACACAAATGATTAAAGGTCTAGAAAACATGACCTATGAGGAAAGACTGAAAGAATTGGGCTTGTTTAGTTTAGAAAAGAGAAGACAGAGGAGACATGATAGCAGTTTTGAAGCATTTAAAAATCTGTTATAAGGAAGAAGGAGAAAAATTGTTCTCCTTGGCCTCTAATGATAAGACAAGCAGCAATGGGTTTATATTACAGCAAGGGAGGTTTAGATGGGATATTAGGAGAAAATTCCTAACTGTCAGGGTGGTTAAACACTGGAATCAATTGCCTAGGGAGGCTGTGGAATCTCCACCACTGGAGCTATTTAAGAGCAGGTTGGATAGACATCTATTAGGGATGCTCTAGATGGCACTTGGCCCTGCCCCGAAGGCAGGGGACTGGACTTGATGACCATTTGAGGCCCCTTTCAGTTCTAGTATTCTATGATCACAGAAATGACATATTCAATGCTAGCATGTACAGTGAGAGTCATTTCTACTTGAGACTTACAATAGAGGGTTATAACATCAGAGACCATCACCAAAATCTAGCATATATGTTTTGCCCTTCTCCACCCAAATAAAAACTCTTGTTCCGTCTTCCCCCTGTCAAAAACCTGAAAAGTGAACTGACTCTCATCTCCATGGTCAGACTCCATTATTCATTAATGTGAATGGACAGCACAGTCCTCACTGTAAATAACAGTTTTAAAAGTTGCTTGAAGGGCCTGATCTTAATCTATTAAAACCACTTTTTCTCCCTATAAACTCACCTGATCAATTTTTCTAAACAATCCCAAATCAGACTGGCCACCAGGAGAACTTAATGGGGCATCTGAGTGAGGGAAAGTAACAGCAGGCTGAGTATTCACACAGGCACTTCAAGAACCATGCCCAGGTCTGCCATACAATAATACTTCCAGCTCACCTTCAAGGAGCCATTCCAATGAGAATCACTTCTAGCTCCTTTCATTTCTCCCATGTGGATCAAAATGGCATTTGAGGCTCTAGGTGGTGCTGACAGTTGGGTACAGCAGGTCCTTTGGCTACTGATGCATAGTAGGAGCGGTGACTGCTTTTTCCTCACATATTCTGCCTATAGTTGAACACTGGATTGTGTCAGGATATGGTTGGTGGTAACAGGAAAAAAAACAAACAAAAAAGCAGTAGAGGAGAAAAAGGGCTGACGGTGACAGAGGTAAACATTCCATTTGCCAGACATCGGTAGAATAGAGGCCATATTCCTGTTCCCCTATTTAAAGGCACGTTGCAGGGAGCGATGTGTTACAGAGTGGTTAGCCCTTTAAGGGGAGTTGGGCTCAGTCTCACCTGTGATTACCTGTGGGCTACCTCACAGCTGAGGCCAACAAAGTGTTTATAAAAGCTAGTAAGGAGGAGGAATGGCAGGAAGCAGCACTGATCATATGCAGAGCTTTAGGATGTATAGAAAAAATGGTTTCTGGACTTTAAGAGCATGTCTATATTAGGGAGTTATTTAGAAATAACTCCTCTTATTTCAAAGCAACAAGATGAACATCCACACTATCAGTTATTTGAAATAATGGGCCTGTTATTTCAATATAATAACTTTTGCTTGTGAAGAGAAATAAGCTTATTTTGAAATAGTTATTTCAGGAGTTATTTCAAAATAAGTTATTTGGTAGTGTGGACATAGCCCTAGCCAGCAGACTAGACTAGATTATATGCAGAATTTATATTGAACTGTTTTTATTAGCCCTTTATAGGCTAGAGAATCAGGCCTGAAATCTTACAGGAGACCAAGCAAAGGAGTTGCTGTGGCATCCCCACGTGGTTCAATGATTTTTTCTTTTCAGAGGAAAATTATCAGGAGACTTGGTCCATTGGTTTTGTGACTTCCAGATTGGCACCCATTTGAAATCCTATCAAGAAAGGCACCCTTACATCCATCGTACGTTCCTGTCTGCCAGCTCTGGATATTATTCTTGATTGAAAGTTAGTACTTCATTGATTTCTACAGGACATTTTCAAAGTTTAAAGTGCATAGATTACAGTAGCTATACATTTGCTCAAAGCGATGCCAAATATCTAGTAAAATGGTTTCTGGGGAACACTGTTTGGAATTGGCCTCTTGAGTCGCTGGAGAGTAAGTATCAAGACTAGCCAACCCTTGACAAGTTTTCTGAAGTTGGAGAGATGTTAAAGGGTAGCTAAAAGGAGATTACTTTCCTAATACCCTCTAGTGGATTCCAAATATAAGTGCAGCTACAATCCAAATTATAATAATGCAGCTATTTAACATACCGATCTATCATTACATTTTCACTCAATCATTGAGGCATTAAAAAGCATTAAACAAACTACTTCTGGCTCACTAGTGGTCAAAGGAAACAGCAATCAAGGGAGAGTTGCAGACATATACTGGAGTACAAAGCCTGTCTAACAGAAGATACCACGTCTTTTAAAAGATCCATAATGATGGATGTAATTGTGGACCAACGAGAGGTTAAGAAAACCACTCTAGTGTAGCGTGTGTGTGTGTGTGTGCATACACTTGTGGGTATGTCTAGACTACATGCCTCTGCCGACCGAGGCATGTAAATTAGACATACCGACATAGTCAATGAAGCGGGGATTTAAATATCCTCCGCTTCATTAGAATAAGAATGGCCGCTGCGTTGTGCCGGCTCAGCTGTTTGTCAGCATAAACCTTGTAGCACGAGGCTTAAGGGATCGGTTGGCAAAGGCTTTCTTGACTGCTGCTTGACTGCTACTTCGCGCCAACAAACAGCTGAGCCGGCACAACGCGGTGGCCATTTTTATTCTATTGAAGCGGGGGATATTTAAATCCCCGCTTCATTGACTATGTTGGTATGTCTAATTTACATGCCTCGGTTGGCTGAGGCATGTAGTCTAGACATACCCTGTGTGTGCTTGCGTGTGTGTTTGCTAAACAAGGACAGCCATCCAAAAGCTCTTTTAAGATAGATAAAGAAGGTGAAAACAATCACTCTTATGAAAAGGAAGTAAAAAGTTCTACTTTGATCATGGATGGCAGATAAATCTAGCCAGGAATTGGGAAATCCTCTTCCTCCCATGCCTCCCCCACAAAAAAGAAAGGTCACAGTTCAAAGTTGCCTGAGCATACAATTTTACAGTGTTTTGCACCAAGAGAGTTAACCCCCCCCATCTATTAAAAGAAGCTCTTTATTGCTACAGTTTCCATCTGTCCTTGAATGGCGCCAGAATGATAGTTACACCAATGCCACAGGAAAAATTGACAGCTGCATTCATTACACAGACTTCTTGAATTAACCATGCAAAAATATTCTGTACAATGATAGCCAATAGACTCAAAAACCTTTCCACTACAAATTATATTAAACCAGTATCAGGTATATTTTATATTTGCATGCAACACTTCTTGTAATTTAAGATGATTATATATCATTCATCTCTTACGGCAGTTGTTTAGAATGTATTCTCTCTATGGAAAAGTAGTATTTGACTACACAGAGTGGCATTTCCAGGAGAGAATGTGGAAGTTTGACTTTCTGACAAACTTCAGAAGATGGATTACGCCCTTCTACATGCTGCCCATAGCTTGTTATCATCATAAATGGACTACCCTCAGAGATTAAAGTAAGTGGATGTGTCTGGCAAGAGCTGGCTGAACTGTGGCAAAAGCCAGCAGGAATCTAGTTAAAGAGCTAGCAGGCACCCAGGCTGTAATAAGACAGTACCTGTAAGAAATTTTAAGTTACTTTCAACTGCTGAGTACCCTCTAATTTTAAGTCAGAAAGGGGACGCAGCTTGTTACCATTGCTATTATTGAATCTTTGGGACCTATAGTAAGACAACAAAAAGAAACTGAAGTGAAATCTTTTTTTATATTAACTTCCTGCTGATAAGATTTATAGCTTATTTTCCCAACCAAGAGAACCAATGTATAAATAGCTACAACATACGGAAAAAGTGTTTGGGATATAAAATCAAATTGGACAAGATCAGACACTTACATTGCCTCTCTGCTTCTTTGGAATTCATTTTCTATTTCATATTGGTACCATAGCTAGTGGTTGGTACCAACCAACTTTAGGCCATTTAATTTTTTTGGTTACAATATTATGGAACATAGAAAGACGGCAGACCCAGGCAAAAAGTAACTATAAAGTGCCTTATATCCCCTTTCTCTGGAGAAGGCTGCTGGTGCAGGGAGTGTTGTCTCTCTCCTTCTGGAAGTCCACACTGCAAGAAACAACCTGGGGTCTAGCACCTGTCACCAGAGAGTTGCTTTCTCCTGGTTATTGTCCTACTCTTGGGAGAAGGCCATAGAGGCTTTTGTACTTGGAGAACAAATCTGTATGGCCAAAATGGTGATCCAGTAGATCCAGTGTACAGTGACATATTACTTTCCCTCCTGGGTCACTTTGCTGGGCTCAGCACCAATAGAAAGGTGATTCTGAAACAGGCTCATCAACTGGGGGAGGGGAAGCAATGGGGGCAGTTGCCTTGGGGGACTGGAGAATCAAAGGGGATGAGGGCTCCCGGCCACTGCTGCTACAACTGTGGCAGCCAGAGCCCTGGGCTCTTTAAAGCACCACCGGAGCACCATGCGCTCGGGGCAGCTCTGAGGGTGTTTGTGGGGGGGGGGGTGTGGACACCATGCTTCAGGTGGCGCAAATGAGTGGCTGTCCCAGCCCAACCTCTTTTGAGATTGTAGAGCTGCCTCCCCCTTCCTCCACCTTGCCCATGGGCCTGCGAAGCTGTGGGTTCCCCTGTCCTGAAGTGCACCCAGAAACTCCAGTTAATACTGAACCCAGCATCTGCCTCATGAGTGGCATACACCTGTATGAACACATCATGCCATGCTCAAGTCCCTTCAGGGACTTCCTGACTGCTTCTAGTGATATTCAAGGTCCTGGCAATTTATTTTAAAGCCCTAAGTTTGACTGAGGCCATGATATGAAACTTTCCTATGGTGACCCATTGTGGGAATTTCAGTGAGCTGATGGCTCTTGCTAACTGCATGGTTAAGTTTGAACAGGGGCATGTTTCTCTTTATTGAGGGCAAGCAAATTTGAAATTCACCCTAGATAAGAGCTGCCAGAATCAATGTGTTGCAACTTTCAGAGTAAATGTAAAGTCATATCTGAATTTAGAGGCAAATATTTTCTTCTGTGCCTTATAGTTTTCAAGAATAGTGA
Source organism: Pelodiscus sinensis (assembly GCF_049634645.1). Taxonomy (NCBI): domain Eukaryota; kingdom Metazoa; phylum Chordata; order Testudines; family Trionychidae; genus Pelodiscus; species Pelodiscus sinensis. Next base: position 46,283,120 of record NC_134718.1, read on the forward strand.
TAGAGATGCAGCCGTGTTAGTCTGGTCTAGCTGAAACAAAAGACAGAACTATGTAGCACTTTAAAGACTAACAAGATGGTTTATTAAGTGATGAGCTTTCGTGGGCCAGACCCACTTCCTCAGATCAATATGTGGAAGAAAATTGGCACAACCATATATACCAAAGTGATACAATCAAAAAAATGAAAGCATGTGAAATTGACAAATCAAATTTTAGAGCAGAGTGGGGGTGAGGGGGGAAGGTTAGTGCCTGTGAGGTAATGACATTAGGGGTAATAATTGGGGATGTTGACAAATAGAACTGAGTTTTTTGCAAGTCATATGTAGAGTCAGCATTATGTAAACATAGTTATTTCTCAAAACAATGTAAGTCCAATTACTTTGCCTGGAAAAAAACAATCTGTTCCTAACAGTATAATGTAATGGTGTTTCCTGAGCTGTATCCCTACCCCCGTATTTTATGTTTTTTACTATCTGATCCTAGAGTTTGGCTGCCAGATTTGTATATTTTTGTGACAGTTGACAAAATCCAGCATATAATAGAATCATATATTTTCTGACAATTTTTGTAAGGGATGTACATGCAAGACTAGTCAAGATGTTACAAATAAATACTCAACTTCAGTCCTCTTCTCACTGTATTAGCAAACTATTTGTGGTAAGATGGTCTTTTTTATAGAATACAAAATAATAGTTATTGCAAGCATTCACTAAATAATCTGGACAACACTTCAGACTGGGATGAGATTTGCAGACATTTAACTTCAACCTTTTGCTTTTTAAATTGTGTGGTTGATTAGAGATTTCTACCAAGTGACTGGTATCTTTTCTATTCTGTAACTGGAAGCCTGAATTTTTTTGAAAAGGAGAACAATGGATTTCTGCTACCAATTTTCAGATGAACAATCAGTTGAGATAAAATTACATACCCTGGAAGCTTCTTGAAATGTTATCCACTATATGTGGATAAAGAATATAATTCCACAAATTGGAGCAAACCAAATTCTATAAATCAGAACCTCAAAGTTGTTCCAAAGCAAAGTTTTCATTAACCAACCAGTGGAAGTTACCTAAAAGCAAGTCCCTGTCTTTTACCGGGCTGGGCTTGGAGGGAAATTGCATCATAGGCAAGCTAAAGTTCTTCATCATCCTCACTAGAATTTTAAAACAATTCCCTTCCTGTAAATACAGGTTTTGTCTATAGTAGGGTTTGGGATAGATTCCCAGCTGTGTGCCAGAGCACACTTATTCATTCCCCTAGAGAACATATTTTGAGTGCTCTTGTCTTACTTGTGTCCAGTTTGCCTCTCCATAGCCTCATCATGTGCTTTGATATTCTATTAATCATTAAACTTTTTATTGCTCTCTATTACAATTACTTTAGCACTGAATCATTCTGCCTCTGCTTTCCCCCCCGACTGTTTATGTATACATTTTCCTTTAACCTAAATCCTTTGTTTGTTTGGTTTTCTTAATAGAAGTTCAATGGACAACTGTAAGCAGCAGAGGTTGAACATCAGCAGATTTAGCACCTCAAAACATCCAATCACATAGATGTAAAACAATTTACATTGCACTAAAGCTTGTTGCTTGGTAAGGTTTGAGTTGAGAGAAAGACTAATCAGTGGAATGTTGCCCTGTGCTTTCCCACCATAATAGTTCATTTGTTTTGGCACTGACATTTTGTAAGAGGCTGGTTTATGTGCCTCTAGATGCAGCAGCTGCTGATCTACTACAGCACTTACATTAGAAAAAAGTTACTGGGAATACATCCTAAAAAAACTCTTCTGAAATTCCTTGGTTAGTTCTGCTGAACAGATATTTTAATAGTTGTGTGGTAGATATTACTGTGTCCCCCATAATAAGGAATATATCTATCCTGACTGCTATAAGTTAAGCTATGCTCTAACTTTGCATATATTCATATTTTAAATGCATTTCAGGAAAAACAATTATTGGTTGTGCTGGGAATAAATAAGTTTTCAGGACTTGAGGGCTGGCAACCTTAAAATCCAAGGGAAACAAAATATCAGGAACAAGTGATTCCTTCAAGAAACTAAATATTTTTTTCTGTTCTTATAGGATGGTTTGATGGATAAGCTCATAATAATGATTATATTGTACATGACTAAAGTACCTTTTAGCCAGAAGGATCAACACTTGGGGTCAGGCCTAAGTACTTGCTTGTTAACATATTATTTTAAAATATAATCACTTTAACCTGCTGTTGCAATTATGTCAGTTGTTTTGTGGCACAGTTGAAAAGTAAAGAGTATTGGACAGTTGGAAGCATGATTGCCCAAAGGAAAATTTGAGCAGGATATTAAGGCTAAACATCTCTTCCCTTACAAAAAGGGCTACTGATTTGTAAAGATCAGAGTTGTCACCCGAAAGATAGTTCTCCTTATCATGCTTGGGCCTAGTTTCCATACTGATGCCAGAGAAAGAATCCCAACTCTTTAATCCCTACCTGAAGAGAGACTTGCATTGGAATCTCTCATTCAAAAAAAGGACCCATGTTTAGCTTGTGAGATCTGATGGAATAACAGCTTTAAATGGTTTGGCTGGCAGTGGAGGTAGGAAATTAGTTTATTGGGGGAACATGTGAGGGTAATTTAGCTAATCTGAAATTGCTGTGGGACACTGGGTCTAGAGACAGAACTTTTATTCTCAAGATCTCTTGCTATTAGAATGAACAAGCATGGGGAGATTTATAGGCACTACATTGAAACTGAAAGTGGCATTTTGATAATATGGTGAAAAAGACATCAAGATTTCTAGGAGAATGGATCTTTGATACTTATAGAGACTGAGAAAAATGGGTCAGATTTGTTCCTGGCGTTCTCCTGACTTCAGTGGATAGAATCAAGAAGAGACTAAAGATAGCAATGAAATGCAATAGCCTGGGTCAGAGCACATACTGGACAGAATGCGGAAGAGCATTTAAGAGGAATTAGGCCTTCAAGTTTAAAAGGGAAAGAAAATCCTGAATTCAGGTCAATGCACTCTGCTAAAGACAATTTTGTAATAGGATTCCCAAAGAGAAAAGAGGCAGTGACAGCACAAAGTAGGGAAGAGATTAGGAGCTACACTCAGTAACATGGCTAAATGATAAGAGCTGCCAAAGACTGCCCTTCTGGAGAGGAAGAACTAGAGCTTCATATCCAAAATGATCTTGTGGTCTCAGTGCCGTTTCCATCCCATAAACGAACAAAACCCACCACTTGGCTCTACTTCACAGTTCTCTTTTCAGTCTATAGAATGAAGCAGACATCTGAATGAGAGTGGAGACTGAGCCATTCCCCAATGCTCCCTGCAATCAGGCAACACAGAGAAACTTGTGCTACTGTTGCCTGTGGAGTATTTGTTTTTGGGATAAAGAAAAATTTCAGTCTCTGGATTTATCAGTATAAACCTTCCACAAGTATTATATTAATAGACAGCTAGAAAGAAAAAATGAAACAAGTCTGGTTTTGCTTTAAAATAATAATTTCCAAAGACATATCTCTAACATTATTTTTGCTAGTCATAAATTCTTTTTCTCATAAAAGAATGTTATATGGTCAAATCTGGACAAAAATGTATATTTTTAAAAAACCAGGTATAATTAAAAAGCTATTTTCCCCTAAACCAATAGTTTTTTTTTCCCCAGAAGCAAGCATTTTCTAAACAAATGCAATTTTATCTTCTGAGTTTTCAACTCAAACACTGGAGAATTGCACATAGGAAGATGAAAGAGAAATGAAATAATCTACCATGCAAATACTTCTTCCAATTTAATTGTGCAAATTAAGAAAAACTGATTTTTTGTACTCTTATAGCAAAAAATGCCTAAAAATTCAGAGCTACTTCAACATAGTTCTACCATGTCATCAATAACAGTTTGGAAATATTCTATATTGATTGAGATGGAGGACAGGCTACAATCCTAAACTCCCAAAAGACTAAATTTTTACAATATCCTCCCCAATGATTGTCTGCTCGTGTAAATAGTCCCTTTGATTTCCATAGGGCAACTTGCATTGGTAATTCTTATATCAATAAGAGTTCATGATCAGAACTTTAGCTGTCAAAAATGAAGAAAAATGTATTAGCTAAGTCTCACAGCTAAGGATTGTGCAGCTTGTCAGCTCTCCCCAACATTGAAAGCAGTAGCATCTAAGTCCTACAAAGAGTTTCAGAGAATTTGCTGGTCAAAGACAAACATATATGTATGGAAAAATTATACATATGATCATGGAAGTTAGCCAAGTATAAAAAAAACTGCTCAGTATTCTCTCTCTGCTAGGCCTAATTTTTTTTAAAAGATCATCATATTTAAAACTAAATTCTTGTTCTAGATATTGGTATCACAGGCATCGGGGAGTTTTCTACCATTTAGTGCATTTCTTGAAAATTATTGCAGTTTTAAATTTTAGTATACATCCACACTTGATTGCCATTTTGGACTGGACTGTATTGTTTGCTGTAGTCTCATATTAATACATCCAAATAAGCAATTGTTTCAGAATACTGGAAGTAAAACTTGGATAGAGAATTTAGCCAATCTCATCTATAAAATAAGGTTCCTAATATGGAACACATTATGAACCCTGGCAGATACAGACAGCAAGTATTTAGAGCTGGTGATTGAAATATGTCATTTAGTTGAAGCCAAAACATTTCATGGAGTCATCTGTTTCTACAATAATTTTTGTCATGGAAGACTTTTTTGGTCCAGGACTCTCTAGCCACTCAGAATGACACCCAAATTGAGCAGCTCAGGCTTTTGATCAGCTTCCCCCCCAATTCAATTTGCAAAGCTGTTTGAAAGATTGTTTGCATTCCGGTATAGAACTAAAATCAAATTTTACAATTTCAACAGTTGCCACAAAACTAAACTGTCATCCTCTGTCCAGCTCTATTTATTAAAACAGGAAGAAAGTAACGATTACATGGAGTGGAAATTAACTAATACACATGATCTCCATCACACAAAAGGGATACAGTATGGTAGAGAAATCTGGGGACTAATATGAAGAGGTGAAGCACACCCTTTACTCCTATCCAAACAAATGATAGTTATTATTTAACATCTCAAGATCAGGCCTGTGGGTTAGCAACTGAGTTCTGTTGGTTCCTTATGGCAGTTTTTCCCCCTTATCGAGAAAATGAAGTCTTAGAGACTTCAAAGGAAAGTTGCTGGAGCTAGGGTTGCCAGGTGTCTGGTATTCTACCGGACAGTCTGGTTTTTGTACCCTTTTTCTGGTAAAAAAATTCAGAAAATACCAGACATGTGCAATGTCTGGTATTTTCTGTTTTTCTGTCTGGGTGCCGGACGTAAGCCTGGCGGGTGTGGGGGGACAGGTGGCTTGGAGGCAGGGCCGCAGTTGGCGCTGGAAGCCTGTGGTTGCGTGCAGAAGCCGGGTGGGGGGAGTGGCTGGGAATCCCAGCCACTCCCCCCACCCCTGCCAGCTTCTGCACGCAACCAGAGGGAGTCCCAGGCTGGGAGGTGGGGCCGCAATCGGCACTTGGAGCCCTCAGCTGATTGTGGCTGAGGAGGAGTGACACCTTGGGGTGGAGGAGAAGCCCTGTCCTTGCTCCTGAGCGCTGTTCAAGCGTGTTGTGGTGCCGTAGTCCAGGAGAGACACCCACAGGTGCTTTGTAGTTGCATTTAGGCGCCTTCTGTGGGCTCTCAGCCAAAACTAACTGGGGTGGAATTTCTGCTTCTTCCCACTGGGACACCCAAAGACCTTGATATGGGGGAGTCACCTTCCTACCGATGGTCGTACCCCCCCCCACCCCCGCCATTGTGTTGCCCGGGGTCTGCCTCTCTCTGCTTTGGGTAGCAAGCAGCTGCTTTGCAGAGCAGGCTCTGCTGCCTCCCCCTTTGTTCCCAGCTTGGTAGCTCTTGGTAGTAGCCACACAGGATGTGTGTTCGATGTAGGTGGGGGTTTTTTTTTTTTTGGCTCGACAAATTTTTAGCCTGTGTGTTCGGTATTTTTTGGGAGACCATCTGGTAACCCTAGCTGGAGCTCGAACCAGGGGGAGGGGAGGAGCAGGAGTACAGACTAAAGTACTATTTTGACTATGGCCTAATGACCTTAGAGAAAAGCTAAAGAAATGCCAAAGTTTGGATGCTTGCCACATTATTGTTAGGGACCAGATTAATGTTTGCTTTTTTTGCTGTATCCTTTTAACTGCTGCTTTTATTCTTCCTCTTCCAGTAAATAAATTTCCCTATCAGTTAAACAAACTGACTCTGACAGAAACCAAACCTTAAAAAAAGAGAGAGAGAGAGAGAGAGAGACAGTAATCATAATACTGCAGTCTTAAAATAGATGGGTAACAGTTAAAAGAGAGCCCTCTAGTTCTGTAAAAATCACTCACCACCATTCACATTAAGGGGCAAAGGATATCATGAGGGTCACTGTTCAGAACTTCTGAGTGGAATTAAAAAAAAAAAGTGTATGAGTACATCTGACAGACTCACCATTCCATGGCAAGCCCCTCCTGGTAAAGGCCATCACTGCAGCTGCTCTGCCTCATGCTCCTTCTCAGCAGTCTGTACAGAAATTTAACCCTCCATCCAGGTCACTCTGAGAATCTCACCCCTCCAGGGGTGACAGTGTCCAAACCACACATAAAGGAGCAGAAACTGTTCCTGCTTCCTAGTTTAGTCCTTAGCTGATGCTTCACCCCTGTACCCTCAGGGCTCTGCAGAGCTCTTTCCCTGCCCTGCTTAGCATGCTACTTTCAGTATTTTCTGCCCAGAGACCCAGCTCCTCCCAAGTAACCGAACCCCTAGAATTCATCCCTGGAGTCTCTTCTCAGTCCCCTTTGTCCCCACTGTCCTGTATCTTCCTGGCAGTTACCTGTAGGCACCTCCAGCATGCTTTTCCCTGCAAGTAGAAAACTCTCCACTGCCTCTTTCCTAGGTCTTTCTTTAACTGAGCACTCCCAGCCTTTCTAAGGAAAACCTGAATCCTTTCCAGGTAGACCTGATAACTGAGTTGCCCCTCCAGGTTCTAACAGGTGGGTTAATTAGGCTCTGAGACTCCCATTAGCCCTCTCCTTGCCAGAGTGGGGTTTAAACACTTTACCAGCCCTGTACATAAATATTTGCTTCAAAGTATGTTAGCTAAATTCTTACAGTAGTGACAACAGGGCCAACTGAGAGTAGGGCCCCATTGTGCTGTCTAGACAGAATAAGGAAGGAGGGAACCAGGAGAGTGAAGTGTTTCATTCTGTTGTTGCGCTAACACCACAACCCAGGCCCCAAGTTCCAGTTTGCTGCCCCATACCCCTTCCAAGCTACCTCTCAATCATTTTTCTGGCATTTTTGTATTATTTTCACATCAGAGGACGTACAATTTTTGTTGTCACACAGCTCCCATACATTGGGATAGTCAGTGTTGAAATATGGGATACTGTGGAGCTGACCTGCATATCATCTCACCTGGCCAATATTCCATTTCAATACTTAATTATTAAAGATAGAGAATGATTGACAGTACAGAATATTTCTTTGGGGGGGGGGGGCGGCGAAACAGTATAGAAAGCTGATCTATAACCAATTTCACAAAATTATGTTAATGCAGGGGCAGAGAGCATCCCTATGAAGTGCTATCAGCACAAAAGGAAGAGAGCTTGAGAGATTCCAGTTGTTGAGGATCCTCTGCATTCTTCCACTGGGGGAACTGGGCTTGCTTCAGACTTAATCCCCCTCCTCACAGCAAAAAATAAGGTTTGGTTTGCAAATCTCCACAATTCTTGAGGGTGCAGCAGGACACACAGCTGCCTGTGTGCAGTGAAGGCTGAGACTCCCCCGCACCTCCATACTTAATGGGAGTATAATTAAAATTTGAGTTCAATTGTTTGATTTCTTTTGGAATGTCTTGCCTTTTCAATCCTCTTCCACCTTCCCCTTCTCACAAATATTAAAACCCATAACAGCTGGACATTTTGTTGCTGGTTCCTTGCTCTGATTTAGAAAACTAAATTCTGTAGGAAAATGTTTTCCATGGTTTCTACTGGACAATGTTACTATTTTCTGGTCTCTTGAAGGACAGAGACCCACAGATACAGTAAGGGTATGTCTGTTGGAAGAGGTATGCAAATTAGGCAGGTCAACATTGCAAATGAAGCGGGGATTTAAATATCCCAGGCTTAATTTGCATAAAAATGGCTGCTGTTTTTGCCGACTCAGCACTTTGTCTGCAAAAAGCAGCAGCCTAGAGGGGGATCTGTCGAAAAAGAAAGCCTTTTTTGACAGATCCCTTATGTCTCCCGCAAGGAGGTTTACAGGATCTGTCGAAAAAGGCTTTCTTTCATGACAGATCCCCCTCTAGACTGCCTCTTTTTGCCAACAAAATGATTAGTCAGCAAAAGGGTGGCCATTTTTATGCAAATTAAGCATGGGATATTTAAATCCACGCTTCATGTGCAATGTCTTTTTGCCCTGGGCCCTAGTGATTCTGACACCGGCCATGTTCGGAGGACCCCCTGAAACCTATTTGTGGGCCAGAGACCCCTTGCTGAGTACCACTGATGTAAGATACCACACAAGGGGTGTGATCGCTTATGCTCTGCCCTCCCTCGCTCTGCAGTGGTTCTAAGGTGAGGCTTAGCAGCATATGATTTCCCATCCATGGGCTATTCCTCTGGTGTCGGGGAGTGGGCCCTTGATTTTGTATTTGTTCTAAATCACAGTCCAGTTAGAAAACAGCTGTTCTACCATGATCAAAGAGTGCAAGTGGCTGCGGAGCTATACTTATTGGCAATATCATTTCCTATAGCTTAATAGTTTGAGCAAAGTCATAAAAAACTCCTTTCATAATCCAGCCCTGTGTATTACCTGCCCCCTCTCAGCCATAAGTAGCCCAGTTTGGTTACTATGGAGCAGTGTTTCCTGTAAGCTGTGTGCTTGAGCAGCCACTGAGAAGAGATGCTGTCCAGATAATTAGCAGAGTTTCCAAAGTATTTTAAATTTTTACTGGCAGTGCTCATTTGCACATGCCTCTGTGCACATAAAATTTATTCTGTACTTGGATGGAAAAATTATAGGGAACATTGCTTTGGAGACTTAAAAGAAATCCTTAATTTGCCTATAGAGTCATTTATTTCCATTTTTAGAGGCACTGAATTAGATATATGCTGTGCAGCACACTTTACACAGCATTGCATTCACATTTCATGAATGCAAGACACAGTTGATCCTTTCTACATTCCTTGATATTTTTAAGTGGCTTCTTGATTGGCTAAGGAATGGGGAGTGAGGCAGATTGTAATGTATTAGCGACGAGGAGTCCTGTGGCACCTTATAGACTAACTGAAGTGTAGGAGCATAAGCTTTCGTGGGCAAAGACCCACTTCGTCAGATGCATGTAGTGGAAATTTCCAGAGGCAGGAATAAATATGTAGGCCAGGATCAGGCTGGAGATGATGAGGTGATCCAATCAAGGAGGATGAGGCCCACTTCTAGCAGCTGATCTGGAGGTGTGAATTCCAAGAGAATAGAAGCTGCTTTTGTAGTTAGCAAGCCATTCACAGTCTTTGTTTAATCCAGAGTTGATTGTGTCAAACTTAAAGATGAACTGTAGCTCAGCAGTTTCTCTTTGAAGTCTGGTCCTGAAGTTTTTTTGCTGCAGGATGGCTACTTTTAGATCTGCAATTGTGTGTCCAGGAAGATTGAAGTGTTCCCCTACAGGTTTTTGTATGTTGCCATTCCTAATATCAGATTTGTGTCCATTGATTCTTTTACGTAGGGACTGTCCTGTTTGGCCGATGTATATAGCAGTGGGGCATTGTTGGCACATGATGGCATATATTACGTTGGTGGATGTGCAGGAGAATGTACCAGTGACAGTATGGCTGATCTGGTTAGGTCCTGTGATGGTGTTGCTGGTGTATATATGTGGGCAGAGTTGGCACCGAGGTTTGTTGCAAGGATTGGTTCCTGAGTTCGAGTTATTATGGTGCGGTGTGTAGTTGCTGGTGAGAATATGCTTCAGGTTGGCGGGTTGTCTGTGGGCAAGGACCGGCCTACCTCCCAAGGCCTGTGAGAGCGAGGGATCATTGTCCAGGATAGGCTGAAGATCGCTAATGATGCGTTGGAGAGGTTTTAGCTGGGGACTATAGGTGATGGCCAGTGGTGTTCTGTTGGTTTCTTTCTTGGGCTTGTCCCGTAGCAGGAGGCTTCTGGGTACACGTCTGGCTCTGTCAATCTGTCTCCTCACTTCCTCGTGTGGGTATCGCAGTTTACAGAATGCTTGTTGAAGGTCTTGTAGGTGTAGGTCTCTGTCTGAGGGGTTGGAACATATGCGGTTGTACCTCAGTGCTTGGCTGTAAACAATGGATCGTGTGGTGTGTCCGGGATGGAAACTGGAGGCATGCAGGTAAGTATAGCGGTCGGTAGGTTTTCTGTATAGGGTGGTATTGATATGACCGTCACTTATTTGTATCGTGGTGTCCAGGAAATGGACCTCCCGTGTAGATTGGTCCATGCTGAGGTTGATGGTGGGGTGGAAGCTGTTGAAATCATGGTGAAATTCTTCCAGAGTCTCCTTCCCATGGGTCCAGATGATGAAGATGTCATCGATGTAGCGTAGGTAGAGAAGGGGTGTAAGTGGACGAGAGCTGAGGAAGCGTTGTTCCAGGTCAGACATAAAAATGTTGGCGTATTGTGGGGCCATGCGGGTGCCCATAGCAGTGCCACTGGTCTGGAGGTATATGTTGTCACCAAATCTGAAATAGTTGTGTGTGAGGATAAATTCACAGAGTTCAGCCACCAGTTGTGCTGTGGCATCATCAGGAATACTGTTCCTGACAGCTTGTACTCCATCTGCATGTGGGATGTTAGTGTAGAGAGCCTCTACATCCATGGTGGCTAGGATGGTGTTTTCTGGAAGATCACCTATGCATTGTAGTTTTCTCAGGAAATCCGTAGTGTCACGAAGGTAACTGGGAGTGCTGGTGGCGTAGGGTCTGAGCAGAGAGTCCACATAGCCAGACAGTCCTTCAGTAAGAGTGCCAATGCCCGAGATGATGGGGCGTCCGGGATTTCCAGGTTTGTGGATCTTGGGTAAAAGATAGAACAACCCTGGTCGGGGCTCTAAAGGTGTGTCGATTTGTTCCTGTGTTTGTTTGGGGAGTGTCCTGAGCAGATGGTGCAGTTTCTTAGTATATTCCTTAGTGGGATCTGAGGAAAGTGGCCTGTAGAATTTGGTATTGGAGAGTTGTCTGGCAGCCTCCTTTAGGTAGTCAGGCCTGTTCATGATGACAACAGCACCTCCTTTGTCAGCCTCTTTGATTATAATGTCAGAGTTGTTCCGGAGGCTGTGGATGGCATTGCGTTCTGCACGACTGAGGTTACCAGGCAAGCGATGCTGTTTTTCCACAATTTCTGCCTGTGCACGTCGGCGGAAGCATTCTATGTAGAGGTCCAGACTGCCATTTCGGCCCTCAGGAGGAGTCCATGTGGAGTTCTTCTTCTTGTGCTGTTGGTGGGAAGGTATCTGTGTGTCAGTGCACTGTTCAGTGTCGTGTTGGAAGTATTCCTTAAGACGGAGACGGCGAAAGTAGGCTTCCAGATCACCGCAGAACTGTATCATGTTAGTGGGGGTGGCGGGGCAAAAAGAGAGTCCCCGAGAGAGAACGGATTCTTCTGCCGAGCTGAGTGTGTAGTTGGAGAGATTGACGATATTGCTGGGTGAGTTAGGGGTACCATTGTTGTGGCCCCATGTGGCAGGTAGGATTTTAGACAGCTTACAGTCCTTTTTCCTCTGTAGAGAAGTGAAGTGTGTAATGTAGATCTCCTGTCTTGTTTTAGTAAAGTCCATTTGTGCAGAAGGTTGGTGTTTTATGAGAGACTCCAGATTGGAGAGCTCTTTTTTGATGTTTTCCTGTTTGCTGTACAGGATGCTGATCAGGTGGTTCCTCAGTTTTTTGGATAGTATATGGCATAATCTCTCACTGTAGTCTGTGCAGTATGTAGATAGCAATGGATTTTTCACCTTCAGTCCATTTGGTATAATGTCCATCCGTTTGCATTTGGAGAGAAAGATGATATCTGTTTGTACTTGTGCAAGTTTCTTCATGAGGTTGATAGATTTCCACTCCATACGGCTAAATGCAGTGCCTTGCATGGTGTCAAGTATCAGAGGGGTAGCCGTGTTAGTCTGAATCTGCAAAAGCGACGAGGAGTCCTGTGGCACCTTATAGACTAACTGAAGTGTAGGAGCATAAGCTTTCGTGGGCAAAGACCCACTTCGTCAGATGCATGTAGTGGAAATTTCCAGAGGCAGGAATAAATATGTAGGCCAGGATCAGGCTGGAGATGATGAGGTGATCCAATCAAGGAGGATGAGGCCCACTTCTAGCAGCTGATCTGGAGGTGTGAATTCCAAGAGAATAGAAGCTGCTTTTGTAGTTAGCAAGCCATTCACAGTCTTTGTTTAATCCAGAGTTGATTGTGTCAAACTTAAAGATGAACTGTAGCTCAGCAGTTTCTCTTTGAAGTCTGGTCCTGAAGTTTTTTTGCTGCAGGATGGCTACTTTTAGATCTGCAATTGTGTGTCCAGGAAGATTGAAGTGTTCCCCTACAGGTTTTTGTATGTTGCCATTCCTAATATCAGATTTGTGTCCATTGATTCTTTTACGTAGGGACTTTACTAAAACAAGACAGGAGATCTACATTACACACTTCACTTCTCTACAGAGGAAAAAGGACTGTAAGCTGTCTAAAATCCTACCTGCCACATGGGGCCACAACAATGGTACCCCTAACTCACCCAGCAATATCGTCAATCTCTCCAACTACACACTCAGCTCGGCAGAAGAATCCGTTCTCTCTCGGGGACTCTCTTTTTGCCCCGCCACCCCCACTAACATGATACAGTTCTGCGGTGATCTGGAAGCCTACTTTCGCCGTCTCCGTCTTAAGGAATACTTCCAACACGACACTGAACAGTGCACTGACACACAGATACCTTCCCACCAACAGCACAAGAAGAAGAACTCCACATGGACTCCTCCTGAGGGCCGAAATGGCAGTCTGGACCTCTACATAGAATGCTTCCGCCGACGTGCACAGGCAGAAATTGTGGAAAAACAGCATCGCTTGCCTGGTAACCTCAGTCGTGCAGAACGCAATGCCATCCACAGCCTCCGGAACAACTCTGACATTATAATCAAAGAGGCTGACAAAGGAGGTGCTGTTGTCATCATGAACAGGCCTGACTACCTAAAGGAGGCTGCCAGACAACTCTCCAATACCAAATTCTACAGGCCACTTTCCTCAGATCCCACTAAGGAATATACTAAGAAACTGCACCATCTGCTCAGGACACTCCCCAAACAAACACAGGAACAAATCGACACACCTTTAGAGCCCCGACCAGGGTTGTTCTATCTTTTACCCAAGATCCACAAACCTGGAAATCCCGGACGCCCCATCATCTCGGGCATTGGCACTCTTACTGAAGGACTGTCTGGCTATGTGGACTCTCTGCTCAGACCCTACGCCACCAGCACTCCCAGTTACCTTCGTGACACTACGGATTTCCTGAGAAAACTACAATGCATAGGTGATCTTCCAGAAAACACCATCCTAGCCACCATGGATGTAGAGGCTCTCTACACTAACATCCCACATGCAGATGGAGTACAAGCTGTCAGGAACAGTATTCCTGATGATGCCACAGCACAACTGGTGGCTGAACTCTGTGAATTTATCCTCACACACAACTATTTCAGATTTGGTGACAACATATACCTCCAGACCAGTGGCACTGCTATGGGCACCCGCATGGCCCCACAATACGCCAACATTTTTATGTCTGACCTGGAACAACGCTTCCTCAGCTCTCGTCCACTTACACCCCTTCTCTACCTACGCTACATCGATGACATCTTCATCATCTGGACCCATGGGAAGGAGACTCTGGAAGAATTTCACCATGATTTCAACAGCTTCCACCCCACCATCAACCTCAGCATGGACCAATCTACACGGGAGGTCCATTTCCTGGACACCACGATACAAATAAGTGACGGTCATATCAATACCACCCTATACAGAAAACCTACCGACCGCTATACTTACCTGCATGCCTCCAGTTTCCATCCCGGACACACCACACGATCCATTGTTTACAGCCAAGCACTGAGGTACAACCGCATATGCTCCAACCCCTCAGACAGAGACCTACACCTACAAGACCTTCAACAAGCATTCTGTAAACTGCGATACCCACACGAGGAAGTGAGGAGACAGATTGACAGAGCCAGACGTGTACCCAGAAGCCTCCTGCTACGGGACAAGCCCAAGAAAGAAACCAACAGAACACCACTGGCCATCACCTATAGTCCCCAGCTAAAACCTCTCCAACGCATCATTAGCGATCTTCAGCCTATCCTGGACAATGATCCCTCGCTCTCACAGGCCTTGGGAGGTAGGCCGGTCCTTGCCCACAGACAACCCGCCAACCTGAAGCATATTCTCACCAGCAACTACACACCGCACCATAATAACTCGAACTCAGGAACCAATCCTTGCAACAAACCTCGGTGCCAACTCTGCCCACATATATACACCAGCAACACCATCACAGGACCTAACCAGATCAGCCATACTGTCACTGGTACATTCTCCTGCACATCCACCAACGTAATATATGCCATCATGTGCCAACAATGCCCCACTGCTATATACATCGGCCAAACAGGACAGTCCCTACGTAAAAGAATCAATGGACACAAATCTGATATTAGGAATGGCAACATACAAAAACCTGTAGGGGAACACTTCAATCTTCCTGGACACACAATTGCAGATCTAAAAGTAGCCATCCTGCAGCAAAAAAACTTCAGGACCAGACTTCAAAGAGAAACTGCTGAGCTACAGTTCATCTTTAAGTTTGACACAATCAACTCTGGATTAAACAAAGACTGTGAATGGCTTGCTAACTACAAAAGCAGCTTCTATTCTCTTGGAATTCACACCTCCAGATCAGCTGCTAGAAGTGGGCCTCATCCTCCTTGATTGGATCACCTCATCATCTCCAGCCTGATCCTGGCCTACATATTTATTCCTGCCTCTGGAAATTTCCACTACATGCATCTGACGAAGTGGGTCTTTGCCCACGAAAGCTTATGCTCCTACACTTCAGTTAGTCTATAAGGTGCCACAGGACTCCTCGTCGCTTTTGCAGATTCAGACTAACACGGCTACCCCTCTGATACTTGTAATGTATTAGTCTTTCACTTCTGAAGCCACTTGTTCAAATGTCTTGGGACACAAATGGAACCAGCACTGAGAATGGGATACTCTGTTTGTATCCCTGTGGACATTTAACTATCACAAAAGCATCACAGATTTTTCCATAATCAGCAGATTCTTTTCTGAAAGTCACTGTGGTGGGATAGTAGAGATGCTGGAGATCACTGGCACAGCTGTGTGAAGATTTAATGTTACAACCCTCTGCTATACTTGGCTCTCCTTAGTTTTAGTCACCCAAACTCTAAGGCTACGTCTACACTACATGCTTCTTGCACAAGAAGCCTTTTGCACAAGAGTTTTTGCACAAGAACTTCTGCGCAAGAGTGCGTTCACACCTCAAAGCACATCGCAAAACCAATGTGCTTTTGTGCAAGAGAGCATACACACCACATTGACGCTCTTGCGCAAGAAAGCTCTGATGGCCATTTGCAGAATGGCCATCAGAGCACCTGTCCTTTTTCCCATAGGGGTTTCTTGCACAAGAAACCCCTCTGGAGCGTCCACACTGTAGCGCTAAAAGTATTTATTCCTCAGAGAAGGAGGTTTACCTACGGTGGAAAAAGCCCTCTGTTTTGCCGTTTAACTGCCCATTTAATTGTGCAAAAGCTCATTTGAGGTGGGGACACTCCTCAGGTTTTTGTGCCAAAGCCTTGCAGTGTAGACATAGCCTAAGAACGCACGTATGATGAACTCTGCCATTGGTTTGCAGCATTTGAATAGAGAATGTTTTTCTGTCTTGTGCTTCTTCCACTTTATAGTTCACTAATTCTAATTTCTTTTCGTGACCCATTTTGGGTTTTGCAGCTTTTTGCCAGTAGGAGGAGTGGTCACAACACATACATTCTTGTCCAAATCTTCAAAGGTAGTTATGCTCCTAACTTGCGTGGACTTCAATCAACCAAATGAAATCAAAGTTAGGAGCTTAAATATTTTTAAGGATCTGGGACTGTGTGTTTATAATGTAGAATAGCTGTGCTACCAAAAGGAACAGGACAGGGGCAGAGTACAGTCTAGTCTCTTCTTCCTCTTGGTCTGGAAGAGGAAAATGGTGCCTGCTGTTTATCTAGGTTACTTCCCAGTCCAGGAGGGCTCAGTTGTGCTGGCTGACATAGTACATGCGTATAGGAAGAAAAGATTACTTCCCATTCAGCCTGCCCTCCTCTCAAGGAAGGGAGGTGCCAATTGGGCAACATGATTAGTCCATGAAGGGGAGAAAAGTGATCCTTCCATTTGACCATATAATGCAAGACAAATAATCATTTTTATTTTGATTCTGTTACTACTTAAAACACCCTATTGGGATTAGGGTCCCATTGTGCTAGGGGACATACAATCTCTCACCTTTAGAAATATAGATCATTTCCTGGAAGACTAGAATGTGTATAAAAGTAAATCAACAAACATGACTGAGTTTAGGCAAATCAGTGTAAAATGTAGCAGGAATTAAATTAATTTAGAGAAATGGTCCTCAGTCAGAACATTGAAAAAATGTTTCAACTATTTGCCCTTGCTCATTTCTGAATCATGTTGTTGTTTTTTTAAATCTGTTTTTGGAGATTAAAACTGTGTTTATTTGATCAGTTGCAGAACTTGTAACCTTCAGCCTTCCAAACACAGAGGGAAAAAAGGTGGACATTATGTTTATGTGCCTGCTATTCAAAAATATAAACTTGTAGTAAGTTATGGCTACACTGCAGGCTTTTGCCAGAAGAAAGTATGTTAATGGAGTGACCATTAGCATTTGTCGTGCTGTCATTTGCATATTCTCTGCCAACGCTATGCTTTTTGTGCAAGAGGTTTTTGCGCAAAACAAGCAGTGTAGACGGGTCCATTTTGCGCAAAAAAACCCCCTTTTGGGCAAGATCCTTATACCTCCTCTTTTGAGGCAGAAGGATCTTGCACAAAAGGGTTTTTTTTTTATCAAAACGGACCCGTCTACATTGCTTATTTCTGTTCAAAAACCTCTTGTGCAAAAAGCATTGGCAAAGAATATGCAAATGACAGCATGACAAATGCTAATGAGCACTTCATTAGCATACTCTCTGCTGGCAAAAGCCTGCAGTGTAGACATAGCCATAATCAGGGCTCAACAAATAACATAATCTACTCGCCTATGGCGAGTAGATTACAACCCGGAAGAGCTGGCACTGAGCAATCTGCGCATGCACAGAACGATTTGTGCATGCGCAGAGTGCAGAACCGTGTGAAACCACTTGGCTGGCAAGCGGGGCTCACCGCCTCTTGGTGAGCCCTGGCCTTATAATGAATATCAAGTGGATGTATTTGAGGCTTGTTGGCATTTGGTTTAACCAAATGCATAAGTTTGGTATTGGAGACACAAAAAAATAATAAGCACATTGTATGTAAAAACACAGTTTACAAATGTGGGAGTAGTTCCCTGGTAATACTTGAAGAATTAATATGATTTTAAACACATTGATGTAGTAGGACATGATTTTATCTATGACTAAAAATGTGTGTTCTGGTTTTCAGTTCTACATACCAACTGACAAAATATTCTTTGACTCAGCCTGTGAAACAAATTACATTTCCCATAATCAGCACCTTAAAATAAAAAACTGCAGTTAAACATCTGAGGTATGAATCAGCCAGAGAAGTATGCAGTCCATTCATCCTGTTTTAAGCAGACAGTTCTCTTTCTATAGTTTTGTTTTTTGGTACTGATGCAAGATTGGAAGTGATTTTGCCAAATATCAAGGATGGGGAAGAGAGAGCACTCCAATCCCATCCAAGTGAGGCTGCGTCTAGACTGCAGGCTTCTTGTGCAAGAAGCTTTTATTGGAAGAGATCCTCTGCAAAAACTTATTGCACAAGAGCATGTCCATATTACAAAAGCTCATCGAAAAACCAATGTGCTTTGTGAAAGAGTGTCCAGACTGCATGGACACGCTCTCAAAAGTAAGCTCTGATTGCTATACACAGAATGGCCACCAGGGCACCTGTGCTTTTTCCTATTTCTGCACAAATCCCCTCTTTTCCCCGTCCACACGTACCTTTTTGTGAAAGAGCTCTTTCGCAAAAAGGCATTCTTCTTATAAAATGAGGACTACCTATGCCAGAAAACCCCTTCTTTCAATTTTTTTGCGCAAAACATGCTTGAGGTGTGGACGCACCACGAGTTTATTCGGAAAAACAGTTGTTTTTCCGAAAAAACTCTGTAGTGTAGACGTAGCCTGAATGTGCACTTATCATGCAAGGGCAGGATAATGTATTTGGGAGTGGAGCCATGCAATGCCACAAGTACCAGAATGTCCAGTACTCTGGAGATGTGACAGTGGCAACTCTACAGCAGAGTGCGTTTTGGAAACTCTGATCATTTCCTTTGCAGAGTAAAACTCGGTAGCTACAGCTCTTGAAGCAAGACCAATTCTATCTAAGACCATTTCTAATAGTTGTTTGTCTAACCAGTGCTTAAACTCCTTTATTTACAGTGTAGCCCATTGGAGTGCACCCTGGGGAATGAGGGATGTCCCTCTTGGGGTCAGTGGATGGCCACTCCAACCCACTAAGCGGTTAGGGCTGCAATCACTAAGTGGTTAGTAGCCCAGCCCTAACACAGGGCAAGAGCTGCAGTAATCAACCAGTCAGTAGCCCAGCCCTAACATAGTTAAACAAGTAAGAGCCCAGCTCTTAGCACAGGGCAGGGGCTGCAGTCATTAAACACTTAGAGAGCCCGCCCCAAACGCAGGGAAGGCTAGCACAGTTAAACAGTCAGGAATTAAACAGCGAGAGGCCCAGCCCTAGGGCAGAGCAAGGGCTTCACACAAAGCAAGCCGACCCATTCACAACCAGTAAGCCCCAGTAAGTAGTCTGTCTCCTTGTTCAGGAGGGATTCAGGCACTTTGCCTGTGGCTGCAAACCACAGGAAGGGAGACTGCCGCCCAATCAAATGGTGGCAAGGGGGACATGGGCCCTCCCTACACCACCGTGCCCCAGCCCAGGGCCCTAAAAGCAGCTGGTGGTCAGCTGCTAGGTCAGCAGCGATCCAGTCCCAAACTCACTGGCCTGTTATGACGGGCTCAGTGGGGGTCCACACCACAGCCCACTGACCCTCGGCCAGAGCAAGGTCAGCTATCCCTGGGAGGCTCTAATTCTACTCTCCGTACTTTGTACCTGGCTCCGTGGCAGGTCCTCCAGGCCGCACGGGTTGGGAACCTCTGGCCTCAACATCAGGCCTGCTTGGTAGTCCTCCAGCAGTGGGCCCAGAGGCCCAGGCCAGTTGTCCGCTTCCTCTGGCTCCAGTTCCCCCTTCAGCTCTGACTCCTCAGCAGGTGGGATTGAGGAGGCTTCTGGCTCCCCAGCTGTCTGGGACGCGAAGGCCTCTGGCTCCCTTGCTGGTTGGGGAAAGAAGGCTTCTGGCTCCCTCTCTGGCTGTGCCCTCATTGGCCTTGCAGGCAGTCCTTTTATATCCCTGGCCCCGCTCCCTGGCTTCCTCCCAGGTGAGCCCACCATGGCTCAGGGAGAGGCGTTTCCCCCTCTGGGTCAGTGGGTAGCCACTCCAACCCACTACAGACAGGAATCGTACAACTTCCCTTGGAAGCCTATTTCAGTGCTTAATTCTCCTTAGAAGTTTTTCTAATATCTAACTAAAATCTTTCCTGCTACAGATTAAGCCTATTACTTCTTGTTTTGTCTTGTTGTTAGGGAACACAAAGAACAATCATTTGCCATCCTCCTTATAACAGCCCTTAACACTGGGGCCTGAAAACTCCTGGCCAGTGGGCCATCCCTAGCTAGAGCAATTGCATAATCCAGCCAGAAAGTCCCAGTGGGCTAGGGAGAGGGACCAGTCCATTACCATTCCCCAAGCTGCACCCATTCCTGCCACTGCCCCGCCCTCTCCCACCATGTCATACCATACTCTATTGTCAGCCACTGGAAACTGCCCCCACTAACAGCTGGTGGGTGAGCAGCTGGCGAGTAAGGATCCAGCCAGCAGTGGGACTGACCAGTACTGATGGAAAGGGAGACACAGAAAATATGGAACAATTGGACCATTCTTTTAAAAAAGTAGGGACACCAGAAGGCTTAAATACAGGACAGTCCCTTTAAAAATGGTACATCTGGTCACCCTAACTGAAAACACTGGAACCAAACTTAAGAGAAGTCCTGCATTTTTGCACTGTTAAACATGGAGAAAATGTTATGTGCTGTTGAACTATATTAAACAAAGAATATAGTTTAATAGGAACACTAAACAAACTGTGCATTACACATTGTTCTATTTGCTATGAAGTCCTTCAACCCGCTCACAACCCAGATGGATTTTCAAAATCTAAAGTGGAATGAACTATTCTCTTTCAGTTTATGTATCATGTGGATGTTGCAGGCAGTTAACTGAAAAGTCTCCAGGCTGAAAGTGCAAGCAGACTTTGATGGTTCCAGTCCAGCAGTGCATTGAATCAGTGCTTTCGTGAAAATTGTATGGGCTGAAGGCAACATGCTGACTAATCTACATTTTCTATATGTTCTGATAATAGGACAATGATAATAGCATTCTCTCAGTATAATGGAATTTTTACTCTTTCATGTAGAACATGAATATCTCTGCAGCTGCATTAAGTAATGGGTTTCCTCCAACTTTTATTGTATCCACTTCCATGTAGACTCTCTCAGGTGTTTTCGTTCTTGTCATCTTTCTTACTGATAATGCTACATCTTTCTTTAGTTCTTAGGTAGTCTTATCTTTGGCCACTTCATTCTCCTCTCTTTCAGAAATTGATTCTACAGAAGGTAAGGATATTTATTGATCCTTTCCTACCTCTTCAAATATATGTTTTCCCTTTACTATATTCTATGAGGTTTCACATTTTTTGTACACACGCACACACACTCCTGTGGGCCAGGGGTTATTACATTTTGTGGGGCCCCTGTATACAAGTCTGTTTCCTAATTAGAATAAAATGATCACAATTATGGCATCAAGGCTATTAATCAGGGCTGGATTAAAGGGGAGGGCTAGCTGGGCAGCTGCCCAGGGCGCCAACCTATGGGGGGTGCCTGATTGAAGTGGTAAGGGGCACCTCGCGCCCAAGGGCGGGGCCGCGCATACGCCATGTGTCCGGGCATGCGGCTTCCCTTACCACTTCAATCAGGTGCCCCCCATAGGTTGGCGCCTGGGGGTGGGGCTGCGCATGTGCCACACGCCTGGGGGTGCTGCACCCCATACCATGTCAATCAGGCACTGCGTGCCCGGGGGCAGGGCCGCGCATGTGCCATGCGCCTGTTGCCCAGGGCGCAAGTATGGCTCGGTCCGGCACTGCTATTAATATTATACAAAACTTGCCTTTTAATTAACAAAGCCATTTTGAGGTTACTTTTAAGTCTTAAAACATGTAGAATATATTTAATCAACAAAATTGGTTAATTTTTTTCAGATTTAGCGCAATCTGAATTAAGCAATCCTATTCAAATGTTTAACCACCAGCCCCCCAAACATTCTAACTTGTAAAGCTTTCATTGATATCTAGTTCATTTTTTAAAATAATAATGTATTGTCATATACATACTTATTCTTGTTTTTCTGTATTGGCCTGATTTTGCTCCAGCATAACACATACTTTTTAAAAAAAATCTTCCAATCAGATAAATACCATCCCTATTTTAAACTAAGTTCTTAAATCTTTTCTTTCTTATTTAGGAGGCACAGGAAACAAAAGTGTTAAGATAAAAAAAAGTCTCAAGAATATACTCTATGCATTTACCAATGCATTCACTAGGCAGTTGATAAAAAAAGAACAACAAAACCTGTAAATCTTAACTCTGGTCACCTCTCGTTTGCACTGTATTCATTTAAGTACAGCCTTAACATGTACGATAAAATGTTGGGACAAAGTCCTCCTCCAGAGTAAACTGCTAAGATAGGGTATGTCTACACTAGAAAGTTAGTTCGAACTAACGGACGTTAGTTCGAACTAACTTTCCTATGCGCTACACTAGCGCTCCGCTAGTTCGAATTTGAATCGAACTAGCGGAGCGCTTAGTTCGAACTAGGAAAACCTCATTTTACGAGGACTAACGCCTAGTTCGAACTAGCTAGTTCGAACTAAGGGCTGTGTAGCCCTTTAGTTCGAACTAGTGGGAGGCTAGCCCTCCCCAGGTTTCCCTGGTGGCCACTCTGGCCAACACCAGGGAAACTCTATGCCCCCCTCCCGGCCCCGGACCCCTTAAAGGGGCACGGGCTGGCTACGGTGCCCGTGCCAGGTGCAAGCCTGCCAGCACCCAGCTAGCAGACCCTGCACCTGGCACGGCACAGAGCCACCCACCCGATGCCTCCCAGCCCACCCCCTCTTGCCGGGACCAGGCTGGCGGCTCCCGGGAGCTTGCCCTGGACCGCAAGAGGCGGGCACCTTCCTGGGCTAGTGCGGACATCGTGGACCTCGTCCACGATCTCCGCACTAGGCACAGGAAAGTGGCCGTCTAGGGCAGGAGAGCTGCCAGCCTGGCCACCCAGGAGCAGGTGTGCATGAAAATCAAGGGGGTCCACTGAGACCCCCGACCCTGAGCCCTGAGCTTACAATGGCCGTCCTGGGTCAGACCAAAGGTCCATCTAGCCCAGTAGCCTCTCTGCCAACAGCGGCCAACCCTAGGGACCCTGGAGGGGATGGACCGAAGACAATGACCAAGCCATTTGTCTCGTGCCATCCCTCTCCAGCCTTCCACAAACTTTGGGCAGGGACACCACTCCTACCCTCTGGCTAATAGGACTCCATGGACCCAACCTCCATCACTTTATCTCACTTCTCTTTAAACTCTGTTCTAGTTCTAGCCTTCACAGCCTCCTGCAGCAAGGAGTTCCACAGGTTAACTATTTGCTTTGTCAACAACAACAACTTTCTCTTACTAGTTTGAAGCCTGCTACCCATTCCTTTCCTTTGGTGTCCTCTAGTCCTTCTTTATGGGAACTCAGGAAGAACTTTTCTGAATGCACCCTCTCCACCCAACCCCTGCTTTTAGAGACCTCTATCCTGTCCCCCCTCCGTCTCCTCTTTTCTAAGCTGAACAGTCCCAGTCTCTGTAGCCTCTCTTCATCTGGGACCTGTGCCAAACCCCTGATCATGTTAGTTGCCCTCCCCTCTCCCAGCCTTTCTCTTCCCCTCTCCCACCTCCTTTTCCCAGTCTCCCCCAGTTTTTTTCAATAAAGACAGAGTCAATGTTGGAAGAAACATTAGCTTTATTTTGTACATCAATAAGAAGGGGGGCTAGGGAAGGGCAAGTGGAAGGAGGTGAGGGAGGAATGGGGTACGAGCCCCCGATGGGGAGGACTGGGCTGGCTCTGCGGGCTTCTGGGGGTGGAAGCTCTCCTGCAGCCCCCCAATTACTCCCTCTCCCCAGATGGCAGCCTGCGGCAAGTGCAGCCGGGCTGATGGCCGAGTGGTGTGATGTGCCCAGTGTGGGCACTCAGGGCACTCCAAGCCAGAACTTCTTTGCAAGCGGGGCACCCCTGAGAACTGTCTGTCCGGGGTGGGGGTCGGGACCCTTTAAGCGCAGCCCTCGGCTAGCCTGAGACAGTATCTCCATGCTCTATGTCCTCCTTTTATGCCCTGCCGGCACTGCTTCCGGCCATCATTAAGCCCTGTTCAGAGTCCACTCAATGTGGACTTACTAGTTCGAACTAGCAAAACGCTAGTTCGAACTAGTTTTTAGTTCTAGATGCATTAGTTCGAACTAGCTTAGTTCGAATTAACTAATTCGAACTAAGTTAGTTCGAACTAGCGCTGTAGTGTAGACGTACCCATACTGAGGTATCCAATATTGTGATTAATAGTCTAACAATCCCTGCTCCTGATTAAATTACAAAATGTCACTCACTACTGAGGAAGACCCCTCCCCCCTTAAAAAAGTGTTGCAGTCTGTACCCTCAGAATTGTTATTTCAGTTTTTGAGAGAGTCACTTCAAGATGTTTCTTGGCTTCCTGCAGAAGCTATACAGCTTTTTCATTTGTCTAGCATTATGGACTCATAACAATCACTAGCTTAGCATTTCATTCAGATCTGCAGAAAAAATGGTGAAGGGTGGGTGGGTGATAAGAGCATATGATTAAAGTTGTTTCTCTCTCAGGGTGTGTCTAGACTACAGGGTTTTGTCGACAAAAGTGGACTTTTGTCGACAAAACTATACCTGTGTCCACACTACCACTGAGTTCTGTCGACATAACGTCGACAGAACTCAGCAGTTTTGTCGACACTGGTACACCTCATTTCACGAGGCATGACACCTTCTGTCGACAGAGTTCTGTCGACAGAAAGCGTTATTGCATGTAAACTGTCCTTGCGTCTACACTGCCATGTCGACAAAGCAGCTTGCTTTGTCGACAGAACTGAATGTAGTGTAGACGCTCTTTGTCGACAGAAGCTTTGTCGACAGTGTCTGTCGACAAAACTTCTGTCGACAAAACCCTGTAGTCTAGACGTACCCTCACAATGGTTCTTTCCCTTCAAGAAGCAGCAATATCTATTTAAAATTATGATCGTCATCCCGACGCGTAGCAAGAGATGCAAACATGGTAGGAGACCGGATTGGCTTACAGGGGAAATCCTTGGTGAACTTAAGCACAAAAAGGAAGCTTACAAAAAGTGGAAACTTGGATTAATGACCAGAGAGGGGTTTAAATGTATAGCTCGAGAATGCCGGGGGGTTATCAGGAAGGCAAAAGCGCAAATGGAATTGGGACTAGCTAAGGATGTGAAGCATAACAAGAAAGGTTTCTATAGGCATGTTAACAAGAAGAAGGTGATCAGAGAGGGTGTGAGGCCCCTACTGGATGAAGGAGGTAACCTAGTGACAGATGATGTGGGGAAAGCTGAAGTACTCAATGCTTTCTTTGCCTCTGTATTCACGGACAAGGTGGGTTCTTGGACTAATGCGCTAAGTGACGCAAGATGGGATGAAGATGGACAGCCCTTGGTGGGTAAAGAACAGGTTAGGAACTATTTAGAAAAGCTAAATATACACAAATCCATGGGTCCGGACTTAATGCATCTGAGGGTACCGAGGGAGTTGGCAAATGTCATTGAGGAGCCTTTGGCCATTATCTTTGAAAACTCATGGAGATTGGGAGAAATCTCGGATGATTGGAAAAAGGCAAATGTAGTGCCCATCTTCAAAAAAGGGAAGAAGGATGATCCAGGGAACTATAGGCCGGTCAGTCTTACCTCGGTTCCTGAAAAAATCATGGAAGGGATCCTTAAGGAATCCATTTTGAGGCACTTGAAAGAGAGGAAAGTGATTAGGAATAGTCAGCATGGATTCACAAGGGGAAAGTCGTGCCTTACCAATCTGATTAGCTTCTATGATGAGGTAACTGGCTCTGTGGACGTGGGAAAGCCAGGGGATGTGATATACCTTAACTTTAGCAAGGCTTTTGATACGGTCTCACAATATTCTTGCCAGCAAGTTAAAGGAATGTGGATTGGATAAATGGACGGTAAGATGGATAGAAAGATGGCTAGAAGGCTGGGCTCAGCGGGTAGTGATCAACAGCTCGATGTCAGGATGGTGGTCGGTTTCCAGTGGAGTGCCCCACAGTTTGGTTCTAGGACCAGTTTTGTTCAATATCTTTATTAATGACCTGGATGAGGGGATGGATTGCACCCTCAGCAAGTTTGCGGATGACACTAAGCTAGGGGGAGAGGTAGATATGCTTGAGGGCAGGGATAGAGTCCAGAGTGACTTAGACAAATTGGAGGATTGGACCTCAAGAAATCTGATGAGGTTTAACAAGGACAAGTGCAGAGTCCTGCACTTGGGATGGAAGAATCCCAAGCATAGTTACAGGCGGGGGACCAACCACTTAAGTAGTAGTTCTGCAGAAAAGGACCTGGGGGTTACAATGGATGAGAAGCTGGATATGAGTCAACAGTGTGCCCTTGTAGCCAAGAAGGCTAATGGCATATTAGGTTGCATTAAGAGGAGCATTGCCAGCAGATCCAGAGATGTCATTATTCCCCTTTATTCGGCTCTGGTGAGGCCACATCTGGAGTATTGTGTCCAGTTCTGGGCCCCCCACTACAAAAAGGATGTGGATGCATTGGAGAGGGTCCAGCGGAGGGCAACCAAAATGATTAGGGGGATGGAGCATATGACTTATGAGGAGAGGCTGAGGGACTTGGGTCTGTTTAGTCTGCAGAAGCAAAGAGTGAGGGGGGGATTTGATAGCAGCCTTCAACTTCCTGAAGGGAAGTTCCAGAGAGGATGGAGAGAGGCTGTTCTCAGTAGTGACAGATGGCAGAACAAGGAACAATGGTCTCAAGCTGTGGTGGGAGGTCCAGGTTGGATATAAGGAAAAACTATTTCACTAGGGGGATAGTGAAGCACTGGAATGGGTTACCTAGGGAAGTAGTGGAGTCTCCATCCCTAGAGGTGTTTAAGTCTCGGCTTGACAAAGCCCTGGCTGGGTTGATTTAGTTGGGATTGGTCCTGCCTAGAGCAGGGGGCTGTACTTGATGACCTTCTAAGGTCTCTTCCAGCTCTATAGTTCTATGATTCTATGATCTCCCCAAGGTCCAATAATGGAATATTTTGTATTTGGTCTCCATTTTCAACATCCTCCTGTTAGACTATGACTAGTGACTGCTAAACTGTTATTTCACTGACCAGATGATGATACAGGCCTCCCATCCAATTCTCCTTGGGAATCCTGTCTTCTGCCAACATTAAATTTGCTTCTTGAGTCAAGTACTTTTCTAGCCTTGTTAAATTTCTTATTTCCCTCCTACTATATTGTGATAACATATATCATGTTTTCTTTCTTGAACAATTCAAACTGTTTTAAGATTACTGTGATAGGATATACCTGCCTAGCACTGGGACCAAAGGGGTTAATTGGAAGTCATTGGGAAGACTGAGTGAGGAAGCCACTCCCCCTTTTCCCTGCTGGGCATGCTCCAACTGGAACAGTATAAAAGGGAATAGCTCAGTTCATTCTGCCCTGACAAAAGAGAACATGTGTTGCAGACTTCCATCCAGGAGCTCATAGTACCTCAGACCACAGAGGCCTGGCAGACAGAGACCCAGACAAAATATCTGGCTAACGATAGAATTCAAAAAAGGGAAGGAGTTGTCAAGAAATTTGCCTGGTAATTACAGAGAACCAAAGGATCTGTGAACTATAGAGCAGAAAGAAAGGGTAGGAAGTAGCTCAGGAGAGCACACGGATTGCCAACCTTCCCGAATTGTTTGGGAGTCTCCAGGAATAAAATATTAAGCTTTAATTAAAGATTATATCATGTGATGAAAACTTCAGCAATACAGCCAACCAATACTGGCAACTCTTGGGAGCATACGCCACTGATAAATTCTGGCTGGGAACTGGTGGAGTAGCCCAGTTTCCAGTACCGTAGCAGACAGCACATCGTCCTTTGGTCACTAGGCTGTAGTGCCCCCACCCCACACACACACTATGGTATCGAGTTGAAAATAGTTCAAAGAGAACTAATTCAACAGGGAATTAGGAGAAAAATGTCTTAGTAAAAAGTGATTTCAATAAATGGCATGATCTATAAAAAGTACTTTCACATATGACTTCACTGTGTGGAAATGAGTCCCAAAAGATGACAAAAAGAGTAAAGGTTAAAAGGCGGCTGTATCTTGGTCTGTCTCCATAAAACTCGCAATCTTTTTGCATACATACATAAGACAAGTTCTTTTCTTAATAATACAGGCATAAAAACACAAAGTAACTATGCAAAAATATCATTTCTAAAATTCAGCTGTAGAATGCACTCATGGATAATAGCATTACATTTATAATTGTACTTTAAGAGCCGTATACAGTATATAACATAAAATAGCTTTCCTGGATGACTACTCTCCTTGGTAACTAAGTTCAAGGGCCATCTAAGCCTACGTGCCAGGAGTAGGTGGTGACAACAGACGATCAGTACTGCAGTGGGTGAATAGTGAGGATTACTGGGAGTAGAGGACCAATCTTAGATAAGAGAAAAATCCTTCTCTAAGGTCTACCATAACCTTGAGGATATAAATCAAAGTCATGCTAGGTAAGAGCTCAGATCTGTCATCAACAAAAGATCAGAGGGCTATGACAACAAAAAGAAGGAGAAAATTGCAGGCTGGGATTCAGCTCTTTCCCCCTTTCCCTCCTCTCCCAAAGTGAATATTTCCTGTCTTATATACTTACCTTACCCTAGCAACGCTGATGTTATGAGGGCCCTACTGTGATACTATTTCTTATTTTTAAGTACCAGAGAATAAACATGGAAAACATTGGCACAACTTGCAAAAACAAGCAGAGGGGTGATTTAGATAATTACAATTGCAATTTTAGTTAATTTGTGTTGTAGTAGTGATTGGAACACCATTCATGAACACAAACCCCTTTATTCCAAGCATTGTAGAAACAGAGAAAAAAATGCACTGCCAATAACTCACAATATGAGTAAAGAGAATGAGACCTCTGCCTGAAAATTGGGATAACCATTTTTTTCTTGTTAGGCCATTTAATTTTAAGTCTCAACTATCTGAGGACAAGTAATATTTTTTTCTTTCCTAGGTTGTAAATAATTCAAATTAATGATTGGTGGACACCACCTTGAACATCCTTAATATACAGGTGAATGTGACTGTTCCCCACAGGCATGATCCATAATGGTTCAGCACACATCAAATTAGTTGTTTTCATCTACTTGCTAGTGTTTTAGTACGCAAAATGCAAGATAAGAAAACTGCCATCCAATTGCAATAAGTACTATTTATGTAGAATTTTCTGTTTAGCTGTGTATAAGCTATGGCTTCATTTTTAAATGTTACTCTCATCTGATGAGATTCTCTCACAATTTGTCAAATTATCTATGAATACTACTGTTTGTTGTGTAAATAATAGTTACCCTGAAGTGTATGCTTGCATCATACTATCTCTCAGAAACCTGCAATTACATACCATATGTATTTCAGAACAGTTGTGTTTTTTTCCCTTTCTAGGAAGAAAATCAATTAGAAGTTCTCGTTGTGCAGTAAATGTCAATTGTGCTAACATTATGGAATCAGAAACAACATCTGTAACTATGGAAACCCTCTAGGCAAGAGTCATTTCAAGGATAAGTGATGACAAACAGCTTTTTTATCTTGTTTTAATAAATATACAAATTAAAATTGTTTACTTGCCCTACTAAAGCAAACTTACCTTTTCAGAGCTGAAAGTTATTGAGGCATATCTTAAATATGAAGATCCATGCAAAATACTTTGCTCATTTACTAAAGAATTAGTAGCATTATTTTTAATAATAATAATTAGAGCTATCAATTGACCTGCATTAATATAACCCACACACCTAGTGTGGTTCACTGTCCCATGCAGAGGTACCTAGATCACAGCAACAGCTAGATCAAGAGACCTCTACAGCACATGCTGGAAGCCTCTTTTAGCTCAGAGAGTAGAGGCTCCTATACTCTATTCCAAAGATTCCATATTCAAATCCACCCGGTGTCGGTTACATTAACGCCTGCAATTAACGCAAGACAGGTTTAATGCTTTAATTTTTTTAACATGTTAATCACAGGCGTTAATGCTGTGCTGCCTGGTTGAAGGGCCACTCTACCACTTCAAAGGGGCAGCGCAAGCAGAGCCAGGCATCAGTTGGAGTCCCCAGCTGATCCCTAACCCCACTGTTGCAAAGCCCCTTTGAAGTGCCAGAGTGGCGGAACCGTGCGTGGGCAATAGCAGCGGTGCAATAGCATGTGTGCCATCATGAGGGAAATGATGGTACACCCAGCTGTTTCTGCTTCTGCCTACCACCCTCCTTCCCTTCCTACTATGCCCATTCCCCCTCTCCCTGCCTCCCAAGCGATGCCTCTGTCCCCTCCCCAAGTGATGCTAATGCCCCCTCCCCTTTCCCCCCTGCCATCCCTGACCCCGCTCCAGACCCTGCTCCTGCCCATCTCCCTGTGGTCCCAGGACCCACCAAAACCAAGTCCAATGAGGTCTCTGCACTTGAGATGGCACGTCCAGCCACCCCCATGCAACTCCGAGCTCCCCCCTTCCTAGTCTGAGCCCCCCTCCTCCTCCATGTTATGAGCCCCCTTTCCCTCCCCCTTTTTTTGTAGGGTATGTCTACACTACAAAGTTAGTTCGAACTAACGGACGTTAGTTCGAACTAACTTTCATAGGTGCTACACTAGCGCTCCGTTAGTTCGAACTTAATTCGAACTAGCGGAGCGCTTAGTTCGAACTAGGTAATCCTCATTCCACGAGGATTAAGCCTAGTTCAAACGTACTAGTTTGAATTAAGGGCTGTGTAGCCCCTTAATTCGAACTAGTGGGAGGCTAGCTCTCCCCAGGCTTCCCTGGTGGCCACTCTGGCCAACACCAGGGAAACTCTATGCCCCCCTCCCGGCCCCGGACCCCTTAAAGGGGCACGGGCTGGCTACGGTGCCCGTGCCAGATGCAAGCCTGCCAGCACCCAGCCAGCAGACCCTGCACCTGGCACGGATCGAGCCACCCACCCGATGCCCCCCAGCCCTCCCCCTCTTCCCGGGACCAGGCTGGCGGCTCCCGGGAGCTTGCCCGGGACCACAAGAGGCGGGCACCCACCTGGGCTAGTGCGGACATCATGGACCTCATCCACGATCTCCGCACTAAGCACAGGAAAGTGGCCAGCTAGGGCAGGAGAGCTGCCAGCCTGGCCACCCAAGAGCAGGTGTGCATGAAAATCCACTGAGACCCCCGACCCTGAGCCCTGAGCTTACAATGGCCATACTGGGTCAGACCAAAGATCCATCTAGCCCAGTAGCCTGTCTGCCGACAGCGGCCAACCCCAGGGACCCTGGAGGGGATGGACCGAAGACAGTGACCAAGCCATTTGTCTCATGCCACCAAGTTGTGGTGGGAGAGGTCCAGGTTGGATATTAGGAAAAACTATTTCACTAGGAGGGAAGTGAAGCACTGGAATGGGTTACCTAGGGAAGTAGTGGAGTCTCCATCCCTAGAGATGTTTAAGTCTCGGCTTGACAAAGTCCTGGCTGGGTTGATTTAGTTGGGATTGGTCCTGCCTCGAGCAGGGGGCTGGACTTGATGACCTTCTGAGGTCTCTTCCAGCTCTATAGTTCTATGATTCTATGACCATTAAAAAGAGGGCAAAGAATACACATTTTAACTCCTGTAACACTCAGTAGAACCTCATTTATTGTCTCTACCATTTTCCAAAATGCAGTTGTGTCCCAAAAAAGAATGTAAAATCCTGCTTGTTTAATTAACGGGTTAAATGGTATGTTTAAACTATTAAAGGGAGGTAACTGAGGGAGGCTGCTCTAGCCTGGCTGGATTGGGGCAGTCCCTCTGTCCAAGGATCACCCAGTCTGGGCCTTCCCCGGCACAGATGGAGGCTGCTCTGGTCAGTCTGGAGCACTCCTGCTGCCCAAGGCATGCCTAAGCCAGGCCCACTGTGGATGGGGGCTGCTCTGGCCAGTTAACCATTCATATCTCTAGTCCCAACATACATGAATCCTTTGTTTATATGAAAACCTTTATAACCAAATGTATTTTATATTTCCATTCTGCTCCAATCAAGATCTTGCCAAAACGTATACAGAGAATATTTAGCGTACAAGCATTCTAAATACTATTCTAGGGCTTTTGATTCAAGCCTTGACAGTAATTATGAAACAGAGCAAACAAACAACTGATTATTTCTATTTCATTATTAAGGCGAAGAAAAATTCTGGCAAACACTTTATCTTCAATTAATCTTAAGTAACTTTGTGGTAATTTTGCCAGTGCACAAACAGCTGGATCGAGTTTAAGTGTCACTCTTTAAAGAAATGTCCTCCTTAAGAAGGCAAGATTTATTAGTTTCACACTGTTGTGCTTTTAGAGTGTTGAAGACTCTCTCAGGAATTCTTTTAATATCCCCATCAAATTGAAATGTGAATTACACAATTATATTTAGAGCACCATTCTCTTACTAAAGCTCACTTGATGTAAGTGCTGTTTGCTTCCTAACTTATGCCCAGGTTAAACCTTTAGGGCACGTCTGCACTGCAGAGCTATTTTGGGATACTGGAAGTATCCTTGAATTAGCTATTCCACGTCTATTGAAGCAGCCCATTATTAATTTCATAATAATGGGCGGCTTAGTCCAACATCCCAATAACCCTCATTCCATGCTTGACTCCTTCATGAACCTGCTTGTTTAGTTAACGGGTTAAATGGTATGTTTAAATGATTAAACAGAGGTAACTGAGGGGGGCTACTCCAGCCTGGCTGGATTGGGGCAGCCCCTCTGTCCAAGGAGCACCCCGTTTGGATCTTCCCTGGCACAGATGGAGGCTGCTCTGGCCAGTCTGGAGCACCCCTGCTGCCCAAGGCTATTTCACAAAGCTTTTTGTGATGCAGTGTTATTTCGAAATATCTTATTTCGAATTAACTATTTCAAAATAAGATATTTTGAAATAACGTTGTAGTGTAGACATACCCTATGGAATTAATATTAGTCTCTTTCAGCAGAGTAAATTTGATTATCTAGATTAACAGAAAAATTACTGTATGAATTATATTTGACACTTCACCACCAACATTTGCAGATAAGTTCAGCCATTTTCCAGCCCAGCCACTTCACATTTAACTGGTTAAACAATTACATGAGATTTTACATCCCTAGTACCTATCTTTATAAAAGGGAAGAAGGAAAATCCAGGGAACAACAGACTGGGCAGTTTCATCTCAATCCCTGGAATAAATATAGAGCAGGTCCTCAAGGAATCAATTTTGAAACACTTGGGGTGTGTCTAGACTACATGCCTCCTTCGACGGAGGCATGTAGATTAGCCAGATCGGAAGAGGGAAATGAAGCCGCGATTAAAATAATCGCGGCTTCATTTAAATTTAAATGGCTGCCCCGATCTGCCGATCAGCTGTTTGTCGGCAGATCGGGGGAGTCTGGACGCGATGCCCCGACAAAGAAGCCTTTCTTCATCGACACAGGTAAGCCTCGTGAAACCAGGCTTACCTGTGTCGATGAAGAAAGGCTTCTTTGTCGGGGCATCGCGTCCAGACTCCCCCGATCTGCCGACAAACAGCTGATCGGCAGATCGGGGCAGCCATTTAAATTTATTTCCCTCTTCCGATCTGGCTAATCTACATGCCTCCGTCGAAGGAGGCATGTAGTTTAGACACACCCTTGGAGAAGAGGAAGGTGTTCAGGACCAGTCTACATGGATTCACCAAGGGCAAGTGTCAAGGCTGTTCCCCACTCTGACAGTCTGGGCACGTCTAGACTACACAGCTCCGTCGATGGAGCCATGTAGATTAGGGTTGTAGGCAAAGGGAAATGATTTAAATGTAAGCTTCATTTAAATTAAAATGGCTGCCGCGCTGTGCTGATCAGCTGTTTGGCGGCACAATGCTGTAGTCTGGACGCTCCACAGTTGACATCAAAGGCATTTGTCAACCTCTCCGGTAAACCCCATTCCTCGAGGCATACGGGGGAGGTCGACAAATGCCTTTGATGTCAACCACAGAGTGTCCAGACTACAGTGTTGTGTCGCCAAACAGCTGATCGGCACAACACGGCAGCCATTTTAATTTAAATGTTTAATTTAATCAAATTATTTAAATTGCCGCTTCATTTCCCTTTGCCTACAACCCTAATCTACATGGCTCCGTCGACGGAGCCATGTAGTCTGGACGTGCCCTCTGAATGCAAAATGTGGTGGCTTGCAAGAGAATTTAGAAATACCTTGCCTCTATAGGCTTCTGCTTAAAAGTTTCCCAAGATCAGAGATTTCCTGGCCTTGGGAGAGGCTACTATTACCAAGTGAATAACCCCTTTCTTCTAGAATCCAGGAAGAAGTACTAGAGACTTCTTCTATAGAGGTATCCAAGTTTTTCTAATGTAAGAGAGCTTTGAATAAAGAGAGAAAACAAACTGCAGTTTGTCATAGCTGTTCTCTCAGTCTTAGGTATGCATATGCAGACCTCCTATTACCTTTCAGGATACAAGAATCAAATCATTGCCTTAAAAAAGGTGATTTTATAAAACAAAAGAAAAAGATATATTTGATAAAGCATACTTGGTTGCTAGATGTTTTAAATCAACTGAGAAAAGAACAGTTTAAAAATACAGAGAAAATTCGAACCCTGGGAAACAGCTTAAAGTACAGTGTATGGAGGAGGGGCACATGGACTTAGCAGAGAAGTTTAACCAAACAACAAAACAAAGAAAATAACCTGATAGTGTCTAAACAGACATTTCCCTATCTTCTCATGATCTATGCCTCAAGGTCCTGTCTATTTCCATGTTTAGTGTTCTTTTTGGGCATGGTAGTTTTGCCTGGTTCAGTTAATCTTTTTCTCCCAACTCCTAGCTTAAAACCCACAGAAAGGAAAACAGCAGGCAGGTATATCATACAATTCAAATCTCAACACCTTCTCCCTTTGGCTCTCCTGGCTCTCTGCCAACACCCCCTAGCTACCTGAGTTTAAGCCTTTAGTCACCAAATGCTGGGATGTTCAGAAAAGGCCAGCACTCCTCCTACCCATCCCAGCAAATTATTCAAATAGCAAAACCTAGACTTCCTCCAGTTGTGTAAGAATATGATGCCAGACCCTTGTCTTTGTAAACTGACATAACTCTATCGAGGTCAATATAGCCAGTTTTTACCAACTGAGGATTATGTTAAAAAATGAAAGCATTCAGGAGAGAAATAGTGACTACAAATCCAAAAATTGCACTGGTTACTACCATTCTTCAATTTCCTATATGGTGTACATTATATTTGATGCAAAGAAAGTATTCTTAATGGTAACTTCTTAAAGATTCAAAATCCTAAATGGGATTTATAAATCTCAAATACCTACCTCCCAGGGAAGTTGAAGGCTATCATCTCCATTTACA
The DNA here is from genome assembly GCF_049634645.1 of Pelodiscus sinensis. Classification (NCBI taxonomy): domain Eukaryota; kingdom Metazoa; phylum Chordata; order Testudines; family Trionychidae; genus Pelodiscus; species Pelodiscus sinensis. The sequence goes on from NC_134718.1 coordinate 46,318,248, forward strand.
TGGAGTAGAAATTGGAAACCTATTCTCTTGTGCATACTGGTTAAATGACATGCAAGAGAGAAATTGCATTGGGCAAAGGCTGATACTAATCAAGAAGTCAATGAACTTGCTTGAACTAGTTTCAGGTTTTATTTTTACAGATCTCTCAAGAACTAGCAATTAGGCCACAATGGAAAATACCATCCTGCAACTAAGAGAAAATGATTATGTGCTTTTGGGATACCCTCTATTAAAATTCACCACTGTACCAAAGAGTTCCCTGATTTGATGCAATTCACCACATCTTTGGATGTAGCTAAATGATCATTACTAAGGAAGCCTTGTTTCTGGGGCCCGTGAAAACACTTCTGGAAAGCAAATGCTTCACTTTAGAATGTGCGAAAGTGCAGTGAATATAGAAGGTATTTTCTAATCATTTCCCCAGGGGACATACCAGGTGTCAGGAATGAAACACAAACATTTCCATCATACGCTCTTTATTTAGGTTTGTTTGCCAAGTGGTTATGAGAGAGCGTTATTTTTTGTGATTTTAGTGTAATCAGAGAGAGTTTTAAATGGGGAATTAATATATTTTCTACTCTGTCCTCACTCCTCCATGAACATCCTTCGCATACACAGTTTATTTCTGTAAGAGCTTGTGTTAAGTTGATGGCAGCATTCCACTGATTGTTTCCTGATAATATATAGAACAAAGCCAACTGATTCTGACTTTTAAACCACTTGCTTGTATACACTAACAAACATATGGTACTGATTTTGTTGCTTGCTTTCTAGTGAGCAAGCAACAAATTGTTTAATTTTAACCCCACTTATGCCAATTTTTAAAAAATTTCTTTTAAAAATAAAATCACAGGCAAAAGAACAAATTACTAGACTTTAAGTTATCTGGGGAAAAAACCCTTGCATGAAAAATTGTGTTTTCCCATACAAGCTATTATGGAATCAGCCAACAAATCAAAAGCATTACTTTTCTACCAGTTGAGAACAGTTTTTCATTTACAATAAGGTCTGTCAAGATGCTCAGAAACTGAGGCTATGTCTACACTACGGAGTTTTTCCGGGATAACGGAGGTATCCCAGAAAAACTCCACTGGCTCCAGAGAATGCATCTGCTCTTCCACTTTTTTTTGTGGAAGAGCAGACTCGGTCTTTCAGAAGCCCTGTCTTCCTCCTCCCTTGAGGAAGAAGGAGAGAGGAGGCTTTTCTGAGAGAGGAGGCTTTTCTAAAAATTGGCCTTTCTACACTAGGCCAATTTTTGGAAAAACCTCTTCCAAAAAAAACAACTCTCGGAAATAGGTACACAAATTGTGGAGTGCAATTTGAGTACCTTTTTCTGACAGTTCTTTGTAGTGAAGACATAGCCTTGGGCACATACCATTACAAAGAGATAAAGGGATAAATTCTACCTTCTCTTATATGCTTTGGCCTCACTGACTCACATACAGAGCATAGCTATTTTTCTAAGATGCATTTGCACAACTTTTAGGGCCTGGCCTTGACCTGTCCATGTGTGTTGGTGCAAATAATTTTTTATGAAATTTAAGTCACCTAGGGTATGTCTACACTACAGCACTTAATTTGAACTAAGCTAATTCGAATTAGCGCATCTAGACTTAAAAACTAGTTTGAATTAGCGTTTTGCTAATTCGAACTAGCATGTCCACACTGAGTGGACCCTGAACCGAGGTTCAGGCTGGCCGGAAGCAGTGCCGGCAGGTCATCAGATTAGGACTTAGAGCATGGAGATGCTGTCTCAGGCTAGCCGAGGGCTGTGCTTAAAGGGACCCGACCCCCACCCCGTACAGACAGTTCTCAGGGGTTCCCCACTTGCAAAGCAGTCCTGGCTTGGAGTGCCCGGAGTACCCACACTGGGCACATCATACCACTCGGCCATCAGCCCGGCTGCACTTGCCGCAGGCTGCCATCCGGAGGGGGGGAGGGTCAATCAAGGGGCTTCAGGAGAGCTTCCACCCCGAGGAGCCCGCAGAGCCAGCCCAGTCCTCCCCATCGGGGGCTCGTACCCCATTCCTCCCTCACCTCCTTCCACTTACCCCTCCCTAGTCCCCCTTCCTGATGTACAAAATAAAGGACACGTGTGTTCAAAAATAGAAACTCTTTATTGAACAAAACTGGGGGAGACTGGGAAAAGGAGGTGGGAGAGGGGAAGAGAGAGGCTGGGAGAGGGGAGGGCAACTAAAATGATCAGGGGTTTGGAACAGGTCCCATATGAAGAGAGGCTAAAGAGACTGGGACTTTTCAGCTTAGAAAAGAGGAGACTGAGGGGGGATATGATAAAGGTCTATAAAAGCATGAGTCGTGTGAAGAGGGTGCATAAAGAAAAGTTCTTCATTAGTTCCCATAAAGAAGGACTAGAGGACACCAAATGAAATGAATGGGTAGCAGGCTTCAAACTAATAACAGAAAGTTCTTCTTCACAAAGCAAAGAGTCAACCTGTGGAACTCCTTGCTGCAGGAGGCTGTGAAGGCTAGAACTAGAACAGAGTTTAAAGAGAAGTGAGATCAAGTCATGGAGGTTGGGTCCATGGAGTGCTATTAGCCAGGGGGTAGAAATGGTGTCCCTGGCCTCTGTTTGTGGAAGGCTGGAGATGGATGGCACGAGACAAATGGCTTGATCATTGTCTTCGGTCCATCCCCTCCAGGGTACCTAGTGTTGGCCGCTGTTGACAGACAGGCTACTGGGCTAGATGGACCTTTGGTCTGATCCCGTAAGGCCATTCTAAGCTCAGGGCTCAGGGTAGGGGGTCTCAGTGGACCACCTTGATTTTCATGCAAACCTGCTCCTGGGTGGCCAGGCTGGCAGCTATCCTGCCCTAGTTGGCCACTTTCCTGTGCCTAGTGTGGAGGTTGTGGATGAGGTCCACAAAGTCTGCACTAGACCAGGCGGGCGCCCGCCTCTTGCGGACCTGGGCAGGCTTCCGGGAGCCGCCAGCCTGGTCCCGGGAAGAGGTGGAGGGCTGGGTGGCAGCGGTGGCTGGCTCGAGCCGTGCCAGGTGCAGGGTGTGCTGGCTGGATGCTGGCAGGCTTGCACCTGGCACGGGCACCGTAGCCAGACCGTAGCTCTTTAAGGGCCCCGGGGTCGGGAGGGGGGCAGAAGAGTGTCCCTGGTGGTGCCCAGAGTGGCCACCAGGGAAAGCAGGGGAGGGCTAGCCTCCCACTAGTTCGAATTAAGTGGCTACACAGCCCTTAATTCAAACTACTTAATTCGAACTAGGCGTTAGTCCTCGTGAAATGAGGTTTACCTAGTTCGAATTAAGCGCTCCACTAGTTCGAATTAAGTTCGAACTAGTGGTTCGCGTGTGTATTGCCTATCAAAGTTAATTCGAACTAACGTCTGTTAGTTCGAATTAACTTTGTAGTGTAGACATACCCTTTGACATGTAAGTCCCTGAATATAATCATAAATCATGGACCTACATTTCTATAGATACTTCATTGCATATTTGTGCCTTCCAGTATACTCTCAGGAAAGCAATGGTCTATAGATTTTATAGTTTGAGAAAACAGTGGTATTAAATACTGCATATTTTTCCAGTGAGTTTCAGATCTTAAATCAGGGGTCTGGCACACATACAATTACAATGTCAATCTATTTCAATGTGGTTGAACCCACCCTGAAATAATAATAATGTTGCAGTTACACTGACAACTTTCATTCAAGAATTTTTTTTTCAGCAGAGGGGGATAAACAAAGACTAATTAAGCTTCACCAGGTACTCATGCAACAAGCTAATTAAATTCCCATTTTACAGATGAGGAATTTAAGGCATAGGAAAATTAAAGGCCTGGTTTTCAGAGGTGCTGAGTGGCCACAAATTTGCTGACATTCATGAGAACTGTGTGCACCCAATCCTTCTAAAAAAAAAATCCATAATTAACTGATTACAAGTCACGAGGAAATTGGTCAGAGACAGTAAAAAGCTCTCCTGATTTTCAGTCATGTGCTTAAACCACAAGATTATCCTGAACATTAAATTTAGAAATCTTTTCTTTCCTACTCTTGATGCCTTTTACAGGCATTTGTTGTTTAGGTCACAACTATTCTTATCTAAACAGTTGTTGTTTATAACTGATTTCATGAGTTAATTTTCTGGAAGGGTTCCATTGTTAAAATTACAGTCGGTCCATCTAACTCCATAGACTCAGCAACTTGATATTAGGATCTTCTGAACAGAAGACAATGACTATTTCCTATATCAGTCCTCTCAGAATTGAACCTGCTACTGACTTCTTGAATCAACTAGGTAACAACCACATCCAAGTCCTTTTCAATACCATGCAGTTAAGTCAGCAGCCAAAAACTTTGGTGGTGGGTATATTAGAATTGCCATACCTGTCTTGGCGGAAGTGGAAGAGAAGTTCCTGAGATGTCTGACTGTGTCCAAATTCGCAATGGGTAGGTGTGCTAAAAAGGCAACTTTTGAGTCAAAACTGTAAATGATATAGGAAGTAGCCTAAACTGTACAAGTTAGTACCAGTAAAAGTTTATTATTTCAACTCAATTGTTGTAGAGATTCACACACATGCTGTCTTGTTTACGTGTCATTTTTGGTAATGACCTATCCAGGTAGAGAACAGTGAAATCAAGTATGAGCACTGTTCATCATGGAAAGGGAAAAATATAAATAGCGATAGCAAAACTGGCAAAAAAAATACACCTACATGGCTGATCTTAATATGGTGAGATAAAAATGAGATAGAGAACTATGAATCACACAATTTGAAAAGTCACCGTCAAGCAGGTTAAATACCATTGGCAGCTGAACAATTATTGGGAGCGATGTGCTGCACTCTCCTCCTCCCCCCCGCCCCTCTTGCAGCCATCTGCACCTTTCACCACTTCCTCGAGCTGGGGCCAGCTGCCAGCACCCTGCATGGAGGGCCCAGAGGTGGAGCCCCTGTGCACGGGACTGGCAGCCAGCTGAGTTCCCAGGACTAAGCTGGTCATGGGGGCCTGTGTGACGGTGTGTCTCCCCCCCCCCCGCCCGATCCTGTAGCAGCAAGAACAGGCTCTGCCAGCCAGTAGAATAGAGAGGGTTTATTGCTTCTCCAGGATACAGCAGAGCATAGGCGTGATGTGGCTATAGGAGTCAGGGCCAAGATGCCTCAGACCCCTTGAGATGGGGTGCCTGGGCCCCTAGACTCCCAGCCCCCTACTTAGTCTGTCTCCTTCATGGTTCCCGGCCAAAGACTGCCCCTTCCGTCCCTTCCCTTAACCAGTAGGACCAGTTCAGTCACTGTCATGGGGGCACTCAAGGCACACCCCCCCCGGGCAGTGCTTACAGACAGAGCCAGTAGGGGTCATCTACAGCCCACAGTCCAAGCATAGCAACCAGCAAGGTACTGACACTACATCACAGCCTGGTAACCTAGTAGGGCACATGGAGGCTGGGGGTGGGACTGAGTGAGGGGCTGGCAGTTGGCCCATCCAAGTAGGGGACCTGTGTCTGGCAGCAAAGCTGAGCCACGCAGGGTGAAGTGCAGCAGTCAGGCCAGTAGCAGAGCCCTTAGGCCGCAGGGGCACAGGGCCAGTGACCAGGACCCTGGACAGCAAGGGCATGGAGCCAGCATGCCCAATAACTGGTAATGCTGAGCTCCATACACTCCTACTTCCTGTGCCTATGTCAAACACTATGGTAGCTATGAAATTGTCTCTATTTTAAATTAGTTTGGCTAATGTTCTGAAAATTTACACCCGAGGGGAGCACCTTGTAACTCCTATATTTATCATTTGTACATCCTGATATTGCATATAAAGCATGTCTTGTAAGGTATGAAGAGAAAGGTTATGATCTGCTGAAACCCGCTCTTCCATTTAAATATGTATGTGACCCTTCTGTCAGGTGAAGCCGGCAGCAGTCAGGGTTGGGTTCAATATCTAGGGGTTCCTCTCTATCTATCCAACATAAGCCCCTACCCAGTAACCTGGGAAATTCACACACCACCCGTGGGTGTGTCTGAAAGGCAACACTTCTCCACTTGCAAGCACAGAGTCTGAGCATAGAAAAGAAACTTTAATAAGAGGAGAGGAGACCAACTTGGCATTAATTTGGGAAAATACTACAAACAGGGTTCATAAACATAAACCAAAAGTCCCAATGTCCTTTTCTTCTCAAGTTTTTAAATCCAGCAATCTAAATGTCATCTTCCCAGGCCTGACCTTACTCTGCACCCCACTCCTAGTTGATACCCTTGGTCAGTGCAGACTGCGAGTTCAGAGCTGTATCCGCAGAGCTCACCTCCCATCCAAGGTGGGGGAGGTAAAGAGGCATCTTACTGGCTCTGCTTGTCACTTGCTACCCACCTGCTCACTGCTGTCATCCTGTTGGCCACTCATTGCGCCTCTCCACCATTGACCTGCTGGCTGTCAGTCACCATCCATTGCTATCCACCTCTCAGCTGTGACTTCTAACTATCAGTCTCAGGTGATTTCAACTCAGGCAGGGTAGAAGAAACACAACTCCTCCGCAAGTAACGTAAGAAAGAGGCTCCCAACGAGGGTTATTTAGCTCTATTCTTTGAAAAATGGGGGGAAATAGGTCAAACCAGTCCAGTTAGTACCCTTGGGGGGGTATGTTTAGCCTTTCTGAAAATAGCAAGAAGAGGAAGTGAGACTAAAACAAAAGAAATTACTTTTTATAGCATTAAGTCTTTTCTCTAACACCACTATCACCTCGACAATGCGGACAGTAGCACTCCATTCACAGGATGAGCAGCCAAGAAATGAATGAATCATTATCATTGTACACTAGCCTAGAGCAGCCTACATTAAAGGAGAGTGGAGGCTAGAATCTTGAGGCATGCTTATGGTGGAAAATGAAGGAAGATTCAGACATGATCTCTCAAATTCCTCCAAATCTATGCTGAAGCTGTATTATAAGTCATGAAGACCTGATAGCCTTCAATGAAGCTTCCAAGCCCACCCCACTGTGACAAAAGTGGTTTTTTAGACTGTAAAACCACTTCATCAATGTTGAGTGCATCAGAATCAGCACATGAAGAACAATTGTATCTGTTCACTGAAATTCCAGACCACTGAAGTCCGTGGCAGTTTTGCCATTGACTTCAAGATTTCACTTAACATCTATCTATGGTCCAATTTCCTCACTTGTAAAATGAAGCTAAAAATACTTACCTCTCTTGTAATGGTTCTCCATGGCTTACTTCATTCATATTTTAGAAAACTTAGTGCATACTGAGTATGAAGTATTACAAGTTAGTTTCTCATCTGAAGATAAAAGGTGAAGATCAGATGTCATTACAGTGTGAGAGAGTTCAAAATGAAGAGATTTCTAAATTGTCTATTATTAGAACCATAGGTTAAGGGTATATTAATCATTAATAACAATTACAATTTATTTTCATTATCATATCTGAGGTCTCTAGTTTGCTGTACCAGTTTTACAGTGTGCTCTAACATGGCTTACATGATTTTAGGTACTTACAGCACATTTAAATGGGAAATTAGAATTTTTATGACCAAAGAAATTAATAGTCTCTTTATTATGACCAAGTTTGTTTTACAAGCACTCTGTGAACACATTATTATTAATGTGGGAATTCCCAAGCCACATAAAATTAGATGTTGTTTGTAGTTTTGAATCACTCACATTGCTCCCCTGAAAAATACACTGAAGGTGTTTTTGTATTCAGGGTGCCAGTTTAACTTATTATGGAAGTAAAATTTATAATCCTGAAACACAGCCAGTTGCTTACTAAGGAGTAAGCAACATCTATGGATTAAGGGATGAAGGACGTACTATATACACCTGCCTCGCAAAGGTGACCCCTCGGCACCCAATGTCCCGATAAATTAAAATCCAGTGTGATTTACTGCACTAAGCAACATTTTTTCCTTTGTTAGTTAACCCTAAAAAATTCACAGTGCAGAATCAGACCCTAAATCAACCAATTCCTTTATGTCCTTTCTCTTCAAACAACAAGAAAGACAACCAAAGGGAGATATAAATTATAGTGATTTGTGATTGAGAATGTTGGGCCTTTGCCAACTCAAGAAGTAGAGGAGGAAACTGGAGATGTAAGGCCCATGAGAAGCAGTATACAAAGGAGGCTGGTGTTAGAGGAAGAGAGGTAGAGAGGCCTGTAAGCTGCAAGAGGCTGTGTGGGAAGACAAAGCAGTTTAGAAAATGTGGCCTGCATATCATTAAGCTTTTCTATGAAGCTAGGTCCAGTGTATGTCTACATTTCATTCCTCTTCTGAGAGAGGAATGCAAATGCAGACACCTGAAATTGCAAATGAAGCAGGGATTTAGATATCCCGTGCTTCATTTGCATAATCACGTTATAGCGCTATTTTGCAATAGCACTATTTAGAGAGAGAAAACGGGGTTATTTCGACATAAAACCCTTCCCTCAAAATAACCCTTATTCCTCAAAAAAGTAAGGGTTATTTCAAGGGAAGGGTTTTATCTCGAAATAACCCCATTTTTTCTCTCGAAATAGCGCTATTGTGAAATAGCACCATAACGCGATTATGCAAATGAAGTGCAGGATATTTAAAACCCTGCTTCATTTGCAATTTCAGGTGTCTGCATTTGCATTTCTCTCTTGGAAGAGGAATGAAATGCAGACATACCCTTTGAGAGAGGAGGGTCTTCTGCTTTAGCTCTCCATTATCAGACATTCTAGTTCTGCAGAGCTTTACAGTTTCTATGGCCAGGACCTCTAGCCAAGTCACATTTCAAGTTCAGTCACCTTTCAGGATAACAGAAAAGTCCAAAACAAAACAAATCCACTGTCTAATGCATTTTTTTTGACAGACCTTTGGTCCTTACATGGGACTAATTAGTCTTTGCCTCTTTTCAACCCAGGGCTTGTGCTTCCCCTCTTGCTGGAGCAGTGGATGGGAACTCAGGCCTTACCTCTCCTCTGGGTTCCTGCTGGGTGTCCTAATGAGAGGCAACTAAGGACTGTTTCTTACATTCCTTGCTGCTTCCCTGAGCTGTTCCTACTTTTTCTCTGCTTGTCAGTATCTCTCACATGGCTGCAACCTCCACAAGTCCCACTCGGGAATTTTGTCTCCTCATGTGGCTTCTTTCCCCTCCCACTATTGAGGAGCTTCCTCAGAGGCAGTTCCAAACTCCCGAACCACAGCCTGATTCCCAAGTCTCCCCAAAACTTGGCTTTAGGACTGTCTTTATGGAGTCCTCCATCATCTTCCTCTGCTGGACCTGATATTTAATTGGACCTGCCCACACCCAGATGTAACCCAATGAGTTAATTAAGCCCTCTGACTCCTATTAGTAGTTTTTTTCCTTTTGTTAGCAAGAGCATATATCCCTGCCATGGGTTCCTATGAACCATTCCCTTTTTTCTCTGACAAGCCATAAGTAAAACCTCTTTAAAGCTGAAATTTCCTAACTCGTTAGAGTCTTTGGGAATTCCAAGAGTAGATGGGGGTAGGTTAAGCATTTTTAACCTAGCCTCATCTACTGTAACACATTTATATTAACTTCATCACTGCAGTGTCTAAGCACCTCACCTCTAGCTTAAAAAAATTACTATGGTGATTTTTAACTATTTCAAATCCCAGCTCTTCAATTCATTGTCTTGAAACTGGGCACATACAAATAAAGACAAAATAAACATCAACGAAGTTGTTGATGCACAGTCTCTGACTCCCTCTACCTGCAGCAAAATATCATGAAAATATCATGAAAAAAGGCTACCAGCCTTTACACTTTATCAAATAAAAATATCCCCTTCCACTAACTTTACAGTCCACCCAGTCTAGAGGGAACATTATGCTACTCACAAAAGCAACATACTGCATTGATATAAAATGCCTTGGAACTGACCTCAGTAAGTAAAATGACAGTGATGTTCTAAGAACCTGAAATCAGAGTCTACAAACATCCTCATTCTGTGGCTACAGCTTCAGCCTCCATGCTGTTAATCAAGTACTTCGGACTTAATACAGATGCGATAAACTATTTGTAAGTAATTGGACTAGGTGTTTTCCCAAGGCTTGGAAACAATTCTGTGACTTCTATATCAAAGCTTCTAACACTGTTCAGCACACTACCTTAACATCAGCATGCCTAGAATCAATTGTGCTTAAAAGGAGTACATCTGGATTCAAAGTAATCATCCCAAAGGCTTATCTTCAGTACCTGGTGAATCAAAGCTGCAATGATCAGTCCACCATGGCTGATTTATTGCATCTGTTTAGATGCAATAAATACACCTCCAAGCACTCTCCCATTGACTAAAGTACTCCAACATGATGAGAAGAGTAGCTGGAATCAATGGGAGAGCAGCCCCCACTCATCGTATCACATGGAAGACACCACAGTAAGGACCTTGACTTCAGCTGTGTTATTTGTGTAGCTGAAATGTCATAGGTTAGATTGAACAGGGGAGGGGAGGAGTATAGTGTAGATTAGTTCTCAGAGCAAATCCATGACTCTGCACATGGCCTATTACATTATATACATGGGAACTTCAAACTGTTGAGGAATAGGGACAAAAGAGGAGTGGAATCTTTTTTCAATTTACCACAGAAAGGTGTGGAATATCCACTTAGTGATTCCAGGATCAGTACAAGAGCCCATAGACCAGGCATGGGCAAGATGAGGCCCATGGGCCAGATTTGGCCCACCAAGCCTTTTTATCTGGCCCATAGCTTGCTCTACTGGAACCTCTTGGGCACAGAGCAGCTCTACACCATTCAAAGTATCTGGCTGCTCCATGTGGCTCTCTGCACCACTTACTGAGGAGAGGGGGAGGTTTCTTGCACTGTCCCCACCCCTCATAATCTGTCAGCTCCTATTGGACAGGAACTGCTTCCCTCCTCCTCAATGTGCACAAAGCTTCCCCCCTCCTGAGTGTGAGGCACAGACAGACACCTAGAACAGCCAGCCACTTGGAGCAGTCTGGGGTTACTTGCAGACAGGGGGCCTGCCTGAAGGTCCCACTGGGCTACTGGCTGGCAGCCACCTAGGTAAACACCTTCTGACAGACCCCAACCCCTCCTACACCTGAACTCATGTCCGAAACTCTCTGCACTCCCAGCCCCAGGTTACAACTCCCTCCTGGACTCTACATGCTTCTCCAAGGCTAGAATCCTCTCCTGCACCCATATCCTCTCCTGGACCCTGCACCCAAAACCCCTGCTCCAGATCACAACCCCCCCCTTCACACAAACTCCTGCTAAGACCCCATACCACTCCTGCACCCGTCTTCTACCCCAAGCTCCCTCCTGCACCAACTTCCTTCCAAAACCCTGCACCCCCTCCACTGAAAAGTGCAGCCCTTGACCACTTACCAAAATCTTGCCCACCCTGCCATAAATGGCTGGTTTAGGCCAGTGGATCCACTCAGTTGCAAATCCACTGTCTGAACACTCTAGCTCCAATGCCCTCCCTTTTAAGTTTTTTCAGGGATAGGTGCCTTTTAGAAAAACACACAGGAGATATTAAGTCCCCTATCGTGGAGACACATTCTAACTTTTCACTATCCCTGCATATTAGGTCCACTGTTTTGGGGCCTTCTCAAGCACTACTGCCACTGAAAAGATTTCTCACTAAGAACTGTGTTAACTTGTATTGCCTGAAAGCCCTTGTCTACATTACTGTGGTAGGTGCAAAAGTATGTAAATCAGTGGGGCGAAAGGACATTTTAAGATATGAATCAAAATTTTAAACCCCACACAAACTGCGGTAATGAAGAGTACCAGGATTGATTTTAAGTAGTAACAGAAGTTAAACTGTGAGGTCTGAAAGAAATAAGTATGGGTATGTCTACACTACCCTCCTAATTCGAACTAGGAGGGTAATGTAGGCATACCGCACTTGCAAATGAAGCCCGGGATTTGAATTTCCCGGGCTTCATTTGCATAAGACGGGCGCCGCCATTTTTAAATCCCGGCTAGTTCGAACCCCGTGCCGCGTGGCTTCATGCGGCACGGAGTAGCTAGTTCGGATTAGGCTTCTAATCCGAACTAGCTGTACTCCTCGTGGAATGAGGAGTACAGCTAGTTCGGATTAGGAAGCCTAATCCGAACTAGCTACTCCGTGCCGCGTGTAGCCGCGCGGCACGGGGTTCGAACTAGTCGGGATTTAAAAATGGCGGCGCCCAGCTTATGCAAATGAAGCCCGGGAAATTCAAATCCCAGGCTTCATTTGCAAGTGCGGTATGCCTATATTACCCTGCTAGTTCGAACTAGCGGGGTAGTGTAGACATACCCTATCTTACTAGAAGAGAATGAATTCAAGAAATAATGACAGGAAAGCAGCTTAAAGCACAACCACCAGAGATTTACATAAGCAGGAGATAAGATTTACTTAAAGATACACATTTAAAACAAAATGAAGCCATAGGAAGAGAGGGGATAATTTCTGGTTTTGTAACACACAGCAATTTCCATACTGTCCAAAGTAATCCCTGTCTAATCAAATTAATAAGCCTAAGCTCTGTAAGTAAAATGCCTTACATTCGGAATATGCATATTTTATATTTAATACATTTGTTATCCCAGGGACACTAATAATAAAAAAAATCTGTAATTGGACGCCAGTTAAGTAAAAAAAAAAATCAAGTAAAAATAAGCACAGTTTTCAATACACTGTTTTCAATAGAGGTATAACAAATATTTGCAAATGTGACAAATTTTCATCTTTGTCACATATATGAAACCCTACTGACTTCAACATTAAAAAAAAAAAAAACAACAACATGGCCCCTTTAAAATTGTGTGGTGAGGCTTTTTGGCCCTAACATCTTGCCTCCCTGTGCCGGGCTGGACAGCTCCCCAATAAGCAGTAGGGTTGCCAGGCTGCTTCTGTATTGAGCTGGACATCCCGGGATTTTCGCTTCCTGGCTGGGAAAAAAGATCAGAAAGTACCAGACATTTTAGGTGTCCGGTATTTTCTGAATTTTTTTACCAGACAGGAGGCGAAAATAACGAACAGTCTAGTTCAATACTGGCAACCCTATGCACAATTATCCCAGAGAGGATGGTGGCTCAAAGCCTGCAAAATCTCCAGTGTGATTTCTCCATATTATCAACATAGTACACATTAGCCTGCTACACATAAAATATCCTTAGGTAATCCTCCACCTGTACAATCAACAAGAAAAAGAATAATTTGCAAATCCCATTCCCTTTGATGATGAATATTCCAGAACATTTGGCCTTGTGCATAAGTTTACATTTTGAAGTGTTTCTTCACACAAAACCTACACTTTATTTAACAATAAAGATTTTCCTTTTTAGGCCTTCAGACTGAGGAGGGAACAGGATGTAACCATGGCCTTTGCAAGCCCCCAAAGCCAGTTCTTCTGAAAACCAAAAATTTTATCCTCAGATAGGCATGAACACTGATTTGATAAGGAGCGCCTAACTTATTATCTAAGGGCAGAATTAGGCTCTATGTCCTTTCTATGACAATACAACACTAAAACATGAACAAGAAATATTCCATATAGCAGTTTAACTAAAATACATATGATTGGTGAAAAAAAGTCAAGGTGTGTTTAAATTTAATTAATCACAGACATTTTATTTTATCCCTTGATTTTTGAGATGTGTATGAGAATCACAAATGTAGAATGCTTTATAATTTTTTCCTGTTGTAATTTTAATTTTTTGTCATTTCTGAAATGAGTAATGCAAGACCAGAGATCACATAAGTAAGACGGAGGGAAAGGTGATGCATTGCTCTGGATGTATTTCCATTCAGTCTTATAAGTGTTCCGCAAGACAAAATTTAATAAGCTGGTTCAAATTCAGATTCAAGTTAAATTTTGTTTACTCTGATGTGCTCTTTGCACTAAAATGTCCCTTTCCTTCTTTTAATAGACATGATTTTTAATATGGAGTCTGTAATTATTACATTATCAAATAAATGTGAGTTTTTACCCTTTTCTCTGTCCACTTCTTCCTAGAGAGGTTCATAGGTCTTTCCTTGAGAGAGTGGTTTGCATATCACTGCTGCAGAGTGTCCAGAAATATTTACATTTCAGCCATTCACATTTTATTCTGCTGTGGTTTGCCTACACGTGTGCAGCCACTTACAAAAGCTGGCAATTGATTGATGATAATTAAGATGTCAGACATCACTGAGAAGGAGTAACCAAGAACTGAAGCAATGACAAATGGACCTGTTTACTCTGCTTGCTATTTTTCTTTGAGCTAACGGTCTGGTACAGGTGACGTGCTCAACAGCCCCTAAATGAAATGATGGACACAGCTGCTAGTGGTGACAGCTCTGTAGCATGAGGAGAAATTAAGGTTGAAGAGAGAAGTTTAACAGCACCAACTAATGGCAGAGAGCCACTAGCTGGAGCACATAATATAAAGCTGTGTCCTCAGGATTGATGCTTTGTTATAAAATATGACAGCTTGAATATTTAAACAAAATACCATAGTGGCCAGTTTGGCTTGAAAACTAGTGAGAGAAAACAATCCTCTATACATAGCCTGTCTGGAAAAAAAAGATTGCATTTTTCGTATGTTCTCTCCCACCGCCCCTTTGCTTAGTCCTCCATTTTAAATAAAAGATTCAACTATCTACTTTACAATATTTATAAGGAGACTTTCATTTTGTTTCTAGTGACTTTTCAAATTTTAAAGAGCCATTTGCAAGATAAAGTATCAGAGTGTTGAGACTGAAATTATTTTAAAAATCCTATACACACATTTTGTAATTTATGTTTGTGGCACTTGATTCCTCACGGACGCTAATTAGTGCAATTAAAAGGTAAAATATTATTCTGCAGTATATTTATGGTAAATGTGAATAGCTAGAAAAAACATCAGTATATAGAGAGCAAAAATCCTCCAAGAAACCCAAGGTAATTGCAAGTTGAGAGTGTGAAACTTGACTATTTACTCTAGAAAACTTGGTGTGAGTCAACCAAATAATATTGCTGATTTCAGCTATTCACAAAAGACTGTCCAAATATAAGAGAACACAAGTAGAATTCCACTATAAATTCAGGGAACAAAGAGAAGCAGAATTTAGAATATTTTCTTTCTTAAACTATTTTTTGTAGTTGGAGGTGTGCTGAGAATTTTAATACATGACAATGTAACTAATGATTAGCATTATTTGTTATTTGGGATTACTCAGATAGGGGACATGTGACATAAGTACATTTAGGATGATTTGAAATAAAGATACTGGTACATAAGAATAGTAAATACTCCAGAACATGGGGGCTACGTCTAGACTGGCATGATTTTCCGCAAATGCTTTCAACGGAAAAGTTTT
This sequence comes from Pelodiscus sinensis, assembly GCF_049634645.1. Lineage (NCBI taxonomy): Eukaryota > Metazoa > Chordata > Testudines > Trionychidae > Pelodiscus > Pelodiscus sinensis. The sequence continues at coordinate 46,333,502 of NC_134718.1, forward strand.
TCCATTGAAAGCATTTGCGGAAAAGAGCGTCTAGATTGGCACGGACGCTTTTCCGCAAAAGCACTTTTTGTGGAAAAGCGTCCATGCCAATCTAGACGCAGTTTTGCGCAAGAAAGCTCCGATCGCCATTTTTGCCATCGGGGCTTTTTTGTGCTAAACAGTTTTTAGCTGTCTTCACTGGCCCTCTTGTGCAAAAGCATTTGTGAAAGAGGGCTTTTTCCCGAGCGGGAGCAGCATAGTATTTGCGCAAGAACACTGACAATCTTACATTAGATCGTCAGTGTTCTTGCAGAAATTCAAGCGGCCAGTGTAGACAGCTAGCAAGTTTTTCCCGAAAAACTTGCCAGTCTAGAGGCAGCCGGGTAGTTTTTAGAGAGTAGGTTCATCTGTAAAAGTGGTGTGATAATTGGAGCTTTAGTTAAGACTCTTAAATTACAAAGTAGCACTAACCAATATAGTATTTGTATATGTTGTGAATGTGCGTGGTCTTCTCTTGTAGAATTTTTGCAAGAACATGATTGAGCATAGAGTCAGCAACATATCCTCTGGAGAATTCTGAAGTTCTCCCTATTCATTATTATACAGGGATTTTTAAAAGTCTACTTCTTTTTATGGGTTACACGCATTTTCTATTTTCACTTGTGGCTCTAATAGAAAATGAGGGATAGTGCAGAATTTTAAATTGTTTGTTCTAGGTCCCCTTCTAGTGCAGTAGGGAGAAGAGGAGGAATAAAACTCAATTCTGGGTGATAATTATTTTTGAGCTAAAAATTATATAACGGATTTATAACCCAACATACATTATTATAGAAGATGGGAATATAATAAATTTCTAAATTAGCATAAGCAGCTGGATTTCCATTACAGAACCTTTTTTGTTTCATTTTGGCTTTACTGTATGTCTGTGTCTAGACTGCATCCCTTTTCCGTAAACGGGATGCAAATTAGACACATCACAATTGCAAATGTAGCGGGGATTTAAATCCCCCCTGCTTCATTTGCATAAACATGGCTGCCGCTTTTTTTCCGGCTCGGAGCTTTGCCGAAAGAGAAAAGGCTTTTCCGAAAGATCCGCTTCTAGACTGGCACTTTTTTCCGGCAAAGCTCCGAGCCGGAAAAAAGCAGCAGCCATGTTTATGCAAATGAAGCAGGGGGGATTTAAATCCCCGCTTCATTTGCAATTGAGATGTGTCTAATTTGCATCCCTTTTACGGAAAAGGGATGCAGTCTAGACACAGCCTATTTGTAGTGAAAACAGACCACAGTCACTAGCAGGCAGAATCAAACCTGGAACATCTAGATCAGGAGTGGGGAACCCTTTTCCTATTAGGGACCATTGACCCCCAGAAAAAAATAAATTATGGGGATACATACAGCCCTGCAGGGGAAGGTGCAGAGGCTTGGGCCAAAATGAGGGCTTCAGAGTGCAGGATGGAGCTCCAAGCTGGGGCAGAAGATGGAAGTGCAGTAGTGGGTGAGGCTCTGACTGTAGATGCAGACTTTGGGGTGGGGATGAGGGATTTGGAGTGCAGGAGGGGGCTTCAGGCAGGAGGTTGGTGTGGGGGTCTTGGAGTTAGGGTTCAGGAGGGTGTTCTGACCTGGGTCAGGGGGCTTAAGTCTGGGGGCTCTGTGAGGAAGTTTGGCTGTGGGAGGGGGCTCAGAGGTGGGGCAGAGGGTTGAGGTGTTAGAGGGAGTGCAGGTTGCTTACTTCAGGCAGCTCTTGTTTGATGATACAGCAGGAATAAGGCAGGTTCCTTGCCTGGCCTAGCCTGGCCCTGCACTGCTTCAACTCCTGGAAGCAGCTTCAGCCAGCACATCCCGGTAGCCCTGGTGTAGGGGGGGCAGGTAGCTCCATGACTGACCCTTATCTGCAGACCTCACCTGCTCAGCTCTCGCTGGCTATGGTTCCCAGCCAATGAGAGTGTGGACAAGTGAATCACAGTTAAACATATATCAAATATCCATGAAAAAGTGAAGTTTTTATTAATTTGTTCACAATTTAAGATTTCTTACACAAATCTCAGCCCACAGTTTGGATTACTTGCAAAATATTTGCTGTAAATATTCCTTTGTGTGTGAATTCGACATCTAAGTTATCTGCCTGACTACCTAGGTTACATGATATTGTGTCTGCTCCTAAATGGATGACCAAACCTTTAATGACTATTTCTGTTTTCACCAGAAATAAGGTCACTCTGTAAGTAAGTGGATTTCAACTACCTTCACGTCACATGGCGGAATGTTTGGGAAAAGCAAACAAAAACAGAGAGGCTGTGTCTACACTGGCATCCCTTCCGGAAAAGGGATGCTAATGTAGCACTTTGGAATAGGCAAATCCGCGGAGGATTTAAATATCCCCCGCGGTATTTGCATTAACATGGCTGCCGCTTTTTTCCGGCTTGGAGATAAGCCGGAGAAAAGCGCCAGTCTAGACGTGATTCTCCGGAAAATAAAGCCTTGAAAGTAGGAATAAGAGAACCTCCGGAAAAGGCTTTATTTTCTGGAGAATCACGTCTAGACTGGTGCTTTTCTCCATCTTATCTCCAAGCCGGAAAAAAGCGGCAGCCATGTTAATGCAAATACCGCGGGGGATATTTAAATCCCCCACGGATTTGCCTATTCCAAAGTGCTACATTAGCATTCCTTTTCCGGAAGGGATGCCAGTGTAGACACAGCTAGAGACAAAAACTCTCAAAACAAAATTGTATTTAGAAGTCACTGAGATACGAGCAATTTTTCATGTTACTCACTCTGCTAGTATGTCCATAAACCATTACAGTGTCATTTCACATTGATCAGCTGTCATTGTCTCTAATATAACTGTCTGTATGACATTACTAGGGATCAGTGAGAATCACTGATACAATGCCTTTTATAGCCAAGTATTGATATTTGATGCTTGTGTAACACCGAGAGACCTGGTCATCTGCTGATGGAATTGAACCTAGAACCTCAGGAGTTTAGTGTATGAGCCTCTAATCTACAACATGAGGCAAAAGCCAGTTACCTAGCAGCTAAAGCTGTAGAGAAGACTCATTATTTTCTCTATGAATGATCTCAGTGCCACTAGCTGGGACATTACCCCACACCCAGCAGCTATGTAGGTTACACTTGCCTAAGTATAATGTAAAGAAATTATTTTATTTCATGGGTGTGTATTTAACATCTGACACACAGAGATAGTTGTAACAAATAAGCTGCATTTCCTATTTCCACGTAAATATATTATCACAATCTGAGCTGTTACAATAGATGCACAGGCCTATAGACCCACTAGGATAGCAGTTCCCAACTACTGGTTTGCAGACTGATGCCAGTCTACAGTCTGCTGGCTGTTGGGCCACAGTGGCTCTGGGGGCCAGGGCTGGGATCCACTGCCTCCCCTTCCAGTGCAGCTATTGGGAGAGGTGTGTCCTGCCCCACCTCTCAGCCAACCAGTGTTGGGCAGGGGCGGGGTCTCCTCCCAGACATGGAAGAGAAGTTCGTTGCATGCTGGCGGGGCCACACAGAGCTTGGTACAGCAGTCTTAAAGCAGCCATGACTTAGGCAGCCGTACTCAGCTGGTGGCTGGGAGGCAGCACAGAGCTAGGTGAGGGGGCTGGGATAGACACTAGAAGCTCTGGGAGCAGGGCTAGTGCTGGGGGGCTATGGGATGGGGAGCTGTAAAAGGCAGGGAATGACACTGTGGGGCACTGGGGCATCCGGGGTGGGGAGCTGTCACTGGGGAGGCTCTGGGCATGGGACTAGTAGTCGGGGGAGGCTATGGGGGCAGAGCTGGAACTGGGGGGCTCTGGGAGGTTGGGTGCAGAGGGGCTCTGGAAACAGGAGGCTGGCACTGGGGGTCTGGTGCAGGGGGACTGGCACTGAAGCATTGGGGATGGAGGGGATGGACACTGAAGACTCTGTGGGTGGGAGGCTGGCATGGGGGGATGGGTGTAGGGGACTCTGGGGTCAGTGGCTGGTGCTGGGAAGTAGTGGAGGGATGGGAGACTCTAGGGGTAAAGGCTGGCACTGGGAGCTCAGAGGGTCAGAGTGTACCTCAGCTCTGGCCACCAGAGCTGCTGCGAACTGTTTCAGCTGCAGCAGCTGCCCGCCATGTGCCGATTGCTGGAGCTGAAGCCAGCTCTTCGTGGTGGCTCTGGGGGGCAGGGCTTTTGGCAGACTGGTAACATTTCATTTGCATATTTGCATATTCATTGTTTGCATAATTAATATGCAAATAAAATGTTACCAGTCCATCAAAAGTTTGTGAATGGATTTGCCAGTCCACAGTGTAAAAAAGATTGGAAACCACTACACTGGGATATATTTGTTGAGGTCAGTCTGCTGAACTTGCTTTCCTTGTATGACTGATGATAAGTATTAGGTTTCCCTGAGTTCAAACTGCTTTCTCTTTTCCAGCTTTGAATGGAGGTTTATAGATGAATCTGCATTTAATTTGTTAGTATATGATGGGTTGACTCATTTTCCCTCTAGCAGCTCCAACCTTGAGAGGATGGAAGCAAAATACCACATTTATAGAAACTGATGTGAGCAGAAAGTGGGGTCCCACCCTGGAGACAGTGTCATTAAGATGGATTCACGTGGTATACATCTTGGAACAAATACAGTATGGGAATCTTCAGGGAGTAGACATCATTCTCCTGCCTCATGGACTGCTTGAAAGAGGAGACAAGGACTGCTGACAAGTTTGATACTGAAGTCTGTGAGGTTTGTTGCACTGGGAGATTCTAATACATGCCCATTGTGATGAGTAACACACAGGTCTGGGTTGTTACAAACATCCTGACAGTCACAGGTTGGTTTCCCCTTTCCCTCAAAGTTTATGGTGATAATAAATGTGATTCCAGGTGGGCGTTTTTTAAAGCTTTCTCCTATTTTACACCTAGAAATTTGCAAGTGCAATTAATGAAATACTGTAACAAGATATTCAGGGCTGGTGGGGGCAACGAAAAGTTAATTTTGAAGAAGATAAGTAAACTTTTGTCTTCAATAAAAGGTTCGTTTCAAACTTTGGAAGATGCTTCAGATCAATTTTCAAATTTCTCCAAACCACTTTGTCTAGCTAATTATTATGAAACAAGAATCTTAGAGTAAAAGGCATTTAGCATGTTCTTCCTAGGTAATTTAATGTGAAGCTAATTTATATGATATTATTTTTCCACTCTTAAACCACAGCTGAACTTCAGTAACAGAAGCAGATTATGCTATAGTCACATTGTAGTATCTGTTTGAGCATTGTGTAATTTTTGAAGAGCATATTAGTTGGTAAGTATGACAGTATTCAACTTTTCTGCATAAAATAATTTGGGATAGATCACCTACCTATTGTCTATATTAGACCCAATGGGAAAATACTATTAATTAATATGCTAATTTGTCATCGTGCATGATACACATGATACATATGCAGTGTATTATCACACTGCAGATTGTGATAGCTTAAATGTACAATAGCTTATTGCTAATTTTGGATAAACAATTGCAGTTTATTTAAATTTATTTTCAAAAACTATCCTCAAACAAATGGTAATTCTCAAATTTATTCTTTTCTTAAAATTAATCACAGATATTGGAAAATATTTTTATGTGACTGTGAGAGTGGAGTGGTTATGTTTGTTGGGTCCCCCCAAAAAAGCATTTGACAATTTGTGATACATGGGCAATTTAATCTCTTTAGACTTCTGGTGAGACATGATACTAGCATTGACAACTATTGTGATTTTATTGCAAGTCTCATAATATTTGATGCTCTACTTAAAGTCCCAGTTCTTGCAATCAACTTTCATTTATAAAAAGAGTTTCTAGACCTCATGATTGTGGAGAAAAAGCTTGAAGACATGACCCAATCTCAAAGTCTCAAACACCAGGATGCAAATAAATCCAACAAAACTATTATTCTCTAAAAATATCATTATTTTGACTGTTTAGGATTGGCAATATTCTGATAACAACACATTTTACTATTTTTTCATTTTCTCTCTATTTTCATGCTCAGTCATAAGACGTGTTCCATTTAGATTTAATACCTCCTCAGTATTTGTATTGCCTTCTGCCTTCCAGAGGAATATCAGTACATTTCTAGATATATTCTGCCTGCATTTATATGTAACTGCTTTCACCTTGCCTGTCACCTTGTGATGCTAAAACTCCACTTTTAGAGGATGATTCCATTCTGTTATTTCAAAATGAAACCATCTAAAAGAGCAAAAGGACTAGGTTCTTTATATAGAGAACATTGTTTCTGAGGTCATGACCATATTCCTGTTCCACTATCAAATTTAGAGGCAGCGAAGTATTTAACCCATCTAATCAATCTTATTGGCATTTATTAATGTATTAATTTATTCGACAAGTTTTGCTTTTTCAGCATTTGAACTGTTAAATCTTCAAAAGCTTATACACAGATATCACAATATTGCAATGCTAAACTTCTACTTCCAGTTTGCTTTCTTTTAAAATCAAATTCACTAAATATCCTCCTTCCCTCCAAAAATCAATTTAATCTGCAGATTTTTTATGTGGCAAAAATATAATCAATAATAGTGTAATATCAATGTTCCATATGGCCCCTGTGATTTGCTAAGCAGAATTTTTATTGAGATTTGCTAAGCAGAATTTTATTGTGGTATTGCATGAGCAATAAAAGGAAACTATGACAACTGATCTTGTCAGCAATAATCCTGTATCACTGACTCAACTGCTTATCTCTGTTTTGGAAAGGGAAATATTAATAGCTGTGATTTAGTAATGTTATTTTTAAACTAAATTAATCTTTATTATCTTATGTAGTAATTATCTTCCCATATGCTTTCATAATATGGTGCTTTAGTTTACATACCATCCTCTCAAAACAGGATCAAACAGACACAAATTTAGCATTATATGTGTAAGCAGGGGCTGAACTGCTGCTTGCTACCAGCCAGCTAACAGGAGAGAGCTGCCGTGGGGTGGGTGTGCCCACTACATTTGTTTTCCTCTGCAAGATAATTAACTGTTAACTGTTGATATGTAAATAAAGCTCATGCCAGGATGGGGAGGGAATACGAGGTGTGGCTATGTAAATCCAATTCAGCCAGGGCTGATGAGGATCAGTGTTGGAATGGAATGTGATGTATTGTAAATAATTTGGGACTGTTGTGGAGGTCACAAATCATGCTACCCCTAAATGTGGGAACTGTAAAACATGCCACCAGTGCTTGCAGGAGAGACACTACCATCATTGTAAGGGGTTACACATGTAAGATTATAATACCCTTGCTTTTACTATGAACTTGACCATCATGGCACATATGGACAAACTGAATCCTGAATTGCTGGCATTGCACTATCAAAAAGAAGGTTTTTTTCCCCTAGCCAGACTGTGGGCATGCAGATAGGTAAAATAAGACTCAGATCTAAACACCCATGTTTGGGGTTTGCTGGAATATTACTACTTGTGCTGGAGCAGTACAAAATGCTGAGAATACTTTTGAAAGAAACAGCAACTACTTTTCTTTCTCCTCTGAGGTACTTAGGCCAGGTCTATACTACGTACGTCTATAATGTAACTGGAGTCAACAAACCTTATGCAGAGCTTGGCACCATCTCCACAGTGAAAAGTCAACAGGAGCAAATGCACCTGTCAGTTTCACTTACTTCACTTACATGAGGAATAGGAGTATTGGCTTTGACCGGGGTAGCCTCAACTTTCAATGTAGTAGGTCCTTACTAGACCCGCTAAATCAAATGCCAGATGATCTATCTCCAGTGCGACATGTGGAGACATGGCTCTAGATACAATTGTATACAGCATTGTTTTTCAGCCATTTTCCTAGGGTTAGAGGCCCAAAGAGGTGGCTATTAATATGATAATATAGGGATTAATGTAAAGCAATTTACGACTAAGATGACATTTAAGAAACACCTAGACCATTATTTGACAGCAAATGCTATGCTTAAGAAATACTTAGAAATAAACCACATTAAAAAAGTAACAAATTAAAGATCCTCCTTGCAGTCCTGGATCTTGTTCACCAGAAGCCTGTATTCCCATTAGGTTTGTTATGTACAAGACTGCCCAAGCTCAATACCGCACAGAGTGACTGACTGAAATACTAATTATGTTTTCTTGGCTTGGCTTCTCCCCTCTTCTCTAGTGAAAAAAGAGCTGCATACATTTCTTCCATGGTTTCTCTACTTCATAAGAGTAAGCTGGGCTTATGGAACAGATACTCGTTCGAGACAGATAAATTTTGAAGTGGTACTGACTGTCAGTCGTAGAAACTAAGAACTGTAGCACTTAGCATCTTGCAGGATTGGGCACTTCCTATGCAAACACACACATGTGGCCTGACACTCCTCTCACATGGGTGTAAATTGGGAATAACTCCATTAAAGTGTGAGTTACAGTATAAATGAGAGGAGAATTAGGCCAATTATATTTTTAGACCTTCCACATGGGGTTGTATCAGTTCTAAAACACTCTCAATAATTAGAAACCTATAGCCAGAGACTTTTAGATCCAACTTTGTGCATTTGATGTGGCTCAGGTGAGAGGCTGCCAAGGTAGCTTTCTGCCACTTTCATGAGTCCTCTTCTGGCTCTCATCCTGTGGCCATCAAGCACCGAGCCAGCTCTCTATAAGTTAAGAGGCTTCTGTATTTTGTAGCAGTTGATCACAGCCTAAAGAAGCCATTGCACTACTTGGAAATGATCAGAATACAAGGGTGCTCTATCAGTGGCTTCTTTTCTAAGGCCAGGTCTATGCTAAAGAGGAAGATCAAATTAAGATATGCAACTCTAGCTATGGTAATTACGTAGCTGGAGTCAATGTACCTTAATTTGAATTACCCCACCATCCCCTCAGCAAGAGCCCCCCTTACTCCTTGTAGGAGCAGGAGCACCAGCCACCGACCCAGACACCCTCTGAATTCTATTTAGCGAGTCTTCAGGAGACCTGCTAAATCAAATTCTGGAAGATCAACCTCAGCAGCGTCAATCTTCCCCAGAGTGAAGACATGACCTTAGGAATGCTCCTTTTTTTAGAGAATCCCAGGGAAATAACAAAGGAGGCTGCTGCATTATCTCTGCTCCACCAAGAGGTTTCCCCTGTGATGGGGGAACCCTCTTAGGGAGTCAAATTGGTAGCTTTAGGCACCCAGTAAGGTAGACAATGGGGAAGGGCCAGGATCTCATCCCGAATTTTGCTTGACCTAACAGGAGTCACTGAACAACTGATTGAAAGAAATGCAAGTTGTGTCAGAGCCCAGAAAATAAACAGCATGTTAGCAGTCCTTTCCCCTGTTACAATGAAACAATATTGCTGTAACCCTTCTGCCAGGTAGCTCCAGCAGCAGCCAGGGCCAGATTTAGTATCTAGGGGTTCCTCTCCCTCCATCCAACACAGAACTGGCTTGAGCCCCCACCCAGCAACTTGGGAAATTCCCCTGGGTTCCTCTGGGAGGCAATGTTTCCCCGCTCGCAAACACAGAGTCTGAGTGTAGAAAAGAAACCTTTAATATAAAGAGGAGGGAAGTAACATAACATGAATTTGTGAAACACCACAAACAGCGTTTGTAACCAAAGCCACGAGTAACAGTCCCACTCCAAATAGTTTGGGCAATGCCTTTTTCCTCTCAGGTTCTTACATCCAGCAATATAAATGACCCCTTCACATGCCCAACGATTCTCTGCACCCCTCTGCACAAAGTTCACATCCCATCCTGAGTGGGGGGAAGATAAGGTGGCATCTTACTCACTCCTCTGGTCACTCGCCATCCAGCTGTTTTCTGTTCTCTGCCACTGCCTAGCTGGCCATTCATCTCACCTCACTGCCGCTGATCTGCTAGCTGCTCATTGCACCTCTCAGTCGCTGCCCTGCCGGCCGCTCATCGTGCTGCTGCCACTCTGCTAGCCACTCATTGCATTTTCTGCTAGCATGTGGCGGATTTGGCTGTGGGTCAAACCTAGAGATTTCAGCTCTCCCTGATTTCAGCTCTTGGCCCAAAGCACAGTCCAGCCATAAGAAATTCCAGCATCCACTGGAGTTAATTTAAAATAATAAAAGAGACTCCTTATGGAGTGTGCTCTCGTTCTAGCCTTAGAATGGGAAAGGGGAGGAGAAACAGGTTAACCAGTCTTACAGCTCATACCTGGAGGGCATGCAGCCTGCTGATTCAGAGTCCTGACCTCCCCAGTTAACTTCACAGAGCTTTGGCAGTTGAGCCCTTGGCCATCCAATGTTCTGTATGCAGACAATCTCTCTTCTTCTGAACTCAGTTAAAGGCAGTCTGACTATTCTGACTTTTCCCACAATAACAGCAAGCATTGGTGGTCATCTCTCACAATTCCTGCATTTAGTGCTCACACAATTTGTGACCCAGAACAGCCAAATTGCTGCAAGGGGCAAAACACCTTGTAACAGTTGAATATCTAGCAGGCCTATGCAAAGCAGGGGCAAAATGTATTTACATAAATATACCCAAGATTTATTTCCCATTCCTGCTGGTTGTAATGGAAGCCTTGATTCAGATCCTGTTTACATTGGCAGAATCATCAGAGGCCTGAATCATTACATGATGTTGCTGCCTCACTGAATTATAATTGAGCATCAGATAATCCTAATGAAATGTAATATCAGTGACATTAGAATTTAAGAGAAAGACATGGAAATATGGCATTAGATTTACATGTCGGAGTCAAAACTCCTGGATTCATGTTGATCCACTAGACAGCAGTATCATTGCTACTATATACATGAATCGCAATACCTTCTGGACTGTAATGTCTTACGCTTGAACTGCCATACTGTTGGTGTCCCTAAACCAGGTACGCCCATGGTATGGATGAGGAAGTGGCTCTGCATCCCACTCCCAATCTCCTCATGCCCAGAACCCCAGCTTCTTCCTTGGCTCAGGAAAATCTTTATTTCAGCATACCCTGTTTCCCAGGGTTGCCAGATCAAAGAGATTCTTCAAGTGTATCAGAAAATACCAAAGCATTCTGCTCTGTCAGAAGAACTTAAGGCTTTATCTCTGCTGTAATACAGGTTGGACTGTACTACCGTTCTTACAACTCCAATTTCAGAACAAATTCTAAGTAATTTTGCAATTACATGCAAATACTGAGAATTTAGCATTCATGCTAAAGATTACATTGCACCTACAGGAAAAACTTAGAAAACAATAAATAGTCTGGTAGCACTTTATAGACTAACAAAACATGTAGATGGTATCATGAGCTTTTGTGAGTGCAGCTCACTTCTTCAGATGAGTTGGATATCCTAAATATCCTGGTCAGCACTCAGTCTTTCATATAGTACTGCACAGAATAACTAGTAGAGTTAAAATGTTTGATACTACATAAGATCAAATGCAGTTTATATACTGCTATTGCAGAACTGGTGTGTAATAGGCCTATTCCACAGTAATGTAATAGCTTGTCAGCAGATTCCTTTCTAGTGGAAAGGATGCTATCTTTAAAACAGGATAATCCACCTGGATAACAAAGTGCTTACAATTTCCTTCTGCACTAGAAAGATCTTTCCAGTGAGTCTGCCTGCAACACTTCATTATATGGCATACACAATTTCTATAAAACATTAGAAAAGTTGCAGAACTCCTCTAAATATAGAAAGTTTATTAAGTTAATTTCATAATCCATCTAGGATTATGAAATTACTGCAGTCATTTGCAGAATGCTCACTTGAGATATGCTCTTAACTAGGGCTTGACAAACGACAGCGAAATCCACTCGCCAGCCCTGCACTGCGCATGCGCAAGACCCGCATTGAGCATGCACGCGCCATCGGTGAACGTGGTGACTGGCTAAAATCTACTCGCCATAGGCGAGTAGATTCAATGATTTGTCAAGCCCTGCTCTTAACAGTTAATTTCTCTTGGTCCCAACAATTAAGTAAAAACAAGCCATGGAATTGAAACAGTTAATACTTGCTGCATGGTGTCCTGGAAGAAAAGTTTAAGAAGAGACTTACTCATAATCCCTAGTTACCTTCTCCCTCTGTAATTATCATTTATAACAAACCAGAGGACTCTTCAATTGAGCATATAAAGGCATAGTAAGATCCAGCAGTCTAAAGCTGAAATCAGCAAAGATTAAAGCAGAGGTGGGGAACTATGTTTGGGTCAGGGCCACTGACCCACAAGAAAATTAGTTGTGGCTGCACAAAAGTGCGATGTGGACCCCAAATGAGAAGGAGAAAGCCACTCCCCACATTCCCTTCACACATCAAAGCCTAGGGGAACTCAGCCTAGTTGATTTTGTGGGCTCAGCCTAGTTGATTTTGTGTGGGCAGCAGGGGCTGAAGCGTCAGCATGGGACCCCCAATGCTGGGGGAGGGGCATATAGGCCCCAGGCCTTAGGTTCCCCACCCCTGGATTAAAGTAAAAGTGAGAGGGAGTCAAGCTACATTATGGTAATACTCCGTACTGCCCCTGAAGTCTAGGCAGCTTTTGCAGATGTAGGGCTTCGTCACTACAATTGTCCAATTAATCTGTTGACTACAATGGAGATTCCAAGAAGCTGCCCTCACTATTAGTAGTGTCCATAACTAAAAGCATATTCTCAATTCACACAATATGTTGGCAGCTCCTCTATGCAGAGTCTCATCGGCACTAACTCATTATCTCCCAGTGACCACAGGGAATCCTTTGAGCCAAACCCTGTGCAGTTGGTCAGCTCACAATAAATTGTTAACCAACAAAAGTTGTTCACAAGACCAAGTCCAATGCAAACGTGCTTTTATACAAAAGAGTGCTCCGCATAAGAATGATTAATCCATAAATATATCACAATCACTAATGCTGCCACTCTCCATAGACATGAGAATCCTAAACTAGTTCTTTAGGCCTCACAGTTCTCTGCTGAGGGCTTGTATCTGAAGATTGAGCTAAAAGGTCACTTTAGAAATTACTATTAGCAGTTAAAGTATTATGTGCATCAAAGGAAAATCTGTTTCCTTATCAAGAGTTTTATCTAAAAGTCAATGAGTGAAATATAGCATGGTCACACAATAGTTGCAGCTGCTGCTAAACCAATTCTGATTACACTCTTTCTTCCTGGGCATAGGTGTATCCTCTGGAAGCTGAATTTTCTTCATTTACTAAAGGGAAATCTTCCTAGCATGTGCAATGGAGCATGCATATTGCAGGTTGCGCCTCTATAAACCTGGGCTCTCTGGTCCAGCTGCAACAGCTGTGGCCCAGCAGGAACATCTGGGTAGGGGAGTCTGGGGTCCTGGCAAGCTGCAGGGGTGGGCCTGGAAGCCCGGCATGCTGTGGGGTGGGAGCCCGGTGTGCAGCCCAGCTAGGCTGGTGGTGGTGGTGAGCCAGGAAGGCCGGCATGTGAACAAGCAGGGTTGCACAGGTGCAGCCAGGAAATGAGCTCCCCTGGTCTGGCAAAATCCCTCATCCGGGACTAGCCAGGTCTTGAGGGTGCTAGACCAGGGAGGTCTAACCAGTATTATAAATGCTGGCACTTTTTAACAGGATTCAGCTGCAGAAATCCCCTATAGGATGGATACTTCAAAACTGCAGCTTCATCTTGGCTAAGGGTATGATCAGTATCTTCCCTTGTTCTGCATTATATAACTTTTCATGAGGTGTAGCTGGACAGATAGAATTAAAAAGATAGGGGACAAGCTCTGTTCTCTTAAATATAACAAATTGAAAGAATTAAACCTATTTTTGTTACTTACTACTAAGCAGATGAAAACCATACATAATATGTATTAAACACCAAGAAGCTACTCATGATAGTCTTAGCAGCTGACATCTCAGACTTGAGTGATCCATCATGCTCTAGCTATCTGTGATAAAGCCTTGATGGTCATACACTGATCATCAAGGCCAGAAGAGATCATCTAGTATGACTTCTTGTGCAACAATCCATAGAACTTCACAACAATTCCTTTTGAATGACAGAAAAACTTACAACATATAACAGGAATATTAACGATTCAATTTCATGTTCCTTTAATGGACCAGAGCAGTTTGCCTTCACATACTCCCTCTCCTACACTGCCCAATTGCCATCAATCTAAAATGGCTGGGCAAGTTAAGAAAATCCAATGCAGTGTTGTGCGATTCTTTAATGCACACCACACACCAAAGGAGAAACAACACACAGAATTCTATTTGCTATCTGGACTGGCTTGGACTTTCTCTACTATTTAGCTACCTGAAAATACCAATATAAGACCACAATTTAACTTGATCAGCAGTGAACCGTACAGACAATGCCTTGAAAAATAGATTAGATATATTGCTATCGTGTTTCTGCACAATTTGGCCACGGTAGAAACGGCTAGATGGGATGTATAATGGAAGTCTTTTTTGCAGTACCAGTTTGTTTATAAAGCTGTCTAGGTAACTGTCTGTCTAGAAGTTGTTTAATTAGGTCAGTTTCCATTTCAATCTCAGTTTCAAGTCCCCCGGCAATAGACGTTATTGAGAAGGAAGATCTTTCACATTCAGTTTAATTCTCATTATCCTGGACATTATTTCCTGTCATACATTATTTCCTGGTAGTACTTTGAAATATTAATTTTCTTCTGAACCTTGAGGTCTAGATTGAGAGGATCTATCAGAAAAAGATACACAAAATGCACTTCGCATTTTGTGTATCCTTTCCCAATACTTCTGTTGGAAGATGCTTTTCCAAAATTTGGCCCATCTAGACTGGGCCAAATTTCAGAAAAAAAACCCTCTTTCAAAATCTCAGTTCTTCTTTGTGGAACGAGGAATACAGGGGCTTGCGGAAGAGCAAACGCATTCCTTGGATGCAGTGGAGTTTTTTCGGGATACCTGAGGTATCCCAGAAAACCCTCACAGTCTAGCCTTACCCTAAGATATTTAAAAAGAATTTCCAGTAGAAGCAATTAAATAGCATAGCACATTGAACAGATACATTACCGGTAATATTTATCTGAATTTGTATTTGAAGAGCTTTTGTTAACATTCAGAGAATATATATAGTACAATACTTATGCAATAAAGCTATACAATGCACACAAACAGGCTCCAACAAAGATACTCCAAGACTTAGATACTGTAAAGCCCTGACCTCACAAAATTGAAGCTGAGCTAAGAAAATAACTTTATTAAAACAAGTCTGCTTTTCCTCATAATTCAGAAGTTAAAACTGAGTTTCTGAAACTCCCCGACCCCCACAAAGCCCAATGTTTCTGTCACTGGATAAGACCACCATTTTCCTTGCCTGGGTGTCATTTTTCAATACCTCAGACATGTAGGCTGTGCCTAGACTGGCAAGTTTTTCCACAAAAGCAGTTGCTTTTGCGGAAAAACTTGCCAGCTGTCTACACTGGCCACTTGAATTTGCGCAAGAACACTGACCATCTAATGTATGATCATCAGTGTTCTTGTGCACATACAATGACTCTCCCATTCAGGAAAAAGCCCTCTTGTGCAAATGCTTTTGCGCAAGAGGGCCAGTGTAGACAACTGAGAACCGTTTTGCACAAAAAAGCCCTGATGGCGAAAATGGTGATCGGGGCTTTCTTGCGCAAAACCGTGTCTAGATTGGTACGGACGCTTTTCTGCAAAAAGTGCTTTTGCGCAAAAGCGTCCGTGCCAATCTAGATGCTCTTTTCCGCAAATGCTTTTAACGGAAAAGCTTTTCCATTAAAAGCATTTGTGGAAAATCATGCCAGTCTAGACATAGCCATAGGGTAGATCTAAGCCTTATAGGTACATCATATTGCAAAAGGTTTGCTTTTATGCTTTTGTTCAGGCTCATGCAGTCTCATATCTTGACTACTGTAATCGCAGACAGGGTACTGAGTTGGATGGACCTTTGGTCTGACCCAGTATGGCCATTCTTATGTTCTTATGCCTTCTCTTTGGCCAGCTGCATCAGTCCTCTCAAACCTATTCAAAATGCTGCTGTCATCTTCCTGATTCATTGCTCTAATATGTAAATCACCCCCTCAAGTCTCTCCACCCACTTCCCCTCCTCCAATGTCTCAAACACAAGCTCCCTGTTTTTGCCTTTCAGGTCATTCATATTTTAGTCCTATCCTATGTATCAGATCTACTATTTTCTTAAGCATTCAGAATTCCTTTATTCAGCAAGGTAAACCAGTCCTGATCACCTATGTGTTCCCTAAAGCATCATAACGCTACTTCAGTGCTTTCTCCCGTGCAATCCACTATGAAAGGGACAAGCACCCTGTTACTATTGATAAACCTGTCATACTAATCTCTTTTAAATCCCTCCTGAAAGCCTCTCCTGTGAGATCTACAGATCACTCCCATCTGGCAGGAGTTAGACAAGTGAAAAAATTGATGCTTCTTGCTTTGCTGCTAAATTCTTTTTGGTTTATTGTTTTTTCAACCTCCTAATGCAGATCCAGTCCACCGGTCTGTTTCATAACCTGTTGTTGTATCCTGTCTGACTCTGAGGTGTAGACAGTCAGCTTTCTGGAGCAGGGGGAGTCCATTTTGTTGCCTGACTATGCAGTGCAATGGGGCTCTTAGCCTGCAGTAGGGTTCCTAGGTGCTACAATAATAATAATAATAATTACCTTTATGTAAATGCTGATTTACAGTCTGCGTATAAAACCTAGAAAGTTGGGAATGGCAAACCGTGGCCAACGGGAGCTGTGGGCAGCTGTATCAGTGGACAGAAGGTAAACAAACAACCTGCCTGGCAGCCCACCAGCGGCTTACTCTGATGGGTCACATGTTGCCCACCACTGTTTTGATGGAATTTAATCAGACATTTAGGAGCCAGGAAGTGTTATTCCTTTAGCTCCCATGTCTGAGGACTTTTGGCCAAGGAGATTTAAACTTTCAGAAGTGGGAGCATAATAGCTTCTAGCCCTTTACAAATATTTCTTCCTTGACTTGGTAATTATGAGTTGTAGCCAGTTTGAGGAGAAACCTCTACTTCCATCTGAAGGTTTCCATATGTATTTGCAAATGAAGGATGGTAGCTTATATTGAAAGTGAGAGCCAGGGCTCACAATCAGAAAAGGTGAAGAGGGAGGAAGCTAGTGGGCAATAGAAAATGGCAACTTAGGCTACGTCTAGACTGCACGCTTCTTTCAAAATAAGCTTTTCCTTTGGGCACTTGAAGGTGCAGCTCAGGTGCCTCCTGACCTGCCTTGATGTTGGGGAGCACAACATCCCCCAGGTAGTCTCTGCGTGTTGTGTTCTCCACAACATCATGGAGAGAAAGGGGGAAGTCTTCCTTCTGGAGTGGGAGGCAGAGGCCAGGCAGGAGGGAAGGGCCTTTGAGAAGCCAAGCAAAGCTGCCATCCGTAAGGCCCATTAAAAGGGGGTGCACATCCCGGAGGCCCTGAGGGAGAGTTTCTCTGAAGGACCCCAGTAAATCTCCCCAGGGCCTCCCCACTAGGGGCCTGTGCCTGCCTCTATGCCTTCCCCAAAACAACCCTCCATTCCCCCTTCACTGTACAGTCAATAAAAACACCAGTTTTGTGTTAAAAAAGTCTTTGTATTTTTTTTTCATAAAAAAAGTAACTGGGGGTTTGAGAACCTGGATATGGGGGTGAGAACCTTGCAGGGAGGAGGGGGGCTGAGAGCAGAGAGTGGTGTGTGGTGTGACTGGAAGTTCCACCTCAGGTCTAGGGACGTTGTTGACCTCGAGGGTGGGGAGGGGTCCAGGAAGAACAGGGGGGTAGACAGAAGTGGAGGGCCAGAGTGGGGTCAGGCATGGCAGGGGCTGGCATGGCATGGGTTAGGGACAGGCATGGGAGGGGGGGCAGGAACAGAAGCCGGGTAGGCTATTATCACCCACACAGTGGCACACATGTGGCCCTGCTGCAGCAGCTCGGTTCACATCTGGGTCCTCCTTTGTGTGCCATCCTGGACCTTCTGGGCTAGCATCTGCTCATGTCCCAGAGGACGGACACGTGCTCCCTCATTAGGTCCTCCTGGACTCTTAGGTGCTTGCAGCATCCCCGGGGTCAGTGGCTGGTTCACCTTGTGGTGATCGCCCCATAGTCAAGGCGGGTCCAGCTGTGGAGAATAAAGAAAGGTGGTCAGTAACCCCTGGAGACACTGACCCTGAGATCTTGCCCTCATCAGCAAACTGAGGGGATGGTAATGTCCCAGGAGCAAGGTCATGTGTGGCATGGACAGTGGGCCCTGCCTCACAGGGGCCCATGCTTCCCACACACACACCCCGTCGTCCCACAGACAAGTAGGCAAGGGAAGTGTCTGGCCACACTGGGATCCAATGGCTGGGAGAATGGCCTCGAGCAGCCTGGCCTTCCATCAGGACTTCACACACACTTGCCCCTGGCAGCACTGTCCCTGGGAGCGGGTGGTGCCTCGAGCGTGCAGGCATGCCCATGTGCAGCAACCCAGAGTCTATGTGCAGGCATGCGTATGCCCTTGGCCCCAGCCTCCTTCCAGAGGTGGCTGATGGTGGGAGAGCCATTCCCACGGGAGCGGGGAGAGGGGGTGAGAACTATGTCTGGCCTCCCCAGAGCCTGTGAGCAGGAGCCCAGGGATGCTCCAGGGCTGCCTCCTGGGGCTGCGTGGCACAGACTGGAGCTGCGTGTGCACCCACATGCACAGACTGCAGCATGAGGGCCAGGCTGAGAAGGCTGAGCGATGATCATACCACAGCCCTTTAGCGCCTGCCACCCCCACCCTATGTGTGTGAAAAACTAAGAGCACTCACCTGATGATCCCTCCCTGGCCTTGGAGGATGCCTGTAAGACATCCAGGCCCTGGGGTACTGGCTCCAATGTGAGCGTTGTCATAGTGCTGGCTGTCTCTTCCTCCTCTTTTCCTCCTCAGCTGGGATCCCCAGGCAGATGATGATGGGCATCTCCAGCCCGAGTCCACCGCAAGGGGTAGGGAAGAGGCTGCACCGCTCCCCAGGATGTGGTGCAGAGCTGCATAGTAGGGGCAGGAGTGGCATTCTGCCCTGGAGCGAGAGCTGTGCTCCCTGGCCCTCGCATAGCCTTGCCAGAGATCCTTGATCTTGCTTCTCACTTGCTCCTGATTGCAGTGGTAGCCCCTTGTGGCCAGACTGTCGGTCATCTGGCCATATATGTCCACATTCCTTCATCTGGAGCGCAGATCCTGGACAGTCTCCTCCTCGTCCCATACCTCCAGGAGGGCCAGGATCTCTGCCCTAGACCAGGACAGCACATGTCTCTTGCAGCCCTTGACAGGCTCCTGGGAGCCCTCTGTATGCTCATTGTGAGGGACAGTGGATTCTTAGGGGGTTGTGGCTGGGACATGGGTGCCCACAACTCTGGAAGGGGCAGCTGCCCGATGAGTTGCAGCTCCCAGGACCAGCCTCCTGCCACAAGCCCTGTCCTGGGTGTTTGTGGCTTTAAGAGCTGCCGGGACAGAGGAACTATAGAGTTCTGATGAATGTGAATGGAGTGGCCAGTGACCTCCAGTTATTTCCTGGAGGTATCTTTTTTTGACAGAACTCCGTCTTCGAGTCCACACAAAGCTTTTTGGGAAAAAGCATTATTCCTCACAGAATGAGGTTTACCGCCATTGGAAAAAGCCCTCTGTTATTTTGACTTTTTGTTGAAATTACGCTATTGCAGTGTGGACACAAGTATTGCTTTTCCAGAATAACACTTGTTATTCTGGAAAAGCGCTGCAGTGTAGACGTATTAGAGAGAAGAATCGGATGAAAATGCTGTACAAGGGAAGAGGAGAGAAAAGTAGGAGCATGGAAGGTTTTGTATGCAACAGGAATGAGAGAAACGAAGCCTAATCTCCCTGTTATATTCCTTTGGGGCAAACTGAGACTGGGAATGAGAGACAATGTAAGAAAATGCTATGGCAAAAACTGTGGCAAAACCACATCTGTAAATCAGGAGGGCATATTAATGTCTTTGAAGTTCATCTTATTCAGTTACTTGAGAGGTACAAGGTTGAGTTACATCTAGAGATGGCCACCCCTGACCTTAGGCCTCTCATTATAAAAGTAGAGATCAGGCACAAAATTTCAGATCCTTACTTCTAGAGAAGTGGGGTCTTGTGATTGAGATGCTGGACTTGGATGCTAGAGATCTAGGTTCTTTCTTTGTGTGTCCATGGACATATCACGTTCTCTACGTGCCTCACTTCTCCATCTCTATAAAATAGGGAAAATACTACAGTAAACTTCCAATAATCCGGCACCTTTAGGACCCAGGGGGTGCCAGATTATCAGGTATGCCGGACTATCGGAAGGGGGGGCTATGAGGGGTCTGGGGTGGGGTGGGGGGATGCCACCCCAGACCCCTCATAGCCCACCATTCCGATTGTCCGGCTCTGCCCCAGGCATCCCCGATTCAGTCGCTGCTGGTCAGTTTCAGCAGCGGCTGAATCGGGGACACCTGGGCAGAGCAGCTGGGGTGCTGCCGGGTTGGTCCCACAGAGTGACGGCGCTACGGGACCAACCCGGCAGCACCCCAGCTGCTCTGCCCCCGGCTTGCCCAATTCAGCTGCTGGTCAGTGTCAGCAGCGGCTGAATAGGGGAAGCCGGGCTCAGAGCAGCTCCAATTGTCCGGGTGCCCGGAGCACTTCTGGGTTCCCAATGGTGCAGGACCATCAGGAGTGCCGGAGCATTGGATGCCGGACCAGTGGAGTTTTACTGTACTTCACTGCCAACAGGAATGTTGTGAGACTATATTCAAACTACTTTCCCAACTACTTTATCTGCAGGCATTTTTTAAAAGCCTGCAGATAAATAAAAGGGAGAATTGGTTCTGACCTTGATTCAGACACCATTCATGCCACTTTTAGGTGTTTGGGTACTTGTTTTTTGTTTGGTCTTATCTCTAGATGCTAGTCATTCAGACAGAATCCCCACACTGCAGCTGCAGAATTATAATCAAGAATGTTTAATGAAGCCAGCAGTCTGCCTGGAAGAACACAACCCTCCACTGTTTTTCTTTTTATTATTAAACTGCAAGGAGGACAATTGGATAAAATGGGCTTACTATTATTCCTATATATTTTCTAATGAAATTTTTGAAGTAGTGTTTGAATAATCCTTCCATTTAATCCTTTTGATAATAAATGAGCATGTTGAGGGCTGCATTGCTGCAACAGGGAGGCAAGCTCAAATCAGTATCTTAGATGCCTATATACAAATGCGAGAAGTATGGGTAATAAGCAGGAAGAACTGGAATTGTTAACAAATAAATACAACTATGATATCATTGGTATTACAGAAACCTGGTGGAATGGGACGCATGATTGGAATGTTGGTATGGAAGGGTACGGCTTGCTCAGGAAGGACAGACAGGGAAAAAAGGGAGGAGGGGTTGCCTTGTATATTAAAAATGTACACACTTGGACTGAAGTGGAGATGAACATAGGAGATAGCTGTGTAGAGAGTCTCTGGGTTAAGCTAAAAGGGGTAAAAAATGAGGGTGATATCATGCTAGGAGTCTACTACAGGCCACCTAGCCAGGTGGAAGAGATGAATGAGGCCTTTTTTAAACAATTAACAAGACTATCCAAAGCCCAAGATTTGGTGGTGATGGGGGACTTCAACTATCCAGACATATGTTGGGAAACTAACACAGCGGGGCACAGGCTATCCAATAAGTTTCTGGACTGCATTGGAGATAACTTTCTGTTTCAGAAGGTTGAAAAAGCTACCAGAGGAGAAGCTGTTCTGGATTTGGTTTTAACAAATAGGGAGGAACTAGTTGAGAACTTGAAAGTGGAAGACAGTATAGGGGACAGTGATCATGAAATAATAGAGTTCATGATCTTAAGGAAAGGTAGAAGGGAGACCAGCACAATTGAGTTAATGGATTTCAGGAAGGCAGATTTTGATAAGCTCAGAGAACTTGTAGGTAAGGTCCCATGGGAAGCAAAACTGAAGGGAAAAACAACTGAGGAGAGTTGGAAGTATTTCAAAGGGATGTTGCTAAGGGCCCAAAAGCAAACAATTCCGCTGTGTAGGAAAGATAGAAAATATGGCAAAAGACCAGCTTGGCTTAACAAGGAGATCTTGCATGATCTCAAAATAAAAAAGGAGTCATATAAAAAATGGAAACTAGGACAAATAACAAAGGATGAATATAGGCAAGCAACACGGGAATGCAGGGGCAAGATTAGAAAGGCAAAGGCACAAAATGAGATCAAACTAGCTACAGGCATAAAGGGAAACAAGAAGACCTTTTATAAATACATTAAAAGCAAGAGGAAGACCAAGGACAGGGTAGGCCCACTGCTTAGTGAGGAGGGAGAAGCAGTAACAGGAAACTTGGAAATGGCGGAGATGCTCAATGACTTCTTTGTTTCGGTCTTCACCGAGAAGTCTGGAGGTGTTCCTAACGTAGTGACTACAAGCAGAGAGAGGGCAAGTTTAGAAGATAGGATACACAAAGAACAAGTTAAAAATCACTTAGGAAAGTTAGATGTCAGCAAGTCACCAGGTCCTGATGAAATGCATCCCAGGATACTTAAGGAGCTGATAGAGGAGGTATCTGAGCCTTTAGCTATGATCTTTGAAAAATCATGGCAGACAGGGGAGATTCCAGAAGACTGGAAAAGGGCAAATATTGTGCCCATCTATAAAAAGGGGAATAAGAATAACCCAGGAAAACGTCTGTCCCAGGGAAGATAATGGAGCAGGTAATTAAGGAAATCATATGCAAACACTTGGAAGGTAATAAAGTGATAGGGAATAGCCAGCATGGGTTTGTGAAGAACAAGTCATGCCAAACTAATCTGATAGTTTTCTTTGATAGGATAACGAGCCTTGTGGATAAGGGAGAAGCGGTGGATGTCATATAACTAGATTTTAGTAAGGCATTTGATACGGTTTCACATGATATTCTTATTGATAAACTAGGCAAATATAACTTAGATAGGGCCACGATAAGGTGGGTGCATAATTGGCTGGATAACCATAGTCAGAGAGTTGTTGTTAACAGTGCTAAATCCTGCTGGAAAGGGATAACAAGTGGAGTTCCGCAAGGGTCTGTTTTGGGACCCGTACTGTTCAATATCTTCATCAATGATGTAGATATTGGGATAGAGAGTACGCTTATTAAGTTTGCAGATGATACCAAACTGGGTGGGGTTGCAACTTCTTTGGAGGATAGGGACATAATTCAAAATGACCTTAGCAAGTTAGAGAAATGGTCAGAGGTAAACAGGATGAGGTTTAATAAAGAGAAATGCAAAGTGCTCCACTTAGGAAGGAACAATCAGTTCCATACATACAAGATGGGAAGCGACTGTCTATGAAGGAGCATGGCGGAAAGGGATCTAGGGGTCATAGTGGACCGCAAGTTGAATATGAGTCAACAGTGTGATGCTGTTGCAAAAAAAGCAAATATGATTCTAGGTTGTATCAACAGGTGTGTTGTAAGCAAAATTCGTGAAGTCATTCTGCCGCTCTACTCTGCACTAGTTAGGCCTCAGCTGGAGTACTGTGTCCAGTTCTGGGCGCCACATTTCAAGAAAGATGTGGAGAAATTGGAAAGGGTACAGAGAAGAGCGACAAGAATGATTAAAGGTTTAGAGAACATGACTTATGAAGCCAGGCTTCATGAACTGGGCTTGTTTAGTTTGGAAAAAAGAAGATTAAGGGGGGACATGATAGCAGTTTTCAAATATCTAAAAGGGTGTCACAAGGAGGAAGGAGAAAATTTGTTCCTCTTGGTTTCTGAGGACAGGACAAGGGGTAATGGGCTTAAAGTGCAGCAGGGGAGGCTTAGATTGGACATTAGGAAAAAATTCCTAACTGTCAGGGTGGTCAAATATTGGAATAAATTGCCAAGGAAGGTGGTGGAATTTCCCTCTCTGGAGACATTTAAGAACAGGTTAGATAGACATCTGTCAGGGATGGTGTAGACGGAGCTTGGTCCTGCCTTGAGGGCGGGGGGCTGGACTCGATGACCTCTTGAGGTCCCTTCCAGTCCTATTATTCTATGATTCTATGATTGCATAAGATCTTTAAAAATACAGAGTGGTGTCTAATAAAACACGTTTTATATGGAAGAAATGTAAATCTAATAGGTGATCTAGTCACCAATCTAATATAATTTACAAATACTATATCAAAAGAAAAATATTGGAGTAAATCCTGCTGCTATTTACACTGGTGTAAATACGGGGTTGCTATATTAACGTGTCATTTCACATTTACATTTGCCAAATTAACCCGCTGCTTCTGAGAAAAATCACACTGTGGAACACTAAAATAGATCATTATCAGGTCAGAGAGTCACTGTCCCATATTTTCATTTAAAATGAATTGTAAACATCTATTACATTATCTGCCGAAATTTCTACAAGACTTACCTTGTAGAACCCAAATTAATTAATTGAATAGATTGATTTATTGGATTCAAAGATCATGAACAAGTCTCAGTGCTTCTGCCATATCTCTTGCTGTACAAGACTTTGTGTTCTTTACAGCCCTGATGATATCAAAGTCTGTGGGAGGAAATCCTGCTCCAGTCTAGGAAACTTTCTCCTACACCATTTATTTTTTGTTATTTCATTTATATTTACACACACAACTAGATCTTTGGATCTAGGAAGCTTTGGACCCTTTCAAATGAACAAATCCATAACCAAATTTTATAATGAACAATGAATACCTGCTTTTAAGATAGTTATCTTTGCAACAGTGCCATCTACAGTACTTAACAGGCACATCAGAAAGAAAGATTCAGAGGGGTAGCCAACTTAGTCTATAATTAGAACTGGGTTGTGCCCACAAAAGCTCATGATACCATCTATATGTTTTTTTAGTCTTTAAGGTGCTACTAGACTATTCATTGTTTTTAAAGTTTGTATCAGAAAGAAAGACATGAAGTTTTGCTTCAGCTAGATAATCACTGAAAAAGACAACTTACCTATAGCCCATGAAGTAAATGAGAGCCTTCCCGCTGTCTTCAGCATGCTTTGAATCAGGCCCTAAAAGCTTTTTTCCCCCCTCCTGTTTACATTTATACTTTTTTTTTTACATGATCTAACTATTCAGGGCACCCCAGTATAATTGGGAAGCATGTGACTAAATACTAATTGCTTTTATATATATTTTAAATAGCTATGTTATATACCCTCATGCAGCTATGCTTTATGATCATATCCATTACATTCTGATAATTGTAATAACAGAAATAATCTTATAACCACACATGCAAATATGCAAAGGTGAGTGTATCAACAATGTTGTGTGTAAATATGGGCTTTGACTGATGCTGTCTTCAGACTCCACAAAGCTGAGACTTGGCTAGAGAAGCCAAGATTAAAAACAAATGCACTACTTCTCCTCTGACAATATGACCTCTTGCTAATAGCTGCAAGATTGCAGTAACACAGCCTACCAGAGATACCAACTCTACCATTGTTCAAAACACATTTATGCCTTGCTGGGTTAGTTAAAAAAATAGTTATGCCAGTTGAAGGTAAGGAACACGAAGGTATGGATGGCATACATTCTTTTGTTAAAGTCTATCTAATCTAGTGAATCTAATGTTATGAGGCTGGCAATAGTAATTACCAATCTATTAATCAGTTAAGAACAACCAGGACTCTAAATTATACATATCTGGGAATTTTTTATTATCCAGATGCTGATAATGGAAACAGCTGACTCCCTTCCCCAATGAGTTTATTCAGAATTAATTACTATGGACCAAATTCTGTCTTTAGGTAGCCATGCAGAAATTCTCTGAGAAGTGTTAAGTGAGTTAACTGGGTTGGAATAAAGTTTCTCTCAAAGAACTTCTCTCAAACCATCTTCTGGAAAAAAAATTGCAACAATGAAGGGAAATGGGGACTGTGCACAAGCCCAAGGACAGAGTTTAATCCTCTGTTTTGTTTTATTTACAAGCTTAATAACATACATTCCTAGTGAGAACTGTTACATTTCTTTTTTTTCTTTCCTCTTTTTACTGCAGTTTAGCTGGCAATTACCTAAATACTTATGTCCAATTTTGGCTCAATCCAACTTCCTTTGAAATCCAAAACAGCCTTTCCTTTGACTGTAATCAGGTCTTTAATTTTGCTAATTGAACTGCTTGTCTAGATTTCACTCTTTTACTGAAGTGAGGGAACTAAAGTGAATTATTCACAACAATGTTCATGATTATGTATATGTTTAATTCTAAGTCAGAAATAGATCAACATCACTCTTTTCCTAAGAAAGACAAAGGATTTTCTGACCAGTTGCCCATAAGCATCTATTCTAGCTGTAGCTTGGCACTGTGTTTTTGTTTTTTATTTCATAGAATCATAGAATCATAGAACTGGAAGAGACCACAGAAGGTCATCAAGTACAGCCCCCTGCTCTAGGCAGGACCAATTCCAACAAAATCAACCCGGCCAGGGCTTTGTCAAGCTGAGACTTAAACACCTCTAGGAATGGAGATTCCACTACTTCCCTAGGTAACCCATTCCAGTGCTTCACCACCCTCCCAGTGAAATAGTTTTTCTTAATATCCAACCTGGACCTCTCCCACCACAACTTGAGACCACTGTTCCTTGTTCTGCCATCTGTCACTACTGAGAACAGCCTCTCTCCATCCTCTTTGGAACCTCCCTTCAGGAAATTGAAGGCTGCTATCAAATCCCCCCTCACTCTTCGCTTCTGCAGACTAAACAGACCCAAGTCCCTCAGCCTCTCCTCATAAGTCATATGCTCCAGCCCCCTAATCATTTTGGTTGCCCTCCGCTGGACCCTCTCCAATGCATCCACATCCTTTTTGTAGTGGGGGGCCCAGAACTGGACACAATACTCCAGATGCGGCCTCACCAAAGCCGAATAAAGGGGAATGATGACATCTCTGGATCTGCTGGCAATGCTCCTCTTAATGCAACCTAATATGCCATTAGCCTTCTTGGCTACAAGGGCACACTGTTGACTCATATATAGCTTCTCATCCACTGTAACCCCCAGGTCCTTTTCTGCAGAACTACTACTTAACTGGTTGGTCCCCAGCTTGTAACTATGCTTGGGATTCTTCCGTCCCAAGTGCAGGACTCTACACTTGTCCTTGTTGAACCTCATCAGATTTCTTGTGGCCCAATCCTCCAATTTGTCTAAGTCATTCTGTACCCTATCTCTGCCCTTAAGTGTATCTACCTCTCCCCCCAGCTTAGTGTCATCCGCAAACTTGCTGAGGGTGCAATCCATCCCCTCATCCAGATCATTAATAAAGATATTGAACAAAACCGGTCCTAGAACTGAACCTTGGGGTACTCCGCTAGAAACCGACCGCCATCCTGACATCGAGCCATTGATCGCTACCCGCTGGGCCCGGCCTTCTAGACATCTTTCTATCCATCTTACCATCCATTTATCCAATCCACAATCCCTTAACTTGCTGGCAAGAATATTGTGGGAGACCGTATCAAAAGCCTTGCTAAAGTCAAGGTATATAACATCCACTGACTTCCCCATGTCCACCGAGCCAGTTACCTCATCATAGAATCTAATCAGATTGGTCAGGCACAACTTTCCCTTTGTGAATCCATGCTGACCATTCCTAATCACTTTCCTCTCATCCAAGTGCCTCAATATGGATTCCTTAAGGATCCCTTCCATGATTTTTCCAGGAACCGAGGTAAGACTGACCGGCCTATAGTTCCCTGGATCATCCTTCTTCCCTTTTTTGAAGATGGGCACTACATTTGCCTTTTTCCAATCATCCGGGATTTCTCCCAATCTCCATGAGTTTTCAAAGATAATGGCCAAAGGCTCCTCAATGACATTTGCCAACTCCCTCGGTACCCTCAGATGCATTAAGTCCAGACCCATGGATTTGTGTACATTTAGCTTTTCTAAATAGTTCCTAACCTGTTCTTTACCCACCATGGGCGGTCCATCTTCATCCCATCTTGCGTCACTTGGCGCAGAAGTCCAGGAGCCGACCTTGTCCGAGAATACAGAGGCAAAGAAAGCATTGAGTACTTCAGCTTTCCCCACATCATCTGTCACTAGGTTACCTCCTTCATCCATTAGGGTCCGCACACCCTCTCTGATCACCTTCTTCTTGTTAACATGCCTGTAGAAACCTTTCTTGTTATCCTTCACATCCTTAGCTAGTCGCAATTCCATTTGCGCTTTTGCCTTCCTGATAACCCCCCGGCATTCTTGAGCTATACCTTTAAACTCCTCCCTGGTCATTTGTCCAAGTTTCCACTCTTTGTAAGCTTTCTTTTTGTGCTTAAGTTCACCAAGGATTTCCCCTGTAAGCCAGTCCGGTCTCCTACCATGTTTGCCTCTCTTGCTACGCGTCGGGATGATTTCTTTCTGTGCCTTCAATAAGGCTTCTTTAAAATACTGCCAGCTGTCCTGGACTCCTTTCCCCTTCATGTTAACATCCCAGGGGATTCTGCCCATCAGATCTCGGAGGGAGTCAAAATCTGCTTTTTTGAAGTCCAAGGTGTGTATTTTACTACTCTCTTTTCTTAAAGTCCCCCACGAGAACCAGGGCCTGTGATCTGGAAGCTTCACTCAGTTGTCCGAAGAAAGCCTCATCTACCTCATCCACCTGATTCGGTGGCCTGTAGCAAACACCAGCCACAACATCAATGCTGTTGTTTGCTCCTTTAAACTTAACCCATAGACTCTCAACAGGTTTTTCTCCCTCTTTATACTGGAGTTCAGAGCAATCGTAGTGCTCTCTTACATATAGTGCAACTCCTCCTCCTTTTCTCCCCTGCCTGTTGTTCCTGAACAGTCTATGCCCTTCCATGACAGCGCTCCAGTCATGCGAGTCATCCCACCAAGTCTCTGTTATCCCAATTAAATCATATTTCTTGGTCTGTGCCAGGGCCTCCAGTTCTTCCTGTTTGTTGCCCAGGCTTCTCACATTAGTGTACAAACACTTCAGGTAACCAGTTGATCATCCTATCTTCTCCATTCGAAACATGGGTCCCTCCTTTCTTGCCCCTTCCTCTCTGCATTTCTTCCCGGTATCCGACTTTCCCACTCCCCTCAGGGTTTTGGTCACCGTCCCCCGACGAACCTAGTTTAAAGCCCTCCTCACTAGGTTTGCAAGCCTGCCCGCGAAGATGCTCCTTCCTCTCTTCGTTAGGTGGAGCCTATTAATGTGTCCTATTAATGTATCGGGAAACCACCAGCAGCCACAATTTCAAAAACAGAATGAGACTTAACAAGGAATGTATTTTGCATCTTCATGATGCTCTGGATCTGCCTCAGGTGCTGACTGAGACTATTAAGGGAGCCAAAACATAGCAGAATTCCCCTCACCCTCCATTTTACAATGAAGAACTTTAAAAGTAATCTTTATATAGATAGGACTGAATCCTAAAGATGGGCCTATGCTCTGACAGAGCAGATAGCCGACTCCCAAACAAACCCTAATAATTCCATTTCTTCCCTCTATATTGGATTAATAGATAAATGAGAGGGTCCCATCCATACATATATAAAGGGCCCAAAATGAGACTCTTATTCCAGGGACTAACCAGACCTTTTAATAAAACTGACTAGAGCTTTTCTCCTGAAATATTGGCCATACCTTACCTCTGGCATCTGGACCCAGTAGATTAATAAGATGCAGCTGCATCTGCTCTCCAAACACATAACCTGTCTGATGCAGTTACAAATTCCTGCAATTGTAATTGGGAGAAGAGGTTTGAGGTCTGGGTCCTTGTGGGCACCATGGAGCCCATGTGCCTAAGGGCCACCTTTAGCCAGATGAATATCCACTCTCAAGGCCAGAATATAACCCACCTAAGAGTAGACGCTTCATATTGTAGGTGCACAGTAATGCTATATGTGAATGTCAGAAGGTTAACAGAGCACTTAATGAAATGCTGATACAGGGAAGACGAGGGTGGGCATGTTTGGCATTTGATGAATGGGAATTCAAGGAATTTACTCAACTACTTTGCCTCTTCACTAAACAACAAACAAACAAAAACAATCCCACATCTCTCTGTAAAATTGCAGTCAGTGGTAACAGTAAGCTACCCTTTTTCCCTCAGAGGCAAACGCAGCATTTGTGCCTTGGAAACCAGTATCTTGAGGCTAAAATGGGCAACATGTCTTCCCTTTGTCCCTCTCCACCCCTCATTGTTTTCTGTTTGTGAGAATTTTTTTCCCCCACATGGCATACTATATTTATTTTATGTTATAAGAACTTACTTTCTTTACTCCTGTAGCTGCTGTGAAGGGACTAATCAAGTGTAACCCCCCCCCCCCCCAAATCTACTCACAAGACTGCTAGTTTGGAATTTACTTCTTTAGTTAACTCCAAAATGGCAGGGTGAAGGAAGAAAACTCTCTAGGCTGTGTCTAAACTATATCCCTTTTTCGGTAAAGGGATGTAAATTAGGCATGTTGATATTGCAAACGAGTTTTACAGGATCTTTCGAAAAAGGGTTTTATTTTCAAAAGATTCCTGTCTAAACTGCCGGTTTTGGTTTTTTTTTTTTTTTTCAAAAAAGCCCCATTTCAAAATCCCAGCTGCATTTGCAATATTGATGTGCCTAATTACATCCCTTTACCGAAAAAGGGATGTAGTTTATACACAGCCCTACTGACTTATGAGGAAGAAAGAGGACGCTGTAAGGCTGAATCACATAATACTCTGATTAACCCCTCGATGACCACTTTACTACTACAGTGGTTTTAAATCTGTGATCCATGAATTGCTGGTAGTCTGTGTAAAGATGATTGGTCACAGAAACCAAGAACAGGTATGACAGAAGAAGAAACAAAGGATATAGACATTGAGATTGATAAACTCTTTTTTCTTTAAAACACTTGTTGAATTAAAGACAAATACTACCCCATATTACCTTTTAATGTGTAAGCAAATGCTATAATTACTTCAGGAGTGTTACACAATTTCACATGATAGGGAAACAATTTGTGGGACTGCAAATGTAAGGTTACCATATTTGAACTTTTAAAAAAGAAGACACCCCTGATAAGGAGTGTATCTGTATCAGTACCTACCAACTCACATTGTACATATATAACACATTCATATAATATGAATTGGTAGATTCAGATACACTTCCTCTCAGGGGTATCCTCTTTTTGTAAAGTTCAAATATGGTTACCCTAGCAAATGGTAAGACAGACAAGATGGCCATTATTAGACCTTGGTCCATACTTTGAATAAGTACAAGAGCCCTTGTATCTAGGGCAGAGAGTTGTGAGATAATGATGCTAACTTTACATGCTTTGAGAGTTAATGATGAAGAGCATAATATGCTAAATACAACAATAACAAAGCACTACATATAACTGGGGTTGTGGGTGGGGCAATTAAAAATTATATATAACTCAGAGGTTTCTTACAGGTAACTTCTCAAACGTGGACAAAATGTGTTCAGTTTCTCTCTTAGGAATCTTCATTTTCCTTCACCCTTTATCTTAGTGCATTGAAATAGTTATTAGATAGATCATTTTCATGGCATATGTTTCACAATGACAACATTTTAATGAATTGAGAAATTAAATGTTTGCTCTTTTTTCAAATAAATGATCAATTACAATTGAGCGCATCCATCTAATGTATTAACTGTCTGATTTAAGAAACATTTTTCATATCTGGCCAACTGGAAAAGGCCAAAGTTGTGTTTTGTTTCTTGTTTGACTGCTTCTAATAAATACATTAATTATAACACACAAGGATAGGCATTAACAAATTTTTTCCTCGCTTTTTTCCACAGTTTTAATTTTTCAATTTTTGAGGTGCTATGTAATAAGCTAAAGTCTCTGCACTGAATACAATGCAAGATCAAAGAAATCTTTACCAAATATTTGGGAAAATATGTGGTCTCCATCTGGAAAAATCTTAGGGAACTTAGCCAAGGTTTAATTTCAAAGGTCATCATGAGAAGATTTTTATAAGTTTACTATTATGAATATTCATATTCTTTCTATGAAGATTCGAGTGAACTTCAGGCCTCTCATACGTCTCAAACAATACTGCTAACACTACTTTTTTCTTTGAAGGATTTGGTTCCTTTGCATTTATCCAAACTTAGAGGCTTGAAAAGTAGAGCTGATCAGAAAATGGAATTTCCAGCCCCTGGGAAATCCTGAGATTTTGAAATTTGTTTTAATTTCAAATGAGAACAAAGAGTTAAAATTTAAAATTTCCTGTAGAATAGAAATTTTAAAATAGTTAAATTGGAAACATCATAGAATCCTAGAACTGGAAGGGACCTCAAGAGATCATCTAGTCCAGTCCCTTGCCCCCATGGCAGGACCAAGCACGGTCTATATCATTCCTGATAGATGTCTGTCTAACCTGCTCTTGAATATCTCCATTGCTGGAGATTCTACAATCTCCCTAGGCGATTTATTCTAGTGTTTAATCACCCTGACAGTTAGGACATTTTTCCTAATGTCCAACCTAAGCCTCCTTTGCTGCAGTTTAAGCCCATTACTTCTTGTCCTATCATCAAAGGTTAAGGAGAACAATTTTCCACCCTCTTCCAGATGACATCCTTTTAGATACCTGAAAACCACTATCATGTCCCCTCTTAGGGTACTTTTACACTACAGAGGGGTTTTTTTTGGAAAAACAGTTGTTTTTCACAAAAAAACTTCAATTATATCCATATTGGAATTGTGTTCATTTGAAAGAAAATTGAAAGAACAGAAGGGCGTTTCCAACATTGGTAAACCTCTTTCTACGAGGAAGAAGCCTTTTTCCGAAAGAGGTCTTTTCCGAAAGAGGTCTTTCGGAAAAAGGCGTGTGTGGATGGGGAAGAGGGAGATTTTGCGGAAAGAGGAAAAAGCACAGGTGGCCTGGTGGCCAGTCCACACATAGTAATCACAGTTTACATGCAGATAGTGTCCATTGAGTCTGGATGCTATCTTTAGAAAAAGCAGATTGCTTTGGCAGTGTGGACATAGCCTCAGTCTTTCCTTTTCCAAACTAAATAAGCCCAATTCCATCAGCCTTGCCTCAGGTTATGTTTTCTAGACCTTTAATAATTTTTATTGTTCTTCTCTGGACCTTCTCCGATTTCTCCACATCTTTCTTGAAATGTGGAGCCCAGAACTGGACACAATACTCCAATTGAGGCTTACTCAGTACAGAGTAGAGTGGAAGAATGACTTCTCGTGTCTTGCTCACAACACTCCTGCTAATGCCTCCCAGAATCATATTTGCTTTTTTTGCAACAGTGTCACACTGTTGACTCATAGTTAGCTTGTGGTCCACTTTGACCCCTAGATTCCTTTCTGCAGTATTCCTTCCTAGACAGTCACTTCCCATTCTGTATGTGAGAAAGGGACTGTTCCCTCCTAAGTGAAGTACTTTGCATTTGTCCTTATATTAGGCCTAATAAGCCTAAATCGGGTCTAATATGCCCTTTCTCTCTAATTCAGCTGGAATGACAGGGATTCTAAGTGCTCTTCAATATTCTAAATATTGACCTACAGTAAAGCTATAAGATAATGCAGATAAGGTTGCTCTTTTGGCATTAAGGACATGCTATTGAACATTTAAAAACAGCATTTCAGCTTCTTCTGGGACAAGAGTACAATTAGAAAAAAACATGCCAGCATTTCACTTGCAGGAAGCCTGTCAAATAAGCTATAAAACCCCTCAAATTAGGAAGCATCCTTAGGAGAAAATCCTGTTTATTTTATATACTGTAGCTTGACATTCTTGTATGATACAGTTTCAACAGTAAAATGGCAAATAAAAGAAATTGAGTTTATGGTTTAAAGTAGTATTATTAACTGTTATTAAAAGTGACAATTTCTGTTTCCATATAGACCAATTCTGACTTCAATGAGAGCTTTGCTCAATTAATGATTTCAGAATTTGGCCCTTACGCTGCATATTTCTTGAGAAAGGGACCATAACTTACTCTATGTTCCATACAGCACCATGCATGTCCTTGGTACTCCAAAGAATAAACAATGATTTTTAAAATTTGCTAGGTAGATCCATAAATTTAAGAGATTATTCAAAATAAACTGTAAAACAACTGGTCTGCTGATTGTCCAGTTTGTTTTCCAAAGGAAGGCAAATCTGGCTTTCAGAATTAGAACTCCAAAGCCATATCCCGTTTTTGCTGATCTTCCATTTTCATTCAGTTATAGGAGCAGATTTTTTCCACTTTTATAAATCAATCTTTCTTGTCTCCTAGTTGCATGATACTTTTAGGTGTAGAGGGAGCAATTGACAACTATTGTAGATGTGGAAACTTTCACATTTTAAAAACAAATACTTCAAACATTATATTTTTAAAAAGCAGAAATGAGGAGGTATTTATCAGACCAACCATTTTCAAAATGATGGGGTAGGATAATAGAGGTGGAAAAATGGGGTAAAAGCACAGAAACTGTTCCCTTCTCTTCATGCTTAGAATCTCCCCCCATCCCCAAGCAAAACAAGTTCTCTCTGTTGTGGTTTACTTCAGTCTATTTTTCACACCATCTGCTTAGGGGATGATGTCCTGAGACCTGTAAACTCTTGGGAGCCCCTTGCATCTCCTGAATGGAATCATGGAAGTCAGAGAAAGATCACATTGACGATAGAATTTCCTGAGAATATGTAATGTCATCTTTTAAACAGTGACAAATTTATTTTCTTCTTTCTCCAATTCAGGGTGTAGGTTTTTGTTTGGTTGGTTGGTGGTTTCTTTTTTGGTTGTTTTGTTTTTTTAAAAACTTTGCTCTGAAGCATCTGTTCCAAGAGAAAATTGGACTAGATTGACCACTGATCTGATGCAATCTGACAACTGCTATTTTCCTATGTGTAGCATAGGCAAGAAGATTAATGTTCCCCTCGTGGTTTAATGACATGCCACATCAGTTCTTTGTCATAGGAGTGCAAAACATCCTTCAGATTAGATACATTTTTTTGCATAGCTAAATCAAGTGTCCTAATGGGGTTTTTCCTCTTTTTCTTTTAAATCTTAACATAATAAAAACCTAATTTAGCATAAATACTGCTATGTCTTCAAGGTACAGCTTGTGGGGAATTTTATAACAAACTCATATGGGGCTCTTAAAAGAGAGGTTTACACAAAAACTACTGCAGCCTGTTTGAGTAATGCTACACTACTCACTGCACTATACTCACTTGGGATATGGGCATTTCCTGGATGGAATTATATCTGCTCATATGTATGTCTAGGAGACTCCCTCTTCTGGGTAAGCTGGCAGAGTTGTTGCTTTAATTTGCTGAAAGCAAATTCAGATCCTATGTTCAGTGACCACGTTTATGACTTCTGTTCCTTTCACAATGACCTCCCTTAGGCACAAGGACTTTATTTCTTTACTGTCTGAAGCTCTAAGCACTGAAAATATGAAACACTATGATCATCATCTATATTATCGGTAAAAATGAGGCATTATGACTATTATTACAACTGAAAAAGAAAGGAAAGGACACAGATTCCTGGTCTGAACTTCAGCAATGATGGAGACATAGAGAGGTGAACAAACCAGCCCAAAGTATGTGTAGAAAAGAGTAGCATGGGGAAGGAAGCTGCTTTCATATTTATTTGGAGAGCAGATCTTACCTATATATAGCACTTTAAGGCAGGACTGTGCATGCAGTGTAAAATAAGTAGAATGTGCTGTATGCAGTCTTTAATTTGTGCCAGGACTTTTTAGGACTAATCCCCAGAACCTCTAAGCTTGTCAGTTCATGAACTGACATGTCCTTTGGATGCTTTATTTATAAATGAAAAAAAAAATTGCTTGAGCGCCAGCACCTCTTTCATTACAAATTAAGTACAAATCAGGGCTATGTTCTTCTTTGGCACCTTTATTTGCAAATGTGATCGTTGCACTGGCAGAGACGGAGTATCAGTTCCAGAGCTCCTTTTGCACAGAGCATGGAAAGCCATTCCTAAGAATAGTTTAGTTTTGAATTTTTCAGTATTTTGGAACCATGCCTGAGGACAGAATGCTTTCCAGAATGCTGTATGTGCCACAGGACAGGCGCTGGGAAAGGTACTCTGAACTGAGCTGCACTGTCCAAAGACTTGTAAATGTTGCTTCGTACATCTAGCTCACAATGTAACATTTAGTTATGTTTTAACAATACATTTTTCTTTGAGCTCTCTCTCCTGCCCTGCTTTCATCATCTGCACTGAAGCCTTTTCTAAACAAAATGGGATTTGGCAGTGGAAAATTACAATGCAGGGTTCTTAGTGCAGAGGAACAGAGCACTGAGCAGTGGAGCATATGGCCTTAAATAGTATTTGGTGGAATGTGTTGCAACATTACCGGAAATTAAAAGATTGCTATCATTGTGTCTCAACAAAATGTGATCATCATTGGGCACTGACCCTGGCCTCAGTTCCTGTATGCAATTCTGTGAAGTCAAAGCCTCTTATTTACTATAAATGTGACAGTAGTAGTAAAAATGCATCAAACCCACCAGTCCATGGGTTTGATGCTTATAATTGCTCATAACTGTAAACCAGGGGTGGGGAACCTTTTTTGGGCCAGGGGCAGCTGACTCACAGGAAAATCAGTCAGGAGAGGCACACAAATGAGAAGCAAAGAAAAAAAAACAGCAACAAGGCCTCATGGGCGTGGCCCCCAGCTGAGAAGGAGAAAGACACTCCCCACATTCCCCTCACACACAGCATTTCCCAAACTATGAGCCGCAGCCCGGTACCGGCCACAGAAAAAAAAATACCAGGCCTCAGCGTGGCCGCTGGCAGGGGAGCGGGGCGGGGCGGGCTGGGAGGAGGAAACTGGCCACTGGGAAGCAGTGTTGGGGGCAGTGGGGCTATCCAGTGGGGATTGGGGGGGGGGGGAAGGCAGGCAGCCGGCGGAAGCAGGGTTGGGAGCAGTGGGGCTGTCTGGTGGAGATCGGAGGCAGGTGGGCAGCTGGAAGCAGGGCTGGACGGGGGCAACGGGCTGGCCAGGGGACGGGACGGAGGGACTGGCCAGGGGAGATCGGGAGGAGAAGCGGGGGGGGGGGGAGAGGTGAGCGAATTGGCCGGCAGGAAGCGGGACTGACCCAGGAACATGTAGACCTGGGCACATGAGTGAGTCCAGTCCCAGGGATTCCATTTTGCCCACCCTCCATATCCTCCCTCGAGTAATTACTAACTGCCTGACTGGTAGACACATTCTACCAGACAGGCAGTTCACCTCTAGGGACTGATACACCTAATAATAATAAAACTTACCTAATTAGAAAATACCAGACATTTTATATGTCCGGTATTTTCTCAATTTGTTTCCCGGACAGAACCCTCAAATACTGGACTGTCCAGTACAAAACTGGACACCTGGCAACCCTACCCCTCCTTGCACCCTCCCTCCTAGCCAGATATCCTACCCCCAATCTGCTCCTGCTCCCGCCTCCTGGAGTGCCCATGTGGCGCTGGATCCCTCAAGCCCTGGCCCAGGCTGGGTGGAGGATGCAGCTGGGTGAAATACTGCTTTGCTTAATGAATATGTAATTGTGCAAATGAATATTACCGGTCCTCCAAAAGCTCGTG
Organism: Pelodiscus sinensis; assembly: GCF_049634645.1. Lineage (NCBI taxonomy): Eukaryota > Metazoa > Chordata > Testudines > Trionychidae > Pelodiscus > Pelodiscus sinensis. Next base: position 46,370,905 of record NC_134718.1, read on the forward strand.
AATGGATTTACTGGTCCCCATGTCAAAAAGTTTGGGAACCCCTGTTTTGGCTCAATCAAAGCCAGCACAGTTTTGTCTCCTCTATCTGGGAATCACGCCTCCTACCTCAAAGTGTAGACATACCCTGAGTGGGGGGACAGGGTCTGAAAAGGCTTAGTGTGGCTTCCCCAGGCCCTATGTGTTGCCTATCCACCATAACTAATGCAGGCTGTAACAGTTTCTTAATCGCTCACTTTCACTGTCTAACTTAAGCAACACCAAAGGAATGTGCTGTGGATCCAGAGAGTCTGGGTTGGAACTTTGCTGATGAGATGAGCATGTCTGGGTTTCAGTTCCACTTCCAGCTCTTCATCACAAACCCACTTCCAGCTCTTCATCACAAACCCACCACCACATTTTACACTAACTGTCTGACTCAGCACATGGCTAAGAAATGCCTGGACCTAAAAAGGGAATTGCCCCAGTTGTCCTAGAATAAATCTCCTGTCCCAAATCCTCACTTGATGGCAAGGCAGTGTATATGAGAAACTTGTCTTGCTTTCTCTCCTTACAGGCTTCATGTGCCAGGGCTTCTAGACAATGTCTTTCACCAACATTAAAGCTATACTTTCCATTTTTAAGCTGAAGTTCAGGACTATGCAAATGTGAAAATCTTCATAAAATGTCACACATGGAGCTTTTCAAAACTTAGCATCTATCTTTCTAGTTAAGGGTTTAAACTGCTGTGCATCACAGCAGCTGGTATTGCTCCTGCAATGATGTTTACCAGCTAATTCAAGTTAGGGCTTTATTTTGGAATCCCGTTTCACTGCCGCGTGTCGATGCGGGCAGTTACTTCGGGCTAGTCAATTTCTAAAATGGCGACTGGCCGGGAACATGCAAATCAAGCGCGGGATATTTAAATCCCACGCTTCATTTGCAATTTCTGTCATCCTCATTAGCTTCCCTAGATCTATCTAGGGGGCTAGTGTAGACATACCCAAAGAGAGAGTGAGGCAGGAGGGGGAGGAGACTTAAATACAAATGAAAATTTTTAATTATTAATGCAGAACTTTGTTTAAGAATGACTTACAATATAATTAAAATAAAAAATAACCAGCTAAATTAAGTTTCTATCAAATGTACCCAATTCACATTTAATATGAAAATAGCCTTCGATTTGTGCATTTGACACCTTTTTTCTATTTTTTCTCCAAAGGGGGACCCTGCAAAATTGTGCTGCCCTGGGCAAAACTCTCATCCTCCCCTGGGGACATGTGCTCTTCTGTGCATAAGACTTAAAAGTTGAGTGGATAGAAAGTGAAAACACACCTTTTTTCTTCAGTTCTTTGTGACCACTCAACACCTTGTGGGGAAGATATTTTTGGCTAACTAGTTGGACAGAAGGTTGTAGTGTAACCAAATTTACTCCCGGAGACCCAAAGGCTCTTCCCTTTCCTAGAGGTACCAGTCTCCACCAAAAAGCGAGAGACACTCTAAACCCAAGGAGAAGATGACCAAGATTTTGGAGCTTGCTGTGGCATCATGCTAATCATCTTTTTGGAAGTCAAATGGGACAAAGAAAGAATTTTTCCCTCACAACTAGACTGGGTGATATTTTTTTCCTTCCTCTTTTAGAAGCCTAGGGTACATTCTCTTGTAAAACTAAATTCTGAGTGGTTAAGCAGGTTCTTGGTGTAGATAATCAAAGGAGACCAGTTCCCCTGATAAAGCAGAATTGGAAGCGGATTAGGAGAAGGCATCTCCTAAAGAAGGCACGGAACGGGGCTGGGGCTCTTAATGATTGGTACAGCATGGAAAAAGCCCCCTTTTACAGTCTTCTCTACCCTCAGATTGGAGTGGGGGGGTCCCAGAAATCCCAATGATGATGCTGGAACTGGATTCATGTGGTGAAGGAGGAGAGGTGGGAAGGAGGGGCTCACAGTAGCTCTCCATCCAGTGGAATGTATTAGAATAGGAAGGATGACCTGCCTGGATCAGTTAATATATTGGTGGCCTAATTAAAGCACATTCCTGGTGTCTTGTCATTCTTCCTGCAGTGTTCAGAACAATATATGTTTACTATGTAGGATCAGATAATTTTGTTGATATTACACACAGTGTGATGACAAAACCATTTACTGAAACTGAGTCCCTCACTATCTGAAGTAGCTGGTGACATTTCCGACGCAGCATGTATTCTTGCTGATTCTCTGAAGACTATATCTTATTCACCAGGAAAAATATCCACTGTTGCTAAATAGGTGGCTTATGGAATCTGATTTACTGGGCGATGAATTTCACTGCTTCTCTAAATATACTGTAAATTATTCTGGGCAGGGAGCTCAATTTTTATTTATTATGTGGTCTGTAAATCACAATGCTTACCTATGGTGCTATGTAAAACATTGATCATAGCACAGTTGGCAACATATCTATTGTATTTCAGTAAGTGGTATATCTGATTCAGCAGGTTATTTCAAATTCTTCAGAGTCCAGTTTTTTCAATAAGTGAACTGAAACCATTTCATAATGCAGCGCATCATAGTCACTGTGCAGGATAACCACAGACTATCTGCTGAATGCATTTTATAAGAAATCTGCATTTATATATAAAATATGCAAAACGAGGCTAATGAACTATATGGCCTTTCATAGAAGGAATCTAAAAAATTCAGAATGCTTAGTTACATGCTTTCTCTAACATATGGCCATATATAAACATCAGAGTGCTGTCACCATGTAAATGAGAAAGAGCAAGATAGTAGAATGAAAGATTTCACAATTGTTTTAGATCAGAGGAAGTTTCTCTACAGCAGCCATTCTCAAACTGAACAGATGTCAAGGAAGATGAAGACCAAAGCCAATCTGATAGTGTGATTATTTTTTTCAAAAGTACAAAGCTGCTGTTGCATTAAAGACAGCTAGAAATACACAATCTCAGCACTGCTTTTTCAAGTGTGTGCAATTGCTGGAGTTGCCACAGGGAAGGTCATGTGATTGAGGAATGGGAGCCAAAAGACAGTATCTTTGTTAAAATACTGTTCACATTTCTTTGAACTCTTGGACTAGGAAGAAGGGTACTTGATCTATCGTGTCCAGGCATCAGGTGTTATTTTTACCATCTGTATAGTGTCACTGGTAGGACTGGACTCATTGTGCAAGGCACTGTACTTTCTCTCTCTCTCTCTCTCACACACACACACTGAAGAGTTTACAGTTGAAATAGAAGTGACCCAATGGATGCTATTGACAGAGCTCCCATTGACTATAGTGGAGCCAAGATTTCATTCAGTAAGAGAAAAGGGGCATATCATTCCCCTTACATTCATATTACAGATTAAATGACTTGCCCAAAATTACAGGGAATGTTTGTGACAAAGCCAGAAATGTATGCCCTGGGTCCAAGTCTATCACATTACCTGCAGGACTTTCTTTTCCTCACATAAGACTGAGTTATTTCCCTGAAGAACACTTTCAGCCAAAATATTGTATAGAGCCTCTTTAAAATCCATACATTAATTTGAACAATTGCTTCATTTTAGCTGACGCTATAAATATCTTCTCTGGTTTCACTCAGAATGTTGTGCCCTCTTGTACATTACTTTAGCTTGTAAGTGCAGAAAGTGGCTATTTTAAAAAAATGAGTATGAGTGGGAAAGAATAGTGGGATCACATTATCAGCATAGAATATTTTCCCATTATCATGTATGCTCCTGATTTCTCAAGCACAGCTGAACACAGCTATACAAAGTAAAATGAAAATCATCAGGAACATGCACCTATGTAAGTTTTCTCTCAGCTACCCAGGGCAATAGCAACAAAGAGCTTGTCTTCCTCTTCCTGTACCATGCCATCAATTTCTCTTTTTTTTTTCTTTGGGGAGTGTTTTCTTGAGTGGGTGGCTCATGCTAATTTCATAGTGGATATAAGGAAATGAGATCAATATAACCTATTCATCTCTGGTATCATTATTTTAACAAAATCATTTTTAGTGAAAGTACATCTTTCTGAAAGGTTGTATATGGTTCAGATAAGAGAGCCAATTCATGTTAGCAGCTGTTTAGATTTGCTACATCATTAAATGGCATTGCAGTACTTAAATGCATTTCATTTGTATGAGCCATTGGGATTTCTCTGAACTACAAATCTGTAATGCATTGTCACAGTTGATGTGTGTGCATCTGGTTTCCTAAGCTGCAGCTTGCAAAACTGCTCATCCTGTTGCAGCATGATGATTCTATGTTTCCTTATGTTGCTTAAACTGGAACTAGGCTATCAGTTGGGGTTAGCCTTCTAACAAACCTCGATAACTTAACAGTAGTTTCCAGTGAAAAAGTTTCAGAGACTCTTCAGATGATGCTGATAGCTATGGAAGCACTGGGATGGCACAGTATTAAAGCTGTCCTTTCCTTTTTCACAGTGCAAATTAAATGTTCATTCTGAAAACTGATGGCCCAGGATCCCATGAAACTAAACTGAAAAACTGTTATAAAAAGCCAGAATTGTAGCTCGGAACCCTAAAGGTTTGAGGCACAACTTTAGAATTTCAGGGGTGGAATTAACATCTTACTATCTGATATGATCTTAGATTGTAAGAAAATTCCTTAAGGCCTAATTCTGCTCCCTTTAATCGTTCTCAATACCTTACTACAGAAGAAGTTTGAATAATGATACCTTTTGCATTATTTCAGTGTACTTCATTTCTCTTCCACGCTCGGGGGTGGGAGAATGAAGGGAAATAGGCTGAGTACTACATGTAATTAGGAGATGAGTGGTTTGATAGATGAAAGAGGCAGTGCTTTGAGCTGTCAAGCAATTACTGAATGGTGGCCAGGACCATTATAGGATTATGTTGGGGAGTCTAAGGAAACCTGTAGCTGCAACATAGCTTTTTCTGTTCACCCTCTCATTGCAAATGTGCAGAGTGACCTAGAACAGGATGCACTGCTAGTGAGATTTGCTTAAGCTAATATAATCAGAATGGTTGTTTGAACATTGTGTGCATGGATGCAAGAGGTTTACAGGCACATTAAACATCACAATTATGCTTGCATTGCCAAAATGCTCTAATATAGCTCATTCATGGGGCTTTGAAAGCTGATAATTAGTAGTTGCACTTCATAGGTCCTTGAGATCATCTAGTCCTTCGTTCCACAATGTATTAAACTCAAGAATAGCAAAGTAGCTGTTACCTTTCTAGAGTACATGAAACCATTCTTTTCATGCGGTAAGAGAGCTTTTATTTTAATGAGGACTTAGCTGAGGCAGACTTGTATCAATTTAGTCAAAGGTAAAGCTTGTCATAAATAAAAAAAGATATTTTGTAACTCCTATATTTTATACAAACATCTGTATTTTCAGTTCTTTGTTGAACTTGGAAATTCATCAGAACTGTTTTCTATATAATCTTGTAAACCACATGGATGTAAAAATTATTTTCACTCCTTTTTAATCAAATATATAGTAATCTGAAAATTATAACCATCTGTTATGTCGCTCCCACAGACACATGAAATCACACAAAACATGCATTTGTCCTCTACCAAAAATGATCCATGCAAGGCAAGCAGCTTTAGATTTAAAATAGCTCATCAGTCTTCGTCTGAAGTCCTTTAATGTTTGATTATATACTTCAATATTCACCTCTCCAAAAAAAAAAGACTCATTCAATTGTAGCTTTAATGAAGAAAAAAAAAAGCTTTTTATGAAATATAATTTCCTCAAAAAGGTAACATTCTTTAATTTTTTTTAATACCATGTAAGGATAGCTTGAGAAGAGCAGTAGCTAAATGGCAGGACTGTAGACTTAGATCCTCAGTAGCTTTTACACACCTAACTCCCAAATACCAAATGAGCCCAAATACCTTTGAGAATCAGGGATATAGTCTTGCTTTTAATTTTCCCATGTGCCCTCAAGTATTTGTGTCTACTTGGGTCATGCCTGGATAAGGAGCAGCTCCTGCCACATAATACTAAACAATTTCATAGACTGAGACACAGCATATAAGAGCAATTAACTTTTTGTAATGCAGCTAGTACCATTTGCCACACAATTTTGTCTCTAGTCCGAGACATCTCACACAAATATTTAGACTTAGCATACATTTGTTTTATGGGAAAGAGTGTCAATCGAGTATTCAAATCTTCGTTTGTGGCACTTTGTCTGTGTTTCCATACTTTGTTCAGCTCTACATTTTTACTCTTTTGTAGCACCTTAAAGTTTAGCATCAGTAATTAGCAGTCTCCATTAATAAGTCTGACAGGGTGTTTTATATTTCATCTCAAAGGGCAACTAAAGAGTTCTTGAAGTGAGTGATCAAAGCATCTGTGTATGTTCTTCATAAGGCCACCTACTCCTTAGTTACCAAGCAGCAACCCCATTGAAGGCAGTAAGGTGGCATTGACACACATGACAAGAGAACTGTCACAAGAGCATGACATGGGAGGGGCCATGTAACTGTGGTTTGATTTCAAGCTTGGTGAAGAGATAGAACAAGTGTCAGCCTATAAAGAAAGGTATAGCCCCTGATTACCCGCCAGATCTGGTAGCCTAAGGCACAAACTATTCAAATGATATTTATTTTAGAAAAGTAAATATTGGCTCCCTGCCTCTTCTTTTTCAAGTGATCTGAGTTTACCATGCAAACATCTTCCATCAGGTTTCTGATTTCACATTCCTTAGGTTTCATTCCTGACTCTCTAGCAACACTTAGAACACTTTAGCTGGCATTTAAAATTAAAAAGTTTGTAGAGCAGTTATTAAACAAAGGGCTGGGGGAAACTAACAGGTGTGGAAGCGCACATGGATTAGACAGAGACATCCTTTAGGGGAGGGTCTATTAATAGAGATTTTCCATGTTCTAGTAAAGAAGAGAGGATAGAAAATAAGATCTGATGAGAAACGGTCAAATGAAAAAGATCCCATTCAATCACATCATGTAATAGCAGACAGCTAAATAGTAACAAGTTTTTAAAGTGCTTATATACAAATGCTAGAAGTCTAAAGAATAAGATGGGTCAACTAGAGTATCTCATTCGAATGAAGATATTGATATAATAGATATCACCGAAACTTGGTGGAATGAGGATAATCAATGGGACACAGTGATACCAGGATACAAAATTTGTCGAAATAACAGAACAGCTTGTGCTAGTAGGGGAGTGGTAATATGTGAAAGAAAGTGTAGAACCAAATAAAGTAAAAATTGTAAATGAACTAAACTGTTCCATAGAATTTTTATGGATAGTAATTCCATGCTCTAATATGAGCATATCAGCAGGGATATATTACTGACCACCTGACCAGGACAGTGATAGTGACTGTGAAATGCTAAAAGAGATTAGAGAGGCTATGAAAAACCTCAACAATAACGAGGTATTTCAAGTATATGACTGGGTATATGTAACATCAGGACAGGTTGTAGAGATAAAGTTCATTGACATGTTAAAGGACTACTTCTAGGAGCAACTGGTTCTGGAATCCACAAGAAAAGAGGCAATTCTTGATTTAGTCCTAAGTGGAGCACAGGATCTGGTCCAAAAGCTGAATATAACTTTGGACCTCCTGGAAATAGTGACCATAATATAATTGAATTTAACATCCCTGTGGTGGAAAAAGTATCACTGTAGCCCACCACTGTGGCATTTAATTTTGGAAAGGGGAACTATACAAAAGTGAGGAGGCTAGTTAAATTGAAATTAAAAAGGTACAGTGCCAAAAGAAAAATCCCAGCATGGAATTGTATGGAAACTTTTCAAAGACACCATAATAGACGCTCAACTTCAATGCATACCCCAAATTAAAAAAAAAAAACCAAAGTAAGAAAACCAAAAAAAGTGCCACCATGACTTAAGAATCAAGTGAGCGATTAAAAGGCATCGTTTAAAAAATGTAAGTTAAATCCTAGTTAGGAAAATAGAAAGTCTGTCAAATTAAATGTAAATATATAATTAGGAAGGTCAAAAAGAAATTTGAAGAACAGCTAGCCAAAAAATTCAAAAAGTAATAGCAATTTTTTAAAGTACATTCGATGCAGGAAGCTTGTTAAACAAGCAATGGGGCCACAGGACAAGTTAAAGGGACACTTAAGGACAATAAGGTAATTGTGGAGAATTTAAATGAATTCTTTGCTTTCTTTTTATATTTCTTATCTTGAGTTTATTAATGTAAGGTAATATATATAATCATATTTAATATTGTAGTAAGTCAAATTTTTAGTTAAGTATATATCTTCTATAGTTCCTTGTTCTAAAGTTTTAGTAAGTAAAGAGACAGGATCTCATATTGTGTCATGTTAATGAGATTAGAAATATCGAAGGCCCAAGCCTTCGATGTGAATTGTTTTGATTTTGCTTAATATAAAACAGTATTGTTTACCTTTGAAGGATTCTGTGTGAGATACTGTTTGTATGAATGAGGTACGGTGTGAAGGTCATCATTAGAGACAGATGGTCAAGAGAGAAGAGGAAGAATGTGGGGTGAAGACAAACTGTAAAAGACAGACTGCGAAGAGCAGAGAAACCGCCAATGCTTACCCATGGTCAAGAATGGATCAGATTGGCAGAATTGATGGCTCTAAAGGTGAAGAGTGGGCACCCCTAAAAACAACTGATTAACAATCCAGGACAGGATGAGCCTTCAAGAGATGTTTGGAAACGATTGACATCAACAAGATAACATTCCGGTCACAGGCTGACAGAGCGGAATCCCTCGATTTCAATGGAGAAAAGGATTATAAAAGCAAGGTACTTTGCTATGGAACTTTGGGTTCATCTTTCCAACACCAAATACAGAGGAGCATCAGAACAATTGACCGACAAAGGCACTGCTCTCCACCTTGTTCAATCTAGCTGGACTGGTAACTACGATATCTTTTGGCAAGATTGTGTGTGTGTATGTTTGTGTATGAGTGATTGAAAAGCATATGAAACTGTTGTATTCTCAATAAATGTGGCTAACTGCCTTTTCCCCTATAAAAGATCTTGTGTGCTTTGTTTAAGCAGATAACAGAGGGCTCCTCTTATAGCCCCTCCCTTCCTGCTCACGCCCTTCCATTTCCCCGGCTGCCTTAGCCCCACCCCCTTCCCATTGGGCCATCATCCAGTGCAGCCACGCAGACACCAGGAACAGCCCTCCCTTTCGGAGGTGCAGATGCTGGCATCCCCTCCTCTCCCTTTCCCGGCCTCTGGCTGTTAGGTGCTCCCGCGCATCCTGTCGGGGCGCCTCTCTAAGTAAGCGCCGGTCAGGAGTTTGCGGCGGTTTCCCTTGCCATCGTCTCAGGAGGGAGCACTATGCTCAGCCCTTCTCCCCCATACTCTGGGGACTCTTGTCCAGTGAGGGGTTGCTTCACCCCGTCACAGGAGGTCAACAAGCATATGGACAAGGGGGATCCACTGTATAGAGTGTACTTAGATTTCTAGAAAGCCTTTGACAAAGTCCCTCACCAAAGGCTGTTAAGCAAAATAAGCTGTCATGGATGAGAGGGAAGGTCTTCTCATGGATTGATAATTATTTAAAAGATAAGACACTAAGGGTAGCAATAAATGGTCAGTTTTCAAAATGGAGAGAAGCAACTAGTAGTGTTCCCCAGGAGTCCATACTGGGACCAATCCTATTCAACATATTCATGAATGATAAAGAGAATGGGGTAAACAGTGAGGTAGCAAAATTTGCCGATGATACTAAACTGCTCAAGATAGTTAAGTCCAAAGCAAACTATGAAGAGCTTCAAAAGGATCGCACAAAACTAGGAAGCTGGGCAACAAAATGGCAGATTAATTTTAATTTTGATAAATGCAAAATAAAGCATACTGGAAAACAATCCCAACCATACATATAAAATAGGGACTAGTTTAGCTGTTACCTCTCAAGACAGAACTCTTGGAGTTCTTATGGATGGTTCTCTAAAAAACATTCACGCACTGTACAGCAGCAGTCAAAAAAGCAAGCAGCATGTTAGGAATAATTTAAAAAGGGACAGAGGATATCTTACTGCCTTTATATAAATCCATGGTATGCCCACATCTTGAATACTGTACGTAGATGTGGTCACCTCATCTCAAAAAAATATCTTGGCATTGGAAAAAGTTCAGAAAGGGGAATGAAAATGATTAGGGAATGGCTGCCATATAAGGGTAAATAAATAAGATTGAGACTTTTCAGCTTAGAAAAAAAAGGAGACTAAGGGGGAAAATGACAGAGGTCTATAAAATCATGACTGGTGTGGAGAAAGTGAATAAAGAAAAGCTATTTACTCCTTATAACACAAGAATTTGCAGTTAAATGAAATTAATAGATAGCAGGTTAAAACAATCAAAAGGAAGCATCTCTTCACATAATGCATAGTCTACCTGTGGGACTCCTTGACAGAGAATGGTATGAAGACCAGGATTTTAACAGGTTTAAAAAAAGAATTGGATAAATTAATGGAGGATAGGTCCATCAATGGCTATTAGCCAGGATGGGCAGGTGTGGTGTCCTTAGTCTCTGTTTGTCAGAAGCTGGGAATGAGTGACAGAGGAGGGATCTTTTGATTACCTATTCTCTTCATTCCCTCTGGGACACCTGGCTTTGGTCACTATTGGAAGACAGGATACTAGGCTAGATGGACATTTAGTCTGACCCGGTATAGCCTTCAATATGCTCCTAATATTGGTTCTACTGAGCATGCTCATTTTAGTACACTCAGCAGTATTGTCTATAGCAGGAAGGTTGCTTAGAATGTTAGGGGTGTGCAAGTTTGAGACTCCATGGCAGGAAATTTAGCTAAAATATTAAGTGAATTCAACAAGCAAAAGGAATAAATAGCTATAAAATCACACCACCCTGCTAACTTTAGCTAGGTACATAGCAACCATGTCCATGTTTTGTTATAGATTGGAGCCCCCACATGGAAAACAACTGTTTATTAGCATTTGGAGATAGAGACTTATTGTGTACGTAAGTGAAGACTAAAGTTAATCAAGTTTCTAGAACAAAATGTACAGATGTATTAAAACTGTTTAATTATCTACATCTTATTACTGTTGAATGATTTACCTCTTGCCATCTACATGGATCTGTTTGAATAATGCACTTCCTATTAAGTGTAGAATATTTTTATACTTTTTGCTAAGTGTCTCTGAATCATTGCATTTGTGGATCAAACAGGTAACACAATGAAGCTGGCCCAATGCTTACTAATATGTTCTTTTGTCAAGAGAAATAGCTTTTCTTTCCTTCAGCCATACATCTTTGCTAATTATTAGGTTAGTGATTTAACAGGAGGATATTTTCTGCCTCCAACATCACTAAATTTAGATTCTTGAAAATGAAGGCTTAAAACAGCCCTTTGCTGCTCTGATTTCAGGAGAACTCTCTCATTTCACCACATGCTCTTAAGAGTCAAGTGGAAGCAAACTGCAGGGAAATTACACTTAAATCCCATGATCAAGCACCTGCCTTTTGTATGACTAGCTGCCCACAAAACTACTTTGAAATATATTCCTACATATCAGTAAAGAAGGAGTTATGGAAGGACAGAAAAGAATGCTGTGGAAGCTGCACTTTCCTAAAGCATATAAAAACTTTTGCCTGCTAGGACAGAGAAGCTATCTCTTTTAGGAGCTGTAATGAAGTCTGCTGTCCCTTTCAAATATGTCCAGGCCATGATAAGATTTAAGCAGAGTTTGTGTGATTGCACAGCAACACAAATTATATTTTGTTAGTCTGAGTGCTAGGGAACAGTGTAAGTGTGGATGGAAGCTTTACAAACATATAGGCAACAGACCCTTTCCCACGTATCTTCAGACCAACAACATACACAAGATACTGTATGCAATAATACTTGGCACTTACATAGTTCCTTTTACCTCATGGTCTCAGAGTACTTTGCGAAAGTAAAATATGCTGTAGCCTAAGTTTGGTGTGTGTGGCTTCAGAGCCTCAGCTGCTGCCTAAGCCTCAACTTACAAGCGCTGTCTATACAACTATTGTTAGTGGGGTAGTGTGAGCTCAACTCTGTTGGTCCAGTTCAGAGTCCCACTACAGGTTTCAACTAGCTTGAACTCGTTGCAGTAAAACATGGCAGAAGACCTATGGAAGGACTCAGGGGCAATATGGCTGGAGAAGCAGCTAGATCATATGTAGAAGAGGGAACACAGAAAATGCAGTAAACAAGGGATGACTGAAGCAGAAGTCCTAGATTTTAGTACTTGGGCTACAAAGGATATATTTTAAAAGCATTATTACTCTTTCTTCTATAGGATGTAGCAAGAATTGGGATGTACGGTAAGAGAGGGGTGTCAACGTGAGCATGAAGTTTGTGAGCCTTGGAATGGTGGAACAGGCAACAGGTGGAGGTAAGGAAGAGAGAATACGGGTTTTAATTTCTCTTGAATTCAGTGGCTCATCTGACATTTCTCATACACAGCATTAGTATTCTGACATCCCAGGAGCAAAGTGACTTTAACTCCAAAGCTAAACACTTTCTCTGCCTTTAGAATGACATGCTACATTTTATAAAATCATTTGCCTCATTTTTGTAGATTCCCTTTGCTGCATTAGTAGCTGTTATTTTGCTTTCAGACAGAAAATGAGCCTGTGGCAGAAACCATGTTCAGACATAAGATGATTCCTGCACACTTTTGGAAACAGGTTATGCAACAACTCATGTATACTTCTTGCAACTGCTATTCACATAATAACTCATCCTGATTGTTCATACCCTATTTTGTACTATGGATTAAATGGAATTTACAGTATATTACATGTAATGGTAAGATTTCAACATAAAAAGAAGCTTCTCTTCTTGTCTATCTTTTTTCAAACTAATGACAGATATAGAGGGAGCTCACCTTTTTTCCTTTCCAATAACCCACTACTCATCATTCTCATTATCTACAACTGGACATGAAGAAACTCTTTCCTTCAGCTAGCCTGTTCTAAAGTTAGGAACTATAATTTAAGAGTTGTCTCCTGCCCAGATCCAATTTCTATTCTTTCCACTATTTCATCATACTATTCAAACACCGAGAAATATCCCAGATTTCTTTTGCAACATTCTTCTCTTCCTGTGTCTGTCTCTCTTCCCTCTGTCATTTTAGCATTTGCAAGAATTCAAATAAAGAAATCTGAATTAAATGATCAACTTAGTCACTTTCCCCTTTCTTACATAAAGCTAATGGTTTTCTAACATGAAATATTAAACTTACAAGAGATTTTTATCTCCTCTCATGCACTCAGGACTAAAACATGTCTAATGAGTTTCATGCAGTGTTGCTGTGAACAGGATATTTGAGTGACAAGGTGGATAAGGTAATATCTGGACCAGCTTCTGTGTAACCTCTAAATCTTGACTCTCTCCCCAGCAGAAGTTGTTCCATTAAAAAATATTACCTCCCCCAGCTTGTGTCTCTATCACTTTCTGACAGTACAAACTGAACTTTTCAAGATTCTCCCCCCAGGAGAGTATTTTAAAAATCAATCTGCTATATAAGGTAATCCACTGTAAGGAAAATTTAACCAGAGTATGTGAACTGTTATCTGCAGTGGCCAGAGGGTCTTGTATGCTTATCTTGGACTAAGCCTTTGATCGACGGATCTCAGCGGCAAGAGGGTAGGTGTAAAACAACTCATTTTATTCATAGCAGACATGCAACAGTGGATAAAATTCCTAGATTTAGTGAAAATTTTCTTCATTCATAAATGTTATCCCGGCTGAGTATTTAAAAGCAAGAAATCTCTGCCATCTGCCAATGGAAGCCATGAGGCTCTGGACCCTTTAGGTAAACAAAGCAGTGCAGGCCCATTAGCAGCTTTCCCAAAGCAGGCTGGTGGCCCACTTTGAAAACCACTGATCTAAGTCACTGATATGTGTACATAGACAGCCACCAGCTCTGATAGCAAAGGGATTGCAGATTTAGCTTTGCCCAGGTGATTGATACTTTAAGCAATCTACTTCTAGCCTGGGAGAACAGGATGAAGTGGATTCCCTCTAATACCTGCTGTCTCTACATGTGCATTTTGAGAACATCTTTTATGCCAATCTTCTTCCCTTCCTCTTACCCTCAAGGGTCTGTTTTGGGACCCGTACTGTTCAATATCTTCATCAATGATGTAGATATTGGGATAGAGAGTACGCTTATTAAGTTTGTAGATGATACCAAACTGGGTGGGGTTGCAACTTCTTTGGAGGATAGGGACATAATTCAAAATGACCTTAGCAAGTTAGAGAAATGGTCAGAGGTAAACAGGATGAAGTTTAATAAAGAGAAATGCAAAGTGCTCCACTTAGGAAGGAACAATCAGTTCCATACATACAAGATGGGAAGCGACTGTCTAGGAAGGAGCATGGCAGAAAGGGACCTAGGGCTCATAGTGGACCACAAGTTGAATATGAGTCAACAGTGTGATGCTGTTGCAAAAAAAGCAAATATGATTCTAGGTTGTATCAACAGGTGTGTTGTAAGCAAAACTCGTGAAGTCATTCTGCCGCTCTACTCTGCACTAGTTAGGCCTCAGCTGGAGTACTGTGTCCAGTTCTGGGCGCCACATTTCAAGAAAGATGTGGAGAAATTGGAAAGGGTACAGAGAAGAGCGACAAGAATGATTAAAGGTCTAGAGAACATGACCTATGAAGCCAGGCTTCATGAACTGGGCTTGTTTAGTTTGGAAAAAAGAAGATTAAGGGGGGACATGATAGCGGTTTTCAAATATCTAAAAGGGTGTCACAAGGAGGAAGGAGAAAATTTGTTCCTCTTGGTTTCTGAGGACAGGACAAGGAGTAATGGGCTTAAAGTGCAGCAGGGGAGGTTTAGATTGGACATTAGGAAACAATTCCTAACTGTCAGGGTGGTCAAATATTGGAATAAATTGCCAAGGGAGGTGGTGGAATCTCCCTCTCTGGAGATATTTAAGAACAGGTTAGATAGACATCTGTCAGGGATGGTGTAGACGGAGCTTGGTCCTGCCTTGAGGGCGGGGGGCTGGACTCGATGACCTCTTGAGGTCCCTTCCAGTCCTATTATTCTATTATTCTATGATTCTATGATTCTACCCTCCTAATGCTCCAGATACAGAGCCTGCTGCTTCTAATGGTGCAAGACTGATTAAAGTTCTAGACTCAAAACATCATTTTAAATATCACAAATAACCACGTATTAACTCTAATTCTATTGAAATTATTTGTATAAGCCTACGGTAAAAGTTGAACAGATATAAATAAATATTGACTTTGGATTTGACAAACTAACATATTAGGAGATCTAAAAAGTAAGGTTACATTAATCAATCAAATATTTATTCCAATGACTAGAAATTTACTCAGCAAAACTGTGCGGGAGAAACATGCAAATACCACGTAACCTTTGCGTGTGGAATGGAGGGATTATGTCACTGATACTCATGTTACATTTCAATAATAAAAGGATCTTTTCTTTCACATGCCTTACATCAGGAAAATGGCTGCGCATATGGTATATAATAGTTGACTGCAGAAAAGTAACCTTGATTATTGAACAGTACCTCTGATTTTTTCTATTTTATAATTCTCCAAAGGGGAAAAGGAATTATATTGAGAAGGAAAGAGCCAAGCAGTAAAGAAAATTAGTATATGAAGTGATGCACATGTCCAAATGCTCATTATATATATCAATGATTAAAATGCTCATCTTCCTACCGAGGGATGCTACTTTCTTAAATGTTGTGCATGCAAAATAAAATAAAAAATTGAGCTTACTGGTATGTAAATGGAAAAGTGCAAGAATTCCATTTTCAACAAGCAGGCCTTTGGAATGCAAAATATGTTTGTTCCAAATTACGCCAAAGGTGGATGGATTTCTTCATTAATTCTGTCTCAGGGATAGCTGTATTAGTCTGTAACTTTAAAAACAACAAGTAGTACTGTGGTAGCTTAGGCTATGTCTAGACTGCAGGCTTCTTTCGAAAGAGGCTCTTTCGAAATCATCTTTCGAAAGAGCCTCTTTCAAAAGATCGCGTCTAGACTGCAGGCGGATCTTTCGAAAGAGAAATCCGCTTTTTCTAAAGAGAGCACCCAGTGAGTCTGGATGCTCTCTTTCGAAGACGGCCTCTTTACATTGAAGAACGCCTTCTTTCGAAAGAGGAACTTTCGAAAGAAGGTGTTCTTCCTCGTGAAACGAGTTTTACCACCATCGAAAGAAAAGCCGCGTTCTTTCGAAATAATTTCGAAAGAACACGGCTTGAGTCTGGACGCAGGGGAAGTTTTTTCGGGAAAAGGCTACTTTTCCCGAAAAAACCCCTGAGTCTGGACACGGCCTTAGAGGCTAACATACATAGACATAGACATATAGTATCATGAGCTTTCGTAGGCAAAACCCACTTCATCAGATGAGCTTGAGTTGCGAAAAAAAAGAGGGTGTGAGGACCCAGAATTTAAAACAGAAAAAAAAAGAGGGAAAAAAAGTACCTTTCAATTGCAGTGTTGATGCTAATGAGGCTAACTAGTGGGCTGGAAGTGTCCCATACTTAGCTTTTGATGTCATTTGGGTGTTGAATATAAGGAAGGCTAGTTTTATAATCGGCCATCCAGTTATGTCTTTGTTCATGCCAAGCGAAACAGGGTCAATTTTGTATATGAAGGTCAATTCCACACACTCTCTCTGTAATTAGCTTGTGAAATGCCTTCATTTGGATCATAAATTGTAGGGTGTTTTTCATTATGCTTGATGAAAAATAAGCATAATTTATTAACAGAGGTACCTAATTTAAGATAAGAGTCTTTTCCCCCACCCATCTACAGATGCTGAGATGATTCCATTGATATGAAATGCATATATAGGAAAAAGCTTATAGGACAAGGCTCTAGTTTAGGACTGTAGGCCTTGCATAAACACTATGGCTGCGTCTAGCCTGGCATGATTTTATGCAAATACTTTTAACGGAAAAGTTTTTCCGTTAAAAGTATTTGCGCAAGAAAGCGTCTATACTGACATGTGCCTTTGCTCAAAAGATTTGCTTTTGCGCAAAAGCAGCCATTTTAGCCATCGGGCTTTCTTGCGCAAGAAATTAACTTGGCTGTCTACACTGGCCCTCTTGCGCAAGAATACTTGTGCAAGAGGACTTATCCCTGAGTGGGCGTGTCGGAGTATTTGCGCAAGAACCACTGATTTTGTACAGTACAAAGTCAGTGTTCTTGCACAAATACTCGTGGCCAGTGTAGACAGGCGGCAAGATTTTGTGCAAAAGCAAGCGCTTTTGCGCAAAATCTTGCCAGTCTAGATGCACCCTACAAGACTAAAGAAGAGAAGGAATCAGAGGTTAACAATGAACAAAGCATAATTTCATAATTGGCTTTGTAAAAACCGTGTAGTTAACAGATAAATAGTACAAAGAATAATGTATAAAAAGCAGTCAGCTGCACTTTTGCTTCCTAGGATATGTTGCAGTTTGGGAATATTCAGGATCTTCACAGGGATTGGTTATGAAAAAAAGTAAACCGATCAAAATGTATGATGCAATGTATTAAGCAATAGTATAAGGCTACATCTACACTGCACCTCTCTTGCACAAAAGCCTATGCAAATGAAGCTCGGATTAGCATATTGCCATGCTTCATTTGCATGATTAATTGGGGAACGTTTTTGCGCAAGAGGCTTTTGTGCAAGAGCCATTCTTCCTCATTTTTTCAGGAAGAATGGCTGTTGCGCATGCTTTGCGCAGCTGGATGAGATGCTCTAGAAAAGCAGGGTTAAAAGTTTCTCAGGAAATCTCAACATGGCTCTCGTGAAAAAAAATGATTTCCAAAGACAAAGGACCTATATTTTGATTTTCATAGGTGTCTAAGCATTTTTGAAAATCCCACTACAGGTTAAAACTCTCTCAACTGGGATTCTCTGGTCCAGTGACATCCGTGGTCCGGCATGGATGTGGCAGGACCAGAAAGTTCTGGTTGAGGGTCAGCAGCAGGGAGCCCTGCAGGACCAGCGGATTGCCCTGCGCACAGCAGCTGGGCTGCCCAGCGAGGCTGGGAGACCCAGCACTTGACTGCTTGGCAGGGCCAGGAGCCGCAGCAGCAGCGGTGGCCTGGAGGGGCCGAGAGCCATGGTGGGGCCTGGAGCTAAAGTATGCAGCTGCCTGATGGGGCCCAGAGATGCAGCAACTACCCAGGAGGGTTGGGAGCCCCAGTGCTTGGTAGCCTGGTGGGGCCGGTAGCCACAGCAGCAGTGGCTACTCAGTGGGTCGACAGGGCAGCAGGGTCAAGAGAAAGTGAGGAGCCATCCAGAAGACTGGTAGCTGGGCCAGAGTTGGGGGGCCAGTGGCTGAGGGGCCAGAAATTACCTCCACAGGTCCGGCAAAATCCATCATCTGGGACTGATCAGATCCTGAGTGTACCAGAGCAGGGAGATCGAACTTATACTTGTCCTGAACATGTGCATGAACTGATCTGCCAATAAAAACCAAAGAACTAGCATGTGGGGTAGAGGGTGGGGGGTGGATTTGTGACTGGTCAGTGTATTCATGAGAAATGCAAATCTGCCTTGAATGGTCAGTTTACTCCAGTAGAGTGTAATTGAAAACAAAGGGGCTATGTATTTAACATGAAACAGCTTTATCCCTAGCTGACAAAAAACAAATGCGGGCTACAACAGTACAAAAATCTTCCTTTTGCAGACTGAGATTTCTTAGCCGAGAAGAGCCCACATGTTGGGGGTACAGTCACAAGAGTAAGAAATCATTTGACTGTTGGGTTAGGTAGAATCAAATATCCCCACTCTTACATTCTGAAACTGCTGGGAGCCTTTGGAAAGGAACCTGTGGAGATTTACTTTTGTATTTAATCTGTATTTTGACAGAAATTCAAACACACATAGCAAACTCCAAGACAGCAGTATAGGGAAAAGGCAGACTAGCCATGGTTGGAACTTAAATGACCCAGCCTGGAGGGGAGCCATGGTATTAACTTAGCCTACACTCCTTTTAAAAGGCTTTGATCAACAGGAATACTCGCACAGATCTGGCAGGGCCTGGCAGAGGCCCAGTGCTGTATCTAGCAGACAAATGCTCTCTTGTTCACATAGTTATCTCCAACAGCTGTAAAGGTCAAGGTGTGCTTATCTAAATAGCATCATCTTTCCATTGTGTACATACTAGAGAGCTCTATTTGTTTAGAAATCTTAACTATTTACATGCTCATTAACATACTATATTGAAAATCACCATCCTTTATTTGCTAAATAGACCCATGCGCAGAAGAGGACATGATAGGTAACTATGTTAGGGCTAACATACAGGATTTACACTATGCTCCCTTTCCCAGTATACATTTCAAAGTAATATGTAATGGAAAATATTCTATTATTTCCTTCTTATAGAAGGGCTGGTTGGTATTTACTCACTACACCTTTGTTTTCATTAGCTTCAAGCTTTGAGAGTTAATATGAAGAGGGATGTTTGTTTCTGAAAACAACATATATAAATAGTGATAGAAATGTAGCCGTGTTAGTCTGGGGTAGCTGAAGCAAAATGCAGGACAATGTAGCACTTTAAAGACTAACAAGATGGTTTATTAGATGATGAGCTTTCGTGGGCTAGACCCACTTCCTCAGTTCAAATAGTGGAAGAAAATAGTCACAACCATATATACCAAAGGATACAATTAAAAATAATGAACACATATGAAAAGGACAAATCACATTTCAGAACAGGAGAGTGATGCGGGGGGGGGGGGGAGGAAGGAAGGTAAGTGTCTGTGAATTGATGATATTAGAGGTGGGGAGAGTGGGATGTCTGTGAGCTAATGGTATTAGAGGTGATAATTGGGGAAGCTATCTTGGTAATGGGTAAGATAGTTTGAGTATTTGTTCATTCCTTCCCGGAGAGTGTCGAATTTTAACATGAATGACAGTTCAGAGGATTCCCTTTCAAGTGCAGATGTAAAAGGTCTTTGTAGCAGAATGCAGGTGGTTAAGTCATTGAGAGAGTGTCCTTTCTGGTTAAAATGGCAAGAAACTGTTTTTTCTTTGTGATCTTGTCTGATATCTGTTTTGTGGGCATTAATCCTTTGGCGAAGTGTCTGAGATGTTTGTCCAATGTACATAGCAGATGGACACTTTCGGCACATGATAGCATAAATTATATATCTCCTGCCCTGAAGAGACTTCAATCTACAAAGGTGAATGCAAGGTGGCTCATGTCAATCTCCTAACACATTTGTCTACACTTAAATTTGTCTCCTACGATGTGAGCACCCAGTATACACTGACCTAGTAACACCAGCTCCCTAAGCAACACTGAGCCATGTATTAATGTATGGAGGTCAATGCAGCATGAGTTTAAGCACTGAATTATCTAGTGCAAGCCTAACGCAGCCACCCCAAAATTAACCGCTCTGGTCAAAATTGTTAACACAACTGCCCATGGGTCACACTTACCAGAAGGCCCCCCATCCACCTCCTTCCAAACCCTTTTCCTGGCCGTCCAGCCTGCTGAGCACACTGCTCTGTGCTCTCTGTTGCTGTGCATGACTTTCCAGCTGACAATTATGTTCACAATCTGCAGATACATTCCTGCCTGGAGTAGACAGGAAACATTGGACCTCCTTAGCCTCTGGGGAGAAGCAGCTATACAGGCACTGTCATAGAAATATCAGTAGATTGCTTGGGGGATGCAAGAGGAGGGCTACAAAAGGACCAGCAGCAACGCCACACGAAAACAAAGAAACTGTGGCAGACATACCAGAAGGCCTGGGAAGCCAACAATTGACCTGCCACTAATTTGCAGACCTGTCACTTCTGTGAGATCTACATGCCATATTTGGCAAAGATTTCACCACCCCTCTGCACTACCATGGATACCTCTGAAGAACCTGAGTCACATGTCCCTGAGGTGAACAGCAAGGAGGAGAAGGTGTATGAGGAACACAAGTAGCAGTTTTGTGGTGTGACAGGTACCTGGTCAAGGTGGTCCAGCTGTATTGAGAGCCAGGACCTGTTTTTGACTTCACCACAGTTAAGCCAGACTTGCAGCTGAGCATAAGTGAGG
The DNA here is from genome assembly GCF_049634645.1 of Pelodiscus sinensis. Lineage (NCBI taxonomy): Eukaryota > Metazoa > Chordata > Testudines > Trionychidae > Pelodiscus > Pelodiscus sinensis. The sequence continues at coordinate 46,391,885 of NC_134718.1, forward strand.
CCAGTGAGTGGAAGAAACGTAGGGTAACCTTATAAAACAAATTTCATTACATTGATGGTAGTTGCAATTTAGCAGGACACTGCCACTGACTTTACCAGTACTAAAGAGGTAACAGTACAAGAAGGAGGCAGACTTGTTTTGTGCTTTTCATTCCCCTATAGAGTTAGTTGGGGAAGGAGGGGACATATGAAGCAGTTTGTTTATCAACAATTGCTTGAAATCTCCTGGGAGATCCTGATGAGACTGCAGGTACACTGCAATACTCTCTGAAGTTCGATGCTGGCATTATTTCTTCCTCTTCAGTGGCATGCTTTCCCACAGTTACTGAACTTCAGTAGACTGGAAAAAGGCACAGGATAAGAAGAATGGACCAAAGGGATAAGAAAGCACAGGATAAGAAGAATGAGATGCACAAGGACCCAAAGGGACTTCATCATCAAACTCAGATGCTGGAGATACTTTTGGACCATTAGGGTCAACAATCTTGGGCTTGACTCTCATTGCAGTTGGTAGAGAACTGCAGGTTAGTGCCTTTCTATACCATTTCTCCTAATTGACATTCCATATGGCCTGAGGACCTGTACATCCTTCCCACCACCACTCCTCAAAGCATGGACAAATACAACTTTACATTCTGAAGTGTAAGAACCATGGTTGATGTATGCATAGCTATAATGGACATCAAAGTTCCTTCCACTTGATTATCTATTAAATTCCTAATATTTACTTTTAAATTCTTCAGATTTTTTGAGCTTTTTTTGTAAGTGAATAAAACTTGTTTTGAAAATTATTCATTTCAACGCACAGTGTATAATACCTGCTGGCAGTGAAAGTAGTGGTATGCTCACAACCCATAGGATCAGTGCCAAACAGTGTAATTGTCATAAGCGTACAAAAAGCATCCCAGTATTAATAGGTGAACTGTCAGTGATACATGTACAGATGCGCAGCAAGCAAACAATTCCTAGCAGACTTCCAAACTACAGTGCCAGGTTAAGCACAGTATATCACAGCACAACACTGCAGCTCGCTGTTAAAGTGCTCTTCCAAAGCCTCCCTAAATGATATAGCTCCTCATAGTCTGATTGCTGAATTTGAACAGCCAGACACAGGTGTTAACAGTTGCTTATCCTCCACCCCAGCACGAAGATTCTCCTCCTTTGCTGCACAAATACTATTTAGTACAGACAAATATCACCATTGTGATATTTTACATACTGAAATCTAGCCCGATAAGATTACAACACCGGTGTCTTTCAATCGAACAAAAGGGCATCCAATTCTCATTCTGCACCTACTACGCCAATAACCGACTGTCCTGGGTGCTGTCAAGGCTTCATGAGCCAGGGAATTAAGAGGTAGGGTGGATCTCCCCAGGATCACTGTTGGTAGCCTCGCCAATGGTAATCCTCTATCTGGGAAAGAAGTGTCATGGTCAGCTAACATTCATGGCAATGCTCTTGCATAACCAGTGCTTTGCATAACCATGGACACGTTTACTTTTCTGTTGATGTATCTGTAGCAAGATGCCCTGAGACCAAGAGAGGGATGTGTGTGCTATCTACTGCTCCACTGCAATTCAGCCACACCCACAGCGGCAAAACCATCCATTCTGTCCTGAATGAATATGGCTGAGAATTCAAGACGTGCATGGCAGGAGACTATTAATAGCGCTTTTATGGCACTTGCCCCACAGTGGATTTTCCCTAACTCCAAAATGATTTCCCACTGACTGGTAGCAATCCAGAATTGCAGGTTTCCTTAGTGTGATCACCACTTCTCTATTGTCAGTATAGTTCTCATTTAAGTGCATAGAGGTGCAAATTGGTGCCTAATGGGATTTTCAAAACATGGGAATTTAGGGCTGGTTTACACTAGAACACTATATCATTGCAGCCACTTTGCTCAAGGATATGATTTGTTTTACACCCCTAAGCATTATTGTTAAGTCAGCCTAATGCCTATTGATTTGGTAAGTGGGCAGCAGTGTGCCCCACACTTCAGGGCTATGTCTACACTGGTAGCTTCTTGCGCAAGAACATCTTGCGCAAGGGTTCTTGTGCAAGAAGTCTTGCACAAGAAAAAGTCCACACTGCCATGTGTGAGCTGTGTTTTTGCGCAAGAGCGCCCATGGCCGTGTGGACACTCTCTTGAGCATGAAAGCTCTGATGGCCCTGTTGAGCATCCACACTGCCTTCTTGAATCCACCTGTTAGAAAAGAGAGTAGCTCTCATGCAAGAAGCCTTCTCTTACCACGTCGTACTGTAAATTTCCTTGCGCAAGAGCGGGCAGGCAGTGTGGACATTCTGTGGATTCTTGCACAAAAACGGCTGTTGTTGCGCAAGAACCCGCCAATGTAGACATAGCCCTGAGGTGCTGAAGAACTGCCATGTGGTGGGAAAGACCTTTCATACCCACAAGTTCTTCCACAGAGAAGCAGTGGAACTCCCCTAACAGCCAGGAGAGGGAGATGCAGGAGACATGCTTTGTATAGCCAGTTCCTGACTCCCAGCAGCTAGTAATCCTTTTAATGAAGAGAGAACAAGAACGCTCTGAAACAAAGGATTGTAGGGTATGGAGGCTGTTGGTGGGAGCAGTGCCTGCATATAAAGTAGCAGAAAGGGAATGGCTGAAATATTCTCTGTGGCCCAGTTGAAAATAAGATGAAACAGCCTTCATTAGTATCTCCATTTAGCGAAAATATGGGCTCCTGAAAGACATTAGGCCCCATAAAAATCTGAATAAATTAATCACATTTCTTCGGGCAGAAAAGTCAGCGGAGTTGTATTAAAAAAATCTGTCCCCCATAGTTTGAATCCTCAGAGTCTTGAGTTTCCTAATTTCCCTATGGTTACTTTGAAGAACTAAGACTACTCTGAGAAAAGCTGTCGCCTACTATGCATGTGGGAAATGAATGATCTGAGATCTCCTTTTTCCATCTGTATTTTTTCTTCTCTTGTTTTATTTCTGAGTAGAGACCTATATTAAAAAAGAAAACCAAACAATTCTTTAGCTCTTCCCATTCCAACAATGACCATAATGTGCTTTTCCTTTCACCCCTAACTATAAAAGGGCACTATTGAACCAGCTATTTCTGTGTACACAAACATTCTATTTTCCCAGGTAAAATAAAGCAACTGCCAATGTGAATCACCACAAGGTGGCACAATTCTATAACATAGCTTCTCTTCACTGTTAAAGCAGAAGTGTTAGTAGTTGTTAATGTCTTTATCATATGACTATTGCAGTGACAAAATATTTCATTAGTATGTAAGCAGGGGCTAAAGGAGAGAGCTGTCCTGGAGGTGGGTATGCTCACTCAAAGGCTGTGCCTACACTGGCACGATGTTGCACAAAAGTGGCCGCTCTTGTGCAAAAACTTGCTGCCTATCTACATTGGCCGTGTGTTCTTGCGCAAGTAAACTGATGTTCCAGCATGTATGAAATCAGGGCTTCTTGCACCAGAACTCAGACACTCTCACTCAGGAATAAGCCCTTTTGCGCAACTGTTTTTGTGCAAGAGGCCAGTGTAGACAGGCAACATGAATTTCTTGCGCAAGAAAGCCCGATGGTTAAAATGGCCATCAGAGCTTTCTTGCGCAAGAGAGTGTCTATACTGGCATGGATGCTCTTGTGCAAAAGCACATCTCTTGAGCAAAAGCACATACCAGTGTAGACGCTCTTTTCTGGAGGAGTTTTTGCACAAGAAGCTGCCAGTGTAAACGTAGCCAAATTGTTTAGCTCTGCAAGATACTTAACTGTTAACTGTTGATATGTAAATACAGCTCATGCCAGGATGGAATCTGAGGTGTGGTTATGTAAATCCAAGTCAGCCAGGGCTGATGGAGGATCAGTGTTGGAATGGAATGTGATGTATTGTAACTAATTTTGGCTGTTATGGGGGTCACAAATCATGCGACCCCTAAATGTGGGAACTGTAAAATATGACACCAGTGCTTGCAGGAGAGACACCATCATTGTAAAAGGTCTCAGATGAACAAGCCTCCCCCTTCCAGAGTTGGATGTACTGAATTTGAGGGGAAGGTCTTGAGCTAGCCTGCATCATGCCTGAGCTATAAGACTGGCTCATTCTGCCTCTTTCCACTCTGTTTTAAGGATAGACCTAAAGTAGACTCCATCAGGAGTCCTTTTACTATTCCAGTGGAAGCTAGAATCTTTTACCAGCCTAGGTGATGGCTAAAGAGTTGAAATCATTAAGAGCTGAAGTCAGTGATTTGGCCTGCAACCAAACCCATTGCAGCTGGCGGAAACAACCAGCGGCAGTTGGCCAGTGAAGTGGCTGGCAGGAGTGGTGGCATGTGTCCAGTGGAGTGCTGGTGGGAACGCCAGCAGGCAATAGGGGCAGCACACAGGTGGCATCACATCAGGCTCTATGAAGGAAGTCATCAGAGTGATGTGTCTGGGTCTGCACTGACTGGACAGAGCTGTAAGTGGGACATTTGAAGTGGGTCACGGGGAAAGTTTGGGTAAGTGAATGGAACCCTTACCTTGTTGGACTACTGAACCTGAAAGGTCAAGGACATTGCTCAATCCATTTGAGCTGGGACAGTTACTCGTGGGGAGTTATGAACTCTGTTCATGGTATTTTCCCAAGTTAATGCCATGTCACGTCTCTCTCTCTCTCTCTCTTTCATTAAAAGTTTATTTTCTACACTCAGACTCTGTGCTTGTGAGTGGGGAAGCATTGCCTCGCCTAGGGGCATATGAATTTCCCAGGCTACTGGGTGGGGGCTCAAGCCTGTTTTGTGTGAGATGGACCCCTAGATACTGAACCCGGCCCTGGTTGCTGCCGGCCCTACCCGGCAGAAGGGTTACAGATATATAACCAAACCAACTTCATAGCAAAGCTTTTTGATGGAACAGGGCTCTGTAGCAAAGCCATTAAGCAAGGAATTATAGTCAGTCAAAACTAAAGCTAATGAGACTTGGCTAACAAAAACAGGAACTTCAAGAAAAGTTTACTGGTGGGAGTAGCAAGGATAAAATGTTATGTACTCGCTTTCTCTGTAAAAAAATGACTTGTACAAAAAACATGGCAAAAGAGATCTTGATATGCAGGATTTGAGCAGTCATTGTTGATTCTTGGAATAATCCTGGGAGTTTCCAGTTATTCAGCAACTAGTACAGGGGAAATGTTATGGGAAATGCCACTGGTGAAACGGAGAGAATTTGTTTGGGAAGTGGGAGGGGATGATCTGTTGCTGCTGACTGTTGCTTCCTCTATTATTCTTTGGGCATTTTCTTCCAGTGCCTACAACTGTCATCTCTGCCAATTCTCATATTAATTCTCTTGCCCTGGACTATACCACTGCTATCTTTATCTGTACCCTCCATCTCAAAGACATCCCCTAAACAACATGGGCTAGCCATTAAAGTCGAGGCCTAGTCAATATAGGTCCAAATCAAACATCAGCTTCCCTGGAGACTATCTATTTTATGAGAGATAGGGGGTGGCTATTCATTGCTTAAATTTACATTGGGCATGTTTACTAAAACATGGGATGCCATGTATTAGTAAACATGCCCAATGTAAATTTAGAGCTGCGGTGTCCAACACACTAGCCACTAGCCACATGTGGCTATTTGGATGGTTGAGTGTGGCTAGTTTGTTACAGCAGTCCTTCAGAACTGGTTGGATACCACCAATAACCACCCTCTAGCTCTCTTAGACCTGTGGTGGCTCGTGAGCTTGGCTTCTGTGGCTAGCTAGATGCATTCTCTTTTCAGATGCTGTGGACACTCCTGCCCAGAGCAACAGATAACTTTCTGATGAATAGGGGACTAACAAAGCAGAAAGAAGAGAGCAACTGAGAGAGGGAAACAAAACCAAGAAACACAAAATGAAAATAAAGAAATACAGGAAAAAAAAGATGACAAGAAAAAAAATAGAGCAGACAAGAACAGGACAGCGAGGAGAAATGGAAATAAGGAGACATGACAACATGTGTGCTCGGGTGTGGCAGGAGGAGCTGTTAAGGCAAGAGAGAGAATACAGTTCAAAAATGTAGGGGAACCCTATAAAACATCAAGAAATAATGAAAAACACAATAGTACAGAAAACTAGCTTTAGGAAGTGGAATAAATGCCCTGGCAAAATCCACATTCAGGCCCACCAATGGGGAAGGAGAAGAGAAAACGGGGACAGTTGCCCTGGAGCCCAGTGATTTAAAGGGGCCCAGAGCTCTGGCTGCCAGCGCCCCATGCAGCACACTCAATGCAGCTCTGTGCACTCGGTGTGGGCCATGCTGTGCTCCGGGTGGCATGAAGGGCTGTCTGTTCCTGGCCCCACCCTTTCCACCTGAGACCCCGCCCCTTCTGGAAGCATGGAGCTACCCTCCCCCACTTTGTCCAGAGGCTGTTGGCTCCTCTGTCCACACTAACTTATTGTTCCACAACCCCATATAGCACTAAAAGCTTTCCATAAAGTTGTAGAGAAAGGAGATTGTAAGAACTGCATGTGGAATTAGACATTAAATCCAAAGAGAACTATTTCCTTATTAAAAGTTACATGAATTATCATTCAGGCTACATTTCACCTCATTCAAACTCTCCTAAACAAAGTAATTGCAGTAACTCAGATATGTATGAAAAACAGCACACAAGACAATATTTCAAAACTTTTCCATTTGCAGTTTCCTCATCTGTCACAATGCAGACTAACTTGGCAGTGGTTTTCACAGCCTTCCTTATCAAGTATCAAGGTTTCTCTGTGCACTCTGGTATATAGTGGCAGTACAGCTGTTTGATGAATAAAAGAGGAAAGAGTCAGTAATTTAAAAAGATTAGATGAGTTGATATAAATCCCTCAGAAATCTTGATACCATGGTAATCAGTATGCAGCAAAGAGGGGAAAGGAGGGGAAATGTAGATAAGGTATTATTTGCTCTTCACCTCTACATTTCTTCTTACGACCACAGCAGTGAGTTTCACATAGGGGCTATGTCTAGACTGGCCAGTTTTTCCGGAAAATCAGCCATTTTTCCGGAAAAACTTGCCAGCTGTCTACACTGGCTGCTTGAATTTCTGCAAAAGTACTGACTTCTTACTGTAAGAAATCAGTGCTTTTTGCAGAAATACTATGCTGCTCCCATTCGGGCAAAAGTCCCTTTTGCGCAAAACTTTTGCGCAACAGGGCCAGTGTAGACAGCTGAGATTTGTTTTCTGCAAAAAAGCCCTGATTGCGAAAATGGCGATCGGGGCTTTTTTGCGGAAAAGCGCGTCTAGATTGGCACAGATGCTTTTCCGCAAAAGTGCATGGTTATAATGCGAACTCCACGCCAATCTAGATGCTCTTTTCCGCAAATGCTTTTAACAGAAAACTTTTCCGTTAAAAGCATTTCCGGAAAATCATGCCAGTCTAGACATAGCCATAGTGTAATAGGCTTGTTGACACAGTGCTTTAATTCACATACAAGAGTGTAAATTTTTGTTCACACTAATATGTCATTTACTAACTGGGCTTTATGGAACCTTCTGGAGCATGTTAAGAGTTCCCTGAGGGCACGTCTACACTAGCCCCCTACTTTGAACTAGGGAGGCTAATGAGGGTGACTGAAATTGCTAATGAAGCATGGGATTTAAATATCCCGTGCTTGATTAGCATAGTCCCAGATGGTCGCCATTTTGGAAACTGACTAGCCCGAAGTAACTGCCTGCGTCTATACGCGGCAGAGAAGCGGGATTCCGAGATAAACCCCTTAGTTTGAATTAACTGTTAAACCTCATTCCACAAGGAGTAATTCAAACTAAGGGGTTTATCTCGGAATCCCGCTTCTCTGCAGTGCATAGACATGGGCAGTTACTTCGGATTAGTCAGTTTCCGAAATGGTGACCAGCCAGGAATATTCTAATCAAGCGTGGGATATTTAAATCCCACGCTTCATTAGCAATTTTAGTCATCCTCATTAGCCTCCCTAGTTCGAACTAGGGGGCTAGTGTAGACGTACCCTAAATTACAGTGCACATCAACATGTGTGACATATGAGCATGGACAAAAATTTATATCCTTCCAACATGGACTAAAGCAGGAGAGGGAAACCTCAGGCCCAGGGGCCAGATGCTGTCTCCAGATTGCCTGGATCTGACCCCCAAGGCTCAGGGCTCTCCCCAACATTGAGGAGCCTATGCTGGTGCTTCAGCCCCCCCCCCCCCCTCTCCAATGCCAGACCACAGGCCTCACAGGCCTGAAGTACACAAAATCTACTAGCCTGGACCCTTCCCAGGCTCTAGTGTGTAGGAGGATGTGGGAAGTGTCTTTCCTTCTCAGTCAAGGATTTGGTTTTGTTTATTTTTTTTTTCTTCTCACTTGTACATGGTACCTGGCTGTGAGTCAGCAGACCCCGACCCAAACCAGAAAAGGATCCCCACCGCTGGACTAAAGCAATGTGGCGCTAAGCCCTCAGAAAGCAGGTGTGGGGTGTAGAGTTAGATTAGCTCCCCCACAGCACACATACACACACACATTATACAGTCATGTGCAGCTTCCCTCTAAACATTTAGACCTAAGCCCATTTCAGTTTGGTATTATTGTTAGTCTCACTCCGAGCACAGTCTAGCAGCTTACTGTTAACCGGAAACAGCCATTTAGTGCTGGATATTCTACAGTGTGCAAGGTGTCCAGGACTCTGAAGAATACCCCGGCAGCACATTGCTAGGATGAGAGGTGAGGGCCCTCAGCACATTCCAGGATTGTACTGCTAGACAGAGCTTAAACTGAAATGCTAACTAAGACATATAATAAAATATGAAAAAACAATTATACACTTGTATGGGTGTATCCTTATATACCCACAGAGTGAGCATTGTTTTCGTATTGCTCTAGTTAAAGTTCTTGCTGTATTTGCAGCATTTACAGAGCTAGCTATATGCTTATTTTATCACAGACTAAACCTGCATCTGTACAATACCTGCTCCTCCATCCCAACCATTTCACACCTCTCAGCAGGTTCCTTCCAGTCCAACTTTTAAATAAAAATAGACCACCACAAAAGTGTTATTGTCCCCTCTGAAAGGAGGCAGTAAATGTTACACTGGTCAATGGGACAGACCTGACAACATGGAATCTTGGAGGAATGACTTTTTTAGGCTCAGTCCAGTAAACTGCCTGGCCTAATGGGACAGGTGTCATGTCAAAGGAGCGATGCAATCCCAGGCTTGCATACCATAAGGGACTTATCCATAGAGTGCAAAACCCTACCCATAAAAGAACTCAAACCTATGGCAGGAAGCTCTACCCTTAGGAACCCTAACCCTAGCTCCATGTGCCTTACCCATAGAAAAACTAATCCTAGGACAGGGAGCCATACACATATGTGTGAAACCTGCCTAGATCCTAGGAACCTAATCAAAGAGCCAAGTGAGATACCCATAGGAACCTTAACCCTATGGCAGGAAACCCTACCACAGGATCCTAATGGTTCCCCACTATAGGGTTAGGGTTCCTGTGGGTATTGCACTTCTTGCTAGAGATAAGGTTGCTATGGGCTAGAGGACTAGAAGCTCATATAAGTGTTGCATTAAGACGTACACTTGCAGCTAGGGTTAGGGCTCCCATGGGTATGAAGTGTAGGGCTCCCTGCCATAGGGTTACAGTTCTTATGAGTACAGGTCTGCAATCTATGGTTGGGGTGGCTATGAGTAGAACTCTCACCTTAGAAGGCATTCCTAACTTATAGGGCACTTGCTGATAGGTTATGGTCCCTATGGGAAGGGCACTGGGTGCTAAGGTTAGGGTTCCTCCTATCGAAATAGGAGGACACCAGCCTTCCCAGGGTGTCCTGGTGGCCACTCCAGCCTCAACCAAGAACACTCCTCTCCCTTCCTCCTCCCCGGAGCCCTTAAAGGGGTTGACTCTGAATACAGTGCCTGTGCCAGCTCCAAGCCTGCCAGCCCAGAGCTAGCAGTGGCACCAGGGCCCCTGATCCAATGGCCCCAAAACATGAGCCAGCAAACCACTGGCAGCCAGCCCTCCTCCACTCCCCAGGAGCAGTCTGCCAGCTCCCAGGAGCCTGCCAGGACCCAGAGAAGGCAGGCGCTTTCCTGGTCCAGGGTGGAGATCCTGGACCTTATTCAGGTTTGGGGGGATGCCCCCAACATCCATGATCTCCGCACTAGATGGAGGAACACAGCCGTCTATGGCAGGATAGCTGCCAACCTGGCCACCAAAGGCTACATGTGAACCCAGGAGCAGATTTGTATGAAAATCAAGTTGGTCCCGCGAGACCCCCCCAACCCTGAGCCCTGAACTTCCCCTCCCCCTTCTTCTCCTTGCTTCCCCCTTCCAGCTCTCTCCTCCCAGGTTTCCCCTTCCCCTCTTCCACCCTCTCTTCTCCCCTCTCCCACCTCCTTTTCCCAGTCTCACCAGAGTTTCATCCCCTTCCCCCAGTTTTGTTAAATAAAGAGTTTGTGTTCATGAAAATACATGTATTTTAGTTGACATCAGGAAGGGGGGTTAGGGTGGGGTAAGTGGAAGGACGTGAGACAGGAATAAGGCACAAGTCCCAGTGGGGCAGAACAGGAGGCTCTTAGTGCTCCTCAGGGTTGAAGCTCTCCCGCAGGGCCTCCTGGATACTGACATCCCCCCTCCCCCCCCCGAAGGACCTCCTGGATAGCAGCCTGCAGCAAGTGTAGCCAGGCTCGCAGCAACACATCTACAAGAAGCACCAGAGTGCCCTGGGGCAGCTCTGGCTCCATACTGCAGAGTGCTGTGGTGTCCCAAGTGAGGGCAACCAGAGCACACAGAGACAAAATGCTTTGCTCTCCCTCATCGACGTAGGCAAGCAGGCAGGGAAAACTAAGAACTGGTTGTCCGGAAGAATGGGGGGTCCCTTTAAGCACAGGCCTCAGATAGCCTCAGGCAGCAGCCACACAAAGTAACTCCTAACCTGATGCCCTGCCGGACCTGGTCTTAAATGCGATTCAGTGTCCACTCAGTGTAGACAGTGTAGCAAAATGCTATTTCGAAATGCATTTTGTGTATAGACGCGTTATTTCGAAATAACTTATTTCTAATTAACTATTTCTAAATAAGATATTTCGAAAAAACACTGTAGTGTAGACATACCGACAGTTATTAGCAGGTCACTGGTTGGGGGTTAGCCCTCACTCGTGCCTAAGAGCCTGGTGAGCCAGGGTTCAAGGCCTATTGTCCCAGAAAGGTGGAAAGTTCAAGCTTCCCAGAGCTCCTCCTTGGGACTGAGGAAGAAAACCAGTCTTTCACACAACATGTGTAACCTCACCTGCTTGATAATGCATCCCCCTTGTATTTAGCTTTGACACTCCCTTTTCCTCCCTTAGGGTACATCTACACTGCACGCTTATGTTGGCAGAAATACTCCAAAATAGCTTATTTCGAAATAGCGCAAATGCCCATTGAAATAATGCTGAGCTATTTCGAAATAGAGCGTACATACTTTGGATGCTGAATTGCAGTAACTTCCTGGAGCTGCTGCCTGAGGATATATGAGACCCGAGCTTAAAGGGACCCCTCCTCGTAGAGCCACATCTCAAGTTCTTCACCTTTGTCTACCTCATTGAGGGACAGCAAAGCCTTTTCTTTGCCTGCTGTGGTTGCCCTTGCTTTCTAGCCATGGAACTGGAGCTGCCTCCCAGCAGTCACTGGCTTTTAGGGTACATCTACATTAGTCCCCATGTTTGAACTAGGGAGGCTAATGAGGGCGACCGAAATTGCTAATGAACCGTGGGATTTAAATATCCTGCGCTTGATTAGCATATTCCCGTCCGGTCGCCATTTTGGAAACTGACTAGCCCGAATTAACTGCCCGCGTCTTTATGCGGCAGAGAAGCAGGATTCCGAGATAAACCCCTTAGTTCAAATTAACTGTTAAACCTCATTCCACAAGGAATAACAGGAAAGAACTTGGGAGGGGGTAGGAAGGAGTTAGAAAGGGGAGGACGGGGAGGAGGGGGAAGGAGAGGCTGAGGCTGGGCATGGCGCCTGGTTCTGGTGGTCCCATTGCCTCATGTGGGGGGTGCTCAGTGGCCATGGAGGGGGAGTAGGCGAAGAAGCAAGAGGCAGGAGCTGGGGCAGTTGCAGACTGTCCAAATGTCGGACATTAGGAAAAAGATGGTTACAGACTCTGAAATAAGCTGCCCGTTGCTTTGAAATTATTTCAGAATAATCGGCTTGCTGTATAGGTGCTCGCATAGTTATTTCGAAAGAACGCTGCTGTGTAGAGATGCCCTTAGACTTGAAGAAAAGCTCTGTGAAGCTCAATAACTTGTACCTTTCACCAACACCACCACTACAAGCAGGGTGGAATAGGATGCTCATAAAGACTTGATTACAATAAGTCTGGGTTGACCTTCAGAACTTGCCCATGCCTTTAATGTTCATGAGTAATACAGCCACCCCCCTCTGTAGCCAATAAAACCTTTATAACACCCCAAGCTATCATATAGTCTCCCTGTATTTGCATATATATAAAAGAATCATTTCCCTCTACTCCCTCCTAGTTCAACTACAGCCACTTTTGGGGAGAGGTGGAATATAGCAGCTGTTTAATAGCACAAAGCAAGACAGAATGAACATTACAAGAAGGTTAGTAAGAGGAATCACAGAAACACAAGCTGCATCCAGTTTCTGAACACAAACTTCATTGTTGTATCTCAAATTGACCTAGTAAGCAGGGCTTTGAAATATTGCATTCTCCTTCCCTCCTGCCACAACCTCTGCCCCACTCTATTGTATGAAAAATAACACTTTGAAACAGTTTAGTTAACAAAAGTTCAGAATATCATCTTGGGTATGAAGTTCGCTGGATTCTGAGACCTCAGTCCATATAATACATTATCTGGCCTCTAGGTATATATGCCTCCTGCATCTAAAATTATGGATTTGAAGTTCTTATAAGAGTTGAGCAGGGTCAGGCAGCAGGGTGCTACAGATTATAGTGTTCAGATATCTCTACAGGGCAGAAGGGAGTGAGCCTCCACACTCAGATAGACAGACATGTCTAGGCAGGGCTCAAGCTAGCACGCTAAAACATAGCTGTGTGGACATTATGGCTTGAGCAGGATTTTGGGCTCTGAGCTTCGATGGCTAGTCTGAGTCTCCAGGACCATCATAGCATCAGAACTCTGAGAAATACATCACTGATCTGTTATCAGAAAAATGAACTCTGATCATCTTGAGGAACTCAAAACTTTAGAATTTCAGTGCAAGTAGATCTGCTGGTCCTGGTCCAGTGTGAGAAACTATCACCATCTGTGGCAGAGAAACAAAACTGCATTGTGACTGCTGCTCACGAATCAATGTGCTGAATTACAACAACAAAACACAAGAAACAAAACACAAAGAACTATTTCCAACTATGGCTTCTGGTAAAATCATAACTCAGTTGTGTTTTATGAGGTCATAAGAAACCCTCCAAAGGAATATTCTCATGAGTGTCTCAGCAGTCTACTATTTATTATTCCACTATTAGTGACTTGGCTGTTTACAAATGCCATAGACTCAGCAAGAGGAACTCTGCATAAGCTCAAAACCTTGTCTCTCACCCACTCAGGTTATTCCAATAAAAGATATTAACTTATCACCTTGTTGTTCTAAGATTTTGGAGCCAACATGGTTACAACACTGCATATATCTTCATTAAAACAGACAAAATCTGTCTCTTGGACTTACTATTCACTTGAAGGCTGTTTTATCCCTTTCACTCAAAGTAAAAATAAGTTTTCAGAGGGAAAAATATATTTTTATTCTTATAACGATAATTTGCACATCGTTATTGGAGGATAGGAGAACTAAAAGCAGGAGGTGAAATTCACGTCATGTTGGGTTGAGCTGAATACCACAAGCAACTGTATTTATGCATACCCGTTTGAATGCAGACCACCTAACCTGATTTATCTGTCATATCTATCCATCACAAATATTCTATAGGCATCTACAGTAGGTGATTTTGGCAAAAGAGGGATATTTTGTGGATCTCAGAGGAAGAAATAAAGGAAACCATAAATTGAAAGTATAGTTCAAACCACAGAATTGGTTTTATGAATTCTTCTGATTGTTCTTCACTAGTGAATATCTTATCTTTTGTCTGTGGGAGAGCATAGATAGCAATGTAACTGAGGAAAACATATCAAAGATAGTTGGAGAAAATGAACAAGACATTGGAGGGAGCCAATCAAGGAAAGAGAAGTAAATGCCAATCCACCGTTTCCATAGAAGGGAAAAATGCAAAATACAAGGAATAACATAGTTTCATTTTTTCATTTGGACAGTGTCTGCTTTATCTCCCACTACACAGATATCTCATTCTTCATATTAAAGTTGAGCAGAAGCATGACAAATTTCATCATCTACAAACATCTGAAAGGACAGATGGAATGGAATGGAATTAGCAACACTCAGGGTAGCACTGTCAGATTAACACTAATATCCAAAATAAATATCCAAATCCAATATGACAATCTTTTCAAATCACTGAGTTATGGTACTGCACTAGGTTTTGTTCACTTATGTCAAATGGCCACTAGAGGGCTGTGTTACATCTATCAATACAGATGAAACTTTGTCCTGGTCCCAAAGACACTCTGCTATCATGTGCCTTTACACCCAAATTCGGCAAACTTTTAAATATTGAACTGATAGATTTGCAGCACTGCAGCCAGTTTTAGGTCTGTACAAAACATGGGCTTGCACTGAATAGAGCATGTCCCAGCATGTCCCTGTCTTCTCATGCTCTGTTGTTATCAGATCCATGCTGCCTGGGAAGAAGCAAAGCTTTGAGGCCCTGGATGTGGCATAATGACCACAGAGGAAGTTATTTTGCCACTGCCTGATTACTTTTCTTTGTGTTCTGCAGCTCAAAACCTCACTGTCTTGTTTATACGTCACATTCATCAGTATTTATACGCATTTCACTTCATGCTATGGTCCTATCAGACTTTGCCATTAGGGCAGACTAGCTCAGTACTTGGATGGGAGTGCTCTAGTTGTTTCAGGAAATGACACTGGAGTTTCAGTCTGTGGCATTGTGACATGCTGCCAGGCAACAGAATGCTGGTGGAGGAGTCAGTTTCAGATGAACTGTAAAAATGCAAATCTTGACCCCTTGTGGCTATTATAGATCAGGGGTAGGAAACCTAAGGCCTGGGGGCCAGATGTGGCCCCCAGCTTGCCTGGATCTGGCTCCTGAGGCTCAGGGCTTGCCTGCCCCCCAGCATTGCAGAACCCACACTTGTCCTCCAGCCCCCCACCGTCCTGCTGTGGGGCAAGAGCACACAAAAATTTCTAGCAGGGGCCCCTTCAAGCTCTAGTGTTTGAGGAGAATGTGGAGAGTGTCTTTCTCTTCCTCATTTGAGGGCCACATCAGTGAGGGTTTTTTGTTTTTTTGCTTGTCACTTGTGTGAAGCCCCCCACTGATTTTTCTGTGGGTCAGGGGCCTCTGACTCAAAAAAGATTCCCCATCCCTGTTATAAATCCTATGACACGTTTGGAAAAAATTAGGTCCTATAGAACCATATAGAATTTTCATGATGGAAATTAAATAACTAGTTGGGTTGCTGCCTAAACAGGTTTTTTCCGGCATTGTTCCTTTTTTGAGGGGCAGCTGCTCTGGGAAATCAGGGCACATCTAGACTTGTTTTCACTTTCGAAAGAAGATATGCAAATTTGGCATGAATTTGCATATCTTCTTCCGATTGCTTTTTTGAAAGAGGTTCTTTCGAAAAGAAAGTAGTCTAGATGTGGTTCTTTGGAGAAAAAAAACTTTTTTGAAAGAACCGTTCTTCCTAAAAAAATGAGGTTTACACGGTAAAGATGTAAACAGTACACAGTAAGGATGCTTTGCATACACTGCCAGGTGTCAAGTTTTATGGGCTCTGCATCACTCCAGATATCCCAGTTTTTTGGATCTTAGACACAGAAATCCTAATAACCTGGGGAACTACTCCAACTTGGTTTCTTCCTAACTTGAAATACCAGTCATATTTACCAAAGTTTGCTGTGAAACCATACAAAACCCAGTGATTCTACATAGCTTCAGCTTGCCACCAGGCAAAACACAGCAGTTTGGGCTCTTTCCCTTTAGCATCTGGAATGTATATTAAAGCTAATTGATTTTTTTTAAACAAATACAATGCTGCATTTCACACAGGTATAATGTTAACTCTGGTATAGTGTCTTAACCAATTTAGTTCTTGGGTAATTATGTTATGCCTCCCTAATTTTCTACCAATTTAAATTTGATATTGTAATCATCAGTCTTACCATAATCTGCAGTTCCTTCTACTCCGTAAGTGGTTTATTTTAAGAATAGGTAATGTAGTCCCTTTGCCATAACTGCAAGAAGCTATGATAGACATGTTGTTGCTATATGTTTGGAAGTGTAGTGCTCCCCATCTTCCTTGAAACAGTGGCTACATTCCCAAAGGCCCAGCCACCCTGTTTGGGTTGCAGTTTGTACTCACAAATCAGCTGCAGATGCAAATCAGATTATTTGTGCTTTAGTTACACAGTTGTGGTGCAAATCAGGGCATTAGAGGTGGAAGTACTTTGATTTGCACCTTGAATTAACATTTACAGGTTCAAAATCCAAGAATAAAACTTGCAAACACAAACTCCACTAAAATCAAAGAGAAAGGCCAGTTTTGGAAAATGTTAGCTCTGTGAAAATTTAGCCTAGTATCTGCAGTTTAATTATCTCTGCAGTGGGTGTATCTAGCCACATGCACTACAGAATGTTTCTGTTAGGTACATGGTTTGATATACGTTGACATGTGCAGCTTGTGATTACTTTTTTATACCTTTTTGGCCTTTTCTGTACATTGTTATTACCCAGAGTGGCATGCTGAGAATCTCATAGAAGGCTTTTATAACTGTTAATAATTGAAATGTATTAGTGCATCAGACACTGCAGCCAAATTAACAGTCTCTACATTCTCTTCTCTGGCTTGTTTTCAATCACCTCCACATGCTGCAGTAACCAGCAGTATCTGGCCTCAGATTATCGCCTACTTAAGGAGCACTCACTCACATCAGCCTCATGCCCTGCTCTCAGCACAGCAGGGTAAGAGCCTGTGATCAGAGGAAAAGGAGCAATGCATGGCTTGGAGGTAGAGTTGCCAGTCCTCTGGAGTCTCCTGGAATCAACATCAATCTCCCACTGATGATTGAAAGCAATCCCAAATATTTTCATAGGACATTTAAAAAAACCTTGAACATGACATTATGCTGGGGGTGGGAGGAATCTCTTCCATCAGAGGTGGCATCCTTACTTGGAAGCCAGAGCTGCAGTTTTAGCTTCTGGAGGTGGTTTTACATTTGGTATATATTTTCACAGTCGTTAGGCTCTAACTTCTGCCAGACGACTGGCCCTGCACAGTATTAAGGGGAGTGCAATGGTGAGCTTTCCTCTCTCCTGATTTGCACCATTCACAGCTTGGCTGTACAGTAGGATCTGACCATCTGTCTTTATTTCTTTGGAATGTCATCCTGGGTTGGGGATGTGGCCCTTTTACCTCTCTTGTGTCTGCTTTGCTCCTTTCTCCTACTCATCCATATCTCACCCCGCATGCTTCATATTCTCCTTCACATCCCGTCTCTACATTCTTTCATCCCTTTGTTCCCCCATCACGAGCTGGCAGCTGAATTTATGGCTTCATGGTTCATACTTCCTTGCCGGCTGTGTACCAAAAACACCACACCGGTCTTGGTTCTACATGCCTTCCAAACAGAATCACAGCTCCAAAGAGCTGGCTAGAAGGGCAGGCTGAAGGAGTCTTAAAACAACTTCAGCATGGTAGCCCAGAAGCCAGTCTCAGCATCCCCTCAGCCTGGTTAAGAAGAGGGAGAGCTAATCTCATGATATGGTGAAGAAAATTTAAAGGAGTCACATGTGCCTCTAACTCACAGTACCCTAATGGCACAGGGAATCCAAACAATGCCCTCATTCAGCGCTATCTCTGCAGCATTACAGCAGCATGACTGTGCTACTGTAACAACCAATGCAATACCCTCGTGACCCAGGTATTCTCCTATTGCGCTCAGAGCAATCTGTTATTCATCTAGCTTGGAAGCTGACTTGCTTCAGTGACAAATTCCTTTTCACAGTTATGTTAGCTGCTTCAGATTTATGAAAATCCAGACAAAGTCGTGTCATGTGGCCTCCTTCAGATGTGGTTGGATGCCAATAAGAAACACTCAGCAGCTTTGAAAAAGCATTGATTGGTAGGTGCCTTTAAATGTAATAAGGACAGTGAGTGTAGGCCACAGATTCGGGGTAAAAGGTGACAGTTGGTGACATCTTACTCCAAGATTTCAGAGACCCAGCATTCTTTTTAAATTGCTGAGGGAGATGGCAATGTCTAGTTTAGGGAGAGGTGAGAATATAGCTGAGTAGTGATTCCAGCAGAGGAGGATGGAATGTGGGAATACTTTTAACAACAACAGACATTATTTAAAATCTTCCAGGCTTCATACACTCCACTTTAATTCAATTCAATGGGAGCTGGATTGTTTTGAGCCTCTGGGGAAAAAAAGACCTTAACAGTCCTGGGGCCCTTCTGGGTGTGGTACACTGTCCCATCTAGTAGCACGGAGACCACTTATAAGGAGATTACTGAGTCAGCTCTATAGTCTTAGCTAATAGACAGCTGGCTTTTAGGTTGTATACTAAGCTCTAGAAGTCTCAGGTTCAATTCTGTCTGCAGATGACCAGGGTCGGTCTGTCTGTCAAAATAAAATAAAAAAATAACTTAAGACATGCACACAAAATAACAGTATCAGAGTATGTTTGAAAAAGTCTAATCTCATGTTGAATCAGAACGTATGTGCTCATTTCCAGGAAGATCCCCCACACTTTTACTTGAAAAAATAAAGAGCTCTGTATTATTACTGGTACATCTTAAGTTTCTTTACAATCCAAGAATGAGGCAAAGTTAATACAAATTGGGGGCAGAGGTTTTGTGTAGGTGAAAATATTCATTAGGAAACAGATTCACCCCCAAAATATATCTTGAGCAAAAGTGTTTTTGTTTAAGCTAAGTGAAAAAAATTTATAGCAGCAAAGGAACTGCCAGACTGGATCAGAGCTGTGGCCCATCCACACCAGGATCCTATCTCTGACAGTGGCTCATACCAGATGCTTTAGAGACAGCTGCCAGAATGATATAGGAGACAGCTGTGGGATGATTTCTCATTATGACAGGATTATTCAACTTGTTAATAAAAAAGCCCCCCCAAAAAGTAGTAAGTGAATTACTACAGCCAGCTTTGGCTTCACTCCTATTATCTGAAAAGTACAAAGTTCATTTTTAAAGAAAGGCGCTTATCAACGTATTATGGACATTTATCTAACTACCAGCTATAACCTGTATTTGGCTGCTAAGAACAACTCTCTAACCCCAGATCCTCCCATGCGTCAATACATTTCTTTTATTTATAGTTAGTAAATGTTTGCAGCAGAAAAAATGGAACGAAGTTTACAGTGATAAAGAAAGTGACTCATATACTACTGCAAATTTTCCTGCATATTTTCAAGGTGAATGGCAAAGGAAATATAAAGGCATCCTCAGAATGGTTTAATCTTATGCTATTTTTTCTATTATCATAAAGATTAGGTTTTTCTGGACTTTTATGTTTTTGCTGGCAGACTCTTTGGAGGACTGAGAGAATATTAATATCACATGAAAACACTTATTACTTTACCAGTCCTCAGTAAAAGAGTGAGGGGAAAAGTTGATGAGTATTAGGCCACGTCTGCGGTAAGGAATTGATCCCATCACAGCAGATTGCGTGATAAAGCTGGTTTCAGTATTAAGGGATACACTGTGGCCCCTTTGCTAGGCTGATCTGCGATCTGAACAATTGTGTTTTGTTCTTCATTTTTATTGCACTGTTACCTGTCCCACCAAGGCTCCTAAAAGCATGAGATTCTGAATTACTACATGGGACAGTAATATTTGAATTACCAATGCTACCCCCCTACCCACCTTCATCTTCACCAAATCTAAAACAGTTGAGATTGAAACAGATTTTAAACCAAATGATACCAATAATTGGCATTAACATTAAGTGTTAGGGGCACTTCTGGGTATCAATACAAAATGCTTTCCAAGCATTTGGAGAAACAAAAAACAGTACATTTCCTTTCCTGTTTACTTTTAATGCAGGATTTGGGGTTTAGGGTTTTTTTTGGGGGGGGGCGCAGGAGGAAGAACAGGAAGAACAGCATTGCCCCTCATCTGTTGTTACCGTGTACAGGAGTGGTCTGAATCTGTAAATGTAGGTCTAATATAGAATTATAGAATCATAGAACTGAAAGGAACCTCTAGAGGTCATCGAGTCCGGTCCCCTGCCCTCACACCAGGACCAAGCATTGTCTAGATCATCCCTGATAAATGTCTATCCAATGTGATCTTAAATATCACCAGTGATGGAGATTCCACAACCTCCCTAGGCAATTTATTCCAGTGTGTAACAGCCCTGACAGTTAGGAAGTTTTTCCTAATGTCCAACCTAAACCTCTCTTGCTGCAATTTAAGCCCATTGCTTCTTGTCCTATCATCAGACATTAAGGAGAAGAATTTTTCTCCTTCCTCTTTGTAACACTCTTTTAAGGTACTTGAAAATGGATATAATGCCTCTTCTCAGTTTTCTCTTTTCCAAACTAAACAAACCCAATTCTTTCAATCTTCCCTCATAGGTCATGTTTTATAGACCTTTAATCATTTTTGTTGCTTTTCTCTTGACCTTCTCTAATTTCTCCACATCTTTCTTGAAATGTGGTGCCTAGAACTGGACACAACAATCCAGCTGAGGCCTAATTAGTACAGAGTAGAGCAGAAGAATTAATTCTCGTGTCTTGCTCACATCACTCCTGTTAATGCATCCCAGAATCATGTTTGCTTCTTTTGCAACAGGGTCACACTGTTGACCCATGTTTAACTTGTCATCCACTATGACCCCTAAATCCCTTTCTTTTCTTGACAATCACTTCCCATTCTGTATGTGTGAAACTAATTGTTTGCAAAGTAGTCAAAGCCACAATTTAAGGGCACACCGAGAACTTTCCTGGGTGCTGTAGAACTTTCATACCAATTTCACACTACTGCCTTACATGGTCCCTGGGAAAAAGAGTCCTTAGTAGGACATCCATAGGCCTGATAGTTCCAGGCTGCTGAAATGAGCTCACAGCTACTCTAATTTAAACCTTCAGGATATACTAAATTAAACAAGGGGTTGGAGCACCTCCAGCTGGTTTTAGGGTAATGGAAAGGCAAAGGTGACATTAATTCTTCTTGGGCATACACTGAGCACAGATTAGCCAGATCAGCACATCTGGAGTGTAAATTTCTGTTAACAAAAAGAATTTTAAAAAAAGGAGAGGAGTGACCATTATAATAAAATAATCTTAGTAAGCTAAAGAAGTCCATTCAGTTGATGAGGATGTAGATCCTGGTGAGGCTTAAGCTGTTTGGATAATTCTTTGAACAGTTTGTTTCTTTAGACTAGTTGACATATTTGTTACACAAGCAGTCCATTGACTATCTTGTATTTTATATGCTAAGATGCAATGTAAGCACTCTTTGATCTGACTTTGAATCCCATGGAATTCTCCCATCTTCTTGATATATGCCCTTCTAGGCTACATCTACACTGCAGCGCTATTTTGGGATTCTGGAAGTATCCCAAAATAGCTAGTCCATGTTTTTTGAGCACGCCAGTTATTTCAAAATATAAGGGGCTTGCTATTCCAATGTCCCTGTAAACTTCATTCTACGAGGAGTAAGGGACGTTTCAGAATAGCGATTTATTTCAAAATAAGTGCTGTGTAGCGAGCACCAAATTTCAAATTAACATTGGAATAAGATACACAATTTGCATAGTTCAAGTTGTGTATCTTATTTTGACCTATGGTGCAGTGTAGATGCACCCCTATTGTTTTAGAAAATAAAAACAGCCATACTGGGTCAGATGAAGGGTCCATCTAGTCCAGTATCCTGTCTTCTGAGAGTGGCTGGTGCACATTCTTCACTGGAGTAAACGGAACAGAGCAATTATTAGGTGATTCATCTCCTGTTATCCAGGCCTAGCTTCTGGCAGTCAGAGATTTAGGGACACCCAGAGCATGGGGTTGCATTCTTGGCCATCCTGGCTAATACCCATTAATGTATCTAGCCTCTGTGAACTTAACAATTTTTTTTATCCCTGTTATAGTTTTGGCCATCACAACAATCCCCAGGAACCAGTATCACAGGTTGACTGTGCAAAATTATACTTTATGTTTGTTTTAAACCTAATGTCCATTAACTTTATTGAATGACCCCTTTCTCCTGTGTTATGTGAAAGGGGGTAAATAACACTTTCTCCACATAATTTGTGATTTTTATAGACCTCTATCATATTGCCTCTGAATTGTCTTTTCTCAAATGTAAGTTGTTCCATACCTGTCCCTTTTCCCCCTTTTTGTTTCCTTCTCTGTACCTTTTCCAGTTCTAAGATATCTTTTTTTACATGGCGTGAACAGAATTCTATCCAATATTCAAGATGTCAGCATCGCATGGATTTTCTATTCCTTTCCTAATGGTTCCTAACATACTGTTAGCTTTTTTTGGGATGCTGCTGCATATTGTGGATAGCTCTCCGAGAATATCTGCTCAATGACTCCAAAAATCTCTTTCTTGAGTGTTAACAGCTAATTTAGAGCCCATCATTTTAGTGTGTGGCTTAAGGTTTTTCCTTTTTTTTTTCTTAGACGTTCGTAATGTTTCTAACTCTTGTAACACTTCCCTGCTTTTTCTACAGTTATGGATTGGAAATTTATGTACATTTATTTTAAAAAAGCCCTGAAAAATTATGAAAGGAGTTTTATAGAAAAAAGATCAAGGCTCTCGCTATTTCTAGAAATACAGCATGATGTGATGTCATATCTTTACAAGTTCTTTGGAGGTTAGAATTGTAATTTGAAATGACCTACAAACTGGAGAAATGGATTGAGGTAAATTGGATCAAATTCAATATGGACAACTGCAAAGTACTCCACTTAGGAAGGAACAATCAGTTGCACACATGCAAAATGGGAAATGACTATCTAGAGAATATTGTAGAAAATATCTAGAGATCATAGTGGACTGACCACAAGCTAAATATGAGTCTACAGTTTAACACAGTTGGCAAAAAAAAAAAAAAAAAAAAAGAAAAAGCAGCAAGGCAGCAAACATCATTCTGAGATGTATTAGTAGTAGTGTTGTAAACAGGGACATGAGAAATAATTCTTTCACTCTATGCTGCACTGATTAGGCCTCAGCTAGAGCACTGTTCGGCTCTGGGTACCACATTTCAAGAAAGATGTAGACAAATTGGAAAAAGTCTAGAGAAAAGCAACAAAAATGACTGAAGTTCTAGAAAACATGACCTAAGGGAAGATTGAAAGAAATGGTTTATTTAGTCTGGAAAAGAGAATGCTGAGGCCTGGGTCTACAATAGACCAGGCAGGTCTGCTTAAGTTACGCCATCCGCTACGTAAAATGCGTAGCTGGATTTGGTTTATCTTAAGCCAAGCCGCCTTAGTGTCTACACTATGGGAGGCCGACAGGGGCACACACTGCCATTGGCTTCCCTTACTTCTCTCAGAGTGAGGAGTACAGGACACCCATGGGAGCTGCCCTCAGCATTTCATTGGGGGGGATGTTCATTAGACCTGCTAAATTGAATACTAGAAGATCAACCTACAGAGGGTCAATCTTTTCTGTAGAGTAGACATGACCTGAGAGGAACCATGATAATGGCTTTCAAGGACCTAAAAGGTTGTTACAAGGAGGCGATGGAAAAAATGTCCTCCTTAACCTCTGATAAGACAAACAATGGGCTTAAAATGCTGTCTGGGTGGGTAAGCACTGGAATACATTGCATAGAGAGATTGTGGAATCCCAATTGTTGGAGATTTTTAAGAGCAGGTTAGACAAACACCTTTCAGGGGTGATTTAGATGCTGCTTGGTCCTGCCATGAGTGCAGGGGGACTGGACTTGAAGACCTCTCAAGCTTCCTCCCACTTCTATTATTCTATGATTTCATTATTCTCATTATGTAATCTATCAGGATAGACTATGTTGAAGAATAGTCCCATTTACCAGCAGCTGCTGACTTTCCCAAAGTTTCTCCATATTATCATGAAAACCAAGAATAAGGTACAAGGGTTCCCTTCCCTATGGCCATGAGGTATTTAGGTGTCATTTACCATTGATGGGAATAGTAATCATGTAGTCAAATTCCCTCCATACAATGCTTTCAAACTGCACCTCTGAAAATCTAAGAAATCTTGTAATCCAATTATAATTGGTATTGTCTGTATTTACCAGAAATTACCCTTGTGCTAACGGAAAACTAAACGTTTGCATGAGCCAAATACAGGAAGTTTTGATTCTGTGAATCACACTCAAGGGGACATAACCACTTGCTGAGAAAGAGGCTGAATTTGTGGTCCAATATTTTCTGGTTCTCCAAAACATTTTGATTTGTTCTCTCAACAGAAATATAGTCAAGATAGCAGCATTTGAGCCTGAATTTACTCTGATATACAACACATCCTGTGGAATACTCACACAGAATTCCTTTGCTGTTGCCTTCACAGTGAAAGGGGAAGACAGTCAAAATGGGCTTAGGGCCTTATGTGCACTGCTTCCTTGGGTATGTTCCAACTGTAGCACAGTGAGCAAGATGCTACTTGAGGGTGTTCCCAGGGCCATGGCAGTGTGTTCCTCCTGCTGACTGGCTATTGTAAAAGAGAGTGTTTCAGGCCTGATTCACCCCACGCCGCTTCTCATGTAAAGTCTGGGCAGACACACCTTGTACTTTCAGTGAATTATTCCCCCGCCCCATCCAACAGAGCAAGGACATTTTGTTTCCTGGGAACTCACCTTAGATCAATCTCATCCCCCAGGAGTTTGTATTTTGGACTTTGAATTCACCCAGTGAGCATTAGGACTCTCTTGAGGATTTATCTCTTGCTCATTCATTCTAGGTTAAGGGATGACTTTCACTTAATCAAAGACCTGGGCATGATGCCATATCATAAGACATACTTTCCAAATCAGTAACTTCTTCCTTGAGAGCTTTCATTTTGTAATGCATATCTTTGATCTGCTAGGAGAGCCCTGTACTGTATCCAATCTGTTATGCAGTAAGCCTACACTTACTTGACACCTTCTGGGGGGCTTAGTCTTTTAAGTTTCTGGAAATTATTGGAATACTCACCAGACGGAAAGGGATTCTGCTCATCCTCAGAATAATGGGGCTTTAACAATGACATTGTGAATCACTTGGCTTAGATTGTTGGGGCTGTGAGGAAAGAATAAGACTTGAGAGGAATTCAATCTTCCAACTGATTAAAACCAACCATGAAAAAGTATGTAAATAATAAACTAGGAAAGCTAAATGCCTGCTAGCATCCATAATATACCCCACATACACGTCCCACTATCTTTCCTTTCCTTACCCTCACTCTCTAAAAATATTTTAATGTCATTAATTTATTTTCCAAAGATCAGTCTAGCCATTCATATAAATGTTCACTTATTAAATAAATAAACCAATTAGGAAGAAAATCCCATAGCAATTTCTCTCTGTTACAAATTCATCGGTAACTCAGTTCACTGGTTAAAATACTGAATCTAAATCATGTAGCACATGTACACCTGAAAAAATAAATGTGATCCTTGTTCCTTAGAGGAAAACTATTGGGAAACCCCACTACTTCTGAAACAGGAATATACTGTTTAGAGTCTCTCTTTTAAAAATCACACACTTTTAACGCTTTTATTAAAGAGGTATAAATAGAATAAAACCAATAAAGATTCCACGAGCAGTAACAGTTAATTCGAACTAACGGGTTTATCTTGGGATCCCGCTTCTCTGCCGTGTGTAGACGTGGGCAGTTACTTTGGGCTAGTCAGTTTCCAAAATGGCAACCGGCTGGGATTATGCTAATCAAGCGTGGGATATTTAAATCCCGAGCTTCATTAGCAATTTCAGTCACCCTCATTAGCCTCCCTAGTTCGAACTAAGGGGCTAGTGTAGATGTACCGTAAGAGAGAGATTTTAAGTGATGGACAAAATGTCAGAGTGTGTGTTACCAAAAGCAAATAAAATATAAGCATGCAATCAAAACACTCAATTCTATTAGACTGGACAACATTTCGATTAAGCAGTTTCTCTTACCCAGCTGGTTATTGCGGTTCATAGTGTACAGGTTTCACCCTTGAAACCTGGGCCTGTCCCTTCTGTCTAGGAGTCTCTGTTGGAAATTCTTTGTCCCTCGCAGCATAGGTGAAGGCAGGAGAAATGCCAAGTCCATGTGCTTGGAGAATACAAATCCAGGCATGTCTGGGGGCATTGCTGAGTCCCCAGACAAGGCTGAACAATTCTGTTTGTATGGTTTCCTGCAGATGAGTCATTGATTTGTAGCTCCCTTGCTGCTAGACAATGACTATTGGTGGTTGTTTGACACCCTATCTCAGTGTTGGTTACTCTCCATGCTTTGTCTCAGGGCTGCTTTCCCAATTACAGCATGTTTTAGCAACAACCATACAACACAATCTCATAACTTAATCTACACCAGATAGCCAAAACCATGGGTTTCTGCAATGCATAACCTTTACCCTGATACCTTACATGGCATGCTTTATATGCAAGATCATCTCTCTACATAAATGAGGGATATGTGGGTTACAGAGCATGCCCACAAGGTGGGGAGTGTCATTGTATGAACTTGACATAAAGAGAGGTTCAGAGAGAGGCTTCTCAAAGGCTCTGTGATTCCTGAGTTGTAGCGCTGAGTTCACAGCTCTGATGGCAGTAGTTGTTTGAGCATGCAGAGTCGGGCAGAACTTTTAATGTGGAAAAATATCCATGAGGCAAACAACTCACAAGATCTATAACTAAAAAACAACTATAAAAAGGCTCTCAATCCTGAAGTCCTTATTCACTTTTTTTACCTTATTCATGGGGCTTGTCTACACTTGAAATGCTACAGCAACACAACTACAGCACTGCTGCAGCTGTTCAGCATGGATATTACATATGCCAATAGAAGTTCTCCTGTCTGCAGTGTATGTTGCTCAGACCTCTGGATCTTCACAACCTGAGCAACATAGCACACACAATTTAATTTTCTAGTGTAGACTAGTTCTTACTGGGGCAAAACGGATAGATTTCAACTGGAGTTGTGCCTTAGGAAGTACTGAATGAGGAATTGAGATTGCATGTGTAGGTGAGTTAGTATTATGGGAGCAGATTCTCAGCTGGTGTAAATTGGCTATCTCCACTGACGTCAGTGTAAGTCACCAGACTTCTGCAGAGCACTAAAGTTAATTGAGCTATACCTTCTTAATTAAAGAGGTAACCAATTGTGTTTTGAAAAGGTGGATAATTTGGTCTAGAGAAAAGAAACAAAGAACTCCAGCTGACAGTTGCTGTTAGTTGGTGGCCTGGAAGGTAATACTCATAGGTCAAGAGCGATAAACAGAGTTGGTGGTGAGGAAATCCTCAATTCCATCTTTTTTTGGTTGTCAGTTATCCTGTTACAACAAACAGGGATCGCAAAGCACCTTCTTCATATTCTTCTCTATGTACTAGCTGGGAAGGGACTGTGTGTCACAGTGAAGTTTTTGCAGCTACCAAAATGGCAGTAAATACCCTGTCCTCCTATGACATAACTGTGTATGTAGAACGCTGCTCATACCACCCAGACGTAAGACTCAGATCTTTCATGTTTTACTTTATCCTTGAGCAGTGCCATTGGCTGTCTAAACAAAAAAGAAGCATAAGGCCAAGTACTGCTGTTGCTGTGTAGAAGACTGATGATATGAATTAGCAAGAGTTTGCCGTGGCAACAAAGGCTGGACTGGTCGATCACATTCTCAATTAACTGAGTAGTGTTCAAATAATAAGAAGAATGAGGTGTTTGGCTTCTTTGTTTACTTGCTGTTCAACTCAGCTTGCTTCTGATGTTTTTGAAAATTAAAACAAAAAGAGAAAGAGAAAAAAATGAACTGATTTGTGGAGGTTACATAGCAAATGGCCTGTTCTCTGTCATAAGGTCCCATATATTCATATGCTTTATTTCATAGGTACAGCACAGTTAAGTCACCAAGGGGAGCTTAATTGTTAGAGT
Source organism: Pelodiscus sinensis (assembly GCF_049634645.1). Taxonomy (NCBI): domain Eukaryota; kingdom Metazoa; phylum Chordata; order Testudines; family Trionychidae; genus Pelodiscus; species Pelodiscus sinensis. The sequence continues at coordinate 46,420,043 of NC_134718.1, forward strand.
GCTGGATAACATTGTTTTGCCATTTTAAAACTCACTTTGAAGAAATACTTTGCAGGCAAATTAAAGACACAATTCCACAAGATTTTGAGTTTACCTGGGGAATGAGGCATGTCGGCACCTCCTAAGACCAGGCCTTAAATGTTCCCCTTCTCTTGGATACTTGAATGACATAAAATGTAACACAATGTAATGGACTTACATGTAGACATTTACATGGGTTGCAAGGCTGCCTATAACTGCAGTCCATTTGAATCTCTCAGTAAAATAATAAAATAAGGTTTGAACCTTTATTTTTTCAAATCAGGACATTTGCAAACAATTCGCATTTTTGCTGCATAAATCTAATTCAGCGATCAGGTGACTTATGTGGCTTTGCACTGAGAACACTTTGTACTTCATGTGCGCCAAGGGAACTCTAGCTTGCCTTGAATTATCTTCAGCAATTGCCTCGCCTAACAGTTGTTCCAGTCTTGTACTCTTCACTTTTAATCAGTAATCTCCTAGTTGCATTTTTTATGTTGTAGTTTTTTTCTCATACCCTGTGCATAGAGAAAAAGGAAAATGATGTGATGAGAACACACATCTGGACGTAGTTTTAAAAATGTCCTCAACCCCGCCTACACATTCAGGCCTCCAATTCTGGATACTCATGTTTTCTGACACATCTAACCTCAGCTCTCTATGTGAAATTAGCATGGGTGTATGCACACTAATTTCGCTACTCTGAACATTTTGATACCCTAATATGTGCATATCCAAAGTCATCCACTTTGGACATTCAGATTCAAAGGCCTTTTTGATGATCTGTCTTGAAAAAGTTTTGCTTTCTAAAGTCACTTATCCTGTGCAAAGTTAATGAGCAGCCAGGCTGAACACTTTCTAATGCCTAAACCCAAACAGCATCTTGGGTGGCCTGAAGATAATATTTACCAACATTCACACTGCAGACAAATAGCTTTATTTGAGCATGAGGGATGGAAACAGTCTTAGGTTTTGTTTATACTGCAGACAATATATCTATAAGGTATGTCTAAATTACACCTCTCTGTCTGCAGAGGGATGTAAATTAGACACATCGAAAGTGCAAATGAAGCCAGGATTTAAATATCCCACGCTTCGTTTGCATAATTGCAGCTGCCGCTTTTTTTCAAAATTGGGCTTTTCGAAAAAAATGGCAGTTCAGACAGGGCATTTTTGACAGAAATGACTGTTTCAAAAGAGGAGTATAGGATCTTTCAAAATGGGGCATTTCTGTCAAAAATGCTCCGTCTAAACTGCCGGGTTTATTCAAAAAGCCCGGTTTAGAAAAAAAGCGGCGGCTGCCATCATGCAAATGAAGCATGGGATATTTAAATCCCAGCTTCATTAACACTTTCGATGTATTTAATTTATATCCCTCTTCCAACAGAGGGGTGTGGTTTAGACGTACCCTCTAGGTTAACTTAAATTTTAGGTGCAGACCAGGCCTTACTCTGGCTTTTCATGAGTCTTCCCTCTTTCAATACACAAGAACAAACACCAGTGCTGCCAGTCTGCTGAGATTTGTACAACTGGATCAGTCTATGTCAGCCCTAATGCTAATTAACAAAATTGCATTTTCTTAAGCATATGCCTTTCAAAACCAGTTTCACTTCCTCATACTACCCTCCTGGGAACCAGGTGGGATGGATTCTATCTATCTATGGTACTTTTAAGATGCTAATCCAGGAGGATCTAAGTACAGACATGTCAAAATCAGGTAGCCATCTTTGTTGACAAAGCAATAATGTTCCCTGCCAGAATTAAGTTCAAGGCCAAACACCAAGGCTATTTTTCCTTGAGGCTTTTTCCCCTTTAAAATGTTCATTATTGCAGCAGGACTAAATGATAGTTGGTAATGGAAACTCCTGTTTCAGGTCTATACTAGTGCTTCCATGGGTACAGAAAAACTCACTGGAAATAAGAAGTAAAAAATAATTGCTAGTGTAAGTAATTTCCCTCTCAACTATCAGCCAGTATAGAGCTTCGATAGTACGGTAAGACACAGAGGACAAAAATAGTCATAATGCAGTTTAGCATTAGTCTCCTGAGGGGTACAGTTTAAATGGTTTTACTCAGATACCTCAAGGAAGTCTTGTGCCTGCTTACAGGTTTTGATTCAACATATGCAAACCCAGAGTTGTTTGCTGAGGTTTTGAGAATACACAAGGAAGGTTGGATTACACCAAACTGGCTGTGGTGTTTCTGTGACACCTCAGTGTGCCTGTATACTCACAGAAAAGCATGTGAATAAGGGTGGGTTGTTTTTTGTGAATAGCTTCATTGTCATATGCATAAAGGTCAGCAGAATTGTGCCTCTACTAGGAATGGGTGTCAATACGAGTTGGACCTCCCTGGTCTGTCACCCGAGCGACCTGACTGGTCCTGAATGATGGATTTTGCTGGACCACAGGAGGTCATTTCTGGCCTCCCAGCCTGGTTCCTCCTGGCATGGCCACTGGCCTCTTCAACGGCTCCCCCCCGCCACAGGTCCTGCTGCCCCACAAGCAATCTGCTCTGATGCCAGGCCCTGGTCCCTCCAGCCCTGCTACAGCAGCCTGTGGTCCTGCCAAAGGAGCTCCTAATCCTACCACAGTTGACTGCTACCCCACTGCCTAGGCTCCCTGCCCCACCAGCTCTGCCACAGCTGACTCAGGGCTCCTGGTTCTGCCATACCTGCTGCAGCAGCCCGTGGCCCCATTGCTGGGGCTTCTAGTCAATCGCAGCTGGCTGCTGCTGCTCTACTGCTGGAGTTCCTGGCTACACCAGGGCAGACCTGCCCATCGGAGCTTGCTGGTGCTCTGCACACCCTGTTGCTGGCTCAGCCAGTCCCCCTGCAGCCAGCCCATCTGGGTTCCCAGCCCCCCGCAAAGCTCCTGCCTCTGGCCCTCCACTGGGATTCTCTAGTCCAGCAAATTCCGTGGTCCAGTTGCCAGACCAGGGAGTCTCAGTTTAGAGAGTTTTAACCTGTACTGTAAACCTCTAGGATTCAGATGTTATGTTCCTTCTCTAAGTTACCTCCAAACCTTTTGCATCTGCTAAAGTCATGTAAGATGTCTTCCTCCTTCTCAGATGTCTAGCGGTGCCAGCCAGGATGTGAACACTGTGAGAATCAGTCTTTCTTGAAATAATTTGCCATTTCTGATGATTGAACCTAGATAGTGAGAGACACATGAGAATGGGAAAAAGGGATAAAAGCTATATTATAACCCCTTTAGACCTCAGGATAATTTTGGGTTTCAATTTTTGGGTGGCAGCTCCTGTTTGACCCTTTTCAAAATCAAAATACCACTCAGGGATTAAAAACAAACAGAACAGATCCTCAATAGGTAGTGTGCATGTGTTATAGAGACATTTCAACAAGGAAATCCTCTTTACTCTGTGGTGCAGGAAACAGCCCTCTGCAGCATAAGCAAGGCAATGAATACAGACAGAGAATATTTCGCAACAGGAATATGTTTTTCTTTCCTCCTAAGGCTCATGAGCCTGGCACAGTGGGAGATACCCAGGGCTGAAATGAAACACTTACTAGCACAATTCATCCTGCGTGGAGTAGAATTATAAAGAGTTGTTCTGCCTTAATGCATTAGCTGAGTAATGAGTTTTACTGAAGCATTAACAACTTGCTGGATAATCACAATTCTGACCACATCATTGTCGACTTCACACATTTGGGCCCGGAGGAAAAAGCTCAGTGCTTCAGAGGTTCAGCTACAGATGTTGCCATTAATAATATGGATTGTTCTCTCTGGAGATTTTTCTTTTTCTGATTCTGTGTGATGTGTTTGCATAACTGGAGATATGGCATTGTTTTTTGTTACTGAAATTATTAGCTATTTTCTTTTAGAAAGGAGCCCTCTGTAAATCATGAGATGTGGCTAATAGGCATGGCAGCAATAAGCTTATCAATGCTATAGTTCTGCACAATTGCCTTTATCTTTGTGCTATCTGCAGAACAGTTGCAGCCATGTCAATCCTAGTATGTTAGAGGCAAGGTGGGTGAGGTAATATATTTTATTGGAACCAGCTGCTGACTTTCCCATGTTCATCACCACTGCCTTGAAAACACATACTCAATATCATGTTTACCCTGTGTTGTAAAATGTTGTCCCTCCCAGCTGATTCTGAAGACTGAAAGGCCTTTTCTTCCAGGCAGTTTCTGCATCTACTTAGTAAATATTAACATGAACAAGCCAATGATTTACAAAAGAAGGCTGTGAGACTCCTTCACAGTGTAAGAATTTAGGGGCTGACATATGGAACAGAAAACTGTTTCATCTAGGCCCAGATTCAGATTCTATAATGGCGTAAATCAGATGCTATTCAATTGAAGTCAATGGACTTATATCAGTATTAAATCAATGAAAGCAATATTGGAATTTGACCCCTTGTTTGATATTTTTATTTGACAATGGCCAATGCCAGATGTCTTAAAAAGAAGTTGTGAAATCCTCACAAAACACCTAACACTGAATTATTATGCATAGAAGAAATTTCTTCCTGACCATTCTGGGGAATCAGCATGTGCCCTGACACATGAGTGTTAGTAGCAATGATCATTATTATTTTAGCTAGTATAACTGCAGATGCCATTCATTTCCTCTAAATGCTTAATCATTTTTTGTAACGTACTAAGCCAAGTGAAAGTCATTCAAACACAACCAAAACCCTCCATTTGTATTATTGAACCTCTCTCCTCCAGCATCCTTGGGACCTGACTGGTGCCAAACCAGAGAATTTGCCGAACCAGGGGAAGTCAATACTGTCTAGCAACATTACCAACACTTCTACTGCTTCCTGTACACTTAGGAGACATTTAGGGCTAAGTAACAGCACAGAACACTGAGAGTCAGGACTGGTGGCTATAAACAAACTTTATGAGACTTCAGGAAACTTGGCCACACCCATGATAAGTGGCCATCTGGTTAACTACAATCATGTCAGATCATGGATATTGACAGACCAGAGGGTGCTGGACAAGAGAGGTTCAACCAGTAGTCTGCTAGTAAGACTTAGAGAGGACAGCGGAAGGAGCATGGGTGGCAGGTTTGTATAATTTTTGGTGGTGCCACATTAGCTATGCCCCCTGGCCCCTGTTAGCCACACCCCCTGACCTGCTCCCCCTCCCCCGTTAGCCATGCCTCTAGAGGTAACACTCTCGGGGCAAGATGGACACATGACCAAGAATAAAAGTGTCATGTCACCCCTCTCAAAGGGCTTTTCCGCCCCCCTCCTGCCCCCACCAAAGCCCCCTCATGCAACTATCCCGCAGTTGCATTAACCCAATGTGTGTGACATTAACTCGGGGGCAGAGAGGCTGGGGGAAGTGTTCCCTCTAAGGCTATGTCTACACTTGTGGCTTCTTGCACAAGTACAGCCGTTCTTGCGCAAGTGCAGCTGTTCTTGCGCAAGAACCCACAGAGCATCCACACTGCCCACCTGCTCTTGTGCAAGGAAATTTACAGTACGGCGCAGTAAAAGAGGGTCTTGCACAAGAGCTACGCTCTTTTCTAACAGGTGTAAGCTCTCTTGTGCAAGAGGGCAGTGTGGATGCTCGGCAGGGATTTCTTGCGCAAGAAACCCCTTTGGCTAAAATGGCCATCGGAGCTTTCTTGGGCAACAGAGCATCCACACTGCCATGGATGCTCTTGTGGAAAAGCACACTCGCACATGACAGTGTGGACATGTTCTTGCACAAGACTTCTTGCACAAGAACCCTTGCGCAAGAAACCGCTAGTGTAGACATAGCCTAAGAGTTTCCTCCCATGAGCAGAATGACTTGTGTTGTGCACCAGTACTGTGGCTTGTTTGGATGTGCCACTGTGGCACCCAAGTTATTAATAAATATTTTTAAACCTTTACCTTCTCTCTGCTGCCATGTGTCCTCCCCTTGTTCCATCAGCTCCCCTGGTGCCTGCTGCCCCCCAGCTCCTCACCCTCCTCTGCTGTCCTGACTCCTGCCCTTCTCACTGCCCTCAGCCCTCCTGCAACCTGCCCCCCTCCACCAGCCCTCTCCTCCAGTAGCTCCACTCTGATCATGTGAGCTACCCCTCCTCATCCCCTCTTCTAACACCTCCCTCTTCACACCTGCCCTGCCTCTCTCCTCTGGTGCTGGTCCCTCCAGTGCAGGTATCTGCCCTTCTGCTTCACCCCCCCTGGAATCCTCTGGCACCTGCACCTTCCCTTACTCCTGCACCCTCCTGGAGCCTCTCCCTTCCCTCACTGCCCCTGCCCCCTTTGCTCTCTTTTTCCCTGATGCCCACCCCCCTCACCATCCTCTGCCCCTGTTCCCCTCATGCCCCGTGCCCTCACATGTGCTGGCCTTCCTCATGCTCACCCCTTCTTTCAAGCCTTCTCCTAGCACCTCCTCCTCCAGCCCCCAATGCCCTTACCCTCTCCCCTCCCCGCATCACCCGGTCCCCCTCCCACTGACAGCTCCCCTTCTGCCCTTTTCCTCATTGTCTGCACTTGGCCCCCTGTCATTTGTCTCTCCTGTACCCTGTCCCTTTGGTGCCTTCCCCTTTCTTCCCCCTCTCCTCTCCCCCTCCGCACAAGCCCCTTTCTCTCCCAGCCCTTCCCCTAGTTTTCTCCCTCCCCTTCTGCACAAGCCCCTTTCTCTTTCACCCCTTCCCCTTCCTTCCCCCTGCCCCTCCACACAAGCCCCTTCCTCTCCCAGCCCTTCCCCTTCCGCTACCTTCTGCCTTCCACTTTGCAGGGCTGGAGTCTGCACTCCATCCCCAGCCTCCGAAACCGCAACTCAGCCACGCGGCGCAGTGCAATGCAGCACCCAGCAGTTTTAAAATCCCAGGCCGTGATGTTACTTCATGCCCGGGCATCTCCATGCCCACCTGTTTGAACACGCTTTAAAGTAGGAATAAGAGATCCTCTGGAAAAGGGCTTTTTTCCGGAGGATCGGGGCCAGTGTAGACGCTCTTTTCTGGCTTTTCTAAAAGCCAGAAAAAAGCGGCGGACATTTTTATTTAAATGCCGCGGGGGATATTTAAATCCCCCGCGGATTTCCCTATTACGACCTGTGAAATTAACATGCCCCTTTCGGAAAAGGGGCCAGTGTAGACGTAGCCCGTGAGTACGTACTACCCTGAGAAGGGGGGAGGAAGGAAGTAGCCCAGGGCAGGGCGGTGAAACAGCCCGTGGGCTGACGCGTTTAGGGGCACAACCCCATCAGCTGGACCAAGACTGGTGCACAGTCTCAGTCCTTAGGGCCCTGGGCTGGGGCCCTAGAGTGAGGGCAGGCCCGGGCCCCTCTTCCTTCCCCCACCTGAGGAGAAGGGAAATACAGCAAAAACCCCAATGTGAAGGGCAAGATCACCCAATTTGACGAAAAGCTGTCCAGCCCCCCGGACCAGGCTGGGGGTGCCCAGTCACATGAACATTCCAAAAAGTGTCAATTCAAAAAGTGATCTTGTACTTTTAAATGTTGCAGCCCAATGATATAGCCCCTACTGGTGTGCACTAAAGGTTCCCTAGTATACTTTAACAAAATGTAGTTTGAAACAGTATTATGTGTATATATAAAAAGAAAGCCCTGAAGCATCCAGATATTTATATAGAATTGAAAAATTGCTAAAAAAACACTCAAACAAACACTGCTCCCCTTCTCCTGCAGACTTTAAAGCTCTGATTTAGAGATAGCAGCATGGGGTTGCAGGGCACTCTCCAAATGTGGGGCCAGGAGCTCACTGGCTGCCGGCCCACCTCCGGGGACTATGAAATAGTCATGTAACCACTAAAATTTGATGTTATTACACAACTATTCAATTACACACTCTGTAATATCCCTAATGTTGACTCTACATTGTTTAAAAGCTTAGCAATTGATTTCACTCTGATGGTGAAAAACATCTGTCAGGGCTGTTCCCCACTTTGGCACTCCAACAGCAGAAGATGGGGGCCTGCAAAAAGCTAAAACAAAAAACCATCTTTGCTGCTATAGGCACTGGTTACAAAAAAAAAAAAAAACTCCCCCCTGAATAACAAAACACAGATTTTTTGGGAATCACTGTCACCATCAAGTGATTTTTATCCCTAAAAACCAGGGATAAACACTTGAACTCACCTCCCAGGGTTATTTCAAACTGTTTTGCCCTAAAAGAGCTTGGAAAAAGGAGAGAGAAAAACAAGCTGCGGTCTCTAGTACCTGATCTCTCAGTCTGAAGCAGACAGACAGACCTCCTGTACCTTCCAGGACACAAGAATCAAATCATCCACTTAAAAAAAGTGATTTTTATTACAAAACAAAAGATAAACTTGATAAAGTATACTTGGTTGCTAGATGTTACAGAACAACTAAGGAAAATAAATTAAAACACAGAAAAGTCTCTGGGCACAATGCAAGATGGTAAATGGGGAGGGGAGGCATAGTTTCATACAGAGCAGTTCAAATTAAACCACAAAATAGAGAAAAAATACCCTGAATGCGACTAGATTCACTTTCCCCCTTTACTAACTTCCAATCTTCTCTTTATTCAGTACATTTTCATGCCCTGAATTCCTTTGAGGCATGGTAGTCCTGCCTGGGTTTAAATCATTCTGTCTCTCTCAACTCCTGATTTAACTTTTCCACACAAAGAAAGCAGGCAAGAAATCTTATAAATTCAAATTTCATCCCTGTATCTTGATTGGTTCTCCCACTCCCCAGCCAACACCTTTGATAGCTACATGAATTTAACCGATTAGTCACCAGGTGCTGATCAGCACTCCTCCTGTCCATTACAGCATCCAATAACCCACTTGAAATGGCCCCTTGAGAATTCTTCTTGCATAGATGGTGTAGACCTGCTATTATGGCTCTTATTCCTTCCCCCTTCTGGTCTGTACAGGGGCATGATGAGCAAAAAGGGACACTGGTTGGGCCATTTCTATGTCCCAGTGATCCCCAGCTGTTGGAATGACCAGCCAGGGCAGTGAGCTGCTAGCGCAAGATTTACATCATACTGCAGACTTGCCTGGCACCTGGCAGCCCAAAGATTGGAATGTAGCCAGGATGGCTCTGCATCCCTCTCCTCCAGAGCTATAAAAAGAAGGAACTGGGATTTGGTGATTGGAAAAACTATTATTCTGCTTCAGAAAGAACAAAACTGATTTAGAGCCAACCATGAGATTACAAATCCAGATCTGACAAAAGCATAACTGAAAAATCCCTGTTCGAATGAAGTCAGTAAGATAAGGTTTGTTCTGGTTACAATGCAATTGTAACCAGTTTTGTTGGTAGAATATTCAGGGATTTTTTTTGCTCTAACTTTCTTGTTTCCCTAGTTGGGGAGTGAGGCAATTTAAGAAGAAAAGCAAAATCAGACATTCTTGCCATATTATTTACTCCGGAGACCAGATGAGCTCATTTAGGAAAAAAAAACTTTAAACAACTTGCCATACCAGTTAAAAACTAGCTGGGTGGGGAGAAGTCAGGCCTCTGCTTGTTCAAAGCTAGATTCCACGCTGGGGACACATCAGCATAATCGTAGTGCACTGTTTTCTGCTGATAACTTCAGCATTGCTGTTTGAACAACTCAGAGCCAAGCTGATAAATGCTGGGAAATGTGAAGCTGTGACAAGGCGCAGAGGGCTTACCCTCGATCCAGCAGACACTCGTGGGGTAATGAGCAGGGCACAACAGGTCAACGTAGAGGTAATGATCTGATTTAAAAGGGCTCTGAACATTTGTAACCCCCATTGACTCCAGTATGAACTCCAGGCGCCCAGCATCAAAAAAATCAGATAGTGAAAAATACTCTTTAAAAGCAGGCCACTAGTAGGCAAGTGGGAAAGGCAAGGTAGGGAGCTAGGGGGCCTCAAGGAAGGCAGCCAGGATAAGCTATGAAGGATCAGGCCTGCTGACTGCGGAGGAAGGTGAACAAAGGGTGCAATTGTCCTGGGGCTGTCAATTCAAAGGGGCCTGGGGCTCCCAACCATTGCCACTTCCTACTGTGGCAGCGGCAGAACAGTAGCAGCAGCAGTCAGAGCCCTGGGCTCTTTAAATCACCGCCAGAGTGCCATGCTGCTCTGAGGGCTGACTGCCCTAGTCCTGCCCCTTTTGCCTAAGGCCCCGCCCCTTCTGGGCTCCACTCCACCTTGCCAAGGGGACCACAGAGGCTCCCCTGTAAGAGTTTGATGTTTTTGTTACAGCCCAGCCCAGCTGATACAGAGGCAGCAAGTGAGGCAGGGAGTAGGAGGGGATGGGGGGATGTGTATAGTCAACAGGGTTAACGGATAAGCCTAAGCTTTTTGGTTAATCATGAATTTGTCTACACATTGACATCCCTAGTCAGCATGGTAGAAGGCTTTCTGTTACGGATGTTCCTGGGTCATTCCAAGGAAAAAACGAAAAGCACCATGAGCACCAAATAGAGAGGGAAGATCTTAAAGATGGAAATGCTACAGTTAGTCACCTGGAGATAGCTCAGGTGTACAGATTTCAGGCTATTCCTAGGCACCTGGGGAACAAAGGGGACAGACATCATTCATTTCCAGTGTTCAAAACTGAATGTTCTCCACAAAATTTTACAACTTGTGAATCTGCAGAAGAGCACACTTGCACCATCTCTATCAGTAAGCACACTGTCTTTCATTTAATAATAGTGAACTCCCAATCCCCAAGTCATGGTATTATATTTGCCACATGTAACAGAGGTGAGATTTAACAGTTCTCACAGATCAAGATGATTTGTGGAAGTGAAAGCATTTGTTGGGGGGTTTTTTGGAGGGGAGGCAAATGAAAATCAAGAAATGTAAGTTGCCTCTGATCAACATTAAAGGACATTTTCTTCGAAACTTTCTAAACAATAAATACGAGTACAGGTTGGACCTCATTGGTCTGGCACCCTAGGGGCCTGACTAGTCCCTAACAAGAGGGCGTGCTGACCAGGGAAGTCTCTCTGCACCTGACCCAGGCTGCCACCGGGTTAGGGCTCCAGTCTGCCTCAGCTGCTGTCCCAGCCCTCTGGGGCATTCTAGATGCCACCCACCCTGCTGCTGCCAGGGCCGGAGTACCACGGCCAGAACTCAGCACCTGGGGCAATGGTCCTCAGCCACCTGGCTCCATGGCTAGGGCCAGAGCTCCGCTGCTGAGGCCAGAACTCCCTGCTGTACCGCCCATTCCCCCTCCCCGCCACACACACAGGGTCTTCCCCACTGAGTCGCCAGTGTCTCCTCTGGTGCATCTGCCCCACTGCCAGACCTCTTTGTTCCTGGGCTCCCTATGCATGTGTGTTTACCAGAAAGTTCTAGAATCAGAACACTTCAGTAATCTACTATGGTGATCTCCAAGGCATGGAATACATATACCTGTCATCCATAAATCAATGTGTGAGCATTATGATGGTGTTCATAGGATAATCTTAGACAGCAAGAGGAAGGTTCAAATATAAAATGATCATCTTTCTTGAACTTGAACACAGGGCTCACATTTTCACCTTCCGCAGTTTCAGAATCCCCTCTGAAGTGACTAGATTATTTCAGACACTGGCATTACGGGAACCCTAGAAATATCAGTGACAGACAAAGAGGTATCTCAGTGAACTGTCAGAGGTTTAGCTCAAAGAGCATCCCAGCTTTGCTCTCCTATTCCATGTTTGCACCTTTTGGGTCTTCAGAGGTGGGCTGGAAGTTTCAGAGGAACAGTTTTCCTTGTAACATTTTCAGGAGAGCTGACAGCCTTGGAATGCCCTTGAGCAAGCAGAGGGAGGACCAGCTCCGTGCTCCTGAAAGGGGCGGGACCTCAGATGGAAGGGGCAGGACTAGGGGCAGCCAGCCTTCCTGGCTGGCCAGAGGTAGCACTCCTCCCTCCAGCCCTAAAAACCCTACAGAGTATGCGGTACAGGGCTCTGTCAGCAATTTAAAGGGTCCAGGGCTCTAGTCACCACTGCTGCCACAGTAACAGCAGCAATGGCAGGGAACCCTAGGCCTCTTTGAATCACCAGGCCCCGGGGCAACTGCCTCCTTTACATACACATATACCCCTGTTGGTACGCATGAACATTTTGGCTCACTCTCTTCTATTTTTGGCTGTCACCAAGTAATTGAAGTATGTTTGGAAATGAAAATAACTGAAGGAAGAGTTAACTGAACTATTTTAATCTCAAGAAAGTTTCAGTTTTGTGCCAAACTTTGAATCAGCGAGTGTTTCAGCCGAACAGGCTTGTTCTTCCCTGTTTGTTTCACCCAAAGGAGATTATTTCAGTCACCAGACTTGTACACAGAAGGAGTTCAGATTCCTAAGTACAGTAAAACTCCATTGGTCCGGCATCTGACGGTCCGGCACTCCTGATGGTCTGACACCATCAGGAACCCAGAAGTGCTCCGGGCAGCCAGACCATTGGAGCTACTCTGCCCCCGGCTTCCCCGATTCAGCCGCTGCTGAAACTGACCAGCGGCTGAATCAGGGAAGCCGGGAGCAGAGCAGCTGGAGTGCTGCTGGTAGGTCCCGTAGCGCTGCCCCTCGGGGCTGTGGGACCAACCCAACAGCACCCCAGCTGTCCCTGATACAGATGCCGCTGAAACTGACCAGCAGCTGACACCAGGAAGCCCGAGGCAGAGCTGCTCTGCCCCAGGCTTCCCGGAGTCAGCCGCTGGTCAGTTTCAGCAGCGGCTGACTTGGGGACACCTGGGGCAGAGCAGCTGGGGTGCTGCTGGGTTAGTCCGGTAGCACTGCCCCTGCAGCACCCCAGCTGCTCTGTCCCGATTCAGCTGCTGCTGAAACTGACCAGCAGCGGCTGAATCGGGGACACCTGGGGCAGAGCCGGACTATCGGAAGGGGGGGCTATGAGGGGCCTGGGGTGGCATCCCCCCCACTCCACCCTAGACCCCTCATAGCCCCCCCCTTCCGATAGTCCGGCATATCTGATAATCCGGATTATCGGAAGTTTACTGTACACAGAGATTTACAAGATAAAGAGCAGCCATACAACACAGGGAAACTGAGGAGAGACTTTCTGAGGGTAACTAATACACCTTTAATTGAGTAGACTACCAAGACTCTTCAGGGATTGGTTCTCCATAAATTACTATAAAAAGAATAGAAACAACACTAAAATAATAGTAATGCTAAAACTATCAGGATTTGAAACTGAATTAAAGGGAATCTTAACTATAAGGCAACTTAAAAAAAAAAGGAAATAATGGCCAAAGCCTTAAAAAAATTCAAATGAGCTACTTTTTCTTGAACATGCAATCTTTATTATATCTTGCTTTCTTGAGTGCTCTGAGACCTCTAATTCCCTCAGAAAAGGTAACATGATAAAGTTTCCTGCAGAAAGATGTTGAGGATGAGATATAAATCTAGGCATCAGCTTCATATAATAATCCACAAATATGGAGGCAAAGGATAGAAATCTTAAAAACCACATCAATTAGGAAAAGTTTGAGGCCAACACAGAGGCCCCTAGGCAAGTTGGCAACTCAGAAACAAAACTGAAAAAGTAATTTGGATCCATGATGCAATTATAAGTAAAGATATTTAAATAGAAGTTACACAGCAAAGCATTTTCTGCCTCATATCACTCAAGGCTGCATCTACACTACTATGGTAAATTGACCTTAGCTACACACCTTAGTCAATGCACTTCAGGTGAGTTTCTACTGGGTCTAAACTGCAGTGGGGGTCAAACTCTCTCATCAGCTTACCTTACTCTCTTTGTCCAGGGCAGAGTAGAAGGGTAACTGTAGCATGATCTTTGGTCAATTTGGTGGGTCTTAATTAGACCAACTAAATCAACTGCCAGTGGATCGATCTCAAGAGCATTGATCTGGGCTGTAGTGAACACATAGGTTTTATTATTTTCCGTGTAGATCTCAAGCTTGAAAAGTCTTGCAACAACACTAAATAGTAAAATTTCTTTGAATTAAAAGTTGACTCTAGCAAAGCACTCCTTTATACTGCACAATGCAGAATCTAACAGTGTACAAATAGGCTGAACTTGGCATCATCTTATATTCTTGTCAAAAAGGGGTTGTTCAAAAGGTCACTGAATATATGGGACTTGTGTAGTACCACCCTGTCTAAATTTTTACTTTTGTGTATCTATTATTTTATAACTGAAAGGAGGTGATGATTCCTTAGACTGTAAATTCTTTAGACCAGAAAATATCTTAACATTCTGTGCATGTGTACACTGGCCAGCACAATGGAGCCAAAACTATTAAAGTGAAAGACTATAATATTAATGCAGGCTTCTATGATTTGTCTTGAGATGCAGTACAGGCAGTCCCCGGGTTACATGGATCCGACTTACATCGGATCCCTACTTACAAACGAGGTGAGGCAACCCCGCACTAGCTGCTTCCCCCCAGCAGACCAGGGAGACGTGAAGCTAGCGCCCTCCTCCCCAGCAGATGAGGGAGACACAGAGCGGCTTTTCTCAGCAGACACCTCAGCTTGAGAATAAAGGACTGAGGGAAGTGAGGTGTGGGAGAATGAAACTGAGCTCTGGAGAAATGTTTGGCTAGAGTTTCCCCTACAATATGTACCAGTTCCGACTTACATACAAATTCAACTTAAGAACAAACCTACAGTCCCTATCTTGTACGTAACCTGGGGACTGCCTGTACTACAAAGTTATAACAAGAAACGATGACTAGAAGCTGAAGCTAGACAATTGTGTGATGCTGTTGCAAAAGAAGCAAATATGATTTTAGGTTGTATCAACAGGTGTGTTGTAAGCAAAACTCGTGAAGTCATTCTGCCGCTCTACTCTGCACTAGTTAGACCTCAGCTGGAGTACTGTGTCCAGTTCTGGGCGCCACATTTCAAGAAAGATGTGGAGAAATTGGAAAGGGTACAGAGAAGAGCGACAAGAATGATTAAAGGCTTAGAGAACATGACCTATGAAGCCAGGCTTCATGAACTGGGCTTGTTTAGTTTGGAAAAAAGAAGATTAAGGGGGGACATGATAGCGGTTTTCAAATATCTAAAAGGGTATCACAAGGAGGAAGGAGAAAATTTGTTCCTCTTGGTTTCTGAGGACAGGACAAGGAGTAATGGGCTTAAAGTGCAGCAGGGGAGGTTTAGATTGGACATTAGGAAAAAATTCCTAACTGTCAGGGTGGTCAAATATTGGAATAAATTGCCAAGGGAGGTGGTGGAATCTCCCTCTCTGGAGATATTTAAGAACAGGTTAGATAGACATCTGTCAGGGATGGTGTAGACGGAGCGTGGTCCTGCCTTGAGGGCGGGGGGCTGGACTCGATGACCTCTTGAGGTCCCTTCCAGTCCTATTATTCTATGATTCTATGAATTCAGATTAGGGATGTTAAAAAGCAGGTAATTGGGTAAGTGTGTAACTGCTGAAAATAGTTACACAATTACACAAACTATAGCACTGAGCAGCAGCCAGCTCTCTAGGAGGCGGGGTGTGATGGGAACCAGTTTAAAAGCCAGCTCTGAGTGTGTACTGGTACCTGCCTGCTCCCTGCTCCCAGGAAGCCAGCTACACCCCTGCACTGCTGCATCTGATTCAGCTGGTGTGTGCCGGGAACAGGCTCTGTGGGCTTATTAGTTAACTGTGTAAATGGTTATCCTATTACATCCCTAATTCAGATTAGAAATAAGATACATTTTTAACAATGAGGTAACTAATCATTGTAACAATTGACTAAAGGTTTTAGTGGTGTCTTCATCACTGTTAATTTTTAAATCAAGACTGGCTCTTCTTTGTAAGTGCCCTAATTCAAACAGAAATTAATTTGGGGTAATTCTATGGCCCGTATTATACAGGAGGTCAGACTAGACAATAACATCATGCTTTTTTGGCTTCAGAATGTATGACTATGACAAGAACATGCAGACTTTTTATGCACAACTTAACTTACCTATAAATATATCTGAAAGCCAATCTGACACAAGCTGAACCTAACATCATCATAAAGTAATCAAGCGTTTGTTCTACAGAACACGTTGTTCTATGGAGAGTGTCCTGACTATCATGATTAGTTGTTTTCTGGGTTGGGAAAACAAATGCAACATCTCTGTGGGAATCATCATCAAGAAATGCTATCATTTACTGAATGGTGTCATTCACCTTTGTCTTGCTACAATAGTTCTGTGATATGTTTTAGTGCCACCGCCCAAAATGGCCAAAGTATGTTCTCCAAATAGGTCAACACTATTGCTATGCCTTCAAGCTACCCTACTGAATGAATGTTGACACAGAAGAATTTTGAATGATGCATTATCCAGTGCATCAGTCAAATGTAAAGACAGCACACTGTGAATCACCAGCTAGTCTCATTTTTGTTTAGAACTTTTACCACACTTCATATTAAAAAGACCCATTTTTCATTTAGAATAAAATCATTATGAAATATCAGCCCTTATGGTTTAAGCTTCACTGCTGTCAGGCAGCTAATCAAATATTCATTACAAAATTAAAGGACTATTAACAAGGGTAACCATCTAGTGGCATTCATTAACAGTGTTAAATAAGAAATCCAATTTATATTTTTCGGGATAGAAATACATGTTGTGATTTTTTAAATGGAAATAAAATATACCGTAAAAAAAAAAAAAAAAACCAACAACCAAACAAATGGATAGACCTATTAACAAACCAACCACCTGGCAATCAGCCAAAAAATACCATCTCACAGCTATGATAGAGAAGCTGAATGTACAATCAGGACTGTGAAGCAATCAACCAGGTGGATATTAATAAATTTTTGGGAGTGTGGGTTTAAATTATTCTTTTAAAAATATTTTTAAATTCATTCTGAAATCGTGACAGGAATATATTGTCATACCTAAAATGTCTTTATGCTAGCAAGAAACATTAGACTGATTGCAATGCCAGTGAACATCACCACACTGTTCACTCTCTTTGTATGTTATAGCTCTTTTCCCATATGACTTGTCATTTAGACTGCAAAATTTAAAATCTATTATGATATGATGAAAGCTACAGAACTTTTTGGCATCATAAAATACAGGTCGAACCTCTAAAATCAAGGATTCTCTGGTCCAGCAGCCAGAGAGCCCTGATGGTCAGGAGTCAGGTGACAGGAGGGTCTGTGGCCAGGAGCCCTAATAGTGACAGGAGTCCAGCTGGGGCAGGCAGTCCTGCCATGGATGGCTGCTCTATGGACAGTGGCAACAGGGATAGCACCACTGGGGACAGCAGCTGCAGCGTGGCCGGCAGCCTGGCTGGGGATGGTAGCCATAGCAGCCTCGCTGGGGCAGGCAGTCCAAATGGGATGGGCAGCAGCAGCCGGTCTGGGGAGTCAGGGGCTGGGTGGGGAGAAAACTGGCTGGGAGCAGAGATGAGCAGTGGGGGTATGTCTGGAGCTCATTGAGGTTTGGGGGTTTCCTGCACTAAATGCAGGAACGCAGCCGTCTACAGACGGGTGGCTGACAGCCTGGCCACCAAAGGCCACAAGCGCAACCAGGAGCAGGTGCGCATGAAGATAAAAGAGCTGAGGCAGGCCTATGCCAGGGCCTCAAGGGGCAGCTCCCAATCAGGGGCAGACCCAGACTCTTTCCCCTACTTTCATAGAATCATAGAATAATAGGACTGGAAGGGACCTCAAGAGGTCATCGAGTCCAGCCCCCCGCCCTCAAGGCAGGACCACGCTCCGTCTACACCATCCCTGACAGATGTCTATCTAACCTGTTCTTAAATATCTCCAGAGAGGGAGATTCCACCACCTCCCTTGGCAATTTATTCCAATATTTGACCACCCTGACAGTTAGGAATTTTTTCCTAATGTCCAATCTAAACCTCCCCTGCTGCACTTTAAGCCCATTACTCCTTGTCCTGTCCTCAGAAACCAAGAGGAACACATTTTCTCCTTCCTCCCTGTGACACCCTTTTAGATATTTGAAAACCGCTATCATGTCCCCCCTTAATCTTCTTTTTTCCAAACTAAACAAGCCCAGTTCATGAAGCCTGGCTTCATAGGTCATGTTCTCTAAATCTTTAATCATTCTTGTCGCTCTTCTCTGTACCCTTTCCAATTTCTCCACATCTTTCTTGAAATGTGGTGCCCAGAACTGGACACAGTACTCCAGCTGAGGCCTAACTAGTGCAGAGTAGAGCGGCAGAATGACTTCACGAGTTTTGCTTACAACACACCTGTTGATACAACCTAGAATCATATTTGCTTTTTTTGCAACAGCATCACACTGTCGACTCATATTCAACTTGTGGTCCACTATGACCCCTAGATACCTTTCTTTGAGGCCCTGGACCGCATCTTGGGGGACCAGAGGGTCCCTGCCCCTCAGGTGGTCATCAACCCTGGGGCAGAGGGCCCTGAGCAGGGCATGGAGGAGGAGGAGGAGGAGGACGACGAGCAGGAGTCACAGGAGCCTGGAGGAAGCGTGGCACTCACCCTGAACCCCCGAGGCATACCAACGGCAATATCATCGCTGTCTTCCAAGGCCGGGGAGGCAACAACATATGAGTGCCATCACTGTCCCCTTAGGCGGGGCTAAGGGGGGGGAGAGGGAGCTCAGGGATCGCGTGTATGGGCCTTGCTGACCATGGAGCATGCAGCAACCTGTGCTTGTGTCGTGCCAGCCAGGGCATGTGGCCCCAGCTGACTGCCACACAGGCCCTGGCCTGTTACCCACACACATGTATGTATGAAGGCACATGACATGCTCCGTACCCCGGAGAAGGACACTGCACACTGCCCTCCCTCCATAAGCCCCCTCTACGCAGAGGCAGGGCACATCCTTCCCGCCCTCCCCCAACACCCACACTACATATAGCACAGGGGCATGGGTACAGTCCCAGGCCAGCTCACACTCCTGGAGATAGCAGGACATGATGGTGCGGAGACCTGCTGTCCTCACCTTGCAGAGGGGGGCTGGGCTTCATCCACTATGTCCCCAGGAATAACTGACCACCTCTCTGGTTTCTCCACAGCTGCATCAGCTGCGAGTGCAGGATGCACCACCCCACCCAGGACATCCTCCTGCACTCAAGCCAGCAGGCTCACTCGGAACCAGGAGAGATACCAGCGGCAGCACCTGGGGTTTCTTCAAAGGCAGGTCCACAGCCAGGAGCACTGGGTGCAGGAAGACCTCCAGGTATGGCGGGAGAGCTTGCAGGAGCTGCATGACCAGTTCCATGCCATCCACGACGACCTGCAGAACATGGTGCAGAGATTGCTGCCTGCTGCCACTCCATCTATTGCTCCTCCTCCCACTCCTGCTCCCCCTCCCATGTGCATGTCCCATCACCGCAGAGCAGGGGCAAGTCACTCACAGAGCTCGAGGAAGGTGTTCTTCTTCATCCTGAAGTTCTGGGTCCACTGTTGGTCTCCCCAGCACTCCAGGATGATGTGGTCCCACCAGTCGCTTCTGGTGTCCAGATGCCAGATGCGGCGGGGCATGCTGGCGTCCAGCCGCTGCTCCCCCACAGCTCCCAGGGGGGTCTGGAAGAGGACCTGAGGGTCAGGCTTGCCGCAGAAGCTGCCAGGCAGTCTCCAGCACTTGCTGCCAGGCTTGCAGCAAGACATCCAAAATGAGCACCAGAGTGCCCAGAGGCAGCTCTGGCTACATGGTGCTGAGTGCTGTGGTGTCCCGAGTCAGGGCAACTAAATCACTCAGAGAAAAAAAATGCCAAGCAAGCAGGAAAACCTGAGAACCGGCTGTCTGGGGGTGGGGGGGCAGGGAGTCCCTTTAAGCACAAGCCTCAGATAGCCTCAGGCAGCATCCACACAAAGCAACTACTGACCTGATGCCCTGCTGGAACTGGTTTCAGCTGCCCTTAAATGCGATTCAGCGTCCAATCAGTGTAAACGCACTATTCCGAAATAGCAAAATGCTATTTTGAAATGCATTTTGTGTGTAGACGCGTTATTTCAAAATAACTTATTTCAAATTAACTATTTCGAAATAAGATATTTCAAAATAACGCTGTAGTATAGATATACCCTGGGAGCCAGAATTGACCTCTCCTGATCCAACAAATTCCCTTATTTGGAATTGAGGGTGCCGGACCAGAGAGGTTCAACCTGTAGAAGAACAATGATTTTGAACATCTGATGTTGACAGTATTGGGACTTACATCAGTTGCAGTCTAATTAGCCATACCCATGAGCCCTGGTCTACACTAGGACTTTATTTTGAAATAATGCTCCCTCGCCTCCCCCAAGGTCAAATTTATAAGAGGAGCATCCAGACTATGAGCCCTGTTATTTTGGGCTGTGGAATTTGAAATCTGTACTCCTGTTTTTCATCAGGAGGAATGCTAATTCTGAAATAATTATTTTGAAATAACAGTAGTGTGGATGCTCCAATGCCACTTTTTAAAATAGTTACTCTCCAGAGTAATTCTAATTACTCTCCAGTGCTTCCTGGGCCTCTAAGTCAGAGGTAGAGCATCCGTATTAGTCCAAGCCTGCCTCAGACTAATTTTGAGGCTTTCCCGTAGTGTGGACACACTACTTTGAATTTGTTAAATCGGGTGTTGTGTTGAATTTAGTCATTTTGAAATACTTCCCTAATGTACACATGGCCTGAAAATCACTCACCGTGCCTATGGTCTCCCCTCCATGATAAACTGTAGAGATCTGTCAGAGACCTGTGTAGCATGCACAGGGTTTTCGCTGCTTTCTCTGCCATGCAGCAGATTCTCAGCTTTTAAGCTTCTTTTGGAATTTTTGGAAGCATGTCAATTGCCTTAGGATTTGGTCCACTATATAATACCGGAGGCCTGTCGTTTCTTGTCACTGACTTTGGATGACTGCCTTTACCAGAAAATACTTTGAGAAGCAATGTTCTGGCATTGATCAAATAGATATGTGACTATCATGACTGGAAGTTGTTTAAGGGTTGGTGTTTGACAAAGAAGGATGTTTATAGGGCTGTGTGCCAAACCCAGAACCTCCTGAGAAAGGAGAGTCCCAGGCTCCATCTCCTGCTCTTTCCTGAGAAGCAGCTCAAAAGGGCTTCTGGGAAGGAAACTCATGGAGAGTTCCCCTCACCAGCTCTGCAGCTGTAGCAGCAGGGAGATGGCAGCTCAGCATTCAAGACTGGGAACTCTGCCACTGAGTTCCCAGAACTGATGTCTTCCATGCTGTCATTATTCATTTTGTTTCGGTGGAATGAGGAAAGTGGGTGTTTCATCCTGCTGCTGTCATAGTAGTTCCCTCCCCACCCTGCAACCCTGAGACTAGAGACAGTAAGAAGTAGGCCTGGTCAAAAAATTCTTATCCAAATGTTTTGTCAGTGGAACATTGGGTTTCCAACATAACTAATTTTTCTCACCATGTGTTTGGTCTCTAATGAAATGTTTGACATTTTGACAAAAAAAAAATCACCACCTGAAAAAAATTTGGGTGAAATCTAAACATTTCAGTTCAGCAGCATGTCATAGGAGTTGTTGTTCAGATGCCTCAAACTCCAATTTTCCTCTCGAGGGCAGGTTCCACAGCTGAACTGAACCTTCCAGGATGCACAGTGGAAATGGCAACAGTTCAGCCAGAAGGGAGACTGCTGCATCATGGGAGATGCAGTGTAGCATGGCTCATAGAGCAGAATACGGGAGCACAGAGGTAACCCTAGCTACAACTCCTGTAAGGCACTACAACAGCATTTCCAAATCCTGAAAAATAAAATATTTTCTCTGGGAGAAAATAATCTGACCAGCTCTAATCTTAAAGGCACCTTCCAATCTCTCCTCTGCCCTTGAAGAGGGGGATAAGGATTTGCCGTTGTCCTCACACACTCCTTGACTATTGGGCATAGCTACAGGGAAAGTGGCTTAGCTCAAATTCCCCCCCTGAACAACTCTGCCATGTTGCCTCTTTGGGGGAGGAAGGTGTTTTCCTCAAAATATTACCAGAAGAGAGAAAGTAGGCTACCCCCTGATGCTTCTTGTAAGCAACTCAACTTGCTATCACTATATCATAAAGCAATGAGGAATGAAATGTTTTGTCCTCTTCCTTCTCCTCTGTGACTTTTTCTACCAACAGGGTCTTCATGAAGAAACCTTCCTGAAAAAAAGAAGAGGCAAGTAATCTGGATTCGTTTTCTTGATAGGAAGGAACATATCTCAGTTTATTTCTGATCCAGGCACAGGACAGAATGGTGTGACCAGAAGGGGAAAGAATGTCATGCTTCATGTTTGGGAATTTCTACTTACTTTAATTCTCACTGGAAACAAAACCATGTGTGAAGGGAACTTTTTAGAGAACTGGGAATAATATGGTTTCTTCTAATTCAGAGTGTCCTTGTGTGGGTTAAATCTAACTATGTCTTATTAAAAATGACATGGTAGCTTGTGATTCCAGATGGCAGATCTCTGAAAACAGTAATGTTGCAGTTTTCTCTGTGAAGGAATTTTGAATCAACTGCTTTTTTCTTTGGTTCACTGTTTATTATACCAAAATTGCTTTTTCAGGCTGCATTCATTTCTTAGCAGTCTACACATGCTATTATTCACCTCTATCTCTATAGGGCTTTACTCACTTTACTTTAAACTGAGCCTTCAATTACACCAACCTGTATCCCCACAGAAAACGTATGTCTTTGCTTGCTTTGTGCATTGTCTTTTCTCCCCTATTTCAAAGGCAACAACTGCTCATGCAGTGTTTATAGTGTTTCTAACTCTTGCAGTTTTATTGTTAGTTTCACAATAAACAGTGAAGCAAAATGTCCAATGTACATAGCAGACGGACACTTTCGGCACATGATAGCATAGATTATATTTCTGGATGCGCAGGAATATATGTTCTTGATCTTATAACTCACTTGGTTAGGTCCAATAATGGTATCAGCAGAATGAATATGTGGACAAAGCTGGCAACAGGGTTTGTTGCAAGGGAAGGTACCAGGGTTGGTATTAGTGTGGTATGTCCTGTGGTGGTTGGTAAGAATCATCTTGAGGTTAGGTGGACAAACATCTCAGACACTTCGCCAAAGGATTAATGCCCACAAAACAGATATCAGACAAGATCACAAAGAAAAAACAGTTTCTTGCCATTTTAACCAGAAAGGACACTCTCTCAATGACTTAACCACCTGCATTCTGCTACAAAGACCTTTTACATCTGCTCTTGAAAGGGAATCCTCTGAACTGTCATTCATGTTAAAATTCGACACTTTCCAAAAAGGACTGAACAAACATTTGAACTATCATACCCATTACCAAGATAGTTTCCCTAATTATCACCTCTAATACCATTAACTCACAAACATCCCACTCTCCCCACCTCTAATATCATCAATTCACAGACACTTACCTTCCTTCCTCCCCCCCCTCCCCCCGCATCCACCTCCTGTTCTGCAATGTGATTTGTCCTTTTCATATTTGTTCATTTTTTTAATTGTATCCTTTGGTATATATGGTTGTGACTACTTTCTTCCACTATTTGATCTGAGGAAGTGGGTCTGGCCCAAGAAAGCTCATCATCTAATATACCATCTTGTTAGTCTTTAAAGTGCTACATTGTCCTGCATTTTGCTTCAGCTACCCCAGACTAACACGGCTACATTTCTATCACTACAATAAACAGTGTAACTGTGGTTTCCTTAAGCCTTCGCTTCTGAAGTCATGTGACTATTTAGAGATCTCAAACTTTCATTTAAAAAATAAGTATTTGGTGCACCTCAAAAGCTTGAAAACTAGAAGGTATTAAAATATATTTTTTTAATCTAATGAATTTTTATTTAGACCAGTCTCATGGTTCTGGGGAACAGTCTCATGATTTTTGAACATTTGGGTTGGTAATACTGCACCCAAGTGTTGTCATTCATCCTGTTTAACCCAATATATCCAGACACAACATATCTCTTAGACTGTCACCTGGGACAGATGCTGTTCCTCACACCGTGGCTACATCTAGACTGCAAACCTCTTTCAAAAGAGGCATTTTTAAAAGATACTTCCAAAAAAGCCTCTTTCGAAAAAGAGCGTCTAGACTACAACACGTGGATCGGAAAATCGATCCGCTTTTTTTGAAAAAGAGCGTCCTGACTGCTGGACGCTCTTTCGAAAGAAAAAGCCACCCGGAACCGCTTCTGCCAAGGTATGGGGGCAGCATTTCCTTCCGGGTGCTGCTGCCTGCCCTTTGCAGAGACGCGTGGTTAAAGGGACGCCCCTGAACACCCATTGCTCTGCTCCTGCAGCTGCCTTTGCTGTCCCTCTAGGAGATAAGCAAGGTAGTGCAGTGCTTGTTTGGAGTGCCCAGCTTCCTGGGATACCCCAGCAGGTTTTTTGTTTGGAGGTTTTTCTGTTTTAGTCCCTTTTTTTGGCATGGAGCCAGAGCTGCCCCTGGGCAGGTGATGGCCCCATGCCATCATACTGCAAGTGTTGCTGCATCTGCATGACACAGTCATGAGGCTGCTTCCCCATTTGGACCCAGACCAGAGGTGTGAAGGGATTGTCCGTCAAGCAGCCCCACTGCCCTTGCCTCCAAACTTCTTTGTGGACAGGTGTTTTTGGAGGCTTGACTCTGACTGGTGGGACAGGCTCGTTATGGAGCTCTGGGATGACCAAGAGTGGCTCCGCAACTTCCGGATGCAGAAGACCACTTTCCAGGAGCTGTGTACCTGGCTCGCCCCGGCAGGACACCCACCTGTGGCCCGCTATCCCCCTGGAAAAGAGGGTCGCTATTGCCCTCTGGAAGCTGGCCACCCCTGACAGCTACCGCTCCATGGGACACCAATTTGGAGTGGGCAGGTCTACTGTTGGATCCATCCTGATGGAGGTAAGTCATTGTCTGGGGACAGTCACAGTTTTGGGAGGAGGAGGGAGACTGTCAGGAAAGGGC
Source organism: Pelodiscus sinensis (assembly GCF_049634645.1). NCBI lineage: Eukaryota > Metazoa > Chordata > Testudines > Trionychidae > Pelodiscus > Pelodiscus sinensis. The sequence continues at coordinate 46,444,790 of NC_134718.1, forward strand.
AAAGTGGAGTGGGAGTGGGAGTGAGCTCCTCCACTCACCCTGAGCTGCTGGGAGGGGGTAGAGTTCTGAGGAAGGGATTCCCGGGGTATTTGAGAGGGAAGGTGGATGGTGGGTTCTCCTCCTAAGAGATAAGGCACCCCTTCTAAAATTTTGTTGTCTGTCTCTTTCTGCAGGTGGTGAGGGCCATCAATTCTGAGCTGCTGAACAGGCTCGTCCGTCTAGCAGATCTGAACAGCGTTGTGGCCGGCTTTGCTGCTCTTGGGTTCCCGAATTGTGGAGGAGCGCTCGATGGGACACACATTCCAATCCATGCACCGCCCCATTGTGCAGCCCAATTCATTAACAGAAAGGGCTACTTTTCAATGGTCCTCCAGGCCCTGGTCGACCATCGTGGCCAGTTTACTGACATTTGTGTTGGGTGATCAGGGCGGGCACATGATGCCCGCATCTTCAGGAACTCGTACCTCTACCAGAGGCTTCAGGCAGGAACACTTTTCCCTCATCACGACTTTGGGGTTGGGGATGTGCACATAGTGGCTGATGCCGCCTACCCCCTGATTCCGTGGCTGATGAAGCCCTACATCGGCCACCTGAATGCAAGCAAGGAGCAGTTTAATGCTCATCTTAACCGGGCTCGCAACCAGGTGGAATGTGCGTTCGGACATTTAAAAGGGAGATTCTGGTGCTTGCTCACACTGCTAGACACGGGGGAGTGCAACATCCCTGAGGGGGAGTGTTGCGTTCTCCATAACCTGGTGGAGAGAAAAGGGGAGGCCTTCCTACCAGGATGGGGTACAGGTGCTGATTGTTAGGAGAGGCACTTTGCCCAGCCCCGGACAGCTGCCATCCGCCAGGCTCACCGGTCTGCTGTTCGCATCCGGGAGGCCCTACGGGAGTGATTCTCTATTGGAGGCCACTGACTCTCCTGAGGGGCTTCTGGTCTGGGGGCTTGGCCCTGGCCCAATACAAGCTTCCCTCCTCAACCCATATCCTGACCCTGTTTGTAGAAATAATAAACACCAGGGTTTGTCTCAAAAGAATAAGTTCTGTTTTATTGTTATAAATATCAGTAACTGAAAGAATGTATAACTGTTACAAACATAAAAAAGCTTTTGTTGATTTTTGATGGAGAAAATATACTTTCATGACAAACTATGTACAATAAACATTTTCTTTAACATAGTGCTTGTTATTTAACTGGGATGATGGGAGTGCTTGAAACCTGGAGGGGGGAAGGGGATCAGGTTGCACGGTGCTTGCCTGCTCGCAGTCTCCTACTTGTGCCTTGTGTTCGGGGTCCACCATGGCCACGGGATCAGGTGGGACGACTGTCCGTTGGCTGGACAACAGAGGGTAGGTGCACTTGGGACTGGGAGGCCTGGGGGAGAGGAGGGCCAGAGGGAGAGAGGGGCTGGGGGAAAGGAGGGCCAGGGGGAGAGAGGGAGTGGGTGGGCTGGGGGAGAGGGAGATACAAGGGGGGAAAGGGATGGTGCTGTGGAAGGGGGGTTTGGTGGCGTGGGGTCATGGGGTGCTGGAGGAGCAGGACCAGGCACAGGAGCAGGCAAGCCACAGATCTCCCTGAGAGTGGCACACAGGGACGTGCCCTGCTGGACAAGCTCCTCCATCAGCCGATCATGCCTCTGCCCTCTCTTGCAGGATGGTGTTGAGCTCCTGCACGGCCGCCACATGCTGCCTCAGGATGACTGCACAGACATGCCTGTGTCTGCGGCTCCCATGTCCCTGAGATGGAGGTGGGGCTAGGGTGCTGCGGCCCTCTTGCATGGCTGGTCCGGCTGTGGAGGAAAAGAGGAAGACATAATCAGTCATAAAAAACTGGACTATGTAGCACTTAAAAGACTAACAAGATGGTTTATTAGGTGATGAGCTTTCGTGGGCCAGACCCACTTCCTCAGATCAGACTAACACGGCTACATTTCTATCACAATCAGTCATGTGTGCAAGAGCTGTCCAAAAGGGCATGCCCTCTCCTTCAGACAGGGGACTCAGACATTCTGAAGGTAATACCATGTGTGACCTGGGCATCAGCCTGAGCATCACAGGGGTCCCGAAGTGCCAATGGAACCTCACACTGACAACCCACCTGGGTGTGTTCCAGACTTGGTTTATGCCACCACGTGGCGCACCCCCATGTGTCACACTGTACCGCTGAACATGTTGGCACATGCACAGCCAGCTGCAGGATGTCCATGGTGAGCATAACAGCTTTCCCTTGTGCATCACCCACTGTGCACCCACCTCCCCTCCCCCGTGTGTTATATGACCTCTCTGAACTCACCTGCTGCTTCGTCTCCGCCATCAGATGACACCTGGGAGGCCTCTGGGGTCTGGGTGACTGGCTCCAGAGTGAGGGTCACCATCTCCTCGCTGTCCTTTTCCGGCACCATCTTCCAGTCTCCAGACTCCCTGGACTGTTCTGGGTCCTGCTCTGGCGCGTTCACCACAGGGTCCCCCAAGCCAGACTGGACAAGACGCAATGGTGTGCGTGCTTCGCCACCACCCAGGATCTGGTCCAGCTCTGAATAATAGGGGCAGGAGCGGGGGCTGCCCCAGAACAGGAGCTCTCCTCCCTGGCCTTCACATAGCCTTGGCACAGCTCCTTAACTGTAGAGCGCACCTGGTCCTGGGTGCGGGGGTGCTACTGTCTCTGGGCCAGGGCCTCTGCCATGCAGCCAAAAATGTCCACATTTCGCCGCCTGGTGTTCAGGGCTTGTAAGGCCTCCTCCTCTGACCAGAGCTTGAGAAGTGTCTTGAGCTCTGGCCCAGACCATGCCGGTGCCCGGCATTTGGAGCCCCTGGTTGGGTCCCCAGAAGGCTCTCTGGAAGGGCCAGGAGGGTCTTGGGGCTGGGACATGGCTGCACTTGAACAGCCATGTGCTCTGGCTGCTTTGCTGCCACAAGTGGCTGTGAGGGTGACTGTCCCTTTAAAAATGGCTGCAGGCAGGAACCAGAGACATGCAAGGCTTGCCCCAGATTGTCCACCAGGGCTTCTTCCTGGAGGCCATTATTTTCGAAAAAAAGGCCTCCCCGCATCCACACACACTTATTTTCGATGGATCTCCATCAAAAAAGGCGTTCTTCCTCGTGAAATGAGGAGTACCGCCATCGAAAGAAAAGCCGCGTTCTTTCAATTTAATTTTGAAAGAACGTGGCTGTAGTCTAGACGCAGGTGAAGTTTTTTCGAAAAAAGGCTACTTTTTTCAAAAAAAAAACCTGCAATCTAGACACAGCCCATTTGTACAGTGTGTTGCACAAGGTGACTGACTGGTGTCTTTCAGTACTGTCCCAATACAAACCAATATCAGATTAGCTAAAATTACCAGTCTCCTCAGACAAATATGTCTAGATCGGTAATCATAAACCTCCAACATTCAGTAAGGTTTTACCTTTTGGCTTTTTAAAATATCTGGTAGCTCCATCTCTGCTCACAGATCCTTCTCTCCAGCCCATTTCCTGAAGACAGCAATCTCTTGAAATGGAAGTGGCAGAGATACATATTCTTTTTACAAGCTCTGATTCATTTTAGGTCTGAATCTATTGGCCACTGCCTCCATGCTTCCTCAAATTAAATCTCCAGAAAGCTACCATGTCCTGTAGTGCTGTGTAATTACAATTGTTCAATATTTATATTCCTAGAGTGTCCAGAAGCCCCAGTCTGGATTGGGATCCAATTGTGCTATTCAAATATATACAATGTATCTTCCCTGAAGATCTTCAACCTAAGGAAACATCTTGGTATCTGAAGGGTGTGGGAAAGGTCTACAGCCAAATCTTTGCATCCATGTAGTTAAATAGTAACCATTTTTTACATCCTTACAAACAGATACAAATGCTGTTATATGAACTATGCTCATCTGCCCCATAAGTTATGTATACTGGCCTTATAGATTTTAACTAACTAGGAAAATTGGTTACCAGGGTTTCCAAAGGCAAGCAGGGTGGAAATGATATTTTCAGGCCCACTGAAACCAAATTAATGCATAATGCTCAACAGCTCAGGACTACATTACAACCTACTGAAATAGGAATTCCCAGTGTATTGATTCACTGTTGCAGGCAGCCATACAACAATGTCAAAGCAAATGGTTGTGAAGCCAATGATTTTCCAGCAACTGCAGCAAATGGAAATGCATAAAAGAACCACCAGGGAGTAGCTATTACATGAAGAAATCATTTCTATGCCTGAAAGGAAAGGTTGTAATAGCATCCTATAATGTCTCTCCTAAAGCATAATTCAATAATTAATATTTGCTTTTCGTCATTTGTATGGTATAATAATGGCAACTTAAAATGGCGATCCTGGAGCAGGTCTGGGTTCTCCCAGGTGGAAAGCATACATTTTGTTTAAAGTATTATATAATAAATGCCTAGCTAGAGGATTCCTTTACTTTTCAGGTTACCTAATTCCTGGAAACCATTTCCATGTGAGGATCCTAAGTGAGCTGAAAAAAGTTGAAATGTGTTTACTGAGTCTGACTTGTGTCTTGTTTGAACTGGGAAAAAAGCAAATGGGAGGGGAGATAAAAAAGCCCTTTCGAGCAGTGCCTGTCAGTCTCTTGGAACTGCTACAGCCAGTTGCTTTCTTTCTTTGGGGCCCTGGCTGCTGCAGACATATCAGGCACAAATTCTTGCATCAGCTCTTTGTAATTTATTTTTAAAACTACAAAATGACCATGACCCTCGGCACTGAACCAGAAACCCTCTGATTATGTGTCTTTGTAAAGCTACAGCAAGTTTTATATATGTGGTAGCTACTATTGTACAATATGTGCTGTCTCTGCCAGTGTTTCACAAAGTGTCCTTAGCGCACAGGATGTGAGACTGATAAATAATCATTCATAACATTTTTCCTTTCTCTTTTTAGACTTATTGTTATTCTTATCCTCCCAGACTTCCTAACCCATTACATTACAAATCCTAGATAAACACCCAGTCATATTGATATGATTATAGACAATTCTTGTAGGCTTCTTAGTTGCACAATGAAGCACATAAAATACTATACCTATTGCTAACAGAAGATAAAAAAAAATACCAGACCTCTACAATAAAATACCAGGGCACAATACTCTAGAAGCCTTGTTCTGGATTTCCTCATAACAGACAAAGCAATTCCACCAATCAGTTTTAGATTGTAATCCTTGTAGCAGTCATTTGATTGAACTATAGTACAAGTTGAACCTCTCCAGTCCAGCACCCTCGGGACCTGACCAGTTCTGAACCAGAGTCATGTCTGGACTACAGGAAGTCAATATTGTTTAGCAGAGTTACTAACGCTTCTACTGCTTAGTAGGCTGTTAGAGGACATTTAGGGCTCATCTAGACTACGGGGAACAGTCAAAAGAAGATATGCAAATTCCACAGGAATTTGCATATCTTCTTCCGATCGCACTTTTGAAAGCGGAGCTTTCGAAAGTGAAAGTAATTAAGACGTGGCTTTTTCAGCGAACCGCCCTCTTTGTCGAAAAGCTGTTCCTCTTTTGTCAAAAAGCAGAGCTTTCAAAAGTGTGATCAAAAGAAGATATGCAAATTCCCGTGGAATTTGCATTTCTTCTTTTGACCATTCCCTGTAGTCTAGATGAGCCCCTAGGGTTAAATTAGAGCTAAATAAGAGCACAGAACACTGAGAGCTAGGATTGGTAGAAACTTGGCTACATCCATGAAAAGTGGACATCCGCCTAACTAAAATCATTCCAGATGATGGATGTTTCCAAACCAGAGAGTTCTGTACTAAAGAGATTCAATTAAGGATGTTAAGAAGTGGGTAACTGGCTAATCAGGTAGTGGATACAATTTTTATTGACTACACAATTAGTTGATAAGGGAAGGCATTCAAGCTTTCATGGAGGCCAGGAGACTCACCCCTGCTGCACCTCTGCACCCAGCTCCCTGCTGAGACCCCCCCCATGGACAGGGGCTGTTACCAGAGCAGCCTCTGCCCATGAGCTTGGGCCTACCACAGGCAGAGGTTGCTTTGCAGCAGCTTCCCCTGATAGAGGCAGCAGTGGGGGGAAGGTGGCCGGCGGCACCACAGAGATGGTACTGGGGGGAACCGGCTTTTAAGGCAGCTGCCCCCAGCACTGGCTCCTGCCACACACACCCCCCTCCCGATCGTTGCCTCTGATACCAAGGCGGCAAGGGGTGGAAGAAAGGTGAGTAGTCGACTCGACTACCTGATAAGCCTAGACTTATCAGGTAGTCATCTAGTCGACTACTGGCTTACATCCCTAGGTTCAACCTGTATTCCCAAACTATATTTTCTTCAGTGGTGCCAATAACAGTGACAAGACTGCATTTCTTCTATGTTTCAAATTAGACAATTTTCTTCCATAAATAATCTTTTATTTGCTCGGTTCTCCATCAAACAAAAGAAAACTTTATGCAGCCAGAAGGGCAGGACTGGATTTCCAATTAGGCACAATAGGCTCATGCCTAGGGGTGACTTGCCTCTCTAAAAACTGGTTGCAACGTAAAGGTCAACTATGGGCAGGTGGAAGGTATAAATCTAGCCCTGTAGGAGAGTAGATATAATATGCAGAAAAGTATAATGGTCTCCGTTTACAACCATGGGCCATTAGCAGATGGACTGTATCAGATCTCAATAGATGTTCTTTCTACTAGCTAGTAGAGATCTTCTTTTAGCAGAAATCACTCTCTCTTAGACACTGGTTCTTCTGGAGTCATCCTGAGTCCTCAGATGCCAGCAGAATGTGACTAGTGGAAACTTTGCTTTTTATATGGAATTATATTGGCACTTAGAACATATATAGTGCTTTTCATCTCAATTAACTGGTTAATAATTGCAAAATACTTTATCAAAATCCACTTTCCATTCATAAATGAAAACTCAGGCCCAATATATAGCACAATAGTTTTTTTTTTCTTAAAGCTACAGGTCCTGTAGTTATGTAAGTGTATGAGAATCTCAGTTTGTATATTTTAACAAAAAAAAGTTTCTATCCCTCACGCTAGTGGAGATAAGCTTTAAAATGTGGCCCAAGTAAACCTTAACTAGAAGGAATATAAGATCTGCAAATGTATTTATTTAAATCTCATTATTTTAAGCAAGTCTCATGATTTTGGGGGGCTGACTCATGATTTTTGTATCCTTGAGGTTGACAATGATGGTTAAGGAACTTGAACGAGTTCAGTGTTATAGTAGAACCTCAGAATTCTTAGCTTTCAGTCCTAAATCCAGAGCACTAAATCACCCACCTTTTTCTTAGTTACAGAGGGCCATGAATCTTTTCTCAGTGTTGATGACACTCTGTGGTTCAACCAGAAGAAACAGCCAAGAAGAGGAGCAGCTCACACTGTTTCCCAGCTCAAAGGAGTTCCTGAATCCCTTAGTTGATACTTAAAGCCCAGCAGATTTACAGGTATCTTCTTTATGTCCACAGGTATCCACTAGGGATCTAAAATCCCATGTAATCAGTTAACCAATTAAATGTGAAGTTTAGCAGCTGGAGTAGCACCTCCCTCCCTCACAGGCCTTCTGTGGACAGAGGCTGCTCTGGACACCCGGAGCATCCCCTGTCCATGGCCACTCCCACGCGGCTGGAGCAGCCCCCTGCCCACATAGGGCAAGGAGAGGCTCCAGTTCCCACTGGCTAACTGGGACCGGTAAGCATCACCCGTTAAGAACAATGCTAACCTTTCACATTCCTTGTATTCACATCCACAAATGTGGATGCAGATATCCACTGCTCATTTTTGCAATGTGCATACAAAATTTCTATCTAGAATCCTGCAAATCTGCAGATGCCTGCTTTATATCCATGCCTATCCACATCCATGGATGGGAATATGGATGTGGATATTCGCAGAGCATTTTTGCGGATGTTGATACACATTTTGTGTCTGTGCAGGGCTCTAATGCTACTGCTGCCAATCCAATGGAACAGAAAGGTAGTTGCTAGCTTAGAACTTTCAGGATTCACTAAGAAATGTCTGAGTCCCTTAGCAGCTATTTGCACTTTTCCATCAGATATTGCTCCACACTTAAGAACTGCAGTATTGCCTAGAAAGCTTTCATTATGTCTATGAAACCACAAAACTAAAAGGTCATTAAACTTGGCATTAAACTTCAAAAATAAGATGAGAAAGAACATTCAGAGTTTATATTCCCTCTTAAACCAAACAAAAAACTTCAGTAATTTAGGATTAGGGTTTCTTATATGCAAGTTGCACTAGCAAAATCCCTAAAAATCCAGGAACCACCCATTAGACCAACACTCACTCATATACTAACCTCAGCTTTCATTCCTTTCCATCTAAACATCATAATACCAAAATAGACTTTCAAAATCTCAAACCACCACCCAAAGCACACCATGCATTTCCTCATACCCATATTCAAATGAAAAAGCCTAGCTCCAGCCTTAGTTAGGTGATATTTTATGGATAGATACATCTGGCTTAAGTATATAGTTACTTCTCCATCGGGAAGTTGAACATCAAAATTAGGTTTGGCATACAAAAATTTAAAGGATGTGCAGTTTAGAGTGATTTGTTTGGCTATAATGAGGGGGAGGGACGCAGTTTAAAAACTGAATGATTTTAAAATTCTCCAGCAAAGATTAACAAGTATTTATCTAGAGAACACACTAGAAAATTCAGTTGCATCAGAAATTGTAGCAAATGTGAAGACTAAATTCAGTGTGTGAAAGAGCGATTTTGGTCCTGCTTCAAGTAAAAAGCCCCCTTCTCACCCTAATTATAGAATTATTACTAAGGCTTGCAAAGTTCTGCCTAGTGTGCCTAGATAATGTAGCGCATTAGGAGGATATATGCAATAGACCATTAGATACTGAAAATTAGCAATTAGCACTGGAACCATTACTCAAAATTCAAAATAAGAGAAATAAGTTTCAAGAATATAATTTGTCAAATATTATATAACCCTTCTGCCAGGACAAGTTAATTGCAGCAAGGGCCGGGTTCAATATCTAGGGGTCTCCTCCCAACAACATAATACAATGCCAGCTCGAGCCCCCACCCAGTGACCTGGGAAATCTTACACAAACCCCTGGGTGCCTCAAAGAGGCAATTCTTCCCCTCTTGCAAGCACAGAGCCTTAGTATAGCAGCAAATCTTTAATAACACAAGGTAACCGACATCAGCATTGAAGTGGAAAAACACCACAACTCAGATTCATAAACCAGACATGAGCAAAGACCCACCCCCCAACCACAAATCACTCCAGGTCCCCAAAAGTCCAACACCCCAAAAATCTCTGCCCCGGGTCAGTGCCGCCCCAGAGTTCAAAAGTTCACCTGGCAGGGTTTTACCATCCTAACCTGGGTGCAATGGAGGGGGCAGAGGTTGAAACACCTTACGCGGTCCACTGGCAGCTCCGCCTCTCCGTAGGTTTCTGCTGCCGCCATTGATGCAAATCACTCTGCAACACTCCACCTGCTGTCCTGTGAGCTGCTCCAGCTGTTCCATGGAGCAGTGTCTGCTCCGCCAACCCGCCTCAGTCCATGCTCCCCGGTCACCAGCTGGTAGGTCCCGCAGCTGCTCCACCGGCTGTCCGTCGGTCGTCCCTGCCAGCCACTCACCTGCATCCACCAGTTGCCCCTGCAAACTGCTCCGCTAGTCGTCCCATGATTTGCTCTGCTAGTAGCTCAGCAATAGTGATTTCAGCTCTTCAGCAGTATGGCACCAGGCACCCCTCAGCACACAGTGATTTCAGCTCTTCAATAAGTTCAGCTCAAAGCAGAAGAGTCTGAGTGCAAGTGCACCATTGGCCCACAGAGAAGCCAGCAAGTGAGGAGTAGGTGCAATTAGCATGTTTTGGGCTCTCAGATGGGGGCCCCCCACCATCAGGTACAAAAACCTATCCCCAGCCTCTCCCAGTCTGATTGGGTTTGGAACCCATGACCCTTGTCTAGCAAGTGCTACTTAGTTTATGGCGAAACAGTTCCACTATTTGCTTCACATAATCAGGGTAACAACACTTTATCCCCCCTGCCTCAATAACAGAGAAACTTGAGATCCCACAGTGGCCAAAGTGACCATTTGGCTGCTGAGAGCACATACTAGGCAGGGTGGGTGTGCCTATGCAAATGAATCAGCCCCTGAAGTCTTTTTGCATCACTTGCCACAGTTCACCCCCAGATGTCAGGGTAGGGCTTATCCTGACCCTGCTTACAATTATATACTAAGGAGGAGGAGTAAATTGTGTTTTTTCTTTAAGTCCCATGGATAGGACCATATTTAGTTGTTTTATGCCCCCTAATTTCTCTACACATAATTAGATATGTCAAGACGTGGCCATAAAACCATAATAGTGCAAAGGCTTGTTGAAGGCCACTGAATTGTTTTAATTGGAAGCATGTGAATTATTGGTTGTTTTAATGTTAGTTGTTTAAACTATATATTCTGAAAGAATTCTGGGTGTCCTTTAAGTTTCACTCAGTTGTTACATTGTAATTGGGGGTTAGTAAGATTTTGGGAGACGTTCACTTCTTTGACGTGACATGGCGAACCTTGAAGTTTTGAGCTAAACCTCCAAATAGTTTACCAACTATTGACGTTTTACTACTCCCTCATCCAAACAAATCCAACACAGTACAAAGGATTTTGCCTAGATAAGGCCCCTTTAGTCCCCCTTTCCGGGATTTGGATTTTTGAGGGCTGTGGGATCTCCAGAAGCATGCAAGACGTTGATGGTCGCTGCTAAGAGGCAGAGCAGTGATGAGAAGCTGCAGGTAGCTGTTGTGGGGGGAGCTGCTTCTCAAGAGCTCCTCAGGCAGTGAGATATGTGCTTCCCTCTAAGAAGGTGCTCTTCTCCCCACTATTCTCAGAAGGCTCCCCACCTACTCCCATGCTCCTCTCTTTGAAGGTGTCAGGTGATGCTCTGACAAGCTCCCTCCCTCCCTTTTACACCAGAAAGAGGCCTGTGAGAGCAGAAATTTGCCAACTGTCATGTTGCCAAGGAAAGAAGCCTGTATGGGGAGCTTGTTTCACTGCTGTCATGCTGTTGAAGGAAGAGGCTGTGACAACTTGCCAGGGCACAGCCTGGTTCCCAGTGAATGAGAAGTTACTAAGTTCAGCTTTCCGCTGCCTTTGCTCAGGTCCACAGCAATGGTTGTTTGGGCAAGAGAGGGAGTTTGCCTTAGGCCAGGCATGTCCAAAGTCCGGCCCAGGGGCCAATTGCGGCCCGTGTTCCGGTTTAATACGGCCCCACAGGTAATTTGGCAATATCTATCTTTTATGGCCCCCAACGAATCCATATGTATTGAGATGAATACATTGTAAAATCTCAGTTAATGTCAGATGGTCTAAATCAGTTATAAATATATTTGGACACAACATGTATACTTGGTGTTATGTTCCTGTTCATATTTTTTGAATTTAAAAGTTGACAGACAACCTTTATTACCAATAATATGTAATGTACTTTACAATGTTCCTGACATATATTTCAGCTTCCTGGATTTTTTTTCATCTGGCCTTCAGATATGAAAGGCAGAGTGATTTAACACCTGTTTAGATTTGTCATCCATGTGACGAAATGAAAAGTATGCCGTTTGCAATAAACTTTGCATAAAATAGTTAATTTGCATTTAATTTTAATGGTTCAAAGAATGTCAGGCAAAATGGTCGGCCCTCAAGCATGTTCACTTCATCAAATCTGGCCCTCTTTGAAAAAAGTTTGGACACCCCTGCCTTAGGCTCTACACCTTGTTGTTACTGGGTTTTTAGGTGGCTTTCCAGTTCTTCTCTCTGGATGTATTAAATTTGTATTTACTTGGTACAAACAGTAACTCTAAGGGAGAGCCACTGCTGGCAGAATTCTGTCCCAGCTAAAGCCCCAGCCCGTGGGGCCCCCCAACCACCCTCAGAGTGAGACTGATGGTTACCTACTAGGGATGTTAGTATATAGTTGAGTAAACAATTAACTGTTAAGCCTCTGCTCTGAAACAGAGGCAGCAAGGGGGCAAGGGAGCTTGGGCCAGTGCCCGTGTAGAGCTGGCTTTAAGCAGGCTCCCCACAAGCGCAGGATCCACCTGCCCCCTGACACTCTTGCACTGCTGCCTCTGATAAATAGGCAGCAGCACAGAGGGTGAGGGGGGAAGCTGATGCCGATATGCATGGGGAGCCAACTTTCAAGCCTGTTTCCCATGCATATCTGCTCCCTCCTTTCTCCCCCTTACTGCATCCCCATAGAGCAGCCTCTGGCCACAGCGCTGCTTTGTGGCAGTAGCTCCTGTCCATGGGGGATCCGAGCTTCCTGGAGCAGCCTCTGTCCACGGCAAGCCTGGGCCCGCCGCAGGAAGAAGCTACTTCGTGGCAGTAGCCCTTTTCTGTGTGGGGTCCAAGCTCCTCGTGGAGAGAGGCTGTTCCACATCCTATGAAGCAGCTTCTGTCCGTGGGAAGCTTGGCTCCCCCCATGGACAGGGGCTGCTGCCACCCTGCACTGCTGCCTCTGTATCAGAGGCAGCAGTGCAAGATGGCAGGCAGCTGGTCCATGAGGGGAGCTGGTTTTTAAATTGGCTCCCCTCATGGACCAGCTCCTGCCTTCCACCCCAGGCTGCTGCCTCTGATAGAGTGGCAGACAACTCTTTGGGAAAGGGGCCGGAGTGCACTAGCTGCTGACCCATCCCCTGGGGACTATCAAATAGTCATGTAACTAATAAAATGTAATGTGGTTACATGACTATTCAATTATACAATATCTAACATCCCTATTACCTACTCTTTTACCCAACTCTTAAGTGAGACCCATAGAGGTCAGTGTCTGAGAGAGTAAGGGCTTATCTCCATGCTGAAGTTAGTGTGCCTCAGGCTAAGGTGTGAATTTATAGAACACTGGCTACTCTATGCTAACTCACTCTTAATACACATTGAAAGTGCCTTTGGGAGATTATTCTCCTTGTTTTATTTTCTTCGGGTAGGGTTACCAGGTGTCCAGTATCGAACCAGACAGTCTGGCATTTTTACCTCCTGTCCAGAAAAAAAAATTAGAAAATACTGGACACTTAAAATGTCCGCTATTTTCTGATTATTTCCCAGCCAGGAGGAGAATCCCGGGTGCTTACTGGGTTCTGCAAGGGAGCTGTCCAGCCCGGTGCAGGGAGGCAACACGGTGGGTGGCCACCGGCAGCCTGTTAGGGCCAAAAAGCTTCAAAAGTGTTTCTTAAAGGGGCCATGCTGGGTTTTTTTTTATTTTTAAGTTTTTTGCTTAACAACTCTCCACCTCTCAGAGTCCTTTTTTTCTTCATTTTGCTCAACAACTTTGGTCTCCTCCTTTTTTTTTTCTTCAACAGAATTTTTTCCTGGTGGTTCTTTTTTTGGGGGGGTGTTTGGTATTTTTGGTTAAACCATCTGGCACCCCTATCTTCAGGCAAGAAGAAGCCACCATGCCTCACGTCTGAGCACAAGCTACAGCAGTCTCTTACTGGATAAATCAGTTACCTGTTTCTAATTTCCCCTTTCCCCTTAACATTATACCATATATAACAAGATTTCAGTTAACATATCTTGAACCAGATGTTCATGAAAACCATATGATTTTAAAGAACATAAAATCTGTTCCCAAACCTGTTAACTTAAGGGCATGTCAGTTATGTCACAAACTTCTCTGGTTAGAAAAGAGTTAAAGCTTGATCGCATACACCAGTGCAATGCAGCCCAGCTCAGATTACTTTTTGTTGTTGTTGCTGTTTAAAAAACAACAACCAAAAAAACCCAAACACCATTCCCCCATTCCCACAATCTGCAAACATGAGGAAGTCTGGTCTCTGGCCTGGTATTTTCCGGAGAGGCCTCGCTGGATTCCACAAGGTCAGCAGAAGGGAGCCTGCAGTGTGTAGAGGACAAACAGAGCTCTGGTGGAGATTTCTGTGCCATGGAACTATTTTTGTTCATTCTGCTGTGAGGACTTTGAGAAAACTGCTTGGCCAGCAACCAAACACCAAGTGAAGAGAGAGACACTCACCAGAACAGAGGAACTATCTTCTCACCTCAGAGGCATTTGAATTCCTGCCACCATGCAGTGGGATAGAAATACTGAGTAGATTTGGATAACTGCCTGCCAAAGGTTAGAGCACACTTCACTACTTCTTCATTATGCAAAGACTACTTATTTCTGAAGAGATCTCTATCTTATCATTGATTTGGGAACCTTCTCTCCTATCCTAGCACTGGTCTCCCTAGCCAATCACAATGGGTGCCAGTGACAGAAGCCCTCACAATATTTGCTCAGTTAGGACTGAGAGGTTTTTTGTGTAACTGAATGTGCATTTAACACTCTTAGCAGATGCATTCAGTGTGTGCTGTGAGCTAGTCTTTGTGTGAGAGAATTCAAAGGCAGGTTTTGAAGGGAAGAGTTATGGGGCTTTATATTTGTTTAGCACAGTGGTAGGCAAGATACGGTTCATAGGCCAGATCCAGCCTGCCAAGCCATTTGATCCAGCCCACAGCCCACCCTGCTGCACCCCTACCCCCAGGCCAATCGGGACCTGGGGGTAGGAGAGTGCGTGAAGTCTCCTCCCCTCACCAGGGGTGCACAGAGCCTAGAAGGAACCACCAGGTGTTCAAAACAGTTGGTGGTTCCCTCAAGGCGCTGCGTGCACCTGGCAGGGTGGGGTAGGGGAGCAAGAGACTTTGTGCGCTCCCCGGTCCCCAGGCTAATTGGTGCTTGGGGGTGAGGGTGTCCACGAAGTCTCCTCCCCCCACCAACGGTGCATGGCACCAGAGGGAACTGTCAGCTGTTCACGGCATGGCAGGGGAAGGGGACAAAGAGATTCTGCATGCTCTCCCACTCTGCCCCGCCCCGGTTCAACCAGCACCAGCTCCTGTCTGCCCCTCCTCCCCCACCTCCCGCTGCCTCTGTAGGAAGCAGTGGGGGAGGGGGAAGGTGGGTCAGTGGAGTTGGCATGCGCCGAGAGCTAGCTTAAAAGCCGTCTCCCCGTGCATATTGGCTCCTGCCTGCCCCCCTTTCCCTTCATGCTGCTGCCTCTCTATCAGGCAGATCCTGTGCTCGTGGGGAACTGACTTAAAGCCAGCACCCCACAGGCACCGACTCCTGCTTCCTCTCCCCTTGCTGTTAATGGATAAGCCTAGGCTTATCGGTTAATCGTGTAATTGTCTATACGTTGACATCCCTAATGGCTACAAAATGACCTGGACTAAATTACCAGTGACTTTGAGTTACCCTTTCATTCAAATACATGCAATAGTAAACAGGAACTACATAACTATAGCTGTAAAAACAGCTCCATTTTAGCAATAATAAAAAACAACAAATACATTCAATCCCATGAACCAATAGCTTCCAGGCTGCCATCAGACTGGTACACAGCTATTAAGAACATAAGAACAGCCATGCTGGGTGAGACCAAAGATCCATCTATCCCTGTATCCTGTTTTCTGACAGTGGCCAATTCCAGGCGTCTTAGCCAGAATGAATGGAACAGGGAATCATTAGGCATGGAAAATCCTGTTTAATAGAAATAGTTTGTTAACAGCTTAAATGGGGATGCCCCCTACTTATGGTGCAACTCAGAGGGCTCAGCCTGGCCACCGGTTAACCACTGATAACCCTATTAATCATCAAGTGATCCATCACCTGTTGCCCATTCCCAGCTTCTGGCAAACAGAAACTAGGGACAACATCTCTGCCCATTGTGACTAACAGCCAATTATGGACCTATCCTCCATGAACTTAACTAATATTTTTTTGAACCCTGTTATAATCTTGGCCTTCACAGCATCAGATTCTGAACCTGTTTGGCTTGTACAGTATATCAGATTCAGTTTAAATTTGGCAACTAACAATGTCCGAGCTGTATAGTTTTCTTCTTTTAGAAGGAATTGGTAGTGTCTTACTTTTACATTTTTTTGCTGTAATATTTTATTTGATACACAAACTCCTTTTCTGATAAAGTAGTGTGTAAAGACAGGCTATCCCATCTAGATCAGAACAGTAGATCATGCAGCCATTATGTAGAATGTCACTGTTTTTTGTTAAAAAGAAGATGTCATTATGGAAGATATTGCACAGTTTGAAACAGTGGCATAGCCAGAAGGGCATCTGGGCCCCAACTGCAGGTGGGAGGGCAATGGTGGGAGTGGTAAGCTTCCTGTTCCCCCACCAAAGCACCAGGGGAGTGAGATCAGCCCCTCGCCCCCATCAGTGGGAGGTGAGGTCTCATCACTGGACACATTTTAAATGACACACACATATCTCTGTGTCTTATTCTCCACTCACCTTTCTCTGATTACTGGGATTTTAAAAAATATATAACCATTTCCTTCTGGAGATAGAGAAGTACATAGGCATTTTGATCTCTTTCAGCAAAAAATTCCAGAATCATGAGCCAGCTACCAGAGATCTGTCTCCAATACTAACTAGCTTGACTCTTGTGTTTGGTAACTTAATTATTGCAGAGGCACATGGATAACACAGCAGGTCATGACAGCTCTTTACTAAGACTCAGGCCCAGATTTTTAAAGGTATTTTATCATTCCTCCGCTAAATTTTGCAAGGCCTATTTCCACAGGTGACATAGGCACTTAAGATACTTTGTATCATTGAAAGTGGAAATACTTTTTAAAAACTAGGCCTTCATTCCTAATTTTTTTTTTCCATCTTAAGGGCCAATCTGTTTGGAAATAGCTGGAGAATGTTTAAAGTAATTTTTCAGGAAGAGGCATTTTCTTCTTCCTTAACGAAAGCAGTCAACCCATCTCAAGTTGGTGCACTTTGTTTCAAGTGTGGACTGGCAAGCACCCAAAAAATATCTCACACCAGAAATACAAGATCTGTCTGAAAGGATTCCAGGACAGAGGTCCTTGGTTTTAATAGGCATTGAACCCAGGACTCTCAGGTGCCTAGGTCACTGAAACTCCATCACCACCATGAATGGAAAGATAAAGCAGCCCCTCACTAATCTTGGAAGATCTGGCTCCTTAGAGAGTCCTATCAGGACATCCAAGGCCTTGGGCACCTGATTTGCTCACATTCACTATTTAAACTGGGACATGACCCAGATGTCTGAGCAACTGTGCAGGCTCCCTATTGCTGCTGAATCAGACACCACCTTTTTCCTGTCTCCTGTGATGTGTGTCAAACCCTGTTCCTGAATCCTCCTCTACTTCTGCTCCCACTTCTAGTTTCTCCTTTACTTCTGCTCCATGGCTGCTCCTTGTCTTCTCTCTGGTTCTTGCCCCTGGACTCTCCTTCTGATCATTGGCTCCATTGGAACCTTGGCCTGGACTCCTGATGCTGATTCCATCTCTGATCAATGGTGACTGGTGGTGACGTTACTTGCAGGGGAAGCAGCACCCCCATCACTGTACATTGAAAGAAAGCCATGTGTACCAATCCCTGAGGCAACACCGACTGACTTAAGCTGCCACTTGACCCTGGAAGAATGGCACCAAGGGAGACAGACAAAGGGGTATCTCACTAATCTTAAAACGTCAGGTCACACAGGAAATCCTGTTGGAATAACCCAGGCCTAGCATATTTGATTGGCTCTCACCCACTTCTTAAGACAAGAATGGATCCATTTAGGTCTCTGAGCAAACACACGGACTTCTCATTGCTGCCACACTGGGACCTTGCTCTTTGCCCATCTCCTGTGATCTGTATCCAACACTGCTCTCGCTCTGTCCTGTTCCTGTCCCCACTCCCTGTTTCTGTTTTACTTCTTCTCCATGCTTGATCCTTGCCTTGTCTTTGGTTCCTTTCCCTTGCTCCTAAACATTAGTTCCAGTTATATATCTGGCCCTTGGCTAAACTCCTGATACCAATTTCTGCTTTGACTGTAAACCCAGGCTGCCTGCATTCTGGTTCCTAAGACTGTCATGCTTTAAATTTGCACATGTTGGGTTTTACTGCAATATCAATTTTGATAAACATTGCGCACACATAGGAAAATTATGTTTCTGCCACAAATAATTCAGTAATTAAGCACACTAATTGGTTAACGAAGTCTTTGTGTAATATTTGCACTAATAGTTAGGGTTGGAGAAATAAAACTATGCATATTGTCAGAAGGAAATTTTTGTTTTGCTTCTGTATTCTGTTTTATTATTTGTTGAGTGCTAACAGTATTCTTAGTGACATATGAATAGATAAACAAGAGATTGTTTCCCATGCTTTCAATGGAACTTAGAAGAATAGCAGTTGGCATGAAGGACCAGCAGTGCAGCAGTTAAACTACTTGCAATGCTGAACCATGAATATGCTTAGTAAACACGTTTTCATCTTCAAAAATGAAAAGCCAACATAAATACCCAAATAATGTTTACATAATGGGGAATGGATGAGAATAACTCTATTACCAACTGGTAATTCTTCCAAACAAAGCTTTTCTGTGACTCAATAATCCTCTTATGCACCAACCATACATAATTGATACTTCTCAATCATATACCTGCAGAAGCAGCATATGATTATCCCTTGTTTAGCCAGATTTGAATCCAGCACACCAACTTTCCATATTTTCCATGGCTCCACACCTTATATATTGCTAATGCCTTTGATAGGGAACTATATATACTCTATTTATGGCATCTAGTGCCTGTCTGCTCTATCCCCCATGCTTTGTCAACCAAGGAGCATGGTATCAGATAAAATTCCATTACATTATGCAGGCATGATCTCCCTTTTCTAAAACCAGATTTACCTTCCCTTAATCTGTAATTTTCCATTTCTTCCTCTATAGATCTTATTCAGACACTCTGATCTCTCTTTCCTTGAGCTACTACATTTACACCAGATTGAGTCCTTCCCATTTCACAAATGCAAAGGATACAACTACATTATAAACAGCAAAACAAAACTGGCAGCATAATTTAACCCCTTGTGGCACTCGAGACAATCAACATCAACAAGTGACCTGAGCGTGGTAGTGTGCTTTACATCTGCAAGCTGCTTAACATTTCTTAGCAGCTCTGTGGGTGCCACATGAAAATGTGCCTGCATGCTGAGGTGCAGTGCACTGCTCAGTGGGAATCATGTATGGATGCACAGTTTTAGGCAATAATAACTATACAACACCACCAAGCATTTAGATAGTGTCTTGTACAGCAAATGGCTTCCAACCTCCAATGGCATAAAAAGTCTTCAACCTCCCACTGACTTCTAGGTCCCTTGTCTGAATGGGGAATATTTTATTACTCTGTGCATTCCCACAGACTGATAATATCCTGTGGTTAATTAAACTAGAATAGTATTTATCTGACCCACATGCAGAGATTTTGATTTGGAGCTCTACAGTTGTGCAGCAAGCCTCCATGGCCAGATCTTCCCATCAAAGACACATATACTGAAGTCAATGGGAGCTCTGATCACACATTTGAGGGCATTTTGAGAGCATCTGCTTTCACAAGGTTGTTACCAGTGACTGTGCTGTGGTCCGCAATTTTGATATTAGTTGATGCAGTGCCAGCAGAATGGGATTTGCATTTCCACTGACAGGCGGAAATTTCTACTCACACACGGCTGTGGTGCCTCTCCATAACCCACTGCTCAACAGGACAAGTCCTACCACATTGCCTTCACTTATTTGAGAAGTTTCAAACCATTGGAACAGTGCATATGGGAGGGATCATTTGTAAACTCAGGCTTCTTTCTAGCTGACATCAGTGGTGCAGCTTATGGTTCGCCCTAGAGCAGAAAAGCATGTGATATTATGTAATTGATGTCATTGGATGATCGCACTAACATCTGAGAAAAAACTCCTATTATCTTCAAAAGGCCAAAATTTTAAGCATTGTTTATATTTGTCCTTTTGAGGCACTGACACCTATAAACCACTCACACTGTTCCTTCACACATATGTTGTCTTCTGAGAGGACTGGGGAGGGGTAAAATGCACAGTAGATTTTGTATTTTCTCTCTCACACACCTTTCTTTCTGTTACACTTCTATACGTTTTACGAGGCATAAGGGATCTATCAGAAAAGGCTTTATTTAGCGATAGATCAGCATCTAGACTGCTGCTTTTCTCCGACAAAGCTCCATGCCAAAAAAAAGCGGCAGACATTTTTATGCTAATAAAGTGTGGGATATTTAAATCCCCGCTTCATTAGCAATTTCGCCCAGCTAATCTGCATCCCTCTGCCGGCAGAGGGGTGCAGTCTAGACATACCCTCAGAGGCCTTTACGAACAATAACAGAAGTGGGGGAGAGGGGGGAGTTGGCTGCATTCAAAGTGAACCATCTACTCTCCCACCCCAACAATGCTTTAGCCATTTCACAAAACCTCTCCTCAGTTGTCAGGATCAGTATCATCCATGAACATGAGCTAACCAAGGATTTCCATGTCTATGCTCCAAAAGGATTTGTGGTCCTTACAGGAGCATTTGCAGAACAAAGCTTCTCATTGCTGCTTCTAGATAAAAGGAAATGAGAAATTGAAAAAAATGGATGAAAGAGTCAGGCCTTTGATTGCTTTATTTCCCCTACCAGTTCAGACAACTTACACTGGGGAGATGAGACAGTCATCAGAAAAAAAGTTATGATTTGGTGATTCTGATAACTAAAGAAGCCAAGGCACTATGCATGTCTTTTGCACAGTCCTCATCAGTGAGACAGAATCAATTCCTTGGTGAAGCAGTTTCTTCTGAGTAAATCTTCACTCCATATTTGGCAATAGATTTTAACAAATAAACAAAAAGCACTCAGCTAAGCAAGTTGCTAAAATGTACTTCACTGTAAGGGGCTTACTCATTTCCTTTGAGCTCTTTGCCATGTATTGTTTACAGAACAGATACCTCTCCAGCAAAAGAGTAATGCTGAAAAAAATGTGAGCTACGATTTTAAAAATTCTCTCTTCTACATACATGATTGGTTGCAAAAGAAAGAAAGGCCCACAGAGTGGAATTCATAACCAGACAATACTGAAAAAAATGTTAAATGTACTATGTTCTGAGAGAGCTTTGGAAAGAAATTTTTAAAATTTTGGAAAAGGTCTTAGAACATCTCCCTCTCTCTCTCTCTCTCTCACACACACACGTCCTCTAAAAGATGCCAACATTTTCTACAGTACAGTGTTTCAACGATGTTCTGCTTTCATCAGGAGATTTATAAACAGTGCTTCTATCATCAACAGAAATGAAGGGGCTTGCTCCTTTTAAAGAAACTAAGCTGTACTGTGGGCAACAGATTCATGAGACTTAAAGAGACAAGGATCTATTTTTAGATCTGTTTACAATTCTCCCTCTCTTCAATCTCACTATGTTTGATCTCTCTATACATTCATTTTTAACACTAGCAGTAGGAAAAAATATTAATTGTTTTTTAAAAATAGTCGTATTGTATTGGCCACACAGAGCTGGACAGAATGAAAAGATACAGGGAAAAGGGGAAAAATCTCTAGAAGAGATAAAACAAACTAAAATATTTTCTAAATGGAAGGATATGGGAAAAGTTTACAATAGCACATTGAGATGCAGAAATTTTGCCCTTGCCACTGGATTTAATGGTTATTAATAAATATTGGCCTAGTGCCAGAGCTGCATCAGACAGGAATAAGCCTGAGTTTCTTTCTCCCAGTAGCTAGTGGAGCTAGTTGTGTCACAGAGGCTAGGTGCCTGGGAGATATCTGTTACAAGTCCCTCCTTCAGGATGATTCCTGCTGGCTACCTCAAAGGAGAACTATCACCTGCTTTGTGCAAGGCAAGCTACAGAGAACATGAGAATAAAATAGTGTTTCCTAGATCATGGCAGGGATAATCAAGGAAAGACAGGCCAAAGCTAACACAGGCACTGGACCTGGAATTTTCAGAAGGGTTCAGCATGCTTAGCAGGAACCAATTATTCAAAAGAGCTGTTCTCCCACAGACACCTAAATAAAGCCACATTTGTAAAACCTATAACACTAACCAATGTGCTAATCTCTTGTAAAAACTGGCTCTGAAAGCGGGTGCTGAGCACCTGAAATTCCGTCCTTGAAACGGTGTTTAGTTGGCCCGTGCTTCCCATACTTCAATCATTCACTATCAGACTTCGGATCATTACCCAGAAGAGGAAAAAGATTACCATTATTTAATCATAGACCTCTGCCATACTATTGGACAAAGATTTTTCAAAAAGTCTCAGAGGGATAGCCATGCTAGTCTGCAACTTTAAAAATAACAAGTAGTCCTGTGGCACCTTAGAGACCAAAATATATAATATCATGAAATGAGTCTTACCCACGAAAGTCTAAGGTGCCACAGGACTACTCGTTTTTAAAGATTTTACAGAATGTAACAGTACAAAGGCAATGAATGTGATGTTCATTAATTTTAAACACTTGTATTAGCCTGAACTATTCCATCGGAGTTTCCTTGAGGAGGAAAAGTACTTTATATTTGACTGAATTGCAGGATGAACTCGAAATATGTCTAACATGTGGATTTCCTTTGTTT
Organism: Pelodiscus sinensis; assembly: GCF_049634645.1. Lineage (NCBI taxonomy): Eukaryota > Metazoa > Chordata > Testudines > Trionychidae > Pelodiscus > Pelodiscus sinensis. The sequence goes on from NC_134718.1 coordinate 46,467,182, forward strand.
TTAGAGAGCTCCTTCCTCCCCTCCCCCCAGGCAGCTTCATTTGTAATTCTTTCATCTGGTTTTATTCAGGCTGCTTGGGGCCAGGTCCTGATTATGCAAGAGTAATAAATTGACCTCTCCAAAATCAGAAGATTCCCCTTGAGGGAAGGAACCCTTGCTTTGTATAGAGCCAGCTCAGTAGATCCACATTAACCTCTCTCAGTCCTCTCTTCCACAGCATATGAAGCATTTGGAGCATAGACAAGGAAGGTGTCCTGGCAAAATACCATTGTGCTCTAGCAAGCTAGTAGCCACCATAAAAAGTCCTTGGAAACTGTTGCAAGCCAGCAATAGTGCAGCCTCGTGGATGCCTGTATCAGAGCACAACTGACCTCCATAGCCTTAGGGAAATAGAGAGTGTAAAGGTGGACTGGACTCAAATATTAGGTCACAGTGTTCATGTTCAAATTTCAAACCAAGTATTGAAATTGTATACATTTCACTGTCACCAAACAAATTCTTCCTCTCTAATTAAAAGTATAAGATTTTCTATAGCCATATATCCCACTGGTTGACAATATCTGCTTCCTCCCAACTGAGGACAAAAACTGATGCATTGGAGAGATGTGAAGCCCTCATGTACAATTCACGTCATTCTGTTCTCGGTTATACCAGTCTGACTTCCGCGGTGTTACTTTGATTTACACCAACATAAATTAAAGCAGAATTTGGCCCTTACTGAATTGTGCAAAAATAGGTATTTCTTTGACCCCTACAATCAACTTATTCTGTGAAACTTTCAGATTTAATTATTGTTGCTGTATATAGCTAAGAATGTTTATAACTGAGTAGAAAATTACCTGTCCCTTAAAAACAAAAAGCCAAAACAAAAACCATCCATAGTATTTAAATTCAAGATCTACTGTGGCTCCAAAGGTTGATAATAGGCTGAGAAAAGATTTCCTTTTATTTGTTCTAAACTTACTGGGCATTAATTTTATATTCTGATTTTAGTATGATAATTTGGGAAGTAAAAGAAGGTGATACTGAATATGTTCCCAGCAAAAAAATAAAATAAAAAAACAGCATCCATTCTGTGTCTGCACACTGGCATTTTCTTAAGCAGTGGAAATTTGTATGACTATATAGAAGCAATTTGCATGACTCTGTAGAATTGATAGAATCAAAGAGCTAAACTGTAGTGTAAATCCTATATAAATTACAGGGTGTTCTGTTTCTTCTTCACTGTAGATTTTCTAATTATATTTTTTTCTGAGACATCAAAAGCAGAAGAAACTACTATTCAGCAAAAAAACAATTTCCCTAAAACCATTTTTTTGTTTGTTTTTGGTAAGCAAATAAAGTTGTGGGATCATCCCACAATCTGTAATCTGTTCATTTGGAGACATATTGATAAAACTAGCAAAAGGACAAAATTGATAGGAACACCTTTTTGCTATTTAAAATAGTATTGAGGTAGAGGATAAACATACATGTATTTAAAAAAAATACTGGCGATGGGCCCAAAGCCAAAACCCTGGTCCAGCCCCTATCTCTAGCACTAACTTTAAATTTCTGGGGGTGCATCTACAATGTACTTGGAGCTCAAAATAAGCTACACAATTTGAGTTATGCAAATTTCATAGCTTATTTCGAGTTCATTTTGAAATAGCTTATTTGGAATTTGGCACTGTCTACACAGCACTTAGTTCAAAATAACATCCTTTACTCCTCGTGGAATGACGTTTACAGGGACTTCAGAATAGCGAGCCCATTATATTTCAAAATAGCGGGCACACTCAAAAGACTCAGAATAGCTATTTCAGGATATCTCCAGTATTCCAAAATAGCACTGCAGTGTATACATAACTTGGGTGTGATTGTAAAAATATTTTTGACCCTGTCCAATGCAAAGAATAACTGAATCAAGACACTATGATCTTACCATTACGTACAAGGTTATTCTATGGTCAGAGAGTTTTAACAAATGTATTCAATAGTTAACATCAAATTAACTGACTTTAAAAGTGTGTGTATGGAAGGATCTGAATCCATTCTGAAACCTTTGTTTACTGAAATCCTAATTTTTAGTATGGGTTTGCATAAATTAAAAAGTTACTATTTGAAAAACAATTGTGATACAAATTTGAATCACAAAGTTAGAATATTATGGAAAAGGGACACTTTTGATAATGTCTACTTTTTTATACAGAGTTTTGTTTTGGAAAAGAGGGCATATATTAATGAAATAACTTTGTGTCAATAATTCTGACCAGCTCTAAAGAGAGACCACAATCTACTCCATCAGCCAAAGATACATCTCACACTACAGAGATGCCTTACTCAGGGTCAGAGGCATCTATGTAGAGGAACAAGCAGAGATGCAGGCAACTGGCAGCAATTAAGTTGTGGCAGCAAGCCCTCTCTAATGCATAATACATTCAATAACACTGGACAAGATAAAGCAAAATTTTGATATTATGAAGGAGAAAAAGAGCAACATATACCCTTCACTTTCTCCACTTAGCCATTCTGACCTAGCTGGAAACTTAGACCACATTGTTTCAAATTCCTCTTCCTTGTCTTTCAGACAATAAGAAATCTTTTTTTAATTAGCTAGCATACTCCACCTTGTGTACAAGACTTCAATATTTAAATCTTCAGCTGACTTCATGTTTTCCCCACATATTTATTTTGCCCATTACCGATGCTCTTAAACTGAGTTGCATGAGGAACAGTTGCTCACTATTTCTGAGCCACAGCAAAGGAGGCACAGTAAAAAAAGGCTCTGGGATACATTCTTGCCTTGGATACATGCCCATAACACCTATTAATTTGAAATGGGATTGTTCATGCAGGGGTTCACTTACTGTAGAGTGAGCATAGCATTCATCAGTGGTCACTATTGCTGTAGTGGTCCCTCTTGTCATAATTTGGCCTTCCATCCAGGTTACAGTTTAGTGCTCCCTTTCCGGAGACAAGGAAAGTCCAACATGAAGCAGTCCAATGTCTTCACCAGAGTTCTGCTCCTTATGCTCCTTATTTCCAGTGTTCTTGTCCTCTTCTCCATATATGGGCCACATTACTAGTAGCTGGTTTGGGAACCTGATTCCTCTCACTACACAGATTCCAGTCCAGGCCAAGAGCAGTGGAAGTGCCCTAAAAGTGTGGAGGAGGGGCAGCAGCACCAGAGCCATGAGTCTGCCCACTTATGGTGCCCCTTCCCCACCAAATCCCTGTTTCTACACTGTCTGGCTCACTCCTCTCTCTCTGTGCCATTGATTGCCCTTATGACTAATAAAAAGTGGGAGGGCATCAACCCCAAGTCTGCCCTGTTCTGGTGCCCCAGCCTGCACAATTTCACTCCTTGCTACTGTTTCCTGGAACTCCCCCGAGCCTTACCCTTTAAGCCTCTTAAGTTCTCCTTACCCTTTTCCTCCACAGAACACCTCCCAGGGCTTGTCCCCTCCTTAGCAAGCTAAATTCTGCTCCAGGGCCTGCCCTGTACCATCCCAGTGGCTGCTTTACACCTCCCCAGCCACTTGCCATCCTTCCCTACTCAGGATAGGATCCCAAGTCTTATTCTCCCCTGGGCTTCCTCTTCGCCATCTCTCTAATTCCAGAGAGTGACTGCAGACTCTTTCCCTGCAGCACCCTTCTGCCACAGATTTCCTGTCATACACACACAAGCCTGCTCTTGGCCAGCTGTGCTTCTTGACCTGTTAAACCTGGCTCTCTCTCCAGGTGGAGCCAGATAACATAATCGACTTCTCAGGCTCCCATTCAACCAATCACTGTCCCCAAGGCTAAAACTGTTTCTTGATCAATGAATCTCACTAGGCTAAGGTTTCCTCAGTTTATATTCTACTTCCTTGAATTTGATTATTAATATCTTTGCTCCAGTCTTAGGAAATGTCAGGTACTTTTCTCTTCGGGCAGTTTGGCTTGATCATTATCTGAGTATGATAGCACGTGGCCATAGTTGCCAGTGCATTTCCCCCCTTTGCCTTATCACTTGTTTTTGCCCTCCACCCTTTGCTATCTTTGCTTCTAGCCCACTTCCTCACCACAGACCTCTGCCTCCTTCCTCCCTATCTCTTACATTCTGTCAGACTTTACCCTGACTCTATTACTAGTGTGTAAGTAAGTAAATATGAGTCTCAGTCACAGTGGCAGAAAAACAGACCCTTGGGCCCAGATTTTTAGGCATCGCCTTACTCAGCTATGTAATACCTAAGGGTATGTCTACACTACCCCCCTAGTTCGAACTAGGGGGGTAATGTATGCATACCGAACTTGCTAATGAAGCCCGGGATTTGAATTTCCCGGGCTTCATTAGCATAAAGCCGGCGCCGCCATTTTTAAAAGCCGGCTAGTGCGAACCCCGTGCCGCGCGGCTACACGCGGCACGGACTAGATAGTTCGGATTAGGCTTCTAGGCGTACAGATAGTTCGGATTAGAAGCCTAATCCGAACTATCTGTACGCCTAGAAGCCTAATCCGAACTATCTAGTCCATGCCGCGTGTAGCCGCGCGGCACGGGGTTCGCACTAGCCGGCTTTTAAAAATGGCGGCGCCGGCTTTATGCTAATGAAGCCCGGGAAATTCAAATCCCGGGCTTCATTAGCAAGTTCGGTATGCATACATTACCCCCCTAGTTCGAACTAGGGGGGTAGTGTAGACATACCCTAACTGATTTAAGAGCCTAAATGGGAGTTAGGATCCTAAATGGCTGATACACTGTGGCTACATGTCTTTTGTAAATGACACTTAGGCTCCTAAATACACTAGTTATTGCAGCACTGAGTGCAGCAGCTAAATATCTTTGAAAACCTTAGGACTGATCCACAGGTCATTGATTCAATGAAAAGAATCCTATAGACTTCAATGGGCCTTTGGCCAGACACTCATAGTGATACACTTGTTCTCGGGGGTGCATTACAGGGAAAGATGCTAATGAGAATATTTTCTGGTGGTAAGACTGATACACTGTGGTACTCCATAAATCAAGTATTTCACTTTGTATACTACATAGCAACTACTGGACAGCATTACTATTTCTGATCAGAGTGGATAAAATGTAAACCAGCATCAGAAACTAAAAAGGAGCAAGAGAGGATTAGAACCATCCTAGTGGCTAGGAATGACAGATTGATAATCTATTCACCAGCTTTAATGTGAGCCTGGAGAAGTAATCAAGGACTATGAAACAGAATCTGCAAATAAACTGAAGTAATTAGTCAGTTGTTAACTGAGGCTCACTTATGAGCTGTTTTTTCTCTGTGTTGCAACAGGAAGTAAGTGCTATTTTTCATATAAAAAGCCAGCCTTATAAAGATGAATAAGCCATTTGAAATGTGTTTAGTAAAGTCAAGAAGAGGAGTATACCAAAGAGGAGATGGACTAGTGTCAAGAACAAATTTAAATAACTGGTAGTTTTACTGTTGTTCGAGCCAGCTAAGGCCAAAGAACAAACAGTTTTATAGAGCACTACTGAAGATCCAAAAAAGTTTGAGATTGTTATTAATGCATGAAATATTACACTCCATTATACCATATTTAAAAAGGACAGACTGTTCTTGGCAACTAACAAGTTAATATGATCCCCACAAATAAGACTAGAGAGGAGTTATGAGAGTTAAGTCAAAAACAACTTCCAAGTTTGGGCATTAGATGATGTTCAGATAGGACATGAGGGCTGCCAACTTTGCAATACTTAAAATTTGGACACTCCATCAGAAGTGCTTGACCTTTCATGTCCATGCCTGACCTGCTCCTTGACCCCCAAGATGACCCTGCCGTGGAACGAGGAGTAACGGTAGTTCGGAATAGGAAGCCTAATCCGAACTACCTAGTCCGTGCCGCGTGTAGCCGCGGGTCACGGAGTCCGCACTAGCGGACATTTAAAAATGGCGGCGCCCGGCAATATGCAAATGAAGCCCGGGAAATTCAAATCTCGGGCTTCATTTGCAACTCCGGTTGCCTACATTACCACCCTAGTTCGAACTAGGGTGGTAGTGTAGACATACCCTTGGTAACTCTATTTGATATGGGGGTAGGTGTGAGCAAAGAGTGGAATGCAAGCACTTGTGTAACAAATCCACCAGTCACTCCGTGTAAGTGTAATAATGAGATTGAACAGATGTGGACTAAGCAGTACAAGGACTCGATGCTGGAACGGATATTTAGGTGATTTCAGAACATTTTCATGAATGGCCCAAGTTTTTCTGCAAAACTTAGACTCATCTTGGGACCCCAAAGTGGGTCATGATCTCATTTTAATGGGGTCACCAAGGCTGGCATTAGAATTGCTGGGGCCTGGACTTGAAGCCTGAGCCCTAAGCTGAACCCTGAGATCTTCAGTCCTGGGCAAGCTAGGCTCAGGTTATACAGGTTGAAGCCCTTGTTCTTCAGTTTTGGTCAGCTTGCCCAACCATCCTGGGGAGCTCAGGCTTTGACTCCCCCTGACGGCTTGAGTGGGTGGAGAGGTTTCCTCCCTCCTGGGGTCACATAGTAATTTTTGTTGTCAGAAGAGGATCTTGGTACAATGAAGTTTGCGAAATGCTGTGCTAGAGAAATTACCAGCAATATCTCTATTGTGGCCTCTTATTCTAAAAGGTAACAAGACAATGCATAACTCTTGTGGAAAAAAACATAGAATTTAGAGACTGACAATCTTTCTAAAGTATTTTTATAGCCACATATAGCAGAGCTATAACTCTCTATCAAATCCCATAGGATGCATTCAACATTTTATGGAAAGAATATTATTCTCTTACATTTTATGTTTTCAGATTGATTTCTATATAATTTCACTTAATTTCTATAAAACCCTATAATGGGAGTGGGTGAATGAAGTTCTGTGGCCTGCAGTGTGCAGGAGGTCACACTAGATGATCATGAGGGTCCCTTCTGGCCTTAAAGTCTATGAATCAAATTCTACAGAACTTTCCCATAAATCTTCACAATAATAAAAATTATGCTTGTCCAAAGCCTTAACTGCAGCAGGAAGAAACCGCATCACCATATCATGACTCATGAAAGAAAGCTATAATATTGAGAAGTCACTTAAGAAATATAACAGTTGAGGGAAAACCCACAAAGCAGCTTGAATGAGACAGGCACAAGATAGATCTAAAGTCCTAAAGGCTTGCCTTAGTAACTCTGTTCACAAAACAAATAGCAATGACTCCCATTACAGACACATTGTAGGGCACCCAGATAGGAAAAGCGTCTATATAGTGGGTGTCACAAGCAACGTTTCCTCTAATTTCTTCCGTCTACGTGCAGAATAAATTTTGTTATGTGTACTGAGGCATATGCAGATGTGCACCAGCAGTAGAAACATGTGCTACTGGCTGTGGGTGCTCTGAGTGCTCTCCTAATCAGGTTTGCAGTGGCCCCTTGTGAGGAGCCATCAGGGACAGTCTCATAACTGGCCTTCCATGAAACTCTCCCTCAAGACTTCCCTGATGAGCCCAGCTCCTTGATGTGCTCTCCATATAGCACTGGTATCCAGTTGCTCAAATTCCTTGGACAGTCGTTCAGCCTCAGTCCCCCACCCTGACAGAAAAGTTTCCCCCCTTTGCTTTCTCAAAGGTTGTGGTGCACACAAGTAGGCCACCACCACAAAGGGGATGTTGCACTCGCTGGGTGAGGAGACTCTTGAACTTCCCATTAAATGTCCAAATGCACATTTAACGACCATGTGGCAACTGCTCTGCCTGGCATTGACATACTCCTTGCTGGGGTCCAAGCTGCCCATGTAGGGCTTCATGAGCAAGGGGAGCAAGGGGTAGGTTGTGTCGCCCACGATGAAAATGGGCATGTCCACCTCCCTGACTTGGTTGGTGCAGTCAGGGAAAAAAGTGCCAGTGTGCATCTTTCAGAACAGGCAGCAGTTCTTTAAGATGCGAGCATTATGCACCTTTCCTGACTATCGGATGTGATTCATAAGGGCCTGCAGCATTATGGAGAAGTACCCTGTCCTGTTGATAAAATCTGAGGCACGGTGGTCAGAAGCCAGGATGGGGATGTTGGCAAATGTCATTGCGGAGCCTTTGGCCATTATCTTTGAAAATTCATGGAGATCGGGAGAGATCCCAGATGATTGGAAAAAGGCAAATGTAGTGTCCATCTTTAAAAAAGGGAAGAAGGACAATACAGGAAACTACAGACCAGTCAGCCTTACCTCAGTCCCCAGAAAAATAATGGAGGGGATCCTCAAGGAATCCATTTTGCAGCACTTGGAAAAGGGAGAAGTGATCAGGAATAGTCAACATGGATTCACCAAGGGCAAGTCATGCCTGACCAATCAGAATTAGCTTCTATGATGAGGTAACTGGCTCTGGCAACATGGGGAAGTCAGTGAATGTGATATATTTTGACGTTAGCAAAGCTTTTGATACGATATTCTTGCCAGCAAGTTAAGGAAGTATGGATTGGATAAACGGACTGTAAGGTGGATAGAAAGCTGGCTAGTTTGTCGGGCCCAACAGGTTGTGATCAACGGCTTGATATGGTTGGTGGTCGGTTTCAAGTGGAATGCCCCAAAGATCGGTTGTAGGGCCAGTTTTGTTCAACATCTTTATTAATGATCTGGATGAGGGGATGGATTGCACCCTCATCAAGTTTCCGGATGACACTAAGCTAGGGGGAGAGGGTCCAGAGTGACCTAGACAGATTAGAGGATTGGGCCAAAAGAAATCTGATGATATTCAACAAGGACAAGTGCAGAGTCCTGCAGTTGGGACGGAAGAATCTTAAGTATTCTTACAGGCAGGGGACTGGCTAAGTAGCAGTTCTGCAGAAAAGGACCTTGGGATTACAGTGGATGAGAAGCTGGATATGAGTCAACAGTGTGCCTTCGTAGCCAAGAAGGCTAATAGCATATTAGGATGCATTAGGAGGAGCATTGGCAGCAGATCCAGAGAAGTGATTATTCCCTTTATTCGGCACTGGTGAAGCCACATCTGGAGTATTGCATCCAGTTCTGGGGGTCCCACTACAGAAAGGATGTGGATGCATTGGAGAAGGTCCAGCAGAGGATAACCAAAATAATTAAGGAGTAATGGTCTCAAGTTACAGTAGGGGAGGTCTAGCTTGGATATTAGAAAAAACTCTTTCGCTAGGAGGGTGGTGAAGCACTGGAATGGGTTACCTAGGGAGGTGGTAGAATCTCCATCCCTAGAGGTTTTTAAGTCTCGGTTTGACAAAGCCCTGGCTGGGGTGATTTAGTTGGGGTTGGTCCTGCTTTGCACAGGGGGTGGACTCGATGACCTCCTGAGATCTCTTCCAACCCTATGCTTCTATGATGTGCTTGCCCTCTAGGACTTCCCTGCAGTTGGGGAAGCCCATGGCAGCAAAGCCATCCATGATGCTGTCCACATTCCCTAGAGCAAAGACCCTCTGTAGCAGCACATAGTCGATAGCCTTGGCTACTTGTATGAGCATGGCCCCAACTGTGCATTTCCCCATGCCAAACTGGTTCCTGACTGTCCGGCATGGCAAGATTCCAGAGGGCGATGGCCGCGCACTTCTGTATGGGGAGGGACAGTCACATGCGGGTGTCCTGTTGACTGAGGGTAGGCGCAAGCCACTTGCAGAGCTCCAGGAAGGTGGCCTTGAGCATATGGAAGTTCTGCAGCCACTGCTGATCATCCCATCCCTGCATAACAATGCAGTCCTATCAGTCTGAGGTTGTCTTCCACCACCAGAAGCAGACCTGGATGAGCAGGGCCTGTGGTCCACGCTGAGGTTTGTCCTGCAGGTCCTGGTCTTCGTCCTGCTCAAGCAACATGCAGGCAGTCTGGATGTACCTTGCCAGGAAGTTCAGGATGAGGTTTTTGAGCCTAGCACTGCTTTACAGCAGCTCTAACTCCATGCTGTGAGTGCTATGGCATCCGCAAGGGCAACCAGAGCAAAAGGGGGCCCATGCCCACTGCATCCCTTTTGTGTCCCACAAAAGGGGAGGAAGTAGAGGCAGCGGAGGAGCAGCCATAGAGTGGAGCCTCCGAAAGCACACATTGCAACTTGCCTCACCAAGCAGCCACAGGAAGTATCTACCCTCCTGGTGCCCTCCCTGAGGGTATGTCTACACTAGCTCAGTAGTTCGAGCTAGGTAGGCAAATGAGGGCAACTGGAGCTGCAAATGAAGCCCAGGATTTAGATATCCTGGGCTTCATTTGCATCTTCCCGGGCGCCGCCATTTTTAAATCCCCCTTAGTCTGAACTCCGTGCCCGCGGCTACACGGAGTAAGTAGTTTGAATTAGGATCTCTAATTCGAACTACCGGTACACCTTGTTCCACGAGGAGTAACGCTAGTTCTAATTAGAAATCCTAATTCAAACTACTTACTCCGTGCCGTGTATAGCCGCGGACACAGAGTTCGGACTAAGGGGGATTTAAAAATGGTGGCACCCAGGAAGATGCAAATAAAGCCTGGGATATTTAAATCCTGGGCTTCATTTGCAACTCGGTTGCCCTCATTTGCCTACCTAGCTCGAACTACCAAGCTAGTGTAGACATACCCTGAGTGCTTCCAGGGCTCTAAGTCCGAGGCAGGCTGCAATCAATGTGGACATGTTATTTTGGAATTATTCTAACTAATTTTGATGCTTCCCCATAGTGGGGACACACTATTTTAATTTTGTCAAATTGGAGTTAAGTCGGTTTTAGTTATTTCAAAATAGTTTCCTAGTGTAGACATGCCCCCCTGGCCGTGGGGAATGAACTGCTCTGCTAGTTAATTTAGAGCAACCTTTTTTTGGCAACATAGGCAGAGGGATATTGATACTTTGACATACAACTGTCAAAGCAGAGCACCCTGCAGGCAAAGATGACTACTCTGTACAAAAACAGAAGTACTGAAAATGTTGTGTGGAATGTTAGCTGCATAAGATTCTGGGGGGAAGAGGGGAGGAGAATTTGCATAGACTAGAGCAGGAACAGAAAGCTTGCCCCTAAATGGGCTGGGTCCTGGTTACCTAGAGATCATCTCCATCCTTAATGTGCAATGAGATCACCTGAGATTAGTTTAAGATAAAATTGCTCTGGTTTAATGTGAAGGTGTTTGCACTCTGTAGCTAGAAGATGAAATCCTGGTCCGTCTAAAACCAACCTGTGGACTTGCAAGTCAGTCTTTTCCTAGGAAGCACAGGCACATCAAACCTAGGCCTCCCAGATGACAGAACAGAGCATTAGCACTAGCTCATCAGGCCATCCCCCTTATGTAGGTTTTAATCTTCCATCCACTTCCTGCTCTTTGAGTCTGGCTGAACACGCAAACTGAGACTGCAAATTTCCTGGTAGAAAAACTCACAGCATTTCATGGTCTGAAGCCAAGAGTCATTTTAAATTTAGAAAATTTCGTAATATTCAGCATAATCTACAGCAATTATATTGCTATGTAATGTGTTTTTAAAACATCATTTAGTTCTAAGAAACCAACTATATGGGTGACAGTATAATTTTAGTTGTGTTTATTTTAGTTTGACAGTTTAGGGCAGGGCTGAGTTGGACTCGAGCCATGCTGAAAGTTTACTGAATTTCCCGAGTCTACTTTTTATTTACAAAAATCTCTAAGTGAAATACAAGTCAGTCACTCCCTTGTTGCCTGTGATAAAAAAAAAAGCAGGAAACATGAATAAAGTGTTATGCAGGCGTTTGGAGTTTTCATATATTAAGATGGATAAGTAAGTTCTACAGGAAAATAAATATTAAGGAAGCTGCATCTCAGTATTTACAGTCTTCAAAATGAGAGTACCTTTAAACAAAGCAAACAGTTATTGGTCATAAACATTAAAGAGGTTTTGCAAATTCTGTTTTAAAAAATACGTTGCATTTGTGCCTATTTTGTGGACAGCCCCGAATCAGAAAGCCCCAGCAGCTTAGAGCAGAGGCAGGCTAGGAGTTCAGTGGCTGGGGCTGGTGGCCAGCAGGGGAACCCAGCCAGCAGCCCCGAGCGGGAGAGAGGCAGGGGGATTGGTGGCCCAGGCCAGCAGTGGAGCTGGGTTGGTAGCCCGGGAGCAGGAAACTTGGCCGCTGGGGCCAGCAACAGAGCCCTGTGGCCAGGAAGAAAGCCCAGTTGGAAGGCTGATGGCTGGAATTGACCTTCCCTGGTCCAGCAAATTCCTTCACATTTAGGAACAGTTATGTCCCAAGGGTGCTGAATCAAAGAGGTCCAGCCTGTATTCTCTCTCTCTCTCTCTCTCTCTCTCTATATATATATATATATATACACACAAGTTTTTCCTGTTGCACAACAGAATGATGTCATCAGGCTCTCTGAGGGTACGTCTACACAGCAGGGCTAAAGTCGAATTAAGCTATGCAGCCTCAGCTATGTCAATTTTGTAGCTGAAGTTGAAATAGGTTAATTTGGCTTTTGGCGCTGTCTACACAGCAGGAAGTCAAAGGAAAAACACTCTTCCTTTGACTTCCCTTATTCCTCGTAAAATGAGGGTTACCATGAGTCAGAGTAAGAAGTCTTCCAGCTCAACATTATTTTGAAATAAAGGCTTTTAGTGTAGACATGCTCTTTGTTATTTCAGAATAACATCAGTTATTTCGAAACAACGCTGCTGTGTAGACAAAGCCTGACTGTGAAACTGGCCAGAGAAGTTGGTGAACATAGTGAGCAGGGGGCTTTCGTGGCCAGAGAGTGGGGGGATGGTGAATGTACCGAGCAGGAGGCAGCCCCCTAGTATTTTTTATTAAAAAAAAAAAAGCAGGGATCTTTCCCCTCCATATTTTTACTTTAGGAATATCAAGAGTGTGAAGTCTGATCTTCCTTTTTTCTCAAGTAGAATTTCTTGGAAGCTTCAGGACAATTTATTGTGAGCTTTCACATACTAATTTGAGTAAATGAAATATTAACAAAGACAACCTTTCAATCTAGTGTTCATTAGACATGGGAGTTAATCAGACGTTATCATTAAACACACACACACACACACACACACACACACACACACACACACACTCAACTTTGAGAGGTGTATTTATTTGTAACAATGACTAAGAATCTCTGGCTCTGGCCAGCTTTCAGTATCTTGTCTCTCATGATACCCATCTCTACAACACTACAATCCTATATGGCAATTTTACACTGGCATTTTTCTTTACTTCTCCCATTGTTGCATTGGCGCATGTGCAGTAGAAGTAGCAATGGTGGGACTTTTAATATAGACCAGTTCCTGGTGTTTTTTCACCATCATCTAGTTTAGTCCTGCTCTGACCGTTAGTTCCACAGGGACTAAGTATAGAATAGCTGCTACAAATGGATTAAGGAAGATTTTCAAAGGTAACAGGATTCACAGCCTTTCTGAACGGAAAGGAATGCTAGTAGGATGTTCAAAAAGGAGGAGAGAGCTTGAGAGGAAATAGTGAGAATAACTGGCAAAAATGAGAAGCAACTAGAGAAATCCATTAGATGAAATCTAAGATGTATGGAAGCCATTAACTCCCATCTTGCTTTCACTGGAAATTTTGCTTGTGTTCCCTGAGCTATTATAACTATTTAGCTGTTAGACATTAACTGGGAGAAGACATGCTATTTACATTTTTGGGAAAATTTGGATGAGACAAGGCTCTGACCTGTAGTTTCTGTAGACTCGCAAAGCCAAAAGGCTTTGGAGGATAAGTGGGAATTTTTAGCTGGCCTGAAGCCACTTGTGTGAAAAAGGATGGAAAGTGGGAATGGATAACTTAGATGATCTCGGTTTCCCTTAAGACTCTTGACCAGCATCCCTGCTACTCCTGGTCCCAGTACTATTGACTTCCTCCTGTAGCATTAGCCCCACCCACAAGAGAATAGAAAGCAATGTATTGAACCAAGATATAGCATCTCCCCCCAGCCCATACTGATAACTCTGTGTACACATTCAACGTTGTTCTCCACAATATCCTTTCCTATTGCTGTGAACGGCAAGAAGAAACATTGAATTGAAAGATTAGGTCAGCAGAAGAATGGGAAGAAGGGAGAAATGGAGGGGCAGCCTCCCCACCCAAATCTGTACCCTATAAACCATTTTTCACCCTCCCCTTTCTTCTGAAGGTATGCACATGGACTTTAGTTGTGTTGCCTGTGTGAGACTGGGATATACCTGGTCAAATTTTGCCTTGGAGTAAAGGCGTCATGAAATCAAGTATACCAGCTTTGGGACTGACATGTTACATCAATTTCTGTGCCATTCAAATGTTCTCTTAATTTTTGTTTTTGCCATGGCATCAGTCTCATAACACTGCATTGTGAATTGAATTAGAAGAGTGGTTTGAAGGGGCTATGGGGAAGGAATAGATTTCTGTCCTATAGCTGCATCCGAACTATCTTCATTAATGGCATCCTTAGTTGGAATGTTTGTGTGTCTGAAGTGTAAATGAGCCATATTAGAATTCATTGACTCTGCAGAAAGAGGAATATCATATGGAAATATGAAGCAGGCTTGTGTAATAATCTCAGGGCAACAGCTGCTTTACACTGTGACATGAAACCTCTGTTCTAGTACTAGAAAGGATAGAGCCAAGAACTCCCTTTATCTATTTTAATTACTTCACATCAAAACAGAGGTGGATTAGCACTGACAGTGCTTATTAAAATTTACAGGCGGCACTGCCTGTTGGTGCCTCCATGTCTCAAATTTTAATTCCTTCCACCCAACAAATCCAAGAAAGTTGTGGTTTTCCAGACTCCTCAGGGTTAAAGAAGTTTTCCTAGCCATTGTTCAGAGAGTGGCAGGGTAGGTCATTTTTCAGTTGAGTTTTCCTGTCCGTTTCATGTTTATCCATCATCATCCTTTTGCTGCCTGTCTCTGTCAAGTACCCTGCTCCTCCCCTGTGCTACCCCCATCTATCTCCCAGCTCCTCTTTTATGCCTCAGATCTTCTCTTTTTTTTTCAGCTCCTATCGTTCAGTTTGCCTACATCATGATCTTCTGGCTCCCTTAAGCATAATATCTCAATACCTCAGGACAGATCCATCAGGCTTATGGCTCTTTATTCCTCCATGTCTGTCTCAGAAGCTAAATTATAGAATCATAGGACTGGAAGGGACCTTAAGAGGTCATCAAGTCTAGTCCCCTGAACTCATGGCAGCAACAAGCACCATCTGGCCACAGATATTTGTCTAATCTGTTCTTAAAAATCTCCAGTGATGGAGATTCCAAAACCTCTCTTGGCAATTCATTCCAGTACTTAACCACCCTGATAGATAGAAAGTTTTCCCTAATGTCCAACCTAGACCTCCCTTGCTGCAATTTAAGCCCATTGTTTCTTGTCTTATCAAAGGTTAAGGAGAATAACTTGCCACCCTCCTCCTTGTAACAACCTTTTAGGTACCTGAAAACTGTTATGTCCAATTTCAGTCTTCAATTTTCCAGACTAAATAAACCCATTTCTTTCACTCTTCCCTCATAGGTCATGTTTTGTAGACTTTTAATAATTGTATTGCTCTTCTTTGGACTTTCTCCAGTTTCTCCACATCTTTCCTGAAATGTGGTGCCCAGAACTGGACACAATACTCCAGTTGAGGTCTAATCAGTGAGGGATAGAGTGGAAGAATTGCTTCTCATGTCTTGATTATAACACTATTCTGCTAATGTATCCCAAAATTGTGTTTGCTTTTTTTTCCCCCAACAATGTTACACTTTTAACTCATATTTAGTCCACAATAATCCCTAGATCCCTTTCTGCAGTACTCCTTCCTAGGCAATCATTTCCATTGTTGTATGTGGAAAACTGATTGTTCCTCTCTAAGTGGAGTATTTTGCATTTGTCCTTATTGAACTTCATCCTATTTACCTCAGAACATTTCTCCAGTTTGTCCAGATCATTATGAATTATCCTCCAAAGCATTCACAACCCCTTCCAGCTTGGTATCATCCACATACTTTATAAGTGTACCATTATCTAAATCAGGAGGGTAGGGGACCTCAGGGCCAGGGGCCGAATAAGGCCCCTGGCTTGCCTTGTCCAGTCCCCAAGACTCAGGGCTCCCCCCTGCAACATTGGGTAGCCCTGGGGTCTTGAGCACACAAAATCTACTATCCAGGGCCCCACAAGGCTCTGGTGTGCAAGGGAAATGTGGGCAGTGTCTTTCTCCTTCTCAGTTGGGGGCCACATCAGTGAGGTTTTGGGGCAGGATGGCCCAGACATAACGGTGGTTTAAACTTTAAAGTTATCTGTGAAGCTGCTTGCTCACAGCAGGGCATCTGGATGCATATGTTCCCAGAATTACTGAAGTGTATAAAACAAAAGGGAAGAGACATACAAAGGAACATTAGGTCACATTTATAATGATGTAAATAGTGGTGGAAGTTACATTCAGGCAAGACATACCAGGGTGTAAGTTGGTGTAATTTGCATTATGAGAAGGCAGAATGAAGTTGTAAAGAAACAAATAGGAAGGTGTAGCCTTTTATTTTATTCAAAATTAATCATGCTTCCCTAGGTTCAGCTCTAGAGGCTACAGCCTCAAGTTCAACATATCTCTGTGTGCTCTACATCTGGGTCCCATTGGAACACAGGAAACCATAGAGAAATAGCACCTATAATTACAAGAGCACCTATACTTTAGTAGTTTTATTAAAGCTGCCAATCATATCATAAAAGTTACAACATATATGATTCCAAATAAAGATATGCACCATGCACTAACAATAACCATGGACATACTCACATCCTCCTAGGCTGTATTAAAGCCTGTTGGTCCTCTTGAAGTCTGTTGGTCCCTGCATGGATTGACTGTCAATATGGGAGTGAAAACAATGGGGAGTCCTTTGGCACCTTAAAAACTAAAGATGTATTTGGGCATAAGCTTTTGTGGTTAAAAACCACTTCGCCAGATTCCTGGTGTTCCTGGAAAACACAAGTGGTTTCTGCTGGAATTTTCCATAGGAAGCTCAATTTTCTATCTATCCCTACATTCTGCATATGTATGTGATAGCATTCTCTCTCTCTCTTTCTTATTGGCATATGTCCCCTGGAGACACAAGGGATCGTGAATTCTATAGGCTGTGTAGATTAATGTATCACCTCCATCTTGCAGCTAAGGAACACTTTATAGGCACATTTTGTTGTTACAGCATTTTTAGGATTTAAATTTAACTTTTCCAATTATGCTTTCATAATATTATCAGTTTCTGACTCTTTTCTCGGAATCTTAGGGCATCAGGTTATTAACAGGTCACCCACTTACACTCTATTTTGTATCCAAGGCCTAAAATAGCTAAAGTCCTGCAGGCCTCCGCCTACAGATTTCTTGTGTTTCAGCTTGTCTGACCTATTACCCAGTTCCTATAAATATTATTCAGTCTGATTATTTCAATAATCCTATAAATTAATTCTGATTAATATATGAATATATAGAACATAGCATATTGATTAATTATATTACACAATAAATTAATACTAAACTAAAGTCTTTGGCTACAAAGATTTAATATAAAGCAGTCCTCCAATTACCAACTTTCATTCACTTTTAGACCAAACTGAGTCAGTCTTGGCGTGCATGAATGAAACTCCATCAGAGTCAATATGATGTATTTACATCAACTTACAGATGTATAACTTACCTCCCCATACACAGGTAGTTTTGAATTTGGCCCCTTGAGAATATCAGTTCAGCATATAACAAGGAAGCCAGTGCAACTCATTGCAACTCATACATTCCATGGAACATTTTCATTAACACTGAAGCAAAGGAGTCGCTGTCAAATTAATCCTTCTTAAACTGTATCTCCACCGAAGAAAAAGGATTTAATGGCTTGGTTGGTAATGGTTTCTTTGGATACCATTTGCCTGCATTACCTCGAAAAAGGGCATTACTCCTCTTCTGATACTGTTCTGTTGTGGTCCATTAATACCACATTAGGCATACTGGCTAAGAGACATCTCTTCAGTCAGCATGCCTATCATTATATGAATACACATATACAGCTTTTCTTTGTTACTTCCTGCTGCATATTTGATTTTTAAAAAATACAAGGAGCAAGGACTGGGAATTCATATTTGTTTTCGGTTACTTTTCCATTTCCTTTTAAAATAAATTGTTTCAATGTGTCATACAGGATTACACATAAATGGCTTTAATTTGTTATGTACTAATTCAAATGTCTTTACAACTGAACAGGGAACGGAATGAATTGCAGACTAAAAACAGAATTTTTTTTCTTGTTCTGTAACAGAAAAACTATCTAACAGAGGGTACGTCTACACTACAACGTTAATTCGAACTAACTTAGTTCGAATTAGTTAATTCGAACTAACTTAGTTCGAATTAGTTAATTCGAACTAAGCTAATTCAAATTAGCGTAGCTAGACCTAAAAACTAGTTCGAATTAGCGTTTTGCTAATTCGAACTAGCATGTCCACATTGAGTGGACCCTGAACAGAGGTTAAGGATGGCCGGAAGCAGTGCCGGCAGGGCATCAGAGTAGGACTTAGAGCGTGGAGCTGCTGTCTCAGGCTAGCCGAGGGCTGTGCTTAAAGGGACCTGACCCCCACCCTGGACAGACAGTTCTCAGGGGTGTCCCACTTGCAAAGCAGTCCTGGCTTGGATTGCCCGGAGTACCCACACTGGGCACATCACAACACTCGGCCATCAGACTGGCTGCACTTGCCGCAGGCTGCCATCTGGGGAGAGGGGTCAATTGGGGGGCTGCAGGAGAGCTTCCACTCCCAGAAACCCGCAGAGCCAGCCCAGTCCTCCCCATCGGGGGCTCGTACCCCATTCCTCCCTCACCTCCTTCCACTTACCCTTCCCTACCCCCTCTTCTTGATGTACAAAATAAAGGACAATTGTGTTAAAAAATGGAATCTGTCAAAACTGGGGGAGACTGGGAAAAGGAGGTGGGAGAGGGGAAGAGAAAGGCTGGGAGAGGGGAGGGCAACTACAATGATGAGGGGTTGGGAACAGGTCCCATATGAAGAGAGGCTAAAGAGACTGGGACTTTTCAGCTTAGAAAAGAGGAGATGGAGGGGGGAGACAGGATAGAGGTCTCTAAAAGCAGGAGTTGGGTGGAGAGGGTGCATAAAGAAAAGTTCTTCATTAGTTCCCATAAAGAAGGACTAGAGGACACCAAAGGAAAGGAATGGGTAGCAGGCTTCAAACTAGTAACAGAAAGTTGTTCTTCACAAAGCAAAGAGTCAACCTGTGGAACTCCTTGCTGCAGGAGGCTGTGAAGGCTACAACTAGAACAGAGTTTAAAGGGAAGTGAGATCAAGTCATGGAGGTTGGGTCCATGGAGTGGTATTAGCCAGGGGGTAGGAGTGGTGTCCCTGCCCAAAGTTTGTGGAAGGCTGGAGAGGGATGGCACGAGACAAATGGCTTGGTCACTGTCTTTGGTCCATCCCCTCCAGGGTCCCTAGTGTTGGCCACTGTCAGCAGACAGGCTACTGGGCTAGATGGACCTTTGGTCTGACCCAGGACGGCCATTCTAAGCTCAGGGCTCAGGGTCGGGGGGTCTCACTGGACCACCTTGATTTTCATGCAAACCTGCTCCTGGGTGGCCAGACTGGCAGCTCTCCTGCCCTAGACGGCCGCTTTCCTGTGCCTAGTGCGGAGGTCGTGGACGAGGTCCACGATGTCTGCACTGGACCAGGCGGGTGCCCGCCTCTTGCGGTCCTGGGCAAGCTCCCGGGAGCCGCCAGTCTGGTCCCGGGAAGAGGGGGAGGGCTGGGGGGCATCGGGTGGCTGGCCCTAGCCGTGCCAGGTGCAGGGTCTGCTGGCTGGGTGCTGGCAGGCTTGCACCTGGCACGGGCATTGTAGCCAGCCCGTGCCCCTTTAAGGGGTCCGGGGCCGGGAGGGGAGCAATAGAGTTTCCCTGGTGTTGGCCAGAGTGGCCACCAGGGCAAGCTGGGGAGGGCTAGCCTCCCACTAGTTCGAATTAAGGGGCTACACACCCCTTAATTCGTACTAGTAAGTTCGAACTAGGCTTAGTCCTCGTACAATGAGGTTTACCTAGTTTGAACTAAGCGCTCCGCTAGTTCGAATTAAGTTCGAACTAGCGGAGCGCTAGTGTAGCGCCTATCAAAGTTAATTTGAACTAATGTCTATTAGTTCGAATTAACTTTGTAGTGTAGACATACCCTGGTAGAGTTTTTGCTCTTATGAGTCAGAAGTAGCAAGTACTAGGTGTGATACTAATTGTTTTGTATCATGAAACCTTATTTGCAAGATCTTTGAAACATGCATCTGTCTGTTAGAAAGGATGATGATATATGTACTCAAATGTCTCATAGCTGTGTTAGTCTGCAACTAAAAAAACAACCATGGTCCTTTAACACCTTAGACTAACAAAAAGATATAAATAGTATCATGAGTTTTCATGGGTACAACCCACGTCTTCAGCCAAGAATTGTGTTAATTTTCTTTTTATTTGATTTTATATTAGATAATCATAAGCATTGCTCCTTGTTAATTAGCCCTTGTTCTAATATATTTTCTTCCACACCTATGGACTATTTAAAATATATATTTATATCTATGATTTTTGTTTGTACTGGTGGGTGCACATCCACACACTACCTCAATATTGGTGTTGCACATAAAAAATTTCTACCTGCGCAAAAGAAAATTCAGCCCGCCCAAGGATGGAAAATCTTAGAGGGAACATTGCTGATAGGCTCTCTCTGCCTCCAGACATCATGAGGACCTTGAGAATCTGGTCAGCACCAAAGGATCACAGACACTATTGAATTCCGCTATTGAAATCAAGATGGGAGCTAACAGAACATAAGAGTGGCCAAAGGTCCATCCAGCCCGGTATCCTGTCCTTCAACAGTAGCCAATGCCAGGTGCCCTAGAGGGAATGAACACAACAGGTAATCAAGTGATCCCTCCCTTGTCACCCATTCCCAGCTTCTGACAAAGGCTAGGGGCACCGTTTCTACCCATCCTGGCAAATAACCATTGATGGACCTAGCCTCCATAAATGTATCTAGTTCTTCTTTGAACCCTGTTAAAATCCTGGTCTTCATAACATCCTCTGGTAAAGAGTTCCATAGGCTGACTATGTGCTGCATTATGAAGTACAGGTTGTAACTGACTGGTCCCAAAACACGGAATTTGCCAGACCTGGGGGAGGTCAATGCAGTGGGGAGTCTGCTTTCCCCTGGCCCACCAGGGGCTTTGCTTTTTCCTAGGCAGATTCACTGCCACCCAGGGCTCTGCTCTCCCCACAGCATTGGGGGAAGGGAGGTCTACTTTTTGCCTGCGCCTGCACTTAGCTGCCACCCGGGGCTCCACTCTCCTGCTGGGGTTCTGCTCTCTCCACAGTGCCCGGGGACTCCACTGCTGTCTGGAGCTCCATTCTCTCCCTGGTGGCTTTCTCACTCAAATAAAAAGCTGAAACATTGTCATGAAAAATGGGAGGAGAAGGGATTGATTTGGGATCACTAAATCATATTGTTTTGATGAGGTGAAACTGGTTCATTTTGACTTTGTCATTTTGATTAATTCCATACTGACTTATAATGTATATGTAATATTTAAATACAAATATTTACTATTTTAATACATTATTAACATTGTTTTAATAGGTTATAGAAGTCAGAATTAAACTGAAATATTGTCAAAAATGTTTATCATCAAAATGGAACAAGAAAGTTGAAACCATTAATTTAGCCTTCTTGCTGTAGAAATTTTTGTTGAAATGACATATTCCTGCAAAACATTTCCAATTCAGTAAAAATGCATTTTCCAATGAAATACTACTCCATCCGACAGAATTTTGAGTTGCTCTATTTATTCTCATACTTAAAAACCAAACTCAGAACCGGAACCTCAAGTTCTATGAATAAGCTTTTAATTTTAACGTGTGGGTTAAATGAAGACTTTTATTTCATTGCCTTAAAGCCAGGTGTCACTTTAATACTTGAGTTCACACGGCTGACTGAGACTGTAAAAGCTCCTGTCAGAGAGAGTGCTTAAGAAGGACAGAATGCATCTCAAATGTCTGCTGCATAAGGATGTTTGTTTTAGATCATTTAAATATTCAACTAACTGCTCTGTTCCAGAAGCACCAGAGAGTAATTACTTCAAATTACTCTGGGAAGTAGTTATTTTGAAATAGCAGCAGCAGCGCGTCCACACTAACCCTATTTAGAAATAACTATTTTGAAATTAGCATTATTGCCTGAGAAAAGCAGGAGTACACATTTTGAAATAACCAGCCTGTTATTTCAAAATAACAAGCTTGGTGGTGTGTCTCCTCCACTTATTATTTCCAAATAAATCCCTAGTGTAGACCAGGACTTGAACTCCTCCACAAGGGGAAAAAAACCCAGCTACTTCTCTGTTCCTGTAACTGTGGTTCTTTAAGATGTACTGCACATGTCCATTGCGCATGCACTAGAGATGTTAGGAAGCGAGTAATTAGCTAATTGTGTAGTTGATAGAATTTTTATCAACTACAAAATTAGTTGATAAGGGAAGAAGCCTTAGCCTGCTGGGACCCCCCACGGACAGGGGCTGCTCCATGGGGTGTGGAGCAGCCCGGGCCTGCAGCAAGCCTGCGCCTGCCACAGGCAGAGGCTGCTTTGCAGCATCTTCCCTTGCTCCCCACCACACACTGCTGCCTGATAGAGTAGGAGGGGGGAACAGACAGCACCATGGATACAGAGCTGGGAAAATTGGCTTTTAAATCTGCTCCCCCCAGCACTGGCTCCTGCTCCCCCTCCCCACCTTGCTGCCTCTAATAGAGAAGCAATGGGGGGGGGGGGCGAGAATGAGAGTAGTCAAGTAGTCGACTCGACTAATCAATAACCCTAGGCTTATCAGTTAGTCGACTACTCCCTTACATCCCTAGCAAGCACCCAGTTTCCCAATGCTGCTGCACAATGGCATAAAGAAGGCAGAGTTTTTGCCCCCACCTTCTCAGTTCCATCTATTAGAACCAAATATAGAGACAAAGAAGATTGGGGTGTGGAATGGACACATGCAAGAACAGTTAAAGAATAAGTTAGAAACTTTTTTTCTTTTTCAAAAGACTGTACATTTCATTCCACTTTTGGTAATTCACAAGCACGTTAATCTAGAAGTGGGATCAATGCCTAACTGAATAATGACTGATGAACTACACACCCAAATCTGGCATTATCTTCAAACTCTTGAGAGATGGTATAACGAGAAGCAAACTCAAGACCAAGCTCTACAGCTCTACTCATGTCCAGCATAGGGACTGAGTTAGAAAGGCTACATAGACTGTATGCAATCTCATTGAAAGTGCTAGCACCTGTTTTGGTGTAGCACAAATGTATACAGAAGGAAATCCATCACAAGATTCTTGAGATGAGACAGGAAGGCCTTCATCCTGTCCACAACTTCATAAACAGTTGAGAGGATGACCTGAAAGGTTTAGTCCTACCCAAATAAAATATTTACACTCTTCCAACATCCAATGTGCGGAGTTTCTCCTATCCTTTTTAGCTTAAGGCTTAGGGGGAAAACATTGTTAAGTATAGTGCCTGACTAATGTGGAAGTGAGAAACAATCTTGGTAAGAAATGTTGGATAAGGATATATATACCTTGCCCTTGTACACAGTAGGTCAGATATCACAGTTCTCAAATCTCCTACGTTCCTTTGAAAGACTAATTGCCACCGCAACTAGCTATTCCCCCAAAGCGCAGATCCATTAGCTTTGCCAACCCCAAGGTTAAATTCTAAGGAGGAATAGGATCTTCTATTTGTGGTTAAAGCAACAAGGAGTCCTGTGGTACCTTATAGACTAACAGATGTATTGGAGCATAAGCTTTTGTGGGCAAAGACCCACTTCATCAGATGCATGTAGTGGAAATTTCCAGAGGCAGGTATAAATATGCAGGCCAGAATAAGGCTAGAGATAATGAGGTTAATTCAGTCAAGGAGGGTGAGGCCCACTTCTAGCAGTTGATGTGGAGGTGTGAACACCCAGAGAGGAGAAACTGCTTTTGTACTTGGCTAGCCATTCACAGTCTTTGTTTAATCCTAAACTGATGGTGTCAAATTTGCAGATGAACTGTAGCTCAGCAGTTTCTCTCTGAAGTCTGGTCTTGAAGTTTTTTTGCTGCAGGATGGCTACCTTTAAATCTGCTACTGTGTGTCCAGGGAGATTGAAGAGTTCTCCTAACTGGTTAGTGGTCCTAACCAGATCAGCCACACTATCACTGGTTCATTCACCTGCACATCTACCAATATAATATATGCCATCATGTGCCAGCAATGCTATATACATCGGCCACACTGGACAGTCCTTACATAAAAGAAAAAAAGGACACAAATCAGATATTATGAATGGCAATATACAAAAACCTGTAGGATGCAAGATTCTCAAAGTAGTATCGCCTCTTGGTTCAGAAATGTCAATAAGGCCCCTCCTTGTCTGTTACACTGCCACCATGTTTTCTTTCCTGTGATGTGGAAAGAAAAGTTTGATAAACTAGAAGAAAGGCTTTTAACTGGAGGCTCTTAATATGGTGAGCTAACTCCTGGTGAGACCAGAGATCAATTCAGGACAGAAGCATAAAAGCCTAGAATCAAAGTAGATTGTGGAGAATTAAAAGGAATGTCCACACATATTGGCTGAGTCCATCCACCCGTCCAAAGAGACTAAGACTTCTGTGGCCAAACAAACTAACATGTCCAGAAGATGGCATGTTGGGGAGTATGCTGAACTTGGCCATCTCTGAAGCTGCAACCGAGCATAGACAACCAGGTAAGAAAAAGGCAGAGGCAATTCCATTCTGTTGTGGTAGGATGGACAGTCATGTCTAATCAAATGGCTAATGTCTGGAATCTGGTTTGAGGGAGGAGGAACTTTGCCCACCCCCATTTAAGTAATTAACTGACTAAACAGGGTTTTACATTATACACTCTACCCTCCTGCCGAGGTTGTTTGCTGGATGTAAGTACTGTCAGCCTTGGTCTCCTGGATGGCAGGCTCCTCAATGCAATCTTCCAAACTGAAGAAGAGGATCAGTATTGAGCTTATGGCATGTCAGGAGGAGTGTCTCCATGTCAGAGGCACTCAGTGAGCACTCTGAATAGGAAGGCTCTGAGGGTAGAAGTAGGGCTGCATCCCCAGGAAGGCACATTCATCTAGTGATTCTCAATCTTTCCAGACCACTGGCCCTCCTTCATGAGTTTGATTTGTCTTTCAGACCCCAAATTCTATCTCACTTAAAAACTACTTGCTTACAAAATCCAACATCAAAATATAGAAGTGTCACAGCACACTACTACTGAAAAAATGGCTTACTTTCTCATATTTATCATAGAATTATAAAACAAAACCAACTGGAATATAAATATTGTACCAGCAGAATAAACAAGTCATTGTCTGTAGAAAATTTTAGTTTGTACTGACTTCTATAGTGCTTTTGATGTAGACTGCTCAGAGGTGTTAGAACAATCTCTCTAATGGGGTGCTGAGTGCCATTGAACTAAACTGTAAACCCTGTATATAATGGAAACCACTTCAAATACAAGAATTCTGCAGCACCATAAGTATCCCTATTTCAAGCACCTGTGAGTCTGCTGTAAACTAGGCAAATATCTAGATAAGTTGATGGGCCCCCTGGAAAATCAATTTGTACCTCAGGGGAACACTTACCCTGGGTTGAGAACCACTGATTTAGTCTGACCTTCCTGTCCTTTTCAGTTCTTGGTTTAAAGTCCCTGCAGATTTGGCACCAGTCTCTGGGTGGCTGACTGGCATCAGCTTCTTGCATCAAAAGGTTTGAATCCCAGGGACTGAAGCATGCCCCAGGTCAAGGTATCAGTACCCAGAACAGGCAGGAACCAAAGTGTACACTAAGTATACGAGTAAACAGGGAAACCTACTAGTAAAAGACAACGCTAAGACTATTGACTAGTAATGATGAGTACCAACTATGCACACAATAGAACAGACAAAGAAAAGGAGGAACACTTGCAGTAGCAAGTTAATGTGTTTCAACCACCATCCTGGATGGGAAGAAGGAATGAGAGGATGGAGACGGCTCTGCCCTTTATACAAGCATGCAGCAGCATGAGGCAGTAGAGGGCACATGTGCTGCCCTGACAGATCATGCTCTCTCACTAGCACACTGGGTGCACACACTTTTGAAGTAGATTGAACCTGGGCATCACAGCTCAAAGAACTAATTCCAGAAGACACCTGTAGGAAAACCCTTGGACACAATAGCATTAGCCATACCCAAATGTTGGAGAATCTGAATGACTGATCTGATTATCCTTTAGTCTATTTGTTGCTGTGGACAAGTGGAATTCATACCCAAGTCTTTGCACAGCACACATGCTGCTTAGCATTAAAAACAAAACAAACAACCTTCATGCTGAACCAGCTGTTTCCAGGACTCTTCCCTACAAGATATTTTCTCACCTCTTGCCTCTCAGACTATCTACCTTCTCTGAATTAGGCATAATGAGACCCCACTGGTTCAGCTGTCAGGTTGAGTCACCAAATAGGCCTCCGTTAACATGCAGGTCCAAGAGCCTTGCAACCTATCTCAGATGCTCAGGAGCATATTCATTATAGATCCTTGGACTTTTATAAATTCACTTTCAAAGAGTGAAGTTTTTAGAAGCAACCAAGTCACTTAGGAGCCCCAGTCCCATTGACTTTCAATGAGATTTAGGCTCCCAAAGCCGAGATCCTCAAAGGTACTTATGTGACTAATTCTCACAATGGGAGTTAGGCTCCTGACTGCTTTTAAGAACCTGAATGGAAGTAACAAATACAATTAAATTAAATCACCTATGTCATAGAAGTGCTTTTGAAAGTATTCCCCAAAACATGTTCCTGGAAATTCTTCACTCAAGCCCCTTGTTACTAATTACTTAAATTTCTGCACAGTAGAGAGGCCCATCGATTGGGGGGGAGGGGGAAGGGGAAGGTGGGAGAGGCAAAGGGGGTGGCTATCCAGGGGTCTGGTGATTTAAAAGGGCCCAGGGCTCCCAGCCACCACCAATGCTACTGTGGCAGGATCTTTAAATTACCACCCGAGTCCCAGCTGACATGCTGTGGGCGGCACTGAAGGGCTGGCTCTGGGAGGCTAGCCACATCCCTGCCCTTTCTTCCTGAGGCCACCCCTTTTGGGGGCACGGAGCTGGCACCCCTCATCTTGCCCAGGGATGAGGGAAGTCTGTTGGCCATCCTGACTGTAGAACAATAAAGGAGTGGCCATCAAAGATCAAACCAGTGGTCTTTTATCTAGTCCAGTGTCCTGCTTTCGGCACTGTCTGATACCTCAGAGAATGGCATAAAATAAATCCTATTCTTTCACAATGTCTCTAGTTAATTGTGAAGCATTGTCTATCTCAAAGCATGGTATTTGATTACCCATGTACAACTGGCTGGAGCTTGCATAATGGCAGATGTTATTAATGGACACAAAATGTTCTAGCCAAAAGTTTTTCTTTTAATTCTAGCCAAACTATTTGTATCAATCATCTGCATAAGTAAATCCCAGAGAGTGATAATATGCTATGAAAAGAACATTTATTCTTATTGGGTCTAAATACACTGCCGTTTAATATCCTTTTTGCCTGCTGAGAAGTCCAGTATTATTAATCGCTATTATAGGAAAAACTTGAATTTTAACCATTGAAAAGAACTAAGAAAAAAAAGCAAATAAAGGACATAGATAATTTTATTTAACTCTTTAAAACTTGCATTTCAAAAACTGTTTGAAACACTTTAGGAGCTCTTATCAATAGTATTAATAGATCAGAACTGCTTTCTCTTTGGAAATCAATAGTCCACAAGGCATGTCAGTCAATGTCAACTGGATGAGGGATCTCCCATACCTCACATCAGTCCTGACACAGTCGTTGCCTCAGCACATTTTTGTCAGAATACACATCTCATACGTATGCTAGAAAGACATCATGTAAGACATCATGTAAACACTGGTTCTGAAACTCTTTGTGTGATGTACATACTGATTGTGTGCAAAACAATATAGATGTGTGCTGGAAATATGCTCATAGAACACTAGAACTGGAAGGGACCTCATGAGGTCATCGAGTCCAGTTCCCTAATCTCTCAGCAGGACCAAGCATTTAGATCATCCCTGACAGGTGTCTGTCTAACCTGTTCTTAAATATCGCCAGTGATGGAGATTCCACAACACCCCTACACAATTTATTCCAGTGTTTAACCACCCTGACAGAAAGGAAGTTTTTCCTGATGACCAACCTAAACTTCCCTTGCTGCAATTTAAGCCCATTGCTTCTTGTCCTATTCTCAGAGGCCAAGGAGAACAATTTTTCTCCCTCCTCCTTTTGACACCCTTTTAGATTCTTGAAACCCACTATCATGTCCCCTCTCAGTCTTTTCTCAACTAAAAAAGCGCATTTTTTCAGTCTTCCCTCATAGATCATGTTTTCTAGACCTTTAATCATTTTTGTTGCTCTTCTCTGGACCTTCTCCAATTTCTCCACATCTTTCTTGAAATACGGTGCCCAGAACTTGACACAGTACTCCAACTGAGGCCTAAAACATGTTTGGAAGGCAGAGCATGAATCCAGCCTTCCCTAGACAGGTGTATTTACCTGTCTGGATGGCTTGCATATAGGTGGAGAAAAATGACAATATATTTACGTGCACAGTAAACAAAGACATCAAGCTAAATGGGGGGGCGGGGAGAGAAGACTTCTTTAACAATCATGCCAGGGAACTGAAACTTCGCTCCAGTAAGCCCTTCTGGGACCTGAAACAATATATTATCTATATAAGGGGAGAAAAATGCATGTTCATTATCCTTCAGTTAGGGGACGATATCATACAGCCCCTCTGAGCCTATGAAAGCTAAATCCTTTTGACCTGGATGTCAAGAGTTGCTGGAGACTTGATATAAGTGAGAACCTGCTTGGATAAAGATTATAACTTGCAGAAAATGCGTTTTATTCTCTAGGAAACATGCTTTGTTTGTAACCATACTCATCTGTTTTTTCTTGGTCAGTATCATTTATCACTTCATTAATACGTTTATACTATTATTACAGAACCATCTCAGTGCTGTGTATTAAAGAGAAAGTGAGTCCACAGCTAGCCTAACAGACTGGTGTGTACTCTTTGAAGGCAGTAAATTTAGTAATTTCTCTGAGCGTCCAGTTAGAGGACTTGACACTGCAGTGATGTATCTCTGGGGAACTCAGGAACTGGGGCTCACTGATTGGTCTGGAAAGGTAAGATTTAGACTGTCAGAGTCCTGAAGAGCATGCTAGCATGTCAGGGAACTGACACACAGCTCAGCATCAGCTAAAATTCCCTAAAGTGAAGAGGAGTAACACAAAGGGCTCACCCTGCGCACGTTATCACAATGGTGCATATTTGTACAGTTTCTGTGTCTTAGACAAACTACATCAAAATAAGTACGTTTCATGGCCACGGTCTTGCTGAATAATTTTGCTCATTTCTATTTTATGATGAAAACAAGAGTAGCAGATACATCCAATGATACGGCAAATGCTTCAGGTATGATTAATTCTCTTTAATGGTAACACCATATGTAAGCAAGATGTAAAAGGCACTGTTAATAAAATTGGCCTTCTTGCTGACAGAGTACTGTTTTGCTGACTTCACTGTAACAAAAGTACATTCTTAGCCTACAGAACATTTATAACACTATAATAAAACCTGTCCATGAGATGTATTATCAACACATATTTGATGGCTATTGTGCTTTGGGCATCACACAAAAAATACATGTTGAATGTTAAAAGTTAGAATCGTGATGCTCCTGGCTGGAAGGCTGGAATAGATACGATGTTGAAGCTGTAAGTTTGATGAGCTTAAAATTTCAGGTGGACCTTTGAAGCAATGCCAAGACAGAAGGAAATAAGAGGCAGGAGAAAGGGAGCGAAACTACTGAGCTGGCTACTTTGCTGAAATTAGATACATGACTGACTGTTGCTGAGAAGAACTTAGAGATCAGTGTCATAGCTCAGCTGGTAATAAAGATACTGTTGCTACAGACATGATGACAAGGAAAAGGAAGAATAGATGGAAAAAATGCTATTTAGAAATGTGTAATAGAAGTGCCCTTTTAAGTGGTTAGAGCACATACATATTGATGTACTGTAAGATGCAAGATGATAGAGTACCATTTATGGTCTGTTAAACACCACAAGGACATTTGCATCGTGAATGGTAAGCAGATGTCATTGTTTTCCTAGAGAACAAAGGAGCTGGAAAGACTTAGTCCTCTGCTTTGGAAATATAATGGCATTCATCAGATCCGAAAATGCAAAATGTGTGTCTGTCGCCCCCTGTATTTGTAGTTCAACATTAATCCCAAGTGCATTATTACTGAAGGATAAATGGTTTCCCAGCTGCGGCACACATGTCAGTAACGTAGCTTTGGAATCTATAACAATAACTGAACTCTCACTAACATAGGAAAGGATTACATATTTTGTTGCACAGACCAATGGATTGATCCGATAGGATAAGTCCTGTGTGTAAATACGCTTACTAAACTTCTTAGCTATACTGGAGAACAGGTGTGGGGCACAAAGTTCTAGTTTTCCAATATTTCTAGATTATCCTTAATTTATATGAAATAATTCACAAGTAGTCCCCTCTCCCTGCACTAACTAGAAAAGGAATGGCATAGGCTATGATCCTATAAACACACTGCACTGGTCTTCACTCACAGAGACGGTTGCCTAATGGTGAGGGAAAAGGCATGTGT
This sequence comes from Pelodiscus sinensis, assembly GCF_049634645.1. Lineage (NCBI taxonomy): Eukaryota > Metazoa > Chordata > Testudines > Trionychidae > Pelodiscus > Pelodiscus sinensis. Next base: position 46,497,838 of record NC_134718.1, read on the forward strand.
GTTGGCATTTTGTTTTACTTACATATGGTAATCCTAGAAGTAAATTTGCCATAACAGAAGCAAATGTATCTTCTACTCTTTTTAATGCTACAGTATCTTTTCTTTTGATGTCCTTTAGAGTGATGTCCTTGAAAGTAAAATATCTAATTACCACTATAGGTCAGGTCATGATGCTACAGCTAAGAAATCTGAGCTATAGTTTAAGTCTTCCAGAGATTCTTTAGATGCAATGTCATGCACATATTGGGCATTAGCAAAATACAGCTGGAAAATGTCTTACAGAATTCTAGATCTGCAGATTTTCCTCATATTTATCTTTTTATAAATCTCTATAAATATGCATATTTTAGAAATATCTTCTGTTAACTTGTCACACTATGATGAAAACATATGCTCCCTAAACACCAATACAGAATTGAATGTAATGTGTAACTGAAACCAGCAACAAAAGAAACTCATTGCAGGACAGAATAAAACTAATAGTGTTGTCTACTTGCAATTAAAAAACAAACCAAACTCTTTCGCTTCTCCGATTCCCATGTTTCAATCTGGCAATTTTAAAGCCAAGTAATATTTTTCTGAGCAACCGCAGCATTCTAAAAGAAAAATATGTCCATGTTGCGTATTTAGAAGAGATCGGTTAGATACTGTGAAACCCACCAGCGTTTTCTATCTTTCTTGTACCCCAGTCCCAGAATTTAATACTACCATTGAAGAAGGGCTTTTTCCTTTACATTTTCTGTTCAGGCAAAGCCAACATGCTGAAAGTGTTAGAGGATGTGTGTGAATGTAATTTTCAGTAGGTTTATCAACATTTAAGGGATATGATGTTGCAACTAACTAAAAAACCTCATTAACTTTTCACAGAGGGACTGGATGGACTCCATGTCTGCACAAATTGAATCAAGTGGAGATCAAATGTATGAGAACTGCCTCAGACTCCTGTTACATCACATGGCACCATATCATCTGACATTGCAATATGTGGGGAGTGCTGGAGAAATGGAAGCCTGATTGTTCCTGACTCATGCACATGAGGGAAAAATAAAAAGCCTTTCCTGCTCATCCCACATGAGGGATGCAGGGGCTGCTTCCTTGATGTGCCCTCAGGAGCACAGCACTATCACCCTGAAGAGGGCAAAAAAGGGAAAGGAGAAATTCCATGTATGGTGGAGTCTGCATATTACCCTCCCTTAGGCACAATTCCTTCCAATGCTGACACTGTAGTGGCATGATTCTGAACCATTCCTTGTCTTGAGCTTTTCCTAAGATGACTAATATATCTATGCTTCCATATCTCATTGGCCATCTTCAGTGCCTTCCCTCTTGTAATAATTGTCATGTTCGTTACATACAAACAGAGAAAGAGTGCTTTTGTTTTAAAATAAATCTTTGTAGAAGGTTGCAACTTAACACTGTTTTCCTTAGAATTCAGCACGATAACACAGTAACCAAAAACAGAGAGAATCAAAGCAGACTGCTCCCACTGAAAGAGAGTCACAATCCACCCCATCTTGTTCTAGGCTGGCTTTTTCCAGACTGATCTTGCTCTCCAGATTGCACACTTCAGTACAGAGCCCCCTAGCCTACAGGTAGGAGCAGGAAAGTTCGTCCACACTCACATACTCTTGGCTACATCTACACTAGCAGCTTCTTGCACAAGAACTGTTTTGCAGATGAGTTCTTGCACAAAAAGTCTTCCACAAGAGCCCATCTACACTGGCATGTGCTTTTGCACAAGAGATGTGCTTTTGCGCAAGAGCATCCATGGCAGTGTTGATGCTCTCTTGCTCAAGAAAGCTCTGATGGCCATTTTAACCATAGGGGCTTCTTGAGCAAGAAATTCATGTTGCCTGTCTACACTGCCCTCTTGTGGAAGAGCTCTTGCGCAAGAGGGATTATTTCTCATGGGGAGAGGAATAACTCTTCCAGAAGAAGCCCTGTTTTACAACGTCTAGACTGTAAATTTACTTGTGCAAGAATGCGCATGCAGTGTAAACAGCAGGCAAGTTTTTGCGCGAGAAAGGCTGTTCTTGCACAAGTGTAGACAAAGCCTTAAAGTGTTAGCTTGAAATTCCAATATATTCCTCCAAATACAATAATAATAATACTTTGTATTTCAATTGCACTTTCCACTGGAGTATCTCAAAGCAATTTACACATATGAGATTGTCAGAGCTTTAGGACAGGTGCCACATCTTAGTATAATAGCTACTTGGTCCACGATGGACTCCTATTATAGCTACCACAACAATAAAATGAATCAAGCCCCACAAGAACCCTATGAAGTAAGTATTGTTTTGCTGGTGGAGAAATAGAGAGGCAGGGAAGACTTAAGAGACTTGCCTAACCTCAGAAAGAGTGTGCACTGCAGAGCCAAGGACAGAACTCATTTCCCTCAGTCTGAGCCCTGAGCCTTAATCAATCACCTTGCACATAGATTAAGGACAATAATGCCATTTATTTTTCTAAAATGTTATTTTTTACTGTCTGGACTACTCTGTCACAATGGTTCAAAATAGGAGGTAAGGAGGCAAAGTCTATGGACAAGATTTCTCAGTCTTAGATGTTATTAAGTATAGGTTATATCTATTTAAGTTCCAACCAGGGAAGAAAGTTTCCTCACTTTCCTGTTGCCAATATCCAACTCCTCTTTGCTTATTAGGAGCATCACTATGACTCCCTATGTCATAGTGGGAACAGAGTTTCTAGAAAGGCTCCTAAAGGAAACTAAGGGTATGTCTACACTAGCCCCCTAGTTTGAATTAGGGAGGCTAATGTAGGCATTCGAAGTTGCAAATGAAACCCTGGATTTAAATATCCCGGGATTTATTTGCATCTTCCCATCCGGGTGCCATTTTTAAATCCCCTTAGTCTGAACTAACTGCCCGCGGCTACACGCTGCAGTCAAACGTTAACTCGAACTAAATCCTTATTTCGAGTTAACTGTTACACCTCGTTAGTTAGTTCGGACTAAGGGGATTTAAAAATGGCACCCGGACGGGAAGATGCAAATAAAGCCCAGGATATTTAAATCCCAGACTTCATTTGCAACTTCGAATGCCTACATTAGCCTCCCTAGTTCAAACTAGGGGGCTAGTGTAGACATACCCTAAGTCCTATAGAAGTCAGAATGCTGTCCTGGAGGAATGTTTAGGTTTGTATGACAGGGGTACAGAGTTTATTCTCTCCAATCAGAATGCCTCCACACCAAACAAACAGAACATCTTCCTGAGCGTAGCAATTAAAAGTATTTTACACCTACATCACACCCCTGTCATTAAGGGCCAAATATCTGACTCATATAGCCAACTGGTATAAGATAATATGAATTCAAGTCCTTGGATGTAATAGAATCCTATTCAGCATCAGCAAGATCAAGGGATACTTCCACTGAACTTAGTGGGAGCTTTACCATTGAATTCAACAGCAGCAGAATAGCAGAATCCAGCCTTAAACATGAGGTCTAGACTGAGTAATTAACTAAAGTGAATGTTTAAAAGCAGGACATTTAACAAAATAAACTTTATTAAAGTCTGAATCCAGATGGGAAAGATTTTTCTACCATGCATAATAAAAGCCCTCCTCCATCCCCATCTGTGGACCAGTAAAATGATTAGTCCTGTATTACTGTGGAGACTCACAATTTACAGTTCAGTAATAAATGGAATAGTCTTTCCATTGCAAACTGTACACTTGGATGGGTTTGATGCCAGAGCTATTCCCCGTTTAGGAAATGTTTACTAGATTTGGCCTTTATATTTGTGGTTATTCTTATACAGACATCACTCCTGGTTTGAAGAGATCATCGTTAATGACGACCTATAGAGCGGTCATAAACAGTTTTAGAATAATTCCTTTTAACTGCCTTTTCCTTCCAGGCTCACTATTTTCTGATATATAAAATATTTTAGGTTCTGCTTATCTTTATAATAGCTTCATTTGCATGCACATCCAACTTCCTGCTGAAATGAGCAAAAGCTCAGCTGTTCAGCTGTTGCTAAAATCTCACTTCTCAAAGGCATGTACTTTCTGATACACTGGAGCCTATTTTAAGATCACCTGGGTTGGCTGTAGAGATGTAAGCAAGTATTGACTATTCACTTCCCCCTCCCTTGCTGCCTCTGCATGAGAAGCAACAAGGGGGGAGGAGGGAAACCAGAGGTTGTGCTGGGGAGGGCTGGCAGCAGCCCCTGCCCACGTCCAGCTCAGGCAACCATGAACAGGGGCTGCTGGACCTGAACAAACTGGGACTGAGCAGTCCTGTCTTGCACCAGTCCGTGGCGGCCGCTGGGCTCTTACACATTTGAAATGCAGAGGCACAGCAGACCCAGAGTGCGCCTCCCCTTATCCACTAATCACATAGCTGCCCATTCCTTAATGTAGTTAGTTGGCTGGTGTCCATAGCATGCTCTCAGTTAACATTTTTTGCTATCTTCTTTAAAGTAAAAAGTGGCAACTAGCTCTCAGAGCATTTGTAATATGGAATGGTTTTCCATGTTTCCTTTATCATGTCCGACAGCTGAAAAGCATCAGGGAGTTGCCTGACAGAGATGCTATGGATCTTAGTGTGACAACTTTACACACTTTAATGAAGCACGCTGACTCACATAAGCAACTCCTTGAGAAATGCTTCATCAACAAATGTGATTCCACACACAGGACCTTCTGATCAACATTTGTTGGCTGAAATATGGAATTAACCCTACATACTAGGAGACATTGAGGGGAGCTCAGTCCACGGAGGTTGTGATTTGGCCTCTTGGTTTCTTTCAATGATACTATCCCCTAACAGCATCCCATTTTATTTCCTTCTGCAGCTTAGAACTGGACGAATCGGCCTAAGGCCCTGTACCCAGTGCCTGGCATTCCATGATCCAATACTGAGTCATGACCCATAGTTTGAAAACCATTGTCCTAGGCTGACGTTCAAGCTGCACTCTGTCTCTGGTCTGTCCTCTGGCTCTGGTACTTGGCAGTTGACTCTGCTGCTGACCCGTGGTTTCATTTCCCAACCTGGATGCCTGCTGTGCTCTCTAGACATGATTCCTACTCTGACCACTAGGCAAGACTGCCTACATCCTGTCCATAATACTCAGGTGCAAAAGACAGCCATGATAATTAGCAGGGCTCAACAAACCGGTGAATCTACTCACCCATGGCAAGTAGATTTCAGCTGGTCACTCCGTGCGCCCCATTCACTGGCACTTCGCACATGCGCAGTGCCAGTCTGGTGCATGCATGGTGTGGGGCTGGTGAGTAGCTCTCGCCGGGGTTTGTCAAGCCCTGGTAATTAGGGAGTCTTATAAAGATTATTGCCTCCTCGCCCTATTCACTGTGAAATATAGCTGTGAGCTATTGTATCCCATCCGCAAGATGGCAACATGTCAGTAATAGAAGTATCTTCAACCCAATCCCGCCAGCTGGTCTGTGTGGGTGCATGGTTCTGCCCATTCAGAACAGCTTGGAGTATCTGAGCCAAAGTTTGTTTATCATTTTTTTCTCCCAGAGCTGGTAACTTTTTGCTAAAGTGTAAGTTCTCAGAGGAAGACTCAATTAATTGTTTATACTGTAATTATAATAGTCTTTCTATCCCAAAGCACTTTACAAAGATTATTTAAAATTCATAACACCAGTGAGGTAGGTAAATGAGATTATTCCCATTTTGCAGATGGGGAAGTTGAGGAACAAATAAATAAAATAAATAAATAAATGTGAGCCCATATCAGTGTCACAGCTATCAGAAGACTATTATCTCTTTGTGACATTTAGAAAGCTGCCCATCATTGAGTTTTAGGGCTCCAGCTCCCTGTCCTGATCTCTAACCACTGTCAGACAATCCCTCTCTTTCTGTTATTGTTCACTAAGAGGATTTCAAGTTGCACATTGGGATGTAGTATTGATGTAGTATTTACATTGCAAAAGTATATTTAAAAAGCCACAGGGGGGAAAAAAACACAGCTTCCAACTGACAAGTGTTTGTCTGAGGCAGTATATATCCATTTAAATGTCACAACGAACATGCTAATTAAGCTTTGATGTCCCTCCCTCCTCTGGTTTCTCAGCAGCCATCCCTTTTAATGGATCCCTCCAAAATAATCTCAAAATTAATTGAAAGGTATTATAAAGGAACCCAGGTGGCTCTGTAGTCCTGGACCTACCTTCCTTAGAGCCAACTTCCCACTTTCTAAACAGCTGGGTCAGAGCTTCAGATGTCTAAAATCTGTGTAGCTCTTTTGACAGCACTAACTTACATGAGATGATGGTTTGGCCATTTGCTTGGCAGGTCTCACTCTAATCCAGAATCCTGATCTAAATCAGTTCTGTTTCCTTTCCACCACTCCATTTTGTTTTGTCAGCATTCGTGTTTGGCTGGGGGTGCTTTGGTGGGTGATGGTGGTGAAGGGTAGGGAATGAAGTGGAGCACAACCAGCAAACAGAAATTACCTCACTGTGTAGATATTCTCAGAGGTTTTATTCCTCAAACAAACAAAAATATACAAACGCCTTCAAATCCCAAGTTCTTTCAAACCCTTTTGCTTCCCCCTCTCCTCCCAGCTTGAACAAGAACTAATTATTCATGGAAAAATCTCAACCCTGATTTACCACTCTGGATTCCCACTCCATGTTATACTTCTCCAGAAACTACAAGCTCTAACAAGCACATAGAACTGTAGGTATAAAACCTGGCAAGGAGGAACAGCATAATGGAGAAGAAAACAGCCTGCCAGCCTAAGGGAAGTACAGATAAAACTTCACAGCCACATATTCAAAGAAGCCAATATACCCTCTATCTTAACAAAGAAGCTATTTGCACTGGTGTCATTTACCATTATCAATTCAGCCATGCAAGAAAACTGAGGGGCACAGTCCTGATCCATATACTCACACAGCAGCACAACCTTCCATAATCAAAATAAATGAGGTCTAAAAAAAAAAAAGGAAGAAGCAATACTTACCCATACAACATTGCAGAGATGTGCAATCAGGGTCCTCTTTGTGGTCTGAGCATAAACGTAGCAGCAGAGAACTTCTGACCACAAGTATCATCTTCATCTATGGACCTGGGCAATTCATTTACCTGCTCTGTCTCCATTTTCTCATCTGCCAAATGAGAGGAGAGATGGCTACTACACCTACTCCATGGGAATAAAGTAAGGCTTAATGTGCATAAAGCACTGCAGATGAAAAGCACAGTGTAAGTGCTAACTATTATTATTAAACTAGTTAAGGCAATTGGTGTTTTAATAGGAAGATATAGAGAACTTCTCTGAAATCAGACTCTTCACTTCTCCCAGACACATTTTTGAGAAGTTAAATCACAATTCTCTCTCCCCCATAGGGATTCAATCGCATCCTGCAACAGAGAAGAGGCAGTAAATACATTGATGTCACCCAAAAGTTCAGTCACAGCACCCAGGAAAGATGCAATCCAGTTGCCCCCTTTGGGTCTCATTATCACATGATGTTTTGATAGACAGGGTGGAGGAAAGGTCTGTATACCAAGCAGAGGCAAGCTGCTAATGAAAATATAGCAGGCAGAGGAAAATAAAATAAAGTAACTTTGCCCTGCAGTAGCTATTATCAATTTTGGAAATACAAAGTGTTCACTGCCTCCTCCTCTTTCCAGGCAGGAAGAGCATAAAATAGATACAAGCATAAAGGAGAGGAAAAGAGTCAGAAACATTTCTGTAAATTTAACAGAGTTAGGGAATGCATGTGTCCTGGGGGCCTTGCAAGAGCTGCTACTGGTGCAGGACTGAGTTAGGCTCCAAAGGCCAAATCTTTTTTGGCCCTGATTCAGCAAAGTACTTAAGTACATGCTTAAGTCACATTGGCTGGAAATGGCAAACTGGAGCCAATGGGAGCTGCGAGGCTCCATGGCTATGGACCCTTTAGGTAAACAAAGTGGCATGGGCCCAGTAGAGGCTTTCCCAAAGTAGGCCTGCAGAACACTGAGAAACACTGGGTTAAAGTGAGCCGTGCCACCAGAGGGGATAGTAAGGAAAGGCCATCAAGGATGTAAGGGTTGGAAGAGGTGAAGAGGGTAGTGAGACATTGGGAACAGACATGGAGGAGAAGGTATCATCGGAGGAGAAGGTGGTGTGGTTCAGAAGGATAATTTGAGCATGTGACAGAAGGGGCAGGAGTACAAAGGGAAATTTGTTCTTTAAGGCACATCTGAACACAATTACAGCCCTTGTATGAAAGCCAAGCATGGAATAATATTTCATGAGTGAGAAAGCTGTAGTGATCACCATCTCACTTAAGTTAGATTCTTTTCTTGTTAGAAGAACCCTTTAAACTGATGGTTTGAGGTGGGGGAGCTATTAATACAACATAACTGGCATAGATGGTTCAGAAACGTCTTGGAAATGAAGAGGGATTACATTGAAAAGGGCTTTCAGTAGAAGTGCTAGTGCATTTCCATTGCTGAAGTCCTGAACCAAGGCATCCTATAGCTACCCAAATATATGTGTATCATTTGCTTATCATCAGATAACTCTTTCAGCTGTGTCTGAAAGGGACAGTGGGGAAGCTTTTAATCTTTAAATGCATGTGGTCTTTATTTTCAAAAGTAATGCAGATCTCTAGCTTAACTTTGCAGATCACTCTGTACTGTATTGTTCCCCATTTAATCATTTGCAGAATGCTATTCAACTTTCTTTGGGTTCATTAGAAAGTGGAGATATGTTGTTGTATTCCTCCTGCAATGAGGTTTAACAGGTAGTTCGAAATAGGGCTTTATTTCGAACGCCCATTTCACTGCCACATGTAGACGCAGGCAGTTATTCCTGGCTTGTAAATTTAAAAAATGGCGCCCGGCCTGGAAGATGCAAATCAGGTGCGGGATATTTAAATCCCGGGCTTGATTTGCAATTCCGAATGCCTACATTTACAGCCCTATTCCGAAATAGGCTGCAAGTGTAGACATACCCTAACAAACAAATTCTACAGAAATGTTTATTATTTAGCAAAAATGTCAATGTGGAAATATTTTAGCCAAACCCCAAAATATGTTGATTCAGGAGTGATACCCTGTGTTTCGTGGAAGCTGTAGTATGGGTGCCCTGTGTTTCCATTTTTTTAATAGGCTTGGCTCCTGGGTTAGATTACATCTCCCTAATGGCACTTGGTCTCATCTTTGGAGAGGGGAGGCAGTTTGTTATGAAATTAGCCTAGTGGAGGAACCTCACCCATAGAAGAAAATGGGTCTATGTGACAACTGAATTACAATTCCCATGAGATGCTCTTGTAGCATATATAAATGAAAATATTTTGACTTGAGGACATTATTTTTAAAACATTCATGTATTTGAAAACTGCAAAAAAATTAAAATAGAAAATTTGCAGCCAGTCCTATTAATAAGCTATATTGGCCTCAACCCTGCAAAGACGTATGCATACACTTAACTTTATGCATGCAAACAGACTTAATTCAATGGGATTACTCAGAGTGCATAAAATTAAACATGTGCACAAGTCCTTGAGGACATCAGAACACTTTAGAAAGGAGGTTAGGCATCATTATTCTCATTTACAGATGTAGAAAATAAGCCCTAGGGTACTTAAGTGATACGTTACAAGTTAGTGGAAAAAAAACAGGAAGAGAACCAAGTTCTTCCAACATTCTGCCCAGTGCCTTATTCACAGGACAACACTGCCTCTAGAGAGAGTGCTAGAGACATCTTCATGTGTCACACAAGCTCGGTTTCATTCAATAGAAAGGGATAGCTGGTTTTGGAAGAAGGCTTATTTCTAACAAATAAAGGGCCTTCCATGTTCTAGTTTCTCTTTTCTAATTATACAGAACTGTTCTAGTGATAATTACAACATCTTCTTTATAATAAGAAAAGAAAGTAAATTCACATAATCCATAGTGAACACTGCTATTGTCTACACAGATCTTCTATAAATGAGATTATTATAATCAAACAATACATTAACACTGAAAAGTAAGGGTACATCTAGCCTACATGCCTGTGGCGACAAAGGCATGTAGATTAGATTACCCGGCATAGGAAAATGAAGCGGCGATTTAAATAATCACCTCTTCATTTAAATTTAAATGGCTGCCGCACTGAGCTGATCAGCTGTTTGTCAGCTCAGCACAGTAGTCTGAACGCTCCGCGGTCGACATCAAAGGCATTTTTCAACCTCCCAGGTATGTCTCATCCCAGGAGCCAACAAACAGCTGATCGGCTCAGCGCGGCAACCATTTAAATTTAAATGAAGTGGCAATTATTTAAATCGCTGCTTCATTTTCCTATGCCGGGTAGTCTAATCTACATGCCTGTCGCCAGAGGCATGTAGTCTAGACGTAAATAAGTGTCTTCAAATATCCCCTCAGGTCCCTTGTGCATTGCTCATTTTCTTTCAGCTTTTCTGTGCCACTCAGGTCATTTGACAGCTTCCTCTTATCCTCTGCTTCTCAGATCAGAGACTTGCCCTATTTTTACCGACAATGGGAAAACCCCTCAAAGTTTGGCTTGCTACAGATAAGCAGATACAGGTTTGGAGGGAAGACTGAGTTGGAATTCTCACAAGACCCAGCTGCCTCATTAAATTTCTGATATCTCTGACTTCAAGTCAAGATGGAAACACAAGAGCTACCTTCTGTTGGAGAGCTGGAAACAGGAATTGTGCAAAATAGTCTGCCCAACATTGCCAAACCACTGTGAAGAATTCATTCAAGTTCAGTTCAGATTTAGAATTAGCATTCTACCATAAGAATTGATCTAAACTATTCTCCATCCTGTAGCTTTCTCCAGGCATACTCCTGGGCCTTGTCCATACTAGGGAGGTATTTGAAAAGTTACTCACTATTGCTAACACACCAGTTCTTCAACTTCATGGCTGGCCCTATCATTGGCACTATGTCTATAAATTTGCTCAAAGGAGGCGTAATCCACACAATGCTGAAAGACTTCCAACATTGCTAACAGAGGTTCAGTCAACGGGTGTTAACAATAATAGGAAGGCTTTATTTCACCTGGGCTACGTCTACACTGGCCCCTTTTCCGGAAGGGGCATGTAAATTTCACTAGTCATCATAGGGAAATCCGCGGGGGATTTAAATATCCCCCGCGGCATTTAAATAAAAATGTCCGCCGCTTTTTTCCGGCTTTTAAAAAAGCCGGAAAAGAGCGTCTAGACTGGCCCCGATCCTCCGGAAAAAGTGCCCTTTTCCGGAGGCTCTTATTCTTACTTCAAAGTAGGAATAAGAGCCTCCGGAAAAGGGCGCTTTTTCTGGAGGATCGGGGCCAGTCTAGACGCTCTTTTCCGGCTTTTTTAAAAGCTGGAAAAAAGCGGCGGACATTTTTATTTAAATGCCGCGGGGGATATTTAAATCCCCCGCGGATTTCCCTACGACGACTAGTGAAATTTACATGCCCCTTCCAGAAAAGGGGCCAGTGTAGACGTAGCCCTAGTGTAGAAATGGCCTTAAGCTTCATCCCAGAGCTGTTGAGAACTCACTGGGCTGAGAGAAGGTGCACGTGTTCAGCAAGATTGCATCCTTATTTGCCTCAAGGAGGGCTGCATGAGCCCATAATGTCTGATCTCAACTTCCTTGTGCACCTAGTTTTCCATGGTAAGTAATAGGAGCATTGAGATGCATGGAATGTAAGATCAGGCCCAGCCTGCAGAGTATAAGAAGTACTTGTAAAAGCTCTTGTAGAAGCAATTTAAAGATTGTGGTGGGGAGGAGGGGGAACACTGCTGCTGTGCATTTTTCTTTATTTTCATCAGGATTTGACATTGAGGACCAAATTATTTTTGGATTGGACACCTCACTGTTTTAGACACTGCACAGGGTGTACAGAAATGTGGTGTCTGGCTCATGCATAATATTACTGTACAATACATCATACCCTTTTTTAAGAATGTGCTCACCCAGGCATATACACTGATGCCTTATACTGACAGATTGTTGAAGCTGAGCTATAAGGAGCTGTAGAATATTGCCTAAGAACATTCTTTCATTAGACTAATACCACCAAGGTATGTGCCAAGAAAATGTATCTGCAGAGTTCTGTGTGTCTGCTTCACAATCAATACAGCACAATAAGTGTGGTCAGCATTGGCTCTGGTTATAGACACTCTGTTTCTTCCCCTAGGAAAAGTATCTAGAGGGTATAATAGTTAGCACTTTCAGGCAGGGACTGTCTTTATTTTATGTCTTCTAGATCAATTTTCCATCTAACCCAGTATCTTGTCTTTCAACAATGACCAATACCACGTGTCCCAAAGGGACTAAACAGAACAGGTCATTATTAAGTGATCCATCCGCTATCAATTCCAAGTTTCTGGCAAATAAAGGCTAGGGACATCATCCCTCTGGCTTGTGAAATGTGATCGTCTCCTACTCTATGCAGTTACAGAGAATAAGATGGACATACAAAATGGGAAGTGACCATCTAGGAAGGAATATTGCAGAAAGGGATCTAGAGGTCCCAGTGGACTGCAAGCTAAACATGAATCAACAGGGTGACGTTGTTGCAAAAAAATATATATATATTCTGGGATGTATTATTAGAAGCATTGTAGGCAAGACGAGAAGTAATTCTTCCACTCTACTCTGTGCTGATTATGCATCAACTGGAGTAATGTGTCCAGTTCTGGGCGCCACATTATAAAGATGTGGACAAATGGGAAAATGTCCAGAGAGAGCAACCAAAATGATTAGAGATCTAGGAAACAAGACCTATGAGGGATGATTGAAAGAACTGGCTTTGTTTAGTTTGGAAAAGAGAAGACTGATACCAACTTTCAAATACAGGCTGGACCTCCCTGGTCCAGCTCCCTCCAGACCTCCTTGTAAGATCCCGAAGAAGGAATTTTTCAGGAACAGGGGAAGTTATTTCTGCCCCCTAACACTGGCCCCCCCAGCCCAGCTCCGCTCCCGGACTGGCCTCCCGGCAGGCTTCCCACATGTCACCAGCCCTGCTATCACAGCCCACGGTCGCACCAGTGGGGCTCTCAGCTTTGCCGCAGCAAACCACTGCCCTGCTGCTGCTGTTCCCTGACCCCACCAATTCAGCCACTGCAGCACCTGCCCTGCAGCCTGCAGTCCTCCTGCCGGGACTCCCACTCTCCCCCCACTGCAGCTCAGATACTGAGGTTCCTGACCCTGTCAGCCCTCCTGGGGAAGCACCAGTCCCATTGCCTTGGCTTCTGGCTTTGCCAGCCCTGCTGTGGCAGCCCCGCGGTCCTGCTGCTGGGGCTCCTGGACCTACTGCAGCAAACTGCTGCCCTGCCAAAGCCCGCAGGCATTCCAGCCATCCCGCCACCGGCTCAACTGGACTTGCGCAGCAGGGTTCCCAGCCACTGACCTCCCTGCAGTCAACATGGCTGGGTTCCTATTCCCCACAGGGCTCCTGCCTCTGGCCTTCCAGCTGCTCTTTGGTCCAGCAACATCAGTGGTCCTGCTGAACCACAGATGTTTCTAGACCAGGGAGTCCTGGTTGAGAGAGGTTCAACCTGTACCTAAAAGGTTGTTACAAGGAGGAGATAAATTATTTTTCTTAATCTCTAAGGACAGGACAACAAGCAATGGGCTTAAGTTGCAGAAAGGGAGGTCTAGATTGAACATTAGGAAAAACTTTCAGGGTGCTGGAATAAATTCCCTATGGAGGTTGTGGAATCTCCATCATAGAAGATTTTTAAGAGCGGGTTAGACAGACACCTGTCAGGGTTGGTTTAATGGTGCTTGGTCCTGCCATGAGTGCAGGGGACTAGACTCAATGATCTCTCAAGGTTCCTTCCAGTTCTAGTATTCTCTGATGGTCAAACTGTGTATAAATTAACCTCCTTTTCTGGCAAACAGCTTCTTAGAAATCCCCTACCATTTTCATCTCAGGCAGAGACCAGTCCTTATAATGGACCCTGAAGGTCAACAAATTGAGGTTCTCTTGTACGAAGGGGGAAGCGAGTGCCAACATGGAAAGCCCTGCTTTGGGAGCATAAAAGCCCAGGTGTACTAGAGTCCCCAGCCACATCTAAACTAGCCATAGGTTAAGTTAGCTAACAATTTTACCTAACATACTTTAAACAGGGCTTTGCACCCCATGTAGCTATATCATCGATGGAGTGCACATAGGCCAAAATTGGCATTTGAAAAAAATGTGTTAATTGAGTGATGATAGAGAGACTAGAGTTAACCATGATCAATTAATATTTTTAAGCAGAATTTGTCCTGTCTAGGAGTAAAGTCTTATTTAGCATTTTGTTTGTTAAACTGATGTTAGCTAACTTGTTTTAATACACAACCTATTTGCTGAGTTTGGACATGGCCTAAATTGGGGAGTACCCTAGGAATTCTCAGATTTTGGTAATCGCTGTTCACAATGCTTATTATGATTGCTTGGTTTGCAGAAACTGGGGCGTATTTCAAATTGTATTTGGCTTGTTTGCAAGCATCCAGCTCCTACATTTATGAAAGGATTGCATGTCCATCAACTCAGAATGACTCACTGTGATAAAAGGTTTATAACATAGTAGCCATTACTGATATCTGGCCATTAGCATTTAGGCTGGGATTGTCAATGGAGCCTCAGGCCCCACTCGTATGAACAATCATGCCTATTCTTTACTATCATGATTTGCATAACTTCAGGATCAGGGCATGAGAGAGTCAGATGCCCAATTCCCAGCAAATTTCAAAGAGCTTGAACATCCGATTCCCCATAGGCGCCTTTAAAAATCCCAGGCTTAAAATATTACAGACATAAATAAAACAACTGCTCATTACAAGGAAGCTGTGGAAAGGTTCTGCAGGCTCTACCAGCAGCCTCTGACACAGCATCGCACAGATGAATGGTCTCAAAGTAGTTCCTTAGGAACTGGCACAAATGTTTGCTGTTAATTGCAACAAAGTGCATTCACCATCAGAGAAAAGCCAAGGTTTTCAATTGAAATTAAATTGATGCATCGGTACAGAGATGAATTAGAACTTGGCTTTAGAATTAAAAAATAGTCCCATATATGGACATGGAAGATATTTTCCTTTTTTCCCCTCACTTCAAATAGTTTTATACAAGCTCTTATGAGCTTAGAAAGAAACCTCTGGCTAATACTTCTGAAACTCCTGTATATCATCATTAGGAAAATAGGTTGCTTTAATCATAGTTATATCAACTCAAACCTGGAGTTGCCATAGCTCCAGGAGAAGACTTTCTTTTTCCTTAGCAACCATTTTCATACAAGCCCCCTGGTTATCTTAAGTTTGTCTGTATGAAGAAATATACTGCTTTGAAATACTTCCCAGTCTCCTCCTGCACTTAGAAGAATTCAATATCCTCTCCATACATGGTTAAACTGCAGTTAGCAGAAAACAAGTGTGTGCAACTGAAGGGAAGATGTACCTCTTAAGAGAAGGGAGTAAACACAGTACATCTCAGGGTAGAAGCAGACTTGTTTGAAAAAGTGCAGTCCTGGAAGGCTCTAGACTAGGTATTATGCAGAAATGAGCAGCCCAAAGCTATGCATGATGACAAAGCTTGTTCCGCTAGATTTTTACTCACAGGGATTCCATTTTGTTCTGCCTCCAGTAACAAATATGAACATTAAACAAAATAAAATAAAATAAATCTAACTGGAAGAAATAGTATGTCCAGAGTTTAAAATGCATTTCATGCTCAGTAGATTCATTCCTCTAAAAGTTGAAACAAATCTCTTAAAGGCACATCGTTGACAATAAGGGCAGTTCTTTGCCCTTTCAAAAAGCTATGGAACATTTTACTTGCTGTGCTAAACATGTTAGTTGGGCTAAAATTAGAGTTAGCTTTGTTCTAAGAGCGGTAGTAGTACACACATATATAGCAATGTCCTATTGTGCTCTGTTGCAGTGAAATTCACCCCTGTGCAGACAGCTAGTACATGGCAGATGGAGAAGTCCCACAGAAGCCCTATTTTGAGAATTTAACTAGGACTTAAGTGGTGCCTAGATTTCATGCACAATATCATCCTCTGCATTCCTAATGCATCTGTCATTGTGTTATCACACCTCCATTCTTGTGAGTGGGCAGGGCACAGAGTGAATGGCACCCTAAACTGAACTGACAAAGCAGAATTCTCACCTAGTGTGAAAGGCCCCATACCAGGGGAATTAAAATTTAAACAAATAATCAATACAAATGCAGAGATTTTAGAAGAAGAGTGAAATAGGCCATGTTTGAATAACTGGGGAGGCAGGTAGAGGGGAGTGGAGGGAGGTAGGAGGCCTGACATAGGTTTACAAATTGTTTTTTGGGGGCAACAAGAACACAGTGGGATATAACCATGGGGATTAAACCCAGCCTTAGCTTTCAATAGATAGGATTTTAAAGTCATTTCCCAACATGAATACTGCATCTACCTTTTCTTTGACCTTCCTTACACTCATCTTGTTCCCCTTCAATCCAGGTTACAGCCAAGACCATCATCTTTGCCCATCAATATGGCAACATCACTCAACTCTTTGAAACCTTCTCGACAGCATCAGATTTCAGCATCTTTTCTTCCAGGTCCTCCTCATCTAACTTACACTTATTGCATTATCGCCTGTCACACCTCTATAGCTTAAGGGGTTTGGAGTGTGAGAGGAGCTCTGAGATGCAGGCATTTGGGATGTTGGAGGGGGTTCTAGGTGTTAGCCCTGGGAGGACATTTGGATGCAGGGGTGCTTGGGACTAGGGATGTTGGGGGGGCAGTTATGACTAGGGTGGGGTTTCAGGATGTGGGCTCCAGCTGAGCCCTGCTTACTTCAGGTGGCTCCTGGGTGGTGGTGCAGTGAAGCGGAGGCAGGCTCACCCCTGCCCTGGCCCTGCACCACTCCCAAAAGAAACCAGCAAACTCCATCCCAGATCCTGTTGTGCTCTCTCTCTGCTCTGTGGAGATAGGATACAAGGTGGGAGAGCAGGCACCTTGACATCAGCGCCCCTCTTCTCTCTCTGCTGCCCTGCACCGCAAGCAGGAAGCTCCTGAGGGGCAGCTCCAAGGCAAAGGGCAGGAGATGTGCAGCAGTGGGGGGAGGGGCAGCTGAAGTGCCCACACTTTGTAATAGCCTCTTGGCCAAACCATCAGGATCACCTGTCAGAGACTCCAAGATCTACCAGTAGATTCCGATCTACTGGCTGGTGGCCACTGCTCTATTGCATCATGTCCTTGGGATTGTAAGCCCACTGGGGCAGGTACTGTATGCTTGCCTGTCTGGTTATACGGAGCATGAAATGCCTTAAGGAATCAGGGTGAATCTCACTCTTGTGCAGGGGAGCCGACAGCCATGCCAGGCCCCTAGGCAAGATGCCGGGGCCCAGCTCTGAACTCCCAGAAAGGTTGGGGCTTTAGGAAGAAGGGATGAGGCTGAGACAGACAGCCCTTAGCATTGCCCAGAGCATGGAGTGCCTACTCACCCCCAGCACCACCCGGAGCGCATTATGCCACCCACCCAGCCCTTAGAGTTGTCCAGTACACACTGCATGGCACTCCAGTAGCAAATTTCAAGGGCTGGAGCAGTTGCCCCCTTTGCCTCCCCTCACCTGTCAGCAGGCCTGCCCTTGGGCAGACCTACTGCACAAGGCTTTGCACAGCACTTAAGTCCCGCTGGTTGAAGTGGTGCAGAAACCAGGAGAAGTCTCTATGCACAGCGTTGAATTTTACCTTCAGTTCATAAGTAAGAGACTTTTAGAAACAAGGAGATGAGTGTTGTTCTATTTTGAGAGCCAACTTTGCTGCACACAGGTTAAATTTGACTCCACGAATATTTTAGTGAGGTATTTTAAACCATTTACTTTATATCCAGTTTACCCAAAATAATACATTACATTTTGAAAAATATCCCTTGGCCAAACCAAAATATCCCTTCCCCCCAAACAGTGTGTTCCACCTACTTCTGAGCAGAGTTCATTTTTTACATATACCTATAGCATAGGATTTATCATGCATATATAAAATCGAATTGCAAGGGTGAATGTTTATAAAATATTGACACATCAGATCATCCAGCACAAAACAAAGAAGCTACGTCTACATTGGCATGATTTTCCGGAAATGCTTTTAACGGAAAAGTTTTCCGTTAAAAGCATTTTCGGAACAGAGTGTCTAGATTGGCACGGACGCTTTTCCGCAAAAGCACTTTTTGCGGAAAAGCGTCCGTGGCCAATCTAGATGCGCTTTTCCGCAAAAAAGCCCCAATCGCCATTTTCTTGATCAGGGCTTTTTTGCAGAAAACAAATCTCAGCTGTCTACACTGGCCCTTGTGCGCAAAAGTTTTGCGCAAAAGGGTCTTTTGCCCAAATGGGAGAAGCATAGTATTTCCGCAAAAAGCACTGATTTCGTACAGTAGGAAGTCAGTGCTTTTGCGGAAATTCAAGTGGCCAGTGTAGGCAGCTGGCAAGTTTTTCCGGAAAAGCGACTGATTTTTCCAGAAAAATGGCCAGTCTAGACACAGCCAGAGGGTATCTGGCTGAAAATCTTTAATTTATAGTGATATACCTTATATTTTCCCAAAAGTCTGTGAAATAAGGCTAGAGCGTTAGCCTGTTGGGTTTGCTTGGTTTGAAATAAAATATTTCATCACATATTAAACCACCAGACCTGGTACAACCACCCACATTTTTACCATCTTATGACTGATAGGCTGATCTCAGGACTGAACATGGAGTACATGTATGGTATTACATTGTATTTCCACTGGTTATCTAGAAGACAACATTTTGGGCACGTCTACATAGAAGATCGACACTGCAGCAGTTATCTTCCAGGGTTTGATTTAGTTGGTGTAGCATGGACCTGCTACATCAAACACAAAGGGAGTCCCTATCATCACCAGCTTCTCCTGCTTCTCACGAGGAGTAAAGAAAGTCAATGGGAGCATTTGCTCTCATCAGCTTCCCGCTGTTTAGACATTGCAAAAATGCAATGTAAGATACTTGGATGTAATTTACGTAGCTGGAGTTCTGTATCTTACTTCAACCTTCCCATGTATTGTAGGTCAGGCCTTACTTCCCAGAGTTTAGTGAAATGTTAAGTGTGAGTCTGTGGGATTGGTGAGTTAAACTTGAATATCTACACCCCTCAAACCACAAAACTTGAGCAGAAAAAAATCTTACTGTGAACTTGCCTGATTCAGTGCAAACAATTGTTGTGGATCCTTTTCCCTCCTCTGTTGATTCTTAAGATGTCCCCAAGCTGGCCTGTTTATCATCAAAACAAACCCTGCAAAACATAAAAACAACTCTGGGCTTCTCTCTCTCTCAAGTATAGGGCTGCTACTTGTTATAATCTTTAGCAACTGCAATCACCATAAAATAAAATATAAATAGTTCAAAATATGATTCAGGAGAATTCTCTTCCTAATTTTCTACACTAGAAGCCTTTCTTAGGAGCTGGCTGGCTGGTCTCTGAGTTTCCTCTCCAGCCACACCTACGTAAACCCTAAGGCTATGTCTACACTTGCGGCTTCTTGCGTGAGTAATATGCAAATGAGGCTAAGCGTGGAATATCGCCGAGCCTCATTTGCATACCTAATGAGGCACCTTTTTTTTTTCAGAAGAGACTCTTGCACAAGAAGGAGCGTCTACACTGCCCCTTCTTGCACAACAAAAACCCTCTTCCACAATGCCGTTACACCTATTACTTTTCAGGAAGAACGGCGTTGCGCAAGAGGGTTTTTCTTGCACAAGAAGGGGCAGTGCAGCTGCTCCTTCTTGCGCAAGAGCCTCTTCTGAAAAAAATGGTGGTTCATTAGGTATGCAAATGAGGCTCGGCGATATTCCACGCTTAGCCTTATTTGCATATTACTGGCTCAAGAAGCCACGAGTGTAGACAAAGCCTAACTGACAAATTAGCAAGGCCTACCTGTATAGTCCACTTTAGTGAAGGCCAAAGTGCTGAAGTTACTTCCCTGGAATCAGCTCAGAGGTGGGTTCCCCTAAGGTCAAAGGTGCAGTACATCTACCAAAGTTTCTCATGTATTTGCAGCTCTGTGGTCTTACTGCAGTTAGGTGACATCTCCACAGCTTTGCAGTTACTGGATTTCTCTATGTAATCAGAGCAACCGAGTGGAAGCAAATAGCCAAGAATTTTCACCAGGTAGGTATGCCCAAGTTAGGAGTTAAATATATATTATAGAATGTGATGGGTCTTTGATCAATACAACAGCTGGTATGTTTCAATCTTAGCCAATCTCTAATCACAAGGATGCTTTTAACTGCTCCCTGGCTTGCAACCAGACATTTGCAATACATCAAACTATTGAGACTTTTTTCAAAATAATTTAGAATACAAATGTTTTAGCCATTTGTATCAATTCTTATTTGTACAACTCAGCAAATTCTTAGATTAAGGTAGGCAAATAAATTTCCCATTCCAAACAGCGGGCTTGGCTTTGCAATGAGGGAAGCTGAATACAGACTAAGCTGAACCAGTGAAACATTATTAAACTTGTGTCTTGCTCTCACCACGCAGACTGGGAGCAACTCAGCCAAACTCCTCAAGTTCTCTATTCCACTGGTGTCTTGCCAATAGCAGTCAGTAAAAGGAACACTATCCCTCTGTCTCCAGTCCAACAGATCATGAACCACTTCTTATTTTACATTAGGTGAAATGATTTGTATTTTAAAACTTATTTTTGTCCTACCCAGATTAAGTTGGCAAGATCTTAGCGGGTCTTTCCCAGTGCAACTCTATAGCTTTCTTAGAATGTAAAGTGCTTAAAATCTGCAATATATGGCCTGATCTCCTGTGTGTCCAAGGTGTATTTGATTTGTTCTGGGACATTTTGGAAATGATAGTTGATCCCAGCTGTCAGACATTACTCAAAACTGTACTTTAGCCACACCTTCCTGTGACTCAGCACCAGCTTTAATCACCTTCACTATGTGAAACATTCCATTGCTGCTCAGGCTGAGAATGTTTACTAAGTCATCCAATACAACAAAGTTTAAATTCTTTGGTATTCATCTGTTCCTTTTATAGATACACACGTACTTCATATGGTGATGTGCTCAACTGATGGCGTCAGGGTTTTATAAAGGCTTTTATGACTCAATGAAAATAAGAAGCCTGCAAATGGGACCAAAGTGCAGAAGAGCAGGTCTGTCACGCAACCAGACAATGAATGGTCAACACTTTATCTGACTGGGGAAAAAAAAACCAAGTAAAATCATTTCTTCGCATTTAGGCTTCTTACCAAAGCAAAAATCAGGCAGTTAATTGTCAGGGTGCTCAGTGTAAATTATTCCATCAGCCATTTTTTCAGACTCTATCTCCTTGGTCTTCTGTCTGCCCAGCCAGCCAGCCATAAGACACACTGTCCAGTGGATTACACTGTGACACTACAAAAGCCCCTTTACAATACATCTCAAGTTGTTTTCGCATCTTGCAGTCTAGCGGCACCTCATTTGGTATCTCCTTTTCTACTTCAATGCACAGGAGAAAAAAAAGAAACAAAGAAGAACGAAGCAGTATCTTTACTGTTTCCCCCTTACTTGTCTAACTGGCCATTTGTGCACATAATTACCTGAACTAGGCACAGTTTTCAAATATAGGCTTTGGAGAGAAAGCTAAACTGTCACAAATTCTAGTGGTATCCACTTACAAGAATACTGGGTGACCAGGGACATCTTGAAGCCAATTGACCGAGGGCACATTGGATGCACATGGTTTTACAAGCATCCCCTGGGGCAGGAATATACATAGTAATTCACCAAATGATGGCATGGAAGTAGCAGTGGAAGCAGGGCAGTACAGGATATTTATAGCCAGTACAGCATACCAGACAGACACAGGAGGAGCAGAATGTGGGGCTGCTTGGCAATTCTTCTGTTAGGGCTGTATCACACCAGTCTTCCACACAGGGTCTCCTACATCTTTACAGCAGGCCTGCTGGAGGACAGGTCTTGGAGTGGTACAGCCATGCCGGAGAAGGCGCCACCTGGTGGTCCCTCATTTCACTTCTTTGCTGCAGTTCCCAGGAGAACCCCAAACCACAGGGTGGCCCCAGGCTGGCAGCTCCTCCAGCACGGCTGTATGCCCCCAGCCCTGTCTGACGGGGCTGCTGTACACACACGGGAGACCCTGCCTGGAAGGGGTGGGGGCAGTATAGCCATGCTGGAGGAGCTGCAGATGTGGGGCTGCTCAGTGGTCCTGTGTTCTGCTGCTTTCCCTGCTGTGGTTCCTGAGTGAGCCCTGCACTCCAGGGCAGTCCTGGGAACAGCACTGGGGAAAGGAGCAGAATGCTGGCAACTCCTCTAGTGTGATTGTACTGCCCCTAGCCCTGTTCTCCTGTGGGACTGGTTTACAGACGCCAGACCGATGCAGCTGTGTGGAAGGGCTGACGCAGTAGCACTGCGTCAAAGGAGCAGCCAGAGGAGCACTGCCCAGTGGCCCCACATTCTCTTCATTTCACCTCTTCAGTTCTGAAGTCTCCTGCACAGTGGGAGGAGGACAGAGGTCCCCCTGCCCCAGATGAAAGGACGGGAAGACTGTGGGAGCCCTGGACTGGGGTTGAAGTCATGTGTAGAGGTCAGGTGCTCCCCATGAGCTCCTGCCCTCACTCCCCACTCCTCATACTAGTAAGAAATAGATTCTACTTGCACCATAGCATGTAAGGTGTCTACCAAAAGCCAATGGTTTACTGGTCGTCATAGTCATAGTCATTGCAAAAGATGTGCACAGGTAACATTTAAGAAATTATGTATCTATATTGGAAATTATGTTCTTAAAACCTATTATGTTCTTAAAGCATGTCATGTGCACAACAGGCCTTGGACAGGTTCTCTTCAGGCATAGGGGTAAGAGGCTCTTGTCAAGAATCAGTTGTGCATTGTATGTATCACAACTGATTCCTATTTGCATTACTGTTAATCAAAAGAATAGGGAAAGCTGCAGGAAAACAACAACTCATGGGGTGGGGGTACCTGTTTATGAATAAAGACAATAGCTTTCTGGGGTATAACTGTGAGTACTGAAGCACACACTGGATCCTTTATGGAGGAGATGAACTGTCATTGTATTCCTTCTTATGAAAGCCAACCAGGCTAGGAAACACTGCAAAGTCTTTGGGTGAACCAAACTTAATTAACAAGATACCGTGCTGTTTAATTAAGTCAAAGCTCTAGAACATGGGTTATAATTTTATTTAATACATTACCATTTGTTTTTCAATACTTGCACTTGTTATTTCTCAGACTTCTGTACCTTGTTTCTCACTATAAACCTCTCTATGTGCTGTGTGTGTTAAGAGGAGCTGAGATCTAAGGTATAAGGGCTATGCAGGGTGGATAACATTCTTTTGGGAGCAAGGGACCTGTGAGTGCTCAGTACAAAAGGGGCTGGGCATTGCAAGGGAACAGGTGGAATGTTTGAGGTTGGAGCACACCTGCCACGGCAGAGCGTCTTCAGACCCGGAGCTGACACACAGCAGACACAGACAAGGCTTCCTCATGCTAAGGGTAGGTGTAAGTAAGATGCCTTGCAACTCTGGGAAATCCTGGCAAGCATCACATATTGCACCACAACAAAGAGAGTGTTGGCGTGAAAGGTGAAAACACCAGTCTGGCATTCTGCAATATGTTGAATCCAGTGGTTTATGTAATTAGAACCCTCAAGCACACAGCACAAGTAGAAATAGAAAGATTGCCACCTGACCTGTCTTGATTTCCGAGGGGTAGGTGTGTAATAAATAGAATCATGCAGTAGTAATCAACCCATCGATCACGACTGACTGATCAATCATGCAGCCTCAGCCAATCAGTAGAGATCTCTGGGCCACTGAAGTTTAGCAGGGCTCACACTGACTTCCTGCCTTCCATAATCCCATGCCACTACCAGAAGTGGCTTCAGGCTTGTCTCTATGCTCCCCTTGGTGGGAATAGGACAGCGCATATCTGCAAGCTGTCCATGCCCACAGCTCCTATTGGCCAGCTCGTGGCCAATGGGAGCCATGAGGACAATGCAGGGGGAGAGGGCAACATGCAGAGCATGCTGTCTCCCTCCCTCCAAGGGGAGCACAGAGACAAGCGTGCAGCCAGCCACCTCTAGGAGCAGCATAGGGCCGCAGCAGGCTGGCAGCCTGTCTGAGCCCTGCTGCACTGCCAGTTGGGAGATGCCTGCAGTGTCACCCAGCTGGAGCCTATATCTCACACTCACATCCTAGTCCTGACCTCCTCCCAGAGCCAGCATCCCACACCCCCATCTGCATCCCAAAACTGTGTCCTTGCTTAGAGCCCCCTGCCAGAGCCAGTACTCCCTCCTCCACCCCAACACTCTGCTCCAGCCTGAAGCACCCAAAATCCTTCCCAGCACTTGAACTCCTCCTGGCCCAGCCCAGAGTCTGCACCTCCAGCTCCTGCCTCAGCCCAGAAGGTGAGTGAGGGTGGGGGAGAGCAAGTGATGGAGAGAAGGGGGAATTGAGTGGGCAGGGCTTTGGAGAAGGGACAGGGCAGATCCTGGGTTGCCCTGAAATTTAAAAAGGGATCTTAGGTGTAAATAGGTTGGAGGTCACAGGCATAAAGTAATGTTCAGTTAAATTTGTATGTCACCCTTCGAGAGAGCTTTCAATGCAACTTGTATAACAAATACTTCATAACAAAGGATCCAGCATGGCTTCCTTCTGAATAGAGTCACCTGTGCAGGAGTCACTGATTAGTGCTGACTCTGAGAGGAAATTCCACCAATGCCTGAATTACCAACACCATTTCCTCCAGTTGCTAGATAAGCTTTGTTCTAGTTTCCATTTTATGCACCTCCATTGGGCCATGCGTAAGAACTGAAACCTACACAAACCAAGAACAAAACAAAATATATGGTCCAGTAAGTCCCCATTGAGATGATGATCGTAATCATTGTGAATAACCCCTCTCCCCTCCTTCACAACAATCAAATTACCCCTTCCTACAACTCCGGGTTTTGCGGGCATGCTGAAGGCTAATCAACGCAGGCTGTATCTGAGCAAGGAAGGTCGCCTATTCTAATGCAGGGGTCCTCCTGAAAGATTGCTTGCCAGCAGCCCCCCTTTGGCCTAACATGAGCGTGCTCCTGGCTGGATGCCTCACCTAACTGCAACTATGGCAGTGTAATATGGGGAGAGAGGAAGTTCCTCCAGTAATCATCCCATATAGACTCTTCTTAAGGATTAAAAAGCAAGATGGGGTCGTGACAGAGGATATTTGATAAATGTGTCCATATGTTTTTGTTTTAACCCTAAGAACCCATATTTTTCAGTTACATCAGCTATAATGGTAGGGTATTTTCCATGCCTCCCGATGAAAGGTTTAGCATACAAACAACTTCATTCCTCCATTTCTGATATTGGAGAGTCCCCCTGCACCCTCCAAAAGACAGGTTGCACCTTTCAGGACCACAAGGTACAGTATTTTCACTCTGCAACATTTTAGATTTAGATACCATTTACAGTGAAACCTTTGTTATCTAGCACTCTGTTAACTAGAAAACTTTGTTAACCAGCATATCCCCCAGCCACAATACTGTCACATCTTCAGGCACAAAGGCCTGGCATGGTTTACCATGATTGGCTTACTTTTTTATTTAAGAAGTACTAATCATCTTTAACTCAAAATAGAAATGTGAGACCAACTGCCTCATACCAATATTAAAAACTTGAGTTTTACTATTATTGTCCGTTGATTTTTCCTAGGTTGATGGGACCCTCAGATAACTTGCATTTTTAGATAACTGGAACACCTTAATCCCCGAGCATGCTGGATAACACAGGTTTTACTGTATTTCCATTTATAGAAAATGCATCTAGCAGAACCATATACAAACTTTTTTCAAAATGGGTTGATTTATATTGACCATCCTTTTCAGCCTACTATAATTCCTTTAATAACTTTCTCTATGTTAAACACATAACTGATTTGACAGATGACCCATCCTAAGAGTGCCCCATAAGAGAAGTTCTCAACTTCTTGTCCAGCATGATACAGGGAATAGCACAGCACAAAATGCTCGCTCTCTCTCCTCGTGAACACACGCAGAATTAGAACATCAGCTTCCACTCCTTTTCTTCTGCCCTAGGCAATGCTTGGGGAAGTTTTTAGCCTTCAATATTTCCTGGGAAGACAGAAAAACATGTATAGAAAGAAGAAAGAGAAGAGACAGAGCTTGACCCAAAAAAAAAAAAAGGGCAAGAAAGAAAAACGGAGTAAAAAGTAAGTAGGAAAGATGGGAAAACATTTAGACTAATGGAGTCACATGATTTTCAGTCACATGGTACTCCAAAATAAGCATGCTAGCTACCAATTTTCCTTTTGATAGCCTACTGGACTCCTACACTCTAGAATTTGATTTGTTCATTCCTGAAACTATATGTTCACATTCTTGCTGCCTGTTTTCTCTGTTGCTGGAAACTTGCATTGAAACCACAAATCACCCTTCCATGCCTCCCCAGTCAGAAACTCTGTTCTCCACAGAGGCACCAATGAATCACTGTAGATAATCACGTGTAAACCTGACATTTGGGACAGCTTGGCAGTTAGCAGCTTTCATTTTTAAATTGCAGGGTAACTCCTTTCTTCACCCGATTGATTAGATGTGATTACTCAACTACTCTTTTCAGCAACTCTGACATACAAATGGCAATTTATATCAATATCCTGGGTGCTTTCTGCTCTAGATAGACATGCAGCAGAGCTTCTAGTGCTCCAGTGTATGGCTGACATCACTCAGTCCCCTGCTGGAACACACATCCACCTTAAAGCAACTGGGGGCAATTTATTCCTGAGGTACTCTGATTTCAGCGGAGTTACACAAAGGGTGAACTGGTCCCAGGAGCACACGTGGAGACATTGAATATGCTGTTACACTCAGTATTACCCAAGCAACACCATCTAAATTTAGTTCTCCATTTAATAAGCTCTTTGGGGGGAAGTGTCAGTTTTCCACATAGCCACAAACTCTTAGGGAGTTTTCCTGTACAACAGCATCTTGCTCAGTGACTAATCATAATTCCAATAGCCCCATTCATCATCCCTTGCTGCTCTGAAGCCTTTTCTGACCAATGAGGCAACAAGGAGTGTGTCCTTTGGAACCTGACTTCTAGTAGGATTCTCATTCTGGTAATTTCCATTGTTATATATCACAATGGCACAGAATTAAGGAGTAAAAAGAAGGCCTACCTCAAATCCTAGAGAAGCAGCATCCCCTAAGAGCAAACAGTACTTTTCCTTCAGCAACATGCCAGTAAGAATTTTTGTAATGCAGCTGAGTGTATTTATATCCTGCACAGAGACTGTTAATGGCTTGGGTTCTCTGGCTGTCCAGCCTATCTCTATAAAGTACCGTGACTGCATGATCAAGACTTTAAAAAAATCAGTGTTACCTGTTTATCACAACTCTCACAATTTGTAATGTTTCAATATTAAAGTTCCAGCACCTGGAGTCAAATGATTAAGTGGAAAATCTCAGCTTATGTATATAAAAATTTCTAGACCTTGTGGCTACAGAGAAAATCTCAAAAACATCAGTTGAATGCAGCCAAACACCAAAAGGCAAATAAAAACCAAACATTAATTATTTTTAAGAGAATCTCATGATAGCTGGGGCCTGACTCACTGTTTTTGAACATCTGAAGTTGCTAATACTGAAATAACAGTATCTCAGCTATGAAGAATGTTGCGCATTTCTGAAAACGCAATGTAATTAGGCCAAACTAGTGTCACAGGCATCTTGCTGTGCTTCGAGAATTTATTTAATTAAAGGTGGGTTCAGCAGCCATAGCCTTCAGTTGGAAACAGAGACAACTAGCCTTGTGGCTAATCGCAGAGATTGGCCATTACTGTCTCAGTTGGCTGTGTTAACTTTTCAATCAATTTGAACTTCCAGAGTTAATGGGATCGGTGGTTGCATAAATAACTAATTAAAACTCAAATTATCTCCAGACACTTGTTCATCTAGGAAAATATTTGGACCACAGCCAGTTTGCTAATCATTTCATTGTCACCTTTCTGCAGGTGGGCTGTGAAGTCTGAGGTTTGAGACTCGAGTACAAGTCTCTGAATAAGCTCTTGGAGGAGCTAAATCCTGGTGTCTGTACACCACAGGGAAAAAAACCCCTTTCTTCGCCTGCACAAGCAAATACACAGGCACTTGGGTACAGGTGCTAAATAAGAACCAGAATACATTCAATGATGCTGTAATTGTGATCATTTCTATGGGAGGATTATTTAATGCTCTTTTTTTATATTTGTTTCGCATTGTATTTTGTCACATGGCCCAGACGACTCTTTCCCACATATTTTCCCATGGGGCAGAAGCCTTCTGAATTCTCCTACAATGAAGGTGTTTGCCCTCCATACAGAAGCATATTCTCATTCCCCAAACCTTTGGATCCTTTAAGAGCAACACAGCTTCAAGCAGACCTCCTGAAAGCATGGTGGGACTAAGTTGCCAGTGACTCCCCTCCCTGTAGCTGCTGCAAGGAGATTCAGGGCCAAGGGAGTGCCATTCATGCCCATTATGTGAACATTTTGGCTGGAGTTCGTGCAGGCATGGGTTGCACTAACTCCTGAGCAGATTCCTCACTAGGTTACAAGGGACTGGAGGACAATGTGTGCTCCCCAGAGCACCAGGATCCCCTAACAAGGGTCCTGAATACCACAGTGAACCTTAAGCATGAGGATTTCCCTACACGCACCCCATGGGGGTGTATACCTCCCCTGAATTTCCCCAACACCCCTCCACCCCAGTTTTGTGAACTAGTTACATGCCAATTTAGTGGTTGTTTGGAAATTTGAATTGAAATTGAAACATAAATACACACTTTAAAAGCATAAACAGTATATGATAAGACATGTGTATCTGAAAAAGTATAATAGATTTGAAAAGTATGAACATAGACTAGCTTCCTTATACAGCGGTTGTTTTTTTATGACAGTGTCAGTGCATTCATTTTGGTGATGTTGGCCAACCTAATGATTTCAAATTATGATTTGTAAGCACAGTCAAAATGAGCTCTCCCTGATAGCTAGTGATGGACTGGGGGGAAAGGCTTCAGGACCAGATTGTATTTACATTCACACCTAATCTACCTAGGTATCCAACAAACAGAGCTCTGTTGTTGAAGTGATAGATTTTGGCTGGGAATGGGTTACAAATCACTTGAATGTGGGGGGAGGGGGAATGAAATTTTGTTGTTCTTATTGTATGAGTAAAGGGCATTAGAACTGTATTTAACATATTGATCTGAGGAAGTGGGTCTGGCACACGAAAGCTCATCACCTAATAAACCATCCTGTTAGTCTTTAAAGTGCTACATAGTTCTGTCTTTTGTTTGTACCTAACCTGTACTGATTGAGGGCATCAAGAGAGAGCATGGGGACAGGTATTTTGCTTGATGGTCTGTCTGAGTCACAAGTACTATTTGACCTGCCCCTCTCCACTGTTTAAAGACAGAGCTGATTAGGCTCCAATGTAGTCTTTTGTTTTGTTAAGTGACCACTACAGCTGAAATCACTGATAATCAGGTCTAAATGCTTGGTCCTGCTGTGGGAACAGTGTACCTGTGAGTACAGTATTTTTGTGTAAGAGACAGCCCAGACTGCACTAGCAGCAAGGTTCCCCCACTGAGAGCTCAGCTGAAATCACTGAGAGCTGGTTGGAACCTCAAGAGACCAACTTGCAGAGGTCACAGTGGCAGGTGGCAGCAGAAGGTTACGGCGCAGGGCCATTGGCAACAGAGCAATTTAGTGAACGGTGGCACAATGAACAACAGTGGCCAGAGCGAACAGTGAGCAGCTGGAGGAACAAGCAAGGTGACTTCTTGCTCCCTACCTGGGAGGTGCATTCACATGACACCACCTCTGAACTCTGAGTCTCCACTGACCAAGGACAACACCAGTGAGTGGGGTGAAGTAGAGGGGAAAATGAGGGGTACATTAAATAAACATTTGTTTGTTGGACTATAATTTAGTGACTTTGTTCCAGAATGCTAGATTTGTGACTGGGAATGGAAACTTATATAAATGTGTTTCCTAGTAGGCCAAGATTTTTAAAATGCATTATTTGCCAAGGTTGTTATCTCACATCATTGCTATCTTGAGAGATCATTATGTTGAGGAGTTTCCGAATGAAACATTATTATTATAATTAATTTTTACGTAAGAATGGTCATACTGGGTCAGACCAGTGGTCCATATAGCCCGGTATCCTGTCTTCCAACAGTGATCAAGTCCAGATGCTTCAGAGGGAATGAACAGAAAAGGTAATCAAGTGATCCATCCCCTGTTGCCCATTCCCAGCTTCTGGCAACAGGCTAGGGACACTCAGAGCATGGTATTGCATCCCTCTCCATCCTGGCTAATAGCCACTGATGGACCTATTCTCCAGGAATTTATCTAGGGTTTTTTTTAATCCTGTTATAGTTTTGGTCTTCACAGCATCCCCTGGCAAAGAGTTCCACGGGTTGACTTTATGTTGTATGAAGAAGTACTTCCTTTTGTTCTTTTAAAACCTGCTGCCTATTAATTCTGTTGGGTGACTGCTAGTTCTTGTGTTATGTGAAGGATTAAATAACATTTCCTTATTCACTTTCTTCACACCGGTCAAGATTTTATAGACCTCCCCATCAGAATCCCCACTTAGTCATATCTTTTCTAAGATGAAAATTCCCAGTCATTCTAATCTCTCCTCCTGTTTCATACCCCTAATCATTTTAGTTGCCTATCTCTGTACCTTCTCCAATTCCAATATATCTTTTGGGGGATGGGATAACCAGATCTGCACACAGTATTCAAGGTGTGCACGTACCATGGATTTATACAGAGGCAATATGATATTTTCTGTTATGTGTTCTGGTGTATTTTGTATTTTCCCTTATGTTAAATTTGCATTATTCTAACAAAACATTTATTTTATTCATATCTCTTTTATACATTGCAGGTCAAAGTGAAAATGAAAAGACAAAAAACAATACATTCCACTCAAAGGCCTCAAAAACTAACCAAGGTGAAGAACACATCAAGAACCAAGAATATATCAACATGTCATCTGAAGGGTCAAGTAGTATATCTACATCCGACCAGCCAAGATTTTTAAAATGCTACCCACATCTTAGAAGAGTTAAATGCTTGTCAGTTGGACCCCAAACAGATGGTTTCTTGTGAATTTGATGGAGCTGCAAACTTCTCTGGAAGACATGGTGGAGTACAAGCTTTGTTCAGAGAAAAGTATACCCCTAATCTCTCCTATACACACTGCAGAGGCCATCTACTTCAACTAGCACTAGTTCGAGCTGCAGAATCTACAAAAGCCATTTAAAAAAAGCTATACATTTAATGTCTTAATTATATTCTTTTTTCAGCAAGGGTCCAAAAAGACTGAATATCTTGGAAAATATAGAAGATACACTGGGACTGAAGTTCAAATTAGTCCAACCTAAGAAAACCCACTGGCTTTCTTATGAGCGATCCTTGGCTGTTGTCTTAAAATTATTCCAGCTATTATTACTGGCTTTAGAAAGTATCTACCAAGATGAGATGGATCTAAGTAGTAAGGCTGGCGGACTACTTTTGCTACTACGTTCATAGAAGACTATTGCCATTCTCTCTCTCATAAATCTACTGTTGAAACCACTTGGGTCATTAAACAATGCTATCCAGGCATCTGTTACAACAGTAGTAAATCTTTGTCCAGTAATAGAAGCTACATTTGGATCAATCAACGAGCTATCCATTGAAAAAGTACTGGAAGAAGCAAAGATTTCAGTCCAGAAGTTGACTAATGAAGACATTTATATTGAATCCTTAAGTGAAGAGGACAAGAAGTGTTTAAGACAACTGAAAAGGTACACACACCTGATTCTTAAAACTCTACAACAGCGACTTCTAGATTCTACTCAACCTCTATGTAGCTTTTACAGATGCCTGTCCTATAGAACACCGACAGTTGAGTGGAATGAGGCACTACCAGCAATGGGGCTGCCATGTGCTCAGGACAGAATAGAGAATTTGAACACAGAGTGAAATATCATACGATGAATGAATTAAGATTTGACTTCAACTTCTTTTTTATCATCACTGGTGGCTCAACCAGATCTTTGTGCTATGTTTCCTGGGATGAAAGAAGTAGGAATTTATCTCTTGCTATTCCCAGTTACAATAGCTACAGTTGAGCATTTTTTTTCATCATTTAATAGAATTTTGTGTTCTGAAAGAAGTCGCCTTCTGCCTGATCATGTGAATTAACTAATGAGCATATCAATTGAAGGAATGGAAGTACCGGACACACGAGAAGCCACCAAAGATGAACGCATTGCATTCGAGAAGTTCATTAAAAGAGTTGTGCAAAAGTATAACAAGAAACCAAGAAGGATTTAGATGTAGTGCTTCATAGAAGGCTTGTGATTTTAAAACATGAGTAAAATCTAATAAAATGGTCATGAAACATTTTCCAGTTTGTACTGTGGTGCCATACAGCCCTACAGCCCACCGTCACCTTCACGGTCTCACCCCTCATTGGCCCTAACACTCCCCCTCCCCTGTAAATTCGAACCCCCCCCCATTTCAATTCCTGGGGAAAACACTGGCATGCCCCCAAGAAAACAGTGGGACTCCCTCCTCAAACACTACCTATACAAACATCTTTTTAAGCAGATAGCCTTAGGGTAACCTGGCCCCAAGACATTCCCGAGTTTATTATTTATTATAAATTCTGGAACAGCTGATACTTCCCCATCCCTGCTTCCATGTACAAATAAGATCTGTACATGGTAAAAGCAATGCATGTGAGTCAGCGGGTACAATCCAGACACTTTTTCCCCCTTCCATCACCAACGCTCCAGAGACCAAAAAGAGAGAGAACTGTTAATGCCTTAAGTAAGGTACATGGCCTTGCCAACTCTCAGGATGTTCTCACCATGTTTGGTGTGTTTCTTAAAGTCTCTTAGAATCAGATGACTAGATGAGACTCTCAGCTTTCAGAGTTTTAAAAATAAAAGTTCCTAACCCTCCCGATGATGAAGTAACTTGATGACAATGTGAACCTTAAATATTACATGCCCACAAGACAAATAGAAAGAACCCAAAACTTATTTTAAAAAAGTAACCCTTTCAGAGGTCTAATTTGAGATCTGGCATTGAGAAAACTGTTCTCACTATTTCATCTAAATGAATCTCTGTGTTCTCTTTTTTGAGGAGAGGGGAGTATTTTATGCATCCTGGATTCTTAAAATTAATTTAAGACTTTTCACTTTTAGGCTTTCCTTGGTGCAGGAAAGTGTGTTTGAGAACAACAGTTTAAGAACAACAGTTTCTCCTGAAATTTAAAAGATTCATAAAACTGTTTAGTTTGGGTTTAGATTTTAATCCATTTGTTTTGGGTTTTTTTTTAATCGTATCTAAATGCTGAGCCACAGTCAAGTTCTGTGCCCTTTGAACCATACACAACTTATGGCAGTTTGTGTTCACACAGGCCTGCAAAATCCTCAGCAATAATGGCAGTGACGTTAGTGGTCTCCTAAAGAGCAAAGATAAATGTCACTACTAAAACATTCTCTTTTGTTTGTATAATTTAACTAATTAAAAAAGTTGGTTCAATTACAGATATTACCTCATCTACCCTGTTTTTCTAGTTGAACTGTGGCAAAGTTTGAGTCAGGTAAGAATGTCAGTGTTGTTCTAGAGCAGCCGCTCTCTCACTGGTGCAGTGTCACATAAATATAATGAATTCAGTCATGGATTTCAGCATAAGCCAATTACACTTGCAAAACTCATCACTCATCACTAGGGGTGTGTGCTTGGATTCCAAATTTATCCCTCAGCTTCTGAGACAAGTATCTTCTCCTTTGGATGAGAAAGGCAAGTATAAGAGCCATGTACTTTCTCAGCTTCTCAATATTTCTTGTCTGCTTTCTCCAAAGCCCATCTTGTTATTTTATTAACTAAGCACAGTGACCTTTAAACATAAAAAGTTATTTGCAATGATTTTTTTCTGAAATGGACAACATTTAGAGCTTGCATAAAAAGTGCTTGAAAGGGCCATTCCTGCCTGGAGCAAACAGTTGACTAAACTATAAAATACCCCCCTCTGGCAGGATACAGGGGGCAGCAAATGCAAATTAAGGCAACCCCCATCTCATTGGTCAGGCTTTGGGGCTTCTCATGGGAGGTAATGATCTTGGAAGGCAGGCAGTTTGGGAAGCAAATATCTGTGCAATCCTGCCCAGATGGAGCAGTGCTCTCACTGTTTGAGGGAAAAGGACTCATTTCAACTGATTTTAGATCCTTTCACTATATTTCAAGAAGACTGAGCCCATTTATCAGAGATGGTAAATGTAATTAAACTAGTGGTATCCAGTCTCTGTAGAAATCACTTTCCAGGGATTAATGGCCTCAGAGAGGCCCTCCCATCTGGATTCACAAAATGAACATAAGTGGTGTGAGGCTGAATGTCACAACACCTCACTTTGTGGTGTGCAGAGAACACAAAAGTGACATTGCAATCCATAGTGCAGTGTTGTGGATAGACAGAGCTGATTGCTGTGCCTCTTGGAATTCCCTCCGAGTCTTCCCTCAGCCTCCTTTGCTGCAAGGAACAGCATCATGAGTAGCTCCATGAACCAAGAAATGTCAAAGAAGCACAGCAATCTCTTCCCCTCTCCCCACACAAAGGAAGTCTGCCTGCTATTGTGTTCCTAGTGCAGGGCAGAGCAGGGGCATACCAATGATTTGTTCGTTGTTCCCCAAACAGAGCAGCTCACTCATCTGTCAGATATTTCACCTGAGCTTTGAAAGAGAAGGGGTGCATGCCTGCAAGTCAGCAGGGATCAAAACACTAAGCAAAGCAAACAGGTCAGGCATTGTGGCATACTGGTGGAAGCCAGTTCTGTGAGCAAAGCTAACAGCTGTGTCTACACTGGCTTTTTGTCGATAATAAAGGGAAGTGAAAAGAAAAAAATGTCTCCTGAAAGGGTAGAAATTTTATGTTGCAGAATCTGGGTGTTTTTCCTAATTAAAATCACAATATAGTATATACAGTCTCTGTTTTGTCACCAAGAGGCAGTTTTTGGTGAAAAAGCTTGGTAGACAAGGCTTATTACACTCCCAAAGTGGAAGAAAGAGTTTTAGAACCAATCTCAGGGCACACATTAAAAACGAAGGCACAAACCCATAACCGGTTATGAGTTCTAAACTTTGATTTCACCAACCAACTGTACCAAGTGCAAACTCCTCAGGCACTTCAGCAGCCTGAGAACAGTCACAGGCAGTCCCTTTGAGTACACTGTTAAGTCTTGCCACTCAGGTGAGCATCTCTCTGTGATAGATGGCCCCTTACACCAAGAACATCAACATTATTCACGTTACTACTAAAGGACCAATCACTTACCCCAGCTCAGTTGCACTTGTGGTCTCACACCAAAGACAA
Organism: Pelodiscus sinensis; assembly: GCF_049634645.1. NCBI lineage: Eukaryota > Metazoa > Chordata > Testudines > Trionychidae > Pelodiscus > Pelodiscus sinensis. The sequence goes on from NC_134718.1 coordinate 46,533,202, forward strand.
GGTTTGTAGTAAATCCTATTGTAAACCATATGAAGATTTATTAAGCAGGAAAAGGAAATTAGAGAGTTAGTTACAAGGACAAGGCAAGAAAATAGATACACAAACAAGTTACAGCCTTAGATTATAAAGGTAATATGGGTTTCTATAATTATCAAGCTATATTTGACCTTTTGGGCTAATCCAAACTAAGCAGATGAGATTCTTGATTCCAGAAATACCTGTCAAGGTATAAGCAGCATACAAATACTTAGCTCTTTTTGTTTTGGATTTTTAATCACCCTTCTGCCATGTGCTGTGAGCTGCACATTCAGCAGATAGAAGTCCACTTTCATGACTCATCTTCACTGGGAGGAGAGCACAAAAAAACCCCAACAGGAATCTTTAGTTTTGTTGTTAACGATTTCTCAATTCAGATGTGGGAAGTTTCCAGTTGCAAGATCCACTCATATCCTGTCTGGTATTGATAAGTCTCCCCTTTGGGAAGGAGTGTAACAATGTCTGTAGAAGAGCAGCTCTTCACACTAATTAGATGTCCCTTTCCTTTACGACAAGTCACAGTCACACAACGTAACTGCTCAGATATCACATTACAGTAAGGAACACTGATATTACCAGTAGGATGAATGCAGGCAGCAAATCATAGGCATTCGATAGACTCTTAATACTGAACCCCTTCTTGTAATTTGAATACCTGTTTTATCACAATTAACCCTCAAGTAAGCCAGACACATTACAGCTATGTATGTGTTAGTCAAGGCTGGACCGAGCCATTCCGGCACCCCGGGCAGACAGTTTAATTGCGCCCCGGGTTGGAGGAGGGCGCATTCGCGGCCCATCCCTGTGCCGGGGCGTGGGAGAGGGAGCATGCACGGCCCTGCCCCCGCCCGGTGCATGGGGGAGGGTGTGCGGAGCTGGCAGCAGCAGGATGCACATGCCTGGCCAGGCCCAGCCCGGCTACCGCCACTGGTGCATAGCCCGGGGCCACCCGGGGGCAGGCCGAGCCTGGCCCAGGAGGGCCCCACAGCCGTGGGGGGAAGGGCGCTGCTGGCTGGCACTGCGGGGGTTAACGTGGCCCCCGCTCCAGGCAGCTGCTGCAGGGTGGCTGCTGGGAGCTGCTGCAGTCCGGGAGCCGGGCGCGCGGTGCCTGATGGCAGCTATAAGAGGTGCTGTGCTCCCCTTACAGCACCATCAGGCGCCCGGGCAGCTGCCGGGCTAGCCCCGGCCTTAATCCAGCCCTGGTGTTAGTGTCCCCATTTGAGACAGGCCTGTCCTGTCATGTTCAGCCCACACTATTTATACTGCCTCACTGAGAGGCAGCGTTCACCGGAGTACCTGAACTTGCACCTGCATTTCCCATTGAAAGAAGCCACATGGAACCAACTAACAGTCCAAACAGACCATAACTGGCAGATCAAATAAAAAAACAGACCTAAATCTAGCTACACCAGCCTGAGACTCCCAAAATGTGTGTGTGCATGCACAAGAGAGAGAGATTGGGGATGTAAAGTCCTGGTTAATTCATTAATTGGTTAAAACTTATGTTTAACGAGTTAACCAATTAAACGGTGAGTGGAGACAGGGGAAGCACTCCAGTTTGGCCACCCTAAGTGGCCCCACCACCCACTGCAACCAGGCTGGAGCGCTCTTGTCTGCGACACACCCTGGCTGAACCCACCACAGTCCAGGCCTGTTCTGACCAGGCTGGAGCACCTCATATCTGCAACGGGCCCTGTGGTGCTGGAGCAGCCCTTGCCCACAGCAGGTGGGAGGCTGCTCTAGCCCCCACCACTTAATTGGTTACATAGTCACATCCTTAATATATATGTACTTGGATAGTGTTGGATGTTCTTGGTCCAGATTCTAAGCAAGCACAAATTCATATCTCCAGGCCTGAGAAGGCATGAAGATTCAGCCAGTTCTCTCACTCCCGAACAGTGGTAGTCTCTTTTATGTCAAGGGCCACATTTCTTGGGCAAGGTATAGTCCAAATCCAGATTCCAGAGAAAATAATAATAAATCCAATGGTGATATTAAGTAAATAAAAAGATTTTGGAGTCTGCTCAAAAGTGCCTGGTAGTCTGTATTTAGTCCCACTCTACCTATTGACTACAATCTCCAGAAGATGCCCCGCCAGATCAGGACTGAGACATTGCTAGGAAGTGGGGAGAATAATGTTTGTTCTGCAGATAAACAGGATTCAGTCCCCAAGGCTATTCGTCTGGTACTTTTTCCAATGCCTAATATCACATTAAAATAGTAACAGAGGTTTGAATGCCCTTCTGCACTTCCTGCAGTATTTCTGAGTCTGGGCTCAGCCCAAACCAGGAAACAACAATTCTTGTGCTGGCGAGGAAATCGAATACTGGAGATCCCATTATATTTCCAGCCCAAAGAAACTGGGAAGTCTAAGCCAAACTTTTTAAGTATGATCCTGCAGTCATGTTTTATGTCCTGGTAAAATGACATAAAAAACAAGAATGGGAATCAAGAGACTTGGGTTGGGTTCCCAGAAGTGACATTACAGACTTACTGTGTGTCCTTGGACAAATGACTTAAATCCTTTGGGTGACATTTCGGCCCTACTTGAAGTCAGTGACAAAACTCCCCTTGACTTCAGTGGAACTAGAATTTAATGTTCATGTTGAAGTTCCCCATCTTTGATACATTATCTCCCTCACAGGAGTATTGTTAGAATATAAGGTACATCTACACTAGAGTTTTGTCAGAAAAACAGCCTTTTTTGGACAACACCTGCGTTACGTCCACACTGTAATCGCGTTCTTGCAAAAGAAAATCGAAAGAACAAAGGGTTTTTCCAACAGCGGTACTCCTCTTTCTATGAGGAAAAATGCCTTTTCCAAAAGAGCTCTTTTGGAAAAAGGCATATGTGGATGGAGAGAAGGGGTTTTTTTTAGAAGAGGCGGCCTCCAAGAAATAGCACAGGTTCCCTGCTGGATACTCCATTCAAATTAATCAGGACTCTATGACTACATCTCGACTGCAGGCTTCTTTCTGAAGAAGCCTTTCCAGAAGAGATCGTCTGAAAAAACTTCTTCCAAAAGAGAGTGTCCACACTGCCAAAGCACATCAGAAAAGTGATCTTTTTAGAAAGATAGCATGCACACTGAATGGACACGCTCTCGCATTTAAGCTGTGATTACTATGGACAGAATGGCCACCAGGGCACCTGTGCCTTTTCTGCTTTCCTCTTCTTTTGAAAGAACTCCCTCTTCCAGCGCTGACCAGAGTTGCTCTGCCCCAGGCTTCCTGGAATCAGCCGCTGATCAGTTTCAGCAGCAGCTGACTTGGGGACGCTTGGGGTTCTTAAGTTGAATCTGTATGTAAGTCAGAACTGGCGGTCAGTTTCAGCAGCGGCTGAATCTGGACGTCAGTTCCGACTTACATACAGATTCAACTTAAGAACAAACCTACAGTCCCTATCTTGTACATAACCCGGGGACTGCCTGTATAGACATTCCATATAGTTCCTGTTTCCTGGCCCCTCTTAAAGCTGCAGGCCCCCTGGGCAAGCCTTGTGGCAGGTAGCCAGCTTGAGAGCAGCACCTCACCACATGGCTCTCCCTGCCACAGGCCTTGCCACTCATGGCTCGGCCTCAAGCCCCCCATGATCTCCCTGGCCCTCGCAGAGAGCAGCCCCAGGGGTCCCAGAACCCACCCAGGGGGACCAAGAGGCAGGCACCCTCCTGGTCCAGAGCGGAGATCCTGTCCCTCCTTGAGTTATGGGGAGAGGAGACCTTGCAGAATCTCCCCTTCAAGAGGCGCAATGATGACTTCTATGAGCACATGGCCGAGTCCCTGGTGGAGCACAGACACCCACCCCAGACCTTGGAACAGGTCTGGAGTAAAGTTAAGGAGCTCCGCTAGGGATATGTCCAGGCCAGAGTGCACAGCTCGTGCTCAGGGGCAGGACCCCACACCTGCCTTTATTACCAGGAGCTGCACCAAATCCTGGGGGGTGGGGAAACGTCTTCCCCACCCGTCATGGTGGACTCCGTCCTCCAGACTTCAGTCATTGCCCGACTGCAGGTCACAGTGGAGGAGGAGCAGGAGGACCAGGGCCAGCTGGAGGAGGAGGAGGAGATGGAGACCATGACCCTGTCCCTGGAGCCGGTGTCTGAGAGCCAGGATGTCTCCCAGGCCTCGTCAGACACCAGGGAGGGATCCTGAGGCGAGAAGCCTTAGTTTGTCACACACACAGGGCAGGGGAGGCAAGCATACAGAGGGCAAGTGTTGCTGGGGCTGCTCAGGCTGGACATCGTTCTTCGGTCTGCACACGTGCAACCACATGCAACATTAGTGCGGCACACGGACTCAGCAGGCAGCCCCTGAGCACGGGTGGGATCTAGCCGCCAGGCTCAGGGGAGGCTACACACGTCCTGCCACGGGGGGAAAGGAACCCTCCCAGCACCTGCCACAGCTGGAAACAGGCTAGCCACAAGGGCGCAGGCAGGACCTGCACGTGCGAGGCAGCAACCGCTCCCGCGGGCAGTGCTGCAAGCCGCAGGGGGGGGGGAGGGTGGACCCCATGGAGGGCTAGGCTGTTTCTGGCTCCTCTGCTGCCCATGAGAGGATCCCACTGTGGCCGGACATTTCCCTTGCCTGCTTGTTTGTGGGCTAAAGGGGGGTTGGGAAGTGGGCAGCATGGTCCCCTGGGCACCTAGTGGCCCCTGAGAGACTGGGCCTGCTGTTCAGGTCACACATTGCCTTGCTTCCAGGACATCCCTCTCCTCTGGCCCGAGCACTGTTGGTCGCTGCTCACAGAAGAGGGCAAGGGCACGGCCGCAGGGACAATGTCTGCATGGATGACTGACCCCCCCCTTTGTGTTCTCCACAACTGGACCAGCCGGGACTGAGGGCCGAGCCACACCACCAGAGCCAGCCCAGGAGACCCAAAGGTGTGCCAGGGTCCAGAACGACCTCATGTGCCAGTATTTCAGTGTCCTATGCAACATGCAGAAGACCCTGGAGCAGAAGGTCCGTGAGGACTTAGAGTGCAGAACTGCACATGGGACCAGCTCATGCAGTGGTGTAATACTGTGTGTGCCATCATGTCACACGATGGCACATCTGCCTGCTGTCGCTGCTCCTGGCTTCCCCACTCCTGTCCCCCCTACTATGCCCATTCTGCCTCTGCCTGCCCCCCATGCGATGCCTCTGATCCCTCCCCAGGTGAAGCCCATGCCCCCTTCCCCCTACCATCCCTTACCCTGCTCCAGCCCTCCCTCCTGGGACCCACCCGACCCCAACTCTGACAAGGTCCCCGCACCAGAGGTGGCACATCTAGCTGCCCCCTCCCCCTCCAGGTTATGAACCCTCCTCCCCCTGCCCACCATTATGGATTGTAAGATAGATACAGACTTTATTTTGTTCAAAACCAAACAGGTGTCTTTATTCTGAGGTCAGGAAAGGGTTGTGGTGGGGAAGGGTTAGGGCTGCAAGCCAGAGGCCCTTAGTGGGGAGGCCCTGGGGAGAGTTACTGGGGTGCTTGAGAGAACCTCTCCATCAGGGCCTCCTGGATGCGCACGCCAGCTTGCTGGACCTGTTAGATGGCAGTTGTCCTCAGCTTTTGGAAGTCTTACCTCTCACAGTTGGTGTCTGCCCCCCACCATTGGAGGAAGGCCTCCCCCTTCCTCTCCACAATGTTGTGGACACAACATGCCACGACCACCTCTGGAATGTTTTGCTCCCCCACGTCCAGGTGGGTCAGAAAGCATCTGAACCCTGAGATGGCCAAAGGCGCACTCAATCTGGATCCAGGCCCAGTTCAGGGAGGCATTAAGTTGATCCCTGCGGGGCTCCAGGTATCCGGTATATGGCTTCCTCAGCCATAGCATCTGCGCGTCTCCAACCACAGAGTCACAGCGGGGGCAGAATATGCCCACTTCCAGCTTTCCATACAGGCTAGAGTTTCTGAAGATGCAGGTATTGTGTGCCCTGCCCAACCACCAGACAAAAATGTCTGTGAACTATCTACGGTGGTTGACCAGGGCCTGCAGCACCATAGAAAAGTAGCCCTTCCTATTAATATACTGGGCCGCTTGATGTTCTGGTGCTTGGATTGAGTTGTGGGTCCCATCCATAGCTTGAGTGCAGTTCGGGAACCCCAGGGCGGCAAATCTGGCCACGATTGGATCCAGGTCTCCCAGGCAGATGACCCTCCACAGCAGGATCAAGTTGATGGCCCTCACCACCTGCAGAAGGAGACAAACACACAAAACAGAGAGAGAGAGAGAGAGGGAATTCCTGAGCCCTTGGCCGGTGCCTGACCCCCCCCCCCCCCCACCATTCCCTCCTCACTCAAACACCTCAGGAGACACCCCCTATGAGGCCGCCACCCCAGCAGCAGAGCTGTGTGAAGGCGGGAAAGCAAAACCCCCCAGGGACAGAGCTTTCCTCCACCCCCATAGCCCCCAACTCCCCTTTCCAGAGGGACCCCCTTTTCCAGGACCCTCCCCTCTCCCACACCCCGCAGGGACTGCAGCCCCAGAGTGCCTTACCTCCATGAGGAGGGCCCCAATGGTGGTCTTCCCCACACCAAACTGGTTGCCTACCGACCAGTAGCTGTCGGGGGTGGCGAGCTTCCACATGGAGATTGTGACCCGCTTTTCCAGGGGGGTGGCGGGCTGCTGGTGGGTGTCATGTCTCCAGAGGGTGGAGGTGAGCCAGGCACATAGCTCCAAACAGTTGGCCTTCTGAATGTGTAAGTTTTGGAGCCACTGCTGGTCCTCCCACCGCTCCATGACCAGTCGGTCCTACCAGTCCAAACTGGTGTCGAGCCTCCAGAAACACCTCGCCACAGTGTATTGGGGTTGCAAGAGTGGAGCAGCCACACCCAGGGAAAGGGTCCCCAGAATGAGCTCGTGGTCAAGCTCCGTTAGGACCAGGAAGGCAGCTGGCACAAAGTGCTGCAAAAACTGCAGCATGGCCGTATGGGGCCATTGCATGCCCAGGGGCAGCTCTGGTTCCATGGCACCAAGAGACAAGCTGTGGCATCCAAAAAGCTGGGCAATTATAGCAGGCACTGCAAGAGCTTTGCTGTCCCTTGAAGAGGTAGCAAACACACAGCAGAAGCAGAGAAACCGCTGTCCAGGGGGGTTCCTTTACATACATGTCTCTGCAAGGCTCTGGCATCATCACTCGGAAGCAGCTGGTGACCTACAGCCCTGCTTGAAGTGGTTCTGGGTGGCCTGGGTGAGAGAGCTTCCAATCGGTCTGGATGCTTTCTTTTGTGTGTGGACATTCTCTTTCGGAAGAAGTTTTTCCGGAAGATCTCTTCCAAAAAAAAGCTTATTCCGAAAGAAGCCTGCAGTCTAGATGTAGTCATAAGAACAGGGGCGGATGAGAGTGCCGCGGGGCCCTGGGCAGCAAAATTTTGCGGGGCCCCTCCTTTGACACAGTGCATGCGCCGTGGCACCACTGCGCATGCGCAGGGCCTCAGGACGCGCGGGGCCCGGGGCAGCCGCCCCGTTCGCCTTGTCCAAAATCCGCTGCTGCATAAGAACATTAGAACGGCCATACTGGGTCAGACCAAAGGTCCATCTAGCCCAGTATCATGTCCGCCGACAGTGGCCAATGCCAGATGCCCCAGAGGGAGTGAATTGAACAGAATTGGTTAAACAATGATCACATGATCCCTCTCCTGTCATCCATTTCATAGGTTATAAAATACTGAAATCTTTGGATGGAAAGTATTATGGGGAAGATTTTCAAAAGGTACAAATAGCACTGAGGTATCTAACTCCCACTGAAAGCCAATCTTAAGATAGTCATTTAATTCATTATGTGCCTTTGAAACTTTCCATCCTAATTATTATTTTTCACTTCCATAATGCCAGAGATACATTCAGCCTTGCACTGTGTGTGGAATAGTCCATAGGCACAAACTGATACAAGTTAAACCAGACCAGAAGGAGACTCAAAGTAGAGAGTGATTTTATAGATGTGCTCAGTCTATTAGTAGATAATCATCACAAGATTATGCTAGTATTTTTAATTAGCAGTTTGTTGATGAGAGATTTATGACCCCTATTAATAATTCGTTTTTTTACTTTACAGGAAATGATGCCTAATTTCTTTTCCCGTAAAAAAAATAAAAAATCCTACTGAACAATCAGAGACAGTAATTCTTGCCCAAGTCACTGTCTGATGGACTAAGAAGTAAATTATTTCCTTTACAGAGTTAATTTAAGCTTATCATTCAAAATCACATCAAAAGCAAGCCCTAGGACAGCACACAGTAAGCCTACACTCTCACAATACAAGCTAAACATGTGTCTTGTTAGCTCTACGATTTTTATTTGAATACATTTTTAGGGGCTGATCAGTCCATTGATGCCTATGGCAATTTTTCCATCAGTGTTTTCCATCAGCCCTTCAAATAAACAAAAGGGCTAAGGGCTGGCAAGCTATGGCTTCAGGGGTGGGGAACCCTTTTTGGCTTGGGAGCCACTGACCCACAGAAAAATCAGTTAGAAGCTGCCCACAAGTGAGAAAAAACCCTTATTGGTGTGGCCCCTGACAGACGGAGAAAGACACTTCCCACATTCCCCTAGCACACCAGAGCCTAGAGGGGGCTCAGCCTACTAGACTTTGTGTGCTTCAGCTGTACAGTGAAGCAGTTGGGGGCTGGAGTGCCAGCACTGGCTCCTCAATGCTGGGGGGCACTGAGCCTCGGGGACTGGATCCAGTCAAGCCGGGGGTCACATCTGACCCCAGGCCTGCGGTTCCCCACCCCGGCTTATAGCATGGTTTCATGAGTTTTGATGGAGGTGAGGATGGTGTGATGCTTTCTTGGGACTCTCAGGACTCCGAATCCCCTTGTTCTCTCCCTGAAAGACGTACATGCTGGTGCTTACATGGGTGTTAGCTCCCTGGCAGCACCAGCCCAAATACTCTCTTCAGGGCCACACTAGCCCTCACTTTGCAAGTTAACAGTAGGTCCACCCCACTCCCTGAGCCTTTTTGAAGCATTCCTCTGTGATACCCAGCCCATCACTCAGTAAGCCTACACTCAGAAATACCTGCTTTGCTAAGTGGACACGTTGATTGATTCCACCCAGCATCAGTTCTTGTATAACACTACAGCACTGAGTTATATGTTCAGGGAAATCAGCCACAGGTTTATTAATAACGATTAAGATTTGAAGATAGTGAGGATAACGGAAACAGAAAGGTTACTTATAAAGTCAACGATCTCTAGCTTGCGAGTGACTAAATTTAATCTTAACAGCAGTCTTATCTTACCTAAAGCTTTTGTACAGTGTTTCCATTCAAGGCTGGTTCAGACCCCTTTTCCATGAATGTAAGTGCATTGATTGCTTTCTCCGGTGCAGGTTCAGGGAATGCCTTTTTGCCTTCCCTATATCTTCCCCAAATCATTGTTTGTCCCAAAAGTCAAGAGACTTTTATCTTGAATAGGTGGTTTATTCTTTGGTGTGTTGACTTCATATGCAAAGAGACTTCAATTTTGCGTTGTCCTACAATGTTTAAATTACATGTGAAGTGAGGCAGACAGGTCACATCCTTTGTTTGGCAGAAACCTGTCTGTCAACCCTGCATTGATTCAGACTTTATCTATCAGAGGCAGCAGAGCGGAGGCTGGGGAGGCTGCTCCATGTGATGCTGGCACACTCCCTGTCCGGGGGGGGGGGGGGGGGAGGTGAGCTCCTCACAGACAGAGGCTGCACCAGTATCCCATGGAGCAGCTACTGTCCATAGGAAGCTGGGGCCTGCCACAGACAGAGGCTGCTCCCTGGCAGCCTCCCCTGCCCTCCCTCCCACACCCCACTGTTGTGTCTGATAGAGGCAGCAGCGTGGAGCGGGGGGGACGACGACACCAGCTCCTGCCTGCCCTCCCGCTGCCTCTGTGGGAGGCAGAAAGGGGGGGCAGGTGGCTCCACAGAGCTGGTACACGCAGGGAGCTGATTTAAAAGCTGGCTTCCCATGCATCTTCTCCTACCTACCCTCCTCACTCTCTGCACTGCTGCCTCTCTATCAGAGGCAGTAGTGGGGGAAGAGGGGACGAAGGGAGACAGGTGGCTCCACGGGATCTGGTGCTCGTGGGGAGCAGGCTTAAAAGCCAGCTCTCCACAGGTCCTAGGTCCCACATCTTCCCCCCTTGGAGGGAGGTGGGAAGGGAAATGCATGTAATCGATAGGATTTAACAATAAGCCCAGACTTATCAGTTAATCATGTAGTTGACTACATGTTGACATCGCTAGTTATTAGGGAGATTTTCAAAGGATACAAATAGCAGCTAGGTACCTAACTTCCTCTGAAAGCCAGGGTACATATAATATGATGCATATAAACACACTCACAAAACCTTATGTAATAGTTGTATGTACACATTTCACTACAATATTAATAACTATTTTACTGAAGACAATATATGATGCTTTTCATGGATAAATACTATGAAAGCAAGTTGCCAGTAAGTTTTGTCAGGAGTTGCTTTTACAAAACATTGAGGGGTTCTGACATGGAAAAACGTCTGACTGGGACAAAGAAGAGATTCCAGTTATATGGGGCACTTTTCAGAAAAAGGGGAATGGTCTGAGATTTGCTGAGTGCACAGGATACCATGTGAGTGGATAGCAAGAAATGGATAATTTTGTTTGTTAGGCTGGGACTGACAAAGGAGCATAGAGCAATTATGTGTCCAAATCCCATTAAAATTAATGGAATTTGAGCAACAAATTCCCCATGGTGTTTTTGGAAGTCCCAGCTTGTTTGCAGTGTTTTTAATGTGTTTTTCAGCAATTCTAGTCGCAGAACCAATGAACAATTCTGACAACATACAATGACATAACATCCTCACTATTCTATCCCAAAGACTCAATTCTCGTCAGGAAATACTTGTCTTAGCATGGCTCTTGCAACATGCCACAAACTTAATGCTGCAATCTCAAGCTTTTTCAGACCAGTTAGAGAAGTAAATTCCAAAGCTAAGGGGCCTGCTTCTGAAATCTTCCTGATACAGAGTGTGTAAATCTGTAAAATGTCCCACCTCCCCTCAGCCTAAAGAGAGAACAGCCATAGAATCCATCTGTATGAGAAGTAGGCCCAAGTTACAGACGGTCTAATAAATAAAAAACCCTCCTTTAATCAAACTCAGTGATCTGGTGTAATATGTATCATGTTCTAGAAACTATCCAGCCCTCTAAGTAAATGGGCAGCCACATCCTGTACTAGTTGATGTTTCAAGCATAGTCACTCCTGGAACACACTGAGTACTAAGATAACAAGGATACAATTAATATTACGTAAAGGAATTTCACCACAAGTAAAGCCTCATTTTAGCAAATATGTAGACACGTTTATGTTGCTCTGCTGTAGTCACTACACTGCCTTTAGAAAATGAACACAGCTTAAAGAAATTTTCATAGAATTGCTGATGAAAAACTGTCTTTTCCTAGAGGAAATTAAGCTAAAAACAATAACTGGCCAAAGGCATGAAAAGTGCTATTTCTGGAAACAACCAATGCCATTGTTGTCTGAGCTAAAGTGGCAAAAGACACAAAAATATATCAACAGCAGCAGTAAAACCCAGGAATGAGCTGGTTTCTGAGTGCCTGGATTAACATTGTGCAGTTTAGTTTATCACAGCATGTCCATAATGAAAATGTTGTGTGATGAAGATCTTTCAAGTTCAGAGCCCAGATTCATAGATCCAGCAATAATCTGCTACTTATACAGCCTAAATGGGAAGCTTTGTTCATGTCTGAAGTCACACAGTAGTTTCTTTACTTGGCTCAGAAGCCTTATTCTCTCTAAATGGATCGTTTACTATTGAGATAGATATTGATCCAGTATTATTCTAAACAATTGGGTAAATCACTTTCTGGACAGAGCAATAAGACAAAAAAGATTATAAAAGAACTTGCAAAGACTTACCTGGGACACAAAAAGCAAGGAATTAACATTTGGGGCCTAATGTGCACGGTGTCTGTAAGAACCTGGGTTGTAAAAGAGAGAAGAGTGGTGCTGAAAAAGTGAGACAAGGCAGAAGCCAATGCTGTATTCACTTAGTGCACAGTGCAAAGTGGTACATCATTATTTCCATCACTTTTAGTTACTCTGGATGTTCCACCATCATTCCACTAAAACCCCTTTTCAGTCAAAATTCCCTTTTCTTAATCTTTTTTTATTTTTGTTGGAGCAAATCATTAACTTCCCCAATTTCAATCACAATGATAAACTGATTTGTTCAGGAAGCACGCTACACCCAGCAATAATCAACTCTAAGATTTAGCTTGTATGTGTAGTTAGCTTTTCCATTTCAGAAAAAGAAATCAAGAATACAAACTGATTGTTAGCTCCAGTCTCCAACATGCAAAAAGAAGAATCAGTCATGCTCTTCTAGATGAGGCAAGTTATCAGGTCAATATTTCAAAAGCACTTAAGTTACATTAGAGAATCAGACTTGTTTGCAAAAGTGATTTAGGCACCCACTAGTTTTGAAAATATTATTCAGCCCTAAATTTGTGCAAACAGCTTAATGTACACACAAATCCCTCTTTGCACAATGAGGATATTCAAGTTTAGCTAATAATACAGACATAAGCTTGTGCGTGTGCGTGTTGAAGAATTAATTGTCTAGGTTTTTGGTCTTCTCTTTCAGTTTCCCTTTGCCAGAAATAATTAAGATGTGGCTGCCTGTTTCTTCCTTCCCCTTATAACTCTCTCACACATATGATTTTTAAAAGAACAACATGTATGTGCCTAAGTATGTATAACATGTACAGTGTCTAATATGCACATATATGAAATAACATTGGTGCATTAACTATGATCCTTTCACCTTAGAAAAGTAACTGAAATAAGATCTTTCATAACATTTCATATTAAGTTCTCTGTATTTTTGTGAAATTAATGCCAATAAACAGAACTGTCTGGCCCCAATAGGGGAAATTAACTGATCTCTAAGATCCAAAGTCAAATTAAAACAAGACCTGTAATCTGGCTATTAGCACCCATATTCTTTTTCTCCCCCATGAATGCTGCATAATGCTACACACACACACACACACACACACACACCCTTTGCCAGCAGTGACAAAGGAAACACAGAAATCAAAGCAATGCTGTTCTCCATTATTAATATCTCAGCATCCTCTTTGATGTGAGAGAGAGAAGTGAGTTTGGAAACACCAATTTCACTAAGAAAAATGATAGAACTAAATGCAAACAAACATTCCAGTAGGAAGACAATACTGGAAAGGATAAATACTTGGAAACTTAAAACCTCAGGTATTTCTCAGGGTGAAATGGAGATATGAGCAAAATCTACCTTGATTTTCATGTTGACAAGCCCAGCTCACAAAGACAAAGGAAATAATACATAGCCAAGGAACCTTGCCCCCTTTACAGCCAATGTACTTGAGTCTGAATTGGGCACAAATGTTTAATTTATGGAAAGCAGGATGCTCAGATTTTGAGCTGTATAGAGTAAAACTAAACATTTTACATGATAAAATAGATTCCCATTTTTATTTAATTAGCGTATCTTGTTCATATCATAAGGCATTTCCCCATCTAGTTTTAATTTCATGTGTCTTGCGCTACCTTTTACAAGCAACACTGAAAAGCTACACAGTTTTGGGGAGCAATGGTCCGTAAAACATTATAGCACAACAAAGCACATACAAATGCAGTGTTCATTGACTTAAAGAAAAAGAATGAACAGATGAGATTAACCATCAAGGGTAATGACTAGTGTTACTACAATGGTTTCTAAAATGCTGTATGAAGAATCAATCAATACAGATCAATGTGTGATGTTTGCCCAAAGCTTCTGCATTATCAAGGGATGGAAACTAAGGCAGATGTTTGTTCCTGAATAGATGCTTCATTGTTCCAAATAGCAATGAAAGTTAAGAGCTCCCCATAGAAGGAAATAGACAAGCTTTCCAATTGCCCATCTTGGGATGAAGACATTCATTTCACTTTCTGTTACTTCCTTTGGTCTAACTCTACACTGTAGTGTGTGGAGGGAGCAAATCCACTGGGCACAGCCATATGGAGCTTTGCTGAGAGGCTTGAATTAGTTTGTGAGATGCTTATTCTTCCATCCCTTTGAATACATGCAGAAATAATGGGGTGGGGCAGGCCAGGCAAAGGAGAATTGCTGAGACAAACAGGAGGGTGCCCCCTTCCTCTTGCTCTCTAAGGGTGTGTCTACACAGCAAAGTTATTTCGGAATAACGACCCAAGGCCCTGAGCCACCCTGCAGCTGCCACTGCCTCACTTTAAAAAAAAAAAAAAAAAAAAAAAAAAAGTGACTTTGTTGCTCCCACTCAGCCCTCCACTGCTCCCAGGGAGTAGTCAGACAGCTCCCAGGAGCCTGCCAGGGGCCGAAAGAGGCATGTGCCTTCCTGCTCTGTGGAGATCCTGGACCTTATTGAGGTTTGGGGTGATGAGACCAACCTCCAGGATTGCCATACCAGACACAGGAACATGGACATCTTTGGCCGGATGGCTGAGAGCCCGGCCAACAAAGGGCACAGGAGCAGGTGTAGATGAAGGTGAAAGTTCTGCCAGGCATAAGCCAGGGCCAGGGCAGGCAGCTCCCGCTCCAGGGCAGAACCCCACACCTGCCCTTACTTCAAAGACCTGCACCACATCCTGGGGGGCAGAGCAGTCTCTTCAGCCTCCTGGTTGTGGACTCAGGGCTTGAGACACCTGTCATCATCCTCACAGGGGATAGCGATGAGGAGGAGGAGATGCCAGATGAGACCAGCACAATCACCTTCCTGACCTTGTAGCCAGTACCCCTCACTGTGGATGTGTCCCAGGTGTCAACCGAGGCTGGGGAAGGAACATCATGTGAGTGCCATAATGTTCCCTTCACACAGGGGGTTGAGATAGTGGGCGGCGAGGGATAGCTGGGTGCTCCTCCCCTGGCCCTTGTGGCCTGGGGATCACGCAGCAGCCTGTGCACATGGGAGCATGTGCTGCGCCACTACCAGCCACACCGCCCCAGGAGGCTGCTACAGAGGACCCTTGTGCTATTGGCCACGGGGTGTCTGGAGAGCCCTGCCATGCTCATGACCCAAGGGTGGGACAATACCCTCCCTACACAAGCCACCTCTAAAAGGAGACTGGGGACACACACACACACACACACACACACACAGAGCAGTCCCACACATGGCACATGGGCATGCCCATGCTCTCAGGGCAGCACCCACTCCTGGGGACATCTGGGTGCCTGTAGGAAAGGGCCCACTAGCCAGAGGGCACATGGCCTTGCTCCAAGCACGTCGTCTTAGGCTGAGCTGAGAATAGTCGCTCTCAGCTCACAGATGAGGACTAGCCTTTAGGCACAGTGTCTCCTGGGATGACTGACAGTCTCTTTATTCTTCACAGCCAGACCAGCTGTGAGAGTGGGGAGGTCGACACCACTCAAGACAGCCTCCCAAACCTGAGTAACCCACAGGCACCAGAGACCCATGGATAAGTTCCAGAGGGAGCACCTCGTGGCACGC
Organism: Pelodiscus sinensis; assembly: GCF_049634645.1. Taxonomy (NCBI): domain Eukaryota; kingdom Metazoa; phylum Chordata; order Testudines; family Trionychidae; genus Pelodiscus; species Pelodiscus sinensis. Next base: position 46,548,711 of record NC_134718.1, read on the forward strand.
TGATCCCAGGAAGACATTCCCAAATGCACCTTCCTGAGTTCTCATAGGGGATTTTGCCTTTAGGCGATGGCAGCCCAAGTTCAGGGAATCTGTGACCTTGAGGAGTTTTTTTTTAAATAGAAACCTTTAGTGTCAGGATATTTAAAAGTCTCTTGTGGGCTCCCCACCTTCTGATCTTGATGTCCCAGAGTGTGGAACAGCCCTGACAAAAGCAATAATGCTGATGGGCAGTGCAACAACAAAAGGGTGTGTCTCGTGGCTGAATACATAATGCAGACAACACAGTGGGCAGCTAAACCATACACAGGCAATTGGTTTACACAGCTCAGTTTTTCACAGGCCTCCCTTGCTTGAGTTGAAGCAGAATGTCCATTAGTTACCAGCTGCATTTGGGACTTACTTTCTTTCATGAGCGGCTACAAAGAAGGTCTGACATTCCATCCAGCAAAAGGAAATAGCACACAAACAACATGAGGCAGCCCATCATATTAATACAAAGCATGTTTATAAGAGCACATTTGCTTCAGTCTTTCAAAAGCTGATTTATTATAGCTTGATAACCTGATTTTTTGGTGGTGGATTACAGCACCTTTGAGGCATACTGCAGAAATGGAGTGATTCCACTTGTGATCCTCCCAACCACACACACAGACACATAGTTATTTTGAATTCTTTTTTTTTTAATTGTAGGATTAAATTCTGACCTCAGGTGCAAGCACATGTAACTGCAACAGGAACTGCGCACATGCCCTTTAAGTTAGGATTTGGCCTTTTTATTCACCAACCTACAAACTTTGGCTTCAAATTTACAGGGTGCTTTTACTATGACTCTGGTCATGCATGCATTTATTCACATATTCAAACACATAAGTAGTCCTACAATGGGAAAACTCTCATATTGAAAGTTAACCTCATGTGTATTTGCGGATGCTGGGCCTAGAATTCAAAGGCTTTAATCCATGCTACTGGCTAAGAACAATTACAAATCAGTTATTTTTCAGTTAGTGGAGAGGATTCTGATTATTTTATATAAGATTTCTATATTTGCTCTCTAGTAGCTTAAAATCACTAATTGTTTGCTAGCTATTAAAACTCAAACCAACTACAGCAGTATCTATCTATATATCTATTCATCAGCTAATGAAAAACAGTAGTAGCTTGGAGTGTGGTCTGCTTCTCTGTGCTGCATGCAATGTGACGCAAAAGGCACTTTCACTCAGAACCACATACTTTCAGGATCCTCTCTAGCCTCCAAACCCAATACTAATCTGAATTAGCAAGGAGGATGTGGTTGGCATCACTCAATCTTCAAGGCTCCTACACTTTAGTTAGATCAGGAGATGTCCTTGGCCAGCTGTGCAGAGGTGAGCTTATTTGCTTCCCTGTCCCTCAGACTGTGGAAGATAATCTCAGGGTAGCATCAGCAGCCCCTGCATTCCCTGAACCTTAGGGAATGCAGGGACTGCCAGCTCTTGCTCTCTCTCCTTCACTGTGTGTCTCAGGTCTGTTTTCAGAAGTACACCTTAGCACTGGCTACAGCATCGTGGGCTACAGCTGTCATGAGATAAGAGGGAAGGTCCTCTCATGGATTGATAACTGATTAAAAGACCGAAAAGAAAGGGTAGAAATAAATGGTCAGTTTTCAGAAGGGAGTGGTGTCCTGCTGAGGTCCGTACTGGGACCAATCCTATTCAATATAGTCATATATGATTTGGAGAATGGCGTAAACAATGAGGTGGCAAAATTTGCAGATGATTCTAAACTGCTCAAGATAGTTAAGTCCAAAGCAGACTGTGAAGAGCTTCAAAAGTATCTCACAAAACTAGGTGACTGGGTAGGCAGATGAATTTTAATGTTTATAAATGCAAGTAATGAATATTGGAAAACATAATATCAATTATATGTACAAAATGATGGGGACTATATTAGTTATTACCATGTAAGAGAGAGATCTTGGAGTCAATTGTGGATAATTCTCTGAAAACATCCACTCAATGTGCAGCAGCTGTCAAAAACAGAAAATGGAATATTAGGAATAACTGAAAAAGAGACAGAGAATAAAACAGAGACTATCTTATTGCCTCTGTATAAATCAATGGTACGTCCACATCTTGAATACTGTGCACAGATGTGGTTACCTCATCTCAAAAAAAGATGATATCTTGGCACTGAAAAATTTCAGAAAAGGGCAATTAACATTGTTAGGAGTTTGGAGCAGCTGCCACATGAAGACAGATTTAAAAAACTGGGACTTTTTAGCTTAGAAAAGAGGAGACTCAGAGGAGATATGATAGAGGTTTATACAATCATGATTGGTGTAGATCAGGAAAATAAGAAAAAGTTATTTACTTGTTTCTATAAGACAAGAACTAGGGATCATCAAATGAAATTAATAGGTAGCAGGTTTAAACCAAACACAAGGAAGCATTTCTTCATGCAACGCACAGTCAATATGTGGAATTCCTTGACAGAAGATATTGTGAAGACCAGGATTTTAACAGGATTAAAAAAAGAACTAGATAAATTCATGGAGGATAGGTCTATCAAAGGCTATTAGCTAGAATGGGTAGAAATAGTGTCCCTAGCCTCTGTTTGTCAGAAGTTGGGAATAGGTGACAGAGGAGGGATCACTTGATGATTACCTGTTCTCTTCATTCCTTCTGAGGCCCCTGGCATTGGCTGCTGTTGGAGGACTTAGTATGGCCATTCTTATTATATTCACTATTTTGTCCAGTTCAGAGGGAAAAGAAGGCTTAGTCTGACACACTTTATGGCTTCAGCTTTGCCATCTTGCTTGTTCTCAGAGCTGGCCTTTCCTCAGGAGGCTTGCACTGCAGGTGACATTTTTGTTATGAAATCTCAGCTTATTGAGCAGTTAAAACCGCATGTTTACGGGGGTTTTCTGGGATACCAGAGATATCCCAAAAAAACTCTGTAGTATCCAGGGAACTCGTCTGCTCTTCCACTTTTTTTTGCAGAAGATCAAACGAGCTCTTTTGAAAGCCCTGTTTTCCTCCTTCCAGGAGAAAGAAGAGCTCTTCCTAAAGAGGTGGCTTTTCTGAAATTTGGCCCAGTATAAACGAGCCAAATTTCAGGAAAGCCTCTTCTGACAAAACTATTGGAAAAAGGTATGCAAATTGCAGAGCACAATTTGCGTACCTTTTTCCAATAAAACATTGTAGTTTAGACATAGCCTGAAAGTAGAGCCCATTGAGAATGCCATGTAGGAAGACAATATTCATCCAACCTAGATTATTATATATTCATGAAACACACACATGAAAAGCATCAAGGAATATAACTCCATGTGATAAAAAGACAATACCCCAGTCTCTCCCCAGAAATAAGACTTCCATAGGTCGATGGACTGAATGGCATTAGTAACAGTTCTGACATCTTAGAGGCAGCCTACCTTGACTATACTTGGAGCATATGGCACAGACATTGGTTTTGTTGTACTGGTTATATCTCTCTGGTCTGGCACCCTTGGGAGTTGACCAGTCCCAAAGTAGGGAATCTGCCAGGCCAGGGGAAATCAATGCCAGTCCCTCTGCTGCCACAGGCTGTGTGGCTCTGCTCTAGCAGCAGCAGAGGGGTCAGCATTGACTGATCAGGTATGTGGGGAGCATTTGGGGGAAGAGGCAGGGCAACTGTGGAGCAGGGCTGCACTCCTAGCCCCCAGCTGTGGGGCTCCACAGACACCCTTCCTCTTCCCCCAAGCGCCCCCCCAGCCCTTGCTCTTCCCACCTTCCTACCTGGGCTTGAGCACCCACAAATGAGCTATTTGTGATGCTCTGGTAAGTTTGGAAGGGCACCAGGGGAGTTGCTGAGCTCGGGGCCTAGCATTTCCCTGAGTGCTCCAGCATGGGAACACCTATAGGGATACCAAACCACAGAAGTCCAGACTATAGAGGTCAAACTCGTATCTGGAAAAAAAACACGTTGGTTGGACAAAGTGCTTTTGGCATTTTTCCCTCTATCCTTGCAACAAAATGTTGGGAGGAATTGCTAGAGCCTGATTTTATTACAGTATGTCTGCATTGCCTCTGCAGCAGGAGCCTGGCATGCTGACATTGGAGACATATTGAGCCAATCCATACCCAGCACATTGTTTTTAAAGACAATTGCAAGTAATGACATTGGAATTATCGAGATCTGATACAGCAATTTTATAAAAACACAACACACACTCATAGAAAAACAATTAATTTCACTCCAATTAAAAGGATCTGAATAGTTTGAAACAAAGATTTTCCCCATTCCCTCTGGTTTTTGCTGTGCTGCAAAAAAAAAAAAAAAAAATACTATTGATGTAAATGGCACTTTCCTTTCTTGTAAGTGTTTCTGCAGAAGCATAGCAGTGATTTTATTATGCAGTACTCTATTTTAAGCCAATTTAGATGACTAGTAAAAGACAGCATTACACATTAGTATCACTTCTGCATAAGTGCAGAAGTACTTACAAATCTCAAAGGGGTGAGTTTTGTGTTAGATTATATGTATTTCTTATGGAAAAGTCCTAAAGAACTTAATAGAGATTAAACCAATAGGGTTCTGCAAAATTACATGCAAGACTCAGAGAACTTAATGGGAACTGATAGCCTCTCTATAGGTTTTTTGAGCTACTCTATATGATCAGAGGGTTACAAAAATTAGAAGGATATTGTTCTCTATTAAATTCTATAGGGCTTTTCTATAATTAGACAAACCAAATTCTGCAGAGGCTACACAATAGAAAAAATTACTAACAACAAAAGGAATATTTGATCGTACCTGAGCATGGGATGAGGAAGGGGGAAGGGTTAGATGGCTTCTTGAGTTCCCTCCCATTTCTACTTGTCTGTGATTTCATGAACAACAATTTACACTTAGCTCATATGCTCTATCCACACATCTCAAAGCGCTTCACCCTGATAAGTCTCATTATCCCCATTTTACAGCTGAGGTCAGTGAGGCAAAGAGATATTAAACGCTTTGCTCAAGATCACACAGCAAGTCAGTGGGAATCATGACCAAATCCATGTCAACTGTCTTTCATCTTCCTGTTCAACCTATTGGACAAAAATTGCTCCTGACAGTAATATGCACATAAGACCTAATTCACAAGTTACACAAATATATGACAAGGTTATGCCCACTTAAGTGAGGGTAGATTGGACTCAGACTACAATATAATGTAGCACTACCAGTATCAAACTGAAAATCACTTTTAGAATAAGGAAAAGTGAAGAGTCCTATACGGAATAATTTTCCACTATTTGGATACACTCGGCTTCTTATTTATGCCTAAAAATGCTACAGTGAGATCGAAGGAGTAGAAACATAATAATGTAATTTGAGAGAGAAAAAAAAGATACAAATAAAACTCCTTACACTGAAAAAAGAAACCCCTAGGACAGATTGTCAGGATGGTTTCAAAATATTGTTCCTTATTTCAAGAGTAACAAATGCCACCATCACATAGGCAATATGCTGCCCAATCTGGCTTTCACAAATATAGGATACATCAAACAACATTCCATAAGAAACTCAATATTATCTATGCCCATCACACAAAGAAAGTATCTCTTATTTTCTCCTGTCTGAGCTCTTCTGGAAATCCTGACACTCTGGTATATCTTAATCTGATCAGTTTGAATTTTTAGAGCCTTACAATCCCTTGATATCGGTTGTCAAAACAGTACTGTGCATGTGTATCATTAACACTCTGCCCTGGGGTTGACTAACTAACATTTTCAAATGTCTTCATCACAGAAACCACAGTAGGCCAGATTTAGCCAGTCTTTACTATTAGCATTTCTCATGAGCTACGTCTGACATTGCTTGGTAACTCAGAGTGAGAAACTGAAAACACTCTTGTCAGTGAAAGCATGAGAGTAAAATGCCAGATCTCTCTCAGAAATAAATATATTGTTTGGCATTGTGTCTCCCCGTTGACACACCATCCTGCAAACTAAAAGAAGCACCAAGAATTACAGAGCTAAGAGAGCAGCATGCCATTTGGTCATGCCTCATCTTCAGTCACCTCCATCTATGCTGCCCGCAGTGTTTATAGCAATCCTTCCACAGGACTGCTTCAGAAAATTCTAGTCATAAAATCAGAAACCCCCATAACAGCCCAACCAGCCTGCTGGCTACCAATTCTTCCACAGGGACCTCAGCCACCTCTAGGGTTCAGAGCCCTTCACAGAAGGATGACAACCTTGCATAAAATTCAGGGCCTTGCTAAGGATTGTCCTTAGGATTCATGGAGCCCTATGCGGTACTATTAAACTGGTGTCCTTTTGCCTGGGGAGGGGGTGATGATATTTTAGAGATGAGATTTAATAATCTTCAGCAATGCACTAATGAAATATTTTAAAAACAATTTTTAAACTAAGATCCTGTCGATTAAGAGGGTAAATTCAGAAACTGGCACTATATACCTGGGGTAGCCAAATGCCTGTTAAATGATTTCATGACCACTTGAATGGTTCTGTCACAGGTTCTGTGTTGTGCTTATAGCTCTGGCAGGCTTTTTCACTTTCAAGTTAACTAGATCCTCTCCAGAGGAAGCAGAGCTTCAGAAATAGGATAGGAAGAGGCAGATGGATGGATATTAAGACCCAGGCATGCCAAAATGTTCAGGTGCCTATGCAGCCACGTATTCTGCATATAGGTAAGGACAGCCCTGGTCTTGCTTAGAATTCCTACTTTGCTGTGAAGCATGAAGTATTATTTGAGTAAAAAGAATTCTGCTTTGAGAGCAAAGAAGAGATTAGTAGGCAAGCTCCATTATAGAAAGGCTTAGATCCTAGGGAGCCAAATAAGCAGAATATGGATCATGGAAGACTGCATAGAGGAAAAGGAACCATGAAAAGGAAAAGAAGGAGACCAGACAATCTATTGCCTTCATGTCATTAAAGAGACTTTGTACCTTTTTAATTTAATGTTATTTACTGTTAAATATGCCTTGGATCCAAAAGAAAAAGCAGCCCGTACTTTCCTTCAAAATACATTTCTGTTTGAAAAATTACAGTCTGATTTCCTGGACATTTCCATCCTTTTGTTTGCTTGTTTCCTGTGCTTTTTTCCAGTCAGATTAATTCCTATGGTTTATTTTAGAGTGTTAAAACAAATGATGTTCATTCGTACAGGCTCAGAATCATAGAACCATAGAGCTGGAAGAGACCTCAGGAGGTCATCAAGTCCAGCCCCCTGCCCAAAGCTGGGCCAATGCCAACTAAATCAACCCATCCAGGGCTCTGTCAAGCCAAGGCTTCCTGCAAGTCTTCCTAGGCTTCCCTCGTTTTACATGGAAACATCTTAAAATGTATACATGTGTTTTGCAATGTCCAGTTCAAGCCAAAACCTTGCTTTGAATTTTTCATTGTTACTCCCCAGTGTTGTTTCACATGGTGAGATTTCTCTGTGGACTCTTAAATCAAGTCTAGAGCTCTCATATACTCCAAAAGTCAATTTCATCTAGCTCTTCCTCCTTTTATAGTCATAGTTTCCAACTGTGATATAAATGCCCCATTCCAATCTGTCCCTCGATACCCGCTCCCCACTATACACATATGTCTCTTCTTATTTCTATCCATATACTTACACATCTAGGGTGAAATTGTGGCTTTAAGGAAATATATAATAAAACTCCAACGGACCTCAGCGGAACTTGAATTTCACCCCACGTTCTTCAGAGAGCAGTACATTTGGAAGGCAATAATTTAGAACTCTTAATAAAGATTTATTTTGCTGAAAAAGGAAACTCGAAAGAAGAGACTTATAAAGCATATCCCATCAACAGCATTTTTCAAAGTAGCAGAAGAATCACTATCCCCTTTTTAGCAAAGAGGAACTTCTACGGCTCTTAAAAGGTGACATACCTTACATGAATATTTGATTACCTTCCCACCTTCACAGAGCGACAGTGTGTGTGACTTGTTGTGGGCTATTTCAGTTTTCTATGGCTACGTCTAGATTGCATCCCTTTTTCATAAAAGGGATGCAAATTAGACGTATTGCAATTGCTAATGAAGCGGGGATTTAAATTTCCCCCCGCTTCATTAGCATAAAAATGGCTGCCGCTTTTTTTCGGCACGGAGCTTTGCTGGAAAAAAGCGCTAGTCTAGACGCTGATCTTTTGGAAAATAAAGCCTTTTCCGAAAGATTCCTTATCCCTTATATTAAGAAGGATAAAAGATCTTTCGAAAAAGGCTTTATTTTCCGAAAGATCCGCATCTAGACTGGCGCTTTTTTCTGGCAAAGCTCCATGCCGAAAAAAAGCAGCAGCCATTTTTATGCTAATGAAGCGGGGGAAATTTAAATCCCCACTTCATTATCAATTGCAATTCGTCTAATTTGCATCCCTTTTACAAAAAAGGGATGCAATCTAAACGTAGCCTATTAGTGCAATGCACCCTCTGTAATATTCTCCTTTATCCTTCTTTGGGGTTTCATTTGTTTGTTTTTGTTTTAGTTAAGATTATCCCAGAATTAAATGAGAATACAGAAATGGAATTATTGCAGTACAGGCAGTCCCCGGGTTACGTACAAGATAGGGACTGTAGGTTTGTTCTTAAGTTGAATCTGTATGTAAGTCGGAACTGGCGTCAGCCGCTGTTGAAACTGATCAGTTTCAACCGCGGCTGAATCTGGACGCCAGTTCTGACTTACATACAGATTCAACTTAAGAAACCCAGGCGTCCCCAAGTCAGCTGCTGCTGAAACTGATCAGCGGCTGATTCCAGGAACCTTGGGGCAGAGCAACTCTGCCTCGGGCTTCCTGTAGTCAGCCGCTGGTCAGTTTCAGCAGCGGCTGACTTGGGGACGCCTGGGGCAGAGCAGCTGGGGTGCTGCTGGGTTGCTCCAGTAGTGTGGCTCCTCGGCGCTACTGGAGCAACCCAGCAGCACCCCAGCTGCTCTGCCTCAGACGTCCTGATTCAGCTGCTGCTGAAACTGACCAGCAGCGGCTGAATCAGGACTCCTGGGGCAGAGCAGCTGGGGTGCTGCCGGGTTGGTCCGGAGCAGCACTGCGGGACCAACCCGGCAGCCCCCAGCTGCTCTACCCCAGGGGTAGGCAAGAAAAGCCTGGTCTGCTGGGGGAGGGCCTTAGCTGCACCCCCCCCCCCCCCCCCAGCAGACCAGGGAGACGGGGGTGGGGACGCCCAAGTCCTCCACAGCTTTGCTCCGTCTCCCTGGTCTGCTGACCTGGGAGACACGGAGCAAAGCCGCAGAGCACGCGGGCAGCGGGACAGTACAGGCGCGCCGAGCTGTCCCACTGCTGGCATGCTCCGAGGCTTTGCTCCCCGTCTCCCTGGTCTGCTGGTCAGACCAGGGAGACGGGGAGCAAAGCCTTAGAGCACGCCCACAGCGGGACAGTACGGGCGCGCTTGAGCTGTCCCCCTTGCGGGCGTGTTCTGCGGCTTTGCTCCCCGTCTCCTTGGTCTGCAAAGCCACGTCTGGGCTGCCCCAGAGCCCCAGCCCCTCTGCGGCTTTGCTCCACGTCTTCCTGGTCTGCAGACCAGGGAGACGCGGAGCAGCTTTTCTCGCCCCGGAGTACACAGGCGGCGGGACCGCGAGGTCCCGCAGTCCGCGTCCTCCGGGGCGAGAAAAGCCGTGTTCGTAACTGCGGATCCGACATAAGTCGGATCCACATAAGTCGGGGACTGCCTTTACTGGTAAATAAGGGTTGGTAGGAGAAGAGCTGGTATTCAGATGTTTGAATTGCTTTCTCCCACACTAGAAGTCATTCTTTTATACTTTCCTTTTGAAGTTCACAAAAAAGTTCATGCATTTTTTGACAGGTATACAATTTCTGGACTTCTGGAGCATCAATAACACTGAAGAAACTTGTTAAAGTTATTTAATTTGAATAAAAAATGTAGGCTGCCATCTTAAAATTACAGTTTATAAAATTGACATATCCCTATTTGTCTTAATTTGAACAAAAGTATACTGTGTTTAGTCTTAGTGTCTCCTAAACAGGTAGAGCTTATTGTGCCTGCTGAAGCACAGGCTGAATTTATCCATTATTTCTTCTAGATTTTCTGCCACCCTACATGGCAAGATGAGCATGAACATCCTGGACTCACTGAAATCAAAACTCCCTTTCACTTAAATAAGCCAGGTTCCATGACTCTTATCCGAATACAGTGAACTTTGCAAGGCATCACATGGTACCAGCTGTCAGATAGAAAGGCAGTGACAGATCTCCTTGCAGCATCCAATGATGTCATGCAAAATAGGGAAGACATGGAGCACAAAGAGTTAACAAAGATGAAGTTGTAAAAAAGTTAGACTGACACTGGGCTGCTGGGGGGGATTGCTACCATAGAGAGGCCTGTGGTTGTGGTTTATCTTTTGAGTCACTTGAACTTAATTGTAAGAGTGAAGTAGAGAAACAGGAAACAAAAGCAAGATAATACAGACTTGCCACAGAATTAAAAAAAATAGCAAGTCTGTTGTCAGCCATTTTCCCCTCAGAAAAGTTACTAGCACCTACCTCCTCAAGAAGAAATAAATCAGTGTTTTCAACAGAACTCTTATGCCAAAGAGTAGCATCATTTTGTCTCTAACCACGTACTGTAGGAAAGAATTTTAAAACAATGTTTTCTACACACAATTGCTCCTTTCCCGCACCCCATCTCATTATTAGTGAGTTGGTGCCTGCTCCAGCATGCAAACAGGATGTTGCTGTTAAACACACCTCCCTTCACCATGATGCACACACCTTGATGCATATGTAAAGAATGTGTGTACATACCCAATCTGCCAATTGGAAATAAGTCACTGTCTTGTAATTCTCTTGTTCCTGGGGCTTCTCTCAGCCTTAGTGCCCAATACTCACTCCTGCTTCTTAAGTCAAATACCTTCGAGAAGCCATGAGATAATTCTTTACACTTTTGGAACACTTTGTATCTAGAGAAAATTTCTATACTGACTAATCCTCTCAGCTTCTATGAGTAAATATTCTCCAGATATGCAGATAGGGAACAGACAGGAGGTTAATGCAAGTCAGTGACAAATGAGATGGAAAAAGACCCATGAGTTCCTGGCTCTTTGTTCTGAAATCACTGACCATTGTCTGTTATGTGATCACATACTATTTCTCAAGTAATACTATGTAATATTTTTCTAGGTACACTTGTCTAGCAGTTTGTAGTGTTCTTTTTCCATGCATGCTAAGAAAGCTCCAGGACAGTTATTTATTATAGAAGGGACTGATAGTGCTGCCTTCAGTTAAAGTTGCACAATACCATTCATTAAAAGACCCATTATTCAGTGGCTTATAATTTTTCCAATAGTCAATCATTTGGACTGAACATATCTATGCAGGTGCCTGCCTAAAGCAATCGTGTCCTGGAAAGTTTCAGTTAAAACAGTTCAACCATTTCTAACAATGCAATTAGGGGAGGAAAAATAATCCCACATTTTTTTGCCCATCTTTAAAAATGTATTGCAATTGTGTAATTAAGAAGCTTTGGACCAGGGACTTGAAATTTAGCAGAAATGTGACTTTTTTTCCTGTCCCTGTGAAAAACTGTTCAAAATTTGGCCATGTTGTAAGCTTTAAAAAAAAAACCACACTCAGTTTTCACATGCTTAGCAGACACCTGTTAGAATTTGACAGCTCTCCAATACCCACAATTCATCTCCTCGTGGTCTCCATGTCAAAACAAAACTGACAGTTTCCATTACAATGGTTTAGTATACAGAAGCCTGGAAACAGTGCATATATCTGGCAACCTCTAAAATATATTTTTTCAAGAAAGGGCCATTAAATATCGGTTTCTTCTTCATTCCCCATTAACTATGTCACTCTTACTACCCTTTAGCTCAGGAATGGGGAACCTTTTTTGGGTCAGGGGCCGCTGACCCACAGAAAAATCAGTTAGGCAGGGATCAGCAGGGGCTGGAGTGCCAGCACAGGCGCCCCAGTGCTGGGAGGAAAAGCCCAGAGCCCTGACAGCTGGATCCAGACAAGCTGGGGACTGCAGCTGGCCCCTGACCCTTAGGTTCCTCAACCCTGCTTTAGCTGGAGACCTCCGTACTGCACTGTGGATTAACAAGTATTTTCAGGACACTAAGTTTATCAATTTTTAGTAACCACTTTGTATGAAAATTTTAAGAGGTCCCATTTTTGCTTCAACACATTGGCCTTCATTGGAGGCAGTCACTTCTGCACATAAAATATGAATATTACAGCATATTCTCTGAACAGGAAAAAACCAGTTGGCCAAGAATGCCTATTTCATACTTTGTTATTATTGGCCAATATGATTTCATTTCTTCTGATTTATAATTTCTCTGCACTATGACGTTTCTTCAGTTACTGTAGGTCACCAGGCCTTTCCCTTTCCAGTAAAACCAACTTCTTCAGCCCTTACATTATTAATGTTTAGCATCACTCTCCTTGTTCTCAGAGCTGGACCCTGCTCATTAGTAATTGTATCCTTTCCACAGCAATGATATAGCAAATGAGAGTCTTAAAATCTAGTACCCACCTTCTTTAATTTACACTGACTTCTTCTGAACATCATGTTTGCTTTCTTCACAATAGTGGACATCTGACTCCCTTAGAAACATCTCCTCCTAGATTTGAACAGATTCTGGGCATGCCACTAAGCCATGTCTGTCTACTTTCAAGTGCCTTAAAGATACAAATGTTAAAACATTGCAGGCCAGATGGTAAAAACCCACAGATATTGGGGAACAAATGCACTTCATGATGGAATCACTCTTGTACACAGGACAAATGTATTTTTACCTCCTTGCTGTTTAACCTTGACATGGTGATAAAGATATGAGAGCCCTTTTTCCACTTGCATTTTCACTGTTACCACCACATATGGTGAATTACAGGTCTGAATTTTGTAACTATATATATGGGGTCTGACTGGAAAACTTTGAAATGCACAATCATCTCTAAAAATATTTGTGTATCAGATATATTTTAAGCAAAATAGTTTGTAAACAGAATGATTTTCAAATTTTCCCCCACAAATTATCAGCAGTTCATGATAAAGAAAATGCTAATGATATAGCCCAGAGAAGAACATGCGATAAAAATAAATTGAAATGCAGTTCATCTCCATTGTGCAAGCAGCTGGTCATAACTGGCTGCTCATAACTAATCCCTAGTATCCGTAATGGGAGAAAAATAATTAATTACAGCTGATAATGTCTGTGATGGAAAGAATGGTATAACCTTGAGAAAAGGGTGAACTGGACTTAGGTCCAAAGCTACCCATAGTTAGGAGCAGCAGTGGAGAAACCACAAATTCTTATCCTTATCACAAACTCTTTCAAGATGATGGGGGTAATGGAGACCACATGTAACAGAGTAGAAAAATGAAAAAAAAAATTAAACCAGGAAAGCAGCAGTTTTTTTCCTACAGCTAAAAAAGTTCTTACAAAGACTGAAATATTGATTATCACTGAGGTCAGCAACCTATGGCTCTAGAGCGAAATATGGCTCAGTATGGAACCAAAGATGGCTCTTTTGTCATTCCCAAAATACACACCATTTTAAAAATTAAAACAAAAAATTAATTTAAAATTTAAAAAATGCGTAATTATTCATGCCAAGATGGTCTTTTTTGTCTATTTCACCTTAAACCAGAGGTGAAAGTAAGGCAAGAGCACTCTGCTTATGTAAAGGACCGACAGACAGCACTGTAGGGAATGCCTACTCACACCCAGCTGGGATAGCGGGAGGGGCTGGTGGTGGCAGATGCTCCATCTGACTACAGCAGCCTGGCTCCAGCCCCAATCTGGCTGCCGTGGTCCGTCCCCTGCTGCTGTGCTCCTAGGACAGACCCAGTCGCCCCGCCATTGCTGCAGCAATCTGGCTATGGCAGCCCAGTTTGGAATCCAGTTGTGGCAGCCTGGGCAACAAGGCCGCAATTGGGGCCCACACCCCATCTAGCCACTGTGTCCTGTCCTCAGCCCCGATCTTGGGGCAGGTCCCATGGTCCAGCCCCCATCTGGTCACAGGAAGGGCTGGTGGTGGCCCACGATCTGGCTGTGGTGATCCTGGCCCCTTGTCCAGCCACTGCTTCCTGGGTACAGCATCCCAGCTCTGGCCAAGTAAGATAATCTGGCCCCAAGGCCCCCCATATATTCTGCTTCCTACCCCCAGTTTCCTGTCCTGCCTCCTGAACCCCCAACCCTCCACCCTGAGCCACTCATATACCCCAGCCCTGACTCCAGCACCCCCATATTCACAAACTGCGCCCCGAGAAGCAGAAATCCCATTAAATAGTCTGTGTTCAATGTTTCATTTATGCTATTATTGATCATGTCAATTATCAATAATATTAAGTTGTATGTTTTCAGTCATGCAAATGGGGGCATTCTTGCACGGCTCTTCATTGACTCCTTGTTCTGAATTTTGATGTAATTTGGCTCTTTGGTTTGAAAAGATTGACGACCCCTGCATTGACACATTGGCTCACCTGCTGGTTTTTTTGTTCTATTGAGTGAAGAATCAGAAGCAGCTTAAACAATGTAACAATTTGCTGTCAATTCTATAGTAATAAACACTACATTATATGCTAGTACATGGATACATTCTGAAGCTTCATCATGGTGTTTTGAACATTAACTCAATTCAAGTAGCAGCAGATACTGCTTTAGGAATATTGAGTTTCAGATTATCACTGTGGGCCTAATTTTGATCTCACATGTGCTGTCAGAAACACAAATTTAACTCTAATGAAGTTTTTCTGAATTCATTTTAGTGGGCTGATCCAAATCCCATGAATATTAATAGCAAGACACTCATTTGATTCAAATCAGACCCTTTATGTCTACAATGTATATATTGTATATTGTTAATTAATTTGTACAACTGTATTTGTCCTTCCCAGCTCTCCATTATACAATGCTGTACTTGGTAAGGGTTTTGTTCTCTAACCCATTCTATCGGTACACATTTCCTGCAATTTTTTTTTCCTGTCCCATCCTCCTTCAGAAGAAGGAAGAGAGCCTGGGATGCAGAAACTGATTATGTTATCTGGGCATGGACTACACTACAAGTTAGGTTGCAATAAGCCACCCTGTTTCTACCCAGTTGTAGATGTGTCTACATTTAAACGTGTCTCCCACTGAGGTAAGTGTCCTGTTACAGGATCACAGTAACACCACCTCCAAAAGAAGCACTGAGCCATGATCAATGTACTAAGATTGACATAGCAGGAGTCTAGTCCCGGTGTTATTTATATCAACCCTTCCAGTCCTCTAGCAGCAGTCTCACAATTCCTGACACTGACTGCTCTGGTCACAATTGTGAACTCCTCTGTCCAGGTGTCACAGAGACCAGAAGGTTCCCACTGTCCTCAAAAGCCCCATATGTCTTTGAAATGTCTTTTCGAGCTTGCCAAGCTCATCTAGCAACTCTCCATTGCTGTGTGCAACTGCCCAGGCAACCATGCCCTGCTACATGTTCAGGACACTCTCCAGTGCGGGGTAGGCAGGAAATGCTGGATCTCCTGGGCCGGGAGGAAGAAGAGGCTGTGCAAGAACAGCTCTGGACCAGCCTTATTGGGCCATGGACATTTATGAGCAGATTGCACCAGGGATGCAGGAAAAGGGGTATGACAGGGATGAGCAGCAGTACCATGTGAAAGCAAAGAAACTGTGACAGGCATATCAGAAGCTCAAGAAGGCCAACAACTGACCCACTGCCAAGCTACATGTCATACTTGGCAGAGACCCCACCGATATTCTGCACATCACCAGGGATACCTCTAAGGAGCCCAAGCCACTGGCACTTATCCTAAAGAACAAGGACAAGGAGGATGTGGAGCAGGAAAATGGAGAACATGTGACTGGATATCCAGCTATGCTGCAAGACAAGACACATTTGAGACTCTGCTGCAGTCCAATCAGTTGGGCATAGGTGAACCCAATACAGGTGAAGGAACCTCAGGTAAGTGTGTAATAGTATTTCCCATCACAATGACAACATCATTGTACCTCTCCCACCCATCCACCCTCCTCCCCACAGCTTAGCCAGGCACAGCTATTGATTTTTCATTCACTGACTCCTCCTACAAGAGGTAGCTGTACAACGAAGAGAGGGAAAGGTATCTGCTTTTCATTCCCCTGTGGAGTTAGCCAAGCTGTGTGTGGGGAGGAAGGGAGGGGGAGGACTGAGCACAAAGGGATGTCCCTTGAGTCCTCCTGAGATATCTCAATGCAACTTCCAAGGACATACTCTGCAATCCTCTCCTGAAGGTTTCTAGACATGGCAGCCTTATTTCTTCCTCAACAGTAGAACACTTTCCTATACTGATTAGTGTTAACTGTGAAAGGCTCTACTGCAGTAAGCAGGCTAGCAGCATACAAGACCCAGGAGGCTTTGGGATGCCAGCCATAGACGCATTCTCTATGACCTTTTTATCCTCAGGAGTGAGATCTGGGTTAAAATCACCTGCCTGTATTCAGAGCCACTGCCCTATACTCAAAGTTTCAAGCAACTGAGCAATTCTCTTTTCATTTCCTTTGCCATGAACAACCATACTTACTAGGACTGGTGTTGCAAATGGCAACATGCAGAAACATGCCAAAGCAGTGGTGTTGGAAACCAAGGAAAGGAAGATCTGAATCTCAATTTTCATTTTCACTATACTGACAATCGCATCTCTGCATGCAGTAACTGTAGCTGCTTCTTTTGCAGCCTTGATGAGTTCCCTCTCCACACCTGCAAAATGCCTGAGCCAGATGAGGAACAGAAAGAAGAGGATTTGAAGAACGTGTTCAATGAAATCCTGCAAATCATTGCAGGATTAGACTATGAGTAGAGGGCCTGGAACAGAAACACTACAGACAGCCCAGAGAAAGAAACAGCAGATAGGTCAAAGGTCCAGGAGTCCCAGCAGCAGGGAGATGCACCAGGACATAATGGGGCTTCTCCAGTTGCAGACTCTTGTGGACTTACAGATTTAACAATCATGGACTTGCCTCCCTTTGCTGTCTATGGAGAAATCCATTACAGCGTCTCCCTATACTCCCTACCCAACATTCCACATGGCATTATGGGCTGCATCCCACTCGGCATTATGGGCTGCATCCCACTCCACCCTGGAGAACATGAAGGACAACCGTAGCTTTACATATACTGCCCTGTGAAAGCCATGGTCACTGTACAGGTAGCCAAAATGGACATAGACATTCTTTCCCCTTGGTATTTTCTGTTCTATTAAAAGAGTACATTTTAATGTATTTGGTTTTAAATTGCACAGATGTGTGTGTACCATAAAATCGTGAGTATAATACACACCTATATATAATGCGCACCCTACCTTTTCAATGTCAGAATCATGGAAAAGACTGAACTCCTATATATAATATGCACCTATATAGCTACACTCCTGCCAACAGGTCCGCCAGCGCCAAGCCCAGCCTCACCCGCTTCCTGGAGCCGGCCCCGGGCTGTCCATGCACCAAGCTGAGCTCACGCCTGCCGCAAGGGCCCCCTACCCCTCAAGACAGCTGCCCACGTGCCGCGTCCGGCTTGCACCCTGGATGCAGCTACCTCCTTGAAGAGCCTCTCCAAGTGGAGGCTCCACCAGACCCGCAGCCTGGACCCGGCCATCATTGGCAGCTGCAGCCAAGAGTAGGGGGACAGCCCGGCCAGGATATCCCAGGCCAGGGTAGTTGGCAGCACCCTCAGCAGAGTGCCTTGCTGCCTTCTCCTCCCGTGCCCTGCTGCGCCTGGGGGGCAGCACACTCTGTGGCTCGCTCTCCACTCCCAGCCTGCTGAGGGGGTCCCCGGGCGCAGCCTGCAGGAGCCAGGGTGCTGCAGCCTGGCAGCACCGCCGGCTCCTCGCCTTGTCCGGGAGCCAAAATAAAACTTTAAAAAATAACTGCTATGTATATAATATTATATATAATATAATAACTGCGCACCCCCACTTTGACCCAGGAAAAAAAAAATCAGAAAAAAAGTGTGCTTTATACTTGAGATTTTACAGTACTTGTTTTGTTAACAAATAAAATTCTAATGGCTGGAAAATAATTCATCTTTATTAGTTCCCAACTTACATTGCAGAAAACCTAACAGCACAGAAAGCACCCGCTTACTTGTCACTGTCCCATATAACACAACTCATAGGATCAGTGACAAGCACAGGGTAATAATCATAAGTAGACGGCAAGCACCACAACATGAATGATGCACTGGCACTGTTCTGTTCAGAGATTTACACAAGTTCCTCACAATTCCTAACAGGCCCATAATCAACAGGGCTAAGTGTAGCAAAATCCATCACATCACCGTGGCTCACTGTTAAAGTGCTCTTTCAAAGCCTCCTAAAGCCATATAGCTCCACATTGAGCCCTTTTACCACCCTAATATCTGGCTGTTCAAACTCTGACGACAGCTGCACCCCCTCTATCCTGGTGGCAGCTTTTCCCCCTTTGCCTTGCTGACATCTCCCAGGATGCAGCTAGAATGTTCATCACAGTGAGATCCAGTCTTGTGAGTAAACAATGCCAGTGTTTCCTCAATCCACCAAAAGGACATTCCGCTGTCATTCTGCACTTGCTGAACAGGAACACAGATGGCATTATGGGATGGAGAAAGTTGCACACTGATTGTTTCCAGTCACCCATGCGCCTCATCTCTGCTCCACCATGCATTGCCAACACTTCCCAGAAGACAGTGGGCTGGCCAGTGGTGGGTTGCACACTAAGCTACATGTCCAGGGTGCTCTGCAGTGGCATGCTTGTGTCAATGCTCTGGTGAGTAGGCACAGCCCCAACTCAAGGAGCCAGCATGTACATGCAAAAACTAAATACCAACAGTGATAGCCATACAGCAACATAACTTGCATCAACCAAAGTTTGTAATGGAGATGCAGCCCATCACTAACACTGCCTGTGACACAGACAGAACAATCAGGTCCAAACTACATCGTGGAACTGTAGACACCCCCACGTGTTTTACTATACAGAGCTAAGGTGATCCAATAATTCTACTGTACCATAAGCAAGTTATCCATGATGTAAGGAAATATTAATATAGGCTCTCAGGAATGCAAGGCACTCTGACCAATGAGGAATGAGGTGGCAATATTCCTGCCGTGGGGAATTCACAGTCTAAAGAAATTGTTAACGCTGACTTAAAATTGAAAGCTGATTGAGACAAAGTTGTTTGCAACTCCCTTGCTAGGTTTTGTAGATCATTGCAGTTCCAAGGGAAAATATAAACTCACCTACACATGAGCCGTATGATTAAAATGTCCAGGCTCAAATCTCTGCTCTTGGGTCTCATCCTCTCTTTGCTCAAGGAAGGAAAGAGAGAGAGAAAAAGAGACATTCACCAATCGGAGATGCAGAAGTTTATACTCACTTTGCACAGTTTCATAATGATCAAGTCGGTGGAGAATCAGGCTCATAACTTGGGCCACCAGAGTTTAGGAGCGGCATAGAGGCAAAAAACTCAACCCCAGGAGCAATGCTGATGGGGTCTGGAAGGAAATCCCATCCAGCCTTCCATACACACATTGGTGGACCAAGGACAGAAGTAAAAAAAATGGTGACTTGGGCCTCAGACAGGCATGCGAGGCACGTAAAGACTGGACAGAAGTAAGAAATATAAATATTTAATATGGATTAGGAACTAAATAGCATCGATAGTGTAAATTAAGCCACAGACTGCTGGTGCGATAATGCTAATTAACATACACATGAGGTGTGCAGTGAAGCAGGACACAAAACCAATTGCTTCCTTTGTACCTGAGAAGTGACTTAATTAGCCATTGCTGCACAAGCTGGAGTGGTTCACTGTGATTATAAAATGGATATTTTTTGAGAGAGAGAACTTTGGAGGATTAGAAATAGGGCATGAAACAAGTTTTGGAATATTTCAAGATTCAGCATTTTCTAGAATCTAGGTTTATTAGTTGCTCCATTCACCTCAGTAGCTACCATCTCTGGCTAGGCTTCTTGTAAACTCCTCTTGGAACAAAAATCCAAAATTAGCTCAACCTCTGTGTAAGAGGGGATGAACATGGATAATAAAAGGTACTTAACCTAGTGCTCAGAGGATGAGATTCCTTGCAAGAGAAGAAACTGACTCTGGTCCAACTTTCTCTGACTCTTCTAGTCACATCTCCATCTTCTCAGCCTGTTACACTTCACTAGTTTCCTTCCTCAGCCCATGCTTCACTGGCCTTTTTTTACCATGGCAGTCAGTGCTGCTTCGCCACTAATAGCAATAATGGAAGCTGTGGCAACAGAACCCAAAAGCTCATGGAGCAGTGGCTAAACTGTTCTTTTTAGGTATGTTATAAATCTAATTCAGTAAGGATGGCTTTGGCTTCCAGATTTGTGGGGGAACTATTTGTTCTCAGAGGCAGATCCTCCTGCTCACAAACCAGGGATGGGATAAATATCTTCCTCCTCCACCCCCCGTGTGGGATCCAGAAAAGCCGAGTTCTATTTCTGACTTGGCCACTGACCTGCTTCGTGTCACTGAGACGGTAACTTCACCTTTCTGTGCCCCTGTTTTTCCCTCCCACCCCTTGTCTGTCTGTCTTTCCTAAGAGGAGAATCATTTCTTTGGGGCAGAGACTGTATCTATGGGTTTGCTCATTGTCTAGGATAATGGGGCCCTGAGCTTCATCAGGGATTCTAGGAGAAAGCTGGTGAAAACTGAGGAAAACTCTCATTGCTATTGCCTTCAATGTTCCTGGTATCTCTTCAGTTTGCAGCAGGGCTTCTGCTGTTTCAACCACTGTTCTCTCTTCCTGCTCAGTGTGTGTCTCACCTGAGCCTGAGAAGGAATCAGAATTTATTACATGGCCAGAGAGCCACAGTAATACATCAGCAACCCCTCATCAGCTCTCCCATCCTGCCCACTAGCAGCCGCACCCATCAGTCCCTCCCTCTCTTTCCCACCCACTGCGATCACCTGTTTCATAGCATGAAGGAGGATCTGGGGGAAAAGAGGAGTGAGGGTTGAGCAGGCTCAGGGGAGGGGGCAGGAGCATTGGGGTAGGCGTAGAATGGAGGCAGAGCCAGGGGTTAAATAGTGAGGATGCCTCCCCCCACACACTGGAAAGTTTCCACCTTTAGCTCTAGCCCCAGTGTCAGTGTCTAAGCAAGGAGCCAAGTATTAACTTCTGAAGAGCTGCAGACAGCTCCAGAACCACAGTTTTGCTGCCCCTGACATAGCACTTCACACACCAGTGCAGCTAGTGGCCTGTTTACCCTCAAGTTCCCAACAGGGCAAGCAGTGGCGTAGCTGGACCAAGGGTAGGCATAGTGTGAGCAATTTCAGTGTAATTTTCTGCATTTCTTTACAACTGACCAATCCTCAGAAGATGCAGAAAACTATGTTAGTGTTCCACACAGACACATATTGGGAGATAAGGTCACTGGGCTTTCCCCTCTCCCTCACCACCAGGTTTCAATGTGTAACAGCACTGTGTATTTCTGTACTGGTTTCTGTTAGTAATTGTGCTATATGTAGTAGGGTCACAATTTAAAGGATGTTTATTACCAGATCAGAGCTAAAAAGGTGAGCAGACATTTATAAAAAAGTCATTCCTGTCCAGACTGCTAGTTCCTATTCCCAGGAACTGATATAATTTTCATACCAGGAAGAGCTTCATCTGTGAGGGACAAGCCACAGGAAATGAATCAGACAGCAGCTATTAGAGGCTAGCAACACTAGCACAAGAATGACAAAATTATGTCTGCATTAAATGAAGAAAAGTTTGTTAGTTCAAACAGCCACAGAAACTTTTGCCAGTGAAACAAACCATTATAATTGTTGAGGCATGTGTGCTGAGGTGAATTTCATGAACTACTTTACAGGGGGAGGAAAGGGAAGAAATATGGAAAGTGCTGGTTTTTTCTTTCAGAAGTAGTAATAGAAAAATGTTTTTTTAAGTACATCAGAAGCAGGAAGCCTGCTAAACAACTAGTGGGGCCCTTGGAAGATTGAGATGCTAAAGAAGCACTAAAAGATGACAAAGTCACTGCAGAGAAGCTAACTTAATTCTTCAGTCTTCATGGCTGAGCATATTGGGGAGATCCCACAAATTTGAGCTATTCTTTTTAGGTGACAAATCTGAGAAATTGTCCCAGATTGAGGTGTCATTAGAAGAGGTTTTGGAACAAATTGATAAACTTAACAGTAAAGAATAAAATGGTCAGACACATAGATGAACATAATTTGCTGGGGGAAGTCAACATGGTTTCTGTATAGGGAAATCATGCTTTACTAATCTACTAGGGTTCTTTTGGGGGGGTCAAACAAACACGTGGACAAGGAGGATCCAGTGGATAATAGTATACTTAGACTTCCAGAAAGCCTTTGACAAGGTCCCTCACCAAAGGCTCTTAAGTAAAGTAAGTTATCATGGGATAAGAGGGAAGGTCCTTTCGTGAACTGATAACTGGTTAAAAGACAGGGAACAAAGGGTAGGAATAAATGGCGAGTTTTCAGAGTGGAGAGAGATAACTAGTGGGGTCTCCCAAGGGTCTGTCCTGGGACCTTTGGACATTAGGAAAAAATTCCTAACTGTCAGGATGGTCAAATATTGGAATAAATTGCCAAGGGAGGTGGTGGAATCTCCCTCTCTGGAGATATTTAAGAACAGGTTAGATAGACATCTGTCAGGGATGGTGTAGGTGGAGCTTGGTCCTGCCTTGAGGGCGGGGGGCTGGACTCGATGACCTCTTGAGGTCCCTTCCAGTCCTATTATTCTATGATTCTATGATTCTATGACCCGTCCTATTCAACTTAATTATAAATGATCTAGAGAAAGTGGTAAACAGTGAGGTGGCCAAATTTGCTGAAGATACTAAACTGCTCAAGATAGTTAAGACCAAAGCAGACTGTGAAGATCTTAAAAAAGATCTCACCAAACTAAGTTATGGGGCAACAAAATGTCAAATGAAATTCAATGTTGATAAATGTAAAGTAATGCACATTGGAAAAAATAATCCCAACTATACATACAATATGATGGGGACTAATTTAGCTACAACTACTCAAGAAAGAGATCTTGGAGCCATTGTGGATAGTTCTCTGAAGACATCCACTCCATGTGCAGCAGCAGTCAAAAAAGCAAACTGAATGTTAAAAATCATTTAAAAAGGGATAGAGAATAAGACAGAGAATATCTTAGTGCCTCTATATAAAACCAGGGCACACCCACATCTTGAATACTATGTACAGATGTGGTCACCTCATCTCAAAAAAGATATCTTAGCATTGGAAAAGGTTGAGAAGAAAGGCAACAAAAATGATTAGGAGTTTGGAATGGATCCCATGTGAAGAGAGATTAAAAAGACTTGGACTTTTCAGCTTAGAAAAGAGGAGACTAAGCGGGGGGGATACAATAGAGGTCTATAAAATCATGACTGGTGGGGAAAAAGTGAATAAGGAAAAGTTATTTACTTATTCCCACAATATAAGAACTAGGGGTCACCAAATGAAATTAATAGGTAGCGAGTTTTGGACAAATAAAAGGAAGTTTTTCTTCACTCAGTGCACAGTCAACCCATGGAACTCTTTGCCAGAGGATGTAGTAAAGGCTAGAATTTTAACAGTGTTCAAAAAAGAGCTATATAGATTCATGGAGGTTAGGTCCATTAATGGCTATTAGCCAGGATGGGTAGGAATGGGGTCCCTAGCCTCTGTTTGTCTGTAAATGGGAGACAGGAGAGGGATCACGTGAGGATTACCTGTTGTGTTCCCTCCCTCTGGGGTATCTGGCATTGGCCAGTGACAGCAGAAAGGATACTGGGCTAGATGGAACTTTGATCTGACTTAATATTGCTGTTATGTTCTTATATAGAAATACCCCTACCCTAAACTCACTTTGACTTGTCAGACATAGCAGAACAGGGAAGCAGTAGAAAGCTAGCAAGGAGCCACAAATTAGGTATTTTGATAACAGATGTGAGCAGCTGTTCATGCTAACTCTTCTGCTTAGGCTTCCAGGGAACACTTGCTGCTTTCCCATTGCTTAGACTCAGTGAAATTCACAGCAGAGTCTGTTCCTATGCAACTGTTTCAACAGAGTAGGATGCCAATTAATGAATAGGAAGCCTCCATGCCTCCAGTGGAGAAGATATGCACACCAACATATTTAAAATAGCTAAATACCTCAGCTGTACCTCACAGCATTCTGTTATCAGACTGACAGGTGAACATTACAAATAGTGGTAAGTGACCTTATCTGGGCATTGAACAGCCACCAAAGCTGTAGTCATTTTGTAGTGAATTTGTCCTTTTGGTAGCTCATAATCCATTCAGATAAATTCTCTTAGGCACTTGTACTCCCTTCATATGTTGCTGGGCTCAGAATGTTGCTCCAGAACTTGTTTTGTGTTATCCCAGAAGCAACTGCCACCTTGCGTGGCAATCCCAAAGCAGTGCTTAATTAAAGTCAGTCCTCCCAGTGTCTAATAGTAGTGACTAAGCAAGAGCTAGGAAATCAGGGGTACAGATACCATATTTATATCAATAACCATTGTTCAACTTGTTTGTAAACTCAACTCAGTTGCCGCTCTGCATTTCACACTTGCCTGAATAACCAAGAGGCAAGATAATCCTGTAGCTAGCATACAAGCCTAGACTGCACGAGAGCAGGGCTCCGCTCTTGCTCTATCACAGACCTCCTGTGTAAACTCTTGCAAGTCAGTCTCTTTGCACCTTAGTTCCCCATCTGTAAAGTGTGATAACAGCACAGCCACCTTATGACAAGGGTGTGGGGAGAATAAACCCAGAGACCATGAGATGCTCAGACACTTATAGAGTCTGCACCATACATATGTAGAATAGATAAACATGATGTCAGAACTAGGTTAAAAAATTCCCACAGATCTAAAAGCCATGAGTTGGCTCACTGCACAAGAGGAAATCTGTGAGGATCTCCAGTATGTCAGCAAAATAATAGACAAAGAAGCCCCCATAAATAAGCTATTAAGGAAACTAAGTTATGGGATGAGCAGGGGCGCTGGAACAATTTGTACAGTAAGGGTGCTGAGTGTCACAATCAAATTACAAACCCTATATATGAGGGAAACCTCAAGCCAGGGGGTGTGGCAGCATCCCCTGCACCTCTACTTCCAGCACCTATGGGGATGAGAGATCATGGATAACACAGAAATAAGTTAACTGTAGGGTATCCTAAGAATGCCAATATCATGGTTTAGCATTGAAATTGGACAGACAAATTAAAGCCAACAAAAAAAATTTGCTAATTTAAACCACGTCCTTAATTTAACCTGTGAAACTCATGGTTACAACATATTACTAAAGCCAAAAATAGAATTAAAAAAAGAACTAGATATTTATATCTGAGAGAAAAAAATTGGTTACTTACTTCTCGTAATTATTGTTCTTTGAGATGTGTTGCTCATGTCTAGTCCATGTAGGTGTGCATGTGCTGTGTGCACACATCGTTGGAGGGTTTTCCCTTATCAGTACCGGTTGGGCCAGGGAGCCCCCTGCAGTGGCACCTTCATATAATCCCCTGCCAACCCACCACCCCCTGTGTTCCTTCCCGTCATACTCTGATGAAGGGGAGGTGGGTGGCATTTGGAATGGACATGAGCAACACATCTCAAAGAATAACAGTTACAAGAAGCAAGTAACCGTTTTTTCTAATTTGAGTGATTGCTCGTGTTCATTCCATGTAGGTGACTCCAAAGCCAACTCCATGGAGATGGGGTCGGACACTACACAAAAACAGACTGCAACACTGCTCTATCCATGGCCACATTGTCTCTGTCCTGCTATGCTATGGCATTACGACTTGCGAAGGTGTGCAACAAACACTAGGTGGATGCCCTGCAGATTTCCACGATGGGCACCTGAGCCAAAAAGGTGGCAGATGAAGGCTGGGCTGTAGTGGAGAGGACTGTCATAGGGGGAGCTAGTACATGAGCCAGCTCGTATCACACCCTTATGCAGGAAGTGATCCAGGACAAGATACGCTGAGCTGACACTGGCATACCCTTCATCCTGTCAGCTAAGGAGACAAATAACTGGGGGGAAGAGGGGACTTACAAAACGGTTTTGTTCTATCCAAATAAAAGGCCAAGGCACATCTATCATCTAAAGTGTGCAGAGCCTGCTCTGTACCAGACGTGTGAGGTTTGGGGTAAAAACAGGTAAAAATATATCCTGGTTGACATAGAAATGAGACACCACCTTAGAATGAGGGCAAAGTCTAACTTTGTCTTTGAAGAAAACAGTATAAGGGTGATCTGCAGTCAAGGTCCACAGTTCCGAAACCCACCTGGAGGAAGTAATGGCCATGAGAAACTAAATATTTCAGGAAAGGTGCAACAGCGAGCACATCTCTAAAGGTTCAAAGGGAAGGGTCATCAACCTAGTGAGCATCAGGTTAAAGTCCCAGAGGGCAGGGGATACACCCTGTCCAACCCTTTGAGAAAGCAATGCACCATAGTCTTGCCCTGGGACCCTGAATGGAAAGCTGAGATAGTGGCAAGGTGCACTCTGACCAAAGAGAACAGGTAGTCTAGGATGGCAGGAACAGGGGCTTCTGTAGGGGAGAACCCTTTCCCCTCCAACCACAATACAAAGCATTTCCATTTGTTAGATAAGTGGCCCTAGTGGAGGGGTTACGACTCCCCAGCAAAACCCTCTGGACACACTCCAAACACTGCCTCTCCAAGGTGGTCAGCCATGGAGCTTCCATGCCATGGGGTACAGAGACTGAAGGTTCGGATGGCAAAGCCTGCCAAAATCTTGTGGGATCAGGTCTGGTACAGGGGAAGGGCTATGGGACACTCCATTGAGAAGTTGAGCAGGGACGAAACCAATGTTGATGAGGCCATGCCAGTGCTATCAGGATCGGGAGGCTTGGAACTCCCTGACCTTCAGTATCATCTTATGAGTCAGAGGGAATAGAGGAAAGGCATACAATGGAACTGGGGGCCAGGGAACCGGCAGGGCATCTCCAAGGGAGCTCAGACTGTGGCTGAAGAGAGAGCAGAAGCGGGGACAGTTCCTGTTGCTGCGAGTTGCAAACAGGTCCAGGTGGGGAAACCCCCCACCTGTGGAAGATGTCGAAGGCAAATCTCTGAGGGACCATTCGTGTCCCTCAGAGGACCTGCTGAGATGGCCCACGAGTACATTCTGTGACCCGGGAAGGTAAGAGGCCACTGGGTGGATGGCACGGGTGATGCGGAACTCCCAGAAGAGAAAAGCACAGTGGATAGAGGCAAGATCCACTCTGTCTGTTTATATAAAACATCACTGCTGTGGTGTCCATCAGGATCGAAATGTACCTGTTTTGAAGCTGAGGCAGGAGAGCTCTCAACTCTTTGAGACTGACATGCAGGGACAGGTCTACAGAGGGCCACATACCTTGAGTCCACAGTTCTCAGAGGTGGGCTCCCGATCCCATATTGGAGGCATTTGTCACCAACCAGATGGATGGGGAAAGGCTGTTGAATAGCATTTCCACACAGACCACCTCCTCCTACAGCCACCAATTGAGGGATCTCATAGCATCCTTGGTCTACACCATAACCATGGGCTGGAACACGGGGTCTGTGAAGCGGTGCTAGCCATAGCTAAAGCAGATGAAGCCTGAGCCTGGCATGCTGCACCACATAAGTGCAAGCTGCCATGAAGCCTAGCAGCCTCATGCAACACCAGGCCATGGTAACAGAGCTTCAGAATGGCCTCCTTTTTTGCTAGGAAGCAAGCTGCAGGCAGGGAGGCCATGGCTGTAGTAGCATCGAGGCAGGCTCCCATTTTTGAGTGGGAATTAGGGTGGACCTGGCCTTGTCCAGTATGAGACCTAACTGGAGGAAAGTTTCCCTGACTGGGGATATGTGCTCCAGGACTCAGGAGGCAGAGGAACCCCCCCATAAGCCAGTCGTCTAGGTACAGGTTTTTGTTCAGAATAGCAGCAATGACCATAATGCATTTGGTGAATGTCTTGGGGACCACAGAAAGGCCAAAGGGAAGTGCCATAAACTGATAATGATCTCGACCCACCATAAAGCGGAGGAAATGCCTGTAAGGGTCCACGATTGAGATGTGGAAATAAGTGTCTTTGAGATCAAGGGCAGCGCACCGATCTCCCATGGCTAGAGAAAGGATGATAGAAGCCAACATCACCATCTTGAACTTTTATTTTACTATGAAAGTGTTCAGGCTTCTGAGGTCCAAGATGGGACGAAACCTGCCCTTGACCTTTGGGACCAAGAAGTAGTGGGAGTAGAACCCCCTGCCCCTGCAGTCGATGGGGACCTCTTCTACAGCTCTAAGATCGAGACGCTTCTAGTTATAAGAAATGCTCATGGGAGGGGTCCCAAAAAGGCCAGGTGCTGTCACTGTGGAGGCCAAGTTTGCTGCACCGACTGCCCAGAAGAGCTCTAGTGGCATGTGCAATGTCCAGAATGGGAGCAGAGTTGAGAACAGGACTGATGCTGGGACTGGGAGACTGTGGCCAGGGACTGGGCAGACTTGAAATTCAAGTCCAAAGAATAGTCAGACCGTGACCACGGCGGGGCAGAGGATGGGCCCAGAGACTGGTGCCGAGAGGCCCCAGTGGCAGCATCAGGTGCTCCAGTGCTGCGGGCTGCACCATTGAGGCGTTCAGTGCCCCACCTTCCTCCCAAGGCGGCAACTGGTACTAGTGCTGGAACTGGCATGGGTACCGCAGAGCATGGCAGAGGCGGGAGCCAGAGCAGGCCTCAAAGAAGGCCAGTTAGACTCCAGTGTGGATGACTCAGTGTGGGCATGGGGCAACGAATCCCTCTGGTACGTTGGTGCCAATAGCAAGGCAAGGGAGGAAGTGAGTTCTATCAACTGCCTCAAAGGTGTTCGGGGTTGAGGGCCAGGCCATCACTAAAGAATCCTCCTCGGGATTGGGATCCTGGGCCGCACTCAACTGGCCCCGAGACAGCCCTGGAGCAGCGGTCTCAAGGTCGAAGCAGGAGCATCACAGTGCCCTTGGACACATGCAGTGTTGGAGACCTGCCTTTCTCTGCCTCCTCCTTCTTTTGAGGCACTGGAGATTGGCTGCGGTGCCGGGCGGCAGGGCCTTTCCACGTCATTAACTCACTGACTGGGCATCCCCAGTGCCTCTCATACCAAAGACAGTGCGCTGCGCAAGGCTGGTGCCAGATCAGTGACTGCTGCCGGGCAGAGTGCTAGCTCCTTTAGAAATATCTTCAAGCGCGAATCTCTCTCGTACTGCGTCCGGGCATAAAACTCTAACAAATTTTATAATTTGCAGAGATATGAGCCTCGCCCAAACACTTCAAGCACAAGTCGTGCAGGTCCCCACAGGGCATTGGCTTGAGACAGTCCACACAGGACTTACAAGACTTGCATGCCACAGGGAAGGGAGCGCAGGGGATGAAACTGATGAACCCCAACCCAACAGGAACTCTAATTAGCTAGAAAAAACTAGAACAGGGAACTTGAAACTTGGAAAAAATTCTAACAGGGCACTACCTACCTGTGGATACTGCAGATATCACACTTACAGGCGAGACAGGAGTTCCAATGACCGTCATAGGTGGTAAGAAGGAACTGAGGGGGGTAGCAAGCCGGCATATGCAGGTGCCACTCCAGGGGGCTCCTTGCCAGCCCAACAGGTACTGCTAAAGGGAAAACTCTCCAATGATCTGTGCACATGCCGCGTGCACAACTATATGGAATGGACATGAGTAATCACTTGAAGAACAACATCAGATATTATGCTTGGGGTCATAAACTTGCCATTACATAAATCCCTAGAAGAAACTTCCCCTGAAAACATTAGACAAGCCAGAAAACAGAGTCAAAATACTACAAAAATTGTTTAAAAGTTCAAAAATTAGAAGCAAAACAAGAGTTAACTAAAAAAAGGGAGTATAGGTCCAAATCCTGTTTCCTTATTCCATAATTGTTATTGCACTACCCCTCTGAAGACACTAGTTGCTGTCAGAAGACAGAAGTATCACTGGTCTGACATGGGATGGCAATTCCTATTTACTGATATTTCCCGCAAGTCATGTTGGGATGGGGTGTGGAACAGTTTGCTCCATAGCAGAATGAGCCATAGTTTCCTCTCCTCAGACCCAGTATCTGTCATAGCTACTAAGTCTTTTCCAGTGGCACAGATTGTATAATTGCACTACTAACGACTTCCTGGACCCTTCAGAAAGGGAGATTGCCTAATGAAGAGGACTCAGTGGAAAATGTGTTACAGCTTCGTGACACTTTATTTTTACTAGTTATCTCCACAGGGCTAATCAGAGGATAGACGTACATCACACTAGCTTTACTCGTCCTTCTACATACTCTTCAGAGGGTGATAGTATCTTGGAGACGGCAGACAACTCTCCTGCTCATGGGAGATCTGAATGGAGATTGAGGGTACATGCTCTCGGCTTATGCTAGTGAACCCATTACATACACACAGAGTAGTGTTAGAACAGGACAGAGCTGCAACCTTAGATTTTTAAGGCTAGAAGGGGCCATTTTGTTTATCTAGTCTGACCTCTTAGGTTCCACAGGCCATAGAACCTCAGGAAGTTATTTTGGTATCAAGATCACAATTTCAGTTTAGCTGCTGTTAAAGTTAAGGAACTTCTGTTTTTGTTTAGTTTTGGAGTTTAGATGGATGTGAGAGTCAGGTCTAATGCTATGATCTAGTGCTAGGAGACCTTAAAATGTTCAAAGGGCTTATAAAGCTCAATAACCATGCACCTTTGATGGGCCAGATCCTTGACACCAACTATTTGGTGCCTAGTGCAGCTAACTAGACTAAAAAAGTGGTTGCAAGCACAGGTTCCAAAACCAAATAGCAATTTAGAGCCACCTCAGAACTGCTCTAGTTTGCACTAAGTGCAATGGTTTCAAAAAGTAGCATTAAGCTATCTGGGCCTGGGTAGTGAGCAAGAGCATTTTGGCCACACCCCTATCTTGAGAGCTGAGAGCAAATGGTATGGAACCAGTATAGGCAGGTCTATATCATTAGTGATATACCAGTGCAAAAAGAATCTTTAGATGATAAAATATTTTAAATGTGCTTTGCATTAAGCACAATGGCATAACAAAGTTAACAGGGCAGAGGAGCTGACTAGTGTATATGAAAAGAATTTTTTCAAGTTCTCTCATCACCACTGTAGTGTTAAGGGTAAGTTTTCCTGCCTCCCCTAAATTTTGTCTCTCTAGGGGATCATTTCCTCTAACTTGGCTTCATAATTAAATATAAAAATAGATTAGTATAATGAATGCTAAATTTAATATTCTGGCATCAGGAAAACTGAACTATGATTTAAAACTAAGAATATTAGTGCATATTTTTTATGAAATATGAGCCATGCCAGTACTGACTTCATATTTTAAGGTAGCACTTACTAAAAAGGCAAATTCAGATTTTTTAGAGAGGTAGAAGGTTTATATTAACATTGTTGAGAGGTCCTACACAGTGAACTATAACATATCTGCAGTTCTGTATTTCTACTTTTAGCTTCTATTCAATGTCAGCTAGGTTACCTGCAACTTTTAAATCTTAGCTTACACCCATGAATTTGCCTTCTATGGTATAGACTATCTTGAGTAATAAATATGCTAAAAGCTTGAACGGCTGCTGAGTGAGAAAGAGGGCACATCCAGAGAATGTAAAGCAGAAGCCAAGAAGGCTTCCACAGTTTTGGCTGTTTGCCTAAGGTTGTTTAGGAGATCAAATTTAGAATGCTGGTAGTCATCTAAAATAAACTGCTCCTTAATTTCTAAAATTAAAGTACTCAGAACTAGTATTTTTTCATTCTACTTTATACCCAGCAATCACAGAGCAGTTTAGCTGATAAAATGCAATTATGCTTCATTTGGAAAAGCAAAGCACTGAACAGCAATTCTAACTTGGAGAATGAATGAATCTTGCAACTATTGAAAGAAACTATTAAAAGAATGAAATCAATGATTCATCACCGAGGTGATCATGGGAAAATTAATTTTTCTGCAGTGGTGTAATTTCACCAGTGGAAACAATAGAGGAGATTGCAGTGTTGACAGAGTACAATATAGATATAGCTTTAAAAAAAATCACATTGGTAAGATATTTCTACAATATAGATGCATCCTTAACTAATTCATTTCAGATTGTCACTTTTTAAAATATGAACATGTAGAAGACAGACCCCATGAAGTAGAGAGTTAAAATATAGTCAAGCTGTGAATAATAATTTGGTTGTAAGATACCACAAAGGACCCCAACCTGTTTTCAAACCATTGGGGCAATCAGTCCTTCATTAGCTTATACCCAGGAGCCAATTAAACCAATACAGGGTTCTCAAATTAGCACCAATTTATGAAAAAACTTCTGCCAAACAGTGTTATTGAAAGCAAAATTATGGAAAAAAGTTGGACAAGTCAAAAACAGTAGTAATAAAAGTAGTTAAAATGAATACATTTGACAATAAGCAGCAAAACAAGATTTAAACTAAAAGAGCAAATACCCAAACAAAAAGGATTATAGGGTCAAATCCTCTTGCCCGCCCTCTATTTACATGTGACTAGTGACTACAGCTCAGGGTAATATCTCATATAGACTTTATCTTCATACACTTCCTAAGTGGTTTTTTTGTTCTCCATATAAATCTCATTATGTTTTGGGCTCATCAAATTCAATGCCTATGATGCAAATATTAAGGAGGCTAATTACACTTTAATTGAAGAGTGACCGATACATCAAAAGGCTGACTATTGGACAAAGAAGACTGACAAAGTTAGTTTTAACAATTGGATAACGTCACCAGATTGCACATTTTTATGACATCATAACTCTTCAAAAATATGTAGTGCTAATACAATAAGTAGAAGCAGTATCCCTGTGAGCTTTTTTAAAGGGGTCTTGATGATACTTGAGTCCATTCCATCCTTCTCATTATCTTCTGTGCTTACAGTATTTTTAGTCTGGCCTTCACATCTCACTGATACAAATTGGCCTGGTCAATGGATATTAAAAAAAAAAAAAAAAAAAAAGGAGCACTGGCCAAATCCTCCTTTACTAAAGGATATATAATAGGGTAATTTAAGCCACTTTTACAAGTTGTGGAATGCACTGATTTTACTGGAAGTGGAAGTCATTCAGAGATGTACGAAGCATCTCCTGTACTAATAAGATCCAGCTCAGTTTTATGTAGGAGTTTTTAGTCTCAGATTGCTAAACTCCAGCACTCCAGGCTGTGTTCCACATCAACTGGTTAAGAACTCATGACAGGGGAGCCTTTTCTGAAACTCTTTTTCTTCTTTATTCATACCAAATTGCTGATGTCATTCACCACAGCCCCACATGATTCTTTACTGAGCCTCATGGATAAATGAGGACACACAGGAGAATCCGATGGGTTGGGTAGAAAAGCCGACTGCACTGCTTGGTTGCAAATACTTTTCTCTAAACGGCTGATTTGTCAAAAGAAAAGTTGAATGTTCACCAAGAAAATGATAAAAATACTTATTACTTTTCAAAATACAGGACTATGTAGCACTTTAAAGACTAACAAGATGGTTTATTAGATGATGAGCTTTCGTGGGTCTGGCCCACGAAAGCTCATCATCTAATAAACCATCTTGTTAGTCTTTAAAGTGCTACATAGTCCTGTATTTTGCTTCAGCTACACCAGACTAACACGGCTACATTTCTATCACTATATTACTTTTCAGTGTGACCAAACATTTCATTTTTAGAGACAAAAATTGACACTTACAGGGCTATTCTTCTACAAACTATTAAATGTATTTTTAAAAATTGAAAACTCAGGAATGGTTTGCAGGCAATTTTTTCTTTATTTTTACTGTAAGGGACCAGGATCTAGCTATTAAAACACAGGACTTGGAATTAACAGACCTAAGCTTTATTTGATTTTTCCCCTTATCTGCTGCATCTCAGGCAGCCCATTTTATAGATGCAGAAACAATAGCACAGAGGTTGTCACTTAGCCTTTCTGTGCCTCAGTGTCTCCATCTGCAACAAAGGAACAATTTATGTAATCTAGAGGGCTAAATCTTAACTCTGGTTGCCAAATAGGGTATAAGTGAAACATCCTGGAAAACTTAGAAAGGGCTTTAGAAAACATTAATTTCATTTGTAACCAAGATTTTTCTCTGTATTTCAAATATCGTTTTGGTAAATTGGGTCAAAAGCTTTAGGTTTGGATATATAATGCAAGGCATCCAACCAATGGAATAAAGATAAATAAACAGATTGCTCCATTTTGTGTTTTACTATCTCCAGTTAAAAAGGAAAACTTATGAGTTTGGTTTAAATGGCCATTTTTTTCTAGAAGTCTAGAAATTAGGATGGTTGGAGCAATGTTTTCGAGTCAGAATTCCATGCCTAATTCTCTGTGATGCATGTCAGCTCAAATGACCTCCATTTCCTGTGTTCAATCAAACATGTTACTGATCCTTCATGAGCAAACAGAAAGCTCTTATTGAAGTCACAGAAATAGTGTTTTAAGTGTTTTATCCACCTAAACAAGCAAACACACTAAAAACCCTCATTACATAAAACTTCTGAATCTTTTGAAGACAAGCTCTCCCTTTGAAAGAGTTAGACTTGTCGAAATAAAATTTAGAACCCATATAATTTACACAATTGACAATTATAGATATGAACTATAGATATGGTATTTTTCCACTGAGCAGGCACATGATGGGTAGTGACACTTCAAGTGATGTACACTGCTCTGCAAATACACTTTAACCCTGGAGGTGATCACCTCTAGAGGATGTGTGGGGGGGCGGGGAGGAGAAGACTGGCCCAACCACCATAGCCATTCATTTTCTGGGTATGAACCTGAGCTTTTCAACAAAAATGCCAAATAGTAAAACTTGATGGTCTTATGTTTATACTAATCTTTAAAGTGCAACATCAATATGCCTCTAGAATAGCTTAGCATAACTATGAGTGTGAATTCAAACTCATCCATATGAGGATTTAATGAATTAGGTAAGGTTCCTTGTGTCAGAATAGTAACAACAAAATACACTGTTATAAATGTAACATGTGACTTTCATCTTTGAAAAAGGTAGACAGTTTCCCACCCCATCCTACAGAGAAACTGCAACCCCAAAAGAGGATTAGGATTTCAAGATGAAGCCTGTCCCGGATGTGAACATAAACCCATCTATTACCAAAATCCAGAAAAGTTCAACACTAACGACAGTTTCAGCAGAGAAGTAGGAGAAATTACAACAAAAATTACGTGGATACTAATGGAACATGAGATTAACAGGGACAATAGTCATAAAGCTAAACAAAACTTGTACTGAATACAAACTTTGATTTTAGTCAACATCCTCTGACTAGAAGGGTTGCTGATTCCAGATTCTATTGAAACTGTCTTTTCACATGAGCATTCACTTTTTACATTGGTATTTTTAGTACTTGATTTATGCCTGAAGGAAAGTTTAAGAAAAATTGAATATAATATTTGAGTTATTGGGATGCATGTGGAAGAATTCTAATCACCACTTCTTTAGACATGTGTACAAGAAAAATGGCTGAAGTTTGAATGTTTTTATAGCTAAGGAATATGTGCTTTGCTAGATTTGATGGAAAAAAGTCACTTCTGCATATGTACCATGCCTATAGGGTAAGATTTTGATTGGAATGTAATAAAGTTTCATTGCATTTGACATTGAACATTTTCTCTATCCAGCAAAAAAAGTTATTGCTAGAACAATACACAGGAGGGAGAGCATAAGGCTGTGCACAAAATATAAAATCTTCTGTTAGAATATTAAATCTGGATTAACATCTGGACATCTGAAAATAAAAAAACCCTGAAGTTTATCACAAATCCCATTATTTGAAGACATCTTCATAATTTTAGCAGCAATGTTACCATTCTGAACTTCCATTTTAAGAATTTTTTTGGATCATTTTCCATTATGAAAATACATAGTAACCCATCACAATTTAGCTCAAGCACCACTGACTTCTTAGCTTCACCTTGCACAAAGATATCCCTGGTCAAACAAGAGTAACACCCAAGATGGGAACTCACCTTTCATTCATTGAATTGAAGTAAATGGAGAGGGAACTTGAAAGTGCAACTAGGAACACAGAAATGTGAACATTAAGAGTAGATGTATCCTGTTTTAAATCTCTGTTAAAAAAATAAATACAAAAGACTGAATCAAGAGAACCCTGAAGCTAGATTCCAGTGGTGGACAACCTGCGGTCCACACACATCCCATCCGAGTAATCTGATTGCTGGCCAGGAGACATTTTGCTTATGTTGACCAACTGAAGGGACTGACCCTGCAGTCCCAGTTCTCTATTCCCAGCCAATGGGAACTGTCGGAAGTGGTACCTGCAGGAAAGGGGCTGTGCAATGTGCTGGTGGCTGCTACCACAATGTCCAAGGGCCGTGAACAGAGAACCCCCCAGTAGGCAGGGGCAGTGTCTGCAGGCATTCTATTAAAAATGTTAATTTCACAACATTGTAGATATGTAATATGATATATTTCCATTTTTGTCAGCGTGAGCTGTTAACGTGAACCATAAAATATACAGGACTGGTAGTAACTAGTGATGTTAGTGAGTAGTCAACTGGAGTATCAACTACTTGCTTCCCCCATCCTCTTGCTATCTCTATGAGAGGCAGCAAGGGGGAGGGGAATAGGAGCTGGGGGGAGCTGGCTGGCTACCATGAACAGGGGCTGCTGGACTCAGCACGAGCTGGGACAGAACAGTCCCAACTTGCGTTGGTTGGGATGCTGTGCTTCTTCATTTAAATGTAGTGAGAGCCTGGCAGCTCTTACTACATTTAAAATGCAGACCCACAGCATGGGAGGCTACTGGAGTCGGCACGAGCCAGAACTGCTCGATCCTGGCTGGAGCCAGCTCCTTGAAGCTACTCCCGCTGCAGCTCTGCAGAGCAGTCCTATCGACTAATCAAATTGTACAATTTGTATCAGCTACATAATTAGCTGGATAACTGCAATTCAACATCCTTAGTAGCAATCAGTTAATACTGTAGTTCAAATGTTTTTACATTTTCTATAATTACTATTTCAACTGTAGAGACTTAACAGTATATTGTTGTGGGTGTTTTGTTTTTGGGTTTTTTTTTTTTTTTAAGGCAGTTACACTTGCTAATACAGTAAAACTCCAGTGGTCCGGCATCCAATGGTCTGGCACTCCTGATGGTGCGGCACCATCTGGAACCCAGAAGTGCTCCGGACAGCTGGACAATTGGAACTGCTCTTCCCCCGGCTTCCCCGATTCAGCCGCTGCTGAAACTGACCAGCAGCTGACTCTGGGAAGCCTGGGGCTGAGCGTGGTGTGCCCCAGGCTTCCCGGAGTCAGCTGCTGGTCAGTTTCAGCAGCGGCTGACTTGGAGAAGTCTGGGGCAGAGCAGCAGGGGTGCTGCTAGGTTGGTCCCGCAGTGCCAAGGGGCGCATCCCCCCACTCCACCTCAGGCCCCTCATAGCCCCCCCTTCCTAAAGTCTGGCATATCTGATAATCCGGCACTCCCTGGGTCCTAAAGGTGCCGGATTATCGGAAGTTTACTGTAGTTTATTTATCCTGTTGGTTCTGATGCTGTTTCAGTTAAGGAGTTGTAAGTGCCGGAATTAACTAAAACAGCATTTCAAGCTACGTTCGCAGCACTGAATGGACATTAATTCATCCTCAC
This sequence comes from Pelodiscus sinensis, assembly GCF_049634645.1. Taxonomy (NCBI): domain Eukaryota; kingdom Metazoa; phylum Chordata; order Testudines; family Trionychidae; genus Pelodiscus; species Pelodiscus sinensis. The sequence continues at coordinate 46,586,349 of NC_134718.1, forward strand.
CACATTTCTGAAAGGTACAGATAAAGACCATCATCTCCATTTTAGAAGTACAGAAAAGTGAAATGACTTGCCACAGTTTACATAGCAAGCAGAGGCAGAGTCAGGATTGGCACTCAGAACACTGATTGATTTATCAATTACTTTTCTCTGGATAAACTGCCAAGCATAAAAATAGCTGTGTTGCGTGTGTGTATTTTGTTTGTTTGCATGAAAACCTGAACCCACATAAGAAGTGCTAACAAGACTCCTATGCATATAGGAAAGTTTAAAAGTGTGGGGGAGAGGCAGGGGGACACAATTCACAGTGATTTAAAGGGCCAGGGAAGAACAACGTATAGTCACATGTATAAAATTGAAACAAACAGTCTTAATTTACAGTGGCCTAATTTATGCCAAACTCCAAGGTACTTGTGGCTTCTATAGATCCATGTGTCAGCAATGATAGCTACACTGGAAAAACTGAATCCCAGGTGAAAGGAAATTAGGGCTGTTAAGCGATTAAAAAATTTAATCGCAATTAATCGCGTGTGCTGCCCCTTTGAAATGCTGCAGTGGCATTTCAAAAGGGCAGTGCTGCATAAACCCAGGATCAGCTGGAGTCCCCAGATGATCCTGGGCTCTGCTAGTGCTGCCCCTTGAAACATAGCGGCGGCGTTTCAAAGCAGCAGCGCCGTGGGAGCCTGGGACCAGGGCGGGGTTTCAAAGGGGCAGCGCTGCCCAGAGTCAGCTGGGCATTCCAGCTGACCCAGGCCCCTACTGAACTGCCCCTTTGAAATGCCCTAGCAGCTTTCAAAGGGGCAGCGCCTCGGAAACACCTGCGATTAACACGTTAATTAAAAAATTAACATGTTAATTGTGCTCTGCATTAATTGCAGGCATTAACGTGCGTTAATTGATAGCCCTAGAAATAATGCTGAAACTCCCTTCTTAACCCACTCTATTATGGCAAGCCAGCGGTTTGAAATTACTGAACGTACAATATGAAGCCTAGGTCTCTTACTTTATAACTGGGTAAGCTCTGATCCTGAGTAGCATTTAGTTTTTAAACCAAGGTTATTTTTAAATTCATATTTGTGTTAGGTGTCTGCATTTGGCAACCTGTGCAGTATTGATTCAGGGTGATGCCTGAAGATATTTTAAAGCTGATTCTTCTGGAACACAAAAGCAGGATCCATTACAGAGATTACAGGAGTTAGCAGCAGCTTTTCGGGGAGCCATGCCAAAGACAGAAGACTGCAGTCCATTGTTGGAAATTATCTCTTTAAAATGCAGTGGCAGCAGGACTGACATCAGAGGCAGAGCTGGCTAGAAAACAGATTTTTCTATCCTTTAAAAAAAAAAAAAAAAAAAAAAGATTTTTAAATGAATTCATCAATCTGTGTCAGGCAAAAACAAAATGGTCAGACATTTGTGTTCGGATTATTTTCAATATTTATTTTCTTTACACTTCATCCCTTTTTATATAAAATCATTTTTTGAATGAAACAATTTTGAAATGAAAATGTTTTGTTCTGAAAACAGTAAAATGAGACACTTCAACATTTTCAAAAAGTTGTTTTCGTTTTTTTCTTCCTAACCAAAATATAAACAATTTTGAAAGAAAGTTTGTGCTATTTCAATGAAACCACTCTGATGGAAAACTTTTACTGACAGAGTTTTCTAGCCAGCTCTAATCAGAGGCTTGCCCTTTTAAATCTGTCTAGCAGTACAAATGCAAGAAAGCCATAGAATGCGGAGCATGAACACTGGCCTAGAACCAAGTCCCTGCTGCAGGCACTAGGTAAAAGTGCTTGTCAAAAAAACCCAAAAATATTGTCCTAGTCTTATTTTAATAAATCATGGAACAAACCAGCTACAAGCAGCACTGCAGTAAGGGACTTCTTGTGTAACTTGTTTCCAAGCTCCATTTTCAAGCAGTCTATTACACGTCCACCTGAGACAGTCAGACTGTCCCATTTTCAGGGATTATCCTGGTTTCCAGGGCAATACTGTTGTTCCCACGTTTTAGCAGTCTCTGAACCAGCTGTCTCTCTCAGCAGATCAACATGGAAAAGACCTGTCTCCATCTGCAGTTGAGATAATCAACTATAGCTGCTCCCATCCAGAGGTCAAAAGAAAGGTGTCTTCAGACCTGTCAAGCCCTGCCACTCAGGCTATGTCTACACTGATTTTTTTTTTTGGTGTGGAAGAAGATATGCAAATCACACTCTCATATGCATATCTTCTGCCCATCCTTTTTGCGGAAGAGGTTTTGCTGCTAAAAAAGCCCCGTCTAGACAGGGCCATTTGTTTGAAAAAAAAAAAACTCCTCTTGCACAAAATCCCTTATTCCTCAAAAAATGAGGTTTAGAGGATCTCGTGCAAAAGGGGTTTTTTCCCCCCCAACAAATGGCCCCATCTACACAAGGATTTTTAGTGGCAAAACCTCTTCTGCAAAAAGAATTGGCAGAAGATATGCAAATGAGCATGCAATCTGCAAATCTTCTGCCGCAAAAAAACGGCAGCGTAGACGTAGCCCGAGTGAGCTAAAATGGAGATGATGGTGGGGAGGGAAGAAACTGGGAAGAGGTCAGAAAAGAGAACAGCTAATAGAAAAGGAAGAAGAGTGCAGAGAAGGAGGAGCAAGTAGCAATAAGACTTGATGCTAGCGAAATAATCAAAAAGGGAACAACGGTAGGGAAAGTCGTAGAAGCAGGAGAAAACAAGGCTAACAAAGACATTGCTTGCCAGGTACTGCAGAAAAAAAACCTCTTGGAAACATCTTCAGTTGTTCAGGAAAATAATAGGAGCACTGGGATTCTGGCAGGATCTTCATTATCCTAGGTTGATTGTGCATTTATCTCTATCCACCCTAATTATCAAGTGTTTTCTGACACAACATAGCACAAAGTACAAAGCCACAAGTGAGCACCCGTGCTATTTGAGTCACCATTGAACAAACATAACAGCAGGAAGATTTCACTGACATTGCTTTGACAAAACATACAAAGGTATTTCCCAAGTGTTAAACAGTGTCTTTTTGGCATTGACACAGGAGACTTCAGGGAGACAGAAAACAGAAAGGCAAAACTTAAATCCTGTCTAGTTTCATCTGCTCTCCGCTTTTCATTCAGTGGTGTAATATTGGGAGTGGATTTTCCTAGACAGCCTATGCAGCAAGCTTTTCAGTGGAAATGTTTACCCAAGAGTGTTTTTGTGGAGTATGTGAAAGCTCTAACAGTCCCATAAGATCCACTGATCTCAATTACACAAGTGTAAATCTGCAGTAGACTGACCCTAGATTTCTATATTCATATCTGAATCTGGCCGGTGCTTTAGAGTTCTCTATGGAGCCAAGATTTTATTTACTGTAAAAGAAACAATGGAGGGAAAGATTTTTTTAAAAAAATTAAGAGGATCACATTGACCACGATAGTAGTCACAAGCTTGTTATTAGGAGCTGGAATTGCCAACTATGCTCAGCAGAATGCTACTTACTTTAGTAAGTTCAGCCTGCAAAATAGCCTCAGGAGTGGGGAACCTACAGTCTGAGGGCTGGACTGGATTTGGCCCTGAGGCTCTCCCCTGCAGCATCCAGGAACCAGAATGGCACTCTAGCCCTAAGCCCTGCCCTCTCCCCACCACCAAGATCCTGCACCCTACCACCCACCCAGACCCTGCAACCCACTTCTGTATACCCCCTACTGCCCAGGTACTACACTCCAAGCCCACTGCCCAGGAGCTTTCTCCCACACTGAACACCTCATTTTTGGCCCCACCCCTGAGCATGGGGGGATCCATAACATTTATTAGCATCTCCCCCCTTCCCCCAAGCTCTAGTGTCCGAAAGGAATATGGAGAGTGTCTTTCTGCTTCAGTGGGGTTTTTCTTCCTTCTCACTTTTGGGCAGCCCCCAATTGATTTTTCTGTAGGTCAACAGCCCCCCGCCCCCCCGCAACACAAAAAAGGTTCTCCAGCCTGCCAGTATAACTTTGTATGACTCCTTTAGATCTCATCAACACAGTTCCTGTAAGAACATCACACAGAGGCTATGTCTAGACTGGCATGATTTTCCGCAAATGCTTTTAACGGAAAAGTTTTTCCATTAAAAGCATTTGCAGAAAAGAGTGTCTAGATTGGCACGGATGCTTTTCCGCAAAAGCACTTTTTGCGGAAAAGTGTCCATGCCAATCCAGACGCAGTTTTGCGCAAGAAAGCCCCGATCGCCATTTTCGCCATCGGGGCTTTTTTGCGCAAAACAGTTTTTAACTGTCTACACTGGCCCTCTTGCACAAAAACATTTCCAGAAAAGGGCTTTTGCCCAAATGGGAACGTCAAAGCATTTGCGCAAGAAGCACTGATTTCAGACAGTAGAACGTCAGTGCTTTTGCGCAAAATCAAGCGGCCAGGGTAGACAGCTGGCAAGCTTTTGCGGAAAAATTTGCCAGTCTAGACACAGCCACAATGTATATGTGGCAGCAGTAATTTCTTCACAATGTTACTAAGTGAAGTGACAGAAACCAGAGTGACTTTTTGAACCTACCTGTTAAAATAACGACAGCAATCTTCATCTTTAAACTGTCTGATACTTCATCTCTTACAGTTCTTCATACCAATGGAGTATGATCCATTACTGTGTATGTGCACAAGGCAATGTTTAATAGTAATTATGGGATAGATTGCTAAGTAAAATGTGATGAGCGATATAAAGTCAGAGTAAAGTTCTATTTAAAGAATAGAATTTGGTAGCTCCACACACCCTAATGTTCAGTTCAGTGTTTCTATTAACCCAAGGGATTACATCATAAACTACTTAAGCATGTTAATTATGGGCTACACTGCAACTCCTCCCCTAGTCCACAGAGGGACTTTCCGTGCAGATGAGGCACTAAGATGCCCCTATGGCTTTGTCGTAGACCCTGTCGATGTCTCTCCTCAGTCTGGGAAGAGCAGAGAAGTAAAAAGAGGGCAGAGTATCCATCATTCTGCAGCCTCACAACTGTATGGAGTTTAATGAAGGCAATACAGGCTCACACTTATGACTTTTTAAATGGAAGTTATAGGAGGCTTCAACAGCAAGAAAGTCATAGCCTGGTTAGGTTACTGACAACAGCTCCAGTGGAATCATGGTGTCAGTAATCCAGGGGACCAGGGCAGAGGTTAGGAGACCTTTGCCCCAAGAAGGAAAACTGTGTTATTTCATACAGCATATTGAGTGTGACAGAATTATGAGGAAATCTTCTGGTTTAAAATTCCCCTTCCCATTTAACCAGGCCAAAGCAGTCATTTTTGTAAAATTAACTCTAGCTAAAATTCATCATCAAACATCCAAATTAATTGGTTTCAATTTCTGGACAAACACCCTAAAGCCTCAGAGATAAATTACTACTTTCTAAATCACTGCTCTATTCCCAGATTAGCATTTGTAACACTGTCACACATCCCCACAGCCCACAATTTACTCAAAATGGAATCAGCTTTTATCCCGTTTTCATTTAAAAACCGAAGGCGTTAAAGCTGTGGCAGACAAATGTACTACTGCTGCAGTAGCACACTGTACCTTTTCTGAACCATGCTACATTGCACGCAGTGATTCAGACTATTTAAAAGTTAAGCCACCTCCACAGTTGATTTCTTTTAAAGAAGCTAGTGAGCTGATGAAGGTGGGAAGGGAAAAAAAATACCTGCTGCTATTTATAAATTTCAGCAAGTTTGCTTAGAATCTGACCTATACAAAATAAAATAAAAAATTCAACAACCAAAAGAGACATCGAAAATTCTACAAGACACCATACACACAGTCTTAAAACTCAGATGTAAACTAATTCCACTTCATCCTGAAATGTCCACTAAATACTTGAGGCATACAGTTACAAGTTAGGCATAGTAAAAGGAATTTGGATTTTGTGTATCAGATGTTTTAACGTCATAGCATAAATTTGGACAAATGCTTTTTGAAGAGTTTAATTTGTAAAAGATTTAGCTTTTATCTGAATGAAGTCACAGTAACTTCCCAGTAGTCAAAAATTTACCTCAAACTTAGTCAAAGGACTGTTTGGTTTAAGGCTTACAGAAATAGGCCAAGAGTCTTAAGATGACCAGAGAATGGATGTGTCCATGGCAGTGGTGGCCGATATTTTGCCAGTGGCCACTTCAAAAATTTCTGAAGTGGTCCCAGGCTGCACCAGGAGGAGTGTGGCCTCAAGCGGAAGGGGCATGGCCAGGATACTTCCCTGCTTCCCCACCCACAGACCCAGATTGATCTGAGGGTGGAGGAGCACCTTTGCCCCCCCCCAAGGTTCCCCCTAGGTGCCCATGCCCCTGGTGGTGGGAGGAGACTTCATGTGCTCCCCCTTCTGCCCCCAAGTCAATCAGGGCTTGGGGGCGGGGAAGCACGCAAAGTCTCCTCTCGCCCTGCCAGGAACCACATGCTCCTGGCATGGCAGAGGAAACTTTATGTGCCTTAGGGCCGCCTTTGTGGGCTGGATCAACCCAACTGGTGGGCCACATCTGACCCGTTGAGGCCCTTTTGTCTACCCTTGGTCCATTGTATTAATTAGACAAGACCATAGTAAAGAAACAAACAAAAAAAAGTAGTCCAAATACTTGAGAAAACATCTATAAAAGTCTGTTTAGACAAGTCAATAGTTTACTTGGCATATACATTTAGCCTTATTTATATTATCAATTTGTTTTTAAATTTAAGGGACTTTTTAGCTAAATATGGAATTCCACAGAACAATTTCAATGTCAGTGGCTAACATTAAAATTTTATGAAAATAATAGTAATGTTTTTATATATATATAGAGAGAGAGAGAGAGAGACTTTCCATTCAGCTTTTTGCCTAATGGGGTTTTGTCTTAAAAAAAAAAATCCAAGACCCAAATGTTAAGCTACATATTACACAAGCACGGGAACAGGTTACATAGGGAGATGGTAGAATCTTCACCCTTAAATACATGTAAGGGCTTGACAAAGCCAAGTCTGGAATGATTTAATTGAGGTTGGTCCTGCTTTAAAGCAGGGAGTTGGACTAGATAAGCTCCTGAGGTCTCTTCCTACCCCAATCTTCTAAAATGCTATTATAACTTTAAACATATTTCAAGGTATTTTGAAGTGCCCAGGAACTTCTACTGTAGGCCATTTTTTGTTCAAGTGAGTAAATTTCACATTAGCACGATAGAGAGCTGCAAGTGGGTTTATGCTTTGGTATCTGTCATTTAGTCTACTGTGAATAGCATTTTGACACGTGCAGAGTGACTGGAAAAAAAATCCAAATGTGGCAAATTTTGCAGCGAGTTAAGATTTTAGCACTAAGCTGCACCAAAGTTGCAGGATGGATCTTTTCAGTCAGCCCAACTGAGCCAGCTTCTTCAGTTTCCCACAAGTAAATTCCAAGCTGAGCTTTGGCAGGAGCACTGTTTGCAAAGGCCGGTATGCTTGAATAAATCTGATTCTCTTCTAGTGTCATTAAACCTTTCACGGCTTCCTAAGCACCAGGCTATGCTTCCTGGAATTGTGCATTTGGCAAATGAAATGACTTTACTGTTTGATGTAGTCATGCAATTCCAAACACAACTAACTGGGACTAGGACTGTGGAAACTGTTTATGGCTAAATTTAATAAAGTGGTACACAATTCAAGTACCATCATGTATGCTGTTGAGCTTCGCCTGCTCTCCTTTAACCAGGAAGCATTTTCATTATTGGAGGTGTATGACAGACTCACTCTCTGATGTCATACGACAAAAGTTGCAATATGCAAAAATCTATTACCTAAAAGACTAAATAAGATTATCTAAAAGATTAGACTTCCATGTGTGGCAGGGAGAGCAAGACAGGAAGAAACCAAGGCTTCAACATGGGGACTGCTGGAATGGGAATCAATGAGGAGGGTTTACCTGGAGATAGGAAGGACTGATAATTATGTCTACCTTTACTTACAGAATGAAATGCAAATGTGCCACAGTCATCTTAATTTAAATGATCCAACCATTTCAAAAAGTGCTGCATAAGTTACATAGATTCAAGTCTGTGTGCAGAAATTGGTGTTTCATCCAGGCCAGACAGAAGACACACAGTTTACCATTAAATGGTACGTGTTGGGTTTTGGGGAGTGTGCACACATGCTGTTTCTAGAGATGCATTGCACTGCTAGGCCATTTCATGGGGTGACGGAGTGGGTTTGGGACAGTGAAGAGGGAAATTGAGCAAGCTCCTATTCCACATCCCAGTTTCAGAACTACATAATGTAAGCCCTCCTCTCCTGTACCATTTTCAGATGTTAAAGAATGAATATCACCATTTATCTTAAATCATTTCTCAACCTTTTTGCTGTTTTAGGCTCTCTGTATTCATATACAGAACTCTTGCAAATCCAAAGCAAAACACTGGTTTAAGCATTACTCTTCCTTACCTTATCCCCAGTGGCAAATGACTATCCAGGGTGTCTCACATTCTGAGTGAAATTTATGAAAATACAAGCCTTCTTTAGGACACGTTTACCTATATATTTCTCAACTCACGTGCTTTAGTAAGAAGTTTAACAGACAGCAAGAATTACCTGGCATCATTTGGAGTGAGTGCATTTCCAGAAAGGCAGGTAGAAGCTGCCCTTAACATACTATTACAGATTTGAAAAGATGTTTAATTAGAATATGTTTTTTATGAACAGACATGTTACTTCCCCAGAGCTAACTGCTATAATGCTACAGTTCAAAAGCTTTATACCACATTCTGGCTGGATTGCAAAAGACTCAAGAGGAAAGCCAGCCTTAAATTCAGTTCTAGAAAACCCTGGAAAACTCCACGCATACAAGCCTGTGAAGAAGAAAAGGGCAAGGGGAGGAGAAGGGTGCTTAACCTTGAAGTATGAGTGGCTTACTGCCCATATAGTTCCTTGCCAGGAGACAGTATGGAATGCTCTGCAGCCAAGCAGACTGCCACGTCTCCAAGATGGGGAACGCTAAATGCACAGGTAAGCATGACTGCCTTGACATGCTGTTATACAATTTGCAGAAAAGACTTTTCCTTTCTTTGTTCACAGCTGTCCTCTTGCACCATTTTGGTGAAGCCAGAATTGGGCCTTGCAGGAGTCTCCTTTCAGCACTGCATGCTAAAGTTTTAAGGCTTATGGTTAAAACGGTCGGGGGAAAATTCTTTGTGTATTTTTGGTGAGATTATAAAATACATAAGTGTCTGCTCAATGATTAAAAATGTATACGGTAAAAGGCAACAGCTCTGATCTCTCTTCCAAATGCCATTCTCTCTATTAACAGGTGATTTTAGCTTTGTAAAATCCAATCCCATAAATTTGCACCTAATGTAGTTATCCCTGGATGAAACAAGTACTATAATTCCAAACCAAATGGAGGTTGGGACACATTGAGAGTGTAATCTCATGTATTTTGAAGATCTGCTCTTTGTTATTTATTCATTAAAACATTTAAGGCAATTCTAAAAATGTAGTAAAGAATAACTTAATCATTTAGAATTTGCTAATGGGAAGCGTTTGCGAGTCTAGAAACTATCAACCAATTTCAATTTGGAAAATAACTCCTCTTGGCATCATTTAAATTTAGCTAAATTTGTTTTAAACAATTTAAAAATTAAAACACTTCCTAAAAAGTGAAAAAACCTAACACTCTTACAAAAGTTATTTGGTTAAGGGAAACAGTTAAACTAGAAACTGACCACACTATGCTGTAGTATGACTAATTCACTTTCATTGTCTGAATAAGGGTACGCCTCAACTACACCCCTTTTTCGATAAAGGGATGTAAATTAGGCACTTTGAAAGTGCAAATGAAGCAGGGATTTGAATTTCCCGCACTTCATTTGCATAATCGCTTCATGGCACTTATTCGAACAAGCGCTATTTCGAAAGTAAAACTGCGGTCGAGATGTGATTCTTTTGAAAAAGGCAGGCTTTTTTCAAAAGCTCCTGTAAACCTCAAAAAATGACTGCGATTTTACTTTCGAAATGGCGCTTGTTTGAAAAAGCGCCACAACGCAATTATGCAAATGAAGCGTGGGAAATTCAAATCCCCGCTTCATTTGCACTTTCGAAGTGCCTAATTTACATCCCTTTACTGAAAAAGGGATGTAGTCTAGACATAGCCAAAGTGACAGAATAACAGCATAAAAAAATTTAAAATTAACTTTATCCATTTCAGATATATTATATAGATTTACTTCATATCTAATGGTGCTCATAATGTGTGTACACAATGGATTTCTTTAAGTTTTTTTTTTTTTTTAAATATTGTCCCTTTAATATTGGCCACTGGAAACACCACATCCTTACAAACTAATGAGAGTCAAGAAAAAATAGTAAGCTTTTATTTGTCTCTTCCCACTAATATTTCTGGATTAGCAGAATTTAACTGTTTTGTTTTTTTTAATTTTTGCTAAGGTGCCATGGACCTTTTAGCAAAAAGCACAAAATAGTCAATGTTGAAATGACACTTCAACTGATTTCATTCTAGTACATTCAAGTTGCATTAACAGTATTAGGCCCTTTTAAAAAGAAAAATTACTAAAATGTTCTTAGATACTGGAACTATAGGGTTTTTTAATTTATATATATAAATAAATAAAAAAGATCAGATCCAAGTTATACAGATACTGAAAACTCTCAAATGCCATAGTAATTTACTTGGTTTTAAAATATGCTTTAACCCCTTCCTCCTGCAACATTTGAAACAAGTTGCAGTAACAAACCAACATCATTAAGTGTGGAAAAATCCTTTCCTTTTCAGTCAGCATGTATTCTCAATGGGCCAAAAACACCCGTTGAACAGAAAAGTGTGAATGGGAGATTAAATTAATTAATGAACTGCATTAGACAAAAATCCACCTCACTGCATTTAGGGTGAATGCATCTAGAATGTACAGTATGTGATCAGAGATGACAAAGCAGCACAGGCAAACTGAGATAACATGGCAGATTTCTTGTTTATATGCTTGGAATTTGTAGTGTTCTTAATTGATAAGCTCGGCTCTGCAGTAAACATCTTTGAAGAGCTTTAATGTGTGCACAATAATGGCCCCATAATTGTGTTGCACATTTTCCAAGTTTTAATTGACATAAAAGTGAGTCCATTGTATTTAAGACACTACACTGATTTCTTTCTATGGCATGTCCTGCTCCAAGTACATTTCTCAGAATACAGTATAGAATAAAAGTTTTGTAGCTTTAAAATTAACAAGTGTGTGAAATCTGTAAGTAAAATAAGCAGCAGCAATAATTTTTGGGATTTTGTCAAGAGTAGCTAGTTTTAAGTAATAAATACATTCCAAGTTGTGGTATTTACTATTCTCCTAGTATATTGTTTTACTTGTCTATTCCCTTGTTTTAGGTTACATATCCTTAAGACTTTCCTGTCAGCCTCACACCAGAAGAGTCTCCTAACTCCAGTCCAGGTTCCAGTCACCCTTCACAGATAAGCAGTGCAATGTGATAAGGAAACTCATCCTGCTGTCATCTGCATGGCAACCTCAAGATTCTCCTGGGGAGTATGTCAGGATGTTTACAGACTTCATGAAACTCTAGGAGAACAGCTGTGCTCTTATCTTCTGTTACCTTGAAGAAAGTGAAAGAAGGAGAGAGGTTATTGCAAGTGGCACAGAACTGACCAATATTAGCTGTGAGAGGCTCACCTTTCCTTTACTTCATCTAAATATAGCCTGGAACTCGCCTGGTCAAAATTTGCATAGCAAACTGAAAACATAGCAGATACAGTTTTGTAAGAGCTTCATTGAATTAACAGCTCTAAATAAAAGTCTGAAATAAGCAACAATACTGTTGAAATTTTTGAAGAGTTGTCATTTTAATGGTGAAGAACAGACTAACTGCTAGCTAGCTTCGTATTTAATTCTTAAAACAACTCACTTTTCAGTGTAGGGATACTATAAGTTAACTATATGCGAAGTCCAGCATAAGAGGAGACCTATCTGGAGTTTTAAAGATTCTTATTGTCCATTTTTCCCTTGTGACTTGTACTTCCCAAATATATAAATAGGAAAAATGTTCTTTGTGGACTCCAACCTCACTAACTCTTAAATAAGGAACAGCAGTAATTTAAATTATCAGATGCATGTTTAACATCTGAATCTTCAGATAGAAATGGACATTTTTTATTTTCAAAAGAAAAAAAGAAAAAGAAAAGCAGCAAGAGATGTTTCCTTCCAGCCACCCACACTCCAGAATGGAAATGAAAGAATCAGAAATGAGTACATTTCATTGAATTTCAAATTCAAATAGTGTTGAAGCAGATAAGACATAGGATGATAGTGAGATATTACTGTTAAATCAGATTAACACAGAATATTCCCCCTACACCTGTGGTCACCAACCAGTCGATCGCGAGAGGCCTCGACCAGTCAATTGTGAGGCATTCTGGGCTCCCCATTTCCTCCCACCCCCAAGAAGCCCCACTACCTACCTTGAGCAACAATGGAGCTAGTGGCAGTTTCCCATGGGGTGGACAGAAGTCCTAAAGCAGCGCATCACTTCCAGGGATTCCGGAAATGCGCTAGCTGTTTCCTTGCCCCAGCTCCCTGACGTTCTGGGGACTTACTGGGTAAGTCCCCAGAGGCACGCGCTGGGACCTCCCTTCTCTGCGGGGAGGTGGGGGGGGGGGGGAGGGGGAAGAGTCAGGTCCGGAGGGGGCACGCAACAGAGGCTTCCCTGCTTTGCGTGGGAGGGGGAGGACATGAGGGGGCACATGCACGGGCTTCCCTGCTAGGCGTGAGGGGGGGAAGTCAGTCCCGGTGCAGGCGCATGACAGGGCTTCCTTCCTCCACAGGGGCGGGGGGCGGCCCCAGAGAGCGTGCGCAATAGAGGCTTCCCTCCGAGGCTGGTGTAGGTGACTCCCTGCCCCTGAACCCTGTTCCCTCTCCCCTGCCCCCAAACCTCGTCCCCTGCCGCAGAACCTTGTCTTTGCCCTCCTGCCCCCGTTTCCTCTCACCTGCCCCCAGCCACAGAACTCTGTCCCCCCTGCTGCAGAAACCTGCCCCCCCTCTGCAGAAACCAGTCCCCACTGTCCCCCTGCCCCCTACTGCAAAAACCTATTCCCTTGCCCCCGCTGCAGAAACCTGCCCCCACTGCAGAAACTTGTCGCCCCCCGGCACCCTGTCCTCCTGCTGCAGAAACCTGTCCTCCTGGCACCCTGTTTCCTCTCCCCTGCCCTCAGCCACAGAACTCTGTCCCCACTGGCACCCTGTCCCCTGCTGCAGAAACCTGTCCTCTGCCCTCCCGGCACCCTGTTCCCTCTCCCCTTCCCCCAGCCGCAGAACCCTGCCCCCACTGGCACCCTGTTCCCTGCCCCAGCACCCACTAGCACCATTCCCCAGTACCATGTCCCCTGCTCCCAAATGATTTTTCTGTGGGTCAGTGACCCCTGACTCAAGACAGGTTCCCTGCCCTTCTCATAAATAAAGACAATGCAGAAACTTTTTGTGTTTGACATAATATTTTGTTTAAAAATGAAGTCTGGCCAACAAACCCCCAATTGGGGCCAAGCCCCGATCTGGCAGCAACCACTCCTGCACTCCTCCTTTCCCCAGACCCTGGATCTGAGTCTATCATACACTGGAACCCCCTGCCCTGAGCCCCTCACATACCCCAATCCAGAATCCTGCACCCTCACATCCACAAGCCAGTGGCTTCCTTAGTACCCCAACACTGCCCAGCCTGGAGCCCTCTCCCCGAGCCAGTGTCCCCATCTCCACCTCCTCCTGCATTCAGATTTCCTCCCAGAGCTTAAACCTCTCACCCCTTCCCACACCCAAATCCCTCATTCCCACCCCAGAGCCTACACATCCTGTTTCAACCCAGCGAGGGTACGGCTAGACTGCAGGAGTTTTACAGGATTCTGGAGATATCCCAGAAACACTCTTCTGCATCCAGGGATGTGTTTGTTCTTCCTCTTTTTTTAGAGGAAGAGCAAACGTGCTCTTTCGGTCACCCCTATATTCTTCTTTCCATGAGGAATAAGGGGGCTTCCAAAAGAATAGGTTTTTTCCTGACATGTGGTCCAGTCTAGACAGGCCAAATGTTGGAAAAACCTTTTCCTAAAGAAGAATTGAAAAAAAAAAAAGCAGCAGTATAAGGACTGGGGATAGCAAGTGATGGAGAGAAGGAGAATAGAGAGGCTTCAAGGAAGGGGCAGGGCAGTAGATCTTGGCTTGGTCTGTCATTTAAAAAGTGATCTTGAGTGTAGAAAGGTTGGAGACCACTGTCCTACACCATTCTTGCAGGCTACCAGCAAGAATCATTAACACACCAGATAGGTAGCTATAAATACTTTCCTCTGCTTAGAGGAGTGGCTTGGACTATCACAACTATTAGAGCTTGTGATATGTACCCATTTTATTGGCCTTCGAAAGTCAGACTAAGTCCCAGAAGCTTGGATTACCTGGTTAGCTCAAAGACTAAATTATGAATGCAAGTGAGTAATCGAGTAGTCAACTACCTGATAAGCCTAAGCTTACTGGGTAGTCAAGGCGACTCCTTGTTTTCCCTCCTGCTTGCTACCTCTCTATCAGAGACAGCGGGGCCGAGTGGGGGGGGAAGAGGGACAAGGAGGGGAAAACAGGAGCCAGTGCTGGGAGGAGCCAGCGTAAAAGCCAGTTTCCTGTCAGTACCACCTCCACGATGCTGCCCCTATTAGAGGCAGCAGCTGCCCCTATTAGAGGCAGCAGCTGCCCCTATTAGAGGCAGCAGCTGCCCCTATTAGAGGCAGCAGCTGCCCCTATTAGAGGCAGCAGCTGCCCCTATTAGAGGCAGCAGCTGCCCCTATTAGAGGCAGCAGCTGCCCCTATTAGAGGCAGCAGCTGCCCCTCTCCTCCCCCGGAAGACACAGCCTGCTGGACCCAGTGCAAGCCCGGCTCAGGCTGGTCCAGGACTGCTGTAGCTCTGCATTTTAAATGCAGTAAGAGCCGCCCGGCTTCTACTACATTTAAACTACAGAGCCGCAGCGGGGGTAGCTCCTGGACTGGCACGAGCTGGGATAGATCACCTTCACTACACCGACTATTGGTGTAGTCAATACAAATTCTATCAACTACACAGTTATCTACCTCTTAACTTCCTTTGACTAAACGTAGATGAAGTGTTCCAGTACAAGAGAGAAGCTGTCAATATAATGAGCTTCTAGAGCGGTTACTGTGCATCGCTCCAAAGCCTAGAATGTTTGTGGAGTCAGTGCGAAGTGATGGAAACAGCTACAAATATGACTGAGAGCTCTTTTTGCTCAAAATATCGCCAGGTTCAATCACCAGTATTCACAGTCTGCTACTGTCCAATTTGTTAAGTTCTTAGCCATTTTGACTTTACAAAGTTACACATCTGAGAGCAAGGCATGTATGTGTGTCAAGCCAAGAATTCTAGACCATGAGAGGTAACATTCAATCATCTTACTCAGATCATTTCTATGCACTAGTTTGACTGGTTGAATGGAAAAGATTGAACGGATAGATTATTTGGCCCAAGTACTGCACCTATGCAACACTTTCAGCTACTCATATGTAATACAGTCACAATATTTAAAATGCTGCATTCCTCCCCCTCTGATATGAACAGCATGTGCTAAGATTATTAGGCAGAAGATAGGATTGTGGAACCTGTTATCTGGCCTGCAGTAGTCCTGGGCAGAAGGCCATATCAGTAGGAGGGTTTTATTTGTTTAATGGAAGAGGCAATATCTAACAAGGCTAAGATTTTACCTGGAAGTCCTTGCAACTTTGCCTGCCATTCTGTTAGTAACGCTGCTATGCAAGCTGTACTGAAATTGTGCTGCAATACCTCAGCAGGATCAGTGAGTGGCCTTAAAAACTTACATAGCTATTTAAACACACACCCTTTAAGACTGGAGTAAAACTGGTTAAGAATAGAGACGGATCAGAGCAAGTCAGGACATCCTGTTGACAAAGGGTGGGTGAAAACATCTGAGGTCATCCACAAGTTTTTTAAACATTTTCCTCTAGAGAAAACAGGTCACCACACATGAACTTCAAAGTACTAGTACTAAAATCATGATCAGTCCTAGCTCAAATAAAATTATACTATCAGTAGAATTCCACGTTTACCTTTCTGATGGCTAATGGGAACCAATGCAATATCATAGCTTAGGTGGAAGATTTTTTTAAAAAGCCTTAGAGTTGATGTCCAAAAGTTGGATCATGAAAAGAAAAATCCATTATATAATGTTTTAATTGGCTTAAACAATTATTACATTTCCATGCACTGCTAAAAATGCATCAAAGCCTCCTGTTAGCATGAGAAGCTAAAAGTGAAACTGACCTGCCTATCCTTGCTGTCCAAGGTGACTGAAAACCCCCCACAAAAAACAACAAAAAAACCCCAAACTAAAAAAAAAAATCCCCCAACCACCCAAAAACAAGACAAAAAAAATCCACCCCACCATATTCTGTAAACATGATAAAAAGCTAAACTTTCAAAGTTGTGAATTATTAAAATACTGTTAGTGATAAGAATTTTGTTTAAGTCACTTTGACATCGCTATCAAACACCAATGCTAAAGCACCTTCTTTTTCAAGAAAGTCTGTAGTCAGAAATTTAAGGTGCATTTTCAAAACTTAGCTACTTCACAGAATAGCCTCAAGGAATACACAAACCTACTGAAAATTACTATGAAAAGCACACTGGGGCCTAGAAGATGTGCACAATTTGAAACAAAATACAATAGGTGGAATTCTGAAAAGTAACACTTGGGAAAATCCCATCCAACATAGGAAGCATAGATACTTGGCTACTGGATACAGGCAGCCTTTATGTTTGCCTTAAAGAAATAAACGCAAGTTTATTCAGACTGGATATTCCCACACTAAGTTCATAAATAAAATAAACTTAATTATTTTGTGGTATAGGAGGATGTATTAAGCACACAGACTGAATTTCTGGGTTGAATTTTGGAAGAATTACTAACAAAACCCTCAAAAAAACCAGATAGTTGCGTTAGAGCAGTGGTCCCCAACGCGGTGCCCGTGGGCACCATGGTGCCCGTCGGGCCATTTCTGTGCGCTCGCCGAGTGATCGGGGCTGGCCCCGCCCCGGGTGCATGGCACAGGGGCGGCGCCAGCCTCGGGCGCGCAGCACATGGACAGCCCCGCACCCCGGCGCACAGAGCATGGGCTGTGCTGGCCTCGGGAGCACGGTTTATGGGCGTCCCCCCGCCCCTGGGCACGCGGCACAGAAGCAACGCTGGCCCCAGGCGCACGGGTGCTGCCGGCTCCTGGGCGAGTGGCACAGGAATGGCGCCAGCCCCGGGCATGAAGTGCATAGGCTGTTCCACCCCGGGCGTGCAGCACAGGAGTGGCGCCGGCCCTGGGAGTGCGTTGCATGGGTGGCGCCGGCACCGGGCATGTGGTGTATGGGTGGCCCTGTCCCCGGGCCTGTGCGCGGCACCGCCCCCCAGGCACGTGTGCGGCCCCGCCCCCAGGTGCTCAGCACATGAGTGGCCCCACCCCCGGCAGTCCCAAAAGTTTGAGGACCACTGTGTTAGAGGATTTAATCCTGTTGGAGGTTTGTTGTATATGTCCACTTGATGTAACATGCATTGAGGTTTAAATATGTCACTTTTTTCTTCTGCCTAGTCCTGCTTTGCATCTGGGTGATGTTATGTCACTCTGTTAAAGCTGCTTAAAACATTCCTCCCCATGGAAAAAAGTCAAACACAGTAGTTGGGTCAGTGTCATGTTCTCAGAATTCTTTGGCATTTAAATATACTATATTATTTTGATACCTTCAGAAGCGCCACCAATCCTCACTCTAATTCTATTTCATAAAGAAATATCAGATACCACATAGCTGAATGAAATCCAAAAGTTAAAACTAACACTAATATTTCAAGGCCAAGCTTATTATTGAAATGACAAGTTGACACTTAAAATCACCAAAGATAACTTATTAATATCTGATTTTCAGAGGACTGATAGTTCACTACTTTCTAAAGAGAGTGGGGACAGCTAAAAATCACTGGGACCAAAAATATTGGCCAAAAAGTTATGGTCACTCTTTTCTTCTTTACTAATCAGACACACATTAAAACAGGCCTAGGCAAAAATACAGCCCGTGGGCAGAATACAGTCCATGGATGCTACAAGGAGTCCTAGGCAGGCTCCCTAATTGCCTTGCCCCACTCGCACGCCATTCAGAAACACAACTATGGGGTGTTTTTTCTTTAAAGAAGAAGGGTGGAAAGCTTTAGGAGCTGCTCCTGCTCCCAGCACAATCCTACTGGCCGATTTCTGGTGAGAAACTGGCCAATGGGAGCTGCCTGTTTCAATAATAGGCAGCCACGAAGAACAAGGGGTTCCAGAGCACACGGCTGCAGTCTGTGCCACGATAGGGCCACGATAAGGTGGGTGCATAATTGGCTGGATAACCGTAGTCAGAGAGTTGTTGTTAACGGTTCTAAATCCTGCTGGAAAGGGATAACAAGTGGAGTTCCTCAAGGGTCTGTTTTGGGACCTGTACTATTCAATATCTTCATCAATGATGTAGATATTGGGATAGAGAGTACTCTTATTAAGTTTGCAGATGATACCAAACTGGGTGGGGTTGCAACTTCTTTGGAGGATAGGGACATAATTCAAAATGACCTTAGCAAGTTAGAGAAATGGTCAGAGGTAAACAGGATGAGGTTTAATAAGGAGAAATGCAGAGTGCTCCACTTAGGAAGGAACAATCAGTTCCATACATACAAGATGGGAAGCGACTGTCTAGGAAGGAGCATGGCGGAAAGGGATCTAGGGGTCATAGTGGACCACAAGTTGAATATGAGTCAACAGTGTGATGCTGTTGCAAAAAAAGCAAATATGATTCTAGGTTGTATCAACAGGTGTGTTGTAAGCAAAACTCGTGAAGTCATTCTGCCGCTCTATTCTGCACTAGTTAGGCCTCAGCTGGAGTACTGTGTCCAGTTCTGGGCGCCACATTTCAAGAAAGATGTGGAGAAATTGGAAAGGGTACAGAGAAGAGCGACAAGAATGATTAAAGGTTTAGAGAACATGACCTATGAAGCCAGGCTTCATGAACTGGGCTTGTTTAGTTTGGAAAAAAGAAGATTAAGGGGGGACATGATAGCGGTTTTCAAATATCTAAAAGGGTGTCACAAGGAGGAAGGCGAAAATTTGTTCCTCTTGGTTTCTGAGGACAGGACAAGGAGTAATGGGCTTAAAGTGCAGCAGGGGAGGTTTAGATTGGACATTAGGAAAAAATTCCTAACTGTCAGGGTGGTCAAATATTGGAATAAATTGCCAAGGGAGGTGGTGGAATCTCCCCCTCTGGAGATATTTAAGAACAGGTTAGATAGACATCTGTCAGGGATGGTGTAGACGGAGCTTGGTCCTGCCTTGAGGGCGGGGGGCTGGACTCGATGACCTCTCGAGGTCCCTTCCAGTCCTATTATTCTATGATTCTATGATTCTATGTGTGGGGCTGGAGCAAGCAGGGAGGCTGATTCAAGAACGGCTGGCTGCTGGCTAGTAAGTCTCCTGGCTGCATCCTCCTTCTGGTACCCCAGCTCCTTCCTTTCCCAATCCTGTACCCTCCATTCTATATACCCAAATCCTCTGGGCTAAGCCAGCCCTGGCTATGTCTTGAAAGTTAATAATAGGTCCCTGAGCCCCTTTGGATATCACATAGAATGATTCAATCTCTGTCATTGGTTACTCTTCCTAATCCTAGGTTCTCTATCCTCCGCAACAGCAAAAGCGATAGCATGCCCTAGATTACTAATGTTGTGCTCACAAGTGCTGTGATTTAAGATCTCTAATTAAAAATGTGCGTTTATGTAAGCAACAACAGTTACATAGAAACAAGTGGTTATAACACAAAACAATCATAAAAACCACACAAATCTGAGCCTACACCATAACAGTTGACTCACATTTAATAAAGTAGGTTCTCTTTCCCACCCCAAGTTCAGCATGTTACAGAGCTGGCTGGCTTCACAGGAACAAGGATACAGTTTTTCATAGATCTCCACTCCTCAAGATGTCGTCTCAGTGAAAGGATGCTAAGGATCTTTCTTCTACTTCCCTGGTACTGAATGGGACTTTTGTCTTTATGTTTACTCTGTCTGTGACTATTAGTGGGGGTTCTTTAACCTCCATGTTGTTTTGACTGTTGCAGTTTTCTATTTTCAGTTGGTGATCTTGGAGAAAGATTAGACAAATGATCCTTGCATGGTATCGCTGACTAACCAAGATGAGGAGGAGGGCAAAGCAGAGAAGGAGAAGGATGGGCAGAGTATGTTTTTAGGTGAGAGATTACATGTGGGAATATATGGAGGTGGAGTATAGTAAAAGAATCCTAGTTCTTCCTCAGGTATTGAACCCAGACTCACTACTGGAAGCAATTGCATAAGTATTGCTAGCAGCGATATATTAATGAGCAGAGTGCCATTGAGACAGAAAAATCCCCCCTCCCCCCCAGAGGTAGATTCTTCATTCAGGCAGGTTGGCATGAGAGAAAGAGAGAACACTCACCACTTCCTTTTTCACTGTTCTTGGCCACGCTAATATATGAAAGCCCTGGAATCATGCTGCCCCTTGTGGGATGGCAATGGAGAAAGCAAATGGAGCCGTTAAAAATAGCTAAGATAATCACAAGACCAGTTGCCTAAAGATGATGGGAAAGAAGAGGGTCCTGGGAACAAGGCATTCTCCCACCCCCATCTATTTAGGTGGCTTCTCTCTTCACACTCTGCCATCATCTGGCAACATTGCTTTGTCTGCACCAGGGAAATATTACACAAAAAGTTTCTTACTTTTTCCAATGCTGGTTCAACTCTAAAGGCTTTAGCCCCAATACTGGCAGCCTATGGGCTACCTTCAGCATTACAAATGCCAATAAAGCCCATTTCCAGCATAATAGGAAGATGTGGTACGTGGGGAGGAGGGACAGCACCCACCAAGATCAATTTATATATGAGCATCCACTGTAGCCAACAGTGCTGGAGCTGAATGGGCATTGGCAGCAATGGAAATTTTATATTTTCACTCATGCGGACAGGGCTTGTGCCTGTGAAGGCCCAAACTCAATATTCTCTAGCCACATCATTGCTCCATTATGGGCTGAAAAGTGAGGGAGTCGTCCTTTCAGAGGGATTTTCTGATGTTTGTAAGTGGTGCAGTTACCGACATTCTGCTTGTAGTCACAGAAGCATAGGGTTGGAAGAGACCTCAGGAGGTCATCGAGTCCACCCCCCTGCCCAAAGCAGGGCCAATGTCAATCCTTATAGATCATGGAGTATTTCCCCTCACACTAAAGCCTACAGAATTTCATCTATCTGCCTCCACTTTTTTCTAGGAAGGCAGTTGTTACAGTACATCATGGACAGCACAGATCAAAAGGATTAATCTCTTTGGGCCCAAAGAAAGCAGTTTCCTAGAGAGATTCTTGATCTGTACCATGTCTGGCTGGAGCCTCAAAGACTTACTTGTTTTAAAGAAAGTGCAAAGTATGAACTGAGACTATTTTAATCCCCATGATTTATTCTGAAACCTCAGGGCTCAAATCTTACAATTCTCCTTCTCCTGGAAAAGAACAGGCTGAAGAGGCTTCCTGGACTAACACCACTACAGATATGCTGGAGTGCACACTCATCACTGGGACCAGTTAGACAAATTTCCAAGTGGTTTCTTCTCTCCTGCACTTGCTCTTACATCTTCCTCATTCCAAGCAACATGAATACTAGATGGAATCACTTGTTTGGTTGGAAGTTAATGGGAGTTTTGAAGGCTATGTTTTGAGCCTTCTCCTTTGCCCCCAGTAGTTTACTTCAGAGGGATATTTTCCATCCATCATCCAGTTCGTGAACAGTTACTCTCACACAGCCTTGCCAAATCCATTTGCTCCAGAGGGAGGGAGGGAGGGAGGGAGGGAGGGAGAAAGAAAGAGAGAAAGAGAGAAAGAATATTCAAGGCTTGCTTTTTCCTACAGCTTTGAGGTGAAGTGAAACCACCAACCTCTGCCTGCAAATCCCAGATGAAATCAAGAGTATCCAGTTCAGGGAAGAGATCAAAAGAGAGTCTCAAGATCTCCTTGAAGGTGGATCAGGTATCATTCTCTTCCTTCCCCTTCCATCAGCAACAAGATTTCCTAAACTCTCAGCTTCTCAAGTAGAAATACACTGGGGGTGAAGAGTAGGACAAACTCTGTCAAAAGGGGGGAAAAAATGAAGGGGGGAATGGAGGTAGGATCGTTCAATTTTGATTAATGAGGTAATCAAGTAGTCGATGGAAGTTCCATTGACTACTCGATTAGTTGATGGGGGGGAATGCTCACGATCCCTCTGCGCCTCTGCCTTTGAAATGTACAAGAGCTACCCTTGGTACATTTCAAAAGGAGAGGCGCAGCAGTGCAGACCCCGCACCAGTAGGGACTGCATCAGTCCCCACTAGCATCATTTCCCCCACTGCACCTCTGCCTCCCCTGTTCCCTCCCACAGAGACGGTGCTGGGGGGGGGGGGACCGGCTTTTAAGCTGGCTCCCCCCCAGCACCTGCTCTCCCCCTTGGTGCCTCTGATACAGAGGCAGCAAGGGGCAGGGAGGACGTGACTAATTGAGTAGTGACTCAACTATCTGATAAGCATAGGCTTATCTGGTAGTCAACTAGTTGACTGGTCGCTTACATTCCTAAATGGGGGAGGGAGAAGAGGCATGCAGCAAGAGCAAATAATCTAAGAGCCATTGTTGGAAGTGCCCAGAGAAAGAGTTAAACCAACATAAGTATCATGAATTCACTTTTTTTGTCATAGCAACCTTCCTTAACATTAAGAACAGATTTTTGGAACTGGCTTCAAATCCCAGTGCAGCAATACACAGTTCACCAGGAAGTACAGGCAGACATGTCTTCATTAGCATTAACAGTCATCACCCCCAATAGGTATTTATTAAATCAAGTCATTTAATTCCTTTTTTTGGGGGGGAGGGGAGGTTTACTTTGCTTTTTACTGCAAATAGTAACCCAGGTTTCTCAGATCCCCCCAGTTTGTACCCCAGCGCCTCCTAAGTTTTTGGGCCTAAATCATGACACCTCTCAGTAAACTGGCCAGGAATCTAGATGTAACAAGTTAGCTTACTCAGGAGTCAAACCAGTCCCATCACTACATTTCATTCCCCTCCACCAGGAAGTTTGCATAAGACAGACACTCTCAGAAGATTAGACAGTATTTAACACAGTCCAACATGCACTAAGGAAACCGTTAAACCACTTGGAAGTGTCCATTCCTTCAGAATATTAATCAGTTCTTGAAGTTCAGTAAAAAGACATTGCTCCCTCCTTCTGGAAAAACACGAGTAACCAGTGACCAGACAGTTACTAGACTGATTCAAGGCAGCTGATAGCTCTGAGCCTTTCCAGCACAGATACTAAGCAGCCAGAGAATTTATTATCCTTTTGCCCTAGTACAGATGACTCATGTTCATTTACATAGGGAATACAAATCATACCCAAGGAACTGCATGGGGGGGGGGAGGGGGGGAAGAGGAGATGTCAGTATCTTGCCACATTTGTCATCTAAATCCAGAACTAGAAGAGTTTTCCTTTCCCACAAGCCTACTTGTCACAGGGTAGCACTGGCCCTTTAAATAGGGAGGAGGCCAGTGCACTTGTGACCATCAGCTGACATCCAGTTGGGGTATAAGGCAGCACCTGGGCCATGTGCGCAGGAACTATGCAAGTTAAGCCTAAGAATCAGCTAAAAAAGAGCCTGTTCCCTGGGAGTAGGGGAACAGCCCAGGAGGCCTAGGTGGTGAAGAAGAAGATTCTGAAGCAAGAGCAAGTTCCCTGGGGAGCACCCCTGAAAAGGTCCATGCAAAAGGGCTGGGTGCCAGGAAAGCGAGGAAGGATGTGAGCCCTTCAAAGCCCAGGGCAGGCAAATATTACATTCTTGCTTTGTTTGAGCTTTTGAACACTAATAGGAGACTCCAGCAGGAAGTTGGAGAGCTCTCAAGTTTGACAGGAACAATTGAGGGTAAGGAAGAGTCTGAAATCACAGAAGGTGGCACAGCCAGATCCTTTTAAGTTGTGGTATTGAGCTTTACTTTATTTGAGGCGTCCACCTTAGTAACAATCCACTGCATATTCCACTCTTTTGGAAAGCTATTCTTGAGGAGTTCTGAGGAAGACAGGGATGCCTGCTGGGCCATCCCATCCCAGGATGGGACACACTCAGATGGTAGCCTAAACATGACTATTCAGAACTATATCCCAATGGCCTGAGGAGTCACAATCACCAGAGAAGCATGAGCAGATTACTGCTGCCAGCTATGCTCTTTGCAGACATGGAAAAGCAATTTCCACTGCTGAAAAGGCTAGTTTTGTTTCATCTTGGGAAGGCATGAATTCTCCATAAATGAATAGCTGAAGCTCCACACTGACTCACCCAGAAAAGAGTCTTACAGCCTGAGTGCGAGAAAGATATTTCAAACACCAAGTATGAGAATACACAATAGAGATCCAAATTACTAGCTTATGCAACAATATTTTCAGTAGCTTCTCTTAGGAAAAGCTCAGATACACACAATCACAGTTAAAAGAGAAAGGTGCAAAATGAAGGCACATGTAGAAGGTCGAACTATAAATGGTACTTTCTAACCTACTTTAGTTCATTTTTTTTAAACACAAACCCAAACAGGCACCTGATCAAGTCCCTCTGGTTTTCGGGATTGATGTAGGCAGGCATTGTCTTTCACCAATATTAGTAATCCTGTCACAATGTCAGTTACGGGCACTAGTGTGGAAAACACAAAGAAAGGGATTAAGAGACTTGCACGCAGCCACTGCCCAATGAAACAAAAATCTTTAAATCATTCTGTTCTGATTCATGCCAGATTAAAAAACAATTAAAAAAATTTCATTGATGTTAACAAAACATTAATAAAAAAAAGAGGACTACCACCAATATACCACATAAGTGAGTGTGAAAATTATCTATGCATAACTTCAGCCCTTCACAAACAAGTCCCATGTGACAGCAACTGTAGTACAACTAATATTTCTATTTTTACTATCACATGTCCAAGTCTCTTCTCTCCTTCCCCAACAAGTCTCAAGCAATGTATCCACGAAGTTGGTTCTGGACTTTAAAGAGACATTCAAGCTATTTATATTGTTTACTTGTGCAGCATTTACTTTGAGGTGTGACTTGGCAACAACTGTTTTTAGTGAAACATTTAAGCAGACTCCTGGAGAGTACAAGGTATAAAAATAAGCCTTTGACCCTGACTGCAGGGCATCCTAAAGATAATGTGCCTTCCTTTCAGAATGGCCTCATCTCCTATTCATAAAGGCCACTTGACACTCAAGTCCCATCTCAGAACAGTTCTGTCCCTGAAATAATCCTGTTCACTTCACTAGCTGCAATCACTGTACATGTAAAAAGAGAAACCCAATTAAATATATGGTGCCTACACTTTGACTGTAATGCAGGTGTCTGACTAAAGGAAAGCCTCAAGAAGTTTGACTTGCGCAGTTTACAACTGCCAAACTTCGTCAACTAAGTTTGTAAATTCCTTGAACTGCAGCCACAAACTGATCAAGAATTTTACTGAGTAAGGGTTCTTGTGATTTGGAGAACAGATAGATTTGCCCTCCTGCCTTGGTGCGACGTGCAACTGCCATTCAGGTCCTATATCTGAACTCAAACAGGAGAGCATTTTGGTCCTGGGGGATTGATCACATTCTTAAGCATGGAGCTCATCTGCTGGCTCAGCTTACAAACTGCACTGGCCAACTGTACAGTTAATTCCTACTCAGCGCTGATTGGCTTGCTCAGAGAGCCATCATGTCTGACAGCTTCTTCAGCAGATCTCATCAGCACCTTCATTCAGGCTGAGCTAGCGAAAGTTCCCAAGATACATTTTCCCTGCACAGCTAGCTGGCCTTTAGCTGAGGAACTTTGCTGGCGAGGCTTTACTAGCTCTGTTTTCTGGAACTTTGCAAGCACACCAGCTCTAAATGTTGCTGTAGTCTGCTTAGTCTGGAGTTAAAACAGATTGCAGCATGGCCTAGGAGCATCACTATAAAACTGAAAGGCTTAATCTCCTTCAGCAGCTGAACTTGTAAATTCTTGTAAGTATAGATCGCTCCAGTTTGCTAATAGGGCCCCCCCCCCGAGCACTTAGAGCAGTGATGGGCAACTTAGGCTAGTGAGTGGGCCGCATGAGAGGCCCTCTCTCTCAGTGGGTCATAAGTCTGCCATAACCAAGAGGGCCTCGCAGGATAGAATAGTTCTGCTCACTGTGCTTGCATATGTAGAATTTGTGGGGTGTACTGAATGAACTGAAGCAGCACTGATGTGATGCAGAGGGAATGCACTGCTCTCACTATCAATGTTGTGTGCAATCAGTACACACCTCACTTCATGTGCCCTTGCTGAACGCTGGCAACCCCAGGTGTGAGCAACAGTAAACAAATGTCTTGCAGCCCACACACAGAACCCCTGCATGCAGCTCATAGATTGCCCACCACCTATTTGGAGTGTGCAGCCCTCTTAAATATTCTACAGCTGGGGCCCACAGCTATTCCATACTATGAACCACAAACTGGGAGGCCCATAGACAAGACCATCTCAAAATCTGCAATCAGAGGCCGTGTCCTGTCCATCTGCAACGCTTCTTTCAGCTGGAAAGATGAGAGCCAGCAAGCACTCTGCAGCTAACCAGCTCTGGAGACCACAATCTGGAAGCCCACAGCTCCTGGGCAGCCCTGCAATCTCAGACATGTATAATGTATTTTAAGGCCTTCCCCTGCCTCAAATTTAGCTCCATACATATGCTGACTTAACTGTTTGCATATGAAGTTTGAGGTTTCAGATCAGCTGTGAGAGTTGGTCAGAGACTAAGCATAGAAAGTTATGGCCTAGAAAGTGAATGTTTCAGAAAGTCATTTCACATGAAAACAGCGTTGTTACAATGTTAATGACATACTGCCACCACCACTTCTAGTCACAAAGCAGTGCTGAATGTGTCTCAGTCACAGGATGGATGGCCCCAATAAATGAAATAGCACCTGTTCTGGGACTGCAGCAGCACTTGAAGTAGTGTGAGCTAAATACAACCAGGCAGGCTGGACCCAGCACGTGCGCATTTCTATGTGGCCCACTCAGTTGATTAATAGAGTGAAACAGCAATGTGGGCTCAGCTGCCCCTTCTCTCACCTTGCTTGTCCTGCAGCTAAGTTGCTTCCAGGACCCTCTGCTAGCCATGGGAGGGTAGGGGGGGTGCAGAGGAGAGGGAAGTGCTGAAGTCAGGGTGTGACTGTCCCA
Source organism: Pelodiscus sinensis (assembly GCF_049634645.1). Lineage (NCBI taxonomy): Eukaryota > Metazoa > Chordata > Testudines > Trionychidae > Pelodiscus > Pelodiscus sinensis. Next base: position 46,613,631 of record NC_134718.1, read on the forward strand.
TAATTCATCTTTGCAGAGTATGGGTCAGGGAGAGGGACACACACAGGAGAGTTGCTCCAGTCTGAAGTACTGAAAGTGACTGAGCCGAGTGCCAGTGTTAAGAGGCAGTGCACTGTTTCTAAGGTTTCTCTAGCAGCTAGTGCTCTCACACTTTCCCCTCCCCCCCCCCAAATACCCACTCTCTGCAGAGCAGAGGAGGGGGAAGACAAGGAGCAGAACAGCTTTCCCAGTTGTAAAAAAGAGACAGCACATGGCAACCCACAGAAACTTACCCAACAGCAGCCAGCACACACACTGTGCCATTGCTCTCCCAGTCTTTGTGCCACTGTCTCACGTGCACAGAGTGTCTCATGCACACTCACTCTCTAGTCCCAACCCTGCCCTTTCCGCCCAAGGCCTTTTACAGCCCTGGAGCTGGCCCCTGACCACTTCCAAAATTCATGGATCCTCCCCCGCAAAAATCATTACCCCTCCCTAACCTGGAAGCTGTCTGTTATCTGCTGCTCTGCAGTCAGGAGCTGTGCTCCCATAAGCACTGACCCCACCTCATTTAAAATCATGAGCCGTCAGTGATGGGGATGTAGGAAAAGGTCAGATTTCTCTCCTTTAGAGATTGCTGTGCTGCCATTGGGAGCGTTTCTCACAGCTTGAGCAGACAGACAGGCTACTTTTGCTTGAGCTAGCAGGCTGAAAGACAGCACATTAGCCGGGATGGCACAGGCGACAGATCAAACAAACTGCCCGTGGACACACCGAGAGGACCTGCGTCGATTTGTAATCAGGTGGTGAGGTCTGAGATACCACCTGTGCCACTCCCAACAGCTGCACCAGTTTTAATGTGCTAGTGAACATCTGTGAATTGGGAAACATACTCCAGCTGAAGTGTAAATATATCTTCTGAGAGGATAGGCAAGCCCTAAAAATTCAATGTCCTCCTGAATACATGGAGGATACAGAAAAGAAGCAGCTCCCCTTAAAAGGAGTGGGGGCATGGGAAGGACAATATACGTACTTCATTTTTGCAGCTTCTAATCTTAGGGAGACACAACAAGTCAGAAGCCTTTTCCAGGAAAGAAGCTGAGGACAGGGAATGGCAGGAAGGCAGGGATGTGAATGGTTAACAGGTGATGCTTATCAGTTCCAGTTAACTGGTGGGGACAGAGCAGTCTCCCACCTGCTGTGGGTAGGGGGCTACTCTGGTCATCCAGAGTAACCTCTGTCCATGGGGGCCCAGGTACCCCAGCAAGCTGGGAGGAATGCTCCCCAACCCACGTCCCCTTTAAATCAGTTAAGCAAAGTTTAGTCAGTTAACCCATTAAACAAGATTTTACGTCCCTACACGTAGGGATTCAAATAAGCATCCGAATGTTTGGAAGTTAAACCAAATATAATAAATTCACGTTCTAATATTAAGGCAGTCACACTACCTGAAATTCATTATCTTTCTTTCTTGCTGCTAGAATTACAATGAGAAAAATCTATGCACCACAAGACTAAGAAATACAGGAGCTTTTTATTGTGGTGATAAAGGTGATTACTGTTCAGGAAATCAATATTCCATGAATTTGCTTGATGTGTAAAATCTGAGTTGAGAAAAATGCTACATGCATTTGTAAAATTAAGTTACATGAAACATGTTTCTATCTAGGTAGATATAGACTGCACCACTCTCCCTCCTCCCTCGATAATATATCTTCAGTGGTTTTGTTTCTGATGTTAAAGGAAGCCAGTTTTGCTGAAGACTCATTTCTCCATTAATATCAACTATCAGTGGCTCTTAAATGCTGTCAACACTAGTGAGGAACTCCTACAAGAGGGCTGGGGGAGAATGTGGAATGATTTTTATAAGCCAAGTCAATAAATATAACTTGGTTACATCCTTTGAACCAGATCTGTTTTTGCTCAAGTAATCTAAAAGTGGCAGAACCAAGAATTGCTGTAAGCTTGCTTATAAGTAAACTATGCCAGAAGTAATAGCAGTGCAACTTCTACCCCACTTGGGACTTGTGCAAGTGCATTCAGGCTTGCCTTTATTCAAGACAAATCCAGATACATACTTGCCATCTTTCACAGATTACAGTTTGAGGTGATATCTTCTCACACTTTTCTCCCACTTCCTTTACCCCCAAGGATGTCTGCATTTAAAAGCAATCTGGACAAAAAGACCTGATTGCATTTTGGCTCCCAAGCATCAGTAAGCCCTTCCTTTTACAATAGGGGTAGGCAATAATTTTACTGCGATCCACGCCAAGATTTTGGAAAGTGGTTAAGGACCGCACTCTTCCAGGATATTAATGCAGGAGATGTGGGGTCTTGGATGGAGGATGGGTGCAGAAGGGAGACTGGAGTCTGGGAGTTTGGGTGAAGGAGGCGGTTGTGACCTAGGGCAGGGGACTGGAGCGCAGAGGTTCAGGATGTGAGCTAGGGTAGGAAGGGACTGTGATCCAGGACAGGTGATTCGGGTGCCAGATCTGGGAAAGGATATGGGTGCAAGAGGGGGACCGAGGGTTTGGGTATGTTGAGGGCAGGGGGAGGGGAGGACAGAAGGTTAGGACAGGGAGGGGTTGGGGTGCCAGAGGCAGGCTGTGGCCAAACCAGACTGCCTGCCTGCCAAGCTAAGGCTTGCAGAGCTTAAAACATTTCCCAGCCAGCCATCCTGCCTGCTTGCCTGGCCATGCGCTTCACTGAATAACTGAGTCGAGGAGAGGAGGCGTGGTTCTTCTTGGCTGCCTGTTATCAAACAGTCAGCTCCCATTGGCTGGTTTGAAACAGTGTTTCTGCATGGTGTGCAGGTCTGCGGGGCAAGCAGGGGAGTCTGCCTGGGGCTCCCTGCTGCCTCTGTGGGCCAGATCTGGTGGCTTGGCAGGCCGGATGTAGCCCACAGCCATATTTTGCCCACGTCTGTTTTACAACATGGCCTTTGGTAAAATGCTCTACAGAAGAATTCAAAAAGGCCTTCTGAAAATAGAGGTATAGATTTAAGGTTAAATGTCATCCACTATTCTGATTCTCCCATTATTTTCAGAACTTACATAAGTAATTTTCAGTAACAGTTATTAAGGCCTATACTCTTAAAAGCAAAGTCAACCATGCTGGTCTGAGTTTTAATCCTTACCAACACACCACTGAAGTCTGCATATTACAAGCATTTAGTTACAGTGCAACAGACTTTCATGAAGCCAGCAGTTATCAAACAGCAAATTATGCTTATATATTAATGACAGCTGCAAAAATGCATTGGAACATGTTTAGTGGGAGATTTTTTTCCTCGCTATCTGCTGAATCAAGAGTGTCTTATGAAATTGCATTTTACGGGTTACTACTCTGCCTAGTCTTTTCCTGTGGTCGTATTTTTACTGGCAATTTAATGATCAGGTTTCAACTCTCCACCCATGAAGTACACTTCGCAGGGGAAGCAAAAAGTAGGGCTAATTAAACCTTGCTAACTGAAAACTTTGTTTTGTAATAGTTGGTTAAACAAATGCATTCACATATGGTCAGTATTTGATCAGCTTTAGTTTTAAGTGAATTCACACATTCAGCTTATTTTGCATTTGTAGACAATCTACTGATGTCTTCAGTAACTATCCTGCATGTTCTTCAGCCCCTGCAGGCCAGAAGCCATGGAAGAGATTGCAGAAGGTTAACAGTAGAACACTTCTGACAGGTGAATGACTGTTTGAATTTGACCATACAAATTTCTTTCATTGTAAACAAACACGTGATTCTATTAGATTTTTGGATGTTGTTTGTAAACAGATCCCCCTTTAGAACTACTACTGAGACCATTTTTGCAGTGGCACAAAAAGTGTGACTACAAATATGTATACATAATCTTATTAAAGTATCATATCAGAGAGACATTAAAAAAAAAAAACCTGCCACCTCTGAACATCCCTCAAAATCCAGAGACAGTTTGATTTACAACACAAACAAGTTGTTTCTGGCACCACTGATTGTAACTGTAATTAAGCCAGCATGAGCTATAGCAACTATAAAATGGGAAAAAAGTCAGTTACCAAAAAGTGGTGTGAAGACGTCAGCTCTCGCTCAAGAAAATTCTCAGAGAGCACTGGATCTCTGTTTCAGGCAAGGTATTCAAATAAGGTATAATGAGCAAGTTGCTTTCACAAACTGATGCATGTCAAAAATTATAACATGATGGGGGGGGGGGAAGAGGGAGGCACAAACAAGCATATTCAGTGTAGGAGCAGTACAATGTACTGGAAGACATTGTCACATTGCAGATCCAAGTAATAACAACCTCTGATCTTTTGCCCCTTTCCCTCCTGACAAGTTATCAGATGTTGATAGCTACCCCATGGTCAGTATCGAATTATTTTGTAGTGCAGTTATCAGATAGTTGTTGACAACTGTTAGTATTTTCTTGTGGTGACCAACAGATAATTTTACCAGAGAGACTGAAAAGGTAAGTCAGATAAGGCACATGGATAAAGAGGCAAAAATTAATTTCACAAATGCAGTAAGGCTTTACTAAACTGAATTCAGTTTTTTACCTAGGAGAAGCAAGGAATTTGGCACAATGGTCATGGTGTAAAGAAAGAGTGAGAATTCTGGGTCTATATTATATTCAAGTAAATGAGCTGGTGACATCTGATGGAGGATGAAAGAACATCCAATGTGTGTCAGTTTGTTTTTGGAGATTTAACTCTACAAAACGAGTTTGCAAAAATAGTCAGCAGAATTTCCCTTTAATTTTCTTCAAATCAAACCTGGCCACCTTGGGATTGTACAAACATTTACTATTTCAGTCCCAATATCTGAAGTGTGGAGTCAGATACTGATATAACCATGAGCAAGCTTCTTTATGCTAGAAACTTGGGGGGGGGGGGGGGGGAGAATTATACATTTCTGAAGTTAGGCAAATGAAGGAAATATGAGACAAACTAATGAACCAATACTGAGTTCTATGGGAGCCAGAGCACAAAACTAGATTTTAATAAAGGAAAGACTTAAATCACAGTTCTGATGCAGAGGAAAAAATAAGTTTCTATCCTGGTTTAACAATCTTTCACTGGGGTGCCAAACTGTAAATGTCATGGATGTGGTCTTGTTTAGCTGAACAGCCACTACTAGCAGCATGCCAAGAGATAAATCTTGATCTTATTCAGTGTCACTGGCAGTTTTGCCACTAACTTCAGCTGGAGCAGGGGTAGACTTTACAAAATGGAGATCACAATTAAAATAATAAAAGCAATTTAAAATTATAAAATGTAGAATAAACTTAAACACTGAAAACTGATCACAACAGATATGCATATTACAGCTTAGAAGGGAGGGGAAAAGCACCGCTTTTTCAGTCACACAGGAGAACCAATAATATGCTCTCAGCTGTTCCTAAGAAGTGATTCCTTTGTTGAGGTCTTTCCACTATCTCTCAGTAGTACTCAGGCTATGGTACTTTCAGGAAATCATCAGAGAAAAAGAAACTAAGTGTTTCGTTCTCAGCTTCAGGACAAATGGTCTGATGCAGTTTAGTTAATAATAATAAAAAAAAGTCAGACATCTGGACAAGAGAATGTCTTCTGCAGAAGGAAACTAAAGCTAGCAGACTGTCAGATTTCAAGAAGAATGAAGTGAGGTGTGTGTTGGCAGAAGGAGGCACAGAGAGAAAGGGCTTGTGAGCATCTTTGATTACTAAAGCTACTTTTCCTAGGCTACGTCTACACTGAGTTCTCGGCAAAAATATGCTAATTAGGGACTCACTTGAATGAGTCGCAATCTCATTTGCATATTTTCTGCCGATCTGTTTCTGCGCTGGGGTTTTTGTGCAAAAACAAGCAGCGTGAACATTTTCTTTTGTGCAAAACCCCCTTTTTCCACAAGATCCTTATGCCCCCCCCCCCAAAAAAAGGTGTACCGATCTTGTGGAAAAAGGGTTTTTTGCACAAAAAGAAAACGTCCAAGGATCTTGCGGGAAAAGGTATTTTTGCGCAAAAAGAAAACATCTACACTGTTTGCTTTTGCGCAAAATACCCCAGTGCAAAAATGGATTGGCATGAGTCCCTCATTAGCATATTTTTTGCAAAGAAAACTCAGTGTAGAGGTAGCCCTAGTGCATGCATGAAGTTATTTAGAAAAGTGTTTTTCCACAGGACAGTTTACCAAAGCAGGTAGTAGTTTAGGGAGCCACTAGGTCTGTAGACACAGCAGGATACATTTTAACACATGATACTGTCTGTCAGTAGCCATTACACCCTTTCATCATAGGCAATTATTACAACCATAGGTACTTAGATGGCAAAACAAGTCGCTTACTACAAGGTCATTATCAGAGTCAAAACAAGACTGAAGGAGTCTGCTTCTCACATAACATGGGATTCTAAACGTGGGTATTACACATCTGGGCCCTCATCTGTCCAGATGGTACACTGGCTCTTTCATTAGCAAACCTGGTCAGGAGATAGTATATAGACACTCTGAACAACAATGCACCTTTCCCCACAACTATAAATTGACTCATAATCCCATAGTAGAATTAAGGACTGCTTCCTGTGAAATTCACTTTAGTCAATGGGAGCTGGAAGTTCTCACCCCTCTGTAATGTCACTTATTCAAAGGCCCAGAAACCCGTATTTAAGAAGTTCAACCCATATCTTTTGGGCAACTCAAAAAGACAAAAAGTAAAATAAGAACAGACATGACAATAAGACAAATGCAATCTGTACAAGAATGATAGTTCAGGAAGCATCAGTCCACTATGCACTCACCTGGTACTGGAGGCAAAGTTATGTTTCAAACTGTGTTAAGAGATCTCTTATTTCTGGGGTCAGATGCTCTACTGCCTTTGCAGCTTCTGAAATAGCTTTCCGATACATCCCTTTCTTCTTACGATTAAATCTCAGTTTGAAAGATTCAGAGAAAGGAGAGAGTTTTGAAACAGATAAGAATGAGGTTGTTGGAGAACCAAACCACGATACTTTAGCTTCTCGCCAGGAAGGTTCTCCATTTTCCTTCTGGCTAAGGTTTATGTCAAGAACACGTGCTGGCCACCATGGAAAACCATGAATTTTACCCCAAACAATATCCCCCACTGAAACAGTTCTTCCATCTTCAGTGACACATTTAGAGACACTCTGTGTATGTAGTCTAACTGTTAATGGTGGCACAATCTTACGCTCATCTTTTGAAGATGAAGAGACAGACGCATCATCACCAGGTAAAAAGTCACACATTTCTGGTGATGTTACTTCTGAACTAGAGGATTTGGATTCGTCTAGACTGTCATTGCTACACACTGATAAACTGGAAGAATCTGCCTTCCTTTTACGATAATTCATAAGAAAAGCCAAGTTATCATGTCCATCTTTACCTTGGGAAAATCTTTTGAAGTCGTCATCTTCACCTGAACTCCCTGAAGACATCTCTGCTAAACTTCTATCTGCAGATTCATCAGTGTAAAATGCAGCAGGATTGGACTCCCTGCTACTCTGAAGGACATTTATCTCATCAATAAGTTCAGCTTTATAAATGGAAACACTCTGACCATCATTTATTCGATGGGGTTTCAGTCTGATTTTTGGAGGTGGAACATCTGCACTGGAATGCACCGGCCTAGTTAACTTCAGTTTTGGAATGGAAGCAAGTTGGCTGCTTGCTGACTTATCCATAAAACATTTGGTTTCCTGACATCGTTCAGAGTCTCTGTTCTCCTCTTGGTCCTCCCCTCCATTCTGCAATATCCGCTGTGAACAAAATGGTTTAACTGAGCCATGAATCCGGGAGGGAATTTTTACAACTTCGCCTTTACCTTGAGGTGTGCTATAAGATATTTTTATAACTGGAGTTCGATGCACCAATTCCCCAGAAAATTTGTCTTCCTCTCTCTTTTCTCTTTTGTTCCTTTTCTCTATATAATCAGAATCACTGTGCTTTTTTTCCTCTTTGTCCTGAATGCTTAGTTTCCTCCTAGTTTTAGCATTTTGCCTGGCTTTGTTTGCTTCCTCTGGGTTCAGAGTGTTTTTACATTTTTCACAGAGCACTTGCCTGGGCCTCAGTCTAATAGTACTCATGATAAGCCTTCCTGGGTCTCTATTTCGTGACAACCGTCTTTTTGTCCTCTTTATAGTCCTTGGTGGTGGCTGAGGAATCCATTGGTTATATGTGTATCTTAACCATAAGGGAGGAGGAAAAGGAGCTCCCTCAAAATAGGGAGGGTAAGGAGGAACGCTGCCTGGAGATGGAGGTGGCAAAAGAGGAGGAACCTGTTCATCACTGTTTCCTTTGGGAGGTTTTTCACTAGAAAGCTGTGACTCAGCCTCACCCTTCACTGGCTGTCTGCCTTCAGGAACCCAGTTAGTGCAAGCATCAGCAGGAGGTTCCTCTTGTTTTGGCAGCGAAGTTGGTGGAAGGCAGAACAACCCAGACCTATAGAAGTGTAGAGGAAAAAAAATACACAAGTCAGAACTGTTGGAAAGAAGTTTCTTTGACAAGATTAAACTTACCAAAATGCCATTTTCTGAAGGAATATTTGCCCAATTAAGTAATATAGGCCAACATTTCCCCTTCGTTTTAAAAGAGCAGCTAATATTATCCTGTTGAAAAAGTACCCTCTCAAACTGTATAATCTAATTCTTAAAGTGGAAAGTCCAAAGTGACCTGTGCACTTTACCATTATATTAGCGAAGTGGGTACATGTACCGAAGAGTTTTGTTTCTAGTCTACCACCATGCACACAATCCAGAACTAGATTTACTTTTAGTACAGCCACACTCAAATAAGCCAGTCATACCATGGAAAAGATAAAGTATGGAAGAACAGAACTCTGCAAGTCTTTGGAGCACTATTAAGTCTTTTGGAATGTTAGGCTTTTATGACTTAAATTTTCAGATTACTGTGCAACATTTGAACCACGTGCACATGCCAGTCAGGTCACTGAATGAGTAATTTCCCAATGTGCACATTCAAGCATGGGATTTTATAATAGAATGCATGTTCCCCCTGAACTCTTAATCGTCTACATTTAAAAATATATACACTTGCTATTTCTCAAGCTAGCCAAATCCAGCAGAAAATGTCAAATTTTTATCATAGAATATTACACTTTTCATACACTCCTGAGCATGTCATAGGGCCCCTCCCTATCTAAAGAAATGAAAATTTGATTTCCACAGATTTCTTTTGAATAGTGACAGCCAGCTGTGCCAACAGTTGTTACTGAATCAGGCATTATATCTGGGCTAATCTCCGAAATCTTAGTCAAGCAAGGCCCAGGGTCACTTCTGTGGAGAATGGAAAGCAAGATAACGAGTAGAAATACTGCTTAATTGCAGCACCAGTCTTTGTAGATTTTCCCCTCCCTTTCGCTACCAACATGTTTGGGATATATTTTTCTGCAGTGGTTCACTTCTATGCCTCGGCCTGGCCCTCAGGATTTTCTTGCTTGTTCAGAACCAGGGCATGTAATGGTTAACCAAGGACTATGCTTTGGACACTAACCTAGCACTTCATTGTTCTGAAAGTTCACCACTTCAGTATGAAAAATGTTGCCTAAGAGGAAGGAATTCACCTTTCCTTGCAATAGAGCAGTAAAGGATTAGTGGGAGACAGATTTTCCATAAACACATGACTCTGACAAAATGACTCTTTGTAATATGAAATTCTACTTTGTGTTTAGGATTTATTAAGCAAAAGTGAGAGCATTATGTTCCACTGACTTTCGACTGTCCATTCTGTTATTGACAGATTGAGAATAGGTAAATTTCAAGTTCTTCATAAAATAGTCTTTTTTTTTTTTTTTTTTTTTAAAGAAGGCCATCATGAGGCTTCCATGTTTATTGTTTCAAAATGATTCCATGTGATATGCAATGTATTCCTTTAACAAATATTACAATGGCTTTTCTGTGGGCCTCAAAACTCGACGAGAGCCAACCCACATTCTTTCTGATTGAAATATCAACACCAAGACATCCCAGACACAAAATTTTGTTCCAATTCAACCTTTTTCTCCAATATTTTGATGGCAGTAAGAAATGTAGCATGAAATTTGTAGCCATATTTTTAAGCTCCAAACTTCACCTTATACTTTGAGGCAAGCCGGGCCTTGGCATAAGTGCTAGAACAAGGGATGCTACAGCACACCGTGGTTTAAATCATATAGAAGATTGACAGGGTGGTTCAATGGCTCCCGCACCCCCACTACACGTACTGTTCCAGCACCCCAGGACCTTGGGGGAGATACCCTATTGAATGTTATATTTTATAAGATCAGTTTTAGCAACCATAACCTGCTTTAAAAAAAACAGAAAGAACAAGACTCTCCATTCTTATGGACTGGAAGCAGGAAACATTCTCCTTTTAAGGCAGATCATTCTAATAAAGGTCTAGATGAGTTAATTTTATCCTGTGAATTTCTACATGACATTTATTGTATCCCACAATTCTCTTACCAAGACACAGCTACATTGTCTCTCTCCACCCAAGATATCTATTCTTCTCCTTATCCATTTTCTTCTTTTGTTCAACATCCTCCTCAGCCTTCAGCTACCATATAAAATTAACTCAGCAAATAGCAATTAGAGTGACCAGTGCAGTATAGCTCCCTTATACTTGACTGACATACCTGAAACATTTTTTCTGTCTGGCTCCCTGGAAACAAGCTTGTTGCAAATCATATTATTACATCCATTCTTAGTTTCTGAAAGTAAAGGGCTAAATTTTCTTTAGGGTAAGAAAGTTTCAATTTGTTATTGGATGGTACTTTTGAGCTTGTTTTAGAAAATCTATCATCATCTTGATAAATTGTGCTTAGGTTTTTGTAAAGTAGTTTTCTATCTTTGGGCGGAAACAAAATGGAAAGTTTCAGGAGGAAATAAATGTTCAGGTAACTTTGGTAATGCTGATATTATGAGCTCTTCTTGCAAGTGTTTAACTTCTTAAATAAATGTTAAATGTTTTGCAAGTTAAGCTCTAAGAGACAAAGAAGAATGGAAGGCAAAGGCCAACCACAGACTATTTTATCTTGAAACTATTTAATCTCCTCTCTAGCACACCCTTTCCCTCCTGCTATCTGCAGCGATCAACTCCTGCATAAAGAGAAGGTGGCAGGTGCCAACACAGGTCAGCAGAAAAGGTATTTTGTCAGCCCCAGCTCACACAATAATTGAGAAGTATGGAAACTCCCTCAACCGCACGTCCAGTCTCTTCAGGAGAGCAGCACAAAGAACCCATCAGTATTCTTTTGTTGGTTACAACAAGTCAAAATAGGCAAGCTGATTGAGTCTCCCAGGAGCTTCTCCTGATTGGTCTCCAGAACATGCCTTCAAACTGTACTGGTGAGGCTGCTGTATTTCCTTCAGCACCATGTCCCCAAGGTGGAACACCTCCCACTCTTGCAGCAGATCTTCTTAAAATACTGATGTTTCAGATGACAGTTGCACATCAAACAGAGACCCTCTTCTTCCTAAAGAAGCATTAGTGGAAATCACGTACAAGCTCATACCAAAGAAGAGAAATGGTGGCTTTCTTCCCAAGTCTGGAATAGTCCCTAATGCTTCCCCTCTCAACATTAACCAGAATATTCACATTCCTCTATTTTATTATGATAACAGGACACTGGTTTCATTTTTGTTTTTGCAGACATTGTTAATCACCAAACTCTTATGTGATTTGGGTGAGAAAACCCATCAAGAAAAAGAAATTGCTTGTATGAGTCACAATTTTGGCACCAATTCATCTCTATCTTTGTTCTTTAAAAGTTCAAATAATTTAGTAACTGGATAACTACAAACTTTTAATTAATTAATATGGAGATATACTGATCTCATAGAAGTGGAAAGGACCTTCAGAGGTCATTGAGTCCAGTCCCCCACCCTCATGGCAGGATCAAGTACCATCCCTGACAGATTCTCCCCAGATCCCTAAATGGCTCCCTCAAGGATTGAACTCAACCCTGGATTTAGCAGACCAATGCTCAAACCACTCAGCTATCCCTCCCCACAAGTTGTCATTTGCCCTTTCTAAAAAGAAATTTTCTTTCCTGCAGAGAAATTGCAATATATTGACCATTTTTATACTTAGACACTACCTTATCTAGGGGACATTAATTTTCCAAATTAGGAGAAAACTAGCTTAGTCTAAAAGTAAAGAATTAAAGTTCTTACCTACAATACAGAATTTAAAACCAAGATATTCTGTTCTGAGAGCTTTACCTAAAAATGGAAAGACTCTTAACATATTTGCTATAAAGCAGCCATAAGTGTGCATCCAGCCTGAGATATTAGTGGAGTTTATAACGGAAACCAGCATAATGCTCTTACTCTCATAGCTTTGTCAGAACTGTGAAATATTTTACCTATTGAGTTAGAGGGAATGGTTCTGGCTTGATCAAATAAAATTTTATGATAGAGAAATTCTACCTTCCAATGGAGTAGAATAAAGAAATCCCATTCACCTTACTCTTAGACTATGTCTACACTGCAGGATTCTTGCACAAGAAACTTTTTGTGGAAGAGATCTTCTACAAAGTCTTCTTGCACAAGAGCGCGTCCACACTACAAAAGCGCATCGAAAAAGCGATGTGCTTTTGCGCAAGAGAGCATCCAGACTGCATGGATGCTCTCACAAAAAAGGCCACCCAGAAACACTTCAAGCAGGGCTTAAGGTGACCCTTGCTTCTGAGGGCTGGTGCTGGAGCTGGAGCCTTGCAGAGACATGTGCTTAAAGGGACCCCCTAGACAGCCATTTCTCTGCTGCTTCTGCATGCTTACTACCTCTTTGAGGGACAGGAAAGCTCTAGCAGTACCTGCTGTGGTTGCCCGGTGCTTTTTTGGATGCCACAGCTTTTTCCCCTTGTGCCGTGGAGCCAGAGCTGGCCTGGGCATGTCCTGGCCCCCCATGGCTATGCTGCAGTTTGTGCAGCAAGTGATTCATGCTGCCATGCTACTCCTGTAGGAGCTTGACCCCTGACCACAACCTCAAGTCCCTCTCCCTGGGAGCAGCTGCTACACTCTGGCAACCGCAGTCCACTGTGGAGACGTGGTTTTGGAGGCTGGACACCAGTTCCGACTGGTGGGACGACCAGCAGTGGCTCTAAAATCTTCCACATGTGGAAGGCCACCTTTTTGGAGCTGTGTGCCTGGCTTACCCCTGCCCTCCGGAGATGCAACACCCACCTGCGGCCCACCATCCACCTGGAGAAGCAGGCTGCCATCACCCTTTGGAAGCTAGCCACCCCAGACGGTTACCAGGGAGTGTCCAACCAGTTTGGTATGGGGAAGTCCACCCTCAGAGCCTTCTTCATGCAGGTAAGCTGCTCTCGGGCTGCAGTCCCTGAATATGGAGGGGGGGGGGAGGAGAGAAGAGAGCAGGAGGGGCTGGGAACTGTACAAGGTGGAGGGGAAGAGAAGCCCCATCCCTGGGGGGCTTGTGCCATCCCATCCCTATACAGCCCTGCTGCTGGGGGGCAAGGGGCAGCATCAAAGGGTGGCTCCTGGGATGCTGAGGGAGAGAAGGAGGGTGGGCACCTCCTAAGGGCTCACACACCCCTTCTCCCATGCTCTGTTTTTGTGTCCTTCTGCAGGTGATGAGGGCCATCAACTCCATCCTGCTGCAGAGGGTCATCCGGCTCAGAAACCTGGATGCAATCATGGACAGATTTGCTGCCCTGGGGTTCCCCCAAGTGCAGGGGAGCCATAGATGGGACCCACATCCCAATCTGAACCCCAGAACATCAAGTGGCCCACTGGTTTAATCAGAAGGTCTACTTTTCAATGGTGCTACAGGCCTTGGTCCTCCACTGAGGACACTTCACGGACATTTTTGTGGGGTGGTTGGGCAAGACAAATGACGCCCGCATCTTCAGAAACTCCAGCCTGTAGCGCGAGCCCGAGGCAGGCACCTTTCCCCCCCCCCCCCCCATACTGGGATTTTGCAGATGGGGATGTGCAGATGGCACTGTGCATCATGGGAAACGTGGCCTACCCCCTCATGCTGTGGCTGATGAAACTGTACACCCAAACCCCAGCAGGGAACAATTTAATGCCTGCCTGAACTGGGCCAGGATTCAGGTCGAGTGCGCCTTTGGCTGCCTCAAGGCATGCTTCCATCCAGTGCCTACTGATCCACCTCGACAAGGGGGAGCACAACAGTCCCAAGGTGGTCGTGACATGCTGGTGTCCTCCACAACACTGTGGAGAGGAAGGGGGAGGCTTGCCCCTTGGGCTGGGGGGCAGATGCCAGCCACATGCGTTTGAGCAGTCCCAGACAGCTGCCATCCACGAGGCCCATCAGGCTGGGGTGCGCATCCAGAAGGTCCTACGGGAGAGGTTCGCTCAAGCTCTCCAGTAACTGGCTCCAGGGCCACCGCACTGGGGCCTGTGGTTTGCAGCCCTATCCCTTTCCCACCACAACCCCTCCCTTTACCCTTTCCCTGACCTCCCAATGAACCAAACAGGTGTGTTTAACAAAAAATAAACTATTTATTGTACATAAAAAAGGTGGGCAGAGGGAGGGAGACTCAGAACTGCAAGGAGTGGGGGGGGGTGGCTCCATGTGCCACCTCGGGTGCGGGGGCCTCATCGGGGTTCTGGTCAGGTGGGAGCAGGGAGCACAGGGAGGTGGCCAGGATGGGGGCTGGATCAGGGTCGGCAGGAGTGGGGTCAGGGTTGGCAGGAGGAGGGGGCATGGGCATCACCTGGGGAGGGAGAAAGGCATTGCTAAGGCGGCAAGTGGATGGGGAATGGACATAGCAGGGGGCACAGGAGGGTGGGAGCCAGGAGTAGTGGCATGAGGCAGGTGTGCCGCCATGCTGGCCATGAGGTTACAGCGCTCCAGAAACCGGCTCCAGGCATGTTCAAACCGCTCGAGGTCGGCACGGACCTTATGCATCAGCATCTGCCCCATCCTCTCGAGGACGGTGATATGCCACCGCATCAGCTGCTCCTGGAACCTGGCATGCATTCACGTGTCCCGGGCTGTGGCACCTGGCTAGGTGGACTGGCTGGCCCTTCACTGCCAGCTGGTCTGGCTGTGGAGAACACACAGAGAGGCAGAGACTGTCAGTCATTCCTGCAGACACTGTCCGAGGTTGTGCCGCCCTCTGTGAGCAACGACCAACCATCCACGGCCCAGAGGACTGGGTTGCCCACTTCCTCACCCCCTCCCCCACATCCACAGACAAGCAGCCAAGGGAAGTGTCCAGCCACAGTGGGATCCCATCAGGGGCAGCAGAGGAGCCAGGAGCAGCCTGGGCCTCCCTGAGGGCCGCACACACAGGGGTGGCTCGCAGCACTGTCTGTGGTGCGTGAGGGGTCAGGCCTGCACCCTTGTGTCTAGCCTGCTTCCAGCCGGTGCACCCTCTCCCTCCCCCCATAGCAGGACTTGTGCGCCCAGCAGGATCCCAGGCATACTCAGCGGCCGCCTGCTGCATCCACATGCCACACAGTAACGCTGCACATGCACAGACCACAGCACAATGTCCAGCCTTCGGTGCACAGGGGGTGGGGTGCGAGTGTCGCTGCCTCCCCCACCCTCTGTGTGAGTGACAGAGACCACTCACCTGAGGATCCCTCCCAGGCCTCTGAGGTGGCCTGGGAGATGTCCTGGCTGACGGACACCAGCTCCAGGGAGAGGGTCACAATGCCTCTGTCTTCCTCCTCCTCCTCCTCGTCCTTGGTTGGCTGGCCCTCACCCTCCTGCTCCTCCTCTGGCTGGAGCATGACAGGGGTTGGCAGCCCAGAGTCCACAAAGGTGTGGGGTCCTGTAGTAGAGGCAGGTGTGGGGTCCTGCCCCTGTGTGCTCGGTGGCAGGGACGTATCCCTGGAGGAATTCTTTGACCTTACTCTGAACCTGTTACATGGCCCGGGGTGAGTTTCAGTGCTCCTCCAGTGCCTGCATCACCTGGCCATAAATGTCAGCGTTTCTCCTCTTGGCCCAGGGATCCTGGAGCCTCTCATCCCGGCCCCACAGCTCCAGGAAGGACTCGATCTCCAGGCCTGACCAGGAGAGTGCACACCTCCTGCTCCCCCAAGTGAGTCCTGAGACCCCTGGGGCTGCTCTTGTTGAGGACCAGGGAGATTGAGGGGGGCTTCAGGAGCAGACATGGCTTGCAAAGCAAAAACCCCTCTGTTCTTCTGATTTACTGTAAATGTCAATCAGCTATAGCAAATGGATACTGATATATGGCCAGATTATAATTAATCCAAAGCTATTTTATCTGGGAAAGTTCAGTGAAGTGAAGTCACTACCCTAGTACGAGAGAGAGAAAGACAGAGTGTGAGTGTGAGTAACGAGAGGTGTTTCTAACTTGGCTTATCCTCTACACTTTAGCCTTTCCTTAAAGTCAATCAAGGGGCAGCGCTACAATAAACGGTAGAGCTGACGACTAGTTAATATTTATATTGTTGTAATGTCAAGAAGGCTCAACCAAGCTAGGGCCTCATTATGCTAGACTCTAGACAACATTGTAGTCAAGCGATAGCCCCTAATGTTAGCTCTGTGTAATCTAGAAATAGTCATGTTGCTGCCACATCCATCTCCAAGGCAGCAGTTGAATCTGTTCATCGGCATGGGCCCAGCCCTGCCACAAATAATTCTGGTGGCTTGGGAGAAACTACCAGCCTCTGGGACTGAGGGATTGCCCGGGCTATCTATTACTCAGAACTCAAATCTAGGGGCTATTTCAGATCCCTGGTTGCTCCAGCATGTTCAGTTAACAGCTGTAGTGGCCCAGACGGTTTTCTGCTCTTGGGGAAAAGGATCAGTATATAGGGAGGTTCACAGTTATCCTTACCTGGATCATGCTGAGAGTAGAGTATACAGTGCACTCTCTGGAAGGCTCAAGGTGGGGCTGCACCCCAGTGTTGCTTAGCTTTCATGTTTGTTTCTAGGTGGGAGTTTAAATTGATCATTTTGGTTTTGGATCTGCCTTGACAAAGCTGTCCCCACAATCATAACTGCTAAAATGAGCTAAGCACAGAACTGCAACACCTGTCTAGTCTACTAACTGAGCTCAAGGTCATTCCAAAGATTTGTTTGAAGATTATAGCGTGAAACAAAGCAACTGGAAGTTGAACTCTTTATAGATTAAATAACTAAAGATTGGCAGTGAAATAGAGCCACCCCCGCCCAGGAAAAAAGATTTCTCTGTTTGCTCCTAGGGGAATTCTGCACCACTGCATTTGTGTGGAATTCATGTGCTGCACATTTTTCCCCCTGTAGAAAATAAATGTTAGTGGAAAAGTGCTGCATTTATGCCTTTCATCCACTGGGGACTACTGGGGCACGAGAACAGCTGCCCCTGGGACCAGCCCTAGCTGCTGATACAGAAGAGAAGAGGATGCTTTCCTCACACGCACTGCCTATGCATCCAAGTCAGGAGGGACAGAAAACCTGGGGCATATAGTGCTGCTGTGGGGGGAGGGGAGGAAGGAGCACAGTCTAGGGTTTGGAAAGGCTGAATGGGAGCAGAGGTTCAGGGCTACACGGAGACAGGCGTAGATGTGCCTGATTGCATGGAAAAGACTAAGGGGTCAGCTAGAGAATGCATGATAGAGGTTCCCGAACAATTCCACCTTGCCCAAAAAAACCTCCATTCCATAGGTTTCCCACCACCCACACCCAATAATCCTTCATGTTCATATCCAGACTCCCCCCACCTCCTAGCAATAACTTCCTTCAGAGCAGTGCAAAGGCATGGGGTGAAAACAATAATATGATAGGAGCAGAGGGGAAGGGTGTGGGAAATATGGCTCTAGACCAGTAATCCCCAACCTTTTGAAGCACAAGATCACTTTTTGAATTGAAATGCGATCCAGGATTTACCTCTAACCCGACCACCCTTGCCCCCACCTTCTTCCCGCCCCGTCTCCAAGGACCTACTCCTGCTCACTCCATCCTCATTCACTTTTATCAGGCAGAGGTGCAGGGGAGGGGGATGCAGGTTCTGATCTTGGCCAAAGGATTTGGAGAGTGGGAGGAGCTCTGAACTGAGCCTGGGGCAGGGAGTTGAGGTGCAGGGGGGGTGTCAAGATACAGGAGGGGGTTTGGGTGCAGGGAGTACTCAAGACTAGGACAGGGGTTTGGGTGCAGGAGCAGTTCAGGGCCAAGGCTCAGAATGCGGGCACATTCTAGGTGGCTGCGGACGCATCCACAAGTGGCTGCCGGGTGGTGGTGCAGAGGGGCTAAGGCAGGCTCACTCCTACCCTGGCCCTGCACCACTCCCAAAAGCAGCCAGCAAACTCTCTTCATCCCTGTCTCCCCCCTGCTCTATGGAGATGTGGCATGGGGAGGGGCAGGAGACACCCAGATATCAGAACCCCCTCCTCTTCTTCCCATGCCTGGCACAGCAAGAGGTGGCTCCCAGGGAGTGGGAGGCAGCTCCAAGGCAAAGGGTAGGAGCAGCATGGCAGTGCTGAGAGGGGCAGATGAAATGCCGGCACTTGACAGCCTCCCAGCCAAACCTGTCAGGATCACCTGTCAAAGGCTCCAAGATCTACCAGTAGATCCCAATCTACTAGTTGGTGACCACTACTCTATACTGTATTTTAATTGAATTAGAGCTCTGTATTAATAGGCGTAGTAAGGAATTTTTTGTTGTCTATATTGTTAGAGACATGGCATTCCACATGAATTTTGAAATGACTAAAATAGTTGAATTTGGCATAACATTGTGTTAGTGTTTGCAACAGGGCGCCTCCGCACTGTACTCAGGAGGGCCATGGAGAGCTAGCCAGGGAAGGCAGAGAGGGTGCCGGCACGGCTGAGCTGGGAATAAACGCACGGCCGGAGGCGCGGACGGATGACGTCACCCGCCGGCCTGGCAGACTATTTGGGAAGTGGCCAGGGCACATGGGAGAAGGAAGCATAGTGTGGAACGGGACACGAGGTGAGTTGGGAACCCTCCTTGGGGCGGGGCCAACAGCATAACAGGGTATCGCGAGGGTGGAGTAGGAAGCGGCCCAGAGCAGGGCCGTGGAACCAGAGAGCGGGTGGGGTTAGGGGTTACTACCCCAGCTGCTGTGGAGGGATACACTAATCCTGCCTTAGGGCCCTGGGCTGGGGCTCGGAGAGGAGGTGGGCCTGAGCACCCCTACTCCGCCACTGGGAGCAACTGTCGGTTCCAACATGATCGGGACTTTAAAGCGTGTTTTCGGTATTACAAGGACTGAGCAGAACTCATCGTGGTTGACCTGGTGTGGGTACACAGGAGTGAAGGGAGGACACGAGATGCCACTCAATAAAGGAGCCATCTGGTGAGAACCTTTGTGCCTAGACAATTACTTCACAGTGTTATTCTGACAGATCAAACACAGGAGTATCTAATGTGTCTGAGCTCTGGACTAGTTACCATAGTACTGCAGACAACAGGCAACTAATATCCAATACTGTACCGTAGTATATTGTCTGAATCCAAGAGATGCATCTAAAGCAGTGGTTCTCAAACTTTTTGGCCCATGGACCACCTGGCTCAATGTAAACTTTCCTGCAAACCACCAGTTGCTAATGGAAACAACATTACATCTGAGCCATTTTCCTAGTGCTTCAACTAGAGAGAAATGGTTTAATTTAAACAGATTGTTTTTATTTTTGCATGTTAGTTTATCAAACTGCATTTTAAATAAAGTAAAATATTAATTTATGTTCAACACAAAAAGATTCAATGTTTTATTTATGGCAGGAGTGGGGAACTTTTTGGAGTTGGAGGCTACTGACCCACAGAAAAATAAAATCAGTGGGGGACCACACAAACCAGAAGCAAAAAACACCAAACAAACCACACGCCACACCAACCACCTCCCAAAACCCCCTCACTGAAGTGGCTCCCAACTAAGACACCACACTCCTCTGGTGCTCCAGCCCCACCAGGTGAGGGGAAGGGACAGGGAGGACTGAGGTTCAGGGCTTCCCATAGGCCAGATTTACTTTCCTGGGGTTCTGGATTTTATGGAACGCCTTAGGCTCTGGGGTGGGGACAAAAATTGGGAGTTCAGTGTGTGGAACAGGGATGCTAGTGAGTAAGATAGGGATGGGGTGCAGGATCTGGGAGGTAGGGTGCAGAAGGGGGAGAAGTTTGAGGTCTGGGTGGTATCTGCGTAGGGTGCAGAAGCAGGCTTGGAGTAGGGTGTCTGGGTAGGGAGAAGGAGCAGGAGCAACAGTGGATGCAGAAGCAGGGTAGGAGTTAGGCGTCTGGCCAGGGGCAAGGGTGCAGGAGTAAGAAAGGTGCAGCCTGGGCATAGGGTATCTGGCCAAGAGGGAGGGTGCAGGAGCAAGGGAGGGTGTCAAAAGCAAGCTGGGGGTGCACAGTCTTGGGTAGAGGGAGGGTAGTGAGGGGGTTGGGTGCAGGGGTCTGGGCATAAGGGGGACACTTACCTGGCTTTGTGCCCCCTTGCAGTGGGGAAAGTCTCACGAGTCAATGCATTTCTGTTCCCCCAGAAGGATGGAGAGGGGGAGGGAGCTCAGCCTCACCCTCCCCCATGCAGCAGAGCCCCCATGCAGTGGGGAGGCTGCAGCACAGCTCGGCTTTCCGCTGAGGGTGTGGGAGGGAGGGGGAAGAGGTGAAGAAAGCCATTGAAAAATCAGAATGGTTATCAGAGAAGTAGTGAGAGAGACCTCCTCACACAAGCCTGCTGCCTGATTTGCAGAATACATGTTTAAGCTGTCTTGTGGACATGAGCATAGAGTTCCAGCCTCGGAGGTTACACATTTTTAAAGGCATCTCCTTCTAGCCCACGGTGTCCCTACCACTGAGGCAAGGGTCCTCTGCTCAAGAGCCCTTTTCATCATTGGCCAGTCAAAGGTTTGGAGATCAGCCCCTCAGTCAGTCCAAGGGTCCTTTTCTCCTTGCTGGCTGCCCACCAGCCAGGAGGAGGGTTGGGGGAATCCAGTCCCACCCACTTACTCCAAGTTCTGGCCCAGGGTCCTATGAAGTAGCCCCAAGTGGGGCTGGGAAACCTGGCCCTTGTCCCACTGAATAGCAGCCCCTCCCTAGACCACTTCCCCAACCACTCCCTAAGTACCCCCTCCCTGGTGTCTTGGAACAGGCCCTTTCAGCTTGCTTCCTACAGGGCTCGCCTTCGCTCAGCCTCTCCTCTGGTCCACCCTTCTCCTCCTCCCCCACCCTGCCTGAGGGTAGGGTTTTATTACGTGCCCACAGGCTTTAACTGGTGGCAGGTGTTCTAATTAGGCTTCACTCCAGGCTGACTGCAGATGGGCTTCAGGTGCCTGCCTGACCTAATGGCTGAGCCACAGTCTCTGGCAGCCTATTCAGGGAACATAAACCCACATTCCCAACTCCCCACGTACCTGCCCTCCACCAGGCTTCTGCAGCCCCCCCTGATTTCAGGCTGACATATTAGCTCTTAAGGAAAACTATGCTACACAATTTTAAAGGTACTCCAAAAAAAGTTTTTTGCACACAGAATTAAGACTTTTTTTATGATCTGCCTGCAGCTAAATAAGTTTCTGGACTGGCATAGTCCTTCTAAACTCGCAGCGTCCAATACACTAGTCACATGTGGCTATTTGGCCAATTGAGTGTGGGTAGTTCGATATAGCAGTAGCCCCGGCTCCCCCTCTTGTTCCCCCCACCCTTGCTGCATCTTTCTGATAGTCAGCAAGGTGTGTGTGTGGGGGGGGGGGGGGGAGCGACTAGTCAACTAGTGTGTTGATCTGATAAGCATTTGCTTACTGGATAGTCGACTAGTTGTTCACATCCCTATGACAAACCAAAAGTATCATCCACACAAATCAGTGGTTTGAACTGATAAGAGTTACTGTCAGACCCAGTAAAGTCTGAGTGCATGCTGTTTAACTGCAGTGAAAGATGGGCTCCGTATACAGGCATTATTTTAAAGATTAACATATAGTTGCATACCAGGGGTGGGTAATAATTTTTGGTGGGGAGGGGCATGCTACTCCAAGATTTTGGAAAGTGGTCAAGGGCTGCACTTTTCTGTGGAGGAGGTGCAGGATCTGGGATGGAGCTTGGGTGCAGAAGGGCCCACGGGGTAAGGGACTGGGGAGCAGGAGACAGTATGAGGTCTGAAAGGGAGTTTGAGTGAAGAAAGGGGTTGTGACCTGGGTCAAGGGACTGGGGGGTAAGGTCAGGGAGGGAGTGTGGGTGCAGGAGGGGTGTAGGAGGTGGTACAGGGTCTGGGAAGGAGTTGTGACCTAGGGTAAAGAGGTGCACAGGATTTGGATGGTAACCTGGGGGAGGGAGTTGGGGCACAGGAGGGGTTGGAGTGCCAGAGATAGGCTTTGGATGGGAGGCGCTTACCTAAGTGTCTCCCAGCCAGCAGCCCTGCAGCACCCCAAGGCAAACTGGGTTCCCTGCCTGCTGCAGCCCCAGATCACTTAAAACTAGGAATGTTAAAACTTGGTTAATTGACTATTCAATTAACCTCATGAATTCTTATTGGTTAGTTGACTATGCTATAGTCCCTGGGCTACCCCTGTCTGGCAAGAAGGGGTCTGAGCTCCAAGACCCAGCACGAGCCAGAACTGAGCCAGGCTGCCCGCCCACTGGGCTCTTAATACTCTTTAAATGCAGAGGCACAGTGGGGGTAGGTCCAGGACCCAGTGAAAGCCAGGACTGAGCTGGGCTGCTGACCAGCATGCTAAAAAGTGTATTGGCAAGGGGTGGGAGGAAATGCACGCATCTATAGCATTAACCTATATCGACTATACTATTACATCCCTACTTAAAACTGCAGGCTGCTCCCTCCATATGGCTCTCAACTCTGGAAGGAGGGAGGGGGTGGAAGAGGCTTGCATTGCCCCCATTCTCCAGGCCAACCTCTCAGCTTCTTATTGGCTGGTTGTTTCTGGCCAAAAGAGCTGAGGATTGGGCTGGAGGCGGGGAGATCACATGAAGCCTCCCCCTCCCTCCAGAGCAGAGGGGCACACAGAGCAACCCAGTGCTTAAAAACGCAGCTGCTGCGTGCCTGAGGCTACGTCTAGACTGCAGCCTTCTTTTGGAAGAAGCTTTTTTTCAGAAGAGACTTTCCGAAAACACTTAATCTGAAAGAGGGCATCCACACTGCAAAAGTTCTTTTGAAAAAGCAGATCACTTTTTTGATGCGAGCGCTGTCACATCTAAGCTGTGATTGCTATGGACGGAATGGCCACCAGAGCACCTGTGCCTTTTTTCTTCTTCCGAAAGAACTCCCTCTTCCCCGTCCACACGTGCCTTTTTGCAAAAGTGATCTTCAAAAAAAAAAGGGGGGGGGGGGCGCGCTTCTTCCTTGTAGAATGAGGATTATCAATGTCGGAAAAACTCCTCTGTTCTTTAGATTTTCTTGCAGAAGAATGCAATTGCAGTGTGGACGTTCCTTGAGTTTTGTTGGAAAAAACGGTTGTTTTTCTGACCAAACTCTGTAGTGTAGACATACCCTGAGGGTCCAGGCAGGGTGGCCTACAGGCCAGATCCAGTGCTTGGTGGACTGGATCCGGCCCACGAGAGGTGTCTGGCCATCCCTTGCTATATAAAAATCACCATTTTTGTTTTTATACCTCGTGTGCGCATGCACGTGCGCCTACCTATATCAGCTATGGGCCAGAAGCTGTGATATTGAAATGTTATTTTCCTCTGAAGAGCAACATCTGTTCTGTCATTGTCAGAAAAACACGGACTGTGTGTGCAAATTCCTGTGATGCTAATGGCAAGGCAAGGCTTAGAAAAAGGATTTACCCAGGCAACTTTCTGCTAACCTAATGGCTAAGTCTACTAATTAGGGATGTAAAATCCCATTTAATTGGCTAACCAGTTAAACAGTATGTTTAACCAGTTAACTGATTAAAGGAGGAAGGGGGGGGAGAGGAGGAGGGAGAGGAGAGATGCTCCAGCCCAGCTGGAGCAGCCCCAAACTGAGTCTCTTTCCTGTGAGAGCAGCCTGTGGCAGGCCAGGTTGCCTCTCAGATAGGGGCTGCTCTGGCATCCTGCCCACTGATAGGCTAGTAACATTTTTTAAGGACTGTGTTTCTTAGCCAAGGACAGGAGATTCAGACCTTTGCTCTCCAGAGAAACAACACATGGAGGAAACAGCCTCCCCCAATGCTGGGAAAGAGAAGGGTGTTATGATTGCTACCAAGGATCTGTCCTGGACCCAGCTCAGAGTCTTTGGTTTTCATCTCACCCTCCAGATAGTAGATTTTTGATAAAATGTGGGAGTGTCACCATTTCCTCCCCCCCCCCCCAAAAAAGCAGTAAAATTTCATGGCTGATAAAAGATAGGGTGAAGTCTCTTCTGTTCTCCCTTTCCCTCCAGCTTTGGGCTGTAGCATCTACTCCATCTCCCATCATCTCCCCACACACACTTTCACATCTCTAGTGCAGGGTAAAGTGTGTACACGATTAACTGATGAGCCTGATCTCATCTGTTAACCTTCACGATTACATGCAGGCCCTCCTCCATGGCACTGCAGCCTCTATATTAGGTAGGAGCTAGTGCCTCCGTATCAGAAGAAGTAGTGTGGGGAACAGGCAGCACATTTACCTAAATACATTTTATCATCCTTACCTGACATCCCCTTATTTTTATTAACAATGAATAGCATGGAGCTGCCTGAATTTTGTCAGTTCCACTGCTGCTAGCAGGCATCTGAGCAGCAGCACAAAGTGTGACAGGACTCAAGTCAGCATTAACTCTGCTGTTCTTCCTTAAAGCTCTATGCAGCAGCAAAGACTCTCTCTATCAAGGAGGTGGAAGGGAACCTAAGCATTCATATAAAAGAGAAAAGCTTAAGTTCTGCAGAACTTGTGGCATTTGCCACAAGAAAAGATTCTAAGCAAGTCTGTTTTTCAAGCTTTGACCACAGAGATTATTTTATAAAGGGTTTCAGACACAATCGTACTCTAATGTCCTGTCTTGAACAAGGGCCTAATCAGCTTTGCAACAGTGAGAATATTCTTGCTGTCTTTGGGTTTAACAGTAATTGCTTGGAGTTTGAGCTTTTCTTATGGAGGCAAAATCTATTAATTCTAGGCAACTGCATCATAAATAGATCCATCTTCCATTGCAACAGAATAAATGCAGCTCCTTTATGGCATGTTCCAGCTCTACTTTCAGTAGCCAAATCAACAGATAAGCAAGATTAATGTTCACTGTTGAAAGTTCTCATGAGAACCTTAACCTTTAAGTTTTGGGGCAACTAGTGATTGTGGGTGCCTAGGCCAAGATGCTATAAAGCAGCCTGATTTTCAGAAGAGTGCCCAGCCTCTCCAAGCTATCTGAACTGGCTTTCTGAAGTCAGACACCTCCCACCCCACCACAAGTCACTCTTGGAAAAAAAGTCTTGGCTAAAGCTTTCCCTGCAGTAAAGTTTCCAATCCTTCAGTGTGATCCACATAAGAAAACCCTTATGGAGGCCCACTAAAGTAACTAGGGTTCTTTTGCAAGGAGCCAGGCGACCACCTGCATAAATTATTGCAAGAACAGACTAAGTAGGGATGAGAGGACACCTAACGAGAGAACTTGCCCCACTGATACCTCGATAGTACAGGCACAATATTCATACACCTATAACTAGGTAGGCTGACCAGAAGATTAGGAAGGGGCCTGCAAAAGGGGAGTCTAACCAACCAACAAGATCTAGAATCCATACCCTATGGACAAGATCTAACTGTAGCCAAGTAATGTACATAGCGATTCCCTCTTCCATATCACCCTCTGTCTGAAGTGATTTAAAGTTCTTCATCCTTACTAAATGCAGGCAGGGAAAAGCTGTATCTTCCAGTCCCTACCATACAACCTCTCTTAGTTACAGTGCTGTACAGTACATTTTTGGCTCGGGGTATGAAGAGACCCCCCCTCTCCCCAGAGCACAGCAAGTGACAGAACTGTAAAGCAGGCTACCAGCACATGGCCACACTTTCAGTTTAAAGTGCTGCTGTGGCTGCTCTTTAAACTACTATGTTTAGACAAAGCATTAGTCATGCTCCCAGTTGTTTCACTGCACCTCTTTGCAAGATGGCTGAAATGACTGAATCACTGGGCCATCTCAAAGATCTTAAACAAAATTTCTTCTTAAAAAAAAAAAAAAAAGACCAAAGATGGATCTCAGAAGTACTTCTGTTTAGTTTTGTCATCACAGATAAACACCAAAATGCGACAATTACTCAAGAGAAATAGACAGATCTACAAGCAATTATTTTTAGTCCACATTACCCTATTTCTATTTAACATGAGCCACATATAATCAGGAAAGAGAAGCCACTCCTTTGCCTTAAATTCATGTTGGCTTCCTTACCCTACTTCCTAGTCAGAAATAGACTTTAATACATCATTTTTTTGCTGTGTGATTATATAGTTAAATACTTTCAGGAAGCAGGCATCTGACTTGCCAGATAATTGGAGGGTTTTAGCCTCTAAGAGGACTCCACACATTCAGATTATTTTTAAGATCACTGATTTCACCAGGAATTTGTGGATGGAAGATAGTGTGAACATACATTAACATTCCACTTACTTAACCTTAGAATTGGCAGAGAAGAATTTTAAAAATACCTTAAGGGCTGATATGCATTAAGGATATGAAGGGGTACCCAGTGATTTGATACTTACCAGTAACTGCTTAACCAGTGACCTGGTCAGGGAGCTGCTCTAGCCTGGCCAGTTCTACCACGACCAATAGGCTGCTTCGGCCAAGACGGGCCCACTACGTCATGCCACAAGTGGAGGACTGCTCCATGGTTAACCATACCGTTTAAACAGTTAACTTTTTAAATTTTAGCTTACATCCCTAGCATACATTACACAGTCTTTGTTGATACAGCCCTATGGGCACAGCTCTCGAATATAGGCATAACATATGCCCTTGAAGAGGGGTTTCTGCAAGAATAGTAACAGAATATCCCTGAATGACATAAAACTACATCAACAGAAGTATGTATGCTGGGGGTTGCAATCACAAGTATGTTGGCTGGGAGGTGCCATTTTTTCCACATTCCTGAGGGTCATAGCTATGCCAACAACATTTTGTAGAATAGACCTGGCTTAAGTGTTTGAAAAGAAGCATATTGGAAATTGAGAAGCAACTTACCATTTCCACTAGAGAGGAAAACCATGATAAAAAGGTTAAGGTCAGGGGAGGGAGAGAGCGTTATGCACTCAAAGTAACATTTTCAAGGATGCTAAAGTGATTTTGGAACCCAAGTCCCATTTTCAAAAGTGACTCTGAGAACCAGATTTTTAAAGATATGTAAGTGCCTAACACCACAAAGAGGTGCCTACTGGGATTTTCAAAAGTATTTAAACAGGTTAGGTGTGTAGCATACATTAAAAACCAATAGGCGTTAGGCACCTAATCCATTTAGGTATTTAAAAATTCCTGTTAGATACCTATCTTCATGTTAACGCACCATAACTTTGCAAATCTAACCCCCAAAGTTCTGGAAAAATCTGAAGTGGTCTGGGAAATTGATAACTATTTAAACATTTTATAAAAGTGTAAGCCAAAAGTCTCCTTTCACATGTCCTTTGTCCTATGAGTCTGAAACAAATGTTGCCAGAGTGAAAATGACTACTCAAATATATAAATCAACAGTCCACCCTAGCTCACAAATGTAAAACGCAAATGAATAAAAGTGATAACTCCTCCATGAACTTTAAAACATTAAAAAGACAATAGTGCAACAAACATTACTGTCTGGAAAGGTATTTTTACTATTAACTGTCTAAATTCTTTTAAGATCATTGTAATGAAATGATCATTAAAGCAACCTAGGTGTGAACATGACCCCTACTCTCAATAAAATTAGCATTTGGGGCAACTACTATCAAAATCAGAAGAGGTCTTGATCACTTAAAAGTGGGTACAATATACCCATGATGGCTTTGTGGCAGAAGACATGGCCATGGGACCCTGCTGCTGCAGTAGAATCCACAAACAAAATTAAATAAGATCAGGCCAGCAAATCAAACAAGACCCCCCCAAAACAATGAAACAAAAATAAAAAACACACCGCCCCCCTGAGGATTTAAGATGAGCAACAGAAATTGAAAATCATTTTAATATGGCAAGCTTCTGAGAGAAGGCAGCAGAATGACCATAGAGATTCCCCAATGGAAAGCTTGAAATGTTGGAATGAACACACATTATTGGCTTCAGAGTCTTCAGTGACAGAGAGAAATCAATAGAGCTGCAGTCCTTCTCCAATGGCTGACAACATAATGCAAGGATTTCTAGGGCTATCTGATATTAGTAATGCTAGCTGGCTACTTGGACAATGAGAAGGAAAGCATGTAAACCCCCTAATTAGCTGCATCTTAGTTTAAAATATTTGAGTTGAGCACTGTCATACACCGCAGATAATGAGGTAGATGGATAAAATTAACGTGAAGCCATATGTTAACTCACGTGACTTTAATATTAATGGCTTCTGGCATATCTAATTAAGAGATAATGCCAGTAGGATAATTGTCAACGGATAATGGCTTTGTGCTGCTGGGGGGGGGGGGGGAGGAAGAGGAGAAGAGGTTGTAGCAAAGTCTAGGAATTTATTAAGGAAAAAATTGAGACCTTCAAAAGGCACAAGACATTTACCATGCCCACTCAAAAAAAACCCAGCAAAACACTAAAGGAAAGCTAAGACATACATGTTTGATTAATGCCTCTAGTAGAAGGATCCCATTATTCTACAGTGATATATTCCAGGGACTTTACTATACCAGAGGACTAAATAAAGATGCAATACAGACAACTAGCTAAAACACAGTCTATGCCCCAATTTGAAACTAAGTTATAACAAATATTTATCATCTGTGTGTGATTACACGGATTTCTAAGTAGGTTAAAAAAACCCTCCACACTATCAATAAATAAGATTCAGTAGCCTAAATGGCTATTACACATTTCATTATGTCTAAGAGATCATTTATTACAGTTTTGTGATTACATGGCAAACACAGAGCATATGTTAACTTGATGCACATAAAAGTATTCTACTACTGTATGCTTGCATACTAATCAGGGTCTTCTACCACACTAATATTTTTCACTAAGCATATTAGCGCCAAACACAGGGTGAAAAAGAGTGTTTTACTCAACTGTTCTTTTTGTATAATGGTCTAGAAAACCTAGAACTAATATGCTTATGCCCTTTTAATTTCTGCATTATTAAAAGTAACAGGTCAGTTTCCCCAGGAGATAAAGCTGTTGAAGCCTATGGTATTCCTGAACAAAGAAAGAAAGTCTGTAATTATGGCAGTCTCTGACATCATGAGCGTATCATACCATTACCCAGCACACCCAGACATACTGGACAAGCATAACATCATTAAGAAGAACTTTGTCAAGTTCTAATATTTTTATTCAACAGAACATTTTTCCTTGAAAAATGTGGTTTCTGATCCAAAACAAAACGTTAACTCTACAAGCAGCCTCTGGGACAGAGAAGGAAGGCACTTAAACAGATGTAATCAATTCCCTGCTTGGGGGGGGGGGGAGGGGGGGAAGGGGCTACTTTTTCTAGTAACCTATGCCCATAAAAACAGTTATTTTCAAATACTCCCACACTAGGTTTTTCTTCTCTCTCAAAGACTCTAAAATGGTCACGGAGAAGTATTTTCAGATTAATTTTGCAGAGAACAACCCTCTGAAAGTCTCCTTCCATGCTAGATTTTTGAAAAGAAAATGAAACCAAAGCCCAAGAGTTTGCTTTTTTAGAAGAACCTCCCCCCTCTTTTCCCTTCCTCCCCTCCCCCACATGCAATGTGCAATGCAACCTTAACTCTTAATCTGATTATGGCCTAATCCCTCCTCCTTCCCAGCTGCTCTGATCTTTCTGTGCAACAGCAGGCCAAAGGCTAGAAAGAAACTTCTCAGTTGCAATCATCACCCTTGGAAATATTCCGGGTAACAATCAAAGCATTGAGGGCTCCTACTTTTTAGTGCAGTCTAGGAGAATCCCCGTGAAACGCCTCTCCCCGCAGCTCAAGGTGACCACCAACGTGTCGTTCACCATCTGCTCCACCAGCACCGGTAGCCAGGAGCCGACCTGCAGCTCCTTCGCTTCAGCCTCCTCCATGCTTGCAGGAGCTCGGCGTCCGCCTCAGTACAGCTGGAGCGCGGCAGCAGGCTCCCAGTCGGCCTCGCTTGGGCCCGCTGCCCGTTCTGCTCTGCTTTCTGCAATCCCCTCCCCCGCCGCTGCCGCTACTGCTGCCGCCGCCCGGAGAGCTACACCGGCCGCTGCGATGACCTCATGGCTCCAGGCTCCCCCTCAATTGGGAGGATTAGTAGGTGCGCTGACGTCACAATGCTTTCCTCCCGGGAACGTTCCACGGCCGAGTCCTGCAACAATTGGCTACAGTTCAGGGTGATTATTGGAGAAGAGCATGTCAGTAAGACTAAAGCGGCTACTGCTGCTGCCGGTGTGGCCTGTTGGGGGAAGGGGGGGGGGGTGGAAAGCAGGTCTCCTTTCTGCCCCCAGAACACTACTTCAGTAACATAAGAGTCAAGTTGCTCTGCCCTCACATCACCGTATTCAACGTGTTAAAGGGTCAGTGCGTTACCCCTCTGCGCTATATTGGGATGCAGGAAAATCAGATCCATAGCACGTTAAAGAATCGAGGAGTCCTCTCTTTTCCCTAGCCTCGGTTTGAGGAGGATGAATACTCCACATGCAATAATAGGTTAGGTTAAGGATGTTCCCTCTTCTGCTCCAACCTTTGCTTTAGGGCATAATTACACCATCCTCACTTGTCTACAGCACGATCATTTACCCATGCTAAAGAATTTTCCTGGTTCCATATTGTTCCTTGTGAAAGACAACTACACCGTCATTTACTGCTAATCCATATGTATTGACTGTCTGGTCTGTCCTTATGTAAAAGGGGGAAGGAAAGAAGCAGTCTTTGTGGGGGTTTTTAAAACTAAATAAGCTGTTCCCATACTGCAGCTCTAAAAAAGATATCCTAGTTCACATATATTACAATGGCGTTTAAAGGCTGTCTTATGGCATTCAAATGCTGGCAAGTATACAAATCCAGCAAGTCCTTATATCCGCTTAAAAGGGGTTAACTGCAACCTTAAATTTGCTTTCTTAGGAAACTGAGAACAACTCACTTTTCTCAGCACCCATCAATCTGTACATTTTTATAACTCAAACACTTGCTCTTACAGAGTTGCAGGAGTGTCAAATTGTAAGTGAATGAGTGAAATTTCAATAAATTATGTGTGAGATTTCAAAAGCCTTACTGGCACACAATGCAAAATGCTTCATCATATGTAATGATATTGTAAAAACTGCTTTACAATTAATCCCAAATGGAGTGTCTGATTCCAAATGAGTAAGGCTGTCTTTCAAAACCTGGATTTATTATTGCAGTTTAATTTCAAGTGATATAAATCCCATTTTCTAGAATGCCTTTTTTCTAAATGATATACTGTGGTACTAGAAAAACTAAATCAGTTCTTATTCATTTAACTAAGGAAGAGATAGCTAGGGGTATTTTTAGCAGACAATAAAGCAAAAATCTGTTGCATTAGAAGATGGCTACTGGAAATCATGACAGGCCTCTTCCATATACAGCACTGAATTTGCAGGCATACGCATTTCTTTTCAAGGGGGAGTTCTCAGATCAACACTGAACAGAGGAGTCCTTTTATGTTTAAAGTGAAATGTATTTCATTATTGTTTCAAATAACAATTCAATGATGTTATTTTCAATAATCAAACAAAAGCTGACTGGGCAAATGTTCAGGTTTCCTTTCAGGCCTGTCAAGGCAGAGCAACAAGGAAGTAAAAAACAGTCTCATCTGGAAGCACATTTGATTAAAAGTAAGAAGGCCAACAGGCGCTTTTTTCTTCATATACAATCAAAGGCTAAAAGTTGTCAGTGCTGAGTGAATTTCAGAGGTTGTAAATCTTACTCTAGACTTAAGGTATACCAAACTGTTACTCCATTGGGCCTATACTACACAGTGCAACCATGAAAAGACAACTGCTTCTTACTGAGCAATGCTGCATTCAGAAGGGGGTCCAAGGTCAATCAGCCCTTCCTATCCATTCCAGATCGCACCATCATATTACTTCTTTAAATATATGCCTACAGCGCTGTAAAAAGTGCCTTGTCTGCATTATTTAATAATCATTATGGTTTACAAGAAATAGTTCAGTTAAATAAAGCAGTGAAATAGAAATCAGACTTTTACTTACCACAGGAAAGAATTTGTGATTACATATATATTCCAAGAGACCATAGATGGCCGTGATTATTATCAATTACATCTTTATATGTAAAACAATAAGTCACTTTTCCAGTTTGCAAAGTAAACACTTTTCTTTTTAATTAGAAACTGCAGGATGGCTAGCACTGTAGTAGTTAAGATAAAGTAATATGAGACACATTCTACAATATATTAGATCAACAAAAAATGGCAAAGTTTAGGCTTTTTTATTTTGATGCATATATTCATTGCAAATATTTGAAATATCTTTACTGATCAGTTTGACTAGAGTATTAAAAAGTCATGATAGAAAAATATTGCCATAATGTATTTAGTTTAACAGATTAAAACAAGTTATTTTAAAACTCATAGAAAAAGTTAAAAGTTTCCCTTCAAACTGTCTTTTTATAGTAATAAAAGTAATTAAAACATTGCACAGCTCTATTAAATTAATTTTAAACTTGAATAACTGGATTATCTGCGGGATCCAAAAGGAACAGCTTCAGCACAGGTCAGCTAAATACTGCAGTTCTCTAATAATCCATTTTTGGTGTGAGCCACAAGTCCATAGAACCTTGTTACAAATTAATTAAAACTGTGGGCTCACTGAACTTACAATGTTGCTGCTGCTGCTGTTGTTTACTCGATTATTTCAGTCTTGATTAATTTTGTTTGGTCGATGTTTGACCATGAGGAAAAGGTTGCTTTGCTTATTCATTTGAAGTTAGTCGCACTGGAATCGCCTGTAATAAGGATTTAAACGGAAAGGAACAACCAAAAGCAATTGGGGAGGGGGGGGGCAACAAACAAAAAACACCCGAAGCAAAACAAAAATCCAAAAGCAGGATAAAAAGCTAGCAAATGAGAATCGTTGCAAAGACACTGAAAAAAAGAGAAAAGTCCAGGGCTCACGTTACCTGAGCGATCAGTCTCCAGCCCTTTAACAATTACTGTGTTTGACAATTTACAGAGGTTACTCTGTGGCATTTCGTTTCCAGCACGCACCCTCTAGCGGCCCAATGCTGCATTCGCTCCCCATGACTGACCTCTCCGGCCGCTCCAGGCGGGGAAGCGCCGCCCCCGCTCTAGAGACTATGGCTGCTTAGGGGTGCTTCAGGACGCTGCTGCAGCAGCAGCCACCTTGACTTAACCACATTCCTCCATTCTGGCTTCTCATGAGCGCACGCCTGAAAGCTGGCAGGCAGTCTCCACTGGTCACAGCAAAGCAACAGCCATCTCCCTCCGGAAAAGGCTGGCAGCTCATTTCTGCTGAAACAAAGGGGGGAGATATTAGGAGTTGACTAGGGAATTCGCCTGTGCTTCGATTTTTGGCAGGTATCCTCCCAGTGAAAAATATTCAACTGCTGGTCTCTGGGAAGCATTTGGTACAGTTTTGAAATTGGTGTCGGTGCGAGAGGTGCTTCACCCTAGGTAGAAAACTATCAAGACACGTGCAGAGCAGAGCGGCTGTAGCTTTCTAATAGGTTCAAAACAATGCTCTAGGTTTCATACTATATTTCTATCACTAGCAAGTCCTGGATATTTTTTTTAATTCTATGCTTTGCAGTCCTCAGATCTGCACAGAAGGAAGTGTGAAACAGGAGGCAATCTGATACAAAAATATAAAACCATACGGTTTACTTGCTAGGTTGAAATTGGACAATAGCTGTTCAATAGATACCTACTGCTTCATCAGATGTAGGCACCCCCCCCCCCCTCCCAGTTTATGCAGTGGAAAACTAAAACCAAGACAAATTTCTATTATTTTTCTTTACATCCTAGCCTGAGCTGTTTTTTTTAAAAAGCATTCTCCTGTGTTGCAGCATTGTTCCATAGCAAGCCAATCAGAAAGTGAAACTAATACTTTATTTTCATTGCCCAAATAAAGAAATGAAAAAAGAGTAAAAATAGTTAAACAAATTATATTTTTAAAATACTATCGGTTTTAATAGTCCAAGAATTTATTAGTAACAATCAGCAGGCAAGTGTTATTTATTTACATATGATTCTTAATATTATATTTTCGCTTTAAACAAAGGATTCTTCCGTTAGTCTGGCAAGACGTTAATTAGACATGTAAACTCCTCTTGCATTGCTCCTTTTTTAAAGTGTAGTTGATAAAAAAAAGTTTAGGCTCCATTTCTATGCAAATCCTTGTGTTTCACAGTCCATAGTATGAATGAGAAAGATGGTTTTGTGGTTAGGGCACAGCAGCAGGTGTCAGAAGATGTGGGTTCTTTAGCAATGTCAGAGGCCTTCTGTATGACCCTGTGTAAAGTGTTTCAGCTGTCCCATCTGAAAAATGGGGATAGGAACACTCAGCTACCTCATCTAATTTGTTAACATTTGTAAAGTCCTTGGAGATGTTTGTATAATAATTTACATAGGCATGAAATTATTATTGTTCCCATTTTAATCACCGAGTTTTTATAAAACACAGGCAAAAGTCACTTTAAAGGTGACATGTAAAATATTTTTTAGGAAGCAAAAAAGATTCTGTAGGCCCTCTTTTGGCTTCTCTCTGATGTCTGAAGGCCTGAAAAGTTTTTTTTTAAAACAAGCTTTCGTGGGCACAACCCACTCCATCTGAACAAGATGAAGCCCACGAAAGCTCATGATACTATCTAAATTTTTTTGTAGTCTCTAAGGTGCTGCAGGACCATTCATTGTTTTTTAATTTTTTTTTCAGTTACAGACTAACACGACTGCCCCTTTGAGACTTGAAAAGTTTTTGTTTGTTTGATAAGCAAAACAAAACTTTTCACTCCAGTTTTTTTTTAACTTAGAATTATCCGGAGTATACAATCAGGTTTTGTTGGAGGACCTGGAAGAGATACTAGCGTAAGCAGAGGTAAACCTGATATGCTGAGAGTTGGGCAAAACTTTGTTGAAGCAAGTGGGCATAACACTCATAACTCTCATCTCAAATAAATGAAAAAGCAATTATGCTCCTTTATGAATAGACAGCTGAAACAATAGGGACTGTTAATTTGTTTTTTTTAATAAATGGGTATTAACAGAAGCAAAGAATTTTAAGTGACTTAACGCTCCTTTCTCTTCTTCATATCTTAAACTTAGTGAAAACTCAGACTCTTTGGGTATATCTACACAAAACCTATGGCAGCAAGACTCAGAGCCTGGGTTGACCCAGTTTGCAGGGCTCAGCACTAAAATAACTGAATAGATGTTGTCGCTTGGCTTCAGAGCCAGCCCGAGTCTATACAACCTAGTTTCAACACATTAGTCCAACCCCTGCAAGCTTGAGTCCACAGGTGGTAGCTGAACTTCCCCCCCACCTGTCCCCCTGCTTTCAGGGAGTCTACCCCCATCCCTGTCTGCAGCCAGAACCCCAAGCCCCCCGTAACCTGAGCCACACTGGCTGGCCTGCCCCAGCTACATCAGCCTGCCCCATGACACCTCTTGCCCTGACTCCCAAGCTGCCCTGGACTGTGCTGGTGGGTCCAACCCCAGCCAGTTGGCTTGAGCCCTGGGCCACCTGAGCCATCCCAGTTGGTCCAACCCTCACTGATGGCTGGCCCAGCCTCTGGTTGTCTGCTGAACTCCAGACACAGCTGGAGTAGGGATGTGAAGGACTAGTTGATGATCCAATAAGCAAACACTTATCGGCTAGCCAACATCCTAGTCGACTAATCACTCCCCAGCCCCTTGCTGCCTCTGTCAGAAAGAGGCAGCAACGGGGGGAAAGTAGGGGATACTTCAAAGCCTGGGGCTAGATCCTGGGCTCCATGTAGCACTGTCGCTTTGAAATACTGTGTGCAGCCCAGGGCCAGCTGGGGTGTCCCCAGGCTGTATGCAGTGTTTCAAAGTGGCAGCACTTCGTGGAGCCCAGGATCAGGTGGAGTCCCCAGCTAATCCCAGGTGCCATGTGCTGCTTTTGCCTTTGCAGTGTAGCAACAGCCCTAAGGCTGTTGCTTCATTTGGAAGGCAGAATTGCCCTTTCGACTAATTGAATAGTTGATGCAAAATGCATCGACTCTTCGATTAGTCAGTTAGTCAATATTTAACATCCTTAACCTGGAGCGGAGCCCCTGCTGGCATCAGGGCTGAGAAGGAGGGGGGACAGAGCATGGGCGGGTCCACCGGCTGAGCCATGGAGGTCTTCTTTGGCTTCTGATACCCACCCACTGCAACTGCTTGAGTGTGCCAACCTGGCTTCTAAGCCTCTCTGCCACAAGCTGCTGCACTCTGTGTTCCCTGAGAGCCTGATTTGGTTATAACAGTGTTTAACATTTTTAATCGAACTAGGACAAGTTTAAAGTTGATCTTCCATTTCTAGCAATGTCACATTTGTTAAGCAACTTCTTCCCCTCTTTTCCACTACATAAATGCCATGCTAACTCCTCTCAGCTACACACAGTAACACCTGCAGTAAATACAAATGTTCCATCTGCATGTCATTGCAGTATTTTGCACTGATGGTCAGTATGTCCAGTTGAATGGCTTCAGCAATGTTACATCTCAGGGTTCGTCTGCACAGCACCTTAAATTCAAAATAAGATACGCCATTTGCACTATGCATATCTTATCTTGAACCTATTTCAAAATAGCTTATTTGGAAATTTGGTGCATCTGCATAGCACCAAATTTCGAAATAACGTGCTATTTCGAGCCATCAGCCTCGTGCAACAGGGATGGCAAAATAGTGCACCTGTTATTTTGAAAAAAAAAATCAAAATAATGGGCAGCTTGTGTAGATGTCGGGTTACTATTTCAGGATACCTCTGATATCCCAAAATATCTGTGTAGTGTAGACGTACCTTCAGTGGAGTAAGGAATTTCCAGAAGGTATTTCAGTGAGGGCAAGTAAGAAGGTAGTTCTCAAATCTTGTCAGTTAAGGTCCAAATTCCCCTGCTTTCCATGAAACAAGTCCCAAAATGCATTGAAAGCTCTACATATCAAAGTATGTTTGGGAGGAGAGGGCAGGACATACCTGCATACAGTAGTCAGCAACTTTCTGTGTTATGTAGAGCACTGCTCTGGAATCGCTCTTTATGTAGGAATGTAAAGAAGGGC
The DNA here is from genome assembly GCF_049634645.1 of Pelodiscus sinensis. NCBI lineage: Eukaryota > Metazoa > Chordata > Testudines > Trionychidae > Pelodiscus > Pelodiscus sinensis. Next base: position 46,650,790 of record NC_134718.1, read on the forward strand.
AGGATGGGCAGACTGAGAAGTGGCAAAATTGTGGTTTATAGGTGTATGCTCAATCTGGAATCCCAACCCCCAATGGCAGGAAGAGAGAGACAGTGAGCCACTTTTTGGCAATAATGTACAGAGAAAAAATTACTAAAGAACCTGCGTTCTATTCTTGGGTCTTTTAGGGTATGTCTGCCCAGCAAAGTTATTTTGGAATAATGGCCATCATTCCAAAATAACTATGGGTATGTCTACACTACCCCGCTAGTTCGAACTAGCGGGGTAATGTAGACATACCGCACTTGCAAATGAAGCCCGGGATTTGAATTTCCCGGGCTTCATTTGCATAAGCGGGGAGCCGCCATTTTTAAAACCCTGCTGGTTCGAACCCCGTGCAGCACGGCTACACGGGGCACGAACTAGGTAGTTCAAACTAGGCACGAACTAGGTAGTTCGAACTACCGTTACTCCTCGTTACTCCTCCGCCACTGCCAGGCCCAGTGTGTGTGTGTGTCACGGAAGGAAGCTCAGCCACCCCAAAGCCCCTTTTCCGCCTGCAGGATCCTGATCTGGCCAGCACCTTCCTATTCCTGTTTGTTCCCGGAACGTAGGGATGGTGAGCTCTCCCCCTGCTGGGGACATCTGGGCCTCTGCCGGAAAGGGACCACAGGCTAGAGCACACATGGCCATGCTCCTAGCACGTCACCTTCGACTGAGCTGAGAACTGTCGCTCTTGGCTCAGAGATGAGGACAAAGCTTCAGGCACAGTGCCCCTGGGATGACTAACAGTCTCTCTTCATTCTCCACAATCAGACCAGCTGCGAAGAAGGCGGTCGACATCACCCAGGACAGCCTCCTAAACCCGAGGAACCTGCAGGTGCCTGAGACCCATGGATGACTTCCAGAGGTAGCAGCTTGCGGTACTCCGATCCCTGGAGCAGGCTCTAGTGATACACCTGGCGGGAGCTGCTGTATACGGGCCACACCATGTGTGCAGCCATGCAAACCCTCGTTGTCAGCATGACGCCTGCTCTCGCTGTAGCTCCTCCTCCCACTCCTGTTCCCCCTGCTTCTCCCTCAACACTCCATACTTCTCCATGGCTGCCATGGCCGCCAGAGATCACCACAGCCAGGTGCCACTCCCAGCCCCAAGCTTCTCCTCACCTCTTCTTCCTCTTCCAGCTCTCTCTTCACCCCTCCAAGGAGCTCATCTCCCCCTTTCCTCCCCTCTCCCAGGTTCTTTCCCCAGTCCCTCCCCAGTTACTTTGACCCCAAATAAAGAGAAACGGAGATTTTATTTTTTCCAAAACAAACTTTTTTTTAAAAATAATCTCATTAGGGAAGGTGGGGGAGGGGGAAAGGCAGAGAGGGCCCCTAGGGCGGAGGCCCAGGGGAGAGTGTTACTGGGGCTCCTGCAAGAAACTCTGCCTCAGGGCCTCCCAGATGCACACGGGTCCCTGATGGGCCTGCCAGATGGCAGCTGTGTGCGGCTGCTCCAAGGCCCTGCCGATGTGGTCAGCCTCTGCTCCCTACCCTGTCAGGAATGCTTTCTCCTTTTGCTCACAAATATTGTGGAGCACACAACATGCAGCCACCACATGAGGGATGTTGTGCTCCCTGAGGTCCAGCCGGGTAAGGAGGCATCTGAACCACACCTTCAAACGCCTGAAGGCACCTTCCACCAACATGCAGGCCTTGCTGAGCCTGGCATTGTAGCATTCCCGAGAGGGTCAATGTGATTGGTGTTTGGTTTCATGAGCCAAGGCAAGAGAGGGTAGGCTGTGTCTCCCACCATGCAGATGGGCATGTTCACATCCCCACCCCTGATGATTCAGTGGGGGGAAAAAGTTCCAGCATATAGCTTCTGGAATATGCTAGAGTTGTGGAAGACGTAGCCATCATGCACCTTACCCAACCACCAGACATAGATGTCGGTGAACTGGCCCCAGTGGTCCATGACAGCCTGCAGAATTATCCAAAAGTATCCCTTACGGTTGATGAACAGAGATGTCTGGTTGTTGAGGGCCTAGAGGGGCATGTGGGTACCATCAATAGTCCCCCTCCCCGTTAGGGAAGCCCATGTCAGCAAAGCCAGCGATAATGGTGTCAATATTGCCGAGGTGGGTGACCCTGCATAACAGGATGGTGTTGATGGCCCGCACCACCTGCAGAAGGTGACAGAGATTCATAGGGGTTCCAGGATCCCTGGGAGGTCCCTCAGCACACACCCATTCCCCTCCCCACACACCAGGAGCAACCCCTCCACTCAGTCTGCCAGGAGGCTGGGGTGAGTGTGGAACTGAGAAAACTTCCTGGGGAGAGTGTTTACACCTCCCCACTCCTCCTTTATCTAGGGAACCCCATTCCAGCAGCCCAGCCCTTCTTGGAACAATAGCCCTCAAATGCCTTACCGGCATGACCATGGGCCCGACAATCAATCTCCCCACTCTGAACTGGTTCCCAACAGATCGGTAGCTAGCTGGTGTGGTGAGCTTCCAGAGGGGTATGGCAGGTCTCAAGTGAGTATCCCATCACCTGAGGGCAGGGGCAAGCCACTCAGAGGTCTAGAAATGTGTCTTTCTTCATTGCTGGTCTCCCCACTGCTCCATGACAATCCAGTCCCACCAGTCTGCACTGGTGTCCAGATGCCAGAGGCAGCGGCACATGGTGTACACGGGAAGGTAGGCGAGATCCAGCTGCATGAGCTGCACCTGCAGAGATCCAAGGAGAGTCTCCCAGAGGAGCGGGGGGTTGGGTTCCTGCAGAGACTAGGCTGCAGCCTGCAGAAACTGCTGCATAAGCTGCAATAGCCATAGACTGCTCCGAGGCAGCTCTGGCTCCATAGCTGGCAAGCTGAGGTGTCCACAAGGGCAACTGCAGCAAGCAGAAGAAAAGACTTTGCTGTCTCTCAAGGAGGTAGGCAAAGGAGAGGAGCCTGAGACACAGCTGTACAGGGGGTCCCTTTAGGCAAGAGCCTCAGATACCCTCAGGCAGCAGCCACACAAAGTAACTGCTGACCTGATGCCTGGCCTGAAGTGGTTCTGGGTGGCCTTAAATGCGAGTTAGTGTCCAATCAGTGTGGATGCTCTATTTCAAAATAGCTAAGTGCTATGTCGAGGCACTTTTGGTGTGTAGATGCACTTTCAAAATAAGCTATTTCAGAAGATATCTTCCAAAATTGCTTATTTCAAAATTAATGTGCAGTGTAGATGTGGCCCTAGTGACATGCTAACTGTTTGGGCAACTTATTTTCCTTATCTATGCCATGGTTCCTCCTCTGTAATGACAGCAACCTACCACGTAAAGTACTGTGAAAAGCACTCTAGAAGGGTATTATTATTTCTAACAGGAAAGATGGTGATGCTTGTTCTGAGGCTATGTGTACATTGCAGTTAGACACCCATGGCTTCCCCAGGTCAGGTGACTTGGACTTGTGGGGCTTGAACTATGGGATAGATATTCCAACTTGGGGTGCAGGCTCTGGGACCCTCACACTGTCCAGCGTCCTATAATCCCAAACTCCAGCCTGAACCCAAGGGGCAAAACCACAATAAACAGCCCTTTAGCTTAACCCCTGCGAGCCTTTGTCAGCTGGTATAGCACAGCTGCAGATGTCTAATGGCAGTGTAGACATATCCTTAGAGTCACTTCTTCCTTTGCACTTTGACTGGACAAATGCTGCAGAACAAATAGGACTGGCAACATTGTCAGAATCTGATCATTTAAAAAAGATACCAGCATCCCCTAAGTGCAGAAATACATGCAACAGCAACATTACAATATATTGTTATTCCACAGTCTATGTCTATACCTTTTGGGGCTGCCAGGCGTCCGGGAGTAGGGCTGCACATGCACTGCGTGCCCGGGGATGACACCATGCATGCGCCGAGCACTCGGGGCGCAAGAATGGCTCGGGCCGGCCTTGGTCACTAGGCAGGCACACATAAATGCCTCAGTGGGTGCCATGGTGCCCGGAGGCACTGCGTTGGGGGCCACTGGTCTATACAGTTTCCAGCACCTTAGCATGTGCTTTTCGTCTCTGGCTAAATCCATTCCTGGATTTACTTTTCTCCAGACTGCAGCTTCTTTTGAGACATACATAATGTACACCGATAATGCATCATCAGAACAAGCTGTCACTTTAATGATGTATTCATGTGATACATTATCATATATAGTGAAGCATACTGATGTAATTCAAAACCAATGCTGTCCAGGGAAGGAAAAATGGTAGAGCAGATTTAATAACCTGACCTAAACAGGAGCCAGTTAATATTCAGTATCTGGAAAGCTACCTTTGCAGCATAAAATGGTGTAGAAATGTTGGCACATAATGACAGAAGTTTTGTGTAATCTGCACCAAATATTCATATCAGTGCAGATTAATTCTATGGTCCAAAGCAGAAGCAAACAGCTAACTTGACAACAAACTTAACTTACTCCTTGATTTTTCATGTCCACATTCATCTTTAGCCCTATTCCACCACATTCATCTTTAGCCCTGTTCCACCTGTAAATGGTTACAAATGGGATAAACCCATCCAAAGATTTGTCATGTTGGACATCAAAATGATAATAAAGTTTTATATTAAATATTAGACAGATTACAGTGATTAATAAATACATAAGAAAAAGATACCTTCAAAGCATTCAGCATAGTCTTATTCAACAGATCTGTAAGCATTCTCACTTAATCCTGGGCCCCGACTGATGATCAGGCCTATACCTACTAGTCCAACAGCCCCTTTAAGATGGTGGGACAGGCTGCAAGGCTAACACCAGTCCATAGTGAATACAGCCCAGGCCCTGGTTCAGGGCAGAGTGGGTGAACAAACAGTTTCCCTGGCACAAATGGGAGGGGGCAACCGCCACTCTATAGGTAGGGAGAACACAGGTCCTCTCTTCTTCACTGTGTCCCAGCCCAGGGCCCTAGCAGTGGCAGCCACTGCGGTCAGTGGGGATTCTGCTCCAAAACACACTGACACACATCAAGGGGCTATCAGCTCCACCTGACCATCATCCACTTCTCCTGGGCTACTTCTGAACTCCTCCACACTGTACCTGGCTCTCAAACAATGACGAGTTCGCAGGGTCTCAGTACTCTGCCTGTGGGGATAGCACATGAAAAGTCTCCTCTTCAGTGCCTGGTCCTGGCGGTCCAGGCCAGTCATCCACCTCTGCCAGATCCTCAGGGCTTACGCTGAGGGCTCAGCATAGACCTCTGCTCCCTCCAGTGGCTTGCCCCCTATTGAGCTCCTGAGCTGGGCTTTTTTACTTCCTGCCCCACCCCTAGGTCTCTGTGGACTTAAAGGGGCAGGCTCCATCTTAGCCCACCCGGGCTTAGAGCAGGGTTCCCCTGCTCACTACATACCTCCCCCCTTAAGTCCATCTCCCAGTTCTCAGGATTTGGGCACTTGGTCTTTCCCCACCCGGGTCAGGCAATCAGCATTGGTATTCTCCTTCTCGGCTTGGTGCTGTACAGTAAAGGCATACTGCTACAGGATAAGGTACCTCGCATCAACTTGGCGTTGGCGTTCCTCATATTGTGTAGCCACTTGAGGGCTGCATGGACCATAATTAGTGTGAACGAGTCCCCTAGGACTGCCCATTTAATGGCCAGGGCCTCCTTCTAGATGACGGAATAGTTCTGCTCCCTAGGAAAGAGTTTTCAGCTAATGTAAAGGATGGGATGTTCCTCCCCATCCATGTCTTGTGAGAGGACCACTGACTTCCGAAATGTCCGTTTCAACAAAGGGTCAGCTGAAGTTGGGGCTGAATAGGACAGGTTCCCGGCACAACACGTCCTTCAGGGTCTGGAAGGCTTCATAAGAACATAAGAATGACCATACTTTTTCCATACCAGTCATGATTTTATAGACCTCTATCATAGCCCCTTAGCCTCCTCTTTTCTAAGCTGAAAAGTCCAAGTCTTTTTAATCTCTCTTCATATGGTTCGTCACACTTTAGTCTTAACTACCTTGAGCAGATTGGTATCATCTGCATATTTTGCTACCTCACTGCTTACCCCTTTCTCTAAGTTATTTATAAATAAGTTGAATAGGATTGGTCCCGGGACAGACCCTTGGGGGATCCCAGTAGTTACCTCTCTCCATGCAGCAAACTTACCATTTATAGTTATCAGTCCACGAAAGGACCTTTCCTCTATCCCATGACAACATACTTTACTTAACAGCCTTTGGTGAGGGACCTTGTCAAAGGCTTCCTAGAAATCTAAGTATACTATATCCACTGGATCCCCTTTGACCACCTGTTTGTTGACCCCCTCAAAGAACTCGAGCAGATTAGTAAGGCATGGTTTCCCTTTACAGAAACCATGTTGACTTTCCCCCAACAAATTATATTCATCCACATGTCTTACAATTTTATTCTTCACTATAGTTTCAACTAATTTGCCCGGTACTGACGTTAGACATACCAGTCTGTAATTGTCAGGATCACCTCTAGAGCCCTTTTAAAATATTGGCGTCACATTAGCTATCTACCAATCGTTAGGTACGGAAGCTGATTTAAAGGATATGTTACAAACCACAGTTAATAGTTCCGCAATTTCCCATTTGAGTTCTTTCACAACTCTTCGATAAATGCCATCTGGTCCTGGTGACTTGTTACTCTTAAGTTTTTCAATTTGTTCCAAAACCCCCTCTAATGACACCTCAATCTGGGACAATTCCTCAGATTTGTCTCCTAAACAGAATGGCTCAGGTTTGGGAATCTTCCTTGCATTCCAATGACCTCCGTACTTGTTGCAGGCTATTTTTGGTTAACAGCCCCATAGCGGGCACCGCGATGGCCAAAAAACTGGGGCACAAAGCAACAGTAGTAGCTGACCAGTCCCAGGAATTGACGTACCTTACGCTTTGTGGTGGGTATGGGGTACTCCTGAATCGCCTCTACTTTACTTATGAAGGGGCACACCAATCCTTGCCCCAACTGGTACCTCAGGTAGGTTGTCTCCTGCCATCCAATATGGAATTTCTTAAGATTGGTTGCAGTGCCAGCATCCCAGAGTGTTTGCAGGATGGCCGTCACTTGCAGTAAATGTTCCTCCCAGTCTCGCCTGTAGATCACCACATCATCTATATAAACTGGTGCATACGCTGCATGGGGACTTAGTAAACTGGTCCATCATCATCCGGAAAGTGGCAGGGGCCCCATGAAGGCCAAAAGACATTTGGATGAAATGAAATAGGCCTGAAGGGGTGGAGAACACCATCTTCTCCCAGGACTCTTGATTCAAATGGATCTGTCAATACCCTTTGGACAGGTCCAGGGTGGTCAGATATTGCACCATTTCCAGATGGTTCAGCAGTTCTTCAGTTGTAGGCATTGGGTATGCATCAAACTTTGATATCGCATTGACCTTGCAGAAGTCGATGCAGAAGTGTATACTACCGTCCGGCTTTGGAACATGAACCAGAGGGCTCCTCCACTTGCTGGTCGATCTCTCAATCACCCCTAGGTGCACCATAGTCTGGACCTCGTGGTCCATGGTCTCCCTCATTCATCTTGGTAGGGGATGGGTCCCTTCTAGCACTCTCTGGATGGGAGATGTTTGAATGGAGTGAGTTATCACCGTCGTTCGGCTAGGGAAGGTGGCAAAGGTGTTCTTAAAGGTTTCTATCAATTTTTGAGCCTGCTTCCGCTGGCTGTCAGACAATGTGTCTCCCAGCAGTGGTCCTTCCTCCTCAGTTAATTCCGATACCTGGGGTCCCAGTGCCGGTTCTGGAGCATAGGGCTTAATGAGTAACCCTTCCCAGGATCGCCATGGTTTCAGGAGGTTGCAATGATATACTTGCCACTTCTTTTTTCAATCAGGCTGATGGACCTCATACATGACTGGGCCCACTTGATGGACCTGCCATCAGGCCATGATTTGTGACTCCTCCGAGGGGAGTAGAAGAAGTACCTGGTCCCCCAGCTCAAAGGTCTTTTCCCAGGTCTTCTGGTTGTAGTACCTTTCCTGGGTCCCCTGGGCACCCTGAAGTTTTTCTCGAGCCAAAGCTCCAGCTCAGTCCAGGCGCTCTTGGAATTGTAACACATTACTGAAGCAGGCCCTTAGAGAGGGAGGGGGTATTTTCCCAGACCTCTCACATCAAATCAAGCACCCCATGGGGCTAACACCCATAGAGGAGCTCGAAGGGTGAAAAATGGTGGGAGGCTTGGGGCACCTTGTGGATAGCCAGTAACAAAGGTGGGAGGAGTTGGTCTCAGTGCTGCATTTCGGTAGGAGGAAATTTCCTCAACATCCCCTTTAAAGTTTGATTAAACCACTCGACCAACCCATCAGTCTGGGGGTGGTAGACTGATGTCTGTAACTTCTGGACACCCAACAGGGTGCACGCTAGTCAAAGAAGCCGGGAGGTAAAATTGGTTCCCTGGTCAGTCAGTAACTCCCGGGGAAGTCCCACTCAGGCAAAAATTTTCTCCAGCTTTGAAGCGATGGTCTGTGCTCCAGTATTTCAGAGCAGAACGGCCTCAAGAAACCAGGTTGTGTAGTCCACCAGGACCAGAATATATCGATACCATGCTTTGCTTCACAGTAGCGGCCCCACTAAGTCAAGGGCCACCTGCTCAAAGGGGATCCCCCCAATGGGAAAGGGGACCAGTGGTGCTTCCGCAGCCAGCTGACATTCGGGGCAGGAGCGGAAGTAGTCCCTCACCTCTTGATAAATTCCAGGCCAATAAAAGCATGCGAGGACTCAAGCCAAGGTCTTATCTTACCCCAGATGACCAGCCATGGGGATGTCGTGAGCTAGCTTTAAAACCACCCTCCAGTGACGATGAGGGACCAGTAGAGGGAAGCGAGCCTCCTGCATCTGTGGATCTTGAGACATTTGGAAAAGACAGTCTGCTACTGACTTGAAATGGGGCCATAGCTCAGGGTTTTGAGGACTCATCACTACTCCATTAATATGAGTTATCTGGTCGTAGGCAAACTGCAGAGTTAGGTCATCTCGCTGGTCTTGGGGGAAGTTGCCCAGGCTGTCCGTACCCAGTTCCTCCCCAGGGGCAGAAATTCCTCTGGTCTTTCTATCATGGAGGACCCCTCTTCAGCTTCCCTGTGAGGTTCCTTAATCTGGGGGCTGGCAGAGTCCCTCCCAGGGGGCTCTCCCTCCTGGACCACCAAAGGGGCCAGACTTCAGAGGCTGGTCTCTCAGAGAAACTCATTGAACCCGGGCCAGTCCTGACCTAGAATGATGTGGTAAGCCAAGGTGAGGGCCACCCTACTGCCATCTCCTCAGTGACTCCGTTTACTGTTAAAGCCACTAGGGTAAGTCTTTACACTGGGGTAAGTCTTTACATCCCCATGGATACACTGGAGTCTGAGCTCTCTGACCACCTCCATAGGGTCCGGGATAACCCCTCTTTTTACAAGTGTTTGGATGCAGCCTGAGTCAAGAAGGACAATAACCTCCTGGAGGCCCAGTTCTATGGTATTCAAGTTTGGGTGGGCCGGGTGGGCAGGCATGGACCTCTGCCATACAAACCTGGCCAAAGTTACCATCCTCCTGGGCTTTTGACTCTCCTGGACGTGTGGCATCTCTCCCCCCTCCTTGTTCCCCAAATTTCAGGAACCCCATGGCCCTCTCGTCGGCCCTCCTTCTGGGTCTTGGGATTGGTGGGGGACCCCGTATCCTTGGCATTGGGATTGGGACGCGTGCCCCTAGCTTAGCAGAATTCTCTGAAGTCAGGATGTCTTTCCCTAGAGTAACAGCCATATCCAGCCTCTGTAGTGTCTCTAAAGCAACTGTTTTTATCTGTTTATAATCCTGGGGCACCTCCCCAGGGAGTCTCTGATAGGTCACACGGATGGTCCCTGATACATTGGGAGCGGATAGGGTGGTCAATTGCTCTTGGGCCCAACCTGCTAGCTTGGGTACCTGCTCGACTGCCTCTAGAGCCATTCCTGATTCCCTCTCTCTTTCTCTCCATTTTTGTCCTTTAAACCCCTTACTTCAGGGGCTGGGTCGTGCCCCCATTCTCCACTACATGTAAGCGGTCTCGCTTAGTCCTGGGCTCCTGACTGATGATTGGGCCTATACCTACTAGTCTGATGGACTCTTTAAGATGGTGGGGCCAGAGAGCAAGGCAGGCTGCAACGCTTGTGCCAGTCCACAGTCAATACAGCCTGGGCCCTGGTTCAAGGCGGGGCAGGTGAACAAACAGTTTTCCCAGCACAAGTGGAGATGGGGAAACTGCCACCATGTAGATGGGGCGGCAGGGGGGACGTGGGCCCTTCCTACTTCACCGTGTCCTGGCAGTGACAGCCTTGGCGGCCACTGGGGTCAGCGGGGAATCCTCTCCGAAATATGCTGACACACATCAAGGGGCTATCAGCTCCACCTGATCATCATCCACTTCTCCTGGGCCACTTCTGAACTCCTCCACACTGTACCTGGCTCTCAACCAGCGACGGGTTCGCAGGGTCTCAATACTCTGCCTATGGGGATAGTGCATGAAAAGTTTAGACTTGAGATTAGACAAAGGTTTCTAACCATTAGAGGAGTGAAGTTCTGGAACGGCCTTGCAAGGGAAGTAGTGGGGGAAAAAGATCTATCTGGTTTCAAGATTAAACTAGATGGGTTTATGAAGGGGATGGTTTGATGAGATAACATGATCTTGGTAACTAATTGACCATTCATTATCAGTGGGAAATAGGTCAATGGAGGGATGATAGGAGTTACTATAGAGAACTTTCTGGGTGTCTGGCTGGTGAGTCTTGCCCACATGCTCAGGGTTTAGCTGATCGCCATATTTGGGGTTGGGAAGGAATTTTCCTCCAGGGTAGATTGGCAGAGGCCCTGGAGGTTTTTCGCCTTCCTCTGAAGCATGGGGTATAGATCACAGCTGGAGGATTCTCTGCATCTTGGGGTCTTCAAAGTATTTGAAGGCTTCAATATCTGAGATATAGGTGAGAGGATTATTCTAAGAGGGGTGGGTGAGATTCTGTGGCCTGCACTGTGCAGGGGGTCGGACTAGATGATCATAATGGTCCCTTCTGACCTTAAAGTCTATGAGTCTACTCTTCAGTGCCTGGTCCTGGCAGTCCGGGCCAGTCGTCCACCTCTGCCAGATCCTCCGGGCTTAAGCTTGAAGGCTCAGCATAGGCCTCTGCTCCCTCCAGTGGCTGGTCCCCTACTGAGCTCCTGAGATGGGCTTTTATACTTCCTGCCCCACTCCTAGGTCTCTGTGAACTTAAAGGGGCAGGCTCCGTCATGGCCCACCCGGGCTCAGAGAGGGGTTTCTCCTTCTCGGGGTCAGTGAGCGGCCACCCCTGCTCACTACAAGATCTAACAAATGTATTTTGTCAATGATAAGAAAAGGGTACATTGGGCAAAATCTGGTGACTAGAATTAGGCTCCTCAGTTGATGGATACCTAAATAAATATGGCCTGAGAGGAGGTGCATGTGTCCGGCATCGTTTAAAAATCAGGCTTTTTATTTAGGAGCCTAAATACAAATGTTAGAAGCCAAACTTCAGGCATCTGAGTTTGAAAGTTCTGGAATTGACTATGTTTATAATCTAACTAGACAATTAGCCCATCATAAGACGGGATTTTCAGGTCTCTCCTCCACGTTAGTCTTCTCTCCTGAGCCTCCGGTCTCTTGCTCCGTCTCTCTCTCTCTCTCTCTCTCTCTCCCCTCCTCCTCCTACTGCCTCCCCCTCTCTCTCTCAGCTCTCCGCTGCCTCCTGCCTTTCTCTCTGTCTCTTCTCCTCCCCCTCCTGCCTCTCACTCGGGGGACCGCGGAGCCCAAATGGCCTTTTGGGCTCCGCGCTCCCCATGCTGCATGGGGAGCATGGAGCCCAAACAGTCGTTTGCACTGCATGCTCCCCCGTGGCGGCCCAGCTGAGTGGCGCAGAAGTCAGTCAAGTGCCATGGCGGGAGGTGAAGGGGGGTGGGGCGGTGATGTTCACGGCCAGGGGGCGGGGCTTGGAGCCATTGTCATGCCACACATCACCGCCCGCCTCCCTTCCCCTTCTGCCGTGGCGCTCGGCTGACTTCTGCGCCACTCAGCCGGGTCGCCACGGGGGAGCAAGCGGCTGTTTGGGCCCCACACTCCCCATGCAGCACAGGCCGCCCAGAGGGAACAGCCAGCATTTCAGCAACAGCACCGCTGAGAGGGAACAGCCAGCATTTCAGGCAACAGCGCCACCCAGAGGGAACAGCCAGCATTTCAGCAACAGCACCGCCCAGAGGGAACAGCCAGCATTTCGGGCAACAGCGCCGCCCAGAGGGAATAGCCAGCATTTCAGTGTTACAGACTCTCAGACACTGGGCTACTATATATATGATTCAGGGGATTCTTCTTACTATTGAGCCCTGATTCTGGGAGTTAGGCCACCAGGATTCAAAATGTTGATCTGTGAGTGATATTGTATATATTTTATTTACCTATTTTCACATACACTGCTGTGTTGCTACATTTCAGTCTGCAGTTGCACAGATACACAGGAAAAGACTGCTGGAACCTGGGCCCCACCAGCTACTGAGATCCTAGAGACATTATAGGTGGTTTATGTGATAACTAAACAGATCAAGCATCGTACTAATCACATTTGTGATTCAAAAAAGTCATAATCAGAAGACAGCCATGAAAATGTGCTCATTGTTTATGAGAATAATTCCCTTTTATATAGTGAGCTGTTAGATTAAAATGTGGACATGAATCATTCCACATTGTTCCTAATTCTGAAATACCGTAGAGATAATTATCACCCAAAGTAACATATGGCAGTTTAATCCTTGGCCCTTTACATTCCAGGGATCCAAACACATGTCTTGGCTCAGTGATGATAATTCCTTTGAATGCATAGAAACCAGCTGTTGCCAAAACTTTCAATATCCCAGAGAGGAAAGCATGCTTCCACAATGTTTTTACTTATTTCACATCTATATAATGCATCTATTGATCAGTCTCTGTCATATTAACAATATATAGCAATAAAACATCAGTTTCACACAAAGAATAATTCAATATTAGCAGTGCAACCAAATCAAATAAATAACACTGGGAGAGTTATATGCTTCCCCTTTAGCAAAGTAAATTTAGAGAAGAAATACGGTAGGTTAAAAATGATCTGTCAGATCCTTGATTTCACTGAGCCATGGTTGGTGCAGCATCCAAAGAGAGTTGGGGGAAAACACTGGTTTTCAGGGATAGTCATTATTTTTTGTCACGGTACAGATTTCTTGGTCAAGGTATAGTCAAGGCCCAGACTCCAGAGAAAATGATAAAAATAACAATACTGATACTAAGAAGAAGTTACTCACCCTGTGTAGTAACGATGGTTCTTCGAGATGTGTCCCCGTGGGTGCTCCACTCCAGGTGTCGGGTCCTGTCCCGGCGCCGCTGGTCGGAAAAACTTCCATAGCCGTAGCCGGGCCGGACCGCGCATGCGCGGGCGCAGCGCGCGGCGTTCGCGCCTTTGCAACGGTCCGGCTCCCCCTTGTCAGTTCCTCTCACCGCTCGGTCCCTGGAAAACAAAGCAAAGAGACCCGGAGCGGGGAGGAGGGTGGGGCGTGGAGCACCCACGGGGACACATCTCGAAGAACCATCATTACTACACAGGGTGAGTAACTTCTTCTTCTTCTTCGAGTGGTCCCCGTGGGTGCTCCACTCCAGGTGAGTACAAAGCAGTAACCCAGAATGCGCTCCGGGTCAATTATTTTCTACTGTGGACAGGACTGCAGAGGCTACCACAGTATCTGAAGCCCACCTCTTAGTTACGGCATAATGTCGTGCGAAAGTTGCGCTAGAGGCCCAGGTAGCTGCACGGCAGATATCCGCAAGGGGAATTCCCTTTGCAAAGGCAGTGGTAGTCGCTACTGCCCGGGTAGAATGAGCCCGAGGTAAAACAGGTAGAGGTTTGTTCCTAATCGAGTGGCATTTCGTAATACAGAGAGTAATTAGTTTTGCAATGCGTTGAGTGGAAAGTGCTTTGCCCTTTGATCTAGGTGCCAAAGATACCAACAGTCTGTCCGTGCGTCTCCATTGACGTGTTCTATCTATATAGAAAGAGAGCGCACGTCGGACATCGAGCGTGTGAAACAGAGCGTCCCTAGTTGAGGAATGAGGCTTAGGATAAAAAGTCGGGAGGACAACAGGCTCGTTAATGTGGAAGGAAGAACAGACTTTGGGAATAAAATCTGGGTGTAATCGCAGCGTCACTGTATCCTTGGAAAAAACCGTAAAAGGAGGGCTTGCCATCAACGCCCCCAGTTCACCTACCCTTCTTGCCGATGTAATTGCAAGGAGGAAGACTGTTTTCATTGTTAGCATATGCAGAGAAACTGATGTCAAGGGCTCAAAAGGTGGGTACATAATGGTGTCCAATACTAAATCAAGATTCCAAGAAGGGGAAGGCGCCCTTTGTGGTGGATGTAAATTTAGGAGCCCTTTCAGGAACCTCTTTGTAATTACATGGGAGAAGAGCGAGGAACCTTCTATTGGCTGGTGAAAAGCACTGATGGCTGCCAAGTGCACTCTTAGGGACGATAGTGCCAGTCCTGAATTCCGTAAGTGAAGGATGTAGTCCAAAACGTGTTGTAGAGGAGATGAGAGAGGGTGTATGTTGTTCTGAATGCACCAGTTAGCGAATCTCCGCCATTTTGCAAGGTACGTGTTCCGCGTAGAGTCTTTCCTACTGGGTAGAAGTATTGTCTTGACCTGTTCAGAACAGAGATTTTCATCCCCTTTTAACCACTGAGGAGCCACGCCGTCAAATGCAACGCCTGCAGTCTGGGGTGTAACAGCGTGCCTCGTTCCTGAGTAAGGAGATCTTGGTGGAGAGGAAGAGGGTAAGGTGGTTGAATTGACATTCTGTGTAAGAATGGATACCAGGCTTGCCTGGGCCACGCTGGCGCTAGCAAAATGACAGTCGCCGCTTCTAAGCTGATTTTCTCCAGTGTCCTGGAGATAAGAACCGTGGGGGGAAATGCGTACAGAAGTGCCTTCTTCCATGTGATCAGAAGCGCATCGCCGAGAGAGCCCTTGCCGAGCCCTGCTCTCGAGCAATACAGGCGACACTTCTTGTTGTCGTATGTTGCAAATAGGTCTACCAGTGGAATCCCCCATCTCTGAAATATCACAGAAAGTACATCTGTCCTTATTTCCCACTCGTGATCCGTGGGGAATTGTCTGCTGAGAGAGTCTGCAATTACATTGGCGGTGCCAGGTAAGTACGATGCTGCTATGGTTACGTTGTTCTGTATGCACCAGTTCCAACACCGCACTGCTTCGGCGCATAGGGAGCGTGACCGTGCTCCTCCTTGTCTGTTGACATAATACATTGCGGCTATATTGTCCGTCAGTATCCTCACTGTAAGACCTCTGATGTGGGGAAGAAAATGTTTGCATGCGTAGAAGATTGCCCGAAGTTCCAACAGATGTATGTGCAGACGCCTCTCGCTGGGAGACCATTTGCCCTGGATTCGTTCGCTGCCCATGTGGGCCCCCCAGCCGATGAGTGAGGCATCCGATGTTATCTGTACCGATGGTTGTTGCCGATGGAATGGAACCCCTGGCAGAAGGTTTTGCGCTTTTGTCCACCACTGCAGGGATCTTTGGACATGCGGAGGTAGGCATACTATCTTTTGGATGTCGTGCCTCACAGGGACATAAACTGTGGACAACCAATGTTGGAGGCCCTTCAGGTGGAGGCGCGCATGAGTAACTACAGCAGTGGCCGCCGCCATGTGACCCAGGAGATGAAGGCAATTGTGTACCGATACCATCATGTTGCTGGTTAGTATGGTAACGAGATCCTTGATCGCTTGAAACCTTTCGTGAGGTAAGTAAGCTCTTGCCATGCGCGAATCGAGGTTTATCCCTATAAACTTTATGAATTGCGTCGGAATAAGTGTTGATTTTTTCCTGTTGAGGAGGAGGCCGAGTGACTCGAATGTTTGTTCTACCGTCGCCACCATCTGTGATGCCTCTCGCTGCGTGGCACCTTTTATTAAACAGTCGTCCAGGTATGGATATATTATCACCTGTAACCGACGCAGATGAGCTGCCACGACAGCCAGGGTTTTTGAGAACGCTCTGGGCGCTGAAGCCAGACCGAATGGTAGAACCCGATACTGAAAATGATCGTGGCCTAGCACAAATCGCAGAAAACGTCTGTGCGCGGGATGTATTGTGATGTGAAAATACGCATCTTGTAAATCGAGGGCAGCGAACCAATCGTTGACATCGAGGGATGGGATTATGGAAGTCAGTGTCACCATTTTGAAGCGCTGTCTGCGAAGATAACGATTCAGACGTCTTAGATCGAGAATGGGTCTCCAGCCCCCCGTTTTCTTTTCCGTTAGAAAGTATCTGGAATAGAACCCTCTTCCCCTGAACTGATCGGGGACCCTCTCTATCGCTCCGATATCCAGGAGGTGATGGACTTCCTGTCGCAGGAGATCCTCGTGAGATGGGTCCCTGAAAAGGGACGGGGAGGGTGGGGTGGTGGGAGGGATGGAAGTGAAAGGAATGGTGAAGCCGCTGCTTATGACTTCCAGAACCCATTTGTCCGATGTTATTTCGACCCATTGATGATAGTAAGGTCGTAAGCGGTGGTGAAAAATGGGTTTTGTCTGTGCAATGACGATTGGTAGGATGCGCTTGCCCCCGACAAGGGAGTCAAACTTGCTGTTTTGAGGCGGGCGTGCCTGTCACTCTAGGTGGTGGTGGACGCCTTCGTTGAGGGCGCTGTCTAGGTCGCGATTGGTCGAACGGACGATTTTGTTGTCTCCGAGACTGATAATCATACCGTCTTTGGTATGGAAAATAACGACGGCGGCGGAATGGCGGTACGTACATCCCCAGCGTACGAAGTGTCGTTCTTGAGTTTTTTCCAGTGTGAAGCACCTCATCTGTCTTTTCTGCAAACAATCTCACCTTGTCAAACGGGAGGTCTTCTACCTTGGAGTGCAACTCCTTGGGCACTGCCGCCGTGGCGAGCCAGGAAGAGCGCCTCATGGACACTGCTGTTGCCACTCCCCGAGCTGCTGTATCCGCTATATCCATGGCTATCTGAAGATTGGCCTTTGAACATGCATAGCCCTCCTTGAGGATCGATCGTAACAATTCTCTGTCCGCCTCCGATGATCTTTGGGACAGCTCTGTAAGTTTCACTATACTGTCGAAGCTATGATTCGCCAACAGAGCTGTATAATTCGCTATGCGAAGAAGCAAAGTGGCCGACGTATAAACCTTTCGACCAAATATGTCTAGTTTCTTTGCCTCTTTATCAGCCCCCGCATTCTTCAACTGTGGGTTCTTAGCCCTTTGGAGAGCTGCGTCGACGACCAAGGAGCTTGGTTGCGGGTGAGTAAACAGAAATTCTGAGTCTTTAGATGCTATAAAATAACGCTTCTCCGCCGGTTTCGAAGTTGGTGGAGTCGAAGCCGGGGTATTCCAAATCTCTGTTGCTGATTGGAGGATTGCCTCGTCCATAGGAAGAGCAACCTTAGATTGTTGTTTAGGGTGTAAATTTCTCCAGAGTTTAAACTGCTTCGTTGGAGTGTCTGCTATCTGAACCTCTTGAGACTGGGCTACTCTCCTAAAAAGGTCTTGAAAGTCCTTAGTGTCGTCCGGGGGAGATGGATCCCCTTCAAACACTACATCGTCTGGGGAAGATGACGAAATATCTTTTTGAGTTACAGATCGTAATTGATCGTCCGTATCTGATATCTGTCCTTCCTCGGGCTCAGATAGTTGAACTGAAGGCGAAGGATTCCGTTGACTAGGCGATGCCCTCGTCCAGTTTTGAATTGGAGATGATTGTCGTGCTTCATGAGGAGTATGGCAGCAGCAGTGATGAGAGTGAGAATGAGGTCTTCCGTATCCAGAGGATGATCGATGACTTCTATATTCAAAATGGTCAGGGGAAGACCTTCGCGAGGAATATCTGCTGTCATACCGCCTATGATAAGATCTAGGCGGGGAGTAGCTTGGTGAGCGGGATCTGTATGATGATTCCCGATGGTAGCAATGATACCGTTCCCGATGGTCAGAATAACGAGATCTTGACCTCCATCGAGGAGAAGGCATTGTTGGGTTATGAGACAACGGAAGATGACTAACCCTCGGTGAATGAGAGGGAGAAATTGAAGGCTGAGGTGAAGGTGAAATTGAATGCCTTGGTGCTGACTTTCTAGCAGCCTTTGTCGGGACTGCTGAGGCAGGGGGAGCCTCCCTCCCTTGCATTGATAAGGAACAATTGGCCGGGGGAGGAATAATCTCGGCAGCATTGTCCGCGGGCAGTATCATCCTGCCCGGCACCGCAGGCAGTTGGTCATCCGGTGCGGCTGCGATAGCAGCATGATCTGCCGGTGCCGACTCGGCACGGTGGGGGGCGCTCTGTCGGTCCTGTTCGTTCCGCTCCCCGGTGCCGTCTGGCAATGCGGCATCCGGTGCCGAGCACGGTGCCGGCTTGTCTTGGCTTACAATAGCCGTTTGCGGTGCCGCTCGATGCGGCTGGACAGACTGTCGCGGCTCCAGCCCCTGTGGCGGTGCCGAGCGTTCCGCATCAACCGTGCTCTCGGCGGGGCGCAGAGCCGGTGCCGATAACGAGCGGCTTGGTACTGCCGCTTGCGGCTTATGCGACCTGCCTGGTTGTGTTGCCGCCCCGGAGACACCCGGCTTGTGTCCCTGACCAGCTCGGGACAGCGAGGGAGGCGGGAGAGAGCGGGTGGGGGAAGCTCTCTTCTTTTTTGATCCCATCGCCGCAGGGGAATTTGATCTCTTTCTCTGTCCTGCGGAGGACTTTGAGACCTGCTGCTCCGGAGGCTGTAAAGCCTTATCGCACAGTAGCAGTTTCAGGCGCATATCTCTGTCTCTGCGTGCCCGCGGAGTCAATTTAGCGCAGTGAGTGCATTTTTGTGGCACATGCGCTTCGCCTAAGCATCTCACACAGGCTTCGTGCCCATCAGATGCTGGCATGGCTTCCTTGCAGAGAGCGCACCGTTTAAACCCTGGTGACCCAGGCATAATGTTGTCTTATCTCTCTCTTTCTTCTTTTTTTTTTTTTTTACCTAACTAACTATTATTAACCAATTTGACTAACTAACTTTCTTCTTTATTCTCTTTTTTTTTTTTTTTTTTTTTAGTAACGGCTTCTGTCTGAGGAGACAAACGGCGTTCCGCCAGCAACCACGGGCGGCTGAGAGGAACTGAGAAGGGGGAGCCGGACCGTTGCAAAGGCGCGAACGCTGCGCGCTGCGCCCGCGCATGCGCGGTCCAGCCCGGCTACGGCTATGGAAGTTTTTCCGACCAGCGGTGCCGGGACGGGACCCGACACCTGGAGTGGAGCACCCATGGGGACCACTCGACGAAGAATAACTAAATACAAATATTTCAGGTTCAACTAAAAAGCATCTGGTAGATTACATTTGGTTCCGGCCCCGCACCCCACCCCAGTCCATCTGTTGATGACTCCTCTAAGGGTACGTCTACACTACAGCGCTAGTTCGAACTAACTTAGTTCGAATTAGTTAATTTGAACTAAGCTAATTCGAACTAACGCGTCTAGAACTAAAAACTAGTTCGAATTAGCGTTTTGCTAATTCGAACTAGCGCGTCCACACTGATTGGACGCAGGGGGGCATTGAAGGGCAGCTGAAACAGGTTCTGGCAGGGCATCAGGTCAGTAGTTGCTTTGTGTGGCTGCTGTCTGAGGCTATCTGAGGCTCGAGCTTAAAGGGACCCCCCCCTGGACAGCCGGTTCTCAGCTTTTCCTGCTTCCTTGCCAACCTCGCCGAGGGACAGCAAAGCGTTGGTCTCTGTGCCCGTCTGTGTCGGTGCTTCCCTTCGGGGGGGGGGGCCGCCGCAGGTGGCAACATGGAGCCACAGCTCGCCCTGCACCTTCTGGTGCACTTTCTGGACTTGCTGCTGCAAGCCTGCCAGCAATGGCTAGAGGCTGCCTGGCACCACCTGGTGCATGTCTGCCCCCTGCCTCTCCGCCTCACCGCCCTGGGGGTCGTGGAGGAGCCGCGGCGGCGCCCCGGCACCGGCATGCCCCGCCGCATCTGGCGTCTGGACACCAGCACCGACTGGTGGGACCGCATCGTTCTGGAGCGCTGGGAGGACCGACAGTGGACCCAGAACTTCAGGATGAGGAGGGACACCTTCCTGGAGCTCTGCGAGTGGCTCGCCCCTGCTCTGCGCAGAAGGGACACTCGCATGAGGCCCGCCATCCCCCTCCAGAAGCGGGTGGCCATCGCCCTCTGGAAGCTCTCCACGCCGGACAGCTACCGATCCGTCGGGAACCAGTTCGGCGTGGGGAGATCCACCGTCGGAGCAGTGCTCATGCAGGTACGGCACTCGTCGGCCACCGAGCCGGGGGGAAAGGGGGCTGCGAGGAGGGGATGGGCCGCCCCAGGAACAAAGGGGGGGCGGGAGGGAGGAGGAAATGGGAAGCGGTTGAGCAGGCTCTGGAGGTGGCCTCGCAGGGCACGGCCCTGCTCCTCCAGGGCCTCCAGACTCCTCCGGCGCAGCCTCAGGTCCTCCTGGACCCAGTGGTCCTGGGTGCGGAGCTGGTGATCCATGAACCGGAGGTGCCGCCTCTGGTAGTCCTCCTCGTTCCTGGCTCTCCTGCTTGCCCGGGCACGGGCAGCTGCTACAGGCGGTGTGGTGCGCCCTGCAGGCCCAGGTGCTGCAGCTGTGGTGCAACAAGACCAGCAGTCAATTACCCCAGGGGCCCAGGTGTGTGAAACCCAGCTCCCCTCTGCAAGGCCAGGGCCCCTGCAGGATCCCCAGCTGCTGCTCCTTGGTGGGCAAGGCCCAGGCGCACGGTCCCGGGGCTCCCTCTTGCCCCAGCCCCCCGTACACATAAGGGGAACACGATGGTACTCACAGGTGGACGCCTCCCCGGCCTCGGATGACACAGGCGAGTGGCTCTGTGGGGTGCCTTGGGGGTCCCGGGTCCCGGGCAGGCTGGCGGCAGGCTCCTGGCTCTCGGTGTCCTCCTCCTCCTCCTCCGTCTCCTGGAGCGGGCCCTCTACCCCGGGGTCTATCACGTGATGGGGGGCAGGGATGGCATGAGCCACCAGGAGGCGGTCCAGGGCGTGGAAGTGGGGGCACGACTCCGGGTCGGCCCCTGGCTGGCAGGCCCGGGAGTAGGACTGCCGCAGGTCTTTGATCTTGCAGCACACCTGCTCCCGGCTGCGCTGGTGGCCCCTGGCGGCCAGGCTGGCAGCCATGCGGCCGTAGACAGCCGCGTTCCTGTGGCTAGTGCGGAGATCGTGGACATTGGAGGCTTCCCCCCAAACCTCGATGAGGTCCACGATCTCCGCACTTGACCAAGCGGGCGCCCAACTTTTGCGCCCCTGGGCAGGTTCCTGGGAGCCGCCAGGCTGGTCCTGGGGAGCACTGGAGTGCTGGGTGTCCTCGGGAGGCTGGCTCATGGTGTGGCAGGTGCAGGGTGTGCTGGCACGGGTGCTGGCAGCCTTGCAACTGGCACAAACTGTGTAGCCAGCCCGTGGCCCTTTAAGGGCTCCGGGGCCAGGAGGGGGGCAATAGAGTTTCCCTGGTGTTGGCCAGAGTGGCCACCAGGAAAACCTGGGAAGGATTAGCCTCCCACTAGTTCGAATTAAGGGTCTACACAGCCCTTAATTCGAACTAGCTAGCTCGAACTAGGCTTAATCCTCGTAAAATGAGGTTTACCTAGTTCGAACTAAGCGCTCCGTTAGTTCGAATTAAGTTCGAACTAACGGAGCGCTAGTGTAGCGCCTCGGAAAGTTAGTTCGAACTAACATCCGTTAGTTCGAACTAACTTTGTAGTGTAGACATACCCTTAGCTATTTTCCCTCTCTTCTCATCTCGGTGCTAGCTAGAAGCTGATTGTCCCTCAGTGTAAATTAGAATAACCTTTGCTCTCAGTTACTGCAAGAGTAACTGTCCCTTGGGATTGCTCTGCCAGAAAAGGATCACTGGAATGCCAAGTTCTTTCCTTCACCAATACACCCGCTTTATCCAGGTCCACGAGCAGGTGGCATGGAACCAAATATATCAGATTTACACTTCTTGGGCAATTCCTCTATATGCTGGTAGGGCACCTTTCTAGCTGCTTTGCACCAGCTGAACAACATAAAACTGCCGGAAGAAGAGTGAAGAATGTTTTCCATTTTAAAGAAGACAGAGTGAAATCCTGCCCTCTTAAAATTAGTAGAATACTCATTGACTTCAATAGGACCAGGATTACCTGAATTACAGAAAAACAGGCAAACTTTAAATGATTCTTATTACAGTGAAACAATTTTAAAAATCTACTTTATTTTTAACTGTTTGTATGCTTTTTTTTTTAAACTTCTACTGTGGAGATATGTTTTAGAATATTATAATTTAGAGACACTCCCTCACAAGGGACTGTGTTTAGCATGTCAGAATTTGGAGTTTTACCCTGGAGGGGGGAGGGAATGGGAGTGCCACAAGTCTGTGGGCTACAGCTCACTGCACAGGCTCTCCAGTTTGTTTTATTAACATTTCATTCCTTTCTCATTCACTAATGTGTTATTTAATGACATCTTTTACTTTATCTTTGACAGTGAAAGTAGATTAGTCAGTTTCATCTTTGTTTCCATTTAGTTTAACTTTCTGGTTCTCATGCACTACCCATTCTAACCGCCCCCCTCCCCCCCAAAAAAAACCCCAAGCCCCAACCCCCTTCCCACACAAAAAAGCCTGTATCATTAAAACTTCCTTTAATTGAAATTATATAAAAATAATAATTAAAGCTTTTCTGTTAACATTAGATTTTGCTGTAACTGTAACAAATATCTATTTTTTTGCTCTAATTAACTTCTAATGACACTCTAAAAGAAATTTTTATTTATTTAAAAAGTGTTTTTTCTGGTTGGATAAGGAGCAAGGTTTGGATTGTGCCTCGGTTTCTATATTTGTAAAATGGAATAATATTTACTTACCTTATTAGTGTTGTGTGGCTTATTTCATTATTACTTACAGACCATTTTTAAATTCTTGAAAGAAGGGCATTAAAAGGTGCAAAGTAATATAGCCAAATCAAGCAGAGAGACCTATAATTTAGGTGCCCCACTACCATCTGTTATAAGTCTTGTTTTCAGGTTCTTATAACTATGTCAAACTTCAACCATTCAGGCTGAAAATTTCCATGATGGTATCTGCCACAGGCTATATATATATTAAAGCTTTCAGCTAAACTGGTTTAGCCATTTCCAAGAATACACACTTGACAATTTTTGTCCTTAATCTCAACATGCCTCAATTCTCCATCTGTAAAATGGGAATAATGTCATTTAATCTTGCAGAGGTATAATAATTCATTAATAATTTGTCAATAATAGTGACAGCACCATAGAAACACCTACAGGATATGTATGTACATAAGGTCTGGGCTAGACACTGAGGCTATGTCTAGACTGCAGACTTCTTGCGCAAGAAGCTTTTATTAGAAGAGATCTTCCGCAAAAATTTCTTGCAAAAGAGAGCATCCAGACTGCATGGACACTCTCCCAAAAGTAAGCTCTGATTGCTGTGCACAGAATGGCCACCAGGGCACCTGTGCTTTTTCCTCTTTCCTCTTTTTGCGCAAAAAAACCCCTCTTCCCTGTCCACACACACAGGGAAGAGCTCTTTCACAAGAAGGCATTCTTCCTCGTAGAATGAAGAATACCTACGCCAGAAAAAACCCTCTGTTCTTTTGATTTTTTTGCTCAAAAATGCGCTTCAGGTGTGGACACTGCAATTTTTTTCAGAAAAATGGCCATTTTCCTGAAAAAACTCTGTAGTGTAGACATAGCCTGAATGTTGAAGACAAAAGTAATTTTGAATAATCAACAACACAATTACTGAATGAGGCAGGATCGTGTGTAAAAATAACGTGCTCATGTAATTAAACTCTGCCTCATACCTTACACAGAGAACCTTAAATTTGGCATTTCCTAATTTTCTGGGTGTAACTATAATTACATTTGTTAAGAGATAGAACAATACCTAAAATTTACATAGAAATGACATTGGAAATACCACAGGTAAGATTAAATATATAACAATAAAAGAGGCTTAATGAATGGATCAGAGCTTGTTTTACCCACATGCATTAAAGACCTTGAAAGTGAAAGTGTAGTGTAGTTTGGTTCCTTAAATACTTGTTAATCTGTATGAGAGTCAGGGATTCTGGAACAATTTGTATAATGGGAGAGCCACTGAACCAAACTGCAAACCCATAATAGAAACCACTTCAAGCTAGAGGGTGTGGCAGTACCTCTAGTTCCAGCATCTGTCAGAGATGATACTTCTCTTCTGCCATATCCCCAGAAATGAGCATTTTTCAATTTGTAGGAATGAATTACAAGCCAAAAATGGTTATTAATGCACCAAACTGCATCTCTGCTAACCATCATCACTGTCTGAATTGACCACTTTCTGCTGTCAGTACAAAGACAGAACATTATTCATTTTTGTGCTAGCACATCTTTCTCACAGTCCCCCTCGGAGATTTGGAACTCCTGCAAAGGGAATAAAAGAATATGAATTCACTTCAGCACTTCTCTTTAAGGAGAAAATGTCAGAGAAGATACAAATGGAACCCAAACAGTAATAAATAATCACATTTATATTTGTTCAAAATCAAATGAAAAATACTGCTGAGTTTCTACCTCTCATTAATCAGTTATTGATCCAGAAGAGAACTATGCAAGACACAGCAGTCTTTGATATCTTTTAAAGCCTTTAAGATGCATGTCACATACAAAGCAAGAAGACCAAATGCACATCTACATCAGTCCATCTGCAAATGCAAGAAACAGATCAAGTGAAATATGCCATTTTGACATTAATATATGATCCTGGCTCAGTGTTTCTAAAAAGAGGGAGAGGAAACAACCAAACAAAAGACAAAGCAAGTTTCTTTTTCAAAATGCGCTTTAGAAGAGAGCTTTCTTCCCCAACCCAAATTTCTCAATCACTCTAACTCTGTACAATCTACTAGTAATAATTTCTTTAGTGGTTTTTACATATTGAAAGAATAATAGAAACACTCTCAGCATAATTCATAGCAGATTGGTGATAGAACCGGAATTAGAATTCTGGATTTTCTAACTCCTGTGATGGCTTGCATATGTATGTTGCAAATGAGCAAGAACTTCTTGAAAAGCTGCACAACACATTTGATGTTAATCAAATGTTAAACTCTAATAATTTGGTTATTTTCAATTCTATTTTTACCTTACATATTCCAAATTTTAACAAGTACCGATTAAAATAAGACTTGTGTGATCTATTAATTTATCTTTCTGAACACCGTTTACAAATATTGGGTATACTTTTAATAAGCTCATATCAGTTTTATTCAAGATCACATTTGGACATATATTCACAGTTGAAAGTATGCTAATAATAAAGATTCTTTGAAGGACAGTGAGAAGTTTTCTTCAGTGAGTAGTGCAGGATTAGGCTCTCTGACGTTGTTGTTGTTTTTTTAAAGATTAAGGTTGGCTTCACAAAGAGACTTGCCCAAATAAGGCATCAAACATTTACCTTAACTGGTCAGGATGCTGTGCCTCATTCTTCTCTGTTAATCTAAACCTTAAAAATTAAAGTTGAAAAAATTTTCATTGACCTAATACGTATTTGGTGTGGAAACCACTTTATGTGGTAACCATGGAACCTAAAGAATAGTTTATAGATTTCAGACAATCAGCCTTGACTTTCCTGGTGATCTTCAGAACCTTGAAAAGACATTGAGAGCAACGTGAAAACAGAGAGAAGAATTTTGACACTCTCAAGGACAGTGAAATCAAGAGTGAGCTGCAGAAGGAAAACAACCTTCTGAAGTATCATTGAAAGCAGGATATTTCACATTCACTGGAAGTCTACTAACAAGGCTTGACATTTACATAATTCCTGGTACAATAAAAGTAAAAAGAGACTATAAATTAAACAATGCTGATGTTATCTCACTGAAATTTGATGCAGAGAAAACAAAGTTCAAGTATCAAGATATTTTATTCATATGTCCTCTTTTCATAGAATCCAGGCTTTCAAACAAATAATAATAACAAAAGATAAATTCTACTCTCAGTTGCACTCATGCAAATTCAAAGCAACTCGATGGACCTGATTTATGCTGAATCTACATCCATGCAGCTGAAAGTAGATTGAGTGACATTTCTGTTAAAAAGATGGATAAACAAGAGGCAAATTTGGCCCATAATGTTGGTGCAAATTAAGACTGCAGAATGGAAAGCTTTGTGCTTCTGAGGGTTTATCTAAACTACATCCCTTTTTCGATAAAGGGATGTAAATTAGATATATCAAAATTGTAAATGAAGCCAGAATTTGAATTTCCCGTGCTTCATTTGCATAGTGGCAGCTGAAAAGCTGCTTTTTGAAAAACAAAACAAAACAAAAAACCACGGTCAAGACGGGGATCTTTCGACAGAAATGCCCCGTTTTGAAAGATCCTGTAAACCTCCTGTAAAAAAAATTATCGAAAAAGGGATGTAATTTAGTCATACCCTTAGTGCAGGAACCAGGCATATTGTGGCAGGGAAGTGCTGGTATTAAGCCAGGCAGAGGTCAGTGTTCCAACTGATGCTATCTGCCTCACAGAAGGCAGAGAAAGGTGGAATTATGGCAGAGCTGTAGCTTTTCACACTTTTGCACCAGTCAAAAAGTGACTTAGTGTAGAGGCTAGTGTATGCTGCACTGAGCAAAACTGTTTACAATCAAGATTTTACAACAACAGGAAACTAGCTATTTAAATAAACTGGTCAGACTCAACCTTTACTTTTTTACATATTAATGCAATTTATTTAGGCAATATCATTTAGTATTACAATACAAACTTTAAATGTATTTAGAAGAAATTATTTAATATTCTTGAATTTAAAAATAATTAGTATTCAGGCAATAACAATTTTGTTGACTTTATATGATCACTTTATATTTAAATGTTTAGTATACAAGAGTTTTATATTTTCTCTTCAATGTTAATATTTTAATAGATAAATGTATATTGCCACACATTGAGTGTATATGGAAACAGGGAACAGTATGACTAAACAATATTTTACAGTGTTAGCTGTCATATATTAAAAAAGGACCAATCCAGAGACATTCTATTGAAACCCAGGGAGTTACTCTGGACTGTACACTTACTTATGTGAGAGCAGAACTTGACTCGGTATGTATTGAATCCTTATTATTAATCAGTATTTGATTCCAAAATAAAAGCATATAAAACTGTAGGTACCCAAGAACAAATTAAGACATGATCAAACTAGGCCATATATTCCAAAGTACCAGTAATACCAGCTACACCTGGATTCTGTTGCCTAGCAACTCTTTCCTCTCTGCCCCTGCATCCTCTTCCTCAAAAAAATAAAATAATAAAAAAAAATCCTCTACAGGACACCTCATAGCCAGCGGGTAATGAAGGCAAGGGAAGGCATTGCCTATCAAAACAGATATGGGTGGCTTCTTCCAGTCTCTGCCCCTCTCATCTGCATAGAACAGAGTGCTCTAGGCCTGGTGCTTCCTGGCTCCCTGGGACCAGTAAGGGTGGGGGTGTGAAGTAAGGGCCAGCAGCTACTATGCCTGGCAACATACCAATCCAGGGTTGGGGGTACACCAGCTTTGGGCAGAGGCCAGCCAGCAGCCTATGGAGGAAGCTGGGAATTTTGCTCAGGGGCCAGTGGCTACAATGGGCATTGGGTGGTCACTGGTGGGCATAGAATGGGTGGGATCAGGGGGTTTGCCTCTCCAAGCCATCTTTTCATCTTTCCCATAGGACACACCTATAGGTTTCTACCTCATTTTCTGCACATGAACTCTTCTTGTCCCAACCATGAATTCAACTCTCCTCAATCCATTATACCTTTCTGTCACTAGAGAGAAGCTTCATGACCTGTGTTTGTGCCCCAGAAGAAGGCTATATTTCATTCAAACTGTAATCACAGATATTTAGAATTCAGATAAGTTTTAAATTTACTCTATCAAGTAGGAATGTAAGAGTTTAACCATTTAAACAGTTAACTGATACACATCAGCTTATCAGTTTCCATTATGGTTGGCTCCAGCTGCAAGCCTGCTCCAAGAGAGTCAGCTGCTACCCCACACCGCAGGCTCTGATAAACCGGCTTTCTGTGTGCACCAGCTCCTGGCTGCCAGGCCTGCTCCCAGAGAGCCAGCTGTGCTATATTACAAAGCCCACAGCACATGTAATTGCTAGGATTTTTAATGGTTACATTCCTACTATCAAGCTTGTGAAGGGTGAAAACCCCCAGAAAGATATGGAGTGCAGCAGGAAGACAAAATGACATTAGAAACAAGGACAGGAGGCTGAGAAAGGAAAAGACAAAGAACAGGGAGAGATGATTTGTATTTCAATATATAAAATAAAATAATAGACATAATGTTCAGAAATTATCCACAGGTTCCTTCTGGGGCTCTCGCGCTATTAAAGGGTCATTTACTCAGTTTTAAATACTAACGACATTTTTATATCTAGGAGATTCCTCAGCATTAGTACAGTAAATAATAGAGATTTTAATTTGAAAAGAAAGGCAAAAGGTCTTCAGACAGCACTACATTATTCCAGTTTTATATCCAGGTAACTCCACAGATTTCAATGGAGTAACACTCCATTAAAGTTGATGTCACACTGTGATGATTTGGCTTAAAGTATTTTATTTTTAACTTTTCTCTTTCTCTCCCTTGGGAGGCCCCACTTTGGGGTTGCAGCCTGATATTGAAGGGATTAGGTTTCAGAGGAGGACAGCTCTGAAGGCATTTAGCAGTAGTCTGAGATAATCTGCCACCTGCTTCCCCTTCACTAGCAGGATGATTCAGACCCTAACAAAGCAAGGTTGCTGCTTGGAAGAATTTGCTGGGGCATTACAGGCACTACTGCTGAGAGACTGAGGAGCAGAAATGAAAGTAAGCTGGTTTGCCCTGGCAGTGCACTCCGGCAAGAAGCTGGCTGGTTAGGACATTCAGCTACAGTGGAAGGGGCAGCACATTCCCAGCCCAACTCCAGGCTTCCTGCAGGCTACCACTCTTAGCAGCAGGCAGTCAGACAGGTGAAAGGGGCTGGCTGGGGATGCCACCCCGCCTGGACTGCTCCCACCCTGATCCTCCCCCTCCATACTGGGGGGAGGCTGGCTCATACATACTAGGTCCTTGTCTTTTCCTGCCTCCTGCTTCCTTTGACTAGGGAGCAAGGAGAAAATGCACAGCCTGCTGCTTTCCTCCTCTGTCCCTGGGCTGCCAGGAATGAGAGGAACGCAGCAGGCTGTACACTTTCTGCTCTCTCCCTGATAGTCGGAGGAAGTAGGAAAACCAACAAGGACTTGTAATGTGTGGTTGTGGTCCCTCTGTCTCCCAAAATGGCACCTTTCTCCCACCTCTCTGCACTCACCCCTACACACACCAGCCCCTGAATCCTGTACCCCATATCTCCCTGCTCTGAGCCCCCCAATCCTACTCCCTGCCCTGAATCCCTAACCCCCATATCCTTCCTGCTCTGCCCCCCCATATAGACCTAGCCCCCTTCTCTGACTCCCCACATCCCAATCCTCTGCCCTGAGCCTTACCTCATTCACCCAAGTCTGACTCCTGCATCCCCTAATCCCCTGCCGAGCCCCTCATATTTCCCAACCCCCTGCCCTAAGCTCCTTCTTATACACCCCAACCCTTATTCCTACACCCTTATATCACCAGCCCCTGCCCTAACTCCAGCACTTGCTCCACAGCCCAATCCCCTGCCCTGGGCCCCTCATACATCCCTACCCTGACTCCTGCACATCTCTAGCCCCCCGGCACTAACTCCTGCAACCCTTACACACTGCAACCCTCTGACCTGAGCTCCCTGCACACAGTTGTATCGCAACTCCCCCAAGCCCGAAGGCCCGCTCTAAGAGGGAGCAGGTTGTGATGGGACAGTACCTGTAAGAAATTTACTTTCACCCCTCCTGAGGAGAGAACTGATTGGTAAAAAAATCTCTTCAAATGTACTCTTTTTAAGCCTATTCCCTTCTTTCTAACTCCCTACAGCTGGCTTCTTTGGTTGCCCCATCACATCCCTATTCCAACCATTATCCCACCTACCCCCCATGCAGGAGTGTTCCTCTCCTTTACAATTGTAGTGCTCAGTGGCACTGTGTGTGGGGGCACAAGAGGGAATACCATAGGCAGGAGCGGCAAGGGGCCAGCCAGCAGCAGGGGGATGGACTAGTAATGGGACCTGGCACCCACAGCAGGGGTCTGCTGCCCTTGCCCCCCCTCTCCCACCTTGTACTTATCAGCAGTGGCAGGGGAAGCAGAGCAACATGTCTCCAGATTGCTCTGCTTCCTTGGCCTCATTGCTTAGGGAGAGGCAGGACCGCCCCACACTCACTGGTGGGAAGTGGAGTGATGTGGCTGTGTGAGCAGAGCAAGCTGGGGCCATGTTGCTCCACTTCTCCCTCCACTGCGAATGGTGACC
This sequence comes from Pelodiscus sinensis, assembly GCF_049634645.1. Lineage (NCBI taxonomy): Eukaryota > Metazoa > Chordata > Testudines > Trionychidae > Pelodiscus > Pelodiscus sinensis. Next base: position 46,681,250 of record NC_134718.1, read on the forward strand.
CCCTGCTGGTGGCACTGACCCTGCCAGTCCTCCAAGCTGCACTGGGGGAAGAAGCAGGATGAGGGTGGAGCAGGGAGGGAAGATATGGAGCAGGGGTGGAGAGAGGCGGGGCCTGTGGCAGAAGGGGATTGTCCTGGCCCTTCCCTGAGTTGGGAGGGGGGGAGGTATTACGTGGCTGGGGCCCCCCCTGGGTTTCCCCTCACCAGTCACCCTGGCTGTGCTCTTAGCTTCCAGCTCATCTGTTTCCTATTCCTGGCTCCAATGCTATTTTTAGTCTTTCTTCCAATTCTTTCCTGTCTCCTCTTCATTCATTCATCTTGGGAATGGGGGACGGGTCACCAGCTATAACAATATATCCCCATCACCCCTCCTTTTCCTGCTTCCTTCAGTGGTTCCCTCACCTTGCCAGCATCTATGTCTTCCTCCTGGACTATAAGGCAGCAGGCAACCGATTCCCTCCAGCTGCACAACTGATTACCTTTTGGAGCTGGCAGCTCCTCTGAAAACAGACTCCAAGTCCTATATCATGGTGCTAGAGGCAGAAAGTGATGCTGCATAGGGCAGAAGAGAATTAAAAATAAAATAATTAAATATTTTATTCATCAAAGAAAACAATTATATTTCTAGTGTCCAGGATCTTCTTCTATTTGAAACCTATCTTTAGATAGCAGAGCCACATTTCAACAATTAATAATATGGCTATGACACCAACTGCAACCTTATGATATAGTGCATAGTTGGGGATACGTTATTCCTTACATTATTCATTTATGTAGCACTCTAGGTGGTTATGGTATATTAAATGAGTAAATATACAAATAAGAAAAGGTTCTTATCCAAAACAATGTAAAGGATACATTCTGCAATTCTTACCTAAACGAAACTTCAACTGAAGCATATTTCAGTAGGGAGCTTGCTTGAGTAAAAATTGCAACATAGGATCTTAAGAAGGTTAAAAAGAAACAGTAAAAGAAACACAATATAATGCCAAAAACACTTCATAACCATAAACGATAAATCCACTGAAATTATGATAGCTGAGTGGGAAACAGAGAATGATTTATTATCATTCTAATTTAAAAACTTTGTTAAACATTATCAATAAGGATAGGTAATAAAATAACACTTTTAAAGCCTGTTGAAAAGCAGTTTTCAGATACAGATGGATACAGCAAGACAAACATTTTTTAAGACTTTCAGGCAATTAAAATTTCATGGTAGAAAAGATATTCTGAGGCTGCATTCTTGGTGAATCAGGTACAGGCTCTCCTGTGAAAGCAGTAAACCTATATTCCTGCTGAAGTTCTTCTTTTACTTGTGCTAGTTCAGCCTGAAGCTTTTCAGCCTATGATAAAAATCAACAGAAAGAGTTTTAAAAGGTGTAATTTATTATGTGACTAATATTGTATCATTATCAGATGAAAGAATTGCACTCATTTATTGGCCTAGGTTTTCAAAACTGCATTTACACATCCATGCACTTACACATGGTAGAAAATCTGTGTATACACTTTTAAAATGGCTTGTTTGCCAATGTTAAGTTTGCAACCACAAAAGTTAAACTTGGATTTGCACATATGAATTCTAATATTTAAATATGTGTTTGTGCTAGACTATTTCAAAGGAACACACATGGATAGTGTGTGAAGTGGGTGCTAATATGTGCATAGGCAATTTTGCATGAACACAAATAGAGGATAGGGCTGGAAATCGGGCCTATTATTATATATACCTGATGCCCATGTTAATAATGATAATATTTCTGGGTATTCTAATCTCTATGCTAATACATACATTTACTCCTTTACCACTATAAAAAAAAGCAAGATTCATACTCCTACATTTATATTATTCTTTACATTCTAGTAAATCTTGAATTTTGGAGGAAATTTATGGTAGATGCTATAAATCTTCATAAAGTTTTTGATTCTTTAAAGACAATATTTCACTTTCAAATAACATTTTCTTCCCTTTTCCTGTTAAGCACATCTTGACTTTTATAAAGTATAACGAAATAGATTGTTTTAATATGGTGTAATACATCTGTGGGTTTCACAAATTCTTAGACTCTCACCTTATTAAGAATTATGTGCACACTTAATCTACACAAAGCTCATAGTGAAGCACATGCATAAATCTTTGCAGCACTGTGACCTTGCCAGCCTATTCCAAAATAGTTTTCTTAAAAATCTTATAGAAACTTAGAAAATGAACCATTTGGTTGAAATCAGCATATGACAATTCCTTAAGTGAATAAATAAACAGTCTGGGTTCACCTCGCCTGCAGTTGCAGAATCGGTCATTGGCTAAAGAATTGATTTGGAACTGCTGGATTTTACTGAACATGGGAAACAAAATTAAAAACACAGGTTGAACCCCTGTTATCTGAGACTCTTTGGTCCAGAAACATCCTTGATTTGGCAGGACTAAGGATGCTGCTGGACTAGAGAGGCCCAGCACTGAAGTTGCCAGTGGCTGGGAGTAGAGCCAGCTGGCAGGCCAGTGGGGCAGCAGAGCCCACGGGGTATTAAAGCCTGCAGTCGGTTGGGCTGGGAAGCTGGCGGGAGTGCCAAAGCCCATGGGGCAAGTGGGAAGAAGAGCTTTTAGCATGGGCAGGGAGCTGGTGGGGCTACTGGAGTCTGTGGAGCAAGGGGAAATGAGGAGTAACGGTAATTCGAACTAGGAAGCCTAGTTCGAACTACCTAGTTTGTGCCCCGTGTAGCCGCGCTGCACGGGGTTCGAACCAGCGGGGTTTTAAAAATGGCGGCTCCCTGCTTATGCAAATGAAGCCCGGGAAATTCAAATCCCGGGCTTCATTTGCAAGTGCGGTATGCCTACATTACCCTCCTAGTTCGAACTAGGAGGGTAGAGTAGACATACCTTTATTCCTGGTCTATACAAGGAAATAAGTTCAAATTGAGATATGCAACTTCAGCTACGTTAATTACGTAGTTTAAGTCGAAGTATCTTAACTCGAATTTTGGCAGTCCACACTGTGGGAAGTTGAAGGAAGCACATTCTCCCTCCAACTTCCCTTACTCTTCATAGAAGCAGGACTATGAGAATCAACAGGAACGCCCTCTCAGTTCAAATCAGCGTGTCTTCACTAGACCTGCTAATTTTAATCCCAGAAAATCAACTGTGGCTGCTTTGATCTTATCTGTAGCGTGGACATGGCCCCAATGAAAGTGCAACTTTATATACACAAACATTGAATTATGCAATAATAAGCTTAGTGTAAAGTGATCAAAGTCAAATGTAGAATTAGTATTTTTAATACAAATTGATTGGTGCCTGAGGATTTCATCAAACTGATGAAAGATCAAATTAACCCAATGACTGAATTAAGGGGAAAGGGAAGCTATGTCAAAGGGAAGCTATGATGCTTACAGTTTCAATGTCTTGTTTTGCTCTCTGCATTTTCTCTTGTGGTGTCCCTTTTGACTTTTTTCTTCTTTCTTTCGTCATTTGTGTATGCTGTTTGATGCGTTGTTCCAATTCCTTTTCTCTGGAGGTTCTGAATAAACAGAATAAAAATAGTTTTCTGGTCATCTTATTCTATGAACCTTTGCACTTCCAATCTAGTTTTAAACCATTGCAATATATAAACCTAATGAAGGGGAACTAAAACAAAAGTTCTATTCTCTTTTCATTGGTTATCATGGAGTTGTGAAAATGCATTATATTATAGTCTTCAATTACATAGTCACATACTATTTTTTACACAGGACTCCATCCAGTGCTGGATTTATGCACAAACTAAGTAAACTACAGTTTAGGGTCTCAGATTATGAGGGGCCTCTAAATACAAAAAAATTACTAGTTTTTAGCTGCATCTTCACCTATGTACCAATATCTATGCAAATATAAAACTTTATTGTTTCTATTTTCATTGTTATTTCTGTTAGAAAAATACACATTTTTGGTAATGCTATGGGGCTCTTAAATTTGACATAGTTTAGAGCTTTGGCGTGTCTTAATCTGGCCCTGAACCCTGTGCATTCAGCACACACAATGGAAGGCACTCTGAGAATGAATCTGGGTTATGTAGGTTCTTGTCTGTAAAAGCCCTTGTCTCTCGTGTAGCAAAAGTTGAAAAGCGCGTAGTGAGCGAGGCAAGGGATTGCAGGAATAGAAAGGGTGGTTTCATAGTTCAAGCAACAGAATTCTGCACTAGAGAAATAAATTTGCCTTGGCCACAGAGTTCCTATGTAATGCTGATCAAGTCTCCAAACCAGAGGTGGGCAACAATTTTTATGGGGGCTACTCCAAGAATTTGATAGGTAGTCAAGGGCTGCACTCTTCCATTATATTAATAAAGGAGGTGTGGGGGGCTGGGATGGAGGTTGGGTGAAGGAGGGGATTGTGACCTGGGGCAGCGAACTGGGGTACAGGAGAGGGTGCAGGGTCTGGGAGGGATATGGGTGCAGGAGAGGATTCTGGCCTTTGGGAGGGGGGTAGGAAGAGGGAATGCAGGATCTGGGAGGGGGTTGTAACCTGGAGTAGGAGTGTAGGAGGGGGTTCAGGATCTGGGAAGGGGTTGCAAACTGGGGCAGGAGTATAGGAGAGTGTGCAGGGATTTGGGCTATGACCAGGGATAGTGGATTGGGGTGCAAGGTCTGGGAGCGGATTGTGACCTGAGGAGGGTGGAGGAGGCGATGCCATGTCTGGGAAGATGTATGGGGGCTGGAGCGGGCTACAGAAGGTTTGGGTTACATGGGGTAGGGTGCAGGAGGAGGGCAGAGGGTTGGAAGAGGGAAGGTCTGGGGTGCCAGAGGCAGGCTCTGGCGGGGAAACCCTACTTAGATGTCCCCAGCCAGCAGCCCAGCAGGTTCCTTAACCAGGGTCCCTGCCTTCCATGCCCCTGTACTGCTCACAGCTATAGGGCCATGTTTGCTTCTGAGAAAACAGTGAGCAAGGGGTGAGGGGCACTTTAATGCTGCCTGTCCTGCAAACAGGCAACTGCTATTGGCTGGAAACTGGTCAATAGGAGCTTCTGTGGGTGGGAGCAGTGTGAGAAGCCTTTGCCCTCTCTCCCAGGCTCTCAGCATTCACAGAAGCACATGGCCCCGCAGCAGCCAGCTTTCCTGAGTGCCGAGCAGGGGTAGGATAGGCAAAGGTGCAGCTGAAGCTCTCGTGAGCTGGAGCCAGTGGCTTGGCAGGCCATATCCAGACCCGCAGATCTAAAGCAAACTTTTTATTTTGCTCAGCCCTGCTCTAAAGCAAACTTTTTAGAGGTGGCCTATAACTTTGTGTTTATCATTCTTGGGTGCCCCTCTTGAGGCCTTGGATCTGATTTGCTAATCTCTGACAGCTGCAATTGAAGTCATAAGGAGCCATGCTTTGAACATATTAGGTCCTCTGAAAATTCAGGCTGCTGGTGCCTCAGATTGGACTCTCAAAATTAGTGGGCATTTAGATTTTAATCTCTCTGTGGCTCAGTTTCCTATCTGTACAATGAGACTAATAATACCACCTCACCTAACAGTAGTGTTGTAAAAATAAATTCATGAAGGTTTATGAAACACTGAAACACGATAGTGATAAGCACCAATTAGCATCCCTTAAGGAAATTAATAATTCAATCATCAGAGCAGGATAGTGTGCAGTAGTTAAGATATGGGACCACACATTGAACAATGAGAATAAAACAAACCATTAATTAGCTGATCATTTAGTGAACACCGTCCATTCTGTGTACCAAATGAGGGAGGGATTATATGGAGAGAGGGGAAGTATGTGATTATGTAGTTGAAAGATGCATCATAATGCATACTTACTGAGTGCTTGACTTGGCAATATACTTTTTGGTGTATAACTATATATAATTAAAAGTAATTTGAAAATTTTTTACATGAAGATAAAAGAACTAATGGCTTTAGAACTCAGAGGACTTTGATACTTTTGGGGTTTATTTTTAAATCTGCTATGAAACTGACACTGATTTCTTTGTTTTATTATACAGGAACATTAGACTATACGTGTATGTGGCTCAACTCCCTCCTGGGAGTTAATTACCATTTCATTAGATGCTGCTGCAAGGGAGGGCAACATAAACTGCCTGAACACAAAGGCTGTGTCTACACTGGCAAGTTTTTCCGCAAAATCATCTGATTTTCCAGAAAAACTTGCCAGCTGTCTACACTGGCCGCTTGAATTTCCGGAAAAGCACTGACGATCTAATGTAAAATCATCAGTGCTTTTCCGGAAAAACTATGCTGCTCCCGTTCGGGCAAAAGTCTTTTTCCGAAAGACTTTTGCCCGAAAGGACCGGTGTAGACAGCATAGTTCTGTTTTCTGCAAAAAAGCCCCAATCGCGAAAATTGCGATTGGGGCTTTTTTGCGGAAAAGCGCGTCTAGATTGGCCACGGACGCTTTTCCAGAAAAAGTGCTTTTCTGGAAAAGCGTCCTGCCAATCTAGACACACTTTTCCGAAAATGCTTTTAATGGAAAAGTTTTCCGTTAAAAGCATTTCCAGAAAATCATGCCAGTGTAGACGTAGCCAAAGGGCGGAACTCCAGGGTTAGAGTAGCAAATAGCAAGATAAATAAATAGATATTGCCTATCTCCTAGAATGGACCTTGAGAGGTCATCAAGTCCAGTCCCCTGCCTTCACAGCAGAACCAAGTACCATCCCTGACAAATTTTTGCCCCAAATAGCCTCTGCAAGGATTGAATTCATAACTCTGGCTTTAGCAGACCAATGCTCAAACCACTGAGCTATCCCTCCCCCTAAAGATAAATTGTATTTTCTTGAAGGCTTCTAGTTGTGAGGGTGGAGACTGAGAAGAAACATCCATGGTCCCAAAACATACGAATTTCAAGATAAGCTGGGAGGAAAGGGCAGAAGCAGTTGGCAGAACAGCAGCAAGTAAAGTTTAATGAAACATACAGGCCTACTATGGGGGTGGGAGGCAAAGGGACAATTGCCTTCGGGCTTGGTGATTCTAAAGGGCCTGGGGCTCTAGCCAGTGCTATCATGGTAGTGGCAGTGCCCGCAGCTCCTGGCCCTTTAAATTGCCATCGGAGTGCTGGTGGCATGCTTCAGATGGCTAGGGTTACCAGATGATTTAAAAAAAATACTGGACACACTTGATCTCCTCTCTACTGCGTAGTTATGTACTGCCTGGCTGGTAGACACGCTCACGCAGTGTGAGCATGTCCCAGCCAGGAAGTACACAACTAAATACTGATACTCATGATAATAAAACTTACTTAATTAGAAAATACTGGACATTTATATGTCTGGTATTTTCTCAATTTGTTTCCTGGCCAGAAAGCTCAAATACCGGACTGTCCGGTTCAAAACTGCACACCTTGCAACCCTACAGGTGGGTCTAAGGGCCGCGGATGGGGGCAATGTGCTTCAGTCCAGGCTGTGCTGCGGGCTGACTGCCTCAGCCCCACCCCTTCCACCCAACGCCCCACCCCTTCTGGGAGCATGGAGCCCCCCTCTGCATCTTGCCCATAGGCCCAGCATGGCTGTCAGTTCCCCTGGAAACATATTTCAGGAGGAATGCTTACGGTACATTGGAAGCTGCTACGAACTCTGACCATTGTTTCAAAGAGCAGCTGTGCCAGGCTGTAACTAGTAATTATAACCGTATCTTTTCCTCATTACTCTGGGGTACAGGAAAATGTACTTGAAATTAATATTGCTTAGAAAAGTTTTTGTTTTAGGTAAACCTGTTCTGCAGTTTTCCTCTAGAATAGTATCTATCAGGAAGAATGTCAGACTGTGCATTAGTCATAATATAGTTGTATGCTTCAAGCAACTTAATCCTCATGTTTTACTGCATCCCAGAAGTTAGAGTTTATAACTGCTAAATGTACAAACCTGTAGTATGACAGCATGCTTTCTATTTTAAAAAATGGATACAAATAAAATAAAAATAAATACAATCACCGGATTTTTTCCCCCGAACTAGAAACTGATTTTTTTTAGATAAAAAAAATGGCTTAACCTATGGGGTTTGTTTTCATTTTTCCACTCTTCAGTGGTTTGGGGCTGGTCTAGAACTAGAAAGTTCTGTTATTCCCATAAGGATGACCGTATTTTTAAGAGATTTTCCAGTCTCAAACCAAAGTAATTTAGATAAACATGCAAACTTTTATCCCAATTGAATCTTTTCAAATTTGGCTATCAATTAGTTGGGATCTTTACAACCCAGATGACAGACAAGAAGGACCATTTACACTCATTTTCCACCCAGTTCTCTCTGGCCACATCCATTGCCTTAACATGTAGAGAGATAGGTGCAGTAGGCTTGGTGAACACAAGGAACTCATCATGTCAATATAACTATGTTGCTCAGGGATGAGGACTTTTCATGACTTAGTGATACCAACCTAATCTTAGTGTAAACAGTGCTATGTTGAGAGGAAAGCTTCTCCAATGATCCTAGCTACTGCATTTTGGGGAGGTGGAGAACCTTTCCTGTTGGCATAGTTTGTGTCTTCAGTAAGGCTAGATCTACACTAATGGGAAAGGATGAATTGAGATACACAACTCCAGCTAAGTTAATTACATAGCTGAAGTCGACACACCTTAATCTGAGTTTCTGCATGGTTTCCGCAGCAGGACGCTGACAAAAACAAATGCTCCTGTCAGCTTCCCTTACTCCTTTAAGGAGCAGGAGTACCAGTGCTGACGGAGGCACCATCGAGTTTGATTTAGCAGGTCTTTATTAGACTCGCTAAATTGAACTCTGGAAGCAGCAGTGTCAATCTTCTGCCTAGTGAAGATATAACCTAAGTGCTACAGCAGTGCAGTAGCACCAGTGCTTAACACAATATCATTATTATTATGACAGTTGCATTATGCATGAAGTACTCAGTTCTTTTATAAGCCATTCAGATTTTTTTAAGAATTAGTTTTTATTTTTTAATATGCAGGTTTATTTTGTTCTATAAAGATGAGGGAAGTGTTTGTTATGTGGAGCAATAAAACAATATATTTACACCTTCACACTAATAAAACAAAAGGATGTCACCCACAATGTTGTCTAAGAACACATTTTAAATTGTATAATTTTTTTTACTAACCTTGCTTCAGCATCTCTTATAGAATTTATTTTCATCATTCTGCTCACATGTTCACTTTTTTCAAGAGTACATTTCTTTAGGTTTTCACATCCTTCTCTTGTGTTGTGATAATTGATGTTATCGGTAGCATATGGTGCACTTTTTGATATCTACAAAAATGCAATGTAATATGGAGCTGGTACATTTAATGGAAAATCATCCTCAATTAAAAATTATTTCAGAACTATATATTTGTGGAAAGCTATTTTTTAAAATTATGCCCAGAGATCACCATAGATGCTACAGACTTTCCTATAAGCAATATGTTTGATAGAGAGGGTTGTTATGAAAACCCTTAGAATTGATTGAATGTTGTAGGGTCACTTTTCATATTTTACTCCACTTTTAATTTATTATAAAAAATATTCCATTACTAAAATAAAAGGATTATCTTCAGTGCTGTAGGCTGCCATAAATGGCTGGGCTTCTCAGGCCCCTGGGTTGCCACAGGCACCTGGGTTTCTACAGCTGCTGGCCCCATGCTTCTGTGGATGCCTGGGGTTCCCCAGCCCCTGACTCTGCACTGCCTCAGGCTGCTGGGGTTCTCTAGTCTCAGGCCCCAGCACTGATGTCCCATGGCCCTGATGGTCCTGGCCAGGCTGCTGGTCTTCCTGCATTAGGCTCCAGTGTGCGTTGCCAGACCAGAGAGTACCAGTTTTCAGAGGTGTAACCTATATTTTGATAAAGGAAATATTTTCATTTTTTCAAGTATAGGAAAGTTACTTGCCATCTGCAGTAACTGGAGTTCTTTTAGATATATAGTCCACATGCACATTGCATTGCTAGTTTGCAGGTGCCTCATGTTCTAGAGAGTTTAGTTATTTTGACCAACAACAGCCATAGGGGGTGTGTTACAGCCTTTATCTTCTATGTGGGCATAAAAATGAAAGGCACGTTTGATCAATTCCTTCTCACAGCAGAATCTCTTACAATAGGACTCCAAGGAAGAGGGGAAGAAAGGGCAAGTTACAAGACATGCATAAATTTCAGTTACTGCATACTATAAGGCCAAGTCTATACTACGACTTATGTTAGCAAAACTTTTGTCACTCTGGGCTGTGAAAAAAATATAATGACCAACACATGATGGCAGCCATTTGCACTGATCTGGCAGCTGTGTCTGCTGGGGCAGTGCTTTTTGCAGGTTTATTCTGGCCGTGAACAGGGCCTCCCTCAGTAACTGCTAACACAAAGTCAACATGAGTGTTGTGGAAACAGTTGTCCACAAAGGGAAGCAGCCTTTTATGTATGCAAAAGTCATATCTGGCTAATATGGCCTAATAACTGGCAACAAATAATTGTACACTTGCTGAGGAATAGGAAGGGAGCTCGCCAGCCAGGTATGAGAGGAATGAATAGAATGCAAACACTTTCCCCTCACTCCCTTAGAGTCCAGGGAACGGAATGAAAAGCTAACTAGAACGCATAGCTGCTGCCCCTCCACATGCTCAAAATGGCACCCTTGCTTCCACAGACGTGCCCTAACTGCTGGCCTATAGGAAGGATCTTTCTTAATCTCTTCTGTTGGAACTCTTCTACTTTCTATAAAACACTTAAAATAGTAATTGGGAAGAGAAAAAGTAAGAATGACTTCATAGCCTAGTGGTTAGATTTTTTTGAGAAAGGCACCTAGCTCAGATTAGCCCTAATTCCAGAACATTGTTCACTCTCTGCCAATCTCAAACAGAAATAGGTTCCTTCCACTATCTTGAAATTTAGGTGTTCAGGGCTTAGGCTACATCCTCCTTGATATTTCCTACTGTGTATATTAGGTGGCTCCTAACTCAGCATGCTGGCTTCTGTGATTCCCTTTTTTAGACACCTGCATCTCCCCATGCCTTGTACTGTAGAGAGAGCCTGGCACCTAACTCAGAGTTGGGAATTTCAGTAGGTGGCAGGGCACCCAAAAATTATGTATTTCAACACTGAATGGAGCAGCACATAGCCCTAAATGTTTGTAACTTGTACACTGATCCTAATGATTTTTATATACAGTCAACCTCCAATTGTCCGGCATCCAGTGGTCCAGCACTCCTGATAGTCCGGCACCAACTGGAACCCAGAAGTGCTCTGGTCAGCCAGACAATTGGAGCTGCCCAGAGGCGGCAGAAGAGAGGGCGTGAAAGGCAGGCAGCTGTTTAAGGCAGGCAGGGTGCAGCGAGGGGCGAACCCTCCGCCATGTTGCGGGGAGGTGGTGGAAGCCCCACGCAGCCGGCTTGCAAGCAGAGAAACTCAGCCACCTGCTTGTAAGTGGCGACGGCAGAGAGGGGGCGAGAGGCAGGCAGCGTTCCCCGCAGACCCCCGCCCACATTAAACAGCTGCTGCCTCTCGCCCCCTCCGCTGCCACCGCTTGCAAGCCGGCTGCGCAGGGCTTCCACCGCTTCCCCACAACACAGCGGAGGGTTCGCCCCTCGCCACACCGTTTCCCACTTACACTCCCCACCCGCCTTAAACAGCTGCATGCCTCTTGCCTCCGTTACACTGCCGCTGCTTGCAAGCCGGCTGCGAGTGGCTTCCATTCCCTCCCCGCAACACAGCAGAGGGTTCACCCCTTCCCGTGCCATTCCCCGCTGACCCTCCCTCATGTAGTGCGGGTCCCGGGAGACCCGTCACAGCACCCCACGGAGTACCTCCCGATATTCTGGCATATCCGATAATCCGGGTCCCAAGGGTGCCAGATTATCGGAAGTCTACTGTATGATGTTAGAGAAAGCAAATCTGTTTTTTTTAAAGAAAAGAATATGGTACCAATTCTGATAAACTGTTAAGAATTTATATCTCCTGTAACATTTAATCCCAGATAGATAGTAATGTTAATACTGATTCCTCATATAAAATCCTCTCCAGCGAAAAAAATACACACTGGAAAGTGCAAGTTGCCCAAAGAGAACGTTTATTGGCTGTAGAGAAGGTGTAGAAGGCAAAAGTTCTGCCCACTATGGAGGGCACTCAGCCCCCAAAAATAAGAAAAAAAATTGTCCCAAGGTGTTATAGGTGCATCTACAATGCAGGGCTTAACTCGAAATAAGCTACGCAAATTGAACTACATCAATTGCATATCTTATTTCGAAATAGGGAGCATCTACACAGCACTTATTTCAAAATAGAGCACTCTTCCTCTAACTTCACTTATTCCTCATACAATGAGGGTTACAGGAGTCAAAGTAAAAAGTCCTCCAGCTTGACAGTATTTTGACACTATTTCAAAATAACTGCCTGCTGGGTAGATGCGGAGTAAGTTATTTCAGAATAGTGCTAGTTATTTTGAAATAGTGTTGCAGTGTAGACGTACACACAGAGATCAGAACTCATATATATGAGCTTATAGTTTCCCTAGTACTACAGCTCTCTGTCTTTGGTTCCGCCTTCTGTCTGCTGGGGCTACAAAGATTGTGGGATGGACCTTTTGCAGCCAGATGACTAGAATAAAAACACGACATGGGAGGTGATAGGGAGAGTACTTGGTTACTCGTTTGTGGAAATTGGGAGAGTTGCTTGGGAAATGATGTCTCCCTCACTAAAATTTGGATATGCCTCTGAGCATTGATTTCCTTTCTGATATTTATGGGAGCCACCAGCCTACACTTTATCTCAGTTGGATGTATTACTCACTGAATTAGGAAAGAATCTGTTCCTGAACTAGGGTACCAGTGAATGTACTGAGCATGGTCAGTGAGACCTGCAAAGTTATTTGCATTCCTGACTGACATATAGGACAGAACTGGTTTGAGTGTTGTATAATATAAAAACCAGCATGACAATATCTTCCAAGAGAGAAGTAACCACTAGAGAACATACATAATCAGAGGCACACAGAAAACTCATGGGGCAGCATCTAGAAGCTATTCTGGACTACTTAGAGAGCCTTTACTCATATCTATGAATATCTATTTAACACAAAGATTTAGAGAATAACCTTCAAATATGACATTTGCTTACATTAGTTTTTATGTCCTTGCCTCTTACAAAGTAAACAGATAATACAAAATAAATCTCCATCAGCTTGTGACTAATTGCCTTAAAGAACAAAATCAGTGACATTCAGAGTGGAGGTCTGAGATAAAACCAGATTTATTGCAAACATATCTACTAATGAAGGCCTCTCAGGTCACCCAGGTTGTTTACTTTCATAAAAATGTGTTGTGCAATATACTTACTCTGAGCTCATTGCAACATAGGAAAAGAAAATGGCCTCAATTTTAAAAGCTTATTTTATATTTTCCAAAGCAAGTGGTTTCTCTACTTTGAATAATAGGCATTCTGACAAGAACGAAGAGCTTTACTAACAGAAAAACAAAGTGGGAAATGTTAAGCAATCTTTTTGTTGTTAAACTGAAAGGCTGAAAACATTTTATACATACAGTATAAACACATCTCTTTTGATATTATAAAAAACATAGGTTTGGACGTAGCTGGATTACAAATATAAATTGAGGAAACTGTGGCTAAAATCATGGCACTGTATTTGAAATTTAATATGTCAAGCATAGATTTTTCTTTTTCTAAAATTAAGGGTCAGATTCTGCATCTTGCACTTTTACATTTTTATTGCATTTAGTTAAGCCATTACATTTGCAGAGAAAAACCATTAGAAAGTCTAAATTGTAAAATCTGAAAGTTCCAACTTTAACTCTTTCTCTGTATCCTGATCCACACTACAACCTGTGCCAGAAGATATTTACTAAAGGACAGAGGAAATTTAAGTCTGTCCAACAGCAAGTTACCTAGTGTCTGACGATATAGCTCATCCCCTCCATATCTTTCATTGAATACCAATGGAAGGAGAGTCTCTGCTGTATACGTCAGGGTAAATCCTGTTGTCCCTTGGAATCAACCATTGTGATAAAAAGAACACCCAAATCTATGAGAAGATTGTATACAATTGACTGTGGATGGCAAAATACCTGCTGTTAATGCAAGATACAGAATCCACCCCAACTGTGCAGATGAGAAAGAGGTGCATATAATGCATATCAACCCCCTTAGTTTTCACATGAAATGGTAATTAACTGGAATGATTAGAGAGGCAGATGGGAATCTGGTGGCTGCACTGTTAGCAGTGCAAAGTGCTGTCAAGCAAAATCTCTATGCTTACTGACTCCTGTTCCCCTCCCTTTTCTAAGATAGAATTAAACCTATATACTTCAGTCAGATGTACAGTGGACTGGTGCTGTGTGAGTAACCAATTTCTTGGCTTCCTGGAAATTCTGGAAAAAAGTATTTTGGTTTGCAGCCCACATTTCTCAACATTTTCAGCTAATCAGAAATTCAGATTTACTTTTGTTCTGGATCAAACAAAATGTTTTAGCGCAACGTTTTAGCTTTTGAATTTGACCATTTCTAAACTTTTGATCTTTTAAATAAAATGAAAGGAAATATGAAAACCAGTCAATTCAAAATGAAAAATCAAAATGTTTCATTTCTAATTTGTCAAACTGTTTTGATTTTTTCTGCTTAGTTTCTTCCCCTTTACAAAGACAATTTGGTGGAACCAATTCGAATTGGGGAAATGTTGCTGCGTCTGCATTTTTATTTTTGCTGAAAAAGATTCAGACAAAAATGTCACTGAGTTCTAGACCAGAAAGATGAAAGTTGTACTCTTAGAACACAGGTAGTTTGCAGTTTTAAACTCTTGGGAAAACTGTGACTCAAATAGTGAACTTTCAGTATATAGAAATGAAACATTTTGGACTTGCTAGCCAGAGTGGGATAGGTGATGCTATTCTGGACTATAGGAGTATTTTATGATGGGGAAATTTCTTAAAATATTCTAACCATATGTAAAACCATTTGGCACCATACTGCAGTTCAGCAAGTTTTGAAGCCAATTTAGTAAAAACAGTTCAAAATGCCTCGAGTCTGAGGTATAGTTCCTAAGTTTTAGTATTTGTTATTGATGTTTTAAAAATCTATAACATTTCATTATGTTACTTTAAAGGGCTAAATACATTTTCAACTTTAACTCTCATTTCAAGTTTTCTGTTTGGGTATTCTTTTAATTTTTATTGAAGTTGAAAAAGTATTTGCCTAGAGCCATATTAATCAGGAACAGAAAAAGAAATGTTTGCTTGTAATTGCAGTACAACTTGTATTTAGTTAGTGGTGCTCATAAGAGTGCTTTACAAATAGCAAGAGAGAGAACTCATAAGAGTTACAAGCACTCATGGCTGTGCTAGGGGAATTTATAATGATCAGAAACCCTACATTTTTGCAGCTATGTCTCTACTACATCTTATGTCAACATAAAATGTCACTCACTGATGTGAATAATTCCTTCCCCGCCCTGCACTATATGTTGCACTGATGTAAGCGTTGGTGAGGACCATGTCAGTGAGAGAGCTTCTTCTTCTGACATAGCTACTGCTGTTCATGCGGTAGCTAAGCCAATGGGAAAAAGCTTTCTCCCCCTGGCTTAGAGTGACTTCATTATAGATTTTACAGCTGCACTAATACAGATACACCACTATAAATGCTTTAGCATAGCCACGTCCTTAGATCTCAGCAGCAGAACAATATATGATACTTCAAATTAGTTATAAATGTCACCGGCATAACCAGTAGAGCTTGTTACTGCTATGGTTCCATTTTCAGCTTCACAAGTTAAAAGCTGCCTTAGTCCAACCTATGGGAGTCATGGAAATTACAAGTTGAGATGGTCAAAAAATTATCATTTTTCACTGGAAAAAAATTCCCTGACAAGTAACACATCATCAAAATCAAAATGTTTTGTGGTAATGTATCAGCTTAGATGCAGATGTCTCAGTTTCAGAACTGAATTTCTGGTGAGGGTGATGCACACACATATATACACAGACCTGACCCACCTGAGGAGAGCCAATAGACTGGCAGTCATTACACTCATTTTAGAATATGGAAGACCCTGGTTCAAATTCCTGCTCCAGATCAGGCAAAATAGGGATTTGGACTTGGCTCTCTCATATCTCAGGGTGCATCTACACTGCACTGTTATTTTGAGATAACTAGCATTATTTCAAAATAACAATGTGAGCGTCTAGACAGCCATTCCATTATTTTGAAATAATTTTGAAATAACAGATGGCTTATTCCGAAATCTGTAAACCTTATTCTACAAGGAATAACACCTATTCTGAAATAGCTATTTCAAAATAAGGCATGTGTAGATGTTCAACTGTTGCTATTCTGAAATAGCCCCTCACCAGGGCCATTCTAAGTTAGTCCTCCCCATTGCCTCCTGGGCCTCTAAATCGAGATAGCACATTTACATAAGGGAAGCCTTTCTCGGACTAATTCTGAAGCTTCCCTGCAGTATAGACGTTCTATTTCGAAATAAGCTATTTTGGAATAATTATTCTGGAATATCTTATTTTGAAATTAGCATGCAGCGTAGATATACCCTCAGGGAGTGAAACAGTCACCAGATATTGGCAATTTTCTCTTTCCCCCTTGTTCTTCTGTGAAAAAAATCTATCACCACCAAAAACTCATTTTCATTCCACATAAGAATTACAAAGATTTTTAAAATCTTAAATCTTTTTTGAAAATAAATTACTATTTTCCAACCTGCTGTACTTACATGCTTTGTTGGCATTATACTCATGAAATTTATGATTTTCAAGAAAAAGCTCATGATTTTAAAAGACTCAGAAATATTTCACATATTCACAGCTAGAGATGGGTATTTGTTCTGAGCAATTTATTTGGTGAATGTAGGTCATTATCTGTTAGTTAATTGTCTATTAACAGATTATTATTATTTACTAATTACCTGACAACTTTTGTCAGCTTTTTGCTGATCATAACTGATCCCCTTATGATTCTTACAAGAGTTGGCCTGGGGTTCTTGCAAATTCTTGTGCCTAGGAATTCTGTAAATTTCCTTAGTATGCAAACATCACTTATATATTTTGGATTTAGGGCAAATACTTTACATTAACAACATGGTATGTTTTTTCTTCTTGTTCATTTATACAAAGCTTGCAGGTCTTGGTTGATCCAAGTGTTTTTTATGGTAAAAGGGGTGCACCATCACTTAAATTGATCCTCATGCCACATATAACAGCTTTCACTGATTCATAAGGGGAGGCAAAAATTGTCAATAGAGTCTGAACTCCATTGTGACTCTCCCAAAAAGGCCTTGGCAAAAATCAGTTTCTACACAATGGCCAGCTTTCTGTTCAACATATCATTAAAGTATAATGGAAATATATATCACAGGCTTCCAGAGACAAATATGTATATGAACAGCCTAATAAATACACATGAAATAATCTTTAAACTGGTCCACATAGCATGAAATGGCTATGTGGCTATTTGAGGACTTTGTTTGAAACTTGGGCAGACTTCACATTATTAAGCTTCATTTGCTCATTACTTAGCAAGTAATATTCTCTGCAACATGCAAGAAATGTGAAACCTCTTTCCACACTATCTGCAAAACCAGAATAAGATTGAATAAGGACATATGCTTCATATGTGACAATATAAAAATGAATATCATAGCACCATGTGACTTGAAGGGTATGTCTACACAGCAAAGTTATTTCGTAAAAATGGCTACTATTCTGAAATAATTATGCGAGTGTCTACACAGCCATTCCATTATTTCAAAATAATTTCAAAATAACGGGCAGCGTATTCCTACATCTGTAGCTATTCTGGAATAGCTTATTTTGAAATTGATGTGCGGTATAGATGTAGCCAAAGGGACCTCTAGAGGTCATCAAACTCAGTTTGATAAAATCTGATTTCCTGAAATCCATTGTCTTTATTTTGCTGTTCTCCCTCCTACCATTCTTTAGAATCATGAACTCTACCATTTCATGATCATTTTCACCCAAGATTTCTTCCACTTTCAAATTCTCAACCAGTTTCTCCTTATTTGTCAAACTTAAATCTAGATAAGCACCCTCCTGAGAAGCTTTCTCCACCTTCTGAAATTAAGATTTGTTTCCAATGCATTCCAAAAACTTGTTGGATAATCTGTTCCCCACTGTGTTATTTTCCCAGCACATGAAAAGGTATTCCATGCAGACTTTTATATGCATTGAATTTGCTAGATATTGTTAATATAACCTATGTATTTGATCACTCAGAAACAAGGGAATTTAGCAACCTTTCGATTATAACACACATACACTGTACAGTACTACAGTGCCCTCTTGTGCTTCATAAATACACATTCAACAATGCGTACAGTATTAAGTGTTTATGTAGAAATAACGGAAAAAAATGTGGACTTCAAGAATTGTGCTCTCGGACTGAACATGTTCTCTTCTTTGAATTCATAAAAATTGGGAACATGGAAAAGAAAAACAAGGGCCCTCTTTGACAAGTAAAGATACTATACAATTATTACACTGTCCAATATATTGATATCACGCATGATCTACCTAATTCTCAACTATTTTAATCAAAGCTATACATTCTAAAAATACCCCGGTCAAGTTAACTAAAATAGATACATTCCTACACAGAGAAAAGCATCCTGCATCTACTCTCAAACATCCTTGATATTGGTTATCTGGCCTCCAACTAAGTCTCCTGTGGCAAGCAGCTGTGTTTGCTGTGCTTCCAACCTTGCCATGAAATGGGAGTTATGCTATAAATCTACAACTGCAACGTGAGCAGTGTGGGTGCCAGAGTTGTTTTTTAAACTGGAAGAAGAATTTGGTCTTTGCTACTTTCACAAGTATTATATTTGTCACATAATTATTTTTAACCAGTCATGGAGCCAGGATTTTTCACTTGGTTGCCCTTTTATACATTTCAAACCTTATTTTTACTTTCCATTTCCAAAACCAAAAGCCATTAATTAGGGTCTGAGATCTGTTCCACCTCTGTGAAATGATAATATTCTTCCTCACAAGCTTAACTACAATCAGTAAAGTGTAGAGGTAGGCGATACCAATTTCAATGTTGCCCTTGTATTATTTTATTTAATGAAGACCATCACACTATGTTATCAGTTTAATGATAACAGACATTCCTGGAATCACCCACACATTTGGCAACACAACTTGGCTTATTTTCAGAGGTATCAATCTGCATATGTGAATAATTTTAAGATATACAGAATAGGGAATAATATTTCAAATAAAAAAGCTTACTACATATATGCTATAAATTAAACATTAATTATAATTATTTTAATATTAATTATTTTTGTGTGTTGAGGTAGGTGCTTTATTGTGTTAAGCACTATAAAAACACATAGTAAAGGATAGTCTTTGTCCCCAAGCACTTACAATCTAAAAAGACATGACCAAGGACAGAATGTGAAACAGAGGAACAGAGAAATGAAATGACTTGCTCATTTCAGGTGATTGGCGGAATTGAGAAATGAACTCTGGTGAAATCTTAGCACCACTGAAAACAGTGGATTTTGCTCCACAAATCCCGACTCCTATTCTATGTTACCATCATTTTAGTAACTGACTCACAAAGTATTGATTTTAAAAGTAGCTTGTGCCCTCATTTGCTTGTATATAACTTACAATGAAGAGCTAAAAAGGTATTTTGGGGTTTTTAAAACCTTCACATTATATTAGAAATATTAGAAAAGCAAAGCCTGTTCTTTCAGAGGTGTGTCAGAGATATGTATTTTGAATTCTCATGTGTTATTAGAAAGAGTGAGGGGATTATTCTTTAATAAAGATGTCCTTTTTACCAGATGTTTATTAGACATTGCTAAACGTGTCAATAAAGAAAAAAATATTTTAAAAAACTGATTAAACTCCTTCCCTTTTAATTCTACCTAATTCTCAGAAATGTCATTTGTTCTAATTCAAAGCTTATCTATTTTTCACACAAGTTTACTGTGCCCTTATTTCTGATGTTGAACAATTTTTACATCAGAACCATAGAATCATGAAACTGATATTAAAGAAAGAATTATTTACACTAGCAGAATGAATCCTTTTGCATTTGAAGTTTACTGAATAATTTTTATGTCCCTTATTTTGTCATGCTCATAATGAGTTCCACACTGGAGCATTTGAGAGGCATGATTGTTCAGTTTTTAATATCTACTTTCTTGCAAAGTTATACTTATAACAAGGTCAGAATGTCTATTATAAAGAAACAACAAGAATTCTGGCTTTTTTATTTGTGTAACTGGGAAGCACTTTTCAGGCCTTCTTTATACTTTATAAAAAGCAAGTATGGGGACAAACCCAATTTTTCTTACATAGCTGAATCTTAATATGCTTCCATTTAGAGTGTCAGAGTTTACAGACGCCTGTAGAAACTATAAGATCCATCCCATGTCAATTTCAGTTTGGCAATATCACAAATTGAAGGCATTCCATAATTTAAAAAATATATAAATATAAGTATTTGTATTTCAGCATCTCCAATAGCCTAATATCGGAATTTGGAATTACCATCGATATTGAATAACTGTTTGCAGGATCGTTGTACACTGATCCAATAAATTCACGTGGGACTCATGGTCCATATAGATATTTCATATGGGAGCTGTAGATCCAAAATGCTTTTCAAAGTGATAGTATTTTAAATATTAATTTTTCTATTTATTTGTATTATTTTAACCTAATTGAACAATTCCCAGAGAAAAAGATTCAAAACATCTTGTCAATGGGTAATTTACCTGATCCAATGGGCCTTGCTATTCTATATTACATACCATGTCTGCTTTTGAAGGTGAATACCTGAACAATACTTCTTTCTTCTCCTTCAACATCTTGGCACGCTGTCTCCATTCCTGAAGCACTTCTTTATCTCTAAAAAAAAATGTACATTAAAGGTTTAAAACTATATTTTAAAAAGTAAATGGTATTGCTTAGTTTTACCCAGTCAACCATTTTACAGTGAAATAAAGTGCTGATGGTTGGCACAAAATGCACTTTCTGTATTAGGGACGTCTGTGCGAAGCACTGACATTCAAATGGAAGATCAGCACTTTAAAGGAACACCACTGCATTCAAGTACAAAGAGAAAAAATATAGTAGCAAAAGAATTCACACAAAAACCAAAATGGCTATGAAATCTGGCTAAGTCAGAGCACTGAGTAAGGATGGAGGTTACTTTATATACAGAATAAACTTAAAAAAACAAAAACTGATCTGGTACCACTTTATAGACTAACAAAACATATAGATGGTTTCATGAGCTTTCATGGGCACAGCCCACTTCTTCAGATGACCGGAGTTTTGAGTTTAGGATGTGCAGACCCAAAATAAATAGGGGAGAAGGGGGAAGGAAAAAAGAAGTGGGGGCAGGAAACAAGAAGCAGAGGTTATGAAAAAATCAAAGGGAAAAACAGGAAGGCAGAAGGGTCATCAGTAAGCACCTGAAGATTGGTCAGTTAAAACGAAGCAGATAAGGATCAAAGTCAATAAATGGGGGGGGGGGTTACTAACATAGGAATCTACACAAAGATTCCTGCTCCTGAGAGTGTGGACAATACCCCCTGTCCCACTGGCTCTATTTGAATTAGGCCAGAGGTGAGTGCATAATGTTTAGCAAATATATGCTTGGAATACCTGGCTGCTACTTTGCAAATGCCTTCTAGCAGGACATTGTTCAGGAAGGCTGTGGTGGAAGCCACCGCTCTGGTGGAATGAGCTGTTATGACCAGGGGTAGTTGTTTGTTGTGAATGGTATAACAACTGTGTATGAGTGAAGAGATACATTTGGATATTTTCTGGTGGAGATGGCTTGTCCAAACTCTCATTGACTTTCTCCATGAGTTTGTCCTATCAAGGTAAAATGCAAGCGCTCATTGGATGTCCAGAGTGTGTAATGCTGCCTGAGTCACGTTATTATGAGGTTTAGGACATAATGCAGGTAAGTGTATGGGTTCTTTGATATGGAAGGGTGTGGGAACTTTCAGGAGGAATTTGGGGTGGGGTCTGAGCATTACTCTTTCCTTAGTGAAAACTGTGTACAGCGGGTCAGCAATTAAAGCTGCTATCTCCCCCACCCTCCTGCTGGAGGTAATGGCCACTAGAAAGGCAACTTTCATGGAGAGGTGTAACCAAGGTCAGGTTGCAAGTGGTTCAGAGGAAGACCTAGTTTAGCTTTTCAGGACATGATTAAGGTCCCACATTGGTATAGGTGGTCATACTGCAGGGAAAGTATTTTGAAGTCCTGTGAGAAAATGCTTAGTGACAGGATGTGCAAAAATGGGGGTGTTATCAACAGGCTTGTGGAATGCAGCAATCATAGTTGTGTGGACTTTTATTGTGCTGAAAGAGCCCTGATTCCCATAGTTCTAGGAGGTAGTCTAGTATGATTGGAAGAGGGGTAGTAGTGGGTAGGATGTTGTGCTTCTTCCTTACCCATTCAGAGAACCTTGTCCATTTGTATGTGTATGTCCTTCTGGTGGATTTTCTCCTACTGTTGATCAGAATTTGTTTTACCCTTTCCAAACAGGTTTTTTTGGCATCATGGAGCCATATAAGAGCCAAGCTCTGTGGTGGAGTTGGGATGTAGCATCTGGTAGTGAGACAGCAGATCACGACATGGGGGAATATCTCTGCAGGTAAGGGAACCAGGTCTGCCTGGACCATGATGGAGTGACTAGAAAGATCCGCACTTGGTCTTGTCTGATTTTTGTGATCACTCGGTGAATCAGAGGTAGTAGTGGGAATGCATATACGAGGAGGGCATCCCATTTTCAGAGGAAAGTGTCCCTTAGAGATCCTCTGCTCAGAGCAGCCCTGGAACTGAACTGGTGACACTTGTGGTTGGACTTGATTGCAAACAGATTTATGTCGGGCTGGCTCCATTTGAAGAAGACCTTTCAGAGGGCTAACTCTCACTTGTGTCAGTCTGAAAAAATATGGCTGAAGTTGTCTGCCATGATGCTGAACACCGCAGGTAGGTAGGTTTCAGTGGGGTTAACGTGATGCTTGATGCACCAATTCCATAGTTTTATAACCTCTGTACTGAGAGAATTGGATCAGGCTGAGCTCTAACAGTTGATGTAACACATACATGTTGTATTGTCCATCATGATAGTGATTGTCTTGTGTGTAATGTATGGTAGAAAGTGGCAGCACAGGTATCATACCGCCCTTAGTTTGAGGAGGTTAATGTGGAGTGTCTGTTTGTGCTGAGCCCACTTGTCCTTTACTGTATGTATGAGCATTGAGATATGCCTCCCATCCTATAAGCGAGTTGTCGGTTGTAATGATAACCTTGGGGGCAAGTTGCTGGAAAGGTAATCCTTGCAACATGTTCTGTGGTTGTGTCCACCATTGTAACGAGGATATAACGTGTTGTAGTATAGTGACCATCTTGTGTGGGGAATCGCTGGAGGGGATATAAACAGTGGCCAGCCATGCCTAGAAGCATCTCATGTGAAACCTGGCTAACCTTACAACATATGTAGTGGCTGCTATGTGGCTGAGAAATTTGAGGCAGTCGCGCACTGTCATGATCAGCATTATCCACACCCACATTGAAAGCTATGAGAGCACTGAAGCTGTGCTTGGGTAGTGTTGCCCTGGCTATTGTTCAGTTCAGTCAAACATCTATACATTTGAGAATTTGCATGGTTGGAGTTTGGATTTCTGGTAAACTGATGTGGAACCCAAGGCTGAGTAAGAGTGAAATAGTTTTGTTGACCAGTTCTTGGGCATCTCAGAATGACATGCCTTTTAGAGGCAGTTGTCCACATAAGGGAATATTATTACTCCCATGCACTGAAGATGTGCAGTTACTACAGCTCAGGTCTTTGAAAAAACTCTTGGTTCCATTGAGAGACCAAACAGAAGGACTCAGTATTGGTAGTGATTCGTCCTGACTATGAAATGTAAAGTGTCTGTGTTCTGGATGGATCATTATATGGAAACAGGCATCCTGTAGGTTGAGGGCCGAGAGCCAATTTCCATGATTGTTGCTAGCATTACCATCTTGAACCTCTTGTATGTCATGTATTTGTTGAGTTTCCTGAGATCTAAAATAGGCCTCCATCCCCCCGTTCTCTTCTGGATGAGTAAATACTTCAAATAGAAACCTCTCCCTTCAAAGGCAGGAGGAAATGGTTCTATCGTTCCTATTTGCAGGAAGTATTGGACCTCTTGTTGTAGAAGGACTTCATGAGAGGGGTCGCTGGGGTGGGGAGGAGGGATGGTTAGGGGGAACAGAAATGAAGGGAATGGAGTAGCCCAAATTGATGATCTCTAAGACCCAGCAGCTGGATGTTATTTCGATCCACTGCCATAGAAAGGACCAATGGATAAATTGGAGGTTGGACAGTGTTATTGGTGTTGCAACAGGGATGTCTTTTGAGCTCTCAACTTTTGTAGTTGTTGTACCTGTCTCTTGTCAGGAGGTGTGTACATTCCAAGGGTCCTCAGAATTGTGTGAGAGGCCCTTCATGGAATGCAGGACTTTGTCTGTCTTGTTCACAAACAGGTTGGTCCTGTCAAAAGGGAGATCCTTAACTTTAAGTCATAGTTCTCGAGGAATTCCAGATGCCTGAGCCATGATGCATTACGATCATGGTAGCCTTGCTGAGGGCTGCAGTGTCTGTTACATTCATTGCCAGTTGCAGGCCAGTGCAGGCAATGGGTGGCGCTCTTGGATGATACTCTGGAGCTGGGGTCATTTCTGCTCCATGAGGAATTGTGAAAGCTCTTCTTTGAATAATTGGTGTAATAATAGTCAGCTAGTATTGTTAAGTAATTAGCTATTTGTGAATGTAGCATGGCAGCTGAACAGATCTTCCTTGCCCAGGGTATCTAGCCACTTATGATCTTTGTACTGGGGAGTGGACCTGAAGTGCGGGTTTTACACCTTGTGTTGAACTGAATCTACGACCAGGGAATTGGGAGGGGGATAGGAAAACAAAACATCCATTCCTTTGCCTGGCACAAAGTATTTTCTGTCTGGCCTTTTGTTCATAGGCATGTTCAGCTTGCATTGGCAGGATACAGGATAGCCTCATCCATGGGAAGTGCAATCCTTGAGGATGTAGCTGGCTGTAGGATTTAGCTGGTTGTTTCTCTTTGACCTCCAGGAGGTCCAACTCCTCCACTGACACCATTCTCTTGAACAACTCCTGGAATTGTTTGATTTCATCTGTTGGAGGTGGAGTGGTCTGTATTATAGCCTCATCTAGAGAACAGGACGAATTGTGGGGAGAGATCTGACTTTCCCCTCTGAAAGGAAATCTTCTTCCTTGGATTGATGATGATCCAGGCAATCCGGAGCCATGTTACATGGTGCATGCTGTGGGGAATGTGGTGGTCTCTTGGCTAGTGTTAAGGGAGCAGTATGTTGGATTCTGTGGGTCAACCATGTGTCCCAGAGGAACCACTTGCCAGGGTATAGTGGTGGCAAGTACATGGTGCCCGTACCAATGTGATGGTGGTGGCATATTGGGATGGTCTTGCTGAACATGACTCCTAAGGTGGATACCTCTGCATGGGTGAGGAGGACCTGTAGCAGCTGTGTTGGAGAGCAAGGCCTATCTGAGAGAAATGATGTTGGAGAGCAAGGCAAGTGAATGGAACGTACTAAAGATGCCGGTGAATGTAGAGCCAACAATAAGTGCTCTGTGGGTGCCATGGAATGCTTTGAAAGTTCTTTGCGTGGAACTGTTCTAGTCTGCGCAGATGTCGGTACCAATAGTGCCACAGATGATGTCAGTGACGGTGCCCTTGGCAGGGGCATATCAGTGCAAACCTCTTCAGTGCCATGGAATGCTTTGAAAGTTCTTTGTGTGGAACTGTCCTAGTCTATGCCAATGTCTGTACCAATGGTATGACAGATGATGTCCGTGATGGTGCCCATGGCAGGGGCATATCAGTGCAGGGACTCTTCGGTGCCATATCCAGTACTGTCTTTGATGCTGACATGTATGGCTTGCCAGGTGCATCAGATGACATTGCTGAAGGTGCTGATGACACAGACGGCACCATGGATTTGTGTTTGGGCTCTGAATGAGCTCATTTCTGTGGCTTACTGTTTCAATGGTGCCATGCCGGAGGTGCAAGGCATGTCACCTATGCTCACTCTTGTTGAGCTCAGTGCCAAGGGCAGTGACTTGGCCAGGGAAAGCCTGGCCTTCATTTTTGCCCTGTCAGACAAGGTAGAGAGATGACTTCTGTCCATACCTCAGGCCTTTTCATTCTCTCTAGGCTGTGGTAGAGAGTCCTCAGGGACAGGATGTAAAGATTTCTTGTAGAACAAAAGCTTTAGTCTATTAGCACGATCCCGCCTTGCTCTCGCAGTGAGTTTTGAGCAGTGGGGGGATTTCCGCACAAGGTGTCCCTCTCCTAGGCAGAAGTGGCCATCCGAGGCTAGCACGGTCTTGTGACAAGAGTCACATCTTTTCAAGTCTGGCAAGCCAGGCATGTTGAAGTGGGGAAAGGACAAAGAAGAACAAAGGTTTTTTTAAAAGTTTTCCCCCATTTTTTTTTATGAAAATTAGGGGAAAGGGTTGAAAAACTGGATAATGAGAAAAACTGAGTCTCTTAAATTTTTTAAAACTAATTTAGGCTGAAGAAAGGGTGACTGAAGGTCTGCTGCCGAGGATGGTAAAGAAGGAACTGAGGTGGACGCCAACGGGGTGCATCAGGGCACTGCTAGAAAAAATTCTCCAGTCGCTGATGCAAGGATGCACCAGCACCCAGAGTGGAGCACCCACAGGGACATCACTTGAAGAAGACACATAGTTCCATCTCTCTCTTCCCTAAATTCTAAGTCATATGCACAGGTAGAACAGCCTAAAGACTCATCTGATCTACACTGGCTGGTAATGGCTCCAAAAGGCTGAAACTGCAATTGGATATTATTATAGCATTAAGGTGTCCTACCCATGCATAATTCTTCTAGTATTTCCTTTGCTACACCAAATAAAGAGATGTGGAGTAGTGTAAGACAGTGTTCCTTCTAAGACAGTGGTCCCCAACGTGGTGCCCGCGGGTGCCATGGCGCCCGCCGGAGCATTTATATGTCCCACCGAAACATCTGGCCTGGCCCCACCCCCAGCACGCAGCACATGTGTGGTGCCGGCCCCGGGCGCGTGGCGCATGGGTGGCCCCTGCCCCGGGCGTGCGGCATATGTGCGGTGCCGGGCCTGGGCTCAGGGCTTGTGGGTGGCCCCTACTCCCAGAATGCAGCACATGCACAGTGCTGGCCGTGGGCGCAGGGCGCGTCGGCGGCCCGCACCCCCGGGCGTGCGGCGCATGCATGGCCACACCCCCGGAAGCGCGGCACGTGAGTGGCCCTGCCCCTGGGCACCCGGCAGCCACGAAAGGTTGGGGACCACTGTCTAAGCTGTGTGGTAGCACAGCTTCACAGGTGATTAATCAGCCGTGTCCAGTAAGAGGTTCAGGGCTCTGCACACTGAGCTGACTGACTGGGCAGGGCTGATTAATCACCTGTGAAGCGGTGATGCTGTGCAGCTTAAAGGGAACACTGGTGCAAGAACTACCTTGACAATGCAAACAGAGATTCCCCTCTGTAGTCAGTTAATTTTTCTAGGATTAGACATGCTGGTGGCATAATGGAAACTAGACACATCCATCTGAACTGTGCTTTTTGGAATGTGAACCAAAGTATTGATGTGAGATGCTCAAAAGTGATAAAAGAAGATCTATAAAGAAAAGCTGTGTGAATTAATGGAGAAATTCATTAGGCGTTATATTAGTTCCATAATTTTTATTCTGATATTTTAAACATGATCATTCTTTCATATTTAAATTAACATGCTTACTTTGTTAATGATTCACTGTGTGAGGGATTTATGAAATTCCAGGATGATGAGTGTAGTAACTCTCTAGTTTTACATAAGATTCATGAACATATACACGAATAACACTTCCACAGAGCAAGTCATTTTTTGACAGCAGCACACATCAATGCTATGCTAGTGGTATGCATGAGTGCATCTCCATCATTGTTAAACCTCTGCAAAAAACCCAGCATGTGGAGGTAAGTTAAGTTAATTTATGGAGAAACTTAATATCTACAAAGAGCAACACATGAATTGAGGTCAACTAATTACTAAAAGAACCAAAGATCTCATTTTAAATAATATGGGCCCAAATAAGTACCTAGGCTATGTCCTTCAGGAAGGGAGGAGTGCAAATGGTTGAAGAAGCCCTCCACAATCCCAACCTTTCTATACAGGCAGGAAGGAAATGTGAAAACCCAGAGGATCACACAGTGGCAGAATCTCTGCTCCCAGTCCCCATCACTATGCATTGATATCAAGGCAACACCAAAGAAGCTGGTCTCTGCAACATATGGGAGTACAGTTCCATGCACTTCTCCAAATCCTACTAACTGCCTTCATACACCTTGTGATGCCAGGGCATGCCTCTGGAGAGACAGGAGTTTAATTTACCCCATTCTCCACAAACATGAATTAAATTATAGACATATCTTTTTTTGGATAAGTTCAATGGTTAAAATGTTGGCTTCTGAATGATTCAAAATACATGCAAATAGTGTGACAAAAGGCAGAATTTTGAACAATTTACAATTCTTAGAATGTTTGTTAAATGCATGTCAACAACATCTTTTGACATATAGAATCATAAAATACTAGAAATGGAAGGGACCTCGAGAGGTCATCATGTCTAGTCCTCTGCCCTAACCGCAGGACCACCATCTGGATCATCCCTGACAGATGTCTGTTTAATCTGCTCTTAAATATCTCCAATGATTGAGATTCCACTACCTACATAGGCAATTTATTCCAGTGCCCCGAACTGGACACAATACTCCAGTTGAAGCTTAATCAACACAGAGTAGAAGGGAATAATTACTTCTCATGTCTTGCTTACAACATGCCTATTAATGCATCCCAGAATGATGTTAGTTTTTTTGTTGCAACAGTGTCATACTGTTGACTCATATTTAGCTTGTGGTTCACTATAACCCCTATATTCCTTGCTGCAGTACTCCTTCGTAGACAGTCACTTCCCATTTTGTATGTGTGAAAAAGGGAGGTTACTCACATTGTGCAGTAACTGGTGTTCTTCGAGATGGGTATCCCTGTGGGCACTCCATTATAGGTGTCTTCTCACCCCTGTGCTTCTAATTGGAAATTTTTGGCAGCAGTGCTACCCCTTGGGTGCTGACGCACATGCGCAGCAGCACCATTTGTGATGTAGCAAGCATGCTGACGCGTGCACGCCATCAACTATCGCCTTAGTTCCTTGTCTACAGCAGAGCTCCAAAACAAAGGAGAGGACGGGCGGGTTGTGGACACCCATCTTGAATAACACTAGTTACTGCACAAGGTGAATAACTTTCCTTTTCTTCTTCAAGGAGTGTCCCTGTGGGCACTTCACTGTAGGTGACTGTGGAGACGTACTCTTAGCCTCTAGAAAGGAGGGACTTCAGACCTTATCGGTGGACCGCTGAGAGAACTGCTGTTCCAAAGGTGGTACACTGTGAAGGGACCCTATCCTCAAGAGCACTTGCAACCCCTCCCAGCTTGGTATCATCTGTAAACTTTATAAATATACTCTCGATGCTATTATCTAAATTGTTGATGAAAATATTGAACAGAACCAGCCCCAGAACTGATCCCTGAGGAACCCTACTTGTTATACCCTTCCAACTTGACTGTGAATCATTGATAACTACTCTCTAAAGGCATGTCTACATTAGGAAATTATTTTGAAGTTACTTAAATCGACTTAATGACTCTTGATTTAACAAAATCAAAACAGAGTGTTCTCACTACAGGGAAGTCTTGATATTAGTCCAAAGCAGGCTCCGTTAATGCAGATGTGCTACCTTGACTTAGATCCTCCTGGAGTAATTACTTTGAATTACTCTGGGGACTAATTATTTCAAAATAGCAGCACCGGAGCAACCACACTACCACTTCCTCAAAATAACTATTTTGAAATTAGCATTATTCCTCAAGGAAAGCAGGAGTACATATTTCACAATAAGTGGCTCATTATTTCAAAACAACAGGCTTGATAGTGTGGATGCTCTGCAAATTAATAAGACATAAAGGGGGTTATTTCAAAATAAAGCCATAGTGTAGACCAGGGCTGAGAGTGGTTATCCAACCACTTATGCACCCACATTACAGTAGCCCCATCTACATTATATTTCCCTAGTTTATTGATAAGAAGGTCATGCGAGACTCAAATGCTTTACTAAAGCCCAGGTACACCATGTCTACTGTTTCCTCTTATTAGGATTGTTATCCTATCAAAGAAAGCCATCAGGTTAGTTTGACATGATTTGTTCTTGAGAAATCCATGCTGACTGTTACTTATCATGTTATCTACCAGATGTTTGCAGATGGATTCCTTAATTATTTGTTCCATTATCTTTCCTGGCACAGAAGTTAAGCTGACTGCTCTGTACTTTTCTGGGTTCTCCTTATTTCTCTTTTTATAAATGGGCACTATATTTGCCTTTCTGTAGTCTTCTGGAATCTCTCCCATCTTACATGACTTTTCAAAGATGATGGCTAATGGCTCAGATACTTTGTCAATCAGCCCCTTGAGTATTCTAGGATGCATTTCATCAGGTCTTGGTGACATGAAGACATCTAGCTTTTCCAAGTAATTTTAACTTGTTTTTTTCCTATTTTAATTTCTGAACCTCTCTGATTTTCACTGACATTCACTGTGCAGATGATATCAAGCTGGGAGGGGTTGCAACTGCTTTAGAGGATATCAAAACGATCTGGACAAACTGGAGAAATAGTCTGAGGTAAACAGGATGAAGTTTAATAAGGACAAATGCAAAGTACTCCACTTAGGAAGGAACAATCGGTTTCATACATACAG
Organism: Pelodiscus sinensis; assembly: GCF_049634645.1. Taxonomy (NCBI): domain Eukaryota; kingdom Metazoa; phylum Chordata; order Testudines; family Trionychidae; genus Pelodiscus; species Pelodiscus sinensis. The sequence continues at coordinate 46,712,059 of NC_134718.1, forward strand.
AATGGGAAGTGACTGTTTAGGAAGGAGTACTGCAGAAAGGGATCATGGGGTCATAGTGGACCACAAGCTAAATATAAGTCAACAGTGTGACACTGTTACAAAAAAAAAAAACATGATTCTGGAATGCATTAATAGGAGTGTTGTGAGCAAGACACGAGACGTCATTCTTCTGCTCTACTTTGTGCTAATTAAGCCTCAACTGGAATATTGTGTCCAGTTCTGGGCACCACATTTCAAGAAAGAGGAGGAAAAATTGTAGAAGGTCCAGGGAAGAGCAATAAGAATGATTAAAGGTCTAGAAAACATGAGCTACGAGGCAAAGCTGAAGGAATTGGGCTTGTTTAGTTTAGAAAAGAGAAGACTGAGGGTATGTCTACACTACAAAGTTAGTTCGAACTAACAGACGTTAGTTCGAACTAACTTTTAGTTCGAACTAACAGACGTTAGTTCGAACTAACTTTCCTAGGCGCTACACTAGGGCTCTGTTAGTTCGAACTTAATTCGAACTAACGGAGCACTTAGTTCGAACTAGGTAAACCTCATTTTACGAGGATTAAGCCTAGTTCGAACTAGCTAGTTCGAATTAAGGGCTGTGTAGACCCTTAATTCGAACTAGTGGGAGGCTAATGCTTCCCAGGTTTCCCTGGTGGCCACTCTGGCCAACACCAGGGAAACTCGTCTGCCCCCCTCCCGGCCCTGGAGCCCTTAAAGGGGCACGGGCTGGCTACGGTGCCCGTGCCAGGTGCAAGCCTGCCAGCACCCAGCCAGCAGACCCTGCACCTGGCACGGATCGAGCCACCCACCCGATGCCCCCCAGCCCTCCTCCTCTTCCTGGGACCAGGCTGGCGGCTCCCGGGAGCTTGCCAGGGACCGCAAGAGGCGGGCACCCGCCTGGGCTAGTGCAGACATCGTGGACCTTGTCCACGATCTCCGCACTAGGCACAGGAAAGTGGCCAGCTAGGGCAGGAGAGCTGCCAGCCTGGCCACCCAGGAGCAGGTGTGCATGAAAATCAAGGGGGTCCACTGAGACCCCCGACCCTGAGCCCTGAGCTTACAATGGCCGTCCTGGGTCAGACCAAAGGTCCATCTAGCCCAGTAGCCTGTCTGCCGATAGCGGCCAACCCTAGGGACCCTGGAGGGGATGGACCGAAGACAGTGACCAAGCCATTTGTCTCGTGCCATCCCTCTCCAGCCTTCCACAAACCTTGGCCAGGGACATCACTCCAACCCCCTGGCTAATACCACTCCATGGACCCAGCCTCCATGACTTGATCTCACTTCCCTTTAAACTCTGTTCTAGTTCTAGCCTTCACAGCCTCCTGCAGCAAGGAGTTCCACAGGTTGACTCTTTGCTTTGTGAAGAACAACTTTCTGTTACTAGTTTGAAGCCTGCTACCCATTCCTTTCCTTTGGTGTCCTCTAGTCCTTCTATTATGGGACCTAATGAAGAACTTTTCTGTATGCACCCTCTCCACCCAACTCCTGCTTTTAGAAACCTCTATCCTGTCCCCCCTCCGTCTCCTCTTTTCTAAGCTGAAAAGTCCCAGTCTCTTTAGCCTCTCTTCATATGGGACCTGTTCCCAACCCCTGATCATTTTAGTTGCCCTCCCCTCTCCCTGCCTCTCTCTTCCCCTCTCCCACCTCCTTTTCCTAGTCTCCCCCAGTTTTGTTCAATAAAGACAGATTCCATTTTTGAACACAATTGTCCTTTATTTTGTACATCAAGAAAAGGGGCTAGGGAAGGGTAAGTGGAAGGAGGTGAGGGAGGAATGGGGCACGACCCCCCGATGGGGAGGACTGGGCTGGCTCTGTGGGCTTCTGGGGGTGGAAGCTCTCCTGCAGCCCCCCAATTGCCCCCTCTCCCCAGATGGCAGCCTGCGGCAAGTGCAGCCGGGCTGATGGCCGAGTGGTGTGATGTGCCCAGTGTGGGTACTCCGGGCACTCCAAGCCAGGACTGCTTTGCAAGCGGGGCACCCCTTAGAACTGTCTGTCCAGGGTGGGGGTCGGGACCCTTTAAGCGCAGCCCTCGGCTAGCCTGAGACAGCATCTCCACGCTCTAAGTCCTCCTCTGATGCCCTGCCGACACTGCTTCCGGCCATCCTTAAACCCGGTTCAGGGTCCACTTAATGTGGACATGCTAGTTCGAATTAGCAAAATGCTAATTCGAACTAGTTTTTAGTTCTAGACGCGTTAGTTCGAATTAGCTTAGTTCGAATTAACTAATTCGAACTAAGTTAGTTCGAATTAGCGCTGTAGTGTAGACATACCCTCAGTTAGTAAAGATTTAAAAAATGTTATTTAAATACTTCTATAATGTATCATATGAAATAAGGAATAGTGAAAGGGAACATTTTCCTCACTGCATAGGAACAAGAAATACTGAATTTCTTAATGAGAAATTCAATAGTTCATACTCCTGTCTCATAGGAGCACTGTGATTTGTGAAGGAAAGTACTCCTTGCATTTTTATTCATAATACAGATAATTTGTAATGATTTTCTTTCTTTACAAATGGTAAAATGGGTGATTTGTGAAGAGAAAAAAGTTACAAGTATTAAGAACAGCTGAACATTTTTTTTTAAAAAAAAAGCATTGTCATTAAGCAACATAAACATAATACTTACTTTCTGTGTTGTTCAATAAAAGTCTGTGTCTCTTTCATTTCCTTTTGCATGGCCAATCTCAACGCCTCAGCTCGTTTTGCTTGAATCATCTTATCATATGATGAAAACTCAGAAAAATTGTTCTTCTGTGAGAACTTCTTCCTTTTAAAATAGACAGATTGATACAATTATTTAAATATTTAATTAAAGGGCAAACAAGGAAAAAGTTAATGACAGTGAGAACTGGCCTTAGGGAAAACAGCACCCTGGGCAAACTTGTATTTGGTGCCTTTGACCCCAGCAAGTTCCTCTGGCAGAAGCTCTCATTGCCCCTAACCTCTGTGGGCTCCTCTCAGTGCTTAATTTGTAATGAAAGAAATACTAAGGTCAGCACCAAAAAGCCCCATGAAAAATAATATGCTGGCTGACTAGGCACCCTGCTCAGAATGCAGCTCTGTGATCACAGCAGCAGTGCAAAAATGAGATATGGTGTTATACCACCATTACATCTGCACAGCAGCTGGCAGCAACACTGCCTTCAGAGCTGAGCATCTGAAAGTGGCAGGTGGTGTCCAGGTGCCCAGGGCTGATCCTGGTGGCTCCCCTAGCAATACACGCCATGATGACCACTATGCGCATGAGAAAGGGGGGCATAGGAGCTGGCATGCTAACTATGTAGAAATAAACACTTATGCCAGGCTGGCATCTTGGGGCAACATCATCTGGCCTCTGCTTGCTCTCGAGCACGGGGCTTGCCCATATTCACCTCTACTCCTGCAGCCCAAATCCACCAACTTGCAGTACTCAGATGGTGCCTCACTGACCATGGTGCCCTAGGCGTGTGCCCAGGTCACTCACTCCAGCCAGCCAGCCAGCCAGTCAGCCCTTTGTGATAACTAAATTCATATGGCAGATTAAATAGAGGTTAAGAAATCAAATCAAATTGGCTTTCTTCCTTCTAAACTTTTTTATAGATACAATAGATAATTGACATCCCAACAACATTTAAGGACTAATTCAACAAAATGTTTAACTAGGCATATGTGTAGTCCAACTGATTTCAGTAGCTTGCCAAATCATAGATTTAAGGCAGTGGCTCTCAATCAGACTACTGTGCCCTGTCTTGCCTATTCCAAGTTTCGCCTCGCTTAAAAACTAGTTACTTACAAAATCAGACATAAAAATACAAAAGTGTTCCACCATACTATTAATGAAAAATAGCTTGCTTTCTTATTTTACCATATAATTATAAATCAAATGGAATATAAATATTGTACTTAAATTTCAGTGTGTAATATATAGAGAAAGCTGTATAAACAAGATTAATGCCTTTATGAAATGTTAGTTTGTTCTGATTTTGCTAGTGCTTTTTACATAGCCTGTTGTAAAATTAGGCAAATATCTAGATGAGTTCATATACTACCTCCTGGTAGACCTCTGTGTACTACCAGGAGTACATATAATCCTGGCTAAGAACCACTGATTTAGGATATGTTTATGAAGCAACTAGAAACCCATGGCTAGCCCAGGCCAGCAAACTCAGTCTTATGGGACTTAGGCTGTGAAGCTATTTTATTGCTATGTAGACTTCCAGGCTCAGTGTGGAACTTGGGCTCTAAGACGCTGTGAGGTGTAAAAAGGTCCCAGCCATGACTCCAGCCCAAGTCTGAAAATCTACACGGCAATGAAACAGCTCCACAGCCTGAGTTGTCTGGTAGGGGCCTGCCACATATGTCTAGTTGCTACGTAGTCATACCCTTAATAAAAATACAGTTACATGTGATCATATTATGGGAAAAAGAATAGAAATAGCCTGAATCAGAAAGCTCTCTAAGCATGGAATACCCTTTGATTTTAGTGGAAAAGGGATTTGTAGAGCAGAACTTGGAATACAAGAATATATATAATGAAGATGGTAAAAATAATGCAGAATGTGATGAGAAGAAACTGCAAGTAAAGGATTTCAGCGTGAAAACAGTTTATAAACTTGAATATATTCATTTTAAGAAAAAATGATTACAGAGTGCCACCTTCAGGTTCTTTTCATAAAATGAAAAATTGTAAGCATGCTATGCATGGAATCTAGTGAACCACCTAGAAAAATAGTAAGTGATTCTTTGGGTGCAGGAACTTTCCTTTGTTCTTCCCATCCAAGAAAAATTCACTTTTTGGTGAGATAATGTTTCTTTGGCTTCGAATTAGAAACTTTTGTATATTTATTGCTTTTTCACAAATGACTCCTACTGTTTCCCTCCCCAGCCTCATACCCAATAATTCAACGGAACAGTCCCTCAGATGCTCTAATACATGAGATTATGTTTCTTAGCCAAGCAAATAATCTATAACAAATGACAGTAAAAAAGAAAAAAATATGATTTGATGAGTGTTGACCTATTATATAATTTTTTTTTAAAATTAGGCAGAGTGTATACATTGCATCTTCACATCCTAAAGGGGGCAGTAGTTTATTTACTCATACAAGTGTTGGTGGGAGGAAAAAGGGAAACTTTCATAAAAAAATGCTGTGAAAATTTCTCCCCATTTTTCTTTGAAATGTGTAATTTCATTAAAAGACAAGATTAAAAATAACCCCAGCACTATGTTTGCTTAAAAACTGGTGGTGGGGAAAAACTATAAAACTTTAGTCAAAAATGTTCCTGATTTTCTTTTTAATTTCAGAACGTCAACAGAATTTAGAAAATCATAAAAATGTTTGCTATTCCTAATTCTTAATGGTCCCAAAACACTATACATTGACAAAACACTACAGTGACTCAAGAGGAAAATATATACTGGGGAAATTTGCTAATACACATAATACAGTAAAATTCCAATAGTCTGGCATCCAATAGTCCAGAACTCCTGATAGTCCGGCATCAAAATGGCAAGAGCCTAGTGAGTGAGCTTCAGCAAAAAATAAGTCACAAGGTAACAGTGGCAGCAGCTGAACTGAGCAAAAAGGGTAAAAAAGGCTTAAAAAAACTAAAACATTACAGTATACTGTATTCAGTATGTACAATAAAAAGGGTTAAGAACACTTTATATATAGTATATAATGTATACAGTAAATATAACCATTTTATAGTACCTTCTGATAGTCCGGCATATCTGATAATCCGGCACCATAGAGTCCAGATTATCGGAAGTCTACTGTAATATGAACATAAATATATTCCCCCTTTTCAGCACAGGATGAATAGGAGGTCCTCTTGTGAGGATTTATGACCAAACTGCATTTCTTTTACAAAAAACATCATATTTTTCATTTACTAACGTGCTATTAAGTTACACAAGTATCATTTATCAAAATACATGAATTACATAGTATCATGCAATAGCCTTACTTACTAAAAGTGCAAAATTAAGTAACTGACAAGGTCTTCTTGTCACCAGTGTGCATTAATAGATTTTACTTTTTTCAGACAAGCATGTTCCTTCCAAATATATTTCCATTCAAATATGAATTGATACAGTTTTATATCCACTCTACTCTTGACTGATTAGGGCTCAGCTGGAGTACTGTGTCTAGTTCTGGGCACCACAGTTCAAGAAATGTGGAGAAATTGGAGAAGGTCCAAAGAGCAACAAAAATGACTGAAGGTCTAGAAAACATGACCTATGAGGGAAGACAGAAAGATTTGGGCTTGTTTAGTTTAGAAAGGTGAAGAGAGAGAGGACATGATAGAGGTTTTCAAGTATCTAAAAGGGTATGTCTACACTACCCTCCTAGTTCGAACTAGGAGGGTAATGTATGCATACCACACTTGCTAATGAAGCCCGGGATTTGAATTACCCGGGCTTCATTAGCATAAGCGGGGAGCCGCCATTTTTAAATCCCCGCTGCTTCGAACCTCGAAGGAGTAACGGTAGTTCGGAATAGGAACCTAGTCCGAACTACCTAGTTCGAGCCCCGTGTAGCCGCGCTGCACGGGGTTCGAAGCAGTGGGGATTTAAAAATGGCGGCTCCCCGCTTATGCTAATGAAGCCCGGGAAATTCAAATCCCGGGCTTCATTAGCAAGTGCGGTATGCATACATTACCCCGCTAGTTCGAACTAGCGGGGTAGTGTAGACATACCCAAAGGGTGTCACAAGGCGGAGGGAGAAAAATTGTTCTTATTGGCCTCTGAGACTAGGACAAAAAGCAATGGGCTTAATCTGCAGCAAGGAGATTTAGGTTGGACCTTAGGGCTATGTCTAAACTACACCCATCTGTCGGCAGAGGGATGTAAATGAAGCACTTCAAAAGTGCAAATGAAGCGGGGATTTAAATATCCCGTGCTTCATTTGCATAATTGTGTCATGGCGCTGTTTTGAACAAGCCCCATTTCAAAACTGAAACCGCAGTTTAGACGCATTTTTTTTTTACAACGGGGTGATTTTTTGAAAGATCCTGTATTCCTGAGGAGAAAAAGATCCTGTACTCTTGCTGACAGAGGGGTGTAGTCTAGACACACTCTAGGAAAAACTTCCTAACTGTCAGAGAGGTTAAATACTAGAATAAGTTGCCTAGGAAGGTTGTGGAATCTCCATCTCTGGAGATATTGAAAAGCAGGTTAGACAGACATCTATCAGGGATGGTCTAGATGGTCCTGAGTTCTGCCATGAGGGCAGGAGACTGGACTCGATGACCTCTCAAGGTCCCTTCCAGTTCTAGTATTCTATGACTCTATCTGCATGGAGATAATAGTTTCACCCAGTCATCTTTCTTTTCTCATGCATACAAAGTTGCTAGAACTTGTTGTTTTCTAGTTATAGAGAAAATGAAGAGCTATTTCAGACCTTTTTATTTATTTGTTATTTATTTCTTGTCAGAACCACCAATGCATCACCTGGGCACAGATGGAGTATTTTTAATTGTGCTATATGTTATGTAACCCTTCTGCTGGGTAGGCCTGGCAGCAACCAGGGCCAAGTTCAATATCTAGGGGTCCATCTCTCACAGAACCGGCTCGAGCCCCCACCTGCTTTTGTAATTGGCAGTTTCAGCGTAATTGGCTAGCTAATTACAAAAGCAGTTTCTCCTCTCTTGGTGTTCACACGTCCGAATCAGCTGCTAGAAGTGGGCCTCATCCTCCCTGACTAAATTTACCTCATTATCTCTAGCCTGATTCTTGCCTGCCTATTCATACCTGCCTCTGGAAATTTCCGCTACATGCATCTGACAAAGTGGGTCGCTGCCCATGAAAGTTTATGCTCCAATACATCTGTTAGTCTATAAGGTGCTATAGGACTCCTTGTCAATTTTGCAAAAGATCTACGGTGATCCGGTGCAGCATCCCCTGTTTTAGTTCCAGTTTGCACCACTCCCGCAACAGTAGCTTACCCTCAGGGGTGGATGTGGCAACTGCACTAGGGCTTTGCCTCTCTCTTTTTGCAAGTAGTGTGTCACAGATGTCAACATCTTGCAACTGTGCTATCTGCCAGTCAGAAGCATTGAGCCTGGGCAATGGAGAGTGGTCCAACATAATGTAGTTCACGGAGACAGAGGGTATACTCTCAGGTGGTTGGCCCACTGTTTCTGCAACATATCCATTTGGACTCTCATGTGCCTTGGACTTCTGATAATTGCCGTTGCAAATAGCTCTCACTCCATGTACAGGAATCTCACCAATTTCTGTTGGCTGCAGACGTCGAGACAACGCATCAGCAGCTACATTGCTTCTCCCTGATCGGTACTGTATGCTGAACTCATAGCTGGCCAGGGTGGCCATCCATCTTTGTCCTGTAGCATCCAGCTTAGCACTTGTTAACACATAATTCAAAGGGTTGCTATCCATCCACATCTGGAACTAAGCACCATACAAGTAGTCTCGAAATTTCTCAGTTCAAGGCCAAGAACTCCAGCTTGTGGATGGGATAGCGAGTTTCGTTGTCAGACAGTCCTTGGCTGGCAAAGGCTACAGGTTTACATTTGCCTTCTACTTCCTGGTACAGCACGGCCCCCAGACCGTCCAAACTGGCATCAGTATGTAGGATAAATGGTCTGCTTGGATCAGCAAAGACTAGGACTGGAGCATGAGTTAGGCGAGTAATGATTTCCCGAAAAGCCCATTCAGAACTCTCATCCCACCATGGCCCAAGAGATTCAAAAGGCCCATAGTGTCTCTGCACAGGAGGCTTTGGAGGCCTCCTCTTATTCTTGGTCTTAGATTTGTTCTTGTTGGACTGGTATCCCCTGGTAAGATCATTCAGAGGTTTTACAATTGTAGCATAGTTCTTCACAAATCTGCAGTAGTAGCCACCGAATCCCAGGAAGGTCTTGAGTTCTTTGTAGTTACTTGGATGTGGCCAGGTAGTGAGAGCTTCTATTTTATCGGAATTAGTACTCACACCCTCTTGGGACACGATGTGACCCACATATTTCACTGAGGTTCAGCAGAACTGGCATTTGTCAATTGAAAACTTCAAACCATACGCCTCCAACCTATCAAGCACTTTAAGAAATCTTTCTTCATGCTCCTCCAAGGTTCTTCCAAACACAATCAGGTCATCCAAGTAAACTAACACTTGCAGTAGATTCATGTCTCCCACGACTCTCTCCATAAGACGTTGAAAGGTGGCAGGTGCCCCAGAAATCCCTTGGGGCATGCGTTCGAACTGGTAGAATCCTAATAGACAGATGAAGGCTGTCTTCTCCTTATCTTCTTCTCCCAGAGGGATCTGGTAGTATCCACTCCGAAGATCCAATACAGAGAACCACTGGCAATCCAGCAAACAGTCCAGGGCATCTTGTACGCGAGGCATGGTATATTGATCAACTCTAGTAAGCCTGTTTAGAGTGTGGTAGTCAATACACATCCAGATTTTCCCACTCTTCTTATGAACCACCACAATAGGCGAGGTGTAGGGGCTGTGGGACTCTGTAATTATATCGTTTGTGATCCGCTCTTGAAGATGATGGTGTAGATCTTCCATCTCTGAGACAGCGATCCTCCTAGACGTCTCCCTGAAAGGTCAGGAATCTTGTAGCCTGATGTGGTGTTCCAACCCCTTGGCACATCCCATGTCCCACTCATGCAGTGAGAATACCTTCGATCTTTCGCAAAGCTTCTTCCTCAGGCGATCCTTCCACTCCTCAGGCAACTGTGAGTCCCTGAAGTCAAACTTTGCAACATCTATCAGCAGAACTTCAGCTTCACACTGAGGTCTCACAGGGTATGTCTACACTACAAAGCTAATTCGAACTAACAGCAGTTAGTTCAAATTAACTTTCATAGGCGCTACACAGGCAAACCGCTAGTTCGAACTTAATTCGAACTAGCAGAGCGCTTAATTCGAACTAGGTAAACCTCATTCTACGAGGACTAACGCCTAGTTCGAATTAAGTAGTTTGAATTAAGGGCTGTGTAGCCACTTAATTCGAACTAGTGGGAGGCTAGCCATCCCCAGGTTGCCTTGGTGGCCACTCTGGGCACCACCAGGGAAACTCGTTTGCCCTCCTCCCGGCCCCGGAGCCCTTAAAGGGGCATGGTCTGGCTACGGTGCCCGTGCCAGGTGCAAGCCTGCCAGCACCCAGCCAGCAGACCCTGCACCTGCCATGGCACGAGCCAGCCACCCGCTGCCACCCAGCCCTCCGCCTCTTCCCAGGACCAGGCTGGTGGCTCCCAGGAGCCTGCCCGGGGCCGCAAGAATTGGGCGCCTGCCTGGTCTAGTGCGGACATCGTGGACCTCATCGAGGCTTGGGGGGAACCATCCAACGTCCACGACCTCCGCACTAGGCACAGGAAAGTGGCTGTCTAGAGCAGGATAGCTGCCAGCCTGGCCACCCAGGAGCAGGTTTGCATGAAAATCAAGGTGGCCGAGTGAGACCCCGACCCTGAGCCCTGAGCTTAGAACATAAAAACATAATGGCCGTACTGAGTCAGACCAAAGGTCCATCTAGCCCAGTAGCCTGTCTGCCATCAGCAGCCAACACTAGGTACCCTGGAGGGGATGGACCGAAGACAATGACCAAGCCATTTGTCTCGTGCCATCCATCTCCAGCCTTCCACAAACAGAGGCCAGGGGCACCATTTCTGGCTAATAGCACTCCATGGACCCAACCTCCATGAATTTATCTAACTGCTCTTTAAACTCTGTTAGGGTATGTCTACACTACCCCCCTAGTTCGAACTAGGGGGGTAAGGTATGCATACCGAACTTGCTAATGAAGCCCGGGATTTGAATTTCCCGGGCTTCATTAGCATAAAGCCGGCGCCGCCATTTTTAAAAGCCAGCTAGTGCGAACCCCGTGCCGCGCGGCTACACGCGGCACGGAGTAGATAGTTCGGATTAGGCTTCCGTGGAACGAGGTGTACAGATAGTTTGGATTAGGAAGCCTAATCCGAACTATCTAGTCCGTGCCGCGTGTAGCCGCGCGGCACGGGGTTCGCACTAGCCGGCTTTTAAAAATGGCGGCGCCGGCTTTATGCTAATGAAGCCCGGGAAATTCAAATCCCGGGCTTCATTAGCAAGTTCGGTATGCATACCTTACCCCCCTAGTTCGAACTAGGGGGGTAGTGTAGACATACCCTTATAGTTCTACCCTTCACAGCCTCCTGCAGCAAGGAGTTTCACAGGTTGACTAGTTGCTTTTTGAAGAAGAACTTTCTGTTATTAGTTTGAAGCCTGCTACCCATTCATTTTATTTGGTGTCCTCTAGTCCTTCTATTATGGGAATTAATGAAGAACTTTTCTTTATGCACCCTTTCCACACCACTCATGCTTTTATAGACCTCTATCATATCCCCCCCTCAGTCTCCTCTTTTCTAAGCTGAAAAGTCCCAGTCTCTTTAGCCTCTCTTCATATGGGACCTGTTCCAAATGCCTGATCATTTTAGTTGCCCTTTTTTGAACCTTTTCCAAGGCCAAAATATCTTTTCTGGGGTGAGGAGATCACATCTGTACACAGTACTGAAGATATGGCGTATCATAGTTTGATACTTCCCCTCCTTCTTCTTCCTCTGGCTTCCCCCTTCCAGCTCCTTCCTCCCAGGTTTCCTCCTCCCCTCTCACCCTCGCTCTTCCCCTCTCCCACCTCCTTTTCCCAGTCTCACCGAGTTTTGTTCAATAAAGAGAGTTTCTGTTTTTGAACACACGTGTCCTTTATTTTATACATCAGGAAGGGGGACTAGGGAGGGGTAAGTGGAAGGAGGTGAGGGAGGAATGGGGTACGAGCCCCCGATGGGGAGGACTGGGGTGGCTTTGCGGGCTCCTCGGGGTGGAAGCTCTCCTGCAGCCTCCCGATTGACACCCCCCCGGATGGCAGCCTGTGGCAAGTGCAGCCGGGCTGATGGCCAAGTGCTGTGATGTGCCGATTGTGGGCATTCAAGGCACCTCATCGAGTTAGACAAGCAAGCGGGGAACCCCTGAGAACTGTCTGTCCGGGGTGGGGGGTCGGGTCCCTTTAAGCACAGCCCTCGGCTAGCCTGAGACAGCAGCTCCATGCTCTAAGTCCTAATCTGATGCCCTGCCGGCACTGCTTCCGGCCATCCTTAACCTCGGTTCAGGGTCCACTTAATGTGGACATGCTAGTTCGAATTAGTAAAACGCTAATTCGAACTAGTTTTTAGGTCTAGATGCACTAGTTCGAATTAGCTTAGTTCGAATTAACTAATTTGAATTATGTTAGTTCGAATTAGTGCTGTAGTGTAGACATACCCACAATGGTTTCAGGCTCAAAGGTGTCTGCAATCTTTTGCTCTGGTCTTACAAGCACATCGTAGCTCATTTCATTAGCAATCAGTATAGTCACCTCTTCCTGGGCTTCAGCAGGTAGGGTTATGACTCCATTGGGAACCAGTACTCCTTCAAGGAGCCCTCCTTTGGTCAGCTGCTCTACCACTGCTAATGTTCCCTTACTGCCTTTCAGGCAGATATTCGTGACAATCACCTCCTTTTCTGTCATTGAAGGCAACGCTAAGGGGACCGGCCCGCATACCTCAATGCTCCCACCAGCAAATCAGGCATCACTTTTCTTGTGTCCTCAATTTTTCTGCAAGCTGTGGCACAATGGGTGTGTATCACCAAGGTGTTCAGATATTGGTCCCCTGCTCACTGTCCGCAGTAATCTGCAAGTACCTTAAAAAGGCTGGAGTTGGTCTCTATTAGCACGGACACATCAGAGGCTCCTTTAGGGTCAGGGCATATTAAAGCAGCAGTGTCCACCTCCTGTCTTACCCTTGTTACCTCCTCAGGGAATTGCAAGTGCACTATGACATATCCTTTGTAGGGATATTCATTCATGCTGAGACCACACAGGCCAAGGCCAGTCAATGGCTGGATAGGCAGGTGCCTGAGCATCTGTTAGTAGAATGACTGAAATATAATAGTCACCTGTGATCCGGTGTCAAGCATCGCTTTGCACTCTGCCCTTCAATCCTTACTGTGACCTCCTCTCAAGGCCCTATCAGTCCTGAAGGGATCCTAACTGAGCAGTCATTTCTGGGGAGTCCTTCAAATCCTGTGGGCCTGAGTGGCCCCTGTCCCCAGGCCATCTCACAACTGCTTCTCAGCTTTCCATAAACTAAACTGGAATTTTCCTCATTTTGGCAACTTGCAGCCCTGTGCCCATCTTGACCATACCAGTAGCAGAAGAACGGTCCTCTCCTCCTTCATCTGGGTAGGATGGCAGCTCCAGGAGCTGACTTCTCCATCACCACAGCCTGAGGTTCCTCATCATTGTAAATCCTTGCTTGGTCAATGACTCTCTGAAACTCAGCAATCTGTTCTGTCAGGAACTGAACTTGTTGTGCAAGGTCTCCTCTGGTGTTCACCATCAGCACACTGGGGCTACGTCTACACTGGCATGATTTTGCGCAAATACTTTTAACGCAAGAGATTTTGCGTTAAAGTATTTGCACAAGAGAGTGTCTACACTGGCATGTGCCTTTGCACAAGAGATGTGCTTTTATGCAAAAGCATCCGTGCCATTGTAGATGATCTCTTGCGCAAGAAAGCTTCGATGGCCATTTTAACCATTGGGCTTTCTTGCGCAAGAAATTAACATTGCCTGTCTACACTGGCCTCTTGCGCAAGAACAATTGCGCAAGAGGGCTTATCCCTGAGTGGGCGCGTCAGAGTATTTGTGCAAGAAGCACTGATTTTATACATTAGAATGTCAGTGTTCTTGCGCAAGTACTCGCGGCTAGTGTAGACAGGTGGCAAGACTTGCCAATGTAGACACAGCCTCTCCGTTTGTCGGGGTGCAGTGCCGGCTAGCTCAGGCACCTCCCAAACTCACTAGCAAGCCTCTTTCTTCCTCCTCTCTGACCTCCTTTATCAGCTCGGAGTAAGTGTTCCTGTCATTCTCTTACGTGGAGGTGAAGTAAAATTGGGCTGTAATACTGAGTTCCTCTTACAATTTGAGCCAGTCTGGTCTGGTCCATCTGCTTGGCAGTCACTGCTCCCCTAATGACAGCTCTCTGTAGCAGCCTGTCCAACCTCTGTACATAGGCTGAGACCGTCTCTCCCCGATGCTGCTTAGTGTCGAGAAAGTTACAGTAACTGTCTTCAGGGCCCTCCATGCCCCCAAAGGTGTGAGTGAGAGCCTCTAAACAGTCCTTTATGCTGACCTCGGGATCAGTGAGCTTCAAGGTGCGAATCACATCAAAGGCTGGGCCCCTGAGACTCTCTACTAGACATTTTCGCTTTTCTCTGTCTGGCACCGCCCACTGCTCTAGCATTTCAGTGGTGTATTCTAGCCAGGGTTCAAACTCCTCTTCCTCAGGAAATAATCTTAACTTATAATAGGAGCTTGCCATAGCATAGGATAGCACACACTTTTCCAATGTCTGTCCCCAAGGGCTAGAGGCTTCTGAGCCAGGGCCCAACAAACCCGACAGATTAGCCATGATACAAACAGTAATTTCCTCAAATACAAAACACAATTATTTCCCACTTAGCAACTCACTCAACATGTGCTTGCGAGGGGTACTAACCCAGTAATCCCAGACGAGCCCCCAAAATGTAACCCTTTTGTCAGGTAGGCTCGACAGCAACCAGGGCCAGGTTCAATATCTAGGGGTCCATCTCTCACAGAACTGGCTCGAGCCCCCACTCAGTAGCCTGGGAAATTCACAGACCTCTGAGCACCTCTGAGAGGCAATGCTTCCCCACTCGCAAGCACCGAGTCTGAGTGTCGAAAAGAAACTTTTAATGAAAGAGAGAGAGAAGTCACATGGCATTATCTTGGGAACATACCACAAACGGAGTTCGTAGCCCCCTCTCCCACGAGAAACTGGCCCAGCACAAGGATTGAGCAATGTCTTTTGCCTCTCAGGCTCACCAGTCCAACAAGGTAAGGGTTCCATTCACTTACCCAAACTTTCTCCGTACCCCACGTCAAACGCCCCACTTACAGGTCTGTCCCTGACACATCATCCTGATGACTCTACTCCTTGAACCTGAGGCTATGCCACCTTTGTGCTGCTCTTACCAGCCGCCTGCCGGCCGTTCCCACCAGCTGCTCTGCTGGCCGCCTGCCGCCGCCCCTACCAGCCGCCCACCAGTCGTTCCCGCCAGCCGCTCCTCTGGCCGCCCTCCGCTGGCCACTGCTTCTACCGCCCACCCGCCAGCCGCTCCGCTAGCCACCTGTTGCCACTCCTACTGGCCGCCTACCAGCTGCTCCCGCCAGCAGCTCTATTGGCTGCAATCGGTCTGGCTTCCGGCCAAACCAGTGATTTCAACTCCTTAGCCACCACCTAGGCTGGCCAAAGATTCCAGCTTCCACTGGACTAACAAAAAGACTCCTCATGAAGTCTGCTTTAGATCTGTCCTTAAATCCAGGGGGAAAGGGGCAGGTTGAGCCAGTCTTACAGCTCACACCTAGCAGGCATGAAGTAGGCTGACTCAAGCCCTTAATCCATTTTCCCCTCCCCGCCCCCTCAACTCAGTTCACTCAACTCTGGCAGGGGGGAGGCTTGTTCCTCTGAGACCTCTTACAATGATGGTGTCTCTCCTGCAAGCACTGGTGTCATATTTTACAGTTCCCACATTTAGGGGTAGCATGATTTGTGACCCCCCACAACAGCCCCAAATTAGTTACAACATACCACATCCCATTCCAACACTGATCCTCCATCAGCCCTGGATGAATTGGATTTACATAGCCACACCTCGGATTCCTTCCCCCTCCTGGCATGAGCTGTATTTACATATCAACAGTTAACAGTTAATTATCTTGCAGAGTTAAACAATTGGAGGGCAGCTCTCTCCTTTTAGCTAGCTGACAGCAAGCAGTAATTCAGCCCCCCCTTACATCCTCCCTCCAGTCAAAAATTTGCCATCCTGGAAAAATATGTTCCTGATTATACCAGCAATGTGGGTTCTCCTCAAAGGGTCTAAGGAACCCCACTATGGCCTCTACAAGCCTGTGTGCCAAGTGTATCACATCCTCACTAACCACTCATGGTGCATGGTAAATTAGCAGTAATTCAGCCCTGGCTTATAGTTACAATGCTTTTAAATCTTTCCACTTGTAAGTGTGGTTATTCATCACCTTTCCAACACAGTGGTTGTGTCTAGACTGGCCACTATTTCCGGAAAAGCAGTCGCTTTTCCAGAAAAACTTGCCAGCTGTCTACACTGGCCGCTTGAATTTCCGCAAAAGCACTGACGATCTCATGTAAGATTGTCAGTGCTTTTGCAGAAATACTATGCTGCTCCCGTTCGGGCAAAAGTCTTTTTCCAAAAAGCTTTTGCACAAAAGGTCCAGTGTAGACAGCAGAGATTTGTTTTCTTCAAAAAAGCCCTGATCGCGAAAATGGCAATCGGGGCTTTTTTGCGGAAAAGCACGTCTAGATTGGCCACGGACGATATTCCACAAAAAGTGCTTTTGTGGAAAAGCGTCCTGCGAATCTAGACGCGCTTTTCTGAAAATGCTTTTAACGGAAAACTTTTCCGTTAAAAGCATTTCCGGAAAATCATGCCAGTGTAGACGTAGCCACCGAGTATTCCATGCTGTAAATCAGTGGTTCCCAACCATCAATCCACAGACTGTTGCTGGGCTGTAAACTGCTGGCTGCTGGGCTGTGGCAGCTTTGGGGACTGGGGTAAACTGCTCAGTGCCTCCCCTCTTGCTGCAGCTGTTGGGAGAGGTGTGTCCTGCTCTGTCTCTCAGCCAACCAGTGCCAAGCAGGGGCAGGGTCTCCTTCTGGATGTGGAAGAGCGGTTTGTTGCACGGTGGAAGGGCTGCACACAGACTAGCATGGCAGCCTTAGAGAAGCCACAACCTGGGCTGCTGGGAGGCAGGACAGGACTAGGTGAGGGGGACGGGACAGGCACTGGGAGCTCTGGGGGCCTGGACTAGTGCTGGGGGCTCTGGGGTTGGGAGACTCTAAGAGGTGAGGGGATTCACTGGGGGGTACTGGGGTAGCTGGGGTGGGGAGCTGGCACTGGCAGACTCTGGGGACAGGGCTAGTAGTGGGAGGCTACAGGGCAGGGCTGGCACTGGGGGGCTCTGGTGATGGTGGGCTCTAAGGGGCGGAGGCTGACACTGAGATGTTTGGGATGGCATGGGGGGGCTGGGTGCAGGGAACTCTAGGGTCAGTGGCTGGTGCTGAGGGGTAGTGAATCAGTGGGGGGTAGGGCTGGCACTGGCATCTTAGGGGACTAAGGTGTACCTCAGCCCCCAGAGCTGCCACAAACAGCTGGTTTCAGCTGTGGCAGCTGCCCACCACAATGGCAACGGCCGGAGCTCAAGCCAGCTGTTCACGGCAGCTCTGGGAGCTGGGGCTTTTGGCAGACCAGCAATATTTCATTTGCATATTTGCATATTCATAAACATGTGCAAATATGCAAATAAAATGTTACTGGTCCACGAAAAGTTTGTGAATGCATTTGCCGGTCCATGGTTTAAAAAAGGTTGGGAACCAATGCTGTACATTAAATGAAATTAAAATATACACATATATTTATAATGATTTCTTTCACCTGGAAAGTATCGCTGATTTGTGGTAGAGCCTCTCTTTCTTTCTGCTATTGTTTCTGAGCTCAGGAAACTCCTGCATTGTGGCTTTAGGGTACAAATCCTGGTTAGCAAGAAATTCTTCCTTTTCATCTTTTATAATCTCCTCCTTCAGCTTCTTAAATCGTAGCATTTCTTCTTCATTAGGCCACTCATCTGACAAATCCAAACTGGATTCCATCAACTCAGTTAAGTTCAACTTTTCAACAGGTGGCATTTCTATTGGAGTAAAGATGAGATTACTTTATATTCCTTTATCAGAGTAATGAAGTTACTAGATTTTGTTCAGCAATTTTCTATTTTTCCCCAGTCAGGAATGTGACTTTACATGTGAAAGACTAATTTGTTATTCTCATAGTCTGGCCTTTCCCCCACACTAGGGCTACGGCTACTCTTAGTTTTGCCACAAGAGCCTATGCAAATGAAGCATGGATTAGCATTTTCCTGTCGAGGCATAAGGATCTTACGGAAAAAGTTTTTTTTGCTAAAAACGGCCATGGCCCCACTGCCAGTTTTTGCGCAAAAACCCCTACCGCAAAAATGGAATGAAAGAGAGCATGCAAAAGAAGCGTGGGAAAATGCTAATCTGCCCTTCATTTGCATATGCTCTTGCGGCAAAACTCATATGTAGCCGTAGCCTAGCAAACTACAACAATCATCTGCACAAGGAGCAGTAGACAGTGCATTACAATGAATGGAACTATTGTCTATAATGGTTAAGTTAACACCTCATGACAAAAAGAAATGTGAGGTCTATGTTATTTTGAGATTGTCTCTTTACCCTACCACTATATATAGTTAACTTAATGTCATGGAAATAAAAAAAATCAGCTAAACTTTTCACCACGGTACATTCTCTTTACAAGAGACACTTAACTTTGGAAGCCCCGGGGGCCACAATGATACTCACAGCACATGGCAAGGGCCACGACTTAAGTGTAGTTACATATACATGCAAATATATGCAAATAGCTTATTTCACACTGATAGACATGCATACAAAGATTAAGACAAGACTACACAATACACAGGCCCCATTTAAGTCAGTTCTGCTGATATTAACAAAAGGCAATATTTACCCGATTTCCACCCATATAGCAGCACTTTCAATGAGCAATGACAGTCCAGGAATTTAATTACTAAAACACATATCAACAGAAGATCATTATATTGACTACTTTTTTGTTTTGGCTCCCACCTGTGGGCCACGTGTTGAGCCCCACATAAACCCAAACCGCACCATGGGCTTCAAACAAACGGGCTGTTTAAATCCCAATTAAGTCAATAGGATTTAAAGACATGCATAGGCGTTTTGCTGAATCAGAGCCTTGGGATAAATCTACACTAGCACTTTACAACTCCCATTCCCCCTCTGGAGTGCAACAAGTTGCAGCACTGTAAAGTGCTGTTGTGAACAAGGTTACAGCTCTGGGAGTCACTCCCCTTGAGGAGGTGGTTTACATACAACGTGTTAAATTTTAAATATAGACAAAGCCTTTGACATCTCTCTTCTCATAGTTTGCTGCAGTTGAGACTATCTGGGATATCTATTAATCAGCCCTCATCTTAAATATTATGAGGCTGGTGAATAGATGTTATCAGACTGTGCCACAGGACTCTGAAATTTGCCCCTGGAGCTGACTGGACTGTGCCAAAGTCTCCGGGCCATTAGAGAGCAGTAGCAGGCTCATCTCTTTTACTTAAAGCACATACATTTCTCATTTATTTAGTTTTGAGCACTTAACCATGCAATATTTATATTTTCTTAATTTTGGGGGGGGACTAGTGTAAATATATACTATATAAACTATGAGTGAATGAATGAGTAAATGAATGTGCATACATACACTCTATGCATTATGACCAGCATATAAGATATTTGTACCAGAGAAATAAATATTAAAGGAAAGTAACAATGCTAAGCTAATATACCATAGTATGTCTCAAATGTGTAGGTATAGATCTGTTAGTCCAATTAGGAAAAACCTTTTAATACAGCCAACATTAACTTATCTATTTGGCATTTCAATTTAAGAAAATAATCTCAAATTATTTGTATGTGCATTTTCTATACTTACACAACTTGAATATCTTTTATATTTACACGTCAGGTCTAAGATATATTAATATTTGGTTTGGCAGAAGCTGCAGATATGGAATTTCCCTGAATCCCAAAGAAATAAACAGCTGTATTTCACTTCTCTCTTTGCCTCAAATTTAGAGGAAATGTATTCTCCCATAGCACATTTTGTCATCTTCTCTGCATGAAGTGTATATATACTACCTCTTGCATACTGCTCATCCAGCAAGAACAGATGGGCCATGTGGGAGGGAGTAGAAAAGTCTTCTATATTACAGAAGGTTTCCAAATGTGGCATGCCCACAAATTCTGAAAATGAAAATCCGTGAGGGGTATATTTTCCTTAATTATAACAATAGCTAAACGAAAGTAGAACAGTATGATATTGCAGTAGCATGAGTTATGAAGCTGTTCCAATACATTTTATAATTATTATTTAGTTAAAATATATTGCCTTTGAAAGAAACAGAAAATAAATAGCATGCAAAGCTACCTTTTTATGTAGTTCTACAGTAGCAGAAACAAAATCCATATGATTTTCAAAATCATGTATATTCCAAAGAAATTAGACCAAAAAAAAAAAAGAAAAAAAAACTGTAGTGGTTTTTAAAAACAATTTATTTGGCTTTTATTTTAATGTATAAAAAATATTTATAGGATAACAGGAAAATAGGTATGCTAATCTATATTGCAACAGAAACAAAACACAGTAATAAAATGATTGTTAAAAAAAATTGTGTTAACATTTATATATACATTACCGCTACATCTACACTGGCAGCTTCTTCCGGAAGAACATTTTTGTGGAAGAGTTCTTGTGCAAAAACTCTTCCAGAAGAGAGTGTCTACACTGGCATGTGCTTTTGCGCAAGAGATGTGCTTTTGCGCAAGAGCATCCGTGCCAGTGTAGACGCTCTCTTGCACAAGAAAACTCCGATGGCCATTTAAACCATAGGGGCTTCTTGCACAAGAAATTCATGTTGACTGTCTACACTGCCCTCTTCTGGAAGAGCTCTTGCGCAAGAGGGCTTATTCCTCGTGGGGAGAGGAATAACTCTTCCGGAAGAAGCCGTGTTTTACAATGCTATACTGTAAATTTACTTCTGGAAGAACGCACATGCAGCGTAGACAGCCAGGAAGTTTTTGCAGAAGAACAGCTATTCTTCCGGAAGAAGCTGCCACTGTAGACGTAGCCTACTAGGATGCGTCTACACTGGCATGATTTTGTGCAAATACTTTTAACGGAAAAGTTTTTCCGTTAAAAGTATTTGCGCAAAAGAGCGTCTACACTGGCACGGATGCTTTTGCGCAAAAGACATCTTTTGCGCAAAAGCATCCGTGCCAGTGTAGACGCTCTCTTGCGCAAGAAAGCTCCGATGGCCATTTTAGCCATCGGGCTTTTTTGTGCAAGAAATTAACGTGGCTGTCTACACTGGCCCTCTTGCGCAAGAATACTTGCGCAAGAGGGCTTATCCCTGAGCGGGAACATCAGAGTACTTGTGCAAGAACCACTGATTTTGTACATTACAAAGTCAGTGTTCTTGTACAAATTCTCACGGCCAGTGTAGACAGGTGGCGAGTTTTTGCGCATGCGCAAAATCTTGCCAATGTAGATGCACCCCTAGTGTAAGCAGGGGCTGAACTGCTGCTTGGTATCAGCCAGCTAAAAGGAGGGGTGGGCATGCCTGCTACATGTATTTAGCTCTGCAAGGTAATTAACTGTTGATATGTAAATACAGCTCAGGAGAGAATCCGAGGTGTGGCTATGTAAATCCCATTCAGCCAGGGTTGATGGAGGGTCAGTGTTGGAATGGAATGTGGAAAATTGTAAATAATTTGGGACTGTTGTGGGGGTCACTAATCATGCTACCCCTAAATGTGGGAACTGTAAAACATGCCACCAGTGCTTGCAGGAGAGACACCACCATCATGGTAAGAGGTCTCTGAGGAACAAGCCTCCCCCCTTCCAGAGTTGAATGAACTGAGCTGGGGGAAGGGTTAAAGGGCTTGAGTCAGCCTGCTTCACACCTGCTAGGTGTCAGCTGTAAGACTGGCCCAACCTGCTCCTTTCTCCCTTTGTTTTAAGGATAGAACTAAAGCAGACTCCTTGAGGAGTCTTTTCTTTTGCTAGTCTAGTGGAAGCTGGGTTCTTCTGCCAGTCCAGCTGGTGGCTAAAGAGTTGAAATCACTGAGAGCTGAAATCACTGGTTTGGCTGACAGCCAGACCCATTGCAGTCAGTGAAGTGGTGGTTGCCAGCAGAGTGGCTGGTGGGAATCACCTGCTGGTGGCGTAACGTGGCCGGCAGGAGTGGCGGCAGGCGAGGATTGGCAACCAGCGGCGGCAGCAGGTGAGGCACAGCGGAAGCGACCAGCGGAGCATCCGGTGGCGTGGGACGAGTGTGGTGGAGTGTTGTAAAGTGTCCCCTATCTATACCCCCACCCTCATTTCTATCCAGGTTGGGAGGTGAAACCCTGCAGGTGAACTTTGGGAGACTGGGTGGCACGGACCAGGGACAGAGACTTTTGGGGTGTCGGACTCTTTGGACTTCAGATGATTCTTGGCTGGGCGGGGGGGGCTTAGCTCATGTTTGGGTTATGAACTCTGTTTGTGGTGTTTTCCCCAAGTTAATGCCGTATGACTTCTCTCTCTGTTTCATTAAATGTTTCTTTCCTACATTCAGACTCAGTGCTTGCGAGTGGGGAAGTATTGCCTCTCAGAGGTACCCAGGGGTGTGTGAATTTCCCAGATTACTGGGTGGGTGCTCGAGCCGGTTCTGTGTGAGATGGACCCCAAGATATTGAACCCAGCTCTGGTTACTGCCAGTCCTACCTGGCAGAAGGGTTACACTAGATATCTATCAAAAGTACTTCATGGACTGAATTTAGAGAAAATCTGATATAAGTCATTGATTTTAGTCTCACTATTTGTAATAGCTGATTATTCAAAAGTGATTATCAGAAAACATTACAAGTTCTTCTGCACAGAGTAAAACCAAGGAATTCCCTATCTACAGACTATGCACTTTTTACAAACAAAAGATCAGCTCTTTAATTATTACTAATGATATAAAAACTGAATTTTAATAGATACAGAACAAGATTTACTTGTGAACTCTAACAACATTATTATCAAGGGTCTAGGAGTTTTATTCCTTCTGCATAACAGAAAAAATAATTCCATGGCTATTTTAAATTTCTTATTCAAGATCATGCAAATAATTCTCAGGGGGAATGTACTTTTCATAATAAATAAGAGTTCATTGTTAGAAACAATTGTTCCCCTTAAACAGAGATTGTTTTGCTTCCATTTTTCATGATCAAATTTATTTATTTCTTATTGTAATTTATTTATTTCTTATTGAAAATTGTAAAAAGCCCAGTTCCATTTTAAACAGGGGCTTTCTAATATATTTTAAAAATAGAAAGGTCTTATTACCCAATTACTTCCAAAGTCTATAAGGGTATGTCTACACTTCATGACTATTCTGGGATACCACTGGTATCCCAAAATAGCTACCCCACATTTACATAAGCTACCTATTAATTCGAAATATTTTTCGAAATAACGGGCATGCTAATTTGGCATCCTGGTAAACCTCGTTGCATGAGGGCTAAGGGATGGCTTGAAATAGCACGTTATTTCAAAATTCGGTGCTCTGTAGATGCACCAAATGTCAATAGATTCGAAATAAGATACACAATTGTGCAAATTGTGTATCTTATTTTGAGTTTAGGGTGCTGTGTAGGCACACTCTAAAAGGCAAAATTTTGAATATCTTACATGGAAGGTAAATTCTTGTTCAAAATTAAAGATAAGTATTTGGTATTTCTCTCCTAAACCCAAGCTTTCATTTCAGCTCCACAAAGGATCATGTTGTTGATGGAAATGCTAAGTACACATCCATTTAAAATATAGCCATTGGTCTCAGGTATATTAAACACAAACATAAGCCATACAAACTACTTTTTTCATTTGGTTTCAGAAATGTAACTATAGTATTATTTGATGTGCTACATTTTAATAGTAAGATTCAATAATACATTTTAAAGATTATACATTCTGTAGACATTGAAATGTATGTATACAAATGTATGCAATTGTTAGTATGTTCCTAGCAAACATAAAAAGTTATCTTTCTCTAAGATTCTACTAAACTCACTAATGAAGCTCATCTGTTTCCATGGACCAGTGAATGCTTTCCTAAAGACAGGGTATGTCTTTGAATTTCTCTTGTACTCTTTAACAATGGCCTTTGCTTCTTCTTGTAGCATAGAAGGCAATTCTGTGAAATACAGAACTTTAAAGTATGTGCATATTATAAAAGTCTACAATAAGACTAAACTGGACAAAAGACTAGAATATATTATAAGGAGCAATCTTGCATCCTAAATGATCTTCTCTATCTGTGATCTAGGGTACTAACTTACGGCAAATAG
Organism: Pelodiscus sinensis; assembly: GCF_049634645.1. NCBI lineage: Eukaryota > Metazoa > Chordata > Testudines > Trionychidae > Pelodiscus > Pelodiscus sinensis. The sequence continues at coordinate 46,736,124 of NC_134718.1, forward strand.
TATTGGTAGTAGTGAAGATGACAGGCATTTTCTAGACAATGGTATGTTAATTTTCAAATGATCTGAACAGAGAAATAGTTTGAGGCAGGCTCATGTAGGCAGGTGCTAGGCTCACTTCTTCAAGCAGATTTTTGAATTAATCTCATCCTTGACCTACCATAACTCTTTCATTCCAGTAAGATCCTTTCTTGAGCAGATAGAAAAAATATGCCAGATTGTATTGGTTTTGTGATGTAGATAAATAGGGATGAGGCTACCAAAACTCATTGACTCAAGTCCTAATCCAAGATTTGAGAATTTAGCCCTCCAGATAAGTCAGTTTAATTCACTAATCCTCTGTTCTACTTAGTCTCTCTAATAAGGTATTTGCATCTGTCTACAGTCAGCACAAAAATAACTACCTTTTGCTAGTAAATAAGCTAATTGTTACAGAAGAGCATAATAGTGATGCTATCAAACCTAAAACTTTTCTTAGTTTTGATAACATAAAAACATAAGCAAATGCATTTTGTGTATTTTACTCAGTCAATAGTTTCAAATAATAATGTATGCTCAGTATCATATCAAACAGGAGTGAAGAAGCTTCAGTGCATCAGCTGCATGGGATTTGTCAGGGTTAGCCATTGGTGGGCCACAAGAGAGTCCGTTTATCTGAGCATCTGCAGGCATGGATTCTCACAGTTCCTAGTGGCCACAGTTTTCCATTCCTGCCAATGGGAGCTGAGGGAAGTGGCACAGGCAGGGCCATCACTTCCTGCAGTTCCCATTGGCTTTGAATGGTGAACCACAGCCACTGGGAGCTGTGGAAATCTGTGCCTGTGGACTTTCAAGTAAACAAACCATCTGATGGCCCACCAGTGGGTCACCCTGATGAACTGGAGGTTTCCCATCCCAATATAAAATAATATGGTTCCTTTATTTGAAAGAACACTGGTTTAATTTGACCTTTAATTTAATGAAATAATCTTCAGAAAAGTTTCCATCAAATAGATCTACAATTTTAAAAAAATCATTTACTTTTTATCAGCATAGGATTCTTTATACAGACATTGTGTACATTCTTGAATATGCTTAGATTAGCTATTGTTCTGTAATCCCATCTCCAAGAGAATTCTTTTTTTGACCATTCTCAGCACGGTTACTCAGCGGTATTGATACAGAAGGTGGCTCTGGCAATTAAGTAATGAATTCTACTTTCTTTCCTGGTCAGTGCTGAACCAGCTCCACAACAAACTGATACGGAGCACAGTGCTGCTAGAGATACAGTCCTCTACCTGAGATCTGAACATTTGTGGTCATTAAAACACACATAGCAGCATCTCTTTTAGCAATTCTTCACATTTTCTGCTCTCCGCGGTGCCTTTCAGATTTCCTTCTCTTTGTCTCCTTATTCAGGCTGCCCATAGTTTCAACTATGTGAATGATTCCCAGATCGATCTCTTTATCCTTCATCCCTCACCTTATATCCATTACAAGTTGAAATTTCATAATCTGGCCTTCCCTAGTCTGGCAACACTCCTGGTCCAGTATTATCAGGGTGACTGCATGGGGCGAAGAGCGTTGCCAGACTAGAGGGTCAAGAGAGCAGAGGCCTGTGCGGCAGTGGAGCTACTGGGCACACCATAGAGTCCTTGCTGGCAGCAGGGCTGCGAGGGAGAAACCTTAGTGGTAGTAGAGTCACTGAGTGGAGTACAGACCTTCAGCCAGCAGTGGGGTCACTGGAAAGAGCCCCTGGCAGCAATGGAGCTGCCAGGTGGATGCAGAGCTCTAGGTGGCAGTGAAGCTGCTGGGAAAAGCCCCTGGCAGGAGCAGAGCTACTGGGCAGAGTGCAGAGCTCCAGGAGACAGTGGGAGCTGCTGGGGAGGGGTGAGCACAGAGCCCCCCCTCCCATGGCAGCAGCCATGGGACAAAAGCAGACCCCCAGGTGGCAGCAAAGCCATAGGGTGGAAAATGGAGGCCTCCCCCCGAGAGAGAGCTGAGCCCTGGGCGGCAGTGGGGCAACAAAGGAGGAAAAGTAGAGCCCCTGGTGCACTGACAGTAAGGTTCCAAGAGTGCCGGACCAGGGAGATTCAACCTGTATTGCATCTCTTAATGTATCTGAAACATCTCTTTTAATAAAGAAAAAGTCTATCACCATTCCGAACCCAACATTTCTAAAATTCAGCTTTTTATTGCTTCTTCTGATAGGAATATCTGGTTACATAATAGGATACATATTTATAAACAATATAATCCCTTTTGCTTTAGGACATATGCTAATCACTAGCTGCCTGGGGTTAAAGAAATTTCTTCTATGAAAAAGTTATTTCATGTCTGTTTTCTATGGGACTTTTTAGACCATTCTCTGCAGCACTTACTCACTATCAAAGGGTATGTCTACACTACCCCGCTAGTTCGAACTAGCGGGGTAATGTAGGCATACCGCACTTGCAAATGAAGCCCGGGATTTGAATTTCCCGGGCATCATTTGCATAAGCGGGGCTCCGCCATTTTTAAAACCCCGCTCGTTCGAACCCTGTGCCGCGCGGCTACACGTGGCATGAACTAGGTAGTTCGAACTAGGTTTCCTAGTTCGAACTACCGTTACTCCTCGTGGAATGAGGAGTAACGGTAGTTCGAACTAGGAAGCCTAGTTCGAACTACCTAGTTCGTGCCACGTGTAGCCGCGCTGCACAGGGTTCGAACGAGCAGGGTTTCAAAAATGGCGGCTCCCCGCTTATGCAAATGAAGCCCGGGAAATTCAAATCCCGGGCTTCATTTGCAAGTGCGGTATGCCTACATTACCCTCCTAGTTCGAACTAGGAGGGTAGTGTAGACATACCCAGAGAGAGGACAGTAAACCACTTGTTGGATTTGTTATGACAATTGCTATATTCCCTTTCCTCTGTTTCTTGGAAGCTCCACTATCCTTCCTAAGTTTGAGCCTATGTCTACACTGCAGGTTTTTTTGCGGAAGAGGATATGCAAATAGTGTGCTCATTTGCATATCTTGCATTCTCATTTGCATATCTGCTTCCGATTCTTTTGCAGAAGAGGTTTTGCCAATAAAAAGCCCTGGGTAGACGGGGCCATTTGTCGGAAAAAACCCTTTTGCACAGATCCTGTAAACTTCACTTTTTGTGGAATAAGGGATCTTGCGCAAAAGGGGTTTGTTCCAACAAACGGCTCTGTCTACATGGGGCTTTTTAACGGCAAAACCTTTTCCACAAAAAGGATTGGAAGACAATATGCAAATGAGCATGCACAATATGCAAATGAGTATCCATTTGCATATCCTCTTCCACAAAAAACCCGCAATGTAGTCATAGCCTGAGTGTCTCAACCTTGGCATAATCTCCTTCCTGACAGTTTCTCACTAAGGCCTGTTGTTATTTCTAAATATCATCATAATCTGGCTTTTTCTTTGTGTCCCCCTTGCTAAAAATCCTTGTATATGTTAGTCATTTTTCTTATTGCTTTACAAACATGTCCAGGCTTCCATGTTCTCATGTCTCCTCTAGTATCAAAACTGCCTTTTTTGAAGACATCTTCCACTCCCATTGCTCCAGCCTTTCTCTCTTACCACATAAAAATCAATCACCTTTTTTGCAACTTCAGTACCCTAAAATATGTTTTTAAAACATCATTTTGTTCACATTTTGTTCAATTATAATTTTAATAACTATTCATAAATCATTGCTCTACATACCTTGAGTAGCTGGCTCTAAATCGACAAGTTTTCCACTACCAACATTTCGGAGAAAGCACATAATGGAATGCAGTCCCCTTTGTACAACATCTTGAGGTGGAAACTCCAGAGGACAATGTCTTAGATTCAATGCTGTCAATGAAGTCAAGTTACCTGCAAAATTAGTTGTAAACATTTTAGAAGAAAAATATATCTTCAGATTCAGGACTCAAATGTGACTAAGGAGCAGAAATTTATTTGCCATCATAATGGTTTTTTGTTGCTCCCTCCCTTTGACATCCCTTCCCCATTTGTATTCTGCTGTTTAAAATATTGATGCTTCATTATTCTAATTTTGGTGCAATAAATTAATACACTTTGGGTTATGAACAGAACTCTACCACATTTTTTTAATTTGTTGTCCCCTATTCATCTAATTTTATCCATTAAATTTTTGGTTTTGGTCCTTTGCTCTGCATTCCCTCTCTCCCAATCTTTGTCTCTCCACTGCTTTCCATTTACAAGACTACCACTCCTAAAATGCTTGGCACTATTTTTACAAAAGGAGAGAGAAGTCTCCAGCCCCACAGACAGGAGATAAATGTTAGCTACTGCTTTATTTCCTGAGAAGATGCAGTAAATGTATGCATCCTGTTGGCATGCCTCAGTCTTGTACTGTGCAGGCACAACATGACAGCCAGCCCTAGAAAGAACCACTGTGTCAGAGCTACAATTAGCAGTGCACCACCTTTCTTGACAGCATCCTCAATTCTGTGGGAGAGCTGGGGACAGCTGCCAAATAAGCAATTCGGGTCCAGGGATCTTTGATCTACATCTACCCCACTCCATCACAAGGTCTGAATTAATAAAAGTAAAATAAGTGATCAAAATAAAAAATTCTCTATACAGAATGAAATTGTGTTCTAAAACAGGTAATTAATAATAGTAGTATTTATATTTTTATAGATTAAAAACAAACCTCAGAGTTAAAACCTATGATTTAGATTTTTTTTAAACAAAAGTCTACTCAATTTCTAAAAGATGGCAAATATTTTGGCATGGCATGATTGATGTTAGGTTAATAGTTAAAATATTTGGAAGCACAATGTGAAAAATGAGATCCTTATTCAAGTCGCTGAGAACAGATTTTTCACACTGTCTTGAGAAAATGGCACTTTAAACACTTCATTCACAGCTTGACTGAACATCAATTTATTTTGTCTTGATTTGTAAAGGCACAGTACTTAATATTCAGTGTGAGCTTACTTTATGCTTTACTCATTACTTTATGCTTTACTCCATTAAGTAGTATATTTGTATTTTAAAATGTTTTCAGTCAAATCTTACTTTCAGGAATGACAACTATATTATTTATAGCACAACCATCTGATTCTGAATGATTAGTAATTAAAAGTTGAAAGGAATGTTGCAAAACAAACTTTGCAACATGATTAACAATTACACTGACATCAGTCCCCTACAAATGCCAATTACAGCAATATTGACAAAGGCTCACACACAGGAAAAATAAGCATAAAAATATAAAGCCAGCATGAAAATAACAGGATAAAAATGAGATTTGGACTCAGAACTGGGATGCTCCATGACTATACGGTATGTTGAAGAATCTTTTCTTCCAGAACTCGGTGGAGTAGACTATACAGTGCTTATGTTCCTACTCTACTGAAGGCACAAGCCCATGTAAAAAAGTAGTGATGAATTAGTAAAGGGGACCCTCTCTAACACTTAGTGATGAATTAGTTAAGGGGAACCCTTCTACAGCCAGTGGATTTGAAGCACAGGAAATATTGATGCTCTTTGTGGGCTTCCAATATTCTGCCCCTCCCCTGTGGAATAGACTTGTCTTGGTTCCACAGTTATTTTGGACCCATTGAGTCCATAGACAAAGGACCAAGATATCATATTTATTTTGAACTAAAAGTCACTGGGGGGGGGGGGGGGGGAAGGGGGGTATGACTGTCCTCTGTCAACTATCAAGGTCTCCTCTTAAAGTTATAAACAAAATGAACCACATTCAGACCACATTATGTGATGTAACCTCACTGCAATCAAGATAATTGAACCTACTTCCACCAAGTCTTATATATCATCTTCTGTCTACATATTTTAGAATGTGCATCCGTCTGTGTGTCTATCCATCTCTGAATCTGTTTGTTCAAGAACTCCTCCTAAATAATAAGCGCTAGGATTACCAAATTTGGTTTGCACCTTCCTTTTATCCTAACTTAAAGCAAGGCCAGGGTTTGGTTGTGCCAAGAAAAAGGGAAGTACCAGGAATAGAGAAATAGGACTCTTTTCCATAACATGGAAAGGGAAAGTCACAGAGAGGAAAGACCCGAGCCTGCAGGGGAGAGCTATACTAAAGAGTGGCCCCTGGGGGCAGCCTCATCAGCAACAGAGTGGTCAGCGGGGATGAAGCTATGTCATCTTGCCTGCCACCAGACTGGGTAAGTAGATCTCTGCCCCTAGCTTTTCTCTGCCAATCCTTGGCCACAGCGCCAGAGGTAGGGGAGAGAAAAGGTCCCTGGCATCTGGGGAGGAGGACTGACAAAAGGCTTCTGGTAGCCAGAGGGATTGGGGGGAGAGAAAAGGCCTATACTGGTCGAGGGAGGCTGGCAGGAGGAGAAAAGGCCCCGCCGGCCGAAGATGCGAGGAGGAGAAAAAGTCCCATCGGATGGGATCTGCATCCACAGCCCCTTCTCAACCTCCAAGCCTCACTCTCTCACACACAGACTCCTTCCCCCCAGACTCCTGCCCCCCTCCCCTCCCCGTATAACCAAGGCCATGCCCTGACTCTGTATCCCTCACACCAACAGTCCCCTGCCCTGAAGGACCCAGGAAACACTGGGTAAGTCTTCCAGTTACAATAATGAGGAGACAACTTCTTACCTTTATTATTTATTACAGATATGTCACAGGAGCGCATGACACACAAAAATAAAGAGTGAGAGAGACTGCCCTAAGTACCTTACAATTTAAAACTATGTCAGAAATAAGACAATAACATGAAGATAGAACAGTGAACACAAGAGAAGGTGGAAAAACATACATTGTAGTAGATTTCCCTGAATTGCATGAAAGGCAGAAGTTGGTTGTAAATTGACTATCTCACTGGTTACTCTATTTATAGACTATGTAAGGAAACAATATGTGATTAGCATTGATACATCTCCTGAAAGCAGTAATGTTCTGAGGTAAAATTTGAATGAAGAGAAAGAGAGAGTAATCAGCTGACAGATGGAGGTTGTTCCAAGAAAGTTTTCTTCTTCCAAGCTCTTCAAACCTGAGAGTATGTCTACATTACAGAGTTTTGTCAGAAAAACGGCCATTTTGCCGACAAAACTTGAGGAACGTCCACACTGCAATAGCATTCTTCCACAAGAAAATCAAAAGAATGCTATTGCAGAGGGGTTGTTCTGGCATTTGGTAATCCTCATTCTGCAAGGAAGCCTTTTTGAGAAAGAGCTCTTTCAGAAAAAGGTGTGTGTGGACAGGCAAAAGGGAGTTCTTTCGAAAAAAGAGGAAAGAGGAAAAAGCACAGGTGCTCTGGTGGCCATTCCATCCATAGCAATTGCAGCTTACATGCAAGAAGGCATCCGTTCAGTCTGCACACTCACTTTCAAAAAAGGAAATGGCTTCTTTGATGCACTTTTGCAGTGTGGGCGCTCTCTTTCGAAAGAAGTTTTTTCAGAAGTTCTCTTCCGAAGCTTCTTCCAAAAGAAGACTGTAGTCTAGATGTAGCCTAAGTAAGCAATTCGGTCACTCTTTTTGGTTTTGGGAAGTATTTCACTTTGAGAGCAGGTCCACCAAACTCAATAGCACTAGTTGCAAAATAAAATGCCACCCAAATTGTGAAAGATTAACAACAATGGGATCTAAGTGAATAGTAATTAAAATATCAGGATTGGAAACTGCAAAGATGCTATTAGGGGAAGTAGTAGGAAAAGAGATGAAATATTAGAGATGTGAACAGGTAACTGGTTAACTGGTTCCCCAGTAAGCATCACCTGGGTAATGATTAATAGGTTCCCTAGGGAGCAGTTCCCCACCGACAGCCTGCCATGGGTGGACGGCTGGCTCCAGTCCCACATGGCTGGTTGCTGGGGCTGGGAGATGGCAGAGCCAGTGCCTCGTCACAGTGCAGGGGCTAGGAGCTGGGAGCAAGCAGCAGTCCCAATCCCAGTGTGGGGCTGGGAGCAGGAGCCCTATGGGCTGGGGGGCTGGAGTCATGAGATCCCACTATTCAGTTAACCAGTTAAACATTAAGTTAACTTAACATTTAGCCAGTTAACTGATTAACCAAGATTTAAATATACAAGTGTAGGGTGAAGTTATGCATGGCCCAGAAGGCGAGGTTCAGGAGTGAAATTAATAAGAAAAATGATGAGTAATTAGTGAAGGGATTTGAAAAGAGAAGTGACTTGATCCAAATACTAGGGAAGAAAAATTATTTTGGCAGGTGTGTTTTCTGTGGAGGTGGAATTTAATAAGCAAATGCTTTAAATACTAATTACCATAGGGTCATAAAAGCAAGAGGGAAATCAGTGGGTGACTTTGCTCAACACTGTAGATGTCTTTACACTAATGCAAGAACTGTAGAGAATAAACAGGACAAATGGAAAGTGTTAATACATGTAACCCTTTTAGAAGGGTTGCTCCTGAAATATCACACTGAATTTTAGGGGACTCCCAACGACTACAGCAACTGCTAGAGAAGTTCAGGACTCAATTTCACAAATGGCCTACTGCAGAAAATATGGCCTGTGGGCTGCATACAACCCACCAAGCCACCAGATCTGGCCCATGAATGGAGTAGGGAGCCTCGGGCAGGCTCTTTGTTCTCCTTGCCCCCTGCCCACTGCTTAGAAAAGCGGCTATGAGTCCCTGTTTCTCTTCTAATAGCTGCAAGCCCAGGGGGAAGGTGGGAAAAGGCTTTGTGCACTGCCCCTGCCCCAGGCACAATCCCATTAGCCAGTTGCCGCTCGAGTGGTGGGAACGTGCCTGGGGCCAGTTCCTCCAGAGGTGGCCGCATGTGCAATATCATGGCTAGCATGATGGCACACCTGCCTCATGCCGCTACTCCTGACTCCCTCGCTCCTGTCCCCGCTGCTATGCCCATTCCCCATCTGCCTGCCACCCCTGCTCCCTCCCCAGGTGATACCCATGCCCCCTCCTCCTGCCCCCCTGCCAGTCCTGGCTCCCCTCCTGCCCGCTGTCTTGTCGACCTCCCTGTGCTCCCTGCACCCACCCAACCACAACCCTGATGAGGCTCCCACACCCGAGGTGGCACTTGGAGCTTCCCCCCAGGCCTCTTGCAGTCAAGAGCCTCCCAGTTAGGAGCCCCCTCCCTTACTCACCTTTTCTGAATAATCAGTACAGACTACATTAAAAAAAAACCAAGCAGGTGTGTTTATTGGGAGGTCAGGGAAAGGGCGAAGGGAGGAGTTCTGGTGGGGAAGAGATAGGGTCGCAAACCACAGGCCCCTAGTGGAGAGGCCCTGGGGCGAGTTACTGGCGTGCATGAGAGAACCTCTCTCGCAGGGCCTTCCGGAGGTGCACCCCGGCCTGTGATGGGCCTGCTGGATGGCAGCTGTATGGGGCTGCTCAAATGCACAGCCCTTGTGGCTGGCATCTGCCCCCCAGTCTGGGAGGCAGGCCTCCCCCTTCCACTCCACAATGCTGTGGAGGACACAACATGCTGCAACCACCTTAGGGATGTTGTGCTCCCCCACATCGAGGCGAGTCAGAAGGCACTGAAAGCGTGCCTCGAGGCGGCCGAAGGCGCACTCGACCTGGATCCTGGCCCAGATAGGGCGGGTATTAAATTGTTCCCTGCTGGGGTCCAGGTGTCTGGTTACAGCTTCATGAGCTACGGCATGAGGGGGTATGCTGCATCCCCCACGATGCACAGTGGCACCAACACATCCCCAACTGCAAAGTCCCAGTGCGGGAAAAAGGTGCCCACCTCCAGCTTGTGATACAGGAGTTTCTAAAGATGAGGTTATCATGTGCTCTGCCCAACCATCCCACAAAAATGTCCGTGAAATGTTCAGGGTGGTCAACCAGGGCCTGCAACACCATTGAAAACTAGCCCTTGCAATTTATGAAGTGGGCTGCTCGATGTTCTGGGGCTTGGATCAGGATGTGGGTCCTATCTATGGCTCCCCCACAGCTGGGGAACCCCATGGCAGCAAATCTGGCCACGGTTGCGTCCAGGTCTCCCAGGCAGATGACCCTCCGCAACAGAATGGAGTTGATGGCCCTCACCACCTGCAGAAGGACACAAAGGAACACAGAAAACACACAGAATGAGAGGGGGGGGGGTGCCTGATCCCTTGGAAGGTGCCCGCCCTGTTCCCCACCTCTGCCTCCCCAACACCTAAGGAGCCACCCCCTATGAGACTGCTTCCCCCCGCTCCCAACAGCAGGGCTGTGTGAAAGCTGGACAGCACAACCCCCCGGAGACAGGGCTTCCCCCCACCCCCACTCCACCCCACACAGCCACAATTCTCCCCCTCTCCAATGCAGGGACTGCAGCTTGAGAGCTCCTTACCTGCATGAGGAGAGCCCTGATGGTGGACTCCCCACGCCAAACTGGTTGGCCACTGACTGGTAACTATCTGGGGCGGCCAGTTTCCAAAGAGCAATGGCAACCCGCATCTCCAGGGGGATGGTGGGCCGCAGGTGGTGTCACGTCTCTGGAGGGTAGGGGTGAGCCAGGCACCTAGGTCCAAAAAGGTGGCCTTCTGCATGTGGAAGTTTTGGAGTCACTGCTGGTTGTCCCACCACTCCATGACCAGCCAGTCTAATCAGTTGGAACTGGTGTCCAGCCTCCAGAACCTCCTCTCCACAGTGGGCTGCAATTGCCAGAGTGTAGCAGCCACACCCAGGGAGAGGGATTCCAGATTGTGGTCAGGGCAGCAGCAGCATGGCAGCGTGCATGGCAGTGTGCAGCTGCATGGCAGCATGCAGCAGGGTAGCAGCATGGCAGCATGTCATGTGATCAGGGAGCAGCCTGGCAGTGTGCATCAACTGCTGCACAAACAGCAGCATGGCCATGTGGGGCTATGGCATGCCCAGGGGCAGCTCCCGCTCCATGGCACAAGAGAAAAAGCTGTGGCATCCAAAAAAGTACAGGGCAATAACAGCAGGCACTGCTAGAGCTTTGCTGTGCCTCCAAGAGGTAGTAAGCACGCAGCAACTGCAGAAGCGAAACAACTGTCCAAGGGGGTCCCTTTAAGCGCATGTCTCTGCAAGCCTCTGGCATCAACCCTCAGAAGCAACTGGTGACCTTAAGCCCTGCCTGAAGTGGTTCTGGGTGGCCTTTTTTGTGAGAGAGCTTCCATGCAGTCTGGACACTCTCTTGCGGAAAAACGCATCGCTTTTTCAAAATGCTTTTGTAGTGTGGACACACTCTTGCACAAGAAGATTTTGCAGAAGATCTCTTCTGCAAAAAGATTCTTGTGCAAGAAGCCTGCAGTCTAGACGTAGCCCCCAACTCTGCACCCCAGTTCCTGTCCAAGGTCACAACCCCCTCCTGTCTGAGGTCACAACTGAAACCCTTGGAACCCTTCCAGATCCTTGTACCCCAACCCCCTGTCCCAGGTCACAACTGCCTCCTTCCCCAAACACCCTCCCTGATCCCACTTTCACTCTGCATGCTCCCTTCTGCACCCAATCTCCATCCCAGACTCTGCACCTCCTCCATTGGTACCATGGAAGAGTGCAGCCCTTGACCACTTTCCAAATTCTTGGAGTGGCCTCCCCGCCATCAAAAATTATTGCTCATCCCTGACCTGCTGCCAAAGGCAGAGATAGATCTTGTTTTGCAACATTACCAGAATCAATCATATTTTATGTATTATTGTTTTTGTTTTTTATTCTCCTGATATGCATTTCCATTCTTCCTTATCTTGAGCTTCCCATAGTTAAAAAGCCTAACTTATTGTTTTATTACTCTGGAAATTGTAATAGCTATTTTATTTATTGTGTGCTGAGATAGCTCTGTAGCCCTTTCCTGAAACCTGAACCCCTGGTTTTTTATGAAAGCCTCCATGCCCTCTCTTGTGGGCCTGTATGTGGCTCCAATTGATTTTTTTCTGGGGGTCAGTGGCCCCGATAGGAAAAAGGACCACCACCATTATACTATGGATGCAACTCTGTTTTCCTTTTGAGACCAAAGCCTTAGTATATCAAGGTTCATTTTTTATGGAAATGGAACCTCACTTTACAATACAATGTGCAAATGGAAGTATAACACTCACAAAAATATATCAAAAGAAAAAACAGGTCATGAAATTCACAATAACATAAAAATGGTCATCCTGGGTCAGAACAATGGTTTATTTAGCCCAGTATCCTGTTTCCAACAGTGACCAATGCCAGGTGCTTTAGAGAGAATGAACAGAACAGGTAATCCTCAAGTGATCCATCCCGTTGCCCATTCTTAACTTCTGGCAAATAGAGGCTAGGGACACCATGCCTGCCAATCCAGGCTAACAGCCATTTGGAACTATTTTCCATGAATTTATCTAGGTCTTTTTTGAATCCTGTTATAGCCTTGGCCTTCACAACATCCTCTGTCAAGGACTTCCACAGATTGACTGTGTGTTTTGTGAACAACTTCCTCTGGCGAGCTTTAAACCTGCTGCTTATTCATTTAATTTGGTGATCCCTAGTTCTTGTATTATGAGAAGCAGTAAATGACACTTACTTTCTACACATCAGTCATAATTTTCGATTGCTATCATATCCTTACTTGTCTCTGTTCCAAGCTAAAAAGTCCCAATCTTATTACTCTCTCCATATATAGAAGCTGTTTCATACCCCCAGTCATTTTTGTTGCCCTTTTCTGAACCTTTTTTTTTCAATTCCAATATATCTTTTCTGAGATGGGGTGTAATAGGGTGCACACTCAGACATTCTTCGTGGGCACCAGTTGTCCTCTCAATTCAGACTCAGAAAAATCTCAGGGTTGTGCAACACCCATGTCTTTATTCACCTAAGTTTGTCCCACGACCAGTGCCAAACTATTTACAATCTTTACATGATTTTTTTTTCTTATAGGCAGAGTAAGTCTTCAGCTAGGAGGCTTCCAGTTCCCTACCTGACTGATCTCTTCCTCACTGCCTGCCCTTCCTTCTGGGTATTGCCCATCCTCAGGTCAGCATCAGGCCTTTTAATCAGTCCCAATCTGTTCACTTTGATTGGAGCTGACAGGGTGGGGCTAATTAGGTGCTACATGGGGCAACCACATCTGCATGAAGTATTCAAGATGCTGAAATACCACGCATTTATATAGAGATAATATATTTTCTGTCTTATTATCTATCCTTTTCCTAATGATTTCCAACATTGTTAGCTTTTTCGAAACATTTTTAAAGTAAGAGAAACTGACACATCTCTTACTGCTACATGAATATAATTCAAAACTGAGTTGTTCACTGTATCCTTATTTACCTGCTATATACTAATGATTATGAGATGAGACATACTGTTTACATTAGCCTAAAGCTATAGTCAAATAAGTGTTCTATCTATTCTAGCCTGAAACAGAGGGTACGTCTACACTACAGCGCTAGTTCGAACTAACTTAGTTCGAATTAGTTAATTCAAACTAAGCTAGTTCGAACTAATGCATCTAGAACTAAAAACTAGTTCGAACTAGCGTTTTGCTAGTTCGAACTAGTAAGTCCACATTGAGTGGACTCTGAACAGGGCTTAAGGATGGCCGGAAGCAGTGCCGGCAGGGCATAAAAGGAGGACTTAGAGCATGGAGATGCTGTCTCAGGCTAGCCGAGGGCTGCGCTTAAAGGGTCCCGACCCCCACCCCGGACACACAGTTCTAAGGGGTGCCCCGCTTGCAAAGAAGTTCTGGCTTGGAGTGCCCTGAGTGCCCACACTGGGCACATCACAGCACTCGGCCATCAGCCCGGCTGCACTTGCCGCAGGCTGCCATCTGGGGAGAGGGAGTAATTGGGGGGCTGCAGGAGAGCTTCCACCCCCAGAAGCCCGCAGAGCCAGCCCAGTCCTCCCCATCGGGGGCTCGTACCCCATTCCTCCCTCACCTCCTTCCACTTACCCTTCCCTAGCCCCCCTTCTTATTGATGTACAAAATAAAGATAACGTTTCTTCCAACATTGACTCTGTCTTTATTGAACAAAACTGGGGGAGACTGGGAAAAGGAGGTGGGAGAGGGGAAGAGAAAGGCTGGGAGAGGGGAGGGCAACTAACATGATCAGGGGTTGGGAACAGGTCCCAGATGAAGAAAGGCTACAGAGACTGGGACTGTTCAGCTTAGAAAAGAGGAGACGGAGAGGGGACAGGATAGAGGTCTCTAAAAGCAGGGGTTGGGTGGAGAGGGTGCATTCAGAAAAGTTCTTCCTGAGTTCCCATAAAGAAGGACTAGAGGACACCAAAGGAAAGGAATGGGTAGCAGGCTTCAAACTAGTAACAGAAAGTTCTTCTTCACAAAGCAAATAGTTAACCTGTGGAACTCCTTGCTGCAGGAGGCTGTGAAGGCTACAACTAGAACAGAGTTTAAAGGGAAGTGAGATCAAGTCATGGAGGTTGGGTCCATGGAGTCCTATTAGCCAGAGGGTAGGAGTGGTGTCCCTGCCCAAAGTTTGTGGAAGGCTGGAGAGGGATGGCACGAGACAAATGGCTTGGTCACTGTCTTCGGTCCATCCCCTCCAGGGTCCCTAGGGTTGGCCGCTGTCGGCAGACAGGCTACTGGGCTAGATGGACCTTTGGTCTGACCCAGGATGGCCATTGTAAGCTCAGGGCTCAGGGTCGGGGGTCTCAGTGGACCCCCTTGATTTTCATGCACACCTGCTCCTGGGTGGCCAGGCTGGCAGCTCTCCTGCCCTAGACGGCCACTTTCCTGTGCCTAGTGCGGAGATCGTGGACGAGGTCCACGATGTCCGCACTAGCCCAGGAAGGTGCCCGCCTCTTGCGGTCCAGGGCAAGCTCCTGGGAGCCGCCAGCCTGGTCCCGGCAAGAGGGGGTGGGCTGGGGGGCATCGGGTGGGTGGCTCTGTGCCGTGCCAGGTGCATGGTCTGCTAGCTGGGTGCTGGCAGGCTTGCACCCGGCACGGGCACCGTAGCCAGCCCGTGCCCCTTTAAGGGGTCCGGGGTCGGGAGGGGGGCATAGAGTTTCCCTGGTGTTGGCCAGAGTGGCCACCAGGGAAACCTGGGGAGGGCTAGCCTCCCACTAGTTCGGACTAAAGGGCTACACAGCCCTTAGTTCGAACTAGCTAGTTCGAACTAGGCGTTAGTCCTCGTAAAATGAGGTTTACCTAGTTCGAACTAAGCGCTCCGCTAGTTCGATTCAAATTCGAACTAGCGGAGCGCTAGTGTAGCACCTATTAAAGTTAGTTCGAACTAACGTCCGTTAGTTCGAACTAACTTTGTAGTGTAGACATACCCAGACTGTGTAAAAGCTTATTAGAATATTCCAGAGAGACTGAAAACACCTGTAATATGACAAATGATACCCAACTAGTAGCAGATAGCAAGAAAACACATGAAGATTTAATGCACCACCTCCAAGTACAGTTCACCATATGGTACCTCGTGTGTGTTATCGTTACTGCATAAGATGGACAGCATTTTTAGGAAAAATCAATCCACTCATAGTAGACAAAGAATATTTTCATAATACAATATGGAATTGTCAAACGACACCATTTAGTATCAGTAGGAAATTAGAATTTTATAGCAGACGTTTATCAAAAACTATATTTTATACTACAATTGCCTGCTACTTAATAAGCACAAGTCTTTAGTGTTAGCAGTATTACAATGGATACCACATAGTAATACACTATATTGTAAATTAAAATTAAAATACTCAGTGCTGTATACTGTGAAATATAATTAACAAATGTATAAAATGTTTAGTGCTCAGAGAATAAATTGTGTGTGTTTTGCTGTTGGCTTTGTGGAAAAATATACCCCTAACAGCTAAAATATCTGCATTTCTGTTTCTCAAATAAACATTCCTAATGCCCTAAACAATCATACTGATTACCTTTAATTCTGCACTCAGATGTATTACTGAAATTTCAAGAAAACAGAACATTTTAGACAGTCAGTTGTTTGCAGTGTTGTAGCTATGTTGGTCTCAGAATTTGAGTGAGACAAGAGGGATGAGGTAATATTTTTATTGCATTTACTTCAGTTGGTGGAAAGAACTAGCTTTCAAGCTTCACAGAGCTCATCTTCAGGTTTGGGGACGGTAACCAGGGGCTTACTGAAAGTATCCTGAAATAGCTATTCCGCATCTTTAAACATGCTCATTATTTCGAAACAGATTTCAAAATAACACATGATATTCCAGCATTCCTGTAATCCTCATTCCACGAGGGTTAAGGGACTTGTCGGAATAGCGCTTTATTTCAAAAAGTAGCACTATGTAGACAGCGCCAAATTTCAAAATAAGCTATTTCAAAATTAGATTGAAATAAGATTCACAATTTGCTAGCTGGGGTGATTGGCTGCAGGAGATGGCGCTGCGCACACCCAACCTGGCTGGCTCTGCTACAGACTATTGCAAAAAGCAACAGGACAGCCAGGCAGGTGAAAGGGGCTGGTTAGGTATGCCCCACCTCTGTCCAGGACTGCCCCAGCCCCGAGCCTCCCACCCCCAAGGCACCCTTTAAGGAGGGCGGGAGGGATGATGCTCCCCCCGCCCCCATATTTGTATGGGGTCTTGCTTATTATTCCCTTTTGTCACTGTCAGGGAGCAAGGTGAAAGTGCACAGTTTGCTGCATTACTCTCCCACTGTCTGGCGAAGTCAGGGGGCAGATAAACTGTGCATTTTGCTCTCACTCCCTGATAGGGATAGGAGGGGAACAGCAAGCACCTTCACACACTCCCTACACCCACCCATACACACACCCTAACCTGTCGTGAGCCCTCCACATGCCCAGACTCTTGCCTTGACTCCTGCTCCCCTCCATATACACTCCAACACTCATCCTTGAGCCCCCCCATACATCCAGCCACCTGCCCTGAACCCCTCACATCCCTAAGCCCCTGCCTTGACTCTTGAACTTCCCACATCCCCACCCCCAGCCATGAGCCCACACCTCGACACTCCTCAATCCCTTTCCTTGAACCCCTCGCACTCCACTCCACACTTACATTTCTTACAGGTACTGTTGTATCAGCCCCCCCCAACCTTCTGCCTTGAGGCTTTCCCTGGGATGGGGTGAGAGATGCAATACAACAGTATCTGTAAGAAATTTAAGTTACTTTCACTCCTGGACTGAACTAAGATGAGCCAGAAATATAGGATCAACCTGAAATAGGATTGCTTCTCAATAAGCCTTAAAGAAAAGAGATAAAATTGAGAAATTTGGAGTAGTGCTGTGTTTTTGCACAGCTAATTCAATGATTACGATATGAAAACTAGAAGAAAATGTTATTGGAAACCAAATTGATTATAATCTCTTTTTGTTAAAACACAGCAAATGATAAGAGTTTATAGGGATGAAAAAAATCCACTTGATAAAATTTCCAGTTAAAAAAAATTACTAAAAACAATTAAATAGAAAAAATCTAACTTCATAAAATAACTCTGTATTTTTTAAAAATACAGTCATTTAAATAAACCTGGTAGACTTTCCTTTTATTAAAAAAAACCTAATTAAGTTAAGGACCTGAGCAATACTGGGTAAATCTGCTAGTTGGTCATAAAACCAGTGTCTCTTAAGTACATGTTTTTTTAATGTCTATCAGAGTTATGAATTTGAGGCCTGGTCTAAAGTGCAGAATTAGGTCAATATAAGCCATCTTATGTTCACCTAACTTTGTAAGTGTCTGCACTACAGTGTTGTAATGTAAATCAGCCAGTGCACTGATTTCACCTCTGCAAGAAGCATAGCACATAGGTCAATGTAGTTAGGTCAACAGAGTGTAAGTAATAGCTTCTGCACTGACATCAGACTTTGCCTGCTGTCAAGATCTGGCCGCTGAACCTCTGGCTAAGGTTGGTAGGGATGCAGCTGTCAGTGCCCAACAATGCCCCACACTGACAGTTAAATCGATACAAGCACTCCTGGTGAGGATGTGCACCACTGACAGAAGAGCTAGTGTGGATATACAAAACCAATTTAATTATTCTGGTGGCTGTATGTCGACGTAATTTAAGTCAACTTAAATTTGTAGTATAGACATGCTTCTATGTTCCCAGACTGGTCTATTGAAGGGGCTGTGTCCATTTCTTTTGAGAATAAAATGTCTTTTATTATTTTTCTGTGTGAGTTCATTTGATAGCATATAAAATACAAACAAGGTGCACAAACAAGACCCATTATGTCTGGCCATAGTACTCTAGCTGAAAAAGTATAAGCCTCAGTCAAACCAGCCACCACACAAAAGGCCAGTTTCCCCCAGGACACAACCAACTTCCTCCAGACACTATGCAATATTAACAACTTCCCTCAGAGCACTAACCTTAACACTATGAATGTATCCTTTATATACACCATGATTGCATTGCTGTCTGCCTTAAATATCTACAAGGCAATAGACAGCACTCAGAAATCCATCCCAAACATGTTGCCAAACTCATCCATTTCATCCTTATCCATAACAACTTTACTTTTAACAGCAAACACTTTGTCCTAACCATGTGTAATCAGATGTTAGCTGTGTGTGTATTCTTCTCTGCTGCACTGGCTCTGGCCAGATAGTCCATACAGCTGGCTCCAGTCAAACTGCCCAAAGACCATCAGATAAGGTTTCAGTAGTAAAAGCACCCAAGTAGGCTTACTGTCAGCAAAACATGCTAGTATCCATAGACTTGACAGGACCAGGAAAATATATATATATATATATATATATATATATATATATATATATATGCACGTTACAATGGATCAGCAGAGTCAGTGGTGGGACTTTAGGCTTTATTTTATACACTAATACAAACAAATTACATATTGCCCCTCTGCCATAGTTAGTTACTTTCCCCTGATATGGTTTGTTACCATCTATTACCTTATACACATTGACTTAATCAAAAGATCTTTAGTCTATCATACTGGCATCATAATCTTATCTTTAAGAGAGATCAACATATTCCTGTTATCTTTGGGGAATGTTTATGTACCATACTTGGTATGAGGGTGTTCTAGTACCACCCATAATACCTATTAAATTAATGAGCCTTGCTCATCTCAGGAATGTGTATTTTTTTGCAATACTAGTCCTGTTCTTGCCAGATTCTGTGAACCTGCAAACAGGCAGACTGACTTCTGATAACAATCTGAATTTTGCTGATTGTCTTATAATAGCATGGCTGGACCACTTCTTCAGTTCAGGCCTCAGGCCTCAATACCGAACCTCTGATCTAAGGTGTGACGTCTCAGTCTCTATTTCTACTAAAGATGGGACTAGCCATGGGCAGCAGAATGGATTCCCAATATGCTAATCTCTTTATGAGCCATCTCAAGAAAGAATTTCTGGAAGAATCTTCATTCTCTGGACAGAAACCTAGACTCCCTATTAAATTAATGCCATCATTTCAAATCCCACCCATCCATTAAACTTTAGAACTCACACCAGCATCAAATGCCGGGACACCACGATTAGCTTGAAATATGGGATTCTACAGATAACTATAGACAAGGAACTAATGGATCACCACACTTTCACAGATTCTATAATCATCTCAAACAGGCTAAGAACTCTGTTACCGGACCTTCAGAAATCACAGAATATACTCCAAGAAGGCAGTGCAGAATACACACCTTAAAGTACTTCACATTGGCTGTGTCTACACTGCACCCCTTTTCCGGAAAAGGGATGCAGATGAGACAAGTTGGAATTGCAAATGCTGCGGGGATTTACATCTCCCCTGCTTCATTTGCATGAACATGGCTGCCGCTTTTTTCTGGCTCGGGGCTTTGCCGGAAAAAAGCGCCAGTCTAGACGGGGATCTTTCGGAAAATAAAGCTTTTTCCGAAAGGTCCCTTATTCCTGATTTTAAGAGGAATAAGGGACCTTTCGGAAAAGGCTTTATTTTCCGAAAGATCCCCATCTAGACTGGCGCTTTTTTCCGGCAAAGCCCCGAGCCAGAAAAAAGCGACAGCCATGTTCATGCAAATGGAGCGGGGGAGATATAAATCCCCGCTTCATTTGCAATTCCGACTTGTCTCATCTGCATCCCTTTTCCGGAAAAGGGGTGCAGTGTAGACACAGCCATTGTGTTCAGTTAATCAGAACACTCCACCAAAGTTGTAGAGGACATCATGGAATAAGCCACCCAATTCCACAGGAGAATGTGCTTCAATACAGGGTGGAAAAACCCTCACGGACTACATACACCTACTTGTTCTCTACTACCTAACATGGGATATCATCAAACAGTTACAAATCATACTTAATGGGGGCCACACTCTGAAAGAAATCTTTCCTGAACCCCTTTTCTGGCCTTCAAAACAAGCCCCCTCACACCAAACTCATCATTAGAAACCAGCTCCTCTAAGATCAGGACACACCAACTCAAAATGGCACTAGACTCTCCCAGAACAACAGATGCAAAACCTGAAGGCATATCTCCACAGCTATAATAAATACTCCTGCAACACACCTTTCAAAATCCATGGTCCTACACATGCCTGTCACAACATATGGTGTACCTCACCCAGGGCATCAAATATCCCAATAACAACCATATGGATGAAACCAGATAATCACTATTTAAAATGAACTCACCATGGGCAGTCGGTGCAGGTAGGGCTGGGGGAGGCAGGTAAGCCCCCAACTCCACCTACAGTCCTGCCCCTTCTGCTGATGGCATGTAACACACCTCCACGGGGAGAAAAGGAGTAGGCACATGTGTGCTTGTGCCAAATTTTCTCCACCCTGGAGCACTGGGATGGGAGGAGGGTGCATGGCTCCAGCCATCTCACCCCCAGAGCACTGTTAAAAATGTACACCTTGTATGCAGATACTGAGGGAGGACAGAAAGAACCAGAAAAATTAGATACGTGAGCCATTAATCACTGCACGAATCACTCTTCCCAGAATTTTTCTTGAATAAGTATACAAATTGCATGTTAGCTACATAAGTGATGATTTCGCTGATGTAGAAATATCATTTAAACAAGATTCAGCCTATCTTACAATGACATTTCAACATGGGTGCTAAACAAATAATAATGGAAGATGAATACTTCTAGTGCGATATGAATATTGGGCATTCCATTACCTGCATAGACAAAAAATTCCCACTGAAGAAATATTATTTCATACAAGTCACACTTGCTAGACAGTGGAGGTCAATACAGTGTCATGTATATTTTATAGGGTGTACTGTTTTTTATTTCTGTAGGTTAAGCTATGGTAAATTACTGAATCCATCTATACAGAAATATTTCATATGTGATCAATGAAGCTTTCAAAGAACACATCTGCTTAAATTTCAAACTCTCTCATTCTGTTAAGATTCTTTAGTCCAACTGTTCTTCTAAAATCATTCCAGATCTTTTCCCCTCTTTTTCTGATGATACAAGACAGGGTAATTAGTTTGCATAGGAGCTTTCAACATGCAATTTTTTGAGTATAATTTTAGAGGTCACTTGAAAATGCATTTGTCATTATTATATTGCTGTGCAACAAATATTCACTATAAAACAAGAAGCTTTCTTTAATTATATTTAGACAGGTTGCTATACATCACTTTTAATCTTGACTAAAGCATTAAATGGAAAAAGTATAAGTCTGATAGGATTCTTTTACATTGTATACTTCGGGGGAGCGGGGGTGGGGGCAGAGGGAATTGGGTACTTACCGAGCTCCACGGGCAGCCTTTTTATAGGATTTCTTTCTAAAAGTAAAGTTTTCAATTGCCTTTGTAATAAAACAAAAAAAAGTAACAATTTAAAAGCAAAGCTAAAGTGCATTGTTAAAACACAAAACAGATCACTTCTTTTGTTCATTAATTTTTCTTGCCCTTGTTTACTACCACATTAATGACATCTGAGGAAACTGGGATGCTTCCCCATAGCTACCATCAATGCTGAACTATGAGTTATGTATCTCACTGGTTCAGGACCTGATGAAATCTTTGCAAGTTGAATGGAAATTTTTTAAAGACACCATAATAGAGGCTAAACTTAAGTGTATACCCCAAATTTAAAAAAATACCAAAAACATGCCACGGGGCTAAACAACAAACTAAAAGAAGCAATAAGAGGCAAAAAGGTATCCTTTTAAAAATGGAAGCTAAATTATAGAAAATAGAAAGGAGCATAAACTCTGAGAAATGAAGTGTAAAAATATAATTGGAAGATCAAAAAAAATTGAAGAATATCTAGCCAAGAAGTTAGAAAATAGTAGCAAAACAGTAACAAAAGAAAATAGTAGCAAAAAGGGACAGCTTTTTCGAAAGATCCTATAAACCTCAAAAAATGAGGTTTACAGGATCTTTCGAAAAAGGCTTCTTTTTTCAAAAGAAATGAGTCTAGACTATGGTTTTACTTTCGAAATAGTGCTTTTTCAAAAGAGCACCATGATGCGATTATGAAAATGAAGCGCAGGAAATTCAAATCCCAGCTTCATTTGTAATATCGACGTGCCTAATTTACATCCCTTTCTCGAAAGAGGGATGTAGTCTAGACACACCCATTCAGATCTGTGTCAGAAAAGAGACTACATCCATTCCAAAGAGCAACCATGACACACAGACAACTTCTCGAAATTCTATAGTACAAGTATCTGGTCCAACTATCTAAAGGAGACTTAGCAAGTTACAATCACATGTAATCAGGAGCTCATTTGATTTAAGTGAGTCAAATGAGCTCCTGATTACATGTGATTGTATTGTAATTTGAAACAAAATTAAAAGGGAAATCCTAAACCTCATCCACGAAGGACACTGATGACTTAATAAATTCCATGAATAAGTCAAACAGTTTGGTATCTGGGCATCAGCAAGAACATACAGAATAAAGTATCTGTATTGAACACTGCAGAACTAACTGACCAACACAATACAAAGAACCTTTAATAACAGCATCATTTCTGCCAAACAGACCTTGGAAGAGATAAGCTGCAGATTTATGCAGATTCAGAGGATACCAATATTCGGTAGTGGTGGACAATTTTTCCAAGCTGTAGTGAGCAGGGATGGCCACTCACTGACCCTGAGGAAGAAGAACCCCTCTCTAAGCCTGGGTGGGCTGAAACGGACCCTGCCCCTTTAAGTCTTCAAAGGCCTAGAGGTGAAGCAGGAAGTATAAAAGCTGAGCCGATAAGCTCATTAGGGGGGCAGCCACTGGCGGGAGCAGAAGCCTACCCTGAACTTTCACACTGGGAGGACCCTGAGTATCCGGCTGAGGCTAACTGGCCTGCCGGGCCCGGTCATTGAAGAGGAGAACCTTATTTTCCTACTCCCAGATGTGAACTACGTAGACCCTGTGAACCCGCCGCTGCCTGGGAGCCAGGTACAGACTGAGAGGAGCCCGGAAGTGGTCCAGGGGAAGCCAAGAATGGTCAGTTGAGCTGATAGCCCTTTGATGTGTGTCAGAGTGTTTTGGAGCAGATTCCCTGCTGACCCCAGTGGCCACCAAGGGCCAAGGCGGCCACTGCTAGGGCCCAGGGCCAGGACACGGTGGAGTAGGGAGGGCCCGCGTCCCCCCTGCCACCCAACATACTGGGTGGCAGTCTCCCCCTCTACATGTGAGCCAAACAACTGTGTGTTTTCCTGCCCCGCCCTGAACCAGGGCCTGGGCTAAAAGCTGACTGTGGAAACTGTTTGCCTGCCTACCCTGAACCAGGGCCTAGGCTAAAAGCTGACTGCAGAAACTATTTGTTTGCCTGCCCCACTCTGAACCAGGGTCGGGGCTGTATTGACATTTAGGCATTGCGTCCTGCCCCACCCTCAAGCCCCACTGTCTTAAAGGGGCCCCTGGACTAATAAGTATAGGCCTAAGCACCAGTCAGGGGCCCAGGATTGAGCAAGACCACTTACACAAGCATATAGGGTATGTCTACACTAACACCCTAGTTCGAACTAGGGTGGTTAATGTAGGCAACCGGAATTGTAAATGAAGCCCGGGATTTGAATTTCCCGGGCTTCATTTGCATCTTGCCGGGCGTCGCCATTTTTAAATGTCCGCTAGTTCAGACTTCGTGCCCGCGGCTACACGCGGCACGAACTAGGTAGTTCGGATTAGGCTTCCTATTCCGAACTACTGTTACTCCTCGTGGAACAGCGTTTTTTTCGAAAAGGTGTTTTTTCTGAAAAAAAAACCCCGCATCCAGACTAGTTTCACTTTGAAAGATCCTCTTTCGAAAGTGAGATCGGAAGAAGATATGCAAATTCCCGCAGAATTTGCATATCCTCTTTTGAAAATTCTATGTAGTCTAGACATAACCTAAGAGATTGTTGGATTTAGAACCTGGTAGATTATGTTTGTATTAGACTGCGTGAAGAAAAAGGATGGACAACTCCAGCTGTCAGAAAGAAAAATGATTTACTTTCCAGATCACCATTAAGTCAGACAGTGGAAATTCAACAGAAATTGTTGACTGTTACTGTTTGTTCAGACAGAACAATCAACAAGTAACCAGCAGTATCCCCCAGCCCTCAGAGCTGCCCGGGCACGCCATGCAGCCCTCCTGTGGTGATTTAAAGGGTCTGGAACTCTGGGCACTGCCCCTGCCATAGCTGCAGTGGCTGGGAGCCCCAGGCCTCCTAGAATGACCAGGCCCCAGAGCAATTGCCTTTTCTGTCCGCCCCCTGTCCTCCCCCCCATCATCGGGCCCATCAAGAACCCACCCAGTGACTGGGACAATTACACTCTACCCCCGGGTGCCTCTACTTATGGTTGATGCAGAACACCATGATGACTCAAAGATTCCAGATCAACCAGAGAGACATTGCAACTAATGAACAGCCAGCTATTATGAATTCAGGTCATGTAATTAGAAAATCAGTATGATTCAGAGACATTTAACAAACTGATAGGTACTGACCTTTAAAGATAGCGTGTTAGTATACATTTTGTAATATTCTATAAAGGATGAGATGTAATAAAATGTCAAACTGTATTATACCATTCAGCATTAAGTGGCGTCATGTGTAACATACCTCTTCTGGGAATATAACAGTTACACCTTGCCTTGTATTAAAGTATTTTAAAGAGAACACATCTTATATCTTCCTGGAATGGAAGATCTATTCCTGGTCAATAGCTGGCACATGACAGGATGCACCCTGAATCCATCCATATCTAACATCTGTGTAATTCTGATATGCACTTCCAAGCTTGTTAGATTAAATTAGAAGCTTAATTTTTGTATATGATACCATGAAAAAATGCTATATAACAGGTCAGGGACAAAGTACTCTGAAATTAAAATGGCTGCATAGTCTTAAGGATTTACTATAAGGCCTGATTTTGTGACACATGGTGATAAAGATAATTAGTATTGGTTTACACTTTGTTTAATTGATTTATGAGGTTTTCTGCTCCTTGTGAGACAAAAATTTGAGCTTCCCTCATAATACAGGGCCAGATTTTGCAATTTGAGAAGATCCTGGTCCCAGTGACTACATCCTTAAGAGCTGATGAATGTATTAGGATTTACACTGTAAAAACTAAAAACTAAATCTAAAATCGATTTTGGTCTCTCAGTTTTTTAGTGAAATGATAGTACAGTACCTGAACTGTTTGGTGTTAATGCTATAAATTGAAATCACTATAATTTTTAAATCCCCACTTTATTGTTTGTATCTGCAACATTATCTCCTGCTAAAACTATTATCTTTCACTGACTGATCTACCTCACTGACCTATGCAACATACAAAGTAATATGAGAAACCTGTTACTAGTTATTTTAAGTCATTCAATATGATAATCTAAAAATTACATCATGCAGCTGTTTGATTTTATTTATTATTTCTTAATCTCAGACACTAACTACTGCACACAGCCAGGAATAAATGGACTGTGAGCATGGGAGGCCCAAAGAGTTAGTAAAGGATATTTTCTTTCCTTCTACTCCAATAGTGGCCTCTCTTGCTGCCACTCTTCCCTAAGACAGAGGTTCAGTTACTGGATCTATTCAGGATACCATCTCCATCCATTTGGAGCATACACAGCAACAGCCAAGATTATACTCTCATGTGACTTCACTTTTTGTGTCATCCAAATAACCTCCAATAAATAATCCTTCAAAAAAAGTAGTAAGGAAAAGCTTGATATTCTTGATAAATGAGAAAAAAAAAGCAACAAAAATGTTAAAGCAAACTTTAAGGCCATCTTTGTAAATCATAGAGAAAATGTAATGGGAATTGGAATTTTTGCAAGTTTTCAGTAAAATACAGGCAGTCCCTGGGTTACGTACAAGATAGGGACTGTAGGTTTGTTCTTAAGTTGAATCTGTATGTAAGTCAGAACTGGCGTCCAGATTCAGCCGCTGCTGAAACTGATCAGTTTCAACAGTGGCTGAATCTGGACGCCAGTTCTGACTTACATACAGATTCAACTTAAGAACCACAGCATCCGCAACTCAGCTGCTGCTGAAACTGATCAGCGGCTGATTCCAGGAAGCCCGGGGCAGGGGCTTCCTGTAGTCAGCCACTGGTCAGTTTCAGCAGCGGCTGACTTGGGGACGCCTGGGGCAGAGCAGCTGGGGTGCTGCTGGGTTGGTCCAGTAGCGCCGCCGCTGGACCAACCCAGCAGCACCCAAGCTGCTCTGCCCCAGGCGTCCTGATTCAGCCGCTGCTGAAACTGACCAGCAGTGGCTGAATCAGGACGCCTGGGACAGAGCAGCTGGGGTGCTGCCGGGTTGGTCCAGTAGCGCCCAGAGCGGCGCTATGGGACCAACCGGCAGCCCCCCAGCTGCTGTACCACAGGCGCCCGGAGCAAAGCGGCGGAGCACGGGGGCAGCGGGACAGCCCAGACGCGCCGTGGCTGTCCTGCTGCCCTCGGGCTCCGCGGCTTTGCTCTGCTTTGCTCCCTGTCCCCCTGATCTTCAGACCAGGGGAACGGGGAGCAAAGCGGCGGAACACATGGGCAGCAGGCAGCCCAGACGCGTCTGGGCTGTCCGCGGCCCGCGTGCTCCGCGGCTTTGCTCTGCTTTGCTCCCCGTCCCCCTGGTCTGCAGACCAGGGGGACGGGGAGCAAAGCAGCGGAACACGCGGGCAGCGGGCAGCCCAGACGCCCACACGCGGGCAGCGGGCAGCCTGCAGACCAGGGGGACGGGGAGCAAAGCAGAGCAAAGTGGCGGAGCACGCGGGCAGCGGACAGCCCCGACGCGTCTGGGCTGCCCGCTGCCCGCGTGTTCCGCCGCTTTGCTTCCTCTCCCTGGTCTGCTGGAGACCAGGGAGAGGGCCCCGTTCGTAAGTCGGATCCGCGTAACTCGGGGATTGCCTTTAACCTTTCCCTTAACTATGTGCCTGAGTCAGAGCTGTTCATATGATGGTTCAGGGCAGCTGCCTCAGGCCCTGTGCTTTGAGGGGTGACCGCCTTAACCATCCTATAGATGGGTTCGTGTCCCATATTAACCATGAGGCCCAGAGTGGCCTAGGGGATTTCCTGCTGGAGTTGTGTACATTTAGTCAACGGTGCCCATTAATGTAGACTTGCCCAAGATATCACACTAGTTATCCCATATATGGAACCTACAATGGTCTTTTCACTGCACTCTTAACTTCCTGCCATTGTAATGGTAATTCTTTTCAGCACTTAAGTGACAGCTTTATTGTTGTGTCTCTACTCCGCAGTACTCATGTCTCAGCATGATTTACTTAGTTTATTTTTGCTAACCCATTTTTACATGACCCAAGATACAAGGACTTGAAACTATGGGATAGATTTCTCTCTCCGTTTCTTCCTCCTCGTGCCAGTAAATCAGGAGTAACGCAATAGAAGTCAATGAAATTAAAAAGGTGTAAAGTTGAAATGAAAGGGGAATCAGGCCATATGTCTCTGAAGGTGAAAGTATTTGTGAACTAACCTAGTGCACTAGTTAGTTGTAGTTGCTCATTTAGCTGAGCTTTACTAACCAGTTCTTGATTACTATTTTGCAGTTTTGAGGTCAATATAGAATTAACTTGCACAAAAGTCGGAGAATAAAAAAGTTACCGGTAAAGGCAAATAGATGAAGAATATTTTTTGTTATCAATACAAGAAATTCCTTACTTGTGACATCCAATCCCAGGGGGAAGAGTTTTAATTTTGTTATGCCGGAGATCCAGCCAAACAAGATTTGGCAGCTGCTGAAATAAATCCTTAGGAATTATGGATAAAGCATTTCCTTCCAGATGCAAATGCTAATGTAAAAAAAAAATAAAATAAAACAAATATGTTTTAAAACCAGAATTAAAGGAGAATGACTGTTCCCTTCGCCTGAAGAACATTACTGTGAAAACCCTGGTAAACTGACCTATAAACTATCCTAAAAATTACAGTTTCATAAAACCATTAAGTAGATGATTGTTACAATCAGTTTTTTATTTAATTAAGGACTAGTTTTTATAAAGCAGAAGGGAAAAATTATAGTTAAGAATCTCTAGATTTTCCACTGTCTTTAAAATGAGAGCCATACTAGGCCTTTAATTGGTGCCTACAAAATTTAAGTCAAATGTGTAATTATCAGAATTACAGCAATTTACTCACCTTAAGGTTGGGTAATTTGTATATTTCCTCTGTAAGATGCTGAAGATTTTTCTTACTCAAATCCAAAGTATTTGTAGCAGTATACAATGTATCTTCAACAGCCTTCCTGATATCTTTTGATGAACTTGAACCAGATAGGTTTCTCTTTTTCTGACAGTCATTCTCTAAGTAATCACCACTATCATGAGACTCTTGAAAAAAGCTTTCATCCATTTGTTAGCAAACCTAAAATACTGACCATATAATGCAAACTGATTATCTGAAAGTAAGTCATAAGCCAAGAGCAAATAATAACAACAAAAATCCCACAGGTTTCTTTTCTGTGACTTTTATTTCCCACGTCTCCACTAGAGCTATGTGATACTTTAGAGGATCAGAAAATAATGAAATTATTCTATATTTTTACATTCATTTAAAAGTAATAACAAAGGGAAAAAACACTGGGTTCATGCTTCTCATAACAGCATCCCTTATATCTCTCTCCCACACCATCCCTTATATTTTGAATGGGTTTATATTTTCCATGCACCACATGATCTCCATCTCCTACGATGCCTTCTCAAAACATATTTCAAAGCTGAGTACAGTTCTGTGTTTTCTGGGATGGTACTTGCACCTTAGTAGTTTCCCAGTACCCTCTGTCTCCTCCAAATTCCCTTCCTCCCTCTTCCAACACCCACCTCTTTCTTTCTCATTTGTTCTAACTACCACAAAGACATATGCACTATAGAGTGCTCAAAACCCCTGAATATCTGAAGTGCACCTATTTTCTATTTCAAGTGATGGAGTCCATCTCAAAGTAGAACCAGAATTCAGAGGACTTCTCTGCTTAAATTACCATCTGTAAATTTAGAAAATTAGTGCTTATTTAGGTGGCAAAATCTGCAGATTATACTAAACTGGTCAAGATAGTTAAGTCCAAAGCAGACTGTGAAGAGTTTCAAAAGGATCTCACAACACTAGGTGAGTTGGCAATGACATGGCAGATGATTTGCAATGTTCATAAATACAAAGTAATGCATATTGGAAAACATAATCCCAACTATACATGCAAAATGATGGGCACTAAATTAGCAATTCCTCTCCAGAGAGAAATCTTGGAGTCATTGTGGATAGTTCTCTGAAAACTAGAGATATTAAAAAGCATTTAATAAGGTAACCATGTAGTCGCTAAAAATCTTAGTGGTTACATGTACTGCAGCATGTAGCAAAGCCTCCCCGGAAGCAGAGCAGGTAGCTCTTGCCTGCCCGGTTCTTGGGGAAGAGACTGCTGCAGCAGCAAATCGACAGCTCTTGCCTCCCAGGGAGGAGGCTTCTCTGCAGCGATGCTGCCTCCACGGGAAGTCAACTGAGTTTAACCAACACCATTAACCAATAAGCATTAATTTATCAGTTAAATGGTTAGTCAGTTAAACCCTAACATCCCTACTGAAAACATCCACTCAGTATATCTTATTGCCTTTATGTAAATCCACATTTTGAATACTGCATGCAGATGTGGTTGCCTCATCCAAAAACATCTTGGCATTGGAAAAAGTTCAGAAAAGGACAACAAAAATAATTAGGAGTTTGTAATGGCTGCCATTTGAGCAGAGATTAATAAAAGGGATTTTTTCACCTTAGAAAAGAGGAGACTAAGGGGGGATATGATAGAGGTATACAAAATCATGACTGGTGTGGAGTAAGTAAAAAGAGATAAGTTATTTACTTGTTCCCATAACACAAGAACTAAGGGTAACAAAATGAAATGAACAGGTAGCAGGTTTAAACAACAATAGGAAGTATTTCTTCATACAATGCACAGTCAACCTATAGAACCCCTTGCCAGAGGATTTATGTAGACCAGGATTTTAACAGGGTTCAAAAAAGAACTAGATAAATTCATGGAGCATAGGTCCATCAATGTTTTTTAGCCAGAATGAGTAGGAATGGTGTCCCTAGTTTGTTTAAACTGGGAATGGGTGACAGGGGTGACAGGGGAGGAATCACTTGATGATTGCCTGTTTTGTTCCTTCCCTCTGGGGCACTTGGCATTGGCCACTGTCAAAAGATAGGCTACTGGGCTAGATGAACCTTTTGTCTGACTTGGTATGGCCTTCCTTATGTTCTTATGTTCACTTATCTTTGTAAAAATCTTTGAGGGGCAATGAATGAAAAGTATAGTGTAAGTGCAATGTGTTGTTATGTAACATTGTTTCTACCATCTCATGTCTAAGTGCAGGAACAACTTAAGTATTTCTCTTTAACATCTTTAAAGATTTGTGGATATGCAGAGTGTGATGC
This sequence comes from Pelodiscus sinensis, assembly GCF_049634645.1. Taxonomy (NCBI): domain Eukaryota; kingdom Metazoa; phylum Chordata; order Testudines; family Trionychidae; genus Pelodiscus; species Pelodiscus sinensis. The sequence continues at coordinate 46,766,737 of NC_134718.1, forward strand.
AATCCTATTTATTTTAAAATGAGAAACTTGATCTAATGGCTAGAGTGCTAGCCTGAGACTTGGTAGATTAGTTGTATATAATTCTCTGTTCTGTCACAGAAATCTTCTGTGACTGTGGATAAGTTGCTTGGGCAGATTTTCAGAGGTATTCAGCCAACAAAAGATGCAGATACCATAAAATCGCGAGTATAATGTGCACCTACGTATAGTGAATACCGTTCCACGAGGAGTACAGATAGTTCAGAATGGCTACGTAGTTCGAACTATCTAGCCCGTGCCGTGTGTAACCGCGCGGCACGGGGTTCGCACTAGCCGGCTTTTAAAAATGGCGGCGCCGGCTTTATGCTAATGAAGCCCGGGAAATTCAAATCCCAGGCTTCATTAGCAAGTTCGGTATGCATACATTACCCCGCTAGTTCGAACTAGCGGGGTAGTGTAGACATACCCTAAGACAATGAGAGCTAGGTTGACCCTATAGTAAAAGACCAGCAAAAGGACTATATACATTGTATTGTAGAGCCTGACATTATAAGTTGGTAAATAATGCAGTTTATGAGAACAATATAAACAACATGTTTGAGATAAAACTGTGTCTACATGATTTCCTTATACCTCAGTTACATTATGCAATACAGTTTGGTTTAGGTTAATTTAAGTAATGCTTTTTACCTAAAATTGTTTTTAAATTGTCATGATTAAATTCCTGTGATTTTCATAATTGTAAATAATTGATCATTTAGGATATTTGTTTACAGCACCATATATTCTCAATATTGAGTATTTTGATTTAAAGAAAAACAAGCTAAAAAAATGGTCAAGGCTGTTCCTATGTGCCTTCCCGTTCCTCAAATGTCAGTGGCAATACTACATAATCTTCCATTAGTTATTTTGTTTGACTGTTTGTTTATCATTCTTGCAGTTTTATTACTGTTGCAAAGTTGCTTAAAAGGAATTGTAGTGCAATCCTAACTGGCAGTTACAAAAATACAAACCAAAATCAGATTCTGAAAAACACATGTATTTAACTTTATTGAGATTAGTCTCACTGGAAAAAAAAACTAGTTAAGCATGTACGTGTTTTAAAGACCGAGGCCTACCGATCTGACCTGCATAACTATTCTCCATCTTTTGCTCCTTAGAACAAATATATGAAAAGGAGAAGATAAAAAGTATAATGCCCCTCATAGGAATGCTACAAGCCTCACTTACAGATTCATCTGAAAGTTTCCATTTCTTGTAATTTATTCAAGGATTTTACTATGATATTTAATAGATTAAAAAAAAAGAGCCCTTATTTATCTCCTTACTCCAAGTGCATGCACAGAAACACAGATGAACTTCTCTCACACTGGTAAAAGTTCAGGACTAACCCCACTGGAGTCAGCAAAAGCACACAGCTGTAGAACTGATGTGAGAGAAGAGAACCAGGCCCAGAGAGTTATAAACCATACTGGCTTTTACAGTCACAAAATCCCTGACACCGTGGTACTCTCACTAGGGTAACCAGTTTTTTAAACTTCATTTTTTTTAAACTGTGGCCCAGAACTCAGCCCTGCCAGGAAGGGTCTGGCCTTCGATTCAGAACCAGGATTTGCTCTATTAGGACCGCTTTGCTGCTTTCTGGGTTTTGGATTAGGGCTGCAGGGCAGACTCACTGACATGGGGACAAAAAACGAGCATCCCCCGGCCAAACAGTGCCTCGGGGAGGTTTGATTGTGGGGGGCAGTGCAGCGCCGCACCAGATGGCAGAGGGACTTGGTTGGCCCTACAGAAACTCCCTCCAGAGCTGGGGAGTGGTACGGAGGGGGGAGGTCACGGTACAGGACGCCCCAAAGCCCGACAGGCTCCTCTCCCAGCAGCAGCTGGCGCCTTCCGCCTGCCTCAACCCCCTCACCGCACCCCAGCCTGCTCCCCCCTCACGGCATCCTCCAGGCCTCCCCCCCATTCCGGCCCCGCGAGCTCTTACCCTCCGCCTCCGGGCTGCGCGAGGTCCCGGCTCCCCAGCTCCTTTGTGCCGGCACCAAAATGCAACAAACAGGCCCGTGAGGCAGCCGCAGTCTCCATAGCAACAGCCAAGCGGCGGGGAATCGGTAGCAAAAGCGCCTGCGGCCCTGGAGTTGGGCTCTTGCTAGCGGCGGCCGCCGCCACCCCCCGGCCCTGTACAATGGGGACTCGCGACCCCCAAACCTCCTCCCCACGCGGGCCCCGCACAGTCATGGCCAGTCTTCCCCGCGTGCCCCACAAACCCGCCCCACGCCCTCTCCCAGCTCCAACTTCTGTGCAGCCTACACATTCTCCCTTCACCCAGAGCCACCTTCTCCCTGCACGGGGCCTAGGGTTGCCAGGTGCCCAGTTTTGAACTGGACTGTCGGGTATTTGAGCTTTCTGTCCAGGAAACAAATTGAGAAAATACTGGACATATAAATGTCGGGTATTTGCTAATTAAGTTAGTTTTATTATTATGCGTATCAGTATGTCGGGAGACACGTTCACACTGCATGAGCATGTCGATCAGCCAGGCGCACGCAACTACGCAGTAGTGAGGGGGGCAGGGCGGGATGGAATCTCTGGGGCTGGACTCACCAATGCTCCCCACCAGGACCGTGCATAGGACGGGCAGCACCCTGGGATCTGCGTGCACCCGGGCCAGCCCCATTCCCGGCAGCTGGTTCCCCCTGCCCCCCGGCCAGCCCCGCTCCCTGATGGCTGATTCTCTCCCCCTGTTCCTGCCGCCCGGTCAGCTCTGCTCCCCCCAACCCTCTCCCAGCCAGCCCTGCTTCCCGCCGGCCGGTCCCCTTACCCCTCCAGCCAGCCCCACTCCCTGCCGGATGGTTCTCCCCTGGCGAGCCCCACTCCCCCCGACCCCCTCCCAGCTGGCTCTGCTCCCCTTCCAGCCGGTCCCCCTCCCCAATCTGAGATCAAGTGTGTCTGGTATTTTTTAAGCCATCTGGTTACCCTAGTGCACCCTCCACCCAGACCCCACCTAGTCCCTTTCCTCCCTGCACCCCCACAAAGTCCCTTCACAGATCCTGCACAGACACCCTAGACCTCCTTGTGTCCTACATAACCCATCCCCCAGCCAGACCCTGCACAGCCACCCTCCCCAATCTTTTCGGTGAAGTTTTTTAATTTTGTCCCCGCCCCAAATACTGCTCCCCCCCATACACCTCCAGTCTTTGCCCCATAGACCTTTCTTCTTCCCCTTTCTGAGCCTACAAATCTCAGCCTTATACGCACAGCTGTACTGGGTCAGACCCATAGTTAGAGTTGTCCCACCCATAGGATGAATTGGGGCGACCTCCCTAATGCCCAAGTTTTGAGGCCACTGTGGTAGCCACCCTAACCATTCTATGGATAGGAAGGCCCCCAGGGGGTTACAGAGGCCCGGAATGGGGCAACAGCAGGGGTTGCCCCCCACGCCATCACAATGCAGGTGGTTGGAGCCAGAGTGGCCCGGGAGCCTGCTCCATTCCACCCCACTATTTCCTGGCTGTCTGCATTCCACGGTGGTGGGAAGCAGAGAGCCCTGGCTCCAGGATGCTCCACCTCCCACTGCCATGGAGAAGCAGGGTTCAGTGGGCTGGGAGAGGGTGACAAGGTGGGTCGGAGCAGGCATCTGGGCCACTTTGGCTCCTGCTGCCCACATGGTGAATGAGAGGAAACCCCAGCTGCTGCTGTGCCAGGCCCCCATAAAACTCCAGCTGTGTTGCTCAGGGGAGTGAGAAAGGGGGCAAAATGGGAGTGGAGCAGGGTCCGGTCTTGGGGAAGGAGGTGGGGGCAAGGTTGGGGTCTGTGGCAGTGGGTGGGGTGGGGTTGGCCTGGTCCTGTGCCTCTTTGAGACAGCCCTTCTCAAAGTCTATATAATCCAGTATCCTATCTTCTGATGGCTGCCAGTACCAGATGCTTCAGAGGGAATGAACAGAACAAGGCAGATCTTTCAAGGCATTTCTTTCAAAATAGGGTGGTTGTTTTTTATATATTGTAAGAGTGCATACACCAAATAATTTACAAAACTTTCTGATGAATAATCTTTGTAATTTATCATTTATCTGTTATACACTCACTTGGGGCACAATACTTAGCATCAAGAATTTACACTTAAATTAATAAACTAATTTCTATAATACACAGGCCTTTCTATTATTGAGCTTGTGTAAAAAATTGGTAACAGAACCATGCAGTCTACCTTTGGTCCTGGCACAGAATTTTCCCTATAAGCCACTCTTTCATATGTTTATGGGTTTACAAACCATTTTGGTCACTGCTCAGTTATTTTTTCAAATTTTAGCTTTGGGATTTCATGGTCACCTACATCAAAGGAAGGAGAAATAATAAAATAAAAACATTCAGAAAACAATGGCATACCATGGTTTGATTCCAAAACAATTAAACAACTTTGTATGTGCATAACTCAGAATATTTTTTAAAAGTATGAAAGAAGTTTGATTTTTTTATTTTTTCCACAATGAGTAGTTTTATTGTTGTGGAAAGGGAGGTGGCTGCATTTATGGCAGCACGGTTGCATTTAAGCTTTCTCCAAATATGACTCCAGGAAGTTTGCAAGTTGGGGAACCACTTGCTTGAAAAGGAGGTTGGGGAGTGGATGGAGAAAACCTAGATGGAAGAAATTTTTCCTCTGTGCCTAGACTTTCAGCAGCAACACTATGGAGCAGCAAACTGTCTTAACACCATTGTGCCAGAAAGCATTTCACTAGGTAAAATGTAGCAACATTTCCTTATGTTTGTCATCCCTCAATATTTTTAAAAATAATTTGTAATATTTGGTCTTATTATATATCCAACATATGCAGGGACTAGTCCTCATTGCAGACTAGCAAAAAGTTTTAGAGTTCAGTTGCTCTGAGTTATTTGTAAGAATTTTTCAATGGAAAATGTATATATTAAATTAAGAAATGGATTAATGGTCTTAACTCAAATCTCCAATAATATTCATCTTTGTACTAAGTGTCTAGGTTGGTCTGGAGTGTACTTAATATTGCCTTAGTGAAAGGAGATGGACAAAAAGCCTTTTTAAACCGTTTCCGGCTCTACGTATCTATGATGGTGTGTCTGTCAGTAACTTCTACTGGCACCACTGTAAACAGACACCATGCAAAAGCTTTGACTTTCCTTGCAGAGTGATATAAAACAAAATTCAAAAGATGGTACCTTTGGGGATTGGGAAGAGGAAAATTTGTAAAGCTTTATGAAATAAAAAAATAGTGTAGACAGACACAAAATAAAAAAACCTAATACATATTGATACTTCTGGAACATCTATGGAAAACTAATCTTTCCTTACTATTTCAGGAATAATGAGGTGGGATGGGGTTTTGTTTCAATACTGCTTGTTGTAGTGAATTAGCAGTTTATTCATATCTAGTGAACTTTCAATGACTTGACTGTCATTTGTCTATGGTAACTAAATGAAAAACCTACCTGGTAATATTAATGATAATGGATTTGGGGCCTTAATTAAAGCCCATTGAAGTCAGAGTTGTAGAAGAGACCACCATCTACCTGTGTTTTTATCCCAAACTCTTCACAAAGGAATAGGATTACCATAAAGCTCACACATTATAAACATAGTATCTTTGTGGAAAATGGATTGTGGATAATTGCATCTGATATTTACTTTGCAAAGGAAGCTATTATAACCTTCATTTATGCCTTAGGGACAGAATTCTTCCTTCATGCAGTTGCTATTGGCTTTAGTGGAAGGAGCACATTAATATAACCAGGCAGATATACCTCTATTTTAATACTTTTTATGCATGAGCTAGTAAACTATTTGCCCATTCTCACTATGAAGTTGGGAAAGCTAATATACTTATGTACCAAAAAATAAAATAAAAATAAAAACATTTCTGCTAATACTTGAACATCATATGCTCTGTGTTCATTTCCCCCCTTTTAGTCACAGGAACCTTTATGTTATAATAGCAGTTTTGTTTCAGAGAAGCTAGAATCACTGCTTCTTTTTCCTTAACTGCAGTCAAACTTCTCTAAGTTCACAGCTGGTCACTATGGAATTTATTGTGATGACTCAGAGAGCAAATTGTGACTTCAGATGCTGAATAAGCAGCAGGAGCAGATGAGCTCTTAGAAGGGTCCTATTTTCTTACAGATATCTTCAATAATAAAAATAAACAGAAAATATATTGTGCACAGGAATAATTATTTCTAATGTGAATGCTCTATAAAATTTTCCACAAAGCATCATTAGTTCTTTATCCATTTGATTGCACTGAAGTTTCCAGGTATACACAGATAGAACACACTTGCTCTCTACCAGACTGATCTATAGCAACATCTCATTTTTGGAAATTTGGTATGATCCAGCTGAATGTTAATGGATGGTAATGCCTCAGCACTGATTACTAACAGGAAGTTTAAAAGAAAAATAATTACTTAAATAATATCCTGAATCTTAATTTTTCCCTCAAAGTTTCAGTTTTAATGTCTTCATTTCTCAAGAACTATTAATTTGGTGACAGATCTATGGTTGAGAAGATTAATAATTATTTGTGATATTCAGGAGACATAGCTGTGGAAAAAAACTACAAAATTTTTTATCTTTGTGTCTGTGCTAAGGACATGCAGTCAAGCTTGAGGTCTCTGAGGAAATGGCTTTCGACTTGACCATGCACTCTTAACTTAATAAAAACAATAAGCATTTAAACAAAATAGAATATGGAATACTTTATGAAATAAATGTGAATCACAATCTTTAATTCAAAAATATTTTAAACGTGACTTTTAATACTGTTTGTTCAAATCCATATTCGAACTACCCAATTGGGTCTTTCCAGTGACATAAATCCTCTATGAAGCATGGACATGATATCACAATGCTACTGGGCATGATATCACAATCAGCTGCTTTTCCAGAAAAACTTGCCAGCTGTCTGCACTGGCCGCTTGAATTTCCACAAAAGCACTGACGATCTCATGTAAGATTGTCAGTGTACTTGCGAAAATACTATGCTGCTCCCATTCGGGCAAAAGTTGCGCAAAAGGGCCAGTGTAGACAGTTCAGATTTGTTTTCTGCAAAAAAGCCCCGATCACGAAAATGGCGATCGGGGCTTTTTTGCAGAAAAGCGCGTCTAGATTGGCATGGACGCTTTTCTGCAAAAAGTGCTTTTGCGGAAAAGCGTCTGTGCCAATCTAGACGCTCTGTTCCAAAAATGCTTTTAACGGAAAACTTTTCCGTTAAAAGCATTTCTGGAAAATCATGCCAGTCTAGATGTAGCCAAAGAGTATTTAGATGATAATGAAAATGAGAGGAGGGAAGAAGGGAAAACAGAGGAAATGGCAATAAACATATACCTTCCTAGTTGGATTTCATTTCCAACAAATCAGTGTTTCAGGCTTTAGAAGCAAAACCAGACAAGTACGTCTAATATTTCCCTCCACAGATCTTCCTGCATTCCAGTCTGCCAATGCAATTACAGGTCACTGATCTGCTTTTAAATTGCTTTATATGTAAAGAATTTGTCATCAACTTACCATCCCACACTAAAATCCTAACAGAGTTTCAAACAATTACAACCCATACTTGATGGGGACCCAGTCCTGAAAAAAATCTGTCTTGAACCTCCCTCTCTGGCTTTCAAACACCCCTCTCCTCCCCCGCATCTCTCCCAGCTTATCAGTGGCTAGCTTCCCACTGACCAGAACACAACAAAGTGGCACCAGCTGCTGCCAGAATAGATGCAAACCCTGCAGACACATTCCCATTGCTACAGTGTATCAGCACCTCCCCCCACACACATATTTCAAGATCCATAAGTCCTACTACACGTCTATCATAATTATGGGGTGTACCTCATCCAGTGGACTAAGTGCCCCAATAGCAATTATGTGGGTGAAATTAGACAGTCACTGAATGTACTCAGAAAGAAAAATGATAAACAGAAAAAAATCTTATCTCCTGTGGATGAACACTTTTCACAAAACTATCACTCTGTAGCTTCTGTTGCTGACCTATCAGTTCGCATCCTCAAAGGAAACCTGCACAACATCTTCAAAAGATGAGCATGGGAGCTTAATTCATAACTTTGCTAGACACTTAAAATCATGGAGGCTGTGTCTAGACTGGCAAGTTTTTCCACAAAATCATCTGCTTTTGCGGAAAAACTTGCCAGCTGTCTACACTGGCCACTTGAATTTCCACAAAAGCACTGACGATCTCATGTAAGATTGTCAGTGCTTTTGCGGAAATACTATGCTGCTCCCGTTCGGGCAAAAGTCTTTTTCCGAAAAGCTTTGGTGCAAAAGGGCCAGTGTAGACAGCAGAGATTTGTTTTCCACAAAAATGCCCTGATCGCGAAAATGGTGATCGGGGCTTTTTTGCGGAAAAGCACGTCTAGATTGGCCACAGACGCTTTTCTGCAAAAAGTGCTTTTTGTCCTGCTCCCGAGAGTCATCCGCCTGCACAATGTGGACGCTACGCTGGCTGGCTTCGCTGCCCTCAGGTTCTCCAACTGCGGGGGAGCCCTGGATGCAACCCACATCCCCGTTCAGGTCCCAGAGCATCAAGCAGCCCATTTCACGAACAGGAAGGGGTACTGCTTGATTGTTCTCCAGGGCCTCGTGGACCACCGGAGCCGCTTCCTGGAGGTGTATGTGGGCTGGTCCGGCAGGGCACACGACACCTGCATCCTCCGCAACTCCGGACTGTTTCGCAGGCTGGAGGTGGGCACCTACTTCCCCCGGCGGGAGTTGACTGTCGAGGATGTATCTATGCCCATCTGCATCATCAGGGACACGGCCTACCCCCTGCTGCCCTGGCTAATGTGGCTCTACATGGGGCGGCCGGACCAAAAATGGGCCCGGTTCAACAACCACCTCAACTGGGCCCGGAATCAAGTGGAGTGCGCCTTCGGCGGCTTAAAAGCCCGCTTCTGTTGTTTGCTCACCTGTCTCGAGATGGGTGAGCGGAATGCAACGGAGGTAGTGGCCACGTGCTGACTGCTCCACAACATTGTGGAGCGGAGTGGGGATGCCTTCCTCCCCGCATGGATGGCAGCCAAGGCACAGACTTATGAACAGCCCCACACAGCTGCCATCTGCCAGGCGCACCAGGATGGGGTGCACATCCGAGAGGCCCTGACGGGCATGTTCGCACAGGCCCCATAGTAGGGTCGCCTCGGTCTCCCCATACAACTCCCTCCCATTCCCTCCCCTTCCCTCTCCTCCCCTTATCTCCTAATAAAAAACAACACAGTTTGGTTTTCAACAGAAAAACATGTATCTTTTTATTTACAAGGGCGAGAGGGGGAGGAGACCTTGAACTGGGAGGGGAAGGAGCTACTCCTCGGAGGGATGGCCCCTGCGACCGCTCCTGCGGAGGCGGACCTGGTCATGGGGGGCAGGCCGCATCGGGGCAGGCTGCACGGGGAGGTGGGCAGGAGAGGCCATTGCAGGAGGGGCAGGGACAGGAGTAGGAGGGGCCATTGCAGGAGGGGGCAGGGGCAGTGCTAGGGGAGGGATGGTGGGGGCGTGGGGCAAGGCCATGCTGTAATGTATGGCATGGCCAATACGGGCGGTGAGGGTGGCGATGGAGTCGGTCATCCTCACACACTGGGCCTGGAAGGTGGCCCAGGCCTCTTGGCGCCACTGCAGGTCCACCTCCATGTGCCGAGTGATAGCAGCCTTGACACGCTCAACGGCCTGCACGTGGCGCCGAAGGAGCTGGTCCCGGTGGCGGAGCCTCTGCCTCAGTGGTTGAGCAGCTGGGGATGTTGCTGCTGCAGGACTGGAGGGTCCCTGGCTTGTGCTTGGTACCACTGCAGGGAAGAGAAGTCAGGCAGCTCAGCCACTATCCCCACACCTCATGCCCTCCACCCCTGAGCCCAGGTGACACCACAGTAGTGTGGCTTGGGCCCACTTGGTTACCCCTCTGCCCCCTGTGTTGTATGTTTGCATAGAGGACCACCCCTGGAGTAGGGTCCTCCTCCGTGTATTGTAACCACTGGTCTGTGTCCTGGCCCCATGGAGGATGGGAGGGTGCTTGTGTTGTGTTCACCTGTGGAACTCCCTGCTGGTTAAGGCTGTGAGGCTTTGGGCTAATCAATGGTGTTTGACAGGGAACAAGATGAATCCCGACACAGTGCCTGGGAGCACATATGGCAGATGTGGTCTGGGCTCTCAGATCCCCATCGCGTGGGATATCTCCTGGACGGAACCAGGAGAGTGACTGGGGAGTGTACCATCCTTGCAGCAAAACTCAGGTTGCTCTAGGGGCGGCCCGAGCACTTCCCCCCCTTCTCCCTCCCACTATCCCTCACACACGTAGCCCACGTAGTGTGGTCGTGGTGGGGACTTCCCTCGGGGAGCCAGCCAAGGCACCGGGAGCAGGCGAGGGGCTCAGTGGGGGCCATGTTCACAGGGCTGTGACACTGCAGTTTACCCAAGAGCAGCTGGCTGTGCCTCACAGTCAGGCAGGGAAAGTGTGCCATTCTCTGTGCTGCACCCTTGCGGAGGTGCGGGCTCTGGGCTGAGTCCCTGGGGCCCTGGCTGGTTCCAGCTGGCATTCACCCTTCCCCCTGGTCCTGCCGGATGTGTGTGAGCAGCACGGTCCCAGGCGTGCCCTGCAGCTGCCTGCCGTGGCCACATGCTGCTCGGTCACCAGGCTGCACGTGCTGCTTGCTGCCTAATGCTACACAGCGTGCAGCTCACGTGGCCTGAGTGACATGCTCTCCCCCTCCCCCCTCCGGGGGCCAGTGCAGGTACATGGCCACCCCTGGCTCCATTGCAGACAAAACAAGGCAAAAGATCTCAGCGTTGCGTTGCCGGGAGCGGGTCTCGTGTAGGGCCTTCTCCTCCTGCCATAGGTCCAGGAGGGCTTCCAGCTCCCCCGGGGACCAGGATGGGGCCCGTCTCTTTCTGGCCCTGGGGGCCTCCTGTGCTGGGGGGGGGCGGGTGTCTGATCCCCACCTGAAGCTGCCATCGTGCTTGGGGGTGTCTGTTGGACAGCAGGGGCTACGTGGCAGAGCTGTGGCCAGAAGGCTCCTGCCTGGTGACCTCAGCAGCTTGCGTCTGCTTTAAGAGGGATCAGATTACCAGGAAGTCCGAGAGCTGATTGTGGCTACGGAGCCTCCGAGCATTCACAGGGCTTTTTTCCGTTTAGCCTGCTTTTGTTCAAAACGTCTTAGCTACCTGTATACACTGGCCCTTTTGCTCAAAAACATTTCCGGAAAAGGGCTTTTGCCCGAACGGGAACGTCAAAGCATTTGCGCAAGAAGCACTGATTTCGGACAGTAGAACGTCAGTCCTTTTGCGCAAAATCAAGCGGCCAGTGTAGATAGCTGGCAAGTTTTTGCGCAAAAGTGGCTGCTTTTGCGGAAAAAGTTGCCAGTCTAGATGCAGTCACCAGGATTAGTATTTACCTCTCTCACCTGTCTGAATATAATTCAGTTGAGCAGCTTTTGTAGGCAAGAACATGGATCACCGTTATGTCTTGTAAATTATACATCCTTCTCTGAAATACCAGAATAAAAGCCACACATTTGGAGACACCATGTCTACAGACGTCTACATTCTTAGGAGCTAAGCTGTCAGAAGGAGGTTCTAGTTCTGCTCTGGAGTGAGGAATCTACTTTCTGAGGCCAGATCTACACTAAGAGGGAAGGTTGAATCAAGTTATGCAACTCCAGCTACAGTAATTATATAGCTGGAGTTTACCTTGATTCAAATTTCCCCGCTGTCCTCACAGCCAGAGGCTGATGGGAGCAAATGCTCCTGTGAGCTTCCCTTACTCCTGGCAGGAGTACCAGCTGCTTGTGGGGGTGCTATCTGAGTTTGATTTAGCAGGACTTAACTAGACCTGCTAAATCAAACTCTGGAAGATTGATTGCGGCAGTATTGATCTTCCCCAAAATGAACACATGGCCTTAGGAATGAGCTGAGGCCATACACTTAGCCCTGCAAAAGATCAGGCCAAACCACTGAGTGACTTCATACCTGGAGTCACTATCCTATTTTCTGCTTCTGGCACGTGAATGCATACGGGGTAACTCTGGAAGCCTCAACACAGAGCTGTCCAATCAAAGGCTTTCATAGAGGCATGTTCTCTATATGTGCCTTCTTCCTCAATACCACTGACTTCAAGCACTGAACCCAAGTGTATCATCAAGTCAGTACTTGATGGAACAGGTAACTGGTGGTGAAGGGTGCAGATCTCTGATCCTAGTACAGGCAGTCCCCTGGTTACGTACAAGATAGGGACTGTAGGTTTGTTCTTAAGTTGAATCTGTATGTAAATCAGAACAGGCGTCCAGATTCAGCCGCTGCTGAAACTGACCAGCGGCTGACTACAGGAAGCCCGAGGCAGAGTTGCTCTGCCCCGGGTTTCCTGGAATCAGCCGCTGATCAGTTTCAACAGCAGCTGAATCTGGACGCCAGTTCCAACTTACATACAGATTCAACTTAAGAACCCCAGGCGTCCCCAAGTCAGCTGCTGCTGAAACTGATCAGCGGCTGATTCCAGGAAGCCTGGGGCAGAGCAACTCTGCCTCGGGCTTCCTGTAGTCAGCAGCTGACTTGGGGACACCTGGGGCAGAACAGCTGGGGTGCTGCTGGGTTGCTCCAGTAACGCCGCTCCTCGGCGCTACTGGACCAACCGAGCAGCACCCCAGCTGCTCTGCCCCAGGCATCCTGATTCAGACGCTGCTGAAACTGACCAGCAGAGGCTGAATCAGGACGCCTGGGGCAGAGCAGCTGGGGTGCTGCCAGGTTGGTTCAGTAGCACCGAGAGCAGCCCTACGGGACCAACTGGCAGAGCCCCAGCTGCTCTACCACAGGCATCCCGAGAAAAGCCTGGTCTGCTGGGGGGGGGGGGGCGCACTAGCTGCGACCCCCCCCGCCGGCCAGGGAGACGCGGGTGGCGGGATCGAGACACGTCGCCGCCCGGGTCCTCCGCGTCTTTGCTCCACGTCTCCCTGGTCTGCTGCCCCCCCCCACAGCAGACCAGGGAGATGCAGAGCAAAGCTGCGGAGGACCCGGGCGGAGGGACCGCCCAGACGCGCTGCGGTCCCCCTGCCCGGATCCTCTGCGGCTTTGCTCCGCGTCTCCCTGGTCTGCTGGGGGGGCTCCCAGCAGACCAGGGAGACGCGGAGCAGCTTTTCTCACCCTGGAGGACACGGGAGGTGGATACCTCTCGAGGCTCTCTAAATTTTGTTTTGGCCTGTGGAATGTATCTAACTATATGAGGAGCAATGGCAGCCAAACTTCAGAGACTCATCTCCCCAACCCCCGCCTAGCTGTCAAGTTTGACAGGGCTTAACTTAGGCCACAGTGAAATGTAACTTTCCTATTCCCTAAATGAAGAGTTAATTTATTTTTCAAATAGGGCAAGATTTTTTTTCTCCAATTTCCAAAGCAAAGTTAGTTAAATTAAGCTAAAGAATCAAACTCCTCTACCTCCAACAATCTTTATGCAGATTATCCTATGCAAGAATAAATGAACAAAATAAATGAGCAATATTTAAGATTCAGTCTGACTAAAGACTGGTAACATATATCCTCACTTTCCTAATGAAACAGTTGGATAACAACCTATATAAATAGATAACTTTAAGCAGAAAAAAATACAGACATGTAAACAAAAGAAAAAAAACATGAGAAAAAAAAGGGTGGTGAAAAGTACAAGATAAAGAGGTAAACTAATCAGATGGTGTTAGAGAGGTCTATCTTGCACAACACAGGAAATTATAGGAATGGTAACATTAAACATGATGGTAGAGTTATCTTTTAGAGTACAATATTGGCAAAAATCAACTGTTCTGCAACTGGTGAAGCTCCATCAATGATAAAAATAGCAAAAGCAGTAGAGTAGAGGTCACAACTTTTTTCACCTTCCAGTAGTGTTGGTACAAATACATGCTCCCCATCTACTTGATAATTTTCCATTGTGCTGCCACCAGTAGAGCTGTACTGATACTGAAATATGCATCCAATTTTTTACAATATAGGTAAAACCTTAGGTTTAATGGTGTGTGGCCACTGTTTGCAAATTTTATGCTCATTTTATGCTGATTGTTGCAGATATCCTTAACAGATATTATTAGTTAACTGTACTGATATAAAAATACTGTGAAACACCTGGAGAGGAGCTAATACTATTAGCATTTTTTTAAATTGAGTTGTTACTATTTAGAGGCTATTTGGTACTATTTAAGGATAAGAACATGCAGTGTGAAATGTCCCTTTTAAAATAATGTTATCAAAGGAATTACACATTCTTTTAAAATATTATTTTCAAAGGCTTTTCTCGGGCAACAATCCTATGGACATAAAGCACATGAAAAGATAATATGCACATGTACCTAATAATGCCCTAAACATACAGCAGTTTTATCCATGCATATTCAATATAGGTTTTTCTAATGGGGTCATACCTGAGAATGTTATATCCTTATGGTGTTATGCCCAAATTTAAAGAATTTTACAGCAGTTGTGTCCTTTGGAGTTTTATTATATTAATATTCATATTACAAAGCAGTTTTCATCAGCTAAGTGAAATAGACAAACCAATGCTGTTTCAAGCATCACAAAAGCAAAACATAAAACAGAAGTAAAATAACTAAACAAATTTAGAAGCCATTCTGATTATTATTTACATAAGAGTGTATAGGACAGCTTATTCTTGAACATATATTAGATCCAATTCTCCTCTCACATACAGTGGTTTCACTCTGTGGCCGTGTTTACACTAGGAAATTATTTTGAATTTACTAAATTTGATGTATGGACTCCTGATTTAAAAAAATACAAACCTCCATGCCTTCACTACAGAGAATCATTGAAATTAGTCCGGCACACACTCTGTTAATGTGGATGTGCTACCTTGGACTGAGCCCCAGGAAATACTCTTGGGAGCTGCAGGAGACCTCCTGTAGGTCAATTAGTTCAAATTAGTGGCATCAAAGTGTCTACACTAACATTACTTTGGTCTTACAAGTTCCAAATTAGCGTTATTCCTCATGAAAAGCAGGAGTACAAAGTTCAAATTCCGTGGCCCCTTATTCTGGAATAACGTGCAAAGCAGTGTGGACGCACCCTTTACAAATTTGAACTTGGGGGTGTGGCTGGGTCTCCCGGTCAGTGGGATGATCTAGTGGTTATGATCTAGTCCCAGAGTTAGCTGGTGGCATGGGGTGCAGGCTCCTGTGCTGAGGCTCCGGGCCTAGAAATTCTGGCCTCTTATCAAAGACTGGCTCTTAGATTGGGGCATGGCCTCAAGAGTCCAAATTCCCCCTCCTCAGTGAGAGTTCCTTCTGCTTTTCCCCCCTTTGCACCAGAGGGAAGGATTGGAGGCTTATGTGCTCCTGTGGCTGACCCAGTAGAAGGCTCTGCAGATGGCAGAACCAGCTCCTGTCTCTTCGCTGGTCAGCCCCTAACTGAGCCAGGATCCTCTCTTTTATTCTCCCTCCAGGCGTGGCATTGGCTGCAGGTAAAATGGGGTGGGGCTAATTGGGCAAAAAGGCCTTGTTTAGCCCTTGTACTACCAAGCCCTCCTCTCATTCCCTCACACATCCACCCTCCTGTAACTCCTATTAGAGTCTGCCCCGCCCCCAACTGCGTTCCATTCCCCCCCCCCCCCCCCCCAAAATCTGCATTTGCATGAGCTTTCCCAGCACGATGTTGGATCTGGAAGGAGAAGGGTTGGAGGGAGAGGTACCACCTCATAATTCTGAAGTTTGTCTCTTTCATTGCATGTAGCCAGTGAAGAGGAGCATGGTCTGTGACAAGGGTAAAGTGTCTGCCCAGTAGGTAATATCGGAGTGAGTCTACTGCCCATTTCACCGCTAGCACCTCCTTTTCAATTATGGAGTAGGCCTTCTCCCTGGGGAATAGCTTCCTACTGATGTAGCGGTTCATGTATTCGTCATTTCTCATGACCTGGGAGAGAACAGCTCTTCGGCCCACATCAGAGGCATCCATTTGCATTAAGAACTCCTTTGAGAAGTCGGGGCTATATAAGACAGGTTCTTGACAGAACTGGGTCTTTAGGGCTTGGAAAGCTTCCTCACAAGCTTTGGTCCATTGGATCCGGTTTGGACTCTCATTCTTAATGAGGTTGGTAACAGGGGCTACGATGGATGAGAAGCCCAGGATGAGGCAGTAATAGTACCCAGCTAACCCCCAAAACTGGCGTACCTTCTTTTTTGATGAAGGAGGGGCACCCCATTAGGGGGTGGACAGTGCCTTTCCCCAAAGTATAGCTCATTTAGGAGGTCTCATCCCTCCTGAGGCAGCATTTTGCAGGGTTCGCTGTCAGGCCGGCTTCCTTGAGGGACTGTAAAACAGCCGCCACATGTTGTAAGTGGGCTATAAATCACTTCGTCATCCAATTAAGCAGCTGTGTCGTGGCTATGGGGATACAGACTGCGGTACTTCAGCTGCTGGAATAGGCAGGGGTGCCATGCAACCGGAAAGGCATGGTTCGGAATTGTAAGAGTCCAAAGTGGGTGATAAATGCTGTCTTCTTCTTGGACTCAGGTGTGAGGGGGATTTTCCAGTAGCTTTTTGTTAAGTCCAGAATGGTAATGTACTCTGATTCCGCAAGCCAATCCAGCAGCTCATCCACCTGGAGCACGGGATACACATCAAATTTGGACACAGCATTCACATAGCAGAAGTCAATGTAAAACTGGGTGCTCTCATCAGGTTTAGGGACTAAGACTATTAGGCTCTTCCAATCACTGAAGGACTCTGCGATTACCCCTAACGCCAGCATTAACTCTTCCTGGGGCTCCAGTTCTGGGTCTGACAGGTAGGGTGTTATTAGTAATCTTTTCTGGGCCCTCCAGGGTTTTAAAAGATTTATGTGATAAATCTGTTGCACTTTGCATTTGTTAGGCTGGTACACCTCAGAGTTTACCAGGCCCACTCACTGAACCACCTCATAAGGCCCCAGCTAGCAGGTGAGGAGTTTGGAGTTTGAACTGGGAAGCAGCAGCAGTAGGACCTGATCCTCTAGCTGGAACTCACGGAGTCTTACCTGTTTATTATAAATTGACTCCTGGGCCTCTTGGGCCTGTAGGAGGTTCTCCTGCGCAAATGTGTCTAGCACTTCAAGTCTCTCTTGGAGGTTAAGTACATACTGCACTATGTTATTAGCTCAGGAAGGTTGTTCCTCCGATGTCTCCCAAACTAGGTCCAAAATCCCATGTGGCTGCCTCCCATACAAAAGTTCAAAGGTGAAAACCCTGTGCAGGCCTGGAGGACCCCCAGACTGAACATGAGGGGCATGAGGGGCTGGTCCCAGTGGTGTACATGTGTTAGGACAAATTAGTGGAGCACAGACTTCGGGATCCTGTTGAAATGCTCTACTAGTCCATCTGTTTGGGGGTGGTAGACAGACATTTGGAGTATTTTGATTTTTAATAAATGGCAGAGTTGCTGCACTGTTTGGGACATAAAGTTTGTCCCCTGATCTGTTAGGATTTCCCAAGGGACTCTGACACGAGCAAAGATGGTTGTCAGCTCAGTCGCCACTCTCTTGCCATTCATGGAGCATAATGGCACTGCTTCGGGGTACTGGGTTGCACAGACAACTATGAAGAAGATGAACCGGTATCCAGCAGCACTCTTCTCCAGGGGGTGACTATGCCCACCCCGATCTGCTCAAAGGATACAATCATGAGCAGTAGGGGAATTAGCGGGGCTTTCTCCACTGGCCAGGGTGCCATCAGCTAACATTCTGGGCAGGAGGCACAAAAGTCTGCCACTTCCCTGTGGATCCCAAGTTCATTTCCACATTCCTTTCCTCAGGACTAGCTTTAAAATATCATGAAACAATAAGTACACTGTGTGCAACCTGGGAAGGAAACAAACACACACTTCTAGCTAAGTAACATTTTGTGCTTGTCTCCTAAGCTTCCTTCTATAGCATTATAAACAATCTTCCCACAAAACCATTCCCCACCCCAAGATTCAACTTGGAAGCTTCTTTTACATAGTCTCCAGCCAGCAGTCACTTGATTAGGTGACCTCTCACCATCATATGCTCTGTCCAGAGATACTTGTAGGGGCCCAAGGACTGCAATGGGTAAATACATGCCAGCCGAGGGCCCAGTTACAGAGCCCTGTGAAATGCTGCACCTCCTCCTCTTGAAAAATAGCTTCTTCTCTGTTAAGTTCTCACACTTCTTGTTCTGAAAAGACAATTTTGCAGAGACGGAAGGTGTTTATCTCAAAGTGCCAACTTTAAACATAAAGCACTACCCAAAAACAGAATTTCAACACAAAAACAAAAACAAAAGCCCATCAGTTTATCGTTTCCTCTCCAATAAATGTGCAAATCTCTTATATGTTGTTTTAACATCTGCTAATATTTTATGCCATCAGTGACATTGTAGAAGGTAGATTGGGATCTTCTGATCTTGTTTCATAACACAAACACAAGGGAACATTAAATGAAATTGAAATCTTCTTACTTCAAACTGTTAAAAGAAATATTTTTTCACATAATATATAATTAGACTTAAGTGCACTTCTAACTCTTAGATCCAGGTTGAGACAATGAATAAGTATGTGGAGGTGTTCTGTGCTGGGCAAATTATCCCACCATTTAAAAATCTTTCTCTGAGGTGTCTAGTGGCCATTGTCTGAGGGTATGTCTCCACTACAAAGTTAGTTCGAACTAACAGACGTTAGTTCGAACTAACTTTAATAGGCGCTACACTAGCACTCCGCTAGTTCGAATTTAATTCGAACTAGCAGAGCGCTTAGTTCGAACTAGGTAAACCTCATTTTACGAGGATTAAGCCTAGTTCGAACTAGCTAGTTCGAATTAAGGACTGTGTAGACCCTTAATTCGAACTAGAGGGAGGCTAAGGCTTCCCAGGTTTCCCTGGTGGCCACTCTGGCCAACACCAGGGAAACTCTATGCCCCCCTCCCGGCCCCGGACCCCTTAAAGGGGCACGGGCTGGCTACGGTGCCCGTGCCAGGTGCAAGCCTGCCAGCACCCAGCCAGCAGACCCTGCACCTGGCATGGATGGAGCCAGCCACCCGATGCCCCCCAGCCCTCCCCCTCTTCCCGGGACTAGGCTGGCGGCTCCCGGGAGCTTGCCCGGGACCGCAAGAGGCGGGCACCCGCCTGGGCTAGTGCGGACATCGTGGACCTTGTCCACGATCTCCGCACTAGGCACAGGAAAGTGGCTGGCTTGGGCAGGAGAGCTGCCAGCCTGGCCACCCAGGAGCAGGTGTGCATGAAAATCAAGGGGGTCCAGTGAGACACCCGACCCTGAGCCCTGAGCTTACAATGGCCGTCCTGGGTCAGACCAAAGGTCCATCTAGCCCAGTAGCCTGTCTGCCGATAGCGGCCAACCCTAGGGACCCTGGAGGGGATGGACCGGAGACAGTGACCAAGCCATTTGTCTCGTGCCATCCCTCTCCAGCCTTCCACAAACTTTGGCCAGGGACACCACTCCTACCCCCTGGCTAATACCACTCCCTGGACCCAACCTCCATCACTTGATCTCACTTCCCTTTAAACTCTGTTCTAGTTGTAGCCTTCACAGCCTCCTGCAGCAAGGAGTTCCACAGGTTGACTCTTTGCTTTGTGAAGAACAACTTTCTGTTACTAGTTTGAAGCCTGCTACCCATTCCTTTCCTTTGGTGTCCTCTAGTCCTCCTTTATGGGAACTAATGAAGAACTTTTCTGTATGCACCCTCTCCACCCAACTCCTGCTTTTAGAGACCTCTATCCTGTCCCTGCTCCATCTCCTCTTTTCTAAGCTGAGAAGTCCCAGTCTCTTTAGCCTCTCTTCATATGGGACCTGTTCCCAACCCCTGATCATTTTAGTTGCCCTCCCCTCTCCCACCCTCTCTCTTCCCCTCTCCCACCTCCTTTTCCCAGTCTCCCCCAGTTTTGTTCAATAAAGACAGATTCCATTTTTGAACACAATTGTCCTTTATTTTGTACGTCAAGAAAAGGGGCTAGGGATGGGTAAGTGGAAGGAGGTGAGGGAGGAATGGGGTACGAGCCCCCGATGGGGAGGACTGGGCTGGCTCTGCGGGCTTCTGGGGGTGGAAGCTCTCCTGCAGCCCCCCAGTTGCCCCCTCTCCCCAGATGGCAGCCTGCGGCAAGTGCAGCCGGGCTGATGGCCGAGTGGTGTGATGTGCCTGGTGTGGGTACTCTGGGCACTCCAAGCCAGGACTGCTTTGCAAGCGGGGCACCCCTGAGAATTGTCTGTCCGGGGTGGGGGTCGGGACCCTTTAAGCACAGCCCTCGGCTAGCCTGAGACAGCATCTCCACGCTCTAAGTCCTCCTCTGATGCCCTGCCGGCACTGCTTCCGGCCATCCTTAAGCCCGGTTCAGGGTCCACTTAATGTGGACATGCTAGTTCGAATTAGCAAAACACTAATTCGAACTAGTTTTTAGTTCTAGACGCGTTAGTTCGAATTAGCTTAGTTCGAATTAACTAATTGGAACTAAGTTAGTTCGAATTAGCGCTGTAGTGTAGACATACCCTGAGAGAGTTCTCCAGACTAGATGGACATCAAGTATGACTCAGTATGGAAAATCTTATGTTGTTAAGGTTTTTGCCACTTCATCCAGAAAGAGAAGCAGCTACATGCATATTTTCTTTTTCTTACTTCAGAAGATCACAGTTTGAGAATATTATTTACACTGTGTTCACAGGATTTCACATATAAACAAAATATGTGCCACAGAATTCTGGCATCAACATTTTATTAGGAAAATGCGACTTTTTCTTTAATCTTGTTTTATACAATGTATAAGTACAAAGAATGGGAAACAGAAGGAAAGAAATTCTTAGTTGTTTCAAGAACCTATTACTGCAGGGGTGGGCAATAATTTTTGATGGAGGGGCCACTCCAAGAATTTGATAAGTGGTCAAGGGCCACACTCTTCCATTATATTAATGAAGGAGGTGCGTGGGTCTGGGATGGAGGTTGTGTGCAGAAGGGTCCTTGGGGTAAGGGATTGGAGTGTGGGATCTGAGAGGGTACGTCTACACTACTGCATTAATTCGAGTTAATGTAATTCGAAATAGTTAATTCGAATTAAGCTAATTCGAAATAACGCATCTACACAAAAAATCTGTTTCGAAATAGTGTTTTGCTATTTTGAAATAGCGCGTCCACACTGAGTGGACCCTGAACTGAAGTCAAGGCTGTCCGGAACCAGTGCCGTCAGGGCATCAGGTTAGGACTTAATGTGTGGGACTGCTGCCTGAGGCTAACTGAGCTCCATGCTTAAAGAGACCCGACCCCCACCCCAGAAGACAGTTCTCAGGGTTCCCCACTTGCTTGTCTACCTTGATGAGGGACAGCAAAGCAGTCCTGTCTTGGAGTGTCCTGAATGCCTGCACTTGGCCACTTGGAGCCAGAGCTGCCCCTGGGCATGCCGGCGCGTCTCGTGGGGTCATTGCTATCAGCCCGGCTGCACTTGCTGCAGGCTGCCTTCCGGGGGGTTCTATTGGGGGGGCTGTCAGGATCCAGGAGACCCTGTGGGAAAGCGTCCACCCCGAGGAGCCTTCAGCGGCACCCCGGTCCTTCCCACTGGAGGCTTGTGCCCCATTCCTCCCTCATGTCCTTCCATTTACCCCTCCCTAGCCCCCCTTCCTGATGTCAAACAAAAGACATGTATGTTCAAAAACAGAAACTGGGTTTATTGAACAAAACTGGGGGGCATGAACCTCTGGGGAGCCTGGGAAAAGGAGGTGGGAGAGGGGAAGAGAGAGGGGAGGAGAGGGGAGGAGGAAACCTGGGAGGAGGGAGCAGGAAGGGGAAAGCAAAGGGAAGAAGGGGGAGGGAAAGCTCAGGGCCCAGGGTTGGGGGTCTTGCCGGACCAAATGCAAACCTGCTCCTGGGTTCGCATGTGGCCTTTGGTGGCCAGGCTGGCAGCTATCCTGCCATAGATGGCCTCATTCCTCCGTCTAGTGCGGAGATCGTGGACGTTGGGTGCATCCCCCCCAAACCTGAATAAGGTCCATGATCTCCACCCTGGACCAGGAAGGCGCCCGCCTTCTCCAGTCCTGGTAGACTGCTCCTTGGGAGCGGTGGAGGGCTGGCTGCCAGTGGCTTGCTAGCTCATGTTTTGGGGCCACTTGGTCAGGGACCCCGGTGGCCACTGCTGGCTCTGGGCTGGCAGGCTTGGAGCTGGCACAGGCACTGTGGTCAGGGTCTACACCTTTAATGGATTTGGGGCTGAGGGAGAGGAGAGTAAGTTTTCCTGGTTGTGCCCAGAGTGGCCACCAGGGCTCCCTGGGAAGGGCTGGAGGATCTCTATTTCGAATTAAGTGTCTACAAAGCATTTAATTCGAAATACCTATTTCGAATTTGGCATTACTCCTCATAGAATGAGGTTTACCAAATTCGAATTAAGCGCTCTGCTATTTCAAATTAATTTCGAAATTGCAGTTTGCATTTATAGATGCTATTAAAGTTAATTTGAAATAACGGCTGTTATTTCAAATTAACTTTGCAGTGTAGACATACCCGGAGGAAGTTTGGGTGAAGGAGGTGATTGTGATGTGGTGCAGTGAACTGGGAAACAGGAAGGAGTGCAGGGCCTGGGAGGGGAGTGTGATCTGGGGTAGGGGTGCTGGGTTTGGGTTGTGACCTGGGATAAAGGATTGGCGTGCAGGGTTTGGGAAGGTGCAGTAGAGGACTCTGTACTGGGGGAGGGGTGTAGAAAAATGGAGTGCAGGATCTGGGAGAGGGTGTAACCTGGGGCAGGAGAGTAGAAGGGGGTGCCGTGTTTGGGAGGGGGTTGTAACTTGGGGCTGGAGTGCAGGGGTGGTGGTGCAGGCATTTGGATTGTGACCAGGGATAACGGATTGGGGTGTAAGGTCTGGAAGTGGGTTGTGGCCTTAGGAGGAGTGTGGGATGCAATGTCTGGGAAGACGTATGGCAGGGGTGGCTAACCCACGGCTTTTCCCCCAAAATGGTGAGAATGGTCCCTGCTCCTCCTCCACCCCCGGATCCACCGTGCTCTCTGGGGTGATTCAACATGGTGCCCAAGATGGCAGCCATTGATGGGCGCCTGATATGGCCAAAAAGCCTACACTTGTTTCTTAAAGGGGCAGCCTCCCTTTTTTTCTTTTGCTTGACAATTCTGGAGGGGCTCTTCACATTTTTTCTGCCACTGTTTCGGCTCTCTTTGTTAAATGGGTTGGCCACCCCTGAAGTATGGGGACTGGAGCAGGGGTGCAGAAAGTTGGGTTACATGGTTTAGAGATGCAGGGGGGGCAGAGGGATGGGGAAGGGAAGGACTGGGGTGCTAGAAGCAGGCTCTGGCTAGGAGACCTTACCTAGGTGACTCCCAACCAGCAGGCCAGCAGTTTACTTAACCAGGGTCCCTGCCTTCCCTGCCCCTGTACTGCTCACAGCAGCTATAGGTGCCATGTTTGCTACTGCAAACACTGTGAGCCAGGGATGACAGGGGAGTGCCCACTTCACATGCTGCCTGTCCTGCAAACAGGCAGCTGCTATTAGCTGGAAACTGGCCAATGGGAAGTACTGGCGACTGAAGCAGTGTGAGAAACCTTTTCCCCCCTCCCCCAGACTCTCAACATTCAGGCCGTGTCCAGACTCAGGGTTTTTTTTGGGAAAAGTAGCCTTTTCCCGAAAAAACTTCCCCTGCGTCCAGACTCAAGCCGTGTTCTTTCGAAATTATTTCGAAAGAACGTGGCTTTTCTTTCGATGGCGGTAAACCTCGTTTCACGAGGAAGAACGCCTTCTTTCGAAAGTTCCTCTTTCGAAAGAAGGCGTTCTTCAATGTAAAGAGGCCGTCTTCGAAAGAGAGCATCCAGACTCGCTGGGTGCTCTCTTTCGAAAAAGCGGATTTCTCTTTCTAAAGATCCGCCTGCAGTCTAGACGTGATCTTTTGAAAGAGCCTCTTTCGAAAGAAGCCTGCAGTCTAGACATAGCCTCAGAGATGCATTTGGTCCTGCAGCAGCCGACTTCATTGAGTGTAAGTGGGGCAGGAGAGGCAGAGAGCTGTCTGAGGCTTGGTGTGCTGGATGCGGCCTGCTGATATTTTACTCAGTCCTGTACTGCTCCTTATTTAGTCTCCAAGCCTGCTCAGCTCACCCATCTTTGAGCAATATATTTAGAGCTCTCTTCAAGGTGACCTGTAGAGTTCTCTCCTCCCAACTGTCTTTTAAAAATCTTTTTATATTTCAAAAACAAGGTATATTCCAGTTTCCCTGGAGACCAGACTACCAGAAGGCAGGTCACCTCAGAATTCTAAGCAGTTTTTAGGCATACTTTCATTCTTCACACAAGATTATAATAATCACTATAATATGCATTTCCTATGTTTATATCCTTTGTTACTATGATATTTATGGTATTTAAGTGGAGGGGCAACAGATTTGAGGGGGTGGAGCTGTTTCATTGTATGTTATTATACTGGCTGTGAATTTTAGTATTATGCATGGGTGTCCAGCATGTAGGAAGGGCACCTATTTGCAAACAGAAACAAAGAATTAATACTGTTCCACCAGTGAACAAAGATCTGCATTGTCATGGTTCAGTGCATAAATTTCACTGAAGTTAATGGACATACTTGCACATATGTTTGAGAGCAATATGTGGCCCACAAAGCTGCAAAAACCAGAGAGAAATTAGAATGGTAGCATTTTGCATTGACTTTGTACAAGTGTAAAAGACTACACAAGCTGTACACAGTGAAGATTCAGACTTATTATCTTCTGTTTTACAAGTGATAAAACAGAGGCAAAAATAGAGGGCTGGATTGTCTTCTCACTTATACTGGTGTATAACAGGAGCAATTGGACATGTCAGCACAGTTACTGTAGCACAATTTGACTTTTCTACTCTGTCCCTCAAAATTGCTGTCCAATCCAACATCTCTCAATCGAGCTAAAAAAAAAAAAATCACATCACTACCTCCAAGTAATACTCTCAGAATGTTGACAGGGCTGGATTAAGGCAGGAAACACAGAATATTGTTTTGCTGTTTGAAACTGCAGTAGGAATTTTGGTAATCAAAACATAGTAGTCAGGCTACAATTTGGCAAGGTTAATAGGTCAAATTTTGCTCTTGGCTGCATTGGTGTCAATCTGTAGTAATTCTTCTAAACTCAGTTCCCTCTGTTCTTATAACAATGTGCCACAAGATCTTTAATAACCATAGTCATCTGCTATGGCATAACACTCCTAGGTTATAAGTACAAAGAGTGAAGAATGCCATGTTGCAAATCAAAATTCAAGTAAAAACAAAACAATCTTCCTCTCCCTCTAACAAGCAGTCTAGAGCATGGATAATCTTACTCCAGGTAAAAGACTGAATTATTTTTCCTGGAAGCATCAATAAAGCAATACAAATTAAAATAGGGCTTGGAACCCTACTTAGAATGCCTTGTTTAGGTAAAATTCACATTAGAAAATTCATGGATCCTTTGGCAGAGTAAAGGGTGTAGGACTGATCTCCTGGTTTGTAACACTTATAGCAATGTCTATTTTATTCTGTGGAGAAAAACCTGTTATAATTATGTTGTCTGATCTTACACATATGGGATCTGATTCTGGTCCATGTAAAGATCATATCAAAACTCTCATTATCTTCAATGAGAGTCAGATCAGGCCCCCAGTGAGATGAAATTCTTAGTACAGTGTAATGACTGGCTTATAGTTTTCTTTGAATCTGTGTTTATGAGTTGGAGCCAAACATGCATATTTATAGCTGATTTTTCAAGAGCAGAAGTGAGCTCATAATATAATTTTAATGAGGGTTTATTGTTCCCCAGAGTCCTCAATGGTACTGATCAAACTTTCAAGCATTGCTTACTTCTTGCCTAGATGGTTTGCTTTTCTTTGTAAGACAGAAAGCACTTTTGTAATTAAGTATATGATGAAAATGGTTGTTGAAAATTTGCTCCACAAAGGTGTTAGACAGTCTTACATTTTCCAGGTGAAAGAACTAAGTTGTTGGGGGAAAAATGAGGCAGCTTTCAAAATGTGATCATAGTTTCATTCAGAACATGTTTTGTGAAGAATATGAAGGTTACTGAGGTAGAAAAAGGGTTGAGAATCTTAGACTCAATACTAAGAAATTTAAGGTCTGGTTGCCTAAAAACCATCAGAGAGAAAGAGGAAAGTGGCAAGTAAATGAGATATGGACTATACCCCAAAATGTACCCTCCCATAGTATGTTATTAGAACATAAGGGTACGTCTACACAGCGGGGTTTTTCCGGGATACCTCTGGTATTCCGGAAAAACTCCGCTGCATCCAAGGAATGTGTTTGCTCTTCCGCTTTTTTTTGTGGAAGAGCAAATGCGTTCTTTTGAGGAGCGCTGTATACCTTGTTGTACGAGGAATACAGGATCCTCCAAAAGAAGAGGCTTTTCCACCATTTGGCACCATCTAGACGGGGCCAAATAGTGGAAAAGCCTCTTCCGGAAAAGCTACAGTATAGACCTAGCCTAAGAGAGTAAAAGCAAGAACTAAGAGTTCAGGGTACGTCTACACTGCATGCTTATTTAGAAATAAGCTATTCTGGAATAGTTATTCCAAAATAGCTTATTTTGAAATAGCAAGTCTACACTGTAGAGAAGCCTCAAAACTAGTCCGAAGAAGGATTCCCTAATGTATATGTGCTATCTCGATTTAGAGCCCCAGGAGGCACTGGGGAGGAATAACTTAGAATGGCCCTGGTGTGGGGCTATTTTGAAATAGCAGCAGTGGAGCGTCTACACACACCTTATTTCAAAATAGCTATTTTGGAATAGGCATTATTCCTTGTAAAATGAAGTTTACAGATTTTGGAATAAGCCATCTGTTATTTTGAAATAACGTAATAGCTGTGTAGGCGCTCACATTGTTATTTTGAAATAACACTAGTTACCTCAAAATATCGGTGCAGCGTAGACACACCATCAGATATATAGTTTATTGTAAAATACAACAAACCAAAACATGTCTTGTAGGGTATGTCTACACTAGCTCGTTAGTTCGAGCTAGGTAGCGTAATGAGGGCAAGCGGAGTTGCAAGTGAAGCCTGGTATTTAAATATCCTGGGCTTCATTTGCATGTTCCTGGGTGCTGCCATTTTTAAATCCCCCTTCGTCCAAACTCCGTGCCCGCGGCTACACGCGGCATGGACTAAGTAGTTCGAATTAAAGATCCTAATTCGAACTACTTTTACTCCTCGTGGAATGAGGAATTAAAGATCCTAATTCAAACTACTGTTACTCCTCATGGAATGAGGAGTAACGGTAGTTCGAATTAGGATCTTTAATTTGAACTACCTAGTCTGTGCCGCGTGTAGCCGCGGGCACAGAGTTCGGACGAAGGGGGATTTAAAAATGGCGGCGCCTGTGAACATGCAAATGAAGGCCAGGATATTTAAAACCAAGGCTTCATTTGCATCTCCGCTTGCCCTCATTACCCTACCTACCTCGAACTAATGAGCTAGTGTAGCCGTACCAGTACAGAGAAGGAAACATTCTGTTCTTTGAAAAGACATTTCTGTTGATTGGAAAACATTTGGTCAAAAAGCAAACAAATAAATTTACAACTTACCATTTGCAATATAATTACAACTTGCCATTAAGGACGCCTATCAAATATTCTGTACAAAGTATGAATCACAATAACTAATAGTGATATAGAACTTCCAAAACACAGTATAAAAGAAAATAATATGGAATGGTAAAGCAAAATAGATTTATAAAGCTGCATCCTAGAATCCATGTAAACACACTTGGGGTATGTCTACACTACCCTCCTAGTTCGAACTAGGAGGGTAATGTATGCATACCGCACTTGCTAATGAAGCCCGGGATTTGAATTTCCCGGGCTTCATTAGCATAAGCGGGGAGCCGCCATTTTTAAATCCCCGCTGCTTCGAACCCCGTGTAGCGCGGCTACACGGGGCTCGAACTAGGTAGTTCGGACTAGGGTCCTATTCCGAACTACCGTTACTCCTCGTGAAACGAGGAGTACTGGTAGTTCGGAATAGGCACCCTAGTCCGAACTACCTAGTTCGAGCCCCGTGTAGCCGCGCTACACGGGGTTCGAAGCAGCGGGGATTTAAAAATGGCGGCTCCCCGCTTATGCTAATGAAGCCCGGGAAATTCAAATCCCGGGCTTCATTAGCAAGTGCGGTATGCATACATTACCCCGCTAGTTCGAACTAGCGGGGTAGTGTAGACATACCCTAGGAGATGATAAATATGGTTTTATAGCTAAGGTGGTGTCATCGTCACTGATATTTTGGGTTCCTGTTCCTGGTTGACAGAAAGCAAAGATTTCCTAGGAATTTCTGTAATTAGCAAGAACATTTATTTTCATATGCCAAAACAGGCAAAAACAAATACTCTTTAAACATGTGAGCTATCATATTCTCCAAGCATCATGGTTATGAAAATAATTGCATCTCCTAAAATTCAGTAAAGGTGAAGGTAATATTGTAATAACTGAAACTTACATTAATTCTTGTAATAATATTGTTTCATCATTATGGAGGTCTATTCTCTGCAAATCCTTGGAACCAAAAAAATGCATCCACAGATCAAAAAGCAATCCCAGATCCTGATTGCAACCCTTGTTTTCCCTATCTCAGTCACTCCCTATGTTTGATAACTGGTAGGTCATTTCTAACAGAAGTTCAGTGGGTTTTATGCATGTACATAGCTATTCACGTACATAAGCATTTGTAGAATCTAAACCTTAGATTGCAAGCTGTTTGGAATATGTGACTGTGGATATGCCTCTTTTAGTTTTACTATTGTATAAACCCAATGAATCAGTTAGTCCACGGAAGACAATGGCGTTACTCTGAATTTACTCCTGTGACACCGAAAAGAATTTTACCTAAACCTTTCCAGTGTTTCATAGATCATCTGACACCATCTTGTGGGCTACAGAATAATGGATAACAATAAACATAATCAACTCTACAAGCATTTGAAAAGTGTGCTGTATCCAGGAAAGAAGGAACTCTTCCTGTGTATTCATTACATGGCTGCTGTGCTCCTTCTCATGCAACTCCAAAACCTACAGAACACAGGAGTGAGTGAGGAGCACTATCAAACAACTACTCTCAGTTCTCTAAATTACCCAGTAAGATCAATCAATACAGCACTTGCATTTGGTTGTCTGTGAAT
Organism: Pelodiscus sinensis; assembly: GCF_049634645.1. Lineage (NCBI taxonomy): Eukaryota > Metazoa > Chordata > Testudines > Trionychidae > Pelodiscus > Pelodiscus sinensis. Next base: position 46,795,859 of record NC_134718.1, read on the forward strand.
CACATGCATGGAGAATGGCTTCATAATCCAACTGAAAACTTTTGCATAGTGGTTTCTATAATAGTGCTGCTTCTCACATATCTGTGGACTACAAAAACCACTCTTTTTCTTTTAAATATGTATCTGTAAGGGCATGTCTACACTAGGAAATTATTTTGAAATAGCTAAAATCAGCATAATAACTCCCAATTGAATAACATTGAAATAGCATGTCCCCACTACAGGGAAGCATAGAAATTAGTTAGAATTATTCTGAAACAGTATGTCCACACTGATTGGAGACTGCCTTAGGCTTAGAACCCTCGGAAGCACTCTGGGAAGCACACCAGGAAGACAGATACTTCCTGTGGCTGCCTGGTCAGGCAAGCTGTGGCGTGTTTTCAGGGGCTCCTCTCCATGACCGCATCTCACACAACACTCCTCCACTGCCTCCTCCTTTGCAGGACACAAAAGGGATGCAGTGGGCAGATGCCTCTGGTTGCCCTTGTGGATGCCACAGCTCTCACACCATGGAGACAGAGCTGCTGCAAAGCAGTGTTATGCTCACGGGCCTTGTGCTGTGCTTCATGGTGCAGTACTTCCAGACTGCCCACATATTGCTCCAGCAGGCTGAGGACAAGGACCTGCAGGGCAAACCCTAGCATGGCCCGCAGGCCCTGCTCACCCTGGTCTTGGTGCCCCTGCTGCTGTGCATGCCCCCTAGATGACTCTTCTACTTTGGAGACATCCTGAGAGGAGGAGACTGGCTTCAGAGTGAGGAGCAGGTCCTGGCTGGAAGGCATGGTAGCTTAGCTGGCCTCCTCCTCTTCCTTGTTGTCCACCATCCTGCCCTCCTAGAGGCTGACCCCAGGCCAGATTCCACAATGATGGTGGGGGAGATGACTGGCCCCTCCTCCCAGGATGGAATCCGGCTGGTCATACTAGGGGCAGCTGTGTGGTGCCACCCTGGAACATCTGCTCTGCTCCCTGGCCTTGTGGTAGGCCTATTAGAGCTCTTTTATTTTCATACGGCACTGGTCGAGTGTCCAGGTGTGGCCTCTCTCAACCAGTCTAGCCACAATCCAGCTGTAGACTTTGGCATTTTTCTTTCTGGTGTAGAGATCCTGGAGGTTGGTCTCCTCCCACAGACCTTGATGAGATCCACAATCTTCACACCAGTCCAGGCTGGAGCTCTTCTTTGTCCTCGGACAGTGGAAGCCAAGGGAGCAGCAGGAATGCTGGCAGCAGTGGGAGGGTCTACTGGAGCATTGGTGTTGCTCATGGCTACCTCGCTTGCTGCTGTGTTGCATGGGCTTTCTCCATTTTCCATGTGGCACAAGCCCTTCTCTTACTGCTGGGACTTTTAAGCTCCACAGCAGGAGGAGAGCAGTGGAGATGTATGTGGCCAGAGCAGTCAGAGCTGCAGTTGCAAGAGGCCTCTCTGGAGGCCAATTATTTTGAGATAGCTGCACCGGAGCATCTGCACTAATGCTATTTGGAAATAACGATTTCAAAATTAGTACTATTCTCTGAGGAAAACAGGAGTACAGATTTTGAAATAAGCAGCCCATTATTTCAAAATAACAGGTATGGTAGTGTGGATGCTCTGCTTATAAATTTGACCTAAGAGGGTGTCAGCCGATGATCAGGGCAGTGTGTGTGTGTGTGTGTTACATCCGAGTCTTCAACTGCTGGGACGCAAGGTCCCGTCGCAGCGGGCAGCCTAGGGAAGGCTGATAGGCACCCTGAAAAGTTTAACGTTCATGTCTTTGACCACTAGGACCAGGGTCCCTTCGTGGTGGGCAGCTAACAGGCTGACAGATGCCCCAGAGTTTACAGGGAGATCTTATTACACCTCAGACTTTGACTGCTAGGATACATGATCCCTTCACAGCGGGCAGCCTAGGGAAGACTGAGAGATGCCCCTATGGATCTGTCCTCTGGAAGCGACACGATCCAAATGCCCAACTCTGCCTGTGTCTGCTCCCTATAACCAGCTGGAGTTCTTTTAAACTGTGCTTGGTTCTGTTACAGCAACTGAAGGAGTCAGGTTAAAAGCTTAAACAGTTACAGGTTTATTAAAGAAGCTTATAAATCATATGGTTACAATGGCTATTGCTCTATTTCTTAACTGCTAGCAAATATAGATCTTAAAAATGGTTACAAAGAAAATAAAGATAGAAAATAGAAATAATGGTACCAAGTGACAGCTTAATCTTTAAAGAGCTCTAAATCTATGTGTACACTTAAGACAAAGGACCACATCCAGGTACAATTTTTACCCCCTTCTGTGCCTGTCAACAATTTTTACCCCCTTCTGTGTACAGACGAATACGAGGTGGGCATCCCCGTGGAACCTCGGGAGGCCAATCGCCTAACCTGACCAGCAGATAGATGGTAGATTGACGCTCAGAAAAAGTGTGCTGCTGGACCCATCTTTATACCCACAGAGGCCCGTATCCTCTTTCTTATCTAAGATGCCAAATTGTGTTGGTCCGTCTTTGTGACGCCAGTTCTTACAAGGGAGTTTCAACTTAATTTACACTTGCAAGAGAGATAACTAAATTGTAAGTGCTGGACATTCTTTTCTGGGCGGGAGTGCATAGCTGAATAACTCCCCTCTTTGCACAAACAAAGTGAATTGGGGGTTTTGGCATGAAGGTTCTTGTACTTCACTGTGATCTCCATGACAGTGTTTTGAACCTATGCTTGTAACTTCAGCCTGGATGTTTTCTCTCTGTTGAAACTTACCATATAATATCTTCAGATCTAATTAAAAAATATGCTCCTATGAAAGAAATTTGTAAAAGGCTGTGGAACTCACATAAAACAAAGCATTTATTTTCTGAGATATGCAAAGGTTAAAATCAAGCCCTTAGGTTACCACAAAATTTGAAGAAAAATAACTCTCTCTTTCTTTGCCTTAATAGGGTGAAAAAAAGCATCAGTAACTACGATATTCTACTTGTGCTTTCTTAAATAACTATACATTGGCAAAAAGCTTAACATAGTCCGGTTACCATACATATTTGTGTCAATGTTGATGTACTAGTTTAAAAATAAAAAAATAGTGCCATATCTGCTAATAACGAAGTTGGTCTTGGCATAACTGAAAATAGAAGAGCAGAACCGAGCCCTTCATCCTAGCCCTGGTCTATACCAGAGTTATTTCAAAATAACTCCACTTATTTCGAAATAACAAGCAGAGCATCCACACTACCAAGCCTATTTCAAAATAACAGGCTGGTTATTTCAAAACAATAATTTCTGCTTTCCACGAAGAATAACGCTCATTTCAAAATAGTTATTTCAAATTGCAATAGTGTGGATACTCCACTACTGCTATTTCGAAATAACTACTTCCCACAGTCATTCAAAGTAATTACTCCACATTAAGGAAGCCTGCCTCAGACCAATTTTGAGGCTTCCCTGTAGTGTAGACATGTTATTTTGAAAGAAGCTATTTCAAAGTAACTCCTGAAATAATTATTTCAAAATAATTTCCTAATGTAAACATGCCCCTAACTAGAGTCTTATTCAAGTAATAGTCCAGTTGAAACTAGTAGTATTTTGGGTGCATAAAAAATGCTTGAACAGGACCAGAAATAACTTTGTGTGAATAAGAAGCACAAAAAAGAGTTGCAGTTCTCCTCCCATTGAAATCAAAGGCAAAACATACATTGATATTAAAAATGCAGGATCTGTCTTAAAGTAAATCTACATCTAACATACACTACATCATGGGAACCTCATTATGCACCTGCACCTATATTTGTTCTGACCCATAAAACAAATCTCCCATGGATATCAATAGACAATGGGTCTGTAGAAGTAGAATGATTAGACTTTGTGGTCTCAATCCAGCATAAGTAGTTCCACTGAGTTCAGTGGAGCTACTCACATGCTTAAAATTAAGCATGTGTTTTAAATGCTGTGTTGGATCAGGGCTTAGATGAACATTATTCATCTAAATGCAGGAATGAAGGAATGGTTATCTGAGTTATCAGAACATACACATCAAATCACAAGCCAGTATTGATTAAAGGAACAAAACAAAACAAACAAAACAAAAGATAAAATCTGAATGTTACTATAGGCCCAGAAAGTATATTTTTGTTTTCAGTCATCTAGCAATATTTTATATATTCTGAAAACCAACAATGATTAAGTTGAAGTGCAACTACCACACATGCAGAGCACAAATTCCCCATAATATTCTGTATGATTTTTTTCTATGGATGCAACCTAAATATACAGTTGAACAAGAGGCTTAAAACCACTGTGAATTAATTAGCAAAGCGAATTAAAAACAAGGCAACCTTAAAAATGTTATCTACATAGTATGCTGGGGGAATTGTTGCAATGTGAGCACTGCATTAATATTTAAATTGCTTGAAATACATAATTATCTGATAGTAATGTACCACTAAAATTAGCCTGTTAAACAGCAATTAAACATTGTTCTTTCTATTAAAGCACCTCTTGCTGCATTTCTTGCTTTGGCAAAACTCTCCCTGGGAGTTCTGTCTAAGCAGTCTGCAGCATCTGACAATAAAGTGGTTCGATTCTGTGTTGCAGGAAAGAAAAGTCCATACTAAACTTCTATTTTTCACAGAAAAATATATAGAGAGTGGAGTCTTTGATAGGTGTGAAAACAAAGTAAGCAAATGACTAAAATACCCAATGATCTTCTACCATCAGTCATTACAGATACCTCTGAAGGAGGGGAATGCTCATGTGTTAGCATTACTTGTTTTTCTTGTTAACCTAACATGATGGAGAAAACAATGTTGCTCCCTAGCTGTGATTCGCACCACCTCTTTGATCGCCTCACTAGTAACTCTGCGTCGAACACAATCGATAATCTCTTCAAAACAACTGGTTTAGCCTTCTAATCACCATGGGGTCGGGGGGGAGGAAAGGGGACATGCTCAGACCCATGAAATTCTCCCTGTACCCAAAGCTACCCACAGAAGTCAGCATCTCGATGAGCTCAAAAGGTTAAAGGTAATCCCTTGTTCGCACAGCTCGGGCGCCACCTAGCCGTAATTAGTGCCTGGCGCTCGCACATTCACTTAGGGCACCAGCCCCACAAGCTCCGGCTGCCCACGGGCTGGGGCTGCGTTGCCCTTGCTGAGCGGCAGGAGGCGAGGGGTTCGCCTGACTCTGTTCGCATCCCCTGGCTCCAGCAGCCTCCGCTCTCCGCAGCCGTCGCCGCCAATGGGGCAGGACCCAGCCGGGAGGCAGCGCTGAGCAGGCGCCTGGGCGTGTGCTGCAGCCCGCGATAGGTTCTGTGGCCGGGGCCATGCGTGCCGGACAGACAAAAGCCCGGGGGCGCGAGGCTTGAGGCGAGGTGCCCACAGCAGGAGAGGGAGGCGCGCGCGCACAGATCCATCTCGAAGGGGGTTTGCCTGCTGCTGCAGCCGCCGCCGCGCCAGGCTCGCCGAGATCACCGGGCGCTAGGCGATGCCAGCTCGCCTCCTCTGCCAATGTTTCACTGGGGCAAGTGGAAGAAGAGGATGGGAGCGACCACTTCTTCCTCCAAGAGACCCGTGTTCGATGAGAAGGAGGATGGTGAGTCCCGCCCCGCTCCTGGCTTCCCCCGCCAGTCCTGGCCGGGGCGTGCAGAACCTAGCGGGGCACGCACAGAGCCCCTCGGCTCTGCCAGCACCCGGAGGGGGGATTGCAAGGCACAGCAGTGGGGTGCACAGGCATCATTCACCCAGCAAATCGGCTCTGGCCGCGGGGAGTGAAGAGAGCTAGGACGGCTCCTTTCTGACGAGAGATTCTGTAGTCAGTGGCAGGCAGCTGTCTGGGGAAGAGACAGGCTTCAGGAACTTTGAGAAAGAGTTGAGGAGGGCGAGGGTGCATGTGAGCAAAAAGGAGTTTAAATTCTACTCCACCCCAGTTCATCTGATGAAGTGGATTTTACAAAGGGAAAGCTCATGAGTCTATATATTTTGGCTAGTCTCTAAGGTGCCACAGGATTACTGGTTGTTTTTGAAGTTACAGACTAATAGGGCCGTCCCTCCGAGGTTTTTCCACTCAGGATGTATTTGCGGAAAGCAAACTTATGGATATTGTTTGATAGTACCGTGCACAAAGGGAAATTGGGAAGGCAAACAAACTAAAATAAGATCTAACATAGACACTGTCACAACTCCTCCACTCTCTGAGTTGCCAGATGATCAATGATGCATGTGGGAGCCTTCACCCTAGAATCCCTATCATCCCTATGTGGTGGTGGGTCATCTGTTGAATTTTGAGCAGCCTGATGTTGGAGAGGGCGGTTCTGCTTTAGTGGTAATTGGATTAGTCATTTATAGTGTGTAAACCTATAATGCATTATACAATATCTTGCTGTAGAGCCAGGAATACAGGGGAAAAACAAACTAGTGTGGATCATAGATAGCTCCCTAGCCGCCTTCATGCCAGAATTCTCACCTATGCTGCCATCTGAACCTTCTGTCCCTAGATTATGAAAGTCTTAGTGCTGTGCTCTTGCATCTTTAGCATGCTGAACATATGTACATGTGTGGGGGGAGGTGATTGTAAGATTTAAATGGAAAATCCAGTTAGAAGGAAGTGTGCATGTGACACTAAAGAGATGTTAAAAACTTTGCATACTTCAGCAACCTGAAAGGCAACAAATATAGTTCCAAGACAGCATTTTGAGACAGACTTGGTGTCATGAACTTGGTTGTTAGAGTATTAGGAAATATTTTCTTGGAGTTATTGGCCATATGAGAGAACAGCTTTCACAGAGCCATTAACATGAACATTTCTTTTGTAAAACCAATGCCTCCAGTACATACATATGCACTATAGGTGGCAGAATGGGGTGTGCTTTGACCTAATCTGAGTAGTTTTACTATCTAGATACCACCCCCCAGCTATTTTAAGTGGCTTGCTTTGGGGTAGTCTGTAGCTGAAAAGCAGTATTGAATCACATGCACTGTAATGTTGTTTTCCTTCATCCCCTATCACTTTTCAAATGTCTTTCCACCAAGACATCTTTTCAAATGTGTTTCCCCAATTATCACCTGTAATACCATTAACTCACAAACATCCCACTCTCCCTACCTTTAATATCAGCAATTCACAGACACTTACCTTCCTTCCTCCCCCTTCCCACCCCCCCCCCGCATCCCCCTTCTGTTCTGCAATGTGATTTGTCCTTTTCATATTTGTTCATTTTTTTAAATTGTATCCTTTGGTATATATGGTTGTGACTACTTTCTTCCACTATTTGATCTGAGGAAGTGGGTCTGGCCCACGAAAGCTCATCATCTAATAAACCATCTTGTTAGTCTTTAAAGTGCTACATTGTCCTGCATTTTGCTTCAACTACCCCAGACTAACACGGCTACATTTCTATCACTTTTCCACCAAGATTAGCTTTTAGAGGGTGATGGGGGCAGCACTACATTGTCATTTCAATCTAGGACTAAAGTGTGAACAAATTTGAATTCCAAATTACAGGCTCTAGGAATACTGTGTAATTTCAGTCTTGTTATCTCAGCCTTACCAGATAAAAGGATGTATTAAGTACTCAAAGCAGACATCTGATAAACACATTCTGTTAAGTAGCTGGGCAAAATTATTTTCACTGTTGCTATTTGCATGCAGTGTGATGAGCAAAAATGAGCACATATAGAACCCAAACCTGCATGGTCATTCAAATGTGGAAAACCTACTGATTTCAGTTGGAGTGACCGACGTAGAGGGCTTACAGGATTAGGCACTCTATAGAGATACAATGCATCATTTAAAAGAACAGAGGAGAAAAACAGAAGTTACTGATGAGACTTCTTTGCTATAACTAGAAATAGGAAGCTTCAACAGGACATTCTGCCACTACCATGAAGATTGGGCAATGGTGAGTATAAGTGAGTGCAATATTATAAAATTACATTCACTTCAGTTAAGATGAACACACATTACTGTTTTTTCTTGAAGGGCAATAAATCTGAATTAATTGACAATATACAATCTATCTTGGAATACAATCCTTCACTCTCACAGGCTTTGGGGGACAGGCCAGTCTCCACCTACAGACAACCCCCCAACCTGAAGCAATTACCAGCAGCTACAAACCATATTACAGAAGCGTTAACCCAGGAACCTATCTCTACAACAAACCCTTTTGCCAGCTCGGTCCATGTATCTATACAAGTAACCTTACCATATAAGCCACAACATCAGGGGCTCATCCACCAGCACAACACTATATATGCACTTGTGTGTCAGCAATGCCCTCTAGCATGTATTTTTGCCAAACTGGACAGTCTCTGTGCCAAAGAATAAATGCACACAAATCAGACATCAGGAAAGGTAACATACAAAAAACAGTTGGTGAGCACTTTAATCTCCCTGGACAGCCAGTAACAAATTTAAAAGTAGCCATCCATTTACAAAAAAAAAAAAAAAATTAAAATCAGACTACAAAGAGTAACACCTTCCCATCAACTGCTGGGAGTGAGCCACATCCATCTTGACTGAATTGGCTTCATTAACACTGGTCCTACACTTGATAAGTCCCATCTTTGCATCTGACAAAGTGGTTTTTACCCATGAAAGCTTTTTCCCAAATAAATCTCTTAGCTCTGATCTATACAGACCAGATCCTTATTTTGAAATAACAAGCAGGGTATCCCCACTACCAAGCCTGTTATTTGAAATAACTCTTGCTTTCCATGAGGAATAGCACTTATTTTGTAATAGTTATTTCAAAATAGTAGTAGTGTGGACACTCCCCACTGCTACTGTTTCAAAATAACTACTTCCCAGAGTCATTCAAAGTAATTACTCCCCAGTGCTTCCTGGGGCTTTAAGTTGAGATAGCACATTTCTATTAAGGGAGCCTGCCTTGGACTAATTTTAAGGCTTCTCTGTAGTGTGGGCACGCTATTTAAAAATAGTTATTTTGAGAGTTATTTCAAAATAAGTTATTTTGAAATAATTTCCTAGTGTAGACATGGTGTTAGTTTTTAAAGTGATACTGGACTCCTCATTATTTTTGCAGATACAGATGAACACAGCTACTCCCCTGAGACTTGTATGAATGTTAAGTCATCTTGAAGTACTGTATGGTTGTCTTCATCACTAATATCTATAAAGCTGTGCCCTAGAGGCACGGAATTCTTAAGAATGTTAAATTTGTCAAAATATTATTCTAAAATAAAGTGAAATTAGGATGGGTAAAAACATTTATGGATCACTTTTGAGCTAATGCTGAAGCAAAGATTACCATATGTTATCTTAACCATTTGAATTCAGGGAAAGCCATGTCTGAAAAATGAGGATCAAGATCCAATATCTTGGGACTCATATGGCTACAGCTTCAGTCCACACAACAAATGAGGATCAAGTCAGGATGTTACTGTTTACATACATGATCTGATTGTTTACAATTGTTCCAGCTCTTAGTACTGTTGATCTCAAAGGGAATTTTAGCAGCCAAATTCTTCTCCAATTTACACCTCATGGAGCTCCAATGAAGTTTAATGAGTTTAAGGCAGCACAGAGGTGCTTATTTAGAAAGGTACTTAAGTGCATGACTGACTTGGAGCACATAGGGGCTCATGCTTAAAATTAGGCACTCATTTATTTATCTTGATGGATCAATCAGGACCAGAATTTTATATATATATATATATATATATATATATATATATATATATATATATATAACAGTTTTTTACATAATTATAAACTTGCTAATAATTGCTAAAAGTTGTCAGGTTGAAATTGTGGCTCCATTGAGTCAAGTAGCAAAACTCCTCTTGACTTAAACAGGGCTAGAATTTCATACTAGATACATTAGGTTCCGATTATTATGCATATATTGTTAACCCCTGGGGCACAATTTAGCTTTTATTTACATGGGTGCAATTCCTATTGATGTTTCCTGTGTAAGTGAGGTAAAAAATTGAGGCCCTACTTTTGCTCTAGACAGTGGCTTTCCATCTTTTTTTCATTTGCAGACTGCTAAAAAAATGCAACTGGAAATGGAGACTCCTTTGCAAATCTTAGACAGTCTGCAGACCTTCAGGGCTGTAAGGCTTGAAAACCAATGCTCTTTAAGATATATTAAGTATAAAATAATATTAAAAGGGTAGCTAGTGGGTATTGGCTAACAAGCCTTTACTAGCCATTCAAAGTAATTAACGTTGAAGAATTATTAACAGTGGCATATTTTGTATTATTAAAGAGCAGAGAATGTAACTATTATAATGCTACGGATACTGCATTACAACTCTAGTAATTACCAAGCAGTATTGTGATGTGATTGGACTGTAAAGTAAGAGAGGGGCTGGGACTGATATTGCAAAATACAATAAAACAGAGTAAATTAAACTGATTAGCTGTGTATGCACATGTTTATGTGTCTGCTATTTCCATGGAAATCCCATGGACTCTACTTGATTTTTTTATTGAGATAGCAGCAGGAATGGACCCATAGAAACACACTATGCCCCATTGTGAATGTTAAGAGGTAACAAGCGCAACAAGTAACAAAATTGTAAAATGTTTTAGAAAGTCATATAGGTTACCTCCCTTAATTGGGACACTGTGGTCCCGCAAACGGATGTTCCTGGACCACAGAGTCCGGGTATAAGGAGGTCGGGCTACAGGGCAGGAGTGGAGGAGGAGGGATGTGACTCAGCCAGAAGCCTCTAGGTTTGCCAGATGGTTTTAACAAAAATACAGGACACACTTGACATTACATCACAATGTACATTACATCTTATTTAGAAAATACCGGACATTTATATTTTCTCATGTTGAAGGGGAGGGGGAAGTGCAGCAAGGAGTTATGGCTCCTGCTGCTGGGTAGCAGCATGGGGCTGGCAGTGGCTGTAGAGTCCCAGCAGCTGCGGAGCCCCAGCAACCCCCGAAACTGGAGACCCCTGGCAGCCCCAGAGACTGCAGCAGCCTCAGAACCCCAGCGTGAGGAACCATGGCCATGTAGGCAGCAGTGGGACTTGGCTGGAATCCTAGCTGGGGGCAGCATGGGCCATGTTGGGAGGGGCCTCCTCTTGTTTGGCAAATCCCCTCGTTCAAGACCAGTCAGGTCCCGAGGGTCGTACAACCTGTTTGGAAGGCATTTTTTTTTTTTTAAAACAGACACTGTACCTTTAAAGAGAAAAATAATCTTTCCAAATGAGGAGACATTGCCAATGAATGATTATAAATAAAAATGGTACTAACATGCAGAGTTTTTATATCAGGATAGATATATAAACATTTTAATTTTTTTTTTTTTAGTATTGGTTGTTTTTTGCTTGTTAGTAGACTCAGAGCAATTACAGTGTTCTGGTGCACTCATATTTACTAGCACAGCATGGTTGCTATGGAGATCTCTTAAGACATTCCGATTACTTCCTGAAATACAGAGCCAATTAATATTTCAATTTGTGTGAGATAATGACAGCAATTCTTTCATATATTATCACAATTGTCAATTTTTTTAAAAAAATGGGCAAAAGTTGATCTCAAAATTATGTATACAAGAAGCATAATGAATTAAACACACAGTTGTCTAAAATTAAAGATGAAAGTTTAATAAATAGAAAACATTCTGCTTTCTGCCATTTAATACAAAGTTCACATTTTTTCTCCAGAGAAATCCAAATATTAGATTTTAAGCCAGAAGGAACTGCTGTTTGACCTCCTGCATAACACAGGTTATAGGACTTCCTTGAATTAATTATTGCTTCAGGTCCAATAGTTGTGGCTGAACCAGAGCATCTCTTTTAGAAAAAATTTTTTCTTAATTTTAAAAAGTGTCCATTGATGTAAAATCCAACAGAACACTTAGAGTATGACTACACAGCAGTGTTTTTTTGGAATATCTGATGTTATTCCAAAATAACTGTGTGTTGTGACAAGGTTAGAACAGAAGGCTATAAAAAGTAGTGGAGGGGAGATATATAAGCCTCAGACTGAGGAGATCCCTGCCCCCAGAGTAACAGGGAGGGGCTGGTTTAGAACTGCAGAGGCAATCGGGGCAGTGGAACACCTGGGGCTAACTGACCAGGACTGCAGTAAGACCAGCCTGTGCCAGCTAGGACACCTGGGGGTAATTAAGAAAACAAGTTCAGACTGGCTATAAATGAAACTTGCTGGCAATTGTAGGGTGTGTTCAACTAGGAGGAAGGAGATCACAACTATGAGGATGAGCTGGTGAGAAGGAAGGTGCTGGGGAAAGTGTGGGGAGATAGCCCAGGGGACTCAGAGCTGTATTTTAGCTGGTGTCAGGGATTCCCATGGGCAGCTACTATCACAGGGCCCTGGTCTGGAACCAGGAGTGGAGGGGGGCGGCTGGGTTTCCACCCCACACCCATCTCCCCATTTCTACTGGGGGAAAAGGACTGTGGTGTTTATTCTCCATTTTACGGTACACTAGCCAATGATGAAAAGAAACATTCAACAAACAGCAAATTAAAGCCCTGGGTATGGTGCCTAAAATTGTGGGCTCCTTTGAGGCAAGCAAATCCACCAAGAAGCACAGTTTTCATAGGAGTTTTGTCACAATGTGTACACAAGCCTTTATTTTGAAATAATGTCAAGCTGGAGGACTTCTTACTCTGACTCATAGTAACTCTCATGTCACGAGGAGTAAGGGAAGTTGAAGGAATAGTGTTCTTCCTTCAACTTCCTGCTGTGTAGACAGCTCCAACAGCTGAATTAAGCTATTTTGACATAAGCTATGCTATTGACATAACTGAAGTTGCATAGCTTAATTCAACTTTAGCGCTGCTGTTTAGATGTACCCTTAGTAATTTGTTCCAGTGATTAATCATGCTCTCAGTTTAAAATATTATGCCTAGCTTCAGATTTCAGTTACTAGATCTTGTGATTCCTTTGCATGCTTGCTGAAGGTCCCTCAACTGTCGTATTTGTTCCCCACATAGGTACTTACAGGAAGATAAAGTTACACCTTACTGTTTTTTGATACACTGAATAGAATGCATTCCTTGAGAGTTTCACTCTAAAACATGCTTTCCAATCCTTTAATTATTCTTTTGGCTATTCTCAAGAAGTCTTCTCCAATCTTTCCAATTTTTTTCTTTAATTGTTGATATCGGAGCTAGATACTGCATTGTAGTAGCAGTCCCGCCAGTGCCAAATACAGAGGTCATAATGCCCCCTACACCTACTCAAGACTTTCCTGTTCATATCATATATATATTAGCCCAGTACCTGTGAGTCTGTAATGCTGAAATGCTGGCTGTTCCCTCTGGGGGTGCTGTTGCTGAAATGCTGGCTGTTCCTTCTGAGCAGGTCTGTGCTGCAGGGGGAGTGCAGGGCCCAAACAGCCACTTGCACCGCTTGCTCTCCCGTGGCGGCCCGACTGAGCGGTGCAGAAATCAGCTGAATGCCACAGTGGGAGGCGAAGGGGAGTGGGGTGGTGATGTGCAGCGTGACAGTGGTTCCAGGCCCCGCCCCCTAGCTGTGAACATCATTGCCCCGCCCTCCTTCACCTCCCGTTGTGGCGCTTGGCTGACTTCTGCGCCGCTCAGCCAGGCCACTACGTGGCAGCAAGCGACCGTTTGGGCTCCGTGCTCCCCCATGCAGCACGGGGAGTGCAGAGCCCAAACGGCTATTTAGGCTCTGCAGTCCCTCGAGTGAGAGGCAGGAGGGGGAGGAGAAGTGAAAGAGACAGACAGAGTGGCAGGAGGCGGAGGAGAGCTGAGAGAGAGAGAGAGAGAGGGGAAGGAAGGAGGAGGAGAAGAGAGAGAGAGAGAGAGAGACGGAATGAGAGACCGGAGGCTCAGGAGAGAAGACCGACGTGGAGGAGAGACCTGAAAATCCCGTCTTATGATGGGCTAATTGCCTAGTATACAAAGATGGCATATGTCCTTTTAGCCACAGCATCACATGGAGAGCTTGTATTTGGATAAATATGCACTATGACCCCCAAATCTTTTTCTAAGATATGGTGCCCCCCAAATAGGAAAATCAACTAACATTTCTAAATAAATTTGTGTAGCTAAAGAAAAAACATGCTGTTGAATTTAATCCAAATTGATATAGATGTGAAAAGGCAACTTCTTTTGAGAAATTCACTTTTTAATTTTGTCCTTGATCACAATGCTCACTTACCATTTTTAAAATGTTTGTTGGTTTAACCTTTGAAACGCTTCACAGAATTTCAGTGCTATGCTCCAGGTATCTGTAAAGTTGGTCTTGAAAAGAAAGTGTTCCTCATACTTTGTGATTACTTACAAAAGCCCACGGAGAGTACACATCCATAGAGCTAGTTTTCCCACCCCTCTAAAATTTAGATTTCAGAGCTATTATTTGTATAAAAAACTTTTTTAGTAATCATTATAGATGCTAAACATGTAGCAGGTTTAGCTATGTTTTATAACTTTCCATTTGGAGATGGTTTTCAAATATAACTTTTTGACAAAACAAGGTCTTCCCCAAATTGAACTGCATCATAGATAGTATATTTAATCAGACGTTATTAACTGGCAAAGGCACATGTGACATGAACTCAGGGTTGTCAGGATTTCTAACTAAGCTGCTAGAAATGCACTGTCTTCCTCTAAATTGTTTTCAAAAATAAGATACTGGACATTGCAATATGTGTGACATTACCCAGGATACAATCTGGACTGATGATTAGCTATGCCTCCTCAAATCTCTACCCTGGGATTTCTTTTACACTGCTTTGCTGTGAGAGTACCCACTTCTGGTCTGCTCACACACATCTTCCAGCACATAAATAACTTCCAGTTCTACTGCATGAATGCTGTAAACAGCCATTTATGAATTACATTGCAGAGCAACACAAGCAAATTCCTGGTATCAGACTTCTCCCAAAAATGTGCATCTTGAACTCCTCACAACCTTCCTGGACAATACAAGATCATATAAAGTCTGAATTCAAAGCAAAGGTCTTTGACCATAAGTTCCAACAGTCTTTCAGTCAGGATCCCTCTCCAGTCTAGTGATGCTCCTTTTGTTCTGCAAGTATTGTTGATGACATGGGGAGGTGGAGAGAGAGAGATGGTTTGGGGCAACTCCTCTGTCCCATTATGGTCATTTCTCTTGCCCAAGAATCACCTCCAGCTGAGATTCAGGAGACAAAGTCTGTGTGGACAGGAATCTCAAGCAGCTTTTTTGTCAAAATACAGGGTTGTGGGTTTTTTGCCCCCTCCCTCTCTCCTGGGGAAGAGTGATCACTTAATCAGGTGACTGTCTATTTGATCTCAATGACAGCTAACTGAGGCATAGGCTAGCTTTTAGTCTCTGGGGAACAAGTTTGCCATTGCCCTCCAGACAGGTGTGCGGGGAGTCATTGAAACCAACTGTAAACCCTGTAATGGAAACCGCTTAAAGGTAGGGGTTGTGGCAGCTTCTTCAGCACATCTAGTTCTGGAGAAACAGGGGCTGTAAAAACGCTTGGTGATATCACAGAGTGGAATATCTTAATTTTCCTGTTGGCACAAATATTTTACCAAGACAATAATGATGATCAAATCATGAGTTTTCAAATGATTCCTCATAAGGCATACTTGTACAAGTTTTACCACATTCCTCTAAAAGGGATGAATATGGAGCAGTACAGACTGTCATAGTGAGTCTAACATCCTTACAGTGAACCCAGTTGTTTTTGAAGTAAAAAAAGTGACAAAACACATGGGACTCCACATTCTGTTGTGGGCCCCAAATGGAAAAAATATTGCAACACAAAAGTGTTAAAAGATATTACAGGTTGCAAAATGAAGCACACACAAGTTAGGAAATGCCAAGACTAATGTTGTTTGCACAACCTTCATTCAATCTCCCTGTACTCATGCATTATGATACAGTCTTAAAATTACATGATCATATTTTTCCACAGGACCTTTGGCTTGGATCATAACCTCTCTGTGCTTTCTAACTGTTCCTACCAGAAGTTTTCAAAGGCTTATAACTTGACTATATAAGCGACGAAGAGTCCTGTGGCACCTTATAGACTAACTGAAGTGTAGGAGCATAAGCTTTCGTGGGCAAAGACCCACTTCGTCAGATGCATCTGACGAAGTGGGTCTTTGCCCACGAAAGCTTATGCTCCTACACTTCAGTTAGTCTATAAGGTGCCACAGGACTCTTCGTCGCTTTTGCAGATTCAGACTAACACGGCTACCCCTCTGAAACTTGACTATATGTGATTAGTTTTTCCATAGGAACAACAAAATGTACATCTGACATCAGGGCAGTTCTTCCATCCCTCCAAATTTGAAGTCCCTGCTACAAAACATGGATTTTTTTTTAATGAAACCATTGTATGAATTTTTAATATGGACAAAACATTATAGTCTCTCCTAATATTGGTGTGTTAGAAATACTGAACCAGTGTTGCATAAACTTACATACAGCTATACATGTATCTGAAACAGATAGGAAAATTTCAGCTACAAAGGTATAAAGTTTGACAAATATCAGCAACTAATGACAGGTTTTTATAAGAGGTGGTATTGGGGAGCCTTAACTATAGGAAGTGCTGTCCTGCATTACGTGTAACAGAATGAGATATAACATTATACTGTTAATTTTTAAACAGGGCACACTTTATTGCCATCATCAGATGCTGTAAGAACTCTCAGGCTCACTCTGTAGAGTAATAACATGATGTGATTTATTTACAT
The DNA here is from genome assembly GCF_049634645.1 of Pelodiscus sinensis. Lineage (NCBI taxonomy): Eukaryota > Metazoa > Chordata > Testudines > Trionychidae > Pelodiscus > Pelodiscus sinensis. The sequence goes on from NC_134718.1 coordinate 46,812,487, forward strand.
TCCCATTCTCAGTATACAGCTGGTCCCCGAGTTACGAACAGTCGATTTACAACCGCTCGCACTTACGACCAAACCTCCCATAAAGCGGTTGTAAAGGCGGTCCCCAAGTTATGAACACGACCCGCACTTACGAACAGCGTGGTCACATGTAAATCAATGGGGTCCGACTTACGAACACTTCGAGTTACGGCCAACTGTTTGGTCCGTAACTCGTTTGTAACTCGGGGACCGGCTGTAGTCCCATTCCACAATATTTTTACAGTGTTTCCCTACCTTCAGCCCCTTCTCACAGGGCTAGAAAGGAACAGAGATCTCCTTTCCTTGAGCTCTTTACTCACCCTAAACTTAGTCAGCTTCACTTGTGCCCTTCCTTTGTCCTTTTTATACCCCTGACTCAGCTGCTGGCCTAATTGGTTCTAGTAGTCTTCTACCCACATCAGCCAATTAGGACGCACCTCCCTGCCAACCTTCTCCAGCGGTGTTGACAGATGCCTAAGTGCTCAGAGTTCTAGCTCCCAGCACTGTCACAGTATTTCAGTATAAAGTTACCTAAAAACATCTAAAGAACTGTGAAGTGACTTTACATCTTGGCTTCTCTAATAGCATCAAAATGGCTAACTAAAAGAAAGCCAGGGACATATCAATATATTTCGTGTGACTGATTTATCTGTTCATTCTTTTGTTTAAATTGAAATGATTAGGTATAAAGGCTTTTGTCTTTTGGTCACCGCATCTGAAGAATGCCAACTGAAATTAGAAATTGTGAGTAGTTTAAGGGCTTTTAAAACTAAAATCTATGTTTTTGTACTGTTAGACTTAGGAATTGTCTTGCTCTTGGGTATGATCCCAGATCCAATGAAGTCCATTTATAATTGAATGATGTTTAAGACCAGGTTGGTCTCCTACTCATTTATTTACATCAAAATTAATCTTTCTAATAAAGAACCCAGTTCTGCACTCCACAACATAACTCATTGTCATTTCAGAAGAGCATTCATAGTAGTCAATACTATAGCAATAGTCCGCAGATTAGGTTATAGAGTTATAAAGAGAGCGTTTTTTTTTCTTGAAGGACAAACAATAGTTGAGTTTCTTAAATCAGTAAGAACTAGCTGAATCCACCTTACTGGAATAATTCAAGGAAAAAAAAAAAGAAAAACTACCAAGGATCATCTATGAGGATAAGATGGAGAGCTAGCCTTTGGAGCTAAAAATGTCAGGCTGGTGAGCATATCCCACACATTTTATTTTCTGTCTTTGTAGGAGGAAGAAGTGTGAGGCAATGGTGCTCCTAGGCCTATTTCAACTTTTTAAAGGCTAGCGTTCCTGAGCTTCACAAATCTTTGCTGTCTATGTGAATGTGAAAGGTTAACCGGTTATGTGGTGGGGGCTAGAACAGCTCCCTAGTCACTGTGGGCAGGGGGCTACTCCAGCCCCGTTGTAGACGGAGCTGGGGACACATGCAGGGGCCACTCCAGCCCAATCAGGCTGGAGCAGTCCCCCGCCTTGCTCTCTTTAATTGGTTAAACATTATGTTTAACCGGTTAACCAGTTATTCGAGATTTTACATCCGTATGACAAATGTACAGATTTTTCAAATAAATATGTGAGAATGGGGATGACTAGAAAAGTAGCCTTTTCTCTTTATAATGGAGATAGCTAAAACGTTTTAAAATACTGAAATATAGATTTGGATTTTTAAAGAAGACTAAGAGAATTAGATTCCCAAATCTCACTGATTTGCAGTGGAAGTTGGGTGCCTGTTTCCTTTGAAAATCTCAGCCCTACTCACTTTACTTATATTGAACTTCTTAATGTAATATTTAAATATGACCATTTTCTCTTCTGAGGAAGGCAGCCATTTACAACTTCTGACAGAAAAGCCTTTATACCACACCAAAATATTCTCTCATATCCATCAATTCCATATAGATGTACAGAATATAAACAATCTAATTTGTGAAAAGTCTAGCTGAATGGATGGTTGCTATCAGTACTTTGGTTGAGAAATACCATTAATCTACAATAATGATTTCTATGTAAAAGCAAGTATCATTAAGCATCTTGATGGTGTTTTCCTGTTTGTCTATTCCAAATTAAAACACTTTGGAGTCTACAGGACCCTAAATGTGCTCAAAGTCTGTAAAGCAGTGTTTGAAAGAAATGGCATTTACTTTTCTCACTAGCAGTCACAGCTGAAATTTATAAGAGTTTTAGCAGCCCTGTTACCAGCTGCTACAGGGCTGCTCTGATCCCCATGGAAACAGACATGAAATTGCATAACATGGGGTAAGGTGCTTAAAATAATCTCCATTTTAACTTTGAACAAGGTACTGATGAGCTATAGGGTTATATATGCATCAGCATATTCTTATTATAACTTTGTAGTAATCTTAGGAGCAAAACTGAAGTGGTTTGAGAAGTGGTCGGGTGTATATGTAGATTTAATCTTAGTCACAAGGTACTGACAAGTTGCTTCCTGCTGCTCCCATTGGCTGGAAACAACTATCCATGACCAACAGGAGCTACGATCGCTGGTACCTGTGACTGTGCAGGTAAATACAGTGGTGGCAGACCACCAGGGACTAACCCTGGTAAATCGCTGCCGTGTTATTGCCCACTCCTGAGTTATTGTGAAAGATTCTTGATACATAACAGCCAAGACTAGAGCAGGCAACGGGGTTTTTGCAATGTTTATTTTACATACATATTTAATAGATATATTAATTAAAAATCAGTGTGAAAGGATTTGGTTGAGATTCACCAAATCCAATTAAGGATGTCATAGCACAAAAGTGGTTTTATTTTATTTTACTTTACAATTTAAAATATCATGTCAAGGGTAGGTAAGATGCTTCTGCTATAAAATCTAGCTTGCTGTTTATATGACATCCAGGAGATGAGTCTGATTCACTAGATGATGAAGTACAGTGAAAAATCCAATGGGATGGTTAAATCATTCCAATAAATTGTAATATGAAGATGAACTAACGTGAATAGTCTGATAATTGACTGATTTACCTCCTACTCTTATATCCTAATCCAACCCATGGAACCAGAGCTGAGGTATTCATAACTGACTCACAATCAGAGTCAAGTTCAAAGTAATCTAAAGATATACAGTAATTCCTCGCTTAACACATTTTCGCGATAGCATGATTTTTTTCGGGAACATTTTTCGAACAACACGACCCGTCCCTGCAATAACACAATTTCCCATGCCAGCAGCTGCACGAGGCTTCCCCTGCCTCCCTGCAAAGCGGCAGATGTTCGCCGCTAACCTCACCGTTCCCTGGCGACCCCCTCTGGCTGGATGCTTTGTTCCCTCTCCTCTGCCCCCCGGTTGCAGCTGGTGGCTGGGTTTCCCCAGCTGGTTGGTCGCTGGCAGCTGCGCGAGGCTTCCCCCTGCCTCCAGAGGTTTGCCGCTTGCCATGCCATTTCCCAGTGACCCCCTCTGGGGATGCTTCACTCCCTCTCCTCCGCCCACCATTTACAGCCGGTGGCTGGGTTTCCCCAGCTGGCTGGTCGCCGGCAGCTGCGCGGGGCTTCCCCTGCCTCCTTACAAAGTGGCAGAGGTTCGCCGCTCACCACGCTATTCCCTGGCGACCCCTCCTCGCCAAACATGAGGCATCCAGCCAGAGGGAGTTGCTGGGGAATGGCACAGTGAGCGGTGAACCTCTGCCATTTTTCAGGGAGGCAGGGGAAGTCCCGCGCAGCTGCTGGCAACCGGCCAGCTGGGGAAGCCCAGCCGCCGGCTGCAAGCCCCCTCCTCTGTCCTTCCCTTCTCCAGAGCCAAACACCTCCCCTCCCTGCTATAACCCAGTGGCCTTTCTCCCCCAACCTTATGTCCTGGTCCCAGCTGCGAACAAGTGCAGGCTGGAGCTAGGAGTGCATGTGCGCTTAAAATGCAACCCCCACCTTTTCCATTATTTTTCAATGGGAAAATTGACCCCGCATAACACGTTTTCACTTAGCACGATCATTTTCTGAAACATGTCTATAGTGTTAAATGAGGAATTACTACATCTACACTTAAACTGTTGCAGTTGTTCCCCTATAGTACTTCAGAGTAGATACTACCTTCATGGACAGGAGGGGTTTGTCTATGCTATGTGGAAGATTGACATTGCCACAGTTGATCTTCTGGGTTCAAATTAGGGGGTCTAGTGAAGACCCACTAATTCAAATTGAGAGGGAGCTCCTGTCAGCACCTGTAGTCCTGCTCCTCACGAGGAGTAAGGGAAGCATTTGCTCCTATTGACCTCCCACTCTGTAGCTGGTGTGAAAACACAATTTAAGATAAATCAACACCAGCTACGTAATTAACTTAGCTGGAGTTTCATATCTTAAGTGTAGACTAGGCCTAGAAGTCTTCTTCCATTGACCTAGCACTGTCTATACTGAAGGTTATGTTGCCATAACTTCATCTCTTGGGGTGTGGATTTTTCATACTGCTGAGATATGTCACTATGTCTAATGGTAAGTTTCCCATCTTGACTTGTATGAAGTTATCAGTTTAAAAAAAAACAGAGAAGAAGAAAAAATGAAGGTGAGCCCACAAGTCCCATACTTAGTATCTCCACTCACTCATTTGTTTTTGTCTTCTATCTCCACTTCTCACCTACATAGGTTGTAAAGTCCCTAGGGGAGGGACAATGTCTCCTTATTTGTTTGAAAAGCTCCTATCACATATTGGGGCAGTAAATTAATAATTTATAATGCAACCTTTCAGCTTACACTGTCATGAAGTAATTCTTTCTTTCTCTCTATTGTTTAAGTTGTTAAATTTTGTAAAGAGCCAGATGCTTTGTTTTTTTTTAAAGCATATTCAGCGTAAATTGCTAAAGCAGTGCACCCTTCACAAAGAAGGATTACGGTGTAGGTAATGAGGTTCTCTCCCTGCAGGGAATTCTGATACAGTTTAATACAGTGACTAATTGGACAACTGCAGAAATGGAACCAGCTCAGATATGAAAGAAGCAAGGCTTTTTTATTGGCTTTTCATTTTAGAAACACTAGCCTAAATTCTTTCCTGACACATACCTTGCCGAACTCCTGTATAGTCAGTGAATCTAGCTGTTAGTATATTCTGTAGAGCACAAATTTTCATATCAACACTAAAAAAAACCAAACCCCTCCATCTGAATACTACTTATCCCCCCCCCCCCAAAAAAACAAAGCAGGATTAAGGTAATGCTTTCACTATATCAGATACCCAGATTAAGGGAAACGGTTCAGAAAATACATAGTGTGTGTATTTTCTGAACAGTTGCACCTTTTAGGAGGCTGGTGTATTGACAAAGGCCCAGATCTACCCAGGTATTTAGGCTCCTTTGATTTCAGTGGACATTGGGAGCCTAAATAAATGGGTGAATCCGGGCCAAAGTTTAATATACAAATCTACTCATTTGTTCTTTCAGTTTATAATGGGTTTCTGTGGCTTCACATTCCTGTGTGGTTATCTTCACTAGGGCGTCACCCCAAGGAGGCTCTTTTTTATATAGGTCAGGGATCTCATCTGAGGACTTAGGCCTTAATAGACTCTGCTCCTTGCAAATCTCTCTCTCTCTCTCTCTCTCTCTTTCTCTTTTTCCTGGGAACTCTAGAACTTTCTTAGCTACTGTTTTCCAAGCAGATTCTCTTCCCAAAGTGCCTCTAGACTACTTAGGTTGCCCATATGCTCCCTATCAGGCCTAAGTTTTAGTCACATACTTCCATCATATGATCCCTGGTTTCATTCAGCTGGGGAGGTGAGCTAAACTTGGCCCAGCTGAGGCTGAGCCCCAACACACTTAATGGGCCAGCTCATTCTGTGATGAGAATCAAAGACTAATTCCTTTTTACTTCAGTTTAGCAGGGATTGTCAGCTCTGTTGAACTGTTGAGTGAAATATTGTGGTTTGATTAGAAAACTATGGACTAGTGCTCAGTAAGTCTGCCATAAAATCCACAATCTTATTTATTAAGGTCAAAGATAAATTCACTAAGCATCTATGCATTGTAAGTTAATTGTTAAAATATTTGTTTCAAAGAGGAGAAAACTAAGCCTGTTGCTCTGTCAGAGCTGCATCTCCAGGTCCAGATAGTTATTAAGCTTTAGACATTTATCAGTTTGGTGTGTAATCTATTTTTCAGACCATGACTTTTTTGAATGGCTGTGGGTTGGGAGTACAGATGCCTTTGCTAGTTATTTCAAAGCAGAAAAACCAACCCAGACTGTACTAGAATGGCAATTCTGTAAATACTGCAAAGGGGTAAGAAGTGGGAGTTGTGAGGAGAGATCATAAGCGATACCCAAAAAACAAAAAGGTAAATACTAAAGTTATTTTAAAATGTCATATTATTTCCTGGCTGACTACTCTTTACTGGAGCTTCTCCAAAGAGCCTTTTTTATCATCGGTTACCTGCTACCTTCTGACCCCCTTAAAGGCAAAGGGCAGTAGGTGAGGGGTACTAATTTAAAGTCTGAGTGCTAGTTTTTAAAACTGTTTCATTGAGTCATCTCTCTCCAGTTCCCTGGGTATAATACCTAAACACCTTTGACAGAAGCTTAGTATGATGGTTAAGCCATTTTTAGGCAGAGAATCTTCTGTAGTGGAATGGTGTGGAATGCCAAGAATTCCCAGGATTGAAAAGCAGCCCAAAAGGATAATCTCTGGTGGGTAGACTTGTGTTTAATTCTGATGCTTGGTATATTTTTCAATCTAATTTAGAGACAATCAGAAAAAAATATATAGTGAAAACTACACAGTTATGTTAAAATTAAGGCGTAATCCAGAAAAATCAGACTATCGCTTATCAAGGTATTGGCAATGTGTGGAATGAGGAGTAACGGTAGTTCGAACTAGGAAGCCTAGTTCGAACTACCTAGTTCGTGCCGCGTGTAGGCGCGCGGCACAGGGTTCGAACGAGCGGGGATTTAAAAATGGCGGAGCCCCGCTTATGCAAATGAAGCCCGGGAAATTCAAATCCCGGGCTTCATTTGCAATTGCGGTATGCCTACATTACCCTCCTATTTCGAATTAGGAGGGTAGTGTAGACATACCCATACTTAGATGAGGATATCAAAACGTGCCTATAGCCCTGATCCACAAAGGGACTGAGGTGCTGCAGTGCTCAGTATTATTGTGCCTAACTGTTAGGCACCCCAAAAATTACAGGAATAACACTTGATACAAAAAGTTACGTGGCTAGACTCTAAACAACACCTGGGGAGAGACTAGATGCCTTAGAATGTGATCCAGAAAAAACAGGACACTTAAGTAGCTCCACTCAGGCTAGGTCCTGTCAGAGGCAGAGGATTGGGATCTGTGCTAAACCTTTCCCTTTTGATACAGATGGATCCTAGTGATCCAAGAAAGTGAACCCCTCTCCTGGAGTCAAACAGCTTAGGCACCTAAAATATTTTTTGTGAGAATGAGTGAAAATCTAATTGAAATAGTGGGAGTAGATGCTGGGTTTCCTATCTTGCAAGTGGGCTGTCTAACCAGTAGGTTATGGAATCACTCAGGGTATGTCTACACTACCACTCTAGTTCAAACTAGTGTGGTTAATGTAGGCAACCGGAGTTGCAAATGAAGCCCGGGATTTGAATTTCCCGGGCTTCATTTGCATATTGTCGGGTGCCACCATTTTTAAATGTCCGCTAGTTCGGACTCCATGCCCGCGGCTACACGCAGCACGAACTAGGTAGTTCAGATTAGGCTTCCTATTCCGAACTACTTTTACTCCTCGTGGAACGAGGTGTACCGGTAGTTCGGACTAGGAAGCCTAGTCCGAACTACCTAGTTCATGCCGCGTGTAGCCGCGGGCACGGAGTCCGAACTAGCGGACATTTAAAAATGGTGGCACCCGGCAATATGCAAATGAAGCCCGGGAAATTCAAATCCCGGGCTTCATTTGCAACTCCGGTTGCCTACATTAACCACCCTAGTTCGAACTAGGGTGGTAGTGTAGACATACCCTCACTTATTTTCTGGCCTAATCACTAAGGTTATGTCTATACTGCAGGCTTCTTGCACAAGAATTTTTTGTGCAAGAGTTCTTGAGCAAAAAGTTCTTGCTCAAGAGCGTGTCCACACTCCCATGTACTTTTGCACAAGAGAGTCCATGGCAGTGTGGGTGCTCTCTTGTGCAAGAAAGCTCTGATGGCCATTTTAGCCATTGCCCTGTTGCCTGTCCATATATGCCTTTTTGCGCAAGAGCTCTTGCGCTAAAAGGCTTATTCCTTGTGAGGAAAGGAATAACTCTTGCACAAAAAGCCCTGTGTTCTTATGCTTTACTGTACTTTTTCTTGTGCAAGAATGGACTTATAGTGTGGACGCTCCACAAGTTTTTACGCAAAACCAGCTGTTTTTGCACAAAAACTCTGTAGTGTAGACATAGCCTAAGTATTTGTCCATAATGGAAGAGCATCAATAGGAGAAACTGAGGGAACCTACATCATAATATTCCATAGATCAGTTGAAGCAAGTGGGATACCCTCTGTTTAAATTCTCTCTCTCTACCCTTGGGCATATGGGGGGAATCAAACTTGGTTCTTACACATCTTAGCTGAGGGGTCTTATTACTGTGCTAAAAGTTTTATAAGGTGGGTGGTGACACCCGTATCTTCCTTCTGTATTTTGAATGGGAGTCAATCCTGTACATGGCCACTGAGCACGTTTACTGGATGAAGCCCTACATCTGAGACAGATGGGCAAATGTCTGTCTTTTTCTGACTTGTGGATAGCTCTGGGTCTTAGGTGGGAGATAGGCATCTGGTGACCAGAGCGAGTAGGAAGCAGAAGAAACTTAGGGTATGTCTGTGCTACAGAGAAGATCGAAGCTGCCGCTGTTGATCTTACAGGGTTTGAATTAGCAGGACTAGAGAAGAGACACTAATTCGAACTGAGAGGGACACTCTGGTCGATGCCGGTAGTCCTGCTTCCACAAGGAGTAAGGGAAGTCGAAGGGAAAGTGTTCTCCCTTGACTTCCTGCAGTGTGAACAATGCCAAAATTCGAGTTAAGGTACTTTGACTTCAGCTACGCAATGAAGGTGGCTGAAGTTGCATTTCTTAATTCAACCTTATCTCATAGTGTAGACATACCCTTAGGCTCCAAGAGACCTTTCACTCTGAAAACTTGGGTGCCCAGTGAGTTGTGGAGCCCACAGGGTAAAGCAGGAGTATTGTGGCTCACAGTGGAGCCTACAGCTGGAATTTAGGCATCTGAATGCAGTTTAAGTGCCAAGTATCTTTGTGAGTTGAAGCTTGGAATCAATTGATGGTTTTATAAAATTGCTACATCTCTCTAAGAAACGAATATTCTAAGAATGAACAGTTCTGCTCCTTTTCAGCATGATCTCTTATCAATTAAAATACTAGGGAGTTCTTTTGAGTGATTTGTATAATCCAGAAATATTTTGCATGCAAATGGCTTGGTAATTGAAAATCATTCTGGCATGAAGTAATATACTTTAAACTCAGATTAGTGGTATCCCTCCTTTCTTCTTCCAGGAAAAAATCTATCATTTTTGTTAAACATAAAATACATATTGTGGGCTATAGTCTCCTCTAAGTCAGACCAATATAAATATGGGGAAACAGCATTCTGGACTTACATTGATGTAACAGCCAAATCCGGCCCTTTGTGCATAAAGTCAGAGTTAGCTAAAGTTATCACTTTGTAAACATGTCTGGGCCTAGATCATGAGACTAGATGCTATTCCTTTTCTAGGGCCATGTTTTGGTTATTCTGCTTGTGTAACTTCAGCTTAGTTACATACATTTTCAATAAAATCCTTTAAAAAGTATTAAAGTAGTTTGTCTTTTAAATGAATCATACAGCATGCACCAAGGACTGAAGAATACATGCTTTTTAAATGTCTTCCAATATGTATCTTCTTTTCAAATATATTTTTCATATTTTTGGGTGTGCTATTTTTCCTCTTTCATAGTTAATACTATCTAATGATTTCAGAATTCTGAAGAGTCCATCTGATTGCACATATGGTTTATTAATCAATCTAAAATTTGTCCTGATACCTTTGTTAAGCAATTGTACTCCCACAATGATCCAAATTGAGCTTTTGGATGCATGCACAAGACTTTCAGGCAATACTGTTGCTGATTTCACTGCCAGCTTTCTGGATACCTCTGGGTTCAGCACTTGGCCAGCTCACTAATCATCCTGCTCTCCCAAATACTTATATGATTTTTTTAAAAAAATGGTATTTCTAACTCTGTACATTAGCTCTGCTCTACCTTGAAATTCTTCCTAGTCAGATTTTGCATCAGCATTGTTTTATTAGCCCTTTGGTCTTTTAATCTGATCTTAAATCAAATGCCTTTAGGGCCTCTGTCATGTCATTTTTTGTTTATTCTTGCCATAAACTCCATGTGCAAATCTTAGTATTTCTATTATTACTAGATCTAGGTGAAAATAAAGTAGTAAGATGTCTAGGTTGACACCTTGAATTCATCTTTGGAGAGAAAAAAGGCAGATGAATTATTTTGTGGGAACTAAATGTGTTCAGATACTGAGCAGCTGATGTTTATTTTTTAAATCCCCATGATAAGTTATATAGTATACCATGCACACAGAATGCACATGAAAACAGTATTCAGCTGTTTTAAAAACACACAAAGAAAGTTATGAATTTTCATAGATCTGCCTTTGGCTAAGGTACAGAAGACTTGTGCTGCTAGGAAATATGTCATGACTGACTTGGGGCTTCTTTTTCAAGGAGGTTAAAGGGTTCATTTCTAGAATATAAAGACATTAAAACATTGATGTAATTTTCTTATCTTTTAGAAGTGGGGTAAAAATACTTTCCCACTGTAAGCAATTTAATAGGAAATGTTCTCATGATACTAATTTTCTCAGGTGAATGGGTCCAATGTACTTTTTGTTTGAAACAGAGGGCCTTTATCACTTATCTATCATTAAGACCTTTAAAATAAATGTTCTAAACAATGTGCCTGATGCTAGTCATTACTCAGTGCCTAGAACAAGGGTGTGTACACTGTTTTTCTAAAAGGAAGCCTGACACGAGGATTCTGAGAAAAGTTCTAAACAGAAGTTCTACTTTAATAGTGAGAGAGAAATCTTATGGATAATATTGGTTTCCTTATACTAACTGTGAAGGGGTGCGATCACAGAAGATTCTTGGGGGGTGCTTCCTGGTGTGCTGACAAACGCTAACACTCCTTCCTCTCTGGGGTTTCTCACCATCCTGTCCTGCTTGACCAGATCTCCTGGTCTCTCTCAGGCAAGGCACAGAGCTGAGATCACTCAACCCCTCCCGTGGAGCATTACAAACACTGAACAACTTCAGGTCTGAGGAGAATGCAGTCTCGGGTTGAGCTTACGGGAAACCCACTCCCCAAGTAGGATCAGAACCCCAAATAAATCATTCAGATAAGCCCCCTTTAACAATGAAAGGAGGATGTGTACATACTGGATGTGTCTAAACTACACCCCTCTGCCGACAGAGGGATGTAGATTATGTACATTGCTTTTGCAAATGAAGTAGGGATTTAAATATCCTGCGCTTCATTTGAATGGAAATGGCCGCTGCTTTTTGCCGATGTGGCACTTTGCTGGCAAAAGCGGCAGCCTAGACGGGGATCAGCATAAAGGCAATGAAGCATAAAGGATCGGTCAGAAAAGGCTTTCCTTGTCAACCGATCCCCATCTAGACTGCCGCTTTTTGGCGGCAAAGTGCCATGTCAGCAAAAAGCGGCCGCCATTTCTATTCAAATGAAGCACGGAATATTTAAATCTCTACTTCATTTGCAATAGCGATGTGCCTAATCTATATCCCTCTATCGACACCCACTGATTGCTTCCCTAGATAACAGTTATTTACACTGGGCTTAATAGTGAATAAAAGTGATTTTATTAAGTACAAACAATAGGATTTAAGTGGTTGCAAGTGAAAACAGGCAGAGCAAAATGAATTACAAATTTAAAATAACAGAAAATACATAGCTATGGATATGTCTACATTAGGAAATTATTTCGAAATAACTAATTCAACATAACTCCTGATTGATCAAAATCGCGTGTCCCCACTATGGGGAAGCATCAAAATTAGTCAGAATTATTTCAAAATAGCACGTCCACACTGATTGGAGCATGCCTCAGACTTAGAGCCCCTGGAAGCACTCTGGGGAGGGCACCAGGACACAGAGACTTCCTCTGGTTGCTTTGTCAGGTTAAGCTGTGATGCATGCTTTCAGGTGCTCCTCCCTGTGGCTGCGTCTCACATGCCACTCCTCCACTGCCTCCTCCCTTGCAGGACACAAAAGGGACGCAGTGTGCTCTGGTTGCCCTTGTGGATGCCATAGCACTTACAACATGGAACCAGTGCTTCTGCAGACCAGTGCTAGGCTCACAGGTTGTGTCTCATGGTGCAGTTTGTCCAGACCTCCCGCATGCTGCTCCAGCAGGATGAGTACCAGCGTGGCCTGCAGGCCCTGCTCACCCAGGCCCTAGTGCTCCTGCTGCTGTGCATGCCCCTCAATCCCCTAGACACGGCAGAATGCCACTTTGGGAAGTGGGAGACCAATTTGGACTGGTAGGACCACATCGTCCTGCAGTGATGAGATGGCCAGCAGTGGCTGCAGGACTTCCTCATGTGGAAGGTCACCTTCCTTGAGCTCTGAGAGCGGCTTGCCCCTGCCCTCATGTGGCAAGATACCCACATGTGACCCGCCATCCCCATGCAGAAGTGCATCACCATCGCCTTGTGGAAGCTTGCCACGCTGGACAGCTACCGCTCTGTCAGGAACCAGATCAGTGTGGGGAAGTCCACAGTTGGGCCTGTGCTCCTGCAGGCCAAGGCCATCAACCACGTGCTGTTATGCAGAGTCATCACTCTGGGGAATGGGGACAACATCATTGATGGCTTTGCCATCATGGGCTTCCCAAACTGTGGAGGAGTCATAGATGCATGCACATCCCCATCCTGGCCCCCAACCACCATGCCTGGGCTACATAAACAGGAAGGGATACTTCTCCATGGTGCTGCAGGCCCTCGTGAATCACAAGGGATGCTTCACCGACATCAATGTCAACTGGTTGGGAAAGGTGCACTCTGTCTGGGTCTTCCGGAACTCTTGCCTGTTCTGAAAGATGAACGCTGGCACTTTTTTCCTCGACCGTACCATCAGAGTTGGGGAGGTGTCTGATGCAGGTCCTAGAGTATGAAGACATGCTCATGTATTAGGTCCTCCTGGCTCCCCCAGGGTCGGTCAACTGGCTTGGGTGGTGTTGCCCGCCTTACTGTTACAGCTGGTCCCGAGGGGGACAATAAAGAGAGATGGTCAGTCATCCCTGGAGACACTGTCCCTGAGGCCTTGCCCTCACCTGTGAGCTGAGACCGACAGCTCCCAGGTCAGAGGAAGGTGATGTCCTGGAAGCAAGGCCATGTGTGGTCTAGACAGTGGGCCTTTTCTGACAGGGGCCCAGACATCCCCAGAGGACCATGTTTCCCTCCCCCCTCCCCCCCCCCCGCCATGTCCTGGGCACAAGCAGGCATGGGAAATTGCTGGCCACACTGGGATCGAATGAGCAGGAGGGGGGCTTCGAACTTCCTGGGCTTCCATTGGTGCCGTGTACACACTGGGTTCGACAATGGTGGCATTCCAAGGGGAGAGACCTTGTATTCCTGGCCTCTGGGCGAGAGGGGGTGAGGGTGTATGCGGGGGCGTCTGAGCAGCACACACAGCTGCACTTGGCAACACTCTCCCCAGGAGCAGGTGCTGCCTGGAGCGTGCGGGCATGCCTGTGTGCAGCCCTCAAGAGTCTGTGTACATGCATGTGTGTGTCCTTGTCCCCAGCCTCCTGCTGGCAGTGGCTCATGGTGGGAGGGTGGGGGCCAGAAGTGTGGCCAGTCTCCCCAGAGCCTGTGAGCAGGAGCCCAGGAGTCTGCCTCCTGGGGCTGTGTGGTACAGACTGGTGCTGAATGTGCATCCATGTTAATGAACTGCAGCATGATGGCCAGGCCAAGAAGACTGAGCGATGATTGCACCACAGCCCCTCAGCACCCGCCTCCCCCACATTGTCTGTCTGACAAAACTATAAGACCACTCACTTGATGATCCTTCTCTGAGCTCAGAGGATGCCTGGGACAAATCCAGGCTGTGGGGTACCACGGGCTCCAGGGTGATGGTGATCATGGAGCTAGCTGCGTTGGGGTCCTCCACTTTCTCCTGCTCCTCCTCATCTCTGGCTGTGAACCCTGGGAGGGCAACGACGGGCATCTCCAGCACCGAGTCCACCAGTGAGGGTGGGGAAGGGACTGCCCCTCCCCTCCCAGGATGCGGTGCAGTTCTTCAAAATAGGAGTGGGGTTCTGACCCAGAGCGGGAGCTGCATTCCCTTGCCCTGGCAGAGCTCCTTAACTTGGCTCCCGACCTGCTCCAGGGTCCGGGTATGGCCCTTGATGGCCAGGCTATCGACCATCCAGCTGTAGATGTTGGTGTTATGCTGTCTGGAACAGAGATCCTGGAGGTTTTTGTCCTCGCTCCATACCTCGATGAGGGCCAGGATCTCTGCCCCAGATAAGGACGGCTCACCTGGCAGACTCCTGGGAGCCCTCTGAGTGCTCCCTGGGACAGGTAGGGGAGCTTTTGGGGGTTTTGAGGGTCTGCCATGTTGGTCAGATGATGTGCAGTGGCAGCTGCTTGGCAGGAGTCTGTGAGGATCAGCTTCCTGCCACGAGCCCTTTTCCCCTGTGTTTGAAGCTTTAAGAGCTGCAGGGGAAGAGGAACTATGGAGTCCTGAGGAGTGTGGACCGAGTGGTCAGCAGGGCATCTGTGGGATTTCCTGGAGATCCCTTATTTAAAAAAAACTGTCTGTGCCCTGTCCACACCAGCCTGTCCATTCCTCTTGCAATGAGGTTAACAAACGTTGGAAAAAAATCCGTTATTTCAATTTTCTTTCGAAATAACGCAGTTGCTGTGTACATGCTAGCTTTGTTATTCTGGAATAATGGTGCAGTGTAGACGCACCCTAAGAAAATGACTGTGATTCTTTACTAACCATGCTCTATAGGATTCTTTTGAATCTAAAGAAGAGGAAGATAAAGATACAAATATTCAAACCTCAACACTATTTTCAGTTTTCTATGATCTGGGGTCTCAAATTCCTGGCCTCTGGGCCAGTCCTGATTGTAGAGATTGCACAATTTGGCCCAGGACTCCCAGGAAGCTGAGGGGAAGAGGGATCTCTGTTATTGGCCCTCAAGGTCTGCCTGTTCCCACCAATTTTTCTGCTGTCTCCCCCCATGGCACCCCATCTCTCAAGCATGCAGCTTTGGGAACCACAGGAGCCTGGTGCTCTTTGGCTGCATGCTGACAGGAGCTGTGGGGGAAGCAGAGAGCAGTGGTGTGAGTGTACCCATCCAGTACTCTGGGCGGGCACACAGCTCCACTGCATCTGCTTCCCCTATGGCTCCTGCCGCCGTGGTGTGAAGGCAAGGTAATGGCTGGAAGGGGTGGAGCTTAGGGGCTAGTAACAGACAGCCCTCCTCTGCCTGCCAGTTGTCCAGGCCGTGTTACGCAATTGCTCCATCTGGGACTGGCTCACATGGACTGTTGAATAGCCTGAAGGGAAGCAAAACTTTATCAGACTCTGAACTGCACTGAAGCTTAAGATAGAATGCACTGAAATCTGCTAATTTATGCAATAGAGGATGAAGTTAAAAGTGTTTTATAGCTCACTGGTCTTCCTTGAAGAAGACATTAAGACATAACTGTGCCGTCAGTCTTACTCTGTTTGATTTGCATTCCATTCCACTCCAGAAAGGAATGTACTACAGATGAGCGAACAGGCAGTTTGTACCAAAGGGCACAAACTCTATTGTCAATAAGGAAGCATTTATAAGAGCAAGGAAAGCTATGGTACTTTGTTAACAGTAAGAAGATCACCATCATTTGGGATTTTAACCAGGAACTTTCTGGGTATGAACTTGTGAAATTACAAGCCATCTAGCAAGGAAGCAGTAGAAGCATAGTGCAAGTAATAGAAAAGAACTCCCCCCCCCCCCCCGGGTAAGTGGGCAGCCCCATAAAAATGTTGCTACAGTGTATTTAGGATCTAATCCTCTATCATAGAAGTCAATAGGAAAGTTGCTATTGACTTCAGTGGGAACAGGAGCAGTTTCCAAATTCTCTGGGGAGAATTGTGGAAGGTGTGGGATGCGAAAGAGGACAGAAGAACTCTACTCAGCCAGTGGAATTATGAGCTGCAAATATAAGGACAAAAAACATTGGTCACTACAGGTGGCTAGACTGATCTGCATCCATTGTAATGGGCCTCATAAATTCACAAAGGAAGTAAGATGGTACTCAGCTATTGTGGATTGCTAACAAGGAGAACCCTTATGGATACTATTAATGGCCAATCCTGCTGCTTCCCAACATAAAGGAAGACTGGTGTAGTAGTTCCTGAATAGGAGGGAGGTGGTTGTCCCATGATACCTACACTATGGGAAAAATGAGCATGGCTATATATATACTAGCCAATTAGCCCATCATAAGATGGGATTTTCAAGTCTCTCCTCCATGTCGGTCTTCTCTCCTGAGCCTCCTGTCTCTCTCTCTCTGTCTCTCTCTCTCTTCTCCTCCTATTGCCTCCCCCTCTCTCTCAGCTCTCCTCTCCCTCCTGCCTCTCACTCGGGGGACCGTGGAGCCCAAATGGCCATTTGGGCTGTGCACTCCCCATGCTGCATGGGGACTGAGGAGCCCAAATGGTCGCTTGTGCCACTTGCTCCCATGCGGTGGCCCAGCTGGAGTGGCACAGAAATCAGCCGAGCGCCACGGTGGGAGGTGAAGGGGGGTGGGGCGGTGACGTTCACGGCCAGAGGGTGGGGCCTGGAGCCGCTGTCATGCCGCACATCACCGCCCTGGCCCATTTCGCCTTCCGCCGTGGCACTCGGCTGACCTCTGTGCCACTCAGCCGGGCCGCCATGGGGGAGTAAGTGGAGCAAGAGGACGCTTGGGCTCCCCTGCGGTGGCCCAGCTGAGCGGTGCAGAAGTCCGTTGAGTGCCACAGTGGGAGGCGAAGGGGGACGGGGTGGTGATGTACACGGCCAGGCCCTGCACCACTCAGCCGGGCCGCTGCAGGGGAGCAAGTGGGGCAAGTGGCCGTTTAGGCCCCGCACTCCCCGTGCAGCACGGGCCACCCAGAGAGAACAGCCAGCATTTCAGGCAACAGCGCCGCCCAGAGGGAACAGCCAGTATTTCAGCGTTACAGACTCTTAGACGTTGGGCTACTATATATATGATTGTTTAGACCTAAAGACTGAATCAGTAAAAAGGGAAAATACGGGGTTAGGGTCACTGGTTTACTCTGGCTGCTTTGTGCCACTTCAGTGACTGGCCATTTAAAAATCAAGTTTATGGTGGTTTTGTATCACTGTAGCAGCACAAAGCAAACAGAGTATAATGGTGAATCTGGCCCACAATCTCACTGGTGGGACAATATTCTGCTCACTAAATTCAGTTAGTGGATTCTGGCAATTGGGACTTCATCCTGACAATTTATATAATGTCATTCAGCTGATATTGTTTTTGTCACCTACTTTAATCATATCACAGACACCCCAGACATCTTCTGAAGGAAAAGCGGAGAGATTTTGCGAGGCCTAGAGGGACAATTGAATTTATGAGTAGTCTAAGAAAGAACATAAGGTTAAAACAAATCCTGAAGGCAACTTAGACTACTTGCCTAAAATTAAATATAGAAGATGTATGCTGTAACCAACCTAACTAGAATCCTTGAGGCATTTAATTGGTAAAGAGAGTGTGAGGGCACACCCAGAAAAGTCAGAAATAGAGATGAAATGTCTCTTTAAATATTTCAGAATTTATGTGCCTCCTTGATAAAATTTGTTAAAATAAATTCCTTCCTGATCTGTTCTCCAAAGGCTAAACACACTTCAAGCTGTTTAAAACAGAGTTGTCTATAGATCTGGGATAAAATACAGAGCATGCTTTTAAAGTTCTAAAGACTCTCATCCCAGTACTGGTATTATAAAGTTTCCAAGTCTACCACCATTTTAGCAGATGCCTGCAATGACTGTCTTGGTAGGCATAAATGGAAATGTTTGGAATCCCATGGCATATTGTTTCTGATGCTTTCAGATCCAAAACAGAAAATAAGTTTGATGTGTATATGGGCATGTAAAAGCTTCAGAAGATAGTTGCAGCTTCTCGATAATTTCAAGCTTGTGATTGACTACAGACCAATTCATATGTTAAAAATGGCAGTGACATAGAGAAGAAGAAAGTGGTTCTTTTTGTGTTTTCATCTCTGAATCGCATTAAACCTAGGTGCCACAGGTACAGGTTAAATAATTGCAGCTAGATTGTCATTTCTAACCAAATAGTAAGTAATAATGTGGTTAGAGGCATATAGTTTACATCCTAAGGGAATGTCTAGACTACAGAGAAGATCGAGGCTGTCGCTGTTGATCTTTTAGGGTTCAAATTAGCGGGTTTAGTGAAGACAGCTAATTCGAACTGAGAAGGACACTCTGGTCGACGCTTGTAGTCTTGCTTCCATGAGGAGTAAGGGAAGTTGAAGGGAGAATGTTCTCCCTTTGACTTCCTGCAGTACGGACAGCCCCAGAAGTCGAGTTAAAGTACTTAAACTTCAGCTATGCAATTAACGTAGCTGAAGTTGCATATTTTAGTTTGACCTTATCCCATGGTATAGACATACCCTGAGAGATAGACATGGTATTGATCATATTAGGAAATCCGTACATGGGGAGGATGCAGTGTATTTCTTTTAAAATATAAACTCATTTCTTTTGGCATCACTGAAGAAATGGGTATATCGGTAGGCCTTGAATGAGGAGATGATGATGCCTACTACACTTGAATGGAGAGGGCGTTCTGTACTCTTGGGTGGGGGTTGGAGAGGGAGGTTGGATTTCAGTGGTGTGGCTTTGCAATTAGACCAGTATGTGGGCCTATGATTCACCACATGTGTGCCTTACCTCTTCACCTATATGTCTCGTCTATTTAGAACTCATTTCTCCACACTACAAGATTTTGAACGAGTGTCTTTTTAAGGCACTGAGGGAGTCTTTTAAATGCATTAAACAGGTATCTGACATCCAATTGACTTTTCATATGACTTCAGTGCCTGCCGAACATCACTGAGAATCTGGGATTTAGTTGCTTAACTTTAATCTGTGCCTTTGAAAATTTCCCACAGCTAGTCTTGTTTTTGTCTGTTTAGTTTACAGTCAACTCAGTAAAGCATTCTGTGTATTATTATTCTATGTTTACCAGCATATTTTAGAATATTACTAACAAAAACAGACACAAATCAGTAATACATATTTATAGCAATCTCCTGAGCACAAAGACATTAAAGCAATGCCAATTTAAAAAAAATAAAGGGATGCTATTCAAAAATAAAATATAGTGTGTGTGTGAGAGAGAGAGGAGAGACATGGGAAGAACAGAACAAATAAAAGCTAGTTTATATTGATCTCCCCAAGTATGGAGTAGTAACTTGAGCATTTTAGCTTCAAGCAAAGAAAGATAAATATCAAAGTCCTTTTTCCCTCTCCCACTATTTTTCAGGATTAAACTGCTTTAGGTGACAGTTTTGGAAAATTAAAAGTGCTTCAAATGTGCGTGGGAACAGATAGTTCTGAACACTGTTTAAGCAATAAGATATGAGTGTGAATTTCATGTGTTAATTCACATCTAGTGTGTTGCTCAGAGAGTCTCCGTTACCTAACCCCAGCAAGTGTGGAAGGGTATATTTTAACAACATTTTGTTGTGTTGAGTGTCCATGTATCATCTTTAGGGGTAGTTGTTTAGTCCCGCTGTTTAATTGAATTCAGAGCTCCTGAAAAGTGTCAGATTGGAGGTGAATATAATGGTTTTTCATCATTCAAATAGACACAAGAGGTGTATGTATCACCATGACAGGACTGATTTGTTTTTGAGAGAAATATAGAACATGGGTTGTCTGCTTCTACTTCAAGCTACTGTATGAAAAAGATTATTTCAGTATAACATGTTACCTTATAGCATGGTTAGTGACCTTGCAAGATTTTCATTTCCTTATGGACCAGCTAACACACAGGCCCAATGGGGTCATATTGTACTATGAATCATATTCCAATTTCAGGAAACACAACCGAAGTCCACTGAGTAACTCGGAAGTAAACAGACTGTAACATGCTGGGAAAATAGTAGAGAAATCAAAGGGCCAAATTGTGCCTCATCTATATTCATTTATAAAAGAGAGGAGAGCATATCTGAGGCCTTTCTTATCTCTGCATAACTTGTAAAAGCAGGAGCCACAATTACAGTCCCTCTCCTCAGGACTGGACCTTATAGGCACAGTGTTTAAATTTTTTTTAAAAGGATAGTAGGAATTATTTGACCTACTATAACTGTGCTGATCAGGGATATTTAGTATTTTGCCATTTAGTAAGTCTTACCAGATAACTGAATTTATGCTGAAGAAATTTACTGAAGCTAAAGAATGAATCCTGTTAACTGTTAGTATTATCACATTGCAAGTCTACAGTGTATATGTGTGTGGGGGATGCTTTTGTTATCCAGAGTTATTTCAACACGTAGTTCTCAGTAACTTTACTCTTTGTGAGGTGGTGTCAGGAAATAAATCAAGTTAGACATGGCCATCCGACTGATAGATGGCTGTCAGAAACAAGACAGCATGAGAGTTTTCACTTACAGCTAAATTTTACTCTCAAGCACTTACACACATTTGCAGCAGGTTAGAAAAACACCTCCAACCTTCAGTAAATTATCAAAGTTGGCAGGAGACATGGGGAAGAGGAGCACAGAGAATGCACCTGCCAAATGCGCGCCGCTTCCCTGCATCTCCCACCACCAAAGGGTGCATGAGATGGTTTGACTGCTGCTTACCACATCATGCCAGACCCCCACAGTAATCCCCAAAGCCACATCCTTTGGGAATGGGGTGCCATGGAGGAGTGGGAGGGGTGATGGTGGGAAGGGGCAGGTAATGAACAGGCCCCATCCTGCCCCCATCCCACTGGGACTCCCGGTCTGGATTTTGCAATTGCTCTGGCCTGGGATGGCCCCTGGTTTGGGATTTTGAGACCTCTGGGTTAGACAAATACCTGTTTGGGATGGCCTAGAGAAACAAGTGAGTAAGGGTAATATGCTGTCTTTTTTTGAGCCAACTTCTGTTGGTCAGAAACAGAAGCTTTGGGACACATATAGCCCTTTTTATGTCATGGTCTAGTATTCTCAGTCCTGCCTCAGTAATGGGAGAGGGTGGACTAGCTGACCTCTTGTGGGTCCTTCTGGCTCTGCATTTCTATGATTCTTTTTTGACTCCAAGACCTATAATCCTTGGCTTATGGTGCTTTTCCTGTTTGGGAGAGGAGAGATTGGGGGAAGGGGAGGTTAGCTGTTTACCAGAAAAGGCCATTGTGTACATGTCACATACCTACAGAAAGTCAAAGGAATTACACGTAGTTTGGGGGGAAGGAAAAGGCTGTAGTTGTACTACTTGGAACAGTAAAACTGTAAAGAAGAATTTACTTTGATAATACACTATTATGTTATTTAAGAATTTAGCATCCAAGACATCTCATATCTGCAGGACTTTGTTGATGGTGTGTTGAAAGGATATTCAATATCAAACCTTTTGGAAAATATTAATGTAGACTCCTTTACAAGATTGTTTTGGGATCTCAAGGTTTCAATGTCATCCAGAATAGTGAAGATCCAATAAAATGCCAATTGAAGTCACAAGCAACCTTCTTATATAATCTAGTTAATAAACTTACCAAGCTCCCAAGCAAGCATTTCTCCATAAGGATTGCGAAGGAGGAGACAGTAGTAGAATTTAGTCAAGATGAATAGTAACTGTAGTCTTCAATGAAGTAACAGACAGGAAAGTTATAGTATTGATTATATGCTAATTAGTCATCTGGAATACTTTGAGGGTCTGACTGGACACACAGACCCCAAAGACTTAAAAAATAAGTTTCATGTAAATAGTCAGCACAAAACTATTAACATGTTGTACAGTTCCTTTCTTTCTCTTTACAAATAGTTCTTTACTGCTAGTACCATTCCTGTACTGTTTCAAGTACAGTGTGAACTCTTTCAAAGTACTTTATAACAAACACATTACAATATTTTCACACTCCCCTTCAGCACATATTATAAACACCCACAAATTACTACTATGACAACTGAATAACACTGAAATCTGTCCAAGTTTATTCCTGGAGGTTCAACCTTTGGCTTGGTATAGTGGTCTCTTGAAACCAATCATCAGCCAATAATGGCAACTATCCAATAAAAGGCCATTTAAGTATTTATTTCAGATGTGACATTACTTTTCTGAATAATCTCTTTACATTTTTACTGTGCAGTGTAACATATTGCTTGTGACAATGAAATTTAATAACATATTCTTTTCATGCCAGAAAACTAAATTACCGTGTAAAGAGAACATGATATAATTGGTTAGAGACTATATACTGTACATTGTTATATTGTGTTTTTCTTTAGTGTAAAAGGAAATGGGCAGACAAATCAGTAAATAGTACACGTACAAATTAGATAACTTAGATCTTTATTATTTATACAATATCAGAATGCTCATGGTGCTTTATAAAAAATAAGGTTCTGTCCTGGCTCCAAAGAGTTTAGAATTTAAAGGTCTGATCCTGCAGGTTTTAAATCATATGCATAATCCTTATACATTGAGAGAGTTCCAAAACAATCACTTCACATTTAAAGCCCAATTTTAGTTGATGACTTCCAGTAAAATTTATCAAAGTCAATGGCTGCTTCATCATAAATGCTCAGGAGATATCCCTAACTTAAATCTAAATGAAGAGCTCTCGATACAGTGAATGTCATCTGCATATTCAATCATAAGCTTCCTCATTAGCCACTGAGGTGTTAATTAAGATGGAATATAAGGAACAAAATAACCCAGTCACAGTACAACATTAAATATTTTTAACAAGATTTAGGATTTGTACACTGACCCACATATAATTAAAGAACCTCTTTAACTTTTTTTCCTTTTCTGTATCTTTAGTAAAAGTAGATCTGAAATGTAAACTATGAAGTAACACTTTCTTTTTTAACATCCCTTGTTCCCTTTCCCTTTAGCTTGTAAATTTTTTGGAAGGAAAAATAAGCTTGTTTGACAGTCTCTTAGGGTATGTCTACACTGCATGGCTATTTTGAAATACTGGATGTATCTCGAAATAGCTACCCCCTCGTCTACACAAGCCATCTGGTCTTTCAAAATATTTTTTGAAATAACAGGTGTGCTATTCTGCCATCCAAGTAAACCTCGTTGCACGTGGGATAAGGGATGGCCTGAAATAGCATGTTATTTTGAAATTTGGCATGTCTACACAGTGCCAAATTTCAAAATAACGTGCTATTTCAAAATAGATTCAAAATAAGATTCAATTTGCATAGCACAAATTGTTTACCTTATTTTGGGTTTAGGATGCTGTGTAGATGCAACCTTAGATTGTGTTAACGATGGTGATAACTTCTCCTTTCTCCCAAAAACACAGTTAACAGAGGTAAGCTGGATCTATTTTGTTGCTGTTAAAGTTGATTCTGTGTCCTTTAAGAAACATCAAGGGTGTGTCTAGACTACTGAGTTACTTTTGTCGACAAAACTATACCTGCGTCTACACTACTGCTGAGTTCTGTCAACATAACGTCGAAAGAACTCAGCAGTTTTGTCGACGCTGGTAAACCTCATTTTACGAGGCATAACACCTTCTGTCGACAGAGTTATGTCGACAGAAGGTGTCATTGCCTGTAGGGTTGCGTCTAGACTACAGGGTTTTGTTGACAAAGCAGCTTGCTTTGTCGACAGAACTGAATGTGTCTAGACGCTCTATGTCGACAAGTTTTGTCGACAGATACTGTCGACAAAACTTCTGTCGACAAAACCCTGTAGTCTAGACGTACCCTAAGACACACACACAAAGGAAGAACAGCAAAAATGGAAAAAGCAGCTTCTGTCTGTGGAGTTGACAGTCACTCGCAATCTCACTGCTGGAAAAACACAGGCATAACACAGGGTCTTATCAGACACTTCAAAACCTGGCAAACTTGTATTAGTATCAGGTTGTTTAGGGCATTGCTTTTAGTTGCCTCTTTCTGGTCATGGGTTTACATCAGTGTTAAAGAACATAGAGTGTTGGTTGGCTAAACCAAACTCTAATTAGACAGAAGGAAAAAAGGAGAGGAATAAGAAACAGAAGAAATTGGATGAGGAACGACTCCTGGGCCTGGTGTAGACCAGGTATGCAGGGGCAATATTAGAAGAGACAAAGGCACAATATGAGCTAAATCTAGCTAGATATATAAAGAGTAACAAGAAGACATTCAACAAGTATATTAGAAGCAAGAGGACGACCAAGGATAGGGTTGGTCCATTGCTCACTGAAGAGGGAGAAACAATAACAGGAAACTTGGAAATGGCAGAGGTGCTTAATGACTTCTTTGTTTCTGTTTTTATCAAGAAGATTGTTGGCGATGGGATGCATAGCATAGTGAATGCTAGTGGAATTGGGGTAGGGTTAAAAGTTAAAATAAAAAAAGAACAAGTTAAAATTACTTAGAAAAGATAGATGTGTGCAAGTCACTAGGGTCTGAGAAAATGCATCCTAGAATACTTAAGGAGCTAATAGAGGAGGTATCTGAGCCTTTGGCTATCGCTT
Organism: Pelodiscus sinensis; assembly: GCF_049634645.1. Taxonomy (NCBI): domain Eukaryota; kingdom Metazoa; phylum Chordata; order Testudines; family Trionychidae; genus Pelodiscus; species Pelodiscus sinensis. The sequence continues at coordinate 46,837,217 of NC_134718.1, forward strand.
TTGAAAAGTCATGGAAGTTGGGAGAGATTCCAGAAGGCTGGAAAAGGGCAAATATAGTGTACATCTATAAAAAGGGAAACAAGAACAACCCAGGAAACTAAACCCAGTCAGTTTAACTTCTGTGCCAGGGAAGATAATGGAACAAGTAATTAAGGAATTCATCTGCAAACATTTGGAAGATAATAAGGTGATAGGTAACAGCCAGTATAGATTTGTAAAGAACAAATCATGCCAACCCTATCTGATAGGTTTCTTTGCTAGGATATCAAGCCTTGTGAATAAGGGAGAAGTGGTGGATGTGGTATACCTAGACTTTAGTAAGGCATTTGACATGGTCTTGCATTACCTTCTTTTCAATAAATTAGGGAAATACATCCTAGATGGGGCTACTATAAGGTGGGTGCATAACTGGCTGGATAATCATTTGCAGAGAGTAGTTATTAACAGTTCACAATCATGCTGGAAGGGCATAAAAAGTAGGATTCCCCAGGGGTCTGTTTTGGGACTGGTTCTGTTCAATATCTTCATTAACAATTTAGATGATGGCATAGAAAGCATGATAATTAAGTTTGCAGATGATACCTAGCTGAGAGCGGTTGCAAGTGCTTTGGAGGACAGGGTCAGAATTAAAAATGATCTGGACAAACTAGAGAAATGGTCTGAAATAAGGACAAATGCAAAGTACTCCACTTTTAAAGTACCAAACGCCAACGGGGGCTGCCCTCAGCATTCGATTTATGGGTCTATATTAGACCTGCTAAATCTGAGATGTCCAACTAGCACCATAGTGGCTACTGCTATAGCAAACTAACCACATTCAACTGGACAAATAGCCACATGTGGCTAGTGTGTTGGACACCACAGCCCTAATTCAAATGCTAGAAGATTGACCTCTGGAGAGTCGTTCTTATCTCTAGAGTAGACATGCTCATAGAATCATAGGAGTAGAAGAGATCACAAGGGTCATCTAATACAACAAATCCTGCATCTTATCAGAGGTTTATGTCTAAACCATCCAAAATAGGTGGCTAGCCAGCCTCCTTTTAAAAATCTCCATTGAAGAAGCTTCCACAGCCCCATTTGGCAATGTGTTCCATTGTCCTACTATTGTTAAGGTTAGAACTGTGCTATGTTTAGTTTGAACCCATTGCCTGTTATCATGTCCTCTAGCAAAAGTGAACAAATTTCTTTATCTTTTTTGTGGCAGCCTTTCAAGTATCTGAAGACCACTGTCATATTTCCTCTTTCCTGAATTAAATATACCCTGCTCTTTCAGCCTTTGCTTGTATGGCTTGCATTCCATCACTTTGATCATCTTTGTCATTCACCTCTGGAGACCTTCAGTACATTGGTGACCAAAATTTGACACAGTATTCCAGCTGAGGCCTAACCAGTCCCAAGTGGAAAGATGAAATCACCTCCTGTGACTTTCATGCTATGCCTCTGTTAAATCAAGCCAAAATGGCATTTTTTTTGCAACAGCATTGCATTTTTGTTTTTTCTTCCCTATTTGTAGCACTTTGCATTTGTATTTGTTGAATTTTACATAGTGTCTTATAGTCCAGCTTAAGATCCCTCTGAATTTTAGCTCTATCCTCCAAAGTATTGGCAACCTCCTGTACCTTTGTCTCATCTGGAAATTTGATCAGTATGCTCTTTTTACCTATACCCAGGTCATTTATAAAGATGTTAAACACTGTCTCCAGAACAGATCCCATGGATTATCACTTAAGATCTCCCTTCAATACAACGTCATTCCATTAATAGCTACTGTTTATAGTTGTTTAACCAATTGTGTATCCACTTAATGGCAGTTCTGTCAAGCCTGCATTTCTCCAGATTATTTATCAGAATGTCACGTGGGGGACTATGTCAAAAGCCTTGTTGAAATCCAGGTATGTTAAGTTTACCACGTTCTCCCTATTCCCTAAATCAAGGCTATGTCTACACAACAATGTTATTTCGGAATAACTGACACTATTCTGAAATAACAAAGAGTGTGTCTACACAGCAAGCCATTATTTCAAAATAATGGTGAGCTGGAGGAGTTCTTACTCTGACTTCCCTTACTCCTCATAAAATGAGGGTTACAGAAGTCGAAAGAAGTGTGTTCTTCCTTTGGCTTCTTGCTGTGTAGACAGCCCCAAAAGCCGAATTAAGCTATTTCAACTTCAGCTACGCAATTGATGTAGCTGAAGTTTTGTAGCTTATTCCGACTTTATCCCTGCTGTGTAGATGTACCCCAAAAGAAGGACACATAGCAGAGAGGTGAAATGGTCTTACATTCCAGGTTGTATTTAGGATTTTGCTGGAGCCAGCAGAGATGATGATATCATCAGGGTTCCTCTCTCCAGCACATTCTGGTTAGGATATCTCTCAAGAGTAGGACAAAAGAGGTTCAGAGTCCCAAGAGATGTTGGGAGAGTGGCAGCCATGATGGTGAAGCTTGTTCCACTAACTGGTTACTCTCCCCAAAGTCTCTTTTGAGGATCCCCAAAGGGGAGTCATGGGTAGAAAGGCCCATCCCCACATTTTTGTCCATCAGTAACACCTAATTGCCACCAGTTTTGGTTCACTGATTTTCAGTCTCACACTATTCTTGTTTATCAGGCAGGTCTTAACACAGTTCTTAAATTACATCAGCAGGCCTTTTTCTAATTTAGTTTTTGTCTCTGTTTTCATATTACCTTTCTCCCCTCTCTCAACATTTGTTTTCATAGGTTGTTGTGGCATTTATACACTTCTATTCACTTTTTACAGTTAGACTCATAATCTGGGTAAATTTGTGGTCCCAATTATCACAACATTACTTCAGGATTAATTTTACCTGCTTGGTTTGAAAATGTCTATAGCACAGTAATTAAAGTTCCTGGTGTTTTTGTCCTTGACCTGTTTTCCTTTACTTTCATACACCATTGCACTTTTAACTGATGATAAAGCCTGCCAGAAAAGTGAACATGGGTTTGTGCTGTTACTGTTAGTTTAGCATGAACCTTTGAAGTTACAAAAGAAAAGAAAAAATGGTAGTGAAATAATTTACATTCATACAAGGATATTAAATTCATACTATAGCTAACAGTGAAGATAAATTAATTCAATATATAGTCTTCCATACAGTTAAGGCAGTCACCCACTTCAATAGAACAATAGGGGAGGAACGCCTCAAAAGGCTGCTTAGAGAAAGATCCTTTTTGCTCCCCTGCTGAGTTTTGATGCTGGTGAGGACAACCTGGGTCCTTGATTTTTCACCGTCATAGGAAAACTGATAAGAATTCTATGTTAGCATTGAGGCATTAATTATTTGTAGAGCGTTAATTCATTAAAAGGTGATTAATGAATGAATTAAAATGGATTCTTCAGCAATACTTTAAAAACAATTATATAATTTTTTAGCTTTCTTCACTTCTAGTGTAGTATTTGCTGTAAGGGGCTAAAAAACAGGGTTTTGCTTTCTCTATTCACATTATGCAATTGAACTTGACTTCATACTGAATGTCACAGCAAGAGTACTGTGTACAAGTGTTAGCAATGGTTTGTGTCAAAACAAGTAAATATCTTAGGCAAGTTTAGGGATTTAGTAGTGAATATTTTCAACCTATTGATTTTTCCAAGACCTTCTGCATAAGAATACTGTTCCTGTGACATTACTCTGAAGGACCAAGTTTCTTTTTTATCAAGATCAATTGCTTCTATTTCACAGAAAGTGTTGAGTAAGAACAACAATCAACTAACTCATTACTTGTCCCTATAATAGGTATAAAAATGTTTGTTGAGCATTTGTAACAGTGACTCAAATTTTTCTATGTTGTCAATTCACTATCTGTTAAGATGGCCTCTTTCCCCTTTCCCCCATAAAGAGCTTTGGACTTTATAAGATATAAATCTTCAGTCATTGGATTTCACTCATTCTCTTTATTAAGGTTGTGCATACAGATTTTATTTGTGTGTGAGTGTGAATTAATGCTGGTGGAAAAAAAAGCAAATTAACAACTCTGGAGAATGAAGTTCTCAGGCACTGGCTTATGTGAGCATTATTTCTTTTAGTAAATGCATGCCCCAGCTGGACAGCTAGGTGAGGTCTATGTCTTAAAGCTCTAATCAGCTGAAAATATCCAGGTCCTTGTGGCATGTGCAAGTCTGAGAAGTCAAGGAATCCCATCTAGGAATTGGGCTGATGCCCAATAATAATGGGGAACACCCCTAGAGCTACTCCAATAATTTATAAAGCTACCGGTACTCATGGAGGAAAACTTTTAGGAATGTGTACTGGTTTCCATGCCCCATATTTACGAAGTGGTGATGGATCCATTATCTATCCATTTCCTTCACTGAGGCTGGGTAGAGGTAAAGGCAATGGAAATTACTATAGCAGCTGCACAAATTGCTTTGCTCTTGCAGGCGAGAGAGAGGAAGAAGCATGGGCTCTGTCAGGCATCTCTCTATTTTTAAAATCCCTTTGAAGGAGAGTCCCGGTGCCCAACAATCAGTGCACAGGTGCATTCTATGAGTTTCCTTATTCCTGGTAGGTGCAGAGAGATAGTGGAATAAGGCTTCTGTCCCAGCCATAGAAACACTACTCAGGGTGTTGTGGAGGCCCCAGTTGAAGGGGGAGTTAAGGGAGGAGGCTTCCACTTTCTTTCTGTAAATAGCTTTATTTGGGAATGAGCAGGAATTATTAATCTAGTGGGCTCACAGCCTAGGTTAAATTTAAAAAAGCTGAAAAGCCTAAATTTCCCTTCTCCCCCACCATTTGGGCTCATGCATGGATTTGCTTTTACAGGTTCTCTCAGATTATTTAATTTAAGGATGAATATTTCTAAAACCAAGGAAATACCAAGTTAAGACTACAGCTTTGTTCTTAACCCAGTGCCATTGCAGTTGTAATTCACACAGTTTTTCAGCCACTCCACCCAAGCAAATAGTGATCAGATAAGTTTGTTTTCACTAGGATTATTTGTCCCCTTATTTAAACATTGAGCTGTTTGTCAGAGCCTCCATTTAATTAAGAGTGGGAATTTAAGACCCAGTTAGAAAGCTCTTATTTTAATCCTCATGTTTCAAGGTTTATGCCAAACTTTGACTGTTCCGAGGTAAGAGGAAATTTTCTCCTGGAATCAGATTCTCTTATACCCTATTGCAGAGTTTCCTCCCTCTGACTCTTAGTACGGGCCCCCATCAGTGACAGGACACTGCACTAGGCAAGCCTTGGTCTGATCCAGTTTGGCAATTCCTGTGTTCCTAAATCCAAAATAGTAACTAACATTAATGGGGAATTAATAAAAGTAAATATCTAGATGAACTGGTGAGCTCACATCTGGTGCCTCCTTGTGGCTGGGCATTTGTGTGGCAGCTCTTTGTCTGCTACCGCTGGTTGCTCCACCACTGCAGTCCTCAAGCCAAGTCACTTCAAAAGCCTTTCCCTTTCCAGGGTAGTCCAAAAACAAAAATCAAGGTGAGCTAACACACATAACCTGAGTTGGTAAACAGGAATGCTTCCCTGTCATTTTCAATGGGTATATCCATGAGTATATCTACACAGCCTACGATAGCAAACCTCATAACCTATGTCAACAGACTTCTGCTTGCACTAGGTCTCTGAAAACAGCTAAATGCTCTGGTTCAGGTTTTGAAGTCCAAGCGCCCCCTAAGTTTCAGAGCTCTAGCCTGATCATCCACGTGCTTATTTTTAAACACTGAGCTGTTCGTCATGCATATGACAAAGTGGATTTTTGCCCACGAAAGCTTATGCTCCAATAAATCTGGTAGTCTATAAGGTGCCACAGGACTCCTCGGTTGTTATTTTTAGTGTCCCTGTGCAAGCCCAGGTCTGAGACTCCCTGCTGCAGGCTGAATAGATCTACCCTGAAAGACCAGATCTTGCTGACTTTGAAATCAGTGGGAATTTTTCCATTAATGTCAAGGGGAGCTGTATTGGGCTCTTCTCCAAGATCATATCTGTGTTATTCAAAGGGACCCCTTCAGATGTGTAGGAATCACAGAGCCTTGTTTTGCCATCCTGTTCCAGGATCAGCCACATTAATTGGAAAAGTTGAGTGCATAACTATTCATATTTAGTCTCAACTCTGGGTTACAACAGTTTACTCTTTTCTTTGAAGGAAATTGAATTGCTCATGTTAATGGTCAGAATCAAACAAATAAGAACAAGTGACACCCTCAGTTACAATCCTATAATGTTATTGACAGAGGGCAGAGTATGGTGCAATGCACACAGCTATCAGATAGGCCTTAGAGATTTTAAAAGCTCATTACTACTGTTGATTTCACACTCTATACTTTCTGATAAAGCCTTCATGGTTGACTTTAGTTGAAATTTTTTCTCTTTAACCTAAACTGATTTGCTTCATTCCACTAAGATAGAATTACTGTGTTTGAAGTGATCAAGATAGTCATGCAGTAGCTGGATTATTATGATTTGCTTTCGTTTCAAAACCTTTGAAAGCAATGGACACTGCACAGCATCCAGTTTGTATAACCTCCATTAAATTTTACTCATAAAAAATGATAAGTTGGTTGAGTAGCAGCATTCTCCCAGAACATTAAAATATTGAACTTCCTGTGTCAGAAAAGCCATTTATTTAACTCTGTTTTCTCATGAAATACCGAATCAAGACATTACTGTATGCATAACACAGCATCTTAGAGCTATCTATTAACAATGCAAATTGCACCAGTGGCACCTGAATAAAAAAATGAATGGGTGTTTGTTTTCAGGATATAATTGTGTTCATATGCTTGTCATATGGAAAGCTGCATTAACTCAGCCACCTATAAATTAATTACAAGTTAACTAACAGTATACTCACCCTTCCACACTGGTTATATCACAGAGAAGGCAGGTAAGTCAAAATGTGTTAGCTTTTTAGAGGGCTATCAACCCTATGATGTAGAAAAATGTCACAGGGTGAGTCAATCTACAGCCCATCTTGGCCCAGTATGTCAGTTCAGATGAGCCCTATCTTTCCATTCCCCAACTTGAGGTCAACCAATCCACTTATACAGATCAAGGCACTGAGAAGCCAAACCTAACTACTCAAGAGAAGTGGGTCTCCTTGAATGAGGGCCCAGGAAAGGATCAAATGTAATAAATCACAGGCCATTACCTCAGGATGCAGGCTCTGATCTGCCAAAGGGGAAGTCAGAACAAAATCTCTGTGCTCCTACATCTAGCTGCCTAAAGCTGGAGAGGTCATTTCTTACTATAAACTATTTAACTTTTAATCTTCTCCCCACTGCTCAACTTCCTTTTTTTGTTTAACTTAAAGGGGGAGTTCTCTCCTGCACAAAATGCATATTTGATTTTAGTTCAGTGTGTGTCTTTCTTTTACAGTATCTTTTGAGGGATAATATTGTGTCATGAGCATATAGAATATGTCTTGCTATATTTATGTACAATTGCCAGTTCCATAGGCATGGCCATAATACAGCTCATAAAAACAACACATTCCTTTTTTATTATTATACCTCCCCTATCATTGTGGTAGCTCCAGAAATTAGCATGTCTGGATCATCTTTATTTTTGCATGCCCAGGAGCCTGTTCCTAACCCACTGATGTCAGTACAGTAGTTTTGCAATTGACGTCAATAGGTGCAGGACAGAGCTCCTTCTGTTAAACACACAGCCATTTTATAAACACAATGTTAAGTAACCTTCCAGATAACTCCACATGTTCCTGTATGAGCTATAGGTACATGAATCTACCTCACTATCAATGTTTGGTACCACTGTGGTAAATTTCTTCAGGGTTTTGTGTATTGTAGCTTGCCACTGCAGAAATAGTTGGTTTTAGTAGAGTACCTGAAATCCTGCTGTTATTTTATTCACAGCTTTATTGAAGCTGTAGCGAATATCTATAGAAATGGAAATTGAGCAAATCATATTTTTAGTTTTTAAATTCAGAAAAAAAAATCGTCCTTTATTGCACTCCTTTCAGCTCAGATAAGAAAATATGTCTCAGAGGTTGCTCACAGTTACTAAAGCAACCATATAAAATGACATCTACTGAATTTCCCTATTATTTGTATATCATTGTCATACTGTACACTGTTTGATTAATTTATTATAAACTCAAAACATGTTGCACACTTAGTTCTGCAGATTCAATAGAGCAATGCTAAAGAAAGGTGGATTCTAATCTGACTTGTACATGATTGACAGTATTTTTATCTAAATCCTGATATTTATTACTTGCAACAGTAACAATGGCAGAAAGGACCCAGAGTGATTTTCACATCCCAGGATTTACCATGATGGCAAATAGTAAAAACATCTTTTGATTTACAGATTGAGCCAGCTGGATCTGAAGCTACTGAAAGCATAAATTTGGAATTTGAGGCAGCCTTTTCAACAGTTATTTTCTCACTAGTTTCACACTTGAAACCCTTATCTAACTTATAATTAAGGATACTGAACTTGTTTGGAAAAAAAATAATAAAGATGCTGATTCACAGGGTAAATCTCCTACTGAACACAAACTGTATTCAGTAGACCAATTTATTAATTTAAATATTTTAGCAAGATAAATTGTGCTCTAATCCCAAGCAAGACTCCTTTCTTTTTATGCTCAGTGGTATTTTGAGATCTCAGCAGCTTTGGCAATCTCGATGGGACCAGCTGTTCTTACTGAACCTCAAGTGTTCCAGCCCTTCACACAGAACTGTTAGGACCCAGAAGAAAAGAAATAGAATGTTGGATGTAAGAACCTAAGCCTGACTAGGCTGTTACCACTGCAACTTTTTATTATCAATTTGCATTATGGTAGGACCTAACTGATATCAGGGCCCCATTATGTTAGATGCTGTACACACACATACTAAGACACAATCCCTGCCTCTAAACATTTAGGCTACGTCTACACTGGCCCCTTTTCCGGAAGGGGCATGTAAATTTCACCAGTCGTCGTAGGGAAATCCGCGGGGGATTTAAATATCCCCCGCGGCATTTAAATAAAAATGTCCGCCGCTTTTTTCCGGCTTTTAAAAAAGCCGGAAAAGAGCGTCTAGACTGGCCCCGATCCTCCGGAAAAAGTGCCCTTTTCCGGAGGGTCTTATTCCTACTCATGTAAGATCGTCAGTGTTCTTGCGGAAATACTATGCTGCTCCCGTTCGGGCAAAAGTCTTTTTCTGAAAGACTTTTGCGCAAAAGGGCCAGTGTAGACAGCACAGTAGTGTTTTCCGCAAAAAAGCCCTGATCGCGAAAATGGCGATCGGGGCTTTTTTGCGGAAAACCGCGTCTAGATTGGCCACGGACGCTTTTCCGCAAAAAGTGCTTTTGCGGAAAAGCATCCTGCCAATCTAGACATGCTTTTCCGAAAATGCTTTTAACGGAAAACTTTTCTGTTAAAACCATTTTCGGAAAATCATGCCAGTGTAGACGTAGCCTTAGGCTGCATCTAGACAGATGCCTCAGTCTGATCTGCTGGGAGGTGCCTAGCTCTGCTTAGTGATCCACAAATGGGAACCCATGCTGTGGAGTCAGGTGGCTCCAGTGCCTAAAGCATTTCTTGTGGAAATGAATTAGGCACTGCTTCACGCCACATAAAACAGTTGCTAGTGAGGGGCCCTTAAGGCTTTTACCCAACTGGTTAGAGCATTCACCTCTGGAAGAGAGGGGGAAAGGGGTTAAGTAGGGTGAGGTGGTCTTCATCCTTGCATAGTGCTCTAAGCACTGAGCTATGGGATATTGTGATATGTAGCTCCCTGAAGATGTTCTGTAGTGGATAAATGAAGAGTGATTGGAGCCAGGGGACTGAAAGCTGGGTCTTCTGTTATGGAAAAGAGTATTGCCTAATGCTTCTAAATGGCAAGGCCAGGACCCACGAAGCAGGGGGAAGGTGAAAAAAGGGATATGCGTGGGCTCTCAGCATTTTAGAAGATTACACAAAAATATTATTTAAAACTGCTGAAAGTTCTTTTAAAACCATCTACATTTCAGCTGTGCCACCATTCTCCACTCTGCTGTTACTGTTCTTGTTTTCTACTTTCCCCTCTCCCCCATGCCAGAGTATTTTGGAAGTCTTGCTTTTCTGTTATGCAACATGAACTGCCAGTCATGTTTCATGATGTTATGCACTGCCACCTTTCAATCATGATGTCCCACTAGTTGTCAATTAGCTGTGATGTTTCACTATCTGTGTGCTGTTCTGCCCACAGGAAGGGGGTGGTAGAAGTATTTTTATTTCACAGTTGCCATGTGATGAATGCATTAGGCTAAAGTTGGTCATGTGACAGACTTTAACAATGCTCAGTGTTCTCAGGCAGCCACACAATTGCTAGTTTCTAACTACAAATGCATGCCTTTGAGCTCAGCTGGTGGAGTACTCACCTGGGATTTAAGTTGTTTTCTCACTAGAAATGTTAATTGATGAATTAATTGGTACCCATGCTAGTTTATTTAGAAAGGTATGTCTGGCCATGACTCCTCTGTCTGTGTTACACAGGAAATGCAAAGCTGAAGAGCTTTGTTGATGAACTTATGGTGTCAAGGGAAGCATATACTGGTAGACTCTCAATTGATTTGACAGTTCCAATGGTAAAAAGTATCTATAGAAAAGTGATGCCCCCACAAAATTTTGTCTATTATGCAGAAAGTTCTGACAAGGGATGCTCTTCTCACTCGTGAGGTATGCTTAGAATTTAGAGCTACCATGTAGCAGACACCATCAACCGAAAGCCCTATTAGACCATTTTCAGGAAGTAAACTTTTAAATTAGTTGAGGTTCTGCCAAAGGTTAGATGGCATCTTATTGTTCATATTCATTAAAGTCTAAATCCTCTAAGGCAATTACCTTTGAGGGTCTGGGTCTCAATCACTCAGACTTCTCTTTGAGATAAATTCTGCTTTCAGTTACACATTGAGGCTATGTCTACACAGCAGTGTTATTTCAGAATAACTGATGTCGTTACTTCGGGATAACTGATGTTATTCCAAAATAAAATAGTCCACGTCTAGGCGGGAAGCAATTATTTTTACATAATGTTGAAATAATGTCGAACTGGAGGACTTCTTACACTGACACTTTAACCCTCATTTTACGAGGAGTAAGGGAGGTTGGAGGAAGAGTACTCTAACTCAGACTTCTTGCAGACGAAATAAGCTATTTTGACTTGAGCTATACAAGTGATGCAGCTCAAGTTGTGTAGCTTATTTTTGCTTTAGCCCTGGGGTGTGTCTAAACTAAAACCCCTCTGCCAACAGAGGGATGTAGATTAGGCACATCGCTATTGCAAATTAAGCGGCGATTTAAATATCCTGCACTTCATTTGAACAGAAATGGCTGCCACTTTTTGCCGCCATGGCACTTTGCCTGCAAAAAGCGGCAGTCTAGACAGGGATCGATCGACAAGGAAAGCCTTTTCCGACCAATTCTGTAAACCTCGTTGCATGAGGCATAAGGGATTGTTCGGAAAAGGCTTTCCTTGTCGATCGATCCCTGTCTAGACTGCCGCTTTTTGCAGGCAAAGTGCCGCGTTGGCAAAAAGCGGCAGACACTTCTATTCAAATGAAGCACGGGATATTTAAATCCCCGCTTCATTTGCAATAGTGATGTGCCTAATCTACATCCCTCTGTCGGCAGAGAGGTGTAGTTTAGACATACCCTTGTTGTGTAGATATACCCTAACATAAGTACATACTAATGCTACTGACTTCATGCTCTCTGCCTTTCCTCAGTTTGATGTCATTGGCTTTAACTCCAGGTTTGTCAATACATCGATATAAATATGTTTAGCCCAGCATATACTATATATAAATCACAGTAGTGAAACTTGTGCAGGTCATATGCAACACTTTAATCTGAGGAAATGTATACATGTACCAGTGTTCAAAGTTTTGACTTTGGATTTCAATACACAATGTATACATTTAATAAGCAATGAAAAAGAAAAAGCCAGTTGTTTTGGCTATTTTTGTTCTCTACCTTATTTGGACGCTCAGCAAATCTTCACATCTGGAGGGGACAGACTTCTATTTTAAAGCTAATAAAAGATTTGTTGGCCCTATTAGATATTCTACCCTTGTCTGCAGCAGCGAAGATATTTATAGAAGCACGGCTTCATGGGCTGAGAAGATGAATGAAAGCACAGGCTGATTTTTCTCAAGTAAGGAGAGAGCACAGATAAAAAAATAGCACATAGTGGATTTCATTAGTGTTCAATGTATTTATTTATTTATTCATAACATGCATGTCAGCAGTGCCCTTTGCCATTGCCAAGTCTTGACATTTGCACAGCAACAAGGGATGAGTTTTTTGACACATAAATTAGACCACCCATCCAGCTATTGTGTATTTTTAGGATCATATCTTACAACTTACATTTTTAAAGTAAAATACAAGTTTATGTCTTTAGATCAAAGCATATTTCCAGATCACATAAATATTTACATTTTATAAATTAGAAGTGGTTGCTCTAATTGCCAGTTGAAGCACCAAGCTAAGGTTGTTGTGCTTCACTGGGAGATTTGGGAAACTTAGGCCATTCTTCTGATAAATTCCAGGCAAGCAGATCCTTGTGTCTCTGTTGACATCAGTGGAGTTTCATGCAGGTATGCAAATAGCCTGTGCCTCCACTTGGAGGATCAGGGCTGTAATCATTACCAGCCCTGATTAGGATAATTAACTTTCCAGAGCTGTATACACACTTGAAAGGAGGATCAGATCGTTGAAATCAATAGAAGCAAGAAGCCTAAATACCATAGTGAATTTGAGCCCCATTGTTAACAGATGAAGGGATTATATTAAAAATAAGAGTTATTTTCCCCTCTTAAATATGATCAATCACATACGATCAATCTAATTGTTCATAGTTACTGTATTTCTTCATAATACCCTAGTATTAATTTTCTAAATTAAATATTCAAGTAAATAACAAGACATTATATTTCCTTACACAATTACTATCCTTCTCTATTTTTGTTTTGTTCTCGCAAACAAAGCTACTTCCAGATCTCTAACAATTACAGTCAGTACACTGTCTGTCTTGTCACTGGATTTAATGTAACCAACTTAAATTATTCTCAGAAAAGAGTTTTTCACTGTTAGCACTGCTAATTCTTCCTCTTAATTAACATGGAGGTCCCCTGGGTATCCTTAGATAATTAGACACTGTGTCATGTCAGTGCTCTTTCAAAAAATAAACAGAATTGACTTTAACAATGGTTTCTTCTACTTTGGGAGCTTAATGTAAGTCACTTCTTTTTTTAGAATTAATAAAAATACAGAATTCTGTCTTACACTCCACTTTGCTGAACTGTTTTGAAGGCAATGGTTAGCAGTAATCCCTAACCATCGTGGTAGGGGAGACTCCTAATCTAAATCACTTTTCTTTTTCCATATTGCAAGGTGCTCCGAGGGAAATGTGAGACAGCAGTGAGATTTTCTGGTGCATAGAATCTAAATTCTATGTATAAAGCAGGTGTACAAAATAAAATATCAAAACTATGCCTGCTCCATTCATTTCCCTGACCTCTCAGGCCAGACTGCAATCTTCTTTTTCTTTAAAATGGCTGCTATATGACTATTTATTGGCAGGAAAAGGAACATGGGTGAAAAATTTACATTTTAGCAAAAACCGTAATATTTATTATAGCATTTCCAGTGATAGAGGCAGCCAAACCCACCTACACACACACACACACACACACACACACACACACACTCAAGATTTTTCATTTTATATTCCTTTCCTTAATTAAAAAATCCAATATATTTTCCCCCTTGCTAGGGTGTAAAAATCCAGGTAAACACCAAATCTTTCTGACATTCAAACTACCTTCACTCCCTCCTCTGACTGATCTTTCCTCTACTAGGCTACCAAACCTCTTTTTTTAACTTTTATACTCAACAGCTAGGCTTGATGAGCTATAGAGACCAGCAGCACGATTCTTCACACTCTTGAGGCCTTCCACAATTGACAAGGAAACTGCAGGATGAACTGGGGCCACCCAGGTAGATACAACCTCTCAGGTATCTCATAGATAACTTTGTTGGGTATAGGGTAGGTCACAGACATATAAGCAGAAATGCAAAGTTTTGCATGACATTTCAACATTTTCATAGCTCTGTATCCTAGAATACAGTGAGCATCACATTTAAGGTTTATTACAAATGTAGAACTATAAGCAGCAACTTTCTGTCAGCTCAAAACTCAAGCTAAACAGAGCTAAAATAGAGCTCCTAATCTTTTTCACTCCAACCCTTCCCTGATGCTCCTTATCTCTCTGTGGCTAACATAACCATTGTGTGTGTTATTGTGACAGTCCATAGCCTTGTATTCATTCTTTGCACACTATTATAATAATATTTGTACAACATATGCCTAGTGAGGTATCATATGAAAACTCATAATTTGCTGATCTGTATTGTCCTAATAAAGTGTATGTGGGAACACTGAGTATAAAGTTATAAGATTTCATGGTATGGTATTCTAAGACATGGTCCAAGTCTGATGTGTAGCCCAACCAGTTCCTTAGAGATAAAGGGCAAGTTGACACCTCATTCAGGTGTAAACAATGTCAAATGGGCCATCACCTTCTAAGCAACTATTTAGTGACAGAAAAGGGTACATGGGTGAAAAAATTATCATTTTAGCAAAGAAATAGTATAGAGATCCTCTGCAGAGATACTCCCAGAAGCTCTGTTCCCAGCTGGAGAAACATTTCAAAGGACAGCCAGGGCTATAGAAAGAAAAGGGAGATACCACAAAGGATTCCTCCCTCTGCTCGCTGCCCATGGAATTCATGACACCTGAAGAATAAAGGAAGCAATATTGAACTGGGTGGAGGGATCCTAAATGAAAGAAGGTCAGCCAGTAGAAGTGTTGAAATATGTGGAGAGAGAAACTGCTTTAAATTTACTCTAGTTTTTTAAGTTAGGTGGTAGTTTTTTTACCTTTATTTTTCTTGTAATCAGTTCTGACTTTTATGCCTCATTAATTGTGTTAACTTGAAATCTCTCTTTCTTTGTAGTTAATAAACTTGTTCTGTTTGATCTAATCAAGTGTGCTTGAATTGGAATAGTTGGGAACATTCATTTCAGATAACATTGCATATAATATCTATTAAAATTAGCCTGTCACTTTTACCATATCACCCTTCCTTGGTTCCCCTATTTCTATTGCAGCAAACATAAGCTGCTAGTATTCATGTTCAAGGCCTTCACAGCCAAACCTCCCTTACCTATCATCTCTCATTCTGTATCAAGCTGTCAATGCTTACCTTATATTGGCTTATAACTTCTATGGTCCACTTGTTAAATTTTCAAACAAGCATCTTTGTGTTGTTTCTTCTGCTTCTGCTCACACTGGGAGGCACTCACTATAAGCATCCACAAGACTGCCTCATTATCCACCTTCAAATCATCCCTCAAAACTCTTCTTTGCTGTGAGGCTTTCCACACACACACACAAAAAAAGACACTGTTTAGACTACTGACGCGTGGAGACCTCACCCTATCAGTGCAGCAGGGGAG
This sequence comes from Pelodiscus sinensis, assembly GCF_049634645.1. Lineage (NCBI taxonomy): Eukaryota > Metazoa > Chordata > Testudines > Trionychidae > Pelodiscus > Pelodiscus sinensis. The sequence continues at coordinate 46,852,702 of NC_134718.1, forward strand.
GTTTAGATTGGACATTAGGAAAAAATTCCTAACTGTCAGGGTGGTCAAATATTGGAATAAATTGCCAAGGGAGGTGGTGGAATCTCCCTCTCTGGAGATATTTAAGAACAGGTTAGATAGACATCTGTCAGGGATGGTGTAGACGGAGCGTGGTCCTGCCTTGAGGGCGGGGGGCTGGACTCGATGACCTCTCGAGGTCCCTTCCAGTCCTATTATTCTATGATTCTATGATTCTATGTTGACTGATATTGTCTTATTGTTTCCTCGTTCTGACCCCGCGTGTCTGTATCCACCTGCTGTCTATTTTCTTACATGGTAAGCTCTTTGAGACAGGGACCCTGTTTTTCTTCTCTTCAACTGTAACACAATATGGTTCTCATTCTTGATTAGGTGTTGTGGTAATACATATAATAATACTAATGCCATCCAGCCCCCCATAACAGAGGCAGTCAATTATTTTGTTTCAAGGCCCAAATTTCTTGCTCAAGGCATAGTCAAGGTCCACACTCCAGAGAATACAATTACAATAATGATGATAATAATTAATAAGTAAACAAAAATATGTTGGGGGCCATTCAAAAGTATCTGGCCATCCACAATTGTTCCTCATCCACCTATTGACTTCCTCTATAATATGTATTTGAACCATGTAACTCTCTTCTACCTATAAATGCCTCTCAGAAAGATTATGCTAGACTGAAATAGCACAAGCAGAAGGATACACTCATTGGAAGGGGAAATAAATTAGCTCATTTTCCCTATCTGAACACATCACAGATTTTCATTACAGATTCTGGCATCCGTGTCCAGTTGCATTCTTACACAGTATTTTGATCAGAAATGTTTCTTGACAATATTATTTAATATCATAAGGCCAGTATCAATTGTGCATTTATATAACAGTGTATGTGTATTCCACAGAGCATTTCTATACCAATTATGTATTCATCTGGTCTGCCTTATTTCCATTATCATTTTCTATAGTGACAAGCAGCTGCCTTTGAGGCAGCAGGGTTGTTTGATCCCTCAGGGAGAAATCATGCTATTGGTATTTTCAGTGAAAAATCTTTATGTGATATTTCAAATGAGGAACACTAGGGAAAGAGGAGAAAAGTGAGAATTCGGGGGTGGGGAACCGGAAGTAAATTTTGGACCTGATTCTGATCTTATCCCAGTGTATATAAGGAGTCTACATATATGGCTCTTACAATATGAAAGTGCCTTCCAATTAGTCACAAAGTACTTCTCCCACTAGTTGTGTGGGTTAGAAAGGCATTAGTACCATCACTATTTCTCACAGTGCGAACTGACTCAGAGATTAAGGCCCAAACCCTCAAAGGATTATGCAGAAAAATTGAGAAGAGAAAGGGAGAAAAAAAACTAGGAAGGAAAGGTGGTGTACTGGTGTGGAAAAATGAGCGAGACAGGATTTCCCTCTGTCTGTTGTCTGTGAACTGGGTTTCCATTCATTTCTGACATCAGGTCTCATTTCATTTACCTTCATGTTTTCTTGTTGTTTTTTCTTTCATCATTCTTTCCTTCCCATTCCAGTATAAGAGCTGCAGGCAGGAAGGAAAGTGCATGTTGCTTTGGATCCAGTCCTGCTGTTGCTATTTAAGTTGGCTGGTAGAGGAAAGCTCTCTAAGTAATGCAATCAGGTCAAGTACATCTTTTCTTTGATGTACACATCCTCTGCCAACTTGTATAGTACACAGCATGAATTTCCTCTTGAATCTCTCTCCTGTATGGCAGAGATGAGCTGTGAGATCCAAAGCATTATTCCAGGGAAACTGCTGCTTGGATCAAATCTATCAGGCTGTGAGTCTGAAACTTGAAATCTGGAGTCTTAAGGGATATTCGTTTTTTGTGGTTAAATATGTGAGAACATTGTCCAAAATGCATATAGCTTTTAACAGCAATAGTTACTTAAGCTTTTGAAGCATCCTCTGTGAAAACATGTTTGTTTGTGCATTAGCAGCCTCAAATATCAGCAATTCGCTGGAAACAGTGTTTTTATGTTAACTAGTAAGAGCCAGAGTGAAATATTGGTTTATATGGATTCCACAAAAATGATTATTTTCAATTTAAAGGTGGACCAAAACCGTACAATATTTTAAGCTCTTCTCTGTAATACTATCGGATGTGCAGTGATACAGAGGATGTATCTTGAATGTCTTCAGGTATGCACAGGAGTAGAAAACCATAATGCTCTTTTCTTCATGAGGGACCGTTTTGCCTTGGGTCTCTGTGTGGCAGCTAGAGAGATGAAGTTAGGTGTGCTGAGTCCTAGTTTATACTACAAAATGGGTGGGAGGCAAACCCTTTTCTTTCAAGTGAGTTCTGGAATGCTCTTCAATAACTATTTGCTAGTATATATCTGGGACAAACCTTTAAGGTGAGACTGTATTATTTCTGAGACAGAATCCAGATACCCCAATGGTACAAGAGGGGGCTTGAACCATAGCAAATAAGCAACTAGTTATATAGAATGCTGTGTATAAATATGTCAAGTAGAGTTTTTTATGAATGTAATATTCTGAATTTGTTGGTCATTAGGGGATATGTAGGGTCCAACTAAATCATGGCAATGGAAAAATGCATCACTGATCATGAAATCTGGACTTGTGTGCTTTTATCCTGTACAATACAGATTTCATAAGAGAAACAAGTGTTTCTTACTTTGGAGTCCTGACTCAAAAGGGAGTTGCAGAGACTGGAGTCACAGGGTTATTTTAGGGTGTGTGTGCTATTGCCACCCTTACTTAAGATGTGGGTGGCTGGAGAGAGGAGTCTGTTGGTTGAGAGCCAGCTCTGAAGACAGCACTCTGCTGTAAGCAGTGTGGAACTAAGGTTGCAGTACTATACCATGTTACCTTTCTTCTGCACTGTTGATCAGAGCTGGGCTGCAGGCCAATAGCGGACACTCTCCAGCTGCCCATTTCTGAAAGCAGCATCACTGTCAGCAGCAGTGCAGAGGTAAGGGTAGCAGCATCAGAATTTCCACTTCAGTATTCATGGGACCTCCACCAACTTCTTTTGGGTCTGGACCTCTACAATTACAACGTTGTGGAATTTTAGATTTAAATAGGCTAAAATAATGAAATTTACGATTTAAAAAATCCTATGACCATGACATTGACCAAAATGGGCCATTAATTTGGTAGGCCCCTAGACAAATGTATACAGGTAATGAATGTATGCACGTGTATATGGGTAGAACATTATAAATGTAATTATGATGTAACTTCACCATCACCTCACTGCTTGGGGAGAAGTAATCAGGCAGAGAGGGGCACCTCCCAGGTTAGTTCTTTACATGAAACTATCTGCAAGCATCTAGCATTGTACAATCTAATGAAAAACAATGTTGGACCATTCAAATTTAATGGAAAAACATTGAAACTCAAAAGAAAACCCCTCTCTTGGAAAAGTAAGGAAGGAGTCCCACCCATTCCCTGCTCTGTATAACCATGACTTACTATAGTTCTGACAGAAAGCAGAGGAAAATCATTAAACCCTGTTTCAAAGGGAAGAGGGTTTGAAGTGAAGGCTATGCAGAAACTGAGGCCAACATCTAAACAAGGCGCTGTCTATGAAACAGTGGATCCCTCTAGCACACAGGACAAGCTGGGAAACTGTTCAGAAGCCTTAGATAAATTCTCTTTTCTAATATAAGTTAGCCAGTATAGAAATGTAGAGCCTGAGATTGTATGTTTAGGCTTATTTGCTGTATAAACCCTATGCATTTGTTTTCTTTTCTATTTCATCTTTGAATCTGATTTTTTAAAATAAAATGTTATGTGTGTTCTCACTCTAAGCAGGCCTCTGGTGTGCAAATTATGTAAAGTGTATCTGCCAAAATAATTGCAGGTAGCTTTCACTCCTGCAGGATGATGAGCTCGGAGGAAAAGCCCTTGGTAGTTAAAAACTCAGACACAGATTTGTGAGGAATTGGGGATAGAAGGGCTAGTGAGGTCACTCTGCAAGGAGTAACTAGGGAAGTGGAACTCAGGGCCAAGAACTCTTTGCTGGTAGACTGCCAAATTTTGTCAGAGCTCTGAGCCATCACAGAATATCATTCAGGATCCTGGAGTTACAAGGAAGGCAGTGACAGAATCCCTCACTGGCTTGGGTAATCCTCAAAATGTCAGTTTCCTTTCCAGTTATATCTTTATTATTGGATTGTTTATTGTGCTCTTGCTCTAGGATTTAGCTGGGTTGGTTCCTCAAGATGTTCTAAATTATTCTGTTATTCCTTTCTGTCAAGATTTTAGATACCTTAGCCACAACAAAATTCAACAAGCCAGCCCCCAGATTAAAATATAGTCTCAAGGCTGCTCTAATTCATACTCCCATGTCGACAGGAAGCAGGAAATAGCTGTTTCCTCACTGGATGGGAGCAGGGCTAGCACAGAACTCTTATACCTCTACTTCCATTTATGCACTGGCTGAGGAGGGCCCCTGTTCATGGAGCATTCTCAGATGGCGATTTCTGACCCCTTTTAAAAGACTCCTTTACACTGCCACAATGACCAATCAGGTTTTAGTTTAACTGAGAATCAGACCTAATATAATATTTTGACTCCCTTAGTCCCTCCCTTCCTTCAGCCTCTCTTTCTTCTCATCTTTTCTATCCCTGTCGCTGTCTATAGTCTGCGTCATTGTTCCAAAATTAGTAATAGGGATGAATCTTCAAGTGTGCACTTGGGCAATACTTATAGCAAATTTGAATGGGAGTTTTGTATGCATATAGCAAATTCTCTGAAAGCAACACTTAGTCTGTACTGCTTCTCCTGTTGATGTGTCACCTCTCTTGCTGAGTTGAATGAAGGCATATGAAAGCATAATATGTATGTCAATTAGGAAGAGCTGCTTTAACAGTAGGGGCATGAGATTTAGACCAATGCTAAATAGCAAGTGAGAGGCTGGATGAAAAAGAGAATTCGTGGAGTAATTAATTACCACTCCGTGACCAACTTCCACTTCTTATAAAAGATTCTGAATTTTAATAAGAAAATGTATCTATGTCTCATCTGTGTGTGAAAGCCATAGAGTTCAAGTTGGAGTCAGATCTACATCTGAGCTTCCCTAATATTCAGAGGGGGTTTTGTATATATGGGCTGCTCAGGGTCCCTCCATGTGTCTCCCAAGTATTCCTCCCCACTTACCTGGGGGCATGCCCCACAGTTTGGGGACCACTGATTTAGGCCGAGAACAGTACCCCATGGATAAGGGGTCAAGTAACCATAACATTTGCACTCCTTCCTTTTCTGTTGCAAATTTCCATTAGCTAGTGAACAAACTCAGTCTGTGTCTACATCATCTACATCTACATCTACATCCTCTATTTGTTTGATAGTTGCTTTAATTATTTATGAAATAACTTCCTAATGTGCTGGAGAATGTTTTGTAGTATATTTAAAGGATGTTTAGAAATCTCAGTTGAGGGGTACCATTCAATTGAAAAAATGGCATTTTAAAAGTAGTTCGGGGGAAGTCATAGTCCCTTTGACATGTTTTGTAGTTTTGTAATCATTTTGTCCTATTAAAACAAGAACAAGAAGAAGTTTGTCTCTCCCTGAATTCAGATAATAGGGGAAATTTGCTATCTTATTTAATTTATGGGGAAAAGAGTGAAACTCACTAAGGGCTCGTCTGCACTGGCCCCTTTTCCGGAAGGGGCATGTAAATTTCACCAGTCGTCGTAGGGAAATCCGCGGGGGATTTAAATACTTCAAAGTAGGAATAAGACCCTCCGGAAAAGGGCACTTTTTCCGGAGGATCGGGGCCAGTGTAGACGCTCTTTTCCGGCTTTTTTAAAAGCCGGAAAAAAGCGGCGGACATTTTTATTTAAATGCCGCGGGGGATATTTAAATCCCCCGCGGATTTCCCTACGACGACTGGTGAAATTTACATGCCCCTTCCGGAAAAGGGGCCAGTGTAGACGTAGCCTAAGGGTATATCTACACAGGGTATATCTACACAGCAACGTTATTTCAGAATAACAGGAATTACTCTGAAATAAGGAGTGTGTCTACACAGCAAGCCATTATTTTGATATAATGGCAAACTGGAGGACTTCTTACTTCAACTCCCATGGCTCCCATTTTATGAGGAATAAAATAAGTCGAAGGAAGGGCATTTGAAAATCACACCCTAAAAGACTGAGTTAATGGGGGGTGCATGTGGCCAGCTGGATACACATTGATTAGACTTGGTTCAGACACAGGTTTTGTATCACTTTCCCTACTAATGGGTGAAAGGAACAGATCTGCTGATCCTAGCCATCAGAGGAATGTCACTTTGAATTACTCCATCCCTGGTGAAGGCTCCATCTCAAAAAAAATATATATAATTGGAAAAGGTACAGAAAATGGCAAGGCATGTGATTAGGGGTATAGAACAGTTTACATATGCAGACAGATTAAAAAGACTGGAACTGTTTACCTTAGAAAAGAGACAACAAAGACAGGACATGACAGAGGTCTAGAAAATCATGAATGGTGGGGAGAAAGAGAACAGGGACGCATTATTCACTGCTTCATAACAGAAGAACCCAATTGTGTCAATAAGCAACTGAGTAAAACAAAGGTAATTAAGTACATTGTACAATGCATAGCAATCCTGTGCAACTCATTGCCAGGGGATATTGTGAAGACCATAAATATAACAGGCTTCAAAAAAGGATTAGGTAAGTTCATGGAGGATCAGTGACTTTTATCCAGGATGATCAGGGATGCAACCCCCTGCTCTTGGCATCGTTACATCTCTGACTGCCAGAAGTTGGGACTGGATGACAGGAGATGGATCATAGCCTCTGAAGCATCTGACACTGGTCTCTGTCAGAAGATGTTATATTGGACTAGATGAAGCTCTGGTCTGACCCACTATGGCAATTTTGTGTTCCAAATAATGTAACACTTTGGCAGGCAGATAAATTCAGAGATAAACTGTCTCCAAAGATTTTCACAAGGTCACTCAAGAATCTAAATTAAATGTGTCCAAAGAAGAACATTGCTTCTGGGGGAAGTGACTCTCCAGCTTCCAAACAAAACTTTGTTGTTAAATTTTAAAAAGCAAAATTGCTGATACTGGTATAGTACAAATCTCTAAAAAAATAATCTTGCTAATCTATAGAGTTTTCATTCTGACAGTGAGGGGGACCTGTCTTCTGCATGCACACTCATGAGAAATCACAGTCCCAGAGTTTGTTATAGGATCTTATTCCTAACTCTATATTGCAGTTGCTTTCAGTTAATTTGCATTTTTCTTAATTTACTAACATGTTGGGCTTATTTTCATTTTTTGTAGTATTTTTCTTGCAATTTAAAATCTGCTTTGCACTATTTGCCTTTTTTAATACTTATAGAGGGAAATAACTAGAACAATTGTATTAGAATAATGATGAGATGCAACGTAGGGATGCTAGCAAATGTTTATTTTTGTAAATGTATAACTGCTGAATTTTTCAGTGGTTACACGTCTACATGCAGGGGGCAGGCCAGAGTTGCTCCGGCCTGCTCCCTGGCCTCCTACTGCCTCTGATACAGAAGCAGCCACATGGGGTGGCGGTGGAGGAGCTCCACAGGAGCTGGTGTAACCCACACACCTAGTGGGTGTGGTTCACTGTAGTTGCACTTAGACCACTTACAGGAAGAGCTAAGAATGCATGAGCTCTACAGTCTAAGGGTACGTCCAGACTACATGCCTCTGTTGCCAGAGGCATGTAGTCTGGACATACCCTAAAATGAGAGACAGCTGGCTTTTTTTAGCTCAAGCAGTAGAGGCTCCTACATGAACCTCCAGAGGTTCCAGATTCAAATCCCCCTGTAGGCTAGCTGCAGGGAACCAAATTGAAAGCCTACTTTCTGTGTGAACTGGCTCCCACCTGTGGGATGCAGCAAGGGGAGGAGGAGGCGACATGCAGGGGGAGCTGGCTTTTAAGCTGGCCCCCCATGGGCACCACCTCCTGCTTTCCCCCCCTTGCTGCCTTGGGATCAGAGGCAGCAAGGGGTTTGTGTTTGCGTGGAGTCATTAGGATTAAACAGTGAGCCCAGGTTTATTGGTTAATTGTGTAAACAAATAAACACTAGCATCCCTAATGCAAGGAAGGAAAGGAAGGAAATCCAGAGATAAAGCTGTCTATCCATCCCTGTCACACTGTTGTGACAGGATACTTGCACCCAATATGGCATATCTGGCATCCTGTGTATATACATGGTATTAGAAGTAGCATTTGTATGTTACTCTGAGACTCATTGTACTTCATTTCTAATGTTGTTTATATATAGTTTTTAGTATTCAGTCAAGCAAGAAAGAAGAAAAAGATCATGGTTAATTTCTCTTGTTTTCAGCAAACTAATGTTTTACAACTTGCCTTGTATTGTCAGAATGTTTTGGCTTCCACCGTATTTTGATTATGCCTCTGCTAAGACTTCAATCTGTAATTTGGATTTTTATCCTTTTCTGTCCTTTCTCAAAATCAGGACCTCATGTTTACTGTACCTCAACCCTGCTATGTTTACTCAAATAAGACCTAATTCGGTGCCTGTTGAAGTCAATGGAAAGACTAACATTGTTTCCAGTTGGCACTGGTTCAGGTCTTACCCATGGATTGGCTTTAGAATTCAATGAGGCTGTTCCTGCAGTAACATACTACTCATTAAGAACAAGAGCAGCATTTTCAATACCCCATTCACTTTCTTTATTCAATGGCTGTGCAACAGAGGAATGATGTTAAAAAGAGAGAGCATGAGTATTGATTTTTTTTATTTACAACTGTGAGCATTTATCTGAGTAGTTTCATTGATTTAATAATGCTACTCATGAAGCTGCTCACATGTGAAACGTTTGCAGGATCTGTATAGCACAATAATCCTGAAGTCTCTCTTTACAAGGCTTTAGCAAGAGCATGCAGGATTATTACATATATCCCATCTACATTTGCGGGATTTTGTACTCTTATAATCTATAAACTCTCTCACTCATAGTAGTAGCAAGGGAAAGCTGTAGTGATCTTTCCATTCCAAATACTGTAGTCAGTTTTTTGCATTTGTGGTAAAAAGAGCTAACTACAAATCTATCATCTGTTATTAAGCTGTTCACTTCATAAAAAAGATATTACCTCAACCTCTGTGATGTACCTTCAACACATACATGTAGATGTCCCTTGGAACTTTGCATCTTATGGACCATATTCTGTGTAGTGTGTAGAACGGTTTATGGTAAGATGAGCAAATCTTGCTGATTTTTTAAATTTCAATACAGACCTTTTATTAAGATGATCACAATTTTTATAGCCTGCTACAAAAGGCAAAGTTGGAATAAAATGCTGCATCAAGAAATAATCAAAATTAATACCAAAAAAAGGGAGAAAGAGGGAGGGAAAGGACTGCAAGATCCTGAAAAAAGAGCAGCTTCTGTCACCAGTCACTTGTGGAAGCTAAGTTCATATCTAAGCATGGAATTCTGTACTTCTGATTATTAAAATCTAATGGGTGACAGACTATGTGATTCCTAATGGAGGTAACTGAAGTTCTTTAAAGACATAAAGTTCCAAGTGTCTTTTATAATTTAAAATAAAATCTGGGCTGCATAGCAACATTATTTCACTAACTGGACAGTGATTTGTTCAACAACTCATCACCTTTGAGCATAATTTTCCTTCCCTAATCCTCTTTGCTTGACAGTCATTGAACCTAGCTCACCTACCTGAATAACTGGGTGAAAGTTCCATGATAGCAAATTCTACAGGGCCATAAATAGCAGTGAAAATTATACACCACAGTAGCTGTAAATTGATCAGGAAACAAGTGTGCAGGAAATTCCTGTTTATGGTAAAATAGTGAAACTTTCACCACTCAATAGACATGAAAAATTGCATATATTTGAAGAGAAATTAGACAGTGGTGGCAGCAAAAAAGCTATCAGGAGAGAGTGAGATAAAGCAAGAACCTCCACTGTTTATTTAACTTTCCTTTTGGCTGATTCCCCTGGAAGTTTGTTACTCTCTTTGCATATTCACAATATACCAAATCAGTTCAAGTAAGTAACTGCATCACTTTGTATAGCAGCTTCTGATCAGCTAAGCCAGTGCTTAACATCTGTCACCTTTACTTCTCAGCAAAATTCAGAACAGTGAGGCAGAGCCCCTCAAAGAGTTCTAGAAAATAATTATCTAAAATCCAATTAACATGTGTCCTGGAAGAAAAATGTTGGGACAGTTTCTATTCTGTTACACTGGTGCAACCCCTTATATCATAGAGGGCGGAATATGGCTCAGTAATGCTGTTTTACAAAGGATCATGTTGTTAAGGCACTTCTATACAGTGAAATCTGTTTGGCTGTGTCTAGACTGGCAAGTTTTTCCGCAAAAGTTTTTCTTACACTGGCCGCTTGAATTTCCGCAAGAACACTGATGATCTCATGTAAGAAATCAGTGCTTCTTGCGGAAATACTATGCTGCTCCCATTCAGGCAAAAGCTTTTGCACAAAAGAGCCAGCGTAGACAGCTCAGATTTGTTTTGCACAAAAGCGCATCTAGATTGGCCACAGATGCTTTTGCGCAAAAGTGCTTTTGCGGAAAAGCATCTGTGCCAATCTAGATGCTCTTTTCCGCAAATGCTTTTAACGGAAAACATTTACGTTAAAAGCATTTGTGGAAAATCATGCCAGTCTAGATGTAGCCTTTTAGTATAGTAGTTAGTAAACAATAACTGATGTTAGTATTGATGGCAATCCCTTTTTCCTGATAAATCAGCTAGCCTCTCTGGGGTAATGAAAACTTTGTACACCTCTTTTCATCATCATATCCTAATCTTATCAGGTATTTCAAATCCTTATACATATCACAGTCTGTGGAATCTACTTTGGGTTTACCCAAAGGTCCTCTAATACTTACTAATAGCTAGAATGTCAGAGTCTTTCCTAGACCAAGTAAGGGTTGCTCAGATAGACAGCAACTGTCCACAATGGAGAAAACAGGGATTATTTGCTTGATGCTCCTCCCTGCCAAAAAGTGGGTGGAAGAAGTATAGAATGGGAGGAGCCCAACCTCCATCTCCCCGCCCCACTGCCTATTGCAGTGTTGTCCTGCAGTAGAAGAGGAAAAGTAGTAAATTGCTGTTTGAAAAAAGTTGAAGTGACTCACCGTCTTTCCAGCCTATACCCAAGCAAAATGGGAGGAGGAAATCAGTTAGGGTATGTCTACACTACCCTCCTAGTTCGAACTAGGAAGGTAATGTAGGCATACCGCACTTGCAAATGAAGCCCGGGATTTGAATTTCCCACGCTTCATTTGCATAAGCGGGGAGCCGCCATTTTTAAAACCCCGCTGGTTCGAACCCTGTGCAGCGCGGCTATACGGGGCTCGAAGTAGGTAGTTTGGACTAGGCTTCCTATTCCGAGGTGTACCGGTAGTTCGGAATAGGAAGCCTAGTCCGAACTACCTAGTTCGAGCCCCGTGTAGCCGCGCTGCATTGGGTTCGAACCAGCGGGGTTTTAAAAATGGTGGCTCCCCGCTTATGCAAATGAAGCCCGGGAAATTCAAATCCCGGGCTTCATTTGCAAGTGCGGTATGCCTACATTACCCTCCTAGTTCGAACTAGGAGGGTAGTGTAGACATACCCTTACAGAGCTGCAAGAATAGATTGTAAAGTTACAATAAAGCCAAGAGTCTGATGGCATTGTGAGGATAAAAAAAGTCTGATGCTTATTCCTGCTAATGTTATTTCTTCAGTTTATTTTGCTACCCTTTAAATTATATTCCAGTCACTGTCACTTGTGTGGGAGTCAGGATGATGAATAGAGGTTGTTGGCTTGTGACTTGATTTGCTGGATACATGACACAAAAAGCCTTCCTCAGAGGCAAAGGAGGAATTTGTTTCCTGATGGAGGACTTTAAGCTTATAGTACAGAAGAGGCAAAGACAAATGCAATCATGCAGAAGTTGGAAGTAGAAAGATAGGAGATAAAGTGCCCAATCCTTCTGTTAAAATCAGTAGTAGTTTTACCAAGGCTTTCAGTGGGAGCAGGACAGGGTCCAAAGTGAGGGAAAGTTGCTGAGGAGTTTGAGATAATTAGATGAAATATGTGATTTTTGGAGTAAGTGGGCAACGGATAGATTGTGGGTGACCAAGATTATAAAGAGTATCAGGGAGTAAGAGCTTAAATAAGTTGGATAGGCCACAGATGTCTAACTTCGTGAGACTAAAAGAGATGAAACCGAAGCTACATCTAGACTGGAAGCTTCTTTTTAAAGAAGCTTTTCCAGAAGGGATCTTCCGAAAAAACATTTTTCAAAAGTAAGCGTATACACAGCAAAAGCGCAAGGAAAAAGTGATCTGCTTTTTCGAAAAATAGAGTCCACATTGATTGGCCTCTATCTTGCATTTCAGTTGTGATTTACTGTGGACGGAGTGGCCACGAGGGCACCTGTGCTTTTTCCTGGAGGCCTCTTCTTTTGAAAAAACAACCTATTCCGCGTCCACACACGCCTTTTCCCGAAAAAGCTTTTTCAGAAAAAGACTTTTTCCTTGTAGAAAGAGGTTTACTGTTGTTGGAAAAACCTCTCAGTTCTTTTGACTTTCTGACCAAAGAATGCAATAGCAGTGTGGACGTAAGTGTAGTTTTTCCAAACAGACATACCTCAACAGTAATTTCTATGAACAAAGTTTCCCCACGTGGAAATCACATGCACATGTTAAAATATATTTAACTCTGTTTTCCTTTTAGAGTTACCCTTTGTCACAAGAAAATAAAATTATTTTCTTCTTAGCATTAAACACTTATAATCAATAAAGTGTCATTTGCATTTGATTCATTGGCTAAGGGTTGGGATATTTTTTGCAGAGATTACAATTGCATGAACTATTGACGAGGAAATGGTGCCCTGGACTGGAAGGCAGGACCCCGATGTCTATTCCCAGTTTTGCTACTGACTTGCTATGTAACCTTAGCCAAGTGACTTCACCTCCATTTGCCTTTGTTTCCACTCCACCATTCTCTTGTCATTTAGATTGGAAAGCATTTAGGGAAGAGACTGTAGCTCATGTATTTGTATAGCATCTAGTATATTACAGATTAGCATATTACTCTCTTTTTGAGTCTTTAGTCACTACTCTAATATAAAATAGTATTAATAATTCACATGATATGGCATGCAACCTTCCTTAAATACTGTCACCATACAAAGAATTGTTTCTGAGGGACAGTAATCATATCACACATGCATTTACAGTTAGTGTGAAAATCCACAAATATTTTAAAGCATGTAGGATGAACAGCAGCTCACAATCTGCACATCTTCCATTGCATGGCTTGTGTATTCAAAGAAAGTAGGATGATTTAAGGCCCAGATCGTCTAGTTATTTAGGCACCTAATTCTCATTGAAAGAAATGGGAGTTAGGCACCCAAATAATTCTGAAGATCTGGACTTTTCCATTTTCTAAGCCAAGAGTGGAGGTTATTGTTAGCACTTCAGGGACTCAGTCTCACAACGTGCTGGGCAGTCTGGCCCTAAACCAGCAGGGTACTTAAGTAAATACTTATGTGTAAATGCTTATGGGTATGTCTACACTACAAAGTTAATTCGAACTAACAGCCGTTAGTTCGAATTAACTTTCATAGCATCTATACATGCAAACCGCTAGTTCGAACTTAATTCGAACTAGCGGAGCGCTTAATTCGAACTAGGTAAACCTCATTCTACGAGGACTAATGCCTAGTTCGAATTAAGGGCTGTGTAGCCATTTAATTCGAACTAGTTGGAGGCTAGCCCTTCCCAGCTTGCCCTGGTGGCCACTCTGGGCACAACCAGGAAAACTCTTCTGCCCCTCTCCCAGACCTGGAGCCCTTAAAGGGGCACAGTCTGGCTATGGTGCTCGTGCCAATTGCAAGCCTGCCAGCACCCAGCCAGCAGACCCTGCACCTGGCACAGCATGAGCCAGCCACCCGCTGCCACCCTGACCTCTGCCTCTTCCCAGGACCAGGCTGGCGGCTCCCAGGAGCCTGCCCGGGACCACAAGAGGCGGGCTCCCGCCTGGTCTAGTGCAGAGATCGTGGACCTCATAGAGGTTTTGGGGGAGGCCGCCAACGTCCACGACCTCCGCACTAGCCACAGGAATGCGGCTGTCTAGGGCAGGATAGCTGCCAGCCTGGCCACGAAAGGCCACATGCAAACCCAGGAGCAGTTATGCATGAAAATCAAGTTGGTCCAGTGAGACCCATGACCCTGAGCCCTAAGCTTAGAACATAAGAACGGCTGTACTAGGTCAGACCAAAGGTCCATCTAGCCCAGTAGCCTGTCTGCCGACAGCGGTCAGCACCAGGTGCCCCAGAGGGGCTGGACCGAAGACAATGACCAAGCCATTTGTCTCGTGCCATCCATCTCCAGCCTTCCACAAACAGAGGCCAGGGATACTGTTCCTACCCCCTGGCTAATAGCACTCCATGGACCTATCCTCCATGAATTTATCTAACTTCTCTTTAAACTCTGTTATAGTTCTAGCCTTCACAGCCTCCTGTGGCAAGGAGTTCCACAGGTTGACTATAGTGATAGAAATGTAGCCGTGTTAGTCTGGTGTAGCTGAAACAAAATACAGGACTATGTAGCACTTTAAAGACTAACAAGATGGTTTATTAGATGATGAGCTTTTGTGGGCCAGACCCACTTCCTCAGATCAAATAGTGGAAGAAAATAGTCACAGCCATATATACCAAAGGATACAATTTAAAAAAATGAATACATATGAAAAGGACAAATCACATTTCAGAACAGAAGGTGGATGCAGGGGGGGGTAAAGGAAGGTGAATACCAGTGAGTTAATGATATTAGAGGTGGGGAAGGGTAGATGTCTGTGAGTTAATAGTATTAGAGGTGATAATTGGGGAAGCTATCTTTGTAATGGGTAAGATAGTTGGAGTCTTTGTTAAGTCCCCTGCGGAGAGTGTCGAATTTTAGCATGAATGCCAGTTCAGAGGATTCCCTTTCAAGTGCAGATTTGAATGTCTTCTGAAGTAGGATGCAGGTTAGCAGGTCATTGAGAGAGTGTCCTTTCTGGTTGAAATGACAAGCAACTGTTTTTTCTTTGTGATCCTGTCTAATGTCTGTTTTGTGGGCATTGATTCTTTGGCGAAGTGTCTGAGACGTTTGTCCAATGTACATAGCAGACGGACACTTTCGGCACATGATAGCATAGATTATATTTCTGGAGGCGCAGGAATATGTATTCTTGATCTTATAACTCACTTGGTTAGGTCCAATAATGGTGTCAGCAGAGTGAATATGTGGACAAAGCTGGCAGCGGGGTTTGTTGCAAGGGAAAGTACCAGGGTTGGTATTAGTGTGGTATGTCCTGTGGTTGTTGGTGAGAATCATCTTGAGGTTAGGTGGTTGTCTATAGGAGACTATGGGTCTGTCTCCCAGAGCTTCTTGGAGTTTAGTGTCCTGTTCCAGTAGAGGTTGTAATCTATTGATAATGTGTTGGACAGGTTTAAGTTGGGAGCTGTAGGTGATGACAAGTGGTGTTCTATTGTTGGTTTTCTTGGGTCTGTCTTGTAGTAGATGGTTTCTAGGTATTCGTCTGGCTCTTTCAATTTGCTTTTTTATTTCTCCGGGTGGGTAGTTGAGGTTTATAAATGCTTGGTAGAGATTCTGAAGTTTCTGGTCTCTGTCTGTGGGATTAGAGCAGATGCGGTTGTATCGAAGGGCTTGGCTATAGATGATGGATCGTATGGTGTGTGCTGGATGGGAGCTGGAAGGATGTAGGTAACTATATGAGTCAGAGGTTTTCTGTAGAGGGTGGTGTCTAATTTTTCATTGTTGATTTGTACTGTGGTACAAATTGATTGATTGAGTTGATTTGTACTGTGGTCCAGGAAATGGATCTCTCGTGTGGAATAGTCCAGGCTGAGGTTAATGGTGGGGTGTAGGTTGTTGAAATCTCTGTGGAATGTCTCCAGTGTTTCTTGGCCATGCGTCCAGATCATAAAGATGTCATCGATGTAGTGTAAGTAGAGAAGCGGTAAAAGGGGACGGGAGTTGAGGAAACGTTGTTCTAGGTCAGCCATAAAGATATTAGCATACTGTGGGGCCATGCGTGTACCCATGGCTGTGCCGCTGATCTGGAGGTATAAGTTGTTCTCAAACTGGAAATAATTGTGGGTGAGAACGAAGTTGCATAGGTCTGCTGCCAGGTTGGCAGTGGTGTCCTCTGGGATAATGTTTCTAATAGCTTGTAATCCGTCTTCATGTGGGATGTTGGTGTATAGTGCTTCTACATCCATGGTGGCAAGGATGGTGTTATTGGGGAGATTATCGATGTTTTGTAGTTTCCTTAGGAAATCAGTAGTGTCTCGGAGATAGCTGGGGGTGTTGGTTGCGTAGGGTTTGAGGAGAGAGTCTACATAGCTGGATAGACCAGTAGTGAGTGTGCCAATACCAGAGATGATGGGGCGTCCGGGGTGTCCAGGTTTATGGATCTTGGGAAGCAGATAGAAAAATCCTGGTCGGGGGTCAGAAGGTGTTTCTGTGTGGATTTGTTCCCGAGTAGCTGTAGGGAGGCTTTTAAGGAGACAGAGTAATTTCTTTTGGTATTCCGAGGTAGGATCAGAGGAGAGAGGTTTGTAAAATGTGGTGTTGGAGAGTTGTCTGGTTGCCTCCTGGTTATAGTTGGCCTTATTCATAATGACCACAGCACCACCTTTGTCAGCTGGTTTTATTATAATGTCCAGGTTGTTTTTGAGACTCTGGACGGCATATTGTTCAGCGTGGCTGAGATTGTGTGTCGCTTGTTGTTGTTTGCGAATAATGTCAGTCTGTGCGTTGTTGCGGAAGCTTTGTATATAGAAATCCAGATTGTAATTCCGACCGTCAGGGGGAGTCCATATAGAATTGTTCTTTCTTTTGTGTTGATAGGGGGGATCTGGTAGGTCAGATTGGTGTTCATTGGTGGTTTGGAAATATTCTCGGAGGCGGAGGCGGCGAAAAAAAGCTTCAAGGTCACCACAAAATTGTATCCAGCTTGTGGGGGACGTGGGGCAGAAAGAGAGACCCCTGGATAAGACAGACTCTTCTGCTGGATTGAGTTTGTAGCTGGAGAGGTTAACAATATTATCCAGTGGGTTGAGGTTGTTGCTGTTGTAGCTTGTGGTGTGGAGCAGTTTGGAAAATTTATTGTCTTTTCTTTGTTGTAGGGAATAGAAGTGTGTACAGTAGATTTCTTGTCTGGTGGAACAAAAGTCTTGCAAGGTGTCAGTCGGTGTGGATGTTTGTCCTGAGATGAGACTCTCTAAGTTAGAAATGTCATTCTTGATGTTTTTCTGTTTCTTGTATAAAATGCTTAGCAGGTGATTCCTTAATTTTTTGGATAGTGTGAGGCAGAGTCTTTCACTGTAGTCAGTACAGTATGTTGATCTTAACGGATTGTTCACTTTCAGTCCTTTGGGTTGACTGTGTGCTGTGTGAAGAAGAACTTTCGCTTATTAGTTTTAAACTTGCTGTCCATTCATTTCATTTGGTGTCCTCTAGTCCTTCTATTATGGGAACTAATGAAGAACTTTTCTTTATTCACCCTCTCTACACCACTCATGCTTTTGTAGACCTCTATCATATCCCCCCTCAGTCTCCTCTTTTCTAAGCTGAAAAGTCCCAGTCTCTTTAGCCTCTCTTCATATGGGACCTGTTCCGAACCCCTAATCATTGTAGTTGCCCTTTTCAGAACCCTTTCTAAGGCCAAAATATCTTTTTTGAGGTGAGGAGATCACATCTGTACATAGTACTGAAGATATGGCGTACCATAGTTTTATACTTTCCCTCTTTCTTCTTCCCCTGGCTTCTCTCTTCCACCTCCCTCCTCCCAGGTTTCCCCCTCTCCTCTTCCACCCTCTCTCTTCCCCTCTCCCACCTCCTTTTCCCAGTCTCCCCAGAGGTTAATTCCCCCCCCTCCCAGTTTTGTTAAAGAGAGTTTCTATTTTTGACCACACGTGTCCTTTATTTTTTACATCAGGAAGGGGGGCCAGAGAGGGGTAAGTGGAAGGAGGTGAGGGAGGAATGGGGCACGAGTCCCCGATGGGGAGGACTTGGGTGGCTCTGAGGGCTCCTGGGGGTGGAAGCCCTCTTGCAGGGCCTCCTGGATCCTGACAGCCCCCTGATTGACCCTCCCGAATGGCAGCCTGCGGCAAGTGCAGCCGGGCTGATGGCCGAGTGCTGTGATGTGCTGAGTGTGGGCCCTTAGGGCACTCCAAGACAGACCTGCTTTGCTGTCCCTCATGGAGGTAGACAAGCAAGTGGGGAACCCTGACAACTGTCTGTCCGGAGTGGGGGTCGGGTGCCTTTAAGCACAGCTCTCGGCGAGCCTGAGGCAGCAGCCCCACTCTCTAAGTCCTAACCTGATGCCCTACAGGCACTGGTTCCGGCCAGCCTTAACTTCGGTTCAGGGTCCACTCAAAGTGGACATGCTATTTTGAATTAGCAAAACGCTAATTCGAATCAGTTTTTAGGTCTAAATGCACTAATTCAAATTATCTTAGTTCGAATTAACTAATTCGAATTAAGTTAGTTCGAATTAGTGCTGTAGTGTAGACCTACTCGGTGGCTGTGTCTAGAATGCATCCCTTTTCCATAAAAGGGATGCAAATTAGACACATCGCAATTGCAAATGAAGCAGGGATTTAAATGCCCCCCGCTTCATTTTCATAAACATGGCTGCCGCTATTTCCCGGCTCGGGGCTTTGCCGGAAAAAAGCGCCAGTCAAGACGGGGATCTTTCGGAAAATAAAGTCTTTTCCGAAATATCCCTTATTCCTCTTAAAAAAAGGAATAAGGGATTTTTCGGAAAAGACTTTATTTTCCGAAAAATCCCCGTCTAGACTGGCACTTTTTTCCGGCAAAGCCCCGAGCCAGGAAAAAGCGGCAGCCATGTTTATGCAAATGAAGTGGGGGGGATTTAAATCCCCGCTTCATTTGTAATTGAGATGTGTCTAATTTGCATCCCTTTTATGGAAAAGGGATGCAGTCTAGACACAGCCTATGTGTGTAAGCACATGAGGATTCCCACCTCATGTCATGGAGACTACTCTGCAGCTTAAAGTTCAACACATGATCTTTGAGAGTTTTAGAGTGGGACCAGATTGCTTAATGTGTTGCACAGCTGACCCCCGGGAGCCCAGACATAGCTGAAGGAATATAAATACTTACTGATGGACATAGCTTCAACTATATTTGTATGTTCTGTATCCTGCGATGTTTAGAGAGGGAAGTTCAGGGGTGTGCATAGGCCTATTATGAGAAATGCTACCATCTCTGTTAAGGATTTCTTATTTAGTATCTAGGGATCCAGTTATAATACATTGTTAGGTGCTCATTTTCACCATTAATGACACTCATGTGTCTAAAAACTTGAAGCTGGAAGCTATTGTAGCAGGTGTTAGAGAATACCCTAAAAACTATCACTCACCGTTACTATAGCAACAAAACCCACTGTACTCATAGTGAGGGGAGTTGGGAAAAGGGTGATGCTGCCCAATGAAAAGGGCCTTACTGTTTCAGAGATGATAGCTGATAAAGTAAATTTATCTAATATCGGAGAGATTTGTGCACATTATTTTATCTCCAAGACCTACAGGAATAAAAGTGACTCTTGTTGCATGAAGCAGTTATGCAGCTCTGATCTGCTATCCAAATTGCTTCCTTTGCTTTCAGCCAGTTTTACATATATCCTTACATTTGTGTATTTAACCCATTGATCCCTCTATAAAAAACAGATGGGGAATCCAGCAGGGGGACAGAATAAGGTGTTTACAGCCAGTGGAGATAGTAGATTTATTAACAGAGGCAAATAACTCACTCTCAGCCCTCCTCCCCCATATAAGGTATCACAGGGTATTTCACTTGAAAAGAGAGAGATACTGGATACAGGTTAGGATGAACAAATAGAACTTCATTAAACTCTGTACATTGCTCTGTCTGTGTGTCTGAGTTGCTTTCAGTCTACTTCCCTGCGTTCCAAGTTACCATTGTTTCCACTCAATAACAGTCACTCCAGGGTCCATTGGCCTTCCGACTTTATACACTGCTTGAGATATATGGAGGATGGATTCTCCTGGGAAAAAAAATCATTAAAAGAATGTTTCTTGCTCAAAATATGGAGAGACCTCTCAGATACCAAGGGAGAAATGCCAGTGCTAAAAAAGGCCACATAGTTACCAATATGGACATTTTAGAGTTAATAGTTAAGGCCATGAGAAATGATTGAATAACCAAGTTTCTATCAGTAAAGAAGGAAATTCCTGACCTGGAAGAGTGAGTCACTGTGTTACAGACTGGACTAAGAGAGGAGTAACGAGGAGTAACGGTAGTTCAAATTAGCCTAATTCGAACTACCTACTCCGTGCCACGTGTAGCCACGGGCACGGAGTCCGAACTACCGGGGATTTAAAAATGGCGGCGCCCGGCAAGATGCAAATGAAGCCCGGGATATTTAAATCCCGGGCTTCATTTGCAACTTTGATTGACTACATTAACCACCCTAGTTCGAACTAGGGTGGTAGTGTAGACATACCCCAACAGAGTTCAAAAAAGAGCTAGATAAGTTCATGGAGGATAGGTCCATCAATGGCTATTAGCCAGGATAGGTAGGAATGGTGTCCTTAACCTCTGTTTATCAGAAGCTGGGAATGAGCAACAGGGGAGGAATCACTTGATGATACCTATTCTGTTCATTCCCTCTGGGAGCACCTAGCATTGGCCATTGATGGAAGACAGGATACTGGGCTTGATGGACCTTTGGTCTGACTACGGCTACATCTATACTGTAGCCTTTTTACAGAAAAGCATATGCAAATTAAGCGTGGCATGGAATATCGCCATGCTTCATTTGCATAAGTAATGAGCAGTCGTTTTTGTGCAAGAGGCTTTTGCACAAAAACAAGCAGTGTAGATGGCTCCTTTTTGCTCAAAACCCCCTTCTTGAACAAGAGTCGTTCTTCCTGAAAATGAAGAAGAATAGCTCTTGCGCAAGAAGAGGTTTTTGCATAAAAAGGAGCCGTCTACATGGCTCGTTTTTGGGCAAAAGTCTCTTGCGCAAAAACGGCTGCTCATTACTTATGCAAATGAAGCACGGTGATAGTCCATGCCGTGCTTCATTTGTATATGCTTTTCTGCAAGAAGAGTATAGTATAGCTGTAGCCCCAGAGTGGCCATTCTTACGTTCTTAGGCAAGTGAAAGAGCCAGTTACTGAGTTGCATGGTATTGATGGAGAACAGAAAGCGGTGCAGTTTAAATTGGGTGACATAGAACATAAGAAGAAGAAACATCAGAATTAATGGGATTCCTGAAAACACTGCAGGAGGAAGCCCAGTCCAATATGTAAAAACTTCAAATGGGAGCTCACTGGCAGAAGGAGAGCAGAGAAAGTGCATGTGTCCCTGCTAACGCCTTGACAGAAAGCCAGAAATCTAATTGTGAAATTTTATGATCAGCAGAAAAATTTAATTATGAATAAAGCCAGAGAACATTCAGAGCTCATACTCCAAGGCCAGAAGCAGTAACATTTCCATGACTCCTCTGCTCTAACTTAAAAAACAAGGGCTGGGAGAAATTACGGCAGCGCACAGGGGGAAGATTCTGCTACAGAAGCAGATTCCTATTCTAACCCTCATTCAGCTTCTAAAATCAGTATTATATAATAACTTTAAACCAGGAAAAATACATCCCAGCAGCTTGGGATAGAAAGCCAAAACTCAGATGCAAGAGGATATTCCAGGGGTAGTAAGTAAGGATAAACTGCTTGAAATCTCCTGACAGATGGTGAAACCCAGGGAAAGGAAGAAAGGAGCAGACAAGACAAATGCCTCTAGAGACCACAATGTTAATAGCAGAGGTGAAGCTGAACAAGGTGGAAGTGTAATCCAAAGATTAACTAGAAGGGACTTCTGTGGCATTATTAAGAATGGATAGGAATTATGCTTGTGGTATGAAGAAAATAGTATGACCTGTGCTTTAACTGTGGAGATAGTTGTAGTCTGTATCTTAAGAAATAGAGACTATAAAGGAAGCAAGTGGGGAGTGGGTTGAAGGGGGGAAGATGTATGAGATTGGAGAAAATACAAGGATGTTGGGAAGAACTTGTTTGGGTTTAGTTGAAATCCTCTCCATGTAACTCAAATGGCTAAGTGGGGGTAATAAATCCCTGTGGGTGAGTGTTAAAGTCCTATAAGTGGAGAATGTATCTTCTTTGGATTGCAATATATGTAGTTCATTTGTTCTTGGGAGAGATGGAGACTGGAGAGTACTGGGGTTTAGGATTATTTGGGGACTGATTTATATCTTATATTAGTTTCAATTTCAAAAATAAAACACTACAAGGAAAGCAGGACTGGGGAGAGAATTAGAGAGAATTAAAAACAAAAGAGTTATGAAAGAAAGTACACAGTTGTGCGTAACTAGAAATAAGAAACATTGACCATACAAGGGTTCGTGCCATCAAACAGCCAAAGAATCACAATAATTTCAAGTTATTTAATAAACTAAGATATTCTCTTTGGTTCTTCCTTTTCAAGTAACGTTTCAATGTCAAAATGGGAGCATTTGGTTTCAGACAACTTTTCCCCTCCCGGCACAGTGAAGAAAAGAGGAGAGGGCATAATATTTGCTAAACACATATCTTTATCAGGTTAAAGATCAAGTTTAAGGATAAAATGTGATGTCTTATCTTACAGAAAGGCACAAATGCTGAGTTATTAATAAGTGGTCTCAGTGTATACTACGGATGTAAAAATCATGTGTAATTGGTTAACCGGAGCAGACCATGCCTGTGACATGCTGTGCCCATAGAGCAGCCCCTGTCTGCGGCAGGCCCCGGGGGTCTCAAGCAGCCCCCTGTCCATGGTGGGCGGAGAGCTGTTCCAGCCCCCACCAATTAACTGGAACTGTTAATCAATTAAGGGTGATGTAACCGGTTAAACTTTTACATCCCTAATATACAACCCCAATCAAAAACAAAACAAAAATAATGAAATGAATAAGGTATTCTTTAAAATACTACAACACTTTGGGAAAGGAGAACTTATACCTGGATGAAATTTATAGTTGCATTCTCAGTCCTTACTGGAACAAACTAGATTGAAAACAAGGTGGATAGGAAAGCAGATGAAGCATTATTATTTTTTGTTTGTGTCAACAATTCAGGCTCAGATTGTTAGAGAGAATTGCACCCAGGAGAACAGGATCACACATTCTATTTACACCATCCTCATACTCTAGAAAAGATTGAATGTTAAATCACCAAAGCCTTAATGATGTAGGAAAACTTTTGCAAAAATTGGCACCATTAAACGATCAGATCATGCACCTTTGGAAGCAATATTGATAACTGCTATTTATCTTAGGCTATGTCTAGACTGCAAGCCTCTTTCGAAAGAGGCTCTTTCGAAAGCATCTTTCGAAAGAGCCTCTTTCGAAAGAGAGCGTCTAGACTGCACGGAGAAATTTCGAAAAAGCGGCTTGCTTTTTCGAAAGAAAGCATCCAGTGAGTCTGGATGCTCTCTTTCGAAGAAGCCCTATTTACATTGAAGAACGCCTTCTTTTGAAAGAGGAACTTTCGAAAGAAGGCGTTCTTCCTCGTAAATTGAGGTTTACCGCCATCGAAAGAAAAGCCACGTTCTTTCGAATTAATTTCGAAAGAACGCGGCTTGAGTCTGGATGCAGGGGAAGTTTTTTCGAAAAAAGGCTACTTTTTTCGAAAAAAACCCTCAGTCTGGACACAGCCTTAAAGATCACTCTTTTTGGAAAATGAACTGCATACTTCTTTATCTAAAACAGATTGGGTTGCAGCAATTCAAGAGGACATCATTATTTTTGAAAATATTGAACAAACACAGTATAAAAAGAGGACATTTCTAGGAGATAATAAAACAAAATTTAGTGTTGCCTATTGATAAATAGAGCCTCTCAACTAAAAGAAGAAAAAGCTCAAGACTAAAACAAAACTGGAATGTAGAGAAAAAGGTTAAGAAACTCATAAAAACAGGTTAAAATTCACTAATATTAGAGGGGAAGTTGCATATGTTTATGACAAATGCCACTGAAAAAGCCCTTAGTTTTACTCCACAGGCCTTTTATTGATGGCATATGCCACTGAAAATGTTCACTGCAAACCTCTTATGAAAAAAGGAAATAAACATGATAAACTTTTAGCTCAAAAGCTTAAAGGGACTCAAGAGCAATGTATTATTCTAGCAATTAGAAACTAGCTGCAAAAACTAGATTACAGAACTTAGTGGCTATGTGCTACTTTTGGTACATATTATTAAAAGTTCTGTTCCTGAGATGCTCCATGCTCTAAAATTATTTTGAAATATCTGGAAGAAGTAGACTTGTCAAAAATAAAATTGATAAACAATTTTTTTACGAAAAGAAATCTTAGAAGTAATAGCAAGTATAAAAAGTGAAAAAACTCCAGGTAAAAATTCTAGTTGAATTTTACAAGATATTTCGGGAAAGTTATTGAGTCTCTTAGGAGGCACCTTCACTGTTATTCTATTAGCTGAGGCGCTTCCACAACCTATGTAAGAAGCTAAAGCTGAGAAGGGACATTACCTTTTGAAGCTCTTGTAGGCCAGTATCACTGTAAAATCATGACAAAGATTTTAGGAAAGGTACAACAAACTAGTCAATTGCGGTCTCTGCTCACAGTTTATGTAAATGCAGATCAACTGGATTAGTTAAGGATCAATAGATTTGGACATTGTTTGGAAACTACTTGGAATCATCCATAATGTCAGATCCAGAAAAGATCATTTAAAAAAAAAAATCACCTGATGTGGAAAAAGCTTTTGATAGAGTGGTGTTCTATGTTCTATCCAATATGGAACTTGCCCCCCAGTTTTTTAAATGAGTAGCTGCTCTTTATACCAGCACAAAAGCAGCTATGTGAGTTAATGAGGTTAAGTCTTCCCTGTCTGAGGACATGTCTCCACTACCAGATGAATCAAAGGGGCAGCAATCGATCTAGCATCAGTTGCCGATCACTCTTCCATTGACTGCAGTACTCTACCACAGTGAGAAGCATAAAGGGTATCAACAGGAGATAATCTCCTGCTGACACATCACAATAAAGACACCATGTTAAGTAAATCCTCACCATGTTAAGTAGATCTAAGTGCTTCAACTTCAGCTACATTATTCACATAGCTGAAGTTGTGTAACTTATATCATTTTCCTGTGGTAGTGTACACCCACCTTCAATTACATAGGACTATGCAGTAGGGACGTTTACTGTCTCCTTTACATTTTGCACTAGCCATGGAGACTTTTGCTGTGAGAATATGCAGTAATGACTATCACAGAATAAAACTTGCAGGAACACATCAAAGTAGCTTAATATGTCAATGATATAGTATTTTTAACTAACCTCAGTATTTCCCAAAGGTTTCTAAAGAAATGCATGACTTTGTGAGAGTGTCTGGATTTACAGTGCATTATGCTAAATTTTATAAGAGACCTGTGAATTCTAATCTCAAACATCCTAGAAGAGTTTTATAATTTAAATATCAAACAAACACATCTGTTTTTCTCTGGTTCTTTGTTTGTTTAGTTTGTACTTTGTTCAGATCTTTGCATCTCATCAGTGTCATCGTTCCCATATATATCTAGTAATAGAAAAGTTTCCCCTTTTCTCGATGTGTGTTTTCCCATGTGGCTATGTGGAAATGAAAAAGTCGCGTTTAAAAAGTGGAAAATGTGATTGTAAAAACCAACACTTATTGGCAGGGGGAACTCTTTAGCAAGCATGGGACCTGAAAATGACTTTTTGCTTAGGTGTTTTTTTTGGGGGGGGGTAATTGACTAGATTTCAAATTGATGGCATCCCTGTAATATCAGAGTGCTTCAGATTACTGAAACTTCCTTGGATATACAAAATTATAACAGAACATTATCTAGAACATTAGTATTATCATTAATTAAAACTGTACAATTTTTTTTGCCAACTGTAGAACATTATGGGTATGTCTACACTGTGCCATAACACAAAATAAGATATGCAATTTGAGTTAGGCAAATTGCATATCTTATTTTGATTCTATTTCAAAATAGCTTATTTCATCATTTGGTGCTGTCCACACAGTGCTAGATTTTGAAATAAAGAGCTATTCTGAAACATCCCTTGCTTCTCATAGAATGAGGTTTACAGGGCTGTCGGAATAGCGAGCCCAAAATAACGGACTTGCTGTAAACACATGGGATTAGCTATTTTGGGATACTTTGGTATCCTGAAATAGTGTTTCAGTGTAAACATAGCCTATGATATTGCAATGCTTTATTCTCAGTTCTTTATTATGTTGTTCGCTTGTGACTGCAAACTGTAATTTGTAATAGATTAAACACACCTTTCCACCAGAGCAAAGTTAATCCACAAGATCAGTATTTAGGCTAACCTAACCTGAGTGCTAGAATCCTTACCCGAGTGACTATATCTCAATGGTTATGCACTCACCCGTGTGTCTGAGGACATATCCCATGGTTCCTTGTGCTGAAATATTCTAAAATTCTTTCGCAGTCAGTTTTGTCAATAGTAGGAGAACTTGCCTGTCTTTTGAAGGAACTAGGGAAGAGCATTGATCAGCAACTCAGACAGACCCATAGTCTCCTATAGACAACCACCTAACTGCAAGATGATTCTTACCAACAACCACAGGACATACCACACTAATACCAACCCTGGTACTTTCCCTTGCAACAAACCCCGTTGCCAGCTTTGTCTGCATATTCACTCTACTGATACCATTATTGGACCTAACCAAGTGAGTTATAAGATCAAGAACACATATTCCTGCATATCCAGAAATATAATTTATGCTATCATGTACCGAAAGTGTCCATCTGCTATGTACATTGGACAAACGTCTCAGACACTTCGCCAAAAGATCAATGCCCACAAAACAGATATTAGACAGGATCACAAAGAAAAAACAGTTTCTTGCCATTTCAACCAGAAAGGACATTGTCTCAACGACTTGATTACCTGCATCCTGCTTCAAAGGCCTTTTAAGACTACACTTGAAAGAGAATCCTCTGCACTGTCATTCATGCTTAAATTTGACACTTTACACCTAAGTTTGAATAAAGATGCTAAATTATCTTACCCATTAAAAAGATAGCTTCCCCAATTATCACCTCTAATATCATTAGCTCACAGACATTTACCTCCCCCCCACATCCCCCTTCTGTTCTGAAATTTGATTTGTCCTTTTCATATGTGTTCTTTTTTAATTGTATCCTTTGGTATATATGATTGTGACAATTTTCTTGCACTATTTGATCTGAGGAAGTGGGTCTGGCCCATGAAAGCTCATCACCTAATAAACCATCTTGTTAGTCTTTAAAGTGCTACACAGTCCTGTTTTTTGTATCAGCAACTCAGTGATTTAACCTGTGTCCTCACTGCAGAACAGGGAGGTTCCATCACAAGTTAAAACAGTGTGTTCTAACCCACATCCGCAGTTGAGTCATGTAACCTGTTCTTAAGCATCTCCAAACTCAGCTGAGAGATTTTGTTGTGAATGGTAGGGGAACAAAGGCTAAAACTTGGATGAGAGCCTGGGTTAAGTATTGATATATCCTAACTGGATTTTGTGTGAGAAATTAAGGGTGTGTCTAGACTACTGAGTTTTGTCAACAAAAGTGGACTTTTGTCGACAAAACTATACCTGTGTCTACACTACTGCTGAGTTCTGTTGACATAACGTCGACAGAACTCAGCAGTTTTGTCGACGCTGGTAAACCTCATTTTACAAGGCATAACACCTTCTGTCGACAGAGTTCTGTCGACAGAAGGTGTTGTTGCCTGTAGGGTTGCGTCTAGACTACAGGGTTTTGTCGACAAAGCAGCTTGCTTTGTCGACAGAACTGAATGTGTCTAGACGCTCTATGTCGACAGAAGTTTTGTCGACAGTATCTGTCGACGAAACTTCTGTCGACAAAACCCTGTAGTCTAGACGTACCCTAAGTGGAGATTGGGTGAAAAGAAATACACCACAACCAGTCAGGAATAAAATAAAGTTCCATCTGTTATCAGAAATCTCTTCTTCCTGTAAGTAATTGTAGATCTTGTATTGTGGTTTCTCTCCCACCAAACTCAAAATGATGACTTTCCTGACCCTTTGTAGACATACTCAGAGACCTCTTCCATATTTACACCCAAAAGTTGAGTTTAGAAGCTTCCCATACATCCACTCTGCTGATATCCCCAAACATCATACATAAATTATGTGATGCAGGGGTTCTGCCAGCGTGGACTATCCAGTCACTAATATGAATTGAAGAATTTCTGGCATATTTCAAGATTACTTTTTAAAAGGAAACAACTTTACAAGATGTCATCTGGGTGTGGATCAAATCATGATCTCTGGTCATGAAAGAGACTGGACTTAAAAACAAACATTTGTAGCATGGTTTCTCTCTCTTGCTTGATGTATTTTTTAAAGAAAGCTGTGCACATTGAAATGGTAATCACAGGCTTTCAGTGCATAGCAAATGAAAATGAGATGAAAGCTCACTTCCTTAAATAGAAGATTTAAGCAGAAATTATTCAATTCTGGTATACATCTTTTATGCAAGAGTCAAGGTACACATTGTGTGTGTGATTTTTTTTTAAAAGAGAAATTCTTAACTTGTACCAATTCCGATAATTTACCCCTGTCATCAATCTCTCTTGAAAATTGTAGGGATGTTGTCTGTGTCCATGTTTCCCACTTATCAATTAGTCCATCAACAGATGCTTTAGAGTAGGTATAGGAAAAATGGGCATAAACTTGAAGACAATGTTTTTCTATAGTGAAGTGTAATTAAAGGCTTTAAGCCCAAGGGACCTGATCTTCTGTTGCCCTGTACCTTGTGTTAGTAATTTACACAAATATAAAATGAGGGCAAAGAAGAGAAGGAAGAATAGTCTGGTTCACTGTGCAGTGGACTGGGATGCCAGTGGCCTGTGTCCAATTCTCAGATAAGCCAAAGAGTTTGTCTTTAATACAATGCTAGCCCTAGGTATAATATGAGCCCCAACCTAACTAACTTAATATAAAAAAATCTGTAGCCATGTTTAATAGCTCTTTAAACTCAAGCTAGTTTGCGTATTAGGGGGATAAGAACATAAGAATGGCCATGCTGGGTCAGGTCAAAGGTCTGTTTAGCTCAGTCTTTTAACAGTGACCAATGCCAAGTGCCCCAAAGGGAATGACCAGAACAGGTAATCTTAAGTAATCCACCCTCTGTCACCTAGTCCCCGTTTCTGGAAAACAGAGGGTACGAACACCATCCATGTCCATCCTGGCTAAGAACCATAGATAGACCTATCTTCCATGAATTTATTTAGCTCTGTTTTGAACCCTGTTACAGTCTTGCCCTTCACAACATCCTCTGACTCTGTTCTGTGAAATTTGATTTGCTTTTAAATCTTCTGCCTACTAATTTCATTTAAAGACCCCTAGTTCTTGTATTATTAGAAGGATTAAATAAGATTTTCTTATTTACTTCCTCTACACAAGTCATGATTTTATAGGCCGCAGAATTTTCTGATTTTTTTCCAATTGCAATGTATCTTTATTGAGATGGGCGGTGACATCTGTACACAGTATTCAAGAAGTGGGCATGCCATGGATTTATATATAGGCCATATGATATTCTCTGTCTTATTATCTATCCCTTTCTTAATGATTTTCAACATTGTTAGCTTTTTTATGGCTTCTGCATATTGAGTGGATGTTTTCAATGAACTATTCACAATGACTCCAAGATCTGGCTTGAGTGCTAACAGCTGATGTACAACCCATCATTTTACCTGTATGAGGAAGGGAACTCCAATCATTAGGAAAAGGCAGGTGTTAGTAATGGGAGACAGAAATGGGGGATTCAATCATTATTATATATCTATATCTGTATCTGGGTTTGTGATGACCAGGAGAACCATATAGTGACTTGCCTGCCTGGTGCGAAGGTCGCAGATCTCTCAAGACATCTAGATAGACTTATGTGTAGTGCTGGGGAGGAGCAGTTGGTTGTGGTACATGTAAGTACCAATGACAGGGAAGGGTAGGAGAGAGGTTCTAGAAGCCAAATTTAGGCTGTTAGAAAAGAGATTGAAATCCACGATCTCTATGGTAGCATTTTCTGAAATGCTTCCAGTTCCACGCGCAGGGCCAGGTAGGCAGGCAGAGATTCAGAGTCTCAATGCGTGGATGAGATGATGATGTAGAGATCAGGGTTTAAATGTATTAGGAACTGGGCAAACTTTTGGTATAGGGGGAGCCTATACAGGAAGGATGGGCTCCCCCTAAACCAAAATGGAACCAGATTGCTGGCACTTAACATTAAAAAGGTTGTAGAGCAGTTTTTAAACTAAAGGCTGGTGGAAAGCTGATGGGTGCGGAGGAGCACATGGATTGGACAGAGACATCTCTTAGGGTATGTCTAGACTACATGGCTCCGTTGACAGAGCCATGTAGATTAGTTTACTAGACATAGGAAAATGAAGTGGTGATTTAAATAATCTCCGCTTCATTTACATCAAAATGGCTGCCGTGCTGTGCTGATCAGCTGTTTGGTGGCACAGCGTGGTAATCTGGATGCTCCGCGGTCGACAAGGGAAGCCCTTGTCGACTGCCCCGGTAAACCTCATTCCACGACAGCCATTTTGATGTAAAATGGCTCATCGTCACAGTGCAGCAGCCATTTTGATGTAAATGAAGCGGTGATTATTTAAATCGCCGCTTCATTTTCCTATGTCTAGAAACCTAATCTACATGGCTCCATTGATGGAGCCATGTAGTCTAGACATACCCTTAGAAGAGGGTCCATTAATAGAGATGCTCTATGTTCTAGTCAGAAAGAGAGGATGGAAGTATGGGTCAGATCAGATGAAACACAATCAAAAGAAAATGAGTCTAATACATCAGGAAATGGCAGACAGATAAATAGTGACACATTTTTAAAGTGTTCATACACAAATTCTAGAAGTCTAAATAACTAATTGGATTAATTATAGTGCCTAGTTTTAAAGGAGGATATTGAGATAATAGTCATCACGGAAACTTGGTGGAATGAAGACAGTCAATGGGACAATCATACTAGGGTACAAAATATATCAGAAGGATAGAACAGGTCATGCTGGTGGGGGAGTGGCACTATACGAGAAAGAAAATGTAGAGTCAAATGAAGTAAAAATCTTAAATGAGCCAAAATGATCCCTAGAATCTCTACGTATAATAGTTCCATGCTTCAATAATAAGAATATAGCAGTAAGGATATATTATTAACCACCTGATCAGGACAGTGTTAGTGACTATGAAATGCTAATGGAGATTAGAGAGGCTATCAAAATAAATAACCCAATAATAGTGGGGGATTTCAACTATCCCTATATTGACTGGGTACACGTCACCTCCGGATGGGATACAGAGTTAAATTTTTTTGATACCTTAAGTGATTGCTTCTTGGAGCAGCCGGTTCTGGAACCCACAAGGAGAGAAGCTATTTTTGATTTAGTTCTAAAGCAGGATCTGGACCACTTGGAAGTAATGACCATAATGTAATGAAATGTAACATCCCTGTGGGAGGAAAAACACCTCAGTAGTGGTCCAGTCCACACCGCTTCCTGGGGCTCCCATGGTCTGCAAAAGACGAAATGGAGCCAATGGGAGCTGCAAGGCTCCATGGCTTCGGCATCGGTAAATAAACAGACCAGTGCGGCCAGTTAATGTGTTTTTGAGAGTGATTCTGCCAAACACTTTCAGGAGCACTGGTCTACACAAACATGGAACATAATTTTAGAGGCTGTTCTTCATGTTTGGAGCTTATGGGTATGTCTACACTACCCCCCTAGTTCGAACTAGGGGGGGTAATGTAGTCATACGGAGTTGCAAATGAAGCCCGGGATTTGAATTTCCCGGGCTTCATTTGCATGAAGCCGACTGGCTTCATGCATTTTTAAATGCCGGCTAGTTCGGACTCCGTGCCGCGCGGCTACACACGGCACGGACTAGCTAGTTCGGATTAGGCTTCCTAATCTGAACTAGCTGTACACCTCGTTCCACGAGGTGTCATTCTCTTACGGACAGCTATATTGGGGTTCTCTGCACAACCCAGACTTGGGGGATCTAGACTTGTGGACTCTGTTTCTAAGTCTGTGCTTGAACATCCACACTGCATTTTAAACCTGAACTTACGATTGCTGTTTCTGTGTCTCATTACCATGCTCCTATGTCCACAATAAACTGCACAATAAACACCTTCCGACTCAGGTCTGACTTAGTATACAAAACTAACTGACAAAGCTTGGACCAGAGATGCAGCACGACTTAAGTTCTGCTCACCCATCACTCATCAGGGTCCTAAGATTCCGGTCTTGAGTGCTTGCTGACCTAACAGAAGTGGGGTTAGGGCTCAAATCTGCACCAGATCCCAGGCTTAGTATGCAGTGTTGATACTTTTCAAGTCTGAGTGGTAGTCTAAGTATCTTAAACTGCTATTCTCTATAGCTAGGATTCTCTTGTTTATCTTGCTGTCTCTAGAGACCACTATTGAATTTGTCTGTCCTCAAAAAGACAACCATATTGAATAACCACATTAGCTGCAGTTTTCTGAAGCCTCCACAGAGGTAGTCTCAGTGGAAAAGCTGAATTTCATGTTCAGGTGTCCAACATCTCCAAAGGGCACGCAGAAAGTCATTAAAAAATTGAAGCAGATACTTTCAAGTAATTTTTTCCCAAAAAGTTACACAGTTGTAGCCACTGATAATTTTATGGAGTTATCCTTTGCAATTATTGGAATTTAAAGCCTTGAGCCTCCAAGGAGCAATTACATCAGTCAGGTAAGTATTTGTATTGGAAGCTCTTTCTAGAGCACTGGTTTTCAACCTTTTTACATTTGTGAACCCTCAAAACACTTTGAATGGAGATATGCATGCACCCTATTGACTGTGGTAGGACAGAATCAAATCATTAGAAGGAGATAATCTTCAACACAGCTGTGATGAAAATTTCGATGAGCAACTCTCAATCAGACCTCTCTGGCTAAAACTGGCTAAAAACACGCGTTCAGTTCCCAAAAGTGCAAGATGGCTGATGTGAATCTTATATTTAAAGAAAGGAAATTTTTATGTATAAACATTGTTATGTTGCAGTCAAAATAAATTATAGCAGCATTCTTTTAATCAAACTAAGCTATATCTCAAGCTAGTACCAATCTTTAGGACATTTTCATAAGTTATGTCATACTGGGACATTTGTGCCTTTAATCCTCAAAAATATGATTAGCTCTTGAATATCATAGCTTTTATAACTGTTTTGGAGGACTGCTGTGCAGTTTTTCTTGAATGAATGAAGCTGAACAGTTTATAATTGAATAGCACTTCAAGTCACATTATTTTCTTACATAAAGAAGTTCACTCACTAATCCTTCTGCTAAATGACTTTTATGATCCACAGGAAAATTTGTCTGCAGCATTGAAGACCCATATTAGCTGACTTGTCAACATTTTGCCTAACTATGCTGCACACAAATGTTTCTCAGGATTAATACTCAACTAGTTCTACAGAATGCAGATTCTACTATGGCTTATTTCAGCATCCATATTTCTGTTTTAAACAATGCAATACTTGTTATAAAATGAGACATTCTCTTGAAAATATGTTGTACACTGATGGAAAACCCCTGACTTTTGCCTATTATTTTTAACAAGTAGTTTTAAAGCATAAATTAAGTATTTTTTCATGTTTCTTTGGGCAAGTAATAGTGTAAATGCATTAACATCTGGCTTCTGTTGCAATGTAGACATAGCTACAAACAGAATTAGTGAAGTTAGGATTAATAGTTAATAAGCAGCCAGATGACGTCTGAGTGATATACTTAGACCTGCTTGGAATGGCCTATTAGAACTTAATGTCCCAGAAAGTTTTAAAATGGTTAGTATTAAGTGGTCTTACTTTTAGCTTATTTAAACCTAATAAAACCAATTTAAATGTAGTGTGTAGTTGTAAGAAAACTAGCCAGACAATGCCAAATTTCACAGTAAAACTACTTTGGCAGATATTTTGCACCCCTTTTAAAGAAAAAAAATCTTCATTAGTTCATAATTGTGAATTATGTAAAGAGTAAACATTGTAAAGAGACGTGTGTGGTAATAATGAAACTGCAAAAGTAACCCACAAAATTTAATAATTACAATGTAAATTACAGTATACATCTAGACAGAATAGAAGAAACGAGAATTACAATGTATTTGCAAAATCAACCTTGTGGCAACATATCTGAAATATACTCTCATCAAAAAATGTTTTCAGCTTGCTGAAAACTAGGTTTCTGACTCAGAAAATTTTCACAGATTTTTTTGGTAGAAATTTTCCATTGTCTGTAAACAGTGGGCCTGGGCAGCAGCCCCTGTCCGCAGTGTGGTCCAAGGTCCCTGCGGACAGAGGCTGCACCTAAGCAGCCTCTGTCTATGGGGCATTTGGACTCCCCATGGACAGGGCTGCTGCCACAGAGCAGCCTCTGTCTGTGGGGAGATCCTCCCCCCTGGCCAGACACCTACCCCCAGCTTACTCTTGCTCCCTACTTCCCATCCAGAACTTGCATCCTCACTCTCTCCTGAACCTCACCTCCCACCTCAATCTTGCATTCCTACTCCATCTCACTTGCTGGCAGCCCTATCCTGCATGCTAAATTCCTCATTTTTGTTCCCATCCCAGAGCCTAAAGGGGTCCAAGAAATCCACTAACCCTGGAACCCCAGAAGAGGAAATCTGGCCTATGGAAAACCCTAACCTTAGTTCTACCTTATCCCTCCTCTCCCACGGGGCTGGAATGTTAGAAGAGTGAGGATAGAAGAATTAATATTTTATTTTATTTTATTTTATTTAAAATGAAGTTTGATAAACACATGAGAAGGTTAAAGTGCTTAATCTGTTTAATAATTTAAATTAATATTTCCTTTCTTACTGGTTAAATTAAACCTTTCTCCCTAGCTGTAGCACTAGCAAAATGGCTCATGTGTCATTATGTAATTAATGGTAAGTTTTCATTAGCAACTGTTGGTCCGTGGAAAGGTTTGCATTGAGCCAGGTGAACCATGGGCCAAAAAGTTTGAGAACTACTGCCTTAGAAGGCTTATATTCAAAAAAGATAAACAGAGCCCAAGAGAGATGGAGAGGGAACAATAGGGTAAAGGTGATGTAAACAAGCAAGAGGACCAGATGATAATTGTTTACACCCTGATAACACAAAGCTGAGAAAACCTACAATATTGCCATTTTAGGTTGCTTACATTAATGGAAGTTTTCCCATCAACTTTAATGGAGCCAGAAGTTCTGTAGATCTTTTGAGATGTATTTCAGGGCAATGTTTAGGAATGATCCCAAGGAATAAATCACAAGGTAAGTTTGTAAGCTGAGGTCATTTATGTCATCACTTCTGGGAGCAGGCAATATTCCTGCTCCCAACCCTCCCACTGTGGGGTTCTGGAGAACAATTATACTGTTCTGGATACAGAAGATAAAGAATCATCCCTTTAGGCAGAAGAGGAAAAGCTTTATACCTGGGAGGTGTGAAGCCACCACTGTGGAGGGTAGGGTGGTTTTGGTTGGAGACTCTCTTCTGAGTCTTCTGAGGGGGACGGGTGCACCCATCTGTTGCCCTGACATGTCATATCAGGAGGTATGCTGCTTGACAAGGGCCTGTATTTGAGATGTTCTGGAGGCATTGTCAAGAATTATTTAGCCCTCTGACTACTACCCCATGCTACTCATCCATGTGGACACAAATGATATGGCAAGGTGTGACCTTTAGCAGATCAAGAGTAACTACAGGGCTCTGGGAGTACAGGTGAAGGAGTTTGGAGCACAGGTGGTATTTTCTTCAGTCCTTCCTGTCGAAGGTAGGCACCCAGGCAGAGACAGGTGCATCCTGGAAGTGAATGTCTGGCTGTGAGGTTGGTGTTGCCAGGAGGGCTTTGGCTTCCTTGACCACGGATGATGTTCCAAGAAGGACTGCTAAGCACGGATGAGGTTCATCTTACAAGAAAGAGAGTATTTGGACACAGACTGGCTAACCTAGTGAGAAGGGTTTTAATCTAGGTTTGATGGGGGCAGGTGACCAAAGCCCACAGGTAGGTGAAAAACATGGAGACCTGGGAGATGACAGAAATGGGATGGAGAATGGGCTATAATAGCAGAGATAAAGGAGAGACAAGGCAGAACTGGGGGGGCAAAATCAAATCAGTATCTTAGATTCCTATATACAAATGCAAGAAGTATGGGGAACAAGCAGGAAGAACTTGAAATGTACTAAATAAACACTACCATGACATACTTGGTGTCATAGAGACTTGATGGGATAATATGTACAATTGGAATCTTGGTATAGAAGGGTACAGCTAGCTCAGGAAGGATAAGCAAGAAAAAAAGGGAGGTGTTACCTTATATATTAAAAATGTATACAATTGGACTGAGGTGAGGATGGACATAGAAGACAGACTTGTTGAGAGTCTCTGGGTTAGATTAAAAAGGGTAAAAACAAGGGTGATGTCATGCTAGGGGTCTACTACAGACCACCTACCCAGGCAGAAGAGGAGGGATTTCAATTTTTGAGACATATGGTGGAAAACTAACTCAGCAGGGCACAGATTACCCAATAAGTTGTAGACAACTTTTTATTTTAGAAGGTTGAGAAAGCTACTGGGGGGATGCTATTCTTAATTTGATTTTAACGAATAGTGAGAAACTGGTTGAAAATTTGAAAGCGGTAGGCAGCTTGGGTGAAAATGATTATGAAATCATAGAGTTCATGATTCTAAGGAATGGTAGAAGGGAGAACAGTAAAACATAGACAATGGATTTCAGGAAGGCAGATATTAGTAAACTCAGAGCTGATACGTAAAGTCCCATGAGAAGCAAGACTAAGAGGAAAAACAGTTGAAGAGAGTTGGCAGTTTTTTAAAGGGACATTATTAAGGGCCCAAAAGCAAACTCTCTCACTGTATAGGAAAGATAGAAAGCATGTCAGGGTACCACCTTGGATCAACCAGGAAATCTTACATGATCTAAAAATCAAAAAAGGAGTTATATAAAAAGTACAAACTAGGTCAATTTACAAAGGATGAATATAAGCAAACTACACAGGTATGCAGAGGCAAGATTAGAAAGGCAGATGCACAAAACAAGCTAAATCTAGATAGAAACATAAAGGGTAACAAGAAGACATTCTAAAAATATATTAGAAGTAAGACCAAGACCAAGAACAGGGTAGGCCCATTGCTCAGTGACAAGGTAAACACAATAACAGGGAAATATGGAAATGGCAGAGGTGCTTAATGACTTCTTTGTTTCAGTCTTTACCAAGAAGTTTGATGGTGACAGGATGCCTTACATAATTAATGCTAGTGCAGATGGGGTAGGTTTAGAAGTTAAAATAAAAAAAGAACAAGTTAAAAATTACTTAGAAAAGTTAGATGTCTTCAAGTCACCAAGGCCTGATGAAATGCATCCTAGAATACTCAAGGAGCTGATAGAGTAGGTATCTGAGCCTTTAGCCATCATCTTCAAAAAATCATGCAAGTCGGGAAAGATTACAGAAGACTGGAAAAGGGCAAATATAGTGGCCATCTATAAAAAGGGGAATAAGAACAACCCTGGAAAATACACACCTGTCAGTTTAACTTCTGTGCCAAGGAAGATAATGGAGCAAGTCATTCAGGAATTCATCTGCAAACATTTGGAAGATAATAAGATGATAGGCAACAGCCAGCATAGATGTGTAAAGAACAAATCATGCCAAACCAATCTGATAGCTTTCTTTGCTAGGATATCAAGCCTTGTGAATAAGGGAGAAGCAGTGAATGTGGTATACCTAGACTTAAGTAAGGCATTTGACACAATCTCGCATGACTTTCTTTTCAGTAAATTAGGGAAATACATCCTAGGTGAGGCTACTATAAGAATATAAGAATGACCACACTGGGTCAGACCAAAGGTCCATCCAGCCCAGTACCCTGTCTGCTGACAGTGGCCAATTCCAGGTGTCCCAGAGGGAGTGAATCAAACAGGTAATGATCAAGCGATCTCTCTCCTGCCATCCATCTCCACCCTCTGACAAACAGAGGCTAGGGACACCATTCCTTATCCATACTGGCTAATAGTAGCCATTTATGGACTTAACCTCCATGAATTTATCTAGTTCTCTTTTAAACCCTGTTATAGTCCTAGCCTTCACAACCTCCTCAGGCAAGGAGTTCCACAGATTGACTTTGCGCTGTGTGAAGATCTTCCTTTTATTTGTTTTAAACCTGCTGCCCATTAGTTTCATTTGGTGGCCCCTAGTTCTTATATTATGGGAACAAGTAAATAACTTTTCCTTATTCACTTTCTCCACACCACTCATGATTATATAAACCTCTATCATATCCCTCCTTAGTCTTCTCTTTTCCAAACTGAAAAATCCCAGTCTCTTTAATCTCTCCTCATATTGGACCTGTTCCAAACACCTGCTCATTTTAGTTGCCCTTCTCTGAACCTTTTCTAATGCCAGTATAACTTTTTTGAGATGAGGAGACCACATCTGTACACAGTATTCCAGATGTGGGCTTACCATGGATTTATATAAGGGCAATAAGATATTCTATGTCTTATTCTCTATCCCTTTTTTTAACTATTCCTAACATCCCATTTGCTTTTTTGAGTGCCGCTGAACACTACGTGGACGTACTATAAGGTGGGTGAATAACTGTCTGAATAACCACTCTCGAGGTATGTCTACACTACAAAGTTAATTCGAACTAACAGCCGTTAGTTTGAATTAAATTTCATAGGTGCTACACAGGCAAACCACTTGTTCGAACTTAATTCGAACTAGTGGAGCGCTTAATTCGAACTAGGTAAACCTCATTCTATGAGGACTAACGCGTAGTTCGAATTAAGTAGTTCGAATTAAGGGCCATGTAGCCACTTAATTCGAACTAGTGGGAGGCTAGCCATTCCCAGCTTGCCCTGGTGGCCACTCTGGGCACAACCAGGGAAACTCTTCTGCCCTCCTCCCAGCCCCGGAGCCCTTAAAGGGGCACGGTCTGGCTACGGTGCCCGTTCCAGGTGCAAGCCTGCCAGAACCCAGCCAGCAGACCCTGCACCTGGCATGGCACGAGCCAGCCACCTGCTGCCACCCAGCCCTCCGCCTTTTCCCGGGACCAGGCTGGCGGCTCCCAGGAGCCTGCCCGGGACCGCAAGAGGTGGGTGCCAGTCTGGTCTAGTGCGGAGATCGTGGACCTCATCGAGGTTTGGGGGGAGGCCTCCAACGTCCACGACCTCCACACTAGGCACAGGAAAGCGGCAGTCTAGGGCAGAATAGCTGCTAACCTGGCCACCAAAGGCCACATGCGAACCCAGGAGCAGGTTTGCGTGAAAATCAAGGTGGTCCAGTGAGACCCCCGACCCTGAGCCCTGAGCTTAGAACATAAGAACGGCCGTACTGGGTGAGACCAAAGATCCACCTATCCCAGTGACCTGTCTGCCGACAGTGGCAAACACCAGCTACCCCGGAGGAGATGGACCGAAGACAATGACCAAGCCATTTGTCTCAGGCCATCCATCTCCAGCCTTCTACAAACAGAGGCCAGGGACACCGTTCCTACTCCCTGGCTAATAGCACTCCATGGACCCAACCTCCATGACTTTATCTAACTTCTCTTTAAACTCTGTTCTAGTTGTAGCCTTCACAGCCTACTGCGGCAAGGAGTTTCACAGGTTGACTATTTGCTTTGTGAAGAAGAACTTTCTTTTATTAGTTTGAAGCCTGCTACCCATTCATTTCATTTGGTGTCCTCTAGTCCTTCTATTATGGGAACTAATGAAGAACTTTTCTGTATGCACCCTCTCCACCCCACTCATGCTTTTAAAGACCTCTATCCTATCCCCCCTCAGTCTCCTCTTTTCTAAGCTGAAAAGTCCTGGTCTCTTTAGCCTCTCTTCATATGGGACCTGTTCCAAACCCCTGATCATTTTAGTTGCCCTTTTCGGAATCCTTTCCAAGGCCAAAATATCTTTTCTGGGGTGAGAAGATCACATCTGTACATAGTACTGAATATATGGCGTACCATAGTTTTATACTTCCCCTCCTCGTTCTTCCCCTGGCTTCCCCCTTCCAGCTCCCTCCTCCTAGGTTTCCCCCTTCCTTCTGCCACCCTCTCTCTTCCCCTCTCCCACCTCCTTTTCCCAGTCTCACCGAGTTTTGTTCAATAAAGAGAGTTTCTATTTTTGAACACACGTGTCCTTTATTTTTTACATCAGGAAGGGGGACTAGGGAGGGTAAGTGGAAGGAGGCGAGGGAGGAATGGGGTACGAGCCCCCGATGGGGAGGACTGGGGTGGCTCTGCGGGCTCCTCGGGTAGGAAACTCTCCTGCAGCCCTACGATTGACCCTCCCGGATGGCAGCCTGTGGCAAGTGCAGTCAGGCTGATGGCCAAGTGCTGTGATGTGCCGAGTGTGGGCATTCAGGGCACTCCAAGACAGGACTGCTTTGCTGTCCCTCATCGAGTTAGATAAGCAATCGGGGAACCCTGAGAACTGTCTGTCCGGGGTGGGGGTCGGGTCCCTTTAAGCACAGCCCTCAGCTAGCCTGAGACAGCAGCTCCACGCTCTAATTCCTAACCTGATGCCCTGCCGGCACTGCTTCCAACCAGCCTTAACTTTGGTTCAGGGTCCACTCAATGTGGACACGCTAGTTCGAATTAGCAAAATGCTAATTCTAACTAGTTTTTAGGTCTAGATGCACTAGTTCGAATTAGCTTAGTTTGAATTAAGTAATTCGAATTAAGTTAGTTCGAATTAGTGCTATAGTGTAGACATACCCTCAGAGAGTAGTTATTAACAGTTCACAATCATGCTGGAAGGGCATAACAAGTGGAGCTCCAAGGGGATCTCTTTTGGGGCTGGTTCTGTTCGTATCTTTATCAATGATTTAGATGATGGCATAGAGAGTAAGCTTATTAAGTTTGTAGATGACACAAAGCTGGGAGGAGTTGCAAGTGCTTTGGAGGATAGAGTTGAAAATCAAAACGATATGAGGAAACTAGAGAAATGGTCTGAGATAAACAGGATGATGTTTAATAAAAACAAATGCAAAGTACTCCACTTAGGAAGGAACAATTAATTTCAGACATATAGAATGGGCAGTGATTGTCTAGGAAGGAGTACTGCTGAAAGGGATTTAGGGGTCATAATGGACCTCAAGCTAAATATGAGTCAACAGTGTGATATAGTTGCAAAAAGAGCAAACATGATTTTGGGATGCATTAACAGGAGTATTGTGAGCAAGAGATGAGAAGTCATTCTTCCGCTCTACTCTGTGCTGGTTAGGCCTCAATTGAAGTATTGTGTCCATTTCCAGTCACCACATTTCAAGAAAGATGTGGAGAAATTGGAGAAGGTCCAGAGAAGAGCAACAAAAATGATTAAAGGTCTAGAAAACATGACTTATGAGGGAAGAGTGAAAGAACTAGGCTTATTTAGTTTAGAAAAGAGAAGACTGCGAGGGGATGTGATAATGATTTTCAAGTATCTAAAAGTGTGTTACAAGGAGGAGGAGAAAAAAAATGTTTTCCTTGGCCTCTGAGGCTAGGACAAGAAGCAATGGGCTTAAATTGCAGCAAGGGAGGTTTAGGCTGGACATTAGGAAAAGCTTCCTAATGGTCAGGGTGCTTAAACACTGGAATAAATTGCTTAGGGAGGTTGTGGAATCTCTATCACTGGAGATATTTAAGATCAGGTTGGATAATCTTCTATCAGGGAGATCTAGACAGTGCTTGGTCCTGCCATGAGGGCAGGGGACTGGACTGGATGACCTCTTAGGGTCCTTTCCAGTTCTAGTATTGTATGATTCTATGTCAATTTTCTGTTGGTTTTTCCCATTTTTCAGTTTTCTTCTATAGATCAAAATATAAAATTTCTGAATCCAGAGTTTGTAGTGGGATTGGCGATGATAACAGGAAGCAGAGAGTTTCTTCTTTATCAAATATCTTTTTGGTTTTTCTCTAATTTACCAGTCAGATGACCCAGACATCGTATTTCTGCTCAGATAGCTGCATAAAGTTACTTAGTAGCCACTAAAACACAACCTAGATTGCATATTTTCC
Source organism: Pelodiscus sinensis (assembly GCF_049634645.1). Lineage (NCBI taxonomy): Eukaryota > Metazoa > Chordata > Testudines > Trionychidae > Pelodiscus > Pelodiscus sinensis. The sequence goes on from NC_134718.1 coordinate 46,894,867, forward strand.
TTTCTTATTGTCAGTTTCCTCTATAAATCCTTTTATAATTTAAAATGTACACATTGTAATGTGGAGCTGCTTTATCAAAACATCCTATTTTTAAAACAGTTGCTTTAAATCCAGGACACCCACAAATCAGATTATCTGGAAAATAAAATGCAGTAATGAATAAATGGAAAAGCCAGCAGATTCCAGCAGGCATGATTTTTCCCTTGGTTGTGCTTGTAACATTGATTAAGATTTTTTTCTTAATGTAGCTGCATTTTGGCTTGTTCTTTTGTCTTATTATTCAGACTGCTAGATATCTCGGTTATCTATATCTCTAGGGTTGCGATGTAAGGGAGAGAACACTTCTAACTGGGAGCAAAATGCTGCATTTGTACATTACCCTGCAAGTGTGTTTGGTAATCCTATCCTTCTTGCTAAGATAATGGAGGGTCAGAAGCAGTTCTGAGATAGTAGTGTTAGCATTACAGTTATATGGAATGATTCGAGGCATGTATACCATGGTGTCCAACCAGTTCTGAAGCAGTAGCCAGTATAGTGACTATTGCTATAGAGAAGTAGCTACACTCAACCGGCTAAATAGCCACCTGTGGCTAGTGGCTAGCGTGTTGGACACCATGACCTTATAACAATTTCCCCATTGTCCCAAGCACTGCCTTGTGCCTGGATATAGTAATGTCCGAATTACTGTCTTCATTTCTCCTATCAGACTCTTTAGAAACTCCAGCACAGGTATTTTTTAGGTCTAATATTGCCCCAGAGCTGTGGTTGTGCTAATATCCCACATAGTATAAACAGGCCCTAGAAGCTCCAAATGTAGTCCATTTACACATATAGTCCATAAAAGTTCCAAACTCAGTCCGTCACTGGGATGGGCAATAATTTTTTCAGGGGGCCACTTTATGAATTTTGGTACATGGTCACAGGCCAGCTCCACCCATGGAAGGGGTGGGGTCTGGGGCAGAAGGGGTGGGGCTATGGACTAGCCTCCCACCAGAGTTTCTGGAGCCAGAGGCTTTGAATTAAAAACAGCAAAGGGCTTGCAGCTCCTAACCCTACTGCTACTCCATTACCTGGCAGTCTCCTGGGGTTGCTGCAGCTATTTAAAGGGCTCATGGCTCTCGCCTGTGCCAGGGAAGCACCACAGCTGTGAAGTGTGAGCCATTTACATAGGATTCTGCTGCCTGAGCCACCACCTGGAAATTCAGTGGCATTGGTAGCAGGATATAAATAGAAAGCAGCCAGATGCAGTCTGTGGGCTTGATCAAAGTGTTAGGCAGGCCAGATCTAGACCCCGGGCCTTTTCTTGCCCAGTTCTGGTCTATCATTACACTTTATACCCCCAGCTTTAGCAATTTCTGTTTCGCCTGGTCTCTCCTTCCATCTCTACGTGTTCTTTTATCAAAACAGTCATCCCAACCTCTCCACGTTGGATCTCTCTCGGGGTTCTTTCTAGATTCCAAGCCACTGCCAGGGAAAGGTCAGCAAATTATTCCTCCCCTGATTTCCTAGGACTCAACAGCACTCTGGGTCAACTTCTTCTGCTAGGCTTCAGCTTTTCTACACGGATGGCCTTCTTAACATCTTCTCCCCAACTACAAGTGGCTTCCTCTAATTTATGAGCTTCAGATGGTGCCCATCCTCTTCTTCAGATCAACCTGGAACACACTTGTGATGGCATAGGGGCACGGAATGCACATTGTTTAAAGAGGCCCGCCAGCTGTGATATCCAGTGCTTAATTGTTCCAGGACTTCCAAAGGTTGATCCCCAACACCTCTAGGCTTGGAAGTTCACAGCCATGGCACCTCCACACTTGCTGCATCAGTTATGAATGTAAAAAATATTGCTTGAGTCCCAGCGCTGTTGCATAAATTGCTAGTTTTGTCCCCTGGAGGCTAAGTCAATTTGCCCCAAGAAGAGAGTTACACATTCAGGCTGGGTCCAACTCCATTTTATTGTTTGCAAACACGTTCGACTAAGGAGCTATTGCTCAAAACAGAGTCAACCCTGGGCGTTGGCTAAGCATCCTTTTTTATAACTTTCTTTGACTTCCTTATCTGACTTGGTATGTCTTGATTTGTTAGCTTAGCTTTGTGTTGCAGCGTTATTGGTTAGCATACTTCAACTTTATTCCACTCAGTATAGCTTACTTAAGCAATTAACAAAATTCCCTGACTCATGTAGTACGTGCAATCTAGTCTTTGAGAAATGGATCTGAACAGCTAGTTCCTCTTTTTACTACAAATCCTTCTCCTCCTTACATGCTGTTTCAAGCTTAAGCAATGGAAGGGGGAAGAAGCACACTTAGTTTTTACTACAGCACCTCTTTGACTATAAATGAAGCCCTGGTGATACCCTGTTTCAGTGTGTGTGTTTGTTTAGTTTTGCATGTATGGCATCCTGGTTTAAAGAGCTGGTATTTTGAGAGACAGGCTCCTTGCAAACATTGTCATCACCTCATTGATACCTAAGGTCCTACCAAATTCATGGCCATGGAAGAGATATCACAGACCATGAAATCTGGTCTTTTGTGTGCTTTTACCCTATTCAATTCAGATTTCATAGAGGAAACCAGCATTACTCAAATTGGGGATCCTGATCCAAAAGGGATTTGTGGGGTGGGGGAGATCACCCATTGCCACTTTTAACTTGTCTGTAACTTTACAGCTGGGCTCTCAGAAAGTAGTGGCTGTTAGCCTTGCCCCTAGTTTTGAAGGCCATGCCCCATCAACAGCAGTGCAGAAGTAAGGGTGGAAATACAGTACCATTCCTTGCCTTCCCTACTTCTGCATTACTGCTGGTAGTAGCTCTGCCTTTAGAGTTGTGCTCCTGGCCCGCAGCCACTGCTCTCCAGCCACCTAACTCTGAAGGCAGAGCCACCACCAGCAGCAGTGTTGAAGTAAAGATAGCAGTACTTCAGACCCCCCTTACAATAACCTGGCAACCCTCACCTCCAACTCCTTTTGGGGTCAGGACTAGGGATGTAAACTGTTATTTAAAAAAGTAAAGCAGTTAAACACTCCAATTAATCATGGAAGAGCCCCCCTCCTATAACGCCACACAGATGGGCCCCATGGGGGGCTGCTGTGGTCCAGCTCTAGTCAGGCTGGGCCAAACCCACTGCACTGCGAGTGGAGGCTGTTGTGGACGGGCTGGGCCCACCACACTGTGCCATGGTCAGGCACTGCTCTAGCCCAGTTGAGCTGCTGGTTAACTGGTTACCCTTTAATTTCCTACTCCGGACCCCTACAATTACAACACTGTGAAATTTCAGAATTAAATGGCTGAAATCATAAAGTGTACTATTTTAAAAATTCTTGACCATAAATGTGACCAAAATTAACTCAGAATTTCGTAGGACTCTATTAAAAACTCCTTGGTGTCTAGGTAATTTAAATTGTTCCTTGCAAAGTGCAACTATTATCCTCATCATGGAGGCTGAATATCATGGCTTTTTGTGCTACCCTAGTCCCTTGTTTTGTTAGATTCTTGTGGAGTTCGTTAAGCCCCTCCCTTGTCAAAACTCACCTGTATTATTTTGTGTACTCAGCAAACTTTACCTTTGTTTTTCTACCCAAATTTCAGAGCATATGGTTTAGAATGTTGTATGAGTCATTGGAAGCTTTATTCCTTGTTGAATATGCTTCTTTTCATTTCCTCTGTGCATGAAGATTTGTTTCCCCTTTGCTAGTCTTGTGTTGCTAGCAATAATTCCTGTGGGTGTATGAGCTCTCTCTCACAATAGGAGGTAGTTATTTCTTGGACACTAGGGATTATTTAATTTGCTCTTGCATTCCCTGATGATATTTACTTTCATGATTATTGTTAAGTTTCTGGAACAGTTAAGTGTATTTTCTGAATATCCATTAAATAAGAAAGTAGTGAAGATGTAAGGGAAGGTCATGAACTGGAAAAGAGCATTTTAAAATGATTATATGTTAATGTCAAAGAAACATCTAAGGTAAAACCAACCAAACAAATGTACAAAAAAACATAAAATCTGCTCTCGACTATATATGAACAGCAGCACTTCTAAAATAAAAGTCTAAAATGAACATCTAGGGCCTCATTTTCATTTACACTGTGTCCTGCCTTCCCCTTCTTTACGGGGCTATGTCTAAACTGGAGGCTTCTTTCAGAAGAGATCTTCTGAAAAAAACTTCTACCAAAAGAGAGCACCCACACACAAAAAATGCATCGAAAAAGTGATTGCTTTTTTGAAATATAGCAACCACACTGAATGGACACTATCTTGCATTTAAGCTGTGATTACTATGGACAGAGTGGCTATCAGGGCACCCGTGCTTTTTCTTCTTTCCTCTTCATTCGAAAGAACTGCCTCTTCCCCGTCCGCACACGTCTTTTTCCGAAAGAGTTCTTTAGGAAAAAGGCTTCTTCCTCATAGAAAGAGGATTATCAGTGCCGGAAAAAACCCTCTGTTCTTTCAATTTACTTTCAGAAAAACACAATTGCAATGTGGACGTAACTCAGGTTTTGTCGGAAAAACGGCCGTTTTTCTGGCAAAACTCTGTAGTGAAGACATACCCTGGTTTATGCTACAGCTGAGCCAAATAATGGTTTATTTTGTTTGGTGGCTTCTGAACTGAAAAAATGGTTAATTTTGAAATTAAACTGACATTTTTGCTTTTTTCTTGCCAAAAAAATTTAGAAAAATAGAAAATAAAAGTTTTGGATTGAAAAAAATACCCAAAACAAAATTAGTGTTTTGTTTGCCATTCCCTTTAGAAAGCAGATAGTTGAATTTGAAAACAAAATGTTATTGTAAAAAATGGAAAAATGAAACACTTTTGTTTTGAAATGATCAGCTGAAACTATTCATCATCTTGGACCCGAATTCACAAGTAATTTTGGTGCCCTGAAAATACACTTTCTGGCAAATGCATTGTTTGCTGCAAAATGTCACCCAGCTCTATTTTATAATATGAGCGCAATGTAAAGGAGCATTGGTATAAATAAGAATCAGAACCATATCCAATTTATGTCACAGTAGCTATACAGCAACTCATATTCAAACCCAATATATAGTTGTGAAAGGGTGAAATGCACAGGGTTAATGAGTAGATGGGGAGAGAATTAAAACATAGCAGCATTTAATGAATCACAATTTGAAGTTGCTTTTTAGTGTTCTCTAATTATTGTAGAGACAACCAAATAACCATGCCACAATGGAGTATGCATAATAAAAATAACCTTATTTAAAGGATTTACAATCAGAAACCATGTAAATGGTACCAGAGAAATGCTTTTTAGAGGTCCAGTATATGTTAGTACTTTTCTCTATGCTAAATCTTTGAAGAAAACCTACAGCGGTCAGGAAAATTATCAGGATTAATTCCTCATGTTTAGAACAATCATTGTATATAAGAATTAATTGCAAAGTTCTCCCAATGCCAGGAATGTCCATAAACTTATAATATACCTCTTATTCTTCCCTAAAAGGCCCAGTACTGTAAAACAGAGCTGATTATAAATATTTTCAAAACAGAATTCAATTTAGTGAGTCACATTATTTGGGAGTATCTAGATGAATATGGGCATAAGCCCAGGCTTGTCGGTTAATCATGTAAACGACTACACTCCAACATCCCTATTTAATACGGCTTGGTTTACTTGCATGAACCTAGGCAATTTCACTATATAGCTTTTATTTTTTACTACAGTTTTTAAAAAAAAAGACTTCTGTTCTGTAGAGCCTATACTAAATACTGTAAAAGCAATTTTAAGTTATAAAACAAATACATAGTTTTGTGAAAATATTATTATTATACATCATGCCCTCTGGTCAGCTCATTTATTTCCGTAATGTTTCTTGCACATAACATTGATTCTTGTGAAGAATAAAGGAATACTAAATGATTATTTACTGGAAATGTCAGGTTTTTGTTTACTTTTATCACTTTGTGGTTTAAGGAAGACCCTTAAATACCATGTGACCTGCTACATTCCTGAAACAGTTCTTTTGTAAAATGTTATGCTCTATGTTACATGACCTTGCATGTGTCAGCTTTCATTAAGCTTCTAGTCACTAACCATGGAAGACAGCACTTGAATTCAGGCTTAATTGACAGGGTCTGGTATGACTCTTTGCCATGCTCCTCAAAAAATGGAGGCATGAATGCTGTTAATTTTAAAATGTTATTTAATTAAAAGAAAAAAGCTTGAGTTTGTTGTACTGACTATTTTTTCCAGTTTGACTCAGTGTGTCTCACAATTCAGACTGCAGTACAGTTTTAGTAGTGAGCAAAGTGAGCAAAGATGTTTTCAAAGAGTTGAGCTGATAAAAATTGATTTGATAGCAATTGGAATAGTAAACTTTTATCTGAGGAGACTGGCAAATTGTCTAATTATGTCCTTTCTTTAAAACAATGTATTGTAAAGAAAGATGTATATGGGGGTGTGTCTAGACTACATCCCTTTTTTGAGAAAGAGATGTAAATTAGGCATGTCGATATTGCAAATGAAGCCGGGATTTGAATTTACTGTGATTCATTTTCATAATGGTGGCCAACGCTTTTTTTCAAAATAGAACTTTTTCGGAACCCTCCCCCCCCCCAGCAGTTTAGATGGGGATCTTTGACAATAAAACCCTTTTTTGAAAGATCTTGTACTCCTCAAAAAATGAGGTTTACAGGATCTTTCGAAAAAGGGTTTTATTTTCAAAAGATACCTGTCTAAACTGCCGGGGTTTTTTCAAAAAAGCCCTGTTTTGAAAAAAAGCATTGGCGGCCATTATGAAAATAAAGCACAGGAAATTCAAATCCCCAGCTTCATTTGCAATATCGACATGCCCATTTTTACAAACTGGATGCGAGAAACGAAATAATTTTCAAATGGAAAACCTTAGCCCATAAGAACATAAAATTAATATGACTAATGGTGCCAAACATTTTTGCTTCTTTTAAAAGGGACACTAGGATATCTGGTAATTGGATTTGTCTTATTAGTTTGTGTCCATAGAGATATCTTGACATAACTTCTATGGTTTCAACTATTTCTGTTTCAGAGCCTCAAAATAAATTATAAGTAGACATATCCATCAACTACTCAAAGTAGAATTTCCAAATGCTAATTTCAAATCTGCATTTTTATTATCACTGACATATAGTACTATGTTGATCCAAATAATTCCACCTTTACTAGCCCTTGGAAGCCTGCTGAATGTTCTACCATATTCATATTAGATTCACTCCTGAAAACCTTTACTTACCTGAGCAATAACTGAGCCCACTGACTTCAATAAAATTACTCAGGTGAATATGATTTTGCTAGATTGGGCCCTTGCATTATTAACAGGACAAAGTTCTATACTTAATGGTCCTGAAATAATATTCAGTACCACGCTGTAATTTGGACTTGTACAGGAACATGATAGAACTAAGAACTAGTCACTCATTCGTATCTACCTCTTCTTGGCCACTAGGGATAGGTGACCACTCAGGGACATGCCAGGGTAGGGCTGTCTCTAGCGAGGTATGTGGCCTGGAACAAATGAGCCACCAGTGCCTCATGAACCCTGCTTTGCATCAGCAATTGGGCCGGGGAGTAGATTTAGCATGGTACTGAGACAGATCCTGCCTGGTGCTGGGGTGCTTGATAGTGCTGTCAGTTGTAGGCACCTAGCACTGGGGGACTATTGTTGGCCATAGTGCTATGGTTGCTCAGGCTCCAGCCAGGACAGAAGACAATAAAATACATGGGACCAGCAGCTGTGACCCGGGGGGTGCTGCAGCCCACCTGGTACCTCTAGTTCCTGAGCCTATGTCTTCTGAGATTGACTGCAGTGGGCAGTCACACCACACTATTGGCCTCCCCAAAGCGCATGGCCCAGAGCAGTTGCCCCAATTTGCTGTGCCCAATGGACAGCTTTGTGGCAGGCACTTAGAGCCCACCCCCTACATCCCTGAGACAAGCATTACATGCTGAGCACTTCCATTCCTGTGCAGATGTATGGAGGGGAGGTGTGAGGCCCTGTCTGTATCCTTCCAATGCCAGAAGAACATAATGGAACTGGATCAGAGGTAGCAACCTCCTAATTGATAAAGCTTTGTCTTTCACTTAAAATGCTACAGCCATACTTCACTATAGACACTCACTGCAGTGATGGGAGGGCTTCTCCACTAGCTGTAGGTAATCCACCTTTCCAAGAAGTGGCAGCTAGGTTGCTGGGCTAATTAAATTCAATTGGGGTAGCTGTCTCAGGGGTGTAGATTTTTCATGTTCCTGAGAGACAGTAGCTATAGAATCATAGAATCATAGAATAATAGGACTGGAAGGGACCTCGAGAGGTCATCGAGTCCAGCCCCCCGCCCTCAAGGCAGGATCAAGCTCCGTCTACACCATCCCTGACAGATGTCTATCTAACCTGTTCTTAAATATCTCCAGAGAGGGAGATTCCACCACCTCCCTTGGCAATTTATTCCAATATTTGACCACCCTGACAGTTAGGAATTTTTTCCTAATGTCCAATCTAAACCTCCCCCGCTGCACTTTAAGCCCATTACTCCTTGTCCTGTCCTCAGAAACCAAGAGGAACAAATTTTCTCCTTCCTCCTTGTGACACCCTTTTAGATATTTGAAAACCGCTGTCATGTCCCCCCTTAATCTTCTTTTTTCCAAACTAAACAAGCCCAGTTCATGAAGCCTGGCTTCATAGGTCATGTTCTCTAAACCTTTAATCATTCTTGTCGCTCTTCTCTGTACCCTTTCCAATTTCTCCACATCTTTCTTGAAATGTGGCGCCCAGAACTGGACACAGTACTCCAGCTGAGGCCTAACTAGTGCAGAGTAGAGCGGCAGAATGACTTCACGAGTTTTGCTTACAACACACCTGTTGATACAACCTAGAATCATATTTGCTTTTTTTGCAACAGCATCACACTGTTGGCTCATATTCAACTTGTGGTCCACTATGACCCCTAGATCCCTTTCCGCCATGCTCCTTCCTAGACAGTCGCTTCCCATCTTGTATGTATGGAACTGATTGTTCCTTCCTAAGTGGAGCACTTTGCATTTCTCTTTATTAAACCTCATCCTGTTTACCTCTGACCATTTCTCTAACTTGCTAAGGTCATTTTGAATTATGTCCCTATCCTCCAAAGAAGTTGCAACCCCACCCAGTTTGGTATCATCTGCAAACTTAATAAGCGTACTCTCTATCCCAATATCTACATCATTGATGAAGATATTGAACAGTACGGGTCCCAAAACAGACCCTTGAGGAACTCCACTTGTTATCCCTTTCCAGCAGGATTTAGAACCATTAACAACAACTCTCTGACTACGGTTATCCAGCCAATTATGCACCCACCTTATCGTGGCCCTATCTAAGTTATATTTGCCTAGTTTATCAATAAGAATATCATGCGAGACCGTATCAAATGCCTTACTAAAGTCTAGGTATATGACATCCACCGCTTCTCCCTTATCCACAAGGCTCGTTATCCTATCAAAGAAAGCTATCAGATTAGTTTGGCATGACTTGTTCTTCACAAACCCATGCTGGCTATTCCCTATCACTTTATTACCTTCCAAGTGTTTGCATATGATTTCCTTAATTACCTGCTCCATTATCTTCCCTGGGACAGACGTTAAACTGACCGGTCTGTAGTTTCCTGGGTTGTTCTTATTCCCCTTTTTATAGATGGGCACAATATTTGCCCTTTTCCAGTCTTCTGGAATCTCCCCTGTCTGCCATGATTTTTCAAAGATCATAGCTAAAGGCTCAGATACCTCCTCTATCAGCTCCTTGAGTATCCTGGGATGCATTTCATCAGGACCTGGTGACTTGCTGACATCTAACTTTCCTACGTGATTTTTAACTTGTTCTTTGTGTATCCTATCTTCTAAACTTACCCTCTCTCTGCTTGTATTCACTACGTTAGGCACACCTCCAGACTTCTCGGTGAAGACCGAAACAAAGAAGTCATTGAGCATCTCCGCCATTTCCAAGTTCCCTGTTACTGCTTCTCCCTCCTCACTAAGCAGTGGGCCTACCCTGTCCTTGGTCTTCCTCTTGCTTTTAATGTATTTATAAAAGGCCAATGTAAATTTTCAGTATGGACCAGCAGTTACTCTCCTCCCTTCGAAACAAGAAAGGAAATTATTCTGTCCCTGGAGTTCACCTGGAACAATGCAGCAAGACATCCCCTTTTATCCAGGACTACTTATAAAAGCATAATGTATCCCTAGGAGAGTTTTTGATTTTAGTGCTCTGTCTACCTGAAGCATGACCAAAACCAGGAGAGACTGTTCATAAACTTTGGACTTCATTTTTTTTAAACTCTTCCTTGGTTAGCTTGAATTCATAAATTTAGACCACATCTCAGCCTGTTATCATAGCATCAAGTGTGTTACTGCAAAATAATTGAAAAATCCTGTGCAGATGGAGGCTAACTCATTTGTACTAACGTGCTGTTCTTTTCGTCCATTCAAGACAGGGTCATAGACAAAGAAAATTGTTTAAAGTGACCTTTTGTTTCATTCTGTCTTTTGCATAATCAATGGTTTTGAGTGTGTTCCTAATTTGATCTGATCGATTTCACATCTGAGTCCTTTGTGAGACTATTAGAAAGGATCTACGGTAATTAGAACATTTAATGTGTACATTCTCTTTTGAGATGATAAAACTATTTTTTTGCCTAATAAACATTAGGCTGGGTTGTTGCAGCTGTACAGAAATGAGCTGTCTGTAGAGACTCTAAACCACACAGTATGACTTCCAGAACATTGTGTTTTCAGTTTAGACAAGATTGAAAAAAGTTGAGATAAGCACTACAGGAGCCCTAATTAGCTTCATCAACATATGTACACTGAAGCCATTAAAAGTGTATTGTTAGCTTTAACTAAGCAAGAAGTAACATCAAGTGCCATCTGACTACAACCATATGTAATGCAGTTTAGAAGGAAAAGAGTTAATCTCGCTGAACATAAGAATGCACCGTTTCAATATGAATTCTGTATTTCCCTTTATCCAAACGTTAAGCTTGAGAAGGAATTAATGTAAGCCTGTGGCTATTGAACTAAACAATTGGTTTGAAATTTAATGCTAGACTCTGGTAGCAAGTGATACTATTATTAGCACCCTGGTGGTATTTTGCACTAAGATGATAATGATCATTGTTGACTTGCTGCAGAAATTAAAACAAAACAAAACAAAAACAAGTTGGTGATCTACTGCATAGGCTTGTGCAGCTTCCATTTCAGTGATCAGTGTCACCTGTGTTTGCCAAGAAGCCCAAGTCAGCTAGATACAAATTCACATTTTAAACTTGAGGGGCTTGGTTCAATGCTTCCTTTACATCTGTTTTGTACCAATATAATTTCATTTAAAAATCATTCAGTCAGTGGAATTACACACTCAGGTAAAGGCTTGTCTATGGGAACACTTAGTTTGTGGCAAGCTGGGGTGTCAATTTCACCTGCTGCACAGTCATGTGATCCCTGCTGACATGCTCTAAAAGTTTGATGATGTGCTTTTATCTACTCCCGTTTCAAAGTGGGGTCAATCAAAGTGCAATAGAGAACTTTTGGAACCTGGTAGCAAGTCACATACAGACAGCTAGTGCAGAGCAGGCAGCAGATTTACACCCCAGTTTGCCATAGACTAAGATTGGAGTGAACCATTTGTGAGTCCAATCCAAGATGTCTCATGGAACTAAAGTTGGAAGTTATTGTATTCAAAAGCTCAATCTGCATGAATATCCCTTCAAAGTTTTGATGATTTTGCAGTGATGGACATTGTACATCTCAAATGGCTTTAAAAATTGACCTAAAGAAATGCTACTTGGCTTGTTGACATTTATTGATTTTAGCAGTTAATACTAATAGCCATTCACGTGCTGTCTGTTTCTGTGAAAAAGCATTAAAAATGCAAATTACCTTACGTTTACTGTGCTGAAATTCAGAGCAAACCAGAACACAAGATACATTATAATGCATTATTGTCCATGCTTTCAGCTGTGTATCTACACAGAAAAGAAAACCCCATGGCTTGCCCATGCCAGCCAACTCAGGCTTGCAGGGCTTTGACTGTGGGGCTGTTTCCTTGTTGAAGCCTGACCCTTGCACTTTGCTGTGTCCTAGAGAGTGGGCTCCAGTCTGAGTGCAGCAATCAAACAGGCCCACACTTCAAGCTTTGCAAGTGTGAGTCAGCCGGCATGAGCCAGCCACAGGTGTCTAGTTGCTGTGTAGACATAGCTTAAAAGGGTGAAATCCTGACATCATAGGAGTCAACATAAAAACTCCCACCCCACAGAGAAGATTGAAGCAGCTGCTGTCGATCATCCAGGGTTCGAATTAGCGGGTCTAGTGAAGACAGCTAATTCAAACTGAGAGGGACACTCCGGTTGATGCTGGTAGTCCTGCTTCCTCAAGGAGTAAGGGAAGTTGAAGGGAGAGTCTTCTCCCTTCAATTTCCTGCAGTATTGACAGTGCCAAAAATCAAGTTAAGGTACTTCGACTTCAGCTAGGTAATTAATGTAGCTGAAGTTACTTATCATAATTTGACCTTATCCCATAGTGTAGACATACCTCCATTGATGTCAGCAGAACTAGGATCTTACTTCCAAAGTGTACAAAGGCCTTTAAAAATAGGGTTAGTCTGTGAAATTGGGCCTTTTTAGATTTTGCAAATAACTTATGAAGCATTCCCTATTTTTGAGTCTGCTCTTCACCCGTTAGTCTGGGTAAATGGTTTTCATGCAATGCATTGTTCATGCATTGCTAACTTCATCTGTTCACAGTTCCTGAGCCACATGTGGTTGTTCATGTACTATTTCTACTCCTTGACTAGTTGGCTGAAAATAACAGGATAATAACAAACTGTGACTAATACAAAATAGTGTACTTCTGGTGCACTTTTGTGACTTGCAAGTTTTTTATGAATATTGGCAAATTTCAAAAAATGCAAGGTCTGTGTAACCTTGGAGCCAATTGACTTCATGGGGACTGCATGTTAAACTATGAGTTTTCAATGGTTGACTCCAGGACTGAAAATGTAGATGGTAATAACTGAATACTTACTTTCTAATACTAAAATTATTAGATCAAGTCTCCTATATGACTTTTATCCTTCCTTGCTTTCTCTTTCTATTATTTTTCTTTGGTAAAAACTTGTCACATTTTCAGGGGTGACTGTTTCCTTTCCCCTTCATGGTCCCTATTAGGAGTGCCCAATCAGGTCTTGGACCTCTGACTATCATATTTCTCTGAGCAGAGACATGTCTCACTCCCTTCCATTCCTACAGGCCTGCATCTGTGCATTCTTTCTCTCCCAGGGCTATGACTGGTGTGCACCAGCACTTACTTACATGTTACCACACAGCTCTTTCTCAGCTCAGTACATTTATTCTCAGGGTTAAAGCACTGGAGAGAATATGCCAGAAATCTCCCATCTTGGAGTCTGACAGGCCAGTGTCCCTTCCAACCCTTCAGTAAGTGTTAGACCCCCCCTGGAGTAAAGGCCTGGCTGCTGAATCAAAAGGAAGACCACTTGAGTCTGTTTAAACTCAAACTTTATATGTCCAAAGTATTCTGTTGCTGGAAAACCCAGTTTGAACCAGAATATGCAAGCCACCTCTGGAGTTGTTTACAGTCTTAGTGACTTACTTTCCTTTATCACCCTATACTACTTTACATTCCTGAAGGAGCTGTGGTACCCCTCTGCATGGAGCAGAACACAATCATACATGGAGCAACCACACATTTAATACAGAGCTCCCCAAAGGTACTGCTTGGCTTTGCAGTATCTGTCTCCCAGCTGTTTTTCCCCTAAGCTGCAGGATCTTTCTAAGTATTAGTAAAATTTGTTATTCTGTGGTTTTGGTAAATTGAACTTTTTTAATACAGTAGCATTAAGAGGCCTCAATTGAGAACAGATTCCCATTGCACTAGGATTTGTACATACAACATAGATTTAGTCATTCATTTCCATGAAGTAGTTATATTGTAAAGTAAGAGACAGGACAGAGAGGTGAAGTGACTTGCCCTATATCACACAGCAGGTCAGTAAGCACTGCACTTAAACACCAATGGCTGGTCTGTGTCATCTAGCATGGGTTATGAGGCTATTAAACTGCAGTGTAGATGTCTGGGCTCCACAGAGAGAAGGGTTCTAGCTGATAGTGATCCTCTGTGGTTTTTTAACTTCAGCATAGACATACAGTAGAGAGAGAAATAAAACACGATCTCTTAATTCCTATACTCTGGACAACACTTCCATCCATAACTGGTTCATCATTCACCACACTTATCTATTAGCTTTTTCTCCACTAATTATTTGAGCCTGATCTTGAACTTTTCAACTGATTTCACTGAGAATTGGTTAGGGCTCTGTTATATGCAAACGTACTTTTATTTCATTTACCACCATCTCCTCTCCTATATTCAGTTTCCTGATGGGTAGATATGTCAATACAATCTCCATAAACCAGAACATACATAAATGCTACCTACAACTATACAAAGTATTAAAATGACAAAAGGACTAGCTGTATTCTGGGTGCAGTCCTGCTCAGTGGAAGTCAAAGGAAAAAATTATATTAACTTCAATGAAAGCTGACACAGGGCCATTATTATACAGGCTTGCTGAAGGATAGCCTTTCAAGTGTACAGCTGCAAGTACAAAAAAAAAAAAAAAAAAAAAAAAGCAGTGCAAATGAGACCAGTATATCTTCCTTAATATATTAATCATTAATAAAACAAAGATTTTATCTTGCAAATTTACAAGCAAATAAAAAGGCTTCCTGATTGCATCTTTACTTGCTAAATTTCAGTTCAGAGTTTTTGTGCTTGAGTTGCAAACTTCAGAAAGTCAGATTCACAATGTAGATGCTGTGAGATTAATTTTAGCTTTGATAACAAGGCCCTCCTCTGAAACAAGATGAAGGCAGGTCTATTAATTTTGTTGCAGATGCAGCTTATTAAAATGACAAATTGTGAGGACATAGATTTAGTGCACTGGAACTCGATGAAAAATGTAGGTTTTATCTGAGTCCTTCATCTCTTGAAATAAAGTAAAAAATAATCTCTCTGCTGGAAAAAAATCCACTGAAACCCACTGATAATTCATATATGGGGCAAGGATGACCTATTTTTGTAGGAGTGAAGATATTTTCAGTTTCCAACTCAGCAACTAAAAGCATGTTCCCTGAACAATGAATAATTTAGTAACTTAAAAGTGATTAACATATCCAACTAACCCTAGTGTGTGAGGTGCTGTGGACCTTCTGAGTGAAATGCATCCCAGTGCAGAAAGTGAGAACTGCAATGATGCATAAGTTTTGTGCTATCTTATTCCCTTAGGCTAGGTCTACACTGAGCCCATTTGGTGCAAAAAATATGCAAATGAGGCGAAGCGTGGCATATTGCCATGCCTCATTTGCATAATTAATTAGGCTCTGTTTTTGTGCAAGAGGCTTTTGCGCAAAAAGGATCCATCTACCCACCCCTCTTGGGCAAAAGCCGTTCTTTCTGAAAAAAATGTGGAAAAATGTAGGTTTTATTTGAGTCCTTCATCTCTTGAAATAAAGTATAAAATAATCTCTCTGCTGGAAAAAATCCACTGAAACCCACTGATAATTCATATATGGGGCAAGGATGACCTATTTTTGTAGGAGTGAAGATACACACTTCCTTTTTGTGCAAAAGTCTCTTGCACAAAACCAGAGCCTAATTAATTATGCAAATGAGACATGGCAATATTCCACGCTTCACCTCATTTGCATATTTCTTGCACCAAACGGGCATAGTGTAGGCATAGCCTTTCAGGAGGGTTAAATAGGCCCGTGGGACATGGGTGAAATTTGCCCACTATTAGATGTACCCACACCCTCTTGAATCCAAGTGAGGCTCCTAAGCTACTTATTACTTTGATTAAATTTCCAGTTTGAATTGACCCAAAGGCATAGTGTTGGGTTTCACCTAACTGCATGCATTGAGAACAGAATGAACCTTACACTTTATGTTGTTTCCTAGGTTCATTTCTTGGATACAGCTGAAAATATATGATGTGCAGAACTAAATAAAGAAGATAAGTAGAATAAGTAATACAATTTTCTTCTTATAAAACACTAGGTTTTTTTAATCTCTTATTCAGAACATGGCAAGATAGAGCTCTGTTAGGTTATGTCTACACTAAAGAGATGATCGAAGCTGATGCTGTTGATCTTCCAGGATTTGAATTAGCTAGTCTAGTAAAGACACACTAATTCGAATTGAGGGGCACTCCGGTTGTTGCCGGTACTTCTGCTTCCACAAAGAGTAAGGGAGTCAAAGGGAGAGTGTTCTCTGTTTGACTTCCTGCAGTGTGGACAGCACCAAAAGTTGAGTTAAGGTACTTTGACTTTAGCTATGCAATTAACGTAGTTGAAATTGCATATATTAATTTGACCTTATCCCATAGTTTAGACATACTCTTATATAGGAATATAGTATAATATAACAATGCAAAATGCAGTCCTAGTTATAATAAAAATACTGAAAATTAATTAATACTTTGGAATTTATACTGCCACAAGAAAGCAAAGTATAACTCCACGGTGTCTTGGGTATGTTCACTTCATTATTTATAAGGAGAAGCCAGCACTGATACCAGTGCAGTTGGCTCCAGGCAGGCTTTCCTTGGAATTTCTGACCTACTTCTGTAATAAAAGTAGTTTTCTGAAGGTATTTTTAGTCATTTTACAGATTTACCTGCTTCAGGAACATGTTTAACAGCTGATAGTTTGATGAATCAGAAAATTAAGAGCACAGTTTGCCCATAGTCTATATAGAACATATGGATCTGTACAGATATTATAAGGCTTAATTTATTAATTTCTGTAATAGTTTTTGCAGTCCTCAAATGGAGGGTATAGTGCAAGTGTCAGTTATGTGAAAGCAGCAAAAAACAAAACCAATGCTCTAACCCCAAAGTAAGAACAAAAATACCCTTGCCTAATACCCAATGGAAAAATTGACTAATCCAATCTTAAAATATAGTAAGTATATCTGGATAAGAATGGTAAAACATTAGTTATTGCATGTAAACATAACTTCTTACAAATAAATAATAATTCCATACTGAAAAATAGTACTGTCACAAAGACCGAGAACCAGTCCGTTAGGCATTGTACAGAACAAAAAAGCAGTCCCTGCCCAAATTGAAGTATAAGACAAAAGACAACAGATAGAAGAATACAAGAAAATAAGAAGACAGTTTTGGTCAGCATGATGGACAGTGGGCTGAGCTAGGTTTTTTTTTTTACAGATTTAACGAGGGTTTTGAAGGTGGGTAATGAGGTAGGTTTGTGGATGCTAATGGGTAGCTTCTCCCAAGTGTAAGAGTCAGTGCAAGAGAAAGAACAAAAGTTTTTGTTTAAATTTAAAAAGTGAGTGATAGAAGCTTGATTAGTCAGAGTCCAGAGTCACGGTTTCAATACTGACTGAAGACTCTGGAAGATCTCTTTAAATGGGTGCGGTACATTCCCATACTGATATTGTGAAGTTCAAATGGAGCTTCCATTGCTGTCTTCTGGAAATCCAGCCCAAGGAGCCCAAAAGGCAGCAGACATTCTAGTCGGACCCTTGAGACATGCCAGCTTTCTTGAATCACTTACTATAGCTCCCTTTAAGGCAAGAGTCTTTGTAATCTGACTTTGGTTGTACAGATGAACTCAGCTAATTTAGTTGAATGTACTATCTGTCCAACCCAATAAATGCAAAAGTTCCCTTCCTAAAATTTTTTCCTCGTCTTCCAGCTATCTTCTTCAAGACTTCTTCTAAAGTCTTTGAATGTAGAGACTATCAGCAGCACTCTCTTTCTCCCAAGCTACCTAGGACCCCTAAGCAGTCTAGACCTGGGAATTTCTTGGCTTTATGATGTCCCATCTAGGAGAAGCATTGAAGGCTGCTTACTGCTTCCATCTGAGTAGTCCCACAAATTGGAAATTAAAGCTGACTAAGAATATAGCAAGGAGCACCAACTCTAGCAAGTCAGGTATTAAAAAAAAGTATAATTAGGCAGATCAAAAATGGAAAAACTAATGGATTTTAAGTATCTCAAAAGCTAGAAGCCAGCTAAACAAGCAGTAGGTCCACCAGGCAAATTAAATGCTAAAGGAAAGTTCAAAATGACAAGATCATCACGGACAAACTTAATAAATTATTTGCATTGGTCTTCATTGCAGAGGATGTGAGGGAGATTTATACACCTGTTTCAGGATCTGCCCCTGATTGAGGGGTGATTAGAGGTGATTTTTGGAACAAATTGCTAAATTAAATAGTAATAAGTCACCAAGACCATATGATATTCACCAAAGATTTATGAAAGAACTCAAATATAAAATGCAGAACTTATAAGCACTGTATGTAATCTTTTATTTAAATCAACTTCTCTCCTAGATGACTGGAGGATAGCTAATATGACACCAATTCTTTAAAAAGGTTTCAGAAGCTATCCTGGCAATTACTGGCTGGTAAGCCTAAATTTAGTACCAGGCAAATTGGTTGAAAGAATAGTAAAAAAAAATATCAGACATATAAATAAATACAATATGCTGAGGAAAGGTTAATATGTTTTTTTATAAATGGTAATCATGCCTCCCCAATATATTAAAATTCATTGAGAGGATCAATAAACATGTGGGCAAGGGTGATCCAGTGAATATAAATAAATAAACAAGTACACTAAATAAAGCAGAGTAGTCGGGATAACACAGGCGGAAGCTTGAGCTAGCTACCTAAGTATGCAGGTCCACCGATGGGGGAAGTGAGGGGGGGTAAAGAGGACTGTTGTCCTGGTGTCCCTGGTTCCCAGCCGCTGCCACTCCTAATGAAGCTGATGGGAGCTGGAGCCTCAGGCCCTTTAAATTATCATTGGAGCATCGTGTGGTGCACTTTGTGTGGCTCTGGGGGCTGTGGCTCAGATGTCCCCAATACTTCCACTTGAAGCCCCGTCCCTTCCAGGAGTTCACAGCCAGACCCCACCCCACTCCATCTTGCCCACAGGTCTGCAGAGGCTGTTGGCTCCCCTGCAGATGAGTACCCAGGGCCCATTCAGGCAGGTAGCTTGAGCTGCCACCATGCTACTTTGCCCTCTCCCCTAGGTATGTTGCTATGTTTAGCACTGTGGCTCAAGCCAACTTGTGCATGTCTGTTCACCAGTGCTGGGAAGCTTGTTCCCAGCTGCAGGGTAGTTTTACCCTTAATGTTATATATTCCTCAGAAACTAATTCACATTTATTTCAGTTACACAAAATAAAACTGGGTTTAAATATAAAAGAGAACTTTTCATAAAAGGTTTGATGACATTTTAATTGAATTTTTAATATCTTTACAGTGCTCCAAGCATTTCCTGTTTCACTTTAGTCAATGTACATTTTAGACTGTGTACAGGTATGAGCTCCAATCCTGCAAACAGTTATATGTGAGCAATTTATCCCTATGGCTACGTCTAGACTGCAAGCCTCTTTCGAAAAAGAGCATCTAGACTGCAAGCGGAACTTTTGAAAAAGCAAGCCGCTTTTTCGAAAGAAAGCAGCGAGTGAATCTGGATGCTCTCTTTCTAAAAAGCCCTGTTGGCATTCAAGAACGCCTTTTTTTGAAAGAGCACTTTCGAAAAAAGGCATTCTTCCTAGTGAAATGAGGTTTACCGCCGTTGAAAGAAAAGCCACGTTCTTTCGATTTAATTTTGAAAGAACGCGGCTGTAGTCTAGACGCAGGTGACGTTTTTTCGAAAAAAGGCTACTTTTTTCGAAAAAAACTGAGTCTGGACACAGCCTATGAGGTTAGGTAGTAAAATCACGTCCCCCATTGAATTCAAGAGGACTAGGAGTTCACATCAGACCTTTGGATTATTCCCATTGATTCCAATAGGCATTGAACATTTTTAGGATTTGGCTCAGTAAATGTAAAAGCTGGCAGAAGTGAAGTACAGGCAGTCCCCGGGTTACGTACAAGATAGGGACTGTAGGTTTGTTCTTAAGTTGAATCTGTATGTAAGTCGGAACTGGCATCAGCCGCTGCTGAAACTGATCAGTTTCAACAGCCGCTGAATCTGGACACCAGTTCCACTTACATACAGATTCAAGATAAGAACACCAGGCGTCCCCAAGTCAGCTGCTGCTGAAACTGATCAGCAGCTGATTCCAGGAAGCCCAGGGCAGAGCAACTCTGCCTTGGGCTTCCTGTAGTCAGCTGCTGGTCAGTTTCAGCAGCGGCTGACTCTGGGACGCCTGGGGCAGAGCAGCTCGGGTGCTGCTGGCTTGGTCCAGTAGCGCGGCTGCTCCTCGGAGCTACTGGACCAACCCAGCAGCACCCCAGCTGCTCTGCCCCAGGCATCCTGATTCAGCCGCTGCTGAAACTGATCAGCAGCTGAATCAGAACGCCTGGGGCAGAGCAGCTGGGGTGCTGCCGGGTTGGTCCAGTAGCACCAAGAAGCGGTGCTGCGGGACCAACCGGCAGTGCCCCACCTGCTCTACCACAGGCCCCCGGCTTTGCTCCACGTCTCCCTGGTCTGCTGGGGGGACTAGCTGCGTCCCCCCCAGCAGACAAGGGAGATGTGGAGCAAAGCTGCGGAGGACCCAGGCCAAACCGTGGCGCTTCCAGATCAGCGCCGCGGTCCGGCCCGGGTCCTCCGGGGCTCTGCGCAGCGTCTCCCTGGTCTGCAGACCAGGCAGACGCTGAACAGAGCGGCGGAGCACCGGGGGCCGGACCCTCGCCGCTTCCAGATCAGCTGGAAGCGGCGAGGGTCCGGCCCCCGGTGCTCCGCCGCTCTGTTCAGCGTCTGCCTGGTCTGCAGACCAGGGAGACGCTGAACAGAGCGGCTGGACCCGCGCCGCTTCCAGATCAGCTGTAAGCGGCACGGGTCCAGCCCCGGGTGCTCCGCCGCTTTGTTCAGCGTCTCCCTGGTCTGCAGACCAGGGAGACGCTGCACAGAGCGGCGGAGCACCCGGCAGGACCCGCGCCGCTTCCAGATGATCTGGAAGCGGCCGTGGGTCCGGCCCCCGGTGCTCCGCCGCTTCGCTCCCGTCTCCAGGGAGACGGGGAGCAGCTTTTCTCGCCCCGGAGAAGGTGGGCGGCGGGACCAGGCGTCCCGCTGCTCTAGTTCTCCGGGGCGAGAATCCCCGTTCGTAACTACGGATCTGACGTAAGTCGGTTCCGCGTAACTCGGGGACTGCCTGTACAGTTTTGCTGTATGGGATATGCAGGTGCTCAGAATCTCTCCAGATGTAAGGAATACTGTCCTTGAGGTTTTGGATTTAAGATTAAGCTGGTATGGCAGATGTGTTTATGCAATAAACAAAATTAAGAGAACTAGGACAGACTGAGACAGCAAGAACTGTGTTAGAAAATGTAAGACCACTGAACAGCAAGTACCCAGTATTGATGGATGGCTAAAACTGAACCACAGCAACAAGCTGCAGCAAAAATTACCATTTTGAGTGGGTGGCCTTCTTAACAAGTAATAAGGCTAAACAATTATCTTAGGAGGTTTAAAAGCATGCAATATTGCTGCTTTGCTCTTTGTAACCAGTGTTCTGGGGTAAGAGGTAGCATAAACAAGCAATCTGCATACAGCTTTGACAAAGATCAGACCTTTCAGTATAATTCAGAGTGGAATAAAAATTCTGGAGTAACCCATGTGACAGGTTGGATACAGAAATCCCTTTAGAGATATTCCCTAGTGTGCTGATCAAGCTACTGATACCCACCTTCCTGCCTGCTGGGGTTCTCCACCACCCTGTCTTGCTGGGCCAGCTCTGGTCTCCTCCAGCCAAGGGACAGAACTGGGGTTACGGCCTCCCTGTTGAGCAACATGGACGTTGGACCAACTAACTCATTTCTGGGAGAGCTGAGTTATAGGATTATTTGCAGCACCCAGGAAACCAACCTCCAAAATGGACTAAAACCCCAAATAAATCTGTGTTACTTTGTGTAAAAATTTTACACAGAGAAAGCTCATAAAGTTGATTGCTCCCTTTATCAATGAAAGTGAATGCTTCCCCTTCCCCCCCGCCACCCGAGACAGTTATTTACACTAGGCTTGATAATAAACAAAAATATTTTTAAGTATAAAAAGTAGGATTTAAGTGGTTGCAAGTGAAAACAAATCAAAGTAAGTTACTAAGTTAAAATAAACAAAAAAGCCAGCTAATTCTAATATACTAAGAAACTTGTTACATGCACATTCTTACTCTTGATTCTGGGTTCCTGGTTTTTTCCACTCCAGCTCATCTGAAGAAGGGGTTTTCTGCACTTATTTCAAAATAACAAGCAGAGCGGCCACACTACCAAGCCTGTTATTTCAAAATAAGGGGCTGGTTATTTCAAAATAATAACTTCTGCGTTCCTTGGGGAGTAAGCTTATTTCAAAATAGTTATTTTGGAAATTATTATTTCGAAATAAGTTATTTTGAAATAATTTCCTAGTGTAGACATGCCCTAAGGTGCCACAGGACTACTAATTGTTTTTAAAGTTACAGACTAACATGGCTACCCCTATGAGACATTAGAACAGTTGATTTTATCTCAGATGAATGCTTCAGTTAGAGTTGACTTTTACTCTGGTAGGGGTCTACAGATCTTTTCAGAGTTCTTTTGAGTTCTTTGTTGCCAGACTTCTTCATGTGTATCCTCTTAGGGTGGATGAGGCAGTTTTAAAGGCCAGCTAAAGATAAAAACTTATTGCTTTCCATTGCTTAAAGAGACTTCCCATCCAGAGCAGGAACCCTTTGTTTAGTACTCTCCATTGAAAAATACCAGCTTCAAGATGGATTGCAGTACCAAGAGACATGATCACATGTCTTCCTAGGACCAACCACAGTTTGGGCTTACAGAACAAACAAGATCATTCAGAGGTCATTGGTTTGGTACTGAATCATGAAGAACCTAAAATATCCCTGATGGCCCTCATTAGCACATTTAGAATTAAAACCAGATTCACACTTCATATTTCTAACTTCATAATATAAGAATGGTACATGCACAAAAATAAGATTACAGATTCAGAAAACTGTAACCTTAAAATTCACAAGTCACATGATGCATTTTGCATAAAATGTCTGAATTATGCATATTCATAAGTCAATTTTCATAAAGAACGGGGGCCATGACAACTCATACTTATGATAACAATTGCAATTACAACAGAAATGGTCTGTGGAATCTTGGCCTTAACATAACTTTAAGGTAATAATTTCCCCCTTAATAAAATGGGAGATTTTCACAATAAATATATTATTAATTTTGTTTATAAAGAAACATTACCTAGAACAATGATAAAATATTTAGAACCCACAGCACACATTTACTCCCAAAGAGGCTTTTCTGAGAAATTAGGAATAACATCTCCTTAAAAATTATCATTATGTGGCCAACCTTTCTTACCTGGCTTACTCAAGTACCTCTACTGAGCTAAATATAATAGTGAAGTAAATAATGATATACATGACATTCTAAAGCAACATTCTGTTGTATCATGCAAGCAAGGTACTAACAAACTTCAACAGGACTTTATTTACCAAAAGTGGAGCCTTTACAAAGCTGCTGCATTCCTCAGTAGCTCTCCCTCAGCCCCTACCAATCTTCTCCCCAGTCCTTCCTGTTTCTTGTGCTTCCAGACTCCCAACAGCCAATGTTCCCAGTTCTAATAATTACAAGCTGAATTGTGTGTGAATTGCACAGAAAATGGGAATAAATTAAATAAATGATGAGTTATGATTATTGCTACTCATTAGCTAAGAATTACACTTCACAGCAATCATTTGTAAACTTGCCTTAACTCTCCCTGATTTTTTCTTTGTTTACTGTGAATAAAGAGTGTAATTTACTAAATGATTGTATAGCACCTCGCACAATAGAGTTTTCATTTGGTTGAGGCCTGTAGTCACTACCACAGAATAAATGTGAAATAATAACAGTAACCTGCAACTTGATAATTGTTGGCCCTGATTCTGCTTTCACACCACTTTTTTACACCTATCCTACATCTACTCTGCAGAGTTTTTGTGCAAAAACGGGGCCAGTCTGGTCAGTGGCAGCCTACAGAGGCAGTGACCTATGGGTAGAGAGCCCTGGGAGCAACTGTCACTCAGCTGCTTCCGGGGTTCTCCAACCCCAACCCTGCACATGGCAGCAATTGCCCCTGGCCATGCGTGGGGTGTTAGCTGCTCCCAGGGTTCCCTGGGTCCAGCCTTGCATGGGGCAGCAGACCCAGGCAGGTGGGCCGGAGGAGGTCAGAACTCTGGGTTCTCCCAGGGCAGCAGCTAGGACAGGAGCCCAGGGAGAGCCCAGATGCCTAACCTGCCTTTGTCCAACAAATTCCCTTCTTCGGGACCACTCCGGACCCAAGGGTGCCAAACCAGGGAGATTCAACCTGTATGTGCAGACAGCATAAACCAATATTTAGGCCACCTGCTAGCCTTCATTAACCAGCTGGGAAGAAGCTTCCTTCCTCTCCCATAACAAATCCCCCCCACGTTAATCAGTCACCTGTGAAATGTGCTTCTCACCATATGGGTCATGCTGACCATGACTGCCCCTTCCTTTTGTTCACTGCAGGCAAGGGAATTGAAGGAAAGTTGTAGTTTCCTTCTTTCCCTGTATATCGGTAAAATGGCAAGCACCAAACTGGCCTGTGAATAGTTCTATTGGAATCCATGTAATAAGATTTGCAGGACTGGGTGTGTGTGGCTTGTGTGTGCTCACTGAAGTCAGTGGAAGGACTCCTATTTGATCAAGGCCTTAAAGCAATCTAACACTGGTCCTCAGGCTCTGGATACTACTCATCTGTGCATATTTAGAGGGGACTGATTAATATAAGGGGACACGTGGTCATTATGGCTATGTCTACACTCGCGGCTTCTTGCGCGAGAAATATGTAAATGAGGCTAAGCGTGGAATATCGCTGAGCCTCATTTGCATATCTAATGAGCTGCCATTTTTGCAGAAGAGGCTCTTGCAGCAGAAGGAGCTGTTTACACTGCCCCTTCTTACACAAGTAAAACCCTCTCGAGCAATGCCTCTACACTGATTATTTTCAGGAATAACAGCATTGCGCAAGAGGGTTTTTCTTGTGCAAGGGGCAGTGTAGACAGCTCCTTCTGCTGCAAGAACCTCTTCTGCAAAATGGCGGCTCATTAGGTATGCAAATAAGGCTCAGCGATATTCCACGCTTAGCCTCATTTGCATATTTCTCGCGCAAGACGCCATGAGTGTAGCCCTAGCCTATGAGAGAGCAAGGACATTTCTTCCAAGCTTTTTACTGAAGGGGTAGCAGGTGGCATAAATATAGATTTATGCTGAATGTATATATTTGAATATACCGATCCTCCTCTGAACAGAAGAGCCTTCAAAACATGCAATGTTTAGTTCCGAAGCTGCACTATATTGTAACTATTCTGAGAACATGAACTAGATCAGTGGTCTCCAGCCTTTTTAAGCACGAGATCACTTTTTGAATTTAAGTGCAATCCAAGATCTACCTCAAAACCAAATATCCTTGCCCCATTTCCTTTGTGCTCCTTGCCCTGCCTCTCTTTGATGCCCCACCCTTGCTCACTCTGTCCTCCCTTCCTCCCCCATCCTCACTCACTTTCACCAGGCTGGGGCAGAGATTTGGTGTACAGGTTCTGGTCTTAGGTTAAGGGATTTAGAATGTGAGGGGCTCTGAGCTGAGTTTGGGGCAGGTAGTTGGGTTACAGGAGTGAGTTCTAGGTGCCAGCCCTAGAAAGGTCTTTGGATGCATGGGGGCTCAGAGCTAGGGCAGGGGGTTGAGGTATGGGAGGGTGTTCATGACTGGGGTAGGGATTCAGGATGTGGACTCCAGCTGGACACTGCTTACCTCAGGTGGCTCCTGGGTGATGGTGCAGTGGGGATAAGGCAGGCTCACCCCTGCCCTAGCCCTGCACCTCTCCCAAAAGCAGGCAGCAAACTCCATCTCTAGTCCTGTTGGACCTCCCCTCTGCTCTGTGGAGATGGGATACAGAGTGGGAGAAGGGGGTACCTTGACATCAGCACCCACCTCTCCCTCCCCTGCCCTGCACAACAAGCAGGAAGCTCCTGGGGGAACAGCTCCAAGGTAAAGGGCACAGGTATGGGAGGAAGAGCAGCTGAAGTGCTGGAACTTGATAGCCATGGGGCTAAACCAGTTAGGATCACCTGTCAGAGGCTGTAAGATCCATCAGTAGATCCCGATCTACTGGTTGGTGACCACTGAATTAGATCGATTCATGCAGAATCCTGGAGAGAGATGAGTCTGTTTTATATATGATCAGGTCAAATAGCATTTAAATACATGTGAGGATCCAAAATATCAAAAATATTTATTGGGTCAGGCAGGTGAGGTATTTTCCTATCAGTATCTGAATAATGATGCTCCCCTGAGGGCTACCGTTTTCTGGCTCATGGAAGATGAAACGGTCCATACTAAAGGAAAGTACAGGAGATGGTTAATATCTCTTATAAACAAAGTAGCTCAATGGAGGATAATGAGTGGGGCAGGGAAAAGAGAGAAAGGTTGGAAACTGCAGAAGAACCCTGCAGCTCAACTCCATTCTGTTTCTTTGGGGATGATTTGGGACAGCAGTTATGAAAGCAGTGGAGATCACCATCAGAGAAACTTGGAACAGAAGCCCTCTCTTCAGTTTCATACTTCTGTAACTCCATTGTCTTTAATGAAATTACTGTGATTTATGGCAGTGTCAAAAGAAAATCAGGCTGCTTCTTTCCCTGAAAGAGAAAAAAATAGGAAAAATAGGTTACATTTCAAACTATTTTTCTGTGCACTGCATAAAAATGTGCCAGTCCCAAATTCATCTGCCATCTGTCTGCCTCCTCCATTTATTCCGTTCATATTCTTGAATTCCATACCCAAGGACAAAGTCAGAAAGGTATAATCATGCCAACATATTTCTGAAAATATAAAAGCCACAGAGATATTGTTTACCTTCAAAAATACCTCTAGATACACAGGTACAATCCCAAGCAAGAATACCTTTAGCTAAAGAGCAGAGTTAGTTAGTGGCTACTTTAAAAATCAATAGTTAATTCTGCCTACTGAAGAAAGCATAATTGACTACTGAAGTCTGTTTTCCTAGAATCTGAATCAATTTGGCAATGCTTTCTCCTGAGGTGTGTGTTTTTCATTCTGCAGTCTTTTTTGATGCTAGTGGTCAGGAACTTGTGAGATCATGACATTGATAATGAATAATCCTAATAACACAATGTAGTGACAAGCCACAAGATCAAGTAATTGCAGAATTTCATGCCTGATCTCCATAAAAGAGATCAGAACCTCTGTCTTGATGGAATTATCTGGACTCCAGACTAATCTGTTATGCAGGCAGCCAATCAAAGGAGAGAATCTGCAATCCCAACAATGGATCCACTCTGAGTTTGGTTCTCCTTCCCCAGCCTGAAATAGCCTGTGGGTTGTCTGTGCATCCCTTGTGCAGGTGATAATGATTAGTGGAGGTTTTACCTCTCAGCGAACCCCTGTGAAGCTGGATGCTTATCCAATCTGAGTCTGTATGTCTCCTGACTCTGTATGTCTGTATATCTGAGCATCTTTACTTCAGCACACTACATAAGTGCACATCCTGATTGGCCTCCTTAAATCGTGACCTGTTGTACAGAGGAACTGCACTGATTCCATTGCAAGAGGGCCCTGCCTACCTGAGGAGGAGGGAGAGCCTGGCTGACCCCTGACTGAATGTGAAATCCTGGTCCCAGAGAAGTCAGTGAGAATCTTGCTATTGGGCTCAGTGAAGCCACCATTTCACTCTGACTTAGCTGGCTATTGTTAGTTTCCTCTGGACTAGTTTCATGTTATTTAAAAGCAGTTTTTTAAAAATCTAGTTTATTTTTAGTTGAAATGCTTTAAATGTCATAACAGCTCAGATTCCAGTGCGGTATCATAGTCTAAGGGAAGTTGTTGATCTGTCAATTGCATAACTTGGTATTACATTTCATATCTTTTTCATACTCATTTTCAAATATACACCCACATACAATGCCTAATGGAAGCACAAGTGGAATAGATGCTTTCCAGCATGATACAGCCTTGTGCCTTGATTTTCCATTTTCAAAATATTTTAACAATTAAACAGTACAAATTGAACCTCTGTAGTCTGGCACTCTCTGGTCCAGCAACATCTGTGATATGGCATGATTTTAGTTAGCCAAATGTCCACTTATCATAGGTGTGGCCAAGTTTTCCATAGTCCCGTAAATTTTGTTTATAGCCTTGGCACTCAATGTTCTGTGCTGTTTGTTAGCTCTAATTTACCTCTGAATGTCTTCTAAGAGCCTAGCAAGCAATGGAAGTGTTGGTAATGCTGCTAGATAATATTAATCTTCAGTGATTCATAAATTCTTTGGTTAGGCACCAGTCAGGTCCCAAGGGTGCCGTACCGTACTAAGGACTAATAATTTACCAAGTCTTTTTTTTTAAATGTCACTCTTTTTGTGTTTTGCAGGCAGAAAAATGCATAAACTACTAGTTTTACTCTTTCAAATTCTTATGCTGTGTGTTTAATGAAAACTGTAAAAAAGTTGCCCTGGTGATGATTCCTTGATATACACGTAATTGAGCAGTGTGTTCTTGAATCAATACTCCCCACATTTTAGTTATGAAACTTTTATTATCTCCCACGCTTTCTGCTGGTAACACAACTGCACATCACAAAGTAGACTAAAACTTGGAGAATTGGAACTGATTTATTGCAGCACTACATTTCTGCCAATATTCTGGGAATTTTTTCAGTGGTTGAATCATTCTCCGGATTACTGAAAGTTTCAACTATCCATTAGCAGAAATCTATCAAGTCCAATATTCCCTGCAAAGTGTTAAACACACCTTACCAACAGCAATGACAAGACATACAATATTTACATAAGACATTTGAATTGTGGTTAGCTGTCAATGATGAACTGAGGCTAAAGCAACTGGTTCCAAGACCCTGAAATTTATCCTTCCCCTTGCTCCTCTTAGCAAATGAATTGGGCTCAGATTATATGGTAAAAATAGAGATGGTCTCAGATTTTCACCCATGAAATTTTTGATGAAAAAAGTTCATTTTTGTAAAAGTTCCACAGAAATTTTCATTTCTCACTAAAATTGAATGATTTTGGTCAACATTTTTTGTGCTTTGGCTGAAAACTTATGTTTTAGACAAAATATTTTGATGACAAGACAAAATTTTCCATGGAAGGCAGACAGTTTTTTCAAAAAAAGTTATTCAGTCAAAATCCCAAGTTTCCATATTAAAAACAGCTCAGAAAATATTTGACCAGCTCTGGTTAAAAGTCAAGAGCTAGATTTGAATTGGTATTATGCAGTTGGCTTTGCAGCCTACTCTGAAAAACCTACAAATGCAGGCATCTTAGGAAGAAACCTTGCTAACTGCTAATGCACAAATGCTGACCAGAAATTGGAATCTAGGCCAAAAATATTTAAAGGAAAAATGGAAGGCTGGTATATGTGAAGTTATTGTACTCCATATTCTATGTGAATGTGATGAATGGCTTACTGAACAGTTACTACAATTTGCTGAATGTTGCTCCTTCATTATAAATGACATAGGGTGAAATCCTCACCCCATTTAAGTCAATGGGAGTTTTTCTATTGTCTTCAATGCAGTCAAGATTTCAACCTTATAGCTGAATATACCTATAATTTTTACTTTTCCATTCACAATATTTTCAATGAATTCTGTAACAGTTGTAGCATGATGCATCCCGCATATTTTATCAAGCACCTATAATCATCCATTTATCACTTGTAACATATGTTGCAAAAAAAATTAGAAAACATGTAGTAGCTGTTTATTGCTAATTTTATACTACATTGAGCAAGTGCCATCAGTACATTATTAATCTTTGGGAAGTAATTTGTAGTGACTTAAAGTTTTCTAAGTAAGGAAAACAGTGACTAGCCATCAAGAAAGTTCAACTTCAGTTTAAAAGCCTGATGGAAGGTCACATAACTCGAATACTTAAGTGACGCTCACTTTCTATAATAAACTACCATGTGATTGGGAAATTGATATCTTTCAGAACTATAAGGGTACGTATACGCTACAGAGGAAGATGGAAGCTGACACCATTGATTTTCTAGGTTTCAAATTAGTGGTCTAGTTAAGACAGCTAATTTGAACCTAGAGGGGCACTCCAGTCAATGCTGGTCACGTTGCTTCCACAAGGAATAAAGGAAATCAAAGGAAGAGTGTTCTTCCTTCGAGTTCCTGCAGTATAGACAGCACCAAAAGCAGAGTTAAGCTACTTCGACTTCAGCTACACAATTAACGTAACTGACGTTGTGTATCAAAATTTGACTTTGTTCTGTAGTGAAGACATATCCCAATGGAATATCAAACCCTTTACCTCTAAGGTGCCAGTTCAAAACTGGCCCAGACTGATAAACAAGCAAGAAAATACACCCAAAAAGTACATCTGGATTAGGGATTTGAATGGTTAGCCAGTTACCAGTAAGCATCACACATCAACATCTTACTAGATGATGCTTACCAGTTACGATTAACCAGCAGGGGCTGTAGAAGTCCCTGCCCACAGTGGGCTACAGTGGGCCCTCCCCTGTTGAATTAGTTAACCAATTAAACATAATAGTTTAACCAGTTAATTTATTTAATGATATTTTGCATTCCTAATCTGGATGGCAATAAGAAAAGAGTTGGGGATTTTGGTTACTAAGCAACAAACATCTAGATTCCCAAAACATCTTCCCAATCCTGTATAGGTAGGTAGACAGGTATGTAGTCTGAGCAGAGTGTCCAAGAAGTGAAACTTGCACTGTCTCTGCTTGTGCTGTATGTATTTACATGGATATACTGATTACATCAATCACTGAGGCAGTCTGGATTTTTTCACCAGGATTAAAATTCACCTAATCTACTTCTCAGCTTTCTGATTTCTTCATACATTGATTTTGTAAATAGTGTATTCTGTTGACGATGCATCACATGAACAGCAACATTTTCGGAAATATGGAAATAGTCTCCAGTAATTTAATTAGACTTTGGCTCAGGCCCCAGAGGATATGATGGTGGAATAACCAAATGGCAAAATTTATGCTAACAGAGTGCTGTTGAATTGGTGAAAACCCTTGGGACTAAGTTTGATCTCACTCACTCCTCTTTTGTACTTGTGTAACCTCGCTAATTCTAACTGCTTTATTCCTAATATACACCGATGTAAATATGATCAGAGCCAGGCCTGCTGACTTCTGAATACAATTATAGAAATGTAAGGATGGGAGGAACCTTGAGATGTCATTTAGTCTATCCCTCTGCACTGAGAGAAGGTGAAGTTTATGTGACACTGTCACAGGACTTTACCACATAAGCCACAACATTAAGTGCTTCTACAGCTGCGCATACTCTAATGTGATATATGCCATCAAGTGCCAGCAATGCCCCTCTGACACATATATTGGCCAGACGGGACACTCTCTATGGCAAAGGATAAATGGACACATATCAGACATCAAGAGTGGTAACACACAAACTTGTAGGGGAACATTTTAACCTGCCTGGTCACACTATCATGGATTTTAAAATAGCCATTCTTCTACAAAGAAATTTCACCATCCAATTACAGAGAAAGACTGCTGAACTGGAATTCATCTGTAAATTTGAAACTGTCAAATCTGGGCTTGAATAAAGACATTAACTGGTTAATGCACTACAAAGCCAATTTCCCCTGCCTTTGACATTCACATTTTCACATCAAAAGCTATTAATGGGACACATCTAGCCCACTTAATTAGCTTCATTAACATGGGTCCTACAATTGACAGTTACTTCTTTTGCTGTTATATATATATCTTGGATTCTGTTATTTCCATTTCAGCTCATCAGATGAAGTGGATCTTACCCATGAAAGCTCATGATCTGATATATTTTGTTAGTCTCTAAGGATACATCTACACAACAGGGCTAAAGTCGAATTAAGCTACAAAACTTGAGCTACGTCAATTGTGTAGCTTAAATCAAAGTAGCTTAATTCAGATTTTGGCGCTGTCTTCACAGAAGGAAGAAGAAGGAAGAACAGTCTTCCTTTGACTTCCCTTACTCCTTATAAAATGAGGGTTACAAGAGTTGGAGTAAGAAGTCCTCCAGCTCGCCATTATTTTGAAATGATGGCTTGCAGTGAAGACATGGTCTTTGTTATTTTAGAATAATGTCAGTGCCTAAGGTGCTACAGGACTACTAGTCGTTTTTAAAGTTACAGACTAACATGGCTACATAGCCCTCTGAGACTCTAGACCTCCCCTGACAGGTACTGTCTAACCAGTTCTTAAAACCTCCATTTACAAGTCTATTCCTGTGCTTTACTTTCATTTTAGTCTAAAGCTTTGCCTTAATGTCCAACTTAAAACTCCCTTGCTGCAGAGTAAACCCATTACTATTTGTCCTATCTTCAGTGAACATAGAGACCAGTTGATCACTATCTTCTTTATAAGAGCCCTTACCATGCTTAAAGACTTATGGGGGGGGGGGGACTTCTTTTTTCAAGACTAAACATGCCTAGTTTTTTTAACCTTTCCTCACAGGTCAGGTTTTCTAAAACATTTATCACTTTTGTTCATCTTCTCTGGATTCTCTCCAATATATCTACACCTTCCCTAAAGTGTGGCACCTAGAACTCGACACAGTACACCAGCTAAGGCCTCACTAGTGGTGAACAGAGCAGAATAATTACCTTTTATGTCTTACACATGACACTTTTGAATGCCTCTTAGAATTATAGTTCTTTTTCACTGCATAACATTCTCAGTGTTTATTCAGTTTATGATCCACAATATACCTCAGATCTTTTTAATCCACTGCCTAGATGTTGTTTCCTATTTTGTATTTGTACATTTGATCTGTTATCTTTGAACTTCATTTGCTGATTTCACACCAATTTTCTAATCTGTTTTGATCATTTTGTATTCCAATTCTGACCTCCAGTGTGCTTGTGCCTACTTCCAGCTTGGTGTCATCTACTAATTTTATAATGATACTGTCTATCCCATTATCTAAGTCAGTGGTGCTCACACTTTTTTCATTCGTGCCCCCCCAAAGCTGGGAAAATTTTTGTTGACCAAAAAAAAAAAAGCACCAGGAACATTTTGTTGCAGCCCCTTTAACTTAAAGTGCCAGTCTGCTCCCCAGCTGCTCCCATCCCTGCCATGTGTATGTTGAACACCGAGCCGGAAAAAAAAAACCAGCCGAAGCGCTGTGACCCCTCCCCCCCAGGAAGACAGCCGCGACCCCCTTGGGTCTAAGTCATTAATGAAAAATTGAATAATACCAGACCCTATCAGGAAGCTACTAGATAAGTCCTCCCACTTTGACAGTGAACCACTAATAAATAACTACCCTTTGAATAGTCTTTCAATTGTTTATTCACCCACCTTATAGTAGTTTCATTTATAACAAATTTTCCAAATTTTCTTATGAGAATGTCATGTGGGACTATGCTCATGTTGGTAATCACATGCACCAAAATTAACTTGTACCTAAAGATTCACAAGCAATTCTTTTGTGTTAGTCAGAATCAAGATTAATCAAAGCTGTTCCTCTGGTTACTTTCTCCACTTCTGAAACAAGAAGTTGTCCCCAGTGTATTCCAAACGTGTTGGATAGTGTGTTTCACTGTTTTACTCTTCAACCAGATGTCTGGATAGTTAAAGTCCCTTTACTGCCAGGTTGTGTGTTTTGGATATTTGTTCTTGAAGTGTTTCATGAATCCCTTCTGCCCATTAGGTGATTTAAAATAGATCCTATCATAACATCACCTCTCCTTTTTTATCTTCACCCAGGCAGTTTTAGCTGGTCATCCTCTCTCCTCTTTCTGGACCTTAGAACAAGTTTATATATTCCTCATTAATAATGCAACACCCCCTCCCTTTTCCCCACTGCTTGTTCATTTTGAACAAGCATGTTTACACTATCATCGAGGCTATATATACAAGAAATCAAGAGGTTAAATCAGCACAGCTCCATTGAAATCAATGAGGCTTCTGTAGTGAGGCAGTGTGACCTCCCTTTAGGTTGCCAGGTGTCCAGTATTCTACCAGACAGTCTGGTTTTTGGGCCCTCTGTCCAGTAAAAAATCCAGAAAATACTGCACATGTGCAATGTCCGGTATTTCCTGGATTTCTGGCTGGGCGCCAGACGGAAGCCTGGCGGGGACAGGGGGAGTGGCTGGGAGGCAGGGTGCTATCGGCGCTGGGAGCCCTGGTTGCGTCTGATGCATCGGGGAAGAGTAGAAGCCCTGTCCCTGCTCCTGAGTGCATGGTGGAGCCGCAGCTGGACTCACTCGCACTTCTCCGGACCGTGCATGGGACTGACAGCGCCCTGGGATCTTCATGTGCCCGGGTCAGTCCCCCTTCCGGCCACCCCTGCTTCCTGCCAGCCGGTTCTTTTTCTCCCGATCTCCCCTGGCCAGCCGCGCTGCCTCCAACCCCTCCCCCATCTCCCCAGGCCAGCCACGCTGCCCCAACCCCCCGCCCACCACCTGCATTGCCCCCCGAGCCCTCCATCTCCCCCGGCCAGCCGCGCTGCCTCGACCTGCCCCCATCTCCTCTGGCCAGCCGTGCTACCCCGACCCCCCCCCATCTCCTGTGGCCAGTCGCGCTGCCCCTGTTCCCCCTCTCAGCCAACTCTGCCCCCCCTCCTGGCCAGTCCCACCCCCTCCCGGCTGGTCCCCCCCATCAAGTGTGTCCAGTATTTTTTCTAAACCTACCTGGTAACCCTACCCTCCAAACCACCAGGGAAGGAACCACTCTCTCTGCTGGGCCTCATTCTCCAACCAGAGGACGAGAGGTGGGGGCAAGGAGTACAAAAGGTTAGGTGTTAACCCTGTTACAAAGGCTGAGACACTGCTCCTACTCTGCTAATTCCCCCTTGAGTAGGCTGCGATCCTGGTGACATACTGATGTGGTATGGCCTCCCTCTGAGCCAAAGGGCAAGGGAAAACTACGCCTTATACTACAGGTTCATTAATTTATGACAGTTGATGTCCACATGTAAGTTATAAAAGCCCTGATTAAGACAGCTATTTTTCTTCAGTGAATAGACCTTCATGCAATGTTGATGTTCTCTAATTTTCTCTGTCTGCTTATACTGCCACTTAGATGACCTATTTGAGCTCTAACTGCTATACTCATGCTTTCTCTGTACTCCTTAGGACAACTATGATCCTTTTTAAGAACTTCACCTTACAATTACTGGCTCCTGCTGACCTGTCTGATGCCTTCTCCGCTTTGCCTCTCATGGTTTTGATCTTTTCTCCATGCTTTTCCTGACAGTTTCCGTACTCCCACTGTGCTCAGTTTGACAGTTCCCATCCTCTCTGCACTTTCCCAACTGATCAAATCCTTTCCTCCCCCCACACTCCTCACTGCTCTTTCCTAGGTTGCTAGCAACTCTAGATATTCTAATTGTTTTTTCACATAATATACAGTGTGTTTGTCAGCTCCTCACCATGCACACCTCTGACAAACAGGTGTTTTCCTCACTGCCTAGCAAGGCTGAGCTTAAAAGATGACACAGTTTGTTTATTTTTAAGTCAAAACAAATTGACAGGCCAAGAACAGCCTTAAAGATGAAAAGTGCACGAGAAAAGACTCTTTTGTTTATGCCCTTTACTGTTTGCGTTGGACACAGTAAGAAATGTCACAATATTCTAAAGCTTTTTCCTGCAGATATGAGACCGTGGACATAGCAAGTTTATCAGTTATTGCAAATTGTCATTAAGAGTATTGTGACAGACAGATGATATACTGAACAAACATTATGAACTTAAGATTACCATTATTGAATTAAACAGTATTGAATTAGGGTTAATATATTTGAGGTAACGTTGTATTAAAAATGCAATTGTGTGTTATTGTGGCACTATATGTACCTTCTCTAATGAGGGAGGGTGCTAATAACTTTCTACTCTAGTCAGCCCTTTGAAGCCACCCACTGGAGAAGCATACATATTAGAAATGTGCATTCATATAGAGAGTATGCTTATAAAGTTTATGAACTGTACCAAGGTGGGAGAGGTCACAAGTGTTTTGGAGAACAGGATTAAAATTCAAAATGATCTGGACCAGGAATGGGCAAATACCATCCCATGATCTGGATACAGTTCCCCAGGGTTAGCCTCTGGTGGGCTGCCGCTACAATATTTATCTGTGCTTCTTCAGGTATGGGTGATTGCAGCTCCTGTTGGCCTCAGATCGCCATTCCCAGCCAATGGGAACTGCAGGAAGCAGTGTTCCTGTCTGCGCTACTTTCCACAGCTCCCACTGGCTGGTATGGTGATCTACACTACAGCCAATAGGAGTTGCAATCATGGCCCATCAGGGACTAACCTTGGCAAACTGCCACCATTTTATTATCCACCCTCCCTGATTTAGACAAACTGGAAAAATGATCTGAGGATCATAGGATGAAGTTAAATTAGGACAAATGCAAAATACTTCACTTAGGAAAGAACAGTCCATTGCACACGTAGGCTATGTCTACACTGGCATGATTTTCCGAAAATGCTTTTAACTGAAAACTTTTCCGTTAAAAGCATTTTCGGAAAAGCACGTCTAGATTGGCAGGATGCTTTTCCGCAAAAGCACTTTTTGTGGAAAAGCGTCTATGGCCAATTTAGACGCGGTTTTCCGCAAAAAAGCCCCGATCGCCATTTTCGCGATCGGGGCTTTTTTGCGGAAAACAGTACTGTGCTGTCTACACTGGCCCTTTTGCGCAAAGCCCAAACGGGAGCAGCATAGTATTTCCGGAAAAGCACTGACGATCTTACATGAGATTGTCAGTGCTTTTCCGGAAATTCAAGTGGCCAGTGTAGACAGCTGGCAAGTTTTTCCGGAAAAGCGGCTGATTTTCTGGAAAAACTGGCCAGTCTAGACACAGCCGTACAGAATGGAAATGACTACTGCAGAAAGGAATCTGGGGGTCATAGTGGTCACAAGCTTATATGAGTGACAATAGTATAACACTGTTGCAAAAAAAGCAAACATCATTCTGGGATGTATTAGCTGGAGCTGGGCTATTTTTAGGATTTATAGGAACCTACACAGTGCTATTCAGTTGGTGCTCCTGTCCCCAACGGCAGCAGGGGTGGTGGTGGTGGAATAATTTTTTTATAATCTTTGGCAACACACTAATGAAATATTTTTATAGCATATTTTAAACTGAGGTCCTGTGGACTAGCATAGTACATTCAGAAACTGATAGTATATAGCTGGGGTTGTCAAATATCTGTTAAAATGGCTTCTTTACTACTTGAAAGGCTCTTTCACAGGTTCAGTGTTCTGATAATAGTTCTGGCAGGCTTTTTCACTTTTAAGTTAACTAGATCTTCTCCAGAGGAAGTGAAGTGAAGGGATAGGAAGAAGTGGGTGGGTGGACATAAAGACCCAGTGGTGCACCTCACAGCTGCATCTTCTGTGTAAGGGTGAAGACAGCCCTGAGCAGGAGTGTTGTAAGCAAGACACAAGATTTAATTCTTTATCCCTGCTCTTTACTGATAATGTTTCAGATGGAATGTTGTGACCAGTTCTGGACACAAGATTTCAGGAAGTATGGGGACAAAGTTAAAAAACTGGGTTTGTTTAGTGGGGCGGGGGAAGATAAAACTGAGGGGGGGGGGGAGAGGAGTAAGGTATGTTAACAGTTTCCAAGTACTTAAAAGGTTGTTACAAGGAGGAGGGGAAAATATTATTCTTAACTTCTGAGAATAGGACATGAAGCAATAGGCTTAAATTGTAGCAAGGGAATTTTAAATTGGACATTAGGAAAAACTTCCTGTCAGACTGGTTAAGCAGTGAAGCAAATTGCCTATGGAGGTTGTAGAATCTCCAGCATTGGAGTCTTTTAAGGACAGTTTAGACTAGGGCTGGATAAAATATGCTCTGTGGGCCAGGCTCTCTGCCCACCCCATCTCCACTCGGCACTCAGTGTAGCCCTGCTACAGGGCCATATGCATCTCTGAATGCTGAGAACGCAGGGGGTGGGGCAGAGGCTTCTCACACTGCTCCTGCCCCCAGTAGCTCCTGTTGCTGGTTTCTAGCCAATAGGAGCTGCCTATTTGCAGGACAGGCACCATGTGAAGTATCCCTCCCCCTCAACCCTGGGCTCACAGGCTGTGTCTAGACTACATGCCTCTTTCGGCAGAGGCATGTAGATTAGACAGATCAGCAAAGGCAATTGAAGCCGCGATTTAAATGATCGCGGCTTCATTTACATTTACATGGCTGCCGCGCTGAGCCGACAAACAGCTGATCAGCTGTTTGTCGGCTCGCGCGCTAGTCTGGATGTTTCCCCTGTCGACATCAAAGCCCTTTGTCGGCAGCCCCGTTATTCCTCGTGGAATGAGGTTTACCAGGGCTGCCGACAAAGGGCTTTGATGTCGACAGGGGGAACGTCCAGACTAGCGCGCGAGCTGACAAACAGCTGATCAGCTGTTTGTCGGCTCAGCATGGCAGCCATGTAAATGTAAATGAAGCCGCGATCATTTAAATCGCGGCTTCATTTGCCTTTGCTGAACAAACAAATCTACATGCCTCTGCCGACAGAGGCATGTAGTTTAGACGTACCCACAGTGTTTGCAATAGCAAACCTAACTCCTATAGCTACTGTGAGCAGTACAGGAGCATGGAAGGCAGGGACACTGGTTAAGGAAACCTACTGGGCTGCTGGCTGGGAGTAGGGTTACCAGGTAGGCCCCGCCAAAAAACCGGATACACTTGATCATGGGCGGGGGAGGGGGGAGGGAGGCAGAGCTGGAAGCAGAGCTGATGGGGGGGAGGTCCGGGGGCCATGGGGCTAGCTGGGAGGAAGGGGGGGGCCGGGAAGCAGAGCTGGGGAGGGCCACAGGGCTGGCCAGGAGGAACGGGGGGGGGGCTGGGAGGAAGGAGGGCCGGGAAGCAGAGCTGGGGAGGGTTGGGGGTCATGGGGCTGGTCAGGAGGAGGGGGGGCCTGGAGGAAGGGAGGCGGGAAGCAGAGCTGGCAGTGGGGGGGGACGTATAGCGGCGGGGGGCGTACGCGGGGGGGACATACAGCTGCGCCCCCCGGCAGGTACTACCTCGAGTTGCTAGTAGAAGCCGGGTGCACAGCCCGAGGCTCCCAGCTGAGAGGCGGGGCCGCGATTGGTGCTGGGAGCCTCTGGTCATGTGCAGAAGACAGGCGGGGGGAGTCCCAGCCCCCACTCCCCCAGCTTTTGCATGCGACCACAGGCTCCTAGTGCCAATTGTGGCCCTGTCTCCCAGTCACTCCCCCGCCCCTGCCAGGCTTCTGACCAGCACCCAGCCGGGAATTCAGAAAATATCGGACATTCCACATGTCCGGTATTTTCTGAATTTTTCTACCGGATAGATGGTGCAAATACTGGACTGTCTGGTAGAAAACCAGACACCTGGCAACCCTAGTTGGGAGCCACCCATGTAAGGTCTCCCAGCCAGAGCCTGCCATACCGGGTCACACCAAAGGTCCATCTAGCCCAGTATCCTGTCTTTCAACAGTGGCCAATGCCAGATGCCCCACAGGAAATCTTCAAGCAATCCTTCTCCCGTCACTTATTCTCAGCCTCTGACTGAGGCTAGGGACACCATTCCTTATTCACTTTTTCCACACCAGTCATGATTTTATAGACCTCTCTCATATCCTCCCTTAGTCTCTTCTTTTCTAAGCTGAAAAGTCCAAGTCTTTTTAATCTCTCTTCATATGGGACCCATTCCAAATCCTTAATAATTTTTGTTGCCCTTTTCTGAACCTTTTCCAATGCCAATATATCTTTTTTGAGATGAGGCGACCACATCTGTATGCAATATTCAAGATGTGGGCGTGTAGCCAGACATGAACCCCCATTTTAAC
Organism: Pelodiscus sinensis; assembly: GCF_049634645.1. Taxonomy (NCBI): domain Eukaryota; kingdom Metazoa; phylum Chordata; order Testudines; family Trionychidae; genus Pelodiscus; species Pelodiscus sinensis. The sequence continues at coordinate 46,934,746 of NC_134718.1, forward strand.
ATCTATCTTTGTCTGCTTGAAAGCATGCAGGGCACACAGAGCATTAAAAACAGCATTATCTTTGAAAACCTTGGAGCAGGAGGTTTAGATATGCTGGCTCAGTGACCATGGACAACTGTAAGCAGAGATAAGAGGGTGGTCAAACTAATCGCTGACCAGAGGCTGCAGAGGAGTGCCCTTGACTTAACCCATATTGATACAAACACACAGCCGTCCGCGGGGGGAGGAATCTCCCGCCCAGCAAAGAATATCCGGCACTCCTAATTTAGCTATCTTCCTCTCTTACAAGTGTAAATTATTTTGAAACTCCCTTGTAAGACTGGTGCCACAAAACGGACCAGTACAATTTGGCATCTTAAGATAAGAAAGAAAATACGGGCCCCCAGGGGTATAAAGATGGGTCCAGCAGCACACTTACTCTAAGCGTCAGTCTATCACCTATCTGCTGGTCGGGTTTGGTGTTTGGCCTCCTGAGGTTCCATAGGGGATGCCCACCTCGTATTCATCTTTCCGAGGAAGTGAGGGACCGACCCTGGCCTGACCCGCTGGAGTCGAGAGGCACAGAAGGGAGGGGGTAAAAATTGTACCTGGATGTGATCCTTTGTTTAAGTATATATATACATAGTGTTAGAGCTCTTTAAAGATTAAGCTGTCACTTGGTACCATTATTTTCTATCTTTATTTTCTTTGTAACCATTTTCTTTTTTTTTTAAGATCTATATTTGCTAGCAGTTAAGAAATAGAGCAATAGCCATTGTAACCATATGATTTATAGGCTTCTTTAATAAACCTGTAACTGTTTAAGCTTTAACCTGACTCCTTCAGTTGCTGTAACAGAACCAAGCACAATTTAAAAGAACTTCAGCCAGTCATAAGGGACAGGTATAGAAAGAGCTTGGGCGTTTGGATCATGCCACTCCCAGGTGACAGATCCATTGGGGCATCTCTCAGTCTTTCCTAGACTGCCCGCTGCGAAGGGATTCTGTATCCTAGCAGCTAAAATCTGAGGTGTAATAAGCTCTTCCTATAAATAAAGGGGCGTCTGTCGGCCCGCTGGCTGCGACGGGACCCCGGTCCTAGCAGTAAAGACACGGACGTTAAACTTTCGGGGTGCCCTGCAGCCTCCTAGCCTGCCTGCTGCAACGAGACCTTGTGTCTTAGCAGTTAAAGACTTGGGTGTCACACACACACACACTGCCCTGACCGTCGGCTGACAGGGCATACCATGTTTTTATATAGAGGCAATAATATATTCTCTATTTTATTCTTTATCCCTTTTTTGATGATTCCTAACATTCTGTTTGCTTTTTTTACTGCTGCTGCATAGTGAGTGGATGTTTTCAGAGAACTATCCACAATGACTCCAAGATCTCTCCCTTGAGAATTTATAGCTAAATTAGCCCCCATCATATTGTATATATGTATAATTGGGATTATTTTTTCCTATGTGCGTTGCTTGACATTTCCCAACCTTAAATTTCATTTGCCATTTTGTTACCCAATCACTTAGTTTGGTGAGATCTTTTTGAAGCTCTTCACAATCTACTTTGGTCTTAACTATCTTGAGCAGTTTAGTATCATCTGCAAATTTTGCCACCACACTGTTTACCCCTTTCTGCAGATCATTTATAGATAGGTTGAATAGGATTGGTTCCAGTACGCACCCTTGGGAGACACCACTAGTTACCATTTAGAAACTTACCATTTATTCCTACCCTTTGTTTCCTGTCTTTTAACCAATTATCAATCCATGACAGGACCTTCCTGCTTATCCTATGACAACTTACTTTACTTAAGAGCCTTTGGAGAGGGACCTTGTTGAAGGCTTTCTGGAAACATAAGTGAACTATATCAACTAGATCCCCCTTGTCCACATTTGTTGACGCTCTCAAAGAACTCTAGTAGATTAATATGGTGTGATTTCCTTTTACAGAAACCATGTTGACTTTTCCCTCAAGAAATTGTTCTTCTGTGTGTCTAACAATTTTATTTTTAACTATAATTTCAGCTAATTTGCCTGGTACTATGTAGACTTACTAGTCTGTAATTTCCAGATCACCTATAGAGACCCCTTCCTCCCCAAGTGTGTCTCACACCCCCATGGTAGGGAGCATGAAGCCTGGCCAGGCCATCATCTTACCTGAATGGGAGGGGGGAGAAGGGTGGCAGGTACTGGTCCACAGCCTGGTAGTTAGGAACTACTGGTCTACTTAATATTTAGTCCTGCCTTGAGCCCAGGGGACTGGACTAGATGACCTATTAAGGTCCCTTCAAGTCCTGCACTTCTGTGTTTCTATGATTCTGTGACATGCTACTTTAGACTGGATTATCTGTGGACCAAGAGACAATGGTCGGGGTTTCGATAAATAGCCTTGTTTTAAAGTGGCTTGTGGCCCCCTTCCTGTTCCAGCAAATAGTCCATAGTGGAGCCTCTGTGCTTATTCTGAACTAAAGCTGTGATGAACCTGCAACCCCAAGGAATCCCCCTGGGGGTTTGAAAGACAGTCTCCTGCCAGAATCCATGTTAGGGTTGGGGGTAACACACATAAGCTTGTTAGCAAGCATGTCAGGCTCTTTTCTTTTTTTAAAATGTATTTTCTCTGTAATGCTTTGTATTTTAGGAATAAAATAGGCTTGTGTAGGAAGTGCTGTGTGGTAACTTATAGATGTAGCAATTACACCCGCTAACCATATCTGAAGCAAGTGTTCTTTGTCAGCCTCTCTGTATGGGGGATAACACAGTATGGGCAGGGAAAAGTGCAGCCTGAAAATACCCTCATGCAGAAGAGAAAGAGACATGACCATCCTACAAGGTGCCGGAACTAGGGGTGCTGCTGCATCCCCTGGCTGGAAGGGGTTTCTGTCATCTATAGGGTCTATCACTAGATTCAGTGACACTCAGCATCCCTGACATACAAATTGTTTTAGTGTCCCTGGAGTCTCCCTCACAAAGGCTGGGAACCTGGAAGCCTGAGAGTATGTGCTGTTGCTGGACCACTAAAGGGAAGTTGCCCTGAACTGTAATAGTTATGTCTACATGCCACACTGGGTAGATAGACACACCAGTGCTGCTCACGCTATTGTGCTAACAATAGCAACAGGGACACTGTGGTATGGGCAGCAATTCAGGTTAGCTGCCCAGCTTCACTCCCCGCTGACTTGCTGAGTCTGAGCCCAGTTGGCTAGCCTCAGCCACCACCCCTGCCCTAATATTCACAATGCTATTTTCAGCATGGTAGCTTGAGCAGGTGCACTCCCAGGTGCCATGTAGATCAAGCCCTTTGGATCAAAGGGTATGTCCTGACTTACATAGTGCAGGATCAGACCTTTGCAGGCCCAGTCATGCCTGCAGATGCAGCAACAATGGCATCTCCCCCTCTTAAAGAACAAGGTTATAGGGTTGGCAAGACACAGCTGCAGAATATAATTAATTCAGGGTGCTGAGCAGGGCTTTGTGCACGCTGGGAAAGATGGGTGGAATTGCAAATTTTGTTGCCTCTTTTCCTAGAAATGTTTTTTGTGCCACTGGGAGAAAAAATATCAAGCTTTGTAATTATGGTGGTGCAATCCCAGAATTAAATGGCTTAAATAACCTTCCTGATCCTTTTGTTTCATTCGAGTAAGGAGCATGAGGCGATAAAGCAATAATAGCTAGTGCTTTGTAAAGAAAAGTGGTGATTAAAATGTAAAATGAGCCAGGTGGTTGAGTTAACAATGAGTATGAGAGGAGTGTGGCAAAATGGCACAATTCAGACCGATTCTCAGTTTCACATGGTATAATTTCATCAGGGATGATGTCACAAGGGGGGGTGGCCTGTCCCTGCTGGGAAACCGGGCAAGGTGTCTGACCCCAGTTTGAGGGGCAGTAAGGCCCACCAGCCACGTCTATATCATGAATGGTTTGCCTCCCATCTGGGGATCGAGGGAGGTGGGGGTAAGAGGGTCCCACCCTGGCTCGGTGAGGGATCTGCCCCCGAAACACACTGAGAGGCCTCCAACTACCTTCCCTGGGCTACTTCCTACCCTGGCTGGCTGGCCAGTGTATTCTCCGCCTGTGTTTTCCCAGGTAGGAGCTCTCCCGGTCATCCGTTTGCTACAGTTGCTGCTGCTGAGGTGGTAGTGGCTGCTGCAGTGGCTGCTGTTGGGCCAGCGGGGGCAGCTGCTCTTGTGTTCAGGCAGGAGTTCTTTCCCCTCCAATGGTTAGTCCCAACTGAACTGCTCCTCTGGCTTTTATACTGGGCCTGCAGTTGGAGCATGCCCAACAGGCCTGTGGGAGAGGGGTCTTCTCAGCCCAGAAGACCTGGTTAACCCCTTCCAGGCCAATGAGGGGTTGGTACATCCCGTCACAGACGACAAGAGACTTTTGTCAGATCCTGGAGAGATCTGGCTCTGGGATCCCAGAAGGGGTTGGGCCTCATGTAGAAGGGACAGGGGTGGGAGCTAGCCTCCCCCAGCCAGCCCTTCAGTGCTGCTGGGGCTATGGGGCGCATGCCACCGGGGACACCAGCAGTAATTTAAAGGGTCTGTGACACCTGCTGTTATTGAGGTAGAAACAGGAGTGGCCAGAAGCCCTGGACTTTTTTAAATAACTAGACCTCAGGGCTGCTGGCTTCCTTGCCTACCCCATGTCAGCAGCCCTGAATTTCATTGACTTCAGAGGTGTAACTGCTGGTTTATGCCACTGTAAGGGAAAGGAGGATCTGGCTCATTGACTTCTGCATTGACTTCTATTTCCCCAGTCTTAATTTCTACATCTTAGACTATTGCAGAGACTGGCCCTCTTACAAAAAGAATTGCTTCAAGATAAAAATGGCCTGTGTCTCCTCCAGCACTGAATCGATGTTTAAATAATTCAGCGTGTAAGATTTGCTCGAGGCTTTTCCTGCACCCATTAGGGATAATCTGTCCTTTTGTTGGAAAGTAGTCCCTAAACAGCTGCCAGACTGGCTCAGGAAAGTCTGCTTAAATACAGTAGAAGAGTTTTTAGAAGATGATGTAAAACACCCATCCTCCTGGAAGAGAAATACACAGATAACATTGCCATGAATGTAATTTAATACTTAGCACTCAGTTCATGTATATAAAGGACACAAGATTGATTCCCTTGGGTTTGATAAAGATTAAATAACTATTCTTGCTAGTGAAGATTCTTTGTGCTGTTGGTCTTTTAAGTTTGCACTGCCAAGGTGTAGGAGAAAGCTGACAAAAAGATTTGAACAATGGAAAACTTCAGCCTTTCTCCAGTTCCAAATCCACAGTATTAACTATCACCATAGTATACAGGTTGTGATGTGGATTATGTGCTAGGTGCCTGACTATGCCATAGTGCTCACTTAGAGCTAAATTGAGCCTTTTGGATCAGCTGAGAGCCAAGGGGCCAGTCAAGAGAGCACTCAGAAGCATTAGCTCCTTCCTGCTCCCCTTTTGTCCTAGTGGGCATTTCCTTTGCTGACTGGTACGTAAGGATTGGAGGACAGCCAGGGCTCTGTTTATCTTCTTTCCACTATCTATCTATGGGGAGTACAGAGTGTACACGCCCTGCTTCCTCTCCTTGCCCAGACTTACTACGGTAAGGTAGAGGGGATTACTCTCCAGCAGCACCACATTAGATAGGTCACACTCAAGGCCTTAGTTTACAAGCAATACCCCTGTTGCATGCCATAAAGCAAAGCGTCCTTGAATGCTTTGTCAGCTGACAGCATTTGCTTGGTTTAATGCAAACGACACATGAGTGCTTTTTAGGTCAGATCCTCATTTGGTATAAATCAACATAGTTCCATTAACTTCAGTGGATCTAGACTGATTTGTGCCAGATGAGGATCTGGCCTGTCCATCCACTTAACACATTTTACATTATGCAAATTGTTTTATCCTAGCTGGAAAACAGCTGCAGAGGCATATTACAAAAAGTGTCAAAAGTTTAGTAGAACTGGGATTCACTTTGTGCATTTTAACAGGCAAGTACACTCATGCTCTCTCCCTTAAACAGATTCAAAAGCAGGAGTTTAAACCATCATTTAATAAAATATTATTTAATTGGTACTAAACCCACAGTTTCATTCCCCATACTCCTCGTGTGTGTATTTTCTAACCTCATTGTTCCAGGAAAACTTTGTTATCTCTGCATAGCTAGAGCACTTGTCTCACAAGCCCTACTTCTTGGCTGCAGGCTGAATCGTGGTGCTCCTACTCCACATGTCCATCCATTGTGATCTTGATTTTGTACGATTGGATATGATGGCCTGGCTTTTCTTCCATCTACCCTTTCCATGCCCCTTTCTTTGGTCTGAATAATTTGGTCTCTCAAAGTATTTTGCTTCCGTAGTCAGTTCCTCTCAAATGTTGGTTCTTATTCCCTATACCACACAGTTTTTGCCTGGCCTGGAAGCAGAGGTAATGCCCAGCATCTCGGTGCTTCTGAAACATGCCTGTGCATCAGGCATAAGGTTTGTCTCAAATGCAAGGAAACATTCAAGAAGGTGTGAGGGTGCTATGCTTTCCTCTCCTGTTCAAGGATAACCGCCCCTGGAAGTGTAGTGCTGTTACAGATCAGGCAGATTACAAGTTTAACTTAGTGTACTAGCCAGAATGTGATTGCGTGGCAAGTGAGATTTTACCCTGCCTGCACATTTCAGTTTGATTCCCCTAGCCTTTAAAGTTGGCAGTGTTCTAAAGAACAAGTGGACTCTCATCCAGAAGAGAGGGCTTGCTTTACTTTGAATAGCAGACTGTAAAAACTCTTCCAGAGACACCCCCTGCATAAAGAGATTGCAGCCCAGTACCTATCTTTTGCTGGTGGGACTCTGTTCCTTCTCAGTACAATTGCAGTGTTCTTCTTTTGGTGGACCAGTCATGAAGTGAGGATGTGAGTCAGCAGACGGGACTTGTGACCCGGGTTCATAGATGTTCATGCTGGGTGCCTCTTATTTATATCAAATAACCACTGCAGAATTCAAGGCTGCTCTCACATTGTGTTAATCTATTTCTATCCTCATGTTTGTTGACCATAGGTAGGAGGAACTGAAAGATAGTCTATTTTACTTTTAACTTCTCCCCATCCTATCTGAAGTATTTTTAGAGCTGTTTTATTATTGCATGTGCCAGGAAAGAATATATGAACAGCTGAGGAATGAAACCCAGGCAATTCAGAGGCACTTGTCTGCCAACAAGAAAGGATGAATTCTAACAAGTATTTAGGAAACTCATTAAAACCACTTGGGATGCAAGAAAGCATGTAGTAGGTAAGTGCTGCCCATGGGCAGTTGGTATGCGGGGAGTCCCAGGTAGAACAAGAACAGCAGCAAAATACACAAGAAGCATTATCCTTACAAGAGTCCGCACTAAGAGGGATTTAAAAATGGCTGCGCCCGGCAAGATGCAAATGAAGCCCGGGGTTTATTTGCAACTTCGAATGCCTACATTAGCCACCCTAGTTCTAACTAGGGTGGCAGTGTAGACATACCCTTTGTTTCTTGAAGCAGCAGGTGATGGGTTGGGTACTAAGGTAGCTTTAAACCATCTTTGTGCTCCCCAAGTTCTGTGGGAGCTGAGGGTCTGGGATTAGAGGAAAAGGATCTCTATGGGAGGGGGAAGGAAACCTCAAATCATGTTTTTCTTATAGGACAATATATGACCGGAGATGTAGAAGAATTGATACAGAGAGGCTGTGTCTACACTGGGCCACTTATTCCGGAAAATCAGCCGCTTTTCCGGAATAAGCTGCAAGCTGTCTACATTGGCCCTTGAATGTCCGGAAAAGTAACGACGCTGTATTGTACAAAATCAGCCGCTATTCCGGAAAAACTATTCTGCTCCTGCTCGGGCATAAGTCCTTATTCCGGAACACTGTTCCGGAAAAGGGCCAGTGTAGACAGCCCAGTAGTCTTTTCCGGAAAAAAGCCCCAATCGCGGAAATGACGATCGGGGCTCTTTTCCGGAAAAGCATGTCTACATTGGCCACGGACGCTTTTCTGGAAAAAGGGCTTTTCCGGAAAAGCATCCTGCCAATGTAGACGCTCTTTTTCCGGAAATACTTATAACGAAAACTATTCTGTTTTAAGCATTTCCGGAAATTCATGCCAGTGTAGACACAGCCAGATAGAAAGTAATAGTACCATTTTCAGTCAGCTCTAAGAAATATGATTGGCTTCTCAGCCTTTCCTCATATGGATTCCTGGTCCCATAGAGTGTTTTCCACAGGGCCTGGGAAAAGTGGGAGAGATGCTGCCATGGAGACAGCTGGGACTTCACTTTGTGTAGTAGTACTTTATACATACACAGAGGAGCTACACACAGAACAGAGTGGCTCTGTTTTTGCACTTATCTGGGGACAGCTTCGTCTTCCCTGCCTTCCTCCAACAAGGTGCATCTCCCTCAGTTTCCCCTCTCAGGTAACCCAAAGACTCCACAACATTCTCTCTTAACTCAATAATACCCTTCCTTGGGGTTAGTTTATTGCAAAAAACATTGTGAAAATTGTAAAAAACATAGTCCATTTATCACCCCAGTTCTAGTAATCCTGCAAATCCCAAGTCATCTCATCCATTGATATAACATATATCACATTCCATCCCAGACTCTTTGTCAATCTTCCTTTGTCCCTGTGCCAGGACAGCCACCCCAGCTGGAGTGCAACCCATCTTTTCCCAGCAGAACCCCACCCCCAGCCATTCTAGTGGGAAATTATCCTTACAAGGTGAGCATCCCTCACTCCCTGGCCTTCTCACTGTCCCCCTCAGTTCAACTCTCTGACACAGGAATGTCAGTGGGAAGCTCCATTGCTTCCCTGCCTTCAGCACTCTCTGGCCCTTAGTCTCAGCTCTCTAGCTTAGAACTAGTGGGCACTTCCCTCTGCTACTCTGTGCCTTTCAGCCCTCTCCAGTCCTGGTTTGAGGACACCAGCCATCAAACCCCTGGTCTTTAACCTTTTCCCAGAGACCAACCACAGCTTCCTTCAGGAACCTCCCACAGTGCCATGGTGTCTGGAAGCTCCCAGTTGCCCCCTTTTTTTTCCTGAGTGAGTAGGTCCCACCTACTACCTTTTCCTACTCTGTCTCACCAGATCTTTCACACCAAGGCCAGATGCCCTCCTTTAAACCCAATTAAAGTGAGCTGATGAGTTATAGCTGCACAAGTTCCCTCTGAAAGGAGCAGTGCTTCTCTTGGAGAGTGCCCTTGATCTCTCTGCTCATTTATGCCTCTAATCCAAGGGCAGGTAAGATATGGCTGGCCCGCCAAGACTTTGTTGCAGCCTGTGCCTGCTGCTGTGGCATGGAGCAGTGCCGATCAAAGCAGGTATCTGCTCTTTGTGGCTCTTTGCTCTGTAGGGAAGGGGGCAGGAGAGAGAGGCTTCAGCACACTGCTCCCACTCCCCAGCAAAATGTCTCAGTTCCTGGTAGCCGGAAACCGGCCAATGAGAGCTGAGAGATTTTGTTGGGGGTGCGGGCAGTGCTACATAATTTCTCACCTCCCATTGGTCGATTTCTGGCCAATAGGAGCTGAGAGATTTTGCTGGGGGGTAGGAGCAGCGTGTGAAGCCTCTCCCTCCCTTCCTCCTCCCCACAGTACAGAGAGCCATATACACAGCTTGGCAGTGGTCTAGCACTGCTGGGGGAAGCCTGCTTGAGAGTACTGCTGGCTGGGAGCTGCTTCGGTATGTGCCTCCAGGCCAGAGCCTGTCTCAGGCACCCCAGCCCCGCCTTCTCCTGAACTTCCTCTTAGACCCTACACCCTTCCTAAACCCTCCCACTGGCCAGAATCCTCTCCTGCATCCATGTCCCCCTCCTGGGCCCTGCACCCCAATCCCTTGTCCCAGGTCACAACCCTCTCCTTCACTCAAACTCCCTCCCAGACCCCACACCCTCTCCTGAAACACAGTCCCTTACCTTGAGCTCCCTTCTGCACTTAACCACCATCCCAGATTCAACAGCCCCTCCATAGAAAAGTCTGGCCCTTGACCACTTACCAAAATTTTGGAATACCCACCCTATCAAAAATTATTGCCCGCTCCTGCTCTAAGCTGTTGTCTCATGTCTTCTTTCTCCCTCATCTCCTTTCCTTTTGTTCTCTTTTCCTGTATAATCACCCTCGGACCACTGCTCTTTTGAGTTTCAAATTTCTCCTCCCTGTTGTCAGTTGTCTGCCCTCATATTTCTTTATTAATATGAAAAAGGTCATCTCTATCTATCTTGTCTACCTAATGCCAGACTGCCAGTCCATCTATCTCGTCTACTTAATGCCAGACTGCCAGTCCATCTATCTCCTCTGCTCCCATGTCTTGGATACATGATCTTTTCCCTATAGCCCTATGCAGCATGTTGTTTGAAGAGGTGTGTGGTGTACCTAAGAACTGCTGTGCCTATTTTTTAAGAACAGAATTTAACCTTCTTGGGGTGATGTCCCTGTGGGTGCTCCATGTAAGGTGTAGGGATGTCCCGGAGCCATGGAGTGGAGCTTTCTTCAGCAGTTGTCAGCGGGCCACACATGCACGAGGGGAGCCTCATGCTGCATTCTGTTTGGTGCCTTGTGCATGCAGTTCACCACCCCCCCCCCCACGCCACCCCCTTCAGTTCTTTTTCCCTGATCATGGACGGAGCTCTTTGTTCTCCTCAGGGGGCAAAAAAAAAGCCTGTCATATTTTTTCCCTTTCCCTCACTACTTCTTCTTTGACTGATGTGCCTCCAGTGGCTATCAATCTCCTCTGTGAAGGTACACCTTGCAGCAATATCAGCTCTTCATGAACGGATAGCGGGCTCATCCATCTTCACACACCCCATAACAAGAAGATTTCTAAAGGGCCTCCACAACTTCTATCCTCTGATTAGCATGCCAGCCTGCACCTGGGATCTGAACTTGGTCTTGGACTGTGTCATGAGGCCTCCCTTCAAGTCTTTGGCCACTTGTTCACTCCCATTCCTACTAATGAAAGTGCTATTTATGATAGCCATCACCTCTGCGAGGTTGGTTAGTGACATAGGGACCCTTAGGGTGAGCTCACCATATACAGTTTTCACCAAGGACAAAGTAACCTTAAGACCACATCCAACATTTCTACCCAAAGTTTGTACAGTCTTCCATATCAATGAGCCAATAGTACTACCAGCATTTTTCCCTAAACCCAAGGATGCTGTGCTTCACACTCTTGACATCCGATGAGCTCTGGCCTTTTATATAGATAGAATGCGACCATTCCTAAAGTCTCCGTATCTGTTCATATCCATCGCAACACATTCAAAGGGCATATCTATTTCTGTGCAACATATTTCCAAATGGGTTTCATCCTGCATGCTGTGGTGCCATTCCCTCCGTAACAGACCTCTCCAAGTTCTACCGAAAGCACACTCCACTCATGCCACCATAGCTTCCATCGCTTTCCTAAGCAACGTAGCCCTTAAATACATTTACTGAGCAGCCCCCTGGTCCTCAGACCACACCTTTGCTAGGCAATAAGCCATGACGCCACAATTGGCAGCAGACTTGGTAATGGCTACTGTGGTATTATCCACAGCTTCTAAGCAGTAACTCCAATTCCCACCATTTGTGTTGGGTCCTGCTTTGTAGTCACCTTGCGTGGAGCACCAATGGGGACATCACCCAAAGAAGAAAAGAAAGTTACTCACTCTGTGCAGTAATGATTGTTCTTCGAGATGTGTGTCTCCATGGGTATTCCACGACCCTCCCTTCCTCCCCTCTACTCAGAGTCTTAGCTACTTGGATGGAGAAGAGTAACTGAAGCGGGGGGGGGGAGGGAGCAGGGAGATTGAGTGAGCTGCATGCATGTGGCACCGAAATGAACACAGCACAAGGCTCCCCTCATGCATGTGAGGCTCTCTGACAACTGCTGAAAAAAGCTGCATTCCATGGCTCCGGTATGTCCCTATACCTTACGTGGAGCACCCATGGAGACACAAACCTTGAAGAACAGTTGTTTCTTCACAGAGAGAGTAACTTTCTTTCACTGTTAAGAACACTTGGAATGAGGTTGAGATGGACATAGGAGACTGACTTGCTGAGAGTCTCTGGGTTAAAAGGAGTAAAAAACTAGGCTGGTGTCATGATAGGGGTCTACTACAGACCACCTACCCAGGCAGAAGAGGTGGACAAGGCTTTTTTTAAACAACTAACAAAGTCATCCAAAGTACAGGACTTGGTGGTGATGGGGGACTTTAATTATTCAGACATATGTTGGGAAACTAACAGAGCAGGGCACAGATTATACAATAAATTCTTGGAGTACATTGGAAACAATTTTTTATTTCAGAAGGTGGAAAAAGCTACTGAGAGGGGAAGCTGTTCTATATTTGATTTTAACAAATAGGGAGAAACTGGTTGAAAATTTAAAAGTGGAAGGCAACTTGGGTGGAAGTGATCATGAAATCATAGAGTTTATAATTCTAAGGAATTGTAGAAGGGAGGACAGCTAAATAGAGACAATGGATTTCAGGAAGGCAGATTTTAGTAAACTCAGAGAGCTGGTAGGTAAGGTCCCATGGAAAGCAGCTGAAGAGAGTTGACAGTTTTTCAAAGGGACATGATTAAGGGCCCAAAAACAAACTATTCCGTTGCATAGGAAAGATAGAAAGTATGTTAAAAGACTGCCTTGGCTTCACCAGGAGACCTTGCATGTTCTAACAATCAAAAAGGAGTCATATAAAAAGTGGAAATTAGGTCAAATTACAAAGGATGAATATAAGCAAAAAACACAGGTATGCAGGGATTATATTAGAAAGGCAAAGGCACAAAGGTAGCTAAATCTAGCTAGATAAATAAAGGGTAACAAGAAGATGTTATATTATAGGAATGTGTCTAGACTACAGGGTTTTGTTGACAAATGTGGACTATTCTGTCTACACTACCGTCGAGTTCTGTCGACAGTAAGTCGACAGAATGAGGCAGTTTTGTCAACAGCGGTAAATTCTATGAGGTTATTTCTATGAGGAATAACACCTTTTGTCGACAGAGTTATGTCAAAAACGGCACTAGTGCATCCACACTGCTTTTTCAAAAGAGAGCGTCTAGATTCTCTGTTGAAAAAGTGGCTTGCTTTGTTGACAACTGGCTGTAGTCTAAATGCTCTTTTTTGACAGAGGCTTTGTCGACAGTATCTGTCGACAACACCTCTGTCGACAAAAGCCTGTAGTCTAGACGTACCCTCTCAGAAATAGGAGGAAGACCAAGTACAAGGTAGGCCCACTGCTCAGAGAAGAGGTATAGAATCATAGAACCGTAGAGCTAGAAGAGACCTCAGAAGGTCATCAAGTTCAGCCCCCTGCTCTAGGCAGGACCAATCCCAACAAAATCAACCCAGCCAGGGCTTTGTCAAGCCGAGACTTAAACACCTCTAGGGAGGGAGACTCCACTATTTCCCTAGGTAACCCATTCCAGTGCTTCACAACTCTCCTAGGGTATGTCTACACTACAGCACTAATTCGAACTAACTTAATTCGAATTAGTTAATTCGAACTAAGCTAATTCGAACTAGTGCATCTAGACCTAAAAACTAGTTCGAATTAGCGTTTTGCTAATTCAAACTAGCATGTCCACATTGAGTGGACCCTGAACCGAGGTTAAGGCTGGCCGGAAGCAGTGCCGGCAGGGCATCAGATGAGGACTTAGAGCATGGAGCTGCTATCTCAGGCTAGCCGAGGGCTATGCTTAAAGGGACCCGACCCCCACCCCGGACAGACAGTTCTCAGGGGTTCCCTGCTCGCTTGTCTAACTCGATGAGGGACAGCAAAGCAGTCCTGGCTTGGAGTGCCCTGAATGACCACACTCGGCATATCACAGCACTCGGCCATCTGCCCGGCTGCACTTGCTGCAGGCTGCCATCCGGGGAGGGGGGCTGCAGGAGAGCTTCCACCCAGAGGAGCCCGCAGAGCCACCCCAGACCTCCCCATCGGGGACTCGTACCCCATTCCTCCCTCACCTCCCTCCACTTTCCCCTCCCTAGCCCCCCCTTCCTGATGTAAAAAATAAAGGACATATGTGTTCAAAAATAGAAACTCTCTTTATTGAACAAAACTCGGGGAGACTGTGAAAAGGAGGTGGGAGAGGGGAAGAGAGAGGGTGGGAGAGGGTAGGGCAACTAAAATGATCAGGGGTTTGGAACAGGTCCTATATGAAGAGAGGCTAAAGAGACTGGGACTTTTCAGCTTAGAAAAGAGGAGACGGAGGGGGGATATGATAGAGGTCTATAAAAGCATGAGTGGTGTGGAGAGGGTGCATAAAGAAAAGTTCTTCCTTAGTTCCCATAATAGAAGGACTAGAGGACACCAAATGAAATGAATGGGTAGCAGGCTTCAAACTAATAACAGAAAGTTCTTCACAAAGCAAATAGTCAACCTGTGGAACTCCTTGCTGCAGGAGGCTTTGAAGGCTAGAACTATAACAGAGTTTAAAGAGAAGTGAGATAAAGTCATGGAGGTTGGGTCCATGGAATGCTATTAGCCAGGGGGTAGAAATGGTGTCCCTGGCCTCTGTTTGTGGAAGGCTGGAGATGGATGGCACGAGACAAATGGCTTGGTCATTGCCTTCGGTCCATCCCCTCCAGGGTCCCTAGGGTTGGCCGCTGTCAGCAGACAGGCTACTGGGCTAGATGGACCTTTGGTCTGACACAGTACGGCCATTATAAGCTCAGGACTCAGGGTTGGGGGTCTCGCTGGACCACCTTAATTTTCATGCACACCTGCTCCTGGGTGGCCAGGCTGGCAGCTATCCTTCCCTAGACGGCCACTTTCCTGTGCCTAGTGCGGAGGTTGTGGATGAGGTCACGATGTCTGCACTAGACCAGGCGGGCGCCCGCCTCTTGCGGACCTAGGCAGGCTCCCGGGAGCCGCCAGCCTGGTCCCGGGAAGAGGCGGAGGGCTGGATGGCAGCGGGTGGCTGGCTTGAGCCGTGCCAGGTGCAGGGTCTGCTGGCTGGGTGCTGGCAGGCTTGCACCTGGCACGGGCACCGTAGCCAGTCCGTGCCCCTTTAAGGGCTCCGGGACCGGGAGGGGGGCAGAAGAGTTTCCCTGGTGGTGCCCAGAGTGGCCACCAGGGAAAGCTGGGGAGGGCTAGCCTCCCACTAGTTCGAATTAAGGGGCTACACAGCCCTTAATTCGAACTAGTTAATTCGAACTAGGCGTTAGTACTCATGGAATGATGTTTACCTCGTTTGAATTAAGCGCTCCGCTAATTCGAATTAAGTTCGAACTAGCGGTTTGCTAATGTAGCGCCTATCAAAGTTAATTCGAACTAACGTCTGATAGTTCGAATTAACTTTGTAGTGTAGACATACCCCTAGTGAAATAGTTTTTCCTAATATCCAACCTGGACCTCTCCCACCACAACTTGAGACCATTGCTCCTTGTTCTGCCATTTGTCACTATTAAGAACAGCCTTTCTCCATCCTCTTTGGAAGTTCTCTTCAGGAAGTTGAAGGCTGCTATCAAATCCCTCCTCATTCTTTACTTCTGCAGACTAAACAGACCCAGCTCCTTCAGCCTCTCCTCATAGGTCATATGCTCCAGCCCCCTAATCATTTTGATTGCCCTCCGCTGTACCCTCTCTAATACGTCCACATCCTTTTTGTAGTGGAGGGCCCAGAACGGGACACAATACTCCAGATGTGACCTCACCAGAGCTGAATAAAGGGGAATAATCACATCTCTGGATCTGCTGGCAATGCTCCTCTTAATGCAACCTAATATGCCATTAGCCTTCTTGGCTACAAGAGCACACTGTTGACTCATATCCAGCTTCTCAGCCACTGTAACCCCCAGGTCCTTTTCTGCAGAACTACTACTTAGCTGGTTGGCCCCCAGCCTGTAACAACGCTTGGGATTTTTCTGTCCTTGTTGAACCTCATCAGATTTCTTGTGGCCCAATCCTCCAATTTGTCTAAGTCACTCTGGACCCTATCTCTGCCCTCAAGCGTATCTACCTCTCCCCCTAGTTTTGTGTCATCTGCAAACTTGCTGAGGGTGCAATCCATCCCCTCATCCAGGTCATTAATAAAGATGTTGAACAAAACCGGTCCTAGAACTTAGGGCACTCCACTAGAAACCGACCGCCATCCTGACATCGAGCCGTTGATCACTACCCGCTGGGCCTGGCCTTCTAGCCATCTTTCTATCTATCTTATCGTCCATTTATCCAATCCACATTCCCTTAACCTGCTGGCAAGAATATTGTGGGAGACCGTATCAAAAGCCTTGCTAAAGTCAAGGTATATCACATCCACTGACTTTCCCATGTCCACAGAGCCAGTTACCTCATCATAGAAGCTAATCAGATTGGTCAGGCACTACTTGCCCTTTGTGAATCCATGCTGACTATTCCTGATCACTTTCTTCTCTTCCAAGTGCCTCAAAATTGATTCCTTAGGGATCCCTTCAATGATTTTTCCAGAAACCGAGGTAAGACTGACTGACCTATAGTTCCCTGGATCGTCCTTCTTCCCATTTTTGAAGATGGGCACTACATTTGCCTTTTTCCAATCATCCGGGATCTCTCCCCATCTCCACGACTTTTCAAAGATAATGGCCAAAGGCTCCTCAATGACATTTGCCAACTTCCTCAGTACCCTCAGATGCATTAAGTCTGGACCCATGGATTTGTGTACGTTTAGCTTTTCTAACCTGTTCCTAACCTGTTCTTTACGTACCAAGGGCTGTCCATCTTCATCCCATCTTGCGTCACTTAGCGCATTAGTCCGGGAGCCAACCTTGTCCATGAAGACAGAGGCAAAGAAAGCATTGAGTACTTCAGCTTTCCCCCTCATCATCTGTCACTAGGTTACCTCCTTCATCCAGTAGGGGTCCCACACCTTCTCTGATCACCTTCTTCTTGTTAATATGCCTGTAGAAACCTTTCTTGTTATCCTTCACATCCTTTGCCAGTCGCAATTCCAACTGCGCTTTCACCTTCCTGATAACCCCCCGTCATTCTCGAGCTATACATTTATACCCCACCCTGGTCATTTGTCCAAGTTTCCACTTTTTGTAAGCTTCCTTTTTGTGCTTAAGTTCACCAAGGATTTCCCCTGTAAGCCAATCCGGTCTCCTACCATGTTTGCCTCTCTTGCTACGCATCGGGATGGTTTCTTTCTGTGCTTTCAATAAGGCTTCTTTAAAATATTGCCAGCTGTCCTGGACTCCTTTCCCTTTCATGTTAGCATCCCAGGGGATTCTGCCCATAAGGTCTCTGAGGGAGTCAAAATCTGCTTTTCTGAAGTCCAAGATGTGTATTTTACTACTCTCTTTTCTTCCTTTGGTCAGGATCCTGAAATCTACCATCTCATGATCACTGTTTCAGAAGTTGTCACCCACCTCTATTTCCCCTATTAGTTTCTCCCTGTTTGTGAGCAGAAGGTCAAGCTGTGCACGGCCCCTGGTTGGATCCTTCAGCACTTGTACCAAGAAGTTATCCGCAACATTCTCCAAAAACTTCCTGGATTGCCTGTGTCTTGCCGTATTGGTTTCCCAACAGATGTCAGAGTGATTAAAGTGCCCTGCGAGAACCAGGGCCTGCAATCTGGAAGCTTCTCTCAGTTGTCCGAAGAAAGTCTCATCTACCTCATCCACCTGATTCAGTGGCCTGTAGTAGACATCAACCACAACATCACTGCTGTTGTTTGCACCTCTAAACTTAACCCATAGACTCTCAATAGGTTTTTCTCCCTCTATATACTGGAGTTCTGAGCAATCATAGTGCTCTCTTATATACAGTGCAACTCTTCCTCCTTTTCTCCCCTGCCTGTTCTTCCTGAACAGTCTATACCCTTCCATGACAGCGCTCCAGTCATGCGAGTCATCGTACCAAGTCTCTGTTATCCCAATTAAATCATATTTCTTGGACTGGGCCAAGGCCTCCAGTTCTTCCTGTTTGTTGCCCAGGCTTCTTGCATTAGTGTAGAAACACCTCAGATAATGAGTTGATTGCCCTATCTTCTCCACTTGAATCAAGGGTCCTCCTTTCTTGCTCGTTCCTCTTTGCATTTCTTCCTGGTGTTCGACTTTCCCACTCCCCTCAGGGTTTTGGTCACCGTCCCCCAGAAACAAGCACAAGCACAGTAGAAACAGTAATAGGGAAACTTGGAAGTGGCTGAGGTGTTTAATGACTTATTTGTTTCAGTTTTCATCAAGAAGTTTGATGGTGATGGGATGCCTAACATAGTGAATGCTAGTGGAAATGGAATAAGTTTAGAAGTTAAAATAAAATAAAGAACAAGTTAAAAATTACTTAGAAAAGTTAGATGTCGTCAAGTCACAAGGGCCTGATTAAATGCATCCTAGTATACTCAAGCAGCTGATAGCTAAAGGCTCAGATACCTACTCTATCATCTTTGAAAAGTCATGGAAATTGGGAAAGATTCCATAAGACTGGAAAAGGGCAATTCTTCTTCGAGTCATATCCCCGTTGGTGCTCCTCTTTAGGTGCTGGTGTGTCCTTGCACCGATAACCGGAGATTTTACTAGCAGTGCTGCACTGTACATGTACCCTGGCGCCTCCTCATGCTGTTGGTGTCTGTTGAGCACACTTATAGTGTGGTCCCCCTCAGTTCCTTCTCTACCATCCTCAGTGGCAGACATAGCTCTGCTCCTTTGCCCCTTTTTCACAAAAAAAAAAAAAAATTCTTCCCAAGGGTCCCTTCTCCCTTTTGTATTAATGAACCCATACACTTATCTGTGTACTTCTCC
This sequence comes from Pelodiscus sinensis, assembly GCF_049634645.1. Lineage (NCBI taxonomy): Eukaryota > Metazoa > Chordata > Testudines > Trionychidae > Pelodiscus > Pelodiscus sinensis. The sequence goes on from NC_134718.1 coordinate 46,953,425, forward strand.
AAGCTACATGTCCACAGAGCACTCACATTCTACATATATCGAACAAAATCACGGAGAAAATTGTCCAGACTCTTCCTATCCTTCCTATCCTTTGTCAAATATTCCAAGTGGTCTCCTCCCAGAGGATTTCCATGTGGATCTCATCATATATCCACACGTTACACCATCCACAACAAACAACCACCAGACACTATCACCGCTCACTCAACTTGGGCCATGGCCTCCATGCCCACTTTCCTCAAAAATGTGCCTCTAAAGGGCATTTGCAAGGCACCCACCTGGTCATCTGACCACACATTTGCAAAACACTGCATGCTTACCTCTTCCATCGCATCATCTATGTCTGTTGGACAAGTGGTGTTCTCCTCAGTGACAGTGGCAGGGCTCCAAACCCACCTCTGTGATTTGACTACTGCTTTGTAGTCATCCAGAGGGGAGCACCCACAGGGACACACATCTTGAAGAACCCCTGTTACTGTACAGGCTGAGTAACTCTCTTATATAATGTCCATCTATAAAAAGGGAAATGAGAACAACCTGGAAACTACAGACCAGTCAATTTAACTTCTGTGCCAGAAGATAATGGAGCAAACAATTAAGGAATTAATCTGCAAACATCTGGAAGATAATAAGGTGATAGGTAACAGCCAGCATGGATTTGTTTGATTGGTTTGATTCATGTCAAACCAATCTGATAGCTTTCCATGATAGGATAACAAATCTTGTGGATAAGGAAGAAACGGTGGACGTGGTAGACCTAGAAGGCATCATCTTCTTATCAATAAATAAGGTAAATAAACCGTAGCTAGGGCTGCTATAAGGTGGGTGTATAACTGACTGGATAATCATTGTCAGAGAGATTAGTTATTAATGGTTCACAGTCATATTGGAAGGGTGTAACTAGTGGAGTTCCGCAGGGGTCTGTTTTGGGACTGGTTCTGTTCAATATCTTCACCAACGATTTAGATAATGGCATAGAGAGTATGCTTATTACGTTTGCAGGTGATAAAAAGCTGGGAGGGGATGTAAGTGCTTTGGAGAATAGGGTCATAATGCAAAATGATCTGGAGAAATGCTCTGAGGTAAATAGGATGAAATTAATCAGGACACATGCAAAGTACTCCACTTAGGAAGGAACAATTAATTTCAGACATATAGGCTGTGTCTACATTGGCACCCTTTTCCGGAAAAGGGATGCTAATGAGACCAGTCGGAATTGCAAATGCCCCGGGGATTTAAATTTTCCCTGCGGCATTTGCATGAACATGGCTGCTGCTTTTTTTCAGCTCGGGGCTTTGCCGGAGAAAAGCGCCAGTCTAGACAGGTATCTTTCGGAAAATAAAGCCTTTTCCGGAAGATCCCTTATTCCTACTTAAAATCAGGAATGTTGTGAGCATGACATGAGAAGTCATTCTTCTGCTCTACTCTGTGTTGATTAGCTCTCAGTTGGAGTATTGTGTCCACTTCTGGGCACCACATTTCAAGAAAGATGTGGAGAAATAGGAGAAGGTCCAGAGAAGAGCAACAAAAATGATTAAAAGTCTAGAAAATATGAGCTATGAGGCAAGGCTGAAGTAATTTGGCTTGTTTAGTTTAGAAAAGAGAAGACTGAGAGAGGACACGATAGCGGTTTTCAGGTATCTAAAGGGTGTTACAAGGAGGAGGGAGAAAAAATGTTCTCCTTGGCCTCTGATGATAGGACAAGAAGCAATGGGCTTAAATTGCAGCAAGGGAGGTTTATGTTGGACATTAGGAAAAGCTTCCTACCTGTCAGGGTGGTTAAATACTGAAATAAAATGCCTAGGGAGGTTGTGAAATCTCCATCACTGCGGATATTTAAGAGCAGGTTAGACAAGACATCTATCAGGGATGATCTAGATTGTGGCTGGTCCTGCCACAAGGGCAGGGGACTGGACTTGATGATCTCTTGAGATCTCTTACAGTTCTAGTATTCTGTGATTGTGAGACATTAGTCACAATTATGGAGCCTTTTATAAAGTATAAACCACATTCTGCCAATATTGCATTTTAACATTGAAATTCTAACATAAAACATTATTATTTGCTTTACTATAACAATTATTATCAAGAATAGTAATCTCCATGTGTAGATTTATAATAGTGCATTTAAAATAAAGCAAAATACATTCATTGAGTTGTGCGCAACAGAGTAAATAACACTCTAGGTACAAGCCATAGAAATATAACCAAATAATATTTACATGCCATCACATCTTCATCGGAGTATGATGCCAGGCTAGAAATATCTCCAAGACAATTTTTTGTACTAATTGTACTGTGGAGGAGATCCTTTCATGTAATATGATAGAAAGTCCCCAAATTCCATAGTTTTAAATCAAGAACCTGTCTAAGACCAATCAAAAGCCTTCAGAAAGGGATTAATACTGGAGGTTGAACCTCCAAAATTCTGCGCTCTCTAGTCTGGCAACATCCATGGTTCATGAAGAAGGACCATAGAAGTTGCTGGACAAGAGAGCCCCAGAAGCGAGGAGCACAAGCTTGCTGAGAGTCCCTGAGAAGGCCAGCAGGGGTTGGTCCTGCAGTGTGGAGAGTCCAGTACTGGGCAGGCTGGGAGGAATCCTCAATCTGGTCCGGGGACCCAGGTGACAGCTGAGACAATGGCTGCGGAGGCAATCCCCAGCCGTGAACCCTGACAGGAGCAGAGCCAGCTGCTGCTGGGGGGGATCCCCAGAGAGAGCGGAGCCAGTGGTGGCTGGGAAGGGGATCCCAGACTCAGGAGAGTGACCCTGGAAGCCTCAGCATGGGGCAGCAGCGAGGAGGGAAGCCAGGATCCGGGGACCCCCACAGCCAAGAGAGGACCCTTGACCTTCCTGGTCCGGTAAACTCCCTAGTTTGGGACCAGTCAGGTCTCAAGGATGCTGGACCAAGGAGGTCCAACCTGTACTAACTATATAATCTGGAAACCAAGGTTACATGTATTAACTTCTGTTAACTATTTATTGACTATTTACTCACATCTAAGTTGATAGCTACCTTTAGAACTGATTTCGGTCCCCCCCTTTCCTTGGGAAGTGCCATCATGTCTCCGCTGTGACTGCTGCATGACTGTCGCTTGGTGTGAGATTATCCACCTTCTTCAGGGAACAGGGAATCTTTTCTTTTCTCCTTACCTATGATTTAGGGGAGGCTGGAACACCAAACTGTGTCTGTTTAACTCTAATGGCTAATCATTCAGGAAATTGATCCTTGGAATGATTTATCCATCTACTGTAGTAAATATAGGAAAATTTTCCAAGCAAATATAAAGACAAGTCAGAAAGTGGCACTGATGTAAAATATATAGTTTAGCAGGACCCAAAACCCTTCTAAACAAAATTTAGTATCGCATTTAAGAATATTAAATATCCAAAATGTTCTGAATGCTGACCTTTGACCTTCATTCAGTCATTTAACTCCCCTCAAGTAGCATTGGTGAGTATTTTTCATTCTGACTACCCCAATGTACTTGTCATGAGTAAATCTTAGCTGCTAGTCACTACTTGGCCATTATCACACTTAGCTAAGGTTTAACTGGCTATAACCAAAATCCTTGTGCTTTTCAGTGAACATCAGCCACTTTCAGCTTCTTGTGTGATATCTTCTTGTGATTGCTGTGAAAGTTACAAGACAACATGAGTCACATTATTTGGTTATAGACAAACATGAAAAAACATGCTTACATTGTGTAATTTTGACTTTTCGTTTAATGCACCTATTGGCAGCTTAATTGAGTTACTAATGAATAGGTAATTTGCCTCTTTGGGATGCTAACATGAATTAGTTTAAATTTTCTCACATAAATGGCACTTGCCAAAACCTGTAATGCAGAACTTACGTAGAACAGATATTTGTTCTTTTCATCTAATCTAATAGTGATCCAATGTTCATTCACTGAAAATACAGGTAATTTTAACAGACATGCACTAGTTAGGAATGGTTATGAGCCAATGCAAACATTATTCTATCCTAAGACCAATATCTTATTCCTTCTAAGATGAATTCACAGCTGTTTTTTAATGGCATGTTTGATTCCTTAGTGTTTAAAGTGGTTCATATTATACCTTTGATTTTTTGTATTATCTATCAGCATTCCCTGAATTCCTGGGCAGTTAATACTCATTCAAGTTGCCAGTCAGACTACAGTGAATTTCCATTAGTCTCACCCAGCTAATCTTCTCTGTAAATGAAATGGGCATACCAGAACAGCATTAGTTACTGGGGATAGGGTTGCCATATGGTTTCTGAAAAAATACCGAACCAAAAAAAAAAAAAGACACCCCAAGAGTTGTTAAGCAAACAAATAAATAAACCCTTTAAGGAGTGCTTTTGAGGCTTTTTGCCTCTAACAGGCTGCCGGCGGCCACCCGCCATCTTGCCTCCCTGCGCCAGGCCGGACAGCTGCCCTGAGGAACCCGGTAAGCACCTGGGATTTTTGCCTCCTGGCTAGGAAAAATCAGAAAATACCAGACATTTTAGGTGTCTGGTATTTTCTGAATTTTTTTTACCAGATAGGAGGCGAAAATACCAGACTGTCTGGTTCAATACCAGACACCTGGTAACCCTAACTGGGGACTAAAATACAACATGCATTTCTAAAACTTTTTTTTTAAGTAGAAACAAAAGGGAAGTGAAACTCAAGAAAGCAGGATGATCCTTTCACAGTATGGAGCCACCCAGTTACACAAAAATGAAGGCCGTATATTAGGCAGTTTCCAGAGAAGAAGAAAGGAGAACAGAAGAATCTAGTAATTAGAGAGTATGTTATTATTTATACAGCAGACTCTCTAGACATTGTTCCTCTGCAGTCTCCTTTCTTTGCTGGGTACTTCCAAAACCCTTCTTGTCACTTTCAGGTCCACTCCAATCTCATCTCCACAACTTAAGGCAGGGGCAAGGAACCCCTCTTGGGTCAGGGGTTGCTGACCCACAGAAAAATCAAAGGCCAATCCATGGGGAGGCAGTGGTAGGGGCTGGAGTGCCAGCACTGGCTTCCCAATGCTGGAGGGAGAGCCCTGAGCGTCAGGCACTGAAGCCAGGCAAACGGGGGTGTTTTCTAGCCTTAAGGTGTTTTCTGCCTCTTCTGTTTTAGACATGTGTCACTCTCCTTTCCTGCAAGGCTTTCCCTTGATCTTTCTGTCCTCCTAGGCGCTTTCCTTTGGAATTCGTCTTTGTTATACTCTGGTCACTAACAAACTTTCCTGATTCTTTTGTAGCCACTCCCTGAGTCTTCTAATAGTTTTTAGTGGGCCTACTGCTTTTTCTTGTAACATTTCTGCAGCACTTGAATGTCTCTCTCTCCTTCCATGGAAGTGCACATTTTCCTCCAATCTCTCTGTACACGTCCACTGCCAATTCTCCATTTCTCCCGACATTCCTGCACAAACCCTTTTCAGTCTCCTGACTTCTGTCTCAATGTCTCAGGTGCAACTGTCCTTGTCTTTCCCTGTTGTCCCGGAGGGTATGTCTACACTACCCCGCTAGTTCGAACTAGCGGGGTAATGTAGGCATACTGCACTTGCAAATGAAGCCCGGGATTTGAATTTCCCGGGCTTCATTTGCATAAGCGGGGAGCCGCCATTTTTAAAACCCCGCTGCTTCGAACCCCGTGCAGCGCGGCTACACGGGGCACGAACTAGGTAGTTCGAACTAGGCTTCCTAGTTCAAACTACCGTTACTCCTCGTGAAATGAGGAGTAACGGTAGTTTGAACTCGGAAGCCTAGTTCGAACTAGCTAGTTCGTGCCCCGTGTAGCCGCGCTGCACGGGGTTCGAACCAGCGGGGTTTTAAAAATGGCGGCTCCCCGCTTATGCAAATGAAGCCCGGGAAATTCAAATCCCGGGCTTCATTTGCAAGTGCGGTATGCCTACATTACCCTCCTAGTTCGAACTAGGAGGGTAGAGTAGACATACCCTGAGTTATTTCATGACTCTTCTCATTTCATTCCCATATCTCTGTCAGTAAATTCTTCTACTTGCCATCTTCCATCATTCTTGGTCTTCCTTTATCTGTGTTCTTCCACTGGCATGGGTCAAAGCTTTGGAGAATAGACCACTTTTTTAGACCTGGGTAGAAATGAGTAATCACTTCTGAGTTGTAGCTATAAATTTTCTATCAGTTAATAGAAACTGTTTACATTTTGTGACAGCACGTCTACTGTATGCATGTAGTAATGTTTCCATACCAATAATTATGTTAGATTTATTACACCAATGATTTCTTACCATATTAAAAAACATTAATATAATATAATTCTAGGTTGAACACAGCTATTAATTTGCTTTGGTTTACTCAGGTACAGAATTGTCTCTGTAAAAAAGGAACTTTGATTGTGTCATGCTGATGAGACAAATTTTCCATTATAAAACAATAATACCCTAATATTTGAGTGCTCCAGGGGTCCCAGGTTTTATTCTGTTACAAGTGGGTGTAGTGTTTAAAAGAAACAGCAGGGGGATAAGGCAACATGCCACATTTTTTGAACATACATAAATCAATCAATACTTATCATATACATATGATACATTACACTCATGCACTCTCAAACACACACAAGCACACTCCGTCTTGTTACCAAAAGTTGCTCCCCCTAACTGCACTGGCCAGGTGAGTTAAATGGAAGATGGGTTGAGCTGGGCTTCTGCTGATCCCGATTGATGCTCCCATGTTGACAAGACGAAAACCTGGGATCCCTCTGCAAAATGCCTCATATTTATCCCTCATGCAGCCAATTAGTCATCATCTTGCCTTTCTTAATGTTGCTTCAAAGAGAGTTTTTCCAAGGGCAGGCACTTGCTGTTTGACTCCCAAGCAGGGGCAGATGACCGTTTTGCGGGGCCCCGGGCAGCATAATTTCGCGGCCCCCCCCCCTTTGCCACGGCGCATGCGCAGTGACGCCATGCGCATGCGTGGTGGCGCCACGACGCATGCGCGGGGCATTTTGAAGCGCGGGGCTCGGGGCGGCCGTCCCGTTCGCCCTGCCCTATATCCGCCTCTGCTCCCAAGGCATCTGTATATCCAATCTTCTTAATGAGCTCACTTTACAGGTATTGTCTTGGATCTGGCTCCCAGACCTTCTCCACCCTTGCAACTGCTGCTTGAGGGGCTCACCTTTCATTCTCCATTCACACCGCATTCATTTCAACAGGACAATCAAGGAAATGGGAGAGCTCAAAAGACATTTTTTCTTACAAGATCTATATATATAAAAAGGAAAGTTTCTCTTAATAGAAAGTTATAGGAGAAATGTTACAGAGATTCTATAAGAACACTTAACGAAGATATATCTAAAAGGACAAGATCTTAATACAAAGTTATATAAGAATGATAATATTACAGGGATTTATCCTCATGGGGGCTTGTCTGGGATTTCAACTAGGATGTCTTTGCAGCTCAGGATGTGCTTCCTCAGCCAGGGAAAGGATATAAACCATGCACCTACTGGGTACGGTTCACTGTTCCACCTAGTGACATGGAAATCACTTACAGAGAGAATAATGAGTCTGCTCTATAACCTTAGCTAAGGGCCAGCTGCCTTTTACCCCACGCAGTAGAGACTCATGAACTAAACTGCTGAGGTCCCAGGTTTGATTCCGCCTCTTGGCATTATAGTAGCATATGTCAAAAATATTGTATCTAATTACAACTGTTGGATGTTTATTATAAGTACCCCAGGCTAAGTGCAATTATCCAAATAGGAATTTAGGCATAATACAGTTTTAAAGAGGCACTGTCATGTCAAATTTGGTTCAACATTTGGATTTTATAAAGACAAGTTTTTTTTACAAAAACTAAAATCAATAGATTGTTCCCATTATTTTCCTTAATACAGCAGGAATGAGTCATTTTATGAACAATGATGAACCTCACCTTATGTTATTTACAGCCCAATCACTGCAGTTTTGTGCTAGCAAAGTAGAACAGAACATGATATTGACAGGGAACTTCTCTATACAATAAAAATGAGTCCCACAAGCTTATTTTCATTGTCTAAGCTGAGAAATGCACATGATATAATAATAATATAAACAGCCAAAAGTATGAAATATCTTTAAAATTCTGCCATTTTTAATTTTCATTACTGTTCTTTGTAACATAGATAACAAACGGTGTTGTTTTATTTTTCAATATAGTTTTTAATTTGACAGTGTGAATCTTGGAATGGGATACTTTGAGACAAATTTCCAAGTGACTCTCACCCTGGCTTCCATGTGTATGTGTGCAGCTTTATTCATGCAAACACTTTCACACGTGATTTGAGCATTGACAGCTGTTGGCGCACACTAAGATTTTTACAGCAAGATATGTTTTAATTGTTTTATTTGTGAGTGAAGCAAAATGTATTGTCTCTTATCTTTCCAGATAGCATAATTGGTTTGATAAAGTATCAAACATTGTTAGACATTTTAAGTACCATTTAAACTGCTTTGTGAATGACTCATTACCTACAAAATATATTAAGATACACCAAAATAGTAACAAAAATGAATCCATATTTAAGACCTAAGTTTTATTGCCCATTCCCTTTCCCTCTTTCCACAGCCTTTCAGATGGAGTTCACTGGACATTGCGTCATAAAAGAGTAGTCACATTCTAATTATGTGGGGGTGAAAGCTGCCGAGTTTGGATCTGAGCCAAGCCTGAATGTTTCCAAATTCTAAGACCTTTGGAGATAGTAGGAAGACTCAGCCCATTGTAATTAGGGATGTGAACTCTTAACTGATTAACTGGTTACCCTCTAAGCATCACCATAACAGTTAATCAGTACCTGGGAGAAGGTCCTGCCTGCGGCCTGCTGTGGATGGAGGGCTGCTTCAGCCATGGGGCTGTCGGTTTCCAGCCCATGTGGCTTGGGAGCGAGCTGGCAGCCCCACGCAGGGCTGGGGAGTGGCAGACACACAGGCTATGGGCTGCATCAGCCAGGTTGGAGTGGGCCCCTGCCCAGGATCCTGCTCAATTGGTTATCTGGTTAAACCTAGTGGTTAACTGATTAAACAGGATTTTACATTCCTAATTGTAATAGATTTTAACCGGCCATTGGGCAGGTGCACAAATGAGTTGGTAAATGCATTAAGCTATTCTTTGTGTCTTTGTGCATTTTGTTCCAAGACCAGTCATGGCCACAGTTACTGAACTCAGGGAGAAGCAGAGAAGCCCTAGCCCTGTCCCCTTCCTTACCATCAGGGAAAGCATACTGACCCCATTCTAATGTGTGCAACGCACTCATTTTACCAGAACACTTGGGCAATTTCTACACTACGGGTTTTTTTTTTTTTGAAAAACAGCTGTTTTTCTGAAAAATTCCAGTTACGTCCACACTGCAATCGCATTCTTTTGGGAAAAAATTGAAAGAACAAAGGTGTTTTTCCAACATTGATAAACCTCTTTCTATGAGGAAGAAGCCTTTTTCTGAAAGAACTCTTTTGGAAAAAGGTGCGTGTGGATGGGGAAGAGGGAGTTCTTTCACAAGAAGAGGAAAGAGGAATAAGCACGGGTACCCTGGTGGCCACTTGGTCCATAGTAATCACAGGTTACATGCGAGAGAGCGTCCATTCAGTGTGGATGCTATCTTTTGAAAAAGCAGATCACTTTTTTGATGCACTTTGGCAGAGTGGAGGCTTTCTTTCAGAAGAAGTTTTTTTGGAAGATCTCTTCGGGAAAAGCTTCTTCCGAAAGAAGCCTTCAGTCTAGATGTAGCCTTGGGAAGGGACTACATGTGTTTGAGGCCCAATCTTCTAATTGAACTCCTCATTAACCTGTGATTCAAGTAGTGGACAGGTGCCATAGATTGACCCAGACAAGAACTGCCTATAGCATCCAGACCCAGATATGGGATAGAACTTTTCCCAAGAATGTGGGGGTTGGAATCAGGATTCAGACACATTTTTATCTAGCCACTTGAGACCCATTATGCTCCCAGTGAAACCTCCAGATCATACTCATTAATAGGACAACCATAGCAATGTTTTATTTTTCTCTTGCCACATATTTATCTGTTGTATGGAATAATTGTAGAATAAAACAGAAATTAAAATTATGGAGAAACACAGTTCTGAAATTTCTGGCATTGGGACTAAAAAAAGCACACAGGGTAATTTGAAGTATAATAATTCTCCACAAAAATTATGTGCAAAATAGGAGAAATGGTATAAAATGTATTTTAGCTACTGACAAATTAAAGCTTTTAATTCACTGTACTTGATAATATATAGTAGGCCATTTTATAAAAACAAGGAAATCTGAGTTAATAGAGAACTCCCTGCAGCATTTACTGTTACATTTTTGTTGGGGTGAGGGGAGAACATAAATTTGTCAGATGGACTGCAAAGTGTGAGTTTTAATGAAGCTTTACAATAGCATAAAAACTGCTGTCCTACTTTTCATTCATTCCTTGAAATTTAAAGCAAATAATGTGAACCAAAAAAATTGTTGCATGTTATCCTCAGTTATAAATCAGTTTGTCGTTTGATGCCAGGAATAATCTCAGGGGAGGATATTTGTCTTTCCTGACAAAAGTGTTTGCTTTCTGTCCAGCAATTCCCCGCCACCATCCCCTCTCTGAAAGGGGCATACTGAAAATGAGCTTTCAGAAAGATAGTAGCAGTAAGTAAGGGTACGTCTACACTAGCCACCTAGATCAATCTAGGGAGGCTAATGAAGGTGACCAAAATTACAAATCAAGCCCAGGATTTAAATATCCTGGGCTTGATTTGCATGTTCCCGGCCGGTTGCCATTTTAGAAATTGACTAGCCCGAAGTAACTGCCCGCATCTACACGCGACAGTGAAACGGGATTCCAATTTAAAGCCCCTAATTCAAATTAGCTGGTAAACCTCATTGCAGGAGGAATACCAGATGATTCAAGTTAGGGGTTTAAATTGGAATCCCGTTTCACTGCCGCGTTTAGACGTGGGCAGTTACTTTGGGCTAGTCAATTTCTAAAATGGCGACCGGCCGGAACATGCAAATCAAGCGCGGGATATTTAAATCCCGGGCTTGATTTGCAATTTCAGTTGCCTTCATTAGCCTCCCTAGATCAATCTAAAGGGCTGGTATAGATGTACCCTAACTTACTGGTTTCATAAGGATCTAGCACAGTACCCCTTGGAGCCTTTCAATCAAACATGATGGCAATTTTATTAACAAATGAATGTCATTACGTCATTTTTGCTACATTCCATTTTATTTATAATTTATAGAAGAGTTTTCTGGTTCCTCCTCCACCCCCTGTAGGTTCCTTCACCGAAACCTCAAGCCAAACCATTATTGTACTTATAGATTGTGACTGTCAAAACTATGCCACACTGAAGTCAAGCTAGTGGGTGAGTATGGTCCTGTGAATAGGCAACAGCTGTCATATCCTTGCTTGTTGGGAGTATGTGTCATGGTATTCTTCACTAGCATTTATGCATGACTCAGGCTAGTACAAATCATCCAAAAATAATAAGATATTCGAGTGGTTAGTGAAAGACAGCTTTCTCTTGTCAGTTGCAAAAAAAAAAAAAAAAAAAAAGAAAAGAAATCTCTAGAGCATATATATAATTGTAGTAGGCAAGTTTAGGATTTCTATTTCAGAGATAATCACATATTCTGTAGAAATATGTTGTCATTTTTAGAAGTACTGTGTATTGTGCACAAAAAAGTGCATTTTAAAAAAATGTTGAGACTTGCTTTTGTCTTATTGGAATCTCAGTTGCCTGTCTCTTTTTAAAATAAGTTGGTGGAATTGAAGAAAAATAAGCAGCCACTCATAACTTCATGTGTATCTGAAGTTAATGGAGACCCAGGAGCAGATGAGGATTTTGCGAGGCCCAGGGCAGCACAATTTCGCGGGGCCCCCCCTTTGACACGGCACATGCGCGGTGGCGCCACGCATATGCGCGGGGCTTTTTGAAGCGCAGGGCCCGGGACGGCCGCCCTGCTCGCCCTCCCCTATATCTGCCCCTATGGAGACCATATTTAATTTATTAAATTCCACATTTCTTTACAGATTATTTCAAGGGAATATATTGTTGATATGCATATTTAAAGTTATATATCTTGATTATGGACTAGAATGGGCTTTTTAGCTCATGTGTAGTCATGGATACAAACAAAAAGAGAGAGAGACCGAGCGAGTGAGTGAGAGAGAGACTGCTTTTATGTAACAATGCACACATTGTTTCTCACACTTTACTCCTAGGCTGTGTCCAGACTCCATGCCTCCGTCGACGGAGGCATGTAGATTAGCCAGATCGGAAGAGGGAAATGAAGCCGCGATTAAAATAATCGCGGCTTCATTTAAATTTAAATGGCTGCCCCGATCTGCCGATCAGCTGTTTGTCGGCAGATCGGGAGAGTCTGGACGCGATGCCCCGACAAAGAAGCCTTTCTTCATCGACACAGGTAAGCCTCGTGAAACCAGGTTTACCTGTGTCGATGAAGAAAGGCTTCTTTGTCGGGGCATCGCGTCCAGACTCTCCCGATCTGCCGACAAACAGCTGATCGGCAGATCGGGGCAGCCATTTAAATTTAAATGAAGCCGCGATTATTTTAATCGCGGCTTCATTTCCCTCTTCCGATCTGGCTAATCTACATGCCTCCGTCGACGGAGGCATGGAGTCTGGACACAGCCCTAGAGTAAAACTTCCTGGGAACTCCCCAAATCATGAAATCTCCTGTAGTTTAAGAGCCAAGTAAACAAATGTAATGTGTTTAAAACATTCTCACTTTAATCTAATCTTGTGTTTTTCTCAATATATTTGTCTGCATGTGAAAAAATAGATGTGTTGGTCAGGGGCCACGGTGGCCACTGCTGGCTCTGGGCTGGCAGGCTTGGAGCTGGCACAGGCACTGTGGCCAGGGTCTACCCCTTTAATGGCTCTGGAGCTGGGGGAGAGGAGAGTAAGTTTTCCTGGTTGTGCCCAGAGTGGCCACCAGGGCTCCCTGGGAAGGGCTGGAGGCCCCCTATTTCGAATTTAGTGTCTACACAGCACTTAATTCGAAATAGTTATTTCGAATTTGGCATTACTCCTCATAGAATGAGGTTTATGAAATTTGAATTAAGTGTTCTGCTATTTCGAATTAATTTTGAAATAACAGTTTGCATGTATAAACGCTATTAAAGTTAATTCGAAACAACAGCTGTTATTTCGAATTAACTTTGCAGTGTAGACATACCCTAAGGCATTTGATATAGTCAGCTGAATTGCCCTTTGGAAATTACTGACTGAATCTGGATGTCCACAAAAACATATGAACATAGTTTGGCAATTCAATGTAGGCATCGGCTGGAAGAGTTATTGCTGATGGTGATGTAACATTTCCAGTCATGAATAGGGTGAAGCAGGGAGGTGCCTTGCATCTCATCATTTTGTCTTGTCTTTTCTGTGATGCTAGAGAAAACCCTTTGTGATGTTTCAAATGGTGTCTTTATACACTTCTGTGCTGTTAGGCTCATCAGTCTTTCCTGTCTGTGCAAACACCAAGGTGATAGTAACATTCATCCAGGAACTGCTCTGTGCTGATGATTATGTCTTGGTGGTGCAATCTGAGGCATCACTGCAAGATCTTGCAAACTGCTTTGCTGTGGTGCCTCAGGAGTTTGCCCCCATCACTGGCTAAATGAAAACAACCTTACCAATATCTTGAAAAAAAATTAAAAAGCCAGCACCATGCACAGTTGCTTCTATCACTGACTCTGGAAGTAACATGGAATCTGTGTACAGACAAAAAACAAAGTCTATGATGTCCTTGGGATATTGCTCTAACAATGTGAAACATGGAACTGTTTTCAATTACATATTAAAAAACATGAGAAGCTCCGCTTGCAATACCTACGCTGATTTCTGCACATCAAATGGACAGGACCACATTTCCAACACTGCAGTCCTGGTAAAAGCTGGTTTGCTCAGCACTGAGGCTCATTTGATCTCTGCCCACTTGAGATGGACAAACCAGATAATTCAAATGCTGGAGACCCATCTATCAATACACCTCTGATATTCTGAATTATGCTCTAAACATTCTAAGTGTGGAGGTCAATTGAAATGCTTCAAAGGCGTTCTGAAACACAATCTAAAATGAGCATTTCTGATTCAACCTTTGAACAACTGGTAGTTAATTGTATTGCATGGCACCATGCCCTGAGGGTGGGCACTCACAGCTTGAAAAAAATTGCATGCAACAGAGGAAACACAACTCTAAGCACAGAAACAATATGCAGCTCAGTCAACACAAAAAGGCAAAAGGACTCCATTGTCAGTGGGGTAATGTTGCTCTTCCTGGTCCAGTCTACGGAGTCAAGAAAGACCCATTTGTACAAAACTATGATTGTCAAAAATGTACTCAAAATTGAGGAGACCATCATTATCATCATAATCAATTATATATTTATTAATATCATCAAGGTACTCAGGGTACTAGGGGTTATTTTACTACCTATGCAGACAGAAGGGCTACATAGCACCTTTCATTTGAGATTAATTTTGGAGAGACTAGATCAAAGCAATAATTTAGTAATCATAATTGTACAATTGTATGGTTGTTGACATAGCAATATTGCACTTAATTAAAGTATTAGACTAACACTCTCATCTCTCCCCCTTACTTTTCATTATGTCTCAAATCACTATCAGGTAAAGTACAGATAGTTACAAAAATCCAGGGAATAAAAGTCAATGGCCCATCCTTAAAATCTTGACTTCTTGATAGCACTGGTAATAGCCAAACTGTATGCAGAGCAGGCATGCTCAATAGTAAGCTCTTCATGTGCATGATATTTTTAGCAGTGAGACTTGTTTGTGTTGTGTCCCTGAGGCCTCCTTCTATACACACCTTGACACACACACACGCGCACTCATTCACTCTGCTTTTTGTAATAGGTTACATTTTTGTGTTTTTTCTTTTTCAGTTTAATAGTGGTATGTAACTTACTCAACTCTTATTTATATATTTCTATACATATCTATAAATGACTGTTCTCATACTCTGTGGGCATCATTATCCTCAAACCAACTGAGTAATAGTTGTTTGGGTTTTTTTAAAAAAATCTCACTATATATTTAGAATGTTTTAAAAATTAAACACACTGGCAACTATACTAGAAAGCATTTTCTGTGCAATTTGTGGATGAAAGTCAAACAATGTCAGGTGAGAAAGAAGACTTGGTAAAGGACTCTTTGGAAGCCAGTCAAAGCCACTAGGGTTCAAATGTTCTGTGATACCAACATAGGCTATGTCTAGACTATGGTTTTTTTCTGGGAGACTGGAGGTAACCCAGAAAAACTCTGCTGTGTCCAGGGAACGCGTCTGCTATTCTGACATATTTTGCAGAAGAGCAGATGTGCTCTTTCAGAAGCCCTGTCTTCCTCGTGCCACAAGGAAGAAGGGCTTCTCCAAAAGAAGAGGTTTTTCCGAAATTTGGCCCAGAGTAGATGGGCAGAGTGCAATTTGTGCACCTTTTTCCAATAAAAAGCGGCAGTATCGACATAGCCATGCTTCACAGGTAGTTTAATTGAAATCAGCTCTGCATGGAATGAGGTATTGCTAATTATGGGCACATCTATGCTTCAGAGCAAAAGTCAAATTAAGATACGCCACTTCAGCTACATCAGTTGCGAAGCTGAAGTTGAAATAGCTTAACTCAGCTTTTGGCACTGTCTGCACAACAGGAAGTTGAAGGAAGAACACTCTGACTTCCCTTACTCCTGATGAAATCAGGGTTACAGGAGTTGAAGTAAGAAGTCCTCCATTTCAACATTATTTCAAAATAATTGCTTGCTGTGTTATTCCAAAATATCACTGCTATGTAGACGTACCCTATAAAAGTATCAGAGTGGGTTCCTAGATGTGGGGTCCTACCTGTGTGTCCTTTTATTTTTGTAGATACACTATATGAGGCATGCAGGAACCAGAAGTGAATGGAATTTCAGGAGTCAGAAACTAGAAGATTCTGGGTATAAGCAGGATAAGGAAGATTGAGTCCCTAAAGCACTCAAGTTTAAAGCTGATATAAAGGGCCCAACCCACTGGTTTTCTTTAAACAAAAAATCTTTCTTTAAACAAAAATCTTCTGGAAATACTGATCTTTTGGCAACAACTTCTCCAGTTGGTGAAGTGTACTTTTATAAATCACTCATCTCATCTTTTTTTTTCTTTTTTCAGTTTTTTTAAGACATTGTTAGGAAAATATCCAGAACTGAGAAACTAAAACTCTTTTGTTTTTACTTTCTAGTGAATTTTGACCACTTCCAGATACTCCGAGCAATTGGGAAGGGAAGCTTTGGCAAGGTAAGTTAGAAGTTGAATTTAATCATGAATACTGTAAGGTGAATTGTATCTAAAAACAAATTATGCACAAACTATTTATTGTATCAAGAAAAATAATCCTGAAAGTGATTTTTTTTCTTATGTAGTGGGTGGTAAGTAGAGGTGTGCACATTTTTATTCAGGAAATATTTCATTGACATTGGCTCATTTGTAAACTTGTGCAATTTTGGGATGTTAAGTTTCATATTTCACGCAATTCATTTTTTAATTACTAGAATAACTGAATTGGCAAATATATGTATTATATATTTTGTTTCCAAGTTGGATTTGTTGGTTGTGGTAGTCATAATAATCTAGGTATACTTGGTCCTGCCTCAATACAGGAGAATGGAGATGACTTCTCAAGGTACCTTCCAGCCCTACAGTTCTATGATAAGTCACGTGATACTGGATCTGGTTTCTTAACTGGCTGAGCTGTCATGTGATCAGGAGGGTTCTCAGAAGCTATTTGGCCTCTATTTCTCTGAACAATTAGTTGTACTTAAGGAAATCATTTGTTTATTATTTTGCAAATAATAATAATAATAATAATAATATGTATGGAGCAAGTTTAAAAATCAGAACAGAACTAGTATTTGATGCTTACTTTGTTTCCTAATTTATATATCTTTGTTACCAATATAGATAGAATAAATAGACAGATAAATTAATTATAAAATAATGTGTGAGTATGTCCCTTCTTTCCTGGACAGTTATTACATTTGTGGTGTTGACTGAATTTCATTGATATGAGCTTAGGCCACTGTTCTTTCTTTGACATTTATGTTCTGCACAATTTATTTTTCACCACATTTATGAAATTCATCATATATGTGTCGTTGCATTAAGGGCATCCACCCTCTATCTTTGATGTTACAGGAGCTAGTTGCAGTGTCACAATTTCATATTTCTTCTGCTGTCTACATTGTATTTAATTGACTTTGTCCTAAAGGCATCTGCCCTCTGAGATCTCCTCTGATCAACTGCAGCTTCTTCTCACAATTAGGAAAAAGAGTAGCAGTAATAGCAGTAATTTTAACACTTTGAAAAAACCTGCCAAATATGGCTGCCATAGCACCACTACATGACAGCTTGCAAGTGTGAAGCTTTGTGCCAAAGGTGAATTTCACCAGCTGCTGTCTTGGGGATGAGGGCAGAGAAATGGGTCTTTGAAATTTTGCAAAATGTAAAATGTTGAAGTTGTTGCAATGCATATAATAGATGAGCAAAGAATACTGCAAAACGTGTGTCACCAACTTCACCTACTTCTAAGAATATCGTAGGAAACAACCAGAACACTGGCAAGGAAGCTGTTCTGCTTTTTTTATGCATCAAATACAGAGGGTCAGATTCTGACTGTCTTATTTGGGTTAGCACTTTACTCCATGAATATCTCCATTGACCTCACTGGACTATTTGTAGAATTAAGTTCTATGAAGTGTGAATAAAGGTATCAAAATATGGCACCTAAAATGAAACCTGCTGTGTAATTGTTGTTCTCCCATTATTTGTAGCCCTCCCATTACTATGGTATCTGAGCTCAATAATACAGAACAAATATTATATGTATAATCGTCTGTGTATACCAAGCTCTGCCCTCGTTAAGCTTCAGTAATGCGATCGAACTCTGCAGAGGCAAAGTTAGGAATTCTCTCCCTGATACACTGTGGGTATCATTTTTTCTAATATGGCCATGGTTTTCATACAGATTTTTAAAACTATATGTTAAAATAGTTAAAATCTACAGAGTGAAAAGCCAGAGAAAACAATTGAGAATGAAAAACCCCCTAACATTTGCTTTGATGACACAAGGCACAACTTGCAATACATTTACAAAAGTTATATCAACCCAACGAAACAAAGCATCTGTTCTTGGGAGACATTAAAACAAAACCATTGTCTTTTGCTTCCTCTGCGGATGCACTGAAATGGGCCATTGACCAACCATGAGAGCTACCAAGCCCATCATTCTGGCATAATAAGGATCGGATCCACTCACATGAACTCCTGGATTCATTGTGAGTCCACATGGGATGGGGGCTAGTAACAATATTTCATCATAGTGAACTACTATGTAAGCCATAGAGGAGGTTGTTCTGAAATGAAAACTGCCATAGATTAAAAATAATTAAAGTTTCAAGCAAAAAAGAATAAGTGGGAAGAGGCAAAATGTCAAGTTTCTAAGATGGTGCTACAAACATTGGTAGATGAATAAAAACTTTAGTGGGAAGACCCCTTCTGGTGTAAGTTGTCATAAGTCCTTTGAAGACAAAGGACCAATGACAACTTATACCAGTTGAGGAACTGCCCATCGATTTGTACAACATTAAGATAAATTCCTCTGTAGTTCGGAGTCGTTATAAAGCTAAAATATTGTGACTGCTGCTTATTTATTTATTTAAATATTTTTACCCCGCCTTTCTATTTAAAATATTCAAGGTGGCTTACAAGAACAAACAAAAAAATACAAATATATATAAAAATTTAAAATATGAGAATTTAAAATACGAGACCTCATAGGGACATAACCAGCTAAAAACATATAGAGAGGAGGAACACACTCATACAGACTCAAACATTAATAAAAACATGAGTAATAAGGGTGGCATTAGCCTGACACCAAAACAACGCTAGCGTTGGCGCCATGCGAATATCCCGAGGAAGAGAATTCTACAGCCTGGGAGCAAAAGCTAGTTCGAACTAGGGTGGCAGTGTAGCCATACTCCTGCAGACATAGTGACAATAGAATTTCCAGCAAGGCAAAATGAGTGAGACAAAGAGATTTATATTTTTAGTGTGAAAGGAGGGGCCAACAATTTACTTGGGCTATAAAGGTCTGAAATTTCTTGAACAACATTCTGTCATTTGAAGTTGCATTTAGGCTGCATTACTAAATAGGTAGATTTAACATTTAGGTTTCACTTAGCATGTGTATTAGTAGCAAATGCAAAATTTAGGCATGTAGCCCCTCAATTTGTTACCAAAGATCAGAGATAGGGAGGAGCTGAAATACTTATACATGCTTTCACCATAAAAGGTATTACAAACGTCCTCTGATGACTCTATCCTGTTAACTTGTGTAGAGAATGAGGCAGAACAAAATGTCTGCCTTGTAGCCTATAATATGCTCAGTGATTTAAATCCATAGGTTCTGGCAGTGTCTTCAGTTCTGCCCCTGAAGAGAACATCAAGTAATGTTGCTAACAGATATTTCTCCTTGTAGAGCAATTTCCTGATTCTGGAGGCTGTGAACAGCTTATCATCAGAGCCTGCTGCCATGGTAAATGATGCATTGGGTCCTTAGCTTTCAAATTCAGTTTGCTTTTGTGAGAGCAAAAAGTATTCCCTGATGGAAAAGCATCAAAGAGCTGATGTAATTGGCTTTACTGTGCCCTCTCTAGAAGGCCCTAGCATAGCAGTCATGCCAAGGTCAGGTTCAGTAAGTCTGTAATTTATGTTGGCCTTAATGTCCACAGAATGTGACATAAATTTATCTTGATCACATACATCCTATTTCTGTCACAACCCTCTGTTTTTCCTAGATTGTAAGCTCTTCGGGGCACAGGCTGTCTTTTTGTGCTGTGTTTGGTCGCCATAGTGAGGTACTGATCCATGACTGGGCTTCTTAGGTGTTACAGTAAAACAATATAATAATAATTATAACAACAATAATTACAACAACAAGTTGGTATCAAAGTATAGCATACAAACACCTATTATTACTGAACTAGCCAATTAGCCCGTCATAAGATGGGATTTTCAGGTCTTTCCTCCACATCGGTCCTCTCTCCTGAGCCTCCGGTCTCTCTCTCTCTCTCTCTCTCTCTTTCTCTCTCTCTCCTCCTCCTACTGCCTCCCCCTCTGTCTCTCACTCAGGGGACCGTGGAGCCCAAACGGTCGCTTGCACCGTGGTGGCCCGTCTGAGTGGTGCAGAAGTCAGCCGAGTGCCACGGCGGGAGGCAACAGTGCCACCCAGAGGGAACAGCCAGCATTTCAGTGTTACAGAGTCACAGACATTGGGCTACTATATATATGATACCATTGCAGGTTCACTGCTGCACTGGGATGTCTTGCCACATGACATCGTAATTTGCTGCCAGCAGCCATGCTACCCCCAATAATCTGGCCCAGGGTTGCTTACCAAATGGTTTTAGTAACACTGTCTTTAAGAGCTACACAGGCAGGAATTTTCACAGCTAGGTGACATAGGATTTTCACTTTCAGGACACAAACTTTGGACATGGTTTGAGTCTCAGATGGGAAGCCAGGTTTCACTGTGTGGTTTGCATTCCTTTTGTTGCCCATTGATGTGTACCCTTGTATCTGAAACTAGAATGGAATTATTTTAGTGCTTTTTTTCCTGGGCAGTGTGTTCAGGGGAAGAAGCAGCCAGATTTGGCCAACAAAGGGCTGTCCTGACAACTTGCCTAGAGCCTGAGGGTAGCACCTTTAGTAAGCTGCATAAAATGGAACAGATCATTTTTGGATATCAAGGTGTGACTCATGAAGATTAAGAGTTCAAACATACAACAGACCCTGAGAGGCTACAGGCTAAATTCTTATCTCAGCTATCCCGGTGGAAATCTGGTTCTCTCCTCTCACCGCTGTGAAGTTAACTCCATATTTTTACTGGTATAACTGAGATCAAAGTCTGGACCTGCAGACAGTGATCTGTCTTGATATAAACATTTTTTCTACTTGTTGGATGGTGGTTATGAGGTGCTTTGTAGAACCCTAGCGGTTTCATTTAGCCAATAGACCATTCTTTGGACAGCCCAGCTCTGAGCAGGTAATAGAATGACTGCATTTGTTTATTGAAGTGGTGGTTGTAAATGTTCCGGGTACTGTAGCAAATGAAGGAACCAGGCTGCAGTTCAGAGACTCTTAAAGGTTATTATTCAGTTCAGGAAACTGAAGAAAAGGTTTGGGAACTTGTAGCAACAAGGCAGAAAAGTGAATGGGTAAAATTAAATTAAACATCAGTTCTATGAGCAGCCATAAAAAGGGGGTATTAAATAATATATGTTGGAAATGCAGCTATAATACTATAATAATATATCTTTACTAGAACCACTAAATCAAACTCCAGAAGGTTGACCACAGCAGTGTTGATCTTCCAGATAGGGCATGTCTAAACTATATTCCTCTTTCGAAAGAGTAATGTAAATGAAGCCAATCGAAAATTCAAATGAAGCGCGGATTTACAAATCTCATGATTCATTTGCATAATCGTGTGAGAGCGCTTTTTTGAAAAAGGGTTTTTCGAAATAGAAACTGCAGTCTAGATGGGGTTCTTTAAAAGAAAAAAAAACCTTTTTCAAAAGAACCCATACTCCTGAAAAAATTAGGTGTACAGGTTCTTTTGAAAAAGGTTTTTTTTTTTTTTCAAAAGAACCCCATCTAGACTGTGGTTTCCTTTTCAAAAAACCCTTTCTTGAAAAAGCGCTCTCATGCGATTATGCAAATGAAGCACAAGATTTGTAAATCATTTCAAGAAAGATGTGGAAAAATTGGAGAGGGTCCAGAGAAGAGCAACGAGAATGATTAAAGATCTAGAGATCATGACCTATGAGGGAAGGCTGAAGGAATTGGGTTTGTTTAGTTTAGAAAAGAAAAGATTGAGGGGGGACATGATAGCAGTTTTCAGATATCTAAAACAGTGTCATAAGGAGGAGGGAGAAAACTTGTTCATCTTGGCCTCTGAGGATAGAACAAGAAACAAGGGGCTTAAACTACAGCAAGGGAGGTTTAGGTTGGACATTAGGAAAAAGTTCCTAACTGTCAGGGTAGTCAAACACTGGAATACATTGCCCAGGGAGGTTATGGAATACCCATCTCTGGAGATATTTAAGAGTAGGTTAGATAAATGTCTATCAGGGATGGTCTAGACAGTATTTGGTCCTGCCATGAGGGAAGGGGACTGGACTCGATGACCTCTCAAGGTCCCTTCCAGTCCTAGTATTCTATGATTCTATGAAATCTGCACTTCATGTGAATTTTCGATCGGCCTCATTTACTTTCCCCTTTCGAAAGAGAAATGTAGTTTAGACATAGTCATAGTGAAGACAAGCCCTTGGTTAATTTTTGTTGGGGGAAGGAAAGAGCTCAATTTAAAATCATTAAAGAGGTTGGGGTGGTATGGAGTGGAAGACGACCGGGGAATACTGGGAAACATGAATCTTCTATCTTGGATTGAAAAGCCGTCAATGCAACATTAATCTTTTACGCTGCATATTTCCTTATTACACACATGCTTCATCATGCTCCATGCCGGCATACTCAGTACACTCTTTCATGTACATTATAACTGCCCTAGTGGAGGGAGAAAGGAAATCATGTCTGTAGCTCTCAGGCACAGTTCACATGAGATCTCACCCTCTGTTCTGAATCTAGCCACTTCCAAAGAAACAGATTGAATCTGACATGCAGTGACAGTAATTAATCAAACTTAAAATGTAATAAAATAAAATAAAAATATGCTGTCCCAAGGCAATATTACATTTGACTTTTGCGGAACAAGTCACAGGAGGTCCCTTTTTTTTAGCTTTCCTTGTTTAAAGAAAAATAAATCAAACCTAGAGTAATGTATCAGTCATCAGAATTTTATATGTATTTTTAACAACATGATGTGTTGATTCATATGTCAGCTTTCTCAAGAATATGCCAATATGCTCAATTGCTCAAGATACAGAGCAAAGCTATTTTACATGAAAATATCTTTATATATATTTATGTACCTTATAGAACTGCCAACCCCTAGATTTAGTATTTAAAAATATTAAAGATATCATCACACTCATTTTTCTTTAAATGTGTCTGTATTTTACACAATACCAATGCTAATACATGAACTGTGTTTCTGTTCACATGACATCATGTGAGGCAGTGTTATCCAGTGGATAAGACCTTGAGCTAAACCTTCAATGACCTGAGTTCAATTTCCAGTTCTGTCAATAACCTGTGCAACTTTTGGCAAGTCACTTCTCAGTGCCTCTGTTTCTCTGCCTAGCCTTGGTCTTTTTCTCTGGAAACAGTGAACTCCCCAGTGCAGGGGCTGTTTGTACCAGGCAAAGCACAAGGGGACCAAAAAATGTGAAGGACCTGACATACCTAGGTCAAATGTGTTCAAATATGGTCAAATATGCTGAGTATGAGCTCAATTGTTCTTAGGGTATTATGAGTCCATCCGTGATCATGCATAAGGTCATATTTACTGAAATAGTCATATTTAAACAAAAATGTATCTTGCCCTAGATGTTAACTAAGCCTAAATTACATTATTTTAAAATAAGCTTAATAAGTTTTATGTAGTAGATTTACACTAAATTGATTTCTTTCTCAGAGGCTCTCTTCTGAGTAGATTGACTTTCCGACTCTACCTGCAGAGTAAGAAAATACACTGGTACCAATGAGAGGATTGTTGGAATTGAATATGAGGCAGTGAGCCCCTGTGGGAATGGGAAACTACTATTTGTATTACATATAAATACACCATTCCATGCCATATCCTCTAGCACATCCATTAGTAGAATCTAGCTAAAGCAAGTTGATAATTTTACCCATCTCAGCAGCAACATCCAGTGATTAATCTCTTGACAAAGAGATCACGAACAGGGTACAGAAAGCTTCTCAGTTACTAATAAAGCTACACAACAAAGTCCTGAAATCCCACAACGTAACCCTCCGAACAAAAATAAAACTTCACAATGCTTTTACGCTCACATCTCTCCTCTATGGCTCTAGGATGTGAACACCATTAAAATGGGAAATGAAACAGTGAGCAGGCTTCCATATACGGTCTCTGCAAGCCATTATGGGGATCTGCTGGCAAGGCAAAATTATCAACATGGAGGGTCTTCAAAAGTCAAATGTCACAAGTTTTGAGGTTATATTGAAAAGCCCGACTATGCTGGGTTGGACACATTATTAGGGCGCCTGGACATTGACTCCCCAGAAAAAATTTCCATACGTAAATTGGCACAAGGACATTGGAATAAAGGTCATGCTAGAAAGTGCTATAAGGAAAGCATCAAGAACAGAATACACTTTAGTACAAAAAAAAGAGGATCTAGAGAAGGCTATGTCAAATGGATCAGCATGGCAACATACAGTCCTCGAGCTTTCCAAGCCTTTGAAGAGGACAGAAATAATCAATTGTTAGCTGCAAGGGGAAAGCATCATACCACTGCTATAGCTACCAATGATCTTGCTTGATCTGCTAACAAGCATGAAAACCACACTTTAGACATCAGAGTCACTCCAGAAACTACAGAAAGAGCATGATAATGTCATCATCTCCCTGATGGTCTACACAAGAAACAATTGTGGATGCTCCAACATAGATTGTTATGGCAGCTGCTGCCCCTGCACTCATCTCTTCTGTAGATTTAGGGTTATTTTATTTTTTTGGTGGAGGGAGCATAACAGCACACAGCTATGCAATACTAAAAGGTTCAGAGACTCCCTGCATAGACTCTCCAAAACTGGAAAACTAGCTAGTTCCCAAATTGTGTCCACCTGGAAAGTGGTGAGTTTCCTAAGGGTTCAAGGCAAGATTTGTAAAGATACTTAGATACCTAGATATGCAGATGGCACCTACTGGAATTTTCAAAGGCGCCTAAGCACCACCAAATCTCATTGTGAGCTAGGCATCTGGGTGCTTTTGAAAACCCTGGTAGGTAGTTCTTTTCATCATATGGCAGCTCAATGCCTTTTAAAATCTTGCTCTGTTTTATATTTTCTAATACCAGACCAGTGGGGAAAACATTACTGATAATTAAATTGCTTTTCCTCTGCATTCCCTCTGCCTTATCCAGTCTAAACCAGTTTATGCCTCTTCCTTTAGTTTAAATGGAAAAAGTGGTCTAGGGCTATGGGAAATCTATCTTTTTCTACTTTGAATATATTGCTATGGAAAAAAGGAAAATCTGTCAGGGGGTTCCTCAACACTATTGTAGCCTTACTTTGTCAGCTGCTGTAAGCATGAGGCTAAATAACGAAATCCTGGTTGGAATGAGGAACAATACTGAAATGAAATATTACAGAGAGAAGAAACGTATCTTGACAATAGAAGACCAGTCAGGGACAGTTTTCAGTGTGGGCACATTTCTTTCTTTCACTTCCCTTTTATTAATACAGGTAGTCATTCCTATAATTTTTAGCCTACATTATGATATAATGGAAACTGTTACAGTGAAAAGCTTTTTATAATGGAGAGGGTCCATTGAGAGGGAATTTGAAAAAAAAAATTCTGTTTTTTAATGGACTAAGTTTAGCAATTGGAGAAGTGCAGAGCTACGAATGAGGAAACTGAGAGGCATAATCCAGGATGACAAATACAAATAGATGCAGTTATGTGAGAGCTGTGACAGAGAAGATAGCTACATTCTATAAATACAGGCATGGAATTAAATTCATTAATGTCTGGAGACCAGCTTACTTAGTTTAAGTGCTGTCTTTGGGAAAAGGCAGTTGGCAGGCATTTTATAACCCACACACCTCTGTGAGTTAGAGTAACCATATTTACAATTGTAGAATATCATGAATTTGAAAGCTTCCTTTGCATGTAGGATTTTGAAACTATCTGCTCCTCTTTGTCATTCTAAGAAATCAAGAACGTAAGTTGCAATTTAGGATGCAGATCAAAATATATACCTCTGTCCCCTTTTTAGTTTCTCTGGCAGCACTCCTCTCAGGAATTAGGCCTCTTGCACTCATCTGACACAAGGTGCAATCTTGCAGTTCTTTCACTCTTAGCCCTAGTCTACACTAGTAAGTTATTTTAGAATAACCCACCTTATTTCAAAATAACAAGCGGAGCATCCACACTACCCACCTGGTGTTCTTCCTGGAGTGCTTCTGGGGGCTCTATATCGGAGACAGGCTTTAATCAGTGTGGACGTGCTATTTCAAAATAATTGTGAACAATTTTGATGCTCCCCCGTAGTGGGGACACACTATTTCGATTTTGTTATTTTGCGAGTTGTTATTTTGATTTAACTTATTTTGAAATTATTTCCTAATGTAGACATGGCCGTAGACTGGTACCAAATTCCCCTTTCCCATGTCCTCCAACCATTATCACCCTGGATGTCCAACTGCTTTAAGGCACTTGTGTTTCCTGACAGTGATAGTAACCATTTTGCAGTTAGAACAAAGCATGGGAGAAAAAGAATTTTAAAATAACAAATGGCCTACATGAATAGAGTGCCTATGTAGGTAGTGATATAATAGGTACCACGGAAATTTGGTGTAATGAGAATAATCAATGGGACACAGTAATACCAGGGTACAAAATATATCGGAAGGACCAGAACAGGTCATGCTGATGGGAAAGCGGCATTATATGCGAAAGAAATCATAGGATCAAATAAAGTAAAAAATCTAGATGAACTAAATTATGCCATGGAGTCTGTATGGTTAGTAATTCCATGCCTGAATAATAAAAATGTAGCAGTAGAGATATACTACTGACCACCTGAGCAGGAGAGTGCTAATGATTGCAAAATGCTTAGGGAGATGAGAGAGATTATACAAATTAAAAACACTCAATAATAATGGGGGATTTAAACTATCCCCATATTGACTGTGTACATGTCACGTCATGAAAGGATATAAAGGAAAAGTTTCTTGACATCTTAAATTACTGCTTCTTGGAGCAGCTAATTCTGGAACTCGTAAGAGGAGAGGCAATGCTTGATTTTAGTCCTAAGTAGAGCACAGGATCTGGCCCATGAGATGAATATAGCTGAACAGCCAGCTAATAGTGACCACAATATAATTAAATTTGACATTCCCGTGGTGGGAAAAGCACCACAGCAGTCCACCATGGTAGCATTTAATTTCAGAAAGGAACTGCACACAAATGAGGAAGTTAGTTAAACAGAAATTAAAAGACACAATGCCAAAAGTGAAATTCCTGAAAGCTGCATGGAAACTTTTTAAAGGTACCACAATAGTGGCTCTACTGAAAGACATACCCCAATTTAAAAAAAAAAACATAGTAAGAAAAGCAAAAAGGGTCACTGTAGCTAAACAACAATGTAAAAGAAGCAGTGAGAGGCAAAAAGCCAGCCTTTAAAATGTGGAAGTTAAATCCTACGGAGAAAAAAAGAGCATAAACTCTGGCAAATGAAGTGTAAAAATATAATTAGGAAGATCAAAAAAAGAATTTGAAGAACAGCTAGCAAAAGACTCAGTAAGTGATATACAAAAAATGTTGAGCACATGAAAAGCAAATTTCATGCAAAGCAAAGTTCTGCTAAAGAACTTCTAAGGCCACTGGACAATACCAGTAGTCTGAAAACTGACCATTTATTTCTACCCTTTTTTCTTATCTTTTAACCATTTCCTGTTCCACAAAAGGACCTTCCCTCTTATCCCATGGCATTCCCTCAGGGTATGTCTACACTGCCACCCAAGTTTGACTAGGGTGGCTAATGAAGGCATTCGAATTTGCAAATGAAGCCCGGGATTTAAATATCCCGGGCTTTATTTGCATGTTCCCGGGCGCTGCCATTTTTAAATGCCCCGTAGTTCGATCTACCTGCCTGTCGCTACATGCGGCACGGACTAGGTAGCTTGAATTAAAGCTCCTAATTCGAACTACCGTTAAACCTCCTTGCAGGTAGTTTAAATTAGGAGTGTAGACATACCCCCAGATATCAAAGGATCAATCAAAGGCCATAAAGCCACTGTGGAGAAATGAAAGTATTTTTTTGCATTGGTCTTTATGATTAAGGATGGTGAGGGAGATTCCCAAACTTGAACTATTCATTTTAGGTGACAAATATGAGGAATTATCTCAAATTGAGGTGTCTTTAAAGAAAGTTTGGAAACAAATACATAAATTAAACAGTAATAAGTCACTAGGCCCAGATGGTATTCATCCAAAAGTTCTAAAGGAACTCATAAGTGAAATTGCAGAACTATTAACTGTAGTTTGTAATGAGTCCCAAATGACTGGAAGATAGTGGGACATCAATATTTAAAAAGAATTCCAGAGGTGATTCTAGTAATTACAGGCCAGTACCGGACCCAACTTCAGTTCCAGGCAAACCAGTTGAAATGATACCAATGAACAGAATTGTCAGATACATGGATGAACATAATTTGTTGGGGAAGAGTCAGTATAGCTTTGGAAAGGAAAATTATTCCTCGCTAATCTACAATAATTCTTTAAGGGGATCTGCAAGCAGGTGAATAAGAGTGATCCAGTGGATATAGTGTACCTAGATTATAAAAAAGCCTTTGACAAGGTCCTTTATAAAAGGCTGCTAAGCAAAATAAGAGGGAAAGCCATGGGAAAAGAGGGAAGATCCTCTTATGGAACAGAAACTGGCTAAAAGATAAGAAAAAGTGGTAGAAAATGGTCAGCTTTCAGACTAGTGGTAAATAGTGATGTTCCCAGGGGGTCTTTACTGAGGCCAGTATTATTCAATATATTCATAAATGATCTGAAAAAAAAAGGTAAACAATGAGATGGCAAAATTTGAAGATGATAAAAAACTACTAAAGATAGTTATGTCCCAAGCAAACTGTGAAGACCTACAAAGGGTTCTCATAAAACCAGGTGACTGGACAATAGTCAATGTCCATGTTGATAATGAAAAGTAATGCACATTGCAAAACATAATTCCAGCTATGCTTCTAAAATGATGGCATGTAAATGAGCTGTTAGCAGTCAAGAAAGAGATCTTGGAGTCATTGTGGATAGTTCACTTAAAAAAATCTACTCCATGTGCAGAAGAAGGCAAAAATACTAACAGAATGTTGGGGATCATTAGGAAACGAATATATAAAAAAAAACCCAGAAAATATCCATTAAGTCCATGGTATCCCCCATCCTGAATACTGAATGCAAATGAGGTCACCCCATTTCAAAAAAGATATATTAAAATTGGAAAAGATTCAGAAAAGGGCAAAAAAAGATAAGGAGTAAGGAACAGCTTCTGTATGAGAAGAGATTAATAAGAATGAGAATGTTCAGCTTGGAAAAGAGATGACTAAAGGGAGATACAACAGGGTCTATAAAATCATGACTGGTGTGGGGGAAGTAAATAAAGAAGTGTATTTTATACTTCCTAACAAAAGAACTAGAGGTCAGTAAAAGAAATTAATAGACAACAGGTTTAAAACAAACTTTAGGGAATATTTCTTCACACAATTCATAGTCATACCTTGAAAGCCTTTTCCAGAGGATGTTGGGAAGACCAAGACCATAACAGGGTTCTATAAAGAGCTTCATAAATTTATGAAAGATAGTCTGGGATGGGCAGGGATGTTGACCCTAGTCTCTGTCTTCTAGAATCTGGGAATGGGTGATCGGGGATGGATCACTTGATGATTGCTTTTTCTGTTCTGGTGCACTTGGCATTGGCTACTGTCAGAAGACTGGATACTGAGATAGATGGGCCTTTGGTTTGACACAGCATGGATGTTCTTATGTTTTTATGAATATTTAATTCCATCTCATTTTATGTTTTGCCACAAGCTAAGTTATATGCTTCTCTTTTAAGTTACAGTAACAGAACAAAACCAACTTAAATTTTTCTAATAAGCTCAGACACTCCTATAATTTAGGCTGTTCTCCATGCTCCTGAGCAACATTGTCATACTGATCTAAATCCCAGTATAGAAGGTGTTATATTGATAGAAGGGCTTTGCCTACTGGCATAACTACCACCTCTTGGGGAGCTGGAGTATGTATGCCAATGGGAGGAGCCCTCCTGTCTGTGTAGGCTGCATTTTCACTGAGCACTACAAAGACGCTGCTGAAGTACTATAAGTACAGACAAGCCCTGAGACTGTCAGCTGGAAAAAACAGGGCCTGTCTGGGAGAATGTCTCCAAAATGGCTGCTCCACTGAATGGGTGGATAGACCCTTTCAGTCTCAGTGGTTATAATCATCGACCTTTCGGTAGTCCCTTCTCTGTAGGGTATTCAAATTGTCTGATCCTCATTGTCATTTTAAGAAGCCAAGCACATAAGTTGTATTTTGAGATATAGATCAAAATATGCACTTAACAGAGACACAGTTATACAGACATTCATGATCATATCACAAAAGTATTTTCTATACTTTTTATGAAGTAATTTCTGACTACGTTCACTAAAATGCTAAATAGAAACAACACTGACCACAGTCAGATCAAGATTGTTAGAGCAAAGATGGTATTTTTTAATCTCCATGAAGTGATTAAAATTAATCACAATTAATTGCATTGTTAATAATAGAATACTATTAAAATATTTGAAAATACTTTCTACAGCTGCATTCATCATTCCAGGCCAATGAGAGCTGTGGGTGCACGACTTGCAGGCAGAAACAGCTTGCAAAGACTCCTGCCCTCCCCATCCCCTCTCTTCAGGTCTGTGGGTGCTGGCCACTTCTAAGAGCAGTATGGGGCCATGGCAGGCAAGGAGCCCACTTTGTTGCATAACTGAACCCAAAAACAAAGCAATCTACATTTGTAAGTTGCACTTTCACAATAAAGAGATCACAGTAGAATACTTGTATGAGGTAAATTGAAAAATATTATTTCTTTTGTTTATCATTCTTATAAAGTGAGCACTATATATTTTGTATTCTTTGTTATAATTGAAAATGTAGGTAAACATCCAAAATATTTAATAAAATATAAATATATTTTAAAATATGTAATACATTTTCAGTTAGGATTTTATTGTTTAGCAGTGCCATTAAAACTGTGATTAATCATGTTTAGTTTTTTAAATCACGATTAATTTTTTTGAGTTACATGAGCTAACTAACTGCAGTTAATGGACAGCCCTGTATTAATGCTCCCTAAAGATTTGTGGGCCTGCATTTGGCTCATTTGCACTGGTATAATGCAGGAGTGTCTTTCTTAAAATGACCCAGAATTTGCATTGCTATCACATATGCTGTAATTTTATAGCTCAGGACACCAAGAGCCTCATCCAATGTCCTTACTCGGGTATAAACCGTACTACTGTCTTTTCTGGACATTATGCCTGTTTAAGGATTATTGGACTATAATTTAGTCAGCTGGATATTAGCCTTCCTGGGTCATTTCTGCGAAAACTTGGAGCTTTAAAACTAAGTCACAACAATTTTGAATGTATAATTTCCTTGACAGGGTGATACATGGGGGATGTTTGCTAGGGGTCACATGCCCCCAAACACTGTGGGTGGGAAGGGCTGTCCAGCAGCCAGCGAAGGGACTGGGAGGAGGGCCCTGGTGCCTGCAGCAGGGATCGGCCCCCTTGAACTCACCCACAGCAACAGACCAAGCAGGACAATGTGGCCATGGCTTGCTCTGCTCCTGGTGTGCTGCTTGGGGAGGGGGGAGGGGGGAGACTGCTCTTTCACTCCCCAGCAGGAAGCGGAGTGATATAGCTGACAGAGTGAAATAAGTTGGGACTGCATTGCTCCACATCCATAGCTGCTGCTGGTGAGTACGAGGGGTGGGGGCAGGAGGCGTCCTTGTGCTGAACTCCTGGACTGCTAGTCCCCTAGGCTGTCTCAGTTGGGGGAAGAGGTGGGGCCTCAATTTGTGGGAAGAGGCAGGGAGAAAGCAGAGCAGGCTGAGGAGGGGACAGAGCAGGCACAGGTAGATGCGGGGCTTGAGTTGAGCCCTTCCCTGAGTTAGAGGAGATTACATAGTCAGTAACCCCCTCTTCAGGTTGCCCTTCACCAGTAGCCTCTGTTTCTTGAACAAATTCTCTCACCTGCCCAACTCTTTACACTTGCATGCAGAGATCATCACTGAAACGCCAATATTTGCCAACAGAATCCACACAGTTACTGCAATGATTTCCTGTAAATGTGGAATCTCTGATACCATGGTGTAATAGCTGCTGGCAAATGCCAACTTGTTAATGGCTAGCACTGTAATAGCACTTTGCATTTACCTCTCATGCAAAACTTCACAAGGTTTCACTAATGTTAATTAAGCCTCAGAATAGTGTAGAGAAAACAGGACTATGTAGCACATTAAAGACTAACAAGATGGTTTATTAGGTGATGAGCTTTCGTGGGCCAGACCCACTTCCTCAGATCAAATAGTGGAAGAAAATTGGCACAACCATATATACCAAAGGATACAATCAAAAAAATGAACACATATGAAAAGGACAAATCAAATTTCAGAACAAAAGGGAGATGGGGGGGGGGAGGTAAATGTCTGTGAGCTAATGATATTGGAGGTGATAATTGGGGAAGCTATCTTTGTAATGAGTAAGATAATTAATGTCTTTTTTTAGACCAAGGCGTAAAGTGTCGAATTTAAGCATGAATGACAGTTCAGAGGATTCTCTTTCAAGTTTGGTGTGAAAAGGTCTTTGAAGCAGGATGCAGGTAATCAAGTCGTTGAGACTGCTCCGCCTCCGAGAATATTTCCAAACCACCAATGAACATCAATCTGACCTACCAGATCCCCCCTATCAACACCAAAGGAAAAATAATTCTATATGGACTCCCCCTGATGGTCAGAATTACAATCTGGATTTCTATATACAAAGCTTCCGCAACAACACACAGACTGACATTATTCACAAACGACAATAAGCGACACACAATCTCAGCCGCGCTGAACACTATGCCATCCAGAGTCTCAAAAACAACCCGGACATTATAATCAAATCAGCTGACAAAGGGGGTGCAGTGGTCATTATGAATAAGGCCGATTATAACCAGGAGGCAACCAGACAACTCTCCAACACCACATTTTACAAACCTCTCTCCTCTGATCCCACCTCAGAATACCAAAAGAAACTACACTGTCTCCGTAAAAGCCTCCCTACAGCTACTTGGGAACAAATCCACACAGAAACACCTTCTACCCCCGACCAAGATTGTTCTATCTGCTTCTCAAAATCCATAAACCTGGACACCCCGGACATCCCATCATCTCAGGTATCGGCACGCTCACTACTGGTTTATCCAGCTATGTAGACTCTCTTCTCAAACCCTACACAACCAACACCCCCAGCTATCTCCGAGATACTGCTGACTTCCTAAGGAAACTACAAAACATCGATAAACTTCCCGATAACACCATTCTTGCCACCATGGACGTAGAAGCTCTATACACCAACATCCCACCTGAAGACAGATTACAAGCAATTAGAAACACTATCCCAGAGGACACCACTACCAATCGGACAGCAGACCTATGTAACTTTGTTCTCACCCACAATTATTTCCAGTTTGAGAACAACTTATACTCCAGATCAGTGGCACAGCCATGAGTACATGCATGGCCCCACAGTATGCTAACATCTTTATGACTGACTTAGAACAACGTTTCCTCAGTTCCTGTCCCCTTTTACTCCTTTTCTACTTACACTACATCAGCGTCATCTTTATGATCTAGACGCATGGCCAAGAAACACTGGAGACATTCCACAGAGATTTTAACAACCTACACCCCGCCATCAATCTCAGCCTGGACCATTCTACACGAGAGATCCATTTCCTCGACACCACAGTACAAATCACCAATGGAAAATTAGACACCACTCTCTACAGAAAACCCACCGACTCATACAGTTACCTACATGCCTCCAGCTCCCATCCAGCACACACCATACGATCCATTGTCTATAGCCAAGCCCTTCGATACAACCGCATCTGCTCTAATCCCACTGACAGAGACCAGAAACTTCAGGATCTCTACCAAGCAATTATAAACCTCAACTACCCACCCAGAGAAATAAAAAAACATATTGAAAGAGCCAGACGAATACCTAGAAACTTTCTACTTCAAGACAGACCAAAGAAAACCAACAATAGAACACCACTTGTCATCACCTACAGCCCCCAACTTAAACCTGTCCAACACATTATAAATAAACTACAACCTATACTGGAACAGGATACTAAACTCTGAGAGGCTCTGGGAGACAGACCCATAGTCTCCTATAGACAACCACCTAACCTCAAGATGATTCTCACCAACAACGACAGGACATACCACACTAATACCAACCCTGGAACCTTCTCTTGCAACAAACCATGTTGCCAGCTTTGTCCACATATTCACTCTGCTGATACCATTATTGGACCTAACCAAGTGAGTTATAAGATCAAGAACACATATTCCTGCGCATCCAGAAGTATAATTTATGCTATCGTGTGCCGAAAGTGTCCATCTGCTATGTACATTGGACACACGTCTCAGACACTTCGCCAAAGAATCAATGCCCACAAAACAGATATTAGACAGGATCATAAAGGAAAAACAGTTTCTTGCCATTTCAAGCAGAAAGGGCATTGTCTCAATGACTTGATTACCTGCATCCTACTTCAAAGACCTTTTCACACCAGACTTGAAAGAGAATTCTCGGAGCTCGGGGCGAGAAAGCCCCGTTCGTAAGCTGCTCCGGTGCCCCTGGTCTGCTGGAGACCGTCTCCAGCAGACCAGGGGCACCGGGCGGGTTCCCGTGCTTCTGAGGCTTTGCCAGAGCAAAGCCTCAGAGGCGCGGGGAACCGCCGCTGCTGCCGCTTCAGTCTTGGTGCCTGTGGTCTGCTGGGGACGGTCCCCAGCAGACCACAGGCACCCGGACAGAAGCCGCAGCCGCGGGGGGGGTCCCACGCCTCTGAGGCTTTGCCAGAGCAAAGCCTCAGAGGCGCGGCACCCCGCTGCCGCTGCGGCTCTGCTCCCCGTGTCCCTGGTCTGCTGGGGGGGAGAGGGCGCAGCTAGTGTGCTCCCCCCCCCCCAGCAGACCAGGCTTTTGTTTTGGACTCTGGGGGAGAGCAGCTGGGGCGCTGCCGATTGGTCCTGCAGCGCCCGCTCTGGGCACTACTGGACCAACCCGGCAGCACCCCAGCTGCTCTGCCCCAGGTCCTGATTCAGCCGCTGCTGGTCAGTTTCAGCAGCGGCTGAATCAGGACGCCTGGGGCAGAGCAGATGGGGTGCTGCTGGGTTGGTCCAGTAGCACCGAGGAGCGGCGCTACTGGAACAACCCAGCAG
This sequence comes from Pelodiscus sinensis, assembly GCF_049634645.1. Lineage (NCBI taxonomy): Eukaryota > Metazoa > Chordata > Testudines > Trionychidae > Pelodiscus > Pelodiscus sinensis. The sequence continues at coordinate 46,988,686 of NC_134718.1, forward strand.
CACCCCAGCTGCTCTGCCCCAGGCGTCCCCAAGTCAGCTTCTGCTGAAACTGACCAGCGCTGACTACAGGAAGCCCCAGGCAGTGTTGCTCTGCCCCGGGCTTCCTGGAATCAGCTGCTGATCAGTTTCAGCAGCAGCTGACTTGGGGACGCCTGGGGTTCTTAAGTTGATTCTGTATGTAAGTCAGAACTGGTGGTCAGTTTCAGCAGTGTCTGAATCTGGACGCCAGTTCCGACTTACATACAGATTCAACTTAAGAACAAACCTACAGTCCCTATCTTGTACGTAACCCGGGGACTGCCTGTATTTTATAAGAGAAGTAATGGAATGAAACTGAGAAAGGGAACATTAGTAAAAAACTGGACTCTGGCATGCATTAGGCAGCAATATAAAGATGGAAGCCCTGTCACCTGGAATATTTAAAACTAGATTGGCCAAAACACTAGGGCTATGTCCACACTGCAGGCTTCTTGCGCAAGAACTTTGTGTGCGAGAATTCTTGTGCAAAAGTTCTAACGCAAGAGTGCGTCCACACTGCCATGTGCTTTTGTGCAAGAGATGTGCTTTTGCACAAGAGTGTCCAAGGCAGTGTGGATGCTTTCTTCTACAGGAAAGTTCTGATGGCCATTTTAGCCATAGGGGTTTCTTGCGCAAGAAACCCCTGTTCCCGTCCACACTAGCCTTTTCGCGCAAGAGATCTTGCACAAAAAGGCTTATTCCTCGTGGGGAGAGGAATAACTCTTGCGCAAAAAACCCTCTCTTCTGATGATCTACTGTAAACTTTTTTGCGCAAGGACAGGCTCATGGTGTGGACGCTCTGCAACTTTTGGCGCAAGAACAGATGTTCTTGCGCAAGAAGCCTGCAGTATAGACATAGCCTAAGAAAAGCAACATAGGGTATGTCTACACTACAAAGTTAGTTCGAACTAACGGACGTTAGTTCGAACTAACTTTAATAGGCGCTACACTAGCGCTCCGCTAGTTCGAATTTAATTCGAAGTAGTGGAGCGCTCAGTTCGAACTAGGAAAACCTCATTTTAAGAGGATTAAGCCTAGTTTGAACTAACTAGTTCGAATTAAGGGGTGTGTAGCCCCTTAATTCGAACTAGTGGAAGGCTAGCCCTCCCCAGGTTTCTCTGGTGGCCACTCTGGCCAACACCAGGGAAACTCGTCTGCCCCCCTCCCGGCCCCGGACCCCTTAAAGGGGCACGGGCTGGCTACGGTGCCCGTGCCAGGTGCAAGCCTGCCAGCACCCAGCCAGCAGACCCTGCACCTGGCACGGATCGAGCCACCCACCCGATGCCCCCAGCCCTCCCCCTCTTCCTGGGACCAGGCTGGCAGCTCCCGGGAGCTTGCCCGGGACCGCAAGAGGCGGGCACCCGCCTGGGCTAGTGCGGGCATTGTGGACTTCGTCCACGACCTCTACACTAGGCACAGGAAAGTGGCCGGCTAGGGCAGGATAGCTGCCAGCCTGGCCACCCAGGAGCAGGTGTGCATGAAAATCAAGGTGGTCCACTGAGACCCCCGACCCTGAGCCCTGAGCTTACAATGGCCGTCCTGGGTCAGACCAAAGGTCCATCTAGCCCAGTAGCCTGTCTGCTGACAGCGGCCAACCCTAGGGACCCTGGAGGGGATGGACCGAAGACGGTGACCAAGCCATTTGTCTCGTGCCATCCCTCTCCAGCCTTCCACAAACCTTGGGCAGGGACACCACTCCTACCCCCTGGCTAATAGCACTCCATGGACCCAACCTCCATGACTTGATCTCACTTCCCTTTAAACTCTGTTCTAGTTCTAGCCTTCACAGCCTCCTGCAGCAAGGAGTTCCACAGGTTGACTCTTTGCTTTGTGAAGAACAACTTTCTGTTACTAGTTTGAAGCCTGCTACCCATTCCTTTCCTTTGGTGTCCTCTAGTCCTTCTTTATGGGAACTAATGAAGAACTTTTCTGTATGCACCCTCTCCACCCAACTCCTGCTTTTAGAGACCTCTATCCTGTCCCCCCTCCGTCTCCTCTTTTCTAAGCTGAAAAGTCCCAGTCTCTTTAGCCTCTCTTCATATGGGACCTGTTCCCAACCCCTGATCATTTTAGTTGCCCTCCCCTCTCCCGCCCTCTCTCTTCCCCTCTCCCACCTCCTTTTCCCAGTCTCCCCCAGTTTTGTTCAATAAAGACAGATTCCATTTTTGAACACAATTGTCCTTTATTTTGTACATCAAGAAGAGGGGCTAGGGAAGGGTAAGTGGAAGGAGGTGAGGGAGGAATGGGGTACGCGCCCCCGATGTGGAGGACTGGGCTGGCTCTGCGGGCTTCTGGGGGTGGAAGCTCTTCTGCAGCCCCCCAATTGCCCCCTCTCCCCAGATGGCAGCCTGCAGCAAGTGCAGCTGGGCTGATGGCCGAGTGCTGTGATGTGCCCAGTTTGGGTACTTCGGGCAATCCAAGCCAGGACTGCTGTGCAAGCGGGGCACCCCTGAGAACTGTCTGTCCGGGGTGGGGTTCGGGTCCCTTTAAGCACAGCCCTCGGCTAGCCTTAGACAGCATCTCCACGCTCCAAGTCCTCCTCTGATGCTCTGCCGGCACTGCTTCCGGCCATCCTTAAGTCTGGTTCAGGGTCCACTTAATGTGGACATGCTATTTCGAATTAGCAAAACGCTAATTCGAACTAGTATTTTAGTCTGGATCCGTTAGTTCGAATTAGCTTAGTTCGAATTAACTAATTCGAACTAAGTTAGTTCGAATTAACGTTGTAGTGTAGACGTACCCATAGGGAATAGTCCTCTACTGGCAGGTAGATGAATTAGATGACCTAATAGGCTACTGCCATCTCTACTGTCTATACCTCTGTCCCATGATTACATAACACACACCTTGAAATTTGCTTATTTGGCACCAGAATGCTTCCATTTCTGAGATGACACAGCAGCAATAATGACAGTGATGCATAGTTTAAAACAGGGAGCCTGCTAGATCCTCAGCCTCTTTAACATTAGTATAAAGCTGTCATAGCTGGAAAGCTGAGGATCAGTACCTTGACATATGAGAATCCATGGTTGGTGTCAAGCCTTCATAACTAGCTCTAGTTCTCTCACTTCCTTTCTCTGCAAAGGGGCACACCAGGGACCTGGATGTAACTCCTTTGGTTTGGGGAAGTAGTGAACTTGTTTAGAGCCTTTCTACTCCCAACCTCAGATCCTGTACCTAGGGCTCCTTGACCAGGTGAGGAAGTCAAGTAGAATCCTGTATCCCATCTGAGATGGAAGGGGTAATGCATTTGTTTAAGTTGGAATTTAGAAAGAACACTACATTTAACATCCCTACTCTTGTGAAAGTGCCACAAACTACCACTCATTGCAGTGAGTGATGCTAAGAAAATCAGGAATAACTTTGCTGAAGTTAGTGTAATTACACTAGTGCAAAACCAGTGTAAAGCAAGCATTCTGAGTACAAAATTCTGGACAAACCATTGATGTGAAAGATGTTTTGAGGACTTTGCACTTGTCCAACAAGGAGAGAAGGACCTTCAGTGTAACATGGAGTAACATAAGATTTTGACAAACATGGGACTGGATTTTCTGCCTATTGGAATAAATACAGGTCCTCTTACCCTCTATGATTTCAAAGGCTTCTGAATGCAGAAGAATTAATGTGGCCTGTTAGGGCAGGCTGAAGGAGCCCATTCAAGTGTCTGCATCCCTTTCATCTCTCTGCTGTATATTAAGCACATACTTTCTCTACCCTTGCAACTTGTTAGGAGGACATGTCAATCATTGGTTATGTAGCTGCTGGAGAGCCCCCCAGCTCCATATGTGCAAGGGCACAGCAACAGAGGAGACTATTAGCATCCAAAGGCTGAAAAACTGGCCATAGAATGATGTGACTGCAGGTTCTTCAACCCAGGAGTCAAAATTCCACAGGCTCAACCCCACACTGTGCCAAACTCTTTTACTAGGTCTTGACCCAGAGACCAAAAGTAAGGCCTAAATGCAGTCAAAGTCACTGGTGTTACAACTTCGTTGCTTTTGTTCTCCAGAAGCTGCTAAAGGACAAAGACCCAAAGTACTGCTTGCTCCTGTAAGTATGGAAGTGATGAATGCCAAAAGGGAGGAGAACTGAAAAGAATTTCAGGTCAAACAAAGGAGCTTGTCTAGCACTGACTTGTAGGGTTGCCAGATGGTTGAAACAAAAATACCGAACACCCCCCACCCACCCCTCAAAAAAAAAAAACCACCAGGAAAAAATTCTGTTGAAGGGGGGGAAAACGGGGGAGAGACCAAAGTTGTTGAGCATGGAGGCTGGGGGTGTTGGGTGCCGGGGGGGGGGGGGGGCAGGGCTCTAAGTACTTGTAGGATTGCCAGGTGCCCAGCATTTTCACCTCCTGGCCGGTGAAAAATTCAGAGAATACTGGACATCTCAGGTGTCCAGTAGTCTCTGAATTTTTTTACCAGACAGGAGCCGAAAATACCAGACTGTCCAGATGAATACTGGACACCTGGCAACCCTACATGACTTGCTGCTGAGCTCTGCTGCTCTGAGAGAGACTGAAGTAAAATTATAGAGCAGAAAGTGTAGTTAAATTATTTACAGTGAAAAGAGAAGCTTCAGCTACAGTGGGTCCAGTTGTTCAGGAGTCTATGGAACTGTTCCTACAATAAAATGTTGCTTCAAAGTGACTGAGGTATCTCTTGGTCTTTAAAGGATAGTATTTTACAGCAAGAGCTGGTGAAATTCTCATTACCTAGTGCCACACTTTGATTAGAATGAGCCTGATTCTATAACCTTCCTATATTCACATTGTTGAGCTGTTGCTCACATGGATGGTTCTCTAGAGTCCTCATGTGAGTAAGGGCTCACCAGCATATTAAGAGATATACAGGCAGTCCCCGGGTTACGTACAACATAGGGACTATAGGTTTGTTCTTAAGTTGAATTTGTACGTAACTCGGAACTGGCTCCAGATTCAGCCGCTGCTGCTGAAACTGACCAGGGGCTGACTACAGAAAGCCCAAGGCAGAGTTGCTCTGCCCCCAGCTTCCTGGAATCAGCCACTGATCAGTTTCAACAGCGGCTGAATCTGGAGTCTGGGACAGAACAGCTGGGGCGCTGCCGGGTAGGTCCCCCCCAGGACCAACCCGGCAGCACCCCAGCTGCTCTACCCCAGGTGTCCACAACAAAAGCCTGGTCTGCTGGGGGGAGGGGCGCACTAGCTGCGCCCCCCCCCCCCCCAGCAGACCAGGGAGACCCGGAGCAAAGCCGCAGAGGTGCGGGACCCCGCAACCTCTGCAGCTTTGCTCGGGGTGTCCCTGGTCTGCTGGGGACCCCTCCCAGCAGACCAGGGACACCCCGAGCAGACCAGGGACACCCGGAGCAAAGCCGCAGAAGCGGTGGGGTCCCACGCCTCTGCGGCTTTGCTCCGGAGCAAAGCCTTGGAGGCACGGGACCCCGCCGCCTCTGCAGCTTTGCTCGGGGTGTCCCTGGTCTGCTGGGGAACCCCCTCAGCAGACCAGGGACACCCGGAGCAGCTTTTCTCGCCCCGGACGACGCGGTGGCGGGACCACTGCGCGTCTGGGTGGTCCTGTCGTCCGCGAGTTCCGGGGCGAGAAAAGCCCTGATCGTAAGTACGGATCCGACATAAGTCAGATCCGCGTAACTCGGGGACTGCCTGTATTGTCTTTTTCAGAGTCTTATTAAGAAACAGTTATGCCAAAATTGGCTTTTGAGTAGTCTAGTTCCATGTTCTTTATGGGCCAGGTTCTAGCTCTCTTTTTCAAAATACCTTTCCACCGGCTGACATTCTTACTGATTTCAGTCAAGCTACTCCTTGAGTAAGTCTATCCTGTTTCTGTTGCTCTTCCTGCTTATACCCACATGCTTTTTTTGTTTACCTACCTCCTTCAACTGCCACTTGTAATAGAAAATGGACACAAAGAACAAAAGCTGAGTGTGGATGTTGCATTTGTGGAAAGCACATACTGTAGCACAGTGTTATTGTTAGCTGGGTTCATGCAGCTAACAGCTTCACAAATTCTGAAAAACTTCAGAATAATAGTTATAAATGATGACAAGACTTCTTTGTCAGCCCATAAAATATTTTCATTCAGTTGATTTCCCCACAATTAAGAAATGTGCCTCTTCACAATATTGATTGCAGAGCGGGCAGGGGAAGCTCTTCTTTACTCCTTTACTGAAATTCTATCATTTTCCCTTGTCAAGCTGCCATTCATCATCAAAGCTCTCCAGCACTGGAATATATTTGGAGTTTTGTTACTAGAAGAAATGCAGTCAGTATTAGTTATTAAAATGCAGATATTATGCATCCAGAAGTCAGTGTAGTACACTAGATCCATAATGCCCTGGACAGTCCAATGCATATCACAATAGACATCTCTTTTCTTTAAAATGATTTCTTTAACCCATGGACAGAGCAGTGACTATGGCTACGTCTAGACTGCACGCCTTTTTCGACAGAGACTTTGTCGACAGATACTGTCGACAAAGCCTCTGTCAAAAAAGAGCGTCTAGACTACGATCATATTGTCGAAACAGCAAGCCGCTTTTTCGAAAGAGAGTCTAGAGGCTCTTTCAAAAAAGGAGTTTCCATGCAATAGAGACTTTTTTCAAGAGTACTTTAAAAAAAAAGCGTTATTCCTCGTAAAATGAGGTTTACCACTGTCAACAAAACTGTTGCGTTCTGTCGAGGTATAGTTTTGTCGACAAAAGCCAACTTTTGTCGAAAAAACTCTGTAGCCTAGACACACCCTATGAGTGATTCTTTAGCTTTATTCCTAATGCTGTCCTCTCTTATCTTAGCAGCCAGTCATTTGCACTAATCAATGAGCAAGGCAGCAAAATCAATATGTTCTTTAAAAACAGACTATGCCTCCCATTGGTGTAAGATGTCAGCCTTAGGGATTATGAGTCAAGACTTCCTGATAGGATGCACTAATTCAAAATGTCATAGTATTAACAATGATATCTTGGGATGTGCTGGCATCAGTGTCCTAGTACTATTTATATATCATATGTTGGTGGAATTACAAACTCTTCATTAGCATTTGTAACATTATTAACCGACAGAAAAATTAAGGATATATATAGGGAATTTCAGCCAACAAGAAACAGGGTGGTGATGAGGAAAGAATGAAGAAAATAATACACAGGTTCATTCATCTCTCTCTCTCTCTCTCTCTCTCTCCCCCCCCCCCCCCCCCCCCCCCCGTGTTTTATTTTCTTCATTCTTTCCTTGCCACCATTGTGTTTCTTGGCGGCCTGTTTTGTTCATATCAGAGAAGAAAGATTTGGCTGCTGGCTAACTGTACGAGCAATGCTCATCTGTGTCATTTGATAATAAAACCAGCTGCTTCCTCTGGGAGCCATTTCAAAACAAGCTTTCTTTTTCCTGTAATCTTAGAACATCTGTGAAGCATTTAAAAAGTTAATATTACATAGAAAGAGAAAAGAATTTTGTTAACCCTAGAGACATTTTGCAATAAAGTAATACAAGCAAATTAAAAAATTTCTGGAGGGAATGACTGACTCATGGGATTGGTAATGGGGTAAAGAGCCTTTCACCTCCAGATCACTGGTACAAATCTCATCTAGCTCAATAGTGCCCAACTTTCAGTGTTAGCTAGTAATTGCTCAGTGGCCTGTGTGAAATGGGCCAGTGGTCTTATTGCAGGGTTCTAGGAGTCAGATGTGAACTGTCACATGGTTGGTTTATTCCAAAGCTTTGTAGGTAGTCTCAACAGAAAGCCAGAGAGAGTGTGCACATGGAAAATGAATTATTTTCCTGCTCCTATAAGTGCTTCCTCCAGTATCTTGAGGGTTGAAACACATTAGGGGCTTAATCTGAAAAAGCCTGCATTGCTGCTGCTTGTCTATGCTTGTTCTGTCTGCAACACCACTTTCCTTGTGATTTTCTTAGCTTTGGTGCACCTAACTTAGGCACAGGAACTTTTAGCACCATGTTATCTAACTCTGATGAGAGCCTTTCCCCAGAATCCATTTCAAAACAAGCCTTGAGCAGGGTAAGTTAACAAAGTGGTAAAATTCCTCTGCCCTCTGTATACTCGTGCTTCTACCACTGCTACCACCTATGGAGTAGCATTAGTACAGTACTCACAGTGACAGAAGCACTGAAAATTTTCAGTGGAGATATCATCTATCACCTCCCTAACCCCAACACTAAAACTCATTTTACTAACAAATTGTTCCTTCTCTGTTTTGTGAAACAGCTGTTCAATCAGTAGAGGGCAAGAGAAGTGTTATAGCAACACATGAAAATATTCCCATCTAGGGAGAACTGTAAAAGGTTGCACATTATTAAAAATGGCTTTGGAAAATAGTTTTGCAATTTTGACACTGATGTTTAAAAAATCCTTCATATTGCAGAGGGTTTTGATGCAGCAGATATGGTGCTACCAGTCCCTCTCTTTAGGAACCCATGTTTTTATCATGTTCCCTCTCAGGGTGGCTGTGTCTACATTGGCACCCCTTTCTGGAAAAGGGATGCTAATGAGACCAGTCGGAATTGCAAATGCCGCGGGGGATTTAAATATCCCCACGGCATTTGCATGAACATGGCTGCCGCTTTTTTCCGGCTCGGGGTTTTGCCGGAGAAAAGCGCCAGTCTAGACGGGATCTTGCGGAAAATAAGCCCTTTTCCGGAAGATCCCTTATTCCTACTTTCCATAGACTTTCAAGTAGGAATAAGGGATCTTCCGGAAAAGGGCTTATTTTCCACAAGATTCAGTCTAGACTGGCGCTTTTCTCCGGCAAAACCCCGAGCCGGAAAAAAGCGGCAGCCATGTTCATGCAAATGACGTGGGGGATATTTAAATCCCCCGCGGCATTTGCAATTCCGACTGGTCTCATTGGCATCCCTTTTCCGGAACAATGTTTTTTCTGAAAAAACTTCAATTATGTCTGCACTTCAATCGCATTCTTTCGGAAAATAATTGAAAGAACTGGGGATTTTTCCAACATTGGTAAACCTCTTTCTCCAAGGAAGAAGCCTTTTTCTGAATGAACTCTTTTGGAAAAAGGCATGTGTGGATGGGGAAGATTGAGTTCTTTCGGTAGAAGAGGAAAAAGGAAAAAGCATAGGTGCTCTGGTGGCCATTCCGCCCATAGTAATCAGATCTTACATGAGAGATAGCATCCATTCAGTGTGGACTCTTTGTCAAAAAAGCGATCGCTTTTTCAATGCACTTGGCAGTGTGGATGCTCTCTTTCAGAAGAAGTTTTTTTAGAAGATCTCTTCCAGAAAAGCTTCTTCCGAAAGAAGACTGCAGTCTAGACATAGCCTCAAAGTCAGTAAGAAAACTGTAATTGACTTCATTGGTGCATGATAAATGTTTCTTTAGGAACTATATATTCATCATTCTACACTGTGGTGTGCATTAGTAAGTGGAAGATTAAAATAGACTTCATTGGAGTTTGGAACCAGGGAAAAGCTTACTAGAAGTTTAGAGTATTTTCCAAGGGTCTCCTGATTGAGGATTGTGTTAATCTCCAAAGAGATTTGTTGTCATTGTCAATGCACATTACTGTTTAAATCCTAAAAATGAGTAAGCATTGACAACAAAATGTCTTTGGGTATGCCACAAGTACCAGGCTATGAGTTTGGATCCCTTCAGCAACCTTTAGTGACATAATTCCTGGCAGCACTGAGAAGTTTGGAGAATAGTTGGGGTAATCAGTGAGCTAGGCTACTTAAGAATTTTGTTGGATAGCACTTGAAATTTTGAGTATTAGACTTTTCTTTATCACATAATGTTTTCTTCCTTCAAAATTGTTTCTACATGTTTATAGTTTCTTTTTAACAACAAAGTCAGTTTTTCTAACATAATCCAACTGCAGAACATATAATTAATAGTTTTGTAAGTTGGATGTAAATTAAGAAGATGTGTGTGACATTTTACTTGAGCAGACCTTAGTATGAGAGAATTAATGGCTAGCATATAAATTCCTAATATTTACACCTTGCGCCTCAGCAGAGGAAGAAAAGAGCACATAGTCATTTCTATGGCAACAGGGTTATATAATCTCAGACAACTGAATTGGTTAAACAGCCTTGCTATGACACTCTGGCTAAATACACTACTCAGCTTATATAAATAAAGTATAAAAATAGGCCCCATACACCAATGGAAACAGGAGAGGCTGTACAGTTTAATGGTTAGAGAAGGGGACTGTGAGTTCAGATTATTTCTTAAATATATGTAACCTTACTGCCTTCTTGGGAGTTGTATGCCAGGAGCACTGGCAATTATTGGTTTAAAACATGTTTTGTTGTACAACATTCAGCTTCTGGGACAAGTTAAGAACAGGATATTTTAAACTATTTACTATGGTTAATCACATTTTTATTCACAATTATTAATATTTAAAGAATCTGTTTAAGAACCTGGAAGAGTCTAGCCTGCAAAAATTCAGCCTTCTCCAAAACAGTTTTTAGCTAGTGATTATGGAAAGGCTAAAAGGGGTAGACTTCAAGATACTGTTTCTTTTTATCTTGGCCCATGGATTCAGGAAGGTCCCAATAACCTCTTTCAATGTTGTGAGCCCTGAATTGGAGGTCATCATTTATCTGGCAGCTTCAGACAGCAAAATCTGCAAAAAGGTCACATCATGTTTGCAGAAGTGGGTGGAATGACTAGAACTAGACAGTCACAGTTAGCAATGCCTCTTCCTCAGAAGTTAGTGTTTATAACAAGAAAGTAAAATAATTTAACACAATCAGAAAATAAACAAGAGAAAGTCTCCAATGCTGAATCCAACTCAGTCCTGTGATGTAATGGATCTTGGATATGAAGTCAGACTTTTCTAGGCATTCTCCATTCCCTCCCTCAAAGCCACTATTATAGACACACCTGCGTAGGCAGTACTGCCATGTTCACCTGTAGTCAGTAGTGCCCTTCACCCTCTCTCAGCACCTTATAAAACAAAGGATACTCTTTAATACATATAAATGGTTTTCATAAATAAATGTAGCCATAGTTGTATATGCTACTGAGTCACATTTCACATAACTGATTTAGCTCTGGATACAGTCCAGCAACTTAGGGATCAGATGAGCATTTAAAAAATAACAAATGCTTATCTAGATGTTTAATTTACGCTAGGGAGCCCATTAAGAAATACTGGAAATATTTTCCCTCATGTGCTCTGATGGTTTTCTTCACCTTACTCACATTACCTCTGTCTCATCTGGATTGAGTCTCACTAGCTCTCATCCATACTCTGATCCCAGACAGCCATTGGGAGAACCCATCAGCTATACTGTCTGGACGTGAAAGTGATCTAGATGATATACTGAAGTCACAAGGAGTCCTGTGGCACCTTATAGACTAACAGACGTATTGGAGCATAAGCTTTCGTAGGCAAAGACGCACTTTGTCAGATGCATGTAGTGCAAATTTCCAGAGGCAAGTATAAATATGCAGGTCAGAATAAAGCTAGAGAGAACGAGGTTAATTCAGTCAAGGAGGATGAGGCCCACTTCTAGCAGCTGATGTGGAGGTGTGAACACCAAGAGAGGAGAAACTGCTTTTGTACTTGGCTAGCCATTCACAGTCTTTGTTTAATCCTAAACTGATGGTGTCAAATACTGAAGTCAGTGCTGCTTCTACTACCTAATTATTTCACTAACAAGCCTTGTATGTACTGTAGAAAAGAGATGACAAAATAGACCCCAGTGGCACTTCACTGGAAAGAGAGTCTGCTACAGGGCTGATGAACAATTCCCCTGATTGATTAAGTCTGCCACTAATGCAGACTTAACCAATTAAGATTATCTCCGATATGGTAGCTGGATTTGCTGTGTTTGCATTTTTCAGGAACGTGCTTCTAGCACTGGAATCAGGATCCCCTTGTACTGGGGCAGAAGTTGCATTAGCAGGTGAATCAGCCAGATGTTTTGGCCTATCTATGCAGTAAGAATTTTGCTAAGCATGTCTCATTTAGTATTATTTTGTATATGTTAAAAAATATACATCAAAGCAGTCTGGCTACCAGAGAATCAGAAAGTGACTTGATCAACATTAAGTTCTAGCAACATCTTATATGTGGGATATGCATGCAGTCTGCAGTGGGCACTTTTATTACCTCCATTGCAACCGTTTGATGGGAAGCTGTTGTGCATTTAGAAATGAGTTGTCTGCTGGATGGCAGATACCTTTGAAGCAAACAAATGTTTGGGATCCAAAGGGCTGAGCAAGAATCTTTGTCAGTGAAAGGAGGAATTAAAGATTCAGCAGACAAGTCTTGGCTGAACTGTAAAACTCAATTTGGAAAGTTTCACAAGAAAATCAATAGGAATATGGCAGGATATAACCATGTTGAGTGGCATAACTACAAAGAAAACAGCTATGAAGATATCACTGAATTTAATAAGGTGCCTTCCAGATGTGAGTAGCAAAAGCAGGACCTTTCATCATTGTATCAACTTTTCATTGAGAACCACAATTATTGTCATTATTCTGATTTCCTTCTTCATTTTCTTTACTCTTTGACAATAAAAAAAGATCAGCATAAAGTGAATCCTTCAACTCCAGCCCTTTTCTCTTACCTCAGTCATAGCATGTAACATTAAAACAGCTGCTGTTGTTGCCAGTGATCTGATCCTGTAAGTACTAGGAATTTGTTTTTCATTCACCAAAGAACAAAATGTGTTCACTGCAAGATGCTCCTTTGCATTTTCAGGACAGGGCGATTGAAAGCAGTGAGCTCTATAAAAGGCACAGAAATGTGGTATGATACACCAGCCAAAAGAGTCTCTCTCAATCACTCCCATTATAACAAAAATCTTAACAATATGAAAAAACAGAGGAAATAACAGAGAGAAAAAAAAAATCCATAGCCAGAAAATCCTTAAGTCATTGCATTAATATGAATGTCCAGTTCAACTATGTCATCAATAAAAAGTGTTGAAAGACCAATATATATTTTCTCAGGAGAGTGGCATTTTGTTTATCTCTCCTCAATGCAAAGCCACATTATCATGAGCACTATCACCACATCATATTGCAGTACAACAGAATTTCTTGAAAGCAGAAAATAGTTTAGAATTTTCTTCTAATAGTTTATAATTGTAATTAAAAAATCTTCATCTTAAACAATCAAAATCCCCAGTTTTAGCCATACTCTGATCCCACTGAAGTTAATTACAAATCTTTCATTGTTGTGAATGGGACCAGGATTTGGACCTGGATCGTTAGTGTACTAGATGCATGGTTTTGATTATTGCTTATATGAGAGTTTTAAAATCTATCTTGAGGGCCTGCCTGTGCATGTAGACTTGTGCTCACAATGCTTAGTCATGCAAGCAGCTCCACTGAGCTTATCTGAATAATGACTATGAATAAGGACTATGGGTTGGATCTTAGAAGCTTCATAGGGGATTCACTTCCCCATAACATGAACTCGGTCTCCAAATCCCATAGGTGATTGTGGAAATCTGAGCATGTGAGTTTGCATGATTGCGCCTTTGGAATGTGTTTTTAATGTCTGCAAGAGGATGGTCCAGTTACAAATTGCAATATGTGAAGTGCCATCTGATCGAGATTTTAAGTATGTTTAACAGCATAGCAAGGATACGCGAGGTTCTCTAGTAATCCCTCAAAACAACTCTAACTTGGATTTCCCTGGGTAAATATAGAATTCATCCTTCCTGCCACTAAAGACAGCACCATAGTTTCAAAGTAATCAAATAACATCTGAAGTGTCCGCTAAGTTGACTTTTTCTCTCTTAGGGTATGTCTACACTACAAAGTTAATTCGAACTAACAGACGTTAGTTCGAATTAACTTTGATAGGCACTACACATGCAAACTGCTAGTTCGAACTTAATTCAAACTAGCGGAGCGCTTAATTCGAACTAGGTAAACCTCATTCTACGAGGACTAACTTCTAGTTCGAATTAACTAGTTCGAATTAAGGGCTGTGTAGCCACTTAATTCGAACTAGTGGGAGGCTAGCCCTCCCCAGCTTTCCCTGGTGGCCACTCTGGGCACCACCAGGGAAACTCTTCTGCCACTCTCCCGGCCCCGGAGCCCTTAAAGGGGCCCGGGCTGGCTATGGTGCCTGTGCCAGGTACAAGCCTGCCAGCACCCAGCCAGCAGACCCTGCACCTGGCACGGCTCGAGCCGGCCACCCGCTGCCACCCAGCCCTCCGCCTCTTCCCGGGACCAGGCTGGCGGCACCCGGGAGCCTGCTCAGGTCCGCAAGAGGCGGGCGGCCGCCTGGTCTAGTGCGGAGATCGTGGACCTCATCCATGACCTCCGCACTAGGCACAGCAAAGTGGCCGTCTAGGGAAGGATAGCTGCCAGCCTGGCCACCCAGGGGCAGGTTGGCATGAAAATCAAGGTGGTCCACTGAGACCCCCGACCCTGAGCCCTGAGCTTAGAATGGCCGTCCTGGGTCAGACCAAAGGTCCATCTAGCCCAGTAGCCTGTCTGCCGACAGCAGCCAACACTAGGTACCCTGGAGGGGATGGACTGAAGACAATGACCAAGCCATTTGTCTCATGCCATCCATCTCCAGCATTCCACAAACAGAGGCCAGGGACACCATTCCTACCCCCTGGCTAATAGCACTCCATGGACCCAACCTCCATGACTTGATCTCACTTCTCTTTAAACTCTGTTCTAGTTCTAGCCTTCACAGCCTCCTGCAGCAAGGAGTTCCACAGGTTGACTCTTTGCTTTGTGAAGAACAACTTTCTGTTGTTAGTTTGAAGCCTGCTACCCATTCATTTCATTTGGTGTCCTTTAGTCCTTCTATTATGGGAACTAATGAAGAACTTTTCTTTATGCACCCTCTCCACACCACTCATGCTTTTATAGATCTCTATCATATCCCCCCTCTGTCTCCTCTTTTCTAAGCTGAAAAGTCCCAGTCTCTTTCGCCTCTCTTCATATGGGACCTGTTCCAAACCCCTGATATTGTAGTTGCCCTCCCCTGTCCCACCCTCTCTCTTCCCCTCTCCCACCTCCTTTTCCCAGTCTCCCCGAGTTTTGTTCAATAAAGAGAGTTTCTATTTTTGAACACACGTGTCCTTTATTTTGTACATCAGGAAGGGGGGCTAGGGAGGGGTAAGTGGAAGGAGGTGAGGGAGGAATGGGGTACGAGCCCCCGATGGGGAGGACTGGGCTGGCTCTGTGGGCTCCTCGGGGTGGAAGCTCTCCTGAAGCCCCTCGATTGACCCCCGCCCCTCCAGATGGCAGCCTGCGGCAAGTGCAGCCGGGCTGATGGCCGAGTGCTGTGATGTGCCGAGTGTGGGCACTCAGGGCACTCCAAGCCAGGACTGCTTTGCAAGTGGGGAACCCCTGAGAACTGTCTGTACGGGGTGGGGGTCGGGTCCCTTTAAGCACAGCCCTCGGCTAGCCTGATACAGCAGCTCCACACTCTTAAGTCCTAACCTGATGCCCTGCCGGCACTGCTTCCGGCCATCCTTAACCTCAGTTCAGGGTCCACTCAGTGTGCACATGCTAGTTCGAATTAGCAAAATGCTAATTCGAACTAGTTTTTAAGTCTAGATGCGCTAATTCGAATTAGCTTAGTTAGTTAGTAACTTAGTTCGAATTAGCGCTGTAGTGTAGACGTACCCTTAATGATTTCTTTATATAGCCGGTCATCTGAAGAAGTAGGCTGGGCCCATGAAAGCTCATGATACCATGTAGATGTTTTGTTAGTCTATAAATTGCTACCAGACTATTCGTTGTTTTTTAAGTTTATCCTGTACAGACTAACTCAGCTACCTTTCTGAATCTTTTTATAGAGTCTGTTCTAAGCTACAGAGAAACTAAGATGCATGGATTCCTGTCAATGGATTATAAATTCATTTATGCCAATGCAAATCCGGAATAGCTCTGTTGCCTTCATCAGTTTCTCCAGATTTGTGATGGTATAAATCAGATCAGAATCTGGCCCCATATGCACAAACTTATACTGAGTCGACAGTGGAACTTTTAATACATTGATGATAAAAATGCATTGAGTAATAAAAGAATGGGTTCAGTTTAATTACTGGAGATATAAAGAAGCCTTTGTTCTAATATTATTTATGTAATTCTGCCATAGTCAGGGAGACTTTCAGTTTGTCCTCTATATTAGAAATGTCGGCAACAATATGTGAGTTAGACTTGCCTAAGAGGTAGAAGCTCCTAACAACTGCGGGTACATCTACACTACAGCATTTTTTCAAAATATCTTATTTCGAAATAGTTAATTAGAAATAAGATATTTTGAAATAATGCATCTACACACAAAATGCATTTCGAAATAGCTTTTTTCTATTTCGAAATAGCGCTTTCACACTGATTAGATACTGAATCGCATTTAAGGCTAGCTGAAACTGGTTCCAGCAGGGCATCAGGTCAGTAGTTACTTTATGTGGCTGCTGCCTGAGGCTAACTGAGGCTTGTGCTTAAAGGGACCCCCCTGGACAGCCGGTTCTCAGGTTTCCCTGCTTGCTTGCCTACCTTGCTGAGGGACAGCAAAGAATTTGTTTCTCTGTTTTGGTTGCCCTGACTTGGGACACCACAGCACTCAGCACCATGGAGCCAGAGCTGCCCCTGGGCACTCTGGTGCTCATTTTGAATGTCTTTCTGCAAGCCTGGCAGCAATTGCTGGAGGCTGCCTCGCAGCATGTGCTGCAGCTCAGCCTCCAGACCCTCCTGGGAGACGAGGAGAAGCAGCAGCAGCAGCTCCTGGATGCCAGCGTGCCCCGCCGCATCTGGCGTCTGGACACCTGCAGCTACTGGTGGGACCACATCATCCTGGAATGCTTGGGAGACTAACAATGGAACCAGAAACTCAGAATGAAGAAGGACACATTCCTCATGCTCTGTGAGCAGCTCGCCTCTGCTCTGCAGCGACGGGACATGCACATGAGGCCTGCCATTCTCCTCCAGAAGCATGTGGCCATCGCCCTCTGGAAGCTCTCCACGCCGGATAGCTACTGATCAATGGGGAACCAGTTCAGCATGGGGAGATCCACCATCAGATCAGTGCTCATTCAGGTCTGGCAGTCTCCAGCCACTGTGCCTGGTGGAGGGAGGGGGGGTGGCAAGGAAGGGTATGTCTACACTACCCTCCTAGTTCGAACTAGGAGGGTAATGTAGGCATACCGCACTTGCAAATGAAGCCAGGGTTGTAGAGGCTGCACGCCGGGACTTTATTCCCCAACCGCCACATCGGGGTTGGGGACATGGACATGCCTGTGTGCTTGGTGGGGGATGTGGCCTACCCACTACAACCCTGGCTCATGAAGCCCTACATGGGACACCTCAACCCCTCCCAGCAGGCCTTTAATGCTAGGGTCAGCAGGGCCTGCATCATGGTGGAAGGTGCCTTCAGCCAGCTGAAGGCCCGATTTAGATGCCTCCTCAGCAGCCTGGACCTCTCCGAGAGTAATATTCCACATGTGGTGGCAGTGTGCTGTGTGCTGCACAATTTGTGTGAAAGGAAGGGGGAGGATTTCCTGCCAGGTTGGATGGCAGAGGCCGACCATTTGGCTGGCCTGTACGCACAGCCCCGCATGACTGCCAGCCAGGAGGCCCATTGGGGGGCTGTCAGTATCTGGTAGGCCCTGTGGGAGATCGTCCAGACGGAGGAGGAGTGAAGTCTCCCTGGTGTGCCCCACTGGGGCCTTGAGCCTTATTCCATTCTCACGTCCAGGCTGGACGAAAGCATAGGCGAGCTGGGCATCCCTTACAGCTGCCATCAGGTGCCGCGTGCCTGGCTCCCGCAGCGCCGGCCCGCCCACATCCCCGCAGCGCTGGCCAGCAACGCCCTTCCCCCCACGGCTGCAGGGCCCTACACGACCTGGCGTGCGCGCCAGCAGCAACAGCTAGGCTGGACTGGACCGTGCTTGCACCGTGTACCCTAGGGGCGGGCCCCGGGCTGCATGCCAGCGGCTGTAGCCAGGTTGCACATGCGCCATGTGCCCTGGGGGTGGGCCTGCGCACCCTAAGGAGGCAGGCCCGCTCCCCACGGGTGGGCCCGCATGTGTGCCCAGGGGCGATGCCACGCGTCTGTGCCTGGGGCACCAGTATACCTCAGGCCGGCCCTGCTCACGTCCTTCCACTTTCCCCACTTTCCCCTCCCTAACCCCCTTCCTGATGTAAAATAAAAATAAGTTTGTTGCCAAAAACGAACTCTCTTTACTGAACATACCTGGGGTTGGGGTGGAATTAGGGCGGGAGAGGGGAGGGGTAAACCTGGGAGGAAAGAGCTGGAAGGTGGAGGAGAAGCTCAGAGTTGTGGGTCTTGCTGGGCCACCTGTCTCCCAGCACTGCAGGTACGGGGGCCTCGGCATCCCCGGGGAGGAGTGGGTATGGAGGGTGGGGACGGGAGGAGGAGCAATAGCTGGGGCTGCAGCAGAGGCACCAATCTCTGCACCAGGTTTTGCCTGTGGTTGCTGATGACACAGCCTTGGGCAGGGAGCTCCTGCCAGCTCACCAGCTGCAGGTACCCAGTGCTCCAGGATGCAGACCTGCCTTTGCAGGATCCACAGGTGCTGCCGCTGGTGCTCCTCCTGATTCTGGGTCACACTGCTAGCCCGGTTGCAGGAGGATGTCCTGGGCAGGGTGGTGCACCCTGCACTTGCAGCTGTGGAGAAACAAGACTTGGTCAGTTATCCCTGGGGAACACAGTGGGTGAAGCCCAGCCCCCTTTTCAAGATGAAGGTGGCAGGTCTCCACACCATCAAAGCCAATGTGCTGGGAACCCACAACCCCGTGCTTCCCAGGCGAGCACCCTATCCCCAAGGTCATGTGGGAACCTACCCCACCACCTTGCCATCAGGGCACCCTTTATCCCTCCAGCCCCGCCCCATGGGACGACCTGAGACTAGAACCCACAACCCTGTCCTCCCCAGGCAAATGCCCTATCCCCTAGGCCATGCGGGATGTTTGGCTTGTCCTACTATCCCCGAGAGCGTGAGCTGGCCCGGGACTGCATCCATGCCCCTGTGGGTTGCCGACTCATGCTGGGCCATGGGGCAGCGACTGCTGACTCTGTGCTGGCAGGCTTGCAGCTGACACAGGCACTGTGGCTAGAGTCTACCCCTTTAAGGGTTCTGGGGCTGGGAGGGGGAGGAGGGGAATGTACCTGGTTTGGCCCAGAGTGGCCAGCAGGGCAGCCTGGGAAGGGCTGGAGGCCCCCTATTTCAAAATAAGCATCTACACAGTGCTTATTTCGAATTAGCTATTTCAAATTTGGTGTTATTCCTTATGGAAGTGCTGATGGCCGAGTGCTGTGATGTGCCCAGTGTGGGTAGTCTGGGCAATCCAAGCCAGGACTGCTTTGCAAGTGGGGCACCCCTTAGAACTGTCTGTCCGGGGTGGGGGTCGGGACCCTTTAAGCGCAGCCCTCGGCTAGCCTGAGACAGCATCTCCACGCTCTAAGTCCTCCTCTGATGCCCTGCCGGCACTGCTTCCGGTCATCCTTAAACCCTGTTCAGAGTCCACTCAATGTGGACTTGCTAGTTCGAATTAGCAAAAACGCTAATTCGAACTAGTTTTTAGTTCTAGACTCGTTAGTTCGAATTAGCTTAGTTCAATTTAACTAATTCGAACTAAGTTAGTTCGAATTAGCGCTGTAGTGTAGACGTACCCTAATTTAGGGCTGTTGTGGGGGGGATCACAAATCATGCTACCCCTAATGTGGGAAGTGTAAAATATGACACCAGAGGTTGCAGGAGAGACACCATCATTGTGTGAGGTCTCTGAGGAACAAGCCTCCCCCCTTCCAGAGTTGAGTGAACTGAGTTGGGGGGTAGGAAAGGTCTAAAGGGCTTGAATCAGCCTGCTTCGTGCCTGCCAGGTGTGAGCTGTAAGACTGATTCAACTTGCCTCTTTCCCCCTTGTTTTAAGACTAGGCCTAAAGCAGGCTCCACAAGGAGTCTTTTGCTAGTCCAGTGAAAGCTGGAATCTTTTGCCAGCCTAGGTGGTGGCTAAAGAGTTGAAATCACTAAGGGTATGTCTACACTACAGCACTAATTTGAACTAACTTAATTCAAATTAGTTAATTTGAACTAAGCTAATTCGAACTAGTGCATCTAGACCTAAAATCTAATTTGAATTAGTGTTTTGCTAATTCTAACTAGCATGTCCACATTGAGTGGACACTGAACCGAAGTTAAGGCTGGCCAGAAGCAGTGCCGGCAGGGCATCAGGTTAGGACTTAGAGAGTGGGGCTGCTGCCTCAGGCTATCCGAGGGGCTTTGCTTAAAGGGACCCAACCCCAACCCCAGACAGACAGTTCTCAGGGTTCCCCGCTTGCTTGTCTAACTCAATGAGGGACAGCAAAGCAGTCCTGTCTTGGACTGCCCTGAATGCCCACACTAGGCACATCACAGCACTTGGCCATCAGCCCGGCTGCATTTGCCACAGGCTGCCATCCGGGGGCGTTTATCGGGGGGCTGTCAGGATCCAGGAGGCCCTGCTTCCACCCCAAGGAGCCCGCAGAGACACCCCAGTCTTCCCCATCGGGGGCTCATGCCCCATACCTCCCTCACCTCCTTCCACTTTCCCCTCCCTAACCACCCTTCCTGATGTTAAAAATAAAGGACACGTGTGGTCAAAAATAGAAACTCTCTTTATTTAACAAAATTGGGGGGGGGGGATTAACCTCTGGGGAGACTGGGAAAAGGAGGTGGAGAGGGGAAGAGAGAGGGTGGAAGAGGGGAGGGGGAAACCTGGGAGGATGGAGGTGGAAGAGAGAAGCCGGGGGAAGAAGAAAGAGGGAAAGTATAAAACTATGGTACGCCATATCTTCAGTACTGTATACTGATGTGGTCTCCTCACCTCAAAAAAGATATTTTGGCCTTGAAAAGGGTTCAGAAAAGGGCAACTACAATGATTAGGGGTTTGGAACGGGTCCCATATGAGGAGAGGTTAAAGCGATGGGACTTTTCAGTTTAGAAAAGAGGAGGCTGAGGGGGGATATGATAGAGGTCTATAAAAGCATGAGTGGTGTGGAGAGGGTGTATAAAGAAAAGTTCTTCATTAGTTCCCATAATAGAAGGACTAGAGGACACCAAATGAAATGAATGGACTGCAGGTTTAAAACTAGTAAGCGAAAGTTCTTCTTCACACAGCACATAGTCAACCTGTGGAACTCCTTGCCACAGGAGTCTGTGAAGGCTAGAACTATAAGGGTACATCTACACTGCATCCCTAGTTCGAACTAGGGATGCAAATGGAGACAACCGAAGTAGTTAATGAAGCGGGGATTTAAATATCCTGCGCTCCATTAACATGATCTTGCCGGCGCGCTAGTTCGAATCACAGCTGGGACGCGTTAGTACGGACTAAAGCCCTTAGTCCGAACTAATGTTACTCCTCAAAAAATGAGGAGTTTAAAGAGAAGTTAGATAAATTCATGGAAGTTGGGTCCATGGAGTGCTATTAGCCACGGGGTAGGAACGGTGTCCCTGGCCTCTGTTTGTGGAATGCTGGAGATGGATGGCACGAGACAAATTGCTTAGTCATTGTCTTTGGTCCATCCCCTCCAGGGTACCTGGTGTTGGCTGCTGTCGGCAGACAGGCTACTGGGCTAGATGGACCTTTGGTCTGACCCAGTACGGCCATTCTTATGTTCTTATGTTCTAAGCTCAGTGCTCAGGGTTGGGGGGTCTCATTGGACCACCTTGATTTTCATGCAAACCTGCTCCTGGGTTCGCATGTGGCCTTTGGTGGCCAGGCTGGCAGCTATGTTGCCAGACCAGAGAGTCCTAGACGGCCGCATTCCTGTGCCTTATGCAGAGGTCGTAGACGTTGGAGGCCTCCCTCCCCAAACCTCGATGAGGTCCACGATGTCCGCACTAGACCAGGCAGGCGCCCACCTCTTGCAGCCCCGAGCAGGCTCCTGTGAGCCGCCAGTCTGGTCCTGGGAAGAGGTGGAGGGTTGGGTGGCAGTGGGTGGCTGGCTCGTGCTGTGCCAGGTGCAGGGTCTGCTGGCTGGGTGCTGGCAGGCTTGCAACTAGCACCAGCACTGTAGCCAGACCGTGCCCTTTTAAGGGCTCTGGGGCCGGGAGGGGGGCAGAAAAGTTTCCGTGGTTTGGCCCAGAGTGGCCACCAGGGCAACTTGGGAGGGGCTAGCCTCCAACTAGTTCGAATTAAGTGGCTACACATCCACTTAATGGTAGACATCCAACATAGTACATATCAACCCAAATGACTAGAGTTTGGCAAAATTTTAAGCAACTGAAAACAGGGTCTGATAATGTGCTGGGCAGCCTTAATTGGAGGCAGTATAACAATATCAATTTAGTCCAACCTCCAAAAGAATGCTTGGGTTTGTTTATC
Organism: Pelodiscus sinensis; assembly: GCF_049634645.1. Lineage (NCBI taxonomy): Eukaryota > Metazoa > Chordata > Testudines > Trionychidae > Pelodiscus > Pelodiscus sinensis. The sequence goes on from NC_134718.1 coordinate 47,010,999, forward strand.
TAATTTATTTTAGTTTTATTCTACTTAGTAGAGGTTGTACCTCCCTAAACCAGGACTCTCTGGTCTGGCAACATTCGTGATCTGGCAGGACTACAGATGTTCCTAGATCACAGAGCCACGGGATAAGGAAATCTGGTGATAGGGCTGGGAACCTGGCAGTAAGGGGCCAGCTACTTGATGGGTAGCCCGTAGGGGGGGGGGGGGATAGGCAGCCAGGGAACTCCAGCCTCAGTGGCAGCAGGGCAGCAGCAGCTATGGAGTTCCAGCACCAAGGAGCCCCCACCGGGTAGTGGCAGGGGGGCCAGAGCCTGGTATCATTGGGATGGACCCCCAGAGCTTCGAGGCTGAGCATGGACCAAAAGCAGCCAGCATCAGAAGGGGTGGTGGTCTGTGAGGTCAGTGGCAAGAAACCTGTGCTGCTCCAGCAAATTCCCTTGTTTAGGACTGGTCAGGTACCGAGGGTCCAACCTGTATATCCATAGCACTGGACAGCCTTGTCTTTGAATATCACTGAAAACTCCCAGGTAAAGGCAAGGGTTATTTTTGCAAAGAACCATAACAAGGTCAATATAGTTTTCACTATATGGTTAGCAATACCTTTATTATCTGAGCACTGGGGATCTCCTTAGCAGATAGTACCTTAGCACCAATTGAAGAGTAGCCATATAATTGTAGCTGGATGTGGTCTCCCTCCCCCATTTGTTCTTTCAATTGCAGTTTAAACAAGTTTTGTGTTAGGCTCAGTAACTGCCGTTTGAATAGTTCCTGGTATGCGAATATCAGAAATTTCCATAATGTTAGATGCTTGTTAAAACCACATTGTAATTGTAGTCTTGCTTATGAATAAGTAACCTGTCAATGTATTAAGTGCATGAGGAAGTATGAGTGAAAAACTGCCAATCATAAACCAGTAAAATATATGTTACCTTTTATGGCTGTGAAAAAGGATCCTGCAAAGTGTACATTGATGTGATGGGTGGCCAGGTGAGGCTTTTTTCTCCATGGAAAAGGTGTGACATTATGTCAAGCTCGGGACCAGACCAGAAGCAGTAGAGCACTCCCACAGATCCAAAAGGGCTCTGGGGACTCTCGTCACCTCACAACAGATCTCCAGAAAGCTGTCACCTTTCCAGTCTCAGCCCCCTGCAAAATCAAAATGAACTCTCATCATGCTTGCAGCCTGCCTCCAAACTGCCAGCATGAATGTGATGTGTGTGAGAGTATTGCTGTACCATTAAGAACCTGTACTAATAAATAAGCCTCAGTGCTGCTCCAGTTCACCCTTTGTCTGACCTTATTCCTTGGCTGATTCTAAGGATAGGTAACAGTAATATAGAAAAGTGTCCTCTAAAGTTTTATGCAGAAACCATTGTATCCACTTCCTCCTTGTACTAAGACAGAACTTGAACACATGGCCCCCATTTAGTCCAAGCATGAGGAAATGCATCACCATTGGTGTTAACAGAGTTATGCATGCTTACATCGTCTATTTTTATATTAATATATCTCTGATCAGTGTAGTAGCTGAGTTTGGACAGTTGTCTCTACAGACGAAAAGCAAATGTAATAACTCACTATAGAGTTGCCATAAACCCTGAATGACTGCTTTCTGTTGTGGTGTTTCACTGTTAAAATTTTACTTCTTTCCCGTTTTTATATATATATGTAAGGAGGAAATGTAAATGGTGTTCAGTGAAGCAGCCACAACTTAAAAAGGGCAAAGCAACCAATGATATATATCAAAGAAAATGAAATGAATTTCTGAGCCTGGCATTTCCATAAAAGATTCTAAACACCCAGGAGAGTCACAGAACCTATCTCTACTTGGAATAGGCAATTCCTCTATTTCAAATAGCTGGGCGGGGAGGGGGAAAGTGAGGGAGAAGATAAATACACAAGTATTTCCCTATGTAGTAATATGCAGAGGGGCCTGGAAACTTCAATAAGGTCCCCTTTGCAAAGTTTTTAGTGAATTCTTCAGTGAAAGTTCAGCATTTGTAGGTCTGATTCTTTGCATCAGCTCTTGGACCCTGCCCGTGCTATCTGGGAGCATGACCCTTTGGAGCTAAGCTATCAGAACTTCCTCAGCTGGACGTTGCAACAGCATCATGTTAAAGGGTAATTCCTGGGCAGAAACAAGGTCTCTCAATGCAGTCCTATAATCTTTATCTCTGCTACCTTAACCTGAGGAGATTTGTGGGGCTGTTGGTTACTGATATGCCCTGATCCTGAGCTGAGGGCATCCAGAAGAAGGATATAATGCTGCTACAGAAGTGACTAACCTTCTGTCAAAACCAGGACCTTAAACATGTCCTATCTTCTCTCCAGACCTTCCTTCTTCTCAACTAGCACATTAGCCACACTGGCATTTCAGGGCACTGAGCATTTAAGAAATGATACTGAACTTAGTAAACTGGGGTGGTTGGTATCTCTCATTCATTTGCCATTGCATGTCAGAGATAACAGCATTAACGACACACCTGAACTATAGAGTTATTTCTTATCCATATAATTTGCCATATTTCCTTGAACTGATATATTTATTTAAAAAATAACTGGGCATAAAGTGACCTCATGTAGAAGGTCTGTCCATTTCCAGGAAGTGTTTATTTGTACCTGTTCTTCCCTGAGAAACAACTGAGGACAATTAACATCAAACTCAGTACCTGTTTGTACTCTTTAATTTATGTTGTTTTATTTGGTTGATATAGGTATCTAGGTCTCTGGCTAGATAGCATTTTTAGCATGTTTTTCTCTTCCATGATTTTATGAGCCTAGCAAAGGCTTTGGGAGCTGGGAGACTTGTAAGGTAAATGTTTAAAAATGCATTTCATACCAGACATGATGGCCTTTTATGCAGAATCTGTGTGTACACATGAAACTGTGCTTTCAGAGGATGCTCTCTGCTCCTGAGTGCTCCAGAGTTGTGCATACTGCAGTATGACTCAACCTGTTGACATTTGAGGCACATGCACTATTTTTCAAAATGTAACATATTTTGTCTACCTGCAAAACTCACGGTACATTTAGAGCAATATTGTCCTCACTAAGGATTGGACAAAGATCTTCAGAACTCAGCAATGTCAATTACGATGCCATTGATTCATGAGAAAAACATATTTGTGGAAACCAACTGTGGGCTGCCTGGTTAGAAACATATTTTGCAACACAAAGGGTGGCATTTTGCCAATAGCAAGTTAATACTCTCTGGCATAAAATACAGAAACTTGACATTTAGTTTATGGCTTCTGAATAATAAATTAATTTAGCAAAGGTCAGTGTGATTCTCAAATATCTATACAGAAACTCACAACACATCACAATGGATTCTCAGCGGCAGCTACTGCCATGGACACATGAGTAAGGTCATTTTGTTTTAATACATGACAAACAGATTCTGATGCAATAAAGAATTCACAGACAATCTGATGATTTGGGGAAAAACGGAATATATATTGAATAGCACAGAATACTGCCCTTGAACAGTGTAAAAACACAAATACTCAAGAAAAAATTGTGTTAGTTCCTATCCATGTAAATAGGAGGCTTCCTTATTCCTTACTTATGTCCCCTAAAAAGATTGGTTTTCATGAAGAGGAGAGAAGTGATCTTCTTGCCATTTAACTGTATTCAGCCCTATGGCTAATGTGCCTGTCCTTTCTTTATTATTTACCTTGTATAAGATCATGTTAGATATCACTGCTGCATGCTTTTTTTTCATCCATTGAGTCTTTTATATGGATTTTTCTTTACCGTCTGTCAGCCGACGGTCAGGGCAGTGTGTGTGTGTGTGTTACACCCAAGTCTTCAACTGCTGGGACACAAGGCCCCGTCGCAGTGGGCAGCCTGGGAGGCTGAAGGGCGCCCCGAGAAGTTTAACGTCCGTGTCTTTTACCGCTAGGACCGGGGTCCCGTTGCGTCGGGCAGCCAACAGGCTGACAGACGCCCCAAAGTTTATAGGAAGAGCTTCTTACATCTCAGATTTTAACTGCTAGGATACAGGATCCCTTCGCAGCGGGCAGTTTAGGGAAGACTGAGAGATGCCCTCTGGATGCCAATGGATCTGTCCTCTGGAAGTGACACGATCCAAACGCCCAAGCTCTCCCTATACCTGTCCCTTATGACCAGCTGAAGTTCTTTTAAATTGTACTTGGTTCTGTTACAGCAACTGAAGGAGTCAGGTTAAAGCTTAAACAGTTACAGGTTTATTAAACAAGCTTATAAATTATATGGTTACAATGGCTATTGCTCTATTTCTTAACTGCTAGCAAATACAGATCTTATGGTTACATAGGAAGAAGGAAGATAGAAAATAATGGTATCAAGTGACAGCTTAATTTTTAAAGAGCTCTATTTTATGCATGCATTAAAACAAAGGGACACATACGGGTATAATTTTTATCCCCTTCTGCATCGCTTGGTCCCAGTGTGTCAGGCCAGGATTGGTCCCTCAATTCCTCGGAAAGACAAAAATATGAGGTGGGCGTCCCCGTGGACCTCGGGAGGTCAATCACCTAACCCGACCAGCAGATAGATGGTAGATTGACGCTCAAACTGAGTGTGCTGCTGGACCCATCTTTATACCCATGGGGTCACGTATTTCTTTTTCTTATCTGTGATGCCAAATGGTGCTGGTCTGTTTTTTGTGACGCCAGTTCTTACAAGGGAGTTGTGAACTTAATTTACACTTGTAAGAGAGATAACTAAATTGGGAGTACTGGGCATTCTTTTCTCAGTGGGAGATTTCTCTCCCAGGGACGACTGTGTGTGATCGTATCAATATAGGTGCCAGCCAGGGCAGTTCTTGCAGCCTCTAGGTCAGCTTATTGCCTTAATCATTTTTTCTCATATCTATGTTTTCAGCTTGCCCAGGGTCAGATGAGCTAGCATATCCTGGTCTCGCATCAAAGCTTCAAAGGCTATGCTGATTTTTATTGCTCCTTCTCTGCCCTGTATACAGGCACCTCAGAGGGGCAAGCAAGATTGATGTGATGGGGGGGCCTGTCTGGCTACACCGTCTCACAAAGGTGAAATGGGAAACAGAAAGAAACAGGTCTCAAGTTCTCAACATGGGGGTTTTGAGCCATTCCAGAGGGGTTGTGACAAACCACGCTTCCTTTATGGCTAGATGGGATTGGGGGTTCCAAATATTTTTCTCTCATGCTATGGCTTGAAGAAGTCTAATAATCACTGAGATAACTATAGAAAAGAGGGCAAGTTCTACCATCTGCCATTCAACTTGCGCTGAGTGAGTGAATGAGGGGGATTGAGGTGTGGGGGTCTGGACATGAGGTGGGATGCTTACTTGGCTTCATGCCTTATTGTGCAACTGCCGTGGCCACACCTTTTTGGGCTGGACCCGGAGGTGCTGCTGAGGAACTTTAGCCCAATTCTGCCTCCTCCCACTGCAGCCTAACCTGATGCGGGAAAGAGGGAGGGCTCTCCGATGGCTGCGTGGGGAGGGAAGGAAGGGAGGGCTGGTTGGCTGAGCTCCGCTCCGCTCCGCTCCCACCCAGTGTACTGCTGAAAAGCTGCCTGTGTGCCACTTAGGTTGCCAGTTCTAGTCCCTCCCTCAGGAGTAAGCTGTAGTCCTTCACTAGCCTTTCCTTCGGCAGCAGTGACATGGGGGAGGCCTCAGGCCCGCCCTCTACTCAAGGCCCCAGCACAGCAACCCTTGAGTGGCATCCACCTACTGCCCTCTTCCACTCCCCTCTATGGCCTGCCTTCCCTGGGCCATTTCCCCACAGCCCTTGCACCCTTTTTGGCTCTTTGTACCAGGAGCCCCGTCTAGTTGTTATCAGGCTAGAGCTCCTCCTGGCTCCTCTGTCTTTGCCCAGCATTGTTCTGCCCTGTTCTTGTTGCTCTCTAAGGGTATGTCTAGACTACATGGCTCTGCCGACAGAGCCATGTAAACTAGTTTACCTGACATAGTCAGTGAAGTGGGGATTTAAATAATCCCCGCTTCATTAAAATAAAAATGGCCTCCGCACTGTGCCGACAATCAGCTGATCTGACACAGCGAGGGAGTCTAGACGCGGATCGATCGACAAGGGAAGCCTTTGTCGACCACTCCCTTATGCCTCGTGAAACGAGGTTTACAGGAGTGGTAGACAAAGGCTTCCCTTGTTGACCGATCTGCATCTAGACTCCTGCGCTGTGCCAGATCAGCTGATTGTCGGCACAGTGCGGAGGCCATTTTTATTTTAATGAAGTGGAATCATTAAATCCCCGCTTCATTGACTATGTCGGGTAAACTAATTTACATGGCTCTGTCGGCAGAGCCATGTAGTCTAGACATACCCTAAGACAGCCAGTGCTTCTCCCTGGTGGATCTCTGCTCTGCTGAGCAGCCCCTTATATCTGGGCTGCTCCAGTAAGCCACTTTCTGATTGGCTAGGATCTGTGCAGGTTTCTTCCAGCATGCTTTAACCCCTCCTACCTAAAAATGGGGTAGCTGAAGCTATGAGGAGCAAGCTATAGACTTACAGGTATATGTTACAGCTGTTTCTCAAAAAATTTAAAGCCTTATCTTCAGGCTTCTTCCTCCTCAAGCTTTCTTGGCTTACCACAGGGAATTAAGGCTACTTACTGAATGTCTCTTTGAATTTATCTGTTTAATTGACTTAAGGGGTTTTTTTCTATATAAAGCAGTGTCCCTAGTGATAGATAGTGGTTATTAGCAGAAATAATACTTCTATCCTAAGTTGCATTTTTTATTAAATCAGACTTGTCTTTCTTTTTCCCCAAGGTAGTATCACATTGTCATATCAGCTTTGCAATTAAATTAGAGAACTTACACCCTAAATCTTCTAAATGTCAAATAAGTTACATATTATGCATTAGCAGTTCACTGAAGCAATACTTTAGAAGGACAAAAGATCAAATCAAAGAATCTGCATCCTTTTAGCAGTGTAAACATAGGATTCTCAGTTTCAAACATGCATCAGGCAATTGGATAATAATGTACACTTTGAAGACAATTTTTTGGGGGAAAAGGTCTTTCTACCTCTCCCAAACTCTGGCAAAGTTTCTTCTTTCAGGCAGGTTCTATGAGCAATTCATACATGTTTTACTGAGAAGCCTTCATTTCTAGCAGTGCTGAAGAAACTACATTCTACTAGTTCTGAAGCTAACATCTGTATCAACCTGCCTTTTTATACAATAAAGGAATCTTAACTTCACGCTCCTTTTAATATCTTCCTATACTGCATTTTAAATAATGGAGTAAAAAAAGAAAAACAGTTGTTTTAACTAAAATTAATGCGTACCCTTTCTACTGTACAAATTTAAAAATCTGAGTATACTAGCCCTGCATAGTAAGGATGTAGAGGTTAACCACTTAAAAGCAGAAAGTCTAGCAAAAGTATCAGCACACAATCCTCCTACCATCATTTTCACTGAACAATTGCAGTTTCACGTGAAAACAAAGAACAAAATGCATAGAAAATTGAATAAAGAGTTTTATGCTTTCAGTACTTCAATACTAGGAATACATACAATGCGAAACAGTCTTAATCAAATGCTGAAGCATATTTATAATGTAATTGTAATAGGGTCATTGATTCTGATAGCTTTGCACCACTAATTTGTCCTTGTACATAAAGATAAATATTGATTAATATTCATTAGATATTGATTAAATGAATAATCATGTAACCACATCAAATTTTAGTAGTTACACAACTATTCAATAGTCCCCAGGGGTCATGAACAGAGGCTGCTCCGTGGCAGCCTCCCCTGCCATCCTGACCCCTCGCTGCTGCCTCTGGTGAATGTGGGGAGCTGGCTTTACCAGATCCTCCCCCCTGCCAGCTCCTCACACATATCGTCTACATAGTCCTGGTTTTGTTTCAGCTACACCAGACTAACACAGCTACATTTCTATCACTGTCTCCCCCCCGGCACTGATGCCTTTGATGGGTGCCTCAAATAGCCAATATGTGCAGGCAGCCAGCTTGAAACCTGGCTTCCCTCGTGTACTGGCTCCTGCCTGTCCCTCTTAACCTCTGCACCGCTGTCTCTCTATCAGATGTATCATTGCCACTTGTATTGTCTCCTGCCTACCTTTCTCCTCTGGTGCCGGTGCCTCTGATAGAAAGGCAGTAACCGGGGTGGGAGGAGGAGAGGGCAGGTGGTTCTGTAGAATCTGGTACTCATGGGAAGCCAACTTAAAAGCTGACTCCCCACAGGCGCCAGTTTCCGCCTCCCCCCTTGCTGCCTCTGTATCAGAGGCAGTAATGGGTGGGGGAGTGCATATAGCAGATAGGATTTATCAATAAGCCCAGGCTTACTGGTTAATTGTTTAGTTGACTACACATTGACGTCCCTACTTGTAGATCAAATTCTATCCTCAGTCATTCGAACAAGGTTTAATCCAACAGCATTTAAGTCGATCGGAGTTTTTCCATTGGCTTCAATGGATATTAAATGGGGCCCATACTACAAAATACAGATGATAGAATACTAGCAGACTTACCCAGTATGTGGAGAGGGAGTGCTGGAGGCTGGGGGAGAGGGTTGTGGGATGAGGAGGGGCTCAGGGCAGCGAGTCCCATCCAGCATGGGCCTTTTCTTTTCTCCCCAGTGCCCTCCTGGCCATCAATGGCATTTTTATCCCCTCATTCCCCATCCCCCTTCCTTCTGGCTGCCAGAGGCCATTTTTCTCCACCCAGCCTCCCCCAACTGCCAAGGACCTTCCCCCCCCACACCTCTGGTGCTGCAGCCAAGGACCAGGAGAGTCAGGGGCTGGGGGAGTGCAGGAGGCTGGGGAGAGGGTTGTGGGGTGTGGAAAGGCTCAGGGCAGGAAGTCCTATCCAGCATGGGCCTTTTCTTTTCTCGCCAATGGCCACCAGCGGTATTTTTTCTCTCCTCATTCCCCCTCAGTCACTGGGGCATTTTTTCTCCCCCCCTTCCTCCTGGCTGCCAGGGGCCTTTTTTCTCCACCCAGCCTCCCCCAGCTGCCAAGGACCTTCTCCCCTTCCCTCCCCCCCCATCTCTGGTGCAGCAGCCAAGGGCCAAGAGAAGCAGAAGGGCTACTGATTTGGTGTGCTGGCAGGCAAGATGGTCTGCTGGCCATTCCTTTGGTGGTATGGCTGCTCCCAGTAGACACTGCAGGATAGCTCTCCCATGCAGGCTCACTGCTCCCAGTGGCCTCTCTCGTATCATGTCCCTCTGAACAGCAGCCTTTTGCATGTTATGGAAAACAGTTCTTTTCCTAGGGCCTGGCTCAACCAAACCCTGTCCTTCCTTTAAATTAGAAGACGAAGCTGAATACAAAAGTTGGTGTTCCTACGTCTTACCATTTAGGAGGAGTTCTTAAACAAATGGACTTATGAACAGACTCTAAAATGTACATATAGAAATGTACCATTTAAAATCAGTTAAGTAGGATATATGTGGAAACCCATACAAAAATTTAAGAAAACATATTATTCATATATATCAACTAAAAATAATGTTTTCTGCAAAATAGGGGCCTTTAAAATCATGTTAGTAAATAAAAGCAATCTTCAAAACTAAACTGAACAGCTCTAAAATGTTTTTAAAGTGACAGATATTATAGTCATAATGAGAATGGGAGAACTTTATCTGTTGTTAGCTCTATGTCATTAAACATTTTTAACAGTGACCTGCAGAAAAACACAAAATCATCACTGATAAAGTTTGCAGATGATGTACAAATTGGAGGAGTAATAAATAAACAAGAGAGCAAGTCACTTAGTAAGCTAGGTCCAAGCAAAAATATGCATTTTAATACACTTAACTGTAAATGTAACATATAGGAACAAAGAATGTGAGTCATTTTTATGGGATGGGGATTTTATCCTGGGAAGCAGTGACGCCAAAAAGGATTGATGGTGGATAATCACCTGAACAAGAGCTCCCAGAATGATGCTGGGGCCAAAAGGGTATTTTTTGTATGGGTTTGGCACTGATGCCACTGCTGTTGGAATACTATGTCCAGTTTTGCTGACCACAGTTCAAGAACAATGTTGCTAAACTGGAGAAGGTTCAGAAAAGAGTTACAAGACTTAAAGGCTTAGAAAACTCATTTTTTAATCTATGTATCTCAACAAAGAGAAGAAAAGAGGTGATGTTATTATTGTCTATAAATACATAGGGTACAAATATATGATAATGGCCTCTTCAATCTGGCCTTGGAATGTAGGAATCTATTAGATAGTATAAGTGCCCATTTATTGGTGCTTACTTCTTTTCTCAGGGAGAAATTCTCTGCTAATAAATGAAAAGAAATATTCTTCTATTGCAGTAGTCTCATTCAATACTGCCCCCAAGTCTAATTCTGTTGCATCAGTTTGCAATATGAACAGAAACAGGAAAGCTGGGCAGTTTAGGCTAAATGTAAAACATTTATATTAAATTCCTCTAACCTCAAATAGGCTTGATCAATTCCTCTGAGAACAAGTCACCTCATTTTTTGACTATTTCCTTGAAAAGTTAGTGGCTAGTGTTCCTTGGACATCTGCATTTGAAAAGTCAGGTATAAACCTCAAGGATAAATATTAACTTCATTTCGTTTGCTTCTCTTGAGTCCTTCTTGAACAGCAAGCTTGAAAATCCCTTCGTATTTCTTCTCTAATTTAATTTCTCCATTTCTTGTCCTCAAGGCCTTTCATCACAGCTACCATCCTTTCAGCTGTACCTGGCTGAATGGTACTCCTCTAAAGGACTACTTTAGCAGCTGGGATAATATTAATAAATACCATTAAAAAGAAAATTGGGGCTTTTGCCATCCCTGTTCATTTTGAAGAGCACGTACTCATGCAAGGAGAACCATTAAAGGAGTTAATGTGTTAGAAAGTTACATAGCATAACAGTATTATCAGGTCTGAAGCTTGCTGACTATGACTTATTTTTAAATTAAGGTTATAGCTGTAACAAATACATGAGATAGCAAAGTCAATGGGAGTGTTTGTATGAGTAAATTCTGCTCAGCATAAAGAAAAAGGACGGTATTGGTTCCTATATTTATACCTTCTGGTTTATCACAAAAAGTATAGTAGACCTCAAGCTTATTCTTCTAGCAGGTATTCAATGAATGAAGACCATACTTAATAGACAAATCTCTCCTTTCAAAATGCCTAATAGGTTCAATATGATTTTTAATTCCTCTGATTAGTGTTTTAAATCAAATGCACTCTCTAGAAATTAATCCGCTATCAAATTCCATCATTTAGTGACAGCAGTCAGCTTAGTTATTGATATACTCCATCCCGAACCCTGACAAGAAGTGTTATTTGCTAATAAATAAATAACTTAGACTTTGTCATATAACTGGTTGTTTCTCTCACAGGGCTAGATTCTGCAAACCTTCCTCACCTGAGTAATCTCATTAAAGTATTCAGGATCACTTAAGTTAGTGCTGTTCAACTTGTGTAAGGTTGCAGAGTTTATCACTCAGCATTAAACTGCTTAATTGCTATGGATATCACAGGAGAATTAATTAACAAAGGCACAAAACTCCATAGCTGTGTAATGGGGTGGCAGCAGGTGGGAGTGCTCCTTCCTATTTCCTGAGTTTTCGAGAAACTTTTTAAACATTGAAAAGCTAATTTACATATTATTCTTTACTGTTGTAGTGATAAAGCATAATTAAAAACTATGTAATCAGGTTTGGTGTGGTGGTCATTTCATGCTAGTTTATGAACTTCTTGCAAAAATGAAGTCATGCTGGTAGGGTTGCATCACTCCTTCATTTATTCCTGAGTGAGGATACACCAATGTTCAGTGAAACCCATGTCCAGAAACAGCCTGCACAATTTATGAAAACAGAGATTGTTAGCAGGAGCATCTTGGTGATTGAGAAAAAGGCCAGAACCAAGTCAGAGTAGCTTCAGAAAAGGAAGGGAGTGGAAAGGTTGAAAGAGTTTTCTGGGAGCACCAGAGTGTGTCACTGAGAATCAGACCAGCTGGGACTAGTCAGAGGGATAATAGTGAAGAAAAGGAGAGCAGTAGGAACTAAGGACTGAACACATATGGAGATTGAATTGCTTTCCTCTTCAGGTCCAGAATGAGACACATTTATAGGATGCTGTAGGGATACTTATATGGCCACTACTATGCTGTGCCTTTCTGTGAATGGAAAGACTTCAGTTTGTATCTTTTGTGAGAACTAACTTCACTATAACAAACAATGACAAAAAAAATCATGGGTGCTGGGTTTAGAAGGTATTACATTATGAACTCAAATTTCTCCATGGAATCCTTTTATGAGTATGTAGTGGAGAGGGCTAGAACATCACTTAGGGTGTTGTCCCAATGCTGACCCTAGAGAATTTTATTTTTCTACATAGATGACAAACAAATTTCCACGACGGCTAGTAAGATTATTTTTTATATATGTTAAATGATCCCTAGCCAAAGAACTCAGGTCACTCCTCATCCTCGGTATAAAATTTCTGATTAATTTTACACTGTGATACTTTCTCAGTCTAATCTTCTGTTGTTGGTATTTTCAGTGATGCAAATATTGGCATAGGATAAAAGAATTAGTTGAGAAATTACTTCTATGTTTAGTCCAAGTCTGTAAGGCTTAAAAGTAATTTTTCCCCAGAAGAGGAGGAAAGCTGGGTATTATAATGCGATAATTATGAAGAGAAAATCTGAGCAGACAGACTGGTAGCCTAGCCAGAATTCCACTTGATTTGGACCAAGAAGGTTTCTGTAGAACTCCCAAAGGCAATAGCTTTACTGGAGGTGCAAGGTAAATTTAGCCACTGACTAAAGGACTCTTAATTATAATAATTTATGCTTGTTCTAATTTCTGACCATCAGACACAATAGTTGGTGATAAAGTTTGGAGCTCTTGCTAGTGAGCCAAATAAGGAGACACTTCTAAGCTTTAACTTATTGTGCATAATTTACTGGTATCAGAAATGCAACATTTTGTAGCATGATAGTTGTTCTGAGTACTATGCACTACTCAGACAACATGATGCTGGAAAGCACATACTTTTACTCTAACAGAGAGACTGATTGATTACAGTAAGCCTCTGTGATGGAGTTAAAGTCTCAGGTTCCTTTGCAGGATCAGCATAGAGTGAGCAGGTTCATCTAACATAGTAAGTTTCTGCTGCTGAAGGATACATTTGGTGCAGATTGTATTTCATTCTTGCTAAGGTTTACTTTAAAAGTCACAGTTCCCCAGCCTTATTTCCCATTGTTGAATAGTATATCTATTTTTTTAAAAATTACAGTATAAAAATGCAAGACTTCAGGGCATGTTACAGCTGCAATGTAGAAACCAGGGCTCTAGACTACAGAGCCCTCGGGGCCATTGCCTGGCAACATCCTTTCAAGATGAGCAATTGAATTGTTCTTAATAGTATAGTGAGTCGTATTGCCTTGGGATCATGGAAAACGTCAACATTAATTTACATTCAAAGGAAAAAAAACCTGCGTTCTTCACTGGAAATAATTAGATTCTCTCTGTTCCACAGTTTTATCGTACATGTAACTAGGAAATGGCTTGGCTAATCTCTTTCATAGGCTTCTACAATAGCACATAAGCTAATTATTGGTATAATGAACGATTACACTGAATATAGGATTTGCCAAAACCTTCTGGAACACTGTGTACCGATACGATGAAAACCAGCAATGGGATAATGTAATGATGGATAGGTTCCCATGTCCACCTAAGAAAAACGCACTACTAATTTTGTACTGTGTATTGAGGGCAGATCCTGGTGTAAACCACATAGTACCACTGAGCAAGAGCTGGGAAGGAAAAGGGCAGAGTTTTGGCAGCACCTGTGTTGCTGGCCAGTTCAGCTGAACTGCAAGCAGGTGTCATAATTTTACATTTGTCTAGACCAGAGTCAAATTACCATCCTGCTGGATCCAGGAAGAAGGAGAGGAACTGATTGTGAGTCATTTTGGGGCTACACCAGGCTCATTTATTGCTTCTGATTAAATAATAATAAAAGAGATGCCTACCTAAAATTCTGGGTGCTCTAACACATACTTACTACTACAACAAAACTGCAGCATTAAAGTAACAATTCTAACCTTTCACCTGCTAAAAGCCCTGCTCTCTACTCCACCTTTGTGGGAAATACACCGTCAGTCACCTCCAGAATCCCTACAGAACAGATGCAGCATGTCGTTGGGGATCGCGAAATCTAGGCAATTTCATATTAAAGGTGATTGCTGAAGGCTGTGTCTAAAGGGAAAATCTAGCCCTAAAATTATATAAAGACTAAAATAAAGATGATATGTCTGCAGGAATCCCAATGTCTTCCAATTTTTATGAAATGAAAAAAATATGGCAGGCAGGTGAAGAGAAGAGGGTGTGAGAGGAAAATATTAGCAAAATCCAAGGAAGGACTTTTCTTTGTATTCAGCTTTTATAGATGTAGATACAGACACATCCTTCATTTTCTCTCTGTGTGTTTGGCTAGAAACATCTTTGATATACTGAAGAAGTGAGCATATTTATTGAAGCCATTTGTTGTCTGGAAAGTAAAATCACCACCTAAAAACAGGCATGGACCATAGCAAGCTCTGTACTTAGTATCTGATCGAACATTCATGGCTCAGTATAACAAAACTGCTTCTGATATTATGTTATATTGAACAATGAATGTTTAATCAGTAACTAGAGAGTATTACTATAAATCATAGGGTATGTCTACACTACCCTCCTAGTTCGAACTAGGAGGGTAATGTATGCATACCGCACTTGCTAATGAAGCCCGGGATTTGAATTTCCCGGGCTTCATTAGCATAAGCGGGGAGCCGCCATTTTTAAATCCCCGCTGCTTCGAACCCTGTGTAGCGCGGCTACACGGGGCTCGAACTAGGTAGTTCGGACTAGGGTGCCTATTCCGAACTACCGGTACACCTCGTTTCACGAGGAGTAACGGTAGTTCGGAATAGGACCCTAGTCCGAACTACCTAGTTCAAGCCCCGTGTAGCCGCGCTACACAGGGTTCGAAGCAGCGGGGATTTAAAAATGGCGGCTCCCCGCTTATGCTAATGAAGCCCGGGAAATTCAAATTCCGGGCTTCATTAGCAAGTGCGGTATGCATACATTACCCCGCTAGTTCGAACTAGCGGGGTAGTGTAGACATACCCATATAGAGGAATATGACTTGGATTCATGTTCTCTGGTCTCTTCCCATCAAGCATCCTTGCTAGAAAACTGAAATAAGTTTTACTATAGATGCCAATGAGAAGAATTGTAATCCCAATTCACTGCATGCAGATGATGTTAGAGGATTTTTTAGTTAACTTCAGCTTGCTGGTTATGTCTTGTCTTAGGTGGCATTAAACAGGAGGAAAGTTAAGATTCATTTTGGAAAAAAATATGTACCAAGTTATCTTGTATATGATTGGAACTGCACACACACTTTTACTGTTTTTGCTTTGCATTCCATAATTTAAAAACACAGGGCTATGGCTATTTAACACAGTGAAGTCCAGGCTTAAATGACAAGTTTTATTTTAGGTCAGAAGATATTTTTATGGCTGATATAAACTATTGGAAAAAATGAATTCTAATGGAATACTGGCAATGATAACAATATACATCACTGACTTACTATAATAAAAGTACTACATCTCCTGTTATGATTTCACTGCAACAAATGCCAGCAGTGATTGGCTAACAAGACTAATGATTTCATCATTTTTATGAACCTCTTCTTCATTTATGGGCAAAAGCATAACTTTCTGCAAAGTTATAGCTTTAATATTTATTGCAAGAAAAATAAAGGTCATAAGACTTCTTGAGAAATATTTCAGAAGAAAGATGGTGAAATGTTTGAAACAATCTGTATATTAAACTTCTGTGCGAAAGTGATTTTTGGAAGATGATTTGTTATGCTGCCAACCTGAATATTTCCCCAGATGGAACTGATATAGAATTTTAAAAGCCAACGTTTCTTCCCATTTATCCCAGTCCTACACATTTATAACTTCCTTGATTCCAGTGGAGTTAATCCTGATTTTCACATGTGTAATTTAGCGGAACATTAGGTTTTTGACATTCTACTGCTGTCATTGGCTAAGAATAATCTATAATGTAGGTCTGACTAATGGGGCATTGGACTCTGAATAAGATTTTCAGAGCTCTTGGGATCTGCTCACAACATTAGTAGAGAGGAGATTGTTTTTTCTTATGTCAGCAGCTAGAGTTGTCTGTTAAGAAGCATGAAAAGATATTGTATCTTTAAAAGTGAATGGCATTCAGAGCAACTAGGACCCTGAAAGTAACTTATTTTTTTTTTATGGATACTGTCCTATCGCAACCTGCCTCCCCATGGGGGAGGGGCCTCAGGACAAGGGGGGCGGGATTGCGCTATGACAGTGCTTGTAAGAAATACAAGTGTGAGGGTTAGTGTGGGGGCTCTGGGCAGGAGGTTGGAGCATGAGGGGATGCAGGAGTCAGGACAGGAAGCAGGGCAATGTGGGGGAGGAGCAAGGGGCTGGAAGCGCAGGAATCAGAGCAGGTGGCGGAGGGTATGTGTGGGAGGTGCAGGAGTCAGGGATGGCAGTGCAGGAATCAGCAGTAGCATGGAACTATTTTTGGAGTGGGGATACTGAGATGCACTCCCCTCCCCCTTAGTCTTGTTGAGATTGGGTTGTCAACTTGACTGGATGGACCAGATTCCATTGATGGTGCTGCAATTCTGGGAGAGTTAGCAACCCTCATGCCCCAGGCTGGGGCCACAGCTGGGTGCAGTTGCAGAGCCCTAGGCTGACAGCAGGACCCCGGGTCTGGCAGTGCTGGCAGAGCCAATGGCAGGGCAGATGGGTGACAGGACCCCAGGGCTGGAGGAGCTGGCAGCAGGGCTGGCCCCCAAATGCAGGGAAGCCAGTTGCTAGCCTGGGGTTGGTGCAGTGCACTCTTACTTCCAGTGCCTATGGGAGTCAGGGCAGGAAGGCTGGCATTGGAGGGGAACCTGGGAGGGAGGGCGCTGGGGCCAGATTTCCTGACCTGGCTGTTGCTTGCTACACTGCCACAAGGGAGCTGTAGGCTGGCTGTGTGGGGGCACTGCTGCAGAGAAACTGGTAGCAGTGCAAGAGACTCCCTTGCTGATGCCCACTTTCCCTGGCTTCTTCCCAGGGTCTGCTGGCAACAGCACATGACATAGATTGCACATGCCCTGCCCGGCATCCACTGAGGGGCAGCAGGACAAGGGACACACCAATAGCCCAGCTGGGAGCGCACACCCCTTCCCTACAGCACTCCCCCAGCTGGCCCCTTTAGCCCTTCTGCTTTACCTGGTTGCGTATGCCAGTCACCAACACCACCCTGCAGCAGCAACCCCGCTGGGAGAGTGCACCGCAAGCCGCATTGCAGCGACCCAGCCCGCTCTTGCTGCAGAGCAGCAGAGCAGAGTACCCCAGCAGAGCTCGACAGAGCAGCGTAGTAGGGCGCACCACCTTACTTTCACCTCTGCTTTTAAACATCATGGGAAGCTGGAGCATTTAGGAAGTCATCCAGAAAACTGCTTGTGATGTTAGAATACTCTGAGGTAGCTCTGCAGACCTTTTCTGTCTACTTAGTGCCACTTCAGAGTACAGAACAGTTGCAAAAGCCCAGCAGATCACCTCAGCCTGGGAGAAGATAATCACCAAATGGTGCAAAGCTACTGTAATTGGATCTATATAGCCTCCATCGAGGGCCCTGGATAGAGGTATTCCCAGGGAAAAGGAGGCGCATTCAAAGCTACAGTGATCACTGACTACCAGACTGGTAGCTTGGGACTGTAGCCCTCTGAGCCTAATTTAAAGCAGTTCTGAGAATGCTACATTATGCAACGACTGGGAAAGATCCCTGACTGCCTCTCTCCCCAGGACCAAGGATAAGCAAAAGCCACTGAAAGCAATTTTACATATGCCTCCTCCTCTTCAGCTGCATCAAGAGATATCTTATGCCCAGGGCAGCCAATGGGGAAGTGGGGCATAGGGGACAGTTGACCCACAGTCCAGTAATTTAAAAGAGTCTGGGGCTTCATGCTGGAGCTATTGCAACAGCAGTAGTGGCCCCCAAACCCTTTAAATCAGTACCGTGAGGTGCTTTGTATGGGTGCTGAGGCCTGGTCGGGGGAGGTGCAAAGCAGTCTGGGTGGCACTGAGGACTGGTTGCACCTAGTGTTGCCCCTTTCACTCAAAGCTCCACCCCTTCTTGGGGCCTGCAGCCAACTCCCTCCCCCCCCCCCCACACACATTTCACAGGGCCTTGTGAAGTCTGTTGCCAGACTTGCTTGTCCCCAGCTTGACATCCAGCTGTGTGTGCACATTCCTAGCAGGCATCTCATCTCGAAGTGCACCTATATCCTGCATGAAAAAAATCTATGGGTGTGACATTTTGAGAGTATACAACATTACTAAGTGATCAGGTCCATAATAACTATATGATCCTTTAAATGCCCTGCAAGCAAAGAAAGGACAGACTGAACGCTTGTTTCAGTAGCATCCCTATGCTAGTCCCTAGTGGCTATCTGCCCATCACAGAATCACCACATAACTTGCCATTGTCTATTTGAGAGTTGAATTGCAAGCCTCTGACACTAGCTCTATTTTCTAATTATGCTCTGGCTTCTGAGACCTTCTATAAGCTCCCTCCTACTACATTCCTTTGACGAGTAAAGTGGATAAATATCAGCAGCTTAAGAATTAACTACAGAACTATAGTAAATTGTATCACTACAATATTTATATCCTTTGAAAGCATTTAATTGTACATACACACTGAATGATTTCCAGTGAATACATACTCACACATCGATTAATAAACATTAACAATCTAACTTCAACCCACAGAAGCTTGGAAATCCACAATTCCAACTATCAGGGCAGTTTTGTCCTTGAGTCACCCTTTTGCATGGCTCAGATACCCTAGTACTTACAGGAGGTCTCACAGGAGAGGGTCATCTTACATACCATATGATCTACAACATAAGCCACACTTTGTTAAGAGAAGAGTGACAGCATCAGCTTTTAATTTCCTTGCTGCTTTAGTCGGAAGGCCATTCATGCTGTTTAAAACAGGTCTCACACCTCTTTCTCTCTTAAATCAAATAGGGACTATACAAAGGTGCAGGCCAGTACAATTTTACTGAAAGCTGCACTGACAGCTATAATGTTATCATTCTGTGTAATAGGAAAAAGATTTACTATTGTCCTGTGAATTCCATCTGAGGATAATCATCCTCAGGGAGAGGAAGTGTAATACTGCTGATACTTTCCCTGTAAAGAGGCTGTTGAGGGACATTTATTTATTCATCCCAGGGTCCTCCTACCATAGGGCACATCTACACAGCACGGCTAATGTCAAATTAAGCTGCACAACTTCAGCTATGTCAATTGCGTAGCTGAAGTCAAAATACCTTAATTTGGCTTTTGGCACAGTCTACATGGCAGCAAGTGGAAGGAAGAACACTCTTCCTTTGACTTCTGTAACCCTCATTTCATGAGGAGTAAGGGTACGTCTACACTACAAAGTTAGTTCGAATTAGCGTTTTGCTAATTCGAACTAGCAAGTCCACATTGAGTGGACTCTGAACAGGGCTTAAGGATGGCCAGAAGCCGTGCCGGCAGGGCATCAGAGGAGGACTTAGAGCGTGGAGATGCTGTCTCAGGCTAGCCACGAGCTGTGCTTAAAGGGTCCCGACCCCCACCCCGGACACACAGTTCTAAGGGGTGCCCCGCTTGCAAAGAAGTTCTGGCTTGGAGTGCCCGGAGTACCCACACTGGGCACATCACACCACTCGGCCATCAGCCCGGCTGCACTTGCCGCAGGCTGCCATCTGGGGAGAGGGGGCAATCGGGGGGCTGCAGGAGAGCTTCCACCCACAGAAGCCCGCAGAGCCAGCCCAGTCCTCCCCATCGGGGGCTCGTACCCCATTCCTCCCTCACCTCCTTCCACTTACCCTTCCCTAGACCCCCTTCTTATTGATGTACAAAATAAATATAACGTTTCTTCCAACATTGACTCTGTCTTTATTGAAAAAAACTGGGGGAGACTGGGAAAAGGAGGTGGGAGAGGGGAAGAGAAAGGCTGGGAGAGGGGAGGGCAACTAACATGATCAGGGGTTGGGAACAGGTCCCAGATGAAGAAAGGCTACAGAGACTGGGACTGTTCAGCTTAGAAAAGAGGAGACAGAGGGGGAACAGGATAGAGGTCTCTAAAAGCAGGGGTTGGGTGGAGAGGGTGCATTCAGAAAAGTTCTTCCTGAGTTCCCATAAAGAAGGACTAGAGGACACCAAAGGAAAGGAATGGGTAGCAGGCTTGAAACTAGTAAGAGAAAGTTGTTGTTCTTGACAAAGCAAATAGTTAACCTGTGGAACTCCTTGCTGCAGGAGGCTGTGAAGGCTGGAACTAGAACAGAGTTGAAAGGGAAGTGAGATCAAGTCATGGAGGTTGGGTCCATGGAGTAGTCTTAGCCAGGGGGTAGGAGTGGTGTCCCTGCCCAAAGTTTGTGGAAGGCTGGAGAGGGATGGCACGAGACAAATGGCTTGGTCACTGTCTTCGGTCCATCCCCTCCAGGGTCCCTAGGGTTGGCCGCTGTCGGCAGACAGGCTACTGGGCTAGATGGACCTTTGGTCTGACCCAGGACGGCCATTGTAAGCTCAGGGCTCAGGGTCGGGGGTCTCAGTGGACCCCCTTGATTTTCATGCACACCTGCTCTTGGGTGGCAAGGCTGGCAGCTCTCCTGCCCTAGACGGCCACTTTCCTGTGCCTAGTGCGGAGATCGTGGATGAGGTCCACAATGTCCGCACTAGCCCAGGAAGGTGCCTGCCTCTTGCGGTCCAGGGCAAGCTCCCGGGAGCCGCCAGCCTGGTCCCGGGAAGAGGGGGTGGGCTGGGGGACATCGGGTGGGTGGCTCTGTGCCGTGCCAGGTGCAGGGTCTGCTGGCTGGGTGCTGGCAGGCTTGCACCTGGCACGGGCACCGTAGCCAGCCCGTGCCCCTTTAAGGGGTCCGGGGCCGGGAGGGGGGCATAGAGTTTCCCTGGTGTTGGCCAGAGTGGCCACCAGGGAAACCTGGGGAGGGCTAGCCTCCCACTAGTTCGAATTAAGGGGCTACACACCCCTTCATTCGAACTAGCTAGTTCGAACTAGGCTTAATCCTCGTAAAATGAGGTTTACCTAGTTCGAACTAAGCGCTCCGCTAGTTCGATTCAAATTCGAACTAGCGGAGCGCTAGTGTAGCGCCTATTAAAGTTAGTTCGAACTAACGTCCGTTAGTTCGAACTAACTTTGTAGTGTAGACATACCCTAAGGGAAGTCAGAGTAAGAAGTCTACCATCTCGAAATTATTTTGAAATAACAGGCTTGCTGTGTAGACGTGCACTCTTTTATTGCAGCTGCACACTGCCGTGTAGACATAGCTGTAATGACAGTCATCTGACTCTTTCCTGACCTGTGTCTCTCCATTTAGAGCAACCCTGGCTCCCTACTCAGCCCCAAGGCCTAATTGAAATTGTCTCCATTTTGATTCATTGCAGACCTTCCCCGCAATATCCTTTCTGTCAATGGGCGCCTGTGCCAGAGTCTATACCAGCTTGTGCCATGCTGAACTGTAGTTCTGTGCCTGTCTTCTACACCTCTGTTGTGCTTCTGCAAAGTCCAGTTCGGTGGCCTATGGTCCAGTGCATTCCAAAGGTACTCTGGAACTTAGAATAATATGGACTGAAACAATGTTCCTATCACATCCACCAATCACAGGAGCATTTTTACTACCATGTCATGCTCCACATTGCATAATAGATGGTATTGTTATGCAGATTGCCATAGAAATCAGTGCCACAGATGTCCCATCCATTTTCAATGGGTCTTTGTGTACTAAAGATAATTCTTGGGAAAAATAGTGCCAGTGACACTATTGTCAAAACTACTCACAGAACAAAGCTCTGACTAGATAAGATGCACAAGCAAAGTAAGTAGGATCTTTTGTTATTGCTCCGGTGCATGTTTCTATACACACTAGAACAGCAGAGTGCCCTTTCTGAATGTGAAGGGAAAAGATATTGGCACATTTTGTTCTAGATGATTAGAAACGTGTTCTGACACAGGTAAGAGCTTTTTCCTCTCTTTGAGCCTGTCTGGGAGCTTATTACCCCCCAACATCCATGTTAAGTGACCTCCCAACAGTGACTAGCGAAATTGTCACAGCATTGTTCTCTGTTTACCAATAGAGGAAGCAGAGTTCACTCACCTGAAGAGCTTCTGGTCTTAGATCTTAGAGCAGCATCAACTTTAGTTCCTCCCCAGTTTCCCCACCCCTTTTCGCATGTGCACAGGGTAAGTCACAATATGGCCTGTATGCTGCTAAGGAATTGTTTTTGTACTCCACACACAATTTTCAGTCTTGCAATGAAATTGGAACATTGATCATCAGCAACAGTATTCGAGTTTCACCTCTTGGCAGGAAAATATTCTTCCAGATTAGCTTAAGTATAGAAAAGTGAAATGAAAGATTTGTCATATCCTGGAATAAATGTCTTCTCTTTAGATTTTGAAAGTGATCTTATTTTTCATTAGCCCATGCTTTATTCAGCTAGTTCGTCTAATGTTTTTCTGAGCATGCAGTACATAGATGGAGGTGTAAGCCATCCAAACCAGAAATATATGCTATTTCACAATCACTTCATGGAATCTCCTTTAATTCATAGGACTTATATGTAGTGTCACATGCACTATCACCACCCTTTCTCCCACTGATTTTGCCGGATACTGAAGTTAGGTTAAATGCTTGTATTTGCCAGGATCACCCTTTGAGTCTTTTAAGGCGGCTTTACATTAGCTATCCTCCAGCCATCTGTTTCTGAAGGTTATTTAAACAATAGATTACATACCACAGCAGCAGTTTTGTAGTTTCATATTTGAGTTCCTTCAGAACTCTTGGGTGAATACCCTCTGATCCTGGTGACTTATTAAAGTTTAATTTATTAATTTGTACCCAAACATCCTCTACTGAAACCTCAATCTGGGCCAGTTCCTTGGATCTGTCACCTAAAAATGACTGAGGAGGAATCTCCCTCATATCCTGTGAAGTGAAGAGAGATTCCAAAAATTCATTTAGCACCTCTGCAATGACCTTGTCTTCTTGGAGGGTACGACTAGACTGTGTGTGGTGGGAGGAAGAACTCTGCTGCGACCAGGGAACGCATTTACTCTGCTTTTTTTTTTTTGTGGAAGAGCAAACAAGATCTTTCAGAAGCCCCTGTATTCCTCATTCCACGAGGAAGAAGGGGGCTTTCAAAAGAGGGTTTTTTTCCTAAATTTGGCCCCATCTAGACAGGCCAAATTTCAGAAAAGTCTCTTCCGATAAAAATATTGGAAAAAGATACACAAAATGCGGAGTGCATTTTGCGTATCTTTTTCTGATAGATCCTCGCAGTCTAGACGTACCCTGAGTACTCCTTTAGTACCTCAATCAGCTAATGGCCCCCACTGATTGTTTGGCAGACTTGCTGCTTCAGATGTCATTAAAACATTTTTTCTGTGAGTTTGTCTTTTTTTTTAAGTTGCTCTTCACATTCTTTTTTGGCCTGCCTACTTATATGTTTCTACTTGACTTGCCAGAATTTATACTCTAGTCTAGTTTGCTCAGTAGGAATTGACTTTCAGTTTTTAAAGGGTGTCTTTTTGTGTCAAACTACCTCTTTTTTCTGATATTCAGTCATGGTTGTGAGGACGGGTTTTGGTTCTGTTTCTGGTTTTTTGAATGTGGGGTTTATGTTTTGTTTCAGTCTCAATTATGGAGATTTAAAAATCTTTTCCTGCAGCCTTCAGACACTTCACTTTTGGACTGTTCTTTTAAATTTCCATTTAACTAGCTTCCTTATTTCATGTAATGTCCTCTTTTAGCCTTAGATAATACTGTGGTGGATTTCTTTAATATTTTTCCCTCAATGTAAAACTGTAAAATTTAATTACGTTGTGATCCCTATTACCAAGCTGTTCATCTATATGCAGCTGCTAGACCAGATACTGTGCACCTCTTAAGACTAAATTAAGAATTGTCTTGCTCTTTGTGGGTTCTAGATAGATGCTCCAAAAAGCAATTATTAATTGTGCTTAGAAATGTTATCTCCACACCCCATCCTGAAAAAACATGTATCCAGTCAATGTGGGGATAGTTGAAATTCCCCATTATTACAGGCATTTCTGTTTTTATAGCCTCTCTAATCTCTCTGGCTGCGTCTAGACTGGTAAGTTTTTCCGCAAAAAGCAGCTGCTTTTGCGGAAAAACTTGCCAGCTGTCTACACTGGCCGCTTGAATTTGTGCAAGAATACTGACGATCTAATGTAAGATTGTCAGTGTTCTTGCGCAAATACTGTGCTGCTCCCGTTCAGGAAAAAGCCCTCTTGCACAAAGTGGGTCAGTGTAGACAGCTAAAAACTGTTTTGCGCACAAAAACACCGATGGTGAAAATGGCGATTGGGGCTTACTTGCGCAAAACAACGTCTAGATTGGCATGGATGCTTTTCCGCAAAAAGTGCTTTTGCGCAAAAGCATCCGTGCCAATCTAGATGCTCTTTTTCGCAAAAGACTTTTCTGTTAAAAGCATTTGCGGAAAATCATGCCAGTCTAGACGCAGCCTCTGAGTATTTAACAATCACTATCACCACCCTGAGCCAATGGTTCATAGTATATTCCTACTGCTATAGTTTTATTATTCAAGCATGGACGTTCTATCCATATAGAGATTTTATGGATAGACTTCCAAGCAACTCACATCTCTCAGAGACTTGACCTTTCAGATTGTCAGTCACTTTTTCCAGGTCTTTTCTCGCTGCAGGAATACTTAGTGGGTTACAATGGCTGCTTGCTCCAGCCCAGTTCCTAGAGTTCCCCATCAACTGACTTTACCACCATCTGCTTCATTGAAAGTGTTTTTATCAATACCCTTTCACTGCCTCCCTGCCCCATTCAGCCATCTGATCTTCATATCCTCCCTCCTTTGCTCTGCTCCTGTCACCACGCCATCATCCTTTACTATTTCTTTCTTCTCCTCCATTTCATCCCCTATTTTGTCACCTCTAGAAAATAAATCTAAGTTACTATAAGCAGTTATAAGAAAGAGAAGAGAAAACTCAGCATCATTATAGAACCCAGAGTCTAAACCATCAAGATGTTCCCATAGCTGAGTGTCCTCCTTTGTGAAGTTCTCCAATATAGTTGTTACATTTAGGATTTTTAAGTTGGGATGATCTGCAATGGGAGAATCTCACTTTTTTCATACCTGACACAAGGCCTCCCAGGAGAACCTATAACTCTTTGCCCTGGTTCTCATGTCCTTTCATAGGTTTCCATCATCTTTTAGAAAAAGATACCTTAGGAATAAACACAATGATTGATGGTGTAAATGATTGGTGCTCAGATTGATGGAGTAAATCCTATCAGTAGAGGACTGGAAACATGAATTTGAAGCAAGCTATCACCCGACTGGACAATTATGCTGACCCGTGGGGGGTATGACCCACAGATTGAGCAAGGCTGACCTAGAAAATTATGTTTTCTGGTACCAGAAAAAGCACATTATTTATAGTCTGAATATCATGTCCTTCACCACACTACTCCATTGGGAACTGTTAGCTGGCAGTAATGGATAAGCATTCTAACTATAGCATAAACAAGGGAGTGCAATGGTGTTTCAAGTGGAAACATTTACAACCTTGGCAGAATTGCCATTTCTTACATGTCAGCTGGAGTTAGAAGTTAACTTGATTCAAAATGTTGCAAGGAGCAACTTCCAGCCATTCATACAGCTTCACTGTAACAGAGATACTTCCAATTTCTGACCAGAACAATGCAATCTTGGTGAAAGTGAAGAATGTATGATATTTATTATTAGTTCATTGCAAAGATACATATAGGGTAGCTTACCTTCATTATATGGGCTTTGATTAATAAAAGTTCTGATTAGCTATTTTTCCGTAATATTTATTGAGCAGAAAGAACAATTTAATGTTATCTTTTTAATTACAAGCTTAACACAGCCATTTATCACCAAGGAAATACTGGCTATCAATTACTACTAATGCAATCATAAAACAAAGTGGATATAGATTGCTTTAAAATAGCAGTGTAGCTGCTACTGTGTATAATAACATCAGCTGTTGCTTTAGGATAGGTAATGGTCAATTTGTTTCAATAGTAATCACTTTGATAGAGTTGGTAATAAGAACCCATTCATTATATTTCCAGTAACCTCTGGTGATTGCTCTTAATTTATGGTTTTGACATAATTGGCAAAATTATCCTCTCAGTTACTGGTGCAACCTTGCAGAAGCCAGAGACATGTCACCTGTGTTACTGAGAGGAGACTTCAACCTATTGTTTTTATAATTGTGATTCAAATGAAATAAAGTAAGTAAAGTGTTTGGCTGTGTCTACATTGGCAAGATTTTGTGCAAAAGCAACTGCTGCCTGTCTACACTGGCCATGAGTTCTTGCGCAAGAACACTGACGTTCTAATGTAAGAAATCAGGGCTTCTTGCGCAAGAACTATGACGCTCCTACTCAGGAATAAGCCCTCTTGAGCAAGTGTTCTTGCACAAGAGGCCAGTGTAGACAGGCAACATTAATTTCTTGCACAAGAAAGCCCGATGGTTAAAATGGCCATCGCAGCTTTCTTGTGCAAGAGAGCATCTACACTGGCATGGATGCTTTTGCACAAAAGCACATCTCTTGCGCAAAAGCACATGCCAGTGTAGACGCTCTCTTGAGCAAATACTCTAATGCAAAAACTCTTGCGTTAAAGAGTGTTTGCACAAAATCTTGCCAATGTAGACATAGCCTTTGCGTTCCATTGTGGATTTGCTACAAGGGATGGGGCAGCCAGTGTATGTCTATGCTACCACCCTAGTTGAAACTAGGGTGCTAATGTAGGCAACCAGAGTTGCAAATGAAGCCCGGGATTTGAATTTCCCGGACTTCATTTGCATAAAGCCGGGCGCCGCCATTTTTAAATGTCCGCTAGTGCGGACTAGGAAGCCTAGAACTACCTAGTCCATGCCACGTGTAGCCACGCGGCACGGAGTCCACACTAGCGGACATTTAAAAATGGCGGCGCCCGGCTTTATGCAAATGAAGCCCGGGAAATTCAAATCCCAGGCTTCATTTGCAACTCCGGTTGCCTACATTACCACCCTAGTTCGAACTAGGGTGGAAGTGTAGACATACCCCCAGAGCTTAATTTATGCCAGGTCTGAGCTCTGGTACCTCTCAGCTTGGCAGCTCAGAGACCTAGCACTTGTGGGCTTGCTGTATCAATTATGATTGTAAAAAAATTGCATGACCCCTGGCATCTAAATCAGTCTCCACCTGTGAGGTACAAAACCTTGGAACATCTGGGATGACTCTGCACTACGGATGTTAAGTATAGTGTAATTCACTTATCGAATAGTCGATGCATTTCTGCATTGACTATTCAATTAGTCCAGGCCTGGGCAAAATACAGCTTGTGTACTGGATCCAGCCCGCCAAGCCACCAGTTTCAGACTGCGGAGGCAGCACGGAGGCCCAGGCAGGCTCCCCGGCTTACCCCAGAGACTGCTCAGAAATGGGCCCTGTTTCTGTTGCAAAACTGGAGGAGAGAGGGGGAGGCTTCAGAGCTGCCCCCGTCCCCAGCACAATAAGAACAGGCAGCCAAAAAGAACCACGCCCTCTCTCCTCAGCTCGATGATTCACTGAATCACATGGCCAGACAAGCAGGTAAGCTGGCTGGCTGGGAAACGTTTTAAGTCCTGCAAGCTTTAGCTCTGCAGACAGGCTGACTGGTAAGTCTCCTGGCCACAGCCTGCCTCTGGCACCCCAGGCCCTCCCTGCCCCAACCCTCAGCTCCCCCCACAACATACCCAAACCCTCTGTCCCCCTCTTGCACACATACCCCCTCCCAGATCTGGCACCCCAATCTTCTGCCCCAGAGCACAATTCCCATTTACCCTAGGTCACATCCCAAACCCTGCACTCCAGTCCCCTGCTGTAGGTCTCAACCGCCTCCGTCACCCAAACTCTCTCCCAGACCCCACGCTCCTTCCTGCATCCCAGCCCCTTACCCCAAGCTCCCCTCTGCACCCAACCTCTATCCTAGACACCGCATCTAGACACAGTATAGGGGACAGTGATCATGAAATAATAGAGTTCATGATCTTAAGGAAAGGTAGAAGGGAGACCAGCACAATTGAGGTAATGGATTTCAGGAAGGCAGATTTTGATAAGCTCAGAGAACTTGTAGGTAAGGTCCCATGGGAAGCAAGACTGAAGGGAAAAACAACTGAGGAGAGTTGGAAGTATTTCAAAGGGACGTTGTTAAGGGCCCAAAAGCAAACAATTCCACTGTGTAGGAAAGATAGAAAATATGGCAAAAGACCAGCTTGGCTTAACAAGGAGATCTTGCATGATCTCAAAATAAAAAAGGAGTCATATAAAAAATGGAAACTAGGACAAATAACAAAGGATGAATATAGGCAAGCAACACGGGAATGCAGGGGCAAGATTAGAAAGGCAAAGGCACAAAATGAGATCAAACTAGCTACAGGCATAAAGGGAAACAAGAAGACCTTTTATAAATAAATTAAAAGCAAGAGGAAGACCAAGGACAGGGTAGGCCCACTGCTTAGTGAGGAGGGAGAAGCAGTAACAGGAAACTTGGAAATGGCAGAGATGCTCAATGACTTCTTTGTTTCGGTCTTCACCGAGAAGTCTGGAGGTGTTCCTAACGTAGTGACTACAAGCAGAGAGAGGGTAAGTTTAGAAGATAGGATACACAAAGAACAAGTTAAAAATCACTTAGGAAAGTTAGATGTCAGCAAGTCACCAGGTCCTGATGAAATGCATCCCAGGATACTCAAGGAGCTGATAGAGGAGGTATCTGAGCCTTTAGCTATGATCTTTGAAAAATCATGGCAGACAGGGGAGATTCCAGAAGACTGGAAAAGGGCAAATATTGTGCCCATCTATAAAAAGGGGAATAAGAACAACCCAGGAAACTACAGACCGGTCAGTTTAACGTCTGTCCCAGGGAAGATAATGGAGCAGGTAATTAAGGAAATCATATGCAAACACTTGGAAGGTAATAAAGTGATAGGGAATAGCCAGCATGGGTTTGTGAAGAACAAGTCATGCCAAACTAATCTGATAGCTTTCTTTGATAGGATAACGAGCCTTGTGGATAAGGGAGTAGCGGTGGATGTCATATACCTAGACTTTAGTAAGGCATTTGATACGGTCTCGCATGATATTCTTATTGATAAACTAGGCAAATATAACTTAGATAGGGCCACAATAAGTGGGTGCATAATTGGCTGGATAACCGTAGTCAGAGAGATGTTGTTAACGATGCTAAATCCTGCTGGAAAGGAATAACAAGTGGAGTTCCGCAAGGGTCTGTTTTGGGACCCGTACTGTTCAATATCTTCATCAATGATGTAGATATTGGGATAGAGAGTACGCTTATTAAGTTTGCAGATGATACCAAACGGGGTGGGGTTGCAACTTCTTTGGAGGATAGGGACATAATTCAAAATGACCTTAGCAACTTAGAGAAATGGTCAGAGGTAAACAGGATGAGGTTTAATAAAGAGAAATGCAAAGTGCTCCACTTAGGAAGGAACAATCAGTTCCATACATACAAGATGGGAATCGACTGTCTAGGAAGGAGCATGGCGGAAAGGGATCTAGGGGTCATAGTGGACCACAAGTTGAATATGAGTCAACAGTGTGATGCTGTTGCAAAAAAAGCAAATATGATTCTAGGTTGTATCAACAGGTGTGTTGTAAGCAAAATTCATGAAGTCATTCTGCCGCTCTACTCTGCACTAGTTAGGCCTCAGCTGGAGTACTGTGTCCAGTTCTGGGCGCCACATTTCAAGAAAGATGTGGAGAAATTGGAAAGGGTACAGAGAAGAGCGACAAGAATGATTAAAGGTTTAGAGAACATGACCTATGAAGCCAGGCTTCATGAACTGGACTTGTTTAGTTTGGAAAAAAGAAGGTTAAGGGGGGACATGATACCGGTTTTCAAATATCTAAAAGGGTGTCACTAGGAGGAAGGAGAAAATTTGTTCTTCTTGGTTTCTGAGGGCAGGACAAGGAGTAATGGGCTTAAAGTGCAGCAGGGGAGGTTTAGATTGGACATTAGGAAAAAATTCCTAACTGTCAGGGTGGTCAAATATTGGAATAAATTGCCAAGGGAGGTGGTGGAATCTCCCTCTCTGGAGATATTTAAGAACAGGTTAGATAGACATCTGTCAGGGATGGTGTACACGGAGCTTGGTCCTGCCTTGAGGGCGGGGGGCTGGACTCGATGACCTCTTGAGGTCCCTTCCAGTCCTATTATTCTATGATTCTATGATCGCCTCCATTAATATCATGGAAGAGTGCGGCCTTCAACTACTTTGCAAAATCTTAGAGTAGCCCCTGTCAAAAATTATTGCCTACCCCTGGATTTGTCAACAGGGCAGTGCTGCCCTTTTGAAACATCACCACAGCATTTCAAAGGGGCAGCACTGCACCAACTCCAGGATCAGTTAGGGACTCCCTAGCTGACCCCGGGCTATACGTGGCACTGTCGCTTTGAAATGCTGCAGCAGTGTTTCAAAGGGGCAGAGCTGCACAGCTGATCCTGGGCTTTGCGTGGCATTGTCTCTTTGAAACACCACTGCAATGTTTCAAAATGGTAGTGTTGCACAGAGCCCAGGGCAAGCACAACACTGCTGATCCCAGGCTCCCTGCAGCACTGCCCCTTTGAAATGCAGCCACGGCATTTCAAAGGAGCAGAACTGCAGGGAGCCCCGGATCAGCTGTGTGCACTGCCCCTTTGAAATGCCATGGTGGAGTTTCAAAGCAGCAGTGCCGCATGGAGCCCAGGATCCAGACTCTGTGCAGTGCTGCCACTTTAAAGTACCCCTTTTTCTCCCGCTTTGCTGCCTCTATCTAATAGAGGCAGGGGGGGAGGGGGAGGACGGAGGCAGCAACTAGTCGACTCGACTATCTGATAAGTATTTGCTTGTCAATTAGTCAACTTGTCCTTAACATCCTTACTCTGCACCCATAAAACTGGAAAGCTGGGATGAGTGTTGAGCCCTTTTATAGATTTCCCAGGACAGCTACCTCAAAAAAGGGCCATATTGGGAAAACCTGAGCAGCTGGCATCTCAAAATGTTTTATTTCCTGAACTTCTATGGGCAGGAATAGGTAGACTCCATGCTTTCAATCTCCTTCTTCATCCATATGTTAACATTGTGACCATTTCTGCTTTCTCTCAAAAACAAACAGTTTACTGTCTGCTCAACTGCTTTCGGTAATGTTCATATACAATATTCAGTGAGTTATTCACACTATAGAATGCACAGATGCTCAAATACCTATACTATTGCCTGGAAATTTTTTAAAAATGTATATAATGATTATCATCGGAAACTTTTTGACTGGAATGTTTTGGTTTGGCTAAAATGCTTCATAACTTACTGATATCTTTTTCAATATTGGCCACTGTACATATTTCTGTAGCTCCCACTTCTTAACAATGCCAATGTAAGTATTGTGTTAATATGAAACAGTAGTGATTATTTGATGTAAAAAAACACCCCCAAACAATCCCCAGAAATGCAAGGGTTTTGGTTGTTTGTTTGTTTTTTCATATGGCAGGTTCCTTGTCATCAAATGGAGCTGGAGGTACAATCCAGCAAATTGTACCTAAGCACTGATGCTCATTGGTCTTTGTTTCTACCAGAAATTTCCTGGACAGGTGTTTGTTGTCCAAATGGAAATTTGTACACAGGCTATCCTGTATGTCCCTTGTCACAGATGTGGCAGCTGCAAAGGTAGTATTGTAGGTGCTCCCTGCGTTAGTCTTTAAGTTGTGACGTCCTGCTCAAATTCAGTTTGCAAATGGTTGAATAAAGATAAATTCAGAATTTAGCTGTCTGTGCCATTAAACAATGCAACCTCTCAATTGCAGTTCTTGAAAGCAAGGCTCTAACTCTCCTTCCCTGTCCCCGACTCACTTAACTCTGCCCCTGCACACCTTCTTAACTGGACTCCTGGATTTAATTTGGTCAGTGTCTGCTCCTGGCCTTTCTAGACATCTGGAGGACTATGTCTTTTTGATGGCCTACCTCAGTAGTGCTTGTCAGAATGCTGACTCCTCCAGCAAGGGGGAGAGAAGATCAGATAGATTTCCCTCACAGTCTCTCAGTCTCACATGATAATAGATTGTGGAAAAGTTATTGCCTTCTCAAAGGACTGATTCCTTAATAATTAAGTGAAAATAACTGCAGAAAATTCTGCGATGCCTGTGAAGATAAAGTTATAACAAGACTCAATGGTCATAAATTGATGCTAGACAAATTTAATCTGGAAACAGGTTTTTGGTTTTTTTAAATGGGGCAGGTAATTACCATTGGAACAACTTACCAAGAGTTTTGATGGATTCTCCTTCAATGGGAATTTTTACTCAAGACTAGGTGTTTTTCTAAAATATATGCTCTATTTCAAATTGGAAATTGTATGGCTTATTATAGACAGGTGACCAGACTAGATAATCATGGTGGTCTTTTCTGGTTTTAGAACTTATATATATCTATGAAACACTAGATCATAAGTCCTTGGCTGGTGTAAATTAACATCACCTGGATCACCTGGATCGATCGGTCTTCAGCTATCGTTAAGATTGCGCCGATCACAACACGTCCACCATTCTTCTCCTACTCTTGTCTTTCTTCTCCTCGTTCGTCCAAAACGATTAACAATGTCATCTTCCCATCTTCTTGGAGGCCGACCGGGTGGTCTTTTCTGTTCTCGCGAGTACCACTCAGCAATAATTGTGGTCCACCTGTTGTTCATGAGCCGTGCTGTGTGGCCTGCCCATCTCATTTTGTTATGTCTGCTTTCCACAATAATATCTTTCACACCTCTGATCATTTCATTTGGAATCTGATCCAGAAGGGAAATTCCCAACATAGCTCACTCCATTGCCCTTTCAGCTACCAATAGTCGCTGCTCTTCTCTCTTCGTCAGTGCCCATGTTTCGCTGCCATACAACATGGCTGGCAGCACTGTTGAATTGAAGATATTTTTACGTGTGGTCTTATCGATTTTTCCTTTGAGGACGTCCTTGATGGAATTGAATGCACACCATCCTGCCTGAATCCTTCGCGAGAGTTCTCCGTTTAGGTCTTGGTGCATATTAACTTCTTGGCCCAAATATATATACTGTTCCACTTCTTCAATTTCTTCTCCTGTTATTGTTATTCGGGCTTTTTGTAAGACGTCTGATCACATGTATTTAGTTTTGCAATGATTCATTTTCAGACCAACCTGACTGCTTTTCTTGTCAAGTCTTCGTAGCATGCTCTGCAATTGGTTGGTGCTTTCGGCAATTAATACTATGTCGTCCACGAATCTGAGATGAGATAATCGTTCTCCGTTTATGTGGAC
This sequence comes from Pelodiscus sinensis, assembly GCF_049634645.1. Classification (NCBI taxonomy): domain Eukaryota; kingdom Metazoa; phylum Chordata; order Testudines; family Trionychidae; genus Pelodiscus; species Pelodiscus sinensis. Next base: position 47,044,424 of record NC_134718.1, read on the forward strand.
ACCACTCCTCCAATTGATCTTGTTTAGAACCATTTCAACGCATGCAGTGAATAGTTTTGGTAAAATCGTATTTCCTTGCTTCATGCCTTTCTCAATTGGGATACGAAGGGGAGTTTCGAGGAAAGTAATATCTGTTGTACATCCAGTATTCGCTTCCTTCAACAAATTGATATATTGTGTGTTAATGCCCTGCTCTACGAGCGCTTTTAATATTGCGTTGAACTCGACGCTATCGAAGGCCTTTTCATAGTCGACAAAAGCAATGAAAGCAGAAGTTTATATTCCCTTGCTCTTTCTAGGAGCTGGCTAAGAGTAAATATATGGTCGATCATGCTGAAATTTCTTCAAAACCCTGCCTGCTCTCTCGGCTGTTGTTCATCCAAGCTCTGCGAAAGTCAGTTTGTTATCACCTTTGTAAAGAGCTTGTAAATATGAGAGTGTAGGCATATAGGGCGGTAATTCTTAAGATTTTCTCGATCGCCCTTCTTGTGCAGCAAGATGGTATTTGACTCCTTCCAGCTTGATGGTATTTTTCCTTCTTCAAGATATCGACTGAATCTTAAAGCGAGGGCCTTCCAAAGTTTTTCGCCTCCTGCGGAAATCATTTCTGACGTTATTCCATCTTTTCCTGCAGCTTTTCCCTTCTTCATCTGGGATAGTGTGCTTTGGATTTCGCTGATGATTATTGGGGGAACCTGTTCTTCTGACTCCTGGAGCTTTGGGAGAGGGAAGTTGATTCTTGATTTGAATAGTTCTATATAGAAGTTCTTACAGATCTCCTCCATCCCTGCTCTGTCGATTACTGTCTTTCCAACCCTGTTCTTCAATGCTGTTATGCTCAGTCTATACTGCGTCAATTCCCGCATGTCCTGAGGCTTTTCCATGATTCAGCTGTTTTGAGGAGTTTTTCTTTCCGGAAGTTCTCAAAGTCATCCTTCAGCTTTTGCCGTATAAGCTTGCATGGAGTGGAGTACTCAATGTTACTATGGGTACGTCTACACTACAGCGCTAATTCGAACTAACTTAGTTCGAATTAGTTAATTCGAACTAAGCTAATTCGAACTAACACGCCTAGAATTAAAAACTAGTTCGAATTAGCGTTTTGCTAATTCGAACTAGTATGTGCACATTAAGTGGACCCTGAACCGGGCTTAAGGATGGCCAGAAGCCGTGCCGGCAGGGCATCAGAGGAGGACTTAGAGCGTGGAGATGCTGTCTCAGGCTAGCCGAGGGCTGCGCTTAAAGGGTCCCGACCCCCACCCCGGACAGACAGTTCTCAGGGGTGCCCCGCTTGCAAAGCAGTCCTGGCTTGGAGTGCCCGGAGTACCCACACTGGGCACATCACACCACTCGGCCATCAGCCCGGCTGCACTTGCCGCAGGCTGCCATCTGGGGAGAGGGGGCAATTGGGGGGCTGCAGGAGAGCTTCCCCCCCCAGAAGCCCGCAGAGCCAGCCCAGTCCTCCCCATCGGGGGCTCGTGCCCCATTCCTCCCTCACCTCCTTCCACTTACCCTTCCCTAGCCCCTTTTCTTGATGTACAAAATAAAGGACAATTGTGTTAAAAAATGGAATCTGTCTGTATTGAACAAAACTGGGGGAGACTGGGAAAAGGAGGTGGGAGAGGGGAAGAGAGAGGGTGGGAGAGGGGAGGGCAACTAAAATGATCAGGGGTTGGGAACAGGTCCCATATGAAGAGAGGCTAAAGAGACTGGGACTTTTCAGCTTAGAAAAGAGGAGATGGAGGGGGGACAGGATAGAGGTCTCTAAAAGCAGGAGTTGGGTGGGGAGGGTGCATACAGAAAAGTTCTTCATTAGTTCCCATAAAGAAGGACTAGAGGACACCAAAGGAAAGGAATGGGTAGCAGGCTTCAAACTAGTAAGAGAAAGTTGTTCTTCACAAAGCAAAGAGTCAACCTGTGGAACTCCTTGCTGCAGGAGGCTGTGAAGGCTGGAACTAGAACAGAGTTGAAAGGGAAGTGAGATCAAGTCATGGAGGTTGGGTCCATGGAGTGCTATTAGCCAGGGGGTAGGAGTGGTGTCCCTGCCCAAAGTTTGTGGAAGGCTGGAGAGGGATGGCACGAGACAAATGGCTTGGTCACTGTCTTCGGTCCATCCCCTCCAGGGTCCCTAGGGTTGGCCGCTGTCGGCAGACAGGCTACTGGGCTAGATGGACCTTTGGTCTAACCCAGGACGGCCATTGTAAGCTCAGGGCTCAGGGTCGGGGGTCTCAGTGGACCCCCTTGATTTTCATGCACACCTGCTCCTGGGTGGCCAGGCTGGCAGCTCTCCTGCCCTAGCTGGCCACTTTCCTGTGCCTAGTGCGGAGATCGTGGACAAGGTCCACGATGTCTGCACTAGCCCAGGCAGGTGCCCGCCTCTTGCAGTCCCGGGCAAGCTCCCGGGAGCCGCCAGCCTGGTCCCGGGAAGAGGGGGAAGGCTGGGGGGCATCGGGTGGGTGGCTCGAGCCGTACCAGGTGCAGGGTCTGCTGGCTGGATGCTGGCAGGCTTGCACCTGGCACGGGCACCGTAGCCAGCCCGTGCCCCTTTAAGGGGTCCGGGGCCGGGAGGGGGGCAGTAGAGTTTCCCTGGTGTTGGCCAGAGTGGCCACCTGGGGATGGCTAGCCTCCCACTAGTTCGAATTAAGGGTCTACACAGCCCTTAATTCGAACTAGTAAGTTCGAACTAGGCTTAATCCTCGTGGAATGAGGATTACCTAGTTCGAACTAAGCGCTCCGTTAGTTCAAATTAAATTCGAACTAACGGAGCGCTAATGTAGCGCCTATGAAAGTTAGTTCGAACTAACGGACGTTAGTTCGAACTAACTTTGTAGTGTAGACATACCCTATCAGAGCTCCTTTTCATGTTTCTCCGCTTCTCCAACAGGCTTTTCATTTCCTTCGAGATTCTTCCCTTTACCTTCTTCGACTTTTCAATTTCAGTTGCTTTTAAGCAACGTCTCAGCTTGTCAGCAAAAATACTATAGTCCTCATCACACTTTTCCGTCTGGCTCCAGTCAAACCCAGAAATTGCTTTCTTCGGCTTTGCTTCATCGAATGTCTTCGGCCGCTGTTTCCTATTTGCCAACTGTAATGCCTTCTTTTCCACCACTTCGTCGAAAATCAACTTCACTCTAAGCAAGTGATGGTCACTGCCGATGTTGAAAGGCTGCACCACAGAGACGTCTTGAACAATGCACCTTTTATTGCCTAAAATATAGTCGATTTCATTCTTGCTCTTCGCATTTGGTGCGATCCACGTCCACCTTTTTGTGATCTTCTTTTTATACCAGGTGTTTGCCACATACAGTTCTTTCATTTCTGCCATCGCTACTAATCTTTCTCCTCTTTCATTCCTTTCACCACTGCCATATCTCCCTACAAACTTTTCGCCAGCTTTCCCTCATCCAACCCTGGCGTTAAAGTCTCCCATTGTGACAGTGTAAGTGGACTTTTGCGCAAGGGCTCTTTTGAGCTCTCAGTAAAATTCTTCCACTTCTTTGTCCTCACTTGCACTTGTGGGGGCATAGGCCTGGATGACCTTGAGGGTAGCCTTTGACTCTATCTGAAGATGAAGCACATCAATACGTGATGATTTTAGCTGGCATGATATAACTTTCAAAGACCAGTCCTTACTGATGATAAATCTGACTTCCCCAAAGTTTCTAGCACCAGCTCCCTTTCCAAGCCTCACAGCGCTTCCATCCTTCCAATTGACTTCCATCTCCTTCTTTCGTTGGGTTTCGCAGACACCGAGGATGTCACATCTTATCCTTTTCTTTTCCTCCATCAGATGGTTTAACATTTCCTCCCTCACCAGCGACCTACAATTGTAAGTACACACAGCGAGGGTTGTCCTCTTCCATGTTGGCCTAGCACCTGACATTTTTTTTTGTTGACTTCTCGTCACTCAATTTCCACTCCGCCACTGTGGAATGGTTCGATGACACTCAGGGGACTAAAACCCATTTACTCGTGTTGTTTTATCCATTGACTTCAAAACATCCCACTGTCTAGGTGGGCAGGCATGCGTACCTCCTCAAACTTAGCGAGCCTCCAACCTCTAAGGATAGGGAAAAACTGAGAGAGCAATCCCCTTCCTGGATTGGATAGTCTGGCACCTTTGTAGCATGGCTAGACCTATCAGGGCATACGTCCTGCTACCATAGCTGTCAGATGGCCAGGGTCACCGCTGCACCACAATGAGGTGTTGAAGTAGGATTTTGCAGCGGAAATTAACATAGCAGCAGACAAAAAAGTAACAGAATGTTGGGAATCATAAAGAAAGGGATAGATAAGACAGAAAATATAATATTGCCTCTATATAAATCCATGGTGTGCCAACATCTTGAATAGTGTATTGCAGACATGGTTGCCCCATCTCAAAATGCCCCTCTTTTCCCTATATGACAGGCTTCTCCCATGACGCATCTGCAGTCATATGACTTTCATGATGTCATATGGAGAAGCTGGAGAAGACATCCTAGTTTCCTTATGAATAATATAGTCCAGTCAGGGAACCTGGACAATAGGGGTGTTTCTACACTGGACCATAGGTAGAAATAAGACACACAATTTGAGTGTATCTTTTCAATCTTATTTCAAAACAGATTATTTCATAATTTGGTGCTATCTATACAGTGCCAAATTTTGAAATAACCCACTATTCTGAAATGACCCTTACATTGGAATGAGGTTTACAGGGATGTCGGAATAGTGAGCCTGAAATAAGAGTCTTGCTGTTATGATGGCGGATACTATTTCGGGATACTCCAGTATCCCAAAATAGTGGTGCTGTGTAGACATAGCCTAGGAGAGAATAGAGAAAAACAGCAGCTCCCATGATGCATTGCCCCACAACGGAGAGATGCAATTTAATGTTGAAATGATTCCTAATGAAAGATTTTGGGGGTAGTGAAAGTGATGATTTTGATATAGATAAAGTATACCCAAAACATAATATTGTTGTTTCAGTTTTCCAATGGAAAAATAAAAAGCTTTCCTATTAGAAAATAGGAATTTTATTTGAAAAACTGAAGTTACCAGTGGACGTTTTTGATTGAATGGAAAGTGCATTTTCCATTGAAAAATTACTTTGACAGAAGAATCCCAGCCAGCTCTAATACTGAGAGAATGAGTATTTCCCATTGTTTGTTCTGCATTTGTGAATTCTTGGTGGTGTATCTTTCATTATTATCCTGTCTCATTATCATTTCCATTCCAACTTTCATAATCTTAATTACCTCAATCAAGTCCTCTCCGATTTTGCATAATCCTGATTTATGTTCAGTCAATCAGCTAGAAATGTGTGTGACGAGAATGCATTCAGAGAAATGGAACAATTTGCTGCCTATTTTAATTTACCAGCAGAACTGTTAAAGATGGAGCAAGTGGGAAGAACTAGTCAAAAATCTGATATTTTTATAACAGCATCTGTAATGCATAATCTTCAGTAACCTATATCAGATCTGTTGTACTCTCATTAATATAACACCTTGCAAGTTCCTCGAGTACATGGAAAATAGTCAGCAATTTTGTTGTTTTTTAATTTTAAAAGGTAACTAAATTATTTCAGCTTTTACTATTACTCATCATAGGCTCTGATTCAGAAAAGCATCCTGTTAATGAAAGCCCTTAAGCATGTCCGTAAATCCCAATGTAGCCAATGGGTTTAAACACAAGTTGAAGTGAAACAAAGGCTTCAGTATTACATTGAGTAGAAATGATTTAAGCACATGCTTAAATGCTCACTTGAATCAAGGCCATATTACCCACTGATTAGTCTACATGGGTATGTCTACACTACCCCGCTAGTTCGAACTAGCGGGGTAATGTAGGCATACCGCACTTGCAAATGAAGCCCGGGGTTTGAATTTCCCGGGCTTCATTTGCATAAGCGGGGAGCCGCCATTTTTAAAACCCCACTGGTTCGAACCCCGTGCAGCGCGGCTACACGGGGCTCGAACTAGGTAGTTCGGACTAGGCACTAGGAACGAGGTGTACCGGTAGTTCGGAATAGGAACCCTAGTCCGAACTACCTAGTTCGAGCCCCGTGTAGCCGCGCTGCACGGGGTTCGAACTAGCGGGGTTTTAAAAATGGCGGCTCCCCGCTTATGCAAATGAAGCCCGGGAAATTCAAATCCCGGGCTTCATTTGCAAGTGCGGTATGCCTACATTACCCTCCTAGTTTGAACTAGGAGGGTAGTGTAGACATACCCCATGTTTGTAAAGGTTTGGTGATCAAAACTGGACGTGATTCTCCAGGAAGCATGCACTGGTTTGATGTAATACATTCTAAGAGGCTATATATTATTTCTTATCTTTAAACACTGTGGGGCTTGATCCTACATTTAAGTCACTGGGAAAATTTACATTGACTTTAATGATGTAGGATCAGTGCCCTTGCACATATCTTTTATTAACATCTGCAGAATGACTCGCTCCTTCAGAATGTATTCTTTTACTGAGTTGATCTCGTAAGTCTAGAGGCCATCAATACATGAGGGCTGCATCTAGATTGGCATGATTTTCCGGAAATGTTTTTAACGGAAAAGTTTTCTGTTAAAAGCATTTTCAGAACAGAGCGTCTAGATTGGCACAGACGCTTTTCCGCAAAAGCACTTTTTGCGGAAAAGCGTCCGTGCCAATCTAGATGCGCTTTTCCACAAAAAAGCCCCGATCGCGAAAATGGCGATCGGGGCTTTTTTGCGGAAAACAAATCTGAGCTGTCTACACTGGCCCTTTTGCGCAAAAGCTTTGCGCAAAAGGGACTTTTGCCTGAACAGGAGCAGAATAGTATTTCCGCAAGAAGCACTGATTTCTTACAGTAGGAAGTCAGTGCTTTTGTGGAAATTCAAGTGGCCAGTGTAGACAGCTGCCAAGTTTTTCCGGAAAAGCAGCTTATTTTCTGGAAAAACTGGCCAGTCTAGACACAGCCGAGAAGTTTGGAGCTAGTTTTTTCCTATTATTTCCAAGTTTCAAGTCAATAATGAGGCTTATTGTTGTGAAGTGGAGATCACAACTCACCTGGGAGAGTCAGCAAAGAATTTAACAAAGAAACAGAAGAAAAATCATTTAAATAATCTTCTATTGTATACAGGTTTGGTATGTGAGCATCTTCCCGTAGTGCATTAAGTAATGTGACTACCATCTGTCTCATCTGGTTTATTCTTTCTCTCCTCCTCTCCCCAGGGAGAGAACTGTGTTATTTTGCTTTGGTGGGTTTTCTTTAATGTACATGCTGCTGTGTGTTTATATTAGAGCAGACAAGGTTGAATTGTGCTTTGCCTTGCACTTAGTACAGAAGGTGATGAGGTTTTTTATAGTCTTTAGTTCCTGGGGAGTTCATTTCATACTCTAGACCTGCCTCCAAGAAAGCTCTGTCCTTGCACAGATGAGCTTTATCCTTATTGTAGAAAGTTCCATTGTTTCTGAAACACAGAGTTATGGACTGTGATCTGACTATCTGAAATTAACTCTCTGAAGTCATAGGAAAATTATACTTGAATATATAGAGAAATATTAAAATAAGCTTAGTGAAATTCAGGAATGATAGAATTTGAAAGCACATTTTCATAATCATCCATGTTAATGTCAGTCAGACTTTTTATGCAGGTGAATAGTTATGCATAGGATGATTATTTAGGCTTTATTCTGAGGAATGGTTGGAACATTTTGTTGATGTTATTCCAAAGACTTCAGCTTGAGACAGACATGAGGTAGAGAAATTTCAGCCCAAATGGTTAAAGTATGGCACTGTTATAAGCAACTGAAAAGAGGAGCTGTGGTAGAGTGCTGTGCTAGCAAGTGAGCCAGCCCTCCCTCCCTCAGGGTATGTCTACAGTATCAACTAGATACCCACAGCTGGCCAACGTGAGCTTAAGGGGTTCAGGCTGTAGAGTTATTTCATTGCTGAGTAGATTTCTGGGCTTGGATAGGAGCCAGTGAGCTAAGACCCTCCCACCTTGCAGAGTCCTAGAGCTGGCAGTCTACCTAGCAATGAAACAGCCCTATAGCCCAAGCCCCTTGACCCTGAGTCAGATCACATGGACCAGCTGTGGGCAGTTAATTGCTGTGTACTCATACCCTTAGGTATAAGTTAGTTCCCCTGGAGTAAGGTGTTTGGGGGGGACTGTGAGGGAAAACTTTGTTCCTCTCTGTGGAAATGGGCAAAACCACCATAAACCCTTGGCTACACAGGACCATATTGCTTGTGGGAATATAAATATAAGACTCAGAGGGCATGGGGGGGATGGAGTATGCCTTGTTACATGTTCTTATAATGTAAAGTGTTGGGCAACTCTAGCTATGTGCATCACTACGTGTGCTGTCTGTAGGGTTACCAGGTAGTCATAAAAAAAATACCGGACACGCTTCATGGGGAGAGGGGGGAGGGACCGGCCGGGAGGGGAGCAGTGTTGGCCGGGAGGAGGGGGGAGGTGATGGGAAACAGAACTAACGGGAGGGCAATTGGGCTGGCCAGGGGATATAGGGGGGCCGACAGGAAGCAAGGCTGGTCGTGGGGGGGGGAGTGATCGGGAGGAACGGGGCTGGCTGCAGGATATTGGGGGGGAGGGGTGGCTGGCAGGGGTGGAGCTGGCTGGGAGAGCTCAGGAGGAGGAGGAGGGGAGAACTAGCCACTGGAAGCAGGGTTGGTGGGGGGTTCAGTGGGTCTGGCCGGGTAAGATCTGGAGCAGGAAATGGCCAGCGGGAGGCAGAGCTGGTGGCGGGGTGGAGGACTGGCCGAGGAAGACTGGGAGGAGAAGTCGAGGAGAATCAACCAACCGGCCGGCTAGGAGAGGGTGGGGGAGTGAATCAGCTGGCAGGGAGCAGGACTGACCCGGGCTGTGCAGATCTCAGGGCGCTCCCATCCCGTGCGAGTCAGTCCGGCTGTGGCTCTACCACGCGCTTGATTGGCGCACAGGAGCATGGACTGGGCTGCCCCTCCTCCTCCTTACATTCAACCAGGGCTCCCAGCACTGATCGCGCCCCGCCTCGCAGTCACTCCCCCCGCCCCCTCCAGGCTTCTGTCCAGCACCCAATCGGAAAACCAAGACATATCGGACATTGCACATGTCCGGTATTTTCTGGATTTTTTTACCAGACAAAGGGCCCAAAATCCGGACTGTCTGGTAGAAAACTGGACACCTGGCAACCCTAGCTGTCTGTAATAGGGTAAAGTTAACCTCACCAAATGTACATTTTAAAGATGGAAAAATATTCTTTGAAGATACTGAACTATAACAATGTTCAAAAATAACTAAGTTCGTGGAGGATAGGTCCACCTATGGTTTTAGCCAGGATAATAGTAATTGTGTACATAGCCTCTGTCCGATAGAAGCTGAGAATGAGCAACAGTGATTACCTGTCCTATTCATTCCCCCTGGGGCACCTGGCACTGGCCACTGTTGGAAAACAGGATACTGGGCTAGATGAACCTCTGTTCTGACCCTGTTCTTATATTCTAGAATGAATGTGGGTGGTATGGTGATAAATGAGTAGTAAGCCTGCCTGATGCTTCCTCATATCTTGAAAACACAAAGCAACTCTTTGAAGTCCTTTTAACTTTTTCTATTGAACAAATCTTAAGGCAGCATAGACACAAACCACTGATGGTAATTACAGTGAGATAAACAAGCTGAAATAGAGTCACTATTTATTCATCCCTGCACAGATAATGGTCAGGATTCGTTAACAAAAAACAATTTTCCAAACTATCTCAAGGTCAGTATTAACCCAGCAGGACAATAAACTGTGATATTGACCCAAACCTGAATTCAGTATAGGGAAAATCTAGCCCCTATCACATGGAGAGGAATTGTGCTGCCCAAGTAGTATGGTTCCACTGTTCAAAGGGGTAGACTGGAGATAGAGGGATGCTGTGAAGAGGGAGGAAGTGGGGCCTACATAGACTTGGGCAAGAGAAGAGAAAGTGAAGAAGAATCCACTACTATGTGGATCCTTCTTTTATTCCCACCACTGGCCATTCTGAAAAGAGATTTTTCTCTCCTACTTTGTATACCTGAAATAACTTCTTGACTCTGGTGCTGGGCTCAGTATTTTAACCTATACAAAAGATTCCATATGTATTATTAGAAAAAAATAAGCAACTGTGACATTTCAAGCTGAATTCTGAGGCACTTGAAAGCAATGGTAAAAACTGTGCTGACGAGAACAGAGTGCATTCTGTTCCATCATAGTGGTTTATTTGTATGTTATCTGTAGGTTAATCTAGTAATTTAAAAAAACAATTGATATCAAAGGTGACTTTGACATCACATTAAATGGACAAAAGGCCAAGGAACAAATTCAACTGTTGCTCTGACCAGTATAAATCTGGAGTAACCTTACTGGGCTTGATTCAGCCTTAATAGATGAAAATCCCTGTGCCCTGGGTAGTTCCATTTGCCCCATGGAAGGTCTGAAGTGTTAGCACTGATGCTCCCTCCTTAGGTTCTGGTTGGAGAGAATAGGTTTAAAGTATCACTGGGTACGGTCTATGATCTGCCGATGGAAACAATGCATTACCAGTCATTTTAGCCATTTGCTTTCATTGTCAGCATCCCCCTACATTCAATGCAGTTCCAGCACCAGCCCTGCATTGGAATAGGCAACATGGCATCTATGCTGCTTTGGCATCCTCTCTTGTCTCGATAGGTTTTCCATATCTTGGGTCCACAATCTGCAGTTTGCCAGCAGAAATCCAAGAGTAAATCTCCTTGACCTAAGTGTTAAAAATTTGTACCACAGTAAACTGGAATAAAATTTGGCTCTGGTTCTTTGTCATTTAGGTTTCAGATTTTTTATGTCAGAGGTGAACAGTTGCTAATGCTAGCTATAGATCTCTGCTCTAAAACAAATAAGTGAAATCCAAGTTTGAATATTAAAAGTTGCTGATGGCTGTCTGCCGAAGTCAATAAAACTTTTGTGTATAAGAACTGCCATGCGTTATGTTGTCTTTCAAAAGTAGAAGTCATCAACAGGTTGAAAGAAAGAAAGAAAGAAAGAAAGAAAGAAAGAAAGAAAGAAAGAAAGAAAGAAAGAAAGAAAGAAAGAAAGAAAGAAAGAAAGAAAGAAAGAAAGAAAGAAAGAAAGAAAGAAAGAAAGAAAGAAAGAAAGAAAACTTCCCCTCAGATTTCAAAAACAAAAGGAAGATCAGTTGTGGCTATCTGCATCAAATGTGACGGTAATTTGCAGAGAAGTGCAGGATCATGAGTGTCTTAATTTGGAATGGCATCTGAATTTGCAGAAGGAAAAAAAAGATTATACAGCAGAGATCAAGCAATTAATCTCAAATATTTGATCTGCCTCATGGACATTGTGTAGAATACAAAATACTTGCTTTAGTTTCAGCCCATTGACAAATTTGCTGTTCCAGTATAATTAGTTTGAGAAAACTTAGGATACATTATTAAATGATTAGATGACCTTTAATCTAAGTAGGTATTTTAGCACACTGCAAACCATCAAGGCAAAAGAGTTATATTTCTAGAGAAAAAAAGTCAAAGTCTACTTTTTATAAGTAATTGGCTGGTAAATAGTACTGAAAAAATTCAGGCATCCGCACAAGCACTGAGAGAAAGAAAATATACTGAACATCCTGCGTGGATAAAAGAAAAACAATAACAACAAAAACTTCCCAGAAATTTCCACAAAAAGACTACACAAAAAGGCAAGGGCAGGACAAGGAAATAACTCATCATGCATTTGGGGGCATCTGATAGTCCTTTGTTCCTAATCCTATAAGCCTTCTGGGGTGTGTCTAAACTACATGGCTCCATCAATGGAGCCATGTAGATTAGGCTGATCGGCAAAGGGAAATGAAGCCGCAATTTAAATAATCGCGGCTTCATTTAAACCCCTAGAGAAAGAAGGCTGATGCTGCATCTGGATTTCAGTTCTCCATATCCTTCCTCCTCATTCATGCCAGGATTGTGGGAGGAATTGGAAAACATTCTTGCACTCATTGCAGTAGCTCTGTGAATAACCTGGGCAGAAAAAAAGATCCCATAATTCCTAATAAGAGCCTCTGAGGGACCATAGTGCTGAAGATTATGGGCTTTCTATCTGCCACTGCTCACTTGTCAGCTTAATGACAAATGTGTGTTTCCACCCACCTCTGGGCTTGAGCAAGACCATGTAGATTTTTTATTCCTTTTAGACCTATGCACCAAACACCCACACAAGCCCCATTTTGAGAACATACGTGGGATTTAAATGGTGCATAGGTCTCATTTTGGCAAGTTTCACCCAGACAGTTTGCAGGACTAGGTTTATCTCTAGCAATAGGGGTTGAATCAGTCAACAATTCATCACTATCAACCATTATGCATTCATCTGCTCCTAATATTGGTTTTCTTTTTATTTTAAATTTCAAGTGTCACAGCCCTGGTCAAACTGCCCTCGTTGGTCACTAGCTAGGCTGATGTGTTTGGGTCCTACACACTGGACCTGTGTGCTTTGCAGCTTTCTGAGCCGAGGCCAGACATTGCTTCTAACTGTAGGTTTCCAGGCCCCTGCCCCTCTTTCTGAGAACTGGGATTCCATGGTCCAGGTGCATTGGGTCTAAAACTAGCATTAGTTCTACAGACTTCCCAGTTACTTAAGCACATCCCTTCCCAGGCTCCAACCTTGTGGACACTCCATTTTACAGTTTACTTCTTCAGGGACACATGACAGTTGAAACAAAAAGACACAGGCTTTGTGCAAGGTTTCTTCCCCAGTCTCTCTTCACTTGAGACAACACAAGAGATAAATAGCTGTATGCTGTCCCCGGCCTGAATTTTCTCATCAGTCTTGAGCATTGTTTGAATCTAGACAGAAACCTCAGTGGTGTTCAGGATCCCATGCAGCTCATGACTTCTCCTCCAAAACGAACTCTGACCTGACTCTTGCAAGCAGTTTTTTCTCAATCTGGTTTCTTCTTATTTTCTGTCAGGTGACCCCTTAAGTCAGGCTCAGCTCCTCCTCCTGTCCAACTACTTGGAATTTCAAAATAAGGTAGGGAAAAGACAGCAGAGACGGCAGAACAATCTTACAATGAAAATGAAATTTGTGAAGTCCGAAATATCCCACTTGCAGATATACCCCATAACAGTACTGGAGCTCACATTAATCATGGGAGTTAGGACAGTAGGTGACCTTTCCTAATAAGAACAGAGGCATCTAAAAGTAGCCATTACATTTCACAGAAGCCCCTGGTTCATAATCTTGAACAGAATTCATAAATTGAACATAGATTCTCCAGATTAGCACACCAAGCTGTGATCTGGTGTTTGCAATTCTGTATGTTGTCTGTGAATCAGTCATCATCTGGCAAAAATAAATAATAATGAGCTCATTTCACTAACAATAAATTTATAATTATGCCAGCTGCTCAGGCTATAAAAGCTTCTCTTTGTCCTTCATAATAAAAAAGGTAAAGCTATCCTTTTTGTTAAACGTTTTGATTTCCAGATACTAAAAGAAAGCTGAGTGAACTTGATTTGCATTTCAGGATGGCAAAATCTCTTCTTGATTTCTAAGATCTTTGATATTTGTCTGTGAGGGCAATACAAAGCTTCACTACTGCAGCAGGAACTACACAAAGTGCAGGGTTCATTGGCATGCAGGAAGAGTTCATTTTTCCGAAGGTGCAGCATGTGCTTTCACCATGACTACCCAGCTATGCTATCTGCATTAAAAGAGCCATGACCCTGCATCCTCCCTGTGTACTCCAGATGTCTGTTGCCCCAAGGGTATGCCAATAAACAGACTCCCACATATAGCTATTGTTTTGTTGTATCCTTGTTCTCCACTGTCTACTGCCTATCTGTATCTGCAGTTTCCTGTTGTTTTCTTAGATTATAAACTCTTCAGGGAAGGTTCAGAAGTAGCCGTGTTAGTTTATTTTAGCAAAAACAACAAGGAGTCCGGTGGCACATTAAAAGCTAACAATTTTATTATGGTATAAGCTTTCATCAATCACTTCATCAGATGCATGAAGTGAAAGAAAAAGAAACAGATAGTAGTGTTACATTAGAGTTAATTGAATCAGGGTTGATGTGGGTACGCTGGTGAGGATATCTAACGTGGAAAATTACTTGTAATGAGAGAGTTATTCCCAAGCCCTATTTGATCCATTCTGACGGTGTCAATTTTGCATATGAATTCCAGATCAACAGTTTCACATTGTTTTTGAAGTTGTTTTGTGTGGGGATGGTAACTTCCAAGTCTGTAACTGTGTGTCCAGGGAGGTTAAAATGTTCTCCTACCTGTTTTAGTATGTTGCCATTCTTGATGTCTGATTTGTGTCCACTTATTTTATTGCATAGATACAGTTCGGTTTGTACAATGTACATGGCAGAGGGGCATTGCTGGCACATCATGGCATATGTCACATTAATATATGTGCAGGAGAACAAGCCTTTGTTGGTATGATGATGTAACTAAGGTAGATGTATAGACAGAGTTGGCACTGCGGTTTGTTGAAAGGATTGTTTCCTGGGTTAGTTTCTGTTCTGGGGTGTATGGTTGCTGATGAGTATGTGTTTCACATTGAGGGGTTGTCTGTAAGCAATGACTGGTCTGCCTCCCAAGGTCTGTCAGAGCAAGCGATCATCATCTAGGATGCACTGTAGATCCTAGATGATGTGTTGTAGAGGTTTTATCTGGGAATTGTAGACCATAGCCAGTGATTTTCTGTTGTTTTCTTTGTTGGGTCTGTTCTGTAGTAGGTGACATCTAGATACAGTAAAACTCTGATAGTCCAGCATCCAACTGTTCAGCACTCCCTATACTCCGGCATCAAAATGCCAAGCACTCCTGACGAGCTGATTAAAAAGCCTGCCGCTCAGCACACGTGCTGGCCGTAACTAGACGGAACATAAGGTTGGGGGGGGGGGGAGAGAGTGGGACACATGCTGGCTGTAACCAGGCAGAGCATAAGGTTGGGGGGGGGGGAGTGGGATCGTATTACAGTATGGAGAAGAGCATTTTGCTTCAGCGAAGGGGAAAGGGGAGGGAAGGGGAGAGGGAGGAGGATCAGGTTACAGCACAGAGGAGACGGGAAGAGGAAAGGGGAGGGAAGAAGGAGGGAGATTGTATCCTGGCCAGCTGTTAAGCCGTGCAGTTGTACCGGACCTCCTGATTCTCCGGCAAATCTGATAATCCGGCACCACCTAGGTCCAAAAGGTGCTGGATTATCGGAAGTCTACTGTACTTGCCTGGCCCTGTCAATGTGTTTCTTCACTTCCCTGAGTGAGTATTGAAGTATTAAGAATACTTGATAGAGATCTTGTTGGAGTTTTCCTCTGTCTGAAGGATTGGAGCAAACACAACCATATCTTAGGCCTTGGCTGTAGACAATGGATTGTGTAATGTGTGCTGGAACAAAGCTGGAGGTGTGTAGGTAAGTATACCGGTCAGTAGGTTTCCAATATAGGCTGGTGTTCATGTGACCATCACTAATTTGCAGGACTAAACTGTTGCTCTGAGGCACAGCCCTATAATACCTCATGTTAAGATAGGAATCTGGGAGCAGGACTGCCAAGAGAAATTTTGACTGGTTCAGCATCTGTTCTTTATATGGTGGCCTGGGAGCTCACGCTGGCATGGCAGCTCACCTTAAATGGGTGCAGTGTCTATTCCCCTCTATTCCCAGCCAGCACGTTTGGCCACTGTAGAGAGTGGGGTGAGGATCATAGCCTTTGCTTCCCCACTCATGAGGAAAGTCTATTGATGTTGAGGGCATAAGTCCCTGTTTCCCTAGCCATTATGCACCAGGCTTCTCTGCAGGGACACACAGTAGGGGAAGCTCCTTAAAATTTCTCTTCCCCTCTGCTCCCTCCCAAAAATGTGACTGGACCATGGCATTAACTTGGCATTTTCCTAGTAATTCTGGAGTCTCCACAGTATTGCCTTTCTGTGCAAGCTCAATAGCTTTGCCTGCAATTTAAAGTATAACCAGATTGCTGTTCAAGCTGCATCAGTTCATGTACCCAGTATACTTGACATTTGGACATTTTGTTGATTATCTCAGAAGCGTTAAATGAATGCGTTCGCTGTCTGCGCTAGAGAATGGAAACTTTTGACAGCGAAACCATGGGGAGAGCTTCACAGTAAAAAGTCAGCAAAATTAGACTTGTGTGAAAGATCAAAAGTGGCAAAGAGAAGCATTGCAGTGTCTGTCTTGGAATAGAGAAAGAAATCGTGCTAATGGATAAAATGTCTTAGGCATGAAATAAAAATCATACATTACATATGGCTCTCTGTCTGCTTCTAATGATAAAGGCAAACCAGGGCCTGTTTAGTGATGACCAACTGATGTCACTGGTGGTTCACTAGGGCTATGTCTACACAGCAGCGTTATTTCAGAATAACTGACGTGTGCATCTACACACAAGCATTTATTTCGAAATAATGTCGAAATAATGTCCAGATGCGGGACTTCTTACTCTGACTCATGTAACCCTCATTTTTCAAGGATTAAGGGAAGTTGGAGGAAGAGTGCTTTATTTTGAAATAACTGCTGTGTAGATGTGCCCAAAGTTGAAATAAGCTATTTCGACTTAAGATCTGCAATTAGTGTAGCTCAAGTTGCGTAGCTTATTTTGAGTTTAGCCCTGCTGTTTAGACGTATCCTAGAGGAATTTGGACAAAAAGATTCAAAACACTTTGCAAACATTAATTATAACCATAGTCTTGAAGGTATGTGTTGTTATCCCTCTTTTAAAGACAGGGAAACTTAGCAAAAGAGTTTGCATAACTGTACCAATATAACACCAGAGTTTTGATGTTCCTATTCCACAGTCTGCTGCTCAGAATTACTTGTCTATCAACTCTCCTAGAAGATTGTTATTGGACATACTGGAATATAAATTTCTATTGTACCTAAATGTTGAAGCTTAAAAAGAACAAACCATATAAATTATTAACGGATTTAGTTAAAAAGTGCACCAAATATCTGTAAGAGGTTTTATGGAATATAAAAACTTCATTAAATATCCAAGTATTACAAAATATATTTTCAACCTACATTAGTTCTGTTTTCTCAAAATCATAGCAGCTCCTTGAGCAGAGCTGCCAGTTGTGCAAGGTGCCTACTAAGTTTTCTTTTCCTTCCATATAGTCCCTATTTCTTTTAAGAAGGTTCCATTTCAGAGAAGAGAATTTGCAAGTCAGTATTTTAGATATATGTATTTAAGACCTTCTTGGCAAATAATTACTGCATTCTACTCCTAATACTGTAGGATGCATAAAGGACTCTGGAAACATTTTGATAAACTTTAGTAGCAGCTGTTCCTTCTAATCTTTTCCATCCATTCACAGATTTTTTCCATCCATTTGAAGAATAATGTTTATGTGCATGACAGCACGTGCACCACCAGTCGAAACAAAAAAAACGTAGCTGCGTGTGCTCTGGTAATCATCTGGGTGGAATTTTAATCTCTTCTGAGTGGCCATGCAAGTGCACACCTTACAGGGAACACTGGGTTTCCATGTATTCTGACCTATTCACACTTTAAAAGTTACTTGCCTGAAGAAATAGAATCATTTGGAAAGAGAAGTCAACCGACTTTTTAAAGCACTACATGGCTCACTGATCCCTGCCTATATATCAGTAAACTTCAATATATTTTAGAATACAGACTTATTCTGTCCCAGTTTGAGCTGAAAAATAGTGTGTCAGTTGCTGTCAATGGGAATGCAAGACATTGTCATTGTCCAGAGTCCCATAAAGTGAGATAGAAATGGGAGATGTGAATTCGTATTTTCTTTCCTGAATAGTAAATGTAATTTCATCTTCCAATCCGTTATCCTTTTTCATGCAATAGAAGTGAAGGCAGCTATATATGAACCATTTGGCAGCAGCTGAATGTTCAGGTTATTTGGGGCTCTAATAAATCTTTTATATGAAAAGTCTTGAGCAAACTACTACCAGCTGATCCCTGTCTTCTGCATTCTGAATCTAGCAGAATTACATACAGTTTTTCTAATGACCATATTTAATTGCTGAAAAATTGTCTCTATGCAATAAGGGAAGATATTTTTGGGGAATTAGGGCAGTACCTCCCCTTTCTTCTGTCTTCCATTGCTGTGCAGTATAATAGAGATAAGATAGTCTTGATAATGGATCTCAAATTAATTTAAAGATACGGTAACTTATATACAAAGTAAATTCTGTGCATTCTTGTACTATAGACAGGACTCTTGGCAAGCAGAGAAATAAAAAAGAAAATATACGTGTGGGGGTGTATATATTTATGTATATGCTACATGTCTGTGTGATCAGAGAAATCTTGTAACAGATTCATGTGGGGGACGTAGATGGCAATCCTAGGAGCTGCCAGTGACTGAATTAGCCATAGGCATAAATTAGAGAAGCATCAAAACCTTCCTATTAGCCATAAAAGCCATTATAATAATAAAACAGTGCAGTCAGTGCTGGATAAAATTTTGTCCTCTTGCTTCTTAGGGGCCCAATCCAATCCCTCTTAAAGTCAATGGAAAAAACTGCCATTGACTTTAATGCCAGTTGGATTAGGTCCCAGAAGATCGGACCTCAGAATAATAGCCATTATCTAGGAAAAGCATGAAACAAGGATTATATCAACACTTCTAGGTGTCAGAATTCATGTTTCCCCCTCCCTTTGCATGCCCATCCCTCAGCCACATGATGAAATTCTTGGCTAAATGAAGATAATTCCCATTAACGTTTTCAAGAAGCCTGAGAACAAAGATTTCTAGAGAGCTTGAATAAATTGGGATGATTTTGTATTTTCTTGGTGCAATTACATTTCGTAAAACTTATTTATTATGATTACAGGGTACAAGTAGCTTTCATCCTATTCTCATTCATTACACTGTTTCTGGTTTCCTGCATGTAAACAAGAAGCAAATAAAATTAATATACCACAAAATACATAGTAAGCTTTTACAAATAAAAATCATTAATTTAAGGTTGTCCATGGCTCTTAGAATATATTTCCGGCTTCTTAAAAATATAAACTGAGAAATCCATGATCTTCAAACAGTAATGTGAGTTAAACTGAAAGAGTTTTTTTGGTTTTAGGGTGGGTGTTCAATTTTCATGTCAAGCCCCCAGATAAACTACATATTGTAACATAGCATTGCTGGTTTTAGGGACTTTTTAGATCTATGGCTATTTTTGGTTAGAGTGCTATAGGCAGTAAGGAAATGATAAGGGTAGTATTGTTTTGTTATAGTCTTCTAGTTTTACACAAAATTGATCAGGTCCATTATTTGTCAATTCTGTTAAGTGTATTTTGTTTCCTCATCCCTATAAACTCTTTAACATTCACTATGTTTTAACAAGAAAGGATTACAGTCAATGATCTAGACAGTGCTTGGTCCTGCCGTGAGGGCAGGGGACTGGATTCGATTACCTCTAGAGGTTCCTTCCAGTTCTAGTGTTCTATGATTCTATGATTCAATTTAGTTTGCAATAACATTTCCTTCTAATTTTCAAACTTTAAGCATTGAGGGTATGTCTATACTACCACCCTCGTTCGAACTAGGGTGGTAATGTAGGCAACCGGAGTTGCAAATGAAGCCCGGGATTTGAATTTCCCGGGCTTCATTTGCATATAGCCGGGTGCCGCCATTTTTAAATGTCCGCTAGTGCGGACTCTGTGCCGCGTGGCTACACGCGGCATGGAGTCCGCACTAGCGGACATTTAAAAATGGCGGCGCCCGGCTATATGCAAATGAAGCCTGGGAAATTCAAATCCCGGGCTTCATTTGCAACTCTGGTTGCCTACATTACCACCCTAGTTCGAACGAGGGTGGTAGTATAGACATACCCTGATTTAGCTTTGCCAAAAGAGAGCACTAGTCCAAATATCTCTGGTTTAGCTTTTTTCTGTAAGGTTTATTAAGAATCAATCCTATTCCAGGTCCATCCTATTTTTATGGCTCATCTTGGCTCGGTCTCTTTCAAGATTTGCTAATTTATGTCAATTTTGAGGCCTGCACTTGATTTGGTGACTTTGTCTCTTTTCTGTTTGATTTTATGAGAAGCAATCCCATTCTAGGCATATTCCATTTTCCTGGCATAACTAAAGGCTTACATTGCTTTAAGTTATGAAATGAAGAAGCTGCATATCAAATTTGGTGGTCCTGGCTCTTACCATGTAGGAAGACAGCAAATAGTCTAATAGCACCTTAAAAACTAACAAAACATGTAGATGGTATTATAAGCTTTCATGAGCATAGCCCACTTCTTCAGATGACAGGACTTTTTGGATCTGTACAAGTTTCTTTGTGTAGTTGATGATTTCCACTCCATAAAGCTGAATGCAGTGCCTTGCATGTTCGAAAGCTTCAGAGAGGTAGCCGAGTTAGTCTGTAACAGGAAAAACTTAAAAAACAACAAATAAACTAGTAGCACCTTAAAGACTAACAAAACATATAGATGGTATTATGAGCTTTTGTTGGCATAGCCCACTTCAAAGTGGTTTGTGACCTGATACATGGAGTTGCTTCCCCACTCAGGTTTGGCTTGGCTCCCTCTCTGTCAGTGCCCCCTACTGCAATTTAGTACTTTCCACCCACTGAATCAGGAGACTACATCTGACCCTGCTAGAAAGCCATTCTTATACTGATTAATTCAAATTGGAAATAATAGAATAATCAACCACTGGAATAGCTTACTAGGCCTTGTGGTAAAGTCTCCATTGGAAACTCCATTGAAGTCTTTCAATCAGCATTATGTATCTTTCTAAAAGATATGCTAAAATTTAACCATAAGATACTTAGTTACCTTCAGGAATCATTGGGTGACATTTTTATGTCCTGTGTTATACAGGAGGTCAAATTAGACTAACATAATGGCCTCTTCTGGATTTAGTCTGAAATTAGAGAGGCTGCTTGAAAACTCATGAGTTCGGGATAGGCTGGAAAGAGGTTTGTGACAACCACATACAAAGAATTTCACAAAAGAGCTTATTTTCTCCTCCCAAAAGAGTATATAGCCAATAAAGTTTAAGGATTGGATTCTCTATTGAGAGTCTTCATGATTTTCATGGACAGGACATCAAGGTGCAGCAGCCAAACTGTGGAGTGCATCTGGTATGGAGACCCAGAGGTGGGAACTCTGCTGTTTGCAGTTGCTATCCCTCTTGCTTCTTCCACTTGTGATCTCCCATGGGCACTCAGAAATTTCAGTGCTAAATGTGAAGACAGCTGGGATAAGACTCAATACCTCCAAATCAGACGTTATGGTTCTCTCCTGAAAGAAAATGGAGTGTTCTCTCCAGGAGGGGAGAAGAGTTCAAGGATCTATGTGTCTCATTCACAAGTGATGGTAAGCAGAAGTCTGAGATTGATCAGTGGATTGGTGTAGTGACGCACGTACTATACTGATCCATGGGAGGCAAAGCGGTAGCTGAGTTCTCAGATGAAGCTCTTAATTTATCCGTTAATCAACATCCCCATCCTCATCTATGATGATGAACTTTGGGTAATAATTGAAAGGATGAGATTATAAGTACAGACGTTGTAAATGAGGTTTCTGTACAGCTGACTGGGCTTACTCTGAGGTTTACAGGATCTTTCGAAAAAGTGACCCGTTTTCGAAAGAAACATGTCTAGACTGCGGTTTTAATTTTGAAATAGCGCTTTTTCGAAAGATCACCATTATGTGATTATACAAATGAAGCGCGGGATATTTAAATCCCGGCTTCATTTGCACTTTCCAAGTGCTTTATTTACATCCCTCTGCCGACAGAGGGATGTAGCCTAGACATAGCCTAAGACAGGTGAATGGCTCAGCTAGTCAGGAGAGCCTCATTGTAGAACTGCTACTTCTCCAGATCAAGAGGAGCCAGCTGAAGTGGTCCTGACACCTGATAATGCTGGCCTCTGGGAGGCTTTTTTTGGAACCCAACTGGGCACATGCCACTAGGAGGAGGGTCCCATGCTGACCTGCGACACAATGATGCTGGGGAATCTCCCAGGAGGAACTGAAAACTGTTGCAGGGGGAAAGGGTGATGCTTACTGGATAACTAGTTACTCATTTATATCTCTACTCCTGGGCTATTCTAACATATGTTATTAATAAGAGATCCTTGATGACTCCTGTGTCACGGGGCCTCTCCTGTACCAACTGTCATGGACATAGGAGCCATTAAGGATCTCTTCTTAATAACATATGTTAGAATAGCCCAGGAGTAGGGATATAAATGAGTAACTAGTTATCCAGTAAGCATCACCCTTGCAGGGTTCTTATAGGTAACCAGTTAACTGGTGTCTAGCCCAGTCAGAGCTGCTACCACCCATGACGCGCTGTGGATAGGGAGCTGCTCCAGATTAGTCAGCTAGTCAGGAGCCTGGCCCGTCTGGAGCAGCCCCTTCCCAGCGGAGTGGTGCGGCAAGCCCTGTTCAGCTATGGCCCCCCACCCGCTGTGCAGTGGGCCAGTTAACCTGTTAAACATATAGTTTAACCGGTTAACATTTTACATCTCTACCCAGCAGCTCCTCTAAGCATCACTGAGACTGACCAGGACTGGCACATACCAGCAGCCAGCAACAGAGAACCATAACTAGCTGTCTCAGTATCGCCCTCTTCTGTGCTGAGTGGATAGAATCTGGTGTGAGGTGTCTGTAAACTACAATGTCACTAATGTGACTAGCAGAGAGGAGGGTTTGTTGGGCAAAGAGATTGCTTTTATTATTCTCAACAGTTTTGTTTTCAAGATGAATTATTGTTTTTATATCACACACTTGCAGTGTGTGCAAAACTGTTTTTTATCAGAATCACAAGAGAGCAAACACCTGGATCTAGGGGGCCAATCCTATTCATTTGCACTTGAGTTCATAATACCACAATGCAGTATGAAGCAAAAGGTTTGTGGTGCTACAGATATCTTAAAATTCTTACAAGTTTCCTTCACCTTTTTCTTCCCATCCATACTAGTAAACAAGTCATTTGCTCATCATTTTTCAAAGGTTGAAATCTTGATTTCATGATTTCTAACTCCCACTCTTAGTTAGCTGCCTGCTGGCAGGTTTTCTGACTCTGTATGAAGGAACTATGATTTCCAGGAGTAATAATAAGCAATTGGATTGTGCTCACTTGTTCATAATTGCTTTTTAAATGCCTAATCTTCTATTGACTAGTATATTTCAGTTAAAAGCAACACTATGTTGAGATCTAAAATAGAAGGTAGTTCCAGAAATAGCACATAACCAGCTTTGTTAGAGGATAACATTACAAAATCACCCCCAAGTTTTAATACCAACATCTTGTGGAAACAGAGAAGGAAAAAGAATAGCACCAGAGAAAATAAGACCATACAGGTGGATGATTAAAGCAGACAAAGAGGACACCAAAGAAACATTGTCAGAATTTACCAGCCTGCATTGATAATCTTCATGATGTTTAGTGAATCGGTGCTGTGGCACAATGATCAAGCTGAATAACAACTGTATGATATCCGCCATGCAAAATAAATATTGACATTATCTAAAATATAGTGCTTGGTTCATCACTGTGTTATTGAAGATTAACAACAGAGTTGCTATAATTTAATCACTATTCATTCTCAATAATGGACACAATGCCAGCAATTGCTGTCATTAACAGGTGAATTGTGTCATCTTATTTTATTCTTTAGTTCTGATCTTAATGGCCTTACTGAAGTGTAAAGTTGGAATAACACACATTGAGTGAGCCCTGTAATCTTTTTCATATCTTTTGCCAACATGACCTCTATTTCTAAAGAAATGGAAAAGAGGAACAGCTATCAGCAACGGAGTGTCAGTTGCAGCTGTTAACTACTAGCTTTTCCACTTCTGTTTCCTTTAATAATAGCAAGTATCATACTGGGAAAATAAGATTCGAGTTAATAGAGAGATTTCATCATGCAGTTATATGTACCCAGGATTAGGAAACATTTATTACCATTATGTATGTAACTGGTAACTTTGGTGGTTGCAAGTGGAAGAAATAATAATCAGAGAAAATAAAGTGGTGATAATCTTTAAAGCCCATCTGCTGCTACAGGGAGCAGATAGCAGAAGCTTGGTTTTAGATCTTTTTGAAAAGTAAACCTTTTAACAACTAGGTATTTGCATAAATATTTAAATCTATATCATTTTTGTTCAAGAGGAATTGTATTTCTGACTGCAAGATAATACCCATAATTTTAATTTGAATCCCTAAATCAGATGTTTTTACAAATCTAATAGTAACTAGCTATTATACTATCTCTTTCTAGCTGTAATATGCCCATGATAATTTTATAATATCTCCCATTAGTACTTGCAGATTATTATTATGGAAGCATTTTGGAAGTTTGGAATAGTTTAATGTATTAGTTTGTTTTTTCCCCTCCATGTATAAAACATCTTGTTGATTTTGATATGATATAAATATTCTCTTTCTAATGACATTACTTCTCTCATGTCATGTCTCTAATATCCTGGGACCAGCACGGCTACAGCACTGAACACAACAAAAGAAGATATTGATTTTTTTCTAGTAAGTCACATTTAGGGCAGTCTTAGTCTGTTGTTCCAGATAAGGTGCTGTATGAATAAGCTGCCAAATTAATTTTTTAGAAAATGTGTGTACTGCTTTGTAATCCTAGGTATGTCTGATCATTAAAAGAGGACAAACATAATTATAACATGTGTAGAATTTGTATTAGCTCATGTAAAGACAGTTAACTTGATCATTAAAGTTTCATTAGTATACATGAGAATCACAGAAAGACTTTCCAAAGGAAAAATTAGTCAACATCCACAATCAAGTGGACTGATTTTGCAGTATTCCGTAGGGCTTGAGGGTGGCAGTGGGAAATATAACAAATTAACCATTTGATACCACAATTGCTGCCATCATGTCTGCTGCTGAATAAACATATCAAGGACAAGAGCTCATGCAGTTTGATGTATGAAAGGTGATGTATGTGTGAAGCTCTCTCAGTT
The DNA here is from genome assembly GCF_049634645.1 of Pelodiscus sinensis. Taxonomy (NCBI): domain Eukaryota; kingdom Metazoa; phylum Chordata; order Testudines; family Trionychidae; genus Pelodiscus; species Pelodiscus sinensis. Next base: position 47,069,352 of record NC_134718.1, read on the forward strand.
AAAATCACTCCCAAATTCTGCTTCAGAAATACTTTGATCACAATGCTTTGAAGTCAGTAAGGGTACTAAATGTAGAGTGCTGAAAATAATGCCGCCTGCAGCTTACATACCCATTTTGAGTCTCATTTAACTTGATATTTCTATTTATGTATCTTTCTGACTCTGCATTTTCCTTTGGGATCAGTGTTTTTAGATTCACCATATTCTACTTCTTTTGTAACTTTTGTTATATGTGTAAGAGGTCCTTTGTTTTTTAAAAAGTTTCAACCTAATCCAGCACCTTAAAACTCTAACGAGAGACAATATTGCATCCAATTGTTATTATATGTCATTTGCTATTTATTCACATCAAGTCTGATGCAAGGCTCAATAGAGTCAATTGAAAGACTCCCATTGATTTCTATGGGCTTTCGCGATCAGGCACTGTTCCGTGTGACATTTAATACTTGAATGAATTATCACACAATGTAAATTATCAGTGATAGATAAGGAAAACACAAAAATCTACCCTAAACCATAAGAATGCTTGACAACAAAAATATAGTCCCATTCTGAAAGTAGCCTGAGAATCACAGGTATGATCCAAAGACGTTAAAACATCTCACTAGAACTTATTTTATACCTTTAAAATGTGCTAGTGTGAATTAAGTGTGCAAAATCTTTAGTCAAATAAGAGTGGCAAACAACTCAGACTGAATTTGTGTCTAGTGGAGGAAATCAGTACTGAAGGAAGAGGGATGATGCTAATAATATGGGATTTGAACATATATTTAGTATATTTAGTATTTTAACAGTTAAGCCTTTGTTTTTCATTATATTATAAATATAATGCAAATACACATTTCAATTGCTTTCTGTGATATGAACTAGATTGCTATGCTTTTTCAGAATATATGGAACAGAATACGCGTAATAAACTCTGTGGGTACGTCTAAACTACATGGCTCCGTCGACGGATCCATGTAGATTTGTTTTTTTGGCAAAGGCAAATGAAGCCGCGATTTAAATGATCGCGGCTTCATTTAAATTTACATGGCTGCCGCGCTGAGCCGACAAACAGCTGATTTGTCGGCTCAGCGCGGCAGCCATGTAAATTTAAATGAAGCCGCGATCATTTAAATCGCGGCTTCATTTGCCTTTGCCTATCTGTCTAATCTACATGGCTCCATCGATGGAGCCATGTAGTCTAGACACAGCCTGTGACAGATAAGTTTGTCAGCAGTTCACATTTGATACAGAGTAGAGCTAATGTCCAGAGGAAAATCTAAGAATTCTATAAGCCACGTCTGTTTAAAGTCAAAGACAGTTCAGACAATGAGCTGTCTCTAAATTGACGTTTTCAGACAAAGAGGTTAATCATACTCAAAAAAGGTCTTCTAACAACAGACAATCAGCCAGAGAGTTGGGTGAGGGAGCTGCAAATGTGGCCAGAAAGTCTCTAATATAGTTGTTTGGCTCTGTCTTCAAAAGCATATTTAATGTAAAAGGCAAAAGGTGACAAAGGAAAAGGAATGCTGAAACTGTTTAGCCACAGAACTGAATACAACTCAGTGAATCTGGAGACAGACAGAAAACCCCATTTTGGATCCACATGTAGACGATGAAGTTTAGTCAATATATGTTATTCCGGTTTACAGCTGCCATTTTATATATGTCAGTCTGGCATATGTGCAGTTGGCTGCTCGTGTTGCTGCTGCATGTCCTCATCACAAATAGTTTCACTGATAGAAAATGTTGTACAGCATGGGTTGGCATTCCAGTGTGTCCTGCACTACTATGTGATACAAAATCCAGTAGAATACTTTTAACAGTCCTTTGTGGGATACCAGCAGTTCAACCAAGGATTATTTGGGAATTAGGTATCAAGTTCCCATAATCCCATGTTCCTCATCCCATGTTATAATTTCATGACATTTTTCAGATTTCTATAGTCACACTCACAGCTTTGCGGTCTTCGACATCTCGCTGTCAGATGTATGGCTCCTGCACAGCTCATTTAAATTCTTATGACTATTGATGATACAGGACACGTAATTCTCCTGTATCTGGAACTTCAATGACTACTACAACAAGCAGTGTGATGAGCATAGTGAATAGAGGAAGAAATTCAAAAATGGCCAGGTTATTGCTGGCATTCATACAGCCACTGCACTTGTTCAATTAGCATTTCAGATCCCAAAAAATGAGCACCGACACCTCACAGAGCACAGTGGACCATGCCAGACAACATCATGACAGGCATACCATTTTGGCAGTCGTGGCACTCCTGGGAGCTGGTTTCGGATGTGTTGGATCGGGGATTGTGGGCCCATCTCGGCACATTGCTCACACATGACTCACTCAGGAAGAATGGAGTCTTGGCAAGAAAAACCTTCACATAAACCTCAAATAGCTCAGAGATGTACAAAGGGCATGCGAGGTATTTCTCCCCCTTCCCATTGGGCAGAGTGGTTGGAGTTCTTACGGACAACAGAGCCACAATATTCTACAGCAAGGTTGGGAACCTCAGGCCTGTGGACCAAATGCAGCCCCTGGCTTGCCTGTACCTGGTCCCTGAGGCTCAAGCCTCCCACACTGTTGAGGAGCCCATTGCCCCACCATGGTGCAGTAGCACACAAAATCTACTAGCCTGCCCCCAACACGCCGGCTCTAGAGTGTGAGGGGGATGTGGGGAGCATCTTTCTCCTTTCAGTCAGGGGTCACATCAGTGGGTTTATTTAGTATGTATTTAGCTTCTCAACTTGTGTGTGGCCCATGACTAATTTGTTCTGTGGGTCAGCAGCCACTGGCCCAGAAAGGTACCCCACCTCTGTTCTATATCAATGGGCAAGGGGAGGCCTGGAAGTGAGGCAAGTCTTCTTGGAAAGCACTTGGTCCACCTATGTGGTGAAATGGACTTGACTCTTGATCTGGGCCACTCAGAGGGGGATCAGTCCCACTGAGACTCTGTAGATGGTCCTTGACTACTTCCTTCACCTGAAACATACAGATCTTGATTTGACTTCAATCAGGATGCATCTGGCCGCAATCTTGGCCTTCCATCATCCCATTAAAGTTCCATTCTGTGTTTTCCCACAGGTTGACAGCCAGATTCTTAAAAGGCCTTGAGATACTTTTGCTACATGCCCCTGTACTTCTTCCCCTGGGATCTTGGATCTGTCTAGGCTGATGAGGCATCCCTTTGAGCCACTGGATTCCTGTCCCCTTTTGCTCCTTTCTGCTAAGGTGGCCTTTTTATTGCCAATTACATTGGTTAGAAGGGCATCTGAACTCTGTGCCCAAACATTAGAAACCCCTTATATGGTCTTCTTTAAGGATAAGATGCAGCTTAGACCTCATCTGCCCTTCCTTCCAAGGTTGTATCCCCCTTCCCCATGGGCCAAGATATCCTTCTTCCTGTCTTTTATCTGAAACCTCATAAGACTACTTTGGATGTAAGGAGGGCACTCACTTTCTACCTTGACCATACAAGACAATTCCATGAGTCCTCCGAGCTCTTTGTGGCTTATGCTGAGTGTATGAAGGGTCTTCCAGTATCCTCAGAAAGAACTTCCAAATGAATCACCTCCTTCATCAAGATAGGCTATGAATTAGAAAGTGTTCAACCTCCATCATTGGTGAGGGTGCACTTCACCTAGGGCCCAAATCTCCTCAGCTGCCTTCCTAGCAAACTTCATGATCTCAGACATCTGCAAAGTTGCAACGTAGTCTTCAGTACATACCTTCACATCACATTAAATCCTTACGCAGCAGACCAGAGTGGATGTAGGGTTCAGCAGAATCATACTTCATTCTGCATGTCCTTAAACTCCCACCTACCTCCACAGGTACTTCTCAGAGTCACCTAAGGTAAGTTGAATGGACATGAGTAATCACGTGAAGAAGAAAAGATAGATACCTGTTTCTGTAACTGGTGTTCTTCAAGATGTGTTGCTCACTTCCATTCAACATCCAATCCTCCTTCTCCTCTGTTGAAGTTTTCTGGCAAAAAGGAAATAAAGGGACCCAGAGATTCGCCATATAGCTCCCAGGGGTGCTGGAGCTGTATAGATATTACTGAGGGAAAATCTTCCAGCACCGGTGCTTCTGGGGAGCACACATACCTAAGCTGAATGGACACGAGCAACACATCTCAAAGAATACCGGTTACGAAAACAGGTAATTGTCTTGTCATGTCAAATCATGTCAAATGAACCAGAAATGCAGAAGAGGACTGTGAAAGAGACCTGGTAATATAATCAACATGGGACCATTAGGCTTGGTGACCAAATGGATCACAAATGAGAAAAGGAAAAAAAAACCTCCCTAGAAATGTAAGCTACTTTACTGTACCATTAATATGTACCTGCCTAGCTTAACTTTTTCCAAGTGCAATACTAGATTTGTTATACAGTCTATTTCTTTTATCTCATTAATTTTTTCTTAAAGGACCTTCTTTCTAAATGGACCATTTGAATCTTTGTCATTTGTCTTCAATTACATGCAGCCCACCCTAAGTGCTTAAAACAACTAAGTGACAGCAGTGAAAGAATAGTGTCTGGACTGGAGCACTATAGGCCCCTGATCCCTGGGGGAAGCTTTTCAGATTTAGAGCATAAAATAACATACAGATATGAATAAAAGGGCTTGTCTGATTCATTGGGTGTGCCATTCACAGGACGGCAGTCACATGAGTGTACTAGGAGTGGCTAATGACCATAGATGGGAATTGAGTTTAAAGGATACCAACAAAATTCAGATCCAGATTTTGATCACTCCAAAATTTAGGAATGTTTGGATGTGGGGTTCTCATTTGGACTCTTATAAAGGGTCAAAACTAAAATTCTGATTCAGATCACGTACAGATTTCAGACATTGTCTACAGTCTACAAGCATCTGAATTGGCAACTTTGTACAGGTTCGCAGCTTAAAATGGGCCTGATTCTGCTGAGTGTTCTTTCCTTCTCTCCCCCCAAATAGTTTAATTGGCACTGTTCTGAATACCGCACACCCTAGATACCAATTGATACAGTTACAGTCAGATTAAACATCAAGTAAAGGTCTATCACTGTCATCTACCTTTTTTTTTGTGGTTTTAGGTGTGTATTGTACAAAAGAGAGATACGGAGAAGATGTATGCCATGAAGTACATGAACAAACAACAATGCATCGAAAGAGACGAAGTTCGAAATGTGTTTAGAGAATTAGAGATCCTGCAGGAAATTGAGCATGTATTCTTGGTGAATCTCTGGTGAATATAATTTTTTTTTTAATTTACATTTTTGGTGACTGCATGCATTCATAAACACTTTACCTTAACCTTCATAGTTTGTTTCTCCTTAACAAGGGGCAATGAAAGAAATCTACTGAGTTGTCTCCATATCATCAATAGATTTCTTGCTTATATGAAAACATGGGAATCTGAGAAAGGCACATTTTAAAAATGTATTGATAGATTATTTTACATGATTTCTTTGGAATAGATTGTATTTTTAAAATTTGTGAAGTTCTCTTTCAAATCTGTCAAGTTAAATATAAAATAATTTTTCAATACAACATGTTAAGTAAAGTTTGATGCAGTCCAACCTTGATGCAGTCCAACAGTTTAATCATGGTATTTAATTTAATCGATCATATATTATTGTATTTTACATATCGACATACTGATCACTCTGGTTCTGTCCATATTCTTTTTTTCCATCATGAATTATCTATCTGTATATTATAGAAATGTCTGTCTGTTCATATGTGAGTCTGCTTGTTCAAGAACTCCTCCTAAACAGTAAGAGCTAGGACCACCACATTTGTTGTGTAGCTTCCTCTTAACCTAATTTAAAGCCATGTTAGGGATTGGTTGTGTCAAGCAAATGGGAAGTTCCAGGAATGGGACTGTTTTCCATAACATGGAAAGGAAGGGAGGCAGAGAGAGAAGGGATGTGAAAGGATGGGGAACAGAGGGTATGTCTACACTACCCCGCTAGTTCGAACTAGCAGGGGTAATGTAGTCATCCGCAATTGCAAATGAAGCCCGGGATTTGAATTTCCTGGGCTTCATTTGCATAAAGCCGGCCGGCGCCATTTTTAAATGCTGGCTAGTTCGAACCCCGTGCCGCGCGGCTACACGCGGCATGGAGTAGCTAGTTCGGATTAGGCTTCCTAATCTGAACTAGCTGTACTCCTCATTCATTAGAAGCCTAATCCGAACTAGCTACTCCGTGCCGCGTGTAGCCGCGCGGCACGGGGTTCGAACTAGCCGGCATTTAAAAATGGCGCCGGCCGGCTTTATGCAAATGAAGCCCGGGAAATTCAAATCCCGGGCTTCATTTGCAATTGCGGATGACTACATTACCCCTGCTAGTTCGAACTAGCGGGGTAGTGTAGACATACCCAGAGAGGAAAGGTGCAATACTGAGAGAAGCCACTGGAGGCAGCTTGCAGGGGAAAGCTATATGCAGAATGGCTATTGGCAGGAGCTGCACCACCAAGAGTGTCCAGCTGGGCTGGGGCTCCACCATCTTGCCTGCCACTAGACTGGGTAAGTAACCCCCCTACCCCAAACCTTTTCCACCCTAGCTCTTAGCCGCAGCACTGGAGAAGGGAAGGCCCTGGTGGCCAGGGAGCCTGGAAGGAGATAGAAGACCCCTGGCAGCTTGGGTGGATGGAAAGGCCCTGCTGCCTGTGGGGAGAGAAAGCTCTGCTGGATGGGACCCTCCAGGCCCTCCTCACCCCCCAATCCTCACTCTTACACCTTCCCAAGTCCCCAGCCTCCTACCCTGCTTCCCCACATCCCCAAGGCTCTGCCCTGACTCCTGCATTCCCCCACACCACCAGACCCTGCTCTGAAGGACCCAGGCAACATGGAGTAAGCCATCTGCTATGCTGTATTTTGTTATCCTTGCATTAGGCACAAACTTGAATTTAAAGAGTTAAAAGAAACTGGTAGCTCTCCAAAATATAGATTACAGTTGTAAATAATAAATACATCAATAATTAATAATTAATAATAATGTCAGCAACATTTGTATATGATACAATGTGCTAAAGGTGCATGGAGCTATACACATGATTTCTGTCTTGGGAATCTTTCATTCTAAAGGGCTTATTCTTGAAAACACTTGCAACCAGACTGCGTAAATGGGACTTCTGTGTGTCAGAATCACTGGAAGTAAGCATTTATTAGGTGGACCCTACTAGAGGAGCTCCAGTTCATTAAATCACTTTAAATATTCTCTTTAGTTTGGCACATGTCTAAGTACCTTGCTCAGTGGAGGCCTGGATGACAAAAGGAGGCCTATGTGAGGATGGTGGCCAGATTACATAAAATATGGTCACAAGGATGCTCAAGTGGCACAGTACATCTCACAGTGAACATCCGAAGATCTATTTGAAAAACCTTTTTATGAGTTAAAACAATTTGTAGATTTTAGTTGTGATATAATTGTTGCAAAAATTAAGAATCAATTCATTGGTATTTGTTACAGTCAACCACTTAATGCATAGTCTTTGCCAGTGGATACATGATCACATTAAATGGTTATTAATACTGAGCAATTTCAAATTTAGATACTTTAGCTAGTGTTCTCCTTTTGAGACATATTTTAAGTAGCCTATTCAAACTGTCAGCAGTATGGTATGTATTATTGAAAGCCTCATGGAAACAAAACATTTTATAATAAGTTAAACTGGTCAATTAAAAGCGCATCCCTTTATAATTCAGACTTATTTTCATTATTCACTGTGAACAGAACATATCTATTGGCTGTTGACATAAAATGATCCAATAAGCCCCAAAGAATCAGAGGAGTTCATTTTCATGAGCAAATATGCAAGTGTGTGTGTGTGTGTGTGAACCAATCTTTTTATATGCCTTCCACCATCATCTTCATGACCCTGTAATGGGTCCTTTTCCAAGTTACCCCTGCTGCCATTGCTCTTGCCTCCCCACCACACATGCTCTTGTGCAGGGATCAGTAATTCTCAGTGTCGTCATCTTTGATTGGCCTTGAAAGCTGAATTTTGCATGCTCAGAGACTGTGCGCAGAGAGCATTTTATGCATGAGTGCTCATTAGATTCTTTGGCATCCAGGCTGAATAAACATATTTTGAGAACTATTGAGTCACATGATAGAATCTTCAAAGAAAGCATTATGAAAGAGATAATATTAGAAGATACAGGAATAAATCCATGACCTATATTTGTAAACATGGGTAAAGGCAAATCGCTATAGCTTGGTGGAAGGAAACTGGGTTCAGGTAAGAAGGTTATAAGGAGAGATGATGATGTGGCCATACAGGGAAAAAGGATATATGAGAGAGAGAGAGACAGAGAGAGAGAGAGAGAGATGGACCCTCCTTATTCAACCTGAAATTGGCATTGGGCTGCTTAAAAGTTTGAGTTGCTTTTCTATTTTTCAAATGGCTTCTCCATACAACCTTTGTTACTGTTTATGGTATGCTATTTCAAATAATGAAGTATCTTTTTGTTAAACCCCATTTGAAATTTGGAGAATATAATGGAAGTCAGATAGTCAATATTTCCAATTCAGCAATTTTTCAAATGACCTAAAGACACATGCAATCACATCTTCTCTACTATTAATAAAAGTGTGTGGTAATGATAAAATAAACACTGTATTCAGAAAATAACAGGTAAATAAAGTGGGTGGGTTTTCCCAAAAAATAACAGGTGATGAAGTGGGGTGTATTGACAGTGACATAGTTTTCCCTAACAGGTTCCAAATTTCCTGTTGGATTCCAAAGTTTATGTCACAAATTAAATGTGTTAGTCTGAAATTAATCCCTGTTACATAGTGTTTGACTCACAAAGACGCATCAGGAATAACTGGCATTTTTTCCTCTAAAATGGTCCACAAATCTGATATCAGACAGGCTGAATCTGCATTGACAGACTTGGCAGGCATGTTTGCTTCAAGGAATCAGTCTCTGTTACAGGGGCTAGCAACCTTTTCAAACCAAATAGCCAAACTACATAAAAATTTAGAACAAGTGGTCAACAAAGAGCCATATAAGAATGCCCATTTGCATGACTGTAAATATACAACTTAATATTATTGATAATTGATATAATAATTAATAAGAGCATCACAGACTTTATTTAATGGGACTTTTGCTGCTGCATCTTTCTGCACATTTCTTTGAAGTTTACATCAACTGGTCGAATCCAGTTTCATGCATGCATTCAGGCTGTCTTTGTTATTCAGTGGGACTTTGTCCACTGTCGGCAGACAGCATACTGGGCTAGATGGACCTTTGGTCTGACCCAGTATGGCCATTCTTATGTTCTTTCTTCTGTCAATCTTATGGGGATGCAGGAGTCTGGGTTGGAGTGTATTAGGGGATCAGGGCATGGGATTTGGGTATATGATGGACTCAGGGCACTAGTTTGGGGTATGTGGGGGTACAGGAGTGTTATGGCAGGGGACTGAGGATGTAGGGGTGCAGAAGTCTAGAGATGGGGTGAATGAGTTCGGGGATGTGGGGCTCAGGGCAGAGGGTTCAGGTGAATGAGATAGGTATAGGGGTGCAGGATCTGGGTGGGAGGTAACTTGTAGGAGGGAGTGAAGGTGGGAGGTCTGCGTGCGTATGGTACAGGAGCAAGCTGGGAGTAGGGTGTCTGGCCGGGGGAGGGGGCAGGAGCAAGGGGAGGCAGGAATGGGCTGGGAGAGGCTGTCTAGCCAAGGAGCAGGGAGCAGGAGTGGGCTGGAGTCAGGCAGGGGACAGGGGTGGGCTAGGGGCAGGGGGTTTGGCCAGTGGACAGGGAGTCTGACCAGCGGGCAGGGTGTCTGACCAGAGGGGAGGAGACATGAGTGGCAGCGTATCTGGGCAGGGGGCAGAGTGTCTGAGGAAGGAGGGGCAAAAGTGGCCAGGGGGCAAGGTATCTAGGCAGGGCTATGGGTGTCTGGTCAGGGTGCAAGCTGTTTGCCCAGGGCGGAGGGGGTAGGACTGTGCTGGGGGTAGGGTGTGTGGGCAGGGAGCAGGAGTGGGTTGGGGGCACGATGTCTGGTCGGGGGGGATAAGTGAGGGGTGGAGGTGTAGAGTCTGAGCATGGGGGGGTATTTGCAGGCACCATGTAACACAGCCTCCCACTGCTCCCATTTTAGGGCTGCCAGGTGTCTGGTATTGACCCAGACAGTCCGGTATTTTCACCTCCTGTCTGGTAAAAAAAATTCAGAAAATACCGGACACCTAAAATGTCCGTTATTTTCTGGGGGGCGGTTTCCTGCCAGAAGGTGAAAATAGCAGACTCCTGGCAACCCTATGACACACTCAGCAACTGGACTCAGCTCCTGCCCCACTCCCCGACCCCCCTGCTTACCTGGTTCCACAGGGAAGCTCCCTTCTGGCTCGACCAAGAAAACAAGATGGCCACCGGCAAAAAGCTTAAAGACCTGGGCAAGGGGAATCAAAGCCTTCCCTGAGTCTTAGTGCTCAACCTCTCCTCTTCCTATCTGTCTTCTGACTCTGCATGCTTGTAAAGGGGCCATGCTGTTTCAATCAATCAATCAATTAATTAATTAATTTGCTTAATAACTCTTAATAACAATTTTTTTTTGCTCAACAACTTGGATCTCTCCCCCCCTTTTTTTCCCCTCAACAGAATTTTTCCCCAGTTTTTTTTTGGGGGGGGGGGAGAGGCAGGAGAGGAAGGTGTTCAGTATTTTTGGTTAAACAATCTGGCAACCCTATCCCATTTGCCCGAAGAAAGCCTCCAGGAAAGATTCGCAGAGGAAGTCTCCAGGAAGCATGCCATGGGGGAAGGAATATGGTAGTGCATGTTCCCAGATTGTTCCCTGCATGCCGGATCCCATGCAGAGGTTCGCAGCTTTCCCCCCCCCCCCCCTCCTCCTTCCTATCAAGAAGCAAGCACTAGCTAAAAGGTTGTAGCACCAGCACTGGCTCCCTGCTGTGGGGAGAGTTGGGGGAGCTGAGTTGGGTCTCCAGAAGAGCCATATCTGGCTCCCTAGTGAGCCATATTTGGCTCACAAGCCATAGGTTGCCAACCTTGCTCTACTAGCTGGTGTTAATGAGCAGTGAAATTTCTTTAAGATTGAAAAAAAACCAATAAAATAAAATGATGAAATAAAGTCAACGAATGATGCCCTAGGATTAGATTGTATAGTCAAGACAATCAGCCTGAGTTGTCAAACCATTTTAATAATTGCTCTACTGAGGCTATTAAAGTGTTTTCTCTTAGCATTATCAGATAATAGAATTGTTCATTCATTTCTAGCATACATTCAGTATAAGAACAGAAATTTGTAATGCATGCATTGCACAATCCCACATGTAATTCACTATGTAATATATTGTTGCTACAAAAAACTATTAGAAAGTCTTTGAGGTATATCCAGATTCTGGATTTTCTGGCAAAAGCCAATTGTTTCAGATTTTTAAAGACTTTTCTGATTTGCAACTGTTATAAGGCTTCTGCTCTAACATTCTGAGAGTTAAGTTAGCCCTTGTGTTTTCTTACTTCATTTTCAAAAAGAAAAAAAAAAGAGAGAGAGAGAGAAAAGAGAAAAGTAGAAAAAAACTTAATTTGGAAAAAGTCTTAAGCTAAAATGAAATGGCTATTTAGTAGAGGCCCAAACTTCACTTGTTAATGAGGTGAATGATTCATAAAAGATAATAAGGAATTCTGTGACTATGGGTGAATGACTTGTAGGAACTGACTTAACAGTACTGCTCACAGGGAAAATCATTAGTGTCAAGTGTTGAAACTGGAGGCTAGATTTTCATAGCCTTGCCTCCCTGCAGAAGCAATTCAGGTCATTTTCCTGATAGTGCCACAAATCAGGTAACTGGGTATCTCATTATGTGGTTTTCAGAACTAAGCGCTCAATGGCACTGGCAAACAGTTGGAGCTGTAGAACTTAGGCTTAGGCTAAAATTGAAATAAATTGCCCTCTCAAAGAAGCGTGGGAGCCAAATTTCACATGCAATTAGTTCTGCCAGAAAAACTAGTCACAAAGGCTGTGTCTAGACTATATCCCTCTTTCGACAGAGGAATGCAATTTAGACACTTCGAAATAGCAAATGAAGTGGGGATTTAAATATCCTGTGTTTCATTTGCATAATCACGTCATGGCGCTCTTTCGAAAAAGCGCCATTTCAGAAGTAAAACTGCGGTCTAGACACAGTTCTGTCGAAAATGGCAGGCTTTTTCAGAAGATCCTGTACTCTTTCAAAAAAGCCTGCCGTTTTCAACAGAACTGCATCTGGACCGCGGTTTTACTTTTGAAATGGCACTTTTTCGAAAGAGAGCCATGACACAATTATGCAAATGAAGTATGGGATATTTAAATCCCTGCTTCATTTGCACTTTTGAAGTGCCTCTTTTACATCCTTCTGTCGATAGAGGGATGTAGTTTAGACACAGCGAAAGATTGCAGGCCTGGTTAAAGTCAGACTGAAACTGAGACCCTAGAAATCTCAAGTAACGATTTTCCACTAAATAATTAGGGCCTAATCCTGTGAGTTGCTCAACCCCTCCAATTAGGTGGTAAGTGCACTCAAAGGGCCCTCTACTCCTACTGAACATGTCATGAAATGGGGTCTTTAATTGTGTTTGTCTGAGGCTATAAATAATGAAGGTTTTTTAAACAATACATAAGCTAAACTTTTGTTAACATATGAGGCTGCCATGATGTGTGCTGTATGCAGTTCCATTGACCTCAAAGGATTTACACGTGATGGTAGGGCAGCATTTGCCTCACTGAGTAAAGGGTGCAGATCCTGTATTAGCTTTCTCAGTATTCATTGGAGCAGGGACAGGAATACAAGTGTCACTCCTACCCAAATGAGTCACCTAACCTAATCACCGGGTACTCACTCTCCCTTTCTAGGGCTCAGCTAGGTGGTGAGAAACCCAAATTCAAATTCCTGCTCCAATGACTATTTAAATATTTTATACAAAGAGGAACAACTGGTGAGACTGAGAATCCCACCTAGGGTATCCCCTATCTTAGTGCACCATCTAAAATATGGGAAATCAAATCCCTGCTCTGAATCAGACAGAATGGTTGAGCCTGCATCTCCACTCCACCATCCCAGCTGTGTGCGCTAATCACAGGGCCATTTGATAAACAAAAGGGTCCTCAGTTTTCTGAGTCTAGCCCAAAAATTGAGGGGGGAGCTAAAAGTATTTAGCAAATTGGGGTCAAATCTGTGAAGTTTTAGTTGGCCTGCAACTTTATTTTTCAGTAGCTAAATTATTTGTCCAAAATTATTTTTCGCAGCTCAACTAAGAAGTATAGGTATACCCTTCACAATGTGGCTTTTGCAAGGGTGCAGCATAGCAGCGTGTACATTGACCTCATACCAATGCTGAAGCAAGTACATTCTCCTCTGCCCATCATAGACGCTTCACTCTAGATGCCACCAAAGAAGTGGATAGAGTCTCAGTCAGGGGGCTAGAATCAGCACCAACATTTTAATTGTAGATTGGCTCTAAGGAACCTATTTTTGGTGACTCATTTGAGCTGATAATAGGGAGTGTTATCACATAATTATGTTTGGTTTACTGCTCATTATTCCAGCACAGTATTGATTATATCAGGAGGAATAAGTGTGTTAAGAATATAGGAGTTAAATGACAGTGCCCTAGATTATACCAATGGACTGTGCATGTAGGATAAAATTAACGAGTACTGCTGCCCCTTCACAGAAATTTTGCCTGGAATAGTCTGTTACCAGTTACAGAATGAGAAAGGCATCAAGCAGATTAATTAATCCAGACAGAACATAGTAGTGATGGGTTAAAAATATGAGAAAATCTATTGAATCATGCTCACACAATTAAAATGATGTAAATATTGAAGCCAGGATATTTCTGTAACTATACTTGGACAAATGGAGAGCATATGGTTGTTCATATGTAGAGTATAATTAAGGTTAAAAAAAAGCTCTTTCGTTGTGTAGCACCTGTGAAATTTGCAAGGTGTCATGCTGTTTACTCTCCTGTGTTTGTGTTCTATAGGTACTCTTTTCAGGATGAAGAAGACATGTTTATGGTAGTGGATTTACTCCTAGGTGGTGATCTACGGTATCATCTACAGCAAAATGTTCAATTTACAGAAGAAACAGTGAAGCTTTATATTTGTGAGATGGCACTAGCTCTAGACTATTTACGAAGTCAGCATATTATTCACAGGTAATAGCAAAATCTGTTAGTCTCAGCTGTTGAAAACTGGTGCCTCTAAATGAACATGGATAAATGAGATGGTCAGGATTATTAGAGAATAAAGGATCAGATCATCAGATAGTGCCAACTGGCATAGGTTCATTGCAGTCTATGTTTCAGGTTAAGGTGGAGATTTCTCCATATGTTGTACACTAATGAGTATCCCTAAGTCATTAACAGTTGGTATTCAGTAAACAGCTCCTATTTAAACTGCACCTACCCATACAACCCGTTGGTTAAAATTCTGCCCTCATTTATATCGAAGCTGGTCTTTAGCTATCTGTGGACTTACTCTAAATGTATCCCAGCATAAATTTGACCCAGTATTTGATTCAAAATTATCTATCTGCCCCCTTCTCCCCCTTTTTTGGGGGTTGTATGTGATTGCACAGGAAAAAACATTTATCTATTAGGGTATGTCTACACTACCCCGCTAGTTCGAACTAGCAGGGGTAATGTAGTCATCCGCAGTTGCAAATGAAGCCCGGGATTTGAATTTTCCCGGGCTTCATTTGCATGAAGCCGGCCAACGCCATTTTTAAATGCCGGCTAGTTCGGACCCCATGCCGCGCGGCTACACGCGGCACGGACTAGCTAGTTCGGATTAGAAGCCTAATCCGAACTAGCTAGTCCGTGCCGCGTGTAGAAGCCTAATCCGTACCGTAGAAGCCTAATCCGAACTAGCTAGTCCGTGCCGCGTGTAGCCGCGCGGCACGGGGTCCGAACTAGCCGGCATTTAAAAATGGCGTCGGCCGGCTTCATGCAAATGAAGCCCGGGAAAATTCAAATCCCGGGTTTCATTTGCAATTGCGGATGACTACATTACCCCCACTAGTTCGAACTAGCGGGGTAGTGTAGACATACCCTTATACATAAGAGATAGCACATGCATGAATGATTTCAGTCATGCTAGGGTACTTTGTTGTATATTTTCTACCCTAATTGTTGAGTCATAAGACATAGCTTTTCTTTTCGAGTTACTTTTTCTATTTGCATAACTTCTTACATACATTCTCATTTCTTTTCCCAGAGACGTAAAACCAGACAACATTCTCCTAGATGAGCAAGGTAAGAAAAAAACAAAGCTTGTGTATCTCTGCAGCTCCTGCAAGCCTATGTCCTGATTCTCCTTCTCCATGCAACTTGTGTGCATATTTATCCCTGGGAAAAGTGGGCATAAGACACTACTGCTCTGGGATGGAAATATTTTACATTAATTTTGCACACAGGTTATGCAAAGCAAGGAAGAATGAGTCTCAAGTATGTTTGTCATAAACTAAAGCTTATTTTTACTAGCTCTTATATTTTTAGGACTAATGGTATTTCTGGCAGAGAATAAAACGTGCTGTTTTTCTTAAAAGATTTTAATATGTTAGCTTCCAATCAAATTAACTATTAGAAAATAATTTTGTGTCTTACCAATCTGCTAGTTGGTAAACAATGCTGGGGTCCTATTTCCACAAATACCTTATGCTAAGGTGCCATAATAGTTTGTCATCATTGGTTCTTTAGAGTTATGAAAAGAGGTATTTATATATTTGTTTTGAGCTTTAAAAATGCGGCTGTATTCACCTATCATGTGCTTTGGGTGCTTGGGCTATATAATAAAAATCACACCATGAAATAAAAACCCTGCCTATAAATATCTTCTCCTAAGCCACACACTCTCTTTATCAACCATAGCGAGGGGGTGGAAATGGATGGGCTTTACAACCTGCTTGGAAAGTTAGCAAATCTGGTCTCTGGTGGAACAAAGTGGGAAACAAGATCAGGACTCTTCACTAAGAATGTATTAGCAGCTCTCTGCTTTAAAGTGAGGGAGCTCCAGCTTGCACGCCTCTTCTGATCTCAACTGCAGTAGTGTATCATGGGGAGAGACAAGCAATCTCTCAGGCAACCAAGTTTTAATCTTTTTCTGTTTTTAGAGATTCAGCCAACAGCTTTAATTCCACCCAAAAGCATATTGGAAGCTGATGCAGATCGCAAAGCACTATAAAATTACTGAGCATAAAATAGAATGACAGGAGAGGAGAAAACAAGAGGAGAAATGGGTTATACTCTACCCTTGATTCAGGCATAAAACATCCACAGATGTCAATGGGGAAACCCCAGGCAAATACAGAGCAGAAAATAGCCTCATAAAAGAGAGAGAGAGTGGTTTGCATTGGACTAGATTTCTAGCTTGGCTTGAAAGTAACTATCCCTCCAGCAAGTTTTGGAATAAGTGGTTGACCTGCTGCAACTAACATTGGATTTCTTTCTTGTTTGCCTTGACAGAGGAGATGAATTGGTCACAAATTTTATATGCTGCACCTAAAGTAGTTGTATTGTGATGTGTCTATTATATAAATAACCTAGGAACGGCCACCTTAACAATATGAAAATGGAATTTGGCTTGTAGCCAGCTGCTTTTAAAGAGCAGACTTGGTTATATCAGAAGCATGAGGAGAGTTAAAGAACTAAGGTATACTGGCGCTCGCTACAACCCAAATTTACCTCCTTCACTGCTATATGGAACTGTATATCTCTATGCACGGTGTTTGGAAATCTCTTTCAAGGACCAAAGAGAAAGTGTTTTATCTTCCTTCGTTAAAAATGTTTTTGCTCTGGAGAAGACACTTGAATGCAAACAGATCAGTGAGCTTTTGATGATATATAACCAACTGTCTGACAATTTCTCCACATATCCCTCTGTCGTCATCTCTTTTCAGGTCAGGCAGCATTGGTCTCATATGCATAATTCATATAGCTATCAGACAGCATCCCACAAGAAGGAAGAAATGGCAGGAATTTGGTACTGCTAGCTTATACTGACCACAAGCTGTTTGGAAGACTCATGAATAAGCCACTTTATGTTTAAGCCATGTTGGTTTATACATGGGTTTATGCAATAAAGAAAAAAAAAGAGAGAGCCAGGCCTGCCTGAGAGAGCAGGTTTTTTTCCAGCCAGAATACAAGATATTTGCTGTCTATTACCTAGGAGCCCCAAGTCCAAACTGGGATGGGAGAAGACAAAATTGCCACTGCCACTTGGGAACAGCTAGATTCCTTAGTACATGTAAGCATCTTTGGACTTGTGGGTCCTACATAGTGAGCATATTATAAAACTTGTAGAGAATATAAAATATATATACTGCAAGCTCTTTATTTGCAGTAGGAGCTGCTAGCTGGAGATTGCTGTATCTTCTGCCACCTGGAAAATGGGCATACCAGTCAGGATTAGCTACTCCTGTGGCAAGTACAGTGTTCACTTTGATACTCCCATAAGCCAATTCTTAAAAGCAGCCCAAAACATCAGCCGGGATATGTGTGCAGTAATTCCACAATGAAATAGATTCCAATCTATCTATACTTCTTAGTTATACAAAACTGGGCTGCACATCTAACAAGAATAGGTATTTTCATGAGCTTTTCTGTCAAATACATTTTGTCATGCTGTTATTTTGGGATTTCTGGTTCCAGTCCTGGCCAGAAACAGGGAAAGCAGATGTAACCACCAATGGACAGACTTGAACCTGGGACATCTGTGTAGGAGCCTCTTACAGCTTGAGCTATAAAGCCAACTGGCTCTCAGCTTAGGCTGTAGAACTTTCTTGCTCTTAGCTCTCACTGTACATGGTCTAAGTGCCATTACTTTGGACAGTGAATCACACTAGGGGAAAAAATACTAGTGAATTAGAGTGTTCATGTTATATGAAGCTGATAGAGAAGGTGCAAATTATTCTTAAGTATCCATTGTTTGATTAGTTAAGTCATTAGGACAGGAAGGCAGTGTGCTAGCCAAGTGATGTCTTTATTCATACCCTTGTGATGGGTCCCAAACTTGTAAATGAAGCTAAGTTCCAACGCTTTCCTGTGTATATGACTTGTGAAATTGGCCTGAAACAACATGATGACTTTGAGATCCATTAATCAGTGCCTAGGCAGGTTAAAGTGTTCTCCAACAGGTTTCTGTGTGTTGCCTTTTTGGATATCTGATTTGTGTCCATTAATTCAATCCCATGTATACTGTCCAGTTAATGCCAGTATACATGGCAGAGGGGCATTGCTGGCATTTGATGACATAGATCGCATTAGTGGATGTGCAGTTAAAGGAGCCTCTGAAGTAGTGGCTGATATGGTTGGGTCCAGCGATGAAATTGCTTGTGTAGATGTGTGGACAGAGTTGGCACCAGGGTTGATTGAAGGGATGGGTTCCTGGATTATTATGATGGAGGCGTGCTGCATGGTTACTAGAAATAATTTGTTTGAGGTTAGGGAGTTGTCTGTAGGCGAGAATTGGCCTTTCCCCCAGAGCCTGAGAGAGTCATTTTTCAGAATAGGTTGTAGATTGTTGATAATGCATTGAAGGGTTTAAGTTGTGGGCTATAGGTGATGACAAGTGGAATTCTGTTGTTTTCTGTTCTTGGCCTGTCTTGAAGTATTTCATGTCTGGGTACCCTTATGGCTCTGTCAGGCTCTGTCAAGCTGTTCTTTCACTTCTCTGGGTGGGTATTTCAGTTTTAAGAATGCTCTAGATAGATCCTGTAGGTGTTTATCTGTGTGGAATTGGAACAAATCTGGTTGTATTTTAGGGCTTGGCTGTAAACAACAGATTGAGTAATGAGTCTTGGATGGAAGCTAGAGGCATGAAGGTACGTGTAGTGGTCAGTAGGCTTCTGGTATAAGGTGGTGGAAATGTGTCCATCATGTAAGTGTACTGTAGTGTCAAGGAAGTGGATCTCTCATGTGGACTGATCCAGGCTGAGGATGGTGTATTCAGGAAGATTATTGATGTTCTGTAGTTTCCTCAGGAAATCGATGGTGTCTTAAAGATAGCTAGTTGTGAGGGCAGCATAGGGTCTGAGAAGAGAGTCAATATAGCCAGATAATCGTGTCGTAAGTGTGCCAATTCTTGAGATGATGAGTCATTTGGGATTTCCAGGTTTGTGTATCATGGGTATTAGATAGAAATCCTGATCGGGGATTAGAGGAAGTGTTTGTGTAAATTTGGTCCTGAGCAGTATCAGGGAGCTTCATGTGTAGTTGTTTTAGGGGTAGTTTTTTTTAAACAAATTCTTTAGTAGGATCAGAGGAGAGAAGCTTGTAGAATCTGGTGTTGGTGAGTTGTCTGGTCACCTCCTGTTCATAATCTGTTCTGTTCACGATGATCATGGCATCCGCTTTGTTAGCCTCTTTGATTATGATGTTAGAATTGTTTTTGAGGCTGTGTATAGCATTGTGTAACTGGACTTTTAATACTCCATTCATCTGAAGAAGTGGGTTGTATCCACGAAAGTTCACGATACCATCTCCATGTTGTGTTAGTCTTTAAGGTGCTGCTAGACCATTCATTGTTTTTTAAGTTTTATCCAATTACAAACTAACTCAACTACACCTCTGAAGCTTTTGAACATATTAGGTTTGTGAATTACACAGTGATAGGGAGAAAATTTGCCCATCGCTAATGTCTACACAGAAAGTTATCCATATTACTCCAAGATTGGGAATTGGAAATTTTGATGGTCACCTTGCTCTCACCCAACATGATTCCAAGAAGCATCTTTTGCCATTTTGTTTAAGACAGGGGTCGGCAACCTTTCAGAAGTGGTGTGCCAAGATTTAACTTATTCATGGATCTGTGTGCCAGGGGGAGGGAGAAGGGAGCAGGGACAGGCTGGGTATGGTGACCATATTTTCTGAACCAGCTGAAGCTAGGGAGAATGTTTTAATTTAAATTATTTAGCAGATTAAGCATTTTAACTCTCTCATGTGAGTTTATCAGGCTTCATTTTAAATAAAGTAAAATATTAATTTTCATCCAACACAAAAGGTTTCAATGTTTTTTTTATTTATGGCAAAGGTGAGGAATCTTTTTTGGGTCAGGGTCACTTGGTCACAAAATCAGTTGGGGACTACACAAATGAGAAACAAAAAAACCTCCCCCAAAACCCTCCAACCCTTACTCATGTGGCCCCCAGCTGAGACACCTCTCTCATCTGGTGTTCCAGCCTCACAGGGTGAGGGGAAGGGGTAAGGAGGATTGAGGTTCAGCATTTCCCATCGGCCAGGTTTACTTTCCTCGGGTGCTGAAGTTACCGGATTTTACGGAGCCCCTTAAGCTCTAGGGTAGGGACAAAAAAGGGCTTTAGTAAGTGAGATAGGGTTGCCAGCGAGTGGGATATGGGTGGAGGTACAGGATCTGGAAGGGAGGTGAAGTGTAAAAGAGAAGTGGGAGGGAGAAGTTGCAAGGTCCAGCTGGGAGGTAGGGTGCAGAATCAGGCTGGGAGTAGGATGTCTGCCAGATGGAGGGAGCAGGGGCAAGGGAGGGTGCAGTATGTGGCCAGCAGGGACAACGGGTGGATGCAGGAGTGGTGTAGAGGTAGGTGTCTGGCCAGGAGGGAGGGTGGAGGAACAAAGAGGGTGTCAGAGGAAGCTGGGTGTGTGAGATCTTGGCATGGGGGAGGGGAGTGAGTGAGAGGGATTGGGGTCTGGGGGTCTGGGCATGAAGTGGGATGCTTACCTGGCTTTGTGCCCCCTTGTAGCAACTGTCGTGATCACACAGTCCCAGGACGGCTCCAGTGGTGGCCACGATAGCAGAGCCTTCCATCTCTAGGATGGTTGGAGGCTGGAGGCAACGCTGCCTCCGCTCCAGTGCTGCCTCCTCCCACCGCAGCATAACCTGCTTCAGGGAAGAGGGAGGGTTCTCCAGAGGCTGCACAGGAGAGGAGGGGTGGGGCTGAGTTCCCGCCCCACGTGCCTCTGAAAATTGGCCCATTTGCCACTTATGGCAGGTGTGTCATATAGGTTGCTTACCCCTGGTTTAAGATGTTGCTTAAAGGCCCCCCTCCCCCAACAGCCAGTTCTAAGGTTTCCCTGCTTGCTTGCCTACCTTGCTGAGGGACAGCAAAGCACTTTTTTCCTCTGCGTGCTCTGGTTTCTCTCACTCAGTACACCAGAGCACACTGCAGCATGGAGCCGGAGCTGCCCCAGACACTCTGGTGCTTCTCCTGGATGTGTTGCTGTGAGCCTGGCAGCACGTTCTGCAGGCAATAACAGTCTTCCTGGTGTGCCCCACTGGGGGCTTGTGCCTCATTCATCCCTCATGTCCTTCCACTTACCCCTCCCTAACCCACCTTCCTGCTGTACAATAAAAGACAAGTGTTCATTACAACAAAGCCTCTTTATTGAACAAAACTGGGGTGTGGGAGAATGAAACTGAGGTGACATTGGGGAAAGAAGAAGGGTGGGAGAGGGAATGGGGAAACCTAGGAGGAGGGAGCTGGCAGGGGGACTCAAGGAGAGGAAGGGGGAGGAGAAGCTCAGGGCTCAGGGTTGGGGGTCTCGCCAGCCAACTGTCTCCCAGCACCACAGGTGTGGGGGCCTCAGCATCCCTGGGGGTATGGAGAGGGTGAGGAGGAAGAAGCGGGAGGGGGAGAAGGAGTGGAAGGAGGAGCAGTAGCTGGGGAGGCAGCAGAGGCTGGAGAAGCAAGAGGCAGCTCCAGGGTCGATGACCACCTGGGGGGCACAGACCGTCCTGTCCCCCGGGATGCGATCCATGGCATCAAAATAGGGGCATGGGTCTGGGTCTGTCCGTGGTTGGGAGCTGCCCCTGTGGCCCTGGGATAGGCCTGCCACAGCTCCTTTATTTTCATGCGAACCTGCTCGTGGGTTCGCATGTGGTCTTTGGTGGCCAGGCTGGTAGCCATCCGCCTGTAGACGGTTGCGTTCCTCCATTTAGTGCAGAGATCATGGACATTGGAGGCATCCCCCTAAACCTGAATTAGGTCCCTGACCTCCGCGCTGGACCAGGCAAGTGCCCGCCTTTTCTGGCCCCTGGCAGGCTCCTGGGGGCTGGCAGACTGGCCCTGGGGAGTGGTGGAGGGCTGGCTGGCACTGGATGCCTGACTCATGCTGGGGCCACTGGGTCAGATGCAGCAACCGCTGGCTCTGGGCTGCCAGGGTTGGAGCTGGCACATGCACTGTGGCCAGAGTCTACCCCTTTAAGGGCTCCGGGGAGGGGGGAGGGAGAGGAGTTTTCTTGGTTGTGCCGTGAGTGGCCACCAGGGCACCCTGGGAAGGCCTGGAGGCCCCCTATTTTGAAATAAGCGTCTACACAACGCTTATTTCAAAATAGCAATCTTGAAATTGGTACTATTCCTTCTGGAATGAGGTTTACTAATTTCTAAATAAGCTCTCTGCTATTTCGATTTAATTTCAAAATAGCAGTTTGGCTGTGTAGACACTGGTAAAGTTATTTTGAAATAATGACTGTTATTTCGAAATAGCTTTGCTGTGTAGAGATACCCTGAGAGGCCCTCAGAGGGCATGTCTATATTACAGAGTTTTTTCAGAAAAACATTAGTTTTTCTGAAAAAAACTTCATTTATGTCCATATTGCAATCACTTTCTTTCAAAAAAAAAAAAAATTGAAAGAACAGAGGGGTTTTTCCAACATTGGTAAACCTCTTTGTACAAGGAAGAAGCCTTTTTCGAAAAGAGCTCTTTCGGAAAAAGGCATGCGTGGATGGGGAAGAGGGAGTTCTTTTGAAAGAAAAGGAAACAAGAAAAAGCAAGAGGTGCCCTGGTGGCTACTCCGTCCATAGTAATCACAGCTTACATGCGAGAGAGCGTCCATTCAGAGTGGACGCTATCTTTCGAAAAAGCAGATCGCTTTTTCGATGCGCTTTGGCAATGTAGATGCTCTCTTTCAGAAGATCTCTTCTGGAAAAGCTTCTTCCGAAAGAAGCCTGCAGTCTAGACATAGCCTCAGTCTTTAATGTATTTATCCTCACCACACTCTTGTGAGAAAGAGCAGTATTCTTATATTCATTTTACTCATGAGGTGCAGAGGCATAGAGATACTAAGGGCTGGAATGTAAAAGGTATTTGGGCACCTAAAGATGCAGAAATCATTTGCAGTTAGGTGCCTAGACACTTCTGAAAATCTCACTTTGCCTATCTGTATCATTGGAGGCCACTTGTTCAGGGTCCCCTGGGAACTGTGTGGCAAAACAGGGAGTTGAATGTGGCTCTCCTGATGCCCAAGCTCTTACCCTTACCACTGGACCACTCTTTGTCAAAACAACAACAACAATGGCACTTGATTGACCGCTGTTTCTCTCACTATCATCTTTGATTCTTGGTCTATCAAACTAACACATTGTAAAAGCATTAAAGATATTTTTAAAAGAATGTCATGCAAACATGAATGACAACAAGTGTTTATGAATACATGTGTAATTGTAATGGGTGTCTTATGTGAAGTTAATTTATGTACTGAAAAGATGAAAAAAAAGCATCTTGTCCTTTGAAAAGCCACTGTAAGTTACAGTTGATAACTCTGCAACCATTGCTGTGTAGGTGGAAATCTGTATATTCATTTGCCCTTATGTAACTCATTTTAGATATAATCAGATGCTTATATGAGCCGGAATAAATTGGACATTTTTAATGACTAGAAAACAGCTCTTCAAGTTTGATATTTAGTAAGGCAGAAAAATAATGGTTTTTTTTTTCATCTGAAAAAACTGGGACCTTAAAAGAATACCTCCAGGGTCTATTATGACCATTTAATGAGGGGCAGGTGCCACATTGCCTGCTCCTTTGGTAAACAAGCATCATATGTTTTCTGAATAATTTAATGCCTGTCTAGGTTATACAATGTTCCATTCATGACTATTTTATTAATACATCTTTTAAAATGTCTCTATTTCTAAGGTCATGCACACCTAACAGATTTTAATATTGCGACAATAATCAGAGATGGTGAAAGAGCAACTGCATTAGCTGGAACCAAACCATATATGGGTAAAAAATATTATCTATTCATCGTCTCCTCAGTTTACTTTGAAAGGCTACTTACTGCAGACCACTTTATAATTCCTGTTTAACACAAAGTAAATGAACTAATTTAACATATTAATGCATGCAACTAAGCCATTCAGAGATGTTAATCAGTCCATCAAGATGTGTGAATGATGTTCCTCAGAACACCTCATTACCTAAGTACCCTGTAAGCTGTTCAGCTTCACAGCTATTTGTTTAGCCCCATGCAGGCTGCATAGGGCAGGAACCTGCAGCAGCCAAGGGACGGCTGACCACCCTCACCCAGTCTTTGCCATGGGCAGGGTAGCCCAGTCCCAGCCCAACTATACCACAGCTGGGGCAGGTTGGACAGCCTGGCCTCAGCCCAATTCTGCAGTGACTGTGGCTTGTCCCCAAACAACCCCCATCCTCCACCACAGACTGGCCCTGGAACACTGCCCCCCACCTGCTGTAGCCCAGGTGGCCTGGGCTCCCCCCCACACAAGCCACCATGACTAGAGTGGCCAGGCCCTGTAGTTCTTCAGTCCCACACTTCCTCTTGCACCTTTGCACCCCACCCTTTGTGCTAACCCTACCCCCATCCCAGAGCCCTTGCCCCAAGCCCTCTGTCCCAGCTAGCATTGCCAACTCTTTCAGACCAAACTGGACAACATTAATGAAAATTAGTTGGCAAACCTAGTCCCAGCCTTGAGCCCCTCATCCTCGGCCCTGCTACAGAGCTTGCACCCCTAGCCAGAGCCCTCACACTCCTGCTCCCCAAACCTCTGCCCCAGTCCTGAGCCCCCTCCCACACACAGAACTCCTTGGCCACACTGATTTTTGTCATGTGCCTTGGTATGAAGGTGATGTCACACATCACTTCCATATTGGTGCACATAACAAAATTCATTCCTCTCAGGGATGGGAAAATTCACTGCTTATGACCTTTTTGTGTTGGCTTTCCTGCACCTCCCAATATCTTCATCAGATCTGACTGTTCCTGGAAGGTACAATTCCCACTGGCTTGGGTAGGAAGTGAGGGCCCTCAGCACCTTGCATGACTGAGTAAACTATCTGGGACAGGAGCTCTTTCTTGTTTGTCTTGTAAGTCCCCATCTATGGCATTAAATAAAACGTATGATGGCCATAAACCGATGTTTACTCCAAATCTGCAGCTGAATGAAACGCATACTAGATACAGAGTGAATAAATTGTTTCCTTTTCTGTTTTTATTTAGCTCCAGAGATTTTTCACTCTTTTCTGAATGGAGGAACAGGCTACTCTTTTGAAGTTGATTGGTGGTCATTAGGAGTGATGGCTTACGAACTTCTTCGTGGATGGGTGTGTTGTCCTATGATGTTTTTATATGCTGGTGTTTTGAGATTTTTCTTAATGATCTTCAAAAGGAAAGAATTGTATTTTTTCATATTTCTATTTTATTTTCCTCAGAGACCCTATGACATCCACTCCAGTAACCCAGTAGAGTCTTTAATTCAGCTGTTTAGTACTGTAAGTGTGCAGTATTCATCAGTATGGTCAAAAGAAGTGGTTGCTTTATTGAGAAAGGTAAATACTTTTTCTTCAGTACAATTTCAATTGTGTGGTCACAGATTCCATACTGACTACAATATGTACAGGGCTAATTAGAAACTAGTCTTCTGTTCTCCTTCAAGACATTAACACATGCCCAAGCATTGAAAAGGGACAGCTCCTTTATGACTTTATACAATGCTTAGCACAATTTAATTGCTGCAAAATATAATTTGATTAGTCATTTTCTGCTTTATCCATCTTCTTTTCTGTTAGTTAGCAAGAGAGGTGTATTACTTGATTGGTTTAAGTAACATAACCATATACTTACTCAAGTTAAGATAGTGTAGTGTTAACATAACTGCCTGTATGGAAATGTATTACCTTCAATACTCTGAAAGTCATTGCTGACTGTTGAAATAACTACCTTTCAGGATAGAATGATTGCAGCGTAAAATACAGAGGTGTTTAGAGTTCCCGCTGTGGTAATGCTTTCTTGCTTTCTTGCTTTCTTGCTTTCTCCAATTCTGCACTCATTGAATCAGATTCCGATTTGTCTAGTAATTAGAAATGTCTTTGTTCCTTTCTTTTCTGGGAAAAAGATGCTTTGTCACTTTCATTTGATTGTTTATATTTAAGAAAGTCTGTTGATTTGAAGCTGATGTTCGTTTTCTGGCTTCTATTTATTATAGGATTCAAACAAGTAGCTGATAGTATAAAAGAGATAAACTCTTCACTGACAGCAAATAAGTGACTTCAATCTATGTTAGAGTTGGGGGGACAATTTACATAATTAGATTTTACTTTAGTGCCGTGGCCACTGACCGGTTGATCATGATCAACTGGTCAATTGTGAGGGCTCAACCAGTCGATTGTGAGATGTTTGGGAGCCCCCCCTTCCCCCTCACCCCAAGAAGCCCCACTACCTACTTCCAGCGAAAATGGAGGTAGTGCCAGCTTCCTGCGGGGTGGACAGAAGTTGGGCCCAGAGGAGGCGCACGCGGGGGCTTACCTGTGACGCGGGGGTGGGGAGTCCTGGGAGGAGGCTCGTACAGGAGACTCGCTGCCCCCACTGGCACCCTGTCCCCTGCTGCAGAATCTTGTCTCCTCCACCCAGCATCCTGTTCCCTCTCTCCTGTTCTGCACTGGCACCCTGTCCCCTGCTGCATTTGTTCTTCTGCTTTTTTTAGTGGAAGAGCAAACATACTCTTTTGGTAACCCCTTATTCCTTGTGGAACAAGGAATAAGGGGGATTCCAAAAGAAGGGTTTTTTCTAACATTTGGTCCAGTCTAGACAGGCCAAATGTTCGAAAAACCTCATCCTAAATAAGAATTGGGAAAAAAGTGGCAGTGTAGAGTGTATAAGGGCTGGGGATAGCAAGAGATGGAGAGGAGGAGAATAGAGAGGGTGAGGCTTCAAGGAAGGGGTGGGGTCTTGGGGGAAGGATAGGGCAATAGATTTTTGCTTGTTCTAAGATTTAAAAAGTGGGTGTAAAAAGGTTGGAGACCACTGCTTTAGTGAGAAGCAGAGTTATAAGTTAATATTGTAATAAAAATTGCTTAGCAAGATCACATGCGCCATCTACTGGGTTAACTCA
Source organism: Pelodiscus sinensis (assembly GCF_049634645.1). Classification (NCBI taxonomy): domain Eukaryota; kingdom Metazoa; phylum Chordata; order Testudines; family Trionychidae; genus Pelodiscus; species Pelodiscus sinensis. Next base: position 47,096,448 of record NC_134718.1, read on the forward strand.
TAGAATGCACGCTTTTAAAAACAGATAACTTAATAATAAATATTTATAATCCAAAAGTTATGCGTTATTACCCCTAAACCAAGAAGTCTCCCGTGTCTCCAAGAATCTCACTTTTTTTTTGTTCTTAAACAGTTTTGTTCTGCTACAATTTTTCTAGCTGAGGAGACCTGCATGAGACAATCTTTGGAGCCCAGCTTTCCTAAATCAGCTGGCTGAGGAATTGCTGAATAATGTGGGGCATTTCTTCCTGGTATGAAGGGGTCACCTATACAGCACTTCCTGATTTTACCAGGCAGACCAACAAGTGGTCAAGACTAGTAATCAAATGTTTCTTCCTCCTGGCCCCAAGTTGAGGAATTTCCCTATCAATTAATCCTGATAGGTTCAGTAATGAGTCACTGGTAGTTCTACAATACCTAAAAGCATAATGACATTGATGTAGGATATCTTATTAGCCCTTCAAGTCTTATAAGTAGGATTGTATTCAAGAGTGAAATATGGGGATAGCCATGGATGGTGGATTACAGGAGGCAAGCCCACAGCCTCGCCCCTGCAGCCCAGGGTCCTGTGGGAACCAAGCGCTTTCCTTCACTCTAGGAGCAGGCCATCCTTCCCACAGTGGGTGGTGTGTAGCCCAGCCTTCCCGTCCCAGCCATGGAGCATGGGGGAGCATGGATGGCACGTGGCTCCATCCTTCTCTGGCCCTGGCCAGAGCACTGAGGGTGAGGAGTGTCTCCCAGCCTTGGCCAGAGCATGGCCCTGGAGAGTGGGCAGCCACACCTGACCACGGAGCATGGGCAGCATCTGGCCCCAGCTTGCCCAGCCTCAGTAGGGCTGAAGCCTCGCCAGTTCCTACAGACTGGGGGAGATGTGCTGAAGGGGGACCAAGTGGGAGGGAGGCGGGCAGGGAGTTTGGATAGACATTGCCTTTCCCTGCCTCGTATACCTGCTGCCTGTGAGGATGATGGGAGATTCCTAACTTTCCACTGCGGTCTAAGGCCTGCAGCCCTGTGCCTTCTGTCTTAGACTCCTACCCCTGCCACCAAGAGCCTCCATGGGAGCTAAGCCCTCCCTAGTCTAGGGGAATTCCCCCAAGTAAGCTCTTACCCTCCTGAGAATGGGTGGTCCACCCATCACCCCAGAGCATGGGCAGCCTGCCGTCTTCCCTGGCCTCTCCAGAGCACAGGCAGCTCCCACCCTTCCCCCCCAACCAGTAGCCACCCCCAAACATGAGTGGCCCATGTCCCAATCCTTCCCACCCTCCAGCATGGGTGGCCTGCAGTCCAGCCCTCCCCCTCCTCCCCCTAGGCAGGGGCCACTAGTGGCTCACTCCCCAGAACATAGACAATCCATGGTCCATCCCCTCTGGAGCATGGGGGGCAGACAGGTGGGTGGACAGGTGCCCACCCCTCCCCCACCTCAACCTCCCCAGCCCTGGAGCACGGGGAGGGTTAGCAATGCAGGACTGAAGCCCAGGCAGCCCCAGGAGACTTAAGGAGACGTACTGAAGAGAGGGGGGTTAGGAGTGGAGTGTGGGTGGAGCCAGACAGGCAGTTTGGAAAAGCATTGCCTTCCCCTGCCTCTTAAACCCACCACCGATGCTAATGTTTGAGTTCTTCGCTGTGTCTAGACTGGCCGCTTGAATTTCCGCAAAAGCACTGATGATGTTTTGCACAAAAAGGGCCAGTGTAGACAGCAGAGATTTGTTTTCCGCAAAAAAGCCCCGATTGCGAAAAAGTGCTTTTGCGGAAAAGCGTCCTGCCAATCTAGACGCGCTTTTCCGTAAATGCTTTTAATGGAAAACTTTTCCGTTAAAAGCATTTCCGGAAAATCCAGAAAAAAGTGTAGACGAAGCCCTTGAGTTTGCAACCTTACTGATTTTTCTTTTAATTTGCATCTGACGAAGTGAGTCTTTGCCCACGAAAGTTTATGCTCCAATAAATCTGTTAGGATATGTCTACACTACCCCGCTAGTTCGAACTAGCGGGGTAATGTATGCATACCGCACTTGCTAATGAAGCCCGGGATTTGAATTTCCCGGGCTTCATTAGCATAAGCGGGGAGCCGCCATTTTTAAATCCCCGCTGCTTCGAACCCCGTGCAGCGCGGCTACACGGGGCTTGAACTAGGTAGTTCGGACTAGGTTCCTATTCCGAACTACCGTTACTCCTCATGAAACGAGGTGTACCGGTAGTTCGGAATAGGCACCCTAGTCCGAACTACCTAGTTCGAGCCCCGTGTAGCCGCGCTGCACGGGGTTCGAAGCAGCGGGGATTTAAAAATGGCGGCTCCCCGCTTATGCTAATGAAGCCCGGGAAATTCAAATCCCGGGCTTCATTAGCAAGTGCGGTATGCATACATTACCCCTGCTAGTTCGAACTAGCGGGGTAGTGTAGACATACCCTTAGTCTATAAGGTGCCACAGGACCCCTTGTTGTTTATGCAGATTCAGACTAATACAGCTACCCCTCTGATATTTGTCATCTTTTAACATAAGTTTTTTGCATAATAAGTTTTTGTCATTTCCCACAATTTTTTTTCCCTCTCAGTTAATTATAAGAACATGATTAAAGGCAGAATGCCTGTTCTCTCAGGCCAGACCATGCCTCATTGCAGTGTTTGTCATTTCAGCTATTGACAGTGAACCCTGAGCATCGATTTTCCAGCCTCGCTGATGTTCAAACTTCAGCCTACTTATCAAATGTCATCTGGGGTGATGTCTGTGAAAAGAAGGTGGAGCCAGGCTTTGTTCCTAATGTAAGCAAATGTGATGACTTATCAGACTCCCCTTGTTGAACAATGATCACTGTTTACTTAATAAGGATTTCTATGGTTGAAGGAACTCCTAAACGGATTAGCTGAAGCATACCATTTTCATAAATCACAGAATTAAGCCAATGCCTTTATACCATTCAAACAGAAAGGCCGTCTGCATTGTGATCCCACCTTTGAGCTAGAAGAGATGATCCTGGAGTCAAAACCTTTGCATAAAAAGAAAAAAAGACTTGCAAAAAACAAGTCCAGGGACAACAGCAAGGACAGCTCACAGTCAGTAAGTCCATCCTTCAATAGCTCAAACAATCCCGGGACAATAATCCCGCGACAAAAAGCAGAGGTGTTGAAATCTAATTGTTTTAAAAGAAGTTACTTTGCATGGTGGTTTTTCATTCATATGTACTATAATAAAAATGTTCAGTCAAGTGAATTAGTAAAATGAGACGTGAGGCAAGTTGGAAATATTGATGACACTAATAAATGTTAATGATTCAAAGTTTTGAGTACCTCACTTGAAAGAATAATAAAAAATTCTGCAGTATGTATGTATTGCACCAGAAAGGAAAACTAAACACAGTAATTTAAAAATGTGAAAGAAAACAAATTCCTCCATTTTATCGTCAATTTAGGCTGAAATTCCTGCTAGTTGGTTAGATTACTTCATGTGCATATAGACACAGCAATGAGCCTCTTGTTTCTGTAGTGACTTCTCATGCACATGATGTTTTGCTTATTTTCAAAACAGGAAAATGACTATCTCCAGGAGTGCCTTGAAGCAATCCAGCAAGACTTTGTCATTTTTAACAGAGAGAAGTGAGTGAGGGGGGATCTTTTCAAAAGAAAAAGGGGCTTCTTTTTATTTAGTAGAATTGGAATTCACAAGAACGGATTGACAAATATAAGAATCCAGTTCTGCATTGTTGACTTCAATGTAGCAGATTCAGGCCCTATGTTTTTGGGGTTTTTTAAACTTAAAAAAAGGGAATGGAAAATATCCCCAAAAGCTTAAATTAAGATTTAAACTGTATAGTTTAAATCAAATATGCTAAAAATCATGTGGATTCTAAAATATTTATGATTCTGAGTCTTGAATACACCAATAATACCCACCATTCCACTGTATTTTGGCAATAAGGCAAATTAAAGAAATATGGTAAAATATCATCCTTGCTCGACAATGGGTGAATGAAAGAACTGCAATTAAAATATCTGCTTTTAAATTAAACAATATGGGTATGTCTACACTTAGACCCTAGTTCGAACTAGGGATGCAAATGTAGGCCTTCGAAATAGTCAATAAATAGGAATTTAAATATCCCGCGCTTCATTAGCATGATCTCGCCAGCGCGTTACTCCGATCAACAGCTGTTTAACCCGCCGGCGAGATCATGCTAATGAAGCGCGAGATATTTAAATCCCTACTTCATTGACTATTTTGAAGGCCTACATTTGCATCCCTAGTTCGAACGAGGGTGCAAGTGTAGACATACCCTATGATAGGAGGCAATTCACTCTAGGCGAGGAAATAAATAAGGAATCCCTCTCTAAACAAGTCATGCTCCTAAGTAAGCACGTTACAGTAGGATACTAGATATTCCTTTATGACTTGTACAGCACTGCATATGCCATTGTGTTTAAAATATAGTAAGAATACATCTTCAGCGGTTCAGAGTTCTGGTACCCTAGAGTCAAAAAGGCTTTTAAACGGAAGGACTTATAAAAAAATTATGAAAATGTTAAGCTATGGGTTGGATAGATCTCAAATTAGCAATGTTAAATAGCAAATTTCCATTGACTACTTGATTAGTTGATACGGGGGTTTGCTGTGTCTCTTACTACATTTAAAAAATGCAGAGCCACAGTGGTCTCGCTCCGAGCATGAATCGGGACAGCTGAGTCCCTGTGGAGATGGTGCTGGAGGGAGCTGGCTTTTAAACTGGCTCCCACTCCCCCCGCTTGCTGCTTCAGATTCAGAGGCAGCAAGCGGGAGAAGCAACTAGTCGAGTGGTCACTCAAATACCCAATAAGTCTAGGCTTTTCGGGTAGTTGACTAGACGTTTACACCCCTATCTCAAATATGGAACAAACTCAGATGTTTGTTCCATGTATCAAATTTGTTCATGCATTTGTTTTGTGTATTTTAGTTGATACTTAGCACATAAAGGGTGTGTCTAGACTACAAGGTTTTGTAAACAAAAGTGGACTTTTGTCGACAAAACTATACCTGCGTCTACACTGCCGCTGAGTTCTGTTGACATAACTTCAACAGAACTCAGCAGTTTTGTCGATGGCTGTAAACCTCATTCTGTGTGGAATAACGCCTTCTGTCGACAGAAGGCGTTATTGCACCTACACTGTCCTTTGTGTCTACACTGTCATGTCGACAAAGCAGCTTGCTTTGTCGACAGAACTGGATGTAGTCTAGACGCTCTTTGTTGACAGAAGCTTTGTCGACAGTATCTGTCGACAAAAATTCTGTCAACAAAAGCCTGTAGCCTAGACGTACCCAAAGAGAGAATTTGCTGCATTGGCTAAGTCATTCCTTGTCTAACTGTCCCCAAACTGGGATTTCCCTCCCATTTAGAAGGAATCTAGCCATGGCCCATTTAGCTTTCTGAGACCTAAAGGGTAGTTGCCAATAAGTTAGCACATGTGGATGGTAGGGGCACCTTAGAACTCATTTTCCATGTCAGGTTTTTCACTCATTGTTTCTACAAACATTTTAAGTGTAGAGAAAGCTTTTAATATGTTACTCATATGTTCTGCACAGGTTGAAGAGGAGTCAAGATCAAATGAATGAATCTATTTCTCCTCCTGAAACTACTGATGAAGCCGAGACAGAAGCTGAATCTGAGAATTCCAATATAAATATGTGTAGCTCAGTATGTTCTTCTACAGGCAGCAGCTAGGACTACAGTTTCAAGGCAAGGGGCCAAAAGCCTACATGTCTCTTGAATAAATCATTCTCAGGTTGCACTGATGAATATATGCTATACACTGCGTACTATAATTGAAAAAAGTCACACAATCAGTATTGTAAAGCTGTAGCAGAGGTAGATAGTTCTTAAAGAACTGAATTCATGGATTTAAAAGATTGCCAGTTCTAAACACTGGCTTACCTACTATGAGGAAGAATACTTGCTATGCAACACCTCGGAGAAAATAGTTCAGTTTCTTTCTTTGCTCTTTTTCAATGGCAGACTCCTGACTCAGGCACATTTGAACATGGTAAGTGGACAGATCAGATCCTTGCATCTGAGCAAGGAGCACACAGTAAATGTGTGTGTATGAAAAAGATTATGACATTTCACCTTTGAACTTCCCTAGAACTAAGATTGCTCTTGAGAGGGTAGGCCTCTTGTGTAAGTTAGAGCAGCCCTGAGGCTGCCCTAATTAATCACAGGTACTAACAGCCTCATGGGATTAAATAGCTGAGGAGCAGGTAATTTAAGAGCACCTCAGTCACACCCTCTTTCCGCTGGCTGTACTCTTTACACGTAGAAGCCTCTCTGTCAACTCAGTGCTACTGGATGCTTCTCCTTGCACTGGGCTAATCCTTGAGAGGCTGGATATACTGGCTTTACAATGAGAATCTGTTAGTGGAGTGGCACAAAGTTGCACTGCACCAGAGGGTCTGGTCTAAAATATTGTATGGCTATCCTTAGCTGCAAAGAACTGAACAGATTATAAGCAAATGAATCAAAAGTTACTCTATTTTTTCAACTCCTTGACTTAGAAGGGCATAAGTTCTATTGAATTTAGGTTTTACTGGAAACATATAGGGTGGGTAGCTACAAAATGCAGCTCAATAATGGAAGAAAGGTTATGTCAATTTTACCCTTTTGTTTACCTTATTCAAAGTGTAAAATAAAGAACTGTACATAATCTATTGATACCTGTCTTAACTTTTCATTAGGATAGGAGATCTCTTAACTTTGCTCCAACTATGGATATTGCCTAATTGTTTCAGAAGCCTTTTCCAGATTAGGCTTAGTGGGTTATTTTACTGTATAGCGGCTTTAAGTTACTGTTATTGAAATCAAGCCATCAGTTTGACTAAATCATTCAACTACTGTACTGGGCATATGTCTCATTTACATCCACACAAAAGCTATCAAAATGTGTTACCAGATCTTAATGAAGATGCCATGGTTGCATCCTCACTGTACATTCCTAAAGCATAATGGATAGAGAATGTTTTTACCAGGTGCAGACTCTTTTGAGGCAATTTCTGCTACGTTGATGTATAGTTTTCAGTGTCCATGAATGAAACAAAAGGAATAACCAGTGTAAAACAATTTTATATTTGTGTAAATCAACAAGACATGCTTACCTTTCCACAGTTTTATGTGGAAACTAGTAAATGGTGAAAATTGTGAGAACCAAATTTCCATAAAAATATTCAAGTGTGCAGGCACAACTTATGGGGGAAAAAAGACACCAAAGCTTTTATACCAGTTGCACAATTATATTTAGGACACAGCCAGGTAAATGGTATGTCCTGATAGTAAATAAACTATAGAAGACAGTTCTTGGTTCTTGCTAGCACGTCAACATCCACATCCTATCATTCATATTTTAGTCAGAGCTGTGAGAGCTTGAATAGGCCCTAACATAGGGAGTATTCTTTATAGAGAATAAATACCATCAAATTACATTCATGTTCCTAGATATTACTGTAAACGATCCCTGATCTAATAATAGGTTGAAATAAGGGTTGGCTTATTTTAGTAAAATAGATGTAAAATAAATACTCCCCTCCCTTTTGCTCCTTCCTTCACAGCTACAGAAGAATATTTACCTCCCCAGTTTCTACTTTAAAAGAGAGATTTGTTTTCCTTGTCCTTCTGCCCTGTAGTAGCATTCCAGCTGATTACCAGTCTGCAAAAGAATTCACACAACCGTCCTCCTGTGCTGTTCCCTCCAAAGGCACATTAAAGCATGTTTGAATAGAATGTATGATTTGGTCCTATGCTTTCAAAAGCTATGTTTACACAGCAGCATTATTTCAGATAACAAAATGTGTGTCTACACTGCAAGCCTTTATTTTGAAATAATGTCGAGCTGGAGGACTTCTTACTCCAATTCCTGTAACCCTCATTTTACAAGGAGTAAGGGAAGTTGAAGGAAGAGTGTACTTCCTTCAACTTTCTGCTGTGTAGACAGCACCAAAGCTGAATCAAACTATTTTGACTTAAGCTACACAATTGACATAGCTCAAGTTGCATAGCTTAATTTGACTTTTGCCCTGTTGTGTAGACATACGCAAAGATATTAGTGAACATTTTTCTAGGAACACTTTACCCCTTCACTCATTCATTTTGTTGTCATATTTACATTACATTTTCATAAAGGCAATGGATCTAAATCCTCAAATTTTTGTCTTGATCCAAGACTTATCTTGCCTTACTCTATCTCCCTTCTCCTTTCTGTTGCTGACTTCCAACCAGCCCAGTGCCCCATTGCAGAGAAACCACTTTTTAAAAAGAAACAAAATTAATATGTGCCATAAGCACCTTCCAAAATTACAGCTATTTACTGTTATTGCCAATTCCAGTGGCCATGTGAGAACACTCAATATTTGCATTTGGAATTGTGTCTTGTTTTTGATAAAAAAGATCTGTGAGATAAGTAGGGGCAAACACACCTCAACTTGCCAAGGCTCATATGTGAGTTGCTGTGTGTGGCAAACAGGCACAGATGCAAAATGCAGGGCGCAAAGAATTATTAATACAAGAAACTTTAAAATGTAGTGAGTCTCAGTCTGTTCATATAAATGGCTCTATTGTGTCAGTTTCATTATTCTTTATTTCTCATGTAAATAAATGTTCATCAATAAAATGATGGCACACCAGAATTATGAGGAAAGTAGGTAAGAATGGGAATGAAATGAGCAACATTTCATAGGTGTGAATGCACTCCTAACTATTTACCGTCAGAAACTCCCTGGCTACGTCTACATTGGCAAGATTTTGCGCAAATACTTTTAACACAAGAGGTTTTGCATTAAAGTATTTGCGCAAGAGAGCATCTACACTGGCATGTGCCTTTGCTCAAGAGATGTGCTTTTGCGCAAAAGCATCCGTGCCAGTGTAAACACTTTCTTGCGCAAGAAAGCTCCGATGGCCATTTTAGCCATCGGGCTTTCTTGCACAAGAAATTAACATTGCCTGTCTACACTGGCCTCGTGCACAAGAACAGTTGTGCAAGAGAGCTTATCCCTGAGTGGGAGCATCATAGTTCTTGTGCAAGAAGCACTGATTTCCTACATTAGAATGTCAATGTTCTTGTGCAAGAACTCGTGGCCAGTGTAGACAGGCAGCATGTTTTTGAGCAAAAGTAGACGCTTTTGCGCAAAATCATGCCAATGTACACACAGCCCCTCAGTTTAAAGGGTCTCTCTGCAGCCCTATTAGAATATACTGTAATAGCAAAAGCAATAGAATCGCTGCTGTATTTAGCACAAGGTGCAAATAGTCTCTGGAGTTGAAGTTGAAGTTTCTTTATTGTTCATTACTTCCATTTTTTGTCACATCTTTTCTTAATCAACCAAGCAGAAATATGCTCAGTAGCACAAACACTAACAGCAAGGCTCCATTGAGGACATTGCTTCTTCTAGGTCGTTAGAGGCCAAATTCTGGTCCCTCAGAAGGCACTGTTGAAGTGCAATGTATTATTTCCTAAGGAAACAAGATCTGGAAAATGCTTGTGCACACACTATTTCTGCCTCGCTTAAATGCATTGCTAAACCTTGATCTCTGACAAGCAAATAACACAGCAAAGAGATTTTTAGAATTATTGTCCCGTGTATTTAAATCACTATGATACAATACAATTTTAGCACTCATTTTTTATCTTAAATATTGCATTCAAATTTACTTCACGTATACCCATCCAGGAAATAGTTTTACTGATGCCTATTTAACATATTCTCTAGCGAAGAGACTACATGCATATAGTAACTGTAAAAAGACAAGTTGTAACATGGGGATCGATCTTTGCTTTATCATTAAACAAAAAAATGAGGCTTAATTTGATGGGCCAAATTCATCCCTTGTGTAACTCATCTGAATGTTTTATAGCACTTATGTTTCAATGTTCTCAATATAAATTTTATATTTTGCTTTAGAAAAAATAGGTGAAAGGATTCTGGGCTATGCACTTCTGCATACTTTTACTAGTTCTCCTTCTCTTTGCTGTCTATGGTATATGTATTGTTTGAAGTGTGGTAGAATCTATAATAGTGATATTGTGAGAGTTTTAATGTTTCCTCTTTATTTGACTGGGCTGCATTGTCCTGATTTCTATGTTCCTATTGGGAGTCTTTGATTAAAATTGTATAATCTTTTGGACAAATTCGGCCTAATCCAAAGCCCTTTAAATTCCATGGTAGTCCTCTTATTGACTTAAGTGGACATTTCATTGGGCCCTTTTTGTCTATTTCAAATAATGCTCTGTGTAAAACTTAATTTGATATGTGTAAAATTTTGAGGGCAATAGGATTTTTTATTTTGTTCACTTTTCATAAATACCATGCCCCTGGTACACAATTTTTACACAGTCACAGACCCCTTTAGGAATCAAACGTTTAATGCATAGTTTATCTGCTACACAGTTAATTAACGTATTTTTTAGTCTGTACTTATATCCCTTGAGCCATGTCTATACTAGGAAATTATTTCAAAATTAATACATTTGACTTAATAACTCCTGAGTTAACACCTTCAAACTAGCATATCCATATTATGGGGAAGCCTTGAAATTAGTCCAAGACAGGCTCTGTCAATGTGGATGTGCTACCTTGACTAAGAGCCCCAGGAAGCACAGGGGAAGTAATTAGTTCAAATTACTCTGGGGAGTAAGTAGTTCAAAATAGCGGCACCAGAGCGTCCACAGTACCGTTATTTCGAAATAACTATTTCAGAATTAGCATTACTCCTGATGAAAAGTAGGAGAATAAATTTTGAATTCCATGGCCCATTATTTTGTAATAATAATGTTGGTGATGTAGATGCTCTGCTTATAAATTTGACTTTGGGGGGGGGGTGTTATTTCAAAATAAAGTCCTAGTGTAGACCAGGGCTCAGTTATGACTAAGCCTTCCATGAGCTGGACTGTAAGTGGGATAAGATCACAGAGTTCCTAGCTTTCTAATTTTTCTATCTTTGCAGCCAAGAATATTAAACATTTACTTTGAGTACTAAAGCCATCAATGCTAATCCTTGACTGAAGAAAGGAATGATTCTTTTCTAATGTTGTTTATATTATTTGCATTCATAGTTTATCAAATCTATTATCTAATTCAAGAAGCTTTTCACATTCCATAGGTCTTGCCCTAGATAAAGTTTTTAGTATTTTATCATTTAAACAGTTCTTAAGGGTTAGTAGAAGCAATTCTTTGACCATCTGGAGTTCTGAAAATTGAGATCACACTGTTTTCCCTAGCTTTTAAGTTTATATGCAAGGCCCTTTAGTGTAAGGAAATTTAAGAACACTTGTGATAGTGTGTGTTTATGGCTCAATTCCAACTTGTTACACCCCTGAAAAACAGAGTGGGAAATCTGGGAGTACAATAATGGCATGATAGGCAGTATGTGAATAATAAATCCTACAGCCAGAAATGCTCTTGAACAGGGGTGGGCAAAATACAGTCATGGGGCTGAATCTGTCCTGCTGCCCAGCGGGAGCCTCATGCAAGCTCCCTGCTTGCCCCCACCCTTGCATGCCACTGAAGGTGGCCAGCTGTGGGTCCCTGTGCTCCTCTCGCGAGGTGCGCCCCAGGGGGGACTTTGTGTGCTGCCCCATGCCCCAGCACAATCTCATAGCTCCTGTTGGACAGAAAATGGCCAGTGGGAGCTGCCTGCTGTTTGCAATACAGGCAGCACACAGAGGGCTCCTCTTCTCTCAAAGGGTATGTGGTGCGCAGAGAGCACATAGACCTCATAGCCAGCCGCTTTGAGCAGTATGCAGAGCATGGCCGCCAGGGAGCCTGCCCGAGGGACCCACTGGGCTGCTGGCCGGGAGCCTCCTAAGTTAAGCACCTCTTTGCCAGAGCCTGCACCTGGCATCTCACCTCCTATGACTCCAACCCTCTTCCCCAGATCAGAACTCAAACCTTCTGCATGCCTGCTCCTACACCCATACTCCCTCCCAGACCCTGCAGCCCAATCCCCCTCCCCAGGGGCCTGGCTCAGTGTCAGCTCATACTGGGTCTGGGTCCTAACTCTGCCATGGCTCTGCATTTAAAGTGTATTAGGAGCTGGGCAGGCAGGCAGGCAGGCAGCCTGACTCAGTCCCAGCTTGCACAGGCTCCAGGACCTACTTCTGCACCGGGTAAGCCAGGCATGAGCCGGGACTGAACTGGGCTGCCTACCCGACCAGCTCCTAATACATTTTAAATGCAGAGCCACAGCAGGGATAGGTCCTGGACCCGCTTGAGCCAGGACTGAGTGCTTTAACTGCTTCCCTTATCAACTAATCATGTAGTCGATAAAAATTCTACAGACTACACAATTAGCGAATTATCCACTTCTTAACATCCCTAGTCATAACCCAACCCCCTATTTCCCTCCTTCACAACTGCCCCAGGTCTCAACCTCCCCCTTCATCCAAATGCCCTCTCAGATCCCACACCCGCTCCTTTACCCCAGTCACTTTCCCCAAGCTCCCTTCTGCACCCAATCGCCAGCCCACACTCCATACCTCCTCCATTAATATCATGGAAGAATGCAGTCCTTAACCATTCACCAGATTCTCGGAGTGCCCCCTCCCACCAAAAATCATTGTCCACCCCTGGGCTTGACACTCATGGCAGGGACTCTTTATTTGAAATAAAATATGAAGTACATGCCACTTATGACTGACTTTACCAGTGGCAAAAACAAGACTAAAAATGTGCTTTTTTTATTGTAGTGTAAGCAATGAATGAAATTTAAGTTATTGTAAGACATTTTCTTTCTGAATGGGCTAGTTCCTATTAACAAAGTACTTTTTTGTCTGAATCTTTCTGCACCATTTCTCTTTTGTACTCTCTCTCTTATTTTAGAGCCTGATGCTGCACTTTGTTATACAAATGAAACTACTACAACAAATTCATGGAATACAGCTCTCATTTGCAATTATTTCACAACTGATCAGTAACTCTGGTTAACATCTCTAGTTCTCCTACCAGAACCACAATACTAAATTGAATCTGCATAAAATATTCAAATTATCTGCATAGTAATCATTCTTCATGATGCGTCTACACAATCTTTTTGTAGTTTGCCATAACCCATTGTAGTACCCATACATCATTTGTAGTACTATAATCCTCAGTTCATTGCTGTAAGATAAGTAACATCCTCTTTGCTCAGATGATTCCATTGGACATTTCTGAAAATACTTTAAAAACTTTCCAATGAACTCCAACTGTCTTTCCTGGGAATTTCACATGACAATGGCATATAGGATTTGTCCCTTGAGAGTTAATTTTTTTGCTAACTATTGTTGATCTATTCCTTGCCCAAAAGAATAAAAGTACTAATAATGATTTTAAAAATGTAAGAAATGTCTACAACAGCATAAACTTGACTTAGAACAGCACTGAAATACTGATACCTTGCAGGCACCGCCTTCTTTTTTTTGAGTTATTTCAGTGCAAATCAGATATGTAAGTATATCTTTGTATTTTATGATAATACAGTTCTGTAAATTTTATTGCATGAAAATAACATCATATTATACAAGACAATTTAAGTTCTGGCAATATATTTGTGTTTTTGCATATACTGCAGAGAAACCATTGCATTTGTGGAGTAATAAATGTGTATTTTTAAGATACCTGGACATTTGCAATTATTTCTAGGTTTATTGCTTAAGAGAACTAAATTAAGTATTATAAAAAGATCAGGTAGAAGTCGCATTTCTTATTTACATATTCATAGGCTAGATATATTTACATAAGGGTTTAAACATACAACAAACCTATTTTAAATCTGTCATTATGACCATGGCTTCTCTAAAGGCTTGCTCAGTAGTATTATTAGACTAATATAATATGTCAATCAGTAATCCATATAGTAGTATTTGTAATTTGCATCCAAGATAAAAATGCAATTACATTCTCCAGTCTGGTATTTTGGTCTCTTATCCAAAATTTAAGTATCCTGGTTTTTAGGGGTAGGACACATTCAATTTAGACAATTTAATACAGTCCATCCAGAATATTAAGAGAATACTCTGAGGGGGCACTTTTTACATGAGCACTCCTAGGATCCAGCAATACAGCCATCAATGTACAGGCAGTCCCCAGGTTACGTACAAGATAGGGACTGTAGGTTTGTTCTTAAGTTGAATCTGTATGTAAGTCGGAACTGGCGTCCAGATTCAGCCGCTGCTGAAACTGACCGCCAGTTCTGACTTACATACAGATTCAACTTAAGAACCCCAAGCTTCCCCAAGTCAGCTGCTGCTGAAACTGATCAGAGCTGATTCCAGGAAGCCTGGGGCAGAGCAACTCTGCCTCGGGCTTCCTGTAGTCAGCGCTGGTCAGTTTCAGCAGCGGCTGACTTGGGGACGCCTGGGGCAGAGCAGCTGGGGTGCTGCAGGGTTGCTCCAGTAGCACCGCTCCTCGGCGCTACTGGGCCAACCCAGCAGCACCCCAGCTGCTCTGCCCCAGGCGTCCTGATTCAGCCACTGCTGAAACTGACCAGCAGCGGCTGAATCAGGACCTGGGACAGAGCAGCTGGGGTGCTGCCGGGTTGGTCCAGTAGTGCCCAGAGCGGCGCTGTAGGACCAATCGGCAGCGCCCCAGCTGCTCTGCTCCAGGGTCCAAAACAAAAGCCTGGTCTGCTGGGGGGCAGGGGGCACACTAGCCGCGCCCCCCCCCCCCAGCAGACCAGGGACACGGGGAGCAGAGCCGCAGCGGCAGCGGGGTGCTGCGCCTCTGAGGCTTTGCTCCGGCAAAGTCTCAGAGGCGCGGGACCCCCCCGCGGCTGCGGCTTCAGTCCCGGTGCCTGTGGTCTGCTGGGGACGGTCCCCAGCAGACCACAGGCACCGGGACTGAAGCCTCAGCAGCGGCGGTTCCCCGCGCTTCTGAGGCTTTGCTCTGGCAAAGCCTCAGAAGCGCGGGAACCCGCCCGATGCCCCTGGTCTGCTGGAGACGGTATCCAGCAGACCAGGGGCACCAGAGCAGCTTATGAACGGGGCTCTCTCGCCCCGGAGCTCGCAGGTAGCAATCCGCTACCTCGACCTCCGGGGCGAGAAAGCCCCGTTCGTAAGTGCGGATCCGACATAAGTCGGATCCGCGTAAGTCGGGGACTGCCTGTATTGTATTTTTCCAGTAAAGTGTACACTGTCAAAGTAGGCAGTGGTCCCCAACCTTTAGAGGCTCCCGGGTGCCCGGGAGGTGGGGCCACTCACATGCCGGGCGCCCGGGGGTGGGGCCGCATGTCCGGGGGCACGCCAGGGGACTGGGATGCCCTTGCACCCGGCGCTGGCGTGTGCCCTAGGGCCAGGGCTGGGGCCACCCGAGCGCCTTGTGCCGTGGGCCCGGGGCCGGCACTGCCGCCTGATCCACGTGCCTGGGGCCAGCACTGGCGCCGCTCGAGCACTGCGCGCCCAAGCACCCGTATGTGCCCCGGGGCTGAGGCCGCCCGAGCGCCACGCACCCAGCGCCGGTGCGTGACGTGCACCTGGGGCTGGCGCCTCCCGGGGGCGGGGCCGGCCCAGGTTCTCGGCGGGCGCACATGAATGCCCCGGCGGGTGCCATGGTGCCCGCGGGCACCGCGTTGGGGACCACTGAAGTAGAGAGTCTCTAGGCCTGAGGAAGAAAGTAATAAATTACTCCAGGAAAGGTACCGTCTTAGGCCTCTCACAGCCAGTGCATACAATATAATTTACGCGTGTCCACCACAACCATCTTCATTTCTTCCCACATATCTAGGAATTGCCTACAGTCTGGAGGCCCGGATTTGTCCTCTTAATCTGGCCTTTCTGGTTTTCATCAAAATCAAGAGGAGTTTGTCTATTGATGCCTGGAACAGTCCCAGAAATTTGTAAATGAGCAGATACAGTGTTCCAAAGCTACCAGATTACAAACAGACAAAGCAATTCCATGAATTTGAGTGTAGGGCCTCACTTCACTTGCTCAGTTATTTATTTGTATTGTGGTAGCACAACTAGCAGCCTAGCAGGACACCACACTGTTAGGCACTTACAAATACAGAACAAGTAGATGGTTCCTGCCCCATGGAGTTTACCATCTAAAGCAAAGAATAGCCATGAATATAATCCAGCAGAAGAAGGATCATAACAAAGCAATGAGAATATCAGGAATCATCTTAGAGCACACTACTTGCCTGTTGTCAAATTCTTTGTAGGTACCACAATAGAAAATGTTTATAAGGAGGGATTTGAAGAAAGATAATGCTATAGCTTTGTGGATGTTACAGGAGAACTTTTCCTATGAAGAATGGCAGCATGAAGATGCTTCATTGCAAATCTAACAAGTAGGTAATGAACACTAGTGTCATTGAGCGTGCAGAACCAGCAGTAAACATCTAAAATAGCAATTGAGAAAGCAAGGTATTTTAAGAGTTTTATACTGCCGCCCAACGGTCCTGAGTGCCTTCTGTATAATCTCAATAGCAAAGTCCCCAATAGTCTTTATAGAGTTTCTGGCACTTTTCCCTTTATGGGATCCAGAACTCTGCTTGAGGAAATTTTTTGGGTTTGTTTTTTCCTCATACTTATTCACTACATAATATTTTAGCTTTCAATGCATACACTATTAACTAATGTCCTCCTATGACTCTCCCCGTCTTTGACAGAGGGCACAGCTGTAAATAAATGTCTCATAATTCCTTTTCATTCAAAAACCACTTTGTAGATTGTGACGCTGCTGAGATTGCAGGTTCACAGATCCTAGACTCAGCTCGTTCACCTGCCCAGCTCTCAGCACTATCAAATTCCAGTTCCAGTATTTAGCCCAATTCATTCCTGCAAAAGGAGTGGTTTAGTTGCTTTAAAAATATAATTTCCTATGTTTGGACCAATTAACATTCCGCAGCAAAAGCATGAAGTGGGAAAAGTGCCACAAGCAGAAAAGGTAAGGGATAGCAGGGAAAAGGCAAAATGGCCTCTTAATAATGCTTTTCAATCCTGCCTTGCATGTCAAGCCACTAGCACACAGCATACTCTACAGACTGCACACACAGACCTATGGTGCTTATCAGACACAGTGTTGCAAACCAAACTGCTCAGATAGTATTTATTGGCTAACCAGGAGCAATTGATTTGTAGAGGTCACAAGGGTGACTCTTCTTCATGTGGTGCATACAGAGTTGGATTTATCCACACCATTAACAGTCATGAATTCTAATATAAATCTTCCCCTTATGCAGATTAAGGACTTCAGACATTTCCCACAGATACCCCTTCCTGGATTGTTAGCCTACCTCACTCACCCTTCTCCTTATTCCCAATTTAGACTATCTAGGTAGGATTAACATTGCCACAGGTAATACAGTCAATGTCAAGTCTAAGTCATAGTTTAGTTGTTACACTGTTCTATCAGAGTAAATCATTAGCTACTGCTGTACTTAACAGTTGGCCTAAATGCTGCTAAGATCTTTGTTGTGACTACCAGAATGTGGTGCAGGTTTTTTGTCTAAAATTCTAATTTTGCTCCTGCTTTGGAGTCCCCACCCTGCAACATGCAAAGGCTGGGGCACTAGACCAGCTGCCTCTCCCTGGGCCCTTCCTTGTGAAAGTGGAAACACTAGGGTTTTTCTATTAACAGCTGTGCATGGTATATTGAACTAAAGCTCAGGCAATTATACTTTTTATTTGACTTTACCAGTGCTTCCCCAAGCAATGCCACTGTGTTCCATGTATCTCAGTGGCAGATAAAAAACCAGCTGCCTATTCTGTAGTGGCTAGCTCACTAATAAAAGTAATTTCCTCCCTTTTGGCATTCTCACCACAGTTGGGGGTTGTAAACTTCCTCCCTGATTCATTTGGCCACGTTAGCACTTGTCTTCCACATAGTAATGTAACATTCCATGTTTGCAGTTGTGTGTATATCCCTACCACACTGAAGATCCAACTTCATGCATCCGACAAAGTAGATTTCTGTCCACAAAAGCTTATGCCAAATAAATTTGCTAGTCTTTACAGTGCCGCAGGACTCCTCATTTTTGCTAAAACAGACTAACATGGTTACCCCTCTGAAACTTGGCTATTGTTTAGTTTATGTAGCTTTGCCACCAGTTTTGTGCCTGGTGTTTTCGCTCTCATTTTAGTCAGTGAAGTGAAAGGATGGGTCACTCACTGAGCCAATTCTTGCTCAAGAGAGTGTTATTTTTTTAATAGTAATAGAGATGTAGCCTTGTTAGTCTGGTCTTGCTGAAACAAAAGACAGGACTATGCAGCACTTTAAAAACAAACAAGATGGTTTATTAGGTGATGAGCTTTTGTGGGCCAGACCCACTTCCTCAGATCAAATTGTGGAAGAAAATTGGCATGACCATATATACCAGAGGGATTCAATTAAAAAAAGTGAACACATAAAATATTCAAATCAGATTTTAGAAGAGGGGGGGATGAGGTTAATGTTGATGAGATAATGATATTAGAGGCAATAATTGGGGAAGCTATCTTTGTAACGGGTAAGATAATTAGCATCTTTGTTAAGGCCCATTTGTAAAGTGTCCAATTTAAGCATGAATGACAGTTCAGAGGCTTCTCTTTGAAGTCTTGTGTTAAAGTCTCTTTGAAGCAGGATGCAAGTAGTCAGGTTGTTGAGACAATGCCCTGTATGTCTGAAATGCCAAGAAACTGTTTTTTCTTTGTGAAACAGTCTGATGTCTGTTTTGTGTGCATTGATTCTTTGGCAAAATGTCTGAGACGTTTGTCCCATATACATAGCAGACGGACACTGTTGGCACATGATGGCATAAATTATATTTTTGGATGAGCAAGAATATGTGTTCTTGATCTTATAACTGAAATGGTTAGGTCCAATGATGGTGTCAGCAAAGTAAATATGTGGACAATGCTAGCAACAGGGTTTGTTGCAAGGGAAATTTCCTGACTACCTGCATCCTGCTTCAAAGATACTTTAACACAAGACTTCAAAGAGAAGTCTCTGAATTATCATTCATGCTTAAATTTGACTCTTTTCAAATGGGCCTTAGCAAAGATGCTAATTATCTTACCCATTACAAAGATAGCTTCCCCAATTATCACCTCTAATATCATTATCTCATAGACATTAACCTCCCCTCTCTGTTCTAAAATCTGATTTTTTTTTAAAGTTTGCAGTCAAGTGCTTATTTATGCTCTATAAATAGCCCTGTTACAAAAGACCCTTTCTGATGATGACACACATGATAACTGAAGTAACCCTTTTGCATGGACCTTAATCTCTTCATTTCCTGCTACAAGTCTTTATCAAAGAGCGAAAAACCCTGTGAAGAAGTTACAGGCATCTTGCTATGCTTTGTCTCAGAAAGAATAGGAGACATTTATACCTTGCAGGGCTGACAACACAAATGTAAGAATAAAGCCCAGATGAAAACAGTAGCCAGCCATAAGGCAGGTTCAACATGTTACTTCTAATATGAGACAGACCTCTCCATCAATCTCACTCCTTTTTTTTTTTTTTTTTTTTTTTTTTTTTTTTCTTCTTCTCCTCCTCCTCCTCCTCCCTAGCAATCTTTCATTCAGAGTGCTTGATACCTAGAGTGGGCATCAGGCCTTATTATAAGCTGCTGATTGAGTGATGCTTCTCATCTGTGCTGAATAAAAGAGGCTGAGCAAGCCTCTCAATTTAGTTTCACTCTCAGGGATTGACCATATTTAAGCCAGAGCTAAGATTCAGACAGGCTGGCATTTATCAATAGAGACTACTTTGAGTTTTGATGTTCCTAGAGACAGACAACACAGTCTTTGTACAAAGCCAAGCCCACTGTTCTTAAAAATATATGTAGACACAGCCATTGAGTAAACAAAACAGAAGAATCTGATGCCCACAACCATAGCATAGCTGCTCATGCTGTATATAGAGGAATATGGTTATTCCCACCTGAGTCATGACACAGGCATGTTTGTTTTCCAAACAAACACAGCATTTAATTGAAGAGCAGAAGAACTGAAGCCATTTTAACAAAATAAGAATATTACGGAATCCTTTATACTCTCAATTCCCAGACATTCTGATTTCCCCTTTCCTGTGTAATGCTTTTAATACTCTCCCTATCATCCATTTAGCAAAAATACCAGCCAGAACTAAAACTAACTCATCAACCTTTGATCTTATCACCAAAGTGGATACCACTAATCTGATATGAAGCATCACTAATAGTTGTCCTAGTGTATAAATTCTCATATCTTTCACACTG
Source organism: Pelodiscus sinensis (assembly GCF_049634645.1). Classification (NCBI taxonomy): domain Eukaryota; kingdom Metazoa; phylum Chordata; order Testudines; family Trionychidae; genus Pelodiscus; species Pelodiscus sinensis. The sequence goes on from NC_134718.1 coordinate 47,116,607, forward strand.
AGCTCCTAAAGATAAACCCACTTGCCCATCATTGTCTGCTATGATTTATTGCACCATGTTCTTGGCTGGTAAGATCAGGCTGAGTTGTAGCTGCTAAGAATGCATAATGACGGTTTTGAAAGTGGAGAGACAAATTACCCTCTTCATCCACTAGAGGGTAGTTCATAGCCAGGTTTGGGATGAACTGGAAAAACAGAAGCAGAGAAAAAAATACAGTAGTGCAGCACTGGCTTCATGTTTGATTGCTATATGCACATTCTTCTGTAAAGAACCAGTATTTCTTTCATACCATCAAATGTCTGAGATTGATAAGCTAGAAAATGGAGTCACAGAAATCAAATTCATTTTTAATATCACAGCTGCTGAATAACACAGCTACTTTCTGTATGGTAGTGCATGCAATCTGCTTGAGAACCAGGAAAAGAAAGCAGGTTCATAGAAATATCAGTCTCCGATACTATTTTTTTAAGTTCATCAGAAACAGGAAGCCTGCCTACCTGCCAACCAGTGGGGCTACTGGACAGTCTAACTACTAAGGGAGCAGTCAAAGAAGACAAGTCATTGCGGAGAAGATAAATGAATTATTTGCATCAGTTTTTGTTGAGGAGTATTGTGAAGGAGAGTCCCACACCTAAGAAATGATAAATCTAAGGAACTGTCTAAGACTGAGATGCCAGTAGAGAAGGTTTTGGAACAAATTGGTAAATTAAAAAAATAATGCAATCCCCAGGCCCAGACTGTATTCATTCGAGATTTCTGAAGGAATTCAAACATGAAATTGCAGAAGTACTAACTGTGGTATGTAATCTATTGCTTAACGCAGCCTCTGTTCCAGATAACTGGTTGATAACTAATGTGACAACATGTGATGGAGCAGAGAAACTGCTTCCCAGCACAGCAGGGGTTAAAGAAAACTTGTGGGTTGAGTTAGCCACTCCCTGCAGTCAGTGCTAAGCCCGGAGGGGGAAGAAAAGAAGGGAGCCTGGCTCAGTTAGGGGCTGACTGGTAAAGTGGCAGAAGCTCTGTTTGCCTATGTGAAGGCGTGGACTGGCAACCTGCTAGCCAATACAGCCATTGGGATCAAATACATCTTCCTCTGTCACGGGGAGCCTGTTTGTTTGCTCCAACTCTGGGGTACCCAGCTCAGCAGAGCCACACTCCAAACTAAGAGGACCTACATAGGGTAGCCCTGTTCAGAACAGGTCCTGAACACCCTACCTCAGCTTAGGGAGAGATCTGCCACCCTGGTTAGCAAGCGAGCAGCACAGAGCCTGGAAGCAGGACCAGAGACAGGAAAAGGAATCCAGTCTCCCATCAGACCTGTTACCAATGATCTAGACACTAGTCTGCCTGGCCACTGAAAATCCTACCGCACACCAATTTTGAAAAAAAAAGGCTCCAGAGGTGATCCTGCTAATTATAGGCGAGTAAACCTAACTTTAATACCTGGCAAGTGGGGTTCGGATGAAGACAATATGTTGAGGAAGATTCAACATGTTTTTTGTAAAGGGAAATCATGCATCATCAATCTATTAGAATTCTTTGTGGGAGTGAACAAACATATGGACAAGGAGAGTCACTGGATATAGTGTAGTTGGACTCTCAGAAACCTTGGGAAAACTCCTTCACCAGAGCTTCTTAAGCTAAGTAGGCAGTCATGGGATAAGAGAGAAAGTCTTCTCTTGGATCAGGAACTGCTTAAAATATAGTAAACAAAGAACAAGAATAAATGTGTAATTTTGCACAGTGGAGATAGTGGGGGCTAGCCAATTTATTGCATCCAATGTAGCATGTATGATTACCTGCCTTATGGCATATGTGTGCATTTGCTGCAAAGAGCTCCTGGCCCTCAGAGACTTCTTATGGACTTTGGAGACCAAGATGGCTGAATTGGAGGAGTGAAGGTGGCAGAGAGGTGCATAGATGAAACTTTCCAGGACACAGTACAATGGCTCCACCCTGGTCAGACAGCCTCTTTGCTTTTGAGGAGGGTGAAAGCCTCAGGAAAGGAGAACATACAACTGGAGCAGAGGGAAATGATCCCATAGTGGAAGTTAAATTCTAGTGAAGAAAATAGAAAGGAGCACAGATTCTGTCACATTAAATGTAAAAATATAATTAAGAAAACCAAAAAGAAATCTGAAGAATAGCTAGCTAAAAATTCCAAAAGTAATAGTAAAAAAAAATTTAAGTACATCAGAAGCTGGAAGCCTCCTAAACAATTAGTGGTGCCACTGGACTACAGAGATGCTATAGGAGCACTCAAGGATTATAAGGCCATTGAGGAGAAACTAATGAATTCTTTGCATTGGTCTTCAGGGCTGAGGATGTGAGGGAGATTCCCAAACCTGAACTGTCCCAGACTGAGGCGTCATTAGAGGAAGTTTTGGAACAAATTGATAAACTAAACAGTAGGAACTCACCATGATCAGATGGCATTCACTCAAGAGTTCTGAAAGGACTCAAAAATGAAAAGGCAGAACTACTAGCTGTGGTTTGTCACCTATCCTTTAAATCAGCTTCTGTACCAAATGACTGGAATCTAATGTGACACCAATTTTCAAAAAGGGTTATAGAGGTGATACTGGCATTTATAGACTGTTAAGTCTAATTTTAGTATCAGGTAAATTGGTTGAAACTATAGTAAAGAGCAGAATTGTCAGACACATAACTGAATATAATTTGTTGGAGGGAAAGTCTACATGGTTTCTGTAAAGGGGAAATGATGCTTCAGCAATCTACTAGAATTCTTTGAGGGGGTCAACAAGCATGTGGTCAAGTGGTAGCCAGTGAATATAGATTTCCAGACAGTCTTTGACAATGTTCCTCACCAAAGGCTTTTAGACAAAGTAAACTGTAAGCCCTGAAACAAAAGGCAGGAACAAATGGTCAGTTTTCAGAATGGAGAGAGGTAATTAGTAGTGTCCTACAGGGGTCTGCACTAGGATGAATCCTATTCAATTTAATTAATAAATAGTGGAGAAAAGGGTAAAAAGTGAGGTACAGTAATTACTCGCTTAACACGTGCCCGCTTAACATGTTTTTGCACAATTTTTGGGGGGGGAACGTTTTTTGAACAACACAACTGTCCCCAAAATAACATCGTTTCCCCAGCCAGCCAGTCGCCGGTGGCTTCCCCCACCTCCCTTCAAAGCGGTGGAAGATTTGCTGCGTCATTCCCCGGAGATCTCCTCTCATCAAACGCCTTGCTCCCTCTCCTCCAACCCGGCTGGCAGCTGGGTTTCTCCATTCCCCACAGCTTGAAATGCAACCCCCATCTTTTCCATTATTTTCAATGGGAAAATTGACCCCACATAACACGTTTTCATTTATCACTATCATTTTCTGAATCTTATCTACCGTGTTAATTGAGGAATTACTGTAGGTGTAAAATTTGCAAATGATACAAAACTGCTCAAGATAGCTAAGTCCAAAGCCTACTGAAGAGCTTCAAAAGGATCTCACAAAACTAGGTGACAGGGCAACAGAATGGCAAATGAATTTTAATGTTGATGAATGCAATGTAATGCATATGGGAAAAAATAATCCCAACTATACATATAAAATGATGGGGACAAAGTTAGCTGTCACCACTCAAGAGAGATCTGGGAGTCATTGTGAACTGTTCTTTGAAAACATCCATTCAATGTGCAGCAGCTGTCAAACAAACAAACAAACAAACAAACAAACAAAAAAACCCAGAATGTTGGGAAACATTAAAAAAAGGATAGAAAATAAGACAGAGAATATCTCATTACCATATATCCATGGTATACTTACATCTGGAATACTGTGTGCAGAAGTGGTTGTCTTATCTCAGAAAAGATATCTCAGAACTGGAAAAAGTTCAGAAAATGGCAACAAAAACTAAAAGTTCAGAAAATGGCAACAGAAATGGATGTCATATGAGGAGAGAGTAATAAAACTGAGACTTTTCATCTTAGAAAAGAGGGACTAAGGGGGGGACATGATACGAGGCTATAAAATCATGACTGGGGTGGAGAAAGTAAATAAGGACACATTATTTACTTGTTCCCATAACACATGAATCAGGGATCACCAAATGAAATTAATAGGTAGCAGGTTTAAAACAAACAAAAGGAAGTATTTCTTCACACAACACAGTCAATCTGAGGATCTCCTTGCCATAGCAGGTTGTGAAGACCAGGAGTTTAACAGGGTCCAAAAAAGAGCTAGATAAATTCATGGAGGTTAGGTTCATCAATAGCTATTAGCCAGGATGGGTAGGAATGGTGTCTCGAGCCTCTCTTTGTCAAAAGCTGGGACTGGGTGATAGGGATGGATCACTCACAATTGCCCTGTTCTATTCATTCCCCCTGAAGCACTGGCCAAAATTCAAAAACAAGATGCCGGACTAGTTGGATCATTGGTCTGATCCAGTATAAATATTTGTACATACTTATGTACCTGCCATTATACTCTGGGAAATACAAGCGCTCCATGTATTGTTATCTTATCGCTGGTCTACACTAGGGCATTATTTTGAAATAACTCCGTTAGGTTGAATTTATAAGTGGAGCATCCACACTATCAAGCCTGTTATTTTGAACTAATGGGCAGCTTATTTCGAAATCTGTACTCCTGCTTTTCTCAGAGAATAACGATAATTCTGAAATAGTTATTTCAAAATAATGGTAGTGTGGATGCCCCGGTGCCACTGTTTTGAAATAACTGCTCCCTAGAGTAATTCAAATGAATTACTCGTCAGTGCTTCCTGTGGTTTTACATTCGAGATAGCACATCTAAATTAACAGAGCCTGACTTGGACTACTTTTGAGATTTCCCCATAGTGTGGACACGCTAGTTTGAGCTTGTTAAATTGGGAGTTAAGTTGAATTTACTAATTTCAAAATAGTTTCCTAGTGTAGACATGGCCTTAGAGAACAAGACGTACAATCAGTGAGGGTTGCAAACTTTACATTAAGGGGTGGGAAATGTTCCTGATGTGTAATGTCAATAAAATACAGGCTAACAATCTCATTTTGCAGATCTAGTTTTTTATTTTGGTTGGTATGGCTGAAATGTAATTCTAAATTAGCCATGTTCATCTATAAATGGAATATATCCAAATGGCAACATCTTTACCCTACTTAACTAGCTAGAGAGACTCACAGAGAACAAGTACACTTTTTACATAGCATTTTATATTCAGAGGTTCCCCTCATAAGGCCCTTTGTACCACTCGACTCCCACATCCAATTCCCATGTCTGCCCTTACTATAGGGCTTATATGAAACACAGGGCATATAAGGCATTTTCTCTTCACATTTGAATTTCTCTATAATAGTAACAGAAGAATGATGGGCCGGACTCCCAGATGGTCTGAAGCAGAACAGTCAGAGCGACACCAACTTACACGAGTTGGGCATCTGGCTAGTGCCTTACCCTTGCAACTCTGCCACCTTAAGTTCACAATAACTGTCACTGTTTTCTGCCCAGAAACAGCCTGGGAGGTATCTGTTGACCTCTCTGACAGGTAGCTTCCTGTGAATTTTTCTAAGCAATCACCAGCTGGGCTTGCATGTAGCTTTCTCACTGGTTGACATTTAGTGATGGCATGGGGTTGGGAACCTTTATAAAAGTCAGATTTCTTTCCTGAACCTTCATTGCAGCTGTCCAAATATAAATTAGGGGCGAATCTCTTTCAAATTTTTGCCTTTCTCCCCTGCTGTCTGCATCTTTACATATTAAGTCCTCTCTGTAGCTAACCTTTCAGATGAGTGCCTAATAATGCCACCTCCTGACTGGGCAGCAGGATACATCATCATGCATCATGACTTGAACAAGTTGCCCTTTTTCTAAAGTGACTAGCTTTAGAACAATAGCATTTAGGGATGAAGTCGGCCCTCTTCCCCGTCAAAATACATCCTGTTGCCAGTGTTATTATAAAATATTGTGATGGGTATTGAATAAGAAGCCAAAATGAGTAGATCAGAATTGGAAAACAATTGTAGAGAACAAGCCTGCAGTGCCTGGGGGAAGGGAGGATGGGTTAATTTACCCCATACTTATTTTCCATTTCTAGCTTCTATCACTCTATGATATTACATTAAATACAGTATGTGCTTGACTTTAATAAAAAAAATGCCAAGATTTAGCATGATGTGCTATATAGTGATCTATAAATGAGCTTATATTTCAAGCCTATCATAGCATAGTCTCATAATGTCTCTATGGTATTGAAATATTGCCTTTAACTATTATTGATGTGTTCACTTTAATTGTAACAAACAAGATGCTGGCAGCACTTCAGATGAGAAGAGTGTCATATTGTATTTGTTCCTAATGCAGCCTCCCCCCTCATTTTTCTGCTGACTTTGCAATAAATGCCAAAGTCCTGCTGATTTCATTGGCTGGTGCAGAGCAGGCTCTGAATTGCTTACTTTGTAAGACCTGTGCTAGTAATTATATGCACAAAATATCCAAACACTGAAGCATAAGCTTTTAATTCAGAGTATTCATTATGTCTCTGTATTGGGAATGTTCACAGGCTAATATTTTAGAACACAATCAAAACATATTTGATCAGTGAGAGCTGCCAGAATACAGAAAATGTGTCAAAAGAAATTAAGGACAAACTGATAGTTGCTTTAGCCCCCCACACTCTAAATCTTTCTCTTTCTATCAGGAGCCTCATTTCCTGGAAGCACCAAGACTGTTTACAAATAACCAAGTATTCTGAGATTTCTTGTTAATATTTCTTTGTACAAGGAGGCCTGCGGAAATATTGACAGACCCTGTGTATTTGCATGTCAGGAAGCAGATAAAGACTATATGCTACCATTTGTGGATACTTGCACCAGTGACCCTTAAGAACATTGATTACCACTTCTCTCCCCTCAAATGGCCTTCTGAAGCATGTGACAGATAAAACAAATGTGAAAAGCTCTCTGAGATATGATGGATAGTGATAGAGGGCCACCTCCTCAACTGCTATAAATCAATGTTGCTTTATTAAATTCAGCTACATTGACTTACAACCACCTGAGAATCTGGCCCCTAGTATTTAGTGAGTCCCACTTCCTTGTCCTGATAGGTCTTTTAACAAGTGCACATTAATACATGTTTGATTCGCCTACTCCATCCACCATGTCTGGTCTGATCTTCAGGGCTGTGTCTAGATTGGCATGATTTTCCGGAAATGCTTTTGACAGAAAAGTTTTCCGTTAAAAGCATTTTCAGAACAGAGCGTCTAGATTGGCATGGACGCTTTTCCGCAAAAGCACTTTTTGCGAAAAAAGCGTCCGTGCCAATCTAGACGCGCTTTTCCGCAAAAAAGCCCCGATCGCCATTTTCACAATCGGAGCTTTTTTGGCAAAACAAATCTGAGCTGTCTACACTGGCCCTTTTGCGCAAAAGCTTTGCGCAAAAGGGACTTTTGCCCGAATGGGAGCAGCATAGTATTTCCGCAAGAAGCACTGATTTCAGACAGTAGGAAGTCAGTGCTTTTGTGGAAATTCAAGTGGCCAGTGTAGACAGCTGGCAAGTTTTTCTGCAAAAGCTAGTGCTTTTGCGGAAAACCTTGCTAGTCTAGACACAGCCCAGTTGTACATGGGGGTTAGGACATCTCTCTTCCTTTTTTGTGGTGATGGATACTTGGGGGGAAATGGAGGGAGAGGGACTGCAAAGGTAATTATAATAGGCCTGTCACAGAGGGGAATGCAGTGGAGGAGAAGGCTCCCTGCAGCTTTCACTGACAACTAGACTCTCTCCATCCCTCCTTACAGGAGTCATACACAATTCTTTCTAAAAGCTGCTCAACAACTGGAAGACTTCTGAAGGTCGCGCAAATGATATAAGAGCTCAGATGTTTTGGAAAGGGCAACAAGGCCCAGCAACCACATTTCCTGATCCAGCATAGACAATCCTAGTGGCCCATCAACTAATAGAAAGAAACTAACAGCACTAAACACACACTGATGGGGAAAGGGAAAGGTTTCAGATTTTCCTGGTAGGATTAGACTAATGGGCTTTTTCCTGCACTATGAAGGTATTCCATAATCACAGGTTCTTTTGGGTAAAGACCTTACTTTGTGATTATCCTGGAGTCTGGTCAGCAAATCCAAGCAAGATTCTGCAAAGCGCAGTAATGAGGGTCACATAGGGCAGCAGGCAGGCCCTCCAATCAAAGTTTTGGATCAAGTTTTTTTATTAGTTTACTAAGTTTTTGGATGGCCTATGAAGTACTTTTACCTTTCTGCTTTTAAGGTCAGAGGCCCAGCAGGTACTGTAGTCTTTGCTCTTTCACCCACACGGGGAACTGCCTTCTGTGACTAGCAGAGGTCATGGTATGAGGCTTTCTAGGAAGCATGCCAAGATTGCAGAGTACGACAGTTGGAGAAATCCTCAACAAGCACATTATTATTTGTGCACTTTCAGTGTCAGTTATATTTGCACAGTTGCTAGAAATCGTGACTTTAGAATCGGGGCATCATGTTTACAGCTGTGCCCATTCCCATTAAACTCTGCAAACTAGTTTCTTGCACAGCTACATTTTTCAGCCTATGTGTGTGGGTCAGGTTAGCAGTGTGCTTCTGATATGGAACTGTGCACTGCATCATGACAATTATTTTTATCCTTTTTTAAAATATTTCCATCCTAGAAAAACAGATTTGTGGGCAATTCATAGAGAATATCTTTCAAGAAGAGTAATATATAATATAGAATATCGGGTCAGCAGTACTGCTAGAAAAACAGAAGCACTTGGAGGTTGCTTTTAGGGGCACCTACATTTTCAGAAGTGAAGGCTTCTACGCAAAGGCTTTCAGAACCTAGACAACCTGTCATCCTTCATTAATCTGCATTCTCCCACACAAGATATGTTCATTGTGACAGAATATTTATTAATGCCTTCAGTTGGCAAAAATGACCTAATTTCTCAGTGGGATTTAGCCTGTTTAGCCTTAGCCTGTTATTATACCAGCACTCAGCTTTGTTCAAATCCCTCATGATATTCTTGCCCAATTGTTAGCCCCCAGCTTTCATCCACTGTGCTGCAAATGGTGAGGTGTATGATAGATTTGCAAAAACATGTTTAAGAAGTTAAACCCTCAAAATATATTTGTATCTCCTGAGACAAATGTAATGTCATGCCCCTCTCTCCACAGATGAGTAGCCATGTGGAGCATAAAGTTGCCCCTTGCATGCTTGGCGATCCTTACATCTTTTCAGCATTTCTCAGATATTTTTCTACGTTCAGTAATTTCATTGGCTGTGTCTAGACTGGCCATTTTTTCCAGAAAATCAGCCGCTTTTCCAGAAAAACTTGCCAGCTGTCTACACTGGCCGCTTGAATTTCCGCAAAAGCACTGACTTCCTACTGTAAGAAATCAGTGCTTCTTGCGGAAATACTATTCTGCTCCCGTTCAGGCAAAAGTCCCTTTTGCGCAAAGCTTTTGCACAAAAGGGCTAATGTAGACAGCTCAGATTTGTTTTCCTCAAAAAAGCCATGATCGTGAAAATGGCGATCGGGGCTTTTTTGCGGAAAAGCGCGTCTAGATTGGCACAGACGCTTTTCCGCAAAAAGTGTTTTTGCAGAAGAGCGTCCGTGCTAATCTAGACGCTCTGTTCTGAAAATGCTTTTAACAGAAAACTTTTCCGTTAAAAACATTTCCGGAAAATCATGCCAATCTAGATGCAGCCATTGTGTACTGTGTCTTGATGCCTATCTGCTTCAATGGAACTGAAACGCATGATTAAACTTAAGTGCTTGCTGGAAATATGGCCTTTCACAATTAACAAAAGCACCAATTGACTTTTTTGATACTGGCATAATAGTATAGATAAACAGGGCTGCACTCCAGTACCATAGATTCCTCATGTTACGGACCCTGAGTTATGGTAAAATTGTATTAAGATGCAAAGATACCATGGGTTTTTTACAAGAATTTGGGGAACAAGGCATTCCAAATGTTCATCACCAAAACAGAATATTTAACACAGAGCATTTTCCTATAAAGACATCATAGAAATTACATTTACATCAATAAAATATGGAGCTGATATTTTTCAGTTGCCTTGAAATTAGCCCCAGATTGTTCACAACCCAGGTCAAGTAAACATCCATAGACAAAGGGAAGAGACAAGTGCAGCATTTTACTACCTTGAGGACACCCTATCTTGAGGATGGTGGCTCAAGAAAAGAAAATTATACCCTGGATGTTCAGTAGTTAGTGGCTAGCACTTCTGCTTGCCTGTCCCTATTGAATCTGGGCTTCATTCTGGCATAGGATGCCCTTTTGAAATTCACTCAGGTGCTCTCTTAATATTTTCCTTCTGCATGGGTTTTATGGCTCATTTACTCTTTAGAATGCCATGTAAAAGCTGGGCACGGCATTTTGCTTGGTATGCTGGTAGATAATAGCAGCCATTTCAGCTACAAGGTGGTTCTGCTTCAGTTGTTGCACATGTACTCATTTGGATGGAGTCTCTAAAGATTTCTGAGTTTCTGTGCTGAAAAGCTCTATTTAAATAGAAAGGTGATAACGTGTGGGCTACATCACCCCTCATCACCATCTTTACACATTGAATCCAGTGCTGTTGGTTCTCATACTAGTGTAAATTCAAACAGTAGGTGGGTGGGGTGTAAAAGGGGCAGTCCCTGTTTGAGATGTGTAGCTTAAACCAAGTCATGATGGAGGGGTAGCCAAGCCAAGCCTGCGTGACACTGCAATTCAATGCACCCAGTCACAAAGCCTAGAATGGGGAGCTAGTCCCATAGGACAGGCACTTCCCCAGTGGGGGCACCCTAGGTGAGCATGGGGCACAAACTTCCCTCTAACCTTTTCCATCCACATGTGGATTTTCCCATCTATGCGTAGAATTACTTTTCCCATCTATGTGTAGAATGTACACTGGGGCAACAGAAACAAAAACCTAGCTGTGCTAATCAGCTGGGTGGCATTTGAGTCTTCCCTGAGTAGGTGGACAAGCACCTAGCTTACAGGGAACACTGGGGCAGGTTCACACCCCAACACCCCATTCTATGCCTCCTCAGTTATTTCAGAGAATATTAGAACAGGAAGGGACTTTATGAGGCCATCAAGTCCAGTCCCCTGCGCTCATGGCAGGCACAAGCACCATCGGAGGGGACACTTTCAAATTTTGACCTGGATTCAAGGGGAAAATCATGGATTTCAGATGTGTTGTGATGGCTTTACACAAGCAGAATTTAGCTTTGTGGCTTTCAGGTTCCATCACAGGTGTCCAATGCCCTAACTTTTAAAACATCTAGCCTTGGCACAGGTGCACTGATATATTCAAATATTATAGAAAGATTAAGTTGAAGGGAGTATAATTTCATAGGGGCTTGATGCAGAAATTGAGTGAGGTTCTGTGCCCTTTGTTATGCAGGAAGACAGGCTAGATTACCAGAATGGTCCCATCTGGGTTTTAAAATATATGCTTCAATCCAATTGACACATTGTATCCATACGTAATGCTGGGTTACATATGGTCAAAAGAATACTTATTAGAAGAAAGGCCTCTTCATGTGGAATTTTCTGCTAAACTCCCTCCAGATTGCCTGTCTTGGGAAACTATTCGTGCACCATGTGTTATGAGTTCCTTCCTTCTAGCTTGGTTTTTATAAGGGCACCCATCACCCTAGTATTAAGCACTGTGACTGAACAGTGGATAGAGGTAGCCATACAGTCTCTTCTATCCCCTTTTGGCTCTTTTACTTGCAGTACCATCTTCTCGTGTTTTTCCACGGAATGGAGACCTCAAATGTGTCCCACAACAGTTTTTAAAAAGGCAGCAATTCCTTGAAAGCCAGAGCTATCACTTACATCTGAAAATAGCAGTGAATTATATTTTGGCACAGGCACACCAAATGTTATCTAGATTTCACAAAGTTGGAAACAGAGAGGCCCATACTCCCTTGCTAATAGAGTAAAGGGTAGAGTAATTAGTCAATGCTCATGTGTTTTCTTTTTTCTTAAGCCTTGTCTCGGAGCAGACTGAGGTGTTTATATGGTTAGCTCAGTGTACGGTGGGGACTTTTAGGGCAGCAGGATGCATACACCCGTCTAGTGCACTGTCTGGTAGTACAGTCACACCTCAGCTTGCCATCCATCAACTCTTAGGGTACGGCTAGACTGAGAGGATCTATCGGAAAAAGAGACACAAAATGTGTTCTGCATTTGTCGGAAGAGGCTTTTCTGAAATTTGGCCCATCTAGACTAGGCCAAATTTCAGAAAAAACCCTCTTTCAAAAGCTCCCTTCTTCCTTGTGGAACAAGGAATACAGGGGCTTCCGAAAGAGTGTGTTTGCTCTTCTGAAAAAAAAAAAAAAAAAAAAAAAAAAAAAAAAGCAGAAGAGAAAACACATTCCCTGGACATGGCAGAGTTTTTTCAGAACTCCCCCCCCCTTCCCTCCGCAGTCTAGCCTTACCCTATGTCTAGACAAGCCCTTATTTGTTGTTGCAGGCATAGTGTGGCTTCCCTTCTGTGCTACCCAATCCTCTAGTAACAGGGCTAGCTGTTTTAGGATTAGATTTCCACCGCTGTCTAGGGGATTTAGATGCCCATTTCCCATTTTAATAGAAAGCAGGCATCCAAATCCCCCTACCAGCAAACTCCTATACTTGGGAGTAACTGACATTACAAAATATTTAACTACTGCTCATCACAATTTGCTTAATATGATGAGTAAAACCCTGGCTCTGTTGAGGCTAATTTCAAAACTCCCTTTGACTTTAATGGAATCAGAAGATTTTCACACCATTTCTTTCCTTAGCTGTGTTGTGTTACTGTGAGCAATTCTTACCTCTATCAGGTACTTGCACTGAGCACTCCTCTCTGTAACTGGAATTTACCAAAATTAGGAAGCAGGTGGGTTCCTTAATGTAATGGTTTTATACTGTCACGAGAGAGGGGCAGGAGCAGTTTCACCTATCAGAATTCTTCAACGGCAATAGTGTGACCCTCCCGCTTCATGTGGGAGCAGTCGAGGGCCCTCATTCAGCACATGCCTAACTTTATACACAGGCGTAACCCACTGACATCAATTGTGCTGACATACTTTTCTGAATCAGGACCTTGGTTGGGAAGAGGTACTAGTTTGATTCTTTCTCTGCCTTTTCTCGTGCATATTATTGCCAAAGTAACTTAGATAAAAAAAAATTTTCAGACGTGATCTGCTTTTTCCTGCAAACATTCAATATTTGTTTGATAAAATAAACTGCCCAGATTTTCAAAACTGAATTGTATTATTGAGTGCATCAGTTACTGGGTAGCTAATATGAGACACTGTAAATGTAGATGATCCTCACATCTGTAAATAAGGCAAAAGAATTGCATTTGTTTTGGCAATGGCTGTTGGGTTTAGACGCTATTAATGCAATTAAAGGAATGTGTCCCCCCCCCAGCGATATTCTCTCCAGACACTCTATCAGGGTCTGTCTACACTACAAAGTTAATTCGAACTAACGGACGTTAGTTCGAATTAACTTTGATAGGCGCTACACTAGCGCTCCACTAGTTCGAACTTAATTCGAACCAGCGGAGCGCTTAGTTCGAACTAGGTAAACCTCATTCCACGAGGACTAAGCCTAGTTCGAACTTAATAGTTGGAATTAAGGGCTGTGTAGCCCCTTAATTCGAACTAGTGGGAGGCTAGCCCTCCCCAGCTTTCCCTGGTGGCCACTCTGGCCAACACCAGGGAAACTCTATGCCTCAAAGGGGCACGGGCTGGCTACGGTGCCCATGCCAGGTGCAAGCCTGCCAGCACCCAGCCAGCAGACCCTGCACCTGGCACAGCTCAAGCCAGCCACCCGATGCCCCCCAGCCCTCCCCCTCTTCCCGGGACCAGGCTGGCGGCTCCCGGGAGCTTGCCCAGGACCACAAGAGGCAGGCACCCACCTGGTTCAGTGCAGTCATCGTGGACCTCATCCACGACCTCCACACTAGGCACAGGAAAGCGGCCATCTAGTGCAGGAGAGCTGCCAGCCTGGCCACCCAGGAGCAGGTTTGCATGAAAATCAAGGTGGTCAACTGAGACCCCTGACCCTGAACCCTGAGCTTAGAATGGCCGTACTGGGTCAGACCAAAGGTCCATCTAGCCCAGTAGCCTGTCTGCCGACAGCGGCCAGCCCTAGGGACCCTGGAGGGGATGGACCGAAGACAGTGACCAAGCCATTTGTCTCATGCGATCCCGCTCCAGCCTTCCGCAAACTTTGGGCAGGGACACCACTCCTACCCCCTGGCTAATACCACTCCATGGACCCAACCTCCATGACTTGATCTCACTTCTCTTTAAACTCTGTTCTAGTTGTAGCCTTCACAGCCTCCTGCAGCAAGGAGTTCCACAGGTTGACTCTTTGCTTTGTGAAGAACAACTTTCTGTTACTAGTTTGAAGCCTGCTACCCATTCCTTTCCTTTGGTGTCCTCTAGTCCTTCTATTATGGGAACTAATGAAGAACTTTTCTGGATGCACCCTCTCTACCCCACTCGTGCTTTTATAGCCCTCTATCATATCCCCCCCTCCATCTCCTCTTTTCTAAGCTGAAAAGTCCCAGTCTCTTTAGCCTCTCTTCATATGGGACCTGTTCCAAACCCCTCATTATTGTAGTTGCCCTCCCCTCTCCCTGCCTCTCTCTTCCCCTCTCCCACCTCCTTTTCCCAGTCTCCCCGAGTTTTGTTCAATAAAGACAGATTCTATTTTTGAACACACATGTCCTTTATTTTGTACATCAGGAAGGGGGGCTAGGGAGGGGTAAGTGGAAGGAGGTGAGGGAGGAATGGGGTACGAGTCCCCGATGGGGAGGACTGGGCTGGCTCTGCGGGCTTCTGCAGGTGGAAGCTCTCCTGCAGCCCCCCAATTGCTCCTTCTCCTCAGATGGCAGCCTGCGGCAAGTGCAGCTGGTCTGACGGCCGAGTGCTGTGATGTGCCCAGTGTGGGTACTCCGGGCAATCCAAGCCAGGACTGCTTTGCAAGCGGGGCACCCCTGAGAACTGTCTGTCCGGGGTGGGGGTCGGGTCCCTTTAAGCACAGCCCTCGGCTAGCCTGAGACAGCAGCTCCACGCTCTAAGTCCTCATCTGATGCCCTGCCGGCACTGCTTCCGGCCATCCTTAACCCCGGTTCAGGGTCCACTCTGTGTGGACATGCTAGTTCGAATTAGCAAAATGCTAATTCGCACTAGTTTTTTAGTCTGGATGCGTTAGTTCGAATTAGCTTAGTTCGAATTAGCGCTGTAGTGTAGACATACCCTCAGAGTACTCTCAACAATTATTCCAAACTCTGAATGCATTGAAAGTAACTCACAGTGTCATGAGCAGTGTATCTATCTTAGCATTTTATACTGTAATCCATCACAATGATATCTGAGCTTAAGAAGGGTAAAACAGTCTATAACCAATAAGTACTAGCCTCAATCATTCCCAAAACCAAAATCTATTGGGAAGTCCTACCAAAGCTAAGAATTACTAGCAATTAAATGGATCATACTTTTTGAGATTTGCTTATTGTGAATTATTGGAGTATGAGTACATGGTAGAGAAAACTCACAGAGAAACGAAAAAGGTATGATTGCAGCAACTTTTTATAGCATCAGGACTTTTATGTGAGCAGGTTGAGGTTTCTAAGCTCTGAGTTTTTTCAGACTGTAATGAAGTTTGGCATTCTAGTAAATATTCACTAGAAGTCTGTGAGCTCATGTACACCCCTGGAAAAGATCATCTGGTGTTTTCAAGTATTTGGTGTGTATGACTTCTGAATAATGAAACTCATTTTTCTTGGGTGAAAAAAACCCCCTAGGTCTTTATTATTGCCCTACTTCACCCCTGAAGCTCTGAAGTTCAAGGCAATTTTTACATTTATGACACATTTTTTCACTCCTAAAATATTTCACTTTCCCAAAATGCATCAGCTAGGGAGGATAGACTGTCCCTCAACCATACAACACTAAAAAATATACAAGTTCATGGTTTTCTTTCATCTGAACACGTGCAATAACGATAGGGCCACAAACTGAAGAACTAATTCCAAACAATTAAACACTCCAATCAAAGACTATAATTTTGATACATCCAGATAAAATTTGTATTGAAACACTAATCTAAACTGGAAGTTTGGGAAGTTTTCATACATCTTTGCCATGGCAGCAAATGCTGAACTGTTGTCTTTCCTTCCTAATTTCAGATGAGGCAAAAAATGGAAACATGGAGTAGGCTAAGAAAATTAATTCTCAAGACTTTCACTAGTCTAGGGGGAAACCAGGAAGTCTAGTTATAGGGCTCATTGTAAATCTTGGTATTTGGAATCTGATCCAGTTTCTCTGAAGTCAATAGGCTTGATAAAGGTAGTCAAATCAAATTCAAAGCGTGTGAGTTTTATGATTCGTTATGGATAAGAGCCCATAGTAGGAGAAAGTAGACAACGACTAATCAAATGGCCTTATAATTTTGGTGATTTCCAACAAACTTTATTGAAAGCAATGAGCAATAAACAAAATCATAAGTGATTTTGTTGCAATTACATGCATAGTTTTATGGAATGATACTGCATATAGGATCACCTTTACTGTACATAGTGTTAAATATAATAAACCTGTTGTATTAAGCTTTATAAAAAGAGTTCATCAGCTGCAACTGGCTTTCAAATATGCCTCTGCTTAGTACTTGGAAAATTTTATAAATAATCTTTAAAAAACAAGTCTAACAAAAAGACTAAAACACATTGGAACTTCCACTGTCATCTCTGAGTTCCAGAAATACGACTATTAAAAAAAAATCAAATGCATTAGTATGCCTATATTGACACTATTACAACTAACTCCATGAACATTCAGACGACACGTTGATTTCTTATACTCATGCTGTCACATTGGTACAGAGTGACAATGATTCTCAAGGCATGTTCAAGGCCTGTGCAATGAGATAGTATAAATATATGATTATTGATCGTTTCAACCACAGGATATATAACTGACTGTATTAAAAACATACAGACTTGATACTGTTTATCAGTTAAAATTCCTTAGAGTAAAAAGGGCAGTTGCTGTTATTGGAACGGAAACAAAGAGCCTATTAAACACAAAATATGTCTTCAGCCTTGTCCTGATTACAAGACAGCTAGCAGCACCACTGAACACATTTTAATGACCTTCTAATTGTTTACATGCATGTGTTAAAGATCGGTTGAATATATCTATTTGAGAGATAAATATATTTAAAATACCTGATGAGAGTTCTATTTCCTGGGGTATTTTTTAGCCTATTTTCCAACCAGAGAAGAATGGGGAGTAGGTGGGTAAAACTGACACAAGGTTAATTTCATCCTGAGCTTGATGGCAGATCAATATTTTATTTCCAAGGTATCCACTCAACCCAAGCTGCTTGCCCTGGCAGTGTGTATTATGCCCAGATAATTTCTTATTAAGATTGCTACTTAAGAGCTGTACTTCTGTTGCTTACAGCTCATAAAGCAAGGTGTTCTGGGTGAGTATAAACAAGGCAGAGTCTTTTTAAGATACATTTTCTGTAAATGCAAAAATGTTGTTGAAAAATGCAGTTCCCTATACCACCTGCCCCAGTGGAAACCAAGATTGATTTTCAAGGAATACAATACATTACATTTGGAATCCTTATGACAAAGATGTAATATTGGAACGTCCACCAGGGGGTGCAATAATTTTTTGAGCAGTGCGTCTTGCAATATGGTCATCCGCTTGAGATCCTAGAAGAGAAGACATAAAAACTGAAGGACTGAAAACAAAGTGCTGACTCCACTGATTTACATAAAGGTAATTATTAAATGAAATGTTTTTGTTCCTAATGCTATATATGTATCTATACACATGGGTAAATAATAGCAATTTATTTGTCCGTAATGTATATTGATTTGGAAACTGAATAGTAAAATTCAAACACAAATAACAACCTACATTTTTTACACTTTGGCACTTTATAAATAAGGTAGCAGCTGTAACATGACCAATGAACTGTATGATCTGTAGATTTTTGTAATTTTTAGTTAAAATGCTTTTGAACCCTCCTAGTCAGCAAAGAAGGTGCAATCTATAGTGATAATTTGAAGATTAAATAATCTTATTATATTTTCATGTTCAGACTCAGTTTTCACAAAATGTATTTCAAGCTTAGTAGTGGGGAAACTAAACATGCATAATGAGAATAATATAAAAAGTTAATTATAGGAAATGCTGTCAAATGCAAAGAAAAACTACATTCTGATTGGAAAGAACTGGAAAATTCTAACTGGGTTCCTGGAAATATCTTTTATTTACATGCTGATTCTAAGAATTTTTTGTAATGATTTGTTTCTCCATGAATAAATAGCTTCCAGATAATAACATTCTGAAACTCCAGTTCATGTGTTGCTCTCAAGGACCTATGGGGTCTTAGCCCTTTAAGAGTAGAATGTTAGCAACTACAGTATAATGTGGCATTTACCTTAAAAATTCTTTTTTGCCATGGCACACAGGTTTATGCACTAAGCATAGTGTGACACTAAGCTGAGCAGTATCACATGCATGATGTTCATATGTGACAAATAACTCAAGAAAATGCATGTGGTACTCCCATGATTCAAATAAAACTCAAAATTGTATCATTGTGGCTAAAATAGCAGTGATATGTGTATGGAAATTACCTTTCGTAGTATGATTTTTTTATGAATAAGTCAAAAAATTTCAACTTTATTTACACCAGGTTTATACCAAAATTAACACAAAATAAGTTTAAACCTATGATAGTAAAACTAGCTATGTAGTACTCTTCCCTTTCCTTATGAAAGGGAAAAAAGGGATGGCTGTCATAACAACTCGTTTGCATCTTCAGTTCAGGAAACATAGCTCACAAGCAGTACATCTGTGATGCAAGTGTTTTATACCTTTACAGAGATGTGACAGTCTCCAAGCCACTGGCTGAAGCATTGCTGCTCAGAGCATTCATCAAAAGATCTGGGTGATCATTCTCCTCATTTCTGCTTCCCTCATTAGCTACTAGTTTAGCTGTGATTCTCCTTTTTCAAAATGAAATCTCAAGAGACTGTCTTTTTCATCTACCTAGTGACCTCTCCTAGAACAAGCTAGTATACACAAGCATTTGTCACCTCACCTCCACTCTAGCCACAGTATACTGAATTTGCCTATTGCAGTACATGTGCTTATTAATTTTCTCTTCTTCCCCCGCTCCCTCTAACTGCCTGGACCTTTGTACTTTAACCATATAATACTAACCAATGCCTTTTCTTAGTTTGTATCCCAGGCATCTTCCTCTCATAGGTTTCCTATGTATCCAACCACTTCTATTCTGGAGTTGGTAAAGGATACAATTCAGAGTGAATTCCTGGATCCAATCAAGTCAATAGGAATTTTGCCATCAATTTCAAGGGGGCCAAGATTTCAACCTCTGTTGTCAGATCTTATTATTCTGATTACTGTCCTTGGCTTCTTTGTCTTCTCTCCTTCATCCGCATTGGCCACCTCATTTTTTAATTCAAACTTGACATTCATCCTCTCTGGTAGCTTGTGACCTACATTCTTTAATGTATTTGCAACGACAGGTTTCAACCATCTGGAATAATTTTGTGTTGCTTTTGTATGTAAGATACTATAGTTCTGCAAATTGTACAATAATGGGAACAGTGATTTCTCAAGAGCAGCAAGGCAATCATCACATAAACTTAGTAGTTAATTCAATTTGTCTTTTGCATTAGCAGACATTACTAATGCAATTCCGTCCCTCCATCTTTTCCTCCTCCTTGAGTAATATACCATAAGCTCTGCTCCTGCCACTGATCTCAGTGTGAATGGTTCCCTGCATTGGTTTGAAGCTGTGTTAACTTCAGCAGGGCTCCTCATTGTTGTGTAGGTATGTGTGCATGAAGCTCACTGCAAGACTGGGGTCTGGTTTGTAAACAGTATTTGCACTTCTCAGTTAGTCTAAGCCACCCATGTTTACCTCTACCTGCAAATGCTACTGTGCCCACTGAGTGAACTTACCAGACAAGCTGAATCCTGACTGATGCAGATTACGGACAGGGAGAGTTGGTATTTTGCCTGAACAGGGAGCTATCCTTGAAGTAGGAGTGGGGGCTACAGCTTTCGCAGAAACAATGACATCATGTACAGGCCCATCATAAAGCCCCCTGGGAACACCATGAATTTCCGCAAGCTGTAGTGAGATAGATGACAAACATGTGAGGTGATTCTGAATGAAATGATAAGAAGGTTGAATGTGAAATCTGTTCCCTTACTGATTTTTCTTCTCTCCATCATACATATCCTGATTTATTAAGGAAGAGTTGTACATAAGTTCAGGTTATTTGTTTGAGAAGTAACAACACTAAACATTTGCTCTGGGAAATTATTTTACAAGGAGTTATGTAGCTTTAGGCAGGCATAAAAAAAAAGAAAATGGCAGGTCAGTTTTGGGCTCTATCAAATTTGTCAGTCTCCCACACAAGTTAAATTGGCCACTTAGCGATGATGGTGTATCCTGGCTGCTCCAAAATATAACAGAGAGATGAAATAGGAAGTGTTTGCTGTCTCTGTGACTTGGATACAGTGAACATGGTTCTCATTTTATACTAAGGCCCCTTTACACTGTTCTCACTTTAAATTACAATTATACCCAGTTTGGAATTGTGTAAATGGGCCTTTGGGGAAATCAGAATCAAGCCCAGTGTCTTCAGTGATCTATTATTAATTTTAGAATTATTAATACTGTTAACATCTTTATTTTATAGTGCCTCAGTGCATTTGTGAGCTCTGTACACTACCACAAAGATATTGGCCCTTCCCTGAACAGCTGATTCTTCAAACCAGTATTCTTCACTTTCTAACATTGAGATCAATAATTGCACTTCCAGGTGCTAGCTCGGCACCTTGCAATGGTTAATGAGAAAGGGGTGGTGCATAATTTTGCCTTATTTGCAAAAGACTCACTGTATTTTTATTTTTTTGTTACACAGAACACACACAAAAGGAATTTTTTTCCAACTCATATTCCATCCTGGTTTTCCTTTGGTATGTTGTGAGTTCTGATGTGACACAACAGAACTTGACATAGCATGATTATAATGTCCTATTGCATAAAGTCTTTAAACTATCCATCTTCCTGACTGATAAAAAGATCTAAAGGTGATGTGGAGAAGTACTCTATTCACATTATTATCTGTGGATAGCCATTTCTCATCCAAGTCATACAATATACCAGTCATTTTATAATAAAAAACTAGAACAGAGCACTTAAAAACAGAAAAAGGTTTGGATTTGAGCATAATGAAGTCAGGACAGATACAAATTGTAAAGAATAACTATTCTGAATTTTAAAACAGCATTTCAGTTTCATTGCTAACCTCTGATGCCATTTGGTCTTCAATCTCTGTAATACTGAAAACTGAGTAAAGTTGATATGCACTGCAATATTTTCCATTGTGAACCCCTTTCTGCCTCCAAAGAGCCACTGCTAGACAAGGGACCAAGAAATGTAGTGTAGACAACCAGAATAAATGCCCACAGTATCAAATGCGGCTGCCAAAATGAATTAATTTCACAAGCAATCAGCAACCACATGATCTGATGCCAAATTATTATTTAAGTCGGAGTCTAGGAACCTCCAGCTCCATGTAAGCAAAAGTTTATATTTCGCAAAGTGCCCTCTTTGGATGATGAAAAATGACACAATGTTTTTACTTTCAAACATAACAGAAATGGAGTTTGATTGGTAACAGCCTGAAGGCCTTTTGTCAAATCAAATGCGATCAACCAGACTTAGTAATGGCTTATCTGCAAGCTAAGAAGGGTGCAAGATGTGAGGGGAAAAAACAGGTAAAAAATCATACAGGAGCAATTCTTATTTTACAGGGTAAGTGTCAGTTTCTTGGCTATACCAAAAAGTTAGGAAGGAGTGGAAGTGGGTGAGAGGGCAGGTAATACGGTCACTGCACTGATCATTGCTTTCATTCCAGTTTTAAATTAACAGAAATGGCAGCTTTAAAAGCTGAGGCTAGTTGCCATTAACAGGATTTAGAGGGTTTTTTTTAAAGGTTCTGTCAGTTTCTCTTACTTGGTTGACCTTCCATGGTTGGACCTCTATTACAGCAATGAATTCACAAACTGGAAATCACATCATGTGATTATTGCTGTACTTGTCAATGTGACTTGGTGTGTTCGGGAGAAATGAAGTGGTGACTGATATTTGCCTTCCATACATCAAATAATGAAAACATCCACAAACCACATGGAAAAAATGGAGCATTGATGATGTAAAGAGCCACCAACGAAAGCTAGGGTAGAATAAATCTCATTGGTCCTATAAAAAAGGAACTACTGTAAATATTTCTGAGCTCCTTGTATTAGTACCTTATCTATTAATTGTTTGCATACATGCAGAAATAGATCATTCCTGTGACAGAATTGCAATACCAATCCTTCCCCAGTCTCCAGCACAGGGGATATGACTAGCAGGAAGGGAGCATCTGTGCATACCAGCAATCCAGGGCAAAATGAGCAACCTAAAGAATAAGTTCAATCCTGAAAAGTACAGTACTGGGAATCCCAATGACTTTGACATTTTTAAGGATTTACTCCAGTCTAAAAATTCTTATAATCAAATGTGTAAACAGATTTAAAGTGTATGTTCAGAATATACTAATGATCAATTTGCACAACTGGCAAATTCTTATTGGCTCCGAAAATTCTTAAAAGAACTTTATTAATTTCATTATGGTATATATCATCAGGTGTGGTTGCCTACATGTCTGCTTGAAATGTAGACCTACTAAGGCCAGGAGATCTCTAATGAGAAATATCTACAACTAAATTGTACATCTCATTCAAATTCAATACATTGTTTCATTATTATATATAATCTTTTATCTTTCAAATGTAATTCAGAAGGACCATGTAATGAGATACATAATGGATTTTACATCTTTCTATGTTTCCTGTCTACTCTCCTGTAATTAGTAGGACACTAGTTTACCCACAAATCTCTTTGAAGACATTCCATTTGTCTAAGGAGACACACATACCTTATCAGCCAATATTAAATATTTGATGGATCTGTATGTAAAATCCAAAACAATGTTCTTTTAAGATTAATGTAAATTAAGAGGTGGCATTAGGTGAATGAGTTGTCATATAAGCCAAGCAATGCACAATAGCAGTTGATAGTTTAACACCTTTTCAAGGCCTAAAAGCAGATAACATTAATATTTTTGTTCCTGTAAAGGGCCCCCTTTCCCTTCTTAGTCCTACCTGGATGTTCTGGGATGCTGTAACACAACACTAATAGCAATCTGAGAATAGATATAAATTAGTAGAGGGATGGTTTTCTTGAAAATAAAAGTTCTCCTTACCCTGTTTCTTGCCTTTATTCTTTTGTAAACAAAATCAGGGAATGTCTTTCTAGGAACAAAGCGACCAGATCCTTGGGTGACAAAGAGGTTTCCATCTTCCATCACAACTTTTCCTTGACTTATAACCACAGTAGGGGCACCACGGCACTCTAGTCCTTCAAATATATTATACTCCACATTCTAACAAATCCAAACCAGGATATTCAGTGTTAGGTTAGGGTTAAAAACAAAAAAGCCCACAAACTACCCAATAATATACACACATGTATGTAATACTTTCTTCATGCATAATTACTCATTCCTTAAATAATCCTTTACGTAAGATTTGAAACAATATGAACCTCTATTAATTTGGTGAGCTAAAACAAACTGGAATAAACAGACAAAACTGATGAACATTTAGC
This sequence comes from Pelodiscus sinensis, assembly GCF_049634645.1. Classification (NCBI taxonomy): domain Eukaryota; kingdom Metazoa; phylum Chordata; order Testudines; family Trionychidae; genus Pelodiscus; species Pelodiscus sinensis. Next base: position 47,140,360 of record NC_134718.1, read on the forward strand.
AATGACCTAACCCCACACAGTCTGCTACTTGGGAAGCAAACCAGAGCCCAGTTTTAAGTATGGATTGCTTAACCTCCATCTCCAGCAGGCTTATGATGAAACTCACCTTGGACTGAGAATCTTTTGCTATGTTTGTTCGGCAACTGCTATAACAGAACTGGTTGAAAAATACCAGTTATATTTTATGGGAAATTTGAAAACATTTCATTTTTCAAAACTTCCCATAGAGTATTTTTTTCTTATTTTTAATAGGCTCCCACCTTCAAATGATTTTTTTCAGCTCTCAAAAACAATGCTTATTAAAAGGTAATAATTTTAGGTTTCTGAAGAGCAAAAGTAATTTTTCTGTATTGCATATCAAACTGAAACACACGCTTTAACTGAAAAAAGTCAGTTTCCTGTTCAAAGAAGAAACAGAAAACTTCATTTTCCTCAAAATAATTCATTTTGGTCAAGAACGCGTTGTGTTAAAATGTTTCAACAAAATAATGTAAATCAGTTCTATCCTTTACATTTAACTAACATTACCTGTTGGTTTACTGCTAACACTTCAAATGTTACTCAAGTTCTAGATGAACTGTCAAACCCTAGGAAAGGTAGAGCTTGAACAGACAATTCCCCAATGGTATATTCCCAAAGATAAAGTGACAAGCCTATCTGGGACCAGGGAAGCAAAGCTGAGGTCTGGATCTCCAATAAGACTCGTGTTGATTAAAGATTCCCTTTGGCAAAAGGTTTTGAGAGTGGAGGTATTTCTCAGCTAATTAATCATTTTCACAGATAAGAATGAGGAGGCATTCCTTAGCAGCTGGCATTCATGAAGTTCCAAATCGTTGAAATGGGAATTTACCTGAGAAAGACTGAGTAAATAGGAACCCAGGATTAGTTCCAGTATGAATGGCCCCTACCCAACAGTTCTAATTGGATCTTGCCTCCTCTTTGTAGTTTTATATTTGAAAAGAGCATATGCCTTGAACTTATCCAATCCTCATTGAATATATCAACAATCCCAGTAATTTACTATCTAATACAAACTTTTAGCTCTATAGGTCTGTTAAATCTTAGGGTATGTCTAGGCTACAAGGCTCCATAGATGAACTTACTAGACATAGGGAAATGAAGCGGCGATTTAAATAATCGCTGCTTCATTTACATCAAAATGGCCGCTGTGCTGTGCCGATCAGCTGTTTGGCAGCACAGCGTGGTAGACTGTATGCACCACGGTCAACAAGGGAAGACTTTGTCGACCACCCTGGTAAACCTGATTTCACGAGGCATACTGGGGCGGTCAACAAAGGCTTCCCTTGTTGACCGCAGCGCGTCCAGACTACCGCGCTGCGCCGCCAAACAGCTGATTGGCACAGTGCAGCAGCCATTTTTATGTAAATGAAGCAGTGATTATTTAAATCACTGCTTCATTTCCCTACGTCTAGTAAACTCATCTACATGGCTCCGTCGATGAAGCCATGTAGTCTAGACATACCCTTAATTACAATTGTATCCCTTTAGAATGCCACGTGTTCTGCAAAAAGGGAAGGTTTTGTTTTGTTTTTCCTTTACTGCATTTCAAAGTTATTCAACAGAATTCAGGAGAAGTGCTTGGGCAGGAAGATGTTGCGGGTAGGACTGTACCTACTCTTTTTCCATGCCTATACAGTACAAACTAATAGCACCACATTTATAGTAAAAGAATGGTGTTCATGTATTGTTTTCCTACTTCATATTCTATAGCATTACTCCACATGATTTTGTGCCATTGCAGTCAATGCCAAGAACAAAAGGGATTGATTTTCCTCTTTCTCCTTCTGAGATTTAATAAATAATAATACCAATATTTTACTCAAATTCATCTTCTTCTGGGTAAATATTCCAATTTCTCATTGATTTAAGGGAATACAATATTTCACTGATACACCCTGGTTGCAAAACCCTATAATATTAAAATTAATTAAATCTCAAAAATGATTTTACCAGATTGTGGGTTTTTGCTGAGACAATTTTTGTAGTCTTGGGATTCCATATAACTAGGTCAGCATCAGAACCTACAGCAATTCGCCCCTTCCTGGGATAAAAATTAAAGATTTTGGCTGCATTTGTGCTGGTCACTGCTACAAAATCATTCTCATCCATCTTCCCTGATGCCTGGAAATCAGAAAGAAAAGAGATTGGGAAAAGAAAGCTATTACCAAAAAAGGAGATCTTATCAGAAATTATTTTACAATTTTATTTCGACTTAATTATACTTTGCCCCTTTTTATACATGGAAGATCACATAATCTTGGACCCAACATTTAATAATGGCTATCCTGTAAAAATGTAATAAGAAAAACCAAAAAGGAGTTTGAAGAACAGCTAGCCAAAAACTCAAAAGGTAATAAAAACATGTTTTTTAAGTACATCAGAAGCAGGAAGCCTGCTAAAGAACCAGTGGGGCCCTTGGACAATCGAGATACAGAAGGAGCACTTAAAGACGATAAAGTCATTGCGGAGAAACTAAATGAATTCTTTGCTTCAGTCTTCACGGCTGAGGATGTTAGGGAAATTCCCAAACCTGACATCCTTTGTAGGTGACAAATCTGAGGACTTGTCACAGATTGAAGTGTCATTGGAGGAGGTTTTGGAATTGATTGATAAACTTACTAGTAACAAGTCACTGGGACCAGATGGCATTCACCCAAGAGTTCTAAAATAACTCAAATGTGAAATTGCGGAACTATTAACTATGGTTTGTAACCTACCCTTTAAATCAGCTTCTGTACCCACTGACTGGAAGATAGCTAATGTAACGTCAATATTTAAAAAGGGCTCTAAAGGCAATCCAGGCAATTACAGACCGGTAAGTCTAACGTCAGTCTAACAGCAAATTAGTTGAAACAATAGTAAAGAATAAAATTGTCAGACACATAGAAGAACATAATTTGTTGGGCAAAAGTCAACATGGTTTCTGTAAAGGGAAATCATGTCTTACTAATCTATCAGGGTATGTCTACACTAGCCCCCTAATTCGAACAAGGAGGGTAATGTAGGCATACCGCACTTGCAAATGAAGCCCGGGATTTGAATTTCCCAGGCTTTATTTGCATGAAGCCGGCCGGCGCCATTTTTAAATGCCGGCAGCTCGAACCCCATGCTGTGCGGCTACAAGCAGCACGGAGTAGCTAGTTCGGATTAGGCTTCCTAATCCAAACTAGCTGTACTCCTCGTAGAATGAGGAGTACAGCTAGTTCGGATTAGGAAGCCTAATCCGAACTAGCTACTCCGTGCCGCGTGTAGCTGCGCGGCACGGGGTTCGAACTGCCAGCATTTAAAAATGGCGCTGGCCGACTTCATGCAAATGAAGCCCGGGAAATTCAAATCCCGGGCTTCATTTGCAAGTGCGGTATGCCTACATTACCCTCCTAGTTCGAATTAGGAGGGTAGTGTAGACATACCCTTAGAGTTCTTTGAAAGGGTCAAGAAACATGTGGACAAATGGGATCCAGTAGATATAGTGTACTTAGCTTTCCAGAAAGCCTTTGACAAGGTCCCTCACCAAAGGATCTTATGTATATTAAGTTGTCATGGGATAAGAGGGAAGATCCTTTCATGGACTGAGAACTGGTTAAAAGACAGGAAACAAAGGGTGGGAATAAATGGTAAATTTTCAGAATGGAGAGGGGTAATTAGTGGTGTTCCCCAAGGGTCAGTCCTAGGACCAATCCTATTCAACTTATTCATAAATGATCTGGAGAAAGATGTAAACAGTGGGGTGGCAAAGTTTGCAGATGATACTAAACTGCTCAAGGTAGTTAAGACCAAAGCAGACTGTGAAGAACTTAAAAAAGACTCAAAACTAGGTGACTGGGCAACAAAATGGCAAATGAAATGTAATGTGGATAAATGTAAAGTAATGCACATTGGAAAAAATAACCCCAACTATACAGATTATATGATGGGGGCTAATTTAGCTACAACTAATCAGGAAAGAGATCTTGGAGTCGTTGTGGATAGTTCTCTGAAGACGTCCATGCAGTGTGCAGCGGCAGTCAAAAAAGCAAACAGGATGTTAGAAATCATTAAAAAAGGAATAGAGAATAAGGTGGAGAATATCTTATTGTCCTTATATAAATCCATGGTACGCCCACATCTTGAATATTGTGTACAGATGTGGTCTCCATCTCAAAAACGATATACTAGCATTAGAAAAGGTTCAGAGACGGGCAACTAAAATGATTGGGGGTTTGGAACGGGTCCCATATGAGGAGAGATTAAAGAGACTAGGACTTTTCAGCTTGGAAAAGAGGACACTAGGGGTGTGTCTAGACTACATGGCTCTGTCGATGGAGCCATGTAGATGAGTTTACTAGACACAGCAAAATAAAGCGGCAATTTAAATAATCGCCGCTTCATTTACATCAAAATGACCGCCGTGCTGTGCCGACGATCAGCTGATCCAGCACAGTGGGCAGTCCAGACGCTCCACAATCAACAAGGGAAGCCTTTGTCAACCGCTCTGGTAAACCTTGTTTCACATCCTCATCCTTCTTGTCTCTCTACTAACAAACTACACTCAAGATTCATTGTGGACCTAATCCAAAGTCAACACAGAGACTCGAAATTTATTTAGAGGGTACTATCATGTTTCAGAAATTACAAATGAACAAATTTGATATAGCTCGTCCAGTCCTACTGGAAGAATACAAATGGAAACTCCATTTTTTTGCCTTGAGAAAAATGTTCTGGTTAGACTTTTAGTTCTGCTCACAGCTCAGACTGGGGTAGAATAGTCTATGAAAGAGCCCTTTCAAGATATTTACATTCAAATGTTACATTTTCTCTCATTAGCAAAGTAGATAGATAATGTCACCCAAGTAGGCATTTAGCAATGTCAGGTGATAATGTACCACTTTCCATTCCATTAAAGAAAATCTTGCTATTACCTAAATCCTCATATTTAACAAAAATGCCACTTGCATGTACTTGTATTGATAATCCAGCAAACATTCACACTTATTTAGTTACTTACCACACACTTCTCCCAAATTATAGACATTCTTTCTTCAATGCCATTTGTTCCCTCTGGAATAAGGGTAAAGTTATCCTTTCCTACTGCCTTCTGGGCAGTGGTAAATGTGCAGTGGGCACTGCCTGCAACCTGAAGATCCCCACTGAGTTAAAACAAACCAAAAAAATGCAGTTATTGGACAAAAATGCCTAAATTGTAATGTTCAGTGTGATAATTCAGGGTGCGTCTAACACAGCAGGGCTTAACTTGAAATAAGCTATGCAAATTGAGCTATTTTGAGTTTTGGTGTTGTTTACACAGCACTTATTTCCAAATAGAGCACTCTTCCTCTGACTTCCCTTACTCCTCATAAAATGAGGGTTACAGGAATCAGAGTAAGAAGTCCTCTAGCTTGACAGTATTTCAACATTATGTCTAAATAACTGCTGGCCATGTAGACACAGACTACATTATTTTGAAACAACGCTAGTTATTTCACCATAATGTTGTTGTGCAGACAGAGCCTCAGGGGCCTTTTCTATGCAACTATCTACTCTTTAAGAGTGAAATTCTCTCCCATGTAGTGGATTAAGTGTGACATAATGGCCTCCATGCAGCAGTGAATTTCATCCTTAGGGTAAAATTTTCGGAAGTGCCTAGAGGATTTCAGCTCTTAAATCCCACAGGATTTAAAGGCCTAGATGCTTTTGAAAATGTTACCTTAAAAGCCTTGCACAGATAGGATGTCACTGGTCTGGCACCCTCGGGATCTGAGCAGTCCTGGATGAGGGAATTTGCTTCACCAGGGAAAGTCTCCTGCCACCAGTCCCTTCAGTCTGCCGCCCTTCTCCGCCACTGGCTTCTTCAGGCCCACTACCAGCCGGGTGACACAGCTACCTCAGCCCTACTGACATAACTGCTGCTCTAGCCGTAGCCCTGCTGCCGACTGGTATGCAGCCCTGATTGTGCTGCCAAACTGTCACAGTCCCAGCTGGATTGCCATGGCCCCAGCTCTGCAGCTGTAACCACAGACGGTCTCTTACCCTGCTGGACTGCCATAGCCCAGCCTTGCTGCCAGCTGCTGCAGCTCTCTCCCCAATGCCAGGCTGGCACGTAGCCCATCTTGGGCTACCATGGCACAACCCTGCTCCCGGGTTGACTTACATGGGGTGCCTTGGCCCCAACTGAGTTGCTGGGCTGCCTCTGCCCCATTACCGAGCTACTGAGGCCCTCTTCCTGCTACCACCAACCTCACTGTGTCCAGCTGGCCCTCCTGCCCAATGAGAGTCCTGATTTAGAGAGGTGCAACCTGTATTTACACTCCTTAAATCATCATCCCAGCCATGAATTTTATTCTATTCTTTTGGCCCGGACAGCCTTGTAAGAAATGATTCTAAAGGACCTTTTACATATATTCCTGGTGATGGAATATATATAAAAGGACAAAATCAGTTTCTATAGATCAGAATCTATTATAACTCAACGAATCTGAAGGAGGCTAATAGGAATGAGAGAAGGAAAGGAAGGAGCCGAGATGGTTCTCTGGAACAAGGCTCTCTAGAGACATCTGTTCATGAAGCCCTGAAACACCCTTTCTGATTTATGTCCAGGCTGTATTTAGACTGAATTATATGCATATTTTATTATGAGTTTGTGGACATAGTTCTACAGGACAAAGATTAATCAAACCAAATCTGTTTGCTTTCCTACAGTCCAGTGTCACCACTAGAGAGAAGAATTTTCTGAAATCTCAGAGAATGCAAAATAATTCTCATTAAGAGACCCATTAGGGCAGAATATTTACTTCTAAATTGACCCTTCTACAGGTTAATAGTCTCACACTACACAGTCTTCATGTGTTCTTTGGGGCCTGATTTTTCCATCCCTACTCAGACTGAATAGTACTATACTTCACAAGGAGTCCTATTGAATGGCTCTATTCAATGAGGTCTTTAGTGATGACCAAAGACCCTAAGCCAAACCCCCAAATCCAGCCAGAGTAAAACTGTACAGATTGGCTCACAACTCCACTCTGTTCTTTGGGCCCATCTCTGTGGGTGAATATTAATAGCCCCAGGGACTCAGTTTTGTTCCCCACGCCACTGTCATTTACTGTCCTTGCCAACTCACCATGATAACAGTGAAGTGAGATAATCAGATGTAGTAGGGTCAGGGCTAATTGGAGGAGATGTAACAAAGGCTGCAGCTTTAGCCCAATTCTTACTCCAGTAGTGTGATCCATCAGTGCCAAGGCTCGCTGTAATTGGCTCTCCATACACAACTGTGCCTAAAGAATAATAATGCTAATACATAATTTGAAAATATGTAGTATGCCCCCCATGGTGAACTCTCTTTTCCCACAGAGTAGACAAATGGTTAGATTAGCAATAAAAATGGTTTCAGCCAGTTTCTCTCTGTTTCAGTTTCCTGAATTACTGTCAACCAATTGGATTGCTTCAATCGGATTGTAAAAGTACATCAGAAAACAACCCACATCAAACCCTCAAGTACTATTCAGTACTATTTTTTTCTGAGAAAGACCAAAATAAACACTTCAGGGCATGGCTCCACATCTGTAACAGGGCAAGGAGATATACCTATCTCAGGGTATGTCTACACTACCCCGCTAGTTCGAACTAGCGGGGTAATGTATGCATACCGCACTTGCTAATGAAGCCCGGGATTTGAATTTCCCGGGCTTCATTAGCATAAGCGGGGAGCCGCCATTTTTAAATCCCCGCTGCTTCGAACCCCGTGTAGCGCGGCTACACGGGGCTCGAACTAGGTAGTTCGGACTAGGGTGCCTATTCCGAACTACCGGTACTCCTCGTTTCACGAGGAGTACCGGTAGTTCGGAATAGGACCCTAGTCCGAACTACCTAGTTCGAGCCCCGTGTAGCCGCGCTACACGGGGTTCGAAGCAGCGGGGATTTAAAAATGGCGGCTCCCCGCTTATGCTAATGAAGCCCGGGAAATTCAAATCCCGGGCTTCATTAGCAAGTGCGGTATGCATACATTACCCCGCTAGTTCGAACTAGCGGGGTAGTGTAGACATACCCTCATAGAACTGGAAGGGACCTTGAGAGGTCATTGAGTCCAGGCCCCTGCACTCACAGCAGGACCAAGTACCTTCCCTGACAAATTTACCCCAGATATCTAAATGACCCCCTCAAAGATTGAGCTCACAACCCTGGGTTTAGTAGGCCAATGCGCAAATCACCAAGCTATCCCTCCCTTCCAGGTAAAGTGTCTAAAAACCCCTCTCAAAGGGATACCAAAAATTACACTAAAACTATGGGCACAATTTACCCTCCTGATTTAACTCAATTTAAATCTGTTGATTAGCACCTTGGATAGATTCAGTCTTCTATGTTTATGACTGGATATTTCTGTGTGTCACTCTATCACCCTGCATTGTGGGCCAGATTCCCTATTGATGTAAATCAACACAACTCCATTGGCTTCAATGAAGCTACACCAGATGAGGGATCTGTTCTTATCACTACATTCTAGGTATTGTGTTACCTTGTTTCCCTGAAGGAATATTTCTATTACTTTCCAGTGTGTCAGCACTTTGAATTCTTAGTCATTCTCAGGGATATTTTTCCCATTCAAAGCATGACAAAAGGTTGGAAATGAATTATTGACATTTTTTTTCCAACTCTACCTAATGAGGCATGTTTAGCAAAGTCTTCAGCCAATCTGTTCGATTCTGCTGAGTTCACTTCAGTGCAATTAAACGCCAGTATATTTTGAAAACTGAAGCTGACATTAAGTTTTGTGCTTTTCAGATGTACCAAAAATTGGCTAACGATGGGCCCTTAACTCCCTTTTATTGCAGTGATACTCATGGAGACAAGTAAATAGTTTTAATTAGGGTGTAAACATGAAGTGATGTTTTTACCTTTTCGCTTTGCTTGTGCTATCACATCTGCAGCACCTTTGCTCATTACTTTTGTGACATACAATGGGCAGTTGGCTTGTTTTGCTATTGTAATTGCCCGGTACACTGCCTCTGATTCAACCTTGGGAAACAAGAACACAATCAGGCAATGTCTTACATCATCTCTTTTAGTTGCATGGGCATGAATGGAGACTTCTCTAATGCTCTAAACACACCCATTTTAAGAACTTAAGATATTACCTCCTCTGGATGGCTAAGAACATGCCCTTCTGGCCCAGTAATTCCAAGTTCCAACAGTCTCTTTTGCTCCTAATTAAAGGTAGAAAAATGAGAGAAACTGTAAATTATGGGAACAATCTAAAACAACTTGGAATTGGAACATCATGTCTAGAAGTAATTGAGGGTTATGGAAATTCCTAAATAATATCCTGGATTACCATTTATATCCATGACAATTAAAGTATCTTACCAGAGACTAGAGTATCTTCCTATGACAATAATAAACAAGACATTCTACTGGGATTGGTCTTACTACTCAGCATACTACACTCGAGTGATTTGACAACATATTGGTGGTGTTCACTTGATCAGAAACAATTAAGCAATAAGTAATAACTATGCGCTTTTCCTGGACTATTCATTCAAGCACTTCAAGCTCACTGTGAAAGAAGAGGCTGAAGGCCGGGTAGTTCCATCACTTAAGGCATTGCTATCCTTTTAGAAGTGCAGTCATTTGGAAGAGCTTGAGACGTCCCACACATATTCCTTGTGGCAATGATTTATGCAGGTCATCCCAAATGAGCATCAAAAAAGACTTTATACCAAACTGCACTGTTCAACCTTCTGTGTATCCCTGCCTATGCACACTTACAGGGGAATGTTATCATCTTTATTAGTACTATTTGTCATAGTCATCAATCTAGTTTTCACTGTGTCCTGATCCAGTGCATAATTTCTAATGAAAGAAGTGCTGGGATTTAAGCATTTTTTTTACTTTGATAACTGATGCAGCAAGCCCAAAGGTGCCGGAGCTAGGAACTGCCAAGCCTAGTGCACAGCAAACATGGCACTGGAAAGCCTTGGCACAAATTAAACACTAGCCTGATCCCAGGAAGCACTGAGCACATCCACAGCCACCATCAACTACTATTGAAGAGGTACAGGAAGGTCAGATCCTTGCTCTTAGCATTAGGCCAAAGCATGAGCCTCAGAGAGCGAGAGGAAAATATAATTAACTTTGCAGAAACATCTCTAGGGCTAGGAACAAATGCTGTGTTTTCTGTCAGTAAGCCAGGAATCTTGCCATCCACCAATGATCTACCACTCCCTTTGCCAGCTCTGCAGAGGTCACTAAAGATAATTTGCCACATTAGAAAAAACTTCAGTGTTCTTCTCACTTCTTTATAAGCTTAGGGTGGAAGATCTGGCCCGGCCACCTTTGCCATGATGGAGGCAGCCAGGCTGAATCTACTGCCATAAGCCGCTGCCCAGAAATCTACCATCCTAGGCAGCTGCCTAGGTTACTTCTTGGTAGAGCAGCCCCTGCAGCTCTGAAAGAGGGCAAGATATCAAGTCCTAAACCTGCCATTTTTGAAGGGCTATTGCCTGTCCTGACCCTCAGGCTGGTGTCACATTTGTGAAGAAAAAGCCCATGTTAGGAATAGTACAGAGAGGGGAAGGAGGATAATGGAAATGGTTTTTTAGCAGACTATTCAGGGGCAGACAGGAATGTGGCTGTTGGAAGTTGAGATCAGCATGGAAGCATACCCACAAAGATGGACTAATAGGCAAAGTGCCATCTTCAATGCCATTTCTCTACAAGGAATCATATAGATACAACCATGTATATTTTAGGCCTCCTTATGCCATCTTGGTCTTCTGAATCATATAAGAAGCCACCCAGGAGTATTTCAGCTGGCTTCCCTCTCTCAGGCTTTTTGCAATTGTTGCTAATTATTCCCATCAGCAAAAGCTGTTCATGGGATATGCTGAATCAGCACATTCCTTGACTATCCTGGCCACAGCCCTTCCAAGCGAGTATTGCCCACATTTTGTGCAGTGTTGGCTCCTAACCACTATGGCTGTGTCCAGACTCAGGGGTTTTTTCGGAAAAAGTAGCCTTTTTCCGAAAAAACTTCACCTGCGTCTAGACTGCAGCCGCGTTCTTTCAAAATTAAATCAAAAGAACGCGGCTTTTCTTTCGACGGCGGTAAACCTCATTTCACGAGGTAGAACGCCTTCTTTCGAAAGTGCTCTTTCGAAAGAAGGCGTTCTTGAATGTAAATAGGGCTTCTTCGAAAGAGAGCATCCAGACTCACTGGGTGCTTTCTTTCAAAAAAGCGGCTTGCTTTTTCGAAAGTTCCGCGTGCAGTCTAGACACTCTCTTTCCAAAGAGGCTCTTTCGAAAGTATCTTTCAAAAGAGCCTCTTTCGAAAGAGGCTTGCAGTCTAGACATAGCCTATCAGTGGAAGGGTGGTACTGTAATTTTCTGCTGCCCTCTGTGAACACACTCTGCCACCAAATTTACGGAATTTTTATTTCTGTACCATCCATGTTCCTTTTGCAGAAATCCTGGAAGTTTACTGCCAGGGCTCTAATGATATCATGCCAGCGGCTTAAATAAATACTCTGAAGATATTGAACTGCTTAGAATCATATTATATTTCACAGCCACCTAGGGGGAATGAAAAATCCTACTGGGGAAAACTGGTTTTAAGTTCAGGTTTGTTTGGTATAAAAAAGCCACTTGAAATGTTGGGAAATGGCATTTAATTATAAAGTTCTCTCTTATATAATACTGCCTATTCAATTACCCGATTCATTTTCAGAATGAATGACAAGTTTACTTCTGTTCTCATTGTACATTCCCGATATTTATTTCACATTTTCCTATGCTAAACTAGAGATAGAACAAAAATCAATCAAATTTTGCATGCAGAATACTCTCTTGTTGATATTTGCCCCCACATTTGGGGCTGTGGATCTAGTTGAAATGTACACTACTGTGAAAGTCTAAAATCTTTTGAATGCTCAGAGCTAGAGCCTCAGACTCTTAAACAACATGGGAATAAAACTTCTCCAAGTCAAGCATATCTTAGAGAAGCAAAAAATTCTAAAATGTGCCAATAGCTGTTATAAATGAACCTGTGATAATAACCCACTAGATGCAAACAGTCAGGATGATGCCTCTGCTTTTAATAAGGATATCCTTCCAAGCTCTTCTGCTAATATATGATGTCACAACAGATTTTGCTGCTAGTCCACTCCCTCCAAAGCTCAGGTAATCAGATTAGCTTAAAGGTCAAATCCTGCTTAGTTGTTTGTGGGCAGAAAAAGCAGGGAAGAAGAGGAGAACATCCATCCTCTACTCCCCACATGCTGTAACAAGGCAGAATATGAAACGAACACCGCAGGGAACATTGAAATGAGAGACCAGATTCTGCATTGGCTACCACACTCCAGATCCAAGAAGATTTACTCTGCCGGCAAATTTATGGAATATTTCTTTCTGTACCATCTATATTCTCTTTTGCAGATACCTGGAAGTTCATCTCCAGGGCTCTTGTGTTTCCTTAACTCGGCCACTGACGTGTCTGAAAGTTTTCTCAATAATTTTACTAGCAATATGATCTGGGTGATAGTGTGGCTGGCAGCATGCACCAGTGGAACATATGCTGATCGTTTTCACAGAAATAGCCAGGAGCCCCCGCAGCATATACTTTGTACCACCAGCTCCTGAGCTGGCAAATGCTCAAATGCTGGAAGTATGTCTGGCACTGCTCTGCCCTCTACTGCCCAGTGTGCAGCCAAATTTCAGGGAGGCATTTTGGCCTAAATTAATATTGTGGCTAGTTTTTTATTTAAATGAATAGGTTTAGTATACCTCATCAATGATGTCTCCATTTTCAGCATGCACTTGAGCAATAGCACCCAGGTCACGAATAATGCTGAATATTTCATACATCTGTCAGGAAGGAAGGAAAGAATTTCCTAATGTCAGATAGGTCACGCTTTACAAAAGGTGCCATTTTATTTTTTCTTTTATTATGTTTCAGTTATTCTTTGTTACCTGGGTATCGGTGCACTGAAGTTTGTCTTTATAAGCCATGAAAACTAGAAAGGAGTTCACACCTTTGAAAAAATAAATGACATGTGCATTTATTCTTATAGCTGAAAACAAATCACTCTTGTCTACTAGAAATGGATGGAAAAGGCAGTGTTCAGATCTGGGTGAGGTTTTCAGGCTACTATTGAGGACTGAGATTGAATCAGGGCTAGGGATCACACATGGATTAATGAGCATAAAAACTTGTCCCTGTTCTTATGAGATTTGTTCCCCAAATGTTGTAGTTCATGAAAGATGTTGTATGTAGTCTTACTGGGTTTTGGGTGCATTTAAACCAGAACCAATAAACAACCCATTTCTAATTTTTGATCCAACTTGGAACCAAAACCACATCAGTGAGTTCAGATTCATAGATCTGAACCGTAACCCTTTCTACAAACAGGTTGAAATCCAAACCCTAATGCTGGCTCATTTTGAAATGCTATATTTGAATCATTTTATTAAGGCAAAATCTAGAAATATAAAGCCAAAAGCACTCCATTCAAAACACCTTTAGTGATATACCTACATACACAACATCTATGTATCCTGCATTGCACAAAATTCATAACTCTCTAAGGGTATGTCTACACTAGCCCCCTAGTTTGAACTAGGGAGGCTAATGTAGGCATTCAAACTTGCAAATGAAGTCCGGGATTTAAATACCCCGGGCTTTATTTGCATGTTACAATCCGGTCACCATTTTCAAATGCCACTAGTCTGGACTAACTGCCTGCGACTACACGCGGCAGTTAAACGGTAATTCGAACTAAGTCCTTAGTTCGAATTACCTGTTATACCTCATTCCAGGAGGCAACCTCCCACGGAGACAGCAGTGCAGGGGGGCAACCAGCTCCCCCAGAGAAGCGGCTCCCGTGGATCCACTTGCCCCTCATCATGCTGCTGCCTCTAATAGAGAGGGGGGCAAGCGGGAGGTAAATGTGAGAAGCAGCTTTCAAGCTGGCTCCCCACACGTTTTGGCTCCCGTAGAGCTGCCTGACCCTCGTACTGATGCCTCTTTATCAGAAAGCTAGCTCCTCATGAGCACCAGCTCCCTCCTATCCCCCATGTGTAAATATGCAACCACGAAAAATTCCAGCAGTTACATATTTACAGAAATACATAATAGATAACATCCCTCATTTTTATGTAGCCAAGAACCACAATAATTTTCAAGTTATAGTCATATTACAAAATCCTCTCCCTTTTATTACTATTTGTGAGTAACTAAGAAAAATGTCGGGTTTCAGCTTTCAACAGCTATTTTCTTAACTAACACTGAGAATTTTAATGGAAGATACATTAACAATGTCTGTGTTAACTGACAAATTCTGTCTCTGAATACATGGCTGCATTTGCCATTGAAGCCACTTAGATTTGTACCTGCGTATCTCAGTGCAAAACAGTTCCTAATATGCGACTCATGTAACAAATTAGTGAAAGGCACTAATCCTGTGGTGGATGAGTTCTTCAGTAGACGATGTCCACCAGGTTGGTATCCATGGGTTCTTATATACAGGAACTACAGGTACAAATGTTTGTAAAGGGACCTTCAGTGCACATGAAACACTCTACTTTCAAGTACTGCAGGCTGGGGTTGCACTGCTTTATTCCACTCCATTGCAGAGTGCCTGGGAATAGGGATGCACCCACTAACTAAACAAGAGGGCTACGTCTAGACTGGCATGATTTTCTGCAAATGCTTTTAACGGAAAAGTTTTCCGTTAAAAGCATTTTTGGAACAGAGCGTCTAGATTGGCATGGACGCTTTTCCGCAAATCGGGGCTTTTTTGCGGAAAACAAATCTGAGCTGTCTACACTGGCCCTTTTGCACAAAAGTTTTGCGCAAAAGGACTTTTGTCCGAACGGGAGCAGCATAATATTTCTGCAAGAACATTGACAATCTTACATGAGATCGTCAGTGCTTTTGCAGAAATTCAAGTGGCCAGTGTAGACAGCTGGCAAGTTTTTCCGGAAAAGTGGCTGATTTTCCGGAAAAACTGGCCAGTCTAGACACAGCCTATGTGAAGCAGGTATGGTGCATGGCTCCAACCCATAATACTCCGAGTAACCCAGTTAGCCTCTTGTTGTCCACTTTATTACACAATTGGGCCCCGTGGGTATGATTCTGAAATTCCTTAAACAGATAAATTTCCAGTGTAATCATGGGAGTCTTAACTGTGTAAGTACTTCAGAACAGGACCCAGTCGTTTTGTTCTGAGCTACCAAAGGTGGTTTCTTGATGTCAGAGGAATGCATAGTGTCTTAAAAAGTAGCTTATCTTTTTTCTTGTTAGCTTTCACAATTGATGGTAACTAGGTTAGTAGAGCACTTGTCTTTTTGTCCTTACCTTTGTCTTTCACTAGAGCTTCCAGTTCCTCTTTTATGCTCTCATGCCAGCGTGTGATGTCAATATGTAGTGAATAATCACAACAGGCTTTGCTATCAGCACACTCTCTCCATTGGTCATATGCAGCAAGCAGATTCATTCCAGAGTCAGGGAACACATGGTCAACTGAAGAAATATTGCAGTGTGTCAGCAGCCTTTATATTATGGGGTAACAGTGGGACATTATTATAATGTCGATAAAATATGTGTTTATCTAACAGTTTTCTATTGTAGGAAGGAGACATTTTAATGCAAATTAGAAAACATCCAAGCTTAATTACCATTAAGACTGAGTCAGAAATCATCAAACAAGTCAATTCTAAATTGTGGATTATCGTACAACCTTAATTCATCCCTTTGTGTCTAGATAATATGGTAAACTGAGACTGGTGTGTGCTATCATATACATGCAATGGGTCAAATTTTGCCCTTAGATATTTGTGCACAGCTTCCTTCGACATTAGCAACAATGGCATTCATTGATAGGTTCTGTATTTCCCATTACACCTGTCTACACCCTCAGCAGATTCTTCATAGTTCAGTTTAGTGATGTAAAAAGTTGTTTAAAAATGTAACCGTGTAATTTCTAAAAATTCTAGTGGTTACATGCACTGCGGACTCTGCAGTCTAAAGCTAATATATAAACAGCACACAGTGAAGTTGAATCCCTGGGAGTGGGGCTGCTGGCCTCCATGTAACTGTAACGGAAATGGATAGACTGATGCTTATCAGTTAACCATTTAAACGGAAACACTTTTATGTCCCTAGTTCAGTTCTGTGCCTCCTCTGCGTAAACTGGACTGAACTGTGTGGTGCTTTTATAAAGCCTTCTTTGGCTCGGATTGAGTAACTCAAAATCATTTTTACTTTGAACTTCAACAGTATTTGCTCTCAGAATCCCAGAGCTGGAAATTAGTGCAAAATTTGATTTTACAACCAAGTCACTTTTATTCTTCTACCCACAAAAAGCAAAGTATATAAACAGAAATGTCTTCTGAACACCTATTTTAAAAGGTAAAAAGGGGCCTTCTATTGCTTATCGTGATAAAGATGTAATGGCCTCATTAAAAGTAGACTCTTTACATTTTAAAAGGGAACATATAACAAAAGTAGAATTTATTGACGAGAACTTACTTAATACACGATACAACTGTAATTAACTTTTCACTGGTGGCACACCTACTTTGCATTTTGAAAGATGTACTTCCTAGAGGCATTGCAATGATGCCACTTACGTATCATGGTTGTTCCTCCTGCTAGGGCTGCTTTTGTGCCTTGATAGAAGTCATCAGAGGAGGTCATTCCCATCACAGGCATTTGCAGTCTAGTGTGGACATCTATGCCTCCTGGCATAACTAACTGGCCATAGGCATCTACAGTTTTGACACCACCAGGAACTATCAGGTTTTCTCCAATTTGCCTAAAAACAGTATTAAAGACGTTCTACTAGTTGCAAATAACATTTTAAAAAAATACATTAACCTCCCATTGTTTAAAGTGAGCATGTGGGGGTGCTCATGTCCATTTCTGTAAGTTTACCCACAGCGCTGTCACTGCATATTGGTTATGCTCTCCTTTGGGAAATGGGGAGGTATTTGGGGTCCTCAGATGGTGAGCTCTGAGTTTCTCCCGTTTTTTCTTGATTTAGAGGCCTGTTGTCTTATGAGACCTCATGTCACAGTCACCATCCTTCTGGCAAAGGAAGATTGGATGAAACTTCTTTCAGACTCATAATTGCTGCTCTTGAAACTCGCTCATCTCCACTGGCAAAGCACTGCCTCCAAAACTTTCTCAACTTTAGGATAGGATTGATCAGATCTGTGTCTCCTAGGTGACCATGCAAAGCACCAATATCAGCCTGTTTGAGGGCGTCAAATGTAACCCAAAGCTCTCTTCATTCATGTAATGCTGAACCACTCCCTAACTGGTTCTGACAGTTATTGCATATCACTATCAGACAGTAACAACTAAGGAACTGAGGGTACGTCTACACTACAGCGCTAGTTCGAACTAAGCTAATTCGAACTAACGCGTCTAGAACTAAAAACTAGTTCGAATTAGCGTTTTGCTAATTCGAACTAGCAAGTCCACATTGAGTGGACCCTGAACAGGGCTTAAGGATGGCCGGAAGCAGTGCCGGCAGGGCATCAGAGGAGGACTTAGAGCGTGGACATGCTGTCTCACGCTAGCCGAGGGCTGCGCTTAAAGGGTCCCGACCCCCACCCCGGACAGACAGTTCTAAGGGGTGCCCCACTTGCAAAGCAGTCCTGGCTTGGATTGCCCGGAGTACCCACACTGGGCACATCACACCACTCGGCAATCAGCCCGGCTGCAGTTGCCGCAGGCTGCCATCTGGGGAGAGGGGGCAATCGGGGGGCTGCAGGAGAGCTTCCACCCCCAGAAGCCCGCAGAGCCAGCCCAGTCCTCCCCATCGGGGGCTCGTACCCCATTCCTCCCTCACCTCCTTCCACTTACCCTTCCCTAGCCCCCCTTCTTATTGATGTACAAAATAAAGATAACATTTCTTCCAACATTGACTCTGTCTTTATTGAACAAAACTGGGGGAGACTGGGAAAAGGAGGTGGGAGAGGGGAAGAGAAAGGCTGGGAGAGGGAAGGGCAACTAACATGATCAGGGGTTGGGAACAGGTCCCAGATGAAGAGAGGCTACAGAGACTGGGACTGCTCAGCTTAGAAAAGAGGAGATGGAGCGGGGACAGGATAGAGGTCTCTAAAAGCAGGAGTTGGGTGGAGAGGGTGCACTCATAAAAGTTCTTCATGAGTTCACATAAAGAAGGACTAGAGGACACCAAAGGAAAGGAATGGGTAGCAGGCTTGAAACTAGTAAGAGAAAGTTGTTGTTCTTGACAAAGCAAAGAGTTAACCTGTGGAACTCCTTGCTGCAGGAGGCTGTGAAGGCTGGAACTAGAACAGAGTTGAAAGGGAAGTGAGATCAAGTCATGGAGGTTGGGTCCAGGGAGTAGTCTAAGCCAGGGGGTAGGAGTGGTGTCCCTGCCCAAAGTTTGTGGAAGGCTGGAGAGGGATGGCACGAGACAAATGGCTTGGTCACTGTCTTCGGTCCATCCCCTCCAGGGTCCTTAGGGTTGGCCGCTGTCGGCAGACAGGCTACTGGGCTAGATGGACCTTTGGTCTGACCCAGGACGGCCATTGTAAGCTCAGGGCTCAGGGTCGGGGGTCTCAGTGGACTCCCTTGATTTTCATGCACACCTGCTCCTGGGTGGCCAGGCTGGCAGCTCTCCTGCCCTAGACGGCCACTTTCCTGTGCCTAGTGCGGAGATCATGGACGAGGTCCACGATGTCCGCACTAGCCCAGGAAGGTGCCCGCCTCTTGCGGTCCAGGGCAAGCTCCCGGGAGCCGCCAGCCTGGTCCCGGGAAGAGGGGGTGGGCTGGGGGACATCGGGTGGGTGGCTCTGTGCCGTGCCAGGTGCAGGGTCTGCTGGCTGGGTGCTGGCAGGCTTGCACCTGGCACGGGCACCGTAGCCAGCCCGTGCCCCTTTAAGGGATCCGGGGCCGGGAGGGGGGGCATAGAGTTTCCCTGGTGTTGGCCAGAGTGGCCACCAGGGAAACCTGGGGAGGGCTAGCCTCCCACTAGTTCGAATTAAGGGGCTACACACCCCTTAATTCGAACTAGCTAGTTCGAACTAGGCTTAATCCTCGTAAAATGAGGTTTTCCTAGTTCGAACTAAGCGCTCCGCTAGTTTGATTCAAATTCGAACTAGCGGAGCACTTGTGTAGCGGCTATGAATGTTAGTTCGAACTAACGTCCGTTAGTTCGAACTAACATTGTAGTGTAGACATACCCTAAGATCATTAGGGACTAAGATAATTTTGCTTGTTACCTTAAAGAGCACAAGTAGATCTTGAGAGAGAAAAATTCCTTTTTACTTTTTCTTCCAATGCCCTATGAACTATTGCTTTTTTTGTACAAAAGAATATTTTGCACGTGTTTCTAAGAAAATTAAAAAGGTCTCTGGAAATTATTATTCTTATTAAATTACACCAAAAAAGTTAAGTATTGAAATTGGAATACCAAAGATTTCTTATGGAACTTACTTTATCAAACTGTCCTCCACATAGATATCAGCATAAAATGATTGATCATCATTGACAATCTTTCCTCCTTTGATTAGAAGCCGATCACTCTAATGGAAAAAATGTGATTTACAAGATTATTTTATTTAGAAGTTGCTTTACTCAGTACAGGTCTTCATGCATAATAATTCTCTATAATTGTTTGCTGCAGTTACAGTCTGAGAAAAAATACAGATACTTCCAATATAGTTTATGAATACATTCAAATTATTTCATACCAAACTATTCCACATAAAAAGTATTTAAAATGAAAACACTGTTTTCCTACACATGGCAACTGGCCAAAGGTTTTCCCAGAAATTGAGGAATCTATTGGCACGAGTGTCACAAATCTGAAATGCCAGCTTCAGGACACAGGGGAACTAATGGAATGGCTGTGATTTTTTGGGATATCAATGAGAAATTTTCCACTCTAGGAACTGATTTGTATATGTTTATATTTTCCGGGTTCTCTTTGCAAGGAAAAGGGCTAGGAACTCATTGTTACAAAAAGAAAGTGGAGATTAACTATAACATTTCCAGGTTCTGAAAATCAGATCTTCCTGCAGCCACAAGTTTCACAGTCCTAAAGGGTTCTGACACTAGTCAAAGGATTCTTCATTAGTCTCTGTCATTTTCCCCACTGAGTATTTTAGATGCATAAGAAAATGTAGGATCAAGCTCATATTTTTTTTAAATGTGAAAGTGCAGCATAGTTGATTACAATTATGTCTCCAACTGTGCCCTCTACAGTGACTCTAGAGAATTTACTCCCAGGGCAACAATGGCCACTGCTAAGGATTCTGATGCACATGTCAACATAATTGCTGGATGTAACAACTTGTGACAATACAGTTTGGGAAGGTGAGTTACAAGACCAGAGAAATGCTCAATTATAAAACATTTACAGAACAACACTTCTGAGCTTTGATTTTTTAAATCTGAGTCTAAGGGGTCTGAATAGAACTATTAAATAATTTTACTGTGTTTATGAAAACTCCCACACATTTCATTTGTATTCCATGGTCCTCAGTCTGTTTTTCAACAATATTTCTTGCTTCCCCGCCAAAAAGAGACACCACATTCACTGACTCATGGGAGGTCAGTCGGCCTCCTACACCAGGCAAATAAACAGACTGCTTTCTGGTCTGAAAGTGCACCCACTCTGTAAAAACCACAACATGCCAGATGTTCTTAATGGGCTTTTTCTGAACTCAGTGAGTCCCTTTACAGCCTGTCACTGATTCAGGCTGATTCTCTCTGGCTTACCTAATATCAGCTAGCCAATGAACACTACTAAAGGGAATTCAGTGCTCTCTCCCCTCACGTGGCTCCACGTTAAAGCCCACCAGCCAAATAAGGAAAAATGCTACCCATAGGTGCTTCCTCACCACCACAAAAATCCTGGCAATCAGGGTGAGGTGATTCCTATTATTACAGTGATAGGGATCTGCAGGATGGGTGGCACATTCCTCCAAAATACAGTGGAGATAAGAGATAGTGGATGGAGTGAGGCCTACTGCAGTGAGTGAGCACAAGATCCCATAGCTACAGTATTCTTGCATTTTTTTTAGTATTGGGGGTTTATAGCCTGTGCCCTTAGGGTGTGGGTTTATGTATCAGGAGTAAGAAGGCCAGGGGGATCATGGTTGATGGGGGAAAAAAGGTAGGAAACATTAAATGCCATTAAATATAGTAAAACATAATGTTTGTATTTGTTAATTTCCAAATATAATGTGGCAGTCCTTCCGAGTGGATCCTTCAGACTCAAAGATACATGTGTTTGGCTTTCTTTTAAAAGGAGTATTTGTATACTCTTGGGTAAACTGGCTGGCCTGGTGTACACAAGCTCTAAAAAGCAGGTGCCCATTGTTGTACAAGGGCCTCTTCCTGAGATATAATGCTACATAAACCCTGTCTGAGTTGAAGCTAGGTTATGCTCAACAAAGGACGATGCTAATTCTCCAAAGGGCCTCTATAGGAAGCTCGTAGTAACAAAGGCTAAGGACAGACCCCCAAGAACACTCTTTCATCCTCCTCCTGTTTCGCTCTCAGGGTTTGATTTCATTTCAGAACTAAAATCCACTTCCCCTCTTGCTGAAGGAATAGTGTATCTAAAAATGGTGCTTTAGAATTATATTTTAAAAATACTGATCATTATGAATAATCATTCTTTTCCCAAGTACCCTAAAATTATGTAAGGACCATGTAAAAAGATGGCGCTATAATCTAAACTGAGAAAAAATATGAGACATTCAAATGAACACTTAATTTTAGGCACATAAACAAGCTAAAAGTTATCATAGCCCATGCTGAGCCAGTCCTGTTATTTTGTATTTTCTGAATGCAATACAGAAAAGATATTGGGAGAAAAGATGTTGCCGTCTAAGGAGAGGTAAATACAAACCCATTTAAACTGCTGTGTCCTTTGGGCCCTTCAACCCTTTAAGAGAAATTAGGGCCTGAAAAGGAATGAGCTGGGAAACAAGGCAGCACCAGCTTCTCAGCAGAAATAAACCAGATGTAATGGCCTGGCTGATTTGCCAAGTTGCTGATGAACACACAGTCTCCTCTTCCTCCCGGAGCCGGGAAAGGCCGCTGCCTTCAGTCTCCTCTGGGACTCGGTAGATGTCTGCCACCTCCCCATGGGCCATGCTCCCCTGGGTGTTTGCTGACTGTCCGATGGCTTTGCCGCTGCCCGGGACCTTTTGGGCTGAGGTCTGGGGTACGCAGGGAAATATCTGGGAAGGCCAGGGACCCCCTCCCCAACTGGTTTACAGGGGCCATACACAATCATGGCAGAGACGCGCTCCCCACCTCGCTGCCCCGCTCGCCTCTCCTCCCAGCCACCCCAAGCTTACCAGGGACTAAAATCCCCCCAGACCCGAAGACGCGTCTCCTTCTCCCAGCTGCCGGCAGCCGCGCGTTTGCCCCTTAGCCGCTACCAGGGCGCCCGGCGCTGGGGAGGTTCATGGCTCCATCGCCACCCTGCCATGGCAAAGCTAGCAGGGCCCGGGCCATGGCTGCCCGCCGCGGAGAAAAGGCCGAGCGGCCCAGAGACGCGCGTCCCAAAGGAAAGGGGAGCAGCCCCAGCCGCCACCCCGCCAGGCCCTGGCTGCCTCGGCCTCCCTCTCACCGTGAGCCGGGGGATGTTCTTCTTGCCCTGGTACGACATCTTCCCGCCGCGGCCTCTCCCTCCGAGCGGGCGCCCGCGGCTGGAATTCGCCCGCGGCAGGTGCGCTGCGGGGCCGGGCGTCCCTCCTGGGTCTCGGCTCGGCGGAGCGGCCGGAGCGGGCGGCTTTTTGTGGCGCCTCTGCGCGTGTTTGTGCCTGTTGTTCTTGGCTAGCTCGGTGGCTCCCCCTGCGCCGGCCGCCCCGCAGCCTCGCTGAGCAGCTGCCTGATTAGCATTCCGGGCTCATGCTCCCCCGCCAGCGAGGCAGCCGCGCAGACAGCCCGCCGGGGCCTCTCCCCAGCCAGCAGCCACTTCCCTGCTCTCCTGGCACCAGCGAACAAAAGCCGCTTCCCCCACCCCGCCACCAGCCTGCCTGCCAGAAAGCGCGCCAGCCTGGGCCAGGCCAGCAATGGCTGGGATCTTTGGGCAGGGCCCCATAGACCAGCGAGGGTGGATGTCAGACAGAGCCTTGCCAATGGCTCATTGTTTCCAGCCTGAAACGCTCCCCCCCCCCCCCCACATATTTCTGTGAGTCCTTAAGTTCTGGAGATTTATGCGCTGCAGATTTCCATGTATTCCCCTCACATGTACCTAGGATTGTACGCAGGGCAGTGGGGTCACCCGGGAAGCCCAGTGCAAGCTTCACAGTTATGTACTACACATCAGCACAAAATAGGCCTCTCTTTCCGCTGCGACCCTGCAGCCCAACAGCCCCCATGGGAGTCTTGGCTTGTCCACATCGGCACCAGGAACTTCTACCCGATTAGTGGCCTCATCAAGGGCTCCATCCTGCAGCCATGAAGCACTCACGCCTTTCCAGTGGCTCCCATTGACTTAAGTTGGAGTTGGGTTGGTCTGCGATACAGCAAAGATGTGAAGCAGAACCTGGTGTCCCGGGCTTGGAAAAGCTCCTGTCTTTGGGCCCGCAGGAGCTGGGACACTCTATAAATTGTCCCTGTTCTGTTTACTCCCTTTGAAGCATCAGGCACGGCCCCTCTTAGAAGACAGAATCCTGGGCTAGATGGGCCATGGGTCTGCCCCACTGATGTCTGTGTGGCTGGTAGCAGGCAAATGGCTGTTAGGCGGCTCCCTCTCTACAAAGCTTGCTCCGTATCCCGCGTACCTCACTGGTGGCAGTTCCAGCTCTGGGCTGGTTTCTGCCCTATGGCCGGGAATACATGTGGGCTGCACTTAAAAGGCAAAGGCAAAATGGTCGCCTGACAAACTCAAACCTCCTTCTGAAATGAAGACACCCGCTCCCCCTCCCCCCAAGAAACTGTCTGAGACCCTCTGCTGAGGCTGATCGGGATTCAAGGACAGGGAATAGAGTAGCTCCGCACACCGGGAAAAAGGCAGCAGCCTTTGCCCACCTCCCCATTTGCTGTCCGCTGGGCAGCGGCTCACAGCTGGGCCCTCCCATCCTGCCGCTCCCATTGACTTTGGGGCCCCTGTTGTGCCCCCCCCCCAACACTCCCTCCTGTGGCTGAGTTGCGGGCGCCGCGGGGTAAAGCTGACAGCACCGAAGTTTTGCAAACTAAAGGGCTGGTTCCCAGTGCTGTGCGCGCTGCGCTGGCCGCTTCCCCAGTTACCTGTGCGCAGCCAGCGGGCGCGTCTCCTGCAGCCCCGGCGGCGGGCGAGGACGGCTCGGTAGAGGCAGGGGTGAGGGCAGGGGCGCTGCAGCTCCCAGGTGCCTCGCCGCTTTCGCTGCCGGCCTCACTCTGTCCATCGGAGTCGCTGGAGAGTTGGTGGCGCGCCCCTCGCCCGGGCGTCGGGGCGCCTCGTCTGCTGCTGCCGCTCAGCGCCTCCAAGTCCAGCGTTTTGTTCTCAAAGGCTCCTTCCACGCTGCAGAACATGCCCCCGAATTTCTGCCGCGGCTTGGGGCTGCCCGAGCCCAGGGCCGCGAAGTACCCGGGCAGTTCGGGCTCCCTCTGCTCCAGCTGCGGCTGCCGCTCGGCCATGGCTGCGAGGCGGGGGAGCGGGGCCCGCCGGAGGGCTGCACACGCAGCGCTGGGGGAGAACTGGCAGAGAGACTCCTGTCGCGTGGGATTCGTTAGCCAGGTATCGCCGTTGGGCTCGCCTGAGAGCCCGGCTGACAAGGAGCTGTCCAAGGTGGCTGTGCTGAAAGCTTCCACGCCACTGGGGTTCATGAGGAGGCCATCCCAGGGAGAGCCCACATAGGACTTCGAGCTGCTAAGGAAAGAGTCGCTGCAAAGCACCTTTGTGGCGGAGTGGCTTTACTAAAAGCTGAATCTTTCGATAGTCACCTCCCCTTTCCATAACTGTGCTCACAGTGTCACCGCTTCCCTTAGCCTCTGCCTGTCTGTTTCAGCCAATTAAACCTACCTTTCCTGTCACCTTTTCCCCTCTGGAACCAACTGACCTTTGGCAAATGCATGCAGGGCTTTCGGTGTTACCCCAGTCCACACCACTGTGCAGGAAATGTGTCTTTGGGCTGCACTGTAAGTGAAGCCATATATATGCTCCTTTAAGTAATAATAAGGAGGGTGCCTGCAGTTTTCCAACACTGAGAGTCAATAGCTGAAAGGCCTTTCCCCTACAAACTGATCTTCAGCTTATTTTTTGGTCCTTTAAATTTGTAAACAGCAGTGCAATAGTGAATCTATCACGTCTGTTAAACATTCAACACCATTCTTTTAGAGTGATTAAACAGCGAATGCCTCTTCTGAAACATAGCATTTCCTGATGTAAACTATCAGCTATGTCAAAGCCACCCACTTTTAACGGAATTAAATTTGCAGGCTTCTCTGGGTACTGACCTTCAAAGTTTCAGTCTCTTTATTTCTTCCCAGTGAATAGTTCTGGTTTTCCTCAGTAAAAAACTAATTTCTTGCATTATTATCCTGCCAAAAGAATAATATTTATGCATGTCTGAATAGAATTTACAATGGTAATTTATATCAACCTTCTTTGCTAACTGGAATAATATTTTAATTTGGGGAAACATATGGATAACTTTAGAGACACACACTAAATTATCTCTAGACATCGTCTGATCTCAGTCCTGTCAATGGGTCACATTTTGTAAAACTTTATCTAGCTTGAATGAGCTGAGGTAGGATTATAGTTTCTGAAAGGAGTTGCTCCTTACAATGTTGAACAGAGTTAGGCCATCAAACATAGGACCTGATATAATACTCGTTGAATTCAGTGGAAAGGCTTTTAGGGGCCAATTCTGCAAACTCATAAGCATGTGTTTAACTTTTACTCATGCAAGGAGCCTTATGAAAGGCAATGGGAGTAAGGTTATTCACATGCATATGTATTTTTAGAATAGTTCTTCATTTATGATGTCACCATGGAAGAGATTAAGGTGATAATTTCATAATATTGCAGTAGAGTAAGTAAAATATTACAGATTCAAAGTCTTCCTTGTTCTTACCACAAAAATAATAAAACACATTTTCTATGTTGGTTTAAAACAGACTTTTTTTATTAAAAGTTTACAATCATTTATGTATTTTACAAATGAATAGAAAGTCTCTTGATCTATATCATATGAATCACAATACAAAAATATGTGTAAAATTTTGTAATTGATCAACATACAGCCATGTTTTAGGCTTGTCAATTACCATTTCAGCACTGAATCAACCATTATATATTTAGGATATGGTTATTAAGAGATTACATTGGAGAACACAAATAACTCATGGCACAGTTGCCATAGGAGAAAACATTTTAAATAATTTATATTTTGCATAAATTTACAATATACCTTTCTATAAAATGTACAATAAATAAATACATGGTTTAATACACATATTCACAATATGATTTCCTGAGTCTAAACTAAATCCATTACTGTGCTAAAACACACTACCTATTATAAGTTTTAATGGTAGCATTATAGATGAAAAGCAATTTGGCATCAATCCACCAAGAATGACTTTCAGGTACGATGTTTTTCTTAACTACTAGTGTTTATGTTAACAAGCTGTGTAAGGCACTCAAGGATATACTGAAGGCTACAGAAATTACTAGAGTTGAACACTTTAAATAAAAGCCACAGTCCTTCAACAGCTTGAACAATAGGTATAGGCCTGAAATACGCAAAATGCAGCTGTCAACAAATTAAGCTACAATTCAAATGGATTTTAGTTTAGACATAATCAAAAACATTTGTGTTGCAATGCACATGCTGTCTAATCAATCAATATAATTAGTGTTATCTAGACAGTGAACATTTAAGACTACTTCAGTGTCTCTTCAGAATTTTTGTTATTATGAATCAATACATTTACACTTAATTTTCAAATTCTCATAGGCAAAACTTACCCATAATAATATATCAATAACCAACTTAATGTTATAATTTTTATCCAGGCCTCAGTCTTATAATAATTTGAAAGTAACATACAAGATTTGGGGTAGGTTAAAAAAAACACAGAACAATTATGATTTAGGTAGTCCAAACCTTAACAACATTGGTGCAAACTTATTCACTGGCTATAGCCCAAGGAGACTTACTTTTGTGAGTAATAAGTGCTCTCCAGTTTAAATCACGTTTATTCAAACAAACTTTATATTTTAATTTCCACATTTCATTTTTATATTAAAACACTTCATTATGAAAACCTAGATTTAGGCTAATGCACCAGCCTGTAATCCTATATTTTTAGGATCAAATTTTTTAAAAGGTGCACAAGACCATAAAAGAAAAAGATAGCAACAATCATATGATCTGATACTGCTATCCTTACATAATAGCATCAATGACACTGTCATTGGCATAAAACATTATTCAATATAAATTAGGGTGGTAGAATCAGGCACAAAATGATTTAAAGGTGACAGTAAAATAAAATCTGCGCTTAAAATATGTAGCACATATATGTGAACATGAGATGTGTGTAAAGGAAATATTTTTAAAACATTAATTGAGCCACTTTTTTCTTTTCTATGTACATTACTTTTTTTACATATAAACATTAACATCTTCATAAATATCATCACTTATTTACATACTTTTTTGTCCTGTGCATTTAGCTTTTTTAAAAGTGAAATTTAAGAATATTTTATTTGGGGAGGAGGAGATGAGGAACTGAATTCTAGACATATCTACAACATGCAAAACCTTGGCTCAAGTAAACAAAAGTTAAATGTATTCTAACTAGTTTCAAATATAGTTGCCTTTGTATTCTAAACTCCTAACCATGGCATCAAATATTAACATGCATATCCACACCAGTAGCAGCATTTGAATTCCTAAGCTCACTGGGAACATTAGGTCTTTTTGTCAGGCATTTAACTTAAGGCATTTTTATAGATGCCTGCATAGTACATTCCATCAAACATTAATCCATCTATTTCTTAGTCAGAGTTCAGTAAATTCTCAGCTAGAAAGTGGTTATATTGTTTGTCATTGTTCCAAATAAATATTTTAAGACAACATAATTAAACCGTACATTTAGCATTAAACATTGTAAGCATGAAATGCAAAAGTAAAACAATTCAACCAGCTATATAAATGCTAGAATTGGCATCTGTATCTTATCCAACTGTAATTAGTCGAATTACTTCTATAGTACAGTCAGATTTTCATATGAAAACTCACATTTCTTGATTTAGAAGGTTGTGACATGCTAATACATTACAAATAGAATAATTTGATAAAAAAACACATTTCCTCTTCTGTCTTTGTCATTTCCATTCCTTTTTGTATGGTTGCTCACAGGACATGTACCCAGTTCCATTTGAAACATATACACTGGATGTGCCAGCTTCTGAAGGACTTTCTAGAATTTAAATTCTAAAATATGTTCTTCTTAGCTTCATTTATAAAATAAATGTTTGGAAGCAGTGCAGAATTAAAAAAAACACAAGAATTTACTACAGAAGAGATGGTCTCATCAGCATGTTATGTGAGTCCAAATTGTTTGGGTGTTTCTACTTCATGAAGTTTTGTTGGTGGCATTAGATAGATATCAATTAAAACCACAGTTAGAAATGGCTGTATCCACTTGCTGCTTTCTTGCTGGAAGAAAATTGAAAGATAATGTAAAATTTTGAAGCTATATGATGGACTTCATGCAGAATACAATTCATATTTTTTATCCATAATGCATAAAGAACTAAAGCAAAAGGAAATTATTAAAGTGACTGTAAAAATGGCACACTTCACTTGGCAGTTCTAGAACCTATGTTTATGCAAAGACTTATAAACATTTCATAACAACAAAAAGAAGTTTTTACTACTTTAAGTTTGTCAGCACTGCAGAACCAGTAAATTATGGAAGAATTAACTAAATTCTTCTCCACTGTGTGTTTCATCAAAGGAAAGGTCAACTAAAATCCAATTAGCAGCCCAAATTGCACCTTTAAATTAAATCTGTGAAGTCCCAATTAAAACAATGTAAAGATGTAATTAAAAGTCAATCGGATTGCACAGGTATAATCTAGGGCAGATTTGCAACAGTGGAATATTTATTACCAGAGATGATATACAAGCCAGAAAGAACATAACTCGGCTACCTGGTTGAGTCTGATGGTCTGGCATCAGGAAAAAAGTCTTCTATACTAAGCAAATTTTGTGGTGATCACTGTTTGATTCTGCAAACACTTATGCACATACTTAAGTCTACACACCATAATACCATTAAATTAAATGGGATTACTCACAATGTATAAAATTAAACATGTGCATAAGTGTTTGCAGGACCAGAGCTTAAGACACTATATTCATGAAACTCACAATGTCACACCTTCCATACTTCGATGCAAAGATCTTGATTATTAGATAACACCATTGTGGAAGCAGAAATACAAATTTATATCACATCAAAAATATATTGCCTTTTTTAAGTTTAAAAACTTTTCTGGAATCTTCTGATCAAAGTAAATGGGTGGAATAGCAACAGAGCATGAATGCATGAAATCCAAATATTTTCCCCACAGAAATTTTAGACAAAAATGAAAAATGTTTTTCTTTTTCATTGTCCTTTTCTATGGAAATTTTTGAGATTTCAGCAAAAACTCAAAAGCAAAAGATTTTATCCGAAAGACAAAGTTTTTTTTTCCAGAAGTGAGAGTTGTCATATCTCATGGAAATTGTTCACTTCTGATGTATCCATCTTTCTGTATGGACCATGATACCTAACAGAACTATATCTTCCATCATGTCTTACAGCTTCCCATTTTGGTGGGAAGAAGCAATACAACATAGCATCCTTAGTAATGCACAGTGACCCTAAATTGCTAAAGGCCATGTCTGTGCTAGACGTTTTTGGCTAAAATTATCCATCATTTCAAACTCTGGTCCAGTTTAGCAGTCATCTTCATGAACACTGTATCCTGTAAACCTGTTCTGAAAAGGGTAAGCTGGTACAATGGTAAAAATTCTACTGGCTACCCAAAGTCCTGTCTGTACTAACATTGTCACTGGTAGCAACAATGGACAACCGTGGACAAAAAAGGCCAGTGTAGACCACCAATACTTGAGATCTTTCCTCCAAGAACATGAATAGTGCAGCATAATGGTTCTAAATTTTCCATGCCATATTGGAATTTTTCCAGGATCTTGCTGGGAAGCCCCTCCATTGTATTATGGTTTGCTTTAGCCAAGGCAAATAGATATATGTGGTTAAGTTCAGCAGTGCTCCAGAGAAAAAGAGGAATCCCATATCCTACCTCCTCCACAAATTTTCCATTCTTCCTTGTAAAGATCCTTTCTACAGGACTCTCACTGGCAGGCTAAATCCCAGCTCCCCACAGGTGCCCTAGATCTGCTGTTGGCAACTTTCTCTCTTTAATAGAAGGAAAGAATAACCCCTTCCCAGTAGGGATGTTAAGTAATGATTAAGTAGCTAAATAAGTAGTGGATGGAATTTCCACCCACTACTCAATTAGCTGGTAAGAGGGAGGGCACTTGTTACCACTGTTATGGCTCTACAGTTTAAATGCAGTAGGAGATGGGTGTGCAGGCAGCCCAGCTCCTACTACATTGAAACTGAAGAGCTGCAGCAGGGATAACTTCCAGGAGTGCTACAAGCTGGGACTGAGCAGTCCCAACTCATGCTGGCTCAGAGACTGCTGTGCCTCTGTCTTTCAAATGTAGTAAAAGACACCTGGGGGATCCAGCACCAGGTGGCTCTTACCACAATTAAAAAGCAGAGGCGCAGTGATCAGGGACCTGGCAAGAGCCGGGATTGAAGCACTCCCGGCTTGCGCTGGGTCGCCTGTTGTACCTCTGCCTACTTCACTTTCCCATCTCCTCGCAGAGATGGTGCTGGAGAGAACTGGCTTTTAAGCCGGTTCTCCCCCTGCACTGGCTCCCTGCTCCTCTCCCCTTGCTGCCTCTGATACAGAGGCAGCAAGGGTAGGGAGAAGTAAGTAGTCTAGTAGTGACTCAATAAACCTAGGCTTATTGGGTAATTGACTACTCGACTAGTCGCTTACATCCCTACTTCCTACCCAGTTTCTGGACTGGATTTATATAGCATATGAATGGTAAAAACAAACAAACAAAAATAAAGATACAGAACTCAGAAATACAAAACAAATAAAAGGTGGGTATTCAACATCAAGATAACTGAAGTAATTCTACTTAAAGGCAAATGGGTGTATTTAAGTGTGTTCATTGAGGACCATGTCCATACCAAGGAAGTGCCATCCTTTATTATCTGTTTTGCTTTAACTTTTCTATGGAAGTAGCAAGATGATTTTTTGTTATTGATTTTAAATGTAACTGTTTTCATCCATGTTCAATTCAAAACACAGCTGAAGGGGGTTTTGCAAAAATTTTACACATAAAAATCATCTTCCAAGTATGGAAAAATTCATCTGAGAAGGTGATTTTCTCAGGTTATAAACATGTGGAAATAGAATTTATCCTTGAAATTTTTATAGAAGTTAGGATAATAGCAAAACAGTGATAACTCTGTAAACGAGCTCTTGGTATTGATGACACATTATGGTATCATTTAAAAATCAACCTTAAATTGGGAGTGATCAAAGAATATGGATAACAATTCCCACTGAAAATGAACTGTTGACTTAAATTGCTTAGTTATCATGTTACTGTACATCCCACTACCAATACTGTAATTCAAGGGCATATATACTATAGCTAAAGGGATTTACTAGCAGTTTGCTTAAACACATCACCCTGAGCTGAAAATCACATTTCACATGATCTTGCCTTTGGTATTCTTCTAGTAGGAGGGCAGGAGGATAATGGATAAGACCATTCCCAATTGACACTCAGCAGATGGTCCATCTGTCCTTACAGGCAACATTGCACCAGGCATTAGTAGCATAAGCCACCATATGGCTAAGAGAAACAGACACTGTTAGCATTACAAGTGGGCTATTTTACTATTCTTTGGGAAAAAATAGGATGTTTATCTTGAATAATGTAAAGTCATTCCAACTTATACTGAGCAGCCGACTCAATACTTTATTTGCTTCTTTAGATTAAGTTTAAAATATATATTTTTCATTTGCATAGTTATTCAAAGGAAGAAATGATTTGCACCAGCTCATTTGTGTGATGCTGTTATCCTAGGCTAAAAATGTTAAGGAAAAGTAGAAACAAGTAATAGGAATGCTGAATGAACAAAGTGTTGGAAATAGTAGAAATAAGCAATCACAGGAAAGTTTATTGATCAGAATTACAACTGCAAAATAATGTCTTATTTTCTCTGATCTAAGTGGAAAGTATGAGACAGCTGCCAGAAACAGACATACTTTTCTCAAGGGAGAACCCCCCCAAAAAACTACAGAATGAAGTCAGGATGATGTCCCAACAGATTGTCATCAGCTGACTCAAAGACAAAAACAAATCCCCTGAGTAGCTAGGATCTATGTTTGAAATAAGAATGATGTGTGCAAAGGCATAAGATAAACTCTTTCAGCTATACTGAAAACCTCACTGGAGACAGAGAAGGCAGGAGGGGCTTACTGGATTAGTCAGACATTCACCTGAAGACAGGTTCTAGAGGACTATGAAGCTGGTGTGAAAATACAAACATTTTGTCAGGGAGAGACTAAACGTACATCTAGAAAATGTTGATTTTATTATAGTTAGTATGGATCCACGTTAAGGAGCCACAAAGTAAGAAAAATATTTTGAAGAAATAACTAAGAGATATACTGAAAATGTAGGGACTTACTTTAGCTGGATAGCTGGATAACATCTGTTATACTGTCATACCAAATATCACTCAATCTGGTGTGTTAGTGAGGGAGTGAACTACTTAAAAGGCTAGACACCCCAAAACAAATCCAGTATCATAATTGGCCTTAACTGGCAATCTTGACATCAATCTCAGCAAAGAAATCAAGAATGGAATAAGCACAGGACTAAACAACCTATCTGGAGATAGTCCATCCAGAACTACGCCAAGGCATATTTTTAGACAATGAGCATAAATAAGTGATTTCTGTCTCCAGAACTTGGCAGTCTAATACTTTTCATGAACTAAATTCACATAAATACTGTTTGAAATGCAATACCACATAAAATAACAGTTATTGTGTAGGACTGGAAGAGCCTACACAGAATTCATGGCCTCCTTTATCATGAATATGTGTTCCTATGTCTACCACTTAGCCACACATTTGGTATCCCCAGGGTAGCTTTCCTCAGGTTCACTCTTAAAATGTCTTTGAAATAAAAATGATAATACTGAAAGTGGGAGTAATAATGACCCTCAGCTGTGTAGCAACTACTGATCAATTTCATTGTTAAAATATTCATCCCAACGTTTGCTGTGGATTAAGTAATTCTAACAATGAGACATTTAACCCAAGCAGGGTTCATTCTTCCGGAGAGAAAGGCAGCACAGTATGAAAATTATAAGTATGAAAGATAAAAAGAGGTGGACCCCATAGCCACCTTATCACTAGGTGCAGAAGAGGCAATCAGTCAGTGAAAGGGGGTTATTTATTGTATGCAATTGGAAACTATGGCTGCAGAAAAATATTATAGAAACAATACGGACACCATGGTTTCAAGTCTACTCCCTTTGCAGTAAATAGAACTTTTGCTGTAGACCTTGAATGGAAAGAATCTCAGGCCCTATCTACCCAATCATCAATCCTGGTAAAAATGAAAACACTGAATTCCTTTAAAAAGAAAAAAAACTATACAAGACTGTCTATTATTATCCTCATAGTTTCCCTATCACTAGCAACTTATTCAGTGTCGTTGAGAACTGAAAAGTGAAAGGAGCCAATTTATATCATGTAAATATCATATTATCACATGAAGATAAACTGGTGCTCATTTTACATAGGAGAGGAGTTGTCAACTAAATGAAAAGATGAGGAATTATAAGTGTTAAATTTATGACAATGGAGATGGCAGGCCCAAATCTTGGCTAGTGTAAATTGGCAATACTCCATTTGCTTAAACAGAGCTATTTAAGTCCATTTACACCATCTGAAAATCTGGCCATATAATTATGTGTACTTTATAGCTTGCAGAACCTATGACTGCAGCTCATCCCTAGGAGGAATTTGCCTTATCCTCTTTTTGAGGCTTTGTTATTACTAGTATCTGTTTGAGCCTTCTGAATGCTAGAAGAGTATTCACATGCTTAAAGTTAAGCTCATAATTAAATGTCTTGCTGGACTGGTGCCCAATTAAACAGAACAAAGCTTTAGAACATTAAGAAACTGCCATGGGGCAGCATCATGTTCAAGGCTTAAGTACCCAGCTGATTACTAAAGACAATTTTTTTAAAGAATTCTGAGTCACATTCAGCCCATTGATGTTTATGTGTGACCTCCTGAAATTAGTGCCCGTACCTTCTCAAGAGCAGAATTTGGTTCACTTTTTGGTTTTGATTAAAAATTTTACTTTGAACATGGCTTATTTTTAATGGTGGAATAAGAGACTAGACAAGGTGGTGTAAATGGCCATAGCTACTGAGGATTTGGTCTAAGATTTTTCTAGAGAAAATAAAGCTTTCACACCCTTGTACATAGTAATGGGTAGAACACTTTTTGCATTGCAGGCATGCTAGTCAGGCCGCAGAAAATCTAGGGAGAGGAACTAAGTGTATGTCTACACTAGCCCCCTAGTTTGAACTAGGGAGGCTAATGTAGGCATTCAAAATTGCAAATCAAGCCCGGGATTTAAATATCCTGTGCTTGATTTGCATGTTCCCGGACAGTCGGTCACCATTTTTGAAATTTACAAGCCCAGACTAACTGCCCATGTCTACATGCGGCAGGGAACCGGGTATTCGAAATAAAGCCCTAAATTGAACTACCTGTTATTCCTCCTTCAAGGAGGGTTAGGGCTTTATTTCAAATGCCTGGTTCCCTGCCGTGTGTAGACATGGCAGTTAGTCCGGGCTTATAAATTTCAAAAATGGAGACCGGCTGGGAACATGCAAATCAAGCGCAGGATATTTAAATCCCGGCCTTGCTATGCAACTTCGAATGCCTACATTATCCTCCCTAGTTCAAACTACGGGGCTAGTGTAGACACACCCTAAGAGACTGTGCCATACTATAATACAGATAGTCTTCAGAAGGCATCTATATTCAGGGAAAAAATATTCCTTGGATAGTTACATAAAGTGATATACTGTAAAGGTCTGATGACAGAGATATTTAATTGTATTCCAAGTTTGAAATATAGCTAATGGCACCATAGAAAAAATATAGAGGTAATTGGGACTAGAACTTCTCCCAGATAAGAGAGGTTGGCTAGCACACAATCTTGTTCTAAATATTACACATTTAAATTAACAGAAGTATATGCTTGTAGGAGCCTGGGTCAGGTGTGATATGCTTGCAAAGTGACTAATATATTTTGAACTATGTTGCACTAAAGTAAATAAATGCATAATGAGGCCAGAGTTGTGTACCTTCTAAACATGATTTTAATATTTATTTTCATAAATAAGGTTTTTAGGATGAAGTTTTCAAAAGCACCATCCATTAGCCTAACTGCTCTTGTTCAATACAATGAGGAATCTCCATTAACTTCACAAAATTAGACCAATGATGGACACTTTTGAATGTATTTATTTTATAGAAAAATCAATAATGATCCTGTAGATTATATAATGGCAACATTTTCATTGTCTTCAGTAGAAGTTTTGTCTGGTCTAAATTAGGGTAGTCGGAGGGTGAGAGTTTGCATATCGACAGCAGAATTTGGTCCTATGGAAGGAACAAACCAAAGATTATGGATAGATCAAAATATATCACATCAAATTAAACCAACTCTGCAGGTACTGAAAATGATTTTGTCATGAAAATTTCTGCAATTCAGATCTTGCAGACTGACACATGTGGAGACTGAACTTCTCTGATAATTCTCAAAACAAAAATAGTTTAAAAATCAGTTAATGATGCTATGTGATAAGAAAAATCATTTATAAAATCCAAACACCTAAGAAGG
The DNA here is from genome assembly GCF_049634645.1 of Pelodiscus sinensis. Taxonomy (NCBI): domain Eukaryota; kingdom Metazoa; phylum Chordata; order Testudines; family Trionychidae; genus Pelodiscus; species Pelodiscus sinensis. Next base: position 47,176,384 of record NC_134718.1, read on the forward strand.
AGGCAATCAGTAATTCAGGATAGACTAGATCTTATGTTGCCCACAAAATGAACTAACATTGTGCTTCTCAAATATAAGGATATTTAAGAGCAGGCTAGACAGACATCTATCAGGGATGATATAGATGGTGCTTGGTCCTGGCATAAGGGCAGGAGACTGAACTTGATGATCTCTCAAGGTCCCTTCCAGTTCGAATATTCTATGATTCTGTGAAATGTATGATCACAACACAACTATTTTAGTTCTCCATTGACTTGGTATTTGTAATGTAGTTTAAGAGACTTGACTTTGGTATTTAAATATTTTCTTTTAAGAGATACTGTTACATGAAAAATATCAGCGAATATGTTTATTGACTTATGGTATTTTGGTAAATTATTTATAATTGTTGTGTCTTGAAAATATTTTTATATTTATTTCAATAGGAAAATACTATTACATTATCAATTAATCTTCTGAATATTTTCATGACTAACCACACGGAAGTCAATGAGACTACTCATAGGCATAATATAATTCACATGCATAAGTACCTATAGGACAAGAGTTTAAATATTAAATCCAACCTCCCAAGCCCTTTGAAGAAAATCTGTACTTCTCATATAGAGCTGGCATATTAGTTTTTAAGGAGTTTAAACATTTATGTAGAGCCCTGTTGAATTTGATGGCACTCCATTGAGACAAGATTCTACCACTCACATTAAATTGTAGAATCGGAGCTATGAAGTTTTATAACGAACACTGCTTGCCTCTCTCTAATCCAGAGATGAGATACTGACCTAGATGAGAGGGCAGTTCTGTCTCTGTGTTCAATCACTGTACACTTCATTTAAATTACTAACAAGGGTGATGATGAAGCTATCTGCTTTTTTACTATTGTCATTGAGTCATCCTTAAGGCTTTATGCTACAAATGGACCCTTATAAAAATAAAGACAATAAATTTCAGCTCCTTTGGGTTTCTGAATTGAGCAACACCATCAGAAAAAGTGCAGCTGCAAAATGACATAGGACCTTGCAGCATTATTAAGCCTACCTTCCTCTTTTTAATAGTGTCCTGAGGAAATCTAATGCAGCCATGCTATAAAAATGCTTTTGGTAAAAGATGACATAATGTTGATTCATTAAGGCTCATCAGTAACATTTTAACAGCTGTTTTTGGTCAATTAATAGTGATTGAAAAAAAACATTAACATCTTTCAGTAATTTACACAGTCTAACATTATTTTTTTTAAAGGGAACATTTAACATTTTAGTTAAAATATGTAAATCAAAACTAGGGAGACCCAGGAGAAGGTGAGATTCTGAAGGGGAGCATGGGCTATAATTACATGGATAAAGAAGAGATGAGACAGAACTGGGAAGGATCAAATCAGTGTCTTAGATTAATTAGGGAATAAGCAGGAAGAATTCGAAATGCTAGTAAACAAACACATCTATGACATAGCTGACATCACAGAGACTTGGTGAGATATCATGAATGACTGGAATAGAAGGGTACAGCCTGGACAGGAAGGATAGGCAGGAAAAAATGTGTACACTTGGACTGAAGCTAAAATAGAAATTGGAAACAGACTTAGGTATGGCTAAAAGGGATACAAAACATGGATGATGTCATGGTAGGGGTATACTACAGACTACCAAATCAGGAAGAAGAGGTGGATGAGGCCTATTTTAAACAACTAAAACAATCATACAAAGCACAGGATTTGGTGATGTTGGGAGACTTCAACTACCTAGACATAGATTGGGAAAATAACACAGCAGGACACAGATTATCCAGCAGGTTCATGGAATGTATTGGAGACAGTTTTTAATTTCAGAAGATGGAGAAAGCTACTGGGGGGAAAAAGGGGGGAGTTTTGAGAGAGCAGGGGAGGCAGCAGCCATGTGCACTGGGACGTGGCTTGATTTTCTTCCCGTTCCCCTCATGATAAGAGCAAGGGGAAAGTACTTGGATTTCATGACTTACACCTCTGTCACCTCCCTTCACCAGCCAGGAGTGAGAGGCATGCATAGAATCCAAGTACTTTCCCCTTGCTCCCTGATTGTCAGGGGAATGGGAAGAAAAGTAAGCTGCATGCCAGTGTACACAACTGCTGGCTGCCCTGCTTTCTCGATACTCCGCCCAATAGGGAAAGCCCCTGGCAGGCCTGCAATAGTTTGTCTACTCTAAAATTCCACAGCCACAGAGCTACAGAGCCTCATCGCTTCCATTGGCTGCACTTTACTGTTTCCAGCCAAAGGGAGCTGCAGGAAGCAGTGTCTTGGTCCATGGGAGTGAAAAACAATAACTGAAAATGTGGAAATGGTAGAGATGCTTAATGATTTTGTTTCAGTTTTCACCAAGAAGTTTGGTGGTGATTGAACACCTATTATAGTGAATGCCAGTGACTATGGAGTATGTCCTGAAATTAAAATAGGAAAAGTACAAGTTAAAAATTACTTAGACAAGAAAGATGTCTTCAAGTGCTCAGGGGCCTAAAAAATATGCATTGTACACTACACAAGGAGCTGACTGAGGAGATAACTCAGTCATTAGTTATTATCTTTGAAAAGTGATTGAATATGTGAGAGATTCCAGAAGACTGGAAAAGATCAAATATTTTAAACTCCCTGGACATTTAGGGTACATCTAGACTGCTTTCCTCTTCTGAAAGAGGAAAAACAAATAAAGTGCAGATTAGCATATTTTTGTGCTTCATTTGCATATCCTCCTCCAATCCGTTTTGTTGAAGAGGTTATTTCACCAAAAAATGCAGTGTACACATGGCTTTTTCATAAAAAAGCCCCTTTTTCAAAAGAACCCGTATTCCTCAAAAAATTAGGTTTATAGGTTCTTTTGAAAAAGGGGTTTTTTTTTTTTTCAAAAAAGCCACATCAAGACTGTGTTTTTTGGTGAAAAAACTTCTTCCGCAAAAAGGGTCAGAAGATGATATGCAAATGAAGGGCAAGAATATGCTAATTAGTGTTTCATTTGCATTTCCTCTTTCAGAAGAGGAAAGCAGTCTAGATGTACCCTTAGTTATAGACTTGAAAGTTGCCATCCTCAAGCAAAGAACTTTAAAAAACAGGCTGCAATGTGAAATTGCTGAGCTGGAGTTACAGCCACTCCCCGAGTTATGAACTCAAAATGTTCGTAACTCGGATCTCATAGAGTTACATGGCGACCACGCTGTTCATAAGCATGGATCGTTGTTTGTAACTCGGATCCACATTTACGACCGTAAGTGTGGATGGTTGGAAGTGGAGGTGGTCGGAACTGGGAATGGCTCTCTCATTACAATACTTATTTTTCCACTTTAGATATTCTCACCATTTTATCCACATCTACCCTGGTTGAATTAGCTCTGATGTATCCTCACTATCTGATGTACTGAATTAGCTCCCATCTCTGTATCCCTGCTATCTGTTTCTTTTTCTGTCACTTCATGTATCTGATGAAGTTGCAACTCATGAAAGCTTATGACATAATAAAATTGTTAGTTTTAATGTGCCACTGAACTTGTTGTTTTTATAAAAATAGAAATAAGGACAAACCAGGGAATTATAGAACAGTCCATGTAACTTCTGTGCCAGAAAAGATAATGAATCAAATAATTATGAAATCTGTTTGTAAACATTTAGAAGATAATAAGGTGATAAGACATAGTCAGCATGGATTTGTCAAGAACAAATCATATCAAACAAACCTGACACCTTTCTTTGACAGGGTAACAAGTACTGTGGATAAGGGGGAAGTGGTAGATGTGTACTACCTAGACATTAAAAAGGCTTTTGATACAGTATTGCATAACCTTCTCATTAACAAACTAGGGAAATACAACCTAGATGGAGCTACTATAGGGTGGGTGAATAATTAGTTGGATAATTGTTCCCAGAGAGTAGTAACTAATGGTTCAACATCATGCTGGAAGGGCCTAATGAGTGGAGTTCTGCAGGGATCAGTACTGGGTCTCGTTCTGTTCAATATCTTAATCAATGATTTAGCTAATGACATACAAAATACAGGGCGGCCCATCCATATAGGTGAACTAGGCAGTCGCCTAGGGCACCAAGTTAAATGGGGTGCAATGGGGTACCAAATGGTGGTGCAATATCTTTGAAGGATTTGGAGGAGGGGGGCACCAATTGGATGGTTCGCCTAGGGTGCCAGTTGCTGGCAGCTAGTCTGGGGCTGCTCCTGAAATATATGTATAAAGTTTGTGGTTGATACTAAGCTGAGAGGTGTTGCCTTTACTTTGGAGGACAGGATTATAATTCAAAATGATCTGGACACAACTAGAGAAATGGCCTGACATAAATAGGATGACGTTCAATAAGGACAAATGCAAAGTACTCCACTTAGGAAGGAACAATCAATTGCACACAAAGTGGAAAATGACTGCCTAGGAGAGGGTACTGCACAAAGGGATCTGTCAGTCGTAGAGGACCACAAGCTATATGCGAGTCAACAGTGTAACACTGTTGAAAAAATGCAAACATCATTCTGGCATGTATTAGCAGTAGTATTGTAAGTACAAAATAAAAAATTAATTCTGATCTACTCTGCACTGATTAGGCCTCAACTAGAGTATTGTTTTCAGTTCTAGGCATCGCATTTCAGGAAAGATGTGGACAAATTGGAAAAAGTTCACAGAAGAGCAACAAAAATGATTAAAGGTCAAGAAAACATGACCATTGAGGGACAATTGAAAGACTTAGGCTTGTTTAGTCCAGAAAAAAGAAGATGGAGAGGGAAGATAACAGTTTTCAAGAACCTAAAAGGTTGTTTCAGAGAGGAGGGAGAAAAATTATTCTCTTTAACCTTTGATGATAGGACAATTAGCAATGGGCTTAAATTGCAGCAAAAGAGGTTCAGGTTGGATGTTAGGAAGAACTTCCTAACTGTCAGAGTAGGTGAGAACTGGAATAAATTGCCTACAGAAGTTGTAGAATCTTCATCACTGGAGATTTTAAAGAGCATGTTAGGGAAACACCTGTTTGGGATGATCTAGATGCTTAGTTCTGCCAAGAGTTCAGGGGACTGGACTTGAGGTCCTCTTGAGGTCCTTTCCAGTTCTATGATTCTATGGCTTTCTTTTAAATAATATTTTTAGAGTCATGCTAATAATAATCCTGTCATGCAGTGATGAAAGATGGAACAGAAAAAAGAATTGTTGCTAAAACTGACTGTGAATGCATGCGTCATCAAATAACAGCAATCTGACAATACGGTTTTGGTTTGTTATGCTTGTACCAGAGTATGATTCACTGGCTCTGTTCATCTTCAGCATGTTTCATTCCAAGAATAATGGATAATTCCATACCAAGACATAGCAATTTTGCAGCTTAGAAAACGTTGGCCCAAATTCATCCCTGCTGTAACTTCCTTGAAATTAGTAGTAGTATATCAGGAGTAACTCTGGATTACTGGGTATGCTTAATATGAATACATAGAGAGCTGATGTCAAATCACAGTCATAGTTAACAACCTTAAAGTAAGATCATGGTAGAAAAGTGGCCTCTCGTAGCTGGTGGCTATATTTGCATTCAAAGAAGGAGATGATGTAGTTGCAGGCAAACAGCTGATACTTAGCCAAATTGTGACTTACAGATGATATGAGGGTCCCATACAGACACAAACTGGTCAAGGAAAGGTAACAGTATTGTGTATAGCAAGCAATTTATAATGTTACTTTACTGTATATATCCAGTAATATGGGGAATACATTGTTAGTTTATTTCCTCAGAAAAGAAAAGTAGTTTAACTGTTTCTCTCCTATAATTATTGAGTTTGTAGGGCTTTCATGAGTCTCTAAAATCAGTTCTTAACTTCTGTACTCTACAGAAACATTCTTTTTTTAATGTGTGTGCAACATGTACATGGCTTGAACCCATTATGTAGCACAGATGGCTGTCCATTCTGCCCCAATCCATGAAGAACTTGAGTTTGACTATATAGAGTTTTGACAGCACAAAATGAATGTTACAATTTGACTTGCTGAAAATTCATGGGTTGGGAAACTACATTATGAAAATTTTGTGCAAACTGGATAGCTATAGAGCTGGGATCAATGCTTAAAGTGTGATTTATGGTATATTCACAAAGGGCCCAAGTTTTAAAATTATTTTTCTGAAGAGCACAATGAACACTCTAGTGGCAATGAGTAATTTCACATCTAAATATGCATTTTCATATGTCAATGAAGGCTCTGTATACATATTTTAGGCATCAACTTTTGAAAACTGAAACTGAATACATTCATTTCTCATTTTCTGGGCATTTTTGTTGTGGACATACACACTGACATTTCTAAACAGTGCAGCAGTTGTCACCACTTTCATTAAATTTTAATTGAAGTTGTGTGAATAAATCCCCTGCACTGCTTTGAAAAAAAGCATCTATAAAAATTATAGTAAGATTCTGGCTCACTGGTATAAAATACATTTGATTGTTGTGTATTGTGCTGACCCCAAACAAGATCTCAACAAAATACATAATTTAAACTGATATGCAAGTACAGTGGGGCATGAAACAATGGAAGCAGAACAATCTTTTTCAAGAACCTGGCTGCTGACATGCATTTCTTTTTATTACAGATCTCTAGGTCACTGATGCAGGAACTTGCTGTCTGAAAATATGGAATTTAAAGTGAGAATACTTACACTGTAAATCAGCAAAGAGCTTACTCAAACCAGAAATGTACAGTAAATGCAGAAAATCTAGGCTGACACTCTGCCCATAATTCATGTTTCTTTGGGGGAAAAATTGCCCTTATTCTTGCCATTTAACTAAGTGTCTCTCTCAATTTTCATTCATATCATGGAATTCCTTTCCTCCTCTAGACATGTGCTTAATCTTACTTATATATAGTTCTCTTTTCTAGCCAACCTTTTTACAGTAGTCTTTAGAATATATACTTAGAATTACTACACCTTTTAAATACTTTATTATAGAGTTACAGAATCTAGGACTGCATAAAGGTACTCTTGGTACAGACATCACATCCAATCAGAGACACAACAATTTTTAATAATTGAAATAAATTCTTGGAAAAATATTTATTGTGCCCTGAATCACTCCATCCAGTTTACAATGCTCCTAACTCAGTGACCATATTATTTTTTCTAGTACATACTAGTATTCTATGATTCATGTTTTCTATTCTAACTATCTTTTTATCCATTCTCTGTATCTCAACTATGTTTTCTTTCTTACAGAAGTTTAGGAGTAAAATTAACTATAGATTAAACTTTGGAAAAACCCATGAAGAGGCAAAATGTCTCCAAAATCTCTGTGTGGAGCTGCATGCTTCCTTCACAGATGAAAGATTTGGGGAAGGACTAGATGGCACAGGTTGAAAAACTGATCTCACTGAAGTCAATGACAAAACTCCCATTGATTTCAATGGGGCCAGCATTTCAGTTAGTCTGAAAACTGTATGATGACCAGGATTCTAGGAGGCAGTATTCTGCTTTCTTCCAAAGAATACTGGACCATTCTTGGAATGATATTTCCCTTCACAGTTAAAAGCCAGTGAGGAGATGTAAAACTGATTCTAGCAGAATTAATTGTTGCACAGATTTCCAATGAGAAAATTGCTGAGTCCAATTGAAGCGAGCCACAGAAAATAGATACTCAATGGAAATAGACTCTCCCATTTTATGTTAACTCGCAGAAATTTGCAGAGTCCTGACTGTGGTGCTCACATAGAGGGTCTTCTGCTGGCTTAGGGTGAGCTAGGTAAAGAGAACATGCTGTCTTCACCTTACACACATACTCTCTGGCCTTCTTAAATGCTAGTATGCTTCCCTCTGTTATATTTGCAATGGCCAATTTAAATGTTACACTGTATAGGCCTTTATTTATGGATTTTATAGTCATTGTAAGGTTAAAAGTTGTCCTAGAATTAAATTGTTTTAACAGTGCCTCTATAATAAAAAAGAGCCTTGTAGAATTTTAAAAATCTGATCACTTAAAATTGCAACAAATTCAGACAGAAGGTCAAATCCTGCTTACAATGTCATCATCAAAACAGGATTCAAACAAAGCTTAGCAGGATTTAAAATATGGAGAATTAACATTAACTTGGTATTTCTAAAAAGCCCCATTATGGATATATTCTACAAAGTATTATAAGCTCTTCAGTATGTTACAACTGGGATACAAGATGCTAAAATACAGCAAATTATTATCTTCCTATATTATTAAATATATCACATTGTTTCATGGATAGGATATGTTAAAAACAGTTGAATTCACAAAAAAAGATTTGAATAGAGCTATATGAACTATTCACTGCAAAATCCTGAATCAGGTGCTTCTGCTTGGCTTTGGATTTACATTCAAAATTCAAACCAGTAAGGTTTCATTCAAGGTTATTTTTAAGTCCTAATTCTTTCATCAAAATTGGAGGGAACATATTCTTTCTTTGGTGCGACAAGAATGTTTAGGTGAATTACATTGGTTTACTTCAGATTTCATCCAATTTCATGGCAACATATCATGTGGTAAGTCATGCTAGATTTTCTGAGTTTTTTACTGGGCCAGCCTATACACATGGGATTTAAAGGATTAGCTGTGGTGTCATTTGCACTCAGATGTTCATAAAGGGGGATTGTGAATAGCTGAGTTTTACTCTTCCAATTTCTAAAAGTAAATACATTTGGAATTAATGAGTTAAGCCAATATTTGGGAATTTGAGCTAAAATATAGTGTATTTTGAAATACCAGTGGAGAAAACACTAATTCCTGCATTAATTCACATATCCCTTCTTCTGTATGTAATTGCAGAGCTCCTTTCACAGACTCAGCATCTCTGAGGGCATGTCTACACTGCAGTATTATTGAGAAATAAATTATTTCAGAATAACTACTCCCAAAATAACTATTTTGAAATAGCACATCCACACTACAAATCCCAATCAAAATAGTGCAGAGCTATATCGAAACAGTGCATCTGCACTCATCAGGAGCCTGCATTGCATTTAAAGCCCCCTGGAAGCACTCTGGGCAGGTCATCAGGATAGTGGTCATTTCCTGTAGCTGCTGCCTGAGGCTAGCTGAGTCTCATGGTTAAAGGGCTCCTCTTTACAGTCATGTCTCACACTCCTCTTCTCCATTGTCTACCTCCTTAAGGGACAGCAAACTCACACTGTGTGCTCTGATTGCCCTTGTGGACACGACAGCACTCTCAACATGGAGCTGGAGCTGCTGCAAAGCAGTCACCAGCCCTTAGATCTCATGCTGCACTTCCTCATAAAGTTTATGCAGGCTGTCCTCATGCCATGGCTGGAAGACAATGACCAGCCTGGAATAGGGGACCCTCTCACTCTGGCCTAGGTGCTCCTCATCCACTATAGTCCTCTCCATCCTTCCCAGCACACCATGCACCACCATTTCTGGTGGGACTAGATCATCTTGTAGTGGTGGGACAACCAGCAGTGGTTCCAGAACTTCTGGAGCTCTGGAATGCCTCACCCCTTCCCTCCAATGACCCAATACCCATCATCCCCCTCCATAAGTGTGTCACCATCTCTCTTTGGAAGCTCACCACACCAGACACCTACCACTCCATTGGAAACTAGTTTGGTGTGGGGAGATCAACCATAGGGGCCATGTTCATGTAGGTTTGGCTCTCTTACTATTGTCCCAAGAGGGTGGTCAAGCAAGGGTTCCCGAGGGTGTGTGTGTGGAATCTCCCTCCCTGTAAGTTTTCCAGTTCCACCTTCATAAAGCCCTGCCAGGGATGGGGTAGTTGGGATTGCTTCTGCTGTGGGAAGGGGCTTGTGCTCAGGGAACTCCCAAGGGCTCTGGCAACCCTGTGATTCTGTGTTCCTATGCTTTTACAGGTGGCAAAGGCCATCAACGCCATGCTGCTGTGCAGGGTCATCACCCTGGGCCACATGGACCCCATCACTACCAGCTTTGCTGCCATGGGCTTCCCCAACTGCGAGGGCCATTGACAGCACCCACATCCCTATCTGGGTCCCCAACCACTGGGCCTCAGACTGTATTAATAGGAAGGGGTACTTTTCCATGATCCTGCAGGCCCTCGTGGACCACCAAGGCTGGTTCACCAACATTAACATTGGATGGTTGGGGAAGACACACAATACCCACATATTACCCAGCCTGTTTCCAGAAGATACACATAAGCACTTTTTTCCCTGACCGCACCATCAGGGTCAGGGACATGGACATGCCTATGTGCATCCTGGGCAATGCAGCCTATCCCTGGGCGATGCAGCCTACCCCTCTGCCTGATGAAGCTGTACGTGGGACACCTGGACCCCACCAAGGAATAGTTCAATGCCAAGCTCAGCAAGTGCAGCATCATTGTGGAAGGCGCCTTCGGCTGCCTCAAAGGAAGTCCCGGTGTCTTCTCACTCACCTGGACGTTGGCAACTAGAACATTCCCAAGATGGTGGCGGCCTGCTTTATCCAGCACAACATGTGTGAGAACAAGGGGGAGACATTCCTGTCAGGGTGGAGGCAGAGGCTGAACAGTTTTTGAGCAGCCTCGCACTGCTGTCTTCCAGCAAGCCCATCAGGGGCAATGCATATCCGGGAGTTGTTGAGGGAGAATTTCAGCCAAGGCTACCTGTGGTACTCTCCCTGGGGCCTCCCCACAAAGGACCTCTGGATTGCTGCATGTGCCTTTCCTCTCCTATCTCTCCCTTCCCCTGCCCTCTCTCCCTACCTTCTCCCCTCCCCTCCTGATAAAATAAACCAGACTTTTTTTTTGGAACAATAAACTGTGTGATATTTATTTGGGGACTATATAACTCAGGAGGGACTGGAGAAAGAACCTGGGAGAGGAGAGGAGGGGGAGGAGGGACTCAAGGATGGGGCTGAGACTGGTGCCTGCAGTCCCACTATCTTATATGTGGGGCTCTTGGCAGCCTTGGGGGAGGGGGAGCTAAGAGAAGCTAGAGGGGCAGGGACAGATTCTGGGGGTTTTTGGAGGGGAATGGGTGGGTGCTGAGGGACTTGGGTGGGTGCTGGGGCTGCTGGACCACTCAATAGTGGTGACCATGTGCTCGATGGTGTTGGTGTGTGCCACTCACATTGCCTCGTGCTGCCTGGACAGCTGTTTCCAGATGGTGCAGCACAGCTTCCAGTCAGCATGGCATTCCTGGAGGTCCTCCTCAAAGTTCCTCTTCATGGAACAGAGGCACATAAGGTTTTTCTTGCCAGGCTGTAATGGGGTTGCCTCCACTGGCGAGTCTTGCTGGGTCGGGAGGATGGCATGGGAGGTATTGCATGCACCCCACTCACAGCTGTGATGAAAAGTGACAAGAGAAGTCATCTCAGAAGACACTGTTCATGAAGCTTAGCCCTAATCTCTGAGCTGACACTGAAAGTTCTTAGTTCAGACAATGGCAATGTGCTTCGAGCAAGGCCATCTGTGACCTAAACAGTGGGCACTTCCCTGCAGGGGAACAGACGTCCCAGGGGAGCCTCATTATCCCCAGCCCTCAGGAACTAGCAGGCATGAGAAGGTGCTGGCTAGGCTAGGAGCTGGTGGTCAGATTGGGAGGGAACAGGCTGGCTTTGCTTTCCTCTGTGCCCCACACACGCTTGGTCTGGCAATGGTGGTGTCCCTCAGGGAAAGAATTGCTATCCCTGCCCACTGAAGGAGAGGAAGAGGAAAGTGTTGGGGGAGGTTTGTGAGTGGCAGATGCTGCTTGCTGGGGAGGGTGGTACTGGGGTCCACTCCACTTCCTCCCCCAGCAGGTTCCCCTGCAGGGGATCAGTGTCCTCTGCTTTATCGCACTTGACTAGGAGTAGATGCTGCCTGAGAGTATGGGCATAAGCCTGTGCCGTGTGTGGCACTACTGTGTATTTCCCTGACCCCAGCCTCCTTAGTGGTGGCTTGTGGTGGGAAAGTGTCCCACCATGGAATACGGAGTAAGGCTGGAACCGTGTGAGAAGCAACAGGTTCCTGTGTGACAGCTTCATAGGACTCAGTGCTCCGGACTGGGTTTCATAGAATCATAGGACTGGAAGGGACCTCAAGAGGTCATCGAGTCCAGCCCTCTGCCCTCAAGGCAGGACCAAGCTCCATCTACACCATCCCTGACATCTACACCATCCCTGACAGTTTCCATGTGCACAGGCTGATGTGCGATCCTTAGGCCAAGAAGGCCAAGTTAGGAGCATGCAGCCCCTTGCAGCCTGCCACCTCCCCCACCGTGTAGATAGGGAAAGTGATGGAACTCACCTAGTTGGCCTTCCCCAGTATTGTCCGAGGCTGGGAGACATCCTGGGAGAGGGTACCAGCTCAAGGGTGATGACCACCCTGGTTGGCGGGCATGGTGTCAGTGCTGGCCTCCTCCTTCTCTTCCTCGGCCTCTTTGTTGTCCTCTATAGCCCTGTCCTCTTGGAGGCTGACAACAGGCATATCCTGGCCAGAGTTGACCACGAGGATAGGGGAGATGACCTGACCCCTTCCCAGGATGGCATCCATCTTCTGGTAAAAGTGGCAGCTCTGGGATGCCACTCCACATTGGGAACTTTGTTCCCTGCCTTTAGTGTAGGCCTGGTGCAGTTCTTTAATTTTTATCCTAACATGGTCCAGAGTGTGGCTGTGCCCCCTCTGGACCAGGCTGGCAGCCATCCAGCTGTAGATATCCGGCATTGTGGTGTTTAGTGCAGAGATCCTAGAGGTTGGACTGATCCCCCCCCCCCCAGATCTCAATCAGATCTAGGATCTCTACATCAGTCCATGAGGGTGCCCTCCTCTCCTGACTCTGGCCAGAGGCTTCCGAGGTGGCTGCCGGCATGCTTGCAGCCTTGGGAGAGGGGTGGGGGGGGGGGGGCTGAGGGGAGCTCTGGCATGGCAGGAAAGAAGGCTGTGCAGGGTCCTGCTGTGTGACACGATGAGAGCAGGGCCTGCGTTGTGCCACATGCACTTTCCCTTCTGCCTGTACCTTTAAAGCTTGTGGGGGAATCACAGAGGGTACTCTAGATTACATGTCTCTGTCAACAGAGGCATGTAAAATAGGCTACCCGACATAGTCAATAAAGTGGGGCATAAGAGAGCGGTTGACAAAGGCTTCCCTTGTCGACCGATCTGTGTCTTGACTTCTGTACTGTGCCGACGATCAGCTGAGCTGATCACAGTGCGGCGGCCATTTTTATTGTAATGAAGCCGGGGATATTTAAATCCCCGCTTCATTGACTATGTCGGGTAGCCTATTTTACATGCATCTGTCGTCAGAGGCATGTAATCTAGAAGTACCCAGAGTGGCCACCAGGATAGCCGTGAAAAGCCCTGGAGGCCAATTATTTCAAAATATGCACAGCTGCACCATCCATACTCACCCTAGTTGAAAATAGCTATTTCAAAATAGGTATTATTCCTCATGAAATAAGGGTTTACTATTTTGGAATAAAAAGTCTGTTATTTCAAAATAATTTCAAAATTAAATTTTGAAAAAAACAGGCTTGCTGTGTGGATGCTCACCTTGTTATTTCAAAATCTCAGTTCTACTGGCATGAATCCAAAGAGATTAGCATGAGGTGTGTAATAAGATGAGGGTCTGAAACAAAAGCCAATGTAGCACAGGCCTGATTTGAGGCCTGGTTTGAGGCCCGAGGCCTAGCTAACAATGGACAAAACTTGGCTAATATAAAGCAAAGCTAAGTTCTGAGCAAGAGGCTGGCCCCTGCTCACAGAACTTGGCATAAACAGTGTTGAGAGTGCAAAACACTAACTGGTAATAGGCCCAGGTGTAGAACAGTTATTGGTACTGGTCATAAGTTGAAAGCATATTCCAAAAGAATGGCAACACTAGCTCTTTAAAAAAGACCTTGGTACCCACACTCCCCACAGATACAGACCCCGATTCAGAAACGGATCTAAAATGACAGCATGATGGATAGAGATGTTCTAATTGAACCACAAGAAGCAGAGTTATGGGTGGTATCTACGTAGCATCAGAGGGTGGCAACTCGACACCTCAGGAGTGATGTGTAACTTGTATATAAAGTGGTGTCTTGGAGGGACAGTATTTGTCCAGCCTAGAGGGCAGTGGGACCTCCCACTGACTGAGCTGAATCCATTATTATGAGTACATATGTGTAGTGGTTCAGTAGAGTCTACTGACAACTATTACTGCATTTCACTTAACAATAAGCCTGACTGGGCACCTTCGACCCTTATCTGATTTGTGGTCTTTGCAGGCTCTCTTGGGGTCTGCTGTGGTGACTAATTGTGCAAGTCAACACGGCATACATGACTGAGCACACACACATGCAGCCTTCTGGTTATTATCGTTGATGGAGCAGAAGACCTGTCAGGAAACCATGACAGTAAATCCTAACCTACTACTTTGGTGAACCTACTACAAGGTGTTCCCTTGAATTCCTCTCCCCCACATAATACCAACAATATTTTCGGCTTAGAACAAAGCCATATAAATATTTGTTTGAATCTGGCCTTTAGCAAATAGCAGGTAATAATATAAAATTAATAATACTTAGCAATAATTATTCTCAAAGTGATTTAAAAAATGAAGACAAATAGGCATTATTACTCCAATTTACATATGCAGAAAAAGAGATGAGAGCTAACCATGGACCACACTTTTTCCTTATTTATAGAGATGAATATTATTGTCAGGAACTAAATAAGAAGCCCTCAATAATCTATGCATGTTTTTAGTACATTGTTCCAACATGTCAGTGTAATAACTTTCTTTTGATTATTTCAAGTCTTGAAAAGAAATATGTTATTTAGTGAAAAGAATAAAAAATGGACTTAATGAGAAATAATAATATAACATTAGTGATTCACTTATGAAATACTTTAAAAACCGAATCATAGTACAATGTTAAACCCAACATTAATAACTAATTAAATCTTTAAATCAGGCTAATAATGAGTTTTTTGTGTTGTCTATTGCCTTCACCTATATAATGATAGCAGTTAAATCATAACATATGCTGGTTTTACTTATTATATCACTGCAAACTGCCAGTGTTAAGAAGCTTGAAATATTAAAGTGTGGTGGCACATTAGGTATTTTTGAAAATAATGATGTAAAAACCCTGTACTTATTCCAAAAATAACTTATTGAGCTAGATTAATGAGGAGCCAATACCAGTTCAGTAGTTAGCTAAGAATGAGTTTGGATTCTATTTATTAAATGATAATCCACTGATTTTAATCTGCAGAAAAGAAAGCTTTACACTCCTCCCTGTAAAATAACACTCCTATAAAGGAAAATTGTTTGAGACCGACATAGAGGCAAAACAGGAACAGACTCATACATGCAATTTATAGCAGGCCACAGATTTTATTAAACTTTAACACAGGGCTACTTGCTCATCATCCACACACTCCTACATTTAATTAGCATTACAGGTCACCTTACCATAATGCCAGGTAGGTGTTCTCCAGCCTACCCTTAAAGACACAGTCAGAATCCAAGCACCACTCTCCCCAACTGGGGGAGTGACAGTCAGAAGGGTAGGGACCTCAACCTGTGAGGGCCACAAAATCTGACCTCAGCATGAAAAGGCCCATCACCAAAATTCATGGTCTTTTATCTTGGAAACTGGAAACTGTTCATTTTATTCTCTTAATCATACTGGAAACTGGCCACAAGCTGTGAAAAATAAACAATTCAGCCAGTACCTCTGTTAGGTACTAAGCACATTCCTATTTAATCCACAGTGACTTGAAGGCAAAAAAGTTCCTGGACCTCTGCCAATTGGCCTGTGAGAGAAAAATTTCTTCCTGACCTACAAATAGGAAGCTGGCTAGACCAGCAGGAACTGTCAGTCTGGGTTCCCATTCCTAGGTTGGGTAGGAAAGAGGGGACCACTGGAATGGAGCCAACAGAGGATTTACCTGGCCACTATGCCAGGTTAAATCCTGGAAGCAAGAGAATACTGACCAATCAGCCCCTCCCCTGGCCTATGAGTGCTAGAGACTACAAGGAGGAGGTGCTATCTAGTATCCCTTAGTGCAGTGTTTCTCAAACTGTGCTCTGCGGAGTCCCAGGGCTCCGCAAGACATCTCCAGAGGCTCCACGAGGTTGACAAACTGGAAACATTGATAGGTACAACCAGAGCTCGACAAAGTGATGTTTCTACTCGCCCGTGGCGAGTAGATTTCAGCCAGTTGCTCCATGCGCCCCATTCACCTGTGCTGTGCGCATGCGCAGTGCCAGTCTGGCGCATGCGTGGTGTGGGGCTGGCGAGTA
Source organism: Pelodiscus sinensis (assembly GCF_049634645.1). Lineage (NCBI taxonomy): Eukaryota > Metazoa > Chordata > Testudines > Trionychidae > Pelodiscus > Pelodiscus sinensis. Next base: position 47,192,583 of record NC_134718.1, read on the forward strand.
GCTCTCATCATGGTTTGTCAAGCCCTGGGTACAACACATACAATCAGTGGACCGCTGGGGCTCCACATACATTTTTACGCATGTAAAGGGCTCCAGAGCCCAAAAAGTTTGAGAACCGCTGCCTTAGTGAGTGTCTCCCATCACATTTGGCCCCATTAAGTTCCCTCCACTTGGTGAGACAGATGGGAGGCATAGCTTGTTATACCGTTGCTTTAAAAAAGCGAGTCACTGAAAACTGAGCCACTATGAGGATGATCAGAACACACTTTCCTCTTTCATTGTTCTCTGAGACAATTCTGGAGACATTCTCCTTAATTCTTCTATTGTTATCTGGAAACTTTCTTCCACGGCTGCATTTGTTTAAGCAACAAAGCATGTCAAGAATGTCATCTTAGGTAGAGGTTATCTAATCTGTTGCTATGGTAAAATGTTTCTACCAGCTAAGTTTTCTTTTTTCAAATGACAGTCTCTACCCTGAAGACACTGGAAACTTTCCGGTTTGTTTCCATATAAACACAAATGCAACTAAACAGAATAAAGCAAGTCTGTTGTGTACCTCCTACCAGGGACATCACAGTGTATCACTGGCAGATGGGACCAATCAATTCTTTACCAATAAAAATGGTAACTGCCTCAAATGCAACAGCTGTGAAGAAGCCAAACTAATGTAAGGACCCTTTTAAATGGTAATTGAAGTTTTAACCCTGTATTTTATAAAGGCCTGACATACCCGAAATTCAGAGCTCACTGTGCCATGACGGGGTAAATAGCACTGCAAAAAATCTGCACCATTAATATGCACAAAGTTTTACAGAACTTTAAGAATGGAAATAAGATTATATTGGTTAATGTAATGTCATCATAAGTGAAATGACATTAATCAATGGGACTTATAAAAGTAGTCATAGCAAGAAGTTAGAATGGATGTCTATGTGACTTCTGAGACATTTAAACAAATAAAACATTGTACCAGAGATTGGGTAGATAAAGAACTACTAGACAAAGTTCTGTATCAAGAAGAAATGTGCCTCACCTAAACATCATATGTGAGCATCATTGAACTTCAGGAGAGTCCAGGTCTGCATCTGAGCTTTGCAATTCTGGTCCATCTTTAAATTCTAGCCATACCTCCCCAAGGCTATGTCTAGACTGCAGGCTTTTTTCGAAAGAGGCTCTTTCGAAAGCATCTTTCGAAAGAGCCTCTTTCGAAAGATCGCGTCTAGACTGCAGGCGGATCTTTCGAAAGAGAAATCCGCTTTTTCGAAAGAGAGCACCCAGCGAGTCTGGATGCTCTCTTTCGAAGATGGCCTCTTTACATTGAAGAACGCCTTCCTTCGAAAGAGGAACTTTCGAAGGAAGGCGTTCTTCCTCGTGAAACGAGATTTACCGCCATCGAAAGAAAAGCCGCGTTCTTTCGAAATAATTTCGAAAGAACGCGGCTTGAGTCTGGACGCAGGGGAAGTTTTTTCGGGAAAAGGCTACTTTTCCCGAAAAAACCCCTGAGTCTGGACACGGCCCAATTGTGTACTTTTCCTGGATGGATCTCAAAGTGCTGTATCTCAGGTCAGATATAGTAACAGTAGTTTTTCAGATCTTTTATTTTAGTCTTGACAGCTTAGTTATCAAAGAGATGAGGCAAGAATGGTCTTGCCACAATCTCACTTTCACCCTCAAAAATTAGTAGAGGAGCTTCCCAGAATGTTGATGGCGTGATTGCAAACTGAAAAGCAATTTTGCCTTGTATCTAAGTTTTGTTACCAATTCAAAACTCAGTCTAAAATCATGAAAATGTTTGTGATTCTTTTTGGCTACGTCTAGACTGGCATGATTTTCCGGAAATGCTTTTAATGGAAAAGTTTTCCGTTAAAAGCATTTTCGGAAAAGCGCGTCTAGATTGGCAGGACGCTTTTCCACAAAAGCACTTTTTGTGGAAAAGCATCCGTGGCCAATCTAGATGCGCTTTTCTGCAAAAAAGCCCCGATTGCCATTTTCGCGATCGGGGCTTTTTTGCGGAAAACAAATCTCTGCTGTCTATACTGGCCCTTTTGTGCAAAAGTTTTTCGGAAAAGGACTTTTGCCCGAATGGGAGCAGCATAGTATTTCCGCAAAAGCACTGACAATCTTACATGAGATCATCAGTGCTTTTGCAGAAATTCAAGTGGCCAGTGTAGACATCTGGCAAGTTTTTCCGGAAAAGCGGTTGCTTTTCCGGAAAAAGTGGCCAGTCTAGACACAGCCTTTGAGTTTTGAATTGGCAACAAAACTTAGAAACCAGGCAAAATTTATTTTCAATTTCCAGTCACACCATGAACATTTTACAGTTTCCAATAGCTTCACTTAGTAATGTCTGCTGCAGAATGCACTAAGTATTGGAGACAGCACATTCTGAGCATAGAGGCAATTATGTACTGCCATTTCCCCTTTGCTTCTAATGTAATGAATGCTATTAGAACTCTCAAGGGTGTGCTTTCCAAGTAGGGTGCTGAGAAATACATACATGTGTTCTGTAATTTATTTGGATGTGCATGCTCATCTCCTCTGTACTGGTCTGAAACAAGCTCCCTTCCTGTGCCTCAGGTTTCTTTCACTTGATGACTTTGGTCTGGCTTCATTTAGCATTCTGTGTAGTTTGATTATTTTTTAATAATCAGTTGTAAATACAGGTTGAAACCCTCTTAACTGGGACTCTGTAGTCTGGCTGGACCACAGATGTTCCAGGAGCAGAGAGTCCTGGTGGACAGCTAAGAGTCTGGGAGCTCGGCAGGCTCTCAGGACAGGGGGAACCTGAGGCATGGCAGTGGAACTTCCCAGTAGGGAAGTGGGAGCCCTTGCATGATAGTGGGGCTGCCCAGTAGGGCCACGGAAGCCCGATGTGCAGAGGCAATGGGACTGCCCGGCACAGCAGCAGGAATAGGGGCACATAGGCAGCGAGGCCGCCTGGCAAGGCAGTGGGGGCCAGTGAGAGTGGGGAGCCAGCTGGGAAACCAGCAGTGGGGTCAGAACTAGATGGCGCTAGTGGCAGGGGTCCCAAAATGACCTCCCTTGGTCCAGCAAAACCTATCACCTGGATTGAGCAGTCCCAAGGGTGCCAGACGAGGAAGGTACAACCTGTTCAGCTTCAGCTAGTAGAAATAATATCCATTAGCACATAGTACACTACCTGATCACAACTTCCAAGTGGTAATTCACAGAGAGGAACATATAATCAGTGCAGGATACACTAATGATAAGGGAATATAGAATCCAACTATTCTAAAGGATAGCATAGGATGATATTGTTATTCAGCGAGAACCCCTCAATAAAATAGTTTTGGTCTTGGCTGCTTAACATTTTAAGTAATATAGTTCATAGTCAAATTATGAAAATGCCTATTTTTCAACTTTTGAGTCATGTAGTAGCCATTTAATTTTTCTGTTTTGTTTTTTACATCTGCCAAGTTCAATTTAACAAACTGTTTTTACTTGAGGGTCTGTTTGGTACTAAGACACCATTTTAAATGATGACAGTAATAAAGCAAATGCTTAAATTACAAGGAGAAAAACAGCAGGTTTTTTTGTTTTTTGTTTTTTTCAAATTGTCAGCCAGTAGGAATCACTAAAATAGGAAATAGCTGAAACCTCTACAGGACCAAATAGCTTCAATTCTACACTGTCAACAAGCAATAATGATGTCATTATTCTTGCCTCAGGACCTTTATCTAATCTCATCTCTGGATGTCATAAATTCAGATCGGCATTGTCATCTCAATGCATTTCCATTTGTTTAAAACCACTGAAACACTGAAGCAGAAGTATTGTGCAACCAGACATCCTATGCTCTTATACACATTGGCATTTTTTTATCTACAGGAAAATGCTTGCAGAGCAATATAATTCATATAGTTTGAAACAAATTCCATTCCGTATTGAGGTCAAAAAAGATACTCAAGATTCACACTAGTGCAAAGGAGAACAGGATTTGCCCCTGTAAAATAAGATAGTCGCCACTATTTTTAGAAACAAAATGAATGGAAATTTATATAAAGAGTACAACTGATCAGATATTAAAATAAAACTCAAGCACTTGAAGTTCAGAAACTCCCCCATGTATAGGTGTTGACTCTGTGGTGCTCAAGGTTTCACACACCCAGGCTGTGTCTAGACTGGCAAGTTTTTCCGCAAAATCAGGTGATTGTGTGGAAAAACTTGCCAGCTGTCTACACTGGCCGCTTGAATTTCCGCAAAAGCACTGACGATCTCATGTAAAATCGTCAGTGCTTTTCCGGAAATACTATGCTGCTCCCGTCTGGGCAAAGGTCTATTTCCGAAAGACTTTTGCGCAAAAGGGCCAGTGTAAACAGCACAGTAGTGTTTTCCGCAAAAAAGCCCCGATCGCGAAAATGGTGATCGGGGCTTTTTTGCAGAAAACCGTGTCTAGATTGCCCACAGACGCTTTTCCACAAAAAGTGAATTTGCGGAAAAGCATCCTGCCAATCTAGATGTGCTTTTCCAAAAATGCTTTTAATGGAAAAGTTTTCCGTTAAAAGAATTTTTGGAAAATCATGCCAGCGTAGACATAGCCCCACAGAAAAAATAGGGGATGATCAACTCCTGCAGGATTGGATTAATCTTCTGTGTTCCCACACCCCTCCTCTGCCAGTGTCCAGCTCTTAGGCTCCACTCCTATTTGGCCTCATTCCCTTCAGGTTCTGCCTGCTGCTCCGCCCAAGACTATGCCCTTGCTCAGCATCTTCCCCTGAGGCCCTGACCCCACTTGGCCTCTTTCCCTGCAAGGCTCCACCTGCCACTCACATGACGGTGGGAAGAGGTAGGCCTTCCCCCATGCACTTACTATGGAAAATTTTGCTGCCTGGCCTCCTAAAAACAACAACAAAACAATCACTTTTTGAAATTGAAGCACAACAATAAAAGGAGTAATCTGTTCATTTACTAGGCAAATCAATTCAAAGAAAACTAATTCTCTACAAAAAGAAATGGGATCATAAGGACAAATTGAGCCCCAGTGTAAATGGCCATGATTAGTGTTTGCTAGGGAGGAATGCAGTTCATTGGTTTTCAGTTCACATTCAGTGAAGCACACCTCATGTAATGATAGTGCACAATATACACTGGTCATAATTTAAATAGCAAAATATGTAATGCCCAAGATCCATTTAGAGACATTATATGAAATACATTCTTTTCAAATCCTTTCTTAAAGAGCTGTGAACATACCAACACGACTCAGAGAATTTAGACTGTCTAACAAATACAAGAACTAAAAGCTCCAAGAAACATGCAATGTACATGTAGGATCCTTGCCAATGACAGGACCCAGTTAGGGCCTCTACTGATTAAAATTATTTATTATTCCTCTTGGCAAACTCATCTAGCCACATTTCTGAAGCATGCAATAGTGCAATCATCTCTTACAAAACCAATAAGGAATGCCAGTGACCTTGAAAATTGTTGTGATGTCTTCAGCCTTCCATTTCTAGGCAAAAATAATTAAAAAAAATGTTAAGAGCCTTGCTCTAGCAGCAACTACCCCCCACCAATGTCAGGAAGCCGCCCTAATCAAAATTCAGACTGGGTCACACAGCACAGAAACAGCTCTAACACTGATGACACATATCCGTACAGCTATGGACTGGGACATATCTTTATGTCCTTACAACTTCTCCTGAGTCAATCTTTGACATAGGCTACCTCATTCCACGAGGTGTAACAGTTAACTCGAACTAAAGACTTAGTTGGAGTTAACGTTTGACTGCCATGTGTAGCCGCAGGCAGTTAGTTCAGACTAAGGGGATTTAAAAATGGCGCCCGGACGGGAAAATGCAAATAAAGCCCAGGATATTTTAATCCCGGGCTTCATTTGCAACTTCGAATGCCTACATTAGCTTCCCTAGTTCGAACTAGGGGGCTAGTGTAGACATACCCATGGAGATTTAGTTCTGAAAGTCTTATTTCATAAAGCATGTGTGTTTGTGTGTGGATAGGCGTCCATGTCTTTGTTTGCATTAGACATAACAGAGGGACAAGGCTGGTGAGGTAATACATTTTATCGGACCAACTTCTGTTAGTGAAAGAGACAAGCTTTCAAGCCGGGTTTTTGCGCAAGAAGCTTTTTGCGGAAGAGATCTTCCGCAAAAACTTCTTGCGCATAAGCATGTCCACACCTCAAAAGCGCATTGCAAAAGCGATGTGCTTTTGCGCAAGAGAGCGTCCACACTGCATGGACGCTCTTGTGTAAAGAAGTTCTGATTGCCATTAACAGAATAGCCATCAGAGCACCTGTGCTTTTTCTGATAGCCTCTTTTTGTGTAAGAAACCCCTGCGGAGCATCCACACATGCCCTTTTGCGCAAGAGCAGTAGCACAAAAAGGAGTTATTCCTCATTGGGAGAGGAATAATTCTATCGCCAAAAGCCCTCTGTCCTGTCGATTTACTGTTGTTGGGGGTTTTTTTTGCGCAAAAACGTGCTTGAGGTGTGGACACGCTGCTGGTTTGTGCGCAAAAAAGGCTGGTTTTGCGCAAAAATCTTGTAGTGTAGACATAGCCAGAGAGAGCTCTGTAAATAATACATAGATGCACTGAGCTGTGTGCATATGTGTACATACATTTTAAGGCCAAGTTTCCACTGAACTGTATTCTACCTTTGACTATGAACAAGAATGGAGCGTCCTGTAACTACCTGTATATCATCATGAGAAGGAATCCCTAAGTAATTCATTTTGTCAGCCTACTGGTACTTCAACAAATCCACTGTTTATAAGATTGAAATTTAGAAAAAAATGAATGATTGTTTATATATGGCTGAATGACAATGGCTAGATTTCTGAGTAGAATTACTTGAAGGTATTTATTTATTTTGACTTGTACAACTAATACCTATACTTACATATCTAAGATATCAAATATAATCTAAAATACATATAAAATAATTAAGATAACACAGTCATATTAAAACTCCAAACTGAATAACAAATCAAGCAACCTGCCAACACACAAAACCAAGTATTGTACTGCTTATTTATTTTTTGGTTACAACTCCCTCTTGTGGCTGACACTGAACAGTGCTATGTCTCAAAAACTATTCCGGAGGCATTATTTCCAGCTAACAAAACTCACTATTTGTTGAGAACTGGCTTCATTTCATTTCAATAACCAAAAGGGCTGTAGCTGAGCCTCACACTGATGAGTGGAAACAGGTTCATTTCAGCAATTCAGCTCATAAGAGGCCTCCTATTCACCATAGCACTCTACCAAAGTGAAAATGTGATAGCAAACACATAGTAGGAGGTCAAGTTAGATAACGGGGTTAAAGTGGCAGCATTTCAGCTGGCAATTTTTTTAGTTTTCAGCAGAAATCTGATTTTGGGGGAGAGTTAGAAAAAAAATTGAAAACAATTTTCCATGAAGAACACACAATAATTTGGAGGAGGGGAGAAATAATTGAAAGCCCAACTTTTTGTTGAAAAATAGTTTCAACCAAAAATTTCAAACATGTCCTTTTGAGGGCAAACATTATTTGCAACAGATGCAAATCAAATGAAATAACAAAATAGTATACATTTTATGACTAGAGATATATAATGTGTATTTATCAGCTTCCATAAGGATGTAAATGGGAATGAAAACAAATGTATACATGAGAAGATGTATGATATGAGAATAATTATACTGTTTGGTAGATTTTTGCTGAGCTTACTTTGGGGTATAAATGTTGTTACCCTTCAAATGTTATTAGCTTCAATTTTTCTCTACTATAATCTATGTCCCACGTTAGCAATATCTAGGAAGTATAACAGTGCCCAATCTCAGGGTGCATCTACACTGCACCTTTAGCTCAAAATAAGCCATGCAATTTGAGCTTTGCAAATTGTGTAGATTATTTTGAGTTAATTTTGAAATAGCTTATTTTGAAATTATTTCAAAATAGAGAGCTATTCTGAAACATCCCCTAATTCTTGTGCAGTGAAGTTTACAAAGATGTTGTAATAGTGCACCTGTTATTTTGAAAGCTATTTAACAAGCACACTGTCAAGACATGGAAAATGCTATTTCAGGATACTAGAAGTAGTGCTACTATGTGCTACTATGTAGAGGCACCGTCAGAGAAGTTTCAGGGATAAGGAAAGTTTTGTTTTTACTGGAACCAGTTTATCTTTGCTCTTTAGGAGTCTTTCTGGTTGTTGTTCTTTTTCATTGTCACATTTTACCTGATTATCTGAAATTCTAATCTGATTACAGCTGATCTGAATTTGTTTTCCCTATCTTACTTCATGGAGTTTCTTTTCATGTGCTGCCAAATATATAAATCAATTGTGGGTTGACGTTAATTTAGCAGTTGTACTCTTCCTGGGCATATCTACACTGGTAAGTTATTTCTAAATACCGGCCCTTATTCAAAATAACAAAGTGAGCGTCCACACTATCAAGCCTGTTATTTTGAGACTGGCCAATAACCCGTCATACAACGGGATTTTTCGGGTCTCTCCTCCATGTCTCTCTCTCTCTCTCTTTTTCTCTCTCACTCCTCCTCCTCCTCCTCCTGCCTCCCCCCTCTCTCCCTCAGCTCTCCTCCGCCTCCTGCCTCTCTCTCTGTCTCTCTTTCTCTTCTCCCACTCCTGCCTCTCACTCGGGAGACTGCGGAGCCCAAACGGCTGCTTGCTCCCCCGCGGCGGCCCGGCTGAGTGGTGCAGAAGTCAGCTGAGCACCACGGCGGGAGGCAACAGTGCCCCCCGGAGGCAAGACTGTAACGCATTACAGAGTCACAGACATTGGGCTACTATATATATGATAATGGGCTTGTTATTTGAAAATAATAACTTCCGCTTGGAAAGAGGAATGAGCGTATTTGAAATAGTTATTTTGGGAGTTATTATTTTGAAATAATTTATTTAAAAATAACCTGGTAGTGCAGTCTTAGCCACTGTTCTTAAGATGTTAGACCACTAGATTTGAGAAATACCAGCTACTGTAGGACAACTGGACTGGCTTAAGGGTTCAAAGAAAATGATACAAAGTAGGAATAAGAATGAACATGAAAGCAATTTATGCACCTGTAATTATATAAGAACAATATGCATTACTAAACCTGACATTACCAGTTCAGAATGATTGCCTATATATCCCATACATACTGTCCTTACATTCCCTTCTTTGTTTATTTTTTTAAAAAGTTAAATAAATGGAACAAAACAACACTCTGCCTACAAATACCTTTAAACTTTGGGGGAATTCAAATCAATATCTGATCTTTCTGCCTTCATTCCAACTCTTGTTAAAACAGTGCCAGGAAAAAATATTACAAGAGGAGGGAATTGATGGGGGAAAAGGAAAGAGACATTGTTTATGATTTTTAGTCCTCTTCTGCTAATGAGGATATGATGGATTGCACAGTGTGTTATAATCTATCAAGGTAATCTCATTGGAAACAATGCTAATTAGGTCATAATAGCTTATAATATTTCTGTATGGAACTTGATGGTGAATATTTTTCCATATTGCAACACTTTTTGAGATGATAAAAAAAATAGTGTCCCAAAGCTGGACAAAAAGTTAAAAATTTCAGTTTTGCAAATTGATAATCTTGAAAACATTTCTGGTTTAGGTTAATCAAAATATTTTGTTTCATAACTATGAAATATTTCATTCAGGTTTTGCCTTTTTTAAAAAAACAAAATAATTTTACAATAAAGTAACTAAATTTTTAAAACAAAAATGATACTTGAAAATGTCAAACATGATGTTTTTACAATTTCAAAACTTTCCTTTAGAAATGTTTTTAATTAAAAGAGTCACTGAAACTGATCCTTTCTCAATCAATTTTGGTTCAGTGAATCAGTACTTTTATTCCTAAATAAGTTTCATTAGAAAATTCTGGACCATTTGATAAGAGCTGTGCAAACTGACCATTTCAGTGCCAAATGGATTCACAAAGTTTTGTAGAAAACCTGGTTGGCACGGTTCACAGGATTCAAAGTTTGAAACAGATTGTGCAGGAATTAACACCACTTTCCCCATTATGAATCTGAAAGCAAAGTAGTGGTGTGGAATTGGCCATGCTTATCCTAATGCATAACTCTAATGCAAATGACTGAACTCTGAACTCGCAAAAACAAATTTCACCTTGCAGAACTGGAACATAATGATGTGAGTTGGATATAAAACAATAATGTTTCAATTACCATTGCTTACTACTACTTGATCACACCAATTAAATGTAGAGCTGGCCAAAACCAAATGATATTCTCTCAATCTGTGCTCTTGCACTTCATATAAATAATTAAATATCAATTTGGCCAGAGACACAAAGAAAAAGAGAGAGAGAGAGATAGTCCTAGAGTCCACTGGTTAGGGCACTCACCTGAGGCTATGTCTAGACTGAAAGTTTTTTTTTGGAAAAAGATTCACAAATTGCGCTTTGCTATTTGCATACATTTTTCTGATGTTTTTTTCGGAAGAGGTTTTTCCAAAATGTGGGCTGTCTACAACGGGCCAAATTTCAGAAAAGCCTCCTCTTTTGGAAGAGCCCTTCTTCCTCTTAAAATGAGGAAGACAGGGCTTCCAAAAGAGCATGTCTGCTCTTCTATAAAAAAAAAAGAGCATACACATTCCCTGGATGCGGTGGAGTTTTTCCGGGGTACCTCCAGTACCCAGAAAAACTCCATAGTCTAGACATAAACTCAGTGAGATGTGGGAGACCCCCTTTAAATCTCTCTAAATCATGCAGCACAGACTGGAACCAAAACCAATTTCAAATAATGTTGCAGCTGAATTTTAAAAAAGCAGGCACAGTTCTTTCCTTGATATGCATACAAATAATTAAGCACCAACATAAACTCCTCTTCTACAGAAAAGCTGTGTGAAAGAATTAAACAGATATGCATTATCTAACAAAGTTTGCAGTCTTTTATGTCCCAAAAGGAAACGGCTCTTCTCTTCTGTTACATGTATATGATCATCAGGGAGCTTGTACAAATGTGATAGTCTTTGATAATTTTACAGAAATTTTGATTAAGAAGAAACATTGATCTAAAGAATAAAATGATCAGTTGTTATTTATTATACTGAAATATAATACATGAGCCACTGCCTAACATGAATGGGGTACACAACTTTTATAAAAAAAATACTGATCAGGCCAGAATTTCTTCTACATTGTACTTAAAACAATGTTGGCCTGGGTGAGGACTGTGGGATCAAAACCTTATTCTTGTACTTACAAAAGTGTAAGCAAATCAATGGTCCACTAGACATTTCTTCTTACCTTTCAGTAACTTCTTTAAGTCATGCTTTCTCGGTTATAATTCCAAGAGAAGAGGTACAGTTTCTTCGTCATCTCTTTGATTTTTATTTTAGATACACAGCAGTTGTGGAAAAGGCCAGATGAGATTTTTTTTTTCTATATTCACTGGTAAATCCAGATTTTGGCACTTTGTTTCTGTTTTCTTGTTACTTTTTGGTGAAGTACATGTGTGTGCTTTCTCTCAGAGTCTTTTGTTAGTGTATCTTTCTACAGAAGACTTTTTCTTTCATTTTTCTGACATTTAAATCCAAGAGATACAATCTGGGATCCCCCACTTCCTTGCTTGTGCTTTCTTTTCTCAGATTAAACAAATATTCTTTTAATACACCTTCTGACCTTCCAGCTTTCTGGACATTCACTTCAGTAAAGACACACTTTCATTTCTATTCCCTTTACAGGTTGAAAGTTTCCATGGGACACTGCTGAATGTTTCATCTTCACTGAGAAACTTAAGTGCAGTATACATTATTGTGCCACTTTTCTCCTCGTGTTACAGAGCATGGTTTACTGAAACTTCAGAACAAAATGAAAACCTTCACATTCTGAAGGTTCAGAACTTTGCAGACACAGCTCCCCCCTATCATTAAGTGCTTGGGATATTCAACAGACCATTACACATACCCTGTGCTATGGAAAACAAATACATTCTTCTGAGATTATCAGGTGAATTAGTTCTATTTCCTACTGCAGGTAATGGAAAAACATCTTGGAACACAATGCTTCATTTCATTCACTTATATGTTTTCATCATAGACTAGTTTCGAACTCTTTTTAAAATCTTCCTTCAAGACATATATTTAAATAACTATGAGTAACACATATACATGAGTGATGTATAAAACAGGACATGATCACTTCTTTACAGAAGCAGTTTACTACCTGCTTAGCAGGGAACCAAAATATATTCATTTTATCTGAATTAGTATACTGCTTTTTATGTAAAGCTGAAAATTGTTTTGAGCAGCACAGATCGGGCTTCCTTTAGGGAAGCCTATAATTGTTAATTTAAAAAAATGTTTAAATTTTCTTTTTGGCTTTCTTATTAGATGGTTCTAATTCTAGATTGTAAAAATGTTCAGTCATAGACATCAGAAGAGCAGACTCCACTTTAAGAAATTCCCATAAATCCTAATTCACTGTCTAAAAGGGTCAAAAAGATTATATCTTCAGTCTTCAGTGACAAAATATAATATATATTTGGGTTTCTGGAAATTGCAATGTTTTCTTTTTTATTTCATCTTGGTGACCAATGCTGTCTTGCTCAGTATGAGTGTAAGCATTTTTAGCTTCCTCAATAATCTGAAACAAGAAAATTTGCAAAGACATAGGATCAAAGAAAAGTATAGTCAGTAAAAGAAATAACATGTCTAAAGTATCTATAGGGTTCACATTAACAATCTATAATAATTTAAATTAGATGGATAATAGAGGATTTGCATTATATTGTATTGACATGTTCTGTACAGTAAGAATTGTCTCACACAATGCCGTCAATTAGAATGATGATAGTACCAACAAAAATTTTCCATTATTTCCTTACAGACATGGTTACACTCACCAGAACTGAAAATTTATACTAAAAAAAATGTAAAGGCCCTGAGACATACTACTTTTAAAGGAAACAATTTCTGGCAGTTTGCTCTGAAAAAATGATAAGATTACAGAAGTGGCTCAGCTTAAACCCTGCATTAAGAAAGCCTAGCTGGATACTGAAAGTACATAATGGATTCATATTCAGTAAGATTATTGGATAATGGCTAGCTACAGTGAATTGTTCATACCAGAATGTAATCTTGTCATCAGGGGAAATACTGATAAAATGACATTATTTTTCAATTTTCTAGCAGCTTCCTGATGTAGCTTAGTAGTTAGTGCCCTTTCTGTCTTTCCCTTTGGATGAACAAATCTTAAAATAGAGTTTGTTCAGGTTAAATACAGAGACCATTTCAGGATGCCTTACTCTTTTCCATATGTTTCAAAGCTGTTAGCTATTTCCATTATCAAGTGACTCTCGGCTCACTTGAAGACACAGCAGATGGAGCCTACATAGTGACGGCCGAGCACAAGCTCTTGATAAGAATTGGAACAGAAACAGGAGATAATCAGTAAACAAAATACTTACCGTCAGTACGTGGGCTGATGAACTATGACCAAAGAATGAAAGCTAAAGAGAAAAATAAAAACAAAAATAAAAACTGAAAAAGAAATAGGGGAGGAAGGAGAAAAGGAAAGAAGAAAAGAAAGAGAAAGAGAATTTACAGTGTGTCTAGTGAGAAATAAGTCATGGTTACAGACAAGAGGAAGGCAAAACTGTCATTTGAAAGAAAGAGAAATAAGTAGTGATGGGTGAACTTCCAGAGGTTCAGAGTCTCTGACTGTTCAGCTGAACCTCTTGAATCTGCAAATCTGAGCAGACTCTCCTGTGATTTCCTGCACTTTTTCATCCTGGCCTGGCTGGAAGCAAGAAGGGCAGGAATAAATGGAGTGGTGGGGAGGTTTGATTAATTCCTTTGAACCTCCAAAATGGTTTTCTTTAAGTTAGGTTCTAGTTTTGGGTGGAAGTTCAGACAAATTGCTATTATACATGAACTTATTGGACTATTAGGAAAAAATGCTTTTAATGTGTTTTACTATATTTTTAGGGTAACATTTACCCATTGGTCCAGAACATGAGCAAGGCCTCCTATTTTATGATGTTCCCTTGTGTTGAGCTGAGTGAAAGTATGACAGGTGAAGTGATCAGGGGAGGGGCACTCTGAATCTCCTTTTTTGCTGGGAAATGAGCCTCATGCCAACTCCAAATGTGTCAGGACAAGGGAGTACTGATGGCAGGCTGAGGACAGTGTATTTGGAACCTGTACATAGGAAATATGAACAGCAAAACCACTGTTCCACCTAAAGGCTTGAGAAGTGGTTACAAAGGTGATGCTCTGCAGTCCCATGACCTGCTTCCAATTTAGAAAGTTTCCTTCCTCCTTAAAAATCTGCATGGTTCTCCACACAAAACCCATGTACTAGGCATCTGTGTAGGGTAAAGAAAGGAAAAATCAAAGGGCAACCTAAGAGCATTATTTCCCGGATGGATGCTCTAGTATTAGCTTATGCTGTTATACATAGAGTATTGAAGTGATGCATGTTAGATACCATGCTAATGCATCTCCTCATATATATTCTTGCTTTTTAAGCTCATCGGTTCATTTGAAATTATGATAATTTTTACAGTCTACTTGCTCTCTAGTAGCACTTAAAATGTGCATGTGACAGGTGATTCCCAAACACAGAGAAAGGCAGTGTCTTCCTCAAAGAGATTATGACCTAAAACCTGTCTTGTATTGGTACAAGTTACAATAAAATGACAACTGATTTAAAATTTTGCCCCAAACTCAAACCATCCAACCATCCATCTGAAAAGGTCCAGTAAACTTGGTTGTTTCTTTGCTCGTATGCCTCTATGTGCTTCCTGTTTTTAGCCAAGACTGGCAGCCTAAGTGTTGAAATAACTAGGGAAAGAGTTCTGTTGTTGTGCTTCCTATCCAAACAGAATGCAGAGAACTGGTGAGAATAGGCTTTCCAGACCAAATAGCCACGGCTAAGTTTGGATAAACTTCAGAAACGCATCACTATTTCAGATGCTTAACTGAACTGGACCTTAGTCTTAAGAGGTTTGTCCATCTCTTACACAAAATTTTGCAATGATACCATCTACACCAAAAGTGCAAGAGTGAATTGATATTAAAAGAACATTTATTTTCAACTTTACTTTCTTGATAAATTTATTTTCTTAAGATATATGCATATATTGCTATATATATGTATATCTTATCATTAATGTTTCGTTTCTATTACCATACCTTTTCTTCTAATTCTTTTATTTGTCTTTTTTGACCTTCAATTCTTTCTTCTAGTTCCTTAATTCTCTGTAAAATATAAACCATAAAATAATGTGTTAGTAACAAAGTTTTCTGAACTGGGAGAATGTCTTTTTAAAAAGGAGACTATAAATGATACATTATGGATTCAAACTGATTTGTGTTTTCATTTGTAGCTGTGTCCTGAGCCAATACATTGCCTGCATGAAAAGGACTTAAAAAAGCAAACACGGGGCTTATATAGGGCGAATAGGAATCTGGCTCAAAACCTGAAGGTTCTGAATGAGGTTTTCAAAACTTCCTAAATGATTAATTTTAACTTCAGCCAGACACACTGTCTTGATGGCAAAGGACAAGAACCAACAGAAACACTTGATTCACAATGCTGAAATATATACTGATGCTCATTCAGTATAATAAAATAATAATACGACTTACCACTTGTAAGATAAAAGAAGCAGCATAGTCAAGAAGAAAGAGGCAGTGCTCATGTGTTCATTATGCTTAAAAATGAAGGAGACAACCATCTTTGTAGCAGTGTGTACCTGCTGTGCATGTTGAATGAGCTCCATTCTTTCACGCAAAATCTGGGCATCTCTCTCTCGGAGTTCACTCGAAACTTGACGTTTCCATTGTTCTACAGCATTCTTCAACTTGCTTTTCTCCTCTTCTGAAAGAATTTCTGACATTTTGGCTCCAGCATCTTGCTGCAGGGCATCATACAGCATGGCTTCTAATTCCAGAATTTGCTAGACAAAACCAAAATAAGGGTATTTGTTTATCTTTTTCTCTTACAGGATGGTCGAGGATTTTGTCAACGCCATTGAGAATGATTTTTACTGTTTAACACAAGGTTATTTCCCAACCTTGTTTGTATTATTAACCACCTCTTAGAAACTTGAAACTGACATGGAAATTATATGGGTTTTTCATTTTCATTACATTACACTATATTGCTAATATAGTAATGAGGAGGCAGACTTTTGTTTGACAAAGTGTTGAAGCAATTATTTAATAATAAAATGTATCCAGGAAAAGAATTAGATGGATCTTATATGAAGGAAAGTCAAAGTTTGGGTCTGCCTATATGTCCTATAAAGGAAGATGTTACCAATGTTTATTAGAATTCTTCTCCAGTCCTGCAGATCTTAAACAGTTCCCGTTGACTTCAAACATCGTCTTGTACTGGACTGTAATCTTATGCCTTCCCTACTATATATTAGGGTTAAATTATCCCTTAACTTGGTACAGACAAACTGTCATTGACATCAGTAGGGCATCTATACATTAGAAGAGGCTGGAATATACTGATTTAATATCTGGACACCTTTAATATCTGGGTTGAGTAATTGAATGTAAACTCTTATTTCAGGAATGTGCTGCAGGGAGGATTGTGCCCAAGTCCTGGCTCATGTATACCATTCCAGCAGTGCACAAGGGACATAACGGAGACATAAGGGTCAGGGCAGTGCCTCTGGCTCAACAGTGCAAGGGGTCGCACATAGCTGTAGCGCTCAGGACTATCATGACGCTGGGCTGCACAAAGGCAGGTGTGTGGACTGCAGGTGAGAGTACTGTTGTAATTACACTGCCCTTTTTGTCTGTCACTGCAGTCCAGAGTCCAGGTAACAAGAAGGGGGCTTAAAGGAATCTTTGCTCCCTTCCTGATGGGCTATGCTGTTTGTGCTGTGCGTCTCAGGTGGCTCAGCACCAAGTCTGCCTGTATCGCTTCCCATTGTGTCACTGCTTGGAACAAGCCACGTTCTTCTACCCTGACAATGTGTTTTAAAATGCAATTTTTGTGTTCGCACACAGAATTTGGTTACAAACATCGTGAAGAAAATATTTCCTTCAGGGTTCTGGCAGGAAGTATTTCTCTTAAAGGAGCAATACATAAAAAGAGCAAGTGGTGTGACTTGTGTGATTAATAAACACGTGGGAAGGCATATTTGTTTTCACACACGGTTTACTTAGGTTTTATATTTCATTGAACTTGAAGACAGAAAATCGACTGTTCACTTTTTAATTATTTTTCTCTTCTCTATTTCTTGTCACTTGCATTTTCTCATGCTGGCACCATGTTTCGTTTGTAGGGAATTGTTTAAATCCCAGCAGAAAAACATGTTTATAGACATTTGGTGTGGACACAGAAATGAGACACAGACATTATAATATGATGAAACTCAGGTTACAACTTTATTCAACTTTATACAACCAGGGTAAGCACCTCAAACCATACAGCAAGGATGTTCCAGTGCAGTTCTCAACTGACACCAACTGTTTCGGTGGGCTATTAATCTCTGGGTGAGTGTGCAGGCCACACTCCCTTTATAAACTCAGGCCTGCCATTGGACCCTGCATGAAAAGCAGGGTTCTGACCTGCTCCCCTCCTCTAAACTAGAAGCAGGAAAACTAAGGGAGCCACCCAAAATATTGTGGTTTATCTTGTCACCTGCAATTCTATGCTCAGATTCATTGCCCAGACTGCTCACTGGGGTTATGGGACCTCATATTAAAATCATAGAATACTAGGGCTGGAAGAGACCTCAGGAGGTCATCAAGTCCAGCCCCTTCCCAAAGGAGGACCAATCCCAATTAAATCATCCCAGCCAGGGCTTTGTCAAGACAGGACTTAAAAACCGTTAGGGATGGAAATCCCACCACCTCTCTAGGTAACCCATTCCAGTGCTTCACCACCCTCCTAGTGAAATAGTTTTTCCTAATATCCAACCTAGACTTCCCGCACTGTAACTTGAGACCATTGCTCCTTGTTCTGCCATCTGTCACTACTGAGAACAGCCTCTCACTATCCTCTTTGGAACCTCCCTTCAGAAAGCCAAATTCTGCTATCAAATCCTCCCTCACTCTTCTCTTCTGCAGACTAAATAAGCCCAAATCCCTCAGCTTCTCCTTTTAGGTCATGTGCTCCAGCCCCTTAATCATTTTGGTTGTCCTCCACTGAACCCTCTCCAATGCAGCCACATCCTTTCTATAGTGGCAGGCCAGATTCCAAGTCCTTTTCTGCTGAACTGCTACTTAGCCAGTTGGTCCCCAGCTGTAACAGCTTGGGATACTTCTGTCCCAAGTGCAGGACTCTGCACTTGTCCTTGTTGAACCTCATCAGATTTCTTTTGGCCCAATCCTCTAATCCGTCTAGGTCACTCTGGACCCTATCTCTGCCCACATTGGACCCTTTCTAGCCTATCAACTAACAAATTTGAGACAATTGTAAGTTAAGTCCCCATACCAGACCTGCTGGATGCTGGGTAAAAGGATGAAACACAGTAGGTTGCCAATTGTGCCATATGGGAAAAATCTCTTCCAGACCACAAAACTGGTACTCAATCTTGACTCCAGCATCACCAGAGATCTCTCAGTTAGATTAAGACTGGGGAGCCCACAGTAGCTATTATGCCAAGGCAGAAAGCTATATTGACCCCTCTTGACCTCTACAGCCACTGTTCAGGAGCCACATCCCAAACTAAAAGACATATCTGGAAACCAATGATTTGTATGAGGTAGGTCCAAACATAGCCTCGCTAGTACTTACGTGGGGAATCTGCAAAGGCAAAAAGAAAGTTAGATGCTCAACTCCCATTGTTTTTCCCTGGGAGTTGGCCACCACATTCCAATTTGTCCCTTTGAAACTCTTCTATAACATGACTGTCACAGAAAAGATCTGGGAAGTGACCAAAAACACGAGGAGAAAAGTGTCTCATTTCTGAATTGTATTATAGACTCTCTCTAAAGATTCATCTTCTCAGCTCATCCTTTTCCCAAGTAGCTGGTATGAGATAAATTGTGTATCTTGAATTTAAGAATCAAGTTAAGAGTATAAGTGCTGGAACAGGGGTGTTGTTACATGCCCTGGCTTGGAGTAATTTCATCATATATAGGGCTTACAGTTTGGTTTAATACCTCTCTGCACCCCCACTGTATAAAATGTTACAGCATCTCTGGGTATGGGAAGATCTATTTGGTTATCTAGTCCATCTCTTTGGCAAAGCAAAATTATTCTCTACTGTACATTTACTCATGCTTAGTCCCACCTGCTTATTAATCTCCGGTATGTAGGGGGGTGTTCCACCACTTTGTTTGATAGACTATCATATAGTCCAATAGATCTCACTGTCAGGAAATTTTTTCCTGATGCACAGGCTATGTTCTTTCCTTTTCTCAGATTCATTTGATTGTTCCATATTATACTCCATTTTACTATTATAAATAATGCTTCTCTCTCCTTACTATATATACTCTCCAAATTCCAGTCGACCTATGTCCTCTTTCAATTATTGCTTAGCTTAGATAAATAAGTAGAGATAGATACATTTTATCTATCTATAAACATGCAAGCTCTCAGTATAAATCAATCTCTCCAGTCCACCAATTATTTTATTGCTTTTCTTTAAATTTGTTAATATTTCATGGGACATAAACTACTGAACAGACAGGAAGCTAGAAGTACTGAATAGCAATACAGCAGCCTGCCCACCAACTGTTGAGTTTTTGGTGGAATTATACACAGATAATGGAGGGGAATGGTGCATTCACCAGGAATAATATAATTCTGACACACCCTGGTAAAACTTCATTCTTTGTTAAGTAATGTGGATAAATATTTGATCTGGGAAGATTTCCATATTCAAATCAGTCCCTAAAGATAAAACTGGTGAAGAAACATTGCTCTGCCTATGATAATTCTGAACTGCATTCTCTGTACATTAGGCTCAGTCTGCAGGGCTTTTTTCATTTCATGCATCATTACATAATCCCAGATAAATAACATTCTGCATATGGCACAAGAGTGAGCAAACCTGACCAGCTGGATAGTGGACATCAGATAAATTAGTGGCTGAGCTACATTTAATTTCTCCAGAGATGATTAGTTATTTCTTAGGCTTGCAATGTTATAGTGCTTTCCATGACCTCTGTACACCTTCCATCTCTGAGATATTCCTTCCCTGATATTAAGACAGATTGCATTGGGAGGATGCAATAGCTGATTTACAATATGCGCAACTGCACTCAGAAATTGCTCCAATTTTTTTCCTCTTGCAGATGATGTTGGTGGCGATACTGCGATAGCACAACAACTTTATTTCTTTGGTTTGTTTTATGCTGTGAGAACTTTGAGGAATATGTGAGGGAAAGGATTTCCTCTGCAACAGAGAAAAGAATATGAGGTTGCAGATAATAGCCAGCGGAGTAGACTCACTTGTCTAAATTCATATGTGTGCATGTGTGTGTGTGTGTGGTGGAAGTTTCAGGAGGCCACCAGCATCTATGAAAGCCTGAAAGCCCATGGAAGCAAGCAGCTGTACTAGAGATCCACATCCTTACATGGGAATACTCTACAGTCTGTGTAGATGTCCCCTGAACAAAGTTTACACTAGGGACTGGGATTTGACCTTATTATATGTAGAAATACAGCCTCATTACAGTACTGGACATATGAATATGTAGTTCTAAAGAAGTATAAAAATAAACACATATTAATAGTGCAGTTCAGGTGCATTTTTCTGTTTATGCAGTTCTATTTTTCCTAGTATAACAGTAATTCTTTGTCATGGGATATGGAAGCAGAAGTCACGGCAGAGAGATGTGCCTGAATAATTACATCTGTTACTATTCACACATCTGTCTGAAGTAAAATGTTGCTAATTCCTCCGGAAAGCACAGCTCCTTATAACTAAATTGCTGAAGTTCTGCTGAGTGCTAAAATCACTCACTTTGAAAAACTGATCCTGGCAGAAATCCAGCACTCACAAAGACAATTTTTCTTCATTGAAAATAGTTTTTACATCTGAAAACTATCTTTTATTTTTGTACAGAAAACTGAAGAACAAGCAAAATATTTCAATTTTGCATTAACTTTGTACAGGTGGAACCTCTCTAGTCCAGCAAAGAGTGGAAAGCTATAGTGAACAAACTTACTAACTATCATTGGTAATCTCATAGTTTACAGCTGGCCTGTGTCTACACTGGGCCACTTATTCCGGAAAATCAGCCGCTTTTCCGGAATAAGCTGCAAGCTGTCTACACTGGCCCTTGAATTTCCGGAAAAGCAACGATGCTCTACTGTACAAAATCAGCTGCTATTCCGGAAAAACTATTCTGCTCCCGCTCGGGCATAAGTCCTTATTCCAGAACACTGTTCCGGAAAAGGGCCAGTATAGACAGCCCAGTAGTCTTTTCCGGAAAAAAGCCCCGATCGTGAAAATGGCGATCAGGACTCTTTTCCGGAAAAGCACGTCTACATTGGCCACAGACGCTTTTCCGGGAAAAGGGCTTTTCCGGAAAAGCAGCCTGCCAATGTAGACGCTCCTTTTCCAGAAAAACTGAAAACGGAATAGTATTCCATTTTAAGCATTTCCGGAAATTCATGCCAGTGTAGACACAGCCCTGGTGTCAGAAAAAGGACAGACTCTTCTTGTCCTGTAGAACACACTGGGTGATGATGGATGTAAAACTTCCAAAAGCAGATGAAACATTCTTTTGCCATTGGAATTGTTCTCATAATTTTTTCTCTACTTTTTTGTATATTCCTGGTGTGACGCCCACTGCTCCATGGTGTTCCCATTTATGAGAAAATGCAGGGGATCTTCAGCCAAGTACAAAGGTACTAACAAACAATCTTTCACTCTTTCATTTTCTCTGGACAGCAATACTGAAAGATGATTTGCTTTGAGATTCTTTAGTGAACATAGGATCCCAGAACTGATAATGCATGAAGTACTAAGTGAAAGAGTGATTGGCATAAAGCCATAGTAATGTCATGGAATTACATCTATAACAAATCAATATCCATTGATTGGTGCTGAGTGGGCTATTCTATAGATTCCATTACAAAATACAGATTTTTGGACAATGCCAATCATTCTTCCCCTCTTTACTAATATGCCCACTTTCAGAAAACTTCAGAAATAGTGAGCAGTTTTTGAACTGCTTATTATATGCAGTTCTTGACCAGGGATCATCTCCACATTGTTTGCGGATGTTAGTTCCAGGAAAAGCTGAGCACTTGAGAAGATCAAGTTCTTAAAAAAAAAACACCACACCCTAAAAAGCTCATTGAATAAAAGCTCCTGCAAATGTTTGCACACCATAGCACATATTAGACAGTCAAAAAGATTACTAAAATGCTCTTCTCATCCATTGGAAGACATAATCGTATCCAAGATACAAATAATTCCCAAAGCACAGGAAAAAGCTACAACTATGCAACATATTGGTATAAATATTCATAAGTATGATTAGATAGTTTTTTCCAGTAGTTAGAATCTGTTGGTATAGCTGTAAATGGAATCATAATTGTAGGAAACTGTTTACTGTGTAAGTAGAGAGGTCAAATTTATGTCAGGATTAGCAAATAGGTGCTAGGTAAATCAAACGTAAACTTTTTGTTTGTCCTAACATAGATGCAGAGAACACCTTTAACTTGATTTTAGCTATTTGATTTGTAGCCTAGGTTCCTGGGACAAACCCTGAGATAGAAGACTTATTTTTGGAGGGGAAAGAGAATACAAATGAATGATAAAAACAATACCCAAATACTTAAGGCCCTGATCTTGCAAAGAGCACCATACAACATCAAAAGCTTGTCCATGTGTAGTTCATTGTTGCATTAGATGCTTAATCAGTGTTTCTCAACCTTTTTGAATAAAGTACCTCTTTCTTAAAAAAAAAAAAGTACCCCCATTTCTAAAAAAATTATAAGTATCCCCAGTACCTACAGTTTTCAGATACATTTTTTTTCTACCATTGCAACACATTTGTTTAAACAACTTAATTTTAGCCCGGCGGGCGATGACATTTTTGATTGTAAAAAGTAGAAAAATAATAAAGTACTGTAAAACTTAAAACAAAAATTCATTTTTTTCCAAATTTCAGTTGTGTTGATGTACCCCACAGACTTCTCTCGAGTACTCCTAAGGGTCCTCGTACCACTGGTTGAGAAACACGGCTCTAAATAGTTTGCTTACAATTCAATTTCCCTAATCTTCCAGCCATTGCAACTCAACAGGAGTTCTACAGCCAAAGGACTGTAGAATTATACAATGCAATTTATTAAAAGTAGTATGAGTCTGCCAAGAATGACTTTTCTTACCTTGTGTGCTTGATCCAAAGACTGTTTCCTGTAGTCAAGTTCATCATCCAAATATCCCTTTTGTTTACTAAATAGCGCCTAAGGATATATAGATGACTTGGTTATCTCTGAATTACATTCAACAACTTGAATGACTATTTTTTTTAATTGGCAGAACACTCCTTCTAGTACCTTTTCATTCTCAAGATCTAGCATCTTTTGCTGCAGTGCAGATTCTGTCACTTCTATCTGCTGTAGCCACTGTATATAAAACATAACGAGAGGTTAAGTCATAAATCTTGATAGATCAGTTTCCAGAGTCAAAATGGCAGCATTCGGCTTCTGCCAAAGAGCTTTCTCTGCTATTCAACTTTTATTACAACTCTGTCATGCCAGATGAGATACATTTAATTTACAGCCACTAAGTAGAAGGGTGGGGGGAAATCAAGCGTATTAGATACAAATTGATGACTGGTAAAGGGACTTTTCCAGAACCTTCAATTTATCTTTTACAAGTCAAATGACATTCATATAAATGATGGTACAGTTTGAACATTATCTTTATATATTTTTCTCTCATAAATGACTAAGTTTTACAAAAGTATAATTGTGCTTAAAAATCCTATCATTTTGTGAAGAAACAATGATTTACATTCCCAATGTGCTCAAGTCAACTCATTCAGAGATGGGAAAACTTTGTATAACATGATTTCTCTTCTTAGGGATGTATAATTTTTACCTTTTCAGCCAGCGTCAGAACTGTCCTTGCTTGTATGACAACTACTTGCTCTTCGTTAGTCAGATTCTGCACCAAAAGGAGAGCATAATAAACCTCAATGACTTGGTATTATTTTGGGGACAGCGCTTGCATTAAATACATACATAGTTAATGACTCTCATGGAATATTACATAAAATAAACTTTCATATCTGAATATAGCATATGTTTGCATTTTTTAAAATTAATGCTCAGTTATTACAGTAAAAATATTTCCTAGACATTCTCATACACAATAATGTACCTGTAAGTACACCTAATTCTCCTTAAAAGCATGACACTTACCAACAAACTGTTGGCACATCAAAAACCAGCTGATTTTTATTAATGGCACTGTTTCCTTTCTTTTCCCAACACAGGATAACCGCACAATTACACAAGACAACACATAGTAAAGAAAAGAAAAGACACAAATGTGAAAGTCCCAGAAGCATTGGTTGCTGAAAATGTCCAATTAAAAACTTCATTTTATTTCACATTTTTATTACACATTGTCAATATGTGGATGTGTGTGTTTATTGTTGGCAATCTTTAAATTAATAAAACTACACTTATGAACTGTAATGAAATTAAAATATTAATGGATTTGAAATTACAGCCGCTCCCTGAGTTACAACCACCTCCACTTACGACTATCCGCACTTATGACCAAAGTGGTCGTAAATGCAGATCCGAGTTACGAACGGCGATCCGAGCTTACGAACAGCATGGTTGCCATGTAACTCAATGGGATCCGAATTACGAACACTTGGAGTTATGGACCAAGTGTTGGTCCGTAACTTGTTCTTAACTCGGGGAGCGGCTGTATCTGAATTTTGTATATTATTCAGCCAGGATGTTATTTTTATGCCTTTGATTCTGTTGTAAAAGTCTTAACAGACCTCATTCTTTGTCACTGATAGCCAGGTGGCATTATGGAGTTAGAATTATAGAGGCTACGGGGCATCCAGTGCTGAAAGCTGAATCTCAGTTTTTTACTAAGCATTCTGGTGGTTCACATTGATGTATTAAGCCACGCATTGCACAAGAATGACGTCCCCAATCTAATCTTGGGCCTTGGCTCATTTGCACATTGAATATCAACATGTTCATGATATAAATGAAATGTTTAGAGGAAAGAGAAAATAGGAAGGGCTCCAGTCCTGCAAACTCCAATGCACACAAGCAGTTCACTGAGTTAAATGGGACTGTTCACACATGTAAAATTACACACATTTGCAGGAACATGGCCAGAGGCAATAACCTGACATGGGCTGGGAAGGTTATGTAAGTATCAAGATCAATTAGGCGAGGTCACAGTATACAGATTTGAGGCTGAATTTAAGCCAGGGCTGAGGGATGCTGAAATGTCATGAAATTTCTGTCCTAAAGAACCCAAATGTTGCAATATTTGTAATCTCACAAATTTTCTACCAATTTGAATGGCTGAAGTCTCACAAGATTATCTTTTTTTTAATCATCTTTTGTGCCTCTGAAGTCAATCAAGGGAACAAACCTCTTCCAGATTGGGATGGATGTGCTTTGAAAGCCAGGCATTGGAGCCCCTCTGCAGGCTGGGTGGTTGGGGAGGATGGTTCAGATCAGGTCCATCTCTCCCCATCATGCTTTGCACGCATATTGCTGTGCTAGAAAAGCAATAATGCTTTAGAAAATGACATAGGCAGCTGGGTGGTGTGGATGGCCTGTAATATACAGGAGGTCACACTAGATGTTCTAGTGATCACTTTGGATTTGATACTAAATAAATTAACCAGGTAATTCCTGCACACAGCAATAAGACTGAAAAGATAGCGAAGGTCAGGAAGGGATTTGAGTCCAGAATGCATTAGGCAGCCTAAGGTAAATATAAATAATGATCTCCTATCTGAATACAATTATTTAAAATGTTTATTGACTGGTACTTGAAAATAAATAACATTATTTAAATAAAATAGTTAATTTTCTCAGCATATTGACAAGAACCTTGTTGGGGTTTTGCTGCTCTGAAAAGTATTTCCTCAGCTGGTTTCCTTTGACTGCGTGCACTGGAGAGGAGGGATTGTAATTTGTGAACATAATCCTTCTATGTTTATGTTTCTTTATAGGGGGCCAGAAGATTATATTTTATCAATTTATCCTCTGTGTCTACTTCACCTTCAATGATACACTTCCTATCCTTAAAGCGAACCTTGAACTTCTATAGGTTAACTGGGATCAGTTAAAGGCCTCAAGTCCTCAGGGAGTTTTTAGAGATGAAAGTAAAACTACAAAACAAAACAAAAAACCAACAACCATCCCATCCCCAAAACCCCCTTGGTGCCTACAGGATAATGCTTGGCTCATTGATCTAACTAAATAAGATGATGGTGACAGACAGATATGAATCAACGGAGACTTTATTTGGCAGAGAGACATCTATACATCATAGAATCATAAAAGTGAAGGGCTGGAAGGGACCTTGAGAACAGTCCAACTCCCTGTGCTGAGGCACAACAAAGTAAACCCAGCCGATTCCTGGTAAGTGTTTATCTGACCTGTTCTCTAAAACCTCCAGTGGGGGGGAATATACATTCGTCCTTGGAAACCTGTTCCAGAATTTAACTATCCTTCTAGTTAGAAAGTTTTTCCTAATGTCCAAAATAAGTCTCCCTTGCTGCAGATTGAGCCCATTACTTCTTGTCCTCCCTTCAGTGGAGAGAATTTGGAGAACAATTATCACAGTCTTCTTTAAAGCAGTCTTTGACATATGACAGATTGTTACTAGTCCCTGTTAGTATCAATTTCTTGAGATTAAACATGCCCCCATTTTTGAGCTTTCCTCACAGTTATTTTTTCAAAACCTTTGTCATTTTTGTTTCTGTCTTCAGGTTGCTCTCCAATTTGTCCACATCTTTCTAAAGCATGGCATCCAGAAATGGAAACAATACACCAGCAGAGGCTCACCAATGACAAATGGAGCAGGATGATTACCTCCTATGTCTTATATACAACACTAGTGTTAATACATCCCAAAATATTAGCATCATGTTGTTGGCACATGTTCAGTTTGTGATGCAATATAATCCCCAGATCCTTTTCAGCAATACTAGGACCTAGCTAGTTATTCCTCATTTTGTAGCTGCGCATTTGATTTTTTTCCTAAGTAAAGTATTTCTGACTTATTTCTATTGAATTTTATCTTATTGATTTCAGACCAATTCCCCAATTTGTCAAAGTCATTTTAAATTCTAATCCTCTTCTTCCAAATGCTTGCAACCCCTCCCCACTCAGTGTTATCTACAAATTGTATACAGGCAGTCCCCGGGTTACATGGATCCGACTTACATCGGATCCCTACTTACAAACGGGATGAGGCAACCCGCACTAGCTGCTTCCCCCCAGCAGACCAAGGAGACGCGAGGCTAGCGCCCCCCCACCCCCCCAGCAGACCAGGGAGACGCGGAGCGGCTTTTCTCAGCAGACACCTCAGCTTGAGAATAAAGGACTGAGGGAAGTGAGGTGTGGGAGAATAAAACTGAGCTCTGGAGAAATGTTTGGCTAGAGTTTCCCCTACAATATGTACCAGTTCCGACTTACATACAAATTCAACTTAAGAACAAACCTACAGTCCCTATCTTGTATGTAACCCGGGGACTTCCTGTACATATATACTTCACTTCATTATCCAAGACACTCATGAAAATATTGAATAATAATACCAGATCCAGGAATGACCCCTGCTGGATCTCATTCGATAAAATTGGTAGAAAAAAACTATGTAGATGGAAACCAACAGAATGTGGCAACCTTGCATGTGGGCAATGGTAAACAAAAGGTCTTGCGGCCCATATATAGAACCCCAATGTGCTACAGGTTGCCCACCACTGTTCCTGATGAATCCATGTTGGCTACTCTTTATAACCCTATTCTTTTTTAGGTGCTTAAACTGCTTGTTTAACAATTTATTATAGTGTTTTCTCAGGTATTAAAGTTAGAATGACTGATTTGTAATTCCCTAGATGCTCTTTATTCCCCTTCTGCAATGTCCTTCACCCATCCTCCATGAGTTCTTAAAGATAATTGCTAATAGTTTTGAGACTGCTTCAGCAAGTTTCTTAAGTAGCCTATGATGAATTTCAGCAGGTCCTGCAGACTTGAATATATCTAGCTT
The DNA here is from genome assembly GCF_049634645.1 of Pelodiscus sinensis. Classification (NCBI taxonomy): domain Eukaryota; kingdom Metazoa; phylum Chordata; order Testudines; family Trionychidae; genus Pelodiscus; species Pelodiscus sinensis. The sequence goes on from NC_134718.1 coordinate 47,220,740, forward strand.
ATATGAATATTCTTTAACCCATTCTTTCCCTGATTTGGCTTGTGTTCCTTCCCCCTTTTTGTTATTATTAATTGTGTTGAGTAACTGGTTGCCATTAATAGTAAAACATTCTTGTGTGTTGTATTTTCCCTTCTGTCTCCTCCCTATGTGTATCTACAGTGGAAACATTTATGTATGGGGGTAACTTTATAAGAGTAGTTCAACTGAAGACTTTTCATGTTAGTAAATTTACTCACATGCAAGATTGTAGGATCAGCATTTAGATTGTTAATTCAAACCTGTGTACAGCTATAAATCATTCTTGGCAACCCTATTAATATTCATATTGATGTTAATATGAATATTATTAATAATAGCAATATGCTCATATTCTTCTTCTGACTCATCTCAGCTGCCTGGTTCTGTAGTCCTGGATCTGGGCAACACAAACTAGGATGAACCTCATGAATATGTACTTAGGGTGGCTAGTTCATGTCACTGCTGTCCGAGATTAAGCTACTATTTTTAGCAGACTAGTTCAGGTATGAGTTAGTGCAAGTATGCATATGTGAACTGAGAATCACATCCATAGCTCACAGTGTATATGTAGCCCTAGAATGATCTAACAGCCTATGAAGAAATGATGACCCACATGGCCTCACTAGAATTTCACTGGAAAAGAGAGGCTATTTAATCTGCCTTCATATGTGCCTGACTGGAGCTTTGAGGCTGGCTAGCCACATTCAAGTCTCACTTTCTACTGCAAAAGCTAAGTAGAGGATTTTTTAACAGACCTATCCCAGCTTTAGCAAAAGAAAGCATTGCAATCCTGCTGGGTTTAAACACTGAAGATACATCTGCACTGCAAATATAGGTGTGATTTAACACAGGTAGTCATACACGTATTAATCCAGCTCACTTTAATCTCATTAGCATAGATAATAGTATCAGGGTAGATTTATCGGGGCATGGGCTTCCATTCATGAGGACAAATAAAAAAGCAAGCCCTCCAGGCACACTATGTATTCTGGTTGCTAACTTGTGCTGAAGCCTGTGCCACCACGTCTACACTGGCACTTTTACCTGTGCAAGCTAGTTTAGAACTAACATTGGTATGCCTACCCGCAGTGTAGGTAAGTGTCAAACTCATCCCTGGTGCAGAGGACCAGCACAAGACCCTCCACATCATTTAAACATCATATAGAGGCTGTACTAGATGTTGATCAGTTAAAAAACCCCTTTTGCACCATGGACCTAGACTCTGCCGGGCTATTGTGAAATGTTCCCAGAGGAGAGAACTGGGGGCTGGCCAGGTTAGAAACTGCATCTATGTTTATGTAGAGCTAATGACTCTTGTTTCCAGAACAACCATTCAGGGCTTGTCTTCATTACATGAAAGATTGCTACTGCTGTGATTGATCTTTCGGAATTTGATTTAGTGAGTCTAGTTAAGACTCGCTAAATCAAACTCAGAGGGCGCCCTCACCAGCCTCCAGTTCTCCTTTTCCACGGAGTAAGGGAAGCTGATGAAAGCATTTGCTCCTGTTGGCTGCCTGCTGGGGGAATACCGCCAAGCTCAGTTTAAGGTAAACCAACTCCAGCTACATATTGTATATAACTGGAATTGTGTACCTTAAGCCAAGCTTCCAGATCTTCTATAGCCTTGCTTCACAGATAGTGTGCCTGCTAATTCAGCCCCGGTAGAATAACAGGTGGAGAAATGGTGCAGGAAGACTGTGCAACAGCCCTGCAGCTTGGCTCTTGGATTAAGGGAGTGAATTTCATCTCCGCATTATCCTTACTCTGAACCCAAACAAAGATTGTACCTCAGGCTTTATGAAAAAATCCAAAAACATAAAAAAAAGAGTGTGAAAACAATTTAAAAAATAAATGCAAATTATTTTAAAGTGGTGGGAAAAGACCACAATTGTTAAATGCCACCTACTCTTTTCTTAGCACTATTTAAACTATTTCTATTTAATTCATATATGTATTTATTTATTTCAGTTTAAAAGTGCCTATATCTAAGGCTGAAGGTGCCTTACAAAGTTAAAATTCAGTTATTAAAATGCAAAACCAAATAAATACAAGTATCAGAGGGGTAGCCGTGTTAGTCTGAATCTGTAAAAGCGACGAGGAGTCCTGTGGCACCTTATAGACTAACTGAAGTGTAGGAGCATAAGCTTTTGTGGGCAAAGACCCACTTCGTCAGATGCATGTGACATGTGTTCAAAGTAGGAATAAGACCCTCCGGAAAAGGGCACTTTTTCCGGAGGATCGGGGCCAGTGTAGACGCTCTTTTCCGGCTTTTTTAAAAGCCGGAAAAAAGCGGCGGACATTTTTATTTAAATGCCGCGGGGGATATTTAAATCCCCCGCGGATTTCCCTACGACGACTGGTGAAATTTACATGCCCCTTCCGGAAAAGGGGCCAGTGTAGACGTAGCCATTATGTTAAGTTGAAGAGAGCATTCTGCTTGCAGCCCAGTGCCTCAGTTACAAGGCTAAAGAGGTATGTAATCACAAACCAAAAAAAGCTCTAGACTATCTTATTGCTACATTAATAACAGAACAAATAATTAACAGAAACATGCACAATTTATTAAAGGAACATACACTTACGGCGTTATCCCCTAAAATGTCCAACTTTTTCATTAGCTCCGCTACTAGTATATCCTAACAAGAGAAAAGTGTACAGAAAAAACAAGGAGTCAGAATAAAGCATCATCTGGTATTTAGAGGAAACAATCCTAAGAAATGGGTCTTGCTTACTGTTACACCTTCTGCTTCACAGTAAACTTGGAGAGGACTTTTTCCCTCAGTAAAAGGAATGTGATGAAAGTTGATAGCAGGTGATCTTCTTTCTCTCTCCTAAAATAAAAATAATTATAATTAAGGAGATTCAATTTTTAAGTGCCATATTTTACTATAAGTTTCAGCTTTATTAAGAATATGTTATAAATATGGGCATTCCAGAAAGATGTACTCTAAAAAATTAATACCTCAAAAATATGTAAATTACAGAGTAGCAGAGTAGATTCATAAGAATCTATATTTACTGTACAAAAAGATGGAAACATTTTTATAGCTATTTATTCTAAAATGCAAAGTAAAAAGTGCTATTCATTTGAGAAGATGTAATGACTGTGAAAGATTTTATTATATTGGCAGGCGGTGAAAATCTCTGTTTCTACACAGGGAGGATAAAGGAAGTTTATATTGTAGTAAGTGATTCCAGTTTCCAGCACAACCATTCACACTGCTTCATCAATTTTCACCAACCATGACTGTCTAGTTGTTATTTTGGTTATATATGTAGGCTACATTTGGGTAGCCTGGATGTGTTTTAAACCAAAGGCATGTGCGGATATGTCTAGACTGCAGGCTTCTTTCGGAAGAAGCTTTTTTTGGAAGAGATCTTCTGAAAAAACTTCTACCAAAAGTGTCCACAATGAAAAAGTGCATTGAAAAAGTGCTCTGCTTTTTCGAAGAAGAGTGTCAGGACTGAATGGACGCTCTCTCATATGTAAGGTGTGATTGCTATGGACGGAATGGCCACCAGGGCACCTGTGCTTATTCCTCTTTCCTCTTCTTCCGAAAGAACTCCCTCTTTCCCATCCACATGTCTTTTTGCGAAAGAGCTCTTTCACAAAAAGGCTTCTTCCTTGTAGAATGAGGATTACTGATGCTGGAAAACCCCCCTCTGTTCTTTCGATTTTCTTGAGGAAGAGAGCAATTGCAATGTGGACTTTCTTCAAGTTTTCTGACAAAACTCTGTAGTGTAGACATACCCTAAGTGACATTTGTTTTGGATATTACTGTCTGACAAAAGCTGCACACCAGTAGTGTTGATCAAGGATTGAAGGTTTAGGCTTTCTATAAATGCTATAAAAAGTCTATGTCATGCTAAAAAAAGCTCACCAAAATTAGTACAATGTGGCGGGCTATGCAATGTCCTTGATCTGCATGTGGAACAACAATATATTGCTGAATGATTTTTAGCAATCAGTTAAAAATTTCCATAATTATTGTTCTGTGTCTTACATTTTGATTTTGCTTCACTTGCTAAATTTTCAGACAGATGTAGGGGAAGAACAGCAGAGTAAAAAGATAATCTATGACATAAACTGGGCTCTAGTTAGAGCTCAAAGGGCTGGGTCTTTTAAAAGCGTATGCAGTAAGACAGACAGACACCAGTGTTAGTCAATTTTGATAAATTATTCTGTCTGTTTTTTTTAATCCTTTTTTAGTACCACTGTGTATCAGTCACTGATATCACTTTTAAGGAAGCACCCATAATCAATATAAAAGCAAAGGGGTTCCTCATGTATTGCTGCCTTAGAAACACATAATGCAGAAAGAGTGACAGTGGTTGTAAAGATAACTGTTGCTTACTTCAAGCTCTAAAATTCTGAACTCCAGGAGTTCATTTTGATCTTTAGCATCCTGGACATCATGTTTTAACCGAGCTTCTTCTGTTTCCAGTTGTTTTATCTGAAAAATAAAATATTTGAAAAAAATATTTCATGGTTCATTTCACTTTTGTATAAATCTGCTAAGAATTCAGTTTCTCTGAGCAATGCTCATGGTGTAAAAAGCAAATATTTTGAATTCATGATATTTCAAGATCACTGCAAATCTTCTGGGTCCAAGATGTGATTCTGTTCTTCGCATCTCTGATAGCATTCCACTTAGATCCTACACACAGTGGAACAAAATTGATTGGTCAAGCTTAATTCTCCAGCCCTCATACTATTTCTAATTAGAAGGTTTGCTGAGTAAAGTACTACTCAAAGGCCTGGTTTACACTACCATGGAAAGTTGACTTAAGATATGCAACTCCAGCTGCATTACTTAGGTAGCTGGAGTTGATGTATCTTAATTTGCATTTCTACACCGTCCACACAGTGGGAGGTTGACGGGAGCAAATGCTCCCATCGGCTTTTCTTACTCCTCGTGAGGAGCAGGAGTACTGGTGCTGACAGGTTGTCCTCTGAGTTCAATTTAGCAGGTCTATACTAGACCTGCTAAACTGAACCTCAAAAGATTGACCACAGCAGAGTCAATTGTTCATGTAGTGTAGCGATGGCCCAAGTGGGTAAAGATGCAGATTCAAAACCTATATTTGTATTATAAGTCCACAGTAAGAATAGTCTCTGCACAGCTGGATACACAGAATTAAATAAAGGGATTGCTGAGTAAATAGATCAGAGACGTGGAAATTCAGAAGCCACTCCCCAGAGTGACCTGGCCTTATGGCAAAGGGAGCAAGGTGACTGTCTTGGGCGTTGCGCCTTCAGGGACCTGACACCCGCCCACCTGGCCACTTGCTCGCTGCCCGGCTGGCCATGTGGCACAGCCAACTGTCTTGGGCCCTGCAAACTCATTGGCCAGGCCTGCTTACTTCCCATTATTAACGAGTTCTAAGGATGGTGAAGAGCTCCAAAAAGATCACCTTATCCATCCATTTGTACTATGGCATGATGAAGATATCATTACTATATGCAAATTTTTCCAATTAGAGCTGTGTGGACTTTTTAAATATTCTATACTGGTACTTAAGTAATACCAACAAACCACTTGTATTCCTTAAGCTTCTAAAAATATAGCACTAAAGGCCAGTACAAACCACTAGATCATCTGCTCTGATTTCCAGTATATCAGAGGCCACCAACTCCCACACACTAAATCCAACAACTGAAACGAGGCGATTACAACCCACAGGAAATTAGTTTATTATTTGTTACAGCAGAGATAATCCAGAAAATCCTGGCAACAACTCACACCCACATCCTGCAGAGGAAGGCAAATGATTTCCAAGGTCATTGCCAATCTTTAGCCAGTTCTTTTCATATTCTGGGATGGATATTATCTGTTCCCCTTGATCTGAGCACAGAAAACTCAAAAAAAAAATTCTTCCACCTCAGATGTGATTATTTTAATTACTGGATACTCATTTCCATCACCTGTACCTAATTGACATTTTTACTGAAAACAGATACAAAACATTCATTTAGGTGTCGGGACATATCTAGATTATCTTTAATCTCCTCCTCAGCAATACTACATAGCATCTCAATCCAGGGCTGGCCCAAGCCATTCGTGCACCCGGGGCCTCGGGAGCATGGCACCTCCCACCCCTGGGTGCCCAGCGCATGTGTGGCCCGCCCCCAGGCATGTGGCACCCCTGGGCTCCAGGCGCATGCATGGCGCTACCCTGGGCGCAGGGAGCATGTGCAGTGCCACCCCCACCCGGCCCAGCAGCCCCAAATGACACCCCCTACAATGGGGTACCCCGGGCAGTAGCCTGGTCAGCCCATAGCTTGGGCCGGCTATGGCCCAACCTCATCCATCCTTAGTCTCTTTTTATGAATATAAATAAAATACATTAAGAAGTAGAAAAACTAACAATAAATACCTTTTCTACGAGTTCTTGATTTCTTCTATATAATGCTTGCTTCTCCTCAATCCACTTCATGTCCTTAAAAGAGAAATAATTAATATTATAGAAGAAACTGACAGTGCTGCCATAGTACATGATTATGTAATTAAAGACTATGCCAAAATGTGTACACACAAGAAGCCAAATTAAAATTTAATGGGCAATCGTAATTTTGACATTTTCTTACTTTCCCCTCACTATGGTATTTCTTAAAATGTAATTGGAATATAAATACGCCAATTAAAAAAAAAAACACAAAAAAAATCCTGTCAGGCAATCTCACCTGAATGATGATTTTCAATGAAAGTGAGGCGGTATAACTTAATAAACAGATAATAGCAGTTATAATATTACGATTACTATGGTTCCCAAGATTCAGAAAGATACATCTCATTTTGAAGCAGGATGCAGGTAATCAAGTCGCTGAGACAACGTCCTTTCTGGTTGAAATGGCAAGAAAATGTTTTTTCTTTCAACCAGAAAGGACATTGTCTCAACAACTTGATTACCTGCATCTTGCTTCAAAGACCTTTTCAGACCACACTTGAAAGAGAATCCTCTGAACTGTCATTCATGCTTAAATTCGACACTTTAAGCCTAAGTTTGAACAAAGACTTTAATTATCTTACCCATTACAAAGATAGCTTCCCCAATTATCATTAATATCTAATATCTAATATCATTAGCTCACAGACATTTATCTCCCTCCCCATCCCCCTTCTGTTCTGAAATTTGATTTGTCCTTTTCATATGTGTTCATTTTTTGTAATTGTATCCTTTGGTATATATGGTTGTGCCAATTTTCTTCCACTATTTGATCTGAGGAAGTGGGTCTGGCCCACGAAAGCTCATCACCTAATAAACCATCTTGTTAGTCTTTAAAGTGCTACATAGTCCTGTTTTTCGTTATATCTATTTTAGGCACTTATATAGCCACCATTACTCTAGTACCTAAGCATCTCACTATCTTGAATATATTTATCCTCACACAACAGCTCTGAAGTGCCATTTTACTGATGGGGACCTGAAGAATGCAGGATGAGATTTTTAAAGACAGATAAAGACAGAGATAGATACCTCCTGGGATTTTCAAAGGCAGGTAGATACCACTAAATGCCTATTTGCATCTTTTGGTACGTAAATACCTAGCCCTAACCAAATTGCTCAAAAAAACATAAGAAGTCCATGGCAAAGTAAGAACTGAACTAGGTTTCTCTAGGATCTAGAGTAATGTCCTAAACATTGGACCATCTTTCCTCTTCTGACAGCTGAATGATGTATATTTCAGTGTGGTAGCATCTGTCTTATGTCTGAGGTTAAAATATTTTTAAAATTCTGAGCAAAGAAGCTGTTCTCCCATAAAAGAGATTTTTGACAGTAGTTAAAATGGGCAAATAATCCTTAAAATATAATTTTTTAATTAAATTTGCTTTTTCTCTTCATGAACTGTCCAGTAATAGGTAGCAATTTTCTCAAAATGTATTCATTATTCAATTAGTTGCCAAATACTCTTTGTGAAATATTCTTGTTCTATCCATGGACAGCTGATATCAAAATGCAAGCTCTGTAGTTTTGATTAGGTACTTATGGGCCCAATACTCATATAAGTAAGTAAATCTGCGTAGTTCCAGTTACTTTAATAGAGCTATGAAGATTTACACCAACTGAGAGTCTAGCTCGTGAGTAACATAGTATATTACATGCCCTGATGACCATAACTCTTTGATTCAGCAACGAGTCCTGTGGTATCTCATTGTTTTTGCAGATACCGACTAACACGATTACCCCTCCTAGTCTTTGATTTATTTAGTGTATAACAGTCACATTTACAAATGTAAAGTTCTCTTTAGGAAAATGAATGAATATTCACAAGTATTTTCTTTCAGTATTCATTCAGCCCTAGATAGCATGGATTTAATGTTCCATTCTAATGAATTATTCAACTCATTTGTTGAAAATGTGTTAATAATCTCTCCTAATCCAGTGATACACAGTTTGAAGGGCAAGAGAGTTAAATAGATTAAAAAATGTCAATAATGCTGCTTGATAGATTTATTTTGTAATTTATAAAGAGACAAATATTTTAGGAAGTATTATCAATGACTTATATATAATATATAATCTAAACAAATCATATTAGATACAAGACAGTAGTGTGGTCCAATTGAATGCTTTCTCTCTCTCTCTCTCTCCACACATACACTGTGATGGTCCCGCCCCCCCCCCCCCACCCTTGACCCACACTTTATGAAATTGACTTATGGACACAAATATGAAAAATTTGCAGATGCTTTGGACAAAATACCTCATGTAACCTATCAATCTTAATGTCATACTCCTCTGAATCAGTATATCTTATTTTGGTGGTATGTAAAGTTAGAAATATGGAGTATAGAGTGGTTAATGGTTTTAATTGTACAAATGAAAGCCATCAAGGGTGTTTCCCTCAATGTTTGGGTGATCACCTAAACATATTGGCTGTGTCTACACTGGGCCACTTATTCCGGAAAATCAGCCGCTATTCCGGAAAAACTATTCTGCTCCCGCTCGGGCATAAGTCCTTATTCCGGAACACTGTTGGCCGATCGGGGCTCTTTTCCGGAAAAGTGCGTCTACATTGGCCACAGACGCTTTTCCGGAAAAAGGGCTTTTCCGGAAAAGCAGCCTGCCAATGTAGACGCTCCTTTTCCGGAAAAACTGAAAACGGAATAGTGTTCCGTTTTAAGCAGTTCCGGAAATTCATGCCAGTGTAGACACAGCCAAGCAGTCTCTTTTGTCCTTTGAGCCTATGCAGTGGTTGGTTTTAGGAATACATATGACCAGGGCTCGCCGAACCGCGGCGAGCCCTGCTCGCCAGCCGTGCTGTCCGGCGATCTGCACATGCGCAGATCGTTCTGCGTATGTGCAGATCCCCCGAATCTGGCTCTTCCAGGTTAAAATCTACTCGCCACAGGTGAGTAGATTGTATTATTTGTCAAGCCCTGCATGTGACCATCTCCACTAGTCGGGTCTGACCAGGTAATTTTCCATAGAGAGTGGGGGAGAGAAATCCAAGTTCCCACCCAACATGGACTCTCTAAACCTGTGGTCTCCAACCTTTTTACACCTAAGATCACTTTTTAAATGACAGAACAAGCCAAGATCTACTGCCCCGCCTCTTCCTTGAAGCCCCACCATCTCTATTCTCCTCCTCTCCATCACTTGCTATCCCCAATCCTTATACTGCTGCTTTTTTTTCCCAATTCTTCTTTAGAAAGAAGCTTTTCCAACATTTGGCCTGTCTAGACTGGACCAAATGTCAGAAAAACTTCTTTTGGAAGCCCCCTTATTCCTCATGGAAAGAGGAATATAGGGGTGACTGAAAGAGCATGTTTGCTCTTCCACTATAAGAAGCGGAAGAACAAAAGCATCCCTGGATGCAGAAGAGTTTTTCTGGGATATCTCTGGAATCCTGAAAAACTCCTGCAGTCTAGCCATACCCTCGCTGGGTTGAGACAAGATGTGTAGGCTCTGGGGTGGGAATTGAGGGATTTTGGTTTGGAAAGGGGAGAGAAGTGCAAGCTCTGGGAGGAAATCTGGATGCAGAAGGAGGTGAATAAGGGGACGCTGGCTCGGGGAGGGGGCTCCAGGCCAGGCAGTGTTGGGATCAGATGTAGGGTCGGGGTACTAAGCAAGCCACAGACTTCTGGATGTGAGGGTTCAGGAATTTGGATTGGGGTATGTGAGGGGCTCAGTGCAGGGGGTTCCAGTGTATTATAGGCTCAGATGTAGGGTCTGGGGGAAAGGAGAGTGCAGGAGTGTTATGATGCTGTGGCCAGATGGGGGCTTGGCCCCAATTGGGGGTTTGTTGGCCAGGCTTCATTTTTAAACAAAATACTATTTCAAACACAAAAAGTTTCTGCATTGTCTTTCTGAGAAGGGTAGGGAACCTGTTTTGAGTCAGGAGTCACTGACCCACCGAAAAAAGTCAGTTGAAGCCACACAAGTGAGATGCAAAAAACCCTCCTCCAACCTCCCCCCCACCTCCAAGCTTCACTAATGTGGCCCCAACTGTGTTGGTGGGAGCAGGGGACATAGTACTGGGGAAGGGTGCTAGTGGGTGCTTCGGCAGGGGACAGTGCCAGTGGGGACAGAGTTCTGTGGTTGGGGGCAGGGGAGAGGGAACAGGGCAGAGGACAGGGCTGGGAGGGCAGAGGACAGGGTTCTGCAGCAGGGGACAGAGTGCCGGTGGGGACAGGTTTTTGCAGTTGGGGACAGGGTGCCGCTGGGGACAGAGTTCTGTGGCTGGGGAGTGAGAAGAGGGGGCAGGGAAGAGGGAACAGGAGGCAGGGAGGGAAGAGGAAACAAGGAACGGGGGCACAGGGAAGGCAGGGGGCAGGGAGGGCAGAGAACAGGGGGCAGAGGGCCAAGGGAACAGGGTGCCAGTGGGGGCAGGGAGTCTCCTGCACCCGCCTCCTTCCAGGATTCCCTCCCCACCCCCGCCAGAGGGAAGCCGGCACGTGCCTCCTCCGGGCCTGACTCCCCTCTCCCATGGTGTGGGGAAACCCCTGCGCGTGCCTCCCCCAGGGTCGACCCCCCACCCTGCGCGCAGGGAAAGCCCCGCACACACGCCTCCTCCGGGGCCAATGCCCCCGCACGCCACAGACTAGGTTAAATATTAATCTAGTAGACCAGATAGCTTAATTAGTACTCAGTTCACAAATGATCAGTAGCTAGGATATATTTCTGTGCACATTAAAAAAAGAATAGCTGCTGTAAGGGCAAAGAAAAGGGGAGCAGCCAGCACACTTCCGGAACCCCCGGAAGTGGCGTGAAGCTGCAGGACTTCTGTTCACCCTGCGGGAAGCCGGCACTACCTCCATTGTTGCTGGAGGTACGTAGTGGGGCTTATTGGGGGTGGAGGGAAAATTGGGGCGGGCCGAATGCCTCGCGATCAGCTGGTCGAGGCCTCACAATTGAGGAATTGATCAGGATCAACCAGTTGGTAACCATGTCTCTAAACAATGGAAAGCTAACTATCCCTCTGTCTTTGGCTGGCATGTCACTCCCAATGGAAAAAACCAGAGACCCTAGGGAGAAAAGATCTTCCCTGACTTAGAGATTTAGCTGAAATAAGAACAGTTTTAGGGTAAGTTTGTAATGAGCTTTCAGTGTTAGAACTAGCTATGTGTTTTCTGATATTTTAAATTTGTAATTCACTTTGCTCTGCCTGTTTTCACTTGCAACCACTTTAACCTTACTGCTTATACTTAATAAAATCACTTTTATATACTATCAAGCCCTGTGTAAATAATTGTTACCTGGGGGAGCAATCAGTGAGTACATCCTCCTTTCATTGTTATATGGGGCTCACCTGAATGATTTATCTGGGGTTGGGTTCCTGGAAGCTGGGCCTGAAACTACATTCTCCTCAGACCTGAAAAAATTCAGTGTCTCTATTGCTCTTACCGGTGGCAATAATCTCAGCTCTCTCCATGCCTTGGCTGGGGGAGACCAGGTGAGCTGGCCCACCAGGACAGGGTGGTGAGAAGCTCCACAAAGCAAGGAGAAGAGTGTCAGTAGCTCTGTTAGTACTCCAGGAAGCACCCCCAAAGGGTCTTCTGTGACTGCACCCCGTCACACATACGTCTATCTTTTCTCACATATTACAAACTTTATAATATATTTTTGACTGAAAATTTACAGAACAGATACTGTATATACTTGAGCATAAATCTATTTGTACATAAGACAACTTCCCTCAACTTACCCATGCGCTTCCCATAGCTTCCATAGGCTGGGAATGGTGAACAGCAGCCAATGGGAACTGAGGAAGCAGTGTGAGCCAAGGCATGTGAGAGTCACCACTTCCTGCTGCTCCTGTTGACCCAGGACAGTGCCTGGGAGCTGAGGGGCTCTGTGCCGGTAGACACTCCAGGTACATAAAATGTCCTGATGCGCCTGTATTTTGCCCTACTGAGCTGGGAATTGAAGTTTGCCGACCCCTCCCTCCAGTGGAAAAAAAATGTGAAGCACAATGACCCAATCATAAACTGACCCCCGCCCTTTACAGTGTGCTTTTTCACCAAGAAAATTTGGCTTATGATTGAGTATATAGGAATTATACTTAGAGTGTGCAATAATTAATATTTTTTTCTTGGAGTACATTACCTGTCCCTGCTCAGCAAGTGCCTTTTCTAGGTCCTCAATCTGAGCTTGTGATCTATGTATTTCTGCTTGGAGCTGCTCACGCGTCTGTAGGAAAAGAAAAGATACATCAAACTTTCTCTAAAAGCCAAAATGCTAATGTAGATATATCAAACACTTAAAATATATCAAATACTTATTTAAGACCTTTGGGGGAATTAATTTGCAGGGAAGTACTTATGACAATATCAACCATTAGAAATTTTAAAAGGAAAACTTGAATGATGGGATAAAATGTTTAAGATTTAATTTAAGATTAAAATGAATATTATCCAGGTAACTAGCCATTTAGACAGCAAAAGATCAATTGCTTCTTAATAAGAATATCTGTAACACTCTTTTTTGATAGATCAAAAGAGCTTTTGCCCTTACTCAGTTCTATCAAAACAGGATGTTTAAAAATGCAAATGTAGTAATGTAGAAATTTGTTTTCCCACAAGAATGTGAGGATAGATACGTTAATAGGCTGAAGGTCATGAGTGATTTCTCCCTTTATTTTTGCAGTTTCAAACTGATTTAAAAGAGACCAACAAATATGATGGCACAAATTGTCAAAAGCAGCCTCTACATTTAAGGCCATAATTATGAGTACATGAATATTTAACTCTGCTATATGTAGATTTCAAGAAGAAAAACTAATGAACAGCTAGTTCACAGTCTAACACATTTCTGTAAATGGGATGTATATATTTTATAGAGAATAAAGCTAATTCTTACTCTTATCTGTTGTTATACATAAAACATGGATAAATGGGTATGCTTCCTCAGTTAGGGCATGCCTACACTACCCCCCTAGTTCGAACTAGGGGGGTAATGTATGCATACCGAACTTGCTAATGAAGCCCGGGATTTGAATTTCCCGGGCTTCATTAGCATAAAGCCGGCACCGCCATTTTTAAAAGCCGGCTAGTGCGAACCCCGTGCCGCGCGGCTACACGCGGCACGGGGTTCGCACTAGCCGGCTTTTAAAAATGGCGGCGCCGGCTTTATGCTAATGAAGCCCAGGAAATTCAAATCCCGGGCTTCATTAGCAAGTTCGGTATGCATACATTACCCCCCTAGTTCGAACTAGGGGGGTAGTGTAGACATACCCTTTGGGAAAGTATGTAACCCACACACCTATATTACGTCTAGACTGCATTGCTTTTCTGGGACACCAAAGGTATCCCAGAAAAGCAATGTTGCATCCAAAGAACATGTCCGCTTTTCCAGAAATTTTTTTTTGAAAAAGCGGACGTGCTCTTTCGCCATCCCTGTAAACCTCATTCTATGAGGAATAAAGGATGTGTTGAAAGAGCACTTTTTTTCTGAAATTTGGAACCGTGTAGATGTGCCAAATTTCGGAAAGCCTCTTTCCAAAGTAAATTGAAAAAAGGTACGCAATTTGCGTACTGCAAGTTGTATTTCTTTTTTGATTGAACATTGCAGTGTAGACCTAGCCCTAGTGTGATTCAGTGTCCCATGTAATGGCACTTAGACCACTTACAGTGAGCAATAAGAATAAGAGAGCTCTATAGCCTAAGCTGGGAGCCAGCTGGCTTTATAGCTCAAGCTGTAGACTTGTAGAGGCTCCTTACACTAAGCTCTAGATGAACCCAGGTTCACATCTGCTAGCTGATGGTTACATTTGCATCTTCTACTATGACAGAGCAGGCTAGCCTTAAAGAAGATTAATTTCTAAAATTGTTTCATGGATCAAATAGAGTGAAACAATATCTCTCTGTTAGGCTGGCCAGCTTAGAGGCAAGGGATTAGTTTACTTCTGAGCATATTAAAGAAACCCAGAAGTGTATGCTGCTGTGGAGTTACTTACTCATTACTTTAACTTAGTGAAAATGAAGCATTAGCTAAATGTCCAGGTTAGGAAAGCCAAGGATTGATTCAATCTTAGAACTCGAGCAGAGGAACTTGGGGTTATCCATTTCATGTTTAATTTGACTCAAGGGATTGCCGATGGATTGGAAAAGCATCATAATACCCTAATGATGTAGGAAATATGGTTTTACCAGTATTTGAAACTTTTAATAATTTTAATAGAGTTCTTGCTAATTTGGCCATTTTACCCTAGCACTGTGTTGGTTTCTCCTGGAACAATGTGCTTATGAAAAGTGAAAATGACCAATCCATCACTTACATAAACAGATTTAGGATCAATTTAAGAGCTTGTAGGCACACTTCCATCAATGGAATTGCATAGAATGGAGGTCCCGGCAGAATTAATATGTACATATTTGGTTCTTTTTCCAAAGGAGATACATTCTAAACTTTTCACTCCATTTTCAAAAAGTAGAATTTCATTTGACTGTGCTTCCAGCACTTTATAATGTATTATTTATCCATATTGCAATACATATATTTATTTATAATGTAAATTAATGCAAGATAATTACATAGCTGCAATTGCCTTTCTGAGGGGACAACTGAGCAAGATAGGAAGGCACAATGGAATAATAAATTTTGCAATTTAATTAGGAAAATGAATCTCATATTGAACTATAAGCCTCTTTAAAATGTTATGCAGAATCATGTAATCTCAGTAAATCCAGGTTTGAATTTTAGACATTAACTATTTAAGGATACTGGTAATAGATTTTTACCGTCAGGGAGCTTAATTTTCCATAAAATATTCTGCTTGACAGACTCTTAAGCTGATCAGTGTTATGAAATATAATTGCATTAGCCATGGTTTCTCCAGCAACCAGCACTTCAGTATATAAGAGAGTGGAAATCTAACTGCTTTTAGATACCATAAATTACGACACTGCATTGAGACAGCAGTATAGATGCATTAGATATTCACTGGAGGAATATCAAACAGATTTTTTTTCTGACCACATTAAGAAGTGGTATGGAGGATTAAAGGAAAATCAGAAGGAAAAAAGAGAAACATCCTAAAAAATGTTGAAACCAAGCTTAACTCTTTTAAATTTACTGCTGACATACAGTTGGGTGCACAGTACACTCTGGTCAACTTCCAATCTGAGTAATTACTTTCATTCAATCCACAGTCCATCTGCAATTTTAATCTTCACTTACTGTCCCAGATTTCTGCATGCTGTTGCAGTGTTTTGGACCAGAAATAGTTGCATTTAAATGGTTCGTGGCTAAACTGTGGTCTTACTCTGTGTATCACTCTAGAACCTATAATCATGAAAGGTGCTTTATAAACCTATGATACATGCATATTAAACTACTACAGAAACAGATCCTCAGCTAGTGTAAACTGACATAGATTCTTGACTTTTGATGGAGCTATTCCAATTTACACCAGCTAAAGATTTGGCCTATTAGTTATGACAGCAAGCCGAATAAGCAAAATTAGAAACAATGTATATAATTGCAATCCTTTATTTTCATGTAATATAAGCCATTTAGACCTTAACTTCTCGTTCTGCATCCAATGTTCCTCCGACCTGTTCTTGCAACAGAGCATATGCTCGTTGCAAAGCCTGATATTCCATTGTCAACTGCCGAAATCTCAGTTCCGTTTCTTCTTTGGCCATGCCCTGAAATGAAAAAGAAATATATATATATATCATTTGATTCTTCCAAAACTGAAAGAAAAGAAAGACTAGCAGCAACTTATATGTTTTCTCTGAAGAAGGAAGCTGATGGCATTAGAACCAACTATTAATACTTTTAATAAACAAGTCTTCAAGTGTTGTTCATAAGGTCTTGTTTATGTGCTCTTTAGTTACTTTAGTCTTCCCAGTAAAATATCACTTAAACACACTGCGCTGAAATGCAACATCTTTCTTTCTTTCTTTCTTTCTTTCTTTCTTTCTTTCTTTCTTTCTTTCTTTCTTTCTTTCTTTCTTTCTTTCTTTCTTTCTTTCTTTCTTTCAGTTGACACTACTTGTCAGCGCTGTTGATCAAAACCACTAAGAAGAAAAGTTCCTCCTTTTTGTGGAAAGAGGCAGAGTATATAATCCACGAGGCACTGTGAACCAAACCTCAATCATGGCACCACACACAGTCACCACTAGTGATGCGTTAGTGGCATTTCTGTACATAAGACATTTGCATTGGGGGCTAAGTTCTTAAAATGAGACAAAAACCACAGAGTGAATGGATGACCCAATTTTCAGAGACTCCCCCTGAAGTCAGTGGATATGTCTACATTGCAATAAAATCCCCCAGGGCACGATGACTCAGAGCCTGGATCAACTGACTTTTTGCTCATGGGGGTCCAGCCTAAAAAAGTGCAGTACAGATGTTTGGACTTGGGTTGGAGCCCAGAAACTGGGTCCTATCCCCTTTGAGTTATAGAGCCCAGGTTCCAGCCTGAGTCCAAACACTGCACTGAAGTTATTAGCCGTGCAGTCTGAGCCCTGCAAGTCCAAGTCAGCTGATCCAGTGCAAATGTGGCTGTGCTGCTCGTCTTTTATTTCAGTGTAGGAATAAGAGATCCTCCGGAAAAGGGCTTTATTCCGGAGGATCGTGCCAGTCTAGACGCTCTTTTCCAACTTTTCCCCAAGCCGGAAAAAAAGCGGCGGCCATGTTTATTTAAATCCCGCGGGGGATATTTAAATCCCCCGCGGATTTCCCTATTCTGACTTGCCTGCTTTGCATGCCTCTTCCTGAGAAGGGGCCAGTCTAGACGTAACCCAGTAGTATATAGAACTTAGGCCAACTGTCTGCACATGAATGAATTTCATGCTATAGGAAGAAGAGAATCTGTTCAATGTCTGTATTAAAAATGAATCAACAGATTCATGTTTCTCTCTCACACACACTCACCCCCTTTTAAATCATGTAGCCCGCTAATAGATATGAATCATTACACTCCCTTCTTTAAAAATCCGTAACTGATCTGTAAACAGATGGTGAAGGGCTTGTTTAAATGATGCAGGCATTAGAGAATCAGATGTTGTAAAAATGTAGATCACTATCATGGGGCTTTTGTTTTGTATGGGAAGGCTTTTGCTGGAGCCTAGAGACAGGTAATAGCACATGAGTGGGGCTGACAGACTTGTGGGGCCTAAGCAAGGTAGGGGGATGGCTCCACACACTGGAATGGGTGAGGCATTGGATAGAAAGGGTGGGGCTGGGGCAGGGGCAGCCACCCCTCAGCATCACCTGGAGCATGCCATGCTGACAACCTCACCTAACCAGAATTGAAAGCTGCCCAGATTGCGCTGCACAGTGTTCTGGTGGTGATTTAAAGGGCCTGGAGCTCCGGCCGCTGCCGCTTCTTCCCTCTCCTTTTAAATCACCAGACTCCAGGGCAACTGTCACTCCCGCGCCTCTTTCCCCCTCCCCCTCGCCAGTCAGCAGGCCTGTGATAAACAGAACTGACATGAGATTTTGAAACATGCACTGACTTCTGGGAATCATCTTCAAAATACAAGTGTTATTTGGCCATCGGTGCCTGCCTGCAATATTTCTTAACAGCTACCTCTTCTTATTCTGACATCAAAGCAACACAATGGTTGACCTAATTATATTTCTCAAGCCTCTGAAACATTTGATACCCTATGCCAACACAATTAGGATGACCTAACCTGTGCTGGTATTTACAGCTAAGTGGATGAAAAATTCTTTAGTCAGTCTAACTACTGCCTCTTAGGGGTTGAATTTACTACAATGACAGAAAAAAAAACCCCTTTTGTCATTGCTGTGCACATTACAGTTGCAGTGTAGCTGCAAAGTTGCAGCTGTTCCACTGTTGTACTTGTAATGTAGACATACCCTTTTGTGGAGCCCAATTTATACGTGAAGCTAAATATGCATTCAATCCCAATATGAATCTTCCCAGCCAAAACACTTCAATAAAGTCCTTACAGCCTTTTCAGTATTCTGACCTCAAACAAATCTGCTAAATCCCACACTCCTAGGGTTGGAAATTATATAAAGTTTTAGGTTTTGCCAACTGTGGGGGTGATTAAGGACTTGCCTCAAAAAATATCAGCCTCCATGCATATGATTAAGCTCATGGTTATTTGACTATACCATAGTTTAGTTTTCTCACTAAAGGCCATATCAATGTGGAATTTTCCAAAAACAAGAGCAGGATAATTGGTTTTATACTATGATCAACAAGAATAAGAACACGCAGCATAAATTTAAGTGTCATCAAATAGTCTAGATTCATGGAAAAATACCTCTTCCAAATCATCATCTGGAGTGCAAGGCGTCTGATCTGTTCTGTCAGTTTGATACGAGATAGAAGAACCATCAGACTCCAGAGAAGCTTCTTCATCATAGCCAAAAAATGTCTCCACGACCGGCTTCTGACCAAATGACAATGTGTAAGTGCAATTGAACTATACAAATATAGCTTGCAATATGGCAGAGGCAGCTGGGCCTCTTGAAATGTTTGGAAAAAACCCTCTCATGGGTATCCCCAGTAATTCTAAAGCAGAGTTTGGCTTAAACAAGAAATTTGTATTCAAGACTTGGAACTCAGCATATAGAGAGGTGCTTTTCAAAGTGTGGTTTCCATCTATTTGCTTTAATGTACTCTCTTAGGTGAAAACATATTGTGAAAAATATCAGGAGGGTTTTTAATACATTAGTTATTTAAAAATACAGAAGCTGCTTCTTTATAAATTTGTGGTAAACTTTTTCATCCCATTCATAACGAAAATGAACAGTAAAATAGTAAACATAGTAAAATTGTATGTAGCTTTAATTCACTGGGTAGATTATTTTATTTGTTATTTGGAAGCATGGAATTCTTTTTTACAAGACCTTCGTCACATTTATTTTACTTAAACAGAAAACAGGATTATGTAGCACTTTAAAGACTAACAAGATGGTGTATTAGGTGATGAGCTTTCGTGGGTCAGACCCACTTCCTCAGATCAAATAGTGGAAGAAAATTGGCACAACCATATATACCAAAGGATACAATCAAAAAAATGAACACATGTGAAAAGGACAAATAAAATTTCAGAACAGAAGGGGGATGAGGGGAGGAGGTAAATGTCTTTGAGCTAATGATATTAGAGGTGGTAATTGGGGAGAGTATCTTTGTAATGGGTAAGATAATTAATGTCTTTGTTTAGACCGGGGCGTAAAGTGTCGAATTTAAGCATCGGAACTACACAAATAAATCAAGATTTAAATCTTTTTTTTTTTTTTTTACCTTAGGGAGCTTTGTCATTTTCTTCCTTTGTTTCCTGTACCTTAAAAGCTTGTCACGTTCCTAGAAAAATTAATTAGATACATGTGTTAACTAATGTCAGTGTTTTATCATTTAATTGTTTTGCATTAATGTTTGCATTATTTCTTAAACTTACAAGATTTTGGAGAGCAGTTAGCATTTGATTGATGGAAATTACTTTTTCTAATTTTTGCCAATTTGCAGTGTGAACATATCAGTTACTTGAGTATATAGAGGAAAGTCCTGAAAACTAAGGAAAACTGAATACTACATACTGCACATTGACATCCTGGGCCTGATTTTACAGAAGCTTTGAAATTTTGTGTTATAGTGCTCTTCTGAGCAGTACTGAGATGTAAGGTAAATGCTGCCTGTGGATAGGTTTGTAGCTTCTATTATTTTCAAATGAAACCACAGGCACTTGTCATCTGCTCCTAATTGTAGAAAACTCCAGGCCTGATTTTGAAAAGCATTGAGCTCTCATAACTTCAGTTGTCCTTAACAAGAACTGTGGGTGTTCAGCACCTATGAAAATCAGCCTTCAGCTTCTGCTGTTACCCCGGAGTATTTTTATTCAGTACCTATTATCAAAGATCTAATACTAGTGGTATTGAATTTTAGCACACTATGAAAAACATTTTGTTCTGGGTGGTTAAGCCCCAATATTGATAAAAACAATACAGGTTAAAAGAAAAGACCAACCCCTATTTTCCTCTAGCTTAGTAATTTCTTCACACGATTCAAAACCTATTATGGGATAGATTGATAACATGTTCTTACTGCCTATGACAGAGATCGTTTAAACAGAAAACTAATGCTAATGGTTTTGTGAATGGCAGAATGGAATGTAAATAATTTTTCTTAGCTTCATTGGCAGCTATGAAAACAAACTTTTGCCAGTAAAAATTACAAGATGTAACTTGCATTCAATAAATGCCCATCTATAATAGCAAAAGTGATCCTTAGCTGATAGCAACAGATCCCCCTGCACAGGTTCCCAATAGCTAATATGGATAAGCCAAGACTATTTTCAGGCCCACTGTAGAAAGCATGACTGGCAGCTTGGTGGAAACTGTCCCTGTGGGTTTTAAGCTCACAAAGCAGTTCCATAGTTTTAGGGGGCTACAAAACCCCACTACTCAGGCTACTCGATGCCCTAATTGGTACATTGGGCAACTGCCCATGCTGACATTTTAGGCTGTGCTATCTTTCTATATATCTCACTGGTGAAAGGGAAGTTGAAACTGTTTTCCAGTATTACAATCATGCTCAAACATCAAGAAATTTGCACTGCTAGGGTCTTCCTAGATAGAGTCCCTTGGTTAAATCTAGACTCTGAGTATAAAGGAAATGCATAAGAAGCATTACTTTGGAACACTTCATTAATACATGAGAACACGAGATGTTGTAGCTGGCCTGTGACATCTCAAAGAACCACCGTCTAAAATACACACAGATGAACACAGTGAAATTACATATATGCCTTACTTACTATCACACTCTTCACATAGCCAGCAGTTTCAAGGGTCTAATAAAAACAATTAGAGAATATCATTAAGTGCAAGGATATATAAATTTGATTTGCTTCATGATTAATTGCAAAGCCTGTTTACACTTTTTTAAAAAAAAGTATGAATTATTTTAGCTGAATTAAAAGACACAAGAAACCTGTCACTTACTCAGGAAAAACCCCACCCTGCATGAGACACTGCTGACGTGTTCGAAATTCCATTCTGCGTGACTAGCATCATGTGGTGGTGCCACTTTAATGCTGTAATCAGTATTGCAATAGACAGAACTGACTACAGACTTCTCCAGGTCCTGTGCAATGTAGGAGGGGCTTGGCCCTGGGCCCTCTGGAATGGATGGGGCTAGAGACAGTCAGCCTGGACTGCACTGAGCCTACCCCAGCCAACCCTCAGCATTGCCTAGGGCTCTGGTAGCTGCTGCTGTCATGGTAGCAATAGCCAGGAATCCCAGGCTATTTTTAAATTGCTGGACCTCAGGGCAGCTTCTCTCTTTCTCTCTTCATCCTTAGCAGCCCTGGCAATAGAGCATTATTTAACTCATTGAAAATCCCATTTTGTAGTCCATACCTAGGTTTAAATCTTAGTCGCTGTAGTTGGAATTTTACCTAAGTAAGGACTAATGATTGGGACCTTTCAAAGCCAAATCATCCTCCCCAACACTTCATGTAGAGGGAATCAAACCAGGAGGAGGGATGAGAAGGTGTGGAGGCATTCTGTCTTTATAACATCATACTGCTCTTTCCCATCCTGGAGTACTGTGGGTTGGAATCCCCTGAGGTGAAGGGGGTGAGCCAGGAAGACACTCACTATCTGTGGAATAAACAATCCTCAACCCAGCAAGATTCCTCATTAGAAAGTTATGACAACTTGAAGTTTCTTAATGCCCCCACCCACAATGGAAAACTCAGTGAACTTCCAATACATTATGCAGCATTAGCTCATGTAGATGACCTATGGTCCACTGTTGTTCTAGATCTGTTTTTGAAATGTTTAAAAAAATCCCCGCCCCCCCCCCCCCCCAAAAATTACTAACAAGCTTGCTTTCATTTTCTCCCTTATACCCCTGGGATCTAGAGATACATCTTTGCCGATCACAATTTATTAAAAGAAAATCAAATTTTAAAAGGTTTAATTATCTTAAAATAACCCTAAAACCATGGAAAATATTGCTTTTCACAAGTCTTCTGCTTTTAGGCTTGATCTTGTTCCCATTAACGTCAAAGAGATTTTTTTTCCCATTGACATTAATGGGAATAGGATATGGTCATCAGTGTGTTTCCCAGAAGGCTCAGAATATCTGAAAGAAGCTCAATTATACCTAGTGCATTAGGACAGCTGTGCTATTTGATTACCTTAGAGAGTTCATCTATGATATTTTGCTGTTCAATAATTTGTAGCCTCAGAAATTCAACTTCTCTTTCTTCTTGACTTTGGTCTAGATCATTTAAAGAGCTTGGTCTCCTAATTGTTCCAGCTCTTTGTCTCTGGAAAAAACACCCACAAAACAAAACTGCAAATGATTAAAAGTCTTTGCCAAAGCACAGCATTCAGTCCTATCCTTTTACCACCAAAAAATGTAAACAATGAATAGTTCTACAGCACCTTAGAGACTAACAAAAAAGGTAGATGGTATTGTGAACTTTTGTGGGCACAACCCACTTCAGATGAATGCAGTAAAAAGTCCAGGGTTACAGACTAACACAGATACCCCTCTGAGACTTTTACAACCAGTAATTCCTCTGGACTATGCTAAAATGGTGGGCTACATCTAGACTGGCATGATTTTCTGCAAATGCTTTTAACGGAAAAGTTTTTCCGTTAAAAGCATTTGCGGAAAAGAGCATCTAGATTGGCACGGACGCTTTTCCGCAAAAGCACTTTTTGCAGAAAAGTGTCCATGCCAATCTTGACGCAGTTTTGCGCAAGAAAGCCCCGATCACCATTTTTGCCATCGGGGCTTTTTGCACAAAACAGTTTTTAGCTGTCTACACTGGCCCTCTTGAGCAAAAACATTTCCGGAAAAGGGCTTTTGCCCAAATGGGAATGTCAAAGTATTTGTGCAAGAAGCACTGATTTCCGACAGTAGAATGTCAGTGCTTTTGTGCAAAATCAAGCAGCCAGTGTAGACAGCTGGCAAGTTTTTGCGCAAAAGCCAACGCTTTTGCGGAAAAACTTGCCAGTCTAGATGCAGCCGTGGTGATTCTTACTCTCTGTCTCCCCCATCTCCTTCTCCCTCCCCACCCAAACAAGAAATATAGGCTGGCATTATAGCTTCTCAGGCCAGAAAAAAAAAGCTAGATGCTAGAGCATCAGGAAGGCATCACCCTCATAGTCACCAGAGAGGAAATGTAGTTTACATAACTCTCATACATCATCTGGTAGCCCACTGAGGACTCAGGTTAACATCAGTCTTGGAAAAGACAGTCTGTTCAGTTTTATATCTCTGAAGGAGGAATTGAAAGATGTGGCCAAAGAAATCCTAAACTAAGATTAATTTTTTTCTGCATTGTTCTCATTATTCAGAAACACTGGATCTGGAGAGCGTGGGAACAACTGATTGTTTTAGGGGGAAAAAAATCCTGCAGCTTGCAGGTAATTTCTTACTTACTCAACTGCTGTTAATTTTGAAATTTAAACATAAGCAAATAAAAATATGGAGTCGCTGATGCAAATTTCCAAATCACCGCAAAGCAGTTGTGATATGAAACTCATAATTCAGATGAGATAATTTATAGCTCAGAATTTAAAAAAAAAACAGCTAAAATAAAACATTGGCTGAGCTAGGATATCAATTCTTGAAAAGCAAACTATTTGTTGACTACCTTCCCACTGTATAACTGGAACTCATCTATCAATAAGAAAAACCTGTAAATCATTCATTACATATTTTACAACATCATATAAAAAAACTTAGAAAAATGAAAACACTTCTTTAATATCCTGCAATATTATGATATTTTTGTTAAATACCTGATTTCCTCAAAATTGTACATATTATTTTCTCTTCTTATAGATGACAGTGGCAGGAGGGAAACCTACCATTTCTATGTTCTCTTGTGTTACAAATTTCAATTTATTTTCCATTCGACGTAAGGCATGGGATAAATCTTCATTCTTCCTACTGAGACGCTTATTTTTGTCCAGGAGAGGTTTATACTGACTTTCTGCTTCTCTTAGACGTTTTAACTAAAATATTTAAAAATGAATTAACATAGTAGTTATTTCTATTTATCACTATAATGCATATTCATATATTTTATTACAATTAAAGTAATTTTACTACAATAATAATAGAATTCACTTTCAATTTTGAAAAAGGCAAAGCAAAATTTTCTTGGATTCCTACGTTCCATTCCTGTATCTGCCACTGACTCACTGTGTGGTCTTGGACAAGACACTTGACCTCTTGGCCCCTCACTTCACCTACATGTCTAGCCCTCATCCTTCACACACACATAATGCCTCCACACATAAACCCTTCATTCACATATTGAGCAATAGGGGTACAGAAAAAAAAAAGCAACAGAGCCAAATGTGATATAACAGCAGCAGGTTTTTTTAAGGTCAGGCCCCCTCTAATTTCTGATGGGTCTAAATAATCTACTAATCTTTTCCAAAAACCCGATCCAAACCCAATTCAGAATCTAAAGTTGTAATTAATTTTATGGTGATAAGTGTTTCTTAGGGTGTTTTCTGCCAGCTGGAAAGCACCTACAAGAAATGGCACCCTTTTGTGCCCACTTCCACAAATTCCATTGTGCTCTTCATATATTCCACACTGCCTGGATAATGTCCCCATTCACCCACTAGGGATAACTGAGAGCTAATAGTACCTAATGTTTCAATCTTCCAAAGCAGATGTTTTCTTACTCTGTGAATATATTCTGCAATAGATCATATATGAACTATGATAGAGGAGCTTAGTGTTATCTCTGGTGAGGCTCCACATGCCAGTGCAAATTCTGATGTGCACTAATTTCCTAGAACTATAATGGTAGTTTCTACTTACAAGCTCATTTCTTTCTTCGGACAGCAATGCATTCCGATCTTCCAGCTTCCGGATGATTGCACTTAGCTCAGCAATTTTAAGTTGGAAACGCCGGGCATCTTTTTCATCCAGCTGCTGTTCCTAAAACAAAGATCAACTGCAAATAACTGTTCATAAGATCAAATAATTTCAAAGAAATCAACTTGGTCCTTGTCTGAATCCAACCATTTCTAACCTATTACACAGGAGAATGTACTCTGTGCCTTAATACAGGGGTTCTCAACTTTTTTTTCCTGAGGTCCTTCCAATGTCCTGTAAAAACTCTATGGCCCACCAGTGCCACAACCTTTGTTTCTTTGCATATAAATATGAGGGCCAGCATTAGAGGGTAGCAATTCAGGGAATTGCCTAGAGATCTATGCCAGGCAGGTTCCTGCAAGGTTAAGTTGCTCTGGCTTCAGCTTGAGCCCCAGATGGAAGGGTTGGGAGCCTCACACATTAGCCCCACACAACCTATGACCCTAGTAAGTCTAACATTGGTCCTGTTTGGCTACCCTCCTGAAACCTGCTCTTAAATCCCAGGTAGCCTTGGATCCTTGACTGAAAACTGCTGCCTTAGTAGAAATGAAAACTTCAAGATGAGACCAACAGAAAATTGAAAGAGCAGAAAAATGTAAGAAAGTATGAAAATGCAAAATTATGTATATGCAAACACTGAGTCACAAATGTTAAACTTGGAAACATGAAAGACAAAAACTAAAACTAAGGGAATGTTTCCAACATATGCCACTGTTGAACTGAGTTGTTTAAGACATGTGACTCACTCTGAATATTCTGTTATAGGGAAATGATATTTAGAAATACTGAAAAATGCATGTAGAAAATCCATGCAATTACACCATTGCATAAGTTTCTCTTCTATGAAGTTATGGCCCTACTTTAGCTTCTAACGTGTCAGTCATAAAGGTTTATGCTTTAATCAACCAAAAAGTGAAAATGTTTAAATCAAATTCTAAATGAATACAAATATAAAAAGACATGTTTTTATTCTTCTAAATCAGAGAACAATTACATTATATTTACTAAAGTTATAGGATTTTTTCTTTCAATAGTATTATTCTAATGTTTGATAAAACTTAAGTACAGAACTTTAATCAGAACAAGCAAATTAATGTCCATGATCTTAATGGAACTTTCAGAAGTTCTGGAATTCCTCATTCAACAGGTGCAGGAGAGACTCAGAATAATGAATAAAAAGAGAGGATTTTTTTGTGTATGTTTTCTATTATCTATACTTTTACTGAGAAAATTAAGAATCACTGTAAAATAAATCTTGATGAGAATCAACAATGAAAAAAGTTAACATATGTCGCAGACATATGAAGTCAGTTAACTCAAATATTTTACTATTAGCAAATTAATACAGAAGCAGGAACATGGCATAGTTACATAGAAAGCCAATATAAAAAGGTGACTAAAATTTGATGCCATAGGATATTGCATAGTATGAAAGAAACAATAGAGAATAGGTTAGAAATATTTTGTTCATTTCCTACAGCACTGGTTGAAAGCAAAAGCACTTAACAGCATGTAATAATGTAAATATTTATAATAGAGATGTACTAGTAGGACTGCAGTACCTTGTAAGCTTGCATGCTATTGGTTACACTACATTCGCTGATTTCCCTTTGTAAATTGTTCTTGTACATTTGCTTACAACACATACTGTTAATAGTCTGGAAAACTAGCACGCATACATTACTAGAAAGCATTTGCATAATTTGTTAGCAGATACTATGTCAAACTGTCAAATTAAGGCAGGCGTTTGCAGTATGATACATTTAAAAAATGAATATTTCACCTTGCTAAGAAAAAACAAACTAAACCAAAAAAAAAGCAAAAGCTCTCCCATGATGATTTGATTTTAATTTTAAAGATCCTGCTGTTGAATTACAGTCTTAAAGGAAATCTCTTTGGTTTGCTCTGTATTGCTAAGGGAAAGCTGTTGCTTAAATGCACACTCATCAAGATTCTATCATTTTTTGTTTGCTTGTTTAGGCGAAACCACGTGAAAGTGCTTACGGGGCTTCCTGAATGATCTGAAGCGTCTCCTGCACCACTTGCATAAGGAAGTTCCCGTTTGGGGCTGCTCAGATGTCGATCAGACTCTTTGATCTGGGAAAGTTGTTCATCTAAAGCCTCCTTTTGGAGCTGAAGTCTCTGAGCATGCCCGGCTTGAACCCCTAACTCTCTTTCCAGCACGTAGACTGCTCTGTCTTTAAATTTTATTTCCTCCATCTACAAGGAGAACAAAATACAATCATACACGCATGCACATTAAGGTCTCTGGTTACCATGGAAACTGGCAGCATCCCATCTTGGATTGTACCCAAAGGCAACCATAGCACAGTCAGTTTCACAGATTTGACATTCCTTAACACATAAAACACCATCTTTTGGAAAATAAAATAGCAATGAGTGTTTGACAGTGGCCATATGCATGGACTTGCTTAATTGCTTCAGTAATATTACATTATTTCTACACTTTCAATCACTTTTGGGAGCCATCCAGCAGAAATGATCATTTTGTATCAAGAGGTTCTCAACAACTCAACTCATCTGAAGAAGTGGGTTTTACCCACAAACTTATGATACTAAATATAGTTGTTTTTTTAAAGTTACAGACTAACAGTTCGTTACTAACTACCCCTCTGAGACTACTACTTGATTATTGTCATTGAATTCTTAGTATCAGTACCAGGCACCTTTGAGTTAGTGGTGGATCAAAAGCTATGTTCAAGAACTGTCCCTCCCCCGCCAAAAAATTGCAGAACATATGATTTGAAATTTATATCTGGGTTCTAATTTCAGAGCTGGACTCTACCTCTGTGCTGGACTGACCTTGCATACAAAACAACCAACTTTGGGACTGAAGAGAGGCCAAAAGATTAATCGCCCCAAAATTGGAATAGTGAACATTGCAATCTTGTTTACTTTAAGGATCCAAATGTTACTTTTGTGAGGACCAACCATGCATTGCTTCTTAATGAATAACAATTTTTCAAGAGCAGCCTGAATGGTTCTTTAATGATTGTGATAATACACACTACTCTAATAGACTGCAGCATCTTTACCAGCAGGGGCAGCAGTGCAAAACATAGAGATCCCCTCCCCTCTCCATCTCCCTCCAGAGGGCGCACACAGAAGGTGCCTCCACTCAACCTGCAAGTGTTTCCAGGAGCAGTGTAGGGCCACACAGAGGCAGATTGTTTGAGCCCCACTGTGCTACCAACCGGGAACTGACTGTGGTAAGCACCTCCTGACCACAGCCTGCACTCTTACCCCTGTGCCAGCCCTGTGCCAGCACCTAAACTCCCTCCCAGAGCCTGCATTCATTGAATCCTGCACCCACTACAAAGGCAATTTTCCCTCTCTTGATATTCACACCTCCCCTTCAACTGCTGAGATGAGCCATATCCACCCTGACTGCACTGGTCCTACACTTGATAAGTAACTGCATTCTTTTGATATATTAGTACATACATATATCTTCCAGCCTCTGTGATTTCCACTACATTCATCTGACAAAGTGAGTTTTACCCGTAAAAGCTTATTCCCAAATTAATCTGTTAGGGTATGTCTACACTACCCTCCTAGTTCAAACTAGGAGGGTAATGTAGGCATACCGCACTTGCAAATGAAGCCCGGGATTTGAATTTCCCGGGCTTCATTTGCATAAGCGGGGAGCCGCCATTTTTAAATCCCCGCTGGTTTGAACCCCGTGTAGCGCGGCTACACGGGGCTCGAACTAGGTAGTTTGGACTAGGTGGAACGAGGTAGTTCGGACTAGGTGGAACGAGGTGTACCGGTAGTTCGGAATAGGAATCCTAGTCCGAACTACCTAGTTCCCTGCAAATCTCGTTCTATGAGGAATGAGGGGTGGCTTGAAAGAGCACTTTTCCCCAAAATTTTGTGCCGTGTACACACATCAAATTTCAAAAAAGCCTCTTTCGAAAGTAAATTTAAAAAAACACAATTTGTGTACCGCAGACATAGCCTAAGTCTTGCAACTCCACTGATTATTTTAAAGATGCAAAGCTCTCCTATTGTGCAGCCTTTGGGGGTAAGAGCAACAGAATACACAATGTACTTAGTTTTCATTATCCGAAAGTACTAGCAGCACCTGCAGTAATAATGGAGGGATATGTGCTCTATCTAAAGTATTCACAATTCCTCACAATTCTTCACCAGTTATACACATATTAAAATAAAAAGAATAAACCCATAAGTAAGATATACATTATTATAGGAAGTGGATACAAAGTATGATTTGTAAACTACCTGTTAAAAGGATGTGTAAAAAATTTAAATATATGCATGTACAATTTTCTTCTATGCAAAATTATGCAAAATTAGATTGCCTTAGAAAACTGAGGCAATAAAATATATTTTATGTAGTACTCTATTAAAATGCTTTAAAATATTGAATACCTAGCAATACAGAATTCTACTAAAGTTTGCCTCATAACAAAAAGATGTCTGGTGAACTCTTCACCTGGCATGCAAAAACAGTAAACAAAGAAATTCTAAATGAAAAAAAAATAACTATATTGCCAAAGTCCCACTTATATGAACACAAAGAAATTCTGTAACACAGACTACATTTTCAACTAAGAAAAACATGAAATTAGTACAATTACAAAAAACTCAATACAAAAATTTTATTCTAGTAAGGCTTTGATTGTTGCAGGAAAAAAAGAATATATATTAGCTTTGGGAGGAAATAAGAAAGCATCAATATTTTCATCTCTCTTCTTTATGCTCATAATTATGGATAAAAGACAAATGTTCTTACATTTACAGTTCATTGTTAAACATTGATATATTTATATCATTTTATAGCAGCAAGAGGTATTCAATAAATGAATAAAGTTTTTTAAAATTATTTTATAGTTTTCTTCTTCACAGCATTAGTAATATTAAGGCATTGTTAAAAAAAGAAAATTGTTTGCAACTCACTGGAAAATCTTTGTCAATTTCCAGAAAAAGCTATCACACGCACTTGTTTCATTACTCTACACAGAAACACTGAACTACCTTCAATTAATGTGCCTACCTTCCTTACATTTGTATCTGGTTGCTTTAGATAACAGGATGACTTGTGAAAAAATGTCAATGAATATATATTAGCACTGTATCCAATCATCTAAAAGAGAAAGTCTTGCTTACCAGCATGGATATTCCCACTTTATTTTTATCAGGCTGTCTCCGCCTACAATGAATTTTTATGCCGATGTGCTAATTAATAAACAGACTGTGAGAATAGCTACTGCCAATTATGCAAAAGCAAAAACATGAAAAGTTGGGTCCCCCAAATCCCTTGTGCTAGTAAATGAAATTTCTAATATTTTTCATCATGCTGATTTCAAATCCTATAATACAATTTCTAGGGCAATATAAAAATCAATATGTGACCTTCAGTGCTCTAAAAATGTTCTCTTGTAATGTTCATGGGACATTTATAGCTTTACAGTCTCCATATGCATCATTAACATGGCTGTAAACAGCAGAAGAAGTCTGCTTTTGAAGCTTCCTGTGTCTATGCTAAAAAAGCCAAAGCTATTCCCAGAAAAAGGTTTTTTTAATTGCAAATGAGAAAATCTTTGCCAAGGCAGAGGCTGTTACATGACAAACACTTCCCCATGGGCATCATGTCAGAGCAAGCAATTAGAATGTGTAAGAAAATCTGCATTAATGCTCAGTTTCATACCATGTCAGAAGTGCAGGTGAATGATCTGTCAATCATTTATTAGTGGAACAGTAACTAAAAGTGCTAGATTAAAAGAAAGGAGATCTCTTCTCAAGTTTCCCTGATGTTATGGGAATGTACACTTGCATTCTGGTAGAAGGAGAGACCCCGTAAACCTCTCTATATGTAATTGCACTTATCCTTATTCAGTTTAACTTCATATTCCCTCTTTCAACATGAAGGTTTTTCTCAGTGTTTTGAAATTCATATATATTTGCCTCTTTGGTTCTTTTCTAATGTGTGTCACTACAGAGGAATGGCTAACCACTTAGGCTATGTCTACACTATGTGGAAGATCGACACTGCCACAGTTAAGCTTCTGGGGTTTGATTTAGTGGGTCTAATGAAGACCCACTAATTCAAACTGAGAGGGTGCTCCCTGTGACAACCGGTACTCTTGCTCCTAGTGAAGAGTAAAGGAAGCTGAATGGAGCATTTGCTCCCATTGACCTCCTGCTGTGTGGATGGTGATTTAAGATACATCGATTCCAGCTACATAACAAATGTAGCTAGAAATGTGTATCTTATATCAGCCTTCCCCTTTAGTATAGACGTACCCTTAATGTCCTTGTAAAACCATTCAGACTGCAGGGAATAACTCAGAACATTGCATGGGTATTACACAATTGTGCAGATTACTGTTTTAGATTTTATAAACTGATTGGATATGACAGCATCCCTCTGAATTGATACTGTCAATTAGTCAAAGTCCAAAATGTAATTTTACTGCTAAATATTCCAAGCACATCTAGGCCAAACATATGATTTCAGTCCATTCAGTTATTAATGGACGATAGCAACACAGCAGATGCAGTGCAGGAAAAGCAGTGAAAAGGTGATACTATTGATGATGAAATATCCTTCATTTTCCTAAACAGTTTTAACAATTCACACTCCAGCTCCAACACAAAAAACAATGATAAACTTTATTTATTGATTTCATTTTTCTTATGCATTTATTTTGCCTGTCATCCATCCATTTAGTGTCTGCACACAATCCATATGTTAAATGAAAAATTTGATTAAATCAAAACTGGTGCTGGATGAACAGCGCCCCTTCCTGAACTGTCCTAACCAATCATAAATAACTCAGACATGGCCCATGGGCAAAGCAAATGCCAAATGGACAAAGTCTGCTCTGAAGTTGTGTAAGCTTCTAGTGAAAATTTACCAGAAACAACCCACTTGCTAGCCTTGACCTGCACATCTAAAGCACTCAAACAAGCACCTGAGTGCATGCACTTTATAAAAAAGGCTGAATTTGTGCCTGCAATTCACAACTGCTAAGTTCTGTGTATTTTCATACATGACATTTCCCAAAATGTAAAATATCAGATTTCCCTTCCAGATGCCCTATGAGTAGCAGGAACCTACTGTCTAAAAATTACAGAAGCTGGTGGAGTTGGAGGAAACAAGAGGCAGACACGTATACTGGGGAAATCAGGGGTGACCAAAATAGCTGTCATTAAGTCACTGGACTAGGACTTGAATGATCTGGGTTTCCAATTCTGTCAGTTATGTGGGCTCTTGGCCAACTTTCTTGGTGTCTCAGTTCCCTGTAAAATGGGGGCAATGATCCTCCCATTTTTTTCTCTTCAGTTTTGACTGTAAGCTCTTCGGGGCTGGAGATGTTGTTCCAATATTTATATAGTACAAAGCACAATGGGTCTCTGATCACAACAGGGGCCCCTTGGAGTTACCATCACAAAAACAGATGTGTATTAGGAGTTTAGGGAGGCCCTTGGACAGTTTCTTTCTTTATGCCTATTAGCCTCCGAAATTTTGTCCCATTCCAGCCCCTGACCCCCAATTCAAGCCCTTTCTGCTCTTATGCCAAGCTTGTCCCTCACTCTCATTCTCCAGTCATTTCCCTACCAGCCATCACCACCTCCCCTTGTTCCCAAAAGGCTCCATGTTGCACATTTGTCCATGCACATGAAGAAAGCCCATTTACATACATAAATACAAGGGATATTGTTTTTCTTTTGTCTGCACAACATTTGTGGTCCAAATTATCAAAACTGAATTGGCATGGATGCATTGAAGCTGCTGAAGATGATTCCGATTTACACCAGTAGAGGAGATGGTTTTTTGTGGACACTGATAAAAAGGGTAAAGTTAAAGCATGTGGGCCTAAATGCTAAAGATTATTTTGAATGCATTTTTATTATTTTTTATATTTCTTTGAAAATATAGGTTTATAATTCAATATGAAAATATAGTGTTATCATCTTGTAAGCACCACCCTGTCATAGTCTCCAGCTGCTTACGTTAGAAAAAGAGATGATTTTCAGAGATGTAGTGTTCCCACGGATTTATCTCAGCACTCTGAAGATCATTCCCTTAACTTTTCCCCACCTTCAACACAGCCTGTTATCTGAGACCCTGAAATGAAAATTTTAGCTCAGAATATTTGCGAAAATAACGAGCAAATGTGAACAGGGTGTAATAGAAACAGTTTTTCCACCATAACCACAGTATTCCCAAGCTAGCAAATATTCTAATACTATTGAAGCTAGCCTGAGAGATTGAACACTACTTCTTTTAGTAATCACTAAGGTTAAAAAAGGTAACACTAATGTCAGTAGAACTAAAAATGGATGCACAATGTACCTTGAGAGGAAAGTTTCCAATGTGCAATATGAAAGAATACCATCCCATAGAACAACATCTCAAATATATAAGAGCTTTGGGTAAATTTCAAATGTATGTTATATACAAAAAAGCACATTATTGGTATATGATGGTTTTTAAATTGAAACGCCATTCTGATTTGAAAATCCAGATTAAAGTTTGATGTTTTCTTGTAATGTTGATCTGAAATTTCACAGTGTGATAACTGTAGGAATCCTGACCCAAAGAATTTTTTTTTTTTGGGGGGGGGGAAGGGAGGAATAGGGGGTGGTGTTTGCAGGGTTATTGCAGGAGCATTGTGCCATTGCTACTCTTAGTTCTATGCTGCCTTTACAGATGAATAGCCACAGAGCAGCCTCATAATGGAGGATCCCCAGTCTTGGGCTGTAAATAGCCCTGTCTCTAAGCAGTTCATCCTGATTTGGCCCTCTCAGCAGTGCCCCCAGAAACCCCTCTATATAACAATTTGCTTCTTCGGGAAAAACCACATGAAAGAGGTTTAGTTGTTTGAATGATGGAAGAAAATCTTCACAAACAACAATGTTCACATTTACATCACTATTTGTTATTCACTACTCATCATTTGAATTTCAGAATGTTTAAGTCATCCTATTATTGTTTATTATATGACTTAAATATCATCACACAAAAATAATGAATGGTCAATACTCAGTTTGAAAGCAAGCTAATAGCTAATAATTGTTCATCTGAACTATCTAGTGTGTAGATATGAATATTAAGTACATTATAATATTCTCAATTAATAATTTGATTAGTTCCAACTACAGGAAGCCCAATGGAGATCCCATTAAACAGAGAAAACACCTTTATTATTGCACATGGAAATTTTTCACTAGCATGTCTTCCATTCTTTTCTTATTTCCTAATAAAGGACTGAGTCAATCAAATGTGAAATGGGCAATTTAAAGATATTTGCTTTCTACTCTACTCACCTGACACTTTACTTTAACACCCACGTTTCTTCAATATGTTATCACTTCCTAAGGAAAGTGAGAAGTGTCAGACGCATGTGTCTGTAAACATATAATGCTTGGTAATCAACAAGATTTTTGCCTTTTTTTTGGCCTATGTGCTGGAATATCTTTATAAGAAACAGGCATATTTGGAATAATGCATAGTGGTGGGCTATTCATCTTTTAAATGGTCTCTGTCAACAAGAGTAATGTGAAAAAATCTGGTCCATAATTCAGTTCCCTATTGTATGTTTTATCCTCTTGCTTCTCACTTACCTTTGCTGACCAACGCACATCTGATATGAAATCATTAATAGGTCAATTCCCCTTTACTATGCATATAAAACTTCCATTAATGTTAACAGAAAGCATGAATGTATTGGAGGGAACCAAGACTCTAAGAATGTAATTAAAACCAATTTGGTAGTATTTTATGGTATTTATAGAGTCACAAATTAAAAAATAAAAATAAAATTAATTAAAGAATATAAGTTTTTAAGAGGACATTGTTTATATGTCTACTTGTTACAATATGATGTGATTTTCATCTTTTACATCTGTATTTAAGCTAGTGAACCAGGGACAGCTTGACTGTGCTAAAGTTATGCTTCTCTGGAGATCACACACAAACCTTCCAGACATAAAGAGGTTGTGCCATATGTACAAAAAGAAAAAAATGTCTTGGGTTTAGGAACTATAACTTTCTCTCCTGATTAAATGGATAAAATATTGTTCCATGTGACTAAAACTCTTCTAATTTTTTTAAATGTGGGACACATTCTTGCAACATTTTTCATAAGGACGGACAATATCAGTGGAAGAGGACTTTGATTTAATGCATTGTCACAGACATAGAAAGCCACAGAAACTAGAAGTGTAATGAGAGATCACATACCAGATGTTAAGTTGGGGTGATAAAAGCTACTTTAAATTCTGTCGTCTCCAGCAGGAAACATGTTACTGAGTAATGATTTATAAACCATATACAAAATCTCAGCTTTACAAAATCACATTTTGTATTATTTTCAAAACAGATGTCACATTTTAAAAACAATAAGCCCTGTGCATTAGAACTTCTTTGGCACAAGAAGTAGAGTCGATGTCATTACCTGCTCTCTGCAGACTTCTGCCTCTAATTAATGCTTTTTTCTAAAATACTCAATTTAAGTTCAGTACTTACATAGAAATTTTTATTTTCCGCACAGCGTTTGCCTTTGATGTTGAAATGCACTTGTGAACTCAATCTTAGTTCAGCTATAAATGGAATTTTATTTATGTGACAATGAAATTTTTATTGGATTTGTGTATGTCTGCAGCCATACAATTAAGGTTGTGATCTCATTTAGTCTCACAAGCTAAACAAAACTGGTAACTCCTTGGTTTGGATCCTTTTTGAAAAATCCATTACTTATATAATAATAAGATAAGGGGAAATAACCAGTACAATTTTAGGCTGTATAATAAACACATTATTTATTCCTAATCATATGTGACCAACTGTATTCTTTGTATAAGCAGAAGGTAGCACATCTGAGACAATCATGGTTAGGGTGCATAGGAAGATCAGCTTCATGATGGCCTTACAAAGTGGTGATCCATTGGGCAAGAGGTTAAATTAGATGATCATGATAGTTCTTTCTGGCCATAAAAGATATTAATCTATGAATCAGGTGCAGTTTGGCAAAGCAATGACTAAAGGTGATGTGATAACTGTAGGTATATACAAATATTAAAGAAGTAAACAAAATAAATTATTTTTAGCATGGGCCAAGAAAGCTTAAGTAAGATTGGCAATGGGATGCTGTTGAGCAAAGGAATAATTTCTAACAGTGTGACTCTCATATTGTAAAAATTGGAATAATATCTCAAAAGAAGCAACAAAGGACTGCTCTTTTAGAACATTTAATAGTAAATCAGAAATAGCCTATTTGAAAATCCACCACATTGGGATAGAAAAGATGGCTGCTAGCTCTGATCCATTTCCAGCTGCCACTGACTTCTGAAATATATATTTATGATACTACATGTTACTACAGGTTGTATCTCCCTTAACTAGAACTTTGTGGTCTGGCAACATTCATGGTCCAGCCGGCAGCAGCTGCAGAGTCCCAGCAGCCATGGAACCTTGGTCCCGGCAGCTACAGCAGCCCCAGAGCCTTGGGCAGGCAAAAGCGGGGCTAAGCTGGAGTCCTAGTAGCAGTCCTGGCAGCAAAGGCCATCTTGGGAGGGTCTTCCCCTCCTTTGTCAAATCCCCTTTTCAGGACCAGTCAGGTCCTGAGGGTGCTGGACGAGGGAGGTACAACCTGTCATGTAAAAATCTGAAAATAAATGTTCAACAAACATCTTGACCCTGTGTGTACAAAATAACATATACGTTGTATTCCAGAAATATTGTTTGATGGGCGACATTTGCTTTCAGATAATCAGCAATGGGCTATTAACATCTGATCTAATTACAAGTGCTCAGATACAAGAGACATAAGTCATAACTTCATGGCTCTTTCATATAAAATGTCTGAGAAGTCTATTGAGTGAAATGTTTTACATACTCTGTTAGAAGATGAATTAATATACCCATTTTCAATCCTAAATTTTCTTTTCTCCAACGTTTATAGATGCAGGTAGTTGCATTGAAATGAGTCCAACGTCTATTATTTAATGGATCACTGGTATTAACATATACATGTTCCCCAGTCACTTGGTAAGTAACCTGCTGAAGTGGGTTGTGCCAACGAAAGCTAATGATACCAGCTACATTTTTGTTAATCTCTGAGGTCCTGTAGAACTATTAACTGTTTTTAATTTTTTTTTCAGTTAGGGTACATCTACACTTGCTCCCTAGTTTGAGCTAGGGATGCAAATGTAGCCAACCTAAATTGCTAATGAAGCGGGGATTTAAATATCCCGCGCTTCATTAACATAATCTCGCCCGCGTGTTATTCCGCTCAACAGCTGATTCAAACCAGGAAGTGCGCTTTGGGATGCGTTAGTTCAAATCAAACCTCTTGATTTGAACTAACATTACTCCTCAAAAAATGACTGAGGAGTAACATCATTTTTTGAGGAGTAACGTTAGTTTGAACCAAGAGGTTTGATTTGAACTATCACGTTCAGGGCGCACTTCCTGGTTCAAATCAGCTGTTGAGCGGAATAATGCACGGGTGAGATTATGCTAATGAAGTGCAGGATATTTAAATCTCTGCTTCATTAGCAATTTCAGTCGGCTACATTTGCATCCCTAGCTCGAACTAGGGAGCAAGTGTAGACATACCCTTACAGACTAACATGGCTACTCCTCTGAAACTGCTGCACTCTGTAATAGGTTGGAATTCCTCTTTGGTAAATACTAACTGTGAAATTGATCATCTGAGAGCCTCTTTTAGCTATAAGCAGGACAATTTTCATTTGCAGGACAATTTAAGCACCTATCGCATGAAATTACAACATGAGGGAGGGAGGTGCATTCCGGGTGCTTAAAGTTAAGCACACAGTGAAATACTTTACTGGATCATGACCAGAATTAATTCTCATCCCCTCTGGATTAAATTGACTCTCTGGAGATTCCCCTTTTACATAATGCTGCTCCTTGGTTGATTAACTAGTGCTTACCCTGCAGCTCACAGTTTAAGATTACTGACTTAGTCATGCATTATTTATTCAAGGTTGACATAATATTTATGACTTAAAAGGATATTTTATATTTTTCTACAGGTCTAAAGTGTGATGTGATCATCTTCTATATTGTATCTACATATAATGTAAAAAGGAAAATAATATCAATCTTAAATTGAAAAGAGAATATAGAAAAAAAATACCTTTTTAAAGCAAATTTATCATCTGTATGGATCTATTTTCTATTTTACAGCTAAGCCTGCCATGCTGCAGTAGAATACTTTCTGTGAGTAATTATAAATGAATAATTTGCCTTAGAAATTAAAAAGTGTACATCTCAGCAATAAATAGCGTTAAAGAGTTTTTTATTTAAAAAAGTTTAATCTCATTGCAAAATTAGTGATTATCTTTGAGTAGAACCTATTCTCGTCCACACTCACAAAAAGCAGTATTTTTAATGGGTGGAATACTTGTTTGTTTGCATGGTTTGTCAGACCTCTTTTGTTAAAATAACTAACTAATGAATTGCACATAAACCAAGGAACTTTTGAAACCTTGTCATGATTCCACTAACAGTTCAGAGCTGAATGTCTGCTGTGCACATGTAGTCCCTAAGGGTGAATCCACACTGCACTTGAAGGTCGATATAAAATACTCAATTTGAGCTACACAATTACGTATCTTATTTAAATCTAATTTTGAAATAAACTGCTATTCTGAAATGTCCTTTAACCCTCAAGGGTTATAGGGACATCAGAATAGTGAGCTATGTCAAAATAACGGGCTGGTTCAAAAGACATGGAATAGCTACCTCTGGTATCCTGAAATAGTGCCACAGTCTAGACGTACCCTAAATGTGCAATAGGGCATTTGCACTTCAGTGAAGAGCAAAGCAATGTTTATGAATTATAGGCCAAATCCCCACCTGGTATAAATCATTGGAGGTCAGAGGAGCCAGTTTTATATTCTCTTGGAAGAAGGGCAGCAGGAATATTGCGCACATATCCAGCCTGAGCCTTAGCTGTGATCTACCTGAAGCAAAGATATTAGCCTACAAAATCAGTGTCCCACAATTCAGAGAGCTGGAAGACTTCCCCAGCTCAGCATCACTCAGCATCACCTGGGGTGGGTCTATACATCAGCGTTATTTCAGAATAAGCTATTTGGGTATGTCTACCCTAGCCACCCTAGTTTGAACTAGGGTGGCTAATGTAGTCATTCGAACTTGCAAATGAATCCCGAGATTAAAATATCCCGGGCTTTATTTGCATGTTCCTGGGCGCCACCATTTTTAAATGCCCGGTAGTTCGAACGCCCTGCCCGTGGCTACATGCAGCATGGGCTAGGTAGTTCAAATTAAAGCTCCTAATTCGAACTACCATTACTCCTCCTGCAATGAGGTGCTTTAATTTGAACTACCTAGGGGCAGGTCTGGGGATCCCCAGCCTTGGTATAGGTCTGCCTGAGCTCCTTTACTTTCATACACACCTACTCCTGGGTGCACATGTAGCCCCCCTGGCCCAAGATGTCAGCCTTCCGGCCGTATATGTCAATATTCCTGTGACTGGTGCAGAGATCCCTGGAGGTTTCCCTCATCTCCCAGATCTCAATGAGATCCCGGAAATCCACACCAGACGAGAATGGGGCATGCCTCATGCACCCCAGGGCAGGGGCTTGGGAGCTGTCTGCAGCTGTGCTGACAGCTGTGGGGGGGCTCAGGTGGCGTGCTGGGGTCTGCCATAGTAGCAGGGAAGTCACAGCTGGGCCCTGCTGTATGGCACAGAGCTACCAGGGCTTATGTCTTGCCACAAACTGTTTTCCCTGAGGTTGCACCTTTAAAGCCTGCAGTGGAAAGGGAAATATAGAGTTCTGGTGAGTGTGGGCAGAGTGGCTAGCAGGGCAGCTGTGAGAATCCCTTGAGGCCATTTATTTCTAAATAACTTCAGTTGCCCTGTCTCCACACGCCCTATTTTGAAATAACTATTTCAAAATAAGCATTATTCCTCATAAAATGAGGGTTATGGAATTCAGAATAAGAAGCTCGGTATTTTGAAATTATTTCAAAATAATGGGCTTGCTGTGTAGATGCTCACCTAGTTATTTCAAAATAACACTGGTGTGCAGACATGCCCTTGGAGTAGCTAATTTGTAACAATGGGAACAGTCACAGAAACAATGGATTTTTGAAGAGCCTTTTAAAGTTCTCCATGGCCACTGAATGAACTCCAATGAATATACCCATCTTGCTATATGACAAATGATTTCCAATACACAAGTGGACAGGTGCTTGAGAGGGAATTAACAGAACAAGGCAATTTTTTATTGCTCCATTCCCTGTTGTCCAGTCCCGGCTTTGACACCCAAAGCATGGAGTTGCTTTCCTGACCATCTTGGCTGAAAGCCATCAATAGACCTATCCTCCATGAACTTACTTAATTACTTTTTTAACCCAGTTATAATTTTGGTCTTGGCAACCAGTTCCAGCGGTTCACTATGCATTATGTGAAGTGATTCCTTATGTTCATTTTAAACTTGCCACGTATTAATTTCATTAGGTGAAATTGTATTATGTGAAAAAAAATTCCCCGCTCACTTTTTCTACACCATTCATGATTATATAGACCTCTGTCATATCCTCCCTTAATCATCTCTTTTTAAAGTTGAACAGCTCTAGTTTTTTTTAATCTCTCCTCATAAGAAAGTTGTTCTGTGCCCCATATCATTTTTGTTTGCCCTTCTCTGTGCTTTTCCCTATTCTAATGTATCTTGTTTGAGATGAGGACACTAGAACTGTAAGTAAAGAAATGTGAGACACCAGAAAGTGAATAGGGAAATGATTTTTGCCTCCTCACATAACAGAATTTCACCTAATGAAATTAATAGACAACAGGTTTAAAATGAACATAAGAAAGCACTTCACATAATGCATATTCAACCGGTGGAACTATTGCCAAAGCCAAAGTTACAACAGCATTCTAAGTGTGAGTGTACCATGGATTTATATAATGGCATTATGATATTTTTGTCTTATTAGCTATTCTTTTTCTAATGGCTCCTAACATTGTTATCGTATTTAACGGCCGCGGCACACTGAGCAAATGTTTTCAGAGAATGATCCATGATGGCTCCAAGTTCTCTTTCTTGTAAGGTAACAGCTAAGCTAGATCCCATCATTTTATAAGCATTGTTGGGATTATGTTTTGCAAAGCTCATTACTTTACATTTATCAACACTGAATTTCACCCGCCATTTTGTTTAGCCACTCAGCTCCCTTGTGAGATGTCTTTGTAACGCTTCACAGTCAGCTTTGGACTTAATTATCCAGGGTGATTTTGTATGGCCTGCAAATTTTGCCACCTCTTTTTGCAGATTATTTACAAATATGTTGAACTGCACAAAACCCAGAACACATCTGTGGGGAACAGCATTATTTACATCTCCCTATTATTTTACTGCAAATATTTTCTACATTGTCTGATCAAATATTTCTAAATTTGCTACTTTCCCTCAAAAAAACCCTCATTTCCACATGACCACAAATGAAGAAGCTAGCATGTGACATACACTGCTGAGGAGATCAGCCAAAGTACAATCATACAATCAGACATATTGGCACATGAATGGTGCAAGGTAAATTGGGCTTTCATTTGTTTTAGAGTTTTCAGGATTTGTTGTGGAGTCTGTATTTGGATGCACATGGAACATATCTTTCTAACAATGGGGACATATTGAGCAATTTAGACACATGACGCAAAAAATAGCAGAGAAAGTAAACTTCACAGAAAAATATCTGTTCCAATATTGAGCAAGTACTTAAGGCAGGGGTTCTTAAACTTTGTGATACTGTGACCCCCCCTCTAAGTTGCTCACGACCCCTCTGGTGGGTCGGGACCCACAGTTTGAGAAACGCGGACTTAAGGAATTACAACTCCCATTGAAAGTCCCATTAAAATTTTACTACTATCTTTTCAGGGCAAGGATTATGCCTTTTATGTGCCCCATACAGTATCAAGTACATTGTCCCAATGCAGCAAAAGCAGGCCCACCAATGGGAGAGCAAAGGGAGCAGTTGCTCTGGGGCTCAGTGAGTGGGGGCAGCCCGAGCCCTTGACCCTTTAAATTGCCTCTTGAGTACTGAACTGGGAAATCTACGCAGCTCTGAGGACTGGGGGTTGGTGGCATCAAGGGCTGGCTGCCCGGGCCTTGCCTCTTCCACCCAAGGTCCCACCCTTCCAGGGGCAAGGAGCCTGTTCCCCCACACCTTACCTGGGGGCCTGTGGTGACTGCTGGCTCCGCTGAGCAAAACATTAGCTTTATGCTTAATTTTAAGAATTGATTTCAATGAGAATTAGGCATATGCTCAGATCTAACCTCATGCTTAATTGCTTTGCTGAATCAGGTTTACTATTAACCTATTGCAAATAAATACAAATACAATAGTAATTCTGAGGGCACACTAACCACACCAAGTTAGGTGAAATTAAGTACATGAAAATCTTCAACTTTCATTCTAAAGTTTCTCATTTTAAAAGACTGAAAAAAAAATCTAATGATCTAAGTCAGATCTGGCTTATCCACCAACTTCTTGTAAAGTTGTAAAACATTTTAATATTCTTAGTCTCATGCTTTCATGATCAGTCTATTAATACAACAACCATTATTAAAATGAATTTTAGATGCATCACAATTCATTGAGATGAACCCAGAAGGCAAATTTGAGCTACTTGCTGCATGGGTAGGTTTTTCAAATGATCTCAGGTAATACAATACTTACCTAACACATGGACATAGTATTTAGGTACTCTGCAATGACACTTAAACAATGCAAGAACAAGAAACTTGGCGCAAATCTGATAATTCATAACAAGCTACTTAAACTCTATGCTGCACAAGATGGAAAAATAGCCTGCTGCTACAAAAGTTTATGTTGTGTCCACTCACATGAATAGATCTGCAGAAAGACTAACAGGGCACGTCTACATTACAGGGTGAAAGCCAAATTAAGATATACAACTTCAGCAATGTCAGCTGCGTAGCTGAAGTCAAAATAGCTTAACTCAACTTTTGGTGCTCTCCACACAGCAGGAAGTCGAAGGAAAAACCATCTTCCTTCAACTTCCCTTACTTGTAAAATGAGGATTACAGGAGTCGGGGAAAGAAGTCCTGCAGCTCGACATTATTTTGAAATAAGGGCTTGTAATGTAGATGCTCACTATACTATTACAAAATAATGTCAGTTATTCCGAAATAATGCTGCTGTGTAGATGTACCCATACTAACCTACCCTTATCCTTGTAGTGAAACTACTCTGTGTTTTATTTTTCAACTAAATCTGAAGTTTAGTGGGCTAACTGCTAGTTCTTCAAAAGGAGTTGAAAATCCTTATTTTTATACTATATCTCCCATTAATTATTAGCAATTTATAAATTCATAGTTATCTGTCTATAATTGTGATGGTGATGTGCTTTTCCTTAGTTGTTTGCATTCTCTTTCCACAAACTGCTTTGGAGATCAACTTGGCTTCAAAACAGATTTTCTTCAATGGAAACTAACACATTTTGCAGAACTATTAAAAAAGGAATTTTAAGAGACATACTTCCAGTTTGAGACAAAAAATACATACTTTGCTACCTGGCATTAACATTTTCCCACTAAAATATTCTAGACTTCTATGCCATTCTGTAAGTTGATCAGCTGCAATTATTGTATTCACCCAATGCTAATAACATAATAAAGGGACTCAGAAGATATTTTCTGTGGAATAGTAGCTAAAAGAATCAGAGAACAAAATAATTAACTCAATTATGTTTGCTTCTGAAAACAGCTGCATTTGCAGTATGGATATTGCACAGGAGTACAGCGTACAGCAAAATAAGGCACCCATCTCTACTGGGGGCTCTAAAAGCAACATAAATTCTAATGCTCATTATAATAATAATAACTTCTGTTCTAGGCACAGAAATCCCATTCACTTAACTGGCAGTTTCATATGGGGCAGGCATGCAGAATATTGAATAGAACAGAAATTTACTTAGTAGATAAGAGAACCCACATTGTGGATAAGATTTGCAATGTGGATTGGTGCAGGTAAATTTGCATAATACTTTCCCTTTTCTTTTATGCTCCCATTATCCTTCTGCAGGCACTAAGTAGTTAAATC
Organism: Pelodiscus sinensis; assembly: GCF_049634645.1. Taxonomy (NCBI): domain Eukaryota; kingdom Metazoa; phylum Chordata; order Testudines; family Trionychidae; genus Pelodiscus; species Pelodiscus sinensis. The sequence goes on from NC_134718.1 coordinate 47,265,160, forward strand.
TACAGCAAACTAAAGATAACAAGGGCAAATTTAGACAGATGGCATTAGGATTTCAGCTCATTTCTGTTAGCAGCTTTGTGAAACTAACTGTTTTCAAAGCCACCATATATTGCTCACCAATGTGATGAAGTAGCTTTCCTTTTGGAACAGAAATTATAATTTCAACACACGATGCTGCAGCACAACAAGGAAAAGCTTTGAACTAAATTTCTGAGAACTGAGAAACATCATCATTTTTCAGGATTTCCCTTATCTATCTTATTAACAGAATGTTTGGTTCAAGCATTTCTATTAGTGGTAGAAAGAATACTGTAAAAATATGTTAAAAATGTAGCATATGTATTTAGCCATCCTCATTTTAGACACTGTCATTGTGATGTGTGAACCTCAAAGTTACAGAAGAACACGGCTACCCCTCTGAGACTCAAAGTCATCAGAGATCCTGCTTGACTAACCATCCAAAAGTTTGGATGCTCAGACATGTGCATCTGAACCATTAAAAAAGAGCTCTGAGCTGGAGTAAACATCCAAAAACCAAACCAAACCCATATATATTTGCATCAACACATACCAGTCTGCGAATTTCTCTTTCACATTCCCTCTTGATCCTGCTGATTTCCTCTTGGTGTAAGTGATACACACTCCTTATCTCTGCTGCTTTAATTTTGTCAGCTTGAATGACCAAAGTTAAGGCTTCTTCCACTTGTCTCTTAGCCCCCTTAAGTTCTGAAATTTCTTGCTGCATTTTTACTTTCTCCGATTCAAACCCTTTCCTGGCTTCTTCTTTCGCTTCTGTGAAAAGCACTGTTTTAACCTTATCAGGAGCCCCATCTCGCACAGCATTAAGAAGGCCTTGTAATCTCTGGTTTTCATTATCTTTAATCTTTATGACTCTAAGAAGCTCAGCTTCATGCTGTCTCAAAAGTGCTTCTCGAACAGCCTGGAGTTCCTTCATTTTCTCTTCATGAAGCTTGGCCTTCAGTTCTGTGACCAACACCGTGTTTTTATGCTGTTCGTGCTCTTTGATCTGTTTAACTTCCTGATTTTTCTCTCGTTCCAATTTGCTGATCTAAAGAGAGAATAAAAAATATAGTTTTTTGTAAGCAAACTAATTCTCTGTATTCTAATACAGTGCATTCTATCCTGGGAGTTGTCTTTTCATAATTTTGTAACTCAGAGCTGTAATTGTTTATTAACTCACAACACAAACCTACTACAGTGTGCTATAGAATTAGATTTTATTTGGTATTTGGTTCATATTTTTATAATCCGTCACTCTATTATGTGGTGAATGTTTCTTTTTCCAATGGCTCCAAATGAAAATCATCACTGAACTCAGGTACTTAACTCCTTTGATGTCCAGACGACATATTCATTAATTTACTATAGACTTTACTGCACCAAATTTCTTTATGCTAGAAATAGCCTTAAAATGAGGGAATACAATACGTTTAGAATACTTAAAAGACAAGCTGAATGTTCATAGAGCTAAACAAAATCTATACAGCAATATTTTTCTGGGGAGGAAAAAGCTTTTTCAAATGTTAAGAAAAATGTTTTATTTCAGTGTCATAATCTTTGGTTACAAATATATCAGATCTTTTTAAGGAGTTTATTGCAACCAATCCTAGTCTTGAAATTCCACCAAATGATGACTTAGTCCAGGGGACTCTTCGCTGATAATAGCCAATTCTATTTGCAGCAATAACACTTCTTTGTGAACATTTATACTCTTATTACCAAGTAAACTCATTGTCTCATACAGCTGATCCAGAAGCCCAGATAAGTGTCTTCTTTGTAATTCTTATATATTCAGTTAACATCATCCTCTAAATCAGTTGTGATACAAAATATAAAAGCATGACCAGTATTTTATAATGTGGTTGGTCATTACATTGGAAGTAAGCACTGACTAAAAACCTCCATCCTTACATTTCTTCTCCCTTTCTCTTAAATTTATGTTAATGTGCTATTGACTTGTTTGTATGTGCCTGCATACCTACAAAAATACTCACAATTAGTGGGTGAACCACACATAGAGTTGTTCCTAGGAGGATGCAGGGCCTGGGGCAACCTCCCCCAGTCTTCTAGGCATAGCCCCCAAAGAAACCCTCCACTACAGGCCCTGCCTCCTGCTCTGCCTCTGCTCCACCCCTGCCTCCCCTCCACCCCTTCCCCCAAGCCTCACCCTTGCCCCCGCTCAGCTCCCAGCTGCACCCTTCCCACCCGTGCTCCGCCCACTCTCCTAAGCAACACGAACCGGGGAGCCTGGAACACAGTGGCAATAGGGGTCACCCACTTTCCCTGCACTCACTGTGGCAATGGGAATTGAAGAGACCTGGCTGTCTGTTCCGCTCCACCCAGAAGTGAGTTGTATTTCATGAAAGCTGATGCCCTAATAAATGTTATTCTTTAAGGTGCCACCGGACTCATTATTGAAAACAGGGGGACTATTTGCATGACTATGGACCACTTTTTTGGTAGAGTTTCAGGAGTCAGTTCTCTTCCTATCAAGTTAAATTTAATTTCCCATTGAATTACAGTGTTAGGAGTGTAATACCATACTGCAATTTAGGGTTCAGTTCTAGTTAAAAATTGGTGTTTCAATTATAATACAAGTCATAGATATACTGAAATAAAATGGTTCCTCATCCAACTCTCATATTCCGTATAAACAGACTTGAAATACCACTTATTCAGCAGTGTGATGGGGCATCTGCTCCGTACTGGCCCTTCAAGGGTAAAAGCCAGCCCTGGGAGAGGGCTGAGAGCAAAGCCCACAGCTGAGGTAGATACTGCCTATTAGGGCCCAGCTGGGGGCTATATAAATAAGGGCTCCAGGATGGGAGTGAAGACTCCGAGTATGTCTACACTGCAAGGTTATTTTATGATACCAGAGGTGATGTTAACTACCCTGCATCTTTTGAACGCAGCCACTATTGCGAAATATAGTGGACACGCTATTTCGGCATCCCTGTAAACCTCGTTCCACGAGGGATAATAGATGTCTCAAAATAGTGTGTTATTTAGAAATTTGGTGCTGTGTAGATGTGCCAGATTTCAAAATAGTCTATTTCAAAATAGAATCAACATAAGATACGCTATTTTTATAGCGCAAATTATGTATCTTATTTCAAGTTAAGGGTGCAGTGTAGACACACCCTCAGACACACTCTTGCTCTACCTACGGAGCAGGAGGAACCTAGTACCAGGGAAGCTAGAGGCTTCCTGACTTGGAGGAGGGGTGGAGAAAGACTGGGGAGTTCTGACCTGATCTCACTGCCAGGCTGCAAGGCCTGCGGCGAAGCCTGAGTGTACTAGGGCTGCAGGGAGACAGCCAAACTAGAAAGAGGCAGCAGAACAGGTTCATACCAATGATGAATGGCCATTCCAGACTGCAGTTTGCCTCTTAGGTAAGGGTCTAGTTGACAATTGGTAGTGGGTCACTGAGGCAAGGTGGGTATAGAAGAATTGGGGATTCCCTGAGAGGGGAGGACACCAGAATGCAGAGACACAGAACTGCTAATAAACCCTCAGAAGGGGGAAGAGAGACAACTGTACTGGGCACTGCTGGAGGGCAGGGTCCTAAAGAGGACTCCCTAGTCTGGGAGCGATGGGGTCTAGAACTGGAGCATGGGATAAGAACATAGGGAAATACCAGCCAGAGGGCGGGCCCTGCTGATGAGTCATTCCCAGTGCTACCAGCAGGTGCTGTTGTGGCAGTGAGTACCGCCCCATGAGAGGGAAATTGTGTAGGTAAACATATTGATGCTTGTATATACAAAACACATTTAATCACTGACTGGAAAATGTAGTTGAACTTAATGTAATACCTCATGTGCAGAGTGCGAAAAGGATACCCTCCCACATTATGACCAATAAATAATAAGAATAAGAATAATAAATCTCAAAGAGGCAGAAGTTCACTGATTTGCAAACCTAAAATCCTGTTTTATGCTTTAAACCACCTTAGCACATACCAGGTTTATGGATATTAAAAAGTTAACTGCAAAGGAACACTGAAGCCCATTAATCTGAATGTGTACCAGCCAGTATGCCCTCACTGACTAACAGCTTAGTCACACCTGAACAGCTAAAAATTAACCTTGCTCTTTAAGGCTAAACAGAGTCATGTTACTGGCTCAATCTATGTTGTTACATATCAATTAACCAAACTCCAGGGGGGCATGGTGCTGGCACATAGAGTGTCAGGTACATAATGTAATTTTCCATAATCTCTTTTGAGAATAGACATGTATGTGAAATAGCTGGTACTTATAATTATGCTATTTCTGTACATGTATATTCATCTTAATATCTGAAGTTAGCGGTATGAGTTCTATTTACTGCATGTGTGCTCCCGTGAAAACACCCACAGGTATTTAGCCAGCACATGAAGGGACAAGTCAAGTTGAATGGCCATTAAAGAACACTTAGGTCACAATGGACCCTGGAAAACACCAGCCTACACTTAATGGACATTGCCTGAGAACATTTTAAGTATAATGTGGGTGGGGATGATGGACATGCAACTCTAAATACCATCTTTCATAGTAAGAACGAATTTCCCTTTACTTGGCCCTCAACACATGTTAAAAAGTCTGTGGTGTGGAAACATCTCCATTTTGCCTCTGGCCTGTAAACATATACTAATGGGAGCATTCTAATCAGGAACTGAGGACATTAAGGTAATCTGGAGCCTTCATTCTTAAACCTTTGCAGGTGGATGTATGAGTTGGATATGGTACAGAAACTGTTCTAGCTTCATTGATTGCTGATTTCTCCCTTGCAGTGAACAAAAAATCAGATGTCTGCTGACTTACTCACGAGTCAGCAGCTTGTGATACCTGTGGTATAAGCCCCGGCTTCAGTGGCTTTGTTCTTTCCTCTCCAAATGTCAAAGCCTGTTCCCATTGAACTCAATAGCAAAACTCCTTTTGATTTCAGTGGGAACAGGATTTGACTCCATGAGATTACAGAATGAGATTTTGATCAATTGCTTATCTGCCCAGACACAGCTCTCATGCATCTTCTGCCAGATGGATTTGGATTACCCCCTGCTTTGTGTTATGCTGAGGAAAATTTTTAAAAAATCTGGGCTGTAGTTCTAGTAAGATGCACGTAGCACACCCAGTTCTATTCCTCTTTTCCTTTCAGCTCAAATGGCGTAGCACCTTTAATTTCCTAGTGCCTGGCAGAAAACAAGGTTATGTCCAGACTGCAGAGTTCTATCGGGAAAAGAAGTGCAAATTGCAAACTGCAATTTGTGTATCTTTTTCAGCTTTTTTTTTTGTTTTTGGAAGAGGCTTTTCTAAATTTTGGCCCATCTACATGGGGCCATATTTCAGAAAAACCTTCTCTTTCGGAACATCCCTTATTCTTCATACAATGAGGAATACAGGGATGCTGAAAAAACATGTCTGCTTTTTTGGAAACTGTTCTGAAAAAGCAAAAGTATTCCTTGGACGCAGCAGAGCTTTTACGGTATATTCCACCCAGAATATGATCCAACCAATTGTGAGGTTAACAAACAAACACGTTCAGGTCTCTTTTGTCCCAGGTGTTTTCAAGACAGTGTTTCTAGTTTCTAGGCAGAAGCAGCAAAATACAGTGAGAGATCCTGTTCTGAGAAGACATCTGGTCTAAACAGAAATTGCAAGTGCTGGGATTGCACAGAAAGCATATTCTAACTAGATTTCCTGCCCAGTTTCATAACAAAAAGATAGTATTCTGATCTGCAGCACAAACTGATGAGTATTTATCTGAATCAAACCTTTCACTTTTGGAGACCTGCTGAATTCAATCCTATTTATTGAAGGTTACCGGAGAATGATTGGAAGATGGCTACAGTTAGGTAGTCATTACTAGTAAACTTAGTGATCAGCCATGTGTCAGGGTAAAAAATAATGATCATAGATAATAAGTAATAGATAGTATCCACAAGACTGAAGTATCACTCCAGAGTTTATCATCATCATTTTAAAATTTCCCACATTAAAAGTTGTAAATAGATTTAATATAGGTCTATTTATAGAATCATAGAATCATAGGACTGGAAGGGACCTCAAAAGGTCATCGAGTCCAGCCCCCCGCCCTCAAGGCAGGACCAAGCTTCGTCTACACCATCCCTGACAGATGTCTATCTAACCTGTTCTTAAATATCTCCAGAGAGGGAGATTCCACCACCTCCCTTGGCAATTTATTCCAATATTTGACCACCCTGACAGTTAGGAATTTTTTCCTAATGTCCAATCTAAACCTCCCCTGCTGCACTTTAAGCCCATTACTCCTTGTCCTGTCCTCAGAAACCAAGAGGAACAAATTTTCTCCTTCCTCCTTGTGACACCCTTTTAGATATTTGAAAACCGCTATCATGTCCCCCCTTAATCTTTTTTTTTCCAAACTAAACAAGCCCAGTTCATGAAGCCTGGCTTCATAGGTCATGTTCTCTAAACCTTTAATCATTCTTGTTGCTCTTCTCTGTACCCTTTCCAATTTCTCCACATCTTTCTTGAAATGTGGCACCCAGAACTGGACACAGTACTCCAGCTGAGGCCTAACTAGTGCAGAGTAGAGCGGCAGAATGACTTATGCCTTGTTTAAAATTACATGAACTCAGGATACAGACTTGCTGTTATAAAATTGGTAACTATGGGTATGTTTAGACTACATAGCTCTGTCGCCAGAGCCATGTAGATTAGTTTAGTAGACATATCCAAATGAAGCGGCAATTTAAATAATTGCCGCTTCATTTAAATTTAAATGGCTGCTGCGCTGAGCCCATCAGCTGTTTGTCAGCTCAGCGCAGTAGTCTGGACACTCCGCAGTCGACATCAAAGGCATTTGTTGACCTCCTCGGTAAACCTCATCCCACGAGGCATACCGGGGAGGTTGACAAATGCCTTTGATGTCAACCGCGGAGCATCCAGACTACTGCGCTGAGCCGACAAACAGCTGATGGGCTCAGCGCAGCAGCCATTTAAATTTAAATGAAGCGGCGATTATTTAAATTGCCACTTCATTTGTGTATGTCTAGTAAACTAATCTACATGCCTCTGTTGCCAGAGGCATGTAGTCTAAACCTACCCTAAGGGTGTGTCTAGACTGGCAAGTTTTTGCGCAAAAGCAATTGCTTTTGCGCAAAAACTTGCCAGCTGTCTACACTGGCCGCTTGAATTTGCGCAAGAGCACTGACATTCTAATGTAAGAATTCAGTGCTTCTTGCGCAAATATTTTGATGCTCCTGCTCAGGGATAAACCCTCTTGCGCAAGAATACTGGCGCAAGAGGGCCAGTGTAGACAGGCACCTTAATTTTTTGCGCAAGAAAGCCAGATGGCTAAAATGGCCAAAGGAGCTTTCTTGCGCAAAAGCACGTCTATACTGGGCACGGATGCTTTTGCGCAAAAGCACTTTTTGTGCAAAAGCATCCGTGCCAATCTAGATGCTCTTTTGCGGAAATACTTTTAACGGAAAAACTTTTCCGTTAAAAGTATTTCCGCAAAATCATGCCAGTCTAGATGCAGCCTAAGAGTCCAGGGAGCAGTGCTAGCAGTTCTCTAGAAAACTAATGAGAGTCCTTTCCTTGCAAAGAGTTGCTAAGAAAGAAAGGAGGACCTTAGAAGTATTCCTGTCAAAGTAGTAATTCTGCTTAGTTTAAAAGATCTCAATGGATTGTAGTCTACACTGCAAAACACAGAAAATCTGCATTGAAAACCTTTCTCAATACCAAAGACCTTTTAAGTCTATTGAAAGACTCACATTATCTTACATGAGGTTTGAATCAGGCCCGCCCTAAATGGGTAAGACAGTGACAGATAAACAACACACAAGAAAATTGTTGGATCTCCTCCTGCTAATAATAATAATATATTAGAGGAACGGTGATTAGAATATTTTATAGCAACTCAAGTTTCTGTCATTTTTTCATAGTAATAAAAACAAAAGGTTATTCTATTAACCTGCCTTTGGAGTTAATTTAATGATTAATATGAACGATTAAGTTAATGCAAGGAAGTGCCAGCAGAATTAGAACTGATAATAATTATCCATGAATTGTAAGCTATTGCCCTGGATTTCTATACATTAATAAATGCTACATTGCAATACAATTTTAGATATATATACATACATATGAATTTGTTATGATCCATTAAACTGTTACATGATTCACACTACACTGAATGCAAAAGTTTAATGACAAAGCATTAGAAATGAAGTATTATCAATTACTTTTATTAATAAATGATTATTCCATGAGTATGTATGTAATGGCTGATCATCAGGACATAAATGTTTTCCAAAGAGGCAGAATTTGTTCTGACAGAATAAATATAAGGCTGGTGACCAAACAGCACAGGGTAAGTAAAATACTAATTAATTAAAAGCTAAGATTTTTTAAATGTTAACATTCCATGTTAGCTTTTATTTTTTCTCTATTGCTCCCACATGTAGACACAGTGCAGGCTGTAATAAAAAGCTCATTAAATCAGTTTGTAGTCATTTGAATTGACAGCAAGCTATCCTTAAAAGATCCCCATAAAGGACACTCAGAAATTACAATTATTGCTTTTAAATGCTGCCTCAGTACTCACTTGCAGACAAAATGGTTTCAATATTTGTTCACCTAACCTTATAGTCTTACTTTGATAAAATTATCCAAAAAGAATGTTAAGTAAGCTTGTTCTCAAACATACAGAACAAGCTACCTGCATATAAACTGACAAAAAACAATACATTGTCGAGAAGCCATTGAACACTTTAAATGAGTGTTTCTTGGCACAGCTAGTTGTAGAGCAAAAAAGAGCAGAGGGTATTCTCAGTTTAGGCCAGGCCTACACACAGAAATTGCTTGGATTTAACTAAAGCAATTTAATATCACACCTTTAGATAAAACAACCCAACATAGAATCATAGAATACTAGGACTGGAAGTGACCTCGAGAGGTCATCGAGTCCAGTCCCCTGCCCCCATGGCAGGACCAAACACTGTCTAAACCATCTCTTATAGACATTTATCTAACCTACTCTTAAATATCTCCAGATATGGAGATTCCACAACCTCCCTAGGTAATTTATTCCAGTGTTTGACTACCCTGACAGTTAGGAACTGTTTCCTAATGTCCAACCTAAACCTTCCTTGCTGCAGTTTAATCCCATTGCTTCTTGTTTTATCCTCAGAAGCCAAGATGAACAAGTTTTCTCCCTCCTCCTTAAGACACCCTTTTAGATACCTGAAAACGGCTATCATGTCCTCCCTCAGTCTTCTCTTTTCTAAACGAAACAAACCCAATTATTTCAGCCTTCCTTCACAGGTCATGTTCTCTAGACCTTTAATCATTCTTGTTGCTTTTCTCTGGACCCTCTTCATTTCTCCACATCTCTCTTGAAATGCGGTGCCCAGAACTGGACACAATACTCCAACTGAGGCCTAACCAGCGCAGAGTAGAATGGAAGAATGACTTCTCGTGTCTTGCTCACAACACACCTGTTAATGCATCCCAGAATCATGTTTGCTTTTTTTTGCAACATCATCACACTGCTGACTCATATTCAGCTTGTGGTCCACTGTAGTCGCTTCCCATTCTGTATGTATGAAACTGATTGTTCCTTCCTAAGTGGAGCAATTTACATTTGTCTTTATTAAACTTCATCCTGTTTACCTCAGACCATTTCTACAATTTGTCCAGATCATTTTGAATTATGACCCTATCCTCCAGAGCAGTCACAACCCCTCCCAGCTTGGTATCATCTGCAAACTTAATAAGTGTACTTTCTATGCCAATATCTAAATCGTTGATATAGATATTGAACAGAGTCATTCCCAAAACAGACCCCTGCGGAACCCCACTTGTTATACCTTTCCAGCAGGATTGTGAACCATTAATAACTACTCTCTGAGTACGGTTATCCAGCCAGTTATGCACCCACCTTATAGTAAGCCCAGTATTTGCCTAGTATATTGATAAGAATATCATGCGAGACCATATCAAACGCCTTACTAAAGTCTAGGTATACCACATCTACCATGTTTCCTTTATCTGCAAGACTCATTATCCTATCAAAGAAAGCTATCAGATTGGTTTGACATGATTTAGTCTTTACTAATCCATGCTGGCTGTTCCCTATCACCTTGCCACTTTCCAAGTGTTTACAGATGATTTCCTTAATTACCTGCTCCATTATCTTCCCTGGTACAGAAGTTAAACTACCTGGTCTGTAGTTTCCTGGGTTGTTCTTATTTCCCTTTTTTATAAATGGGCACTATATTTGCCCTTTTCCAGTCTTCTGGAATCTCTCCTGTCTCCCATGATTTTCCAAAGATGATAGCTAGAGGCTCAGATACCTCCTCTATCAGTTCCTTGAGTATTCTAGGATGCATTTCATCAGGCCCTGGTGACTTGCAGGCATCTAACTTTTCTAGGTGATTTTTAACTTGTTCTTTTTTTATTTTATCTTCTAAACCTACCTCCTTCCCACTAGCATTCACTATGTTAGTCATTCCTTCAGACATCTTGGTGAAGATCAAAACAAAGAAGTCATTGAGCATCTCTGCCATTTCCAAGTTTCCTGTTACTGTTTCTCCCTCCTCACTGACCAGCAGGCCTACCCTGTCCTTGGTCTTCCTCTTGCTTCTATTGTATTTATAAAAAGTCTTCTTGTTTCCCTTTATTCCCATAGCTAGTTTGAGCTCATTTTGTGCCTTTGCCTTTCTAATCTTGCCCCGGCATTCCTGTGTTGTTTGCCTATATTCATCCTTTGTAATTTGTCCTACTTTCAATTTTTTATATGACTCCTTTTTTATTTTTAGATCATGCAAGATCTCATGGTTAAGCTAAAGCAGTCTTTTGCCATATTTTCTATCTTTCCGATGCAGCGGAATAGCTTGCTTTTGGGCCCTTAACAATATCCCTTTGAAAATCTGCCAACTCTCCTCAGTTGTTTTTCCCCTTAGTCTTGATTCCCATGTGACCTAACCTATTAGCTCTCTGAGCTTACCAAAATCCACCTTCCTGAAGTCCATTGTCTCTATTTTGCTGTTCTCCCTTCTACCCTTCCTTAGAATTGTGAACTCTATGATTTCATGATCACTTTCAGACAAGCTGTCTTCCACTTTCAAATTCTCAACCAGTTCCTCACTATTTGTTAGGATCAAATCTAGAACAGCTTCCCCCCTGGTAGCTTTTTCAACCTTCTGAAATAAAAAGTTGTCTCCAATGTAGTCAAAGAACTTATTGGATAGTCTGTGTCCCGCTGTTTTATTTTCCCAACATATATCTGGATAGTTGAAGTCCCCCATCACCACCAAATCTTGGGCTTTGGATGATATTGTTAGTTGTTTAAAAAAAGCCTCATCCACTTCTTCCACCTGGGTAGGTGGCCTGTAGTAGACCCCTAGCATGCCATCACCCTTGTTTTTTACCCCTTTTAGCCTAACCCAGAGACTCTCAACATCTCTGTAGACATAAGCCTGTAGGCATAGGAAACACACAATTAACAAAAATAGAAATAATATGAAATAGTGAACACAATCTAATTAAGTTCAACATCCAGCTTGGAGGAATTGCATCAGAAACTAGCCTTGTGACTAGAGCCCTGTGTGGAGACAAAATTTGTATCTGCATCTCTGTCCACAAAAATGAGCAGTGGATATCGGCATCCACAACCGCAGATGTGGGTACCAATGGATATAAAGCAGATATCTGCAGAATTTCAGGGCTCTACTTGTGACACTTTTGAGAGTGGGTGATGATTAAAAAATAAATGCAGATTCTTTTCAAAGAAACACAAAAGTAAGGCAATTAAAAAGTTTAGATTCACCATGGTGTCTAATTAAACATGTTATCTAAAAAGTCATCTGGGTCAGACAGGTATGTTTTTTCAGTAGATAAATGTTTCCATGATAAATGCTTACCAGTGCTTTAAGCAAACCCTTTGCTTATATCTAAGATCAAACACCAAATCCCACTGGCTTTTCTCACATCCACACTATAATTTTAATAGAGAGGTAGCCGTGTTAGTCTGATCTTGCTGAAACAAACAGAAAACCTGTGCACCACTTTAAAAACTAACAAGATGGTTTAATAGGTGATGAGCTTTTGTGGGCTGAGGAAGTGGGTTTGGCCCACGAAAGCTCATCACCTATTAAACCTTCTTGTTAGTTTTTGAAGTGCTACATAGTTTTTCCTTTTCTATAATTTTATCACACTTTTAAAGCATCCAGGATTTGGCTGCAAAGGCATTTTATGCTGCTGGGTTGGCTGGATCCAAAATCCATTAATGCTAATGGAAAGACTCTTGCTGACTTCAGTGGACTTTGAATCAGCCTCTGCATGAACATATCTACTTTCTACTTCCTACACATTCTTACTTTCCTCAGAACTGACCAAGGTCAATCATATTGAGTCTGGATCACAGAAGAAGCACTATGCTTGCACTCTAGGGACCTCATTCAACAAAGCACTTAAATCCATGCTTGGGCCTAGAAAGAGAAACTGCTACTCCAGCATTAGGAAATACTGTCCAAGCTAGCAAGCAACTCAGCTTGTTGGATTAAAATGTTTGCATTAAAAACTGCTGAACACTACCTACTGAGCTGTTGCTAGATCCAAATAATACATTTCCCTACAGAGCCCCCTAGCCTGTGAACAGAACTAGACTTCTTTTCCCCCCTATCATCCTGAAATTTAAAATGACACCCTATAATTTTCACACACTTTTAAACACACCACAAGTCTCCTAACAAAAAATAAGGTTAGAGCATCAACTCACACACACTAACAAACTATCTGTAAGAAAATAGACTCCCAAGTCTAAAAAAATTATTAAAATTACAATGATAAAATAACATTTAAATAAATGTAGGCCATTTTACTGACTATTTTGCTGTCTGTTTGGGGGTTTTATCAAATCTGAAATTATTGAAAATAGAAGCAGTGTTATATAGTACTTAGAGCTCTAAACATTTACTGTTTGTGTGTTGTTAGACTGCGTTTAATAATGTCATTCCAGGAACGCTGCTGTGTTACATAAATGATTCAGTACTGCAATAATGTTGAACTGGTTGAACACCTAATTTGCAGGAGAATATTGGAACAAGCATTGAGTAGAGGCGCCATGTATTTTAAATGGAAATGAATTACAAGTATGCTGTCTATTCAAAATTCTGGAATATAATTGCTCATCCATAGCAAGATATCTTTTACTTATACCACTTACATCTGACATAACTTTCTTACTTTTTAATTCATGATTACTGGTTTTGTTGCCTTGCATACATGTTTATTTCAACAAAAGATGCACTGTTTATGTTGTCAAGCTGGTGTTATCATGGAAAGAAGAAGAAATGTCCAAATAAATATCACCTTTAATGACACAACAGATATTCATTAGGGAGGATTGGAAGCATGTTGCTATGAGGGCTTGTCAGATCAGTTATGATTTAGAAAATAAAATTACACTTAAGAACTATGGGGAAGATATAGTCTAGTACAACAGTTTACCACACAGTTGTTGATTTCCTAAGTATTTAAAGAGCTCTGGGAGTTCATTGTCCCAAAGATGTGCCATACTGCCTCCAAGACAGAAGCATGATCTTTTCAGCGGTGTAAATCAACATAGTTCCATTGACTTGAAATGAGCTACACTGATTTACATCTGCTGTGGAACTGACCCTAACCTTTTAAAATAGCTCAGGTTTAACATCTCACTACAAAAGTTTTTTTTTTTCAGTTTAAAGAAAAAAATGGTCATTGTGCTTTAGATTTTGAGCTAGCAAGAGGTTTTTAAATGCCAATGGACTATCACTGCAGCACACATAAGTAGCACTAAGAAACACCTTAAAATAAGAAATGTTTACATAGCAAAAATAAAGGACTTGAAATTTTTCTTCCAGCTAAAAACTGCTTATTTCTAAAGCTTATTCCACAAATACAGATTGAGAAACCAAAATGAATTAGCCATATTTAAGAAGAAGCAACTCTCCTCTCAAATCACTCTGGGTACGTCTACACTACAACGTTAATTCGAACTAACTTAGTTCGAATTAGTTAATTCGAACTAAGCTAATTCGAACTAACGCATCTAGAACTAAAAACTAGTTCGAATTAGCATTTTGCTAATTCGAACTAGCAAGTCCACATTGAGTGGACCCTGAACAGGGCTTAAGGATGGCCGGAAGCAGTGCCGGCAGGGCATCAGAGGAGGACTTAGAGCGTGGAGATGCTGTCTCAGGCTAGCCAAGGGCTGCGCTTAAAGGGTCCCGACCCCCACCCCAGACAGACAGTTCTAAGGGGTGCCCCGCTTGCAAAGCAGTCCTGCCTTGGATTGGCCGGACTACCCACACTGGGCACATCACACCACTCGGCCATCAGCCCGGCTGCACTTACCACAGGCTGCCATCTGGGGAGAGGGGCAATTGGGGGGCTGCAGGAGAGCTTCCACCCCCAGAAGCCCGCAGAGCCAGCCCAGTCCTCCCCATCGGGGGCTCGTACCCCATTCCTCCCTCACCTCCTTCCACTTACCCTTCCCTAGCCCCCCTTCTTATTGATGTACAAAATAAAGATAACGTTTCTTCCAACATTGACTCTGTCTTTATTGAACAAAACTGGGGGAGACTGGGAAAAGGAGGTGGGAGAAGGGAAGAGAAAGGCTGGGAGAGGGGAGGGCAACTAACATGATCAGGGGTTGGGAACAGGTCCCATATGAAGAGAGGCTACAGAGACTGGGACTGTTCAGCTTAGAAAAGAGGAGATGCAGCGGGGACAGGATAGAGGTCTCTAAAAGCAGGGGTTGGGTGGAGAGGGTGCATTCATAAAAGTTCTTTCTGAGTTCCCATAAAGAAGGACTAGAGGACACCAAAGGAAAGGAATGGGTAGCAGGCTTGAAACTAGTAAGAGAAAGTTGTTGTTCTTGACAAAGCAAATAGTTAACCTGTGGAACTCCTTGCTGCAGGAGGCTGTGAAGGCTACAACTAGAACAGAGTTTAAAGGGAAGTGAGATCAAGTCATGGAGGTTGGGTCCATGGAGTAGTCTTAGCCAGGGGGTAGGAGTGGTGTCCCTGCCCAAAGTTTGTGGAAGGCTGCAGAGGGATGGCACGAGACAAATGGCTTGGTCACTGTCTTCGGTCCATCCCCTCCAGGGTCCCTAGGGTTGGCCGCTCTCGGCAGACAGGCTACTGGGCTAGATGGACCTTTGGTCTGACCCAGGACGGCCATTGTAAGCTCAGGGCTCAGGGTCGGGGGTCTCAGTGGACCCCCTTGATTTTCATGCACACCTGCTCCTGGGTGGCCAGGCTGGCAGTTCTCCTGCCCTAGACGGCCACTTTCCTGTGCCTAGTGCGGAGATCGTGGACAAGGTCCACGATGTCCGCACTAGCCCAGGAAGGTGCCCTCCTCTTGCGGTCCAGGGCAAGCTCCCGGGAGCCGCCAGCCTGGTCCCGGGAAGAGGGGGTGGGCTGGGGGACATCGGGTGGGTGGCTCTGTGCCGTGCTAGGTGCAGGGTCTGCTGGCTGGGTGCTGGCAGGCTTGCACCTGGCACGGGCACCGTAGCCAGCCCGTGCCCCTTTAAGGGGTCCGGGGCCGGGAGGGGGGCAGACTAGTTTCCCTGGTGTTGGCCAGAGTGGCCACCAGGGAAAGCTGGGGAGGGCTAGCCTCCCACTAGTTCGAATTAAGGGGCTACACACCCCTTAATTCGAACTAGTAAGTTCGAACTAGGCTTAATCCTCGTAAAATGAGGTTTTCCTAGTTCGAACTAAGCGCTCCGCTAGTTCGATTCAAATTCGAACTAGCGGATCGCTAGTGTAGCAGCTAAGAATGTTAGTTTGAACTAACGTCCGTTAGTTCGAACTAACATTGTAGTGTAGACATACCCTCTGACAGCTGTTAATAAGGAGTTCTGTAAACAAGCATTTTCCTTGTGGATCTTGGCAAAGGAAGTGTCAATCCTCCAGCCTTACCACATTATCCTTGTTGCACTGGTTCAGTGTTTACATTATATTCACATAGGGGAATAAATTACTAGTGTGCATGGCTTGTGCAATAATATTCATGCTGCTTAAGCCCGTTGAATATCTGGAGCCGAGTGGCCTCCATAGCTTTGTGAGCCATGACCGGGGATGTCAATATATGGATTCTTCAAATCCAGCAACCCAGGAAAATGGCATGAGTGGGGAGACAGTGGCTTCAGTTTCCTGGTGTGAATGCACTTCCATGGAAGATTTGAAAGGGTTTTAAATATTATTTCATTATTTGTTTAAGATTAATTTTTATTACTACTAATATTTTTCAAAACTAAACTGTGTATGGGTTTCCCTATTTTTCACACCTTTAAAGCTTTCTACAGACTAGCATGAGTAGTAATTGAGACTTTATCTACACTAGAAAGTTTAAAGCACAGCTGTGGCAGCACTTTAAACTAAAGTGGGGCCACTGCACAAGCACATTAACTACGTCTATCTGCAGCCTTCTTCTGCAAAAGCTTATGCAAATGAAGCACAGAGTAGAATATTGCTGTGCTTCATTTGCAAAATTTATTAGCAGCCATTTTTGTGCAAGAGACTTTTGCACAAAAAGGAGCTGTGTAGACGGCTCTTTTTTGTGCAAAAACCCCCTCTTGTGCAAGAGCCGTTCTTCCTGAAAAAATGAGGAAGAACAGCTCTTGTGCAAGAGGGGTTTTTGTGCAAAAAGGAGCCATGTAGAAAAGCCTCTTACACAAAAACAGAGCCTCATTAATTATGCAAATGAGGTGCAGCAATATTCAGGTCCGTGCTTCATTTGCATATGCTTTTGCGGAAGAAGGCTGCAGTATAGACATAGCCTCAGAGAGCTACTGGTTCACACCGGCATTTTTAGCACTGTAACTTGCTGTGCTCAGTGGGTGAGTGTTTTTTCACACCCCTGAGCCAGAAAGTTAGAGCTGAAAATTGGCAGTGTAGACTTAGCCTGAGAAACCCTGATTCATTGTTCTTTAGTGACGTTAGTGAGAAAAATATCTTCCTGAAAGTCAGTGGGAAACCATTATGTATTTCTAATAACCTTGTATAGACTATGTTACCATCAGGACACATCATACCCCAGGTGGGATGCATTAAGCTGTTGAACAGAGCATGGAAAAGCAGAGATGGATGTAAAGATGTAAAGACAAGCTCAATGAACTAGATAAATTCATGGAGGTTAGGTCCATCTATGGCTATTAGCAGGATTGGTAGGAATGGTGTCCCTAGCCTCTGTTTGTCAGAGGCTGGAAATGTAAGATAGGAGAGGGATCACATGTGATTACCTGTTCTGTTTATTCCCTCTGGGGCATCTGGCATTGGCCATTATTCAAAGACAGGATACCGGGCTAGATGAACTTTGGTCTGATCCAGTATGTCCATTCTTATGTTTTCAGATGATACCAAGCTGGGAGGGATTGCAAGTCCTTTGGAGGATAGGGTCATAATTCAAAATGATCTGGATAAACTGAAGAAATGGTCTTCGGTAAATAGGATGAAGTTCAATAAGAACAAATGCAAAGTACTCCATTTAGAAAGGAACAATCAGTTTCACACATACAGAATGGGAAACAACTGTCTGGAAGGAGTACTGCAAAAAGGGATGCAGGAGTCATAGTGGACCACAAGCTAAATATGAGTCAACAATGTGACACTGTTGCAAAAAAAGCAAACATGATTCTGGGATACATTAACAGAAGTGTTGTGAGCAAGACACGAGAAGTAATTCTTCCACTCTGTTCTGTGCTGATTAGGCCTCAGCTGGAGTATTGTGTCCAGTTGTGAGCATCATGTTTCAAGAAAGATGTGGAAAAATTGGAGAAGGTCCAGAGAAGAGCAACAAAAACGATTAAAGGTCTAGAGAACATGACCTATGAGGGAAGATGGAAAGAATTGGGTTTGTTTAGTTTAGAAAAGAGAAGACTGTTTTCAAGTATTTAAAAGGGTGTTACAAGAAGGAGAGAGAAAAACTGTTCTCTGTGGCCTCTGATGATAGGACAAGAAGAACTGGGTTTAAACTGTAGCAAGGGAGCTTTAGGTTGGACATTAGGAAAAACTTGCTAACTGTCAGGGTGGTTAGAAACTGGAATAAATTGCCTAGGGAGGTTATGGAATCTCCATCTCTGGAGATATCTGAGAGCATGTTAGACAGACACCTGTCAGGGATGATATAGTAGGTGGTTGGTCCTGCCATGAGGGCAGGGGACAGGACTTGATGATCTTTCAAGGTCCTTTTCCGTTCTAATGTTCTATGATTCTATGACCTGCCTGGTCTCTTTTACAAGAAGAGAGAGTGTCACAGGATGCCAGATGGCGAAAGAGCCTGCAACACCATGTCCAGCTGTGGAGGGACATTCCAGTGGTGGGGTCCCACAGGGCTTCACTCCCCCCTCCAGGCATTGCAGTGTCTAGCCTAGATGGGAGTCCAGGCAGGCCAATTAGAGTGAGTGGCATTGCAACCCTAGGTCACAACTCCACTCACACAAATTTGACCCAGTCAAGAAGGCTGGGGCCAACCTAAGAGATGCTGCAGCCCCAGAATGGAAAGCCAAGCCTAGCTAGTCCCACAGCACAGGAGCTGGCAGGAGTGGCCAGTGGGTGATGAGTTTCGGGCAGGAACCAACCTCCCCAAAGAGGGCAGGATCTGACTGAAACCACCATAAGGCCTTCACTCCCAGATTATTTACTGGATCATCATCACAAAACATTTACAAATGATTCCTGAGCCCAAGAAGATTGAGGACCTCGGCTGTAAATTATGAGTTTCAGTATTACCGCATGAAAAATTACCCTGGGCTGCAGTTTCCCACACACAGTTAACCTGCAGACATGTCTAAAAAATCAAATTTGATTGAAATTGGTTTTGACGTCCATTTTTGAATTAATTTTACACAGCTATACAGCCACAGAAATTTGTGATAACTGGAGTACCTCTAAGGGGTCCGTGATAACTGAGGCACATACATCCACAATAACTGTAGAATGCCAGAGGCATCAGCACGGTTGGTGATGGAAGGGCTTTCTATTTTTTAACAAAAGAGCCAGAAAGAAGAAACAAGAGACAAAAATATATAAGAAATTAGGGGACTTCAGTTACCCTCAACCACCACTTCAGAACTCTGATTCAAAATAAGCATTCTTATCTAGGATAACATTTATGTATCTGACTGAAATTAATGCAGATGTGTTTAAGAGATATCCTGGCCTGGGATGGATTTAAGCGCATATCTAAGTTTTTTCAGAATCCAGACTTGTGCAAGTTTCCTTGTGATACTGGTAATTCACTGAATTGTTTAGAACAATCTTTCCAATTTATCAATGAGGGCCTGATCCAACTCTCATTGAGATCAACAGAACTCCTGTTTATTTCAATGGTACTGGATCAAATTCCCAGAGCCTTTTGGTGATAGGGAAACTTGCATCTTTCACTTTTGCAAGCAAATTTCCTTCAACAGTGCCCATAAATATAATTGTACTGACTGTTTAAACTCAAACTCCAAAATTACACTAATTCCATTACAAAATTCCCACCAATAACTTGAAAGCTATGAGGGTATGTCTACACTACCACCTGAGTTCGAACTAGGGTGGCTAATGTAGGCATTTGAAGTTGCAAATGAAGCCCGGGATTTAAATATCCCGGGCTTCATTTGCATCTTGCTGGGCACCGCCACTTTTAAATCCCCGTTAGTGCAGACTCGATGCCCGCGGCTACACAAGGCATGGAATAGGTAGTTCGAATTAGGCTCTCTAATTCGAACTACCGGTACACCTCATTCCACATAGAGAGTCTAATTCGAACTACCTACTCTGTGCCGCGTGTAGCCACGGGCACGGAGTCCACACTAACGGGGATTTAAAAATGGCGGCGCCCGGCAAGATGCAAATGAAGCCCGGGATATTTAAATCCTGGGCTTCATTTGCAACTTCGAATGCCTACATTAGCCACCCTAGTTCGAACTAGGGTGGCAGTGTAGACATACCCTGAGACACGATCATTCAACAGCATTTATGACATATTTATAAAACACCCAAACTACCCAAAACATATATATCAGCCTTTGTCTCCACTCTCAATTGGCCCTTCTCCAAAATAAACTACTCAGAGCGACCTAGATACTCCCAAAAGCAGTAGCAAAAATCTTGTAGCTGTGTTGACCCTAAAACTAGTTCACAAAGGAGGAAACTCTGAAAATAAGATATTTGCATAAGACAGTTGTATAAATCTCTCTTGAGAAATAGCTATGTGGAAGTATAGACAATTCCTCAATTGGAAAGGTAAATTATGAAAATAAGAGGAAGGACTGAAATAAGTCAAAGGAAAAGACCAAATGTCTTTAAAGATCAACACCACATGAATCATAATTAGGCTTGGAAAACCAGAAGTAAAATTTAACAGCCCTTTGTACAGGTTGGACCTCCTTGGCCCGGCATTCTTGGAACCTGACTGGACCTGGATGAGGGATTTTGCCAGACCAGGACAGGTCATTCTTTGGGGGCCTCCTCATCACCAGCCCCCCAGTCATGGCCTCGCTGCCAGCCTCCCAACCAGCTCCTCCCTGGCACCAGCCCCTCCACATGCAGGGCTCCTGGCCCCACTTTGGCAGCCCCACTGCCGGCACCCACAAACCCACTGCCGGGCTCCCAGCCCCATAGGGCAGCCCCCCTGCTGGGTCCAGATGATCTGCAGGGAAACAGCCCCACTTTGGGTCAGCCTTGCTCGGTAGCCTTGCTGTTTCCCAGCCTCACTGGGCAGATCTGTGCTGCTGGGCAACAACCCCACTCCTAGGTTCGTGGCCCCACAGCCAGGCAGCCCCGCAGTAGAGCTCCCTACTCTATGGGGCAGCCACGCTGCCTCCTAGTCCTGCCGCTCAGCTGAGCTGCTTGGCAGTAGCGGGGCTGCCAGGCTCCAGGGTGTGCTGCAAGGTGGCCCTGCTGCCTCCCAGTCTCACAGGGCAGTTTCGCTGCTGGTCTCCAGCCCCACTGCTTCCCACCCTCCTCACCCGCACTCCTTGAAATGTTGGCACCAGGCAACAGCCCTACTCCTGAGCTCCCAGTTTCGCTGCCACAGGGCAGCCCCATTACTGCTGGGCTCTAGCCCCTGGGCAGGGCTCCCAGCAACCAGCCCTCCACAGGCACTCTCTGGCCCTGGGACATCTGAGGTCCTGCCAGACCAGGAAGTCCTGGTTAAGGGAGGTTCAACCTGTAAATGATCAGTAACGAAGCTAAAAGTCTGAAAGACAACATCCTGATTTTTCTGGATTTTATCACAATTAATCAAACAAAAACCTTTGCAATTCTAGGTATCCTTCATCCACAGACCTCTAAGGGTACATCTACACTAGCCCCCTAGATCGAACTAGGGAGGCTAATAAGAGCTAATGAGAGCTGTACCCTAAGTGCTTTATAAACATTAATTAATACAATGTAAGTATATAGGTAAGTATTTATCATTCACATTGATTAGAGTAGTACATTGAAGAACACAGAGGTTAAGTGACTTACCCAAGGATACTCTTCTACTAGATTATTTAATAAAAATATACTTATGCAATACTCTGATTATTAGCAATTTATAATATAATCACAGAGTACATCTAGATAGTTTACCTATTGGCAGCAACAACATTGTTCTTATTCCAAAATGTAAGAGCTTCTCTCCTAATCTAAAATTTCCTAATCAACCCTTTCTCTCTGAAAAATTCTCGAATAAACACATAGACTTTGCACTGTGCCCAACTGTCAGCAAACTCTGACTCCATTATATGACTGGGTTACAGCAGGGTTCACCAGGATTCACCCCTGGTGGGCTGCTGCCACTATATTTACCTATACCTCCACAGGAACAGGAGATCTCAGCTCAATTGGACAGGAACAGCAATCTGCCACTAAGGGGAACTGTAATCCCCTGTATCTGTGGTGTCTCAGGTAAGTATGATGGTGTATGGGCCTATCCACCAAACCCTGACCTTGGTGGATCACATCTGGCCAGCAGGCCAGTATTTGCCCACCCCTGAGTTACAGGAAGAAAGTTGTAGAGTTCAAAAGTCTGGCTATTATAAATACTCTCTGTGTATTCTCTCCTTCTCCATCTCTCCTCCAAGCCATTTCTCCTGTTATACTTAGACCATTTTCCTCTCTATTCACATCCTAACCTTCAAACTACTATTCGGTAGTACTTATGTGCTGTAGTTCAAATTTATATGCTGGTGAAAATGTAATCTCTGAAATTTCAAAAAAATGTTGGCTTCAGTTGTCCCATCCACTTTGAGGCACATGCTAACAAGAAAAGAAGTGCAGTGCATTCAACAAGACTGTTGGCCATATGTGCAGCAGAGGGCAATAGCAATATAACAAATGACACGCACACAGACTTAATGCAGCAGATGAAAATAAGGCATGACAGCAGAAAATTGAGGTGTGTCTAAAGGAAAGGAAGCTGTGCTCTCCAGATGCCTGATGTGACTCTGAAATGTCTCCACTTCTGTTCATTTATTCTTGATTTGAGAGGACACAAACTGGCTGCATGGGAAGGGTAGTGAGGCACGCAGGAGAGTAGGCCAGGACTGGAAGATGATGGTTCTAGGAGATATGGCCAGGACTAGTCAGTACTTAATGAAGATAAGATTCCCAAACAGGCCTAAACTCAAGAAACACTCCCTCTCTCTTCAGAGCTCACAGTCACCAACTCTTAATCCTTAGAAATTAACTAGTGTTAAACACTAAACCCTGGTCTACCCCTTTTATTTCGAAATAAGCAGAGTGTCCACGCTACCAAACCCACTATTTTGCAATTTGTACTCCTACTTTCCTTGGGGAATAAGCTTATTTTGAAACAGTTATTTCAGGAGTTATTTTGAATTTAGTTATTTCAAAATAACTTCCTAGTGTAGATATACCCTTAGGAATTAGTTTTCTGGTGGTTAAACTAAAGTCCTTTCTGTCCTTCTTTTGTGGCTGACCAGCTGAAATAAAAGATGGCACATTCTGCAGAAGTAGGTACACTTTATGTTGTATTTCAGCTCTTCTGAAAAATTAAATTCTAATACATGGTTAACTGAGATGGGGGGGGGGGGTGACTTCATTTTAGCAAATTCATCAAAGCATAATTAGGAGTAAGATCCAAAACACTTTTATGTCTGGAAGACCAGATCCAATGTTTGTTGGCCTATAAAGGCATGAATCAAACCTGTGGCCTGGTTTGTGACTAGAGTTTGGAAAATCAGGGTCTCAGTTTTGGAACTTCATCTAAAAGAGTCACATACATGCAGCTTGAAGGATTGCTAGTAGAAACCCCAGATACATTTGGCATAAGTGTGAAGAAGGAAAGGACAAGAATAGTCCCTGCATCATACAAAGACTCTGCAAGGAAGATAAAAAATGTAAACATTTAGTGGAAAAGTATTCATGAGAGAGACAAAAGACTGGACAGCATTGAGCCTACCGCTACGAACATGCCATCTGTCTGGTTTGGGATAGAGGCTTATTTTCTTGTAGCTTTTGCTGGCATTTAGCTGAACTGTTTTTCAACTTCATTTCCTCCTGTCTCAAGCATTCAGTATGCAGCTGAGTCACTGGCTGCCAAGGAATTTGATATCAATATTCCTTTGCTTTTCCGCCAAAAGGCTGCAACCTTGAAAGTACTATATATGATGAACTGATGGATTCTGACATGCATAGGGAATAAAATCTTTTAGCTCATATCATACTTTGAAATACAACTGATGAAATTTAAAAATGAGGAGTCCTGTGGCTCTTGAAAGACTAACAGATTCACTAAAATTGCTACAAGTGCCACAGGACTTCTCTCAAGTGCCACAGGACTTCTTTTTTTTTAAGCTACAGACTAAGGCAGTTTTAAAAGTCATGATCATCTCTGTCTGCCTCACACAGAATGTCAGTAAAGTTGTTAAGGTTACATATATACATATATTATAACAATTTGCTTTCATGAAGAATCTTTTGCAGAATTTTTCTATAAGGCACAAAATACTTTTACTGTTCCTAAACAGGTCAGCAAACTTCTAAAAGCAAATCCAAGCTTTATGTTTCTGAATACTCAGCCATGTAATCTAATTTGCTACCATAGTTCAGAATTAAGTAACAAATTGTCCTGAGTATAAATTACCATGCCTGCCTGTTTGATGTGTACCTTTAACAAATTAATGATAGTATCGTCCCTTTTTTTTTCTGATGGATAGTACCTCCTGATAATATATCTTTTTCCACCAGAGGGGCCAATTAGACTATTAAATAAGGCATTAAGACATGGATTTGTGCAAAAATATAATTCATCAAACATAACTTGCAGATTTCATACTAAAAGTAAAAAGTAAAGGAATCCATGTAAAATTTACTGCACTATTTCATGAGCAACCTTCTCTCAGAAATACTTAGCACTATTTTATTAAGAGTTATTGCATATCTTGGCTCTAATTTACTCAGATTACGAACTTTCCCCAAAGAACACATAAAATGCACCCCAACAAAAATGCTGCAGTACAAAGCCAGTTCTGACACTGTAGAGGTACACCTACGCTGCAGTGCTATTTCTGGATACTTCCAGTATCCTAAAATAGATATTCTGTGTCTTTTAAACAGCTGTCATTTCAAAATAGATTTAGAAATGACGGCCTCGCTATTCCAACATTCCAGTAAACCTCATTCCAGGAGGATTACGGGACATTTCGGAATAGCAATTTATTTTGAAATTAAAATAAACCATTTTGAAACACACTCGAAATAAGCTATGCAATTTGCATAGTTCAAATTGAGTAGCTTATTTTGAGTTACGAGTGCAATGTAGACGCATTCATAAATGAAAAAATTCCATATTGTACCTCACCCACCATTGTGGAGAGCTGGGAAGGAGGGGTGTTTAGAAAATAACAGATATATTTTTTTAATTAATGAAAAAAAAGATGCACACCTTACTCTTCTCTTGTTGGAGCTCTATTTGAATGTCTGTTAGTTTTGTCCTGAGCTCTTCATTGGCAGCTTGTAAGACAGCGAAGGCATCAGGCTTTTCTCCCTTAGCTCGGCTGCTGGCACTCTTCTTTGACATTGTGAGGCAGCGTGATAGGGAGGGTGAAATCCCAAACAGAGAGAACCCTCCGTTCCACCACTTGAGGCTTCTCTTCCTTGCCTCTGTCCACTACATTTTCTTACTCACCTAGAAAGAGGGAAATCACAACTGTTATGAAAGTGCCAGAGTTTAGCAGGCACCACAATTAGCAAATAAGAATATAACGAGATCCTTTGTAGTGACTTAAGGCCAGACTTCAAAGCAGTTCAGGATGAGTTACTTCAGAGTAATACAATATGTCACAGTGACTAATAGCCTACTGTTTCCCCCGGTATATCAACTTGCATAACTCAGCAAGTCTATGGTAAACAACTGCCAACAGATTATTTTAATTTTCATGCATCTACAAAGATGAATTAATGTATCAAATAACAGACTACAACAATGATATTTATAAAGAGAGACAGTGCCTGTGAGTCCTCTTAAAAGTAATATGAACTGTATGTTAATACGATAGAAGAAGAGGCCTGAAGATGAGCTCTGAAAGTTTGAAAGCTTATCTCATTCATCAACAGAAGTTTGTCCAGTAAAAGGTATTTTCTCACACACTTTGGCTATGTCTACACTGCAAGTTTTTGTGGCAGAAAATATGCTAATGAGGGTCTCATCAGCATAAGTTGCAATCTCATTAGCATATTTTCTGCCGTTTCTTTTTGTGCAACGGGGTTTTGCACAAAAAGAAGCAGTGTAGCCACTTCTGTTTTGTGCAAAAACCTCATTTTGCGCAAGATCCTTATGCCTCTCACGAAGGCTTTGTCTACACTGCAGGGCTTTTGCACAAGAAGCTTTTTGCGGAAGAGATCTTCCGCAAAAACTTCTTGAGCAAAAGTGCATCCACACCTCAAAAGCACATCGAAAAAGAAATGTGCTTTTGCACAAGAGAGTGTCCATACTGCATGGATGCTCTTGCGCAAGGAAGTTCTGATGGCCATTCATAGAATGGCCATCAGAGCACCTGTGCTTTTTGTGATAGGCTCGTTCTGTGCAAAGAATCCCTGTTGAGCATCCACATACTGTATTTTCCGGCATATAAGGCGACTGGGCGTATAAGACGACCCCCTAATTTTTTAGTTAAAAGATAGGGTTTTGTCTTATACCCCAGCGCCCCTCCGCCTCCTTTGCTCCCGGTGTCTCTGGTCTGCTGGAGACGGTCCCCAGCAGACCAGAGGCACCGGGAGCAAAGCCGCAGCCGCCGCTTCGGCTTTGCTCCCGGTGCCTCTGGTCTGCTGGGGACTGTCTCCAGCAGACCAGGGACACCGGGAGCAAAGCCTCTGAGGACGCCCCGGAAGCGGGACAGCCCCGGCGCGCCTGAGCTGCCCCGCTGCCGGAGCCCCTCCGCGGGTGTGGAAACCCTGCGGCTATGTCTAGACTGGCATGATTTTCTGTAAATGCTTCTAACTGAAAAGTTTTCCGTTAAAAGCATTTGCGGAAAAGAGCGTCTAGATTGGCACAGATGCTTTTCCACAAAAGCACTTTTTGCAGAAAAGCATCTGTGCCAATCTAAACGCGCTTTTGTGCAAAAAGCCCCAGTCGCCATTTTCGTGATCGGGGCTTTTTTGAACAAAACAAATCTGAACTGTTTACACTGGCCCTTTTGCGCAAAAACTTTTGCGCAGAAGGACTTTTGCCCGAACAGGAGCAGCATAGTATTTCCGCAAGAAGCACTGATTTCTTACATGAGATCGTCAGTGTTCTTGCGGAAATTCAAGCGGACAATGTAAACAGATGGCAAATTTTTCCTGCTGCTTTTGCAGAAAAACTTGCCAGTCTTTAGACATGTTGTAGACATAGCCGGAGTGGCATAAGTATCTTGCGCAAATTTGGGGGGGGATGTTGCGGAAAACGAAAGCAGCTACACTGCTTCTTTTTGCTCAAAAACTCCTTGCGCAAAAAGAAACAGCAGAAAATATGCTAATGAGATTGCAACTTATCCTAATGAGTCCCTCACTGGCATATTTTCTGCCACAAAAACTCGCCATGTAGACAAAGCTTTGACTCTCTACTACTTTAATGTCAGCCACTGGAAGTAGTGTACACATGATTGTTCCACAACAAAACTTCTGAATTGGGGAAAGCATAATTAAACATACACAGAATGTCCAATACTGGATGTGTAGAAATTAGGATGCCAAATTATCAATGAAGATAAGTCAGTACTCTTGAGGTAAGATCAGTAGAGTTACTGAATGTTTATGCTGAACACATTCTGTGCATCAGAGGTTTAGTAGGACTTTTTTTATGTTCCTTGCAAAATGAAATAAAGCTAAAATAAACATTTTTGTCAAAGTGGCTGAAATTCATCCCCATAGGGAAAGATATAGCACAAAGGCTATGTACAATTTTCCTCTTCTGGTTGTTGAGGCTAATCTTACATGATGCATAACCCTTGTCCTGTCTGCCCAGAAGCAAGTTTCACCAAAGAAAAATAGTTCTAAAATATGTCTCTATTTAATACAATTTCACATAACTCTTAGTTTACAGATACTTTCTGAAAATTGTTATATGTCTGGCCATGGGAACAAAACTTGCTACACAAGTTCTCAGCAAATCACTCAAAGTACCTCATTTCTTCCTCATGATCTATAATTACCGTTCTATTTTTCAGTGGCTCAATCATACGTCATTTCAAAACAACAAAAATCATCAGGAAAGACTATTCAGAATGTTAACCTCAGTCCACACATGGTCTATTACTAGGTCAGGAGGATGTGGACACATTTATGTGATTTTAAAGTCAATAATCCTTTCTATCTTCCCTTAATATACCTTCTTTCATTCAAGGTAAAATTTTGTGAAGCTGCTGTTTTTATAACAAAAACAAAAGGTTAGGTCCATCTTTTAAACTATTAGCCAGGATGGGTAGGAATAGTGTCCCTAGCTTCTGTTTGTCAGAGGCTGGAAATGGATGACAGTAAAGGAATCACTCAGGTTAAGTCTAGACAGTGGCGCTATTTGGGGATACTTTCGGTATCCCGAAATAGCTTTTTCCACATCTTGACAGTGCGCCCGTTATTTCGAAATAGCTATTCCTACATTCCTGTAAACCTTGTTCCAGGTTTTGGAATAGTGCTCTATTTTCAAATTTGATGCTGGGTAGACAGTGCCAAATTTCTAAATAAGCTATTTTGAAATTAAGTCAAAATAAACTAAGCAATTTGCGTAGCTTATTTCAAGCTAAGGATGCAGTATAGATGCACCTTCAATGATTACCTGCTCTGTTCACTCTCTCTGCGGTATCTGGCATTGGCCACCATTGGAAGACAGGATACTGAGCTAGATGGATGTTTGGTCTGATCCAGTATGGCTGTTCTTATGTTCTTATGTAAAAATCTTATGTAAAGATACCTCAGATACATGCAAACTAAAGATGGCTAATTATCCCGACTGTGCCAAAGTTTCCTTTAATTCCTTTCGCTGTGCTGCTTAGATGTGAAGGTCACGTTTGAACATTACCAAATCCCCATTACAATTCATGTTTCTTGCCACCTTCATAGAACTGGGCAGAAAACCTTTTTGCCATACCAGGAGAGTTTTACAGATTTTTTAAAAAATATTTCAATCTTGAAATGGAAGAAAAAGTAAAAAAAAAAATCGCAAATATTTCTGCAAATGAAAATCAGAAGAGAATAATCATATTTGAGCTGGTCAAGAAAAATATTTTGATAATTTCAAAACATTTTATTTGGATTTTGACCTTTAAAATGTAGCAATTTTTAGTATAAATTAATTAAAATGTCACCATGAAAAGTTGTTTTAAAGCAAAGTTGTTTTCTCTAGCAGCATGGTCAAAAACAACAAGAGATACTGTATAACCTTAACTTCTGCCTCATTAGATCAAATCACAGGACCCCCAGGAATGGACAGAGCTGGGTTAAAAGTCCTTGGTTCGAAGAACTTGAGGCCCACTATAGTAGTTGATGAGACTGCAGCAGAATGCCAGCAACCTACAGATGAAGAAGCCCATTTCCTTCTTTCTTTAAAAATGAAACACAACACACACAAGCAAAAACCATCATCTAAATTTACTGCTCCTATATAAAAAAATAAAGACAAAGATTTCTTTAAATTGTTTTTCTTCTTTATAATAGAAATACCAATAATTTTATTTCCTAGTTTATTTTTTCCCCCAAAGGACTACCAACCTAACATTCAATGAAGGTGCAAACAGCTCTTTAAAAAAGGAATAAGGGGTCTTTCGGAAAAGGCTTTATTTTCCGAAAGATCCCCGTCTAGACTGGCGCTTTTTTCCGGCAAAGCTCTGAGCCGGAAAAAAGCAGCAGCCATGTTTATGCAAATGAAGTGGGGGGGATTTAAATTGCGATGTGTCTAATTTGCATCCCTTTTACGGAAAAGGGATGCAGACTAGACACAGCCCAGGTGTTTACTGATGACCCTTCTGCCTTCCTGTTTTTCCCTTTGATTTTTTCATAACGTCTGCTCCCTGTTTCCTGCCCCCCCTCCTTTTTTTTCTTCCCCCTTCTCCCTTATTTATTTTGGGTCTGCACATCCTAAACTCAAAACTCCGGTCATCTGAAGAAGCGGGCTGTGCCCACAAAAGCTCATGATACCATTTACATGTTTTGTTACTATAAAGTGCTACCAGACCAGTTTTTTGTTTTTAAGTTTATCCTGTACAGACTAACTTGGCTACCCCCTGGAGCCTTAGAATACACAATTTTTCCAAATATCTAACAAATCGCCCTTGCTGCATATTAAGCTGATGACTTCTTGTCCTACCTCTGTAGACATGAAGAACAATTAATCACAGACCTTTTTATAACAGACTGTAACTTATTTGAAAACAGACCAACCCTTTGTCTGCTTGTGTCAAGAGTAAGCATGCTCAGTTGTTTTAACCTTTCCTCATTGGTCATGACTTCTAACACTTTTATCACTTTTGTTGCTGCACTGAGGATTCTCTCTAATTTGTTCACATCTTTCTTAGAGTGTGGCACATGAATCTGAACACAATACTCCACTGAAGCTCAATCCAATACAAATTAGAACAGAACAATTACTTCCTGTGTCTCACATATGTCCCCCCCTGTTAATACACTGCAGAATAACAGCTTTTTCACAAGTGCATCACAGTATGGCTGTCATTCAGCTAGAGATCCACTGTAACGCCCAGATCATAGGCATGGAAAGGAGAAGTGCAGGGGTGTTGCAGCATCCCTGGTTTTGGGCATTTCAGCCACAAACCCCTGCTGCCCAGGTTTCCTGGAGGCCTTGCAAAGAGGGTTCCAGGTACTGGCTCTGCTGTTCCCCGGTGGTTCTGCTTCCAGCCCAGGGGCTCCGCTTCTGGCCCTGGGCCCCTTTAGGCTACTGTCCCCATGCAAAGAGTCTCAGCTGTTAGCCTCTCCCTTCAGGCCCCACTTGCAGGATCCTGCCAAACAGCTGGATCCAGGGTCCTGGCTGCCAGTCTCACATACGGGGTCCTGGGTTCTGGCCCCACTCTGAAGGGGCAGTGAGGTTCACAAACTGAAGTAAGGGGGTTCACTTTAACACCCTCACTACAAAAATTGTTCCCATGCTACTGTCCCAGATTCTTTTCTGCAGTACTACTTTGTAGCTAAAGCAAAATGCAGGACAATGTAGCACTTTAAAGACGAAAGCTCATCATCTAATAAACCATCTTGTTAGTCTTTAAAGTGCTACATTGTCCTGCATTTTGCTTCAACTACCCCAGACTAACACGGCTACATTTCTATCACTTTGTAGCTAGTTATTCCCCATTTTGTATTTGAGCATTAGATTTTTCCTTCCTGAGTATTGTACATTGCACAGTAATTTGTTTTTTTATGACATTCAGATAGCACTGGTGAACATTTTTGAAATCAGCTAAAGTGGTGGACTCCCACACACAACAAAAGTATATCCCCATACAATTCAATCAGGCTTTGACCATATTGGACTATTTTAATCTCAGAATTTAATCTTTTCTTCCCTTCTTATATAATAGAATAAGTGTGTGTGTGTGTGTGTGTGTGTGTGTGTGTGTGTGTGTGTGTGTGTGTGTGTTTTGGAGCAGAGGCAATAGTGGATTTATAAACCTGTAAAAACAGAAGTTTACCATATTGAAACTCCTGTGGGAACAGCTGGCTCCATTATAACAGAGCAAATTCTGAAGGACTTCGAAGGACAATCACTGAGTCAATATGCTATACTGCAGTCACAGATTGAACTACAGGTTGCAGTGATTTTGTAATTTTATCATATGTATAGAAACTTTGGAATCTGGGGTTTTCAAAGAGTGTTAATGAAACGTGCTGATATCAATTTCCTTGCAGGATCAGCCTTCTTTCAAAAGGAGTTAGTTATGCACTGTCATGGAAAAAAGCACCTGGGTTTGAAGACTCGAAGTTGCAAAATTGCTAAATCCTGGTTCCACCTATTTGAATTTACCTTATTCTTTGTAAATTGATTGGCTGATGTGAAGTCTCAAGGGAAAGGGCCAAATCCTTAGCTGATATAAACAGATGTGGCTCCATTGACTTCATGGATGCTCTGCCTATTTACACTAAGAGTACATCTACACTATGGAGGAAGATTGAAGCTGCTACTGTCGATCTTCTAATGTTCAAATTAGTTGTCTAGTTCAAAGTAAAAGGGGAACTCTGGTTAATGCTGGTAACCCTGCTTTCACGAGGAGTAAGGGAAGTTGAAGAAAGAGTGGACTTCCTGCTGTGTAGATAGCACCAAAAGATGAGTTCAGCTACTTCGATTTCAGCTAAGCAATTCACATAGCTGAAGTTGCGTATCTTAATTCAATTTTGTCCCATAGTATAGACATACCCTAACAAAGGATCTATCTGAGAATTTTGAAAGCTGAAAAGTTTTAACAGTGGTCTGTAAAATGTGCACTTCTATGGAAGGTTTATTTTCCTACAGCCTAAAAAATGGGTTTATTTTTTTCCTGCCAATTCATGAAATATATATCAGGGTTGATATTCATCTGCAAGAAAGTATTTGGGAGCTACATAGAAGCATCAGAAGACATTGTTTCAAATGATTCCACAGAGTTTAGCTAAAAACTCTCCGTGAGTTTATATCAGAAACAAAAAAGCAACAGCAATAAGCATTTTATATAGTATCTTATATTTGTTGGTGTCCCTAAATGTCTTAAGGTATGTCTACACTAGCCCCCAGATCGATCTAGGGAGGCTAATGAGGGTGACTGAAATTGCAAATGAAGCACGGGATTTAAATATCCCGAGCTTGATTTGCATGTTCCCGGCCGGTCGCCATTTGTAGCCAGACATAAAGCCCCATTTTAACATCCATCTTTGTCTGCTTAAAACCATGCAGGGTACATAAGAGCTGGAAAACAGCATATTCTTTGAAAACCTTGGAGCAGGAGGTTTAGATATGCTGGCTCAGTGACCGTGACCAACTGTAAGCAGAGATAGGAGGGTGGTCGAACTAATTGTTGACCAAGAGGCTGTACATCGTGCCCTTGACTGAAACCCATATTGATACGAACACATACCCGTCCACGGGGGAAGGAATCTCCCGCCCAACAGAACATCCGGCAGTCCTAATTTAGTTATCTTCCTCTCTTACAAGTGTAAATTAACTTGTAACCTGCTTGTAAGAACTGGCACCACAAAATGGACCAGTAAAATTTGGCCTCTGAAGATAAGAAAGAGAATACGGGCCCCCAGGGGTATAAAGATGAGCCCAGCAGCACATTTGCTTTGTGTGTCAATCTACCATCTATCTGCTGGTCGGGTTTGGTGTTTGACCTCCCGAGGTTCCAGAGGGGATGCCCACCTCGTATTCGTCTTTCCGAGGAATTGAGAGACTGGCCCTGGCCTGACACGCTGGAGTCGAGAGGCACAGAAGGGGGTAAAAATTGTACCTGGATGTGGTCCTTTGTTTAAGTATATATACATAGTGTTAGAGCTCTTTAAAGATTAAGCTGTCACTTGGTACCATTATTTTTCTATTTTCTATCTTTACCTTTTTCCTGTAACCATTTTAAGATCTATATTTTGCTAATAATTAAGAAATAGAGCAATAGCCATTGTAACCATATGATTTATAAGTTCCTTTAATAAACCTGTAACTGTTTAAGTTTTTAACCTGACTCCTTCAGTTGCTGTGATAGAACCAAGCACAATTTAAAAGAACTTCAGCCGGTCATAAAGGGACAGACATAGGGAGAGCTTGGGCGTTTGGATCTGTGTCACTCCCAGGTGACAAGATCCGTTGAGGCACCTTTCCAGCCTTTCCCAGGCTGCCCGCTGCGAAGGAACTTTTGTGTTCTAGCAGTTAAAATCTAAGGTGTAATAAGCTCTTCCTACACACTGGGGCGTCTGTTAGCCTGTTTGGCTACCCTCTGCGACGGGACCTTGGTCCTAGCAGTAAAGTCACGGACGTTAAACACTCAGGGCTCCTTTCAGCCTTCTGGGCTGCCCGCTGCGACGAGACTTCGTGTCTTAGCAGTTAAAGACTTAGGAGACATACCCACACACACTGCCCTGACCGTCGGCTGACAGAATTGGCGTAGTCGGCAGGATTGTGCTATTGGTTCAAATACAGCAGCATGAAGCCAGTCACGATTGACATGGATTTTAGCTGTATAGAGAAAGAGTTTGCCCGAGAGGGATGAGGCAACCCTAAGTGGGATAAAGAGATGTTAGAGAAAGATTGGGGACAGTCAAAGGAAATTTGGCAGGAGTTCTGTAACTGGCGAACCGCCTGCAAAATGAGGAAGGGAAAAGGGAAAAGCGCTTGCATCTGGCTATTAAAGGGTGCCTTACAAGCAGCTTGCACAGGCTACTGGAATTTAGAAACAGAGCTTATCAGAGTACAGAAAGAGAAGGACGAACTCCAAAAGCAATGCCAGAACTTAGATACTCGGGTGCGAACATTAACTAAAGATAATGAGCACTTACAGGGGCGACTTCTCCCAATGTTAGAAAAGGAAGGAATTGAACGCAGAGAGAAATTAGAAACTAAACCACGGAGCATTAATAGAGCCAAAGTGGAAACTGCTCTGTGGTTGGACCCAGATGATTGGGATGGGGACATTTGGAATTCTGACAATGATGATTTAGCTTCCCACTCACCTGACAAACGGGTGGAGGTACCCCCAGCCCAGATGAGACCAGTTATCACTTACCGAATATCAGGCAATGAGAAATCAGATAGTGATGAGGATGGCCCCTCACAGAGAGGCAGGAGAACTAGAGGCAGAGCTACTAGAAGGACAGAAGAGAGAAAGAAATCCTCAACCCAAGTTACTACACGGTCCTATAGGCCCACAGAATTACGGGAAATACAGGAAGACTTTGCCAAAAAGCCCCAGGAAGGAATAATAGATTGGTTAATTCGCATATGGGATACTGGAGCTGGTCTTACACCTTTATCCGCTCTGGAGTGTAGTAGGCTTAACCTGGGTGCTGGAGTATTTCTTAGCCTCCCAGAGGATGAGAGCCCAAAGACCCTTTGGACCCTAGCCTGTAGGTGGGCTGCAAGGATCCATCGGGCAGACCGAGGTGAACCTACTATTAGCCCATGGACAAACATAGATGAAGTTAAACGAGCCCTGCAAATAGCAGCTACCATCACCCTGTTAAACCAGGTTAACCCCCTTTTAGAAGGGGAGGAAGGAAGCCCATGGGAACAAGCAATTCAACTAGATGAGCTCAGGCCACTTCTGAAGGGAGCACCCGGTGCCCATAAGGCTATCTCCCTGAAACTTCGGGACATTGCTCAGAATCGTCCTGAGGATAATTATGAGAGCCTATTAACAGCCATGGTACGGTATTTCCGGGAGTTTGGGGGAAATGAATCACCGCCGGCTAAAGCCAAGGTGCGAAACCTGAGAAGAAATCCCCAAGGTAAATCAGAGGGCTCTAAGCCCAAGCGTGAAATAACCCCGGAAGAGAAGGAGCTCCGGAATAAACTCTGGAAGCAGTGTTTGGCTTTAGGCTACCCCAGAGATATAATTCACGGATTGCCAACTGAAAGATTAAAGCTCCTAGCTACCTTTAGGAAAGCTAACAAGGAGAAGGAGGATGTAATTTCTAGTGCTCCGCCTAGCACGGACACCCTTTACATGCCACTGCGGCAGCAGTTACAAGAGCTGCCGTCTCCCCCTGTTAGTTTTGATCAGGGAAACTAGATGGCGGGGGTCAGCCTCCCCTCCACATAAACGAGCTCAAAGGGGAGGAGGATTCTAACAACGACCCCCGGATCCAAGTAATTGTAAATGACAAATACACCGTATCTTTTCTAGTAGATACTGGAGCTCAAATATCCATGATTAAGCAGGAAGACTTTCATTGTCCACCACCTTCTGGCCGAAAACAAATATTAGTTACTGGAGTAAATGGTATTGTTACAACTTACCCCTTAGTTAAAGTAAAATTAGACATTCCCCTGAAACCGCACAGACAGCCTCGGAAGCATGAGATAGTCCTTGGAAATGCCAATATACTTGGCATGGACATCTTAAGAGGAAGGGAAGGAATGATTAATAGAGAAAGATGGGTCTTTGGAGCTGGCTTCAAGCCACGCGTGACTATCTTAGATGATAGAGACACTCCTCTCTATGAGATTAATTTGCTGGCTCAAGCCCCCGCTCTCCCGCCTTCCACTGTAACGAACATGAAACAGTACAGCATTCCAGCTGAAGCTATGGCTCCGGTCTCTGAACTAATTAAAGATTTAGAAAAACGGGGAATTTTAATTCGCACCTACTCCCCGTATAACTCGCCAGTATGGCCAGTAAAGAAACCAAACGGAAAATGGAGACTCACCATAGATTACCGGAGATTAAACAGTAACACAGGATCTTTAACAACTGCAGTCCCTAACATGGTTGACATTGTAAATAGCATACAAACTTGGAATAAGCAATGGCTGGCTGTACTAGATGTAAAGGATATGTTCTTCATGGTTCCCCTGCAACCTGCAGATCAGGAAAAATTTGCTTTCACCTGGAAAGGAGTCCAATATACCTTTACACGCATGCCACAGGGCTATAAACATTCACCTACAATTTGCCATGGGGCACTGGCAAAGGTTTTAGATGGCCTGACCTTGCCACCCAGTGTCCAAACTTTGCAGTATATAGATGATATTCTCATAGGGGGAGACACTTGTGAAGAAGTCCAAGAGGCTATGAATCGAGTAAAAGCAGCATTAAAGAGTCTTGGTTTAGATTTACCACCGGACAAATGCCAAGGCCCCTCTCATGAGGTAAAATTCCTAGGCACTGTCTGGATGGGAGGCCGTAGGATGGTGCCAAATGAGACAGTACAGGAACTTAGCCAGGCACCATCCCCTGAGGATAAGGCACAATTAAGACAATTGCTTGGAGTTTTAGGGTTTTGGAGAAAACATGTACCTGGCTTTGCAGTCATAGCCCGACCACTGTATAATTTGCTCAAAAAGCATGCTAAATGGGAATGGGCCCCCATCCATGAGGAAGCCCTGAGACAGCTGATAAACGAGATACATACTTATCAGTCTATGGGTCCCATTCACCCTAATGCCCCATTTCACTTGTACCTTACTGTAGGAAACACAGGGATGTCTTATGCTCTGTGGCAAGAAGGAGAAGCTGTACCCCGCCGCCCCATACAGTTTGGCTCAAAGTCATGGCAGGGGTCACAGTCAAATTACACGCCTTATGAAAAAGTGCTTCTGGCAGCCTACACAGCACTAAGGGAAACAGAGGAGCTAACCCAAGCTCAAGCCATAACACTTCACACTCCTCTCCCAATCATTAAGCCCATATTGGAGGTTAAAGGAGTGGCACTAGACATGGCGACGAACGGTATGGAGTAACCCAGTAGAATATGTAACTAGAAACTCTAAGGAAATGTACCCCATTTGTTTTGAAAGTAAGGAAGGCAGTGGACCTCAGCTAGGTAGCTTTGAGGACCACCAGTGTACCCACATTGCCACTTTCAATAAGAAACTAGGAGCCTGGGATGTTTATTCAGACCAGGACACACACGAGGGAACACTTAATTGCTGGGGAAATGTTATTAATGTCTCCCTTGGTCACAGACCCCTGTTTGGCATTAGCAATGCTGCCATTATCCCCTTGAATTTCAGCCAGTACCAGGAAAGCAGTGCATGGTACAATAATTCTCTTTTTATAGTCCCTAGCACTGGATACATTTACAACCCTACACTGGTAAATGGCAGTAGCCTGCTGCCTGACCAGTGTGCTAAGGCAGACCTCTTGCCACCAGACCAGATCCTACAAGATCTGTTATTCGCTCTCCAGTGCTCTGTCACTAATAGCAGTTATTGTGCTGCGTACCATGCCCCAAAGGAGAGACACACAGGAAAGGGATGGTACAAGGGGCCATATTCCCCTATCCTTAACAAAGAGCCTGGACTATTTTTCATTTGTGGGACTAAGGCCTACAAATACCTGCCAGTAGGCTGGATAGGACGGTGCTCTCTGGGACATGCTGTGCCTGGAGGATTAACGGTACACCCACACATTACAGCTCCAGGTATCACAAACCTTGGAAGCTTCTTGCACCGATACAAGAGGAAATTTACTATTAACCCTCTTGTGAGACGTCCCACAGGTTTCCATCGATTTACCCGTACATTCTTGCCCTGGCTTGGAGTAGCTGAACTTGAACAAGCCATAGTAAATGTGTCAGGGCAACTAGAAATAGCTTTTAACCAGACTGCAGATGCTTTGGGCCTACTCAATGAGCAGATCCAATCAGTGGCCCGTTTTGCCCTACAAAATAGAATAGCTTTAGATGCAATTTTAGCCCAACAAGGAGGAGTATGTGCTGTGATTAATCAGTCTTGTTGTTTCTATGTGAACCACTCAGGGCAGATTGAACAAGATGTATCTGCTATAAAAGATGCAGTTAAAATACTACATGCTGTAGCTAAAGATGGGGAAATCTCATGGCTAAATTGGTTAGCCCAACATTTAGGACTTTCCCTAACTCCTTTCCTGCATTCCATTCTAATCACTGTTTTAACTATTGTAATTGTTATAATCATTTTTTGCATAACCTTGTGTATTGTGAAATGCCTAGTTAATGTAACTATCTCTTCTGTGCACATTCGATATGCAGCACTTGGAAAAGATCCCAGCCAATTCCTCGATTATGAACCCCTTAATCAGACCATCGGGCATTTTTAGATTCCCCCAAGGTGGGCAAAAGGTGCTGGTATCACCGCCATCTTGTATCCTAGGACGTAGTGTGTCGTATCAGGGGGTGGAATGTAGCCAGACATAAAGCCCCATTTTAACATCCATCTTTGTCTGCTTAAAACCATGCAGGGCACATAAGAGCTGGAAAACAGCATATTCTTTGAAAACCTTGGAGCAGGAGGTTTAGATATGCTGGCTCAGTGACCGTGACCAACTGTAAGCAGAGATAGGAGGGTGGTCGAACTAATTGTTGACCAAGAGGCTGTACATCGTGCCCTTGACTGAAACCCATATTGATACGAACACATACCCGTCCACGGGGGAAGGAATCTCCCGCCCAACAGAACATCCGGCAGTCCTAATTTAGTTATCTTCCTCTCTTACAAGTGTAAATTAACTTGTAACCTGCTTGTAAGAACTGGCACCACAAAATGGACCAGTAAAATTTGGCCTCTGAAGATAAGAAAGAGAATACGGGCCCCCAGGGGTATAAAGATGAGCCCAGCAGCACATTTGCTTTGTGTGTCAATCTACCATCTATCTGCTGGTCGGGTTTGGTGTTTGACCTCCCGAGGTTCCAGAGGGGACGCCCACCTCGTATTCGTCTTTCCGAGGAATTGAGAGACCGGCCCTGGCCTGACACGCTGGAGTCGAGAGGCACAGAAGGGGGTAAAAATTGTACCTGGATGTGGTCCTTTGTTTAAGTATATATACATAGTGTTAGAGCTCTTTAAAGATTAAGCTGTCACTTGGTACCATTATTTTTCTATTTTCTATCTTTACCTTTTTCCTGTAACCATTTTAAGATCTATATTTTGCTAATAATTAAGAAATAGAGCAATAGCCATTGTAACCATATGATTTATAAGTTCCTTTAATAAACCTGTAACTGTTTAAGTTTTTAACCTGACTCCTTCAGTTGCTGTGATAGAACCAAGCACAATTTAAAAGAACTTCAGCCGGTCATAAAGGGACAGACATAGGGAGAGCTTGGGCGTTTGGATCTGTGTCACTCCCAGGTGACAAGATCCGTTGAGGCACCTTTCCAGCCTTTCCCAGGCTGCCCGCTGCGAAGGAACTTTTGTGTTCTAGCAGTTAAAATCTAAGGTGTAATAAGCTCTTCCTACACACTGGGGCGTCTGTTAGCCTGTTTGGCTACCCTCTGCGACGGGACCTTGGTCCTAGCAGTAAAGTCACGGACGTTAAACACTCGGGGCTCCTTTCAGCCTTCTGGGCTGCCCGCTGCGACGAGACTTCGTGTCTTAGCAGTTAAAGACTTAGGAGACATACCCACACACACTGCCCTGACCGTCGGCTGACACCATTTTAGAAATTGACTAGCCCAAAGTAACTGCCTGTGTCTACATGTGACAGTGAAACAGGATTCTGAAATAAAGCCCTAACTGAAATTAGCTGGTAAACCTCATTGCAAGAGGAATACCAGTTAATTCGAGTTAGGGCTTTATTTTGGAATCCCGTTTCACTGCCGTGTGTAGACGCGGGCAGTTACTTCGGGCTAGTCAATTTCTAAAGTGGCGACCGTCCGGGAACATGCAAATCAAGCACGGGATATTTAAATCCCGTGCTTCATTTGCAATTTCGGTCACCCTCATTAGCCTCCCTAGATTGATCTAGGGGGCTAGTGTAGACATACCCTTACAGAATTAAAAGCTACAGGAATAATAAATAATACATGCTTTATGTAATACAATAATTATTTATTCAATCTAGATTTTTAACTTTACAGTCTGCCTAGAATAAAGGACAGTTCATAGCTCCTCTGTCTCAGGAACAGATCAGAGAATTAATTGTAATTCAGAGTCTAAATCCCTCCTTTGGTCAAGTTAGAGGAAATAAATCATTTTACCTCTTTTCATGGAGCAGCTCACTCCTTCCCTCCTGCCCCATTCTGCTACTCAGCTTAATAAATGGGGGAGTGGGGTTGAGCCAATTCTCCTCCTACTTTGCCCCTCTGCTTCCACTTCTTCCTACACCGCATTGCCAATTTGGCAGCCAGAGTCACAATCTGAGCAGGGTCAAGTAGGAGAACAAGAGGAGCCCCACTTCCCTTTCTACCATTGTGTGACCAAGTGAGGCTGTGGCAACCTAACTTTTGCATGGACCTCTCTTGCTGGGTTATCTGGGTATGGTACCAAGAATAAAAGGGAAAAAATATGAATAACTACTGGCCCAAAATGGAGTTACAGCCCCACCCAATACAATCCCAGCTCTATGCCTCTACAAATGAAATGGAAATAATAGTCTTGGCTACAGATCTAATTGACAAAAATAAGTCAAAGTAGACAAGGTGTCTTGCACTGCTGCTTAAAAGTAGCTACATTTGGGTTCTGGTACATGAGGAAGTGAATTCCAAAGTTCAGGACTCTAACCAAAACTGTCTAACGAGCTAGATCAGTGTACAGTATAAAATACATTGAACAAGGTGCAGATCCATATTAAGTAGTTTTAGGAACTGAAAAATGCAAATACATAGAAGCTGCACAAAAATGCATCACTAGACTGCTCAGAAATGGACGTGCATAGTTTAACACAGTGGTCCCCAAAGCGGTGCCCACGGGCACCATGGCACCTGCCGGGCCATTTATATGTGCCCGCTGAACAATCTGGGCTGGCCCTGCCCCCGGGCACATGGCACATGTGCAGTGCCAGCCCCGGGCGCAAGACGCATGGGCGGCCTCTGCCCCGGGGTTGCGGCATATAGTGGTGCCAGCCCCCGGGCACGTGGCGCATGTGCTGGCCCTGACTTCCGGGCACGCGACTCACGCACAGCCCCACCCCGGATGCACGGCCCATGAATGGCCCCGCCCCCAAGTGCCCGGCAGCCCGAAAAGTTTGGGGACCACTGGTTTAACATTATCGGTCCATCATGTATGCACATGACCAGCATTTCTCGCACTAGGGTTGGTGGCAGTGTTCCCGCTAAGCTGGGCAACAGCACAGCTTCACAGGTGATTAATCAGCCCCGCTCAATCAGTCTGCATGGGGCTCTGAGCTTCTGATTAGGCAAGGCTGGTTAATCAGCTGTGAAGCTGTGCTGCCACACAGCTTAGAGGAAACATTGGTCTGCAGACTCCTGGGGATACACAAGGGTACTCCCAGGGAGTCTGCTTGTCAACTCACCCCCCTCCCTTTGGCAATTCTAGGTGCTGGGGTCACAGATGTGGATTACTGAAATCCTTTGAGAGAGATGAGCCAGGCAGCGGCTACACGGGGCCACTCTGCTTCACCTCTGCTCCCTCTACTCCCCACCAGGTGAGGACCCCCTGCTGGACAGCTCCTACCTCCAGGACCTGGACTTGGTCACTGAGATACTGAAGATTTTTTCCCCAAGGGCTGCAGAAACCGCTAATCTCACCAGACACCTTCCTGTAGCTATTGACAATGGCCTGTACGTCCCCGTGTATCCCACCCTTCCTTGGATCCTCTTGTTCTCATCCCAGCCCCTTCTCCCAATGGAGGGATCTCTCACTGCTCTCTGCCCCCCTCCCTCTGCTGCATGAGCTCCCTAATCCCCATCCGAGCCTCTCTCTCACCGCCACACATTTGTATCACGGCTCCCTCTGCCTGTGGTCATCGTCCTGCAATATTTATTTGCCTTCCTCAACCACTGAGTGTCCGTGGGGCATCATGAAGTGGGTTGGGGCCTGGGCAGGAGGTGGGCACGACTCAGCAAGGGGCACTGTGGGATATGGAGGACTCAGCAAGGGGCACTGTGGAATACCAAATAAAGGAAATAGGAGGAGCAGGGGTGAAGCAAAGGTGTGAAGAGGTGTATTTGGGGGCGGGCCTAGAGAGAAAGAGTGGAGATGGGTTGAGGCCTACAGCTAAGTGGAGGGTTTGAGGGTCTGCCAAAAAATTTAAATCAAAATAGGGCTCCTTGGGTTGCTAAACTTTGAGAACTGCTGCACTAAACTATTATTCCAAGGGATAATAATGGGAAGTTATACTGGCTAGATTAAAGCAGCTTTCTAATGATGTCCATGATCACATTCTTTTGTGTGTACTAAGACAAGCATTGTTATAGGAAGTCATGAAATAAGTGTTAAGTTATGTCTTAAAAAGTTGTCCTAGCCTTGTGATACACGAAGAAAGCGAGTGCTGTCCGTTAGTGCATGTCTGTGCAACCAAATGATTAATTAAAACCATCTGCGGATTGGGGGGATAAATGCAGGACTTATAAGAACATTGCTTTCAAACAAACACCAGAGGGTACGACCTGCCATGATCTAACATATTGCTCAGCTCCAGGGAACAAAATTCAGATTCAGGTATCATAGAGTTTACATGGAGAGCAATTCATCTGCCAGCTCTTTATTTAAATCAAATCATCATTGGTAGACTGGAGCAATCCAGCTATGTTTTGTTTTGATGATGATGTAGTGTTAGTAAAGAGCAATCATTTAATCCTGGAATGTATACAATTGATCATTTGTAATATGTTTCTTAACCTACAATCCTTAAAACCCATCCTATCTTTTAAAGCTCTTAGAGTGCTCCAGGCTGACATCTGCTTTTATTTATTTATTTTTTAAGTAGTAGTTCCTATATTCTGCAGAAAGGGCTTTATTGAATTATCTTCTGTGGGGAAAAATCCACTAAAATTTGGGGGACCCATCTCTTTTCCTCTTCATCTTTGCTCCTTTGTATTCTATTTCATTCCCTGCCCCTCTGCTCCACTCCCACCCTTTCACTCCTTTTTACTTTTGCCAAGCCACACTTATCCCCTCCAGTCCGTTTCTCCCTATCTCGCTACTATTCAGCTTTGAGGTGAGCGTATGGAAAGATTTTCAATGCAACATACTGATTTAACCAGAGCTCAGCTGCAGCTTGCCAGCAGGATGAATGCATGGTGCAACATGGATTTAAACCATCTTTGTACTTTCTCAATCCTGAACTGGTAGTGGACCAGACAGGGTCTGTTTTAATGCTCTAGAATGTTTCAGCTTCCAATGGCCTCAAAGACATGTGGCGGACGGGAATCAGCTGGACATAGTGATGCCCAAGGCATTCCGTCTTACCCCTGCCACATCCTCTATATACTATCCACACGGTGACGGTAGAGGAGCTCTCTACATAACGAGAAGAGCCTCTTACTTTGAGGGGGACACTTCAAGGACCAACTACGTGAGTATTTACACTAGTGCTGAGATACAAAGTCACTACAGTACAGCTAAGAATCTGAGCCTACATTTCCAAAGTACTACTTCAAGCTGGGCTTGAACCAGGATCTTCATCACTGGAAGGTATGAGATATCTATTTGAGCAAAAGAAAAAGTCCACATACTGGTAGCTATAGTATTCTCTTATTTTATGTGAACCAGACACAAGAGGGGCCAAAGGCTAACACTTTCCCTGTTATAGGTTACTATACACTTAATGAAACTTTACTGAGGTCAAAATATTGTTGCTATACAAGCAACAAGAAGGTGACCAAGAAGTCAATTATCCCCAGCGATATATTTGTTATCTAACAAATGCAATGAACATGCTTGCACCTTATAGAACTCAGTGATTTTAGCAATTTACAGATACTAATTTTGTTTAAATGCTTTTGTTTTTATTTTCATTGCTACATTTAGCATTATTTTTAATTTTGTAGCTTCAGTAACTTGGTAGCATTTTATTAGAACATTGTACATTGATATTTCTTTGTAAAACTACCATTTTGGTAGGAGAAGCTATTTAGGGATTAGAATTTGCAAACAAAATCATGCCTTTTTGGAGTGACAACAAAGCAATGGTAAGTTGCCAATGTTGCAGATCACCCAACACTATGGCTGTGTCTAG
The DNA here is from genome assembly GCF_049634645.1 of Pelodiscus sinensis. Classification (NCBI taxonomy): domain Eukaryota; kingdom Metazoa; phylum Chordata; order Testudines; family Trionychidae; genus Pelodiscus; species Pelodiscus sinensis. Next base: position 47,309,194 of record NC_134718.1, read on the forward strand.
ACTGGCCAGTTTTTCTGGAAAATGAGCCGCTTTTCTGGAAAAACTTGCCAGCTGTCTACACTGGCTGCTTGAATTTCCGCAAAAGCACTGACTTCCTACTGTAAGAAATCAGTGCTTTTTGCAGAAATACTATGCTGCTCCCTTTCGGGAAAAAGTCCCTTTTGCACAAAACTTTTGAGCAAAAGGGCTAGTGTAGACAGCTGAGATTTGTTTTGCGCAAAAAAGCCTCGATCGCGAAAATGTTGATCGGGGCTTTTTTCGCAAAAGTGCGTCTAGATTGGCCACGGATGCTTTTCCACAAAAAATGCTTTTACAGAAAAGTGTCCGTGCCAATCTAGACGCTCTGTTCTGAAAATGCTTTTAATGGAAAACTTTTCCAGATAGGGCAAGGGCCACAATGATTCAGGTAATTGAATGATGTCATTCAAGTGCACACAGAATGTACATCAGTCTTTAGGTAGAGAATCAGAGCTAATTTTCTTGTATTTCTACTTTCAAGGATCATGCAAATGGGTGTGGATTTGAGGGCTCAGGGTTATATACTAAGCACATAGGTACTGTCTTCTAGTCTTTGGCAGCACAGAGCTCTGCTCAGTGTGTGAGGCAATCCTGAACTGACCTGAGAGGAGGGGCCTGTTACAGGACTAGCTGAGTCCCCTCATACACTCTTTAATGGCTTGGGAGCAGGCAAGAGATGTGACTATGGTTCACATCAATTTTAAAAAAAGAAAGGAATCAGTGAATATCTGGGAACTGGTGGGGAGTGGGGAGAGGATACAGCCAGGCATCATCTGATGTTTCCTTGTGATCGATGTCCACTGCAGGTATTCAATATGTATGAGATACAATTATCAGATGACAGGGACTGGTCCAGGATTTGAAATAAAGCATCCATCAAAGGAGCTGAGGAAGAAGTTTGAGGGTCCTACATTTGGAATAGAGGGGAGCTGACCCTTCTCCTCACAGCCCCCTTTCACCTCACAGAAAGGAACTGTGGGGGGAGGAGGTCACAGCTGCAAGATAGCTGGCCGTGGGTGGAGAATATGTGGAATTGATTAAGGAAGGGATACTGACAAGCACTGTACAATTTGTTGCCAGGTGGTCCCAGATATTTAAGTGAATAAAGTGGCCTAAATTAAACCATATCCATTGCTTCCTCTCTGTCTTCCACTATGGCCTGACAAAGGGAGAACAGTGGATTTGTTTGCAGATCTTAAAGCCAGAAGAAACCAATAGATCACCTAATCTGACTTCCTGTATAACACAGGGCATGGAATTTCACAAGTTCTCTGTATAGTAAGGCCAATAACTTATGTTTCACTACAATACATCTTTCATAAAGACATCTAGTTTGGGTTTTAATCCATTTAGAGATGTGGCATTTGCTACTGCGCTTGTTAATTTGTACCAATGGTTAAAATGCCCTTTATTCTAATTTGAATTTGTCTGACTTTAATTTCCGGCCATTATTATGCATTTCTCATCTAGGTTAAAGATTCATTTATTACTTGGTATTTTCTCCCTGATGAAAGTATACCAAAATCACATCACCTCTTGGTTTGTTTGAGGTTTTTTTTCCAGATTTTTTGTTGTTGTTGTTGCTTTGGATAAGGTAAACAGATTAAGCTCTTTATGTCTCATACTGTAAAGGATTTTTTTTCAGCCCTTGAAAAATTTGCATGGCTTTTCTCTTTGTACATGTACAAAGCAGAGCAGACAGCACAGCTACAAGTGACCACAAAAAATCTACAAGAGGAAGCGTCAGGCAGTTTTGCAAGTCTTGCACATTCTCAGCACAGGAGATGAACCAATCAAAGCTGAAGGGAAGCTGAGGAGAGATTTTATTTAGGGACATCTCTAAGTTCCAATCAATCTTAGCTGGGAGATTAAAGCCAGAAAATTTGTCTGTGTCACATTCCTATAATTTATTGGTCTAATTAAGAGTTATTTTAATTTTTTACTTATTAGGGATGCCCTTGTTAAAATAATTTGTGGTTTACCATGGAGGGAATGGTTGGAGAGGGACTTGTTCTGCTTAGTCTGGGAAAGTCACATTTAGATAGTTAAGATGCTCTAAAATTTGGATGTTTTCTTAGCTTTACTGCTGTTCTTGTGTTCATTAACTAAGATTGAGGCTGTAAAATCTCTTATCCGATTCAGTGAAACCTATTCAGCAAGGACAGTGTCCTCTGTGGTAAAGCCCAGTAGAAATCTTGAGCACATTTTTTATCTGCAGACATCTCATACTTATAATGGTTACAGAAAAGGTTAAACAAACTAAGGAGAGTGTGTCAGCTGCTCAGAGAGGACTGACTGCTTCTAGCAAAAGGATGTACAGGCTAGACTTTTCTGCCTGTTGACAAAATAGAATAATATAGAGGTGAATTGAGTGACACTGCAATTATCATTTCAGGTAAAGCATTGCAAGACCAAGAGTCTCAAACTCCTGGCTTGTGGACCTGGCAGGCTAGGGGACGGGGCCTGTCTATTATTGGCCCCCAAACCTCACCCTTTCCTGCCATTGTACCATCCTCTCCCCCCATGGCACCCTGTTCCCAAATATGCAACTTTGGGGATCACTGGGGGGGGGGAAGAGAACCTGGCACTGCACGGTGGCAGTAGTTGTGCATCCTCCCCTCCCCCAATCCCTGCCGCTGCAGAAATTACATAATGCAGCCCAAAGAAACTGTGCCCAGCACCCAACAGTCCAAAATCAGTCACAACCACACTGACTGGAAGGATTGAAGAAAAAGCAGGCAGTGGATCCTGGGCAGTGGTTGGGGCCAGTGTTCCCTCTAACATTTTCTATCTTTGGGTGGGTTGAATTTTTTTGGGGGTGGGTTGAAAATCCTTATGTACAACACCAATATTAATGCAGTGTGTGGATGTGCACCACCAATACAAACAAACATCACACACAATATATATAGATGTAGAAGCCTCAGAATAAATTGACACATGACTTCAGGGTTTGTGGACAGACACATATTTCAAAGAGCTTGCAAATAAGGTTTCATCCTACAAAACAACTAGCATCACACCTAATACTTGCTACTTCTGATTCATAACTCTACCAGATAGCAAAGATCTGGCCTTAATGCAATACAGCTTACCATGTATTAATTAGTAACAGATTTTTTAAAAAAATCATTAAGATCAGAGTTTTATATATCTGCAACACACCAAAAAATCTGAAAAGAATATTTTTCTTTCTTACCTTAAGCCATTAACACCTATGTAAACTTGGTATGAAATGTAATCATGCAAGTGTCCTGGCACAGATACATATCCCATCTAGCCTGCTTCTCTCCAAACCAGTCAGACAGCGAGGACTGCAGTGAGTCACGACACTCCAAACAAATGGTCCCCTGCTTTCACCTACCTGCACAGAAGCCAGCGTCCACCGATTTCCTTTCCCCCACCTATCCCTGTGCAATCTGCTCCCCACAGGTGGGGACTGGGATAAAATCCTGCTTCTCAAATTAGCAGGCACCAGCAGACTGTCCTGTCCTAATTCCCAGCTAAAGCACAAATTATCCACACCTCCCCCCAACTCACTGCACAAACTTACTCCCCCCTGCCTCCACCTCACCCCAATGCCAGCACCCACTCACCCCTTCTTTCCCCCACCTACCCTACTCAGTCAGCCCCTTATGTCCCTCTTCTTAGGAAGCTTGAGTGTGCTGAGTTCCTGCCTCTCCCTCCTCATGCAGATTGGACCCTCCAAACTTCCCTCCCCTCTGACTCTCTCTCAGCCAATTATTCCTCCTTCTCCTCCCCCCAGCCACTTTTTCTTTCCTTATCCCCCTTTACCTGCTCTGGATGCTACTCCATTTCAAGCATGGAGCAGCCCTGATGACCCTGACCAGGAACTTCATCACATGACCAACACAGAGCCAACCACCCTGGCTGCCAAGTCCATAGTGTCCCAGACCGTCTGGAAGGTTCCTCTCACCATTGCTTTGCCCTTATCTACTCCTGAGTTTGGTCCTGTGGAAGGCCTGCCATGAACTTGGTTTTGGAGTCTCACAGGTTGTAGCTGTACCTGCCCAGCAGTGTCTGATGGTTAGATATCCAAAATTGCTTGGTAGCTGTTGAATAAATTTTCCTGCCAAACAATTCTAGCCTCTTGGCATCTTTGTTTTTTAGTGTACCACTGACCTGTCCCTGCCTGTCTCTTTTATCATAGCAGAGACTACTAGGGACCCCCCAGAAAGGTGGGTAGACAGGTATTCAAATCCATTTGCCAAGACATACTTTTTTTCTGCTTTCTTGGTGACAGGCAGAATGGAAGCAAGTGTCTACCACAACAACTTCCCCTGGGTGGATAGGCAATGTGACCCAGGCTGGGGTGGAGGATGATATGATGTTGAAGGGGTTGTCGGATTTCTCCACTAGCTATTTGACCTCCAGGTTCAGGTTAGTGGCCATCCTTTTGAGCAGTGAGTCCCAGGCAGGACACTAATTACTAAAACTATCTTACACTTAACTGAATGATCACACTGAGTACCTAAAATCTACCTGAAAAGGAGACAGAACAATGGGCTGAAGGAACCACTAATGCTTTTGCAATACAATACATTGTGCTCCAATCAATCATCATGGAAGGCGAAAAGGGAGTGAGTGGGTGTAGGATCAGTGGCACCTGATATATCAATACCATTGTGTCACTTCAGAGGCACAGCTGCTGGCCCTAAGGATAACACTAAGGCAAAAGTCTACAATGACTGTGCATGTGGGTGCATGTACACATACACATAGGCTGTGTCTAGACTGCATCCCTTTTCCGTAAAAGGGATGCAAATTAGACACATCGCAATTGCAAATGAAGCGGGGATTTAAATCCCCCCGCTTCATTTGCATAAACATGGCTGCCGTTTTTTTCCGGCTCGGAGCTTTGCCGGAAAAAAGCACCAGTCTAGACGGGGATCTTTCAGAAAAGATCCCCGTCTAGACCGGCGCTTTTTTCCGGCAAAGCTCCGAGCCGGAAAAAAGTGGCAGCCATGTTTATGCAAATGAAGCGGGGGGATTTAAATCCCCGCTTCATTTGCAATTGTGATGTGTCTAATTTGCATCCCTTTTATGGAAAAAGGGATGCAGTCTAGACACAGCCATAGAGACAGAATGGAATCAACATGATCAAGCACTCAAAAAAGAATAGTCTTTATAGAAGTCTGGATACCCTCGTTAGCATACAATAGCTGAACCTGTGTTTCACTTTCTGAAAAGTCCCTAATAAGCAGAACTCTGGGCTGTACAGAATTCAGCCACAAGAACCTCTTACATGCAAGAAGACATAAAAGTAGTTCATCGTTTGCCCCAATTTTCTGGTTGCAGTAGCTGATACTCAGTTGCCACTCTTAAAACTTTCAAAAGAAATGCTTTGAGGAATGACATTAAATACAGCAGCACAATCACTTACATAGACACGGGCAGTATGGAGGCGATTATCTGAGGCAATCCATTAATAGCCTTTATTTTAAATGGCTTTTTTCTGCTATTACAATTCCTGTTTTATTGCAATAAGAATGAATCACGCAAGGCCAATGGGGGCAATTCAGCTTACTTCATCTAAACAAAATAATAAATGCTTCATATTTCTGATACTGGGAGAATATATTATGTATATGATGCCTTGCATGTTTTATATTAAAGATGGCTTGCGGTGCCTTATTAATGCCATCTTTAGTCTGACTCATCGCTCTTTTTGCCTCCTGACCTGTTATTCAAGATCAAGACTGGAAAATGTGTTTGAGATCGCAGTGTCTGAAATCAATAGTCCAACATTGTTTTTCATTTTTAAAGTAATGTCTGCGGTACAGCTATGCTTCACAGACTTGAGTAGAAACCCCATGCTAGCAACATTTACCCATTTTAAATAGCATGACGAAGGATTGTGAGATGTTTTTTTCTCTGTCCTTTTTATGGAAGAATTCATTTATAATTTTAGGGTTACTCATAAATATTTGTTTATTGCATGAAACATTTATCATGAAAATAGACTGGCAGTGTTGCTGATGCCTAAGTCCTCATTTCCAGGATGTTACACGTGTGCGATTTCTTCTTGTGTAATCTCAATTCTTCATTTAAGATTGCAGAGTCTGCACATCCCAACACAAGAAAATTATGTTTCTTATGATAGAGGGTATGTTTTACATTAGACCAAAGGTTCTGCTAATGTAATCATTTCATGTGCTATTTTTGTGCATATATTTCTCAGACAAAATACATTACTGTGCGAATCTTAGAATTTGAACTGTAAATTAGTTTATCTGGCTCCATCTGAATTAAAATCAATACAGATTTGGTTAATGGACTCTGACAGGAGAAAGCTGGCATGACAGTAGTAGCTGTTCACCTGGGAAATGAACTCTGGCAAACAAAAATTTCTTACACCTTACGACTTTCTTATTCCTTACATCCAGGGAACAACTAAGTCACAGGAGGTAACATTAAGGATGAGAATAGATTCTCTGTGATCTTGTGCAAAATCATGGGACAGCATGATAACCTTCTTAGTAGCCATGACCAGTGCTATCACAGAGTTGGCCTGCTGAGAATCGTGCCTTAATGAAATCTGTTTTGGAAGGAAGATGGCTCTAAGTCCAGTATAGAATCATAGAATCATAGAATCATAGGACTGGAAGGGACCTCAAGAGGTCATCGAGTCCAGCCCCCCGCCCTCAAGGCAGGACCAAGCTCCACCTACACCATCCCTGACAGATGTCTATCCAATATTTGACCACCCTGACAGTTAGGAATTTTTTCCTAATGTCCAATCTAAACCTCCCCTGCTGCACTTTAAGCCCATTACTCCTTGTCCTGTCCTCAGAAACCAAGAGGAACAAATTTTCTCCTTCCTCCTTGTGACACCCTTTTAGATATTTGAAAACCGCTATCATGTCCCCCCTTAATCTTCTTTTTTCCAAACTAAACAAGCCCAGTTCATGAAGCCTGGCTTCATAGGTCATGTTCTCTAGACCTTTAATCATTCTTGTCGCTCTTCTCTGTACCCTTTCCAATTTCTCCACATCTTTCTTGAAATGTGGCGCCCAGAACTGGACACAGTACTCCAGCTGAGGCCTAACTAGTGCAGAGTAGAGCGGCAGAATGACTTCACGAGTTTTGCTTACAACACACCTGTTGATACAACCTAGAATCATATTTACTTTTTTGGCAACAGCATCACACCGTTGACTCATATTCAACTTGTGGTCCACTATGACCCCTAGATCCCTTTCTGCCATGCTCCTTCCTAGACAGTCGCTTCCCATCTTGTATGTATGGAACTGATTGTTCCTTCCTAAGTGGAGCACTTTGCATTTCTCTTTATTAAACCTCATCCTGTTTACCTCTGACCATTTCTCTAACTTGCTAAGGTCATTTTGAATTATGTCCCTATCCTCCAAAGAAGTCGCAACCCCACCCAGTTTGGTATCATCCGCAAACTTAATAAGCGTACTCTCTATCCCAATATCTACATCATTGATGAAGATATTGAACAGTACGGGTCCCAAAACAGACCCTTGAGGAACTCCACTTGTTATCCCTTTCCAGCAGGATTTAGAACCGTTAACAACAACTCTCTGACTATGGTTATCCAGCCAATTATGCACCCACCTTATCGTGGCCCTATCTAAGTTATATTTGCCTAGTTTATCAATAAGAATATCATGCGAGACCGTATCAAATGCCTTACTAAAGTCTAGGTATATGACATCCACCGCTTCTCCCTTATCCACAAGGCTCGTTATCTTATCAAAGAAAGCTATCAGATTAGTTTGGCATGACTTGTTCTTCACAAACCCATGCTGGCTAGTTCCTATCACTTTATTACCTTCCAAGTGTTTGCATAGGATTTCCTTAATTACCTGCTCCATTATCTTCCCTGGGACAGACGTTAAACTGACCGGTCTATAGTTTCCTGGGTTGTTCTTATTCCCCTTTTTATAGATGGGCACAATATTTGCCCTTTTCCAGTCTTCTGGAATCTCCCCTGTCTGCCATGATTTTTCAAAGATCATAGCTAAAGGCTCAGATACCTCCTCTATCAGCTCCTTGAGTATCCTGGGATGCATTTCATCAGGACCTGGTGACTTGCTGACATCTAACTTTCCTAAGTGACTTTTAACTTGTTCTTTGTGAATCCTATCTTCTAAACCTACCCTCTCTCTGCTTGTATTCACTACGTTAGGCACACCTCCAGACTTCTTGGTGAAGACCGAAACAAAGAAGTCATTGAGCATCTCCGCCATTTCCAAGTTTCCTGTTACTGCTTCTCCCTCCTCACTAAGCAGTGGGCCTACCCTGTCCTTGGTCTTCCTCTTGCTTTTAATGTATTTATAAAAAGTCTTCTTGTTTCCCTTTATGCCTGTAGCTAGTTTGATCTCATTTTGTGCCTTTGCCTTTCTAATCTTGCCCCTGCATTCCCGTGTTGCTTGCCTATATTCATCCTTTGTTAGTTGTCCTAGTTTCCATTTTTTATATGACTCCTTTTTTATTTTGAGATCGTGCAAGATCTCCTTGTTAAGCCAAGCTGGTCTTTTGCCATATTTTCTATCTTTCCTACACAGCGGAATTGTTTGCTTTTGGGCCCTTAACAACGTCCCTTTGAAATACTTCCAACTCTCCTCAGTTGTTTTTCCCTTCAGTCTTGCTTCCCATGGGACCTTACCTACAAGTTCTCTGAGCTTATCAAAATCTGCCTTCCTGAAATCCATTACCTCAATTGTGCTGGTCTCCCTTCTACCTTTCCTTAAGATCATGAACTCTATTATTTCGTGATCACTGTCCCCTATACTGTCTTCCACTTTCAAGTTCTCAACTAGTTCCTCCCTATTTGTTAAAACCAAATCCAGAACAGCTTCTCCTCTGGTAGCTTTTTCAACCTTCTGAAACAGAAAGTTGTCTCCAATGCAGTCCAGAAACTTATTGGATAGCCTGTGCCTCGCTGTGTTAGTTTCCCAACAAATGTCTGGATAGTTGAAGTCCCCCATCACCACCAAATCTTGGGCTTTGGATAGTTTTGTTAATTGTTTAAAAAAGGCCTCATCCACCTCTTCCACCTGGCTATACTCGGAAAAAGAAAAAAAAACTTCTTTTCCGGGAGCAAATGTGAGTGACAATGTGTGTGAAAGGACCTTAAGTTTGACTATATTGTTGGGCTATGTTAGGATCATAGGAATCCATGCATAAGTGAAATTCTGGCTGGCTATTTTTACCTACATAGGTACACTATATCAGTGTTTCTCAACCTTTTTTTATAAAGTACCCCTTTAAAAAAAAAAAAATAAGTACCCCCAGTACCTACAGTTTTCAGATACACCATTTTTTTCCTGCCGTTGCAACACATTTGTTTAAACAACTTAATCGTAGCCGGGCAGGCAATGAAATTTTTGGGTGTAAAAAGTACAAAAATAATAAAGTGCTGTAAAACTTAAAATAAAAATTCAGTTTTCTCCAAATTTCAGTTGTGTTGATGTTCCCAACCCTCCCACCCCCAGGACTTCTCTCAAGTACCCCTAAGGATACTCATACCACTGGTTGAGAAAGAGTGCACTAGATACACACTTTATTATTGACTTTAGGTTAAGAAAGCTATCCATGCTGTTATATTCTTAAATTATAAAAAGCTGTGAAATTTCTAAAAAAATCTCCCTTTTGACAGAAACTTTCCATATCTGAGGACAATAATTTGACTTTTTCTGAGTTATGGAAGAGAAAAAACAAAAAAGAATTTATTTTATAGCTGAAATGATATCTGACTTTTCTACCACCAATTACTCAAAAGATTGATAAACAAAAAGTATTCGGCACTGTCCCCTTAATATTCCTTCAGAAGGCAAGATAAATGGAAGTCCATTTCCATGTTTGTACTTTATAGTTGTTTTCTTTAATAAGCACCTTCTGTTCATGAAGAAATGTGATTTCATATATCACAACAACCCATATCATTTGAAAAAATATCTGGACCATGGTGAGATGGACACAGTGGAATTCTGTTAGGGAAATGACATTAGCTCGGGCCTTAGAAGGACAGACACGTTTGTAACTTTAAAAACAATGAGCAGCCCATTCCTATGGTACCTTAGAGGCTAACATATATATATATATAGAGAGAGAGAGAGAGAGAGAGAGTATCGTGAGCTTTTGTGGGCAAAACCCACTTCTTCATATGAGCTCTTCATTGGAGAAATAGGTTTTGCCCACAAAAGCTTATGATACTATATATTTATATTATAGTTAGTCTATAAGGTGCCACAGGATTATTATCTCTAGGGATTTTTTTCAGATATAGGTGCCTTGGAAATACCTAAAATATATTAGTAGATGAATATCAGATGGTGGAAATGGCCTAGTCAGAACAAGATTAAGGTGTGATTGGGGATGGAAAAGAAAGGAAATAAATTTGCTATGTCCATCTCCTGGGTAGATCTGCGTAAGCATTGTTAATATAATGATACATGGTAATCATTTTCCTCTGATGAAAGTCTAGGCAAAGTTTTTGTGTAGGATTAGTACAATTTTAGAAACAGCTTGAACAGACTCATGCTCAATCCTGGTGACCTGGATTTTACTCAAAAGATTAATCCTCCAGTTATAGTTCAGAGTAACCCTTTCTTGGTCAGACTATTTGAGAAACCATGAACATAATTTTAATTCTTATAAACATTATTTATATATTCATTCCGTGTTTTATACAAGAGAATGTGTTTCCAACGTATAATAAATGTTGGCTTTTTATGTAACTCATATGGATATACAGCCTACATAGTATTCCTCCTAATTAACACAGGGAATGAATTATATTAATAGAATTTTATGTATACTATATAAATAATTTAAATGAAAGTGGAAGATGTGGTGGATATTGCCATATTTGAATAATGTACAGAACACTTGAGATTCTGAGACTGAAAATATAAGAGTTCTTGAACTTTTCAGCAGTTTCAGTAGTTTTCAACCCCTTCCTTGGAACAGTAAAAAGGAAGGAAATGCAGCTGATTCTTTCATTTATACTAGACTAATTAAGAGCAGACTGTGTCTCCAACTCTAATTCCATCTGTTTAACTTTGTCAGCCTGTTGTCTTGAACACAAACAAACTGTTAAAGCAACGACATCCATTTTACTGTAGAATTCATGTCTATATAATTAAATGTAATCAACTTTAACACAGATGGCATTACATGATCCAAAAGCTCTTTATGAAATTGTTCTTAAGCATGTTATTAACAGGCCTAAATAATTATTTTATTTTACCTCCCCAAACCCTTTCAGCATGAACACACAACACAGCTGGATTCAGAGCACTGAAGACAGGATTTAGCTGAACATTGTCTATAGAATTTCAGTTCTTTGGATGTATTCAATTTATGAAAGAGCTTATAATGATCTCCTTAGTGTGGCTAAAAAAGCATTTCCTTTTAGATCTATTTAATAATAATAATAATAATAATAATGATAGTTCCCAAATGACTCACCCTGAAAACTGGACATTGAAAACTGGATGAATCAAGGGAGTCTTACTGCCAATAGCATTTTTGTTCAAACTGGGAGTGAGTGAAAGCCAGTGCTATTTGGTAGTGTTTTGGGTATGCTCAGTCGACACTTAGTAGATAAGTACACATATTTATAAACTTTCATCACTGTTCTCACACATAGACTCATAGACTTTCAGGTCAGAAGGGACCATTATGATCATCTAGTCTGACCCCCTGCACAATGCAGGCCACAGAATCTCACCCACCCACTACTCACCTATATTTCAGATATCGAAGTCCTCAAACGATGGTTTAAAGACCCCAAGAGAATCTTCCTGCAAGTGACCTGTGCCCCATGCTACAGAGGAAGACGAAAAACCTCCAGGGCCTCTGCCAATCTACCCTGGAGGAAAATTCCTTCCCGACCCCAAACATGGCAATCAGCTGAACCATGAGCATGTGGGCAAGACTCATCAACCAGACACCCAGAAAAAAGTTCTTTATAGTAACTCCTATCTTCCCACCATTTGCCTATTTACCACTGATAGTGAAAGGTCAATTAATTGCCAAGATCATGTTATCTCATCAAACCATCCCCTTCATAAGCCCATCTAGCTTAATCTTGAAGCCAGATAGGTCTTTTGCCCCCACTACTTCCCTTGGAAGGCTGTTCCAGAACTTCACTCCTCTAACGGTTAGAAACCTTTGCCTAATTTTGAGTCTAAACTTCCTAATAGACAGCTTATATCCATTTGTTCTTGTGTCCACATTGGTATTGAGCTTAAATAATTCATCTCCCTCCCTGGCATTTAATCCTCTAATTTATTTAAAGAGAGCAATCATGTCTCCCTTCAGCCTTCTTTTGGTTAAGGTAAACAAGCCAAGTTCCTTGAGCTTCCTTTCATAAGACAGGTTTTCCATTCCTCGAATCATCCTAGTGGCCCTTCTTTGTACCTGTTCCAGTTTGAATTCATCCTTCTTAAACATGGGAGACCAGAACTGCACACAGTATTCCAAATGAGGTCTCACCAATGCCTTATATAACGGCACTAACACCTCCTTATGTCTACTGTAAATACCTCGCCTAATGCATCCCAAAACCATATTAGCCTTTTTCACGGTAATGTCACATTGGCAGCTCATAGTCATCCTGTAATCAACCAGGATTCCGAGGTTGTTCTCCTCTTCCGTTACTTCCAACTGATGTGTCCCCGGTTTATAACTAAATTTCTATAACTAAACACATCTCTAGAGGTTTTTAAGTCCCAGCTTGACAAAGCCCTGGCTGGGATGATTTAGTTGGGGTTGGTTCTGCTTTAAGCAGGGGGCTGGATTCTCTTCCAGCCCTAGGATTCTATGAATCTATGAAAGTCTTGGAAGAAAGGCAAACATTTTAATGGACACAGAGTGAATGAACCTCTTAGCCCCCAAAAGTGTGAATGAAAACTACACACTTAGGGTACGTCTACACTTGCTCCCTAGTTCGAACTAGGGATGCAAATGTAGGCGACCAAAACTGCTAATGAAGCGGGAATTTAATATCTTGCACTTCATTAGCATGATCTCACCGGCGCGTTACTCCGCTCAACAGCTGTTTCGAAAGTGAAAGTGTGCGCCAGGACACGTTAGTTCGAACCAAGCCCCTTGGTTCGAACTAACGTTACTCCTCATTTTTTTAAAGCATATAATATAAGTAAGTAATATATATTTATTATATTAAGCATATAACATAAGTAAGTAATATAATGTAAGTATGCTGTAAGCATACTTCTGCTTGGCATCACCTTTCCAACCAAGCACACTTTATAAGCACTGCTAATTCTACCTTGAGTCCTATCTATAACAATCAGAAAATGTACCATAATCAGGGGACAGCATTAGCTAACACAAAATAGCAACTGGGAGCTCATAAATAAAGATTAAATATCTGCATTTAATTGTATTCCAGCAAAGTGCTTTGCTGATGGCTATCCATTGTACACATAATTCCACCTTATAATGTGATAAATTGGAGGGAATTGGAATGGTAATGAAAGGGATTGGATGAGAAAAAGGTGATTGGGGAGATGGACACATCAAGAGCCAAACTCACTTCAAATGATTTCATTTGCCCTCTACTCAACTCCACCTCAAAAATAGTATGTGCTTAGAGTCAGCATATCAACAGGTAACCTACAGTTAACAAAATACAAGTGATTTTTGGTAAAGGAAGGGTATAATAATCCTGATGTTAATCAGTGAGGTTAATAAACATTGGAAATGAAGTAGGAATCACTAGGGGTGTGTCTAGACTACAGGATTTTTTCGACAGAAGTTGGCTTTTGTTGAAAAAACTATACCTGCGTCTACACTAACGCTGAGTTCTGTTGACAGTAAGTCAACAGAATGTGGCAGTTTTGTGGACAGTGGTAAACCACATTTTACAAGGAATAATGCCTTTTTTCAAAAGTACTCTTTTGAAAAATGGTGCTATTGCATGCAAACTGTGCTGTTTTGAAAAAGAGAGTCTAGACTTGACAGTAGTGGTTGTAGTCTAGACGCTCTTTTTCGACAGAGGCTTTGTCAACAGTATCCATCAACAAAGCCTCTGTCGAAAAAGGTGTGCAGTCTAGACATAGCCTAGGAGAACTTCCTGTGCTATGCAGGATGTAAGACTAGATTATCCTAATGATCCCATCTGGCCTTAAAATCTAGGTATCTTTGCTTTGTCATTCAAAGACCTCAGATAGTATAAATATATATATTTTTAAAAGCATATAATGATTTTAAAAATTCAGCAAAATGGGTTGTAAATGAACAGAATCTGGAACACTTGATACAAAACTAGTTGTTGGAATAGCAGGTGCACAACAGAGTGTATTCTGCAGATCATTTCTACATACAGTTATAGTTAACTGGCAGCATGACAGTCAGCAGTTTTACCACAGGCAGAGGTAAACATCCAGGCAAAGTAGTTTTCATATCCATGTTTGTGTTGTTAATGACTTATCCATAAAACCTTACCCCCAGGAAGTGGGGATGAAATGTCAAAAGGAATAAGGAAGATGCACCCAGTGCAGTAACACCAATTCTTATCATCACTAGTTCCGATCCAAGAGCTATTCAGTCTATTCTTCCAAGACAAATTAGGAAGGTGATGACAGGGGCACAACAAGCAATTTAAAAGGTTTTGTCATTTCAAAGGAAACAAAGCCAGAGAGGAAATATCCAAGAAAGGGAAGATGAATTACAATAATACAACATATAGTCACCACAGTAGACACAAAATAAGCATGCTATTATGGTCAACAGTTTCAGAAGGAAAGAATAAGCTATGATGGCTATTTCAGGTTTTGAACTAAAATTAAGAACAACAAATCACAATCAGTTCAAAGTCACATCAACAACTTCTCCTGGGTACAATGTACCTTAGAGTTGACCAGCATCCTCAATGGTATTGAGCAGAAATCAATACCAAAAAGATCAATTACCATAGGGCACTATTATAGAAATTACATGGGGGCAAAAAGTTAAGTTGCACTAGGAAATGAAGATGCAGAGTTAAGATGCTTTTCAACTGGATAGACAGATCAGGAGCAAAGCCACATGAGACATGACTGGTATAAATCCCATCGTTCTTGCAGAGATGCTGAAAGAGCTCTACATTATATGGAGATTCTGATATGTCATTGTCTAATCACTAATTTCGGTGACTAAACTACTGGTATCAGACCAGTTCCTGCTCTAGATATTAATATACTAACATGGGAATAATGATGAGGAAATAAACTGTGGCTTTCATGTTATTGGTACATTGATAACTGAGATTGATAGCTATCTTAGTCTCTCAAAGTACATGATTGGCTCATTACATTATTAATTGATTAGTCCTCCATAACATCTGCTAATGTGAATTATGCCATCATGTGCCAGCAAGGCCCCTCTGCCATGTGTATTGGCCAAACTGGACTGTCTACGCCAAAGGATAAAATGGACAGAAATCAGACATCAAAAATGGTAACATACATCAATGGATAGGAGAACACTTTAGCCTCCCTGGACACTCAGTAACAGATTTAAAAGCAGCTATTCTTCTACAAAAAACAAAAACCTTTAAAACCAGACTACAAAGAGAAATAGCAAAGCTGTAATTCATTTGCAAATTGAACACAATCAAATTAGGACTGAATAAGGACTTAGAATGGTTCTCTAACTACAAAGGCAATTTTCTATCTCTTGATATTCACATCTCCCCAGCAGCTGCTGGGAGTGAACCACATCCACGCTGACTGAATTGTCTTCATTAGCACTGGTCCTACACTCAATAACTTCCTTCTTTGGGATACAAGTACATATATATGTATATATCCCTGCCTCTCTAATTTCTACTCCAGTGCATCTGACACAGTGGGTTTTACCCATGAACGTTTATGCCCAAACAGTCTTTAATGTGCCACGGGACTAGGGATATTAAATTGTGTTTAATCAGCAGTAGTAGTCGATGAATTTCCATCAACAACTTAATTAGTCAATAAGGGAGGAAACTGCAGAACCACAGCAGGGTTAGCTCCTAGCCCCGCTAACCCTGCTGTGGCTCTGCTTTTTAAATGTATTAAGAGACACCAGGCTCTTAATACATTTGAAAGGCAGAGGCACAACATCTGTGACCGGGTGCAAGTTGGGACAGGTGATTTCTGGCTCATGCCCAGGCCCCCTGCTACGCCTCTGTCTCTTTTGCCCCCCCACGGAGACAGTGCTGGGGGATCCAGTTTTTAAGCTGGCTCCACCCAGCACTGGCTCCTGCCTTCTCCCTTGCTACCTCAGGCAGCAATGGGGGATGGAAGCAACACGTTGAATCACTACTTGACCACCTGATAAGCATATGCATATCATGTAGTTGACTAATTGCTTACATACATACACAGGACTCCTTGTTATTTTTACTGTTGTCTGAAAACTTACATACATGTTTTTGTGATAGCTTACAAGGGTCTGACCAAGAAAACCTTTGGCTCCCTGTGGCTAAACACACTGGATAAAATTTTCAATAGTACCTAATATCAGAGGGGTAGCCGTGTTAGTCTGAATCTGCAAAAGCGGCAAGGAGTCCCGTGGCACCTTATAGACTAACTGAAGTGTTGGAGCATAAGCTTTCATGGGCAAAGACCCACTTCGTCAGATGCACGTACTGGAAATTTCCAGAGGCAGGTATAAATATGCAGGCCAGAATCAGGCTGGAGATGACGAGGTGGATCCAATCAGGGAGGATGAGGCCCACTTCTAGTAGCTGATCTGGAGGTGTGAATTCCAAGGGAGGAGAAGCTGCTTTTGTAGTTAGCAAGCCATTTACAGTCTTTGTTTAATCCTGAGTTGATTGTGTCAAACTTGAAGATGAACTGTAGCTCAGCAGTTTCTCTTTGAAGTCGGGTCCTGAAGTTTTTTTGCTGCAGGATGGCTACCTTTAGATCTGCAATTGTGTGTCCAGGGAGACTGAAGTGTTCCCCTACAAGTTTTTGTATGTTGCCATTCCTAATATCTGATTTGTGTCCATTGATTCTTTTACGTAGGGACTGTCCAGTTTGGCCGATGTATATAGCAGTGGGACATTGTTGGCAAATGATGGCATATATTACATTAGTAGATGTGCAGGAGAATGAACCAGTGACAGTATGGCTGATCTGGTTAGGTCCTGTGATGGTGTTGCTGCTGTATATATGTGGGCAGAGTTGGCACCGAGGTTTGTTGCATAGATTAGTTCCTGAGTTAGAGTTATTATGGTGTGGTGTGTAGTTGCTGGTGAGAATATGCTTCAGGTTGGCGGGTTGTCTGTGGGCAAGGACTGGCCTGCCCCCCAAGGCCTGTGAAAGTGAGGGATCATTGTCCAGGATGGGTTGTAGATCACTAACGATGTGTTGAAGAGGTTTTAGCTGAGGACTGTAGGTGATGGCCAGTGGTGTTCTGTTGGTTTCTTTCTTGGGCTTGTCCCGTAGCAGGAGGCTTTTGTGTACACATCTGTCTCTGTCAATCTGTCTCCTCACTTCCTCGTCTGGGTATCGCAGTTTACAGAATGCTTGCTGAAGATCTTGTAGGTGTAGGTCTCTGTCTGAGGGGTTGGAGCATATGCGGTTGTACCTCAGTGCTTGGCTGTAAACAATGGATCATGTGGTGTGTCCGGGATGGAAGCTGGAGGCATGCAGCTAGGTGACTTAGGAGCCTAAGTCTTGTTGACAATGACTGGAGACACCTCGTGGTTAAGCACCTCACTCTAGGTCACAGAAATAGTCTGTGGCAGAACCAGAAATACAACCTAGGTTGTCTGGCTCCCAGTTCTGTACAGGACAATACTTCTTCCCTAGAGCAATGTCTCAGCATTTCACGAAGGTGCTGTGTATAAATCTCAAACTAGACACAGAAAGGGGAGAATTATAATATTACGTTTTTTTCACTAACAGAAAAGAGCAACCATAGAACAAAGAATTATTGCTGCATTTCATAAGAATGGCCAAACTGGGTCACACCAAAGGTCCATCTAGGTCAGTGTTTCTCAAAGTGGTCCACGGATCCCCTATGAGAAACCTGCTAACTGGCTGCTGGTTTGTTTATTTACTGGCTCCTGCTTCACCATTTGCAGCCAAAGGGAGCTGCGGGAAGTGGCAGCCCACCCCACGCTGCTTCCCGTGGCTGCAAATGGCAAACTGGAACCAATGGAAGCTGTGAGGCTCTGTGGCTGCAGAGCCAGTAAGTAAACAAATTGGCGTGGCCAGTTAGCAGGTTTCTCAGAGTGGTTTCATGGACCACTTTGAAAAACACTGAACTTGCTCAGTATCCTGTCTTCTGACAGTGGCCAATGACAAGAGCCCCAAAGGGAATGAACAGAACAGGTAATCATCAAGTGATCCCTCCCCTGTCACCCATTCTCAGTTCTGACAAACAGGCTAGGGACACCATTCCTACCCATCCCAGCTAATAGCCATTGATGGACCTATCCACTATGAAATTGCCTTGTTCTTTTTTGAACCCTGTTAAAGTCCTGGTCTTCACAATATCCCCCAGTAAAGAGTTCAACAGGTTCACTGTGTGTTGTGTGAAGAAATACTTTCTTTTGTTTGTTTAAAATCTGCTACCTACTGATTCATTTGGTGACTTCTAGTTCTTGTGTTATTGGAGGAAGCAAATAATTTTTCCTTATTTACTTTCTCCACATTGGTCATAATTTTATAGACCCCTGTCAAATGTCTATCATAGTCTCTTCTTTTCTAAGCTGAAAAATCACAGTTTTATTAATCTCTCCTCTTATGGCAGCTGCTCCAAACCCCTAATAATTTTGTCGCCCTTGTCTGAACTTTTTCCAATGCCAAGATATCTTTTTTGAGACGAGGTGACTAAATCTGCATACAGTATTCAAAATGTGGGTGTACCATGAATTTATATAGAGGCAATAAGATACTCTCTGTTTTATTCTCTACCCCTTTTTAAATTATTCCTAACATTCTGATTGCTTTTTTGATTGCTCCTGTATATTGAGTGGATGTTTTCAGAGACCTTATCCACAATAATGCCAAAATCTCTAGTAGTAACAGCTAATTTAGTCCCCATCATTTTATATGTATAGTTGGGATTGTTTTCCAATTGGTAATATTTATAGGTGAGATTAAACTGCACATTACAAGCAATGATACCCAGACAATTATTTTTGAATACTTACATACCATGCTCAGGATAGATAAAACTTCACCAATAGTTAATTACAATTTCTATCACATGTCACTGGAAAGATTACAAATACATACAATACCTCAGCCTGGATGTGTATATTTTACTCTATGGCAAAGACTTAATAGAAACCTAAAGGCATTCAGCTGAGCAGGGGCAGATGAGAGTGCTGCGGGGCCCTGGGCAGCGCCGCGAGGCCCCGGGCAGCAAAATATTGCGGGGCCCCCCCTTTGACACAGTGCATGCGCCGTGGTGCCAAGGCGCATGCGCGGGGCCTCGGGAAGCACGGGGCCCGGGGCAGCCGCCCTGCTCGCCCTGCCCTAAATCCGCCGCTGCAGCTGAGTATCATATAACAAATTACAACCAATTCAAAGTCATATCAACAACTTCTCCTGGGTACCATGTACCTTGCAGTCTATCAGCATCCTCAATGGGGGCAAAAAGTTAAGTTTCAGTTTTCAACAGAAAGTACTTTTTACAACTTCTTGGACTCCAATCAGGATGGATGAATCAAATCCAATGCTATACACTACAACTATGGCATACTGAATGTTTATCTAATCATTCATATTAGAGTTGTCCTAATTTTCTCCCTCTTTGTATAGACAAAGCTGATGAATTTTCTCCAGTCTTATTAATGGGGGTCATAGTCTTCATTGTTTAACAATATTCAGATCACCACCAGTTTTATTCTACGGTTTCCCCTCGCCCCCACCTCCTGCTGCTAAATTTTAGCAGATATGAAGATTCATACAATAATCCATACTGAAAATATGTTATAAATGATCATTATTCTCCAATAGAAAATGTTTCAGCCATGCAGCTAGGGGTTTGAAACCATGCCACCTGGCTTAGATGACCAATCAAACATCATGAATAATATATATTGAACAGAAGTAGACATAATCATACCAAAAAGCACACAATCAGGCTGAAATTTGTTTGTATAGTCTATTTAATAAATCCCTGTAAATAATGAATGATCTGTAGAAATCAGAATCTGCAAACTATTTGTGAATGGGGAGAAAAGGAGCTAGATCAGTTGGATAACTTAGTCACAGAACATTATTTAACCATATCTAATGCATATGTTCAGGAAAGGGTCCATTTGTTCAAGAATTAGGGGGGGACTTAGTTGGATGCAGTGATCTGATCTCAAACAGCCATGGCCCTTTGCAGCCTCATCTTTCCACTGATTTCAGGGCTTTGAATTAGCTCTTTAGGTCTTAAGGCCTGGGCCAATTCCCAACAAAGCCAATAGGAGCTGGATCATGTCTATTATTAAGCCAAAAAGGCAAATTCCTCAGGAGCCCTAGTTGAATAGCCACAAGTTTGCTTCTTCAGAAAAAAATTATTTACAGCAGTAAACAATATAAGATAATACCAGGGCTTGTGTGTACTAGGAAATATCAATCTTCATTCAGGTTCTTAGAGGTGCCAGTGGCTGGAGGCATTAGAAGAATTGCTTCCAAGGATTTTGGAAGTAGACAGGAGTAGAGGTGGAAACACAGCAGTGACCACAAACTTCCCAGATGTGCCCTTTCTGGAGATTGGTGTGGTGCCATCCACTTTGATTTATGGCTGTAATATGCTAACAATGCCCCCAAGCCCAGCAGCTGGTTTTTCTCACTTCCATTCCTCCCTCTGATGGGAGGAATGTTAATGGGCCACTTCTCCTTGACTGGTCCTTTGAAATGTGTTAACTACAGGTTGCACCTCCAAAAACCAGCATTCTCTGGTCTGACAAAGTTCCTGGTCTGACAGGGTGCTCCTGGACCAGAGAGCCCAGGAACCTAATGGCAGGAAGGTTGGCCAGGGCTGGGGGAAGTAGGGCTGGAAGCCTGTCTGGGGGCAGAGCCCCATGGCAGTAGGTGACAGGAGCAGAGCCCCACAACAACTTCTAACAGCCCGTGGTAGTATAAGGCTGGCTCCAGAGCCCCCCAGCAGCCTGTGGCATTGTATGTCATTGTGATGGGGTGAGCATACCCCTCCCTCGACTGGAAAGGGTTAACATCACACTGTGTTTGAGGAAGTCCCATCCCACTGTCCATACCAGGCATGCTCAAGGTGCTGAGCCAGTATAAAGGGAAGCTGCTCAGCTCAGTCTAGCTGGGAGGTTGGAGAAGAAGGATGTATGATGGACGCACCTGCTGAGAACCAGCAACAGCTCCTGCCCCCAGTTTTAGATTAGGCTTCCATGGTCAATGGATCATCGGGAAGCAGTCTGCACTAAGGAACCTGGAGCTCCTGAGGCTTCATGGACTGACACACCAAAGACTATATTAACATGTGGCCCAGGGTGGGTGAGCAAGTGGTACCTCCCACCCAGGTGAGCTCAGTGTGTTTTGGTGGGATTCTCTGCTGAGCCAGTGGTGGTCTGCTTTGCCACTGTCAGGGTCCTGGCCCATTGGCTCTCCTTTCTGGGCCCCCAGCCCTTTGTTGGAGGTCCTTACTGACTCTGGCTTGTAGGCCACGCTGCCCCAGAGCAAAGGGCCACTGCATTGATTCTGGCTTATAGACCATGCTGCTCCAGGGACACTGAGGCAAGTGCCTTTGCCCTGGACCATGGAATGTGGGGTCACAAACCTGGGAGGCATCCATATAGAGTGAATCCCAGTGTCCATACTTGAATGGGTTGGGGTGCATGTACATTGCAACAGTCATTCATATGTAAAACTATTCTTAAATTCTGGCGATAAAAATGAACTAAACAAAAAAGAGGAGTTTGGGCCAGAGCTTGATAGCACCGACATGCATGTTAAAGTGTGAATGCATTCTGGAAAAAAATAGTGTAATCAAATTGGGCTAATTCACAGTCTGTGACAGTTTGCACACAAAGCACTTATTCAGCAGATCAGCTATGTGTCTACAAAACTTGATTGCATTTTAAGGGTAAATATTTTCCTATGGATTTCCAGAGTATACAAAAACAGTTCCCAGGAGACACAGCATTAAACCTCTGCATATGAGCTGTGATGTGAAGGCTAAAATGTGTCTGTTTTTTTGAGAGCTGGACAGTGTGTGTGTGTGTGTGTGTGTGTGTGTGTGTGTGTGTGTGTGTGTGTGTGTGTGTGTGTGTGTGTGTGTGTGTGTGTGTGTGTGTGTATATAGACACACACACACACACACACATATATAAATGATTATTTTGCTTTGAAAAATGTAAAGTACCAAGAAAGGGATACGTTTTTATTATGCTAAAGAACATATAGGATGTACTATTTACAGAAGACTTGAAGAAGGTATTTTTACAGGATTGCAGGTTGTGTATTGCAATAGTATATTAAATATACACACTGTGTTTGGCCAACACTTGGACACATGGCAATAAGTAGCTGTGCATTTAAAACATTCATTTGGATTAATAATATTCAGCCACAAAGCATAACTGAAGAATTGTTTAACAAAAAAGGAAAGTATGGTCTTGCAAACCAAGGGATGGCTCCAAACCCCACTGTAGCCAACAGAAAAACATATTGATTCCAATAGAATTTTGAGCCTATCCTTCCTATATGATATACATTGACTAAGTAACAGCCTGCATTTACAGCTCCCTCGTTTCACACAAAAATCTCAATATTTGCATAAGATATGAATGCCCTTCCCCTTACATTTGGTTAGGTTTCTTAATGTGTGTTTTTACCCATAAAGAATTTTTTTTTTAAAAAAAGGTAGATGATAAACTTCCCCCGAGAGACAAAGCAGAGAGACTGATGTCTTCTGCAGAGAGGGAGCTGTTGCTGCTGGTGGTGGCAAACCTCAACCAAAGTGAGAAAAATGCTCAAAGCAACAAGAAAGAACAAGAAATGCTCAGTGAGGTATGAAACAGAGCCTTCCTATGTCTGAAGCACATCACTGAAGTTATTGTTAGTCTGGGGATATGCAGATGCATTGTTTTGTCACTGCTGACCTTGCCAGGGTAATTTTCATTCTGTGTAGGTAGCTGTGCAATATCCAGACCTAGAGAGCTGAACATTTTAAAGCTATAATCTGATTTTTTTTTAAAAAAAAAAGCTGATCTGATTTTGGATGCTGCTTCATTCTTTCTAGTCATGTTGCTGATATTCAAATACCTACTTCTGTGCAATTTCATACAGCAGAGCAATAAGCAGGCTGAACACTTTCTGTCCATAACACAGTCTAAAACCCCTGGTTAAAACATTCTAGGTTTTCAAAAGGAACAGAAAGACTATGTCTCAGGGCAATTTTAACACTCAGATTTCCAAATGCAGCGTTGGTTTTTTTTTTTTAAGGCATGAACTCTGTTAAATGCTTTCATTAAGACAAGCAAGACACAGGGTGAGAGGTTGAAGGCTGTGTTTCCTAATGAAAACACTGTCACCACTCCCCAGGCTAAATGACTCTAAATTCTCTCAGAAGCAGAGCAAATAAATCAAAAGTTGCAATATTACCACCTTCAGCAACAATATATGAAAGAAGGAAAAGAACAAATAAAAAAAGTTAGACCACTACAGATTGCTGTCCAAAACTATTACACAGCCAGGGCTTCCAACAGGGAATGGAGGGAAGAGAGGAAGAAGGAAGCAGTTAGTTGCTCCAGGGCTTGGCAATGTAAAAGGGACTGGGGCTCTGGACTGCTATTTTGGGAACAGCAGCGACTGGGGCCCAGGACCCTTTAAATTGCCACTGGAGGTCCATTTGGCATGGTCTGGGCAGTGCTGAGAGCTAGCTGGGGGAGCTAGCCCTTAACCCCACTCCTTCCAGGGGCCCTGAGCTGAGCCTCCTCCACATTGCCCAGGGTCTGGCAAAGTCCATCTCCAGCCCGGCACATAGCAGACTATCTCATCACAGTGAAATGTGAAAAATTAATGGAGGCTCTTGCTAAATACAGAACGAACCACCTCAGCCAGAGGTGGAAACTGGAAGGCCTAAAGCACAGTCTAAATCCAAAAAGGGGAGACTGTGCAGCCAACATGAGTGAGGAGAAATTCAGGCAGAGAAGTTCTTTCCCCTAAGAGCCAAGAGACATTTCCTCAAGATATCAGGAACCATAAAAGATGTCTCATAAAAAAGTGATGAGGAAAACAATGTGTCTGATCCTGGGAGAAACACAGCAGAGATGGCTCCATTCCAATATATCAGTAATGGACAGCAATGAGAAATGGATACATGGACTCAGACCCCAGGCCAAGACCCCTACTCAAGGAGGCTTAAACCCACCTCCAGCATATACCAAAGGGGTCTGTCTTTTTTTTTCTTACATTTTAACAACACTTGTGTAGCTTGTCATGCCAGTAGTCTCATTAGATTGAACTAAAACTGAGTAGCAATTTCTGAAGATCCAACATCTCTTCCCAGTCAGCCAGCTGCCAGGTAAAAAAAATCCAATTCAATGCTGTATTAAATACAAGAAAAGCAGCAGGAATTACACAATTAAGTGACATGCTCTAGTTACAGGGAGGAGAGGCTGTAAAAAAGTCAAAGAGACTGTCCATTACTAAAATGTCTTTTCATTGCAGTGTTGAGGAGACAGAGGAAAAAGACATGACAAGCAAAGCAAACAAAAGGTAAAACAAAACCAACTACATGGTCTTGAGCCAGTCATGGCCTCTGAGACAACAGCGGTCAGCTGGGGAAGAACTCCAGGGAGTCCAGCATGGAAAGAATAACCAATGAGTATGTAGTGATAAGGAAGAAACAATAGAGAACATCAGGGTGGAACCTAAGTTCTCTCCAAGCTGTGAGGCCACAAGACTGAGCAGGAATGCAGGACTTCAGGAGGGAGAGATCCCTCTCCCCAGGCCTTGAAGCTGCCACAGCAGGGGAGAGGCATCTCTGCCCATCAGCCCTACCCAGAGCTTCTGTGGCCAGGGAGAGGCACCTTTCCCCACCAGTCCTCTGCATGGACCTGCATCAGAGCTACTATAGGTGCCCCTTCTCTGGCCTCCACCCAGCCTCATCCAGACCTCCTCTGGCCAGGGGAAAGGTGCCCCTCCTCCTGGCCATAATGGGGACAAATTGGAAAAAAGCCGGGGAAGAGCAACCAAAATGATTAAAGGTCTAGAAAACATTCCCTGTGAGGGAAGATTGAAAAACTGGGTTTACTTAGTCTGGCAAAGAGAAGACTTGGGAGGGGACATCTTGGGTTCAAGTACTTACAAGGTTGTTACAAGATGAAAGGAGACAATGTGTCTTTTTAACCTCTGAGGACAGGGAAGAAACAGTGGGCTTAAATGGCAACAACGTGGTTTGCGTTGGACATTAGGAGAAACTTCCTAAGAGTCAGGGAAGTTAAACACTAAATTGTCAGGGAGGCTGCGGAATCTGCCTCATTTTAAGCAGGTTAGACAAGCAACTGTGAGAGATGATAGAGAATACTTAGATCTGCCATGAGTGCCAGGGACTGGACAATGGCTAGGACCCAAGGCATTACCTGGGGGACTGGCATAGGGCAGCAGCCGGGGTTTCCCACCCTACACTCACTGAGGCAGGGGGAGCCAGAGCGGCCCGGCATCTTGCTGCCCTCTCCCAGCCCACTGCGCTCAGCTTCTCCATTCTGCCTCACCCTACTGCGGAGAAGCCAAACACAGTGGGTAGGGAGAGGGGGGCAGGGCAGGGCAGAGCAGGCTTCTGCGCTGCTCCGGCTCCCGCTGCCATGCCAAGCTCCTTGTAATCCTCCAGTTTGCGTCACACAGGGGAGGGGGTAAGGGAGCATAGCAGGGGTGGAAAAGGGCAACGTGGGGTGGGGCTTAGGGAGGGGATGTAATGGGGACACAGCCACGCACTTCTCCCTCTAGGAATTGGGGCACGTGCACAAAGTGGGCATGCGGCTCCGAACAAGCCCTAACCCTGAGAGCTGCATTTCTGTGAGCAAAGAGCTGCATGTGGCTCAAGAGCCACAGGTTAGCCACCCTGGTATAAATGATAGAGAATCAAAGGGTTAGAAGGGTCAGGCCATCCCTAGGGGTGTATGGGGCCTGGACAAGCTCCCCGCCACATTCCCCAGCCCTGCTCCACCCCACTAGTCCGAACTAGGGATGCAGTGTAGACGTGCCCTGAGAATGAGTCAGCTGCTCTTAACTGCTGCAGTGGGGCATGTGGAGATACACCATGTCTTAGGATCTAAATCATGCACAGCTTCAAAACCTCAGCTTAACATCCTGAATTACGCTCAGGAGTGAAGCAGAATCCACAGCAGTCACCACGCACAGGGTTAATGTGCCCCCTCTGTTCAGTCCCATTAAATGAACAGATCACCATATTCTGCATCAGGAAGTCTATAGTACAGTGCTCTAATTTAGAGGTCACAAAAGCATGGACTGTTATAACAATATCCGTATCAATAAGAAATAGGTGCAGATGGCACACCGAGTGCAGGTGAAAAAAGTCTTTTCTAGCCCTTGAAGTTCCCTGAGGCACTGGAATCAAACAAGGAGCCAGAAGAATCCCCACAATGGAAGCCTGATTTCTGAAGGATGCCCCTCAATGGGGGCAGACACCATCTCAGTTGAATTCTCTAGTATTTCTCCATTTTATCTATTTTTAAGCAACTTCAGCTCATTTTTATTTAAGTTCCTATCTCTGCCGGGCTCCATGGAAGCAAGGATACCACATATTGCAGGTCCAATGAAAACTAAATATATTGATATAGTCTCAGAAGGGTAGCTGTATTAGTCTGTAATTTTACAAACAATGAGAAATCCTGTGGTATCTTGTTTGTTTAGAGACTAACAAACAAGGCACCACAGGACTACTCATTGTTTTAAATATATTTGTGTGTGTTAACAACATGCTGATGGCAACATGGGCCCAATTATCTCATTACAGGCAGTCCCCGACTTACGTGGATCCGACTTACGTCGGATCCGCACTTACGAACGGAGCTTTCTCGCCCCGGAAGTCGGGGCGAGAAAGCCCCGTTCGTAAGCTGCTCCGGTGCCCCTGGTCTGCTGGAGACCGTCTCCAGCAGACCAGGGGCACCGGGCGGGTTCCTGCGCTTCTGAGGCTTTGCCAGAGCAAAGCCTCGGAAGCGCGGGAACCGCTGCTGCTGCCACTTGGGTGCCGGTGCCTGTGGTCTGCTGGGGACCGTCCCCAGCAGACCACAGGCACCGGGACCCAAGCGGCAGCAGCGGGCGGGTTCCTGCGCTTCTGAGGCTTTGCCAGAGCAAAGCCTCAGAAGCGCGGGAACCCCCGCTGCTGCCGCATGAGACCCGGTGCCTGTGGTCTGCTGGGGACGGTCCCCAGCAGACCACAGGCACCCGGACTGAAGGCGCAGCCGCGGGGGGGTCCCGCGCCTCTGAGGCTTTGCCAGCGCAAAGCCTCAGAGGCGCGGGGAACCGCCGCTGCTGCCGCTTCAGTCAAAGAACCGCCGCTGCTGCCGCTTCAGGAACCCGCCCGCTGCTGCCGCTTGGGTCCCGGTGCCTGTGGTCTGCTGGGGACGGTCCCCAGCAGACCACAGGCACCCGGACTGAAGCCGCAGCCGCGGGGGGGGTCCCGCGCCTCAGAGGCTTTGCCAGAGCAAAGCCTCAGAGGCACGGCACCCCGCTGCCGCTGCGGCTCTGCTCCCCGTGTCCCTGGTCTGCTGGGGGGAGGGGGCGCAGCTAGTGTGCTCCCCCCCCCCCAGCAGACCAGGCTTTTGTTTTGGACTCTGGGGCAGAGCAGCTGGGGCGCTGCCGATTGGTCCTGCAGCGCCCGTGGGCACTACTGGACCAACCCGGCAGCACCCCAGCTGCTCTGCCCCAGGTCCTGATTCAGCCGCTGCTGGTCAGTTTCAGCAGCGGCTGAATCAGGACGTCTGGGGCAGAGCAGATGGGGTGCTGCTGGTTTGGTCCAGTAGCACCCCAGCTGCTCTGCCCCAGGCGTCCCCAAGTCAGCTTCTGCTGAAACTGACCAGCGCTGACTACAGGAAGCCCCAGGCAGAGTTGCTCTGCCCCGGGCTTCCTGGAATCAGCTGCTGATCAGTTTCAGCAGCAGCTGACTTGGGGATGCCTGGGGTTCTTAAGTTGATTCTGTATGTAAGTCAGAACTGGCGGTCAGTTTCAGCAGTGTCTGAATCTGGACGCCAGTTCCGACTTACATACAGATTCAACTTAAGAACAAACCTACAGTCCCTATCTTGTACGTAACCCGGGGACTGCCTGTATCTTCCTCAACAGCCTCACATTCATGTTGAGCAGGTGAGGTGACAGACTAGAACCTTTTCCTTCCTTCACAGAAATGCCTTCTGGCTAGATGAGCAATTAGCCAACACCACCATCATCTCTCTGACAGGAATGAATTCAGCTACTCAAGTATGATCCACTCTTCCAAAAGGACCCATCAATCCTGGTCAAAGGCAACAAAATCATATATCCAATGAAATTAAGTGGCAGTGATAGATCAAAAAGAACATGTGTGGACATCTTGACCTTTTTCCATTGGAAGGAGATGGTTAATTAACACAACAGAGCAGCCACAATATCACTCCTAGGAAAGAAAACAGATTGTCTGGGGAACAGGCAAATATGAGGGCTCCAGAATTTACGTTAGCCTTTCAACACATCTGCATGTGTACATGCACATGCACACATGCATGTCCTTAAAATATGCTTTAATATTAGTTAAAATAATATTTGCTATGAATACATGGGGTGATAAAACACCACTGCATTTAATTTGACTGTATCTGTTTTTTAGGGTTGAAAGGGATAAAAAAAATCACAGTATTTTTTGAAATCTTGACATCAGGGTCTTTAGAGAGCAAATATCAGAAGACCATTTATGTAGTCTCATTCTCTCAAAAGTTCAGTTTAATTGTTATTATTGGAAACTTCATACTATGCTTTATAATGTTTAGTATAGTAAAAGCCATAATACTAGTTTGTGCTATATACAATTAATATTTAAATGAAGCTATCAATTGAATATAATGAAATGAGTGAAGTATGTTGGCCTCTTACAGAAAACCAAGTTCATCTACACGTCAGAGCATATCAATAATGCTATCATGGGAGTAAAAGAAAAACTGTACCACTGTCCAGATCTCACCGTGTATGTGAATGAAAATACTATGGTTTCAAAAAAAGTACTTTTAATCTGAATAAGGTGTAAGTGATTACAATAAATTTGACTTTCTGCTTTCTGCATAATTTAATAAGAGACTCATTGGCTGCTGACAATTTTTATTTCGTGGCTTGCCCATCAAGAATGCCAAAATTTTCCCACTCTTACTTTTTTTTATTTTTTGGAAATGTTGGTGCATGCTGGTACAAACAACTTGCAGACTCTGCCTCAACCTCTCCACCAGTTACTTACATTGCTTATTTTTAAAATTATTCCTAGGTATGACTCCCTCAAGATAATAGTTTTGAGCACTTAGGACAAGACTGCATGGGGCTATGTGTATCTGTGCTATCACAAGAACATGCCAGGAAAGAAAGTGATAACAGAGTTGGAAGTAATCTGCAGCAGCCATTTACAGGATGCTGTTTATTCTTCTCTCTCCCCCCCCCCCCATCTCCTCCCACACTTCCATTGTCTTAGCTCATTAACCAGCTTCCCCTTGCACCCCATGCTGCAATAAGTCAAGGCCCCATGCAGCCTGCTCTCTCCTCAAAGCACATAATGATGTTCCAGGAAATCTGTGTAATGGAAGTTTTACGCCACTTACTCCATTGCACTGAGTTGTAAAGGTACAGAACTCTATATAAAGAGGAACCATTTACAGTGAACAACATGTTTTATTTGTCTTATAAAACCCAATATCTATGCTATATATTCAGCATCTTATCTAACAACTATTTTAACATATTCAGAACATCATATTTATAAATCACTCTTGTAACAGTAGATCCCCTTTAAGTAGCATGTTGCATCTCAGAAGTCACTGTAGAAACATATTAACTAATTCTCATAAGCATCTCTGAGCCAGTTGTTCTATTCTAGAACTATGCATGGAATTTGCAGTTACATCAATAATAGGTTCATTTGTAGGTAAAGAACAATATGTTAGTTTTAAGCACAAGGCATATTCTACTATTTTAAAGCAACAGACATATAGACAGTAAGTGTAATCCCTAGATTTCTTAGTGCGCAATTGAAAAAGGGATGTGTAAGTGTATCATTAAAAATGACTGGGCAAAAATTACCAGAAGTTTTGGCTGCCCAATTGTGGGTTTCTATGGAGTTTTTACAATAGAATGTCTAATTGCAGTCTAAAGTTAGTTGCCTTTATTCCAGATTGGAGAAGTGATAGCTGTTCTATGGCTCATCAGGAAATCTCCATCCCCTTTTTTTATTTCCTTGACCATCATCTACTCAATCAGTAAATATTAAATGCCAATTAGTGTCTTGTGGGGTAGATCATTTATATATTACTTTTCTGGTTGCTTTGTACTAGAATGGCTCCAATTTGTGAAGGCCAATTTTAAAGCAGCATTGCCGATTAATAGTTAAGCACTTGAACAAATATGTTTTTAATCATGAAAACCAGCATCCGTACTGGAAAGCAATGATAAGCTGTAAACCACTTTTTAAATAGTATTAAGAATGATACCACTTCTAAGCCTGTGGGGTTTTTTTTTTTCAATTTACCACTGAAAGGAGCAATAGTTCAGAAAACCATTCATGATACATTTTAAAATGGGTAAAGTACTGTGAATTTTTTTCTCCCACTAACAAGCATCTACATACCCAACTAAATCCAGTGACTAGTTGGGATAATCACTGGGACTAGCTTATACAAATAGCTGGTCACTAATGGGAGTAAGGAGGTCACAATCTGGTCTTCAGGTGAAGTTCATCAATAACAGAGATAATATTAAACCAGTCCCCAGATTTCTAAACTACACTCTGTGGATCAGGGGCAGATGAAAGTTTTGTGGGGCCTAGGGCAGCACAATTTTGCAGGGCCCCCCTTTGGAGAAAAATAGAAAAAAGGCATCCTCCCCTGTGCCCACTCCTCCAATAGCCCCACTCTGATCATGTGAGCTACCCCTCCTCATCCCCTCTCCTAACACCTCTCTCTACACACCTGCCCTGCCTCTCTCCTCTGGTGCTGGTCTCTCCTCTGCAGGCATCTGCCCTTCTGCTTCACCCCCAGAATCCACTGGCACTTGCACCTTCCCTTACCCCTGCATCCTCCTGGTGCCTCCCCTTTCCCTCACTGACTCTGCACTTTTTGCCCTCTTTTTCCCTGATGCCCACCCCGTCAACCACCCTCTTCCCCCGTTCCCCTCATGCCCCTGTGCCCTCACACATGCCTTGCTCCATCC
Organism: Pelodiscus sinensis; assembly: GCF_049634645.1. NCBI lineage: Eukaryota > Metazoa > Chordata > Testudines > Trionychidae > Pelodiscus > Pelodiscus sinensis. Next base: position 47,340,579 of record NC_134718.1, read on the forward strand.
CCCCTTCCTCATGCCCACCCCCCTTTCAAGCCTTCTCCCAACACCTCCCCCTCCCCGCTTTAGCCCCCAATGCCCTTACCCTCTCCTCTCCCAGCATCACCCCGTCCCCCCTCCCACTGACACCTCCCTGCCTGCCCTTTTCCTCATTGTCTCCACTTGGTCCCCTGTCATTTGTCTCTCCTCCACGCTGTCCCTTGGTACCATCCCCTTTCTTCTCCTGACCTGCCCCCTTCCCCTCAGCACAAGCCCCTTCCTCTGCCATCCACCTTCTGCCTTCCAGTTTGCAGGGCGGCCGCGACCCCAGCCCAGGCTCCAGACCACATGCCAAACTGAGCAGTGCAACCCTGGGCTGTGCAGTTTTAAAGTCCCAGGCCATGATGTCATGCCACGCCTGGGCGTCTCCCCTCTCAGCTATTTCACGGCATTTCAGCACGCTGCGCATGCACTCCCTTGGCCCCACATGGCCCATACTGGCCGGCACTGGGGAATTTAAAGTGCAGGGCTGTGGCACCCCGTCACAATCCCCCTTCTCCTCCAGCAGCCGCCAGCCAGCCCTTCGGCAGATGGCCCACCTGGAAATTCCCGGTATCCCACCAGGCCAGTCCGTCCCTGGCATGGGGCCTATTGAAGCGCAGGGCCTGGGGCAGCCGCCCCACTCACCCTGCCCTATATCCGCCGCTGCTGTGGAATTTCTATGCAGGTCTGAATTTCAGAGGCTGAGAACTAGTACTGAACTAGTTCTTAAGGAAAGAGTAACATGATAAACGCGTGACTTAGGGTAGGAAGCAAGCAGCAGGAATAAATGGGAGTTTGTGAGGAAAGACATTAATAACAGAAAACTTCAATGCTCAGCACTAAGAGTGGTGGTGTTTGAACTCTTTATTGGTTACATGGAAGACAGAATGAATAGCAAAGTGTAAAAATTTGTTGGAAATGCAAAATTATGTAGGTGAGTCAGGAACAGGGAAGAATATAAAACACAAGCAAAAGAAAGTAATTAGGCAATATGTAATTCAGGATTGATTAGTACAAGATAATATCCATTAGGAGGCACAGAATTGGACATATCCTACACACAAAGATTTTGGACTAGCTGTTATCTTGTAGAGAAACAAGCAAGTTATTGTTGTGAGCATGTTGAATATGTAGGCTAACAGGTGAATAAGATGTTAAAGTGCGTTAAGCAGGAGATAGGAAATGAGAAGAAAACATATACCATTGTAAAATAAATCGTGTATACTTACGCTAACCATATGTCCCATTTTTTCTGGGACAGTCCCAAATTTAAATGCTCTGTCCTGGTGCTCCATCAAGTAGGGAAATGTTCTGAAACATCTGGCTAGAAATGGATCTGGCTAGAAATGGAACCACAATTTTCCTCCCCTGGTGGGACAGCCTCGGAGACCCTAATGTGGCACATCAGCAATGCCTCCCTCCCACAACATGTAGGTGGCTCCCTGAGTGCTTTGCCAGCGAACAGCTAGGGCCTTTTTCAGTGGAGCATGGTTTCTGGGTTGGGTCAGAAGCTGGAGTCTGGAGCATTCTCTGAGCTCCAGTGCAGTGCACACTGCCACCTGGCAATCTCCTGCCAGCCCTTGCTTCACCACTGTGTGGCCCCCTCTCTCTGTCCCTTCCTCTGCGGGATGCCTCTGCTGCACACAGCTCAATCCAGCTGTGCCACCTTCTCCTCCATCCCCAGATGGCCGCTTGCTCTTTGTACAGCAGCTGCTGCGGGGGCGGGAGGCACCGGGCAGATCCAAGAGCATGCCTCGTGTGGCTGCTGCTCAACTCCAGCTGGAGCTGGGGCCACCCATGGTGCTATTTTTAATACAACGGACCCAGTCCCTATGGGCGGCCCAGGCTCCAGTTGGAGTCAAGCGGCAGCTGCACGAGGTGTGCTCTTGGACCCACCTGGCCACCCTCATCCCCCAGCCAGAGTAACCTCACTAAAACAGGCCTCATGCAGCTGCCACTTGACTCCAGCTGGATCAGGGGCCGCCCACGGGGACTGGGACTGCGGTACTAACAATAGCACCATGTACGGCCTCTGCTCCAGTCCCAGCACACAGTTCCACCCCAGGAGCAGCTGGGGCCAGAGCTGCAGGGGCCCTGGCTCCAGCCCCCGCAAACTGCTTCCCACATGGAAGGCAGAAGGTAAGGGAAGGGGCAGGGAGAAAACTAAGGGCAAAGTGGGGGTGAGAGAGGAAGGGGCTTGCGCTGAGGAGAGAGGAGGAGGCCAGGGCAGGAGAAGAAAAGGGAAAGCACCAAGGAGCAGGGTGGAAGAGAGACAAATGCCTGGGGGCCACAAGGAGACAATGAGGGGAAAGACCAGGGAGAGAGGGGAGGGAAGGTGTCAGTTGGAGTGGGGAAGGGACAGGGTGATGCTGAGAGAGTGGAGGGACAATGGGGGCAAGAGGGAGGAAGAGGGGAGGGGATGGGTGGATGCTAGGAGAAGAGGGGTTAAAAGGAAGGATGGGCATGAGGAAGGCAGGGGACGGAGCAAGTCATGTGTGAACACACAGATGGGCATGAGGAAACTGGGGCAGAGGGTGGTGAGGGGGTGGGCACCAGGAAGAAAGTGGGCGAGGAGGGCAGGTGCAGTGAGAGAAGGGAGAGGTACCAGGAGGGTGCAGAGCTAAGGGAAGGTGCAGTTGCCAGGGGTATTGTAGGGATGAAGCAGAAGGGCAGACATGTGGAGGGGAGGGATGGGCACTAGAGGAGAAAGGCAGGGCAAGTGGATAGAGGGAGGTGTTGGGAGAGGGGATGAGGAGGGGTAGCTACAGATGATCAGAGTGGGGCTAGAGGAGGAGTGGACAGTGGGGGAACAGAAGGGCTGGCATAGGGGAGGGGGGGAAGTCCCCAAAGGTCTGAAGAGAGTGAGAAGGGCAGGAGTCAAGACAGCACAGCAGGTGAGGGGTGGGGGGAAGCAGGCACAAAGGGAGCATATGGGGCAAGCGAAGGGTAGGAGACATGGCAGCAGAGGGAAAAGAGAGAGCTTTATAAGATATTTATTAATAACTTGGGTGCCTCAGTGGCACACATCTGAACAAGTGCACATGGGCTCAATACTGGTGCACAAGACAAAACTCACTCTCTCATGGGTGGAAAAATCTTAGAGGGAACACTGCCCCCGCCTCTCCCCTGGAGTTAAGACAATGCAAGTTGGGTTAATGCAATTGTAGGCTAGTTGCATGGTAGGGGTCTTATGGGGGTCAAATCCAAACCTATTGGTAGAGGGTGGTGGGAGGAGTTCTTAGAGGAGTCACATGACACCCTTTACTTTCAGTCCTGTGTCCATTTTGATCCCTGGAGTACTACCTCCAGGGGTGGGATTTCTTGTGTCAGGGGGCATGGCTAATGAGGGTCAGGAGGTATGGCTAATAGGGTTCAGAAGGCATGGCTAACGTGTCCTTAATTTTGGTTCAGAAAATATGGTCACCATATGTATGAATTTTTCACACTTCTGAAAGAACTATAGTATAAATATGAATGGAAGAAATTAGGAGGAATATAAATTAATAAGTGATGTATAGAGGGTCAAGAGAATGTTCCCATTTACCCTTCTCAATAATATAAGACCAAGAAGTAACCTAACAGCTCTAAACACATTTAAAAATGAAAATGTTTATTGAACCTAGAGATATCAGTCTTCATGTGTTAGGGTATAAAGTAATTATCAACAGCGGCTTAGAATAAAATCCAATATTCAGCTTTTATTATTCTCTCTGCCCCTCCCCCTCCAAAAAACAGAGAGTATTTCAGAACAAGATTATTACTGAAGCTTTATCCCATCCTATGCAGCATTTGCTACTGTCTGACAATGTGTGCAAGATTAGCTAGACCATTGTAAATTATCCAATTTGGAATGGTACTACATGCAGCGGGTCATATTCTTTTTTCTAGTAAAATACATTCCACTTCCAATCAACCCTTTCTTTGCACTGCTCCTTGTGCATAGTCAACCTGTGGAACTCCTTGCCACAGGAGGCTGTGAAGGCTAGGACTATAACAGAGTTTAAAGAGAAGCTAGATAAATTCATGGAGGTTAGGTCCATAAAAGGCTATTAGCCAGGGGGTAAGAATGGTGTCCCTGGCCTCTGTTTGTCAGAGGCTGGAGATGGATGGCACAAGACAAATCGCTTGATCATTGTCTTCGGTCTATCCCCTCTGGGGCACCTGGTGCTGACCACTGTCGGCAGACAGGCTACTGGGCTAGATGGACCTTTGGTCTGACCCAGTACAGCCATTCTTATGTTCTTATGTTCTTATTTACAACAGTACAAACTGAGTGCAAAGCAGGAGGAAAACACAACCACTCTGGTTGGTAAACCCACCTTGCACTACTGCAAATTAGTTCACAAGGTGCAGGACATCAGAAATACAAGCCCACTGCGCCCACTACTGACAGGAATAGTCATCACACAGCCTGAGGCAGTATTATGACTAAATGCTATAATACCACCATACAGTGTGGCTGTGTCTACATTGGCCCCTATTCCGTAATAGGGATGCAAATGTAGCACTTTGGAATAGGCAAATCCGCGGGGGATTTAAATATCCCCCGCGGCATTTGCATTAACATGGCTGCCGCTTTTTTCCGGCTTGTAGATAAGCCGGAGAAAAGTGCCAGTCTGGACGCGATCCTCCGGAAAATAAACTCTTTTCCGGAGGATCTCTTATTCCTACTTGAAAGCAGGCACATAAACTATATTTGAAAATTCAGATATTTGCCTTTCTTCAATACTTGAAAGTAGGAATAAGAGATCCTCCGGAAAAGAGCTTATTTTCCGGAGGATCGCGTCCAGACTGGCGCTTTTCTCCGGCGTATCTACAAGCCGGAAAAAAGCGGCACCCATGTTAATGCAAGTGCCGTGGGGGATATTTAAATCCCCCGCGGATTTGCCTATTCCAAAGGGCTACATTTGCATCCCTATTACGGAATAGGGGCCAATGTAGACACAGCCTGTCTGTGAGTCCAATGTCAGTAACAACAAGCAGAAAAGAAAACAGATCCTATTTTAGTTGTTGCTATGGTTAGTTCCCAAGTACTGTCAAGTGCAAGCCTATAGTAAATAATTGATCAGAAAGAAAGCTTGGCTTTGAATATATGCAAGATATATCTTTTGCATAGCCAGGCACACTACATTCTATGGACCAATGTGCTATTGGCAACAGAATTTTCACAATCGTTTTTGGGCATTTTATGCTGGAGTCAACATTTCAAAATCTTAACTCTAAAGATGGCTAAAGGGCCTGCCGTTAGGAATTGAAGTAAGAGTATTGAAGCAAGGCAAATATCTGAATTTTCAAATATAGTTTATGTGCCTGCTTTAAAATACCTGAGCTTTCCTCCCCTTTTCATCCAAAGGATGTGCTTTGATTACAGACCAAAGGAACATTTTAAAAGGCTTGTTGGTTCTGGCTTCTGTCACAGAATCTGTCTTGGTAGTGCATTAGTTCCTCTTTAACTCAATGAAGTTTACCAAGAAAATAGCTGCTGAGCTTGCAAGAATATTTCCTTTCGTGTGTAATTTATAAGGCCCATTCTCAATTACCATATTGAATCCTGATTTCTTCACTTCATTCATCACAGATTTTAATTTTGAAGCTCTTTTAAAGAAATGTAGCACTCTCCTATAAGGAAATAAGTCAGGTTCCATATAGGGGTGTGTCTAGACTACATGCCTCCTTCGACGGAGGCATGTAGATTAGCCAGATCGGAAGAGGGAAATGAAGCCGCGATTAAAATAATCGCGGCTTCATTTAAATTTAAATGGCTGCCCCGATCTGCCGATCAGCTGTTTGTCGGCAGATCGGGGGAGTCTGGACGCGATGCCCCGACAAAGAAGCCTTTCTTCATCGACACAGGTAAGCCTCGTGAAACCAGGTTTACCTGTGCCGATGAAGAAAGGCTTCTTTGTCGGGGCATCGCGTCCAGACTCCCCCGATCTGCCGACAAACAGCTGATCGGCAGATCGGGGCAGCCATTTAAATTTAAATGAAGCCGCGATTATTTTAATCGCGGCTTCATTTCCCTCTTCCGATCTGGCTAATCTACATGCCTCCGTCGAAGGAGGCATGTAGTCTAGACACACCCTAGGAGACATAGCAGGATATTCACTTTCCTTTTCTATCTGCTTTATTTTCTCTCTAACTTCTACTCTTCACTGAACAATCATCACAGACTTTCCTGCATGGATGAGTGCAGATAACTGAGACCTTTCCACCTCAAGTTAATATTAAGTCTATGGGCTAGATAATATTCAACTACATTATCTTCTATAATAGGGGTCCACTCACATTAAATGAAAAGGTATTTCTGTGATGTCCTTAACTCTACCAATGTCTCATATCATCTCAGACTTGCATCATTTAAACAGCAGTATCTAGAGCTATCCTGCCACTATAGATTATCCAACAGCAAAATCATATATTTTTAAGATTCATTAGGGTGTCTTCATACATACTATTATTAATTTGTATCACTGCGCAATGGAAATGGAATATTACAAATTATATATTCTGACAGCCCTTAAGTCTCAACTGAGACTGATGCCTCATTATGCTACGTCCAGTGGTGGATTTAGAGTTAGTGGAGCCCTGTGCTCAGCTTCATTTTTTGAGGCTCCCCCTGGGACCTTGCCAAGAAAAAGAACATTCACTCTTCTTGTCCCTCCCATTTTTCATTCTTTTTTTCTTCATCCTCCTCCTACACTAGGAGGGTGGTGAAGCACTGGAATGGGTTACCTAAGGAAGTAGTGGAGTCTCCATCCCTAGAGGTGTTTAAGTCTCGGCTTGATAAAGTCTTGGTCGGATTGATTTTGTTGGGATTGGTCCTGCCTAGAGCAGGGGGCTGGACTTACTGACCTTCTGAGGTCTCTTCCAGCTCTATGGTTCTATGATTCTATATTATAAGTAATAAAAATTAAATGAAAATAAAATGAGGTACCTTGATTGTTTTTGTTGTCTCAACTTTTTTTCCACAGACCAACTGAAAATTGCCTAAGGTCTCACTGGACCACTTAATGATCATTCCATATATTGTTTGTACCACTGTAAAGTGCTTTTAAGAGCGCTTTATAAAAACAAAAAAACATAACAACCTTTCCTCAGTTCACCTAAATGGAGTTCTTGGGACACAGTTTGAGAACTTCCAGTCTAGATGAAAGCTTGAATTTGCATTAAGCCAACATGAAAAGTGTACAAATAAAATGTATAGATGATGCACAAATGGAAAAATAAAGGTTAACTTCCTCTAAAGAAACTTATTCAATTTGACAAAAAAATCAGCTAGCTTTTATTCTACATTTTTTCTTTACAAAATCAACAATTAAGTCATTGTAATATTTTGTAAAGAGGCACTTTCTATTGTCAATGTTGCTGAACAATTGCTTCTCCCTGTTCTCTTGCTCTCTCCACAGCCCTCGCCTCAGAGCGACTATCCCTAACACAGAGAAGCTGCCCCCTGTACAGGGATGGGGGAGTTGTCGGACCCAGTGCTCGACTGCCCAGGCCTGGAGGCTCCATGTTGTTGGCGGGGGAGGGGTTAGGCATGCCAGGACATGGTATGTTTCATTGTAAATTTGCCCCTGGCTACACCTTTTTCAAACAAATAGTAAGAACAATCCCTATCTTGAAGAGTGTAGGCCCAAATTCAGGACAGAATCCCTATTCAAGACAGCATTTCAGCATGGCTACGTCTACACTGGCCCCTTTTCCGGAAGGGGCATGTAAATTTCATGAGTCGTAGGAATAAGTAGGAATAAGAGCCTCCGGAAAAGGGCGCTTTTTCCGGAGGATCGGGGCCAGTGTAGACGCTCTTTTCCGGCTTTTTTAAAAGCCGGAAAAAAGCGGCGGACATTTTTATTTAAATGCCGCGGGGGATATTTAAATCCCCCGCGCATTTCCCTACTACGACTCATGAAATTTACATGCCCCTTCCGGAAAAGGGGCCAGTGTAGACGTAGCCCCTGTGATTAATTTTAAACACGGGTTCAAGTTCCCTTGAAATCATCGAGTTCTTAAGTGTGGCACTGAGAAGGGATGGTCTAAAGTGGACCTGATTCTCATGTACACGGTAAGTGCTGTCCACTACTTAGGCAGTGCAAAGTGGCATTAATGTGGAGGCAAATATAATTTATACCAACATTAAAGCCCTTTTACACTGGCAGACCAATGTAAAACATCTGTAGTGGCCCAAGCACATATTTCAGTGATTCTCTAAATCAGGGCTGAGATCAAAGGTGAGAAAAAGGGAATATTATTATCATGTATAAAATGGGACACTGAAGCACAGAATGACAGAGAAAATCTATGGCAGAGCCAAGAACTGAACTAAAAATCCTGGGTTCAAGTACAATACCGTCCTCTCTGGCATTACAGGCAGTACAGCTTGTTTTTTCAGAGCACCACTAGTTAATGAAGTCACCTTGCTTGGTGCAAAGCTAGTGTTTCTATTTGAAATGGCACCCCCCCCCCCCCCTTCTATTTGAAATGGCTATTTCTCTGTTCTGCTCAGCTCTTCCTTTTTATTCTTTAAATGCCAAGGAAATTAAATGTAAAAAATCCCTCCATTAATGTGACATTAATGTGATTCAGTGAAATAAATCACAAAACCCAGGGCCAGTTATGGAGCGGGGGCAGGAGGGCCATTTGGCCTGAGCCTCATACTCAATGGAGGCCTCAAATTTAGACACTTGGGTTCTTTTTAGTTAATTTTATATATATATAACGTGTGGAAGCAGGTAAAGAACTATCACTGTTCAGCTATGAGACAAGAGCATTTGAATGGGCTCGCCATGCTTAATATCAACTGTGACATTGCACAAAAGCTAGATTTTTCCTCTGTAATTAGCGCATTTGCACAGAAAAAAGGCTAGAAAACCATTTGTTAAATAAAATATATTCAAATTATCACTAGTGTCCTTGTGATTTGAAGCTGGCACTTAAAAAGACAAATTCTGCCAAATTTACTCAGGGATGCACCTTTTGTCATTCCTGTGAAAATCCACCCAGATTTAGCCTATTTATAAGTCTTTAGGGAAGGGCGGGGGCCCAGTTAAAACACTCTAAGACACTTCTTCATTTTTGGCAGCTATATATCTCTTGAAGATTGTGTCCTTAATGAGCACCCCTTCACAGCTGCCAAGCTGAGTAGACTGCACATGCATGATTTCCACAGAGTAACTGAGTATGCTCCATGGTCCAAGGCTATAGGGGCCAAGACAGATCTTCACTGTAATGGCTGCATTAGGGACCCAGTTGACCAGGGATGAACACTGAGTTCATACATGGGAGGAGAATGGGATTAGGAACCCTCCAAGAAAAAGGGGTAAGAAGAGAGAGACCAATTTAGCAAGGATCTGTGTGTGGAGGGAGAACTGGGACAGGTTGGGCAAATACACTTGGGCAAAGTGCTCTGGAGGGATATGGGAGACAGCCTGTGGAAGGAGAATAGGACTGGGAGTGAAGGGGAGGGAATAGACATAGGTCACCTGAAGAACTGAGAGGACAGTCCTGAGAATGCTGGCAAAGGGACTAGGACTGGGTGTGGGGAGGGGAGAGACTGACAGTGGAGAAGGGAAGATTGGGACTAGACGGTGAGCCAGAGGGGTAAGCTAGGACTAGCTGGGCAAGGAGACAAGGACTGGGCAGGTGAGGAGAAGGGAACTGGCACAAAGAGCTGGAGTGGGAAAGAGACATGATACAGAGACAAGTTACAGGGATCAGGGCAGAATGGGTCAAGCTTGGGAGAAATGGTCAGAGGAGTCTATGTCAGCTAGAGTACACTCCCCTCCACAGCCTGGAAAGGAACCCAAGATTCCTGAGACACATTCCTTTGCTATCAGAAAATAGCTACAAAACGCACTCTCCGAATAACAAAACCCCATTCCTCCCTAATGCAGGTTCTCACTGAGGATGTCAATCAGTGACTTGGTAAGCTCAAGTGGCAGAGGTCTGTACAGTGGATCTAAAGATTCCAGCCTGGCTGATGACCCCTGTGAACGTGAGCACGACAACAATGGTGGAATTTCTATTAATTCAGTTTGCTTTTTTAAAGCTTCAGGAAATGATACGCCAAGCTACCCCACCGTCCCAAAGAAACATACCATGTAACCTTAATTTTGGCATTTCCTAACTTCTATGTGCATGTCTTCTGCAACTTTAATAATGTTCTCTTAACAAAGTGTGTGTGTAATGTATACAGTGATCAGCATTTAAAAAGGTTGCCGTTTATCTTTTTAAAATATTCACCATGAGAAATATTTCTTGTATATAGTAATATATAGGTAGAGATCCACAAAAATGCTATTTTTCAACCATTTCAATTACAAATGGTTAGTGTCACATTTTATTGTTTGTACATTATGGAAATGTTTACATGGGGATACCTCTCCCCAAGCTGGTTCTCATCAGTTGACATGGATTTGCAATGTTCATTGTGTGGATGTTTGGACTCAGGCTGGAGCCGGAGCTCTGGAATCCTCAAGGCTAGAGGCTTCAAGAGCAGGGGCTCCACCCAAGTTTAAATCTCTACACAGTGATTTTTAGCTCAACAGCGTGAGCTGCATAAGCCCAAATTAGCTGACCTGGGCCAGCCACAGCTATGCCACACAGCTTTTATCCCTGTTAGATGTACCCTGAATGTGTACAGTTTCTCGATAGTAAGTAACTAAGACATACGCTCTACCAAGTAATCTAACTCCCTCCTTCCAGCTTGATACTTGGGGGAGGAGGCTGTTCTTTGGCTTTCAAACACAGCCTTTTACACTTAAGTATGTGGATAAGCTTCAGATAAGAAAGGTTGAATGGTTAAATGAACTGCGTAACTGCAAGTCCAAATATAGCTACTGCACCTGTGGATCCTGAAAAGCAACCAAAACCTAAACCAATGGCTGAAGAAACCCCTCAGACAATTAGATTGAAACAGACACTTTTGGTAGAGTTAAGGAAATCACAGAGAGATCACACAACACTGAGGAAGTGGATTGTAAACCAAGAGTTAAAAAGAGACACAGAATAGACAGTTTATCTGGTACTAGCAAATTACACCATTGGAGGAACCCATCCTCCTGACCCTTCAGTCGGGTCACTAGATCGGATAAGATGACAAAAAATTTTCTTTTACTAACTATGCCTTCTCTCAAATTTTTTATTCTGAAGGAAATGTTCTGATCAGTTCCTCTAATTACCCAGTCTGCCCCATTGGCAAAGTGCCCCTTTTCCATCTGCAGCTGCCTTCTAAACAGGTTTTCCATCTTTAGAGAACTATATTATTCTGTCTCACCGTGTACATCAATGCCTGGCTAGAAAGGTACAATATAAAATGAACAATATAAAAAGAACACACAAACCAGTGTTCATTTTACCCAGGATCAAGTTTACTAGCAATTTAATTTTTGCTGTTTCCAGTTGTAGCACTATATTCTGCCTTAGCAGAGGGATGGAGTCCATACATATGTTTAGAATATGACTGGGAACTATGGCTGGTCCGTACCAGCTGACTTGGGTTCATGGGGCTCAGGATTTGGGGCTGTTCAATTGTGCTATAGATGTTCCAGCTCCAACTGAAGCTCAAGCTCTGGGACCTTTCCTCTTTGAAAGGCCTACCTCCAGGGCTCCAGCCTGACCATGGTCATCGGCACCACAATTAAACAGCCTTGTAGACTGAGCCCTGCTAGCCCAAGTCAGCTGGCACAAACCAGCAACAGGTTTTAAACTGCTGTGTAGACATACCCTTGGAGCAAGCTGTCACAATTCAAATATTCCCCCTACATTTGCCTTAGAAGAGCTTGCATTCCAAAGCTCTGTAATACATGGAAATCAATGTGAAGTTATACAGACAGAATCAGTCTTATAATATTATTTGACAATAACTTTCACAGTAAGGTTTTAAAGAAAATCTTATTAAGACCATAGTAAACTACCCCATCAAAAAATTGCAGAATAAAGCCTTCCTCACCTTTGTTTTAAGAACACAAGCATTTCCCTTCTTGTCTAAACTCCAGCTATTGCACTTCAGCTCCGAAGAGGCTATGACTCAGCAAAGAGATCAGCTTTTATTTTTCAGATGGAACTTACCAAACTGTCACTACACCAAGGGGAGGAACTCTTTCCAGGATGCATACCTCTGCTGTCCTCTAAAGACATCTTCACAAAACCCTCCCAATCCAGTTACATTAGAACAATGGGGAAGAGTTTCTTTCAGAAAAATAATATGTAAGCCTATGTGGAAAGAATATTGTCTTATAAATAATATTTGTACATGCATCTGCACTGCACTAAAGAAAAGGTAGAGTCTTATAACTCCAAGTGAAAGCCATAGTCTAAGGATAGAAATGTAGCCGTGTTAGTCTGGGGTAGCTGAAGCAAAATGCAGGACAATGTAGCACTTTAAAGACTAACAAGATGGTTTATTAGATGATGAGCTTTCGTGGGCCAGACCCACTTCCTCAGATCAAATAGTGGAAGAAAATAGTCACAACCATATGTACCAAAGGATACAATTAAAAAAAATGAACACATATGAAAAGGACAAATCACATTTCAGAACAGGAGAGGGATGCAGGGGGAGGGGGGGGGGGGAGGAAGGAAGGTAAGTGTCTGTGAATTGATGATATTAGAGGTGGGGAGAGTGGGATGTTTGTGAGTTAATGGTATTAGAGGTGATAATTGGGGAAGCTATCTTGGTAATGGGTAAGATAGTTTGAGTGTTTGTTCATTCCTTTTTGGAGAGTGTCGAATTTTAACATGAATGACAGTTCAGAGGATTCCCTTTCAAGTGAAGATGTAAAAGGTCTTTGTAGCAGAATGCAGGTGGTTAAGTCATTGAGAGAGTGTCCTCACAAAACAGATATCAGACAAGATCACAAAGAAAAAACAGTTTCTTGCCATTTTAACCAGAAAGGACACTCTGTACACCTTGATGCAATAATTTTATTTTTATATCAAGTATCAGAGGGGTATCTGTGTTAGTCTGGATCTGCAAAAGCGACAAGGAGTCCTGTGGCACCTTAGGGTGCATCTAGACTACATGGCTCCATCGATAGAGCCATGTAAAGTAGTTTACTCGACATAGTCAATGAAGTGGGGATTTAAACATCATTTCACTAGCCATACTGGCGCAGTCAACAAAGGCTTCACTTGTCGACCATGCCGCGTATAGACTGCCGTGCTGTGTCAGATCAGCTGATTGTCGGCACAGCACGGCGGTCATTTTTATTTTAATGGAGAAGGGATTATTTAAATCCCCGCTTCATTGACTATGTCGAGTAAACTACTTTACATGGCTCCATCAATGGAGATGTGTTGGAGCATAAGGTTTCGTGGGCAAAGACCCACTTCATCACATGCATGTTTATTTTTATATTGATCTGAACCGGGGAGAAGAAAAAGTGCTTTTACAAAAGATATTGCCAACACTTGAAATTTATTGTGAGTCTTGGGATACTTGATGTTGTTCTTAATACCCCAGATCAAGAGATTGCATAAGAATATCAAATTTCATTTAAAACAAAGAAGTTTCTAGCCCTCATGCTTGTGGAGAAGAGTTTGAAAATGTGACCTAAGTGCACATTAAAGGCTCAGAAACCTGAAGGCAAAGAAAGAGAACTATATATATATATATATCTAAGATAATGTCATAATAATTTGGGTTCTGAATCATGAACACCTGGGGTTGGCAGTACTGTGTTTAGACACTACAGACCTGATTTTCAAAGGTGTAAAAAATCTACAGATTCAAGTCAGTGGGATAAATGGGTGCTCAGAAGCTCTGAAAACCCAACCCTACAATACTGCAGTCTTAGTACTCTTTTTACTCTGCCAATAGTTTACTTGGACATTTCAGAATGTAGAGCCTCAGCTGGTATAAATTGGAGCAATGTCAGTTTCCACCAACTGAGGATTTAGCCCTTAGTATTTTAAAAATATGAAGGAGGCCTAATTATTAATCATACTTGGTATTTTCCTAGTTGTAGTTGCCTGCAGTTTAAATTAGGATAATTTGAGTTTGTATTTGGGTGGATCAACTGAATAGTAAAGGTGAAAATCTGAGCTCCTGTGACCACAGAGAAGCTACATGGGCTTGATGACCCCTAACTATAACCTTTCTTTTGGTTGTTTATTTTCCCAGCTAAGTGAGGACCTGATTTGACAAAAGAATTATGCAGAAATCCACATTACCATAAAATACAAAGAGCAGCTACATAAAGACCACTCTTCCCTATTGCCAGAAGGGCACTCTAATCTAGTTTTTCTGTTCTTCCTCTTCTCCGCCCCTGCCTCACAACTCCTTACGGCTTTGTAGCCTTTTGCTTGCTTTTAAAGTCAGATTAAATACCATACTCACACTTGACTCTGAAATGAAGCAGTTTTGCCCCATTAACTTTTGATATCAGGCAGGAGCTCTGAAGGACAGGCAGAAGTTTAGGCTAATATTTGATAAGCTTATTAAAACCAACATAAAAATCAAGCCAGAAATGTAAATCTTTGTCTCTAAGTAAATAAGTAAATCAATCAATCATTTGAAATCAGGACTCAGACTTCAACTACAATCAATTATTAGAAATGAAGAAATCATAGTTGTCCAAACACAACACTATAATAAATGATGTTCACTCTTTTACACTCTTTATTATTACACTAATCATTAACACGATTCTACAAAGGTCTCAATCCTGCATAGAGCAGCAGTTAATGAGAGCCTAGGGAAATGTGCTCTTCACAAGAGGTGCTCTGCACCTTGCAAGATCAATTGCAGATTTCCAGTTCACATGTAAACCAGTGAACGAGGAAACATGCCATCCTAAAGACTGTTCAAAATACAAGTCTAATAGTCTGTCTAATTTACTGTCCATAAATTTAAACTACAGAAAAGACTTGCCAGATCCAGAATGGGCCAGAGCTCTGCTAGTGGTATGATAGTAAACATGCTGAGTGTGTTAGGGAATTATATACCCTTTTAAATAATTTCCCTCCTCAACTTCAGGATTAACCTAAAAAATACTTTCCCTATTTTATACTGTAAGGACTTTGTTGTGCCTGTTCTCCTGGCTAGTAGCATTAATACATGTTCCCTCTCTAACTTTTGCTCAAGTGTCACTGTCCAAGAGGAGGAGTTTGTCAGCCAGTAGATGAACATGGCAGAAGAGTTTTAAAATTAGAACATGATCTTCTGTTGCCAGAAGCAGACATATTCAATTTCTAGGTTAACATCCACTACACGTGGCCAAGCTTAAGTTTATTAGTGTAGTGCAAAGGTCTCCAATCTGTGCAGCACGTCCCCCTTAGGGGGCATAGAGTAATGTTGGGTGGGCACAGCAGGAGCAATGACCAGCCCCCACAAGGGGTAGAGAGGAAGAGCTCCCAGCCATGGCCCCAGCCTCAACCCACTTATCTCTGCACCTTCCATCCGAGCAGTGGTCCTGGCTCCATGGAGAGGGTGCAGACTGGAGTAGGGAGAGGCACGAGATAAAAAGTTTGGGGATCACTGGTGCAATGGTCAACAGATAATAAGGAAAACAGAAGAAGTGTCTATAGAAGCCTTTTGCTTCTACAAATGTCGGTCTGTTAGAAGTAACATAACACTACAGCTCACTGTGGTCCATACATCTGTGTAGGCTAGGTTTGGACTGGAAGAGGAAACACCTGCTGACAGCTGGTGTCTAGAGTGTTCCAACATCTGCTATTTCAAATGCTAATCTCTGATTCCACTGCAAAATTTTACAATTACTTATAACTAGTTTGAGGGCCTTATGCAAATGCCTGATTCCTTTCTTCCTTTTACTGGTGTAAATTTCAGATAAATCTGTTGAAATTATTAGAGTAATTGGTGGTACAGAAAGAAAAACTTGAACTATATAGTTTAATAACAATTTGAACATGAATGGCTTTATAAGAAAGCACTGCAACAGAATATCAGACTATTTCATGCCTTATTAAATGCATTTAGAAAGTTTTAATCAAGAAATACAGCAAAAGCCTGAAACAAATATCACTATTGTCAGTAGTAGTACATTGGACTACAACTTCAGAACACTAATGTCCATAAATGTATAGAAGGAATATGTGTGCTACATAGGGGTAGGAGGCTTTCTTTAGATCAGTGTTTACCAAAGTGGTCTGCGGATCCACTCTGAGAAACCTGCTAATTGGCTGTTCTGTTTTGTTTATTTACCAGCTCCACAGCCACAGAGCCTCGTGGTTCCCATTGGCTCGAGTTCGCCGTTTGCAGCCTAGGAGAGCAGTGGGAAGTGGTGTGGGCTGGTCTGCTGCTTCACACAGCTCCCCTTAGCTGCAAATGGCAAACTAGAGCCAATGGGAGCCACGAAGCTCTGTGGCTGTGGAGCTGGTAAATAAACAAACCAGAGAGGCCAGTTAGTAGGTTTCTCTGAGTGGATCCGCGGACCACTTTGAGAAACACTGCTTTAAATATTTGCTCCTGTTTTTAAAATTAGACCCAGTTGTTCTCTGCCATCAACTTACTTGGGGGGGGGGGGGGAGATAGGAGAGGGGAGGGATCTACAGGCTTCTGAAAACACCGATTTTAATGGGTTATCTACCCTTGGTTTAGAATGCTTATTCCATCCCTCTCTATTTCACACTCCAGACCTAAGAAGGGCAACACAGTCTCACACGTTTCTCAACCACAATAAAACAAAGCTGTATTATGTGTGTAGCTAATTCATGTGTTTAAAGACAAAAAACACAGACAATACTATATAGAAGGGATGAATTAGCTGTATTCAGACTGTTTGGACTGGCCTGGTACAGTACTTGTTGCTGATTGGATTTAAAGATAACAACACATTCTTCAGTGTGTTTAGAGTATTTGCAGCCTATTTACTTTTTAAAAACAGAAGTTCATTCTAAAGGACTTGGAACCAATTTTTTTAAAAAACAAATCTACATAGAATTTGTAGTGGCTTGAAAAATAAAATTGCTGCATATTTAAAGCTTTCTTCAGCTAAATGGGCTGCAGTTGCTAAGCAACATGGACCACATATATGGACGTGTCCTTTGCTGTGATGTTTTGTGCTTTATTTAAAAAAATCTTGGTATATGTTTTATAGTAAGCTGTGAATGTGCATTAGCCTGATTTTTTTCTGTTGTACTGCTAAATAAAGATTCTGAAAAATAGGGGCAATAATTTTTTGTTCCATGAGTAAGATCCTCATACACTAGTGCCTGAGAGGACTGTGAGGAGAGGTAAAGCATACAAAGCACATAAACATTGCTGTATAGTTGACTGATCAAATATACATGGGGTTTCCTTTCATCGTGACAAAACAGTCAAAAACTCAATGCATCATAGGGTAGGCTTCCTCTGGGCAAAAATGATCCCAGGGGGCTATAGGCAACTACACAACCTGATTGCAGGAGGTGCTGAGGGCTCTGAACTCTCATCAGATGCAGTAGCAATTAAGGTTGATCAGTATCTGAAGAATTTATACTGGGTACTTAAACTGGCATAGCTACATTTCGCAGATGGGTGAAAAATCTGCACTCCTAAGAGATGCAGCGATGGAGACCTAAACTTAAACCTAACCTTCTAAACAGTGGTGTAGCCAGCACTAGACTAACAGAAGAATTCTTCTGTTGATCTAGCTACCACCTCTAGGGTAGGTGGATTAACTACAGTGATGGGAAAATGCCATTCATTGCTGATGTGAGTGATTATACTGAAGCACTCCAGTTGTGCTGCTTTCGCATTTTACATGTAGACATACCCTGAACCAATGCCCTAGAGAGTATCAGAGATAAGTAAAAAATCATTAGCAGACACACTTTGCATTTAGATAGTAACTTTCATCTGATAATTACAAATCACTTTAAAAGCAATTAATAAAACCACAACAACCCCTTCAAGTAGCAATAGTAGTAGGTTTTCTTTCCTGTTATTCACTTTAATAACCCAAAGCACAACGTTAAGTAACTGGCCAAAGGCATACAGGAAGTTAATGGCCTGTCCAGGAGTACCAACCAGTCACATGTTCTAATTCAGCAGATATGGTACATTGAAACAAGAGTGGCAGCTTTCACAATGCCAGTCAAGGAAGAGGAAGAGAGCTGCTTACTTTCAACACTGGGCAAATTAGGTGAAACTATAGTGAAGAATAAAATTGTCAGACACATAGATGAATATAATTTGTTGGGAGAAAGACAACATGGTTTCTGTAAAGGGAAATCATGCCTTACTAATCTACTACAATTCTTTGAGGGGGTCAACAAATATGTGGACAAGGGGGATCCAGTGGATATAGTATACTTAGATTTCCAGAAAGCCTTTGACAAAGTCCCTCACCAAAGGCTCTTAAGTAAAGTAAGTTGTCATGGGATAAGAGAGAAGGTCCTTTCGTAGATTGACAACTGGTTAAAAGACAGGAAATAAAGGGTAGGAATAAGTGGAAGAGGTCCCCCAAGGGTCTGTCCTGGGAACAATCCTATTAAACTTATTTAATAACAAATAAGTTACAAAATGGGCAACAAAATGGCAAATTAAATTTAATATTGATAAAGTAATGCACATTGGAAAACATAATCCCAACTATATATACAATATGATGGGGACTAATTTGGCTACAACTACTTAAGAGAGAGATCTTGGAGTCATTGTGGATAGTTCTCTGAAAACATCCACTCGGTGTGCAGCGGCTGTGAAAAAAGCAAATGGAATATTAGGAGTCATTTAAAAAGGGATTGAGAATAAGACAGAAAATACCGTATTGCCTCTGTATAAAATCATGATACGCCCACATCTTGAATACTGTGTACAGATGTGGTCACCTCATCTCAAAAAAGATATATTGGCATTGGAAACGGTTCAGAAAAGGCCAACAAAAATGATTAGGGGTTTGGAATGGGTCCCACATGAAGAAAGATTAAAAAGACTTGGAGCTTTCAACTTAGAAAAGAGGAGACTAATCGGGGATATGACAGAGGTATATAAAATCATGACTGGTATGGAAAAAGTGAATACGGAAAAGTTATTTACTTATTTCCACAATATAAACTAGGGGTCACCAAATGAAATTAATAGGCAGCAGGTTTAAAACAAACAAAAGGAAGTTTTTCTTCACTCAGCGCACAGTCAACCTGTGGAACTCCTTGCCAGAGGAGGAAGCGAAGGCTAGAACTTTAACCAAGTTAAAAAAATAGCTAGATAGATTCATGGAGGTTAGGTCCATCGATGGCTATTAGCTAGGATGGGTAAGAATGGTGTCCCTAGCTTCTTTTTCTCTGGAAGTGGGTGACAGGGGAGGATCACATGGGGATTACCTGTTGTGATACCTCCCTCTGGGACATCCTGTCGGCAGACAGGATACTGGGCTAGATGGATCTTTGGTCTGACCCAGTATGGCTGTTCTTATATTCATGGAGAGGAGGTGGAAGCTCTTCCTATGCTATTAGGAGAAGCAGCAAAGCTGTGATTTTCTCTACTCCCTTGACTTTAACCCTTCTTCTAAAGCAGGGGTGGGGAACCTAAGGCCTGGGGAGCTAGATGCTGCCCCTGACTTGCCTGGATCCAACCCCTAAGGCTCATGGCTTGCCTCCCAGCACTGGGGAGCTATTGTGGGTGCTCCAGCCCCCCTGCTGTCCCTCTGCGGGGCTGGAGCACACAAAATCTATTAGCCTGCCCTGCCACCCCCCTCCCACCAGGCTCTGATGTGTGAGAGGAATGTGGGGAGTGTCTTTTTCCTTCTCAGTCAGGGGCCACATCAATGAGGAGTGTGAGGTTTTTTTTCTGTTTTTGCTTCTCACTTGTGTGCAGCCCCAGACTGACTTTTCTGTGGGTGAGCAGCTCCCAACCCAAAAAAGGTTCCCCACCCCAATCTAAGTAGTTGAGCTGAATGAACTTCTTATTGCTGAAAAGTGCAGCTTTGAGTCAAGTGAAACATTTCTGAATTTATGTTAATTTTGATGAATTTTTTCAGTTAACACCCCCCTCCAGAAATGTTGAAACAAACCATTTCCACGTTCACAAATGTCTCTCTCTGATTTTACACATTGGAAGACAAGGTGGAGCCCTGCTTATATCTTGAGCCCCATGGTTAGGGCACTTACCAAAGACGTCAGAATCCATCACTCTGGTGCAAAGACTGGAACCTACAGGTCCTTCCTTCCATGAGGGTACCTAACTACCAACTACAGAATCTTCTGGGGGAAAGGAGGTCATCTCTCTGTCTTCCCCGTTGAAAATGTTCTACTTTTAAAATCAATTAGACAGTTATTGGAGCAGAGACCCCCCCCCCAGCGGAGTGCTCAACCCCTGGGCTACAGAGTCACTTCCACCTTCTGCTTCTAGCCTAATGATTATTTAATCATTCAGACAGAATGAACAGCTTCAACAGGTGAGATAAAGAAAGACCCACCCTGGAATACCCCATAGCCCATTGATGGGAGAGATCTGAGTTCAGATCAGTGCTCCACAGCAGGGATTCAAAGCTGCATATGCCAAGGACAGTTATCTAAACAAGTGCTTTAAAGAACACCTATATGGCCCCTAGAACTGCTATACCCATTGATTATAATGAGAAATGTCAGTCAAGTGATCATAGTGAATTTGTCCATATTACAAGGAATAGACCTGAGGTGGTGACATTCAAAAGTGGATTTAAATGACTTAAAACTAAATTGGAGAGAACTGAAGCCATCCTTATACGCTGACAAATCACAGGGTAGCTTGTAGGTCACATTCCTAGAGACAGTGATAAGAAAAAAGAGCAATGGGTGCTAAAATGGAATGAAAAGATGAGGCTTTGAGCCAAGGTGCTGGACTCCGGGCAGCAACAGTACATTTCAGTTTCCAGGCCAGATTTCATTAGTGGTTGAGTGACTGGATTTTGGCTCAGTGCTGGTATGTGATGATGCATTTGTGTTTCGAGATTTTCCTCTGAATTCTGTTTTAAAGATGACTCTGTTTTAGCAAATCGATTTATTTGTCACTTCCATCCTTCACTTGTGATTTGGAAAGAAAGAAGTCCATTTCTAATTGTGAGGGAGTGAAGAGAGGAGGGCCTGGCATCGCAGGGATTAAACAAAGCCTTTTTGGCCCAACTAGCTCCGCCTCATTTTACCTATAGCCAAAGCCAGGCCTGAGGGAGGATAAAAGGAAGGAGCCTGGCTCATTTAGCTACTGACCAGCAAGGAGACAGGAGTGCGGTTCTGCTGTTTACAGGACAAGAACCAAAGACAGTCCAGTTGGCCAGCCACAACAGCAAGTAAGCCTCCAATCCTACCCCTGGGACGCAGGCGGAAACCTGCTAGAACCCTAGCTAAAAGGTCAAGTATCAGAGGCGTAGCCATGTTAGTCTGGATCTGAAAAAGCGACAAGGAGTCCTGTAGCACCTTATAGACTAACAGATGTATTGGAGCATAAACTTTTGTAGGCAAAGACCCACTTCGTCAGATGCATGTGTAAGCGGGGGAATGGTCCCGCTCTTGTGGGGAACTTTCCTGGCTTCTATACACCCCGGTGAAATGAACCAGCGAAAGGATCTGAGTCCCCGCTCCCACTTCCTTTACCCCACGGCTCCCTGATCCTGAGGGCTCCCCCTCCACTCTCCTGAGTAGCAGAGCCCTTGAAACCCCAACAAGGCTGGGCCCAGGTTTCCTGGGGCTTAATCCCTGACCTTGTAGTCACTAGGGGCAGGAGTTAGGGTGTCCCCACTCCGAGGTGCTCTCTTTACACTGCAGGCCTTCTTGGCCCAGTGATCACTTCATAAGGTTCAAAGCAAATACAATTTATTAAACATACAGGGTATGTCTACACTACAAAGTTAGTTCGAACTAACGGACGTTAGTTCGAACTAACTTTAATAGGTGCTACACTAGCGCTCCGCTAGTTCGAATTTGAATCGAACTAGCGGAGCGCTTAGTTCGAACTAGGTAAACCTCATTTTACGAGGACTAACGCCTAGTTCGAACTAGCTAGTTCGAACTAAGGGCTGTGTAGCCCTTTAGTTCGAACTAGTGGGAGGCTAGCCCTCCCCAGGTTTCCCTGGTGGCCACTCTGGCCAACACCAGGGAAACTCTATGCCCCCCTCCCGGCCCCGGACCCCTTAAAGGGGCACGGGCTGGCTACGGTGCCCGTGCCAGGTGCAAGCCTGCCAGCACCCAGCCAGCAGACCCTGCACCTGGCACGGCACAGAGCCACCCACCCGATGCCCCCCAGCCCACCCCCTCTTGCCGGGACCAGGCTGGCGGCTCCCGGGAGCTTGCCCTGGACCGCAAGAGGCGGGCACCTTCCTGGGTTAGTGCGGACATCGTGGACCTCGTCCACGATCTCCGCACTAGGCACAGGAAAGTGGCTGTCTAGGGCAGGAGAGCTGCCAGCCTGGCCACCCAGGACCAGGTGTGCATGAAAATCAAGGGGGTCCACTGAGACCCCCGACACTGAGCCCTGAGCTGACAATGGCCGTACTGGGTCAGACCAAAGGTCCATCTAGCCCAGTAGCCTGTCTGCCAACAGCGGCCAACCCTAGGGACCCTGGAGGGGATGGACCGAAGACAATGACCAAGCCATTTGTCTCGTGCCATCCCTCTCCAGCCTTCCACAAACTTTGGGCAGGGACACCACTCCTACCCTCTGGCTAATAGGACTCCATGGACCCAACCTCCATGACTTGATCTCACTTCCCTTTAAACTCTGTTCTAGTTGTAGCCTTCACAGCCTCCTGCAGCAAGGAGTTCCACAGGTTAACTATTTGCTTTCTCAAGAACAACAACTTTCTCTTACTAGTTTCAAGCCTGCTACCCATTCCTTTCCTTTGGTGTCCTCTAGTCCTTCTTTATGGGAACTCAGGAAGAACTTTTATGAATGCACCCTCTCCACCCAACCCCTGCTTTTAGAGACCTCTATCCTGTCCCCCCTCCGTCTCCTCTTTTCTAAGCTGAACAGCCCCAGTCTCTGTAGCCTTTCTTCATCTGGGACCTGTTCCCAACCCCTGATCATGTTAGTTGCCCTCCCCTCTCCCAGCCTTTCTCTTCCCCTCTCCCACCTCCTTTTCCCAGTGTCCCCCAGTTTTTTTCAATAAAGACAGAGTCAATGTTGGAAGAAACGTTATCTTTATTTTGTACATCAATAAGAAGGGGGGCTAGGGAAGGGTAAGTGGAAGGAGGTGAGGGAGGAATGGGGTACGAGCCCCCGATGGGGAGGACTGGGCTGGCTCTGCGGGCTTCTGGGGGTGGAAGCTCTCCTGCAGCCCCCCAATTACTCCCTCTCCCCAGATGGCAGCCTGCGGCAAGTGCAGCCGGGCTGATGGCCGAGTGGTGTGATGTGCCCAGTGTGGGCACTCAGGGCACTCCAAGCCAGAACTTCTTTGGAAGCGGGGCACCCCTTAGAACTGTGTGTCCGGGGTGGGGGTCGGGACCCTTTAAGCGCAGCCCTCGGCTAGCCTGAGACAGCATCTCCATGCTCTAAGTCCTCCTTTTATGCCCTGCCGGCACTGCTTCCGGCCATCCTTAAGCCCTGTTCAGAGTCCACTCAATGTGGACTTACTAGTTCGAACTAGCAAAACGCTAGTTCGAACTAGTTTTTAGTTCTAGACGCGTTAGTTCGAACTAGCTTAGTTCGAATTAACTAATTCGAACTAAGTTAGTTCGAACTAGCGCTGTAGTGTAGACGTACCCCAACTGATTAAAGAGAATAGAATAAGAAACAATGAGAATGGTTAAATGAGAACACACAGCCCTGCTCTGTAGCACAGGCACATCAACACAGCAGTCTGCAGAGTGTAAGGACAGTTCACAGTCTCTTCCTTAGAAGCCCTGGATGTGCTGCAAGGGGCTGCAGGCTGGACACGCTTGCACTGGCAGTGACCACACAGCCTCAGTCTCTAAGTGGCCAGACCCCTCTCCCAGTCCAGAGCCTTTCCCCACACTTTGCAGGTCCCAGTAGCTCACCACATCCAGCTGCAGGCTGTGCTGCTTGGCCAGTTCCAGCTCTTTGTGTTGCTTCTCTGTTCCTTTTGGCTTTCTGAGCACTGCCAGTCTGCTGCTCAACACAGGGTCTGCACTGCTTGGCCTGTCTGTGTCTGGTTCTGTCGCTGCAGGACTTCTTCTTGTACTCCTCTTTCAGATCTCTGTCTTTGCAGGACCTCTCCTGCACACAGCTCGCTCTGCTCTTTCAGCTCCCTGTTTGCTCAGAGAGAGAGCCAGAACAATCCCCACTTACAACCTGTCAGTCAGGCTGAGCTGGAGTGTTGACTGCTTTCCATTGTCTCTGGGGTCTGTCAGTCTCATGAACCCTTCCCCTTCTGAAGCTGGTAAACCAAAAAACTCCCACAGAGTTTTAGTAAGGGGTAACAGTCCCCTTACATTCCCCCTTGCTAGAATTCTACCACAGCCACAAAATTCACACCATATAAAAAACATTAACAATTAACAAAAACATTCCACATACTTAACATCTTATTTCTACTGGACATGCGGACACTCATTAAGCCATTACATAGGACCAATAACATAATCATCTCTAAGTTTAACAGGCAATACACCCTTATTAGTTCTCTGGGACCTTCTTACAACAGGTGGTTCATTACCCATATTTTCTATTTCCCTGTCTTCGGGTAATACTGGTTCAGCCTGAGGGATCTGGTCATCCTCGTTATGGACTGGGGTTGCTACCCTCTGTTCCCTTTGGTATTCAGTTTGTGGGACTAGAACCATTCCCCAACTCCTTTCAGTCTCTTCAGGCCGTCCTGATCTACGCCTCCTAGGATTCCTGACTGAACTAAAGGTGCAATGTTTTAGCTGGTCTCTATGAACTGTTCTCTCCTGACCTCCGCGTTCAGGTCGAATGGTGTAAACTGGCAGGTCAGGATTGTTGTGAGCAACTACAATGTGAGGACTCGACTCCCATTTGTCCTGTATTTTATTACGCCCCCGGTGTCTATGATTACGAACTAGTACACGATCACCAGGCCTGATGAGAGCCCCCCTGGACTTGCGATCATAAGTCCTCTTCCTGCTTAGGGCTGCCTGTTTAGACGTACTGAGAGCAACTTCACAGGCTCTTTTCAGCCTGTCATGGTGACTTTTGACCCAATCATCCAGATTGGTCACATCATCTTCCTCAGGGCCCTCTCTGTCTAGAATATCCAATGGCAACCTGGGATCTCTAGCAAACATGAGGTAAAAAGGAGAATAACCTGTCGATGAATGGATGTGACTATTATAGGCCATCACCAGCTCAGGGAGATGCTCCTGCCAGGCTCGTTTCTTTTCAGGCGGGAGTGTTCTGAGCATGTCATGCATTGTCCGGTTAAACCTCTCACACTGAGCATTTCCTTGTGGGTGATAGGGTGTTGTTCGGCTTTTGGCTATGCCATACAGTTTACACAATGCTGATATCACCCCTGACTCGAAATTCCTCCCCTGGTCTGAGTGTAACCGTGCTGGACAACCATAATACATAAACCAGTGTTTTAGGAGGGCTTCAGCCGTTGTCTGCGCTGTCTGGTTTCTAGTTGGAACTGCAACAGTGAATCGGGTAAACATATCTGTGAGAACCAGTACGTTCTCAAACCCCTCGGAAGATTTCTCTAGCCGAGTGTAGTCCATTGCTAAGACCTCCATTGGGGCAGTCACGTTAGTGCAGGTCAAAGGGGCCCGAGTGGGTGGAAACACATCCTTGGCTAGGGCACACCGCTTGCACTGACGGATCCATGCTGTTACATCACTAGCCATGGTAGGCCAGTAATAGTTCTTCCTCATCGCCTCAAGAGTGCTTCTGTCTCCAAAATGCCCTCCATGGTCATGCCTGGCTTCATAAACTTGTCGGCGAAGTGACACTGGCACCACTAACTGCCACACTTCTTCGCCATCACGAGGATGACAGATTACACGGAACAGCACTCCACGGTGCAACCTAAGTCGCTCCCACTGTCTGGTCAGCTTCTTAGCCTGAGGGTATTTGTCCCCAAAGCTCCGGTCTGGCCTCATCCGCTTCATGACTGCCTCTAAGACTGGCCCAAGGTCCCCTTCTTTTTGCAGGGTGCGAATCTCTTCCCACGAATACCCTGAGATTATTGCATCCTCACCTTCTACCAGGTTTTGTGATACCTCTTTTACCATCACTGTCAAGCAGTCCCCAAAAGCTCGACCACAGAAGTCATCAAATGCACTAGCATCATCGGGGTCCTTTTCCTTACTGCTGGCATGCTGCCCTTTTCCGAGGGACAGCCGTAGGAACCCTTCTGTCCCCGCTTGGCCTTCCCCTGATGTGCTACTCGATCTTGGTGTCTCTTGGATTCCAGACGCTCGGGATTCCAGTCCCCTCTTCAGTGGACAATCTCGACTAGTATGCCCTGGTCTTTCACAAGTGTAACAAATGTACCTTCCCAGCTCATCCTTTAGTGGGGGTCTTCGGGACCCTGGGGTCCTGGGGTATTTTGGCCAAGTAGTGGAGGAGGTGGATTTTTCTTTCACCACCTCAGTCATTACTTTCAGCATCTCCCCCTGCTGGATTGCCAGTTTTTGGATAGCTTCACTTAAACTTTCCAACGTTAACTGTGTTTGGGGCAGGGCCTTTTCCCCAGTAGTTGCACTGACTAGGCCCCCACTCCGTGTTCGGGAGTTAGGCTTGGCGGTCTCTTCCAAAGGAGCCTCCTCTTCTTCTGACCACATAATGGCAGCCTGCATGAGTTCAGGGAACTTCTTCCCAGGCTCTTCCTTCAACCTTCTCTTCATTTCACGGCGGAGGGAGTCATCCCGGAGCCCAAACACCATCTGTTCTTTCAGCGCCATATCTGCATCTGAAACTCGTTGAGGGTCTCGCCGCTCCACTTTGCTCATTCTCTCCTGGAGTTCATAGGCATATGCCCGGATAGTTTCACCAGGCTCCTGCTTTCGCTCAAAGAACTCCTTTAGCCGGGTTCCAATAGGTACCTTGTCTCCATACACTTCTAGGAGGAGTTCAAATACCTTTTTCACATCTTTCTTGTCAGCCATTGCCATAAACTTTACTGTGGCCTTGGCCTGGCCCTTGAGGTGCTCCTCTATGAAATCCACATGATCTTCTTCAGGTATTCTTAGCACATGCAGAGCTGCCTTCACAGACTTCACCCACTCCTCTACCGTAATGTCTCCTGGCCTAGTTGGGAAGCCACCAAACTCTGCAACCTTCCGCTCCCGTGGGACATAAATAGTAGGGGGTTTCTTAGCTTCTGCTGCCTGTTGGTCTATAACTGCCCTGGCCAGTGATAAGGCTTCTTTATGCTCAGCTCTAGCTTGCTGTAATGCCTCACTTTGGTCTGATAATCTGCGCTGAAGTTCAGCAACCTGGGTCTGTAGTTCTTCAATTCCAGCCATGGTAGTGCTCTCGACCAGGCCTGGCTGGTGCTACCAGAACTCAACAAATAAACCAATGGGGTGGACCCTTTGAATGGGATCCTGTTCGTGACGCCAATTATGTAAGCGGGGGAATGGTCCCGCTCTTGTGGGGAACTTTCCTGGCTTCTATACACCCCGGTGAAATGAACCAGCGAAAGGATCTGAGTCCCCGCTCCCACTTCCTTTACCCCACGGCTCCCTGATCCTGAGGGCTCCCCCTCCACTCTCCTGAGTAGCAGAGCCCTTGAAACCCCAACAAGGCTGGGCCCAGGTTTCCTGGGGCTTAATCCCTGACCTTGTAGTCACTAGGGGCAGGAGTTAGGGTGTCCCCACTCCGAGGTGCTCTCTTTACACTGCAGGCCTTCTTGGCCCAGTGATCACTTCATAAGGTTCAAAGCAAATACAATTTATTAAACATCAACTGATTAAAGAGAATAGAATAAGAAACAATGAGAATGGTTAAATGAGAACACACAGCCCTGCTCTGTAGCACAGGCACATCAACACAGCAGTCTGCAGAGTGTAAGGACAGTTCACAGTCTCTTCCTTAGAAGCCCTGGATGTGCTGCAAGGGGCTGCAGGCTGGACACGCTTGCACTGGCAGTGACCACACAGCCTCAGTCTCTAAGTGGCCAGACCCCTCTCCCAGTCCAGAGCCTTTCCCCACACTTTGCAGGTCCCAGTAGCTCACCACATCCAGCTGCAGGCTGTGCTGCTTGGCCAGTTCCAGCTCTTTGTGTTGCTTCTCTGTTCCTTTTGGCTTTCTGAGCACTGCCAGTCTGCTGCTCAACACAGGGTCTGCACTGCTTGGCCTGTCTGTGTCTGGTTCTGTCGCTGCAGGACTTCTTCTTGTACTCCTCTTTCAGATCTCTGTCTTTGCAGGACCTCTCCTGCACACAGCTCGCTCTGCTCTTTCAGCTCCCTGTTTGCTCAGAGAGAGAGCCAGAACAATCCCCACTTACAACCTGTCAGTCAGGCTGAGCTGGAGTGTTGACTGCTTTCCATTGTCTCTGGGGTCTGTCAGTCTCATGAACCCTTCCCCTTCTGAAGCTGGTAAACCAAAAAACTCCCACAGAGTTTTAGTAAGGGGTAACAGTCCCCTTACACATGCATATGCTGCATTTGCTAACTGTCATGGCTCCTTCCCCACTCTGGCATGATAAATGCAGAAGTGGGGGCCAGCAAGTGTACCCTAAAGCCTTATCTACCAGGCTTTGGTATAAAACTTCCCCCAAAATCTTAAAAACCTAGATCTTGGGAACAAAACTTCCGCTGCCACCACCCAAATGTTGATAAAGAAATCAGGGGGAAGATCATTTGGGAAATCTCACCCCTAACATAAAAATCAAGGCACACAATTAACCACTGCCCGGTTAATAAAAAGAAAAGAAAGAACTTTTATTATTACAGCCATATTCCTGTTGCAAACATAATGACTAGATAGGGAGGTAACAAAATATACTCATGGAGAAACTCCATGGGCCTAGAACTTAGTTATAAAGAAAAGCCAAAATATCTTTTAAGCAGTGCCAGATCTCAGATCCCATACCCAATCCTTAAAACAATAAAACCTAACGAAACTACCTAAACTTTACCCTACTTACAGAAAATGAAGAATGGTGTCTTGGAGAGAGAGAGACATGCTTGTCCCTCTCTGTAGCTGCAGAGAACTCTTAGGGAGACAAAAGGGAGGAAAAAAAGAAAAAACCCAAATTCCTTTGTCCCAGTTTGAAAAGTCCCACCTACATTCCTATTGGTCACTCCACCTGGCTAGGTGTAGTTAACCCCTTAATCCCCAGGCTGCTGGCTAACCCTCATAATTATGACACTAAGGGGGAAATCCATTCCCCAAGCTCAAGGACTATACTGATATAGTGGGCTGGAGTGTCTAGGGATACCAGTGGCAGGGTTCTGCACCCCTTTTCTGCTGGCTAATTCTGGGATCTAACCACTAGGCCACCCCACTGCCCAGGAGATCCAGCCACACTAATATTTTTGTCTCAATGTCAAATGCAACCTTTTCAGTGTTGGTCTGATTTGTTTGCTAGTGATACTACATTTTCTTCTGTTTGATGTTCTTCAATACAGCCTCTCTCCAACTTCTGAACCAGTTATGTACCAAGCAATTGGTCGTAACTTGGTTTGTTCGTAAGTTGGACCCCATTGAGTTACACGTGACCACGCTGTTCATCAGCACGGATCGCGTTCATAACTCGGGGTCTGCCATTTACGACAGTTTCGGTAGTCACTGCGAACGGTTGTAAGTCGACCGTTCGCAACTCGGGGACTGGCTGTATGTCTAATTTAGTGGACATCTTTTCTCTCTCTTTAAGGAGGATTTTCAAAAATGCTCAGCTTTGGGGAAACTGGTTCCTATTGTAGTCTGCTGAGCACTTTTGAGAATCCCACTTTTATTGGCAAAAGGGAGAAATTCTGATTGGGGCTGTTAGTAAATGAGATGTAATAATCTGTCTCTCTCTTCAAGTGAGTTTAGAACATCTGAAAAATGCCCATTTGACAACACTGTTTATCTACACAAAAGAGATTACAGTGCAAAATGATGTAGAGGCTTCCCTTCATGGAAAAAAAAATGATGATTTGCTTTCAATATCCATTGACTACCATGGCAAAGTGCCAACTGATGTCTAGTGCTGTGATTGGTTTTCTGAAATAGGAATTGGAAGATTGAGTTAGACTTAAAGCCTCCTCTTGAAGGAGCCTCCAGCTCTGGACATCTGAATCAGATCTATGTAGATTTTTTTAAATTGATGCACATGCTCACAAAAGTAAAAATACATATATATTCTTGTGCCCTACATTTATTACAGTGCAAGAGTCCCATTTTAAGACAACATTCTTTAAAATAGATATTCCCATTTTTCTGCTAAACCTTGGTTTTTTTGGGGGGGTTCTTTTTTTTTTTTCATGGAATGGAGGGAAAAGGTATCTGATACAAGTATTCTGTCCCAGAGTGTTAATTTTCATTCCAACGTCTCACTGTAAAGTAAGAGCTATCTAGCCAACACAGATATGTATATATTTTGAACATGTGAAAGTGTGAAAAATACTTTTATTTTTAATTTTCTCTCTTTGGTTACAATCCCAAATTCCATCTCCACCACCTAACATGATCTCACTGAATGCAAGGCAGCTCTGAAGAAAGTAGTTTCACATACCTTAGAAAAATTTCCTTTCTATTTAAGTATCTTTCTCTTTTTCAAAAACCCTGTCAAAGCTAAGGGTACATCTAGACCAGTGTTTCCCAATTTTATTTGGCCACGGAACCCTTTTAAACTCAGAAGAATTTCAAGGAACCCGTACAGCCACGGGGGAAATTTGTTGAGAAAAAAAAAAAAAAAGGAAAGTGGACCAAGGAGATTTGCGGGCTTTGGAAACACAGAGCGGGGGAGAAGGTGTCTGAAAGCCAGCTCCTCTCTGTCTCTTTAAGTGGGGGGGAGAGATGGAGTTCTCACAGACTTCTTACTTTGACTTCGCGGAACCCTGGCCTTCTGTGGAGCACCATTTGGGAAACACTGTTCTAGACTTCAGAGCTTTTCCGGGATACCAGAGGTATTTTCCGAAAAATGTTGGAAAAGCGGATGCATTTTGTCTGCATCCCTGTAAACCTCATTTCACGAGGAAGAAGGGAAGTTCCAAAAGAGGTTTTTTTTCCTGATATTTTGCCCCATGTAGACTGGCCAAATGTCACAAATGCCTCTTTCAGAAGAAAAGCAGAAAATGATGCACAAATTATGGTTCGCAATTTGCATATCTTTTTCCAACTTTTTTTTGTAGTGTAGACATAGCCTAAAGGAGGCAAGAGGAGGGTATGTATTCAGTTGTGTTCCAGTTCATTGCCCTATTGATGATGATCACACCTCGACAGTGCTTCCCATCAGTAGATATCAAATAACTTCACGATCTTTAGTGAATTTATAACTATGCATTCAGCCTAATAAAGAGAGCGAGCAGCATGAATCTAAATGCAATATAATCATCTTAGACATGCCTTGGCCCCTGGTCCTTTCTGCTCTTCTTGTCTCCCATTACTCTGCTTTATACATCCTTTTCCTGCCATCTTTCTGTTGAGAAAAACATCCTGTGTCCTCAAGCACTCTTCTCTTTTTAATTCATCTTTAAAATCTACTTATTTCATCAAGTCTTCCAATGATGATTTCATTTGCTATTTTTTTCTGGCTTGCTTTCCCACCCTCCTGTGTTTTTTCTCTCTAAATCAGGATTGCAAACATCCTGGAGCAAAAATCGTTGGCCAGTTCTAAAGCATACTCTAATCTTCTTTGTGAAAAAGCTTCAAAACAGACAGAGCAACCTTTTTTGGTGGAGGGAGGCGGGGAAGAGTCCTTTCTACAAGTTCTCTGGTTTGATTATGTGAGACCCTTGCCTAAAAAGAGGTCAGCAGGTTTCAGCCTGCTGGGTTAATTGACAGTGTAATGAGGAACACCTGATAGTAAACCTGACCAACCCCTGCTGAGTTTGAATGTATCACAAGCCTGGTTAAGTCTAATGAGATTCCTTTTCAGTTATATGCTTTTGAGGCAGCCAGCTAACCCTCATGGCCTGGCAGATATTCTGTCAAACAGACTTTTGGGGATATGTCTTCAACAGTCCTCTGTCTTATGAACAGAAACACTGTACTTGTACTCAGTTACACATACAAATGGCATTTGTGTGCACTGTTCATGTAATCAGATATCTAACTGATCAGTATGTATGTGCAAATCTAGGTTCCATACATGCACATTTAGTACACTCCCTTGCTAAATACACAGTCTAAGTAGAATAACTGGTCCTCTATTCCAGAATCTTCTGTAGAATTGGAACTGTGCAGCTAGAATCTTCTAATTGTGCAGTCTCGTAAGTGGGAATGAGAAGGTTCCATACTTATTTTCTGGAACTACTAAGTCAGCTAAACTTTCTCCATGCTCAACATATACTACTTTGAACTGGCAACCAACATCAAGGAACAAAAGCACTTAAAGTATACTTGATGGTAGAGAAAAAAGTAAATAAACAAGAGCGGTGGACTAGCCCACTTAACAAGGCATCAGAACCCCGCAAAGTGTGCTTCCTGTATGTAGAAGAGCAGGATAATGCCAGAAAAGGGAAAAGAGTAGAGCAATACTTCTGTCTTTTGGGGTGTCATGTAAAATGATGAGGACTTAGAAGATATTACAACCCTTCTGTAATAAATCTGTCTGCAGATAACATGAATAGTAAACCACACACTCCGCCTCCCCTCCCACACACACACTGTGGAGACTGGTCCTTCAACTGCAAAAAGCACAAGCCTCAATCCAGGGGTGGGCAATAAAATGGTGGCAGTTTCCCCCAGGATAGCCCCAGGCAGGCCAGCACCACTATTTGTACTTGTGGCTCCTTAGGTGCAGGTGGATAGTTGGCCATGGATAGTTGTTCCTGGCCAAAGGGAGCTGCAGAAAGAAAAAGCACTTCCCTAGCCCTAAGTGTGTCTGGATGGAATCTCTCCTGTGTTGCATACCTTACCATAACAAAGTATGTATTGCACACTCTGTGGGAGAGGGAATATCTTTATCTTTGTATCTTTTTCTGCCTTTTTTTTCTTAAGGCACTGTAGTGAGGTGGAGTGGCAGCTTGGTGAACTGGAATGTAAGGAACTGCTAGTCTCCCCTGGGTGGATGGAGCCAAATCTGTCCCACTTCCCCCACCGGAAGTATCAGGGTGGGACAGGAAGTACAAAAGGAGAGCCCTGGAGCTCAGTTACTTAGACCAGATGCCACTTCTGAGGAACAGTCATGTCTGCAAGAGTCCAGTCCAGCCCTGCAATGCACCAATGCTTTGCCATCAAGGAGGGCAGACGAGCCCCAAGGAGCTACTGAAACTCCCGGTAGCCAAGTACCCCAAGGATACAGGGGATCTTTAGACCACAGGACTCTACTCCCAGACTGTGGTAGGAAGTATCCCAGGGTGTAGTCAGGTCCTGCTGCCAGAACAAGAGTCAACATGTTGCAGCTGGAAACCGCGCTGACCTAGTGGCCTATCCCCTTGCTATTCTTAGGACATAGTGAGCTGAGCAGGCCTGCATCCCCCTGTCTCCAGCTATCCCAACCCTGGATGGCAGCCTCTCCACCAGGCAAAGAGGCCTATGTGGAGCTCACCCCAGCTCGCTTTGGTGCTCACCCCCGGTCCGCTTTGGCACTTGCTACAGGCCTGAGCCCCTAGGCTGCTACAGCTTTGTGTTGAATATAGGCCAGCACCCTGTTTGTGGCTCTGCCGCACCCAGAAGGAGCCAGAGTTTCTCTACAGACCATTTGTAGCTGCTTGTACCAACAAGGTGTCTATGTACTAAAGACTGTTTGTGGCTCTGTTCCACCAAGAGGGCCAGTGGTTTAGGCTAACAGCCTGCTAATTATAGGCTATTAATTATTGTCTGCCCCAGTGGTATAAAGATGGTTGTGCTTCTCCCCATCCAGGGGCTAGAGCTCTCCCCTATAGGACTGTTCCTTGCAATCTGCCTGTACTGATGCAGAGAGGACTCCCTCCTCCATTTGAGAGCAAGAGACCACTACAAGCACTATCCAAGTGAAAGAGAAAAGTATTATATTTTCAAACTCACTGAAAATAACCCAGGGTATGTCTACACTACCCCGCTAGTTCGAACTAGCGGGGTAATGTATGCATACCGAACGTGCAAATGAAGCCCGGGATTTGAATTTCCCGGGCTTTATTTGCATAAGTCGGCCGGCGCCATTTTTAAATGCCGGCTTGTTCGAACCCTGTGCCGCGCGACTACACGCGGCACGGGCTAGATAGTTCGAACTAGCAAGCCATTCCGAACTATCTGTACGCCTCGTTCCACTTGTTCGAACAAGCCGGCATTTAAAAATGGCGCCGGCCGGCTTATGCAAATAAAGCCCGGGAAATTCAAATCCCGGGCTTCATTTGCACGTTTGGTATGCATACATTACCCCGCTAGTTCGAACTAGCGGGGTAGTGTAGACATACCCTCAGGAACTTAGGAGATAAAAGGAGGACCATGGAGATAAAATATGTTTCATGTTAAATTACTGGGAGATTTCTAAAAGTGTGAAAGGAATTTAGGAGCACGTCAGCAAGTCTTGTGCTCATAAATGCCGTGGGCATTTTTTGGAGGGAAAAAAAATCTTATCTTTAGTTTCAAGAGTGTTGTCTTTAAAGTTAATAGAGATTTTGCCATTGGCTCAAATGGAAGTAGGTAGGATCAGACCATCCAAGCTTAATTATTAAAAGAAAATTAAGCAATATTAATGTGGAATCTTATTCAAATTTGCATCCTAGTAATGTACATTAATGCCATTTTGAGTTCATTAGTGCTGCTCTTTATTTCTGGCATATGTCAAGGGACACATCCATTATGAAACCAAGGGATAGACAAGGCAAAATATAGCAGCATCAGCAAAACCAAGAGAAATGTTTGTGCATCCAAAGTACTGATTCCATCAGCTAATTACATTTATACAGATTTGCACAAAGGGTTGAAATAAAAGTCAGGGCTACCATGGACAGATGGCAGGTCTAAATATCACTGAATAGTACATCAGGATTGCATAGCTAAAAGCCTGTTGTTCAATTAATATTAGATTACTTCCATAGCAACCTCAGGAATACATGAAACACATTCTAGTCTGACTTACGATAAAATACTTCTCACGAAACAACAGATGCAACTTGGTTACTAGCTTTATGTGGATGAACCATATTTGAAATAAGCCTCAGGACACACTCATCTTAGCTTGAGAATGCCCTCTGTGATTCTCCCAGGCTCTGTTCTGGAACATCTCTAAGTAGCTCCATGTTTCCAGGGTGTCAAATAACCAGCAATTTCATCAGTAAAGCAATTCATCCTTACGGCTGGTATTACAATATGAGGATTTGGGGTGGGATGTAGAAAAGGAGAAAATAAGAACCCAGGAAAAAACCAAAGTGATCATATCAATACATTTCTAAATTTGAGCTGACCTATAACATTGAGCCAGTTACTATGAAAGATAACACCTATGGACCCTACCATGGTCCGTTTTGAGCAATTTCACAGTCATAGGATTTGAAGAATTGTAAAGTTAATTATTTCATCTATTTAAATCTGAAATGTCATGGTGTTATAACTGTAGGGATTCTGACCCAAAAAAGGAGCTGGGGAGGTTGCAAGGTTATAGTGGGGGGAGGGGTTGCAGTTCTGCTACTTGCACTTCTGCACTGTTGCTGGTAAGAGCTGGAGGGAGGCAGCTGCTGGCCAGGAGCCTAGTTCTGAAGGCAAAGTTGCTGCCAGGAGCAGTGCAGAAGTAAAGGTGCCATAGTGTGACTCCTATTATGTGCAGCTGTCTGCAGAACTGGGTCCTCAATCAACAGCTGCCACTCTCCAGCTATACAGGTGAAGCAGCAGTGCAGAAGGGTGTATGGTATTGCCACCCTTACTTCTGCATTGCTGTTGGAAAGGTGCTGGCCTTCATAATTGGACACCTAGCCAACAGCTGTTGCTCTCCAGCTGCCCAGCTCTGAAGGCAGTGTTAAAATAAAGGTGACAATACCATTATCCCACTGCAACTCTCTTTTGGGTCAAGACCCTAATCTGAGAAGCATTGGTCTCACCCCTGAAATCTGCAATGTTATGTAAAAGTAACAAAAGACCAGATTTCACAGGGGAAGACCAGATTTCATGGTCCATGATGTTGCTTTCATGGCTTTGAATTTGGAAAGGCCCCAGTAATAAACTTTTCTTCACATGCCCTTGGTCAAGGTCAAGTGCTTTTGGGGTTGGTGGAACAATGTGGCAATTACAACATCAAAGAACATCCATTGGTGTGATTTAAAAGTATGTCAATGTACTGCTCCCCAAAAAAGCATAAGCTCTTATTTTAATAAATGCATTTTGCTACCAAACTGTTTTTCTGATGTTTTAATTTAAATACTTTTTGTATAGTGAACAAAAGTGAAAAACTAAAGAGTAGTGCTGGAATAACTGAATTGCTGGATAATTGCCAGACTCTACTGAACCTGTTGTTTGTCTTTTGTGGCATCTGTTAATAAGAAATCCCTTATTAAATGGTCCTGGAGGCAGTAAGAGTGCAAGATAACATCATAGATTTTTGCAACCATTTATGTAACATAGTAAAAAATTATGAGCCTATTCCAGAATTGTACAGTATAGTTCAAAAGGAAGGCTGTCATTCCCTATTAAAGAACAATTTCTATAGAACCTTATTTAATTTCTTTTGACACTTGGTATGTCTCTATCCACTCATATAGGACTTTATCATAAGAGACAACATAGGAAAATTAGATAGGCCATTGATTTATCAGGTTCAGTATCCTGCCTCCAGTGATGGGCAGCACTTGATACTTCAGAAGAAGGTGACCTCCTTTTTTCCTTTCAGCCAGTTCTACAGAGACAGAGATGGGGGGTCAAAGGCAAGGCTGATTCCCTAGTAACACATACCCTGATTAGCCTATATCTGGCTTACACTTATTACAATATGCATGACTACAGATATTACTATTGGTCATAAAGTTATTCAGGCCTGTTAAAATTCAACTACATTATGACTATTTGACATAATGATTTTGTCTACTTTATTGAATCAATATGAGTTCAAATTCCAGATTCAAGTCAATTAGCAAGATTGCCTGAGCATTTCTTCTTTTCACCTCCATGAAAGAAAATCTTGAACCAGGGTGGTTAATTACTTATATAGTAAAATAAGATTCACACCTACTGACAAACTTTTGAGATATTTGCCACCTTCCTTCCAAAAGATAAACACAGATGTTTTGAAGGAAGGTGTTAAAATGAAGGAATCATCATTCAAAAGCATTCTGTTATTGAGACAAGCATTCATCTGTAAGTACAAATTTGCCAGTTAGTTTTGAATCTGAACCCACTACAATACAAGGCAATGCTTAAAATTTAAATTTTAACAAGAGCAAAGCCAAATTGTACTCTTGCTTAACTAAATGGATAATGCACATAGAAACTTTTAAAAAAGTTTTACAATGCAGAAGATCTTAGCAAATATCTCTTTCTAAATATATACTAGGAAACAGAGACACCTTGATTCAGGAAACATATTTAAATCTGTTTCCTATTCAGAAAAGTAGTGAGACTTAAGCATGTGCTTAAAATTAAGCTCATGCTGAAGAGTTGTCCTGAATAGAGAAGTTTTCCTAAATCAGGATTTAAGTTAGAAATGCAGTTTTCTCCCGTTCCAAGAATGTGTCTATTCTTATTCTTGTAGAATTTGTGGAGATTTTTTAAAATTCAAGACCTGTTTAGAATTAATTCCTTTATTATCTTGAAATTTATATTTTACTCCAGAAAATAATCATTTTCCAATCAAAAGGGTGACAGCTAATACGAAATAAGCAGAACTTAAACTTTGAGACTAAAGTACTAAGACAACTCCCATCCCCAAATCTCTTGTACTGTGTGTACTTCAAACACCTGTAATACATTCACAGTTGTACATTGAAAAGCAAACATTTATAACAACATACTACCCATTGTGTGTAATCAAGAGCACTGAGTCCAAACGGCTGATGGCAATAAGCAACTATATCTTTCAAATGAATGATGGATCGAAGGAATAATACCATAAATCTAGACTTTGCTATACACTGCATGGATTTTCTGTAAGTATCCTGGTGTAAGAAATAACAGGCAAAAACCAGTCTGATTTAGATCTAATTTTTTTCTGGAAAGCTTCTGTCTGTATTTTAAACAGTGTATAGGCAAAGATAGACACATTTATTGAAAGGAAAATGGGAATAAATGTCATGTATAGACAGAAAGGAAGGAGACATTTGGGAAATAGCAGCTTCTCTTTTAATCTAACAGGTTAAAGATCATTGAATAGAAAGTGGTTCTATTACATCCAGTATGTGAACCTATCAAAGTTTAAAAAATAAAATATTTAATAAATTAATTATTCATTTAGTGAACATGGAAAGGACCCAGTACAATAAATAGTTCACAACTTGCAAGGCCCTGAAAATAATGCAACATTATCATGTACAATTGCAGAATGGATCTATATTTACACACATAGGTTCTGGTGTTTCAGTTCAACCACATTTAATTCAGATTCCATGAAGAGTCTGTGACTTAATAGCTACAGCAAGAAGAAGTGACTACTTATCTAATAAAATATAATACCATTACAGCAGGAAGGCCTCCATGCTTCCTAAATGAAAGCTGCTGGGAATCATAGCTGCATTTATTAATCATATCAAATATGCTAGATATTTTAAAAATTATGCCAAAAACAGCATGCAAAACAGGATGTTTGAAAATGGATTAGATAAAATATATAAAGTAGATCATTCTTATGTAACTGTACATATGAAGCAATATATGTACTCTATACATACATAGATATTCACAAACATGTATAGAAACTAACCTTACAGGCATGCTCCATCATGATGCACACTGCTTGTCTGCTTTACCTGAGGATAGTACCATTCCTTGTATGCAGTGCACTTCATTCTAAAACCTGTGGGCTGTTCCTAGCAGACAGATTTTAAAGGATTTTTTCATGATTCACATTGCAAAAGACTTTTTTTAAAAAAATCCATCCCTGCTGCATGAGATTACATTTTCCATTTCTGTCCTCTGAACAGTGGACCAGATGAGGAATGATTCATCAATCAGTCCAGGGAAGCATTTAGAAGAAGGGTGGGGGAAAGGAATGAACCATACAGAAAAATCTGCTCACCATGTTCACACCCCCAAAGTGAAGAATCAGACCAGCCTAACTGAGGAGAAGCTAAAGATGAATTTCACAGGAAGGCTGCAGTTGCCGGGTGATGCACTGTAAGCCCTACTCCCTCCTGGGAGAATGAGCTCATTGCGAACATCCAACAGCCGCCCCTCAGCCATTGCAGTGTCACTGCAGCTAGCAGCTGAGTGCAGGAACGTCATCACAGAAGCTCACTTATAAAAATGAAAACCCTCCCTTTTAGAAAGCTAAATCAGACACCCAAGCACGGATGTAATATTGGAGCACCCCTCACAACGAGCACAGCCAACAGTCCCTAGAAAATAGGAGGCGATCATACAGATTTGCCTGTTCTGTTGTTGTTTTTAGTAAGTCCATAGCTTGCATTCTGTACAATATGAATCTGGACTTAACTCTCCCTGTTCCAAGGATTGTGTTTTTAAACAGGATACTTAAGATTTAAAGGATATTCACATTTAACTAGAACTGATAGCTTTTGCATTGGATCATAGCAAAGGAGACATTTGAAGTACATAATTTTAAACAGAAAATCTCGCCCACCCCAGTGCAGGGCCAGGTATTAGCAGCTTATCTTTGTCATTACTGAGTATTTCTTCATTCTGCAATTATGTGAAAATGGAAATTTAATGGCAAAAAGGTAGGTGGTGCTCTCTCAAGTTTGTAAGGTATTATTTGAGAAAAGCACTGCAGACAGTAAAAACTGTCATTACCCCTTATTTACTGCTTCTTGTGATCTGAGCATTTTCAGCAACCACACTCACAATACAAACATCCTCCCCCCCCCCCATTATTTCTATGCTAAAAATCAAAGATAAGTGGGCCAATTAGTGGCATAAATTGCCTTTTAAGTTCCCATCTCTCTGGGGAAAGGTGGATTTGGTCACAAGACATTTTTATCTGCATCAGAACTTTCTATGATCCAATATACACTTTTTCAATCCCTAATTCAGATATTGATTTAAAATGTTACATGGTTTTAGATTTAACATTCCAAGTAAAAGCCCTTATTAAGTAAAGATTCCATATCACATAAAGGTGGGGCTTAGTGGTCTGAATACAGCGTTGGAAGCGAGGAGCACTCAAAGCTTTAATGCCTGCTCTGAAATGGACCATTTGCAACTTAGAGATCAAGAGTTTATTTGATGTACTCAATTTCCTTGTCTGAAAAATGTGTGTATTACATTCTGCAAAGAGACACTGTGAGGAATGCTTAGCTTGTAAACTGCTCTGAAGATGAAAAAACCCCGATATAACTGCAAAACACTACTAACAGAGCACTCAGCTTTTCACCCTTGTTTTTATGACTGATATCCATGCGACACAGGGTCATTCAGCCACTGTGCAAACAGGTGGCAATGCAGGTAGCTGGTGTGACTAAGGAAATGAAGGCAGAGGAGGCGGCACCATTTCTCCTTTCTCACCCTCAGTGGGATTCCCCTGTAGCCCTGTCACTGTTAGTTCCTTTTCCCTTATTTTCTCCATTCCTCGGGGATGCAGCAGGAAAAGCCATGAGAGGTGCCAACTGAGGAAGACTATATACTTGGTTTAATTTTATCAATTTGTTATGCTATTTAAAAGAGAAGTAGTAGTTGTTAACATTTGTGCTTTTAAACAGTTATCAAAAGTGGAATTGGTATCACAAACAAATTAATTCTAAAAGCCTTAGTAAAAATCATGTTACTAACTCTCACTTAACGTGCTCAGTAGGGGAAACCAATACTTCTTCACGTGGAAAATTGCGAGCATCTATTTTAGCAGTTAAGAATTACATTTAGTATAAAATATTAATAATGCACCTCACGTGAAAATGAATGTCTATGCAACAATTACAAAAGAATAGCTTGTATTATAAAAGATTTGGTCCCTATTACATTATGACTCTACCTCTTTCTCCGTTTTGTTAAGCCGCTTCTTAGATTACAAACCCATCAAGGCAGGGAATCTGTGAGATATTTTGAAACCAATGGGAATGGGATATTTTGAAACCAATGGGAATTTAGCCATACAGTTCCCTAGTTATATTAATGAGACCTAAGTGGCTAAATGCCCTAGTCCATTTGTAAATCTCGCTTTGCCATTTGTTCCATGGCATCTACCATACTTTGGGGCGGACTCACTGAAAAAATACTAAATAATAAACACATGCTCCAAACTGCTAGAAACTATTTGACATTAACCTGCCAAACAAATTGTATTGAAAGCTGGATATCAAACATGTAAAATTGGGAGGAAAGCTTTGTCATCAAACAATAACGGCCTCACAAAAAAGTAGCTAGAATTAAATCCAGTCAGGATTAGATTTATATCAGAAAACAGAACAAATTAAAGCCAACTGTAATGAAAAAAAGAGGTCAGCCACGTCCAAATGAAAGATTAGGTGAAAGCCAACCAAGACCAAATGAAAGACCAAATTAAAGCTGTCCAGAAAATAGCTAAGATCTTGAGTCTTGTATCAGTGGAACTGGAGTCAGAGGGCC
Organism: Pelodiscus sinensis; assembly: GCF_049634645.1. Lineage (NCBI taxonomy): Eukaryota > Metazoa > Chordata > Testudines > Trionychidae > Pelodiscus > Pelodiscus sinensis. Next base: position 47,382,160 of record NC_134718.1, read on the forward strand.
CATGTTACTTGGAGGCACTGCTATTCAGGGGACACCAAAGGAACAGGGAATGCATGGATTTAGGCTGGAAGCAACTCAGCCATTTGGCCGTAGCAGACCACAGGGTTTAACAAAGTTCCATTGACAGAAGCTATGATACCCATTGGAAACTATTCCCCCATTCCTTTGGTCATTGTCAAGTGATAACCATTCCAACTAGAATAGGCATGTACAATCCCGTTTAATTAGTTAATCAGTTAAACATTATATTTAACTGGTTAACAGATTAAACAGCAGAGGGGAGGGAGGGAGGCTGCACTGGTTAACCATTCACATCCCTTAAGTGAAGTTGCCTGTAGTTGCCTCTTGTTCGCTTACCACAAAGAAAGCAGTGTTTTGTCATAGCCCTGATCCAATAATGAGTTCTGTGCAAATGCTTCAGAGGGGTAGCCAAGTTAGTATGTAACAGGAAAAACTTAAAAAAACAACAAATAGACTAGTAGCACCTTAAAGACTAACAAATCATGGAACAGGAGCTTTCGTGGGCACAACCCACTTCTTCAGATAACTGGAGTGCTTGTTCAGAGTCCCATTGAAGCCAATAGGTGTCATGTGGGTACAAGGGTCTGCCTAATAGAAGCATATTGTAGGAACAGCGCTTTAAACTCACACATTAAAGCTGCTAAATATAATGAGAGGGGGAAAAGAGTTGTAAACATCAGAAAATTCTACAGTTTTTTAAGATTTGGCTAAAAAGTTTTACATATAAAAAACCTTGATGCTTATCCCAACTTTTCTTATACTTCATTGTGCAAATATTTTTAATATGGATCATCCTTCCTCAATAGTACAGCTCAAACTTTTCTCCTACTGTTCTGCCCCCCACACTCCCCTATATTTATCCAGTCTCGACATTGACCTCTTCTGATCTGTCTGTGAGGGATAGGTTAGTTATAACTTTGGACATCTGTCATAACTCCCACATTAAGAATTCCTGCGCTAGAACCCTGGAGAAGAGATTCAGGGGAACATTGGTGTAGCAGTATGATGATGTTTAGCATTGAAGAATCACATACCACCATATTTTCCTAGTACTGAAATCACCTTAAATAAGACTCTAGCTTTTATATAGATAAATATTTGAGGATTATGTGAACTGTGGACTCTCTCTGATCTATTAGTGCCAATATAATATGTAATGTAGTAAGAACTAAATATTGTGCACATTAGAGCGATTGACAGACCCCTTTGCTCAATTTACAATCCATGGATATTCTGACATTCTCCAAAAAGTGCAGTTCTTTCTGTTTGCCTGTTGTTTGAATCTGTAGTTGCCAAAAGGGAGGATAGTTTCATAGGAAGATTAGGAGTAATTTAAATGAGCATACCTAAGATTGACTTTGGAAGGACGAATATATGCTTAAGACTTCGCAGAAGCTTGATATTAATCTCTGGTATGATAACCATGGTCAGTGTAATCCAGAACTCATGGATATGATTCTTGGAGGGTATTAGGTCAACAGAATTAATGACTTAATTACCATCACCATAAATGCAGTTGGTGTTTTTTCACCTCTGACTTACATTTCACTAATACCCTTAACTAACTCCATGCATCACAAGTGAGTGAGCAAAACATAATGGAAATCTGAAAAGAGGCTGCAGAATTTGGTGACATGAGACAAGCTTCTCCATGAAGTTAGAGGTGTATTGCCAACTTTTCCGATGTAATCCCAAAAGTTTTACATTTTATCTATCCAAAGAGAAATATATTGAGAAAAATTCCTGAATTAATAACTAAAAAAAAGATCGGGGCGGAAGGAGGGAGGGAGAGTGGGATAGATGCAGAGATGTACAAGAGGGAAGTTATTTACATTGGCATAAAGCAAGAGGCCATCATAAGTTTACATCATGCAGAATGTATCACCGTGGGCTTGTCAGCTGACTACATTGAAAAAACATTATTTGGGCAATTCGTGTTACTTAGGGAACTCCGGCAGAGATTTTCTAGTCGGTGATAAGGCTCACAATCTACACTTTAACTCTGCATAAGGTTTCTAGTATGTTTACTAAAGATGAACTATTAGAGCTGAATTAAAATTTTAAAATTCATTGGGGAAAAGGGAAGCTGATAAAACTTTCATAGTATTTCTCCATGTTTTTTATATATACAGTAAACTTCCAATAATCCGGCACCTTTAGGACCCAGGGGGTGCTGGATTATCAGATATGCCTGACTATCGGAAGGGGGGGCTATGAGGGGTCTGGGGTGGAGTGGGGGGGTGCACCCATCAGTGCTGTGGGACCAACCCAGCAGCACCTCAGCTGCTCTGCCCCAGACTTCCCCGAGTCAGCCGCTGCTGAAACTGACCAGTGGCTGACTCCGGGAAGCCCGGGGCAGAGCACCCCAGCTGGTCAGTTTCAGCAGCGGCTGACTCAGAGAAGTCTGGGGCAGAGCAGCTGGGGTGCTGCCGGGTTGGTCCTGCAGCACCGAGAGGGGCGGCGCTAGGGGACCAACCCGGAAGCACCCCAGCTGCTCTGCCCCTGGCTTCTCTGAGTCAGCCGCCGGTCAGTTTCAGCAGCAGCTGAATCGGGGAAGCTGGGGGCAGAGCAGCTCCAATTGTCCAGCTGCCCGGAGCACTTCCAGGTTCCAGATGGTGCCGGACCATCAGGAGTGCCGGACCACTGGATGCCGGACCACTGGAGTTTTACTGTACTAAAGCTGTCACTTTTTTTCAGTTTTTGGACAAAAAAATAGATTTTTTAAAAAAGTTATGACCTTTAAACCATTCTCTCTATTTTGTTTTATAATTTATTATGTAGCCCTGATGAAGAACAAAAAGGCATGCTGGTGACAGTGTGGATAGCATTCTGCAGTGCCTGGGATTCCTTTCCCAGTCTCTTCTTCTGTCAGAGCTCAGATCCTTGTAAAGGCAGCACAGCTAACCTATAGGAAGGAGTGACCCATATTACAGAGTCAAAACTATTATGACCAAGCCAGGAACAGCCTTTTCTCTTCCCAAGGTGTATTCAATCTAGGCCCCTTGAGCAAGAAAATATTGCTATGATATGACACTTTGAAGTAGAAGGGTATTAAACTCAATGTAACTTTTAGGATCAAAGATAGAAGTCCTCTGTTGAGGAATAAAAAAAGTGGAAACAGTTAATATCTATTATTATTACAGATTTTCTCTGCCAGAGATAGACTCTTTTGCACATCCTTCCAAGGAGCACTATCAAACACCTGGAGGCTATGTAGTCCTAAGGGAGTTTTCTTTTTATTTGTATTTCAGATAAGTTCAAATTCTGCATTTTGAAATACATGTTTCTTGACAGTAAGGAAAGAAGTAGAGATGTCTGGCTGTCATTGCTTTGGAGCTCTTAAGGTATTGTATCCTTTCAAATGGATTATTTTATCTTTAAAACAATTTACTCTTAATTAGAGTTGATGAGCTGTGTTGCTTTGTTCTTCTATAAAGTGCTGTGCACACCTACAGTGTTTTAGGAATAAATCACCAGATGATGATCATCATCAGACCTCCAGAAACTGCTGCAATCAAAAAATAATACACAAAGGCAAACACCCATGCCCAGTGTCAATGTTACAGTACTGATAACCACAAACAATCAAGAATCATGAAACAATCCAAGAACTCGTGAGATTGGCTTAAATTCGGTTTTTCACCTGCCTCTAGACTTTATTTCTCCTTTAGCAAGGAACCTTCACCGACTGATGCAAGATCATCTCAAAATTCAGCTTGTAAATACATATGCACAAATGCAAGCTTCCCAGTTCACTAATCAAAGAAGATGGTTCTTGCTTTCTTCTATACCTTGGGTTGAGGGAAACTGCATGCTATGCCTCTATATCTTTCTCCCTGATTAGACAGGATAGCTGTCTCAGGGTATGTCTAGACTACAGAGCTTGGTATCCTGGAAAAGCCCTGCCACATCCAAGGAACATGTCTGCTTTTCTGAAAAAACGAGTCTACAAAAAGGGAGACCGTGATGCATCAACTCCTTTGAGGCACCATACATGAGTATGCGGGCATCATTTAATGTCCAAGTGACCCAAAAGAAAACATTTCAATGGGGTCTGAAAAAGCAAAACTGTCACATTCAGGTCAACCAGACACAAAACTTAGTGTTTCATTTCAATTTTCCTTTTGGAAATTTAATTTCAAGTTGCAAGTTTTTGGGGATTTAATATTGCCAGCCCCATCAAAGCTTATCAATCAGATCCCACTCCCCAAAAATGAGATAAAACACACACATAGTATATCATGCCTTTTGGTCTGCTTTGACTATTGAACTGCCTTTGGCCACCCTGTTTGTGTGGCTAAGTCTACCACATCTATACAGTAAGTGTCTTTGGGGTCCTGCTACTGAAGCATTTACTGGAAAATGTAACTAAAATCAAATTACACAGCTTTGTATAAAACATTGCTTGGTGGTGCAGTGCTTCCAGCTGCTTCACAAGCCCATTCTAAGTCAGCCCTTCCCCACCTCTGCCTGTCCCCCAGTCCAATAATTACTTATGCAGTTCCCTACATCAAGTTTGCCCCTCCAGCCACACATCAGTTGTGATCCCTCCCCCCCCCCATCTGTCCTCTGCAGTGTACCTCTGCTGTAGGTCTCGGAGTCCTTCATTCCTTTTCCCAGGTTTGGGAGGCAGCTGCTAGGACATCCTCTTCTCCCCCTTTCCATGCCTAAGGGGAGGGGCAGCTCAAGTGGTTCTCAACTCCTTTGCCACCTTCCCAGAGGGGAAAGCTCTAGGGTTTCTTTACCACCTTTCTACCTTGCCAGGTCTGCCATTATAGGGAAGGAGACAGAGGTGTGGGAAGTACAGGTGCAGGGGGTGTTGCAGCACCCCAGATTTTCTACCCGGCTTCCTCACACTTAGTAGATGGCTCCACTGGTTTTGACACCCATGGGATCCCACAGAGGTCAACATTACATTACTTGTGATTAAATCATGAGCACTAGGCTCTTGACAAAAACCTGAAAATTTCAGTGCACATTTTTCAACAAAAATATTTTCCCTATTTTTTCAATATTTTCCAGGGGCAGTGGCAGTGAAGGAAATGTATGACCACCTCTGCTACAAGCAAAAGAGAGTGAGAAAGGCTGTAACAAAACAGTGATGTGTAATATTATATGGAGAGGACCCATATCTGTCTATCTGAAACACCAAGCGCACAGCATGCAGTGCAAAGAGGAAGAGTAAAGGACTGCCAAATCTGTTTGTTTGATTTCCCATTTACTTAAAAATGCTATCAAAGCCAACAATATACATGGGAAAACACACACACTCAGAACTGTTCCCTATGAATGTGTGTTTATACTGTATTGCTCTATGAAGTGTTTGTGAAAACTGTGCAAGTGGATCTTGGAGGTATCCTCCCCAAGCGTGTTCCTGGTAAATATAGGTGACTTTGTGCATTCTAGTGACCACAATGGTTTTTTAAAAGGTCTTTTGAAGTACATTTATGAGATACAGAGATAAATCATCTCTGCTAGGATGATTTAATATTTCAGAGTGGGGTGGACTCAGAGTCATGGAAGTCTTCCTGAACCCCCATTCAGTATGCTAGCAAAATTTTAATATGGAGCTTCCAACAGTATGAGAACTACAACAAAAATAACCAAAACAGAACTATGTGCAAATTGGTTGATTTGTGTTTGGCACACATCTAGTTGTTGCCAAGATGTGTTTTATAATTTTTTTATTAATGCGATTTGAATTTAAAGGGTCTGATTGTCCTTTACACCAAGACTCCTGTACACTATTCTGGCAATGTAATAGGGCATTAAGGTGGATATAAATTACTGATATTGATTTAAAGCAGTAGCAAACCAAATTAAGTTAAATCAGTATTAACCATTATTAAACCTCTGTGGCTGCACCAATGTAAATCAATTTAGAAACATATTTAGTTTCACGGGTACATTTTTTTTTGTTAGTATATACTGGATCCCTTCACTTCCTTATTTTGGCACAGTAGGTATAAGACAGCCCTACCGGGGCAGATCTGTTTTGGTTTTTAATTTACAGATATGAGACAAACAGTAGATTGTGCATATCTGTAACATGTCTTACGAGCAACCCAATTGCCTAGATAAGATGTGTAATAGACATGCATGATCTTTTCAGCAATGATTAATTCAATCAATCAATCAATGTCAATTTCAACAGTTAATGAGTGAACACTGTTCTGTAAAATGCACAGCCATGGAAGTAATTATACTGATTTGATTTAAAGATACCAGTAAGTGTATGACAACAACAAAAAAGCTTAATAATGGAGCCAACTTATGCCCTGTGCAAAAGAGAAGCTGAATGGACAATGTCAGAAACATTCAGGGATCATCTTTTAAGCAAGTGTTCAGTGTCTGAGCTGCACAATGCCAATGGAGGCCAAAGTGACGATGTTTCCCCCTTCCCCTCCATGTTGCGCTTCCCACCAATGTGCTGAGTATTTAGTCATGTTTTTATATTATAACTTTGTCCTCTCTCTTGCCTCCCACTGGTTTATTTATTCACTTATTCCATTATATCTAAATCTTAAATTATGAATCCTTTTACTTTGCAGAGTATGGCAGAACTCTGATCAGAGATCCCTAGATGCTTTTGTAATAAAATAAGAATTAAAATGTGCTTTAAGCTAAATACTAGGTAAAGTGAATCTGAAACATAATTGTGGCTTTAAAAAAATTGAAATTGTGCACCTTTTATTTAGTTGATCTAGCTGGAAGTGATGGGTTAGTGTCTTCTATTTAAACTGAATTAACCAACATGTGGTTTTTGTGTTGACATGCAAGTAAAGACTTTTTAATGGGTTACAACATGAGCAGGATCATAAGCTAACAGCTCAATATGCTTGTAAATGATTTAGTCCAATATAAAGTACAATTGGGAGAGATAAGAGCAGGGTGCTTCTGTGCCACTACCTTGTGGGCATAAACCATGCAGATTTACACAGAAATGCAGACTTCCAATTGCTAACATAAGGCTCCACAGATAAGCAATCTTTACATATCTGTACTGACATTTCCTAATGCATGTGAAATTTAGTATAACACTGTTTTTTTTTTAAATTTCAATCCATTTTAAAACCAACAGAGAAAGGCCATTTTATAATCAGTCAATGTCCTGAATTAATATTCTGTCATCAAGAGAACTTTTATTCTGCCCATTTCAAAGATATTTGCTACTGAGGACTATACTCCAATTTCGACTCTCTTCCCCTGCAACTGTGGAACTCAATTGTTGGGCCAAGTTAAAAAATATGCATAAATTCATCTACTTGTGGTATGGAGATGTACCAGGATTCAAAATGAAAGTGGATTTCACCAGTGAAAAAGCAGCAGTTTTATGAGTCAAATCCTCAGCTGGTGTAAATCAGCACAGTAGGCTGTAGCCAATGAAGATCTATCTCTTTACACCAATTAAATACCTGGATCTATGCCTGGCATATCAATGTGCCTGTGTGAATGCTATGAGTGCTACACAGAGTTACTGCTTACCACTGCCTCTCGGCAGAACTATGACAAGCACAGCCGTTGATTGGCATTTGAACAATAAAGCATAATAGACCCATTATTGCTGCTTATTTTCTAGGGCATGGCTCTCATCCTTCCTAGTCTACTGTACTCCTTTCAGGAGTCTGATTTGTCTTGTGTACCCCCAAGTTTCACCTCACTTAAAAAGTTACAAAATCAGACCTAAAAGTCCAAGTGTTGCAGTCCATTATTACTGAAAAAAATGTTTCCTTATTTTTAACTATACAACTATAAAATAAGTCTGATATCACACTTGATCTTATCTAAAAAGTGTGGGCAAGTAAAATAAAAGCTACATAGTAAAAAGTTCTATGCAGAAAAGAGGGAGAGGGACAGTCGCTGTGTGAGTTTGGACAATCCTCTGTAATTGTATTGGCCTGGAACATCCCACTCAGATTTGCTCACAGGCGAGCAAATGGAATAATGCTCAGACACTTCTACAGCACCATTTCCCCACTCCTCTCCTTTGAAGGACGTAGTATAGGTCTGGGTTAAAGGAGGAGACAGAGAGAGCTAGGAGAAGCACTAGGCAGAAGTGGACACAAATCATCCTCCTAGTTCTGCAACAGATACTCTGGAAAAGATAATTGAGCATAGGTGTGTATTATATTTGGTGCTGAGAAACCTTTCTCCACCTAGCATCCTAGGCAACAGATGTGTCCCATGATGCCATGCTGCCAGGCATCTGGGGAAGCTAAGCGTCACTGGCAAGGGAGCACAAGGTCCCCACTTAGATGCGTTGAGAGCTGCTGCCAAATTATGAAGAGTGCACTGTGTCCTATTCTGCAAGGTAGGGCGTACACCCTGTCTACTTTCCCCCTCACTGGAATAACAAACAGTAACTACTTCTGTACATGCGGAAATCTCATATAGATTTCCTTCCTTCTTCTAGCTTTCCTCCCATTGGTGCTTAACACTGACAACATCAGAAGTCGGCTCTAAAGCAGTGAGTGAGAGAGGAAATATGTTCTGATTGTACTGTGTTTTATACAGAATATGGTCTGTATTTCACTAGCTCTCAAGTGTAAAATATTTGTCAGATGTTCTTATTAGAAGGCAGATTTTTAAAAGCATGAGAGCACATTTATGCTTGACTTTTCCACATTCTTCTGCCACATGAAGTACATTATTGCTTGTTCTGGGGGTGAGCACAGTGCAGGTATTGACTGTTGATGTGAATGAACAGATAAAAGCTAGTGTCTTCTCTCCCATAGAGTCTTTGGTAGGCACAGGGACTGAAAAGGTGAAACAATTACATTAACGGTCCTTTCTCCTGTCCCTCCCAGGCAAATGAACCAGTCAGAGCATGTCCACCATACCATCAGTTCTTGAAACACTGGCATAAACATTCAGAGTCATGTCAATACATAATATACATACATAATACAGAACAAACAAAATTATACTGTTTTGAATGTTTTAAAACGTGTTTCTCATATCAGTGCTTTGGGCTTTGAGTGTTCCTGGAGATATTTATTCCCATCTAGATACTAGTATCAGACTTGATGGACAGCAGAGGGCAATGGAGAGCTAGTAGCTTAACATGGCATATGAGTAATTAACTCTTAGAATGCTATCATTTTCAGGGGCATGTGTACATTCAGTTCTTAGGAGAAAAATGCCTGAATCACTATTGTGACTAGCATATGCATAAACTGAAATAAGAGTATTTCTTAAAAGTTTAAATTATAAAGGCTTCCATTTAGTTCTATCTAAGGGTATGTCTACACTACCACCCTAGTTCGAACTAGGGTGGTAATGTAGTCAACCGGAGTTGCAAATGAAGCCCGGGATTTGAATTTCCCGGGCTTCATTTGCATGTTGCCGGGTGCTGCCATTTTTAAATGTCCGCTAATGCGGACTCCGTGCCCCGCGGCTACACGCGGCACGAACTAGGTAGTTTGGACTAGACTTCCTATTCTGAACTACCGTTACTCCTTGTTGACTACATTACCACCCTAGTTCGAACTAGGGTGGTAGTGTAGACATACCCCAAGAGCTTTTGCCACTCTTGTCACCATGGTGTCTGCAAGGTCCATACCTTTAATTCCATTTTCCCCACTGGAAAATTAACGTAATACTTTGCCCTCTATTTTTTTAATTAATTAATGCTAGTGTTAGATTAATAAAACCTGGAGACTAACATCTTTTGTTTACCCATTGACATGCAGAAAACTGTCAGCCCCATACAACGTTCTCTATATCACTAGCCGCTTGTGAGGAACATTATTCAGGGTTGGTAACAGAAAGGATAACTTTCAGAGAGGAGGTGGTGACTCCAGCATAGGGAATAATGTTGCATTAAATTTGCCATTTATATATCAGCATCTGCCAGATATCTGTTAAAAAAGAGATGACTAGCCAATATTTTGAAAAAACCCAGTATGTAACTTGATGTATCTGCAACATTACAAAGACATGCATGCTTATTCAATTTAAATGAAGATGTAAATCGAGATAATTAATTAACCTAATTTTATTACAAATTAGCACAATTTAAGAGTTCATTTGTTCATTACATAATAAGTGCTAATTCTTAAGATGTAGAGATATATAGATCCTGAAGCATCTTTGCTTTATGGTATGTTACTATTTATGTTGGTATTTCTATATAGCACTGTAGCTGTACCAGAGATCTGACAGCCTGAAGGAACATGAAATGCCCGCAATTTGTGAGGGTCTGGGCAAATAACACAACAACTCTTTGTGGTATTTGCTTGAATTTTTTAAAAAAGATTGTATCCCTTACGTGTTTCCTTTTTCTTGAACATTTAAAGTGAATGAGTTTTTCTCACATGAAAGTTCATTTACATTGAATTTTGCGTTCACCTACTGCGTGTTCTCGCCAGAAACGGCATATTATGAAAGGACAACATCCTCTTCATAGATAAAGATGCAACCATCTTTCACTATCAAAACTCATGTCAGTCCATGCTACAAGCCCAATATCAGGAAAGTGAAATGGTGACGTAGACAGTAAACTTGACACAACTGAAGATTGGCCAAACTTTTCATTCTGGTTTACTGAGTTCAATAACCTGATTCTGATGATAACCAATATCTGATACATGAGATAAACATTTGTGCTGTCATCTTTATGGCCTACTCCAAATACAATACAGCAGCTAGTAGGGCTCTAATCTTTACTCTCCAGGTATCTCATTTATTGGGGTTCTGCATCATTACAGAGCTTTGTCAGAACAGGATTAGGGCCTAAAGGGCTTTAAGAGCTGAAAGGAAGATCACAGATTGGTCTTGCACTCCCTGCAGAGTGTTTCAGTGAAACTTTGGCTGTACTGTAGATGTTTCCTCTATGCCTCACAAGCACCATTGCAGAAAGAAAATCAGTCAGAAATGAAAATTTTCACCTAGAGTAAATTAAAGTTGGCATCTCAGATTGTTTAAGAGATGAAAAACATAGCCCCTCTGTCACAGAAGATACTTCATTTGTTCCCCTTGGCTGGATTAATTCACTGCAGTAACCTGTTACCTTCTGTCAGATGGCAGCACTCCTTTTTAATTAATAATCTATCTTTAGAGACCACTTATTTTCTAGACTGATGGCATTAAACCCTCCGTCAATATTTGAGAGAGATAACACTGCCTTACTATTTTAAGACTCTCATGGCAGTACATTTCAAGGTTGCTGTGTATTGGTCTCAAGGCCAGAGTTCATGCCTTGAGAAGGTGTGTAATATCTTTTGAAATTCAAGCACAATCTTCCTACTAGCTGTGCTGTGCATAGTTTTTTTTTTTTTAAGGTATGCTCTGGGCCAAATCCTCAACCAATGTAGAATAGTACATTAACAGCTGTAGACACACTAATTTGTGCCTGGATCTTATAGACTTATTTTGGATATGATAACACACAGAACATTTGCTAATTCGCCGTTGGAATAGTTAATTCCTATATCTCCTTCTCACTTAGCCTTCCTTACTGTCATCTGGCAAAAACCAATAAACGATATTTGAAAGACACAGAACTGTCAGCTAGTAGCTCTGCAGATTGAATGCAGGCCAGATTATTAGCTGGTGGAAAGTGTCATAGTTCCACTGACTTAAATGGAACTATTCTGCTTTACATTAATCTGGTCTTGGATTGGTTAATGCTGTAAATTGCAGAGAATACTGTATCTCTGCAGAGTTGTGTTTAGGGGTATGGTAACTACCTGTGAGCTTCTCAGAAAACATACAAGTTTCTGTTTGACAGCTACCCAGCAAACTCATGACACTCAAAATACCGTCTATGGAATTTACCAACTGGTGATTGGAATGAGGCTGTTCCTTGGGTTACCTTGCACAATTTAAAGAACTTGCATCAGATTATAAAAGCTAAGTGAATTTCATCATTGGTAGGTTCTTCCAGTTCAGCTTTAATTATAGTAGATCATACGTGTGGCTCTCAGACAATCTAGCGTGGCCTTTTTTCTGAAAGATTTTCTAGTATTTCTAACATTAGTGTGGTCAGGGTTCTATTAGTTTTCGGTGTTGTGATCACTGCTTGGGGATATCTACACATCAGGGTTGAAGCCAAAATAAGTTACGCAACTTGAGCTACGTCAACTGCATAGCTTAAGTCAAAATAGCTTATTTTGGCTTTTGGCGCAGTCTACACAGCAGGAAGTCCGAGAAAGAGCACTCTTCTTCCGACTTCCTTTACTCCTCAAAAATGAGGGTTACAGAAATCTGAGTAAGAAATCCTCCAGCTTGATATTATTTTGACATTGTGTCAAAATAACTGCTTGCAGTGTAGAAGCGGACTATGTTATTTCAGAATAACACTGCTGTGTAGATGTACCCTTTGATTTAAACCTGCACACTGCAATTTCACACAATAGGCTTGTAAAATGTGAGCAGGTCTTGGTGCCTTCTCTACACCAATGCTTCCATTATTGCTACCACCTAGTCAAGGTGAAACATTTTTCAGAAAAAAAGATAGTTATAGTCAGGGCTTGACAAGTGGCGGCGAGCCCCGCTTGCCAGCCACGCAGTTTGGCACGCTGCGCATGTGCAGACCGTGCTGCGCATGCGCTGATCACGCTGCGGCACTGTGCCGGGCTAAAATCTACTCGCCACCGGCGAGTAGATTGCCCTAATTGTTGAGCCCTGGTTACATTGGTGCCTTCTTCAACCCCGTTAGAAAACAAGATGACTCTACCAGTCATCATGAATTTATATTAATCAGGTTGAAATTCCACTATTAAATGTGGAAATACATTATCTAAAACTGTTACTAAAACTCATCTGTTTCTGTTTTGGAAGCTCACACTCAATCTAGTCAAAGATGATTTCCACTGAAGGCACTATATATAGGTCACCAACTTCTCAGATTCAAAGACACTGAAGATGACTTCACTGAGACTGATTAATCTCTGTATTTTATCCTAAATATGGGTACTCTGTTCTTTTGGATAATGGTTTGAAAAAGATGCCGGTCAATAAAATGAATACTGTAGTGGATCTTGATTTGGCTTAAATATTACTGAGAACAGAGCTTTGTTCATGAAGTTTAGTGGTCTGCTTCTATCAAAACATTCCCTATACATCCCCTTGTATTTTAAAAAATGCAACCAAATGATCCAAGGGGGAGCAATGGGCAGTTTATTAGGACCCAGTGCTTTTTTCCAAAGCAAAGACATCAGTTAGATCACAGATTGTTTGACTTCCCTTTTCCCATTAGTGAGCCTATGTGAGGTATTAGGGCCTGATCCAAAGCCTAAAATCTATTAAAAGATTTCACGTGCCTGAGATCTATTAATTTAATGGAAGAGCAGTTTATGGTTATGAATAATTATTTATATTGCATGAATGATCACAGGTCCTAACCTAAATTTGGATTGGTGTCTCATTATACTAGGACATGCAGAAACACACGGAAGGATCTAATCCTTGCCTCAGAGCTGACAATCTAATGAGACTTGCTAAAATGAGTCACACTAATGGAAGCTTATTATTTATGATTCATATTAATTGGAAGCTTGCTTTGTCCCCATGTCTATTATCCCTTAGAAACAGAAGAGGTCTGATTTGGCTCTTAACATTTACAAAGTCAATCCAATTCTCTTGTCATGAAGATTGCTTTTTCAGTTTCCTAGGAATAACAGTGAAGCAGTTCAGCATCTGGCTCTCCTAAATTTGTCAAGGGTTTTTCTTTCCCCCTTCCCCTTTTTAATTGTTTGAGTAAGCAGTTAAAAAGCCTCTTACGAAAGCCTTCAAGGCTTCATCACACACCTTGAGTCACGTGTCCTGTGCAAATGGCTTCTTTGAAAACATAAATATGGGAGCTGATAGCCAGTAAACAGCTCTCCATAGGGGATAGTGGCATGCACTTTGGGAATATATGTAAACTGACTAACACCGCTATTGCTATCAGACAAGAGTCTGGGTTATTTTTCAGAGTCTGTTTTATGAAGTTTACTGTAGGGTATCTAACAGGCATGTCTAAATTGGGTGGAGGCTTATCCATGGTAGAGAAAACACAGTGTTTTAGATTAGGTGGTGCTCTCTGCACATCTACTAACTCTAATTCAGCTATAATAGATACAGATACGGTCTATTTTCATGGTCTATAGCATCCTGAGAATATTACCTTTTTTCCCACTTGAACATCATGACAGAAATTAAAGTCACCAAAGTAATCATTATAATACATTTGTGGCCTAGCTCTAAAAATGACTTTTTGAGCAATACATAATTTCAGAACCTAGCATTATCATTACAGTACACGTATTTGCTCTTTCATTCTTTCACCATCTTGCAACATTTTAAAATCACCATATCGTTATTATGAGGAAAAGGTTCAGAAAAGGGCAACAAAAATGATAAGGGGTTTGGAATGGGTCCCATATGAAGAGAGATTAAAAAGTCTGGGACTTGTCAGTTTAGAAAGGAGGAGACTAAGGGGGGATATGATAGAGGTTTATAAAATCATGACTGGCGTGGAAAAGGTGAATAAGGAAAAGTTATTTACTTATTCCTACAATAAAAGAACGAGGGGTCACCAAATGAAATTAATAGGCAGCAGGTTTAAAAAAAACAGAATGAAGAAAAACTTCCTTTAGCATACAGTCAACCTGTGGAACTTTAACAGACTTTAACAGACTTTAACAGGGTTAAAAAAAGAACTAGATAGATTCATGGAGGTTAGGTCCATCAATGGCTATTAGCCAGGATGAGTAGGAATGGTGTCCCTAGCCTCTGTTTGTCTCTAAATAGGTGACAGGAGAGGGATCATGTGAGGATTACCTCTGGGGCATCTGGTGTTGGCCACTGTTGGCAGACAGGATACTGGGCTAGATGGACCTGTGATCTGACCCAGTATGACTGTTCTTATGTTATGTTCTTAATCTTTTCCTCCAACATTTCCTATCTTTGGCTTCTGCTGATAATTTGTACTTTCTACGGGTGTCTTATAGGTGACAAGCAAAATATAGTAATTGACCCTCTTTTGTCTGAGGTAGGTCTTACCTTGAGCCCATGTAAGCAATCATGCACAGAGACTTGTTCCTTTTGATAGCCAGGGCAGCCACACTATAAATCCTGGAGGCAAGTGCAATAAATATTTCTAGTATCAATGCAATATAGAATCATAGAACTGAAAGCATCTTACCTCACAAGGTCATCAAGTCCAGACCCCTGCACTCATGGCAGGACCAAACACCATCTAAACTATCCCTGCCAGGTGTTTGTCTAATCTGCTACTGGTTTAGTCATCCTTGTGTATATTCCCCCAAGAATGACACATCAGGAGTCACATAAAAAGGAACTTTACTCCCAGTCTAGAAGAGATAAAAGATGTAAGAAAGGAGATAAAAGGCAGCGGTTAGTTAGCACATTGACTACTTCAGTTAAAGGGGTACACTAAACTGCATTAAGAAATATATGAAGAAATAATAATGTGGGTGTATAAATACAAATTAAGAATTCTAATATCTGATTGGTCAGAATTAATTCTTTCAGTCTACAAATCATCTAATTCTCATAGCCTACATGGTCTTGTAGGTCAGGGAAGTCAACAGCTTCTGCATGCCCCTGGGCAAGGTGTGGGGTGTGGGGAGGACTGGCTCTGTGTCCCCAGAAGGGGCAGGGCCTCAGGTGGAAGGGACAGGGCTGAGGGTAGCCTGCACAAAGCACCCCCTTTTTTCTCCACTCATCTGAGGAAGTGGGTTTTGCCCACGAAAGCTCATGATACTTTCTCTCTTTTTCTAAATTGCTAGTCTCTCATGGTATGGCTACACTGAATTCCTCTTTCAAGAGAATGCATGCATCTGAGTGAAATTGCAAATGAAGCATGGATTTGAATTTCCTGTGCTTCATTTGCATAATGGCTTCCAGGCACTTTTTCAAAATACCCTATTTTGAAAGAAAAAACGCAGTCTAGATGGAGTTATTTAGAGAAAAAAACCTTCTTTCAAAATAACTCTTACGCCTTAAAAAATGAGGTTTAAGGATTATTTCGAAAGAAGGATTTTTTTTAAATAGCCCCCGTCTAGACTGCGTTTTTTTTCTTTCGAAATACGGTATTTCAAAAAAGCGCCCGGAAGCAATTATGCAAATAAAGTGCAGGAAATTCAAATCCACACTTTATTTGCCATTTTGCTCGGATGTATTTGCATTCCTCTCTGAAAAGAGGAATGCAGTGAAGACATACCCTAAGGTGCTACAGGACTAGCACCAACTAGTTATCAACTAACATGGCTACCCTTCTGAAATTTATAAAGCCATTAGTTACTGTCATTTATTGAATAGCAAGGGATATAATCCCATGGTTTACTAATTAAAATGTTTCAAAAAATAGGTCACTGTTTTTTTAAAAAGTGAGCAAGTCAACAGCATGAATTGTTCCTTATGTCATTAAGAAATGCACGTAACCATTACATTTATATTGCATCAGCTCAAAAGGCCCTATATACAAGTGATAAAGTATAAGTTAAGACAGTTCTTATTTTTCCCATGAAAGATCATATGGAATTTAAGAGTAAATGATAATCTTTTTTAGGTTTCTGAACACCCTTGCTATAGAAGTTAATAAGATGGTAAAAAACCTACACCGTTGAGTCCTGACTGGTCCCATATCAAAGAATCTGCCAGACCAGGGGAAGTCAATGCTGACTCCTCTGCAGCTGCTAGCTGCAGGCCCTCAGCTGTCAGCAGCAGCAGAGCGGCCTGCACTGAGGGAGTGGGGACTTAGGGAGCCGGTGCTCAAGAGAAGAGGCAGGGCGCAGATGAAGAGTTTGAGTGTGAGGCCAGCTTTTCCTCATGAGTGCTCCAGCCTGGGAGCACCCACAGGGATGCTGGGCCACAGATGTTGTCGGCCTATAGACTATTGAGGTCCAACCTGTATTACACTTTATAGGATTTTGAAATAATGTGTATAGAACCCTATAGGTTTCATCTCTACTAAACTCAATAGAGCTTTTCCAAAATGTTATTGGGTTTTATAGTTAAATCTATTTTAAAATAGAAGAGCTTGTTAAAAGCAGTAGTTTTAAGTCAGACATTTAATTTTAAAATAATTTTTATTTTTAACTGGTCTTGGATTTTCTGAAAACAATTTCAGAGGATTGTACTAGGAAAATGAATGGAGCAGCCTTGAAGTGATGTACCTATGTTTCTAATTCTGCCATGCAACACAAGAGTGTTTTCATAGCTATGCAGTGGCAAAATTCTTATGACATTGAAATGTGTGCTTACAGAGTGTTGGATCTACTTATACGAACCCCTTTTACCACCAAGAAAATGTTGAAAGAGAAAGTTTAAAAATTATATGTAGAATAGTATTTAGCAAAGATGGCTCAAAAGCAATTTACCACAAACTGATATTTGACTGTGGCCCTCCTGGTCAGAAATGTCTGGTTGTAGCAAAGATAATTCTTGCAGCAACCAAGAGTCCTCCTCCCTCCCCACCCCAACCCCCATTGCTATAGTAAACCAACCTCCGTGAGAGGAAATAGCTGGACTGTCAAAATAATTTTTCTATTGACTAACATTGTATAAAACGTGGGTTAGGTTGGTATATTTTTCACAACCGAGGTAGCTAGACTGATCCACGTTTTGGATGTAATACAAGGCTTACAGACGGTGTCTAAAAGCCACTACAATTAGTAAACAGTAGGGAAACACTTCTAGCCACACCGGTCAGTAACAAGTTGCACAGCAAGTGAAGGAATGAATACGTGATCCTGACAGTGCTGGAAAATGATGTCATGAGCCTCGGCGTAGAAATCAATGCACATTAGTGAACGTGGGAACTGAACATTTTGTCCCTCATTTCCCACCCAATCTGAAATGAGGCCAACTTAGTGTCCAATGCAAACTAGCCATGGCTTGATATCTTTTTAGCCAATCAGGAGTGAGTTCTGACTTTGGCGCTTCCTGATCAGGGCCAGCTGGTGGGGGGCCGGGGAAGCGTTAAAAGCCAATGTGCAAAAGCCGGGTGCTCCGTAACAGCTTAGTAACAGCCTTGCCCCATGTTGCAATGAAAGAAGAGGCGCCACTAGGCCCCAGAGGGCAGTAGCCGCTCGGAGACATCCAGGCTTTGAGCTTGTTCCCAGCAGGTCGCGGGCAGCCCGTGCACCCGCAAGCGCTACAGGAGCAAAAGGGGAGGAATGTGATGACAGCCAATCAGGGTGGCCCGTTCCCTCGAGACGTCATACTCCCCAGCAAGCCCCAGAACCTGCAGTAGCAATAACAATAACAGAGCCTGTCAGCTGCTGGCCACTGATCCGCCCGCCCTGCGTACTTGGCCGCAGTCAGCAGCTGCAGCAGCAGCGGCCCCCGCCAGCCGCGTCGGGACGCGAGAAGCGCAGGCTGAAAATAGCAGCGCCTGCCCCGAAGAAGCCGGAGACAATGTCGCAGGGCGAGGGACTCAGCCAGCCGGAGGAGAATTTGCACGGTAAGAGCCCCCCTTACTAGCCAGGGTTAGGCCCCTAGTGCAGGCCCCCTAAGGGAAGCGCCCCACCCCCATTCCATCAGCCTGCGGGGACCTCACCACTGGCTGTCCGGAATGGGAGCTGTTTGGGACTCCGGTTCCCTTTGTTGATAGCCCGTGACGCCTTCGCAAGACAAGATCTGCTGTTAGGCGCAATAAATAACCCTGCAGTAAACACGACACTTGACAAGCAGGGGGTAGACTGCCCCTGCCAGCGCTGGTAAATGGATGGTGATCGGTCCTTCATGCGCCAGGACTGTCGTTGAATCCAAGTAGTGTGGGATTGCGTACGGGCTTTATTGTACCTTGTCTGGAGCTAGGGTTAATGTGAGCAATTTAGAAATCACAGTCAATGAGGTATCTCGTTACACGCGCCGCCTTTCCCCACCCCCATGCAGTGAGGTTGCCATTAGCAGCAATCCAGTTATCACAAACATGGCAGGTACACTTACGGTTTCATGGATGGCTAGCTGTGGGATTAAGAAAGAAAAGCACCTTCTTGCCAGCTCCCTGATATAATTGATGTTCCTTAGACCTGAAACTCCATGGGACAGATGTGATGGATTTGGGTCGTTTTGGAAGCACCCTATTTTTTGTTGTTGGAAATAAATAATAAACATCTTTTTATGTTCAGATTTACCTATTCTAGTTTGACATATCCCCCCAGCAAACCATAATCCTTTGGCTGAATATATTTTTCTTTCACAACAGAGGAATGGAAGAATGAGAGATAGGATTTTAATAAATAAGCGTGTTTTACCATGGGTGACAAAAAATGAAATCAGGGCTTATATTTGCCATACTTAAAAATATTGAAATCAGTTTGCAGAAGATATTTTATGAATTCTCCCTTATTCACCTCAAATTGGGGAATGCAGGTATTTCCTGCATACTTTGCAGATTTGAAAATAAAGATCAAAAAGTCTAGCTTACATTCCCAAATCTTCTCTATGATTTCACTGTGTGTCAATGTGAAAGACAGAGAGGTGTGGTTATTTAATTGCCTAAACTATATATAATGCCAGTTATTTTACCTTGTCATTTTAAGGGTTAGAAGTTTTGCACGTAGCAAAACCACAAGATGGTGTTTCATAACTCTCTCAGCCCTGGAAGATTTAAAAAAAAAAGATTCAGATGGTCTTATTTCTCTATCACTGATATGTACAGATAAGACACACATATCATAAAGGGACTTAGCCTGATATGTCTTTTCCTCACCTGGTGGTTGGAAAGGTAATAATGGTAAACATTATACATAAATATTTGTGTGCGCACCACATTTGGACTGGAACATTAAGACAAGTTTGCATGATAAGCTCATGATTACATTTGGGATATAAATATACAGTTTCCTTTGGAAGTAAGGTTCAATTTTATGTATTTTAATTTTATAGTATTTCTGGTAGGAGATTCTCAAGGCTCATGAAGAGAGACAGACAGCTGCTTCTCTATCAGGGAAGTCAAGGCTGGCTCAATGTCTTGGTGACCAAAAAGTGAACATAATTCTGAATAGGAATGGAACACATTTAAAAAAGCACTGAAATCTAAATCACACAGCCGCACACCAACAAGAGAGAGCTAGATTAGGATAGAGTTTCAAGAGACGTGCACTCTCGTAAAGAACAGAATGTGTTATTTGCGAGACAAAAAGTACTAAGTCAGAGGTAAGAGGTTATGCATTCAGATGTGATCTAGTGTAATTGCACATGCTCCTTGTATTTGGAATGTTGGAAGTGCAAAGGAGTTTGTTGAGGAGCTGAGGAATAAGACAACCGTCAAAGCATGTGAAGGACAGTTGTTTTAAATGGGGACTTCACTGATATTTGAGATAAGAGAGAGAGAGGGACTGGCATTCTGTGCACACTGAATTTTGTCTGCTCTCAGAGCAATTTGTCATTTCAGACATCAGAATTTTATGCAAATGTTCTGTGGCAGTGACTAACATTGGAAGTATTGCACTAAAGATATTCACAGATCCAATAATATCCCACTAATTATTCCATCTTTGGCTTGTCTCATGCTAGCCTTTATTTTTGTGTAATATTGCCTAGTCCAGTGCACCAGTCAGTCTTATTTTTTTTCCCTTCAAGTGCCTACCCATAACTCATTCCACTCAGGTTGCCTTCCAGCTCTCAACCTCTCCTACCTACATATCTGTTTATGTTCCTGTTTTTTTATTAAACATCAGCCTTCAGTATCTAATCACTATTGCAAGAGCTCACTTACAGTAATCTATCTATAACACCAATCACTAAAAGATCCAATATACAAAGTCATAATCAGGGACTGTGTTTAGTTGACATGTGAAGCAGTTTTGAATGGCTGTGGAATTGTATAAATAGGAAATCGATGAGAGCTGGAACTTTGATAATTTTAACACTTATCAGCACTGGCCATTATCCAAAGTTTTGCCTGTACAGCACATACAGATTAGGTCCAGATCTCTTGCATCATGAGAGAACAATGTTAGAACATGTAGTGTGATCTTGTTCAAAGAGTAAATGATGGAACTATGATCTAACTCAGTTGCAACAGAAGGCTCCTAACACTTGTATATGTAGTGTAGATGGGCCCTTAAAGGTGGCACTAATAAATCAACTCCTAGATGTTAGCACAACATGGCAGTAGAGCAAACAGTGAATTACTTGTGTTTTTTCACTTGTTTAAGATGGCTTAATGTAGCTGTCAGCGCTGTTCCTCATTCTGGCACTCCAAGTGCAGAAGGTGTCGGCCTGCAAGAGACATTAAATAACTTCCCTCTGTAGGCTCTGCTTACAAAAACTTCCCAGAGTCACAGATTTACTGATTTTGAGGGGTAGCTGCCACTACCAAGTAAAACAAATCCCTTTCTTCTTGATCCCAGGAAAAAAGCACTTGGACTTCCTTCCCGAGTACCCCATGCTTCTCTGCCACAAGAGAGCTTGAAAAAAAGAAACAAAAGAAAACCAACTGTGTCTTTGATAGCTGACCTCTCAAGATAGGCAGACACACACACAGACACCCTCTTTCTTTCCAGGACACAACAAATCGCCTTAAAAAAGGTGATTTTATTAACAAAACAAAAAGATATATTTAGTAAAGCATACTTGGTTACTAGGTGTTACAGAGCAATGAGTAAAACAAATTAAAACACAGAGAACACCTCTGATATGCTCTTAGTGAATGGGGGAGGGAAGGAATAGATTCTCACAGAGAAGTTTAACCAAAGAACCCAAGCAATAAAAATGTCCTAATTGTGACTAAATACACATTTTCCCTTTATTTACTCATGACCATTTTCTGGTTCAGTCCACTTACATGCCCTGAATTCCTTGTAGGCATGGCAATTCTGATTACTGCCTGTTAGATGTCTAGCCCTTAACTTAGAAGTCACACAAAGAAAGAGCAGACCAGGTATCTATATACAATTCAGATTTCAGCACTGTATCCCATTGGTTCTTCTGGCCCCCTATCAACACCTCATTGGTTCTTCTGGCCCCCTACCAGTGGCCTTCCTAGCTACTTGAGTTTAATCCCCTAGTCACTGAATGCTGGCCAGCAATCCTATCCATCACAATAGCCATTTACTTTCATCAGATACTGCTATGCATTCTAACTGCAGGACTACAGAAATGTTTCAAAGTCTAAAATCAGTCATGAGAGCAATTAATTATCACTGTTTATCTAGTCTTTAATTTGTATAAGTATTCTAACATTCTAGAACTCAGAGAATGAGTAGCCACTCGCAGTCAGAGAAGAATGTTGGGTAATTACTGTGATAAAAAAGTTTAGAATCTTTTCAGACACTAACCTAGCATTAAGATAACATATTTCAAGGTCAGAGCACTGTAAACATTATTTAAATAAATAACTCTATAAATAGATGTGTCCAGGTCCCAATAATAAGGCATGATAAATCATTGCAGTACAACCCTGACAGCATGTAAGGTAACAGTTGGTACACTGCATGCTGGTACACTGCAAAAGCTAACTATATTTCTGGTGTGGTTTGGACAATAGTTTTTGTATTTATACTTCTCTGGTATGCTAGCTCAAATCAAAGATTTGGCTTATAATTTAGTAGATGACTTATGGACCAATATGATTGTAGCATGCAAACAGTCTGTACTGTATGACTGACGTTTGGGTTATGTGATTATCACCAGTGCACCATCTAGTAACAAGCTAATTTGTTTCTTGTAAAGGTGAGTACAAACAGGCATAGTTTCAGTAATTTCTTTTATATCCTATGACTAGTAGATGGAAGAGCAAAAGGTGAGAGGGGGCAGGAAAGAGACATTGGAGCAAAGCAGGGCAGGATGGGAGCCAAATGATAGGATCAGAACTGTTGAAGATACAGGAGCCAGGGCCAGTAAGGCCACATCTCAGGGGTGGCCCATGCCTATAGGCAAACTTGGCAGCCACCTAGGGCGCTGAGTTAAATGGGGTGCCAAATTCCCTGCCACTTCCCCTTCCCCTAATGCCTGGCTTCGGCCCCAGGGGAGGAGGCGCATGGGGGTTTCCCTGCGCCACAGGAGGAGAGAGGTCGGCCCTGGGGGAGGCACGCACTGGCTTCCCCTGCGCCGCGGGGGGGGGGAAGGCAGCGGCCCCGGGAGAGGCATGTATGGGGGTTCTCTGGCTGTGGCATGCAGAGGACTATATGGATTTCAAATCTTAAATTGTCCATGTAGTCATCCACAAATTGACTTGATTGGATTCCTCTTCTTATCTCTTGAACACAGCCAGCAAGATCCACACTCTCTTATCCTCTGATTACATTTCGGGCTTCACATATCTTTACACTGGCTCCATTCCTTCTGCCATCAATTAAAGCTGCTCACCCCTTTTTCCTTTCCCCTGTCCTTGTTTATTGGCTTCTTTTAAATGTAGGGTATGAATAGTTAGTACATGTCATTACCATCCCGTTTCCTCATTCACATTCAAAATCCCTTCTATTATCTTCACCAGAATGCAAATAGAACTACACTGTCATCTTTTGTTTGTGTTAATTGTACTGTGCCTGGAATACCTTTAGATTACAAATTATTCAAGGAGGGATACTATATTATGTGTATCTTTACTATTATAAACCTCTGTTTATCAGCATTTTATGGAAATAACGTCCACTGAATTGTTGGTGTATAATATACACACACACACACACACACACACACACAATTATTTACTGTTATCCACTTAGTTGATATTATAAGTGAAGAACTCTATCTAGATCCTTTGATATACTAGTGGTGCTTTTAACATGGAAAGTAGTTGTTACTGAATACATTTTGGTAAGAAAAACATGTCACTGTCATTTTAGATAGCAATAGCTGAGCTAGCAATTGCCAAACATCCTATATTGCCCAACAGTGATGCTTTAAAATGTGCTCGATGAAGAAGTGAAACAACAAACACTGTTTTTATGTGTCTAAGGGGTAGCCATGTTAGTCTAACTTCAAAAATAATGACTAGCCCTGTGGCACTTTGGAGACTAACAAATATATAAAAAAGTACCAGGAGCTTTCATGGGTAAAACCCACTTCATCAGATGAGCTGGAATGGAAATAGCAGAACCAAGATATTTATAACAGAGGGAGGGGGAAAAAGTACCTGTCAATTGTAGGACTGGTGCTAATGAGGCTAATTAAGTGGGTTGGAAATAGGAATGTAAGCCACCAGTCGACTATCCAATAAGCAAATGTTTATAGGATGGTTGACTCGACTAGTTACCCCCTCCTCCCCGCTTACTGCCTCTGTCAGAAAGAGGCAGCAAGGCGGGGGAGGAGAAGAGTAGGAGTTGGTGCTGGGGTGAACTGGTAAAGCCGGTTCCCTCCAGCACCATCTGAGAGGCAGGGGAGGCAGAGGCATAGTGGGGGAATGGCACGAGTGGGGACTACTTCAGTCCCAGCTCGCACTGGTTCCCACTAGAGGTGATTCTGCTTTTGAAATGTACAAGACCCTTCCAGGGCTTTTGTACATTTCAAAAGCAAAAGTGCTGCAGGGAGCTTGGGGCAAGCAGGGACTCAAGCCGTCCCTGCTCACCCTGTGCTCTCTGCAGTGCCTCCCACCTGCTGCCTCTGTGAGGGGGGGACAGGAGTCAGTGCTAGGGGAAGCCAGCTGAAAAGCTAGCTCCCCCCCACTGTCTCCAGGGTGCCACCTGCATCCCCTCCCACTGCCTCTATTAGAGGCAGCAGGGGTGGGGTGATCCCCTGCCGGCAGGAGTCCCAGCAAGGAGCTGCCCTCCTCTGTGGACAGGGGCTGTTGCTGTCAAGCAACCCCTTTTTGTGGTGACCAGCACACAGGGCTGTCCACCGTGAACAGGGGCTGCTGGACTCAGCATGAGCCGGGACCAAGCAGTCTCAGCTCATGCTGACCGCTGCACCTCTGCATTTTAAATGGAGTTAGAGCCCAGCAGGGGAAAGAGAAGGGGATGTGAGTAGTTGACTTGAGTACCCAGTAAGCATAGGCTTATCGGATAGTTGACTAGTCGATTACTCCTTTACATCCCTAGTATGGATGCTGCCGTACAATGCAGACACTTTGTACTGTCATGGTTTTCCTGTGAATCAGAACTGCATGACCTTTAGCTTTCTAAGAAAAGCATCTAAGCATTTTGGTAGCCATTCTTCTTCCCTAGTTCATTAGGTGGAATACTAAAGGTATCATTCCAACACTTTCTGCTACATTTTACATCATGCTGAAAAGTCACTCCTGGTGGGAGGTGTGACATTCTAGCTCTTACATCTCTTTTTACACAGTGCCACTTGTCTATAAGTGTGCAGTCGCTATAAAACAAACCATATTACACAAATCCGTGAGGAGCCTGTTCTAGAGCCCATTTAACTCAATTCAGAGATGTTTACTGACTTTAATGGACTGTAACACACAAGAGATTGGCATAAAAACAGTATGAACAGTGTCAGAAGGGTAGCCGTGCTAGTCTGAATCTGCAAGAACAACGAGAAGTCCTGTGGCACCTTATAGACTAACAGATTTATTGGAGCATAAGCTTTCGTGGGCAAAGACCCACTTCGTCAGATGCATGTACACGCATGGTGAAGTGGGTCTTTGCCCACGAAATCTTATGTTCCAATAAATCTGTTAGTCTATAAGGTGCCATAGGACTTCTCATTGTTCTAGTATGAACCGTATTTACCACAGGGAAAAAATAAAGGCTTGTTAGAATATAATTTTACTGTTAACCAGCAATCACCTGTGCGTACTATGTGTAGTCACTTTGAGGAAAGCATGAGTGAAGTCATCAGACCTAACATAAAAGTGTTATGTGGGCGTTCAACTTTTAATATTTGTCTTTGTGGCTTTTTTCCTTTTTTAATTATGCCAAGCAGGTTCCTGGGTGGAACTGCACTTCAGCAGCAATGGCAATGGCAATACTGTCCAGCCAACAAGCCAAGAGCAAGTACCAGATTCTATTTCTGTTTACAATGGTGACATGGAGAAAATACTCCTAGATGCCCAGCATGAATCTGGAAGAAGCAGTTCAAGAGAAAGCTCGCGCTGTGATAGGTAGCTATAAATATATTATTGTAAATACAGGAGTGCTTACAATAGTGCAGTTTTTCTGGTATGTGTGTGTATAGTGTGTGTGCGCTTATATACACACACATTTATATCAGTATCAAAATTTATAACAAACAGATGGGTTACTTTTAAACATAGAAACTCATTTTCTGAAGCAGTCCATCCTGAAACCAGAAGGAAATAATATAAGGGAAAGAGCCATGGAAAAATTATCATGCATTGTAATTTTAACATGCTCTGACTTCTTAGGGGAAGTGTATCACCATCAATGGCAACATTCCTGCTCTAATAAAAAAGTCTGATGCTTTCACAGCCTGGGCTTGCACATGGTGGCCGTATGATCAGTCCGTGTGGACACTATGCCACTTTATTAGCTGCATGGAAAAGCAACTGTAAAAAAGGGATGATAAAAATTTTACTTGGAAGTCCTTAGGTAATTGCTAAAATATTTAGCTTTGTCTAATGTGCAGACCATAGAGCTTTCTAGTAGCAGCACTTAAAAATAATTTCCATATGGGACAGCTCTTATAAATTGACTGATATAATTGGGTCTGTGACAATTTAGACCAGTGGAGGATCTGCACTATAAAGTTTAATTTGATTGAAGGAACTGGAAGACTTGTGGAATGGGCAAAGGAATGTGGGGCCTCTTATTTCTAGGTGGCTAGTTTGAATACAGTCCTAAAGCCATTATTGCCTGTTTTTCTCCAATTATATTTATGACCTAAGGTGTGGGTTCAAATCCGGTAACTCCATATATAGATGTTTATATTTGCAAAAGGTTATATACTATGCAGTAAACTGGCTTCCTTCTTTGCAGCTGTAATCAAGTGAGCATGGAGGATGGATTATGTTGCAATCCTAGAGGTATTTCCATTAGGTCGGGATTGAGCCACATTAGTGCCAGTGAAACCTGTGTTCTTGTTGCCCATGCTGTAGCTGTCCAGTAGTGAAGTTTGTTTGCTCACTTAGTTACCAGTATACTGAATATCAGCATGAAAAGTTTAATGAGATTTTTGTCCCCTTCTTTTGCTTCTCTTTACAAAGCCCTCCTCGTTCTCAGACACCCCAGGACAATAATAGAGCTTCTGAAATGGAGAGTCACAGCAGTGGAGAAAAGAACAGTTCTCAGGTAAAAGTTAAGTCTCCCTTCCTTTGAGAATGTGTCTGTGACTATCAGGGGGCCAAGCCCAGCATAAGAAAATATACATTGAAAAAGATGAGACTGATCCTGCAAAGATTAAACAATTAAGTCACTTTACTTCTGAGATTAAAAGTGATTTCTCCCTGGAGTCAAGATCCTCAGCTGTTTAAAGCAGGGCTCTCAAACTCCCAGCCATCTACAGGAAGGAGCATATTCACAATCCAGCCCAGGAGAATGGATGGGGTGGGAAGACACACATCCAAACCTGTCCCTGTCCCCGTCCCTCCCCCCCCCCCAAACTCTGCCCCCTCCAGGCACCTCCTCAACCAGTCCCCCAAGGGACCCAGTGGGGATTACTAGGGGGCCTTGGTGTGAGGTGTCAGCATCAGCAGTAAAAGCCCACCCTGCATTCCCCAGGCACTGAATCTCCTGGGACAGATTGCAAATATGTTCTGGCCCATATATGGCCCTGCAGACTGTGAATTTGAGACCTCTGGTTTAAGAGTAGATATACCCTGCAATATAGCACCCACGGCTGACCATTAAAGCTTGCGAGATGCTAAGATATTATAATAAGTGTCCATATTTCACTTACATCATACAGATCTAGAAGACAGAAATCACCTCCTTACCTGACTGTCACTCCCTTGCATTGGCCAGTTTCACCTAACTTGGGCTCTGGGACTCAAGCTGCAGGGCTGCAAAACTGCAGGGTAGAGGTTTGGGCTTTGGCTGAATCCCAGGCTCTGGGACCATGTGATGTGACAGGGTACCACAGCCTAACTGTCTGCATTGCAGTTGAATAGCTCTGCAGCCTGAGCCAGGTACCATGGGCCAACCAACGGTGTTTTATTGCAGTGTAGACATACCCTGAGTCTTTGCAGGGGCCAGCCCCTACATGGACAGTTCTAAGCCACAGACTTGCTTAATTACTTTTCTAAAAAACATATGAGCTGGGTTTTTCAAAGGTGTTAGGTGCTCAATTTCCATTGTCTTAATGGCAGTTTAGCACCTGGTTCCCTTAGGCCTCTTTGAAAGTCCCATACAGAGAGGTCATAATGTTCATCCTCTGAATTTACAGTGATTAGGAAGGATGGTTCAGTAGATAGGCTACAGGGACTGGGACTCAGGAGACCTTGGTTTGATTGCCAGCACAGCGGCCTACATCAGGTAAGACTTTGCCCAATCTACTCATTATCACAACTGCCCATCTATAAAACAAGGATAATATGTCACTGCGTCACAGGGATGTTAGGAGGATCAAAGCCATTAAAGTTTATGAGGTGCTTAGATATTACAATAATAGCATCCGTATTTCACTGATGTCATACAGATGAACAAAGCAGCAATGTTCCTCTTCCTGACTTGACTCACTCCCTTGCATCACTCAGACTTACACCAATAGGTGATTGTTGGGAATCATTAGGAAAGGGCTAGATCAGGGGCTCCCAAACTTTTTGACACAGGGACCAGTAAATCCATTCCTGAGCTTTTGGAGGACTGGTAACATTCATTTGCATATTTGCATATTCATTAAGCAAATGATGAATATTCAAATAAGTTGTTTCTGGTCCTTCCAAAGCCCCCAGTGCCAGCTTTAGCAAAGCTTTTGATACAGTCTCCCACAATATTCTTGCCAGCAAGTTAAGGGAATATGGATTGGATAAATGGACTGTAAGATGGATAGAAAGCTGGCTAGACCAGGGTTTCCCAAACTTTTTACTTTAATTGGAATTTTTTTTTTCAGTACTGTTTTTTGCAGCCCAAAAATATAAATTCATATATAAAAAAAGAACTAAAAATGAATACATTTTCAGTGTTTCACCCGGCTGCATCCTCCACCCAGCCTGGGCCAGGGCTTGAGGGACCCAGTGCCGCATGGGCACTCCAGGAGGCGGGAGCAGGAGCAGATTGGGGGTAGGGTATCTGGCTAGGAGGGAGGGTGCAAGGAGGGGTAGGGTTGCCAGGTGTCCAGTTTTGTACTGGACAGTCCGGTATTTGAGGGTTCTGTCCGGGAAACAAATTGAGAAAATACCAGACATATAAAATATCCAGTATTTTCTAATTAGGTAAGTTTTATTATTATTAGGTGTATCAGTCCATAGCTGCGAACTGTCTGGCTGGTAGATGTGCTTATGCTGCATGAATGTGTCCACCAGCTAGGCAGTTTGCAACTACTCGAGGGAGGGTATTGGGAGCGGGGGGCAGTAGGGCAAAATGGAATCTCTGGGGCTGGACTCACTTGTGTGCCCGGGTCTGCGTGTGCCCGGGTCTGCATGTGCCCGGGTCAGTCCCGCTTTCCGATTCGCCCACCACCCCTCCTGATCTGCCCTAGGAAGTCCCACTGCCCCCGTCCAGCCATGCTTCCGGTGGATGGTTCTCCCGTCTTCCTCCTCACGATCTCTCCCCTTCCCGTCCCATCCCCTGGCCAGCCCGCTGCCCCCATCCAGCCCTGCTTCTGGAGACTGGTTCTCCAGTTCTCCTCCTCCTGATCTCCCCCATCCAGCCCTGCTTCCGCCGCCCGCCCAGATCTCCGCCAGACAGCTCTGCTGCCCTCAACTCTGCTCCCCCTCCCCCGATCTCTGCCGGACAGCCTCGCTGCCCTCAACCCTGCTTCTCAGTGGCCTGTTTACCCCACATGCACACCTCCTCCCAGCTCTCCGTGCCCCGCTCCCTTCCTGGCAGCCATGCTGAGGCCCGGTATTTTTTTCCGATATTAGGCCACAGCCCATAGTTTGGGAAACGCTGGGCTAGATAATAAGCCAGAACATACTGTGAAGATTGCTAGCAACCAATACAGCTGGTAAATCAGGATAAAAAAGTGGCATTTACTGGAAGCAGAGAGTCACATTATGCATACTGTGTATTGTCACATTGCCGAAACAAGGCTAGAATCACAGGTCCACACAATCCCCTTATTAGATACTTGCTATTAATCTTTAAAATGTTCGTCTATAGGCTCTTCTACAGATAAAGTGTGGTAAATAATTCCTGTAAAAGTACAAAAACCTCAGAAAAGGATGTGCTGCCTATCCGGAACTTGCTTTGTCTCAAACACCTGTCTAGATCAGTGTTTCTGAGGTTCCAGCTAAGGGGAGCTGTGGGAAGCTGCAAAACTAGAGCCTGTGGGAGTTGCGAGGGTCTATGGCTGCAGAGCTGTTAAGTAAACAATCTGGAGTGACCCATTAACAGCTTTCTCAAAGTGAGCCCACAGCCCACTTTGAGAAACACTGGTATAGTTGCAGTCAGAGCATCATCTTGACACTGTGTATGCATGATTTGTAACTTATGTGACATAGCACTTTTTACCCTAACAGTGTAAATATACACAGATCACTGAGAAGAGTGTTGGCCTTGTGGTAAAGGACTCAGGAGATCTGGGGTCATTTTCCATTTCTGCCAGTTTTCCTGTGTGACCTTGGGCAATTCACTCTTCCTCTGCCTCAGATTTCCAGCTGTACTACTTTCTTTCTCTTGTCCTCTGTCAGACTGAAATGTCTTCAGGACTGGGACTGTCTGTACAGTCCTTAGTACGGTAAGGCTATGGTCTCAATAGAGACCTCTAACAACTACCAAAAGTACAAAGGATACACAATAGCATATGCAAAATTATTCCAACATAATTTCTCATGCTGCTACATTTTCTCTATATCTGAAAAAGAATGCCACTATAATTGCATTTAACAAACAGAAAATTAATGGGCATTTTCTCTCTCCTCTTAATCCATCTCAGTAAATCATGTTTTGATTGCATTGATCCCTATCTTCTGAGGTGGTCTCTGCAGCCATTTCCTCTCCTCATTCAAGTCTTTCCCAAAGACCCAATTTCTCTGCAGCTCCTGTAAGAAACTGACTAAATTATCCATGTAGGCAAACACTCTCTCAAATAAGTGAGCTGTCGATATATATTACACACAAAAGAAAACCTTCATTGAAAGTGTAAAATTGCAAACTCAAGCCCTTTAAAAGTTAGAAATGCCAGAATTAAAGTTCTCTATAATTTTAATATACTTCCCTGTGCACATTCATTATCATAGCCTTCACTGACATGATTACATATTTTTCCTCCCACCCTAGCATTGTTGCTTCAATTCAGTGCACACTTAAATGAACAACTATTCAATATTTTTGTTCTTCCTCAATGTTCAGTGAATGGACTCAGGCTTTATTTACTGTCCATTAGGGATATTAGATATTGTGTATTATAGCAGTTGCACAATTTTTAGCAATTAAACAGTTACTAAAATACTCCCCAGAGTGGGGCTGGCAGCCAGTCACTCAGCCTCACTCCTGGGGAACCCCCTGCGACTCTGCGCTGCTGCCTCCATATCAGAGGCAGCAGCATAGGATGGTAAGTGGAACTCCTCTGCACAGGGAGATGGGTTAAAAAACTGGTAGAGGCAGCAAGGAGAAGGAACTGCTTGTAGTCGTTTGGATTAACCAATAAGTATAGACTTATTGGTTAATCATTTAAATGGATATACATTGACATCCCTATTGTATATTATTCAAATGCTGCTCTGAAGACAGAATTATTGATTTCCTCATGGGTTTTTCTATAGTGCTCACCACTATAGTATCTGAACTGTTCATAAGTGTTAATGAATTTATTTCTATAACACACCACAAGAAAAGAAGGCACTGTACACTGAGTTAGAGAAACATGTGGATGCTGCAAGTGACCTTGAGAATTAGCAAGGGGGACAGATGAGAGGGCTGCATTGTGATAGTACAATCCGAAAGGGCCTAAGGTTGAGAAAAGCCAAATTTTGTAAAGTCAGTTTGGTTTCTAAAAGGATGGTGATGGTTGTTTGCATAGTCTTAACCATCCAGTTACACTGTTTGATGGAGACTCTTTATTTTAGTCTGAAGAAGATTTTCTTGAAAGAAGAAAAGTAGAAGAAAGGCTCTTGCAGAAAAATTCAGATTGGATATGGGATTGGTCAAGTAGGCCTGAGAACATCCCACCAAAGTGAGTATCCTCAGCAACTGCCATTTCTCTAATGGGGCTTTTATTTTTATGGTAGCAAATGTATATTTGCTAACATGTTTGTTTTCCTCTCCTAAAATAGGGAATTTCTTTTCAAACACCCTAAGCGTACTGCCTCTCTCAGCATGAGAAACACAAGCATGATGAAGAAAGGGGGCATATTCTCAGCAGAATTTTTAAAGGTTTTTCTTCCATCTCTGCTTCTCTCTCATTTGCTTGCTATAGGTCTAGGGTAAGTTTTTTTTGCCCCCTTTCTACTGTAATTTTCTCCTATCTGAATAATGGCATTCCAATCTATAGTTCTTCACATGCCTCACATATAATTGGTACAACTATTTTGCCACATGGCCAGTTATTTACTAACCGGTATCTACTACAGGCAGTCCCCGGGTTACATGGATCTGACTTGCATCGGATCCCTACTTACAAACAGGGTGAGGCAACCCCGCACTAGCTGCTTCCCCCCAGCAGACCAGGGAGACACGAAGCTAGCGCCCCCCCGCAGCAAACCAAGGAGACGCGGAGCAGCTTTTCTCAGCAGACACCTCTGCTTGAGAATAAAGGACTGAGGGAAGTGAGGTGTGGGAGAATAAAACTGAGCTCTGGAGAAATGTTTGTCTAGAGTATCCCCTACAACCGTGGTCCCCAACCCGGTGCCCGCGGGCGCCACGGCGCCCGCCGGGCTCTTCACATGCGCCCGCGGAGCAATCTGGGCTGGCCCTGCCCCTGGGCGTGCGGCAGGTGCCAGCCCCGGGCGCATGGCCGGTCCCGCCCCCGGGTGTGCCGCGTGTGCCCTAGCACCGGCCCCGGCCCCGCCCCCGGGGGCACCGCGCGTGCCCTTGCCAGCTCCGGCGCCGGCCTTGGCCCTGCCCCCGGGGGCGCCGCGCGTGCCCTGGCCCCGTCGCCAGCCCCGGCCTTGGTCCCGCCCCCGGGCGCGCAGCGCTTACGGGGGGAGCGCCGGGCGCGCGGCGCCTACGGGGGGGGGCGCCGGCCCCGGGCGCATGGCTATGGGGGAGGGCCCGCCCGCTGGTGCGTGGCTATGGGGGGGCCCCACCCCCGGGCATGCGGCTGGGGGGGGCTGCCCCCGGGCGGGCAAGTGTCCCCGCCCCCTGGCGCCCGGCGGGCGAACGGCCACGCCCCCTGGCGCCCGACAACCTGAAAAGGTTGGGGACCACTGCCCTACAATATGTACCAGTTCCGACTTACATACAAATTCAACTTAAGAACAAACCTACAGTCCCTATCTTGTACGTAACCCGGGGACTGCCTGTACTTTGAAGCTATTATATCACAAAAGCAAACCTGACTAGACATCTTATGTTTTGCAAGTTTCTTACTTGTTTGTTGGCTGTGACATTGCCGCATGGGTCTTCAGTGGTTGTTCATTACTTGAGGACTTACCTAGAGAACTGTCAGAAGCTGAAATTAAGAATTATGCATTTTTGTTGTGTTGGATGGATTTTAACTTTAAAGAGAGAAAAAGCCAGTGGTTTTTATTCTGCATGTTTCTGAAACATTGCGATCCTTTATAAAAAGAATGGAAGGGGTCTTCATATTCGCATTGTGTCTAATTATACTTCAACTGCACTTGTAGGAAAGGGACTGGGGGAGGAGATCAATTCCCCCCCAACTCCATCCATTCAGAGGCTAAGGTTGTCCTATCTGTGGAGGGTGCATTAGGACCATCCCTAAACCCAGAAGATCCCCAGGCATCCTTACAGATGCCAGGGAATTTGTGGGAGGCCAGGCCCAGTCACATTAAGACCTCAGCAAGATTCACTAGGGGAGTGAGCTTTGTGGAAAGGTGATACAATTCTGGACTGTCACGTCTTTCCCAAGGAATCTCTGTTAAGCTAACAGGGGATCATCTACTTCCTGACCAAAACCCACTTTCCTTTCTCTCTGATCTGCCCAGTCTCTGCCCTAAATCCTAAACTTTTGGAGGCCTTCGGAAATTCCAGGAAGATTGATGCCAGATGTTGCAGAACCACTGTAGTATAACAAATACGGTGCAGCTTACTCATTCCACTGGGTAATGTGTCTTGTAATCTCATAAGCATAAAACAGCACTAGGTAACCTACTGGACTGTAGGAGACACCATTATAAAACTGTTGAATATGAGATAAGAAGTAGGCTCAACAACTTGCTGGTGCTGTTTACAATGATCTCATTGGGTCTCTTGCACCAATATTCCTTCCCTGATGGAGATGTCCTTCTTTCTTCTCAGTTCACACACCAATCCAGTTGGTTAGGGTCAGAGTGCAGATAAGGGAAGTATCTGAAAGGAACATATACTTCTATGTATGTCAGGGCGCAGATTAGCTATTTCACGTACAAATTTCAGTTCCCATCCACCTAACTTAAAAAAATTGAAAACCAAACCAAACTTTACTTTCCTTCAAATCTTAAATACATGTTAAAACTCACTTAAAATTAGTCTACAACACTGATTATAGAAATAAAAATATATATACCTGACCAATCAAGATATTATAGAAACACACTGAAGTTTTCCTTTGAGGTAAAACGAAAATACTGTAAATTTGTACATTCTTCATTACTTGACTTTCCAGAATTGTTCTGACCTTGCAACATTCTAGCTCACTTATGGACACAGTAGTACAAGATCACAACTTGTAACAACTTCATGAAGAGCTGTGTTTAAATATGGTCAAAATGGTTACTTTTCATAGTGGTAATTTTTTTCACCTGAGGCAAATAAATACAGGAAATAATATAGTGAAATAATATTGAGTGGGAAAATAGTGAACATAATAAAAAGTGACTGATGAAAATACTAAGTCAGATAAGCGAGTATTATGTAAAACAGCTCAGCTGACACTGAACATGTTATTTAATTTCTAAAATCTGACGTGAATGAAAGAACAGGAGAATGTACAAAAGCATGAGCAACTGAAAGCAGGTGTTTTTTTTTAGCAGAAACTCTTGCAATCTTAGCTATAGCAGATGCTACAACTGCTACTGTAATTTGCATGACTAGTAATCTGATAAGAGGAAAAGCATTCCTTACATGTTGTACGTTCTTTTTTAAAATGAAATTAGTGCTTATTCATGTATATTCTCTTCCCCAAGGATTTTTATTGGAAGACGTCTGACAACCACAACTACAACTAGCACTTTTTAAAGGGAGAATAAGATTTGGTCAGGCCGAAAGCAATGAGAATTATCCATCTGAGAATACAAATGGTGAACGGCAGGAATTTCTTGAGTGATTGCAAAATGTCCTGTGCTGTTTGTTCTGTAAACATGTTCCTACTTTAGTAGTAGATGGGGGAGAAGAGATACTGAAATCCAAGCTATCATGGATAATTTTTAGATCAATGTATAAAGCATGTTTCAGATTGATTAATATCTGCTGTATGCTTGGTAGTGAAATATCATTGAAAATAAATAAAACCGTCAGTGTTAAAATAAACTAATTCTTAGCTTTCATATGATGGTTGTGATGTAGCTAGGAATTCATCTAAACAATTATATCTTTATCTCTGGAAAAGTGAATATTGTCATTAAAGTGTGGCCTTATATATGCTATTAGAGAAATCCTGACTTGATGGGACTCTCTTTTTTTAAGATTAGCTATATTTTATTTTTCATAGGAGACGCAAAATGTTAAGACACTCTAGATCAGGAATGGAGAACATTTTTTGGGTTGGGGCTGCTGACCCCCAGGCAAGTAGGTTTTGTGTGCTCCAGCTCCACGGTGGGATAATGGGCAGGGGGGGAAGGAAGGGGACTGGATTGCTAGTGCAGTCTCCCCAATGCTAGCGGGGAATCCTGAACCTCAGGGGCCGCAGGTTCCCCACTCCTGCTCTAGATGCTCAGCTGGTACATACAGCATAGCTTCAGTGGATCTGAGCTCTCTTAGAAGCTAGTAATTTGGTCTACAAAAACCTCAATTAAAATTTGGATCTCGGTGCCTAACAAATTGGATTTTGCAGTATTCTTTATTGTTTTTCGTTTAACTGAAAGTCCTCTTGTATCATTTTGCAAAATATAGCTTTAAAAGTGTGGGGGTTTTTTTATTCGCTGGCAAAAAAAATAGCATTTTCATCCTAAATTGACATACTTATTTCCCTTAAACTGAAGGAACAGCATACTTACTTTTTTATGTATACTAATGGAACTCTTTCTGATTCAGGAATTTCATCTTACTATAATAAGGAAAAAGGAGAAAAAAATCTTTGCCAAATCCATAGGAGGTCTTATGTTAAAAAAAAGCCAACTTGTAGATTCAGTTGTTTCCTTTTTTTTAAAAAAAAAAGAAAGCTTAAAATCAATTTCTGAAAGCTGTTTAAAAGATGTGTTCCTTTTGAACATTTTCATACTTAATTCATCTTACAGATAGCAAAGAAATATTTACTTAAAAATGATTTCATGGTTTATTTTTAGATAGGAATAACGCCAAACTGCAATTTGATTAAGAGAAATTTCCAAATAGAAATAGTGGAAAGGTATCTGTCTTCAATTACACGTGCAGGATCTGCATATGTAGATTTGACTTTGCTTTGTTTATGATAGCATCATTCTTTAAAAATAAATTTGCTTTGAACATTGATTTCCTTATCATTTGGTAAACATTGACTTTTTTTCTTTTTTGTGCCTGGAATGGAACTGAAATTAACAGGGTTGTTAATAACAGTTCCATTGATTCCATATGGTGAGCACCTGTGATACCATAGGGTATGTCTACATATCAGGGCTGAAGTCAGAATAAGCGTTGCAACTTCTGCTATGTCATTTGTGTAGTTTAAGTTCAAATAGCTTAATTCAGCTTTTGGTGCTGTGTAGACACCCGGGGTGTGTCTAGACTACAGACATTTTTTCGAAAAACCAGGCCTTTTTTTGAAAAATCTTTACCTGCGTCTCTAGACTGCCACTGCATTCTGTCAACAGTGAATCGAAGGAATGCGGCGGTTTTGTCGACCGCAGAAAAGCTCGTTTTATGAAGAATGCCTTTTTTCTAAAGTGCTTTTTCGAAAAAAGGTGCTACGTAATGCAAACTGTGCTTTTTCGAAAGAGAGCATCCAGACTGCCTAGGTGCCTGTCTTTTGAAAAAGCAGCTTGCTTTTTCGAAAGTACTGGTTGTAGTCTAGACGCTCTTTTTCGAAAGAGGCTTTTTCAAAAGTATCTTTTGAAAAAGGCGTGTAGTCTAGACATAGCCCTATAGTGTTTATATCCCATCACCAACAATCTCATCACAGTTTTGGGAATAGTAGTTGGTAGCAAAGGTAGGAAGTAGCACATCACTTAGCCCTGATCCTGCAGACAGTTGCACAAGTTGACCTTTACATGTGAATAGTCCTTTGGGGTGCAGTGAGACTCTTCATGTATATGAAGTTAAGTACATGTGCAGGATTCAAAATCTGTTTTTCTTCTTTTTCTTTTTAAACTCTTTTCTTAATGTTTCAACTATGGATTGATAGGATTTCTTTAGTTTCTGAAAATCTTCCCCAACAAATTGTAAGCATTTAAAAAGAGTCTGTTTGAAGCCTAAAAATTCTGACACAATTTTATCTCCTGTGGACACCTGTATCCATGCAGATTTTTTTCATTATTGGGAGCCAAAGTCATGAGAAGTTATAACACTTTTTAGTCAATATTTTTCCTCCAGACAAATATTTCAGACCATTATTTTGGTATTTGATCAAGTGTCCAAGAAAAAAAACACATTGTAGTGTAAAAACTTAACACCAGTTATTGATTGTAATTTTCAAAAGCAGAAGTGAGCACTAATAGGGTTTGTTTGAATTATTAGATACTAAATATTCTTCAAATTGCAGGGTTGGTGTTATTTCCAACTCCTCCTTTTAGTCAGTGTGTGAGTATCACATTTTTATGCAACAAACTTGTACAACTGCCCCCTCTTTAATTGTTTAAGATTGTTACTACTGGATTACTTTCATGTTAAAAATAGTCTGCACTTGAAGTTCCTTGCTTTTAAATATATTCAGGCATAATTAGAGCAAAATTTAACATAAGCTGATGAATGCATTTTAAAGTGTCTTTTTGGGTATCATTGAAGTAATATTCAGTTCATTACCATAGTAGATTGTGACAAACACTTGTAAGGAAAAATACCAACAATTAACTAAAGAAAGGAAATAAGTTCTGCTTCATTGTCTTATACTAATAATAAAGCAAAGAAACTGACACAGAGAAACAGTTACCATTGTGGTGTCCTTCATGTGGGAAGGATGCTGGGGAATGTATCTTTGTGAACACCAATTTACAGTTGATTAAAGTGGTTTAAAACCTTTTGTGCACAAATATGTCATTGTATTGAGTCCGAGCCATAGATCCTCAAGGCTGTATAAGAATCTGAACCAGCATTGCTTGCATACTACACAAATATAAAACCTATTTAGCTATGTTTACTGCACCACCATTTTGCTTTCTACTATTTTGTTCCATTTCCTGTATAATTTCTCATAAATTAAAATAATTTGAATTACAGATACCTCTTATTCATCTTGTCATAAGGGTTGATCTAAAGATCTTTACTCCAAACAGAATCCTTGTATATAGGTGACAAATAACAGGTTAATAAAAATAAAAAATAGCTTTTTCATCAGTCTAAATAAAAATCAGTTTTCAAGCAAATTTCACTTGGACCTGCAGTGCTTTCTTAGAGGTTGTGAAAGGTATATTTGTGTGGATCTTGTATTATTGTTATTCACTGGCCCCAATATACTCCATATCAGGATCCTGTTTGCTAGGCTCTATCAAGGCTTACAATGTAGGGCCCTGATGTAGGATGGAGCTCCTGCTGGGTGCATGAGCACCTCATGAACTGAAGTGAGGGCTACCAGCAGATTCAGGGGTCCATCTTTAAAGAGCGCCTTTCAGGACTGGGGTCTAAACTGAAGCATGATGCTACAAATGTATGTTATCACACACTGTAAGGAGGAGAGTGGGAAGGAGAAAGAGGAATGAAGATAACAGTAAGATCATCTAATTATATTGGCGTGCCTTATGCAAAACTTATTGACTGGGGACCATAATTGGGAACTGTTAGATTTTATAGACCTAATATCACTATTAGGGAACATCCTGAACTTAGTCATCACACTGTACATTTATTTAATACAAATGCTTGATGGTTGTAGAAAGTCCTTTTGTCAATGGTTTAACACTTCTCCCCCTTCAATGAAAGGCTGAACATGCTTTCAGTCTAGATCAGGGGTGAGAAACCTGTAAGCCAGGAGCTGGATCCATCCCCCCAAGGCTTGGGGCTCCCTCTCCAGCACTGGGGACCTGATGCTCCAGCCCTGCAACTCCCCTCCCACCCAGACCCCACACCCAAGCAGGCTTCCCAGCAGCCCACTCCCACACACTCCATTTCTCATTTTTGGCTCCATCTAAGAGTGTGTGTGTGTGGGGGGGGGGGGGCCGGGCACTAGCCTGGGCCTCCCTATGCTCTGGTGTGCAAGGGGAATGGGTATGTGTGTGTGTGGGGGGGGGTAGCTTCTCATTTTCATGCAGCCCTAACTGATTTTTCTATGGGTCAACAGCACTGGACTGCAAAAATATTCCCCATGCTTGGTCTACATCATTGCCACCATCCTCCCTGAAAAGGTCCAGCAAAACAAAGGAGGGAAGACTTGATATTCCTTATGATTCCTTGTGATTCCTCTACATGCAAACTGAACTGAAGCAAATGAAGGCATGAATTAAAACCAATTGTCATTTGGATCAGACAAGCAGACAACCCCCCAAGGCAAAAATCAAGCCAAACTTTTAAATTTAAACTTAAAAAAGAAATACAAAGTATATACATTCATCATCTTCTTCTTCAAGCCATTTTGACGAGTAGGGCTCAATCCCTAAAAAGAAATACTGAATAGTGCAGTCAGTCCATTCTGATACTTTCAGAAAGAATAAGTGATTCAAAGGCAGCATTTAGCTTTCAGATTCCATTCCTCAGCTAAAACTCGACATCTTCACAGTACTGTGGGCGGGTAATGTAATTCACTGGGAAAATTCAAACTCTAGCATGGATTAAGGATGTGAAGTAGTATGTAATTCACTAATCGAATAGTTGATGCATTTTTGCATCGACTATTCGATTGGTCAATAGGGTGGCGTTGTTCCTCCCCAGAGGACCACATAATTCTATCTGATATAGGCAACAGTAGGGCAGGGGAAGTGACTAGTCAACTATTCTGTTGCCTATCCAATAAGTATTTGCTTATCGGATAGTCAACTAGTCCTTAACATTGCTAGAATGGTTCTTGGTCTAGTACTACTGATTCTGGCACAAAAATAAAGGTGACTGATTTCCTGGATTGGGAAATATGCCAGGTCAACACTGAAGGGGAAGGTTGAATCGAGATATACAACTTCAGCTATGTTAATTATCTTGTTTCAAGTTTTCCCGCTGTCCCTACAGTGGGAGTTGGCTTTCCTTACTCCTCACAGGACCAGGAGTACCAGCCACTGACAAGAGCACCCTGTGAGCTCAACTTAATGGGTCTTTACTAAACCCACTATATTGAACTTCAGAAGATCAATCACAGCAGCGTCAGTCTTCTGCTTAGTGAAGACATGGCCTTAGGTTCAGACCATCATTTACCTCAATAAGAGTCCATCCACATGGAGCATTTTGCAGAACAGGGCCTAACTTTGCTGAGCTCTAGTAAAATGCAGAATATATTTCTTGAAGAAAAATAGTGGAAATGCCATTATTTGCAGTTTTCAAACTATATTGACCAACACATGATAATGTATTCTGTGGAAACAATCTTGTGCCAGCAGAATAGTAGTGTATAAACAATTTTCATCTCCAATTGACGTTAAAGGAAAATTGTACTCTGTGCGCCAAGACTAGTGGGTCCATTAAAACCAAGTGTCACCACAGAAAAGAGGTCCAAACGTACCTAGCTAATAAGCCAACGGGGAAAAAAGCTCAATTTAAATTTAGATATATTTTTATTTTTAGCTAATCGAGGAAACCAGGCCCCCAATTCAACAAGCTTTGGCAAGGAGAAAAATCATAATAGAGTGCTCAAAATCATTATTACTTTATGGGCAAATCTACACTACATAGGGAAGATCAATCTAAATTACATAACTTAAGCTACATGATTAGTATAGCTAAAATCAATGTACTTAGCTTTGCTTACCACGGTGACTTCACTGCGGTGCATTGACAGAAGACACTGTCCCGTTGACTCACCTTGTACTTCCTATTGAGGTGGAGTACTGGAGTCGATGGAAGAGCAATCAGCGGCTGATTTGTCACATCTATACTAGACTCAATAAATTGTTCTAGACTTCTGGAACAATCTTTGCCCATCAATCCAGCCAGTAATGAAGACAAGCCCAAAGTATAAAATGAGAGATGTTACTTCAAGTTCCCTCTGTTCCAGGTTCCTCATCCAGTAAACTTGTATTCACTATCCTGACATGCAATGCAAATCATGAAAAGTATTCCAAAGCAAAAAGCACTCATTTTACAAATGGCCAAACCAGAGAGGTCCTACCTGTATATTGAACATTTAACAGTATTAAACTATATGGTATATACATTACTGGATAGAGAACTAATCTAGCTCGATCTTGCAGTCAAATTATTCATTTCTTTTTCTATGTGCTGTTTCTACATGGATTTTCTGCTTCAACTCTCTGTTCATTTATACAAACGTAGAGAACTCAGAACACACTATAAATACACAAGTATAACTAGTGGAGGGCTAATGTACATATTACGCATATAGAACTCATTACATACTGGGAATTAAACAAAAACCAAACGGTTACGTACCTAACAGTACTTACAGTACATTAAGCTAGAAGCAATAGATCACCACAAGTCATAGCCAGAATCTGACAAACAGAATCCAGACACTTCCCATTACAGGCAAAGATGACAGCTCTAGTTGATAAGCCCACTTGCTTGCTACCTACTTGGTTTTCTTTATCAATTACAGGACAAGTTTTTGGTTTGTATGGCTGTCGTTGAGTCTGACATACCTATGTAGTGTATCCTTAATCTTATTTTCTGTGGGGTCTTTTGAAAGGAAGTCTCCTGCTGAAGTTGTAGCCTATGCTTTTCACTGGTGAGGCAGCTGCTTTACCCACACTGGGTTGCTGTTTACAGGAGGGAGATAGCACATGGCTCATCCTGGTCTGGGGACCCATTCACCAAGGAGGAGGAGCATGGCACAAAGACGTTGACTGTGAGAAATAGCCCGCGGGATGGCCCCAGGATCCTAGAAGGATGGCTGTCTGCTTCCTCAGGATTCGATCACAGCTGTAAATATTGTAGAAAACAATCAAGACACCTCTCCAGGCTTTTCCCATTAAAAACAAGATTCGTGATTTTTCAATTACCTCCCTATAAGTGATGATGTAGCCCAGATAAGAAATGGAGTCCTCACCTCTCTCTGTTCTGGTCAGACTGCCTGAAGGGCTCCTAATGCTTAAGTGCAAAACCAGCCTGCAAAGAGGGCAAAGAAATTCCCCTTATCACCAGGGTCAGAGTAATGTTATGAGAAGCCTAAAAGTCTAAGTATGAATTAAATATGACAAATAAAATTATAAAGTCAAACCTTATGTATGTGCTAATTTTACATAAATATGTATATTCTACTCACTGCACTCAATTCTTCAAACAATTTCCTCTCCAGCTTTAGCTGTGACAGTCATGAATGAATCATAATTCAAAGACCTGATGTTTTCATTTTCAATGCTCCTGAGTCATGGTTGATGAGAGGACATTTTTAACTCTTGCTAGGAGAAAGAAGGAACATTCTCTATACAGTTAGAGGTCATTAGTGACAAATACGCAGTTTCAATATTTGGGAAACACTATTGCACTGGATTCAATGATAACTTGGTACATTCAAATAGATAAGCGTTTGTCATCTTTTCTCTCTATATCTGAGAGTGATATGAATTAAAAAAATTGAAGAAATTCTATAGTAAAATCTACTGGGAGATCATCTGGGAACCTTTGACACAGACATTTGATAAGACTCTGGGTCTTGTGTGGGACTCTGGCTGCTACCAGTGGCGTTTTTGTACTGTTAGCTCTTCAAAGACAGTATACAAACTTTAAACAAACTTAATTTAAAGCCTTTCAGCTTTTGAATGAGGAGGACAAAACACAGCTAATCCCATTCTATGCCTGCCTAAACAAAAAGATTTAATTGAAAATTAGCATCTTTAAAGAATCTCTGGCTGGTGTTTGCTTACTAGGCTGGTATAGAAAGAAGGATCAAGCCGATAGCAAACTGACCTTGTGTTCCCTCTCCCAAATGTTCAGAATTTAGGGGAGGAAAGTGAATGAGATTCTGATTATCCTATCCATGTCTA
The DNA here is from genome assembly GCF_049634645.1 of Pelodiscus sinensis. NCBI lineage: Eukaryota > Metazoa > Chordata > Testudines > Trionychidae > Pelodiscus > Pelodiscus sinensis. Next base: position 47,425,625 of record NC_134718.1, read on the forward strand.
AAATTAAAGCGCAGCTGTGGCACTGGTTTAAAGTGAATGTGGGGCCATGGCAAGAATACTAGGAGAGTGTTCTTCCTTCACTCTATGTAAACTACCTCCACAAGGGGAGGACCTAATAGTTTCTTGTGCTTTATAGTGCTGTAACTTGCTCAGCCAGTGTAGACATAGCCCAGATGTGATAAAGCAGAAGGGACCAATATATATGCGTGTGCAAAAAATCTATTCTCCTGGACTCTGGCCTGAAGTCAAATAAGGCTACAAGGTCAACGGGAATTGGTCTTTATCCTCACTTCCTTCTGTAATCGCACTTATTCCATGCTTGCCCAACATTTCCACTTGGAAAAGAAGTTAGTTTGCATTGGGACTACTTGCTGCAGGTTAGGGAACCAGGGCTGGTGCAGTCTTCTATTAGGATGTGTCTACACAGCCAAGTTAATTCAGAATAGCAGCTGTTATTCCAAAATAACTATGGGAGAGTCTACACAGCAATTCCGTTATTTTGAAATAATTTTGAAATAACGGTTGGCTTATCCTGACTTCTATAAACCTCATTCTATGAATTACACCTATTCCAAAATAGCTATTTTGAAATAAGGTGTGTGTAGACTCTCCTCTTCTGCTATTTTGAAATAGCCCCTCATCAGGACCATTCTAAGTTATTTCTCCTGGGGCTCTAAATTGAGATAGCACTTCTACATTAGGGAAGCCTGCCTCGGACTAATTTTGAGGCTTCCTTGCAGTGCAGACATGCTATTTCGGAATAACTATTGCAGTGTAGACGTAGCCTTAGAGCAGATCTTGCAGCTATCTTCATTTTTCATGACCAGATCCAGAGACAGATGATCTCCTGTGATATGATAGTGAAATTTCTCTGGGGCCTCAAGTGACTTTACCCACAAGTCCAGAACCTGTTGGGCAACGGAAACTCAACCTGGTCCTCTCCTGGCTCACAGGGCCACCTTTCAAACAATGCAGTTCCTGCTCTCTCTCTCACCTGTCCTGGAAAGCAGTGTTCCTGATGGCAGTGGTATTGGCAAGCCATGTCTCAGGGATCAGAGTTCTCACCTTGGAGCCACCATACACTGTCTTCTATAAGAAAAAGGTTCAGCTGTGGACTTCCCGCCAAAAGAAGTTTCTGCCTTCCATGTTAACCAGTACATATTCCTGCCTATCTTGTGTCCCAAGCCTCAAAAAAATTGCAAAGGAAAGACATCTCATACACTGAACATCTGGAGGGCCTTGGATTTTTATCAGGAATGAACCAAGCATTTCCGTAGATTGACATAGCACTAAGCCAAAATAATGAAAGGCCTGCCAGGGTCTGCACAGGAGCTTTCCAACTAGATCACCTTGCACATGCAGTCCTGGTACAAGCTGGCAAAGGTCCATCCACCAAAAATTGTTGGAGTTCACTCAAGGGCTCAGGCTTCTTCAGCAGCTTTTCTAGCACACAGGCCAATCCAGGATTTCTACAGAGCTGCAATATGGTCCTCAGTCCCCACTGTTTACATCTCACTGTGCCATTACTCAGCATGCCAGAGACAACATTGGGTTCAGCATTGCTATGCTGCAAACAACGCCTGTCTCTGTGGGTACTGCTTAGAGCAGGCAAAAGGGCCTCTGCAGGTCAGAACCGGCCCGCCAAATGGGTTGATCCGGCCCATGGAGGCTCTGCTGCTCCCCTGCCCCCAAGTCAATTGAGGCCTGTGGGTGGGGGAGTGCACAAAATTTCCTCCCGCCCCGTGAGGAGCACGCTGCACTTCTAAGTGCTATGAACCCCTCGCAAGGTGGGAGGAGACGTCACACGCTCCCCAGCCCCCAAGCCTTGATCGGCCTGGGGGCAGGAGGAACATGCCAAGTTTCCTCTGCCTTCTCCGCCCCGGGAGGAGTGCATGGCCCTGATTGGCCTGGGGGAGCACACAAAGCCTCCTCCTGCCCTGCAAGGAGTGCATAGCACTTTGAAATGCTGCGTGCTCCTTGCAGTGCGGGGGTAGGGTAGGAGGCAACTTCGGGCGCTCCCCCACCCCTAGGCCAATCAGGGATTGGGGGCGGGGGAGCGCGTGACGTCTCCTCCCGCCCTGCAAGGAATGTGAGCTGTGTGGCTCTCAAACCTGAGGAGGCTCCTGTGAGTAAGCTTCAAAGTACATTTCTTCTCTCAGTCTCCCGACACTACTATACTCCTTCACTCCTCCTTTGAGGAAATGATTAGGGATAAATGGAACAATGGGAAGCATAATACAAGAGCAATCTCAGGCTCTACGACTAGCCAAGAATCAAAGTCCCTCTGATAAGAAAGGAGAAGTTCCCTCCCCTGCAAGGAACCCACAGATATAAAGATGGAGGCCACTCTCAAGATGGACTTTAAGCCTCCTCTACCACTCTGTTTCCCAGGTTTACCTGCAATGCCGGAGTATCTCTTCCCTGTCTAGAAGATCTCAAAGTCCTTGAGCAGCGAGATCACCCCAACTTTGGCTGCAGTTTAAAAAAGGTTCCCTAGCGACAGAATTTGTAGCTGATACCTCAATGGATGTAAGGTCCTCAGCTGACTTCATGGCTTCCAGTTTAGCAGCCAGACACCCCTTACAGCTTTGTAAATACAGTAGACTTCCGATAATCTGGCACCTTTTGGACTAGGTGGTACCGGATTATCAGATTTGCTGGAGAATCGGGAGGTCCGGTACAGCTGCAGGGTTTAACATCTGGCCAGGACACAATCTCCCTCCCTCTCCCCTCCCCTTTCCTCTTTGCATCTCCTCTGTGCTGTAACCTGATCCTCCTCCCCCTCCCCTCCCCTTTCCCCTTCGCTGAAGCAAAACGCTCTTCTCCATACTGTAACACAATCCCCCTCCCCCCCCAACCTTATGCTCCATCTGGTTACAGCCAGCACATGTGCCACTCCCTCCTCCCCCCCACAACCTTATGCTCCCTCTGGTTACAGCCAGCATGTGTGCTGAGCGGCAGGCTTTTTAATCAGCTGGTCAGGAGCGCTTGGCATTTTGATGCCGGAGTATCGGGCATGCCGAACAGTTGGATGCCATACTATCGGAGTTTTACTGTAGTCACTCTAAGCAAGTCCTCTGATCAGTTTCCTCATTTTTGTGGAAAAGCAGGATAAGGTGAAGGCTGACCATACAGCAAGATCCAAACACTAAGTGCCCCACTAAGTGCTCTCAGAAGAGAATAGAGGCTGGCTTTCAAACAGAGATGTTTCTTTCACTCTATCAGCACAGAGGTACCAGCAGATTCCCCATGGAAAAACAGAAGACTGAAGGTCTGTGGGTGAGGGGAAGTTTCAGCCCCCACTGCCCAATTCACTTCATGTCAGACTTCAGAGGCCTGCAACCAGAATTGAATCTAGGAGGCAGAATTTCCCATTTCCTAAATAAATGGTTTTCACTGACCAGACAAGTGAATCAACAAGAAAGCAAGTCAGGAATTTTTCATGGAGCTGGGGGCTCTACATCACCTGTCCTTCATCCAGTCACTCAGCTTCCATCATTGAACAACCTGATTCAGAACCAAATTTTTCGTCTTCTGAATTAGGAGTCAGTGTTCCCAAAGAAAGCAAGCTTCTCCTGCTTCCCTTCCATCACCTTCATTGTGGAGAGCCACATGAGGATATCAGCCATTCGCATCTTCAAAGGGACTCAGGTTGCAAGCAACTCACATATACTCCCTTGGACTGGCATCATGATCAGTGACCCATCTAACCAATAGCACAAAAAAACCACATCTTGGATGTAGAATCTTCAAGTGCATAGCTTCATCATCAATGCCAAGAAAAGCTCTCCTGTTCAATACAGAAATTATTTTTTTTTGCTCCAGAGCCACATGAGGCCTTCCACAGTGATGCCTTCAACTACCAGGACACTTTGGTGGTGTGCATCACTCCAGGGGCTCAATCACATATCAGAAGTCTTCAAGCCTTCATGTTAAGGGTATAGGATCATTGCACAGAATACATGAAAGGTAAGTACAGGTTTGAAGGCAGGTGTTCATCTCCTTACAGTGGTGGTTAGTGCACAACAATGTCCACAAAGAAATGCCCATTTGCCTTCTAGACCCTTTAGTTCCTGCAATCAATGCCAGCCTGGAAGGCTGGGGAGCTCACTTGGGGACCTTAACAGATCAGGGTTTGCAGACTCACAGCATAAACTTCTTAGAGCTGAGAGTGGTCAAGCTGTAAATATTCCTGAAAAGCCAGAGACTCAAAGCTTCCAAATCCTCCATCGCTAGATGAGTTATACTACGTAGCTTGGAAGCCTACAAATGAGAGGTTGCTGTCCCAAAAAGGAATTGAGGAGCAGTCCATGAGATCTCTAGCAACCTCAGACATAATGAACAAATGCAGCCACTTGGACATTTCAAAATGGCTACTTGATCTCCAGCTTCATTAAACACCACAACATTGGCCTTCTGTTTTCTGCAGAGACATCCTTTGGCAGAAGGGTGTAGCAGGCACTGGCTCAGAAATAAGACTGATTTCTGAGTAAGCTCACAAAAAGGGCACAGTAGACAGTACTTCTTTCCTGTTGAACTTTTGTTTCATGGTCCCTCATCATATAGGTCACTGTTCACTACTTCCCAGATGTCCAGAATTGTGGAAACAGAGGGCTGCAGAATAGAAAATTTCTGATAAATGCATGTCATGCAAGCTTTACAATTTGGAACTTGCACCTGCTTTGCTGCCAGCTGAGTTGCGAAGATGTAACCAGACGATGTGACACAATACTGATGCCTCTGCAAGCTGCAAAGGGAGCCAAGTAACCACAGATGTCTGGAACTGTAGAAGATGCTGCTAGCTGAAAAAACAACAAAAAAACAAGAAAGAAAATTTTCCATTCATCTATAGCTCTCCAAAGCACCTTAATTATGATTTTACAGATAGGGAAACTGAGGCACAGGGAATGAACTGACTTGCTCCAGGTCACCCAGCAGGCACAGCTAGGAACAGAATTTGGTTTCCTGAATCCCAGACTGGTGCTTTAGTTACTAGGAAAGTTAGTATCAAAGAAAAGATCAAAAAGGAATATTTTGACATCTGTAAATTCTGGTACAAAGATTCAGGATAGTTACACATGAAGGTTAGTCACCTTGTGCAGTAATGAGTTCTTTGAGATGGGTGTCCCCGTGGATGCTCCACATTGGTCTTGGTGCCATCCCAGCACCTGGACTGAAGATTTTGAAGCAGTCTCTGCACAGGCCGCACATGCATGCCGTTAACAAGCATGTGATATGCCAGCAGGCACCACGTGTGTGCGGCTCACACCCTCCAGTTCCTTCCCTACCCTGGAGGCCCTCCAAATCTGAAGCAGAAGATAAGGGGGTGGGTCATGGAGCATCCACGGGGACACCCATCTCGAATAACTCCAGTTACTGCACAAGGTGAATTACCTTAATTTCTTCCTGGAGAGGTGTCTCCATGGATGCTCCACTTTGGGGATTAACAAGCAGTTTCAGCCTGTGGTGGGTGGAGCTTCAGAATATTGCAGAAGGCCAAAGATAGAACTGCAGAGTCCACTGAAGTGCCAACCCCATAAGAAAATGCAAAGTGCTTAGCAAAAGGTAAGTTGTGAAGCCCAAGTGGCTGCCTTGCAAGTGTTTACTAGTGGCACATTGCATAACTATGCAGTAAAAGAGGATAATGCTAATACTTGCCTGTCATCGAGAGTATGCAAGGAAGCATTTGCATGTGGCTTTGGGAAAGATAAAGGTGAGTTCTCAGGTTCATTTATATGAAACAAGGCAGCAACCTTAGATAAATATTTCAGATGTGTGAAGAGTGACCTTATCTGAATGGAATATTGTAAAAGGTGGGTCAGCTATGAGTGCTACTTTATCTCCCATGCGGCAAGCTGACGTTACAGCAACCAGCAACACAACTTTCATGGAGAGGTGTGAAAAAGAACAAGAGGCTCAAAGAGTGGTCTGGTCAGGGCGCTCAGTACCAGACTGAGGTCCCAGGAAGATATGGGTTGTGTGATATCAATATAAAGGAGACACAGTCCTTTGAAGAACCTTTTTATTGTAGGGTGAGTAAAAACAGACCACCCCTCCATTTTGTGGTGTAAGACTGTAATGGCTGCTAGGGGTACCTTGATGGAACTGAATGAAAGTGATGATTACTTCAGAGTGAGGAGGTAGTCCAGGATAAAATATAGGGGCACTGATACTGGGTCCTGCCCTTTCAAGGTGCACAATGCTGAGAAGTGCTTCCACTTGTAGGTGTAGGAGGCACGAATGGAATCCTTACATCTGTGGATGAGGATTGCGTGCATGTGCCTGAAAGTCCTAGTTTGGAGTGGAACAGCCACAGAGGAGCCATGCTGTTAGATGCAGTTTGTGTAGGCCTGGGTAGGTTTGTGTTGTCCAACCCAGAGAGATGAGATTGTGTTGGAGAGGGGTGGGTACTGTTGAACATGTCAGCGATGCCAATGGCGATGGCAGTGCTGTGGGTTTCGGTACGATTGAGATCATCAGTACCTATGATGTAGCTGGCCATACTGAGGGGCCAAGCTTGATGACCATCTCTCTGTCTTTGAGGCTGGGTTCGGTTCCTGTTCAGATTGTTGTCTGGCCGTTGGTTGAGATAGGCTGGGTAATGCAGCCATTGATAGGGCTGGTGCCGGTACTGCCTATGTCTATTGGCAGGCGTATGGATACCCAGGGTGCAAAGGGTACACAAGAGTTCTTCATGGTATTGAGAACTTAGTTGGTTTTGCCTACACATAACCTCTCCCCATCAAAGGGCAAATCCTCGACCGTGGATTGTATCTCATGAGGGAATGTGGTTGGGAGAACCAAGAGGCCCCATGTATCACAACTGCATTTGCTGTGGTCCTAGCCACAGTGTCTGTGGCATTGAGTTTGGCCTGAAGGGCAGCATGGGAAATAACCTGCCCTCTGCTACAATTGCCATATTGAGGGGGCCTCTGCCTCCAGAATGTCCTCTGCAAAGTCCATGAGCTTAGAGTAGTTTCAAAATCATACTTTGCCAACAAAGCCGAGTAGTTCAAGATCTGCAACTTTACAGTTGCAGATGTGTAGGGCTTATGACTGAAGAGATCAAGTCTCTTATTATCCTTGTCCGGAGGAGTGGTGCAAAAGCGATTTTGCTTCACCCTCTGGGCTGCTGCTTCCACCACCAAAGAGTTCAGAGTAGGGTGGGTTAAGAAAAACTCCAAACTCTTCGTGGGTACATAGTATTTTTTATATGTTCCCTTGCATGTACCGAGTGGCTGTTGCACAGATTAAGTTGTATGCGGTGTATAAAAACTAGCTTGTTTGTAGGGACTAGGCTGTAAACTGTGGTGTCTCCTATAGGAACTCCAAGGGCTCCAGTAAGGCCATTGTGCTGGATGCGGTACTGGTGGAGGCATCCAGGGATGCTCATACCATGGGGGTACTCCCTGTGGATCATAACGCGGCTTATAGTATTGCATTGGAGGACTACGGTGTGGAAAGAAGGAGGCTTGTAAGACTTCATCCTCATCGCTAGAGAATTGCGATAGTACCAGGGACAGTGCTTGAGAAGCAGTTGGACTAGGCAACGCATTGGTGCCAAAAAGTGGTGACTGAGGGGCAGATATCACTGCAAGATCCACATTCTGCTTGTCTGGCAACGGTGCCACAAGTATCAGTGCTGGAGTCTACAGCATTGGTTTATACAACGCCAACGGTGTAGCTGGTGTGGATGGTAGCGACCGTTGGTATGATGGTGGTATCAAGTACATGTTTGGTGTCACTAATCTGGTCAGTGCCAAAGAATAAGTGGGTGCTGTTGGCACCGATGAACACATTGGCGATGCTGATGGTAAATCCTACTCCTTAAATTAGTTTTTCTTCCTTTGGGATTCCTTTCCAGAAAAAGGTGTACCCTCCACCTTCTTCTCTTAGCTGTCCTTCCGGTACTGGCGGGAGGGGGGGGGGGGGGCAGGACTCGAACGCACCATCCTGTGCTCCCCAGGCATTTGCTCTATCCCCTAGGCCACTCCAGCTGCCAAGGCAACTATGTCTATGTTAAATCGTCGGCGCTTGTGGGTGATAATTGCCATGCATCTTTTGGGTCATCCACTGTCTGGAAACTATTGCAGCACCTCCTGGCAATGGCAAGAAAAAAAAAATCTTAGCTTGAATCCTTGCAAATCAACTCCTGCCACACAGAAGAAAATCTTCCAGAATCCCAGTGTGGCTTCAAACCATCTGAGGAACAGTGGACATGATTTTCATCACTTGGAAATTGCAAGAAAAATGTTACGAACAAAATCAAGCCTTATATAGGAGTTTCATGGACCTGACCAAAGCATTCGACTCAATCAATCGTAGTGCCCTGTGTAGCAAAGATTGGTTGCCCCAAAAAATTCTCAGGAGACTGAAGGCCAAAAACAGGACTTTCACAACTTCAATCATAGAGCTCTAATAAGCAGATGACAATATGGTTGCTGGTTTTTTCCCCCATAGCTCTTCAGACTATCTTAAGTGCCTTCACTGAAGCATATGAGAATCTCTGCCTCACACTGATCATCAAAAAGACCAAGGTGCTTCATCAACCCTCCCTGACAGGACAATCTCATGTACCATCTATTGAAGTCAGAGAACTGCTGGAAAATGTGGAGTATTTCCCATACCTTGGAAGTCATTGCTCTGCCAAAGTCGACATTAACACCGAAATCCAGCATTGCCTGAGCTACGCAAACTCTGCTTTTGCCTGCCTAAGATGAAGGGTCTTTAAGAACTGGGACATCAGTGCCAAGACAAAGCTCCTTGTGTACTGCACAGTGGTTGTTCCAACACTGCTGTATGCATGTGAAATCTGTACAACATACAAGTGTCACCTGAAGGCACTTGAACACTATCAATCAATATCATCATTGCTGCCTCAGGAGAATCTTAAATAACCCTTGGGAGGCCAGGTACATAAACACTAGTGCCCTGGAAGAGTTGAACATGACCAGCATTGAAGCTATCAATAGCTATCTACCAACAACTTCACTGGACTGATCAGCACCTCCCAAACAGATTCTGTTTTCTGAGCTGTAGTAAAGACCGAGGAGCATTGAGGGCCAGATGAAGACATGCAAGGACATGACGGCAAACATGAAAAAGTGTGGCATCAGTGTCGACACTTGGGTGAACCTTGCCCAGGATCATCCCCAGTAGAGAGTGGTAATCCATGAGGGGATGGTGCAACTTGAGAGGTCTCGCTGCAGGGCAGAGGGGAGAGGCAGAGGAGGAGAGAAGAGCAGCAAAAACTGTCCCTTCTACAGTAAGACCTGCAGCTTCAGAATCAGGCTGATCAGCTATTAACAGATCCACAAATAGGAGGGTGACAGGAAGAAGTTCTATTTGTTATTGAGCGACTGCCAGGGGGGTGGTGGTGCTGTAGGTTTTGGTACCGTTGAGGTAATCGGTACCGATGTACCTGGCAGTACTGAGGTAGTTGTTGGTACCGTAGAGGTTACCGATATGGCTTTAGGGTGTTGTTAGAACCCTTTGTGATCCGCATCAGCAGCGGCCGACAGGTACTGACACGTGGCCTCTGTGCTGATGGCCTGGGGGAGAGGGACCATTTCTTGGAGAAGAGTTCATGATGAGGCACTGAGGACTCTCTCCTCTTTGATGCCTTCTTGTCCTGAGGAGAACCTGGGATGAGCGTACCTCCCTAGGTTGTCATCCCAGGTCTGAGGCAGGGTGTTTACTCTTCTCCAGTAGAATTAGCTTTAAGCAGAAGTGTCTGTTGCTGTGAGCCTTGGCCTTTTAAGTTTGGTGCAGTCCTGAGGTGAATGATGTTCTACCAGACATCTGACGCATTGTGCATATCTGTCAGAAATTGGCATTGCCTCTACAGGAGAGAGAGTGTTTAAAGCCTGGAGAACCAGGCATGGTGAAAAAAGTTTGTTTTGTTTTTTTAAATGACTAATAACTAACAAACAACAAAAAGAACTAACTACTAATCTATGAAAATCTCTTTCAGAAATGTCAAATAAAGCAGAGAACTCAGGTCGAGGGCAGTTGAGAAGGAATTGGAGGGCTCGAGCCACGTTTCTGCAGTGCCTGCTGGCATGTTGCATGCTGCTTGGCACCGTGCATGGATGACTTGCGCAGGGACTGCTTCAAAATCGCCATTCCAGGAGCTGGGAAGGCATCCAGTTCAAATGTGGAGCATCCATGGGGGGACCTCTTGAGGAAGATTCTCCTCAAAAGGTTTATGTACCTTTCTTAGACACGTTTGCCTAAATAAGGATCCTTATTTCTTAAACTGAACTTTTTTACCTGCCAAGATGAAAGTTTGAGACTTAAATTTCTCTTTTAATATTTGCAACTAGAAGACTTACCAGGCATTGCTCAGGTCCTTTAGAATAGGGAACTGGGCGTGGGGTAGATGCAGGAGTCAGGACAGGGACTGGTTTCAGATATCAATCGATACCATTAATTTCAATTTTAATACAAATAAAGAATCCCAACCACCAAAAGGAGAAACACTGTTTTCAAGTAAGATGTGTGTTGAAAGCTTTTACTGAACTACAATCATCTGTTTAACCAGAACAGTAATATATATAAAAAAAAGTACCCTAATATAATCTCCCTTGCAAAAATTTCTTTAATTTTCTCCTTAATCCCACCTATGCTTTGGGGTTTGCTGAACCCAACTACAATGGCTCTCTAATAGGGATGTAAAATCCCATTTAGTTGTTTAATTGGTTCACCAATTAAAGGGGAGGTTGCTCCAGACCTGCTAGAGCAGTCCCTCCCACCCCATCACTGGGCTCAAGCAGCCCCTGCCTGTGGCAGGCCAGGGTGCCCTGCAAGCAGGTGCTGTTCTGGCGTCCCAGACCAAAATGGACAATGGCTGCTCTGGCCGATCTGGCATCCCAGTTGGAGCAGCCCCTACCTGAAAAGTGCCCAGGCCCACTGCAGACAGAAGTCGCTCTGGTGGGGAGGCCAGAGCAGCCTCTGTCTATGGGGTTCCTGGGCTCTCTATAGTCAGCTCTGCTCCAGCCGGGCCAGAGCAGCACCTGTCCATAACAGGTCCCCTGTAGGGCAGAAGCAGCCCCCTTCCTACCTGTCCAATGTTTCAGCCCCCACTGGTTAACCTTTACCAGTAAGCCTTACCCGTTAAGGCTGAGGCTTACCGTTTGATCAGTTAAATGCTCACATCCCTCCTCTCTAATAGGCAGAATAACATTATTTAGTCATCCAGTATGGACCTTACAAATACTTAAGCCTGGTCTGTACTAAAAAATTAGGTTGGTATAACTACACTGGTCAGCGGTGTGATGCCACACCCAAGCTGTATCAAGCAAACCCAAGTCCCTGTGTATACAGCACTCAGTCAATGGAAGAATTTTTCTGTCAGCCTACCTACTGCCTCTTCGGGAGGTGGATTGCCTACGCTGATGGGAGAATCCCTCATGTCAACATGCATACTGTCTGCACTGAAGCACTATAGCAGCACAACTATTCCACTGTAACAATTTAAGTGTAGACACAGCCTTACTTTGCTCATTGGAATATTAATGGGACTAATCCAGCTACATTTGGTCATTTCCCTTTCCTAAGTAGTATGCTAATTTGATATGTAAGTCTACACTGAATTATGCTGGGGGAAAACTCAGCTAGAATTTAAATTTAAGAGCAAAAATAAGAAAAAATTGTCAAGATACACAGAACAAGTTCAGGTAAACATTTAAAATTTATTAAACTTTTTGGTCAAAATAATTGAACAAGTATATACAATCCCATTGTATTAGCTCTATTACGTATTTTAAGAACAAGGTCAAATCTAATGCTTAAATGACCTAGTTCTACAATTCAAGATTTGCAAATAGTGTCACAACCAATATACAGTATAAGATTTTTATTTAAACTTTATTTGTAGAACCCCCAAAAGTTAGCTGTATTTACTAGCTTATTGTGAACAAGAGTGGCACTATGGACATTAATTGAGAGGGTAGGAACAGACATTTTTCTCTTGCATATCTTATCTGATTGAGTAATCATAATACACCTTCATTTTATTAAAAATGGAGTGTAAACCACACTTCTGTATTTCATCAGGGAAGCTCAAGGGGCTAATTTCTGAAAGAGACCTTTGATTTTGTAGGCACATTTCATAGCCCTTATATATCTAGGTAACGTAATGCTATTAAAATGTGCCTACACCCTCACCTGTTCTGGGTGAAAAACTGATGGATGAGTTCTGGACCCTTTTTAAAAATAGTACCAAGAACTATTCTTTAACCTCCTGCTGTCAATGGGAACAGACATTACCACAAATGCATTTCACATCAGTATGTAGCCTCCACAGAGCCTGATCTCTTGGTGTCTTTGTTAGACTATGTTATAATTTATTTTGTTGTGATGCTGCTTAGCATAAATTAATTATTTTAACTCCAATGTGAAATTCAATATATATGCCAAAATTTTAATTTAAAATAAAGTATATTTTTTTCCAAACCAAAAGTACTGAACAGGTGAAAAAAAAGTAATGTGCATAAAGTATGTGTCTGTCTCAAACATTTGAGAGGACTCTGTTAAACTGGATTTTTAGTTTTCAAAGCAGCAATTTTATTGAATATTTTCAGTTATTTTTCCTTCTGTGCAAGATGGTCTCTTACTATTATGGCTCTAGATGACTTTATACCAAACTTTTCAATCTCTAACTTTTTTTGCATACAGTATATAATTTTACAGAAAAACAACCTAATGACAATTCCGTGGAAACTAATTTCAGAGTTTGAAATATTTCATGTTATACGAAACTTCAGATCTGCCTGTCAAAAATCAATGTTCTGGAACAAACTTGTCAAATCTTCCCATCAGAATTTTTTTTTCACAATTTCAATACATGCGATAAAAAAATAAAAAAGACTGAATACATACTTTCAGATTTAAAAACACTTTTTATAGTTTGTTATTTTTATTAAGTGGTTTACACCCGAAGGTGTGGTTATAGATACAGTTGGTGAGTAAATATACATGGAAACTTGCCTACAAATCCAACTCAAGACCTACCTTAGTGCTCAGAGATAAAAACACCTAAGCCTAGATGAAAGGCCAGAGGAGGAATGTTTACAGGCATAAAGCACAATATATGTTTTGAAAGGCCCAAATATTACAGCAGAGAAAGAGCGCGAGAGACAGAAATTACATTTTTTTGACAAATTTTCTTCTTGGGTGTTAAATTTTTGGTCTATAAACTGGAAAGGAAGGCTCAGACTTAAATAAATACATTTGAATATTGGCCTTTATTGAGTACTGTCCATCAATTCTGCTTCTAGTGGGCTTTTTCTTGTTGAAAATTGCAACTCACATCCCCCCCTCATTGAAGGCAGAACTACACCATGAACTCAAAATCAGGCAAGCTTCTCTCCTTTATCTATAAAAGGAAGTAAGTGCATCAATGTTCTTTACTGGTAGGACAACAAGGCCTTCTCTTTTACAGAAACAACTGAGCTTAACTATGCAAGAAGATGACTGTCCTCAAATAAGCCACCTTTAGTTAATTTTGTCCTGGAATATATACAAGTTATTGGTGGCAGCTACAGCAATGATGTTCTCTGTGGGGTGCCATGCTGTATGAAGGATCTTCTTGTTGAAGTCCAGACTGTCAACACTTATCTCATCTTTCTTTCTCTTACCACCTGTACACACTTTGCGTGGCTTTAAGATGGCACGAGGTTTGCTACTTTCTCTTGATGCTTCTAATGTAATATCCCGTCGTGTGTTACGATCAAACATCCTAAAGAAATTGTTGTAGGAGCCAGTCATGATAGCACTGTTCAAAACCAGAAAGGAAAGCATTTTACTGGATTTACTAGTGACCATAACACATTAGTCCACTCCAGCATTCCTCTAATTTACTACTTCTGCGCACAGAATGAATGACTTCCAGAGCTCCATTTTAAGACTAGCATTACGTTCCTTTCCCTCTTACTTTATGTCCTCCCCCTCATTACTTCTCCTTTGATCTGTCTTCCCACATCATTTATTTCATATACCACATTCACCACTTGCCTCTTCTCCAGCTCTCTTCCCTTTCCCCTCTCGCCATCCACTTTCACACAGGCAAATCACTTGTGACTTTTCCCTTCATTAGCTCTCTGGATCAGCACAAAAGGAAGTGGCTGGTGAAGCAGCAGGACCCTCTCCCTCACAGTTCATAGCAGAGCTGCTCCTTTTCCTAATATAGCACTATCTCTATATCCTCCTTATACTACAGCAGTCAGGGGAAAAAGTCCTTAAGCAACCACCCAAATCCAGCTAGCAGTACCAGAAAGGCAAGACATTTCTCCTGTACTGAAGACACTCGTCTATTTATTTTAAAAATGTGTCTTGAAGCCCATTGCTACTTCCCAGATACCTATTATCTCTACCTCCCCAATGAGAGAAAATTATGAAGACTAATGCAAATATCGATATTGTGAAAATTTAAGAGAACAGTATAAAATAAACTAACTTCTATTATCAAAATTCTATACTGATTGGATATACTAGAGGTATAAAGAACTTCTCTGGGGTGGAAACAGTGCCATAGGTTATGCAAAAAGAATGAGATACCTTTTTAAGTTCAGTCAAAAGAGTTAACAGAAAATGACCAACTTTGTTAAAGATATTTAATTCTTGTATTAACAGAAAAACAGATTGACACCGCTCCTGTTTGGGACATGATACAAGGGTAGGATTGCTATTATTATAAGTGAGATTTTTGCTATGATCCTAATAAGCTTTTTGTTTTGGTTACAGATGTAGCTGCACCTCTCTCCCCTTTCTTTTTTCTCCCCGAATGTACCACTTCAGGTGTTAGGCCTCATTCCTTTAACTATCCAAGGGTGGAATTTTGCAATGCTACAGTTCTCCTATCAATAATTTCTACCATGTGAATGGTTAACCTGAAAGCATCACCCTTACCAGGTGATGCTTACTGGTTACAGTTAACCAGCAGGGACTGAAGCAGCATAGCAGACAGGCCTTGAGGATGCATAACATAATATAAATCTATGCTGAAGTGTTTTCAGGATTGGGCACTAAATTTATTTCACAAATTAATCTTACCTGTCAGAACCATTCCAGCAGCATTCAAACTTGTCAAAGATGCAGTCATTTTCATACAGAGAACAAAGCTTGCTTCGAAGATATTCATGAACCTTAAAACATTTAATGAAGTATTAGACAGACTTAAAGAAAATGATGCTTTTTAAATAAAAAATTATGAAAACTGTACCTGATATGTCTCTACAGGCCTGTTTTCCATATTGAGATCCCACACTTTAACTGAAAGGTAGTCTCTTGTCATCATGTATCGACCACTGTGACTGAATTTTACATCAGATATTGAAGAAATAATTTCTGAAAAGAATGATCTGCTGCTGGGATCTTCAGGCTCTTCAAAAACTGTAAATTAAGATGTAAAGTAAAACTTCATCCAATACAACAAATTTTACAAATGGCAATGCTATTCAGTATTTACATATTTTAAAATCATGGACCTGAATACTAAGTCCCCCATTTAAAAAAAGAAAAGAAAAAAAAGAGATCATAGCCTGGCTTAGTTTTGTGGGGATTTTTTTTTTTAAAAGGTGATCTTTGTTTAAAAAGGCACTAAGTTCTGGTATATCTAGACTATCAAGAAACTGCAATTCTTGGACTTTGGGAATGAACATTAGAGAGGAATTAACCAAAAAAAATGTATAGGAATCTAAATTAAAAAATAATTGCTTTTCCACTAGGACTACTTATTATGATAAAGCAGAACTACAAAATATTAAATATGTACAATAATAATGCATCTCCAGTGTACATTCTTTTCTAGATCCCATATCTCAGTGGTGCTAGAGAATATGCATTTTATAAAGCAAATATAAATTGCATCACACACAAAATATATTGAAAGAGCACGTTTGTATTTACACTGGAATTGCAATCAGGATCTAGGTCTACTTTTTTGAATCGTGCTACTTGGTGATGTTGAAAGTTCACGTACTCTTTATCCTTAAAATCAATGACAATACAAACCATTTAATACCAAGAGAATACCACCAAAGTTCGTTCTTATAAACCTTGTATATAACCATCACAGACTATGGTACATTTTACAGAGTAAAGAAAGTAAACAAAAATGATAAGCTAGACTGGCTATTGACATTTCCAGTTATATAAACTCTTCATCTTCATATAAACTAGGCTGGCTATAAAGGATGTTTAAAATATTTCTCTTCTGGAATAAAAAAATTGCTCATCTTTTCTACAATATATGAGCTTACCTGGAAATATCAATGCTATTTACGTCAACCCCAGGAAGGAGTGATATATAAAATTATTACTATTATGCAACCAAGAAACAACAGGCTGTGTGTAAACATGGGCCCTATTCCTTATGGTGGAAATATAAAAGCTTTCCTCACCTATATGAGGCTGTGTGGCTCAGTGGTTAAAAAAACAAAAAAACAAAAAAAATCACACACTGGCCTTTTACCTCTGGGAACTGGCTTCAAATCCAGCACAGATCACTGTGAATAAAATTCATTCCGATAGCTGTAAATGGTCACAAATGAAATGGGTTCTGGCAGCCTCAGCCCAGTTCCTAATGCACAAAGGTAGATGTCAATAAATTGCCCTGAACTGGCACTCGTTAAGCAGATACCTTTGAGAAGCACCAAGACTGAGTCTGGACAGAAGACAGGTCTCACTGGTGCCAAAAGCACTTGAGCCACATCGTCAATTGTCTCATGCTACACTTCTGCTTGTTGATGGCCTAGAACAAGACAATTAAAATGTTCTATTCTACAAAACTACGACCCCTTACCTTTGTAAGTTCTTTACCAATTAGCAGAATTTGACATTTTAATGTTTAAATAAGTAGAACACCGTCTCCAGGAAAATGTATCAGACAAACAAGTTTATAAAGCAAAGAGATATTTTAAATTACTTACATTTTGAATGCCTATCACAGAGGGCAGAAGAACGCATATCACAGAGTCGTATAGTTCCTTTACTACTACTGTAGACAAACACATTACAATGATGTGGGTGAAACTCTGCAGCAGTAATCACTTCTGTCAGTTCTTCCATATTAGCAGGCTTAATATCTACAATGTCTGAAAATTTGTTTGTAAAGGTGCCAAATAGCATCACGATTGTTTTAAAATATAATTTAAAAAAAATTGTTAATTATGGTTCTTGTATAATTTTAGAAGCATAAGGAAAGTTCATCTCTTCTGCTGTGGGGACATTTACTCATTGTAAAAGGATATGAGTAAGAAAAATAATCCTGGGCAGATGCTAGCATCTGTACCCAGTATCATGCATAAAAATATCTGAGTGGAAATTTTTTTGCAGGATCTTACCACTGAACATTGAATGGCCTTTGTTCCCCTTATGCTGTAAAACATCTTAAATGATATTTTATATTTCTCAAATCTTTGCTTTTATTGAAGACACTAATGTTATTTGCCAAAAATCTCTCTTAATTGTCATGGACCATTTTGGCCTGAAATAGGCAAACCTTAAGCCATACCAAAAGGGTCACTTTCAGCATTGTCTACAAGACATATCCATTCTTGGTGTGCAAAATTCTAAAGTGTCTATTTAATTTCAAGATAAACAGAATACACACAGGTGACACACTGAATACAACAGGAGGTAGCACTCTAGCAAAATGGAATCCTTTATTTTTTAAATATATCATCAATAATCTCATTTAATAGAAGACTGATACTCACAATTAAGAAATATGATATAACATAGCATTTCAATTCGTTTTCACATTCTGATTTGCAAAATTACACTACCTCAACCCAATATATGTCCCAGCTTGGCGCTTTCCATTTCAAAAACAAGTTTCACTGTGAATTACAGCATTTGAACTAAGGATGTTAAGCGGATAATTCACCAATTGTGTAATCGATACAATCTGTTGAGAACAGGGAGCCCGGCTCCTATTACATTTAAAATGCAGAGCCTCAGCAGGGTTAGCTCGCATTGGCTCTGCCTCCCGTCACCTAAGTTGGTCCCCCCCCCCCCCCCCGTAGGGATATTAAATTTAGATTAATCATCTAATCTAACAGCTGATGCAATTTGCACCGACCATTCGATTAGTCAATAATGGCGCCTGTCTTTGAAGTGTAGCAACATCCCTAGCACTGCCACTTTGGAGCACCCACTTCTCTCTCCTCCCTACCCCCTTGCTGCCTCTTTTTGATAGAGGCAGCTGGGGAGGGGGAAAATGTGGAGGAGGGGAGCAACTAGTGTGTCAAGCAGTCATTCACCTCCCTCCCTCCCAGTACCAGCTCCTGCTTCCCCACCCCTCCATGTTGCTGCTTCTGACACAGAGGTAGCAAGGGTGGGGAGGGAGTGAAGAGTCTTTCAACTACCCAATAAGCCTAGGCTTATCAGGTACTTGACTACTCAAGTAGTCGCTTACATCCCTAATTTGAACTAGTGTTTAATTATATGACTGGAGTTAAATGAAAGTATTTAGGCGCTTATGTTTAGTAAAAATGCAGAGAAGCACTTTTCTATTAAAAGTTAAAACACAGAAATGTATATACGATCATAGAATTCATACTGAAAAAGGATACTAAAACTTCTATCTGTGATTTCTAAATGCCATAGGTTAATTCTTAGGTCATCTGCAGAAAGGTATGTTTCATGATCACTATTTACTGAAATAGAGTTTATGTGATACGTGTGTGCATTTGCAAATATCCTTCGGGGACTTGCTTCTACCATTAGGTCCATGGGTTTCAATATTGGTACCTGCAAAGAGCAAGATACAAAAAAAAGACAGTTTTCATTTGCAGGGAAAAACATCACTATAAAGGCAAAAGAAATAGTAATTTGTGATTCATACATTCACATTAAAGATAAGTTATATTCAACTACTGTATGTAGTCATTTTTTATTATGTAAAAATTTAGATTACAGTATAGGGTTGTAAAATCCTGTTTAATTGGCTATCCCGTTAAACATATTGTTTAACCATTTAATCTATTAAAAAGGGGAGCAGGGGGTAGCTCCAGCACAGCTAGAGATCTCTCCCGACCTGCCGCTAGGCTGGAGCCCCCCCGAGGACAAAGGCTGCTCCGGATCGGATGCTGGAACAGCATGCCTGCCCCCCACCCCATGGGGCTGAAGCAGCGCCCTGCCCATGGTAGGCGAGGAGCTGTTCCAGTCCCTACCAGTTAACCTTAACCAGTAAAATCTTTGCACCCCATCAAAGCAATCAGATTCTCTCTCTTTACTGGAAGAGCATTCATTTAGTTCTGGGGCACTTTCAAATCCACTGAGCAAAAAAAATATGTAGCAAAACAGTTGTCGTCCTACTTTGACTTTCCATATTAGCACACAAACCAGATCCTGGATTAACTTTTTGCATTTCAAACATGTAAGGCTCTCCCATACCTCCACCATGAAGAGACAAGTACAAGTACACGTTTATACTGAACAATTTGGCTATCTCCAATTTGAAACTAACATATCTGAAAATACATCTTCTGTAATTACTTTTAAAATCTATAACTGAAAGAAATTAGCTAACCAAAAAAGAGCTCAGATTGTTTACTTTGAGCATCTGATAGCTCTTGGTATTCATGCTATTTTTCCTCTAAAAGTCAATTAATTCCTTGCACACATCCATCAGGCAGACTCAAAACTCTTAAAACATTTTAAAATGGAATGAAAAACAAAACTATTTGAAGGATGAACCACCAGAATGTGGACTTTTAGAATTAGAAAAAAGTTGGTTAATTTAAAAATTAAATCATTTTGACCACGTACTCATAATCTGATACTCTTCTTACTAAATTGTTGAGAAATTATTTTTAAACACACCAAGAGGAAAGCTAAGACAATCGTTGTTTTTTAAAAAAACAGACGAGAGATTTCTGGAGCTGCCACATCTTGTTTATCAAAAACATCCTTTTTCTTACCACTAATGATGTGTCACATTTTAACATTTAAGGTAAAAACAAAAAATATAAGGGACAAAGTGGCATTCTGAGATGAAATGGAAAAAAAATATTTGAGGGTATATGATAGGGATGTTAAATATCGGGTAATTGAATAGTTGATTAACCTTGAAATTCTTATCAGTTACTCAATTATTCTATAGTACCCAGGTGTGGGGCCGGTAGCCGGTGAGCTCCAGCCCCATTTCTGAGGAGCCCCCTGCCACTCAGAGCTGTTGCCTCCGTATCAGGCGGGAGATGGTCTGAGAGGGCAGCCAGTTTAAACAACCAGGTCCTCTTGCCGATCTGCCTGTTGCCCTGCACTGCTGCCTCAGACACAGAGGCAGCTGTGCAGGGTAGCAGCAGCCCCTTTCCGGGGGACTGGAAGGGGGGTTTAGCTTCAAGACCCGGCACAAGCTGGAACGGAAATGGGCTGCCTGCTCGCCTGGCTCCTAATACAATTTAAATGGAGAGCTGCAGTGGGGTAGGTCCTGGACCCAGAGAGAGACAGGACTGAGCTGGGCTGCTGGTTAGCCTGCTAAAAAATTTATTAGTGGGCGGGGGCGGGTGGAAGAGAGAATGAATATAGTCTATAACATTAACCTATAAACTTTTGCTTATTGGTTAATCAACTACTCTATTATATCCCTAATATACAAGTCTTATAAAAGACAATCAACATTCAGAAACACTTGGATTAATGTAATTAAAGGTAAATTAAACAAAATCTAAATTACAATTAAATTACAATTAAGTGTGAAATTTTCCTTGATGTAAAACTCTGCACCAAGGCTGCAGAGGAAAAGTGGAGCACATGAGCCACACAGAGAGCTTCAACACTCTGTATGTCAGTTTGGAAGATCAGTGTTGAAAGAATGAGGATGGCTATGTAAATCCAGTAGGCCTAACACACCAAGTGTACAGGAGTGACTACAACTACAATTCTGCAGTAGCTGCTGTTGGAAGGGGAAGGCTCTATGCACCACAGTAGGGATGTTAGCGTATACTTAGGTAAACGAATAACCGATACACCTAGGCTTATTGGTTAATCCTATCGACTACATGCACTTCCTCTCTCTTGCTGCCTCTGTGTCTGGGAGTAGGGTAAAGTGGGATGAGGTGCCCATGAGGAGATGGCTTTAAGCAGGCTCCCCACAAGCACCAGATCTGACCCCCCACCGTGCTGCTGCCTATAATCGAGAGGCAGCAGCATGGGGAGGGGGAGGGGAAAAAGGGGGGCAGCTGGAGCAGATACACACAGGGAGCAAACTTTCAAGTTAGCTCCCCATGCATATGGGGTCCCACGGACCCACCTGCTCCCCCTATTGGCTGCCTCCTACAGAGGCAGCAAGGGGGAGCAGGCAGGCACCAGTACTGGGGATAGCCAGCTTAAAAGCCAGTCGTCCTCCCCGGTCCCCAGCTCCGCGGTGTCGTCTGTCCACCGCCTCCCCCCACTGCTGCCTCTATCAGTGTTTTTTAAACTGTGTTCTGTGGCACACCAGTGTGCTGCAAGGCAGTCGGAAGTGTGCCGTGGGAGAACAGAGTTCAAAATATCTGCCCGTAAAGGGGCAGGCAACCTTTTTTTTTTTGCTCAATAACTTCCTTGCCAACCCTTTTTGATGGGTGGTGCTCAACAAAAAATCCTAGGTGTTCCTCATAAAAAATATTTATTGTTTGGTGTTCCTTGGTCTTAAAAAGTTTAAGAAACACTGATATATCAAATGTAGCAAGATGGGGGAGAGGGAGGCAGGGGAAGGCCTCCATGAAGCAGTCTCTGTCCATGGGGGTCAGAGCTCCCCATGGACAGAGACTGCTCCTCATCTCTCAAAGCAGTCTCTCTCCATGGGGAGCTCGGACCTGAAAGGACAGTAGCTGCTGCCACCCTGTGCTGCTGCCTCTGTATCAAAGGCAGCAGCGCAAGTAGGCAGACAGCCAGTCCATGAGGGAAGCTCCTTTTTAAACTGGCTCCCCTCATGGGCCAAGTGCTGCCTGCCACCCTGTGCTGCTGCCTCTAATACAGAGGCAGCAGCGAAGGGTGGCAGGGGGCTCCCCAGGAGTAGGGCTGGAGCACATAGGCTGCCAGCCCCACCCCCAGGGACTATCAAATATGATTATGAAAACATACAAGTGTAAATATCACCAAATTGGATATTAATATGTTCCTTTTATAAATTACCAGTAAAATTAAACCCTGAACCACTAAGATTTCTAGTAAGTGTGATATGCAAGTAGTTTTTACTACTTACCAGTTATAGGACACTAAGAAAAATATTACTTACACATTACTTGCTTTGGAAACAAAAAAAAATGACGAGCTATTTCAGGTTGAAACTCTTAACAGCGACTCCCTGGTCCGGCAGCATCCGTGGTCCTGCCAGACCATGAATGTTCCAAGACCAGAGAGTCCCAGGGGAAGGTTGGAGGCTGGCCTGCCTGGCTCCTTGCAGCTGGACTGCTATGTAAAACCCGGCCGGGCTGTCTGGCACAGCCAGAAGCTCAGTGCACTGTGGCAGAGCTGCCTGGTATGGCCAGGAGCCCAGCATGCAAGGAGCTGGGCTGCCAGACTTATCAAGGAAAGGGGTGGGAGGTGAGGAAATGGCAGGGCAACTGAGCTGGCAATGGAGAGGGAGCCGGCCAAAAGCCTGTCCAAGTTGGGGAGAGAAGAGCGCAGTAGAAAGGGGGCCGGATACAATCTCCCCTTGGCCCAGCAAAATCCCTCATCTAGGACTGGTAAGGTCCTGAGGGTGCCAGACCAGGGAGGTCCAATGTATATTGCAATTTGATTGGGTTGTGACTGGTTTTGGTAATTCTGGGTTTTAACAGCCTCAGTAACAATAAACACATGATCAAAAGTATAAAACCTTCTTGTTTCTGCTTTCAAAGAATTTTTACAGTACAGTAGAACCTCAGTATTAAGAATACAAAATTACAAACACTGATCAGTCTACCACACACCTCATTTGTAATCAAAAGTATGCATTCATGCTACAGCAGAGACCAAATGCTCCCACAAACAACATCAGAAACAACAGAAGTACAAATATAGTGAAGTACTGTTAAACATGTATATCACTACAAATAAAGGAAATGTTTTTAAAAAATTGACAAAAAAAGTGTTTATGCTTGTTTCATTTAAATTAAGATGGTTAAAAGCAACATTTTTTGCTGCAGTAATATTTCAAAATCAATGTTCATTTGTAAACTTTTGCTCAGACTTATGAAAAATCTCCATTCCAGAGATGTTTATAAATGAGATTCTACTGCATTATGTCTTGACACCGTGTTTAATCATATTCTTCCTGCCATAGCTTTATATTTTAAAAGGGCAAATCAGGACTAGGAATGGATCCAATTCTTAGTTTATGATGCAACAGAAGCAAATGCTATAAATAATATTACTCTACCGATTAAAAACATTAAATTTACAAGCACTAAATCAAAACCATTAGGAAAACACTTCTTTACAGTTTCCAATTTCAGAACAAGCTCCACTCATTCAAATACAGCATCCAAAGACTCCTGCAATGAATCCTTAAAACAATTACATTTAGACCTAGATGATCCACGTGGCCAAACATAAGTTTCTTTTAACTAACTGAGTTGACCATTATCACTTAAAATTATTTCAAATTATTTTTCCACCAACGTCCAAGATAACCACCCTATTTTAAGTGCAAATTAATCGTATGTGCCTCCCCTTGGCAGCACTGCATGGAGCCCAGGATCAGTTAGAGTCCCCAGCTGACCGCGGGCTCCACGCAGCACTGCCCCTTTAAAGCACTGCAGTGGCGCATCAAAGGGGCAGGGCAACACGGAGCCCAGGATCAGCAGGAGTGCCGAAGCTGATCCCGGGCTCAATGTTGTGCTGCCTCTTGGAAATACCGCCCCAGCAACTCAAAGGGGCAGCACATTAGGAGCCCGGGATAAGCTGGAGTCATCAGCTGACCCTGAGATCAGCTACATGGGAAGCCCAAGATCAGCTGGGAGTCCTCAGATGACCTTGGGCTCCACAGCTTCCCCTTCAAAATGCCACCTCTGGCATTTCAAAGGGGCAGCTGCCATGGAGACCACGGTTAGTTGGGGACTGCCCAGCTGATCCTGGGCTCCATGCAGCATTTCCCCTGAACCCAAGGTCAGCTGGGAATCCAAAGGGGCAGTGCAGTGCAGAGCTCGGGATCAGCTGGGGACTCCCCAGCTGACCCCAGGCTCCACTGCCCCTTTGAAACATGTGGAGATGTCGTTTCTAAGGGGCAGCTGCCACACAGCTAGTCCCGGGCTCAGCTGTGAGGCGGCTGCTCCTTTGAAACGCCGCCTCTGCGCATTTCAAAGGAGCAGTGGAGCCTGGGGTCAGCTGGGAAGTCCCCAGCTGATCCCGAGCTCTGCACTGCACTGCCCCTTTGAAGCGCTGCAGCAGCATTTCACAGGGGCAGTGCAGCATTAACACCTACGATTAATACATTAAAAAATGTAATACGTTAGTCCTGGACTGCGTTATTGCAGGCGTTAACACATGTCAATTGACAGCCCTAGTGACATTTATGAATCCACACAAATATTGCAAGATGGTTCACTAACAGAACAGGTTATTCAGGGAGATGAGATGTAAGACATTGTCTAGGTTAAAAAATAGTTTAAAGAATCTGTAATGTTAAACTGATCATTCAAAAATATTCTCTCAATTTCAGTGTCTTCTATAAATTATTTATATGACTGAAAAGATGCACCTAATGAAAAACTGTATGTATTAATTTTAAACAGACTTTAAAAGCCCTATATTTACAACAACATTAAGATATTCCAAGATGTCAGTAAGAAGCCAGCCACAAAATATTTGAAGCAGTCTTGTCTTTAATCTTTGCAAAGCATCTATGCAGTGTTTTATGGGACCATGAATTACTGAAACTTCAATAATGTCTTCACATTTAATTCTGCATGTTTTGTATGATCGTGAAATACCCAGTACACTTCTGATTCCACATAGTACAAACTGCAACATAAGACAACTTTATACATGAATGTTTCTTTTTAAAATGTACAATGGTGAACTTACACATTCAAAAAACTAGATTTGATTAGAGTCACAGGAAAAGAAAAACAAAACATAACGTACTCGTAGTGCTGTGATTCTAAATGGATCCCGAAGTCGTCCATCTTCATCTTTCAAGTTATACCCTTCAGCTCTTTTATCCCTTTCACTTATTTTCCATAATTTAATAGTTTTATCTAAAAACAAAAATTCACATTCTTGAAACTGAAATTACAAAATTAAAGACGTTTCAATAAAATATAAAGTTACATGCCAGATTATGAACTTTCCAGGACAGGGACTGTTTCTTTCTTTGGATTTCCCCTGTACCAAATACTAAGACGAGGCCTTTGAGTGCTACCATAGTAATACCGTTATTAAAAAACACACACACTGCATACTGAAAGTATTTTACTTTGTATGAGCTGCTTATGGAATCAATCAGAATTCTGTCATTAAAGTTGCCTGTTTTAGCCAGTTATATACAATGTTCAAACATAATATAAATGTAAAGCGTTGTTAAAGCTGGGAATACATATCAGTAATGCAGAGCTATTGTTATACCCCAAGCAAGCAAGATAAACCGAGGAAATTTGGAATTAAAATAAGAAATGCAAATATGTTACTTCAAGGAAATGCACAGTTAAGGCCCCCTAAATGCCTTAATTCTGACTTGTAGTGAGTGCCAGCATCAAATAATCATCCAAAGGGTATTTTAGCATTTGATATGCTGGATTAGATTAAGTTCAAGCAGACAATAGATTTCATATTTTCTCTCATGATTTCTCTGTCCACTATATATTAGAGTTGGTCTGATCTAATTAGCTCATCACCTAATAAACCATCTTGTTAGTCTTTAAAGTGCTGCATAGTCCTGTCTTTGGTCTGACTGTGTTTGTTCAAGAACTCCTCCTAAACAGCAAGAGCTAGGAACATCTAATTCCAGCTTCCTCTTATCATAACTTAAAGCAAGGCAAGGGTCTGGTTGTGCCTGGAAAATGGGATATGCCCAGAGAGGAATTGCTTCTCATAAAACCATAGAGAAAGGAGACAATCATCAGACAGGTGAAAGGGACTGACTGGGGGCACCTCATCTCCCATCCAGAACTGCCCCAGTCCCAAGCCTCATGCTCTCTCCCAACACCCTTTAGGGAGGGTGGGGTCAAAGCTCCCTCCTTGTTGATTTGTATGTGAATACAAAAACGAACAAACAACAAACACCAAACACACACACACCACCACCGGCGACAATCACCAGGAGGGTGACTTGAGCATGTTGGCTCCCATCCTGTCCGAGACTACCCCAGCCCCAAGGTTCCTACTGCCCAGGTGCTCTTTAGCTCACCTGCTTTTTCAGTATGGTTCACTTATATTCCACCGGAAAAACTAGCCATGAAAGAAGTTCTAATTCTCCTTTAGGGTCACTAGTCCCTTGATACTTGTGTACATAAGGATACTGAACTACTGTAGACTTCCGATAATCCGGCACCTTTGGGACCCAGGTGGTGCCGGATTATCAGATATGCCAGAGTATTGGTAGGTCCCGGTACAGCTGCACGGCTTAACAGCTGGCTGGGACCCTATCTCCCTTCTCCCTCCCCTTCCCTTTCCCCTTTGCTGAAGCAAAATGCTCTTCTCTATGCTGATCCCACTCCCACTTGTGTTCGGTCTGGGTACAGCCAGCATGTGCGTTGAGCGGCCGGCTTTTTAATCAGTTGGATGGGAGCGCTTGACATTTTGATGCTGGAGTATCGGAAGTCCCGGACAATTGGAGTTTTACTGTATTAGACTGAAGAGCTCTTTTTCCACTACAGAAAGATGGAATACTCAGCCTCAGGGACAAGTTAAAAGGAGTGTTACTCGGAGTGTTATGTAAGAAAGTTTAGAGAAGTTAACTATCTTTCTTTGTTAAGGTCAGGAGCATTTTGGTCTGCTGGTTTAGACAAAGAATTGAACCCTGGATTTCTTGAGACTAGCAGGTCACCTTTGTGAAATAAAAATTGTTCAAGGATAAGGTTGTGTGTTTTTCTATAACAGAAAGTGCAGGAAAAATTATTCTGAGGAAAACCAACAACAAGCAGTAATGCAAACGTGTCTTTTAGCTAACTTGGTCTCCCCAGCTTGAATATTAAAAGTTCTTTTCCAAGGCGGCATAAGTTTACTCTATACCTTCTATGCTAACTGGAGAACCCAGGTATCAGTATGCTTCTGAGCTAAGTTGGGGTTCTGAGTGGGAAGAGATGCAATATAGGATCAGTAAAACAATGAAGATGTAAGCACCAAGTATATTTATATCTAGGGGCCCTAACAAATTCAGTCCATTTTAGCCAATTTTAGGCATAGGATTAAAAAAAAAAATCATATATGTCATGATTTCAGCTATTTAAAACTGAAATGTCATGGTTGTGTAATTGAAGGGGTCCTGATCCAAATCAGTTGGGGGGGTTGGGGGGGGGGGAGATGCAAGGAAAATTTCCTGAGGATTGAGACATCCTTCAATTTTAAAATTTTAAAAGAAATGCCAAAAAGGAGTTTGAAGAACAGCTAGCCAAAAACGCCAAGGGTAATAACAAAATGTTTTTAAGTATATCAGAAGCAGGAAGCCTGCTAAACAACCAGTGGGGTCCCTGGATGATTGAGATACAAAAGGAGCACTTAAAGACGATAAAGTCATTGCAGAGAAACTAAATGAATTCTTTGCTTCAGTCTTCACAGCTGAAGATGTTAGGCAGACTCCCAAACCTGTCCTGTCCTTTGTAGGTGACAAATCGGAGGACTGAAGTGTAATTAGAGGTGGTTTTGGAATTAATTGATAAACTTTACATTAACAAGTCACTGGGACCAGATGGCATTCACCCAAGAGTTCTGAAAGAACTCAAATGTGAAATTACGGAGCTATTAATTATGGTTTGTAAGCTATCTTTTAAATCAGCTTCTGTACCCAATGACTGGAAGATAGCTAATGTAACACCAATATTTAAAAAGGGCTCTAGAGGTGATCCCAGCTATTACAGACTGGTAACCGGGCACATTAGTTGAAACAATAGTAAAGAATAAAATTGTCAGACACATAGAAGAACATAATTTGTTGGGCAAAAGTCAGCATGATTTCTATAAAGGGAAATCAAGGCTTACTAATCTATTAGAGTTCTTTGAAGGGGTCAAAAAACATGTGGACAAGGGGGATCCAGCGGATATAGTATACTTAGATTTCCAGAAAGCCTTTGACAAAGTCCCTCACCAAAAGCTCTTATGTAAATTAAGTTGTCATGGGATAAGAGGGAAGATCCTTTCATGGACTGAGAACTGGTTAAAGGACAGGAAACAAAGGGTAGGAATAAATGGTAAATTTTCAGAATGGAGAGGGTAACTAGTGGTATTCCTCAAGGGTCAGCCCTAGGACCAATCCTATTCAATTTATTCATAAATGATCTGGAGAAAGGGGTAAACAGTGAGGTAGCAAAGTTTGCAGACGATACAAAACTGCTCAAGGTAGTTAAGACCAAAGCAGACTGAAGAACTTCAAAAAGATCTCACCAAACTAAGTGACTGGGCAACAAAATGGCAAATTAAATTTAATGAGGATAAATGTAAAGTAATGCATACATATAATATGATGGGGGCTAATTTAGCTACAACAAATCAGGAAAGATCTTGGAGTCATCGTGGATAGTTCTCTGAAGATGTCCATGCAGTGTGCAGCAGAAGTCAAAAAAGCAAACCAGATGTTAGGAATCATTAAAAAAGGGATAGAGAATAAGATGGAGAATATTTTATTGCCCTTATATAAATCCATGGTACGCCCACTTCTGGAATACTGCGTACAGATGTGGTCTCCTCATCTCAAAAAAGATATACTGGCACTAGAAAAGGTTCAGAGAAGGGCAACTAAAATGATTAGGAGTTTGGAACGGGTCCCATATTAGGAGAGATTAAAGAGACTGGGACTTTTCAGCTTAGAAAAGAGGAGACTGGGGGGGGGGGGGGAGGGATATATGAGAGGTATATAAAATCATAAGGGGTATGGAGAAAGTGAATAAGGAAAAGTTATGTACTTGTTCCCGTAATATAAGAACTAAGGGCCACCAAATGAAACTAATGGAGAGCAGGTTTAACACAAATAAAAGGAAGTTCTTCACATAGCGCACAGTCAATCTGTGGAATGCCTTGCCTGAGGAGGTTGCCATAGCTAGGACTATAACACGGTTTAAAAGAGAACTAGATAAATTCATGGAGGTTAGGTTCATAAATGGCTATTAACCAGTATGGGCAAGGAATGGTGTCCCTAGCCTCTGATTGTCAGAGGGTGGAGATGGAAGCAGGAGAGAGATCGCTTGATTATTACCTATTCGATTCACTCCCTCTGGGACACCTGGCATTGGCCACTGTTGGCAGACAGGGTACTGGGCTGGATGGACTTTTGGTCTGACCCAGTATGGCCATTATGATGTTCTTATGTAAAATGGTATGAAAAAAAGCATGACCTATACACTTGAATAAGCCTCTCTTTCAGAAGGTTGTATGAAATTTTTTCATGAACAAACAGGAGACTGATACACAGCATTGAAATGTGCAGCGATTTATTCTGCTGAGTTTCACAGTTGGTGAGCCTGGTGTTCTCTTTAAAAGGTGACCATTATATAATGGACAAGCCCTTGTGAAAGGATATGGATTCTTACGTAGGAGGTAAGAATGATCATGATCACCCTCCCTTCCACCGTTCTTCATAGGGTGGGGAGTGCTGAAATGACAAATTTTGGATTCTCTTACCATTTCTGTAGCAATGGTATTGGATTACAGAAAAGCTGAAAACATACTGGATTAAGAGACTAAAGAATTCATTTGTGGACAAAAGTATAATGAAGAAAAAAGTGATTTAGTCAGGAAAGTAAGGCTATTTTAACAGAAGCTATTGTCAGGAAAGATAAAACTTTATTTTACAAACAAGAGGAGACTATTGTTGTATAAAAAAGCCTCCTCCTGAGCTTACTTGATTTATATACACATGGATTTTCTAAAGCTACACCAAACTGTAAGGTGTAAGGGTTTTAAACTGAAACTCATTGTGATCTTCATCAAACTTTGTAATCTGTGTAACTCTCAGAAATTTACTGTAAGCTGCAGTCACCTTGCTTGTAACTTTCTCAAAGCTGCATCCTCTCCTGGGTGAATGGAGAGAGAGTGTGAGAGTGAGAGTGTGTTTGAGAAGACTGGGAACAGTGGAGGACATTTTAATGAATCATCACAGTCTGGTCATGCTCCTTGCTGGATAAAGCGAATTCTGGGCATGCTCCCTGATGATGAGGTGAATGAGTCACAGGAGCCATTCAGACACTATATAAAGAGAAGCAGCGCATGTGAGACACTCTCTTTTTCCCTTCCCTAGTTCCTGAGAAGCCCCTCTCCTGTGTCTTTGCTCATCATGGCTGGTGAAGCTGGTCAGGAGGAGACAGACCCTCCAGGATCCACATGCCTTGGCTCCTTCTGCAACCCATATGTCTGTGTAAGTGTGAGAGCGCCTGTGGGCAGGAATGAAGGGTGTGAATGAATGGAGGGTTATGTGCTTGCTTGCACGTGTGTGAGAGATCGATCGATCTATCTTTAGTTTAAATCATTGGTGGTTGCTTTCTTCTCTTTAGTTTTTCCTAGTGGAAATAAACGCAATACTAGTGTAACCTTGGTCTCCAGTGAGAATATTTTTGGTGTAACAACTATCTTGTCAGAAATTCAACACTTTTACTCAGTGATGATGAACTGACTTTCATAAAAGGTGGGTGATCTCATTTTGATAGGATAACAAGTCTTATGGATAAGGAAGTAGTGGTGGACGTGGTCTTGCATGACCTCTACATGACTTCAGTAAAGCATCTGATATGGTTTTGCATGATCTTATTAATAAACTAGGGAAAAACATCCTAGATGGGGTGGGTACATAACTGGCTAGATAACTGTTCTCAGAAAGTAGCTATTAATGGTTCACAATCATGCTGGAAGGGCATGACAAGTGGGGCTCCACAGGGGTATGTTCTGGGACAGGTTCCAATCAAAATCTTCATCAACAATTTTGATAGCGGCATAGAGAGTATGCTTATTAAGTTTGCAGATCATACCAAGCTGGGAGGAGTTGTAAGTCTTTTGGAGAATAGGTTCATAATTCAAAAGGATATGGATAAACTGAAGAAATGGTCTGAGGTAAATAGGATGAAGTTTATTAAAGACAAATGCAAAGTAACCCAATTCAGTTTCACGCTTACAGAATGGGAAGCGACTGTCTAGGAAGGAGTACTACTGAAAGGAATCTAGGGATCATAGTGGATCACTAGCTAAATATTTGTCAGCAATGTGACACTGCTGGAATAAAACCAAACATGATTCTGGGATGCATTAATAAGTGTTGTGAGAAAGACATGAAAAGTAATTTTTCTGCTTTACTCTGCAATGATAAGGCCTCAGTTGGAGTACTGTGTCCAGTTCTGGGCACCATATTTCAAGAAAGATTTGGAGAAATTGGAGAAGGTCCAGAGAAGAGCAATAAAAATGATTAAAGTTCTAGAAAACTTGACCTATGAGGGACAACTGAAAGAACTGAGTTGAGAGGGGACATGATAGCACCATGGTCCCCAACACGGTGCCCGCGGGCGCCATGGCGCCCGCGGGGTCATTTGCATGCGCCCGCCACGTGCTCGGGGGTGGTGGAGCCCCGGGCGCGCGGCGCTTGCGGGGGGGGGGGCCCCCGGGCGCGCGGCGCGCGGCTATGGGGGGGGGCCCGAGGCGCGCGGCTATGGGGGGGGCCCCGAGGCGCGCGGCTATGGGGGGGGCCCCGAGGCGCGCGGCTATGGGGGGGGCCCCGAGGCGCGCGGCTATGGGGGGGCCCCGAGGCGTGCGGCTATGGGGGGGGGGCCCCAGGCGTGCAAGTGTCCCCGCCCCCTGGCGCCCGGCGGGCGAACGGCCACGCCTCCTGGCGCCCGACAACCTCAAAAGGTTGGGGACCACTGTGATAGCACTTTTCCAGTTCCTGAAAGGGTGTTACGAGAAGTAGGAAGAAAAATTGTTCTCCTCGGCCTCTGATTACAGGACAAGAAGCAAGTGGACTTAAATTGCAGCAAGGGAGGTTTAGATTGGACATTAAGCACCCTGAGAGGAAGTTTTTCCTAAATACTGGAATAAGTTGTCTAGGGAGGGGGGTGGAATCTCTATTACTGGAGATATTTAAGAGCAGGTTGGACAGACATCTGTCAGGGGTGATCTAGATGCTTGGTCCTGCCATTAGGGAAGGGGACTGGACTTGATGACCTCGGTCCCTTCCAGCTGTAGTATTCTATGATTTCTACTAAAATGTTGGGTAAGATGGCAAACATTCTCTAAAGAGATGGGTTGTGTTTTTGCTGAAGGCACTATAATGTCAACAGTACAAAGATATAGCTTTGGCTTTCAAAAAGTCAAGACATTTCTACCTGGTAAGGAACATGGCAAGGAACAAAGTAAATAAACTGTAAAATTTAAGTTACAAAATAATTGGATAGACTGCAAGTAATTTTCATAGAATCCACATAAATATTAAATGAAAACTTTGTAGGTTTTCTTTCCATTCTATAAATTGTCTTAATTCAATTTACAAAAAGCAAAATCTGTATTTTTAGAACTGATGTTTAGTGGAAATTTCTAACATTCTTGAAACAACTGAATTGTATATGGGAGACAAGGAAGAATGAGCCTTGTCCCAAACCCCCAATGCTAATCAGTATCACTTTTTTGAAAAACAAAAACTGGTACCTTGAAGGTCTCTGAGTACAGACCCTTCCTGTAAATCAAGGGTAGGGAACCTTTTTTGGGTTGGAGGTCGCTAACTTACAGAATAAATCAGTCAGGCTGCGTACGGAAGAAAAAAAAATCCTCACTGACATGGCCGCCTGCCTGAGGAGAAAGACACACCACACATTCCCCTTGCACACCAGAGCCTTGGGGGCCCAGGCTAGTAGATTTTGTGTGCTCCTGCCCATGAAGGGACTGTAAGAGGGCTGGAGTGCCAGCACAGGCTCCCCAATGCTGAGGGAGTGCCCCAAGTCTCATGGGCCAGATCTAGGCAAGTTGGGGCCACATCTGGCCCCCAGGTCTTAGGTCCCCCACCCCTGCTTTAAATCTTATAGAATGGCTAGTTCAGGTTGCACCACAGAAATCCATCACTCTGGTCCAACATCATCTGTGATCTGGCAGGACTACAGATATTGCTTGACCAGAGAGCGCACCTGGGAGCAGGTCTAATGTACAGCCTCAGCTGGGGCCAGTGGCATCATGGCAGGTGAGGCAGGTAGTGCAGCCCTGGCCAGGTCTGGCGCTCCAGAAGGGCTGACAGTTAGGAGAGGAGGCTTGCTCTCCTCTGGTTCAGCAAATTCCCTGGTTTGGGATCACTTGGGTCCCGAGGGTACCAGACCAAGGAGATACAAACTGTACATCAGCAGAAAACAGGAAATTCTATAACAGTTAGATGTACAATAAAATGCAGGATTCCAAAGGCAAAGATATTTTATGATAAAGAACACCAGGGCAATGGTATACTGCAGTATTCTACATGAAATAACTACAGTAAAACTCCAATTGTCCGGCATCCAGTGGTCTGGCACTCCTGCTAATCCAGCACCAACTGGAACCCGGAAGTGCTCCGGCCAGCCGGACAATTGGAGCTCCTGTGAGCCCCACGCACGCTCAATGGCCGGGAAAGGGAAGGGGAGGAGAGGGAAAGGGGATTATACCCCTGTGACGGGTCTGCCCGGACCTGCACTGTGGCTGGCTGGGAGGCGGGGCAAACCCTCTACCATTTTGCAGGGAGGAGCGGGAAAGCCCCATGCAGCCACCTGCTACAGGCCAGCTGGGGCTGCAGGCGGCAGTGGAGAAGAGGGGGCGCTGCGGGACTAACTTGGCAGCACCCCAGCTGTTCTGCCCACCGCTCCCCCAAGTCCGCCGCTCGTCAGTTTCAGCAGCAGCAGGTGAGGGGTGGCGCTGCAGAACCAGCCAGGCAGCACCCCAGCTGCTCTGCCCCACGACTTCCTCAAATTCGCCGCTGCTGAAACTGACGAGCGGTGGACTTGGGGAAGCCGTGGGCAGAGCAGCTGGAGTGCTGCCAGGTTGGTCCCGCAGCGCCGCTCACGTGAGGGGAGGCGCTGCAAGACTAACCCGGCAGCACCCCAGCTGCTCTGCCCCACCACTTCCCCAAGTCCGCCGCTGCTGCTTGCAGCCCCAGCTGGCCTGTCACCGGCGGCTGCGCAGGGCTTCCCCACCTCCCTGCAAAACGGCGGAGGGTTTACTCCACGCCGTGCCGTTCCCCGCTGACCCGTCACAGCACCCCTGCCAGAGTACCTCCTGATACTCTGGCATATCTGATAATCCGGCACCTCCTGGGATTATTGGAAGTCTACTGTACATGTTTTAAGACAGTGGTTCCCAATATATTTTTTTTTTAATGCCAGGGACCAGCAAACCCATTCATACTTAGTGGACCAACAACATTTTTTTTATTTGCATATGAATATCCAAATAAAGTGTTGCCAGTCTGCCTAGACCTAGCCCAACCCCTTGCTCCCCAGTATCTAACACCCTTTGACCCCCCCCCACACCTGTGCCCCATGACTTTGACCTCCAACCCCTACATTTCATGTCAACATCCTCTTGCCCTGTGACCCCAACACATCCATCGCCCCTTTGTCCCCACCCCACCGCGGCACTCCCCAGAGATGGGGCATAACATTAGAAGCAAATAATTTTTATTTCACTTATTTTCAGTATTTGATACTACTTGTGTATTCAGTTTCACTGCTTCCTCATAGTTTCCATCTGTGGTCATCTTTCATTCAGTAATAGGGAAGGAACAGTTATAAAATAAGAAAAAAGCGATTGCCTGTCAATTTTTGTTTTGCAATCTGGGTCCAATGTAATACTTGAAACTATTGCTGATTCTTTTTAAAAAACTAGTTAGATTTCATGTTCGTGCTCTCTCTTTAGACTTGTCAACTGGCATTTTCAAGACAGTGTAGAAGTAATAACCTATAAAACACCCTTCCCTATTAATTGAGTATTATAATGAAACAGCAGTACCGCAGTGCCTAGCACAATGGGACTGTAGTTCTGAATGGAGTATTTTGGTGAAAGAGTAATATAAAGATTTCAGATTTTTTTAATTTTAGGTATGGCACTTACATATCATGGTCATGTATGTAATGGAATTACAAATGCATTTCTATAAATACAGCTGATCTTTTTAGTTTGTAAGCTAAGTGCCATGCTTTGATGTTTGGGAAACATATCACACTGTGGGAATAGGCAGAAATAATATTGCCTTGCTAACAAATTGTATTGAAGAATGGACCTGACATCAGATAATGCTAAAATCAGGGAAGCACAAAGGAGGCTTAAAGTCTCCTTTTCTAAACCTGTGCTGAAGATATAGGGCTAGATCCCACCATCTGCAACAGTTGTGCGAGACAGGGGGAGCAAACACACAGAGCTTTGCATTGCTTGCCTGACTGAAGACTGAAATAACAGGCTGGGAAGGTACTGCTGGTTATTAGATCAGCCTATGTATTACATCCAAAGACACATTCAGTGAGTTGGGCGGTATATTTTCCCATATAATAGACTAGCTGAAATCGACATACTACTCATTGTGGCATTTTGCATGTGGTAAGGCTGACAAGGGCTGCTCATCCATCGACGCCGGCTACTTTTCTCATCTTGGTGGAGTACCAGCGTTGATGGAAGAGCACTTGGAGATTGATTTATCTTGTCAACAGTAGACACAATGAATCAACAACTAGTGGATTGATCACTACAGCATCAATCCTCCATGTAATGCAAACAAGGTACAAGACAGGTAATGTATAGCTACTTATATTGTTGAGCTTTCACTATTCTAAAAACATAGGGTATCAAACCTAAACATGTCTTGCATGGAATCAAAATTATGAAAAAGAATACTATTTTACTATATGAAAGTAATCAACAAAGATATCCAGGGCAAGACTATGAAATTCAACTGGAAATATCAAGAGATCTTGCAGTTTTATAAACTAAAAGTACACAATGAAATGTCCTTACCATTTGTAGACAGCAGGAAATGAGCAGCATTCTGTTGTGGTAGCCACCTAATTTTATTAATTTTTTCCTCAATTTCTAGACTTTTCAAGTAGTCAAATTCAGGTTCATGACTCTGAAAGGTACTGTAAACATTATACTCTCCCCGAGAATGAGGACGGCTTTTATTCTGCAAGGAAGCATAACATTTTTATTAATGAAGTAGAACTCTTATTTCTGTACCTAGAAAGTGACAACAGTCTATATATGCTCTAAGAACAGATAAAATTAGTCAACTATGCATCCCAAAATAAATGTGAACTAGGAATTGAGAAATACTGGGCAAAGATTTGATGAACGGATCAAGATCCAACTGACTGCTATTTTGTATAACTGGTCGTTTACAAAAAAAATTGTAAGTTTTAAATTAAACTTCCATTTATGTTTAGTTTTAGACATTTCAAAATCCAATCTGTTCTTAATATGTTTGATGCACCAGTACGTCCTCTGCTGGCAAATGTTCTAGGGACAATTAGGCATGCCTTATCTGGTTAAGGGAAGACCCCATTTCTCACAAGATGTGTGGTTTTGTAAAGTTTTGAAAATGCGTTTATATTCCATTGTTATAACATATTACAAACTCTACAAAACTGCGCATATTGGAAGACAGTGGACTCTTACCACTATCAGGCAGCTCCAGTCCACAATAGGTTTCTGTGGCTGGTATGTCAGCAACAGAGAACATGTGGTGCACCAAACAGCAAGGGATCAGTAGATCTGCAGCTAGTCTTGAACTAGAGATCTGCAGAGAAACAAAGAAATTTACAGTACATTAATACTGTGCAATGTTTCTTTTTTGCCTGGTTACTTTGACAGTCAAATAATTTCTAAAATTACTGCTTTACTAAATATTCAAACTGACATTAATGCAGATCTGCATTAATAAATGACCTAAAAATGGTCATTATCTCCCCTTACCAATACGTGGTAAAACTCCAAAAGTGATCCAAAGGTTGGTCCAATCCTGCAGTGTGGCAAACATTTTCAACTTCCATTAATTTCAAGTGGAGGGGAGGACACTATCCACAATTCAAGAAGTCAATTTGGCTTCCACTTTGTTTTAAGGCATTAATAACATCCCATTCCTCACTCTCATCAGCAGGCTCTTGTTCAGATGCCTCACTATGCTAAAAATAAACTCATGGAATACAACCAGAATATGGAGACTGCCGCAGACAGAGGCTGCTTCACGGCAGCCTCCTCTGCACCCTACATGCTGCTGCCTCTGATAGAGGCAGCAGCATGGGGGCAGGGGCACACAGTAGGAAGCACTGAGGAGTCAGTGCTGGGGGAACTGGCTTTTAAGCCAGCTTCCCCCAGCACTGGCTCCTGACTGCCCCACGCCCCCTCCACAGCCCAGCTCTGTAGGAGGCAGCAAGAGTGGGGGAGGGAGGCGGGTCCACAGAGCCGGCACGCAAGGAGAGCCTGCTAGAAACCTGGCTCCCTGCACGTATCAGCTCCAGCCTACCCCTCACCCTCTGCACTGCTGCCTCTCTATCAGAGGCAGCAGCACGGGGATGGGGAAGGCAGGCAGATTCAGTGCTCGTGGGGAGCCTGCTTAAAGCCAGCTTCTCACGGGTACTGGCTCCCGCTCTCCCCCACACACCTTTGCTGCCTCTCATACAGACAGAATTTGCCAAACCATGGAAAGTCACTACTGTCTAGCAGCATTACCAATATTTCCACTGCTTACTGGGTTATTAGAAAACATTTGGGGTTATATTAGAGCTAAATAGCACAGAGAACACTAAGAGCCAGGACTGGTGGCTGTAAACAAACTTTATGGGACCACTGGAAAGTTGGCCAGACTCATGATAAGCGGACATTTAGCTAACTAAAATCATGTTAGACCACAGATGCTGCTGGACCAGAGAGTGCCAGACTAGAGATGATCAACTTGTACATGACTTGGGGAGGGGAGGAGAGTAAATGTTGAGCCCCATCACTCCAGGAGGGGGGAAGCCAAAGCTTAAGCCATACTACCCCATGTGGGAGGGAGACCAAGGGCTTCAGCCAAGATAGAGGGCCTGTAACCTGAGCCACACAGCCCAGGATTGAAGCTTAAGCCTTGGGCCCCAGCAAGTCAAACACCAACTCCTAGTGAACCCATTAAAATGGGGTGATGACCCACATTGGTGTCCCAAGGCACAGCTTAAGAACTCCTATTCTAGTCCATGGAGATAAGCAGGACTTCCCTGCAATTGCTTGTCCCAGCAGTCAGGGATGGTGATGCCAGACACCAGAATTAAAAGCAGGAATAGCGTATTCTGTCTTCCCAAT
Organism: Pelodiscus sinensis; assembly: GCF_049634645.1. Lineage (NCBI taxonomy): Eukaryota > Metazoa > Chordata > Testudines > Trionychidae > Pelodiscus > Pelodiscus sinensis. The sequence continues at coordinate 47,464,001 of NC_134718.1, forward strand.
ATTCCTACTGCTGATGTCCAGGTAGTTTTGATAAAGTAGCAGCAGCATGACTAGAATGCAAAGGGATGAGGACTCAAGGAAGAGAGCCAGGGACTGGACAAGGAGTCAAGGGGAGGCAGTAGGAAGGCAAGACTAGAAGTGGAACACGATCAGGTTGGCAATACCAAATGCAGAACATTGAGTATGCTCCCCTCGGAATCTGGTTTAAAACTCAGGATTCCTGAACCTCTATATTCTTCTATTAATAAACAGACATTAAACCTTCTAGCAAATTATGTGCTTTATCTCCCTCTAGTGGCTGAGCCACACAGAGGATGACAAATCACTACAGTTACCCTGTCAGGTCAAATGGCAGAAGTTTGCTGGAGATCTCAAGGTTTGTGACATATATAGATATTTTTTTTTTGATAAACTTATCCCAAAAGTATGATTTTAGAAAGAAAAATACTTTTTCCTCTGACTAAAGTCTACCCTTCAACACTAATTTACAGAGTAAAATAAAATGCTGCACAAAACTGAGTCAACAAGAACGAAAACATTTAAAAAAAGATGTTTTATCGACAGATGCTCATAACAAACAGTTATATGTGTATGGCTCAGCAAACGTCTTCTGTAGGTTTTCCTATTTCAATTCCAACTTTCATACCTTTGTATTGAGTTCGGACTTTATTAGCAGGGCTCGGCAAACTACTGAATCTACTCGCCCGTGGCGAGTAGATTTCAGCCCGGGGCCCTGTTTACCGGCGGCACATGCATGCGCAATGCGGCTCTTGCACATGTGCAGTGCGGGGTTGGCAAGCAGCTTTTGCAGCCGATTGTCAAGCCTTGTTTATTAGGATGGTGAAAATAATGTCTCTGAACCAACCTAAGAGTTTATGCATCTCAAAATAGTTCCATACCTCGGACTGTAAACATTTTTTGATCTGTTAGTTTTCTGACCTGAAATTACTGTAATCAAGAAGTTCTTTGTTTGATAAAGGTGACCTAATTGAATCCAATTGGGCCACGATCATGATTTCAGAAGAGGTGTATTAATTTTGATTCTGCAACGGACACAAAGTGCTTTTCCCTAGAGAAGAAACCACCTAAACTGCTACAGGATGAACTTCTCTAGTCAGGCACCGTCAGGACCTGACTGCTGCCAAACCAGAGAATTTGCTGAACCATGAGAGGTCAGTATTGTCTTGCAGTATTACCAACACTTCCACTGCTTACTGGGATGTTAGAAGACATGTAGGGGTGAACTAAAGCTAAATAGCCGCACAAAACACTGAGAGCCAGGACTGGTGGTTGTATACAAACTTTATGTGACCACTGGAAAGTTGGTCACACCCATAAGAAGTGGACATCCAGCTAACTAAAATCATGCTGGACCTCGGATATTGCTGAACCAGAGAGAGTGTCAAGTTAGAGAGGCTCAACCCATATCTTCAAATAGCTGAATTAAAGTTGCTAAAGCTTGTGGGCCTGTTTGCTGACAAATAGCTTCTGGCATCTGACCATTTGATACCTCCATGCCTGTAATTTACTCCATCCTCCAACTGGCCATAAAGAGTAAGCTGTAGCTACTTCTAAAATTCTACATTTACAAGCCTGTTATCTCTACAAACGCAGCAACTTGTCACTGTTTAAACATCCACGCTGATAAAACCATTAGCTAATATTTTCAAACATATGCCAGTATCCTGAAGTTGAATTAAACCACAAAAATATCAAATTTCCAAGGTTTATGTTTAATTTTTGTTGATAGACCTTTCTAATAAAAATGCAAGAATACTAATGTGGTTTTTTTGAAATTCCAATAGATAGCCAGTATCCAACAAGTATGTGCACACGTGTAGGACTATGCACAGCTAAAAGCCACAGAACGAGACATTTGCAAGGAAAGAAAGTTTATGTAAGAGCCAAGCATGAAGGCCATTTATTGTTACACCTCTGAGTGCTACATTCATTTTGGTAAATAAACAATGCTGTGTTCTGAGAAGCTGTTGAGTCACTTTAATCAGATGTTAGACATCGGCCCCTACAGGAAAAGAACTTACAAGTGCCAGACACAGTTGGACTTGTACTGTTCTAACAATCAGAAAACAAGGGGCTGCCACCGATAGATCCTGTTCCACTGTGGTTTGAACATAGGTGTCCATTCTTGTGGGAGATGAGGGATTCCAAGCCTATTACCTGAAGGACGCACTCAAGAGAGACCAAAAGTGGTCTAAAATATACCTCCCATAACTGATGCGCAAAGAGAAAGTAAATTGACACATACATATATGATAATTTCTTAGTGGGCTGCACAACCTCAGAGTACCCAGTGTGACTATTACTCACTCAGTTTAAATGTATCTAATATTCTACAAGCCTATACTCCTCCCACGGTTCATCAGAATGGTCAGCCCATGTGCAAGTCAATACAGTGCCACTTGGTGGTGGTGTTTTTTCCAATTTGCCTATGTTGTTACAGAAACACATTAAGGTTGCAAAAACAAGCACTCATCTAACCCCAGAATTAAGGATGCTTTTATAACATTAATTTGTCTCCCATGTGTATATGCATTATAATATTGTCTTGAATTACATGATCATTTATTAGAGAGATAAGATAAGTGAGGTAATATCTTTCATTGGACCAACTTCTGTTGGTGAAAGACAACCTTTTAAACCAAAGGTTTGAGAAGAGTATTCAGATTATTGTAGCTAAATATAGGTAGGAGCAGACTGTTAAGCTTAAGTAGTTAATATATATTGTAAGAGACTACTCAAGGTGGTCAACTAGTCTCTGAATTCATAAGACAAAAAGGGAGGTAAAAGTGGCTTACAAACTGTTTTAAATCCAATGCTTTTATTAATTCTGTGATTCTGAGTGTCTAGTAAAGTTATGAATTCAAGCTCCGAGGTAAGCCTTCTGATGATGCTGTACAGGTTTCCCTGGAGGGCAAGGACTGAAAAGTCTAATATAGAAGGAACGCACATGAAAAACACCACTATAACTGTGGGCAAACACTATTCAAAAAGCAAAATCATCGTATATCTAACTCATCCTCAAACAAAACCTGCTCAGCACCTTCAAAAGAAGAGCCCGGAAACTTAAATCTACCTGAGAGGTGGATTACGTACATCAATGGCAGAACCCCTCCCAGCAACATAGGTAGCATCTATATTGAGTGGTATAGCAGTGCAGATGTAACATTTCAAGTATAAACAAGTCCTCATTACAACAGACACCTTTCCCAGACCAGAAGAATTCTGGAATGCTAGTCTCTTTCACCAAAAAAATTGGCCCTACAAAAGACATCACCTCACCTATTTTGTCACTCTATTAGCATGGGACCAACACAACTACAGTATTGCAAACAATGACAGCACACTGTTTTTTCCAGGGGATCCCTGCCTCCTTCAATGTACTGTATAGATGATGGAATTAATCCGGGCGGGGTAGGAAATGAGACTTGTGTATTGGACCTTGCCTCAATTGCTGCACAAGCTGGAAACTGTGCAATGAATAAGGAAGGGCATTAAGGGAAGGGAAGAGAAGAGATAGTCTTCATGATTTACAAGACTAAAAGCTACTCTAAAGAGCTGGATTTTATCTCCTGCCTCTGCTACAGAATTCCTTTTTGATACGGAGCATGTAATTTAAAGCAAATTTTTCAGAAGTGACAACTAATTATATGTTCCTCATTTTCTGAGTACCTGACCTGGGGTCTGATGTGAAGAAATACTGCGCAGTCTCAACTGCAACTGAAGTCAATGTGAGCGGTGCTCTAAACATATAAAAAAAGTTATGAAATGCTCAACTGACTAAAAAATAGAGTCAGGCCAGAAGCACATTCAATTATTACCTAAATTAGTGGATTTGTTTACCTGTGTCTGAGAAATACCATCACCTAACCTCATGGCTTGTGAATATTAACGTTTGTGAAGCATTCAGATGCTACAGCGATGAGTGCCATAGACAAGCCCAATAGAAAATTCTGTATGCAGAACAGGATTTGAATTGTTTTCAGTAAATAAGGCAAAGATCCACACAGTGAACAATGAGGCTAAAATGAAATATTGACTAGCTACCCATTAACTTCACACTGCCCATTCTAAACACTTAATGAGGCAAAAATTCTATGAGAGAAAATAGTATGCAATTTTGAATTAAAGACCATGTCAAACTGTGTACTAATAAGGGGTTATTTCTAAACTTTTACATGCTTGAGTTTGCAACTTGAACATTCTTTCAATGTAGTTTATTTATAAAATGTACACATACTTCAGAAGGAGGGCTCAGAGACAGGATTTTCCATAGGCTTTAAAACAAATGATAAAAATGCTCTTGGGAGGAAAAAAAAACCCCACAAGTGAATTCACTTGGTAACAATATGAAGATGTCTTTTGCATATATAGCAGTGAGATGGTAACTCATGTATTTGGCTGCTTACGGCTCAGGTAGTAAATCTGTGTTCTTTACATACCATGATATTGAAGTATCACATTGTATGTCATTTGGGTGTCATAATAAACTGGATTGTTAAATTAAAAGGTTAATAATCAGTATTGGTCAAAGATTGAGGACGAAGAATTTTTCTGTTTTTTCCAATTCTACTGCGAAGCCTACGGTACATACAGTATGCAAATATGAAGAGTCTATAGACATGCGAGCCCACTCTGAATAACACAGGAAAAATGTAATTGGTGCCTACCATCTAAATGACATTATCTGCCAAAGTTTCTGCAGGTGGTATTCTCTATGTTCTAACTTGCCAGGTTGTCACATATTGTTGGAAACCTGCGGCTCTGCTGATCCTAGAATACAGCAAGCCACTGATGCTTCAATTTTCAAGCACCCTCTGCTTCCCTCCTTGTAGCTGAACGTCCATGCCTTCTCTCTGAAGACGGTTAAATATTTCTAGAAGAGACTGTAATTTATCTTTTAAGTGACCCTGAGCTTTGAATTCAACAGCAGGTCCCACATCAATCTGCAGAATAATTTTAGCTGTACAGGATAGAAGAAATATAGGCAGCCCCCTATATTGCGATGCCATCGGTTCCTGGGGAAGTGTCGCAAGTCGGGGGTGTCATAATTCGAACCCGCATTTTCAATAAGCACTGTGCACCGTCGTAAATGCAAGATGAGGATCTAAGTTTGGGTTTTTTGGCCCTTCCACACTTACAAAAACGATTGTAAGTGCAGAGGGAGTCACAACTTGGGCCATTGTAATGCGGGGATTTCCTGTATGCAGAATGTCCACTACTTCAAATACAGCATTGTCCCAATCTCTTTTCAGAATTCAATTTCAAATTTTCTAAATAAATACCACGAACTAGAACACAACATGGGAACATTTAAAGTTGGTGATATGAAAAGTTTAACAATACAATGTTTGTTATAAATTAAAACTCAAAAGCAGCTTCTTTAGGCACACTTCGTTGTTTTTGAAGTCACTGACCTCTTGTTCCCTTTGAAATATAACCACTCTGCCACCTTTGTCTCCTGTTGCAAGAAGATCTCCAGAGTAATTAAATTCAACTGTTGAAATAATATCAGCTGTAAACATAAAATAGAAACAAAGTAGCATTATAATGTGTAAACTGAGCCAAGAAGTTTTAAAATCTAGAAACTGAACATAATATTCTGCAAGACAACTATTCCACTTTAGTAATATGACAGCATAACAATCCAAAACAAAACTTGCAGCATTACTTTCCAAAACTAGAAACAATACATTTTGAATAAGTATACATTATTTTATGTCTTATTGCTGTATATTTGCTCAGTAGCAACAGTATGTTCTATGCTGAATGGAACAAGGTAGCAAGCCAAGCTGACAAGGGTATGTCCATGCTGATACAGGATAGCTGTGAGTATCAATTGATTTGGGCTTGCGGGGCTATAAAACTGCAGTGTAGATATGTGGGCTGGGACTGGAGCTCAAGCTCCGGGACTTCCCCCAGGAAGCAGGTATGAGGTAACCTAGCCCCTAAGAAGGTTTCTTCCTAAAATAATCTCTTAACTCTTGGATTGTTAGAAACTAAGATGTGAGATTTATATCCTCAATTATTTAATTTTTTTGCATTTATTGCAACAATTTTGGATATTTTTGATATCCAAACAAATATCTAATCTGGTTTTGAATCTTGTTAAGTTTCTCATTGATATTTTGCAGCAACAGGTTTCACATTCTGATTATATTTTTAGGAAAACGCCTAAAATCTACTCTATTAGCCTGTTCTAACTACTAGAATACTCACTGACTCATTCTCTTAAAAATATTGAACAAAAAGCAGAAACTGGTATTGCTAAAATGTTCGGGGACAATAATAGCTGTTTCTCTTAATGCCTACAAGTAGCTGATGCCACGTGGCATAGATCTGTTATTTACTATTTGCATTGCAGCAACACTGAGATTAAGTTCCCCTTAAAAATAAAATACAGTCCCTGTTCCAAACACTTTAGGCATAACAAAGGAAGGCAAGGAAACAGGCACAAAATGCTGAAGTACAGTAGGCAAGCTCACACTGCAGTTTAGTGGCAGAGCCAGCATTAAAACACACTTCTCTGTTGATTCCCAGGCTAGTGCTCTGAATTATACAGCCTGAATTTTATACAGCACCCAAAAAACATGCTGTGTATATTAAAGGCATATTTGATCTGGAAAAGCAGGCAAGTAGAGGTGGCGTAATGACAATGAGTAACAAAAGATTCAGAGTAGTGGTGTTAGTGACAAAGTTGAATGGTCAAACAGACATTTAAATCATAATGCAACTACAGTAGCCATTTAACAGCTATAAAGACTATACAACTTCTCTGAAGACTAAAAGCATGGGATTTTCTAGTGGCACAATCCTTTATTTGTGCCACTATTGAAAAAGTTATGAGGCCATTTAGGAGGTGCAGCCACTAGGATGACTTTTGGATTGGGCTACTGAAAAATATTGTAAATTGCTGACAGTACACGCAGGAAAGTAAGTTTTGGAGAAGGAAGCCAAACAGGGTACAGAAAAGTACACAAGATTATTCCACTGTTCTGTTGTTGCCAGGGGTCTGAGGAAGCTGCACAGAGCACAATGGAGCCACCATCGCAACTCTGTGTTTGGGAAACATCACTTAACCTCTGCTTCTTTACCCTATCACTCTAAGAATATATTTTAGAATGCTTTCATTCATTTTTTTCCCAAAATGTAGAGCTCTCTTATTTAAGTCTAAGTAGTTAATGTTTTTAGTATCATTATATATATATATATATATATATATATATATATATATATATATAATAGTATATATAATGGTGTGTGTATCTCAACAAAACACAGGAACATCAGTGAGAGTCACAGGGATTAGGAGGAAATCTTATAACTAAATACAGGCAGTCCCCGACTTACGCGGATCCGACTTATGTCGGATCCGCACTTACAAACGGGGCTTTTCTCGCCCCAGAGCTCACGGGCGGCGGGTCGCCACCCATGTCCTCCGGGGCGAGAAAAGCTTCTCCCGGTCCCCCTGGTCTGCTGGGAGGGTCCAGCAAAGCCGCTGGACCCTCCCAGCAGACAAGGGACACCCGAGCAAAGCCGCCCAGGTGGCAGCTTTGCTCGGGTGTCCCTGAGCTGCTGGGGGAGGGGTCCAGGAGCTTTGCTGGACCCCCCCAGCAGAGCAGGGAGACAGGAGACCAGGGAGACAGCAGACCAGGGAGACAGGCAGCATCCCGCCGCCTGTGCAGCTTTGCTCGGGGGCAAAGGAGCAAAGCCACACGGGCGGCGGGGTCCCTCCGCCTGTGCGGCTTTGCTCGGGTCTCCCTGGTCTGCTGGGGTGGAGGGGGCGCAGCTAGTGTGCCCCCCCCACCTCCCCAGCAGACCAGGCTTTTGTTGCGGGACGCCTCGGGTAGAGCAGCTGGAGTGCTGCCGGGTTGGTCCTGTGGGAACCTACCGGGCAGCGCCCCAGCTGTTCTGTCCCAGGCTCCAGATTCAGCAGCTGTTGAAACTGATCAGGCTGATTCCAGGAAGCTGGGGGCAGAGCAACTCTGCCTCCGGCTTCCTGTAGTCAGCCCCCGGTCAGTTTCAGTGGCAGCAGCTGAATCTGGAGCCAGTTCCGACTTACATACAAATTCAACTTAAGAACAAACCTATATTCCCTGTCTTGTACGTAACCCGGGGACTGCCTGTACATCTAAATGTACTTTGGCTCTTTTGGCCCAAACTGTCAAGAACAAAATTCGGAACATGACAAACAGCAATTCAGAACTATTAATCTCTTGATGTGAAAATTATTTGTTCAGGAATATATCAGGCAATTGTGGCAAGAGGGAAGTAATCATCCCTGGTAGTTCCCAGAAAAAAAGTGAGGAAAGAACCATTAATATCAACATCATAATAGCTTCTCCCAGTCCTTTCTGAAGGGAAAGACTAGATTTCTGGGCCTATTATATCATGAAGAACTAGGGCTGGGAGTGGCACACCCACAGAAACCTATTCACTATGTATTACTTAGAAACACATCTGAGGCCTTGTCCAACTTGCTATACCACATGTTTCCCTGAGGGTGGCTGAGACTCACTCTACCCAGGAAGTGTCACAGGCCTTAGTAAGTTCACTTGTAAATTAAGCAAGAGGACAGGTTTTTTGATTTTTATGGTTCTATTATGAATTTATTAATCTGGCAATGATGTGTTGCTTTCTTACTGGACAGAATGAATCCAAAGGAGTACATTCTTAGTGGAAGTAGTTCTACTGATTGAATGTAACTAGGGATGCAAGCAACTTATAGACTATCCAATAAGCAAAAGCTTATCGGATAGTCACCACACTAGTTGACTAGTCATTTCCCACCCCCACACTTGCTGCCTCTATCAGAAAGAGGCGGGAGGGGGTGGAGGAGGTAGCTTGAAAGCTGGTTCCAGCCATCTACAGCTCCATGGGAGCGGCCACTGGGGCTCTTGTACATTTCAAAGTGGAAGCACCGCATGGAGCCCACGGCTAGCGGGGGGGACTCAAGGAAGGTCCCAGGCTCCATACGGAGTTTCAATCTTTGAAATGTGCAAGAGTCCCCATTGGGGCTCTTGTACCTTGCAAAGGAGGAACACTGCACAGCACTTCCGCCTTTGAAATGTAGCCACAGCTGGGCAGGTTCTTGCTACATTTCAAAGTGGAAGTGACCTTATCAACTAATCAAATAGTCAATGGAATTTCCATTGACTATTCGATTAGTTGATTAATCTAATTTTAACATTCCTAAACTTTACTACTCTTTGCAAATCTACTATGTAGCTTTGTTCCTTTAATGGTATAGGGAGGAAGGAATGTTCAGGGACACATGATGCAGCTTCAAAGTTGCCAGTAGCCATTCATATGGCCACTTTATCATCCTGGAATTTATGACAGTCAATCACTAGGGTGTGTCTAGACTACAGGGTTGTTTTGGGGTTCCTCTCCCCCCCCCCCCGAAAAAACTTCCCCTGCATCTAGACTGCTGCCGCATTCTGTCGACAGTAAATTGAAAGAACGTGGCAGTTTTTTTGACCGTGGAAACCTTGTTTTATGAGGAAGAACACCTTTTTTCGAAAGTGCTCTTTCGAAAAAAGGTGCTATGTAATGCAAACTGTGCTTTTTTGAAAGAGAGCATTCAGACTGCCTGGATGCTCTCTTTCGAAAAAGCAGCTTGATTTTTCAAAAGTACTGGTTGTAGTCTAGACGGTCTTTTTTCAAAAGAGGCTTTTTTGAAAGTAACTCTCGAAAAAGCCTCTTTCAAAAGAGGCTTGCAGTCTAGACGTAGCCTATAAATGGGGTCCCTTCCTTTTTTTAATCTGATATCAGGACATTTAAAATGACCATCTTTATAAAGCAGTAAATGGAAGCCCAAAACACTATTATTAATGCGTGCAAAAGAAGGTTAAAATTCACTATAGGTCCTCTCAATATCAAGATACCCCAGTTCTTCACAACAATAAGGATTTTCACCATGGCAGTGATCTGTTTTTTTATATATATATGAATGAGAGAGAGAGAGAGAGAGAGAGAAAATAACTTCCCCATAGGTAACGTCACAAAAAGCTTCCATTATTAAAGTCATATTATTGCCTGTTTGCTTTGGTCTGCCTAATTGTTTTGACCTGAAGACAGCCATGTTTACTGTAAAAGGCAGAGGAGAATGTTCCTGTAAGTATGCAAAAAATTCAAAGCCTTTTAGAATTATAAGTAATTTTAAATGTATCCTGATTTGAAGTTGATTGTTGTCGGTCTGTCTCCTTGTATCTTCAGGTCAGCCTAGTACTGATCATTCAAGTGTGCCTCAAGTTAAATCTTTTTTGAAAACTCGCTGTATGTAAAGAAAAAAAGTTGTACTTAAGCAAAAAATAAAGTTTGGTGGATCTTTTGAGGATCTAATCATGTCCAATTTCATTAGGAGTTTAACATGCATAAATACACTAGATGTGTTAGCTACAAGAATAAAAATAAAAGAGGGGAAGGACTGAAGGACCCAATGAACACCGCAGGAAGGGAAGAACAGCAGTTGCTGAAAGTCAGCAATGAAGAGGGAAATAACTTCACTGTCACCCTCTCCATAGTGTGAAATTCTCTCCTAGAATAGCAATCTCCAAGCTTTTCATGGCCATGCTCCTCTTTCTCCTGACTGCATCTCCTTCTGGGAATGGAGATACAGTTCCCAGTGGGAGGGAGCAGCCAGGGTTAAGGGGACAAGGCCGGAGATGGGAGTGGAGCCCAGCACTGAGGGGAGCAGGGCTAGGAGTTGAACCACAACTGAGGCTAGGGGTATGCTGGGAGAACTGTGACTGGGCCAAGGCTGGGGTTGCAGCAGAGCTGCAAAAGGGGCAGAACAGAGCTAAGTAGCACTCCCACCCTATCCCACTGTAGGGGCTGGCCCATGCCCCCCCCTCACCCACCCCCCAAACATTCCTCTGTGCTCTGTTTGGGGCTGAAGCCCACAAGGGATAGAAGCAGGAGAAGGTAAATACTCAGGATTAGGCAACCAGAATGCAATCCTATGCCTTCAAAACAAATGTATGTTATTCCCTAGACATATTTCCTAACCCCTGGAAATATGCCAATAATGTACATCTACTAAAAGAGCATTAAATTAACTTAAATTATTCTGACATTATTTGAATTGTAGCGCTGGCAAAGTTGTTTAAATGAACACTTAATTATTACAGAATGCAGCTGGTACAGAGGTTAATACAAGCAGCTTGTTGACATAAGTTTTTTTTAATTACACAAATATACTTACACTAATTGAATGTTCCAGTATTCACAATTATTCCAGTAGAAAGTGGATTTTTTTTTCAGTTTAGCTTAAACCTTTCACAAGCAACATAAGCTACACGGAAGAAAGACAATTTTATCCTAAGTGAGACTGTCCGCTTGGTAATTAAACTGTGCTTGTATAAATGGTAAAATTTTGCTATATGAACAAGTCCACATGACCCAGGGTCTTTACAAGACCCACCTCTGTCAGTCTGTTCAAGGTAATACAGGCAGTCCCCGGGTTACGTACAAGATAGGGACTATAGGTTTGTTCTTAAGTTGAATTTGTATGTAAGTCGGAACTGGCTCCAGATTCAGCCGCTGCTGCTGAAACTGACCAGGGGCTGACTACAGGAAGCTGGAGGCAGAATTGCTCTGCCCCCAGCTTCCTGGAATCAGCCACTGATCAGTTTCAACAGCAGCTGAATCTGGAGCCTGGGACAGAACAGCTGGGCTGCCCGGTAGGTTCCCACAGGACCAACCCGGCAGCACCCCAGCTGCTCTACCCCAGGGTCCACAACAAAAGCCTGGTCTGCTGGGGGGGGAAAGAAGGGGGCACGCCTCCACCTCCCCGGCTTTGCTCCCGGTGTCCCATGTCTGCTGGAGACAGTCCCCAGCAGACCAGAGGCACTGGGAGCAAAGCGACAGCGGGGTGCCACGCCTCTGAGGCTTTGCCAGAGCAAAGCCTCAGAGGCGCGGGACCCCTCCGCCTCCCCGGCTTTGCTCCAGGTGTCCCTGGTCCGCTGGAGACGGTCCCCAGCAGACCAGGGGCACCCGGAGCAGCTTTTCTCGCCCTGGAGGTCGAGGTGGCAGGACAGCTGCACTCTGGGCGGTCCCGCTGCCTGCGAGCTCCGGGGCGAGAAAGCCCCGTTCGTAAGTGCGGATCCGACATAAGTCGGATCCGCGTAACTCGGGGACTGCCTGTAACCAAGTATTTTTGCTTTATAAGAGGAGAGTTGAACGACAGAGGGCAGTAGCTTTAACTGATCACACATTACAGAAGTGCTGAAAGGAACCCAGCTACAGGTTCATCATCTATTGTAAGCTTCCAAAGACTGAATAGAAGCCAACTAATATCTCCATCTTTGGGTCCTGAGGTATATCCTCAGGGTGCAGACCCTCTAAGTCCCTCCACCCTCATGAAAGTGGGAACCCACTCAGCTGTACAGGTTCTAGATTTAGATTTTCTGTTGCTTCAACTCACACCCCCCAGAACTCTACCAAAAGGTGAGAGTTTCTCTTGCTTACAATTCATCTGAAGAAGCGAGGTTTACCCACGACAGCTCATGATACTACATTTATATTTTTGTTAGTTTCTAAGGTGCCACAGGACTACTCGATGTTTTTCAAGTTACAGTCTAACACAGCTACCCCTCTGAGACTCTCTGGCTTACAGTTTACCTCCCATGAGGCAGTGCACTAGTTGCATATAAGCTGCTACGTGCTAAGCTGCCATTGCCTTTTCTTAAGCTGTAAAAAATGGACACAAAAACTCATCTTTCTGTAACATTTTAGCCCATTTGTCAGGGGACATTCTGCTCAGCCTCCTCAGGTGATGACATTCCATCCTCAGCCTCACTCCCTAGTACTAGTCTATTGTTTAGAGCAATGATTCTTAAAGCATGTTCTGTGGACCACTAGTGTTCCGCGATTGTCTTGCAGGTGGCTCTTGGGCTTGGGACTCCCTCTACTCCCACAGAGGGGGAGCTCATGGTAGTGCTCCAGCCCTGCACCCCTTTACACAGCAAGGTTGGAACACCAGTGAAAGGCTCCTGCTGCAGGATGGGGACAAGCCTTGCTGGCTGGATCCGGCTTGTGGGGTGAGGAAGGGCAGGAAATCACTTGCCTGGAGGCTTTCGCCCTTGCTCCCACTGGCTGGAATCACAGCCAGTGGAAGCAACAGGATGTGGTGCCTGGGAGCGGTGGGAGCCATGGAGCAAAGTAAGCATCCCCGATTTTCCACATGCCCAAACAAGGCACCCCATCTCCCTCACACACCCTCCTCCCGCCAAGACACCTCAACCCTACCTTGTTCCTGCATCCTCCCTCCAAGACCCCTCCCATCCTCAGCCTGCTCTTGCACCTACATTCCAGCCAAACCCTGCACCCCCACCTGCATCCATTTTGTCATCATGGGTGGCTGGTTGGCAGTTGGCTGAAATCTCTGCATTGAGAGGGGAGGGCCAAAATGTTTGAGAACCATTCATTTAGAAGTATTTCAATGACAGAGCACTTCAGATTTAGACCTTATTGTCATCCCTGTACATCTACTCTGTCGAAATATGAAACCAAAAGGACAGACAAAACAGATGGCTGAAACTTCAAAATGGAGTTTGTAAATTGATAAAAGATTCATGCAGCATAGTCATAATTTTAGAGAATGCAAAAATTGTACAGAGTCCTCATTGTTAGAACATGACAAGTTGATTTTAATGTCTCCTATTTCAGAAGTGACAAGAATATGCTCCAAATGTTCACTGTTCTTCCTTTTCCAAAGGTTTAAAATGGGAAATCTTCCTTTTCCAGTGGTTTAAATTCTTGATTTTTAGACTTTAGGATACATTGTACTCATTTTTTTAAAGACAAGTTATAGGATATAACGTTAACTGCTTTGTTCCTTAGAATAATGAATTTTGGGGAAATTATACATTTTGGACAGAGGAGGAATGCAGCTTCTCAGGCCAGCTTTTTGTTGTTTTTTTTAAATAAGTGGTTACTGCTTAGAAGGTTCAGAATAGCCTTGGTGAAAACAGATTAGCAAACAGAGTGAAGGTGCAAGATAGTTGCAATTCTCATATGACTATGTTCACAATATGTGGATATTAGGGATGTGATAGTGTACATGTTTAAACAATTAACCAATGAGCCTGGGTTAATTGGTTAACTCTCACAATTACACACTCCCCTCTGTGCTGCTGCCTTTGTATCAATGACAGCAAAGCAGTGGGGGTGAGGCGAGGGGACCGCGCAGGAGTCATAAAGCCAGCTCCCTGCACTTACAGCTCCTGCGGAGTCACCCTTCCCTCCCGCTCCTTATGCTGTGCCACTCAACCTGCAGGAGCCAAACATACCCAAGAGGTCTAGCACACAGTATGTTGGATTCCCCTCAGAGTTATTCTCATAAGTGGCCTAAATGGGGCACTTGATAGAATGCGTGGTACCAACATGAAGTCAGTTGCAGGGTCTAAACACATCCTTTTATTATTTCAAGAAAGGATGAAGATACACCGAAGTCCAAAAAAGCTTAAAGTATTAAATTAATTCAAGCTACATACACTCTTAAAAGCAGTAGTTCTTTTGTGAAGTATTCACACAGTTAGAAAGCACGCCAAGTACAAGTAGCAAAATTATATATAGTTAGTATTTGATTATAAAAGACAGACATTTTAGCATAGTCCAAACACCACACACAATGCTTTCAGGAGAAACATTTATGATAGTTTTAACAACCTTGGGAAGCCTAAAAAAACCTCAAGATGTCAGTCTGATAAGGATCTTAGGTTCCTTCCAATATTTAGGCAGCTCCCTGACTTGTCACCCCTGAAATTAAAACAGGAAAAAGGTCTGTAATGACAGCCACACAGATTTTAGAGTTATCCAGAGTACTCCACTAAGCAGATCTGAAAGTGACTAATGCTTACTCCACACTGCAAAGTTAGGTTAGAACATAAGAACAGCCATACTGGGTCAGACCTAAGGTCCATCTAGCCGAGTATCCTGTCTGCTGACAGGGGCCAATATCAGACGGCCCAGAGGGAGGGATCACAACAGATAATCCTCATGTGATCGCTCCTGTCACCCACCTCCAGAGAAACAGGCTAAGGATGCCATTCCCATCCATCCTGGCTAATAGCCATGGATGGACCTAAGCTTCATGAATCATCTATCTCTTTTTTGAACCCTGTTACAATTCTTGCCTTCACTGCATCCTCTGGCAAGGAGTTCCACAGGTTGACTGTGCGCTGAGTGAAGAAAAACTTCCTTTTGTTTGTTTTAAACCTGCTGCCTATTCATTTGGTGACCCCTAGTTCTCATATTGTGGAAATAAGTAAATAACTTTTCCGTATTCACTTTTTCCATACCAGTCATGATTTTATATATCTCTGTCATATCCCCGATTAGTCTCCCCCTTTCTAAGCTGAAAAATCCAAGTCTTTTTATTTAATCTTTCTTCATGTGGGACCCATTCCAAACCCCTAATCATTTTTGTTTACCTTTTCTGAACCTTTTCCAATGCCAATATATCTTTTTTGAGATAAGGTGACCATATCTGCACGCAGTACTCAAGATGTGGGCGTACCGTGGCAACAATCTCTTCTCTTTCTTTTTCAATGACTCCTAACATTCTATTTGCTTTTTTGACTGCCGCGGCACACTGAGTGGATGTTTTCAGAGAGCTATCCACAACTCCAAGATCTCTCTTGAACCTTGAGTAGTTGTAGCCAAATTAGTCCACATCATTGTATGTATAGTAGGAATTATTTTTTCCATTGTGCATTAGTTTACATTTATCAACATTAAATTTCACTTGCCATTTTGTTGCCTAGTCACTTAGTTTGGTGAGATCTTTTTGAAGCTCTTCACAGTCTGCTTTGGTTTTAACTATCTTGAGCAGTTTGGTATCATCTGCAAATGCTGCCAACTCGCTGTTTACCCCTTTCTCTAGATCATTTATAAATGAATTGAATAGGATGGGTCCCAGGACAGACCCTTGGGGGATCCCACTAGTTACCTCTCTCCACTCTGAAAACTTGCCATTTATTCCCACCCTTTCTTTCCTGTCTTTTAACCAGTTATCAATCCATGAGAAGGACTTTCCCTCTCATCCTATGACAACTTACTTTTCTTAAGAGCCTTTGGTGAGGAACCTTGTCAAAAGCTTTCTGGAAATCTAAGTACACTATATCCACTGGATTCCCCCTGTCCACATGTCTGTTGACCCCTCAAAGAACTGTAGCAGATTAGTAAGGCATTATTTCCCTTTACAGAAACCATGTTGACTTCCCCCCAACAAATTATATTCATCTATGTGTCTGACAATTTTATTCTTTACTACAGTTTCAACTAACATGTCCGGTACTGACATTAGACTTACCAGTCTGTAATTGCCAGGATTACTTCTAGAACCCTTTTTAAATATTGGTGTCACGTTAGCTATCTTCCAATCATTAGGTACGGAAGCTGATTTAAAGGATAGGTTACAAACCACAGTTAATAGTTCTGCAATTTCACATTTGAGTTCTTTCAGAACCCTTGGATGAATGCCATCTGGCCCCAGTGACTTGTTACTGTTAAGTTTATCAATTTGTTCCAAAACCTCCTCTAATGGCACCTCAATCTGGGACAATTCCTCAGATTTGTCACCTAAAAAAATGGCTCAGGTTTGGGAATCTCCCCAACATGTTCAGCTGTGAAGACTGAAGCAAAGAATTCATTTAGTTTTTCTGCTATGACTCCTTCAGCATCTCAATCATCCAAAGCCCCCCTGGCTGTCCAGGTGGCTTCCTGCTTCTGATGTACTTAAAAATTTTACTATTACTTTTTGAGATTCTGGAAAAGTTGTTCTTCAAACTCCTTTTTGGCTTTTCTTATTATATTTTTACACTTAACTTGGCAAAGTTTATCATCCTTTATTTTCCTCACTAGGATTTGACTCCCACTTTTGAAGTTCTGTCTCTGATTCTTTTATGTAGTTAAGCCAAGCCATGGTGGCACTTTTTTGGTTCGCTTACTGTGTTTTTTTAATTTGGGGAATACATTTAAGTTGGGCCTCTATTATGGTGTCTTTGAAAAGTTCCCATGCAGCATGCAGAGATTTTACTTTTGTCGCTGTACCTTTTAATTTCTGTTTAACGTCCTCATTTTTGTATAGTTCCCCTTTCTGTAATTAAATGTCAGTGTTGGGCTGCTGAAGTGTTTTTCCCATCACAGGGATGTTAAATTTTATTATATTACGGTCACTATTTCCAAGCGGTCCAGATATATTTACCTCTTGAACCAGATCCTGCACTCCACTAGGACTAAATCAAGAACAGCCCCTCCTCTTGTAGGTTCCAGAACCAGCTGCTCCAAGAAGCAGTCATTTAAGGTATCAAGAAATTTTATCTCTGAAGCCCATCCTGAGATGATATGTACCCAGTCAATATGGGGATAGTTGAAATCTTCCACTATTATCGAGTTTTTTTAATTTGATAGCATTTCATAGTCACTATCACTGTCCTGATTAGGTGGTCAATAATATACTAATATGCTATACTCTTATTATTGGAGCATGGAATTACTATCCATAGAGATTCTATGGAACATTGACTCATTTAAGATTTTTACTTCATTTAATTCTATATTTTCTTTCACGTATAGTGCCACTCCCCCACGAGCACAACCTATTCTGTCCTTACAGCATATTTTGTTCCCTGGTATGACTCTGTCCCATTGATTGTCCTTATGCCACCAAGTTTCCATGAGATAACTATTATATCAATATCCTCCTTTAAAACTAGGCACTCTAGTTCACCCATTTTACTATTTAGACTTCTAGCATTTGTGTAAAAGCACTTTAATAATTTGTCACTATTTATCTGTCTGTCATTTCCTGATGTATTAGACTCTTTTTCATTTGATTGTGTCTTGACTGATCCAACCTATACTTCCATCCTCTCCTCTTGACAGAACACAGAGCATCTCTATTAATAGAACCTCCTCTAACAGATCTCTCTACCTGATCCATGTGCTCCTCCACACCTGTCAGCTTTCCCCCAGCCCCTAGTTTAAAAACATTAAAAAGGTTGTAGAGCAGTTAAGTGCCAGCAGTCTGGTTCCATTTTGGTTTAGGTGCAGCCCATCCTTCCTATCCCAAAAGTTTCCCCAGTTCCTAATAAACCTAAAGCTCTACACCATCGTCTCATCCACGCATTGAGACTCTGAAGTTCTACCTGCCTACCTGGCTCTGCATGTGGAACTGGAAGCATTTCAGAGAACGCTAACATAGAGGTCCTGGATTTCAATCCTTCCTAGCTGCCTAAATTTGGCCTCCAGAACCTCTCTCCAACCCCTTCCTATGTCATTGGTACCTACATGTACCACGACCATAGGCTCTTCCCCAGCATTACACATAAGATTATCTAGACATCTTGAGAGATCTGCAACCTTCACACCAGGCAGGCAAGTCACCATATGGTTCTCCCCGTCATCAAAAACCTAGCTATCTATGTTTCTAATGATCAAATCCCCCATTACTAACACCTACCTTTTCCTAACAACTAGAGTTCCTTCCCCCAGAGATATATCCTCAGTGCAAGAGGATATCATAACACCCTCTGGAAGGAGGGTCCCAACTACGGGATCATGTCCCTCTGCTCCAGTTGAATGTTCTCCTTCCCTGATGTTTGATATAAACTGCTTACATAAGTGGTTCCCAAACTTTGAGCATAAGACCCCTTTTCAATCTATTAAAATGTCATGGACCCCCTTCCCTGGGGGAGAAAAAAAAAAGGAAAAGAGAAGTAAAGAAAAAAAGAATTGGGCCCATGATCCTTATTTTTAAAAACCTTCCACAGACTCACTGCAGTACCGTCGCGAACACAGGTTGGCAACCGCTGTCTTACACCAACCTAATTATGGCAGTATCTACAATAGAAGGCTGCTTCTGCTGAAGTAAGAGGCACACTTTACAACATAATTATTTCATCTCCATGAGAGGCATTGTGCTTATGTCAATGTAGTTAGACCGATACAGCATCTGTGTAGACACTGCATTACTTATACTGGCTGTTAGCTCCCACTGACAGACTTTTTCCTGCCTGGTGCTGACATCCCAGAGCCTTGCTGCCATCTCTTGGTGAGGGATTGAGTGAGAAGGGGAACCTGACTAGGGTTGGGATCTCCTTCCCTTCCACTTTCCTCACCAGGAGGGGGCAGCAAGATGCCCAGGTGTCAGCAGGGCTCACCGTGGGAGCCCTGGGGCTGATCAAGCTGCCAAAAAAGAAAATCATAGCAGAGAGATCAACAACAGTTAATTTTTTGTCAGTTTCATGGTTATTATTTTTCATTTTATCTCCAGCTCTGGCGGTTAGCTTCAGATCAGAGGGGCCTCCAGCTGTATCACCTGAGGGGTGACAGCCAGAGCCAAAATTTAATTGCTGGCTGGTAGACTCCCAGTTAGAAGCTGAGGCTCACCCAGCACCTGCCCAAGAGTCAAGGGAAGAAGCTGTGAGCTCCTTGCATACAGCTGAAGTTATCAACCTCAGGGCTGACAAGCTTCAGGTATCAGGCTATGTCTAGACTGCAGGCTTTTTGTGCAAGAAGCTTTTTGTGGAAGAGATCTGCCACAAAAACTTCTTGCACAAAAGTGCGTCCACACTACAAAAGCGCATTGCAAAAGTGATGCACTTTTGCACAAGAGCACATCCACACTGCATGGACGCTCTTGCGCAAGAAAGCTCTGATTGCCAATAACAGAATGGACATCCGAGCACCTGTGTTTTTTCCAATAAGCTCTTTTTGCACAATACACCCCTGTTGCCCATCCACACACACCTTTTTGAGCAAGAACTCTTACCCAAAAAGGAGTTATTCCTCGTAGAAAGAGGTATACCTACACTGCAAAAAGCCCTCTGTTCTGCCATTCTACAGTAAATTTTTTTTGCAAAAATGCACTTGAGGTGTGGATGCTCTGCGGGTTTTTGCACAAAAAAGGCCATTTTTGCATTAAAACCCTGTAGTATAGACATAACCTCAGTGTCCCATAGTGTCCCACTTCATTCATTGGGACAGCGGATGAGGACGTGCACCACCGACAGAAGAAGAAAGTGTAGACATAACAATAATCAGAGGTTGTTCGTGTCTGTCAGCTGATTTAAATTAACCCAATTCTGTAGTACAAAGAAGCTCAAAGGAACCTTTTGACCTCAAGGATCCAAGCTGATGCTGATAAACATAATGGGATAAGATTTTTCAATAATACTGTGCAAATTTATTTGCAAGGGAATTACTGTGATTAGCAAGCAACAAAACTTGTCTAATTTGTTTTACAGAATTTAGCACAGGCCTGGGCAAAAAGTAGCCTGCCAAACCACCAGATCCGGCCCACGGACACAGCAGGGACCCCAAGGCAGGGTCCCCTGCTTGCCCTGTAGACCACTCAGAAAAGCAGCTGTGGGGCCATTTCTCTTTAAAAACTGTGAGCCCGGGAGGGCGGGGGGAGGCTTCAGGTGTAATTCCTGCCTACAGCATAATCCCATTAGCTGGCTTATGGCTAGAAACTGGCCAATGGGAGCCACCTAGTTTAACAACAGGCTGAACTTGAAGCACCATGCCCTCCCCTTTCCTCCAGCTCAGTGATTCACAAAGTACATGGCCGGGCAGCCTGTGCAGGTATGGGGAAGGCAGGCAGAGAAACTTTTTAACCTCTGCAAACATTTAGCTCTGCAGGCAGGCAGGCTGGCTGGCTGGCAAGTCTCCTGGCCAGAGCCTGCCTCTGGCACCCCAGCCCCTTTCTTCCCCAACTTTCCGCTCCCCCCTCAACATACCCAACTCTCTGCCCGCCTCCTGCATCCATATCCCCTTCCAGATACGGCACCCCAAGCTCCTGCCCCAAATCACAATCCCCTTCTAGCCTAGGTTACAACCCAAATTCCTGCACCCCAGGCCCCTCCCCAGGTCACAAACCAAACCCCTGTACCCCAAGTCCCCTACCCTAGGTCACAACTGCCTCCTTCACCCAAACTCCCTTCCAGACCCCACTCTCCCTCCTGCACCCCAATTCCTTACCCCAACTTCCTTCTGCACCCAACCTCCATCCCAGACTCTGTACCTCCTTCCATTAATATCATGGAAGGGTACAGCCGTTGACCACTTTCCAAAATCTTGGAGTGGCCCCCCGCATCAAAAATTATTGCCTACCCCGATTTAGCATTATGCCATTGGAGAAACAGTCAGATCTTCTGTTGATGAGATTAGTCAGATGTAGGGATGTTAAGTAGCGGTTAATTAACTAATTAAGTAGTCGATGGACTTTCCATCAAATACTCAATTAGTCGATGGGGGGAGGAGGGCGGGAGGAGGCACTACTGCCGCTGCGGTTCTGGATTTTAAATACAGTAAGAGCCACCAGGCTCTTACTACATTTCAAGTGCAGAGCCACAGCAGGATTAGGACCTGGACCACTGCAGCTGGCTCTGCCTACCTAGCCCTTCCCCCCATCAGACTGAAGACAGTGATGAGGGAATCAAGCTGATAGAGGCAGCGGGGATGGAGGGAATGAGTAGTCAACTACCCGATAAACCTATGCTTATTGGGTAGTCAACTACTTGCTTCTAACCCTAGTCAAAATTAGAAAAAAGTAGTGAGATCAAGCAATCACAAACGATAAACGTTAAAAAGGAAGCCTACATTTATAAAATTAGGCAGCCCAGAAGTTTCTTTGGATGTGAAATTCTGGGATTATCAAAATGGAAGCTGTAGGCAAAATGTTTCCCTGCAAAGAAACAATTGAGATTTAAGTAATCTGCTTTTAAGAAATTCATTTAAAACCAAGTGTTTCAGTTACTATCTTCCTCCAATACTGTTCTTCAGCTGTTCTCAAACACTACTTTGAAAACTACCCCCTTCTCAGTGCACTACAGGCAGTCCCCGGGTTACGTACAAGATAGGGACTGTAGGTTTGTTCTTAAGTTGAATCTGTATGTAAGTCGGAACTGGCGTCCAGATTCAGCCGCTGCTGAAACTGATCAGCGGCTGATTCCAGGAAGCCCAGGGCAGGGGCTTCCTGTAGTCAGCCACTGGTCAGTTTCAGCAGCAGCTGACTTGGGGACGCCTGGGGCAGAACAGCTGGGGTGCTGCTGGGTTGGTCCAGTAGCACCGCCGCTCCTCGGCGCTACTGGACCAACCCAGCAGCATCCAAGCTGCTCTGCCCCAGGCGACCTGATTCAGCCGCTGCTGAAACTGACCAGCAGTGGCTGAATCAGGACGCCTGGGGCAGAGCAGCTGGGGTGCTGCCGGGTTGGTCCCGTAGCGCCCAGAGTGGCGCTACGGGACCAACCGGCAGCGCCCCAGCTGCTGTACCACAGGCATCCGGAGCAAAGCCGTGGAGCACGGGGGCAGCAGCTGTCCGCTGCCCGTGTGTTCCACCGCTTTGCTCCCCGTCCCCCTGGTCTGCAGACCAGGGAGACGGGGAGCAAAGCAGAGCAAAGCCGCGGAGCACGCGGGCAGCGGACAGCCCAGACGCGTCTGGGCTGTCCGCTGCCCGCGTGCTCCGCCACTTTGCTTCCTCTCCCTGGTCTGCGGGAGACCAGGGAGAGGGCCCCGTTCGTAACTGCGGATCCAACATAAGTCGGATCCACGTAACTCGGGGACTGACTGTACATTAAGTGTCTATAATTTTACATGACTGGTTTGTAGCCATCACTGATACCTTGAAAGAATGCACTGCCTATTTGTTAGATATACATATGAAAAGAATTCTATCAATCAATCTCAACACAAATTTATAGTGAATAATTTTTAAGAGCTGTTTGAGCACAGGAACCACATCAGAAAGACAGCCAACTTCAGTTTTCTATATTAATCAAATAAGTTCAAAAAAGTTTTGAAAATGTACATTTCAGATACAAACTTACCTTATCAGCACACAGTAACAATCCCAAAGCATATCTCACAACTCAGTATATTTTAATTAAACAGTGTCATATGAGAAATGAGCTCCACATGATCTTGTACATTAAAGAAATATCTCTAACTTTAAAACTAAAAGTACACTTAACTCCCTCAGTAATTGCAAAGATAAACATGAGTATTCTAATGAAAAGTTTAGAGAAAAAACTTCTGCATTTATGTGTTTGACAGCACTTTGTGCATTATCATTTGCAGGTTTATTTGTAGAGTTATCTTCCTCCTACTGACATCTCTTTTTCCACAGAGGAAAAGATAAAAACATGTATTTGTAAGACCACAAAAAGCAACAGGAGAGTTGCAGTTAGCACAGCATCTGCAACATGACTACATTTCAAGCTGATAATGCCCCATCAAATCAGTTTATTTGGGCAGGCTGGTAAAAGATGAGATTAGACGCCATTGTTCAATAGTCAAAGCCCATTCCCTAAGAACAAGTACTGCAACACTCACTAAAGGTATAGACTTTCCGACTTCAGAGATTGCTACACAGACAAAGAAATTCACACTAGCAGAGACCAATGAAGGAGTGGGGGACCAATATGTGATTATAAATATTTCTGTTTAAAGACAAAAGGTAAGAGAAAGAATCCTAACACATGGCAAATGTTACCACTATTTCAAGTGTAGCAACTGATAAATTTAACTAAGATCTCAATCCTGCAAAACGTGTGCTTTAAAGTCAGTGGGACTACTTACAGAGGTAAAGTCAAGCACAAGGCAAATTATTAAGCAAAATCAGGTGCAAATAAGTCTACAAGATGTTCATTTGTACTGGGGAAAAAATAAAGCTTTTATCCAATGTGTGTGTGTCCTACTGCCCTACTATTATGCTTTTTTATTTCTCTCCCCTCCAGCACAATTCACAAACTAAACTCATGTCAAGAAAAATAAATATTTGTCTTATTACAAACTGGCATAAATTTTTTTTTAAAATAAGTTAAAACGAACTTTGATAGAATACTAATGAAATGCCCCTCATCTGAAGTCACAAATGATTTCATGACACTGTTCTATTTAATTTTAGTAAAATAAAATTGTTTTATTGTTTTAGAAATAATGCTTTCAGCTTATTCAAATTTTACTGACAAGACAACATTTTATTAACTATTTGATTACATTTTAAATTTTAGCCAAAAGACTGAGAAAGAAAGCTAAGAGCCAAAATATCACACTGGTAAACTTTTACAAAATTAAGCAAAAAGCACAGTTGAAGGAATGGGGCTGAACACAGCCTGGATCTTACTTCTCATGCCAATAAATAGGCCAGCTATAGACAAGGGTGATTCACTCATATTATACTGCAGCAAATATTGCCATCATCCTCTGTGGAATTCACCATCAAAGACCAATTTTAGAATGGACATGATGTGTTAAACAGGAGACCTCCTGGTGGATTGTTCAAAAATAAGCGGAATTAGCATATTACCTAGTAACCCTGGCTGTACCCTTGCTAATGGATGTACTGTCTACTTTCAGATTGCACAGGCCAGAATTACATGAGCCTTACAATACTAGAGGCCATTATTTGGGAACACTCTGCCACCATAAGCCAAGATCTCTGCCAGATTTAATGCAGTTCATGATACTAAAGTGAATGAGACCATTACAGGTGCTTCTGTTTTCACTTAGGCAGAACTCTTGTTGATTTAATAGGTACTAAAAATCACACCCAGAGGTGGAAAGTACATTGCTAGAGTTTTCTAAGTTATAGTGATATGGTTTTTCCTATTACATACTGACTACGTGAAGGAATGGAGCTTAAGTCTTTCCAAGTTGCCAATACCTTCTGGCTCTGATAACACACATTTCTTTCACATTGAATTCTGATGTTACAAAATCACTGAATGAGGTAGTTAAACTTACTGGCTATTTAGAAAGGGAAAAGCATGTGATTATAAACACATGCTCTCTACTTTTTAAATAGCAGGAGAGAATATAAACAACAAATATGCTGGTAATCAACAGTGACTGGAACAATTTTATCATAATAAGTATTTTGCCAAAATTGACTTGTTTCTTAAAATATAAGAAGGGATGGCACTTTAAACCTTATCAGTGTAAAAACTTAAGAAACAGAGACTATTAAATAAAAATACCAGAAAGCTCAAAACTTTAGAATGTGTTACAAGAATAGAAAAATCAGGAAATGCATACTCCCATCTCTATTCTGAATATTATCTGCTCCAAAAATCCAAAGCATTATAGACTACTAGAACTGGAAGGGACCGCGAGAAGTCATCAAAACCTCACAGCAAGACCATCTACAATCATCTCTGATAGATGTCTATCTAACCTGCTCTTAAATATCTCCAACGACGGAGATTTCACAACCTCCCTAGGCAACTGAGTCTCTTTCCATGTCAGGCATTTGGGGTCCAATGCTGTAACTCCAAAACAAAAGTAACATGAAAACTAAAACTTCTTAATATTTTTGCAGTGGAAAATAATATGAATGAAACAGACTAGGTACAAGCAAAATGCATTCAAAAGTCATTCCAGAACCAAAAACAACACAAATAAGTAGCTAAAGTTTGAGGATTTTTTTTAAAAAAAATCATGTAGTAGAAACTCAAGTACACGAGGAAAAGGTATGCACCCTCATGACATCCTCTTTACAAGCATATATTTCAATTGGAATAATCTGAACATGTCAGACTTTAAAAAAAAACCTAAGACTGTAACTCCTTGAAACTCATATAGCACACTCTACATGTCCATCTTGCCTATTTAGAAGGGATTACTTTTTAAAACAAAAATGTTTATCATCATAACACTCATCCCCAAATGCTCTGCAAGTCTAACATTTCAATGGCACTTAAAAAGGTACCTATTTGCCACACAAACCTCCTTCTTTATAGCTTTCAAATATCAGCAGATAAGAATGAAACCCTTCACTGCCACAAAGAAATTTTAAACACTGCTTCTGAAATTAATCCCCAATGAAGGAGCCTCCCTCTGTGCGTGAGACAGAAGCCTGACACGTCTGACTACTTTTTTCTCCCCCATTTTATCACTGTCGATATCCCATCTCGCTGGTGACCATAAATGATGATGAGGAGGAAGACACCTTCTCTGACATGCTATCTGGTGAGAGCAAGCCGTTGTGAAAAGCACAGGCAGCAGCTTAGTCATCGCACCCCTCCTCCACCCTCACACACACCGCATCCTCCGGGATTCACACCGGGCAAGAGAATGGCAGCACCGGGAGAATTGTAGCGACTCTCTGTGCGAAGCGGACACTTTAGACAAGAATAGGTGGTGTCCGGGGTGGATTAAAGCGAACGAGGGACAGGGAACCACTGACACCCCCGGCTAGGGACCCCTATGACACGGCGATTCCTGCACAACCGAGGGCCGCAGCGCCCGATCCCCCGCGCTTACCTTCCGCCACGTCCTCGTCGATAGCCCCCTTCACCTGGGAGAAGCACCACTGGAAGTCGTTACCGCCGCCGCCGCCACCTGCCACCCCTGCGGAGACAGCGAGCGATGAGGGCGAGCGGCGAAGGCAGCCCGACCCGGCCGAGGGCACCTAACTCTCAGGAGGCTTGGCCTGACCCATAACCCACCCGGCCATGTACCTCCGCACTCGGCCCCAAACCCGGCCAGGCCCGCCTCCCCATGGCCCCGCGGAGCCCGCTCGGCCCCCTGTGACCTAGATCCGCGCTGCCCGGCTAGGCCCGACGCGCTGCCCTCCCGGGTTCCGCAGGCACAGCGCCTCCGCCCGGCCCCTGCCCTAGGCCGGCTCCAGGCCCAGGCCTCCCCCGCTGACGGGCGCGGCGCGGCGTGCGTCTCTCTCACCTGCCATGTCGCGCACTGTGTGGGGGGCGGGGGCCTGCGGGGCCCACGAGGGGGAGGCGCCGACCGGGACCAGGTCAGAGCCGCCGCCGCCGCACACAGCTGCAGCCGCTGGAGGTTTTGGGGTTTCAAAATGGCGCCCATTGCCGGTCGGCCTGATCCGGTGACGTCATCCGTCTGCCTCCCTCTGGGAGGGGGAGCTCGGAGCGCCGGGCGGGGAAGGAAGCGGGCGGGGCCGGAGCTACACGGGGGGGACGAGGGTAGCTGAAGGGGCGTGGCGGGACTTGGCGGGGTCAGGCTGCAGCTGGGCTGATCGGATGTCCCGGTTTTGTAGGGACAGGCCTGATATTCGGGGCTTTCTCTTATGTAGGCGCCTATTGCCCCCGTCCAGATTGGTCACACTTGTGTCCGGTCGCCCTAGCGCAGCCGGAGGGGCTTGCTGGGCCGGGCCAGGCGGAGGAGGCTGCCACCCAGGGACACAGCTGGGAAGGTCGGCGGAACAGATGGTTCGCTGGGGCGACTGGGAGCCTCCGTGAGGCGGGGGTGTGGGAGACAGGTATCCCCCAGCGCTTGATTTATGCCACTCCGAGGCTGAGCTGGGTTTGTCAGTAATGAAAGTAAAAATATTGCTGGAGCTCCTGTGTTGCTTTCATCACAAACTAAGCCCCCGTAGGACCAGGTGAGGGGAAAACACTCCGTTCAGGCTGAGATTACAAGTATGGGGACGTTGTAAATCAAAGCAAGAGAGGAGCAGATGGGTTGGAAAGGCTGATGTGTTGTCCTTACTGTGTTTAAACACAACACTAGCTAACCCTGTTTCTGTCTGTTTGGCTCATGTTGGATAAACTGAAATGGAGGCCAAATTCAGAGGCAAAAAAAAAGTGAGGGAGACCCCAATTTGGTAGGAAAAGGATTAGTGCTGAGAAGGCTAGGCAAACATCATCTCCATTCAGAATCAGCATGGACAAGATTGAGCCATGGTATTGCACAACAGTTGCTCAACATTACCCTGAGAAATCAATCAGGAAAGAGTGAGCAGATCTGTACTAGTGTTTCCATTCCTCATACCAGCTTCTGAAGTCATTTCAGCAAAACCATACTCAGCAATATCAAAGGCCACTAAAAGGTGTAACACTGTTCCTAGAATCAGGGCTGGAATCAGGAGGTCATGGAGTCCAGCCCCCTGCCCAAAGCAGGACCAACCCTAACTAAATCATCCCAGCCAGGGCTTTTTCAAGCGAGGATTTAAAAATCTCTAGGTAAGGAGATTCCACCACCTCCCTAGGTAACCCATTATAGTGCTTCACAACCCTCCTAGTAAAATAATGTTTCCTAATATCCAACCTAGACCTCCCCAAATGTAACTTGATACAATTGCTCCTTGTTCTGTCATCTGTGACTACTGAGTATAGCCTCTCTCCGTCCTACTTCCCCTATTAGTTCCTCGCTGTTTGTGAGTAGCAGTTCCTTCAACACTTGTACCAGGAAGTTATCCCCAACATTTTCCAAAAACTTCCTGGATTGTCTGTATACTGCTCTATTGGTCTCCCAACAGATGTCACGGTCTACGTATACACTGCAGGGGTTTTGCACAAGAAGTCTTTTGTGGAAAAATTGCACAAAAATTTCTTGTGCAAAAGCACATCTACACCTCAAAAGTGTGTCACTTTTGCAATTCACTTTTGCACAAGAGAGCATCCACACTGCATGGATGCTCTTGCGTAAGAAAGATCTGATGTCCATTCACAGAATGGCCATCAGAGCACCTGTGCTTTTTTGGATAGGCTCCTTTTGTGCAAGAAACCCTTGTAGAGCGTCCACACTTGCCTTTTTGCGCAATAGCTGTAGCGCAAAAAGGAGTTATGCCTCATAAGAGGAGGCTTACCTTCACCAGAAAAAGCCCTCTGTTCTGCCATTTTACAGACTTGTGCAAAAACGCATTCGAGGTGT
Organism: Pelodiscus sinensis; assembly: GCF_049634645.1. Classification (NCBI taxonomy): domain Eukaryota; kingdom Metazoa; phylum Chordata; order Testudines; family Trionychidae; genus Pelodiscus; species Pelodiscus sinensis. The sequence goes on from NC_134718.1 coordinate 47,492,657, forward strand.
GGACGCTCTGCAGGTTTTTGTGCAAAAATGGCCATTTTTGTTCAAAAACCCTGCAGTGTAGACGTAGCCAGGATGATTCAAGTCCCCCGTGAGAACCAGGGCCTATGATTCTTCCTAGAATTAAACTTGTTTTGATTTTTTCCCCTTCATTCTCCTCTTGAAAGAGGTTCCATTGTCATCTTGAGATTAGCCATATCAATATTATAGAACATATGATAACCTTACTGCGCATTGGGATGGTTTGTTCCTGCACATTCAGTAAGGCATTTTTAAAATACAGTCCGCTCTCCTGGATTCCTTTCCCCTTTATGTTAGCATCCCAGGAGACCCTACCCATCAGTTTCCTGAGAGAGTCAAAGTCTGCATTTCTGAAGTCCAGGGTATGTATTTTGCTGCTCTCCTTTCTTCTTTGGTCAGGATCCTGAAATCAACACAAATAGTACTTCCATGGGAAAATGCCCTGAATCTTTCCTTTTTAAAAGGAAAATGATGTCAGTGTATATTAGAATCTCATAACATCTTTTAATCCTCAATTAATTGAATCTAGCATACCGCTGACATTGCATGTTACTCATTAATGCCAAATGACTTTTCTGTTCTAAAAAGTTTCTTTTTTAAACTACAGCCTGGAATGATACAACATGAAATAATAATATTGGCCCCTATCCATCCAGGTGCAACCATTGGCTCCACATGAGTGCAGGGGTCCACCTAGGCATATTATCCTGTGCCTGTAGGATTGAGTCTACCACCCTGCATTCCCTAGGTAAATGCCCTAGTCCCTAAGCCACTCCAGAAACCATCACACCACCCTACCTTCAGGGTGACCCTTATCAGGCCTTCCTAATGTGGGAGCCAGCTCCATCTCTGAGGCAGCAGGTGTTGGCTATCTAAAGGCCCAAATCTCCATTCTGTTCTGACAAAATCATGTCGATATTATAAATGTAGGACAAATGCACTATTGTGATTTCAATTCATATTTATATTAACATGTTTTCAAACAAGTATAAAATCAACAAATCCTTCTTAGGAGCAGGATGTGAATGTCTGCATTATAGGCTACATTTTATTTCCAGATGTCTTCCTGGAGGGTCATGGCACTTAGATCCAGCTGGCCGGGAGCTGGTCCCGGCCATTGGCGGCCCCCGTGGCATGGTGCTTAATTCTGGCCGGCCGGGGGCTGGGCCCAGCAGTTGGTGGCCCCCACAGTGTGGGGGTCGCAGATCAAAAAAGGTTGCATACCACTGGTTTAGACTGAGCTTTCGCTAGCTGGTTTTTATTCAGATTCCAGCTCTCAAGGGATGTTACATCCGGGGTGAATGACAGGGAGCTATAAAACTAGGCATACTGAGAACACCACAGCCCATATGGTTGATGATCTAGAGATACTTCATATGTTGAACAAAAAAGGTGTTAGGATTGAGCCTGGGGCCTGTACTGCTGAGAGCGATTGCCCCAAACCATTATGTGGGATTTTTCAGAACAGAGTGAGTTTCTGTTCACCTATGCCATGTCTTGTAATGATTTAAGCAACACCCTGTGATCAGCAATATCAAAGGCCACTGAAATGTCTGGAAATGTTTGGCAGTGCATCTTTCCTCTCTCCCATGTCCAAGGGAGATTCTTAACCACCCAAGTTAGTATCATGTCCTATCAAAAGTCCAATTGGATGATATGTGGTACATAGGTATTAATTTAAGGCAGGCATGTCCAAAGTCCGGCTAGCGGGCCAATTGCGGCCCGTGTTCTGGTTTAATACGGCCCCACAGGTAATTTGGCAATATCTATCTTTTATGGCCCCCAACGAATCCATATGTATTGAGATGAATACATTGTAAAATCTCAGTTAATGTCAGTTGGTCTAAATCAGTTATAAATATATTTGGACACAACATGTATACTTGGTGTTATGTTCCTGTTCATATTTTTTGAACTTAAAAGTTGACAGACAACCTTTATTACCAATAATATGTAATGTACTTTACAATGTTCCTGACATATATTTCAGCTTCCTGGATTTTTTTTTTCATCTGGCCTTTTTTTCATATGAAAGGCAGAGTGATTTAACACCTGTTTAGATTTGTCATCCATGTGACGAAATGAAAAGTATGCCGTTTGCAATAAACTTTGCATAAAATAGTTAATTTGCATTTAATTTTAATGGTTCAAAGAATGTCAGGCAAAATGGTCGGCCCTCAAGCATGTTCACTTCATCAAATCTGGCCCTCTTTGAAAAAAGTTTGGACACCCCTGATTTAAGGGAAGAACCATGGCTAAGAAATGTATAATTTAAATTACCTTTGCCCTCAAGATTCATGACCCTTGTAATTTGAAAAGAAAAGAAAAGAAAAGAAAAGAAAAGAAAAGAAAAGAAAAGAAAAGAAAAGAAAAGAAAAGAAAAGAAAACAGTACTGTGTATTTTTCTGGATTTTATTACACATTAAACAAACTGAAAATTAAACTTCCAGCAAAAAACTAATTACTACACCTTTTACTGAACTAAGTATGAACTAAACACAGTTATCAAATCAATGTTACAATGGGAATTGAATTAATAAGCCCATGAGTTAACAATGATATAGAATGGAGTCAAAATCAAATCATTCGATGAGCACAGTCAAGCTCAGTTCATGAAGTTTAATACACTGCATGATTCTTTTAGATACTAACCATGGAAACCTAAAAAAGCATAACATCAACAGAACTCAGCAGTTTTGTTGACGCTGGTAAACCTCATTTTACGAGGCATAACACCTTCTGTCGACAGAGTTCTGTCGACAGAAGGTGTTATTGCATGTACGGTTGTGTCTAGACTACAGGGTTTTGTCGACAAAGCAGCTTGCTTTGTCGACAGAACTGAATGTAGTCTAGACGCTCTTTGTCGACAGAAGCTTTATCGACAGTATCTGTCGACAAAACCCTGTAGTCTAGACGTACCCTTAAAAAGCATTAGAGGGAAAATCAGGAACACAGCTATCACAAATCCTTGTGATCACAAAGTATGAAAAGAAAAAGGGTTATTTAGAGAAGAGATTCTCTAGTTTTCATAGTCTTTGGAGAATCAAAGTCAGGACTGGAGTTCAGGGGATATGTTGCTGTGTTTAATATCTCATGCTGGTTGGCTTTCTATGCTCACTTGACTGGTTGGGCTGGCATGGCATGTGAAATCTTGGCATGCTCTTTCCTTTGAACTTGCCTCAGTAAAGCAAAGGCATTGGCTTTTCTTAATGTTGTGATGGCCCAGGAGAATCATACCATCTTCTATATTTACCACTTACTTAAAGGTTGCAATCCTTGTTCCATTCCCATGGCACCTTCCTGGAGACTGCAGCAAATCAGGGGATCACAGAACGCACTGCAGTAATGTGTTTGAATAAGGGTTAATGGTGGGCAAAGTTTGAATGTCCCCTCCTTTTATGAGCAGTCCTTTGACAGTATCCATCACCATGCTACAAACCAGATGCATTTCCAAAAAGTATTAAAAGCATGGTTTTAATGGTAGATGTCTTCACAGACATGATTCTAGGCCCTCTTCTCTCCCCCAATCCTCCACATCTTCTCTGAATTCAGTAGGTGGGGGCAGATGGCACCAAGCTCCTTAAGTGTCCTACATAGTCTGGATGTGATCAGTGACCTGATGAGACGTATTTGGGTACAGTAGCTCACATTTGTCAATATTGCATTCCTTCTGCATTTCTTAACATATTCTGGGGGTTTTATTGACAATTGGGGCAACAGTTTGTAGCTCTATCAGATAAAGGCTCACTTCTTTGCAAAGGTGAAAAAGCTGTCTGAGCTGTTTTTAGAAGATCCACTTAAGCTAAAAAGCTCAACTCTTTTCTAGGAAGGTGAAATTTGAGACTGGAAAAGAGGTGGGAAGGATATTGGTAGCCAAGTTGTTTTCTTTAACAGGTGATTGACCACACCTTGTTAAGGGTTTGCCAGCTATTTGCTCTGACATGTCATCTAATAAATGTCCCAGTTTCATCAGCCAAGACAGGCACAGATCCAGTTCAGATGAGGCATACTGCTTGTATCACAACTAGAATTTCAGACATATATTTCATGCCAACTTTAAAATCAAGATAAATTCCCCTCAGCTCACTTGAAACCTATTTCATTTTCCATACATTTCTTTGCCTTGTTCATAATTAACCACTGCCAGGAGCAGCATTCAGCACAGTTCTAATCAGTTGCTGTAGTAAAGGCGATGCATGGGATTTTTTATTTAGTGGGAATAGCAAGCAAGAGTTCCCCAGTGAATCATTGAGTATGTCTACCCTTCAAAACAAAACAAAAAGCACCTGCTGCAGAGAGTCTCAGAACTGTTTTGGGCTTCCTATGCTCATGCTGTGGAGCTAAAAATAACACTTAGATATTCCTGCTCTCAATCTGGAGTCTGAGCTCTGATACCAGGCAAAGGGTGATGGGTATCAGAACCCAGGCTCCAGCAGGAGCAGGAATGTCTACACTGCTATTTTTAGGTCCAGAGTGTGAGCTCCAGTCAGTTGACCCAGGGTCTGAGATTTGCTGCTGCAGGTGGATTTTTATTTTTGTTGCAATGTAGACCTACCCAATATTACCTTTTCTTTTACAGGAGAGATCAAACATTTATTAACTTAATACAAGCTCATTATTTTTTGTTTTGCCTGTGATTTAATTTTAACATGCAGTTGATAATTGAACACAATCCATCTATGATACTTCATCATGAAGATGCTATGGAAGGGCACAGTCTTTAATTTGAAGTGAATTGCTCATCCCCTGGATGCTTCCATGACGAAAGTAACTGATTTCACAATTCTCTTAGAAGACAGACCAGAGACATATTTGTAAATTAGTCATAATTGTAATAATTATTGTAATAAGATTTCTATTATGTGATACTTTGTTAAATGTCAGTTACATCCCCACCCAGCTTACCGCTGCGTCATTCTGTGGAAACCAATTAAAATGTCAGAAAAATTCCAAACATTTTGGGGTTTGCCCAGCCCTACCTAGATTCTAAATACAACTTGTGTCTTTTCCAGGGCAGAAGAAATGTTATAAACTTGTCACAGCTAAATTGTGAGTCACTTCATTAAGTGTGGTTCCTGATAATCTACTTATGTTCTAAAACTAAGAAGACAGTCACTATCTGGGATTTATAACCAAGGAAGATTTAGCATGACAGCACTCAGACTTTCAGGCCTTTTCTATCTGTATTGCGCTAAAATGGATATTTAAATAAACAAACAAACAAACAAACAAACAATTTCTGTTTTGGTGAGGTAGGAATTCTTAAAACTCTTTGTCACAGCATTCTGCTCTAAATATAGACCAAGTATTTGTTTGCCTGAAACTTAACACTTTATGAATATGGTGCAAGAGAAGTTTACACAAGGACTTTACTAAGGGGAAAAAGAAAATTGGTTAAAATGTACTGCAGCCTAACTTTTTTTTTCCCTGGAACTTTTCTCCTTTGGATGCAGTAAACAAGGGCCAATTTATTAAATAGTAACTTTTACTTTGGCCTTTAAACAGATACATTTATTCTTCATTTACTTTTGGTTTGTCTAAGCTTCCACTGGAAAGGGTGAAGGTCCCTGAAAAGAAACCACCTCACATTTTGAGAAAGAGCCTCCTGGAGTAAATTTTTAATTGACCACAAAGTGAGGTTAACAATTTATTTTAATCTTGACTTCAAATCAATGTCAGTTCTTATGGTCAGTGTGCATGTTTGCATGCTGATTTCAGCGGTAGGAAATATATTTTTGGATGATATCCATGTATACCAACTGGAGGAAATAATTGTTATACGTATTGCTACAGTTGGTTCAATTGCAGAAACAGACTTTCTTCACTTCCCAGAACATACAATGTCGAGGACGGCCATTTCTTCCCCTGCTACTTTTTCTTTAGCCAGTACTCCCAAAATAAATATTTAAGAGCAGCAGAAATGTTGATGTAGATCTATTCTGAAATACGGATGCTGAAAAAAGGTGTAATAATTTAGTGAAGGTGAGAAGCAATTGTGTTTAAAAAAAGATATCAGTCTGGCAATGTGGGACTAGATGGAGGAATCTCTGGATCCTCTCAGAGCCAGATGCAGGCATACTGGCTGATATTCCTTGCCAAACAACATGTCAACTTGCTTAGTGGACAAAAAGCGATGCATCTATCATTTTGAAAATGTTTGACCTTTCAATAAAAATGGAGTTCTCAAACTATGCAGAAAAGATACTAAGCAGAAAAATACTTAAAGATGTGAGATCTTGGATTCTAGTGCAGAAATAATAGGTCCAGTTCAGCTATGAAGTGACCAGGGAGCAATTTATGCCAGGGCTAAATCTGGTTCTACTGAAGGACTTAAAAAGCGCATTTACATTATTATTAGATATTGTTGGCAGTGTTTTGAGATCAGCTACTAGTTTGACATGATAGACTGGCTATTTGGAAATTTTAAATTATTGAAACACACTTAATAATTGAAAAGCTTCAGGGTACGTCTAGACTACATGCCTCTGTCGCCAGAGGCATGTAGATTAGGCTACCAGACATAGGAAAATGAAGCGGCGATTTAAATAATCGCCGCTTCATTTAAATTTACATGGCTGCCGCGCTGGGCCGACAAACAGCTGATCAGCTGTTTGTCGGCTCAGCGCGATAGTCTGGACGCACGGGTGTCAACATCAAAGGTATTTGTCGACCACCCAGGTATGGCTCCTGGGATGAGGTTTACCTGGGTGGTCGACAAATACCTTTGATGTCGACACCCGCGCGTCCAGACTATCGCGCTGAGCTGACAAACAGCTGATCAGCTGTTTGTCGGCTCAGCGCGGCAGCCATGTAAATTTAAATGAAGCGTCGATTATTTAAATCGCCGCTTCATTTTCCTATGTCTGGTAGCCTAATCTACATCCCTCTGGCGACAGAGGCATGTAGTCTAGACGTACCCTCAGAGAGGTAGCCAAGTTAGTCTGTTACAGGAAAAACTTTCAAAACAACAAATAGTCTAGTAGCACCTTAAAGACTAACAAAACATGTAGATGGTATCATGAGCTTTTGTGGGCAGATGAAGAAGTGGGCTGTGCCCATGAAAGCTCATGATATCATCTACATGTTTTGTTAGTCTTTAAGGTTGTGACGGGGCGCGCCTCCCCCACACCCCGTCCGGCGGCCCGCCCCGCACTCAGCCCGCAGTCGCACTGTCCCTCCTGGGCGCCACCCAGGGAGCGCGGCGGCACTGCGGGGCCTGTTCCCTGGCCGCGGCCCGGATAACGGGCGGCGCGGCGGAGGCGGGGCTACGCCCGGACAGCAGCGTAGGGCGGGGGCGGAGCCCCGGCGACGTGACGGCTGACGTCGCCGGGCGCGCGCACGCACGGCAGGGGCGGAGCCTGGTGACGTGGCGCGTTGCGTCACCCGGGCCGGACGCCGGCGGGGGATTCAAAAGGGGAAAGGGGCAGAAGGAAAGGGGAGAGCCCGGAGGAGCGAGGAGGAGAGGAGGGAGTCGGAGAGCGAGTGAAGGAGGAAGGAGCGGACAAGGGGGAGAGAGCGGAGGCGGGAGAAAGAGCGGAGGAGGAGAGGAGAACACAGGAGGAAGGAGGCACAGGGCACTGGAGGAGCGGCACACAACACGAGGAGGAGGGGAACGGAGGAGCACAAGTGGTGAGGGGAACGTCAAAAAGGGGGCAAACAGATTCACGGCGGGGAGCAGGACGGGCTCCCGCGTTACACGTGGTGGAGAATGTGGGCACTGAACTCTAGATAAAAGCGCACAACCCCAAACAACTCACCAAAAAAAAAAAAAAAAACCCACGGGTGGAGGAGGTTACGGTGTAACAGGACGCAGCCGAGTAGAACCGCGACTGAGCGTAACGAGGAGCCATGGACGCGGCCGACGTGTTCAAATGGCTGACGGACAATCAACACCAGCAGCAACAACAGCAGACGGCCCTCCTCCAGCAGTTGGCCACGCAACACCGGGAGCAGCAGGCCCAACTACTACGTGACGTGACGGAGCAGTTCCGGACGCAACAGGACCACTGGGTGAGGCAGTGGGAAAATGCGGGCCGGGGGCCAGCCCCAGCGGTCGTGGGGGAAGGGGCGGAGGGTGGGGCCCTAGCCCAGCTCCCCGTAAGATTGACTAAAATGGGCCCTGCCGACGATCCCGAGGCCTTTCTGGTCACCTTTGAAAGAGTAGCCACAGCCGCCCGGTGGCCAGAACAACATTGGGCTACGCTACTAGCTCCGTACCTTACCGGCCCAGCTCAGCTGGCCTATCGGAGTCTAGATCCACGAGATGCCCTACATTATTACAAAGTGAAAGAGGCAGTCCTGGACCAGCTAGGGGTCACCCCCGAGACCTATAGACAGCGGTTCCGGCAAGAAAAATACACCCCGGGGGCCCGCCCGCGAGCCGTGGCACAACGGCTCAGGGAGGCGTGTTGGCGCTGGTTAGAACCCGAGCAGCGGTCAGGGCCCCAGGTAGCGGAGACGGTGGTCCTGGAGCAGTTTATACACATCCTTCCGGGCGAGGGGCAGCGGTGGGTGAGACGGCACCACCCTACGTCTCTGGCCGACGCGGTAACCCTAATGGAGGACTATATGTCGGCCGAGGGGGGCCGGGAAGGACCCGGGTCCCGAGGGGAACACTCCAGCGGGGCAGCAAGGGAGACCAGACCCCCGCCCCGGCAAGGGGAGACAAGGGGACCGGGTGCCCCCCCCAGCCCCGGCCGCGGTGGCAGACGCCTAGCGCCGGTGTGGAGCCGCCCTGTGAGGGAGGAGCCAATTCCCCGCCCAGCTGCCCAGGAAGAGCGGAAGATCAACCCACCCCCGGCACGGGGTCCCGGGGGAGCGTGCTACCAGTGCGGCCAAGAGGGACACTTCAAGCGGGACTGCCCGCTGATGGACTGCTCCTTCACGCAGGTAATGACAGGGCAGAGCAGGTCGGGGCCCCAACCCGCGGGAAGGATATTACGTCAGGTGGAGGTAGAGGGCCAGGTAGTCACCGCCCTCGTGGACTCAGGTTGCGGCCAGACCCTGGTCCGGGCCGACCTAGTCTCCCCCAGGGAGCCCCGGGGGCCCCCCGTGTTCGTCCAATGCATACACGGACGCGTCGAGCCATACCCCACTGTCTGGGTGCGCTTGAAGGATGGGGGCTCGGAAGGGAGGGCCTACGTCGCCCTTGTACCGGGACTAATATATCCCGTGCTCCTTGGAAGAGACTGGAGCGGGTTCGGGCAGGCCCTCCGGGAGTGGCAGGGAGATCAAGCCGCCTTGGCCGGGGAGGAAACAGAGGCCCCAACGAGGGAGCCGGGAACTAGGGCCGGGGAGGACCCGACCGACATAGAGGGTGAGTGGTCCCCCGACTTCGTCCGGGAACAGAGGGAGGACCCCCTCCTGCAGCAAGCATGGGAGAACGCAACCACCGGGGCAGAGGGAGAAAGGGGCTACCCACGCTTCGAGATCCAAGACAACCGCCTATACAGGATCACGGAGGGACGAGAGGACGGGGAGGTGATCACGCAGCTGGTCGTACCAAAGCTACATCACAGGCGGCTGTTGGACCTGGCCCACAGCAACCCCTGGGGCGGACACCTAGGGTATGAGAAGACGGTGCAGCGCCTACTGCAGCGGTTCTATTGGCCTGGCATATACCGGGCGGCTAAAGACTTTTGCGAATCTTGCCCGGAATGCCAGAGAATGGGACCAGGGAGGGTAACCAAGGCCCCGCTCGTGGCAATGCCGGTGATAGATGTCCCATTCCAGAGGATCGCCATGGACCTGGTAGGACCCTTGGAGCGGACGAAGAACCGGTACCAGTATATCCTCGTGGTAGTGGACTACGCAACCCGCTACCCCGAGGCCGTCCCCCTTCGGAACGCTACCGCCCCCACGCTCGCGAATGAACTGATTAAGATCTTCTCACGAGTAGGCATACCAGGAGAAATCCTCACCGACCAAGGGACGAACTTTACCTCGGCGCTCATGAGGGAACTGTGCCGCCTGCTGAGGGTAAAGACCTTGAGGACATCGGTCTACCACCCGCAAACCGACGGGCTCGTGGAGCGGTTCAATCGGACACTCAAGGGAATGCTCCGGAAATTCGTGGAAGAGGAACCTAAAGAGTGGGACCGAGCCCTGCCGGCACTCCTGTTCGCAATAAGGGAAGTACCCCAAGCCTCCACAGGGTTCTCCCCGTTCGAGCTCCTGTATGGTAGGCAGCCCAGGGGGATCCTGGATATAGTGAGAGAGGCCTGGGAGGCGCAGGAGACCCGAGTACAAGGGACAGTACAGTACGTCCTGAGGCTCAGAGAAAGGCTACGTCGGGTAGGCGAGTTCGCCAAACGCAACCTGGAGGAGGCGCAGGGGAAGCAGGCCCGCTACTATAACCAGAATGCCCGGTTGCGCACCTTTCAGCCCGGGGATAGGGTTCTCCTCCTGTTGCCCGAACAATCCTCAAAACTGTTAGCTAGTTGGCAGGGCCCCTTCGAGGTGATCAGGAGAGTCGGGGACGTGAACTATGAGATTAGGATGCCCGGGAAACGGAAGACAACCAACATTTATCACGTCAACCTGCTTAAAGCATGGCGGGCCCGGGAGGCCCTAGCGGGGTGGGGCTCAGGACCGAGGGAAGGCGAGGTGGCCGCACGGCCCCACCTGGGCCTAGGCCTCACACCAGGGCAGAGCAGGGGACTACAAGAAACCTTGGGGAGGTTCTCTCAGGTCCTGACAGAGACGCCAGGACGGACAGACCTGGTCCAGCACCCCATCGTGACCACACCCGGTCGCCCCGTGAGGGAGCCGGTCAGGCCACTGCCCAGGAAACTGTGGGGGACGGTACGTGACGAAGTGGACAAGATGCTGCGGTGGGAGGTGATCGAAGAATCCCGCAGCGCGTGGAGAAGTCCCATCGTACTGGTCCCTAAGAAGGATGGCACCACCCGATTCTGCATTGATTTCAGGAAGGTCAACGCGGTGTCTGTGTTCGATGCCTACCCAATGCCGAGGATAGATGAGTTGTTGGAACGGCTGGGGAATGCCCGATACTTGTCCACGATCGACCTATCGAAAGGGTACTGGCAAATCCCACTGACGGAGGAGGCCCGCGAGAAAACCGCATTCTCCACGCCGTTCGGCCTGTACCAATTCAAACGAATGCCCTTCGGCCTCCATGGCGCCGCTGCCACGTTCCAGAGGCTAATGGACCAAGTGCTCCGGCCTCACGGGGCATACGCAGCGGCCTATATCGACGATATAGTCATCTTCAGCGCAACTTGGACCGAGCACCTGCGGCAAATAGAGGCGGTGTTATCCTCCCTTCAGGAAGCCGGGCTCACCGCTAACCCCGCGAAGTGTCAGTTTGGCCAGCGGGAGGTGTCGTACTTGGGGTACACGGTGGGGGGAGGACAGATACGGCCCCAAATCGGGAAGATGGAGGCATTGCGAAATTATCCCCCCCCGAGCACAAAGCGCCAGGTCCGGCAGTTTTTGGGGCTCGCCAGTTATTACAGACGTTTTGTGCCCGACTTCGCGTCCGTGGCGGCCCCATTGACGGACCTAACCAGGAACGCGGCCCCTAAGAGGGTGCGATGGGACCCCGGGTGCGCCCAGGCCTTTGAGACTCTAAAGCAGAGGCTAACTCAAGCCCCCGTACTGGCGCAGCCTGACTTTTCCCGCCCATTCATTTTGCAGACGGACGCCTCCGAGCGCGGGCTCGGTGCGGTATTATCCCAGGGGGAAGGAGAGGAAGAACATCCTATAGTATATGTTAGCCGCAAGCTACTCCCGCGGGAGCAGCAGTATTCAACGATAGAAAAAGAGGCTTTGGCGGTTAAGTGGGCTGTTGACATGTTACGGTACTATCTCCTAGGCAGTACGTTCACGGTGGTGACCGACCACGCACCCCTCCGGTGGCTCCAGGCTATGAAAGACGCCAATCCCCGCATCCAGAGGTGGTACCTGGCGCTGCAGCCCTACCGGTTCAAAGTGAGCCACCGGGCAGGGAAAGACCACGGGAACGCAGACTTTTTCTCCAGGATACCCGAGGAGACCCCAGAGACACGAGGGGAGGAGCGGGCAAACCTGGAGGGGGAGGTGTGTGACGGGGCGCGCCTCCCCCACACCCCGTCCGGCGGCCCGCCCCGCACTCAGCCCGCAGTCGCACTGTCCCTCCTGGGCGCCACCCAGGGAGCGCGGCGGCACTGCGGGGCCTGTTCCCTGGCCGCGGCCCGGATAACGGGCGGCGCGGCGGAGGCGGGGCTACGCCCGGACAGCAGCGTAGGGCGGGGGCGGAGCCCCGGCGACGTGACGGCTGACGTCGCCGGGCGCGCGCACGCACGGCAGGGGCGGAGCCTGGTGACGTGGCGCGTTGCGTCACCCGGGCCGGACGCCGGCGGGGGATTCAAAAGGGGAAAGGGGCAGAAGGAAAGGGGAGAGCCCGGAGGAGCGAGGAGGAGAGGAGGGAGTCGGAGAGCGAGTGAAGGAGGAAGGAGCGGACAAGGGGGAGAGAGCGGAGGCGGGAGAAAGAGCGGAGGAGGAGAGGAGAGGAGAACACAGGAGGAAGGAGGCACAGGGCACTGGAGGAGCGGCACACAACACGAGGAGGAGGGGAACGGAGGAGCACAAGTGGTGAGGGGAACGTCAAAAAGGGGGCAAACAGATTCACGGCGGGGAGCAGGACGGGCTCCCGCGTTACAAAGGTGCTACCAGACTATTTGTTGTTTTTTTAAGTTTTTAATAATTGAAGCAATATTGCTGCTGTCTGTTGTATGTTCCATGCATTTATTGGCAATGCAGGTTGTACCCCCAGAAACCAGCATTCTCTGGTCTGACAACATCCGTTGTCTGGAAGGACCATGGATGCTTCTGGACCAGAGATCCCAGCAGTCTAAGGGCAGGAGGGCCAGCTGGGGTAACAAGTTTGGCAGCCTGGCTGGGGAGGTTGTGAGACTGGGGCCGGAGCTCTGTGGCAGCCTCCAGAAGCCCCCAGGAGCTTGGGGCTGAGGCCAGAGCCCCACAGCAGCGTGCGGCTGGAGCAGCATTGCAGCCCCCAGGAACATGGGGCTGGAGTCGAGTCCTGTGGCAGAGCAGGACCAGAGCCCCACAGCAACTTGCTGGAGCACGGGCTGGGACTGAAGCCCTGCAGCTGCCCCCTTGAGTGGAGGGCTGGGGTCAGAGCCTCATGGCTGCCTCCTGGAGTGCTGCACCGGGGCTGGAGCCCTGTAGCAAGCAACCTGCTAGAATGTGGGGTCAGGGTCAGAGCCGAGCAGCTGCCCCTGATCCGTGTGGCCAAAGCCCCATGGCAGAAGCTGGTGCCAGAATCTGTGATGCCTAGGGAGCCAGCAGCAGGTGGGCAAGCAGCCCAGCCAGATTGGGGGTGGGGAGAGGCAGCAGGCGATGGGCTTAGGGGCCTATGCCAGGAGACCTCCTCTTGTTCGGCAAATTCTCTCATTTGGGACTGAACAGGTCCCGATGGTGCTGGACTAGGGAGGACCAACCTGTAGTAAAAATATAAAAAGAGAATAATATAAAACAGAGTATGCCGTCTCAGGGCCATCCTTAGGATTTATGATGCCCTACGCGAGATTATTAAACTGGTACCCCTATGACTGACTTGGTCTTCCACTCCCTACTCCCTCTCCTTCCCAGAGACTCCAGCAGCCAATCCCTTCCCTCAGACTGTGCTGCAGGCAGTGCATTCGGCTCTCTTTAGGACCCAGCCCTGCTGTGACATGCTACACTGCTTCCTGTCGTAGGCGTGCACAGCACATTTCATTAGGATTTTTTTAAATGTACATTGACCCCCATTAGCCACACCCCTGACCCCCATTAGCCACGCCTCTGGAGGCAACACTCTCGGGGCAAGATGGACACATGACCAAAAGTAAAAGGTGTCATGTGACCCTCCCCCCCAAGGACTTTTCCCACCATCCTCCTACCAATAGGGATTAGATTGGCCCCCACCAAACCCCCCTCATGCAATTATCCTGCAATTGCATTAACCCAATATGTGTGACCTTAACTCGGGGTGGAGAGGCTAGGGGAACTGTTCCCTCTAAGAGTTTTCTCCCATGAGCAAAATAAATGTTGTGTTGTATGCCAGTACTGAGTTCATGTGGCTTGTTTGGATGTGCCACTGTGGCACCCAAGTTATTAATAAATATTTTATAAACCTCTACCTTTTCCCTCTGCTGCCCTGTTTCCTCCCCTTGCTCCATCAGCTCCCCTGGTGCCTGCTGCCCCCAACCCTTCCCCCTCCTCTGCTGTCCTGACTCCTGCCCTTCTCACTGCCCTCAGCCATCCTGAGACCTGCCCCCCTCCACCAGCCCTTCTTTCCCCCCTGTGCCCACTCCTCCAGTAGCCCCACTCTGATCATGTGAGCTACCCCTCCTCTTACCTCCCTCTACACACCAGCCCTGCCTCTCCCCTCTGGTGCTAGTCCCTCCGCTGCAGGTGTCTGCCCTTCTGCTTCACCCCCAGAATCCTCTGGCACCTGCACCTTCCCTTAGCCCTGCACCCTCCTGGTGCCTCCCTCTTCCCTTACTGCCCCCACCCCCTTTGCCCTCTTTTTCCCTGATGCCCACCCCCCTCACCACTCTCTGCCCCCATTTCCCTCACTCCCCTCTGTGACCTCACACATGACTTGCTCCATACCCACCCCTTCTTTCAAGCCTTCTCCCAGCACCTCCCCCCTCCAGCCCCCAATGTCCTTCTCCTCTCCTCTCCCAGCATCACCCTGTCCCCCCTCCCACTGACACCTCCCCTCCTTCCCTTTTCCTCATTGTCTGCACTTGCCCCCCCTTGGCATTTGTCTCTCCTCCACCCCTCTCTTGGTGCCTTCCCCTTTCTTCTTCTCTGACCTGCCCCTCTCCCATCAGCACAAGCACCTTCCTCTCCCATCCCTTTCCCCTATTTTCTCCCTCACCCTTGCCTGTCTTCTGCCTTCCCATTTGCAAGACTGGTGTCTGCTGCAATCGGGCCCCAGAAGTCCCCGCAGCCCAGGCTCCAGACCATGTGCCAGTACTGGAGCCGGAGCTGGGCCACTCGGCGCTCGCAGCCCTGGCCCATCACAACACCACCAGTGCCGGTCCCGCCCCATACCCCGCTCTGCTCCCCCATGCCCCGCTCAGCACGTCTTCTGCCGAGGCGCGGCTTGGCCGTTTTTAAAAATGGCGCCGCAACGCCAAGCCACGCGTGACCCCACCCTCGGTGCAGCCCCGGCTCCTCCCAGCGCTGCCGCCCGGGCTGACAGCTTTCCTTTTCTAGCCAGGGTCAGCTTGCCTGCCTCCTCGCCGGAGTCCCTCGGCCCAGTGGGGTCTTCTGGCGGGGCCGTAGGTGCCAGCAGCGCCCCTACTGGCTACGGTGCAGAGAGCACACCTATGCTTCCCCTCTGTCCTGGGGTGGCAGAGTGGTGCCCCAGAAAGCGTGGTGCCCTACGCGACTGCGTACTTCGCGTATGCCTAAGGACAGTCCTGTTCAGTCTGTATTTTAGATATTAGGAGTGTATCAGTCTAGAAACAGATATTATTGTCAGTAGTTAAATTGATGACATGAAGCTGTAGTTTAACTAGGACCCAGGAGCTTTGGTTTAAAAAATGTAGGCCTTATGCGATAAGAGAGACTCTCCATTAATTGTCACTAGGGACAGAGGCAATGTGGAAAATCACAATAAGGTTAGATCTGAAAATCCCATTTGTTTCAATAGGAATTAGGCAATTAACTTTACACATTTTTGAAAATCCTATTAGTCAGCTGCCTATGTCTTTACCTTTTGAAAACCAGGTTCTGTGTGGCAGATTTTCAAAACAGCCTGCACACAGTTTCCTATGCACAGTTTCCTATGCTGGACACCTAATTTGTGTGCAATTACCAAATAAGTATTTGTAAATTCAGTTTTCTGGCTAGACATGTAACTGTCCATTTAGACATACAGATATAATTGCGGCAATTTATTTATTAAATAATTCTATATGCATCTGCACCTCCAGTTTTGAGCATCAACTTAATAGGCATAAATAAGGCCCAAAGCTTATAAAAGTCGCTGTGTGCCAAATTTTTCTTGCACTGCACTGAAAAATTACCAGAGCTACAGATTCTTCTTCGAGTGATCCCCATGGATGCTCCACTGTTGGTGTTGGGCTCGTTCCGACGCCGCAGGTCGGAGATTTTTCTTAGCCCTAGTCGGCCAGATTGCGCATGCATGGTAAGCGCCACGCACCATTCGTGCCCTTTTGTCTTGCACGGTCCGGCTCCCGCCAGTTCCTCTCAACCGTCCTTGCTTGCAGGCGGAGTGCAACGTCGCTCTGGAGAGGCATTACTATGCAAAATAGTTAGATTAGTCATAGGTTAGTGTTAGTACTTCGTTAGTGTAGCTGTTAGAACGTTCTTGTTGTTAAAAAAAAATTCTCTCAGTTATTTAGTTAGAACTTTGTTCGTTAGTTTACAGAGTTTTATTCACAATGCCTGGTTCCCCAGGTTTTAAAAAAATGCTCAGAATGTTGAGAAGCAATGCCCGCATCCGACGGGCATGCTGCATGCATCCGCTGCCTTGGCGAAACGCATGTCCTGCAAAAGTGCATTCACTGCACAAAATTAACGGCCAGGGCCTGAAGAGAGGGAGATGCGCCTAAAAATGATCTCCCTTGATAAGGCGCGTCAACCAACAACTCCCTCTCCGCAACCCTCTTCTGAACCTTCTAGGTTGCATAAGTGGGCAGCTTCTCCCCTGCCGTCTACAGCCACCAAGAAGGTCAGGCCATCCCCTGTGTGATCTCTCCCCGCTGTTTCTGAGACTCGAATCAGCAAGGGAAATAAGCCCGGGACCTCTGGTGTTCTCCAGAAGCCGGTGAATACCACTGGTCTGGCATCGAAGCTCCCAGAACCGAAGCTCCCGGCCCCGAGATTGCCGGCACCGAGATCATTGACACCGTCACTATCACCGGTGCACAAGGGCGCTGAGGACCTCTCTCCGGTATCGCAATCTCCGGCACCGTCAGTAGCATCACCTCCTCTGACGCCCGGACATTTACCAAGTCCCTTGGCTTTGGTTCTCACTCTGCTTAATTCAGCACCACGGACAGTCAGTCCACGCTCTTCAAAGTCTGCTTCCACACTGACCACCATAGTGAAGCGCACCACAGCGACTTACACGGTTCCACACACTCTGGCACCTACCAGGGCTCCACACACCTCTGCACCTGGCATGGCACTGCATGTTCCAGAACCGCCACCGGTGCACAAAACCTCGGCACCATGAGCTGTACAATGCACCTCGGCACCATCCGAGGGACAAGCTTCCAGACAATGATCGTCGGCACCGCATGTCTCCTCAGTGCCCACAAAGGCAGCCCAGAAATCTATGGCATGGCACATATCGGTCTCGCCTTCACCTATCTTCTCCCAGCACCATCTCCATTTTCACCCAGCTGTCTATTGCCGGTTAGTCAATGATATTACAGCCCTCCGAGATGCACAATCTCTCCGGCCATAGACACAAGGCGACACTGTTTGGGATATTGGGACAGATGATCCCGATCTCCATCAAGGAGATCTTATTACGGGCCTTACTCACCGAAAAGATCCCCGTACTCACCTTGTCACCATCGCCATGGTAGCAGGATGTCTGCGTGCCATTCCTCACCTGCTAGATCCCGACATGATTGCGGCTATCATCACAGAGCGGCTATCATCACAGACCTCATTACTACTCGAGGCACTCTCACGCATCATATGCGTATTCATGCTCATCTTGTGCTTGTCGTTCACCTCAAAGCATAACTTGCCAGGTTGCATCCCATCCAGCAGATCAGCCCCCACCACCGTCTGAACCGACCCGGGATGCACAAGCTCAAGTCTCAGAACCTGAGGAAGGGCAACTGTCTAACCGGGAGGAGCTGGAGCCACAAACGTTGCCAACCGACCAATTGTCTTCATCACTGGACGAAGCAGTATTCCTAGGCGATATGTCGCCCCCCGACAGCCTGAAACACTTTCTGGAGTTATTCAAACGTGTTACAGAGTCCCACCAAGTACAATTGGCAGAGATACAAACCAAACAATATAAGCTGCTCAAAAACTTACAACCGCAACAAAGGGCGAAAATCGCAATACACATCAATTAAGCGATTATAGAATCTGCGGAGGAGATCTGGCAGACACCAACCTTGATCCCTCCAACAAACAAGCAAGCAGACAAGTGGTACTTTGTGACCCTTGAAGGGATTAGAATTCTTGTTTAACCATCCACAGCCAAATTCTTTGGTGGTTGATGCTGCTCAGAATAGGTCTAAAATGCCCCAATATTGAAATAAGGCTGGTGACAAGGACACAAAGAAGCTTGACATTTTCGGGAGGAAAGTGTATTCATCTGCTATGCTGCTCCTTCATATAGCAAATTACTCTGTGCTGCTATCAAATCATAGTTTTGATAACTGTTCAAAATTAACGGACTTACTCCAGTAGCTCCCTGACTCCAAAAAGCCCATACTTAAAGCCATCGTTCAAGAGGGCTTCAATGAAGCGAGAGCTGGTCTGCAGATCGCTATGGACATAGCTGACACATCAGCATGAGCTATGGCAATGGCTATTGCCATGTGATGATTGTCATGGCTTGCTGCAGCATCGGTTCCAAGGGAACTTCAGAACAAGGTGGAGGACCTTCCCTTCAAGAAGCGTAAGCTGTTTGCTGAAAAGACAGACAAAGTCCTCCATTTGGGTAAAGTATGCATCTGACGAAGTGGGTCTTTGCCCACGAACGCTTATGCTCCTACACTTCAGTTAGTCTATAAGGTGCCACAGGACTCCTCGTCGCATTTGGGTAAAGACTCCCGAACTACACTATGCACTCTGGGCATGTATACCCCTCCGTACAGAAGGAAGAGATATTACCGGTATCAAAGGTGGTACGATTTCCAGTACCATAGGCAGCAACGACGTCCCTTTGACCAGCCCAGACAGAAACAAAGAGTGCAGTGCAAACGCGCCCAACCATCACACATGACCGCTCAAACAGGCCAGAAGCAGCAAATTTGACTCCTCCATCAAGGTCTGCGAACCACTTCCCATTGTCAAACCAACCACCCAGGACCATCCTCTATTTTATCACAGGTTACGGCCCTTTTACCACCGATGGGCCGAAATAACTATGGATTGATGGGTCTTAGAGGTTGTAAGGTCCAGTTTTGTGATCCCATTTACTTCCATTCCTCCTCCCACTCCACCAACCCCGTCCCTCTTCAGGGACCCATCTCACGAAGATCTTCTGAAACAAGAAGTACACCGTTTACTCGAAATAGGAGCTGTAGAGATGGTGCCATTACAGTTCAGGGGAAAAGAATTTTATTCCCGTTACTTTTTGATGCAAAAGAAAACAGGAGGATGGAGGCCCATTTTAGATCTGCGAAGACTGAACCAATACCTTTAGAAACAAAACTTCAAAATGACTATTCTCACGTCCATAATCCCAGCACTCGACAAGGCAGACTGGTTTGTAGCCCTTGACTTGCAGGATGCTTATTTCCATATCACCATTCACCCAGTTCACCGTCGATTCCTCCGCTTTGTGGCCGGCAACACTCATTTTCAATACCACGTTCTCTTGTTCAGCTTGGCTTTGGCCCTAAGAGTCTTCTCCAAGACATTATCTGTGGTGGCCGCTCATTTACACTGCAAAGCTGTTATTATCTTCCCGTACCTAGACGATTGTCTGATAAAGGCGAGAACTCAACACGAGGCATTTCACATGGTCTTGATGGTCAGGCGCACTTTCAACTCCCTTGGACTCATTGTCAATGAGCAGAAGTCCATGACAGAGCCCACTCAGGTCATAAACTTCATAGGAGCCAGACTAGATTCTATCACTGTGAGAGCGTACTTGCCAAACGAGCAGTTCCATGCTATACAAGACCTGATTGCAATTCTCCAACAAGCTCCCATCGTACCGATTCACACTTGTCTTCGGCTTATGGGTCATATGGCTGTGACCACATTAGTGGTCGTGCACGCCTGTCTTCATTTCTGATGCCTACAACATTGGATAGCGTCAGTATACATTCCGGCAAAACACGACATCCACAAATTGGTTACTCCTCCACCTCAGGTCCGTTTTTCCCTGCTGTGCTGGACCAAATCACAGAACTTAATGGCGGGCATTTCATTCCGTCATCCTCAACCTTCTTTCCAGATAACAATGGATGCATCTCTCCTAGGGTGGGGGGGCTCACATGAACGGCATGACAACTCAGGGCGTATGGTCCACTACGGAAAGAGTATTCCCTATAAACTTACTAGAGCTCAGGGTCGTGGGTCTTGCTTGCAACCACTTCAAACACTTCATATCAGGTGCAACTGTCAGAGTTCTTACAGACAATGTAGCTACGATGTTTTATATAAACAGGCAAGGGGGAGTGAGATCACGATCCCTTTGTGCCAAAGCGATACAATTGTGGAATTGGTGCTTAACAGACAACATCAACCTAATCGTGTCATACTTACCAGGCATCAACAATACCATAGCAGACCGTCTCAGCAGAACATTTCCTCACAATCACGAGTGGGAATTGCGGTTAGATGTTCTTCACCAAATCTTCCATCAGTGGGGGACTCCCCGAGCAGATTTGTTCGCCACAAAGGACAATGCCAAATGTTGCCTCTTTTGTTCCAGGGCAGGCATGGGGAGGAAATCACTGGGAGACACATTCTTAACCAGTTGGAAGGCTCAGTTGATGTATGCATTTCCTCCAACCCCACTTATACCTTGAGTGTGGGAGAAGATCAAGGCAGACCGGGCACTAGTGATCCTCATCGCACCAGCATGGGTGAGACAGCCTTGGTTTCCCTTCCTACATCTAATGTCGGTGAAGCCTCCCTTCCCCCCCCTTCCAGACCTTCTTTACCATTCCAAGACCTTCTTTTCTATTTCAAGCCATCCCTTAGCAGTTGTGCAACAAGGTTTACCAAGATGGCAAAACACCATGCCTGTTATTTTGAAAAATATTTTGAAATAAAGGGAAGCTTGTGTAGACCTCCAGTATCCCAAAGTAGTCGTGCAGTGTAGCTATACCCTAAGCAAACAACACAGGTATGCAGGGGCAAGATCAGAAAGGCAAAGGCACAAAATGAGCTCAATCTAGCTAGAGCAGGGGTGGGCAAAAGGGCCTCTGTGGGCTAGATCCGGCCTGCCAAGTGGGTGGATCTGGCCGATGGAGGCCCTGCCGCTCCCCTACCCCCAGGCCAATCAGGGCCTGGGGAGCACGCAAAGTTTCTTTGGCTCTGTCTCCACCCTGTGGTCAGCATGCAGCACTTAAAAGCGCTATGTGCTCCTGTCAGGGTGGGAGAAGGCTTTGCATGCTCCCCCACCCCCAGGCCAATCAGGGCCTAGGGGCGGAGGACCATGCGAAGCTTCCTGGGGGCAGGGGAGCATGGGCAGTCTCCTCCCAGACAGGGGCATGGGCACCTAGGGGGAAAGAGGGGCAGGAGGGCAAAGGCACTCCTCCACCCCCAGACCAATCATAGTCTGGGAGTGGGGAACCCAGAAGTATCCCGGCCCCGCCCCTTCCGGAGCAGCCAGGGGACACTTCAGAAATTTTTTGAAGTGACCCCCAGCAAAAAATTATTGACCACCCCTGAGCGAGAGACATAAGGGGGTAACAAGAAGATATTCTATAAATATATTAGAAGCAAGAGGAAGACTAAGGACAGGGTAGACCTGTTGCTTAGTGAAGAGGGAGAAACTATAACAGGAAATGTGGAAATGGCAGAGGTGCTTAATTACTTCTTTGTTTCGGTCTTCACCAAGAAGTTTGTTGATGAAGGGGATGCCTAACATAGTGAACACTAGTAAGAAGGGGTAGGTTTTTAGAAGATAAAATAAAAGAAGAAGTCAAAAATTACTTAGAAAAGTTAGATGTCTTCAAGTCTCCAGGGCCTGATGAAATGCATCCTAGAATACTCAAGAAGCTGATAGAAGAGGTATCTGAGCCTTTAGCTAACACCTTTGAAAAATCATGAAAGTCGGGAGTGTAAGGGATGGACGCCCCCAGTGTGCCTCAGTGCCCCTTGACTGTCCTCATATAGCCCCTCTCAGGGCAAGTTACAGTCTGTATGGGTTGCTCATCATAGGTACACAGCAGTATATAACTGGCCCTTTAAGCAAGGCCGAGTCCACAAAGCAGTTTCTAACTGTTGTAGCGGGGCGCACCCCAGGTAGGGGGACCCGGGCCCACCCTCCTCCACCGGGTCCCAGCCCAGGGCCCTGTGAGCGACCAGGTAACGGGTCACTCCCTCGGCGCGGCCATCCAGCCAAAATGCACCGAGGTTCTCGGGCCAGGAGGGGCGGCTCCCACTCCTGCCCTGGTCCACTTCCTACCTGGATCCCCGGGCTTCCTTCCCCATGACTTGTCCAGATGGCTGCAATCTCCAGGCCAGCATCCCCTCGGCCAGCAGTCTCCGGGTAGTGCCAACTCACCTCCGCCTTCCTCCCGGCCCCTCCTGGAGTCCCTGGCAACCACTGAGTAAGAGCTCCCTGCTCCAGTCCTTCTCCTTCGGCTGTTTCCCTCCAAGGAGATCCTGCTCACTCTGCAGTCAGCCCTCCACTGGCCTCCCCCCAGCAACCTGTGCTTCTCTATATATATACCTGCCAGCTGGGCTCTCACTCCCCTAATGGGTTCAGTTGGTTTCCCCAAGCCAATTGTGCTACCCTAGATAGTTGCTGCCAGCTGGGCTCTCCCTAACCCCAAATAGCTCCAGCTGGCCTCTTTCTTTCTAGCCCCGGCTCCGGGCCTGAGTCCTGGTCTTAAAGGGCCAGTGCAGGGCAGGCGCCCTGTCACAGGGAGATATTCCAGAAGACTGGAAAAGGGCAAATATACTACCCATCTATAAAAAGAGAAATAAGAACAACTCAGGAAACTACAGAACAGTCTGTTTAATTTCTGTGCCAGGAAAGATAATCGAACAGGTAATTAAGGAATCCATCTGCAAACATTTGGAAGAAAATAAGGTGATAGGTAACAGCCAGCATGGATTTGTAAAGAACAAATTATGTCAAACCAATTTGATAGATTTCTTTGATAGGATAACAAGTCTTGTGGATAAGGGAGAAGTGGTGGACGTGGTATATCTAGACATTAGTAAGGCATTTGATATGGTCCTGCATGATCTTATTAATAAACTGGGCAAATACAACTTAGATGGGGCTACTATAAGAGGGGTGCATAAATGACTGGATAACCACTCTCAGAGAATAGTTATTAACGGTTCACAGTCATGCTGGACGGGCATGACAAGTGGGGTTCCGCAGGAGTCTGTTTTCAGACCGGTTCTGTTCAATAGCTTCATCAGAGATTTAGATGATGGCATAAAGAGTATGATTAGTTAGTTTGCAGATGCTACAGAGATGGGAGGGGTTGCAACTGCTTTGGAGAATAGGATCATAATTCAAAATGATCTGGACAAACTAGAGAAATGGTCTGAAGTTTAATAAGGACAAATGCAAAGTATTCCACTTAGGAAGGAACAATCAGTTTCACACATACAGATGGGAAGTGACTTCAGAAAGAGATCTAGGGGTCATACTGGACCACAAGCTAAATAGGAGTCAACAGTGTGAAACTGTTGCCAAAAAAAAGCCTATATGATTCTGAGATGCATTAACAGGAGTATTGTGAGCAAGACACAAGATGTCATTGTTCTGCTCTACTCTGCTCTGATTAGGCCTCAGTTGGAGTATTGTGTCCAGTTCAGGGCACCACATTTTGAGAAAGATGTGGAGAAATTGGAGAAGGTCCAGAGAAGAGTAACAAAATGATTAAAGGTCTAGAAAACATGAGCTGAGGGAAGTCTGAAGGAACTGGGCTTCTTTAGTTTGGAAAAGAGAAGACTCAGAGGGGACATTATAGCGGTTTCCAGGTGTCTAAAAGGGTGTTACAGAGAGAGGGGGAGGAATTGTTCTCCTTGGCCTCTGATGATAGGACAAGAAGCAATGGGCTTAAACTGCAGCAAGAAAAGTTTAGGTTGGATATTAGGAGAAACTTCCTGTCAGGGTGGTTAAACACTGGAATAAATTGCCTAGGGAAGTTGTGGAATCTCCATCTCTGGAGATATTTAAGAGTTGGTTGGATAGACACCTGTCAGGAATGATCTCAACTGTGCTTGGTCTTCCCATGAGGGCAGGAAACTGGACTTGAAGATCTCTTGAGGTCCCTTTCAATTCTAGTATTCTAAGTTTCTATGAAGAGAAAAAGTTCATTGACAAGACCATAACCTGGATGGTGCCAAATGGGCCAGGACATAAGGAAGTGACAATCTCAATGCCTCCTTCAGAGTTGCAAGGGGTGGAAGAACACTTTGAATGGACAATGAATTAATTGCTGTTACTGTGTTGTACGGATAAGTATCTCAGCCTTTTTTGTTGCCTTTTCCATTCATCACTTCTTAAAGCTGAGTCTTTGTCTGTTTACAGTTAGACTATGTGAAGCGTTTGGTATAAAGTTTGTTTGTCTAATGGATTTCTATATTCTAAAGTGTTGAGATGCAGAATGCTGGCCCTTATCTCCTGCTTTTCTCATGTTTAGAGCCATCTGTAAATATTTGGCAACATTTGTCTTACTTATCACCCATAAAATTTGCCATATTTAATACATTCAACTCTCCTGTTTCTCTTTTGATTTTGTTATATGGTTTCACATATATATCAGGGTGGAAGGTAACTTTCCACTTATATTGCATTTTCCCATGGCTATATATGCTCATTTTTTTTAGGTCTTTCCTTTCTCTTAGGGCAGGTCTATGTTATGGGGGAAGGTCAGCTTAAAGTACACAATTTCAGTTACATAAATATTGTAGTTGGAGTCTATGTACCTTAGGCCAAGCGTGGGTGCTGTCCTCATTGCGAGAGATCAACCATCGATTTCCCTTAGTCCTCGCCACTGCGAGGAGTACTGTCATTGCTAGGGGTTCCTTCAATGTTCAGTTTAGTTTGTCAACATAAGATCCGCTAAATCAAATGACGAAAGACAGACTGCCACAACTTCGATATTCCCGGCAACGCAGATGTGTCCATACTTTAGTCCTATTAACATGAGCCATTTTTGTTTTCTCCTCCCCACTGAAATCCAGAATTTCATATATTCGTTTAGTATTTCCTATATTTTTTACCTAAAAGTTTAAGTCCAGTAATTTCATTCTTAGTGGTATAGGCATTTCACCCGCAGCTATCTGCATTACACCCAAAGGGATTCTGATGAAAGCACCACATGGAATGCATAATGCCTGGATTTGGATTGAGTCTAAACTTCCTTGGGCTCACTTTTGAGCTGAACCAATTACTTGGCATCTATATTCAAGCACTATTCTTATTAATGCTCTATAAAGCATCCCCATTGCCTTCTTATCTATGCTCCAGGTGGTTCCAGCAATATTTTAAGGTAGGTTGATTTTACCTTTACATTCATCTGCAATATTTTCAGTGTGATCCTTTCATGTTAGCATGGTATCAAATGTCACAGCCATGAATGTGTGGCTTTTATGTATACCTATTTGCTATCCAGAAATAGCAAAACCATCTTTTTTTTAAAAGTTTTTTTTCCACAAAACCTTATGCCCTAATAAATCAGTTAGTCACTAAGGTGCCACAGGACTCCTCACTGTTTTAATATTTCTTTAATTTTGAGAAATGAAAATGTAAACCTCCCATACTGCACTTTTTCTAAGTACTTCATTAATTCACTTCACAGCTATTGCCTTGTTTCTGTTTAGCCCATATGGCAGAGTCATCTGTAAACAAGTAAATGCTTATTCCTTGCGCTCCTCCTTTTCAGGAGATCATTTGTCATGGCACTGATTAAGGCAAAGCTAATGACACTTCCTTGTAGAATGCCATTTATGATTGTACATCTATTTTGTTACATATGCCATTCTGGCTTAGTGCAGAATTAGGATGACCAGAAATCTCAATTTTATACAGACAGACTTGATATTTGGATTTTTTTCTCATGTAAGCATCTATTCCCCCTCACACCTTGTAGCTTTTTCTTATTTAAGAAATCCTTTATCTACCTGTACCTGTAGTCTCCCTTTTTAGCCCATGAATGCTAATTTATGCAATAAGACCTCTCGCTGTGATGTATCATACATTTTTTTCAATAGCTAGAAAAGCTTATTTCTCATACTTTTTTGTACTTCTAACTGTACTCTTAGGCCAGGATCAGTGCTCACTGTAAGCTCAGCGCTTGGGTGGCCACCCAGCAGAGATTAAAATGTGCTCAGCTGATTAGCACACTGCCCACATAACCTACAGCTAGCAGCATGTGTTTCTATTGGTGGTGCCCATTTGCACATGCCTCAGCATGTATGACAAAATTTATTCCATGCATGGATGGAAAAAATTAGAGGAAACATTGACCAGGATTACTCTAAAAAGTGTGGTCGATCCAGCTAGTTTAGGGGTATAAAAATCACTAAAATTCCTACATCTCTGGGGGTATGTCTACACTACAAAGTTAGTTCGAACTAACGGACGTTAGTTCGAACTAACTTTAATAGGTGCTACACTAGCGCTCCGCTAGTTCGAATTTGAATCGAACTAGCGGAGCGCTTAGTTCGAACTAGGTAAACCTCATTTTACGAGGACTAACGCCTAGTTCGAACTAGCTAGTTCGAACTAAGGGCTGTGTAGCCCTTTAGTTCGAACTAGTGGGAGGCTAGCCCTCCCCAGGTTTCCCTGGTGGCCACTCTGGCCAACACCAGGGAAACTCTATGCCCCCCTCCCGGCCCCGGACCCCTTAAAGGGGCACGGGCTGGCTACGGTGCCCGTGCCAGGTGCAAGCCTGCCAGCACCCAGCTAGCAGACCCTGCACCTGGCACGGCACAGAGCCACCCACCCGATGCCCCCCAGCCCACCCCCTCTTGCCGGGACCAGGCTGGCGGCTCCCGGGAGTTTGCCCTGGACCGCAAGAGGCGGGCACCTTCCTGGGCTAGTGCGGACATCGTGGACCTCGTCCACGATCTCCGCACTAGGCACAGGAAAGTGGCCGTCTAGGGCAGGAGAGCTGCCAGCCTGGTCACCCAGGACCAGGTGTGCATGAAAATCAAGGGGGTCCACTGAGACCCCCGACACTGAGCCCTGAGCTTACAATGGCCGTCCTGGGTCAGACCAAAGGTCCATCTAGCCCAGTAGCCTGTCTGCCAACAGCGGCCAACCCTAGGGACCCTGGAGGGGATGGACCGAAGACAATGACCAAGCCATTTGTCTCGTGACATCCCTCTCCAGCCTTCCACAAACTTTGGGCAGGGACACCACTCCTACCCTCTGGCTAATAGGACTCCATGGCCCCAACCTCCATGACTTTATCTCACTTCCCTTTAAACTCTGTTCTAGTTGTAGCCTTCACAGCCTCCTGCAGCAAGGAGTTCCGCAGGTTAACTATTTGCTTTGTCAAGAAGAACAACTTTCCCTTACTAGTTTCAAGCCTGATACCCATTCCTTTCCTTTGGTGTCCTCTAGTCCTTCTTTATGGGAACTCAGGAAGAACTTTTCTGAATGCACCCTCTCCACCCAACCCCTGCTTTTAGAGACCTCTATCCTGTCCCCTCTCCGTCTCCTCTTTTCTAAGCTGAACAGTCCCAGTCTCTGTAGCCTTTCTTCATCTGGGACCTGTTCCCAACCCCTGATCATGTTAGTTGCCCTCCCCTCTCCCAGCCTTTCTCTTCCCCTCTCCCACCTCCTTTTCCCAGTCCCCCCCAGTTTTGTTCAATAAAGACAGAGTCAATGTTGGAAGAAACGTTATCTTTATTTTGTACATCAATAAGAAGGGGGGCTAGGGAAGGGTAAGTGGAAGGAGGTGAGGGAGGAATGGGGTACGAGCCCCCGATGGGGAGGACTGGGCTGGCTCTGCGGGCTTCTGGGGGTGGAAGCTCTCCTGTAGCCCCCCAATTACTCCCTCTCCCCAGATGGCAGCCTGCGGCAAGTGCAGCCGGGCTGATGGCCGAGTGGTGTGATGTGCCCAGTGTGGGCACTCAGGGCACTCCAAGCCAGAACTTCTTTGCAAGCGGGGCACCCCTTAGAACTGTGTGTCCGGGGTGGGGGTCGGGACCCTTTAAGCGCAGCCCTCGGCTAGCCTGAGACAGCATCTCCATGCTCTAAGTCCTCCTTTTATGCCCTGCCGGCACTGCTTCCGGCCATCCTTAAGCCCTGTCCAGAGTCCACTCAATGTGGACTTACTAGTTCGAACTAGCAAAACGCTAGTTCGAACTAGTTTTTAGTTCTAGATGCGTTAGTTCGAACTAGCTTAGTTCGAATTAATTAATTCGAACTAAGTTAGTTCGAACTAGCACTGTAGTGTAGACGTACCCTGGGAGATGGATTAATTATAGTGAATGGTGAAGCTTTACGATCACTGTAATGAATACTGTGTTGAAACGCTACAGCAGCGCAGTTACAGTATTGTATCTGTGCTGCTGTAGCAGCTTACATGAGCCACAGCCTCACTTGTGATCATTGATACTCCTTCCTCTCATGAATACTCTTTGCACATTGAGTCGATTTTCTCTTTGCCCTTACATGATGTAAAGCCAATTGGCCTGTATGCATCAGAGTTGCAACAACTTAATAGATTTCCCCACTGGGACTACCCATTGCATGTTTTCATTTCATTGGTAGCTCACCTTTCCTCCATATACTGTTGTGCAGTTTTAGCAGTATTTTCAGACTCTCTTCATGTCATGTTTTAGTATTTTGTTACATTTGCCATTCTGGCTTGGTGCAGAATTAGGATGACCAGAAATCTCAATTTTATACGGACAGTCTTGATATTTGGATTTTTTTCTTATGTAAGCATCTATTCCCCCTCACACCCTGTCCTGATTTTTCACTTTTTATTTGATAATTCTGTGCAGAATTTTTGATTTTGGATATAGCTTTAAGTTTCCTCTCACAGAAATTTCATTTATTATTTTATCCTCATCTTCCTCCCACTTCTTCCCAGTCTCATAATAATCTTTAATTTTTTTTCTTTCTCATGTGAGTTTCTATCCTTTGATTTTCATCATTATTAATATCATGGAATATTTCTGCTAGGGCTTCTGCTTTTTCTTCAAAGGATTAAAAGCTCTAATGGCATTCTACAGTGAGGCCTGATATAGAATTGCTCATCATTTCTATTTGATTCTTTGTTGTATACTACATGGGTGCGTCTAGACTGGCAAGATTTTGCGCAAAAGTGGTTGCTTTTGCGCAAAAACTTGCCAGCTGTCTACATTGGCTGCTTGAATTTGCACAAAAGCACTGACTTTGTAATGTACAAAATCAGTGCTTCTTGCGCAAATACTTTCACGCTCCCACTCAGGAAAAAGCCCTCTTGCTCAAGAATACTTGTGCAAGAGGGCCAGTGTAGACAGGGAAGAACTGTTTTGCGCAAAAAAGCTCTGATGGCTAAAATGGCGATCGGGGCTTTCTTGTGCAAAATCGCGTCTAGACTGGCACTTGCCAATCTAGATGCGCTTTTGCGGAAATACTTTTAACGGAAAAACTTTTCCGTTAAAAGTATTTCTGGAAAATCATGCCAGTCTAGATGCAGCCCATATGTACTGCTCATGTTTTAGTATCTTTATTTACTTTCTCATCGTACTTTCTCTAGCTTTCTTTTTTTATTTCTAATACCCCTTTGCATTGCCTTATTTTATATTTCATGAAGTTATCATTATACATTATATTTTCGGGGTTCTTATATGTGTGGTTCCTTTCCTTGATTGCTTTTTTTACATTATGCATTCTGCCATGGGCCATGCTTTCTAGCTTTACAGTGATTTGATATTTTAGCTATAGTTAACTATGCTGCCATTGTGATTCCCTTAGTTATATTGCTACTAAATTCCTCCATGTCAGCACTTATACATTCTTCACTAATATTTTTATTACCTTTTCTTCTGAATAGCTCCTGGCTTTGCTTTTGTTATTTTTCAAGCAGCAGCTCCTTCCTCGGCATTACCTGTACCTAGTAACGCTAAGATTTTGTCATAGATATTTTTAATAAAAGTCATGGACAGACAAGGGGCTATAAAGAAAAAATTCACAGAAGCTGTGACTTGTCAGTGTCTTCTTTTAAAAAGATCTGTGACTAACTGGGGATCTGCAGCTCACCACACTGCCTGCAGCAGAGCAGCTGCACAGCTGTATGCTGGGGCCCCCACTATGGGTTGGATGTTGGAGGTCAGGATCCCCTTCAACCCATGGCTGGGAGCCCTACGGGCCCTGACCCCTGCAGCAGCTGGTTGATGCAGGGTACTGCTGCCACCTGTACTATTCCCTATTGCTGGAAGCTGTGTATTACCCCTGCTACCCAGGAGCAGCAGGGTACCCCCTGCTACCCATTTCTCTGGAGGCCTCTTCTGCAGCTGTGAACTCACGGGTTACCCCACCACTTACAGCTCTGGGGGCCCCACTACTGCTGGGAGCTCAGGAGTTTACCATCAGCCATGGCATTTGGAGCTGTGTGGTACCCCAACTGCCTGTGATGTCATAGAGCCCCAGGGGCCACTGCCTCCAGAGGCAGCAGGGGTATTCCATTGTTCCCTGTCTCTGTGGGCAGTATAGAACCCTACAGCTCCCAATAATCACAGGCTGAAATCATCATCGAGGGGGGTCTCTGGAAGTCAGAGACTCCATGAATTCCACATACTCTGTGACTACAACATAGCCTTAATTATATGTATTCTTAAGGAAGAGGGAATGGGAAGTGGTCACTTAGGGTACGTCTAGACTACATGCCTCTGTCGTCAGAGGCATGTAGATTAGGCTACCAGACATAGGAAAATGAAGTGGCGATTTAAATAATCGCCGCTTCATTTAAATTTACATGGCTGCCGCGCTTAGCCGACAAACTGCTGATTAGCTGTTTGTCGGCTCAGCACGATAGTCTGGACGCACGGGTGTCAACATCAAAGGTATTTGTCGACCACCCAGGTAAACCTCATCCCAGGAGGCATACCTGTGTGGTCGACAAATACCTTTGATGTTGACACCCGTGCGTCCAGACTATCGTGCTGAGCCGACAAACAGCTAATCAGCAGTTTGTCGGCTCAGCGCGGCAGCCATGTAAATTTAAATGAAGCGGCGATTATTTAAATAGCCGCTTCATTTTACTATGTCTGGTAGCCTAATCTACATGCCTCTGGCGACAGAGGCATGTAGTCTAGACATACCCTTACTGACGTCCTAGCTGCATTTACTTGCTATACTAGCTGACACATTTCCCAAGTCTGTACAAGAAAGATTTTCCATCAGTGGCATTAAATCTAATGGGCATACAATAATTCAGTATTACAAAATTGTTTTCACCAATTAATTGTTTTAGACACTTGCTGTTTTGTAATTTTTTCAGTGCCCCACAATATCTTATGGGTTCTTAGGTTTCTACATATAGTATATGGCCCTTGTGTGTCTTCAGGCATTTCCAGGTTTCCCTAGAACTTGTGTATGTTCTCAAATACACAGATTTATTTTGAATTAGAATTTCTGTAGTATTCATAGAGTATATTTAGTTTTAGTTAATTTTCAGGATAATTTAGGCTTTTCTTAATGAATACTCAAATGCCTTCTTACTTCTCTTCTTGCTTATAGATGCCATATACTGAGATTCTGAAATCTAGTTTTCCTGTTAACCATGTTTCTTGTATGCAAATGGTATCCAATTTACTAGCCTTACTAAGGATAATTTTCTTTAGGTCCTTTCAATGTGCTTTTAGTAGAGCCTTTTGCAGATACAAATTCCTATCTGTGGATATCCACAGATATAAATTTGTATCTGCTGATCCGCAGAGCTCTACTCCCAAGAACTGCAAGTGAGCAGTCATGTGGCTGTACTCCCCCCAGTACAAACACAGACAGGAGACGGAGATGGGAGTGTGGCTGGAGTGCAGCCAAACAACTGCTGGTTCCTGGGAGCAAAGGTACCATGTTCTTCTCATTTGGCCCTAAGGGTCTGTGGAGTAGAGCCCTGCAGATTAGCAGATACCAGTTTCTATGTGTGAATTCTGCTTTGTAAAGAGGTTAAAAATTCAAACTCATTAAAGAAAATATTTATACCAACAGCAAATGTAATAAATACTGTATTTTGCAAATAACAAGCAACATAGTCTTAGTATTAGGGTCTCTCTCTCTAATTTTATTACATTAACTCCAGACTTGTAATTTTTCCCCAAATCAGAGAGCTCCATTTCAATTTTGAAATGGTGTTATTGTCAAATTATCTGGTGTGGCTCAAGACTATAGGTGTTGGCCTCATGGCACACTGTTGAGATTCATAGAAGATTAGGATTGGAAGAAACATCAGGGAGTCATCTAGTCCACCTCCTGCTCAAAGCAGGACCAATTCCAACTAAATCATTCCAGCCAGGGCTTTGTCAAACCTGGCCTTAAAAACCTCTAATGGAGATTCCACCACCTCACTAGGTATCCCATTCCAGTGCTTCACCACCTTTCTAGTGAAATAGTTTTTCTAATATCCAACCTAGATCTCTCACACTGCAACTTGAGACTATTGCTTCTTGTTCTGTCATCTGCCACCATTGAGAATAGCCTGGTCCATCCTCTTTGGAACCCCTCCCCCCTTCAAGTAATTGAAGAATGAGGGGGAATTTGATAGCAGCTTTTTCTTTTGAAGATTTAATAAGCCCAATTCCCTCAGGGTATGTCTACCCTTGCCCCCTACTTCAAACTAAGGAGGCAAATGAAGCATACCAAAGTTGCTAATGAAGCGCTGGATTTAAATATTGCACACTTGATTAGCATATTCATGGCTGGTCGCCATTTTAAAAAGCCGGTAGCCTGAATTAACTCGCCTCGTGTAGACACGGTAGTCTGATCCAAAACCCTTCCCTCCATGAGGAGTAACAGTTAATTTGAGGGAAGGATTTTGTATCGGACTACTGCATCTACATGCGGTGAGTTAATTTGGGCTACCGGCTTTTTAAATGGCAACCAGCCGCAAATATGCTAATCAAGCGTGGGATATTTAAATTCCGTGCTTCATTAGCAACTTCAGTATGCTTCATTTGCCTCCCTAGTTTGAACTAGGGGGCAAGTGTAGACATATCCCCAGTCTCTCCTCATAAGTCATGTGTCTCAGGAACCTAATCATTTTCATTGCCCTCCGCTGGACTCCCTTCCAGTTTGTCCACATACTTTCTGTAGTGGGGGCCTCAAAATGGGACAACACTCCAGATGTGGCCTCAGTGGTGCTGAATAGAGGGGAATAATCACTTCCCTTCATCTAGTGGCAGTGCTCCTATGAACGAAGCCCAATATGCCATTAGCATTCTTGGCAACAA
This sequence comes from Pelodiscus sinensis, assembly GCF_049634645.1. Classification (NCBI taxonomy): domain Eukaryota; kingdom Metazoa; phylum Chordata; order Testudines; family Trionychidae; genus Pelodiscus; species Pelodiscus sinensis. The sequence continues at coordinate 47,525,960 of NC_134718.1, forward strand.
GAGCAAACTGTTGACCTATATCCAGCCTCTCATCTACTGTAATCCCCAGGACCTTTTCTGCACAACTGCTGCTTAGCCAGTCAATCCCTAGCCTGTAGCAGTGCATGGGATTCTCCTGTCCTAAGTGAAGAACTCTGCACTTGTCCTTGTTGTATCTCATCTGATTTCTTTTGGCACAATCCTCCAATTTGTCTAGGTCACTCTGGACCCAATCCATACCCTCCAGTGTATCTGCCTCTCTCCTCCCCCTAGCTTAGTGTCATTTGTGATCTTGGTGAGGGTGTAAACCAACCCATCATTCAAATCTTTAAATGAAGATCTTGAACAAAACCGGCCCTTCAGGTACTTCACTTGATGCCGGTCACCAACTAGATATCGAGTCATTGATCACTACTTGTTGAGCCTGACAATCTAGCCACCTTTCTATCAACTTATAACTTTTCTATCAACCTATACTCCATTCATCCAGTCCATACTTGAACTTGCTGGCAAGAATACTGTGGAAGACCACATCAAAAGTTTCACTAAAGTCAAGGTATATCACATCCACCACTTACCCCATATCCACAGAAACAATTGTATTTTAGAAGACAATCAGATTGGTCAGGCATAACTTGCCCTTGGTGAATCCATGCTGACTGTTCCTGATCACGTCCTCTCCTTGAAGTGTTTCAAAATTGATTCCTTGTGGACTTGCTCCATGATTATTCCAGGAACTGAGGTGAGGCTGATAGGAACAGTCTATAGTTCTCCGGATCCTCCTCCTTCCCCTTTTGAAAATGAGCACTATATTTGCCTCTTTCCAATCATCTGGGACCTCTCCCAACTTCTAGGAGTTTTCAAAGATAATGGCCAATGGCTCTGCAAATCATATCAGCCAACTCTCTTAGTACCCTCTAATGCATTAGAGCTGGTCCCATGGACTTGTGCATGTCCAGCTTTCGTAAATAGTCCTTAACCTGTTCTTTTGCTACTGAAGTCTGGTCACCTTCTCCCCATACTGAGCTGCTCATGGCAGTAGTCTGGGAACTGACTGAATACTTCAGCTTTTTCCACATCATCTGTCACTAAGTTGTCTTCCCTATTTAGTAAGGGTCCTACACTTTCCCTGGCCACCTTCTTGTTGCTAACATACATGTAGAAATCCTTCTTATCTTCACATCCCTGCAACTCCAATTGTGCTTTGGCTTTCCTGATTACACACCTGCCTGCTTGAGCAATGTACTTATATTCCTCCCTCATCATCTGTCCAAGTTTCTACATCCTTTTGTGCTTAAGCTCACCAAAGAGTTCTCTGTTAAGCCAAGATGGACACCTGCCATATTTCCTATTTTTTCTGCAGATTGGGAAGGTTTGTTCCTGTACCCTCAATAGGGCTTCTTTATAATAGAGCCAGCTCTCCTGGACTTTCCTCCCCCCCCCCACATTAACCTCCCAGTGGGTCCTGTCCATCAGTTCTCTGAGGGAGTCAAAGTCTTCTTTTCTGATGTTCAGGGTCCATATTCTGCTGCTCTATTTTCTTCCTTTTTTCAGGATCCTAAACACAACTATCTCATGGTTACTGCTGCCCTGGTTGCCACCTATTTCTACTTCCCCTATCCATTCTTCCCGGTTTGTGGGCAGCAGGTCAAGAGAAGCATGGCCCCTGTTCTGTCTGCATTGCATCAGGAAGTTGTGCCAAATACTCTCCCCCAAAACTTCCTGGATTGTCTGTGCACTGCTGTATTGTTCTTAAAGCATATGTCAGGGTGATTCAAGTTCCCCATAAGAACCAGGGCCTGTGATGTGGAAACTTCTGTTAATTGTCTGAAGAAAGCCTCATTTACCTTGTTCTCTTGGTCTGATGGTCTACGGAGATGCCCATCACCACACTCTTGTTGCTCTCACTGCTAATCTTAACGTAAAGACTCTCAACAGGTTTTTCTCCAGTTTCTTACTATAGCTCTGAGTAATCATACTTCTTTCTAACTGTGAAACTCTTCCTCTTTTTCTCCCCTACTGTCCTTCCTCAGCTGCTGCTTGTGCTTCTGCTGCTTACCAGAAATCCAGCGATCTCCAGGAACACCTGTGACACTTCCAAGATTATACGGTTAAGCAGTAAGATTAGGAAAAAAATCAGTGCTTGCCTGAAGAAAACCTCCGGAGATGCTACTGCAGGGAGATCTTGAACCTCAAGGACAGCTTTTCAGGACCTCCCAATGGTTCATTTGGTTTCAGTGGGCATTCTTGGTGGCTTCTTTCTGTAGTAAGCCAGTATTGTACATTGTTTCTTTCCTGTTTAACTTACACAATTAGGGTATGTCTACATTACCACCCTAGTTCGAACTAGGGTGGTAGTGTAGACATACCCTTAGAGAGGATGACCTTATAGCATGGGGTATGAACATGGTAAGTGAGATTAATACATGCAGCAATTTACAAGCAATTCATGAACTCTAAAACCACTGAATGCATTTGTAGAACTCTAATACCTATTTTAACAATGCTAAAATCCAGGAAAGGCCAGATTGGTTCCAGTTATGTATTAGTTCAATTGAGACCTCGAGGTCTTGCATGAGCTGGCAACTGGTTTGCCAGCTTCACACTTGCCAGTCTTTGACCATTTGCTTTTATTCCTTTGGGAATTTAGTACCTTGTATTCAGATTTTTTGTTTATCAAAGCTTCCTGAGCTACCACAAATCCTTAAATCTTATTTTGAGACCAAATGTCAGCTTCAACGATAGGATGATTCTGAGAACTAAATGAGGCATCTAATTATGTAAGTCAATGCAATTTTCCCCTTAAACCATTATAATGTTGAAACATATATTTGTTTTCTTCCTGTGGCTTTGTTAGTCAGGAGTTCAAAAATACCTTATTGCTTTTTAAAATTATGTTTACAGTAACTCTAATCTTTACTGCCTCCAGAATGCTGCTGTGTTCCATTTGCTTTTATACCTGTTACCATCTCTTTTAATAGTTATAGAAAAAAAGTAACATGTATTTCCTACAATTATTCTTATCTTCAACAAGGTCTTGCTTGTTATATTGTAGGTAGAGATTTACATAATGTTCTGTCTCCTGAAATTCATTTCTGGATGAATGGTGCCCTCTGCTGCCAGTGAATCATAGCCTCAACTGGCACAGTAATTCCTCATTTAACACTATAAATACATTTCTGAAAATGTTCGTGCTAAGTGAAAACGTGCTATGTGGGGTCATTTTTCCCATTAAAAATAATGGAAAAGGTGGGGGTTGCATTTCAGGTGGTAGTGGCAGAGTCAATTTTTTGTTGGTGCTTGGTCATCAACATCAATATTAGATATCTAGCAATGCAAGTCGTGGCGGTTTGTTAAAATGCAAAGATAAACACGTGAGTGAGCAGAGGAGCACTGTACCACATGTATTCATTTGCTCATACATATTATCACTGTTTTCACCAACTTATACCACCACAAAAAGTAGTCCGCCACTTGATTATTTTTGTGTTATTTCAGGACGGTCGTGTTATTCGAAAAAGGATCCCTAAAAAAAATCATGCTATTATGAAAACATGTTAAGCGGGCACGTGTTAAATGAGTAATTACTGTATATAAATTTCACACTTTGAAACCAGCTACAGCAGGAGAGGTAGGGAACCTTCTGTGGGTCAGAAACCACTGATCCATAGAAAAATCAGTTGGGAGGCCACATGCAAGTGAGAACAACAAAACCCACACCCACCTTACGGATGTGGCCCCAACGGATAAGCAGTAAAAAAATACACTCACTTCACTCACACAACTCAGGGGGCTTGGGTGGGAGGCTGCAGGAGGTAGGGATGTAAATATAGTTCAAAACAGTTAAGCGGATAAACCATTAAAATGATATCATTTAGCTGGTTAATTATTGGTGGTGCACACAGGGCAGGGGTCTCAGGGAACTGTGGGCAGGCATGACATTCATCTCGTAAGTACTCACTGGATATGTCTAGACTACATGCCTCTGTCACCAGAGGCATGTAAATTAGACTACCTAACATAGTCAATGAAGCTGGGATTTAAATATCCCCGGCTTCATTAAAATTAAAATGGCCGCCGTGGTGTGTCAGCTCAGCTGATCGTCAGCACAGTGTGTGAGTCAAGACGTGGATCGGTCGACAAGGGAAGCCTTTGTCGACTGCTCCTGTAAACCTCATTTCACGAGGCATAAGGGAGCAGTTGACAAAGACTTCCCTTGTCGACCGATCCACATCTTGACTCGCACGCTGTGCTGATGATCAGCTGAGCTGGCACAGCGCGGTGGCTATTTTCATTTTAATGAAGCCGGGGATATTTAAATCCCGGCTTCATTGACTATGTTGGGTAGTCTAATTTACATGCCTCTGGTGACAGAGGCATGTAGTCTAGACATAGCCACTGAAATGCTGCCCATTAGTATTTTACATTTTCCTTTGTTTATGAAGAGTGGCAATATACTTAGCAGGTCATAGTGCTTTATCAGCCTTTCAGAGTTAATCCTCTCAGGTTGGAAAATGCCATTTTCCCTCTAGTAGAAAAGATGGGGAAAAAATAGCTCGTGGTGGTATGAAATAACCTCTATTCATTTCAATGGGAGTTCCCCTCTACCTCAGTTTGTTGTGCAATACCATTGTTTAAGGTAATATCATTATGCCTGTCAGTTTTAGAGCAACTGGAATAGTAAAATTTTCTTCTTATTTTCTTCTTATTTGGTGATGGCGGAGATGAAATCTGAGGAATGCTTAAACCAAATTATTCCAAACTTACACCAATGTCCCTCTTGTGGCATACTGATAGCCTAGATAATCTCATTATTCATGTGAATTTTACAGTATTTTGAAAATTAAAAAGACTTACTATGCAGTGGGAAGACATATACTGGGAACCTCTTCATCAAATGAGCTAAATTTGCACCATAAATTGTTCCCCAATTCCTAAATGGCTTTCAGATTTGCTTCCCCAAATGATGGTGGGCATTATCCGTGATCCCAAGATGGTAATATTAGGATCAGAACCCTAGTTTGAGCTCCTAATGTGCAAAAAAAAAAGTATAAAATTTGGATTTTACATAATTATGTTTGTCTAGATGAGGCCTGAACAAAATACCCTCTGCGCCAAGCTGCCAGATCCGTCCTATGGATGCAATGGGGAATCTAAGGCAGACTGCCTGCCTGCTTGCCTGCCCCCACAAGCTGAAAAGAAGCTGAGAGAAGCTGCAGCTGAGTTCTGTCTGAACAGCTGTGAGTCTTCACCAACTGCTCCTGCCCCCAGCACAGTCCCATTGACCAGTTTTGGCCACTGCAAGCTGCCAGTTAACAGGCAGCTTGGTAAGCACCCTCCCCTCAGGCTAGTAGTTGTTCAAAAACCACATGACCCCTGCAGCATGTGTGGGGGAGGTAGGAAGTCTGCTTGAGAAGGCTGCAGGCTGAGAGTCAAGTAGGTAAGTCTTCCAGCCAAAGCCTGCCTCTAGAACCCCAGTCCTTGGCCCTCCTACCCCAAATAATCCAACCCTCTGCCCCTTCCTGCACCCATATCCCCTCCCAGATCCTGCACTCTGACCCCATGTCACAGCCCAAAAAATTTTAATCAAATTTATTAATAAAAAATAAAATAAAATAATGTTTAGCTTAGTGACAAATAAACTAAACACTAAACTAATGAATGGGAATACATACAAAATGTTATTCACCAAGATGCTAAGATTGAGAAAGCAGTACTGCATGCCTTTGCTGCTGCTAGCTGTGACATTGCTTGTGACATGCAAGTTTGTGAGCCACTGCATTCTTCATAGACATGGGGTGGATCTGGAGTCTCAGAAGATTAAGATACAAGGCACATCTTTGGGGCACATGAAGGAAGCTTCTCAGTCCTTTGCTCCCCTGGGCGCAGGGTCTGCTATTCTCTCTTCCCCCTCAAAAGGAATTGTCATTATCAGTATTTCTTGGCCAAACCCTTCCTTTAAGAGCTCCATGGGAATGGATTATTTTAGATTAAATATTTACCCTAAAATATGAGGCACAGAAGGCAGGCTGCTATTTTGGAATAACATCAGATTGTGAAATGAAATGGTTGGTGAAAAATCCGAGAGGGTTGGGAGAAAGGGGTAAATAGTGAGTTGGCAAAATTTGCAGATGATACTAAACTGCTCAAGACAGTTAAGATGAAAACAGACAGAAGAACTTCAAAAGGATCTCACAAAACTAGGTGACCGGGCAACAAAATGGCAAATATATGTTAATGTTGATAAATGTGATGAAAAATAATCCCAATTATACATATAAAATGATGGGGGTGTGTCTAGACTACTGAGTTTGGTCGACAAAAGTGGACTTTTGTCGACAAAACTATACGAGCGTCTACACTACCGCTGAGTTCTGTCGACATAAAGTCGACAGAACTCAGCAGTTTTGTCGACGCTGGTATTCCTCATTTTACGAGGCATAACACCTTCTGTCGACAGAGTTCTGAAGCCAAGATCTCTCTTGAGTGGTTATAGCTAACTTAGGGTACGTCTAGACTACCGGGTTTTGTCGACAGAAGGTGTTATTACCTGTAGGGTTGCGTCTAGACTACAGGTTTCTGTCGACAAAGCAGATACTGTCGACAAAACTTCTGTCAACAAAACCCGGTAGTCTAGACGTACCCTAAGTTAGCTATAACCACTCAAGAGAGATCTTGGCTTCATTGTTGATAATTCTCCGAGAACATCCACCCAATGTGCAGCAGCAGAATATTTGCAAAAAAGCAAACACAATGTTAAAAATAACTAAAAGAGGGACAGGGAATAAGACTGATAATATTTTATGGCTTCTATATAAATCTATGGTATGCCCACATCTTGAATACAGCACACAGATGTTGTTGTCTCATCTCAAAAAAGATATATTAGCATTGGAAAGGGTTCAGAAAAGGGCAATAAAAAGGGGTTTGGAATGAGTGCCATTTGAAGAGAGATTAAAAAGGCTGAGATTTTTCATTTTAGAAAAGAGGAGATTAAGGGAGGGATATGATAGAGGTCTATAAAATCATGATAGGTATGGAGAAAGCCAATAAGGAAAAGTTATTTACTTGTTCCCATAACATAACAATCAGAGGTCACCAAATGAAATAGGTAGCTAGTTTTAAAACAGACAAAAAGAAGTTTTTTCTTCATGCAGTGTAGTCAATCTGTGAAACATCTTGCCCGAGGATGTTGTGAAGGGCTTTAACAAAGTTCAAGAAAGAACTAGATAAATTCATGGAGGTTAGATCCAATACTTATTAGCCATCATGGGTAGGAATGGTGTCCCTAGCCTCTGTTTGTCAGAGGCTGGGAATGGGCAGCAGGGATGGATCACTTGATGATTACTTCTTTTGTTCACTCCATCTGGGGCATCTGGCATTGGCCACTGTTGGAGGACAGGATACTGAGCTAGATGGACCTTTGGTCTGACCCAGTATAACCATTCTTATGTATCCTTCAGTGGAGTTCTTCCTCAGTTTGAGCTGTTCTGCAGAAGCCCTGGCAACTCCTTTGCCCCAGCTGCACTTGCCCCTTATGTGTGGTGCTTGGCCTACTCCTCAAGGCAAGCTCCATAATGTCAGATGGGGGCTGCATCTTGCCTGAGCCAATGTCCCTCCTGCAGCACTCTGGTCACTCCTGACACACTAGCACTGTAATTTCATACCGTGTCGGGGACAGGGAAGGCAAATTTAACTTACTCCTGAGGATACTTACGCACCTGAAATCTAGGATTTTTAAAAAAAATAACTTAGAAATTAGCTGTTGATTTCATAGTACACATAAATCCTGAAATATTTCTGTCAATTATACCCCCGTACACATTATTCCCATTATATGTGGTTAAGGAGCTTGATTTTTACAAATCTATTCACATTCTCTGGAGGGGCGATGCCCTGCATGGTCAGAAACTGTCCTAAAGGGTCCATTTTCTCTTCCCAGTGAACCATCTTTTTGGCAAACATATCAGACATATCCATAAATCACTGAATTGCTGTTAAATCATATCAGAGCACACCAGTGACCTGTCTGGGAATGGATAATCAGCTGGTAAAGTGATACTCACATTTCTCCATATTGAATACTCTTGTAAGTAGGACCAAAGTGCTGAAATGAGCTTCAGCGAACCTGCTTGTAACAAGTTGAGGGTCACCGCTACAGCACCTCCTGCTAGTCACACTGGCAATTAGTTCTGTCCTCAGCAAGGCACCACCTTTTGGCCAGTGTACCACCTATCATTGCTTTGCGCTCTCTACATGCACTGTTTTGGACCCATGTCACTTCCAAGATCAGGACTTTCTCTTCAGGACACTGCCAGACCACACTGATCTCTCACTCTCTCTTCTGGGTCTACCAGCAGTCCTCGGTCTCATGCCTGCCACCGTGGCCAACTGCAGCCTCAGTTTAGCCCAGGGGTGGGCAATAAGTTTTGATGGAATGCCACTCCAAGATTTTGGAAAGTGGTCGAGGGCTGCACTCTTCCATGATATTAAGGGAGGAGATGCAGAGTCCGGAATGGAGGCTGGGTGCAGAAGGGAGCTTGGGATAAGGGACCTGGGTGCAGGAGGGAGTCTGGAGTCTGGAGTCTGGAAGGGAGTTGGGATGAAGTAGGCACTTGTGACCTAGGGCAGGGGACTGGAGTGCAGGGGTTTGGGATGTGACCTAGGGTAAGAGGGGATTGTGATCTGGGGCAGGAGATTGGGGTGCCAGATCTGGGAGGGGGTATAGGTGTAAGAGGGGGACAGAGGGTTTGGATATGTTGGGGGGGAGGGGCAGAGAGTTGGGGCAGGAAAGGGTTAGGGTGCCAGAAGCAGGCTGTGGCCAAGAGACTTACTTGCCAGATGCCAAACAAGCCTGCCTGCCTGCAGAGCTTAAAATGTTTCCCAGACAGCCAGCCTGGCCCTGTGCTTCATGGATAACGGAGGGGGGGCATTCTTCTTCTTAGCTTCCTGTTAGGGTAGCTCCTAAAACTTCCCCTCTCCCCCTCCAGTTTCAAAACAGAAACGGAGCCCTGCAGCCGTATTTCTGCACGGTGTGCAGGGCAAGCTGGAGAGCCTGCCTGGGGCTCCCTGCTGTCTCTGTGGGCCAGATCCAGTGGTTTGGCAGGCCGGATTCAGCCCATGGGCCGTATTTTGCCTAGGCCTGGTCTAGCCCCCCATTTCAGTGACAGGCCAGAGTTTATAAAGGTCACTTATGTGGTTTGGTGCAGTGCAAGGGGGGAACCCAGGTCCACCCACTACTCTGGGTTCCAGCCCAGGGACGTTCAGGCAACAGCCTTTTCCTGCCCTCCTTCATTCTCCCTTAACTGCCTACTATTCCCTGGTCCACTTTCCCATGGCCCTTGTGTCAAGGCCTGCCAGGCTGGAGTCTGCCCAGTACTGCTCTAAAGTGCATCTTCTCTAGGAACTATGCATACACCCTCCCTACTCAAGAGCCAACTGCTCTTTGTTGGCTGAGCAGCTCCTTGTATACAGGCTGCCCAACTAAGCTGCCCTCTGATTGGCTTCTTAAAATCCTTTTCCTAATTGGTCAGAGCTCAGTGCAGGCTCCTTTCAGCCTGCTTTAATCCTTTCCTTGCTAGGCTATGTCTACACTAGTGCGATCTTGCACCAGAGATATGCAAATGAGGAAGCAAAAGATATGCAAGCATGGAATATCGCCAAGCCTCAGTTGCATACCTAATGAGCCACCATTTTTGCAGAAGAGGCTCTTGCACTAGAAGGAACTGTCTACACTGCCCCTTCTTGCGCAAGAAAAATCCTCTTGCACAATGCCGTTATTCCTGAAAATAATCAGCGTAGTGGCATTGCGCAAGAGGGTTTTTCTTGCGCAAGAAGGGGCAGTGTAGACAGCTCCTTCTAGCACAAGAGCCTCTTCCTCAAAATGGTGGCTCATTATGTATGCAAATGAGGCTCAGCGATATTCCATGCTTAGCCTCATTTGCATATCTCTACGCAAGATCGCACCAGTGTAGACATAGCCCTGGAGTGGGGCAGGTGTCCCATTGCTCTATTCTTTTATCAAACGCATTAGAAATGGGCAGTGTCAGATTTTTGACAGGCTGGCTCTAGTGACATTTTCTGCCAGTGAATGCAGAAGAAATAAAAAAAACTAAATCCAGTCGCAAAACAGAACTTCAGACGTAGACCTGTGAAATACCATTTTATACTGTCTGGTCTTAAAGGACCACATGATACTGCATCTACATTTAAAAAAAATCTGTACTTCAAAGTATGAGAACATTGGCTCTTTCAAATACCCTGCTCTCCTCCTTTATAAAGATGACATCCTTGCTGCGCCGAAGTGCTGTAATGGCAATAATAGCTACAGCTGGAGAAAAAGGAACCAAGTTAGAGCTACTTCTCCATAGAAAGATGTTACATGTTTGGTGATGCAGCGGAACAGTAGTAGCTAGAACCATGGGAAGTTGGCTACATAGAAGCCCATTTATTTACCTGTTTTTAAGACCTAGGTGCTAATTTGGGTGCCCCAATTTAGAACTAGGTGTGCAAATGAAGGTATCCAAATGTGAAATCTTTAACAGGATTAAAAGTCAGTAATCCTCTGTTGAGGTTTAGGATTTAGTTTTTTGCAGCCTTCAGAAGTTCAGTATTGTTCCTCTGTATTAAGATTTTCTTCAACATTAAGCAGGCAACTTATACAAAATTATTCTGCAGTATAGCAAACACTCTGGTTCTCTAGGACTATCTATATTTGATACCTCTCTCAGTCACCGGAGCATTCTAGTCACTAGATTCAAAAGAGAACATTTGTTCATTTAAGGAAGTTAGCTCTTCTCAAGAAATATTGCATTTTTCTTTTCATTAGTTCTAGACGTTCAATTAATGTGTTGAGTGAAGACTTTTTCACTAAGGCATTCTAACTTTGTGAAAAAGCAGCTAAAGAAATGGACGAGACAATGTGCTAGGTCATCTATGATACAAACTTTTGAGTACTCCCCAGGGCCAGATTAAGGGGGGGGGGGGGTTAGCTGGGCAGCTGCCTGGGGTGCCAACCAATTAGGGGGGCGCCTGATTGAAGTGGTAAGGAGTGCCGCATCAGGCGCCCCCCATGGGTTGCCTCCCGGAGGCGGGGCTGCGCATGCGCCGTGTGCCTAGGGACGCGGTGCCCTGTATATGTCAATCAGGTGCTGCACACCCGGGGCGGGGCCGTACATGCACCGTGTGCCCGCTGCCCGGGGCGCAAGAATGGCTCGGGCCGGCCCTGGTACTCCCACATGTAGAGAAAGGCTGTGGTGTTCCTTGTTTTGCTTTGTGCTTATATTAAAACAGTGGAGTGTAAATACATGGGCATATCATTTGAAAATAAATGACAAAGATTTCATCTTATTTGAAAAGATACCAAATGAAATTAAAAGAAAATCTTTCCTCTGTGATATTCTTTATGAACAGCTATATTCAGTGTTTCTTTTTCAGCATCATGATGCTTTAAAGACCAAAGTAACCAAAAGATCCCGGATGCTAAAAAGTTATATGAAAGGATTTAATACAGAGCTTACATTGTTGTTGATTCATTAATTTTGATGGAATGAGTAATGGCGTTCTACAGTCTTAAGAAACCACAGGTGTACTTAAAGCCATAGAAAAGGAGTCTGAAACTAATGATTTTCTGAGTGAAACATCTAGTCACTTGAAATCTGATTTATCCTTTTCATATGTGTTCATTTTTTAAATTGTATCCTTTGGTATCTATATATGGTTGTGACAATTTTCTTCCACTATTTGATCTGAGGAAGTGGGTCTGGCCCATGAAAGCTCATCACCTAATAAACCATCTTGTTAGTCTTTAAAGTGCTACATAGTCCTGTTTTGTAGACACTTGGTGGCACTATTGTTCCTTATTATAAAAGTTTCACTGTATAACATTTGATTGCAGTGAATGTCTCCTAAAAATTCTAGATAAAATGTTTAAATTGTGCCCCCTTTTAAAAACAGTTTCTAAATATGAATCAGAACGGGGCCATAAATGGTTAAAATTCTATGGAAATTTATTATTCTGGAGCAGGTTTGCATGAAAATCAAGGTGGTCCAGTGAGACCCCCGACCCTGAGCCCTGAGCTTAAAACGGCCGTACTGGGTCAGACAAAAGGTCCATCTAGCCCAGTAGCCTGTCTGCCGACAGCGGCCAACACCAGCTACCCCAGAGGGGATGGACCCAAGACAATGACCAAGCCATTTGTCTCGTGCCATCCATCTCCACCCTTCCAAAACAGAGGCCAGGGCCCTACGAGGTGTACCGGTAGTTCAGAATAGGAAGCCTAGTCCGAACTACCTAGTTCGAGCCCCGTGTAGCCGCGCTGCACGGGGTTCGAACCAGCGGGGTTTTAAAAATGGCGGCTCCCCGCTTATGCAAATGAAGCCCGGGAAATTCAAATCCCGGGCTTCATTTGCAAGTGCGGTATGCCTACATTACCCTCCTAGTTCGAACTAGGAGGGTAGTGTAGACATACCCTGAGGGACAGCAAAGTGTTTGTTCTCTGCATGTTCTGGTTGCCCTCACTCAGCTCACCACAGCACTCTGCAGCATAGAGCCGGCGCCTCCCCTGGGCACGCTGGTATTTCTCCTGGATGTGTTGCTGTGAGCCTGGTACCACGTTCTGCAGGCAGTAACAGTCTCCCTGGTGTGCCCCACTGGGGGCTTGTGCCTCATTCCTCCCTCACGTCCTTCCACTTACCCCTCCATAACCCCCCTTCCTGCTGTACAATAAAAGACACGTGTTCTTTACAACAAAGCCTCTTTATTGAACAAAACTGGGGTTGGGGGGAATGAAACTGAGGTGAGACTGGGGAAAGAAGGTAGGAGAGGGGAAGAGGAAGGGTGGAAAGGGGAGGGGGGAGCCTGGGAGGAGGGAGCTGGCAGGAGGAGGCAAGGGGTGGAAGGAAGAGGAGAAGCTCAGGGCTCATTGTTGGAGGTCTTGCCGGCTCAACTGTCTCCCAGCACTGTGGGTGCCGGGGCCTCAGCGTCCCTCGGGGTTTGGGGGGGGGGGTGGGGAGGAAGAAGTGAGAGGGAGTGGGAGGAGGAGCAGTAGCTGGGGAGGCAGCAGGGGCTGGAGCATCAGGGGGCAGCAAGCTCTGCCCCAGGGTCGATGACCACCTGAGGGACACAGACCATCCTATCCCCCAGCATGCGGTCCACAGCATCAAAATAGGGGCAGGGGTCTGGGTCTGCCCCTGGTTGGGAGCTGCCCCAGTGGACCTGGCATACGCCTGCCACAGCTCCTTTATTTTCCTGTGAACCTGCTCCTGGGTTCGCATGTGGCCTTTGGTGGCCAGGCTGGCAGCCATCCGCCTGTAGATGGTTGCGTTCCTCCATTTAGTGCAGAGATCATGGATGTTGGAGGCATCCCCCCAAATCTGAATTAGCTCCCTGATCTCCGCACTGGACCAGGAAGGCGCCCGCCTTTTCCAGCCCCTGGCAGGCTCCTGGGAGCTGGCAGACTGGCCCTGGGGAGTGGTGGAGGGCTGGCTGGCACTGGCTGCCTGGCTTATGCTGGGGCCACTGGGACAGGTGCAGCAACTGCTGGCTCTGGGCTGGCAGGCTTAGAGCTGGCACAGGCACTGTGGCCAGAGTCTGCCCCTTTAAGGGCTCCGGAGAGGGGTGGAGGGAGAGAGAGAGTTTTCTTGGTTGTGCCCAGAGTGGCCACCAGGGCACCCTGGGAAAGGCTGGAGTCCCCCTATTTCAAAACAAGCATCTACACAGTGCTTATTTCGAAATAGCAATTTTGAAATTGGTGCTATTCCTCATGGAATGAGGTTTACCAATTTTGAAATAAGCCCTCCGGTATTTCGATTTAATTTTGAAATAGCGGTTTGGCTGTGTAGATGCTGGTAAAGTTATTATTTTGAAATAATAGCCTTTATTTTGAAATAACTTTGCTGTGTAGACGTACCTTGGGGCTGTGTCTATATTGGCACCCCTTTCCGGAAAAGGGATGCTAATGAGACCAGTCGGAATTGCAAATGCCGCGGGGGATATTTAAATCCCCCTACTTTCAAGTAGGAATAAGGGATCTTCTGGAAAAGGGCTTATTTTCCGCAAGATCCCGTCTAGACTGGCGCTTTTCTCCGGCAAAACCCCGAGCCGGAAAAAAGCGGCAGCCATGTTCATGCAAATGCCACAGGGGATATTTAAATCCCCCGCAGCATTTGCAATTCCGACTGGTCTCATTAGCATCCCTTTTCCGGAAAGGGGTGCCAATGTAGACACAGCCTAAGAGAAGATAGAAGATGGCAGAGAAGATAGATAGCATAATTGGTAAAAAAACCACTCCTTTTTCATGGTAATCTGCCATTAGTAGCCTTTTCCTGCCTAACTGTTTTCTCATGTTTGTTTGTTATATTTACCAAAGAAGGGGAGCTCATCAGAGAATTATAAATCTATACTGTCTGCATAAATAAAAGCTGTAAGTTCAGGATAACTGACTGCTTGATTATAGTGTTTAGTTCAGAATCAGTCATGTTGGATACTGTGCTTTATAAAATGGTTATTGCTACATTTAGACTGCTCACCTAAGGAAAACACAATGTAATGGCATCCAACAGAAAGAGAGATTATTTCTAGAACAGAACACTGAGGCTCCGTGTACACTACAGGCTTCTTGTGCAAGAAGCTTTTTGCAGAAGAGATCTTCTGAAAAACTTCTTGCACAAGAGCGCATCCGCACTGCAAAGGTGCATCAGAAAAGCGATGCGCTTTTGCGCAAGAGAGCATCCAGACTGTATGGACGCTCTCTTGCAAGAAAGCTCTGATTGTCATTAACAGAATGGCCAAAAGAGAACCTATGCTTCTTTTGATAGAGGTTTTTTTGCAAAAAACCTTCTTGTTTCCCATCCACACACCTTTTTGTGCAAGAGCTCTTGCGCAAAAAGGAGTTATTCCTCGTAGAAAGAGGAATACTTATACCGCAAAAACCCCTCTGTTGTCAATTCACTGTACATTTTCTTGCACAAATACGAGCTTGAGGTCTGGACGCGCCGTGAGTTTTTGCGCAAAAATGGCCATTTTTGTGCAAAAACTCTGCAGTGTAGACATAGCCTGAAGGACTGATTCCCAAGGTATCTCTTCAAATGTCTATTGGTAATGGTGAGCAACCAGGGGTGTGGAAGTGTTCCCTTTATGGAAAATAGTTTGATCACCGTACTGAAGGGGAACATTCTGAAGATGCATTTCAAAGCTCCACCCATCCTAGAAGTGCTTTCTGGGGCAGTAGGAATCAAAAGCCTATGGCTATGTCTACACTGGCATGATTTTCCGGAAATGCTTTTAACGGAAAAGGTTTCCGTTAAAAGCATTTTCAGAAAAGAGCGTCTAGATTGGCAGGACACTTTTCCGCAAAAGCACTTTTTGTGGAAAAGCGTCCGTGGCCAATCTAGATTCGCTTTTCCGCAAAAAAGCCCCGATCGCCATTTTCGCGATCGGGGCTTTTTTGCGGAAAACAAATCTCTGCTGTCTACACTGGCCCTTTTGCGCAGAAGTTTTTCGGAAAAAGACTTTTGCCCGAACAGGAGCAGTATAGTATTTCCGCAAAAGCACTGACAATCTTACATGAGATCGTCAGTGCTTTTGCGGAAATTCAAGCGGCCATTGTAGACAGATGGCAAGTTTTTCCACAAAAGCAGATGATTTTGTGGAAAAACTTGCCAGTCTAGACATAGCCATTAAGACTAACTTTCTGTTGTGTCTCCCATTACTATAGTACCGGAGCACCTTCTGGTCTTTAGTATAGTTATTACATCTCTATTATTCCAATTTCATAAACAGGAAACTGAGACCCAGGTAGGCTAGATGACTTAAACAAGGTCAGCAACAGAGGAATCGAACCTCATTCTTCCAAGCCCAGCCTAATGTCCTAGGCCTGGTCTACTCTAGGGGATAAGTTTGAATTAACATACGCAACTTCAGCCGCATTAATTGAGTTGCTTAAGTCAAAGTATCTTAACTCAAATTTTGACACCGCACACACTGCGGGAAGTTGAAGGGAGCACACTCTCCCTTCAACTTCCCTTATTCCTCATAGAAGCAAGACTACTGAAATCAATGGGACACCCTCTCACTTCAAATTAGTGTCTTCGCTAGACCTGCACATTTGAACCCCAGGAAGATTGACTGTGGCTGCTTCAATCTTATCTGCAGTGTAGACATGGCTTAATGACTAATTCTAATTTTCTCACTCCTGTCACTCTGATTACTGTATTATTAGGGGAGGATGTGTTGTTTATGTCCAGACTATCCCCTTTCAAAAAGGCAGATGTTTGTTTCTTTCATGTCCTCCCTCCGAACTGTCATGCAGTGGACTCACCACCACAGTGCCTCCTGCTAGTCACTATGGCAATTAGCTTCTTGGTGCTGGAGTGCCCCCTTCTGGCTAGTATCTCCCCCTGCCTCTGCACTCTGGGATCCTCTCCCTCCCGCAACACCCTCCTTGCCTCAGTGACCCACTGCCAGTCTCTATAGCCCCTAACCTTTTGGAGGGCAAACTGCAGCCTGAAATGGCCACTCATCTTTGGCAAGAGGGTAAGGACCTGCTGCCTTTGCCTACCCTTGCTGCTTTTCTGCAGCCTTAGTACACTTAAGCCTTGCTTAGGGCCCTGCAGCCTAGGAGCTTGCCTGGCTAGAGCTTCCCCAACTCTGTCTGCCTTTCTCCAGTTCTACTTTAACTACAGCCCTACTATTCTCAGGCCTTGTCTGAGGCCCTGCAGCCTGGGAGTGAGATCAGGCCACAGCTCCCCAGCTCTGCCTGCCTCTTCCCAGCACTGCCATGTCTCAGAAAGCCTTTAGCATCCCTGCCTGCTTCCCAGGAGCCTTTATTTATACAACCCTCAGCTGGGCTCTAATTGGCTCATACTGGCCACAGCTGCTAGCTCCACTGCTCCAGTGCTGTACCAGAGCGGGATTTTAACCCTTAAAAGTGCCAGCGCAGGGCAGATGTCCCGTCACACTGCCTACCACCACTCTTATGTCTTGGGAAAGATATTCCTTCCCTCCTTGCTAAGTATTTTTGGGAGAAGGGGAAAGAGTTCATGGTTCCTTTGCTATCCACCCCTATCAACTTAGGGTTTCAGTGTGACTTCTAATCCAGTCACCTCTCACCTGCTTCAGGGAGTCCTGCAGAAGGAGACAGCATCAAGTCTTCATTTTGAAATACTCTATTGGTGCTTCCACTTGTCTTCATATTAGTCTTCCATACTTCCCTGAAACAGCTGCTTAGATGCCATCTCTGGTTTCCTGGTTGGTGGCTCTCACTAGACTTACAGTGCTGTGGGTAAGGCTGGTTGGGAAATCATCTCTCTCTCCCACAACCACAAAATAAAAAAATAGAGAACAGAATATTTTTGTTTTTTTGTTGAATTGTTTAAAGTTTGAATTTAATCAAAACCAAGGAATTTTTCCCATGAAAACAGATCCTTTTTGGGGGGAAATATTCATTATCCCCAAAAGCATTTTTAATTAAAAAACATCAGTGAAACATCTTTGACCAATCTTGTGGGATAGTGGAATTTGCCCTGTGACTTTCCTTTTCCCCCTAGGGCTGTTTAGACTTCAGAGTTATATCAGAAAAAGATACGCAAATTGCAAACCACAATTTGTGTATCTTTTTCCACTTTTTTTTTTTACCAAAAGAAGCTTTTCCCAAATTTGACCCATCTTCATGGGGCCAAATTTGAGAAAAACCTCCTCTTTCAGAACATTCTTTCTTCCTCATATAATGAGGAATACAGGGATGCTGAAAGAACATGTCTGCTTTATGGAAACTGTTCCGAAGAAGTGGACGTGTTCCTTGGATGCGGCAGTTTTTCCGGGATACCTTTGCAGTGTAGACATAGCGTAGGACTGATACATTTCATTTTCACACCTCACAGTTTTTGTTTATATTTTAAATAGTTCCATTTACAAAAGTACATCAAGTTGCAAAAATGTGAAAGGTAGACTAAACTGAAGCAAAAGCTATATTTGGCCTCTTCTCCTTTATTTGTGAAGTTTCCACACACTTTCTTCTTCACTTGGGAACATTGCACTTTCTAGAGCAAACAAGAATTACAAAACATTGTTTGTTCTTCACCACAAAGTGAGAGTTTCAAAGTGATACCATAAATAGACTATTAAATCAGAAAAGAGATAAACTTAATATAAAGGTGTTCCTAGTTAATGGCAATCAAGAGAATGTCATGAAGGAGTATCCATATTAGAGCAGCACCTTCCTACAGCACAGTGAAGCAAGAACATATGCAAATGAGGCACGGCAATGAATATCGCCGTGCCTCATTTGCATACTCAATGAGCCACCTTTTTTGCACAAGGGGCTTTTGCGCAAGAAGGAGCAGTCTACACGGCTCCTTCTTGCGCCAAATCTCCCACTTGTGCGAGAGCCATTCTGCCTGAAAATAAGTGGCAGAACGGCTTTTAGGCAAAGGGGGCTTTTGTTAGCATATTCAATATTAATCCCTGGTTTCTAACTTGGCAAGGGTTGGGAAATTGTCAGGTCATAATTGAAATTTGATTACAAATTACATTTTTAGGGCCAAATTGTGATCCAGCCTTATGAATCATTCATAAACATAAGGGGAAGAAATATGATTGTGGACACCCTCCTGTTATATGCATGGGATGGAAGGTAGGTAAGCAGGTGTTGTCAGCCTGGTACCCTAACCTCCCCATACATTTTCCAATACAACTGAGCCAGTGCATGGGCCAGTAGTAGTTTACTACCTTCTGACAGGAAGGGAAGAACAAGGAAGGCATCATGTCTCTCTAGAATATGTCTGGAGTGCTGCAACTGTTAGCTGTTCCCCACACATGAGTGGTTGTGTGAGCAGATGTAAATATCTAGTTTTCTAAAGTGATTCATCTTTGTGTCCAAAATAATACAATTTCCTTCCCTGGAACTGGAAATATCATGTTGTCATGAAGCCCTCGGAACTAGTCATTTTTTCCTCTACTTTCCACTGTCTATTTCAAGGCCAGTGCCCACTTGCAGAGAGCTTTGTCTGGAACAATCTTCAGAGCCCACTAATGCTGCCCTTTCATGGATTAATAACACCAGAGGCTACACACTGGTGTGCTGTAGATAATGGAGCCAGCATTTGAGGTTCTGACAACTGCTCTAGTTAGATATTTAACAAGGTTTTTCTAAGCTTGTCTCATTATTATTCTATTTAAAGCAATAACCAAAAAAGATATTTCAAACACCAGCACTTACCTAACTCCTTATAGATTAATTCTATGGCTGATGCAATATGACCGACGAGGGGCATAGTATCTAGATTTTAAACAATTCAAAGCAAGGAGGGGGACTCTTTTGTTTCTAAAGAGCCATGCCTGCATTGTGGAACCATGTTAATTATAACATCTGAGCAGGGGTGGGCTTCAGCACTTTGATCTACAAGGAGAATAAAAGAGAAATAATGTTTTAGTTAACTTATAGAATACTTTTTTACACTGATGAGATGCACAATAAAATACAGGCCGCTAAAGATGATGATATTTATGCTAAATCCATTTGGAGACCATGGCCTCCAAATATCTGTCCTTAATGTAGCTACAAAGGAATATGTAATGAGACATGAAACTGCTTGTGAGAAGCACAGTACTCTATCCTGAACATTCTTCACTCCTCTTTACTATAAAAAACAAATCAAAATTAACTGTGAAAAAATGTTGTCTTTGGTGGATGGATATGACCAGACCCTGCCTTGTGAGACAGCTGTTTTATCTTTTGCCACTGATGCTAAGCATCCCTAGAGCTGATTAACTTGTGTGTGTGTGTGTGTGTTGTTATTTTTCCTTACACAGGGAGACCACTGACAGTAAGTGCAAATTAGAGCAGCTTTTGGCTGCTCTACTTTATGTTGGGGATCAGATGGTATCATATTTGGAGGTTGAACTGTGTATCTTTGCTCATCTGCAGGTGCAGATGTCAGCCTATATGTTTGGGATTGACAGGAAGCATGCATCCATATTCTTCATTCCCTCTCACAGATGACAACATAATTTTTATCTTATATCACTTAAAAGAGCAGATGAAACTGAACAATGATACAAAGATCCCTGTGATCTCATAAAGCTATAAGGCTGTGTTCTACACTGGCATGATTTTGCGCAAATACTTTTAACGGAAAAGTTTTTCCGTTAAAAGTATTTGTGCAAGAGAGCGTCTATACTGGCAGGTGCCTTCGCGCAAAAGCTTTGCTTTTGCACAAAAGCATCCATACCAGTGTAGATGCTCTCTTGCACAAGAAAGCTCCAATGCCATTTTAGCCAGTGGGCTTTCTTGCACAAGAAATGGATGTTACCTGTCTACACTGGCCTTTTGTGCAAGAAGACTTGCATAAGAGGACTTATCCCTGAGTGGGAGCATCAGAGTATTTGCGCAAGAAGCACTGATTTCATACAGTAGAACATCAGTGTTCTTGCGCAAATACTCGCGGCCAGTGTAGACAGGTGGCAAGATTTTGCACAAAAGTGGCTGCTTTTGTGCAAAATCTTGCCAGTGTAGACGCAGCTTAAGTGTTTAAAGCTTCCAGGAAATAATTTTGCTTGGCTTATATTTTGTTAGCTTGAAGCACAGACAGAGAAACTGTTGGATAATACTTAATACAGATATATTAACAAATCAAAGATAAAAACAGTTGACAAAGAGCAACTGAAGGGTTTTCCTTTTGGTGGATGTTATGTCATACTAGTATTTTTCCCGAATACAACAGCAGTAGTAGTTAGTAATCATCTTTTCAGGACAGCTTGTCAGTGGTGTGCATGGAGAGTTAAGCTGAGCATGACCATTGTACAATACTGCACCTGCAGCCCAACAGATATTTCCCCTCTGATGGCATGAATAAAATCTACTTGTATTAACACACTACACAATGGAAGAAGAATTATTCACTCCATTGAATATACTTACAAGTAAAGAGCTTTCTAGTGTTCTGCCTTCTCTGTCCTGTTCTACAACTTCTTCCCGTGAGACTAGAGGAGGAAGGACATTGGCTATAAACAACTATGAACAAAGGTTTATTATCAAATACTGGTCATCCTAGTTATAAGCCAAAGAGTTAAAATATTTCTCCTACAATGCCTTTGTCAAATTTAATTTAGTACTACTCCAGTTAGAATAGGTAATACAGTATGAATAGTTTCAGAAGGGTAGCCATGTTAGTCTGTAACTAAAAAAACCATGAAAAGTGACAAATAGTCCTGAAGCACCTTAGGGTACATCTACAAAGCAGTGTTGTTTTGGAATAACAGCCGTACTTCCCTGTAGTGTAGATGAGCTATTTTGAAATAAGATATTTTGTAAAAACAAAAACAATATAGCTTATTTCGAAATAAGGGTGCTGTGTAGACATACTTAGGCTACGTCTACGTTGCATGCTTCTTGCACAAAAACAGTTTTGCACAAGAGTTCTTGTAAAAGTATTTGCGCAAGAGAGCGTCTACACTGGTCACAGCACATCGTAAAAGCCATGAGCTTTTGTACAAGAGAGCATCCACACTGGTGGGACACTCTTTCGCAAAAACTTCACCCTGGAACTACTTTGGAGAGGGCAAAAGGGCACCAGGACTTTCTGCGAGCGGGGGCTGGAGCTCCTTTGAGACCTGTGCTTAAAGTGATCTCAGTGGATAGCCATTTCTCTCCTGCTGCATGCTTTGGGACCTCTTGTAGGGACTGAAAGCTGTAGAAGTTCTAGTTGTGATTGCCCTCTGCCCTATTGGACATCACAGCTTGTGCCCTAGTACCTATTGTACATTTGGCCTTCTCATTACTGTGCCATGGAGCCAGGGATGTCCCTATGCCTGCTTTGGCCCCACATGGACATCTTGGAGTGCCTGCAGCTGCTGCTCCATGCTGCTGCGCTACTCCTGCAGGAGCTCAAGACCGAGCTTGCTCTGGACTCCCTCTGCACGGATGTGGAGGCATCCCTGTGGCATCCCCACCTGACCGTGGAGAGGCGATATTGGAGACTGGATACCAGTACCGACTGGTGGGACCGGCTGGTCCTGGAGCAATGGGAGGACCAGCAATGGCTCCGGAACTTCAGAATGTGAAAGCAGACATTCCTGGAGCTGTGTGCCTGGCTTGCTCCTGCACTCCAGAGACATACCACCCAGCTGCGGCCCACCATCCCGGTCAACAAGAGGGTCGCAATCGCCTATGGAAGCTGTCCACCCCGGACAGCTATCACTCAGTGGGACACCAGTTCAGAGTGGGCAGGTCCGCAGTTGGTTCTGTTGTGATGCAGGTAAGTCTGGTGTGTGTGTGTGTGTGTGTGTGTGCTGCACTCTGTGCCTGGGGAAAGGGAAGACTCCAGGCTGGGGGGGTGGGAGGAGAGGGTGAAGCCCCGTCACCCAGGGGCTGTGGGGATGGGACTGTGGAGTGAGGGGGCCCTGGTGTGTTTGGGGGAAGAAGGCATCAGAGGGGCATCACATAGGGGCAGGCACCCCCAAGGGCTCATGCACCTACCCTGCCTCATTTGGTGCATTCCCTATGTTTGTGTGTGCCCTTCTGCAGGTTGTCCATCAATGATATCCTGATCCAGAGAGTCATCCACCTGTGGGACATGGATGCAGTGGTGGCTGGCTTTGCTGCCCTGGGGTTCCCCAACTGCGGGGGAGCCGTGGATGGGACCCACATCCCCATCCATGCCCCAGAACATTGAGCGGCCCATTTTATTAACCGGAAGGGGTACTTCTCCGTGGTGCTCCAGGCCCTCTTGGACCACCGTGGCCACTTCACCGACATTTATGTGCGGTGGTCTGGCAAGGCACATGATGCCTGCGTCCTCTATAACTCCAGCCTGCATCGCATCTACATCTCCCATCTCCAACCCTTCCCTTCCCCGCCTCCCCTCACCTCCCAATAAACAAAACTGTTTTTTGTTCAAACAACAGAAAACTTGTATTTGTATTTACAATAGGGAAGAAAGGTGGGCAGTGGGAGGGGCTCTGAACTGTGAGGGGGAGCTATTGCTGGGAGGGGCAACTCCTGCCAGTGCCTCTGTGGGTGCAGAGGCCTCGCCATCTTTCAGGCCAGGTTGGGGCAGGCAGCACGGGGATGTAGGCAGAATGGGGTGCAGTAGGTGGGGGCATGGCAGCAACTGGAGGGACTAGGTTCAAGGCCTCAGGACAGATTATTTCTTCTGGGGTTCCACGGTTAGTTGATTTTGTGCCTCCCCAGCTCTTGGGGAGGGGGGCAAAAAATGAGAGGTTCAGTGTGTGGAACAGGCCTGTCAGTGAATGGATAGGGATGGGGGTGCTGGATCTGGGTAGAGTTGGGGTGTAGGCTGAGAATAGGATGTCTAGCTAATGGGAAAGGGCAGCAACAAGGGAGGGGGCAGAGTCTAGCTGGGGGGGGCGGTGTAGAAGCAGGCTAAGGTTAGGGTATGCGGCCAGGAGAGAGGCTGCAGGAACAAGGGAGGGTGGAGGAGCAGGTTGGGGCTGTATAGGGTGTCTGGCCAGAGAGAAGGTGCAAGAGCAGGCCGGGGTGCGGGGTCTTGGTAGAGTATGTGTGAGGGGGCTGCAGGTGCAGGGTCTCAGCTTCGGGGGTATGAGTGGGAGGTGGGGACGAGAGGTCTCTGTGGAGGGGTGAGCTAGGGGTGCAAGGTCTCAGTAGAGAGGGTGTGTGAGGGGACTGCAGGTGCGGGGTCTTGGCTTGGGGATTTGAGAGGAGGCTGGTGGGGCTGGCTCTCAGAGTGGTGAGTGAGGGAGCTGGGGATGTAGGGTCTTGTCTTGGGGGATATGAGTGAGGGGGCTGGGCACTGTAATGGGCACTGTAACTGGGGCCCTGCTCCACTCTGTCCTCTTCACTTGCAGAAACTGCACAGAGTGCTTCAGGGGTGCGCTCAGTGTAGCTTGGTATCAAGACCCCTTTACCAATATCACCACAGGCCCCTGTGCTTCCACCTATTTACAGTGTTTGCCAAGGATTAGGCCTGCTTAGAAGGATGTGAGAGGAACAGAGGTCTTCCTCCTCTGAGCCCTTTCTGTGACTAGCCCTGTTCCTCTCTCTCTTCTCACTCCCCTTGCACTTCCTTCCCATATCTCTTTTTTATCAGTTGGGGGCTGATGGGGCCAACTGAGTTCTTAACCAACTTAGCCCACCAGCCTGATTAGCTCATTATCCCCAAACAGCTTCTTTTGGGAGTACTAATTGTCCTCCAAAGGATCAGAGTGCAGGCCTGCCTACCTACCCACTCCTGGCAGCCACCTGATGCCTCTTGCTGTCTGAGAGCTTGCTGGCCTTCCTCCTAACTAGCTGCTAGTGCTGCCACTATGGCTGCTACCACTGTTGCTGGAGGATGTTGTCATGAAGATCTGTTGTAGCAGCAACAGCAAACTGGTGCTGCTACCTGGAATGAGCCTTCATTTCCATCCTTCTCTGCTAGTGGCAAGGCAAGCATTGTTTCTGCTGTTGTCAGGGGCATAGAGCTCTCTCCCAAATCTGTCTGCTCCTTCATAACCACCACTGTCCTTTCCACAACTCCCAAGAACCACTTGGGACTGCCTCCACCCCATTTGCCTCCACTCACCAACTCAGCTACTCGCCTCCACCCCATTTGCCATCTGAGATTCCAACAGTAACTAGGACTTTTCTCACAAGTACACACTCTTCCCCTCTTGGACTTGCCCCTCCATCAGCTGCACCATGCTGGTGACCTCATGCCCTCTGGTTGCCCATCAGCCTCCCTTTGTCCCCTTTCCTTTCATTCTTTGCCCTCTTTCTCTTTACTGTTATGGTTATTAGCAGGAATGATGCTTTATATGTTCATTTACTGCAAGAGAAACGATCATCCATACAGTTACACTGGATTTAAATTGCTATAACCAAGAACAGAATATGGCCTTATATTAGCTCAAGGAAGTTAGTACATAGAACGTGAACTGCTTGTGGAATAAACAACTCAGGATAAATGGGACACAGTTATTAGGCAAATTTTCAGTAGCTTCTTTATAAATAAAAGATCAAAATACAAGAAATGGGAGAAAAGGAAAACAACAAAAATTTGATTTATTTTCGCTCCTATTTTTCTAATTACAAAAGTGCAGTGTTATGCTAATTATTTAGCTAAGATAGCTTTATGTATTGACCAACACTATTGTTAACAAGCTTAACTTTGTAAAGCAAGTTAATTAAAAATGAAAACATTAAATGAGAGATATCAATTTGCTTTTACTGAAGGGAAGATCAAATCCCAGCCTAATTATACATAAAAAGTGGAGATTTTAGTAAACTGCTAACTTAGTAGCTGAGCATACAAGAAGTATTTTGCAAACAAACTTACTACTGATTTTTTATGAACATATAATAATTTGGTACTACAGTAGAACTGCTTGGGGAAAAAACATACTATATAGTCTGGCTTGGGGAAACTAAGATCACATGATAACATATATAGCAAACATAATGTCTAAAAAATAATGATCCCAAATTGCTTTTGTGAAGTTAAGAAACAAGGGAACTAATCAAAGCTTAGTTAAAAAACATGATTTAATTAGGAAACAAAGGGAACTGCACTAATGCAAAAGGTCAGCAAAAATATTGTGGGATGGTATGGAATCTTTAATGAGTGCTGATGTTCTGATGTAGACCTTTAGCACTCAACAATTATAAAAGCTGCTCAATTAATTATTCCACTAAATAGGCAAAATATTAATGATCAGTCTGCTTCAATATATTCTGAGCCTAATCTTGTTCTGAGTGGAGTAATGCCAAAACTCCAACTCATTTCAACGAGAGCATTACTGAACCCACAAATGCCACATTTGAAAGATCAAAGATCTGCAGCACTGTTGCCAAACAAGTTGTCAGTGTTCTTGAAGCTACCCTAGGGCCAGAGCCAATTCACACTGAAATCAATGTGAGTCTTTCCATTGACATTAATTGGAACTGGATGAGGACTAGAGTAAAGAATAAAGCATCATATAGCAGTACCAACCGTTGGATATATAAAAAATAAAAAATAACTTTGTTGCAATGTGTGACTGAGTGCATTCCTGTATTAATACTTTGCACACTACTTTAAAAATCTTTGTACAAAATATGCCTGTGAGGTATCATTTGAAAACTAATAAACTCACTGGTCAATAATACCATGATGAAATGTGTGCAGCAACATTATATCTAAATTATAAACATAAACACATCTCAGATAATCTCAGTTTATCAGACAAGTCCAGGTAAACCAGTTTTTCAAAGACAAGACAGACCTGCATTTTAGCAAGCAAAATGAAACCTCTTTCACCAGGAGACTTCTTGTCTCTGTCTTCACAGGTAACCCTCATGCAAATGCATTTCTAAGAGGGACTGGATTATAAAAATGAGGAGCAAAACACCCCAGTGTATCTCTCTCTCTCTCTCACACACACACCCCTAAGAAAACAAAAGGAGTAGCTTTTGGACTTTTAAGAGCAGATCCTGCCCTGCGAATTTGATCAGCAATGTTACTGGGATGGGCAGTGGTGGCACCCCCCTCCCCCTTTGGGGAGGCTAGCCTCCATCTCCAACCCTTCTGCCTGTGCTGTCCTCCCACAGCCAGAGCCCTGAGACACCCCCCCCCCCCCCACACACACCTCCCCTTGGCTGGAGCTGCAAGTGACTCCCCACAGCCTGAGGAGCCTTGAGCTGACTGCAGTCCAATCCCCCCCCGAACCCCTCCTGGGCCAACCAAAATTATTCCTCTCTTCCCCTCCACAGACACAATCTGCTGAGGAAAAGCACCTCTTCAAAGATGCTTTTGATATGCCCCATGCAGTTCCAGGGTAGTTAAGACAATGATATTTTCTACTCAGCTTCCTGGGTTCCTCAGTAATGAATTTTCCTTGTTTCCATTGGAGGCAAAGCATCCAAAAGTTACAAATGTGCAAAACTCCAGCCTATCAGCAATACTCCAGTCACACTCGGGCTTCCACCAGCCTTGGTTTCCACTTGCAGGGTGACTCCATTACACACAACACAGTCCTGAATTTCCCCCCCCCCCCCCACAAAAGAGTGCTGGACACTTCAAATATTTTAGGTTGATTACCCCTCTCAGGGAATCAGTATTCAAAAGTTTACCACTTTAAATGGGTTTACCCACACAATCCAGTTTAAACACAGCACTGGATTAGTGTTGATTGAAGAAGAAAACAAGTGTATTGAGCTACAAAGTAAATCCAAATATAAAGCATTACATTCAGATATGGTTACAAAGGAAATAAAAACTAATGCTTAACAAATAAGACATGGTTCATGATGAAATCCCTTAGCACAGGATCTCAGTGACCATGGGCAGTGGGTATAATAGACCAGGGGAGGCTCTGCCTCTCCCGGCCCTCCCCGCCCCATGCTGCCACAGCTGCGGAACCCCCAGTGCAGGGTTTTGCAGTGAAGTTTTTATTTTAGGGTGGCTGAGGCCCTATAACTCTGCTAGACATATTGGGCATGACTTTCTTTTTGGTAGAGCTCAGGATGTCTTCTTTGCTCTGCTGCTCTCAAACAGGTTCCTCTCACTTTGTTCCCACTTAGGCTATGTCTAGACTGTAAGCCTCTTTCGAAAGAGGCTTTTTCGAAAGATACTTTTGAAAAAGCCTCTTTCGAAAAAGAGCGTCTAGACTGCAAGAGGAACTTTTGAAAAAGCAAGCCGCTTTTTCGAAAGAAAGCAGCGAGTGAGTCTGGATGCTCTCTTTCTAAAAAGCCCTGTTGGCATTCAAGAATGCCTTTTTTTGAAAGAGCACTTTCGAAAAAAGGCGTTTTTCCTCATGAAATGAGGTTTACCGCCATCGAAAGAAAAGCCGCGTTCTTTCGATTTAATTTTGAAAGAACGCGGCTGTAGTCTAGACGCAGGTGAAGTTTTTTCGAAAAAAGGCTACTTTTTTCGCAAACCCCCCTGAGTCTGGACACAGCCTTAGTGGAACTTACCTGCCATCCTGGTTTCTTTGCATCCCCTGTGGTCTGTTGGTTCCAGGGGTCAGATTGTGAAAGCAATTGGTGATATTTTAATCAAATTCTGCCCCAAACGCAAGGTTCTTTTACTCAAGTCAATATCAAAACAAGATGTTCCTCAAAGTTGATTTTGCAGATCCCCATAATACTGATATGGGCTGGGTGAAACCTTGTTATGAGCTGAGCTAAAATTTCCTTCCAATTAGGAAGTTTGAATACACCCCCAACTGACAACTGTAAGCATAAATCCCTCCTAAAAGAAAGGGTGTGTGTGAACCCACTCATGAGCTCTTGGCTGAATGTTATTTTGGGTATGTATGAGAAGAGGGATCTTACTGAAACTCAGGTCAGACAGGACGAGACAGAGTGAGATAGGGCAGCTTGAAGGAACAGCTGAAAGCATGGGTCTGACTCTGGAAAAAACCAAGGAAGAAGTTTTTGTGGCAGGGGTGCAGGCTAAGAACAGTGACACATGGTTCTATGAGCAAAGGAATCTGTTTTCTCTTTGATTCTGATTGTTCAGAGAGATGGGACTGTACATTCTTTATAAATAAATTGCATCAGAGAAATACCCATTACCACCTATTTCTACAGCTGGAACACACACAGAGACCCAAACTTTGACTCAGGGAAAAAAGGGCAATGATGATCCCTTAACTGTAAGGGTACGTCTAAATTACGTTCTATTTTTGAAAGAGGATATGCAAAATCCAAGGGATCTTTCAAAAGTGAAGGTAGCCTGGACACTTTTTTGGGGGAAAAAAGCCTTTTTTGAAAAAACCGCGTAAAGCTCATTTTTTAAGGAAGAGCATTTTTTTCAAAAAAGGGGTTCCCCCTCCAAAAAATGCATTTAGACTATTTTCACTTTTGAAAGATCCGCTTTCGCATATCCTCTTTCAAAAATAGAACGTAATCTAGAAATAGCCTGAGTATTCCCAGCCCCTTGAATGAAAGGCCCAGGTCAAACCTCTCAGAGCTATAGTTTTAAGCTGACTGCAGACTCAGGAAGACTACATTGTATTTGATTTACATAAGGTTCACATTTTCAAGGTTGTCTTTCTTTTCATAAATGAAAGCTTAGATTCTGCACTACAAGATGGCAGATGCGGCTTCTTCCCAAAAACAAAACAAAGAAAAAACCTCAACAACCCACCACTTACAAGCTACCACAAGACGGCACAATGTAAGACATGAATGATAACTTGCAAGGCAGAGAAATATTAAAAATTATGCAAACAGAGGCTCATTAAGATAGATGGAAATAGACCAAACCAGCTGTATCCTGCTTTTCTCTTTCTTCCTTTAGAATCAGTTTTTTAGAATCTTGCTGATTAAGTCTTGACATAGACACTTCTTTTCAGAATATACTTGCAGTATAAATAGACATTGAAGTGGGTAGAAGGTAAAGTGGAGCTCTTATTAGTTTCAGAGGGAAATAGAGCAAGCCAGCTGTATTTATTATATACAATGACAAATTTCAGCATGGAAAATGATGAACGCAGAATTCTGAATGAAGTTACACTCTGACTGGGGAAGAACAACAAGATTTGACCTGTTGAGATAATTCAAGATGAAATTTTGCAAACAATTGCTACAGCAAGAAAGTCAGTTATTTATTATTCATTATTCTTGAAGCATACATCATATATCAGCAAGAGCGGATGTCAAGTTCAATGGAACCTTCTTTGCTGTTCAATACTTGCAGTGATCACTTGGTGGTATATAGATCACATCTTACTTGTTAAAAGCTGTTTCCCATGCTGTTAATTTATTTTCTGCATACTTTACAGATTATTGGATTTGTGGTTATAGGGATCAGACTGGAAATGACTTATTTTGATTTCTATGACATTTTCAAAGTCAGAAAATAATGTTGCATGTTTGTGTATACCAGAGGGGTGCAGATAAAAAATTGAACAGCTTGTGGAAACACTAGTTAGAGCCATTTTTAAGGGCATTGACCTTGCACGACAAAGAAATATCTGCTATTTCAAATAATGGGTGTACCAGATCCATGCTTCTCCTGAGAACTTTGCCTTGGGGTGTTAGAATTCTTCTTTCTGGCATCTTGAGGAGCAGAGCCCGATGGTATATCTCTTTAGAGGTGTATTTTACTTTCCCCACAGTAGCTTTGGTCCTACTTTGTGAACCATTGCAGAAGGGGATGGTCATCTTTCCCCAACCCCTTTGAAGCACAGGGACAGTTATTCAGTATTCCCTGTAAGATTTGCACTTGTGTAGCCACTCAGGAGAGATCCAAATGCCTCCCAGGTGATTAGTAGAGTTGCCTGCTAGGTTTTGTTTTTACATAAAAATGGACTTTGCACATGGATGGAAAAAATCCACACATGGATGAAAAAGATTAGAGGGAACATTGCTGCTATTTATAGAGTTCATTCATTCATTCATTACCAGCCATGCCTTGGAGTACATTCATCAAGGGCCAATCCCTCTCTGTCCCCTGCACCAACTCCACTGTGCAACACTTAACTTCCAGCCACAATATGGCCCTAGATGAAAACTTTTATTATATACACATATCTGATTTGAAAAATGTATAGTTTTATCATTCGATTCTGTCACGATCATGTGATTTGATGAGCTTAAAGAATCCTCCCTCTCCCAAACTGATCCTTGAAACAGAATCTCACAGTAGTTTGATGTGTAGACCTTTTCTAGCTGTTGTAGTTAGTGCAAGTGGAGGATACAAGAGGTTGAGTACATAAGAACATAACAACAGCCATATAGGGTCAGACCAATGGTCCATCTAGCCCAGTATCCTGTCTTCCAACAGTGGCCAATGCCAGATGCCGCAGAAAGAGTGAACAGAACAGGGAATCTTCAAACACTCCCTCTCCTGTCACCCATTCCCAGACACTGACAGAGGCTAGGGACACCATTCCTACCCATCTTGGCTATATAGAAGCTGTTCCTAAACCCTAAATAATTTTGGTTGCCTTTTAGGTACATTTTCCAAATCCAATATATTTTTCTTTATATGGGGTGACCAAATCTGCATACAGTATTCAAGATGTGAGCATACAGTGACTTTATGTAGAGGCAATATGGTATTTTGGCTTATGATCTATTCCTTTCCTAATGATTCCTAATATTCGGTTAGCTTTTTAGTTTTTAGGCTGCTTCTGCACATTGAACAGATGTTTTTAGGGAACTATCCACAATGATTCCAAGATCTTTTTCTTGAGTGATAACAGCTATTTTGTATCTATAGTTAGCATTATATTTTTCTATGCACATTAAGTTACACTTATCAGCACTGAATTCCATCTGCCCTTGTGTTGCCTAGTCACCCAGTTTTGTGAAATCCCTTTGTAGCTCTGTGTAGTCAGTTTTCGATTAATCCCCATCCACCCCTTTTTCAAGAACATTTGTAAATTTAACACAGTAATCCAAATGCAAATCCCAGCAGCTCAACCCTCATTCCTATACTACCCCCCCTCTATATTTTAAGTGGAGTTCCCGACAATGTTTTCATGATGATCCAATTATCCTTAAATTACTGGAATGCCCAGCCTTATGTTATTCTTAATCACCCTGCCTTCCTTTTTTTTATAACAAACTCCCTGCCTCAAAGGTAAAGCTGCAAGCAGCTCATACTCTGTTGCATTTAAGAACTGCCTGTGGAGCCAGGGCATGCAGCTTTAAGCAGACCTCAAGTATGACATCCAGGGGATTCAAACTCTGGAGAGGGGCTACTATCTCTTAACCCCCATAAATGGTGCCCTTGCCCTTACTGCAATAGAGAGGCTTTCAAGCATTAGCTTTCCAAGGCCCTAGAGAAGGGGCCAGGGAAGAGTAGTTGGGAGCTTTCTTTGTGTCTCTAAGCCCTCAGCCCTAAAGGGGGGCAGAGCCCTGAGCTGGAAGCTTGACTAGAGATGGACTGATGAGGGACTACAGCCTGCCTGAAATCCTGGGTGGAAGAAGAGTTTGACAGATATGGGCAAACTGAGGCTAGCCTGAAAAGGAGATCCAGCTGAGTCTAGCTAGGATGAAAATTCAGTTGGTTTTTTTTCCTGGGGTTTTTAAGTGAACAAGTTTGAATTTTGTGGGGAAGCAAGAAGTAGAAAGTGGTCCAAGGAGGCAGACCTGAAATGCTCTGTGATATTTGCTATCACTGCCTTTCACAAAGCCCTGGGTCAGACACGGGTAGAGAGGGAAGGGCCAAGCTCTGCTACCAATAATCTTTTTAGTGAAAAGGGTATTAAACCCCTTTCTTCCTAAAAATGGACAGGTGATGAATGAATATGCTGCTGATGCTCATAGTGTTTATCCTTAGATGCTTGGGAATGATTTCACTCAGCCTAGATGTTGACTGATCATCATATAGAGTTAGGCATAGTCCCTTGGGGCAAGTGGTTGTCTCGAATGATCTAATTCCTTCAGCCATAGGAGTTATGATCTTCCAAATACAATGTAGGCACATTAAAGCACATGGGTTGAGTGACTGCTCAGTGTGATCCTATTGTACAGTAAATTCTATATTTTATAAACCTAGGTTTTGTCCTTGCAGTTAGTTTATAATTGAATTTTACAATCAATATGTGTCTTGTGGCAGTATGTATGTATGCCTGGAAATGTTAGTTGTTCATTCTTCTAGCAGTAAGGAATCAGATATCTTTGCCTGGGTGTGATCTAAATACAGAGACATTTATTTGTACTGCTTCTAACCAACTGAGTCTTTATGGCAGTGCAGATATTGTTCTTTCAACAATTAGCTACTAAGGCATTGTATAAATGGGGCTTGCACTGCATAGCAATTACTGGATTTTGCAGCTGGCTCTGCTGCAAGTGGACAAAGCAATAAGCTCTAAAACTGATGATCATTACAACCTCCACCAGAGGTTTGCCTGTTCTGGGACATGGGAAGCCACTACATCAACTTAAACATAGAAAAACAACACAAAACAGCAATACTTGGCACTTGCACAATTTTGTGTCTTCAAAGTAATGTGCAAGCATTAACTAATGCCTTTGTGAGGAAGGTGAACGTAACTATTCCCAGTTAACATTTGGGGGAACAGAGGCATAAAGAGGTTAAATGAATTGCTTAAGGACAAACAATGAGTTGGTAGCAGAATGGGGATTAGTTACTGATTCCCTTTCTTTGGGCCCATTACTAATGAGTGTTTGATCTCTCTGCTACTCCCTAGTTCACATTTTTAGTTAGTAAAATAGGAAGGCAATCAAATTCTACTTTTATTTACACCAGCATCAATCTCACATATGTCTGCTAAACCGAGTGCACTAAATCAGGCACTAGTGCCTAAATCTTAGCTATCAGAAGAAAAGTGCCTGATTTTCAGATCATCTACACCTCTCACTGAAAACAAAGCCATGGATTGAGGTATCTGACTTGTGCTTATTTTTTTTTTAAATGAAAATGTTCGCATGTGAACTGATTGACCCTACAACCAGTGTACCCTCTAAGGTGCATGGCAGTACAGCTTCACAGGTGATTAATCAGCCCCCATCAGAGGCTCAGGGCTCTGTGCTGGGAGCTGCCTGATTGGGCGGGGCTGATTAATCACTGTGAAGCTGTGCTGCCATGCAGTTTAGAGGGAACATTGCCTATAACACAAATCTAGTTCTGAACATTTCACTCAGATTAATTTTCCTGGTAAGGTTTGGTTTCTTGTACTTGGATTTCTTGTACTGTATATACAGCAATGCACATAAACTACTATGTTAAAAGAATATTACGCTTGCAAAATCAAGCACTCATGCTTCACGTTCTCGCTATACTTGTTCACTATACTAAATATAGGTCTTCCAAAAAGAAATGGCCCCTGAAGAAATATGACAATCTATATCTAATCTTTTTACAAATCACAAAAACTGGTTATCTGTTATTATCCAGTATTCTGTCTTTTTCCTCCAGTTTGCCAAACTCCCTGTTAAAATGATTTACTCATTTTTATACTCCTCTTACTATCACTGTCCAGCCCATTCCTTTCCCCCATAAAGAACTTCTCTAATAAATAGCATATGCAGCATCTCACCCTCCCCTCCTCCATTTCCTTTCCAGCTCTGGCCTCTTGTTTTTATACAGTTGCCATCTGGAAGAGCTTATTTTCATTAATCTATTCTTTTACTTGTTATTCACGTTACTATTTTTTCGTAGTTACATTGATGTTGGCTTAAAAGTATGGCACATGCCCACCACCTGCAGCCAATATATTTTGCTCCACAGGAGCCAATGTAACACTCATTAAAATACAAAAGGTACTTGTTGAGTTCAGTGAACGCTCCCTGAATGTTAATGAACATCTGGGTTCTCATTATGGATGGGAGAACTTGTTTTGCCTGAATTTGAACCTACTCTAGCGTCATGGATTTGAAAGTTGTATAGGTTCTGAACTTCTGATCCATCTCTAATTTAAACATTTGTTAAGCCTCACTAACTTTCTATTTATAACAGTATTATGACTGTGAATTTAATGCTTGTGATAGTCCTAAAGCCTTAAATTCCTTTTTTATCCAAGGAATGGATACAGATCTCCTTGCCCCTAAAAGAGGTTCTCTAACAGTGGATTGAGGATTGGTGGGGCAGCTTGGTAAAACTTGAACTGTTGCTGCCTTTGCTAGGTTCCTGGTTTGTGCATTCCTAACTCCATAAGTCGATGGGTTTAGTGTCCAAGGCTGGGACCCTGCTACACGCATTAAATTCATTCTAGGTGAAATTTACCCTTCCTGAGTAAAGTAGTGGCAATCAATTTGTGTATGGAACTAAACATCAGTGTGCCATTTTTTCCCCACTCTCAACACACAAGCAACACTGAAGGGCTACAATTTGGCCTCCTTTCTCTGCTATGTGGAAGTTTTGCACCACTGAATCTTCATTTCCATGGGCCTCTTATAACCCCAGTCCACACTCTTGGACCCCCTGTAGATTACACAGTGAGGCCTAGTCTACGCTATGCTTCCAGCCCCTGACAATATAAGCTATACAACTACAGCTAAGTGAATAGCGTAGCCAAAGTCAACAGACCTACCACAGTATCTTCCATGCAGTAAGATCAGCCGGGGTCTGCTCTTCTGTTGACTCTGGGTACTCTTCTTTTCCTGGTGTAGTACCAGAGTCAACAGCAGAGTACTCAGAGGTTGATTTATCACATATAAGCAGATGCGTTAAATCAATCACCAGTGGATCAATTACTATAGCATTTAAAGACAAGCATTTCTGAAGACAAACCCTGATTCACTGCTACTCCCCACACAGTCCTCTTGAATAGTATTGCAAGGGAGCTTAAATGGCACATAGTGAGCTTGTGAACTGTGGTGATTGTCAACCTTATTTATGTCTGAATTCTAAGATGATGGAAGGCTAACACTGGGAAAATCATAGATTTATCAGTTTGTTGTCAATTTCAGTAAGTTGAAGGAAAATAATTTTGAATCACATGAAAAACAAATTTTGATATTTTTATATAAATTGGACCTTGCTCCACAAAAAAGCCCAGAGCAAAATCTCAGCTTTGTGTGTTGAACACAATTTTATTGTTCCATTGGAAGATTTTGAATTTTTTTTAATGTTCAAATATAAAATTAAAAGGACATTTCTAAGCAACAATAAATTTGGCTGGAAAAATGAAAAAGTTCTTTTGAAAGTGTCAAAGGAAAACCATTGATTTTTGTTTCACAATACTTGTTGCTTTTCAAGATTAACAGCTTAGAAAAACTGACACGAATTTGCAAAATGCTTTGGTGTCACCAAATCTGCATCTTTCACTGTAAAAAGTTTGGATTGAAAATTTTTGCCCAGCTTTGTGAAAGAACTGTGTAGGTCCCAGCATCATTGTTCTGCACAAAACTATTCTGTGCAAAGCTTCTGGTCTCTAGCTTTTTTCCAGTTTCAGTACTATGTCCTGAATCATGTAAGGCCAAGGAAGTCCATGGATGTCAATGGTGTTCAATATATTTTTATTTCAGGTGAGATTGCAGATTTTAATTCCCAAGCAGAGGGCAGTATTCAGACATGCATGGACTTTAGTATCTAACTTTCCCTTCTCTCCAAACTGATTATCAAAAATGTATGTGTTAGAGTTTTAATAAAAGAATAAGCAGTGTTTTCAATTTGTTAAATATTCAATGATCAAGGCTAGATTGTCATTTAAAAAGCCATACTCCAGTTTCAGCAACTGCCTGCCAGGAAGCATGTTTTAATATTTGTTCATCATGCTGTAAAAGGCAATCAGAAGAACAAGCCAATCGAGAAAAGTGTGCTTCCCTAAATTATTCTTCTAATTACAAATTTAAAAAGATTTAACTCGTTGAAGAATGAATTTTTTAAAACAATGTTTTCAGCTATTTAGAACAAAACAAGCAAGGAATGATTAGCCTATCCCAAGAATCTGGGATGTTAATGTTGGTAAAAGCTCTAATGGAGATATTTTCAAAACAGCCCACCTTTCTAATCCAATTTACCATGTAAGTACTTAATCCTTTTATTTTTGATTCCACTGACAGCAGATTTGGCCTTTACTGTCCACCATAGTGAATGTTTTCCATGGTGCCCTCAGTTTTTATTGACAGAGGGAATTAAGAATTAATTAGAGATGATGCCACAAGATAGAAACATAGAATCATAGAATACTAGGACTGGAAGGGACCTTGAGAGGTCATCAAAGCCAGTCCCCTGCCCCCATGGCAGGACCAAATACTGTCTAGACCAGTGGTCCCCAACCTTTAGGCTCCCGGGTGCCCGGGAGGTGGGGCCACTCACGCGCTGAGCGCCCGGGAGGTGGGGGCCACTCACGCACCGGGCGCCCGGGGGCGGGGCCGGGCATCCGGGGGCACGCCAGGGGACTGGGATGCCCTTGCAACCAGCGCCGGTGTGTGCCCTAGGGCCGGGGCTGGCGCCGCCCGAGCGCCTTGTGCTGTGGACCTGGGGCCGGCGCTGCCACCCGAGCCACACACCTAGGGCCGGCACCAGTGCCGCTCGAGCACCGTGTGCCTGAGCGCCCGCATGTGCCCCGGAGCTGGGGCCGCCCGAGTGCTGCACACCCAGCGCCAGTGCATGTCGCGCGCCTGGGGCCGGTGCCTCCCATAAGCCGGGGGCGGGGCCAGCCCAGGTTGTCTGCGGGCGCACACGAATGCCCTGGCAGGCGCCATGGTGCCCGCGGGCACCGCATTGGGGACCACTGGTCTAGACCATCCCTGATAGACATTTATCTAACCTACTCTTAAATATCTCCAGAGATAGGGATTCCACAACATCCCGGGGCAACTTATTCCAGTGTTTAAATACCCTGACAGTTAGGAAGTTTTTCCTAAAGCTCCCTTGCTGCAGTTTAAGCCCATTGCTTCTTGTTCTATCCTCAGAGGCCAAGATGAACAAGTTTTCTCCCTCCTCCTTATGACACCCTTTTAGATATCTGAAAATGGCTATCATGTCCCCCCTCAGTCTTCTCTTTTTTAAATTAAACA
Organism: Pelodiscus sinensis; assembly: GCF_049634645.1. NCBI lineage: Eukaryota > Metazoa > Chordata > Testudines > Trionychidae > Pelodiscus > Pelodiscus sinensis. The sequence continues at coordinate 47,563,318 of NC_134718.1, forward strand.
AACCCAATTCTTTCAGCCTTCCTTCATAGGTCATGTTCTCTAGACCTTTAATCATTCTTGTTGCTCTTCTCTGGACCCTGAACAATTTCTCCACATCTTCCTTGAAATGCGATGCCAAGAACTGGACACAATATTCCAACTGAGGCCTAACCAGTGCAGAGTAGAGCAGAAGAATGACTTCTCGTGTCTCGCTCATAACAACCTGTTAATGCATCCCAGAATCATGTTTGCTTTTTTTGCAACAACATCACACTGTTGACTCATATTCAGCTTGTGGTCCACTATAACCCCTAGATTCCTTTCTGCTGTACTCCTTCCTAGACAGTCACTTCCCATTCTGTATGTGTGAAACTGATTGTTCTTTCCTAAGTGGAGCAATTTACATTTGTCTTTATTAAACTTCATCCTGTTTACCTCAGACCATTTCTCCAATTTGCCCAGATCATTTTGAATTATGACCCTATTCTCCAGAGCAGTCGCAACCCCTCCCAGCTTGGTATCATCTGCAAACTTAATAAGTGTACTTTCTATGCCAATATCTAAATCGTTGATGAAGATATTGAACAGAGTCAGTCCCAAAACAGACCCCTCCGGAACCCCACTTGTTATAACTTTCCAGCAGGATTGTGAACCATTAATAACTACTCTCTGAGAACGGTTATCCAGCCAGTTATGCACCCACCTTATAGTAGCCCCATCTAAGTTGTATTTGCCTAGTTTATTGATAAGAATATCATGTGAGACCGTATCAAATGCTTTACTAAAGTCTAGGTATACCACATCTACTGCTTCTCCCTTATCCACAAGATTCGTTATCCTTTCAAAGAAAGCTATCAGATTGGTTTGACATGATTTTTCTTTACAAATCCATGCTGGCTGTTCCCTATCACCTTGCCACCTTCCAAGTGTTTACAGATGATTTCCTTAATTACTTGCTCCATTAGATAGAGGAAAGGGATGGGCAAACCAAAAAAGGAAGATGGTGGTGTAAGCAAAATTCTAATTTTGTCCATCCATGTATGGAAGAAATGAGTGCACCAATGCATGTGCAGATGTGCACCACCCCTAGAGACAAATGCTGCCACCTGTGAGTGGTTGTGGGTGCTCTGCTAAGCAGCTGGGTAGCATCTGAATCTCTCCTGGGTGGCCACCCAAGTGCACAGCTTACACGGAACATTAGGTGTAAGTCAAAAATGTTGGCAGCTAATGGAGAAAGTAAAACAAGTATGGGTAGATAGACTATGTAAAGTTTGGAAAGTAATACTAGTAGTTACACTGCATAGAAAACACTTCAGGCTTTTTTTTATCATGTTTATGGTAATACCAGAGGCCCTTATATTATGTATGGTGTAAACACAGTGTAGTAGACTGTCCCTGTCCTGAAGAGCTTACGATCTAAACAGGCAAAACAGAAATAGGAAAGAAACATTCATATTGGGTATGAGGTAGAACATTCAGGCAGAGTGAACAATGATGGCAGCAAGAAGTTTGTTAGTTTATTATTTTATTATATTAGTTTATTATCCATGATTATTTTGGGGAGCAGTGGACAGGGGAGTGTAGTTAGGAGGGAGTATGCTAAATGGAAAGAAAAGGGACTGGAAGGCGAGAAGATTGATATCTCCTGGGTGATATTCAAAAATAAGGATACATTGGTGTCTGTGGTTAAATAGTCCTCATATTTATTTTGGGTTAAACATATTAATTTTTCTTTGATTCCTTGACTGTAACCTTCCAGATGTTAATCCATTTGTATTAGGAGAGGGAACTGTGTTCTTAGCTACCATAATTAAATAGCTGATGTATAGTTTATCATAGAAAACTAATCTATAAATAATAAGAAATCAATAGCATCTCTGGCCACCTTCCCATTAGATGTATCTTTGGTGAAAGGGACAGCAATAAACTCATTATATCCTCTGAAATATTGATGCCTTCAGCTCCCATTCATCCAAACTTCCCAGTCCTTACTCCTGGCAGGACTCCCATTGCCTGCGATGGGAAATGAGGGCACACTGTACCTTGCAGGATTGGAACCATAATTTCCAGGCTTATACCCAAAACTCATACTGAAATGATTTTCCCCCCAAAAGGGGCAGTGTTTGCATCTTAAGGTGTGTTAGTAGGGTCACTTTCATCAAGAGAATTATTCTTCATTTCTTTTATAATCTGAAACCTTTTTTAAAAATGAGATGATTTTCCATAAATCTTGGTTGTAGTACACATTGTGCCCTATGAATCTAACAGGCATAAATACCAAACAGAATGAACATATTGCTTACTTTTAGTGTTGGAACTTAGAAAAGATCTATCTCCTTCCATTTATGTACATGGTTCAGTTTTTACATTGGCTTTATCACTTATGGCCATCTTGAAGTATTATCAACCAGGCCTGGCCAAAGAGTTTGTGCGGCCCAAGACAGTTGGCTATGCTGCATGTCCAGATGGCTCCCAGCCAGGGCAGTGAGTGAATGAGCGGCCAGGTGGGTGGGCTCCAGGCAGCGCAGGGCCCTGAAGGTGTGGGGCCCAAGGCAATCGCCTTGCCCTAAGGACGGGCCTGTCATCAACAACTTGGTGAATCATTTGGTGACATTTCCAGTTAGACAAGGGTAGAACATGTTTGAACAGGTTTTTCAGATATGCAACACAAAAAGTACTTATGTCCAATATAAGTTATACATGGATTGCCACTTCAGGGAAATTCATTTCAGAACCGGTTATCTGTATTTGCCACCACTGCGATAGAGAGGAGAAAATGATCTTATGGTCAAGGCCCTTGAGTAGTTTTCAGGAAAGTTGGGTTAAGTTTCTACCCCCGCTGTAGATATTCTCTGTACACTGGGCCTAGTTTACAGATTTAGAATCTCTGTTTCTCAGTTTTCCATCTGTAAAACTGAGCTGATACACTACAAATAAACAAGACAAATAAAGGGAGGGAAAATAATGTAAACCATTGAGGGCAGGGACTGTCTTTTGCCAAAGGCTTGTCTTCATGGGGAAATTTACCAGCATAACTATATTGGTGTAATTCTCCTGCTACCATAACATAATATAAACGGGAAAAAGGCTCTCTTATTCTGGAATTATGATGTCTATAATGGGAAGTTATACTAATAAACTGAAAGACTAGTAATTTTCCCCTGTAGACAAGAGGTTTCTACAGTAACCAGCACAATAGGATTCTGGTATCAGCTGGAATTTCTAAGGGTATGTCTACACTACAAAGTTAGTTCGAACTAACGGACGTTAGTTCAAACTAACTTTAATAGGCGCTACACTAGCGCTCCGCTAGTTCGAATTTAATTCGAACTAGGGGAGCGCTTAGTTCGAACTAGGAAAATCTCATTTTACGAGAATTAACCCTAGTTCGAACTAGCTAGTTTGAATTAAGGGGTGTGTAGCCCCTTAATTCGAACTAGTGGGAGGCTAGCCCTCCCCAGCTTTCCCTGGTGGCCACTCTGGCCAACACCAGGGAAACTAGTCTGCCCGCCTCCCGGCCCCCTTAAAGGGGCACAGGCTGGCTACGGTGCCCGTGCCAGGTGCAAGCCTGCCAGCACCCAGCCAGCAGACCCTGCACCTGGCACGGATTGAGCCACCCACCCAATGCCCCCCAGCCCTCCCCCTCTTCCCGGGACCAGGCTGGCGGCACCCGCCTGGGCTAGTGTGGACATCATGGACTTCATCCACGACCTCCACACTAGGCACAGGAAAGTGGCCGGCTAGGGCAGGAGAGCTGCCAGCCTGGTCCCCCAGGAGCAGGTGTGCATGAAAATCAAGGTGGTCCACTGAGACCCCCGACCCTGAGCTTAGAATGGCCGTCCTGGGTCAGACCAAAGGTCCATCTAGCCCAGTAGCCTGTCTGCCGACAGTGGCCAACCCTAGCGACCCTGGAGGGGATGGACCAAAGACAGTGACCAAGCCATTTGTCTTGTGCCATCCATCTCCACCCTTCCACAAACCTCGGGCAGGGACACCACTCCTACCCCCTGGCTAATAGCACTCCATGGACCCAACCTCCATGACTTGATCTCACTTCCCTTTAAACTCTGTTCTAGTTCTAGCCTTCACAGCCTCCTGAAGCAAGGAGTTCCACAGGTTGACTCTTTGCTTTGTGAAGAACAACTTTCTGTTACTAGTTTGAAGCCTGCTACTCATTCCTTTCCTTTGGTGTCCTCTAGTCCTTCTTTATGGGAACTAATGAAGAACTTTTCTGTATGCACCCTCTCCACCCAACTCCTGCTTTTAGAGACCTCTATCCTGTCCCCCATCCGTCTCTTCTTTTCTAACCTGAAAAGTCCCAGTCTCTTTAGCCTCTCTTCATCTGGGACCTGTTCCAAACCCCTGATCATTTTAGTTGCCCTCCCCTCTCCCACCCTCTCTCTTCCCCTCTCCCACCTCCTTTTCCCAGTCTCCCCCAGTTTTGTTCAATAAAGACAGATTCAATTTTTGAACACAATTGTCCTTTATTTTGTACATCAAGAAGAGGGGCTAGGGAAGGGTAAGTGGAAGGAGGTGAGGGAGGAATGGGGTACGTGCCCTGTGGGCTTCTGGGGGTGGAAGCTCTCCTGCAGCCCCCCAATTGCCCCCTCTCCCCAGATGGCAGCCTGCGGCAAGTGCAGCCGGGCTGATGGCCGAGTGCTGTGATGTGCCCAGTGTGGGTACTTCGGGCAATCCAAGCCAGGACTGCTTTGCAAGCGGGGCACCCCTGAGAACTGTCTGTCCGGGGTGGGGTTTGGGACCCTTTAAGCACAGCCCTCGGCTAGCCTGATACAGCATCTCCACGCTCTAAGTCCTCCTCTGATGCTCTGCCGGCACTGCTTCCGACCATCCTTAAGCCTGGTTCAGGGTCCACTTAATGTGGACATGCTAGTTTGAATTAGCAAAACGCTAATTCAAGCTAGTTTTTTTTGTCTGGATCCGTTAGTTCGAATTAACGTTGTAGTGTTGACGTACCCTAAGTTCTACTGAAACAATAATAGTTTATATTAGCACAATTCAGAGATGAAAATGAAGATATCAGCCGATGTGTAACAGACTATGTCCAGGAGCAGAGAGGTAAGACATATGTTTCATAAAGGAGTGGGAAGCTCCAACTCGGAATGTTTTTACCCATGATGGGTTTCTCCACAACAGTCCTGTGACTTTACCTACCAAAACATATCCCACTTTCATAACGCTATGAGCTTTTGATTCCAAGTAAACATGCAGTTTCATAGAATCCTAGGGCTGGAAGAAACCTCAGGAGGTCATTGAATCCAGCCCCCCTGCATAAACCAGGAACAGCCCTAACTAAATCATCCCAGTCAAGACTTCATCAAGCCAGGACTTAAAAACCTCTAGGGATGGAGATTCTACCACTTCCCTAGGTAACCCATTCCAGTGCTTCATCACCCTCCTCGTTAAATTGTTCTTCCTAATATCCAATCTAGATATTACTCTCCACTGCAACTTGAGACCATTCTTCTCATTCTGCCATCTGTCACTACTGAGAACAGTCTCTCTCCATCCTCTTTGTAATCTTCCTTCAGGTAGTTAAAGGCTGCTATCAAACCTCCTGTCACTCTTCTCTTTTGCAGACTAAACAAACCTAAATCCCTCAGCCTCTCCTTGTAGGTCATGTGTTCCAGCTTCCTAATAATTTTCATTACCCTCCACTGGACCCTTTCCAATCATCCACATCTTATCTGTAATGGGGGGGCTCAGAAATGGATGCAATACTCCAGATGTGGCCTCACCAGTGCTGAATTAAGGGTAAACATGAAGGCTATGTCTACACTGCCTCCTCTTGTGGAAAAAAATATGCAAATGAGGCAAAGCATGGAATAGCGCTGCACCTCATTTGCATAATTAATAAGGCTCCCTGTTTGTGCAAGGGGAAGCCTCCTGCATAGCAACCAAAATAGTGCCAATAACACAGGTGTCCAGCACCTGATCAAGAGAAAACGTGATTATTGCAGACACCACTCCCATAGTTTACTCTTTTACAGTTCCACTTTTGTATCTATTAAATATTGTTATCTGTGCCCCCTTTAGAGCTTGTCAGCTCCAAGAACACTGGACTGAGCCTTCAGGGGACTTTTCCTATATGGACTACAACAGTGGCGCCAAAGCCTTGCACGTCATTTTCCAGACTGCTTAGAGTCTTCTTCAGGAAGAGAATAGATGGTAAACTCCTGGAAAAGTCAGTAGGAAGGCTTGTGATTTGCACAGACAATTTGCTCAGTCAATGAGAAGGGAGGACTGCTCACATCTTCTGTGTGAGGGGATAGTGTGAATTACAGTCCAAAGGCCTCAGTTTAGTTTCACTTTTGGAGCTTTTATTTTGAAGTTAGAAGGTGAGTGAGAAGAAATGCATTTAAGAGTCTCTGCTTACCCCTTTACTTCCCTGGATCCTCTGCTCTCTGCCCTCCAGGAACCCAACCCCAAATGGGATCAGAATCCCAAATAAATCCTTTAGGGAAGGCCCCTTTAACAATGAAACACACTGTTTGCTGCCCCTGGTAACAATTATTTACACTGGGCTTGATAGTAAATAAAAGTGATTTTATTAAGCACAAGCAGTAGGATTTAAGTGATTGCAAGTGAAAACAAGCAGAGCAAGGTAGATTACAAATTTAAAATATCAAAACCACATAGCTAGTTCTAACAATTATTACAAACTTACCCTTATTTCAGCTATACCTCCAAGCCAGGAAAGATCTTTTTTCCCTGGGGTCTCTGGTTCATTCTCTTGGGAATGACATGCCAGCCAAACACAAAGGGACTGAAAAACTTTGCATCTTAAATAGCCTTATTTTTAGGTGAGAATTCTTTGTTACTACATTCCACCCTTCTATGGAAAATTATCTGGTCAGACCCTACCAATTAGGGAGGTCACATGACTTCCTAAAACCAACCACTGCTAAGACTCAAAGGGCAAAAGAGGCTATTTACAAGTGATCACCCAGACATTGAGACTATGTCTACGCTACAGAGCTTTATCCCAGAAAAACTCTGCCACATCCAGGGAATGTGTCTGCTCTTCTGAAATTTTTTTTGGAAGAGCAGATGCACTTTTTTGGTATCCCTGAAAAAACCTCATTTTATGAGGAAGAAGGGATGGTCCAAAAAAGGGTTTTTTCCAACATTTGGCCCAGTGTAGATGGGCCAAATGTTGGGAAAGCCTCTTCTGAAAAAAGAAGCAGAAAGTGTAGTGTAGACATAGCCTGAGGGAAACACCCTGGATGGCTTTCATTTGCACATGTAAAACCATAAACCATTCCATATTCCATATCTCTGACTTTACATGCAAGAGTGATACATATACCAAAATAAGATAGACATATCCAGCAGATTGTGACATTAAAATTGAGAGGTTACATGAGATATTGTGTCCAAAGCATATTCGAATTATGCATATTTGTGTCCATAAGTGAATTTCATAAAGCATGGGTGGGGAAGAACCATCACAATGCCTTCTCTTCATGGGCAACTACAAAATATCAACAGGAGTTAGGCACCTACCCTGCTTGGATGTTTTGAAAATCTTACTAGGTCTTATCAGCATCATAAAGCACCTAAATACCTTGAAAAGCTAGCCCTTCACCTTCCAAATGATGAACACTTCTATGAGATGTGGAACCCCCTTGATCCCTATTTACATCAGTGGTATTAGAAGTTTGTGGTGTTGTGAACTTTTAGAGTGACCACTCAAGGGCACCGAGCACAGAGTTATGAGACCAATGTTCCCCCTAATCTTTTCCATCAAATTGCAGAGTTTTTCCACCCATGCGAGTTATAGTTTTTATGTGCACCGAGGCATGTGCAAATGTGCACCATTAGTAGAAAAGAAAATCTAGCTGTGGGCACTCTGATAATCAGCTGGAAGCACTTGAATCTCTCTTTAGCATCTGCATGAGCACACATCTTACAGGAAACATTGGATGAGAATAATAACATTGAATATATAATCAGGAAAGAAAAACAATCTTGTGTTCACATCAACCACATTGTCCTGGGTCTCTAATCTTTACATGGTGTCAAATTAGGATCAAATAAATACTGAACAGATCACAGCACTCCTTTACAAAAAGGGAAAGTGAAACAGGGAAACAAGCCCTCCAGCTCAATCAGAACAATGAAAAGCTGGACAGAGCTAGCAGCAAAACATGCAGAAAAGATGTTTGAAAATCCAGATCCCAGAGAGAACTGGTAAATCCATAATGGGAAAGTAAAGGAAACTGGGATTAAAGCTTCACTCACAGCATATTAGTTTGCTTTCTTAAAGAGCCCATGCCGCCTTACTCCTCATAGAAACAAAGGAAAGTGTGTGTGTGCAATCTATAGTCTATAAAAGAGTAGAGATGACTATATCTGACTCATCCTTTTTTCCCCCAAATACAACCCCCAGCAGAATTAGATTTCTAGCACCCTGAAGAATGACTCCTTGGGTCTGTCAGGGTTCCAGTCTGTGTTGATCAGTAATCAAAGTAAAAACAAGCTACCCACCCTGCACTTTGCAGGGGGACCTGTAGCAGAGGAAATTGTCTTTTCAGAAGCCTCACAGTTGCTTCAACACAGCTAAAGAAAAAGTGGATAAGTAACATGACAGGCTGTAATGTGAATGTGTTTGTAAAGCAGGCATGATTTCACTTGTGCAAGCAAAATTGAGATGAGTCAGTGAATGATTTCATCACAGCCCTGTGCGACCTGATCCAATACTGCGGGTATGAGGTGATGATTGAAAAACTTGTTGCAAAGCAGAGGGACTCCATACTCCAGAGACTATCAGACTCCAAAATGACCTTAATCTCACACAAGAGTCAGCCAAGGCAGTATGTACAAAAGTAAAAGACTCTTCTCAGGATTATTTTAAAGGAAAACCCCACTGTAGCTATTGTACACATGAGGAGGGAAATACCTCAGGATGCTGAGAAACAACGCCCACCCAAACTACAGCTTGTACCTCTCTTAACTGGGTCTCTCTGGTCCGGCAACATCTGAGGTCTGGCATTGACCACGGATGTTTCTGGACCACAAAGCCCAGGAAGAGGGAAGTCTGTTGGCAGGGCAGGAATGCCATGAGGGGCACCAGCAACTCAGCTGAGAGCCCCAGTGTGTGTGTGTGGGGGGGGGGGGGGGGAGGATGGATGGATGGCTTGGCCAGGAGTTCTGGCCCCAGCAGAGCTCTATGGCCCCAGAGGCCAGGGAATTCTAGCCTGGCCATGGCCATGGACCTCTGTCCCCAGCCAGGTAGCTCTGGCTGCATCCCTGGCTGTGGATCTCTCGCCACATTCCAGCTCCAGAGACCAGAGAACTCCAACCCCAGACCCAACAGCATCCAAGGAGCTCTGGCCTGGGCTGTGGAGCTCCAGCCCCATCCCTCCACCCCGGCCACAGAGCTCCAGCAGTAGCAGGGCCAGGGAGAGCCCTGGGGGGCTGAGGCAGCAGTGGGGGCAGGCTGGAGCCCTAGCCCAGTGGCAGCATGGGCCATGAGGGGTAAGACCTTCCCTGGTTCAGCAAACCCCCTCATTCGGTACCAGTCAGATCCCAAGGGTGCTGAATCAACAAGGTCCAACCTGTAGTACAAGCACAGAGAGCTCCAGAGAGGGCTATATTATCATGGATAAAAACAAGAATAAAACAAGAGTATGAAAGAATGCTCATGGGGTGATAAACCACCATACATCAAATACCTTTGTCAACGAAGAGACACCACAAAATGGGGACGTTATATACCAGTCTGACAGTCTACATGTATAGGAGAAGGTGTCTTTCAAAAAGATCCAAAGGACAGTGAAATTGTAATCCTTGGAGCCTTAGAAGATGCCCCCCAATAGATAATGATAGATCATAAAAGATTAGGTTTAAAGAGACCTCAGGAGGTCATCAAATACAACCCCCTGCTCAAAGGAGGATCAAGCCCAACTAAATTATCCCAAACATGGCTTTGTATTATGTTATTTGTACAATTGCCACAGGGAAAGTATGATTTAGACTTCAAGATTGTCACAAGCGCTAAAGTGATTCCAGAATCATTTTATCAGAGAACGAAAGCACCAATACTTCAAGAACTCCGCAAAATGTTGGAAGTGCCAGGAGAGTCCCCTTTAGACCAGAGAAGGAAACATTTTTAGACACTCTGAGGGTATGTCTACACTACAGCACTAATTTGAACTAATTTAATTCGAATTAATTAATTCGAAATAAGCTAATTCGAATTAGAGCATCTAGACCTAAAAACTAGTTCGAATTAGCATTTTGCTAATTCGAACTAGCATGTCCACATTGAGTGGACCCTGAACCGAGGTTAAGGATGGCCGGAAGCAGTGCTGGCAGGTCATCAGATTAGGACTTAGAGCGTGGAGATGCTCTCTCAGGCTAGCCGAGGGCTGTGCTTAAAGGGACCTGACCCCCACCTCAGACAGACAGTTCTCAGGGGTTCCCTGCTTGCAAAGCAGTCCTGGCTTGGAGTTCCCTGAGTGCCCACACTCGGCACATCACAGCATTTGGCCATCAGCCCGGCTGCAATTGCCGCAGGCTGCCATCCGGGACGGGGGAGGTTAATCGGGGGGCTGCAGGAGAGCTTCCACCCCGAGGAGCCCACAGAGCAACCCCAGTCCTCCCCATTGGGGGCTCATACCCCATTCCTCCCTCACTCCCTTCCACTTACCCCTCCCTAGCCCCCTTCCTGATGTACAAAATAAAGGACAATTGTGTTCAAAAATAGAAACTCTCTTTATTGAACAAAACTGGGGGAGACTGGGAAAAGGAGGTGGGAGAGGGGAGGGCAACTAAAATGATCAGCGGTTTAGAACTGGTCCCATATGAAGAAAGGCTAAAGAGACTGGTACTTTTCAGCTTAGAAAAGAGGAGACTGAGGGGGGATAGGATAGAGGTCTATAAAAGCATGAGTGGTGTTGAGAGGGTGCATAAAGAAAAGTTCTTCATTAGTTCCTGTAGGGGATCCCCCCCTGTGCGGAGGGGCTTACGTCCGCCCCCCTCGGTTTTCCCATTATCGATGCCTTGACGCGACCGGTTTCGATTGGTTTGGATAGGCGGTTAGACGGGGGAAGGGGGTCCGGGCCCGCCCTCTCTCCGGACCCCAGCCCAGGGCCCTAAGGTCGGGGAAAATGCTCCCCCACCTAGCAGGGGGGGTCGAGACCCCTAAACTCCCCTGCCCTCAGGGTCCACGTCCCCGCTCTGGGCTGCTTCTTCCCCCTTAGGTCCCACAGGCTCACCTGGGCCCTTCCTCTGGGCCTGCCCAGGGCCTCCAGTAATGCTGGCCCCTCGCCGGTTCGCGGGGGGGATGCGGCTCCTCCGCGTTTTCCCCTTTGGCTGGTCCCCTCCGGCTTTTTGAACTGCCCGCCGGTCGCAGGCAGATTACGTCACCCCCCTCGTCCGCCTCCGGCCCCCCCCAGGGCCGTCCTCCCTGTGACGTTTCTATCACGTCCGCTTGGCCCCGCCCCCTCCCTGCGCTGCCGGCCGGCCCCGGCTCGTCACCCGGCCGGTGTGCCGGCGCCCCCGTCCCTGCACTATCTGCCGGCCCCGGCTCGTCACCCGGCCGGTATGCCGGCCCCCCCGTTCGGGAAGGACGGGCCGGGGTCCGCTCCCCTACGGGGGGTGAGTCCTTCCCCCGGGGTCGCGGCGCCCCGGCGGTTTCCGGGAGGGGCGGGGCTACCCCGCCACACACCTTCCCCCTTAAGTCCGGTGCCATACTCGCGGTTCTGGTCTCTGTGTTTGCCGCTGACCGGGATAGCCAGTCCGTGTTCCCGTTGGCGGACCCCGGGCGGTGCACGACTCGGAATTTGTATGGCTGTAAGCTGAGGTACCATCCCAAGATCCGTGGGTTAGTGTCCTTCATTTGCTGCATCCATTGCAGCGGGGCGTGGTCCGTCACCACGGTAAATTCATCGCCTGAGCTGCGCCGGCCGCCTTCCTGTCCGAGCTCCCAGCCCGCCTCTGTCCAAAGGTGCAGTCCATCAGGGTGCAGTCCCGCTTGTAGTGGCCCTCCTGGCCGCACTGATAGCAGACCACCTTCGGGGCTCCCTCGGGTGGCAGGGTGCCCGGCCTCGTTTCGGTCGCCCGGTCTCCCCTGGTCTCACCGATCGGCCTGTTCCACCGAGGTGCCAACCTCCTCGTCGGGAGGGGGCCCAAGGAACTCCCGGCGCTTTCCCCAGCCCGCTGGGTTCCCGTGGGCTTACCCGTCCCAGCCTCGTTCCTTCGGTGTTCTCTCGGTGCCCCAGCGGCTCCTTTCCCCTCAGGCCCTTCTGCGGCTAGGTAGTGTTCCATGAGGGTCACCGCTTCATCCAAGGTCTCCGGAAGGTGCCGCCGGACCCACCGCTGCCCTTCCGCGGGGAGGATGCTGACGTATTGTTCAAGTATCACGAGGTCTGCCACCTGAGCCCCCGTCTTAGTCTCGGGTTCAAGCCATCTCATCCCCGCTTCCTTAACTCGTTGCGCCACCGCCCGTGGTCGCTCACGGGAGTCGTACCTGGCCTCTCTAAACCGCCGGCGGTGAGTCTCGGGGGTTACCCCTAATTGGTCCAAAATAGCCTCTTTAACTTTATAATAACATAAGGCATCGCTGGCGGACATCCCTCGGTATGCTAGCTGGGCCGGCCCCGACAGGTAAGGTGCGAGGAGGGTGGCCCAATGCTCGGGTGGCCACTTCGCGGCGGCGGCCACCCTCTCGAACGTAACCAGAAATGCCTCGGGGTCATCTTCCGGCCCTAGTTTCGTCAGCCTTATGGGCAATTGGGTGCCGACCCCCTCTCCTCCTCCAGACCCCGCTACCGCCCCCGGTACCGTCATTGGGGCGCCTCGCGCCATCTGCTCCTGGCGCTCCTGGAGCTGGTTGAGGAGCTGTTGCAGCGCCTGCATCTGTTGCTGCTGTTGTACCTTCTGGGTCTCTGTCCACCATTCCAGAATGTTATTGGCTTCCATTGTCTCCTGGCGATCAATACTTTGTTAATCCTTTCCCTTATCCGAACCCCCGTTTCGGGGTCCACTATACCCACATTCTCCACCACGTGTAGGGGATCCCCCCCTGTGCGGAGGGGCTTACGTCCGCCCCCCTCGGTTTTCCCGTTATCGATGCCTTGACGCGACCGGTTTCGATTGGTTTGGATAGGCGGTTAGACGGGGGAAGGGGGTCCGGGCCCGCCCTCTCTCCGGACCCCAGCCCAGGGCCCTAAGGTCGGGGAAAATGCTCCCCCACCTAGCAGGGGGGGTCGAGACCCCTAAACTCCCCTGCCCTCAGGGTCCGCGTCCCCGCCCTGGGCTGCTTCTTCCCCCTTAGGTCCCACAGGCTCACCTGGGCCCTTCCTCTGGGCCTGCCCAGGGCCTCCAGTAATGCTGGCCCCTCGCCGGTTCGCGGGGGGGATGCGGCTCCTCCGCGTTTTCCCCTTTGGCTGGTCCCCTCCGGCTTTTTGAACTGCCCGCCGGTCGCAGGCAGATTACGTCACCCCCCTCGTCCGCCTCCGGCCCCCCCCAGGGCCGTCCTCCCTGTGACGTTTCTATCACGTCCGCTTGGCCCCGCCCCCTCCCTGCGCTGCCGGCCGGCCCCGGCTCGTCACCCGGCCGGTGTGCCGGCGCCCCCGTCCCTGCACTATCTGCCGGCCCCGGCTCGTCACCCGGCCGGTATGCCGGCCCCCCCGTTCGGGAAGGACGGGCCGGGGTCCGCTCCCCTACGGGGGGTGAGTCCTTCCCCCGTGGTCGCGGCGCCCCGGCGGTTTCCGGGAGGGGCGGGGCTACCCCGCCACAGTTCCCATAATAGAAGGACTAGAGGGCACCAAATGAAATGAATGGGTAGCAGGCTTCAAACTAACAACAGAAAGTTGTTCTTCACAAAGCAAATAGTCAACCTGTGGAACTCCTTGCTGCAGGAGGCTGTGAAGGCTAGAACTTTAACAGAGTTTAAAGAGAAGTTAGATAAATTCATGGAGGTTGGGTCCATGGAGTGCTATTAGCCAGGGGATAGAAATGGTGTCCCTTGCCTCTGTTTGTGGAAGGGTGGAGATGGATGGCACGAGACAAATGGCTTGGTCATTGTCTTCGGTCCATCCCCTACAGGGTACCTAGTGTTGGCTGCTGTTGACAGACAGGCTACTGGGCTAGATGGACCTTTGGTCTGACCCAGGACGGCCATTCTAAGCTCAGGGCTCAGGGTCGGGGGTCTCAGTGGACCACCTTGATTTTCATGCACACCTGCTTCTGGGGGACCAGGCTGGCAGCTATCCTGCCCTAGATGGCCACTTTCCTGTGCCTAGTGTGGAGGTCGTGGATGAGGTCCATGATGTCCGCACTAGACCAGGCGGGTGCCCGCCTCTTGCTGACCTGAGCAGGCTCCCGGGAGCCGCCAGCCTGGTCCCGGGAAGAGAAGGAGGGCTGGGTGGCAGCGGGTGGGTGGCTCGAGCTGTGCCAGGTGTAGGGTCTGCTGGCTGGGTGCTGGCAGGCTTGCACCTGGCACGGGCATCGTAGCCAGCCCGTGCCCCTTTAAGGGCTCCGGGGCCAGGAGGGGGGCAGTAGCGTTTCCCTGGTGTTGGCCAGAGTGGCCACCAGGGAAAGCTGGGGAGGGCTAGCCTCCCACTAGTTCGAATTAAGTGGCTACACAGCCCTTAATTTGAACTGCTTAATTCGAACTAGGCATTAGTCCTCGTAGAATGAGGTTTACCTAGTTCAAATTAAGCGCTCCGCTAGTTTGAATTAAGTTCGAGCTAGCGGTTTGTATGTATAGCGCCTATCAAAGTTAATTCGAACTAACGTCTGTTAGTTCGAATTAACTTTGTAGTGTAGACAGACTCTGAGAGAGAAGACTACATCTGAAGAGGCTGATATTGTAGCTCGTCTACATACTGATCTACCTGGCTGCCTAGCAATCAGACCTAGTTATAGATATTGAACTAGTTACCACAGACATAAACAAATATGAAGTTAGGAAGAGGTTCCCAAAGTTAATCCATGGACTGGGAAAAGTAGAGGGGGAATATTATAGAAAAATTACACCAAGTGGAAAACCATTTGCTCTGACTATACCTAGGAAAGTCTTCCTCTCTTTACTGCCCAAAGTGAAAGCAGAGCTCAGATACATGGAGCAGATGGGTATTATTTTGTCTTGCTGCCCCAGCTGAATGGTGTGCAGGCATGGTAGTGTCCCAAAACGAAATAACAAGGTTCAGATCTATGTAGACCTTATGAAACTCAATGAGAATGTGACATGTACGCCAGTGTGTTGACCATACCTTTGGACAACTTAGAGAAGCAATATGAATCTGAAAAGCAGATTCTCACTTTGGGTTTTGGAAGTTGCTGCCGAATGTATGTTACTAATGGCCTTCATCACATCCTTTGGAAGGTTTTGTTTCAATAGGATACTAGTTGACACATGACTTCCAGAAAAAAATGTTACAACTTGAGGAGAGTTAGAAAGGGCCCTCAACCAAATGGAGGATATCCTTATCAACTGAACATCTCAAACCCAACATGACCAGCATCTGTTTTGCAGTCCTGGTGAGACTGGAGAAGCCAGATCTAAGATTCATCTAATATGAATTCTCAAAAGACAATCAAGTTTCTAGGCAAGATTACTGACGAAGGAAGAGTCAGAGCAGTTCCAGAGAGTGAAAGTAGCTATCCAAATGAAGGAGCTTCAGGATTTCAGTAAATTACACTAATTCATGAGCATTGTAACATTTGGGGAAACTGACTTGGCTACCAGGCATGGTAAGAAAGCCATTATTAGATCTGTGAAGTTCATAAAATTCCTGGTATTGGGAAACTAAAAAACAGCAAGTCATTCAGAGAAATAAGGAAAGATCTGAGTTCTCTTTTGGGCTAAGGAGCTCAAGACAGATATGGAAAGAGATGGAAGTTAATGAGATGAAGGTGAAGTTTTCTTTTTAAATTCTGACTGGTCTCTCTGTGACCCCTCAGTTAAGCCAAGCATTTAACGTGTCAGGTTTATGTTTCTGGAATATAAAATGTCACTTCATCATTACTCATTTGAGCAACAGAGTGGAAATCCATGCAACTTGACAGCACATACATTTGCCCGGAGCTGCCTTAACTTAGGCAAAACCATTTTTGTCCATTTTCCTACATTTGTTACTAAATATAGATTCCCAAATCTAGTGCTCTGAAGAAACCAAATTTCTTTTTCTGCTGATGCTTCTTTTTTACACATCATATATCCCTTGGGCACCTAATGGAGATGTTGCCACTTCTTAGCAGGAAGAAGAAAAGTTCTAATGACTTTCAATTAGATATATTTTATTTGGAATAGTAGCTTGGACACTTTCCTGATTATTATACCCATAAGTTGTATGTAAAATAGTGTGTTAAGTACTAATGAATTGAAAACTTACTTTCTAATGTCATGTTTGAAAGCTAAATGAAGATCTTACCTGGTTTATTGTCTTTTACATCAGTGCAGATCTAGTCTGGAATAGAATCAGTCTTGTTTTTCTTTTATTGTTACAGCAATTTTTCACCAGATACCAACTAATCAAATATAGACATTCCCATTATCAGTGTTTATTATCACTACTTATAACTCAAGGTCAAAAAGCATCATGGAATATTTCTAAGGCTTTCTATTTATTTTTAGCAATGTTAATCTTGAAAATAAACGGTTCATATCCTTTGTGTATTCATATTGCATATTCTGGATATTAAAACAATGATTTCAAGGTGCTTTGTGTCAAAGTACTTTACAAAACAATGATTAGTACTTGTTGGAAGAGCTAGATACAAGCAAATCCTTAGGCTCAGTATGCACTAAGCAAAATTCACTTCACACATTTGGATGTGAAATGTAGCATCAGCCAGATGTGTTATTTCAGGGGTATTATAAGTAAAGTGAAGGGAAGTTTTAACAAGATTTCTGGGCTCCATCCATACCCCATTTAGAAAAACAGCTAAGCCTGTGCAAAAAAGTGTTAAATTGTGCTGAACAGCCTCAGAGCAGCTTTGCACTATAGCTTAAATTGATACAACTTACATCACTCTGGGATGTCAAAATGTCCGCCTTCCCATGATGCCAGTTTCATTCTGTTCACAGTCACACTGCTGTTATGTTGAGAAATGAACTCCCACCAGCACAGCTTCTGCTTCTGTTTGAGAGAAGCACTGATGTAGCCCTGTAGTGTACACTTGCCCTCAAAGATTAAGTGTGTGTTTAAATGCTTTCCCAAGCAGAGATTGCTGTCCCGACTCAGAGCCTCCTTTTCTTACTCTTTTGTATGTCAGAGCCGATCTTAAGTACTAATTGCTACCATTTTACACAATTCATTTGAACCTCTTTTCTATTTAACTTTTCATGAACAGACTGATTTTTTAAAAACGTGTTGATTATTTTTAGATGAATGACAAAGATTTTATTTCAACACATTCCAGTCTATTGATTGTGAACTCAGGGGCTGTCTACACAGCAGCATTATTTTGGAATAAGTGACATTATTCAAAAATAACATCTAATATATGAAGATATACCTATCTCATAAAACTGGAAGGGACCTTGAGAGGTCATCAAGTCCAGCCTCCTGTCCTCAAGGCAGGGCCATGTACCATCCCTGACAGATTTGCTCCAGATGGCCCCCTTAAGGATTGAATTTATAACCCTGGGTTTAACAGGCCAATGCACTGAGCTATCCCTCCCCTCACTACACTATGTCTATACTGGCATGATTTTCCGAAAATGCTTTTAATGGAAAAGTTTTCCATTAAAAGCATTTTCGGAAAAGCATATCTAGATTGGCAGGATGCTTTTCCACAAAAGCCCTTTTTGCGGAAAAGCGTCAGTGGCCAATATAGACGCGGTTTTCCGCAAAAAAGCCCCGATCGCCATTTTCGAGATCGGTGCTTTTTTGCGGAAAACACTACTGTGCGGTTTACACTGGCCCTTTTGCGCAAAAGTCTTTCAGAAAAAGACTTTTGCCCAAATGGGAGTAGCATAGTATTTCCGGAAAAGCACTGATGATCTTACATGAGATCGTCAGTGCTTTTGCGGAAATTCAAGTGGCCAGTGTAGACAGCTGGCAAGTTTTTCCGCAAAAGCAGATGATTTTGCGGAAAAACTTGCCAGTCTAGACACAACCTACAAGCCTTTATTTCAAAATAACATTGAACTGAAAGACTTCTTACTCTATCTCAAGGTAACCCTCATTTCACAAGGAGTAAGGGAAATCAAAGGAAGAGTGTTCTTCCTTTGACTACCTGCTGTGTAGATAGAGGTAAAAGCCAAATTAAGCTATTTCGAGTTAAGCTACATAATTGACATAGCTGAAGTTGTGTAGGTTAATTTGACTTTTGCCCTGCTGTGAAGATGTACCCAGAATTTCCTGAGTATACCCGTATTTCTAACTGTGATCACACAACAGTGTTTCTGTTCCCTTACTGGATGTGTGAGAACTAACATAATGAGGTGAAGGATATCATAGAAGTAAAGAATTATATCTTTCTATTGAATGGTTCAGACAATCAGTAACAAAGTTAGCATTACAGGCAGTCCCTGGGTTACGTACAAGATAGGGACTGTAGGTTTGTTCTTAAGTTGAATCTGTATGTAAGTCGGAACTGGCATCCAGATTCAGCGGCTGCTGAAACTGACCACCAGTTCTGAGGCTTTCCAGTGGTGTTTAGAGAATGAGTAATATCAACAGGGGTGGATATAGGGCAGCGCGAGCTCCGGGGCGAGAAAGCCCCGTTCGTAAGCTGCTCCGGTGCCCCTGGTCTGCTGGGGACCGTCCCCAGCAGACCACAGGCACCGGGACTGAAGCGGCAGCCGTGGCGGGTTCCCGCGCTTCTGAGGCTTTGCTCTGGCAAAGCCTCAGAAGCACAGGAACCCGCCGCGGCTGCCGCTTCAGTCCCGGTGCCTGTGGTCTGCTGGGGACGGTCCCCAGCAGACCAGGGGCACCGGAGCAGCTTACGAACGGGGCTTTCTCGCCCCGGAGCTCGCAGGTAGCAATCCGCCACCTCGACCTCCGGGGCGAGAAAGCACCGTTCATAAGTGCGGATCCGACATAAGTCGGATCCGCGTAAGTCGGGGACTGCCTGTACTTTTTAAATTGTGTAGATATTTACAGAAACTCCTATAAAATCTTCTTGAATGAATACCTGTTAAATAATACCTTTCCAAAAGTATTCTAGTAGTGGTCTCTCAGGCAAATTCTGATTCAAATAGCCTACAAAAGAAAAAGCTTTATAGTAACCCAGATATTTCCTGATTCTGCCATCCTAAGGGTATGTCTACACTACCCCCCTAGTTCGAACTAGGGGGGGTAATGTAGTCATACGGAGTTGCAAATGAAGTTAGGGTATGTTTACACTACCCCCCTAGTTCGAACTGGGGGGGTAACGTAGTCATACGGAGTTACAAATGAAGCCCGGGATTTGAATTTCCTGGGCTTCATTTGCATAAAGCTGGCTGGTGCCATTTTTAAATGCCAGCTAGGTCGGACCCTGTGCCGCGCGGCTACACACAGCACGGACTAGCTAGTTCGCGCCGCATGTAGCTGCGCGGCACGGGGTCCGACCTAGCCGGCATTTAAAAATGGCGCCGACCAGCTTTATGCAAATGAAGCCCAGGAAATTCAAATCCCAGGCTTCATTTGCAACTTCGTATGACTACGTTATCCCCCCAGTTCGAACTAGGGGGGTAGTGTAAACATACCCTAACTTCTTCTTACTCTGCACTTTGCTTCTGCTTAGCTGCTGAAATTGAAGAGGTTTTAGTTTTGAAAATTCCACTTAAAAACTATTTGAGAAGTTCTGATCACCTTTTCGAAAGAATATCACTTACTGCAAATGTAGCAATTTCTATAGATGTCAGTTCTGGCCTGAATAATTGGAGGATGGTCAAATCCGATGATTATATGGGACGACATGCTTCTGATCTAAAAAATTAATTCACTGGCTACTAAGCTGGCAATTAATTATGTTAATCATCCAATACCTAAATTTATGTCAACCTTTGTCAGGGCTGTTCCCCATCTCAGCACTCTGAGTGCAGAAGATGGGGATCCACAAGGGACCTTAAATACTTTGCATCTATAGGCTCTACTTACAAATGCTCCCCAAAGTATTTACAGATTTACTGACTTTGGGGGGGTAGCTGCCATCATCAAGGTTATGTCTACACTGCGCTGGTTTTGTGCAAGAAATATGCAAATGAGGCCAAGCGTGGAATATCGCTGAGCTCATTGGCATAATTAATGAGCGTCTGCTTTTTGCGCCAAGAGGGGAAAAACGGCTCTTGCGCAAGAAGGGGTTTTTGCGCAAAAGCCTCGTGCGCAAAAAGCAGCAGCTCATTAATTATGCAAATGAGGCTCTGTGATATTCCACACTTAGCCTCATTTGCATATTTCTTGTGCAAAACCAGTGCAGTGTAGACATAGCCCAAGTGATTTAACCCTAAAAAACCAGGAAGGAACACTTGAATCCCTTCCCAGGAGTACCCCCAAGCTCTTTTGCCCCAAGAGAGCTTAAAAAAAAGAAGCAAAAGGCACAAAAAACCAAAATGTATCTCTAATAGCTGACCTCCAAAGCTAGGCAGACACACACACAGACCTCCTGTTACCTTCCAGGACACAAGAATCAAATCATCACCTTAAAAAAAGATAATTTTAGGAACAAAACAAAAATATATAATTGTTAAAGCATATTTGATTGCTAGGTGTTACAGAGCAATTGAGTAAAACATATTAAAACACAGAAAACAACTCTGAGTATGCTCTTAAATAGTGAATGAGGGAGGGAAGGCATAGATTCATACAGAGAAGTTTAACCAAACAACCAAAACAAAGAAAAATACCCTGACTAAATACACCTTTTCCTTCTACTCATGATCTGTGATGATCCATACTTCAAGGCCCAGTTCACTCCCATGTTCAGTATTTTATATAGACATGGTAATTCTGATTACTGCATCTGTTCCCTCCAGCCCTAAACTTAGAAGATACACAAAGGAAAAGAAGATCAGATATCTATATCCTATTCAGATTTCAGCACTGTATCCCATTGGCCCCCTGTCAACACCCTTGCTAGATCCCTGAGTTTAACCCGTTAGCCACCGAGTGCTGGCCAACACTCCTCCTATCCATCACAACCTTCAACACTGACTTCTGTGTCCTGATGCCTGTCCTTGCATGCTAGAACATTCCTGTTTGCTTCTGGAAATTGTTCTGCTTCATTTTATAAGAATTCTCAATATATCAGAGCAATTATTTTTATAATATATTTTACTGTGTATGTTATCACTTCAGAGGCTAAAGATTATTGTACACAGTAGCACCTAAACATTTTTCTTAATGAATGAAACATTTAGGTAGGCTTCCTTTACCCAATGAATTTCTATGGATACAATAAAACACCTGAAGGTCATAAACATTAGAGGTAAAAGGACTATTATTTCATTCCCAGGTGAATCTCAAAAATGAACACTGTTCATGCAAACTAATAGAATTTTAAATGAATGTTGGTAAAATATGCTAAACAATACTTACATTTCAGAATTCTAGTCAAATGCTAGAACAAAGTCTTTTAAATCTAATATATAGTAAGATTTATTTTGTTTTCTTATCAGTTTACTATTCCTGGCCAATGGGGATTGCAGAAAGTGGTGGGCTGGCCCATGCCACTTCCTAGTCTTCTTATTGGCCAGGAATGGTGAAGCACAGCCAATGAGAGCAGTGAGCAGCCATACCTGCAGATGCTCAGGTAACGAAAGCATCTGGTGGCTTGCCCCATCATATATAATTCACAAAACCACTTGCCTTCAGTAATTTTCAGGTAACCAGTTACCTGGATGGAATATCTAAAATATTTAGAATAGTTTTCCTTAAAGTTAGAGTGAGATTCAGCATGTTTCTTTCAACATTGTAACTAAAGATTGAGCTCAGCCGAGTTCAGTAAAAGAGGCTATAGCCATTGCTCTTTTTCTAATGGCTAAGCACATATGTAGACCATATATAATGAACCATATGGTTTTAAGAAAATAACCTGTATGATGCAATACATTTTGGAGTCACAATCTCCCCTACATGGTCATGGAAAGCTTTGTGTACCTTGTAAAAGCACTGACTCCTATTAGGTAATGAGCACATATTAGTCAGAAGGCAGAGAGAAAGATTCTTCAACCTTCAACCCCTGGAATTTTGAATGACAGATGCTGGTGCTTCCCAAGTCAATTCTTTCCTTGGAAAGGTATTACCCAGGTTGAGTAATAGAAGAGTTTGTACATATTTTCAAAGAGGTCAGATGCTATCTTCATATAAAATATAAATGACTCTTTAATGTACTTGATGTAGACACAGGCTTAAGCTAGTTATGAAATGTGCTGTCAGTTATATCTCCTGATATTCAGGGGCAGATGACGATTTTGCGGGGCCCAGGGCAGCACAATTTCGCGGGGCCCCCCCTTTGACACGGCGCATGTGTGGTGGCGCCACGGTGCATGTGTGGTGGCGCCACGGTGCATGCGCAGGGCTTCTTGAAGCACGGGGCACGAGGCGGCCACCCTGCTCGTGCTGCCCTATATCCACCCCTGTTGATATTACTCATTCTCTAAACACCACTGGAAATAAAAGAAGATGAATAAGTTTCAGGAAAGAAAAAACAAATGTAAGGAATGTGAATCAGTGATGCAGAAATGAGGCCCATGGGTTTTAGATTAAAATTAATGAGGGAAGTACATTTTCTTTTGCACATTGTTTAATGTACAAACTTAATTAGATGTATGAGCTGTCTTGTTAAAGAGAACTCACATAAGTAAATAAAAGGTTTAGATTAACTCTGTTTTCAGAAGTAATGTTTCACCAGTGGGTTAGTTCATCTGTTACTCTGATCTCAGCTGAAATTTCAGATGGTTGAAAAGCACAATATTCACTACCATTAGAAGAACGCACTCCCATGCCCACATATAAGTACACAAAATGCAGGACTATGTAGCACTTTAAAGACTAACAAGATGGTTTATTAGATGATGAGCTTTCGTGGGCCAGACCCACTTCCTCAGATCAAATTGTGGAAGAAAATAGTCACAACCATATATACCAAAGGATACAATTAAAAAAAATGAACACATATGAAAAGGACAAATCACATTTCAGAACAGAAAGGGGATGTGCGGGGGAGGGGGGAGGAGGGAGGAAGGAAGGTAAGTGTCTGTGAGTTAATGATATTAGAGGTGGGGAAAGTTAGATGTCTGTGAGCTAATGGTAATAGAGGTGATAATTGGGGAAGCTATCTTGGTAATGGGTAAGGTAGTTGGGGTCTTTGTTCAATCCTCCCCGGAGAGTGTCGAATTTTAACATGAATGACAGTTCAGAGGATTCCCTTTCAAGTGCAGATGTAAAAGGTCTTTGTAGCAGAATGCAGGTGGTTAAGTCGTTGAGACAGTGTCCTTTCTGGTTGAAATGGCAAGAATTAGTTTTTTCTTTGTGATCTTGTCTGATATCTGTTTTGTGGGCATTAATCCTTTGGCGAAGTGTCTGAGACGTTTGTCCAATGTACATAGCAGACGGACACTTTTGGCACATGATAGCATAAATTATATTTCTGGATGCGCAGGAATATGTGTTCTTGATCTTATAACTCACTTGGTTAGGTCCAATAATGGTATCAGCAGAATGAATATGTGGACAAAGCTGGCAACGGGGTTTGTTGCAAGGGAAGGTACCAGGGTTGGTATTAGTGTGGTATGTCCTGTGGTTGTTGGTAAGAATCATCTTGAGGTTAGGTGGTTGTCTATAGGATACTATGGGTCTGTCTCCCAGAGCCTCTTGGAGTTTAGTATCCTGTTCCAGTATAGGCTGTAATTTATTGATAATGTGTTGGACAGGTTTAAGTTGGGGGTTGTAGGTGATGACAAGTGGTGTTCTATTGTTGGTTTTCTTGGGTCTGTCTTGAAGTAGATGGTTTCTAGGTATTCGTCTGGCTCTTTCAATTTGCTTTTTTATTTCTCCGGGTGGGTAGTTGAGATTTATAAATGCTTGATAGAGATCCTGAAGCTTCTGGTCTCTGTCAGTGGGATTAGAGCAGATGCGGTTGTAACGAAGGGCTTGGCTATAGACAATGGATCGTGTGGTGTGTTCTGGATGGGAGCTGGAAGCATGTAGGTAACAATCCATCTCTAATACCATTAGCTCACTTCTAATACCATTAGCTCACAGACATCTAACTTTCCCCACCTCTAATATCATTAACTCACAGACACTTACCTTCCTTCCTCCCCCCCCCCCCCGCATCCTCTTTCTGTTCTGAAATGTGATTTGTCCTTTTCATATGTGTTCATTTTTTTTAATTGTATCCTTTGGTATATATGGTTGTGACTATTTTCTTCCACAATTTGATCTGAGGAAGTGGGTCTGGCCCACGAAAGCTCATCACCTAATAAACCATCTTGTTAGTCTTTAAAGTGCTACATTGTCCTGCATTTTACTTCAGCTACACCAGACTAACACGGCTACATTTCTATTACTATATAAGTACACAGTATTTGTAGCTATAGAGAGCTTTAACTGAAACTTTAGCAAAGCAAAAAGAGCACAAAGCCAACAAAAGGAAATAAAGGCAGAGATGGGCATAAGATAAGACATTCATAGTTCACTAGGTTTTTGTTCTCAGTTGTGTGACCTTACTATATTAAAGTAGTATCAAATGTGAAGAGTGTGCTCTTGTATGGATGCGAGACCTGGCATACTAAAAAGTCCTCAAATCACAAGCTACAGACATTCATAAACAGATGCCTGCGGTACATCCTTCACATCAAATGGCAAGACTATGTCACAAATGGGGAGCTTTGGAACAGAGCAGGACAAGAACCACTTGACATTCAAATCAAGAGAAGAAAGTGGGGATGGCTAGGCCACACTCTCAGAAAATTATCATCCAGCATAGTCCGTCAAGCTCTCACATGGAACCTGCAAGGAAAACCCAAAAGAGGAAGACCTCGGACAACGTGAAGAAGATCTACTCTAATTAAAGGACAACAACTGGGGTACTCCTGGAGTCAGCTAGAAGTTTTGTCTCAAGACAGAGTGAAGTGGAGGAGACTTGTAGATGATCTGTGCTCTACTCGGAGTACAAGGGTTTAAGAAGAAGAGACTGTATTAAAGTTCATGGTGTTCAAACAAACTCTGCTTATGAAGTGATCTGGCTCATGCTGCATTACTTATTATCTTGCCATCGTTAGTCACAAGATTGTAACCCCCTTTGGAGCAACATGGATCTGACAATTCCTGTCAGTCCCTGGTCTAAAATTTGCTACATGAGGTTTGCCTTCAAAATTTAGTCATTGATAAGCATTCTGTAATAGTCTCATTTTCTGCATAAAAGCAATCAACTTCACTTAGCTTAATTAATGTATGTGGAACTCAAGGCTTGTCTTCATATAAAAGTGCTATAGCTATTGTTGTAGTACGTTAGTGAAAATGCTCCTATGCACACAGGAGAGCATCTCCCATCAGCATAGTTAAATCTATCTCCCGTTGAGACAATAGCTAGGTTGATAGGAAAAGCTGTCCTGTCAATATAGTACTGTGGACATGGGCATTAGTTTAGGTGGTACTATCGAGTTCAGATATGTGTATTTTCCACAGTCCATGGTAGTCCCATATAGGTCTGTATTACAGATCTGGCTTCAGACAACTGCTAGTATGAGCATGGATATTTCCAACATCATGCCTACATTGCCTCTCTAATCTTCTAGGAAAAAGTCGTTAATTTAATGCAGTGAGCGTTTTGTTGGTTCTTGATGCTCGTCACTGGGAGCCATTCACACTATATATATTTACCTCTACTTCTATCTAGATCCTATCGTATATATAGTAGCCCAGTGTCTGTGCGTCTGTAATGCTGACGTACACGGACACGCCCCATGGCCATGTACGTCAGCAACCCACCCCTCTTCCCCTTCCGCCATGGCGCTCTGCGCTGTTCAGCTGGGCCGCGATGAGGGAACAAGCGGCGGCAAGCGGCCATTTGGGTCCCGTGCTCCCCATCTGTGGGACCCCAAACGGCCGCTTGCTGCCGCTTGCTCCTCTGCCAGGGCCCAGCTGAGCTGCGCAGAGTGCCACGGCGGAAGGGGAAGGGGGGGCGAGGCGCTGACATACACAGCCAGGGGTCGTGTCCATGTACGTCACTATCCCCCCTTCCCCTCCCGCTGTGGCACTGAGTGCTGCACCCCTCAGCCGGGCCCCGGTGGGGGAATAGAAGGGGGGGCGGTGATGTACATGGCTTCGCCCCCTGGCCATGTACGTCAGCACCCCGTCCCCCTTCCCCTCTCTCTGTGGCAGCTGGGCTGAGTGCTGAGTGCTGTGCCCCTCCGCCAGGCCACCGGGGGAGCCAGCAGCGCAAAGGGCCATTTGGGCTCCCCCACGGTGGGAGGGGAAGTGTGGGTGGGGCAGAGACGTACACGTCCCTGCCCCCTGGCCATGTACGTCACCGCCCTGTCCTCCTCCCTCATGGCAGCCCGGCTGAGCAGGCAGCACTCAGCCGAGCACCACGGCAGGAGGGAAGGAGTAGGGAAAGGAGAAGGGGGGCAGGGAGAGATGGCGGGGAGAGAGAGGCAGGAGGAGGAGGAGAAGAAAAAGGGAGAGAGAGGCAGGAGGGGGAGAAGAGAAAGAAAGAGACGGAGACAGAGGCAGGAGGCAGAGGAGAGCTGAAGAGTGGGGAGAGGCAATAGGAGGAGAGAGAGAGAGAGAGAGAGAGAGAGAAAGAGAGCGAGAGCTCAGGAGAGAAGACCTGAAAATTCTTATGACGGGCTAATTGGCTAGTTTAAAATAATGGTCCAGGTTTTTTCCAAAGTGAATTTGACCAAATGTTTATATTCAGTGGATTTATAGACTTCATTTTCATTAAATATGTTGCTAATGTAATCAATACATGGAAAAGGTGAACTTTCAGGTGTGTCTAGACTACAGGGTTTTTTTCGAAAAAAGTATCTTTTATACGAAAAAAACTTCACCTGCGTTTAGACTGCAGCCGTGTTCTTTCAGAAGTAAATCGAAAGAACGCGACAATTTTTTTGATCGTGGTAAACCTCATTTTACAAGGAATAATGCCTTTTTTCGAAAGTATTCTTTCAAAAAAAGGCGCTATTGAATGCAAAATGTGCATTTTCGAAAGAAAGCGTCTAGACTCTCTTTTGAAAAAGTGGCTCGCTTTTTCGAAAAATCTGCTTGTAGTCTAGATGCTCTCTTTCGAAAGAGGCTTGTAGTCTAGACATAGCCTAAAATAAATTCTGTAGTTTCTGATATGTTAATGTACAATCTCCTTACATTCCCATTAGGTACTTAGGAACTACGAATCATATATAGTGTAACAATTAAAGAAATCAAAGAAAGTTTCTAATATATGATATGAATAGGGTGGCCTAGTTCTCTAAAAGTGATACAAATTATTGTGACATAGCATCTGTTGGAAACTGTTTTTATGCAAAGACATAATATCCATTCTTTTGCTTTTGTTGTCACTGTTTTCTCCCTGCAAATGGAATTTTTGTTGGGTTTTTCATTTAGCTCTACTTCAAAACACTTCATTTGTATGAGTACTAACAGTGGGTAGAAGGTGAATCCTTAAATGAAGTAAAACAAGTTAGCGCTTTGCAATTGTAAATAGTAAGTTGGAATTGGAGTTAAGATTTTATTTCTGAAGGCTTTTCTATACAGTGCCTTACTCTGCACCAGCTAAGGTGTACATTTTGAGGAGCACCAGTGTTTTCCACACTAACTATCCATGCTGGTGTACACTAAAAGTTTCCTGGTGTGTGTTAATATAGTAGTTCCCTTTCAATCAGTACAACTTTAACATTCCTTAGGGAATTGTTACTGATGCACCAGCAGAGCCCACCTGAGCCAGTTAGTGCATGACACCTGATGACCATTTAGAATTTACATCCAGGCTGGTATAAACTAAGGTCTTGTGTAGACAAGATTAAACTTCAAGTTTAGCTAAATCCTCAAAGTGGTCTTCTAAATGGTTTATTCTGAAGAATATATTTTGCAATGTCTTCTGTAAAACCATTATTAGTTATTCTCTTTTATCATATCAGAAGTACTGTCTCACTTCTGCTCTTGTGAAGCATGGGCAGTCACTTTTCAAAGATTTGGCTTTGGTGAAGAACTGCCAATGATGGCAAGATAACAAAAGATCCAATCTCACTTTCCCATTGCTCTATTGGCTCATTCAAAGGTTAAAGGAATATCAAGTAATTATGATATTCTTGTCAGAAAACATAAGCTGTTCTTACTTAAAATACATTGAAGAAGCATATGTGTTCTTATTCATTTTTATGTAACTCCTTTTCCAATCATAACCACATTTTTTGGATGCACACTTTGCATGAGCACATTGGAAAATGTAGACTGTGATAATTTCCTCTTAAAAATCTCTTGTAAATTCGGTCACTACATTATTCCATTGTTAGTGTCTTCTTAATGCTGTGTTAAACTGTTTAGCAAAATGCTAATTGGACAGCTATGGTCTAGCTTGTGCTCTGAAGAATGTTAAAACTTTTTGGCAAAGTGATTTCACTGTAGAGAATCTTCAATCAACAACATTCTGATGCCACATCATATTCTAGTGAGCTATACCATTAATAGCTATTCCATTAGCATCTTTCCAGGTGAGCACAGCTATCCTCCAGAGCACAGGAAGAGAAGTTGGCTGTTAATAGGGGACTCTGAATAGGTCTTTATGGACCATAAACAGTCAACTGAAGTGAAATCTGCACCAAATAGAAACGTGGGCTCTAATCCAGTGTCCGGTGTCTCAAAGAAGTGTACCTTCTTTGAGAAATTTTCCCCTATTGACTAGTAATGCTTCCACTTTGTATGACTTTCATTAGAGTCCATTTACTTTTATCCAGCTCTCAGTCTCAGCAGAACATTCTGAAGGCATAGGAATCCCAGAATCTAGATTTGATTATCAGTGGCACACAGACAAATATTGGGGGTTTGCTGGTGATGCATAACCACACAATGTATTTCACATCTGCTAAATTGCTCTGAAAGAATAGCTGACATATCGTCATGGTGCCCCATATGCTTCAGGTTTCCAGGAGAAATTATTCCTCACTAACATTAGGGGCCACGTAAAGACTTGCCAAATAACTATGACAAATAGTTTTCTATTTGTTAAGTCATCATTATGCAGGCAATTATGTTCTGCCTTTGACTTAAAAGAGCCACTGAACAACTGCTCTAGATCACTTTACACCTACATCCTTTGAAGAGCCATCAAAACAAGTATGGATTTTTAATGGGAGGGTGAAATCTGGGTAGATCAGCAGTTCATGACAGAACACCAATGTTATTTCAAACTTTAGAAATCTATGAGGCTGAGCTCATTTGCAGAATCAAGCACTGCTATTTTTGTATTCTGATTATTTGATGTATTATTATGAGCAGGAAACCACAGCAAAATATGTATAACAGAAGTCTGAATATAGGGAAACACTAAGATGTACAGTGCATAGCTGCTTGCATAGGTGCATTATACTCCAAGATAAGTGTAAAAACTATGCTAGGTTGCAAATAACTTTAAGCAAGGAACCACCATCTAAGAGTGTGTCTACATCACATCATTATTTTGAGATAACTAGTGTTATTTTGAAATAACAATGTGAGAGTCTACACCATCATTCAGTTATTTCGAGAGATCTTGGAGACAGAGAGAGAGAGATCTTGGAGTCATTGTGGATAGTTCTCTGAACACACTCAGCACTCAGCATGCAGCAGCAGTCAAAAAAGCAAATAGAATGTTAAGAATCATTAAAAAAGGGATAGAAAGTAACAGAAAATATCTTATTGCCTCTCTATAAAACATGATACGCCCACATGTTGAATACTGTGTACTGATGCGGTCACCTCATCTCAAAAAAGTTATATTGGCATTGGAAAAGGTTTAGAAAAGGGCAACAAAAATGATTAGGAGTTTGGAATGGGTCCCATATGAAGAGAGATTAAAAAGACTTGGACTTTTCATCTTAGAAATGAGGAGACTAAGGGGGATATGATAGAAGTCTATACAATCATGACTAGTGTGGTATGGAAAAAGTGAACAAGGAAAAGTTATTTACTTATTCCCACAATATAAGAACTAGGAGTCACCAAATGAAATTAACAGGTAGCAGGTTTAAAACAAACAAAAGGAAGTTTTTCTTTACTCAGTGCACAGTCAACATGTGGAATTCCTGGTGAAGGCCAGGACTTTAACAGGGTTCAAAAAAGAGCTAGATAGATTCATGGAGGTTAGGTCCATCGATGGCTATTAGCCAGGATGGGTAGGAATGGTGTCCCTAGCCTCTGTTTCTCTGGAGGTGGGTGACAGGGGAGGAATCACATCAAGATTACATGTTGTGTTCCCTCCTTCTGGGACATCTGGCATTGGCCACTGTCAGCAGACGGAATACTGAGCTAGATGGACCTTTGGTCTGACCCAGTGTGTCTGTTCTTATGTTCTTGATAATTTCAAAATAACAGACAGCTTATTTTGACTTTTATAAACCCCATTCCATGAGGAATAACACCTCTTCTGAAATAACTATTTCAAAATAAGGCGTATGTAGATGCCATTTCAAAATAGCCCCTCTCTAGGGCCATTCTAAATTATTCCTTCCCAGTGCCTCCTGGGGCTCTAATTCAAGATAGCAGGTCTACATTAGAGAAGCCTGCCTCAGACTAATTTTGAGACTTGGCTTTGCATGCTTAAGTTTTCCCATTGAACCACATGCTTGCAAGTTGTAGTTATGTATTTACTTACATGTGTTGTGGTCTCCACAGAGGAGTTTTCGGCAGAAAGTCATAGGGTTAGCTCTTCCACTCTAAGGGCATATCTACACTAGTAAGTTATTTTGAAATAACTATATTTGAAGCAATAACTCCTGAAATAACTATTTCTAAATAAGCTTATTCCCTGAGAAAAGCTGGAATACAGATTTCAAAATAACCAGCCTGTTATTTTGAAATAACAGACTTAGTGGTATGGATGCTCCGCTTATTATTTGAAAATAAGGGAGGTTATTTCAAAATAACTCTGTAGCATAGACCAGGGCTGAGAGACACTGTAGTAATCCTTAAACCCCTAAGCACCTAGGCCTGTATTTGCAAGACTCTCTTGCCTCTTTTCTAGATCTTGCTCATTACTTTTTACCTGTTCTTATATGCATAACACTTACATGCTCCACGAAGGACTAAGCCCTGAAAGTCATCTTTTTTGTTTGAAATTTAATCTTAAAGTAGTAGAACATCAAATGGGACTTCACCTCTTAAAATAGTAATGTGCTTATACATTTACATTATCCATTCTGAATATTTTGTTAATAAAATTGCAGGTAATTCTAATGCTGTAGAAATCAGTCCATCTCAAGGTTATCATATGTTCTATAATATTGATATGGCTAATCTCAAGATGACAATGGAAACCTCTTTCAAGAGGAGAATGAAGGGGAAAAATCAAAACAAGTTTAATTCCAGGAAGAATCATAGGCCTTGGTTCTCATGGGGGACTTTAATCACTTTGGGTATGTCTACACTACCATCCTAGTTCAAACTAGGGTGGTAATGTAGGCAACCGGAGTTGCAAATGAAGCCCGGGATTTGAATTTCCCGGGCTTCATTTGCATCTCGACGGGCGCCGCCATTTTTAGATGTCCGCTAGTGTGGACTCCGTGCCGCGCGGCTACACGCGGCACGGACTAGGCGAAACGAGGAGTAATGGTAGTTCGGACTAGGAAGCCTAGTCCGAACTACCTAGTTGGTTCCGCGTGTAGCCGCGCGGCATGGAGTCTGCACTAGCGGACATTTAAAAATGGCGGCGCCCGGCGAGATGCAAATGAAGCCCGGAAGATTCAAATCCCGGGCTTCATTTGCAACTCCGGTTGCCTACATTACCACCCTAGTTCGAACTAGGGTGGTAGTGTAGACATACCCTTTGACATCTGTTAGGAGACCAATATAGCAATACACAGACAATCCAGGAAGCTTTTGGAGAATGTTGGGGATAACTTCCTGGTACAAGTGTTGAAGGAACTCACCAGGGACCATGAACAGCTTGACCTGCTGCTTACAAACAGGGAGGAAGTAATAGGGGAAATAGATGTGGGTGGCAACATGGGAAGCAGTGATCATGAGATGGTAGATTATAGGATCCTGACTAAAGAAAGAAAGGAAAGCAGCAAAATACACACCCTGGACTTCAGAAAAACAGACTTTGACTCCTTCAGAGAAATGATGGGCAGGATCCCCTGGGATGCTCACATGAAGGTGAAAGGAGTCCAGGAGAGCTGGCAATATTTTAAATACATTATTGAACAAACCATCCCAATGCACAGTTAGAAAAGCAAATGTGGTAGGCGACAAGATTGGTTTACGGGGGAAATCCTTGGTAAGCTTAAACACAAATAGGAAGCTTATAAGAAGTAGAAACTTGGACAGATGACTAGGAAGGAATATAAATATATTGCTCAAGAATATAGGGGAGTAATCAGGAAACCAAAAACACAATTGGAATTGCAGCTAGCAAGGAATGTGAAGGGTAACAAGAAAGGTTTCTACAGGAATGTTAGCAATAACAGGATGATCAGAGAGGTTGTGGGGCCCTTACTGGATGAGGGAAGTAACTTAGGGTATGTCTACACTGCAGCACTAATTCGAACGAACTTAGTTCGAATTAGTTAATTCGAACTAAGCTAATTCGATCTAGCGCATCCAGACTAAAAAACTAGTTCGAATTAGCGTTTTGCTAATTCGAACTAGCTTGTCCACACATAGTGGACCCTGAAGCAGTGCTGGCAGGGCATCAGATGAGGACTTAGATCGTGGAGCTGCTGTCTCAGGCTAGCCGAGGGCTGTGCTTAAAGGGACCCGACCCCCACCTCGGACAGACAGTTCTCAGGGGTGCCCCGCTTGCAAAGCAGTCCTGGATTGGATTGCCCGGAGTACCCACACTGGGCACATCACAGCACTCGGCCATCAGCCCGGCTGCACTTGCCGCAGGCTGCCATCTGGGAAGAGGGGACAATTGGGGGGCTGCAGGAGAGGTTCCACCCCCAGAAGCCCACAGAGCCACCCCAGTCCTCCCCATTCAGAGCTCATACCCCATTCCGTCCTCACCTCCTTCCACTTACCCCTCCCTAGCCCCCCTTCCTAATGTACAAAATAAGGGACAATTTTGTTCAAAAATAGAATCTCTATTGAACAAAACTGGGGGAGACTGGGAAAAGGAGGTGGGAGAGGGGAAGAGAGAGGGTGGGAGAGGGGAGGGCAACTAAAATGATCAGGGGTTTGGAACAGGTCCCATATGAAGAGAGGCTAAAGAGACTGGGACTTTTCAGCTTAGAAAAGAGGAGATGGAGAGGGGATAGTATAGAGGTATATAAAACCATGAGTGGGGTGGAGAGGGTGCATCAAGAAAAGTTCTTCATTAGTTCCCATAATAGAAGGACTAGAGGACACCAAAGGAAAGGAATGGGTAGCAGGCTTCAAACTAGTAACAGAAAGTTGTTCTTCACAAAGCAAAGAGTCAACCTGTGGAACTCCTTGCTGCAGGAGGCTGTGAAGGCTAGAACTAGAACAGAGTTAAAAGAGAAGTGAGATAAAGTCATGGAGGTTGGGCCCATCGAGTGGTATTAGCCAGGTGGTAGGAGTGGTGTCCCTACCCAAAGTTTGTGGAAGGCTGGAGAGGGATGGCACGAGACAAATGGCTTGGTCACTGTCTTCGGTCCATCCCCTCCAGGGTCCTTAGGGTTTGCTGCTGTCGGCAGACAGGCTACTGGACTAGATGGACCTTTGGTCTGACCCAGTACGGCCATTGTAAGCTCAGGGCTCAGGGTTGGGGGTCTCAGTGGACCACCTTGATTTTCATACACACCTGCTCCTGGGTGGCCAAGCTGGCAGCTCTCCTGTCCTAGATGGCCACTTTCCTGTGCCTAGTGCGGAGGTCGTGGATGAGGTCCACGATGTCCGCACTAGATGAGGTGGGTGCCCGCCTCTTGCAGTCCCGGGGAAGCTCCCGGGAGCCGCCAGCCTGGTCCCGGGAAGAGGGGGAGGGCTGGGGGACATCGGGTGGCTGGCTCGAGCCGTGCCAGGTGCAGGGTCTGCTGGCTGGGTGCTGGCAGGCTTGCACCTGGCACGGGCGCCATAGCCAGTCCGTGCCCCTTTAAGGGCTCCGGGGCCGTGAGGGGGGCATACGAGTTTCTCTGGTGTTGGCCAGAGTGGCCACTAGAGAAAGCTGGGGAGGGCTAGCCTCCCACTAGTTCGAATTAAGGGGCTACACTCCCCTTAATTCGAACTAGTAAGTTCGAACTAGGCTTAGTCCTCGTGGAATGAGGTTTACCTAGTTCGAACTAAGCGCTCCGCTAGTTCGAATTAAGTTTGAACTAGCAGTGCGCTTGTGTAGTGCCTATCAAAGTTAATTCGAACTAACGTTCGTTAGTTCGAATTAAATTTGTAGTGTAGACATACCCTTAGTGACAGATGATGTGGGAAAAGCTGAAGTACTCAATGCTTTCTTTGCCTCTGTCTTCACAGACAAGGTCATCTCCCAGATTTCTGCACTGGGCAATGCAGTATGGGAAGGAGGTGTGCAGCCCTTGGTGGAGAAAGAACAGGTTAAGAACTATTTAGAAGAGCTAGACATACAGAAATCCATGGGTCCGGATTTAATGCATCTGAGAGTACTGAGGGATTTGGCAAATATCATTGCAGAGCCTTTGGCTATTATCTTTGAAAACTCGTGTAGATCAGGAGATATCCCAGATGATTGGAAAAATGCAAATGTAGTGTCCATCTTTAAAAAAGGGAAGACGGGAACTACAGACCAATCAGCCTTACCTCAGTCCTCAGAAAAATCATGGGGGGGGGGGATCCTCAAGGAATACATTTTGAAGCACTTGGAGGTCACACCTGGGCTGTGTCTACACTGCACCCCTTTAAACCTCATTGCAGGAGGAATAACAGGTAGTTCGAACTAGGGCTTTATTTCGAACACCCGTTTCACTGCTGCATGTAGACGCGGGCAGTTACTTTGGGCTTGTAAATTTCAAAAAATGGCGCCTGGCTGGGAAGATGCAAATCAAGCACAGGATAATTAAATCCCAGGCTTGATTTGCAATTCTGAATGCCTACAGTTGCAGCCCTACTTCAAATTAGGCTGCAAGTGTAGACATACCCTCTGAGGAGAGGCTGAGGGATTTGGGCTTATTTAGTCTGCAGTAGAGAAGAGTGAGGATGGATTTGATAGCAGCCTTCAACTTCCTGAAGGGAGGTTCCAAAGAGGATGGAGAGAGGCTGTTCTCCATAGCGACGGATGGCAGAATAAGGAACAATGATCTCAAGTTACAGTGGGAGAGGTCTAGGTTGGATATTAGGAAAAACTATTTCACTAAGGGTATGTGTACACTGCAAAGTTAATTCAAAATAACATGTCATTTCAAATTAACTTTAATAGTGTCTTTACATGCAAACTGCTATTTCGAATTTAAATCAAAATTGCGGAGCCCTTAATTTGAATTTGGTAAACCTCATTCTGCGAAGAGTAATGCCAAATTCGAAATAGCTATTTTGACTTAAGTGCTGTGTAGACACTTAATTCGAAATAGGGGGCCTCCAGCCCTTCCCAGGGAGCCCTGGTGGCCACTCAGGCCACAACCAGGAAAACTTACTCTCCTCTCCCCCAGCCCCAGAGCCATTAAAGGGGTAGAACTTGGCCACAGTGCCTGTGCCAACTCCAAGCCTGCCAGCCCAGAGCCAGCAGTGGCCACCGGAGCCCCTGACCCAGTGGCCCCAAAACATGAGCCAGCAAGCCACTGGCAGCCAGCCCTCCACCGCTCCCCAGGAGCAGTCTGCCAGCTCCCAGGAGACTGACAGGGGCTGGAGAAGGCGGGCGCCTTCCTGGTCCAGGTGGAGATCATGGACCTTATTCAGGTTTGGGGGGATGCCCCAACATCCATGATCTCTGCACTAGATGGAGGAACGTGGCCATCTCTAGCAGGTTAGCTGCCAGCCTGGCCACCAAAGGCCACATGCGAACCCAGGAGCAGGTTGGCATGAAACTCAAGTTGGTCTGGTGAGACCCCCAACCCTGAGCTTCCCCTCCCGCTTCTTTCCTTTGCTTCCCCCTTCCAGCTCCCTCCTCCCAGGTTTCCCCCTCCCCTGCCTCACCTCCTTTTCCCAGTCTTCCCAGAGATTCACGCCCCGCCCCCCAGTTTTCTTCAATAAACCCAGTTTGTATTTTAGAACATACGTATCTTTTATTTGACATCAGGAAGGGGGACTAGGGAGAGGTAAGTGGAAAGACGTGAGGGAGGAATGGGGCATGAGCCCCCAGTGAGGAGGACCGGGGAGGCTCTGAGGCCTCCTCGGGGTCGATGCTCTCCAGCAGGGCATTCTGGATCCTAACAGCCCCTCGATGGATCCCCCAGATGGCAGTCTGCAGCAAGTGCAGCCAGGCTGATGGCAATGACCCCACGAGATGCACCGGTGTGCCCAGGGGCAGCTCTGGCTCCTTGTGGCTGAGAGCTGTGGTGTCCCGAGTTCAGGCACTCAGGGCATTCCAAGACAGGACTGCTTTGCTGTCCCTCATCGAGGTAGACAAGCAAGTGGGGAACCCTGAGAACTGTCTGTCCAGGGTGGGGGTAGGGTCCCTTTAAGCATAGAGCTCAGTTAGCCTCAGGCAGCAGCCCCACACACTAAGTCCCATCCTGATGCCCTGCTGGCACTGGTTCTGGCCAGCCTTAACTTCGGTTCCTCTTAAAAAAAAGGAATAAGGGATGTTTCAGAAAAAAACTTTATTTTCCGAAAGATCCCTGATGACTGGCGCTTTTTTCTGGCAAAGCTCCGAGCCAGAAAAAAGCGGCAGCCATGTTTCTGCAAATGAAGCGGGGGGGGGGGGGGAGGGGGCGATTTAAATCCCCGCTTCATTTGCAATTGCGATGTGTCTAATTTGCATCCCTTTTACAGAAAAGGGGTGCAGTCTAGACACAGCCCTATAATATAACTGCTCCTTCCTTGTCACTTCTCCAAGCTGAAGTCCCAGTCTTTTAAATCTCTCCTTATACAGAAAATGTTTCATACCCCTAATCAATTTTGTTGCCCTTCTCTGTAGTTCTTCCAGTGTAAAGATATCTTGTTTGAGAAGGGTTGTCTAGCAGTGTATGTAGTATTTACAGTGTGAGAATACCATGTATTTATATTGTTCCATTATGATATTTCTGTTTTATTAACTGACCCTTTCTGAATGGTTCCTAACATTCTGTTAGTTTTTTTATTGACACTACACATTGAGCAGATGTTTTCCGAGAACTATCCATGATGACTCCAAGATCTTTCTTCAGTGGCAATACCTAATTAAGGGCACATCTACACAGCAGGACTAACCTTGAAATAAGCTACACAACTTGAGCTATGTTAATTGCATACCTTAAGTCAAAATAGCTTATTTTGACTTTTGATGCTGTCTACACAGCAGTTATTTTGAGATATAGTCCTCTTCCCCCAACTTCCCTTACTCCTTGTAAAATGAGGGTTACAGGAGTTGGAGTAAGAAGTTCTCTGGCTGGACATTATTTCAACATTATGTTGAAGTAACTGCTTGCTGTGTAGATGCAGATGATGTTATTTCAGAATAACATCAATTATTCCCAAATAATGCTGCTGTGTAGACATAGCCTTAGATCCCATTGGTTTTTTTCCCTTTCATATTCCGTTCTGTTGCACAGATATCCAGTTTTGTGAGATCTCTTAGTAATTCTTTACAGCCTACTTTGAACTTATCTATTTTGGGTAATTTTGTATTCTGGGCAAATTTTGCCACTTCACTGTTTACCCCTTTGTCTACATTATTTCTGAATATGTTGAACAGCCCTAGTTCCAGTATAGATCCTTGGATGACCCTCCATTTACCACTGTCCACTGTGAATAAATCCAGATACATAAATCTTCAAACAGGCCTTGTGTTGAAAAAGTAACTTCTGTTATGTAGATACACCAGCATCATTATAAGTCATAATAAAGGGGAGGAAAGCATGTCTAAACTCTTTTAAATCTATTTGTAATGCTCGTAATGAATAAATATTTATTTGCCTATCAAAGTATCACTAATTTCAGCAGCTTTCTTTTCAGATCTTGCCTTCAAACAATGACCTACAGGCTTCTGATTGAATTTTTTTAGCATCCATGTTCACACAAAGCCATCATCTCTGACACTTTTATAGAGCAATCTTTACCACACTAAAGCTGTCATTTACTACACATTTTAAAAAGGCTGATATGCTTGTTGCTGCAATACTTCCCAAAGAGGCTATCACTTGGAATGTAAACATCCTGCTTATTTCCACTGTGCACAAAACTCTCACTCATTCAACAACTAAAGTGGCTTTACTTTTAGCACTACCTCTTTTATCCAGATGTTCAGATTTTCACATATGCACTTTGGCTGATTTGTACCTCCCAAAGACTTTCATAGGAAAAGATAAAAACTAAAACCCAGCAGAGCTAAACATCTTATTTGACAAGGATGACCTAGATTTATGTCTTGCTCTATACTTAGACTTGGATCTGGGTAAGATAGATCTCTGAAATTGAACATTGTGTGCTGATTTATTATAATCACTTCTTCCTATTCACCCATCATACACTCTTATAGGCCAGATCATAGCATTTCTGTGGCAGGCATTGCTAAATATCTGTATGTTTAAAACTTTGTTGGTAAGACATGTAGAAGTCAATGGCTAATGACTGAGGTGCCTAGGAGCATTTAAATTTTTTGTTGTTGCAAGAATAGCCATTATTTCAGCCCAAAGACATGGGCGTTAGTAGTTCTTTCTGAGTTGCACACTTCACTTATGGATGAACATTTCCTTTAAAACTGAATACTCAGATCTCATTAAACACTGTACTTATTTTCAGCCACAAGAAGAATGAAACAATAATTCTGTGAAGAAAATTTGAGGTTTGAAAATTTTCATTCCCCTTCTCCCCTGAAATTAAAATAAATAAATAAATAACATTTCTGGAAATGTTATTTAAAGAGTTAATAAAATCTTTGATAAGCAAATGAAAACTTTTAGTAACCATTTCTATGTATTTGATAATTAAAAAAAAATAAAAATACCATGTTTGTGAAAAACAGTAAAAAAATGCATAGTCAATAACTTGTCAGGATTTTTAAAGGCCTGTTTTTGATAAAGATTGGTTCTGGAATATTTAAACATTGTCCAAAATAGTTCAAGTTGTCCTTGTCAAGCAGTTGAAAACCCAATGATATCTGCACTTGATCTGAGGTATACTGGTCCAGAAGTAGTGGAAAGAAAATTGACAAGGCATCTTAAGAAGAAATTGATTAGATGGAATTCTTTAGCTGAGTTGGGCCTTTTACCTTCACTCTGTGCCCAACAGGTATTGGCAGGTGATTAGTGAGTGACTTTTCAGTATCTGATTCCATTGTGGCTGCAAGAATCTTAAAATTATCAGACTGTGTGGTTTCATCAACACCACAGCCAATGATGCAGCTACATATAATTTTTACCATTAATTGCAGTCAGTCCTTAATGAAACTCTGAGAAGCAATGTTATCATAATCAAGGGTACTTTTAGCATACAGGTAGGAAAGGATATTGAAATTTGGGCAAATATTCTTGGGAAGTTTAGTATTAGGCAGAAGGTCAGGAAAGGACAGCCACTTGAGAAATTTGCTGCTGCTCATTTCTGTGATATGCGATTTGCTCTTCCATCACTCAAAGATACACAAGTAGACCTGGTACAATCCAGATGGTTTCACTAGGACTGTTATTGGTCATGTCCTTGTTCATGATCTTTGGTTACTAACAGTCACTGATGTATGAGTTCACAGATGCTGACCATTGACTTCTGCTGACAGAAGTGCACAGCTTCTGACTTCAAAGACCAATAAATACTAGTACAAAATTAGTCAGACTCAGCCAAAAGCTCTTATTACAACCAAGTTATCAGACGATGTTCTATTCTGATTGCTTAAAACCATCTAAGCCTTAGAGACAGAAGTTTCACTTCCTTTGTCAACTGATGAGAAATGACATTGTTTCAAGTAATCAGTGGTGACCACGGCCAGCTGAATGGTGCGGTTATCAGTCTTTCAGAAGTCAGGCCTGGATCAGTGAAGAGACATTTACAGCAGGTGGAAGTAGAAAAAAGCAAAGCTAGAATTTGAGTTTCAATGACATATATGTTGTTGGCTCAATGGGTTTGACTTTGGAACATTAAGTCACTGTGTAAGAAAGATACGGAAACCTGGTGGTCAACTGTAGCAGCCAGTTTAGAAAAGGCTAACTTAGCAGTGTCAGAGAGGGAAGGTGGCACTAGCTTGTCCAGCAAAGAATCAGGATGGCAGCATCAGGAACAGTATTCAGTATCGGTTGCATCAATGGGAAGATCATAGTAAGTTATTTCTAATTGTCTATGACTCAGCGGTCCCTGTTTCATTTGAAAAGTGACTGGAAATTCTTTCTTCAACCAAGAAGAGATCCAAATTGCAGCCCACAGATTAATCAGAGGCTTGTAACATTACTCCTGAACTGTGAGAGTATTGTATCATGGCTCTGTAAGATCTTCCAGACCATCTGGCATGCTAATATCACCCATGAAGGCTGGAAAAGAGGGGTTACTCTAGCTCTATTAAAAAAGGGCAATAAGAATAAATGTAGCAATTATAAAAGAATTACTGTGTTGTTGGACAGAGGGAAAAATCTTTGCTTTTTTGTGTTACTATCTTGAATCAATGATGCATTTGTGGCAAAGATCAGCATACGTAGTATGACTTTAGACCTGGGCATTTTGCTGTTAACCAGATCTTTACCTTTATATTTCTAACATCATTTATTATTAAGTATATATTTCTATAGCGCCAGCCTTGGGTGTGTCTAGACTACAGGGTTTTGTCGACAAAAGTGGACTTTTGTCGACAAAACTATACCTGCATCTACACTACCGCCGAGTTCTGCTGACATAACGTCGGCAGTTTTGTCAACGGCGGTAAACCTCATTCTATGAGGAATAACACCTTTTGTTGACAGAAGGAGTTATTGCATCTACACTGTCCTTTGCGTCTACACTCTCATGTCGACAAAGCGGCTTGCTTTGTCGACAGAACTGGATGTAGTCTAGATGCTCTTTGTTGACAGAAGCTTTGTCGACAAAGCCTTTGTTGACAAAAGCCTGTAGTCTAGACATACCCATTGTGTTGTATATTTGACAGATGAGTAATTAGTACATCTGGTCACTATTGTTTGAATTTTGAGTCAAGTTTATTCATACACAAATATTTCTTTTACACATTAAATAAATAAAAAGCTTGGAAAATATCTCACAAAAAACAGCTTTTTCAACCCTTTTGATTATGAAGACAAAGTCACTGCACTACAGCACTTTCAACCCACAGCAAAGCCTCAGAGGCGCGGGACCCCTCCGCCTCCCCGGCTTTGCTCCAGGTGTCCCTGGTCTGCTGGGGACCGTCTCCAGTAGACCAGGGACACCGGGAGCAAAGCTGCTGCGGCTTTGCTCCAGGTGTCCCTGGTCGGCTGGGGGGGGGGGGGAGAAAAACCTCCTCTTTCAGAATATCCCTTATTCCTCTCACCAAGAGGAATGTAGAGATGCCAAAAGAACACGTCAGTCTTTTCAGAAACTGTTCCGAAAAAGTGAACATTCCTTGGATGCAGCAGAGTTTTTCTGGGATACCGCTGGTATCCCGGAAAATCTCTGCAGTCTAGACATAGCCCCTGAGGAGTGTACTATTGTCTGCTGATTATCTGTTCTGTGAGACTGGAGATCAAAGGCATGAGCTATACAAGGAAACACATGAACTGCCTAGCATTGGTTCTGGTTCTGGATCTGAGACAGATATGAACTTATAACCACTTGGAAAACCAAGTTGTGGATTTTGAAATGCTCATACCTACCAGAGTCCAAGACTAGAATTTGGAAGGGGAATATAGATGCAGCTACCCAAAACTGTGACAGGATTTGCAGCAATTGTTTTGAAGATGATTTAAAGTTAAACCACTTCATCTTTAAAGGGAATAAAGGCTTAAGATACCCAAACCTCTGATATTATATAGCACATCTTTATTGCAAGATGGAAAGTTTTGTTTAAAAGACATATTTATAAAGCAAATTTGATCTGAATTTTTGATAGGCCCTTTTCTCTTCTCTTGACACACTCTTTGTTCTTTTGCAGCCTATTTTGTTGGCATTTCACTGTTGGGTGACATATGTTTGGAAACAAAGCTTTTGTTTAAAAATGTAAATTATTCCTCATATTACACTTGTGAAGCATGATGCATTTCCCGGTACTATACACCAATCTATTACATCTCAGAGATCAGTATGTAGCTGTTAGCAAATACAAGCATTAAGGCCTTTGTTTCAGTAATTGCTTTTTTCAACCATTTGCCAGAAAGAGAATAATACCCACTCTCATCCGATATTATTCTTTAGGCATTAAAAACTTGTTTGGATTCCATCTCATACACCCACATTGAGACGCTGATTGTTTGTAGCATTTGAGGTGATTTTCATATCAGGCTTAATGAACTGTATACACTATGAACTGTAGTTTCCCGCATGGAAATAGTATTAAATCTAACAGTTTTTAATAGCTCACAAAGGGGATATTGTGTATGCTCTTCAGAAAGGAAAAAAAGTGCAAAGTGCTGCATCTTTCTTCACATTGGATATTACTCAACCAAAAATGTACCTAATCGCAAACCTTTCTGAGAATTAAACATTCTTTTTTTAAAAAAAGATTGGTATGGGCTAAACATTTGTTTTATTATTGCTAGACTATACATACATTACTGAGGGGCAGTGGGATAAGTTCAGTTTCCTAGCTGGTTCTTCAAAGGAAGGCATCAAAAGTGGAGGAACTGATATTTTGTTTCAAGATTTTACTGATCAATATTTGCATATACAGAAATCTTTTAAGGCTCTTACAAACAACCTAGCCAGCTGGGACCATCTATCTCAATGAAATGAAATGATAGTTTGTGGCAAATCTGATTTCAGCAACTCTCCTATCCTTGGAATTCTGAAGCCACAATAGTATGCCCCCATAGGCAGGCCACAAGCAAAATAAGTAAGCACTCTAAACTCTTCTGGGCACAGGCTGTCTTTTTGTTCTGTGTTTGTACTGCACTTATGACAAATAGATCCTGGTCCATGATTGGGGGTCCCAAGTGCTACAAAGATAGCAGAAAGAATATTTCTTTCCATATAAGAGATCAAGTAATGAAGAGCATGCACTTGAGGGTTTTGTATTCCTGTACACTGAATGTCAGATAAAATAATTGTATTGTTTTAGTCTGGACCAATTATGCATAATGAGTTATAGTAACACATTCGGAGCCAGAAAATTCCCAGATAATGTTAAAATATGAGAGCTATGAAATCTACTATGGAAAACACAGCTTGTTTTTTTCAAAGTCAGAGACCACAGTAGAAGTCAGAAGCCTGATGTCAATATCAATTCCACTTACCATGATTCTATCACTCCTTTTTATTAAAGTTTCTTCAAATGGCATAGAGGACCATAAGGAGGTTAAAGTCTTTTAAAAAATGAATCTACGCACCTGGGATTAGGTGAGCTAATGATGGAGGAGGTACCAAGGTGAGACACTCGTTTTTGTTATGGTCATAAGGGTGTGGAGCTCAGAAAGCAGCAGCCAGTCAGAGTGGAGATATTTGCATAGTGTACCATTATTGGGGACATTAATATTATTATAATATAGATATGCCATGAAGAGGCAAATTGGACAAACTTCAGTCTCCCAGTTGGTTCTCCAAAGAATTGCTGAAACATGGTCTTGTAATATGGATTGTTAAAGTATGGCATATCTCCAACCTGAAACAATTTCATTTCAGTATAATTCTTTATAACAAGATTTTATGAAACAATTGTGACACTGTTGCAAGATTCTCAATATATTTGCAAAAATAAGCTATAAAATTAGATATGTAAAATAATGTGTGTAAAGAAGACAGAAGATAGGAGTTAAAAGAAATTAAAAAAATAAAGCATGTTTTAAAAGAGTAGTAAACAATATGATTAAAAAAGAAAAGGATGTAGCATATAAAATAACTGTGATGGGCATCAAACAGAAAGTTACATGTGGAAATAACTATTAAGGTCTGTGCATGCCTGGATTTCTCTTGCAGTTACAGTTTGTGCCTGCCAAATAGAGACCAATCATGAGATCAGGTAAAAGTGCACCTGCTAATGCCCATCCAAAAAAAC
Organism: Pelodiscus sinensis; assembly: GCF_049634645.1. Classification (NCBI taxonomy): domain Eukaryota; kingdom Metazoa; phylum Chordata; order Testudines; family Trionychidae; genus Pelodiscus; species Pelodiscus sinensis. The sequence goes on from NC_134718.1 coordinate 47,607,556, forward strand.
AATGTTATACGTTCCCCTCAGGGCCTTTTTCAGTTCCCATCAAAGTCAACGGAAAGACTTCTGTTGACTTCAGTGGGCTTATCTCTGCAAATTGTGTTAGCACCGATACAATATAATTGTTCCTCGAGGCTGTTTTCATTGCTGTCAGAAGTAACTCAATTCTTCACAATATCAGCATACGTGATTAACTGAAATACAGCCTACTTTCTTTTGCTAAATATTACCTTGACTCCAGCAAGTCCATCCAGAGGTATGGACTGAGAGCAAGGACTCTGATCCTTTTAATTTTTATTTTACAGTAATAGTTAATTAAATATAAATATATCAGTTAATCTGAACAATTTGCATATTTCATGCTTTTACAGATGTAGGTGGAAACATCCTGAAGAATTGCAAAAGCTCATACAATGAAGAGGATTTGTAATGCAAACATATTTTTTTGACATTTGTCCAGATGAACTCAGATGAAATTCTCATTTAAATATTGAAAAGACACCAACAATATTTAACCCCTTTAAATAAGTCTGTGAGCATCAAAATTAATTGTAGGGTGAAACATGGAGACTATGGCTATGTCTAGACTTCAGAGCTTTTCCGGGATACCGGAGGTATCCCGGAAAAACTCTACCACATCCAAGGAACGTGTCCACTTTTCCAAAAAAATTTTTGGAAAAGCGGAAACATTTTTTCAGCTTCCCTGTAAACCTCATTTTATGAGGAAGAAGGGATGTTCCAAAAGAGGGTTTTTTTCTCATATTTGGGCCCGTGTAGACGGGCCAAATTTCAGAAAAGCCTCTTTCAGAAGTAAATTAGTAAAAGATATACAATTTGAATACCACAAATTGCATTTCTTTTTCCGATGTATCTTTGTAGTATAAACATAGCCAGTGTGTCCTTAGAATCAATTAGCCACAACTCTAGCTCTCACATTCTATGTGCATTCTCTTTTACCTTCTCCTCCTAAATTACCAGTAAAACACTCTTGAAACAGAATGGTGTCCCAGGGGACTTTTGACTTTGTGCCCAGGTAACAAGAACTGGGACACAGGTTATAGCAGGTTGCAAGCTGTACTTATACTATGTATTTGAACTGCCACTTGAATTGCCATCCATACTGTCACAGAGCTAGTGTAGAGTTGTACTTTGAGGTAGAAATTTTATTAATTATAAAATGCTGAGTTTATGCCAACCCTGCATTCTGGTGAAGGGGTGAATTTTAATTATGCAGCATGGTTAATTATATTAGATAAAGTTCCTTAAAATGGCTTCCCACTGTACCACTGAGGTTAATTAAATTAGATTATTGTGTTACAGTGACTGTGACAAGGACAGCACATTGTAATGGAGATTTCATCCTCTGGTGTTGCATCAGATACAGAACAGCAATACATTTGAACAGCTTTCATGGTATTCTGAGAATAAAATTAACTTTCCTTCTCTGCTTTATGGAGGCATTTGCAGTAGAAACCAAATGGATTAAAAGCACCATTTTTGTTGGCAATATTTTCGTAGTCCTTAGCTTAGTAGCATGATTGTGTATAATGCCACATCCTAGAGTAAGTCGGTGTTGCTTCTATTCACATTCATGGCCCTAAATTCTGTCATATAGACTTCAGCTGAACTGTGCTCATTTACACAACTTGAGAAGCTGGCCCATAGTATTTAGAGTATTCACTAGGTATGTTTTCTGACCACCTCTCATCTTCTGCAAAAGCACTGTAGTAATTTTCTAAGGGTATGTCTACACTTGCTCCCTAGTTCGGACTAGGGAGCAAGTGTAGTCATATCCTAACAGTTGCAAAGTGCTCACTCCTTGTGACCACATCTGCAGATTAGCTCAGCTCCAGTGCACACACCCCTTCTACTCATCACTGCTTGCTCTGCAACTACTTTCTTTCTCATTCTCTGCAACTCAGGATGCTGTGTCTCGGCTCTTCAGCCACATCACTGGGTGTTTTCCCCTATCCAGGGTGTCAAAGAATCACTGAATCAGTGCTTCACTTGGTGTCTCAATCAGCTGTCCAGTCCAAGGCCAGGTCTAGTTCCATTTTCCCAGCAACTCATTGGGGAAACCAGGCTTGCCCACTACTCAAGGTTCCAGCCCAGGTACCCTATATATGGCAAATATGGTCTTCCCCCCACATTCCCCTGACTCTGTTGCTCTTTCCCTGGACTCCTTCCTACAGCTTCCAGTTCCCCTTCTCTCCCCACACCCCATGGCTATGTTGACACCACAGGCTTCTTGCAGAGCATCTACACTGCACACGCATACTTGCGTAAGTAAATTTACAGTAAAGCGTCAGAACGGAGGGCTTCTTGCATGAGAGTTATTCCTCTCCCCATGAGGAATAAGCCCTCTTGCACAAGAGGTCTTGCAAAAGAAGGCAGTGTAGATGGGCAATAGGGGTTTCTTGCACAAGAACCCCCTAAGGCTAAAATGACCATCAGAGCTTTCTTGTGCAAGAGAGTGTCCACACTGCCATCGACACTCTTGCACAAAATCCCATCTCTTGCACAAAGCACATGGCAGTGTGAACCCGCTTTTGCGCAAGACCTTTTGTCTGCTAGAACTCTTGCTCAAAACAGTTGTTGCACAAGAAGTCTGCAGTGTAGATGTAGCCCATGTGTACTAGCTAAATTTTCCTCTTCCCAGGGAGTAATTATAGACTACTGAACTCTATAATCTCAAGCATATCTCTCTACTAACAAGGAGTGACTACAGCATACTTACTTTACAGCACCTTTCTGCTGCCAGTTTCCTGACTTTATAGCTGTTCTGCTTGTTTCGTCCCAACTGGACTCCATCTTCAATCAATCCTTCATGCCATGCTCTTCCCCAGGTGCATCTCATCAGGTTAATTATCTCAAAGTAACCTGCTCTGCCTTGTGTGGTGTGAACACCACGTCACATATACATAAACCCTTTTTAGAGATGAAATGAATATTCATTTTAGAGATGAAATGGATTGAGTAACAAGCCCACCCATGGGGAGGCAAAGGGGTCAGTTGCCCTGCAGCCTGTGCCAGGCTGTCTCAGCTCTGCTCTGTAGAACAGGCTGTGGGCTGGGTCCAGCTGGCTGAAAGAGGCCTTACCCCCAGCTCTGCTGGGCATGCTCACAGGTGAGCCTGAGTATAAAAGGCCCTGAGGCAGCTCACCTGGGGTATGTCTAGACTACATGGCTCCGTCGACGGAGCCATGTAGATGAGTTTACTAGACATAGGAAAATGAAGCAGCGATTTAAATAATCGCTGCTTCATTTACATCAAAATGGCCACCGCGCTGTACCAATCAGCTGTTTGGCTGCACAGCAGATCAGTCTGGACGTGCCGCAGTCGACAAGGGAAGCCTTTGTCGATTGCTTCAGTAAACTTTATTTCACGAGGCATTCTGGAGCAGTTGACAAAGACTTCCCTTGTTGACCACGGTGTATCCAGACTGCCCCGCTGTGCCACCAAACAGCTGATCGGCACAGCATGGCAACCATTTTGATGTAAATGAAGCGGCGATTATTTAAATTGCCACTTCATTTGCCTATGTTTAATAAACTCATCTACATGGCTCCATTGACGGAGCCATGTAGTCTAGACCTGCACTTGGGTTGGAGGGATCGCTCAGTGGTTTGACTCTTGGTCTTCTAAACCCACTGTTGTGAGTTCAATGCTTGAGGAGGCCATTAGAGGACGGGGGGGAATTTGTCAGGAATGGTACTGTGAAAACAGGGGATTGGACTTGATGACCTTTCAAGGTCCCTTCCAGTTCTAGGAGATAGGCAATCTCCATTATTTTATATATATAAAAAAAAAGACTGTAGAAGGTGAAGGATCTGCTGAGAGAGGTCTAGAACCAGAAGAGCAGATATGGCCTGACTGGATGCAGCAGCCAAGGCCAAGGTGGCAGTCTGGAGGTACGGCAACATGGAGATGCATTAGGCAGCAGGAAGTAGCCAAGTAGCCCAGGGTGGGGAATTACCTCTGAATGCTCAGCATGTTGCAGTGGGAATCCCTGCTAAGCAAGTAGTGGACTGAGCCACTATCAATAGAGCCCTGGGCTGGGACCTGGTGGAGTAGGAGGGCCTGGGTCCTCCTATTCTCCCTCTGCAGTGCTCCTGAGCAGAGGTAGTTTCCCTTGGGCCTCTGAACTAGGCCTCAGCATCATGCTTACCCCAGTACAGGGGTTTGCTATTAAGGACCAGGCCCTGGAGCTGTATTAACTCCTTTAGAGGGGACTGCTATTTTGGACTCCAGCCATATGGACACTGATAAGTGGACCCATAGGGACTTTGACTGTGGGATCTTGCTTGCGGAGGGGAGTGGGGGCAGACCCCTCAACAGGGCCCCGTCACTATTTCAGTAGTGGTGGTGGCCAGTGGTGGCCAGAACCCTGAGCCCTTTAAATTGCCACCAGAGTGCATTGTGGCATGCTACAGGTAGCTTTGAAGGCTGTCTGGGGAGGAGGAGGACACAGTGCATTGTGCTCCAGGCTGCACAGAGGACTGGCTGCCACAGACCCTCCCCATTTGGGGCACAGATCTGCTTTCCTCCCCCCCTCTCTGCATTTGAAGAGAGTTTGCAAATGCATTGGGAAATAGGATTAAAATTAAAAATGATCTGGAGAAACTGGAGAAATGGCTTGAGGTACATAGGATGAAATTAAATAAGGACAAATACAAAGTATTCCACTTAGGAAGAACAATCAATTCCACAAGTACAGAATGGGACAGGACACTAGGAAGGATCCCTTTCTGAAGTACTCATTGTAATTCAGAAACCAATGATATCCTTGGGATGTTTCCTGGAGGTCTCATGCAATTTAGCATGGCTACTCCTAATTAACATTAAACTGCTTTTTACCATAATCATATTTCTACCACCTTTGTCTTGGATTGTTAAATTCACATTATTTAAATGAACATCTCCACCAATATCTTTCCTTTACTATCAATATGGATAGCTTTTTAATATTTACAGTATTTAAAAAGCCTGTTCACACCAATTTTAACCAAAACATAGTGTAACTTGACCCTGGGTCATGTCCTTGCTTACTTTTACCTTCCCATAACCCTTTTTCTCCAACTTATCTTTGACTTTCCCACCCTAGCAACTTCAATTTTCCCCACTCCTCTGCACCTAAATTTTGGGTTCAAATTAGCCAGTTTTCTATCAAATTTTAATCTAATCCTGCCTAGTAGCTACAGCCTGCATGGTAGCTAATACTGTTTTTTAGATTCAAAATGCTTGCTTACACGGGTGAGTGCTCCTTCCTGACACAGACAGTCCTCGGTTCTGTAAAGAAAAATCTGACTCCTTAGAAAAGCTATCATCATTTCATTCTAAGTAGTTTTAAAACATAGGGCATTGCTGTCCCTCTGCTAAGAGTTCCAGAAATGTGCAGCTGCATTCCACTTCCCCAAGCAGTATGAAGTGCTCCCATATTACTTACATAAAAGGAGTCAGTTAAGCTTGGGATGTAACTGAAAGAACCAATGCTCTAATCTCACCCTTCCTTAGGCTGGCCCTGGGCACAGTTGGGAGATCATAATGAATAGAAATTGTTTTGGGAGGAGGAAGGTGATATCACTAAAATTTTTTTCACCCCAAAATGCAGCTTCTAGCTCTTCCTATAACAGTTTCCAGTTCCCTTGGAATATACACACAACTACTGCTTATTATAAGTAAGCCATTTACTGCAAGGGAAACACCATCCCCATGATTGCCTATGGAATCTGGGTTTCCATGGGTTTTACACATCCGGTTATTGCAGTAATTTGATTAGTTCAGGCTCTTCATTGGAAGAGCCAATCTTAATCAACTGTATTATATTAAACATTGGACACTGAAAATCTTTTCCTGTCTTGCAAATTGAAGTGATATTTGAAAATTACTCCTGTTATATAGAGATGATGTATAAAAACTGCACTGATTAAAATTAGAGCAGTGCCTTTATGATGTGTGGTATTAAAATTGTCTGCTGTTCTTACTAATTAAGCATCATGTGCTTAGGCCCAAATACTCAACATAAGTGGTGTGAGGAGCTTGCATCCACCATTATGTGAAGCTGATGATCACTTCACTTGTTAAAGTAAAATGACATTTGTCTCAGATGAGGCAAAAGAAAATGATGAGAAATGTGAAATGTTTAGAGGGCTATGTGCAATGTACACATGTTGACAGTAATGGCTGCTGATAGCCTCTTCGGTCTATTGGTTTCCAATAAACAATAGAGGAAAGAATCTTTTCTATGATTCTGTTGAAGAGTGACAGGGAATCCTTCAGTCATGAAGCAGAGCGTTTACTATAGCAAAGAAGGAGGCATTGCTAGATCAGAGCAACAGTGTACACTTCCCATATGTAAAGGACCTTTACAGATTTCTGCTTGGCCATGATGAGCTAGGGAATAAAATTAACAGGGAGCCTGGAGATGGCTGTCTTAATTGTATGGCAGTGTATTAGGTGCATGTGAGGAGAGATCAGAAAGCAAGGCAAGTTCACCATGTAAGCATTTATTGGGCCAAGTTCTGCTGTCAGTTCATATATCAAAGCCTATGAAAGATTTTACAAAAATCAGTGTCCTAAATATTACCAACTGAGTTCTGATGAGGAGCAGGAAAAATATAATTCTTGAAGCCTACATCTGAAAGGGAAGGGAACAACTCCTAAGCACTCTGGAACCCTGAAACTTGTGAGCAGAGCCTATTGGAAATTTTCCAGCAAAATGTATTTTCAGTGACAAATGACAGCTTGTCAAAAACCAAAATGTTGGCTTAAAGGAATGTCTGATTCAAGAAACTTCTGAAAAGTTTCAAAATTGTCAGAATCCCCCACTCTGATATTCTCAAAATGAAAAGTTTCATGTTTCAGTTCAAAATGGCTCTTCACTTAGATTTAGGTTGAAGTAAAAGTAAATTTTAAAGTTATTGAAATGAAATGTTTGACCTGTTCTGGATTTTTTTTCAATGTTATCAGATCATGAACACTTTTTAAATTTGAGATTGACTTTACATTCTAGTTCAGGACAGGATTGTTTGACATTTTCTCCAAACTCCAGGGATCTGGGAAAACTGCTTCCTGCATAGTTATTCTATTAACTTTCTGTTATAGATGCACAATTATCTATGGGTAAATCTCTCTGTATTTCCTCACAACTATTAATCAAATATGAATCAGTCACAATTTTCCAATATGCAATAATTTATAATAGTGAAGAAAGAACAATACTCAGAAGAAGACAAAATACAGTGAATACCAGGGCTTCTGTACTTTTCTTGGGTCTTCTGCTGAGTGAGTAATGAAGGTAAGAGACATGTTTTAGAACTTGGACGTGATCAGAAGATACATGGCCTGAGTTGCTGATTAATTATTTCCTCACACGAACAAATTTTGATTACTAGAACACCTCTCAATGACTTACCTAAGACCCGTGTCCTCAGACTTCAGCTTGTGCCAAACAATGCTGCTGTCCATATTCTCCAGTGGTCCTGGAGACGGAGCTGTCGATCCAGGAACCGGAGGTGCCGCCTCTGGTAGTCCTCCTGGTTTCTGGCTGTCCTGCTTGCCCGGGCGTGGGTGGCTGCTGCAGGCGGGGTGGTGTGCCCTGCAGTCCCAGGTGCTGCGGCTGTGGTGCAAGAAGACCAGCGGTCAATTACCCCAGGGGCCCAGGTATGTGAAACCCAGCTCCCCTCTGCAAGGCCAGGGCCCCTGCAGGATCCCCAGCTGCTGCTCCGTGGTGGGCAAGGCCCAGGCGCACGGTCCCGGGGCTCCCTCTCGCCCCAACCCCCCGTACACATAAGGGGAACACGAGGGTACTCACAGGTGGACGCCTCCCCAGCCTCAGACGACGCAGGCGAGCGGCTCTGTGGTGTGCCTCGGGGGTCCCGGGTCCTGGGCAGGCTGGTGGCAGGCTCCTGGCTCTCAGAGCCCTCTTCCTCCTCCTCCGTGTCCAGGAGCGGTCCCTCTACCCCGGGGTCAATCACGTCCCGGGGGGCAGGGACGGCATGAGCCCTCAGGATGCGGTCCAGGGCGTGGAAGTGGGGGCAGGCCTCCGGGTCGGCCCCTGGCAGGCAGGCCCGGGAGTAGGACTGCCGCAAGTCCTTAATTTTGCAGCGGACCTGCTCTCGGCTGCGCTGGTGGCCCCTGGCGGCCAGGCTGGCAGCCATGCGGCCGTAGACGGCCGCGTTCCGGTGGCTAGTGCGGAGATCATGGACATTGGAGGCTTCCCCCCAAACCTCGATGAGGTCCACGATCTCCGCACTTGACCAGGCGGGTGCCCGCCTTTTGCGCCCCCGGGCAGGCTCCTGGGAGCCACCAGGCTGGTCCTGGGGAGCAGTGGAGGGCTGGGAGCCCTCGGATGGCTGGCTCATGTTGTGGCAGGTGCAGGCTGTGCAGGCACGGGTGCTTGCAGCCTTGCAACTGGCACAAACTGTGTAGCCAGCCCGTGGCCCTTTAAGGGCTCCGGGGCCGGGAGGGGGGCAATAGAGTTTCCCTGGTGTTGGCCAGAGTGGCCACCAGGGAAACCTGGGAAGCCTTAGCCTCCCACTAGTTCGAATTAAGGGTCTACACAGCCCTTAATTCGAACTAGCTAGTTCGAACTAGGCTTAATCCTCGTAAAATGAGATTTACCTAGTTCGAACTAAGCGCTCCGTTAGTTCGAATTAAGTTCGAACTAACGGAGCGCTAGTGTAGCGCCTAGGAAAGTTGGTTCAAACTAACAGACGTTAGTTCGAACTAACTTTGTAGTGTAGACATACCCCAGAAAACTACAGATCAATCCAGTTAACTTCTGAGGGAAGATAATGAAGCAAGTAATTAAGGAATTCATCTGCAAACAACTGGAAGATAATAAGGTGATAGATAACAGCCAGCATGGATTTGTAAAGAACAAATCATGTCAAACCAATCTAATAGCTTTCTTTGATAGGACAAGAAGTCTTGTGGATAAGGGAGAGGCGGTGGATGTGGTATTCCTAGACTTTAGTAAAGCATTTGAAACAGTCTCACATGACCTTTTTATCCATAAACTTGGGAGATACAACCTAGATGTGGCTACTCTAAGGTAAGTACTGTTCTCAGAGTTATTAATGGTTCACAATCCTGCTGGAAAGGTATAACAAATGGGGTTCCGCGGGGTCTGTTTTGGGACCGGCTCTGTTTAATATCTTCATCAACGATTTAGATATTGGCATAGAAAGTACGCTTATTAAGTTTGCAGATGATACCAAGCTGGGAGGGGTTGCTACTGCTCTGGAGCATAGGGTCATAATTCAAAATGATCTGGACAAACTAGAGAAATGGTCTGCTGTAAACAGGATGAAGTTTAATAGGGACAAATACAAAGTATTCCACTTCAGAAGGAACAATCAGTTTCACACATACAGAATGGAAACCAACTCTCTAGGAAGGAGGACTCCTGAAAGGGATTTAGGAGTCAGAGCGGACCACAAGCAAAATGAGTCATGTGACACTTTCAAAAAAAGCAAGCATGATTCTAGGATGTATTAACAGGAGTGTTGTGAGCAAGACACAAGAAATCATTCTTCTGCTCTATTCTGCACTGATGAGGCCTTTGTTGGAGTCTTGTGTCCAGTTCTGTGTACCACATTTCAAGAAATATGTATAGAAATTGGAGAAGGTCTGGAGAAGAGTAACCAAAAAGATTAAAGTTATAGAAAACATGACCTATGAGGAAAGACTGAAAGAATTGGGCTTGTTTAGTTTATCAAAGAAAAGACAGAGGGAGCATGATAGCAGTTTTCAAGTATCTAAAGGGTGTTACAAGAAGGAGAGATAAATTGTTCTCCTTGGGATCTGATAGGACATGAAGCAATGGGCTTGAATTGCAGGAAGGGAGGTTTAGGTTGGACATCAGGGAAAACTTCCCAACTGTCAGGGTGGTTAAACACTGGAATAAATTGCGTACTGTAGTTGTGGACTCCATCATTGGAGCTGGTTGGGTAGACATCTATCAGGGATGATCTGGATGGTGCTTGGTTTTACCATGAGGGCAGGAGACTAAACTCTATGATCTCTCGAGGTTCTTTCACAGAATCATAGAATGCTAGAATTGGAATGGTCCATTGTATTTAAGGCAACATTAATCTCTGTACAGCACTAGCTGGTAAAAAGACAAAGGACAGTGATCAGTAGGGGATAAGGGAAGATATATTTTACAGGAGATTTTCAGTTACAATATCTAAAGAGAGCAATATTTTCTATTGCTCTAGTTCTGGAGTTTTTCACCATCATTTAAGGGGGCTCTCACTTGAGCTTATTGATGTCTGAACAGTTGATGATACAATAAATTGTGAGATAAATGATTGAACTTTTTATAATCTTCTGTATCATAACACGATGCATCAGTCTTTTTTGCTAAATGGAAAAATTCTCAGTGGAAGCTTGAAAAGAAACTAGTCATCAGAAACCAATAATGTTCTTTTTTTATTTGAAAGGGCTTAAATATCATACCTTTCCTTTAAGATAAAAAGAGCTCCCTGACCTAGTTTTATCACGGTCTACATCTACCCATGTTCTAATTCCTCATGTATACAATGTATCTACAAACTGAAATTAATTTTACTATTTGAAACCAAAGGTTTCATAGCATTTCTTCTCTATCTTGCAGTAGCTAAGAAGATTTTTCCTTATTTTAGCATGACTAGGGCAATATACTCAAAGTAGTCTAAAAATTCTGAATATTTGGCAAAGCTTTTGTGATGCAGCACAGTGAGAACAGATAGGTTTGAGTTTTATTTTCCAGCTGCAACTAGCTTACTGTTGGCCTTTGTAAAATTGTTCAGACACAATCTTACTCTTCATAATTACTGAAGCCTCTGAATATCTCTCCCAGACGGTCCAAGATAAAATTTATAAAATAAAAATGTTGCTGTTCAGGAAAATGAAATAATTATATAATTCTCCACAGATAATCCTCCCCCCCCTCTTAGTTAACGTACACTACAATCATCTTTCATTTTTAAGTTTATTGCTTAATGACACAAACACTAAAAATCCCAGAAATCACCATTAAACTGAAGAAACAACAAGGAGTCCTGTGGTTCCTTAAAGTCTAAGGGTATGTCTACACTTGCACTCCTTCGAGAGAGGGATGCAAATGAAGACATTCGAAATTGTAAATGAAGCCAGCATTTAAATATCCCGCACTTCATTTGCATAATCGTGTTATGGCACTATTTCGAAATATCACTATTTTGAAATAACAGATGCTGTTAAGAGACGGTATTTCGAGAACCCTTAGAACATCTGTTATTTTGAAATAGAGCTATTTCAAAATAGCGCCATAACGTGATTATACAAATGAAGTGTGGAATATTTAAATACCAGCTTCATTTGCAATTTTGAGTGTCTTCATTTGCATCCCTTTCTTGAAAGAGGGTGAAAGTGTAGATATACCCTCACATTTATTTTGGCAGAGACCAACTTTAGCAGATACATCTGAAGAGGGTCTTTGCCCACAAAAGCTTATGTTACACGCGGCACGGGGTCCGAACTAGCTGGCATTTAAAAATGGTGCCGGCCGGCTTTATGCAAATGAAGCCTGGGAAATTCAAATCCCGGGCTTCATTTGCAACTCCGTATGACTACATTACCCCCCTAGTTCGAACTAGGGGGGTAGTGTAGACATACCCTTAGTCTTTAAGATGCCATAAAATGGGCATCTTTGCTAGGTTTTTTCTTTTACATATTTACAATTTTTATAGTTAAAAAAAAAATCATGATTTCAAACAAGAGAGTTGATGAAGAACATGCATTGCTGAAATCATGATTGAATATTTTACTATATAAATTGCACCTGTAAAAGAGAAACCTAGCGAAGAAGCTTATTTTAAGTTTTACTTGGTAACATTTAATGCCACCAAGTTTTGCCAGGAGTGAATAGGTACCATTTTCATTACTAAATATATTATATCAATTCAGCAAAACACTGTTATATGAACTAGTTAGCCACCTGCTGAGATGTTACTATTCAAAAGGCACAACAGAGTGCCTCTGACCTCCCAGGAACAGGATTGCTTCATGCCATCCATATCTCTGGATTCCAATGCTGTTATGAAATTCTATTTGAGTTCCTATAGTGAGATAATTTAATGTAAACTATTTTCATCACCAAAATCTGCCTGTTACTGTGAAATTTACCAAGATTGGTCCACCTCTCTGGAGTGTTCGGTTGAGTAGTATTCTCCCTGGTCTGATCTGTTTCATAATCCGTATCTGGAGATTTGTGGTATAGCAGCGAGCCAAGAATGAGCCAAAAACATCATTGGATTGCTTGGCCTGGCCCTTAAACTAAGCTTTGCAAAGAACAAAAGAAATGGCACTTAGCTTAGATCCTGCTTACTGCAACAGTGACCTGTCACAACTTTAGGGTAACTGCACCTATTTTCCTCTTCCAACATCCACCATGGGCTACCATGGAAAAAGTTCATATCTCACTACATACCAGGAGATCTTTCAGGCGGCCTACACTTTTCTATTTGCACTGTGATATCCCCAGCAAGCTAGACTGCTTTAAAGGCGAGTTTCCATGCTTTGCTTTCTCCCCAGTGGTTATGACCAAAGGCTACAAGTTCTCACTCGTTCTAGGGAAGTACATTTATTCTTAAGGTGAAAGCATTACAGAGAAAACATATTTTAAATAATAAGGGACATACTTGCATGCTAAAACACTTACTAGAGGTTACCTCACCTCTAACCTCAGCTCCTGTAGAAGTCCATCCTTAAAAGCCAATAACTTCCCCACAGTTAAAAGTTGCTGTCTCAGATTCAGAACCAGAACAACAAGTTGGGCAGTTCAGCCATTTCTTTATAGTGCTTGAACCTTTGATCTCCAGTCTCCAGGAACTGGTAATCAGCAGACAAAGAGCCTACCTACTCCGTGCCGAGTGTAGCCACGGGCACGGAGTTCAGACTAACGGGGATTTAAAAATGGCGGCGCCCGGCAAGATGCAAATGAAGCCCGGGATATTTAAATCCTGAGCTTCATTTGCAACTCTGGTTACCCTCATTTGCCTACCTCGCTCGAACTACCGAGCTAGTGTAGACATACCCTTTGTGTCTCTCCCTGCTCCCCTCCCCAGCCTCTCGTGACCTGCAAAGGAATCCTTCATTCATTCCACACTCACACCTTTGCCCCTTCCCAAAATGCCCTACAATGCTTGCAACAGCGTTAGCAATAGACAATGCTGATCTGCCTCCCCAGAGGGACCCCTTGAGGAAGGGGGACATTGGGGTGTGACAGCAGCAGGCTCAGGGATGGCAGGGGGAGCAGGGCTGGGGAGAGTACAAACAGGGACAGGACCTGGGTATGCCATCACCTCCTGGATGGTGGCACACATGTTTTCGCACTGCCACACCAGCTGGTTCCACATGCAATTGCGCCACTCGGCATCATCGCGGACCTTTTGGGTGAGTGTTTGCTGCATGTCTTGCAGGACTGCGATGTGCTGCTGCATGAGGTCGTGGTGGACCCTCCAGTACTTGCAGCTCCCCCAGCTTCAGTTGGCTGCCTGGGCTGGTGTGGCTTGCCCCTCAGAAATGGCTGGTCTGGCTATGGAGGACAGAGGGAGAGGCGATCAGTCATCCATGCAGACACTGGCCCTGAGGGCGTGCCCTGCTCTGTCTGTGAGCAGCGAGCAACTGTCCTTGGAACAGGGGACGGTGATGTCCCGAGAGCAAAGCCAAGTGTGGCCTGCACAGCAGGCCCCACCTCACAGGGGTCACGAGGTGCCCAGGGGACCATCCTGCCCGCTTTCACCCTCCCCCATGGACAAGCAGGCCAGGGAAGTGTCCAGCCACAGTGGGCTCTCATGGGCAGGAGAGGAGCCTGGAGTGGCCTAGCCCACGCACCCACCCACACACACACACACACCTGCACCTGGCAGTGCTGTCTGCGGGAGCGGGTGGTACCTTGTGCATGCAGGCATGGTGGTGTGCTATGTGTGACACTCGTCGGTCTGTGTGGGGTCATGCATGCACCCTTGTGTCTACTCTTCCAGGGACTGGACCTGTGTGGGGCCTTCCCCCAGGCTGTGAGCAGCAGCCTGTGTGAACTCTGGGACTGGCTCCTGAGACCGTGTGTTGCACACTTCCACTGCACGTGCTTGCACGTGCACAGCCAGCTGCACACTGTCTAGGTCGAGCACGCCCAGCGATGATCACACCCCATACCCTATGCTCCCGCTTCCCCCAGCCTGACATCACTCACCTGATGTTTCCTCCCCGACATCAGATAATGCATGGGAGGTGTCTGTGTCCTGGGGTACCAGCTCCAGGCTGAGGGTGATGACACTGCCGGTGTCCTCCTTGTTCTGCAGCTGCAGTCCCCCCTCGTCCTCCTCCTCTTCCAGGAGCTCTGGCCAGGTGATCATGGGTGTCTCAAAGCCTGAGTCCACTAAAGCGGCTGGGGACAAGGCTTGCCCACCACCCAGAAACTGGTAGAGCTCTTTGTAATAGGGGTAGGAGTGGGGTCCTGTCCTGGAGTGGGAGCTGTGCTCCCTGGCCTGTGCGTAGCCTTGCCACAGCTTCTTCAGCTTACTCCTCACTTGGTCAAGGGTGCGGGGATGGTGTCCTCTCTGGCTGAGAGACTTGGCCATCCCGCCATAAATTTCTGCGTTTCTGTGGTGCGACTGAAGTTCCTGGAGGGATTCCTTCTCCCTCCAGGAGGGCCCAAATCTCAGCCCCCAACGAAGATGGCATCCAGCATTTGATGCCCCTGGGTGGGTCCTGCTCCCTGGAAGGGCCAAGGGTGTCTTGGGGGGCTTGTATTGTGCCATGGCTCCTTCTTGGTGTGGCAGGGAGAGCCGCATGGTCAGGGTGCTGCTCTGAGGCCAGCTTCCTGACACAAGGCTTGTCCTTGTTACCTGCAGCTTTAAGAGCTGGCTGGAGACAGGAACTTTAGAGTTGTGATAAGTGTGGATGGTGTGTCCACCGGGAAACCTGTGCTTTTTCCCAGAGGCCTCTTTTTTCAAAAGTATTGCCTCTTCCGCATCCACACACACCTTTTTCTGAAAGAGCTCTTTCAGAAAAGGCATTCTTCCTTGTAGAATGAAGTTTACCAATACCAGAAAAACTTCTGCGTTCTTTTGATTTTCTTTCGAAAGAACGTGATTGCAGTGTGGACGTAGGTGAAGTTTTTTTCCCGAAAAACAGCAGTTTTTTTTAAAAAAAACCCTGTAGTCTAGACCCGTGTTTCTCAACATTTTTTTGCTCATGGCCCCCTTCTGAGCCTCATTTACCTCTGTGACCCCCCTCATAGCCACTGTTAGTTGGAAAAAAAGGTACATAATTTACCTAATGTTCCGTTTTTTCCATGTTGCCCCCTAGAGGTAGGGTGTGGCCCCCTGGGGAGCCATATGGCCCATGGTTGAGAACGACTGGTCTAGACGCACTCTTAGAAATGCCTTACGCAAGGAAGCTTAATAAAGGAAATACAGTCACAGAATTTTTTTTTTAGCTTTTTGAACTCGGACAGGTCTAGACTCTGAATCCTGAATCTAAGGGTATGTCTACACTACATGGCTCTGTCGATGGAGCCATGTAGATGAGCTTTGTAGACATAGCAAAATGAAGCAGCAATTTAAATAATTGCCGCTTCCAATACATCAAAATGACTGCCGCGCTGTGCTGATCAGCTGTTTGTAGGCTCAGCGCGGTAGTCTGGATGCTCGGCGGTCAACATCAAAAGCTTTTGTTAACGCCCCGGTAAACCTCATCCTACGAGGCATAATGGGGCGGTCGACAAAGGCTTTTGATGTCGACTGCCGAGCGTCCAAACTACCGCGCTGAGCCGACAAACAGCTGATCGGTACAGCGCGGCAGCCATTTTGATGTAAATGAAGCAGTGATTATTTAAATCACCGCTTTATTTTGCTATGTCTACAAAGCTCATCTACATGGCTTCGTCGACGGAGCCATGTAGTGTAGACATACCCTGAATCCTGAAGCCAGAGATTCCCAGGAGTTGATCCTTGTGCCCAGTTGGAAAGACACTTTTAACTGACAGACCACTACAACTCTTTCACTCTTAGATTTCCAGGATAACTCATTTGTGTGTCTGTGTTTCCTTGCTTTAACCTGTAGATAACAGTTAGTTCTTTTTCTTAGTTAATAAACTTTAGATAGTTTATTATAGGATTGGTTGTAGGCATTGACTTAGGTGTAAGATCTAAAGATAACAATTGATCTGGGGTACATGACTGATCTCTTGCTACTGGAAGCAATCTGAACATTGCGTGATTTTTGTTGTAAATGGCCATTTGTTACAAAGTCTATTTTACCTTGTGGCAAGATGGATTGGAGAGGCAAAGGTGACAGTCTGTGAAACTGGAAAACTGTTATTGTAATCCAGGAGTTCACATTTGTTACTAGCTTGGTGAAATCTACTTATCTACAGTTTGGGGTGTCCTGTTTTTGACAGTCTGCCACGAGGCAGGCATTCCTGGCCTCCAGGCATCATACACCTCAAAAATACTCAATGCCTAGTAAGAATTGTGCATTAAAGTGCAAAGGTATTTGCTACGACTCCTTGGGCTATTTTGGTTTCACACATCAGGGTGGTTGTCTTTTGGATATTCACTCCCTTAATTTTCTAAAAACAAGAAATTTGTACTTTCTATCCATTATAAAATATGTATAAAGTGAATAATATACAAGTTCTCTTTTAGGAATAAGGGTACGTCTACACTACAGCGCTAGTTCGAACTAACTTAGTTCGAATTAGTTAATTCGAACTAAGCTAATTCGAACTAACGCGTCTAGAACTAAAAACTAGTTCGAACTAGCGTTTTGCTAGTTCGAACTAGCAAGTCCACATTGAGTGGACTCTGAACAGGGCTTAAGGATGGCCGGAAGCAGTGCCAGCAGGGCATAAAAGGAGGACTTAGAGCATGGAGATGCTGTCTCAGGCTAGCCGAGGGCTGCGCTTAAAGGGTCCCGACCCCCACCCCGGACACACAGTTCTAAGGGGTGCCCCGCTTGCAAAGAAGTTCTGGCTTGGAGTGCCCTGAGTGCCCACACTGGGCACATCACACCACTCGGCCATCAGCCCAGCTGCACTTGCCGCAGGCTGCCATCTGGGGAGAGGGAGTAATTGGGGGGCTGCAGGAGAACTTCCACCCCCAGAAGCCCGCAGAGCCAGCCCAGTCCTCCCCATCGGGGGCTCGTACCCCATTCCTCCCTCACCTCCTTCCACTTACCCTTCCTTAGCCCCCCTTCTTATTGATGTACAAAATAAAGATAACGTTTCTTCCAACATTGACTCTGTCTTTATTGAACAAAAACTGGGGGAGACTGGGAAAAGGAGGTGGGAGAGGGGAAGAGAAAGGCTGGGAGAGGGGAGGGCAACTAACATGATCAGGGGTTGGGAACAGGTCCCAGATGAAGAGAGGCTACAGAGACTGGGACTGTTCAGCTTAGAAAAGAGGAGACGGAGGGGGGACAGGATAGAGGTCTCTAAAAGCAGGGGTTGGGTGGAGAGGGTGCATTCAGAAAAGTTCTTCCTGAGTTCCCATAAAGAAGGACTAGAGGGCACCAAAGGAAAGGAATGGGTAGCAGGCTTGAAACTAGTAAGAGAAAGTTGTTGTTCTTGACAAAGCAAATAGTTAACCTGTGGAACTCCTTGCTGCAGGAGGCTGTGAAGGCTACAACTAGAACAGAGTTTAAAGGGAAGTTAGATCAAGTCATGGAGGTTGGGTCCATGGAGTCCTATTAGCCAGAGGGTAGGAGTGGTGTCCCTGTCCAAAGTTTGTGGAAGGCTGGAGAGGGATGGCACGAGACAAATGGCTTGGTCATTGTCTTCGGTCCATCCCCTCCAGGGTCCCTAGGGTTGGCCACTGTTGGCAGACAGGCTACTGGGCTAGATGGACCTTTGGTCTGACCCAGGACGGCCATTGTAAGCTCAGGGCTCAGTGTCGGGGGTCTCAGTGGACCCCCTTGATTTTCATGCACACCTGGTCCTGGGTGGCCAGGCTGGCAGCTCTCCTGCCCTAGACGGCCACTTTCCTGTGCCTAGTGCGGAGATCGTGGACGAGGTCCACGATGTCCGCACTAGCCCAGGAAGGTGCCCGCCTCTTGCGGTCCAGGGCAAGCTCCCGGGAGCCGCCAGCCTGGTCCCGGCAAGAGGGGGTGGGCTGGGGGGCATCGAGTGGGTGGCTCTGTGCCGTGCCAGGTGCAGGGTCTGCTAGCTGGGTGCTGGCAGGCTTGCACCTGGCACGGGCACCGTAGCCAGCCCGTGCCCCTTTAAGGGGTCCGGGGCCGGGAGGGGGGCATAGAGTTTCCCTGGTGTTGGCCAGAGTGGCCACCAGGGAAACCTGGGGAGGGCTAGCCTCCCACTAGTTCGAACTAAAGGGCTACACAGCCCTTAGTTCGAACTAGCTAGTTCGAACTAGGCGTTAGTCCTCGTAAAATGAGGTTTACCTAGTTCGAACTAAGCGCTCCGCTAGTTCGATTCAAATTCGAACTAGCGGAGCGCTAGTGTAGCACCTATTAAAGTTAGTTTGAACTAACGTCCGTTAGTTCGAACTAACTTTGTAGTGTAGACATACCCTAAGGTATCAAATGAGATAGATGCCCTAGCAAAGTAAATAATACTGTACACTATTTACTTAAATAAAACCAGAGATTATAAAACACAGAGGGATACAATCTCTTACAAGTTATTTGTTTAAACTATTTATGGTCTGATGACAAACCAGTTAAGATCCATAGAACAATGAATCACACAAATTCGTATCAAAACTTGATTAGTTTGTACCTGCTTCTTTTGCAAATCTAGATGTGTTAAATGTTTTAGTACATAAGCAAATGTGTAGCATGCATGCATCTGAAAATGTTTAATTCCAAATCCCAAACCATCCAGCCATGTCTCCTTTGTATCACCCTATTATCTAGTGAATTGGTAATTTGAAAGCTCATGATCTTCAATGAAGGGTAATACATCTGTATGCAATACAAGGCTTTCTGAGCTCCTTAGCAGTACAGAAACATTAAGCATAAACAGCAGCCATGTTTCATTGAAAGTGGTGTGCAACAATGGTTTTGCATAATATGAATATTTTTACATAAAAAAATAAGGTAGCCTATGTTAGTCTAACCATAATGTAAAAGGATTAGAACTTCTCTAACACTCTTTTGTATATTAATATCAGATGTGAAATTCCCAAACATATCTGTATTCATTATGTCAAAAACATAGTAACCATTTTCAATGATTATCTACTTCCCTAGATAGCCATGCTGACAATGTTTTCTTCCTTGATAAATAAGCATAATGGTGGAGTAATAATGTATGGAGTTATGATGATATAGCACTTATTACACCTCAAATTTTCAAAACACAATAGAGATTAAATGCTGCACTGAGTTTCTAGGGAACTGCAGGAACAGTGCAGACTTACATACTTACACTCATGTGCTTGTGGGATGTCTGTGTGTACAACCATGAACATATCAGTTTCCAATGTTCATCACTATAAAGTATACGCAAACATAACTTTCTAGACTTTAGGAATAAAGCCACTTCTGCGGTGGAATGTGTCAAATTTTTTAATAGTTCAAAGGAGTATCACACAACACTGTAGGAAAGGAAATTAGAAAGATCATTTTACCCAGATGAATTATATAGAACTAAGCACTTAATTGCACTTTGATCAAGATTTTTGAACACCACTCTGCTTGCAAAATATTCCAGGGAATCTTTAATAACTCCATGTTTTCAGGATTCTTATTTTACATGTCATCTGAAAGAACTCTGCTGAAAACTCAGTGCCTCATAACTACACTATTTTCAGGGACTTGATTCAGCAGTGAGATATCTACTTACTAAATCACTGCCACCTATAATTGCTGCCATCTACTGAATTACTTACATTACTCCCTACAGTTTCCCCAGTTGAGTTTCCCTAATTCAGGAAGGCACTTAAGCATAATGCTTAAGTAGTACTTTGAGGGTGTGGGAGTTTGGCAGTGTTCAAGGAAATACAAGATCCTGGACAATTCATGTTGTGTGTGCATTTATATGCTTTGCTAATTCTAAGTCTGCTTGAACTCCCGGATTAGCAATATATGCCAGTGTCCCTAATTCATTTGTATGTAAAATGTGTCCGCAGCTTCTATATCAGCAAGCTTTGCAATTTCCT
This sequence comes from Pelodiscus sinensis, assembly GCF_049634645.1. Taxonomy (NCBI): domain Eukaryota; kingdom Metazoa; phylum Chordata; order Testudines; family Trionychidae; genus Pelodiscus; species Pelodiscus sinensis. The sequence goes on from NC_134718.1 coordinate 47,627,700, forward strand.
ACTTGATGGTGTGCATGTTTAGTAAGCCAAAAAATCTATTCACATTTATATTTTTGTTCAGCTTCAGAGCCTCTGCATATGTAGGGTTTGTAGAATGCTATTTGAAAAGTTATGTGAAATAAAAATGTTTTTTTCCCTTGAGAATGAGTTTTGCTTAACAAGGCTTTTTAGTAACCGTTGGTGTCTTTATATCTAATTTCAGTATGAAATTCTAAATAGTCTTCAGGTGCCATAGCATCTGTATTAGGCAGTACATTATCATAAGACAAAAAACTAAATGAATGACTTGTTTGTGAGGTTGTAAACAATTTAAAACAGTATACTAGTGGTTTTTTAGCTGTGAATAAATAGTGACATGTGTTGGCTCCTCATAAGCCTTCATATATTCCTAATTACAACATAAATTCATCATCTTTATCATTGTCATCAATCTCTGCCTGTCTCCTGCACAGACAATGCCTGTGAGGCTTTTCACACTTTTCAATCCAAAGCTTTTACATTCATAGTAGCACCTCAAATATTATGTCTTTTGTTCCTCTACCTGATACTTTGCTACCTCTCCATTCTTCACATCTGTTCTTGAAACTATCTTTGAATACCTTACCATATTGTCTTTGACTTCAATGGAGTTTTTCTCGTAAGCCTTGAACATTCTCTTTCTAACCTTATAAATCTTTGCTAAACAAGGAAAGATAGAGCTTTGATAATATCATTTTGACACCATATGCTCTTGGAACATGAAATCTGTCTATAGCAGGGTGGCCAAACCATGGCTCATGAGTCTCATATGGATCTTGTACTGTTAAAGTGTGGCTCATGCAGCCCCCCTCCATTCCTTTGTCCCCATTCTCCATCTACCAGACTGGGAGTTGGGGTACTCACAGCTTCTGCCCTGCAATGTGTGTGTGGGGGAGGAGAAAGTGGGGAGGCCTTCAGCCCCATGGATTGCGCCTTCCAGGGATTGGGGCTTCAGTTTTGTCAGGTGTGTCCTGCAGGGCTGAAGCTCCATGCCCCGGCATCATTCCTGGCTCTCGAGCTTCTGAAGATAATCAGTAAGTTTGGCCATCCAAACTTTAGGGCAAGTGCTCTTGTGCATGTTGTCTTATCTTAACAGTAATGCAAACGTTTTCCTACCCACTTCTGAGCTTCCCCACCTCCCCCACCTGATATTGTTGTCAGTTGGCTTGCAGATACTCGGACAATGGCAAAGAGAGGCCAAAGTTTAAATAATGTATTATGATGATCCTACCATTAGCCCAGACTTCAATAAGAGATATAAATCCAATATTTTATGGAAACTGTAATACCTTTCTCCCTCCTCCAAAATGTAACACTGGTCTACAATTTTTTAGAAGTCGTCTGCTTCAGAGATAAAATGTGCAATTTATTATGTATTTTGATGTGCTGAATTTAAATATGACAATTAAAACATTTTATGTCTATGTATATTGTGTAGATAGTAGAGTTTTAATCATAAATTGTAAACCTAGGTCTTTTCATGTGTTTATGGTTGCTTTACATGATAATATTTCACCTGTCCTGTATATGTAACACTTTAAAAATCAGCAAAAGGGTTATATAAATAAAATTTACTATGAAACAAAAGGAAAAAAACTATTATGTACATAGTTTAGTCCTATTCAGTGTCTACTCGGCGCTTCTTAGCTTGTCTCTTGTATTCATTAAATGGAGCATCTCTTGTCACTATCCAGCAATAGTCTGCAAGCATTGATGGGCTCCATTTGCCCTGATAGCGTTTCTCCATTGTTGCAATGTCCTGGTGAAATCACTCGCCGTGCTCATCGCTCACTGCTCCGCAGTTCGGTGGAAGAAAATCTAGATGAGAGAGCAAAAAATGTATCTTTAGTGACATGTTGAAACCAAGGCTTTTGTATGCCTTGAGGAGGTTTTCCACCAACAACCTGTAGTTGTCTGCCTTGTTGTTTCTGAGAAAATTTATTGCCACTAACTGGAAGGCTTTCCATGCCGTCTTTTCCTTGCCATGCAGTGCATGGTCAAATGCATCATCTCGAAGAAGTTCATGAATCTGAGGACCAACAAAGACACCTTCCTTTATCTTAGCTTCACTTAACCTTGGAAATTTTCCCTGGAGGTACTTGAAAGCTGCTTCTGTTTTGTCCATGGCCTTGGCGAAATTCTTCATCAGACCCAGCTTGATGTGTAAGAGTGGTAACAAAATCTTCCTTGATTCAACAAGTGGTGGATGCTGAACACTTTTCCTCCCAGGCTCCAATGACTGTCGGAGTGGCCAATCTATCTTGATGTTGTGGGAATCTCTTGCACGACTATCCCATTTGCAGAGAAAACAGCAGTACTTTGTGTATCCAGTCTGCAGACCAAGCAAGAGATCAACAATCTTCAAATCGCCACAAAGCTGCCACTGATGTTGGTCATAGTTTATGCACCTCAAAAGTTGTTTCATGTTGTCATAGGTTTCCTTCATATGGACTGAATGACCAACTGGAATTGATGGCAAAACATTGCCATTATGCAGCAAAACAGGTTTAAGACTCGTCTTCAATGAATCAATGAATAGTCTCCACTCATCTGGATCGTGAATGATGTTGAGGGCTGCCATCACACCATCGATGTTGTTGCAGGCCACAAGATCACCTTCCATGAAGAAGAATGGGACAAGATCCTTTTGACGGTCACGGAACATGGAAACCCTAACATCACCTGCCAGGAGATTTCACTGCTGTAGTCTGGAGCCCAACAGCTCTGCCTTACTCTTGGGTAGTTCCAAATCCCTGACAAGGTCATTCAGTTCACCTTGTGTTATGAGGTGTGGTTCAGAGGAGGAGGATGGGAGAAAATGTGGATCCTGTGACATTGATGGTTCAGGACCAGAAGTTTCATCTTCTTCCTCTTCCTCGTCTGACTTAAGTGAGAATGATTCTGGTGCATCAGGAACTGGCAGTCCTTCTCCGTAGGGTACTGAGCGTATAGCTGATGAAATGTTTGGATAATGCACAGTCCACTTTTTCTTCTTTGACACAACTTTCCCAACTGGAGGCACCATGCAGAAGTAACAATTGCTGGTATGATCTGTTGGCGCTCTCCAAATCATTGGCACTGCAAAAGGCATAGATTTCCTTTTCCTGTTCAACCACTGGCGAAGATTTGTTGCACAAGTGTTGCAGCATGTATGGGGCCCACCTCTTGTCCTGATCTCCAATTCTGCAGCCAAAATAAAGGTGGTAGGCTTTCTTAACCATAGTGGTTATACTGTGCTTTTGTGATGGAAAAGTCACTTCACCACAAACATAGCAGAAGTTATCTGCACTGTTCACACAAGTACGAGGCATCTCTGCTCACTTTGGCTAAACAGAAATGTGTCCCTTTGCAAAATCAAACACTGACAAATAAGAGAGCACGACACTGTATGATTTCTAAAGCTGATATAGGGCAATTTGTTCAGCAGAGTGATGTAAGCTTTGTTATGATTGCATCATCCATGACTTCTAGGAATAACATGATGCAATTCATATCATGTATGACGCAATACCAGCTTCAGATTGCATCATTCATTGTTTTGCCTAAAAAGCAAGTACTGTCCAAACCCAGTCATAGATTTATTCATAGATCCAGTCAAAGATGTATTTTAGTCATTTCTGGTTTAAATTGAGATCCCTTCCCTTTATAACTCACTTATCCTCCGCCATTCGCAAGTCAAGGGTCGTATATACTGACCCAATAGCATATTTTGAAAACTAGAGCCAATCACCAATTTTAAGCATCATTTTCATTCTCAGTGACCCAGAATTAGTAAAGTTTGACTACATTTATTTCAGAACTATTTTGGCTGTAGAGCAGTGCAGCTGCTTCTCTCTAGCTCCAGTCTAAACAGAAAACATCCCTGTATTTATTAGGTCAAACATCTGGGCTGTGTCTACATTGGCATCCCTTTCCGGAAAAGGGATGCTAATGAGACACTTCGGAATTGCAAATCCGCGGGGGATTTAAATATCCCCCGCGGCATTTGCATTTACATAGCTGCCGCTTTTTTCCGGCTCGGGGTTTTTGCTGTGTAGATGTGATTTTCCGGAAAATAAGCTACTTGAAAGTAGGAATAAGGGATCTTCCGGAAAAGGGCTTATTTGTAGACATAGCCCTGTGGTCCTGTAATGTTTTGTTTAAGTAAATGGTGTAAAATTTTGGCCTTTGTTATAAAACTTACCCTCACCTGAAGATGCTATGATGTTTTTGTTTGTTTTACCTTAGATAATATTTGCTGGCAGGTTATATAGATGTCAAATGCAAATGTCCATTCAGATTTTAAGCATAAGTCAAACTGTTTTGCCCACCATGAAGTATAGCTGTGTATTAGTTTCTTGTGCTCTGCATTTTAGAAATCAGTGGAATCTCTTTACTTGAAAGAGCATATACACAATATATGCCCACAACTATTCTATAGTTCGAGAAAAGCAAAAATGTAACAACACTAACTATATTTTAGTCAAATATTTCTTAGAGAGTCCAGGTGATGTAGCTTACACTTTATAGTTTATAACTCAAACTATTGAAGCAGAGGTTGTAATTATACAGGAAGAAGGAAATGTCACTTATAAAATATGTTCTGTGGTCTGTCTGTGTATATTGATCAAGAGAGTAGGGTCATTTTTTGTTTTCTTTTAGGGGTTGTTTTACATTATATAACCTAATGTAAAATAAAAGGTAGATCTGGGACCAAACAACAACATTCAGAAACCTTCTAATTTTCAGTTACATTTTGTATGAAATATTTTCTTTATTAAATTATTTTAAACTCCTGAAAACACTTTCTAACATGTATCGTTGGAAGACTGAGAAAGGCGTTCCTGTAAATCAGTCAAATGGGCTAGCGGATGAAGTAAAGGGACATACTGAGTTTTCTTGCACTAAGTGCCTGTTGCTAGGGCTGATAAAATTTTATAGCTACTCTATGTGACACTTTAAAATATTATTCAAATATGAAATAGGCAAACACTTTGCCCCACATTTCAAAGATACTCAAATTGAAGTTTAGAGTGGCTGAATGAATTTCCCATTTTGGGCAGCTAGACTGTCAGAAGCTGTTTATTTAGAAACCATGTCTAAGCCATACTCTTATATTTGTAAGAGAATTTAATAAGGACAGTCATTGGCAGAAGCAGAATCCGAACTCAGGGACCTCTTAAGGTTAACCCATTAGGTCATGTGGCTTTTGTAGACTGCTTCCTCCTGCCACTAGCACTCCTAGGCCAAAATGCTTTTTGAGTTTTCACAGAAAAAAAATCACTCTCCCAAATTCATTAAAAAAGTCTTAGTATTAGTGTTGTAAAGTTGTTAGTATTAGTGTTGTTCCTGCTAATCTCACCAAACCCTAATCTGGCATTATTTGCAAAATCTCTTCTCTTGTTATGATACTCAGGTTACTTTTGACTGAGCCACACCTTTGTAATGACTGGAAAACTTTTTGAAAAAATGGCATTGATTAGTCCCAGAATATATGCAGATTTTGTACAGGTGAATATAGCTAAATGTATTTCTGTATATGAAATACTATGGATGTTATCAGGATATTTGTACAGAAAAATATCTTTGTTCTGTTATGGGCCATGATTGGTTCAAAGGAGCCTGATTGACAGACTTCGCCAAGCTCTGGGCAAGGGTGTGTGTGTGTGTGTGATGGGGGGTTAGATTTGGGCCCCTGGAAGGGATGGGGCCTCAGGTGGAAGGGGTGGGGCTGGCGCTAGCCTCCCTCAGACAGCACTTCAGCACCATCCATGTCTGTAGTGGCGATTTAAAGGGCCCAAGACTCCGGCCATTGCTATTATTACTGCAGCATCTGTAGTGGCTGGGAGTTCCAGGCCTTTTTAAATCACCAAGTCCCAGGGTAGCTGCCCCCTTCCTGCCATTGGTAGGCTTGGTTCAAAATGTATATCAAGACTTTCAAAATTATTTGAGTTTGAAATGCAAATATTTCATTGTGTGTAAATTGCACCAGATCTATTGAAGAAAGAAGGAGCACAGAAAATTGTTTTACTATATGACATCCCTTTTTGAAAGATACATCCAGAACAAGACTTCAAGACGGGGGTGAAAATATCCTTGTGGAGTTAGCACATCTTTGAAAAATATGTTGCAGATTTTGTTTTACAGTAGTTATTGTGTAATTTATGGTGCATTGAAGCTTTATGCTTAACTGACATTTATAACAAAACAGTATATTTTACATATTAGTGTAACCCCCAAGGAGATTGCTTGGATTCCCGGGGCTTTGTCTGCTGGCAGTTCAGGGAGAGGCACTCTGAGTTTGCCTTGGCTCCCCCTCCCTACCAGGGCCAGAGTCTGCCCGGCAACCCACAGGGAGTGAGATGCCCCTCCCAGGGGGAAGGAGAGACCATTGTTGAGGGGAGTCTGGAGCCAGCCAGGAAAAGGGGGAGGACTGAGTGTGTGGGAGCTAGTAAGCCCCAGGCCTGCATGCAGGGTTCCCCCTGAGAACTAGCCTCTAGGGACCTGAAGGCAGGATCCCTCAGCTGGGTTTATGTCTCCACTGTTGATTCCCAGTTGTGGAGTTTGCTGGGAGGCTTCCCCAGCCAGGCGGAGTTGGCTCTCCAGCTCCCTGGGTGAGAGAGTCACTGCATGGTCAGCTGGGCTCTAGCAGCAAGTTCAGGGCTGCTGCCTGCTGGGTGGGTCTGGAGGCTGGCCTGGGAGGCTATAGTTTTGAATTTTGGTGCAGTTGTGTGGTCTGCATCTTGAGCCCTGCACCCCTTCACGGTGAGGGGAAATTCTGGGACCGAAGCAGCCTGGTTCCTGCTTGAAGAGGACCCCTGTGAGAAGAGAGCAGCCCCTTTGCAGAGACTGAGTCATCTCTCAACCTGAGGCTCATTCATGGAGTGTGTGAGTGCACCAATTTTTAGTTAGTAAGTCAGGGAATTTGTTTGGGGATTTTATTACCTGCAGCCTATTAAACTGTGGAGGGATTTGCTGCCTTCTCCCATTTGTGAGTCCTTTGGGCTGTACTGGACCTAGTCAGCCCCACTGCTAAACCTCTGCAGAGAAGGATTGTGTGGTCAACAGTCATCAAGGGCCCCAACAAAGTACGCGTACCAACGGGACACTAACTTCACAGTTGCAGGGCACCGGTGACCCTAAAAATAATGTTTTACCCTGTTCTGTTATAATTGTCTCCTGTTTAATATAATTGTGTTTATTATAGTGTATGTGTTTGTGTTATTTTCTGGGAGTCTCCAACTATCTGGCGAATACGTGGGGATTATCCTGGGCTAGAATTTTCCTCCCAAGCTGCGCTGGCAACCCTGCTAGGAAGGAGTGAGGGGGGTGGAGGCACCGCCAAGTACATCAATCAGAAAGAATAAAATTGAGTAGGTGGCGGGATCCAGAAGAACCCAGACCTATCCATCCGAACCTGAAAGGAGATTGGCTCTAAAAGAAGGTAACCAGGTGGAGAGGGGGCGCTACATTAGCTCTCTCTTCCATTTCCCATTGACTACTAGAATATGATGAACTTTCATTTCATAGTTTTACTTTTTTAAATACGAGTACTTCAGAAAATTTTGCTTCTGATCACAGCACAAAATATTCTGTAATACCATTGGAGGGTCGTTATATAATCGGAATTCTTGCAATGTAAAGTGATTAATATAAATATATTAAAGTGGTTGAAATGTGTAAACTTCAAAAATTCAGATAGGTAAATTATGCTGCATTCAGCAATCAGGCTTCCATCTCATCCACAGCTAGTGAAGATGAGGTGGCTAGGCAGGTCGTCTCTGGCAGCTTTGCTAATGTACGCTCACAGACACAACAGTTTGCCATTTTGGCAGACTAAGTCATGTCTTGTATTTCTCCCAATCAAATAACTTATTTGGGAAAACAAATAGTCATTAATAAAACCTTTACATTCACTCTGTTATCCAAAGTCTTCCTTGTAATCTACTTTTACAAATGAATTCCAATGTTCCAAGTAAGGGCTCACTTTGTAGGGCACAAATAACCACACAAAAACTCTGCAATTACATCGTAACTATGGAAAATGCAAGTAATAATTACTAGGTGATCACAAGTATCTGGTTACTTTTATTTTTAAGTTTATTATCTTGTAATGCTGAAGTTCCTTTGTTGATCTGGGATGCAACCGTAGTTTCTTCATCTGTGGAATGAGGATAATGATACTGACCTCCTTTCTAAATCACTTTAAGTTCTGCTGATGGAAAGTGCTATTTAAAAACCAGGTGTTATCATCATGATCTATAAAGTGTAGACATGTGTACACATATGTAGAAATGCCTTGCACAGTGCTAATGAAATTTGTCTTGTATACATGGGACTATTCCAGGGATACATTGTACACATAATATATTATCAGCTACATCATGTACATTTTAGTATTGCTGTATATGTATTTGTAACAAGCAGGAATTTTACCAACTTTGGTCACTTTCTCCACCCAATGTGGCCATTTTGACACATGTTTAATTCTAATGCCTCTAGACACAATGAAGATGACCATAAAACATATCAGTTTTTTCATGTATTTTTTCTACCAAACTAGTACGGAGTGACAATACCATAATTTAAAGGGAGAAACATTGAGATATCTTAGCTATATTACATTCCATGGCTGACACATTGTGTTTTGTCTGAACGTTAGAAAGAGCAGCTGTGGCCACTGAGTGAAAAGGTTTCCTTTATAATTAAAAAAAACCCAACCTAAATGGAGGCTGTGCTCTAAGAACTGAGGCATGTGTGCGATTGATAAATAGTCCATCATAAAATATTATATTTTGTGAACTGGTGCAGTTGAGTGCAGAATACTGTGGAGAGGAACAAACTGAATAATCAAAACAGAGATAGCATTTCCCCTAAGGGGGCTGGAAAACAGATGGAGTTTGCATGTTCCCTTCAAACAGAAATATGCACATTTTGAGCCTCATCCAGCTCCATTTATGTAAGTAGGAGTTTTTTTCTTTTAATTTTCAAGAGGACTGGAACAGGCCTTTTACAGGGATATTCTATTTTAGTTTAAGAGAAAACATCTTGCTGTCTGGAAAATACTAGCTACATTTCTTTCAGAAGTGCTGAGCGCACACAACTCCAAGGCAAATCAGCCTGTAGCTGTTCATAAAACTCTAGGAATAACTTGTTTGAATACATTTTTGCCCCCTTTCATGACATACATTCTGGTAGTACCATACAGTGACAATTCTAGAGTGTCATTAGAATGCTTTGTACACTGAGACAAACTTTATTTTAGAGATGGGTAAAGGGAGGCACAGAAAGGTTAAGCAATTTACCCAGACAACAGAGTGTGACTAGAACTCCCAAATCCTGGTGCCTACTCCTTGCTCCAAGCACTGGGCTACATTAACTCCCGTATGATGGAACGAGTCCACTAGACATTTCATTACAAAATGTTAATTCTTGCTCCTTCACAGTCCCACTTGTGCCTGTCCTACTGAAGCCACCACCTTGAACTCAGAGAGGTTGTACAGGTATCAATGGGAGCAGAATTTTGCTCAGCATCTTCTCAGTAAAAACATTTACTATGTTTTTTTCTGCCATTATAGACAAACCCTAAAGAGCTGTTGTGATAGTTCCTCCATACTTTATGAAATAGGCTTACGAATATAAATATGCATAATTCAGAGATGGTTTGGACAAAATACCTCATGTAACCTATTGATTTTAATGCTACAGTCTGCTGGATCCGTATATTTGATTTTGGTGCATTTCTCATTCTTGTAAAGTTAGAAATATGAAGTATGAGACTATTTATAGTTTTAAATGTGCTAATGAGAGCCATCAATGGTACTCAAGAAGCCTTAATGACAGGGGCCATGTCTACACTGCAGAGCTATTTTGGGATACCTCCAATATCCTAAAATAGCTATTCTTCATCTTAAGAAGAAGCCTATTATATCGAAATATAACGGGCTCGCTATTCTGACGTCCTTGTAAAACTCATTGCACGAGGGATATGGGATGTTTCAGAATAGCACTTTATTTCAAAATCTGGCCCTGTGTAGACAGCCCCAAATTTCAAATTTCAAAATAAGATTGAAATAAATTATGCGATTTGAGTAGCACAAATTGTGTAGCTTATTTTGAGGTAAGGGTGCTATGTAGATGCACCCTGGCTGATCAACTTAATGACTTGTAGACAGCCTTGTTTGTCCTGTACGTCCAAAGATGATTGGACTAGTAAGGCATATGACTATACCACATGATACTGGTATTCCATTTTGACCAGGTAATTTTCCATGGAAGGGGGAATGGAGAACAAAGGATTCCCACTCCAGGGGAAAAACTATTTAAGCAAAGGAAGGTTATTGGGTCTTTGTCTTTGGCTGGTTTGGCACACCCAAAAAGAGAGTTGGGGGATGCTGCTTAGGGAAAAAGAATCTCTGACCTGAAGATTATCACTAAGGCAAAAACAGCCTTCTAGGATATGAATTTGTTTGCAATAGGTTGTAGTGCATTAGAACTAAATATATGTTTTCATTTTAATTTTGTAACTTACTTTAATCTGTTTCCACTTGCAACCACTTAAATCCTACAGATTTACCTAATAAACCACTTGTTTTTACTATCAAACCCAGTGTAAATAATTGTTATCAGGTGTTGGGGATGGGGAGATGAGCGACAAGCATGCATATCTTTCTTTTATTGATAAAAGATTCTTACCTGAATGAGATTTCATTGTGTAAAACTTTTACATGGAGAAAGATGGATTTATTTGGAGTTTTGATCCCTTTTGGAGGTTGGTTTCCTGGGTTCTGTGCCCTTGAACTTCATTCTCCCAGAGCTGAATTGGTCTGCATTTGTCTTCAAAGGGGTTGTAACAACAAGTCTGTGCCTTGTGTGGGGGAGACCAGAGGCTCTGGCCCAGCAGAACATAGTAGTGGAGAGCCCCAGAGAGCAAGAGGGGGGAGGAATTGCTCAGTGGCTTGAGCATTGGCCTGCTAAACCCAAGGTTTTGAGTTCAATTCTTGAGGGGGCCATTTAGGGATATGGGGCAAAATCTGGGTATGGATCTGGCTATGGATGACTGACCGCCTCTCCCTCTGTCCTCCATAGCCAGACCAGCCATTGCTGAGGGGCAAGCCACACCAGCCCAGGCAGCCAACTGAAGCTGGAGGAGCCACAAGTACTGGAGGGTCCACCATGACTTCATTCAACAGCACATTGCAGTCCTGCAAGACATGCAGTAAACAATCACCCAAAAGGTCCGCGATGATGCTGAGTGGCACAATTGCACGTGGAACCAGCTGGTGCGGCAGTGTGAAAACATGTGTGCCACCATCAGGGAGGTGATGGCATATCCAGGTCCTGTCCCTGTTCCTGCTCACCCCACCTACACTCCCCCTGCCATCCCTGAGCCTGCTGCTGTCACACCCCAATGGCCCCCTGTGTGGGCAAGGGACTGGACTCAATGACCTCTCAAGGTCCATTCCAGTTCTATGAGATAGGTATGTCTCCATAAGGCGGGTGCCAGTGGCATGATCAGCAAAATGCAGAACAGCCCCAACGATGTCCACACTTTGCATCAGCTCTTTCAGACCAAATTCCCATTGAAATAAGTGAGGGGTGCAGCATTTGGGGCCCAATCCCATGTTCACTGAACTCAGTGGGAGTCATCCCATTAATGTCAGTGGGCTTTGCATCAAGCTGTTGGCTAGATATGGTCAGCCAGTGTTTTTATGGAAAATGAAAGGGAAAGGATGAAGTGTGAACCTACTTCACTTGCAATACTACAGCTGTATCTACTGTGTGTCCAACAGCCTTGCCAGGTTCCTGGGCAAGGTGGAAAGACCCTGCTCTGTGCCCCCGGAAAGGGTGGGCCTTGGGCACAAGGTGTGGGACTGGAGTGAGGCAGCCCTCAGTGTTGCACCGGTGATTTAAAGGGCCTAGGGCTCTGGCCACTGCCACAATAGCAGCGGTGACGGCTGGGAGCTCAGCGCCCTTTTTTATCGCTGGGCCCCCAAGAACTCACCCCCTTTATTCTCCACCCCGCTGACAGACCTGTGGGTCTAGACTGTGAATTACTTTTGCACAGTTGTGCATTTGCCTAAAATTCAGGAATAATGGAAATAGATATTCCAATACAGTTCAGGCAGAGATACCAAGGAGAAAGTGTGAAAGTAGCTTAATTATTAAATTGTTTGATATCATATAATAAGATTCCATTTTATCATACATGTGAATTTGCCTCTTCCACAGTTTACCTATCAGTCTCAGAATGAATTATTCTTCATGGATTATAGTATTTGCCAGTTTGTCATTAAAACACCTAGATTTAAGAGATTGGATTCCTCTTGCTGGTCTGAGTAAGTATCTGTCAGGATAGTTATGTTTGGCCTTTGTCAGTTTCTATTCAATATTTATGGATTATAGCTTAACTAGATTGAAAAGTTCTAGCTCTCATCCCAAGATGTTAGAGGTGAGCGAGTCAAAAATAACCAATGTCATTAATAACCTCCATGAAAAGAAATTCCCTGGCATTTTCCCAAATCACAAATAGCTCACCAGACTTCATGTACCTGAAAGAATTTACCCAGGAATGACTGCTTGCAATAGTTATAATGTCACATGTGTTCAGAAACCATGGCATGTGAAGGGGGAAAAATAGAAATTTAAGAGCCTCTTCAGGAAAAGTGAATAGCAAGAAGATAAATGAAAAGCTACTTCATTTTGCAGAGATTGGACTTTCAACTGGATTCTCCTTCTTCCAAAAAACTTTTAGTAAACCAATGAATATTTAGAAAAAGGTTCAGAAATTATAGCAATCCTATTGTCATTCTGCCAAAAATTTTTAAAAAATGCTAATACAGATAAATTCTAGAGATAGTCAAAAAATTTTCTTGGAATGATTTCTTTTTGATTAACTGAAATGTTTCTTGGGGATATGTCAATTTTGCAAAACATTTTGACTTTTTCCTTGGAATATCAAAATGACGTTTGTGCTGCTCCCCTGGAAGGCCCTTCTTGATTGCACATTTGGCCTGCTTTCCCAAAGAGTTGATGAAGCTTAGGCCACTACAACCACGATGCTGTAAGGTGTGCTTTGTAGCCGTCTTTGTTGGCAAGAGAACTCTCCTGCTGACAAAATAAAAGAATCTCCAATGAGGGATGGTGGCTCTCTCAGTGGGAGAGTGTCTCCATCCAACAACATCAATAAAACTTTGTCAATCGGGAATTTTTTGCACCCCTGACCAACAAAAGTTTTACTAACAAATATGTAGACATATCCTAAGTTCCCTGACTCTGCTTCATGGGGAGCAGTGAGTGGCACCTCACTAAAGGTACATCTACACTGAGGGGTGGGTATCCCGAAAAACTCTGCTGCATCCAAGGAACACGTTTGCTCTTCTGCTTTTTTTTGTGGAAGAGCAAACGCTCTTTCGGGAAGCCCTGTATACATCGTTCTACGTCTATATGGGGCCAAATGGTGGAAAAACCTTTTTCGGAAAAGCAATCGGAAAAAGCTACGCAAATTGCAAAATTTGTGTAGCTTTTTCCAAAAAAAACCCTATAGTGTAGACCTAGTCTAACACTATTGCACTTTGTCATTTTGTCCAATTTTGGACAAGATATTTTTTAAAAATGGGTAATTTTTTGCCAGAAGGGATTTCAGTTTTCAGCCAGTTCTTCACTGGTGCCCTGCAGTAAACTAGACACTAGTTTTGGAGGCCTGTAAATGAGTTATTCCAGGGGCATTAGGTTGTATTCATAAACAAAAGAATACAAAACAAAGGGGTTCTACTGTGATAGCTCTATGTTCTATTTATCTACTACAGTAACATATCTTTAAACGCTATGTCATGATCTCTACCTGGCTTATGGTAAACTCTTCTCATATACCTATCTTCTAGAAATCAGATCAAAGAGGCCCATGTCATGTGCTGATTTATACCCATTACAATTCTGTATATGTCAATGGCTTTGTGAGTGGTGTAAGTCAGTGGAGAATTTGGCCAAGAGAGTGAAATTATGACAGAGGAAAGATATATGTTTCTTCAAAGCTCATAGTCTGTCCCTGTAGCAAAACATACTGAAAACCCATCAGACATGCTGTGTAGTACTGCTAATACACAACAGGGAGCAGCATAAGGCAACAAAAATAAAACTAGATCTGGATACAAGAATTTCCGAGTAGCTTTACCAAAGCATCCGGAATTACACTGGGGTAAAAATGGTGAAAGGGAGATTAGAATTAGGTCCACTATTACTAATATTATTCAAGGATATTTCACTATGAAAAGGTATTGGGCATTTGTGTTGTGTATTGAATACTACTGGGCACCTACCAAGATTTCATTAACGAAAAGCTTAAAAGAAAAGGTTTCTAAACAGTGAAAGATCAAAATAGCAGCCTGTCTAACTTGGAGGCAGCTCCTCTCTGCTCTGTCATCAGACTAATTCCTCACAGGTGCATGTTAGCATATTAGTTACAATTTACAGCTACAGGATTTATCATCCCTTGTCCATTATCAGACACTTCTGAAAAATAGGAGACCAGTAGTTCCATTTCAGATCAGGAGGATACTGAAAAAATTAACTCTTTATTGTGCAGAACTGAAATGTAATATTATCGGGGAAAACATATTGAAATGTTTGAACTTAAATGTTAAATATTCAAACCTGGAATTAGATTTCCATACAAGACTATTGCTGGACTTTCTTATCTACTACATATTTATCAATGTAGCCCCTACTACTGTAGTGGCACAGGAACTCATTGGTGGTTGTCTTGTACTTTTGAATCTGCTAAGCCAGCATAAAGTGTCCAGATCTGGCCCCTGAATATTTTCTCAATTTTCCCTAGTGGGATGATGATGGCAGCTCCTAACGAAGATCCTTCCCCATAGTTCCCCCATAAATACTTTATCTCATGATGTGATACAAGAGTCCATGATAATCAGCACCATAAGCACACTTTTATAGATAGACTCATTGTAGTACTGAATTTCAATGACCCCTGCTGGATGTACATTTTAACGTTAGTGGAAAATACATTTCTTCAAAGCTTAATGCTCCCTGGCTTTACTTAATTTGGCACATTTATTCAGTTGTATTTCAGGAGTCTCAGTCAATTTCAAAATGTCTTAAAAACATTCAAGATTAACAGGTAAAATGAATAACTGAAGTGTATTATGCTGTTTGGTTTTTTAAATATTCTTTTTTCTGAATTGGGGTTGACCTTTCTTTTTAATTCTGCACTTGAAGAAACCAAATTAGAAACTCTTTTATTACACTTGATGGAGCCTTTTACATTCTTGGCAAGACAGAAAAGCTTTGTTATGCATACGCAGTCACATTTCACAGAAAAAAATTAACATGAAGATCCAGGTGATTTCATGAATATTCATTTGTACAATTTAATCAGCTTCTGTTCATTATCAGCATTTACATTTGAAACAGGTATGCAGAAATAAATAAAGGTTTCAGAGCGCTCATATTGACATCTCTTACATCTGGGGCGTTGTCTCTATCACTCACCTTCAATGTTTTGCTTTCATAGATGTGTGGATTACAGTTACTTGTTTAGTTAAAAACTGGCAGGTCCAATACTGATGGTTATGATGAATTCTTGGAGTATTTACTGTAGCTCAAAGGGGCATAATGTCCTCTCTGCTTTATAATTATTGCTGCTTCTTGCAGCATGGCAGCTTTGTGCAATGTGTTTTCAGGTTGATTGCTTTTGGAAAGTACATTTTTCATATCAATTCCTTTACACAACTTTAAACTTTGAATATCATTAAAGACAGAAAACATATTTAAGGCAGAAACATATCATCTGACAATTAAGTCCAACTCTGCCTTATGTGAGCATTAAAACACAATGAAATCATACTGAGGAATGCCTCCCATATGGACTAAACTGTACATCTTGTCAATAGGTGATTGAGGCTGGTTTACATGGTTATGGCAAATGCACCTACAGTGCTGCTAAATGAAAAAAGGGAAAAAAGGTAGTTGGGAAGGGAACTATGCCATCGTTTTTTTAATTCTAAAATTGAGCAGTGTCTTTTATACCTCTTTTTCTGTGCATGATTATTATATGTACTTGCCTATACATTCTGTCCATAATGTTGATTGTACATTCTGATGATACAAATAAGAATAAACTAAGATGAAATATCAAGGGCAGTGTAGTACTATTTCTTGATGAGTTAAAACACTTCTCTTTTAAAGAGAAGCTAGATCATTTCATGGAGGTTAGGTCCATAAAAGGCTATTAGCCAGGGGATAGAAATGGTGACCCTGGCCTCTGTTTGTCAGAGGCTGGAGAAAGATGGCAGGAGACAAATCGCTTGATCATTGTCTTCGGTCCACCCTCTCTGGGGCACCTGGTGCTGGCCACTGTCGGTAGACAGGCTACTGGGCTAGATGGACCTTTGGTCTGACCCAGTATGGCCGTTCTTATGTTCTTATCCAAATACTTGGTTTTTAAAAATATGTTTGTGGCTTTGTTTCTCTTTGTAGAATGCTAACTTTCCTGTGTTACATTTCAAATGGGGAATCTGTGTACTCTCAGATCCTCATTTTTCTGTCCTTATTCTGTTGCTTAATCCATTAGCAATCCTGTTGATTTCACTGAGGGTACCCAGGGAGTAATGTACTATTTCATGAGTATACAACCGGCAGATTCTGTTCTTTAGTTACTCTCTGTGATGAATATGTATATTTAAACAAAAAAGGTAGGGTCTGATTCCAAACTCATTAAAATCAATGATCAGTTGTGGTCAGTGATCTGAAAATTAACTGAAGAACTCAGAGAGTTGGATTTCAATTAAGTGATCCTCAAGGTACCTCAACAGGTGTTGTCTCATGGCAGAAAGAACATAGTACAGGTTGAATCTTTGTGGTCCAGGACTCTCAGGTCAGGCAACTTACATAGTCTGGCAGGAGCACAGATGTTGCAAGACTAGAGAGACTCAGGGGCAGAGGTTGCTGGCAGCTCAGAGCAGAGCTCCCAGCAGGGCAGCAGAGTCTGTGGGACACCAGAGCCCACAGTCTTTGGGGCAGGGAAACCAGAGGGGGGGCAGAGCTCTAGGGGCAGAGGAAGCCATAGCAGATGGCGCTGCTGGGCGCTCCAGTCAGGGAATGGTGGTGGGGGGGAGGCTGCCTGCAGCTTGTGGGGCTGAGAGGCTGGAGAGAGGATCCCAGGGGCTGGGGAGAGGAGCCCAGAAGGGAGGTTGGCATCTTCCCTCCCAGACCTTCTCTGGTTTGGCAAACTCCCTTGTCCAGGACCAGTCAAGTCCCAGACCAGAGAGGTCCAACCTGTAGTTGTGTAAATCTGTGTCCATCCTTACATCTACCCCTGGTTTTTGTTTCTAATATCCTACTATTATAGAGGTCTTTTCCCTATAGCTGACCCACCTGTTTTTGAACCTAACAAGAAACCAGGTCGCTAGTAATTTCCAAGGTTCACAGAAAGTCTGTGAATATTCCAGTATGCCTGGCTGATCTTTCAAGTGAATTATGGCAACTTTTGAGTGAACTCAGGCCAGGTACAGTTTAGATAGAAACCAGGTAAAATGTAGAGAGGTTTATAGGTTTGAGTTTAAACTGAGATACACATTGCTAGTTTTGGCTCACTTTGAGAGTCCTGATTCTTTACAGCAAGAAAAGAAAAGGTAAAGTTTAAGTAATAATATCCTGAATGTAAAATTATAAATGAAAAATAAAATTAATATGGAATATCCTGAAAATGACTCATGAATTTGGCTATACTTTTTAGAAAAATACACACTTGGTCTGTGGAACACTTGTCCCAGCATACCACAACAAAGATCTCAGCAAGATTCAACAGTGCAGTGGGAATTTATATGAATAGCAAGAGTATACAAAATCACAAGACAAAAATAACTCCTCCCCTTTTGTGCTTCAGGATGTAAACCAATCTCTAGCTAACTGGGGTTATGAAGAAACCTTTCCTGAGGGCAGGCTGTTTTCCTTATATTAGGGTTTCTTATACCTTTCAGTAAAACATATAATACTAGAAGATTCACCCAGCATTACTTGGGACCTTTCATCAAATATTTTTTGGTTTGTTTTTGTATTTGGTCTTCATTTAAATCATTAATCTGGGGATGAGGGATTCAATATGCAGGCTGCCCCAGAAGCACCTGTTCATAGCCACTGAAGCTGCAGTGGACACAGCCAGGAGAGGGTTGCCTGTCCCCCGTCAGGGAGACACGCAGACACATACACACACACAAACAGACAAACTTTCTCAAATATAGAGTAAATAGCTCTACCCCTGCACCCTGCTGATCCAAGGGCTATGTCTACACTGGCATGATTTTCCGGAAATGTTTTAATGGAAAAGTTTTCTGTTAAAAGCATTTCCGGAAAAGCACGTCTAGATTGGCAGCACGCTTTTCCGGAAAAGCACTTTTTCCGGAAAAGCGTCCGTGGCCAATCTAGACATGCTTTTCCGCAAAAAAGCCCCGATCGTCATTTTCGCGATCGGGGCTTTTTTGCGGAAAACACTACTGTGCTGTCTACACTGGCCCTTTTCCGGAACAGTTTTCCAGAAAAAGACTTTTGCCTGAATGGGAGCAACATAGTTTTTCCGGAAAAGCACTGATGATTTTACATTAGATCGTCAGTGCTTTTCCGGAAATTCAAGTGGCCAGTGTAGACAGCTGGCAAGTTTTTCCAGAAAAGCGGCTGATTTTCTGGAATAACTTGCCAGTGTAGACACAGCCATGGGGTTATAATTGTCCTTGTTCCCATCTCTGGCATTTTGCCGCCCCCTGTGGTCATTATGCAGTATAACTGTCCATGCTAGCAAAGCCCGCCTTTCCTGGCACAACCAAACCCTGACCTTGCTTTAAGTTATGATAAGAGGAAACTACATACCAAATTTGGTGGTCTTAACTCTTACTGTTTAGGAGGACATCTCGAACAAACACATAAACAGACAGACACTCATTTACTCACTCACAGATAGACAAACACTTGCAAATATTTAGTGGTTTAGTCACTGTTGGAAATAAGATAATGGACCACCTGGACTATGGGTCTAATCAAAGGTACCAACTCCTATGTTTCTATGTTTCTGTTACAATCGTCTGGTCACATCTCACCTAACCAACTCCCTATTGTCACAGGGGCCTTGCACGCTGATGGTGCATCTGTCTCTCCCGTTCTCTTTGTGGCACATGCTGAAACTTAGAATTTTTGGTTTAACTCAAATCATTTGGCTCAGTATAAACTAAGTGATCTAATGGTATTTTAAGGCCTTAAATTCCATGAAACTATTGAAGAAATGCAGTACCATAAGAATGTTAGGTGCCTTACAGGTAAAGGCTTCGTATGTTTTCGAGGTTTCTATTCAGCAGACAGCTTCTTTTTTTATCATTTCTTCATGTGAAGTTGTTATGGCATTAAGAACATGGGAACATGCTATACAGAATACTCCAAAAATTTATCTGTACAGTTCCAGAGGATAATGAAAATAAATATTATTTTTACTTATGGCACAACATCAAGAAGCAACTTATGAAATCAGCTATAATGACAGTGAGTGGAATGGATGTTATGGAAATATTAGAGTGCAGACTTGGGAACATGGAAGCTTTACAAACAGTCTTAACAACAACTTTGGATCAAGAATCATACTGAATGATAAAATTGGATCTCTTATGCAAATCAACTTAAGAAAAATTGCAGTTTTCAATCTAGGGACTCACAAAAATAATTAAATGGACAAATTAAAACTCTGGAAGATTTACATTATGATTGGATTTGAAAAAGCAAATCAAACTTACAAAATGTGAGGTTCTATCAAAACTGAAAAACTTCATTTTGCATTTATATCTCAGGTCATAAATTTGACACTTGGTCATGGGGATTCTTGTTAACCTTCCCAAGTTTGAACTGACTACCAAATTGAAAGTCTGAAAGAAATTTCCTTAGGGCATACAAGCACAGATCTTCAGGTTGTTTGTTTGTTTGGCATTTAATATCATGCTTTGACACTGACTATAATGCTCCAAAAGCTGCCAGATTCACAAGGCTGGTGCCTGAAGACCTTTGAAGAGGAAAGATCTACTCACCACATGATCTACATAATCTTACAGAACTTGATCATAGAAAGGAATCCCAACACTGACACTGGCTGTGACAGAAGTCCTTAGTACAATAATTTGTATTTTCCTGGTAAGAGAAATCGGTGAACTTGTTCTTTTTCCAGAATAGAAGCTGGATACATCCAGCATGAGGTAGGGATATAATAGTGTAGTTTATTAACTGATTAACCGATAAGCAAAAGCTTATAGGTTAATGCTATAGACTATACACATTCCCTCCACACCTGCCAGTAAATTTTTTAGCAGGCTGGACAGCAGCCCAGCTCAGTCCTGGCTCACACTGGGCCTGGACCTGTGCCTGCTGCAGCTCTGCATTTAAAGTGTATTAGGAGCCAGGCAGGCAGGTAGCTGGGTTCAGTTCCAGCTCGTGCAGGGTTCAGGACAGGGGCTGCTGCCTTGGACAGGGGTTGCTGCCTCTATATTAGAGGCAGCAGCAAGGGCAACAGGCAGCCAGTCTGTAAGGGGAGCTGATTTTTAAACTGTCTTCCCTCATGGACCAGCTCCCGCCCGGCACCCCACGCTGCTTCGTCTGATAAAAAGGCAACAGTGTGGAGTGGGAGGGGGATCCTTGCAAGTGGGTCTGGAGCGCACTGGCTTCTGGCCCCAGCCCCAGGGACTATAGAATAGTAACTGCTAAGAATTCATGAGGCGAATCGACTAGTCAGTTAATCGATATTTAACATCCCTAGCATGAGGATATGGTCTAACTCCTGTAACCAACAATAGTTATGCAATTCAAAAGTCAATCATCTTGCTGAGTATTGTATTTCTAGAGAATGGAGTTCAAATTGACCCATTAAATGCTGGCCTGGGATACGAGAAGGTGGGGAACATCTCAGAAATAATGGGAGAACAATAGTCTTGAATAAAGGGAAAAGACTGTGGTATTTGCGTGAGACAGTAGTCCCCATGAAACACTCCTTTGGGAACATGTTTATCTCAGTGAGATAAAAAAGAATTCTAAGACCTGGGACTTGCTAAGTAGACTAAATGAGAAATAAGAGATTTTTTTCTCCCGACAGTGAGAAAACATTGTCAGGCTGACTTAATGATGGTCAGTGAAGAACTTTAGATCTGGGAAACAGAAAAACCTGGGGAAACTAATGATTGAAGTGTAGGAAGGTGGTGTTGTGTCCCTCTGAGTCAAAGGAGGAAGAATCACTCTCTCTGCCTGGGTGGAGTTAGGCCAGGTTTGATCCTCCCACCAGAAGTTGAAATGTGGGGAAGGAAGTAGTGAATTATCTGACTATGGCCATGAAAACCATTATTGCTACCAACTGTAGATAATTGCAATACATCTTATGCCAAGTATGGCACATAGCCAGAAAAGGATAAACATTCTGCAGACTAATTGACCCAGGGTATGTCTACACTAGCCACCCTAGTTTGGACTAGGGTGGCTTATGTAGTCATTCGAACTTGCAAATGAAGCCCGGGATTTAAATATCCCAGGTTTCATTTGCATGTTCCTGGGCGCCGCCGTTTTTAAGTGCCCGGTAGTTCGAACTACCTGCCCGCGGCTACACGCGGCATGGGCTAGGTAGTTCTAACTAAAGCTCCTAATTCGAACTACCGTTACTCCTACCGCAATGAGGAGTAACGGTAGTTTGAATTTGGAGCTTTAGTTTGAACTACCTAGCCCGTGCCATGTGTAGCTGCGGGCAGGCAGTTCAAACTACCGGGCATGTAAAAATGGCGGCGCCCGGGAACATGCAAATAAAGCCCGGGATATTTAAATCCAGAGCTTCATTTGTAAGTTCAAATGACTACATTAGCCACCCTATTCCGAACTAGGGTGGCTAGTGTAGACATACCCCAGAGCCAATCAGTAGAGACATGTCACAGAGGGATAGGCATGTTAGAGTGTATCTTCCAAAACAACCAGGAGTCCTGTGACACATTAAAGACTAACACGGGGTGGGCAAGATATCTTTCACAGGACTGATCAGGCCAGCCAAGTCAACAGATCTGGCCCAGATCCCTCAGGCACACAGCTGCCACTGTTTTAAGAACTGGGCTTCTCCGTTTGGCTCTGTGCTCTGTAGGGAGGGGTAAGCTTCATGTGATCTCCTGCCTTCAGCCCAATCCTCAGCTCTTATTGGCTGGAAACAACCGGCCAATAGGAACTGATGCCAGCCAATCTCTCAGCTCCTATTGTCAGGAAACAACCAGCGCAAGCCTCTGCCTTCTCCCAGAGCTGAGAGCCACATAGAGGGAGCAGCCTGCAGCTTTAAGTGATCGGGGGCTGCAACAGGCAGGGAGCCTACTCTGCCTTGGGGGTACTGCAGGGATGTTAGCTGGGAGATGTTTAGTAAGCGCTTCCCAGCCAGAGCTTTCCTCTGGCACCCCTGCCCCTCTCACACCCCAAATCCTTCCCCCAGATCACCATCTAAACCCTCTGCACTCCCCTGTCCCAAGTTCAACTCCCTCCCAGACCCCTCCTCCAGGCCAGAATCCTGTTCTGCACCCATACTCCCTCTTTGATCCTACACCCCTATTCCCTGACCCAGGTCACAACCCCCTCCTTCACCCAATCTCCCTCTGAGACCTCACCATCTTCTGCATCCCAGTCCCTTATCTCATCCACTCTTCTGCACCAAACCTCCATCCTGGACCCTACATCTCCTCCACAAAAAAGTGTGGCCTCTGAACACTTTCCAAAATCTTGAAGTGCCCCCCTTCAAAAATTATTGCCCATCTCTGGACTAACAGATTTATTTTGGCATAAGCTTTTGTAGGTAAAACCTACTTCATCAGATGCTTTGGAATGGAAATCAAAGAGGCAAGGGTGTATATCTGTACATATCGAAAGAATGGAGTTACTTATGGAGCATAAGACCAGTATTAATGAAGCTAATTCAAGGCTAGTCAATGCTAGTTAGGCTGTAACTTTGAAAAGCAAATCTGTATGGCTAGATATTGGAGGTGATAATAATTGTATGTGTTTACTTATATCTTGTTAGATATTAGCCATGTAAGCAGACAGTTCCTGTCCATTACTATAGCTGTGGATTCAGAGATCAAAGTGCTCTTGGGTCAATTAATTGCATTGTCTACATGCCTCTTTAAAATGTGTGATAAACCGTTTAAAGGATAAATTACCTTATGTTTGGGAAACTGAAAGTTACACCACAAGCCAATTGTTAACACTGCCTGAAGAATAGAACCAGTAATGGCTGGTTAGTCCAGCCCTGCCTGAGGGACCAGGGTCTGTTGGCTGTTTGGGGTTCCTCCCTGTTGTGAAGGGCTGGGATGCTAATGTAACCCACACACCTAGGCTACGTCTTCACTGGCCACAATTTCCGGAAAAGCCATGCAAATCAGGTAAGTCAGGATAGGGAAATCCGCGGGGGATTTAAATATTTAAACATGTCCGCCGCTTTTTTTCCGGCTTGGCGGAAAAAGACTGGCGCGATCCTCCGGAATAAAGCCCTTTTCCGGAGGATCTCTTATTCCTACTTTGAAGGGCTTTATTCCGGAGGATCGCGCCAGTCTAGACGCTTTTTTTCCGGCTTTTCCCCAAGCCGGAAAAAAAGCGGCGGACATGTTTATTTAAATCCGTGGGGGATATTTAAATCCCCCACGGATTTCCCTATCCTGAC
This sequence comes from Pelodiscus sinensis, assembly GCF_049634645.1. Classification (NCBI taxonomy): domain Eukaryota; kingdom Metazoa; phylum Chordata; order Testudines; family Trionychidae; genus Pelodiscus; species Pelodiscus sinensis. The sequence continues at coordinate 47,651,413 of NC_134718.1, forward strand.
TTACCTGATTTGCATGGCTTTTCCGGAAATTGTGGCCAGTGAAGACGTAGCCCCTGTGTGGTTACTGAGCAGTGCAAGTGGTACCTAGACCACAGCAGCAGTTAAGATCAAGAGACCTTTACAGCATGGGCTGGGAGCCCGCTAGCTTTTAGCTCAGACGGTAGAGGCTCCTATACTCAACTCCCAAGGTCCCATATTCAAATCCGCCTGGTGGTGGTTACACTAACACCTACTCTGCTAATTCCTCTGACAGTTGGCCATGGTCCTGGTGATGCAGTGAGGTGGTGTGGCCTCCCTCTGACCTCAATGGGGAAGGATGACTGTGACACCACTACGCATACTCTTCTCCTAGGCTGTGTCCAGACTCAGGGTTTTTTTCGGGAAAAGTAGCCTTTTCCCGAAAAAACTTCCCCTGCGTCCAGACTCAAGCCGCGTTCTTTTGAAATTATTTCGAAAGAACGCGGCTTTTCTTTCGATGGCGGTAAACCTCGTTTCACGAGGAAGAACGCCTTCTTTCGAAAGTTCCTCTTTCGAAAGAAGGCGTTCTTCAATGTAAATAGGGCTTCCTCGAAAGAGAGCATCCAGACTCGCTGGGTGCTCTCTTTCGAAAAAGCGGATTGCTCTTTCGAAAGATCCGCCTGCAGTCTAGACGCGATCTTTCGAAAGAGGCTCTTTCGAAAGATGCTTTCGAAAAAGCCTCTTTCGAAAGAAGCCTGCAGTCTAGACATAGCCCTACAGTAGAACCTACACACATACTACTGCTGCTCTGTATCTTTTCTTATTTTGTTTTTTGTTGTCATTCACTTCATTTGAAGTCACTGCTTGTGAGTACTCGGTTCCCCTGACAGTACAACTCAAGTTGAATATCCAAAAATAAATGAACACTTTTGAAAATCCAGGATTTAATGTCTTTGACCCTTACTTATTGAATTTAGAAAATGGGGCTAATGACATTTACCAACTTGGTAGGGGTGCAGTCTAAGCCATGGTTATAAAATGCCAAGTAAAAGCAAAATATTATTAAAATGGCAAGGGCTAGATTAGGATTCGGGAATTCTGAACCTTTGTGTGTAATTATCTGAGTATTGAGGACCCTATAAAAGTCCATCAGTACTTTAAAAGCAGTTCTGCTCTTTAGTCATTTTAGTACAGAAGGTAACAGTGTATAGCATTCTTGTTTAAACTGTTTTCTATTGCACATACTCTATGCACATGCTCAAGTGTTTATATCTTTCAAATTCATAGCTGGTGAGACAAGGAGTGTGAGGTTATATCTTTTATTGGGCCAGCTTTTGAATGTGAGAGAGATAAGTTTTCAAGTTAGACAGCTTTTTTTTCCAACTTATAGATAAACATTTTGAAAAAATAGGTTCTACTTATGAGGAAGGAAGATAATTTCAAGCTATGTCAGAGCTAGTTGTATCAAATTGAAACAAAGAACTTCATCTTTATTCTCTAATTTATTATATGGGTAGATTTTCTTTTTTTCTGTTCTCATGGGAAGAGAAACATCTCAAAAGAAAGTTATTTTCTCCTTTACTCCAAGATCAACAGATCGTAAGAATTATCATAATGAGAAAAGACTCTTAGATCTTCTGAGAAACAAATGTAACAGGAATGTGTGTGCGTATGCGCACACACACACACACACACACACTTATACACAGTAACTGAAAATTTGTCAGAAGAAGAAATTAAAAACAGCTCAGGTTCTAGCTAAGAGGAGCACTTTAGCTATAATCTATTAAAGGAAAATGAATTTATTACTTCTTGTTCCTTGTAGGATATTACAGTAAAATTCTAACTATCCGGCAGCCAGTGGTCCGGCACTCCTGATAGTCTGGCACCAACTGGAACCCGGAAGTGCTCCGGCCAGCCGGACAATTGGAGCTGCTCTGCCCCCAGCTTCCCCAAGTCAGCCGCTGCTGAAACTGACCAGCACCGTTCAGCTGCGTGGCGACGCTGTGGGACAAACCCAGCAGCACCCCAGCTGCTCTGTCCCCGGCTTCCCTAAGTCAGCCGCTGGTCAGTTTCAGCAGCGGCTGACTTGGGGAAGCCGGGGGCAGAGCAGCTGGGGTGCTGCTAGGTTTGTCCCGCAGTGCCGCCCCTCACCTGAGTGGGGGCAGAGCAGCTGGGGTGCTGCCGGGTTGGTCCCGCAGCGCCCCCTCTCCCATGCTGCGCAGTTCTCCGCCGACCCCCACCCCCACCCCAGACCCCTTATAACCCCCTTCTGATACTCCGGCATATCCGATAATCCGGCACCCCCTGGGTCCTAAAGGTGCTGGATTATTGGAAGTTTACTGTAGATGATTTGCTCTCAGTTTACCATTCTTTAACTTGCCAGAGCATCAAAGCAGAAGTTCAGTTATAATTCTAGGTCCTAATTACATTGAGAAATCTTTGGGACAGAGGCTTTTTGTTCCCTGTTTGTATAGTGCCTGGCACAATGGGGCTGCTCTCATGACTAGAGCTCCTAGTTGCTGTGCTCTAAATAAGCATAATAGCTTCCTATCCTGCACAAAAATGGAAATAGCACTCTGCCACCTAATGATGCTGTCTGTAGAAATGTATCATGGGTGTGTGTACTCCATGCAAACCAGGAACCAAAGGGTTAATACAAGCACTGCCAGCAACTTTTGTTTGGTAGTATCACAGCAGCTGGATGGATAAAAGGCCTGGGAAGCTGAAGGTTGGGCCATTGAGTGACTACCAGAGGAGTGAGCAGGCTGGAGAAAGGAGCTCCTCTGAAGAAAATGAGATAGTGTCACCCTGAGCCAAAAGACCAGAAGATGATGAACTGACCAAAGGGATGAAGAGGATGCAGAGACCCAAGGGCTATGTCTAGACTGCAAGTTTCTTTCTAAACAAACTTTTCTGGAAGAAATCTTCTGGAAAAACGTTTTTTTCCGAAAGAGAGCGTCTCCACAGCAAAAGCACATCGAAAAAGCGATCTGCTTTTTCGAAAGATAACATCCACATTGATTGGATGCTATCTCGTATATAAGGCCACCCGGAACCAGTTCAGGCAGGGCATTAGATCAGCAATTGCTTCCGAGTGCTGCTGCCTAAGGCAAGCTGAGACACACGCTTAAAGGACCCCCCCGGACAGCCATTTCTCTGCTTCTTCTGTGTTCTTGCCTAACTCTCCAAGGGTAAGTCTACACTACAATGTTAATTCGAACTACCTTAGTTAGTTAATTTGAACTAAGCTAATTCGAACTAACGGATCCAGACTAAAAAACTAGTTCGAATTAGCGTTTTGCTAATTCGAACTAGCATGTCCACATTAAGTGGACCCTGAACCGGGGTTAAGGATGGCCGGAAGCAGTACCGGCAGGGCATCAGAGGAGGACTTAGAGTGAGGTCCACGATGTCCACACTAGCCCAGGCGGGTGCCGGCCTCTTGCGGTCCCGGGCAAGCTCCCGGGAGCCGCCAGCCTGGTCCCGGGAAGAGGGGAAGGGCTGGGGGGCATCAGGTGGGTGGCTCAATCCGTGCCAGGTGCAGGGTCTGCTGGCTAGGTGCTGGCAGGCTTGCACCTGGCACAGGCACTGTAGCCAGCCCGTGCCCCTTTAAGGGGTCCGGGGCCGGGAGAGGGGCAGACGAGTTTCCCTGGTGTTGACCAGAGTGGCCACCAGAGAAAGCTGGGGAGGGCTAGCCTCCCACTAGTTCGAATTAAGGGGCTACACACCCCTTAATTCGAACTAGCTAGTTCGAACTAGGCTTAATCCTCGTAAAATGAGGTTTTCCTAGTTCGAACTAAGTGCTCCGCTAGTTCGAATTAAATTCGAAGTAGCAGAGCGCTAGTGTAGCGCCTATGAAAGTTAGTTCGAACTAACGTCCGTTAGTTCGAACTAACTTTGTAGTGTAGACATACCCTAAGGGACAGCAAAGCGTTAGCAGCATATTCTCTGGTTGTCCAGCTTTTGGATGCCACAGCATTCTTGCCATGTAGCCTGAGCTGCCTCCTGGCATGTGATGGCCCCACACTGCCATGGTGCAGTTTCTGCAGAAGTTTGTGCAGGCTGCCTTCATGGCCCTGCATGAGCTTGACACTGAGCTCATTCTTGAGACCCCCTCCCTGTGTGCAGGAGCAAGACCCTTTTAACTGCACCTCACAGTGAAGAAACAGTTTTGGAGGCTGGACACCAGGTCCGACTGCTGGGACCAGCTGATCATGGAGCAGTGGGATGACCATCAGTGGCTCCAAACCTTCTGCATGCAGAAGGCCACCTTTTTGGAGCTGTGTGCCTGGCTCGCCCCTGCCCTCCAGCGACATGACACTAACCTGTGGCCTGCCATCTCCCTGGAGAAGCAGGTTGCCATCACCATCTGGAAATTAGCCACCCCACACAGCTTCCAGTCAGGGAGAAGTCCAGCAGAGTGGGGAAGTCCACCATTGGGGACCTCCTTATGGAGGTACGGCACTCTTGGGCTGCAGTCCCAGGGGGGGGGGAGGTGGAGTTCTTGACAGGGAGACCCTAGGGAAAAGGAGGTGGAGGAGGCAGAGGGGGGTTTGGGGTGGGGAGGAAGCCCCATACCTGGGGAGTTGTGCCATCCCGCCCTCTCACTGCCCTCCTGCTGGGGGGACGGCCTCATAGGGGGTGGCTCCTGGGGTATTTGAGGAGGGGCAGGCACCTCCCAGGGGCTCAAGCACTCCCTCTCTCATTCTCTGTTTTGTGTGTTTGTTTGTCTCCTTCTGCAGATTGTGAGGGCCATCAACTCCATCCTGCTGCACAGAGTCATCCACCTGGGAGACCTGGACCTGATCATTGCAGGATTTGCCGTCCTGGGGTTCCCTAACTGTGGAGGAGCAATAGATGGAACCCACATTGCAATCCACTCACCAAGTCATCAAGCGGCCCAATACAGCAATAGGAAGAGCTACTTCTCCATGGTGCTGCAGGCCCTGGTCGACCACCATGGACTGTTCACAGACATTTTTGTCAGGTAGTTGAGCATAACGCCCGTGTATTTAGAAACTCCAGCCTCTACCAGAAGCTGACTTTGGGGTTGGGGACATGCAAATGCCACTGTGCATCGTGGGGAACACGGTGTACCCCATGATGCCATGGCTGATGAAGTTGTACACCAGCCACCTGGACCCCAGCAGGGACCAATTTAATTCCCACCTCAGCCAGGCCCAAATACAGGTGGAGTGTGCCTTTGGGTACATCAAGGTGCAGTTCAGGTGCCTCCTGACCTGCCTATACATGAGGGAGCACAACATCCCTGAGATGGTGACAGCATCTTGTGTCCTCCACAACATTGTGGAGAGGAGGAGGGAAATCTTCCTACCAAGGTGGGGGGCAGAGGCCAACCACGAAGAGAGGGCCTTCAAGCAGCCGTGGACATTTGCCATCCGCCAGGCTCATCAGTTGGCGGTGCACATCCGGGAGGCCCTCTCTCAAGGACCCCAGTAATTTTCCCCAGGGCATCCCCACTAGGGGCCTGTGCCTTGCTCCACTATCCCTTTCCCACCACAGTCCCTCCCTTCCCCCCTTCACTGAATGCTGAATAAACACACCTATTTTGATTTCAACAAAACAAACTTTGTATTTTTCTTTCAATAAAATAAACTGGGGAGGCTGAGACCCTGGAGTGGGGGGAGTGGAGAGGGTCTCAGGGCTGGAAGTGGTGTAGGGGGTGGCTAGAAGTGCTGTCTTGGGTGTGGGGATCTAGGCGAACTTGGGGTTGGGTGACACCTGGGACAACAAAACAAGCATGCCAGTGTGATGTGTGCGGCACTCCTCGGTGTGTATGGGGTCAAGCGTGTGCCCTTGTGCCCAGCCTGCTTCCAGCTGTGGCTGGTGGTGGGAAGGCGTCCACCCCCCCCATGGGTCAGTTGTGTGTGTGGCCTCCCCTGGGCCTGTGAGCCGGATCCCAGGGGTGCTCCAGGGTCACCTCCGGAGGCCACATGGCACACACTGGTGCTGCACATGCTTCCATGTGCACTGACTGCAGCACAATGTCCAGGCCGTGAAGGCCAAGTGACAATTGCACCCCATCCCCTCTGTACCCACCTCACTTGCCCTGTCTCTGTGTGTGTGTGTGCATGTGCATAAAACTGAGGGCAGTCACCTGATGATCCCTCCCCACCGTGAGAAGATGCCTGAGACACGTCCAGGCCCAGGGGTACTGGCTCCAGGGTCAGTGTCATGGTGCTGGCTATGTCCTCCTCATTCTGCTCCTGCTATTCCTTGTCATGCTCCTCTGCAGTGAGCTCCAGGCGGGTGACTAAGGGCATTTCAAGCTCCGAGTCCACCATCACCAGGCTTCCACACACCCCAGGATCTGGTGGAGCTCCTGGTAATAGGGGCAGCAGTGGGGTCCTGCCCCGACATCAGAGCTGCACTCCCTGACTCTGGCACAGCTCTTCAACTTTACTCTGGACCTGTTCCAAGGTCCAGGGGGTGGAGAAGGCGGGTGTGTCCCCGCTCCGCCAGGGCCTCAGCCATGTGCCCATAGATATCGGCATTTTGGCGATGTGAGCAGAGATTCTGCAGTGTCTCCTCCTTCCCCCACAGCTTGAGGAGGGACAGGATCTCTGCTCCGGACCAGGAGGGTGCATGCCACTTGCTATCTCTGGCAGGGTCCTGGGAGCCCTGGTGGTGCTCGCTGTGAGGGCCGGGGTGGTTTTAGGGGGGCTCGTGGCTGGACCATGGCAGGCAATGCCTTTGGCAGGGAGAGTCACATGGTCAGGTGCTGTTCCCAGCTAGGGACACCATCCCTGCCCATTCTGGCTAATAGCCATTGATGGACCTAACGTCCTTGAACTTATTTTGTTCTTATTGGAACCCTGCTATGGTATGGGCCTTTCCACCGTCTCCCGGAAAAGATTTCCACAAGCTGATTATGAAAAAATAATGTATTTTGTTTGTTTTAAATCTGCTGCCTATAAATATAATAGGATCAGCTTCTTGTATTATGTTAGTGAAGGAATATATAACATTTCCTTACTCTATTTTTCCACACCATTCATGATTTTGTAAATATCAAATAGATCTCCTCACTCTCTAGTCATTTCTTTTCCAATTGAAAAGTCCTAGCCTTGTTAATCTCTCCTCATATGGAAACTGTTCCTTACTCCTAATAATTTCTGTTGCCCTTTATGTACTGTAACAGGGCAGCTGCCCTGTCCTGGCCCTTTAAGAGCCAAACCCCAGCCTGGAGCAGGCCCGGGGAGTTCAGCCCAGCTGGGCGGCGTTGGCCAATTAAGGCCCAGCTGGGGGCTATAAAAGGGAAGGGCTGCTTCAGCAAAGGCAGTGTGAGCTGGCTGCTGAGGGAGCAGGATGCTCTCTGGAGCTAGGGCAGGGCCAGAGAGTCAGGCTGGGCCAGGGCGCTTGGACAGCCAACTGGCCAGCCTGCTAGGCCTGCGGCAAGGCTGTGAGCCTGGCTGCCGAGGGAGCAGGACGCTCTCTGGAGCTAGGGCAGGGTTAGAGAGTTAGGCTGGGCCAGGGCGCTTGGACAGCCAACCGGCCAGCCTGCTAGGCCTGCGGACAGGCCTGCTGGAGAGACACCAAACCCCCGGAAGGGGGGCTCAGAGCGAGTGACTTGGGCACTGCCGGAGGGCAGTGTGGCGAAGAGAGCAACGTGACCGGAAGATTCCAGAGGGGAAACGCCACCTGAGCGGAGGCCGGTGCGGGCGGAATGGACTGATTCCGGGGGACAGATGATGGACCCCCGCTACGGTGGTGAGTGACCCCCTCACAGTACCTTTTCCTAATCCAACATATCTTTTTTTTAGATGGGGTGACCATATCTGCATACAGTATTCAAGATGTGGGCATACAATAACTTTATGGAGAGGCAATATAGTATTTTGTCTTTTTATCTGTTCTTTTCCTAATGATCCCCAGTATTCTGGTAGCTGTTTTAGTTTGCCACTGCAGATTGAAGAGATGTTTTCAGGGAACTATCCACAACGATTTCAAGATCTTTCTTGAGTGGTATCAGTTATTTCAACACTGAATTCCATTTGCCTTTTTGTTGCTCAGTCACCCAGTTTGTGAGCTCCCTTGGTAATTCTTTGCAATCAGCTTTGGATAAGTCTTGGTTCACTCCTTTTTCAACAACATTTGTAAGTTTCACAGTAGTGATCCAAAATGCAAATCCCAGCAGCACAACACTCATTCCTATTCTCCCCCGCTCCCTATTTTTAAGTGGAGTACCCTGCAATGTTTCATGATGATCTAATGATCCTTCAATTGCCTGAATGCCCAGCCTTTTGTTATTCTTAATCACCTGCCTCTCTCTTTTAATAACAAACTTCCGCCCCCAAAGGCAAAGTTGCAAACTCAAACTCTGTTGCATTTATGAACTGCTTCTGGAGTTAAGGTTTGCTTAAAGCTGCATGCCCTAAATATAATATCCAGGGGTTCCAATCTCATAGGGTATGTCTACACTACCCACCTAGTTCGAACTAGGGGGGGTAATGTAGTTATACAGAGTTGCAAATGAAGCCCGAGATTTGAATTTCCCGGGCTTCATTTGCATAAAGCCGGCCAGCGCCATTTTTACATGCCGGCTAGGTCGGACCCCGTGCCCCATACCCATAAGGCTTCCCTAACCTTCCATAAATGACACCCTTGACTGTATGACCCTTCAGTTAAGAGTAGATGGGACTTTGATCTTTTCTTGATGGGGCTTTTGTGTCTCTCTTTCTTGGGTGAGTTCTTTTGCAGGGCTCCCTCATTGTTCTTCAGCCATCAAGGTAGTGCTGGCAGCTGATCTCCAGACAGGCAAACTTCCAGAACTGATTCCTTTACACGCACCCCCATATTCACACTTTTACATAGACATATACTAACTTTAAACAGAGGTAAGGCAGTGCAAAGTTTAAAAAGGGGTTTCAGTTACAGTATATAACTGCCCGAGTCCTCCGTGGCTTTGCTCCACGTCTCCCTGGTCTGCTGGGTCCGCTTGGTCCGTGTCTCCCCCCCCCCCCCCCCCCCCCCAGCAGACCAGGCTTTTCTCGCGGATGCCTGTGGTAGAGCAGCTGGGGTGCTGCCGGTTGGTCCTGCAGCGCTGCTCCTCGGCGCTACTGGACCAACCCAGCAGCACCCCAGCTGCTCTGCCCCAGGCATCCCCAAGTCAGCCGTTGCTGAAACTGACCAGCGGCTGATTACAGAAAGCCCGAGGCAGAGTTTCTCTGCCCCGGGCTTCCTGGAATCAGCCGCTGATCAGTTTCAGCAGCAGCTCACTTCGGGACACCTGGGATAGAGCACCTGGGGTGCTGCTGGTCCCGCAGCGCTGAGGTGCAGCGCTGCGGAGACCTACCCGGCAGCGCCCCAGCTGCTCTGTCCCAGGCGTCCAGATTCAGCTGCTGTTGAAACTGATCAGCGGCTGATTCCAGGAAGCCCAGGGCAGAGAAACTCTGCCTCCGGCTTCCTATAGTCAGCCACTGGTCAGTTTCAGCAGCAGCTGAATCTGGACCAGTTCCGACTTAAGTACAAATTCGACTTAAGTACAAACCTACAGTCCCTATATTGTACGTAACCCGGGGACTGCCTGTACTACTAAATTAATCCAAATCCCACTCCTAAAAATTGGGCCACAGTTATTAAGGTTACATTGCTAGATTTAATTTATTAAAGGGTGATTTCATACTGCAGCCCTACATATTCAGACTCTTCTGATGTGCGTCAAATTTGCATATGAATTCCAGCTCAGCAATTTTGCGTTACACTCAGGTTTTGAAGATGGTTTTTTATTCCTTAAGTACTGCAACTTGGAAGTCAGTAACTGTGTCCAGGGAGGTTAAAGTGCTCCCCCACTGACTTCCCCACTCTCCTGCTGCAAGTTCACCCCATCAGTGGCCTCACGAAGTCACAAGACCTCCTAGTCAACTTCATCCTGGCTTTGGCCATAGTGACTATCTATCAGACCAAGAGGAGGATGATGGATGGGGAGTTGGATCTGCGGCTATGGGGCCTTTTTCTGCTCCTCCCTCAGGTTACATATGCAGGCAGAGTTCTTCTGAGCTGTGTCCACATGCTCCTTGGTTGCCTTTGAGGAGCAATGTCTGGGGTTCTCTGCTCAGTGTCCCCATCTGGCCCCCTGACTTTTACCTTATGAACTCATTCCTGTTCCTGTTTTCTATTAGTTGTTCCCTGACCTGAGCTCAGTGGGAGAGGGACTTTACTTCTCCCCAGGAACTCACTAGATGCAGTTGCTAGCTTTCTCACACACCTTCATAGATTCCAGTGTCAGAAGGGACCACTATAATCAGCTACTCTATAGAGTAAGCCCGTGGAACTTCCTATAAAGTTACTGTTGACACTAAAATAGTTTCTAATCCTTAACATGCTTTTCTTCTCTTTCCAGTAATAAGCTGAAGTCTGGGTAGACACACCTGATAAATGAACCTTAGGAGAAGAATGAAGATGAGTGTACGGGGAAGTAATAAGTAATTTCTTGCTAATACTCGACCAAGAGAAAAGAGATACAGGGAAAAAACCCCAGAAAAGATTCAGTATTCTTCTTAGTAGTAGTGTGTCCTTTTTAGAGGCCATTGGCAGCTTTATACCTTAGCGAAATAGTGTATAATGTGTTTTACAGACATGATAACCTAGCCTGTCAACCACCTGCAATAAGATTAGCTTCCTCATATATTATCAGGGCCTGGATTTAACCCTCACTATTTCTTCTATGTATAACTTCCTTTATTTAAAGTCATCTGATGATGTAATTATAGATCTCTACATTTTCCCTATAGAATGAACAGCAGGCACATAGAGGTCAGATAGTCCATTCATCAGCAAGAAAGACTGAACATGGAATGGAGGATCTGAAAACGGAAGACAAGTCAGTCTCTTTTCACTGTGACCTTTTCTGTAAAATTAGGTGTTTCAAATATAAGATACATTTTTCGTTGCCAAATAAATTTACTTCTATCTACTACTATCTAGTTTTTTTTCAACACCAGCACAAAATATGGTTTATACTCAGAACATGAGCATAGAAATATGAACTTAATAGTATTATACATTTCATTAAGCCCCAAACACTGCAGGGGTTTTCCCACTCATCTTGACAATTACACAATTATTCAAATCTCTTAGAAAGGTACCTGATTGTATTTTGGATTGTAGGGAAGATGAGCCAAAACCAAGGCCCCATCTGAATGCTCCCAGGGTATGTCTACACTACCCCGCTAGTTCAAACTAGGAGGGTAATGTAGGCATACCACACTTGCAAATGAAGCCCGGGATTTGAATTTCCCAGGCTTCAGTTGCATAAGTGGGGAGCCGCCATTTTTAAATCCCCGCTTGTTCGAACCCCATGTAGCGCGGCTACTCGGGGCTTGAACTAGGTAGTTCGGACTAGGATTCCACGAGGTGTACCGGTGTACCAGTAGTTCGGAATAAGAACCTAGTCCGAACTACCTAGTTCGAGCCCCATGTAGCCGCGCTACACGGGGTTCAAACAAGCGGGGATTTAAAAATGGCGGCTCCCAGCGTAGGCAAATGAAGCCCGGGAAATTCAAATTCCGGGCTTCATTTGCAAGTGCGGTATGCCTACATTACCCCGCTAGTTCGAACTAGCGGGGTAGTGTAGACATACCCCCCCCCCCGAGCTTGGGAGAAGAAGATAATATTGTAGCAGTAATAATAATACAGTCTTAGCAACTTTCCTACAGTGATTTTCTGTCTCTAGTCTTCAAACTTCTTTACGAAGGGTGGTAAAACATGATTTTCTGGATCCTGACCCATACCTGAATTTTGTGACATCCCTAGATTTAGGGACTTGGCTTTTATGCAAATTGGCATCAGTTCTGTAGGAAATGAGAAAAATCCATACTTCCATATCTAACTGACCATATCTTAGATGTTTTGAGGGCACCTATCACTGACAGAATTAAGAGTTCAACAGTGAGGCAATGTTATCACAAGAACAGGTGCTTCTATGTTCATTACAGCATTATTTTAAATGTTTTTTAAAAGTACATCCTTCCTGGTAAATAAGGGTATGTCTAAACTACATGGCTCTGTCAATGGAGCCATGTAGATTTGTTGTTTTGGCAAAGTCAAATGAAGCCGCGATATAAATGATCGCGGCTTCATTTAAATTTACATGGCTGCAGCGCTGAGCTGACAAACAGCTGATCAGCTGTTTGTCCACTCAGCACGCTAGTCTGGATGCTCCCCTGCCGACATCAAAGCCCTTTGTCGGCAGCCCCGGTAAACCTCATCTCACGAGGAATAACGGGGCTGCCGACAAATGGCTTTGATGTCGGCAGGGGAGCGTCCAGACTAGCGCGCTGAGCGGACAAACAGCTGATCAGCTGTTTGTCGGCTCAGCGTGGCAGCCATGTAAATTTTAATGAATCTGAGATCATTTAAATTGCGGCTTCATTTGACTTTGCCTATGTGTCTAATCTACATGCCTCTGACAACAGAGGTATGTAGTCTAGACACAGCCTAAGAGACATGGTCACCTTGTTTTGATGGCACAGGACACTGCCTTTGCTTTTTTTCCTCCAAAGAGCATTTAACACAGTTTATTTGCTTTTCTCAACACACTCTCACCATGACTGTTGGCTCTTTGTTAGTCCAGCTACAAAAATGGGGGGAGGGCAGATTTTCACTCCAACCCTTGCACCCAATTGAGAGGCTTTAAAGCTATAGGGATTTTCTTTTCTGTTTTTTCAATTGGCCAAATCTTGCAGGTCTACTGCAGTTACACTAACCCCAGAGACACAGGTAGCAGGTCCTGCTTCAGCTGCCACCAAAAGCAAGCACTGTTCCAAAGCTGTTTCCCAAGATTTGTGAGATGCACATCCTCTTTATGCCCCTTAAGCATAACTTTGAGATTCCACAACAGGATTAATAGCTTGGCTGCTGGTTTCCTGTTGATACTGATCCCATTTGCCACCTTCACCCCTCCTTTTTCTTTTCAAAGCACTTGGAAAACAGCGGCTGGATAACAAAATCTCACAATACTCCTGTAAGTATGTTCATTCTACAGCAGGGGTACCTGCAGAGCTGAAGTTAAATTACTTTCCTAAGGCAGCAGAAGGAATGTATGTCAGAGCAAGGGTTAGAGCTCATGTTCTTGATATATGCTTGCATAGAAATTAAGTTGTCAAGGTAAAACCATTTCAAATCATGAATCAGGCCCAGTGCTACACTGAAAACTATTGAAAATTACAGTGCCTTGTCTCCACTGGGATTTTACAGTGGGATAGCTGGAGTGTACTAGCTATTCCATGGTAATGCACCTTTTTGTAGAAATGAGAAGAAAACCTCTGATTAACAGAATGGCTTTCAGAGGGGGCAAGATGAAGTGAAAAAATTATGATTATCTTTAGTTTTCTCTGCGAAATGCAAATAAAGACTGTTGCTAAACTTACCACCCCATTGCATTTCCCTTCTGAAATAATCAACACTGCTGGGAAAGGATTTTAACTGTTATTGGCTTTAGATTTTAGCTATGTTAAATTTAAACAGTAATATTCAAACAAATTAGTTTCTTATGAGCGTATGTGGAGTTTGGATACACATGTTCTACCTTAATTGCTCTCAGTGGGAGATCCAGGAATTCATCCCCTCAAAGGATCTGTAGCCACAGTGAAGGCATGGGTATTGCAAAAATTAAGTGGAGCATGTTAGACTAAGTATTGGCACATCAATATGGTGGAGAGAAATGATGGCAGTGGGATAATGGCTAGAGAATGGCATTGTCAGGATTTCCTTGCTTGTGTTGAAAAAGCAACTTGAGCCACCTTCATTCTAATTTAGCACAGTTTTATGTGCACATGTGTGAATAATCTTGACAATTTATACATCTGAATGAATTTTTAAATAACTTTTAATATTTAAAAAATTCCTTCCCCCTCATTACTTCATCTTAATTATTAACGATATTTAACAATAGCAAGGCCAGCAAAACATGTTCTGAGTTGGTAGATCAAGTCCTTTTGGAGGTATTAATGAACAAAAAGAAAATCGCAATATTAGGATAATATATCTGTAGGGGAGCCTGGACGGCCCTCCCTTGGGCAGAACAATGTCTGCAGTGCTAGGCCTTGTTCCGGCCTTGTCCAAAGTATGGATTTCTAACACACTACCCTACGTCTGATTCAATCTTGGGCACACATGTGTGCACTCATGCAGGCCAGACCAGAAAGCAGGGGGAAAGTCAGGAGTGCTTGCCCAATTATGCATCACTTGTACAGGACAGCGAGACCAGGCCAAAAAGACCAGAAACAACCTGGCACTAGTACATCCCATATTTTGATAAGAGAAAAATTCAGGACACATCCAGAAAAACTATTAATTAACCACTTTGTATCCTAGATACTGGCATAATAGGTACCTTACGTAAACTGTAGTTGCTTGGTAGATATTACTAGAACGACTGAGTTTTACTTTACTATAAATTGGGTTTAGTAAGAACAATCACTGGGAGGGACTGAGTAAGGTGTCCCCACTACCTTACTCATTGCATCAAGAAGGTGAACCAGTTCTTACTGCTCTGTGCATTGTGGACACCTCTGCGCATGGGGAAAGAAAGAGGCCACGACCTCCTGTTTGACAATCGTAAGGGTAAAAGCATTGGAACTGTGTGTGTGAGATTTATAGGAATAAGTATATGTATATTCATATTCTTATAACTGAGTAGCTTGTGTATTGTCCTAGGTAAAGGTGTCATTATATTGTCTGTGCTAACTATTCCGTGTATTGAAATAGATCTGTGTAACTTTGCACTGCTTTCCTTTACTATTCTGTGCACAATAAAGTTAACAAGAGTTCATCTGAGGTGTTTTTACTGGTTACTCTCGTATCTAAAAACCAAACCACATGACATATACCAAAATACCAGACAGACATATTTCCAAAATACTAAATTTAAAACTTTTTAAAAACCTAGCATCTGTGGAAGACTTCAATCTGAGCTGAAATGTAACATGTGAAATTTCAGAAAGACACATGTGTATCTGCAGAAGCTGAAGGGGCAGAATTTGAAAACAGGATTTAGAATAGGAAGCCAGCTACGATCTTAACTCCTGAGCATCTACAGTAATACCACAATGCAGCTTTTGTTTCTGGAACTTGTTTAAGAAGTTGAATGTGTAGAACAGGTGTTTTGTTACTGCTTGGCTTATTGGATGACTATCTCTGTGGATTTAGCAAGAGAGATTGCTTAATTAGGGACTGTCAGAAGTCTGGACACTCTTGTCAGGGAATTTATTTTAGTAATTTACCTCACAGATGGCGTGGATATCAGTCACACATTAGCTGCACTTAGGTTTGCAATACTTTTGGAAAATCATTTTTTTGGGAGGAGACAAAGCCATAAAATGGTTACTGTGGTAGCACAAATGGTAAGATGGTGGTTTATCATAAGAAGACACTGACTTTTTGTAAGAGAGGAGAGACCAGTACACTTGTGAGTAGTCTTGTGACCTCAATTAGGCTTTAGAGAGCTCCTGGGGCCTGAGAAAAATACGGAAGGTTAGCATTGCCTCAAAAGACTCAGGACGGAAGCAAGGGACAGCTGATTGAGAACAGAAGAAAACTTGAAGGAACAGACGGTTGCCTAAGAAGAACTGCAAGAGAGCAGTAATTGAGTTGCTAATAAGGAGTTCTGTGAAAAACTGTTGGGAAGATGGGCTGGAGCTAGGGAACCCTGCCAATTTGTAGGAGGGCTTATGGATTGGCCCCTAAGAATAAAGGGAAGAACCTATTTGGTCAGTTGCAAGCCATGACCAGGAGCAAGGGGTTGGCTTTGGAGGAAGGTCCTGAGGTACGGCAGTTGCACTTACAGACAAGGACACCTGGGGAGAGGGAAGCTGCAGGAAGCCCCCCTAGATTTATAAATTCCAAGGCCAAAAGGGATCAGTGAAATCATCCAGTTTGTTTAACACGGGCCACAGAACTTCCTTAAAGTAATTCCTAGAGCATACCTGTTAGCAAAACAATCGTGATTGAAAAAATGGTGAGACAAAGGCTCCATCATGACCCTAGTTAATTGTTACAATAGTTAATTATTTTCACTTTCAAAATGTATACCTATTACCAGTTTGAATTAGTTTAGCTTCAATGCCCAGTCACTGGCTCACGTTATACCTTTCTCTGTTATATCCTCTGGCAGACGAGAGGAGCAGAGGACTATGGAAGATTGGTCCAGGAGGAAGATTTCCCCCTTGAATAGGGCTGGGACTCATGATGGAGGACATACACGTGATGCTCTTTACAATGCTTTGCTGCTGTAGTATCCAACCAGGACTGCTCACAAACAGCCTCCAGCATGTAAGTCACTCCCAGGTATGTCAATGAGTTGCACCCAGCCACATGTTGCTTTCTACCAGCCTTAAAGATGTCCATAGGGAGACTCCCAAGACATTCCCAGTCATGTATGTGCAAAACTGCCCAGCCCTCTCCTGGACAATACAAATATATAGAATCCCTTAGGGTATGTCTACACTACAAAGTTAATTCGAACTAACAGCTGGTAGTTCGAATTAACTTTGCTAGGCGCTACACATGCAAACTGCTAGTTCGAACTTAATTAGAACTAGCGATGCACTTAATTCGAACAAGGTAAACCTCATTCCACGAGGACTAACGCCTAGTTCGAATTAACTAGTTCAACTTAAGGGCTGTGTAGCCCCTTAATTCGAACTAGTGGGAGGCTAGCCCTCCCCAGCTTGCCCTGGTGGCCACTCTGGGCACCACCAGGGAAACTCTTCTGCCCCCTTCCCGGCCCTGGAGCCCTTAAAGGGGCATAGGCTGGCTACGGTGCCCGTGCCAGGTGCAAACCTGCCAGCACCCAGCCAGCAGACCCTGCACCTGGCACGGCTCGAGCCACCCACCCGCTGCCACCCAGCCCTCCCCCTCTTCCCAGGACCAGGCTGGAGGCTCCCGGGAGCCTGCACAGGTCCGCAAGAGGCGGGCGCTCACCTGGTCTAGTGCGGACATCGTGGACCTCATCCACGACCTCCGCACTAGGCACAGGAAAGTGGCCATCTAGGGCAGGATAGCTGCCAGCCTGGCCACCCAGTAGCAGGTGTGCATGAAAATCAAGGGGGTCCACTAAGACCCCCAACCCTGAGCCCTGAGCTTAGAATGGCCATCCTGGGTCAGACCAAAGGTCCATCTAGCCCAGTAGCCTGTCTGTCGACAGCAGCCAACACTAGGTACCCTGGAGGGGATGGACCAAAGACAATGACCAAGCCATTTGTCTCGTGCCATCCATCTCCAGCCTTCCACAAACAGAGGCCAGGGACACCATTTCTACCCCCTGGCTAATACCACTCCATGGATCCAACCTCCATGACTTTATCTCACTTCTCTTTAAACTCTATTCTAGTTCTAGCCTTCACAGCCTCCTGCAGCAAGGAGTTCCATGGGTTGACTATTTGCTTTGTGAAGAAGAACTTTCTGTTATTAGTTTGAAGCCTGCTACCCATTGATTTCATTTGGTGTCCTCTAGTCCTTCTATTATGGGAACTAATGAAGAACTTTTCTTTATGCACCCTCTCCACACCACTCGTGATTTTATAGAACTCTATCATATCCCCCCCTCAGTCTCCTCTTTTCTAAGCTGAGAAGTCCCAGTCTCTTTAGCCTCTCTTCATATGGGACCTGATCCAAACCCCTGATCATTTTAGTTGCCCTCCCCTCTCTCACCCTCTCTCTTCCCCTCTCCCACCTCCTTTTCCCAGTCTCCCCGAGTTTTGTTCAATAAAGAGAGTTTCTATTTTTGAACACACGTGTTCTTTATTTTGTACATCAGAAAGGGGGCTAGGAAGGGGTAAGTGGAAGGGGGTGAGGGAGGAATGAGGTACGAGCCCCGAATGGGGAGGACTGGGGTGGCTCTGTGGGCTCCTCGGGGTGGAAGCTCTCCTGCAGCCCCCCCGATTGACTCCCCCCAGATGGCAGCCTGTGACAAGTGCAGCCGGGTTGATGGCCGAGTGCTGTGATGTGCCCAGTGTGGGTACTCCAGGCAATCCAAGCCAGGACTGCTTTGCAAGCGGGGCACCCCTTAGAACTGTCTGTCCGGGGTGGGAGTCGGGTCCCTTTAAGCACAGCCCTCGGCTAGCCTGAGACAGCAGCTCCATGCTCTAAGTCCTACTCTGATGCCCTGCTGGCACTGCTTCCAGCCATCCTTAACCTCGGTTCAGGGTCCACTCAGTGTGGACATGCTAGTTCGAATTAGCAAAACCCTAATTCGAAGTAAGTTAGTTCGAATTAGCGCTGTAGTGTAGACATACCCTCATTCCTTTAAGGGAATTCTAATGCATACAACTTCTTGCTCAGATACTTCACCTTAAACACACTGGAGTAGATAAAACAGTAAAACAACTTTATTAACTACAGAGAGAGATTTTAAGTTAATATAAATAATGAGGCATAAGAGCCAGAGATGGTTACAAATGAAAGATACAGAAATGAAGATAAAACACTTACTGGTGCCTAATTTATCAAACTAGATTAGGTTTAAAGCAAAGTTTTCTCACCACAAGCTTCAGAAGATTACTAACTACATTCTCAGGTCAGAACCTTTCCCACAGTGTCTAATGTCTGCTTCCTTTCTCTTCAATTGCTGTGAATGGATTAAGGGGGGAGGGATCTTGGGTGTCATCCTCTCCTTCTTATAGCCCTGTCCCCGCC
The DNA here is from genome assembly GCF_049634645.1 of Pelodiscus sinensis. NCBI lineage: Eukaryota > Metazoa > Chordata > Testudines > Trionychidae > Pelodiscus > Pelodiscus sinensis. The sequence continues at coordinate 47,670,031 of NC_134718.1, forward strand.
TTTGAAAGCACTTACATCAGGGAGCAAGGTGGTCTATGTGGAAGGACATTCCACACTATTTCTTTGCAAAGGTGTAGATTTGTGAGTGTGTGTGTGTGTGTGTGTGTACGTATGTGTCCCTGACCATTTTTTGCCAAAAATGGATAGTTAGCAGATAAAATAGTCAATCAGATTTGTTTAAATCTGCCTGAGGAATTATCTTGCCTTTTGTCTCTGAGGTGCTGGTTTGGCAGCTTACAGGTAGTCCCCGGGTTACGTACAAGATAGGGACTGTAGGTTTCTTCTTAAGTTGAATTTGTATGTAAGTCGGAACTGGTACATATTGTAGGGGAAACTCTAGCCAAACATTTCTCCAGAGCTCACTTTTATTCTCCCACACCTCACTTCCCTCAGTCCTTTATTCTCAAGCTGAGGTGTCTGCTGAGAAAAGCTGCTCCGCGTCTCCCTGGCCTGCTGGGGGGGGGGGGGAGGCACTAGCTTTGCATCTCCCTAGTCTGCGGGGGGGAAGCAGCTAGTGTGGGGTTGCCTCACCCCGTTTGTAAGTAGGGATTCGATGTAAGTCGGATCCATGTAACCAGGGGACTGCCTGTACAGGCTGTCCCCTGGTTATGTACAATATAGGGACTGTAGGTTTGTACTTAAGTTGAATTTGTACTTAAGTCGGAACTGGTCCATATTCAGCCGCTGCTGAAACTGACCAGCGGCTGACTACAGGAAGCCAGAGGCAGAGTTTCTCTGCCCTGGGCTTCCTGGAATCAGCCGCTGATCAGTTTCAAGAGCAGCTGAATCTGGACGCCTGGGACAGAGCAGCTGGGGCGCTGCCGGGTAGGTCTCCGCAGCACCGCACCTCAGCGCTGCAGGACCGGCAGCACCCCAGGTGCTCTACCCCAGGTGTCCCCAAGTCAGCTGCTGCTGAAACTGATCAGTGGCTGATTCCAGGAAGCCCGGGGCAGAGAAACTCTGCCTTGGGCTTTCTGTAGTCAGCGCCGGTCAGTTTCAGCAACGGCTGACTTGGGGACGCCTGGGACAGAGCAGCTGGGGTGCTGCTGGGTTGGTCCAATAGCGCCGAGGAGCGGCGCTGCGGGACCAACCGGCAGCGCCCCAGCTGCTCTACCACAGGCGTCCGCGAGGAATGCCTGGTCTGCTGGGGGGGGGGGGAATCTCCCTGGTCCTGCATCTCCCTGGTCCCCCCCAGCAGACCATGGAGATGCGGGCGGCGGGACTGCCCAGACGCACCACGATCCCGCCCAGGTCCTCCGCGGCTTTGCTCTGCGTCTCCCTGGTCTGCTGGGGGATCTCGGCGCGTCTGGGCAGTCCCACCGCCCGTGTCCACCGGGGCGAGAAAAGCCCCATTCGTAAGTATGGATCCGACATAAGTCGGATCCGCGTAACTCGAGGACTGCCTGTATATAATGTTAATTATAACACTGCTATGTGCATTTTGCCTTGATGGTATTGATGAACAAGTAATAGGCTTTTAAACAATACCCAACTAGACATACTTTGTACAAAGATATGACAATGTACAGGGGGGGACACGGGTATGTATAAATTTATGTAACACTTATGATCCAGCTTTACTTGTACTGCATGCAGTGGTGTGTGTAATGCTGGTGTATGTATTCCACTTCCCAGAAAATGGGGCTTCCAAGCTTCCTTGTAAGGTAGGAAAAATACCTTATTGCACCCAGAATTGAGAGTGCAAGTGCTCAGTCATGAAGGAACCGGCTGCCAGCTGATTCTTATTAAGCATGTAGGCCCTTTAAAGCAATACTTTAGTATCTGTGACAGACTTTTAACTGCAGGGTTGGGTATACTGTTCCTGGGTTATGGGCCAAGAAAACCTCCACCTGGGTGCTATAGGATTGAACAGCGCAGAGAGAGACAGATTAACAGATCATGCTCATTCTGTTTGGTAGTCCTGGGCCTCTTGCTATTAAGCAACTCCTCTAGGGAGCTTATTACAGAATTCTACTCAGTACATATGACTATGCCGTGCCTCATGTGTGAACTCCAAATCAGCAGGATGTTGCCTACCCCACTGAGTGTAACTGAAGATGTATTAACAAGATTAAAATCCACAACAGTGAAGAATTATATCTTCTTCTTACTTCCTTCTCATGTTTGGTTTCTTCATTGGCTATGTCTCTAATACTGTAAGCAGTTTCAACCGCAATCACAGGTTTTCAGGAAATTTAATTCACGTATGGGAGATATTAGCAGTAATGGTACACGCTTCCTCAGTGTGTCTATAACCCACACACCTTCTGGGTATGGTGTATTGTCCCATCTAGTGGCACTGAGACCACTTACAGAGAGAATAATGCACTTGCTCTAAAGCCTTAGCTAATAGCCAGCTGGCTTTTAGCTCATGCTGTAGAAAAGAGAGAAAAGAACAGAAAAGTATCCCTTGCGACTTCCCTAGAAAATCCGCTAGTGAGGAACTTGTATCTACAGGTTGAACATCTCTAGTCTGGGACCCTTGGGACCTGACTGGTACCAAACTAGAAAATTTGCTAGACTAGAAAGTCAATATTGTCTAGCAGCATTACCAACACTTCCACTGCTTACTGGGGTCTTAGAAGACATTTAAGGTTAAGTTAGAGCTAAATAACAGCACAGAACACTGAGAGCCAGGACTGTTAGCTATAAACAAACTTTATGGGACCGTGGGAAACTCAGCCACACCCATGTTAAGCGGACATCCAGCTAACTAAACTCATGCTGGACCACGGATGTTACCAGACCAGAGAGTGCCGGGTTAGAAAGGTTCAACCTGTAGTAGGTTTATAATTAATAAGTATATCAAACAGAAAATGCATTTTAATAGTCCTACTGGCTTAAGGTTACAGAATTGGCTACATGAGATCTATACTGTATTAATCCAACATAGCGCTAATGCCATGTAACAGAGATAAAACGTTGGGCCAGATCTTAGCTTTTCCTGTGCACACTTGGCCAAAACAATAATAAACACCACCACCATCAGTTTAACTGACTACCCATTGGCGCACACACAGTGGGAAGGGATCAGCAGATCTCCAATTGGTGTATCACTTCTCGTGCTACCCATTCTTGACTGCTCCCTCTGAAGCAAGGCATTGCCAGAAACCTTCTCTTTCTGTCTGGCAAAATGGTTCTATTGAATGTCTTACATGCCAGTGAGCCCTGAGTCAGCTTTAATTTGTGCTTTAGTCTGGCCTGGCATTCCCCAGGAACAGCAAAGTGTAGAAGTGCCTTAATGTCCCTTTCATGATTTTGCAGGCAAGATGTGTATAGAAATTGGAGTCATATTCTGTGTGTCAGCTTGATTGTGGAAGTAAATGGAAAAGTGTGATTCCTGATTATTTTGTTTTTGTTTCACTTACTGACCTCAGATGAATTTGTTCTTTTTCTTTATCAGAACAAATTGTGACAAATTCCTTGTGTATATAAATTAATTATTTTATGAGGCCTCTAAACTCTGAGTCAGATCCAAAGAAAGGCTCATTTGGACAGACAACTTATACTTTTTTAATGCATTTCAATAAGGCATTCTTGAGACTCAAATTACAATAGCTCAGATCTTGATTTTGTTTTTTTTTATTTGAACAGATCAAGAGGAGACTTGGTCATTAGGCTATTGGAGAAATCTCTAGAACAATCACAATCAGCTGACTGTTTCGGAAGACAAGTGAATCCTGTATCTACACATCCTATAAGCGGATTATTTTTATTTCACAAGCATTATGAACCATTAGAAACTTATGAACTATTACCCAGAATGGTTAGCCCTCTGTTACCTTTAACCTAACATCAGGAACACTGATAGTATGTTGCTAATTCATGTAACAGTTATTTTGGGACCTCTGTTCTCCAACCATTTCAGTTTATTAAACAATGGATCAAAAGGTTTTCAGTCAAAATGCAGACACAGCTGCTTTTTTTTTTGCTAGTGGTTTGGGGTGCTTGCAAGAGAAGTGATTACCTATTCACAATGGGACTAAAAGGGAATGATTAAATATGTATGGAAATATCAGGACATCCTAACACATACAGTTACAGGACCCCAAATCCTCATTCTCTCTGAGCTGCCTTAAAAGAGACATTAACAAATGCTAAGTGCCACATCAGATGAAATGGCCATATTAGATTCTTGGCCAATTATTATGAATGAGAAAATAAAAACAGGAAATTGTTAACTTGCCAAATGAAGAGAGAGAGGGCAAGACAGTCTGGTGAATAATGAGATTGCCTTATTCCTTCAGGTAATTGCTTCAGAGTCCTGTGAAATAAATAGTGTAGTAAAAAAATTCCCCAGTACTCTGCAGCAGGGATTGGTGCTGAAAATTCTGGGCTTTCCTCCAAAGGCTGAATTTGTATTTGATAGCCAACACTGATACATGCTTGAGGGAATTGTCTTTTAGGAAGAAATACTAGAGGCGACATAGGAGTCACAAGGATAAACACCAAGTCCTGCACAATAAGCTACCTGTAAAGTGATACAAAGCTTTTTAAGGCACATTGGCCCCGTACTGAAAGTTGCACTGTGCTGAATTTCATGGTACAGAAAAAGTAGAGTACAAAATGATGGCAGCTCAGAATCAGCCCAATATTATGGTAGCAGATAAAAATGATGATTCAAAAGCTGAGCAGTCAGTATCTTAGATGCATTGATAAATGCCATTTATAATTTTCTCTTTACTTGCTAAAGCTTTTGATGACATATTTGAGCATCTTTCGCCTATTCACACCTCAGTTTAACCTATAAATATGTAGTGTTGTTCTTTCCATCCTATTTTGTGCACGTGTTCTGAACTTAAAGTGCACAAGGAGATGTGGTATTATTGATTGAAAGGAACTGCATAAATGCAAAATGTCATTAGTTATTGTTGTATGCTTGGAAACCTATGCTTGATAGTTTAATTTCTATTCATTGGAATTACCCATCTGATTCTGTTACTGTGAGAGGTTTGTCGTAAGTGTTCCCAGTTCTGTGGAAAAAAAACTGAGTTGCTCCCTTTTACATGTTGTATCTGGACTCATGTAATATAACAGCTGGCCAAGACTAAGGCAGTGTCCAGACTCAGGGGTTTTTTCGGGAAAAGTAGCCTTTTCCCGAAAAAACTTCCCCTGCGTCCAGACTCAAGCCGCATTCTTTCGAAATTATTTCGAAAGAACGCGGCTTTTCTTTTGATGGCGGTAAACCTCGTTTCACGAGGAAGAACGCCTTCCTTCGAAAGTTCCTCTTTCGAAGGAAGGCGTTCTTCAATGTAAAGAGGCCGTCTTCGAAAGAGAGCATCCAGACTCGCTGGGTGCTCTCTTTTGAAAAAGCGGATTTTTCTTTCGAAAGAAGCCTGCAGTCTAGACATAGCCAAACCGAGAAGAGGCTTAGGGTAAACATTTACTTTACTTAGGGTAAAAATAGAGGACAACTGGAATGCTATGTGACATTTTCTAAAGGTTCTGTTTTTTCCTTCTCTATTTTAGTAGAAGATTGACATCTTATTTCCGAGTTAAAGATTAATCAACCTAAAAGGGAGGTGATACTATTGTCAGTGTTTAATATTCATATATGCGAGCATTGGTATCTTTGAAAGGAGACAAGAACACCAAGCTCCAGTTATTAAGGAGTGAATGAGAGTGCAAATTAGAATGATCAGAATTTGAACTATTCTACATTCTTCTCTAAAGGTCGTTGAAATTAAACTAACCATTCCTTGAACTGCAGAAACAGATAGCACTATAATTAAAATGAATATTTTAACTGTGTTTCTTGGCTCTAGATGGTTGAAGCTTTTTGAAGAGAAGGTAAACTCAACTACAATTTCTGTTGGCTCACCAGAAGGTACTGAACTGGTTTATGGCTTGACCAAGGGCACCTCTGAACGAAGAGAGTTTGGTGGTTTGTCTGGGGTTGGCTGTTTGTTTGGAGGTGGAGGTTCCCTCTTTCTATCTTTTTATTCCACTGTGTGAAAGTGTGGGGTAACCTTTCACTCCACCAGGGCCACGCTCGGGCCCTCAACCTTCCCCTGCTTGGGGGTTTCCAGTCTATTCAACCCCTCCAGCAGTTTGTGTAACTCTTAGGTTGTTCAATAGTCTTTCTATTCGCACCCGCTTTTGGCGGGCGGGTTAGGGAGACCCGGACCAGGACTCTGAAGACAGATAGAAGGCAGTGTTTAATCCTGCAAGCATGGCAGGTGGAAGAGCCAGAGAGGGCAGTACGGAACCAGGAAGAGAACTGGCAGCATGTAACTTCTAGAAGGGGAAAAAGGCCAGCACAGGAATCCCCCAATGCTATAAAGGTAAGTAATTGCTTTCAGGCTCTCTTCACAGGCTCTGCAGTGGTGAATGCTTTGGAAGGGACCTCACAAGGAAGAAACCGGAAGGGAAATGCAAATGAAGCGGGGGGATTTAAATCCCCGCTTCATTTACAATTGCGATGTGTCTAATTTGCATCCCTTTTACAGAAAGGGGATGCAGTCTAGACACAGCCATCCTGTCCCACTGCCCCAAAGTAGTGTATGACCACGAGTCATCGGTTAATGCTAAACGTGACTTGGATCTTCTTTTCTTGAGGGGCTTTTGTGTCTCTCTTTCTTGGATGGATTCTTTTGCAGGTCTTGGTTGCATTGGTTTTTGGTTATCAAGGTGGTGCTGGCAGCTGGTCACTGAGGCAGGCTGGTATTGGGGGCTCATCCCATTGGGCACACACATTTACACTTTTAAATGAGATTACAGACACACATCTAACTTTAAACAGAGTTAAAGCAGTACAACATTTTAAATGGTGTTTCAGTTACAATATGGAGTATAATATATTAACAGTTTAAAGTAGGGTTTTAATCTATCTATTTGTCTGTCTGTCTGTCTGTCTGTCTGTCTAGTTACAATAACAGATTCTTCAAAATCAGTTCCTAACAGGCTACTAGCAAATTCATCCAAAAGTGATTAACACTGTTTTATTTATGCAATTATATTAATAAAACACTGGTCCACAACTCATGAGATCACATATCGTCATATTGGCAGTTATAATTAATTAAAAAGGCAAATTCATCCTTCATCCCTCCATTGTGACCGAAATTTTTCTATTGATGCAGGAACTCCACCACTCTGAGCAAGACTAGCTAGGCTGATAGAAGCATTATTCTGTTGATGTAGCTGTACCCACAGTTTAGTTGTCAGCATAGTTACACACATGTGTAAGAGATTTGAAAAATCAAGTCTTCTGCAATTTCTGTTTGCTGTAATTGACTTACCAAGGAAAATTCAAAACCTATGCCTTTATTAACTATTTCCAGATGAGTTAATTGAAGTCAGTGGAGATCAAGTTATTTGCCCAAAACTATTGGGTAAGCTAGTTGTTCCAATGGAATAGGAATCCACAAACATCCTGGATCAGGTAGGGAGGGCATATTAAAATGATTCAACAAGAGCAATCTATTTTAAGTGCTTATACAGTCCAAACCTCTTCTTTCTCCCAGCCCCATCATTTCCTACTTTTTAAAAGTTGGTTCTGAATGCTTAAAAGAGAAGATTCTAATTTAAATTATCATTGCCTAACAATTCTGGTTCCTAGTCTATTAACCATGCTGCTTTCGGTAGTGCATACTAGAAGGTTTCTAGAATTGTTTGCAAGTAAAATGGCACAGAGATATAAAAATAAATGTTCAGGGATATATTCTCACTTCATTTTGTCTGTATTCATACAACTCCCAATATAGCTGATGTGAATTATTGTGGCCTGCGTATCAACTTTCTGTCAAGGTGAGAAGATATAATTCTGCCTTCTACTCAGCAGAAAACTGCTTGGTTTATGATTTCCACGTTTTCTTAACCTTTTAGTATGCCTTAAAAAAAACCACACCAACAAACAAATGAACAAAAACAACATGGTCATCCTTCATTTACATACCTCTTTGTGATGAACAATAGGTGCTGCTGAAAGCAATTCCAAGGAGAATTGTAAGACAATGTTTTGTTCAGGAAGAATTATAATACAGTATTGACATTTTGTGTGTAACTTATCACACAGATATCTGTGAGGCTGAAGACTAAACACTGATAATTTAATTATGTTTCATTCCAGCTAGCAATTTCTATTGATTGTCATGTAAACAATGAATTTTAGTCAGCAGGGATTTTGCTTAGGATTCTATTTTGAAAAACAGTCTGTCATCTTTAACATGTTCAAAAAGTTGAGATACATCTGCCATGTTGATATATTTGCTTCATTTAGAGCCTAATCTAAATCCCCTTGATATCAAGATAAAGATTCAGATTGTTGTCAATGGGCTTTGGATTAGGTACATGAAGTGGCAGGAAGAGACCCACTGTCACAATATATTTTTTCACTTTTTGAGGATGGTAGGTAGGGAATTAAACATATTCTCTTAAATCTATAATACTGTTATGCTGGGCATTGCACCACCACAATGAAACTGTTGGACATGATAGTTGTTCTCTGATTAGGCTAAATGAAGGAATAGTTAAACACCCCTTAGTTTGACAATAGATGAAACAATGAAAATCCACCAACTAGCATGCATGCAAACTCGGTAGTGACTGAGCCATGAAGTCTAAGGGATTTCCTAGGGTCTGATTGATTTGATTGCTGTGGAAGTGAGAGAGAAGAAGACAGAAGCACACAGAAAAACCAGCAAGGAATAAAAGGAAACACCAGAGACAGCAAAAGAAACACTTGATGCCTGATCCTCAGAAAAAGCAAAAAGAACTCTTTTGGAAAGAGCACTGGTTCTGGGCCAGTGCACTGAAGAACCAAGACGAATAGTGCATCGTATTGAAACTGTAGGTGCACTTAAAGCAGCCAGATTATCATTACGCAAGTTGAAATTTGGCCAGTGGTTTAGCATATATATTTTGTTGGTGTGTGTAAAAGGTGGGCAACTAAGTTGCAAGTCCACACAATTTAGGCCTAATCAATTTTCACCTTTTATTTATACATGTTGAGACAGAATTATTGTCACTTATAGTTTGTGAACATGTTTAGGAGTATGACCAATAATAAACAAATAAGATTAAACAGGTAGTAGCAGTGACCAAGTTAATGACTTTTGGGAATTTCTCCTGCACTTCATGATGGTCATATCTCAGCCTTGGAATCCTGGTCTGGTCTTTCAAGCTCTATCCTTCAGTTTTGGCCCAATGTTTTTCCTATTTGAGCCATGTTCACTTTTTTTAATACCATTCCACATTATATAATCATTCACCTTTTCTCCATTCAACATTACACATTTGTTTTATGTAATACATACAATATAAATATACAAGCTGCAATTTACACTTCTTACCCTATTTTTGTCATTATATTTCCATATAACCGTTTTCTTTTTTTGCAAGAAAAAACATTTAATATTACCTTTTGTGTAATATACTAATTAACTTTCTTTTATCTAAATTTTTCAGTCAAATAACAAAACATCAGCTTTGTATGATCACCAATAAGCAAAGCATTATTATAAATCTATCTAAGAAAACAATTGACAAGACAACATTCATGTTCAGCAAAATGTAGTACAAGACCTCGACATGGGCATAGTCCTATCCAAATTCATTCACTATCCGTAATTACAAACTATTAAAATATAACTTTTTTTTTACCATTTAACAATTTTTAATCTTTATTTTTTTATTTGCATGAGGAAGTTACAGAAATCTGTCATGTGAACATTTTTTATCTCACACACCTGGGATTTTGGGAGACTTTTTATTTGAAGCCCAACATCATATTTGTACTTTTTATAATAGTTTAGTTCAGGATATTTAATTCTATTCAATTGTTTCCCAATATTGCATTGGTTAAAAACTGGAGCAACTAGAGAATTTGAAAGCTGTGATTTAACATCCCTTAATGAATCTTGTCTTAATGAGTTAAGTATACAGTACTAGATTATAGCTCAGAAACAGAAAAAAGGGGTCCGACTATGTATAACTACTGGAATTATTAAATAATATAGATTCAGGAGAACAAGGTTCCTCTTTATTGTGATTAGCTCAGCCAAATGTAGGTGGGCCATCAGACTCCAGGCTCCTGGTAAGGTGGGGAGGGCATCTCCATGCTGCTGGAAGCCAGCCCTCTGCTCTGCCAGGAGTGTACCACGCTTTATCCCACCCCTCCCCAGGCAGCCATCAGAGTTACCAGGAGTGTGCTGTGTAGCACCTTTGGAGGCAATTCAAAGGGCAAGGCCTCCAGCCACTGCTGATGCTACCACAGCCAGCAGCCTCAGGCCCTTGTGAATTGCCAGGCCCCAGGAAAATTGCCCCTTTTGCTCCTCCTCCTATTGGCAGGGATGGCCAAATATGATTATAGATCAGAACAGAAGAGCAGTTTTCTATTCTTCTATTAAAGATAGGTCCCACAGGTAGGGTTGCCAGATAGTTTCACAAATACTGAACACATCGGGGAAAAAAATAGTTGAGCAAAAAAAAAAAAAATCACAGCCTCTTTAAATCCCCATACACTCCCAAGCAGCCTTCTATCCAGCCAGTCCAATACCGGACACCTGGCAACCCTACCCACAGGACCAGTATAAACTTGTAACATAGACTGCCTCCTACACAATACTACAATCTTTCATCCCATATTTAAGCAGGATCTGAAGGAATGTGTCCGTTACAGTTAGCTGGAAGTTGGGAGAGACCCCGAGTGAGTCTATGTAAATGCAGTTTGTTCCTGCTTTATTTAGGTTTGTTAAACATTCAGCTAATGGAGTGAAGTTTTACTCATTGTAATCAGCTTGGCTGGTTTTGGGTCACAAATTGTGTTAATACTAATGGCAATGTCTGCAGTTATTGTGGGACTACAGAAAAATCAGACTGTGCTTAACTCAGTTGAAAAGGAGAGAGACACTGTTAGTGTAAAGAACCTTGGATAGACAAGGGCTCCACTGCCAGAGCTTTGTGAGGTTAAGCAGGGAGGCCAGGACTCTGAATCAGCAGGGCAAATATTCTCCAGATGTGAACTGTAAGACTGGTTCAACCTATTTCTCCCCACTGTTTCAATAATACAGCTAAAATAGGCTCCATAAGAAGTTTCTTTTATTTTTCAAATTTACTCCAGCATGTGCTGAAATTTCGTGTGGATGGTCTGTGCTTTGGGCCAAGAGCTGAAATCGCTGGGGGTATGTCTACACTACCACCCTAGTTCAAACTAAGGTGGTTAATGTAGTCAATCGAAGTTGAAAATGAAGCCCGGGATTTAAATATCCCGGGCTTCATTTACATCTTGCCGGGCGCCGCCATTTTTAAATCCCCGGTAGTTCGGACTCTGTGCCCGCGGCTGGTGGAACGAAGTGTACCGGTAGTTCGAATTAGCCTAATTCGAACTACCTACTCCGTGTCGCGGGCACGGAGTCCACACTACCGGGGATTTAAAAATGGCAGCGCCCGGCAAGATGCAAATGAAGCCCGGGATATTTAAATCCCGGGCTTCATTTGCAACTTTGAATGCCTACATTAGCCACCCTAGTTCGAACTAGGGTGGCAGTGTAAACATACCCAGAGTGAGGACAATGTTTTCTTCCACACCATCCTCTCACAAAGTATCTTCGAGGCATTCTAAAAAGCACTGGAATGTGCTTTACATATGAAGCTTAATCACAAGTAGAAGAACTGGAAAGGTACCTCAACTCTTTTTTAAACCCTTTGATGGCTAGCTTCCGAGACAAAGTTCTTTCAGGTATTGAGGACAGAAACAAGATTTTAGACGCCAGAAGCATGCCTCTTGAATCAGAGGTAGCTGATTTGCATCTTGCCGGGTGTCGCCATTTTTAAATCCCCCTTATTGCAGACTCCGTGCCCACGGCTACACGCGGCATGGAGTAGGTAATTTGAATTAGGCTCTCTAATTCGAACTACAGGTACACCTCATTCCACGAGGAGTAACGGTAGTTCAAATTAGAGAGCCTAATTCGAACTACCTACTTTGTGCCGCATGTAGCCGCGGGCACAGAGTCCGCACTAACGGGGATTTAAAAATGGCAGCGCCCGGCAAGATGCAAATGAAGCCCGGGATATTTAAATCCTGGGCTTCATTTGCAACTTCAAATGCCTACATTAGCCACCCTAGTTTGAACTAGGGTGGCAATGTAGACATACCCTATGTGTTTGTAAGTAACAAGTAGCCAGAGGCAGTTTTATTACGAGCAAGGGAAAAACTGGTTCGGACAGGAGGGGAAGCCCCCCTCCGAGGCAGATCTTCGAATACAAGCAATTATGAAGCAGTTTATATACTGTCCATTAGATATAATAACAATAACAATTAGTCTCCTTCCCATTACAAACACCAATGGCTAACAGTTATTTCAGTTCCACCCAGATGCTCCTTATCTCAAGGTCCGGGCCAGAGTCAGCATTCTATCCTTATCTCCGTATGGAGGCGAGAGGCAAAGGCAGCGTCTAATTACAGATCTCGCATTGTCAGGCCACAGACTTAGCCTGACTCGTGCTCTCTTGTTAACAAGACCAAGATGGCTGCACACAAATTCCCTTATTCCCTTTTCCTGCCTCCACAATGGATATCCTCAGCAAATGCACTCCAGCGTGTACGCCACTAAGAGTGGCATGAGCAGTGTATCCTATCTGTTTTAATATTCCACATCACAGGGTTAGCACTGAAAAACACAAAAAGTTGCTGAACACAACCCAAACATATTAATGTTTCAATTCAGTTTGCAGCATCATTAACTCCTACAAGATTTAGTGAATGGGAACTACAAGGAGAATGCATAGCAAGGTCATTTTTGGACGTAATACAGGCCTGAACACTTTTTATTTTTCTGCTATATTAGAACCATGATCAAATCCTTGAACTCTACAGTCAAGAGGAATGTTAGGATGCTTCAAGCTGCCAATTAGCATTTCAGCTATCTGTTCTCCTTTTATAAAATCAAAGTTGATAAACTCAAGAGACCTTTCTTTAATGTTAAATGTACCACTGTCTTTGTTTTGAACTACAAATTGCACTATCAACACATATTGTTCATAGTGAGAGGCATCACATATGATAGAATAATCTCTCTGCAAGGATGACTTTCTGCACACTACCACATAATTAAATAAACTCATTCTGACACCCCATGAGAAATAATGAACCAGTCCTTTCATTATTCTGCCCGCTGTTTGCTTCTGTATGGCTTTAGCCAAATGGTCGTGTGTGATGATGTCCTCAAGAATTCCAACAAAGCTGCCGTTGTGTGGGTCACCTACCAGATTATTATCTACTTGGAGTGCTAAGTCTTGAACAACATCCAACAATCTTTCCAATATTTCTTTTCATCTTGTAGCTTCTGTTAATAATTGTTTTTTGAATCTCACTGGCCACTTTATGTGCACCTGACAGTGAGATTCAAGATACAGTGACTGTTATAACTGCTTCCACAGGCAGTAGCAAGTTTTATGTTCTGTGTTCTTTTCATGCCCAGGAAGATGAGTATATAGTTTATGCCATTTTTCACAACTGGTAAATACCCCTTTTGCCAGCATATTGCATTGTTTATGTGTCCCTTAAGGAAATAGCTGACATGGAAAACAATACAGTGCTTGGTTGGTAGCACTCCAAATAAGCCCGTCTCTTGATATTTTTCTCTTGTTGGATGTCTTACATTTGAAAATAAATGCAGGGAAATAATCCACATCTTCTGATATTGACTTTTGCTAACATCTGCATTTCTTCCAAAGTCAGGAAAAAATAGGTTTTTTTGATGGATAGAATCTGTTATGTTTTCAAGCTACAAGACTGGATCTTTAAAAAGGCAAGCTAGTGCAGTGCTTCCCAAACTTTTCGGCATCATGTCCCCTTTTTGATTTTTGATAAAAAACTCATGCCCTCCCCTCTCCCCCCCCAAAAAAATAGCAGCAAAAAAAGTAACTGACCAGGGCCGAAAAACAGTCGCAGCCCCTTAAAGAGCGACCTTTTCAGGTGGCCATTTTGAAGTCTGCCCGGGACACTCCATCCATTCATTTTCTGAATTTTTTTACCAGACAGACCGGGCTCTTTCTTGGGGGAGGATTGATGGGGAAAGGGGCTGGGTTGCCCCGCATACCCCCTGGAATTTCTTCATGAGTGCCTCCCAGTTTGGGAACCTATGAGCTAGTGTAACATGACTCTCTCCTGCTTCTTGTGAACCTTCTGAATGGGGTGGTGCTAATTGTGATGCTACCTGACTATATTCAAGCATTAGACTGGAGTCACATGATGAATATTCTGGTAGCTTTTCTTTGTCATTAATTGCCAGTGCCACAGACACAGTCTCCATACTGAAATCATTTTCATCTTGATTTTGTTCATCTGCTTCCCTACTTAGTATATTGCCTGACAGTAGAAAGGCCTTATTTGATTTGAAAAATTGGAGGATAGATCAGTGTCCTTTAGCTTAGTTTAGTTCCCTTTCTTTTACCTCCTTATATTTCTGGTTGCCTGATTTGTATTTATAGCTACCACCAGACATGACAGTATATGTGTGTATATGTGTGACTGTGAGTGAATTACACCAGTGTTTCTCAAGGTAGTAGAGAGATCTGCTACCGGGCCATCCAATTTGTTTACTTATTTGCTCCACATCCACGGAGCCTCATGATTCCCTGTTAAGTATACACAGATTCAGAGCAGCTATCAGGGATAGCTCTCAGGAACAACTAGCTTATAGTTGTGCTCATTCGTTTAAGAATGGTATTATAGGTTCCGACCCCAACCAGTATCTAATCACCTGGTGTCTACCCTCAGAGAAGGATGGTTGCGTAAATAAAAACTTAACGAATTAAATAAGTTTTAAAACAACAAGACTATATTATTTACAACAAATTTAGAAAACAAAACATATACTTCGAGTGAACATGGGAGGGCAGTCCCCCCAATCTTCCTTATACTATTACCAGAATCTACGACGCAACAGCCGATGGTGGGGTTGCTGGTGACCTACAAGCCTCTGGCTAATATGAAGCCTCAGGCGAGGAACAACCAGGCCTCCCTCGATGGATAGTCCGGTGCTGGTGACCTACAATCCCTTGGCTCTTTCTGAGCCGCAGGAGAGGAACTACCAGGAGTCCCATGAAGGCAGGTTGAGTGCGAAGACGGCTAGTTCACCTTCCGTGAAGTCGTCTGGTCTTCAGATCCTTTTCCTGCACTTCGGTGCGGCTAGATGATGATTGATGCTATACGCTAGTCTAACCTAATCCTAGTCTTAACCTAAAAATAAAACCCTGTCTAATCACCGACGCGCCCGCCGTACAGACACGATGACGGCCGTTAAGCGGACCATGACGCAGCCTGCCGGACACACACAATGATGATAACTAAACTGTCTAATACTAAGCTACCTAAACTAAACTTAACCTGTTCTATAAGAAGTAGGATAAAACCATAGGCCTTCCACCTAGTTTTACACCTAGAAATCTAAACTAATACATTCACTCTTTGTTAACCTAGGACCAAGATTGGATGTCTCTCACACACCCTAACCTAGAACCTGACGCACCCGACGCAACAGAAACTGCTGCGTGGCAGAATACTCTGCGCTCATGAATATTCATAAGTTTACAGGTTTAAACTGATTGGTTCACGGAAGATGCCATTCAGGCCTACTTTTAAATTGATTGGTCAAGAAAGTGTTATGATCAGTTAGCCAATCATTTGATGCATATCATTAACTTTCCAAATCTCAACAGATGTATTATGCTACAAGTGCTACGTGCCAAACTCTTGTTTACTAATGGAAGTCACTTAAGAATCCATTTTGTGGAAACCATTTTGACTGACATGTAATTTGATTGACATATATATATATACACACACATATATCTTTTACGGTCATATACAGACATTTTTGATTTTACATAGTTCTGTTACAGACATTGCAAGATGTATTTTACAAACTAGCAAGGAATATGTTGGTGACTCATTTCCAAGATTGTTACATTTACATTTTAAATTGATATATGCATTTTTTCATACAATTCTGTTACATCCCCTTGGCTGCAGTTTGCCATTTGCAGCCAAGGAGAGTCATGGGAAGCTGCTTCTTCCGGTGGCTCCCCTTGGCTACACATGGTGAACCGTAACCAATGGGAACCACAAGGCTCCATGGCTGTGAGATGGTAAGTAAACAAACCAGAGTGGCCCAGTAGCAGATTTCTTAGAGTGGGTCCATGGATTAAACACTTACATACATTTTGGGCCTGCAGATCCTACCAGAAGCAGCAACATGGGCTCCCACTCAACTATAACACTTTGCTTTGCTCCACCTACCAGCTGCCCCTCTCTCCTGGCTATGTACAGGGAATTCTGAGATTGGTAGTTCTTGTTCTTAAGATGATAGATCATGCTACATAAAGGAGCACAAATCTCTCTGTGTCTCAGTCTCACACTACAAGTTCTAGCACACACACACCACCCTACAGAAGGGCCAGGTTCAGCAACCCACTCTTCAGCATGTTGCTTGAGATTGCTCTAACCTGAGACTACTTTAACATTACTTCTTCTTTGAGTAATGTCCCCGTGGGTGCTCCACTCTGGATGCTGCTGTGTCCTCGTGCCGGTGACTGGAGATTTTTCTAGCAGTGTCCACCACCCTGTGCATAAGCTGTGGTGCCCCCTCTTATTGTTAGTATCCATTAGGCACATGCACAGCATGGCCCTGCAGTTCCTTCTCTACCATCATTAGCAGCAGATGGCGCTTCTCTCCTTTCCACTGTTTCCATAGAAAATTACCAAAAAAAAACCCACCCCAAAACCCAACAATGGTTATTTCCCCTTAGTTTCCTCACAGTTCCAAGTTTTAAGCCCCCTACCCAACACTATAACAAAATTAAATGTCTGTCATCATCGGCCCGCTGCTTTTTGCCATACCTGAAGGCGGGAACTCCCAGCTTCAAGAAGTGAGAGTTGTGCCAGGATGCTATGCTCATCTCTGATGGGCACTCTGCATGCATAAAGTGTCTCAGAGAATCTCACCATACACAAAAGTGTCCTCGTTGCTCCAAAGTGATAGCCAGAGCATGAACACACCAATGGGTTAAAAACCTTCCTCTACAAAAGGTCGCTCCAACCACTTTCTGAGGACACACTACCTGCCTCAAAGCTAACTTCTGAGCTGAACGGTATGGACAAAACACATCCCTCTTCCTCTTCTGGTACATCTCTCTTGAAAACAAGACAGTCTCCAGTCCAGTCCTAACCCTCGGCACCAATGGCCTCAAGGGTCAGCACCGCAGACAAGCCCAGCACATCAGGCACAGCACCGCCCAAGAGGCCAGCACCACATAAGAGGGCAAACTCGAAGCCCAAACAAAACAAGTGGCACCGATGGCACCGACCACACTGCTGAGCCAACATAAGCACTGCTCAGCACCAAAGCTGACAATTCAGTTGGCACCGCCCTCGACACCTAAGAGACTCCGTACCGAGATGCTGCGTCCTGACCAATCAGTCACACCAGCATCAATGGCACTGAGTAACACGCGTACCTTGGTACCATCCCAGGAGCATCTATGACATAAGTCTCCTATCAGGAGCTGTCCTTCACTGGCACCATTATCTCCAGGTTCCTCCATATAGTCGGTGCACTCATGCTAATCACCGAATCTGTCTTGCTCCCCAAGAGAAGCTGGCACCAAGCCATGCAGCTGCTTTTCTTCCCAGCATTCCAGCCCAGCACAGAGAGCTCCATCCTAGGACACTGGGCCTATTACATACTCATAGCCTCCACCACAACCACCTTGGTATGCGCATCATTACACATACCCACCATGGAACGATCTAAGGGACAGAGAATCTCCAAGTGGATCTCTTCATGCATCCACACATGCTACACCATCCACAACAAAGAACCACCTGGCACCATCAATGCCCATTCCTCCAGGGCATTCCTCTACAACAGCTTTCTTAAAAAATGTACCTCTCCAGGACATTTGCAAAGTAGCCACTTGGTCATCAGACCACACATTTGCACAACATTACACTCTGACACCCTCCATCACATCATCCATGGCTGTGGGACAAACAATATTATCCACGGTGATAATGACAGGGCTCCAAACCCACCTCCATGGGCCGACTACTGCTTTATAGTCACCCAGAGTGGAGCACCCACAGGCACACTACCCAAAGAAGAAGAGAGAGTTAATGGTGGTTTTTCGAGATGTGTGTCCCCATGGGTGCTCCATCCTTTCCCTGCTTTGGAGCCCCACACTCTACTAGCATGGGTACAGAAGAAACGGAGGGGCCACGCCACGCTGCGTGAGTGCGCCTT
The DNA here is from genome assembly GCF_049634645.1 of Pelodiscus sinensis. NCBI lineage: Eukaryota > Metazoa > Chordata > Testudines > Trionychidae > Pelodiscus > Pelodiscus sinensis. The sequence goes on from NC_134718.1 coordinate 47,688,279, forward strand.
ATGGACTCTCAGGGTATGTCTACACTACCACCCTAGTTTGAACTAGGGTGGTAATGTAGGCAACCGGAGTTGCAAATGAAGCCCAGGATTTGAATTTCCCAGGCTTCATTTGCATAAAGCCGGGCGCCGCCATTTTTAAATGTTCGCTAGTGCGGACTATGTGCCGCGCAGCTACACGCAGCATGGACTAGGTAGTTCGGACTAGGCTTCCTAGTCCGAACTACCGTTACACCTTGTTTCACGAGGAGCCTAGTCCGAACTACCTAGTCCGTGCCGCGTGTAGCCGCGCGGCACGGAGTCCGCACTAGCGGACATTTAAAAATGGCGGCGCCCGGCTTTATGCAAATGAAGCATGGGAAATTCAAACCCCGGGCTTAATTTGCAACTCCGGTTGCCTACATTACCACCCTAATTCAAACTAGGGAGGTAGTGTAGACATACCCTAACAGCATGAGGGGGTGCCACTGCATGTGTGTGGCATGGCGGATAGTGCTAGAAAAACCTCTGGTCATCAGCATGAGGACATACCAGCACCCAGAGTGGAGCACCCATAAGGACACACATCTCGAAGAACCACCATTACAGCACACGGTGAGTAATTCTCTTCTGATTGGCTCCAGAAAATCTCACAAGATCTGGACAATAGATTCATAGGAAATATAGGGAAATAAGTTTCTAAAAATATTCTCAAGAATGATTTGCAATTTAGCCTTAACTTTTTCCCTCATGGGAAAGGGGGTTGCAGCATGGCCCAGGCCTCCCCAGCGCTTTCGGGCCTTTATAAAATTTACCCTTCCTATCATGTGGTGCCTTGGTTACAGGGGGAATGGAAAACAATTCAAATGTCTTCGGAATTTATATTCTTTAAAGAGATGTCGTCCAAGATTTTACTATCTGGAAATTTTAGACAGTAAACACCCACTTGAACATCAGCCAACAATATAAAGGCACATGTTAACAATGTATATTGAGAGAAAAGGCCATCAAATGCCCTGATGTGGTTTGAGAAAACGTCAGTCACTATTTTGGTTTCAAAAGAACAACAAAAATAACAAAAACTCTGATTTAATTTAATTCCTCCTATTTATGCCTTCATGTTTTCACTGAGGCATGGTGTGGGAAGGAGTAAAGAAAGTGGCTTTCAGCATATTACCAGCAAATGGTGCATGTTAACAGACCAGCAATCTGACGAAGTGGGTCTTTGCCCACGAAAGCTTATGCTCCTACACTTCAGTTAGTCTATAAGGTGCCACAGGACTCCTCATCCCTTTGATTAGGTCTCCAAGCATAATCTCACCATAAATTCCAAAATCTACAACACCATTCTAAATTCCACAACCATTGTCCTGCACACTGTATGCCCAAAAATCCATTTATGTCATTATCCTTGCCGTTTTTTATGGTTGAGTTCATTTTGGAATAGTGATGCTTTGTCCCCCCTTAGACTTGCTAGAGCATCTTCCCACACAACAGGTACACCTGCTGTTTCTTCTGAGCTATAAAAGGGAATTTGTCTGCTGGGAAAGTTGTCTGCTCTTCTTCTGCATATATAATACAACTAAGTTGGTTCAACTTCCTCAGCCGTTCATGGAACCTAGTAATTAGGAGAAGTTCACAGTACAGTGTTTACTACTAGTTGCATTAACATTTTTGAAGAGTAAAGCAACAAGCTGAGATTTTGCTGCAACAGCAATTTTGTTTAAAGACAAAACATTAATTACAGCAAATGTAATTAAAATGAAACTTTGTGGAAATGATCTGCATGGTGAAAATCAGGGCCACACTGTCAGTCTGATAATTTTCTTAATGGCTTGATGAACTTGTCCTTATCAATTTCAATGTATTTTGGAGAAAAGGGTAAGACAGTACAGTAAACTATATGAAATTCAGCCAAAGGCATCTTAATCAACACACATAAAAATTAAATGAGCAATTCAGCATGTTATAAGATGAAGTCATTTTTCATCAAGCCAGTCATACTAATATTGTAGATTTTCTCTGATGGCTTTATTAATATTAAAAACATTTTAGTGCAGAAGTGTTCCATTCTTCTTGAAGTTCAGTTCTGTCCCAATCTCCATTTGAATTCTGAGTCCTATCTAGCTACACTAAGAAATGCAATGTTTTTGATCTGTGTTTTTGAGTATAAACATAGCTAATGATTCAACATGAGCAGGGCAATTCATCCTTTCAACATACAGGCAGTCCCCGACTTACGCAGATCCGACTTATGTCGGATCTGCACTTACGAACGGGGCTTTACTCGCCCCGGAGCTCACGGGCGGCATGTCGCCACCCGTGTCCTCCGGGGCGAGAAAAGCTTCTCCCGGTCTCCCTGGTCTGCTGGGGGGGTCCAGCAAAGCCGCTGGACCCTCCCCCCCCAGCAGACCAGGGACACCCGAGCAAAGCCTTGGAGCACACCCGCAGCGGGACAGCCCTGTTGCAGCAGACAGGATACTGCCCTGAATGGATCTTTGCTCTGACCCACTATGGCCATTCTTATGTTCTTCTGCTATTTAATAGCACATGGAGACTGTGCTAAAAGAAAGCTACATATGAAGGAGTTCTGGATTGCAGAGGCGAAGAACAGATATTTGCAAACAAATCCTTTGATATGATCTTTTGGAGCTCATGTGAAAATATCGGCACCCAATAATTATATCAGGGAATCAGTTCTATTTTAACTTTATAAAATTAGACTCACTTTTAACAACAACCTAAAACTAAGATACAAAAGCCAAGCAGGTCAGAAATGTGAGGAAGATCAGATCTAGGTGCAGATTTCAATTTCACAGCTCACGTTTATTTTTATGATGGCCCAGAACCCTGAATCTCAGTACTCTTGAGAAGTGGCTTGGGTTTGGATCTGAAGTTTGGGACTTGAATTTGTATTGAAGTTTCACAAATGAATCTCTGTTATTACCAACATTGCAAAGCTTAACAATGTCACTTTTCAGTTCTGAATTATTTATTATAATATATTCTTACAGAAGGCCTCAATCCAGCAAACTCTTACACCTATGCTCAATTATAAGCATGTGAATAAATCACTGAAAGAATGTGATTGAAATCAATGGAACTGCTCCAGTGCTTGGATTTAAGCATGTTTCAGTACTCTGCTTGGATTAGGGCCTGTGACGGGTTACTAGCGGCTCACACACCGGACAGCAGGGGGAGGTGGGAGGAGAGCGGTGCTGTGGGAGGGGAGCCCAAGTGGTGAGATGCCGCCGCTGAATGGCAGCAGGGCCAGAACCTGTCTCTGCACCTGCGCGGCAGGAAAAACACTGGCCCCGCCCCCCGGCATGCAGCTGGGGGGGGCAGGAGCAGTGAGCGATGGCCCGGACGTGGTGGGGGAAGCCCCCACATCACAGAGAGGGCAGGGCCCCCAGGCCACATCACAACTGGTGGGCCATTTCAAAAAGGCCCGCCAGCATCGGGGAAGGGGTTAACCTCCACAGCTAACGGACGGCGAGCCCTGGCCGAGGGGCAGCCCAGAGCAGCCCCCACAGCCAACAGATGGCGAGCCTCTGCTGTGGAGCAGCCCGGGACAGCCCCTGCGGGTGGCTGATGGCAAGCCCTGGGCATGGCGCAGCATGAGGGAGCACCCACAGCCGGTGGAGGGTGAGACATGGCAGAGGAGCAGCGCGGAGGAACAGATCCCTGGAAGGAGTGGCCGAGAGCCAACCCAGGCGCAGGACCCTGGAACTATGGTAGGCATGGGTGAGCCACAGGCCGGTCCCCAGGGACCCGCGGGGGGAAGGAAGCAGCCTGGGGCGGGGTCCTTCTGGTGCCCGTGGACAGACGCGTTTCAGGAGTGAACCCCATCTGTCATGCAGGGACGGTGTTGCACCCTGCACTTAGGGCCCCGGGCTGGGACCCGGTGGAGAGGGCAGGCCTGGGTCCCCCTTCCCCTTTTTCCTCCATGACCCAGCATCTACGGGTACGCCAGAGCACGCCGGCGTCGGCAGCTTTGGCAGGCTAGGCCAGCGGGCACCGCCCCAGGGAGGGGCTGAAGGTGGGGCACAGGACCCCACCAACTAGACTTTAAGCTGGACGGCGGGTCTGCTGAATCCCCCCCTGATTGCCCGGGAGGGGGTGATTGCACCCAAGTACCCCATCCGCAGGGCAGAGGACCCGGACTACGGTACAGAAAGTTGGACGGGGGGGGGGGGTCCACCGAACCCCCCTGCTCAGCCAAGCAGGGGGTGATCGCACCCAGTGACCTGTCACAGGGCATTTAAAAATAAAATGAAATATCATTGTCACAGTTTCAGGGGAACAACACTTGTATTCCATCCACCTCCCCATTACCCTTGGCTCCTGTTGCCTTCCCTGGTTCCCAATTTGCTTCATTGTCACTCACAGTTATGAAACAAAATACAGGACTATGTAGCACTTTAAAGACTAACAAGATGGTTTATTAGATGATGAGCTTCCATGGGCCAGACCCTCTTCCTCAGATCTGAGGAAGTGGGTCTGGCCCACAAAAGCTCATCATCTAATAAACCATCTTGTTAGTCTTTAAAGTGCTACATAGTCCTGTATTTTGTTTCAGCTACACCAGAATAACACGGCAACATTTCTATCACTACTCACAGTTATGTGACTTAGGAGCCACCATTAGGGCCACGTGACTACTATATGCCCTGTGCACCACGCACCAAACGCACACACATTTCCCTGGCCAGAGGCAACTGATAACTGCTGATGGGGTAAAGAAGGGAGAGTGACTTAAAAATAATGGTGACATGTAGCAGAGTTCAAGACGTGTCTTTTTCATTCCTTATTACATTTCTTTTCTTTTCTATCCCTCCTTTTACTTTGTTTTTAATAAGAGTGTGGCTTAATCTGCCAGGACCTATATTTTTGCTACAGTACTGCAACCTCTGACCAGAAAGACAGGTAAAAGAAATGTCCAGATCAGCCTGACAGTGGTAAAAACTAACCAGTCTCAGAGTGTCTAATAAGACCATGTGTTATGTCTGTGTTTTTTCTAGCAATGTGGTTGCAAATTTAAGTTAACACCAGAGACATTTTCTGTGTTTTCTGTGTTTGCTGTTCTTCTCTCTCCACTTTTGTATGTGTGCACATGTTGTCTATTTTTGTCTTCTGGGAAATGGGATCAAGTTTTAACAAGAACAGTCATAACAGCTCCAGTTTATCCCTGAAGATCTCTCTAACTTCTAAAGTAATGTAGTACAATGACTAATAATACATCTAAATGAATACATTTGCATTTATATTTATTTAAAGTCCTGACTCATCCTGACTCATCCTGAAGCAAGCAAATAATTGGAGTGACAGAAATAGAAACAAAGGTGACACTGGTAATGTAAAGTAGTGAATTTGCTCTAAAAAGTGATAACTGCCAGAGGCATACCCAGGAATATCAGTACAATGTTTCTAGCTGAAATGTATCTAGAGGATACCTGAGCAAATTTTAGTTTAGAAAGTGACCCATGTCACAGATGCGGGTCATGTTTTTGGAGGAATCATTATTTTGTAATATTTATGTTGATGGGTACATAAAATACCTGCAGAAGAGGCTCTTACTAGTCATTCCGTGTGTCATGATCCACATTTAAATATTATGTTCAGGCTAGCTGAACCTTAACTATTTTATCTTAGAAATGGGTTGTTTGCTCATATTTTCTGTCCTTCAGCCTCTTTCTTTTTTCTCACCCTTAAATTACTTCTCTTCGCTATCTCAAAAAAGTGTTTTCTCCCCTTTGTCTTCTCCAGTCAATGTTTCCCTCTTGCCACCACCTATGTATTTAGTATAAAGGTGCAGGATTTTGTGTGTGAGAGAATTCTGGTGAGTTTAGGTTATTTTCTCTGCTTTTTTGTCTAGTTATTTAATTCCATGTTAGCCAGCAACACTAATATAAGAACTTCCATTCCTTCCCAAACTTTCCAAACTATAGAGTGATGGTAAGAAAAATATCATAAACAGGAACAGAAGTAAATGATATTTACTAATGCTGTATGCCTTTACTTCCCCTCTCTCCTGTTTGTGTCACATTCTTTTCCTCTACTTACACCTATGCTTCCTCACTATTTCAGCCAATCTCTTCCTTTAATGCCTGGGGAGAAGCTGAGTGAGAGAATGACTCATAGATAACAGTCACAGTACTATTGAAAGGCTCTCGGATACTACAATGAGGCAGTATAAGAACATAAACAGAATAAACTTAAAAACAACAAGTGGTATGGTAGCACTTTATAGACTAACAAAACATATAGATGGAATGCCTTCTGCGCAGAAATCACTGCCTGTCTCCCTCTTCTCTCTTCTCACTTTCCCGTCTCTTTTTCTAACTTTGCAAAAATGTATAGAACTTAGTAATTGCTCCTTAGAAATTAATCTGTATGTCTGAGCTGAACAGGTCTGATACTGGCTAGAGAAAAAAACTACACAGGGCCAGACTGGGTATCTAGCAAACAACCCAAGGAACATTACTAGCTGCCTGTGGACCCAGGTTCTGGATAGCCTGCACATGAGAGTAAGAATGGAAATGTTAAGGGTTGTACCCAAGAAGACTTTTTCAGTGCACTGCAACAAAAAGTTTTAATGTCTGTACAAAAGACAAAAAAAAAGTGATGTGTTCTTAAGAACCATCTACTGGCACTTTATCATCCATATTTTCTATAGTGTTCTTCTGCAAGGGGAAGGAGGGAGTGTAAATTTTCTTTCTCACCTGAGTGGACCTGGAGACACACAGAATAGCATGTCCTGTGATTGAAAGTAACTGGGATTGCAATTTTATTCATAGGTTGTGCACAAGTCCTTTTAGAGGTAGCTGCTTTGTCTTTCAATGTACATATTACTTTATTAAGCACTTTCCCCTTTCCTTGATGCTCTTCAGAGCTTGAATGCCTGCAGGCCCAGCTTGTAAGTAGTCCTATATGCCTCTTGTCTCCCACTGTCCATTTCTGAAGTGACTTACCTCTGGAGAGCTCGCCTATAGCTTAGAGACTATGCCTTCAAGGAGGAAAGCTCAATGGTTATTGGAGAAGATGGGCTGGCTGAGACTTGTTTGTGTCTCCAGTCCCATCCCATCCCTCTCTTCCCACCTGATCTTGGCAGTAGTCTTCTCTCATCTCCAAAACAGCTGAGACCCTGACCTTGTCTCCTGCTGCTATTGGATTATGGACCCTGCTCTATACTATGAGCTTGACTATGCTTAAACTGCTACAGCAGCATCACTGCATTGTTGCTGCTTCATGCTTTAGTGAAGGTGCTACCTATGATAATGGAAGGTTCTTCTGTTGACACAGGTAACCCAATCCCTGACAGCAGCAGGAAGCAGGGCCCTCAGATATTCAGGAGCATCAAGGGACTTCCTGGCAGCCCATTCACAAGAAGTTATTTGCTGAAGATGCTGGCTGCTAAGAGGGTTACCAAGGAAGTGTGTGACCCTGTGTGTCCAACTTGCATTGCTGCCACTTTTGGGGAAACACCGTGGAAGACATCAAAGCTGGTGCTTGAATAAGTTAGTGGTAGGTCTTATGTCTGTAACAGTGGTAAAGAGCAGGGTGAGTGTAATGGGTAAAAAAAATGGCTCAGGAATGTAATTCTCCTTTGAGAATGTGTAATTCCTCTTTTGCTATCCACATACTTCCCCATGTCTCTCCCTTTGTGCCTGCCCAATATTCAGATTCCTCTATCCCCTTTCACCCAGCCCCTTATTCTTCCATCCCCTTCCCATTAGGTATTTTGGTATTTCTGTTTGAGTCAAGCCAGAACCTGGAAGTGAAAGGAAAATTGAAACAAATGGAATGTACCCAAGACTACATACAAACTCCATATAACTCATCTGTGGGGATTGACCTTGGGACTTCTAGTACCCAGAGCAACCCTCCTACCAGTGTTCCCTCTAAGCTGCAAAGTTTCACAGGTGATTAATAAGTCCCCACCCACTCAGAGGCTCAAGGCTCCATGAGTGGAGCTGACTAGCTGGGCAGAGCTGATTAATCACCTGTGAATCTGTGCTGTCCTGAAGCTTAGTGGGACTCTGCTTCCTACCCCATTTGTGCTAAAGGAAAACTCCACTCCCAGTGAGCAAGTAGCAGGCTCTTATTCTAGCAACTAGTAATAGATGTTATGATCATATGCCCTAAAAGGGCTGATCCTGCTCCTTTTGAGGGCCATGGCAAAGTTCCAGTTGACCTATGAGGAACAGAATTACAAGAAAGCTTCAGAACCTTCAAAATGTTTGATCTTGCATTTGGTGGAAGAAATAGGTAAAGATTTGGATAGGTCTTACATTCTCAAGTCAGGTTGTCTATTCCTACAAATTCTACACAAATCATATTCCTTCTTGTAAGGGGGAAGCGTAGTTTTAATTGAGCATATAAGACAAAATGAAATATTGCAAAGTATCCAATTTAAATGCTCTCATATTTCAAGAATTCTTTTCATTTTTATTAAGTCTTTTCATTTAGTTCACTAATATTACTCAAAATAGCACTGATTACAAAATCAATCACATTAAATGGAAGCTGTATAGTTTAATCTGTGAATACAATATCCAGTATCATTTCATTAATAAAAATGCCTTTGGCACAATGTGGAATGTTTGAGTCTCTCTCTCTCTCTCTCTTTCTCTCTCTCTAGCACAATAGTTTTAAAAAGCAATATTCTGATTATTACTATGAGTACAGGTGAAGGACTTTGGTTAATATTCTTTAAACAGCCCATCAAAACTTGTTTCAGAGTAATTTTCTCTTCAACCAGTGAAAATAAGTTAGATCTTTGGGCCCAATTACCTGAAATAGCCTTCGATTTTTGTGCCTGAAAACATGTGTATTTTATATAGCACAGAGGTGTCTGTTTAGCAGATTAGTCCTGCAAATCAGGTAGCTAGACACCCAAGAGCTATAAAATGTCCTGTAGTTAAGCTTGCACAACTGTGCTCACAAATGAACAAGTTCTAAGCATCCCCTGATGTGGATTAGAGGGGCAGGAGGGAGAGTCGAGGAGGGAGCAGAGGGATGGGGCACTACAGGTGGAGAGGGGGGAAGCAGGGATCTAGAGGGAGGTGAATGGAAACGGGAAGAAAAAAAATGAAGGAACAATAGTATGCAGGGATGGAAACAAAGAGGACCCCTTGCATGGGGGATCATTGGGGCCACACAGAATCCCTGCCATGGATGGGAGAATGGGGGACAATAGTATGGGGGGGGGGTAGAAAGACATTGGGCATATACAGAAGCCTGATTGTAAAGACCTGGAGGGTAATGCAGAGTCCCTGAAAGGGACTGGAAAGGTGGCCCACAGGGAGCTTGTCTGGGAGAATGATGAGATGCAGGGGATCCCTGGTGTGTGCAGAACACTTGGCCTAGGTTAATTACATAGTATGAACCCTCCTAGAAGAGTCAGGAATATATACAGCTGTCCTGGACTACACATCTTCACATACTGCTTTAAAAATAATTTTACCCGAGATTTTGAAAACAGTATAATGCAGTTGTATTCTTGTGGCATTAACCAAACTCATCTTACAATAGCTTTCAGCCTGAAGTTATATCAACTGGGTATTTTGCTCATTCTTCTCCTACTAGTGTACTAACATGCTCCCATCCTGAATTTTGTGTAGGAGTTTAAGTTAACTAAATGTTGTTAGTTTTTCGTATCATCAGAACAAAATATACTAGTGCCTATGATATTTAGACAGCTAATAAGTCATGCTAAAGTTTTCACAATTATTGTTATTCCATTTCTGCAGAGTGAAATAGTCCAGTGGCTAGATTAAGTAACTTTCCTTTAGCTATGGAGAAGTCAGTATGAGCACTGGTGTTAGAATTCTGGAGTCCCTATTCTGCATTCATATTTCTCTCTCTCTGTCTCTCTCTCTCCCCCTCTCTCTCCTTTATCTCCACCTTCTAGAGTTTTCTTTGATTTAATCACCTTAAGGGAAGGCTTATCCCACATGCTTATTATTCTTTACATGAAATAATTCTGCCTGAGTTCACTGTGCAGTCATCATTTTTATATTATACTTTAGCCATTAGCTTTTCATCTCCTCACCAGTGTGAAAAATGTATCTCTAACACAAATTCCCTTAGTTATTTTGAAATGTTGTTGCATCTCACTTTGAAGACTCAATTCCCATGAGAATAAATTCAGTTTCTTTAGATCTCAGATTCATACATGCCAAAGCCAGAAGGACTATTGTGATTGTCTAATCTGGCCCTCTGTATAGTACAGCCCATAGAACTACCCCAAAATAATTCTTAGATCATATCTTTTAGAAAAAAAACAGTTTTTATTTAAAAATTGTTAAAAATTGTTTGTGATGGAGAATACACCACAAACCCTTGGTATGTTGTTCCAAATATTCATATTCTCACTGTCAAAAATGCAGTATTTTGGTATTATTATTTCCAGTCTGAAATTTCTAGCTTCAATTTCCTGCCATTGGATTGTTACACTTTCCTCTGCTAGATTCCCCATGTAGATGCTCACAGCCTATAATCAAATGGCCTCTTGAGCATCACTTTCTTTAATCTAACCAGACTGAGGGTATGTCTACACTACCCCGCTAGTTTGAACTAGCGGGGTAATGTATGAATACCGAACGTGCTAATGAAGCCCGGGATTTGAATTTCCCGGGCTTCATTACCATAAAGCCGGCTCCGCCATTTTTAAAAGCCGGCTAGTGCGAACCCCGGGCCGCGCGGCTGCACGCGGCACGGGCTAGATAGTTCGAACTACGTAGTTGTTCCGAACTATCTGTACGCCTCGTGGAATGAGGTGTACAGATAGTTCGGAACAACTACGTAGTTCTAACTATCTAGCCCGTGCCGCGTGTAGCCGCGCGGCACGGGGTTCGCACTAGCCGGCTTTTAAAAATGGCGGAGCCGGCTTTATGCTAATGAAGCCCGGGAAATTCAAATCCCGGGCTTCATTAGCACGTTCGGTATGCATACATTACCCCGCTAGTTCGAACTAGCGGGGTAGTGTAGACATACCCTGAGCTCTTAAGTGTATCACGATATGACATGTTTTCTAATTCTCATCACTCTTCTCTAAATCCTCTCCAATTTACCTTGCAGTTGTGCATAACCTGTTGTCCTATTGTCCTCACTGGAGCAGAGTAGAGACTTTTCATGTGAGAAAAGGTTTGTCAGAGCAGGACCCGTACTATATACAATGGTCCTGATTTTCATTTACTGGGATGCCCTTTACACTATTCTGGCAGTAGAAAGGAATTTCAAAGGGAAAGTAAATGTAATTGGTTCACACTTCAAAGGCCCTTTCTCCATGGTTAGATTGGTATAAAATGGACTTTGTGTTAATAAGAATCCGATTAATGTTTTGTTTGAGAACTAATGTGCATTGATAGTAATAATAATTAGAATAGTTTTATTTTCTCTTAGGGTATGTCTACACTATATGACTCCATCGACGGAGCCATGTAGATGAGCTTTGTAGACATAGCAAAATGAAGCGGTGATTTAAATAATCGCCGCTTCATTTACATCAAAATGGCTGCCGTTCTGTGCCGATCAGCTGTTTGTCGGCTCAGCATGGTAGTCTGGACGCTCCGTGGTCGACATCAAAAGCCTTTGTCGATCGCCCATTATGCCTCGTGGGATGAGGTTTACCAGGGCAGTCGACAAAGGCTTTTGATGTCGACCGCGGAGTGTCCAAACTACCGCGCTGAGTCGACAAACAGCTGATCGGCACAGTGCGGCAGCCATTTTGATGTAAATGAAGTGGTAATTATTTAAATCACCACTTCATTTTGCTATGTCTACAAAGCTCATCTACATGGCTCTGTCGACAGAGCCATGTAGTGTAGACATACCCTTATAGTAGGAGTACAACCTACTACTTTGCTTATTTTCTTTCTTGCCATTGTGCAGTGGTCTGCTTCTTCCAACAGTTTTTCTTTAACAATTTACTCCTATTTCCAGGATTATTTTTTTGATTAGCATTCTGGATGATTGTTCTAGTTAGCATACATTCCTTGACTGGTCCTTTTGTACTCAGACGAATAATTATTTTATGTCTCTATTTAACCGTAGTTGCTAATCAATTACCAAGATTTTCAAACATGACTAGTGATTTTCAGTTCCTTAGTTTCTGGGTGCCTACCTGACACATCCTAAAGTGGCCTTATTTGCAGAAGATCAGAACTTAACAGTTTGTAGGATCAAGGTCTAAGTCATTAATACATGAAGTTAAACTATGTCAAATACTTTTAGAAATCTAACCATGCTTCATCCACTGAATGTTCTCCATCATGATGTAGTTCAAAGGCACTATAAGGTTGAATTCACTTAACTCTATGTCCTTATCCCTGTGTCTCAGCTTCCTCTGCTGTCATTTTTAGTACTTCAAGTTTTGTCCAATGGTTTCTTTTATTCTGTATCTACTGTGTCTATAATTTGAAAAAGACAGTGACACTATTTTGGCACTATTTTCTGTAATTTATTTATGGTTTCTTAGTTTTTAATTCAGAGTTATGCTTGTTTTCTGATTATATAAATAACTTACCTGTTTGTATTTTTGAACAACATCTGTTTGCCATAAAGGCTCTGTAAACCCAGTGGGAGTACTAATGTGCTTTAAGTTAAGCATGTGTAGAAGTGTTTGTAGCCTTAAGGTATTTTAGGCTGCTCTTGAATTTCCTACATAATCACATGGGTTTCTGATGCATTTACCTTTTTATTTTTCTGAGATGACTATTACAGATATATTGAGAACATTTAACATTTTTTCCATTGTTAACTTCCCATTCATTGCTGATATGTGGCAAACTTTATTTAGCTCATTTTAGGTTCCGTCAATGTCTGCTTTCATTTTTGTTCTCTTTTCCTTAAAACTTCACCACCATTTCAATCCTGCAATTTCAGCTTTAATTTACCGGATGTGGCTCATTTCTAATTGTTGGAGCCAGTATAGATTGTATCAGTGAGTTGGATGGCTGTTCAATATACTCTATCACTAGGACAACTCATAGTAAGCATTACACTACATAGCATTTACACTACATACAATTTACATGAATGAGCCCTGGGGTGGGACAAGTTCCCGCCTCAGCCAATCAGGGGTTCACACCTCAAGGTGAAATTGGCTCAGACCTGGTATATTTGTGATGCCTATTTCACGGAAAGGAGGATGGCTCCTTAGTAGGGAGGAACCAAATGAAGTAAAGTATTCGGACAGATGCAGAGCTTATCACAGCCATGGAGTGGGAACTGCTGACTTGGAAACCTGCTGAAGATCCTCTGCCACCTGAAATCTCTGGTTAAATAGAGGGAACCTTCCTCAGTTTGTTTTTCTTTTCTTTTAGAACTCAGGATATTCAGGCTGGGTCTCTTAGACAGACAAGGGCTTAGAAAACTCTTCCCTTGCTCAGAGTATTACTTCATTTGCTTTATGGGAAATGAACCCTGACTCTTTGTGGCTTACAAGACTATTATACTTTGCCTCTTTCATGTGGGCTACTGGAAAACCACAAGAAGGAGAACTGCCTCCCTGAGACTTGCAGCCGCTCTGCTGCAGGCAGTTTCTAGCAGCGCTTATAGTCAGGAAAAGATACCAGCTCTGATCTGAAAGAACATGGTCTAGAGCAGGGCTACTTAACACATAGCCTGCAGTCCATCTATTTGTGACCTGCAGTGCAGTTTGGGTTTACACAGGGCTCCACATGGGAGCCAAAACAAAAAAGTAGTCAATATAATGATCTTCTGTTGATATGCATTTTAGTAGTTAAATTCTGGGACTGTCATTGCTCATTAAAAGTGCTGTCATATGGGTAGAAAACAGGTAAATATTGCATATGATTAATATCAGCAGAACTGCCTGAAATGGGGCCTGTGTGTTGTGTAGTCTTGTCTTAATCTTTGTATTTATGCCATCAGTGTGAAAGAAGCTATTTGCATATATATTTGCATGTATATGCAACCACACTTAAGTTGCAGCCCTCTGCATGTGCTGTGAGTATTACTGTGGCCCCTGGAGCTTCCAAAGTTGAATAGCCCTGTGTGACAGGGTGAGGCAGCCCCACACTGAACCTGAAGGGCCCAGCCAGGGTTACATGGCTGCAGAGAACCCTCCCCTGTAGCCCTACCGAGCATGCCCAGGCTGTAGCTCCACTATGAAAAACCTGGGGAAGGACTCAGTCTGGAGGAGAAGAACCTGTGAAGAGGGTTCCCGCAAAGCTGTTGCCTGAGACTCCAGGAGAGGCCAGAGGGGATGCGGAGGCGAGCTGGTGTGACCCAGGGACTGCCTGCTGAGGAGATGCTGGCCCGGAGGTTGCAGCTAGCTGGGCGAGTACAGGGGAAGGAACCCCAGGAAACCAGGTAGGAAGTGGCCTAGGGCAGGAGGGGGAGCCTCCTCTCCTGCCCAGAGAACCTCGGCGTGTTTCGGCCAGATTGCCCCGCCGAGGGAGTGACCCGCTACCCGGTCGCTCGCAGGGCCCTGGGCCGGGACCCGGTGGAGTAGTGTGGGCCCGGGTCCCCCTGCTTGGGGTGTGTCCCTGCTACAACCCTAAACTGGGTTATGTACTTAGGCCGGAGGGCCTTGGCTCTGACTTAAAGGGCCAGCTTTAAACTGTGTTCTGGACTCAGGTGGGAGGGGCCCGCCACACCCTGGTCTAGAGGCAGGTCTTTAGAAAGCAAATCCTGTGTAAGTTTGGTGCATAATCTTTGCTTACATAATCTTTCCATACATAATCTTTGCTTACATGTGGGTGTTTTTATAGGATTGGGCTTTCTGATTTCTCCCCATGTGTACTGTTTACGTAAATATTCTTCTTTGCAATAGCTAAATTAATGTTGCTATGCATTGAATTTATTCAGATAAATTCGGTTCTAAAGAAATGTTTTATTCTTCTATGAGCATCTATTAGAATCTTCAAAGTCCCCTCACCTTTTCCTCCCTTCCTTCCTTTAACTTTTGTGTTCACCTCAGATTTTTAGTCCCCAGTAGTTGGCCAATGTGGAAAATAAATGCGGAGAAATAAAGCTTAACCATGGTATTAGCTTGTGTCCCTCTTATAAAAACTGACATTGTGAAGCACATGTGATGTCAAAGTATATAGAAACTTATTATTTTGCAGTATACTGATGGGTAAGATCTGCCAGCCTAGTAAGCCATTAGCCTTTTCAATAAATGAGAAGTTTATTGACCTTTCAGTGATTGAGACAAAACTAAAAGCCAAAATTACTCCAGCAGTGGCTAGGCAGCAAGGGCAATCAGACAAAAATGTCTTGGTTGCACAAAAGATAGCAGTAATGAAGGTCACTGTGCTGCTTATTGAAAAGCAACATGGATTACATTGATTTCCTAGAAACTTCTGCAAAAACTATCCCAAAGATTTTCAGCTTTATGCCCGCTTAACTCTCTGGTTGGGTGACCTATATATCTCTACTTGTCGTGTGACGTGGAGCTGCTCAGTTCCTTGCTAAAAATCAAGCTACCAGCAGTGTATCTACAGAGTATTTTGGAGTGAGCTGGAACAAGTGTGTGAACTTGGATTGACAAACTTGGAGTACAGAGCTTGTGCTACTGTTCTAAAAAGACTGCGTAGACATACCCTTCAGTTCCCATCCTGCAAGCATGCATAATGAACTTTACTGTTCAGAGAAGTCTGTGATTGTTATTAGAAATACCTATTGTAATAAAGTTAAGCACATGTATGTTTGTAGGATAGAGTCCTTGGTAGGTGCCTAAATATGGATTTAAGATCCTAATTGTAGACATTCAATTTTTAAAACATTGGCCTGGATTTCTCTTGAATGTCCTTCATTGAGAATTATTGCTTAAACCCCCCACCAATTTTAAATAACAAATTGAAATGCCGCAGGGATGATTTGTGAATACTTTAGACACTCCTAAGCAAAGGTGAAAGTAGGGGGGTGAACTCTGGTGCACTGCTCTGGCAAGAATTGGTTGAGCTGCAGCAAAAGCCATCAGGGAGCTATTTAAACCTTGCCAACTTGGGTTGACAAACTTGGGTTACAGAGCTTGTGCTAGTGTCCTGAAAATATCAGCACAGACATACCCTTCAGTTCCCATTCCACAAACATATACATAGTGAACTTTACTGGTCAGGGAAGTCTGTGATTTTTATTGAGAATACCTATTGTAATAAAGTTAACTATTTGGCAGGGACCCAAGTTGCAACAGGACTGTACGGGTACGTCTACACTGGCATGATTTTCCGAAAATGCTTTTAACGGAAAAGTTTTCTGTTAAAAGCATTTTCGGAAAAGCGCGTCTAGATTGGCAGGATGCTTTTCCGCAAAAGCCCTTTTTGCGGAAAAGCGTCCGTGGCCAATCTAGACGTGGTTTTCCACAAAAAAGCCCCGATCGCCATTTTCGCGATCGGGTTTTTTTTTGCGGAGAACAGTACCGTGCTGTCTACACTGGCCCTTTTGCGCAAAAGTCTTTCGGAAAAAGACTTTTGCCCGAACGGGAGCAGCATAGTATTTCTAGAAAAGCACCGATGATTTTACATGAGATCGTCAGTGCTTTTCTGGAAATTCAAGTGGCCAGTGTAGACAGCTGGCAAGTTTTTCCGCAAAAGCAGATGATTTTGCGGAAAAACTTGCCAGTCTAGACACAGCCTACATGTAAGAAATTTAAGTTACTTTCACCCCTGCTCCTAAGTTAAACTTCCTTCACATAGAACCCTCCTGAACATGAGTAAATACTTTTAAACCAAAGTAAGAGTTCCCACAGAAGGGGATTGCACTTATTTAACTAAAATAGTTCAGTTAATCCAGAATCACTTTTCTATGTAGACAAGATTAGAAAGAGATTTCAATGTCTGGGTGAAGGATAGTGAACAGTTTAAAAATGATAATGAACAGTTTAAAAAGGCCTTTGTTTTACAGAACAAAAGAGAAACGTATCACAAGGAAATACAACAATATTAAAAGTACTATTATAGTTACACTTCAGCAGGGGAAGGAGCTTAACTTTCAAGATGGTCAGTTTGAATGTTAAACTCCGAACAAGTGTATAATGAGGATGGAGATTAAGCAAGCAGAGAGTTTTACTTAGACATAGGCTATAAAGGAAGGGCTAGGAACAAAAGGTCCAATCAGGCTTTCAGAGGTGATACAAGAAATCCTATAAGAATAATTTCCTAATAATCAGAAAAGGTCTAATACCTTTAGAAAGTGAAGCTCTACAACTAATAGCTACAGGACTGAGATTTATGACAAGCTGGGGAGAGTTTCTATTTTCATATCACCATAAAATATATTTCTTTTCCTATTGCAAAATGTTCTGTCACTCACCAAGAATAAAATATAAACTTGTGGAAGGGAGTTTGCTGGCCAAGTACTTAGTTGTTGTTTTTTGCTGCTAAATTGTCAGATTCACTCTATCATCACACAGAACAACTGTACATCTAAAAAGAAGAGTGATTGCACTTGAACGCAGGGGTATACACTCAACAAGTGGTGCTTCCAAGCATACAACTCTATTTCAAAGAGCTGGGAAGTGGGTGCCTAAATAAGAGCTTGTCTTGAGCAGAACATCTCTTTTATACGTAATTTGACTGTGATTTAAGATAAAAAAAAAACCTAGATATTACGCTAACAAAAAGCCTGCAGGCTATGCTGTGAAACTTTTGAAGTGGTTCTTTACAGGGGAAAAGCGTGATGAGTAAGCGACTCACCAGAGAAGATCTGCTCCATTTCAAAGAAAAATCAGAGCAGGTAGGAGAAATTGATTATTCTTCAGACACAGATATTTATTGGTCTGCTCAGGTGGTTAAATGAAGTCTTCCCTTTCATCACTAGCAGAGGTATGGATAATGTAATGGAAGCAGTGAAAAAGATGGGCAGGGACTTGGTATCAGAAGTGGAAGTTTTCTGGAGTAGAGTGAGATGGGGAAAAGTATGGCCAGAATAGTATATGCAGATATTACACATATCACAAGGTTTCTGGTCTTTGCCTAAGGAGACAAGATTGTTTTATCTTTCCTGGATTGTGACTGTCAGGGAGAAAAAGATTTTAATGTGAGAAGGAGATCAGAGTGGTCTATCAATACTCCGAAAGGAGATGTTAATGGGAATGAGGAATTTGTAGGACTGAATCTTGTCAACTCTGGTTAAAAGTAACCAACGCTGTATTTTGCCTTCTGAAATTGAGTGCAGGACTATTTGATAGTCAAATGGGGGCAGTAAGGGCCAGATTTTAAAAGTATTTAGAGATCTTTAGGTACCTAGTGGACGTCTGAAAAATGTTTAGGCGCCAGACTCCTATTCTTTAAAGAGACTGATACATGAAGCCTCTTCTGGTTTCTAACTATGATATAGGTTATGAAGACAACTCTGTTAGTCACGTTTCTTTTTTGGGGGTTAATCTTGGCTATACTTTGTACTAAATTATAATGTTTGCATTTAACATGTTGTTATATATAGATGCCGAAACACTATGGCTGTGTCTATACTGGCACGATCTTACGCCAGAGCTATGCAAATGAGGCTTAGTGTGGAATATCGCCGAGCCTCATTTGCATAACTAATAAGCTGCCATTTTTGCGGAAGAGGCTCTTGCGCAAGACGGAGCTGTCTACACTGCTCCTTCTTGCGCAAGAAAAACCCTCTTGCGCAAAGCCGTTATGCCAGAAAATAATCAGCATAACGGCTTTGCACAAGAGGGTTTTTCTTGCGCAAGAAGGGGCAGTGTAGACAGCTCTGTCTTGCGCAAGAGCCTCTTCCGTGAAAATGGCGGCTCATTAGTTATGCAAATGAGGCTCGGCGATATTCCATGTTGAGCCTCATTTTCATAGCTCTGGTGCAAGATCGCGCCAGTATAAACACAGCCTATATATACAAGAACACATGGATTGAATGGATACCGTCTCTATAAGTTGGTATAACAACAGACAAATGTAGTAAGTCAAATTCTCTCAGAAGCATTAAAGGACTGTTTGGAGTCTCTGTTACAGGTAATGCCATTTCAGAAAGGCCAGGCACTTGGTTACTATAACAATAAGAATGGATTAAAAACCTAGGTAGAGAGGAAAAGGTCTTGCTTAAGTAGCTGTGTTCCCCATTTGGCTAGGTTGTTTTTGTGAAATAAATTGAAAACTTTTGCTGAAACATGAACTGAGCCAAAACAATACATGCCTGTCATTTTAAAGGGAACAGAGTGTCTGCAAAACAAACTAAAATTTTCATAGGCACTCTTGAGGCTTGCCCTGAGTATCTCTGAATGGTGCCTTGCTGAAGGGCTCAGATCCTGCGTGTGTTTTATTGCTTCATCTGTGGAGAGCCCTACAATGGAATGGCATCTCAAGGTCAAAGCTGCCTTTAATAGCACATAGATCTACTGGGTAATGATAATACTTTTGGACAAGCTTAACTGTAAACTTGTGCAGGATAAGAGAACCAATTCAGTTTAATAACCCCGTTACTTATAAAGGGCTCAATCAGCTCCCACTGACTTCTTTAGAGTCTGGAACAGATTCCAGTTCCCAATTCAGGAAAGTATCTCTTTAGGGATATAAGCACATTCTCAAATATTTTTTGGAATAGAGATGAACCTGAGTAAATTATGAATTGCTTTTCAGAATTGGTTTTCAGATTCTTGACTATGTTTTCTTATAGGTCTTTCTGGAATCTTTTTTTCTTAGCTATCTATATAACCTAAAGGGGTCTCTCTTAATGTCAAGGAAACAAGATACCTGAAAAGGCTCAGTGGGTAATTGATGAGTGTGGGGGTGGAGTGGGAGGAAAGAAATCATGTACCGTTCTGCAAAACCATTAGCCATGCTTCCCCAAACATTGCAGTCTGCGGTAGGAAGTGACAGATACAAGGGCTAATCCAAGGTCTTTAAAATCAATGGAAGTGTGTAGGGCCCTGCATTTTGTGACTGCATGGGGATGCAAGTGTCCAACTGTGCAGAGAACTACAAAACAACTAAATGATAACTTTAAAAAACCCAAAATGTCTGCTTTGGGCAATAAGAAATTGGACTTCTTCAAATAAGGAACTGATGGAAAAATTGTTTGAGAAGGGGTTTTGTGTCTGATGATTTGGTAAAAAGCCTTGATCTTTAATTGGAGGTGGGGAATCATATTCTATTTTATAAGTTTTAGCCATAATGCAAGAATTATTTTTATATTCTCTAATTTATTTAAAGGGCCACTGTCAGTTTGAAAATCAGCCAAAGTGTGAACAAGTATGTCTATGCTAGAGCTGGAAAATATAACTTCCTGATTACATGCACTTCCTGTGATCCACTCAGCATGGTAAAAAGAAGAGTTGTCAGTGACAAAAGTAACAGAGGAGTGGGCAGCTGCCTGAATACATGCTTGCAGTTTCAGGTGGGATCATAGCTGTTGGCCTGTCCTGGACCAGTAGGGGAATGAATTCAGACAAAGGGTTAACTGGAACAGTGCTGAATGTTGTTTATTGATGTAAATTCTTAAGACTCACATGCATCACACTCATACTGGCAGTCTGGAGGCAGGCTACAGGTGTGGTGTAGATTTCTTTCGATTTCACAGGTAGCTGGAGCTAGCCAGGCAACAGCTTCCCAGAGATTGTCCATGAGGCCACAGCAATCCTTGGAGATCCCTTCAGATCTGCAGGAGAGCTTCCTTCTCTGGGACAGTCCCAGGTTTTTGCTGTGATGTTACATTTTGTCCAGAGAGAGAGAGAGAGAGAGAGAGAGAGAGAGAGCCCTGGACGCATATACCTGCAGAGTCCTTCCTTGCCTTAAAAGGTCACAGACAGCTGGACTGCCTTGTGACTGGATGTTTCTCATTCAGACTTCCTCGCTCATTCCATAGGTTACATGCATATTCATAAGGAAGAATACAATTGCAAAACATTTAACATTGTGGAGACCTTTTGACATAACAGGAAGCTATTTAAACCACATTTACTGAGCTAGATAACTTATCTAAACCACATCAGCTTAACGCCTTCAAAAACAAGCACCTAGCCTCAACAGGAAACTTGATTAACAGAATCTGTCAAAACTGTATCTGCTGACACAAGTCAAGTTTTAGCTGAGAGATCTAGAAAAACAAAACGGGGCATTTTGTGTCCAGCCAGCCACCACTTCAATGGGGGAGGAGGGAAGCACGTATCCAGCTGGCTACAATAGCAAGGTGGTAAGGTCCCCTGTTGGTCATGCCACCACCGCTCCCTTACTATACATTTTAGAAATGTGTGTCTGTCCTCCTGTGAATCCATTTGTTGAACTCCTCCTAAACAGTAAGAGCTAGGACCATACTTTTGGTTTGAAGCTTCCTCTTAACATAACTTAAAGCAAGGTCAGGGTTTGGCTGAGCCAGAACAATGGGATGTGCCTCAATTGTTTCTCACAATGGAAAGGGAGGGGTATGGCAGAAGGAACAGTTATACGGCCGAATGACCACAGGGGGCAGCAAGGGGACAGCGATAGGGTCTGGGACAGCTATAACCCCCATTGGGCTAGCAGGGTACAGGGGTGGAGAAAGGGACATGTATCTTTTATATATTTCAGAGAGATTGTTTGCCCACTAAAACTGGAGGCTGTGCCCACTGAAGCTGGAGCAGCCATGAAATGGCACTTCTCACCTGGCCCTGGGCTGCTGCAGTGAGAGAGGGGTGGGGTTGTCCTCTCTTCCCAGGTCAGTTTGCATAATGAACCTCTCATCTATAGCTCCTTCCCAGAACAATAATTGAAATGAAGAAAAACAAAACTTATTTCAGTTAAGAACCTAAGCAACACCAGAAAAATCCTCTAGTATGTCTATATTTAGGATACTCATTGATCAGAGCTCATGCAGCTATTTCTACTCTAGCTGAAAAGAAAACCTAGCTCGAGTGTACACTTATTCTTGTGTACTAATAACTCTTCAATTTAAATCTGTATCTTAGATATCTAATATACTTCTTGCTGATTTTCTATATCAATTCCATGCATAGCCCTATTGCCATGGTATCTGACAGCCTCACAATCTTCCCTGTATTTAGTATCACAGTAACTCTGTGAGACAGGAAAGTGCTATTAGCTTTGTTTTGCACACAGGAAAGGAAGCATAAAGGATGAGATTCCCAAGGGGGACTTAGGCATTTAAAGTGTCAGCTGGGTACCTAAGGCTAACATTTAGGCACTGCTAGTATTCACAGAAGTCCCGTTCTGCTGCTGCCTAGCTCTGCAGGAAAATGTGGTGAGGCTACTGCCCTTGCTGGCTGGAAGGGGTTAAAGTAGCCTGGAAGGAGCCTGAGAAGAGCCCTGGCCAATCAGAGAGGGTTTTTTAAGGAACCAACCAGAAGGTGGCTTGCTGAGGCAGCTTGGTATATAAGGTGCTGTTCAGCAGAGAGTGAACAGCTGAGTCCTGACCAAGAATGGTGCAGCACCAGTTTTGCTGAGAAGTACTATAGAGCAGTGATGGGCAGATGAAGGGGTGAGAGGTATCCAACTGGAGCCTTTGTCTTTGCTAGGCTGCAGGCCTTGCAACAAGAGTAAAGGAGGTGCAAGGATCACAGAGGAAGTGGCCCAGGGAGCAAGAAACAATAAAGGGGAGTAGAAGAAGGCAGGATAAGGCTGCCACCAGATGGTCCCTGGGTTGGGACTCAGAGAAGTGGGTGGGCCTGGATCCCTCCACCCCCTTCTGCCCCTACACCACATCTTGCCAGCAAGGCATGGCCCATATAGACTGTGGCTAGCCCGTGAGGCAGAGGGGCTTGGTTTGAAGCGCACAGCTGGCCACAGAGGTATAGAAACCAAGGACTGCTGCTGTAACCCCCAGAAGGGGATGAGAGAGTATTGTAGTGAGCACTGCCTGAGGGCAGTGTCCTAAAGAGGACACTGGGGTCCAGAAGTGATGTGGGACCAGAGTGAAAGTGTGGAGTGAAGATGGGTCAGACTCCGCCAGAAGAGGATGCCCTGCTAAGTAAGAATTAATTCCCCAGAGCAACCAGCAAGAGGCTCCACAGCTATGTGTCCTACCCCATCACAGTGACTAAACTCCCATGGTACCAAGTCCCCAAGGCACCTAAATTTAGGGAGTTAGGGCATGTGCACAGTTGCCTAACTCCATATCTTGGTACCTAGCTCACAATGAAACCTCAAGGAATCACAAACAAGGTGTTTGACTGCAGGGCTACTAGTGCCTGTGGAGGGAGGGCTGCAGGGAAGCCCACCAAGAGAGGTGGGGGGAGCATATGGGAGCAATTACAATTTTGGCAATGGCACAGGTGGCATATGGGGGTGGTGCACTTCCTGAGTGCTACCACAAGTCACCTATGTTTCACTACCTATCCAATGTTGGATATAGGTGTATGCTGAGCCGAGTGATGGTGGTACCATCACTGTCCCCCTTCATAACTTTTAGCTTAATGGCTAGAGCACCAGAGCCATCCTCATGACTTCTGGTGCCCTATGCAACCCAACCTCCTGCACCTTCCATCTCCACATCAGAGAGTGGGGCAGCGACTCTGCAGGGGGAAGCTGTACTCAGGGATCTGGAGACAGGAACAGGGTAGAGAGGTTGGTGGGGAAACAGCAGAAGTGGGAACAGTGTAACCCACTGAAGCTGTGGGCTGGGAGATAGAGCAGGGGCTAGGACACTGGGGCTACAGGTGCCGGTAGACGGAGCAGGGTGCCAGAGGATTGGAGCCCTTGGATGTGGAGGGGTAGTTAGACAGGGAGTGGAGGGCTGGGGGATTTGGCCACTGGACCTGGGAGACATTGAGGGATTCAACCCACTGGGG
This sequence comes from Pelodiscus sinensis, assembly GCF_049634645.1. Taxonomy (NCBI): domain Eukaryota; kingdom Metazoa; phylum Chordata; order Testudines; family Trionychidae; genus Pelodiscus; species Pelodiscus sinensis. The sequence goes on from NC_134718.1 coordinate 47,711,968, forward strand.
CTGTGAGGCAGAGTGGAGGTGGGGTGGCGTGGGGGGTGGCAGGATTCAGCCTCTAAGTTTGGGAAACTGAGGAGAGGCTGGAGGGCTGAAGGATTAGGTGTCTGGGGCTAGGAGGTGGAACAGAGGTTGAGGATTGGGGGTTCTTGAGCTGGTACTACCATCAGCTGGTACTAGGCATATGCAGCATAAGGCATTAATATTGGAGAATAAGGGTGCCCCAAACGAAGTGATGCCCTATGCAGCAGTGTATTCTGTGTATGCCTTAAGGACTACCCCCAGAGAGCATGCACCTAGGATGTGGGAAAGTAGGTGATTCAAACTTTAGTATACCTTAACCAATGTCTGGATGGTCATTCTCTCCTCCTGCCCTCTGCTAATGCATCTTTCCACCTTTTGAGCTCTGCAGACTGCAGGGGAGAGGGTAGCAAGCAGACTACAACTACAGTTATAGACTAGAGCCACCTAACTGGCTGTGCAGAAGGGAGTGTAGGCAGCTTCCTACTTATGTCTCCTTGCTTCACTTTCCCACACTTACGTGGAGTATGTTAGGTTTCCTGTGCTGCTTGGGGCTGCCACTAGTTTTGGAATTTGAGAGGGATTTGCTACACAGGACAAAACTGACAGACTGATATCTGTGTGGTGCCCCCAGTCCCACCTTCCTCCTGGCATTCCAGACATCAGGTTTAGGGCGAGATGAGGTTAACAAGTTAAATTCTGGCAGACTGCAGTGCATGTAGTGCCTTTAGAGGGTCTTGTGGAATGTTGGCTTTGACTACTCACAATGAATGGCTAATGGAGACAGATGGTATGGCTGCAGGTCTGGTGCAGATTCAGCTCCCTTTATCTTCCTCCTCACCAGAAGTAGGAAAAACGGGGTGGTTGGAATGATAGTTTCCACTTAGGATCTAGATACTACTTGTTATTGACACAGACACACGTACACATGAGGTTGTATGTGTACACATGCTGAACATCTCCATCAAGATCTACGAATGTTCCATATTTTACATATCATAACACTGGCTAACAATGTTTATCTTGCTAATCTGACAAAAATGTTACTGAATATACACAGGAAACTTTGGTAGATTTCAGGCTTTGGAAAAATCCTACACATAGTTATGAAGTAGGAGAATGGTTTTCTCAGTTCTAAAAACAATCCAGAGGCTAGTCTTTGCTGGGGTGGGGGTGGATGGAGAAGAGGCTTTATTCAATCATTGTGCTTTGCCCCACTTAAATTTGGTCTTGATCACATTTTCTATAAGAAACCATATGTTAAGTGAATCTCAAGCAATCAAATCTTTGCACACTTTAGCAATGGAAAAAGAGTAACATGTTTAGCTGAGCTGTGGGAAGGCAGTGTGCCACAATATCAGTAGAAATGAGCGATTCAAACTCACAGGAAATTTGCTTTCCTCAGGTTGAAAGTCTCAAAAGCACATTCATGAATATAAAAACAAGAACGAGACTGCAGTTGTAGTACTGACCTTCACTGGTCATAAACTATTACCAGTTTGTTTTCCCTTTTCTATTTGCCAGAGGTTCAGATCTACATTTTAAAACAATTCTGAACCCATATTGCAAACCACAAGGATCTCTTTATCAATTGTAGAAAATATATCTCAAACTTTTACCAATGGCTTTATAATAAAAAGACTGAATGCCAAGAGGCTTTTCTTGTCCATGAGTGTTTTATCCACATTAGAGAGAATATAAAACTTCTGCTATTGGTCTCTGAGAAGTGATTTTGTAATCAAAGTAACAAAAGAGAAACATCACTCCATCTCTTCAATGTGCAAACAGTCTTACATTAACCTTGCCCCTGGTAAACTGCATATAATATTCATATTTTTCTAGCTTTACAATGTTGCAGGTTTTCACCTCTGTTCTATCCAAATGCTACTCTTGCTCAAGTAAATTAACCACTACTTGCACTTTTTTAATAGATACATTGTAATGCTTGCTTTGTAATGCATGTGCTCAGACTGAGGGTCCTGAACTGCAAGTGACTTTTCAAAGTGTCCCCGGTGGCCCTTTGTACCATGTGGGAACACTGTGCTTTAAATTATTAGTCCTTTTATTGTTAACCATTTGTAGTTGATAAAATATTTGGTTATTCTGCTGTCAGATTAAAAATGTAACTAAATAGTAACCTTATTATATTTAAATATATATTAAATGAAACCATGAATTCACACTCCAACGGCTCCATTTTGATCCTGAACCACTGAGGTCTGAATATCATTGATTTAAAGAGATATTTTTGACTCAACCATCCACACAAGTTTCTAAAACAAACAAGTCATATTGAAGGCTCAGAGAAGGCATTGACTAATCCATTTTCCTACTATCATACATGGGCTGGTGGTGTCTGAAGCAGAACTAGGTATGGATTATCTGAAAGGTTTTGGAGAGAACTGTTTCTGCAGAAAATATATTACCAATGAGAGTTCTATTTGTCAGAGGCTGGAACACTACTGACATAATGATACTGCAAGGTGCACAGGTCCTATTGGTGTTTGAGGAAAAGGAACAGACTGGATGTAGTAACATTTAAGGTCAAATTCTGCTCCTCAGTGCACACAGGAGTTCGATTACTGACACAGCAAGTGCTTATGAGAGCAGTGGCATTATTTTTTCTATGCAAATAGACTAACCTGGGGGTTTCAACCTGAGGTTTTAAATAGGTGTCAGTGACCATGACTATGACAACCTTCCCACAGTGACAGAGCAGGTTAAAGGACTTGGGGGAAGGGGAGAGAGGCTGCTCTAGCAGAGGAAACAGCAGCAATCCTGGCTAATTAGGGGCAGCTGAGAAAGGGCGGCTGAAAATCAATTAAGGGCCAGTTAAAGCTGATTGGGGCTGCCCCGGGGCCTCTTTAAAAACCCTCCCTGAGGGAGAGAGAAAGAAATAGCGGGGAGAGGAGGAAAACATCTCAGTTAAGGAGACTCAGGTCGAGGAGCAGGAGGAACCACCAGCCTTGCTAAAGGCAACAGGGGAAGTTGAGGTGTTGAGCAGGGAGTGTTGGAGGGTTCCCTTATCCCCCAGCCTTTGGGGTAAGAAGAGGGCTTTCTGGTCAGCCGTGACTGGCTGAGGGCTTCAGTCCAATACAACATCCTTTATGCTAAGAGCCAGGAAGGCCCAGGGACAAAAACCCTGCAGATGAGGGCCCTGCTGCAGCCCTCAAATTGTGGGACAGTGGACAGAACAGTGGTCAGGGTCTCAGGAGGGAGACTGATGCTGCCATACGTGGTGCCAGAAGTGGGATGTTCTCGCTGCTGTGAGACCCCGCAGCAAACTCACTCAGGTCAGGCTAGGCTGACCAATAAAGAATATGGAGGACATGGTGAAGGCACTTGTACAAGCCACTGTTGCTCAGCTGGAGGCTCCCAGGGTACAGGCAGTGGCCCAGTGGGAAGCAGTTCGGGTACAGCAGGAGACCAATCAGCTGCTAAAGAACCAGGCTGCCCCAGATAGAGCTGCCCTGCAGGAGGTGATTGTGCATCTGAAGGCTTTGACCATCCAGGTGCATGGCAAAGATAGGACTCCTTCCCTACATGCCAGCTGTTATCTTAAGAAGATGATGAGGGAGGACGATGTGGAGGCATACCTCTTAGCCTTTGAGAGAACTGTCCTGTGAGAAGGCTGGCCCTGAGACCAGTGGGCTAGCATCCTGGCTCCATTCCTGAGCGAGGAGGCTCCAAAAGCTTACTTTACTATGCCTGAGGAGATGGTGGCTGAATACCCTCACCTGAAGGCAGAGATCTTGGCCCGGACTAGAGTAACGACCACCCTCAGAGCCCAGCAGTTCCATCAGTGGAGATACCAAGAGGGCAAGGCACTGAGGTCCCAGCTATTTGACCTCATCCACCTGGCCCGAAAGTGATTGCAGCCCATGACCCACATCCCAGGAAAGATCGTGGAGGCCATCGTTCTGGATCAATACATACAGGGGCTACCACCTGACTTGCAGATGTGGGCAGCCAGAATGACCCCTCCTCCTACGATGAGAGGCAGCAAACAGCCAAGGGTATTTCACCACCCCGCGGAAAAGAAGTCAGGCACAGTAAGAGGCCTGGCCCTGCCCCTGCCCTGAGAGGCAGTTTCCCAGAGTCCTCAGACTGGGCCCGGTCTGGGAGGAAAGAGACAGATGAGCGGTAGGAGGCCATGAAAGGACTTGGGACCAGGGAAAGAAAGGGCAAGGGATGAGGCCCAGTAGCCCCAGGAATAGGGGGATACCCCTCATAGGATATCGGTGCTATGCATGTGGGGAGGTGGGGCACATAGCGACACAATGCCCAAATATTGAGGAACCAATGCAGTGTGACCTAGGGGATTTGGAGGGTCCCTACAACTTGATAACTCTGGTAGGGGTAGCAATGGCCCCCTATCAGTACACCCGGCAGGTAAAGATGAATGGCATAGAAACCACAGCCCTCGTGGACTCAGGGAGCACCGTGACCTTGGTTTTGGGACAGCTGATAGGACAGGACCAATTGTGCTGGGCCAAGCACACAGGAATATCCTGTGTTCATGGGGATGTTAGCTATTACCCGGTCACCCCTGTGACGTTAGAGATTCAGGGGAACAGCACCAGGGTCGCAGCTGGGGTGGTCCCAAAGCTCCCCTACCCAGTCGCGATTGGGCAGGACTTCCCTGGGTTTAGCAATCTACTCCCTAGGGAAGAGGGAGAAGTAGAAAGCCCACTTCCAGCCTTCCATGAGTTTTCACAGGACCTGTTTTCTGAGCCTGGGAAACCACTGAAAACGAGGCGGGAAAGGAGCCTGGACACACAAATCTTGGCCCCAAAACTAAGACCAGTTCTAGCTGGACCGGAGGCAGAGCCAACTAGTGGGGGGAAGAGGCAACTGAGCCTGAAGCTGGGCCCAGCTCAGCAGGGCCCCCAGGGATGGAAGAGGCTGAGGGCCCTTCAGAGCTTGGGCAGATAGGGGCTTCACTTGTGAATTTTGTGCAAGACCAGGCCAATGATCCCACGCACCAGAATGTGTGCAAAGAAGTAGTGGAAGTAAATGGCATCCCTGTAGTAGGAAGAAGCAAGGGCCCAGGGCCATATTATATTCTCCAAAAGGACCGAATTTTTCCAGGCCAGGAACCAGTAGTGAAACAGCTGTTGGTGCCTCAGAACCACCGGAAAGCTGTGCTGGACCTGGATACCTAGGAGTTGATAAAACTCTGGTTCAGATCCTAAGAAGGTTCTATTGGCCTGGGGTGTACATGGAGGCCAGGAAATACTGAGCATCCTGTCCAGAGTGCCAACTGCATGGACCCCGGCCACACCAGAGAGCACCTCTGGTGCCCCTGCCTATTATCGAGGTCCCCTTTGAGCATATCATGATGGACCTGGTTGGCCCACTAAAGAAATCTGCTCAGGGACACCAGAGTATCTTAGTGGTAGTAGATTATGCCACCTGTTACCCAGAGGCAGTACCACTTCGGATTACCCGTTCTAAGAACTTAGCAAAGGAGTTGGTTCAGATCTTTTTGAGAGTAGGGATACCCAAGGAGATCTTAACAGATCAGGGTACTTCATTTGTCTCCAAGTTAATGAAGGACCTGTGTGCGTTACTCCATATCCAAGCCCTGAGGATGTCAGTGTACCACCCGCAGACGGATGGCTTCCTTGAGTGCTTTAACTGTACCCTCAAGGACATGATCCGGAAGGTGGTGAGCCGAGATGGGAAAGACTGGGATGTCCTACTTCCGTACCTCATGTTTGCCATCCATGAGGTCCCGCAGGCATCCACGGGATTTTCTACCTTTAAACTATTTGTATGGACGCAACCCCCGAGGCATCCTCGACCTTGCCAAAGAGGCTTAGGAGGAACAGCCAAACCAGGGGCTCAGCATTATTGAGCACATCCTCCAAATGAAGGACAGGATCTCCCGGGTTACCCCTATAGTGAGGGAGCACCTGGAGAAGGCCCAAGAGACCCAACAGAGCTACTATAACCGCCGGGCGAGGGTCTGGAAGTTCCAGGTGGGAGATCGGGTAGTGGTACTAGTCCCGATAGCAGAGAGCAAGCTCCTTGCCAGGTGGCAGGTGGCAAGCTCCTTGCCAGGTGGCCTATGAAGTAATTGAGGTCCTAGGAGAAGTAAACTATAAGGTACCCCAACCTGGCTGCCAGAAAGTCGAACAAATCTATCACATCAACCTGTTGAAGCCCTGGCAGGACCGGGAAATACAACTGGTCACCTTGGGGAACATGACACCAGAGACAACCCCACAGAAGCAGGTGGGGATCTTCCCAGAGTTAACTCTGGACCAGCAGAGGGAGGTTCTAAATCTGCTAGACTGACATTCGGATATATTTTCAGCTCAACTTGGCTAAACCACCGAGGTGGAACATCATATCACTACAGACCAGGTGTATGGGCGAATGTGAGGCCCTACCGGATACCAGAGGCAAAACGGGAGGAGATTAAAAAGGAAATAAAGAAGATGCTGGAGTTGGGCATCCTAGAAGAATCTCACAGTCAATGGTCCAGCCCCATTGTTCTGGTACCTAAGCTAGAGGCAGCCTCCGATTTTCTAATTATTTTAGGAAGCTGAACGAAGTATCCAAGTTTGATGCCTACCCCATGCCCTAGATAGATGAACTGACTGATAGGTTGGGAAAGGCTCAATTTCTGTCTACCCTTGACCAGACCAAATGGTACTGGCAGATTCCCTTAGCCAGGGAGAAGACAGACTTTGCCACCCCCGAGGGACTCTACCAATACAGTGTCCTACCTTTCGGGTTACATGGGGCCCCTGCAACATTCCAAAGGCTGATGGATAAGCTACTACCACCACATTGCACGTACCCAGTGGCATATCTGGATGGTGTCATCATACACAGCCCAGACTGGGAAACACACCTAGAAAAGGTGGAGGCTGTATTAGACACTCAGAGGAGAGCTGGTCTCACTGCAAACCCTGCAAAGTAAGCGATGGGGCTAGCAAGTCAAATATCTGGGGCATATTGTAGGAAAGGGTGTAGTGAGGCCCCAGCTAAATAAAATAGCAGCAATACAGAATTGGCCCTGGCCAGTCCAGAAAAATCAGGTCTGGGCATTCCTTGGGCTAGTGGGGTACTATCGGAGGTTCGTCCATCACTTTGCTTCCAGGGTATGCCCCCTGTCCCTTCAACTGTTCCACTTTCAAGTGAAACCTAGGGCTGGAATCGAGCATGGCAATGCCGATGGCCTGTCAAGGATACACTGCCTGCCGTCCCAAGTAGCCCAACCCCATAGTGTTGAGCAGGGAGGGGGATATGTGACAGAGCATGTTAAAGGACTTGGGAGAAGGGGAGAGAGGCTGCTCTAGCAGAGGAAACAGCAGCCTGGCTAATTAGGGGCAGCTGAGAGGGTGGCTGCAAATCAATTAAGGGCCAGGTGAAGCTGATTGGGGCTGCCCCGGGCCTCTTTAAAAACCCTCCCTGAGGGAGAAGGGAGAGAGAGAAGGAGCATGGAGAGGAGGAAAACAACCCAGTGTTAAGGAGACTCAGGTCCAGGTCCAGGAGCAGGAGGAACCACCAGCCCTGCTAAAGGCTACAGGGGGAGGTGAGGAGTTGAGCAGGGGCTGTTGGAGGGCTCCCTTACCTCCCCCCCCCCCAGCCTTCGGGGCAAAAAGAGGGCTTTCTGGTCAGCTATGACCGGTCCAGGGCTTCAGTCTAATATAACATCCTTTATGCTAAGGGCCAGGAAGGCCCAGGGACAAAAACTCTGTAGGTGAGGGCCCTGCTGCAGCCCTCAAAGTGTGGGACAGTGGACAGAACAGTGGTCAGTGTTTCAGGAGGGAGACTGACCCTGTCACATGACATAGCTAGACCTCAACTAGATGAGAGGCATAATACGGAAAATGTAATGGGAGGGAGATCCTCATGTGGTAGATTTTGAGAACTGCATGTCACCACTTTTTCAGACTAAGCGGTAGGTAATGATAATGACTAGCTATAGTATGCAGGGACTGCGGGAGACCAGAAGAATAGGACCATATCAGCCAGAATTAAGGTGAGGCCATACTAGGGAAGGAAATGAAATGCAATGAAAGGATCATAGAAGTAATAAGGGAGAAGTGTTGTGACAAGGGGGAGACTCTAGATGACTGAATCATGTGCACTCATTTGGGCTGGGAAATCCAGGTCAATGCTCATTGGGGAGAGTTTGTGTGGCTTATGTGTTATTTGCTGGCTAGTAAATCTTTTTTTTTTTTTTTTTTTTAATGTGAATGACCTGGTCAGTCCTGAGCCCGGCGAGGCTGAGGCAGTGTGCAGAAGCAACAGAAGAGTCATAAAAATATTTGTGTTCAGGAGCCCACAGGCATCTGAACTGTAGCCCTGACGCCACCACCCTGGCCTGTTCCCCTAAGACCGCATTCCCCTTTGCTCTTCTTCATCCCTTTTCCCTCTCATCTTTAAGGACAATAGGAAGTGTTTGTGTGAGGGTCTGTGGCCCCCTAGTCTAGTGTCCCTGGCAGGGCAAATGGGTAAAAGAAAAGGGCTTGGAGGGTGGGGGGTGTCTTTGAACCGGTATTGGAATTATCAGAACAATACAAGGAGTGATTTTTTTATGAGCTCTTAGGGGATGAGAGATAGGATGGGTAAATGTGTATGAAAAAAAGTAACCTAAAGCTCAGTTAAGACATGAGGGGTAGGAGTCATCAGGCAGCTGGCTGTGCTGTATCCTGCCCTGGTATACATTAAAACAGTTTAAGGGCTGCTATAACTTACACTGCTTGTGAATGATTTTATGGAACTGGAGAATCTGAACAAAGATGCTGACATGTCCCCTGGTTTCTTTGCATGTCTATGATGCCAGGGAGTGGGTGGATGGTTTGCACAGGACTCTACTGTAAAAGATTTGCACCTTCAATAATGGATATAAGTTATGGTGCCTTCTAATACAAAGGAATACAAGAACATGCTGTGCTGAGACTGCAGCTTTTAAAGTATTGTCAATAATGGCAGGCAGGCTGCCATAAAAACACTTTGAAAAGCAAAAGAGAGGATACTTTAGAATGGAGCTTAGCCTGTAAGCAGGTAAATCCTCTCCTTCAGCCAGATTCCAAGGGCATTACTCAGCCTTTGCTCAAGCAAACTCTTGTGACTGTGAAACACTTAGTTGGCTGAAGGAGAGAAGAACCCCAGATAAAGGCTAAGCTCTATTCTGAAGGGTTTTATGTATAGGAAAAAGTGGTTGTCTAGCAGATACAATACAAAATAAAGGTTGTAGCGGGGTAGGCTGGCAAAAATGGCAGATTCTGTTAAAAATATTATGGAAGTAATACTTTAAACAAAACAGCTGCACGGACATATTGGACACATGAAATCTTCAAACAAAAGCTTGTTACAAACTGTGTACTCCTTATCCTTTTTTAGGGTAGGATTTTCATAAGTCTAAACTAGTAAATTGTCCAACTCCCATTGATTTAATTTAGGATTGGGGAAAATTGAATTAAGATATGCAACTTCAGCTAAGTCAGTTGCATAGCTGAAGTTGAAAGAGCTTAATTTGGCTTTTGGCACTGTCTACACAACAGAAAGCTGAAGGAAAACACTCTTTGACTTCCCTTACTCCTCATAGGTGAAGATTACAGGAATCAGAATAAGTCCTTCATCTTGACATTATTTCAAAATAATGGCTTGCTGGGTAGATGCACATTTTGTTATTAATAACACTGCTGTGTAGACATACCTTGAGGGTGCTTAACTTCCTTATTCTCCTATTAAAAACCTCAGCTTTAAAAATAAAATGAAAGGACCATTCACCAAAGACTCATCTGGTTGGCTGGTGATGGTTCTCGTAGAGTTATTCAGAACCCGATCAAGATTTATGTTTTTTCTCTCTCAAACCCTACTTCTATCAAAGGGAGAATATATATATTAAAAGCAATGTAATATATATTCAAGCTACTAAAATTCCACTTTGGGCTAAAATGTGCTTTCTGTTTCGTACACTGTTGTTGGCTGCATTGCTCATTGTTTCTATGGCAACAAATGGCTTGGCAAAACTTTCATGTTACCTTTAAAGTCACTGTATTACGGCACTTTGTTTTTGCTGATTTGAAGTTTGTTTCCCTAGAATCCTACTAGTTATATTAAGCTTCTGGGAGTGAGCTGAAAATGTCATTTTACAAACAGCAGGCTACACTCAGTTAAGTCTTCTGTTAAATCTGTGCAAATCCCACTAATTCCAGTTGTAACTGAGTACACTCTTGGGTCCAAGAAGGTGACAAGCTCCTGAATTCTTCTGTTTCAAATTTTCCATAATAAAAATAGTGAAGGAATTTTGGCTGAAGTCTAAAACAGCCTTCATTTCAATTATGTCCTGTTACATTACAGCAGAGCAGCAGGGGTTAGGCTGAACAAATCAATAGTGTGTCTACACTGCAATTAGATATCCATGGCTGGCCCATTCCAGATGGCTTGTGATTGGGCTAAGGGATCGTTTAGCTGTGGTGTAGATATTGACTCAGGCTGCAGCCCAGGCTTTAGGACCCTGCCACCTTATATCTCACTCTGTGAGTTGACCACTCATTGAATTACAATATTACAAGTTGAACCACTCTAGACTGGCACTTTCTGGTCTGGCAGCAGCTGTGGTTTGACATGATTTTAGTTAGTTGGCTGTTCACTTGTCATGGATGTGTCCAAGTTTCCCACAGTTTCATAAAGTTTGCTTACAGCCACCAGTCCTGGTTCTGAGTGTTCTAGCTGCTATTTAGCTCTAATTTACCCCTCAATGTATTCTAAGAGCCCAATAAGTGGTGGAGGTATTAATAATGCTGCTAGACAATATTGACCTTCCATGGTTCAGCAAATTCTCTGGTTCAGCATCAGTCAGGTCCCCAGGTGCTGAATTAGAAGTTCAGTCTGTATGACTAATTACACTACTTCATCTTTCAGTATAATGGTAACTTCATGCCTGTTTGCCAAATTAATCATTTTTTTTCTTCATAAAATTTGGTTTGATCATTCAAAGTGTTGTCTAGTGGTCCTCTACAAAATACATTTTCTGTAACTGACCAAGAGACTGGAGTCTGAAAATGAGGTTGGGTTTTATTGCATTCTTAACTTTTCAACATCCTGGTTACAATACTTTGAGGTGAGGTATTATGTGGCATTGTCAAGTGCTCTGTAACTATAGAAATGGGAGATAAACCATGATATTATCAACATGTTAGAATAATCCCCTTTTGAATGTCAACCATCACTTGCAAGAGAAATGCTGGTATTTCATGTGTACCTCCTGCCTGTTCACACTGTTTGACAAATAAATAATATTGCAGAACACTCAGGATCTCAAACGCTAGCATCAAATCACACAGAGCTCAGTAAATTGCTTACCAGTAAGAATTTGTTCTGCAGTACAAACTACATACACATCAAAATCAAAAGACGGTGTAACAATTCTGTGTCTTTCCAAAACTTCCCTGTACGTGCATCAGGTGTGAGAATCACCCAGGTTAATAGCATTTGCACTTGGGCGAATCCATTTTACTTGCTGAGAGACAACAAACAGGTTGATCCACAGCCTGAATGGCTTTCTGCTGTCCTAAAACTGCTGACATTGCCTTATGTTTCAGCATGGTAGTTTAGACTGTGACCATGTTAGTGGTTTTTGCATCCTGCTGGGTAGGTGCTCTTCTTAGTTGCAAGCTTGTGATTGTAACCAGCCTAAAATGGAATCACTTGCATGTGAATGTCTCCCCAGATCTGGATAAGTACTCTGTGTAAGTTTCTCACCTGAAATTGGTCCAATAAAAGATGTTTCCACACTTGCCTTGTCTCTCTTACAATCTGAGTCATTTGATTTTTATAGGACATACTGAGATAGTAGTCTTAAGACACCAGGAACATCCTCAGGAATAATCTTCTTTTGTAGAGTATCAGAGGGGTAGCCGTGTTAGTCTGAATCTGCAAAAGCGACGAGGAGTCCTGTGGCACCTTATAGACTAACTGAAGTGTAGGAGCATAAGCTTTCGTGGGCAAAGACCCACTTCGTCAGATGCATGTAGTGGAATTTCCACTACATGCATCTGACGAAGTGGGTCTTTGCCCACGAAAGCTTATGCTCCTACACTTCAGTTAGTCTATAAGGTGCCACAGGACTCCTCATCGCTTTTGCTTCTTTTGTAGGTTATTTTTGCAAATAACTCCTAGTGAGTCAGTTCTGGATATGCGCTAGGTTTTCAAATGCTGCACACTGCATAAGACTCTGGTTGCCCCAGCAGGATAAACAACTTTTCTTTCCCAGCATTAGTGATAACTCAGCCTCAGAAGAAATATCACCAAATTGTTCTTGAATTATCACTTCAGCCACTGAATGGAAGGTATTCTTTCCATCACCAGTCTCAATATAGACATCAATGTAACCTCTTTCCCGGGTAAGACTTTTACCAGCCTACAATGGATGAATTTGGAATGAACTCACCTCCCTGGATTTGCACCACTAGTGATGAACCACCTCAGATCATCATCACCTGATGTAGAATCCAGTAAGGTGTAGCACCGTAACTGCATTGTGGGACCCAAGCACAGGGTGCAACTACACATTAAGGTTTGTGTGCAGTTGGAACATTAAATGCTATTCGCTTAGCAGTTGAACGACAACTTCTTTGAACGTCTTCTAAAGGATGATACTCTTTGCTGGCTGAATTATATGCCTCTCTACCTATCAACCTTTCGATCTATCAACCAGCAACCCATTGGGACCCCTGCAGACAGCAGCTGCTTCGCAGCAGCCTCCCCTATCCACCCCCTGCTGCCTCAGAAGCAGACATGGGAGGGGGGGGCAGATGGCACACCAGAGATGGTGCTGTGAGGAACCAGCTTTTAAGACCGCTCTCCACAGCACTGGCTCATGTTTCCCTCATGCTTGTTGCCTCTGAGAGGCAGCAAGGAGGAGGGGCATTCAGGGAGCACAGGGTGAGTGGGGAGTCAAATAGTACCACTTGCCCCGTGTTCCACTGCAGTGCTTCAGCCTTTGAAATGTAGCAAGCTCATGCTTATCAGATGGTTGACTAGTCACTTACATCCCTATTTTAAACCTTCCTTGTAGCTGTGCTTTCAAAAACGTGAAAGAAATTAATGCATAACTTTTTAAACACTTTTTTGTATATTTATTTTGAATATGTTCAAGGAATGATTTCTCTTTCTCCGTGTCCCCTCACCCCAGTTATTCTAACAGTCTGTTGCATCATTTCTTGCATCACAGGTACATAGAAAGAACATAGCAATGCATTGTTTAGGGAACACAGTTTGTCTCTTCCAGATAACCAGTTCTTCTTACAATGATCTAAGGTTTGCACTACTGGAGGGTATATGTTAATTCTGAATGAACTTCAGAGTAAGTAGGTGTGATTAAGCAGGGAGGGGGGGAATAAACGTATGATTATCATCCAATCATCAAAGCCTACTGCATGGTGCCTTAATATATATTTTACATTTTGATTTTTAATGAACAAACGATCTTCAATAAAAATCACTTTTCTATTGTTGGTGAGGCTAGGAGATGGCAATTTCTTAAAAGTTTCAGGATATGATTCTCCAGTGCCTTTTGTACCTGGTGCTATCACTTTTACCTAACCTTACCATTCTAATAACCCTTTACCTCCGATCTGTGCTTGCTGTGCAAAAGTCTTAAATTGCTACCCAAGATGCAAAGCAGTGGAGAATCAGGCCCTTAAAGTTAAATTAAACATATGACTTCCCAGTTTTCTGATTTGATGGAAGTACAGCCTATGTCCTGACTTATCAAATTTAACAAGGTTGGTTTAAAAACGAATTCACCGTCCTTCTCTTTCAGTTAAGAGCAGGCCCTCCAACAGGGGCAGAGGGGGCAAAGAAGGCAATTGCCCTGGGCCCCAGTATTTCAAAGGGGTCTGTAGCTCCTGGTGATAGCGGCTGCTGTTGCTACTGCAGCTGCGGCGGTGGCTGGAGCCTCGGGGCCCTTTGAATTGCTGTGGGCCCCACAGCTCCATGCAGCTTTGCTCCACGCAGCTTCGTGGGCTGGAGGGCGGGGGGGGGGGGGGGGGGGGGACAATGCTGCACTCCGGGCAGCGCTAAGGGCTAACTGTCCTCAGCCCCGCCACTTTTGCAATCAGCCCTGCCACTTCTGAGGGCACGGAGACAGGGCCCCTCCTACACCTTGTCTCTAGTCTGTCGGTGCCTGTCGGCTCCATTGAGCATCTTATGTCAATGTAGCTGAGTCTCATTAATCCGATTCAAATGTGGTGTTTAACCTATTGTAAACTCTTCTTCCTACTATGGAGAAATCCTTGATCCTTTGGAAATACCATCTTTCTTAATGAGTTGACTTCTCTCCACTCGACCTTAAAACCCACTCCTGTATGTCCCCCATTTACCAACACTTCTGAATAGTACAGCATACACCCAGCACAAGCATGCACCCCTTTTGTATTTCTTGGTAAAAGGCAAAATGTGCACTTGTCCTTTAAGCTCTTATTCAGGGTATAATGAAAGCATTAAAATACTGAAAAACCATGGCCGACAACTCCTCGCACAAAGCTGAATGCAGCCCCACTGCGAACAGCAACTATTCCATCCCATGTTGTGACTCAATGACCATGGCCACTATTCCTTCCACTGCCTTCTCCCCTAACATACTCTGACTTATTGTGACTTCAGGCACCCACACTTCACTCGTGCTGGTGTGCCTGGTTTAATTGCCCTCAATTAGAGTGTGTCTACACAACATTATTCCGAAATAACTGTGAGCAATTACACAGCAATTCTGTCATTTCAAAATAATTTCTAAATAACTGACATCTTAGTCCAACTTCTGTAAACCTCATTCTATGAGGAATAACGCCTATTCCGAAATAGCTATTTTGAAATCAGGCATGTGTAAATGCTCCACATTGCTATTTTGAAATTGACGTTATGCCTCATGGGGCTCTAAATTGAGATCGCATGTTTACATTAGGAAAGTCTCCCTTGGACTAATTTCAAGGCTTCCCTGCAGGGTAGATGTGCTATTTCAAAACAAGCTATTTCAGAATAATTATTCTAGAATAGCTTATTCTGAAATAACTGTGCAGTGTAGATGTAGCCTTAATGTCTAAGCCACAGGGTATTAAAAATTCAGACATGTCATGGCAGACAAAGTAAGCCAATAATATCAGATGTTGGAGAATAGATAAAGTTGATTGAGACTGGTCTTTTCTGTGTACATTCAACATAATTGTTTATCAGATATATATTTATTGTAAATGTAAACATCAGGATTACCTAATCTTTCTATTTATATTCCCTAGCTCAGAGGTATTGAAAATGATGTAATTTAGGAGACACATTTACAATCACCATTAACGAAGAGACACATGACTACTGTAAGCTCTGTGCACCACTCCACCAAACACACACACACACACACACACACATTAAATATAAATATAACCAAACACTCTAAAATTTTCAACATTCTACTAAAACTAAATTTAACTAGTTCATTTACTCTGTGCTGCAGAGGATTGTGTCTTCTATTAACATCTATTCAGAGGCCCAACAAATAGCTTGAAGAAAAGCTCTCTTTGTAAAGATGCCACAGCTTGCAATGCTTTGTTCTTGCTAACTGAGCACCCAGAAGACTAGCATCCAGGCACATCCAACAACTAGGAGACTGAGTACAGCTGTAACAAAGTTAAGGAAGTGCTACCAATTGCTGAGGGTTTTTTGGTTTGTTTGATGATTTGTATATATAAAAAACATACTCAGGATATTCAGCAACAGTTAGAATAACCTAATGAGAGTTTATTCCAGCAGAAGATCAATGCAGCAGCAAAAACCATGCCATGCCCCAGCCACGACCTATCCTTCTATGCTCTGGTAGTCCCTTGTGCTGGGGGAAATGGATTGGCTGGTATGGGAACTGCCTGGGCTAGCTTCATGCCATTGGGGAGTTCCTTTCCACAATGAAGTTCTCCTCTGTCCCTTTATGGACATGATTCAGACTTATATGTAGTTGAATAGAAAGATAATTTCTTAAAAACAAACTAAAACCTGTACTGCTGCTCAGAGAGATTTATTTGATGCCTCATGGGACTCTCTCGCTTCAGCTCTTCTGATAGTTTCCTATTAAATCTGCATATATTGACTTGACTAGTCATCATTGCATCTGGAGCACTCACCAGACCCAGACTGATACATTGAAGTTCAGGAGGAAATTAATTGCAGTGAGTTAGCATTTAGAATGCCACAGCCATGTTGTGTTAAGCGCTGTGAAAACCTAGAGGAAAAAGATGGTTCCTGTCCCAGACTGCTTAGAATTCTAAAATCCTACATGGATTTTATTCTGAGATGTATTGAGATGTATCCTAATCTGTAATATTCTGTATTTGTCTTAGAGAGAGAGAATGTTTTCAGTCATACAAAACTGATTGTCATTAATGGGTTACAATTTTGGAGAAGTGGGGAAAAAAAGTGTGCTTTTTGTTTCTTGTACTGAAACCCAACATTTTATTTCTCAGGGTATGTCTACACTAGCCCCCTAGTTCAAACTAGGGAGGCTAATGAGGATGACCAAAATTGCAAATGAAGCACGGGATTTAAATATCCTGTGCTTCATTAGCATGTTCCCGGGCGGTCGCCATTTTGGAAATTGACTAGTCCGGAATAACTGCCCACGTCTACACATGGCAGTGAAATAGGGCTTTACTTCGAACTCCCAACTTGAATTAGCTATTATTCCTCCTGGAATGAGGTTTAACAGCTAATCTGAATTAAGGGCTTTACTTCGAACTCCCATTTCACTGCCACGTGTAGACATGGACAGTTATTCCGGGCTAGTCAATTTCCAAAATGGCGACCGCCCGGGAACATGATAATGAAGCATGGGATATATAAATCCTGTGCTTCATTTGCAATTTCAGTCACCCTCATTAGCATCCCTAGTTTGAACTAGGAGGCTAGTATAGACATACCCTCAGCCCAAAAGAAAATTCCATGATTGATTTGTAAATCCCTTGAATTAAGGAGTTATATGATGTTTTTAGGCAATTTTCACTGCTATACTTATGATAAGAATTTTGTCTTGTACTCTTTTTTTTTTTTCCTTCTATGGATCAGCTAAGGCTGAATTAGATTGATGTGTGGAAATGTAAAAAGGTATAGTACAAAGAATGTGCTTCTTACTAGATCATTTTGTTAATGACTGAATATGTTCTCTCTCTTTTTTTAGAACTATTAACAGCTAGGATGTAGTGCATTTTCTTTTATGGACAAGAACTGGTAGTGATCATCATGCGTTTCAGATGAAGAAGATAATTATCTTAGGATAATATATTTTTGTTGCTAATCAGAGGCAATGTTCAATGGTTGTAATAACTATGACTTTTCATTTCAAACCCAAATGAGGTAATACAGAGGATCAGATAAAAACTTTTATCTAGCTAGTCATTCAACGTATCACATGCTTATTAATTCCCATTGCTTCAGTATTTGTGTAATGTGAAGTTGTATAGGAAGGGTGGGGAACTCCAGGCCTAGGGGCTGGATGCAATCCTTGGGTTTGCCTGGAATTGGCCCCCAAGGCTCAGGGTTTACCCCCCACTTGGGGGAGCCTGTACTACCTCTTCACCCTAATGCCGCCTCACTGAAGAATTAGCGCGCACACAATCTATTAGGCTGGGACTCCCTAGTCTCTGGTGTGGGAGGTGAAAGTGGGGAATGTCTTTCTCCTCCTCAGTTGGAGGCCACTTCTCACTTATGTATGTCTCCTGATTGATTCTTCTGTGGGTCAGAGGCCCTCGACCCAAAAAAGGTTCCCCACCCCTGTATACAGCATAAACCCAAGAGTCTATACAATTACTGAAGTTAAATTTCTTGGAATATAGCTGTAGACTGAGCTTTTAAAAAAAGCTGAAATATAGAATCTGGATCAAAGCTAGTAAAATTATCTATACTGTTCAAATTTCCAGCAGAACTTTCTGGGCACCCAACTAAAGCAGATCTTACTCTTTTTCTCCTTAAAAGGTTCATGAATAGGATTTTTTGACATGTAATGGGTGGTAGAATCCAGCTCTGCTTTTATTTTAAAGTCAAACTAGTGTTGAAGTGGAAACATTGTATTTTCCCTTTAATTATTGACACTAGAAGCTACTTTAGAAAGAAACTAGAAACAAACAAAAAAAGAATAAAATAGTCTAACTATCTAGCTGATCAGAAGAGTATGTCTGAGACATTGATGCAGAGAGGAGAGTTCTGCCATTGAAATAATGTGGATTTGTGGGAGGTACCAGAGATAATTGTAGCCATATGTATTTGTATTTTTGAGTCAAACTTGGATTTTTTTATTTTTCTGTTTTGGGCAAGGCCTGTGCCCCATAATGGTATCATTTGCCATGGCTAGTCTGCAATGAGAAGAATGAGTAGAAAGAGCAAGGAGAAAGATAATAAAGGTTTGATAAGATAATAAAGGTTTGATAAGAAAAGGCAGGCATTATTTCTGTATATTCTAGAGTTGAGATCGCATTGGTAATGATTAATGTAACCTTTAAATTGTGGCTGGTGCTAAGATATCATGCTAGACCCTTTGGAAATACTGCGGATGAAAGATTTTGTCACTGATTTTATTGTTCTAATAAACTTTAGAGACATTTTAAATGTATGCAATTATGAAGAGGGAAGAATACCCACTATATTTTAAATTACTTTATATTATAAGTGTTGTACTTTACACTTCTACAGCACATTCCATTCAAGGATCTAACAAATTACAAAGTGAAGTTATGGCAGACCCTGTACAAATATACTAGGCAAGAAGTCACTGTGTGAACACCTTCGACAATAGCTTTGCTAGTTAATGATGTGCCTCATATAAGCCTTTATAACATAGCTGTAGCTTGTGAAGTAGATCCAGTTTCCACACAGCTGACATCCAAAGAGTGCATGGTCTGTCTAAAATGGAATATTCCTACTTCATTGAATAACATATATGAATTCTGTCATTTCAAAGCTTATTGAAACAAAACCCAGGTATAAATAAGTTTCTACTCTAAGTGCAGTGACTATTTATGGCTCTCAGTATAAATCCTTAGTCCACACATTTATCTCCTGTGCATAATCACATTCAAGAGACTTAAAGGTCAGAAGTGACCATCAGAATCATGGAATGAAGGACCTTTTTTGTGTTTGGGGCCACTGACCCTCACAAAAATCAGTTGGGGGCTGTGCACAAGTGAGAAATGAAAAAGAAAACCAACTTTCACTGACATGGCTTCCCAACGAAGAAGGAGAAAGACACTCTCCAGATTCCTTGCACACACCTGAGCTTGGGGGGCAGGGGAATAGATATTTGTGTGTGCCAGCCCTGTGGGGGGCTAGAGCACCATCACAGGTTCCCCAATAGTGGGGGGGAGAGAGCTCTGAGCCTTGGGGGCCAGATCCAGGCAAACTAGGGGCCACACTTGGCCCCATAGGCCTGAAGTTTCCCACCTCTGATTTAAAGTGGCCTCCTTCATATTGCAGGCCACAGAAACTAATTGCCTTCAGTCCCACTCCTTCCACCCAAGGCCCTGGATCTTCTGAGGGTGCAGAGCCAAGCCCCCCCCCCCCCACTTAATCCCTGGGTGGCTGTTGGCCCCATTGCCTCCCACTCTTGTGAATAGATCCCTAATCTCTAAGGGTGCGTCTACAAAGCAGAGTTTAAATTGAAATAAGCTATGCAAAGTGAGCTACGTCAATTGCGTAGCTTATTTCAAAATTGAGAGTGTCTACACAGCACTTATTTTGAAATAGAGCACTCTTCCTCTGATTTTCCTTACTCCTTGTACAATGAGGGTTACAGGAGTCTGAGTAAGAAGTCCTCCAGCTTGATAATATTTCAACATTATTTTGAAATAACTGCCTGCTGTGTAGTTGTACCCTAGCAGAATTACTGAAGCCCTGAACCCATGATTTAAAGACTTAATTTCAAAGAATACACCATTTACATTGATTTAAATTTGTGAGGCACCCATGCCCTATGTTGCAGCAGAAGCATGCCACTCTGACCCTGGAGAAAGTTCTTTCATGACTCCAAGTATGGGGAGCAGCTAGACCCAAGCATGCAGGTAGGATCCAGCAGCCACTCATGTAGAAAAGAATTCTCTGTAGTAACTGAGGCTACATCTACACTGCAGCCTTTTCCTGGCAGAGAGTATGCTAATGAAGTGCTCATCAGTATTTGTTGCTCTGTCATTTGCATATTCTCTGCCAATGCTTTTTGCTTAAGAGGTTTTTGCACAAGACCAAGCAGTGTAGATGGGTCCATTTTGCCCCCCCAAAAACCTCTTTTGCACAAGACCCTTATTCCTCAAAAAAAATTTACGCAAAAAGGTTTTTCTTGTGCAAAACAGACCAATCTACACTACTTGTTTTTGTGCAAAAATCTCTTGCGCAAAAAGCAGCAGCAGAGAATATGCAAATGACAGCACAACAAACGCTAATGAGCGCTGCATTAGCATACTCTCTACCGACAAAAGGCTGCAGTGTAGATGTAGCCTCAGAGTCCTCCACATCTAGTGTCACATGACCAGTCATTGGAGATATTTGCTGCTAGCAGTCACAGGTTGGCTACATGCAGTTCTGTCCTACCACTCCTTCTGTAAACTTACCAAGCTCAATCTTGAAATCAGTATGTTTCCCCCCAGTGCTCCCTTTGGAAAGTTGTTCCAGAATTTCACTCCTCTGATGGTTAGAAGCCTTTGTCTAATTTTGAGCCTATGCTTGTGGATTGCCAGTTTTATTGGTGCTAAATTTAAATAATACCTCTCCTTCCCTGGTATTTCTCCCTCTGGTATATTTATAGAAAAGAATCATGTTTCTCCTCAACCTTCTTTTGGATAGGCTAAGAAAACCAAGCTCTTTGAGCCTCTTCTCAGGTAACCTATAAGGCTAACCTGCTTGCTTGCCCATTGAGATCTATTTTCTCACATAAATTTATGTTTTTTAATTACTTGTTTTATTATAGTAGGTTTATAGTTCATAGTAAAGTAATTTGGCTGTAACACAAGAGACTATAGGCCATATCCTGCATCTTAAGGCAAAGCACAACCACATCTGGAGCTTTTCACCTAGATAGTACAGATGCCTTACATGGGTCTGGGAACTTTCACCTAGATAGCAAAATCAAATTGCATATATTGAGGACCTTTCACCTGAATAGATGGTGATAAGATAAAGCAACTTTTAATGCCACAGCGGGCTCCCAAGAATACCCTCACCCTTAACAAATGCACCTCAAGAACAAAAATAACATAGGTGAAAATTAGCAATATAATTAATAGCTATGTACTTGTCATCAGTACGAACAAACATGTCATATGTGTCTGGCCTATAGTGGTCCACAACTGACTTGCAGGTGGGCTGTGGACTCAGGCCCCCCCCCCCCACTTCAATGGGGAGCCCACACTGGCACTCCAGCCCTGCACATCCCCCTCCATGAGGTTGGAGCACTAGTGCCGGCTTCCCACTATGGAGAGGAGGGTGGGATCCTTATGAGATGGATCAAGGAAGTGGCTCCATGCACTGCCACTCGTCCTCCCCGTGGCTGGGAGAACACCAGTGGTAACCACTCTCCTGGAGGCTTTCTTTCCTGCTCCCATTGGCCAGAATCATAGCCCCATCTCCTTCATGCCCAGCCTCCCCACACTTTGTTCCTGTACCTCCATCCCAGACTTCCCCAACTCCAGTCTGCTCCTGCAATCATTTTGTCATCTTGGGTGGTTGGCTGGTGGTCTGCAGAAAGGTCTGCATTGAATGAGATGGGCTGCGGGTCAAAAAGTTTGAGAACCTATGCTTTAAACTAACAATACTGCATTTGTAACCCTGATCTACTCTACTGTTCAAATTGCAATTTGATTCCTATTCCACATATTTAAAAAAGTTTTAAACTATTTTGTCTCAGTGTGAATATCCTGTCATACTCACTAGGGTCCTTCATATATTCTGTGTAACCTGATTTTTGGACAAAACCATTATTCTCTTCTAATCAGTTCAGTTAGCAAACCTAAAGCCCAGAACATCCAATAATCTTAAACTTCTGAAATTAGGCAATACTCGTAAGGTAGATTTTCCAGAATGCATAAAGATAATCCTCAGGAAGCAGCATCAGCAGACTGAGATGGAATGACAACGCATCTTTATTTTACCATTTGGTTCCTATTAATGTTCATAACCATTCTGACAGACACTGTTGCAGTCTATGTTGTAATGAAAATCCTTTCAGTAAACATGAGCAATGTATTTACTGTACATTAGAGTTGGGCAACTTTTTTTTTTTACCCAAAACTTTTTTCCAGCAAACAATGCCGTTTCAGTGGCCCTGAAATACTGTATAAATGATTGAAACAAACTCAATGAAGCAAAAAGTACTTTTAACAAATTCTGAAAAAAAAATCTGAACTTTTCATTTCGATAATTTCGGAATGAACTGACTTTATTTCCAAATTTCCTCTTTAAAAATAACATTAAATTTATTATAATCAAAACAAAACATTTTTGGGCAAACACAATATTTTGACCTATTGTTTTTTAGTTTGTTATTAGTGGGAGAAAACTGGAAAAATGTTGTTCATTCAGCTGTACTTTAGATCCATCTGCAGTATTATCCTGTATGTCAATGCTTAAACTACATTTAATTACACTGAGTAGCAATCTTTTTATTATCTATTTAAGATAGTATTGAACATCAGTGCCAAGAATTACAATAGCATTTGACTATGAAATTTCCACTGGGGAATCCAGATATTACTCTTTCTTTGAATACATTTTAAAATTAAAATTTAACACAATTGAACTGAAATAAACAAAAGGCATGGTATAACCAGTCCCATAGTGATAGATTTGCTTCCCACATCCTAACCCATAATAAATCATATGCCACTTCTTCCCTGTTGAGTTAATAGTCTTCACATTAGTGGAATAGCCTGAATACACATTATTATCTATCTGCTATTCTTTCAATGTACTTTTAATTTTTTGTAGGTATTATAAAAAGATATTTTTGCCTTCTATATGAGCTTTTTTATCAGTCTATACCAGACACATGCCATTTTCTAAATTTTTATTCCCCCCTTATTGATTTTGTTGGTATCTTGTATGATAAAAAATAGTACAACTTTCTTTGAAATAATATCCTGACGCAGGTTACAAATAGACACTTAGTTTGGACTTTTCACCCATTCTTCTGTGTGCTCATATCACAGAGCAGCCACATTTGGAGCTTTTCAGAGTAGAGAGTTTGTCTCTGCTGAAATGAGATTCAGAGGATTACAAGATTTCAATGATAGGTTACATGCACCATTTTGTATAAAGCATATTCAAGTTATGCATATTCATATTCAAAAACATATTTCCATAAAAATATGGGAGCATGTTGTTTCATCAGTCATACCCAATAATTTAGGGGAAGAGCACTGACACTGTTAAAGGAAGTAGAGTCTATTAAATAAATAAAGAAGAACATACCATTCAATTATCATACCTGCCAGTCAATGTTCCCTCTAATTTTTTCCATCCGTATTCAGAAAAAAATTACATGCACTGATGCATGTGCAGCTGTGCACTATCAGTAGAAATACATGCAGTGGGTGCTGTAGTTGCTCTGTTAATCAGCTGGGTGATATCTGAATATTTCCTGGGTGGCACTTAGACACGGTCAGCAGTGTTCCTTGTAAGCTGACACAAGCCACTGGAATATGTGAAAAATGACAGAACTGGGAAGGAGGAGTTGTCGGGCACTGTGCCATGATTCTTGTGACTTTGTTATGAAACCTTCTTTTAGAGATATTTTATCACTGTGTGAATCACATAAACCAGTTTTGACATTCTGCTAGATGCGAAAAAAGAAGAGGCAGGATACCCTGGGATTGAAGGTTGTCTGCACGCCGGCTGCCCTTTGCCAAGATCAAAGCAGGCTTTCCTCCCCATTGAATGCAACTAATGCTGGCTGGTGATACCTTTTCAAAGCTGTCTCACTGGGGTTTAAAACATTCTTTGGGCAGCTCTTCCACCCATGTTCTTTTTTCCTCATCCCTTCCTTTAAAGAAACAGAAAGATGCCCCGAGACCCAGGGAACTGAGCTCCCCAAGGGGTGCAAATAGCTATATTTCAGTATGGGAGGTAGAAAAGGAAGCTGGGGCCAACCATTTTTTCACAGGAGGGAAGGAGAAAGGGAAGTTTACAGCTGTTTTCAAGAGGGGTGGAGAAACATTCTCTGTTGTATTGCATCTTGCATGATCACACCAGTGCAGCATGACAGCAAAGCAGATTAAATATGCTGCTGTCCTGAATTGGTAGCATTTTACATTCTCTTTGCCCTGATCTTAATGACTTGATATAGTACTGTGCTACAGAGAATTGGAACTAGAAAGTTTTGCTTTCAACTTCAGTGAGATCAGGATCAGTCCCTTACTCTGAAGGACATGGAATACTTTTGCATCCTATTAATTCATTACCTTTAGGAAATGAATTAAATATAGAAAAGCAGGGAGTGAAAATAATTCAAAATGAATTCATGATGATGACAAATGATATTATAATGAATTAGAAAGGAACAGTCACTTGCTATAACACAGAAAAAAAAGCCAGAAATCCAAATAATATACATTTTGCCAATCATAAAATGTAAAACACAACTCCATCAATAACTAGAAAATATAGTCTGAGTAGAACCTGGAATAATGGAAAACAATAGCAGAGTTGCTAAAGAGAATGTACTTCAAATGTCCTCACATATTCTCAGTACAATGCATAAGTAAGCTTGCTGTATATTTTCCAGATTGAAAGTTGCTGGCAGGACATAGAAGAACTTTGTTTCCTCTTCAGCAAAAGTTTTTGTTCAATAATGATTTCAGCTAGATGTCCTATGTAGACAAATGCAATTTAAAGTATTTTCAATGCTCTTATTGAAAGCTACTGGCCAGGTATACTTGTATATTATGTTATATGGTAGATTTTATTTTGTATATATTTAGCAAACAATTACTTGCTTTGTGTACTAAGCCAGGGAAATAAGATTCTCAGATAATTTTAAGGATGTAAGTAAATAGATATTGTACTTTAGGAGGGCCTACTATTTGGATATAGGGAAATTAGGTACACTCATGAAAACAGATGTTTCCTATAATAATATTGTTGCTGTAGATTACTCAAGTTTATAAATTGGCTCATCATTACGCTACACTAGCTGTGGTACATTATAAATGCTTTCCCAAATATATTTTGAAAATCAAAGCTTAAAAACTGCAGGGCACATAAACCTAGTTTGAATATTTCTTTGAATAGTGCACAGAGTCATTTAATTATATATACACATACAGAAGCTGTTGAAGATACCACTAAAGGCATTTAGGGCTTGTCTGGGTTGTCATCTTAAGCTCTGAACTTGAAAGTCCCATAACTGTTGCTTCATGAGAACATTGCAATCTTGAGGGGATAAGCATGGAATGGGCTGACTTCTTAAAGGGGATGCTTCTGCTTCCACTAAAATCAAAATAAAGCTGCCATTGATTTCAAAGGAAGTAGAATTGGACCCAAAGGAACTCAGTCATAGGGTGCTGTTAGGTCAGAACAGCAATTTTCTACCTGTAACTGTGGCCTTGCAGTAAAACTGAGGCTGAGCTAAGTGTTAGAATTTGGATGTACATGCTCAGACTTTTCTTTGGTCTTTCATTCAGTATCCAAAATTACCCCAATGAAAAGATTAATTGTGGGTTTTTTTTGTAAATCAATATAAAATCAACACCCGGCTAATTTGTAACTATTCCAGGGCTTGTCTACAACACAGAGAAGGTCAAAACTGCTACAGTCAGTCCTTCAGGGTTTGAATTAGAGGGTCTAGTGAAGACATGTTAATTAAAACTGAAGGGACACCAGTAGTTCTGCTCTTCACAAGGAGTAAGGAAAGTCGATGGGAGCATGTGCTCCTGTTAACCTCCTGCAGTGTGGATAGAGCCAAAACATGATTTAAGGTATTTTGACTCCAGCTACATAATTAATGTAGCTGGAATTGCATATCTTAAGGCAACTTTCCCTTTTAGTGTAGACCGGGACCCATTGTTTAGCATATTCTTGACCTAAGTGAAAGGAGGGAAATATTTACTTCAATTTTTAGATGCTAATCTACTTACCTATCTCCTCTGTGCTGATCAAATCATTATGAAACCTCAAATGCATGTTTTTATGTCTAAAAATAGCAGGCAGTGCAACACTTTCCTTATCTTACAGAATGCAAACTGAAGAGACAATGTTCAATGTGTATTTCTGTTCTGTATTGAAACTCATTGAATAACTGAGGAAATGTCTGGAATAGTTGTTTTTGTTAATGTGCACACAGCACTTCTGTTGAATAGCTTAAAAAAATCCAGCTTGCGAAGAGCTTTAAGTTTCCAACTATCACAAAAGAACTCATTAAATTTGTATGCTACCAATCTGAAACAGTCTTTGGCAGGAAATCTGGATTCCACGCAAAGTCCTCTTTTTTTTTTTTTTATCCAAAGTTAAATGTTTAAATTTATATGCAATATCAATATAGATGATTCAACACAAAATTATAAGATCATAAGTCCGCCAATAAATATAAATGAGTGCTGTTGTCTATTCAGGGAGGGGTGTATGTAATATAAGTGAATTGGTTGGCTCAGTTTATAGTTTACAGTCAATCAAATATTCTAAGTTAATGAGTTATGACAGGGATGAATTTGGTCCTAGGAGTTGTCTTATTCAGACAACCAGGAGGAGACCAAAACTAGCTATAATTATATCTTTGGTGACCATATCAAATCATAGCAGTCTGAATATTGCAGATTTTTGATTATGGTCAAATTCTGCTAAAAGCAGAACTAAAACTACTGTAATCATACTAAAATAATTCTGAGGTAAGGAAGTGTGTGTGTGTGTGTGTGTGTGTGTGTGTGTGTGTGTGTGTGTGTGTGTGTGTGTGTGTATATATATATAAAAATCTGTTTTCTGCCTCAAAACTTAGTAATTCCCAGCATAGATAACCAGTTCTTTTCCCTTGATAAGCAATGTGTATAGTTGGCATAAGCAGTTAATACACAATTTCAAATATAATTGTAATCGTTTCAATTTAAAAGCAAATCAATATTGGCACTAGTTACTCTGAGAATATAAATTCACATTAGGAATTCCCCTATCTGCATGTGCATGTTACATTATTTGCTTTATAGACTGTGGATTCAATCTTTGTTTTTCTAGTCAGATTTAAATAATCCTACTGCTGGTTTGCAAGTGTCAAAGAGATTAATGATAAACAAAGTCTGAGACACACCAAAATTAAAAACCCCTAATTATCAATTTTAAGTAAATCCTTCTTATCTGATAGAAATAATTCCTTATAAAATGTTGTTTGTATCCCAAATAATGTAATTTAAAAGAACATACTCATAAAAACATTTTTTCAGACTTGTGGGGTTTTAGGACATTTGAAGAACTCTTTTTTTTCCCCCAATTTTAATTTCATAAGTGACATTGCTCAGCCAAAATTGGCTATCAGATTTTTCTGTGTAGTCAGTGAAAGTTAGACCCATCTCTGGGGATATAATACCCTGTCTCTTCTCTCTTGGATTCTTACTCTTGTTGGGTACCGGCTTAATTAGTTATGAGCTCTTAAAGAGACAGAAATTAGTTTTTTATAGTTCATGAAAATCTGGTCTCCTGCAAAGTCAATTCATTTCCTTCTTCTGGAAGGCACAAGAATAAGTACCTGATGTGCCTTTCCTATCTCACGGTTTTGTAGCATAGAGCGGGGGTGGGGAACCTTTTTTGGGTTTGGGGCCATTGACCCACAGAAAAATCAACTGGGTGCCACAAACAAATGAGAAGCAAAAAAACCCCAAACAAACCCACGCTGGTGAGGCCCCTGACTGAGAAGGAGAAAGGCACTTCTCACATTCTCCTCTCACAGCAGAGCCTTTGGGGGCCCAGGCTAGTAGATTTTGAATGCTCCAGTCCCACAGGGTGCAAGAGCACCATTGCAGGCTCCCAACACTGGAGGGGGGACCCTGAGCCTTGGGGGGCCTGATCCAGGCAAGCCAGAGGCCGCACCTGGCCCCTGGCCCTGAGGTTCCCCACCCCTGGCATAGAGAGTGGGTTTCAGTTCTACAAAGCACACAGTACGCAGGAGTGGAAAATAATAGACTAGTTAGCATGTCCAGAACTGTTGTCTCTCTGTGCAGGGAGTTAGTAGACAAGGTGATTGGCACCTCCTCAGTTCTTCTGTTTGGGTATGTCTACACTACCACCCTAGTTCGAACTAGGGTGGTTAATGTAGGCAACCGGAGTTGCAAATGACGCCCGGGATTTGAATTTCCCGGGCTTCATTTGCATATTGCCGGGCGCCGCCATTTTTAAATGTCCGCTAGTTCGGACTCCGTGCCCGCGGCGACATGCGGCACGAACTAGGTAGTTCGGATTAGGCTTCCTATTCTGAACTACCAGTACACCTTGTTCCACGAGGAGTAACGGTAGTTCGGAATAGGAAGCCTAATCCAAACTACCTAGTTCGTGCCTCGTGTAGCCGCGGGCACGGAGTCCGAACTAGTGGACATTTAAAAATGGCGGCGCCTGGCAATATGCAAATGAAGCCCGGGAAATTCAAATCCCGGGCGTCATTTTCAACTCCGGTTGCCTACATTAACCACCCTAGTTCGAACTAGGGTGGTAGTGTAGACATACCCTTTCACAGGAAGCCTCAAAACCAGGCCCATATAGGAAAGGCACTTCCTTGTTCTATGAAATCCCAAAGGGTATGTCTACATGGCATCTTGGAGGAGTGATTCCCAGTTTGACAAATTCTAGCTTTGATCAAACTAGTAATTAAAATAGCAGCATGGCCATAGCCTCACATCCAATGGTTTGGATTAGCTGTTCAGGTAAGACCCTGTCCAAATTCTGAGGTTGTGTTTGGACAGCTAGCCTTTGCTGCCATAGCACATTGCTAGTTTTAGGCAATAGACCAAGTGGAGCCAGTGCATGTTCATCCACATAAGCTGGGAGTTACCTGTCCCACCTGCCCTGGAGACTTACCTAAATTGTCATAACTACAGAGAAATTTCTGTATAAAGCAACTTGTTCACTACATCTGTTGAAGCTTTCTCCCGCAACTACTTTGTTTCTCTTTACTGGTTTGTCTGCCTCTTGATGCTATTGTATTCTCCTCTTTAAAATCAAATTCAGATATTACTGTTCCTGAAATGTGATGATACCCATCATACTATCAGCCAGATCTTTTAAAGCAGGCAGTACATATAAAAGCTTCTAAATACATGGCCCTTGCCCGATAGTAAAACATCAGCATATTGCTTCAAATAGCCCAAACCAGAAATCTGTCAAATTGCAGATAAAGGGAATGTAAGAATGGCCATACTGAGTCAGACTATGGGGCCATATACTCCCGTATCCTGTCTTCTGACAGTGGCCAATTCCAGGTGCTCTAAAGGAAATGAACAGAACATCCCTTGTAACCCACTTCCAGTCTCTGGCTAAAAGCTTTGTGAATTAGTTACTTAATATTATATAATAATATAGGTACTTATTTACAAATATTTCATGTTGCTTTTCAGTCAATTAAACCATTAATAGTTTCTAAAATGTGGCTTTTTTTCATTTTGTCAGATGGAGAACATATTAATTTTTTACTGGTCTTTCTTATTTTAGAAGGCATGTTTATTCCTTGACTTTGCATGCAACATTTCATGATTCCTTGCTGTGGTGATTCACATCAGAACACATAATAAAAGGCTTGTCAGCTACCTAAATTAAACAAATAATATTTTTAATTTTTGTAGTAAAATACTTAAGTATATTCTCTAAGGAGCACTGTTCATTCACTCTGGCTACATCTACACTGCAGGCTTCTTGAACAAGAATTTTTTTGCAGAAGAGAACTTCTTGTGCAAGAGTGCGTCCACACTACAAAAGTGCATCGGAAAAGCAATGTGCTTTTGCGCAAGAGAGTGTCCAGAATGCATGGACGGTCTCTTACAAGAAACGTCTGATTGCCATTAACAGAATGGCCACAAGGGCAGCTGTGCTTGTTTTGATAGGCTGTTGTTGCACAAAAAACTGCTACTGCCCATCCACACACAACTTTTTGCGCAATAACTCTTGAGCAAAAAGGAATTATTCCTTGTAGAAAGAGTAATACCTACACTGCAAAAACCCCTCTGTTCTGTCAATTCAGTGTACATTTTCTTGTGCAAAAACATGCTTGAAGTGTGGATACACCAATAGTTTTTGAGCAAAAACAGCCATTTTTGTGCAAAAACTCAGCAGTATAGATGTAGCCTCTAAAAGTGCACAGTGAACTAATCAGTAACCATCAAATTTTAGTGTACAGGAATAAAAATAATTGACCATAAAGACCAAATAATGCCTCTACCTGCAATTTGGGTCAGTGCACAGAGCTGAAGTGCAGACATACTACCTTGGGATATGTCTACACTACCCCCCTAGTTCGAACTAGGGGGTAATGTAGTCATACGGAGTTGCAAATGAAGCCCGGGATTTGAATTTCCCGGGCTTCATTTGCATAAAGCCAGCCAGCGCCATTTTTAAATGCTGGCTAGTTCGGATTGCGTGCCGCGCGGCTACAGGCGGCATGAACTAGCTAGCTCGGACTAGGCTTCCTAATCCGAACTAGCTAGTTCATGCCGCGTGTAGCTGCGCGGCACGCAGTCCGAACTAGCCGGCATTTAAAAATGGCGCTGGCTGGCTTTATGCAAATGAAGCCCGGGAAATTCAAATCCCGGGCTTCATTTGTAACTCCGTATGACTACATTACCCCCCTAGTTCGAACTGGGGGGTAGTGTAGACATACCCTTGGACAGGACTAAAAGAGAGTTCTTACTGCTTACACAAATTATTAAGGCCATTGGGATCAGCAATTGTTTGGATCCATAGCTCCTATCATGGACTGCCCCATAACACCTTCTATGATTAGGGTCTTACCAAATTCCCGGTGCATTATGGCTCATTTCATGGCCATAGGATTTGAAAATTGGTAATTTTCACATTTTCAGGTATATAGTCCTTAAATTTCATGTTACTGTAACTGTGGCATCCCGACCCAAAAGGAGCTTGAGTGTGTGTGTGGAGTGGATGTCACAAACCTGTTGTGGAGAGGGAGGGAGGTCATGGGGGTGCCACTCTCACTTCTGTGCTGCCTTCAGAGCTGGACTGTTTGGGGCTGGGCAGCTGCAGGAAGTTCCAAAAAGTAGAAGTGGGTCTGATCTCCCCATTGCTGACTGGCTTGGAAGGGATAATACTTTCTCTTTTCACAGCTGCAGAAAGTACTTCAGGAACCTCAGGCTGCTGTCCAGCCCCAAACAGCATCCTACAGCAGGGACAGAGGTGGATCTGTCTGGTCTCTTCTTTTCTCCAGGAACTAGGCAGGAGATGGACAGGTCCTGTTCCTCCATTGCCCTATGATGGGGCTCTCCCAGCAGCATAGGGTAGATACAATCCACCTCCACAAGTCTCATCCAGCTTCAGGAGCCTCAGGCTGCTGCCCAGTTCCATATAGCATCCTGCAGCAGGGCAACCCACTCAGGTGGTCAGCCTAGTCTGGTCTCCTCGTCCCAGTACCAGAGCAGTTTGCAAGGGAGGAACCAAGTGCTGTCTTTCCCCTGCCTAGTTGGAGCTAGGAAGCCCCCTTTGATGGGATGCTCCTAAGAACAAGGGATCAGATTTCACAGGGAAGAGCTTATTTCATGGTCTATGATGCATTTTTTATGTCTGTGAAATTGGTAGGGTCCTATTTACGATAGATTATGAAAATCTCACTCCGGGGTCAGTGGCTCCAACACATGGCTGCTCTGCTATTCTCTTTTTCCATCTCCCCTAACCTATCATGTCACACTCTAAGGATGTGTCTACACTACCCATCTCTGACAGAGAGATGTAGATTAGGCACGTTGAAATTGATAATAAAGTGGGGATTTAAATATCCCGCACTTCATTAGCATAAACATGTCCACTGCTTTTTTTCGAAATGGAGCTTTTTCGAAAAAAAAACCCTGACAATCTAAATGCGGATCTATTGAAAAATAAAGCCTTTTTCAAAAGATCCCTTATCCCTCATAAAATGTGGTATACAGGATTTTTCAAAAAAAGGCTTAATTTTTTGACAGATCCGCATCTAGACTGCCGGGTTTTTTTTAAAAGTTCCATTTTAAAAAAAAAGCGGTGGCCATGTTTATGCTAATGAAGTGCGGGATATTTAAATCCCCGCTTCATTAGCAATTTCAACATGCCTAATCTACATCTCTCTGTTGACAGAGAGGTGTAGTCTAGACACACCCTAACTTACATGATGCAGAGACATCCTTAGAAGTGCCTACTTCAGAGTAATCCCTCCTCTACTCCCCCCCTCCCCCCTCCACAACACACATTTGGAATGGAGAGTATACACCTTTAGAACTGAAAATAAGCATTTGACTTGATATGGTGTTTTAACTGAAGTGTATCGCCGGTTGGTTGTGGAATGCACAGTACAAGGAGATCAAACCACCCGAGAACATGTTGCAATCCTGATTTTATCTACCAAAGCTCACTGCCACTTGCCCAGAAATCTGTTCTTCATTTCAGATCATTTTTAGTTCTGGGATTGAATCTACTTTCTCTACATCTGTTTTGCTTTTTCCCTACGTGAAGAAAAAGCAAAGAATAAGCTATGTGAGGCCATACCAATGTGTTTCAGTGTGACCTGAGATCATCACCTCTAGAAGAGGTCAAAGCTCATTTTTCATCATTGACCATTTGGCTGAATCTGTCAACATAGGTAGCAATTAGTTTCAAGTGTTATTGGATTTTTGTGATGTGACCATTGATCACTTAGGAAAACGACAGAGTCACCAGCTCAGATCATACAGACTATGGAATAACATACAACCCTGGAAGCATTTTGATATGGTCAGCTACAAGTAAAGGGCAACACACGTTACTGCTTCTGGAAGCAACTTATTTTCTGATGAAGCAGAATATATTATTAAAACCGATTGACAGTTTCAGTTACATTTTATAATCCCCACCTCCGTCAGAGGCACCAGCAGACACATCTTTTTCACTTGTGAAAAAAAAATTAATATATTTGAAAGAAAACTGAGTATACCCAAAGCAGAGACTTCAATTTATTAATAGATTTCCATACTGAACCATATTTAAAATGTAAATTTTAGGCGGGAGCAGGAATTTGTTCAGATTTTTGATAGGTTTCTCCAAGGCATGTATTTATAGATATTTGTCCCAATGTTTTTTAAAGAATGTATTCCTTTCAAGGAAGATAGCTGGTGTGAATCCAAATGTTATAGTTATTCGCACCTTCTCCCCCTAAACTCACAATCTTGGAGGGATTCTTAGATTTTCTCTAAACATACAGAAGTTGTTTTGATTTAACTTAAAATCAGTTTAGTTAAACCACTGAAACTCTTGTGAGCGTACGCTCTTAAATTTGTTTACAGCTGATTATAAGGGTTTAGCTATGTTAAATGTATTAGTACATGCTAACATTACTAAAAGTCAGGTTTCAATTGATAAGTACATCCACACTGCACTGTCTTAGCTAAAAGAACACTTTTAATCAAATCAATACAAATTTGTGGGCTTACTAAAATAGGAATGAAACCTTCTCTGTAGCAAAACTTTCCTGGGCCTCACAATCTTTATTTTGAGGTAACCTGCATCTCAGTACTACAGAGCTACCAAGTCTCTCACATGACATTTGTGAATTTGGCAGACTTATCACATACATACATCCCAGAAACAATTTTCTGACCCTGCCTGGACTCTGGGGAGACACTTATACTTTTTTTTCTTTTGGGCATTAGAACTGCTGTGAGCTGGGTTCTCTGTCAGCCAAGTGTCCTCTCTGCCTTTTCTGGCCCTGGGCTACTGCTGGGAATAGGCGAATGTGAAGTTAGCAGCAGTCACACTGGGAGGGAGATGGAAGCACTGGATGTGGGGACAGAATCAGAAGGCTATTGGAGGGCCCAAATGGCAACAGAGTGGAGTCAGTTCAAGATGGGAGGTGGTACATGTGGATTGGGATCAGTAAAGTCCAGGTTTAATCCCTGCTTTGCCTGTTTCAAAGCCAAGGTATTTTTTATTTCAGATCATTTTGAGTCAGGAAGGGACTTGATCCTGTGTCTCTCAAGTCCCAGACTAGTGTCTTAATCGGCAGATTACTGAGTGAGAAACAGAATCTCTTTCATCAATACTTTTTCAACAAAAACTCTGAAATCCATATGACTCAGAGAAGTCTCGGGAAAAATAACCCCAACTATACGTACAGTATGATGGGGGCTAATTTGGCTATGACAAATCAGGAAAGAGATCTTGGCGTTATTGTGGACAGTTCTCTGAAAACTTCCACACAGTGTGCAGTGGCGGTCAAAAAGGCAAATAGGATGCTAGGAATTATTAAGAAAGGGATAGAAAATAAGACCCAGAATATCTTACTGCCCCTGTATAAAACTATGGTATGCCCACATCTTGAATACTGTGTACAGATGTGGTCTCCTCACCTCAAAATGATATTTTGGCCTTGGAAAGGGTTCAGAAAAGGGCAACTAAAATGATTAGGGGTTTGGAATGGGTCTCATATGAGGAGAGATGACTCATATGAGGCGACTGGGACTTTCCAGTTTAGAAAAGAGGAGACTGAGGGGGGGATATGATAGAGGTATATAAAATCATGAGTGGTGTGGAGAGGGCAGATAAAGAAAAATTATTTATTAGTTCCCTAAATAGAAGAACTAGAGGACACCAAATGAAATTAATGGGTAGTAGGTTTAAAACTAATAAAAGAAAGTTCTTCTTCCCACAGCATGTAGTCAACCTGTGGAACTCCTTGCCCGAGGAGGCTGTGAAGGCTAGGACTATAACAGAGTTTAAAGAGAAGCTAGATAATTTCATGGAGGTTAGGTCCATAAAAGGCTATTAGCCAGGGGATAAAATGGTGTCCTTGGCCTCTGTTTGTCAGAGGCTGGAGAGGGATGGCAGGAGACAAATCGCTTGATCACTGTCTTTGGTCCACCCTCCCTGGGGCACCTGGTGTTGGCCACTGTCGGCAGACAGGATACTGGGCTAGATGGACCTTTGGTCTGACCCAGTTCAGCCGTTCTTATGTACTTATGTAAGTGTCTTGGCTTCAGCAATATAGTATATTTTGATGAAATACCATTTTATAGAAAATATTCTGACCATCTCTACTGCCAAAAACCTTACAGGTTCCAGAAGAACACTGCCTCGCAGTAGACTATAGGCTTATGTCACTCCATAAAAAGTCCTGTGCTTTGGTTCTTCCTTTCTCTCTTTTCTTATGCCATCCCAACCTACAGTGGGTCCCCCAACCGTTCTCTCTTCCCCCCTCCCTCCGCCCCACATCAATAATCCCCCTTCTAGATCCTCTCAAATGCCAACCCTTCCTCCTAGCGGCCCTTGAATTCAATATTGCACCCTCCCTTAGTCCCCCTCTGCACTGGATTAAGGCATTCTGGGCCCTAGATATTTCTATGATGAGGACCCTATCAAAGTCATGGCTGTGAAAAACATGTCATGGATCATGAAATCTGGTTTCCCCTTGTGGTATCTGGTCTTTTGGGTGCTTTCACCCTATGCTATACTAATTTCACACGGGACACCGGAGTTTCTCAGACTGGGAGTTTTGAACCAAAAGGGGTTTGCCGGGTGGTCACAAGGGGTACCCTTATTTTAGGGGGAGATCATAGTAATACCATGTGGCCACAGAGTGGTGGTGGTTGGCTGAGTGCCCAACTCTGAAGGCACTGCCTTACAATATCACCCTTTCTTCTGTGCTGCAGCTGGTAGCATCTGTGCCTTCAGAACTAGGCTCCCAGCCAGCAGACACCACTTTCCTGCTGCCCAGCCCTGAAGCAGCATTGATGCCTGTAGCAGTGCAGAAGTAAGTGTAGCAATACCAGAATCTGGACTATAATAACCTGGTTAACCCCCCCCCCCCTCCACACACACACACACAACTCCTTTTTGGATCAGAACCCTCTACAATTACACCAACATCACATTTCAGATTTTGATAGCTAAAATTAGGAAATTTACTGTTTTTAAAAACCTATGATCATGAAATTGACAAAATGGACTATGAATTGGGTAGGGTCCTACCCATGCCATGTCCCTTCCCCTCACACTATGAACCTACCTCTGTTTTCTGGTCCAGTAGTGGCAGGACCATCTGCACAAGCAATGACTAGAAGCTAGCAGGGATACTGTTTTCAGGCAGGATGGAGTCTGTTCTAGTTTAGCTCCCACTCATCCAAGCAGCAAACTACGCAGGGGCATATTCTGACACTGCAGTCAGGATAAGGTGGTGACAGCAGGTCCCTTGCAGGGGTATTTTGAGTGATGCCCTTCAGAAGGGTCAATTTATGCCTCTCACAGCCATTGTTTTAGGTAGGCGTTGTTCCACCAGTTCTCCTTGGGACATGTTTTCAGGGTTGTTTTTGCAACGGTGAGGATCAAGAACTACTCTTATACCATCACACAACAGGAGCTGGGGATCAGGGCATATGCCTGTGCCTTAATCCAACCCTAGATAATCCTTCCCTACCCTCATAGTGGTATTGTGAAGATTATTTTAACCGTGCTCTAAAGTTCTTTCAACATGCTAATCCTGTGCCAAATGTTACAGATAGAAAACATTTTTCCAGTGCTGTGAACCTGTTCATGCTCTAATTTCAGAAGAGCAGCATCAGCTGGGTATCTTTCTGCTGCATAGTCATTGTAGTGGAGACAATGAGACTGCTGAACTGTGACATTCACTGCAGTCAGAGCAATGGGGATACTACTATACTTTCTGGCTATTAAGGATGGTTTATATTAGGGTGGATGAGCACAGCTTTCAGCTTTACCAATCTCTTTGACAAAATTCTGTTTAACATATTTAGACCACACACCTCCCCCCGGCCTGGGAGATTTAAAAAGACACACTCTTCAACTTCAAGGGAACCCTGCCTTATGTATAAAGGAAATACTCTCAAAATGTTTAGAATGTGTAGATGGGTGGTCCTATGTTGGTGTCTATAATGTCCTTATGATTTGGGTCTTTTTTTTTTTTTTTTTTTTTTTTTTTTTTTTTTGGCCAAGCACAAATAGTATACAAAAGCCTGTTCCTACACACCAGTGATGGGCAACCAAGGCTAAGAAGGGGGCCCTCCTTCATCTCAGAAGGCTATAAGATTGAAATCAGGCATGTGCACCAACCATGACTCCATGAATAGGATTAAATACAGTGCACATGATTTTTCTTCATTTATTATGCCTTTCCCACACACAGTGATCCATTATTGGGGCAAAATAAGTTGCCAGCAAAAGTAACACAAAGAAGCAGAGGGAGCACATAGTTTTTACAATGTTGCGTGCAATCCACAGGTATCTCACATGTGCCCATGCTTTAACTGTGTGTCACTTCTCTTATTGCCAGGGGCATTCAAGCTCTGGGTAGGAGAGGGAGGAGTGGGGGTGGGGCACAAATCAGCTGATTCACTCCAGAAATTCTGGGAGGGAGAGTAGGTAAGTGCAGGATCTCCAGCACATGGCAGGCACAGAGGGAAGGGGCAGAGGGAGGTTGCGTGGCCCATTTGCAGAACACCAATGGGCTGCATGTGGCCTGCGGGCCACAGGCTGCTCACCACTGCTACATACTTTTTCTAACATGAGTAACCATATTGCCATCAATAGGTTTACTAGTGAGAGAAAGAACTACTCACTTGGAGTAAGACACATACTCTCTGGCTGTGTCTAGACTACAGGGTTTTTTCGAAAAAAGTAGCCTTTTTTCTAAAAAACTTCACCTGCGTCTAGACTACAGCCGCGTTCTTTCGAAATTAAATCGAAAGAGCATGGCTTTTCTTTCGACGACGGTACTCCTCATTTCACGAGGAAGAATGCCTTTTTTCAAAAGTGCTCTTTCGAAAAAAGGCGTTCTTGAATGCAAACAGGGTTTTCCGAAAGAGAGCATCCAGACTGCCTGGGTGCTCTCTTTTGAAAAAGCGGCTTGCTTTTTCAAAAGTACTGCTTGCAGTCTAGATGCTCTTTTTCGAAAAGAGACTTACAGTCTAGACGTAACCTCTATTTCGAAATAGGGAGGCTAATGTAGGCATTCAAAGTTGCAAATCAATCCCGGGATTTAAATATCCCGCGCTTGATTTGCATCTTCCCGGCCGGTTGCCATTTTTTGAAATTTACAAGTCTGGACTAACTGCCCACGTCTATACACGGCAGGCACCCAGTATTTCAAATTAAAGCCCTAAATCGAACTACCCGTTAAACCTCCTTGCAGGTTTAACCATACCCTCACGTCTAAATTTGGGTTGATAATATTGGGACACAGGAACACATGATAGTATATTCAAAATAATGGAAATTATTTTATCTATTCTAAATAATATCAGTAACCTCAGTATTAGATATTAGGATTGTTTGTTTCTATTAACATTAAGTATTAATGAAAACAAGCAGCAAAATCATACTGAAATTTTGGATGATAGTTTAATACTCTTTAATTATAGAAAGATGTTAAAACTAATTCCCCATCTTATTAAAGTATTCATAATCAGCTAGCACTACCACCTATTTCTGACTCAGTCTTTACTGCAGAAAAAGAAAAAAAGATTTTTTTCTGAAAGAAGGAAAACAACCCACATCCATTATAGCTGGTGTGTTTAATTTTATTTCCTCATAGGAAAAGGGTTAGGATATAAATAAAATGTACACCAACAGGGTATGTGCAGTATTGCCTCAAGATAATATGTTGAACTATTTTATCATTCTGGGATGCATAAGAGTGAGATAATATTGTACAAATGAAATTACTACTTCAGAAATATGAGTGTCATAATTTGGAAGCAAGTTGAAAGATTGGAAATATGGAGAACAGGCAGTACTCAGTGATGGGAATAGTTACAGGCCAGCTTGATTTTATACATTTATTGGAAAGTTATATTTCTCAAGAGAATTTACAGTGGGAATTTTGTGGCTAATGCTTCAGGAGAGTGACACACATGCAGAGTGCAAATTGTGTATTAAACCAGGTGACTTTTTAAATTTACGCTCTTCATTGCAAAGCTTTGTAATATATCTGGTAACAGCTCAGACCATAGTAGACTGAGTTTGTGCCTTAAAAGGCAAATGTAATTTGTCTGCAGAAAAGACAAATGACAAATGTAGGACATTAACATGTATAAATCACACCCACATGCAAAATATTTTCCTGGGAATATCTATTAAAATTAAATCTCCATTTCTTGTTGTACTCTGTATTTGAATTTTTAAAATGTATCCCTCTTCATTGAAATTAGTACAGGTTTACAGTAGAAATTTTAGTTTACATGTCATCCTAAAAGATCTATGGAAAACTTTAAAAGAAAAAAAACAAAAGAATAAAGGCAATAAAACCACTGTTGACAAAACTACATTAATAAGGAGAAAAGCCATCTTAGTATGATTTGTATTATGGTTGTTTTCATACTCATAATATAATGGAAGCATGACAGCCCTATATCACACATCTTTTCTGATATGAGTATGCCTTTCCCCCATAAAGAACATATCCCCTGATTTAACAAGTCAATTATTAACAGTAATATTATTGTGATAAGTTTCCATTCTGAAGACCATGCTAGTTCAGAACAGAATGTTCTGACACCCTAATACTGATGTCAAATTTTGGGGCAGGACCAATAAGGTAGTGTCATAAAACCCAGCCCCACCTGGAGTGCTTTCCTGCAACAGGCTGTAGTATGACATGCATTCCTACCTCAATTTCCCTCCTTCAGAGCCCCAGAAATAGTGACAGCTTACAAAAGAAAGGACCATAAGCCCTAACCAAATCCTATAACCAGAGTCCAGAGAGAATACCAGATACAGCTTTGGCATCCTTCACTGCACCCCATCTCTCTAGCAGTGCTGTAGGCATGGGTGCCACTTCAGATTTTGTGGGGGAGGGGGTGACATGCATGCTGCGATGAGGAGGAATATGAGCATAGCAGCATTACTGAGCGTTCTCAGTACAATTCAAGCAGCAAATTGAAAGGGGGAGGAGGGAAGAACCAATGCCATTTGCCTTCCAACACACATGTATCACCTCTTTCTAAGGCTACTAAAGCACTGGAAAAATGTAGGTTTGGGGTTTTTTTGACGGATAACTTAGCAATCAGCTGACAGGACCCCGGAATCTAATTCCGATATAAAAGAAAAAAAATCTAAATGAATATTGGACCCACTCAGCTCTAATAAAAACATGTTATAACATCTTCTGGCAAGTCACTTAAGGCACACTGGTTAACCTTGCAATTTTAATATACAGTCTTAATTTCTTACTAACTGAAGAGAGAGACTGTCAGGACTCCTGGCCTCTACTATCTCAGCTCGAGAAATGGAGTGGGGTCTAGTGGATTACAGTGGTGGTAGATAAATCTGGGCTCTTTATGGGTATGTCTACACTACAGCGTTATTTCAAAATATCTTATTTTGAAATAGTTAATTCGAAATAAGTTATTTCAAAATAACGTGTCTACACATGAAATGCATTTCGAAATAGCGCGTCTACACTGAGTGGATGATGAATCGCATTTAAGGATGGCTGGAACCAGGTCCGGTAGGTGTAGCCAGACATGAACTCCATCTTGTTTTTCCCCTGTCCTCCCCTCCCCCCAGAGAGTAAGAGAAAGGCAGTCAGCTTTTGATGCCCTGGGAATGCAGGTGTGCCGCCTGTCCCTGACTCTACCATAAACAGAAACCTGACAGTAAATGGGCTAGCTGTCAACCCGCGGCCTCCCGTCGCCTTGATGGCTAGTACTAGTAGTTGACACGCCTGCACTGTCCCAGGAGAGGAATCTTCGCCCATCACGTACCAGAGGTGCCCATTGTCTGCATTTTCCCAGGTGTGAATTGTGCTTTGCACCCTTTGTGGGAAACTTGGTGTTCAAAGCCATTTTTCCTAATTGGCCACTTGAGACCAGGAAGAAGTCTACGTGACCCAAGGGGTATAAAAAGGGGTTTAGTAGCCCACCCCATTTGAGCTCCAATCATCTACACCTGCTGACAGATATTGATTGTCTCCCGAGGTCTGTGGGACTCCCAACCTCGCCTTACTTCTTCCCAAGGGATTGAGAGAAAGATGCTGGCCACGCCAAGTCTGGAATGCAGGGGTGAGGATATATACCTGCCAGGTGTCTATTTTGCATGTATTTAATAAGAGCTCAGAGAACCAAAAGGATTTCATGGTACCTGTAAGTGACTTCTTAGTGTAATTTCTATCCTGTCCTTTGTAGTGGCTGTGTTATCTGTAACACAGTAGTAGCATTTAACAGCTAAATTTACCCTGTAACAATAAAATAGTAACTGTTTAAGCTGTGACCTGACTCCTTCAGTTGCTGTAACAGAACCAAGCACAATTTTAAAAAGAACTCCAGCCGGTCATAAGGGACAGATATAGGGAAAGCTTGAGCATTGGATCATGTCGCTTCCAGGGGACAGATCCGTTGGGGGCATCTCTCAGCCTCCCCAGGCTGCCCGCTGCGAAGGGATCGTGTATCCTAGCAGTCAAAATCTGAGGTGTAATAAGCTCTCCCTGTAAACTTCTTGGGGCGCCTGTCAACCTTTTCCAGGTTGCCCGCTGCGAAGGGACCCCGGTCCCAGCAGTTGAAGTCTTGGGTGTATAACACACACTCACACACACACACACACACACACACACACACACACACACACACACACACACACACACACACACACACTGCCTTGACCATCGGCTGATAGTAGGGCATCAAGTCAGGAGTTATTTTGTGTGGCTGCTGCCTGACCCCCACCTCACCCCGGACAGACCGTTCTCAGCTTTCCCTGCTTTCTTGCCTACTTCACTGAGGGACAGCAAAGCATTTTGTCTCTGCATGCTCTGGTTGCCCTCATTTGGGACACCACAGCACTCTGCAACATGGAGCCAGAGCTGCCCCTGGGCACTCTGGTGCTTCTCATGGACATGTTGCTGCAAGCCTGGCTGCACCTTCTGCAGCCTGCCATCCAGGAGGCCCATCGGGGGGCTGTCAGTATCCAGGAGGCTTTGAAGGAGAGCTTCCACCCTGAGGAGCACTAAGAGCCTCCCTGGTCTGCCCCA
Source organism: Pelodiscus sinensis (assembly GCF_049634645.1). Lineage (NCBI taxonomy): Eukaryota > Metazoa > Chordata > Testudines > Trionychidae > Pelodiscus > Pelodiscus sinensis. The sequence goes on from NC_134718.1 coordinate 47,754,143, forward strand.
CTGGTGGCTTGTGCCTCATTCCTCCCTCATGTCCTTCCACTTACCCCTCTTTAACCCCCCTTCCTGATGTCAAATAAAATACATGTATTTTCATGAACACAAACTGTCTTTATTTAACAAAACTCGGGGGGGGGAGAGAAATGGAACTCTGGTGAGATTGGGGAAAGGAGGGGGGAGAGGTGAAGAGAGAGGGTGAGAGAGGGGAGGGGTAAACATGGGAGGAGGGAGCTGAAAGGGGGAAGCAAGGGGAATAAGAGGGAGGGGAAGCTCAGGGGTCAGGGTTGGGGGTCTCACCAGACCAACTTAATTTTCAAGCGAAGCTGCTCCTGGGTTCACATGTGGCTTGTATTTTCATGAACACAAACTCTCTTTATTAAACAAAACTCGGGGGGGGGGGAATGAAACTCTGGTGAGACTGGGGAAAGAAGGCAGGAGAGGGAAAAAGAGAGGGTGGAAGAGGGGAAGGGGAAACCTGGGAGGAGGGATGTGGAAGAGGGATGTGGAAGGGGGAAGCAAGGGGAAGAAGTGGGAGGGGAAGCTCAGGGTTGGGGTGTCACCGAACCAACTTGATTTTCACGCAAATCTGCTCCTGGATTCACATGTGGCCTTTGGTGGCCAGGCTGGCAGCTATCCTGCCATAAACTGCCACTTTCCTCCATCTAGTGACGAGATCATGGAGGTTGGGGGTATCCCCCCAAACCTGAATAAGGTCCATGATCTCCACCCTGACCCAGGAAGAGGCCCGCCTTCTCCGGGCCCTGGCAGGCTCCTGGGAGCTGGCAGACTGCTCCTGGGGAGCGGTGGAGGGCTGGCTGCCAGTGGCTTTCTGGCTCATGTTTTGGGGCCACTGGGTCAGGAGCAGTGACTGCTGGTTCTGGGCTGGCAGGCTTGCAGCTGGCACAGGCACTTTGGCCAGAGTCTACCCCTTTAAGGGCTCCAGGGAGAGGGGAGGGAGAGGAGTGTTCTTGGTTGAGGCTCGAGTGGCTACCAGGGTACCCTGGGAAGGCTGGAGGCCCCCTATTTCAATATAAATGTCTACACAGTACTTATTTCGAAATAGCTATTTCGAATTTGGCATTATTCCTCATGGAATGAGGTTTATTAAATTCAAAATAAGTGCTCCACTATTTCAAATTAATTTCAAAATAGCAGTTTGGCTGTGTAGATGCTAGTAAAGTTATTTCGAAATAACTTTGCTGTGCAGATATACCCTACAAGATCAGAATGGCCTTATCGTGTCAGACCAATGGTCCATCTAGCCCAGTATCCTGTCTTTCAACATTGGCCAATGCCAGTGATATTTCAGAATAACTAATGTTATTCCAAAGTAAGGGTATGTCTACACTACCACCCTAGTTCGAACTAGGGTGGTTAATGTAGGCAACCAAAGTTGCAAATGAAGCCCGGGATTTAAATATTCCAGGCTTCATTTGCATCTTGCTGGGCGCCGCCATTTTTAAAGCCCAGGTAGTTCGGACTCCGTGCCCGTGGCTACACGTGGCACGGAGTAGGTAGTTAGAATTAGGCTTTCTAATTCGAACTACCGTTACTCCTCGTGGAACCAGGAGCCCAGTATCCTGTCTGCCAACAGTGGCCAGTGCCAGGTGCCCCAGAGGGAGTGGACTGAAGACAATGTTGTCTCTTGCCACCCTTCTCCAGCCTTTGACAAACAGAAGCCAGGGGCACCATTCCTTACCCCATGGCTAATAGCCTTTTAGGGACCTAACCTCTATGGAATATACAGTATTCAAGATGCAGGCATACCATGACTTTATATAGAGGCACTGATATTTTCTGTCTTATCTAATCCTTTCCTAATGATTCTCCAATATTCGACTACCACTGCACATTGAGCAGATGCTTTCAGGGAACTAGCCGCAATGATTCCAAGATCTCTTTCTTTAGTGGTAAAATCTAATTTAGAACCCATCTTTTTTGTATGTATAGTTGGGATTATATTTTTTTCATGTGCATTACTTGGCATTTATCAACACTGAATTCTATCTGCCCTTGTGTTGCCCAATCACCCAGTTTTGTGAGATCCCTTTGTAACTCTTTGCAGTCAGCTTTGGATGTAATTATTTTGAGTAATTTTGTAGTATTGGCAAATTTTGCTACCTTACTATTTACCCCTTTTTCAAGAGCATTTAAATGTTTAACAGTACTGGTCCAAATTCAAAGCCCAGTAGTGCAACATTCATTGCTGCTCTTTCTCCCCCCATTTTCAGGATGATCTAATGATCCCTTAATTACTTGAATGCCCAGTCTTTTGTTGTTCTCAATCACCTACCTCCCTCTTTTTGTAACAAACTCCCTGCCCCAAAGGCAAAGTTTCAAGCAGCTTAAACTCTATTGGAGTTAAGAGCTGCCTCTGGAGCCAGCACATACAGCTTTATGCAGATCTCAAGTATGAAGTACATGGGGTTAAAACTGGGGAGAGGGTCTATTATGCCCCCAACCCTCCATAAATGGTGCCTATGACTGTAGGATACCTCACCATAGCTGAGCTCTCCGTTAGAGTGCTGGCATGTGCTCTCGGAAACTGGGAGAGAGCAGACACCATTCTCCGCTGCTCTCTCTCTTCAGCTCTATGCCTCCTTTTCTGGCTGTGTCTGGCTGCAGACTAGCTCCTCCACTGGCTTCTTAACCCTCAGTCCTTTTCATTTTTCTGGCTCTGATCCTGGAAAGCTAGCTGGGGAGCTGATCATTTCTCCTCTTTCTAGGGAAGGCTGCAAGCAAGCCTCCTCCTGTCTCCTAATTACAGGTAGCTCTTGCTTGCCCTTTTTCCCAGCTAGTTTTTGCAGACTTCCCTGACTAGTGTTTGCTTCTCAGGCCCACCAGCAGCAATTCTGGGCCATAGTGGAGAACAATCAGTAAGCCCCTATGCATGTACAAGTCGCACCCATGCATACTTGGTCTGACTAATGTTTGGGTGGTGTGGTACCTCTGTTGGTTAGTGTCCAGTGAGCTGCTGGCTGTGCTGCTGAGCATGCTTTTCTGGTACAGTCAGGGCTTCCAAATGCCTGCTTGGTAGGACTACTAACTGTCTAACTGAGCTAACCCAAAGATTCATGCCCTGCCCCTTCTCTGAGACTCCATCCACACTCATTCCATCCCCTCTCCCTCTGTAGCTGGCTCTCTCTCACTTTCACCAGGCTGGGGCAGGGGGTGTTAGCTGCAGACTCAGGGATGGAGTTTGGGTGCAGAAGGGAGTGCACAGGCAGGCTTTTGGAGGAGTTTGGGTAAGGGCTTTTGTCTGGAGGAGGGGCTGCAGGCACTGGAAAGGAGTTTGAGTGAGGGGTGCATGGGCTCTGGGCTGGGGAAGAGGGTTGAGGTAAGAAAGGGAGTGAGGGGTTGAGCTCTGGGAGGAGTTTGGGTGTAGGAGGACTGTGGGGTACAAGCACTTGGAAAGGAAACACAAGATATAGTATTGGAACAATGTATTCATTTATGTGGATAAGCAAATGATTTAAAGGGGATTAGTAATAACTAATAACGTGTCAGTAATCTGTAGATCTTTTTTTGGAGTTTGCCCTTTCAGGTTACCCTCCAGTCTGTGTCTTTAAATGCCAATTACACTAAAAAGAACTACGAAGTAAACATTTCTCCTATCAAGGCAACATATGGTCTACGAGGCTCCAAAGCTGGGAGAACTCAGGCATCCACTTTTGCCTCTCAGTTTATAAAACACATACTACAGGAGGGGGAGGAAAAAGAAGGAGAAATGAGAATAAAGAAAATTCCCTCAGCAGCTTTAGCAATCTACTTTAAATCAATATTTGTATTATTTTTGCCCATGCTCGTGTCTTTTAATAAATCACTTTCACTTGATTCTGTATTTTCACTTACATATATAAATGGACTTGCTTTTAAATGGTGCTGTGCACCTGTGAGTTGAACTGGAGTTGTGGATACTCATGATATCAGAAAATTCAGCCCATATTAATGATCATACAAACTTCACTTGTCTTTGATCAAACTGACATTAGAAACTTCTGTTGATATAAAAATAGCAAGATAACTTTGCATGAATTTCCTTTTCTTGTAACACATTCTAAGCTTTAGGGCTGTGTTATAAAATGGAACCTGTGCATTGATATATTTCAATAGGATATTTTCAATGAACAACCATTTATACTGTACAGGTATGTCTACACTATCCCCCTAGTTCGATCTAGGAAGGCTAATGAGGGCAACTGAAATTGCAAATGAAGCGCGGGATTTAAATATCCTGTGCTTCATTAGCATGTTCGCGGCCGGTCGCCATTTTAGAAATTGACTAGCCAGAAATAACTGCTTGCTTCTACACGTGACTGAATTTAAGTCTTAAATTGAATTTGCTGGAATTCCTCCTGCAATGAGGTTTACCAGCTAATTCAATTTAGGGCTTTAATTCGGAATCCTGTTTCACTGCTGCGTGTAGATGCGGGCAGTTGTTTTGGGCTAGTCAATTTCTAAAATGGCGACCGTCCGGGAACATGCTAATGAAGCACAGGATATTTAAATCCCATGCTTCATTTGCAATTTTGTTCACCCTCATTAGCCTCCCTAGATGGAACTAGGGGGATAGTATAGATATGCCCTACTATAATGTGAAATCACATAAGTGATTTCTGTTTCCTTTTTTTAAAAGATGGATAATCTTCTTATAATTTCCATGTTAATGTAAATTTGGCATAAATTCTCTCTCTTTCTCTCTCTGCATCAAAAATGGTATCTATCATGTATAATCAGTTAGCCTGTGTTCAAAGTCTGCAAGTTGTTTTCCATTAGGATGAGAAATTGATTATTGTTTCAGAATATATACAAAGTGTACAAAAGAATACTGCAGAAAAGGATGTAGGGATCATAGTGCACCACAAGCTAAGTACGAGTCAACAGTGGAACACTGTTGCAAAAAAAGCAAACATGATTCTCTGATGCATTAACGGGAGTGTTGTGAGCAAGACACAAGAAGTCATTCTTATACTCTACTCTGCACTGATGAAGCCTCAACTGAAGTGTTGGGTCCAGTCTGGGCACCACATTTCAAGAGAGATGTGGAGAAATTGGAGAAGGTCCAGAGAAGAGCAACAAGAATGATTAAAGGTCTAGAAAACATGACCTACGAGGGAAGACTGAAAGAATTGAGCTTGTTTAGTTTAGAAAAGAGAAGTTGTTGAGAAGGAACATTTTTTTGAGAATGAGCACAAGTAAAAACAATAGTACAAATAACATAATTTTAAAATGCAAGTGACTATATGGACGAAATCTGTTTGTTCTCAGTTCTTCTTGTTTTTTATAGATTGAAAATCAAAATCTGAATCATACATTGTCCCTGACATGGGACCCTGCAGAACATATATTGCTTGCTGGTAGCAAGGATTTTCATTGTCAATTAAAAGTATTGTGCCAAGTTTGTGAATTGTATACACTCTTTCATGTTTGACTGCCACATGAAAACCTCATCTTTTTTTTTTAAGCTGGAACATTCTTGTTTTTTCAAGGTTTATCATATTTTATTGTGACTATTTATATTTCCCTTCAAGATTTTTACACTAGTGGGCTCTAGCTATAGAGAGGATTTTCAAATAATGACATTTAAAAATTGTTGGAGCAAATGTTTTCAGCTATTCTAAAGTACAAAAAGGTAAACTGAGTTGAACATTATTTTAAAACAGTATTCAGAAAACCCCTACTCTATCTAGGAGATTTGCATGGAGGCTGATGGAGGCCTTTTTTTAGCACATCTGATTAAATATATCAAGTGTCATTATTATCTGATGCTGATTTTTTTGTGTGTGAAATATGTAGTGATATCAGTCTAATTTCGAATAGTGATGTGTTTGCATCACAAGAACCACTCCCAAAATTAATGTTACTAAGCACTGCAGTTGGCAGAAGTCATTGTCTAATTGGAAACTGAACACTCATTTCACACTTAAGAGCATCTTCTCCATGTCAGAGTTGAAGTATATTTTTGAAGAGGTCTATAAGCCCCTTGCAAATCTTGTGCCCTGTATTTTAGGATTTAAGTTTCCAGATGGTTAAATTCAGCATAATCAAATTCACTTTACAAAAACTTTAGCTGCAGGAATCTATTCATGTGAATTATTACATATTTACATTGCTGTACTTCATATCTCATGTACTTGTGGATTAAATTTCCATTGTTGGTCAGCCTTTAATCTTTGTCATGAATGCCAGGAGTTAAGCGCTAACTGATCCTAGAAGCAGCAGAGGAAGGAAAAATAAATTCATGATATCTTAGAAAAAAAAGCTAAGGAACACTATCTTAATCATTTCCACTAATACCCCTGAGTTGTCCTGTTCAGTCCTGATTCTGCATCAGGTTGTGCTCTCTTTGCCCTGCTCCCTCTGATTCTGGCAATTGAACCAGCTTTTGAAAGTGCTGTTTTCAGACTTTAATTACTTTAAATAACGGCTTTTGTCATTACACATGAAAAGTCTAATAACAGCATCATGTAAATTGGTGGAGTAGAAATAAAAGATTTGGTAGAAGTAAATCTTCAAGAGCATTAAATGAAACAAAGTTGCCTTGCACACAAAAGAAACATAAGAAAAACCCTTCTAACCTGGCAGCTTTATCCAGTCCCTAGCACTGTCTGGAGTAGTTGCTATTGTTGGGAAAGAGACTGGGAGGTGGCTGGAAAGTTCAAAGGGCAGTCCTTCACACTGGAATGCGGGGATCTCTGGATGCTGAGTGGACCAAAGACTGGAATGCTCTGCAGACACCCTTCCACTGAACACCTGTGTCAGGGCAGCGGGAAGGGAAGGGGCTTTGTTCATGAACATGTATTAAAAAAAAAAGTTAACAGACATATATGCATAGGGGAACTAGAACAATTTGTACAATGGGGAGAGCCATTGTATCAACTGTATACCCTGTGTATGGACACCACTTCAAGCCAGGGTGTACTGCTGCACCCCAGGACACTTAATTCCAGCTCCTATGTACGTGCATTATATTTTGCCACACTTACTTTCTGAAAGAACTGATGAGACCACATCAGTAGCAAAAAGAGCCAGTGTAAATGATGACAGCTTGTCCTCTTTGAAGAATGTAATTGCACTAGCATCTCACTGGTGAGTATCACAATCCACTACAATTTTTCAAGTCAAGCAACAAAATGCACATATTACATGAGAATAGAGTGGGATAAATAGTTACATGTATCGCTCTAGTTTATATCTTGAGAACGTGCACTTTGTTCAAATTTTGTCTTTATTCAGGAATAGCTAGACTAACTTACAACCCCATTCACTTGAATGCTGTGTAGTCAGACCAATATCTTATACTTTCACATATTTAAAACTATATTCAACTCATTATTCCTTTTATGGATGGAAATGGGAAAGCTGTTATTTAACTCAGCAGACTTTAAATCTCATAAGTTTGACTATGAAGGATATAACCTTTCTTTTTCAATAAAATGTATTCATATTCTAGTGACACGTTAAAAAGAGCACTCGTATATTTCACAGTTTCTCTACATATTTTGCAACTGAAAGCCGGAATAGACTGATTTAATAATTAATTGAATATATATCACCATAGAGGATCTAAGGTATAACAGCAGAGAGGGCCGTCCTGTAGCTCCCTTTGACTGGAAACTGCGAACCGGAGCCAATTGGAGTGGAAAGGCTTCATGGCTGTGGAGCCTTTGCCAAAGAATGAGATTAGTTTGAGTATTGCCTAGATGTGTCTAAATTTTAGATGTGTGCTCTAACCCATGAGATACTGGTTGTAAGGTCACCACCAGCTCACCAGCTCCTATGCCTCTATTTTGTGCAAGGTATGATCCAGTAGTCTTGCTCAGAGACTGTCTTTGAGCAAATCTACAAGACTGGGTCCCACAGGTGGAGGAATGCCTAGTGTTTGAATTCTTCTGGAGCTTATGGTGAGTTAGGTGCTGAGTTTTTCAGCAGAGTCAAGATGAAAGTAGCTTTTTGCATGTTCACCAGAAGGAGTTCAATCACCTAGCGACTCTGACTAGTGGAAATTTAGATACCTAGGAAATGTAGGTACCTATAGGGTCAGGTGACAAGTAAGCCAGAGGTTCTGAGGATGTAAATTTTGGACTTAGACTCTTGATTGTCACATTAGGCATCTAAGTACCCCTTGTAAAGCCCACTTGTGTATATATATAATTCACTTCTACATTTGGGACTTAAAATCCTAAGGAGAGGTGGATGAAATGTTTAGGTCAAGTGAAACATTTCACAAGTCTCAGAGGAGTAGCAAAAACAACAAGGAGTCCCGTGGCACCTTAAAGACTAACAGAATTATTTGAGCATAAGCTTTCCTGGGTAAAAACCATTTTATCCATCAATTTGTATCAATTTCAGGGTTTGGATTGAAGGTTTTTAAAAAGGAGGGAAATCACTGGCAATACATTTCATTGGCCCAAAAAAACATTTTAGCATTATCAGAACAAAATTATTTTGAATTCTTGAGGCTAAATTCATAAGGGGATTGGGCACTAGTCAGAAAATGGGCGAGAAAGTGGTGGGAGCGGTGCCCTACTTCTACCGAATATTCTAGTGGTTATAACTCTCCTGGTCTGTGGAAGACCAAGGTTCAAAACCCCACTTTGAAGGAAGGACTGGAACCTACATGTTGCACCCCCCCCCCACTAATGCCCATTCGAGAATTTTTTACAAAGTAGAACTGCTTCATCAAAACAGACTGACACACCTCCCATCTATGAATAGCTAATAAACTGGTGGTTATGGTTATCTACCCAATTCTACCTCTGAATCATTTCAGCATTTTTGAAAATATTGCCAGAAATCTAATAGTTCTTACAAAAAAGAAATGAAAAATTTGAACACAGTGTAAGTGGATGCACTGATGTTGCAAAGTCTTAAGAATGTCTCTGAGAGAGACGAACCATCTCTATTCAGCACAATGTGATATTAACTCTGAAGCCAACCAATGATATAAATATCAGCATTAACTATTAAAAGAAGAAGATTGATCATATTATGAAGGTTTGCTTTATCTATTGAAAGTGGCGATTCCTTTTGGCATAATTAGTAAGAACTTAATACTGTGAATACAGAATGTGAAATTAATACTATTTCCCCCTCCGACATTATACCCCTGCAAACCTCTGAATGATTTCAGTGGGAATTTTGCTTAAGTAAAAATTGCCAGATAAAGCCATTTTTTCACTGATTCGCTGAGGAACAAATTGAAACATAGTATAAAGGCCAAATTCTGTAGTGAAGTAAATGCTGATATATGTTATAAGGGAGAAGATGATCTGAAAACCACTGTAAGTAGGAAAATAGTGTAATTTGGACCAGTTTATATGCAATGGATACACAAATAAGTGTAACTTACACACACAGAATGTATGGAAATCAGGAAATACAGTTAATCAGATGAAAAAAGCAGCTTCTCAGTAGACTGATACTTTATCTTACAATCCCATTAGTGTGTTTTCCTTATCTTTCCCATGTCAGTTATCAGTTTTGCATATCTTCTGAATATCAGTTTGGCATAGGTTGCAGTACATACAATGCATTACTGACCGGAAAATTTAGATCACTACAGAATTTAGTCCTGTGAGTCAGGCTCTAAGCTGCTGAAACACAGTTTAACCTTAAACGAAATCCCTGCAAGTTCTTCAGCATCTCAGATAATACTGAATCCTTAGTTCCCCTGACATCCTCTCTCGCCTTTTGAACTGAGTTGGGAGAAGGATTTGTGTTTTTTCTCTTTAAAAAAAAAAGTTCTTTATAATTTTAGGAGGTTCATCAGGAAAACAAAAATACAGCGGTGCTTGATATTGTATAGAAAATATAAAGTGAAATCTATAGCATGGCTACATTTGAATGCTCTACCTGCAGAATAGTGATAGAAATGTAGCCATGTTAGGCTAGTGTAAACAGGACTATGTAGCACTTTAAAGACTAACAAGATGATTTATTAGGTGATGAGCTTTCGTGGGCCAGACCCACTTCCTCAGATCAAATAGTGGAAGAAAATTGTCACAACCATATATACCAAAGGATACAATTTAAAAAATGAACACATATGAAAAGGACAAATCAAATTTCAGAACAGAAGGCGGATGGCGGGGGAGGTAAATGTCTGTGAGCTAATGATATTTAGAGGTGATAATTGGGGAAGCTAGCTTTGTAATGGGTAAGATAATTAATGTCTTTGTTTAAACTTAGGCGTAAAGTGTCGAATTTAAGCATGAATGACAGTTCAGAGGATTTTCTTTCAAGTGTGGTCTTAAAAGGTCTTTTAAGCAGGATGCAGGAAATCAAGTCGTTGAGACAATGTCCTTTCTGGTTGAAATAGCAAGAAACTGTTTTGTATCAATGACAGTGGCAATGTAGACATACCCCCAGGCTCTTCAGTCAAACTCTTGCCCTATTCAAATCTATGGTAAATTCTACATTTTTAGGAAATAATGTATTTTGAGAAATGTTGAACCAAAGAAAAAGGTGCTAATGCTCAAGAAAGAAGAGAGCCCAACGCTTCAGAAGAACCGCTGAGCTGAAGCCATTACATATGCTGCTAACTCCCTAGCAAGAGATGCTAGTTTTGTGGCAGGTGGCTTTGTTGGCGCAATTGCTATAGCCAATCCAACTGCAGCTGCTGCCTTTGCTGGAGAGATGGAAACCATTGCTTAGCAGCAGGTGATGGGGAGTGCATGAGTTATGGGATCAGTGCCACTTCAAGGGTCTTTGGAGAATAGGTTCCTGCTGTTTGAGAAGAATCTGAAGCCAGGCAGAAAATGAATCAGGGTTTTCCCTACCCTGTATCTTTGTTAAGTGATAACTGCATGCTGAGACATGATATGGAACTATGTCTCGAAACATTTAGATTTCATTCATCTTTTTGTGTATCTCTGTTCCATCTGCACAGTTTTCTGTGAAAGAGGAGCATATGGCCATTTCTTCTTTCATTTTATACTAGGTCCAGACTTTATTCATTAGATTTTTTTAAATTCCTCCATAAACACAGAATATATGCAATCATAGACGTAGGTGCTGTAGTCAGTAGCGTTTGATGCCAAAAGCAAACAAATCACTCTTTGGAGATCAAGGTGTTCAATTCAAGGTATTTCTGACCTCCAAATAGAACTTCTAAATTTTACCTGTGCCATCAAGGCTGAATGTATCCCATTCTACCTACTAAATGATCCCTGAACAACACAAAGAGAAATACCTGTTAAATGTTAGGGTCAAATTCTGCTTTTCCAGAGAGAGCAGAGATGATACTTGGCAAGTCTTCTCCTTCAGCAAACCTGCCTGCCTTGCCAAGATTCATCAGGGAGGGATGAGGGGATTGAATGCTGGTGCACTTTGCTGCATCTCTGAACAGTAGTGGTAGGCTCCCATAGGTTGCGGTGCTTAGTGCACAAAGCTGCATACTAGTTAGACAGTTCTGCAGTCTCTGGGAAATGAACACAGCCATTAAATCCCAGATCCCATTCCCTTGGTGATATGAAACTTGGATCAAACAAAGCACCTGAGATTGTTACTCTTTGTACAAGTGCTGATGACCTTTGCTGGGTTGGGACTATGGTGTGCTAGCTGGAACGTTAGCACATCTGTTCTCTCAATATTCAGGCTTATGGAGAGACCCAGATATGTGATTTTAGGCATGAGCAGTCCGCGAAGCTGCTACAAACTCCCCAGCCTATGGCCCTGCCTATGCTCCACACCAGGTCCCATCCCCAGTCAGCCCAGGCCCCATCCCCTCACCACTATCACCTGTTCTAATCCCTCTCTGCTTATCCCCTTCCAGCCAAATCCCTGAGCCAAGAGTCACAAATGACACTTAAAAAACAAAACAACAACCCTCTTTTCTACAATTTCTTTCTAAAGAAAATGGGGGCATGTTTTCCACTGCATGCCAGATTGTGAAGACTGGACATACAGGAGGCACCTCATTAAAAGCACTAATTATGGGAATTAAAAAATGTCAGTCACAGATTTTTTGATATACCCCAAAATTTGTCAGGGTATGTCTACACTACCCCGCTAGTTCGAACTAGCGGGGTAATGTAGGCATACCGCAATTGCAAATGAAGCCCGGGATTTGAATTTCCCGGGCTTCATTTGCATAAGCGGGCGCCGCCATTTTTAAATCCCCACTCGTTCGAACCCCGTGCCGCGTGTAGCCGCGCGGCACGGGGTTCGAACGAGCGGGGATTTAAAAATGGCGGCGCCCCGCTTATGCAAATGAAGCCCGGGAAATTCAAATCCCGGGCTTCATTTGCAATTGCGGTATGCCTACATTACCCCGCTAGTTCGAACTAGCGGGGTAGTGTAGACATACCCTCAGAGATTTATTTGTGAAAATTTTAAGTCATCTGTCCTGCTGAATACAACATTCAATACAATGGAATATATAATGCATCTCTTCTCTTTTTACAGTAAAGAGAAGAGTTGCTTTAATCAGTATTTCTAAACTGATTTTGTATTAATATATTTCTTAATCAGTATTTCTCAACTTATTTTTATATTTTAAATGTACTCTTAAGCCTTCATAAAGTATTCCATTCCAGATGAATACATATTTATCACATTGACACGAAGACAATGTTTTAAATTAATCAGTCAGAGTGGTTTAGTGTGTTCATAACAAAATTCATTGCATTTAGAGAAAGGAAATACTAATTTATTTTGTGTGATCCATAACATAAGACACGTTTATGACATTTCACCATGTGTGCATGTTAAAAATATGTTTCCAAAGATTTTAGGTGTTACTAAGGTACTGATTTTGGAGGGGGGTTCTCTTCATCTTCTAATTCATTGAGTAGTCAGAAGTAAAGAAAGGGAAATTCATTGGTCCAGCTATCTGGAAGAAAAGGGATGTTTTCACGAAGACTCACTTTAATAGGAGAGTAAAAGGAGAAAGATTACATCATTGGTGGACAAAAAGGACAGGAAGACCTTTGAAGCACGTTTTTGTACTATAGAAATTAAAATTAAATGTTTGGCTGGCTGGGCGGGCAATCCTGGCCTGAGGATCCAGGTCACCTACAGAATTCTGATATATATATATAGCATTACGAGAGCAAAACCCACTTCTTCAGATGAGATTGAATGGAGAAAAACAAGGGGGAACCTCAGAATCTATACCAGAAAAAGAAGGGAAATTGAAAAGAAAATGCTAATGAGGCTAATTGATTGGGCTGGTAGTGTTCCACTCAGCCTCATTAGCACTGACATGACAATTGACAGGTATAAAGCTCATGATACACTGTGTGTGTGTGTGTGTGTGTGTGTATGTATATGTATGTATATATATGTGTGTGTATATATGTATATATTTGTTAATCTCTAAGGTGTGAGAGGACTAATTGTTTTTAAAGTTATGGACTAACATGGCTACTCGTCTACTCCTCTGAGACTAATAAAATATTAATCATTTTAGCTGAGCACATTTTCTAATCTAATCACAGTTACAGAGGGAGAAAAACATTTCCCACTGGAACTTTTTCATAGTCATGAGTCGGGGTTTAAAGTTTTAACCTTTTTGTCACATCATTCAAAACAGGAATAGAAGTCTTTCCCTGGAGGCAAAACTGCCATTTCATTAAGGTTTGTGTATTTGTCTAGTGAAATAACCAATTCCTGTGGGTGACAACATGGTGGCATCTGCCCAACAAACCAATTCACATTCTTTTCATGTTATGATTTTTGCTGAGAACAAGATTTATTTACTGAAGTAGCAGGAATGGAAAAATGGAATGATAATACTTTCAGTTAAGTTTAATATTTGCAATCATAGGATAGTGATTAATTAAAAATTTACCAGAGCTACTCTGAACTATGTACCATCCATAACATATTATATTTAAAACACAATTGTATAGTAAGTAGATGTTTCTTTTTAATGTAAAAGCTCAACAGCTGAAATGATACACAATAAATATGTTTGATCAATATGAATATTGTTGCCTTGGGATTCCCCTAGTCTTTCTACTGTGATCACGTCAACATGTATAACGATATGCAGGGAACTAGTGAAGCGTGTTAGAGTTGCATTTGTAATGAATGTGATATATAGTGTTTTTTCCCCAAAAGAGCAGTAAAATACACAGAAAAATATCTTAATAATATTGTGGGTGTGTTAGCCACACCTATCAGCTATAACTAGTCATCAGTATATGCAGAAATACTCTATTTTCAGTGCCTGTGGCTATACAAGTAAAATGAAATAGCACACTCATATCAAAGTATATTATTTTAAAGCTGTTTGTTAGGAATACTGCATTCTGTCTCCTCTCCCCACCAGAATCCATTATATATAAGAGTATTCATATACATCTTTCTAGTCTCCTAGCACTATAGGTATATTGAGACTAGGGGAGGGGGAAGAACATAAAACAACAAGAAAAAAGAAAGAGAACTATAAAAGGAAAACAAGTCTTTTAGACTATTTAGCATTCATACTATTTATTGCCATAGTTTGTTACAGTAGCTGTCTCAGAGTTCTTGAATTAGTTAAATGGGTCTTGAAAGTTGGTTATTGCATTTTAATGGGTTTATACCTTTTTTTACCACCACATTTCTGCTGAATAATAGCACTGGCTGCAAGATGTACGCACATCAGGATGAAATAATCAGATTCACAAATAAATGTTGACATTCTCCAGAGGATTTGAGGAAATGTCATACAGCACTACAAAAGCACGGGTGCAGAAAGGGCCAAATGGTACAGTAAATGCAAAAGTAGAAAGCATTTCCAGCCAGAGCTAAGAGGATTAAATAAAAAATGTTAAAGAACTTTGAAAATCTGAGATTACAGAATTATTGGACTCTCAGAGATAACATGGTATCTGACTGGAAGCCTAAAAATACTGCGTACTGCCTGAACCACACAGAGCAGAAAATAGGTTTTACATTCTTTCTCATTCTAAGTTGCTTGAAGTGTTTGGGTTTACAGTATATACTGTAAAATTAAACTAGTTGTGTGAAGGCAACCTATATTGATTATTTCTATGTATGTATGTGTGTATGACAGAGAGAGACTTTTAAAGAGGGATGTATGAATTATATAATGCCTTGAATTATAAGGAGAAAAAGCTGCCCTTACCTTAGATAGTGGCGTGGTAAAGTTGCTAGTGTGAAACATTAGAACTGGTTTGCCACTCCAGGGTGGAATGCATCCAGAACACACTAAAACTAATGGCATTTGAAACAGGCCCTTCAAGTCAATGAAAAACTTAAAAAACAACAAATAGATTAGTAGAACCTTAAAAACTAACATAACATGTAGATAGTATCATAAGCTTTCATGGGCACATCCCTATTAAATCTATTAAAATCAATGGAGCTTCAGGGGATAGCAGAGGTAGTCTGTTAGGGTATGTCTACACTAGCCCCCTAGTTTGAAATAGGGTGGCTAATGTAAGCATTCGAAGTTGTAAATGAAGCCTGGGATTTAAATATCCCGGGCTTTATTTGCATATTCCCATCTGGTTGCCATTTTTAAATTCCACTAGTCCGAAGTAACTGCCAGCGGCTACACGTGGCAGTGAAACAGTAATTCGAACTAAGTCCTTAGTTCAAATTAACTGTTACATCTCATTCCTCCTGCAAGGAGGTTTAACAGGTAGTTCGATTTAGGGCTTTAATTCGAAATACTGGGTCCCTCCCGCGTGGGCAGTTAGTCCGGACTTGTATATTTCAAAAATGGTGACCAGCCGGGAAGATGCAAATCAAGCACAAGATATTTAAATCCCAGGCTAGATCTGCAACTTCGAATGCCTACATTAGCCTTCCTAGTTAGAACTAGTTTTGAATGCCTACATTAGCCTTCCTAGTGTAGACATACCCTTACAGAAAAAAACAACAAATGGTTTGGTAGCACTCATGATACCATCTACATATTTGGTTAGTCTATTAAGTGCTACAGACCATTTGCTATTAAAATCAATGATATTCTGTACATGGACTTTCCCCTAAAAGTGTGTTTGTATATATTTGTGTATATGAAGGTATAATATATACATATCTGAATTATTTTTGTCTTCTAATACTCTAGTCATCTGAAGAAGTGGATTGTGCCCACGAAAGCTCATGATACAATCTACATATTTTGGTAATCTTTAAAGTGCTACTAGACTATTTGTTGTTTTTTAAGTTTTTCCTGTTACAGACTAACTTGGCTACCCCTCTGAAGCTTTGGTGCATTTTTGTACAGGATAAGAAATTAATATTGATCATTTGTATGGGGATTTAGGGAGCTAGAAAAGAGCTAGCATTTGTTTCCTGGTGGTGGTTTGTTGGACTTGATGCTTTGATGTATCTTCTGTTACAGAACTTGGGTGAGATTTCTATCCCCTTCTGACCCCTTTAAGGCTATGTAAAAGGGCTGGAGTTTTATAAATCCCCTTTAATTGGATTGATGTGCATGCAATACAGATATAGTCATAAGCTTCTTCTTAAAGACCCCCATGCTAGCTTTAGTGCAGGAAATTTGCTGGGACAAGTTAAGGATGAAATGACAGCATTTTAAGCCACGCTATGCCCCACTGTGAGAGACTGAGGTTGGTTCCCAACCTTTTTTATACTGTGGACCAGCAAACTTATTAAAAAATGTTGGTGGACTGGTATAGAAACATTTGAATATTCATTATGGTAATTTACTTGCATATTTGCATATTCATGGTGGTAATTAATTTTAAGCGGTCGCATGTTATTTTGCATCTGTAAGCACACAAGAAGGTTTGGGGTAGGGAGCAGAAGTGGTGCAGAGGATTTGGGGAGGGAGGTGCTGGGGTGCCAGAGGCAGGCTCTGGCTGAGAAACCTTACCTGAGTAGCTCCCAGCCAGCAGCTCAGCAGGTTCCTTAACCAGGGTCCATGCCTTCCATGCCCCTGTACTGCTCACTGCAGCTATAGGGGTCATGGTTGCCCTTGCAAAGGGGCCTGATAGGAGAGAGGCACTTCTCATGCTGCCTGTCCTGCAAACAAGCAGCTTTTCTCGGAGCACTGAGCAGTTTTGGAGTAGTGGCTGCTGAGGAGCGGGGACTCAAGATGGGAGGGCTGAAATCCCATCCCTGCTGCACCCCCCACGGTACTTCTGCAAGGCCCAGATTCCCTGGGAATCCAACAAAGGCCTGTGAGGCTCTGGGTGCCCAAGAAGCTCCCTGCTGATGCAGATGAGCCCCGGCACAGACCCAAGGAGAAGAAGCTCTTTCCCAGTGCCCTGGCCCAATGATGTGCTCCACTTTGCAGCTTGGAAAGGTGGAGCACCTCGAGCGGGACCCTGAGCCCTGTGGGGCCATGGCCACAGTGCACAGGGCAGTACTGTTGCATAAGGTAGGCAGACCGTGGGCATGAAGGAGGAAACCACCTGGCAGTGCCAGCGGGAATAAGAGAACAGGTGATGCTTGGCCCCAGCTGCTGCAGCAGCTGCCCTCCACACGCAGCACTTAGCCCTGGCTGAGCACCACAGCCGCACATCATGTGGCCCCAGCTCCAGACGTAGCATATGGTAGTGTGCCATGGCCTGGCAAGAAGCGGTGCATGGTCTGCAGACTGACAGTTGGAAACCACTGGCTTAGATGGGCCCTCTGGGCTAGATGATGGTGAAGCCTTTCTAGCCCCCAGATCATCCCAAGGTTGAGAGATTTCAAAGAATTCTTACTGCCAGTTGGGTCCTAACCTTTCCCTAGGCTGTGATCCCTGCACTGCACTTCCAAGAAGCTTGGCACAGAAGCACACCTTTGATATATAGCACTAGGAGTTTGTTATGTATGCTTCTAATGCAGATGATTTTTTATTTAGATATATTTTATTCTAAAACCTTCAATGAAAAATGTCTATTCATATTAAAATAAATCTATATTGACATGTTTATTGGAATGATATAAGGATTTGTTTTAAAGTCTGAAAGGAATAGCTGAAAGGAATAGCTTCTCTAATTTAGGGTATGTCTACACTACCCCACTAGTTCGAACTAGCGGGGTAATGTAGGCATACCGCAATTGCAAATGAAGCCCGGGATTTGAATTTCCCGGGCTTCATTTACATAAGCGGGGCGCCGCCATTTTTAAATCCCCGCTCGTTCGAACCCTCATGGAATGAGGAGTAATGGTAGTTCGAACTAGGAAGCCTAGTTCGAACTACCTAGTTCGTGCCGTGTGTAGCCGCGCGGCACGGGGTTCGAACGAGCAGGGATTTAAAAATGGCAGCGCCCCGCTTATGCAAATGAAGCCCGGGAAATTCAAATCTCGGGCTTCATTTGCAATTGCGGTATGCCTACATTACCCTCCTATTTCGAAATAGGAGGGTAGTGTAGACATACCCTAAGCCATCAAAGCTTTTGAGAAATGACCACTTAATTAGACACCTCCGGGATCCCATTGCTCACGTGTGTGACTGTACTAAGTCATGTGCATTTTGCTACATTTGTGATACAACAAATAAGGTGAACTATAAAAAAATCCTTTTTATCTGGAAATGTAATGCAAGTGACTGACAGTATATGAAGGATAAGTAGTGAGAAGTAGTTAGAGAGGGAAAAACAAAGAGCACTGAAAAGCCAGCCCATAAACTTTTAAACAGGTTTTAATAAAACATCATGCTTGCTTTTCACTGCATCCATCATCTTAAAACTGTTAAACCTCTGTGGGCAGCTTACCATTTGTCTAAAGGATCATCTTGGACTGAGGAGTATCACATGATGTGTGCAATGAATCATCAATGTTGGCATTCCATTGCCAAGGAAAATATTCTTTTTTATGTTAAAAAAAAAAGTATGGAGTTTGGATACATTATTAACTGTACGTGAGAAGCTTTTGAGCAGCAGAAAGAGGAGGTAGCCTAGCAAGAACAACTTTGGTCACAAACCTAGAAGTGAGAACAGAACTGAATTGTGAAATCAATAACCATAATGATGTTGGAGTGATGTAAATGGTGCATGGCCATTTGGTGGCCCTTGCTGCAGGGTGGGTTTGGACACAGTGGCAATGGGTCTCTTTCCCCTTTCCCCCATGCATTGGTTTGCGGGCATACCCTCAGCCCACCTTCACCTAACAATCTCTCCTCATGTTCATGCAGATGGGACCTTTGTGGAACCTAGTTCTTCCATAAGCAGGGAGTCCAGAGTCCTTTATGTAGCCTTTCTACAATCTTCTGCCTATGTAGTAGTACTACTGGTTTGAATCTTCTCAAGCATGGTGTAATAGGGAGGACACTTTAAAGTGGAAGGAAAAGGCACAAGGGAAGTTTAAAAACACTAAGGCTGTGTCTAGACTGGCATGATTTTGTGCAAATACTTTTAACGGAAAAGTTTTTCCGTTAAAAGTATTTGCGCAAGAGAGCATCTATACTGGCATGTGCCTTTGCGCAAAAGCAAATCTTTTGCTCAAGAGCATCTGTGCCAGGGTAGACGCTCTCTTGCGCAAGAAAGCTCCGATGGCCATTTTAGCCATCGGGCTTTCTTGTGCAAGAAATTGATGTTACCTGTCTACACTGGCCTCTTGCACAAGAACACTTGTGCAAGAGGACTTATCCCCGAGCAGGAGCGTCAGAGTATTTGCGCAAGAAGCACTGATTTCATGCAGTAGAATATCAGTGTTCTTGTGCAAATACTCATGGCCAGTGTAGACAGTCGGCAAGATTTTGCGCAAAATCTTGCCAATGTAGACACAACCCATGTGAGGGAGAGACCATCTAGAAATAGAAAATCTGATTAGCAATATAAACCAATATTTTAGCACTTTGCACCTCTCTTGTTTGGCACCTTCGGGATCTAACTAGCCCCAGATGAGGGAATTTGCTGGACAATGGAAGGTCCCCTGACACCAGCCCCTTAGCCCAGTGCACATCCCTGCTGCTGGCTCCTTCAGCCTGGCTGGGCTATCTGCAGGCCAGCCATGGTTTTGCTGCTGGCTGGCCAGGCAACTACAGCCCCGTTGCCAAATGGCACATTGCCTGATTGGGCTGTCGCAGCCCCAACCCCACAGCCAGGTGGTACGTGACCCTGGCCACACTGATTCTGCCAGGCTGCCATCACTGGCTTCCCCTCCCAGGCTGTTGCAGCCACAGTCCCAGCCCCACTACCAGGCAGCAGGCAGCTTCAATCACACTGCCACTGCTACCACCACTGCCACTTGGGCTGTTGCAACCCTGCTGCCTCCTAGACTGATGAGGCCCAGCCAGGCTTCCCCTCTTGGGCTGCTGGGATTCTGGCCCCACTGCTGGTTGGCAGACAGCCCCGATCGTGCTCCGCCCAGGCTGCTGCAGACTTGCAGGACTGCATTGGGGCTCCCAGCAGCTGCCTTCTTGCCTCGGGGTTCTCTCATCCAGGAATACCCGTGGTCATGCCGGACCATGGATGTTGCTAAAAGAGAGAATCCTGGATTTGGGAGGCGCAACCTGTATCCACTGAGCCCATTCTGTAAACCATGGGATTCCTTATGGACAGACAATTGTAGGAGATACTACTTAAAAAAAGTTCACATAGTACAAACTACTGAGCAGAAAAATGAGTTGGCTGATGATTGTTCTTGACCTAAATATTCAGGAGAACATGGGAATTGTTAGAATAAGATTTTTAAAACCCAAGTAAAACATCCTCTTGTGTCACAGTTGTGGTTTATAAAATAATATTGAAGGAATAGTAATAGTAATTACTATTAATATTGACGGGAATGCAATATTGAAGGGCTAGTATTGAAGAAAAGTAAATTGAGAATGAGAATAAATTTAGGACATTATTCTCATCCACCTCTCAGAACTTTAAAGATGGAAAATGTTAGACTTCTAGTCCATTCCCTGTTAATGCAGAACTATTTGAGATATTTTCTACTTCTTAGACTGGTGTAGTTTTTTATAAAGTAAAATGATAGGACATCGCCACTTGATTTTGGAGATGGGACATAATCACTCTGTCTCATCCATTGTGCTGCCACATGCTTGGAACACTCTGTTCTTTTTCAGAACTCCCTCTGCCTTCTCCTTCAAGAACACCCTTCAAGCCAGTTTACCAGAACTGCAACTTGCTTTTGGATTGTGACAATGACTGCAGAGAACATGGAGACATTTCATTTGTGCACAGATCATAAATAGGTGTTTGAGCGCCTAGGATGAGCAAGCATAATTGAGCCCCCCTCCCCCCCAAGATGAGTAGAGATATTCAAAATCCTCAGATTTCTACCTTCTAGAAACCTCTCAGCACAGAGGTTTTTGCTGTGGGTCAACCCCCTAGAGAGGTGTGTCCCACAGTATAAAAACTGTTGCTTTCAGTCAGGAGCTGGCAAATTAAAAGCTGATGGGAGCTGCTTGGGCCTCTGGCTCTCTGACCTGTAGGGCACTGGTTGGCTCCCTGTTCTGCTTCCTGAACTGGACCACCTCTGCACTGCTGGGCACTCCCTAGTCTGGGAGGGCAGCACAGTTCTGAGCTGAGCTCCCTTCTACCCTGAAGGATCCTGATGACTGCCAGTGATACCCCCTGAAACCAACCAGTACCCACAGAACTTAGCGGCCATAAGAACATAAGAATGGCCATATTGGGTTAGACCAAAGGTACATCTAGCCCAATATCCTTTCTGCCAACTGTGGCCAATGCCAGATGCCCCAGAGGCAGGGAACAGAACAGGTAATCATCAAGCAATCCCTCTCCTGTCATCCATTTCCAGCCCCTGGCAAAAAGAGGCTATGGATACCATTCCTACCCATCCTGTCTAATAAGTATTGATGGAAATAATCTCCATTAATTTATCTAGTTCTTTTTTGAATCCTGTTAAAGTCCTGGCCTTCTCAACATCCTCTGGCAGGATGTTCCCAGGGCTGACTGTGCACCACGTGAAGAAATACTTCCTTTTGTTTTTTTTAATCCTGCTGCCTATTCATTTCATTTGGTGACCCCTAGTTTTCATATTGTGGAAATAAGTAAATAACTTTTCCTTATTCATTTTTTCCACACCAGTCATGATTTTATAGACCTCTGTCATATCCTCCCTTAGTCTCCTCTTTTCTTAGCTGAAAAGTCCCAGTCTTTTTAATCTCTCTTCATATGGGACCTGTTCCAAACCCTCATCATTTTTGTTGCCTTTTTTTCTGGACCTTTTCCCCAATATATCTTTTATGAGATGAGATATTCACTAAGACACTTGCCACTGTCCAGGCACTTCTGGTTCCTCACAGCCACAAGGAATTCTGTGTGAGTATTTGCAGTTTGTTGGGGTCTTAAGAGGGTTTTTTTTGGATGGGGGGGGTAGGGGATTGAATTTGTATTGTGGTGCCTTGAGGTTTGGTTTAGGTCCTTTTTATATTTTTATAAATGAAAATAAATAACTGGACAGTGCTTTGTCCCAAACTGAAAGCCTTTTTTGATGATTTACACACTTTTGGATTCATTATACAGTACAAGGCTGGTGTGTATCCTCATGAAGCATTTACCTGCATTTTGGCATAAGGCTTTGCTAAAACATAAATCACTGGCAAAGTGCCCTTGGAAAATGTTGAACTACTTATAATGATGTAATAAGAAGTTAGTTTAAGATGGATGTTCTGATAGAGGAAATATATTCAAAGCCCCGGCTTGGCTGGCACCTAATATCTTGCTTAGTTTGCCCAGAGGCTTCTCTGATGAATGTATGAATATACCTCTCTTAATCTGGAAGTGAATATTGAGCTAGTGAAATACAGAGGATTGACAGTGCTGGAAACTGAAGACTCCTATCAAAAAAAGCACGTATTCTATTGATCACTGCTGGGGGAGCTTTGTCAGAATACTTTGCTACCAAGCCTCAGCTCATTATGGGAGAGAAATTCTCTGCGTCCACGTAAGAAGGGAGATGGAGTGTGAACGAGAGCAGAACTTGGCCTTATGTGTATTTTTGAAGGACTATATATTTCGAAATTTTACAGAATTTTCTGCAAAATTATAAAGTGGCTTATACTTGTGCTACATACTAACAGTATAAAACAATGACATTTTACTACATTAGGCTGTATAATGCTAATTAATATTATCACTGGTTTTGATTACAACTCCTGGGAAATGTTTCATTATTCAGTATAATATATTTATAAAGAAGGCGGTAAGTTGCCTGTACCTGATAGAGTTTGGGGAGTGAAGATATCATTTTACTCCTCAGGAAGATTTCCAGAAATCAGAGAGTAAACATGGGGGAAATGACAGCCTCTTATCATTATGAAGGTGGTAAGAGGAGTATACTTCAGGGACAAGCTTATTGTAGAAAAGAAACCTCACCCACGCAAATAAGTGTTGCTACATATCACAGAAAATTATCAGAGAGTTGCTGCAGAGAAAGAAATGGCCATACGCTGAAATGCTTCACACACAAGTAGAGTTGGTGTAATTTGCCTTTTATAGGATATGTTCTAAAATGAAATATGTAAACAATTTTTAGAGTGTAATGTTCAGACAAGGAAGGGAGAAAACAAAAGCTGAATAAGTAATTTGTATAAGGCACTGGGTACTGACTGCAGACTGAGACTCAACTTATATTCTTAGATAAATATTTTAAATTACTTCCAGCACTAGCCTTTTTTCCTTGCTACTGGAAGTTATTACCACTTTTGAATTTCTTTTCAAGTTGTAAATATTACAAAAGTTACTACATTTGATTTTTTTTATTAAATCACAGTAGGCTCCATTCTATGGCACTAGGATAAATCTTTAAAATATTGAAAACTAGAAGCAATATTACTTAGACAGGAAACAGAAGAGGAGTCTGCACTGACTTTGGTTAATGATGTTCCTGCCATGAAGTAGTGGGTGAGCAGCATAAGCTCTTAATGGCATTAGCTGTGCTGGCCCAACATTGATTGTATCTTTAAATATATTCTAGTACAAAAACAAGTTGCTGGGCTTCATTGTTGCAGAAATAATTGGGTGAAAGATTTTGTGCTCTGTTGCACAGTAGGTGAGACTACATAATCATAATGTCTCCTTCTTGCCTTAATTTATGAAAGGAAAAGTAGAGAGACAACTAACTTCCTTTACTGAAAGAGTAGGTGTGGCAACATATGAAAGAGTCTGGGCTACCGTGGCCAATTATGAAGACATGTTCCTTGATCACCGCTTCTGAATTACATTAGGAACTAATAAGGTTCCTAAAATTATTGGCTAAATTAACTTGAGCAGATGTGTGTGTATATATAGATTTTATTTAGTTATTCTTTTACCACAGTGGAGCTGGACCTTTAAGCAAATAGTCTGTGCTCTTGTTTCAATCAAGGGGTTAAGCATTTGGGTCTATATGACATTAATAGAGCTGGATGCACAGGTCTTGTACTATTCCTTCTTCAGTGGGTAGCTGAACAGTTGACCATAGAGATTGTTCACTATTTTGGCCCATCAAGTCCTTCCAGCCACACAGGAATGGGCCAAAGTCCAATGTCAGAATAGACTTGATGCCCCCAAGTAATTGGGGGACCATCTCTGGGCTGCCTTCATCTTTTAGCTGATGTAATTTTGTCCTGGATGTTAAAATGCTGCTTGCCAGAACATCTTCCGGTCATAGGTGCTAGAACTAGGAGTGCTGGGGGTGCTGCGGTAGCCTCGGCTTGAATTGATTACCTCTATATACAGGATTTACAGTTTGGTTCAATGGCTGTCAGCACCCCCTCTATAAAAATTGTTCCAGCATCTTTCTTGTGCCATCCTCATGACCTGTCTGAAAAGCATGAGCCACCATCTGTGGACAATGGCCCCAGTAGTCTGTAGACCAGAATGAAGTGAATGTATGTATTACAAATGAAGTCATTCCACTTTATTCCCAATATACAATATTAGCATTTTGTGTGGAAAACTTCCATCTTTGCCCAGTCTGAGAGGCATAGTGTCCATATACTGCAACCATACCGCAGTGCAAAGAGGATACATGTCGAGTAGATCAATTGTCTTGCTGAGATGACATTGATTACGTAGTTTTTGTAAATGACCTATAGCAGATGCTACAATGCCAATTTGGTGGAAAACCTTCATATTAGAGTGGAAGGAACAGGCGAATATAGAATCCCAATAGCAAAAAGTGCAGATTGCTTTGACATTTTCATTATTCAATGAGATGGGGTCTTGGACAGGCCTGAACTTAGATTTTGCAACTTTGTGTTTCACCACAAAACATGGATGCCAACCTGAGTTGCCTCCCTCAGCTCTGCCTGGTGCACACCTCCAAGGGCTCCGGATGTGATATAAATGGTTTGGGGCTCTGGCTACTTCTGTTGCTGCTGGAACCCTGGGCCCTTTTAAATCATTGGGTGCTGGGATATCTGCTCTCTTTGTTCCCCATCTGTGGGTTGCATTCTGACAGTCTTGTGCTCCATTTCTTCTCACTTTGTGGGATGTTCTGAGGCACTAAAATCCAATGACTGAAATTTTGACTTGATCCATAATTACACAAGCAGAGCCACATTTTACTTTTGGTTAAACTGGTGCAACCCTATCATTTCAGAGGGGTTACCGCTAGCATACCTGAAAGAGCAGAATTTGATCCTTAGAAATATTTTCACAAAATAGCTTGCTGCTTTTTTTTCTATAGGTATGACAGTATACATTGTATCCTCCTAGCTCTCTCAAATACTTCTTTCTCTCACCTTATACAAGCTAGCTTTAAGAGTTATAGTACTGTTTTCCCACATTGTCTCAAACTTTTGCTCCTAGTACTTCAAGATTGTGGTATCTTCTCTATCTGTTCTCTGAGAGGCTCTCTATGCCTTTTTTACACTTACAGAAAATTATTTGGAAATTCTGAAAACCATGATTGAAGAATCCACCCTTCAGAAATCACTTCAGACAGATCTGATAGCAGGTTCACAGGTGCGGTTAACTGCCTTGGTCACTTGAATTGTACTAAAATATGATTTGGAACTTTTTAATATCACTCTGTAATTTGCCTTGATTTTGCAACTGGTGTAGTCATTTGATTTAAATAAACTAATCAGTGTCCTTTAGGAAATTTCAGGAGGTTAGGTTTGTTTAAAAGAGTCTAAAAAAAGCAAATATATCTCAAGTAGTGTTGTTTGCTTCCTTTGGTGATTTTCTTAAAACAAAATAGTAAGATAGGCATCAGGTGATGTTATTTCTCCTTCTTCAGGAGGATACTTTTACATAAACAGATTTCATTACACTTAGAGGGTATAAATTACTTAGCAAAGCAGAAACAAAATGTACTCATATTTGAAGAATATCACTGATGGTGTGTTTTCAGCGAAGATTTTCCAGCTCTATGTCCCAACACAAAATGACACAACCACTGAGATATTAGATTTTCACCCTCCCCTTTATTCTGGCTCATGTTTCCTTTCTAACATTTCCCCTCCCCCACCTCCTTCTTTGAATCTTTCTGAGGCACCACGCTGATTGGAAGATAGCAATTATCTGCTGAACTTCCTTAGGCAGAGAGGATTCTGATCTAATGGGAGGTTGTTGGAGTCAATTGTTACTGGCCTTAGTTATGAGATAAGGAAACTTAACCTTTTTATCACTGTCCCCCGTATACAGTGACTAAAGCCAGTAAAGTCACGTTTTTTTTTACTAGGACTTCCATTGCCCTTACATGGCATGGAAGTCAGGTCCATAGCCAGTAGGCCAATAAGAGGATCACTATAGCCTGAACAAGTCAAAGCATCCCTCAGGCTGCTCTGGTTTACACTGGGGGCCACTTTAGTTGCTGACCAAAGTGAGGACCAAAGAAGGTATGAAAGTGGCTTAGTCACCTTTGTCTGTCACCAGGTGAATTTTGCATCACTGAGGTTTGCGCTCTTTATGTCCTTCACACAAGTAGTCACGTTACACAAATATTTCACATTGTATTCCATGCAAGATCACAGATTCAAGAACTTTCATTTTAATTTCTGTACTGTTATCTTTTACTCCCAGATTGAAAGAATGTATCAAACTTTATAGCAATTGTAAAGCCATATATGGAACTAGAACCCAAGCAATGATCTCTGTCTCCCTCAAGGCTCAGAGAGAGCTTTACATGTGTACCTAGATCTCTCACAAATTTGCTGTTCTGTAATCTCAGTTGCTATGCAATTGTGGAGCAGCAGCATCAACTTTCAAACCATAATTAGTAAAAGCCTTCCAACCTAAATTTCTTACTTAGCCTCCCAACTGTTTTATACATTGATTAACTCCCAACCAATTTGTTGAAAAAACATTTAGAAATCTATAACAGTTCCAGATTTAATGAGACTGGAAGAGAGATAATCAAATAAAACATCAAGGGAAAATGTCATGGGAATGTTTAAAGAATGAAAATCAAAGTGTTAAAGGTGTGAAGCTGTACTTCTAAAAATAGTAACATTGCATTATTGCATTAGTTCATGTACTGGTTATTGAATCTTATGCCAGAGTTTACACTTAGAGAGACTCCAGCTGAGAGAATAGTGTAGTTGGAGGCAACGTACCAAAGGTTGAATTTCTGTGGCATCTCCATTGCAGAAGGTCAATGGCAGAAACTCTACTGTCAACTTCCCTTATTACTCGTGATCCTGTAGATTACTGGACTTGATGGGGATGCCATTGGTGGCTGATTTACTGGACCCACTAAATCAAAGTCCGGAAGATCGATCTCTGGGTAAATATAGAGAGGTCCTTACTTAACTGGGTGAGTGTTTATCTACCAACTCTGCAGTACTGTCATGACCATTACAAAGACTGAAATAATGATCCCATGGCATTTGCAGAGCAGAAATAAGACCAACAGCAATAGGAGACATGATGATTTTGTACAGGATACATTGTTACCGGTTAAATGGAAAAGCAATTCAAAGTTGTTGTTTCCAGAGCAGCTGCAGATAGCAGAGAACCACTTTAGGGTAAGGTCACATTGTAATAGGTTTGTGATGATGAGCATTGGCTGTAGAACTTGCAATGCAACAGGCCATATTCCTGGCTCTGTGTGCCAGTCTTGCCCTGTCTTCCACTGCAAGGGCACCAGAATGAGAGCTTCACTTGACAGCTGAGAAGCGAGGTGTGTTCACATTGTGGAAATTTGAAGTGCAGGATTACTGTCAATCATTGCACTCATTTTGGAGTAGGAAAATCCACAGTGGGAATTGTTACACAAAAGTGTAAGGCTCTTAATCATCTTCTGTTATATAGGACTATGACCCTCAGCACTGTGCAGGACTTAATGCATGTATTCATAATAAGGAGGTTCCTGAAGCACAGTGAATGCATATAACACTAACTTGCCCACCTGCCACAGAGCACATCAACAGAAACAGGTACTTTTCTTTGGTTCTGCAAACACTGATGAACCGCGGAGGATACTTCACCAATATCAGTGTGGGCTGGTCAGATAAGATATATGACACTTGTATCTTTTTTTTTTTTTTTTTTTTTTAGATTAAAGGGATGCTGGCACTGTTTACGCAAAAGGTTGAATCTCAATGAGAAAAAGTTACCAAAAATTATAGTTTCCTGTTGTGTCTTCCATAATATCTGTGAGGCAAAGGAGGGAAAATTGCCCCTGGGGTAGAGGTGGAACAGCTTTCTGCTGTCTTCGAACAGCTATGTGCAGCGCTATTAAGAAGAATTTAGTGTGGAGCTTTGTGATTAAGTGAGACCTTGAAAGAGTTCTTTAACATTTAATCACAATGAGGTGTATGGGCTATGCTCTGCATTGTCCTGAAGTTTTATGGCCCTCAGGTATTGTGTAGAGCTTGGTGTGTGTATGATTAGCTATATAATGCTGTTTGTTTTATACACCTGTGAGTTCTGCAGTGCTTGCTGTACATTCATAATGATTACACTGTGCTGAACCTATGAGTTTTGTGCTCTGAACAATTTCAAGTAGTGGCTGCTTTGAGCAGTGGTAGGCACTGAACAGCTTAGTTGTGAGATAAAGATGCATTTCTCTTAAAAAATAAAGTGTTATTGCATAAGAAAAGCAGTGCAAAATAATGGCATGTAATTAAAATACTAACTTGATAAAACTGGATAGAACTTATGAATCACAGTAAGACAATCTTTTAACAACAAAAGGGGCGTTCATGTCTATTCCAGGCCACTTTTTGTCTGCCTTATGTAAGTCAGAGTATGTGAATTTGTGGCTGTCCTTGCTGTCCCTTAAAGTGGAGTGCTGCAGTAGAGTGGAATTTTGGGAGGTACAAGGGAGGAGCAAAAATTGAGTTCTCCGTCGATTGCAAAAAGAACTGAAAATGTGAAAAATGTTGTTAACCCAAAGGCGTAATAAAATACTGAAGCATTTCTGTTTGCTGCTTCAGAAGCCGCAGTATGTCTCTGTGTTGGACTTCTGGGCTTTACTTCTGTCAGATTTCTCCTCTGTCAGATTTCTCCTCTAGCGTGTCTACCATATTCATCTTATAGGGCCTATGTTCATAATCAGCTGCAGCATTGGCTTGTAGAATCTTGGAAAACTTGTTCTCTCTAGTTGTCGTCTTCCTCCTCTGAGATATTGCAGGCCTTAATATACAGGTTTGTCTCTTAAATGTGGACCACTCTCCTCTGTTGGAACCTTCAGTCTTCTGAGTGTCTTTATAGCTTACAGCATAGGTGGAGGCAAGAGAAAGGCAAAGCATGGGGCGTTGTGTTTGGTTTTTATACTCTTAGTCCACGTGCTTGAAGAATATAAGTCCAGGAATGTCTGGTGGGCATTGCTGAAGCCTCAGGTGAGAATGAGCAATTCCCTCTATGTGACCTTATACAGGAAAGTCATTGGATTGTAGTCCCCTTGCTGGACAATGGCTGGAGATGTCTGTTCAACAGCAGCCACCTGGGTATTGGTTACCTCCCTTGTCATTATCTCTGTAGAACTGGTATCTGGGTGCCTCCCAAACCAACAGCATACTTGAAAAACATACAACATAATGCTTATTATTTCATATGCAGTAATGATATTCATTTTTAGACAAAAATCAGTGTCAGCAGACTAGAACCTTTCCCCTGACACCTCATCTGGCATGCTTTAAATGCAACATCACAATTATATACAGATGAATGTCAGAGTTACAGGTGCTCCCCCAAGGCATAGAATGTCACTGTAACAAAGGCATAGAAAGGAAAGCTGCTGGCATTCTGAAGCTCTCTTCTCCCCCCTTACCCTATCCCTCACCCAGGCCATATGCTGCTTTTTTCTGATTGCTGCAATGGTGCCTGCCAAAATGAGCTTGGACTGCAATGGAAAAGTGTCATATGGTAGAGGAAGAAATAAAGCAGTCATCCCTACAGGCCTTTGAGCCTGAACTGAAAAGTACCTCCATGAACATTTCCTTGAGATCTCCCAGGAGAATGCAAGGGAACTCCCTCTGCAGATAAACAATCTGCTCTGCATGGTTCTTTCAACCCAACCATGCAGGACTGAAAAGTAAATGACTACTCTGCTTCTATTGGTTGTGCTTCTGCCTCTAAACCTCTGCCTCTCTTATGACTAGTAAAACAATGAAAAGTCAATACCTATGTCTTTCGAACTTGGGGCTGGGGCATGTGGCGATGGTTACATCACAAATTATAATGAAAAAAGTGCATGCTTACCTGAGGTTACTCTACTTGGATTGTATTTATCTATGCTTGTCTGATGGAACGGTCTGGACTGCAGCAGAATCTCAGTCCTTCTGGTGATATAAATGGAACTCCCTTGTCCTATGGCTCTCTCACTCCCCTCTTCATCCTGTTCCTTCTCTCTGTTCAGGCTCCCTGGGGGATATCCACAGTATACAGTGGATGCTGCTGGGGTCTGCAACAAGCCAGGCATGCAACTTGTTGAAAAAGTAGATAGTCTGTGGCTCAGTTGCATACTGACTGTTGGCTACCCTGACTTTTTGGTATGTCTGGTGCAGTTCCTATTTTTGTGTGTGACACTGTTGCTGATCTCTGTGATACACTTTTGCCTGTGCAATCTCTGTGCAATCTGCTCATAAATGTCCATATTTTCTTAAAAAACAACAAATGGTCTAGCAGCACTTTATAGACTAACAAAACATATAGATGGCATCATGAGCTTTTGTGGGCACAGCCCACTTCTTCAGATGACTAGAGTGTTGGATACCCAGAACTAAAATAAGTAGGGGAGAAGGGGGCGGGGGGAAGAAGAGAAGGAAATGGGAGGGGGAGTGGAAACAAGAAGAGGCAGTGGGTATAAAAATATCAAGGGGAAAGCGGAACTGGAATGTAACAGGAAAAACAAATAGTCTATAAGCACCTAAAGACTGGATAATCAAAAGAGGCAGATAAGAACTATTATTAGGCAATTAGGCCGTGTCCAGACTCAGGGGTTTTTTCGGGAAAAGTAGCCTTTTCCCGAAAAAACTTCCCCTGCATCCAGACTCAAGCCGTGTTCTTTCGAAATTATTTCGAAAGAACGCGGCTTTTCTTTCAATGGCGGTAAACCTCGTTTCACGAGGAAGAATGCCTTCCTTCGAAAGTTCCTCTTTCAAAGGAAGGCGTTCTTCAATGTAAAGAGGCCGTCTTCGAAAGAGAGCATCCAGACTCGCTGGGTGCTCTCTTTCGAAAAAGCGGATTTTTCTTTCGAAAGATCCGCGTGCAGTCTAGACGCGATCTTTCGAAAGATGCTCTTTCGAAAGATGCTTTCGAAAGAGCATCTTTCGAAAGAAGCCTGCAGTCTAGACATAGCCTTAGAGAGGAAGAAAACTAACACCAGATACTATACAGACAAAGAACCATTGGCACCTTCATTGTTTGGTAGGTTGATAGTGTCTCGGCCATCCCATATCTTTATTTAAACCCTTTTTATCGTTATTTCTTAGTTGTGGCTGTACAGTCTCTTCTTCCCAGAGGCTTGGTAGATCTGACACATCTTGCCCATTCAAGGCAGAAAGGTGTCTGGAATGCAGTACTAGGATAGTTGATTGGGTAGTTGCCCACCAAAGTAGAGCTACTAGATAGGCAATCAGGAAAAAACATTTAAAATGCTGTGTTTTAAAGGGGTAGAGTGTAGTTTCTGGTGTTTGTGACTCTTGGGCAGTGGAGTTCACAATTGTGAAGCTAGGGCAGGGTTTCCCAACCTATGGGTTGGGACCCAAATGTGGGTTGCCATTACTTTTCAAAAGGGTCACCAAGTGTCTCCCCAGGTGGCTCTGCCCTCCCTCCTCACCCTGTTTTTGAATTGCCTTGGGTCACCAAGTCTTCCTGATTTGTCAAAATGGGTCCCCATCCAGAAAAGGTTGGGAACCGCTGTGCGAGAGAGTTGCTTGGGCTGATCTCAGCCATATAGGCTACGTCTATACTGCAGGCTTTTTGCGCAAGAACAACTGTTCTTGTGCAAAAACTTGTGGAGCATCTACACTGCATGTGTGTTCTTGTGCAAGTAAATTTACAGTAAAGCATCAGGAAAGAGGGCTTCTTGAGCAAGAGTTATTCCTCTCCTCCCGAGGAATAAGCCCTCTTGCACAAGAGCTCTTGCTCAAGAAGGCAGTGAGGATGGGCAACGGGGATTTCTTGTGCAATAAACCCCTATGGCTAAAATGTCCATCAGAGCTTTCTTGTGCAAGAGAGCGTCCACACAGCCATGGACACTCTTGCACAAAAGCATATATCTTGCTCAAAAGTACATGGCAGTGTTGATGCGCTCTTGTGCAAGAACTTTTGTGCAAGAACTCTTGCACAAAATAGTTCTAGCGCAAGAAAACCACAATGTAGACATAGCCACAGTGTTTGTTTGCACTGCCTCAACCTCAGTATGTTGCTCTTGGCTCTACCCTGTTCAAAAAGCTGATGTTATTATATTGACATTACAAGGCACCTACATCACAAGAGACCATTTTAACTGTAGACATGCGTACAGCTGGGTCAATACAAAGTAACGTATGTGAATTTTAATTTCTTTGTTGAACAGATTCCTTTGTCCTGAGAAAAGTGCAGATATTTGAAAAGAAAATCTGAATGTCCTGGAATTCTTCTTCGATACTGGCTCCTGCATGAAGTTTGTTCTTCAAAGTTTCCAGAAACCAGTGAAGCTCAAGGTAGGTCTTGCTAGAATTTAACCCAGTGGTATTTAAATATTGGCAAAGGGGTATACTCTTCTTGTGGTATCATCCCTGCTCAAAACTTGTCCCAGTGATCCCCTATGCACCTAGATTTGATAGACCTCATTCCATCTAGTATGATGCATGGTTCTACATTACTTCACTACTTCTGGCATGCTTCATTTATGTTGTTGGTGCAATATACTCACACTAGTTTCCACAACTCAAAGTTTCTCTCATGACAAGAAGTATGATAGGGTTTTCTTTGGCCACACTTAGCAACACCATCTACTGTGAAACCCACTCACCTTTATTAATAGTGATAGTTTCCCCTAAATCCATTTAAATGTCCATTTGTGTTTCTTTCAAGAACACATTCCCTTGTTCTTTTCCACAAAGTAGTAACAGCACCTTGTTCATCTCACTATTTCTGATGAAGCCTACAATCACAAAGCATTGTCCATGCGCAATGGAGTAAAAAACAATCCAGTAAGTGAAGTGATTTCACTTTTCAGTGTGTGATTATCTACATCAGTGAATAGTACACAATTATTTTTAAAAGGATATATTTTGTGACTGAGTCCTTTGAAGCAGGAAAGCATTTACTGGAAGGCCACACAATGAAATACTTTAAAAGGGATTAAGAGTAACTGAATAAAGGTGAAGGCTTCTTGTAAGGCATGTATATTCATAATAAGCACAAGTCGCTCTTACTCTTTCTTTCTTAAATTCCTTTCTTCAGGGAAAATATTTGGAAATCATAAGTTACTATTCACGGCAATTAACCTTGTTGCTGTGTCTCAGATACTTATTCTTGTACTCCAAAGTTCCCTGAAATCTTTATCCTAGTTCCACTTATTCATCAATGTTTCAAGAAAAGAAAAGAAAAGAAAAGAAAAGAAAAGAAAAGAAAAGAAAAGAAAAGAAAAGAAAAGAAAAGAAAAGAAAAGAAAAGAAAAGAAAAGAAAAGAAAAGAGTATAGAACTGAGCCCCTGGCTAGGTAAGCAAACAAGTAACAAATACTTTCCCTGGCCATTGATCATAAGGTACCCCCCTTGTTTGGAGTTATTAGGCATCCTGTGAGGATTGTGTGACATATGCAACCTCTGAGTTTAAGGATTAATTTGAATAATTTTATAACATTTCATGTAGTACTGTCAAGTGTCTAGTTATCTGGCGATATTGGTGGCTCTCTCTTTAGGGAGCTGTCAGAAAGAACCTATGTTCTTTGCCTTCTCATCCTACAAACCCTCATCAGGAACTGGATATCCAGCCTGTACCCTGCTTCACTGCGAGCTGTCCTGTCCAGGAGTCTCTCTAGAGTATAGATTAGTATTCGGGAACCTCAGGCCCAGGGACCAAATGCAGCCCTCGGCTTGCCTGGATCCAGCCCCTGAGGCTCCGGGTCCCTCCTTAGTATCGGGGAGCCTGTGCTGGTGCTCCAGGCCCCCTGCTGCCTCCCTGGGGACTGGAGTGCACAAAATCTACTAGGCTGCTTCCCTCCCCCCCCAGGTTTTGGTGTGTGTGACGGATCTAGTTCTGGG
This sequence comes from Pelodiscus sinensis, assembly GCF_049634645.1. NCBI lineage: Eukaryota > Metazoa > Chordata > Testudines > Trionychidae > Pelodiscus > Pelodiscus sinensis. Next base: position 47,788,607 of record NC_134718.1, read on the forward strand.
CGCGAGCACGCAACCCCCCATCCTCGGGGTCACCGCCCAGTGAGCCCGCCGTCGGATTCCTACAGTTTCAGTATTTTGATGGGTGCGAGCTCCTGACGCCCGCCGTGGGGGGGCAAACTGGGGCCCAGCGAGCCCAGCATTCCCGGTTCCCCTCCTGGGTGCCTCCGTCCTTACCCACGGTTCTTGGGGTCATGGTGTCTCCCGTCTCCCTCTTGCTCCCTTTTCTTTCATGTTGGGTGCAGCACAGAGGAATCCAGGGGCTAGGGGAACCCGGGCCCACCCTCTCCACTGAGTCCCAGCCCGGGGCCCTAATGATTTGGGTGCTGACCCTTATCCAGCTGACAGGGTTCCACCCTGTAACGCGTCAGCCCACGGGCGCCAGAAGGATCCTGCCCTGGGCTGTTTCCTAGCTGCCCTTGAATCTGCTGTTACCGGGCCCGAGCTGGTGATCCTTACCTCTTCGTCGGGGCAATGCAAGATTCTGCTCCACAGCTCCCCCAGGGTGTGTCTAGACTACATGCCTCCGTCAACGGAGTCATGTAGATTAGCCAGATCGGCAGAGGGAAATGAAGCCGCGATTAAAATAATCGTGGCTTCATTTAAATTTAAATGGCTGCCCCGCTCTGCCGATCAGCTGTTTGTCGGCAGATTGGGGCAGTCTGGACGCGATGCGCCGACAAAGAAGCCTTTCTTGATCGGCACAGGTATGCCTCATGAAACCAGGTTTACCTGTGCCGATCAAGAAAGGCTTCTTTGTCGGCGCGTCGTGTCCAGACTGCCCCGATCTGCCGACAAACAGCTGATCGGCAGAGCGGGGCAGCCATTTAAATTTAAATGAAGCCGCGATTATTTTAATCGCGGCTTCATTTCCCTCTGCCGATCTGGCTAATCTACATGCCTCCGTCAACGGAGGCATGTAGTTTAGACGTACCCCCAGCGTCCTGTCTTCCCATCTCCACCAGGGAGGGAGGAATTGCCTCCCTGACGTCCTCCCCCTTGCCCTGGCTTCAGGGCGGCTTTTGAACCTCCTGCCGGAGGTCACACCTCGTCCCCACCTCCAGCGGTGCTGGCGTCCCTATGTCGGGATGCAGGGGGTGGAGTTGCGTCTCAGTGCCCTCTGCCAGGGGTGTGCTTGTCCAGCCCAGCCCGCCGGCCGGCGCTAATCATCGCGGCTCCGTTCCTCGTGGTGCTTGGCGGGTGCGCCTTCCTGACAGTGGGCCGGTGACGTAGCCCCACCCGGGCACTCTGCCAGGGCCGGGGCCGCTGCCCACCCCGTTCTAGTGCGGGCCGCTGCCGGCCCATCACAGTGTTCAAGAGGAATGTGGGGAGTATCTTTTTCCTTCTGAGTTGTGGGGCACAATGAGGGTTTTTTTTCTGCTTCTCACTTGTGTGCGGCCCCTCACAGATTGATTTTTCTGTGGGTCAGTGGCCCCTGACTCAAAAGATTCCCCACACCTGGTATAGATGTTACCAGACTTGTAAAGAACACAGGTATCAGGACAATCCCCCTGCGTGCTCGCCCGCTGCTGCAGGACAGGCACTGAGGAGGAGAGCACCCCTTTCACCTTGCAGCTCTTTGACTCCCACTACACCCTCCTGCCAAACTCAGCCTACGTCTTGTCTCCCCTCCACACACATCCCTGTCCACACACAGATGGGGTTGCAGTCCAACCAGATGGGGCTGCAAAGTAGCTCTCACCTCCCCCTAGCCTAGGCACCTCTGCTTGAATCATCCTGGCCCGGGGAGGGCCTTCCTTCTGCCCGGCCCCACCAAGGATGCAGCTCTTCCCCTCCCTCCATGACCAGCACTGAGGTAGAGAAAAGGGGGAGAGAGTCGCCCCCCATTTGCCAGTGTGCGCTCTCCCTTCTCCCCTCACACACACTCCTGAAAACTCCTTGGCCAACGGTGCCCGCTCTGGCTAGAGGGGTCACTAGTAAGCGCAAGGCAGGCGGAGAGATGACCAAAGGCGCCTGGCTTGCAGCGTGGTCCCTGGCTGCAGTGACCTGGGCTGCCCCTTGCCCAGCCCCAGATCTCTCTGTTCAGCCTTCCCTGCACAGCCCGGGGAGAGTAGCTCACCCCCCAGGGCTGTAGTTCTCCGGTGCTGCTGCTGTTCTCAAAGCCCATGGTGCTCCCCCCTACACATCGGGCCACACTGGCTGGTGCCAGTCAGAGGAGCGAGAACTATCCCAGGGCATCGGAGTCTGCTTCATGGATGGGAGGCTCCCTCGGACATTTCCCGCTCCACTGCTGCTGGGTGCTGGGCAATGGCAGCTGCGCCGGGAAGGTGAGTAGAGCAGCGTGTGGCCAGTGCTCCTGCCGGGGCTGCCCCACTGAGACACCGTCTCGCACTAACCTGAGGGCGCACTTTTCTCTCTGGTGCCGAGGGAAGGCAGCGAGGCATCCCCGGAACCATGATGTCATGATGCCCCAGCCAGTCACGGCAGGGCTGCGAGCGCAACTTGCCCCACGTAGCCCGCCTGCCGAGGGTGGCTCGATGCTGGCCAATTACGCGCTCCGCTGCCCCTCCCATTGCCTTGGGTGGCCACGTGGAGGCCCACGTTGGGCGGTAAGGGTTAGGTGTTCTCTGGCCAGTGTCTCTCAGGGGCGGTCAGAATGTTGCCCCTGGCAATGTGCCTCCCCAAGCACGTGCTTGGTTTGCTGGTGTCTAGAGCCGGCACTCGGCGGTTGCACATAAGTGCCCCAGCAGGCGCCATGGCACCCGCAGACACCACATTGGGGACCACTGGCTTAAAGGATATCAAGACTGAATGTGCATTCCTTGTACAGGTTAGATTTTCCTAGTCCAGCACCCTTGGGAATGGCCCCTAATCAGAGAGTTTGCCAGACCAGGGGAGGTCAAGACTCCCCTCCTGGCTGCCAACTGCACTTCAAGGCACCAACCCTGGCCACTGGGAAGTGCTTACGGCCCCATCTGGGGCTATGCCCCCGCGAAACAGGCTCCCCATCACACAAGCCCAGGATGCGCTCCCCACCATGCTAGCTCAGCAGGGTGTCCCAGCCACCAGACCTACTGCTGCCAGCCAGGGCTTCACTCCCATTTATAGACTCATAGACTCATAGACTTTAAGGTCAGAAGGGACCGTTATGATCATCTAGTCTGACCCTCTGCACAGTACAGGCCACAGAATCTCACCCCCCCCAGAATAATCCTCTTACCTATATCTCAGATATTGAAGCCTTCAAATAGTTTGAAGACCCCAAAATGCAGAGAATCCTCCAGCTGTGATCTGTACCCCATGCTACAGAGGAAGGCGAAGAACCTTCAGGGTCTCAATATGTTGCTGAACCAGAGAGTGCCAAATTTCAGAGGTTCAGCCTGTATTACCATAGAGGCTGGGAGGCTGCCTGCTCCCTGAAATCCTTCCTGGAATTGGGGGTATGAGCAGTGAGCCCAACCCCACTTCCTGAAACAAGAAGATGGTTAAGGACAGTTGACATTCACTCCTACTAGTGAATGGAGAGGAGCTGGTCTCTGAGGAGACTGGTGCCTTATTATATAGATGAGTTGGAGGAGTTTCTTCATAGGTGATAGCCAGGGGAAGGGTTGCCTAGTCATGTAGAGGGAAGAATTCTCTTTCTTCCTGTCTCACCAGGAGTAAAATCGATGTGCCTATGCAGCTATCCAGAACTGGATTCTTTACAGCTCTAAATTGACCATAGACCTCTCTTAAAACAGCTTGAGCTGTGTTACTAATTTTGAACCAATAATGGATATGAAACTAGGCAAAACAGGTCCATACATCCAAAGTCAGGCAGAAACACATCCAGTGTGCTGTAAGGCGTAACTGAGATTTGTAAGATGCTTTGAAATCCTTGGATGGAAAGTGCCATGTAAGCTGAAATTATCATCATCATCATTATTGGCATTTAAGTTTCATACACCAATTCTAATTTCAAATCAGCCAACATGCCGTTGTTCAAAAACAGACATTTTATTTCTCCTTAGCAATAGTGATGATGTGAATGAATGCTCTTCGAAATCTATGCATTCAGTATGAAATATAATTTGGATTTTTAGGACATTAAAACCAACTAAAAAAGGGAGAATAGTTTAGAAATGAAAGTCACTTGGAAAAGATTGTTCTTCAGAGAGAGAAAAAAGTAATTGAGCAGCAAATTATACCTTGCAGATGGCAATCATACCTACTCAATCCAGAGAATTATGAGCAGTTTCAACTGATATAAGAGAGGATTTCCCAACCAAATCTACAATTGCTAGTGAACTGATGTGAAAAGCAAGTTATATGGACAATCCTTTCTGTACAAATTTGCTGGAATGTAAGCAGAAAAGGCCACAGAGCTCTGTTATCTTATTTTCACTAAAGGCCAACCCAGGGTTACACTTATATTACTTTTTATTAAATTTCTCTGTTGAATTAAAAGGGAAAGGGATTGAACCTATTCACATCCATCCATCCATCCACTCATGTATATATATATATATACACACACACAAACTCCCTCGTGCTTTTGCTTAAAGTTACCAGTCTGTTGCTCACATTAACTCACTGGCCAGGGGAGTTAAATGCAAAGGGGAGGAGTGGGGACTTCTCTGGGTCTGGACCAATGCTCCGATCTTGACAAGACAAGACCCGGCGATCGGCAAGAGGCCCTATCTTTTATAGGACTTTTCTCCAATTCAAGTCTATACATTTTGCTGCATCAGTTCTTAATCACCATTTTAACATCTGTTTATCTGGAAGTCATTCTTCTTTGCCTACTCACATCAGTATGTTGGCGCTTCCTCCCCAGTGTTATTTCAAGGCTGTCTTGTTTGATGTAGAACATTATGGATGGCCTTGGAATGTTAAAAGGAAGCATCCCTTTACAATCTGCTTTGTTTTGGGCTTCAATTTATGGTACCTTGATGCCTCTTCTCCAAACACGCACATTCCAAACTCATTCACTTCCTGCCCCCAGGAACTACACAATCATTTCACACATGGGAAAACAGATACAATTGTCCATACAAAAGGTATTAATCTATTTCAATACAAAGAATCATTCTTCATATTTTCTTTACAACACAATCTATATTCTAATAACTTCTAAGAACAACAGTGCAATCATGCTGAATCACAAGAATCCTTCTGATCTCTTTCTCACATAGTAGAATATTATAGAGCTCAAAAGGTTACAAAAATTACAGTTAGTCTATAAAGTGCTACCAGACCATTTGTTGACTTTAAATTTATTCACATTATAGTGTAACTTACATTTACATGATATTGCATTGGGCAGAGGCTTTACACAACAAACTCTGGTTAGATTTGTGATGTCATCCAAGCCCAAATGACCTGCATGTACAACTAACTAGCTAGTGCTAATTCAGAACACAGAATCCTACCTGCTTCACAACACAGATTGCCAAGAATACATCACCATTAGATGACATGTTCTGCTATGGCTCCCCATTAAATAGAGTGTGTTTTGAAATTAATCCTAGCTTCCTAAGAAACCATTGTCCTTCCTCTCTTAGCATGACCTCCCATGTCAATTTCATTCAGTTGGAATGTAGTCACTAGCCTTGACAGAATCATGAGCACAGCAACTAGACTAAGGCTATGAAATTCTTTGCCAGTTGACATCACCAGATTCAGAGAACCGAAAAACCCACCTTTTTATCCAATTGACCACTTGACATCACCAGATTCAGAGAACTGAAAAACCCACCTTTTTATCCAATTTTCCACTATACTACTCTTGCTCTCAGCAGCCATCTTATATATTAATTAAAACAATAACCCAAAGCTTGCCTTGTGGCAGCAGGTGAAAAAGAGAGAAATAGTCATATTGTCATTTCTAATCTTGGGCAACTATTCTCTTAAATAGTCACTGTCAACTTGGAACATTTAAAATTAACATTAAAAAAGCAGTTTTCTAATCACATAATAAACACTTATGTGAATATTTAAATTACTTTAGATATGTTGTATTAATGGGTTTGATTCAGCTTACCTGCTGTATCTCTAAGGTTTGCTGCAGCTAGGAGCAACCGAGTCAAATATGCTCAGGGGCATCCTTTCCTCCTCCTTTCCATTCTGTATGTGCATACCCTTCCAACACACTTTTAGCCTTCTGTTATTGCTGCTTCTGTTATTGATGAACAACTTCTTGTACAACTTGTCATAGTGGATATACATAGGTTCTCCACACATCAGTCCATGTAGTTTCAGTTTAACTGTTTTCTTATGCTCAGTTGTGTCATAGTTTCAGCTGGTCAAATTCAGTGGACCTCCATTGGAGTAAGTTGCAGTAAGGTGAGGCAGCATTGACAATGGCTGAGAATCTAGCTCAGGATAGTGTCAAGTGCACAAAGTAAATAAAATGAAAAAAAAATCACCAATCTCTCTAGTCTAGTAATTTTGATTGGTATCGAGTTTTGAAAAGTAATTCTGTACAAAGCTGATGGAGCCCCTTTGAAAGGTTATTTTTTCTGTCTAATATTCTAACCTACTCTATTTAGGTTCTTATCACAATATCTAAGTGCATTCCAGTCGTGCAGTAAACAGGACTAACATCTGTCATTCGTGATTCACTGTCTCCCAATGGAGAGAACTGTCTGATTTGCTAGGGTTTGTATTTTTTTTAATTTAGCACACACACTGCTAGACTGAAGAAGTGCACTTTGCCCAAACTGTGGAAGGTGGTGAGTTTTGTGATGATCATTGGTTCCCATAGGAACTGAGAGATATGCAACTGTATTTGCATTTAAAGCTGTCCCACATATAAATATCTCCATTTGTAAAATCCATTCTCAATACAAAATTAATGAATTATTTTACGATAAATAGGGTCTGACAGTTCTGTCCTGGTTTTATATAAACAGAGAAGTCATGTGGAGGGGGAATTGCTTTCAGAGAACCTTTCATTAGCAGATGGTCTCATGCTCATGAGTAAGATGAACACATTAGTGGAAGAAATTAGAATGAAATAGTCTACATGGACAACTTAAATTGGTGTTTTAATGAAAACCATATATGATATTTCTTATTGAACTGGACACGCTGAATTTTTCCAATGTACCAATGCAATGAGGAGTCTGTTTACTGGAAAAGCTTTAACTTTAAGTGGCCCAGAATACCCTGACAATAAAAGAAAATAAATCAATTTATACAGTTTGAATAACTAAGTAGGTATAGCATTTTGCATCCAAATTCTAACCTTGACCTACCTTAGAGAAGAGATTAATTATTTAAAGGGTGAAGCTTTGTGTTTAGACAGATAAGATCACACTTGCAGCTGGAAGTTTATGGCTCCTTCTCCCAGAAAAGAATGAGATTCTGACTCAATTATCTCTGGAACAATGCATTTACTAGTTTTTAATTGCAGAATCGTACAGGGAGTTTTCCCATGTTCCATGGAACAGTGTAATACACAGCAAAGGAAATTGAAAAGACCAAACCTCCAGACAAAACTTTCTTTGCTTTTGGGATATGAATTAAATGCATCCAGATTAATATGTCAGGAAAACATTTTAACAGGGTAGTTATTAAAAAGTTCACAAGAGCAAAAATTGACATAATGAGGTTATTTATATTGGCACCTCTAAAGTCCCCAAGGGTGCTTACAATACAGTGCCAAATTCATAATATCAGAATACTGAACTGTCTCTGATACCTACAGATAAGTTTACCAAGATCATCAAGATGAGGTTACAAAGCAAGAACAGAATTGCCATTGACTGTCTGATTATAAATACACCTACATGAATGTGGCTATTTTGGTCTGTAGTTAGCTAAAGAAATAAAAAGAGTAAAGGCTATGAATTCAGTGCCCTCAGTAGTATGGGTATTGCAATATATACTGCACCTGCTATAACTGAAGATTTTGTAGGACAGTTAGGCGCCCAACTCCCATTTTTGCCATTGAAAATATTTCTTTAAGAATATGCAATCTATCTAACCTGATAGTTTTAGAGACAGAAAAACAATGCTGTTAGAGAGACAAGGTGGGAAAGGCTCCAACTTCTGCTGTATTCTCTGATATCTGGGGATTGACACACCTACAACAATGCTGTTACACAGTTCTTATTTTATTTTTAAAGGCTTATAGTTTTAGTCAAAAACCTTCACTTGCAAGTAAATCTTGGTAATATAGGTCAGTGTGCATAAAAATCTCTTTTTGTATATCTCCTTTGGAATTATAAAATGGCAAAAAAGTTAACTTTAAGATTTGGCTTGCCATTGTAACATTTTCCTGCATTGCTCACATTTTGCTGTCGACACATCAATAACCCTACTTGAATCATCAGAGCTGCCCAGCCTTACTGACGGTACAATTTGCTCCAATCAATCATAATGTGGATTGATTTGGGCCTCACTCCTGCAGAACAAACTGTGGGTAGACCCAGTGTCTGAACAGAGCCTCATTTCACTCAGCAGGGCTCTTTACAGCATCAGGTGTCAGCCCACATGGTTGTCCTTGCAGGTTTGGAGTCTTGATTTTATATGTTAACTTTCTTTATCGACATCTGAAAAAAAATAAAACAAAGATAATTAAAATATTTTTGCACAGCACATGTAATATTAAGTGGATGGACACACACAAACAAGATCTAAATTAAAACAACATTATTAAAACTAAAAAATCAAGTTCTCAAACTTAAGGCTGTTTGCACAACCTTAAATCAGCCTCCTTGGGCAGATACAATATTTAATTACAAGTTCACATACTAGTTTTTCCACTGAACCCCTTCTTTGTTCAATGTACAGCTTTGTGGGGATGAATCAGGGTCACATGGAGAAAGAGGCTTACTTGTAGGACCCCTGCCTCATCTGTTGCTGGAATTTAGAAGATGTATAATGAAAGAGGAGATTCAAGAAGGGAAAGGCTGGTGTCATGTTAAATGCTGCCTTGGATAACTCAATTCCTGCCTGTGCTATGTGCTGCAATGCAAATCACTTACAGTGGCATGGCCTAGGGAGAAGACAGGGTGGTGGGTTCAAGTCCTGGGTCCAGCTCTTCCCTTCCTCCTCTCCCTCCCCCCCCGGGTCAGGTGAGATAAAGGGTGACACTAATTATGTATTCCTCATTTTTAGGTGCCTGACTTGAAATTCTGAGATTTGATTTTGCAGAAATGTTGAATAGTGACAGTTGAATCTGCAGTGAACTGGAGCTGTGCTTTGATCACATGAACTGCTCTATAACGGTGCATTAAAAAGACAAAAAAACTTAGATCCTCGCTATTTCAGACTGGGGTATCCAAAGTTGGTGGATACTTTGCTTAGTAAAGCCTGGGGCTGTATATTAAACAATAAGGATAAACATAATATTGAAATAGGTGCTCACTTAACTGAGTGACATGCATTCTGTGCACTGAATGAGGTGGGATCCGGTGGGAAAAAAAGTTTGTGACCTTGTAATTAAAGACAATATCATAATGAATGAATTAAGGAGAAACAGGCTGGTAGGGACAGATGGGCTGTTCCATTTCCTCTAGTAAAATATTATTCTGAAATATTGAAATCCTCCAAAATAGAGTTCTTTTCTTCACCCACCTTTGTGCCTGAGCTACTACTATCATTCTCAACTATGATATTGATTAGCATTAAGGTGTCTAAACTTGCAGCATCTACATATTTAATAACACAACTATAATTGGAGGAGGGGAGGTTTGACAAGATCAAGTCTATAAATTTTAGAAATCCCTTAGATCAGGAATTGGTAACCTTTGCCTTTTAGACCATTAGAATAGTTGGCTGGCAGGATATGGAAGTTTGCTGATATGGAACATCCACAGGCATGGCCCCCTGCAAGTCCCAGTGGCTGCCGTTCACTGTTTCCAACCAAGGGGAGCTGTGAGAAGAGGTGGTCAGCATGTCCCTTTAGCCCATGGATCTTCCCACAGCTCCCATTCACTAAGAACGGCAAACCGTGGCCACTGGGAGCTGCAGGGGGACGTACCTGTAAATTTATCAATGTCAGCAAATTGTCTCACTGCCCAACAGTGGATTACCCTGATGAGTCAAGAGCCCAAAGTTGCCAACCCCTTCTTTAGAGAAATGTAATTTCTATGCCTCTATCTTGGAAGATGTATAATAGAGCACAGGAAACATCTTTACTTTACTCTTGGGAGATTGTTTCCCATGGCCCCAAGCTAACTGACACATGGCAGAATGGCTTTGGGTTGGTGCACAGCATGTATTACTATACTTCCAAGAGTAGCATCAAGTTCCATGCTAGCTAGGAAATGCCCTGCAAAATAGGGCATTTATTTTATATGTTGAGGGTCAGACTGTGCTGCTGACCAACATGTGTTCTCCAGGGATATTGTCTGGCATTCATCTTTCTCTAAAGAAGTTTTAAAACTTCAGGCCTAAGAATGTGCACAGTGCTTCTTAAAACAAGTATTTATCTATAACTTAAAGTAATTTAGACCAACAGTTTTAAGTGCATTGTGATCCAAGTGCCTTAGCAGGAGCTATAAGAACTCAGCGTGCAACTCTAAAATTGAGATTGTTGGGATCTATTGGTAGATACGCCAAAACTGAGAAAACCAGAAATATAGACCACTATTGAAAACATCAGTTTGGAGCAGTTATGGCCCTATCCTGTTCCTCACCTTCCCCATGTTAATACAGTCTTGTGGGAGTGGGCCAGGGTCTTAGGAGATGAGAGCAGGTCATGGCCAGGGCTATATACCCTACATACCTGTTCAGTTTCCATATGGAGCTGGAGACAAGAGTATGTATAATTATATTAATTTTCATAGAATACTAGAACTGGAAGGAACCTCAAAAGATCATCAAATCCAGTCTCCTGTCCCCATTTTGTAGGAATGCCAGGTTAGTGGCTGTTATTAAGCCAACACCATCCTGTAGAAGCATGGCTTGTGGTGGAGTCACGCTTGTGAGAGCCACTGAAGTCATGTGAATAGAGGACCATCCATATAAATGGCGTCTGTCTTCACAAATGCAGGGGCTCAGTATCTCCCCCATAGACACCATGGATCCAGATGTTAGAATTTTACCTGCAATAGCACTGGTAACCCTGTTCTTCCAACCCCTAAACTGCTTCCCTTCTAAAAGAGTTTGTTTGCAGGATATCAAGACCAGCCTCAGAGATTTCTTGCTTTTTCTGGCCCCTTCTTTAGGTTTTTCTGAGGAATGGGATGATCTTGCTCAATGTTACTTAGTAAAATGTATACACTCCAATAACATATGGGTAAAAAATAGGAAATCTATTAATCAAGGATAAATGTATCCTCTCCTCCCTCCCCGCCCCCCTATGAACAAGAGGCCAATTCAATGATTTTATGAGCTGAACCTTTAACAATAAGGTATGAAAAGACATTTTTAGTAGATTTCCACAGTCATTGAAAATTCCCTGCCTTTGTTCAAATTATTTAATTTTGATGTTGTGATAAAATGTTTCCTGTGTAAATTATTAATCAGAAGACAGGTATCACGTTGGTTTGTTCACTTGGGGCTCCAATGCATAAGTATTAATTTCAACTACTTTTTAGAACATCCCCAATATTGTCTGCCACAGAGCATAATTATGTGCTGGCAGATTTGTTTAATTTTAAAATATTTTGAGACTAAACAAAACTGGGTACTTATTCCTCTTTGGCACTGGTGGATGCAAACAGGTGGCAAGGAATCCTAATATTTTGCTAACAACAGGTTATGCTTTGTGAATGATGCCTTCATGCATCAAGAAAGCAGATAAGTATATGCTTTTAAAACAGAAACTAAAATCAAACTTTAGAAGATTTAAGAATATTTCACCTTTTTCAAATCTTATTCTGGAAATGTTTTAAAAGTTCTTTGTGCACTTGTACAGAATGTTGGATTTATTTATTTGTTGTAAAACCAAATAACTTCAAAATTTACCAGCAATCATCTCAAGACTAAATAGACCATTCAGCTGCCAAAAGTTTGAAAGGACCTTAAATGAATGCAAGGAATACAATCTGTACAATGGAAAATGTAGACTATTTGCAAATACATTTTACATGCAAGCACCATTTATGTTAATGATTATGATATTCTAATTTTCTTTCAGGGTAATCAGTTCCAACTGAGAAAATAAATTAACTTCCCTTTTCTCTTCATTTGTGGAATAATTTTTGTTCACAGCCACAGGACACTTGCTGCTGTTGTGATTTCATACATCCCAGTACCATCTGATTCTTTTTAAATCTCTTTCTAATTTTGGTAGTCTCAAAGCTAAATGACATTTGAGTATATATTATTTCAAAAGTGATGACTACAGTGCTTAAGAAACCAGAGTCCCCAAAATATTTAGGAACAGGTAAGAAAGTATTAACCATAACTTTGAAGTCTGAAATTTAAAAATTAAAGCATAAATGTAACAATTAGGAAGCTCATTATCTCCTAAAATTCTCTCTTCTGGGGGAGATTTTCAAAAGCACAATGAGGATGAAGTTTTCCAACTCCCAGTGAAAGAGTATTTGGCATATGCCTTCTTTTTGTACTTTTGACAATCATCTTCCCAAATACGTACTGTTGGTAAAGTGAAGGTTGTACTTTTTGTTCGGATTGTCTTCTCAAGTACTGTTCATTGTAACTATGAGACAATAAAGCATATTGCTGTGAGTGAGGAAAAAAGTATTTGCATATTAGATATGCAGAGCCCTCTATTTTATTTTGCTCTTTATGGGAGGGAAAGTGGATTAACAGACAAATGTTGACTGCCTTTTTAAAAGTGAAATAAAAACATAAAAAGTATTTCAAGTAATAAATATATATAATAGTATAAAATGTCTATAAAAATATAAGCTCAAAGCCAAGCAGAACAAAAGGATTTTTTTCATGCTAGGTTGTTAAAGTACATCTGAAACTAATCATTGACAGTGAGAAACTGTCTGTGGGTATTAATCTCTATCATTAGTGCAAACAACAGTGAAATGGTGGCAATTTTATATGCTTTTATTATCAGTCAAGATTGCACCGAGTAAGAAAAAGCAAAAACATGTCCACTAAAACAAACTGACACTGAGTGGTGTTCTAATAATTACATTTCTAAAAATACAGCTAATAAGGAAGCACTCCTTCACTTACTTGCTCTTTTCCTTGCATTCTTCTGATGAGTTTATCAATAATGACAGATGCAGAAGTAGATTCAGATAAATCCAGTTTTATTTGAGAAACATTTTATATGCAGTTGCATCCCACTATTGTAGAGAAGCTGTATCTCTAGATCATTTACTTGCTCTAATTCAGTAAAAGGCAATCACAAACTGATGTCAGCAGCAACAATCAGCATTAGGAAGTAGACTTTAATAATGTCACCCCAGAAAGCACATGCTAAGGTCTGATTTACCATTTATATGCAGATTTGTTGATGCAAATGAATGGAAAGAGATGAAGAACCTTTCACTATTCTCCTTTTTATATTTTCTTGAATTCTTAACGGATCATAATGCAAATACTTATAAACATGGAATAACTACTACCAGTCAGTCCTTCACTTTATTACACCAAATCATGAGATACTCATCAGAATGGTTTTGTTAATCATTTTAATATGGTAGCAGTTTAAAAAATAGTACGCACAGTTTAATTTACTGTATTTAGTAGTAAGCTTGTCATAAAAATAATCAAAAAGTATGGATGTGGTCCTGTGCACTGGTGGCTAACTGATTAAATCTGACTTGTCATTGTTTATATCTCTTGCTAATCATAGTGAAAACTTTGGCCTTGTTCTTCCAAACATGAATACTCAAATCAATAGTTCCAATAATCATAAACAGGACACTTAAGTCTAGTGTCTGCAGTACATTTGCTTAATACTGAGGGTACTATAAAAAGATTTGAAAATTAGTTTTAGTCTCTTGAATAGTCCTGCCTGATTATGGCCTGTCTACAAAGGGTGATCTACTTTGGGAGAGATAAAGAAAACAAAATAAGAAGTCTGTTATACTACATACTTAGTGTTCAAGACAGAGTTCAAATCAACCCTGAAATGAGAACGATTATGCTAATGATAAATTGCAAACCTTTGGGCATGCCCATTGTAAGTTTGATCTTTCCGCAGAGATTTAAATATCCCCCGCTTCATTAAAATAAAAATGGTCTCTGCACTTTGCCGACTCAGCTGATCATCAGCACAGTGCGGCAGTCAAGACGCAGATCGGTCGACAGGGAACGCCTTTGTCGACCGCTCCCTTATGCCTTGTGAAACGAGGTTTACAGGAGCGGTCGACAAAGGCGTTCCCTGTTGACCAATCCGTATCTTGACTGCCAGGCTGTGCCGACGATCAGCAGAGCCGGCAGAGTGCAGCAGCCATTTTTATTTTAATGAAGCGGGGGATATTTAAATCCCCACTTCATTGACTATGTCGGGTAGTCTAATTTACATGCCTCTGTTGGCAGAGGCATGTAGTCTAGACATATCCTCTGTGGAGTAAGACAATACTCAGTGTGAGTAAAGGTTCCACAATTTGACATGTAATGAAAATGTATTCAAGTTTAATTATTTTAAATTGTTGCTTGTTGCTCAGGAAATATGAAGTTTGTGGGAGATCAAAGTGAGGGTACAGCTACTCTACAAGTTTTTGTTGGAAAAAGGGTACACAAAATGCAAATTAAAAAAAAAGCAAAATGCAAAAAAAAGTGGAAGAGCAAACATGTTCCCTGGACGTGGTGGAGTTTTTTCGGGATACAAGAGGTATCTCAAAAAACCCTGCAGTTTAGCCATACCCAGGGTGGCAAAGTCTGTTAGTTCCAACTCTAGTCTCGTTATTCATATAATTTTCAGTGCTTCATTCTTATTTCTATTTCTTTTCATGGTTGCTGCAGTCTGACATTGATCTCGGTGCTAAAGTGGTTCTGTCATAAAACAATATCTTCAAAATTACATTGACAAATCAAAATGTTAATTTAAGGTAATCAGGAAGCAGTTCATTAACCCAAATGTCCAAGATCAGAAAATAATGAAAGCTCAACCTGGTTAGTGGACAAAATTCTGTGATTATGCAAATCAACAGGGATTTCTTTGGAAGCAGACTATTTTAAATCTGACTAGTATAAGATGAATTAATCTAATTTCCAATAAAGCAAAGCAATTACAAAATGGAAAGTGGCCAAAAGTGATGCCAGGATTTCTGAGAAATCCCATTGGACACTAGAGGGAAAAAATCTTGTCATGTAATACAAGCAAAAATGTGTTGGATTGAAAAATCTGTTGCTAAAAAAATCTGTAACAATTTTCAATAAACTCTAATTATTATTAATTCTTTGGATGGTCATTATAGTAGCATCCATCATGGCACACATTAAATGTGGTACAGTTGAAAATGAAATTTACCAGGACTTCTGATATAATTTAATATTAATTAATGTCCACTTATGTATGGATAAAGCAATGTACATAGATATTCTGTAATATAAAATATAGACCATTTGGCAGAAAACTGTAAATTATTCCTCTTGCTCCATTTGTATGTTTACAGTGACGTGAATCACTTTCAGTAATGGGAAAAGAGTGAGTCTGAGGACATCAGTAATGAAGAAGAAAACATGCTTTTGAGATCAATTATCAGATAAAATGTACATGCCTCCACTACATATTTTAATATATCTAATTCATGCATGAAATCAGCTGAACAGAAAGATTTTAACTTGAAAAGAATTATTCTTAAACTAGCAGCAGGTAACCACATTGACCTTTCACAAGCAGGATGACACAACAGAAATATTATCCAACAACTTCTGTAGTGAATGCCATATTTAATTTAGCTGATCAGAAAAATAACTATAATTACAGTATTTCCAAAAAGCCTTTCATTCTTTATGAAACAGTCTATTACAATAGCTATAAACCCCTGATTTCATTGCTTGACTGAGATTAATATTGACTAACTGCATACTTCACTTCTTAATGTCTATATAATTTCCTTATTTTAACCATCCAACTTTCAAAGGTCATTAACGCTGCTCACCAATCTATGAAGTTGCATATTGGTTTGCTATGCTAGGAATGGAAGCTGCTTCTAGTGTCACTGGATGACAGTGAGCCATTCAAAATTCATTGATAATTATGGGTGTGCAGTAGTTTTTCTGGCAAAGTTGGCAGATCTGTGTGGGGTCTTGATTAGGGACAGCAGCTATTTATCATACTGGATTTTCTCTTCTCTTGTTGTGGTTATAGAGAAATGGACTGTAATGTGAGGGGAATAACAGGTATGACACCGATTTGTGTGAATGACTTCATTATTCCAGGTTGGGGAGTAATGAAGCAATCCACACACCAATCTTATTTTTCCCATATTCCTCTAATAGATCATGAATAAATAACAAACACTCGAATAAATAACACACACTCGAAGTGCATGTCTTATAGGGTAAGTCTTATTATTTTGCAAATGGTATCAGGTAATAGGTTGTGAAAATCTAACATTCCAAGTTGAACCATTAATGGAGCAAGGAAAGATTTCACTTGTGGATGCCATCATTACTACATGACATACTCTGCAAGCCCAAAGTCTTAAGGGGAAGCAGTAATAAGGGTTATTATTATTTACATTTTGAGTGTCAACTTCTGAAGGAAGCCAATAGTAAGGGTGCAGTCGTTTGGGATTTGGAAAACATTGGAAACTGTTTAGTAAACATTTTCCACTTTTATACAGGTATGTTTGTACCCAATGTAATGACCATGGTCACACAACACTATGAGTGATCAATATACATGTATATGGATAATTTCAGCAAGAATTCTTTAGCTTATGTTTTAGTTGGTGTGGTGTTTTAGATGCTGCTTGTAATTATTAGAACCGGGAGCACTGGCTATTGGGAGTCTGGAAGCACAGGAAACCGGAAGGAGGGGGGAGGAGATGAGCCAGGCTTGAGTGAGAGCTACAGAGGGGTGCAGCAGCAGCTTTGTAAAGAGGTTTCACCTTTCTTAAATAAAGGCCTGTTGAAGTTTTTTAGTACCTTGCTTGCATGATACAGCAGTTGGTTCAATTAGAAGTTCAATAAATGTTGCAGCTGATTTCTCTCTATTATTTTATGACTGCTGTCTCTCTATAGATGAGGACTGACTTTGGCAAAAGGTAAACCATCTGCTTTCTCGAGAAAATATTTGAAAAAACAAAGAATTAGAGAACAGTTCCAGAAATAGCCAAATTAAAGCTGTGGGGGTCATTAGTAACTCAAGCAAAATATAACTTGAAGAGTGCTGTGCTTAACGTCATAGATCAAGCCAATGCCATCCAGACCTCTGGTCCTATGTCAAATAAACTTGGTCTGGTCTCACCACAGAATCCTGATATGAAATATAGCCCAGAATTTCAAGCTATAATGCAGGATGCTGCAAAGCTTCTCTTGTGAGTAGTACTTTATCACATGAATAGTCCAAATTAAAATAACAGGGACTACCAGCACAAGCAAAGGCTTCTCACACGACTAGTTTTACAGGATTGGACCCTTTTTCTTTAATTCATGGGAAATATTTTACAAAACTAATAAAATATTTTATACTGAAATGTTAATATCTCTTATTAAATAGCAATAAAGTTACAATCTTGATTCTGTGGTGCTTTTAATTTTCTTTATTTTTTTATAGAATTTGCCATTATCTACCTCTGAGGTATTATTGGACTGATAGTATTCACAGAGAGCTCAGAGAACTTAATACAGTGATTCTCAACGTTTTTTTACTGTGGACTGGCAAACCCATTCACAAATTTTTGGTGAACATTTTATTTGTATATTCATTATGCAAATAATGAGTATGCAGATAAAATGTTGCCAGTCTGCCAGGGGGCTGAAGCCAGCTGCAGTGCAGCAGCCCAGGGATCTGGGGTGTACCCCAGCCTTGGCTCCCAGAGCCGCTATGAACAGTCAGCTCCAGCTCTGGCAACTGCATGGCTTGGCAGCCAGGGGTTTGCAGACTGGTTGCAATTCACGGATCAGTGGTAGAGATGGGCTGACTTAATATTTAAAAAAATAAAACATTGTTTCCATTATAACTTCAAGATATGAGAAGTCATTCTCCCACTCTACTCTGCACTGATTAGGCCTCAATTGGAATATTGTGTCCAGTTCTGGGAACCACATTTCAAGAAAGATGTGGAGAAATTGGAGGTTCAGAGAAGAGCAGCAAGAATGATTAAAGACCTAGAGACATGACCTATGAAGGATGACTGAAAGAATTGGGCTTGTTTAGTTTGGAAAGGAAAAGACTGAGAGGGGACATGATAGCAATCTTCAGGTATCTAAAAGGGAGTCACAAGGAGAAGGGAGAAAAATTGTTCTCCTTGGCCTCTGAGGATAGGACAAGAAGCAATGGGTTTAAACTGCAGCAAGGAGGTTTAGGTTGGACATTATGAAAAGCTTCCTAACTGTCAGGTGGTTAAACACTGGAATAAGTACCTTGGGAGGTTGTAGAATCTTCATTTCTGGAGATATTTAAGAGCAGGTTAGATAGACATCTACCAGGAATGATCTAGATAATACTGGGTCCTGCCATAAGAGCAGGGGACTGGACTTGGTGACCTCTCAAGGTCCCTTCCAGTTCTTGGCTTTCTTACGCTGCAGTGTTTTTGCGGCAAGAAGCTTTTAGCGGAAGAGATCTTCTGCAAAATCTTCTTGTGCAAAAGTGCGTCCACACCTCAAAAGCGCATCACAAAAGTGATATGCTTTGCACAAGAGAGTGTCCATACTGCAAGGACACTTTTGCACAAGAAAGTTCTGATTGTCAGTCACAGAATGGCCATTAGAGCACCTGTGCTTTTTCTGATAGGCTCTTTTTGTGCAAGAAACCCCTATGCAGCATCCACACACATCTTTTTGCACAGGAACTCTTGTGCAAAAAGGAGTTATTCTTCGTAGAAAAAGGTATACCTACACCACAAAAAGCTCTCTGTTCTGCCCTTTTTACTGTATGTTTTCTTGCACAAAAACATATGTGAGGTGTGGCCCGCTCCGTGGGTTTTGCGCAAAAATGGCTGGTTTTGCATAAAAATCCTGTTGAGTAGACATAGCCCTAGTGTTCTATGATTCTATAAGACCAAAAATTCCTCTCTGTCTCTGCATAGTGCATTCTCAAAAATATTTTAAAAGAACATTATTCAGGAAGGAAAGTCAAGTACTGAAAAGTTAGGGAATGACAAAAGTTGCTGGGGCAACCTTGATTTGCCTCTTTGTGCATAGGAATTATGTCATAATCTCTAATCAGATGTCATGGCAATTACCCCTCTAACTTATTTCTAAAGCCTGGAGATGCTAGCACATTTCAAAGAAAAGATTGCCAGAGTTTTTTAACATAGGCAACATGTATTTTTCGCTAGGTATATTCTTGAAAACAACAAAACTGGTTTGGTGGTGGTTGTTGCTGTGTTTTAAATTATTTAACCTGAGGTAGACAGCTGGCATGGATTTTTTGGGTCTCCCCCAAATACAGTATGGAAAGTTATAAGCAATTGAAAGCTGTTTTTTTTAATGGAAAGTGTTCAGCACTTGTATGTGATTCTATTATCAGTGGCTCTAATATATGTTGTACTCTACAATTTTCTTTGAACTTTAAAGATAAAGTGGAACAGGGATGCAGATTTAAATTACCTTAAAGAGAGCTGGAGTTTGTAAACTATTTAAGGCATTTTCCATATAAACTCTTAAATTTTCTGAATAGATTATACCAATATATGTGCAATATGGGGCTGCTAGATTGGGTTAGATTGCTGGATCTATCGCTGATCAGAATAGTTTCTAGATCTCTGCAGGGTAGTGAGTCTCAAAATCTGAATCATGACCTGGATCCAAATATTGTCATTTGGATTCTTTTCTATTCTTTAAAGTCTTCAAGGTAATATGCTTTCTATCCTTCTAAGTCTTTGAGGCCCTTGCAGAAGAACATCAGCTCATTTATGCAGCTCAGGGCATTGGAAAAGCAATAATAAAATCCATGTTTTAGTGAATCATCAAAATATTTATATCTTTAATTATTGTGATGAGCATAGTGTTTTAACAGAATATAACATGCACCTAAGTAAATAAAAACACAGCAGCTGCATTGATTCTGGACATTGATATTATTTCAAGATTAACCCAAAATACTACAAATAATAAAATAATTACAAAATACTTAGCAAGCACAGGTTGTACCTCTCTAGTCTGGTACCCTCCAGGATCTGACCAGTACCAAACCAAAGGATTTGCTAAACCACAGGAGGTCAATATTGTCTCGCAGCATTACCAACACTTCCACTGTTTACTAGGTTCTTAGAAGACATTGAGGGGTAAATCAGAGCTAAATAACAAGAGAACACTGAGAGCCAGGACGGTGGCTGTAAACAAACTTTATGGGCCATAGGAAATTTGGCCACACCCATGATAAGCGGACATCTAGTTAACTAAATGCTTGTTGGACCACAGGTGTTGCTGGACCAGAGAGTGTCAGGGTGTGTCTAGACTACAGGATTTTGTCGACAAAAGTGGATTTTTGTTGACAAAACTATACCTGCGTCCATACTACCGCTGAGTTCTGTCGACATAATGTCGACAGAACTCAGCAGTTTTGTCGACACTGGTACACCTCATTTCACGAGGCATAACACCTTCTATCAACAGAGTTCTGTCAACAGAAAGCGTTATTGCATGTAAACTGTCCTTGCGTCTACACTGCCATGTTGACAAATTAGCTTGCTTTGTCGACAGAACTGAATGTAGTGTAGACGCTCTTTGTCGACAGAAGCTTTGTCGACAGTATCTGTCGACAAAACTTCTGTCGACAAAACCCTGTAGTCTAGAAGTACCCTCTGACTGGAGAGGTTCAACCTATAAATCCAAGATGTCATTTTTTTTCTCTCCGACTTTTACAGATTTCATTTTCTCCAGTAGCATAAATATTTAACTGAAGTTAAATGGTAAAGCAAGATTAACTGTGGAAGGCAGCTGAGCATACTACCAAGGCACTTGTTTCAGCACAGCAAATATGTAATACTTCTTTAAAAGGCTTTGATATGTGATTTTATATGAAGACGTGATCAGGAATTGTTTTCCATTTTGACTCAATGCTAAACATCTGTGCATGCTTTATTTTCTGTCGTTAAGATTTCTAAAAAGTAGTAAGCAATTTAAACAATTTGCCATCCCGTATTTAAACCTTTGGTCAAAAATACCAAAGTAGCTGGAGTGAACAGAGAACTTCATTTCGTTCAGTGCGATCTTCAAAGGTATTTGAGCACCTAACACCCAGGGCAGCCTGTCCATGTAGGTGAACTAGGTGGTCACCTAGGGCGCCGAGTTAAATGCGGCACCAAATGGTGGCGCAATATCATCGAGAGGTTTGGAGGTGGGGGCACCTAGGGTGCCAGTTGCTGGCAGCTAGTCTAGGGCCGCTCCTACTAACACCCATTGTTTTCAATGGGAATTAGGTATCTAAATACCAAGCTAACCTGCAGAGATTAAAAACTTTTACTTATGGCAGAAATAGTACTTGCATTTCCTGTTCTTTTAGAAATACATTTCCTATATGTTTAATCTGTTATATAGTGTTCAGAACATACAAGGCAAATATAATAGATATTGCTTGCTGAGAATGATAAATATAGTTTGCTGAGATTAACCTCATGTGGTAAGTGCCATAAACTGAATTATGGTAATAGGAGTTTATACCTTTGAACACCAAATGGCCATATTTGTCATTTTATCATAATGCCCATGAAGAAATAAAGGCTGAAGTTATTGAAGATTTTATCACCTTATCTATCAGGTGCAGCAAATAAAAAAGGCAATATATCAATATCTGTTTCATATTCAGTCTGCACTACTCTTGGATTATTTACTACACTCCAGAATGTGGTGAGCACATCTTGTTTCTTAAAATCACTTTTGTACTTTTCATGAAGTAGAACTATCTGAAAAAGTGTTGCCTGTCAAATTATTCACCAATACCCTTAAAACTGAATTCTCCTTGCCTGTTCTTCTTGGGCAGAAATATTACCTTCCAACTCTTCAGTGAATGCATTAGAAAATATAAGCACTAGGAATTAAACAAAGAGTTAACCCAGTGGTCCCCAACATGGTGCTCGCGGACGCCATGGTGCCCGCCGGGGCATTTGTGTGCACCCGCCGACAACCTGGGCTGGCCCCGCCCCCGGCACGCGGCGCACTGGAGGCGCCAGCCCCAGGCGCGCAACATGCACCGGCGCCTGGTGCGCGGCGCTCGGGCGGCCCCAGCCCTGGGGCACATGCCAGCGCCGGGTGCAAGGGCATCCCCATCCCTGGCGTGCCCCAGGACGTGCGGCCCTGCCCCCGGGCACGGGGCGCATGAGTGGCCCCACCCCCGGGCGCCCGGGAGCCTCTAAAGGTTGGGGACCACTGAGTTAACCAGTACCTGTTCTGTGAGAAGGAACAGTGAATGGACTGTGTGCTCAAGAGTACTACTAGTAACTGGCAAGCACTGATCAGCTGATTCATATTCTAAAATTATCTTTGACCTATTTTTCTCCATATTCTGCCATTTTCTTTAGGCCACATAGCATAACTTGGAATGTAATCATACATAAAATCAGGACCAATTTCACTCATAATGAAATACTGAGTATTTTGAAAGTGGCTACTTGCTTTTTCTTTAATACTGTTTCAGTAACAGAAATGGACCATTAGGGAGAATGTTTGCCCCACCCATTACAGGTGTTCATTGCAAAATAAGGTATAGGGTGTGATTCAAATTCCATTAAATGGGAGTGTTTCCACAACTTCAACAGGGATTTAGGGCAGGTCTGCACTGTAGGGGAAGGTCATATTTAGGCAGTGTCTCTCAAAGTGGTCTGCAAAACCACTCTGACAAAATTGCTAACATTGCTCCAGTACGTTTATTTACTGGTTCCATTACGTTTATTTACTGGTTCCATGGAGCCTCATGGCTCCCATTGGCTACGGTTCACCATTTGCAATCAAGGGGAGATGCAAGGTTCTGGCTGCATAGCCAGTAAATAAACACACTGGAGCAGCTAGTTAGCAGATTTCTCAGAGTGCTTTTGTGGACCACTTTGAGAAACTCTGTTTTAAGGTACACAATTCCAACTACATGAATAAAGTAGCAGGAGTTGATGTACTTTAAGCCAAACTAGGGCACTATTCTCACTGTTGGAGGTCAACAGGAGAAACACTCCTATTGACTTCCCTTACTCTTCGTGACAGCGAGGAGTACCAGCATTGACAGGGTGCCCTCGACGGTTGATTTAGCATGTCCCCGCTAGATCCGATAAATGAACACTGGAAGAATGACTGTTGCAGCGTTGATCCTTCTGGTAATGTAGACATGCTATTTAGGCTAAGGTTCTCAAAGGTATTTGGATGTTTAACTGATGTGGATTTCAATGGTAATTAGGCATCTACATAACTTTGAGAATCTAGGCCATAATCCTTTTAAGACTGGCCCTGTTGTAACACTGGCCCTTTGGGATAAGGTTTAATTCTTTCAAAATCATCTTGCTGTATCTGAAGGGTAATATGGATGACTATGCCTCATTCTCATTTTCTGGGGCCAAACATGTCTCCTAGTGATGCATGAGAGAATACTCCCTTTTTAACATTCCTGTAGTGATACAAACTGCTTTGGAAAGTAATGCATGGAACAGAATGGAAAATTATGCTTGTTACTAGGAAACCTCAGTCCTAATCTTCAACAGGATATAAGCAAATAGTCTCATCATGTTTCCCCTTCAGATGCTACAACCTAAAGATCACTAAAAGCATCTGAAAATCGCTTTTCAAGAGAATGCCAGCCATTTTTTTTTCATTTTAAAATAAAGATTGATAAGGAGCCCACAGTATTAATAGCCTCCAGTTGGTTTATTATTCCACATTAAACACAGTATTCAAATCTCTTTATGTCAGAGACTTTTTAAAGGTTTTATTTTTCTTCACAAAGGTTGAAGTGGTGCCATTATTTATCAGCTAGGAAGAATAGGTGCATTGTATTGATTTCAGCAGTCTGCTGGTTTGTTCAGGGCTAATTCATAATGGATGCACTTTGATTTTTTTTAACAAACTTACAACTAAAGTACTGTAGCTGTGACTATAATTAAATATGAAACCTAGTTCTCATAAAAATTAAAGGACAATTTTAGCCTACGGTGATAAATACACTTCCTGGGACTGATTTCTTCCCCAGAACCATAGAACGATCAGAGAGGGCTTAAGAAAAACCCCACAAAAATCATTAGAAAGATTCCAACTGACTTCAAAGGGCTTAAAGTCAGGACCACAGGACCAGCTCAGTTAGAAAATTGTGTATTTATGTCTTGGTCTGAGTCCCTTCTGTGATGTAGTACACCACGGTGGGCTACGTCTACACTGGCCCCTTTTCCGGAAGGGGCATGTTAATTTCAGAAGCCGTAATAGGGAAATCCACGGGGGATTTAAATATCCCCCGCGGCATTTAAATAAAAATGTCCGCCGCTTTTTTAAAAAAGCCGGAAAAGAGCGTCTACACTGGCCCCGATCCTCCGGAAAAAAAGCCCTTTTCTGGAGGATCTTTGAAGTAGGAATAAGATCCTCCGGAAAAGGGCTTTTTTTCCGGAGGATTGGGGCCAGTGTAGACGCTCTTTTCCGGCTTTTTTAAAAGCCGGAAAAAAGCGGCGGACATTTTTATTTAAATGCCGCGGGGGATATTTAAATCCCCCGCGGATTTCCCTATTACGGCTTGTGAAATTAACATGCCCATTCCGGAAAAGGGGCCAGTGTAGATGTAGCCCACATGTGTACAGCCTTCCACAAAAGAAGGTGTTTAGTTTGTGTATTGCTGTGCAAAATTTAAAGAGGGATACTTTTTGAAATATATATGCACATGGACCAACCTGTGTTCCATAGTAGCTATTGTCAGTGTATTAGATATAAGGACTTGTACTTACTGAAAGCTGAAAGTTGTTGACTTATTGTGTACCTGGAGAATCAATGTAAGCTCAATAGAATGAATTTCAGCTGGGAGCATAGCCTGTATGATAGTATGTTTGTCTTTAATAAAGACTGATTTAAACAGTACTAGGGAGAAGGCTTTTGTCTGAAGCTATGGGACAGAAACAGCAGGTTTGATCTCTGGTAGCTTGAAATCTTTTATGTTTAAATAAAATTATGCCATCCTTATCGGTGCCAAGAAGCACCATATTATGTAAATAACAATTGGGCTGGGCATTAGTTAAAAAAATCATTTTATAGATATGTGAGGACAAAGGTGGATTCTTCATAACAAAACACATTCAACCATGGAACAATTCCACTGAAGTCAATGGATTTTTGTGTTAAGTAATGCAATGTGCTGGGAATTTTATCTCAATATTTCTAGGCAATGTTATCAAACCTGTAAAAATTCAACATTGATACTTACATTGTGAGAGACAGTCTTAAAAATGAAGCATAGTTTCTGAACTTCCTGATCAGCAAAAACAGGCTATTTTAAAAGCCCGTGGGAGGTATTTTCATTACATAAGTTCATTGTATTTTGCCTCTGTACTTCAATAAACTGTTTTTTTTTGTCTATCTTAGATCCATATTGAACACCAAAGGTCCAATTCTGCCACCCAGAAAAGTAAATATTGTAATTATTTTATTGGGTCTGTTTACATAATAAGGTACTTCTTGGCACCAGGAAGGATGGAACAATCAAAGCCTAAATGATAACTCTATAATCCACCTGAGAATGTAAATAATAATCCCTATTAGTATAAAAGCATATTTCTTTACAATTGAGCTAATCTTGTTTTGTTTTTATTTTGTTTTATTATTTTATTAAGGGTATGCTGTCTGAGGGGGAAACAAAACAAAGATAACAATCACAATGCATCATGAATACGATGTAAAGATGAGGACAATATAAATCCTCATGCACCATGTTATAAATAAATCTTTTATGTTGGTTCATTGCTATATGCTGGAAGAAAAACAGAACAAGATCCAAGAAATGAGAGAAAGATGACATTCAGCATACAGTTTGTGCAGCAGAAATAATATTATCCTGAGCAAGAACATTGTTATGCAACAATGACATGAGTGCATAACTATCTCCGAAACAGTTTAATCAGGACCACCAATAAAATTCCCTTTTCACACCATTCTGTCAACTGTCGGCTGGCTTTCTTTATGGCAAATTGGTCAGATTTTATACCACTTTGGGGGTATGTCTACACTGCAGCTTTTTTTCAGAAAAATGGCCATTTTCCCAGGAAAACCTATACTTAGGTCTACGCTGCTATTGCATTCTTTTCAACATAAAGTTGAAAGAATGGAGAGGTTTTTTCCGACAGCGGAAAACCTCTTTCTATGAGGAAGAAGTCTTTTTCTGAAAAAGCTTTTTCAGAAAAAGGCATGTGTGGGTGCAGAAGAGGGAGTTCCTTCGGAAGAAGAGGCCTCCAGGAAATAACACAGGTGCCCAGGTGGCCACTCCATCCAGACTAATCACACTTAAATGCGAGATAGCGTACAATCAATGTGGACGCTATCTTTCGAAAAAGCACATGGCTTTTTTGCACATGGCACATGCACTTTGGCTGTGTGGACTCTCTCTTTCAAAAAAAGTTTTTCCAGAAGATCTCTTCCAGGAAAGCTTTTTCCAAAAGAAGCTTGCAGTCTAGATATAGCCTGGGAGTGTAAACAGATTTAAAGCCATGCATATATGTAATATATGCCCACTTTAAGCCTCACTTATACAAACTAAAGGACAGAAAGGGACATATATCCTAATTCTTCAAGCACCTGTGTTCATGCTTAGCTTCACTTCAATAATACTCCTTCTGCTACTAAACTTAATGTGGTACATTAGTGTTTGCAGGATTAGAGTCTTAATGGAAATGAGAGTCTGCTACTAAAACAAAGGACCACAGGCCAGATTCTCAGCTGGTAAAAATCTGCTTATCTCTGTTGACCTCTCCATCTGAGGTTCCAAATATAATGAGATTTGGGAAAGTCTTTCTTTCTTCTTTTATATGCTGTTCTTTCAACAGCAGACATACACAAGTTAGCGTGTTCTCACTGGTGCAGCACTTGTCCGCATGTGTTACTATGGGTATGTCTACACTACAGCACTAATTCCAACTAACTTAATTTGAATGAGTTAATTCAAACTAAGCTAACTCGAATTAGTGCATCTAGACCTAAAAACTAATTCGAGTTAGTGTTTTGCTAATTCGAACTAGCATGTCCACATAAGTGGACCCTGAACAGAAGTTAAGGCTGGCTGGAACAGGTGCCAGCAGGGCATCAGATGAGGACTTAGAGCGTGGAGCTGCTGCCTCAGGCTAGCTGAGGGCTGTGCTTAAAGGGACCTGACCCCCACCCCGGACAGACAGTTCTCAGGGTTCCCTGCTTGCTTGTCTATCTCAATGAGGGACAGCAAAGCAGTCCTGTCTTGACTCAGCACATCACAGCACTCAGCACATCACAGCACTCAGCAATCATCCCGGCTGCACTTGCCGCAGGCTGCCATTCAGGGGGGGTCAATCGGGGGGCTGTCAGGATCCAGGAGAGCTTCCACCCCGAGAAGTCCACAGAGCCACCCCAGTCCTCCCCATTGGGGACTCGTACCGCATTACCCCCTCACCTCCTTCCACTTACCCCTCCCTAGCCCCCCTTCCTGATGTAAAAAATAAAGGACACGTGTGTTCAAAAATAGAAACTCTCTTTATTTAACAAAACGGGGGGGGGGTAACTTTTGGGGAGATTGGGAAAAGGAGGTGGGAGAGGGGAAGAGAGAGGGTGGGAGAGGGGAGGGGGAAACCTGGGAGGAGGGAGCTGGAAGGGGGAAGCCAGGGGAAGAAGGAGGAGGGGAAGTATAAAACTATGGTACGCCATATCTTCAGTACTGAGTACAGATGTAGTCTCCTAACCTCAAAAGAGATGTTTTGGCCTTGGAAAGGGTTCAGAAAAGGGCAACTAAAATGATTAGGGGTTTGGAACAGGTCCCATATGAAGAGAGGCTAAAGAGACTGGGACTTTTCAGCTTAGAAAAGAGGAGACTGAGGGGGGATATAATAGAGGTCTATAAAATCATGAGTGGTGTGGAGTGGGTGCATAAAGAAAAGTTCTTCATTAGTTCCTATAATAGAAGGACTAGAGGACACCAAATGAAATGAATGGGTAGCAGGCTTCAAACTAATAAAAGAAAGTTCTTCTTCACAAAGCAATTAGTCAACCTGTGGAACTCCTTGCCACAGGAGGATATGAAGGCTAGAACTATAACAGAGTTTAAAGAGAAGTTAGATAAAATCCTGCTCCCAATGTTCTGCCTTGGGCTCTGCAAACCCTTTGGCTGGGCCTGCCTCTCCTCACCCCCTGGCTGTCCCAGCTAACCTAGTTGAAAATACCACTGAACTCATATAAGAGGTGTGGATGGGATGGAGGTTAAGGACAAATACCTGGGAAAGAGCTAGAACTAACAGTGAAGATATGCCCTAAATAATCAATAGGAATGAAGTCTGCTTCCCTTGAGACAAATATATAAACACTCAGCAGTATTCTGTCAACATTGTACTTCTTCTGTTAGATTTCTCTCTCTTTTTCAGAGACACATTATAGGCTACTCAGGGGAAGTTAACTCTTATTCCATCTATATTTATGCAAACACTGGGCTAGATTGTGCTCAGTCTTGCATTGGGCACAAAGGAAAAGGAAGAGGTCAAGAAGTCTTTTCTTTCTATTTTGTGCTTCCGTTTTCCTGACAGGTACAATCTCAGTGGGGAAAGTTAGCATGCTGATAATGAGTGTTCACAGCAATGCTATCTTTTCAACTATGGGTTGAGAGAGGGCTAGTTGATGCTAATTTCAGATCTGATTGTGATACCTTTGTTCACTCTGATTAGTCCTTTCCTTCAGAAGAGGTCTTGTTGAATTAAATGTGAATAGTTATGATGTAAGGTAGTATTCAGTGTAAAATTATCACAGACTGGGCCTTCATATGGAAGGAAATATATGTTGTGCATTTTAAAATCAGCCTGAATCCCTTAATACCTTATATTACAGAGTATCTTCTCTGTATCATCTCATCTGCAATGAAAACGTTGATTAAGAGCCACAGTCAGGACCACAGCATTTAAACATGAAGAAATGCAATGTTTTATTTACTAACTTTGTACAGTACATTCATCAGAGCTATGGAAACTTGGAAATTGTCCCTGACAAGCTATTCCTTCTCTCACTCTCTTGCTCTCTCACTCCTCGGCAAGCTCACAAGCTAAGCATGGCAAACTTAATTAAAGTCAGTTGTCTCTTTGTCCCTGAGGTCTCAGATGAAACAGCTCTCCCTAAACTTACTCAGTTACAAAGTGTTGTCTTGGTTCTTTTGTTCAGAAAGAGGTAAAGGCCCCTTAGCTACAGAAGGTGAAATCCTGTTTGCCTTGTTTTTCTCTTTAAACTACATTGTGCCATGTTCTTGAACATTTTTTCTCTCATATGACATCACAGTGAGACACTATCTCACTCTTAATATCATATAAAATGAAGACCTGTTGCAATGGTTTTGAAAGGGGTGACCTGCAGCAAAGTAGTTCACAGAGAAAAGATGCACCAAGACCACAATCGTAATTCATCATGCCCAACACTCCCATGTTTTTATCAGCATGACCACTGGAAGACCAAGCAAGATGGCAGCATCATCGAAATGTAGTTTTTTTGTTGCTGGTTAGGTCTGAGTAAGCACTGCTTTGAATTTACTATCACCTTAGTGAAAGAGTGATACAAAATTTTGTTTATCTTCTTGAAGTTATCCTTTTAATTTGTTTTAGAACTAAAAACAAGAGATTTGCAGAGCTGGGATACTTATAAGGAAAAAAAGGAAGCATTAGATAAAATTAGCACTCAAAGAAGCTATGTATTTTATCTCTGGTCACTGGTTACGACTATGTGAATTTTCACAGTTTCCAGGGGAGGGGTGCAGTGCTTACTCAAAACCTGTTGTTTTAATTCTCAGTCAATGTTCAAGAAATGGAATTCACCCTGCAAATGAGAATAAACTTTCATTTCAAGAGAAGAGAAAATTATGGATGTATTGAAAGAAAAAGTTTAAACTGAAAGTCAGATTTTGGGATATTCCACAGATGAAAATAAATCTATTAGTTGCCTCTGTACTGAAATATGAGCCACTTCATAAAGGAATAAGATTCTTTTAATGGTACACAGTCCCTTTTTAGGGCCCAGTCTGGCCAGAATTATGGGCTCGTGATTGTTTCAAAGTTAGGCTTTGTGGAATTTGTAATCTCTAGGAAGCCTGTGGGTCATATGACCAGGCTGAGACCAAGGCCTACAGAAAAAAGAAGCTAAGGGGGGGGGGGGGGGGGAGAGGAAAAGAAGGAAGTCTTGATGCTGACTTTCAGAGAGCTCTTGTGTATAGTAGGGAGAGGTGTTTTGGTTGTGAGATGAGAAGAAGTGCTGCGTTCATAGGTCTTTTCTGACAAAAGATTGTGCAAGGAGATTCAGTGAGCCTCTGGCTAGAAGCCATTCAGAAGTCAATGGACAGTCTGGGGAAAAAGGGTAAAAACTCCTCACAACTAGGGTGCTACAGTCTCCGTTAAGTTTCCTACCAAAGCAAGAAGCTGTTTCCTGCCTCATTGGCCAGGAGCAAGAGGAATGCAGGTAGCTTGCTTTATGTAGTCCTCTCCCTCCACCTTTCACATGAGTGAGAGGAATGCAGGCTTATCAATCAGAACACAAGGCTCAGTCCAAACTCCTGCTTGGCTGGAGTTGGAATCAGAGCTCCTGAGATACTGGTTCTATCTCCTGATTGGCAAGAACAGAACTGCAGCAGCAAATGCAAAACACAGTAAGAGCAGTCACACTGCTAGCATGCCTCTCTTGGCTTATTCTTTGATCCTCACTAGTCAGCAAAAGCTACCCTGTTGTTTCTCTCTCCTCCTCCTAGCCAAACTGCTTGAAAAGATAATTCATTCTTCTATCCTCTCTCCTCCTGGGCTAGCTTGTGTTCTCTCTACCCACAGGAAGGCAGAGGTGATTTGAGACTAACAAACATGTAGATAGTACCATGAGCTTTTGTGGGCACAACCCACTTCTTCAGATGAATGGAGCAAGGGACTCTGCAGAACCATTGGTTGTTTTTAACTGTATCCTCACTGCACCTTTAGCTCGAAATAAACTACGCAATTTGAAATTGCATAGCTTATTTCAAGTTAATTTCAAAATAGCTTATTTTGTAATTTGGTGCTGTCCTCTTCCTTCAACTTCCTGCTGTGTAGACAGTGCCAAAAGCCAAATTAAGCTATTTCAACTCAAGCTATGCAATTGATATAGCTGAAGTTGTGTAGCTCAATTCGCGTTTTGCCCTGCTGTGAAGATGTACCCCAAGAGACTGTGGATTATTGCTTCAGCAAAAATCTGGAAACTCTGTATTTGCAAACTTCTATGTTATTACTGGGAAACAAACAAACCCAGGAGTTTTCAGGTGTCTCAGTAGCCCCTAGAATGGAATCATGATTGAAGCTCCCCTCCACTCAAATCTGAACTGACATTCCTGCCTCACAAACCCTAATGCAAAACTGTGGGGACCTCTCCAATGATGGATCTATGGACTGATGTGAACTCTGATAGAACATAAATAAATCTACCTGAAGTCCCTAAGTGAGAGTGCTATGGAAACCTGAGCACAAGGTTTTGATGGAAGAGGGTTTACATTGAAAGTGCTGGGATCTAATGTGTACATTTATAAGTCAGACCCCCAGTAGGGAGGTATATGATTGCATCAGAGGCCCAGAAAGGGAAATTGAGGTGTAGCTGTTGCTCTTGATGATGGACTAAATAATGTGACCTTGT
The DNA here is from genome assembly GCF_049634645.1 of Pelodiscus sinensis. Taxonomy (NCBI): domain Eukaryota; kingdom Metazoa; phylum Chordata; order Testudines; family Trionychidae; genus Pelodiscus; species Pelodiscus sinensis. The sequence goes on from NC_134718.1 coordinate 47,820,356, forward strand.
AATAGTGCACCATTACATACCTGAATAGCATTTCCCATGTTACTTGTCTATAAATTGAGGAAGGCCATCCTTAAGGGGATCTGGGGCCAGGGGTAATACCCCTCCCCCCCAGTGCCTCGGACAACACCCCCACTGCAGGCCCCACCCTGCCTCTGCTTCACCAACCCTGCCCCCACTCCATGTCTTCCCTCAGGTCCCACCCCTACCTCACTGCTACCGCACCCCTTTCTGTCCCTGCTCCGCTGTCTTGCCCCCTCCTCAGTATGATGTAAGCCAGGGGATTACCACAGCTGGCATCAGTGGTTGTCCCCCTTTCCTTGCACTTATTGCAGTGACAGGAATCAGAGTGACCTGACAGCCTGCTCCTCTCCGCCCCGCTGCCCTCTTCCAGCCCTCTGCACTTATCTTCACCACAGCAGCAGGAAACAGAGTGTCCTGGGACTGGGGCACTCTGCTTCCTGCTGCCGTGGAGATGATAAGTGCAGCAGCCCAGGAGAGGGCTGTGGTGCAGGGTGGAGTGCACCGCTCTGCTGAGCTGTTCTGGATTCCACCACTCTGGTGAGTATGGGGAGAGGGGAGCACCTGTTGCCACCCTGTGCTACACCCTCAGGTAATCCCCTGGATCCCATGCATAGGATGGTGGAGGCAGCTGCCATAGGGTCTCCCAAAGTGCAGGGCCTGGAGAGACCACCACAAGACATCCTATGGATGGGATGGCTCTGGCATCGAGGAAGGGAAGAGCAGCTTCTGCAGGGCCACTACATTTCCTTCTGAGCACAGGGACTGGAGGGGAAGTTTGCCTTTCCAATGTGCCAGTCAGTGCAGTTGGGCTGGGGTGGAGGGGGAAGCAATCTGTTTCTGCTAGAGAGATGGCACAATGAACCCTAAAATAAGGTGGAAGGAGGGGCTGAAGTTTTTGAGTAGGGTTTGTGACACTCCACAATCTAGACCTCTAAGGTGGGTGACCAGAGAATGCTTGTGTACTTAAGTAACTCTCATGTCTTTGTTGATTAGTTTCCTCAAGCAAAACTCCTAATAATATCTAATAATGTTAATAGGAATCCTGCCTGAATTCAGTGAAAACTGAATGAGAACTTCAAGATTTGGGCCAGAGGGCTTAAAGACAACATAAAGCAATACAGGCAGTCCCCGAGTTACACGGATATGACTTATGTCAGATCCGCAGTTACGAATGGAGTTTTTCTCGCCCCGGAGGATGGGAACGGCAGGACGCCCAGATGCGCCACGGTCCCGCCGCCTGCGTCCTCCAGGGAGATGCTGAGCAAAGCCGTGGAGCACGCGGGCAGCGGCACAGCCCAGACGCGCCGCGGCTGTCCCGCTGCCCACGTGCTCCATGGCTTTGCTCCCCATCTCCCTGGTCTGCTGGTCTGCTGGAGACCAGCAGACCAGGGAGATGCAGAGCAAAGCCGCAGAGGACCCGGGCGGCGGGATCGCGGTGCGTCTCCCTGGTCTGCTGAGGGGGGGGCCCAGCTAGTGCACCTCCCCGCCAGAAGCCCAGGCTTTTCTCCGGACAACTGAGGTAGAGCAGCTGGGGCGCTGCCGGTTGGTCCCGTAGCGCCGCTCTGGGCGCTACTAGACCAACCCGGCAGCACCCCAGCCGCTCCTCGGCACTACTGGAGCAACCCAGCAGCACCCCATCTTCTCTGCCCCAGGCGTCCCCAAGTCAGCCGCTGCTGAAACTGACCAGTGCTGACTACAGGAAACCCGAGGCAGAGTTGCTCTGCCCCGGGCTTCCTGGAATCAGCCACTGATCAGTTTCAGCAGCAGCTGACTTGGGGACGCCTGAGGTTCTTAAGTTGAATCTGTATGTAAGAACTGGCGTCCAGATTCAGCCTGTTGAAACTGATCAGCGGCTGATTCCAGGAAGCCCGGGGCAGAGCAACTCTGCCTCGGGCTTCCAGTAGTCAGCCGCTGGTCAGTTTCAGCAGCGGCTGAATCTGGATGCCAGTTCCGACTTACATACAGATTCAAATTAAGAACAAACCTACAGTCCCTATCTTGTATGTAACCCGGGGAGTGCCTGTATTTGAAAATAATATTCAAAACTGACAAATGCAATTTTTGTACCTATTTGTGCATATAGTTCTACACATGTGCATATACACTGCTATTTGAAAATTTGACCTGCAAAACTGCACACCTAATTGGCTGGTATAAATTCTTTACAGAGACAATTGTATATTTGCTCGTTTACTGCCCATTTTTGAAAATTTTGTCCTAAAAATGAAAATGCAAGGATATTATGTTTACAGAACTATGAGGACATTAATACTTTCCCTTCTGGGATTTGAAGATCTAATTGAAAATTTAGTAGCTGCAACACTTAGAAAATGTTTATTTTATTCCTACAAATAGAAAACACTTTCAAATTCCAGAGATAAAATGAAGATGCAAAGTGCACTCTAATACCCCACTAAGGGAATAATTTACTGGGTCATCATTGTCTCTTCTTACTTTAAAAGTGATTGGGATGTGTATCATTTAAAAAGGAATAAGGAAGCTTTATTCTAAAGCAGAAAAAATCCACTTATTTTGAAATATTTTTATGATATTTTAGCTTAGAGAATTTTGAAGACAATTTTCTTTGAACCAGCAATGCATTTTACGTATTTGATCCTAAAATATTTTCATGGAAACACAAATTCATAGAACTGGAAGGCATCTCAAGAGGTCATCAAGTTCAGTTCTCTGCACTCATGGCAGGACCAAGAACTATCTGGACCATCCCATTCACTGAGGTCCCCAACTACTCACAACTTCAATGGGGGGGGAGAGTGATTGAAGTTGCAGCAGAAACCAAAATCTAGTTATCGTACAATAGGAAAAATTTTGGAAGATTTATAAAGGCAACTTTGGCTTATTTGCTGCCAACAGTGCACGTGTAGGGAGGGCGCAAAGAAAAGGACTAGGTAGTCTGTGATGATCCCAATTAGTTCTGCAGCAGCAATATTTCAAATATGTGTCTCAGTCTGTCATTTGGAATAACGGTATAATTGGTACCATATCAAGAAAGTGTGAAAGTTGTTTTCACCTGTTTGTTACCTTTTAGGTCAATCTGACTGCAGAAGGAAAAATATTCTTGGATCAAAAGACAGTTTAGATAGTAACCGCTGTCTGTGATTTATAGTTTTAATTAAAAATGTTTTAGGCTTTAATTAAAAAGGTACATGAGTGCTCAATATTTAAGAAAAATGTCTTTGTGTCAATTGGATAACATAAAATCAGATGAGAAGCATATTTCTAGTCAGAAGCATAACATGCAATAAGCTGTATATATAATTAAAAAGTAAATTTAAACTGATATCAGATAACTGCTTGACAAATGAAATAAAAGGGTAAATCCTAAATAAACAATGAAGGAAATATTTCCTTTTCTGTTTGTAAGATCACTTTAAAAATCTAATGGTACAAACTTGATTTCTTTAATTTATAGCAAATACAGACTATTAAGCTGAGTAACAGGTTATTATGTTTAATTTCATTGATGTTCAATTCATAACATGTAGCAAGAGTTGGGAAGTGACAAGCCAAAGTATATCATGGAATAATAGAAATTAGCTTAATTTCAGAAGCTACCTGAAGTTGTTCTGACTAGACAGATGTTTTAGGATTTCTGCCATACAAAACCGAGACAGGTAGAGTATGCCTTGGTGTCAGCAAAGACCAGATTTTAAAAGGTATTTAAGTTCTTCTTAAATTGGATTGCAGGATTTAAGTGATTCAATCCCAAGTCTCAGTTTCAGAAGAGATAGAAGCCCAGATCCTCTAAGGTATTTAGGCACCTAATTCTCACTGAAAACAATGGGAGTCAGATTCTCAAAGGTATTTAGCTATCTAGGTTGTAGGTACTTTGGGTGGAATTCATAAGGTGGGATTGAAGACCGCAATACTAAGCCTCACTCTGCAACCTAACAGATTTCTCAACTCTTTAGGTACCCAGGCACTCTGTATGATACTGGGAGAGATGAATCTGAGGAACTGTCCCGGATTGAAGTGTCATTAGAGGAGGTTTTGGAACAAATAGAAAAACTTAATGTTAACAAATCTCCAGGACCGGATGGCATTCATCCAAGGGTTCTAAAAGAACTCAAATGGGAAATTGCTGAGCTATTATCTGTGGTTTGTAACCTATCCTTTAAATCAGCTTCCGTACCTAATGACTGGAAGGTAGATAACGTGACACCAATATTTAAAAAGGGCTCTAGAGGCAATCCTGGCAATTACAGACCGGTAAGTCTAACTTCAGTACCGGGCAAATTAGTCGAAACAATAGTAAAGAATAAAATTGTGAAGCATGTAGAAAAACATAATTTGTTGGACAAAAGTCAGCATGGTTTCTGTAAAGGGAAATCCTGTCTTACTAATCTATTAGGGTATGTCTACACTACAGCGCTAATTCGAACTAACTTAGTTCGAATTAGTTAATTTGAACTAAGATAATTCGAACTAACGCATACAGACTAAAAAACTAGTTCGAATTAGCATTTTGCCAATTCGAACTAGCATGTCCACACAGAGTGGACCATGAACCGGGGTTAAGGATGGCCGGAAGCAGTGCTGGCAGGGCATCAGATGAGGACTTAGAGCGTGGAGCTGCTGTCTCAGGCTAGCCGAGGGCTGTGCTTAAAGGGACCCGACCCCCACCCCGGTCAGACAGTTGTCAGGGGTGCCCTGCTTGCAAAGCAGTCCTGGCTTGGTTTGCCCGGAGTACCCTCACTGGGCACATCACAGCACTCGGCCATCAGACCGGCTGCACTTGCCGCAGGCTGGTATCTGGGGAGAGGGGGCAATTGGGGGGCTGCAGGAGAGCTTCCACCCCCAGAAGCCCGCAGAGCCAGCCCAGTCCTCCCCATCGGGGACTCATACCCCATTCCTCCCTCACCTCCTTCCACTTACCCCTCCCTACCCCCCCTTCCTGATGTACAAAATAAAGGACAATTGTGTTCAAAAATAGAATCTCTCTTTATTGAACAAAACTGGGGGAGACTGGGAAAAGGAGGTGGGAGAGGGGAAGAGAGAGGGTGGGAGAGGGGAGGGCAACTACAATGATTAGGGGTTTGGAACAGGTCCCATACGAAGAGAGGCTAAAGAGACTAGGACTTTTCAGCTTAGAAAAGAGGAGATGGAGGGGGGATATGATAGAGGTATGTAAAAGCATGAGTGGGGTGGAGAGGGTGCATACAGAAAAGTTCTTCATTAGTTCCCATAATAGAAGGACTAGAGACACCAAAGGAAAGGAATGGGTAGCAGGCTTCAAACTAATAACAGAAAGTTCTTCTTCACAAAGCAATTAGTCAACCTGTGGAACTCCTTGCCACAGGAGGCTATGAAGGCTAGAACTATAACAGAGTTTAAAGAGAAGTGAGATCAATTCATGGAGGTTGGGACCTTTGGCCAGTACGGCCGTTCTTATGTTATTATGAGATGGAGGTGCCTAAGAAAGGTATTCACAAAAGTCAACAAGCTGACTGGAGAGCCAGCTGAATTGGAACCCTGGGCAGCAGTGGGACTTCTGTGAGTGGGCTGGCAGTACTCCCACATACCCTACTTCCTGCACCATTGGAGTTACACACTGAACTTTGGGGTAAGACGGAAACCCCTATTGTCACTTGGGGTTCACAGCTGTGAATCTTCTGGAGATTAGGCGCCTAAGTCAGGTCATCCCTTCTTCATGAAAAACTGAGGAGGTGGTGGCGAGGGTGCCTCCTTTTATAACTTTTAGTTCAGTGGTTAAAGGACTCAGCCAGCATGTAGGAGACTATGGTTTTTATCTCCTTTCTCTCTGGTGTGGTGCAAGAGTTAGAACTGTGGTCTTTAACTTCTTAGAAGAGTGCCCAACTTCCGGGGTATTCTGGAGAACACGTGTTGGGAGCACGTGTTGGGAGAATCTACAGCCCAATGGTTAGAGATCAAGAAACCTACCCCAGAATGCCCCATAGTCTAGCAATTAGTCACTGGCCTGCCTGGGATACCAAGTTCAAATGGATGCTCCACCTCAGGGTGAGTGGATAGTTGAAATGGTGTCCCCTATGTTTGCAGTGAATAATTTAGCCACTGGGCTGTAGGTTAGAAGCAGGGGAGCCATTGCTATCACCTCTTCCTTCCAGCCTCTTTTGATGCCCTCTGATCATATCAGCCAGCTTGTCCACAAAAAGGCAGGCTACATAGGGCAAACACTTTCTCCGTGAATACCTCTAGGGCATAGGTGTGAATCAGGCAGTGAGTTGCTGGGCGGTGTTGGGTGGTTAAGCCCAAGTCCAGATACCAAAATTTAGGAGCTTTGGAGACTTTAAGAGTGTAAAGGTGACAACAGGGTTAGGCAGCATCCAAGCAGGGGTTTTGTGAATGGCATGAGTGCCTGAAATTTGAACTTCAATATTAGTAACCTTAATACCTCACTAGAGTCAATCAAATGTAGGCTTCTAAATTCTATTGCCTCTGAATGAGACTTGGGCTCGAAAGAGTCATATACACAAAGTTGCTTAGGGGCCTAATTCTGTCAGTTAGTCACGGGTGGCATTTTCAAGCCCAGCTGCTGCCTACTTGCTAGGTGTCTAATTTTCTGTGGGTGAAATGCACAAAACTATGTAAGTCCTCACACACACACTATAGCTAATGAGCTGCTTGGAGTCTTATCACAAGACAAATCTCCAGCTGTCTTGAAGCAGGATTCTTCACTATATATTTTCCCTCCTAACTTGCAAGGGAGCTTGATTATGTCGGACTAATGAGAGCATAGCTTTAGGATCAGATTCTGCAGGAAGGATAGTCCAGGGGACTTTGTCCAGTGATTGAGGCAATTACTGGGATGTGGGAGACTTATATTAAAATCCCTGCTCTGAATAAGGCAGAACAGGACTGGACTCTGGATATCCCCATCCTACTGGTCCATTCGCTACAATTTTTTTTCTCTGTTGTTGTTATCGATTAATTGTGAGAAGAGATCTAACCCGGCTTAGGCACCTAACTCTGGGAGACCATTTATGGCTGAGAAGCCCAAGTGGAGGGAGATGCCTCTCTCCAACTTATCAATGAGGCACCTAAAGCCCATATTAATGGGAGTTCTAGGTCTAAATCCTACCCTTTTCCTCGCTAGCTTAGGCAGTTCACTACTCAGCTTGCTGGCTTCTGGGAATCCTGATCTTATGTAGCCCTCACCACACAAAACAACTAAAAATCAGGAAAGAGTTAATATACAGCCCCTACAAATGCTTTTAAATACCCTGTCTAGTATTTCCAATATTTGAATGTCTTCTGTCTATCTAAGATACCCCATAGCACCAAGTCTGTAGTGTCTAAGTATCGTTCATGGAACCAGACAGGAGTACCTGGGAAAGGATCACCATTGCATCAACCAACCAGAAGTTACCAATTGTTCCATCTTAACTGTGTGTGGAGGGGGGGTGGAGGGGGAGGGAACCCTGACCTATTTAATGACCTCTACATTTCCTTGGTTGTAGAAACTGCTAATCTATGCTTTGACCCTTTTTGTCCATAGAGACTGTTAGCCTCATTTGTTTCTTGCTCTGGTTGCAATCACTTGATCTATGACAGTGATTTTGCTTAAATGAAATCAGACTCTTAGATACATTTATAGTTATCAACATTTGAAGTTGGTTACAAATAAGTATTTCCTGCATGTTATCTTTAATTCATTGTTCTGTATTAAGATACCATGGGACCCTAATTCTGATATAAACGTATCACAATACATAAGTTATAACCTTCCAGCCTGGCCCAACTAGTTTGCTGTGGCTATAGTTATCTTAGCAGAAAAATCATAAGAGACTGAACAGGTTTCTTAAGCAGTGAAGGGATGAGTTGAGAATGAATTTGAAAGACTAAATGGAAACATGAAAAGATTCTATTTCTACAGACAGGTGCTCTGTCATTGACCTTTGCTCTAATTGGTGCCTGTATCTTTTTTTTTTTTTTTTTTGAATGGGACTCAGTGCCTCTTTTCTTGGCACTTTGCTGAAAGCTTTGCTGCCCCTTTCCTCATTAGCATCTCTTCCACTAAACTCAGACCTTTTCACAAAATGTTTCAGAAAAGGTGTAAATGGCAAGAGCACACCTTCATTGCTCTTTGTCATCTTCCAATCTGTTCCAATCTTCACTCTGGAGTAACAGTAGAATGTAAATATAGTCTGCATCAAAAAGGGTTTTAATGCCCTGTCCACCATATCTATAAACTTCCTGGTCCTTGCTGAGTTCTTCTCAACAGCTTCTCCCGTGTTCATCTGTTTTTACATCTGTTCTTGAGGGCCAGGATATCTACTTTTCCTTGTAGTAGTCTTGTTTCAGGCTGAGGAAAGAAACTGTGGCCCAAACATGTTTCAGGACCTGACACATGCAACGAAGGGCAGTGGGCAGGGGTGGAGTGTTAGGGTATGTCTAGACTACGTTGTTATTTCAAAAAAACTTCACCCACATCCACACTACAATTACATTCTTTTGAAATTAAATCGAAAGAACGCAGGTTTTTTTCGACATTGGTAAACCTCAAATTACGAGGAAAAACGACTTTTTCGAAAGAGCTCTTTTGAAAAAAGGTGTGTGTGGATGCAGAAAAAAGGTGTGTGTGGTTTTGAGATATAGATGCTTTCTTTCAAAACAAGATTTTTCAAAAGAGCTCTTTCAAAAAAGCTTTTTTCAAAAGAAGCTTGCAGTCTACATTTACCCCAATGGTCAAACACAAGGCCCAGAAGGCATCCTGGGACACGTCTAGACTGTCTGCGGCTTTCGAAAGATAATCTGCAAATTTGTCACGAATTTGCATATTTTCTTCTGATCCCATTTTTGGAAGAGGATTTTTTTTCAAAAAAATAAAAAAGCTGTCTAGATGCGGTTCTTTCAAAAAAACAAAAAAAACACACCTTTTCTGAAAGAATCCTGTACACCTCATTTTTTTAGGAAGAAGGGTTCTTTCAAAAACGGGGATTTTTTTGGAAGAACCGTGTCTCAACTGCTTTTTTTTCGAAAAAACTTCCGAAAATGGGATCAGAAGAAGATAGGCAAATTTGCATCAAATTTGCATATCTTCTTTCGAAAGTCACAGGCGATCTAGACATGTCCTTGCTGAAAAGAGAATGATTGTTTAGGAACTCTGAGAACTATGCATGCCACAGCGTTCCTTACAACTGCTTCAGAATGGAGCAATATGTCCCCTTCTCTTTTCTTCTCGGCTGATCGGTGCATGCAGGATCCCCTTTGGCCCTATGAAGCATCTGTTAGCCAGACAGCTCTGTTCTAGCACAGGAAAGTTCATAGGCACATACACAGACCTGCTTCTGTGAAGGTGCCCTGTGTGAGTGTACCTCTGATTATAACTGGCTTGTAGAAAGTGCTTTTGTTGTGCATTTTGCAGTCCCTCTGTATAAAGACTGGGTTCTTCAAAGCAAGAAAAAGCTCCCTTCCTGGGACTGTTTTGACGTGCCACATCCATCCTTTATATTTTAATATTCTTATCAAAACTCAAACTTGTTGGGGATGAACCTTGGAAATGAGAAGTAGTGACTATACCTTTAGAAAGTCTTTGAAAGTTTTTCCTATTGAATTGCCAACCCTGATTCCAAAACAGTTCCAAGGTCTGCATGATGTATACACTACTCTACCCAAGAGCACATTTGACTTTATCTTGAATAATATAAATGGAACGATATTCTAACTCTTCACAAATGCACGCTAGGGACCTAATCTTTTCTAATTCTGCACCAATCATTTAAATTGAATAAACTGGCATACATTTTATGTGCATAGGGCAATAGAGACATTAATTACTTGTGTGGCCTTTGTACATCTCTGGGTCACTGCGTAAGTGTGAAAAATTGTAACTTAAACCATGTGTTATGACTTATTTTCTGTATAACTTGCTTGTAATATAACAGATCAAATAATAAGACATCAAATGTAAAATGTAAAAATTACTGAACAGCTGGGTAATGGCTTTGTTTCTCAAATCACATTTGTGATAAGTGATGCAAGATAAACACCAACTGCTGGCTTTCTTAGCCGAAACATATTGGTTTCATAGCTAAACCCATCAAAACTAAAATAAGATTACAATTGTCTTTTTTACTTTAAAAACACAAAACAAAAATGTTAGCATTAGAGATGTGTTTAATAGGATTGAAAAAATAGGGGACTTTTTGACAAGGGACAGGGAAGGCCATACTACATTATGCGCTGAAGCTCCATTTCTAGGGCTAGTCCAGATGCTGTAACAGTGCTTTCCAAATGTCTGTTTCTGGGGACATGTCATACTCTGTCTCTTCAAGGAAGGGTACCTAGGGTGTGGATGCTGCTTGGTCAGCTACCAAATTGTTGACAATCTTTCTTGGTCTATGGAAACCCACCCTCAGTCTAGGGTACTACAGCCCAGTGGCTAAAGTTAAATAGGATAGCCCTTAGGTTAGTGCAGTATGACCTAACAGCCAGAGTCAATGAGGTGTAACCCTTGGGTTAGGGCATGACAGCCTAATGGCTAGAGTCAATGAGGTATCAGGGTGACAGCACCGGAAGGGGGAACTGTGCTTACCCTACTTCTCTGGGTCCCAACCCAGGTTCCTGTGAGTGGCAGAGCATTCTACCACTTGCTCAGTGGTAACTCTGACGGAAACACGCTGAGATACCACTCTGACACCCTCCTGGGTCACTTTCTACCAGCGCTGATGCAGGTCCCCTTCCAGAGGGCCTCTGGATCCTCCATTTCCCCTTCAGCCACCTCTCTCTGGGACTCCTCTGGCACTGGTAGCTCGTGGCGGTCTCCTGGGTCTCACTGTCTGAGTCTCTGGCTTTTACAGCTCTGAAGCTCCTGCTGGAGGTCTTTCTCCTCTGGTGGCCAGACCAGGCTGAGCTGTGCGACTGTCTTTTATGTTGCCCCTATATTTGGAGCATGCCCAGTCTGGGTGAAGGGACAGGACTTCCTCTCCCCACCTGATTCAGTGTGGGGTATGCACACGCTGTCACAGGACACTAACCCAGTACAGTATCAGAGGGGTAGCCATGTTAATCTGAATCTGCAAAAGTGACTAGGAGTCCTGTGGCACCTTATAGACTAACAGATTTATTGGAGAGTAAGCTTTCGTGGGCAAAGACCCACTTCGTCAGATGCATGTAGTGGAAATTCCAGAGGCAGATATACATATATTATATATACCTGCCTCTGGAATTTCCACTACATGCATCTGACGAAGTGGGTCTTTACCCATGAAAGCTTATGCTCCAATAATTCTGTTAGTCTATAAGGTGTCACAGGACTCCTTGTCACTTTTGCTAACCCAGTACAGTGATTTGGTGTCCTTGTATATATGCAGATTTGGGGAGCAATAGGTATTTTGATTGCAAACAGATATCTTGATATATATGGATTTGTATATTTCACATTAGACTGAATTCTTATTGGGCAGAACTTTTCTTGAGGTTTATTGGTGCATTACTCACTAACATTAAATATCACAAAAAGTTATGGGTAAAGTTTGTCAGGATTCAGTATTTGACTTTCCTCAAGGATCTTGTTGTAACTGTTCTAAAGTCTTCTATCCACAAGTGATAGGCCTGGATTCTTAAGATACAGAGCAAAGATTACTCCTTCAGGTATGCTTACCACAGAAATGACCAATGAAGATTATCTCCTCCGGGGCTGGCCATGTGGTACAACTTTTTATTCCCTCAGTTGACTACATTACATAACATAATTAAATGGAAAGAGACTTTAATTAAAATAGCGTACTGTTCCTTTCTGTGCTTTAAGTGACAGAAGTATATGGCTGCACATTCAGACCATTTGTAAATGTAGCAAAATACTTTCAGACTGTAATTCATGTATTTGTTAAAAGAACTCTCACTGCTTCTGTGACTGAGCTTTGCCAACTCATTATATTTTTCCAGGCCATCTGCACAAAAAGACCCTAGCATGTTCTTGCCCATTCTGTTGTGGTCACATTGGACTGTAGATTAAGAGAGAAATAGCTGGAGTAAATCCAGCATTAGAATTTGTCCAAATGAAAGAAGGGAGGAAAAGATCCCATTTTTCACAGCATGCCCTGTGCCAGGAATATTCTCACCAATTGTGTACATCTTGCAGCTTTTCTCTCCTCCTCAAATTTTTCCTCAAGCAAAGATCTACAAGCCTGGAATCCACATCTACTGGCTCTTTGGGCAGATGTTGTGGCTACAGCAACATCTGACTTTGATGGTAAAGTGGGGCACAGTAGCCCAAAAGCCTTATGGACAGCTCCAACCCCAGTGGATGTCCCAACCATCGAGGCCCTGTCTGCTAGTACCTACTGCTTTCCCTGATTAGCCCAGGCATGCAGCTGAATGCCCAGGAAAAGCACCTGAAGCTTTTGCTGAATCTAGATAGATCCTGGCTTGCTGCTGTCATGAATCTTTCTGTGTGGTCCTGATACCTGGCCGTGCTTCTGGCTTCTGGTCCCACCCTTGTTCCTCGTAACTAGCCTCAGTCCTGGTCCCAGTTCCTGTTACTTGGTTCCATGCTTCTGATACCTCACTTTGACTCTGTTCCACTCCCCTTGACTCAACTGACCTACTTGCCTCCAACCCAATGTAGCTCATCCATTTCAACTCTGACCTTGTGTCCTGACACTAGAATGGACTTTTGCTTCTGACTTTGACCCACTGGACTGAACTTGGACCTCACTGGCAAGTCTCGATCCATGCCTCACATCCAGCATCCTGACATCTCAAAATTTGTTTCTTTCCACACTCAAGTCCTCTCCATCACCAACTCCTCACACCCTCTTTATGTTTTTGTCCTTCCCATCTTTGAGTAAGGATTTTAAGTCCTTAAGTGCTGAATGCTGCCATCCTTACTCACTTGGGGTACGTCACCACTGAGCGGCTATTTCAGGATACTGGAGGTATCCCAAAATAGCTACCTCTCATCTTAACAAGCCACCGGTTATTTTGAGATATTTTTCGAAATAATAGGCGTGCCATTTTGGCATCCCTGTAATCCTCATTCTACTAGGGTAAATGATGTTTTGAAATGGTGGATTATTTTGAAATTTGGCACTGTGTAGAAGTGCCAGATTTCAAAATAAATAAGATACGCTATTTGCATAGAGCAAATTGCATATCTTATTTCGAGTTTCGGGTGCTGTGTAGATGCCTGTGAGTATATTAGTCTTGAGTAATCCTATCGGGTGCATCTACACAGCACCCGAAACTCAAAATAAGATACGCAATTTGCGCTACACAGTGCCAAATTTTGAAATTACACTCTGTTTTAAGACATCCTTTAACCCTTATGGAAGAAGGGTTCCCAGGATGCCAAAATGGTGTGCCCGTTATTTTGAAAAGTATTTCAAAATAACGGGCAACTTGTGAAGACACAGTGCAGATATACCCATTGAAGTGAATATATTATTTACCATGAGTAAGTCTGGCAATACAGCTGGTACACAAATACTGGTGGAAGTTAGGTTGACAAGCCATTTCCAGTCTAAGACCCACTCAAAACGTTACCATTTCTTGTACTATTAGGAAATGTATGTATTTATTTGTTTGTGCTTAATAGTGAGTTTTTAAAATAAAGTTTGAATAAAAGTTGAGGGTTTCCCCACTAAGTAAAAAAAAGGGGGAGAGAGGAGGGGAATAATTTCTTACAGTATAAAAAGTCTTATAGCTTTAAACAATGTCTATACAGGCAGTCCCCGACTTACGCGGATCTGACTTACGTCGGATCCGCACTTACGAACGGGGCTTTCTCGCCCCGGAGGTTGAGGTAGCGGATTGCTACCTGCGAGCTCCGGGGTGAGAAAGCCCCGTTCGTAAGCTGCTCCGGTGCCCCTGGTCTGCTGGAGACCGTCTCCAGCAGACCAGGGGCACCGGGCGGGTTCCCGCGCTTCTGAGGCTTTGCCAGAGCAAAGCCTCAGAAGCGCGGGGAACCGCCGCTGCTGCCGCTTCAGTCCCGGTGCCTGTGGTCTGCTGGGGACCATCCCCAGCAGACCACAGGCACCGGGACTGAAGCAGCAGCCACGGCGGGGTCCCGCGCCTCTGAGACTTTGCCAGAGCAAAGCCTCAGAGGCGCGGCACCCCGCTGCCGCTGCGGCTCTGCTCCCCGTGTCCCTGGTCTGCTGGGGGGGGGGCGCAGGCGCAGCTAGTGTGCCCCCCCCAGCAGACCAGGCTTTTGTTTTGGACCCTGGGGCAGAGCAGCTGGGGCGCTGCCGATTGGTCCTGCAGCGCCGCTCTGGGCACTACTGGACCAACCCGGCAGCACCCCAGCTGCTCTGCCCCAGGTCCTGATTCAGCCGCTGCTGGTCAGTTTCAGCAGCGGCTGAATCAGGATGCCTGGGGCAGAGCAGATGGGGTGCTGCTGGGTTGGTCCAGTAGCACCGAGGAGCGGCGCTACTGGAGCAACCCAGCAGAACCCCAGCTGCTCTGCCCCAGACGTCCCCAAGTCAGCTTCTGCTGAAACTGACCAGCGCTGACTACAGGAAGCCCAAGGCAGAGTTGCTCTGCCCCGGGCTTCCTGGAATCAGCTGCTGATCAGTTTCAGCAGCAGCTGACTTGGGGACGCCTGGCGTTCTTAAGTTGATTCCGTATGTAAGTCAGAACTGGCGGTCAGAATCTGGACGCCAGTTCCGACTTACATACAGATTCAACTTAAGAACAAACCTACAGTCCCTATCTTGTACGTAACCCGGGGACTGCCTGTACAATTGAAATAACTGCGCTTTAAAGACAAAGTTTCACAGGAGAAATAGTTTGCACAAAGGATGAGTGTCTAAGTGTGCCACTGAAAACTGGGGTTGGTTTGGCCAAGATTGGAGCACTGAACATCACACTTCATATATGTACAGCTCACTGTTGAGCAATTATAGCACCTTTAAAGTAAAGTTTGGAAGGAAATGAGGCAGGTTGTTCTCTCCATGTGTTCATGAGGAACCAAGATCCAAAGGGAATATGTTTGACCTAAAAGGTGACTATTAAGTGAGGCAGGTGTTCTTGCCTTGTTCATTGTATATCTTGTATAAAAATGGTTATTTTTCTGTGTCTAAAAAATGCACTCATGAAAGACTGTGTGTTTAAAATTGTAGAATAAAAATTGCATAATATTCTTGGAGTTGTAATATAATATTATTGTGCTCATGTAGTAAAAGATGACGGCCAAAATCTTCAGAACCCTGGTGCATAAATGTAGGTTGCTAAATCCATAACTAATCAATTATGTAGAATATTGTATTGAGGAGACAAAAGTTTTAGGCATTCAGATTTTAAAACTGTCACGTTTATCATAATGAATATGCACAAGGTGACAGAGTTAAGATTGTAAGTGCATTGTTAAGCCTCGCATGTATTGACATTTCATAGTTAACCAAACAACCTTAATCTATTAATGCAGCTTTTCTGGTGGAATAATATTTACTTTATAAACATAAATAATTTGTAAACAATTTGCAAACTACACTATCTTAGGTAGCATATGGGTAAAAAGTTTTTAGTAGATATAATCTTACATCACATCTTACACAAATGCCACTTGCATAAGCAATGCTATTATTTTCCTTTCCAAATGGAGAACTGAGGCACAAAAAGAATAAGCCACTTATCCTGGCTCACAAAGGATGTCTGTGGGGAACCGGAGACTTAACCCCATTTTTCCAAGTCCTTGCATACATTGGATCAAGCTCCATCTATGAGATTACTCCTTTAAAATATGAGTTCATAATGCAAACACCAAAAATAATAAGTAAGACGGGGTCCTAGGTAAAAACAGGGATAGATGTAAATGTACTTCTCTACAGTGAGAATTTAGTCTTTAAAAATAAAGCTCTGTGACATTAATTCAAATGAAGAGAGAAGGGAAGGGTTCTCTGGTCAGGTTACATTCATCTGATCATAGAGCCCATTTTGCTTTCCATTCACATAGCAGCAGCAAACAGAAGTAATAGAGCGTGATCTACCATGAGAAATAACTGGAAAGCAAAAATGAGAAAGGATAAGTCACAGAAAATAAAAAATAGCTCACACATTTACTACAATCCCAAGTATTCAGGGGACAATAAGGACGATAAGGCAGTGCCACAAACTAGAACAAAGCAAAGGGCTTTCACTGCACACTGAATACTGAAACTACATCCCAGTAACATGCAGAAACGCAAAAATGGGGTGAAAAGGCATGAAAGTGGAAGAAAATGAAATGAAGGTAAAATAAACAAGGATGGGACAGCCAAGGCACCACTAAAAACAAAAATTAAATGTGGTGTACAGTGTTAAAGTATAACCCCCCATCACCGGACAAGCAGTTAGCTATAATTATAAACATAAAATACTAGATTTTGTATTTAACCACACACAAATAAATCTACTGAGAACTCAGATATTACAGCATTGGGGCCAGCAGCCAGGAGTGCAGCCCCAGTTGGGACTGGTGCAGCTGGGAGCGCAACTCCGGCCGAGGCTGGAGACAGAGGGGCAGGCCTCCAGCTGAGGCTGGTGTGGTTGGGTGCTAAAGGCAGCGTGGCTGGCAGCAGTCAGAATCCAGTGGCCGGAGCTGGCACCTGGAAGCAGGGTTGACAGCCAGGCAAGGAGCCTTGACCTTCCCTCATTCAGGAAACACTGTGCTTTGGGACCACTCAGGTCCTGAGGGTGCTGGACCAGGGAGATGCTACTTGTATTCTTAATTTCATTATGTTTATATTGTATAATAACTGATTTTCCATCTCTTCCTCCTCCTCCCTCATTTTCTACACTCACTTCTCTTTTTTTCTTCCCTTAAGATTTTAATTTCTCATTTTTCCCCATCTCACCACTACCATCTTCTCTGGCACTCCCTTTCCTGCCTCCCTCTCCCAACACAAGCATTTATGTATCACTGTACAACATGTTGAGTGTCACCAGACACACACTCCTGCTGCGTTGTCTAGAGTTTGAGTCTTCAGCCTATCTTGCCTTCCCCTTACAAACACAAATTCTCTCTCATACAAAGAATGACTGTCTAGAGGATGAGTAGGGATTGATCACATTTTAAAACAAACACATGGTTGACTTGTACCATTGAAGTTTGTATACTGTAAGCCTAAGCATCCACACAGTCTCATTACCACCACTCTTGTCATTCCTTCCCTCCTAATGGTTGCTACACCTATTTCTTGTGTATTATTTTAAATTAGCAAAGATTTCAGGAAAGCAATTGGCACTTCTTACAGTACATATTAGTACTGTGAACTGGGACCACATGATGCTAGATACATCAGAGCATTTGGGAACTAGAATAAACAATCATAACAACAGGCTTTATCTACAAATCACTCCTGCTTTTCTGCCACTTCCCAAAATTTCCTTAGAATAAACACTTTTGCCACCCTAACCCCTTGAAAACACTCTCTCACATATGTACAGTTGTCTTCCCCATCTCCATATCAAGCAAATATACCGACACATGCAGAATTCCTCCTAAAGGAATCTCTATATTTTAACTATGAGCCTTTGTTCTTAGAGAAAAGAACACAGTTTTTGTCATATACCTTTAACCACAAGCTAGAGCAGAATAAGTTAGAGAGAATTTCAGCTTTAGCTCTGATATCTTAGAAGTTTTTGAGTGCCAACACCATGCTTTAACATGAGGGAAGGCTGTTTGTTTTGTTGTTTTGCATGAATACACTTCAAAGGAATACTAGAGAAAATATTCTGAACTATGACTAAGAATCAGTGCTTAGCAGAGTACTTCCCATCTGTTTTGCAATATCAGTTCTTATTGTTGTTGGCCAATAGAAGTATTTTGAAATGAAACGGAAGCATAAAAAATGCATCTGCGAGTTAGAAATTCACAAAACATGGTTCATATGTGCTGCAAATAATGATCATAAAGGACATCTGTTACTGTTTGCAATGAGAAACAAGCTTAGATTTGCGAGAACTTTGTTTTGACATGAACTCTGTGGTAGGCACAGACTGTTTTCTATGAGAGAGTTATATAACAGCCACTAGAATTGGTTAGAAAATTTGGAGTATATAATTACAGAAATAGGACAGATTTTTAAAGATATTTAGATGTTGCTGAACTCTGCATTGCAATGCTTAAATTCCAGAGACTCCAGATGGCAGAAACAAAAAAATCCCAAACAGGGGATTTTGAATATAAGGAGAATATTCTGCAGTTTTGAGGAAACATCTTTTTCTGCTCTGGGAAGAGTGGTCATTTGCTCCAGGCCTCCCACACTCTTCTGCAGTATTTTCATCTCAGATTCATCCTGTCATGGGGTGGATCAGGCTCTGAGCCCAGAGAAGGGCCATAGAGAAGTCCTTCAAGGAGGCTAGAGTGGCTATAGAGGAACGAGCCAATCAGGGACCAGGCCTACAAAAGAAGCTGCATCTGCACAATGGCATCTAAAGGAATGAAGTCTGGGGTGGCTAACTGGCTGGCTAGCTGCAGGAGTGGCAGCACCATGGACAACTCTGAAGTGGAGTGCTGGTAGAGACTATAGATGACGGAGAGACTATATGATGAACTGTGATAGAGCCCTGAGTTGAGGGTGATGACACTGTCTCCAGGGCTATGTCTAGACTGCAAGCCTCTTTCGAAAGAGAGCGTCTAGACTGCACGTTGAACTTTCGAAAAAGCGGCTTGCTTTTTCGAAAGAAAGCATCCAGTGAGTCTGGATGCTCTCTTTCGAAGAAGCCCTATTTACATTGAAGAACGCCTTCTTTCGAAAGAGGAACTTTCGAAAGAAGGCGTTCTTCCTCGTGAAATGAGGTTTACCGCCATCGAAAGCAAAGCCGCGTTTTTTCGATTTAATTTTGAAAGAACGCGGCTTGAGTCTGGACGCAGGTGAGGTTTTTTCGAAAAAAGGCTACTTTTTTCGAAAAAACCCCTGAGTCTGGACACAGCCCAGGAGAGGAAGTACTGGAGGCCCCATTCTCTATCCAAGTGGGGAACAGACTGAGAGATCATAGAGAAGGCACCAAGATGGGCCCCTGGTAAAGGTGTTCCCTGGTAGGGGTTTGATTCACACAGGGTGTGACTTGATTGGAGAGCTGAATAGTGAAACTCAAGTTACAGTGGGGGAGGTCTAGGCTGGATATTAGGAAAGACTATTTCACTAAGAGCGTGGTGGAGCACTGGATTGGGTTACATAGGGAAGTGGTGAAATCTCTGTCCCTAGAAGTTTTTAAGTCCTGGCTTGAAAAAGCCCTGGCTGGGATGATTTAGTTGGGGTTGGTCCTGCTTTGGGCAGAGGGCTGGACTCGATGACCTCCTGTGGTCTCTTCCAGTCATAGGATTCTATGATACTAAAGAAGGCTGACTAGGGGAGAGCAGGCACACACACTTGGCCAGATGGGGATGCTTGCAGGAGGTGATTGCTTCCCTGTTACACACATCAACTCCCACAGCATTGCCTCGATCCAGCAATATGATCTACAAGAATTAAAAACTCTTCTCCACATCTGCCCCTCCTACCCTCTTCTCTCTCTGCCTTGTTCCCATGATCTTCCATCCCTCTCAGTTTCTTGGTCTAAGCCCCATTTTAAAAAAAGATTTAGGCCCTTACTCTCAAAATAATTAAGGTACCAAGGGGTCTTTGAAATAAATGAACTGGAAAAAGGGGTAAACAGTGAGGTGGCAAAGTTACCAGATGATTCATAATTACTCAAGATAGTTAAGTCCAAACCAGATCCTAAGGGATGTCACAGAAAATGCAGATGAGATTCAATGTTGAGAAATGTAAACATAATCCCAACAAAATGGTAGGCAGGCCCTCTCAGAGAATGGCCCAAGCCCAGGCCCCCAATGTATATAACTTTTCATCCACAGGGTCATAGTAAACTCAAAAGAATATATGAAAATAAACACTTAAGACATGTATTTATTAACAATTAAGTCATTATACCAATAGCATATATATTAGAAATATAACTTTAATTGTGAGATTCCACTGCAAGCAAAACTTCATTTTAGGAAGGCTTTTTTAGCTTTGCTGTGTGCAAACTCATTTATAATTGAAGAAAAATCTAATTTATGTGCATCATCACTGTTAATGTTAAGCATAGCAAGGCCATTCAAATGCTCTTGTCCTATTGTAGAATGATGATAGTTCTTTATTGTTTTAACATGTTGAATGTGCATTCACCTGAAGCTACTTATGAAGGGAGACTGACAAAAACACATAATGAAATTGTGACTATAGGAAATACAGATGACAGGCCGAGATTGAATATTTCTTGAAGCAGTTCTTTTTGCTTGCAGTCCGATTTAAAGTTGGTGGAATGTATACATTTCAGGAAGACGTTCTCGTAACAAGATATCTCTTGAAATTTCGTTTTTATACTTTTGTTGAAACTGTTCAGCAGCTGAATATAGAACTTCATCACTTAGTTCTCTGAACTCCCAAAGAATCCAAAAAGGGTACAAATTTGTTGCAGTGACTCAAATTGACATGTAAGACCAGATTTGATGGAGTCAATAACAACAACAATTGACTCAATAGTGCTTTTCTGCATCAGATTGAGATGTAAGGTTGCAATTGGTGGAAAACTCAGATGAAATGTTAATGACCTGGGTTTCCCTAGCTTCTGTCAGATGCTGGGACTGGATGACAGGAGACAGATCACTTGATAATTGTCCTGTTCTGTCCATTCTCTCTGAAGCATCTGGGCCACTGCCAGACCTAATATGGCCATGTTTATGCTCTTAGAAGTGGGTCTTTGCCATCTGCAAACCTAATGCTCATTGAAAGGCAGTGGGATTTAGGCATATGTGCCAAATTATGGGATTTTTCCAAAAATGACTAAGCAGGTAAGGTGCCTAACTTTGATAGGTGTCAGTGGAAGAAAGGAGCCCAGACCCACCAATGGGCAATTGTCCTGGGGACCAGTGATACAAAAGGGCCCAGGGATCCCGACCGCTGCTGTTGCTACTGCAGCAGTGGCAGTGTCCAGATCCCAGGGCCCTTTAAATCACCACTAGAGTGCTGTTCCACATGGCTCTGAGGGCTGGAGAGGTGGGGCCCAATGTCATGGTCTGGAAGGTGCTGAGGGCTGGCTACTGTGGTCCCACCTTTTCTAATGAAAACCCCACCCCTTCTGTGGGTGCGGAACTGGTGCCCTCCCCCAATTTGCTTGGAGACCCACAGATGCTATCAGCCACCCTGAAGGTGCTTAAGGTTAGGTGCTTTTTAAAATCCCAGTAAGCCCCACCTGCATCTTTTGGGACCTAAATATCTTTGAATATCTGACCTTTGAGCACCCTTGAAAATGTTACTCTGTGAAAGTTACAACTGAGAGTGCTAAGTATGTCAGGAGAATGAAGAAGACTGTCAACACAGAGACTGAAGAGGCAATAGAAGAAAGTTTCAAATACTTATGGGACCAAATTCTGCCCTCAGTTATATGTGCGAATTTCATATGCTTTGAATGGGAGTTGTGTGTGTTTCTGATGGGAAGTTCTGAGCAAGAAAGGAAGATTCATATTATACCAGCACTGGACAAAATGCATCATTAAGAAAACATTAGAAGTAAAGATTCTAAAATACATTCTATTTACAGTGGGCAATAAGGACAATTTCCATCCATCCAAATGATAAAAATAAAAAAAAAATTGTAAAATTGAGAAAATTGAGAAAACCAAAACCCAACCCACCAGTAAAATTAGGATAAATGACAATGGCAAAATGTTACATTTTCCAAACCTTTCCACATTTATGGATATCTAATTATGTGCACGAAAATAGAATCTAATGTAGCTATCAGGCTATTGAACAAAAATCCATCTGGAGAGAAAAATAGGGACACACCTTATAATTCTATTGAAATTCATTCTTATTAGATGGTCAGAGTGGAATGATGACAAATTTTGTCAAAACCAAAAAGAAGCACCCTTCTAGAAGGCATGCATGAAATGAGTTCTCAGGGTTTAGAAAATCAGCAACTCTTTAACAATATAGAGGCAGAATGTCTGACCAAGCCTTTGGTCTTAGTTTAATAATTAAAGCTGGGGAAGCTATATGTATTAAAATTTAGTTTTTCTGTTCCTCTCTGAAGAGATCACAACCGCCTGCTCTTTTTTTCCCCATTTACCTTTGAAGTTATTCAACAGATGTTTTGTTCTATTTATCCAAGGGCTCACTCAGATATATTCCAATTACATACATCACTGGTCACTTAATCACATGGTATGCTTGGATTGAATAACTAATTTTTATAAGCATGATGGGGTTGCTGGATAAAGCACTGGGACTTCTCATTGTTTCAGATTGGTAAGGAGGACTAGTAGGAAATGATCAAGTCTATGAAATATTTGGATGTATTACACATATCCCTTTCTTCTTTCTCTCTGGTCTATGTAGATACTTTAAAATGTGGTCCAGTAGATTGGGCAGTGAGCTAGGTAGGATTCAAGACCTGGACTATATTGCCAGGACTGCTAATGTCCTGCTATAGGACTGTGGGGAAGTCACTCCACCTCTCTGAACTCTTGCTATGTGACTAGCATAGGGGAAGGGGGCACAGCCTCAGGCTTTAACCTGCTAGCATAGTATAAACAGTAACAGAAATTATAGTATTTATGTACGACCTCAATACTGTTGTATATGAATATCTCCACAAAAGCAATATTTTCTGAAGACACACATGGCCAGACTTTAAATGAGTAATTATAGGGGACAGGTAGCTACAAACCACTACTATCAACTTTAAATGGCTGTGAAGGACAGACTTTATATTGTCTTCCCCTGTGGTAGTCACACAGGCCTCGTTTATATTAAAGGGGAAAGTTGACTGAAGATATGCAACCCCAGCTACGTTAATTATGTAGCTAGATTCAATATATCCTAAATTGTGGTTCTGGGCTGCGGGAGCAAATGATCCTGTCAACTTCTCTTACTGCTTGTGAGGAGCAGGATTACCGATGCTGACCGGAGTTCCTGCCCTGCTCAAATTAGTGGGTCCTAAATAGACCCACTAATTCAAACCCCAGAAGATTGACTGTGTCAGCGTCAATCTTCTGTGAAGTGTAGACATGACCATAAGATCTTGTTGTACATATATTCATATACAATTGATATTTGCAAAGCATGTAATCACCCATCTCTGTCTTCCTTGATTAATTGGCTCAATGCTAATCTGAGATGTCCAGGTGAGCAAATTCAGATATATTTCTTTAGGATGAATGAAACTTGTCCTACACATAATTCATATCAATTGAATGATAAGGACCATGAATACAGATGAATATCACTCAGTTTAATTGCATAAAAATTTTGCAGAAAACTTTATGTTCAGTTTATCGAGTTCTAGGTATGATATCTTTATCAATCAACATTTTGTTTCAAGACTGCATTGGGTGATCTGTTTTCAGTACTATCTTATAACATACTTCTTATAAACTGTCAAGCAGAACTATTGCTTATGTTGTGTTCAGTATGGGAAGTACTTATTAAACAATAGATGAAATGAATGAAATAAAGCAGGAATCAGCCTATGTTGTGTCAGACAGACCAACCTTTTTGGACCACGAAAGTCATGCTGGAGCATGGATGTCACCCAAGCAGAAAGTGCCAGACCAGAGATGTTAAACCTATAGTTTGTTGCAAAGTTCCAGCCAGGAAAGGACTTCTAAAGGTCTGGGACTAGAAGCTTGTCCAAAAACCAGATTTCTTACATCTTTCCTGGGTGGTAGTAGTAGTTGTCCCCCCATATCTTCTTTGTAGATACCGTGTTACCTGTGGTCCAAAAAGTTGATTCACAGCTACCAGTCCTGGCTCTCAGTGTTCTGTACTATTATTTGGTTTTAATTTACCCATCTCTTCTAAGAGACCAGTAAAAAGTGAAAGTGTTGGTAATGCAGCTAGTCAATATTAACCTCCCATGGTTGGGCAAATTCTCTGGTTTGGCATCAGTCAGGTACTGAGGGTGCTGGACTATAGAGATTCAACCTGTAGTACCTAGAAGCTATAGAAGTTAACTTACTATGAGGAACCAAATATGTGACTATGTCCTAGCTATGTAATTAATTTCTCTCTCTGAGTGCATGCACACATGTGCATTTGTTCCAGAGACAAAAGACTAGTCAACATCTTAGGTGTCAACAATATTAAATCTAGTTTCACTTGGTTAAGTGACCGTTCTTTGGCAGGAAAAAGAACCTGTGTGACTTTCTTATTTAGACAAAGAAACAAACGGGCGTTCTTAGCCACACATATTTTCTCTTCTCTGAACCTCAGCTGGAACTCAAAGAAGAGGAAAAATATAAGAAGAAATAATAAAGATATCAAATACTTTCTCTCTTCTTTTTTATTCAGGGTGTTGACAATACTTAAAGGACAAAGGAATCATTATTGGACTCAGGAGGGTTCCAAGCTGAAAGGAATTTAGACAGTAAGACTTCTGTAATGTTGTGAGGCCTATTGCTTTGCATTCTTAGAACTTGTTAAGCTAGGTGTTAAGCTATAAGAAAATAAAAATAAACCACAACCAATTCTGACATTTATGCCTCATTACTTGTAGTCACTTAAAATCTATCTTTCTGTAGCTAATACGTTTGTTTTACTGTTTTACTTAAACCAGTGTGCTTGGACTGAAGTTTGTGGGAAACTCCATTTGAGATAACAGGATTTGTCATATCATTTTCTATTAATGATGCACATCAATGAGTTTGTATTGTCCAGGAAGGTGCAGGGCACTAGCAGTACGAGATGTACATTTCTGGGGAAAAGCCTAGATCTGCAAATTTGCTAGTGTTGTTCTATAGTAAGATTCATTTGTGGCTGGCCAGAGTACTCATGCAGCACAAATGAGAGTGACTTACATACTGGAGGCCATGCAAAGATGCACAGAGACACATGGGGTGGGATTCATGGTGGTATTTAGGTGCCTGTATCCTTGTGAAAGCAATGGGCATTAAGTCCCTAAATACCTTTATGGGTGACATTCCAGAGGGATTTTCAAAAGCGATTGTACAGGTCATACCTCCCTTAACCAGACTTATTGGTCTGGCAACATCCATGGTCTGGCAGGACCAGGGATGTTCCTGGAACAGAGAGCCAGATAAAGGGAGGTTGGGCCATGGGGCAGGAGTGCAGTGTGTGTGGGAGGGGGGCAGCGATTATGCAGGGGGGAGGGAAGAAATGCAGAGGGGTGGGCAGCACAGAAGAGAGTTCTGCCCCTGTAGCTGGAAGGTAGCAACTGCGGAGCTCCGGCGATGGAACTTGGAGTCCAGCAGTGGCAGGTAGGGAGCACCTGCTTGGAGAGCCATGGTTGGGCAAGCAGCAGTGGTGCCGAGCTGGAGCCTGAGCAGGGAACAGGAGTTCAGCATGGGCCATGCTGGGAGGGATCTGAACTAGTCTGGCAAATCCCCTTGTTTGGGTCCGGTCAGGTCCTAAGGGTGCTGGATAAGAGATGTCCAACCTGTACTATTAATAGAGTTAGGTGTTTAGGCACTTTTGAAAATCCTAATCAGTGCTTTTCTACATTTTTAGGCACTAAAATAGAAATCATGCCTCAACTGATGGACCATCCTTTCATTGCTAGAAAATGGGATTCCAAAAAGTATGCCAGGTGTGAAATAAATTGGCTGGATACTGGTGGCAGAAGACTTGGAGAGAGGATGCTAGTCAGCATGGAGAGGCTCAATCCCCACTCCACACTGGGCCCTGTCCCTATTCCAACCTTCCCCCAAGTCCCCACCCAGACCTGCCCTTTCTCTTCCCACTTTGTTCTGTTCCCTTCCCCAAGCACACCCCATTCTCACTTTGCCCCTCTCCTCCAGTGCATTCTGTATGCCACTGAACAACTGACATACAGCAGATGGAAGTGAGTGGCAAGGAGGGGAGGAGGTGATCGGTGGGGCCTGCTGGCAGATGGGAAGTGCTGGGGAGGAGGAAGAGGAGCTGAGCCTGCCAGAGGATGCTGATCACCCACTATATTTTTCCATGAATGTTCCAGACCCAGAGCTCCCATAGAGTAAGCACTATGACAGTCAGCATCTGTCATGAAAAGTACAACATTTCCTAAATAAATAAAGACAATGAATTCCACAGCACATGAGCACATCCCTCCCAAACTCAACTGATCACGAACTTGGAAATACAGAAGAGAAGTTCCCTCTCCCCTTCCCCCCCCCCCCCCCCATAAAATTCTATTGGGATAGCTGCTGGGCTGCAGACTCCAACTTTTCCTAAGCTTTACTGTCCTGGTACTTGAGCTTATTTCCTGTTCATGAGCTTTACTACCCAAAAGCTATATCACAAGTCTTCACTGAAGTAGAGCTAAATGTTTCACACCTTGTATAATCCCTGTGCATTTAGAGATGAAACGTTTGTTGATAATTTCAAGTTCATTATTTATTGTCACAAGTGGCTGTATTAGAGAGCACATTAGATTTCTTAGTGGTTTTTAAGCTTTATTGCATAAAAAAGCAGCAGTGGCAGCAGAAGTAATGTTACAAAACATGATGTGGAAAAATGGCAAATATACTTAATCTGAGCACTTAGATTAGTTTATATTCATTTGTGACTGAAATAGTACATATTTCATTTGTATTACTTTTACAGATGACATGGTATGAACACCCTTTATAGTATAATACAACATCAAATCAGCAGAGATGAACCAGATAGAGTGCATCGAAGATATTGTTTTTAATAACACTCTTAAAGAAATAGGGTTTAAAACTAATTATCTATTATATATTTTAGACAGTTTGTTTGATAAAGAACTCCTCTAAATGGTAAGTACTAGGACTACCGAATTCAGTATACAGCTTCCTCACATCACAAGCAATGTAAGTGTTTAATTTTGCCAGGAAAACAGGATGTGTCTGGAATAAGATTGCTTCTCATAAAACCAAACAAAAAAGAGACAAAATCACCAAATCAAGTACAGTCCTCAAAAGTGAAATAACTGGGCAAATGTTGAAAGAGACTGAACCAAGATGAGTCAAAAAATAGGATTGATTAGGACTAGGATTGATTCTCAAACCGTACAGAAAATAGATAAAATAGAGAAACTTAGAGCCCTTGTGTTAAAAAATACATTTGATAGAATGCCTATTTAAAAAGACTAAAAATAATTCAATGGAAAAATTTTAACAATCCTTTTAAGAAGTCTGAAATAAAATTTAACTTCATAAATAAAGCATGTATATTTTCCTTTTATTTTCCATACCCTTCCTCTCCCCAACTTGAGTTAAGGCCCTGAGTAATACCTGAGTAATACAGGATAAATCTAGTGTATCTTTGTGTCCATATGTTAACTCCTACACAAGTTATGAGCTCTTGAGTAAGATTCACAAAGGACTTAAACATTATGATGCCTAGCTTTTAGGCACCTAGAAAATCACTGGAATTCACAAACCCTTGCATAGGTACTTATGGGTATATCTACACTGAAATTAAACATCTGTGGCTGATCCACGTCAGGTGATTCAAACTTTGGCTATGGGACTATAAAACTGTACTGTACAGATTTCGGGATCCTACCCCCCCCCCCATAGGGGTCCCAGAGCTTGGGTTCCAGCACTAGCCTGAAGGTCTACACTGCAATTTTTACAGTCCCATAGCTCAAGCCGCAAAAGCTTGAGTTCTCGGATTTAGGTACCCAAGTTCAAGCTCCAGGGAGGTGCATATCTCCTCTTGGGAGACACACATAGGCATCTTTTCTTGGAGTCAGTTGTCTCAGCTGGTTTCTCTTGGAGGGGGGAGAAGCAGAAGAGACTTCCTTTATAATCTTTAGCCCAGTGGCTAGGGAACTCGACCGGTGTGGAGCTGTTCAGTTTACAGTTCAGTTTGTCCCTTTTCCTAATGGTGAGAAGGAATTTGAACCAAGACCCACCACTTTCCAAGTGAGTGCCTGAGACTCTGGACTAGAAAGTCATTTTCATTCTCTCTTTCACCCAATACCTGTTTAATTATTTATATTAAGTAGAATGGCTCCAACAGGAGAGACTGAGAGAGACTCTCATCAAAATATCTTACGGTGCATCTAGACAGCTCCCTTTTGTCGGAATAATTACATAGCTTATACCGAGTCTATTCCCAAGTTCAAAATTAGCATGCCCCTTCCGAAGAAGGGGCCAGTGTAGAAGTAGCCCCTCTGAATTGATGGCTATAGAACATGTTATTTTGTAGTCTGTGTCAGTCTAGTGTGGTGTTCTACATTCATGTGTGTTTTCCAAATAATCATTACAGCATGGAACAATAAAGAAGAAAATTTAATGAAATGCATTAATGTGCTTAAAGAACATGTAGTAAGGAATTTATCCCTACACTTTCAGTTTTGGAAATCACACAGCCATTTTTATAGCACAATGAGCAACCGAATGAGGTTAATCAGTATTGTATTTATCATATTGCTAAACATGGTTATTATCAACAGGGCAAGTAGGAAGGCTTACAGAAAACTGAAATAAACATGAGTTACGGCTTCCCCGAATCCAAAGCACAAAACCAAAATGTAGAACTTTGAAGCTAATGAGCCTATTCCTGGCTCTGACTTGTCTTTCTTGTACTCACAGCAGAAATAAACCCCAGGCTAATGCTTTCAGAATCTTTTATAGAGTAGAAATACCCACTTGGCCTCAGTTCCTTTTCACTGCTGAAATTGTGACTTTAAACATATACAAAGCTTTGGGCCAGCTGTTATCACTAGGCTAATGGTAATCATTGTCAGGGGATGGCTTGTTGCTTGACAGATGTATATGATATCTGGAGTAAGCAAGGCAAGGGAGTGAGATCATGTGATCATCTCCTTTTCAGGTAAATTAGCATCTCTCTTTGCAATGAAAAACAAAAATAAATGGATTTTTGTTGTTTTGTTTCATTGTCAGGCTCTGGACTGTTGTCTCCCACTGAGTTGTAACAACAGTGCACTGTATGACTATAAAATAAGAACATTGCTCTAGAAAGAAGGAGGAAAAATAGTTTTGTTGTATTTAGGAAAGGTCTGAAAGAAAAGAATGCTGTGTTGACTTAGAAAGAAGACTGGAAGAAAAGTGAACTAGTGCTGTTTTCACTCTGTGCACTACATATGGCGTTTAATCTGTACAAATAGCCTGAAGGCTTTCCAGAGTATGTGAAGACTATTTATATCCCTAGGGCCTTGGAGAGCCCTATTCATAGAGAGTCCTAATTAAAGGGGGGAAAAAACTTTGGGGACAGCAAGAAATGCAATTCTCTATCATGAAAGATCTGCTAGGATCTCAGAGAAACAAGGAAGAGAAACAAACACTATGTCTACTAAGACCCCGATCCTTCAAAAAATTAGGTTACCTGCTTAATATTGCATGCTCTGAGTATTCCAAATGACTTCAACAGGCTTGCTCAGTATGTAAAGTTAAGCACCCATGAGAGTCTTTGAAGAATCTTGGTGACAGGCTGTGATTTTTCAATCAACTGTATGTATGCAGATACCTTCATCTCTGTAGAGCTCATTGAGGCCTTGGGGTTAAAATGGTATACCACTTTGTTGGCTGTATTTGAGATATTGTCCTGGAAATTTTTGGTGTATATGTACCTACTGAGTGTTTTGCCAGTGTCAAACTGAGCTTTTATTACAGTAGTGGAAATCCCTCTCTGAACTTCAACAATGATAGAAAAGCAGCTTTTTTTCAAAAATACTTTTAAAATTGTGTTTCTTTTGGTCCTTGTGAATGAATTGCTTCCATATGAACTGCACTTTTTGACCTTGTGTCTTATTCCTTAAGTTATGCATTTTATTACTGTTATCACATTTAACTGTGCAGCACAGAGGAGGGCAGTGAATTTACCAAATTACTGTCTCCCATGCTTGTTTTCATGAAATGAAGTCACCACCTTGTTCAATACTAAAACTGATGCATTTGTGATTCTGGCAAACTGTAAAGAACTTATTTAACTTAACAAAAGACCAAATTTAAATTCTGGGCTGCCATTTAAATGTGGCCAACTAGTATTGCCTTTATACTTTTTTCTTTTCCAGTGCACACTGAAATACAGAGGCCTTTCAGATGACATTACAGAGTAATGCTGCTATTGTACTTGGGAAATAGACCTCAAACTAATGTGCTATTTGTTTGTACGTTTAAGTTGCAATAAGTTCCCTTTTCTGAAAGGTTGCTTGAAGAGAAATCACAATGTGATTTCCCTTTTCTTATAAATAAAATGGTGTACCTCTTGACAGCCTTCATGTATCTAGCTGTAAATTATTTTTTCAAATATACAATTTGTCAGGGGGTTTGACCCTTTCAGAATGATGTTGTGTTATTCTCTAAAATTGCAAAGTATAAATGATATTGCCTTCAGCATTTTATTTATATTTTAGCTTTTATAGACGTACTCTCCAAAACCTTTTTTCCCCTTACATTTTTAATGGAAGTTCAACTGAGCAACTTAAAACTATGCTTTCTTTTGACTGGAAGGTGTTGATAAATTCTATTGCAGTGATAAATTGGCATATGTTAGATCAGAGTCATATGACTGGGACTTCACAGACTGTAAACAGGGCAAACAGCAGAGGTCAATGAATCTGTGGAAAATCTAACAAAAATAAGCTAATTCCCAGAAAAATGTTAGACTAACTAGTACAATAGAGGCTTCCTATGTATTGGCTTTATTCCATTTGTTTTTGTCAGTACCTAAAAATTCCAGAACACATTCACAGAATTTTTTCTCAGCAGAGATTCATTATGTAATTGAAGTTATATTTGTAGCAACAGCAGCTGGATGAGTGTAAGTTTGCTGCATTCCTCACTGTGGCTGGGGGCACAGGGTGCAGATGAATCTGGACCTGTCCCAGCAGGCGGACATGCACCCTTCTCCTAGCTATGCCTGCTAGAATTTCAGCAGCCATGGAGAGGTGCTTCTCACTGGCCCAAAGCTGCTACGGTGAGAGAGGGCTGGAGTAGTCCTCTCTACTTGGGGCAACATGCATACTGAACCACTCACCCTCCGCCCCACCCCAGAGCAATAGTTTAAATGAAGCATGTACATTTTATTTTTATTTTCCAAAAAAACAAAAATTGAGTTAAGGACTTGAGCAACACCAGGCAAATCTTCGAGTAATCATATAACAGTTTTTGACAGAAAACATTATCTTACACAGTTCATATCTGGTACAGCACAAATTCTCTAATGATTCTTAACCAAGCAAATTATATTGAAAAGAATACATACAAGAGTAAGTATGATATAAACTAAATCAGTGAAAATCACTAAAAATCTAATAATAGTTTCAGAGTAAGAAAGAGCACAAAGGGCAAACCGCCACACAGAGCTCTCTCCAGGATCAGGGGGCCTTTTCATACAAATTCTCAATGGCCAAAATGTTTTATTTCAATGTTGTCTTCATTTTGTAATTTATTTTAATATTAAATATGAAGCTAAAGGCTATTTCAAAACAAAACACCACCCCAAAGAAATGTTTTGTTCCAAAAATGAAGAGAATGCATTTTTCCAGTTTTCTTCCAAAATAAAATTCCAGCAATACTAATGCATTTTTAGTTTGATAGAACCATATGTTTTGATACAATATGATTCTTTCAAAGTTTCTCTGTCTCTAAAATTCAGCTTTCCTCTACACAAACAAAACACTCTATCCATATTGTTTTGCCTGTCTAATTCTACAGACTGTTTTGTGTATGTGGATTCCTACTCTGTAAAGTCAATAAAGCTCCATAGTCTTTAAGTGCTTAAATTATAAATTGTATACTAGGTTATGGCAGAACAAAACATTTCAGACAAATGAGATGACTTTAATCTTTATGTCAAACTTTCTTATGGACTTTTTTATGCTATCTGTGACCCTGCTCTGCTAAAAACATGCTTACCTTGACTTCAGTAGCGCTACTATTAAATGGTTGCTTAGGTCTTATGTTCCCATAATATAAGAACTAGGGGTCACCACATGATATTAATAGGTAGCAGATTTAAAATAAACAACAGGAAGTTTTCCTTCATGCAGTGTGGTACACAGTCAACCTGTGGAACTCCTTATCAGAAGACATTGTGAAAACCAGAACTTTAACAGGGTTCAAAAAAAGAACTAGATAAATTCATGGAAGTTGGGTCCATCAGTGCTTCTTAGCCAGAATGGGCAGATATGGCAACCCTCGCCTCTGTTTATCAGAGCCTGGAAATGGATGACATGGGATGGATCACCTGATGATTTCCTGTTCTGTTCACTCCTTCTGGGGCACCTGGTATTGGCCACTGTTGAAAGACAGGATACTGCACCAGATAGACCTTTGGCCTGACCCAGTATAGCCATTTTTATGTTATGTCTTTTGAATGACTGATGCCTGTTGTGTTACATGATGGATCTAACAAGCTAAAATAGTGTAATAAACATCTTGACTTACTCAAGTGAGAGTTTTATAGAAAATAGAACAAAACAACATAAGAAACTCTGTTATCAGTCCCTTACTCTAAAACCTTATATGTAATGGTATTGCAGAGTTTGCTAAGTTTTACGTGAAATTGTAGTTTGGATTGACTTCCTTTAACAAGTTAGCACTGTTTAGGGAAAGTTTTTATTGTAATCTTTAAACAATTACTCTTTGGAATTTTGTTGTTGAAGTCTCTGTTCCTTTCTGTTGTCGCTTGAGTTTTGTTTATCTGCCATGGATGTTGGACCACAGGTCTGCTCTGGTTATGGGAATTCTTCTTTTTCTTTAGTTTTAAATGCTAAGATAATTATTTTTATTCTGCATCTGTGCCTTTTTTGTTTTATTTTAGTCTTTTTTGATAGGATTTGTGCTTTTGCCTAACTGCCAGCACCTGTACTGCATACTGCTGATTAGGAGTTCTTTAGAGCTGCTGGTTTCATAGACTAGTCTGCTTTGATTGAATCCTGGCTGTGGAAGCATTGACGTTTGCTTTTATCTTCTGGAATGTTGCCAGCTGAAAGGATTCTGTCTTTTTGCTGTCAAACACGGGCAACTATGACTTCAGTAGGATCTGTCCAAAGAACTAGAGTCTGTTGCAACAGAAGGAGAGGAGTTGTGATTGCTGAGGAAAGATGTTGTAACTCTGGTTCTTAAAAATAATCCTGCTAATAATTCACTCCTGTTCATAGACTGAAGAATTTTGGAGAGTATTGACCTTGGATCTTTAAAGAGTTATTGTTGTTTCTTCCTGCTGCCTTAGCCCTAACTAAACTTACACTAGCTTAACTTTAGATTTACAAATAACCTCTTGCTTCCACATGATTAATGAAATTACTTGAATTCTTTGCATAAAGAATAAACCCATGACTGAAATGTTCAAACCTGTGTGCCTAAATTCCTATTTAGAAATAGATATGAGTGAATTGCTGAATGCTACCACAGAGAGCTGCATCTCCTAGCTGGCTGTTCTGTGTTCTGGGCAACGTTAAAATGCAGGGTATAGTGAAGAAAACATGGCATGTACACTTTCAAGCTTCCGTTATTCTGGGTTCAGGAAAGGGATCTGTTCAACCCCTGGAATAATTTTCAACAGCCCTAGTACTCAGCAGACATGGATACTGATCCTGGTGTTGGGGGTATATGGGGAGAAACAGAATCGCAAGGCCACCCAATTTATGGTTAATCGGTTTTCACCTGGCTTAATCACTTTTCACCATTTATGTATTTTCAGAAGACTTTTTATAAGTTTCTGTTTCTGAACATCTACTTATGTCAGGCAATAAGCAGAGAAGACAGAACAGGATGGGGCCCAAATCAGCTATTTTCAGGGTACTGAGAAGCCCTCCTCCATTTCATGGTGGTCACTTTAGTGTCTGGTCTGGTGCTTCAGTCTTATTCCATCAGTTTCTGGGCAAGATTTGTTTTCTGATTTTGGCCTTGTTCACTTTTTTAGTTTTTTTGTTTGTTTCTTACTTTCCATATTAGCTTTCTACCTACCAGTATTAAGCATTGTACTTTATGTAATGTGCAGAAGCTTCAATTTCCACTGCTTTTTCCTATTTACACTATGTTAATATCCTTATCTTATGTCCTTTTCTTCCTGTTTTCCCCAGTCTAAGGATTTTTAACACCACTTTGTGCATTTGTTATGCTAATTAATTCCCTTTTATCTAAATCTTCTAACGTAATAACATAATATCATCTGTCAGCGGTAAGAAAGGAATATGAACAAGTCTGTGTCCATAGGTGCTGGAATTAAGGGCATGTGTGTGGGGATGGTATGAGGGGGGTTGCAGAACCCCATGACTTGAACTGGTTTCCATTATACACAGAGTTTATAGTTTGCTTCAGTGGCACTCAGCACCCTCATTATAAATACTGTTGCAGCATCCTTGTCTATGTCACTGAAAAATCAGAAAGTCAACACTCGTGCCTGGTACAATCTAGGTCAAAGTCTTGACACAGATATCTCATTCTCTATTCATAAACATAAGTTATTAAAGTATAATTTACACAATTTTAATCTTCACCATTCAGCAATTCTTCAGCAATATATTTCAGCATCCAAAATCAGTATATATGTATCCTCATAACATTTATTTTTTGTTTGAATGGGGAAGTTATAGGGAACACCATGACCTTTAATGTCAACACTTATCTTTTTCAGACATGGGTTTTCCATAAACTTTACACTCAAAGTGCCAATTTATAAACCATTGAAAGGCCTCTTTAGTAATTTTGCACAACATATTTAGAGGTGTGCTTTTAGTTTACCTTATAATATTTAATTGTATTCAGTTGTTCCCTAACACTGCCATTGGTAATGTGCAGGCAGATGGACCCTGTTGAATTCAGTTAATCATTATAATCTTTAAAATGCCTCCTTATCTGCTGTAGGAATAGAATCAAATTTGAATTTTTCACTTTTCATTCTACACTATTAAAATTACCACTTTCTGATCACTGCTTATATCACTTTTAAATAATTGCACTCTCTTGTGACACCACAGGTATTTTTGGAATATTTTGGAGCTACCCTCCTTTATTTACTATAAATCAATTTAATATTGGAAAAACAAATGGAGCTTGGAGGAAACAAATAGCACAAGCATTGTTAGTTTAACTGATGAAATTATAGACATGGGGAATGAGACGTGTCTGCTTCAGTTTTGATAATGAAATCAGATCATGGTTTAATACAGATAAAATCTGACACTGGAGGGCAGCTACATTTAGGTACTCTGTGATTCACTGAATGTGGAAAGATCGCATGGTGAGTTATAGCAATGCTTTAAGCAAGACTACATTCTGTAGTGTTTCTCTGTATTTGCTTATGTTGGAAAGGTAAGAGTTATTGATTTAATTTTGAATCTATTATGGCGTCTTCTAGAGAGCATTTTTTTAACTTACCAGTAGTGGTTCTGCTGGCAGTTTTGATCTTTTAGTTCCATTAAAGCTGACAACTTTTTTCTCTGGTTTTTTTCCCCCTTGACTACGGTATTTATGAGCTTAGGTTGATTTTTCAGCATGTGTGTCTTATAACCTGGTCTACTGATCCTTGGCTAGCACAGCTGTTAATAGATTTTATAAATATTTGGGGTTCTGTTCCTGTTGATAGACAATTTTTCACTTATTCAACCTCAGCTTCCAACATGTCTGGTAATGGCAATTATTCCAATTCTTAGTCACTCCATTTGTTCTCTAAATTTATTAAGCTAATTTCATCCTTTTTCAAATCATTCTTTCATTTTTTCCACTAGTTAAGAAGGTAGTGCCAGTGCCAGTTTTGGGACACTAGCTATAATAATCAGATGTCTGTTATAGAAAATATAGAAATAAAAATATTATTTTACTGCACTATGCAGAGGTCATTCTCTTGTGAGTTAGGAGTTGTCCAAAAAGAACTGAGAACCAAGAATGGAAAATATTTAATTTTTCAGTTAAAAGCTAAGCTATTAAAAATTGACTTTCAATATAAATGAAAAAAAGGTTTTCAAAAATGAAATTTTTTGTTTCAGTTTTGGGTTTACATTGGAAAATGTAAATAAATAAGAACAGCCATAAATGGGTCAGATTAAAGGTGACCCACAGTATCCTGTTTTTTGACAGTGGCCGATGCCAGGTGCCCCATAAACAACATATGTCAACTCATATGACAATTTTATTCATTTAAAACTGTGCTGTCTTTAAAAAACTAGTTCATTTGTTAGTCTACAGAACAGCTGTGTCTAGATTGGCATGATTTTCCGGAAATTCTTTTAATGGAAAAGTTTTCCGTTAAAAGCATTTTCGGAACAGAGCATGTAGATTGGCACGGACGCTTTTCCGCAAAAGCACTTTTTGCGGAAAAGCGTCCGTGCCAATCTAGACGCACTTTTGTGCAAAAAAGCCCTGATCGCCATTTTTGCGATCGGGGCTTTTTTGCGCAAAATAAATCTGAGCCGTCTACACTGGCCCTTTTGCTTAGATGGAACTGTGGTAACTTAAAATTGCAGCAATTACTGTTATTATAAATAAATGTTATTTATAAATATATTTCAAATTGTTTCAGAAAAAGGCCTGTGTAAATGGGGAAGAGGGAGTTCTTCCACAAGAAGAGGAAAGAAGAAAAAGCACAGGTGCCCTGGTAGCCATTCTGCCCATTATAATCACAGCTTACATGCGAGAGAGTACCCATTCAGTCTGGATGCTATCTGTCAAAAAAGCAGATCGCTTTTTCGGTGCACTTTGGTAGTGTGGATGGTCTCTTTCGGAAGAAGTTTTTTCAGAAGATCTCTTCCAGAAAAGCTTCTTCTGAAAGAACCCTGCAGTCTAGACAGAGCAATATACATATAATATTTTAAGTCTGAACCAAAATAAGGTATATGTGTGTATAAGCAGAACTGCAAAACAACCACTTTTAAGCAGAAATAAGGGTCTACACGTAACAATTGTCATAAAATTAGTTTTAGTTTTAGTAACACACAAAGTTGGTTTTGCCCGTGAAAGCTCATGATACTATACATATTTTTGTTAGTCTAAGAGCACGGCTACTCAGCAAAGCTAAAACCGAAATAAGCTACACAACTTGAGCTATGTCAATTGCATAGCTTAAGTTGAAGAAGCTTATTTCAGCTTTTGACGCTGTCTACACAGCAGGAAAGTCTGATGAACAGCACTTTTTCTCTGTCCTCCCTTACTGCTAATAAAATGAGGGTTACAAGAGTTGGAGTAAGAAGTCCTCCAGCTTGACATTATTTTGACATTATGTCGAAATAACTGCTAGTCCGCGTCTACACGACAATGTATAACATTGCTGTGTTGACATATCCTAATGGGCCACAGAGCTACTTGTTTTTTTTTAAAGTTTTTATTTTAATTACAGACTAACGTGCTATCCCTCTGACACTCTGTCTGATGCAAATCGGTGTATGCAAGGCCTAAAACCCTAGGTTTTGTGACTTGTGCTTCATGCAAAGATATGACACGTGTTGCTGATACCTATGTTCAGTGCCTTTTGTAGATAGAGGAAGGATACAACATTGAAAATTATCTAACCTATCTCCTCTTTTCCAACCAAATCTGCAAGTATTTAGTAGTGTCATTTAAGAGCTTCCTCCATTAATATGAGTCCTTGGGCCCACTCACTGAAGTTCAGGTCTGAATGTCTGGTACCCCTATCAGAGGTATTTTAATCACAAACAACTGGTCAATAAATGTCTTCTGACCTCTTCCCTCAAAGTAGAATTAATGCCCCTCTGACTGCCTTGTCCTGGTCAAATAAGGGTGATGTTAAAAGCTCTTTGGGTACGTCTACACTTGCACCCTAGTTCGAACTAGGGATGCAAATGCAGGTGATTGAAATTGCTAATGAAGCAGGGATTTAAATATCCCACGCTTCATTAGTGTGATCTTGCCGGCGTGTTACTCCCCTGAATAACTGTTTTGAAAGTGAAAGTGTGCACTGGGATGCGTTAGTTTGAACCAAACCCCTTGGTTCGAACTAACGTTACTCCTCATTTTTTGACACCAAATCCTGCTAAGCAGGTTTGAGAATCTAACTCTGTGTCAGCATCTCTGACTCCTTGTTGCTGGAAAAGGAAAAGGCACAGTGCTAAAAAGTTGGATGCCCCCCCACCCACACACACACTTCCAAGTTCTTCAGTGTCAAGGGAAGTCGTATGAGTGATGTCAATGTTAACTGTGTCCATGCCAGGGACTGTGGTGGTTTCAGTGTCTGACCTTTGCCATTTGCTCTTCAAGTCCACAATCTCCATTTCTGAGCCACAGTCTTGTATTAAAGCTATATTCTTCATTTCAATCCCTACTGTTTTTTCTTTATTGAAATCAGTAGGATGGCATGGTATCTGCTGATTGAATCATTCAATATTTTATTAAATACGATAGCCCTTATAGATCATCAGGATTTAAGCATGATCTTTATACTCAACAGTATCACACCTATTCAACAAATGTGATCAAAATATTATCAGATTTTTCAGAATCAATGCTCTGAGTATTGAAAAGCTTTGAGGAAATGGTATGGCCAGGGTTCCAGTAATTCATTTAGAAACTAATGGTCATCTTGTGTATAGTCATATATTACACATAATGTAAAATGGTAAGTATAAACTTCCAAGATTATTCAATATGTTTTTGGTGTGCATTTGGTATGTATAAATATGAAAGAAAAGGCTTAGTGTTACAATAACTCCTGAATAGGTAAATAACTTGTACTTGGGGATATACTGACAATACCTACCAATCTATATATTATTGTCACTTCTGTAATTACAGGCAGTCCCCAGGTTACGTACAAGATAGGGACTGTAGGTTTGTTCTTAAGTTGAATCTGTATGTAAGTCGGAACTGGAGTCCAGTTGCTCTACCCCGGGCTTTCTGGAATCAGCCTCTGATCAGTTTCAACAGGCTGAATCTGGACGCCAGTTCTTACATACAGATTCAACTTAAGAACCCCAGGCATCCCCAAGTCAGCTGCTGCTGAAACTGATCGGCGGCTGATTCCAGGAAGCCCGGGACAGAGCAACTGTGCCTCGGGCTTCCTGTAGTCAGCGCTGGTCAGTTTCAGCAGCGGCTGACTTGGGGACACCTGGGGCAGAGCAGCTGGGGTGCTGCTGGGTTGCTCCAGTAGTGCCGCTCCTCGGCGGTACTGGAGCAACCCAGCAGCACCCCATCTGCTCTGCCCCAGGCGTCCTGATTCAGCTGCTACTGAAACTGACCAGCAGCGGCTGAATCAGGACATCTGGGGCAGAGCAGCTGGGGTGCTGCCGGGTTGGTCCAGTAGTGCCCAGAGTGGTGCTGCGGGACCAACTGGCAGTGCCCCAGCTGCTCTACCACAGGCGTCCAGAGAAAAGCCTGGTCTGCTGGGGAGGGGGGGGACGTACTAGCAGCGCCCCCCAGCAGACCAGGGAGACACGGGCGGCGGACCGAGATGCACCGCGGTCCCGCCGCCCGGGTCCTCTGTGGCTTTGCTCCGCATCTCCCTGGTCTGCTGGAGACGTCCTCAGAGGCTTTGCTCCCTGTCTCCCTGGTCTGCTGGTCTCCAGCAGACCAGGGAGTTGCGGAGCAAACCCTGTTTGTAACTGCGGATCCGACGTAAGTTGGATCCGCGTAACTCGGGGACTGCCTGTATTATCTTTTGAATCAGTACTTGAAGGGCTGATATTACATTTCCAGATGAAATACAGTGAACTGTGAGAAGTACAACTTCTTTCCTGGCGTGAAAGTGAGGGAATCTACAGGGAATTTTGAAAAAAAATCAACATTACAGTACAGAGTCTCGGACAAAGAAATGCATGTACGGTTAGAAGAAATCATTACTCTCTCCAGCTGCCTGTACTAATTCCAAGAGTATTGCAGCATCCAGGGTAGATAAGACATAGGTATCACAATACTCCCCAGCACTTAGGGCAGTGAACCCAGGCTCTATCTAGACTGCAGGCTGCTTTCGAAAGAAGCTTTTCTAGAAGAGATATTCTGAAAAAAAACTTCTTCTGAAAGAGAGCATCTATACAGCAAAAGTGCATCAAAAAAGCGATTCTGCTTTTTCGAAAGCATCCACACTGATTGGACACTATCTCACATATAAGGCCACCCAGAACCATTTCAGGCAGGGCATTAGGTCAGCAGTTGCTTCCAGGCACTGTTGCCTAAGACTTTCTGAGACACATGCTTAAAGAGTCCCCACCCCCCAGACAGCCATTTCTCATCTTCAGCTGCTTGCTTGCCTACCTCTCTGAGGGACAGCAAAGCTTTAGCAGTGTGAGCTCTGGTTGCTCATATTTTGGACACCACAGCATACTCCTTGCCATGGAGCCAGAGCTTTCCCTGGGCAATACGCTTGCAACTGCACCCCGTGGTGGAGAGATGATTCTGGAGTCTGGACACCATTTCCAACTGGTGGGACCAGCAGGTTATAGAGCAGTGGGATGACCAGCAGTCGATCCAAAACTTCTGCATGCAGAAGGTCACCTTTTTGAAGCAGTGTACCTGGAGAGTTGCGCTCCCTGGCTCTGGCATAGCTCTTTCACCTTGCTCCTTACATGGTCCAAAGTTCAGGGGTGGTGTCTTCCCGTGGCCAGAGCCTCGGCCATCTGGCCATAAATGTCCATGTTGCACCTCCGGGAGTGGAGATCCTGGAGGGTCTCCTTCTCCCTCCACAGCTTGAGGAGGGACAAGATCTCCGCCCCGGACCAGGAAGGTGCATGATGTTTGGTGCCCTTGGGTGGATCCTGGGAGTCCTGGTGGTGCTCTCTGTGAGGGCCAGGGAATCTCGGGGGGGCTTGTAGCTTATCCATAACTCTGATTGTGGGTGGCAGGGAGAGCTGTGCAGTCAGGTGCAGCTCTGTGGGCCGGCTTCCTGCCTCAAGGGTTTTCTTGGGAGCCTGCAGCTTTAAGAGCTGGCAGGCGACAGGAACCATAGAGTTTTGATTAGTCTGGATGGAGTGTCTACCAGGGCACCTGTGTCATTTCCTGGAGGCCTCTTTTTTTAAAAAAAAAAAAAAAAACTTCCTCTTCCATGTCCACACATGCCTTTTTCCAAAAAAGCTTTTTCGGAAAAAGGCTTCTTCCTCGTAGAAAGAGGTTTACCTCTGTCAGAAAAACCCCTCCGTTCTTTCGACTTTCTGTCAAAAGAACTCATTAGCAGTGTGAACTCAGGTGTTGTTTTTCCACTAAAATGGCTTTTTTCCCTGGAAAAATGCATAAATGTAGACCCCCGCCCCCACAGACTGGACTTGTAATATGTCCAAGCTATATAACAAAAACTATGGCTTTGCTTGTGCAAACTGCTCTTTATAGGCAGATCCATACACCAATTTAGTTTTCTCAAAACAATTTGGGTGGCATGTTAGCCCCCACATAGAACAAATTAAAGAAAGGGCCTACTCCTGCATAAATATCACAATGGCTTGAATTTTGGCACTGTCCACACTTTGGGAAGTCGAAGAGAGCACACTCTCCCTTTGACTTTCCTTACTCCTCATAGAAACAGGACTGCTAGCATTGCCAGGAGCACCCTCTCAGTTCAAATAAGTGTTTAATCACTAAACGCACTAATTAGAAACCCAGAAGATCAACAACAGCAGCTTCAATCTTATCTATAGCGTAGATGTGGCCTTCATGTCATAAAATACCTGTGCCATAATATTCATATGCATAGCTTAATTAACAGGGATTTCAGTCCTGTCTGGACATGTGAACATCTGATTTCCTTTTGAATATATATATATATATATATTATATAACCTTGCAGCTACTTTAACTATCCCATCAGATGAAAAAAACACCCCAACTGTATGACAAGTATATGCATGCATATTTATAATTGTTCACAACAGGTTTTCTGGAATCGTCCTCTGAACCATGTGAGTTTTGGCCATTATTAGAGACCGGATACTGGATTAGATGGATTTGTTTCATCAGTATGATCATTTCTATGAACATTTCAAATACAAGAGAGTGCACCGGAGAGAATTTACCCATATTTTTTTGACAAATTCAGAATTTAATAAAAGTTGTCATTGTATGGGATTTTAAGTGTAGTGGAGAACTCTGTTGTCTGATAAACCATGGAGAAATAACTGTTAGCAGACCAAGGCTCCTTAGTGGCTGGAACAGGGCAGCTCCTCTGAAGGTACAGGATTGGGGCCATAGAATCTCTGTTTTATAAGTGACTAAATGCAGATATGCCCATTTACATTACAACATAAAGCATCATTCTGTTGTGTAGCTAAGCAGCATTTAAAATACAGAAAATTATATTTTTGAAATATGCTTTTTCACATTGCTAGTAGAGATTATAGAATGCATAATTTATATGGTGTATTGTAGCAGATCTGTATTTCTAAATGCAGAACAAAACTGCTTTAAAAACAGCAAACACCAGCTGAAGGTTCGCATGGTTACACAACCTAATTATAAACATTCAGGGAGCTCCGAAAGCACAGCAAAGTAAATAAATGTTTCACACAGCTGAAGAATCCATACTTTTAGTTTTGAAAGTAATTAAAAACAAAACATTCAGTCTGGTCTGTAATTGAACAGACGTTGAGATTTAGTACCTTAGAAATGGGAATATCATAAAGGATAAACAATGTTGAAATCATAGCAATGAATATTCTTTTAATAAAATCCAGAACTGGACAATTTTTTAGGAAAATTAAAAATCAGACACGCAATTTCTTTCCTAATATAAGAGGCTATTGTGGTTTTTTTTTTAAATCGGTTGTTTTTTGACTGTGTCACTTCCTTATACAGTGGATCAGGACTGAACATTTTCCAGTAAGTGTGTATGCTGCATCTCTTTCATTCATTAATAGAAGCAGCAGTAGCACATATTCCTACTCTTTACTTTGGTACAAGTCACAAATACCCACTTGTGCTGCTGAATTACAGCCAGTGCTCGAGGTGGTATTTTTTGAGATAAACAATATTATCCACCTGAGACTGATACAAGATCATAAAAGTGATTTTTATTTATGGCATTTTCAGCTCTCTTGTCAGTATAATATGCTGCTACATGGGAAAATTCTGGATTGATTTTAACCTTGCTCTGTGAAGTAGACTTGCCAAATACCCTTCCATTGAACTACAGAATTCATGCTGTAATTTTTGATGCTTTGAGTTATATTTAGTTTTTCTGATCAAAAAGGCTGTTACAAAGCAAATATATGTGATACAACTATGAAGACTAGCAGGTATTTCTATTCACATTATGTTGCTTTGATTGTAAAGCAGCTATCCAGCAAAGGATGGCCAAAGATGGCACTGTACACCTCATATCTCTTGTTTGGGTCCTTGAACCATGCACGTAGCCAGTGGTTCTTACAACAACCACATTGGAGAATTGAATGCACTATTTAAAACTATTTCACACAGAATCTGTCTCTGATTAATATCTTACTTGGCATTTACAAAGTAAACAGTTTAGACTAGAAAAGACTCAT
Organism: Pelodiscus sinensis; assembly: GCF_049634645.1. Lineage (NCBI taxonomy): Eukaryota > Metazoa > Chordata > Testudines > Trionychidae > Pelodiscus > Pelodiscus sinensis. Next base: position 47,863,643 of record NC_134718.1, read on the forward strand.
ACTCTAATTTTGTTCCATTTAATCTGCTTCTCATTTTGAGAAAGTGACAATGCAACTATATTACTTCCAGCATACCAGGCCTTTCATTCCGTGAAGTGGAATCAGGAACAGAGGAATAGACCAGGCATACATAATTTTCTTATCTTCCTTTATTTCCCAAGCTGTTTTCCATTCTTTTGATAGCTTTCTCATTTTTTATTTGTTAAACAAAACAAAACAAAACCCTGGTTTGATAGTCATTTTATACAACATTCAAGCCCATAGCTAGATGAGAGCCACACTCTGTTGGTATAAGGACTAACTTGAAATAATGTAAGATAATAGACCATAAAATGGACTAGTGTAAATCAATATAGCTACAATAGGAGCTATATTTCCAAAAACATTAGTACTTCATTTTCACTCAAAACTACCCAGTCTTATTGAAAAAAGTGCCACTGAATAATAAGGTGCTGCCAGCAAGTCAGCATCTTGACAGATGCTATCTAGGATGATGTCCAAGGAAAGGACATTTTAAGCTGACTAGCAACAAGAGAGAGAGTACATTTCATTGTTTGCTGTATCATTCTTTTTCTTGGGTTTTCTTTTCCAGGTTTTTTTTTACTTATTAGTGAAAAGATTTCACATATATAACCTTTATTTGACTTAAAAATAAATTAAATAAGCACTGCTCAGAATAAGCAAGTTACCTCATGATAGAAGGTTTCTCATTTTTGCTAACTAATACATTTGATTCAAGACAACTCCTCATCTTCCTTTGCTGACCCATTGGCTGTCTTGTTGCATAGTGTTGTTCTTGGCTCCAAGCTAGAAATTCCTTGCCCATGGCTTCTGCTGCTAAGACTCTTTTATAATTTTCTAAACCATTTTGTGGCGGGGCATCTGTTATATTTTATAAATTAGCTGCCAAATTTGATACAGCAGAAGTATACTAGTGAGACATTTCACCCCTATATGTTTATGAAAATATGTTTTTGAACATGAATATATAAGGTGAATGTGCTTTGTGCAAAACATGTCAAGTCACCTATTACTCAAGGGCCTGTGATCCCTTGTATGTATATAGTCTCTGGCTATGTCTAGATTGCATCCCTTTTTCGTAAAAGGGATGCAAATTAGATGTATCACAATTGCTAATGAAGCGGGGATTTAAATCTCCCCCACTTCATTAGCATAAAAATGGCTGCCGCTTTTTTTCGGCACGAAGCTTTGCCGGAAAAAAGCGTCAGTCTAGACGCGGATCTCTCGGAAAATAAAGCCTTTTCCGAAAGATCCCTTATCCCCCTGTGTGTTCTTGTTATTTATAAATATATTTCAAAACAATGGGTATGTTTAAAGACAGAGAATAGCTATTTTGAGATACTTCCAGTATCCTGAAATAACGCTGCTGCCTAGGCATAGCTGAAGACTTAGATTAATAAGCAGCTCTTCACTTCATATTTCTAATTTCTCATGTCCAAGTTCATCTGCCCGCAGTGTTTCCCAACCAAACTGAGGAATGGAACGAATTGTGCACTTTCCCCTCACTCCCTGACTAAGGGAAATAGCCAGCAATTTTCCTGTATGAATGGGGACAGGAGATTCAATTCCCCCCACCCTTCCTAAAGGGTGCCTGAAGGTGAGAGGCTTGGAGCTGGGCATGGGCAGCCAGTATGCTAGGCAGGGGAAGGCACCAAACCACCACCCTGCCCACACTCCGACACCAGAATGCCTTCTGTAGGTGTTCTGGGGGCAGAGAGTGGCTGTCCCCAGTGCCTACCCTCCTTGTGCTCAGGGCTGGGGATCAAGAGGCACATGTGCCTTCCTCCCTCCCCATGGTTCAGGCCAGGGAACCTGGGGTGTGTGCTCATGCCCACTGCCCTCTCTTCCCCATGGTGGGGGGGGGGAGGAGGTGGAGAGGCAGCTTGGTTCCCCTGGGGAGGCAGAGCCTCTGAAGAAATGGTGGGTCTGGGACTTCTCTCACCCAGCCCTACTTTAAATGACTGCCCATGGTGCTGGGACAGTCCTGGATGGGGGAGGAGGGTACCCCTACCTGCTTAGTAATTGCCTCTTTTCTGTACAGTTTTATGCATCCTCAAAGCATGGAGAGCTTCAGTTCCCCCTCACCCCTGGCACAATCAAACCCTTGCTTTAAGTTATAGTAAGATAGAACTGTATACCAAATTTGGTAGTCCTAGCTTTTACCATTTGGAGGAGTTTTTGAACAAACAGACAGGCAGGCATACAGACTTGATCGCTCACACACAGACAAACATTCTCAAATGTATAGTAGATTAGTAGGTTGCTTTGATCTGTTTTCACTTGCAATCACTTAAATCCTACCTTTTATACTTAATAAAAAACACATTGGTATATTACTAAACCAGTGGAAATTATTGTTACCAGGGGAGCAATAATTATTCCTATCTTTCAGTGTTATGATCTGTACACCAACTGACAGTCTTAGGTGAGCCTCTGGGATCCAGCCTATTACAACTAGCCTGGCAAACCTAAAAAGTATTCATTTTGGTTAAACCCTTTTTGTTACCTATATGGGTCTCCCTGAAAGCTCCTGTACATCAAGCCCTTTTTCTTTGATGCCACCTGAGGATCTTATCATGGTAGCGTCTCTTAAAGTTAACATTACTACTCATATAATTTGAAATAAACGTTTCTTGTTCATCTTCCTCTAATTCTCATTCACCCTTCTTTGACTCTACATCCTTCTGTAACTTCACTGGGCTTTGCATCAGGTCCCCGTCCTTAATTCCAAACTTTTCTTTCCTCCCTTTCAGCACAGTTAATTTTCTCTCTATTGAACTCTTTCTGACGTGAGGGAAGCCTTGAGCAAAGAAAGACTGCCATCTCCAAAGATTTCATGATGAAATGGGCAGTGTCTCAACATAGGTAGGAAGCCAGTTTATTGCTCAAAATGTAAGAGCTAAATCTGCATCTGGCACAAATTCCACATAGATAAGTTGCAGTTAATCTAGTCACATAGACTTGCCAGCCTAAAGATCAGAATCTTAGATATCTTTTGTTCCTGTGTTCATATTTTATGCTCTGTAAAGCTATTTTAATCCCCCTCAGAGATATAATTCACTGCCCATTGGGATGGAAGAGCTGTGCTTAGAGATAATTGTATGCAGGAGGCATAAAGTAGTAAACACTTGATACAGAGTCCATGGTATTAAATTTATTGGTAATCGACCTTGTGGAATGAGATTTCATTATTAACTTCCTTTAGTACATACACACAGTGCTGTGAAATAACATGACATTAGTTTAACTGGTGAATTTGACTTTTCCACAATCTTAATACATTATCAGTAATGTACTTATGGAAATGACATCACAATACTTGAAAATCCTGTTTGAATCTACACAAAGGTTTTACCAGTTTTCCTCTGTTACAATATGTTAAAAAACTGGGCTGCAAATTGATTTTTTAAAGCCATTTATCTATTTTCTATAATGATTAACAACAGACTGGGTGGGAATCATTTGCTTGGTTTTTTAAAAAAAATTTCCTGTCTTGATCTTTGTACTACTTTTATCCATCCTGTTCAATTTTACATTTTGTATAGGGTGAGCTCCTCAAGGAATCTAATTTTAAGACCAGAAGGTTTTATGGCTGCACAAAGACTTGTCCTTGATGGGTCTTTTCAGTTGTAGAATAGTTACATCAATTCAACTGTTAATGATACAGTATTCAAATCCTTAAGAGAGGAAACTGAAGTGCAATACTATTAACAGTGATTTACTGAATAAATACTACACTGTTTTAAATGCACCAGTTCTATTCTTTAGGATGCCAAGGATACATCTACACTGTTCCTGTAGCTCAAAATAAGCTATGAAATTTGAGCTACGCATATTGTGTAGCTTTATTTTTGAGTTAATTTGAAAATAGCTTATTTAGAAATTTGGCACTGTCTACACAGCACTTATTTCAAAATAAATCGCTGTTCTGTAACGTCCCTTATGCCTCGTGGAATGAGGTTTAGAGGAAACATCAGAATAGCGAGCCCGTTATATTTCAAAATAATGGGTGCACTCAAAAGATGTGGAATAGCTATTTTGGGGTACCTCCAGTATCCCAAAATAGTACTGCAGTGTAGATGTAGCCTGAGTTAAGTATATTTCTACTCCAGTTTTTAAGGGTTATTTCCATTACTTTTCCACTTTCTGTCTGGCAGAATTTTTCTCTTAAATTTAACCTGTTCTGATTATTGACAATGAACATTGTGAATGTCCCTGTTTAGCTTAATGACGCTGTCATTTATAAGTCAATATCAATCACTGTTGCTAAGGCCCATTGGTGGTAGAGATGAATGAATACCATGATAATTAGGGCTCCTAATGTCAAAGTAGATATTTGTGTCCCTCACTGAAGGCTTTTTTCCCACCTTTAGAGCTTATATGATACAGCCTAAGTCAACTGCATGTGTATTCACTCTTTATGGTTAAGCAAGGGCACCTACTCACAGTTTATGGCTCCAAATGTAAGGGCTAAGCCTGCAGTTGGCACAAATTCTACATAGATAAGTTGCAGTTAACCTTAGTCACACAGACTTACCAGGCTTAAGATCAGAATCTCAGATATCATTGGATGGAGACCCTCATGCGTCTCCCTCATGGCCAGGGGATTTCCAAGTTACTGTTTTCCTGCCTTCGCTGGGTTATTCCAAGCAAAAGACATTCTCTCTAGGCAGACCTACTTTTCTTCTCAGAGACTGTTAACAGAGTAATTGCTGCAATTTTAAGTTACCACAGTTCCATCTAAGCAAGTAGATCTTTTTTATTATTTTAAGGTAAATCAAACATATTAAAATAATATATTATTAAATATATATTCATCATCAAACATATTAAACATATTAAAATAATAAAAGCTTGAAAATGTGCAAAAAACTTTACCAGGGATTACCCCGTGTAAGGTGGATTCTGGCAGGAGCAATCCTTTAAAATCCCACCCAGGGTTTTCCAGTCCTTTCAGTTTCATCACACCCTTTGCTCACATCAAAAGCCCAGTCTGGTGTGGCCTTAGTAGAAGTAGTCCTTTAAACCTTTCCGGGTATGTCTACACTACCCTCCTAGTTCGAACTAGGAGGGTAATGTATGCATACCGCACTTGCTAATGAAGCCCGGGATTTGAATTTCCCGGGCTTCATTAGCATAAGCGGGGAGCCGCCATTTTTAAATCCCCGCTGCTTCGAACCCCGTGTAGCGCGGCTACACGGGGCTCGAACTAGGTAGTTCGGACTAGGGTCCTATTCCGAACTACCGGTAACGAGGAGTACCGGTAGTTCGGAATAGGCACCCTAGTCCGAACTACCTAGTTCGAGCCCCGTGTAGCCGCGCTACACGGGGTTCGAAGCAGCGGGGATTTAAAAATGGCGGCTCCCCGCTTATGCTAATGAAGCCCGGGAAATTCAAATCCCGGGCTTCATTAGCAAGTGCGGTATGCATACATTACCCCCCTAGTTCGAACTAGGAGGGTAGTGTAGACATACCCCCACTTACTGGAACCCTCCATAGACTTGACCATAGGTGCTACCGACTTGTATTTTTTCCTGGGGAGTGTTCCAGCCCCGCTCTACCAGGAGGCTCTGCTCCCTCTCCTGAAACCCTCATTTGCTTGCTGCTTTCTCCCATACTCTTGTACTAGCCACCACACAGGTGATCTTTGCTGCTACCGAATAGCTGTGGCTAATGGGTGCTGAGCACCCACTATTTTTTTTCCTATGATGCTCCAGCCTTGGAGTTGGTGTCCGTGGAGTGGAGATCCTGTCTGTTTATCACAACAAACGTTCTTAGTTCACTCCCGGGTTACCCAGTCTATTTTGAACATTTGAAGAGACTTAATAGGTCATCAGACAAACAATAGATTCACCCACCCATCCCTTGCAAAGCTTCAAAGGGCTGATAAATTAAGGAATTACATTAGCATATCCACTCCTCCTAGAGAAAGAAGGTAAATACAATCTCACGATGACATAAAAACAATTGCATGTTTAAATACAATAGACCCTCCCCCCTCCAAAGGCATTCAACTTATTTCAGTAAGGTTTTTCCAGAATATGACACTTCTGTCACACCTCTCTTCTTGGTGAAGATGTAAAGATGATCTGTTCTTTGTCCTCCTAAGAGAGTAACTACAAAGAAATGCCATATTAATGTATAATACAGTTCTCTTCCTATAACTCACTGGTGAAATTAATAGGCTATATTAATCTTGAATCTGTGCAGTATCCTGATTTGATAAACCCTCTATCCTGCCAACCCCCAAATTGAGTTACTTTCTGTGACTTTTAATATATCTAACCATGGATAACAGAATTGTAGTTAGAGAATGTATTTTCCCCAAAATTTGTGCGGCATTATTTTATGTGAAATTCTTGTTAACATCTCTCTGGAATTATGATATGTCATTTGGGTTGTATATCCATAGTAATTTCAGCACTAGCTATCAAAAAGTGAAATCTATATATATGCCTTGAGAAATGTAGAGCTTAGAAAAGCCCACTGGACTGGAAAGACTCCTACAACATCACTGGAGTTTTTCTGTCCCCAAGAATTTAATGAAATATTGGAGTGAGTGAGGATTTCTCAACATGTGCTACTCAAAACCAGGAACAAAATGGCTTCTCCTTGAATGTGTACTGACTCAGAACAGCTTTCAAAATGTTGAGCTAGCCAACATAAATCGGCATCATCTCATTTAATTTCCAAATTAAAATGTTTTTTACTATTGAGACTCATGAGTGAATCCTAAATGTATCTAAATCTCTCTTGTCCATTTATTAAGTTGAAAACCTCACAAAAGGCCATATTCTGGCTCTAATGAAGTTAATGGCAAAACTGAGTGGTGCAATGCTGAGGTTCAGAAAGATCTAAAAAGAGGTTTCTCAACATGATATTTTCATATTCCTGAGGAAGTGCACATTCTACAAAAAACACCCTTGGGTTAGTGCTTATTGTTGCAACTTAAACCAGGAAGTAGTTTAATATGGAAATAAAGAAATTCTATTTTTTTAACTTACAGAAGCCTCTGTTCTAATTTAGGGCTTGTTCTTCCCATAACTCAATAGGTCACAAATAATTGAGATTTATGAGAACCCCAAAAATGAACAGTGTAAAGCTAATATTTGGTTTCATCCTTCTCTCTTAGACCAAATTTTTGAAACTAATGTAGGTCCTGATCCATGAATGCACATGCATAGTCCCACAGATTTTGGATAAATTATTCATGGTTAAAGTTAAGCATGTGGTTAAATGTTTTGCTGGATCAACCCATGCAAATCATTACCATTCTATCTGGGTGTTCGTAATATATGCCATTATTTGGCATTTCCATGTAATACAAGTTAAATAACAAGCTAACAGAGTAAGCATTAGCTTTAAATATCTTGTTTTTGTGTCACATTAATGCTATTTTAAATGCAATTTTTTCTATCACTTTCTTCCCAAAGATACAATGAGTAGATGAATATTAGTATCTGAATAGAAGAAATATTCCAAATCTGCACTGAAGATAAAAGGTACAATTCACAGTTGTTATAGAAATAAGAAAGATGTGGTCTTTTTTTTTTCATTTTGCTGTTGTAATAGAAATGATGCTTTAGGCAAAAAAATATTGTTTAAGCAGTGGGATTTCTGATATCCCACATTTATGAATCTTAATGTTTCTCACCTGGCCTCATTTTCCTGTTTTTGGTTTTAAAATATAATGTAGTTGTACTACTAAACAGTACAGAATTCCTATACTAGCTATTGAGTTACTTTTTTTCAGTGTTTGAAAATCGAATCAAATGCAGGAACCTTCTTCAATTAAAAAGAGTTCTGGATAATAACATCATGTGCTCACACTTAAATCTACATTTAAACATGAATTTTTACTCAGAAGGGCAAACAATTGCTGACATTTCACATTTTGAAAAATATTATAATTTGCATCACAGAATTCTCAGGGTAATTCTGCCTAACTTTACATTAGGTTTTAAGCACTGAAGCGGATAGAGACTGAGTGCAAATGGGAGAAGGATGAAAAAAACCCAGCAGCAGTGAGGGGAAGGTTGGAGAAAAGAAAAGAAAAGAAAAGAAAACAGTGGGGAGATAAATAAATTAAAGGATGCAGAAATTAAAAGAAAAGCAAAAAATGTGGCTAAGAATAAGAGAAATAATAAATTGGGGGTGTAAGATTATGGGGAAAAACTGTTTAATTTTTGGAATATTTGCTTGCCATAAGAGGTGATTTATATTATAGACGTGGGTTTTTATTAGGTAATGATTCTCTACTCATGTATTTTATTTGTCGGTATAAAAATATACATTCAGCTTGTGCATTAATATTGGAATTGTAATTTTAATGTAAATACACCAGCTTTCTATGCTGCTATGATAATGTTTGGAGATGGGTTACTTAATGTATTGATCATAAAGACAAAATTTCTGAGCCAGTTTAATAACTTGACAGATTCAGCTACAGTCTAGGAAAGAAGATATCATGTTTAATTTATCTATTTTTGTCATCTTGGCTGATTTTTAGGCACTGATCCTAAAAAATCTTAAGCATATTGTTGCAGTGTGAATACACCTGTGTCCAGCAGTGTTTCCTGTAAGCTGAGCTCTTGGATGACCATCAAAAAGAGAGTCAAATGTCACCTCGCTAATTAGCAGAGCACCCATAGTTGGCAGGATATGTTTCTACTGGTGGTGAACATCATGCCTAGGTGTATGTAACAAAATTTATTCTGCACATGGATGAAAAAATTAGAGGGAACATTGGCGTCCCATCTTGTATAGACCCTAAAATGCTCAAGTCTCTCTGAAGGGTCAGCCTCCCTGTAAAGCAGTTCATGTGTCCCTCACGTCTCTGGGATCATCTCTGGCAAGGTCTGTGGAGACTCAGTCCCTTCCCAGGTCTTCACTGTCTATCTGGAGTCCATCAGAGATTCAGTGGCCTCTGTGGACAGGGCTCCCACAGCTCCATGGATGGTGCTCTCAATACACACCTGTCCTCCCTGGGCTGGGCTGCTTCCCCTTATATCCTGTCTCCAGGCTGAGCATGCACAGCAGGATGCAAGTCTGTGGCTTCCTCAACCTGCAGTGCACAGTTAACCCCTGTAGAGCCAGTGTGGAGTAGATAAACCCTGTCACACATATGCTTGAGTCTTTGAAAGATCTGGGCCTTTAATTTCAAATGTCCTAGACAATAAAGGGAGACTGTAGGTCCAATGGCCTAACTTTGATTTAGCAATGTGCTGCTGTCTAGTTCTCGAGCAAACATTTGTGCACCTCCCACCATGAAACTCCCCACACATGGTGTTTTCTTCCTGAGCTAGCTTCCAAGGCCACTATGTTCTCCTTGTTCACATCCCCTCTCTGCCATGACATCTCCTTGTTGTAAGGTGATTGGGATGGAAGGTGAGACACTGTGTGCCAATAAAGTCTGGTGTTATCAGGATTTATCCACTGCTATCTAGATAAATTTATTATTTGTTTCCTTGTCCTTAACCCTCCAGCTCCTTAGGGCTGAGATAGCGTTTGTTATGTTTGGAAAGTAAATCTTCACACATTGTAAACTAATAAATAATACATACTGCTTTCTATCCTCCAAAACAACTAAGACTGTTAATACAAAACTCAAGACAGCTACAACTGTGCACTGAGGCCAAGTTAGCCTATTCTGATTTTGTTTTCTTTGTTTGTTTTTAATGAAGTGTGTTTGTCATTTTTGTCTTTATAAATGTCTTTACCTTACGGGACCCTTTGTTATTTGCATGGGAAGATGCATGCAAAATCTTGCATTACAATTATTTGATTATAAATCACCATTGACTGCCTTTCTATTGTATCTTTCACACTAAGGGTATGTCTACACTACCACCCTAGTTCGAACTAGGGTGGTAATGTAGGCAACCGGAGTTGCAAATGAAGCCTGGGATTTGAATTTCCCAGGCTTCATTTGTATCTCGTCGGGCGCCGCCATTTTTAAATGTCCGCTAGTGCGGACTCCGTGCCGCGCAGCTACATGCAGCACGGACTAGGTAGTTCGGACTAGACTTCCTAGTCTGAACTACCGTTACTCCTCATTTCACGCATGTAGCCACGCGGCATGGAGTCCGCACTAGCGGACATTTAAAAATGGCGGCACCCGGCGAGATGCAAATGAAGCCCGGGAAATTCAAATCCTGGGCTTCATTTGCAACTCCAGTTGCCTACATTACCAACCTAGTTCAAACTAGGGTGGTAGTGTAGACATACCCTTATTTACCATATTGGGGTTCAGTTGCCATTTCTGATAAATGATTGCACCAGTCCCTGTTTTATGGCAAAAACTTTTAACTTGTATTTCTGAAAAATTTGCACACGGCAGCAGTGATACCTTGAAGAAATAACCTCAGATGTTTGCTCAAGCTTCTTTACAAACTGAAGATTCCTGGTAGAAAAAAAATGTTTTAAAGTTCAGTATCTGATCAAAAGTGCTATAGGCTACATCCATATAAAAGCTACTGTATTTGGCTGGTTCAATATTATGTTGAATAAGGATCTTTAAGTTTCTTATACTCCTGTTATTTGCTGAATCTTCAGTGCCTGCTTTAAACCCTTGGTCTATAGGTTGTGTATTCTCACTTCTATAGCCTTAATCAAATACAGATATATGCATCCAATTTGCTCATGTGTGCAAGCAGAAAATATGCAAGGTTGGTAATGCTAAAACAGCAATTGGGGAAAACAAATGCTCAACGTATATTTTATTTGGAGGGTTTTTCTAAGAATGGTATTTTGTAGGTCAAAGTTATTTTTGTATGTTCTCAAGTGACATGAAAGTATCACTTTTATAGGTCAATTGGGAGATGATGGAAATTCCTCTCTCAATCCACCTCTTCCACAGCACCTTTGTTTCCTGGTAAAAAGTACAGGGTTCTCTCTGGTATGGCCTTTATGGAAGGGATAATAAAATGTGAATCTGAAAACTTTACCTAGATGAGTCCCATTCTCATGTAAGTTATTCCACTAACTCTCTGCTATTTTTTAACAGTGAGTGCTCACAATGTAAAATTAGTTTGCTCACAAGGGCCCCCACCTTTAGAACCATAGTGTTCTATGCAGTGGAAAGCATCTGTGATTCCATTATGCAACGTGCACAATTCCAGTTCAAATTCTCATTCCCCATAGGTTCTTGGCATGGCAGACGGCTGCAAGTATGGGGTTTAGCACACCAGTTGCATCAGTGCTTAGTTCTACATGCCACAGAGGAAGTACCAACAGGCTGATGCAGTATCACACAATAGATCCTGCAGAGGATAGGTTTGAGAAAGCAGATTCTTGTCCATTGCCTCTTTAAAATGTGAATCTGTAGAGGATTGTTTCTCCAACTTGGAGCTAGTATGTGGATTTGCTCCTAGCTGTTGATCAACTTTAAAATAAAATATTGATACTATTGTCTACCATTTAAAATAGTAATTAATTTGGTTCTCCTGTTCAACCTGCTTTGTTTTTTTAGCCTGAAGAGTTACTTAAAAGGTCTCCAGTGGACTTTTATGATATTTTCTAAGCCTTTGGATATTATTGGAGTCACAATTATAGTCTCCATCTGAGGTGGCCATGTCAGGTAATGTGTTACCTGGTCCTTTTCAAATTGTCCTAAAATGCTATCATGATTTTTTTTCCCAAAGTTGGGCATTCAGATTTATTCTTCCTGGATAAGTATTGATATTGTCCCATTTTGGCCAAAATGTGAAGTCAAAATAAGAATGTTCTGTATATTTTAAAGAGGAATCTCATATGATAGACAGGTCGCCTCAATATCCAAAGGCAAAAATATTTCCCTTGATAGTAGGTAACTTTTCTGAAGTAAAATATGAGATGTTATTTCCCTTTAAAGCCATTCTTACTGCATAATTTAAAATATTTTAAATGTTAAAAATTGCAATATGAAAGTAAATCATAAAAACTGAGTAAATCATAAAAACTTTTCCTTCCCCTGAACTACAATCAGTATAATGTGGTTCTTCAACTACATTACAAACATAAGAAAGATCAGGGACGATGTGGATCTGCTGCTCAATGGTGAAGATGAGCTAGTAATGGGAGATGATAGGAAGACAGATCTACTCAATGCCTTCTTTGATTCAATCCTCTCACAAAAAATAACAGGTTACTAATGATTAGTAAAGTCACTACAGGCAATAAAGTCACTACAGGCATGCAGATCCAGATAAGTAAAGAATACAACACATCAGAGCTCTTCTGACCAATTTAAATGAATACAAGACAGGAGCCTGATGCTATATTACTGAAGGAATTAGCTGAAGAAATCTCAGAGGCACTGGCAATAATATTTGCAAAGTCATGGATGACAAGAGAGATCCTGGAAGACTGGAGAAGGGCTAACATAATGCCTATCTTCAGAGAGGGAGGGAAAAAGGAGAAGCAAGGAGACAGAACAGTCAACTTCACTTTGGTGCCTGGGAAGATAACAGAGCAATGTATAAAACATTCATTTTGCAAATACCTGAAGGATGAAGGAGTAATCCTCGCAAATACCTGAAGGATGAAGGTGTAAGGCACTACACTTAAGGAAGAAAAAAACAAATGCACAAATAACGGGATAACTGGCTTGGCAGCCATACTGCTGAGAAAAATTTAGGAGTTGTGATGGATCACAACCTGAAAACATTAGTCAGCAATGCTACACTATTGCAAACATAATTTTGTATAGGTTGTACCTCTTTTCACTGGGACTCTCTGGTCTGTCAACATCTGCGGTCCTGACCATATGTGTTCTTGGACCACAGAGTCTAGGTTAAAGGAAGTCAGGCCACAGGACACCAGAGATGGGGTGTGACTCAGCCAGGAGCCATGTGTTGAGGGAGGAGCAGGCAGTGCAACAGGGAGTTCTGACCCCTGCTACCAGGCGGCAGTGGCAGCCAGCAGTGGCTGCAGAGCTGTGGCAGCCTCAGAGCCCCAGAAGAACCCCACAGAGCCCCAGCAGCCCCGACAGCCATGGAGCCCTGGTCCCAGCAGCTGCTGAGCTCCAGCCTGGGGAACGACGGCCAGGCAGGTTGCACAGACCATGTTGGGAGGGACTTCCCCTCATTTGGAAAATCCCCTTGTTTGGGAACAGTCAGGTCCCAGGAACGCCGGACAAGGGAGGTCCAATCTGTATTAACAGAGGCACAGTGTGCAAGTCATGGAAGGTGATACTATTGCTCTACTTGGTGGTGGCTTGGCTTCAGCTGGAGTAGTGTGACCAGTTTTGGTCACCCAGAGTATAGAATGAATGTAGAGAAACTGGAAAAAATCTGGAAGTGAGCAAGAATGATGACCAAGGCATTGACTGTCTAGCAAGGTTGTGGAAGTTTCTTCATTGGAAGTTTTCAAAAGGAGGCTTGTCAGTTATCTGTTTTCAATGGTTTGGACACAATAAATCCAATGTCTTGGTAGCGGGCTAAATTATATGATCCCTGTGGTCCAAACCTGATGATTCCAACACTGTGGAAATGCCTGAGCACAGAATTTTGAGTTTATAGCAAGTTTTCATGCTTCTTTATGAAAGCACTGCACATTTTTATTCAGAACAGAATCGCTATGTACACAGTTTTAAAGATCCATTCTGAGCCCTATTGTTCTGATATAATATTATTCTGTCTCCTATTATCTGTGGCTCTCAAACAAAATGTGTTATACATTCAGTTGCATTGTTGCCATAAATAAGATTTTTGTGAGCATGATTCAAAAGCTTGTGGCTGGTCTGTCATGTGGTTTTGTTTGTGTTTCTACAGAACTTTTTACTGAATATCCTTTAATTATTTGATATGGTTATTGTTGACTCTAAAGTATGCCTTCAAGAAAAACTGGGAATGTTTTTATTGGGTTATGGACATTTCGTATTGCAATTTTGTTAAATTAAAACCACATTATTTGCTGTGTGACTGTTGAGTATCATACACACACACACACACACACACACACACAAACACACACACACACACACACACACAACACACACACACACACACACACACACAGAAAAACTATTTCTTTACATTTAGTACTGATATAAAACATGAGCAAATGAACTAAATAGGGTCATCCTTCATGGGAGGGTTTTTTCAGTTTTACAAGCAATTTAATCACATGACAATTATTGTTATTCAAAGAAAGGACCTAAAAATCTGTATAGGCTTCACAGAGCATCTAATCAGAAATCAGGCTACCACATATCTTGCTAGGTGAATGAAACTCCATTAATGTCTGTAAAATATTCTAACTTTTAGAGTATTTCCACTATCTCCACTGCCACTAGTTTATCTGTCCTACTAGCAATCTTATCTATATGTGGAAATCCTTACTGTTCTTCCAGTAAAGCTAATTCAGCAAAGGACAATAGAAGAACAGACTAACGGGAGCAAGATTTTTTTAAGTAGGAAAAATTTGAGGACCTGGTGGCCCCAAAATATTTTTAAAGTCACATGGACCAAAATATGCTCATTATTAGGAACGAATCTCCAATTTAATATTTTTAATGATTGCTCCTGTGTGTTTCTGTGTAATATTACTTCTGTTTGGTAATGTTTTCTCTGAAACAGCCTCCAAAGTTACTGGCAAGCTTGTGTTACAATAGGTTAATGCTTCACCTAAGCATCTAAGATGGTCACATCTAAGATGAACTTTTTATTAAGATAGCTAATTCATGAAGCTGTTCAATGCATTGTGAAACTCAATCTCTATGAGCAAAATGATTAGAGGACGGTTTTATAATAGACTTAAATCTGTTGCCTACAGTGCTAACTGTTTACTCATTTTCTGAGAATAGTCTTGTCAAATAACACTTCCTATATGCTAAGGGAGAACTTATAAATAGTAGAAATTACATGTACATTGCATATCTGGCAGTGTTTACATGTACATTGCATATCTGGCAGTGTTTAAATTGTACCTTGGCTACTCCTGCTCCCTTCCAAAAGGATAAACAACTTCCAGCTTTTACAGCTTCCTTTCCTCTGTGTTCCTAATTCTATGATTCAAACACTCTGAAATAGTGTGAATGCTGTTTTTTAAAAAAGTCACTAATTCAGGGGTTTCCTAACTTGAATTGCCCGTAAGGTTCTTTTTTTATGTGATCTACACTAGGTGTATTATATAGGATTCTCAAAAAAAAAAAAAAAAAAAAAAAAAAACCAAGCATGTTGCCAACCTTGAACTACATACTTTTATCTGGAATCATAGAATTTAATAACAATTGGAAAGTTTTATGCAAAATCCCTGCATCTTTAACATTAGTATAATCTTATTCAGCTATTTTAAAAGGTAAGACATTTTGTATTACTAAAAGAAGTAGACATAATAAAATATTATAAATGTTATTTAAGAAATGCAAATTCATATACACATAAATGTATGGTAAATAGAAAATAAAATCTCAGTTTTTATTTGATAAAATTCTCTGAACTTAATTACAGTGGCAGCAGAAATCAAATGGTAAGCAGTGCATAATAAAGTAAGCATAAATGGTATTATTGAATTACTTAGAAAATAATATGCTTACCATATTTAGCATAACCTTTTAAATTATATATATATATATATATATATATATATATATATATATATATATATATATATATATATATATATATATAATTATTACACTCACTATATCTTGAAAGATGTACTTCCTCTCCCTGGTGCAATTTTGATTTAATCAATGTATAATTTGACAGTGTATCAGTTTAGAAATGCTTTTAGGTTTAGGGAAAAAAGTGAAATTAATAAGTGCAGATTTTATGTTGGAGGAAATAGGCTATGGCTATGTCTCGCCTGCAAGCCTCTTTTGAAAGAGGCCTTTTCAAAAGATACGTTCAAAAAAGCCTCTTTTGAAAAAGACCATCTAGACTACAACCAATACTTTCAAAAAAGCAAGCTGCTTTTTCGAAAGAGGGCACCCAAGCAGTCTGGATGCTCTCTTTCGAAAAAGCACAGTTTGCATTACATAGCACCTTTTTTCGAAAGAGCACTTTTGAAAAAAGGCCTTATTCCTCGTACAACGAGGTTTTCCACAGTCAAAAAAAAACTGCCGCGTTCTTTCAATTTACTTTCAAAAGAACACCGCAGCAGTGTAGACGCAGGCGAAGTTTTTTCGAAAAAAAGGCCACTTTTTTCTAAAAAAACCTGTAGTCTAGACACACCCTATGTGTTTATGACTTCTCAAGAAGTTGCTTATAAGATGCGGGAGGTCGTGATAGAAACAAACTGCAAAAATTCCCACTGAAAAGTTCCCCTGTTGTTAATCTTCTCAGCTTCATCTCCCCCTACCTAAGAATAACTCACACGATAATGGAATGTGTCTTTGAATTCTTCCATAAGGATGTTGGGCTTTGTTCCTCCATGGAGAAGGCCAGGGTCTGATCTACCCTAACTTGTACTGTTGTCTAAGGGACTGCTGCAATGTTGTCCAGTCTCCGTGGCTTAATGGGGTTCTTCAACTGTCCATGATACCAGAGGTATCCAGAACTGCAGCAGACTCTGCAACTCCCCTCAGAACTGGGGGTTTCCAAGCTATTACAGTGAACCCTCGTTTATCGCGGTAGATAGGTTCCAAACCCGACCGCGATAGTTGAAAATCCGCGAAGTAGGGACATGTATATTTAACATGTATACAGCGAGCCCTTGCTACTTCGCGGTTCGACCATCGCGGATTCACGTATATACATAATGTAATGAAAAAAGTCCGCGAAGTCGTGAATCCGCGATGGTCGAACCGCGAAGTAGCGAGGGCTCACTGTACAAAAGAGGTAACAGCAGAAGTTATTGCAATTATATGTACAGTAACCTGTTTTATGACATTTCTAGAGACGGTGGATGGGATAGATTGTCTTTTCTATCTCGAGTGTTATCATGGAAGAGGTAAATGTGGTGCTTCTGAACTACATACAGAAAATAAGAAACAATACAATCTCTTGGGAGTTTAGCCTATACATGGAGGATAAGAGTCTAGATGTTGATGTCTTTGGCTACCACAAAGGTGAATGGAAAACAGGATCAGAGAGCCACATTGCTGGGTGAAAGATGGCTAATGAGAGCCGGCAGACAGTATTGGAAATAGGTTTCACAGAGATAACTGCATTAGTCTGTTTCAGGAAAAAAAACACAAGGAGTCTGGTGGCACTTTAAAGACTAACAAATTTATTGGGGCATTTGAGCATAAGCTTCTGTGAGCTACAATTCACTTCCTCAGATGCTAAAGAGAAAAAGAAAGACAGGCAGAAAAAAAAAAAGATGCAGAGAAGGGATTGTGACATGAGTGCTAATTAAATCAGAATGGATATAGCTTATCTCCAACTGTAGTGAGAATTTGAGAGTATCTGAATAGGAAATTACCTGTCCTAATGTGAGAACCACTCTCTTTGTTTAGACCTTGCTTCAGGGTGTTAAATTTGCATATGAATTCCAGCTCAGCAGTTTCTTTCTGCAGCCTGCTTTCTGAAGTTTTCCCCCTGAGAATGGTAACTTGTCAGTCTGAAACTGTGGGTACATCTACACTTGCTCCCTAGTTCGAACTAGGGATGCAAATGTAGCCGACCAAAATTGCTAATGAAGCGGGGATTTAAATATCCTGCACGTCATTAGTATAATCTCGCCCGCGCATTATTCTGCTCACCATCTGATTTGAACCAGGAACTGCACTCCGGGATGCATTAGTTCGAATTAAATCCCTTGGTTCAAACTAACGTTATTCCTCATTAACTGATTACTGTGCTGCTTCTGGTAGTTTCTTGAGTAGATGTTAAAATGTACATGATGGCTGCAATAGGTTTTCTGTTATGTTACTTGAGATACATTTGAAGTATGATGACAAAATGAAGACAGTCTTTTGGGAATATGTATGCATTTTACATGCGTGCATAGCTCATATAATATCATATAAGTGGGGATACCAACTATATATGTGCCTTGTCTTAATAATCCTTTTTAATCCATTAAATAATTAAGAGCTTTATTATAATGTTCCTATGGAGTTTCAGAAGTTGGCACAACCTCTGATTAGACTTCATTTGAGCCATAAATATGTTTCAAAATTAGTGGCAAGTATATGGATCATTTTTAGCCTTGGAAATGACATATAAAGGCACTTCTTTTTCCAAAAACAAATATAAGTTCCAAATAAGCACTTTTTGCAAAAGTTCCTTGGAGTTTTGCTGTGATGAGACATGTATGATAGGACTCAGCCATGTTAACTATCGAGAGG
The DNA here is from genome assembly GCF_049634645.1 of Pelodiscus sinensis. Taxonomy (NCBI): domain Eukaryota; kingdom Metazoa; phylum Chordata; order Testudines; family Trionychidae; genus Pelodiscus; species Pelodiscus sinensis. The sequence goes on from NC_134718.1 coordinate 47,881,881, forward strand.
CTTCCCTATTAACGGCATTTGTCAAGACTTACTACACAGTGTTAATCAAGCTTTCCGGGCTTATTCCCTGTACTGAGAATAAGAGATAACTGTGGTAACAGCTGTCAAATGTTGACTTTTTAATTATTTCCTCTGCAGGAAAAATAAACTGATGGAAGTTTATTCTAAATCTGTGTTGTCATGACTCATGACTAATAGTTCATCTGGGGGTAGATTTCAAATATTTAAATAATTAGCATATATTAAGTGGAAGTGAATGTACAGCGGACTGTGGGGGGATAGGTTGGTGTTCTTGTTTAGAATGAAGCCCTTTCCAAATTAAGCCATTTGCACATTAGTTTATAAACTATATTCACATAAGGATAGAATGAGTTTTCTTGTATGTGCCATTCTTTCTGTTTATTACTGCATTTTTGATTCAATGCCATTGCTCTGATTTTTTTTAATAAAAATTGTTCTCACTTTGCCGTAGCAATTCCCAGATTCCTTCATTTGTTTTGTTTGAATGTGTGTCTAGCAGTGACACACTACAGCATAATGACTGTATGAGACTTGTTGTTTAGCAACTAATTTAAATTACAATACATATAAATTTGACTAGAGGCCTTTAATGCTATTTTTAAAGCTTAATGGAAGTGCTATGTTGGACTGGTGGAATATTGAACAATTCTGTTTTATTGGGATACATTTAGATATTTCTTTAAACTCTTTATGTGGCTCTTTGAGTGTAATGGTACTCTGCAGTGATAAGATTTATCAAAGGAAATAGTGAATCACCCTGATACATTGCTTTTCCCACAGAATTTTTTATATTGTGAAGTTTTGTTTTATAATGCTGTTAATAGCAAAACTGGATAAAAATAGTCAGGGGAATACTGCTAATTGTATGATAGTTAGCTCTTTAAGCCCACAGTAAATTTTGTACTGGAGATCACAGTGCATCTTTCTGCCTCAACCTCCAGCTTACCATCCTAACCAGGAAATGTGTGGTAAAAATGTGGTAAAAATGTTGAGAATGCGTATGCAATGATTCTATATTGAGAGTTAAAACCCAGTAGTGCTGATGGGGTAAATACTTATTATAATTGGTCAGGTTTTTTATCACAAATTATTTTAAACAAAAATAGCTTCTTTCCTGCCTAAAACCGAAACATTCCCTTCCCTCCCCAAAAAGCATGGTGATTGTGTTTGTTGTCAGAATGGAAAACTTTAAAGAAACCAAATCATTTTAATCAAAACAATTACTTTCATTCTATCAAATCTGTAAAATGAAAGTCACCTAGAATTATTTTTTGTTTCTGCAAAATGTTTTTATATATTTTAGCCACTAGGGAGCAGGTAATTGAATAGTCGACTAACCTTATGAATTCTTAGCACAACTTAAAAAAGCGACAAATAGTTTTGTTGCAGCACCTTAAAGACCAAAAAACCATGTAGATGGTATCATGAGCTTTCGTGGGCACAACTCACTTCTTCAGATGAATGGAGTATTAAAGATCTAGTTTCGAAATAAATGGGGAGAGAGAAGGAAAAAAAGAGGGAAAGAAATAGTCAGGTTTACATGACTTTTCGACAAAAGGGAGGGGATTCGCCGACAAAGCTATGTCTAAACTACTTTCACTTTCGAAAGCTCCTGCGGAATTTGCATATCCTCTTTTGACCATTCTGAGTAGTCTAGATATGCCCTTAGAGTCTCCATGGTACAAGAAGCTGATAGACAAGGTGCTGATTGTTCTTAAGTAACCATTGTTCGCTTTTTTATGTTATTAGGATGTGGAATATAGCAGGCCATTTAGTCAACTCCTCTAGTCCCTGGATGTGGGGCTGGCACCCTGCACTGGCACCCTGCTCTTGAGAGACCCCTGGCACCCTGCACTGCTGTCTCTCCATGGAGACAGTACAGTGGGTGAACCAGCTTTTAAGCTGGCTCCCCCCAAGCACTGGCTCCTGCTCCTCCCAATTTGCTGTCTCTGATACAGACACAGCAAAGGGGGGAAATGCGAGTAGTCAACTATATTAACTGATAAGCCTAGGCTTATCGGTTAATTGTCTAGTCGACTACTAGTTCACATCCCTATTAGCCACCTCTAAGTAATAACATACAGTAAAACAGATTTTTGCAGTACTGTCTCCACTTCTCCTTTCACTCTTTTTTATTTCCTTTCATTCATATTGGCCATTTCTTTAAAGCTTTCCCCATTTGCCAAATGCAAAGCAACACAGAGGCTACGTCTACACTGGCCACAATTTCCGGAAAAGCCATGCAAATCAGGTACGTCAGGATAGGGAAATCCACGGGGGATTTAAATATCCCCCGCGGATTTAAATAAACATGTCCGCCGCTTTTTTTCCGGCTTGGGGAAAAGCCGGAAAAAAGCATCTAGACCGGCGCGATCCTCCGGAATAAAGTCCTTTTCCGGAGGATCTCTTATTCCTACTTTGAAGTACTACTTTGAAGTAGGAATAAGAAAAGGGCTTAATTCCGGAGGATCGCGCCAGTCTAGACGCTTTTTTCCGGCTTTTCCCCAAGCCGGAAAAAAAGCGGCGGACATGTTTATTTAAATCCGCGGGGGATATTTAAATCCCCGCGGATTTCCCTATCCTGACTTACCTGATTTGCATGGCTTTTCTGGAAATTGTGGCCAGTGTAGACGTAGCCAGAGACTTTTGGTCACTTCTCAGATGGAAATGTTCAGGAAGAACTTACAAAAATGTTATATCCCGTCTTTACTAGAACAGGGGTTGTCAAACTTCATCACATTGTAACTCCTTCTAACAACAAAAATTCAAACATGACCATGTGTGTGTGTGTGTGTGTGTGTGTGTCCAAATCCAAGGGTTTTAATACCAGGCAGAAGGCCTGTAACCTGAGCCCCATATTCAGGGCTGAGGCCCTGGGGCTTCTGCCCCAGCGGAAGGGGCTTGGTCATCAGGCATGAATCCCAGTCAGTCTGTCAGCCCTGGTGACACCATTAAAAGGGGGTTTTGACCCACTTTGATGATCTCACCCACAGTTTGAGAAACACTGCCCTCGAAGATTATCATATAAAACATATACAACTTCTTAAATGTCAGAGTTGTTAAACACTGGAATAAATTGTCTAGGGAAATTGCGGACTCTCCAACACTGGAGATATTTAAGAGCAGGTTAGATAGACATCTAAGTGCCATCTGAATCATTGCAGATCAGATATGCCTGAAGAGTGAGTGCACGACCATATATTCCACAAACATTCAGCAGGCTGTCTAGTACGCTGCCCAGACAGAAAGTATCACACAGAGAGAATCATCTTCTCGCCAAAATAAACCATTCTGTGGCATTTTCTGTGTAGCCGTAGCATTGTAAGGCAGGTAGGTGGTACACTTATTATTGTGGCCACCAATACTGAGGTCCCCTATGGAGTAGGGAAATCTAGATACTTCTCACAGTTATGGACAATCCTAAAAGGAAGAACCCAAAAGTGAATGTCCCCAACCCACCACCACTGCATTCTGGAAAAGCAGAAGTCCTGCTGGCAGATGCGCTGCAGAGAAACATGGCACAATGGAACCAGGTACCCTGGGAAAAGGAAATTGATTGAGAATCTATTTCCAGTCCTAGCTTTTTTCAATTCTTACATTTTACAGCCAAAATCTCTTCTCTCAAGTTGCCTCTAGTACATCAAAGGACTCCCCATTTCTCGGATTACATCCACTTGATGCTAGATAAAGAAAAATGTTTAGAGAAGTTTGAAGGAGCTGCAATCAGCTTGTAAGAAGCCAAGGTACATTTTGTTTCACCATTTGTACTCAAAGGACAGTGGCATATCCATGTGGGTTCTTCCACTAACAAAACCAGTCAGTCAGTGCTGTTCTTACTCATATGCAGAATATGCAGTTGCATAGGACACCTGACAACTTGGGGCACCACTTGGTCTTAATGTCCACCAACCTGCCTTTTCCTATCCTTATTCTATGTCTCTGCTTCCCCCAGAGAGGATCTAAGTTAACTTAAAAGTGAAAAAGCCTACTAGACCTATTAGCAGATCACTGAACCTGTGAAGGAGCCATTCAGGTAATGAGGCCATTTAACAGGCATTTGCCAGTCCCTGTAAATGTCTAAATTTATTGTGTTAGTTGACAGGACCTTTGCTTAAAATATTTCATTAGTATGTTGCTGACAATCATAAAATTACATCTTTAAAAAATTGTCTCTTCTGCCTGCCATCAAGCATAGGGGCACCAGTTTAACAGTACTGTGTAGGATCCCATAAATGCTAAGGATTTTGCCCTGCACACACTGCTTGGTCTCTTTGATCAGTGCTTTCGGAACTTCAGGCAGAGGCACTAGAGCTGTGGAGGCTCAACCAGTCGATCGCGAGGCTTTGGGGCCCCCCCTCACTGCCCCTACCCTCAAGATGCACACTGCGCTGATGCTACCTCCAGGGATCACGGAGGTAGCACAGGCTTCCTGTGGGGTCGGGAGGAGTTCTGCAGCTGCACACCAGGTCCCAGAAGTGCGCGGGCTGCTCTCACCCCCCCAACAGCTGGTGTGGTACCTAAAATGCTGGTCTGTTGTGCACTGGAGACTTTGTTCCCCTGCTGCCTTCCTTCATGCAGGGGAGGTTGTGGGGGTCTGGGACTGCACCTGCTCCGGCTGCTCAGGTGGTGCATGCTGCTATGGGGAGCGGAGAAGTAAGGTTCATGCTGCCCGAGCAGTTGGAGCTGGCGCGGTCTGGGACTCCCTCTCTCCCCTCCCCCTGCGCGGGAAGGCAGAGAGGGAATAAAGTCCCCAGCGCATCGGCTCCAGCTGTTCGGGTGGCGTGTGCAGCCATGAGGAGCAGGGGAGCAAGTTGTGTGCTGCCCCAGTGTCTGGGCCTGGCGCGGTCCATGACTCCCACTCCACCCATGCAGGAAGGCATCCAGCTTGTGACAGATCAGCATTTCAGGTACCGCTCCACTGTTTGGAGGATGGGGGAGCAGCCCACACACTTGCTAGTCCTTGGCGTGCAGCTGCAGGATCCTCAGGTACCGGTCCCTGTTCCCTCTCCTCACGCAGACCCCCACAAGTACCTTGTCTCAGCACCCACCGGCACCGTGTCCCCTGCCCAAGCACCCATTGGCACCCTGCCCAGCACCCACCCCCCACCAGCATAGTTGGGGCCACATTAGTGAGGTTTGAAGGGTTTGGAAGGGTTGTGTTTTTGTATCTCACTTGCGCGGCCCCAACTGACTTTTCTGAGGATCAGTGACCCTTGACTCAAAACAGGTTCCCCGCCCTTCTCATAAATAAAGACAATGCTGAAATCTTGTGTTTGACATAATATTTTATTTAAAAATGAAGCCTGGCCAACAAACCCCCAATTGGGGCCAAGTCGTCATCTGGCTACAGCATCCTAACACTCCTGTACTCCTCACCCCAACTCTAAATCTGAGCCTATCATACACTGGAACCCACTGTCCTGAGCCTCTCACACCCCCAAACTCCTGCACCCCCACATCCTCAGTCTTCTGCCACAACACTCCTGTACCATTCACACACTGAAAATCTGTGTCCTGAGCCCATCATGCTCCCGGCCTCCTTGCCCTGAGCCCCTCACATACCCCAACCCAAACTCCTGCACCCTCACATCCACAAGTCTGTGGCTTGCTCAGCACCCCAGCCCTCCACCTGAGCCCAGCACTCCCCAGCCTGGAGCCCCCTCCCTGAGCCAGCATCCCCTTCTCCACATCCTCCTGCTTCCAAATTCCCTCCCAGAGCTTGCACCTCTCACCCTTTCCAATACCTAAATCCCTCATTCCCACCCCAGAGCCTGTGCCTCCTGTCTCAACCCAATGAGGGTACGGCTAGACTGCAGGAGCTTTTCTGGCAAACACACTCTTTTGGCAGCCCCTGTATTCCTTGTTCCACAAGGAATGAGGGGGCCTCCAAAAGAAGGGGTTTTTCCAACATTTGGCCCAGTCTAGACGGGCCAAATGTCAGAAAAATTTCTTCCAGCAGAAGGATAAAAAAAATGGCACTGTAGCCATACCCTGAGAGTGTATAAGGCCCAGGGATAGCAAGTGATAGAGAGAAGGGGAACAGAGAGGGAGGGGCCTCAAGGAAGGGGTGGGGTCTTGGGGAAGGGATGGGGTAGATCTTGGCTTGTCCTGACATTTAAAAAGTGATCTTGGGTGTAAAAAGGTTGGAGACCACTGTGCTAGAGTGTTTAGTAGAATGTTCCTTTGGTTTTCCTGATGTGCAGCAGGGGACTCCAGAAATGTTGGTTTCTGGGCAAGTATCAGGGAGCTGCCAAAAATGAATGGAAAATCATCTTATCTCTAACCTTGAAAGTCTGCCCTAGCTGCCCAGAAAATAGGAGAAAAAATTAATGATTTCTACTATTTTTTTAACCACATTTTTCATAGTATTGTCAAAGCCAGGCCATTCTGATTCCTCCCTCACTGTTGTTCATGTCACACCTCCTCTGAAAGGTAATGCATATAATGCTGTCTGTCTGCCAACATCACAAGCTGCTGCTTTTATTGCTCTTGGTGATTTTTTTCCACTCAGAATCCCTTTCCTGACAGGATGTAAAATGCCAGCCTAAACTAATGAACAAATGGGAAAATAGCTGTTCTGCTATAATCTCCGTACTTCACATGGAGACAGGAATATATGTGTTCATTCCACTCCATTAGACACTGCCAACTGATTCTTTCATGGCTCTTTTGTTGGTGAGTCAGGAATTCATGTTTAACTCATGGAATAAAGAGACATTCACTTTCCATATGTGTAAAGATGCGTCCTACTCCCAGAAGGGATTTACTTGGGCAAACTCTTTCACTTAACTGGAAAATGGACCTTAGTGCATATGGAGTTCAGCTTTAGCAGCTCCTTTTTTAGTGTAATTTTGCATATTGGTACTTGAAAGGTTTTTTAAATCTCTGTAAATTTTCACAGTTTAATAAAAATATAAGTTTTAAGCATTTTTTTCAATATTTAAATGTTCACAGTTGTGGGAAATTAATGGAGGGGTCAGCCAGTAATTATTTAATGACAGTAAACATGGAGATTAAAAAAGTTAATCTTTATCACGGTTAAAACACACTTGGCTAATGTCACATGTCAAAATATACATTTATATGAAATCATACTCTTAGGTTCAAGTAGCATTTTTATTTTCTTTGTGTCTCTACAAATATTGATACATATCAGTAGAAATATTTTTGTTTGTTCACGTACAATGAAATCAGCATTTACTGATACAAATCAAATTGTTTCAAGCTTATATGAAAACAAATGCTGTTGTTTATATTCAAATAACCAGAGAACTATATATTTCAAATAGAATACAAATATGAAACCTGTTAATTAACCCAGGTTTTCATCTTTCTTAGGTAGAAGAAGTTCAGTATATATGAAAGTCTTTGTGAGACCATATAAATACCAGTCATGTCTCTTTGTAGACATTAAGAGTGGCATTTACAAGTGTGCCCAGTGATTGTCGAAGGGTATGTCTACACAGCAAAGTTATTTCGAAATAACTTTCCTAGCATCTATGCAGCCAAACCACTATTTCGAAATAAATTCAAAATAGCGGTGTGCTTATTTCAAATTTGGTAAACCTCATTCTGCGAGGAATAACACTAAATTAGAAATAGCTATTTCGAAATAAGTGCTGTGTAGACACTTATTTCAAAATAGGGAGCCTCCAGCCTTCCCAGAGTGCCCTGGTGGCCACTTCAGCCTCAACCAAGAACACTGCTCTGCCTGTCTCCCTCACCAGAGCCCTTAAATGGGTAGACTTTGGCCACAGTGCCTGCGCCAGCTCCAAGCCTGCCAGCCCAGAGCTAGCAGTCACTGCCCCTGACCCAGTGGCCCCAAAACATGAGCCAGGAAGCCAGGAAGCCCCAGGAGCAGTCTGCCAGCTCCCAGGAGCCTCCAGAACCCGGAGAAGGCAGGTGCCTTCCTGGTCCAGGGCAGAGATCATGGACCTTATTCAGGTTTGGGGAGGGATGTTCCCAACTTCCATGACCTCCGTACAAGACGGAGGAATGCCTGCCATCAAGAATAGGGGCACCAGTTTAACAGTACCCCCTCCCCTCTCCCACTCTCTCTTCTCCCCTCTCCTGCCTCCTTTCCCCAGTCTCACCAGAGTTTCATTCTCCCCCACCCCCCCAGTTTTGTTAAATAAAGACAGTTTGTGTTTATGAAAAAATATGTATTTTATTTTACATCAGGAAGGGTGGTTGGGGGGGCGTAAGTGGAAGAACATGAGGGAGGGATGAGGCATAAGCCCCCAGTGGGGCAGACCAGGGAGACTGTTAGTGCTCCTCAGCTCTGCCAGCCCAGAGCCAGCAGTCACTGCTCCTGACCCAGTGGCCCAGTGGGTGGAAGCTGACAGTCCCCCGATGGACCTCCCAGATGGCAGACTGCAGAAAGTGCAGCCAGGCTCACAGCAACACATCCAAGAGAAGCACTAGAGTGCCCAGGGGAAGCTCCGGCTCTATGTTGCAGAGTGCTGTGGTGTTCCAAGTGAGGGCAACCAGATCATACAGAGGCAAAATGCTTTGCTGACCCTCATGGAGGTAGGCAAGCAAGCAGGGAAACCTGAGAACCGACTGTCCAGGGGGGGGTCCCCTTAAAACTCAGCCTCAGGCAGCAGCCACACAAAGGAAATCCTGACCTGATGCCCTGCCGGACCTGGTTCCAGCCAGCCTTTAATGCGATTCAGTGTCCACTCAGTGTGGACGCGCTATTTTGAAATAGCAAAACGCTATTTCAAAATGCATTTTGTGTGTAGACGCGTTATTTCAAAATAGCTTATTTCAAAATAACGCTGTAGTGTAGACATACTCTAACTCTGCTCTCATTGAATCCAGTGCTCTCATTGAATCTCATTGAATCATTGACTTCAACAGGAGCAGTGTTAGCCTAACTGTGTAGATACGTGTGTGGATCCTACTGTTAAGGTTCAGGGGCAATTTCTATTAGAATATGTTTTTATTCTATACTTTCAAATAAAACGTTAGGTCTGTCCCAAATATCTACCTCCCTACTTCCCTTTCATGCCACTCATGACTGAACTGTGATCATGAATTGATTCTGTGCATACTTTACTAAGCACTCAGAAAATCACTTAAACAAATCAATTAAGTTCCTTTCTAAGATAGGCATGCTTTCCTAGACTAAAGCTATAGTTTATAAAAAATTAGTATCTCTTGGTTGAAATGCACTATATAAAGATAACAATATTCATATGGGCAAGGTTCTCCCCTCAGTTACACCTATGTAACCCCATTTTACAGTATGAAGAGATCCAATTTGACCTTCTCTGTACACATATAATATACTAGCAGATGGACCCAGCATTGCTCGGGTCTTTAGGTGAAGTTATGGGTTTTTGGGTTTGTGTAAAAAAATAAAGGGAAGTATACATGCTTTAATTAAATGATTGCATTTTTCAAAAAATGGAGGAAAATACATTTGAACCAGTTTCCTTCTTTTATTAATTTAAGCAAACAAGTTTGTTGGTAGACAATATTTTCAGTTTATATTTTGGTATAATAAATAGGGGGTGGAAGTGCAGGAGAGATGGCAGGGGACTGGGAGGGTTGGTGGGGGTTCAGGGCAGTGGTGGAGGGTGCTGGAGTGAGGGTAGGTAGTGGAAGGCTGCAGGCACAGGGTTTGGTGTGTGTGGGGGGGGAGAGGTGTTCAAGGCAGCAGGTGGGGTGCAGAAGTCTGGGCAGGAGTTTGGGTGTGGGGGGGTCAATGAAAGGGATGGAGGCTCATGGCTGAGATGGGGATTCAAGAGAGAGGGCAAAAGGATAGGAGGGCGGGGAAGGTGGGGCGCTCAGAACAGGTTGTAGAGAGTACAGGACTCAGGGCAAGAGGCTCAGCATAGGGGGCTGGGAGTCCAGACAGGGAAGAACTTACCAGGGCCACCCATGATAGCTAGGATAGTGCTGTTTTGGTGGCCGTTCCTTCCAGAAAGCCAGGGCTACATTCCCCAGCTGGCAACTCCTCCCAGGGGGAGAAGACTCTGCGGCCCAGCTTAGGCCTACAGCACCTACCCCTTCCCTCCTCCCCCCCCCCCCCACATACTTCCTGCAGGCTGCTGTGGGAGAGTTGAGGGTACAGTGGCTGGCCCTTGGCTCCAGCACCACCCCACTCCCCCCTGCACAGCCTGAAGCCTGCAGCCTTTGCGGGGTGGGAGGTGAGATTCTGGGGGCCTGCCAGGCTCTCTGTGCGGGGGGGGGGGGGGAGAGGGGGCAGGAAATGGGTAGGGACAGGCTCTGTGGGTGCCTCAAGGCCTACAGGCTCTCTGCTGGGGGTGGGCAGGTTCCAGGGCTACCCACTGCCTGCAGATGCCTCCCTGCCTCAAGGTTCTCCAGGGGGGTCAGGAGTTCTGAGGCCTGGGTGGCTTCTCCCCAGCACTGTTTTGGGGCTGTGGGCCACTTACCTGCTCAGGTTGCAGAACCCTGTCCCCAGCTGGCCAGGCTCTTACTGGTGCAGCTTCCCCAAGTGGTCCCTCCGCAGTATAGCTCTCCTTTGTGCTCACTGGTCCTAATGGCCATTCTCCTTCCTCTCTCTGCCTCTCCCTTTCCATGTTCCTGAAAACAGTCACATTCCCGGCACTTCCCATTTTCCAGTCGTAATCAAACCATGACCTGGCTTTAAGTTAGAATAAGAAAAAGTTGTGTACCAAATTTGGTGGCCCTTGCTCTTACCATTCAGCAGGAGTTCTTGAACATACAGACTCTCACACAGACAAACAGACTCAGATAGGTGCAATCTAAAATTTAATTATAGATTAAATAAAGACAGTTATATAAACTGACCTACAATATCTAATCATATTTAATAACTATTTAAGGAACTTATTCCCTAGTGTTAGAAGATTAGACTCTTCCAGGCTAGGTATTGCAATGTGGAATTAGCTTAACCGTAATTTAAAAGAAAAAAATCAATGAAACTTATCTCAGAAAAGTAGTTAAGCAGAATTCATTGTTGACTAATCTTCCTAGTCATTGTAAAACTGAAATGTGTATGTCTTTGTTATTTTCCTTGTTTCTATAGATGAAATTCACTGAATAAATCGCAGTGTGCTACAACTAATTACTGGCTTTTCTAGGTTCCTGCTGTGCAGATATGCTCCCTTTTTTCATAGCTTGGTGAAAATGAATGTGCATTAATTCTTTAGAATGAGAGATAAGTCAAGGGAATTGGCATTCAGGTGGACAAAGCAGCCCAAAAAGCCCATCATGAGTCTAACCTGCCCGTTCTGCCAAAGAATTGGTTCCTGCTGAAAGAATATTTCCTGTACCTTGGCATCTGGGTTCTGTAATTACCATTTACAGTGTGAGAGAAGTTGGAGGGGGAACATATTTTAACACTGTTCTTTCTAATATTTCCCTTTCCTCTCCCAAACAAGGTCAGATTTTTTTGCTTGTAAAATAAAAAAATATTAGTTAAAGATACAGAATAAAATAATTAAAATATATACTTTAAATAGAAAAGTGACATCAAATCAAGACAGAGTGAACTTTTGAATTTCCTAGTATTTATTGCTAATACATTTTTACATTTCTTTCTATCTTAAGGAGATATTTCCAGCACTTGTATAATATAGTACAATGAAACTATTTTACTTTTCTAAAATACATGCACTGTGCAATTGGTGTACTTATTCCACAGATGACAAAACAGTTTGAAATACAAATCTCCAAAATCAGACACTCTTGTCTCTAAACACATGCACAGCCATTCCCTCATGTCCTTTACAAGATTTTTGGGAAGACTGATTGTCACAGGAAGTTTAAAAATAGAAAATAAACATTTTGGAACTAGTGTGGTCACAGTTTAATAATGTGATGGTGCCTGCAGAGTTTGAAAAGTTTCTTGATTTGTCATGCTATTTTACCCATGAAAATAAGGTTTTGAGGGGAAAAGAAAGAGGACACTGCAAATATTTTTTCAGTTTCTAGCAGCTTAATTATGTGCCCATCCATATCTGGACAATTTTTCAAGGTTGTTCAGTAGAAAATAGGAATAGACGACTGGCAAATGACTGAACATTGTCCTTTTGGCAGCATGGAGAAAACTGCTATTTGCAGATATCAGACTTAACACATTTTTCAGTGGCAGCTCAGCCTCCTAGGATGTTCTAAAGGATAGAAAAATTATTAGTGTGCTAGTGACGTTTTCTTTTGCACTAATTATCTGTTCTATGGTGAACAAAAATCTATGGAGAACGTATTTTCTAAGTCTGAATCACTTAATTATATGTTGTATTTTATATGTGGTCTTTTGACAGCACTTTCTTAACCAATAATCTCAGACGAGTAGCCATGTTAGTCTGTAAGGGTACGTCTACACAGCAACATTATTTCAAAATAACTAGTGTTATTTGAAAATAACTTAGTCCACATCTACACAGCAGTCAATTATTTCAAAATAATGTCGAAATATTGTCAAGTTGGAGGACTTCTTACTCCGACCCATGTTACCCTTATTTTATTATGAGTAAGGGAAGTCCGAGAAAGAGTGCTCTATTTCAAAATAAATGCTGTATAAGCTACTTTGAAATAAGCTATGCAATTGACTCAACTGACTCAATTCGCGTAGTTTATTTTGAGTTAAGCCCTGCTGTGTAGACATACCCTATCTGAAATTTTTTTAAAAATAACGAATGGTCCTGAAGCACCTTAGAGATTATCAAAAAAAGTAGATGGTATCATGAGTTTTCGTGGGCACAGCCCACTTCTTCAGATAATGGAGAAAGGGGTCCAGAGTTACAAATAAATAGCAGAAAAAGAGGGGATAGGGAGGGAAAGAGAAGGGGAGGGGGACTTGTTAATTAGAGCATCTGTGCAAAATGAAGCTAATAGAGTGAGCTGTAAGTGTCCAATATTTAACTTTTGATGTCATTAGGGTGTTGAATGCAGCGGCCCATTCAGGTCAGGCCTTTGTTCAGACCTTGATAAAAGGTGTCAAATTTGCAGATGAAAGCAATGTCTGTAGCTTCTCTTTCCAGGTGTTTTTTGAAATTGCTCTCTAATAGTATAGACACTTTTAGACCCATTAGTGAGTGCCTGGGCAGGTCAAAATGTTCCCCAACAGGTTTCTCTGTGTTACTATTTCAAATATCTGATTTGTGTCCATTAAGCCTTTGTCATAAAGACTGTCCAGTTTTGCCAATAAATATGGCAGAAGGTCATTGCTGGCACTGGATGGCATAGATCACATTAGTGGATGTACAGATGTATGAGCCACTGATGTGGTTAGGTCCTGTGATGATGGCACTTGTATAGATGTGCGGACAGAGTTGGCACTGGAGTTTACTGCAGGGGTGGATTCCTGAGTAAGTATGGTAGATGTGTGCTGTGGGGTTGCTGGAAATAATTTGTTTCAGTTTAGGGGGTTGTCTGTAGGCAAGGACTGGCCTGGGATCATTTTTCAGGATAGGTTGTATATTGTTAATGATGAGCTACAGAGGTTTCAGTTGGGGGCTGTAGGTGATGACTAGTGGTATTCTGTTATTTTTGTTGTTGGTCCTATCTTGAAGAAGCTGATGCCTGGGTATTTGTCTAGCTCTAGCAATCTGTTCTGGTTGTTTTTTTCAGATCCGTTTTTGACCAACTTGGTCTGCAAAAATCTGTTCTTCAGGGCATGCTGGCAGGGTTTACCTAATCATATGAGGGAGGATGGTCATGATAGAAACAAGTATTTATAGATGAGGTAAGATATTCTTTGGATTTGATTTCCTATTTGGTTGGTTATTTCCTGGTGTTGGGAGAAGTGAGATCTCCTGGTTTATTTCTTGTGGTTATTTTTACTTTGTCTCAAAGATATTTAGAACCTGGGTTAGGACTTGAAAAAAATATCTTCCAATCTAAGCAAACTGCAAAGCCAGACCCTAGAACTAACACACAATTGGTTTTTATTAGCTATTTTTATATATCTGATTACTTTTAATAATGTTCAGTTGTTTGTGATTATGACTCAGTATTTGCACTGGAGGTGAAATTTGTCCACATATGAAGGGCCTGCACAACAGGGCTCTTTTATCTTGTATTTTTTTTAATAAAATGTCCATCACATTTTAACACTGACATTTTGTCAGGCAGTCTGTGGAAATATAATCAATACACAGACTTGCTTCACTCACCCTGTCCAGGTGCAGGTAGGAAACATTACAATTTCTTATCTCTTTCCTACTTCTCCTCTTCAGAATGCAGATAGAATGGCATATTAAATTTTGTTTTAGTTTGTGTGTGTCTTACAGGGAGGCCATGTCAGAAAGGGATTTTGAATTTTGTCCCAAATGGGGTCAGATTCATTCTGACTCTCAGTTCCACTGGAAAATAGTTTGACAGCTGTTAAAAATATCTTTTCTCCTACTTACACTAGTTTTACCCTGTTCATTGAGGATCATAGTCCGCTTGGAAAATGCAAAGAAAGAGACATTATTTGTGAGAGCTCAGTCCCTCATGAGCCTTGAAAATTAAGATGAGAACTTTGAACATAATGTTGGTTGTTCAGTGGGCAGCTAATGTTCTGATTTGTGCACTAAAATGGAGTGCATTGGTCACATCATAAGAACATAAGCAGGACTCGACAATTAGTGTGATCTACTCACCTGTTGCGAGTAGATTACAAGACAGCACAGCCGCGCAGTGTGGTCTGTGCATGCACAGCATGTCAAACTGTGTGGCTGGCGAGTGCAGCTCGCTGCCGCTTGTCGAGTCCTGAACATAAGAATGGCCATACTGGATCAGACCAATGGTCCATCCAGCCCAGTACCCTTTCTGGCAACAGTGGCCAATGCCAGGTGTCCCAGAGGGAATGAATCAAACAGGTAATGATCAAGCTATCTCTCTCCTGCCATCCATCTTCACCCTCTGACAAACCGAGGCTAGGGACACCATTCCTTACCCATACTGGCTAATAGCTATTTATGGACTTAACCTCCATGAATTTATCTAGTTCTCTTTTAAACCCTGTTATAGTCCTAGCCTTCACAACCTCCTCAGGCAAGGAGTTCCACAGATTGACTATGTGCTGTGTGAAGAAGAACTTTCCTTTATTTGTTTTAAACCCGCTCTCCATTAGTTTCATTTGGTGGCCTCTAGTTCTTATATTATGGGAACAAGTAAATAACTTTTCCTTATTCACCTTCTTTACACCACTCATGATTTTATAGACCTCTATAAAATATAGACCTCTATATTTTCATATTCCCTCTTAGGGTATGTCTGCACTTGCAACCTAATTCAAACTAGGGCTGCAAATGTAAGCATTCGGAATTGCAAATCAAACCCGGGATTTAAATATCCTGCGCTTGATTTGCATCTTCCTGGCTGGGTGCCATTTTTTGAAATTTACAAGCCTGAAGTAACTGCCCATGTCTACACGCGGCAGTGAAAAGGGCGTTCGAAATAAAGCCCTCATTCGGACTACCTGTTAAACCTCATTGCAGGAGGAATAACAGGTAGTTCAAACAAGGGCTTTATTTTGAACGCCCATTTCACTGTAGACGCGGGCAGTTATTTCAGGCTTGTAAATTTCAAAAAATGGTGCCCGGACGGGAAGATGCAAATCAAGTGTGGGATATTTAAATCCTGGGCTTGATTTGCAATTCCGAATGCTTACATTTGCAGCCCTAGTTCTAATTAGGCTGCAAGTGTAGACATACCCTTAGTCTTTTCCAAGCTGAAAAGTGCCAGTCTCTTTAATCTCTCCTCGTATGGGACCTGTTCCAAACCCCTAATCATTTTAGTTGCCCTTCTCTGAACCTTTTCTAATGCCAGTATATCTTTTTTGAGATGAGAAAACCACATCTGTACACAGTATTCAAGATGTGGGTGTACCATGGATTTATATAAGGGCAATAAGATATTCTCCATCTTATTCTCTATCCCTTTTTTAATGATTCCTAACATCCTGTTTGCTTTTTTGACCACCGCTACACACTGCATGGATGTCTGCAGAGAACTATCCACAATGGCTCCAAGATCTCTTTCCTGATTAGTTGTAGCTAAGTTAGCCCCCATCATATTATATGTATAGTTGGGGTTATTTTTTCCAATGTGCATTACTTTTAATTTATCCACATTAAATTTCATTTGCCATTTTGTTGTCCAGTCACTTAGTTTGGTGAGATCTTTTTTAAGTTCTTCACAGTCTACTTTGGTCTTAACTACCTTGAGCAGTTTAGTATTGTCTGCAAACTTTGCCACCTCACTGTTTACTCCTTTCTCCAGATCATTTATGAATAAGTTGAATAGGATTGGTCCTAGGACTGACCCTTGGGAAGCACCACTCGTTACCCCTCTCCATTCTGAAAATTACCATCAGCCTGCATTTGCCAGCAAGTTGTCTGAATGAGTTTCCTCCATATTTGGAATTACATTCTTAAGGAGAGGATGGAATTCTTAAATGTATAGATCTACCTAGGTAGTTATATGTCATAGGATGGCCACCCAAAAAGGTGGACAGAATGAGCTTGAATTTCTATCTGGGTGCATAATGTAGGCATGTTGGAAGAATGGCTATCCAGCATGACTTCTCCACTAATGTTTCCTCTAATCTTTTCCATTAATGTGTGGAATAAATGTTTTGTGCACTGAGGCATGTGTGAATGTGTGCCACCAATAGAAACAAACAAACACAAACTAGTCATATCTGCTAATCAGCTGGGTGGCATTTGGCTCTCTCCTGAGTGACTGCACAAGTGACCAGCTTATAGGGAACATTGTTCTCCACCCACTGCACATCATTGAAGTGGGCTCTTCAGTAATTTTAAATACTTTATACTTGAGTGGATGGGATCTGGATCTGCAGTTCTACAAATCTAGTGGCCAACTCCCTTCAATGTATGAATAGCAGGTGTTATTCCAGTGATAAGCTAGAGTAGCAGTCATGGATGGCTTGTCTCCACTATGCTGGGAATCAGCGCTGCAGCAATTGATCCACTGGCTGTTGATTTATCACATCTGCTTAGACATGATATGTCAATCTCTGAGCACTCTCCTGTTTGCACCTGTATTCCACCAGGATTAGTAGCTGTTATTGACGGGAGAGTAGCCCGGCTGACCTTTCCACATACAAGATGCCATGGTAAGTAAGTCAACTCTAGCTACACTATTTGCTAAAGTGACTTTGATTTGATCACTGGTGGGGGTTAATGTAGATTAGGCCAGAGGCACTGTACTGTAGCTATAGCATGTGTGGTCAGCTCCAATGGCATGGTTGGTTCAGAGGTACAATGTGAGGAAAAGGGCCAGCAGGGAGTAGTTCTTTCCCATATACTCTGTCTTCCTAGCCTAAATCTCAACCACACATTTCAGCTTGGGCATTTTGAGTGGCAGTGAGGGGTGAATGGTAGGGATTGTACCAAAGTGACCACTGAGTATGTCGCAAAGACCGACATATGGAAAAGACCTGTCCTGGAGTCCTTTTTTGGTAGTTAGTGTAGCTTTTAATTATATGTCTTTCCTTTATTTGAAACAGTACTACTAGTGATGACCTGTAAAATGTAATGAAGCATGAGTCAGGTTCACTTCTTATAAAACACATTTAAAGTTCTCAAGATTTAGTATGTCTTAATGGGTATGTCTACACTACCCTCCTAGTTCGAACTAGCGGGGTAGTGTAGACATACCCAATGAGTTTATATGACTTAGACCAGTGGTCCCCAACCTGTGGTGGTGACTGGGCGCCAGGGGGTGGGGACGGGGGCGGGGCCCCCCCATAGCCGCACGCCCCCCCCATAGCTGCGCCCGGGGCCGGCGCCCCCCCCTCCTCCAAGCGGCCGGGGCCGGGTCCGGCGCCCCCCGCCCCAAGTGCCACGCGCCCGGGGCCAGGCCAGCCCCGAGCACGTGGCGGGCACACACGAATGCCCCGTGTTGGGAACCACGGACTTAGACAAACACATTTGCAGTGAGCTTTTTTCTTTGCAACTAGCACTTACGAACAAAGTAAGTTTCCCAAAAATAAGCAATGATGTTCTGATACTTACTTATGTCACATTTTTGTCTTTGAAACATTTTTATAAATAGAATGATCAGCATCAGTTTATTGAAATTAACTGATTTTTTCCTTTCATATCTTTAATTCATTGCAGCAATTTTGAATTAAAAAAAAAAAAAAGCAATGCTGGATGATTTTCTTCTCACCCCCGCAAAGATCTTCAATTCTAGTTCAGGTAAACATCCAGTTCTTCTAATGCTTATTGTCTGAAAATATCAAATAGAATCTTGCAAAAGCAGGCAGGCATTACATTTAAAATGCTTCCTAATTTTGGTTGGGGAAAAATATTCTTTTCCATTGTCTATCAGAGCTAAAAACCTTCAGAGGCTCGAGGAACCCTCCTCCCATCAAACCTCTTGAGCTAGCTATACAAATGTGAGAGGATCCTCAGTTGATGTAAATTGGCATACCTCCAATTAAGTGAATGGAGCTACTTCATTTTACTACATCTGCTCCTCACTAGGAATCCTAGAAGTACATCTGCCACTGAAAAACACAGAATTTGCATTTTTAGCAAAACAAAAGTACTTATTAACTTTTAACTTAATTTTACTGAAAGTATTGGTGTCACTTATTCCATGCACGCAGCCTTCCCTTCTTATGGTTGATTTTTTTTTAATGCACTTTAAATTTAAAGTGGATCCCTGATCTAATTTGGATTGGGGCCAAATTGGATAATCAAAATATTGAATAATTAGGAGAAGTGGTACATAGTTTTATATTCCTTATTTTAATATGGAGTTGGCTTGCATACGGGTAGTCAGTCCCAGGTACCTGGGGCTCAGGTACCTGGTATTTCAGTAAATACAGGGAGCCAGATATCAGAGGCTCAGATAAACAGAGTTCTTCTGTATAGCAATGCAACTAATACCTAGATGTATTGTGCCTAGGAAAACTAGGGTTCTGTGTTTCATTTAATCATGGAAAAATAAGGAGTTTTGTTTTTTATTGGAGAGCTTTGTGGGGTTTTTTAGTAATGGAAAATAGGATCCCCTCATAATCATACTAAGGATATGTGAATGCCTAAAAAGATTTAGGTTTAGTTTGTAGGACAGAAATGAATTCAATCCACAAATTTTGGATCCCAGTTCAAACCTTATTCAACATCATAAGTATTCAAATGAAGATTTTTTTTTCTTCTGAGTCCCCATAAGTTCTTCATTTGCCCAAGCATTTCACTGAGACAAAGAAACCAAAACAAAAACAGAAAACAAAGAAAAAACAAACAACAACAACAAAACCTATGCGCATAATTCAAACACAACCTTATTATATGTAAAATTATAGAGAAATATCCTTCACCAATTTAGCTCTCTGGTAAAATTCTCGTTACATTAAATAGTTCAGAATCAGACTCTGTTGTTAGGACTGGCAATTTTGGTTGCATTTATTCCTGGAGAATTCATCATGGGACATAACCTTTCATTAAAGATCTTTCATTAAAAACCTTTTAATCCTTGGAGACTCTAGGACAATGTATGTAAACACATACGAATAGCCCCTTCAGACCCAGATATGTTTTTGCTGATTTTCTTTGAGAATATATATGTAATACAAAAGTATATTTATCCTAAGGAACGACTGACTGCATTCCTTATTAAATTATACTTCATTTCTTACTACATTTCTTACTGTGGCTTGGTGGCAACATGTGCATACTCTGTCACAGGAGTGAGACTATTCTGGGGCGAGGACATTGCCTGATTGGCCGCAGGGTCATTGGCCATCTCTCTATTCCATAAATATAGAATCTATAAACAGTCCTCATCACAGGGTAGTATGGTGAACTGGCCAAAGTCAGTAAGGGGCAGCACAGAGAGTCAGTTATTTTAAGGCAGTATAGCCTACCAGCCAGACTCTGTAACAGCTTGTTGCAGGGCAGCATGCCCTAGTAGCCAGAGCCTGTAAGCAACCTTTGTCTCAGGATAATATGACCTAAAGACCAGAGTCAGTAGGATTGGGGCCTAGTGCCCCTGGTATGGGGACCCACGTGAACCCTGCTCCACCAGATACCAACCCAGGACCCTGTGATCAGTAAATCAGTCTACCACTCTTTGAGCGGGGAATCTGGCTGAAGCACACTGTGTGTGCTTGGGCAGGAGAGGCCGTTCCTGCACCCTCCCTGAGTTGTTTCCTACTGGTTCTGCTGAGATGTCCCATATAGCAGCTAGGTCTCCTAGTTCCCTGGCAGCCACCTCTCCCTGGGGGCCAAGTAGTGGCAGTCTTCTGGAACTTCAGGTCCACTGTCTGTTACAGCTCCAGAGCTCTGGTGGAGGTCCTTCCCCTTCACTGGCCAGCCCAGGCTGAGCTGCTCTCTTGCCTTTTATGCTGCCCCAGCACTTGGACCATGCCCTGTCTGGTTGAAGGGGTGGGACTTCCTCCACCCACATGGTTTTCACCCCTCCTGATCTAGTGTGGGGTATGTCCAACCCGTTGTGGGCTTCCAGAAAAAAAAACAATTAAGGAACTGGATACCACTCTGTAACTATACATAACTATAGATCTAAATGAGGATCCATTCAATGATTCATTTATTTTGTGGGCTAAGATGCTCATAGGTACAGTACTCAAAATAGCAAATGAACTCCTGAAAATAACTTGCTGAAGTTATGTTTCCACAAAGGATGCAGGAGAGGGGAAAGATAATTTAGCACTTTTTGTTTGTCTAAAAATGTACTTCATATATTCAGCTATGACAACTACTTAGATATTGCGGTGATGGGGGGTTTATATTATGATGAACTAAGGTAAATTTATGAGGAGGAAAATGTTGCTCAGTGGAATGTTTTCCTCTGAGAGAAGTATAACACACATTCTGAAACCTTATCTAGATGATATTTCAGTGCACTTCCTTTCATGCGTGCGTTGCCTTGATGACAATGATTTAATGAGCACCATCTGTACAACATAATTTTTAATCAGGATCTAAGTACTGAAATATTCAGGCCTTTGCATTGTTTAATTATTTAAATGGAATTCTATAATAACCGGGCAGGGTAGATTAATGTAAAATTGTGTAGCACAATCATGTAGGATGAGAGTGGGCACTAATCAGTTCCAAATCAGAATGAAGATGGCAGATTACAAACGGTACACCCACATTAAAACCACGTGAATGAGTTTTTAATCTGCTAATAAGAAACCTGTTAAAATATGAAGTAGCAGACAGTGTTGGGGATGTATAATACACTTCTGGAAACAGCAAATGATTCTGGAGACTGGTTGGCAGTTATGGTGCATATGTAAGAAAATAGAGAGAAGGGAAACTCCAGAATTACAGATCACTGAGTCTCAATTCTGTTCTGAGAAACTGACTGGGATAGTAATTAAGGACAGAGAACAATACTTGAAAAAGGTAACCCTGATAGGATCAAACCAGCATGACCTCTGTAGCTTTCCAGAATGCTTTAAAGAAAGTTAAAGTAGATAAAGAAAATCCAGTGGATATAATGTACTGGGTTTTCCCAAGGTTTCTATTAACGAACAGTGGAGAAAAATAAATAACAGGGCAGTGAAGGGCAAAGCCTTGGGTTTGATTGAAAAGTAGTTAAATGGTAAGGCTGACATAATGCTTTTCTATATCAAAATATAGAAAAAACATGAATTAATCCTCACAACAGACCTAAAAATTAGATAAGTCAGTTAATTATCTCACAAGGGAGAAATTTCACTAAAGCAACAAGAATTCAATGTTGAATGTAGCATAAATTAGAACTGTAGTGTTCCTTGCTGACAGACAGGTGCTCACACCACTGGATGGATTAAAAAGCAAAAAAATTGTTGTGTGTCCATCAATAGCATCTCTAGATCTCCATGCTAACATAAGTAAAAGAATAACCAAATCACGTGGTTTGGAATGTAAGCTGATTTCCTGAAGCATGGTAAATCCTTCTTCTTCATTCTTTTTCTTCCATGTACAGAATTACACCATTTGGTAAGCACATTTTGAATGATTCGGTCTGATAATTAATTATGGAGAGAAGCAAGTTTAATGTAACTAATTGCAGAATTCGCTTTGGAAACACTGCATTGTCAAAATCTTGATTCTCTGAACAAAGAATCCTTATTATTTTACTTGGAAACTTTAAGTGTATAGCAATTCAATACAGTATATGAACAACACTCCAAAGAAACATTTTTGCAATTCTTCAGCTACAAGAGATATTGTACAACTCATATACAGTTAGAAGAGAAGGTTTTTTGTAGATACAATCAACAAATATTAATGCTGTTTGGGGGAAATGAATTAAAAAATACCATCTTTACTTACAATTTTGCATGATTTTTGCAGAACAGGCCAGTTTGTTGTTTTGACTGTTTTTTAACTTTTTAATAAGGCCAAGATAAATGCATTGTTTAGCTTCCTTCCAACTCATGTGCTGTTGTTTGAATTAACAGTATCTTAAATTTTAGCACCGATTTAATCAATCTAAGACTTGGTAATAATTAAGAGGGCAAATATGATTTAGTTGAGTTTGAGTTACTATCCAACTTCTTGCATTAATTGTGTGCTTAATGTCTTGTTGGGGAAATCAACTAAGCAGATTTTCAAAGATGTGAATTATCATCTTAATACATTCTTTAATTTGAGCAATTGTTTAATCAGATTTTTTCATACTGCAAGATAGTAGGTGGTAGTTACACAGAGTACTAGATCGTATATACATTAGTTTATAAAACGAAGGATGTTTTGAGCTTCAGACATCTATGGAGATTTTCCTTGCTGCTAAGGAACATATTATAGTTAGTATTTAGTACCTTAGAAGTAAAATTATGTCTCATAGCTTTGGACTTCTCAGGGTTTGTGAGTACATCATGCATTCATAAAGCATAATTGCATAGTCATTCTTTTAACTTTTCAGATCAGGGAACATGAAAGCAGAATGAATGTTAATACAGCCAGGATTTTTATTGATACTGCAAGCTATGGTGGTGTTTGTATGTGTGTTTGTAAAAAAGACAACCATCCCCAAAATTAATGTATTAATTTACACCACCATTAAGATGGCCTGCTCAATTTCCAGAATTATTTTGTTTTGTGTTTTTGTTTTTATGTATATTCTAAACTATGAAAAGACTTTGGTACAGCAATAGGATTAGAGGTGACAATTACTTGTACAAACAAGGAGAACCATTGATTACGAGACTTGATGTGAGAGCAAAGATTTGTATTAATAAAGTCATGTACAGGATCAGGGCCTACTTATTATCTTAGCAATGCATTTTTGAGTACTAATATTGTTTCCCTTATTATGAAAGAATACATCATCTTTCCCTGATTAAGAGCAAAGTAAAATTCCCATAAGGCCCTCTAACTTTTGACAGAACAAACCACATGAAATTTTCAGCCCATATGTTAAAATGTCCAAAATATAAATTTTACATAAAACCAAAAAAAGGTCATTGTGAAGTAACATTTTTCAATGCTTGAACTGGTTTCAAAATCATTTTATCTCCTCCACACCTCTCAGCCTTCACATTTCACTTTTTTTAACCTACAAACTCTGGAATGATTCCATGAGAATAGATTGGATCAAAAGCCCTTTGTCTGATTTGATCAGGGTTTGGATTAGATATTTTAGTTACTCTAGCAAATAACTCTTCCACATTGAGGAATTTCTTTAACTGTATAAAGAGAATAGTCTAAGAGTTACAAAAACCACACATGCAAAAAAATTCACGAACAATCTTTCTCCTCCTCCCTTCAAAAAAGAAAGTTAAGGTTGGAAGATGCTTCTATTACCTCGTCACAACATTGCAAAGAAAATTATCCTTTCAAACAGTGTATATACATTCTCAAAATTGTGAAAGTTTTCAAATTAGAAGTTAAAGTGTCCAGCCAATTCTAGATTGCCATACCATGCTATTCGTTTACTTTTACTCCAACCCACTGGCCCCAATGAGATTAAGATTTCCCATAGGAAAAATCATGCATAAGATGAAGCAAGCAGGAAAGATTCTCCTCTCCCTCCAACTCTTCCATGCTGACTCTTACCTACTATTGTGGTGGTGGTCAGAGGCTGTCAAGGTACAACAAGAGGCCAGGAGCAGTTTAGGCTTGACATAAGCCACTCTAACCTACTCTCATCCTATTGCTGGGGAAACATGATGCTACAGTCTCAAGGTTCAACACAATCCATAAATTACAGCAACAGCTAGGTCTGCTTTAATTTATGTCCAGAGTTACAATGGGCCCTAGTGAGATCAGAATCCAGTTGGTGCAAAGAACATCTTAACCCCGCTCTCCTGTGGAGGTATTGCACTGAGCCAGACAGTGGTTCATTAAAGTCTATATTAAATCCTACTCTTTTAGTTTGCATCTTGTCAAGCCACAGGAGCACCCAACCGTCTGTCCCTGTACCCATCTCCTACTTTTTCAGGAGGCATCAAGTGGGATGATGGCCTCCTTCTCCCTGCCCCCATGGTCTTCAGTAAGCTGCCTGGTGAGGGACCACTCCCTTCTCCAATCCTAAAAGGTGGACTGTTGGGACAGTGCGGGGAGGGGAGGGAGGCAGCCAGCTGTGCACTCTGGGACATGGCTTGTTTTTCATCCTGTTCCCTGGACCATCGGGGAGAGAGGGGAAAGTACTTGCATTCTGTGCCTGCCTCCTTTCACCAGACAGGCGTGAGGGAATAATACCCGAAACTCTGCCCTTGCTAAAAGGTCTTCCCGTGTGTTTCCCAAGAAGTGAAAATACTAATGTTGTGGCTCTTCTGTCCTCTGTAAAGGGCTGACTATGAGAATATTTCACTTATTTGTAACTAAGTTTAGTCCCAACAACTGAATGCAATTATGTTTTACTTTATTTGGATGGATATATTGATAAAAGCCTTTAAATACCATGGCAGTAACACTTTGGAGAACATAACTGGAATGAAATGTCCTTATAGCTTTCAAACAGGGGACATTTCATTTGTTGCTATGGTTAAGGATAGAAGAAGATTCTGAACCAATAAATTAGCTAACATAAGTACACCAGTTTTTCTTTAGCAATGACTAATGCTGTAGGCTTTGAGTGAATGGAGTCTGCATGGCCTACATCAAGGTGCTGAAAGGGAAAGGTGGTTTCTGATTGAGAAGGGTTCTTCATCTAAAACAGCCCATAATGTTTTACAAGCTCTGGAAAAAACATTGTTGTCCCATAAATGAAGTAATGAGCAGGGAGAGAGAAAAAAATAAATAAACCACCCAACAGGCCATTCAGAACTATTAGGAGCACTGTGACACTAAGCAGTGTGGAAAGACATTTCATTAGATGTATTTTTATATCCTGTTTATTCATATAAATGAACGCATCTGAGAAAAATAAAAAAATGTTAATAACATTTTGTACAGGCCTAGGAACTACAATCCATGTTGTTAACAAATGAGGCAGAGTGCAGCACTGCTGAGGAGGGATCAAGGATTCTCTAATCTATTCTTCTGCCTCTCCAGTTCTGGAACTCATGTGAAGGAGAGGGGCAAAATGGTCCCTGGCATCAGCTAAAAGGAAGAAAAATTATTCTCTAATTTCTGCCTGCTTTTAATGGCCCCACAGTGACCACTACTTTGGCAAAGATCATTGGAATACAGTGTAGAGCCAGGCATATAAATGGTGAGGAGCCAGTTATATCAACTTTATGCCACCCAGGGGTTTCCCAGAATCAGAGGGTTCCTTTGCTGCCCCATTAGTACAGTTTTCCAGCTGCTTTGTGCTGCCTTTTCATTTGAGGACTACAGGGACGAACCACCATTGCAGCTTATTACATTACAAAGTATGGGACACTTGTTTTGATAACCTCTAATGACTGCTTCTATACTGATTAGAGCTGCTGACTGAACAGAGAGAACCTGCTAATAATTCTGTGTATCTTAGTAAGTCTTCCAGGGTGTCTAGAAGAATCTCTTCAGCCAGTATTCATTACACTGGTGAACAGAATTCACTTACTTTACAAAGCTGTGAACAGCATGCAAGGATTCCTAGGGGAAGTTAATGGTAAAGACTACAAACTCATTTTAACAGGTTCTGGCTTTATTTGAGATTAAAAACATAAAACTAAAACAATAATCCAGGCTGATAATGTCTATAGTTATAAGATGAAGAACACATATTCCTGCTCATCCAGAAATATTATTTATGCTGTCATGTGCCAAAAGTGTCCGTCTGCTATGTACATTGGACAAACGTCTCAGACACTTCACCAAAGAATCAATGCCCACAAAACAGATATTAGACGGGATCACAAAGAAAAAACAGTTTCTTGCCATTTCAACCAGAAAGGACATTGTCTCAACGACTTGATTACCTGCATCCTGATTCAAAGACCTTTTCAGACCACACTTGAAAGACAATCCTCTGAACTGTCATTCATGCTTAAATTCGACACTTTACGCCTAAGTTTAAACAAAGACATTAATTATCTTACCCATTACAAAGATAGCTTCCCCAATTATCACCTCTAATATCATTAGCTCACAGACATTTACCCCCCTCCCCATCCCCCTTCTGTTCTGAAATTTGATTTGTCCTTTTCATATGTGTTCATTTTTTTAAATTGTATCCTTTGGTATATATGGTTGTGACAATTTTCTTCCACTATTTGATCTGAGGAAGTGGGTCTGGCCCACGAAAGCTCATCTCCTAATAAACCATCTTGTTAGTCTTCAAAGTGCTACATTGTCCTGTTTTTTGTTACATGTACAACAATAATCCTCAACCATTGCTGCATTCATCCATGATAACAGATTCATTAGAACGCCTGTGAGATGCGGGTTATTATCCATATTTCTCAGATGAGAAACTGAGGCATATAGATGCTACTCAAGCTTTCATATAAATGGGCCTTCAATCTTCATAAACTAGTACAAAAGTGAAAAGCACTATACCTACAAGCTTTTATGTGAGACTCTTGAGACTGCCATGATGTATGGGTTGAGATCTTAGCAGCCTATCAGCTGATGGTCAGGGCAGTATGTGTGTGTGTGTGTGTGTTTGTATGTGTGTGTGTGTGTGTGTTACACCCGAGTCTTCAACTGCTGGGACGCAAGGTCCCGTCACAGCAGGCAGCCTAGGGAAGGCTGATGGGTGCCCCAGGAAGGTTAACATCTGTGTCTTTGACCGCTAGGACTGAGGTCCCTTCGTGGCAGGCAGCCAACAGGCTGACAGAGACTCCAGAGTTTGCAGGGAGAACTTATTACACCCGTGTCTTTAGCTGCTAGGACCGATGTCCCGTCGCAGCGGGCAGCCTAGGGAAGGCTGATGGATGCTCCTATGGGTCTGTTCCCTGGAGGCGACATGATCCAAATGCCCAGCTCTTCCTGCATCTGCTCCCTATGACTGGCTGGAGTTCTTTTAAATTGTTCTTGGTTCTGTTACAGTAACTGAAGGAGTCAGGTTAAAGCTTAAACAGTTACAGGTTTATTAAAGAAGCTTATAAATCATATGGTTACAATGGCTATTGCTCTATTTCTTAACTGCTAGCAAATATAGATCTTAAAAAATGGTTGCAAAGAAAATAAAGATAGAAAATAGAAATATTGGTACCAAGTGACAGCTTAATCTTTAAAGAGCTCTAAGTCTATGGCTACATCTACACTGGCATCCCTTCCGGAAAAGGGATGCTAATGTAGACTTTGGAATAGGCAAATCCGCGGGGGATTTAAATATCCCCCGCGGCATTTGCATTAATATGGCTGCCGCTTTTTTCCGGCTTAGGGAAAAGCCAGAGAAAAGTGCCAGTCTAGACGTTATTCTCCGGAAAATAAAGCCTTTTCCGGAGGATTTCTTATTCCTACTATCAATAGGATTTGCCTATTCCAAAGTCTACATTAGCATCCCTTTTCCGGAAAGGGGTGCCAATGTAGACACAGCCAATGTGTACACTTAAGACAAAGGACACATCCAGGTACAATTTTTACCCCCTTCTGTGCCTCTCGACTCCAGGGTATCAGGCCAGGGCCGGTCCCTCAATTCCTAGGAAAGACGAATACGAGGTGGGCGTCCCCATGGAACCTTGGGAGGCCAATCTCCTAACCCGACCAGCAAATAGATGGTAGATTGACGCTCAGAGTAAGTGTGCTGCTGGACCCATCTTTATACCCATAGGGGCCCGTATCCTCTTTCTTATCTAAGATGCCAAATTGTGTTGGTCCGTCTTTGTGACGCCAGTTTTTACAAGGGAGTTTCAAGTTAATTTACACTTGCAAGAGAGATAACTAAATTGTGAGTACTGAACATTCTTTACCGGCCGAGAGATTCCTCCCCCCGGACGAGTGTGTGTTCGTATCAATATGGGTTTCAGTTAAAGCAGTTCTCACAGCCTCGAGGTCAACAATTGGCGTATCTCTGTTTACAGCCATCCAGGGTCACAGCAGCCAGCATATCTGGGCCTTCTGTCAAGGCATCAAAGACTATGCTGATTTTACTGCTCTGTGTGCCCTGTATGCTTCCAGGCAAGCAAAGATGGATGTTACCGGGGGGGGGGGGGGGAGTTCCTGTCTGGCTACACAGCCTTACTGATTGGGGAAGTGTAAAGATCACTTAAAATCACATGCTGTCTGATTGGAGGTGCATATGAAGCTATGTTTAGACTGTAGGCTTCTTGCACAAGACGTTTTATCAGAAGAGATCTTCTGCAAAAACTTCTTGCACAAGAGCTCATCCACACTGCAAAAGCGCATCGGAAAAGTGCTGAACTTTTGCGCAAGACAGTGTCCAGATTGTATGGACACTCTCTCTCAAGAAAGCTCTGATTGCCATTCACAGAATGGCTACCAGGGCACCTGTGCTTTTTCCTTTTTCCTCTTTTTGTGCAAAAAACCCCTTTTCCCTGTCCATACATACCTTTTTGCGAAAGAGCTCTTTCGCAAAAAGGCATTCTTCCTCCTAGAATGAGGAATACCTACGCTGGAAAAACCCTCTGTTATTTCAATTTTTTTGCTCAAAAACGTGCTTGAAGTGTGGACACTCCATGAGTTTTTTTGAAAAAACGGTTGTTTTTTTTAAGAAAACTCTATAGTGTAGACATAGCCTGAGTGTGCGCGTGACCTCAGCTGGGCTGAATGGAGCTGAGGGTGTGGCCAAAGCACTCTAATTTGTTGGTGATGGAAAGTGAAATCTATGTAAGGAGATGAGAGTGGGACTCAAAGGAAAGTGTTGAACAGTTGAGTGTACATTTAAATATTGATATAAAAAAATTTAAATTCATGTTCCAGATGCATGTAATATTTAACTTTAGCTTGGTTAAAAACCAAATTCTCCTACGGCGGTGTATGAAATCTATCGATCTTTGCTCCTTTATGACCCTCATCTCCATAATATCTGTGCTTCTCACAATCTTTAATGAATTTCTCTTCCAGCATCCCTGTGACATGGGGATTGTTCATGACCATAGTTTTCAGATTAGAAACTGAGGCACAGAGATGCTAAGTGACTTGTCCACATCATCCAGGTAGACCAGGCAACTGAATATGAGTGTCTCTAGTCCTAGAGAATTAGACCACTGGATCATTCTTCCTTTTTCTGTACCTTTTTTGTATTCACTTTCCATGAACATTCATGCACTCAAGCTTTTCCTGGCATGAATATTCCCCTAAAGGAAAATTTTGCATTGAATTCTTTTGTAACAATCCCAGTTCACAGAAAGTTCTAAATTAAAAAAGCAATGGCTTGATAACTAACAGACATAGCATAATTATCAAGATTCCAGAATATCAAGTTTCCAGTATAATTAGTTAGAAATCCACAGTGAGGGGGACAGAGGAAAATATATGCCAATTAAGTCTAAATAACAAATGGTCGAGGATTTCACGATCTGCTCATGAACAGAAAGCGTGAACATGTTCTTCACTGATGATGTCTTATTCTGCTGTGTCTAAGGGTATCTCTTCACTGGAGCTGAAGGAATAATTCCTTGTTTGAGATGTACTTGAGATAGCGCTGATGAAACTGGTGCACTAAAAATAGCTGTAGCGGCATGAGCAGTAGAACAGGCTAGCTGCCTGAGTACATATTTTGGATCTCAGACGGGCTCATTTTCCATCCTACCAATCATGCCATCACAACTATACTTCCATTGTAATGCTCTTATGTTACCAAAGCTAACTTAATTGTGTCTCTTTAAGTTGGATATTACTTCTCCTAGCTCCACTGTAGACCTACTCCAAGCATTTGTACCCATCTCAGTTTTTCAAAAGGACTCTATTCTTGGCTTCTAAACAAAAGCAATTTCTAACAAAAACTGGTCAGCAAAATGCTTTCTCATAGGATAAAGGACTCCGATAGGTAAGTATAATTAAACTGCCTTCTGGCTACACACAGATCCTAAGCAGGCCACTCTCTCTTGAGGAAGACATTTCTGGTCACATATTTGCAACCAGAGATTGTGAAAAAGTTTACTTTTCTCGGTCAGAAATACATTTTACATAGTGGTTCATAAAAATGAATCCACTGTAGGCTTAACTAGCCAGGAAGGGGGGAAGTAAGGGGGGGAAAGGCCTTTCTGTTTCCCTGCAGGGACACAGAGGGCTTGTTGCAGAATGAGAACTGAGGGAAGCAGAAACTACAAGCAGAGACTTTGAACCTCAAAGTCTTCCCCTATGGTGAAACTCCTTCTCCACTATGCTTTGGCCATGAGCAAGGGCACCAGTTTGGGAGGTGGGGGGCAGCCGCTGTACACTCTGGGACATGGCTTGCTTTTCATCCTGTTCTCCAGACTATCAGGGAGTTTGGGGAAAGTGCTTGCATTCCATGCATACCTCTCACTCCTGGCTAGTGAGCTCCCTTCACTAGCCAGGTGTGAGAAGCAAGCATGCAATGCAAGCACCTCCCCCTCACTCACTGATATTTCAGGGAACGGGATGAAAAGCAAGCCATGTCCCAGAGTGCATGGTTGCTGCCTCCCTCTACCAGCCTCTGGTATCCTTGGCCAGAAGAGCTGGTTGGGCTTGGTATGGGGAGTGGGTGAAAGGTCACGGAGTATGTTACACCCCCACAGTGGTCTATAATAAAATACTTCCTCCTTTCCAGCACAAGTGTTGTATTTCTGCAGCATAATGTTCCACCACAGAAGTCTCTTGGGAGGCAATTTGTGTGCCACTCCTTCCTCGGGGCGTCTGCCAAAGGAACAATGCCTCCCTGTTTTGTTCACCAACTAATATTTAACACGAGATTGCTATTTAGTGTTCACCTGTTATGTTTGTGTACCAAGAAATGTTACAGTTTAAAAAGAGACTCCTAAGTCATTGGAAAGTGTGGACATTGCCAGTAGAAACAACACAGGTTAAATATGTCATGTAGCAGGTCCTTTTGACCACGGCCTCGCGCGTATTGCCCATACTGCCACACAAAAGCCCCTCACAAGGAAAACACAGGCCGCTGAGGTGGACTCAGAGACAGAGCATGAATTCCCTCGGGTGCTCAGCACAGTTCTCAGTAAACGGAACTGGACTTGGCAAGCACCCAGGCCAGGGGCCTTCAAGCCCCAGCGCAGTCCCCAGTAAACAGAACTTGAACTTGGCAAGCGCCTGGGCCAGGAAGATAAGAGTAGGGAAAAAAATTAGGTTAACGAGCACTAAAAACAGGACAAGATAGGAATAAGGGAAATGAGCTGTCATAATACACCAGTTAACAAGCACCTGGAACAGGGAAAGAAAAAACATAGCTAGCTTTCACGTGTGCCAGTCATGTCTGCAACAGGCACTGACCACAATGCCTTGAGGCAGATGTCATATCAAACAGGAAGGAATCCTAATATGGTACCGGATAGCAAATCATAGTATCATCTAAAGCTGAACTCTAATATGGCACCGGATGTCAAAATTATAGTATAAAGCACCCTGAGCCCTAAGCTCGGGGAGGTTCCGTATCAAAAAATAGAAGGCACATATCGTCCAGCCTGGCTGAGGGGTTGATCACCCAAGGCTGCCTCCCACCCACCGAATCATGAAAGGGTGTACGAATCCAGGGCATGCTACATATTGTTTTGTGTCTGTGTATCGTAATTGTTACTGGGCTTGCAAGTATTGCTTAATATATTACTTGTCAGCTTAGCAATAGTTAGT
Source organism: Pelodiscus sinensis (assembly GCF_049634645.1). Lineage (NCBI taxonomy): Eukaryota > Metazoa > Chordata > Testudines > Trionychidae > Pelodiscus > Pelodiscus sinensis. The sequence goes on from NC_134718.1 coordinate 47,913,917, forward strand.
TGTATTGTATTAACCATGCTATATAATGGTACCACACCTAGATCTAAATAAGAACTAGAAGTAGAATTGAGGGGTTGTTAAGTGAATAGGCAAACCAATAACTAACTCTACCAGCTGTTCCAAGATAACCATAGAGGGACTGGCTGTAGGAGGAGTTTTTATTATTGTTGTATTAGCTTTCTTTAAAGTATGTTTTATTTGCATGCTTTGTTGTCTTAAACAAATCAGAGATGGTAATTTAATATAATCAGATTGTAGTCAATAAAGTTTGTAATTGGTTAAGTACATTTAAGTCTTGGGCTTTCCTCCTTCGCGGCCCTTGCCACAAAAAGCCACCCCTAGACAATCTTTCGAACCTCTGGTTCATCAAAATATATTTAAATATATTCAAGGACTCATATAACTTTTTAAATATATTATAACTGAACAGTGTCACATTGCCTATTCATACAACAAGCTGTTTCTCTCTTGAGGGGAAAATGAAAATGAGTACAAATGTGTTAAGTAATGTTCCATGTGGCCTTTGGGACTTTGCTCAAGGACTTATACATTGCATGATTTGTACAGCACAAGGAAATTCTGATACCAAAGATATACCAAAGATAAGGTTGACAGATAAAAGGAAAGCATGACGAGGCAAAATTCATCAACTAGAGTATACAAAGATTAGTCACAAAGAATATCTGGAGCAAGAATGTGATCTGAATGTCAAAACTAGAATCTTTATGAAAGTGTTGATTCAAGCTTTTGCCATGGGAAGACAATTGTGAGTTTTCTAGCTCCTGTTAGTTCTAGATCATTTGTAAATCATTCACAGCAGATCAGAGAGAACTACAACAAAGTTCATGACAGCACATACAGCTACTGAAGTGTAAATAAGGATGTCAGTGTCTGTGTTGAGTAGAACTGAGTATAATTGAAGAATTCTGAGATGACAATATTGTACACCTGTAACTTGCCAATTATACTTTGGGAATTTTACCACTGACTATTCTCGCGGCAGGGTTTCTCCCTAAGGGTATATTGTGTTCTGGCTGTGCCTCTGTATTGGAGCTCCTTCCTTTTTACACTATGCATGTTCTACCATGTGGGTGAAGAAATTACACAAGTCATGGCATTGCTCTGTAATGTACCTGTCAGTGCAGCTGCACAAACACAAAAAGGGGTGATAAGTCATTTGTTGCTGTACTGACCTGGAGCAAGGGGAAGGAAAGGAGTATTTACTGTTTCTCTGAATCATGGCTCCTTCCTTGGGATGTTCCTGGGGGAAGTGGGCAGTGCCCCTTACTACCAGCTTAGTCCTAGTACAGTTTAGTCCCAAAGAAGGTATGGCAAGATCTGTTCCAAAAACTTGATAAAATTATTTTTTATATCAGATTTATGACGCCGGCAGTTAGCATGAGGTCATTAGCTACATAAATTGAAATCACAGAGTTTGTACCAATGTTACTGACTGACTGAAATGTAATGTATATTTGGATGCTGTGGCACCTCACGTTGCTCGTAAGAGGGGAGGCAGAAGATGTGTCAGTGACACTGTGATACATGTTTTTCTTTTTTTTGCATAAAATGATGTCTAAGAATAGGTGGACCTCAGAAGATTCAGCTGTTCAGTTAAGCATCAGAGAATTCCTGATGATCTGGGTGATCATTCACACTTATCTGAATTATTTAGGCATGACCCTGCGGATGGAAATTTCATGACAGTTTGAATAATTTTTTACTTGCTCAGTACTTTTTCATCCAGTACTAGCCAAAGCACAGATGTTCATAAAATAAGTAAAATATAATTAGCATAACCATTCTGACTGTAGTAGGGTCAACATCATTTATAATTTTTTTGCAGTAGCTTTCAAAGACCACAATCAAGAGAGGCCAAATTGTGCAAGATGCCAAACATATAGGAAGACACAGTCTCTGCATGAAGAGCTTTTAATCTACATACTTTAAAAATGTAGTAAAAGTGAATGTGACAAATGTTGGGAGTAAATGGAGGAAAAAAGAGGGAATGAAAAGTAGTTAATGCAAGATAGTTTGGATAAGCAATGCATGCATCGAAGTGAGGTAGTACAATGAACAATGTTGAAAGTTGCATTAAACAGTTCACAGGATCACACGTTTTATAACAGAGCTGGATAGCATTTGGTTAAGAACTTTCACAGGGACACCCTCAATGAGGAGTAAATCTTGATAGTAGAATGGTGAAAAAGAGACCAGTTAAGAATCTGATAAATGTCTATAGTTCACTGAACCTCAATGGGAATATGATCTTAGAAAAATGCTGACAGCTGAGGGAGGGCCCCACATCCAGACTAATACACTTCATAATGAGAGTTACACTATGAGTTATTAAGTGAAATGTTATTGGAAAGAAAACTGTTCAAGACAGCAATCCGGAAAGAACTAATAATGTGAGTATGAGAGAGAAACAATCTAAAATTTATAGGACAGTGAGCAAGTCTGGAGGTCAGCAACAATCTGAAAAAATCTCTTAATCTCAGACAGCGAGGCATTCAAAAGCAAGGAATATTAATGTATGCGTGCTTGCACACACAAACAAACAAAAGGAGGATATTTGGAGGAAGACTAAGAACGAACTGGAGTCAACTTCATTTACAGATTCCAAATGCTGACAAACACCTGAAGTCAAGCAATATTTCTGCTGTTAGAGCTGAAATTGCAGAAAACTGCTCTATGGTTATGAGGGATGAATTCTAAACAATGTATCTTCATTACATTTTCTCTGCTATACTTGTCTCTTGACATCCATCTTGCAATGCAAAATGCCCTGTTTTCTGTTAAGCATTAGTGTCATATATTCCTAAAATAATCTGAAGAAAATCATCACAGTGTTAACATCAATTGAGTAAAAGTACAGTTAAACAGAGAGGTAAAAAATAAAATTGTTCTAATAGATGGTTCTTAAAAGAAAACAATCATGAGAACATATTGGTGGAGTTGGCTTACTCAGGACTGAAGAATTAATCGTTTAGGCTTAATTTGTGTGGGCTACACAAACAGGACCTGACCACAGACCAAGCCCTAGAGGCTAATTTGGAGGCCAAAGCCCAAAAGAGTATTTCTACCTTACTTCTTATGTACATTTATGTCAACTGTGCAGTTACTCTGTACTCTACAGCTAGTTTGGGTATAAATAACAATGTAAACAGTGAGTCACTGCTTAGATGAGTAAAGCACCTACACACCTGAACCCTAACATTCATTATTTCACAGAGTGGGGAAACTGAGGCACAGAAAAGTAAGCAATTTTCTTATGGTCACATAGAGACTGCAGCAAGACATGGGATAAAACCCATATAACCTTCCTATGTCTCTATGTACTATTTTTAGCAGTGCAGTGTTCCCCTGCTTCCCTGCTGCTGGGCCATTTCCTAGCTGCCTCTTCCCATCCACAAAGCCTTTCCTCACTGGAGTGAAAGGCTCTTGCAGTGTGGAGCTGCCAAAGGCTTTCTCCATTACCTCACCACAGGGGGAGACTTTCACTGCAAGGATGCAGCCTGTCTTGTAGCTGTTCATACCCTACATGCCACTGCAAGTGTAGGAAAGGGCAGATGAGATCTTAAATGGCTTGTGTGGATGTTGGTGCCCTAAATCCCCCTCGTGTGCTATCTCATGCCCAGGCTATATCTACACTACAGTGATCTATCAGAAAAAGGTACACAAATTGCACTCCACAGTTTGTGTACCTTTTTCCAATGGTTTTTTGGAAGAGGCTTTTCCAAAGTTTGGCCCATCTACACTGGACCAAATTTTGGAAAAGCCTCATCTTTCAGACAGGGCTTCCAAAAGAGCACGTCTGCTCTTCTGAAAAAAAAAATCCCGTAGTGTTTACATAGCCCCACGTGGCACTACCCTCAAAAGAATTTACCTCTGATGAGATGTTGTTGGTCTCTGAGATCAACTGTGGTCTGTAAAGACAGTTCTGGAAAGGATTCTGCCATTTAGGCAGCTAGTTGGTTTGGAGTCACCTACCAATGAAAGAACAAACTCTATATAAAAGCATGTGTGCCAAGCTAAGAGCCTCATCCAATAACTGCTGGAATCGATCAACAGACTCCCATTGACTTCATTGGGACTGGATTAAGTCCTAAGAAAATAAGTGATATCCCGGCAATTTTTAAGGGACATCGTGTGGACAAACAAAATCTGTTAGTGTGTTGAAACTATTTGGTAGGTAAAATATATTAGGTTATTTTTTACTTGTGAATATATATATATAGTACATATTTAGAAATGTCTGAAAATTCCACTCACCTCCCAACAGCAGCATCTCCAGGAACAATGCCTGCATGCCAGCTACTGTGAACAAGACTAGCAAAGGTCTCATGGTGCCCACCAAATGCTATCAAGAACTCACTCTCACTTAATCCTCTTGTATCCTTTATCTTGTAATAGTTCAAAGATTTTCCATGTCTGTAACATATTAAAAAAAACTCATTGGAAGTGTTCAGTTAAAGAAGTGAGCCAGACAGCAGGAGTGTGTCAAAATCTGTCTACATCTCTCTTCCCAATTCACTATAAACACTTTCTCCCACACTGAACTGTGGAAGAGGATAAACTTTATTCAGATATCCTCCAATTTCTGTTGCACAGAGGTAAGTCTGTTGTAGGTGACAATAAATGTGAACTGAAATGGACAGCAGTATATTTGTCACTTTAGATTTACCTGCAGGACATGACAACGCCATTTGCTTTTCCTTAATTACTCAGTTAATGTGGGTTTTAGGGTCTTAGGTTTACTATTGGTGTCTTGATCTTCCTTTTTTAAGTAGAATCTGTTTTTATCTTTTGCCATTTCTAATTTTTCTATTGGCATCAAAGGTACAAAGAAGTGTTATTTCAGAATAACTGATGTTATTTCTAAATAACACAGTGTGTGTCCACATAGCAAGCAATTATTTTGAAATAATTTTGAGGTGGAGGACTTCTTACTTTAACTCCTGTAAACCCTTATTTCATGAGGAGTAAGGGAAGTTGAAGGAAGAGTGTTCTTCCTTTGACTTCCTGCTGTGTAGACAGCGCCAAAAGCCAAGTAAGCTATTTTGACTTCAGCTCTGCAATTGATGTAGCTGAAGTTACGTATCTTAATTTGACTTTTGCCCTGCCGTGTGGACATGCCCAAATAGACAAACCTCTGCTTTCCCATTTAACAAGTTTTTATTTTTTAACAAGAAGTTGGTTTGCTCGTCAGGAGGGTTTTTGTCCAGGTAGCCTGAGCTCCAATTTTAAATCAGGTCACATAAATCTCATTAGGTGACTGAATCATCTTGCTTTTAGAGATTTAACAGGCAGCCTTTAAATTAAACAGCTACTAATGCTTCATGCTAAACTCTAAAAAGGGAAAATCTACTTCAATAATATTTTGGGGTTTTCTGTTCCCTTTTTCCTGATGATTGAGAACACCAAATGAAAAAAAAAACACAAATTGTTTGTTCCTTAGGGGCATATCTCCTCATATTTGCTTAATTCTCACTTGGAAGTGACAAATAGTCTGTAGTGTCACTGACACTAGCTATGAAGCAAATTAAGCTGTCCTAAATAGAGGATTGGGAAGAAAAAAACATTGGATCTAGGTGAATAGCTAAGATGCAAAGATCCTATTTTCATGTAAATGTCGTCCATATAGACTAATACTTAGTTCTTATAAAATCCTCTTCATTGGTAGAGCTCAATGAATTTGACATAGTTGCATGTTCATTATTATTCTCATTTTGATGATTGGTGAAACTGAGGCACAGAAAGTAAGCAACGGAGTGCACAACACATCTAGGAATAAAACCCAAATAGTCTAAATTCAAGTTTGCTAGCCCACATCATCTCCAGAGATGGTATTTTCAAAAAAGTAATGTCAAATTCTCTCTTAACATTTTCCCTGAGAAGTCAGCATATCTTTTAAGAAGGTCTGCATTGCAAAGTGAAAACATGCATTTTTGTGTGGGCATGCCTCTGTGTGTGTGTGCGCGTGCCTGTCTGTCTCTCTGTTTGTCTCCATGTCCCCAGTCTCTTTCCAATGCTGGCTTTTGATGGGAGGGTGTTCCACTTTGGAGTCGGGAATAAGCCAGGCCTGTCCAGACATCCTGTGAGCCAGAGCACCTGGGTCCTCTGTTGCTGCCTCCGGGAGCTGTGTGCTCAGGACTGGCACTCCATGTGCACCCATGTGCACAGGCTGATGTGTGATCCCCAGGCTGAGAAGGTCGAGCGACGAGCACTGTAGCAATCAATTGCGGAAGAACTTTGTACGTGCTACTTTAGGGGTGGTGAGGCCTTCATTCTTTCCCCCCTTTCTCTTTTCCCTATATCTGATGAGCCAGAAGCAAGTCTTTGGGAACATACGCCATTTAAGATAAGCATTGTTGCCAATATAGCAAGAACAAGTATAAGATAAGGGTGAAGGGCAAGAACGCATAAAAAATTCTGTTTACCCTAACGTACTGATCACGTAAACAGGGCCAAAGAATAAGTAGAACTAGATCAGAACCAGATTGATAACTAACAGCTAAGCCCTACATCAGCACGTAATGAGTAACCCCTGGAAATTTCCAAACTGCCAAACAAGGCAGGAAAACTGTATTTAAGTCTGCTTCAGAGTCTAGCAAATTGGACCTCACCGATGGGCTTTGGGTACCAGTTCCTCGGAAGCTGAGACAACCTCCCACTTTGTCCACAGCCTACCCAGAGTTCCAGGCTTGCAGGAAGGGACGTAAGGTATGCCGCTTCTTTGTTATGTTGTTCTTCCATTTATGGGGCACAGCTGTTAGCTGTCAGGAAATAAACTACTTGTGTTTGACAGATACCTGTGTGGTGTCCTTTGTACCTTGAGAGCCCAATGTCGGACCTGAGACTTACTCTTGCCAACTACAAGCATGCAGCAAACCCTTGTCACCCGCCACCTCCACCCATGTGTATCTAGGGAAAATAATGGCATCTGAGGGGCCTTCCCTTGCTTTGAATGATGCTCTGGAGACATCTTGGGTAGGAGTAATGTCTCCAGGGCAAGCATGAACTCGTAGCTGGAAAGCATCAAGCTAGTGCTGGCCTCATCTGGCTCCTCCTCGTCCTTGCTGGCTCTACCTCCTGGGAAGGCAACGATGGGCATCTCCAGCCCTGAGTCCACAAAGGAGGAGGGGAGGGACTAACCCACCCCCCAGGATGTGGTGGATCTGGGCATAATATGGGCAGGTGCCACCCCAGAGCAGGAACTGCTCCCTGGCCTTGGTATAGACCTGCCTAAGTTCTTTAACTTTTCATGTGCACCTGCTCCTGGGTGTGGATGTGGCCCTTGGTGGCCAGGCTGTTGGCCATCCAGCCATAGACATCCTCGTTCCTGCATCAGAGATACTGGAGGTTTGCCTCCTCTACCCAGACCGAGGTCCAGGATCTCCACACCAGACCAGGAAGGAGCATTCCTCTTCTGTCCCCAGGCAGGGTCTTAGAAGCTAGCTGCTGGCTCCCTTGCAGCCACAGAGGGCTCTGTGGGAGCAACGGGGTCTGGCAGCTGATCCGGTAGCTGCTGTGTGGCTCAGGGCTGTCAGGGCCTGCTGTGTACCACACACTGTTTCCCCTGAGGCTGCAGCTTCAGGGCTGCAGGAGAAGGAAGCTTTAGAGTTCTTATGAGAGTGGACAGAGTGGGCAGCAGGGCACTTGTAAGAGTTCCTGGAGGGCTCTTATTTTGAAATAATTCCAGCTTGCTTGTCTACACACAACCTATTCTGAAATAGCTATTTCGGAATAGGCCTTATTCCTTGTACAGAATCCGGAGTAAGACGCCCGTTATTTTGATATTATTTTGAAATACAGGCAGTCCCCGGGTTACATGGATCTGACTTACAAACAGGGTGAGGCAACCCCGCACTAGCTGCTCCCCCCAGCAGACCAGGGAGACGCAAAGCTAGCGCCCCCCCCCCCCAGCAGACCAGGGAGACGCGGAGCGGCTTTTCTCAGCAGACACCTCAGCTTGAGAATAAAGGACTGAGGGAAGTGAGATGTGGGAGAATAAAACTGAGCTCTGGAGAAATGTGTGGCTAGAGTTTCCCCTACAATATGTACCAGTTCCGACTTACATACAAATTCAACTTAAGAACAAACCTACAGTCCCTATCTTGTACGTAACCCGGGGACTGCCTGTAATGGGCTTGCTGTATAGATGCCTGCATAGTTATTTTGGTCCATTATTCTGGAATAACGCTGTTGTGTAGATGTGCCCGAAGAAACTGAGTTGAGTATCAGCCTGTGGATAATCTGGGCTGATTGAGAGAATAAACCCATCTTCACTACAAAAGTATGAGACATGTATCCTAATGTATTTGGGAACTTCTCTAAAAACACATTGTGTATGCTATGGTGAAACTGAGCTGTAACTGGTAGAAAGCAATATTGTTGTAGAATTATCCAATAGTGTTAACATGGAAGTAGTACAGGATATTCAATTGCTTTTTACAAACTATTATTTGTGTTTGGCAATATGCTCTGACAAGCACATATTAGTGAAAAATGAAACAAGATGTGAACAGTAAATTGCTAGTAGAAAAAAAGAGATTTTCAGCTCACAAAGCTGTTCATGTTTTAAAAATTATTATAGTATTGAAGGCAAACAGATAATGATGTGAAGTGTGTAAGATTGTTAGGTTTGTACAATTTCTAGTTCTCTTGCTCCCTTTGGCCGAGGAATGGATTAAGGTCAAAGACTTAATGTGCTCATTTTAAATTTGTTTCCAGCTAAGCTTCATAGCTCACCATATAAGTACAAAGATGTTGTTATAGAGAAATGGATTTTGGGAGAAGTTGTCTAGGTATGTTTCATTTTTGTATTTATTAAGGAGGATTTGTCCACACAGATCCTCTTATAGCTATGTCCATTCATCAAGAAGAAGGTCTGGTCCACTGTTTCTGTATTTGAGTGCAATGCTTTCTAAGAGAAACTTCCATTGTTTTGATTTCCTGTAAATTGAGGTACTTAAGGCTAGAAAGTTTCCACATTCCTATCCATGTTCTGAATATCTCAGAATGTGGAAATTTGTGCTACAAAATCATGCTCTTTAGCACTCTTTTGTTCTTCTCCTGAATTTGGAAGTTTATTGAAAAGTGAGTTATGATTATATATATATATATATATAATTTAAAACAATCAAGATTGAAAGATTTGCTTAGACTGGAAACATTTTCAAACTAATAAGGATATAAAATAAGTTGTAAAAAAATCATGTCTTCAGAATCATTGAATCCTCCTCTATCTTGTATTTCTCAACCAGCAGTCAAGCCTCCAGCTTATTTCTTGTTGGGAAATATAATAAATCTTTATATCCCCAAAGCCTTTAAATTATTCACTATGCTTACTTCTCTTCTTCTGAAGAGAGATTATCCTTTTTAATTGGAAATCTCCTATTATTTGTATCTGAAATGTTTGAAAGTACAAGTGTAAGCTCAGGCACTATTAATAGCCATTCTGCCAGCAAGCATAATAAAGGATGAGGTTGCATGAAAGCTATTCATTGCAAGGCATATTAACCCAGTCAGTTTAATTAATCATGTTCAAAACACAAAATAGTGTAACAAAAGTCCTGTTTTTTAATTTTTATTGAACGTTTTTCTAACTTTCATTCTTTTTTCTCATCTAGGAGTGGATGCAGAGCCATAATTGTAAAACTGCCATTTCTACAGAAAGCAGGATTTTCTGCATTATGCTTAAGAATATGGTAGTTTACGTATGTGCAGAAATATTATCAAGAGTTTATCAAGAACATGAATTAACTTGCAGTATTGCATCATTAACCCAAGTATCCTATATCAGTGCTATATCAATGTTGATTAATGATGCAAATATGAGTTCTGCTATAAAGGCTACTACTTGAGAGGACAGAGAAAAGTGACGTATTGGACTACCATGCAGCAAAATACATGAATATGGCAACTCTCCACTTACATAAGAACATTAGAAAGGCCATACTGGGTCAGACCAAAGATCAATCTAGCCCAGTATCCTGTCTTCCAATAGTTGTTAATGGCAGGTGCCCCAGAGGGAATGAACAGAACAGGTAATCATCAGGTGATTCATCCCCTGTTGCCCATTTCCAGCTTCTGGCAAAGAAAGGCTAGCGGTGTCATCCCTATCCATCCTAGCTAATAGCCATTAGTGGATCAATCCTCCATTACTATATCTACCATATATACTCAATCATAAGCCCTTTTTTTGGTAAAAAAATAATGCTGTAAAGAATAGGGGTCAGCTTATGAACAGGTCAATGTGTTTTACTGTTTTTTTAACTTGTGTGGAGTGGGCAAACTTCAGTTCCTAGCTCAGTAGGGTAAACCACTGATGTGCCAGGACATTTTATGTACCGGGAGTGTCTGCAGGAATGGGGCCCCTCAGCTCCCAGTGGTTGCTGTTCACTGTTCTGGGTCAATGGGAGTGTTGAGAAGTAGCAGCCAGCATATCCCTTCACTCATGCTGCTTCCTGAGTTCCCATTGGCTGGGATCAGCGAACAGCAGCCAATGGGAGCTGAGAGGCTCCATGCCTGCAGACACTCCATGTACACACATATCCCAGCATGCCAGCAGTTTGCCCTGCTGGTCTAGGAACTGGCCATGCTGCGGACTCTGCTGTACAGGCAGTCCCCGAGTTACGCGGATCCGACTTATGTCGGATCCGCACTTACGAACGGGGCCCTCTCCCTGGTCTCCAGCAGACCAGGGAGAGGAAGCAAAGCGGCGAAACACGCGGGCAGCGGGCAGTCCAGACGCATCTGGGCTGACCTCTGCCTGCGTGCTCCGGGGCTTTGCTCTGCTTTGCTCCCCATCCCCCTGGTCTGCAGACCAGGGGGATGGGGAGCAAAGCGGCGGAACACGCGGGCAGCCCAGACACGTCTGGGCTGCCCGCTGCCCGCGTGTTCCGCCGCTTTGCTCTCCATCCCCCTGGTCTGCAGACCAGGGGGACGGGGAGCAAGGCAGAGCAAAGCCCCGGAGCACGTGGGCAGCGGACAGCCCAGACGCTGGTCAGTTTCAGCAGCGGCTGAATCAGGACGCCTGGGGCAGAGCAGCTTGGGTGCTGCTGGGTTGGTCCAGCGGCAGTGCTACTGGACCAACCCAGCAGCACCGGGGATTCCTGGAATCAGCCGCTGATCAGTTTCAGCAGCAGCTGACTTGGGGATGCCTGGGGTTCTTAAGTTGAATCTGTATGTAAGTCAGAACTGGTGTCCAGATTCAGCCGCTGTTGAAACTGATCAGTTTCAGCAGGGGCTGAATCTGGGCGCCAGTTCCGACTTACATACAGATTCAACTTAAGAACAAACCTACAGTCCCTATCTTGTACGTAACCCGGGGACTGCCTGTATTTTAAAAATTGGAGTCAGAAGAAACGCACAAGTTTTGTGCAATCTAATAAAAATCCTGTTATAATAATTGAACAAATATGTATTCATGAACTTTCAAAATGACAGTCCATGTTTTAACATCTCATATCATTCTTATGCACTTATTTAAAGCCTTAAAAATCTTCAAACTCTGAATCAGTTTCCAATTCAGCAAACAGTTGATTAAACTCTGCTTCAGTCATAACTGCTCCTGTATGGTCATCATAGATGTCAACAGTGTCATCATCAGACTCAGATTCCTTCTCAGCCTCCACTGTGTTGTCAGCAAATATGGTGTTGTCTTCTGACCCATCAAGTGCATTGCTGATACAGCATATCGTAAATCATTTTTCTATCATTTCCAAGGGAATGGACTCCCACACATATTTGACCCCCTGGGAAACAGATTGATTTTGGGCTTCCTAAAATTCCTGCCTTTTCTCATCTTCTCCATGCCTGAGTACTGGGACAGTTACCTCAGCTGTCTCCACATGAATACTGTTCAGGAATTGCTCGTGGATTTGAATGCTCTTCAATCTAACCACCTCCTCCTGTAGCTCTCCCACTTGCTGCCTGAGAGATTCCACCAGCAGGCACCATTCACACCTGAGCCTGGTTATCAGTAAGTGGGAATTACAAGCCACAGTCCCTGCAAAACCACACCAGGATCTGGGTAGAGGCATCCATGGTCAAATCCTCTGTCTGGTTGCAGACTCAGGCGGACGAGACAGAAGCAGTGCTGACACAGGTGTTGCAGGTCTTCCTGACCGTAGTAGGCCTCCCTCTTTCAAGCTTCCTTTTAAATTCTGCAGCTCCCTGTCCATTTCACTCCCCTGGTCACTCTGCCTCTGAATCCTTTTTGATTTATCAACATCCTTCTGGAATTGTAGACCCAGAACTGGACATAGTATTCAGGTAGCGGTCACATCAGTGTCAAATACAGAGTTATTACAACTTTCCTACTCAATATTCTTTTTATGTGTTCATCGACATCAAGTACAATGGGCGGAGGAAGGCTAAGCCTTTTCTGCCATTGCCCACTGATGGATGTTTGGGCTGCAATAGCCTTACCACTTCACCACCATCCCTCTGGAAGTCCCCACTACTCATTTTATCCCTCCTCCTCATGGAAAGAGGAGTGAGGAGAAATGCAGCAAGACAGCAGGTGGCTGGCCATGGGTGCCTGGCAGGGAATTGGCCAGGTGCTGTGGCTGGCCCAGTGGTAGTGAGGATGGTAGATTAGGTGTGTGGTGCATTGGCCTGGCATTCAGAGGGCCAGAAGCCCAGGGCTTGAAAGGGGGTCTAATGGCTCAATCTGGTGCTTGAGGAAAGAGGAGGGGCTGGTGGCATGGTCAGGGCATGAAGGGGAAGCTGACAACTTGGGCCAGAGCTTGGGGACGGGGCAAAGGTGTGCAAATGGGTGGCTGCTGGTGCTGCCCAGGGCTCGAAGGAAGGACCATTGGCATGGCTTAGGGCTCGGGGGAAGGACCAGTGGCATAGCCCAAAACTCGATGGGGGGCAATGCTCAGAGAGCACCGTATTTGCAAGTACTTGGCCTGGGGCTAGGACTCAGGGGATGCTGGTTTGGGTTGGCACTGGAGCTGGTCCAGCACTTGAGAGGCCCAGCAACTTGACTTGGGGCTGGTGGATTGGCCTGGTGCTAGAGCCGTCCTGGCTCAGCTGGTGGAGATTCAGGGGTGGGGATGCCAACAACTCAGCTGAAGCTCACAGTGAGGCTCAGCCCAGTGCTGGGACTGGGCTGGTGGCTTGGCCCAGTGTGGCTTGGGCAGGCAGACTGGGGATTCCCTGGTCTCAGAGGTGAGGGGCCTTAAGTCTCCTCCTATTAAGGGGTGGAGGAGTTTTCTGGTCTCTGGTGTATGGACAGAAGGGTATTGGGTGGAAGGGGTGGGGGTAGGGCTGGCAGGCTAGCCTCCCCATAGCATATTGTATTGGGCCTTTTCACCACAAGTGTGTCACTGGGAGCTCATGATCTTTTCAAAGTCATTGCCTTCTGAATAGAGTCCCCAATCTCTGTGGGGTTGACATTCATTGTTCCTAGATGTACAACTGTACATTTGATTTCATTAAAACATTCCTCAATCTTACCAAGCAATCCAGGTCACTCTGTATCAGTGATCTCCCCACTTTATTATTTACCTCTTCTCCATTCTTTGTGTCATCTGTAAACTTTATCAGTGATGTGTTTTTCTCAGATCACTGATACAAAATTTCAAATCAATGTTCTATAGCATTTTTAAGTCACGGAATTTCCAACTCTCACTTATAAACTTTACTAAACATTGTTTCTACTCTATTTTTCTGCACTTATTCTTTTGTTTTCCAGGCCACTACAGAGATTATAGTGGCATAGCTACAGTGCCATATTTATGCTGGCATAACACTATAATATAAAAGCAGCCAATAATGGTGAAGGAATTTTTCCATTGCTGTGGGATCACCACCTCTTTGAGGGTATGTCTACACTACAAAGATAATTCAAACTAACAGAAGTTAGTTCGAATTAATTTGATAGGCGCTACACATACAAACCGCTAGTTTGAACTTAATTCGAACTAGCGGAGCGCTTAATTCGAACTAGGTAAACCTCATTCTACGAGGACTAACGCCTAGTTCGAATTAAGCAGTTCGAATTACGGGCTGTGTAGCCACTTAATCCGAACTAGTGGGAGGTTAGCCCTCCCCAGCTTGCCCTGGTGGCCACTCTGGGCACTACCAGGGAAACTCGTCTGTCCCCCTCCCGGCCCAGGAGCCCTTAAAGGGGCATGGGCTGGCTACGGTGCCCGTGCCAGGTGCAAGCCTGCCAGCACCCAGCCAGCAGACCCTGCATCTGGCACGGCACGAACCAGCTACCTGCTACCACCCCGCCCTCCGCCTCTTCCCGGGACCAGGCTGGCAGCTCCCGGGAGCCTGCCCAGGTCCGCAAGAGGCGGGCACCCACCTGGTCTGGTGCGGAGATCGTGCATCTCATCCACGACGTCCGCACTAGGCACAGGAAAGTGGCCATCTAGGGCAGGAGAGCTGCCAGCCTGGCCACCCAGGAGCAGGTTTGCATGAAAATCAAGGTGGTCCAGTGAGACCCCGACCCTGAGCCCTGAGCTTAGAATGGCCATACTGGGTCAGAACAAGGGTCCATCTAGCCCAGTAGCCTGTCTGCTGACAGTGGCCAACATCAGGTACCCCAGAGGGGATGGACCAAAGACAATGACCAAGCCATTTGTCTCGTGCCATCCATCTCCAGCCTTCCACAAACAGAGGCCAGGGACACCATTTCTACCCCCTGGCTAATACCACTCCATGGACCCAACCTCCATGAATTTATCTAACTTCTCTTTAAACTCTGTTATAGTTCTAGCCTTCACAGCCTCCTGCAGCAAGGAGTTCCACAGGTTGACTATTTGTGAAGAAGAACTTTCTGTTATTAGTTTGAAGCCTGCTACCCATTCATTTCATTTGGTGTCCTCTAGTCCTTCTATTATGGGAACTAATGAAGAACTTTTCTTTATGCACCCTCTCCACACCACTCATGCTTTTATAGACCTCTATCATATCCCCCCTCAGTCTCCTCTTTTCTATGCTGAAAAGTCCCAGTCTCTTTAGCCTCTCTTCATAATGGGACCTGTTCCAAACCCCTGATCATTTTAGTTGCCCTCCCCTCTCCCACCTCCTTTTCCCAGTCTCCCCAAGTTTTGTTCAATAAAGTTTCTATTTTTGAACACACGTGTCCTTTATTTTGTACATCGGGAAAGGGGGCTAGAGAGGGGTAAGTGGAAGGAGGTGAGGGAGGAATGGATATGAGCCCCTGATGGGGAGGACTGGGGTGGCTCTGCGGGCTCCTCGGGGTGGAAGCTCTCCTGCAGCCCCCCAATTGACACGCCCCCCCCCCCAGATGGCAGCCTGCGGCAAGTGCAGCCGGGCTGATGACCGAGTGCTGTGATAAGCCAAGTGTAGGCATTCAGGGCACTCCAAGCCAGGACTGTTTTGCAAGCGGGGAACCCCTGAGAATTGTCTGTCCGGGGTGGGGGTCGGGTCCCTTTAAGCACAGCCCTCGGCCAGCTTGAGACAGCAGCTCCACGCTCTAAGTCCTAATCTGATGCCCTGCCGGCACTGCTTCCGGCCAGCCTTAACCTCGGTTCAGGGTCCACTCAATGTGGACATGCTAGTTCGAATTAGCAAAATGCTAATTCGAACTAGTTTTTGGGTCTAGATGCACTAATTCGAATTAGCTTAGTTCGAATTAACTAATTCGAATTAAGTTAGTTCAAATTAGTGCTGTAGTGTAGACATACCCTGAGTGACAGTAGATAACTTGACAGAAGAATTTACCCATACACTTAGCAATGTGTACACTGAGGTTTAGTTCACAGTAGCTGTAGTACTCAAGAAGGGGTGTGAGTTTTTCAGTATAGACTAGAAATTAGTGGGGGGGGTGTCAGTTTGAGCATTTTAGCATTTTAGAATTTCAGAGAGGATCACATGAAAGAAGGAAGAAAAAAATTTAAACTGCGGAATACCTTATCAGGTGAAGTTTCCATTTCTAAAACATGATAAGAAAGGATGTGCTATCTCAGGCCACTAGCCGTTCATTGATAATGTGCCCTGCCATATCTAATAGGAAAGATAGAAAGCCTCAGCTCTGAAGATAGTCTGCCTTCTCCCCATATTTTAAATACCCAGGGCTGCTATGAAGGGCTCATTGTTTTGTTTTAACTAGATTTCCAAAGAAATCAGAAACTTATCATGTAGTAAAGAAAACACCAAGATTTTTTTTAACTAGAGACAGATGCAGTGATGTGTAAAGTCTTCAGTAGGCTCTCTTGATGTTGATTCATTTCCTTAAGTATATGCTCACTTCATCACTACTAAACATCCAAACATTCATAGGCCAATCTCTGCAGGACTCTATGGAGTTCATTCTTCTTTTGAAGTTTGTGCATTTTAACTCCCATTAACACTAATGGGAGATGAGCATACACACTGAGATGAAAATATACCCCTAAGTGTGTTCAATTATCTCTCACAGATAGAGAACTTAGGGCAGGTACTAAATCAACACTCAAACAAATTAAAACTAAGGCCAGCATAAAATGCATTTGTGTACTGTTTATTTGGGAGGCATATGAAAACACCCAAATTTTAGTTTATCTGTAAATTTATGGATTTCTAACAACCACTATTTCCTGGAGATCTGCACTTGACTAATGCATTGTTAGAATGTGTCAGCAGAACAATTAGTTCTGGATAAAATTGCAATTAATTGCCAAAAGTGCAATAACAACATCAGTCAGGGAGTTTTTTGTGTGTCACTTAGGGATATCCTAGATTTAGCTAAAAGATGTAACTTAGATACATCAAATGGGGAAGTTTTAGGTAAAACTTGAGAAATATGTAAATGAACACTCCCTGTAGAAAAAGAAGTACAATACCTGTCTGATCATAACTATCTGAAGAAAAAAAAGCGACTCTTCAGAAATGCTTTGTCATTCTAATGGTCCACTGGGCCAGATTTATTTATAACACCTTTATAGTCTGTAAATCACAAGAGAACTGTAAGTTACTACAAGTTATTGTACAAGAAATGAATTGCTAGTCTAGCTTTTAAGTCTTTTGATCAAAAAAACTGTTTTTTAGATTGGGGAGCATCTGAGTGTCTGAATGGTTTTTTTAAAACACTTTATCTAGAAAAACTTTTTTCCTGCCTTTAAAAATGTTTATTTAAAAGGAGAAAAATATGGATGGGTCTGTGGCCAAATTCTCAAATTCTTACTATATATTTTAGAAATGTGTGTCTGTTTGTCTGTATATCTGGGAGTCACTTTGTTCAAGAACTCCTCCTAAGCAGTAAGGGCACGCCTACACTACATGGAAGATGGATGCTGATGTGGTTGAGCTTCCAGGGTTTGATTTAGCAGGTCTAAGTTAGATCCACTAAATTGAACTCAGAGGGACCCCGCATTGGTACTGGTATTCATACTCCTCATGAGAAGTAAGGGAAGCTGATAGGAGTGTTTGCTCCTGTCAGCCTCCCACTGTTTTGATGGCATGGAAACATGATGTAAGATATGTCGAATCCAGCTTTGTAATTTACATATTTGCATATTTTACTTCCACCATCTGATGTAATGTAGACCAGGCTGAAGAGCGAGGACTACCAAATTTGGTATGCAGTTTCTTTTAACATAACTTAAACCAACGTAAAGGTTTGGTTGTGCCAAGACAATGAGATGTACCTGGAATTTGATTGTTTCTCATAGAATAGAAAGGGATGGGTCTGCTAACAGGGAGTTATGCTATAGAATGAACACAGGGGTCAGCAAGGAGCCAGAGATGGGGATGGGGACTGCTATAAGCCCACTGGGCCAGCAGGGGTCAGAAGTGGAGAAAGTGAAAGCTATTTATTATATATTTCAAAGAGTTTGTGTGCCTGACTATGTGTCTGTTTGTTTCCCAGCTGGGGGGGATATGTACTCCTCCCCCAGCTGTTCCTGCTACAGCAACCATGAACAGACACTTCTCATCTGCTGCACCTCCTGGTGCAGTTTATGCAGGCTGCCCTCATGGCACTGCTTGAGGATGACAACCATCCTGGAATGGGTTGGGCTTGAACCCTTGGTCTGGAGGCAGGTGCCTTACACACTGCACCACTGAAGAAGCCCCTCAGCCTCCCTACATTCTAGGCCCCCCCCAACCTTCACTGCCCCCTTATCTGTCCTATGTCACAAGGGTGCCACATCCATGGTGGTTGAGGGCTGGGCTCAAACCCTCAAGCTTTGACTCCTACGGTGGGTATCTTATCCACTGCTGCACTGTAGAAGACCTCACACCCTTCATTGTCCCCCTTATGCATCCTATGTCCCAAGGGTGCCAGGGCAGGTCTTGAACCCTCGACCTCTTGCTCCCAAGGCTGTGAGAAAGGGCAGAGGTAGTCTTCTTTATCTAGTGCAGCCTTCCTACCGAATACCGAATACCCACCCCCACCCCAGAACAATCATTTAAATGTAAAAAGCAAAACGTATTTGAAGTAAGATCCAAGGGTATGTCTACACTACCCCGCTAGTTCGAACTAGCAGGGTAATGTATGCATACCGAACGTGCAAATGAAGCCCGGGATTTGAATTTCCCGGGCTTCATTTGCATAAGCCGGCCGGCGCCATTTTTAAATGCCGGCTTGTTCGAACCCCGTGCCGCGCGGCTCCACGCGGCACGGGCTAGATAGTTCGAACTAGCTAGCCATTCCGAACTATCTGTACGCCTAGTTCGGAATGGCTAGCTAGTTCGAACTATCTAGCCTGTGCCGCGTGTAGCCGCGCGGCACGGGGTTCGAACAAGCCGGCATTTAAAAATGGCGCCAGCCGGCTTATGCAAATGAAGCCCGGGAAATTCAAATCCCAGGCTTCATTTGCACGTTCGGTATGCATACATTACCCCGCTAGTTCGAACTAGCGAGGTAGTGTAGACATACCCCAAGTGACACTGGGTATATCTTCTAGTACTTACATATAAAGGAAATAAACCACACATAAAACTGAGAATAATCACTGACTGGTGGGCATACTTAAAAACTTCATTTTGATTTTAGTGGTATCATTGATTACATCTATCATCCCTACAATTAAAATGGGGAATGCTGCTAAGAATACATGCAATCTGAAATTTTAAAGAACACCCTGTGCACATCAAAAATATCTTTATTTTTAGCAGATCTGAGACTGTAGGTCAAGATGATTTTTTCTGGTTTCTTTAGTCTGGTTTATTTAGTCAACTCTTTCTCTTGTGAACATGTAAGGAATTTTCTCAAATTAGTTCACTAATGAAATTATTTTCTGAATACTTTTGCCAATTTATTCTGTTTTATATCTCATTCATGAAAAGTTCTTTGGGAATATTAATATCCAAAATGTTGCTTAGTTTGACTGAGTAAATAGGTCCCCATTTTTTCTTTCAACTTTGAGTGTAACCAGGACCACCTATGGGGGCTGAGAGGGGAAGCAAAGGGTGCAACTACCCCCAAAACCTAGCAATTCAAAAGGACCCACAGCTCCTGGCTGGTGCTACTGTTGTGCCTGGAGCCCCAGGCCCTTTAAATTGCTACCACACAGCATGTTTCAGGCAGCACTGAGAGCTGGGGTGGCACAAGCGGGACACTGGCTGCCATGGCCCCTCCCCTTCTGCCTGAGGCCCTGCCCCTTCTGGCAGTGAAGAGCCCTTCCCACTGCGCCCAGGGGCGTGGTGAGGCTGTCAGCTCCCCGAAGTGTAATACCACTCTCAGGGTACGTCTAGACTACAGGCTTCTGTTGACAGAAGTTTTGTCGACAGATACTGTCGACAAAACTTCTGTCGACAAAGAGCGTCTAGACTACATTGAGTTCTGTCGACAAAGCAAGCTTGTCCATTGGGATGAGCTAGACACATGATCAAAAGTAATGAAATACTCTTTGTCATTAGCTGTTATCTTTTTTATCTGAGGGTATTTCAGCATAGTAGTTTTATGGATTTGGAGTTCCTTCTGTCTTTCCTTCCAAATGTTCAAAGATTTTAAATATCCAAGCTAAGGATAATCACCCAGAAATAATGAGGACAAAATTTGGACTACTGGAGGAGCATGCTAGTGTACTTACTCACTTAATGTTAATGGCTGTGTATGCTGTTGGTCTTTTAAGGTTGATGGCCAAGATTAAAGTTATGCTATCAGTAATTTGATTCTGCAGGTTATTATATCAACTGGCCTTTTTACAAAAGAACAGGTGTGGTAACTCTAATAGATGGTTCGTGACTCTCTCTTTAAAGTCTGTTATCATGATTCTTTAAAGAAATGTAATATTTCATTTTTACTCTGCATGCACTGCAGTAAAGTCCTTCTAATTAGGGGCACCCAGGAGCTTTCCCACTGACTGTACTGGAAATGGAGATGGAAGAAGTGGCAGCCAACAGCGACAACAGCAGATATTCCTACCTATGGCTTCATCCTGTGCTCATGGAAATCAATGGCACGGCTTCCACTGAATTTTTAATGGTGCATGATCAGGAGTGAGTAAGACTCCTGCTACCACTTGCACTGGTAACACAGACTTCATGGTAGTATGTTCTTCTACACACACCTTTTGGGAAACTGAAACTTCATAGAAATATATGTAGGATAAGAGACCCATTCATGTCCTCTCAAATATCAACTGGCCTCTGACCTTGTCAGTTGCAGGATTCATTTTTAAATCACTGAACAGTTATTTTTTCTATCCCATTTTTACCTTTTAGATTAAGGAAGGGACATTACCAGACTTTGACTGCAATATTAACACCACTTCAAATATTTTTACCACGCTGAAAAGATTTCAGGTACTAGCAGAATTCCCCACTTGAAAAGTGGCATATCATTCTCAAACCAGTATCATCTTTTGCAAATATTTTTAAAGAATGATCACTGTATGAAAGGAGCAAAGAGTTAGTAAAAACTGATTGGTGGAGATGTCCATAGAACTCAGGACCACTTGGATGTGTCTGAAAGTGCAAGTCACCACTCACTAGTTCAACTGCTGTATTTTCTTCCTCCTTGTCAATAATTTGTAATAATTTCACTGTTCATTTCTAGTAAAGTAATTAATAGTAATGATCACAAGATAGTGTCAGTTTTGCGGAAATGGCAAGAAATGACTTGTGGGCACATGCATTTCAGTGACAAATGTTTTGCACTGAGTATTTCAACCAGCTCAGTTCAAAAGGTTTGATTGTGTGGGTCCCCATGTAGCCCCCCAAAAAACCCAGATGCTTATTTCAAATTCCCTGCATCTTGAGCTGGAAATCACCCGAAAACAGACTGCATATCACACATTTTTATTATTATCTGCTTTTGATCAGTGAAGGAAAACAATCTTTCTTCTGCTATTTCAGGACGTCTTCTTTATAATTCTGGTCAGACTTTGAAAGTGAAAAGGTGCATCACCATGGAAAAATAATGGGTAGGATAAGGGGCAATTAATTATTTTGTCTTTTAAATTCAAAAGTTTGGTTTGGATGTATTACATCAATGTACAATTTTATGCCAGTCACATGTGTGCTGCTTTTGTACATATGCAAAAATATTGCAATTATAATGAGAAACTTGACATTTAAAAGTAGATGTGTGACTGCCATCAGTTCATTAAAATATGAAAACATAAAAATCATTAAGTATTGATATGTCTGAACCTGTAATTCCATTCTGATTTTGTTAGGTCAAATATTCAATGCTACTAATTCTTCACGTTAATGAAAATGGTGAAAATATATAAGCCTTTGCAGATGGGTCAAGTGCTGCAAGCACTTGTCAAAGACATACATTATTGAGACTTCTGTTTATTGAAAGCAAAAGATATTCAAAAGGGTAAACTTTTAAATTTAGTCCAATTCATGGACTGCATCTGAGACAAAACATTCTTTTCAAATATAATTTCAGCAGATTTAGCTGTAGATACTGTCAATCTAGTCTCTGTGCTGGTGCACTCATTAAAGAATGTGTGACTATTATTCATTACACACTGCAGGGTTGGTGGTGCCATTTATTCTAATTGACTTCATTGAACTATTGGCAAAGAAATATCACTTCTTGGTAACAGAGTAATGGAAATACAGCAATTATCTTTGTTACAGAAGCACTAAATATCATCTAATAAACAGAAAGGTGTTTACTGATGAGCGTAGATTTTTATTTTCCTGTCAAACACCCACACATTTTACCATCGCCTAATGACAGTGTAAATAACATTGGCGTTAGTGATTGATATTCAGAGGCAAATCCATTCCTAAGTGCTGCAGGATGCTTCATGTTTAACATTGTAGAGCTAGCACTATTTAATTGTACTTGAAAGATGACTCCTTTCTGCCTCAACATTCAAACTCTTTAGAACATTGGACTAGCTTGATATGTGACAAGCAATATTTAAATGAAGTATGATCTTATAATTTATTTAGGTCACAGTGTGGTTAATAATTAATGAGGCAATACTGATTTGAAGAGGAGTTCTGAAGGACTCATTCACTTTGTTTTAGATACTTGAAATTCATAATGGTCTCTAGGGCCCTGCATTTATAATGACTTATTCCTTCCGGTACACTAATAACATCAAATGATAAAGGGGAGTGTGGGAAATTAATGTAAAAAAAGATACTATGCTTATTGCAGACGCATATCTGAGTAATGTTACATTTATTTAGACAATATCACCATGCATATTCTTTTGGTTTGCTAAAACGTGTACTGAAATTATTATCAAAGATAGGTTTGATTGTATGTTGGATGATAACATCATTAATGCTAGTATCAACATTAAGTTATATTATCAATAAATGGAAGCATATTGGGTTATATATTTTGGGCCTGCTGCTGCCCTTAGTCTGCAAGACATCCTTTTACAGTCAAGTGACTTGTGAGGTAAGGTACTATGCAATGCGAATAAGGTGGCAGAACTGGACATCAAGATCAGAAATAGAAATTCTTCCTCTTCTACCAGCATGTCACATAATCTTAGAAAGGTGGAGGTGAAAAGGACTTCAAGAGGTTATCTAATGCATCTCCAGATGCTGAATTAAATATACCTAGGCCATTTCCTGATAGGAGTTTGTCTAAACTGTTCTAAGAAACTTTCCGGGATGGGGATCTACAAGTTTACTTGCAACTTGTTCTAATGCTATCTTTATATTAGAAAGGTTTTCCTAATTAATCTAAATCTCTTTTGTTACAAACTGAGCCAATTATATTTTGTCCTGCCCTCTGCAGATATGGAGAACAATTTACCACACTTTCTTTATTAAAAGAAACAAAGGGGGGGGGGGGGGGAAGCCTTTATGTATTTTAAGTTTATCATGTCCTCCTTCTGCCTTCTGTTTTCTAGACCAAACATACCCATGAACAATCTGGCTTGGTGTCTCAGATGCAGTTGTAAAATAATTATGAGACAGACATGCTTAGAAAAGGCACTGAGTTAAACTATACAGAAGAATGTCAAGTATCATTGAGAGGGATTGAATACAGTTATTGACCTACAAGCATCTTTGAGTAGGAAATACTAGCAAGGTAAGATGACCTACTACTGAACTGGTATTGTTCTCAGTGATAAATCAAGTGATTTTTGGAGATTTTTCCCTTGACTAATGGTGCTTCCAAGGTTTGTTGTTCAGAACAAGTCAAAAAATCAACAAAAAAGCTTCTGAAAGAAACTCCTCTTAGAAGTATTTTTTCAGGATATGGCATAGAGTTATGGTAGCCTCATTACTCAAATGTCTAGAGAATTCAGGTATTTAGAGACTATCTACAAGTAGTGAGGCATATCCAGTGTTTCATTAGCAGACTATCATGGTATACCCTACTTATAGGCTACATCTACACTGCCTTCCCTTGTGCAAGAAAATATGCAAATGAGGTAAAGCAGTGAATATCACTGTACCTCGTTTGCATACTTAATGAACTGCCATTTTTGCCCAAGGGGTTTTTGCACAAAAAGGAGACGTCTATATGGCTCCTTTTTGCGCAAACCTCCTCTTGCACAAGAGCCATTGTGCCTGAAAAAAAGTGGGGTTTTTTGCACAAAAAGGAGCTGTGTAGACGGCTCCTTTTTGTGCAAAAGCCCCTTGCACAAAAATGGTGGCTCATTAAGTATGCAAATGAGGCACAGCAATATTCACCACTTTGCCTCATTTGCATATTTTCTTGCACAAGAGAGGGCAGTGTAGACATAGCCAAAGTATGCCTACACTGCAGTCAGAGGTATGAGTACAGCTCAGGTAAGCATAACCATGCTAGTTCTAATGCAGCTAGCATGGCTAAGAATAGTAGTGGAGATGTTAGCGTGGTCTTCAGTGCAGGTTACACAGACACACTGTAGACCCTTGTGTTGCTGTGCTATGCTGCAGCCTGCACTTGAGTATTTTAGCCACACTGTTTAGCTCTAACTCAAGAACTTTAGCACTTGCTGCATCTAAAATGGTGTGCACAGGGGCATCACCTTCATCAATATCACTTCTAGGAGGCTTTCTGCACTGGCCAGCAACTGGATCTATGCTTCTTTCATTCTTGGAGCCAGAGTGAGAACAAATTTGGTCTTGAATTGTGCCTCCCCTTCCTTACCTTCCTCCTGCCTTTACTCAGGCCTTGAAAACACTGGAGGAGCAGACATTCTGAGCTTCTTTAGAATGGTTTAAATCCGTATGTATCGTGTGTCCTTGCTTTGATGGGTCCCACACTTCCTATCAGATTATGCTTGCCTCAGAGACTCGCTGTGTTCCTCAGCATAGCTTCTTTCTCTCTAAAGACAAGAATCACAGCCTACAGAGCTATTTCCATCATAGGCGAGCAAGGGTGGTGGTGGGAGGATTCCCACAATCTCCTTTGTCACCTTGCATTTAAAAAGAACAGTTTAGCCTCCTATTTGAGATTACTATGCAACAGCGGCTTATACATTCTGTGATCAACCTATGACAGCAATAATTGGAAGTTACATTTCCTTTGTGTGTAAGATTTGGACACAGATATTGCTAAAAATATGCTGTATACCCAACACAGATCTTCATGGTCAAGTTATTTAGTAGGGTATGTCTATACTATGGGATAAGGTCCAGTTAAGATATGCAATTTCAGCTACATTAGTTGCATAGCTGGAATTGAAGTACCTTAACTCGACTTTTGGTGCTCTCCACACTGCAGGAAGTTGAAGGGAGAACACTCTCCCTTTGACTTCCCTTACTCCTTATGGAAGCAGGACTACTGGCATCTAGTGCCCCTCTCAGTTCATATTAGGCTCTCTTCACTAGACCCACTAATTCAAACCCTAGAAGATCAACAACATCAGCTTCAGTCTTTTCTGTACAGGTTGTACCTCCCTTAACCAAGACTCTCTAGTCCGGCAGCATCTGTGGTCGGGCAGGATGTTCCTGGACCACAGAGTCCAGGTATGAGGAGATCAGGCTGGAGGGCAGGACCAGGGTGGGAGGGGGCTCGACTCAGCCAGGAACCCCATGTTGAGGGAGAGAGGAGTGCAGTGGGTAGATCTGGCCTATACTGCCGGGTGGAGTCCCAGAAGCCTTGACAGCTGCAGAGCCATGGCAGCCGCATAGCCCCAGAAGCCACAGAGCTCCGGAATAGGGATCCATGGCCGGGCAGGCATCAGTGGGGCTCGGCTAGAGTCCTAGCCGGGGGCAGCACATGCCGTGTTGGGAGGGACCTCCCCTCTTTATCAAATCCTCTTGTTTGGGGCCAGTTAGGTCCTGGCAGTGCCGGACGAGGTCCAATCAGTAATGTAGATGTACCCTAGATGTCAAAGACACAGCTTTGTCTGTTAATACTAGCTAATAGAGAGGAGAGTGTGAAAATTTAAAATACTGGACAACAATTTAAAATACTGGATAACAATTAGTAGCTAAGTTACGAAGGAGGTGTATGGAATAGTATATCTTTTTTCAGTTTTCAATGTCATTCAGTATATTTTAAATATAATTAATCAGTACCTTAATAACACAACATACCATGATGCATGCTGAGGTAATTATCTGTTTAACTTCTCCAGCTGTCCAGTACAGATGTCGCTAATGGAATCTGCGTCAAAATAAATTCTTTATTGTCTGCATGAGGTGGGCTAGTTTCAAAATGAAATCAAAGAATTACAATATATTTCCCAGTGTACTGTAGGTTGACTCAGTTACTAAAAGACCAGTTGCTCCAGGAAACAGTATTAATCTGATATGGTTTATAAATTGCTATACAACATGCATTATAGATAGAGCAGCAAGAGCTGAGAAAAGCCAGCCTGCTTAAAATTATATTGCGAAACTCAGTAAATAATACAAAATATTAGTTCTTATACGCTGATTTAGGAGAATTAAGAAGGGACTGATGTCATACATTACTGATGTGAAGACTATTAGCTAGACAGCCTAGGAGGCTGGACTCCCATATCTACTCCCAATAAGAGAAGATTCCAGTACTTATTGATGTCAAAGCTCATGTCTACAGTTCATTATAAACCCGGGTCTTAAGAATGCAAAAAATATTGCTATCTCAAGCTTTTTTGTCCTTATTCCATTTCAAATCCAAGTATGTTCATTCTTCTTCACCAATGTACTTAGTAGCTTGGAGGGAAAACTGTGTGTGTGTGTATTTCCAAAATATTCCAGTGACTAGTGATTTTGGATGCATCAATTTTAAGATTGTGAGCCCAAACTGCTCCTGGTTTTCAGCAAATGCTGACCTCACTAAAAATCAGTCCCTTTTAGGTCTCTAAATTGCAGATCACTTTTGAAAATCTTGGCCATTATTTCCAAAATTGTTTTTTAAATCTATATATAAACATATTTTTTAAACATATATACAATTATAAAATATTTCAGTGTAGATTATTTTATAATTCTGGAAATATTTTTGGTAATGTCACAAGGGTCTTCAAATGACTTCTGTTGCAGAGAGAGCTCTAAAAAGCCAATGTGGTCTGTTTTCCCTGCCCCTCACCCATACAAACCACTTTCCTTTCTGCTGTGGGTAGTGAATGACTGTGTAATGCTTACACATTCTGTTCATGAAGCTTTTTTGTCTCAATTTATTTCTTTTGTGTACAGTGTACTGGCCTCTGGCTTACCATAGTCTTGGCATGTCCTCACAAGCATCAACTAGTCTATTCCATCTTAAGCTCTTATACTATTTAGGTTGCTACACTGCACCTCTCTCTGAGTTATTTGAGCTCCATCCAGAATTAGAACATTTAAAAACTGATGTACAACTAATGTGATTTTTCTACATTCCATAATGACCTGGGAAAAAATACATGCACTATAAGTTTGTGGTTTCTTTTATTATTAAAGGAAGCTAATATATAGTATGTATTGTTGTTAGACAAAGATAAAGAAGTACAGTGGACATTTGGATGCTTCATATTTGCACAAATACATAGTGAAAATCACTAATGCCCCATCCCCAGTTCAGTGTCAGCCTTCCCTCACCCTTTTTATTTTAAATATGGAGAAAGTTTTCTGTTTGTGTATTTTGCAGGAGAGCTTCTGAACATATGATCCACAGAGAAATGGCTTGCTATAGTTTCATACATACATGTCTCGATAGGGAACATGATGCTCTTCCACTGCTCATTGTGTTCCTTCTAAGTGCTGCATTTTCATCTTTTTACCCAGAAGGCTTCTATGTAAATAGTTGCAATAGCTGTGTGTCTAATGACACTTATATAAGTGTCAGCCCATTGAATCTATGTCAACAGTGGGAAATGATGCCTGCCAGGATACTTTAAGTCTAATTATGAATTTTCCATTGGTTAGGTACAGCTATGAAGAAAGCCGGCTATTCTTACAGCCACTGGTGGGATGAATGGAGTAATGGATGTCTAAGGCTTTCCAGGGTCTCTGTTTTTTCCAAGGTTGCTTAATGGTGAAAGAAGTAAAGTTTTTTGGGCAAGCTTACCTTTGCCCCTATATAAATTGGATATGTTTTTATTCAAGCTTTTGTCAAAATGGAGTCTTATTTGGGCCTGCAAGTCTAGATAGAAGTTTCTTTGAAGACTTTTAACAGACAGGGGCTGTGTCCAGACTCAGGGTCTAGACTACAGCCGCGTTCTTTCGAAATTAAATCGAAAGAACGTGGCTTTTCTTTCGACGGCGGTAAACCTCATTTCACGAGGAAGAACACCTTTTTTCGAAAGTGCTCTTTCGAAAAAAGGCGTTCTTGAATGCCAACAGGGCTTTTTAGAAAGAGAGCATCCAGACTCACTCGCTGCTTTTTCGAAAAGTATTGCTTGCAGTCTAGACGCTTTTTTTTGAAAGAGGCTTAGCCTAAGTGAGGAACTCTTTCAGTTTTAGTTTGCCGTAATTCAGAGTATTTGTGCCTGGGGATGAGATGGTGAGTCAAACTATGTAATATTCTGAATCGCATAGTTTATGAAACTGTAAACAGCAGAGATAAAAGCTCAATTTTGTTTATCATCTGTAGTACACAGTACCTTTGATGTAAATGGCACTGTGCAACACAAAACAAGTCCTGACCCACATTGCTTACAGCCTAAAGGGAAAGTTTGTATAATACAGCACAATACACTGAACTGTCATTAGGATAGAAGGCTTTACCCCACGGAGAGTTTGTATTGTATAGAGTATTGATTGATTTATAGACTCTATTGGATCAAATTATTCCTCCAAGTGCAGAACAGGTGCAATTTTCACATGCATGTACACACACCCACAGCCACACCACCTCTCTAACTGTTGGTATAGCTACAGTAGAGGGAACACCAACCTAGGTGAGGGCATCTATCCTTCCTAGGATTGTACAAGGAAGGAAACCATCACACTGAACTTTAATAGAGCCCTGCCAATGCAAGCTTTCCAAAAGGAGGAAAAAGAGAAGAGTTGGATCAATCCATCTTGCAGATGGTCTTATATATCCACCTAATTTTGACTCTAGACATCTCGGCAGAACTGAGGGTTGTAAGTGGTTCCTTTTGTTTTCCCATTCTTAACCCACATCTCTGGTTTTAGGTGGATTTTCTGCTGTCCTGGACCCAAATTGTGATTATGAATAGGCAAGCTATAAATATTTATTTGTGCAGCAGTCACATTTAAGAAGCTTTTTCTGCTTTGTGTGATGTTGCTGGTTCCATGACTTCCCTATTTTTAGGTTATGTAATATTTCTGAAGCTAGTAGTTTCTTTGAAAGCATTTTGAATCTGACCTCTGAACATGTAAAACAAAGACATGTAGAGATGAGATCCCTTTGATATTTAACAGAGCAACATAGTAATTTAAATTATGCACACCTCTTTCCTTCTGCCTAGCGAACAGATTTCCCTGGGATATATTGTAACATTCCAAAGCAGATTTAAAGACTCGAAGGACTAAGTGAATGGGGGTACTAGCTATCTGAGTTTGATCCTATTACATATGAGCTCCTTACAACATTTATGCTCACAGCACTCCTCTGAGGGAAGGAAGTGACAATATACTTATTTTACAAATAGGGGATAGAGCCACAAAGAAACAAAATCTGTGGCAGAGTTAGCAATTAAACCCAATTCTCCCAAATCCCAGACTAGCACCTTAACCACTGAACCAAGCTTTGTTTTTTCCCAGATGTTTTCCAAAAAACAAGTACATCCCGTCAATACAGCTACTCCTCTGCAGAACAGAAGTCTCCCTCCAAGACTGAGCTACATATAATATTGTTGCCTCTTATAAGTTGTGACTTTCATGGGTCACATATAATTTACCTGATTATTTAACCCTTTAAAGTACAACTAATAAATAACATACATGTCTATAACAAACTGCAACAGCTTATCCATTATTTTAACTGTTTAGGATATTTGTAATGTCTGTGAATATTAAAATGAAAGAGTGCTCAGCTCTCAACTGTGCTCATCTCTTGCTGTATATAGCTAAAGAGGATGAAAAAGGGAAAGATGCCTCTAAGTAACTTCTCTGCCTACTTCAATCCTTGGGCTTCAATCGCTGGGCAAACAGTTAAACTAGCCCTCAGGCCAAATTAAAGCAGCCATCGAATTGCTGTAACTTCTACCTGCCTCAAATACAGTATGTCTACACTACCACCCTAGCTCGAACTAGGGTGGTTAATGTAGGCAATCGAAGTTGCAAACGAAGCCCGGGATTTAAATATCCTGGGCTTCATTTGCATCTTGCCAGGTGCCACCATTTTTAAAGCCCTGGTAGTTCGGACTCCGTGCCCGCGGCTACACGTGGCACGGAGTAGTGGAACGAGGAGTAACGGTAGTTCAAATTAGAAAGCCTAATTCAAACTACCTACTCCATGCTGCATGTAGCCGCGGGCACAGAGTCCGAACTACCGGGGCTTTCAAAATGGCGGCACCCCAGCAAGATGCAAATGAAGCCCGGGATATTTAAATCCCGGGCTTCATTTGCAACTTTGATTGCCTACATTAACCACCCTAGTTTGAACTAGGGTGGTAGTGGAGACATACCCACAACTAATAAGGGAATTGCACTGAAAATGGGTGCAGTGGGTTCCAGTTCATCATTGACATGTCATAGCTGTATCATGAACACCACCTACAACATGAGATTTTGATTCTTGTGGTATATCCCTACTACCTCACATCCTTTTCCTTTATAAATTTATTCACTTTCTCATTTCTGTATTTGGTTTCAAAGAATCTGGCTTACCCTGCCAACACTGTCTTGTTTTGTCTTCTAGAAAACAGATTTTAACAACAGCAACAACAAATCTCCACTAACTTCCTCCACCTTCCTCCTCCCCCAAAACAGTTATTACCATAGACTCATAGTATTGGAAGGAACTTCAAGAAGTCCATTAAGTCCAGTCTGCTGGATTCATGACAGGAGAAAACACAATCTAGACCATCCCTGAGAAGTGTTTGTCTAACCTGCTCTTAAAAAAAATGCTGTCTTCTGGGCTATGTCTACACTACAACACCATTTCAGTATGCCCGGGTATCCTGAAATAGCTATCCCACATCTTCACAGCAAGCCCGTTATTTTGAAATATAATGCAAGTGCATTATATCCCTGTAAACCTCATTCCACAAGAAGTAAGGGACATTTCGATATAGTAGGTTATTTCTAAATTTGGCACTGTGTATTGAAATAAAATATGCAATTTGCATAGCTCAAACTTTGTATCTTATTTCAGCTATGGTGCAGTGTGACGCACCACTAGAAAACAAATTTAGATTTTAACAACAGCAGCAACATCCTATCTCAACTAGCTTCCTCCATCTCGCTCCTCCCCAAAAACAGTTATTACCATAGACTTGTAATACTGCAAGAAACCTCAAGAAGTCCATTAAGTCCAGTCTGCTTCATTCATGGCAGAAGCAAGCACCATCTAGACCATCCCTGATAGGTGTATGTCAAACTTGCTCTTAAAAATATCTTCAGCTACTTTAAGCAATTTATTTGACTGGTTAATCACCATGACAGTGAGGAAGTTTTTCCTAATGTCAAATCTAAATCTCTCTTGCTGCAATTTAAGCCCATTGCTTCTTGTTCTATCCTTAGAGGTTAAGGAGAATAATTTGTCTCCCTCCTTCTTGAAATAACCTTTTAAATACTTGAAAGCTGGTATCATGTCCCTTCTCAGTCTTCTCTTTTCCATACTAAATAAACAGTTCTTTCAATCTTCCCTCACACCTCATGCCTTCTAGGCTTTTAATCATTTTTGTTGTTCTTCTCTAGACTTTTTCCAATTTATGCACTTGTTTCCTGAGATGTGGAGCCCAGAACTGAACATAATACTTCAGATGAAGCCTAATCAGTGTAGAGTACAGCAGAATTACTTCTCACGTCTTACTTACAACACTTCTGCTAATACATCTTAGAATAATGTTTGCTTTTTCTTTCTTTTTTTTTGTTGCAAGTGTTACACTGTTGACTCATATTTAGCTTGTAGTCCAATATGACCTATAGATCTTTTTTACAGTACTCTTTCCTAGGTAGTCATTTCCCATTTTGTGTGTGTGCAACTGATTGTTCCATCATAAGTGGGGTACTTTGTATTTCTTCTTATTGAATTTCATCCAATTTATCTCCAACCATTTCTCCGGTTTGTCCAGATTATTTTGAATTATAATCCTATCCTCCAAAGCATTTACAATCCCTCCCAGTTTTGTATCACCTGCAAACATGTTTAGTATCATCTAAAAACTGCCAAAAGGATTTTTCCCCTCTATAAAAACTCTAATGAGGGCAGGGTCTTACTTAATATTTCATATTTCAAATGCTTAAACTTTTATTTCTTTTTCTGTATATTTAATGAAAGGGTTTTTCCCCAAGGCCGTGTCCAGACTCAGGGGTTCTTTCGAAAAAAGTAGCCTTTTTTCGAAAGAACTTCCCCTGCGTCCAGACTCAAGCCGCGTTCTTTCGAAATTATTTCGAAAGAACGCGGTTTTTCTTTCGATGGCGGTAAACCTCAATTTACGAGGAAGAACGCCTTCTTTCGAAAGTTCCTCTTTCGAAAGAAGGCGTTCTTCAATGTAAAGAGGCCGTCTTCGAAAGAGAGCATCCAGACTCGCTGGGTGCTCTCTTTCGAAAAAGCGGATTTCTCTTTTGAAAGATCCGCCTGCAGTCTAGACGCGATCTTTCGAAAGAGGCTCTTTCGAAAGATGCTTTCGAAAGAGCCTCTTTCGAAAGAAGCCTGCAGTCTAGAAATAGCCCAAGGGGCTAAGTAGGCTGAGGTTTTGAGTGCAAAACCCTGAACCATGTTTAACTCTTTAATGTTAGTCACTGGGCCATGTTGACAGATCTCTGGCCCCACTTATTCTAAATAATACAGCAGCACTTCAGTTTCCCAATCTGTATAACAGCACGTCATTTTCCCAATCTGGATAAGTGTAAAGTAATGCAAATCGGGAAAAATAACCCCAACTATATGTACAGTATGATGGGGGCTAATTTGGCTACGACAAATCAGGAAAGATATCTTGGAGTTATCGTGGACAGTTCTCTGAAAACTTCCACACAGTGTGCAGAGGTGGTCAAAAAGGCAAATAGGATGCTAGCAATTATTAAAAAAGGGATAGAAAATAAGACCCAAAATATCTTACTGCCCCTGTATAAAACTATGGTACGCCCACATCTTGAATACTGTGTACAGATGTGGTCTCCTCACCTCAAAAAAGATATTTTAGCCTTAGAAAGGGTTCAGGAAAGGGCAACTAAAATGATTAGGGGTTTGGAACGGGTCCCATATGAGGAGAGGTTAAAGCGATTGGGACTTTTCAGTTTCGAAAAGAGGAGACTGAGGGGGGATATGATAGAGGTATATAAAATCATGAGTGGTGTGGAAAGGACCGATAAAGAAAAGTTATTTATTAGTTCCCTAAATAGAAGAACTAGAGTAAACCAAATGAAATTAATGGGTAGCAGCTTTAAAACTAATAAAAGAAAGTTCTTCTTCACACAGCGTGTAGTCAACCTGTGGAACTCCTTGCCAGAGGAGGCTGTGAAGGCTAGGACTATAATAGTGTTTAAAGAGAAGCTAGATAAAATGGTGTCCTTGGTCTCTGTAGAGGCTGGAGAGGGATGGCAGGAGACAAATCGCTTGATCATTATCTTCAGTCCACCCTCCCTGGGGCACCTGGTGCTGGCCACTGTCGGCAGACAGGCTACTGGGCTAGATGGACCTTTGGTCTGACCCAGTACGGCCGTTCTTATGTTCTATGTATACAGTAGTGATGAAGGGAGAAAAATATGTGTTCACCTAAAAAAATCCAGTGTGTACCATTAGAATGTTGACACCATAATTACTGAACCAGGAGATGTGAGTTAACAGCTGGAGGCTCTAACATAGTTATTAGGAGCATCTGAACCCTGAGAATAGAAGAATTTTTGGTGGTATTGACTATAGTGGATGTGTCTTCTCATCCACTCTCAGAACTGCCTATCAGTGTATCCTTTTCATTTTTCCCATTTTACAGGCTGTATCATATTATCCATAATGTTTTCTGAGAGTATCTGATTGGATATATTTTATCATCATTCCAGAGTGGGGCTGTAATATTTAGGCAAAAGCAACTCCTAAGATAACATTTTCGCATGACTTAGGAGAGACACCTTTAGGGAGAACTTTTGGAGCCATTTTTTCATAATAATGTATATATAGTACCATGTACAATATTCATGCATATAATATGCATATTTGATTACATGCAAAGCCATCGTAATTGTGTGAACAAATATTCTGATGCCTAATTTGCATATCCAGATTTCCTGATTGCATTCATGATGAAAGTAATGAATGTGTAAACTTCATGACAGTTATGAATGCATATTTATGACCACTTAGGTCCAAAAGTAAGAAAACTAAATAGAACATATACTTGGACTCCTTATCTGCATCAGGGGGACAGACAATGAACATAGGTAAAAAGCTATGTGTGGCATGCTTAGTACGATATCAGTAGTAGTCCAAGTCAGTAATTTCAGTTACAGTAGACTGCTGATAATCCGAAACCTTTGGGGCCTAGGTGGTGCTGGATTATCAGATATGCTGGACTATCAGGAGGTACTATAAACTGGTTTTATATATATATATATATATATATATACACACACACACACTGTATATTAAGTGTTTTTAACCCTTTTTATTGTAGCACAAACACCGTCTAGTGTCGCACAATGCCAGTGACAGACTAACTCGGTCCTGTCTGGTTTTGCTCAGTTCAGCTACTGCAGCTGCTGCCTTGTGACTCATTTTTTGCTGAAGCTCACTCACTAAGCTCTTGCCATTTTGATGCCGGACTATCGGGAGTGCCGTACAATTGTATGCCGGACTATTGGAGTTTTACTGTACAGTATTTACTGTTACAGTCCTTGTTCAAGTAATAATTGACCATTCACTACTACACTATATGACAAACAATAAACATTTCAAATTGTCAGCTTTGTGGTCCAAATAATCCAAGTTCAGGGCCTATCTAGGTACTTTTATGGCCTCCCAATTACTATAGTATTTGAGTTCCTCACAAAAATTAATTAATTTATCTTCACAGTGCCTGTATAACATGGAGAAATGTTATCCCAGTACCACATATGGGTGGACTGTGAGAGTAAGGGTATTTCTACACAGCAGCATTATTTAGACCTTTACTTCCAGACTAACAGGAGTTTGGATTACAGGAAAATAGAAGGGATATGGATAACAGGAGGCTCTATTAGATGACTTTTCATTAAGGATGATGTTAGGTGACACTTTCTAGCAAGTATTTTGTATTCTGAACCTAAGGAGTTTACAATCCAATGAGTATAGTGTTGCTAATGGCAATGACACACTAAAGTACCCTGCTAAGTTCTGCCTTACGTTTAAAAAAATTAAATTTGGAATTCTTCCCAGAATATGCATCTGTCCCTGTAATTTACACGTCATTGCATAAAGCGAAAAAGGGAGAAAATGTGGATGATTAATTAAGGAAGAGTAAATTACTTTCATTTTCAGTGTAACAATTGTAGGTGATGACTTCTTCACCCTGTCCTTACAAAACGCTGTTTGTGGGATGACTAGTTAGTCATTTCAAAATCAAAGGCCTGTCTTTAGATAAGCATCATTCATGAAGCTCCCAGTTACCTGAAATAGAGTGGAGTGTAAAAGATGTGGTTAAAAATGAAAGTATGACATACATTTTCTTTTCTCTCTGTTCTCATAGATTTTTTCTTCATTTCCATGCTATGCCAAGAACTGCCATACCAGTTCAGACCAAAGTTCCATCTATCCCAGTATCCTGTTTTCCAGCTGTGGCCAATGCCAGGTACTCCAGAGAGAATGAACAGAGTAGGTAATCATCAAGTGATCCATCCCCTGTCACCCATTCCCTACTTCTGCTAAACAGAGGTAAGGGACACCATTCCTGTCCAATCTGGCTAATAGCTGTTGATGGACCTATCATCCATGAATTGATCTAGTTCTTTTTAAAATTCTTTTAAAGTCCTAGTCAACATTCTATGGTAAGAAGTTCCACAGGTTGACTGTGCATTATGTGAAGAAATACTTTGTTTTAATCCTGCTACCTAGTAATTTCATTTGATGACCCCTAATTCTTGTGTTGTGGGAACAAGTAAATAACTCTTCCTTATTTACTTTCTCCAAATGAGTCATGATTTTAGACCTCTATCATATCCCCCCTTAATTGTCTCTTTTCCAAGTTGAAAAGTCCCATCTTATTAATCTCTCCTAATATGACAGCCATTCCTTACCCCTAATATTTTTGTTACCTTTTCTTCCAGTGTCAAGATATCTTTTTTGAAATAAAGTGGCCACATCTGCATGCAAGATATGTGCATCAAATTGATTTATATAGAGGCAATAAGATAATTCTGTCTTATTCTTTTGAATGGGGTCCACGTCACAAATTTCAGAAGTGGCCATGGGCCGACCCAGAAAGGGGGGGGGGGGTCTCAGGCAGCAGATGCAAAGCCTCACGAGGAAGGAATGGGGTTGAGAGCTACGCTAATGGGAGCTTTGCTTGGCCTGGGGTCTCTACCCCCTGACTTCTGGCCAGTGGAAGGGACCTGGAGCAGAGGGGAGAGTGCTGGGGCTAGCCTCCTCCTAGAGTTTTCTGGGGTGGAGGCTTAGATTTCATATAACAGGATTCACAACTCCTGGCTCCCACTGATAACCTGTCGTCTGTCAGCTGCCCACCAGGCACAAGTCCTTTAAACAGAAGCAGTTGAAAGGGCTCGCAGGTCTCCAGCTTCCTAGCAATACACTAGAGGTGCTGGGAGGTACGAGTCCTTTTAAGTGCATCTATGTAAAGGGCTGACACCTTTCCGGCTCCTGTCAGGCACCACAATGCTGCAGGGAACATGCAAGCCCTTAAACAGAAACAGTTAAAAGGGCATGCAGTGCCCCGCATCTCTAGTGTGTTGTTGGAGACACATGATCCCTTTCAGCTGTTTCTATTTAAAGGGCTCTCGTGTTCCTGACCGTCAACACTGCCTGACAAAGAGAGAGCACCCCACCCCAAGTTTCTCTAGGGATCTAGAGATGTGAGCCCTTTCAACTGTTTCTAATTAAAGGGCTTGTGCCTTCCACGCACTACTAGGCAAGGCACAGGGAAGATGTAAGCCCTTTAAATAGAAGCAGTTGGAGCAGGAGCGCGAGGCAACGGGCTTGGAGGCGGGGCCTGGAACTGCCTCGTGGGTTGGATCAAAGCCCTAGGTGGGCCAGATTCGGCCAGCTGAGATGCTTTTGCCCACTCCTGCTCTATCCCTTTGTTAATGATTCCTAATATTCTGTTTGCTTTTTTTTTTTGACTGCTGCTACACATTGAGTGGTGTTTTCAGAGAACTATTGACAATGACTCAAAGATCTCTCCCTTGAGTGGTAACAGCTAATTTAGTCCCTATCACATTATATGCCTAGCAGGGATTATGTTTTCCAATATTCATTACTTTGCATTTATCAACATTAAAATTCATCTGCCATTTTGTTAACAGTCACCTAGTTTTGTGAGATCCTTTTGAAGCTCTTCACAGTTTGCTTTGGACTTAACTATCTTGAGCAGTTTAGCATCATCTGTAAGTTTTGCCATCTTACCTTTTAGCCCTTTGTCCAGATCACTGTTTCTTAAACTGTGTTCCGTGGCATAGCGGTGTGCCGTGGAGATCAACAGAATTCAAAATTGCCACCCTTAAAGGGGCAGGCAACTTTATTTTTATTTATTTATTTATTTTTGCTTAATAACTTTCCCCCAACCTTTTTGTTGTTGTTGTTCAACCAAAAATCTTTGGTGTTCATCATAAAAACAATTGTTTGGTGTTCCTCAGTCTTAAAAAGTTTAAGAAACACTGGTCTAGATCATTTATGAACATATTGAATAAGACTGGTCCCTGTATAGACCCCTGGAGGACACCAAAAGTTACCTCTCTCCATTCTAAAAACTGACCATTGATCCTTACCCTTTGTTTCTTATCTTTAATCAGTTATCAGTCAATAAGAGGATCTTTTCTCTCCCATGTCAGCTTACTTTGCTTAAGAAGGATGCTGATGACATAAAACTCGGTTCAGTAACAGATGGCTATTTTTCAGCACCTTGTATTGCATATGTGAATCTAAGGAAAGTCTAATTTGCTCTCAATTGTTTACATAAATATCCTTCTCTGATGCTAATGATGTAATGGGCCTGGCTTTTCACCCACCCTGGTGTGAATTAGGAGCAACACAAATGAAATAATTGGTATCACTCTGTAGTTAATCTGATAGAAGAGAATCAACTCTGCTCTTTCATTCCACCAGGGCTTATTGTGGAGGTAAAGCTCTATATACATTGATATATGCATTTTAGCATCTTAATAAAAACAGTGGTTACCTAAACTTAAATTTTCCTTTTAAATATGATTCCCAATAAAGGGAGCAGTTCAGATAAACCATACAAATAAAGCAATTATTTATCAAAGATGAGCATTACTCCTTAAAAATTAACACACTTCACATGGAAACAAAGTGCCAGCGTAGACATAGCCTCTTTGTGCAATCTCTTCATCCTTTTGAGTGCAGAAACTTCTCCCTTTTAGTACCTTCATGTGTACTGATCACCCCCAAGATAAGCAAAGAGCTAATTAGCCTTAAACAGAATATTTGCTCCACCCTTCCAAGAGCTGATGCAGAGCTAATGTTCTCAAGGACCTCTGAGAGTCCTGGTGAAAGGCTGGCAATCTAGCCCTATTACATTAGCACCATAATTTAGAACACTACTAAATGAAGATCATCAACATTTTACTATAAAAATATCTGTGGTAATAGAAAAGACTCTCAATCAGTGAAATTTTAATAATATAAAAAGATACAGTTATGAGTAGTTCCCTCCTGTTGTGATGATTTCCCAGTTTTATCTCAGGTGCAGTATAACTTTCTGAATGATAAATATCATGATAATTTTTAAAGGTTAGATTTTTGGTCTTTGGTCTCCGTGATTAGCTATATGAAATTATCATCTCTAGAACAGGAATTTGTATCCTTGTCTCCTATCCCAGATGTGGAATTCTACACTAATTCTTGCCTTCATGAAAAAGCCAGCGCATTACAATGCTATTCTAGTGGCAGTTTCTGCATTGAATAACAGCACAACAAAGTATTCCTAGATGTGTAACATCTCTCTCTAGTTGGATACACACCTTATGTGGGTCTCTTCACTATAATATCTGAGCATCCCTTCAGGATATGGGGCTCTCTGCCTATAAGCGCCTCAAACAAATCTCTCCAGCTCAAACTAGAAATTAAAAAAAGGCTGGTATTGTCAGAGTTCAACACTGTAGTGAACTCACTGTTCCTTTATAAAAAAAATGGTTTTATAGTGAAGAGAGATGTGGTAATAAGAAAATAATGTTCTAAGTTAAAATAAATACTGTACTGAGAAGAAGTCTGGAGACAATATTTCACAACCCTTTCTTCTTATAAAAACATTATCACTGCAGTTCTACCAAGGTCACAGAGACTCTGAGCTCTCTCCAGAATAATTTAAGTTGTGCACCAACAGTTCTGAAACATTTTCTAAGATCTGTATGTGTGATTTAATGTGACTTACTTTTTCTGGCACATTTCTTGGTGACTCTTGTTTTGTTTATTTTCTATCTACTGTATATAAAATTCTGATGAACTAATTGGAGTTAGTGTTACCCAGATGCAAAATACACCATTAGGAATTGATGATAAAGGCCCCTTTTCCTATAAGCTGAGAAGGGGTTACCTCAGGTCAATTACAGACACCTGAGTCCATTTAAGGGCTGCCTAAGACTTTTTAAAAACTTTGTCAGGGTCAGTGAGAAAGTTAAACTGCTGAAAAAGTGGTGGTAGTAGGGAAAATAGGCTTCTCCAGGGTGTTTGCTGGCTCTTTACAGGGGAAATAGTCAAAGCTGAGCTCTTGCTTAGGGGACTACAATAGGATGCAACCCTGCCCTGGTGAGTGGGTAGGGAAAGGTTTTGGTTTTGTAAAAAAATTTCTTGC
Source organism: Pelodiscus sinensis (assembly GCF_049634645.1). Taxonomy (NCBI): domain Eukaryota; kingdom Metazoa; phylum Chordata; order Testudines; family Trionychidae; genus Pelodiscus; species Pelodiscus sinensis. The sequence goes on from NC_134718.1 coordinate 47,953,753, forward strand.
TGTTTTGAGGAGTAGTATGTTTTGGATTTGCTCTGAGGCTTACAGTGAAAATAATGACAAACAAATGTAAGCGGGGGAATGGTCCCGCTATTGTGGGGAACTTTCCTGGCTTCTATACACCCCGGTGAAATGGACCAGCGAAAGGATCTGAGTCCCCGCTCCCACTTCCTTTACCCCATGGCCTCCCTGATCCTGAGGGCTCCCCCTCCACTCTCCTGAGTAGCAGAGCCCTCGAAACCCCAACAAGGCTGGGCCCAGGTTTCCTGGGGCTTAATCCCCGACCTTGTAGTCACTAGGGGCAGGAGTTAGGGTGTCCCCACTCCGAGGTGCTCTCTTTACACTGCAGGCCTTCTTGGCCCAGTGATCACTTCATAAGGTTCAAAGCAAATACAATTTATTAAACATCAACTGATTAAAGAGAAAAGAATAAGAAAAAATGAGAATGGTTAAATGAGAACACACAGCCCAGCTCTGTAGCACAGGGACATCAAAACAGCAGCCTGCAGAGCGTAAGGACAGTCCACAGTCTCTTCCTTAGAGGCCCCTTAGAGGCCTTGGATGTGCTGCAGGGGGGCTGCAGGCTGGACACGCTTGATCTGGCAGTGACCACACAGCCTCAAGCTCTAAGTGGCCAGACCCCTCTCCCAGTCCAGAGCCTCTCCCCACACTTTGCAGTTCCCAGCTGCTCACCACATCCAGCTGCAGGCTGTGCTGCGTGGCCAGTCTCTAGCGTCTTGCGTTGCTTCTCTGTTCCTATTGGCGCTCTGAGCACTGCCAGTCTGCTGCTCAGCACAGGGTCTGCGCTCCTTGAGCTGTATGTGTCTGGCTCAGCTCTGCAAAAACTGCCCCTCAACACACAGCTTGCTTTGCTTGGGCTGTCTCTCAGCTCCCTGCTTTTGCAGGACTTCTTCTGCACACTGCTTGCACTCCTTGGGCAGTGTCTCAGCTCTCTGTTTTTGCAGGATTTCTTCTGCACACTGCTTGTCCCCCTTGGGCAGTCTCTCAGCTCTGTTTGCTCAGAGAGAGCCAGAACAATCCCAGCTCACAGGGAGGACGGGTCCTGGCCTCTTGCTTTTCTCACTGGCCTGTCCAACTTGTCAATCAGACTAAGCTGGAGTGTTGGCTGCTTTCCATTGTCTCTGGGGTCTGTCAGTCTCGTGGACCCTTCCCCTGTTGACACCGGGAGCTGGCAAGCCAAAAAACTCCCACAGAATGTAAGTAAGGGGCTAACAGTCCCCTTACACAAACACAGAGGCTACATCTACACTGGCCCCTTTTCCGGAAGGGGCATGTAAATTTCACCTATCGTAGTAGGGAAATGCGCGGGGGATTTAAATATCCCCCGCGGCATTTAAATAAAAATGTCCGCCGCTTTTTTCCGGCTTTTAAAAAAGCCGGAAAAGAGCGTCTACACTGGCCCCGATCCTCTGGAAAAAGCACCCTTTTCCGGAGGCTCTTATTCCTACTTTGAATAAGAACTAGGAATAAGAGCCTCCGGAAAAGGGCGGTTTTTCCGGAGGATCGGGGCCAGTGTAGACGCTCTTTTCCGGCTTTTTTAAAAGCTGGAAAAAAGCGGTGGACATTTTTATTTAAATGCCGCGGGGGATATTTAAATCCCCCGCGCATTTCCCTACTACGATAGGTGAAATTTACATGCCCCTTCCGGAAAAGGGGCCAGTGTAGACGTAGCCAGAAGGTGCAAACATTGCCCAGAAAGGGGCTGATTTACCTTAGGCCCCACCACTGCCAAAGGAGAAAGTATTAAGTCCAGTGAGACAGAGGAGGTATTTGCAAGAGGGGCCTTGGTGGACTCTTTCCATTAGGAGATAAACATCATAAATCAGGTGTTTCATAGGTGAAATAATGTTCACAAATTCCTGTTTCCCTCAATAGAGCAGGAACTAACAGGAGGGAGTTTTCTTGCTCGCAGTTTCCAAACCTGCCTCTCTACTAATTTCTGTGCCCCTTGGTGCTGTGTCTTTGCTCCTTCTAAGGGCCATGCTCAAGATTTATGTGTCTTGAGGTCTGTTAGCTTTCCAATTCCTTAACTGTTTTGTTTCTTTCTGCTTCTGTCAGACAGACATGGCTCTAACCAATCACTACTACAGGCCCTGCATTTGTCCTCAGTCCACATGGCTTAGCTTCTATTCTGCCTTGCTATGTGAGTCTATGCCTTGGGTAGTGGCTTCCCCAGTTCAATTATAACTTTTGAAAAAGGACATTTAATCAATCCTTTGTTTAGCCTGAATGAAGGGATGCTAGCATGGCTTACACTCTCCATGAGTTCTGTGATTGCTTGATGGCATCCATTAATCCCACATAACATATTGGAAGAGATTTTGTTCTTTATTGTTTCCTTTACTACCCAAACTTATGCTTGAAAGAGATTTTTGTTTCTACCAATCTGATTCAGTGCAGATTTTGTGTCACAAGCATTCTACTTTTCTGCTGTGTTGGAACGTATAGAAGAAGGGGACAGAATGGAGGCACAGTATCAATTGCTCAGGCTAGCAGATAGCCATGTTGCACCATTAAACTGTCAGCTCTTAACCTGGACCAGTGTTCACAATGCTGAATCTCTGTGTTTGTGTTCCAGTTCCCATATGAAAGGGAGGAAGTGTAGGCCTCTTCTTTGCCACTGATGTCCACTGTTACAAAGATCGGGGTATTCCTCCCACCTTCTTAGGGCTACCATAAGTCTGTGTTTTCCTGGACATATCCTCATTTTTGCATGTTAAATCTTCGGCCGGATGGCATTTTTAAATGGCAAAAAATGTCCGGGATTTTTCCATGCAAAGGGGATCAGGGAGGGGACAGAGCACGTGTCTGTCAAATTCAATGTTTGGAGCTTCGCGCCTGGACGTTAAGAGATGCTCTGTGCATGTGACCCAACGCCTGGATGGGAAAGCGTGCGGCGGTGGCTGCAGCGAGACCTAGGGCGGGTCTGATGTGGGAGGCAGGTTTGGCTCCTCCCACCGAGTCACCATGTTACCCTCCACCCTGCTAGATTATGTCTTCAGCTCTGGGGGAGAGAAAGGGCATTGGGTTAGAATGGGGAAGGAGAGGCTGGAGGGTGCCTGGTTCTGAGGAAGGGGAGGGGTGGGTTATGGCACCTGGGGGTGCCTGGCTCTGGGGAAGGGGTGCATGCATTGGGTTAGAACAGAGGAGTTTGGGGGGTACCTAGCTCTGGGGGAGGGGAAGAGCATTGGGTTGGAGCGGGAGGGCTGGAGGTTGCCTGGCTCTCCAGGAGGGGTGGGTGCAATGTGTTGGAGTGGGAGGGGTGGCTGGTTCTGAGGCAGGGCAGGGGCACTGGGTTAGAGCAGGGAACTGGGCATTAGAATTTCTGGCTTCTTTCCTTTCCTGTAGGTGGGCAGTGGGTCTGTTGGTTAGATTTGGGGGTTCAAGTCTCAGCTCTGAGGACTGTGGGGGCTGATGCTTGGTGGGGGTGGGCAGGGGAAAGGAAGGGATTCTGGGAAACAGGATTCTGGGTTCCTTTTCTAGCCATGCCACTTCTCCCCTCACTGCTTTTGACTTCATGCCCCAGGACAGGCTCCAGCCAGCAACCTCCCTGGCCCCTGCTCTTCTTCTGGTCCTGCAGCAGCCCTGGCTGCCAGCTGGTTGGCAGTGCTGCTGGAGCCTATGCTGCCACATGTCTTGGGGCAGTGAGGAAGCGGGGGGCCGGCATGTGGCATCCCCTCACACCATGAGAGACAGCGGAGGCAGCGGCAGCCCCAGCAGCAGCAAGGCAGCAGCCTGAGTTTGGTGTGTGTGGGGATGAGTTTGCCTGCTCCTGAGCTGGGCCTCCTGTGCGAGTGGTGTAGCAACCGCCACAGCGGCACCAGCAGGTACCAGGTGTCCTCTTTTTTTGAAAGTTCAAATATGGTAACCCTACACCTTCTGCCTCTACTAGCTTTTGCATTCTGCTTCATACTGGCAATGGCTGGGAGTGGGGAGAAATTGAGACACAGCTCAGACGCTGCTACCTTAGCGGAGGCTGGAAGGCAAGGTGCAAGAGTCTCTTCCCCTGTGCGGTTCGCTGTTTTGCAGATTAGGGACATCTGAGAGTATGGCAGGAGGATATTTGATAGAGGGTTGGAGAAAGAGAGACGAGAACTAAGTTAGGTTTGCTCCTAGCCCACACCTTCTGATCCTCATGACAAATATGCTCCTGTGTAGGGGAAATGAATCAGTAACTCAACTAATCTCTACACAAAATATAAACATTTTCATTTCTGTCTGTCTCTCATGAAGCAAGAAACTGACATACTGTTAATCAGGAACAACTCCAGTCCCCTCAGCCTTCAGTCAATCTAAAGAGGCTGGTTGAGAGAGGTTGAGATTGGAGAGTAACTCTCAAGGGAGGCTGTAGGTGGGGAGGCACCTCGAGATTTGAAACTTACCAAGCCTCATCTCTGAAGCAAAAAACTTGTTTTCATTTAAGGTTGATTATAACTTATAAATGCTCAAAAACATTTTGCTGGGCATGCAACAATTTGCATGTTTGCGATATTGTTAACCACACTACTTTTTGGCAGTTTGGCTGTTTTGAAATTGGTTTTGGTTTAGCTAGAAGGAAACTTGTTAATTGAGTAATTTTTAAGGCAACAGGCAGCACATTCATATTCTGGAGAGGGACTATATAAACAAACTGCACAAAAAAAGCACGATGTTTTCCCCAACAAAACTACAGGTATTTAGATTTAACAGATCTATGTGCCATCTGCATCACAGTAAGAGCCATCATAAATTACTCAAATTCAGTTTTTGAATAAGTCTGTGGGCATACAGGCAAAGAAAGATCGGCTAAGTGCTGCTGCTGGAAGCCATCTTTGCATATTGCAAATTTAATGATCCTATCTGCTGTCATTGGCAAATGAGGTATGAGATGAAAAAATGGGCCACCAGTGATTAAAGCCTTAAGGTAACAAAGAATAAATGAAGTAACTAATTTAAATTATATACTACATGAGTATTTAAAGTCTGAGCATGGATTGAGTGTTAAGCAAGTGCAAAGGCACTTGTTTCTTTACATAGCACAACTGAAGCAAAACACAAAACTGGGGTTTTCTAATCAACCCCAACAAAACTAGCCATGGATTTAACCTGTTCCTTAGAGCTGATACTTACTTTATTTAGTGTTAAGCTGATACTTACTTTTATTTATCTTGTTGAAGATTTCTGATTTTTCATCTAACTTTTAGAAGTGAGGGCTCAACTCTATATCTGGTGCTATGATCCCAATCAAGCAATGGTTATACCACAATTGTGAGGAGCTCTCTGGATGAAACAAGTGTATCCAGTTATGTATGTGCCATTGGTAAGCCTTATTCTAAATGTGAGGAACACAGCCAATGTTTGTTCTATTCAAGTTTTAAAAATTAGTGTGTATATATATATATATATATATATATATATATATAAAAAATATAACGGTGTATTGCCAAGAGGTAATGGTTCATCCCTTAAGGCACTAAGCACACAAATTGGGTGAAGGCTTAAAGAGTTTACTAAGAAAATATTAGGGTAAAATACAATGCTTAATATTAGAATAAAATACAACAAAGCAAGTCTTAGAATAAAATACAATACTTATTAAGCCTAAGCAAACCTCAGAATAAAATGCAATGCCTACATCCCTCCTGCTGCCGGGGAACCCCCTGAAGAAGGACAGCGGGCGGGCAGACAGACCCCAGTGCATAGCACCTGCTGCTGCTTTGGTCTACACCAAGGTTCCAATGTTAGGAATATTCCCAGCCTTTATATACTGTTGGATCTGCAGTAATCACACCTGTTATGAGAACCTAACAATATCATTGATACATTGCATATTTTCCCAGATCCAATAATTAGCTTGTTGATACTTTGCATTTTCCCAGACCAACTAATTAGCATTATCAGGTGGGAAACATTCAGCATAGATAGCTATGTGGTCTTCCCAAGTGCTCCTGCATTCTCGTGCCAGGTGGCTGGCCTTGGGACATGTCCCAAAACTTGTTGAAAGTCAACAGTGCATTCCTACACTGTACCATCTTGAGCAAACAGCTAACTCTTTGGGAATAATAAGAAGCAAAAAGCACAAATGGCTGCCTGGAGCATCCAGGCCTGTAAGAAAATGCAGGCACAAAAGGAATGCTTGTGGTACACCACCTAATTTCCTCAACCTCACAATCGTCTTCTGCATTTCCACTACAAACAAGTATTAAGCTGGGATCCTAGTCACATTGCCAATTTTTTGTGGTTAAACCTGTCTTCCCTCCTCCTCCCCCATCACTGTATCACCTAACAGACATGAAATGAATTAACTGAATATAGAGGTAAACAGTAAAATTGTTTATGAACAAACTAGAATTAGGGAGATTTTTTTTCCTCTAAGCACTTCTCTTTGTAGAAATGCTTGATATAACTTGTACAAAGATAGGAAATGTTTGTTCAAACATACATCTATAGCATAGTGTGGTGTCATTAACTCAGTAATTGTTACAAAATCAATTGGTGCACATCATGGTTTTGTAGCAACACTAGAAATTTGTACCTGTTATATCTACATGGCTAAAATCCTATTGTAGACAATGTCTTACAAAATGAAAGTGAGGGCCTTCTGGTAGTTTGTACTGGAAAAACTACTATGCCCAGTAAGTTCAACAGAAGTAGTTTAATTTTTAATTCCAGAAGTTCACCACATAGTATTTTTAAAAACACTGGGGTTTGATAGAATCTGTTTTTTCCCCTTCTGTTTGCAGCTAAATCAAGCTGTATCTGTATTTTAAGCTTGTAAGACTATCTGCTGGAAGTGCTTTGCCATACTGAATGATTCCTTTGATGTAACTACTTTGCACATTGCAATCTTATTAATGTTTTTCTTCTTAAAACTGCAAAGGGAGAAGCAGTAAAGAGGGGAAGCACTCTGTTACTTGCAAAGGTCATATAGATGTAACTTTCTATATTTTGTTGTGTGATCCACTTGTTTATCTTCATAACGTATAAAAATCCTCAATAGGACACTACAATATCACTATCTATTCAAACACTGGCAACTCTCATACTGGACAAACAAGATACATAACTCATAACTTTAGACTGATGCTTCTTTCCTTCTACACTACAGTTCAGAACTAAAGTGTAAAAATATACCTTCAATAATGGAGGAGAGGGCTTTTCCATAATTATTTATAAACTTTATAGAGATAGAATGTCATAGCTAAAGCAGACTTACTGCTACCTCTATAGGAAGATTCTAGATAGAATAAGGTAAGTGGAGCAGTGCAAAGTTAGGGGGGAAATCACCATTTGTTCAGCAATGCCTTGAGGTAAACTTGGCTTTCTGTGTCATGGATTTGAATTTTGCTCATAGGTATCAGATTCTGAGGTGCAATCCAGACCACTGTGGGGTTGTCACTGCCTGTCTTTGAGTGCCTCACAATACCTTGCTATGGTAGATCCTAACTTGGACTGCTCATAGACAGCCTCCTATCAAGCAGATAACTATCTATGGGTTTTGCAACCTTGATGGAGCAAATTTGACTCCATCTTCCACCAGCCTTGGTTACTAGTTGCAGGCTGACCTCAGCACACTCCCATTCCAGAATTTTCCAAGCATCATGTTCTGTGCAATTTCCAGCCAGCTCCTGGACAATTCAGAGAAATAATGAAGTTTGTTCTTTTAAAAGACACAAAAACATATCACAGCTTATTCATTTAGCTGGAGTGACTACTCCCTTTTTTAAAAATACCACAGTGAGTTGGGTCATAGTAAATTACAACACATTTCTTAACAATAGGACACAAATTAATTGATACTACATAAAATGAATAACATTAAGAAGTTTTAGAATAGATGAAGTGAAATACACATCTAAAACTCAAACTTAATATAGTAAAATACAGACTTTATTCAGGAGAGTTTCTCTCATCAGATACAGTTTCTTTCTACCCAGGGCTGACTTTCTCTCAGTCAGGATCTTTCACAAAAGTGTAAGTTGCTAGCTTCTATTATCTCTTTAGATGAAATATCTTACCCTAACCAGGTGTTTCACCTATATTCAGTTCCAGTGACTTCAACCCCCCTCTCTGCTTCTTTAGTTGCAAGATCAATCTTTCTCAGCTCTGGCTTCTCATCTGTGTAGTGATGAATGCCAAAGATGGCTTCTGTCCTAGCTTATGTTTCAAAGTTAAATAACATTATTGGTTTTTTTCTCTTCCTGTGGGTTCCCATTCCCTTGTATGGTGACAAGTATCAGAGGAGTAGCAATGTTAGTCTGTATCCACAAAAACAATGAGTACTGTGGTACCTTAAAAACTAACACATTTATTTGGGCATAAGCTTTGGTGATGCATCTGTTAGCCTCTAAGGTGCCACAGGACTCTTTGTTCATACCCTGTATGATTTCAGTGTAAATGGCTCTTCCATTGTATCTGATTTCATGTGTAGATAGTTGTGACAATCCCTCCTATCTGAACAAACTGTGCAGCCTAATATCAATGAATGTCCATAATCTACTATGTATCTGAGAGTCTGTTTGTCTGTCCAAGAACTCCTCCTAAGCAGTAAGAGCTAGGACCACCAAGTTTGATATTCAGCTTCCTCTTAAAGCAAGCTAAGAATATGGTTTTGCCAGGAAAATGGGATGTGCCTGGAATGGGAATGCATTTCAGGAAACCATACAGAAAATCATGGCTGACTGGAGTTGTGCACCAACCTCCAGTACTGCCTAGCACTGAGCCTCTCACTTTCCAAATACCTGTTAGGGAGGGCCAGGGGAGATGAAGCTCCCTCAAATACATACAGGAACATTGCTGGCTGTTTCTTTTCATCAGGGATCAAGAGGAAAGTGCTCAGTTTGCTGAATTCTTCACTTTGCTAGGGGGCACAAAGGGCAAATGAATCTGAACCCACCCCAGCAAGGGAATATGCAACCCTCCCATAGCTGTGCCCACTGGAGCTGCAGTAGCCATGGAGAGGCACTTCTCACCTGGTCCTAAGTGCTTCAGTGGGGGTATGTCTACACTACCACCCTAGTTCGAACTAGGGTGGTAGTGTAGACATACCCTGAGAGAGGACTGGGGTAGTCCTCCCTCCATGGGGCAGCCTGAACTCCTCATACCCAGCCCCTTCCCAGAGCAATGCTTTAAAAGGAGCATGTATATTTTCATTTGCGTGTTCTCTCAGAATAAAAAATTCCTGTTGGATTACAGAATGGCATCATGATGTCATCAGCATTCACATGCCGCTGCCTCCTCCTTCGTCCTCAGCTGCTTGCTGTAGCCAGCCTCGACACCGTCCCCTCTGGGGATGCGCTGCTTCAGCTTCTGCTCCATGCTCCGGGGGCTGTGCCTCCGGGGAGGAGGTGTGGGGGGTCCCCTCTGCCACATGAGCCTGCCCCCCCCCAGGCTGCCCTGTATCTCCTCCACCATCCAAGCCTGACTCCAGGCTGTGCTGGGTCCCCTACACTATCCAAGCCCAACCGCGTACACACGTTGGGCCATGCTGGGTCCCCTTCACCATCTGAGCCCGAACGTCTCTCCTTTCCCCGTCCCCCAGGCTGCGCCAGGTCCTTTCTGCCATCTGAGCCCTCAGTGTGTGCCTGCTTATTCATTGGTATGTGTAGCTTTGGCATGCCTCAGGGGGATGTCTGCTGGCAGCACAATGCAGTCCCAATCTGTTCAGCATATCTTCACACATAATCTGTCTGGGGATCTAATAATTTTCACTTGCAAATCTCTCCAAGTCTGCAACATCTTTTAGGAGGCATGGTGACTAAAAGTGAACACAGCCAGCACTGCTGGTGAGGGCAAACTCTCAACTTATAAAATGGCATGAAAATTAAGGTTTTCAATTAATTGTAGTTAACTCAAGCGATCAATGCAAAACAAACTAGCTAGATTTTAAAAAGGAGCAGTTGGCGGTGCCTGAGCTACAGTGCTGGAATCTGTGTGAAAGCAAGTAAGAGTCCCCCTCCCTTCACAAGACCTCACCCCCTCCACTATGACCCCATACCCTCAGCCCCCTCCCTCATACCTCCCAAGCAGACACCTTGTACTCCCAGTCCTCTCCTGCCCCCTTCTCTCTGGCCAGACACTTACCCCCAGCCTGCTTCTGCACCTACCCTGCTCCTGCACTCTTCCTCCAGCCAGACACTTACCCCCTGAGAGAGAGGGGGGTTGGCGAGTACAGCGAGCAGGGGGCACAGCCCCCTAGTATTTTCTAAAAACCAAAAATTGAGTGAAGGACCTGTGCAATGCCGGATGAATCTTCTAGTTCCTTATCTAGCATTTAATATATACATTTCACAATGATATTACTCATCAAAGTCCTTAGCTTTCATAAAAGACCTCATTCTCTACACTTCTATAATACAGTAACATTGTAGACAATCATGTGATTTAACGGCTTATCTCTTGAAGCCTCTATAGACCAGTAAACCTTTGGCCTGGGTTCTTCTGATCCAAACCAACCTTCTCTTTCCTGATGAATGAAGATGCCAGGTTATCTTTCTCCCCATATGTTAGGTATGAGGTTTGCCTCCATCCCTTATTAGCTTGATCAGTCTGTTCACCACATATATGAAAGTTAAGGTAAACAGTCTTTCTTTTTGTTTTATATGGAGCTGTGGAGAAACTGCCACTGATGTACCTGGTTTAAATGCATTTTTGTTATGATGCCAACATAGGCTGATCACTCAATATCTACCACATGCAGACATGATGCAGATCTATTAATGATGAGGGAGTTTTCAGATGATACCTCACAGCACCAGTTTTGCACAGAAATTATGAAAATAGTTTGCTGGGTCTGAATATAATGGCTCTTGGTGTCATGGAATGCATGCTGGAAAAATTATCCTATGCAACTACTGTCTTTCAGCTACATAGCTGTATTTAGCTCTTCTACAGCCAGCATATGTGAAGGTTGCCACTAATCAAAAGGTAGCAAGCATGGCCACACGACCAGTCAGAAGTGAAATGTAAAGTATGAAAATATTATTTTCTCTAGTGCACTGGAGATGGTGGAATTGCATAGAAACTAGCTGCAGAAACAAAAGGTGTGCAAAAATAATCAGTACATAGATAATCCATAAATATAATGTGTATTAAAAAATTGATTCACAAACTGCTATGAATTAGCTAGGACAATAGAAAAATCTTGATTGGCTTGTGGCTATTCCATACACAAAAGAGAGGCTGCATTGGTAGCATAAATTGCTCATTGTGAATGGCTTGCCCAGGTCTAGCTAGGACGTCTAATTCAGCTCCTAATCCTGCTTCATCCCTTGTCTGCCCTTGAGCTCTGAGCGACTTAAGTAGCCAAGAGCACCTTAAGGGTCTTTGTAAGGACCCTTGGCTCACAGGTGGATGTAATCCATGGAAATCCATTGCTTTCCACAATAGCTATATCTATCATTATTCAACACAACTTTAGAGTCTGAATCTTCAAAATGTGTTCTGCCAGCTGGTCTCCTATTATTGAGCAATATATCATCACAGTGACATTACTACTAACTGACTAATAACTGCTCCAGATGGCCAGATTGCATTTTGGGAGATCCTAACCATGCAAGTGATAATCTTTTAAAATTCTTACGAATTATCTTTTTTAATAAACTGCACTTAGTCACTTTCAAGAGAAATGGTCATAAGAGCTGAATGGATGAAGTGTAACACTTTAAAATTGTTCAAAAGCTGAAACTGCAAGATGAATGGCCTTGATAATTAGATCAATACCAAATCAGTGGTAGTCTCAGGATTTTCCTTTCAGGTGTTGCACAGGAAAAAACTTTTTGGTATGCATTCCATGACACTAAGAGCCATTGTATTCAGACCCAGCCCACTATTATAATAATCTTTGTACAAAATATGTGCTGTGAGGAATCATCTGAAAATGAATAACTCCCTCTTCATTAATAGACCTGCACCAGGTCTGTATGTGGTAGATATTGAGTGATAGGCACAAGTTGGCATGATAACTAAAATGTATTCAAATCAGGTTAATCAGTGGCCATCATTCAACAGGTCTGCCTTAAACAAAGGAATAGATGTATCAAAAAATGTCAGGAAACTTGTATAAAGTACAGGCACTGCCTGAGTTACAAACATCTGACATATGAACATCCGCACAGACAAACGAAAGCTCACTTGCAGCAGTCAAGAGATTTGGGTGGTAGCCAGAGGACTCTGGAGGACCTGGAAGTGGTCATACAACAGTGGCTGGAAGTAAATGGCAACTTCCCTTTCAAAGACTGGATGGCTGCTTCCTGCACTTCCAGAGTCCTATGATCCATGCTTATGCTGTTTGTCACCACCCCTGTTAGGGTATAGTCAGGGAGTGGGCTGGATATAGGAGCTGACAAAGTCAGGGAAGGGGAGGGTGCCCAGAAGTCCTCTGCAGAATCTCCTCCTCATCCTCCTCCAAGTAAATCTGCCTTTACTCAAACACCTGCATCAAGATAAAAAATTTAAAAAAATCTATTTTGCCTTGAAAATATACAGTATTTCAGCTATACCATGGGTTAAATAGATTTTTGTGGGCTAGCTTCATAATCTAACTTGGTTTATAACATAGTTTCCATGGGAAAATGCTTTCCGAGCATTTGGGGAAAAAACCCAACTTTTAGAACTGATTCATAAATTGGGTACATCCTGTAATGGGGAAGATTTGTGAATATAAACAAGCTTTGCTGCCATCAATATGGAAATGCTGTTTTTCATACCTAACAGATATATCAGGAGAAGAGCAAGTCAGAAAGAGCTGGAAAATTATTGCACAAAATAAATTGGAAAAAATGTTGCAAACTTTCATTAGAATGTTTTCCCTTTTTATCTTCTCTGTTTAAGAAGGAGTCCCTTTCTCTTAAGAAGACATGATGAAGAATTATCCAAATAATCAATAAAATCTTTAGAATTTTTTCTTCCATGTGAGAAGTATGGACAAATAAATGTGTCATTCACCTTTTTCCGTTAATACTCAAAAAGAACATCAGGCAAAGAAACTCTAAACATCAGGCTTTTTATTATTATTCCTCCCTATATTAAGGAAGATGCTTTTTCAGTTAAATCAGTCTGTGGCTTGTTTTGTAGAGCTATGTTTAGCTGAAGCATATTCAAGTTATCCATTGTTGTTATGTGCTTATCCATTGTTGCCATTTCTCTATAAATCTGTGCCATTTGTAAGAGCGTGGGAGGATTTTTCTTTTGTTGTAAAGCTGTTGTGCATCTAAATTCATAGTGATAAACTGGGCACCAAATAGCATTCTTTTTCAGTACAGAATCCTACGAGTGAAATGAGCAAACGTCCATTAGCGATGTGTCTCAATAATATGCTTATTTAGTTATTGATGATCTTCCAGAATTTCTAAATAGAATCTATGACACTCACCCTTCTTCACAGGTCAGATGTGATCTTTCGATGATTGTGTTTTTACAGTAAAGTGTTTTTAAGGTTGTCAGGGACCATTAGACTATCTAGTCTGGCTCCTTGTGTATATAACATAGGCCATAGAATTTCACCAAGCTATGCTCCTGTGGTTCAATAACTTGTGTTTTTTCTCCCATGTACATGCAAGATTTATTCCCCAGTTCTGTATCCTTAGTGGGGTTTTTTTGTTTGTTTGTTTTGCGAGGGCGAAGACGAATTTTATGTTCATTGCATTACACTTGAGACGTTTTGTTCAAGGTTCAAAGCATCATTGATGAACTCTTGAAGGAGACTTCTTCAGTCAAAAACAGTTGCTGTATGTAATGCAACCTTTTAAGGAGGGAATTGTGGAAACTAATGTGGGGGAAAGGGTTTATCTCAAGATCTAGCTGCATAAAAAAAGAAAATACACATAGCTATATCTCAGTGTATATAATAAAGCCAGATTTTTTTGTACATGTCACCAGAATATACTTATAAAAGCTATCAATATGAAAACATAGGGGCTGTGTCTACATTGGCAAGATTGTCTACACTGTCTACATCCGGTTTTGTGCAAAATCTTGCCGCCTGTCTACACTGGCCGCAAGTATTTGCGCAAGAACACTGACATTCTACTGTATGAAATCAGTGCTTCTTGCGCAAATACTCTGACGCTCCCTCTCAGGAATAAGTCCTCTAGCACAAGTGTTCTTGCACAAGAGGCCAGTGTAGACAAGTAACATCAATTTCTTGCACAAGAAAACCCAATAGCTAAAATGGCCATCGGAGCTTTCCTGCGCAAGAGAGCATCTACACTGGCACGGATGCTTTTGTGCAAAAGCAAATCTTTTCCGCAAAGGCACATGCCAGTATAGATGCTTGTCACAGATTTACTGGGTGCGAGCGCCCCCTCCCAGCGGGGCAAAGGGGTTCAGCGGACCTACCGTCTGTAACTAACATATGTCTGTCCCGGAGCGTGTTCCCCGGGATGTGGGATGTGAGTGCAAACACCCGGCCACGTGTCGGTGCCAGGGTTCAGCAGACTCACTGCCCTGCCCCGACAGGGGTCCATGGGTCCTGTAGGGAATGAGGGGGGAAGTTATGGGGTGACCTTGTGACGGGTTTACAGGGCCAGTCGGGATGGCGGGCAAAGGGGAAAGGTGTAGGGGACCCGGGCCCACCTTCTCCACCGGGTCCCAGCCCAGGGCCCTAAGTGGGGGATAACTACAATGTTCCCTCCACGGCAGGTGGGGACTCTCCCTGTAACTCACCTGCCCATGGGCGCCAGAAGCACCCTGCCCCCGGCTTCTTCCCTTCCCGCTCCCGGCTACCCTGCCGGAAGGTCTGCCTGGGTCACTTACCCCGCCTGAACCGTTGGCCCCATCTGGCTGGCATCCTGGGGGCTCCAGTGTTGGTCTTCTTGCCCTCCAGTGGGGTGGGATACTCGCTCGCTCATGGGGCGTCTGGCGGCTCCTCCCGGTGCCGCTGCCAGCTGTCTCCCCCGGCCGCTTTTCAAGCGGCCCGGGCAAGGACGCAGGGGATGCTGGCCCCGCCCCTCAGGAGTCTGCATGCCCTGCAGCGCAACAGCCGGGGTTTGGCGCTCCGCCCCCTGCCCTGCGCGGCCCCGTGCAGCCAGCCTGCTTGCCAGGCTCCTGGCCCGCCTGCCGTAGCCGTGTCTAGCCCCACCCCTTTAGCCACGGGGCTGGGCGCATTCCCCTGCATCGGGGCTTGGCCTGACTGGGTCTATTCCAGCCGCCCGGGCCATCTGCTTGCCCTCTCTGCGCCCAGGGAGGGGGGCTGATCCCCCGGCCCAGGTTAGTGCGGACCCCACGGGGTCCGTCACAACGCTCTCTTACTCAAATACTCTAACTCAAAAACTCTTGTGTTTAGAATATTTGCGCTAAAACTTGCCAGTCTAGACATAGCCAGGAGGAATTGATTATGAGCAGCACTACACAAATATAAAAAAGGAGGTGGGGAGAGACAACAAGAAGCCTTCCTATCTAGTACATGTTTTGAGAGGTGTGGACATAATTAAAGTCATTTTGCTCAGAGAGAACTAGGCAACACAAGGCTAGTGCCTATAGCAGCATTAAACTTCCCAAGGGACAGAGAACACTTCATGCAAAGGAAATGGATTTTCTATCTCTCTCCAAGTGACATCCCAAATGCAGAGGTTGTTAGCCACCATCTTCCATCTTTTACAGTTGTGAATGTCTTCTCTCCTTTGGGACATCACCATCTGGTGAAGTTTCTGACATGATTGGTAGGTACCACAGCCCTGGTCACATGTTATCTATACCATGTCCTTGAACCCTGGAAAGATGTTGCCTAGACCATATTTTCAATAGCTCTGGGAAGCAGTAGTCTTCGTGGAAATTCTAGCAATACACTTCCTCTGTGCATGGGGGACTGTGGCTGAACAGCCATGTGGCAGCCACAAAAGTTTTTATAGGATTTGTTTTGCAAAAACATCCTAGAATTTAGAGTAGAGTTTAAACAAAAAGGAAACTTTTGTCATAAACATTTTTTGTGTTTTGTTTTGCTAATAAACCCTCTATTTATCATCTGTCCTGGTATGGATGCTTATGTGAAACTTAAACATGCTTTCAAAGCTATGACTCTCCAAACTGCCTCTTATCTTTCTTCAGTCTCCCAATCCCATTTTTTCAGGCTTGCAATTTCCTGCTATACAGTCTAGGATCACAGAACATCCTGTTTCCCCCTGCAAACCTTAATAATCTCATATATTCAGAGATTATATGACCAAAGAACCATTGAGATCACCTAGCAGAGTGACCAGATAGCTAGTATAAAACATCAGGATAGGAGGGGGGATAACAGACACTTATGAGACAAAGCCCTGATTATTGGGACTGTTTCTATAAAATTGGGTCATTTGCTCATCTTGTCATCTAGCCCTGTATAACACAAAGCATAGGATTTCCTCAAATTAATTCCAGTTTGCCTAGATCAAATCCTAGATCAAACACCCAGTCTTTATATAAAAATGGCCAGTGACAAGAGAATCTATCACAATCCCAGTAGGTTGTATCAATGGTTAACTACTCTCACTATTTGAAAAGTTTGTGCCTTATTTCCAGCATGAATTTGTCTAGTTTTAATAGCCAGCTCTTGGATCTTTGTGTACCTTTGTCTGCTAAAATGAAGAAGCCTTAATCCAAGTATTGTTCCTCTTAAAGGTACTTCTAGTCTGTAATCAAGACACACTTAACCTTTTTTTTAAAAAAAAAACCTCTTTTTTTTAAATAGACTCAAGCAGTCCAATCTATTTTCTTATTGTCATGTTTTCTGATTCTTTAATCATTCTCATGGCTTTTCAAAAGCCCTCTCCAATTTTTCAGCATCATTCTGGAATTGTGGACACCAGTATAGAAAACAGTATTCTAGCAGCAGTAATAAGGAGGAGGGAGAAAACTTGTTCATCTTGGCCTCTGAGGATAGAACAAGAAGCAATGGGCTTAAACTGCAGCAAAGGAAGTTTAGGTTGGACATTAGGAAAAAGTTCCTAATTGTTAGGGTAGTCAAACACTGGAATAAATTGCCAAGGGAATCTCCATCTCTGGAGATATTAAGATTAGGTTAGATAAACGTCTATCAGGGATGGTCTAGACAGTATTTGGTCCTGCCATGAGGGCAGGGGAATAGACTCGATGAGCTCTTGAGGTCCCTTCCAGTCCTCGTATTCTATGACTCTAATACTAGTGCCCAATAAAGGGCTAATATAACTTCTCTACTCCTGTTCAATATTCTACTTCTTATAAATCCGAGGACTACTGTAGTGGTCAATTGCGGAAGAACTTTGTACGTATTAGTTTAGGGGTGGTGAGTCCTGCATTCTTTCCCCCCTTTCCCTTTTCCCTATTTCTGATGAGCCAGAAGCAAGTCTTTGGGAACCTACGCCACTTGAGATAAGCATTGTTGCCAGTATAGCAAGAACAAATATGAGATAAGGGTAAAGGGCAAGAACACATAAACAATTCTGTTTACCCTAACGTACTGATCACGTAAACAGGGCCAAAGAACAAGAAGATCTAGATCAGAACCAGATCGATAACTAACAGCTAAGCCCTACATAAGCATTAATGAGTAAGCCCTGGAAATTTCCAAACTGCCAAAGAAGGCAGGAAAACTGTATTTAAGGCTGCCTCAGGTTATGTCTACACTACAAAGTTAGTTTGAACTAACGTCCGTTAGTTTGAACTAACTTTCCTAGGCGCTACACTAGTGCTCCGTTAGTTCGAACTTAATTCGAACTAACGGAGCGCTTAGTTCGAACTAGGTAAACCTCATTTTACGAGGATTAAGCCTAGTTCGGACTAGCTAGTTCGAATTAAGGGGTGTGTAGACCCTTAATTCGAACTAGTGGGAGGCTAAGGCTTCCCAGGTTTCCCTGGTGGCCACTCTGGCCAACACCAGGGAAACTCTATTGCCCCCCTCCCGGCCCCGGAGCCCTTAAAGGGCCCCGGGCTGGCTACACAGTTTGTGCCAGTTGCAAGGCTGTCAGCACCCGTGCCAGCAGACCCTGCACCTGCCACACCATGAGCCAGCCACCCAAGGACACCCAGCCCTCCACTGCTCCCCAGGACCAGCCTGGCGGCTCCCAGGAGCCTGCCTGGGGGCGCAAAAGGCGGGCGCCCGCTTGGTCAAGTGCGGAGATCATGGACCTCATCGAGGTTTGGGGGGAAGCCTCCAATGTCCACGATCTCCGCACTAGCCACAGGAACGCGGCCGTCTACGGCCGCATGGCTACCAGCCTGGCCGCCAGGGGCCACCAGCGCAGTCGGGAGCAGGTCCGGTGCAAAATTAAGGACTTGCGGCAGTCCTACTCCCGGGCCTGCCAGCCAGGGGCCGACCCGGAGGCCTGCCCCCACTTCCACGCCCTGGACCGCATCCTGGGGGCTCATGCCGTCCCTACCCCCCGGGACGTGATTGACCCCGGGGCAGAGGGCCCGCTCTTGGAGACGGAGGAGGAGGAGGAGGGCTCTGAGAGCCAGGAGCCTGCCGCCAGCCTTCCCAGGACCCGGGACCCCTGAGGCACCCCACAGAGCCGCTCGCCTGTGTCGTCTGAGGCCGGGGAGGCGTCCACCTGTGAGTACCATTGTGTTCCCCTTATGTGTACGGGGGGCTGGGGCGAGATGGAGCCCCGGGACCGTGCGCCTGGGCCTTGCCCACCAAGGAGCAGCAGCTGGGGATCCTGCAGGGGCCCTGGCCTTGCAGAGGGGAGCTGGGTTTCACACACCTGGGCCCCTGGGGTAATTGACCGCTGGTCTTGTTGCACCACAGCTGCAGCACCTGGGCCTGCAGGGCGCACCACACCGCCTGCAGCAGCTGCCCGTGCCCGGGCAAGCAGGAGAGCCAGGAACGAGGAGGCGTACCAAAGGCGGCACCTCCAGTTCATGGACCACCAGCTCCGCACCCAGGACCACTGGGTCCAGGAGGACCTGAGGCAGCCGGAGGAGTCTGGAGACCCTGGAGGAGCAGGGCCATGCCCTGCGAGGCCACCTCCAGAGCCTGCTCGACCGCTTCCCATTTCCTCCTCCCCCTGCTCCCCCTGCTCCTCCTCCTGCTCCCGCTCCTGCTTCCGCTCCTGCTTCCTCCACACCCCCTGTCCCTCCTGCCCCCCCCCACAACCATTTCCCACCGACGCCCCCGGACCCGCAGTGTGGCGAGACGGGAGAGGCAGCCGGACTCCCACCCCTGAGCTTTCCTTTCCCTTCCTCCCTTTCCTCCCCTTCCAGCTCCCTCGTCCCAGGTTTCCCCCTCCCCTCTCCCACCCTCGCCCCTCCCTCCCCTCACCCCACTTATGTTAAATAAACAGACGTTTTTGTTTCAAAATCAGGTGTCTTTATTTTACAGTAGGTAGGGAGGGGAAAGGCGAAGGGGGGTAGGGTGGAAGAAGGCCCCAGTGGGGCATGCAGGGAGAGGTCAGTCCTCCTCCTCCACCAGGAAGCTCTCCCGCAGGGCTTCCCGGATCCGGATGGCCCCCCGCTGTGCTTCCCGGACGGCGGCGGTGCGGGGCTGACCATAGTGTCCAGCCATGCGGTCAGCCTCAGCCATCCAGGCTGGCAGGAAAGCATCCCCCTTTCGCTCACACAAATTGTGGAGCACACAACATGCTACCACCACGGGAGGGATGTTGTGCTCGGCCAGATCCAGACGGGTGAGGAGGCATCGAAAGCGGGCTTTCAGTCGCCCGAAGGCCCCCTCCACCACGATGCGGGCCCTGGTCAGCCTGGCATTGAAGGCCTGGCGGGAGGGATTGAGGTGCCCCGTGCAGGGCTTCATGAGCCAGGGCTGCAGTGGGTAGGCGGGATCCCCCACCAGGCACACGGGCATGTCCACATACCTGACCCTGATGTGGCGGTCGGAGAAGAAGGTCCCGGCCTGCAGCCGCTGGCACAAGGAGGAGTTGCGGTACACCCGGGCGTCGTGTGCTTTGCCGGACCAGCCCACATTAATGTCCGTGAACTGGCCCCGGTGGTCACACACGGCCTGCAGGATCACGGAGAAGTACCCCTTGCGGTTCACGTAACGGGACGCCTGGTGTTCCGGGGCACGGATGGGGATGTGCGTCCCGTCGATGGCCCCCCTGCAATTGGGGAAGCCGACGGCACCGAAGCCCCGGATGACGGTGTCCGGGTCGGTGAGGCGGACCACCCTGCGGAGCAGCACCCGGTTGATGGCCTTGACCACCTGCGGAGAGAGACACAGCAAAGTGCCAATCAGAGGGGCGCCCGGGTGGCTGGGAGCGTTCGTGCCCTGGCAGTGCCCCGCGCCCCACTCCCGGTAGCAACCCCCCTGGCGGCGTGTAGTACGGCCGGGACAGCCCGACCCCTCCAGTGCGGGGCGCTTTTGCCTCCTCCCGCCCCCCCTTTGTCCCTGGGGCGGCCCATCCCCTCCTCGCAGCCCCCCTCCCCCCCGGCTCGGTGGCCGATGAGTGTCATACCTGCATGAGCACCGCTCCGACGGTGGATCTCCCCACGCCGAACTGGTTCCCGACGGATCGGTAGCTGTCCGGCGTGGAGAGCTTCCAGAGGGCGATGGCCACCCGCTTCTGGAGGGGGATGGCGGGCCTCATGCGAGTGTCCCTTCTGCGCAGGGCAGGGGCGAGCCACTCGCAGAGCTCCAGGAAGGTGTCCCTCCTCATCCTGAAGTTCTGGGTCCACTGTCGGTCCACCCAGCACTCCAGGACGATGCGGTCCCACGAGTCGGTGCTGGTGTCCAGATGCCAGACGCGGCGGGGCACGCTGGTGCCAGGGCGCCGCCGCGGCTCCTCCATGGCCCCCAGGGCGGCCAGGCGGAGAGGCAGGGGGCTGACGTGCACCAGGTGGTGCCAGGCAGCCTCGAGCCATTGCTGGCAGGCTTGCAGCAGCAAGTCCAGAAAGTGCACCAGAAGGTGCAGGGCGAGCTCTGGCTCCATGTTGCCTCCTGCGGCGGCCCCCCCGAAGGGAAGCACGGACACAGACGGGCACAAAGACCAATGCTTTGCTGTCCCTCGGCGAGGTTGGCAAGCAAGCAGGAAAAGCTGAGAACCGGCTGTCCAGGGGGGTCCCTTTAAGCTCGAGCCTCAGGGATAGCCTCAGACAGCAGCCACACAAAGCAACTACTGACCTGATGCCCTGCCAGAACCGGTTTCAGCTGCCCTTAAATGCCCCCCTGCGTCCAATCAGTGTGGACGCGCTAGTTCGAATTAGCAAAACGCTAATTCGAACTAGTTTTTAGTTCTAGACGCGTTAGTTCGAATTAGCTTAGTTCGAATTAACTAATTCGAACTAAGTTAGTTCGAACTAGCGCTGTAGTGTAGACGTACCCTCTGAGCCTAGTAAATCGGACTTCACCGATGGGCTTTGGGTACTGGCGCCTCGGAAGCTGAGACAACCTCCCACTTCGTCTGCAGCCTACCCGGGGTCCCAGGCTTGCAGGAAGGGACATAAGATATGCCACTTCTTTGTTATGTTGTTCTTCCATTTATGGGGCACAGCTGTTAGCTGTCAAGAAATAAACTGTTTGTGTTTGACAGATACCTGTGTGGCGTATTTTGTACTTTGGGAACCCAGTGTTGTACCTGAGACTTATTCTGGCCGGCTACAACTACATTTGAGTCCTTTTGCGTACAACATTGTAAGGGTTGTTCATGTAACCTTGTTGCATAAGTGAGTAATGATGTATTACCTGATCCAAGTACTTTATCTGGGCCAAACTCACACTAAAGTCAGTGGCAGCTGGGTCTGTGTAAAGCATTTGGGATTAGATACTATGAACTTCACAGTTTCCTTCATTTCCTGTCCTTTCTCCTGCTCTCTTTCTTTACCAGACCTTCCTTCTTGCCGGTTCTCATTTCTCTACATTTTAACATCCAAATGTTAGCTGCCCTTTGAATTCAGCAGGATGGATGAGGTTAAGTTTTTTTTCAAGTGTTTTTTTTTTTAATCAAGAAGCATAGTTGAGCATTTTAACTAGTTGTAAGCAGGAGCAACTACAGGTGAATGCTATTAAAATTTTAAGATTTTCTGAACTGTTGAAAATTTAAAATGCCACTCTTGTTTCTTTAGGGCTGTGTCTACACTGGCCTCCCTTTCAGAAAAGGGATGCTAATGTAGCACTTTGGAATAGGCAAATCCGCGGGGGATTTAAATATTCCCCTCAGTATTTGCATTAACATGACTGCCGCTTTTTTCCGGCTTGGAGATAAGCTGGAGAAAAGCGCCAGTCTAGACGTGATTCTCCGGAAAATAAAGCCTTTTCCGGAGGATCTCTTATTCCTTTCAAGTAGGAATAATAGATCCTCCGGAAAAGGCTTTATTTTCCGGAGAATCACGTCTAGACTGGCGCTTTTCTCCGGCTTATCTCCAAGCCAGAAAAAAGCGGCAGTCATGTTAATGCAAATACTGCGGGGGATATTTAAATCCCCCGCGGATTTGCCTATTCCAAAGTGCTACATTTGCATCCCTTTTCCGAAAGGGAGGCCAGTGTAGACACAGCCTAGTAGTTCCTGCCATCATTGGCCATCTTCTTATATTCCCAGTAACAGACATATTCAACTTTTCTTTTAAAAGCAAAATTCTAAACTACACAATAGTTAGAAGACTTCAACTGATGATATAAAAAATAGCCATTTAAGGAGCAATGGAAAAAAAAGTATCCATTTAAACTAGTATCCAGCATTTTCATTTGACAACACATTTTTGCTCAACTAATTTTAACTTGCATTCCAAATGAAGCATTTTTATTTGTTTGGTTCCTGATTATCCATTTGTTCTGAATTTTTGTGTTGCACAATGTTCTTTCTGCAATGCCTTATTCTTCCTTGCTATGAAATCATTTTGTGTAAGGGAGAATTATTTTTTTCTCTTTCAACAGTCAGAAAGATAGGTATAAGGATGGATAGTTAGAGGAAGAAGAGACTAAACCAGAAATAAAAGGTTTTTATTGGAAGGGGAAATAAAAATCTTTAGCAAGTAACCTCTGAAAAGATGTTTCAGGAAAGCATAGTAACAGAATCACTTTCTCAGCCATTTATTCCTCAAATGTCCAACAGTGTGTGAATACTACTTCAGTGCCATAGAGGTGAGCAGAAGGGTAAAGAGGAGCAGCACCAGTACTGGTGACAGGAATATTAAGGAAACAGGATGTTATAGGAATTCAAGTAAATAAGCAGATCTTGCTCCTATAGGAATCAATGGGAGCTTTGCCATTAAGTTCAGTGAAAGCGGGATTGCATCCAAGTTCCCCAGAAAATTCTTTAGTGGTACTTGAGGAAATGAAATAGTGATGGGCAGATTGTTTACAGAAGCATATATAAGGAGGGGGTCAGTTATTTTCGTGCTTCAAGGAGCCAGGAGAGCAAGAAGATGGTAATGAAGTGGTATGTTGGACTCTGAAGAGCAGATTTCCATCACTCTTCAAAGTGGAATGTGCTGTTTCTTCTCTGATTCTTTTATCCACTGAGTTTTTCAAAGGAGGAATGCATTGGGATCTCTGTGGCACTGGCACTATGGGGAGAAAGCAGGCAGGCTCATGTTAGGACTCAGTAACTCATAAATACTTTAATACAGAATGAAAGGAAAACCATTGCTACTACCATGGATATTTTTTTTCCTGGTCACAGTACTCTCCCTACCTAAGTCTGGCCCTTGATCAAATGATCTCCCCCTCCCAATTTGTTAAACTTCTGAATACCTAATTTGTATTGAATTGTAGTACATTTTATGACTTTGTACAGTTTTCATGAGTGATTTCTCCATCATAAGATACAAGATAAAGGTTAGATCTTTAAATATGTATTTATTCATGCCAAATATACGCAAATAAAATTTCCTCCAATCTTAAAGATTCTTTATAATTTTAAGAATAACTGAAATGTACTAACATCAAGAAAATGAACTGTGCACCAATATTGGGTGGACCAGTATTAAATAGGTGACAGCCTTAAAATGTTAATCCTAGTTCTTTAGTTCAGCAGGTTGCCTTTTCTTTTCTTTGCCCTCATGAATTGAAGTACAGCCTGAAAGATCCAAAGACTAGCCAAGTGGCTTACCCTGGTGAGCTGGGAACCAAAAGTTTGCCAGCTGCTGAAATACAGGGTCAGTTTCTGAAAGAGTCCTCGCATTTTGTCATTTGTACTTATTCATCTTGAGTGGGTGCGGGTCAGTTTATAAATGAACTAGCCTTAAAATGTATCCTTTTGCCCTACATTTCTTCCTTTCATTTTTTAATTATTGCATTGCTGGTGGTGCCTTACCACATTTTATGCAAATATTCCTGAACTTCGAGATCTTCTCCAAATATCACTTTTTCCATCTCCTGAAGGGAAAGAGCAGGATTTAGGGGCAGGCAATAGGTTAGGGTATCAGGAGTGCGAGGCCACAGGGCTCAAACTGCTGTTTTTAATTGTTGGCAGTAATAGGGAAAATAGAATGTGTGAAGGGTAAAATGTTTCAGATATTCCATATGTAGGTATGTTTTTCTCTAAGCTCCTGGTATGTTCTAGACCTTTCTTAGACTCTCACAAAACCTTCCAGACTTTGAGAACTACATTTCCATCAAGCCTTCTAGACTGTTGTCAGTTTTCCCCTCAGAGATTACCAGGTGCTGGGCATCACCAATTTATCAGTGAGATGTAACAGTGAACTGAAATAAAGTGAGAATCAAGCTGTGATACTGTGAACTTTTTTACTGTGCACCATCTATACTTGTTCATTAGTTCATTGTAGAAAAAGCCTTAGCGTTTGCAGCAGGCTGGGGGGCATGCACTTTCCTGACATTAATTTAAATTTGTTATAGTACTTTGATCTAGTCCCATAGATTTTAAGGCTAGAAGTGATTGTTCTGATCTAGCAAGACCTCCTGCACAATCCAGACATACAACCTTGCCTATTAAGTCCTGCAGAAATACTATAATTTATGTTTGAGCTGTAGTATGTCTGAAATAGTGAAACAAATATTATTGAAGGTAACCACGTTAGTGATACCAGTGAATAGCACACATTTTATCATCACTTGTCTATACTTACCACCTGTTATCAGAGATGCTATGGTCTATTTTATCATGTTGGAATGTGCATTATTGCTTTGCAAAGCACAAGCTTGTGGAAACCATGCCACTGATTGCAGGAAGGAACATAATAATCCTATATAGTCCTTCATAAAGTGTAGAAACTTGGGGCTTGTCTCCACACATTTAGGTTATGGAAAGCTGTATGAATCTAGCCTGTCATAGACTGTGTCCACCCTGCTGATGCACATGAGCACCGGGGTAAGGAGGGAGGAGGGAAGGTGTGGCTCCACATTCCTGGAAGGGGCAAGACCTCAGGCAGAAGGGTCAGGACTGTGGTCAGCCATCCCTCAGCATGGATGGTAATGCCTCCACTCCCAGTGCTGCCTGGAGTGTACTAAACAGTGCTCCAATGTGGCTCTAGGCACTACCACAGCAGGCTCCAGAGTCCCAGGCCCCTTTGACTCACCTAGTTCCTTCAAATCATCAGGACTTGTGGCAGCTGTCCCCTTTGCTCCACCAATCGGCGGGCCTGACATTAATATTTCCAATTCCTATAGGCAGGGTTCAACATTGTCAGCTGGAGCACTTTCCCATCAACAATGAGCTGTGGCAATATGGCAGCAATGCCCTTCTGCCATGTATAATGGCCAGGCTGGACAGTCTCTATGCCAAAGGATTAATGGACACATCAGATATTTGGAATAGTAACACACAGAAACCTGTTAAGGAACATTTTAACCTTCTTGGGCACTCACTAATGGATCTAAAGGTATCTATACTACTACAAAGCAATTTCAAAAACCAGATTGAGAGAGAAACTGCAGAACTGGGTTTCATTTACAAGTCTGACATCTGTAATCAAGGTTTGAACAAAGACCTGACCTGGATGGGCTGCTACATTCCACACCCTAATAACACAAAAAGTTAAGCTCCGAGTAATTAGAGCCCACTCTATTAGCCTCATTTAGCACAGACATTCTAATTGACTATTTGTTTCCTATTTTTTTCCTTATCTCTCCCCCCCCCCCCTCCTCGTCCCTTCCCTTTCACTGCTATTTATTTGTACTCTGGACCCCTTACTCCATTCATCTGAAGAAGTGGGTTGTGCCCATGAAAGCTCATGGTACCATCTACATTTTTGTTAGTCGCTAAGTTTCTGCAGAACTATTCATTAAGGTTTTTTTCCAGTTACAGACTAACACGGCTACCCCTCTGAGACTTTTAAACTTCTCTAATTTGCCTTTATTACTAAAATCCCAAGCAGTAAGGCCTCAACTTTGCTCCCATTAAAAGCAAAAGTAAATGTCCCATTGACTTTAAGATCATGCCCCTCAAGGAGAACATAAAAGCTAAGAAACCTTACACAAATTACTTTATATTATCAGATGAATATGTCACTTCTCCATGCTTACATACTGAATTAAAAGAAACCACATTTTTCATTGCTCCTCAGGGGTAAATCCATCCCTCCGTTGCATCTTCCCGATATGGCTGCATAGTGGTGAGGATTAGTTAAAAGAGAGGGAGGAAGACATTTTTTCTCTGCAGAGAAAATTGAGGAAAACAGAGGCAGGGGGAAGCTTCCAAGCACCACAGTGCTCTAACTCTTTTGCCTCTTCCAAAATGCCAGGTGCTTCCTACGTGTGTCCTTGTTATAAACTCATCAGTTCTAAGGCCAGAAGGAATTATTATGATCATCTAATCTGACCTCCTATATAACACAAGCCATAGAATTTCTGCAAAATAATTCATAGGGAATGTCATTTAAAAATCCAATCTTGATATTTTCTTTTCGTTTCTAATATTTATTTTTTTAAATCTGTCTTTTTGTCCAATTATTGGTCACAGATTTTGCCTGGCCTTTCTCTGCTTCCCTTATCAGTTTTCTATAATTTCTAACTTTTTGTTTTATTTATTATCAGCTTTCCCTTTCTTATATCTGTGTACTTTATTTTTATAATTGCCTTCACTCCCTTCTAAATCACTTATTTTAGTTTATTTGTTTTGTTCTTGGTTGAAGGTGGTATTGTGGCTTTCTGGGGCATCTAGTGAAGTGTTCTTAAGATAATTGGGAATCATTTAAGTGATACGCTTTCATCTTATTACTCCTATTCAGAAGAGCCAAGATTTTCAAAGCTGTGAGTGTAAAGTTAGGTTCCTAAATCTTTTTTAAAACTCTGAGATACATGGGATGACCTTTGAAAATGTCAAGGAGTCCACAGTTCCTACTGAGTTCATTTTTTAAAATCTTGACCTAAATCAGTGCTAAGAGAGTGCACCCTATTCTTGTAATATTAGCTTTCATCCTATAATTCATAAAAAGCTTTTTACATAATATTAAATTATGAATCTCCCATTTGCTTTCATTTTGAGATTTACTACATGTTAACTGACCCTTTAATTAAAAATATTTTATTCACCACAATGAAATGATTATAGCAAGATTGTTGCAGCAGTTGAACAAAGCCTGTGGAATAGTGTAGCCTTTGGAAGATATAATGAATGATCGTTAAATTAATCAGATAGAATTTGTGGGAAATGTTCCAGTAGCTTCTTGTATCAAAATACCACAAAAACTGTGAAGCTTAAATGAGGCCTTTGTAATAATGTGCCATTGTCAAAGGAGTTAGAACTAATATTTGGTACTTCTCAGAACTTTTTATGATTTCCTCCACAGACTATTTTGCTTTTGGGTGAAAACTACAGATGGCATGTTAAAGATTTGAATATTGTACATGTTGCAAACTTGCTTTCTAATGAAAATAAAAACCTTGATGAGTAAAACACACTATTCTGCATGTTACAATAACATGATTGACTTATTTGCAAAAAAAAATTTAAAAGAAATCCAAATTTTACAAGATGCAGGGAGACTAACAGAGTTGTAGAAAACATTAACTTTTGTGTCACTGGTGTAAATCTGTCCCAAGTCAATTTGACAAAGTTTATACCAAAATGACAATTATGCAACTTATTGAAGTGCAGTCATCACAGTCCAGTTCCTACTGCACGTTACAAATGAAAGTGCCTTTGAAAATAGCAGTATAGGCACAATGTAGAGTGAATGGGTACAGAACTCAAACTGTTATTTTGGTTCTAATTCTAACTTGTGACATTTCTCTTTCTCCAATATTTTGGTGTCGTGAAAGGGTTTAACTCCCTTCACCCCCCTTCCCCAATAATCTTGTTTTTGGAAGCTTGGGGCAGGTTCTTCTCTATGAAATAAGAAGCTGTTTGGGAGACCAATAATGAATGCAGATGTGATTACAGAACAGTTTGCTCTCTTTATTTCTGTGCTAGTATTCATTTTACACAAGATTGTTACAAGTCAATGCAGCTTTCTTAGAGCAGCCCAGAGGCAGCTCTAAACTGAACTGAGAGGTGTCATTCAAAGTTAGAAAGGCAAAAAGGTAGCTTAACTACCTTTGTGTCCTGCTGCTTCCTGTGCCAAATGCAGGGGGAAAGGGAAAGATATGTGATGTTGTAGGCTGATATAAGCATGGGCAATGTGTTTTCTGTGAATAAATAGTGTTTTTATTCATCAGAGCTAAGAGTCCTGCACATCTGAGGGCTTTTCATTTAGTAGAATATGACCCAACAGTGCTGCATTAACATGACTTATGTTATTTTTCTCCATTGGAGAGGGAGTGATCTAGAAGTAGCTCAGATACCACAGTGATGGGCATGGTATAAAAACATGCTTAGAGTATTTGATATTTTGCTTTCTTATATCAGAACCTTGTTCTGCTTTTCCTCTTTGGGATTCAAAATTACTTCATTGGTATGATTTCTAGACGTATGCTACTCATCAGTGAATAAAAATCAAGACTCCACGTTTGCTTTACATACATTTTGCTTACTTTTCAAAGTAAAACTAATTGACGTCCTTGAAGGTAGGGAGATGGTGTGAGTTCTGGCGTGGCTTAGGGGATAGGGCATTCGCCTGGGAATGTGTTGATATTCAGGGTCAGTCTACTAGATAAAATAACAATGTTTTGAGAGACTCATTTGCCAATGCTTGCTGATGTAGTGAACAATTTTCTGCAACTCCTAATGTTAAATGTCATCTTTTTACATTTGTGCTTCTATAAAGACCCAAAGAAAGATTTTTAATGTTTTTAAACTGTGCACATCAGGAAGCAGGATTGAATAGCTCTTGATATGAACAAGAGGATTTGGAAATTTCCCTCTTTAGGCCACTTGTTCAAAATAAGTCAATAATGTCTGAACTTCATTAATTTTAGTTTGCTCACTGGTACATAGAAACTGTATTGGTTGACACAACCTGCTTTCTATTGGACAGATGATAATATTAACTGTGTTGACAATATCATTCAACAGAGGCATATTTGCACAGCCAGTCTGAAGAAATTTGCAGTGTTTTCATTCATGCTCATATGATTCCTGTCGCCACAGTACCAGATACCAATGAATTGGCATGAGAATATCCTGACAATTAGCCCCATTATACAGCTTAGGAATCAAGGGAAGTATACTAGAAAAAGGTAACAGAACTAAGATTCCAATCCAGGTATCCAAGTTCCAAACTGGTGCCTTAAATATAAGACCAAGCTGTGTACAAATGGTAGTTTGACTTTCAGTGTTGTCAGGTTGGAGGTTTTCCTATGGATGAAGTACACATTAAAACATGTTTCCTCCAGTGCAATTCATGACTGCTGTTTCCAAATGCAGTTAATTGTGTTTCTAAAGCACATCCTACACCAGAAGATTGTGGAGCATATGGAGATAAGACATACTATATGTTCACTGAGCCAGATCTGCGGTGCTACTTGTTACAATAAACTAGGTCAAGAATGTACATGTGCCTCTGTATGGTCTAGCACTAGACCATAGAGTGAAAGGAATGGGACTGCAGGGGAGAGAAAGGATGTTTGTAGGTGTATCATGCCCTCATGCTAGCAACAACTGAATCACATAGATATGAGATTAATTTCTAGCATTGATGTCACTATCGCCGAGTGGCAAAAGGTTCATTTTTTCACTCTTTCTATATGTATACAAATTAAATAACCATTTTTTTCAAATAATACCACATAATTGTGGATACAAGCCCTCCAGCTACCATGAGTTTACAGCTCCTTACAGCCAACACACCAAGACAGAAACTAGTTTCTATGAAAATAAGAGTTCCTTTGTACAACTTATTTTCAGATACTTCTGTTCTCCATTGGGTTACACTGATGTTTTCTTTCTTGAGGCAGTGGAAGGAAAGGAAGTTGGTTTGTAGTTCAATCAGAGGAGGTTCAGCTGTCAGGTCATAAATCACACTCCTGAAGATGACAGACCATATACTTAGTGAATATATCAATACCAAAGAGATAAAGATTAAGCACCTGAGATAATGCTGATCTTTGTCGGTATCAATTTCCAATAAATAATAACATGGAATGATGAAAGAAATTAATCCAGTCAGCAGAAGTCATTGTGGTTAGTTTCTACCCAAGAAGCTTACTTAACCAACTCATATCTCTAATTGGATATTTTTCTAAGCATGGTAAATGCTATTTCTAAGCCATGCAAATGGAAAGACAATAATTACTATGGAAGTACTACTCTTAACCAATGTGTTTAACATGGAAAAGTTCCTGCAGAAACAAACTCCTGTTAACCTTGTTTTTTTTATAATCATGATCAATGCCTTTTTAAATATAGTTCTGTGATAATCAAATAACGATGTTTTTGATTTCATCTAGTTCTTGGCAATGATGACATTTAATTCCATGTAACAAACATCATAGAGGCTGAACAGTCAGTATTTCACTCATACAACTTGAAAGTATCATTCTAAAATATTCATAGAATCATAGAATCCCAGGGCTGGAAGAGACCTCAGGAGGTCATTGAGTCCAGCCCCCTGCCCAAAGCAGGACCAACTCTAACTAAATTATCCCAGCCAGGGCTTTGTCAAGCCAGGACTTTAAAATCTCTAGGGATGGAGATTCTAACACCTGTGTTGCCTAGAGGCAACAGTCCTTTCCTTAAAGGATTTGGAGGCAATAAGCACACAAATTGTGTGAAGGCTTAAAGACTTTATTGAGCAAATCCCAGAATAAAATACAATATTTATGTACCTTCTCCTGCCAGGAACCCCTTGAAGAAGAACAGTGGATGGACCCCAAGGCCGGTACTTAGCACTTTCTGTGGCTTCGGTCTACACTGAGGTTCTGATGTTAGGAATATTCCTGGCCTTTATATACTATTGGATCTGCATTACTCACACCTGTTGTTTTGAGAACCTGACAAGATATACATTGCACATTTTCCCAGGTCAAATTATCAGCTTGGCCAGTGGCAAACTTCAACATAGGTAACTATGTGATAATCCCTAACACTCCTGTACTCCCGTACCAGGTGGCTGGCCTTGCGACCCATCCCAGAACTTGTTGAAAGTAAACAGTGCATTCCTAAACTGTACCATCTTGAGCAAGAAGCTAACTCTTTGAAAATAATGAGAAACAAAAAGCACAAAAGGCTGCCTAGGGCATCCAGACCTGAAAGGGGATGCAGGCATAAAGGAACGATTGCTGTACACCACCTAAACTCCTCTATCACAATTGTCTTCTGCATTTCCATGACACCACCTCCCTGGGTAACCCATTCTAGTGCTTCACCACTCTCCTAGTAAAATTAGTTTTTCCTAATATCTAACCTAAACCTCGCCCACTGTAACTTGCGACTGTAACTGTAACTTTCGACCATTGCTCCTTGTTCTGTCATCCATCACTACTGAGAACACCCTCTCTCCATCCTCTTTGGAACCCCCCTTCAGGTAGTTAAAGGCTGCTATCAAATCCCCCCTCCCCTTACTCTTCTCTTCTGCAGCCTAAACAAACCCAAATCCCTTAACCTCTCCTCGTTGGTCATGTGTTCCAGCCCCCTAATAATTTTGGTTGTCCTCTGCTGGACCCTCTCTAATGTGTCCACATACTTTCTATAATGGGGGGGCCCAGAATTGGATGTAATACTCCAGATGTGGCCTCATCAGAACCAAATAAAGGGTAATAATCACTTCTTTAGATCTGCTGGAAATGCTCCTCCTAATACACCCCAATATGCCATTAGCCTTTTTTGCTACAAGGGCACACTGACTCATATCCAGCTTCTCATCCACTATAATCCCCATATCCTTTTCTGCTGATCTGCTACTTAGCCAGTCAGTGCCCAGCCTGTAACAATGCTTGGGATTCTTCCATACCAAGTGCAGGACTCTGGACTTGTCCTTATTCAACCTCATCAGATTTATTTTGGCCCAATCTCCCAATTTGTCTAGGTCACTCTGAACCCTATACCTACCCTTCAACATATTTACCTCTCTCCCACCTTAGTGTCATCTTCAAACTTGTTGAGGGTGCAATCCATTCCCTCATCCGGGTGATTAATAAAGATGTTGAACAAAACCAGCCCTAGAACTGATCCTTGGGACACACTACTTGAAACCAACCTCCAACCAGACACCAGGTGGTTGATCACTATCCATTGGGCCCTACAATCTATCCAGCTTTCTGTTCACTTTACAGTCCATTTATCCAATCCATAATTCCTTAACTTGCTGGCAAGAATATTATGGGAGACTGTATCAAAAACTTTGCTAAAGTCAAGTCATATTATACACACAAAATTCATTTCTCTGGGACATTTCTGTACATTTCCTCCTCATATGTGCATTTAAACTTAACATACCTAAAATTTCCCACATTCAAAACTTTTAAATCATATGGACATTTCAGCCAGAGTTTTTCTTATGGGCTACCTCAAACATTAATCATTCTCCTGTTACAAGTGTCTGCAATGTGGAACTGTTTTGGATGAATTTCAAAGAGATTTTTCTCAATATATGTTATGATTGGGATGCCATTGATCTGATCTAGTAGTCAGGGCAGAAACTGGGAGTCAGGCCACTCAGGCTATGTCTAGACTGCAGAGTTATATCAGAAAAAGTGCAATTTGTGTATTTTTTTCCACTTTTTTGAGGAGAAGAGGCTTTTCTGAAACTTGACCCATCTACACGAGGCCAAATTTCAGAAAAGAACTCCTCTTTTGGAACATCCCTTATTCCGCATACAATGAGGAATACAGGAATTCCAAAAGAACGTGTCCGCTTTTTTGGTATCCTGGAAAAGCTCTGCAGTGTAGACATCGCTTCAGATACCAGGAGTGTGAAGGGGTACGCCTCCCCCTGTCCTGGAGCCCCCTTCTCTTAGTCCTCATCCCGGACCTTCCGACCGCATTCCTTGTAACCCTATTCTCCTTTAGGTGCTTTAAACTGATAGCTTAATAATTTGTTCCAGTATTTTTTCCAACATCCAATGTTGGCTGACTGACCTATAATTCTTGAGGTCCTTTCTGTTTCCCTTTTTAAAATATAGGTCCTTTGTTTTTCCTTCTGTAGCCCTTTGGGATCTCACCTGTCTTGCATCTCAAAGATAATCACAGTTTCAAGATCAGCTTGTTTCTTAACTACCCTAGCATGAATTTTGTTCTTGTCAGGACTTGATGACTTGAATTCAACTATCTTATTAAGCTTTTTCTCCACTATTTCAGTCTGCATTCCTTCCCCCTTGTTACTAGTACTAATTGTGCTAAGAAGGTGGTCACTATTAAAAAATGTGGTGAAGATTGAAGCAAAACAAGTATTAAACCCATTGGCCTTACTGATGTCATCCAATAGTTGCTCTCCTTCCCCACTACACTTTTCTTTGTCATTCTTTTACTCTGTATGTATTTATAGAAAATTATCTTTTATGCCCCCTTTTGTGCCTTAATCTTTCTAATTTTGTTCTCAAATATTTATACTATTCTTTTATATTCATCCCCAGCAATTAATTCATTTTTCCATGTTTTAGGGTTACTGTTCAATTTTCAGGTCCTGAAGAAGCTCCTGATGTCGCCATGTTGGTTTCTTGATATTCTTCCTATTTTTGCTGCCATGCCATTAATATTGTGTGCTTCAGAAGCTTCCATCTTTTATTAATGTCTTTTTTCCTTAGATTTTCTTTGCACGTGGAATTTCTCTGAGTTTATTAAAGTCTGCTTTTTTGAAGTCCACTGCCCTTATTCTACAACAGGTTTGACCTCTCTTGTCCAGCACCCTCGGGACCTGACTGGTCCCAGATGAAGGAATTTTCTGGAAAATGGGAGGTCCCCTGACACCAGCCCCTCAGTCGCTGCCCCTTCCTGCTGCTGGCTTCTTCAGCCTGGCTGGGCTATCTTGGGCCAGCCCCAGTTCTTCTGCTGGCTGCTGGGCAGCTTCAGCCCCAGTGTCAAATAGCAAATTGTCCGGTCAGGCTGCCACAGGCCAAACCCCACTGCTGGGTGGCACGTGGTCCCAGTCACACTGATTTTGCCATGGTTGGCTTCCCTTCCTGGGCTGCTGTAGCTGCAGCCCTGGCCCTGCTGACAGGCATTAGGCAGTTCCAATCATGCTGCTGCTGCCACCACAACTGCTGCCTGAGATTCTGTGGCCCCACTGCCTCCCAGGCTGACGTGGCCCAGCCAGCCTTCCTCTCTTGAGCTGCAGTGGTCTCGGCCCTGCTGCCAAGTGCTGATTGTGCTCCACTCAGATGGTGGTGCCCTGCTGCTAGCAGACTCACAGGGCTGCACCGGTCTCCCAGTTGTTGCCTTCCTGCCCCAGGGCTCTCTCATCCAGGAACATCCATGGTAATGCTGGACCACAGCTGTTGCCAGATGATAGAACCCCAGATTTGGAAGGTGCAAGATGTATTACTTCTCTACCAGATCTCTGGATGGTTGAAGTCCCTGTTATTGCTACCTCTTGTGTTGTGGCAATTTAATTATTTATTATAGAAATGCCTCATCCACTCCCACCTGATTTGGTAGTGCCTAATAAATACCTGCCATGACACTGGCCCAGTTTCCCATCTCCTTTTTTATTTTTCCACATAAACTTGCAATTGGATTGAATCTCACCTTTGTCTGGACCTCAGAACATACATATATATTCTTGACGTGCAATTCAATACTTCCTCCCCTCCCCCAATCTCTCATTCATGAACAACTATACAATATTTCAATAATAAGACCTATTCCCAGAGTCTCTCCAATGGCAATTGAGTAATCCTTTAGCTTGTGTGTGAAGACTTCAGTACATTATTTTTCATAAGAAAATTTTAATTTATGATGTGTTCCAATTAAACAAAAATGTGGGTTGCAAAATTATCTGACATAAGCTTTAAAAAAAAAACCTCAACTTCTAAAACTTTCAGTCAGTGGCAACAATTCATAGCTCTGGTGGAGTGTAGCTGCTGTTGACTGACTTAACATATACCTAAATCGTTAAAATTTGTAGTGCTGTGTTAGGGTCCAAAACATATTCCACCAACAAAAGTCACCAGAGTCATCAAATACATTTCAAATATACAGCAACCCTGTGTCTCTGGACATTGACTGGTAAATTATGAAAGTCAATCTAAAATTAAACCACTGTTGTGCGCAAGAAGTATTCTCTTGAGTTTTACTTGATATCTTTACCTTGGTTTGGTCAGGAAAATATTCCTAGCAACGTTTCTGTATTTCAAGGAAAATTGTAATGCTGTAAAATACACTCTCTTGTCATAAATTTTACAGTTATGATCAAGAAAATATATCCATATGATTTAATTTTCTTCATATCTTTCTGATGTATATCCAGAAAATAATATTTCAGGGTGGTGAACCTGTCTCTACAGCCTATAGCTGCTTAGGTCCCCTGAGGCTCTAGATCTTCATCCCCTTTCTTTTCATTTTGAACATACTACACATGGCATTACTAATATTTGTTTGAGTGTCATAGACCATGTATACTGACAAAACTATTATATTTAATGATTTTTAAAGGTATGCTAGCCAGTGTCCTGTCTAATGTGATATCAAATATATGTGTGAGTTGGCTAGCCTCATCTTAGCCTAAATAAAACAAATCTGCCTTCTTTTCAGCAGAACTCTGTAGCAGGAGGTTTGCAATCTCTCAACCTAACTGGTTTCTTCACTGAAATAAAGTTTATTTTCATGATCCCACTAAGAAAGTTTGAATCCCCAGTCAAGGATACTTGTCACATCAAATTTAAAATACTCATAATACTCACCTGTTACAAGACTTATTTTAATAACTGGAAATGTGCCCTGATACCAGACCAATCAGAAAATGCTATTTGGTCTGCTGTATCTTCGTATCTTTAAAATATTTATGATTGAAGGTAAACAAACTCATTAATAAACAATTGGGTTAGCTTTCATTGCACATATGCACACGGGAATATATCTTGGTATATGACTTGGTATACTTGATATAGCTTTGGTTAGAATAAAGAAAAGACTAAATGCTTATTTATTAAATCTGATTTGTCTATCGCAAGGTGACCAATATGCAAGTATTTAATTGTATTTCATTTTTGAGGGTGCATCTATTGGATTTTTTGTTTTGATTGTTGTAGTGGGTTGGTGTGGCTACCCACTGACCCCGAGGGGGAAATGGCCCTCCTTGAGCCGTGGTGGGCAGCACCTGACATAAATGAGGCATCTGGAAAGGAGACAGGGGGCAGTCCCAGGGATATAAAAGGGTCTGCCTGAAGGGCCAGTGAGGCCAAAAGAACCAGGGAGCCAGAAGCCTCCCCAGCCCCACTCACTGAGGAGCCAGAGCTGAAGTTAGAACTGGAGCCAGAGGAAGTGGACAACTGGACTGTGCCGCTGGGCCCACTGCTGGAGGACTACCAAGCTGGACTGCTTATGTGGCCAGAGGATCCCAACCCATGAGGCCTGGAGGACCTGCCACAGAACCAGGTATAGGGTGCGGAGGGGAGAATTAGAGCTGGCCATGGGATAGCTGACCTTGGTCTGGCTAAGGGTCAGCGGGCTGGAGTGTGGACCCTCGCTGACCCCGACATAATAGGTAAGTGAGTTTTGGAACTGGATCCATGCTGACCTAGCAGCTGACTACTGGCTGCTATTAGGGCCCTGGGCTGGGGCATGATGGTGTAGGGAGGTCCCTCGTCCCCCCTGCCAGCCCTTGATTGGGTGACAGTCTCCTCTCCTGTGTTTGGCAGCCATAGGCAAGGTGCCTGAAACCCTCCTGAACAAGAAGACAGACTACTTACCTGTGCTTACTGGTTGTGAACTGATTGGCTTGCCCTGGGTAAAGCCCTTGTTCTGCCTGAGGGCTCGGCCTCTAACTGTTTACTGATTGCAGCCCTTGCCCTGTGTTAGGGACCGGGCAATTGACTGTTTAATTGAGGCAACCTACCTTGTGTCTGGGCGGGCTTATTAGCTGGCTGACTACTGCAGCCTTTGCCCTGCACAAGGGCTGGGGGTTCTAGACTGCTAGGGGAATAGCTCTCTGTTGAACCAGCCTGGGATATAGAGTAGCGGGTTGGTGTGCTCCCCACCGGGCTACAATTGTATTGAAAATTCTACAAATTCATCCTTAATTCATTTTTTTCAAAGGATTGTTGAAATAATTCCCTTCCTGAATTATCACATCTGCTAAATCCCACTTACATTTTGGTGTCAAAGAGTAGCATTATGCTAGAGGCCTGAGGTGAAGTGATCCTGCCTGATCCTCCTGGTCCTGTCATTCTACCACTTTACTTAGATGTACTGATTTCAGCTTTGTTAAGGGACTGAAACTCACTCAGCTCTACTGTAATTTCAGCAAAAATTCCTCTCTCTCATCGAGAAGAAAAATTGTCTCCCATCAAGAAGCTGCTTCAGTATCCTCTCTTTCTGAGAAGTCCCTTAATTGTCTCAGGAGCCTTAGTGCCGGAGAACTAGTAACATTTAGGCCCCTTAAATGGAGTTCTTGTCACAAGGTAGGAACCTTCTTCCCATTTCTTTCACTGTCCATTTCCACTATCTGTCCAATTCTTAGTTTGTACTCAGTTTTGGCAACTCCCATAATGTCACTGGAGTAATTCTGGATAGAAAGTTTATGCAGGTTAACTCTCTCTGTAGATACAATTTTTAAAAGTTGCTTTTAAAGTTACAGACTAACATGGCAACTCCTCTGAGTCTGTGTAGATACACTTCTCTTGGTTTACCAATGTTTCTGTCCATTTGGAGT
Organism: Pelodiscus sinensis; assembly: GCF_049634645.1. NCBI lineage: Eukaryota > Metazoa > Chordata > Testudines > Trionychidae > Pelodiscus > Pelodiscus sinensis. The sequence continues at coordinate 47,991,736 of NC_134718.1, forward strand.
TCTGGGTAAATAGCTTACAAAGATTACACAGATCTGGGATCGTCTTTCATCATTTACCAACAAATGAGAACAGAGAGCTCTTTATCCTGTAGACTAAGAGTTTCATGCTATAGGACTTACACAAAAATGTTTTGCTAGAGCAGGACATAGGACACTAAGACCAAACTAATAGGCTGATATGGTGATGTGTTAGCTACAAATTACATTAGCTAGGGTAAACTACCAAAACTAGCAATCTGCATGCTTCGGAGCAAAATTTGATTACCAGTAATGGCTAGGTATATTCATTTCATGGTGTAACATTGCACTGGACCACATATGCATTATTGTTAGTTTGTCCTCTTCTAAGACATTCAGCACTGGCTACAGTCAAGAACCTCACCTTCACGTCTGGTGCAAAATCATATACACAGGGATCTTTGATTGATCTCAGAACATGAGCAGATTCTACACAATACAAGATTTGCCAAATATTCCTTTTGGTGAGCTGGAGATGGTGTTGGAATGGAGAGGTAGGGAATGGTGCATGCAAAGTACCATACCCAAAACACTGGACAGAGAACCAGGGCGAAAGAGAGATCGCGCAAACTTCTACCTGACAATATTGGCTCTAATGCCCTGTCAACTAGCAACTGCACAGGATTATTATTAATAATGTATTTTACTATAGCACCCAGTTGCTTCAGACATTATGAAGAGTGCTTTACAAATACAGAAGAGAAAGCAGTGAGAAATCCTGGCTCCACTGAAGTTAATAAAATTCCCATTGACTCTATAGAGCCAGACTCTTGATCCAAGGCTACTGAAGGCACAAATTCATACCTTTTTATTTTTGTAAAAAGGAAGCTCCTGAGCACCATTTTTTGAATGTTAACATCTACAATTATTTATATGTATAATATAAAATTAGCTTGCAGCCTTTTTTTTAAGGCAGTAATTGTTCCCTGCAGGCTGCTTACCACTTTACCACTTCATTTTTCTCAAATACTGCATTTAATATACTCAGTGAAAATTAGATGTTTTTTCAAAGAGGGGAGATACTAGTACCGTGACCAAGAATAAAGATTTTTTAATTCTCACTGCTTTAAAAAAAAGGTTTCTTATATTTCCAGTTAAGGAAAATACATTAAATACACCTCTACATGCCACATTTTCCCATTTTCTGTAGAATGGGGATAATAATATTGACTTCATTGGTAAAGCACTTTGAGGTCTATTGATGAAAAGAACTATATAAAGCAGTAGATGTTATGATTAATTATATCAGATATATGCTTGGAATATAAGAAATTCCACAGCATTCATGAGAAGACTAAAACATCTTTGGAATACTGCTTCTAGAAAACAGATTTTTCTAAAAGATTTCTACAGGCAAGCTGCCAAGTTTAAAAGTGCAGGCACTGAGATATATTTCTTTTTACTTAGGGCTCATTAGCAAGAAGCAGCTGCTGGTTCATTCAGTATTAATGTCAGCCATAATGAAAGACACCCACTTGTGGGAAGAAGTGAATTTGGAGAGAATTATAAAAAAGGACTCTGCACCAAATTGCACCATATCAGTCTGACTGGCTGAATTATAATCAGATGTATATTTTGTGATACCTCAAAGCAATAGCTATAAAAGTAGTGAGATTGTACATGCTTCTGATTGCATTCTGGAGCTAGACTACATGTACTTTGCTTGATAATTATGCTAAATAAAAAGTGAAGGGCATTTCTGTTTGTATAACTATGAAACCTAAGATACCTAGATATGCTACTTTTCTTGCCTATGAAAATAAGCCAGTTTCTGCTGTTGCTTGAAAGTTTTTTTCCTGTTTAATTAGTTTTTACTTTTTAAAAGGGAGAGGATCTGATGCCTCAGTGAAGATAATAATCATTTTCAATAAAAAGCTACAAAGTTGAGAATCAGGGAGGAACAGTATTTGTGCAATAAATAAATTTTGCTGAAATATACATACAAGCAGTATGCTAAACACAGGGGAATTGGAGAAGAATCAACAGGGTGAATAAAGAAAATATAAATTAAGAGGCATTGTTTATAATCATAAATAAATCCATTTAGCATAGGTATAAACATTTCAAATAAAAGCTTCAGATTTTATTTTTACAAAAGATACAGGTTGGTACTTCCCATATCCAGGATTATCTAGTCTGGCCTGACCATGGATGTTCCTGGATGAGAGAGTCCTGGGGCAGGAAGGCAGCAGCTGGGAGCCTGGTGCAGCCCTGCAAGTCTGCTAGCAGTTGGGCCACAGCAGCCTGGGCGGAGAGCTATTGGCACTGTCGGCCACCTGGCAGTGGGGCTGGGACCACAGCAGCCCAGGAGGGGAATCCTGGTAAGGCCACATCAGCCTTGGAGGTGGTGGGGACACAATAGCCCAGGTGGCAGTGGTGGTGGTGACGGCAGCATGATTGGGGCTGCCTGCCATCTGTCAGTGGGGCCGCGGCTGCAGCTACAGCAGCCTGAGAAGGGAACCCAGCTGCAGCAACTTGGCAGAATGAATGTGCCCAGTACCACAAGCTGGCTGACTGTGGGGTTGGGGCTGTGGCAGCCCAATCGTGCAATGTGCCATTCATCAATGGAGCTGGAGCTGCCTGGCTGGCCAGCAGCAGAGCCAGGGCTGGCTTGCAAACAGCCCAGCCAGGTGGAAGGAGCCAGCAGTGGGGAGGGGCAGTGGGCTGAGGGGCTAGCATCAGGAGATCTCCTGTTGACTGTCAAATTCCTTCAGCGGGACCAGTCAGGTCCCAAGGGTGCTCGACAAGAGAGGTCCAACCTGTAGAACTCCTTTTGAACATATTAATGGTGTTTAATGAAAAATGAGAATGGATGATTCATGGGTGTTTCCCTTGTATGCAGCAGTGGATATAGGACAGGGCGAGCAGGGTGGCTGCCCCGGGCCCCGCGCTTCAATAGGCCCCGTGCCCTGGGGCCCACAAAACTCTCCTCCACCCTGCTTGTATGAATGTAACCCAGAAGAGTTCTAGCATTGGTAACTAGAAAATGAATTACTTCTCATGGCCATTAGATGATCTGTATGCAATGAATTTGCAGACTCAGTCTGAGTGCACACATGTTTACCATAAAAGCCATTACTACAATTAACACTTTTGTCAGAAGTCCGAGTAGAATTGAATACTTAATACCTGGACATTAGTGTATGTGCTAGGTTTCATCCCTATACCACATTTTCAAAAATGTATATAGCTTTTTTTTTTCCTGCCCTATTGATGTTAAAAAAATAATTCAGCAAGACAAATGAACTAATTTCCTTCTATGGGAGAAACTGACTATATATATAAAGTTCTGCCAAATACACAAAGTGAACAAACTGAATTGATTTATTTATACACACATTTGCTAACATGTTTCACTTACAGTAATCTCAGGGGTTACTTGTAATAAAGTAGATACAAAATTTACAAACTGAAATGTGATTTTCAAGTTGACTGTGTCTCTTTAACAGTTATGTTATCCAAATTCCATCTGTTATAGTCAATTTAGTTTTCTTCTTCATTTATTCTTGCCATTCCTTTCAACTTACCGTCTGCCACATGACCATCCAACACTCTTCTTTCATTGTGTTTCAGCTGCAGTGTGAGCATTTGTCTTCTAACTGTCAATTTAAGGTAGAATTCCCCAGCTGTCCACCCTCCCTATCACATAGGGGTTTAATTTCAGAGAAAGTGCAAATAGCTTAGCAGCAGTTGTTAAGAATATAAAAAGAAGGGTAAAAATACCCTCCTCCATTGCTGAAGTGGATTTTCTCAGTAATTTACCAATAAGTCCAGTGAATGCTTAGGGAGACAAAAATTGCCTAATTATTTCTTTTAGTGCAGGTATTTTAATTGCTTTTGTATCATCTCAGATTTGGTATTTGCCTTCCTTTCTGTACCTTTAATATATTAGTTTCAGGAGGGTGGAAGATGAAATTGAAGGAAGAAATCTGAGTACAGTTATTTTGCTATTCTCAGCTTCACGCACATGATAAGCACATTTGCATTCACAACAAGAAGTACACACTAAAGAGGAAAAGAGACTTTGTGGGTGTTACCAATAAAACCTTAGAGAATTAACTAAAAAGGTGTTGTAATTACATCAGTAGATATTGGGTTTCCTTTTTATCCATAAAATATTCACGGCTATTCCCTTAGGGCCAGTCTATCAGCAGCATTCTTTCCTTGATACTGTCAGCAGTTTCTCTGCTTCCACTCTACTGTTATGGTGACACCCTTCAAATACTAATATCTGGCATCTTCATATCCCTCACCTTGGCAATAGTGAGAATTTGTGGTCTCCCTTCCCCCCAGTCAAACTGCCATAAGTGCGAGGGCCAATATTATTTACTATACCAAGATGTAAAGTTCAGGTCTGGCCCCTTGTGCTTTTATCCCAGACATGATCAAAGCAGTATTTCCAGCATTCCATTCAATATCTTAATCAATGATATAGACAGTGGCATAGAAAGTACACTTGTATAGTTAGTGGATGATACTGAGCTGAGAAAGGTTGCAAGTGCTTTGGTGGCTAAGATTGTAATTCAAAATGACCTGGAAAAATTGGAGAAATGGTCGGAGGCAAACTGGATGAAATTCAGTAACAACAAATGCAAAGTACTCCAGTTAGGAAATGACTGTCTAGGAGCGAGTACAATGAAAAGGGATCTATAGTTCATAATGGACCTCAAGTTAAATATGAGTCAACAGTGTAACACTGTTGCAAAAAATGCAAACATCATTCCAGGATGTATTAGCAGCAGTGTTGTAAGCAAGAAACAAGAAGTAATTCTTCTGCATTACTCCACATGGATTAGGCCTCAACTGGAGTATTGTGTCCGGTTTTAGGCACCACATTTCAGATCAGATGTGGTCAAATTGGAAAAGTCTAGAGAAGAGCAACATAAATGATTAAAGGTCAGGAGACCATGACCTATGAAGAAAGACTGAAAGAACTGGATTTGTTTAGTTTGGAAAAGACATGACTGGAAGGGTACATAACAGCTTTCAAGCACCTAAAACAATGTTACAAGAAGGAGGAAGACAGATTATTCTTAACATTAGTGGCTAACCACTGGAATAAATTGCATAGAGTGGTTGTGGAATCTCCATCATTGGATTTTTTTAAAGAGTGGGTTAGACAAATGTCTGTCAGGGATGGTCTAGATGATGATTGATACTGGCATGAGTTCAGGGAACTGAAGTTGATGACCTCTTGAAGTTCCTTCCAATCCTATGATTCTATGACTGCCAATGAGAGTTAGGAACCTAACCTGCTTAGGCACTTTTATGATTCTGTCCACTCCCCCTTACAGAAAAGAGCTACATCTAGTTCTGTGTAGCACTGCTATTATCTCTAAGTTTTAAAAGAAGGTGGATTCCCATGTTTTCTACATTCTTTAGGTCTCTTTGAAATGGGTCACTTGCAGTCAGACAGCTGAAACATGGAAACTGTCCTGCAGATGAGACCTTTGAATACAGCAGGATAGAGGGAAAAGATAGCACAAAGAGTTAGGAGAAAGGAGTCCTACCAATCATCCCCTCTCTTGGGAAAACAGTACAGTTCCCTCCCTCCTACTCCCGTCTCAACTGCAATGTTTTCTTGTCTCTTCTCTTTACTGATAAGTAGGGAGGCCTGCAGACTTAGTTTGATGCAGTCTAAGGCTACGTCTAGACTATATCCCTCTGTCGGCAGAGGGATGTAAAAGAAGCACTTCAAAAGTGCAAATGAAGCTGGGATTTAAATTTTTCGAAAGATCCTGTAAACCTAATTTTTTGAGAAAAACCTCATTGTTTTAGGTTTACAGGATCTTTCGAAAAAGTGCCCCATTTTCAAAAGTACCATGTCTAGACTCTTGTTTCAATTTCGAAATAGCACTTTTTCAAAAGTGCACCATTACGTGATTATGCAAATGAAGTGCGGGATATTTAAATCACGACTTCGTTTGCACTTTCGAAGTGCTTCATTTACATCCCTCTGCCGACAGAGAAATGTAGTCTAGATGTAGCCTAAGAGTATGGCTCCAGTCAAGGCCTCAGCCCAGTGTGTGTGTTTTATTCTTGTCCAGAGCACAAGGAAATGGATCATTCAATATGTTCACATTGCTCAGGCTCTTGTGCAGGAAGCAAAAACAAGGTTGGAAAGTTTGAATTCCCAGGATTTTATATTTTTCATCACAGTCCCTTGAATGTGATATGAAAATAGTTAATCTTACTCATATTTGAAGCTTATAGATTAGATGGGGAAAATGTTTTCTACACACGGCAGTGATCATCTTATGATCTAGACCCTGAGGGTTCCCTTCCCTGGAAAATTTTGACCTAATTACCAAATTTAGTGTTCCTGTTCATTTTATACTTGTTCCGTCCCCTTTTTGATTTCCCATGACACAGAAGTGTATTGCATAATAAAGTATTTCTTTATCAATTTGAAATGTGCCACTGGGCAATTTTATTGAATGTGTTTTTATGTATGTATTTATTCTGGTATGTTTAAGTAAAAGGTGGATAACAAGGAAGAGAAATTGGCAGAGAAGAAGAGATTTAGAGAAGGACATTTTGGGAGAGAAATGTACTTTTTAAGACAAAAAATAATGAAAAAACAAGGTGCCAACTCTTCCCCCTCTATTTATTTACACTGGTTGGTGCACAGTTGGAGAATCATCTTGTTTTGGGGGCACAGACTGAAGAGCAGCTGTCTCACTGCCCGCCATCTCTGGCACTCCTGTGTTTGAATTGTATTGCAATTTTGCTCATTAAGATTTAAATAGTGGAGCATTGGAGGAGCAATGAAAGAACCTTACTTACTGCCTGGCCAGGAGAATGCTGCAGAATCTGAAAGGATTACTACACCTATTTTAATTCTTCTAGAAGCAACACTCCTTCAGCTTTGCATTTGCCTCCTGCATCAGGGCATGTCTACACTAGAAAATTATTTCAAAATAACTAAACTCAAAATAACTCCCAAAATAACAAAATCAAAATAGCATTATTCCCCAAGGAAAGCAGAAATACAGATTTTAAAATAACCAGCCCATTATTTCTGAAATAATGGGATTGGTAGTATGGACACTCCGCTTATTATTTCAGAGTAAGGGGGGTTATTCTGAAATAACTCCCTAGTGTAGACCAGGGCTTAGAGATGTGATCCTGTGCTGGTGCAAAGTGGATAGCCAATGGCAACACAATTCCTGCAGATGCCAGACTACTGGAGGGAGAAGAGTCAAGAGGAGCATAATTTGGACCATTCCTATTGTTTCTCTAAAGTATTGCTAATGTCCTCTTCTCTGTTTCCTGTCTATGTCATGATGAATGATTAACTTATCAGAGCTTTGGCAGGTACCCAGAATATGATCTTTTATGGGGCACCCCAGAGCTAATTGTATGTGGAGACTGCCTCTGTTTGCAACTAATCTAAAGAGATAGTTAGATGAAATGCCATATGGTGAACAAAGTGGGCTACTCTTAGCCTTCTTTCTCCCTCCAATAGGCACTCCCAAGGTAAAGTTTGATTCAAGGCCTTATCAGTTAGCAAAAACTAGATGTGCATATGATAATTTAAAATATATATGTGTGTATACAACAGATCCTAGCACAATGAAACCCTGATTCCTAACATGATATGAAAAAATAATTAAATAAAAAAAGCAGTCTAGGAGACTGACACACATAGGTTTTTTTTTAAAAGTAATGACAAATATATAAATCCCCTATGTTCCTTTAAAAACCTCAGCCTGTTTTCGTACATTATAATTTCTAGAAATTATTAAAGCTTAAACGTTAGCATAGTTGTGAAAGATGGGGAAAAAAAAGAAAATAATGTATGACTAGACAAGATAAGGAAAACAAAACCAAACAGAACTAGGAAAATTGCTTCTGACTAAAGAAAGAGAAATAGAATAACTACAACTTTTGAAAGTAATATATAAATGAAGATTAAAGGGAAAAGAGATAAAATAGCAAATATTAAAAGGGAAATATTTGTACTTGTGTTTTTAACAGAGATGAACGTGTAACTTTAATAAAAAGGGCTGTGGAGCACAGTGAATATAAGTTATTTGAAGCCAAGAATATTTTTACATTTACATATTTTAAACGTTGTTTCCCAAGCCCATTAAGATAAGCTTTGCGTATATCTCTTCAGAACCCTTTATTTTCTCTTTCTCCTTCTTAAGCAAGATGTTAAACCCATTCTTATTACTATTACAAGTAGAGAACAAAGTTTGTCTCTTCCTTCATCTTAGGAAAGATGAAAATCTTCTGTGCCTCCAACATATTATTTCGTTCATATACTGCTGGTGATGCTCTGTAGGTCTTACCTGGGAAAAAATAATTTTTGCTCCTTTCTGCACAGTATATATCAAATTGGCACTTTTCATTCTCAACATATCTCCGGCAAAGAATGAGAATACCAAAAATTCTAGTGACTCTTTAACTGGAAATATTAAAGCTGTATATATAGTATTTTTTGTCTCTATTGGTTTGCCTTGAATGTACTTCTAAAATAATCTCATTAGTACTTATTTTAGACTGAAAAGTAAAACAAGAATGGCAGAAATAGGTGTAGTTTTGTTTCTAAAACCACCTTTTGTGGCTATGACCTGTGAAGCATAAAATGGCAAATTTAAGTGGTGAGGTGGATATAATGAATAGATTTCAAATAGTTTTGGAGTCAGTTCACTATAAATTAATGAAGTAATTTTTTTAAAATGTTAGTGGGTGAAACCAGAGTTCAGATAAAGAAAGTTGGCTAAATTCTCACATTAGTTTTGCCCATGGAAAATCACTGAGTGTATCATGAGGATAATTTGACCCACACCATCTTCTATCGCTAATGATTTTTCTTCAGTCTGTTTCCATCCTCTCTTCTCTATTTCCATTTTCTTTTCCTGGTCAGCATCACAGATAAACCATATGGTATCAAGAGGATAGTGGAAAAAGGACAGTCTACAAACTCACAGCTACCTGTGCAACATTTATATAACTAATTAATAGGCACATTAGCTTATTTTTAAATAATTTTTATTTAATCCCCAATGTCATTTAATGGTCAATATATCCTGATCAAGTGTAGGACATAGAGTTGCCCAAAATGTGGGTAGAAGGATGGGTGATGTGATTGATGGATGAGAGGATTCTGGATGGTTTTTGGGTGTTCATTTGGGAGAGTGCTGGGTATTTAGCACCTCTCTGGGAGTAGTATGGTGTCTGAATAGAAATTGGGAAGTGTCTGTGAATGAAGCCGTGTGGTTGTCCATTGGTGTGTGGGTAAGTAGGAATGTTTAAAGGTTAGCTGCATAGGGGTATCTGGGGAACATAAGAACGTAAGAGTGGCCGTACTGGGTCAGTCCAAAGGTCCATCTAGCTCAGTAGCCTGTCTGCCAACAGTGGCCAGCACCAGGTACCCCAGAGGGGGTGTACCGAAGACAATGAACAAGTGATTTGTCTCTTGCCATCCTCCTCTAGCCTCTGCCAAGATCAATATGGGTAAGAGAGATCCTTCACGTGCAAGTGTGTGTGTGTGTCGGGGGGATGGCTGAGTTGCTGCACTCTGCTTTGAATAGCTATATCCGTGGTATTTTCCACTACCCAAATGCAGCTTTCCTTATGAGGAACTCGCAACTTTTTAGATTTGGTCCCTTTTCAAGCCCTGCCTATAAAAGCCAGGCCCACCCCTGCACTGAGGTTTAGAAAAGAATTTGAAATGATTGATGACTGTAAATGGGCAAGGAAGAAAGGGTGTGTTTTAGAGTGCTCTTCATTTGAGGAATGAGAGACTATCCAGGTTTTCATATGGTAAAGAGTTTTTCCCATTTTAAAGGACATAAGTTTAACACACACAAGAGAGACTTTTTCAGATATCTATGAGAAGAAATTAGAGGGGAAGCAATAATTTAACATGCTCCTCTGGGACTGCCCCCAGAGTGTGCTTAGTTCAGGATATTGACAGTTTGTTGATGGTAGGCATTTTTGTTTTGATTAAACAGGGTTATCTTCCTAACCCTCATCTTTAGTGTTTGTTCCTGCTGGCTCCTGCTATACTCACTCTCATCTCTACCTCTGTGACACCTGCATAAGCTGAAATAGAGAATAGATTGAAAATAATCCAAACATCATTATGGGGAGCTTTTTGGATGAGGGAAGACCTTTGGCTCCTAAAAATTGAAATATCTTCCTGTCATGATAATTGTACTTTGTTCCAGGACAATTCTTATGCATTTTTGCTACTGGTTTTCATTGTAGTCTGTTATGGGGATCTTCAAATTTTTCAAGATAGATTTTTTTTGGTTAGAACTGAATTAAACTTTATACATGTTCACATTTTCTTTCGGAAAATATGTCGGGTCTGTGGCTAACCAGGGCCCTGAAACTGAAGTTGTTCCATAGCAAGGATGCTATTATAAATCTAAGTGCAGCACTGCAGGCTGGGACATCTGCTGTATATTTAAGAGAGTTTGTGTATCCAGGTATCTGTCTGTTAATCTGTCTATTTGTTTAAGAATTCCTCTTAAACAGTAAGAGCTAAACTGTAAATCTACGTCTACATTGGCAAGATTTTGCGCAAATACTTTTAACGCACGAGTTTTTGTGTTAAAGTATTTGCGCAAGAGAGCGTCTACACTGGCATGTGCTTTTGTGCAAGAGAGATGCTTTTGCGCAAAAGCATCCATGCCAGTGTAGATGCTCTCTTGCACAAGAAAGCTCCAATGCCATTTTAGCCATCGAACTTTCTTGCACAAGAAATTCATGTTGCCTGTCTACACTGGCCTCTTGCACAAGAACAGTTGCGCAAAAGGGCTTATTCCTGAGCAGGAGCATCATAGTTCTTGCACAAGAAGCACTGATTTCACACATTAGAATGTCAGTGTTCTTGCACAAGAACTCCCTGCCAGTGTAGACAGGCAGCATGTTTTTGCACAAAAATTTTGCGCAAAATCATGCCAATGTAGACACAGCCTAAGGATCTTATATTTTAAGGTAAGGAACTGGTTGTGGCTGGAAAATGGGATGTTCCTGAAATGAGACTGGCTTTATGAAAAACATACAGAAAAGAGACAGAATCATCAGGCAATTGAAAGGGGTTGCATGGGGGTGCACCTCCCTCCTTTTCCATCCAGGAGTACCCCAGCTTTAAGCACCCAGCCTGAAGCACTTCTTTCCCCCCAATCACTATGGGAATGTCGCTAGCTGTTCCCCTTCATCAGGGAGTGAAAGGAAATGCACAGTTTGCTACATTCCTCACTCTGGCTGGGGAGTGCAGGGTTCCGACAAACCTGGACCAGCCCCAGCCAGGGGATAGGTACCCGTCCCCTGGCTGTGCATGCTGGACCTGCAATGGCCATGGAGAGGTACTTCTCACCTGGCCCCGAGCTGCTATGGTGAGAAAGAGCTGGGGTTGTCCTCTCTCCCCAGGGCATCCTGCACATTGAACCCCTGATCTTCAGCCCCACACCAGAGCAATGATTTTAATGAAGAAAAACAAAAAATAATTGAATTAAGAACCCAAAAAACACTGTTAATCTTCTAGTATTTTCATATTAAAATTGTAATTTCTCAAATCATGCCATTCTTCAATCAGTAGCTTTAGTATATCCACTGCAAGGAGTTGGTCATCATGAACAGTTAAATTCTCCTGAGTCCTCCCCATAAAATATCAAGTAGTAGCTGACTACAGGAGTTTACTCTGTTATATCTAGCATGATTCCTTTCAGAACTGAAGGACTATACTATAACTCCTATACAATGAAATCTGATTTAACGTGATCACTCCAGAGATACAACCAAATTTGTTACTTAACAAAGGTGGTCCTCAAAAAAATCGCACTCAGTACACTTGGAGATACTTTAGGAAAGATGCTTAAGAACATTGCCTAATAAGGACATCATTTTGCACAGATTTCAATGTATACAATGCTGAAAACAGTTCTAGCAGGTGTCTTTTCGAAATAGCTTCCTTAAGGAGAGCTGATGAACTACTTTCTGTAGAGAGGCAATTGATGATCTCAGTTAACAATGGGCCCAATATTTCCCTACTGGCTATCACCAGCCAAGAAAAATATGGGCCAATTCCCAGTTTGTAGCCTAGAGCAGCAGATGTGCTTCTAGAAAGTCAGTAATTGATATTGACAAAACTCAGTCTTTAAGGATGTTCATCTCTGTGCAGACAGTCATCACAAAGGCAATATACAACTTAAGTCCTGCTAAGGTTTTATTTTAAGGATAAATTTCACCAAATGACGTTTGATTAGGTGCTGAGCAGCAATGGTAAATGTCTTATCAATACTGTTGTGCTGGAAGGTATTAATGGCTGCCATCGAGTGCATCTTTGGTCTCTAGACAATCTGGAATGTCATTAAAGGTGATGGGTGTTGTAACCAATCTTCTTTTATGCTAGATGGAAGGAACAATAAATATGCTGCCCTTTATGGAATGAGATAGTAAGAGACAACTGAAGCTACCACTCATGGCAATCAGCCACTTGAGGAAGCCTGAGCAGAGCAAAGTTATGTAGTTTGAGGAATTTCTCCAGTATTGATTGTGAGAGCAGGGCTTCAGGGATTATTTAGTAAACATGAAGGATAGGAAGAAAAACAGTGGACAAGAGAAACAGCTGTGTGCATAGCTGTGAGAGGAAGCAGATGCAATGCTGCTTGGCCATAGCACCAAGAGAGGGTTGGGGACTTCTGAACAAGGAAGCTGTTGCTAGTTCCTATAGCGTGCAGCAAACCAGGGTTTTGAGTGAGTTTCTTGGAAATGAATAGGATTACACCAAAAAGATGTCATAAAATCCTTTTAAGAGAAACAAATATGCAATGTCCTGAATACTGATTAACAACTAAGGCAACAACACTCTGAAAGGGTATTGGTGGTTGATGAAGTGTAGACTATTATTTTGTTCTCATTTTTTATAACAATATTATTGTAAATGTATCAACAGAGGCACTAAGAAAGAGAAAGAGTGAAAATCATGATTACAGTGATGTGTACATATCTAGAGAGTGCCATCTCCATTTCCATGAGGAAGAAGCTTTTTGAGCATCATTCTTCATAGTTTTAAAACACAGAGCCACTTTGTCATGCAACATGATCAAAAGTAAGGTTTAAAATTCTATTTAATTATGTTTACATTAAATATGAAATGTTAATGACATTTGCTCAGCCAATTAAATTTGTGTGCTAGCAGTGACTATGTACTTATTTTTTTTAAGCATAGTAATTTGCAAACTCAACCAGAAGGAGGTATTTAGCCAAATTTTTAAAATGTGTGGTTTGCTTCTGAATATAATGACGAAGGCCCTAATCCTACAAATATGTGCACCTGCTTAAAGGTAAGCACCTGTGTAAGTGTTTGCGGCATTGAGGGCTTTGTGTCAGGACTTCGTGATTGTAGCTGACTTTGCCTTTAAAACAGCTGACTGCAGCACACTTCAGATAGTGGAACCAGTTGCATCTATTTATAGTGCAGAATTTGTACTCAGTGAAGCCTGAGCTACAACAAGGCCAACTAATAAAGTTTCAGGCATGGTAGCTTACATAAGTTAGATTAATGAATTCATATAATTTAATACATAAATTAATCTAACTCAATTAAGATAACATGATTGAAACACACACCCCCTTTGCCTGTCAAGACAAGGCTTGTGTTAGTTTTTTGTGTCTTATATCAAATGCCAGACATTACACAATGATAACAGCTGGGGTGGGGTGGGTCCAGTTACAATATATTCCTAACCTGGGATGTGAAAGTTTGTATAATTGTTATCTGCACAATGACCACACCACACCTGAAGCAGTGCTTTAGGGTGGGATGCCGGGGGAAGGGGGGCCTGCTGCAGAAAAGTGAGTGGTGGTCATCTTTGCAGTAGACTCACCCCTAGGGAATGTAAGGACTGGAGGCTTTAAAAGGTGCAGTCCCTGGTGTTGGAAGTCCTTTCTCTATGTGAAAGGCCAAGGAGCACCTACCGTTTCTCCCCCTGTGGTGTTAATATCAGGTAGGGTTAGGAGCTGCAGTGGATATTGCACTAGTTCCTCCTTTGTAGGCTGGAAAGTAATTATTTTTCACTCCTATTTTAGCTTCAGTGAAGTGGGTTTTTTCACCTTCCCTACAGTGTGAGAACCTATTATGGTGAGGAGATAAATGGCCTGGTAAAGGACTTAAAAAAGGAGGTACTAGTTAGAGAAATGAAATGGGGTAAGCTTATTCAGGACTCCTATGATTGGTATGTCAAGGAGCCAACTTCCCCTTTTTATAGCCCACCTTAATTGATGGGGGAAATGAATTGTAAAGTCAAAGCCTTGAGTTGTCTGGGGTACATGGATAGAAAATGGAGGGCTGATGGAAGCCCCAGATAGTTACTTGAATAAATATGAGGTTACTTCAATTGTATATATCTAATAAAGTTGTGATCTCATTAAATCTACATTAAGTGTGTCCTGTTGGCAAAGCTGGACAATACCTAACTGCAATCAGTTGTTTATTTTGTAGGACACTACCATTTAGGATTAAATGATAAGGCTTTTCTTTTACAGTAACAAATAAAAAAGGTTAATGTCATTTCAGTGCTTTGTTTCATTTAGTTTTTTTTTATTTGTGGTATTGAGTCCACCTCCCTTCTGCTGCTCTGAGGATATTTCAATCTGTAGTGAAATGTGCCAGAGGGCTGCATACTTTGATGTTGTTTTTAGATGTATTATGTCAATCCACAATCTGAAAACAGTATTACATTTACCTTTGACTTAATACATTATAACATTTGCTTTGTAGTCATTTTGAGGTGAGGGAATGGATTTTAAACATGATACCTTTTAACAGCTGCTTTTGTGTTTTTGTATTGTATCGTGTCAAAGCACAGATTGAGAGTAGGCATGCTGCTGAGATTGACATAAATGTTAAGTCACAAACAGTATGCTTGTATGTAGCTTATGATTCCTAAATGAAACATATATGGTGTGTCTAGACCGGCAAGATTTTGCGCAAAAGCAGCCACTTTTGTGCAAAATCTTGCCGCATGTCTACACTGGCTGCGAGTATTTGCACAAGAGCATGACTTTGTACTATACAAAATCAGTGGTTCTTACTCAAATACTTTGACACTCCTGCTCAGGGATAAGCCCTCTTGTGCAAGTATTCTTGCGCAAGAGGGCAAGTGTAGATAAGCAAGTTAATTTCTTGCGCAAGAATGCCCGATGGCTAAAATGACCATCGGAGCTTTCTTGCGCAAGAGAGCGTCTACACTGGCCCAGATGCTGTTGCGCAAAAGATGTTTTTTGCCCAAAAGCATCCGTGCCAGTGTAGACGCTCTCTTGCTGAAATACTTTTAATGGAAAAACTTTTCCGTTGAAAGTATTTGCACGAAATCATGCCAGTCTAGATGCAGCCATATGGTTTTAAATAAGATTTGTAGTCTCAAATAAATGGTCTATGATAACATAATGGCATCCAAAATTTTAAATGGAAACAATATTCTAAATTTCACACTACGACTGAATATTTATGCCTATATACAGTTGGTACTTGGGGAAGGGAATTTCTAGTATGGAAATACCTCCACAATATGCCACAAGTTTAATAGTCTAGTTCTGGTCTCATAGCAGTAAAAATCAGGAGAAACAACACTTGAAATCAAATAGAATTGTGTAAATGGGATTGAGATCCATATCGCTTACTTTGATGTGAGTGAAATCAGAATGACTCTGCCCCTAAAATTTGTCTCTAACAATAAGTGAACTGTGATTCTAAACTATGATTCAGGCTGTATCTGAAGTAGGTTATTTTGGTTTTCTTCAGAGGAAGGGGCAATCTATCAATAGAATAGCCAATAAACAAGCTCTCTTGTAGAAATGCAGAGACCAGCTGCTCAGACAATACCAAATAAAACTCTAAGGGTATGTCTATACTGCAGCATGATCTCAGAATAACTGACCTTACTCAGAAATAACAAAAAGCACGTCTATACTACAAGCCTTTATTTTGAAATAATGTCAAGCTGAGAGACTTCCTACTCTAAATCCTTACAAGAAGTAAGTGAAGTTAAAAGGAGAGTGTTCTTCCTTCGACTTCCTGCTGTGTAGACAGTGCCTAAAGCCGAGTTAAGCTATTTTGACTTAAGTTATGCAATTCATGTAGACTAAGTTGCATAGCTTAATTCGACTTTAGCCCTGATAAAGTCGTAGATGTAACCTAAGGGAAGAATGATGTTCTAGTCGCAGAGTACCAGACTTCTGATATTGATCAAAGGGATCCCAAAAGGAAAGTGATTGCTTGTCTACTCGGTCTTTTCAACCATGAACTATACAGCAGCCGGTAAGGCATTTAAGACTCTTCAAACTGTTTAAATAATTTGTGCTTCTATTTTGCAAGCTGTTAAGATAACACTTTATTTTAAGTAGCCTATTATTATGGATTCATTTTGCCTTAATTTTAGAAGCACTTATCATTATAAATTCATCTGGTATTTATGAAACTGCCACCTCTGTTTTCACAGTTGTTCCATTTTAATTTAATATTTATACTTTAAGTAAGAGCACAAGGAAGAAGCATTATATTCATTAAGAAACTCAAGTGTGTAATGAGTTTGCATATAGATAAAGTTAGTTATTAAATAAATTGTAGGAATTCCCATGGAATTACCTTATGCACTTGGCTTCAGTATGTGATATATTTTCATTGCAGCTCTTTCTTGGTTTTATGATAGCGCCTAAGGAAATAAAGACCCTCACACTGAAAGGCTGAAAATTAAAATAAATAAACAGTCCCTACTCCCCCAAAACGCAACACAATAAACTTATACCTGGCAGGCAGACATATTCTGTTACCAAAAATAGACCAAGACAGGGTGGGCAAGTTAACAAATTGTACTGCCAAAAAAAAAAGGTGCTTTGAAGTTTCACTGGTCTCTTCCTGGATTAAGAGGCAAAGACCTCTCATGGGTCAGTAACTGGTTAAAAATAGGAAACAAAGGACAAGAATAAATGGTTAGTTTTCCCAATGGAGAGAGGTTAATAGAGGGGTCTGCCATGGATCTGTGCTGTTCATCATATTCATAAATGATCTTTATCAGGGGGAAGGCAAAGTCTGTAGCTGATACAAAATTCCTTAAGATATTAAAATGCAAAGCTGACTGCAAAGAGTTACCAAGAGAGTTTGCAAAAGTGGATAACTGGGAAACAAAATGTCATTGTTAAGTGCAAAGTAATGCATAGTGGAAGGCATAATCCCAGCCATACAAAATGATGGAGTTCAAATTAGCTATTACCACTCAAGAAAGAGCTCTTGGAGTCATCCTGGCCCGTGCTTTGAAAATATCTGCTTAATATGCAGTGATAGTCAAAAGAGCTAACAGAATGTTGGGAACCATTAGGAAAACACAGGACTGTTCAGCTTAGAAATGATACAGTTTAGGGGAGATATGAGAGAAATCTACAAAATCATAAATGGTGTGAAGAAAGTATTACTTACCCTTTCAGATAACACAAGAACCAGGGTCCACCAAATGAATTTCATAGGTAACAGGTTTAAAAGAAACATAAGGAAGCATTTCTTCACACAAGGCACAGCCAACATGTAGAATTCATTGCTAGATATGTTGTGAAACACAAAATAGAACTGGATACAAAAAAGAATTAGATAGGTTCATGGAGGGTATGTCCATAAATGGCTTATACACAAGACAGTAAGGGATGCACTCCTATATTCTCAGGATCCCCAGACCTCTGACTGCCAGAAAACCTGTTCTGTTTCTTCCCTTGGAAGCATGTTTCCATTACCTAAAGAAATGTGGAGCCTTCTTTTTTACTGTTCATACAAATGGAAGTTTTTTCATTGAATTGAATAAAAGCAGATCAGCCCTTAGTGACATTTTCTTTTAATTTTAGTTCAGTTATTTTACTAGCAAAAGTAATTACACATCTGAGGGGTTTTCAGTTCCTTGGAACCCGCCCAGTTTTCTGATAAATTTAAAAAGTCATATACGTTTCCTAATTCCCCTCTTTTCTTAAGATACATGAAATCTACTATGTTGAAATGGTCCAAGAATTCCCTTACCTGAATTGTATTCTCTTGATAGAATCATAGAATCATAGGACTGGAAGGGACCTCGAGAGGTCATCGAGTTCAGCCCCCCGCCCTCAAGGCAGGACCAAGCTCCGTCTACACCATCCCTGACAGATGTCTATCTAACCTGTTCTTAAATATCTCCAGAGAGGGAGATTCCACCACCTCCCTTGGCAATTTATTCCAATATTTGACCACCCTGACAGTTAGGAATTTTTTCCTAATGTCCAATCTAAATCTCCCTTGCTGCACTTTAAGCCCATTACTCGTTGTCCTGTCCTCAGAAACCAAGAGGAACAATTTTCTCCTTCCTCCTTGTGACACCCTTTTAGATATTTGAAAACCGCTATCATGTCCCCCCTTAATCTTCTTTTTTCCAAACTAAACAAGCCCAGTTCATGAAGCCTGGCTTCATAGGTCATGTTCTCTAAACCTTTAATCATTCTTGTCGCTCTTCTCTGTACCCTTTCCAATTTCTCCACATCTTTCTTGAAATGTGGCGCCCAGAACTGGACACAGTACTCCAGCTGAGGCCTAACTAGTGCAGAGTAGAGCGTCAGAATGACTTCACGAGTTTTGCTTACAACACACCTGTTGATACAACCTAGAATCATATTTGCTTTTTTTGCAACAGCATCACACTGTTGACTCATATTCAACTTGTGGTCCACTATGACCCCTAGATCCCTTTCTGCCATGCTCCTTCCTAGACAGTCGCTAGTTGATGAAGCACTGTCTTTTTTTAAAAAAATATGGTAAAACATTGTTATTACTGTCTTCTCTCAGTGTATCAACACTGGTGTGAATTTGCTCCTCAGCTGCAGGATACTGTGATGCTTACAAAGCAGAGAGATACCAGATCAACAGCTGAGAATGAACAATAAGAGACAAATTCCTTGTCCAAATTAGTGGCCTATAATAAAGGTTTCAAGATGAAAAATGTCACAGTGGTGCCCTTCACAGGTAGATTTCAATAGGCTTTAGCACAGCATGGATCAAGCAGCCTGAGGCTTAATGCAACATGGTTTAAGCAGCTTTAGGATGTAACACAGTATGGGCCCAGCATCTTGGGGAGTAGAACTATCTAGCAGCTTTCAAACTAAAAATTAATAACCGAATCCTCTGCAATTTCTCTCAACTACAAGTGAGCAGACCTGCCCTCCTGAGCAGTCCTGTGTAGATTTTGCCCACTTTCCCAGTGTGTGGGGGATAGGGTGAGAATAGTATTGCAGCCAGGGATTCCTATAACTCTTCAATAACTCTAGGAACCTTTTACAAAAATGAGGGGCAGGGGAAAATACAATTGGGATGTCTGAAGTTTCTCCGAACATACCATAAACTTCTTAATCTATAAAGTGTCTCATTTAATTGCTGAGGAAGTGATCTTGTGTCTGATTGATTCAGTCTACAGTCTATGTCTGGCAGTTCCATTTCCAAACTGTCAGTCAAGGTCCCTGTGTTCAAGTTGTGACCTCGTCACACTATTTTGCAGCTTTCACTTGCTGTTTTACTACTAGAAAAGGATTCTGAATCTCTTCTTATTATCCTTATTTTTGCTATTCCTGACACAGCTATGTCCTCCAGTCCTTAATCAAACAGATGTTAAGCTTTATAAAAACATAGAGGTATTCAAATAGTTTAATGCGAAATAACAAGTAAGTGGTTTAAAGAAAGTGTAAGGTGTTCAAAAGAGCACTTACAGCATGGCTGTGTCTACATTGGCATGATTTTGCACAAAAGTGCTCGCTTTTGCGAAAAAACATGCTGCCCGTTGGCAGGGAGTTCTTGCGCAAGAACACTGACATTCTAATGTGTGAAATCAGTGCTTCTTGAACAAGAACTATGATGCTCCCGCTCAGGAAAAAGCCCTCTTGAACAACTGTGTTGCGCAAGAGGCCTGTTTAGACAGGCAACATGAATTTCTTGCGCAAGAAAGCCCAATGGCTAAAATGGCCATTGAAGCTTTCTTGCGCAAGAGAGCGTCTACACTGGCACAGATGCTTTTGCGCAAAAGCACATCTCTTGCACAAAAGCACATGCCAGTGTAGACGCTCTCTTGAGCAAATATTCTAACGCAAAAACTCTTGCGTTAAAAGTATTTGCGCAAAATCTTGCCAATGTAGACGTAGCCCATGTGTAAGGGGTTAAGCATTTGTTCTAATTAAAATATTATTATGCCATTGAATAAGGACTTTCCTTCAGAATAGCTCTATAGTTTTCTGGGGATAAAATCATAGTGGTGATAGCTGACATCTCTTTACAAAATGTATTTGATTACCAGGGCTTCCTTGGATGAGACTGCATCCAGTTGTACTGCCATAATTGGATTTTATCAAACCAAGCATTCTCTTTCTCCTTCTCATTTAGAGTTGCATAGAATACCTTTACTACACCAGCCTGCTTAATCCCTTCAGCATTCAGTAAAGTTTTCCATGTCTGCATAACTTTTCTTTCTTTCTTTCTTTCTTTCTTTCTTTCTTTCTTTCTTTCTTTCTTTCTTTCTTTCTTTCTTTCTTTCTTTCTTTCTTTCTTTCTTTCTTTCTTTCTTTCTTTCTTTCTTTCTTTCTTCTATGACTCATTAATTTAAAGCAACACATTTCTCAACTGATTTCTGTCCATGGCTCTGGGCTTATCTTTGTGAGGTTTTTTTTTCCAGCACTTGTTCTTTAACTATAATTACTGTTGTCTCCATGGTCATCTATGGAGCTTATTCTTTAAAGTTTCAGTGGCATGCAACAGACCTTGGCATGTACTCTGCCAAGAATTCTTTGGATACCCATGTAAAAGAGTCTCCCTCTAGATCCCTTTTTTTAGGGAATTGCTCTGCAGGAAAAATTGCATACTGCAACTTAATTGTGTTTTGTTTCTTTTTCTTGCATTTCTGACTTAATACTCTTTTCTGGTGTTCCTTTTCTAGTGGGTTCCAGTCTCCCCCCTCACTGTTCAAAGAAGTCCCAAGGGGCATCCTTTTGATCTAATCTCATCCTTCAGTCCACTGGAAATGTAAAGTTTGATGTCATTGCTAAGTGGCTTGAAAGCAAAACTACATAAATAGCAAACTGTACATAACACACATCTCATAATGGAGGACAACCATGTTGGAGTTACTCTGAGACCTCATCTGCTCAATTCCCCAAGAACATAGTTTGACTCCAGTCTTATCAGTTGGATTCCTTTATTTGACATACATCAAAGCTACATTGAGTTAATCCAGCTCAAGTATAGGGTGTATCTCACATCCACAGTTATACATAGTAAATATTTTCCTTATATACATTTTTACTAACACTAATGACAAATACACATCATATCCCATACGTCTGGAGTGGCTTGGTTACTGGGCAATTACCAATCTCCTATACAGCATGCCCTGTCCATGCACATGGCTTACCCTTTACCTCATCTTACATTCCAGGCTTGTCTTGCTCAAAGTAAATGGTACTTATGTATCCCCCTTTATCTCAGCCAATACAGATACCCTGTCTCTAGCCTACTGATATATTTACCTTCTCAATCTCATGCACTAAGAAATGAGGGAAGTTACTTGCACCAGGTTGTTTTTACCCAGGCCTATAACTTGTTGCAGTCTGTGCAGTGCTTTGCTATGGATAAGGCCAGTTTGGCCCACAAAGAGGCACGAGATGCACAACAAGTGCTTCTCCTTATTCAAGATAGTGAATTAACTCACAGTACAGTATATGAAAGGACTTGCACTGATGAATCTACCCATCATGCTGTGGTTGCATGTGCTGTTGTTTAGAGAGACATGTTTGTTATAAAATAAGCTTTCATTTAATGCCAGAGGCTAAAAAGTTGGGGCACCAATATCCTTGATCACATATAATAGTCTTATATGAACCATGATCATCATATGGATTTGAATAGAAGCAGAGATCAACAATTTTATGGTAGTCACTTACTCAAGGATGATACTGTAGCAGTAGTCATTCAACACAGTGCATCACTTCTCCAATTAGTAAGGCATAATATAAAATGTCTGGCATAGTAGCTACTCTGATATGCTACTTCTAGCTTAGACATCAATGTACATTTTAGATCAATAACAGTGTATATTTTATAACATATTCAAGAAATGCATACCTGTGTTGCATTTGAATTTGCTATGGTTCCTGACAGAGGCTGTGTCTACACTACATGCCTCTGTCGGCAGAGGCATGTAGATTAGGGTTGTAGGCAAAGGTAAATGAAGCCGCGATTTAAATGATTGCGGCTTCATTTACATTTACATGGCTGCCGCGCTGAGCCGACAAACAGCTGATCAGCTGTTTGTCGGCTCGCCGCTAGTCTGGACGTTCCCCCTGTCGACATCAAAGCCCTTTGTTGGCAGCCCCGTTATTCCTCGTGGAACGAGGTTTACCGGGGCTGCCGACAAAGGGCTTTGATGTCGACAGGGGGAACGTCCAGACTAACGGCGAGCCGACAAACAGCTGATCAGCTGTTTGTCGGCTCAGCGCGGCAGCCATGTAAATGTAAATGAAGCCACGATCATTTAAATCACGGCTTCATTTACCTTTGCTGAATAAACAAATCTACATGCCTCTGCCGAGAGAGGCATGTAGTGTAGACGTACCCATAATGAACAGATCTCTAGTTTTGTCTAATGAATGTACTGGGTATGAGCAAATGGGGAAAATAAAACTATTTTGTGAACCCTGGAAAGGTTTTGATTCTGTTCACTGTAGTTTTCAATACTCAGCCTGTAGCACAAAAGGCCAATGGAAGTGACCAGATGTTTCGGAAGCACCGTGTAACAGAGATGAGTAAAGTGTCTGGTTACTGACCTCATTGTTCACAAATCCTTCTGCCACATTAATCTGTTTACATTCCCCTCCCTGCCATGCTGTCTATTTAAATTTACCTACTATTCAATTAACACCCCACTTAGCAACACCTCAGTGAACTGAAGCTCAGACCATTGCACTGTAATCTTTGACCGTGTGTATTAGCTGTGCTCTGGTCATAAAAATAAAGAAAGCTTTCTGCAGTGTCACCACTATAGAGTGTACGTATAAATTGGAAGTTGAGGATGGGTTTGCCAGCTAGAGTACACATACTTGCAGGAGATCTCAAACTAGTATGTGAAAAATGATAGTGCAGCTGCTATAGCACAAACAACAGAAAGTGGCAATAACACTAGCTACCCTGAGTACATACTCCTCAGGCTCAGGCAAATTTGTACTCAGGGCATTTAGCCTTAGCTATTGTTCACCATGGGCATCCATGCAGTCATAGCTATGCTACTCTATTTAGCATGCTAACTCTGGGTATGTCTACACTACAAAGTTAGTTCGAACTAACAGACGTTAGTTCGAACTAACTTTCATAGGCGCTACACTAGCGCTCCGTTAGATCAAACTTAATTCGAACTAACGGAGCGCTTAGTTCGAACTAGGTAAACCTCATTTTACGAGGATTAAGCCTAGTTCGAACTTACGAGTTCGAACTAAGGGCTGTGTAGCCCTTTAGTTCGAACTAGTGGGAGGCTAGCCCTTCCCAGGTGGCCTCTCTGGGCACAACCAGGAAAACTCTTCTCCTCTTCCCCAGCCCCGGGCCCTTAAAGGGGTAGACTCTGGCCAGACGGCACTGGAGTAAGACAGCTCTGCCAGCAATCTCTGCCCCTGAGCCAGTGGCCCCACAATGAGCCAGGTAGCCAGTGGCAGTGAGCCGTCCCCTGCCCAGTCCCCAAGCACCCACGGGCCTGCCAGGGGCCGTAGACGGCGTGCGGCCTCCTGGTCTAGTGCGGAGGTCATGGACCTCATTGAGGTTTGGGGGCAGGCCCCCAATGTCCATGATCTCCGCACTAGGAGGAGGAATGCGGCCGTCTATGGCCGCATAGCAGCCGCCATGGCCAGCAGGGGACACAGGCGTACCCAGGAGCAGGTGCGAATTAAGGTGAAACAGCTGCGGCAGGGGTACACCAGGGCCACAAGGGGCGGCGCCACTGCAGGGGCTTCCACGTGCCCCTACTTCACTGCTCTCCACCAACTCTTGGGGGGCAGGGCAGTCTGTGCCAGCCCGGGGAACATCGAACCGGGACCAGAGGGCCCTGACCTGGGCGCACCGGAGGGGCCACCGCCAGCTGTTCCAGCAGGGTCGTCCAGGGAGACCGTACCGGGTAAGTAGTTTGAATTAAGTAGTTTGGGGGGGGAGGTGGGAGGGAGACCAGAGACCGTGTGCGTGGGCCATGCCTTCCACGGATCACGCAGACACCTGTGCACGTGCCATGCCACCCTTGGGCAGGTGGCTCCAGCTGCGTGACACCCAGGGGCCATTGCCCAATAGGCACATGCTTGTGCAAAGAGACGTGACATGCTCCCGACCCCGGGGCAGGATCCAGCAGGATGCTTTCCCTTCACATGTCCCTTCTACACGGAGGCAGGGGACATCTCCCCTCCCCCCCGCCGCCCCGGCCACACTATACATGGCACAGGGACATGGGTGCGGTCTTGGGGCAGCTCCCAGTCCCGGGAAGAGCCAGACATCCTGACCATGGCCTCTGTACAAGTACAGCGGCTGTGATGGTGCAGGACATGGTCACCCTCACGTTGCGGAGTTGGGGAGGGGGCTTGGCATCATCCTCTGCGTCCCCAGGGAGAACTGACCACTTCTCTTCTTTCTCTACAGCTGCACCAGCTGCTCGTGCAGGGCGCACCACCCCGCCCGGGACATGCTCCCGCACCCGCGGCCTGCTCCGGACTGCCAGCACGGAGCAGGAGTACCGGGACCAGCACCTGGGGGCCCTGTGAGCCGTGCACCGCACACTACAGGCCTGGATGAGGGAAGACCTGCAGGTCCGCCACGAGCTGCTGGCTGAGCTCCAAGGGCTGAGCACCAACCTGCAGCTCCTGCTGCAGAGCATGGTGCCCCGTGCTGGTCCTGCGCCTGCTGCCCCCCCAACTGCTGTCCCTCCTCCCACTCCTGCCCCCCCTCCCACCTCTCCCTCCTCAACCCCCACAACCTCTTCCTCAATGTCCACACCCCCCACTTCAATCTCCGCACCCTCCACCCCATCCCCCGGGGACGCCGAGGCCTCCTCCCTTGCCGTGCTGGGAGGCGGTTGGCTCGGCGAGACCCCCACCCCTGATCCTTCAGTTTCCCCACCCCCTCCTTTCCCTTGCTTCCCCCTTTCAGCTCCCTCCTCCCAGTTTTCCCCCTTCCCTCTCCCACCCTCTCTCTTCCCCTCTCCCACCTCCTTTTCCCAGTTTCCCCGAGTTTTGTTAAATAAACAGAGTTTCTAGTTTTGTCCACACGTTATCTTTATTTTGTACATCAAGAAGAGGGGCTAGGGAAGGGTAAGTGGAAGGAGGTGAGGGAGGACTGGGGCACGAGCCCCCGACGGGGAGGACTGGGCTGGCTCTGCGGGCTTTTGGGGGTGGAAGCTCTCCTGCAGCCCCCCAATTGCCCCCTCTCCCCAGATGGCAGCCTGCGGCAAGTGCAGCCAGGCTGATGGCCAAGTGGTGTGATGTGCCCAGTGTGGGTAGTCCGGGCACTCCAAGCCAGGACTGCTTTGCAAGCGGGGCACCCCTGAGAACTGTCTGTCCGGGGTGGGGGTCGGGTCCCTTTAAGCGCAGCCCTGGGCTAGCCTGAGGCAGCATCTCCACGCTCTAAGTCCTCCTCTGATGCCCTGCCGGCACTGCTTCCGGCCATCCTTAAGCCCAGTTCAGGGTCCACTCTGTGTGGACATGCTAGTTCGAATTAGCAAAACGCTAATTCGAACTAGTTTTTTAGTCTAGATCCGTTATTTCGAATTAGCTAAGTTAGTTTGAATTAACGTTGTAGTGTAGACGTACCCTCTGAGACCTAGCACAAGTATGTCACAACCCAGTTCCAAGTGTAGGTATAGGCAAAATTACATTTGTCTGTGGCAGAGTTGTGAGGAATGAGGGACTAAAACTTGGACAACATGTATCCTGGGAATCCTTTCTTTATTAAAGGAAGTAGGCCAAAATTATGTGTGAAATATGTCCATGCAACCCTGTTAAGGTACATGAGGTTGCATGGATGAAAGTGATGGCAAACTTTGATTCAGTATATTGGGAGGGGAGGGGTGAGATCTGGCTTAAGGCTACCTCACTCTAGAACCTAACAGTAATGGTAAAATAGTCCCATTTGCCTTTGTAATGCCTATTAATATTTATTCAAGAGGGAAAGAAACGCAATTTGTGCAAGTATTTTCTTGAGTAGTTGGACTAAAAATGTATACATACGAATACTTTACTTTTTAAATATCATTGGCTTTAATTTTATCACCAGAAGATTTACCCAACATTCCTCTGGTCCTTCAGGGCAGGGGATTGGAGGTGTGGGAGATGCAGAAGTCAGAGCAGGGGGCTGCGGATGTGGAAGAGTGCAGGAGTCAGAGAAGAGGGTGAAGTGCTCAGGTAAGGAATGGAGGCAGCCTCCGACTTCTCCATAGAGCCGGTACAGGATGGCAGGGGCTGCACTAGAAAACTGCTGGCTGCTCCCAAGGGCTGGGGCACTTGCTGCCTCTTTATGGTCATTCAGAAGTATAAATGTCCCTGCTATTACAGCCCTCTGTGACGGGGCAGATAGGCCCTGCACTGAAGGACCGGGAGTAGCCCAGGCCCAGCTGGCTGAGAAGGCCCTGCCCAGGTGAGAGAAAACCCTGTAGCAGGTGGCCCAGAGAATTTTTTGGCCAGGGATCCACTGGGAGGTACATGATTTCTGCGAATCCTGCCCCGAATGTCAGCACACCAACCCAAAGGGAGTACCCAAGGTTCCACTGGTGGCCCTGCCCGTGGTAGGAGTCCCCTTTGAGCGGATCGGGTTGGACTTGGTGGGGCCCCTTGAGAAGGCAACTCGGGGTGCCAATATATCCTGGTTATAGGGACTATGCAATGAGGTACCCCAAGGCAGTGCCGTTGCGGAACACAATGGCCTCTACCATAGCCGTGGAACTCCTTAAGTTGTTCTCCAGAGTGGGGATACCGACGGAGATACTGATTGATCAGGGCACCAACGTCTCATCCAAATTAATGGCAGAGCTATGCCGGCTGTTAAACAGCTCTCCGAACTACCATATACCATCCCCAAACAGAAGGATTGGTAGAGCATTTTAATCAGACATTGAAATCAATGCTCCATAAATTCATAGAATAGGATCCCCGAGGTTGGGACAAAATTCTTCTGGTCTTGCTTTTTGCTATGTGGGAAGTACTGCAAGCATCGACAGGTTTCTCCCCTTTTGAGCTCCGCTGTGGGCGGTAACCCCGGGGGGATACTTGACCTCCTGAGGGAGGACTGGGAGGTGCAGGAGTCTTGGGTGATGGGGACGGTCCCCTACAAGTTGCAGTTGAGGCAGCGCCTGCAGAAGTTAGGGGAATTTTCACAGACAAACCTGCTTCAGGCTCAAGAGACTCAAGCCCGGCTATAACAAGGGAACTAAACTACGGACTTTTGAGCCCGGAGACCGTGTGCTCCTACTCTTACCCTCTCAGGGTATGTCTACACTACCCCACTAGTTCGAACTAGGGGGGTAATGTAGGCATACCGCACTTGCAAATGAAGCCCGGGATTTGAATTTCCCGGGCTTCATTTGCATAAGCGGGGAGCCGCCATTTTTAAAACCCTGCTGGTTCGAACCCCGTGCAGCGCGGCTACACGGGGCTCGAACTAGGTAGTTCGAACTAGGTAGTTCTGCACTAGGAGTGCAGATTTATCATGTGAACTTACTAAAAATATGGAAGTCTCAAGAAGGAATCTTGATCACCCCCAGCCCGCCCGATGACGACTTAGGACCTTCGGCTGTGGACACTGCCACTGACTGTCCTGGGAGAAGAGCTGAACCCAGAACAAAGGGAGGAGTTGCACCGCTTAGTCCAAAAGTATGCCCACGTCTTATCCACGCATCCGGGCTAGACTAGCTTGATCAGCCATCATATAAGTACTCTACCTTGCCAGAAAGTATGTGATCATCATCACCTGCTGCCAAGGAAGATGTGGGGGCAAGTACAGAAAGAACTCCTGGAGATGCAGGAGATGGAAGTAATAGAAGAATCACTCTGCGAGTGGCGGAGCCTGATTGTGCTCATGCCAAAACCAGATGAGTCGATACGTTTCTGTATTGACTTTTGGAAGGTTAACATTGTGTCACGGTTCGACGCTTATCCCATGCCTCAGGTGGATGAGTTGTTGGAAAAGCTAGGTGAAGCCCAGTACCTCTCCACGTTGGACTCAACAAAGGGGTACTGGCAAATCTCGCTAACCCCAGCCTCCAAGACTGCCTTTCCCACCCCGTTTGGGCTGTATCAATTCACTACCATGCCCTTTGGATTCCATGGGGTGGCTGCCACCTTCCAATGCTTAGTAGACCAGTTATTACGCCCTCACCAGCTATATGCCACTGCATAGATAGATGATATAGTGGTCTAAAGCCACACTTGGCCAGAATACCTCCAACACCTGGAAGTGGTACTAAAGGCCCTTTGAGAAGCGAACCTCACAGTGAACCCCAGGAAGTGTCACTTTGGATGGAGGGAGGTGACTTATCTGGGATATACAGTGGGGAGAGGGACTTTAAGACCCTAGTTGACAAGGTCCAGGCCCTCCAGGAGTGGAAAAGGCCAACAACTAAGAGACAGGTTCAGCAATTCCTGGGACAGGCGGGATGTTATCACCAATTCGTCCCTGATTTTTCAGCATTTGTGGTGCCACTATCGGACCTGACCAGGAATTCCATGCCGACAAAGTTACAATGGACACAGGAATGTGAGGGGGCTTTCCAAACATTGAAATGGCGTCTGATGGAGGCACCAGTGTTAATTTCCCCAGACTTTTCTAAGGACTTTATCCTCCAGACAGATGCCTCCGAGAGGGGGCTATGGGCCTAGGGGCCGTATTAGCCCAAGAAGTGGACGGTGAAGAGCATCTAGTGCTCTATATGAGCCAGAAAATCTTCCTACGGGAGCAGAAGTACTCCACAATCGAAAAAGAGGCGCTGGCAGTAAAATGGGCCATAGATACTCTCTGGTACTACCTAGGTAGCCACTTCCAACTGGTAATGGATCACGCCCCTTTGAGATGGCTGCACAGCATGAAGGACACCAACCCCCAGATAATGTGGTAAAACCTTGTGTTACAGTCATACGATTCTGAGGTGGCTCACTGCCTGGGTAAGAATCACGCAAATGCAGATTTTTTTTCCTGGGTAGGGGAGGAGGAAACCAGGTCAAAACAGAGCACAACCACCCATTTAAGAGAGAGGGTGTGTGATGGGGTGGACAGGCCCCGCATTGAAGGACCAGGAGTATCCCCGGCCCAGCTGGCTGAGAAGGCCCCGCCCCTCCAGCCTTGCTGCGCATGCTCCTAGCAGAACCAGGGTATAAAAGCAAAGAGAGCCCTGCAGCGAGGAAGGCTGCAGGGGGAAGGAGTAGTCCAGTCCGCGCTGGTGTTTCTGCAGCAGGTAGAACCTGAATCATGGCCCATGGCTTACCCTGGAGCAGAGCCAGCAGCTGCCAACCCCAGGGAGGCAGGAGCACTGGCAGCCCCAAGGCCAGCCCCGGTAAGGACCAGCCCGGGAGGCCAGAGACTATGGGAGTACCAGGGTGTGATAGGAAGCAGCCCAGGGCAAAGGACCGATAGTGTGGCTTGGGGTGTATCAGCCGGATTCCCTGCCGAGTGGGCAGGAGCCATAGTCCCTGCCTAAAGGGCCCTGGGCTGGGACATGGTGGAGAGGGAGGGCCCATGTCCCCCTACCACCATTTTCCCTACCCTGGACAATCCCTGATACAGGAAAGGCTTCTCTGGGTGGGTAGGCCTCAGAAGCCGTATTTACCCTGCTAGAGGAGTATTGACTTTGGGGGACTATGCTACTAGCTGTATTTACTCAGATAGAGGGGCATTGACTTTGGGGGGGATGAGACCCTCAACACACTCCCTTTCCATTTGACGTGAAACAATCGCATTCCGGGCACATCCCATTGCCCTGACATAACTAAACCTTTATCTGCTTTTGAGTCTTGATATTCAATTTGTTGGTCATAGCTCTTACTGTTTAGGAGGAGTTCTTGAGCAAACAGACTCACAGAAGGACGGACAGACAGACACACACAAACTCTCTCAAATATATAGTAGCTTTTTGAAAATTGCTGTTATTGTTTATACACATTTTTGTGTTCTTCCTAATATATTTTAGCAGGCTTGGGCTAAAACAAAGATTCACACTTTAATTATATTTGTCTGATTAATAGCTCAGTGAGATATGGACTCTTGGAGGAAGTTCATAGAGTCATTCATTCCTTTCAGTAATGGGCAGAAGCTGATTCTGAACATTTTGATTGCAGACAATAAGTGACTGATGAATTAAAGAAACATTAATATGTTTAAGAATGTCCTAATTAGCCTGAAGATTTTTGACAATTTCAAAATTTGGGACCAGCTGTCTACTCTGATTATGTTGGTATGCCGATTCTGATCCAAGTAGGATTCTTCTTTTTCAGATGCCAGAATGAGCAAAGCAGGATAGCCCTTAATGGTGTCTGTTACAAATATTCTGTTTCTTAGTAAAATATCAGATGGCCATTTTTCTATTAGGAAATATTCCAAAGAGTGTGTGTTGAATCAATGAGTTAAGTGATGGCAATGGATAGAGCATACACAATAGGATATGGTAGCCAAGGTGAACTCTGAAATGGCTCACTCACCAATCTGGAAATTAGAATTTGTTTTAATAGAAGTGGGTAGGTTAGCTCAAACACCAGACTTAACATTTTTCTGAAGGTAATGTTAGATATGGGGATCTTTAATTTATACTTGCATGGTTGCCACAGAAGGGTGGGAAGAAGCAGAGCAAGGAAAAGGTCTTGAAATAAGACCCTTCACAGTACAGAACCCTTCTAGGACTGCACCACCTTTCAGTAGAGCTGGGAGACCAGCCAGCCAGATCCACATTTTTTGTTCAAAATATTTTGATTTTTTTTTCAAAAAAGGTTCATTGATCAGTTCTAGTGCATTGATTACTCTATGAAACCTTTTTTTTTTTTGAGACAGGTGTTGTGATTTCTAAGTGATAAAAAACTCCCTGGGTGGATCCACTAATGTGCAAATATTTGGCGTTCATGTACTCACGTCCCAATTTTGACTACATTATAATCCTTAAAACTCCTACCAAATCCAGCAGGTGCCTAAACTTAGCACCTAAGATTTTTTAAAAAGTTTCCTTAGCACCTCTGTTTCTGTCTCTGAGCATATGCACTGCTGCCTCACTGAACAACAGTCTCTTTATTACTTGTGTTGAAAGGGGGTGGAGGGATTTACAGGAAAGCACACTCAATGCAGGGGCAACTTGTTGACATCAAAACACATGACTCTCAAAACTAGCCATTCATAAAAATGTCTTTCAAAGAGTCTCTGATTTGAACTGCCCCTTGTTGCTTTCTCCCTATTGCCCTGGTGACTGGCTGCGCATAATCATTGGCTAGGCACTGTGCCTCTGTCCCCCGCCCCCACCCCCCGATCAGATAACTTTCCCCTTACTTTCACAAATATTATGGCACACACAGCAGGCTGCCACAATGGGAATGTTGCATTCACTGAGGTCTAACCTAATCAGTAGACTGTGCAACCTTCCCTTTAAATGCCCCAAATCACATTCTACCACCATTCTGCACTTGCTCAGCCTGAAGTTCAACTACTCCATTCTGTAGTCCAGGCTACCCATGTATGGCTTCATGAGCCATGGAGCAAGGGTTAGGTTGCGTCTCCAAGGATTGCTATTGACATTTCGATGTCTCTGATGGTAGTTTTTCAGCCTGAGAAAAAAGTTCCAGCTTGAAGCTCACTGAGGAGACAGGCGTTCCTAAAGATGCACATGTCATTCACCTGTGTTAATGTTCAGTGAAACAGCCCTTATGATCTACCAGCGCCTGGAGCACCATTGAGAAGTACCCCTGTGGTTTCTGTACTCTTTGGCAAGGCGGTTAAGTGCCAGGATAGGGATATGCATTTTGTCTATTCCCCATTGTAATTAGGGAACCCCAGCAAGGCAAAGTTCTCCACTATGTCCTCCATGTATTCCAGAGTCACTATCCTCCATAGCCGAAGAGTATTGATTGCATCAGCTACTTGGATCACAACATCCCCCATGTTGATTTCTCCACCCTGAATTGATTCCCAGCTGACCAGTAGCTGTCTGGCATTGCAAGCCTACACAGGGAAAGTGCCACATGCTTCTCCACTGTCAGAGCAAGTCTGATACTGGTATTCTTGCACTTCAGGGAAAGCTCTATGCAAACTACTATAAAAATGGCCTTACACATGTAAAAGCTTTGCAGCCACTGCTGATCATCCCAAACCCCCACATAACTATGCTGTCTCATCAGTCTGGGCTTGTCTGACAGCACCAGAACCAGCTTTCCACTGTGTCCAGGGGATCGAATGCCAGGAGCATTCGACTCAAGTGCTTCACAGAGGAGTATGTTCTTGGTCTTCCAAAATTCTTCTTCATTTCGGCAGACCCTGGGTACACTCTGGATATACTTCAGCATAAGGCTCACCATGATTAATAATTGCCCCAATGCTTTGATGCTCATTGAGATCCACAATCGGTTCCATGCTTACACTGCTATGGCATCTGTGCAGATAACCAGGGGAAAATAGGGTCCAAAGAGATTGTCATTGCTTGCAAGCGAGGGCAGGGGAGAATGGAAGGCAGAAGACGAGTGCATTATTGATACACCAGAACCGCCCACTGCACAGTTTTGGACCCAATGTGCTCTGAGAGGATACCCAGAATGCAAAGGGATGGCTATAACTGTGGGATAGCTACCCATAGTGCATTGCTCTCAAAGTCAGAGAAATGCACCGTTGACTTTACAAACTCAGGTGGCAAAAAGTTGACCTTAATAAATTTTACTTTATCTTGTAGTGTAGAAATGGCTGTAGCTAATACAATAATAAGCTTCTTACCTAATCAGCCCCTCACACTCTGGGTAGTTATGTGCTCTACCCTGTTCTATCAGGCATCTTCTGGGGGAGTTAATTAATGCATAAGTGATCAAAGTACTAGGTCAGCTACTGGCTATCAGCACTCTGTCAAAGAAGAAAACAAAATATATTCTAATTTAAAAAATCCATCAAAGGAAGGGAATAGGGAGGTGTGCATGTGAGATGATGTTTTCCTCCCTCCCAAAAAAACCCACAACTGTTTTAAATATTTTTTAACTGGAGATAGATATTTTCTCATTTTTCAGAACAGAAAAAAACCCTAATGGAAAAGACCTTTTTATTAACCACCTCAAACATGCATTGCATTTTGTTTCCCAAGAAGCCATGCTTATCTAGCGACTGTTTTCTGTTGACTATTAGGAAATTATTAAATAGATTTTTAAAGTTTGGGAAACTCTGATTTTGCTAGGCTCATACCAAAAATCATAATTAAGCCCAAATATCTTCTGTCAAGCACTTGCAGAGTTATAAAAGTCTCAGAGGGATAGCCATGTGTGTCTCATCTGAAGTGGGCTGTGCCCACAAAAGCTCATGATACCATCTACATCTACTAGATACCATCTAGTTTTGTTAGTCTTTAAAGTGCTACTAGACTATTTGTTGTTTTTTAAGTTTTTCCTGTTACAGACTAACTTGGCTCTGTAACTTTTGAAAAAACTTAAACAATGTATAGTACTTGGAGACTAACAAAAAGTATAGATCATGGGTTCCCAAACTGGGGGGCATGCCTCCCTGGGGGAGCATGAAGAAATTCCGGAGGGGGGGCAATCCAGGCCCCCTGTCAATTCTGTCCCCTCACCCCCGGTCAGTTCCTCTTTTTTTTCTTCTTTTTGCTCAACAAGTTTTGCTACTATTTGGCGGGGGGGGGGGGAGGTGAGGGTTTTTTAAAAATCAAAAAGGGAGGTGTGATGCTGAAAAGTTTGGGAACCACTGGTATAGATAGTATTATGAGCTTTTGTGGATACAACACACTTCTTCAGCTAAATTGTGTAAGGGGTCCATTCATCTGAAGAAATCAGTTATGCCCACGAAAGCTCATCTACATTTTTGTTAGGGTCCAAGGTGCTGCAGAACTATTAATTGTTTTTTATTTTTTTGCAGAATTATGTAATTGCAAACAACTTGAGGGTTTTTAATACTGAACACAACAACCTTTTGGAAACACTTAGTAGCAAATACACATCAAATGGTTTATCACTGTTTTTTAATTCAAAACTCATATATAATTCAAATATTTTTTTTAATAAAGTCATTGTTAGATTTAAATGATCTTCAGTGAAACATTGTATGATGCAACAAAATTGCAAATGAATTTTAATGTTGATAAATGCAAAGTAATGCACATTGGAAAACATAATCCGAACTATACATACAAAATGATGAGGACTAAATTAGCTATTACCACTGAAAAGAGATCTTGGTGTCATTGTGGATAGTTCTCTGAAAACATCCACTCAATATGCAGCCACAGTCAAAAAAGCAAATAGAATGTTAGGAATCATTTAAAAAGGGATAGAGAATAAAAGCGAAAATATTTCATTGCTTTTGAATAAATCCATGGATTGGCTAAATCTTTAATCCTGAATGCAGATGTGGTTGCTCATCTGAAAAAAAGGTATCTTAGCATTGGGAAAGATTCAGAAAAGGGTAACAAAAATTATTAGAGGTTTGGAACGGGAACCATATGAAGTGAGAATAAAAAGTCTGGGTCTTTTCAGCTTAGAAAAGAAGAGACTAAAGGGTCGGTATGATAAAGGTCTATAAAACAATGACAGGTATGGAAAAAGTGAATATGGAAAAGTTATTTACTTGTTCCCATAACATAAGATATAGGGGAAGGGTCACCAAATGAAATTAATAGGTAGCAGGTTAAAAACAAACAAAAGGAAATTTTTCTTCATCCAATGCACAGTCAACCTGTGGAACTCCTTGACAGAGGATATTGTGAAAACTAGGCCTTTAACAGGGTTAAAAAAAAAGAAATAGATAAATTCATGGAGGTTAGGTCTATCAATACTTATTAACCAGGATGGGTAAGAATGCTATCCCTAGCCTTTGTTTGTCAGAGGCTGGAAATTGGTGACAGGGGAACAATCCCTTGGGCTGTGTCTAGACTGCAGGGTTTTTCCGAAAAAAGTAGCCTTTTTTTGAAAAAAACTTCACCTGCATCTAGACTACAGCCGCGTTCTTTCAAAATTAAATTGAAAGAACGCGGCTTTTCTTTCGACGGCGGTACTCCTCATTTCACGAGGAAGAACGCCTTTTTCGACGGAGATCCATTGAAAATAAGTGTGTGTGGATGCAGGGAGGCCTTTTTTTTCGAAAATAATGGCCTCCAGGACGAAGCCCTGGTGGACAATCTGGGATATTCTCTGGTTCCTGGCTGCAGCCATTTTTTAAAGGGACAGTCACCCTCACAGCCACTTGTGGCAGCAAAGCAGCCAGAGCACATGGCTGTTCAAGTGCAGCCATGTCCCAGCCCCAAGATCCTCCTGGCCCTTCCAGAGAGCCTTCTGGGGACCCAACCAGGGGCTCCAAACGCCGGGCACCGGCATGGTCTGGGCCAGAGCTCAAGACCCTTCTCGAGCTCTGGTCAGAGGAGGAGGCCTTACAAGCCCTGAACACCAGGCAGCGAAATGCAGACATTTTTGGTTGCATGGCAGAGGCCCTGGCCCAGAGAGAGCACCACCCCCGCACCCAGGACCAGGTGCGCTCTAAAGTTAAGGAGCTGCGCCAAGGCCATGTAAAGGCCAGGGAGGAGAGCTCCCATTCTGGGACAGGCCCCCCCCCCCCCGCTCCTGCCCCTATTATTCAGAGCTGGACCAGATCCTGGGTGGTGGCGAAGCACTCACACCACTGCGTCTTGTCCAGTCTGGCTTGGGGGACCCTGGGGTGGACGCGCAGAGCAGGACCCAGAGCAGTCCAGGGAGTCTGGAGACAGGGAGATGGTGCCAAAGGAGGACAATGAGGAGACGGTGACCCTCACTCTGGAGCCAGTCGCCCAGACCCCAGAGGCCTCCCAGGTGTCATCTGATGCCGGAGACGAAGCAGCAGGTAAGTGCAGTGAGGTCGTGTAACACACGGGGAGGAGGTGGGTGCACAGTGAGTGATGCACAAGGGAAACCTGTTATGCTCACCATGGACATCATGCAGCTGACTGTGCATGTGCCAACATGTTCAGCGGTACAGTGTGACACATGGGGGTGCACCACGTGGTGGCATAAACCAAGTCTGGAACACACCCAGGCGGGTTGTCAGTGTGAGGTCCCATTGGCACTTCGGGACCCCTGTGATGCTCAGGCTGATGCCCAGGTCACACATGGTATTACCTTCAGAATGTCTGAGTCCCCTGTCTGAAGGAGAGGGCATGCCCTTTTGGACAGCTCTTGCACACATGACTGACTGTGATAGAAATGTAGCTGTGTTAGCCTGATCTGAGGAAGTGGGTCTGGCCCACGAAAGCTCATCACCTAATAAACCATCTTGTTAGTTTTTTAAGTGCTACATAGTCCTGTTTTTTATGACTGATTGTGTCTTCCTCTTTTCCTCCACAGCCGGACCAGCCATGCAAGAGGGCCGCAGCACCCCAGCCCCACCTCCATCTCGGGGACATGGGAGCCGCAGACACAGGCATGTCTGTGCAGACATCCTGAGGCAGCATGTGGCGGCCGTGCAGGAGCTCAACACCATCCTGTGAGAGAGGGCGGAGGCAGAGGCTCGGTGGCATGATCGGCCGATGGAGGAGCTTGTCCAGCAGCGCACGTCCCTGTGTGCCACTCTCAGGGAGGTCTGTGGCTTGCCTGCTCCTGTGCCTGGTTCTGCTCCTCCAGCACCCCATGACTCCGCCCCACCAAACCCCCCTACCACAGCACCATCCCTTTCCCCCTTTGTACCTCCCTCTCCCCCAGCCCCCCCCCCCAGCTCCTCAACCTCTCTTTCCCCCTGGCCCTCCTCTCCCCCAACCCCTCTCTCCCCCTGGCCCTCCTCTAACCCAGGCTTCCAGTCCCAAGTGCACCTACCCTCTGTCGTCCAGCCAACGGATAGTCCTGCGGGCCATGGTGGACCCCAAACATGAGGCACAAGCAGGAGACTGCAAGCAGGCAAGCACCATGCAACCTGATCCCCTTCCCCCCTCCAGGTTTCAAACACCCCCATCACCCCAGTTAAATAACAAGCATTGTGTTAAAGAAAATATTTATTGTATATAGTTTATCATGAAAGTATATTTTCTCCATCAAAAATCAACAAAAGCTTTTTTATGTTTGTAACAGTTATACATTCTTTCAGTTACTGATATTTATAACAATAAAACAGAACTTATTCTTTTAAGACAAACCCTTGTGTTTAGTAGGGTATGTCTACACTACAAAGTTAGTTCGAACTAATGGATGTTAGTTCGAACTAACTTTCATAGGCGCTACACTAGCGCTCCGTTAGTTCGAATTTAAATCGAACTAATGGAGCGCTTAGTTCGAACTAGGTAAACCACATTCCACGAGGATTAAGCCTAGTTCGAACTTACTAGTTCAAATTAAGGGGTGTGTAGCCCCTTAATTCGAACTAGTGGGAGGCTAGCCCTTCTCAGCTTGCCCTGGTGGCCACTCTGGCCAACACCAGGAAAACTTGTCTGCCCCCCTCCCGGCCCCGGAGCCCTTAAAGGGCCACGGGCTGGCTACACAGTTTGTGCCAGTTGCAAGGCTGCCAGCACCCGTGCCAGCACACCCAGAAGCTGACACCCATGAGCCAGCCACCCGATGATACCCAGCCCTCCCCCTCTTCCCGAGACCAGCCTGGCAGCTCCCAGGACCCTGCCCGGGGCCGCAAGAGGCGGGCGCCCGCGTGGTCTAGTGCGGAGATCGTGGACCTCATCGAGGTTTGGGGGAAAGCCTCCAATGTCCACAATCTCCGCACTAGCCACAGGAACGTGGCTGTCTACGGCTGCATGGCTGACAGCCTGGCCGCCAGGGGCCACCAGCGCAGCCGGGAGCAGGTGCGCAGGAAAATTAAGGACTTGTGGCAGTCCTACTCCCGGGCCTGCCTGCCAGGGGCTGACCCGGAGGCGTGCCCCCGCTTTCACGCCCTGGACCGCCTCCTGGGGGCTCATGCCGTCCCTGCCCCCCGGGACATGATAGACCCCGGGGCAGAGGGACCGCTGCAAGAGACTGAGGAGGAGGAGGAGGAGGAGGAGGAGGAGGGCTCCGAGAGCCAGGAGCCTGCCGGCAGCCTGCCCAGGACCCGGGACCCCCGAGGCACCCCACCGAGCCGCTCGCCTGTGTCGTCCGAGGCTGGGGAGGCATCCACATGTGAGTACCATCGTACTCCCCTTATGTGTACGGGGGGCTGGGGCGAGAGGGAGCCCCGGGACCGTGCGCCTGGGCCTTGCCCACCACGGACCAGCAGCTGGGGATCCTGCAGGGGCCCTGGCCTTGCACAGGGGAGCTGGGTTTCACACACCTGGGCCCCTGGGATAATTGACCACTGTTCTTGTTTCACCACAGCCGCAGAACCTGGGACTGCAGGGTGCACCACCCCACCTGCAGCAGCCACCCACGCCCGGGCCAGCAGGAGAGCCAGGAACCAAGAGGACTACCAGAGGTGGCACCTCTGGTTCCTGGAGCAACAGATCCGTATCCAGGACCACTGGGTCCAGGAGGACCTGAGGCTGCGCCGGAGGAGTTTGGAGGCCCTGGAGGAGTAGGGCCGTGCCCTGCGAGGCCACTTCCAGAGCCTGCTGGACCGCTTCCCAATTCCTCCTGCTCCTGCTCCCCCTGCTCCTCCTCCTCCCTCTGCTCCCCCAGCTACCCCTCCTGCTCCCGCTCCTGCTTCCTCCACACCCCCCGTCCCTCCTGCCCCACCCTCCACAACCATTCCCCACCAACGCCCCCGGACCCTCAGTGTTGCGAGATGGGAGAGGCAGCCAGACCCCCACCCCTGAGCTTTCCTTTCCCTTCCTCCCTTCCCTCCCCTTTCTGCTCTCTCATCCCAGGTTTCCCCCTCCCCTCTCCCACCCTTCTCCCTCCCTCCCCCCACCCCAGTTATGTAAAATAAAAAGACGTTTTTGTTTGAAAAACAGGTGTCTTTATTTGACAGTAGGTAGGGAGAGGAAAGGGGAAGGGGGGTTGGGTGGAAGAAGGCCCCAGTGGGGCATGCAAGGAAGAGGTCAGTCCTCCTCCTCCACCAGGAAGCTCTCCCGCAGGGCTTCCCGGATCCGGACGGCCCCCCGCTGGGCTTCCCGGACGGCGGTGGTGCGGGGCTGACCGTAGTGGCCAGCCATGCGGTCAGCCTCAGCCATCCAGGCTGGCAGGAAAGCCTTCCCCTTTCTCTCACATAAATTGTGGAGCACACAACATGCTGTCACCACGGGAGGGATGTTGTGCTCGGCCAGGTCCAGACGGGTGAGGAGGCATCGAAAGCGGGCTTTCAGTCGCACGAAGGCCCCCTCCACCACGATGCGGGCCCTGGTGAGCCTGGCATTGAAGGCCCGGCAGGAGGGATTGAGGTGCCCCGTGTAGGGCTTCATGAGCCAGGGCTGCAGTGGGTAGGCGGCATCCCCCACCAGGCACACGGGCATTTTCACGTCCCCGACCCCGATGTGGCGGTCGGGGAAGAAGGTCCCGTCCTGCAGCCGCTGGCACACGGAGGAGTTGCGGTACACCCGGGCGTCGTGTGCTTTTCCGGACCAGCCCACATTAATGTCCGTGAACTGGCCCCGGTGGTCACACACGGCCTGCAGGATCACGGAGAAGTACCCCTTGCGGTTGACGTACCGGGACGCCTGGTGTTCTGGGGCACGGATGGGGATGTGCGTCCCGTCGATGGCCCCCCCGCAGTTGGGAAAGCCGAGGGCGCCAAATCCCCGGATGACGGCATCCGGGTCGGCGAGGCGGACCACCCTGCGGAGCAGTACCCGGTTGATGGCCTTGACCACCTGCAGAAATAGACACAGCAAAGCGCCAATCAGTGGGGCGCCTGGGTGGCTGGGAGCATTCATGTCCTGGCAGTGCCCCGCGCCCCACTCCCGGAAGCAACCCCCCTGGCGGCGTGTAGTATGGCCGGGACAGACTGACGCCTCCTGTGCGGGGCACTTTTGCCTCCTCCCGCCCCTCCTTTCTCCCTGGGGCGGCCCATCCCCTCCTTGCAGCCCCCCACCCTCCCGGCGCAGTAGCCGACGAGTGCCATACCTGCATGAGCACCGCTCCGACAGTGGATCTCCCCACGCCGAACTGGTTCCCGACGGATCAGTAGCTGTCCGGTGTGGAGAGCTTCCAGAGGGCGATGGCCACCCGCTTCTGGAGGGGGATGGCGGGCCTCATGCGAGTGTCCCTTCTGCGCAGAGCAGGGGCGAGCCACTCGCAGAACTCCAGGAAGGTGTCCCTCCTCATCCTGAAGTTCTGGGTCCACTGTTGGTCTTCCCAGCGCTCCAGGATGATGCGGTCCCACCAGTCGCTGCTGGTGTCCAGACGCCAGATGCGGTGGGGCACGCCGGTGCCGGGGCACCGCCGCGGCTCCTCCATGGCCCCCAGGGTGGCCAGGTGGAGAGGCAGGGGGCTGACGTGCACCAGGTGGTGCCAGGCAGCCTCGAGCCATTGCTGGCAGGCTTGTAGCAGCACGTCCAGAAAGGGCACCAGAAGGTGCAGGGCGAGCTCTGGCTCCATGTTGCCACCTGCGGCGGCGTCCCCGAAGGGAAGCACCGACACAGACGGGCACAGAGGCCAATGCTTTGCTGTCCCTCGGCGAGGTTGGCAAGCAAGCAGGAAAAGCTGAGAATCAGCTGTCCGGGGGCGGGGTCCCTTTAAGCACGAGCCTCAGATAGCCTCAGACAGCAGCCACACAAAGCAACTACTGACCTGATGCCCTGCCAGAACCGGTTTCAGCCGCCCTTAAATGCGCCCCTGCGTCCAATCAGTATGGACGCGCTAGTTCGAATTAGCAAAACGCTAATTCAACTAGTTTTTAGTTCTAGATGCGCTAGTTCGAATTAGCTTAGTTTGAATTAACTAATTCAAACTAAGTTAGTTTGAATTAGCGCTGTAATGTAGACGTACCCTTATTTCTACAAATGGGGTCAGGATATGGGTTGAGGAGGGAAGTTTGTATTGGGCCAGGGCCAAGCCCCCAGACAGAAGCCCCTCAGGAGAGTCAGTGGCCTCCAATAGAGAATCGCTCCCATAGGGCCTCCCGGATGCAAACAGCAGACCAGTGAGTTTGGCGGATGGCAGCTGTCCGGGGCTGGGCAAAGTGCCTCTTCTAACCATCAGCACCTGTACCCCACCCTGGTAGGAAGGCCTCCCCTTTCCTCTCCAACAGGTTATGGAGAACGCAACACGCGGCTACCACCTCAGGGATGTTGCGTTCCCCCATGTCTAGCCATGTGAGCAAGCACTGGAATCTGCCTTTTAAATGTCCGAACGCACATTCCACCTGGTTGCGAGCCCGGTTAAGATGAGCATTAAACTGCTCCTTTCTCACATCCAGGTGGCTGGTGTAGGGCTTCATCAGCCACGGCATCGGGGGATAGGTGGCATCAGCCACTATGCACACCGGCATGTGCACATCCCCAACTGCAAAATTGTGATGCAGAAAAAGTGTTCCTGCCTGAAGCCTTCGGTAGAGGTACGATTTCCTGAAGATGCGGGCATCATGTGCCTGCCCTGAGCACCCAATACAAATGTCAGTAAACTGGCCACGATGGTCGACCAGGACCTGGAGGACCATTGAAAAGTAGCCCTTTCTGTTAATGAACTGGGCTGCACTATGGGGCGGTGCACGGATTGGAATGCGTGTCCCATCGAGCGCTCCTCCACAATTTGGGAACCCAAGGACAGCAAAGCCAGCCACAACGCTGTCCAGATCTGCTAGACGGACGAGCCTGTTCAGCAGCTCAGAACTGATGGCCCTTACCACCTGCAGAAAGAGACAGACAACAAAATTTTAGAAGGGGTACCTTATCTCTTAGAAGGATACCACCCACCACCCACCTTCCCTCTCAAACACCCTGGGAATCCCTTCCTCAGAACTCTACCCCCGCCCAGCAGCTCAGGGTGAGTGGAGGAGCTCCCTCCCACTCCCACTCCCACTCCCACTCCACTTTGCCCTTTCCTGACAGTCTCCCTCCCCCTCCCAAAACTGTGACTGTCCCCAGACAATGACTTACTT
This sequence comes from Pelodiscus sinensis, assembly GCF_049634645.1. NCBI lineage: Eukaryota > Metazoa > Chordata > Testudines > Trionychidae > Pelodiscus > Pelodiscus sinensis. Next base: position 48,033,926 of record NC_134718.1, read on the forward strand.
CCATCAGCATGGATCCAACAGTAGACCTGCCCACTCCAAATTGGTGTCCCATGGAGCAGTAGCTGTCAGGGGTGGCCAGCTTCCAGAGGGCAATGGCGACCCTCTTTTCCAGGGGGATAGCGGGCTGCAGGTGGGTGTCCTGCTGTTGCAGAGCCGGGGCGAGCCAGGTACACAGCTCCTGGAAAGTGGCCTTCCGCATCTGGAAGTTGCGGAGCCACTCTTGGTCATCCCAGAGCTCCATAACGAGCCTGTCCCACCAGTCAGAGCTGGTGTCACGCTTCCAAAAACACCTGTCCACAAAGCAGTTTGGAGGCAAGGGCAGTGGGGCTGCATGACGGACGAACCATTCGTACCTCTGGTCTGGGTCCAGATGGGGAAGTAGCCTCATGACTGTGTCATGCAGATGCAGCAACACTTGCAGTATGATGGCGTGGGGCCATCGCCTGCCCAGGGGCAGCTCTGGCTCCATGCCAAAAAAAGGGGTCTAAAACAGAAAAACCTCCACACAAAAAACCTGCTGGGATGTCCCAGGAAGCTGGGCACTCCAAACAAGCACTGCAATACCTTGCTTATCTCCTAGAGAGACAGCAAAGGCAGCTGCAGGAGCAGAGCAATGGGTGTTCAGGGGCGTCCCTTTAACCACGCGTCTCTGCAAAGGGCAGGCAGCAGCACCTAGAAGGAAATGCTGCCCCCATACCCTGGCAGAAGCGGTTCCAGGTGGCTTTTTCTTTCAAAAGAGCATCCAGCAGTCAGGACGCTCTTTTTCAAAAAAGCGGATCGATTTTCCGATCTGCGTGTTGTAGTCTAGACGCTCTTTTTCAAATGATGCTTTTTCGAAAGTTTCTTTCGAAAAAGCGTCTTTCAAAAGAGGCTTGAAGTCTAGACGTAGCCTTGATGTTTGCATGTCCAGTTAACTCCCTCTGGGTCATCTGGCATTGGCCATTGTTGGAAGATAAGATACTGGGCTAGATGGACCTTTGGTCAGACCTAGTATGGCCATCCTTATGTTCAGGATATGGTCATTTGCAGTTGTCACCCATAATTGTATTACCGTATAATTGTATACAATAGGACTCAAGAAATTAAGTATATGACATCAGAATTAAATGCCTATTACAGCTTATTTAACAAGTGACATTTCTAAAAAAGACTATATTGACTGTTTATCAGATGTAAACAAAGTTGTCACATTGTGATGGGGTATATAAACCCCACAGCAACATGGGAAGAGCAGCTCCAGCTCCATGCTATGAGTGCAGTGGTGTCTACAAGGGCAACCAGAGCTCACAGCGTGAGTTTGGTGTTCTCCGATGGGGTATACAGTGGAGAAGTGGTGTGTGAGATGAGGCTGTAGAGAGGAGCCCCTGTAAGCATGCGTCTCTGCTAGCCACAGGAAGCAGCCACAGGAAGTGTCTGCTCTCCTAGTGTCCTCCCTGGAGTGCTTCCGGGCCCTTTAAATCTGATGAAGGCTCCAATCAGTGTGGATGCACTATTCTGAAATAATTCTGAGCTATTTCAATGCTGCCTTCTAGTGTGGATGCACTATTTTGAAATTATTATTTTGGGAGTTATTTTGAAATAATTTCTTAGTGTAGACATGCCCCTGAGTAACACTTACTAATGCAGTGCTATTTAATAGAATTAATGTAGAATATCTGCTCTTTGGGGTTAAAATATACATCCCAACCCTTTGAGATAATATTATAAATATGAAATGTTTGGACATGTGGAAGTTGGGAAAATGAGGTGTTTTGGAGAAGAACACTGTTTTCAGAATTGTATGGGAGGAACCACATTAAAATACATCAGTTGTGGGGATAAGCATAGTGAAGAATACAAACTTGTGTGGCATCAGAATGAGCTAGAGAGATACAGAAAATTAAAACAATCCATAAAATATCCTATGCAGAAGCTACCAAAATTCATAATGGAGCGTGGAAGATAAAAATGCTAGTGAGGGGGGAAAAGCTATGGGTACAACAACAACACAGTCAAGAATAAGAAAGACAAATTAAGGGGAATAGATGAAGATATACTACATTTTTGACAGAAGTGATTGATTACATTTTAAAGATAGGAAAGAACACAAGGAATCATTCCAGCAAAAGTGATAGAAAAGTATTTGCATTTAGGCACTCTCTCAGTATATCATATTCATGAAATTTGAAATAAAGATAATATAGTTTAACCACATTGTTCTAATTTGTTTTTGTTTTTTATTGTTTTTGTTTTTGCTAGAAGGCACATTAATTCCCAATCCTGAATTGTTAAGTAAAGAAAATTCTTTTTGAAATGGAAAACAAGCCTGGTGTGATATGTTTATGAGAAACATGGTTTGTGAAGAAACTTATCTTTAAGCTTTTGGGATCTACATAGACATGATAGAGAAACAGCAAAAGGAGGGGATCTGCATATTTATGGAAGATCTTCATTATGTTGAAATTAGCTAAGTTTTGAGTACAACCATGTTCAGCTTCCTTTGTAGAATAATGTAATGTTTATAACCCATGTAAAAGACTAAACAGTCTAGAATTAGCCAAGCTAGTTAAGGGTATCAAAGGTATGTATGTTATATCTGGACACCTTAATGGCTATAATGAATTACGGGGAAGTAGGAAAACTGATTATAATGGTATATGCCTAGAACAGTTTATTGACTTACCTAACTTGGCACTGCTCAATATAGTAGCACCCACTAGGTTTAATTTAGTGGCTTGAACTTTTTCATGTTTAGAGCCAGGAACTGGTACAAACAGGCTGTGTCTACACTGGCACCCTTTTCCGTAAAAGGGATGCTAATGAGAAACTTCGGAATTGCAAATGCCGCGGGGGATTTAAATATCCCCCGCGGCATTTGCATGAACATGGCTGCCGCTTTTTTCTGGCTCGGGGTTTTGCCTGAGAAAAGCACCAGTCTAGACAGGATCTTGCGGAAAATATGCCCTTTTCCGGAAGATCCCTTATTCCTACTTTCAAAGAATGCTGAGTATCTAAGTACCAACTGTATAAGTGATAAGTTAGAGATATTTCATGATATTATAATAAAGGGAGTTCTGACAGCCGCCAACCTAGCTGTATACAAGACCTTGAATTACCACCAATTCAGACATCTAGTTCCCTGGTGGAATGAAGATTGTAAGGGAGCAATTAAAGAAAGAAATAAGGCATGCTAAAAAGCAAAAAGTGCAATGAATAGCAAGGAATTAATGAACTACACAAGATGTAAAGCAGTGGCACAAAGAATGATTAAAAAGGCAAAGGAGGAGTTAGAGAAGTGTTGTGGGAAAATGATCAGAGATTCCAAGGTTTCAGAGGTAAATAAACAAAATAAAAGAAGAAATGGAATATGGGATGCAAACAAATTTGACCTTGGTCCTGCAATAAATGTAAGTTGAAACTCAGGAAAAACAGACATTTTAAATAAGAATTCCAGAAAATTAGCAGTAATACAAATGAAAATTAAGCACTTTGAGGAAAAGTAAAGATTGAAGAAAATTGTGAGTTATTGCATGAGAGGGTAAATTGTAAATGACACACAGAATCCTCCCAATCTTCTGCCCTGCCTCCCCATATCTCCATGACCCTGCCCTGACACCTGAACCCCCACACACCACTAGCCCCCTGCCCTGAAGGACATGAACAATACCGGGTAAGCCTTCTAGTTATATGATAACACAAAAGGAAGAGTAGGATCATAAAATATGACTACTAAGATTTCTGAGTTTAATTTTCTTTAACTCCTCTTTCCAACTAATCGCAATTTGGGAGCATCCCTAAGAGACAAAGAGGGGATAAGATAGTCAAGAGGCTTGACCCAGAAGGTGAACACTGCTCATCTAAAAATATGCCCCTAAGCATCCACCGGAAGGATGGTAAACTAATTGAATTCTCATATGTACTCCCCACGTTGCTTAAAGATGGCCCCAATCATGCATGGATTTTGACACATTACTATGAAGAGATTTGTGATATTCATCTAATGGAATGGTTAGTGAATCTTCATAAGCTGTGATGCTAATTGGTGTTTGTTATTTTGCATGTGATCATTTTATTTGCATGTGGCTCAACTTGCTCACCTGTAAAATTTGCAATAGCATTAATTACCTTACATGGTTATTGTGTGACATTGTTTACAATGCACTTTGAGAGTCTTAGCTGAAAGGAGTTATAGAAAAATAAATTATTTTTTATTGATCCAAGATATGTTTTCTTATTCCTCTACAGCTTTACAGCTAAGCTCATTACTGCATTTTCTGAGAGTTGAGGACCGTATATTTTCCCCATTCCTGAAATTATAGGCATGATAGCTAACACACAAGTACAAAAAAAGAGAGATGCCACTTAGCAATTATCAGGAAAACCACAAAAACTATACCCCTTCCTCATACACATTCATTCCATTTCAAAGGCACATATCAGACAGTACAAGACTGAATAATAAGAATTGATTATTTAATATTGAGATGTGTCTATGCCAACTAACCTTCTTTTATGCACAACATAAAACAATTATTTAACAAACAGAAGCAGAGCACATTAGGATTCAGATCATTTACATCAGGAAGAATTTTGATTTTGCAGGATCAGGCACCTATCCTGAAGTCTTTCACACACACTGTTTTTAGTTAAAATGAAAGCACATCAGCGTAGCAGTATTCTACTCAAATTATCCATTATCTGGCAGCCAAACCCAATTGACTACTTGAATTATTACTGAGTAGGTTTGGCACATCTCTTGCAGGTATTCAGTGTGAATTTATTGTAGAAGACAGAAGCAGAGTGAATGAAAATGCTTTCTGTTCATGACCCAGTGAATATGATGGTTCACTAACCCATTTCAATTACTGTACTTTAAGGTAGTTTGGTCATCTGTAACTGGTGGTTGGTGCCTGAGCAAATCATAAATAGGAAGATCCTTTCCCTCTCTTTTAATACAATAAATCCCTAGGTAAGTGCTATTTACAAAAGCAGTGTTTATGTAATGAACTGTACTTACATTTTACTTTTTGATATGCTGCTTTTACATTGTATTGCACACCATTATAAATATTTAAATATCTTAATATAAACTGTACAAACATAGTGATGTTAGTTTTCATTAATTTAAAAACATACGTTGCTAATGCTTTTACGGTGTATTCTACTCTGTGTATATTATCAATATAAAATTGTTTTTTTTAAAGTTTATAGCATGGATCAGGGCATCACAACATGATTATTCATGGCTGGCTTCTGCTACATTCATTCACAAAGTGGCTGTTCCCTTGCTAAGTTAAGTGCCACTTTACAATGGGGGTTTTTCTTGCGCAGTATGTGCTTAGCCAAGTGAATTGTTCAAAATGGACAGCGGCAGGCCTCATGAGAAGCAGAATAAGGGTTTGGAGAACTTGCAAATGACACATAAGCAGACTTGTGGTGTTTTAAAGTTCAACCCACTCACAAGCTTAGTCAGATCTAATTTGTCCCAAGCATTTTGAAGAAAATAAAAAACATAAAATAAATACCGTAAGGAAAAATCCATATTAGGTCTGGCTGAAGCTGTTTAGAAAAAGTCAGAGGTGGTAAGTGGAGGATGGGGAATTCCGTTTGAGAAATGCTACAGATGTGGAAGAGAGGGAAGTTGAATTTCAGCTCATTATTTTTACCTTACATTTAACAACAAAATGAAGAGTCTTTAGTGATGTAAAGAACCAGTTGTTGATTGAGGAGCAAAATGTAAGTCTTCCCTACATTAGAGTTCAGGGAAGTGGTGGATAACCTGAAGTCCAAGGGCTGCAAACAGCCAGTCAGCATTCTATGTGCCTGCAAGACATTTTATTTATAGTTGTCGAAGCACAGAGTTGCTAGATTCTGTTGTCAATATGCATAGTTATCTTCTCTACCAGTATTACTAAAGTGACATGCATGTAAAGCAAGGGTACATAAAGTGAGGTGTGCTGAATACAAACAGCACTGGCAGTAAGGGCCATGTACTCCGTTTGCATCCATGAAAGTGCTGCTACTGTTCAATCAGTACATCTTGCAGATTCTAGGTACGAAAGTACAGGTAGGGTAGTTTTGCTCTTCTGGGAGACTGTTTTGGTTATGACAATCTTGCAGCCCACTGAGATGAAGGAAGACCCACTCACTAGACTAGGTTGCCCATTGCTGGTATACAGAAAAGAAAGAAGTAGAGGACTGAAACACAGTGTTAACACACACAACATTTTAAGGAAATGTAACCCTAAGGGGGGAGTGTGCAGTAGTGTAGTAGAAAGCAGACTGTATTAAGGTAATTAATCTGTCTATACTGTGTGCATTTGCTAGGTGTTATAGATCAATACTAAGAATTACAGTATTGGCTTCATTCTCTGATTTGTGACAAGAGATACAAATACAGAGCTAACAGATATGTTCTCCTGCAGAGGCAGGGGAGATGGAGTGCTAGAGGGGAAAATGACTGCTGTGTTAGAGTTCAGCCCTCCTGCAGGCACAAAAAGTTACTGTTTCAAACATTTTTTTCCTTCAGGATTCATGTTTTTAAACAAGAAGAACAGGGACAAAATATTGTCCCTTGTTTAAGTGCACATCAAAATGCACTGAGCCTTTTCTAAAGTCTGTTTGACAACTGGAGTCTTTACATTGATTTTAAATAGGTTTTGAATGAGGCATAGTGAGGACAGAAAAAATATTACTGCCAGGAGACACTTCTAGATGTTATAATGAGTTCCAGCTCAATAATAGATTTAAGAAAAAAAAGTTTTTGCTGATCATTTTATTAATTTCTTTACAAATGCAATGGTCAGTTAGAATCAAAACAAAACAATATAATAATATGTCTTCAAGGTAGTAGAGGGAGGAATTTTTAAAATGTCATATTTCTTATTTATCTGGACAGGGATAGACTTCTTTGCAGTCAGTTTCTTCAGCAGCAAAGTGTTGCTTTCCTATTCTCCCCCCCCCACACACTTTTTTTAAAATGACTTTAATAGTGTTCACTGAAGAGAGAATAGGAACAACTGCTACTATCTACTTACTTATCTCCTTACTTTTCAGCAAATTTTGGCTTTTCAGTATCTTACCACCCACCCACTCTCACCACTTTTCACCTTTTCCTTCATTTGGGTATCAGTAAAGAGCAATAAAAAAGAAAATTATTTTCCAGCTCATTCCTGTACTCTCTAATGTCAGTCCCAACAATGTATAATGTGTTTAATGCAGAATTGCCAAATGCCTCTAAATATTCAACATTTAATAAGGCACTTAATTTCTAACGAGAGTGAGCCCATCTGGTGTAGGCTCTGAATCCAGAGGCTGCTTATCCTAGCAACCACTCAAGTCAGGGGATACTGCTCTGTAAAGTAGTTTTGGTTCTCTCCCCATTCATGAGGGAGGCAGACCCCACCTTCTTGCTGCAATGCTTCTAAAGAGATTCTATTTATGGCAGGCCGAGGGCGTGAATTAGTCCACAGTCTATAGGTCCCAGCTTGCAGTCCATCCTGGGCAGCAGGTGGGTTAGAAACAAGTCTATAGGCTTGGAGCCCTGCATCAGGATGGGCAGTACTCAATTAATGGCTCTGGCTTGCAGTCAGGCAGAGAAGTAGGCAGCCTATCTGTTAGAAGCCCTCAATCAGGGCGAGGCAGCAATCAGGTGAGGGACTCAACCTACAATCAGGCAGAGCAACACATAGCAGTCTAGGGGAATTTAGCTCTTTAGTGGGAGAGTCAGAAAACCATTTGACATTCTAGCTTGGCTGGGCACCAGACTATTCAGACCTCCAGGCCAAAAGGTGGGGATGTTGCCCCTCCTGATGGTGGAGTGGCAGGGAGAAGGGGATGCAAGCCCACCTGCTCACTGTGTCCCAGCTAGTGTTGTCAACTATTTAATTGTGCAAACCCAAAGACCCTTGTCCAGCCCCCTGTCCCACTTCTTCCCTGTGGCCCTGCACCTCCTCTGAGGCCAAGTCCTCTGCCATTCCATCAATACTTCATTTCTCGATTTTCCCCACCTTGTCTTTTTAACAGAGCTAGGTCAGGGTGTTGGGCTGCAGCATGGGGTGAGGGATCTGGAAGGGCATTTGGGTGGGGTAGGGGATTGGTGTGGGGAAGGAGGTTCTGGTGTGTGTACCAGGTAGTGTGGCTTCCAAGGGTACATCCATCTGGAAATGGCTTCTCTTAGGTGGGGGAAGGGGCACTGCATTCCACTGTCCGCAGGCACCATCCCACAACTCACATTGGCCACAATTCCCAGCGAATGGGAGCTGTAGAATCAGCGCTCCAGGTGGAGGCAGCACACAGATACTCCCTGTCTTCCCCTGAGGCCACAGGGGCAGTGCTGGCTACTTACAGGAGTCACACAAAGTGAAAACAGGTGAAGGAGCCTGCTTTTGCTCAGCTGCCACATGGGACTGTTAGTGTCCAGAATATTCTAGTTTGTCTGAGGTAGTCTCTGGGAGATAGGGTGTGATTCCAGGTGAAAGCGGAAGGGTTGGCAACCCTAGTCCTAGCCAAGGGCCTTAGCAGTGGCAGAATGGTCTGCCACTGAGTCAATGGGAAAATCCAGCCACAACATGCTGGACAGATTGAGGTCAATAACACCACCAGACCTATTTGGCTTCCCAGCACTCCACTGGGGTAAACAGCAAGTGGCAGTGGCAGTAGCCCCCAGGTGTTCCCAGTAACTGACAGCTCCATCAGTTCCTCCAGATCTTTGGCACTGTAGAAATCTGTCAGCTTCATGCTCAACAAATGGATAGGGGTAGGACATTCTGCTCCTCTGGCAGCTCTCCTCTAACTCAGCTGGTGGGCTTGTCCTTTATATTTCCTGTCCTGGTCCCATTCCTCTGTTTCTGGAGGGGCACCTGTGGGTATCTTGGTTCTGCCCATCAGACAGTGGTTACAGTTCTCTACCTCAACCTCAGGGAGGAAGACACTGCCCTCAAGATGAATGCCCTCTGTTATGTAACAAGGTCTTTGTAACTAAGACACATGGTGGCAAGTGAATGGTTCCATGAAAAAATTCCTTTATCTCTCCAGGCTTCTTGACAACGATGCCCTTTCTTTTTTTCTCGCAACACACTTTCCTCAAGGGGGTTCTTAGATCCTTCTTCTCAACTGTGTTATTTTAGTACTACAGAAGCACATTTTTTCCACTCACTTAGTGGAAGATTTTTTGACCTTCTCTTTAAGCCTAATACGTGCATTCAGAACCACCAAGAACAGCAACCTATCGGGGGAATGTCAGAAAGCTTAGCAGATTTCAGGACTCATCAGAAAAAAGAGCATTTCAGGACTAGTAAAAATACAATTGTGACTGAAGGATGAAAGTTTGGGGCAAATAATGTACTTTCCTAAAGTAAATATGTGTAATATATAAATTAAAGTAGGAGTAAGGGTGATGGGTGTTGTGAAAACTTGCAAGTACCTTCTTAAAACCATTAAAAAAGGAAAATTACAAACAAAGCATGTCAAACCAATCTGATAGATTTATTTGATAGGATAATGAGTCTTGTGGATAAGGGAGAAGTGGTGGATGTGGTATACCTAGACTTTAGTAAGGCATTTGACATGGTCTTGCATGATCTTCTTATCAATAAATTAGGCAAATACAACTTAGATGGGGCTACTATAACTGGATAACCATTCTCAGAGAATAGTTATTAATGGTTCACAATCCTGCTGGGAGGGCAGAACAAGAGGGATTCTTCAGGGGTTTGTTTTGGGATTGGTTCTGTTCAATATCTTCGTCAATGATTTAGATGTTGGCATAGAAAGTACGCTTATTAAGTTTGCAGACAACATGAAGCTGGGAGGGGTAAAGTGCTTTGGAGGATAGGGTGATAATTCAAAATGATCTGGACAAACTGGAGAAATGATCTGAGATAAACAGGATGAAGTTTAATAAGGACAAATGCAAAGTACTCCAATTAAGAAGGAACAATTCGTTCCACACATACAGAATGGGAAGCCACTGTCTAGGAAGGAGTACTGCAGAAAGGGATCAAGGGGTCATAGTGGGCCACAAGCTAAATATGAGTCAACAGTGTCATGCTGTTGTAAAAAAAGCAAACGTGATTCTGGGATGCATTAACAGGAGTGTTGTGAGCAAGACACAAGAAGTCATTCTTCTGCTCTACTCTACTCTGATTAGGCCTCAATTGAAGTATTGTGTCCAGTTCTGTGCACCACATTTCAAGAAAGATGAGGAGAAATTGGAGAAGATCTAGAGAAGAGCAACAAGAATGATTAAAGGTCTAGAGGAGTGTTTCCCTGGGGTTCTGCGAAGCAAAAGTAGGGGTTCCATGAAGAGCAGGCACTCCTCCACCATCTCTGAAAGAGAGAGAGACAGCTAGCTTATTTCCCATTCCTCCCTGGTGACGCAGAGGCATAGGGAGGTGGGGGCAGAGGGAATAGTTGCTCCTGGCCGGCACACTAGGGGCATGCTGGACAGGGGTGACTCCATGTAACCCACAGTGGGGAGGTAAGCACTTCCCCTCCCCAAAGAAGCCGGTGCGCACTGCCTGAACAGCTGGGGCTGTGGCACCTGGCAACTTAGTTCCACCATCTTTGTGCGTGGTTGGGGCGGGGGAGAGGTCAAGAGATCCAGATCTGTGCAGCTCCAACTGTGCAGGCAGCACACTGTGCCCTGGGACTCACCTCACCCTCCCACTCCCCTCCACAAGATGGCATCACAGAAGTAAGTTGCTGGAATGCAAGAGCCACTGCTGCTCAGGCAGCATGCATGCCAGCTGTTTAGGGAGGGGAAGTGCAGTCACACACTTCCCAGAACCTAGAGGTGCTGCAGGATTGCCAGGTACTGGTCCCAGCTGCCCCGTCCCCTGCCCAGACCCCCCATGAGTACCCTGTCTCCTGCCCCCATCAGCACTGTCCCCAGCACCTAGCAGCACCCTGTCCCCAGTCCCAGCACCATGCCGCCCACCCCAGGACCTTGTCCCTGGCCCCAGCACCCTGCCACTCACCCCAGCATCCAGCAGCACCCTGTCCCCAACCCCAGAAACCCTGCCACCCATCGTAGCACCCAGCAGCACCCTGTTCCTTGTCCCAGCACCCTGCCACTCACCCCCAGTGCCCAGCAGGACCATGTCCCTGACCCCAGCATCCTGCTCCAGAAGACCACCACCTGTGCCAGCATCCTGCCATCCAGCTGCACCCTCTCCCCAGCCCCAGCACCCATTAGAACCCTGTCCCCTGCCTGCAACAGCACAGTTGGGACCACATTAGGGAAGCTTCGGGGGGGGGGGGGGGTTGCATCTCACTTGTGTGGCCCCAACTGACTTTTCTGTCGGTTAGTGACCCTTGCCTCAAAACAGGTTCCTCGGCCCTCTCATAAATAGAGGCAATGCTAAAACCTTTTGACTTTGACATAATATTTTCTTAAAAATGAAGCCTGGCCAACATGCCCCCAATTGGGGCCAAATCCCCATCTCACTACAGCATCATAACACTCCTGCACCACCTGACCCCAAATCTGAGCCTATCATACACTGGAACCCCCTGTTCTGAGCCTCTTACATCTGCAAACTCCTGCATCCCCACATCCTCAGTCTTCTGCCACAACACTCCTGCACTATCCACACATCACAAATCTGTATTCTGAGCCCATCATACTCTCAGCCTCCTTGCCCTGAGCCCCTCACATATCCAGCCCAAAGTCCTGCACCCTCACATCCACAATCCTGTGACTTGCTCGGCACCCCAACCTTCCACCTGAGCCCAACACTCCCCAGCCTGAAGCCCCCTCCCAAGCCAGCATCCCCTTCTCCTGCATCTAAATTCCCTCCCAGAGCCTGCACTTCTCACCCCTTCCCACACCCAAATCCCTCATTCCCACCCCAGAGCCCTCACCTCCTGTCTCAACATAATGAGAGTGTATAAGGGCTGCGGATAGCAAGTGATGGACAGGAGGGGAACAGAGAGGATGGGGCCTCAAAGGAGTGGGGTCTTGGGAAATTAATGTGATTTTCATGCATTGGTGGGTTCCCCTCTTTTTTTTTTTTTTTTTGGTTGACAAACCTAGGGGTTCCTTGAAATTCTGAAAAGCTGAAAAGGGTTCCATGGCCAAATAAAATTTGGGAAACACTGGTCTAGAGAACATGAGCTATGAAAGAATTGGGCTTGTTTAGTCTAGAAAGGAGAAGACTGAGAGAGGGCATGATAGCAGTTTTCAGGTACCTAAAAGGGTGTCACAAGGAGGAGGGGGAAAAATTGTTCTCCTTGGCCTCTGAGGATAAGACAAGAAGCAATGGGCTTAAACTGCAGCAAGAGAGGTTTAGGCCAGACATTAGGAAAAACTTCCTAACTGTCGGGTGGTTAAACACTGGAAAAAATTGCCTAGGGAGGTTGTAGAATCCCCATCCCTGGAGATATTTAGGAGCAGGCTAGACAGACATCTATCACGGATGGTGTAGATGGTACTGTGAGGGCAGGGGACTGGACTCGAAGACCTCTTGAGGTCACTGATTCTAATGTTCTATGATTCCATGACCCTTGATCTTGTACCAACTTTTTTAAATATAAAGATCCTGAGAAGCACACTATAAAAAACTAGTGAATTTATCTGTCCGCGGATTCTTTCCTGGTATAAAATTTCAAAGCTGTATAGTCTTTAGCTTAGTTACCTCAATTTACACAAGTTCAGGATCTGATCCCTATTATTATGTAAACTTAATTTTTTTATGGGGATTAGAGGTAGTGAACTTATATAGACAAATTCACCTACAAGGGACATCTAAAAGGAAATGCATGAGTGAGGATAGTGGGGAATGAAAACTTCAGCACTAGGACAGGGAAGGGAAGAGAGGTAGGCATGGATGGGGAGAATGTCTCTCAGTACAGCTAATCCTGAGTGCTGAAAACTCATGAGTGAGCCTCTCCCAAAAATCATAAGATTGTGTTAAAGATAATGAGCTTAAAGTACTTCTTTATCATTTATCTCTAGGAGGTTAATTTTTCAAGTAGTCTTAATTTGTTTTAATATTAACATCAGCAAAAAACTGATGCTCGTATAACTGACAGAGTTTAGGAGCTGGGTCTTAAAGAATATTAAATATTTCAGGACAAATCATCAAGAGTTGTAAAGACTGAGCTCTAAAACTCATGATTTGTTTTATCACAAGTTATTGGACTTGATACAGGAATTACAGAACAAAATTATATTCACTGTTTACACAGGAGGTCAGACTAAATTATTATCAGTCCATTCTGATCTTAATCTCTGAATTGGGAGAACACTTGAGGAGAAATGCAAACCAAGGGAATGAGTGCTGGAAGATAAAATGGAGTAAGACATGTTTAGAGCAAAACAAAACAAAACCCCAGACTTTTAAGGATTGAAAGTAGCATTGAGGCTACTGTGGCTACATCTGCACTGCAGCCTTTTGTCGGCAGAGACAATGCAAATGAAGCACTCAATAGCATTTGTCGCGCTGTTATTTGCATATCTCTGCAGATGCTTTTTGTGGAAGAGGTTTTTACACAAAAACAAGCAGTGTAGACGGGGGCCATTTTGTGCAAGATCCCTTATGCCTCAAAAAAGGAGGTATACAGGATCTTGTGCAAAAGGGGTTTTTTGCACAAAAAGGACCCATCTACATTACTTGTGTTTGCGCAAAAACCTCTTGTGCAAAAAGCCTCAGCAGAGAATATGCAAATGACAACTCGACAAATGCTAATGAGCACTTCATTAGCGTACTCTCTGCTGACAAAAGGCTGCTATCTAGATGTAGCCTGAGAAAGGAAGCAAAGGCAAGGTATATCAAGGAAGCTATTTATTTTTTAACCTTAACTTTTCCTATTCCCAGTTTAGAATTTGATATAAAGGTTTAGTTATTTTAAATAAGAAACTGCCAGCAAGTTCTGGTTCTTTAGTAATCAGAGGGTGAGACACCCTGCCTCCTCTGCAGTCAGTTCTCACATATATTCCATGTACATCATTTGACAAGTATTCTCCAGCAGGTTCTAATTCGCAACTGCCAGATGGACAGATTTCTGTTCCTGATTCCTACTTTTTTAATCATACAATCTGCTCTACTGTGTGTGTGTGGGGCCTCCAATCATTTTGCCCACTGGGCTTTCATCCTTAAATCTGTTCTTGCTTACACAATTGGTTCCTTTCTGGTTGTAGAGTCTTGGATAATGTTGCCTGCAACACCTCTCTGTTCAAAGCAAATGGCTTATAAACACTTTCCCACAGTCCCTAGTGGATAGTTCTCTACTCATAAGCAATCAGTGGGACATCACATTATTCCATCCTGAACATCATGTCAGGCCATTCTTCCTCTGTGCTATTGTCCACAGAGAATTAAAAATCACTTTACGATAACAAGAATTTCTGAAATGTTATTGTTAATTGAAGATGAGTTCAATTTGTTGGCAATTCAAATGGTGACAAATTAGCCCTGTCCACAGATCTGTGAGCTGTGCAATTAGAAAGCACCTTTTACCCTGCTGCCTTATTTATTTATTTTTATTTTAAAGTGGAAAAAGCACTTTTAATAAAAGCACCTATCCAATAGATGTTTAGATTTAAAAAATGTTGTTCTGATTGCAGCCATTATAATACTCACACATGATTTTTATACTGTATTTAGCAACATATTGATGAGTTCTACTCAAAATGAAATCATGTAAACAAATGTGCATATGTATATTGGCTAGGAAATAAAATGTATTTATAGAAGAGATTTCCCAGATCAAGTAATATGGCATGCAGACAGAAATTCTTTCAATAGCCTGCAAACACAAAGTAGAAGTGCAACGTATTTCTAATAAACATTGATGCATATGTTTCACTTGTGTGAATTGTTTTTCTTAGGCAGTAGCCTCCTATGTCACTAAAACAGAGTTCAGATGGTTGCAGTCTGAAGTCCCATAAAGGTGCTTATGTGAATATCCATGTCAGTCCTGGCTGTTGTTTGTGTTTCTAAAACCCTTGAAAGCAATGTGTGTATGTGAATTTTATGCTTCAGGATTGTGTTGTGCTAACAGCTCTGGCGAGGTAAATCTTTTATCAGTTCTGATATTGAACAGGCACTGGCAATGTGAGTTTCTCCCACACTGCTGCAGCAATGCTTCTAAGCTTCTAACACTGATGTGAATTCAATTTCTGTACCACTTAATCCTTTAGTTTTCCACTGAGATTGGCAGCAATAAACAATGCCAACCAGCAACTAGAAAAAAATCACTAATCCATATCCCAAAGGAAACCATAAAACTGTTAGATGGTAACAACTCTTGATCACAGCTGACCTGAAGTGCTGTTGCACTAGTGACCTAAAGATGAAATGTTCTCAAGCCCATTTTTAATTCCTTGGGCCACTTAGTCCCTGGTTCCCATATTATTCACCCTCTATTGTGGTATTTTTGTTTAAGAACACTATTGAAATGAGACATAAGTCTAATTTTAGGAGATGTTGCTTGCACGTGGTTTTAGAAAATCCTCAGACTATTCACACTCAAAAATGTTAAGTGGGAGTATTAACAAAACACACAAGCAAAACTTAAAAGAACCCCTGTTGGGCCAAGTTTGTCTTAATTTACAAACATATATGCATTTAGAAAATTACTCTACCAACACAGATTTCCATATGTTTTTTAATTCCAGTGGAAAACAGTTACAAATGAACATTCCCTTGAAAAGTTTGCAATCCTCACATTGAATTGTATTATAACTGTCAAGGGAAATAGATCTGTCTATTTTCATTAGGCAAATACTTACTAAGGAGACATAAGATAAGTAAGATTTTCAGGCCTTTTAGGATGTGGACAATAGTCTATGAGGGACATTTTCTCCTGGATATCTCCCTCTCCATTTTGTATGCAAATCACCTCTGTGCTCACTTGCAGTTAGGGTATGTCTACAGTACCGCATTATTTCAAAATACTTTATTTCGAAATAACGCATTTACACACAAAATGCATTTCGAAATACCATTTTGCTATCTCGAAATAGCGTGTCCACACTGAAGGATACTGAATCTCATTTAAGGTCAGCCGGAACCAGGTCCAGCAGGGCGTCAGGTCAGGAGTTACTTTGTGTGGCTGCTTCCTGAGGCTATCTGAGGCCTGTACTTAAAGGGACCCCCCCCCGACAACCGGTTCTCAGCTTTCCCTGCTTGCTTGCCTACCTTGATGCGGAACAGCAAAGCATTTTGTCTCTGCGTGCTCTGGTTGCCCTCACTCGGGAAACCGCAGCACTCTGCAACATGGAGCCAGAGCTGCCCCTGGGCACTCTGGTGTTTCTCGTGGACGTGTTGTTGTGAGCCTTGGCTGCACTTTCTGCAGGCTGCCATCCAGGAGGTCCATTGGGGGGCTGTCAGTATCTAGGAGGCCTTGAGGGAGAGCTTCCACCCTGAGGAGCACTAAGAGCCTCCCTGGTCTGCCCCACTGGGGGTTTGTGCCTCATTCCTCCCTCATGTCCTTCCACTTACCCCTCTTTAACCCCCCTTCCTGATGTCAAATAAAATACATGTATTTTCATGAACACAAACTCTCTTTATTTAACAAAACTCGTCGGGGGGAGAAATGGAACTCTGGTGAGACTGGGGAAAGGAGGTGGGAGAGGTGAAGAGAGAGGGTGGGAGAGGGGAGGGGGAAACTTGGAAGGAAGGATCTGAAAGGCAGAAGCAAGGGGAAGAAGAGGGAGGGGAAGCTCAGGGGTCAGTGTTGGGGTCTCACCGGACCAACTTGATTTTCATGCGAAGCTGCTCCTGGGTTCGCATGTGGCCTTTGGTGGCCAGGCTGGCAGCTATCCTGCCATAGATGGCCATGTTCTACCTTTTAATGCGGAGATGATGGACGTTGGGGGCACCCCCCCAAACCTGAATAAGATCCATGATCTCCACCCTGGACCAGGAAGGTGCCCGCCAGAATCCTGGGAGAGCAGTGGAGGTTGAAGTATTTACAGGTCTGGCTGCCAGTGGCTTGCTGGCTCATGTTTTGGGGAAACTGGGTCAGAGGCAGTAACTGCTGGCTCTGGGCTGGCAGGCTTGGAACTGGCACAGACACTGTGGCCAGAGTCAACCCCTTTAAGGGCTCCGGGGAGAGGTGGAGGGAGAGGAGTGTTCTTGGTTGAGGCTGGAATGGTCACCAGGGCACCCTGGGAAGGCTGGAGGCCCCCTATTTCGATATAAGTGTCTACACAGCACTTATTTCAAAATAGCTATTTCAAATGTGGTGTTATTCCTCGTGGAATGAGGTTTACCAAATTTGAAATAAGCCCTCCGCTATTTTGAATTAACTTTGAAATAGCGGTTTGGCTGTTTAAATGCTAGTAAAGTTATTTCGAAATAATGTCTGTCATTTTGAAATAACTTTGATGTGTAGGCATATCCTATGTCATTAACTTAATGGAAGAAAGTTACTATGTGCCTACTGGGCACAAACTTCTCTGTTACCGAGTCCCCTTTCTCTCTTCTTCCCCTGCATCTTTTCCTGCCAGTTGGTTCTCTTCTCTTCCCTTTGACATACCAAACTATCCCTATTAACCTAGATGTTAGACCAACTTCTGTTTTTTTCTTTTATCTCCCTCCTATTTATTGTAACTATAGCCAGAGTGTTTTCTGCTGCTTTTACAGGTGGCCATGCTCACATTGGCCCTGAAGAATTTGGACTACTGTAGAAACATTTGAAAAGAAAAGAGCTAGGCACTGCAAGGTCTGAGCAAGTGCTTGCGATATTGAACACCTTCAGTTCTCACTGAATTCCAGGGGTGAAATCCTGATCCTTTTGTCATTGGCTTCAGTGGGAGTAACAGTTCCCCTCCCCCAGGAGTTCAGTTCCTTGTAGAATCAGGCCTCCTTTCACCAGCCAATATTAACATTTTGAAACCACTGGCATAAATAGGAAAAAGAAAACATTCAGATTGTTAGGGCTGAAAAAATTTCCAAACCAAGCATATTCCAAACATAGGCACAGTGATTTGTTCAGAAATATGATTTAGCAGCATTGTAGTGGGATGGAGCTGTTTGTGGTGTTTGGTGTCACTGACCTGCAGACTTCTGGTCAGTGAAATATAAGACTAACAAACAGGTCAGTTGGGGTACGTCTAAACTACATGCCTCTGTCGGCAGAGGCATGTAGATTTGTTTGTTCAGCAAAGGTAAATGAAGCCCTTTGTCGGCAGCCCTGGTAAACCTCATTCCACGAGGAATAATGGGGCTGCCGACAAAGGGCTTTGATGTCGACTGGGGGAACGTCCAGACTAGCGGCGAGCCGACAAACAGCTGATCAGCTGTTTGTCGGCTCAGCGCGGCAGCCATGTAATTGTAAATGAAGCCACGATCATTTAAATCGCGGCTTCATTTGCCTTTGCTGATCTGTCTAATCTACATGCCTCTGCCGCAGAGGCATGTAGTCTAGACTCAGCCTTGGAGTTGGGGTTAAGAGATTCAGGAAGCTCCTAAAGGAAAGCCTGGCTCAGGGAAAGGACCCAAAAGCAAGCTTTTCATACCAGCTAAATGAAAGTGCTAGCTGGGGTAAAGTAGCAGAAACCCTTGGGGAAGAAGACTGAGAAGGGGACAGTCAGAAGGACCCAGTCTGATGTTGAAATGTTTGAATAATAAATACCTCCCTTGGAAAAGGGAGAGAGATACTGATGGGAGTAGCCATTGGTGAATTATCCTTTCAACTTGCACAGAGTGGGAAAACTGAGGTTGAGACAAGATTTTTGAACATCCTGCCACGGTAAGTATCCCATTTATAGAAAATATATATGTTTTAATGACCAAAATAAGGAGGCAAACATAAGGACATTCCTGAAAGCTTGACAGAAACAGTTTTAATAAACCATTCTGTTCTAAGCTGGAAATTTGTATTTTTAAAATACTGTGGGAATTGCCTGCATCTGTGAAATATTTATGAACCAAAAGTATTACTTCTAAGCTATGTCCTATTAGTAATGTGACCCACATTTTTCAGACCTTAAATCTTCAGAGAGACATAATGTGCAATTCAAGATTATAGAGCACTGCACTCAGCAAGCTGTTCTTTGCATGATGACCAAGGTAGCAATTAACTTAAATGATGTCTAGATACACTGAGTATTTTACTATCTAATGAACTTATAGATTGTACTATTAAAATCAGAGTCTGTGTCCATAATTCACAAAGTGATAGCTCTTTTTGTGAAACAAAATGTATACTGCTTTAGAGTATATATCTTCTACGGTCCATTGTATATTAATGTATTGATAATCTATTCTGCCTCTGAATCACTGCAAAATGAAACAATGTCTAAGGAACTATTTTTGATTCACAAAATCCTGAGCACAATTAAAACATGGCAAAGTTAAAATTCAAAATGCACATTTAAATAAAAATTACCTTGAAATATTACCAGTCACTGAATACTAATGATTTGAGTTGTCCCTTACTTAATTTTACTCTTTCATCAATTAACAAATATTATAAAAGTAGGCTTACCTATTATTCCTACAAATTTCTCAATACTATTTAAAAATTGAATGATTTATGGTAGATAACAATCTATGTGGCCCATTGTTTTCCTCCACATGATCACTAAGGAACAAAGTAGATGGACTTAGTCACACAAACATTCTAGTATGCAGTGAAGAAAATACACTGACAAAGAGGAAGATGGGGGGTGGGGAAACATGGTCTTGTGGTTAAGGCACTGGCAATGTTTCAGAAGATCTAATCGAATCTATGTTCTGCCACAGGTTTTCTATTATCCAGAGCAAATCACCCATACTCTGTCTACCTTGACTACCCATCTGTAAAATCAGGTTTATATTTCCTTTTTCTTTTTTGGATATAGATTAGCTACCCATAGACAAGAACCATCTCTTACAGTGTGTCTGTGCAACAAAAGAGACATTTAATCTCAGAAGGGGCTTCTAGACAGTGCTGTAATTCAAATAAATAACACAAATGTTTTATTCGAAAAGATTCACTTAGGCTCAAATCAATGAGTCTCTTTTGGGACTTTGGGACAGGTAGTGACTCATTGCTATGGCACCTCCTGGTGGGCACTCCCAGGATTAAATTGCTTCAAGACTGGAATGCCCTCTTCTGGCAATGTCTCACCTTTTTTCTCCTGCCCTTTATATCTGCACAATCTGCCAGGACCTGTGTCCCTCTGAGTCCATGACGCCCCTCTCTTGGGTACTGACCCAAAGCAGAATCCACATTCTGGGGTCCTCCTCTCCCAGAGAATGCACTTATCCCTGAGCCTGCCACTTTCCTCAGTGACCCACTGCTATTTTTCATCTAGACCAGGGGTCTCCAAACTATGGCCCGCGGGCCGGATACGGCCCACGAGGCCCTCTCATCTGGCCCGTGGAGACCTTTTTGGCTTGTTGGTGGCCGTTGCGCTTTATTGCTTGTGAACATCCGGGCTCTGCGCGTCTCTCACAGCGAGAGGGGTTGGGACTTGGCGTGGACAATTGCTCCCTATTGGCCAGTGCGTTCTTATCCTATTGGCTAGCTCTCTCATGAGGTCACTAGTGGGCTGGGCTCTCGATTGGTTGAGCGCACGAGCCTAAATCTGCGTTCGATTGGCTCGTGGCCCAGCTTGACCTTGGATTGGTACAGGGCTATGACGTAGTATCCTTTATGACACCCAATCAGCGAAGGGGCTAGTAGCTGGTTTATGGGGCTCTTGGCGCAAGAGGGGGCTGAAGTGGGTACTTCGCGCGCGCGGGGGGGGGATACCTGAGGAGCTGGTGCCCATTGCAGGAGGCGGTCTGGTTGCTGTGCAGCCTCTGGGTGATGCTGCGCCGTGCCTAGCGCGCTGCCCTGGTCCCTGCAGTGCGCCCTGAAGAAACATCACTCTCCCTTCCACGTCTGGTCTCTCTCATCCACAACCCAGAGCAGCACCGCCCTGCCGGGTATCAGTCTGTGGGAGCGTTGGGCACTGCTTTCCAACTTCCTTTACCAAGTGATAACGTGTCTGCTTTCAAACCAGCTTTTCCCATTAAAATGCATGCCCCTTGTTCCATGGGGCTATGTTACAAATTGTCACCTCATTCCCTGCATGATAGGAGAGCGATCACATCTCTTCAAGTGTGAGCATCTTAGGCTGAACATATTGCCAGGATTATGTTGCTTACAATTTTCATCACATTGCGCAGGTGAAAATGAGTTCTCAGCAGTTTCCCCGTTCTGGAGCCCCTCCTGCAGGACTAGGACAAGCACCACCCCCAATTTCAAACAGTGGATCTACAGGGCTGATAAATCAATGTGTTATTAAATAATAACTGAATAAAATAATATTAAATAAATAATTAAAAACAACATCCATGTTTTGATTGTTTTTTATTTGGACCTCAAGTGTGTAGTCGGCCCCCGAACTGCTGTTTGATAGTTAATGCGGCCCTCGGGCAGAAAAGTTTGGAGACCCCTGATCTAGCCCCTTCCCTCAGGGGTAACTGCAGTCCGAACTGGTCATTTCATTATCATCATCATCAACAAGGGGTGGACCTGTTGCAACTTCCTTCCCTGGCTGCCCCGATGCAGCCTGAGTACTTCCTCAGGCCTTTTTAGCAATGCCTTTGCCTGTGAGTTCACCATATGAAAGCTCCCCAGATCTTTCTGACTCTCCCACCACTTCTCTGTCCAAGATGCCCTTCTCTTAGGAGGGAGAGTGACTTCCCTCTGGCCAGCCATTTTTTATACAGCCAGGCTCTGATAGTCTGCCCCAAGCCCTCTCTCCATTGGATCAGTCCTTTCCCAGGACAGTTTTAACCTTTGCCTTGCCAGTGCATGGCAACTGCCCCAACATAGACTTCAAAAAATTATTCATAAAAATGCATGAAATACAGTTAAAATTCCTTCCTGAATGCAGCGCTGCAAACAGAAATGCCTATCTACGTGATCAACCAAGTGCCGAGAGAGCTAAAGAAGACAGAATGACAACCCTATTGGAGGAATAAGCATAAAATAGAATTACACACTTTCATTTTAAATGTAATTGTGAAGTACTGAATGGCTATGGTTTTGTCATTGATTTCTGGGGTACATGTTAAAGAATTTAATTCATGTGAATTACAAGCAGTATCTCGTAAAAAAAAAAAAGTCATACCAGGAAGAAGATACTGAGAATAATGTCAATAGTCATATGCACCCAAGTCCCTGCACTAAAAGTTATTAATCCATAGGCAAATCTTACTCACCATATGCATCGGTTTATTCCTGTAGTAAAAATGAGTTCACTTTTCTAAGTATCTGCCCTCCATACAATTTAATACATTAAGACTCGTCATCAGATTGCGTGACTTCCAGTCAGAGATTCTAAACATAAACTTGTTTCATTTGCTTAGTAAAAAAGTTAACTGAGACCCCCAAGCTAGCAAAAATTTTGAGCCCCTAATTAGACTCATTGACTTCATATCCTACAGTGAACTTTGTGAGGCTACTCCGATAGTTCAAGATAAACATAGGCTAAAGTGCTTTGCTTAGTAAGAAATAATTTTCTTAATCATTAAGAAATAACTTTAGAGCTAGTGTTCCACATAACTGGACTCTTACCTTGGCTTTGTTTTAAGATGCATTTTCTATTTTTTCAAGTAAGTAACATATCTCTTTTCAGGAGCTTATTGAAAACACTTGAGCCATAGTATTGGCCAGGTGACATATGTGCACAGATAACAGTGCATGGTCCTGTGACTGACATTTAATCAATTTCAGGGAAAGTTCAGGCTTAGGGTGACTTACAAGATTGGTGGTTTTTATTTTCTATATATTGTGCATTGCACGTTCCTCTGCAATAGTGAGTTCCCCTACTCCACTGTTGTCGACTGTAATAGGCATGCTTCCTGGTTCCATTTTCTGCATCTGAGGGTGGAAATTACCTTATCTGCCAACCCCTCAATATGGAAAATAGCGCAAACCCAGAGCACCTTCTAAAAGCCTGTCAGGAGTTGGTATCCTAATCTGCCTTTTCATCCTCATTCCAGCAACACTGACTTTAAAGTGTAAAGCTTTAAGGCATGTATCCAAAACACAGAATGAATTAAAAGTCTAATATATATAAACAGCTTAATTTAATACAATTAAGCCAGTATTAGAATTATTATATCATTTTCCCATCATTCCCTTAATTTGTAATATACAAACTAGAAATAATTTTGTTCTGTTCCACTTGTTCACCTCTAGGTGGCAATATCAATTTCTGCATGTAAAATTCAAATATGCAGGCAGGCAATCTCAGATTTGTGTGAATTTGTGTGTAACTAAGAAAAATTGTGGTGGCAAGAGCACCTTCCTTTTAAACTACTTGTTTCCAAATAAGTCCAGTGGATCAAAAAAAAATTATTTAGAAAATATGCTCTATACCAGTAAAATATACCTTTACTGACCCCCCATCACAATAGGTAAAAATTATATATTTTCTGCCTACTTGAGAATTTCTTTTTACATTATCTAAAGTATTCAGTACTTTAAAACTACAATAATCTTTACTGTAAAGAAAAATGGCCCGTTTTAAATTTCAATATTAAAGGGGTTAAATAACTAGACTTTATTTGTCGTTAAAGCTTTTAAGTTAGTATTACATTAGTCTGCTTACTGGAATTACTTGCATATTTTTCCAAATTCACTCCTTTATTTTAGGAAAAGAGCATCTTTTACAAGCCTGGACATAGAAGGACATTGCTCTGTCTAGCAACCCACCTGTGGAAAAGCAAATGAGCTACTTCTCCCTTCTTGTTTTCAGCCCCATTGGCCCAAATGAGAATTTGTCTTGATAAATGAATTTCAATTATGTAGAATTTTTCATTTAAAATTGATAGTTGTGATTTCTTTAAGAAATGTCAAACACTTGGATTGTATTGATGCTTACAAAATTAGGATATCAAAGATTGTGACGGGATCATCAAAAACACCAAGCTTAAAAAATTGTGATCAGTTAAAAAGTGGCTTCAGAAGAGGCATAAATCCATTTTGTATGGGAAATGAGGTGGGATGTGAATCTTTCAGTTCCCAAAGTTTGAACAGTTAAAGAGTTTAGCAGTCCATACAACATGCACACCAAATATATAAAATGGATTTTTATATATTGGTTGGGGTGATGGGACCCTCTCATTACATTTGTCTGTATTCTGATGTCTTTTAAATGACTCATTCCTCTCTCTATATTAAGTTATCTCATTGTTTCTGTTCGGTTTTAGCTATAAGTTACTATCTAAATCAATTTGTGGTAAATGAAGGTTCCAAACACACAAAAAATTACTGTATCATCTTTAAGAACTATGGCCAGTACTTGGAGTATCACTCCAGTGTTGAAGAACGTTGGCTTTTGGAAAAAGTAAAACTGGAGACATTTGTCTCGTTTGACTTTTTGCTACTTCGGCACAAATGTCTTTTAGGTTCATTCATATGAATTATAATGAGGACCAAGCCAATTTCCTTACATACAGCTGGGAATTTATGTTCATTCCACTTGAAATACTAAATTGGGAACTATAAACGTGTTCATTTTAACTTGGCTTCTTCTCAAGTACTGCAGATCAGCATGGTTGGGCTACTTCAACATGAACTCGGGATATGTTTGCAATTCCCAATTCAGCCTTTTAGGGAAAAGGTACATTTCAAAATTCCCAGCAGAATGCAAGAAAAGAAGCTTTTCTTAAAAAGCATCATGCCATAGCCTGATCTCCTTCCCCCACCCTCTTTGAAGCATAGGGCCCCTAGGAGTATCAGAAGTCAGCTGTCTTTGCTCTCGCTTGAGAACAGGCACTGGAATTGTGGTGTCTTTCATGATTGAACAGGGGGATTCTTAAGTTCCTAAATAAGGGTCAGGCAGAATCAATTGGCTTGTTCTTGTTGTCCATTCCCTGACAACTTGGTCCCCAATCAGTATTTCCTTCTCACAGTTGGTGGACTAGATTGATTAAGGTTTTACTTTCTCATTCTTACATTTCATATTGCTTCCTGTCCTAGAGCAGTTTCAAAGTGCTGCATTAGTTTCATGGTAATCAAAATACTGCAGAGAAGGAAAGAAGGTTTAACAGAAACTAAAAGGTCTTTGCAATTGGAAGATTCAGATTGGAAGCACTGAAGATATGAGTCTCACTTTTATTCTACACTGTTAATGATCTCTTCTCTCCTCTTCTCTACATTGTCGTGTTCCTCAGGGGAGCTGCATAGTCTTTTGCTGGTTTGTGTTTGATATTGCAACATAGACTTTTCCATGAAAGGGATGGTGGTGTTCCTCGTCAAAGTGCAGGGTCTCGCTTCTGATTTTGCACCAGGGTAAATCAGGAATCGAACAGACCTGAATGAAATCAAGTCCAGCTACAATGTATCCAAGAAGACAAAAGCAACCATGGTCATAGTTGAGGGTGGGGAAGAAGACACAAGGCTCAAGTAAATCATGGTGGCTCCAATAAAGCCTTGATGAAATGATAAATGCTCTCCTAACAAAGCACAGGATAATTTTCTCAGTCATTGTTATCATGTAGTGCTCCATACTCAGGTTTATTCCATTGTATGTTGCTGAGAAAATTATTAAGAATCAGATCTGGATGGGTTGTATAGGTGATTATTCAGCCTTTTCTTTTATGGAAAACTAACTGGGGTTTGTTTTCAGGGGCTCAGTAGCACAGAACACAATGTGATTCTCATGTGTGTTAGTGTAGAGCTGAAGTTCTTTCTGCACCTCTTAAGTTTTTACTGCTGTCAGTATAATAAAACCTTGAAAAGATACCTGCTATTTAGGAGAATATTAATACAGTTTGGGAGTCCATAAGAAATACTGATAGCTGTATACCTTTGTGTCATACCTGCATGACATGCAGTATATAGTTTTCTCAGAAATAAGCAGCATGAAAAAGTTACATGTTTCAATCAAGACCATAGCACAACAGGAATAGGTGTATTCTTTAACTGTAATGACCTTATTGAATCTGGATAGTGCAGGAAGAGTTATGGAGGGCTTTTAACTTCTTCAATATTCTTTTTCTCCATGAAAGTGTTGTTTCATGTGTTTTCCTCCCAGAAAAATCCCTGCTGTTTTCACTTAGATAAGCTAGTTTCATGTGAAGATTTCAAATAAAGGTGCATTGTTTAAGGACAAAAAGCACCACATCTTTGGACATGCTGAGTTATTGCGTAAGGATGCAGGTGCTGTTTTACATTTCTTAATTATTACCACAAAAATCAAATTATATATTCATTATTCAAGGATCAGAAATGCTTTATTTGGTATCTTAGCAGATTAACAACTGTCAGGCCTGGTGCCCATTTCTGCAGTCTATATAGTGTTACAGTCACTTGAGATTTTGTCTGAGCAAGGATTACAGGATCAGGACCGTCTTTATTCTTAAATATTTTTAAAACTTGGGTCATGATCTGTTTTTTTATTTCCTTTGTAAATAGATTTTTAAGATTATTTTTTATACTGGAGTAAAGTCCAGTCTTCCCTTTTCTCAGGGCTGATAAAATTTAGGTATTTAAAAAATGTGTAGCTACCAAACAAAATGAGCACAGTCAGAATTCATCTGCTTCTACCTATCTGGTTTGTGCCTATGTAGCTCACACACCCAGGGCACTTATAAACTACAAAGATTTTTTTGAAAGAGGATATGCAAATTCCATTGGAATTTCCATATATATTCTTCCGATAACATTTTTGAAAGAGGATCTTTCAAAAATGAAAGTAGTCTGGCTGCGTTTTTTCAGAAAAAAAAAACTTTTTTTTAGGAAGAGCGTTTTTTTCAAAAAAGTTTTTTTTTTTCTGAAAAAATGCATCCAGACTACTTTCATTTTCGAAAGATCATCTTTCAAAAATGTGATCGGAAGAAGATATACAGATTTCCATGGAATTTGCATATTCTCTTTTGAAAAATGTTTGTAGTTTAGATGTTCCCCTAGTGTGGTTCACTGTCCCATGTAGCGGCACTTAGACCATTTACAGCGATAGATAAGAAAAAGGGAGCTCTACAGCCTGAGCTAAGAGCCAGCTGGCTTTGTAGCTCTAGCTGTAAATGCACCTATACTAAGCTCCAACAGTGCTAGGTTCAAAGCTACCTGGTGGTGATTACATCTATTGGCAGTCATGTAGTTAGAGCTGTAAATACTCAAATTGCAGATGTGGCTCAAAAGTGTGTCTGTGGCTATCTGTACACTTTACAGGTGTAAATTAAAGAATCTAAGCTTATGCCACTGAAATCAATTGGAATTTTGCCATTGGCTGCAATAGAAGCAGTATCAGGTCTTAACGAGCCACCCTTTAAATTTTCCATTCAATTACAATCCACTGAATTATAAAACTACAAACAAAGAGATATATTCATTTGCATCTATGCAAATCTAGTATGCCAGGAAAGTTGCTTTCTTTGAGGGTACACAAATTATACTCTGAGACTATACTGAGGTTGTGAGAAGGTTAGAGATCATCATTTTGTTCTATGTTTTCACAATGCTTAGGACAATTGTACCATGAGCTTTTAGGTGCTACAGTAACACAAATAGAAATTTTAGAACTTATTATCCCCATATTCTATATCAATTTCTGCTGTATACAAAGTGAGGAGAAATAGATCCCCAAACAAATTATTTTCTGGAATCTAATTTTTCCATCGAAAAGCTCCCAGATAAACACTTTACATTTTGTTTTTTATTTAAAAACTCAGTAAAGGTAAAAATAAATGAAAACATTTGCATCCACAAGTCCCATATTCAGTTGGTAACATGATTATTCTGGGCTGATACTTTTGAGAGTTTACCCATTCAAGGCCTCACATAAATTAGATGTAAATATGACATATTAGAAGATTTACCAGGTGTTACTTGGGTCCTTAACTCAAATATTTTTTGATTTTTACAAAATAAAATGAAAATGTTTATGCTTCATTTAAATTATTGCTTTGGTGTGGGGCTGGGATTGAGGGGTTCAGTATACAGGCTGCTTCAGGGACAGAAGACAACACCAGCCCTCTCACCCCACAGCAATGTGGAGCCAGGTGAGAAGCACCCCTCCATGGCTGCTGTAGCAACAGTGGGCACAGCCGGGAGAGAGGTGCATAACCTTCAGCTTGGGAAGTCCAGGTTTGTCTGTCACCTGTGCTCCTTAACCAGAGTGAGGAATGCAGCAAACTGTGCACTTTCCCATCGCTTCCTGATGAAGGGGAACAGTCAGCAATATTCGCGTAGGAATGGGAAGGGGAGTGTCAACCTCTTGCTTTCCTTAAAGTGCACCTAGGGGTGGGAGGATCAGGGCTGGGGCAGTCCAACATGGTGGAGGGGAGTGGGGGTTGCCATCCCAGCCAATCCCTTTCATCTGCCAAGTGATTCTCTCTTTTCTGAGAAGCAGTCTCATTCCAGAAACATCCCATTTTCCTGGCACAACCATCCCCTTACCTTGCTTTATATTTTGAAAAGAGGAAACTACATGCCAAATTTGGTGGTTCTAGTCCTCGCTGTTTTAGAGTAAACAGAGCCCTCATAGACTTGCAGATCAACTCTCAAATATATAGTAGATTTAGCAATACTAGAGACACGGTAGGTAGGTAATATCTTTTATTGGACCAACTTCTGCTTCAGCAGCATTGCATATTTAGCAATAGGAACTCAATAAGACTTCTTGGAAAAAAGAAACTAAAGGAAAATATACCATTAATGCATTGGCTGGTTTGGGGTTTTCAATATCATAAGAGAAGTTTAATATCAAATTCTGCATTGGACAGTTTGGGAATGTTTCTATTTATGGAATTTTGTAGAATGTAATTTTAAAATAAAACAATTGAATAGCAACATCATGAAGTAGAAGCTTTTATTTGTAATTCTGAAAACAAATTATTATATCTCTGCTTATTTGGGACAATGTTAATAATGTTAAACACTCTTTAGTGATTTATGCAACAAAGGTTAGTAAAATGGAACAGGCAAAGCAGATATGAGAATATCATAGATAACATGTAACATGAACAAGATTATTAATTAAATGTACAAATTCACTAGATTATACAGGTTTAATTGAGGGCAGAATTTTTTCTAATTACTGAAGATGATACATCAAACAAAAAGAACACAGCTTTACTTTCAGATCTTGGGTTGAGTTTACAGAGTTGGCTCTAAACCAATTAAAAAAGGGTGGGGTCGAGGAGAAGAGAGTGAGGATAAGCTCATCATTGTTATTTTTATTTAATTTGTGCAAGAGGCTATAAATTCGGCAGCTAGCTCTGAATTTAGAAGGGTCTTCCACAGCCTTGGAATCAAAAAAAGCCTTGGACTCTGAATAAAATGAATAGTTCAGTCCATGTGCTAGCATAAATATAGATGTGCTGATCTTCAACACTGTTAAGGTTCTGACTGCTTCTTGCCTGGGCAGTTAAGACCGTAGAATAGATGATAATGATGATTAAGAAAACAACGTCTGAAAGAGAACCCAGCATTACAGGTCTACTGTAGCTTGGAAGTTACTGAAAAAATGTCTGGCAGCTTCAATAAACCCATCTTTTCTAAAATGGTCTCATTGCAAACCTTGATAAGTGGGAGACTCAAAATAGATTTTGCTTTAAAAGTCGGGCTTATAGGTAAAGAATGCCAGATAGGGCCAGGCACTATGAGGCTCCTCTAATTACATATCCTCAAATTTCTCCTTTAACTATCATCACTCATAGGTTAGATTGATTGGTCCTAGACTTAGATGTTGTTAGTACAATAATAATACGAGAATTTAAAATAAAATTTGAGTTGGGAATCCCTCAAATAACATTGAAAATATTATTGATTTGTTATTTATCCTTTTGTTCCTCAGGCTCCCTGAATTCTTCCATGATTTGAAGACACTTTTTAGGGATACCAGAATAGAGGCTCAACTTAAATGTATACTCCCAAATTGAAAAAAACAACAACACAAGAGAACTGAAAAAGCATTGTCATGGCTAAGCAATAAAGTAAACCGCAGCAGTGATAAGCAAAAAGGCATCTTGTAAAAAGTGAACGTTAAAATCCGAGTGAGGAAAATTGAAAGGAAATATAAACTCTGGATAATGAAGTATGAAAAAATGGTTAGGAAGGTCAACAAAGAATGGAAAAACAACTAGCCAAACACTCAAAGTAATAGCAAAAAAACTCCCCAAAAACAAAAAGTATATCAGAAGTAACCTGCTAAACAACCAGTGGGGCCGCTGAACAATCAAGATGCTAAAGGAGAACTCAGAAATGATAAGGCCATTGCAGAAAAACAAATAATTCTTTGCTTTGGTATACATACTCAGATTGAGATGTCATTAGAGGAGTTTTTGGAACAAATCAAGAAACAGTAATAAATTCAACAGTAATAACTTCATCAAGAATTAGGAAAGAACTCAAATGTGAAATTTTTAGAACTACTAACTGTAATCTTTGACTTATCATTTAAATCAGTTTCTGTATGAAATGACTGAAAGATAGCTGGTATGACACCAATGTTTTAAAATAATTTAAAAGGGCTCCAGGGATGCTCTCAACAATTACAGACTGGTTAGTTTGACTTCATTATAACGTAAAATGGTTGAAATATTGTCAGACACATAGATGAATTGTTGGGGAAGAGCCAATATGGTGGTTTGTAATGGGATATCATGCCTCACCAATCTACCGGAATTCTCTGATGGGGTCAACAAGCATGTGAACAAGGGGGAACCAGTGGACACAGTGTACTTAAATTTCAGAAAACCTTTGACAAAGTCCTTCACAGAAGGCTCTTAAGAAAAGTAAGCTGTCATGGGAAAAGACGTAAGGCCCTCTCATGGACTGGAAACTGGTTAAAAGATACGAAACAAAGGGAAGGTATAAATGGTCAGTTTTCAGAATGGGGAGAAGTAAACAGTGGTATCAGCTAGGGGTATATTCTGGGAATAGTCTTATTCAACATATTCATTAATAATCTGAAAAAGTGAGGTAAAAAGTGGAGTGATCAAATTTGCAGCTACTCAAGGGAGTTAAGTTGCAGGCCAACTGTGAAGAGCTACAAAAGGCTCTCAAAACTGGGTGACTAGGCAAACAAAATGTAGATAAAATGTAGTGTTTATAAAATCAAAGGAAAATAAATGAGAAATTTACTGTGAATCAGACAATGTTTGTGTTGTCTCTTCTTAGTTAATCTGTTCTGCCTGTTGCAAAGAAGCAGAGTTCTGGCTCAGAGCTCCAGTTCAGTCCAATCCAAATTATTCTGCAACTGCCTGCTGCACCTTGCCAGAATGGCTACATAAACTATGAATATACTCTTTTTCCAGCTGTGTCCATCTTTCATCCTTCTATCAACCTTTAATTCAACTTTTCTTTCTGGAGGAAATGGAACATGTGTCATCAGGCTCAAAAGATCCCTGCTTTACTGAAAACACCCCTCAGCAATGAAGATCGTATAACGGGAATTCTTAGTAAGCTTCTCTTCCATGGACTTCCATGGAATTATTAATAAGCGAGAGGGAGCATGTAAGTGTAATTATTCCCTAGCACCACAGTGAGTCAAAGAAACTACTATGTTCAAAATCACTAAAAAGCAGACATTTATTTGTGGTTATGGTAGCTGAATACTAATATAGCTGTGCATATTCACACTACAATTACCAGGATTTACAGCAGAAGTACTGATATGATGGCTTTTTATGTATTTTGGAATGAGGGTACTAAGAGGGGTGAAGTACGCAGGTGATTTTAAGATACCAGAGTTCTCACTAGTCATTGAGAGTGCATCTACACAGCACCCTCATCTTGAAATAAGCTATGCAATTTGCGCTAAACAAATTGCATAGCTTATTTTGAGTTAATTTTGAAATAGTTTATTTTGTAATATGGTGCTGTCTACACAGCACCAAATTTCAAAATAACACACTATTCTGAAATGCCGCTTAACCCTTGTGGAATGAGGGTTACCAGGGTGTTGGAAACAGATTTTGAAATAACGGACATCTTATTTCAAAATAACGGGCTGCTTCAATAGATGTGGAATAGCTATATCTGGATACTTCTGGTATCCCAAAATAGCTCCGCTATCTAGACATACCCTGAATGAGCAGGGAGTGGAGACTGCATGGAAATACACTTGTCAAAACCGAGAATAAAAACCCACTCTGACTAAATACTTGAGTGAGGACCAAGTGCACAAGGCAGTCTACAGAGTTCATTGGATCTGTCTACACAGTAAATATTCTGTTTTGGAAGATGTGACAGTGTATGTTTCAGAACACAGATAAGGCTGAAGGAGAATTGTGTCATAGCTAAGGACTGAGGCATCATAGGAAAATGGGACAAAGAACTTCAGTAGAATGTGGAAAGCAGTATTATGCCAAGCACTGTGTGCTCATGCCATCTAAAATCTTCCCTGGCTTCCTTCCCCAGACCTGGCTTCCTTTTGCAGATATTGAGAAAGAAACTTGGATTGTCAGAAGGCGCTGTGTTGGCATAGCCAAAGTCCTCCTGAACTGTCCTATAAAAACTTAACCTGAATTTTGCACTTCTGTTTTGAGGCTGTTGATTCTGCTATGGATGCTGCCATAGGAGAGAAAATGACAGAGGATGGCATGAAATACATGGAGAATTGGCACATGGCAGATATTCCACTGGGACATGAGGCTGCACTTGTACAATGCAATAGCTATCTCTCTCAGGCCTAGAAAGAGAGTCATGAGTCTCCAGTGCAACCCAAAATGTGAATGGTGTGGGCTGGAGTCAGAGCATGCTCTCAGTGGCTGAACTATTAGCTATTAATTAGCACCTCTCCATGGTGGCTTCTCTCAGAGGAACTCCTAATGATGAGGAGTCTTGATAAGAATTAAAACCGTCAGACAGTGTGGTGCTGGAAGTACCATTATCCCTTATTAGAATGCATGTCCTTTTAAGGCACTGGGGTGAAGTTGTGGCCCACTGAAGTCAATGGTAAAACCTCTATTGACTTCAGCAGGGCTAGGATTTCACCCAAGCAGTTTAGAAGTTATAGTGAGATAAATAACAAATCATGATACCCACTTTTCTGAATATGGCATGCAACATTTAGGCACCCTGCAGAATGAAGGTTCACCATATAGGATTATTGCAGCTGAGTAGCTAAGGGTAAGCCTACACTGTGGAGCTATTAATCTTCATTTCGGAATACCAGAAGTATCCCAAAATAGCTATTCCGTGTCTATAGAAGCAGCCCATTATTCCGAAATAACGGGTGGCTTATTCTGACATCTTGGTAACTCTCGTTCCACAAGGGTTAAGGGGCATTTTGGAATAGTGAATTATTTTGAAATTTGACACTGTGTAGATAAGCTATTTTGAAATATATTCAAAATAAGCTATGACATTTGTGTAGTGTAAATTGCATAGCTTATTTTGAGACTAGATGGACCTTTAGAGTAGGCTAGGGACTGTTCTAAGGTCAGTGACAAACACCTCCAGAATCCATGGAGTGGAACAGAAGTTTAGAACATAGTTCCCAAACCCTATTCTCTACTTTCTGACTTCTGATCATGGTAAAACTTAGAATTCAGACCATTATCTGAAATACAGTGAGATATACCCCAAATGAGTGTAAAATGTCCTATATTTCAATGGCATGAGGGTGATATTGGAGAAAGATGACATAGTTAAACCTGAAAAATAAAACGTTAACCATAAAAAGTTGAGCAAGGAACTGAAACTGCAGTATTACAACTAGAAATTATGGACATTTTTATGTCAAATCCTTAAACTTTAGATTGTGTCCTTCAGAACCTTTTCTTTAAGGCTGTGTCCAGACTCAGGGGTTTTTTCAAAAAAAGTAGCCTACTACCTGCGTCTAGACTGCAGCCGCTTTCTTTCGAAATTAAATCGAAAGAATGCGGCTTTTCTTTCGACGGCGGTAAACCTAATTCCACGAGGAAGAACATCTTTTTTCGAAAGTGCTCTTTCGAAAAAAGGCATTCTTGAAAGCAAGCAGGGCTTTTTAGAAAGAGAGCATCCAGACTCACTTGCTGCTTTCTTTCAAAAAAGCGGCTTGCTTTTTCGAAAGTTCCGCGTGCAGTCTAGACTCTCTCTTTCGAAAGAGGCTTGCAGTCTAGACATAGCCTAAGTGTAGAAGAGGCTTGGGCAGAATTTAGTCTTTATTTGTGAATTGCAAATAGGGTCTTTCACAGAATGGGAGATAATGGAGAATAAATCAGCACATTTTTAATGTTCATTAGACTTGTAATACACTTCAAGGATGGACATGTTCCTCAGCAACTTGGAATTTAAAATGAAAATGAATTCCTATAGCATCAATGTATAATGTAACATTCTGTTAGTGCATGTTAATCAGTTGATTTATTCTAGATGGTGATATGTCAAAATTCCCATTAATTGAGACAGTGTCATTATTGTATAGGGATAAGCTTGAATTACAAATCATATTGAGTATTTTTTTCTCTTTACTTCTGGATTGTCTATCCTACATAGTAAGTACACATTGAATTTTGCATTGCTGAACTTCATATTAGCTGCTTTTTCTATATTGTGCCTATGGGATGTTCTCTGATCCATGCTACTTATGTTTTATTGGATTAAGACTACTTTAAAAACTGCATAATCACAGGATGATTATGAGATGCCAGTATGATGTGGCCATTGAAAAAGTCTAATGCAATCCTAAGGATGCATCAGGTGAGGTGTTTCTGTCAGAGATAGTGAAGTGTTAGTACCATTATACAAGGCACTGGTGAGACCTCATTTGGAATACTGTGTGCAGGTCTGGTCTTGCATGTTTAAAGAAGATGAACTCAGATTAGAACTGGTGCAGAGAAGCACTATTAGGATAATCAGATGAATGGAAAGTCTGCCTTATAGGAGACTCAGAGCATGACTTGTTTAGCCTAACCAAATGAAGGCTGAAGAGCAGCACAGTGGAGAATTTTGGCTCCAGCAGACAGACAGTAATGGGGAGGCTGGCCATGACCATAGAGCTTCGGCCTGAGCAGCAGTCAGGCAGCCCGAGCCCTGGTTGCAGAGCTCCAGCCCTGGCGGCAGCAAAACAGCTCTGGCTCTGGCAGCAACGGGGCCAGCAGTGGCCAGGGGGCTCCGGCCCTAGGAGCTATGGCTGGCCAGGCAGCAGTGGAGCTGGGCTGGAGCCCTAGCCAAGAGGCAGTGGTTCAGCAGAGGCTATGAGGGGAAGAACCTCCTCTGGTCCATCAAAGCTCCTCATTTGGGACCACTTAGATCTCAAGGGTGCCAGACCAGGGAGGTCCAACCTGTATCCCCATTGACTGATGATGATATGCTACATTGGCTCTGAGTTACTATAGATAATTCTTTACCAGGTATCTGGCTGATGGGGCTTCTCGAAATGCTTAGGGGCCAACTGATCACCATATTTGGACACCAGAAAGAATTTTCTCCTAGGTCAGATTGGCTGAGAACCTGGTTTTTTTTTTAAAACTTATCTGCAATGAGGGGTCACTTATAGCTTTACAGTAGTGCATGTAGTGGATTCTCTGTAACATGAAATTTTTAAATCATGATATGAGGACTTCAGTAATTCATCAAGAGACTATACCTATTACAAGAGGGGGTGGGTGAGGTTCTGTGACCTGCAACATGTAGGAGATCAGGGCAGGGCAGGCAGGGAGCCTGGCTGTAATTTGCTCAGACCTGGAGTAGCTGATCATGATGGTCCTTTTGGCCTTAAAGTCTGAGTCTATGTGTGTATGTTATCAGAGACAGGTTATTAGAGACATTATATTGAGTTTCTTGGTGTTATGTGAATGAGACGATTTTACTCTAGTCCTGACAGAACAAAAATGCTTTTATATTTTGGGGGGGAAATACAATTTAAAAATAAGGGAAATTATGATTGATTCACTGTAGATTATCATAGGAATTACCACTTACCAGAGATACTATTTCAATTTGTGTGATATATGAAACAATAGTTTGTATGTCCTAGGGCTATGTATATATATTTTAGGAGAGGTGACAGTTGGTAATGCATACTTTGTTTCTAGTTCATGTTTAGCCATAAGCAGAGTTATGTAAATATTAGCCTTTTTTATATTCAGTGTTTCATTGTGATAATTCCCCAATTTGCATGCCACTTGAATGAGTTTAATCCACTTTGTGATGATCATCAAAAGTCATCTTTCATTATGAAAATTCACTCAAAAGAGATTTGTGCTTTTGTTAAAAATCAGTTTAATATGAAGGGCCTGCATTTTGCTAATAATGTATATAGTTTCACATGTGAGACTAAAACATTCCAACTCAATTCAGTGTGTGAATGAGACTTCCAGGTTATATTTAGAGGTCAAATATAATAATATTTGAATGTCTTATAAAGTTTCACCAGAATTTATTCCTCACTGGAGATTAGCCTTGTTTCCAAACCATTAATAGCTAATTTAAACTCATCCCTGGGAGAGGCTTCCAACATAAGGTGGTTGTCATCTGTTATGACTAGCAGTATAATGGGATCTGATAATTTGGCATCTTTTTGGGAAGATCCCAACATTGATCTATACAAATTACTTATGTCTACTTAGAAATATGAGATTGGTGAGGAAAGTACTGTAGTAATTTTCTATGGCATAATTTTAGATAGCTATCAGAAATATTAATGTCTAAATTCCTAAAATTATAGGTCTCTTTCCCTTCCTCAGTGTTAGTGGGTTACATCATCTTCATTCTAATAAAAAGAAATGTTAGAGTGACAGTTATATGTGCCATTTGTTTCCCATGTACATATATTTTTGAAAGCCTTTTATTATTATTCACATTTTAAAGGTTTGGATAAATGTTTACTCTCATATTAAGTTTATCTAATTTCAAAGATTTATCATGAGCTGACCATAGGTGGTGATCTGTTTTTGGAAGGTTGATTTATAAAAGATCTTTCATTTAAGGGGTTTTCCCCCTTCAACTTAATGAGAATTGATTTCAAGTAACTTAATTTTTTTCTTTGAGTTATTGTCCCTATGAGCACATCAGTAATGTGGAGGGACAAAAGCATCTCAATTATTGTATAGGTAAACAACCTCTTCTTTTCTCTTCTATAAAATATCCTGTGTCTCTATATCACTGTTCATTAGATACCTACTGATTCAGAATTTAAATTTGCTTACTCTGCAGCTTTTATTATTTCTAAACAGTAGATAAATTCACAAGGATAGAATTGCTGGTTTTATAATGAAAGAGTAGACTAATTGGATCAATACTTTTTTGGGATCTGTTTCACAGTTTATTAGGGAATGGCTTATACATTACTCTTTCCATTGTGCTGTGATCCATTTCTCACTTGTCTAATATGTCACTAATTCAAAGGGG
Source organism: Pelodiscus sinensis (assembly GCF_049634645.1). NCBI lineage: Eukaryota > Metazoa > Chordata > Testudines > Trionychidae > Pelodiscus > Pelodiscus sinensis. The sequence goes on from NC_134718.1 coordinate 48,071,126, forward strand.
GGAATATCTTTGGAAAATGTCATATTACTCATGTTTTTAAGTTCAAGGAACATATAACAGCTCTCAGAGAATATAATGATCCCCTTCTCCAACTAAAATCTGAAGAAGCAGATAGGTTATGTACCCCAACAGTAAATAGACTGGTCTGAATGCTAAATCCTGAGCTGAGAGTCCTCTATTGAGAACATCCTGCAACATCCCAGACATTTATAAATCACTACAGCTGCTCTCAGCTGCAGCAATAGAGAAGTAGAGAGAGAGGCAGTCTTTCAAAGCCAGACCTATAAACCATAAGGTTTATAGTTTAAAGCCAACAGAACAGATTAAATATGGAAGTAAACAGGAAGCCAGAGCAGCTTCTGGAGAATAGGTGATTTCTCTATGGCTACTGCCAACATGCAGGCAAGACCCTAATAGAAGAGAAATGTTCACAACTGCTATGCCAGCTACTGATTAAAACCAGCCTTTAAGGCCTCTGATTCCATCTGTAATCCAAGAAACTGACATGGCCCCACAACTTGTGAATACTACTAATTGTGAGGGACTCAAGGGCCAAGATGTGAACCTTTGTACTTAGCAGAGCAGTCATCTTAAGCATACTGTGAAATTACAGATATGTTTGGTACCTATCCAAAGTGTTCCAAGTTCCGATTATCTGCACCATGTTGTTAAATGTGAGCCATACTTCACTCTCTTTGCTCAGATTTACTGGGATTTATTTTTAACACAGGAGAGTGATCATGAATCAGTGAAAATATTAGCACAGAACCATGAAAAGAGATAGAATTGCCTCATGGTTAGGGCCCTACCCTGGAACTTGGGAGATCTGGGTTCAATTTCTTGCTTCCCTCCACAGACTTCCACTGTGGCCTTGGATAAGTAACTTCAGCCTTTCTGATATGTCTGCATAGCATGCTAAGTCTGACCAGTGTCTTGGATTTAAACCTGAGCCCAACTTCCATCCAAGCCCACCAATGGGGTGGGGGTGAGAGGAGGCAACTACTCTGGGGCCCAATGATGCAAAAGAGCTCGGCGTTCCCATTTGCTGCTGCTGCTGCCACAATTGTGGCAGCAGTTGAAGTCCCAGGCCCTTTAAATCATTGCCAGAGTGCCACAGGATACACTCTGGTCAGCATTGAGGGCTTCCTGGGCAAGGCATGCTGCTTTCCATGTGGTGCTGAGGCCAGCTCTACCCTTTCTATCTGGAGACCCCACCCCTTCCAAGGGGCAGAGCAGCCTTCTCTGCCAGTGTTCCCTCTAAGCTGCAGGGCAGCACAGCTTCACAGGTGATTCATCAGCCCCACCCAGTGTGTCAGCTCCATTCAGGGAGCCCTGAGCCTCTGACTGGGTGGGGCTGATGAATCACCTGTGAAGCTGTGCTGCCCGGTAGGTTAGAGGGAACACTGCTGTCTGTTTTGCCTAGGGGCCTTGCAAGGCTGTTAGCCCTGCTGCTTCCGTCTACACACAAATCATGTCCGCAAGAACTCAGGACCCTTCTGAGAAGTGGTTCAGAGACTGAGTCCTTGCTGTGATTCAGGTCCAAGTCCTGCCATTTTGCAGCTGGGTAGTCTAGAAGCTGCAGATCAAAATCACAAAGACAGCATAGTGCAATTTGGAAGCAATAGTACAGCTGTGAGAACCGGCTCCAGCAATTGTAAGCCCAGGTTCACGAGGCAAGGTGGACACTCAAGCATGGCTTGCAAACATCAAGCCCACAGGCCTGGATTTAGAATGCAGTGTTGATATTAGGGATACTAAAATGCAAATGCATTTATTTTTGTAAACATGTAAGCACTGAAATTTACAGCAGTTATACTTTTACTTGAAGGAGGCCATGTGGGAGCTGGTGCTGTGGGGAGCCAGCTTTTAAGCTTAAAAGCTGGATCCCTGTGAGCAATGTCTCTCTCCATCTCTCCAACCCCACTACTGCATCCTCTGTGAGAGACAACAGCACGGGGGAAGAAGGTGGCTCTGCAGGAGTCAGCACGCGTGGGGTGCCAGATTAAAAGCAATTCCTGCCTCTCCCTCTGCCTCTGACACACCAGGGGGAGGGGATGATGGGGGGTGGAGGGGGCTGCATGTAACCATTAGGATTAACTGATGAGACCAGGCTCATCCGTCAATTGTGTAAATGGGTACGTGTTCATATCCCTAGTAGATATACTCTGTTTGGCTCAGTTCCCCATCTACAAAATCAGGATAATACTTTCCTGTCTCTCTGGGGTGCTGTGCAGATAAATACATTGCAGACAACAGTGCACTTTTTGAGATCTATTGACGAAATGTACTAAGCATTGTATTTCTCTAGGCAATGTGTGTGACACCAGCTCTGTGAAGAGATTGTTTGGCAGAAGTACAATAGCACATACACCATAAACAGTGTTTTTAATAATAAATTATGCATTAAAAATCTACAGTCTAACCGAAGTATGTAGAAGCTGATATTTTAACTCAGAAAATAGATAGCTATGAATCTGAATGTGCTGATAGAATTATTGGGTGTAATCCTGATTTGATTCACAGGGCTCTTGCTAACAACATGCAATTAGCATTAATGTTTATATGTAAATAATATTAGCAGCCATAAAAAGGATAAACTTCTTTTGGACAACCTACAGAGAGAGAGAGAGAGAGAGAACCCTGTGTTTTTAGTTATTTTTGGTTGCATCACCAAAATTCCAGATCATATGTGGAAACTGACCATTTAGATGAGTTCCTTCTTAAAAATACAGTGGTCCTATATTTTCCCTTCATTTTAATTTTAAATAAATGTGAGTATTAAAAATGTTCAGAAGATTTAAATCTGTATTATTCTTTTGCCTTACAGAACAGACTGGCTTACAAAATTCATAATGGAACACAGTTTTTCCAAGTCTTCGGTCACTATTTCAAATCTGTATGAGATTGATAATATAAAAGTCCTAATCATCTGAAGCCTGTTTGGCTCACATGAAATTAGTGAATTATATCAGTCTAATCCAGGAGTGAGCAATAATTTTTAAAAGGAGGCCACTTCATAAATTTCTGAAGTGGCCCCAGGCCACCCCGGAAGGGGCATGGCCTCAGGCAGAAGGGGTGGGGCCAGGAGAGTTCTTGTGCTCCCCCGCTCACAGACCCTGATTGGCCTGAGGATGGAGAAGCGCATGAAGTTTTTGCTCCCCACCCCTGGTGCCTAGAGAGACTTGCCAGCTGTTCTAAAACAGATGGAGGTTCCCTCTAGGCACCACTGCAGGAGGAGACTTTGCATGCTCCTCTCGCCTCCCAGGAGGCTGGGGGAAGTTCACAAAGTCCCGTGCCCCCTACCAGCTCGCAACAGCTAGAGAGAACCACCAGCTGTTTTAAAACAGCTGGCAGTTCCCTCTGATGCTGCACATCCTTGTGAGGGAGGAGACTTTGCATGCTCCCCTGTTCCGAAGTCTTGATTGGCCTGGGAATGGGAAAGTGGCAGAGGGCTAGATCCACCGTGTTGGTGGAGGCTGTTTTGCCCCCCACATTTTAATAGAAACCTTCCTGGGGGGAGATTCATCAGAGATCCCAAAGCTTACCGTAGTTGGGCTGAGACATACTCATCCTGGTCTATAGCACTGTAATGTTTACATGGATAATTAGAAGACTTTACTTGTCCAGGTCTGTTAATATGCCGTGTTTCCTGGTGACTAACTTCCTCTAAAAATAATCTTTCTTTCAAAATGTATTTCTTTACGAGAGAGGAGATGAGTAGTGAATTCTTCAAGCATATTAGGTAGGGCAATGCTGACATGGTTTCTTGAACAAACTACAATAAAACAGAGGTGTGCTGTGCAAGGATTTTCAGGAAACTATGTAGTTATTCAGATGCTAGCTAAGCCCTCATCTATAGTAGGGAGTTATTTTGAAATAACAGGCTTAGTAGTGTGTATGCTCTGCTTGTTATTTTAAAATAATAACTCCTGCTTTTCATGAGGAATAACGCTTATTTTGAAATACGTATTTCAAAATAGCGGTAGTGTGGATGCTTCACTGCTGCTATTTCGAAATAGCTGCTCCTAAGAGTCATTCAAAGTAAATACTCCCCAGTGCTTCCTGGGGCTCTAAGTCGAGCTAGTGCATCCACATTAAGGGAGCCTGCATCGGACTAATTTTGAGGCTTCCTTGTATTATGAACACACTATTTCAAAATAGTTAATTTGGGAGTAATTTTGAAATCATTTCCTAATGTAGACATGCCCTAAGTGATCTATCACCCAACTAGAGGAGATTGGGTATCTCTGTATTGTTTATATATTCATCTTTTTCTGTCCCACCAAGCCATCAACATATTATATCAAGTCAGAAACTCCATCTTTCCCTTACTGGATTTTTATTCTGATGCACTGGGAAATGATTGTGGTGGCAACAAAAATGTATTACCTGTTTAACATAGTTGAAAAACCAGGATAGTATAGAGAGCAATGTTATTGACTTAACATATTTATTTACGTATCTATGGAAAAGATAGGAACATACTGAACTATGGTTTTGTAAAAATAAGAGTAATATCTCAGCTAAGCACTGCTCACATTTATAGACACTTTTTCTTTGGACATTGACTCTATTGTTTAACAGCATTCTACCTTAAAGGAGAGACTAGGGAATTTTCCTATAGCTAGTGATGCATATGAAAGGAAAGCTGTTTAACAACAAAACCCTGATATGAGGGATCTGGAGATTAATCAAGCATGGCAATTTTGCTGCCAGAAACTGCCAATTTCTTTAAAACTAATGACTTGGAAGATTTTCTAGTAGATAAAAATAAACTTCAGTAGATTTCCTGAATGTGTGAAGTGCAAAAACAAAAAAGAAAGAAAAGCTTGGCTGAGCAGTGCCTTCACACATAGCAATACAAAATGCCCAATCTGCAAGCTTTTCAGCCAAGAAGAGCATGCTATTTTTTGCTAAGTGGCCAGGTGGTATATTGTCATACACTGCATTAGTAGGGAAAGGTACCAGAAACAAAGAGTGGAAGCCTGTGGATTTTGTACATAACACCCAATCTATCTTAATGAAAATGCTTCCTCTGACTTGAGTACAGGCTAGATCAGGACAACAATTCACCTAGGAAATTTTGAGCAACACCTGTTATTTTACACTGGCCAGTCAGGACATAGGCTGACACTATAAACAAGATAATTAAGGTTTTCTTGTTCTTTTGTTAAACTTGTCATTGGCAACATGTACACTACAGCAGGGAGTATGCATCCCATCTTGGATGGACAGACATGCTCAGGTCTGTTTAAGTTAATGCACTAAAAATACTAGTATAGCAGCAAGCAGCACTGGCAGCAGCTTGTGTAGCTTGCACACCTACTGAGTGTGGTTCATTATCCCATGTGGCGGCACTCAGACCACTTACATATAAAGAGAAAGAAAGAGTTTGCTCTACAGCCTTAGCTAAGACCCAGCTGGTTTTTAGCTCAAGCTGTGAAGACTCATGGACTATGAATACACTACAAGATTTTTGTGCAAAAACAAGCAAAGCGTCCACAACTCAAGCACATTTTTGTGCAAGAAAATTGACAGAACAGAGGGCTTTGGCTCGTAGAGTTATTCTTCTTCCCATGAGGAATAACTCCTTCTTGCACAAAAAGGCAGGTGTGGATGCTCCAGAGGGGTTTTTGGACAAGAAACCTCTATCGCATTGGTCTCCAACCTTTTTACACCCAAGATCACTTTTTAAATGTCAGGACAAGCCAAGATCTACTCCATCCCTTCCTCAAGACCCCTCCTCTTCCTTGAGGCCCTGCCCCCTCTGTTCCCCTTCTCTCCATCACTTGCTATCCACTTATACACTCTCAGGGTATGGCTACACTGCTGCTATTTTTTCCGATCCTACTGTTGGAAGAATTTTTTCCAACATTTGGCCCGTCTGGACTGGGCCAAATGTAAAAAAAAACCCTTCTTTTGAAAGCCCCCCTCATTCCTCATAGAACGAGGAATACAGGGGGTGCCAAAGAGTGTGTTTCCCAGAAAAACTCCTGCAGTCTAGCCTCACTGGGGGTATGTCTACACTGCCACCCTAGTTCGAACTAGGGTGGCTAATGTAGTCAATCGAAGTTGCAAATGAAGCCTGGGATTTAAATATCCCGGGCTTCATTTGCATCTTGCCAGGCGCTGCCATTTTTAAATCCCTGTTAGTGCGGACTCTGTGCCCGCGGCTACACGCAGCACGGAGTAGGTAGTTCGAATTAGGCTTTCTAATTCAAACTACCGTTACTCTTCGTGGAACTCCTAGTTCAAACTAGGGTGGCAGTGTAGACATACCCTGGGTTAAGACAGGAAGTGCGGGCTCTGGGGTGGGAATGAGGGATTTAGGACAGGCTCAGGACACAGATTTGCAGTGTGTGGATGGTGCAAGAGTGTTGTGGCGGAAGACTGAGGATGTAGGGGTGCAGGAGTTTGGAGATGTGAGAGGCTCAGGACAGAGGGTTCCAGTATATGATAGGCTCAGATTTGGGGTCAGAGTGAGGGGTACAGGAGTGTTATGATGCTGTGGCCAGATGAGGGCTTGGCCCCAATTTGGGGCTTGTTGGCCAGGCTTCATTTTTAAATAAAATATTATGTCAAACACAAAAGTTTTCAGCATTGTCTTTATTTAAGAGAGGGGCAGGGAACCTGTTTTGATTCAGGAGTCACTGACCCACAGAAAAGTCAGTTGGGGCCACACAAGTGAGATACAAAAATACCGCCTTTCCAAACCCCTCAAGCCTTACTAATGTGGCCCCAACTGTGATGGTGGGGGCTGGGGATAGGGTGCTGTGGCAGAGGACAGGGTGCTGGGGCAGGGTGCCAATGGATGCTTGGACAGGGGACAGGGTGCCGGTGGGTTCTGAGGACGGGTAGTTGTGGGGGTCTAGGGACAGGGACCGGTACCTGGGGACCCTGCAGCTGCGCACCAAGGCCCGGGAAGTATGTGGGCTGCTCCCCCATCCCCCAAACAGTAATGTATACCTGAAACTCTGGTCCATCGTGCACCTGATGCCTTCCTGCACGGGGTGGGAACGGGGAGAGGGGGAGTCCTGGACTGCGCCATCTGTAGCCGGCACGCTGGAGACTTTATTCTCCTGCCATCTTCCTGCACGGGGGGAGAGGAGAGGAGGAGTCCTGGTCCGTGCCAGCCCCAACCGCTCGGGCAGCATGCACCTTGCTCGTCCAAGCAGTTGGAGCCGGCACATTGGGTACTTTATTCCCCTGCTGCCTTCCTGTGCGGGGGGGGAGAAGAAAGGGGGAGTCCTGGACCACGCCAGCCCCAACCACTCTGGCAGCATGTGCCTTGCTCCTCCATTTCCCATGGCAGCGCACACCACCCGAGCACCTGGAGCCGGCGCAGTCCTGGACCTCCATCCCTTTCCTCTCACACAGGAAGGCAGCAGGGGAACAAAGTCCCCAGCATGCAATGGACTGGCCTTTTAGGTACCATGCCAGCTGTTGGGGGGAGAGGAAGAGCAGCCCACACACTTCTGGGACCTGGCGCACAGCTGCAGAACTCACCTTCACCCCGCCAGAAGCCCGCGCTACCTCCATTGTTCCTGGAGGAAGCATCAGCGTGGTGTTCATCTTGGGGGCAGCGAGCGGAGGCCCCCAAAAGCCTCATGATTGACTGGTTGGCCCCCCAGGATTGACCAGTCGATCATGATCAACGGATTGGAGACCATGGCCCTATCGGAGAAAGCACAGGTTCTCTGATGGCCACTCTGTGACTGGCCATCAGAGCTTTCTTGTGCAAGAAAGCAGTGTCAATGCTCTCTTGTGCAAATACACTTTGCTTTTGTGATGTGCTCTGAGGTCTGGATACACTTTTGTGCAAGTTTTTGCACAAAAACTGTTGCGCAAATGGCTGCTTGAGCACAAACCCTGGGCTATGTCTACACTCGTGGCTTCTAGCACCAGAAATATGCAAATGAGGTTGTGTGGAATATCACCAAGCCTCATTTGAATACCTAATGAGCTGCTATTTTTGCTTAAGAGGCTCTTGCACCAGAAGGAGCTGTCTACACTGCCCCTTCTTGCTCAACAAAAACCCTCTTGTGCAATGCCAATACTTTTCAGGAAGAACAGCATTGTGCAAGAGGGTTTTTCTTGCACAAGAAGGGGCAGTGTAAACAGCTCCTTCTGGCGCAAGAGCCTCTTCTGCATGGCTCATTAGGTATGCAAATGAGGCTCAGCGATATTCCACGCTTAGCCTCATATGTATATTTCCATTGCAAGAAGCCACAAGTGTAGACATAGCCCTGCAGTTTAGACTAAGCCATGCAGTAAAAGCCCCAGAGGTCCACAGTTCAGTTCTGCCTGTCAACGTTACCCTTGCACTATCCACCACAGTATAAAGTCACCCAGATTCCATGGTTCATATTGGATGGGTAGCCTTAGTCTTCCCATTGCTATATTTTGTGACCTAGCTCAAGTAGATCTAGTACATGTCTGCAGGGGAGCCAACAGCCTCTGTGGGCCCCAGGGCAAGGGATGTGTGGGAGGCTAGCTCCACCCCCCGGGAAGGGGCAGAACTTTGGGTAGAAGGGGCAGAGTCAGCACAGCCAGTCCTCAATGCCATCCAGATCACAGCATGCCCCCCAGAGTATGCGGCACTCACTGCAGCAGCAGCATGTGGGAGTCCCAGACCCCTGGGTAACTGTGCCCTTTACTGCCTACACCCCTATTGACAGGCCTGTATCTCTGTCTACATAAACTGGGAAAAATGTTCATCTGCAGAGCAGGTATATCCATTGTTGATAGGAAGTAATGAATAGACTAATGCAGACAGATTTTATCCATCTTAGACTGTCAAATAATTACTAGGAGATAAATGTTTGCTGTGTCCTATGTTCTGGCATTTTTTTATTATCGAGTGTGAACAGCTAACTAGTTTAATGGTCCATTCATAGTATTCACATTCTAAGTATAGTTGTACAAACTCTAAACTTCCTGTCAGAGAGTTTAATTAAAGTTTGGGGGATTTTTCATTCCCCAGCTATCACATATACTTACCATTATGTACCACTTTACCTGTTCACAGTAATACCAGAGAGGATATGATTGCTGTTTAATACCTGTAGTTGGGGTAACACAAGACAAGAAGTCAAGTTACATACCTAGGGCTTTATACTAAGTGCCAAGGCTGGGATTTGAACTACCTTTCCCCTGATGTATTAGGTGAGTAGCATAGAATCAGCTGTGTCTGCTTTGCATCAGATGATATGGTAAGGGAGCTGCTGGGCTGGGGAAATAAGTTTGACCAAGTTTCTCTTTAGGAGTGGGGGAGGGGTAGAAAAGTCTCAAACAGAACAAAGGGGCAGAGGTGAAAAGGCAGGTGCTTAAAACGTACTCACGTGGGAACAAAATGTAATACTTCTGAGCCAGAGTTACCTCTGACTCTGAGCCTCTTTAAGCCTGATGAGTCATCCTTGAGGCTCTGAGTCTGAGCCTGCTTAAACTTGATGAATTATTCCTGAGCTAGAGTGTGTGATGAGTCAGAGGCAATTATCTGTCAGTCTTGCGATAGTCCCCAAAATATTTCACCAGGGTTCTGCCAGTCCACAGATGAGGACGCACCCAGGTGATTTCAAAACAGATAAACAGAGTCCTAAGGAATGCAGACCCTCTCCTTAGCTCAATGTTGCTACTTTGTCAAGCACTCCCATTGCTAATAGATTCCATACACTGTCTTGCTCCAGCCCCTCCCTGTTTCTAGCTTGCATGTACTCCTGCCTCATCCAGCCTCCTCTTTTTGTACTTGGCCTGGCTGCCAGGAAGGAAAGCCCCAGCACATCCACTGCCAAGATTTCAGAATTAATTCTGTCAAAGTTGCTTAGCTACGGTTGAAGAATGCTTCCCTCTGCTCACAGATGCTAGAAGCCTCTTACTCCAGTGTAGAGAACGCCCCCCTCCCCCCCCACCAAAGATCAAAGATCCCATGGCCAAATAGCTTTGGTAAGAACCACCTGACATTCTGGAAGTTCCTTAACCAAGACCATAAACTCAGAAGGGTTGTGGCTAGACAGAATCATGGAATGTTCACCCTCTTCTGCCAACATGATCTTTAATATCTGTGGACTGTTGCCATCCCCACCCTCAAGTTTTTCTCCATCTCTGCATCCTATCAACACCTGTGGTGAGTATTCCCTACTTGTACTTGTGGGGGGTGAGGAGGAGTCTGAAGGCCCCCCCTTTGATTCATATGGGCACATTACTGGCTGTTTCTCTTCATCAGGGAGCAAGAGGAAAGTGCATTCCTCACTCTGGCTGGAATAGGGGCAAACAAGCTGTGCTCTTTGCTGTCACTCCCTGACAGGGACAAGAAGGGGAAGAGCAAGCAACCCTAATACAGAGTCAAGCCAAGCTTTACCATCCCCTCTCCTGCCCACTCTCAGATATATACATACATGCACACACAGTCCCTCTCTCTGGCTCAGAGCTCCTCCTCACCTCCAACCCTACCTCTTGTACCTTCCATATCCTTGGCCCCTCCTTAAGGACCAGGCAAATGTGCCAGTAACTCTACATTATTCTCTTATTGTACCTCTGTACTCCTTACCACCTACTGAAACTTACAGGATCTGTTGGCTTGGAACATTCACAACCGTGGACTATAACTAATACTCACTTAACTATCCACTTCTTCCATCTTAAATAAGCTCTTTCATTCTTGTTACTGTTCTACAGAGATGGTAGTTTTTTTTTCCTTTCTTTTTTTGCCTTGGAGTACTTGCTTTAACTCTTGCATAGATCATGAGAATTTTACATTATTCTCTGATATTTTTTAATAAACCCCAAGAGAAATGTTCTTTCTACAACAAGGATAAAACATATGCCTATAACAAGCTAAGAAGATTTGCTTGAAACAGCCCAACTTCCCCATTGGAAATTGTTCATCCTGTTAGAAAACAGTACAGATCCTGATGGTTCACAATTACCCTCACTGCAAGAGTCTTTCAGTTGAAAGATGTAGACAGAACAATCCTGAAGGAGGAACCCTATAAGCATAAAGCAAAGGGAGAATACAGAGCTAAATTTATCTTCTTAAGTTCTTTAAATCAATCCCCAGGTACGGTATTTTAAAGAAGTTGGGGCAGCCACTGCTCAATATACCAAACTTCATACTCTGGGTTTTCCTCCTTAATTAAACTTTTTCAACTTAAAGGAGAACAAGGCACATTTTTAACTTGGCCAGCTAAGTACTGCTGTGCCAGTACCTTTCCCTTACTACAACAGATGAGTGTGTGCTGTATTATCTGCTTCCTAATAAGTATTCTGTTAGTGTGATGATGCATTTGTGGGTTTGCACAAGAAAATCTGTTTAGACTCTAAATAGGCTTCATTTTCCTAAGATTGTGTCAGACAAGAGCCTATCCTTCTCCTCCCAGTTTCTCTTGGATCTCAGAGCAGCAGAAATCAATTATCTGCAATATCTCTTTCCAGAAGGTATAATAGCCACCAACCAGTAGGACCCTCATTCACTGATTACTTTTTTTCCCTTTAGGGGGTTTCTCATCAGTCAAGCCTGGCTTTTCATTAAATACTTCTTATTTCCTTTCCATTTTCATCAGCTCAGAAATATCCCAATCAGATGCTTGCATGTCCTTCTTGAAATAGTGGCTTTGTCAGCAACTGCTTTCGATTCATTTTAAATGAAACAGAATAGTAGATTTTTCTAATATTTTGTTCCAGTCACTATTAATTTTCTCTAGATTTTCTTTTAAAAGACTTTTCCCCCCTTTTGCTTCCTTTCCACATATGAAAGTCATAATGATTGTATGACAACACCCTCTGCATAAGACATTTGCTATCCTGTCCCCTGTTTCTACTACATATTCTGTCTCAGGTGTTGAGAGGAAATTGCACAGAGAAGGTACTTGTAATGGGAGAATGCCAGAGCCAGTAGTACACAGTTGTTTTAATTTTTCTCTTTGGATGTCATTTATAAGTTTCTGGAAGGAACACATTGCAATAACTTCCATTGAAGGCACTCAGCCTGTAGCTCTCTCCCCCTCCTCTGAGATAGGATGTGGCCTAACCATCCTTACCCAGGACCTTTCTTAGCTGGCATAGAAGTACAGCACAGTGCATTCTTGTTGCAGGACTCCTGTTTATGATGCAATTTTCTCATGTTATAGATGTGCTCTGAATGATTTTGAAAAGAGGAAGCCCCATACTTGCTTAGCTCATGTTACTGGCAGAAATAATAAAAATCATTTCACCCTCTGGTGCCCATTCTATCTTCTATTAGGATCAGATGGTTACCTAGGTCAGTCTCTCATAGTCTTCTTGAATGCTACAAAAAGAGACCACCTAGTTCTGTGGGGCAGAGAGGCAGGTTGGAAAAGGCTCCCTAAAACCTCTTCTCCTTTTCCAGAACACAGGCCAATAAATTCTAAATTGCAATAAATGGGAAAAGGCATAAGCCAGTGGTGGGAACCCACATACTGCATATGGCCACTGAGATTCCACCTTTGGTCTGCAGACAGAAAACCTGTGGGTCACAGGTTACCCACCTGTGGCCCACTGAGACAAAGGAGAACCACCCAGGCCTCGTACTCACTGGTCTTGGATGCCCACTGTTGGCATAAGACGTCTGCAAAAAATGACACCTAGTGACTGACAGAAATTGCTGAAATATAAAGGACAGCTAATCTGAACCTTTGGATCTACATAGAGAATGGAATTATTTATTTTTTATTGTACTGCTAAGTGATTTATTATAATATGTGTCCTGCACTATTAATGTTATTAGGTACTCAGTTTGTAGGAGGGGCATTACCAGATTGTTACATACAAATAAATAGACAAAACATTCCTTCAAAGACAATATCAGTTTTGCCTAAATAAGGACTGCAAGAGAAAACTTTTTTATTTGGGAATGTGACTCTATGGAATCAAGCGCAGATGACATCTAGTGGCTTATAAGTGGACCGTTTTTTTTTTTTTTTTAACTGATTAATGAAAATTTAAAATGTACTAAATGGAAGCAGTAAAAAACTCACCCGGTATGCAATATTATCATATTCGTGAATTCTTAAGTGAGAGGGAAATCGACAAGACAGTAGAGTTGTACCAAATATTTGCATTGAATCTCAAATTTAGCTCTACATTTAAGGAGCTAATTGAATAAACTCAGGCTGTGATCTTCAAATTTAGGTTATAAGTCATTCTAACCTACCTCCCTATCACCTCCACTGCTGGGAGGCTCCAGTTAATTGAAATCAAATGCCTGTCAAATCTGCAGGATTTTGTTCACTTTCAAAGCCTACAAAATTCAGGATTCATTTTGTGGGCCTCTTTAAGAATGGAATAGTGCTGCATACAAGTCATGCTTATTGAGTGATGTCTAAGTAAATTAACCAAAAAAAGAGTAGTAGTGGTAAGACTATTGGTTAACACCTCACAGATTTCTCTGGCTGCCTTGCAACTGCTCTCTGAAACGTAGTTTGTGTAAGCCCAGACCTAAATAATTAGCCTTACTTCAATGTAGTAGTATTGATAAATTCAAAAAATATCAATCTTACCGCAGATAACAAATAGCTTTCTTTTGACTTTGTAAACTTAACAATGGGGAGTTATCTTCAAAATTGCAGGGAATTTAACTGTCTTAGGTCCAGCATGGTCTCAGCAAAATATTCACTTTTACTGCGGAGAAATAAGAACAGCTGAGATGAGCAGACATACCTTCTTACTAAAGAGCTGCAGTAATTGATTTCTTCTAGCTACTTTATAAATTTACTTCTTCTCCATCTTCCTATCTCTAATGAAAAATAGTATCATACACATTTCTATATTAAAAATAATCTCAGCCTCTCCTATGTAAAATATATCAAATGAAATATTTATTCCCAGGTTTCTTGGTTTGCATTTCTGTAAAAATGTTTTATTTTCAAAGGGCAAAGCATAAAAAACAGTGTTGAAAACATATCATTAAATTGGTTGACTGAAATTACAAAGGAATACCATTATTTGAATAACAAGGATTGATTTATATGTAGTAACATTTAATCAAATGATGAATTAGTCACACATTTTGGCCTGGTCCAAATTTTCAAATAAGTTTGATGTATACTTACAATATATATTGGCTTTTTGGCATTTTGAGATTGAAAATGAGAAAAAATAATTTTAAGGACCCAAATCTGCTTCTTATATTCATCTTAATTAGTAGCTTACCTACACAAGCATCATATACAAATGGCAGAAATGGCTCTAACATTGGTTTCAGCATTATGTCTATATTTGACTTTGTGTAGAACTGAAAATATAGTACAGTACATGATATAAATTGTGAATATTTTCACATCAGAAATAGTTACTATAAACAAAAAATAGGTTCCTATGGTATTGGGATTTCAACAGCTTGGGAGTGGATGGGATAATTGAAAACTGAATTTTACTAGAGCAGCAGCAAAAATAGAAGAAATAGTTAGGAATTTTTTACCAGTATAGTATCTAAATACCAGAACACAGAAAAAACAGAATAATCAAAGAGTAAGCAGTCAAAGCCTTTCTCTGATTGTACAGATAAATCCAGTAGTAATTATTGTTTTGTAACCAATATACATTAATTGCTGGAAAATTGGAACAGAACTTGTGGTATTTAGGGTTTCCTAAAGGAAATTATTTTGTGAAGGAAAAGAAAATGAATAGAAAATCAATGAAAATTTGGCATCATAATAGTTTACTATACATGGAAAATGTTATTGATGACTATTAGAAGAAATAGAGAATTACAGTGAACACTGTACAGGGTTTCAGAGGGGTAGCCAAGTTAGTCTGTAACAGGAAAAACTTAAACAACAAATGAGCTGGTAGCACTTTAAAGACTAACAAAACAAGTAGATGGTATCATGAGCTTTTGTGGACATGGCACACTTCTTCAGATGACTGGAGTGTTGGATGTTGGAGTGTTGAATGTTCTGGACTTTCAACACTCTGGTCATTTGAAGAAGTGGGTTGTGCCCACGAATGGTCATGATACCATCTACATATTTTGTTAGTCTTTAAAGTGCTACCAGACTATTTGTTGTTTTTTAAATTTTTACTGTACAGGGTGAAATTCACTACTGGACAGGTAACCAGAACAAAGCTCTCAGAATAACACTTCAGTGATTTCTACGCCTTGATCTACTGACCTTGTGCTTTACAATGCTGGGTTACATCCATAGAGAACATGAGAATAATAAAGTATGATAGTTGTGTTTAAATACAAGTTTCAACATGTTCCAATGTATTGAAAAGTGTAAATTGATTCAGTGAATCTCTCCTTATAGTGAATTTGTTCTGGGGTAGGAAAGGTTTTGCTATATGAGTTCCAGTGTGCATGAACTTCCAATACCATTTTCTTTTAGATTCTTCTTCTGATGCTGCATCACATGAGCAGCTCTGCTTCTTTCAATATCTGACAGTTTTCACATCTAAAATTAATTCTTCTATGAAAGACAGCAACTTACAAAGGTTCTTGATGTCAGTTAATAGCCTGTAGGAAAACTTATTAAGTAATGAACTGCTTTGAAAATAGAAGTTCTCACACAAGGTAGATTATTATTCAACTAAATTATCTATTCTGGCAGCAAACAAAATATAAATCAAGTCTTGTAGTGTTAGTGACACATTGCGGAGAAGTATCAGGCAGGAATGCTACCTCAACAGAGAACCCATGTCTGCTCTTTCTGAAAGGACAGTGCTTTTTTGAAAGAGCTCCTTGCTTAAAGATATGCAGAAACCAAAGGTTGCATAGTGCCTAGTTAATGAAGAGAAAATGCAAGAGGTAAAACAATGTTTCTGCTTCTGCTGTCCAATGATTCTTTTTAAACCCAGGACACTGTCCTTCTCAATTGAAGGACATTTATTTGTTATAATTTTGCTAGTGTGCTAATCTAGAGGAAAGATATGTAAATTCAGAAAGGCTTCTAGAGAAATAAGTACATATATTTAGCTAGTATGGATAAATATAACACAAATCAAAGGTTGGAGTTTTGCTAAGCTAAGCAGATAAACCAGAGAGCTTGCCCTCAAAAGTGAGCTCCAAAGGCTTGGCTGAAAACTAGAGATTTCTTTAAGATCTCAAATGATGGGGGAAAGAGTACAGCTGGTTTTGGAACAGAGTGAGTGCTGTATTTAACAACATTCGAGAGGAAAACTAGCTCTTCCTATTGCTATCAGATCCCCGGCACTGGTTGGCTGACAGCCAGTTTCTCTCTCTAGTGGGAATATCTCAGTTGCTTACATTTATCGTCGCTAACCCCACACTTCACATATAGCTTATGTAAGATGGTGATTCTCAACCTTTTTGGGACCAGCTTTCAGCATTCTAAACCTGTGTCAGCAACATCTCATTCTGAGGGACCATTGCCAGTCCATGGACTGGTCATTGATAAACACTGATAAGAAGTCTTTCGGCCTCTTTCCATGGAGAATACTTCTGATACACGAACACACACACACTGGCTTATTTCATCCCTGTCTGAAGATGAGGAAGGAATGCTGCAATAAGCTCAAATGCTTAGCATTCTGGTGGTCAAGCATACTGACTCTCCGAACTGCTGGCTGTCATCTGGAGAAGTCTGAAAGACAGGTGCACTTGTTGGGACTCAGCACCACTCCTGCTGAAGCTCTGAGTCTCTGCAGGCATCTCCTGTGGGGCTGAAGCTCTGAGACCTTCTGCTACAGGGCAGAAGTCCCAAAGTCCCCCCGCTCCGTTCTGGTAGGTGAGAGTGAGCGAGTGGTGTGAGGTGCTCAGAGAGCTACACTTTAAGGGTGTGTCTAGAATACATGGCTCCGTTGACGGAGCCATGTAGATTAGTCAGGACAGCAAAGGGAAATGAAGCTGTGATTTAAATAATCACCACTTCATTTAAATCAAAATGGCTGCCACGCTGTGCCGATCAGCTGATTGTCGACACAGCGCGGCAGTCTAGATGGCGATCTGCCGACTCCAGAACCCTTCATCGGCAGATCCTTTGTGCCTCGTGACATGAGGCTTACAGGATCTGCAGACAAAGGGTTCTGGGGTCAGCAGATCCCCGTCTAGATTGTCATGCTGTGCCGACAATCAGCTGATTGGCACAGCGTAGCGGCCATTTTGATTTAAATGAAGTGGTGATTATTTAAATTGCAGCTTCATTTCCCTTTGCCATCCTACCTAATCTACATAGCTCCGTCGATGGAGCCATGTAGTTTAGACACACCCTAAGTGTAAAAGAGTCACATGCTACCCCTGCTATTGCACATTCTCATCTTCTGCATATGGGGAGCGGTGACTTACGCTGGCAGGCCTCTTGAGCTTAGTCCCCCTTGTGGCCTACCTGCTGGGGTGCCTTTCGTACTCCATTTGGGCTTCTTTGCTGGCACTTTGGGAAGGATTCATAAAAATCACAAACCTTGTGGTGTATCCCCGGCCAGAAGAACCTCTGGGTCAACTATTGTAACATCCTTTCCCTGCCTAGGTATCCAGCCCAAGGGTTTGCATGGGCCAGTTTTAATACACCCCATCTGTATTTCTTTGGGACCAGCAACTGCTGAACCTCCCCCTGAGTCTGGGGGTCCCTGTCCAACTGGTATAGTTGATCTTCACATATCTCAAACTGGAATCTGCTGCCCTGTGTCCCCCCTGTCTCGGGTTCAGTCAGTTACTCTCAGTCCCACTGGTCTCACAGAAAGTCAGTGTCCCCCATTATTCCAGCCACCTGGCTTTGGTTTCACTCAGTATTCTGATCCCTGGGTCCTGGCACGGATAGCTTCCCGGGGTAATGGTGGGCTCCCCTTCTGGGTTTCTTTCGCTCCCTTGAGCAATCAATCCCCACCTTTTTACCCACCACCTAACCCTCTGTGGCTCTTGTTGACTCCATTCCCTGATTATTCTACAAAATCCCTGCCAATCCCGGCCCCAAATCATGCGATAGGCCAGTCTTGGGGTCAGCCCTACTTAACAAACCCCTTCTTCTTGGGTATTGGACAACCACACCTACATGGTCGGGTATGATTGAACCTCTCCATGGACACATTGCATTAGAATGGGAGCTCCCGCAGGTTTGGGGGATTCCACCAGTTCGTCCCGCATCAATGTCTGGCTGTACCCCGAATCGACTAGGGCGGTTACCAGGGTCCCTTCTACTACCAGGATGGTTAACACCTTAGCCGGGTCCCTTCCTCTGGCTCTATACCCCACCATCAGCACTTGCCTGTAATTACAGTCCATGTATGGACATTCATGTCAAAAGTGTCCCTCCTGTATACACTCATAACGTCGTTTATGGTTGGCTTCTCCTGGTTTTCCTGCCTTCTCTTCCTCTTCCTTGCTTGGCTAGGCATTCGTCCCCTACTCCCAGGGTTGTCCTAGTGATTGTCGTCTCCTCCTCACTTCCCCAGGCTGGGGGGATGGGACATAACGCTTTGGATGCCTGGCTTCCCCCTGGGTCTTGGGACTGGGTGTTGCCTTGCTCCTCTCCCCCTCACTTCTGGACCTTCCACTGCCGAGCAGTCTTCTGTCAGTGACAAAGCTTCATTGAGGGAAATTTGGCGATGTTGTTGTATCCATCTCCGCCCCCCAGCAGGGAGGATTTGTAGAAATTATTAAAGACCATCATCTTTGCCACCTGAGTCCCTGTCGTCCTTTCAGGCTCAACTCACCACTAGCAGTAATTGCAGAGTTTCTGTGCCACGGCCCATGGCCTGGTCCTTGTTGAATATAATTGTTGGTGAAACCACTATCACTATGTTTCGGGTCTAACTCTCATCTAGTCCAAGATTGCCCCCTTAACCTTATGACAGTTCAGGGCTTCTCTGGGTTTTAAACTGTAGCATGCCACCTGTGCAGGTCTCTTCAAATATGGTGCTAATATCATTGCCCAATGTTCTTCAGACCATCTGGCAGCTGTCACAACCCTTTCAAAGCTCTCTAGGAAGGCTTTGGGGTCATTGCCAGGTCCCATCTTGCTGAGGTGGAAGGGCAGCTGTGGCATCACTCCCATGTTGCCCTCTCCTGGGGGGGTCAGTACCCAGTGTCACCTTCCCCAGTGTAACTGGTGCCATTGGTACTATTGAGCCCACTGCTGGTTGGTGAGCTCTCATAGCAGTTGCTGTTGCCACTCCTGCTTCTGAGTCACTTGCAGCTGCTGCTGGGAAGCTAACTGTTTTGACAATTGATTTTGTTGTTGCTGAAATTGGATTGCCTGCTGTCGCTGGTTCTCCAGCAGCCACTCAAACCCTTCTCCGGGCCCATGGCTTTTTGCACCCTTAACCTCCTTTTCTTTAAATCTCTGATAATGCCTTTTTTTTTCTGGATCGTCCTCCAACCCCTTATCTCAAGAGTGGGATCGGGTTATGCCCACATTCTCCACCTCGTTGTCGAGGGGTGACCTACTCTGGGAGGCCCCTCAACAGAGCTGTATTACCCAATAGGCAGACTAAGCACGTGCTTAGGGCACCAGCAAAGCAGGGGCACACACAAAAAAAGAGATTTTACAGTATAGTATTGTTTTTATTTTGAATTACATGGGGGGAAGGGCACCATAATCTTTTCAGTGATTAGGGCCTCTAAAGGTCTTAATCTGGCCCTGCCCCTTGAGCTTAGTTCCCTTTGCAGCCTACCTACCAGAGTCCCCCAATGCATGCCCCCCTGAGGAGTGTAATACGGCCCCACAGCCAAAGTCCCCATCCGGGACTTCTATAGTCTGATTCCACTTGGAGCGTGCCCAGAAGGGGAGTGGGTAAGGGGCCATTTCAGCCAGCTGGGCTCAGCACACTGTCTGCTCTTCAGTTCAGGGTTGTTCTGCCCCATCACATATGGTTCAACAAAGGAAAGAGAGACACAGTACTTCACTCTCCTTCTGGGTCATGGCAGCCAGCAATTCTGAGTAAACTGTAGCCAAGAGAGGAGAGTGACATGCAAATTGTGTGAAGCAGATCGTTTCAAATAAGGAGTACTGGGAAGTGAGACGAGAATATAAGCTGGAGAGAGGGACAGTGGTTTAAAGTGGGGACAGAGGCGCATGCACAGTACAAGCTGAGTACCCAAAATGGTGGAGGTTATGGTGAGCTGGGAAAAATGGAGGGAAATGCCAATGTTGTAGTAAAGAAGTGGGAGAAAGTAAAGATAAAAACAGAGAAGGTAAAATTAAGGAGAGAATTGTAGGATCAGAATTCAAGCTGGGTGAATTTTTTAAACTTAAACTTTCTTTTACCAAAAACATAATTTGGGTCAATCAAAACATTTTGCAAACTCATATTGAATTCACTTAATTATTTTTGTTTAAAGGGGTTGACAAAAGTTCCGAAAATTTTGTTTGACCTGAAAACATTTCTAATTTGATTACTAAACCAAAAAGCAGTTATTGATAAGCCATAATCAGAATCATATTTGGGGATAGTTAAAAAAAGATTATAATGAAAGCAAATGAGCTTGAAGGATGCTTTAGCAGTGGAAAGGCCAGTAATAGCTCTTAAAAAGGAACTTAAAGACTGAAAACAGCAAGTGGTATAAGGGAAGATTTAAAAAGAGGAGGAAAACTCTGGAGTCATATGGTGTGATTCTGAGATCTATAGAGTTCCTTCAATTTGCATTAAACTCATTGGTGGGTTTTGGGATTTGGCACTAATTCAAGACTATAAGGGCTTGTCTACACTATCTGGAAGATTGATGCTACTGCAGTCATTCTTCCACGGTTAAAATTAGTGGGTCTAGTGAAGACCTTCTAATTTGAACTAAGAGGGTGCTCCCATCAGAGCCAGCAGTCCTGGACCTCACAAGGAGTATGAGAAGTTGATGGAGATGTGTGCACCTCTCGACCTCCTGCCGTGTGAATGGTTCAAGATAAGTGGACTCCAGCTAAGTAATTAATGTAGCTGGAGCTGTGTATCTTAAGTCGACTTACCCCTTTAGTGTAGACCAGGCCTAAATGATAATGTGCATTTTAAATGCTTTATTCAATCTTCTGAATCTGATTTTTTTCAAATTTAATATTTCTTAGGCTATTGGTAGGTTTAAAATCGAAATACAAAATCTCTACCCTTAGTTCTAATAAATAATCTTCTCCCATCCCATGAACTTTCCCAACCTTTCTGCAGGTGATGGGTTGGGCATTTCCTCTCTTGACTCAAGCTCCTCTACTTGTTAAATAGCCATCTGCATTCAACTTCTCAGAAGCTGACAGAGATATCTGTCAGATGTTGAGGAATCTGAGCTTCAGATTCTGTTTCATTTGCCAATTTGTTCAATTGGATTGCTTTCTCCCCTCCCCCCGGCCATTATTTACTCTGTACTTTGGTGTTTCCAAAAGATCCATAGTTCTTTCCCAATAAGAGACTTTTGCTGTTGACTAGTAAATATGAAATTAAATATTTGTGGTACTTGTTCCTGGATTAATTTAAAGTCAGTAAGCCACCATCTAATCAATGCTATTCACAATGAGTTACATACATGGAAATCAATTTTCCATTTTCCTTAAAAATTGAAGAACATACTCGTTACTCCTAATGAACTCCTTCTCTACTCATAATGTCAGAATTATCCATGGCTATTCGTTCTGTGGCAGACTTTTAGTTGAAATGATAACTTTATTGAATCATATTCCATAGAGTAGACTTTTCTCTTCCTAAAGTAGAAAATCAAGTGTAACTTTCTTGAGGACTTCAAGAAGAAATACACTATGATTGACAGCTAATTGTTGTTTTTAATAGCTTGAAGCATTTAATAAAAGTGAGGCATGTACAATGCAATTAGAAAAGATTGATTGCTATACTAAGAATAATTTTGTCTCACTGCGGTCTCCTAGTTCACTAGAATAATCTGGAATTCATAGTCAATGGAAAGAAAATTAATGGTCTAATAAAAAAACAATTATTTTGCTCCTGCTAGGGATAGCCGCCTTACGATGCCATTCATTGTATGTCTACAATTGATTAGAACATGGAACAAGCTGGCAGACACACTTTAAATTTGCTATATTTATATTGGAACTAATTGTTTAAAAAGTACTTTCAAATATTTACTGTAGGCGTGTGACAGAATGGTGGTTGTGCTCTAGTGCATTGAATATCGGACTGAGTATAGGACTGAGAACTTGAAGACATAGGTTGTAGTCCCATTTCTGTAATTAGCTTAGTGTGAACTTAGTGATATCATTTCACCTCTCTACCTAGTTCTCCATCTGTGAATAGAAATAATGCTAACACATTATTTTGCATCACTAAGATCTAAGGGAAAAACCTGAGCTATATAAGTGCTCAGTATAAACATTAGTCCATACTTCATTTGTCAGCTCCTATGGATCTCTGCTTTTGTAATGTAGGGTTCTACAGTGTCTCTGCAGAGCCACAAAAACAATTTCTCCCTTGAAACACCTGCCATTTAGCTTAGCTTTACTTTGTCTCAGCATCAGTAGGTACTCAATGCTTTTGGGAAAAAAAATGGTCAATCCCAAATCAGAGATGGGAGAAACTTCTTCCTGATTTTAAATATGGCCAAAAAGACAAAACCTACTAGACAGATAGTTGGTAAAGAATTCTCCCTAATAACTCAGAGCCCTTTCCATCTAGGTCCCATCTCCAGCTGTTGGGTAGCTTTGCCACTAGCAATCACCAGTGGGCTACATGCCACCATAGGAAGTTCCATCATACCATCCCCTCCATAAATTTATCAAGATCAGGTCTTAATTTAGTACAGAAAATATCTCTAGTCATGCTTTGTGCCAGGTAATTTTTGGTTAGAGGATGTTAACATAACTTTTCTTTTATGGTATGTCTACACATCAAAGTTATTTTGAAATAACAGGTGTCTACACAAGCCAACCACTATTTCAAAATTAAATTGAAATAGTGGAGGGCTTATTTTGAAATTGGTAAACCTCATTCCACAAGGAATAACACCAATTTTGAAATTGCTATTTCGAAATAAGTGCTGTATAGACACTTATTTCGAAATAGGAGGCCTCAAGCCTTCCCAGGGTGCCCTGGTGGCCACTCTGGCCTCCACCAAGAATACTCCTTTTTCTTCCCCCCTCCTTGGAGCCCTTAAAGGGGTAGACTCTGGCCACAGTGCCTGTGCCAGCTCCAAGCCTGCCAGCCCAGAGCCAGCAGTCACTGCCCATGACCCAGTGGCCCCAAAACATGAGCCAGCAAGCCACTGGCAGCCAGCCCTCCACCGCTCCCCAGGAGCAGTCTGCCAGCTCCCAGGAGCCTGCTAGGGCCTGGAGAAGGCGGGCGCCTTCCTGGCCCAAGGTGGGGATCATGGACCTGATTCAGGTTTGGGGAGCTGCCCCCAATGTCCATGATCTCCGCACTAGATGGAGGAACATGGCCATATATGGCAAAATAACTGCCAGCCTGACCACCAATGGCCACATGCGAATGCAGGAATAGCTTTGCATGAAAATCAAATTGGTCTGACGAGATCCCGAACCTTGAGCTTCCCCTCCCCTTTCTTCCCCTTGCTTCCCCCTCCCAGCTCCCTCCTCCCAGATTTCCCCCTCCCCTCTCCCACACTCCCTTCTCCTCTCTCTTGCCTCCTTTCCCCAGTCTCATCAGAATTTCATTCCCCCCGCAATTTTTTTAAATAAAGAGAGTTTGTGTTCATGAAAATACATGTATTTTATTTGACATCAGGAAGGGGGTTAGGGGGATAACTGGAAGGACAGGAGGGAGGAATGAGGCACAGTCCCCCAGTGGGGCAGACCAGGAAGGCTCTTAGTGCTCCTCAGGGTTGAAGCTCTCCCGCAGGGCTTCCTGGATACTGACAGCCCCCCGATGGACCTTCCAGATAGCAGCCTGCAGAAAGTGCAGCCAGGCTCACAGCAACACGTCCACGAGCAGCACCAGATTGCCCATGGAGAGCTCTGGCTCCATGTTGAAGACTGCTGTGGTGTCCCGAGTGAGGGCAATCAGAGCATGCAGAGACAAAATGCTTTGCTGTCTCTCATTGAGGTAGGCAAGCAAGCAGGGAAAGCTGAAAACTGGCTGTCCGGGGGGGGGGGGGGAAGTGGGGGAGTCCCTTTAAGCACAGGCCTCAGCCTCAGGCAGCAGCCACACAAATTAACTACTTACCTGATACTCTGCCAGACCTGGTTCCGGCCGTCCTTAAATGTGATTCAGCATCCACTCAGTGTGGATGCACTATTTTGAAATAGCCAAATGCTATTTTGAAATGCATTTTGTGTGTAGATGCATTATTTTGAAACATCTTATTTCAAAATAACTATTTTGAAATTAGATATTTTGAAATAACACTGTAGTGTAGACGTATCCTTAGTAACTTATGAGCCCTCTAAGTATGGAAGGGGAGTATTTGAAGAATGGAAATGTTCTGCCGTTTGTGAAATAATATTTGTGTCTCTACAAGAGATCTAGACAATTCCTTTATAGAATTGAAAGGGGTGGAGAAGGTACTGGGGGAGGTTTTGTGAAGTACTCACCCACTTCTCTGGAGATAACTCAAATCACTATCAAAAACTGAAGGGGAAAAAATCACACATTAATAATGCAGAAGCCTAAAGAACACTTAAAAGACAAAACATGGTAGCTGCAATGGGGAATAACTGTAAAAACATTTCTTCCAAGGGACTGGAGGTAGAACAAGAGCCAATGGCGAGGGCAAGAGAATTCATCGGTAGCTTTTTATTTAAAATACTGTAAAATTGAAGTACAGTAAAAATAAAACTGGTGGCTCAGAAGATGAAAGTTTTAATCAAGGAGGGTATGTCTACATTACAGCACTAATTTGAACTAAATTAATTTGAATTAGTTAATTCGAACTAAGCTAATTCAAATTAGTGCATCTAGACCTAAAAACTAGTTCGAATTAGCGTTTTGCTAATTCGAACTAGCATGTCCACATTGAGTGGACCCTGAACCGAGGTTAAGGCTGGCCGGAAGCAGTGCTGGCAGGGCATCAGATTAGGACTTAGAGCGTGGAGCTGCTGTCTCAGGCTAGCGGAGGGCAGTGCTTAAAGGGACCCAACCCCCACCTTGGACAGACAGTTCTCAGGGGTTCCCTGCTTGCAAAGCAGTCCTGGCTTGGAGTGCCCTGAATGCCCACACTCGGCACATCACAGCATTCGGCCATCAGCCTGGCTGCACTTGCCGCAAGCTGCCATCTGGGGGGCGGAGGGTCAATCGCGGGGCTGCAGGAGAGCTTCCACCCTGAGGAGCCTGCAGAGCCACCCCAGTCCTCCCCATCGGGGGCTCATACCCCATTCCTCCCTCACCTCCTTCCACTTACCCCTACCTGGCCCCCCTTCCTGATGCACAAAATAAAGGACACGTGTGTTCAAAAATAGAAACTCTCTTTATTGAACAAAACTGGGGGAGACTGGGAAAAGGAGGTGGGAGAGGGGAAGAGAGAGGGTGGGAGAGGGGAGGGCAACTAAAATGATCAGGGGTTTGGAACAGGTCCCATATGAAGAGAGGCTAAAGAGACTGGGACTTCTCAGCTTAGAAAAGAAGAGACTGAGGGGGGATATGATAGAGATCTATAAAAGCATGAGTGGTGTGGAGAGGGTGCATAAAGAAAAGTTCTTCATTAGTTCTCATAATAGAAGGACTAGAGGTCACCAAATGAAATGAATGGGTAGCAGGCTTCAAACTAATAACAGAAAGTTCTTCTTCACAAAGCAAATAGTCAACCTGTGGAACTCCTTGCTGCAGGAGGCTTTGAAGGCTAGAACTTTAACAGAGTTTAAAGAGAAGTTAGATAAATTCATGGAGGTCGGGTCCATGGAGTGGTATTAGCCGGGGATAGAAATGGTGTCCCTGGCCTCTGTTTGTGGAATGCTGGAGATGGTTGGCACGAGACAAATGGCTTGATCATTGTCTTCGGTCCATCCCCTCTGGGGTACCTGGTGTTGGCTACTGGACTAGATGGACCTTTGGTCTGACCCAGTATGGCCATTCTAAGCTCAGGGCTCAGGGTCATGGGTCTCACTGGACCGCCTTGATTTTCATGCAAACCTGCTCCTGGGTGCCCAGGCTGGCAGCTATCCTGCCCCAAATGGCCACTTTCCTGTGCCTAGTGCAGAGGTCATGGATGAGGTCCACGATCTCCACACTAGACCAGGCAGGTGCCCGCCTCTTGCGGCCCCGGGCAGGCTCCTTGGAGCCGCCAGCCTGGTCCCTGGAAGAGGCGGAGGGCTGGGTGGCAGCAGGTGGCTGGTTCATGCCATGCCAGGTGCAGGGTCTGCTGGCTGGGTGCTGGCAGGCTTGCACCTGGCATGGGTACTGTAGCCAGTCCGTGACACTTTAAGGGCTCCTGGGCCGGGAGGGGGACATACGAGTTTCCCTGGTGTTGGCCAGAGTGGCCACCAGGGAAAGCTGGGGAGGGCTAGTCTCCCACTAGTTCGAATTAAGTGGCTACACAGCCCTTAATGCGAACTGCTTAATTCGAACTAGGTGTTAGTCCTCGTAGAATGAGGTTTACCTAGTTTGAATTAAGCGCTCCGCTAGTTTGAATTAAGTTCGAACTAGCGGTTTGTATGTGTAGCGCCTATCAAAGTTAATTTGAACTAACAGCTGTTAGTTCGAATTAACTTTGTAGTGTAGATGTACCCGGGGACTTGCAATGTGCTTGTATGAACCCATGTTAACATGAGTCATATAATGTTAAGGGTTTTGAGGTTTAATAAAAAAATAAAGTCATAACTTGATACACTATGTAAAAAAGGTAGGAAGCAATGATTTTCCACCTTCTATGAAGACTGAAGTACCCAATATCCTCCCCCATTGTATCCTAAATAACCTGAGTTCAGCACACCAACTGTCTTACAATGCTGACTGACTAGGCAACAACCCCTTCTAAACAATTTGTAAAAATAAAGAAATAGCATGTGGGCTGATGGTAATTAAGTGCCTTAGGAAAAGTTTGTCCTTGGCATGAAATATTGCTTTAGACTCATCAACTGATCTTTTGTATGTTATGTGCAACAGTAGTGTTGTGGGTGGGCACAGCACCTTTCAAACACCCCTACTTTGTATCCAGGGTACTGCTACAGGATATTATTTCTGTATCCAGAATCCTGCTGGTTTGATTGATTACATAATTAGTTTCTGAGTTTAGGCAGAGACTGTATCTCTTGGAAATCAAAACTGGAGAAAATAGTTTAATATGTGTGAGGGACTGTTTTGTCTGAATTTAAGCAAAGACTTTCACTCCTGAACACTTTCCACAATACGAAATGTAAATCATGGTTAATGTGTCACTTTTATAGGCCAGTATATATATCAAGATTAGAGCTGTCTGAATTATTTCTTTACAAAGAAACTATTTTATGAATGTCACCTTTTATGTTTGCATGTCACATACAAAATAATGCTGATTTCATATTACTTATTTGTAAATATTAACCTCACCGTTTGGAGAAAACAATTTTCAGTATATGAATTATTTCCTTCAACTAATCACTGTGTATTTATTTATAATGTGTTACATCACAGGTTGATGTTTCTACCCCCTCATTGGATGACTGAATCTTTTAAATCTGGAGAATGACAAATAGCAAATACTGTTTGTTCATGCACAAATATGGGTGTTCACATGTGACTAAAAGTACTGATATGAAGAATAGCCATTTTTCCAATTTTCAAGTTTCATCACAACCTGCTAAAATTGAGTGGCTTACAGCAGGAGTAGGACGCTTTCATGTTCCTCCCATATTTAGTGCCACTTTCTTCTGAAAGTAAACAGGAAATTTACTGTGTATGTTACAGGATCTTGACATTGCACTGGCATCTACTGTGGATTCATCTACTATTACTACACAGTATGCAGAATGTGATCGCTGTTCATCCTCTTACTCATAAGCCAGGATATGGGGAAATGTCTGAATTACATAGACCTTCCAGTCTAGGGTTGAGCTTTTTCAGGAAAAGCTTATTACACTATCCATGAAACAGCACTTCAGTTTGAGTTTGAAGAGGTATCTATGAGGTGGCACCATCTGTTGTTAGTTGTATCATTTTGTAATTTACTACTTTCTGGCTGCTTCATTTTATGTGCTTCTGTCATTCCATAAAAGTAGTTTTAAAAAAAGAAACATATTGTAAATTTGGACATAAATTGTTGGGGGTGGATAGTAATCTGCAAAACAAACTTCAGTGAGACTGCAAAGTTACATTCTTTGCTATTTGGAAAGTTAATGAGTAAGCAGAATGTGTGATGACACACAGGCCCAGACCTAGGGGCTATCAATGTCAGTACGATTCAGTATAGTGCTCTGTGCATAAAAGCACACGTTTAAGTCCCAATGAGAGCTTGAGCCTAATTCCAAAATATGAACACCAATCAAAACCTTAAATTTAAGCTTAAGAAGTTCCTGATACTACAGCTTTTTTCCTGAAAGAGCTAGAAAGATCTTACCCTGAGTCTAATTATTTTGCCTTTTTATAACATCTTTGATCTGAGTAGCCACACTTTCTTTCCTGCCTGTTAGCCTCAAAATGAAGGAGGGTAATTCTGATCCCCACAGGATGGAGTGAGGCCAAAGTATTTTGAACATTAACAGTATCCAAGGGTACATCTACACAGCAATATTATTGCAAAATAACTAGCGTTATTCCGAAATAACTTAGTCTGCACCTACACAGCTGGCAGTTATTTTGAAATAATGTTGAAATACTATGAAACTGGAGGACTTCTTATTCTGAATCCTGTAACCCTCATTGTACAAGAAGTAAGGGAAATTGGAAGAAGAGTGCTTTGTTTCGAACTAAGTGCTGTATAGATACTCCCAATTTCAAAATATGCTATTTTCAAATAAGCTGTGCAATTGACGTAACTCAATTTGTGTAGCTTTTTTCGAGTTAAGCCCTGCTGTGTAGATTCACCCCCTTGTGACATAACAGCTCCTCGGGGACTGTTACAAGCAGCAATGAAGTATAAGCATCAAGTTAGTTGCCACTCCAAGTTCTTCTCCCATGACTAGGGCAACTCAAGCCAGCTTTGTCCCCCCTTTCCCTGGCCCTGTGCTGAGCATTGCTCAGGTGAAGAATGGGACTGGAGAATGAGAGACTGAAGGAGTCAGTTGAGTTTTGTTTGATTTAACTTGCCCATTTTTAAAAAGCAAAGCTTTCCTAACAGATCAGTCTTGTAGATACATTATTATACTACTGAACTGCTGCTTCTTTTTTTATTATTATTATTTTGAAAGGGAAAATAAGACTTTTATTCCTGTAACCTTTGGGTACTATTAACTCCACCCCACCCCATCACTGGAATCTGCTGTCCCATATATGCATATATAAACGTTGTTACTACATATGTATGTTTTTATTGTAATAATTTTATATTTTCTCTCTACTTCTGCATCCCTTGCCATTTCTTTTCTCAACTACCTTAATTTGAATAACTCCATTGAAAAGGACTTCTAACATGCAAAGCAGCATGGTGCCCTATTCTAGATTGCATATTTAATCAAAAAAGTATTCTTGAAACAGATAATGCATATTTGACTTCTCATTCCAATATGATTAGTTTGGATATAGATTGTAATAAGCAGGCTTGATAGCCACCGTAATACCTAAGGAGCTTTATGGTTAATAGCTCTTTGCCTCCCACATTCATGGTCATGTGTTAGACTTACAAAACAAAAGCAGTAATAAAACTATGTTTTTCACACCTAAATGATCAGTGATCTTGGAAGTAGTGTATTTCCTTTAATAAATCCATATTCCTATAGAAATCTTTCTCTTTTAGGATCTCACACTTGCATAAATCATTGAAAATAAATTGACTGAAGTTAACAAGCAAGGAGATACAGACTTTTAAAAAATATTTTCAATATAGACAAAAATTATCAATTAATCATCCTTGCTTGTGCATTACTAAATATTTTGAAAGAGCTGTCCAAACTCTCATTGAATAATTTGGCCCACCCCAAATTGCAGATTGAGAAAACATCTCACAAGATGATATAAAGGAAACTGGACAATTAGGAGCTGAGTTGAAGAAAACAAAAAGTAGGAATAAATAGTCAATTATGAGTATGAAAAGATATTAATGGAAAGCTGTTACTAGCCGTATGTTGCTCAATACATTCAACAATCTAGAAGAAGATGAGCAGTAGAACACAGCAGAGGTGAGGGCCTGGGTTTTGTCCAACCTTGACATTCACTGAATTGGGGCTACGGAACAATGGAACATAGTGCATGATTCTGCTACCCCCAAACCTCCTAGCAGATGCACATTCCTCATTTTTTGTATACCTTTGGAGAAGAGACTCAGTCCTGTAAATGAAAATAGAGGAGCCCTAATCCAGGCAACCTGCAATCTCATAGTGATGAAAAATCCCCCCTTTTGGACCTTAGGAGGTTGCACCAGGCTGTCACTCCACAGCATAATGAGCTGTCTGAACTAATCTATGTGATCACTATTTCTTCAAGTCCCTCCTCAAACCCACCTCTGCCACAATGTGCCTAAGAAAGCAGCTAGTTAATAATGATTGTAGAGGAAATGGATAGTTTAAATTGTATATTTTAAATGGAAAATGTAAATGTATATACTTTATTGTATATCTCTTCGCCCCACCCTTTGTATGGCACTTGTTTAAATTATAAACTCTAAAATTAGCATGACTGACTGCTTCACAAAGGGGATACATACTGGGGATTAAAAAGCCTGGTCAGGGCTCTGCCCCAGAATATGTGCTGTATATCACGTGTCAGCTGGATGTGCACTGAGCTCCTTTAAAAACAGGAATAACGAGTCTCTGAACACATTATTCAGCCATTCTAAATCACGTTTTCCTGTGCTAGCAGAATGGGTTTTAATACTGCATAGCCACTGCCAGGCCACGTACATGATAGCACAATCCTAGCACGGAGGGGGAGGATTAATCCCCAAGTATCTGGAGTCACTGATTTCTCATGAAAAAGTAAAATACATACTGTATACTGAACTGTGCATGTATGAGATTCACGTTTCTACTTGACACAATCATAGAGATTCCCATGTGTAACTTTGTGCCATGCTTGGTAAGATTCTCTGCAGAACTTTCCAAAACCCACCTCTTCTCCTAGTACAATGTGTGGCTAGTTTCCAAGAAGAAGCATGTCTTCTGTAGTGTAAAGGTTTTGGCTGGACAAGTCTGTAGCTCCTTGGTGATATCAGGAATCAGGGTTTGCAGCAGAGCTGGCTCTGGGCAGCCTACTTAGGGCAGTAGATCTGTAGTAGGCCGCCTAGCTGCTTACTTTGATTGATTGGTTGGAAGAGTCAGCAGAGCAGCTCGTAAGTCCAACAGCAGAAAGTTCAAATGGCAGCTCAAAGCATTTACCCATAGCTACAGTAGATTCTGCTCTTGCTTATTCCAGCCTTGGTCTTGGTCCTGTTTCTGCCATGGCCTCGGCCTTGCTCCTGCCTTGTTTCACCCCCCAGAAATCCTGGTTCTGACCTTCAGCTCTGGTTCCTGACATCTGATTTTGGCTCTACCCTGGGCTCTGGCATCTGGCCTTTAACTTCAGTTCTCTGAGTCCTAGACTCTGATTCCTGACTCCTGCTCTAACCACTAGCCCTGACTCCTATACTAACCACCCACATCCCAGTCACTGACAGATACTTTCTCCAACTGTCTTTGGGTACCAGCTTCTCAAGGATGATAAATGAATTTTCTTTATTGATGTCCTGTAGACTAAAAGGTGATTCACAGAAAATGTGCATTTCCATACTAGAAAGGATTTGGTTCAGTGTGTTTGGTCCTGAGGGAACAGTAGCCACTAGCCATTTTGATATTTGGTCTGAGGTAACATCCATTAGAGTAATTCCATCACTTTTAACAGGAGTTGGATTGGGCTTACAAAGCATGATCCAATGCCATTAAAACTAGTGGAAAATCTCCTGATGAATCTAATTAATATTGGAACAAGCCCATTATTAAAAATATAAGTCTTAGCATCTGGATATGGAGCTAGCATTTTACCTCTTTGGTTTTTCAGGATTTGTTTAGCAAATCAAGGAGAGACAAAATCTGTTTCCCATGCTTTGGCATTGCTCAGTCAGGGGCATTATATTAGCATGTGCAGTTGCTAAATAATATGTGAACATGACATTTCTGATGTTTATAGGTCTAATCCCTCTACTTGGTTATAAATCAACATTTTTTATATCCACCATTTCTAAGGAAAAGGATTTGTCAAATCTCTAGTTTAAATATATATGGGAATAAAAATAGCATCTGTTGTTATGCTAGCTAGAATAAAAAGTATAAAGGGAATCAATCTTCATGCTACAGGCCATAAGCTGATCACTTGCTGGAATCAGAAACAAATCTTCTTTTATGGTATAGTTTTCCAAAATTAGGTGCAATGTGAGTTTATCTGATACTTTTCTCGAGTATATTATATTTACTGCCGCTGAAAATAAATTATTATAGTATGGCAGACTCTGGAGCCCATGTCTACATTACACACTTTGGTTGATGCAAGTTACATCCTCATCTATCTGCTTCAGTTAGTATATCATTCGTGTGTGCATACTTTGTTGCTTGAATCACTGCCTGGCATATTTACCAGGAATGCTTGTGGAAATCTGAAGCATCGGTAGGTATCCCAGCATGACACATGCAACTATCTGGTATAATGCCTTCTGGGAAGTTTTTGCAATGTGTTGTGGGGGGAAGATGAGTCACACGCAGAACTCTGGGAACTAGGGGTCATGTTTCCATCATGCAACTTTCTTCATCCTACAATGTCAGACCTATTTTTGTACCTGTTTTTAAGATCCTGCAAACCCATGCAGCATTGTTCTGGGTCACCATCTCTGACAGAATCAAGGAATCCATACAGCTCTGAACTGTTCCACATAGGAGTAGTAGTCAGGATTCACTGGTATGGCATCCTGACAGGTCTCCTGATCCATCTATGATGAACACTGTTTGGCTGCATATGTGTGCTCCTCTGTGTGTCATGCTGACTTGCACAAATAGCCACCACAGCAGACTCCAAGAGAGCCCCCAAAGACCACAAGATCAGATAAAGATTAAAGGCACCCGGCCAGGTGTATTGTCAAGTGAAGTATAATAATAGTTGTCAGTAGTCTCTACTGACCCATTACACATATGTACCTCCTGATAATGGACTTGCCTCAGTCAGTGACACGAGAATCTATCACTGTCCCCTAGGTTGGACAAAGACAACTCTTTGGAGTAAATTTTACACACAAGTACAAACAAGTTACACATGATGTATCAGGTTGCCAACCTCTCATGTTACCTAGATCCACCTATTGCCTCATACATGGGAGGTCAACCACTGTCTAGCATGCTGTTAATTTAGACCCTGTCCTGAACCTGGCTCAGTATGTTCCTGTTATGTGTGAGGTACGTGTTAGTTCCCAGATGTTTCTTCATGAGCTGTTCTGTTACGACCCCTCTGGAATGTGTGCCTGTGCCTACTGCCACTTGGGTATGAGTATTTCACCATGGAGAAATGCAATCTACGAGAAGCATGGATGGAGTATGTGGAGATGCAGTTGTCATTACTATTCTCCAGAGTAGCGCTTTAACCCATTCTGCCATATAGATTGGTTTTGGGTGTAGGGAGCTGCCAACATGGAGCTTTCCAGGGATTGCAAGTGATGGCAAGTCTTTCATTGTTGGACCTATGGGGCAAGTAGAGTTTGCATTATTTGTGTTCGCTGCCTGAAAAGCCCTGTTATGTCCTGGACCATCTTTGTATCCATCTCCTTTTCATGATGAGATTCTTGGATCTTTTTCCATTTTTCCATTTTCTCCTGTCCTATCCATCCCTTCCTATGCCTTTATAATGTTGGCCTGCCATGCCATTGATTTGTGGTCCAATACAGCACTGCCTTGCAAGACCTTTCTGAAAATATATGCAGAGTATATCCCCAGCCTCTAAACAAGGGGATTTGAAAACCCTGTACAATACAACTCGAGTCTTGAGTGGAAGGAAGACAAACCCAAACAGACCGCTCAAAAACAAAGATGGTCAGCTACTTACCTCTGAATAAGCAACTAGCCAGATTGAAAAAGCATTTTGAAGAAGTGTTAAAACAGACCACCAACAACAAATCCACTACAGCTAGAAGTAGGAGAACTCCTAGACATCAACACTGGGGCAATTACAAAAGAGGAAGTCTGCAAGGCAATAAGGAACCTAAAGAACGGCAAGGCAGCAGGATCTGATAATATTCCACCTGACTTACTAAAAGAAGGAGGAGCTGCTATAGTTTGCTAAATCTGATAGGGTACATCTCCTCGTGGAAAGAGGAGTAACGGTAGTTCGAATTAGGATCTTTAATGAGAACTACCTACTCTGTGCCACGTGTAGCCGTGGGCACCGAGTTCAGACTAAGGGGGATTTAAAAATGGCGGCGCCTGGGAACATGCAAATGAAGCCTGGGATATTTAAATCCCGGGTTTCATTTGCAAATCTGCTTGCCCTAATTACCCTATCTAGCTCGAACTAACAAGCTAGTGTAGACGTACCCATATGGACAACAGAAGAGATTCCGAAAGATTGGAGAAAAGGGCTGCTAGTGAAATTCCCTAAATCCGGTGATCTGTCACTGTGTACAAAGTGGAGGGAGATTACTATTCTGTCCATCTCAAGCAAAGTATTAGCCAGAGTCATCCTGGAATGAATGAAAGATGCCATAAATCACAAACTATGAGAAAAACAGGCAGGTTGTAGGAGACGATGATCTTGCACAGACCAGATAGTAACACTTCGGGTCATTGTAGAACAATGCATTGAATGGCAAGCACCACTCTATATCAACTTCATAGACTTTATGAAAGCTTTTGATAGTTTGGACAGGCAGTTCATCTGGACCATCATTCAACATTACAGAGTTCCAGGCAAACTGATTACTATCATCAAGAAACTGTATGAAGAATACTCTTGCCAGGTCATCCATGATGGAAAATTGTCAGAAAAATTCCAGGTCACAACAGGTGTATGCCAAGGCTGCCTTCTTTCTCCATTACTCTTCTTGATGGTCCTAGACTGGGTCACAAAAAAGGAAATGCTGACTCAGGAAGGGGACTCAAGTGGACTCAAACTAGGAAGCTTGAAGATCTAGAGTTTGCAGACAACTTAGCCCTGCTTGCAGACAAATTAGAGCATATGCAAGAGAAGACAGATGCCCTACAGGAAAAAGCTGAGTGAGTGGGCCTCAAGATTAGTCAAGAAAAGACCAAGTTGATGTGCAGGGACGTTGTTAAGGGCCCAAAAGCAAACAATTCCGCTGTGTAGGAAAGATAGAAAATATGGCAAAAGACCAGCTTGGCTTAACAAGGAGACCTTGCATGATCTCAAAATAAAAAAGGAGTCCTATAAAAAATGGAAACTAGGACAACTAACAAAGGATGAATATAGGCAAGCAACACGGGAATGCAGGGGCAAGATTAGAAAGGCAAAGGCACAAAATGAGATCAAACTAGCTACAGGCATAAAGGGAAACAAGAAGACCTTTTATAAATACATTAAAAGCAAGAGGAAGACCAAGGACAGGGTAGGCCCACTGCTTAGTGAGGAGGGAGAAGCAGTAACAGGAAACTTGGAAATGGCAGATATGCTCAATGACTTCTTTGTTTCGGTCTTCACCGAGAAGTCTGGAGGTCTGCCTAATGTAGTGAATACAAGCAGAGAGAGGGTAAGTTTAGAAGATATGATACACAAAGAACAAATTAAAAATCACTTAGGAAAGTTAGATGTCAGCAAGTCACCAGGTCCTGATGAAATGCATCCCAGGATACTCAAGGAGCTGATAGAGGAGGTATCTGAGCCTTTAGCTATGATCTTTGAAAAATCATGGCAGACAGGGGAGATTCCAGAAGACTGGAAAAGGGCAAATATTGTGCCCATCTATAAAAAGGGGAATAAGAACAACCCAGGAAACTACAGACCGGTCAGTTTAACGTCTGTCCCAGGGAAGATAATGGAGCAGGTAATTAAGGAAATCATATGCAAACACTTGGAAGGTAATAAAGTGATAGGGAATAGCCAGCATGGGTTTGTGAAGAACAAGTCATGCCAAACTAATCTGATAGCTTTCTTTGAGAAGATAACGAGCCTTGTGGATAAGGGAGAAGCGGTGGATGTCATATACCTAGACTTTAGTAAGGCATTTGATACGGTCTCGCATGATATTCTTATTGATAAACTAGGCAAATATAACTTAGATAGGGCCACGATATGGTGGGTGCATAATTAGCTGGATAACCGTAGTCAGAGAGTTGTTGTTAACGGTTCTAGATCCTGCTGGAAAGGGATAACAAAGGGAGTTCCTCAAGGGTCTGTTTTGGGACCCGTACTGTTCAATATCTTCATCAATGATGTAGATATTGGGATAGAGAGTACGCTTATTAAGTTTGCAGATGATACCAAACTGGGTGGGGTTGCAACTTCTTTGGAGGATAGGGACATAATTCAAAATGACCTTAGCAAGTTAGAGAAATGGTCAGAGGTAAACAGGATGAGGTTTAATAAAGAGAAATGCAAAGTGCTCCACTTAGGAAGGAACAATCAGTTCCATACATACAAGATGGGAAGCGACTGTCTAGGAAGGAGCATGGCGGAAAGGGATCTAGGGGTCATAGTGGACCACAAGTTGAATATGAGCCAACAGTGTGATGCTGTTGCAAAAAAAGCAAATATGATTCTAGGTTGTATCAACAGGTGTGTTGTAAGCAAAACTCGTGAAGTCATTCTGCCGCTCTACTCTGCACTAGTTAGGCCTCAGCTGGAGTACTGTGTCCAGTTCTGGGCGCCACATTTCAAGAAAGATGTGGAGAAATTGGAAAGGGTACAGAGAAGAGCGACAAGAATGATTAAAGGTTTAGAGAACATGACCTATGAAGCCAGGCTTCATGAACTGGGCTTGTTTAGTTTGGAAAAAAGAAGATTAAGGGGGGACATGATAGCGGTTTTCAAATATCTAAAAGGGTGTCACAAGGAGGAAGGCGAAAATTTGTTCCTCTTGGTTTCTGAGGACAGGACAAGGAGTAATGGGCTTAAAGTGCAGCAGGGGAGGTTTAGATTGGACATTAGGAAAAAATTCCTAACTGTCAGGGTGGTCAAATATTGGAATAAATTGCCAAGGGAGGTGGTGGAATCTCCCTCTCTGGAGATATTTAAGAACAGGTTAGATAGACATCTGTCAGGGATGGTGTAGACGGAGCTTGATCCTGCCTTGAGGGCGGGGGGCTGGACTCGATGACCTCTCGAGGTCCCTTCCAGTTCTATTATTCTATGATTCTATGATTCTATGCATTGATAACAGACAGGAAGGTGAAATTACAATTGAAGGAAAAGTAGTGCAAGAGGTAGATCAGTTTGTATACTTTGGGAGTGATATCAGCAAGAATGGGGGAATGAAAAGGACATCAGTGCAAGAATAAGAAAGATGCAACAAGCCTTTGCCATTCTATGATCAGTCTGGGGTACAAGATCCATTTCAACAAGAACCAAACTACGTATTTTCACTTCCAATATGCAATCAATGCTGCTTTATGGCTTGGAGGCATGGTGCGTTGTCCAGAGCAACACTAAGAGAATTCAGACATTTATCAATAAATGCCTTAGACACATTCTCCAGCTAAGGTGGTACAATAGAGTGCCAAATGAAACCTTGTGGACCAAAACAAATCAGAAACCAGTGAGGGTCCAGATTAAGAAAAGAAAATGGCGATGGGCAAACCACATCCTGCATAAGGACTGTGAGGAATGTATCATGAGACAAGCGTTAGAATGGAATCCAAAGGGAAAGAGGAAAACAGGACGTCCCAAACAAACATGGCGATGAAGTTGCCTGGACAAAGTAAAAGCATCTGGCTTAAAGTGGGATCAAATCAAGAATATCGCTATGGATTGCAAGAGATGGAGAATGACTGTGGAGGCCTTATGCTCCATTAGGAGGCCAAAGGACTAATAGATATCCATACATGTTTCATCAGGGAGG
Organism: Pelodiscus sinensis; assembly: GCF_049634645.1. Classification (NCBI taxonomy): domain Eukaryota; kingdom Metazoa; phylum Chordata; order Testudines; family Trionychidae; genus Pelodiscus; species Pelodiscus sinensis. The sequence continues at coordinate 48,109,020 of NC_134718.1, forward strand.
TTACAAGGTACATCCTTCTGTACCTAAAAAGCATGCCCACCACCTCTACTGAATTCTTAAAGGGAATGAAACCCAGATAATACCTCCACCTCTAGTTGTACCACTACCTTTTCTTGTAAAAGTAAAACAATGAAGAGTTAATCAGTGCATCTTTGGTAACTTGGGATGGGACAAGCACCATCTTTAGATTTAAACATTGTAAGACAAAATGCATTCACATGGTAACTTGAGGTTTCTTCCATTGGAACAGGCCCATGTAACGTTAGTTATATTGCAGAATCGCAAACAGATTCTGGCTCAAGGCATAGCCAAAACCCTCCCCCTTCTTAGAGTTCACATCTCAGGCTCCTTTGAGTTATCCAAGGTGGTCTGCATGGTGCTGCATGCCACAGAGGGTCTTCATCAGGTATGGCAGGCAGCTCATCATAATCTGCAGTTCACCACCAGATTGACAGTTGGCCTCCCTGACCTTGTGGTATACCTTGCTACAATTCCTTCACATTTACACAGCATTTCTGCTGATCCCCATTGAACCTTTTTATCCATATCCCCTGTGCAATCCTTTCACAGATGGCTACAGTTCTATGACTAATCCGCAGCTGTGTCTGCACAGCCTCTTCTTCCCAGAAGCCGAGAAGATCCAATACCTGCCATCTATTCCCTGCAGGAGATGTCTGGAATGTTTAACCAGCATGTTTGGCAGCTGTACACAACAAGGAAGAGCTGTTCTTTGTGCTCACCATGATGAGCAGCCAGAACAAGCATTTCAAAAATATGCAGTATGTTTTAATGGAGATGAGCTTCAAGTTTCTATGACTCCTATGCGATGGAGTTCACAATTGCAACCAGAGTAATCTGTATTAGGCATTATGGGACAGCTGCTGGGAGACTGCTAGTGTCAACATAGGTCACTCAGTGTTTATATTCACATTTCATTGCCCATGGTATATTAATCATTGCTCAACACCAGCCAATGAGGTGTTTTTGCTGCCTCACCATTTCAGGACGCTTATGTCAGTGGCATATAAATTTGAGTGTAAACAGATGCAAAAATAGGTTTGTAGAAGACGGCATGCATTGATCTAACTTTGTAGTATAGACCAAGCCCAATAGTCTTTTCACTTGTGTTGTTATTTGAAAGCACAAAAGAACATTAAGTCAAACAAGTTGTTTATTTGGCAGAAGATTCTGACACTTCCTTTGGGGAAAAGGTTGGGGTTTCTTATACAGTGGGGTTCATTATTCCTACACTATTACAGAAGGGAGACAACAGCAGTTTGCTATAATAAGAGGAAAACTTGCACTTCCCTCCATGTATACAATATTGTGAGGTGTCCAAAATCTCAGATGAGAGCCCCATTTCCACTACAGCTCCATTTTTGCTGATCTAATAATTTTGTACAGCACAAAGGGACAGGTGCCATAGAGTACATTTATATTGCTGCCTCCTGAGGACACTTGCACTGATATAACATAGAAACCTGTTGGAAGCAAAAGGGTAGCACTGGAAGCTGCAGCACACAATATTCTGGAGATGTCTATCAATTCTGAAGCCCATAGAAGAGCACAGGGCTAGCTCCTGTAACCTAGACAGGCCCCAGGCCTCCTCACTAACTTTCCATCTTAATAACAAGCCACTGGTAGCATTGTTGTTTCCTCTAGCATGAAGTACTGAGCAGAGATCCTTTTGAAGATAGATAATTCTGTTAGAATAGTTAAGAAGGATTATTACTGCAGTGACCAGTGGCTCACTGTACCTTAAGAAAGGGAACTAGTGGATGGGACATGATGCCAAGGTGTGGAAATTATACTCTGGTCTTTCTTTTGTCAATGCCCTGCTTCCAAAGGGTAAAGTCAGTTTGAATATGCTGAACATTAGCTTCATGGAGCAGGGTGTAAGTTTTTCCTATTACTTCCTAATTTGTTGCTGGGATTGCTCCTCAGTAGCCTCTCGCCATCTGGAAGTTGTACTTTGGGGTTTTTTGTTTGATTTTTTTCTCTGCTTCATCCAAACTCAATACCATTGTCACTCCATAGATTGGCCAAGAAAGGCAGAATGAGAACAGTCCAATTAGCATTTTCTAAGGTGATCAAGCTTGTCACTTCGGCAGCTATCTCATCCTCCACCAGCCTGTAGAATGAAAGTACTAAATTTCCATAAAGCTGAGTCTCTTGAATATTGGCATGTTATAAAGCTGCCAGACAATTACATTGGATAACAACCAAAGATTTCCCCAGGTACCCAGATGAAATGCACATCCATTTTTATTTATTTATTTACTTATTTATTTTATTTGCAGAAAGCCTCAGTGAAAAAGCAATGGACACGTCAGCACATAGGGAACATTACAGAATGATGCACTATTATAGAATTTAATCTGATCAGCTAAAAGCAGAAATGGCTTTCTGACCTGTCTCTGTATACAAAGCATTCTTGTTTAAGATCAGAAATTTTTTTGACTGGGTTTGCTGATTTTTGTAACTAATTAAAAACAAGCCACATTTCTGGAATTAAACAGTGTATACTAGAATTTGGCAAGGGTTTTCCTGAGATAACAAACCATAATTATATGTGAGGTGCAGATTTTTTTCAGGAGGAGGGGGAATGAAGACAAATACAAACAATTGCCATGTAGCATGACATACTGTACACCTCTCTTAGCCCCCATGCCTTTATGTATGCAACCTTACCTTAATATGCTGATAACATCTGCCCCTCTTTTTAAGTAAATGAGCTTTAGAACCACATTTTTATTTATTAAATTTTTCATCACCCATTCCATAGAGAAAAGGGAATACATGTACAGTAAATAGAAGGAAACAAGAAGCTAAGCAAAAGTCTTGTGAATAGCTATTTTCAGCTTGATGGTATGGGGCCATAACTATCTCTCTGTCACTTATTTACTGGCATCTTTCCAAAGGGGCAGGGTCCAGTTTACCTGGATTGATTAATCTGATAAACTGGGGTTAAGAGAAGATACCTGACCCTTGTTAAGGGAGAGATTGCCACATGTGGGTGTAGTCAAAGGCCTGCAACCCTTGTAAGAAGCAATAAGAATTCTGCATAGTTATGAGTTAGCAGAGAGAAGACAACAGCATGGCAGGTCTGTGGAGAACGCTAAGCCCTAGTTTGATGGAGAACGACACAGACTCTTGCAGAGGAATGGCTGTACCTAGCTTGGCACTGAAGCAAGCATGCATTTGTCTGAATTTTGAAGGGAAAACAGACCTTTGGAAAACAGGAGCTGGGCTCAGCTTGGTACTGGAGAGAAAGAAATGAAGTCTTAAAGAGAGGACAGACCTTCTGGGAGTAAGGTCCCAGCTGAAACTGGGCTGAAAACTTTGTAACCCTGATCATTTCTTTGAAAGATTTTGGGCAAAGCCTTAGCAAACTGGGCCCCAGAAGAGGGAATGTTTTGAACAGCTGGACTCGTCAAGGGGCCTGAAGTGAATGGAAAATTAAGGCAGGGCTAAGTACAGCCACGATACAAAGAACTGGTACAAGGAACTGGGTACTCCTGGCATGAAGAACATTCCAGAAAATAGAGTGGTCACTGAGGCATCCTATACACCAGCAACTGGGTAATGGAATAGCCTTTTGGCACATAGGTTGCTGTCCACACCATAGAGAAACTTCATGATTTTTCATGGATCAGACTGGTGTTTGGCTATTGCTAGAATCAGGAGATTGCAAAGATGAGCAAATCTTTGACCTAGTTACCCAATCTCACTGAACTTCAATGGATTATCTAGCTTTTGGACTGTGGTTTATTTGTAGATGTCCTCTGGCTAGCTGAATAATAAAATTATTTTTTTTATTTTTCGTATCTGTCTGCTATACATAATCTTGCACCCTCAGTGATTTTTAAGAAAAAATGTGAATCTGTGAGATAAAAACCAAACACACACAATTAGGAGTGGAACATCATCTTTTTCAAATAGAAAAAGAAATCCTCAGAAGAAACAAATTCTCCCCTGAGCATAAGAGAGAAATGTGTTCAAAGGGAAGTAGGGTTCTTTTTAACTGTTGCTGTTTATGTGAGAAAATAATTTGTGCTATTCACATCTCGCTTTACTTATTTTTTTAAGTAAATAAGGTCACTTGAAACTTTGAGGACCTTATAATTATCTTGCACTAACCCAGAAGGTAGAAAAAAGAGGAAGAGAGAGAGTTCCTCTTTAAAAAAAAAACCCTAAAAAACATCAAACAAAAATGTGCACAGCTAGAAAGAGCACCTTTGATTCTCCCATCACAATGATTTTACAATGTTTACTACCAACCAATCTTTGTACAATATTTCACAATAATTCACAATATTTCACAATTCAATAATACTGAACACCTGGTGAGTGAAAGAGACTGAAATACTGGGTTCAAAACTCCTAGGTCTACTGCTTTTTCTGGTTATCGGCTGAATGTGGGTTGTTAATGTGATGTTTGCTGAGAAAACTCATAGTGTAGACGTAACCTGAGGGTATGTCTACATGCATTCCTCTTTCGAGAGAGGAATGCAAATGCAGACACACAAAATTGTACATGAAGTGCGGATTTGAATTTCCTGAGCTTCGTTTGCATAATCGCGGACTGCTGCTTTTCCGGAATAGCGTCTTTCAAGACAACAAACGCGGTCCCCATGGGGTTATTCCAAGAGAAAAACCTTCCTTTGAAATAACCCTTACTCCTCAAAAAATGAGATTTAAAGGTTATTTCGAAGGAAGGGTATTCTCTCAAAATAACCTCGTGGGGACCGCATTTGTTGTCTTGAAAGACGCTATTCCAGAAAAGGGGCGATCCGCAATTATGCAAATGAAGCACAGGAAATTCAAATCTGTACTTCATTTGCAATTTCGGGTGTCTGCATTAGCATGCCTCTCTCGGAAGAGGAATGCAATGTAGACATACCTTAGGAAATGTGAAGAAAAATATCAAGACATATTTTCCATTAATATTTGTCATTGAAATTTCTTCGGGGTATTCTCTGGACTCAAAGAGCAGATTTTTTTCACAGTGGAGAAAATGGAGGGAAGTGATTAATTTTTATTATCCCTGATTTCCTTGTGTACATGTTTAAATGTCTCTTGCTGGCTGTTTTAAAGTAACAGCATAGACTTTCTGAAAAATTGTTTGATACTATTGTATTTTTGACATTCTGGGCATTAAGCAACAACAAAAATAAGACTAATAATAATGAGTACGTCTTTCTCCTACTCTGTACTTTGCTATATGACTTGTCAGTAAGAAAAAGAAAATAGGAACAATGCTGGTTATTTGGCAGGGAAATGCATGCAGTAATTTTTAAAGTGTAACTTTAAAATTTCCTAGGGCTTATGCATTTTTTTAAAAGCAGGTACAATTCAACTTAATATATTCCTGTAATATTTTGTTAAAGATGTTGGAAGCTATAATGACATTAGCAAGTCAGAACTCTTGTCTATTTAGTATCCTTCAAGGAGTGGTCAGTGTTTATATGTAGAGGGAGACAAAAAAAACTAGCTAATTTACACACTGCTCTTAAAGGTTGGGAGAAAATGCCTTCCTGTATCTTATGTGCTCAGCTTATGCCTTGCAGGAAAAAAGCAGACAGCTAACATAAATAACATAAATAACAAAAAATCTAATGGTTAAAGCAGATGGAAACAGTGGGGGAGCTTTCACTGCACCATCAGGGAAGAAGAGGTGCTGTGAAGGAGAGGTGCTTGCCCAAGCAAGCCAAAGAGGAGACAGACAGAGAAAATACCCCTTTCTGCCTTTAGCAAAGGAAGAGGCGATCCCCCACCCTCACAATTTCATATTTCCTTTTTCTTTACCCCAATTAAATCATCACACTAAAATTTGTCAACCTTACACCACCATCATCATCATCAGAGCTTTAAATGTGATCACAAAATATCTGACATTTTCATGCGTTTATCTTGAAGGTCTAATTTTAGAATATGCAACAAATAATACTAATAGCAGCATAATGTAGAAGACTTCCTTTATACTTTAGGAAAAGCATAGCAGACAAGTCTGCATAATGAGTGGCCATGGATGATATTTTGTTTTAGAAAGAGTGGGAGTTCACTTATGATTCAACTGGTAGTACCAATAGAGGTCCAAGCTGCACCAAATGTGCTACTGAAAATCCATTTCTTTGGGAAATCAAACTCTTAGTACATTTGTTTATCATGGGAGCTGTTCACTTGTATGAAGAAGAGAATAATGTTCCCGGGGATGATGTACCTACTAATAACTGGAAAATAGACCCATATATGAAAACATGCGGGTATGTCTACACTACCACCCTAGTTTGAACTAGGGTGGTAATGTAGGCAACCGGAGTTGCAAATGAAGCCCGGGATTTGAATTTCCTGGGCTTCATTTGCATAAAGCCAGGCGCCGCCATTTTTAAATGTCCGCTAGTGCGGATTCCGTGCCGCGCGGCTACACGCGGCATGGACTAGGTAGTTCGGACTAGGCTTCCTAGTCCGAACTACCATTACTCCTTATTTCACGAGGAAGCCTAGTCCGAACTACCTAGTCCGTGCCGCGTATAGCCGCGCGGCACGGAGTCCACACTAGTGGACATTTAAAAATGGCGGCGCCCAGCTTTATGCAAATGAAGCCCAGGAAATTCAAATCCCGGGCTTCTTTTGCAACTCCGGTTGCCTACATTACCACCCTAGTCGAACTAGGGTGGTAGTGTAGACATACCCTGCCTGAGGTCATGCATTCATGGAGATGAGTATCTAAATTCAACTATTCCCTTTTAATGTAGACCTGGCCTGAGAGGATGAGAGTTTGGAATGCTTCTTGGGTTTTTTTAGTGAAGCTTCTCATTTTTCTGGGATTTTATACATGTATATCAGACTGCACTCACTATGTACGGAGAGGTCCCTCTGTGTTCAGATCTGTCCTTCCTTCCAAGAGATCCAAGTTGCCTTTACAGCATCTTTCTCCATCTGCATTGCATTTGTGCCATCCATAGATTGAGGCTAGGGAAGTTGGATGTGAATTTTCCCATCAGTGAAAAAATTTGTGAAAACATTAATAGAGTACGATGTTGCATTCATTTTTGTGTAGGGAAGGGAACAGAACAGGTAAGATGGAAGGCAGAGGTACTCTGGAACTTCCAAGACTCTGAGGCTGTGTCTAGACTACATGGCTCTGTCAACAGAGCCATGTAAAATAGTTTATTCAGCATTGTCAAAGAAGCAGGGATTTAAGTAATCCCTGCTTCATTAAAATAAAAATGGCTGCTATGCTGTGCTGACGATCAGCTGATCTAGACACAGCGCGGTCGACAAGGGAAGCCTTTGTCGACCACTCCAGTATGCCTTGTGAAACAACACTCTCCATTTTCATCCATGTAGTCTAGTCATAGCTTGAGATTTTGTGTAGATGTCCTGTGCCTTTGACAAATTCCCTGGTATATGTGTGTTCTGGAGAAATATCTTCTGTAAGGGAGGTAACAGAGGGAGAGAGGAGTGGGGAGATTTAATCTCCTTGACTGGAAGAGCTGAAAGAATATTTGCTAGTCCTAAGTTCTCTGCTGAATGTTTTTCATAAGAAAGCACAATTTCTTGTTGTTCATTTTATTAGAAGAATACAGGCCTCTCTTGGATATTGAAGACTTGTCCTCACACAGGTGCCTTTCCTAGTGTGTTATCGAAGACCAAACTTGGACACACTATTGGGGCCAAGCCATCTTTGCTTTACATTGTAATATTTCCTGAATCTTCAAAAGCATTTTACATTCATGTGAAAACTTAATTCTTGGACTGTTTTCTGTCCACTTTTTAAATTTTAAAAATTTCTATTATAGTTGTATATTGTGATATTCTTGATGCTATACGCACGTGATAAGAGACAGCTCCCATCTCAAAAAGTTTATACTCTAAAAAGACAGAAAAAGGATAAAAGGGAAAATGGGTAAAGAAAAGTGAAGCAGCTGAGGTAGATCAATGGCAAATCCCCCACTAAAACTTAGAATACTCATTCTCTATCAGAGGTCCTAGCAACTAGATGCACTGCCTCCATCAGTAGCTGTAGGTAAGAGGTTTTAAGATCAGCCATTTGCTGGTAAAAATGTTAAGTGACCTGTAGCACTGTCCAGTCCCCAAGAAATTTAATACTTTCCTAGAAAATTAAGCAGGTGTGTTATAAGAAAATCCCTACATCAAACACAGATTGATTATAACTCCAGCGAGCTGGAAATTTCCCAGTGGAAGGTTTGGTTTTGTCTGTTTGCTTTCTCATAGGAAAATGTTGTTTAATCAAACCATTTATTGGACATTAGGCTTTGATGGGGGAGAAGGGGGAAGGAAGAGTGTTGAAATTTAAGACTTTTTTATCAGGGCAAAATGTTCCTTTTCAAGTTTTTTTCCCAAATTCTGAAATATCTTCAGTCTACTCTTCTTAAATATTATGTAATATAACGTTTAAAGACAAAATCAGAACCTCCTAATTCAATTTTGTTGAAACAAAACACTGCCCTTGAACCCCCAACATTTTTGTTATTCCTCCCTCCCTCCCTCCCACTGGAAATATTGAACTTGTATTGATGTCTTTAGTTTTGTTTTAGTCCCCCCCCCCCCCCCCCGGCAATTAAATTAAAACACATTTTGAAACGTCACTAAAAGTGCCGTTTATGAATGGGAAATTACGACTCTTCCCTCCCCCCCCCCATCTTTACCTGTTGCCCTTTTCCTGGGGTGATAATCTGCCAGGGCGTCCGTGGGGCGGGGAGAGGGGGAGACTGGAAAGCTCCTTTACTCAGTGCCAGCTCCCTTGTGTGCGCCCTGGGCCTTAGCGGGCTAAGCCGGGCTAGCCGGCGCGAGTGGACTGAGCCCCACAAGCTATCTGCTGCCCCCCCCTTTTCTGGGAGCAAGGGGCTCGCTGCGCTCCTGTCCGCCTCCCTGCGGAGCTGGCCATGGAAAGGACTGAGTGCAGGGGCGTCCCCGACGGGTTAGCAGTATGTGAGGGGAGGGCGCAAGGGATCCCCGCCAGCCTCCCCTCTCTTCCTGCCGCCTCCCAAGCCAGAGGAGCGGGTTGCAGGCTCTCTCCACCCCTTTGACTAGGGCAGGGGCCCTCGGACGGTGTCTCCCCCCCCCCCCCCGCTCCCCCTTAAGTCAGCTCCCCCCCTTTCCGCAGCTTCCCGGCTGCTCACAGGGGGAAGAAGTTGGAGGGGAGGTTGCCTGAGTCCATCCACCCGCTGCTGCTTCCCCCGCCCCATTTAGGTGGCTCCTGCTGGGCTGTGCGTCCGCAGAAGGGGAAGGGGGCGGATCCGGGTAGAGGGCGGAGCCTGGCAGGAGCAGCGCCGCTGAATGGAGCGGAGTTTCTGGGGCTGCCGCCGCTCCAGCCGCCAGAGCCAGCGGGGGCACTGATGGGCATCGCCCCCTCGGCGGAGCTGTCCCGGCCCGGCTGCCGCCTGCCCCTGCGCGTCCCGGAGACCAGCCCTGCGAGCGGAGGGACGGTACCGTACCATGTAGAATGCTCCCGGTGCTGAGAGCCAAGCGGCAGCAGCCTCTCCTCTGGCCGATGAACGCAGAACCCCCAGCACCCCCCTGGATTTGGATGGTCCCGAGCGCAGCGGGGCTCTTCAGGCTGGGTGGTGCTGGGGTGGTGCCCCCTCCACTCCTGCTCGCGTCGCCACATCCTCCCCACCCTGCTCCTCTGCTCCCTGGGCTGCCCGGCTGGCAAGTCCCCTGCGAGCCTTTCCTGCCTCTGGCGGTGCCCTCTGCACCAGAGCAGCGCCCTGCGGTGCACCAGTATCCCTTCCTCAACGGGCAGGTAATGAACGCGCCTCGCCTCGCTCCCTTCCCGCCCGGGTATTTGACTCGCGAAGTGCTGCTAGAATAGCGCAGCCGACTGGATCCGCGCAAGTTGGTGCGTGTCCTTTGCAGGGTCAGTAAGCCACGCTGGCGGCGGGGGAGGGGGCGCCCAAAGGCAGGGGCAGAACTTTCGCCTTCGCCCGGCAGTCGCTGTCCAACACGCCGTGGTGCTGAAGTTACCCCGCAGCGCTGGGGTTCTTGAAGAGCCACGCAGTTTCGGCGCATTCGGTAGTAACTGCCCCGCCAGCTTCAGACTTCAAACGCTGGGGGCGAGACCGCGGAGTACACTGTGAATCAGAATTTATTTCTAATTCCGGTTGTGTCTCTTCGTACTACAGCAGAAAACGTGTGTGTCTCTACAGACCTGTGTGTCTGAAAACGTATAGAACCGCAGTCCCTGCAGTAAGACTCGCATGTGCTAAGAGTTAATATTCTGTTAAGTGGCTGGGCCAGGCAGTTTACAAGAGTTAGACTGTGAAGATCTGAGGACTGAGAGAGCAGAGATTGTGTTAAATAGATCTCCCGCAAAAAGGACCTTAATGCTGGGGCTGAGCAATGAAGTGAAGGCTGCCTTTGGTCCGTTCTGGTGTATTTGTTTCGGAAGAGGCATTTATTTTCTGTAGAAAATCATCTCGTTTTATATTTACTGTGAAAGTGCAGGCTAGGAATAGCGTGTATTGCTACATTTTAAAAAGTGAAAGATAAAGATATAAGGGTGTCTTTCCTTCAGCCAAGTGCCTCACAACTGCCTCTCCTTGCCTTAAAACAAAGTTCTCTGGTCATTTTTAACATTGGCCTACTGGAAGAGATAAGCCACCTGAACACTCCCGTTTTTATAGTATTTGTGAATGCCCCATAAGGCTTTTCAATATGCAGAATATGATTTTTAAAAAACACAACTGGATTCCATTGCAACATTTTTTATCTTGTTGTGTCATGATGCTGCCACTAGAGGTATTTAATGTCTAGAAATCAGATTCTCCCCCTCCACCCTTCCCTCCCTTAACATTTAGAAACCTGCAGGATTTAAAAGAAAAGTAAAAGAAGGGACTTGGATTGGCTTGTTAAGATTTGTCCTATTCATCCTTTAGCCCTCTGATCTTTTCCCATTTGCTGGGGAAAAAACAAACTGATAATGAAGTGGATTCTTTTCTAACAATATAAACCATTATAATCAGTGTTCCATATTTGTGTATGTATATATACATATGCACTAAGATGTTTTCAATCATACTAATTTAAACAACACATCTCAGTGATGCTTTTTGATGAATGTTCCATTTCTTTGTCAGTATTATAAGGCCACATAACATAACTGTTGCTGGTCAGTTTCAATATTCATCATACCTTTTTATGGATGCATTAGATATTAATAGCTATGTTAATTTGCTAGTAGTTTATTGCTTCTGTTGTATTTTTAATGCTGTTTCACATAAAACTTTTGAGTTCCATAATCTTTGATTCATTTCATTTAGAGATTCCCAGCCAAACATTTTAGCTATTATTGTCTATTGGAACTTAGTGCTTTGGAAAGAGTACAAGCAGAAGAAAAAGCTAGATGGTCTTGTATTTAATGCAAGAATAACATCAATTATTTTGAAGTGGGAAGAACTTAGATTTAAATGCTGAAATGTTTCTTCAATATCAATCTATTTGTTCAAAGAATTCAAGAGTAAAAAAAAATCACACAGTCTACCATGTCTTTGGTTTGCTTTTTCTCATTGCCTATCAAGACAGAAACAAACACACAATCTGGTATGATGATGTTTTCTATTTATATGTGATCTTTTTTAAAAGTTCATTGCAGTAATAGTACTAACTTGGTATTCTAACTCTGATTCTTCTGTTTGTAGATTTCTAGAGCAGTTAATTTTGCAAAGCACACAATAAATGTGGGATTGATACAATAAATGCTTTCTTTAAATAAGCAATGTTTATTCTAAAGAGGTTGATAAATTACGTTTGCTTGAAATTCACTTTCTTAATATGTTCAAACATTGGTTGATTTTTTTGTAGAATATTTTTCATTCATTTAATTTTAATTTCTTTTCTTTTTTTTAAGTGGATGTTTGGAGCTCATTCTCCAGTTATAGGATTTTCACCTTCTTCTAGTGTGGAATTTGTTCCTATTTTCCCACATGTATACACATCTACTGTTCCACCTCATGCGAGGAAAAGTTGGAGAGATAAGAGACTATCTAATTGCAAGGTAACGCTGAACTTTACTTGGGTCATTTTATATTAAGATCTTATCATAACAATTGGAAAGCACTGAATTTTGCAAACCTCAATGGCATGCAGAAGGTCACGAATTTATGTCAAGAAAAACTCCTGTAGAAGAATGAATGCTATAAATAGGTGATCAATAAATAGGCTATTTCTGAAGGTATAAATCAGCAGTTCTCTTAAATAGTGAAAAGGACTAAAATAGCTTTAACATTAGTTCTGTATTGTTGGGTAAAACATGTTTATACCACAAACTATGTGGCTTTAATGTGTGTTCCATGTTTTGTATACTTGCAACACCTGGCTATTGACTGCATGTTTTCTATGTATATTTGTTAGAAATTGACTCAGTAGCTTGAATCCTGACAAAGTCCAGGGGGGTTTTGCCATCAATTTCGGTGAGGCCAAGATTTCATGCTGTATTTACAACCTCTGGCCTTTATTCTAAAACCAGCTAGTCATGTGTGTAAATTTAGGCATATGAATAACTTATAGGGTAGTCTTGGTTTTTTTTTCCACCTCTTCCATCCCTCGGGCCTCAATGAAAAAAAAATTAAGATACCGAATGTTGTAGATACATTTGTTTTACCATAAATTCATTGGGGCTAGGTTTGGCCTTCTTTTTCATATGTTAAAGTTTGGTGTTTTGCTTGGTAATACTTCCTAAATTGGATAGTCCCCTTATGAGATTGTTAGATAACCACAGCCTCTCAATAGTTAGGAAGCATAAATCAATCTAGTCTTAAAGACTGTTCATGATTTAAGATAAGTTCCATGCCACAAAGGTGTATAAATAGCTATGAGAGCCTGAATTAAAGACATAAAAACTATGAAAATAACAAGCAGTGCAATTATATTATCTTTAACTTCAGCATCCTTTTGTTTATCTTTGGCAGATATATTTAAATAATGCATTTACTCTGGATTCAGCATGGATACATCCTGAGGAATCAAGAATCTTCCAGGGACATGAGAAGCCTCTTTTCATGACAAATCAAGTAGCTATGGCTATATCTAGGCCAGCTACTGCCTCAAGGCCTCTTCCCACAGTGGTGTTAACACCTCAGCCTATACCAGGTTAGTAATAAATAAATATGAACAATTTTTCACACTCTCCATTTTCGTCCTATTGATCTTATTTTTACTTTAGGTAGTGGTTTCTGCATTCTTTTCTCCAGCTAAATTCCCATTTGGGTTGTTACCTCTATAACAAGGTCCAGAACAAGAACATTTCACCTTCATTTAAATTTTAAAAAATTGTATAAAGAAAAAGTATAAACTTATTGAAAATTAGAAACTAGATTTCTCAGCAATCAGCAAACCCTCTCCATTGACCTGGGTTGTAGCCAGCCCAGTGATGATTTGGTTTATCTTCAAACACACTAATGATATGCTGACACAATATTTAACGTGTAATTTTAACATCAATTGCTTATTTTAAAAATTTTATATAATCCCTGAATGCACAGTTATTAATAGGAAACACTAATTGATCATCGGTTAATTAAATACATTTATGCAAGATGACATGCATGAAATAAATTCCATTAATCTACATAAATAAGGTAAGTTAAAGCTGCCAATGGTAGTATATTGTTCATGCTACTGCTATGTTTTAACCTGGAAAAAGCCAGAAAATATATTGCTGCAAAGATGGATGTGAGCCTTCAGTAGTATTTTGTTGCATTGATCTAACTTAGTAGTTGCCCTCGAAAACAAAACAAATAATTAGAATGAAGATAATTGAAGACAAATGTAGAGAAAACCAAGGTACAAATGTCTGTCTTACTGAGATAATTTTAAATAATGGCAAAATCATACCCATCCCAGTTTTCATTATTATGGAATTGTTTTTATTCTGAAACTGTAATACAGATATGTTATTTTGTACCTTCTTGTATTACTTCAAATTTCTGCAACATGTAATAAGGCAACATTCGTTTGGATAATTAAGGAATTCATTATGAGGGAGGAAATCCATTTTCTGTCTGTTTGCCAGACTTATTTATGTTAATTATCAATTAATCTTGTTCAGCATTTAGGAAGTAAGTGGAACAATTCAAATAATTTCTGCATTTCAGTGGTTTTAATAATACTTTAAACTGCCTTCTGTTCTTGGCACTAGTATTGATCAGCTCTAGTGCTGTTCAACTTTCCATAATGGAACATAAATAAATATACTGGTGGGTAAATAATTATATTGCTTATGAATCTCTATCTGGATGATTATACTTAATTTGTGTCTGCAAAATGTATACATTGTTTGAAGTTTATATCTCTGGCCAGATGCTATGTTGACAGATGTTTTTATAAATGCCTGATGGAATGTATTTGGATATTTGATCTTACATGTATTGGTGGTGTAGGAACTGGTAGGATCGATATTTTTTTCCTCTGACTTCTGTCTATATGTACCTTCCAGTAGAAATAAACAAAGAGGGCCTAGTACTATAATGCTAATTTAGATAAAAATCACATTGAACTCATATTAATGTTATTAAATGTTAACTGCTGAAGTTAATCTGCTCCGGCTCCCATTGACATCTATAATTGGGATTTTGAGAAGAACTGAAGTGAATTAGGTGCCTAATTCCTATTGACTTTCTATGAGAGTTGGTTCTTAACATATTTAGGAGTTTTTGAAATTCCAACCCATTAAGAAATACTATTGCCTCCCTACACCCTCTGAATCTCTTTCAAATTTATTGCTATGCATGAGAACTGAAAATGCCATGTTTGCATTTCTTGGCATTTTTCTTCATCATTCTTATATCAGAGGTGCATTGGGGCCATCTGCCTCTATGGCAATGGATTCCTATTGTCCTGGACCATCAACCAGAGGCCTGCACCATCTACACTAATTTCTATCAGAGGGGTAGCCATGCTAGTCTGAATCTGCAAGAACAACAAGAAGTCCTGTGGCACCTTATAGACTAACAAATTTATTGGAGCATAAGCTTTCGTGGGCAAAGACCCACTTCATCAGATGCATGCCATCTGACATGCATCTGATGAAGTGGGTCTTTGCCCATGAAAGCTTATGCTCCAATAAATTTGTTAGTCTATAAGGTGCCACAGGACTTCTCACTGTTCTTACTAATTTCTATGAGGAGTTTTACCTGAATAAGAACTACAGGATCGAATCTATTGTTAGCAGTCATATTAGGGATGTTAGAGGTTACCAAGGTTCCCAGTAAGCAGTAGGCATATCAGCCTGCTTACAAGGTAACTGGTTAACCAGTCTGGACATCTGGACCCTGCCAGAGGCCACAGCAAACACAGCTGGAGCAGCTCTCCTCCTGTCTGGACTGGACTACTGCATCTTTGCTCCCTCTCAAAATACTGCTGTCAGAACCATCTGTCTGGCTCGTTGCACTGCCCCACCTTATGCCATCAGTGACTTTAGTGGCTCCCTCTTCATTTCTTATATAATGTAACCTTTTGGAGTTAAAACCTGACCCCTTTGAACTGACTGGGATTTTTTTATATTGCTCTCAGTGGGGTCTGGATTTCACTTTTTTATCTTTATCTTTAAGTCCCTTAACACTTATAGCTTCATTCAGTGATAATTCCTAACATTGTTTGCTTTTTTTGACTGCTACTGCACATTGAGTGGATGTTTTCAGAGAACTATCCACAATAACTCCAAGATGTCTCTCTTGAGTAGTTATAGCTAAATTAGTCCCCATGGGTATGTCTACACTTGCAGCCTATTTTGGAATAGGGCTGCAAATGTAGGCATTCGGAATTGCAAATCAAGCCCAGGATTTAAATATCCCACGCTTGATTTGCATCTTCCCGGCTGGGCGCCATTTTTGAAATTTACAAAAATCTGGACTGGGACCAGTGCTGTTCAATATATTCATAAAACTATCTGAAATAATGAACTGGCAATGTTTGCAGTTCATACAAAAGTATTCAAGATAGATAAGCCCAAAGATGACTTTGAAGAGTTACTAAAGGATCACACTATTTTGTGTGACTGTGCAACAAAATGGCAGTTGAAATTGAATGTTGATAAATGCCTAGCAATGTACATTGAAAAATGTAATACCAGCTATACATGCAAAATGATGAGGGTTAAATTAGCTGTTATCACTCAAGAAAGAGATCTTGGAATAATCATGAATAGTTCTCTGAAAACATCTCATCAATGGGCAGTGACACTCAAAAAAGCCAACAAGATATTAAGATCCACTGTAAAAGGAATAAGTAACATATTGAATATCATAATGCCACTATATAGATCCATAGTACCCCAACATCTTTAATACTGCATACAGTTCTTGTTGGCCCATCGCAAAACATATATATAAAATTGGAAAATGATTGAGGGTGTGGAACAGTTTATATATGTGGAGAGATTAAAAAATCTGGAACTGGTCATTTTATAAAAGAGACAATTAAAGGTGAATATAAGAGAGTTTTGTAAAATCATGAATGATGTAGAGAAAGTGAATAAGGGAGTGCTATTTACCTTTATTCAACCTCCCTCCCCCACCAATAAGTTCTTAGTTAAGTCTATCAATGGCTATTAGCTAAAATGGTCAAGTAGCATCCCATAATCTGCATATCCCTAAGCTTCTAGCTGCCAAAAAGCTAAAACTGTATGATGGGTTGTATTATTCAGTAACTATCCTATTCTGTTCATTCCCTCTCAAGTATCTGGCACTGGCTACTATGTGAAAACAGGCTACTGGGTTAGAGGGGCCCCATATGAATTCTTTTGTGTTCTTATAATCCATTCAGTTCCTGCCTGATCTTCAAATTGCTTTCTTAAAACTTGTCTCTGTTGAGATGCCTACAAAACCCTGTCAGTTAACTATGGCTGTTAGATAACTGATTGTTCCCTTTTCCTTTCTTTTCTTACTGCCTCATTCTTATTAATTTACCCATTCCTTCCTTCCCTTTTTTCCTATCTTCAATTAAAAAAAATAGGAAAACAACAAAGTTGCCAATTCTTCACTATATTCATTTGCCTGTATGTCTTCGTCATCCTCAACCCTTCATCTGTTTTGTGTCTTAAAAGCCCTCTAGGATAGAAGTTTTCATTTAGATGTAATTTGTACATCATCCATCACAGTGGGCTCCAATCTTATTTAAGGTGCAAAAATGTTACCATAATAGAAACGATAGATGTTGGTCACTGTGGAAATCAATAGCATTCGGCTAAAGCCACAAATGTTTCCTAATCTTTCCTGGACTGAACTGCTGGAGTATGCACACAGTAAAGAAGTTGAAGGGGATGGGGAGCAGACTGCAAATGGATGTTATAGGCTCTTAAAATCTGCTGCAAAGGGACACTTAATAGCCATCATTTGGTTAACTACTAAATTTTGTCCCCAGAAAATCTGTTCTCTATAACCTCTCTAGTTGTGATGCACAGCAGAGACTTTTATATACTAGAAGAGCTGTGATGTAGGGACAGCAAATAGTATTTGCCAAGAAGAAATGGGTGTTTTTCGCTATCCTTTTTGCCCTCTCCAGTTGCAGCAAATAGTAAATCTTGAATGGCCAAATGAAAATGATATAGTAAGTAGGTCTAGTGGTCCTTACTCCAGGGCTACATCTACACTGGCAGCTTCTTGCGCAAGAACTCTTTTGCATAAGAGTTCTTGCTCAAAAAGTCTTCCACAAGAGCGCATCTACACTGGCATGTGTTTTGCACAAGAGATGTGCTTTTGCGCAAGAGTGTCCATGGCAGTGTGGACGCTCTCTTGCGCAAGAAAGCTCTGATAGCCATTTTAGCCATAGGGGTTTCTTGCGCAAGAAATTCATGTTGCCCGTTTACACTGCCCTCTTGTGCAAGAGGGCTTATTCCTCGTGGGGAAAGGAATAACTCTTCCAGAAGAAGCTGTGTTTTCCGACGCTGTACTGTAAATTTACTTGAGCAAGAATGTGCGTGCAGTGTAGACACTTGGCAAGTTTTTGCTCAAGAACAATTGTTCTTGAGCAAGAAGCTGCCAGTGTAGACGTAGCCTCAGGGGTTTTCAAACTCTGGGTCAGTGCTTGTAAAGGCATGCTGCTAGCTGGCCATGAGATGCTTTGCCCCTGCAGGTATGGGCAATGACAACTCCCATTGATCACAGACAGCTGCTCCTAGCCAATAGGAGTTACAGAAAGGGAGTGCTCTGCCTCTTAGAGGGGTAGAGCATTTATTGCTAGGCATATTCTAACTTTTCAGATTACTTGACACAGAACTATAAAAGGAAATGAAAGTGGGAACCCATACCACTTGGAATTTTGGAAGATGCTGGCCCTACTTAGATCAGAATGGTTTTCTTGATTTAAAAAAAATCTTGTCCAGTCAAGCATGAAAGAATCTTGTCCACTGCCTCCAGGGATGGATACATTAGATCCATCCCTGGAATCAGTGTCATTAGTAACAGTCAGGCCTGGTGACGGGGAGGATTGGGTGGAGGGACAAAGAGGTCACTTGTACTGGGGCCTGGTGATTCAAAGGGGTCAGGACTCTTGGTCAGCACCGCTGTTACTATGGCAGCAGTACAGAACTAGTGCTGACTAGAGATGTGGGCTCTTTAAATTGTTTCCGGGGTTCTGTACCTTGCATTCTGTGAAGCAAGGGGTGGGGGGAGTAATGTGTGCTGTTCTCCATACAATGCAGAGGGCTCACTGCCCCTTGCCCTGCCAGCTTCTGCCTAAGGCCCGTCCCTTCTAGGAGTGTAGAGCTGGTCCCTCTGTATCTTGCCCAGGGGTCCGTGCAGGATCTTGGCTCTCCTGGTAACAGTGATATTGTTTCTTCAGTTCAGTGGCCATTTTAGAATAAAAATATTTATGAAGTCTTGGCTTGTGGAATTTGATTTTTGTTTAATTTCGATGGATAATACTGATATTTGCTTTTCATAATTTTTCTTTTTAAAAATTCCACAGTTATTAGAAATCTGGGGAGACAGTCATACAGAAAGGAGGTCAGACAATTATTTACTAACAGGACACATTGTGATTCAAAAATTATAGCTTTATAACCATGAAGACACATTGTCAACATCATATATCAAAATATACAAAGTAAATGGGCATAGATCAAGGTAGTAAATCTTCAAGCATTATTGTTTTAGCTGTAAATTTATATTATCCATAGAAATACTTTTCAAATGATTTGTGTGTTTACAGTGAAATAGACATTCTCTGATAAAAAACATCTAATCTTTCCTAGCCTAACTATGAACTGTTGGAGGTTGGTCAATGCTAACACTCACTATTAGTACTAACACACATAATTTGTCAGTTGTGAACACTAGGTATTAGAAAGGGATTTTTTTTTAAATGAAAAGTAATCAGTTATTCTTCCTTGGCAGATAAAAATGGATTATAGACATTGAATTTATGAACTTAAAATTGTATTTATCTAAATAAAATGATGATACATTATTTTCTTACCCAGGAATGGTTGTTTATTTTTTTATTTCCATCAGACAAAACAATGTCCTGTATTTTATATTGGGGATACAACATTTACATATTTTGCAAGGAAAATTATTTATATTTTTCTCCAGTACATTGTGCAGCCTGTCATCTGGAATAGAGTCATAGTTAATTTGTTAACAGGTGGATCTGCTTGTTTTTCCTTGTATAAATGTCCTTTCCCCACTTATGGGGAGAGACAAGTCCAAGGCTGTATGAATACAGGACATCTTTCCAGGAGTCTTGAATTAGGTGTCTAAGCTGTCATGGTCTTTAGAACTGGTTCCTTGTATTGAGTTAAATTATTAGGAATTCCTTCAACTTTTTGAGAGATTTGGGGGGGCAGGTGTGAGGGCAAATATCTCCTATGTTTCATATTATTACTAAAATTCTTGCAATTCTTTTAATGTTTCAAGATGTGTGTGACATAATGGGGATTGTGTTCACTCTGTTTGCTTTGTTACGTTGTATGTGATTCCTACTGTCCAGTATTGTTCTGTTGTAAACCCAGGTGTGTGCCTCAGTTTTCCTAGACGTTGCACTGGTACCTTGCTGGGGATGGGAATGTTGTGTGTGGCTCTCACTGAGGGGAAAGCTGCCCCACATTTGCATGTACACAAGAATAGCACAGGCTAACCTGAGCTTAGGTAGAAGATTCAATAGGTGACACCTTTTGAAGCTAGACAAAAGAGGAGGCAGGGCTGCCTGCAGGGTTGGGATTGGTTATGGGGTGTGTGAGTCCTCTTGGCTGGCTGAGGATGCAGGGAGGGGACCCAGGGTGCTGGCCCTGGGTCCCTCTCACCGCAAGTTGGATTGTACTGACTGCTTCTGGTTCCCGTGTTAACAGGGGTTATGCTATATCCCCGTCAATGAATTAACCTTCTGTTCTACCTGCTGGCTAAGAGTTCCATCTGAGTGAAGATAGGGGTGCAGGGCCCAGTGACTCCCCTACACTCTCTGACAGTATGGTTTCACTTTGTTGGCAGATTTGCTTCTCAATCACTGTTTTGCAGGCAATGTTCCCTTTTTGAAAAATAGCACACTTTGGTAATAATGTTCTAAAAGGTTTTCCATAGAAATCTTGTAGAGCAAGCCTTTCATGTAGCATGCTGTGAAGGTGAGATGAAGAGCTATAAATAGAAATGTATCTTCATTATATTAAGACATAGAATTGCTGCAACTTAAATTGAAGTAATATATTCCATTTTATGAAGTATCCCAAAATACTTGACTGCTGATTACAATCAGTACAGGCAAATGTACAAGAAAACTCCAATAGATAGTGAGTTACAATCTAATATTGCAAAAGCTTCAGAGGAGTAGTCACATGTAGGTGTATTAGAGCCATAGAGTGGTGCACAAGGACTGAGATTCAAAGGATCTGGATTATGTTTACATAGCAGCCTTATTCCAAAATAACATAGTACTCATCTACACTGCAAGCCTTTATTTTGAAATAATGTTGAGCTGGAGTACTTCTCTCTTAGCTTGGAGTCTATAATTTTCTTGAGTCTTTCTAAAATTACCCTGTTTAATACTTTGCCTGGCACTGACAAAAGCATGATTCCTCTATAATTCGTGAATTCTTGTAGATCACCTTTCTTTGGCAATTTAACTAAATATCCTTCCCTCCAGTCTAAGGGTGTGTCTAGACTACAGGGATTTCTTGAAAAAAGTGGCCTTTTTTCAAAAAAAGTTACCAGTGTCTAGACTGCAGCTGTGTTCTTTCGAAAGTAAATTGAAAGAACGCAGCAGTTTTTTCAACCGCGGAAAACCTCATTTTATGAGGAAGAATGCCTTTTTTCGAAAGTGCTCTTTTGAAAAAAGGTGCTGTGTAGTGTAAACTGTGCTTTTTCGAAAGAGAGCATCCAGACTGCCTAGGTGCTCATTTTCAAAAAAGCGGCTTGCTTTTTCGAAAGTACTGGTAGTAGTCTAGACACTCTTTTTTGAAAGAGGCTTTTTTGAAAGTATCTTTCGAAAGTGGCTTGCAGTCTGGATGTAGCCTAAGAGATGAGCAAGCAGGATTTCATCAGAATAGATCTTGTATAAATCAGATAACCACATTGCGCATAATTATTCGACAATGTTTAGAATGGAATGTTTGTTTATATATCAACTTTGTGCACTATGAAAAAGTGTTCGACAGCTTGGATAGGGAAACGTTGTGGAAATTATTATAGCACTGTGGGATCCCTCAGAAGCTCATAACTCTTATAAAAAAGACCTATGAACATATGAGCTGTAGGGTCTTGCATGAGGGTCAACTTACAGAACCCTTCAGAATAAGTCTGGTGTTTGGCAAGGTTGTCTGCTGTCCTCCTTTCTCTTTCTTTTGTGGTTGATTGGATCAGGAGAGAAACAACAGCTAATGAGAGGAATGGAATCCAGTGGACCCTGTTTAAACAGCTGGAAGACCTTGATTTTGCAGATGACCTAGCTCTTCTGTCACATAATCAACTTCAAATGGAAAATAAAACAGTGAAGCTGGACAAGATTTCACAGCAGATAGGACTGAAGATCCACGAGGGGAAGACCAAGATCATGAAAGTGATTGCAGCAAATAACAGCAGCCCAATTGTCCTGAAAGGAATGACACTGGAGGAAGTTGATACCTTCACTTATTTAGGTAGTATTGTAAAAAAGTGGGAGGTACTGACAAAGATATTAAGACCAGAATAAAGAAGGCAAGAAGTTATTTTATTATTTTGAGGAACATATGGAATTCAAGAGAGATCAAGCTACAGATCAAAATAAGGATCTTCAGCTCAAAGGTAAAATCAGTACTTCTATATGGATTATAATCATGGCGAACAACAAGGACAAACATCAAAAGATTGCAGACTTTTATTAATACATGCTTGTGTAAGATCATTGGCCTGAAGTGGTCTGACAAGGTTACAAACATTAGCTTATGGGAAAGAGCAGGGCAATGCCCAGTAGAGCAAGAGATTTTGAGAAGATGGCGATGGATTGGCCATACACTGACGAAGCCACCAACTAGCCACCAGACAATCCCGATCCTGGAATCCACAGGGAAAAAGAGGAAGAGGAAGGCCAGAGAATAGTTGGAGAAGGGACCTGGATGTGAATGTGAGGAAAATGGGCAAAAGCTGGAAGGAATTAGAAAAGGTGGCACAAGACAGAGAGGCTTGGAAAGAAATTGTTGATTGCCTATGCTCACATAGGAGCTAAGGGCAAAAAAGAAGAGGAGGACTTCTTACACCAGCTCATGGTAACTCTCATTTTACAAGAAGTCAGGGAAGTCAAAGGAAAAGTGTTCTTCCTTTGACTTCCTGCTGTGTAGACAGTACCAAAAGCCAAATCAAGCTTTTTCGACTTAAGCTATGCAATTGATGTAGCTATGCATTTTTTTCTTTGAGACTTCAGAAGATGACCTGGATCACCAGCATGTTCAATCTTTCAACAGTTAATTAACACTATTGTATTAAATGAGCTAGATAAAATCATAGAATCATAGAATCATAAGGCTAGAAGAGACCTCAGGAGGCCATCGAGTCCAGCCCCCTCCCCAAAGCAGGATCAACCCATACTAAATCATCCCAGTCAGGCTGTTGTCAAGCCAAGACTTAAAAACCCCAAGGGATGGAGATTACACCACTTCCCTAGGTAACGCTAACTCATTCCAGTGCTTCACTACCCTCCTAGTGAAATAGTTTTTCCTAATATCCAACCTATACCTCCCCTATATAGATCCTTTGTCTTACATGTCTTACAGACGGCTTCATAGTTGTTTGCTACTGTAGAATATTTTATTATCTGTGAAAATTTGTACAACAAACATCATCTTGTCTCCAAGAATCCCAGTTTCTTTGATAATGGTGCCATAAACTTTTTTAGACTTGACCTCACCTTTGTCACATTCTATAGACCTCGCTAAAGAACAATGGAAATAAATCCATAGGGTTCCCATGTATCTGTGGTTGGCAAAAACAAAAGGGTTTCTTAAGCAGGCACTTGATTTGAATGAAAAGCAGATAATAGGAGATGGAAACTGAAGCAGAAAGAAGTCAAGATGAATGTGCATAGCACAAATTGTACACTCACCTTGATAAGTGCACAGATGGATGAACTTACATAACCTAGGTCACCTTTGAATTGTTACTCAATGTATCTTGAATATTGCAAGAAAAGGAGTAAAGGAATCAAAACAGGAAGTAATAATGAATCTTTCCTTGAATATGGCATAATAAAAGCTGGATTTTTAGAGATCAAAATAAGTATGACACATGTACAGGGTATTTTGCCCTGTTCTCCTCCCTCCTACAAAAATTGCACATTCATTTAGGAAATGATTCCAAAACAGCTTGGGAAATAGTCTTCCTACCACTTCCAGGGCCAGCAAGTCAATGGATTTGTACAGTAGAATGGATGCTTAAGAATAGCTTTAACTTACACATCAATTTGCATAAAGACTACAAAATATTTTTCTTTGATAAATGTATACAAGTTGATCAACACTTAGAAGGCACAGTTTTAAACAAAACAAAAATAACATCATTTAAGGCTATTGCAACGCAATTGGTGGTGGTAATAAATGTGCCAAATGTCTCAGAGGGAATGAACAGGACAGGACAATTTATCGAGGGATCCATCCTCTGTCATTAAGTCCCAGCTTCTGGCAGTCAGAGGCATAGGGATACCAAGAGCTTGCATTCCTGACCATCTTTGCTAACAGCTATTTAGAAACCTGTCCTTCCATGACCTTGTCTTTTTGTATTAGGACAAGAAGCAATGGGCTTAAACTGCAGCAAGGGAGGTTTAGGTTGCACATTAAGAAAAACTTCCTAACTGTCAGGATGGTTAGACACTGAAATAAGTTGCCTAGGGAGGTTGTGGAATCTCCATCTCTGGAGATATTTAAGAGCATATTAGATAGACATCTATCTGGGATGGTCTAAATGGTACTGGGTCCTGCCATGAGGGCAGGAGACTGGACTCAATGAGCTCTCGAGGTCCCTTCCAGTTCTAGTGTTCTATGATTCTATTTTGAACCTAGTTATACAGGTAACCTGGACTCTCTGGTTCAGCAACAGCCCTGGTACAGCACTAGGCATGTTCTAGGACCAGAGAGTCATGATAAAGGGCTGGCAGGCCAGCAGGCTTCCAGCAGCAAGTTGCCAGTGGGGCTGGGAGTCCAGCGCACAGCAGCCAGGCTGCCCAGTAGGCCGGGAAGCCTGATGGGCCAGCAGGGCAAGGGGGCTGGAAGCAGGAGAGGAGCCGGTTGGGAGGCCAGTAGCTGAGCCAGGGTTGGGGTGGGTTAGTGGCAGGTGGCCCAGAAATGACCTCCTCTGGTCTGGCAAAATCCCTCATTTGGGACCAGTCAGATCCCAAGGGTCCTAGACCAGGGAGATGCAATCTGGTTTTTTGGCCTTCACAATATGTCCTGGCAATGAGTTACCTTGTTCATGTGAGAAGTAATTCCTTATGTTTGTTTTTTAACTTGCTGAATATTAATATCATCTGGTGATCCCCCTGGTTCCTGTATTTTCTTGTATGGGCACTTGAGGCAGGCTTCCAGGTCCTAATCATCACCTCTGTGTGTCAGAAACCCACATCTTACTCATTCCTGACTGGAGGTTTTAAGGGTTGGAAGCTCCTTGGATTTACACTGTAATATTCTAAGCAAATAAAGTTGTCTAAACAGGCAAACATCTGTGCTTTGCTTTATCTCTGAGGGCCATGACCAATGTATTGCCTACAACTATAATTTTCTATGCGGTTCTTTCTAAGCAAGTACATCTATTCTTCAGATAAAAGCATTATACGGAAAACATGTTAAGTAAAATAAGTTGTTTACATGCATGTAGCAATGTTTTTTTACAATGTCACCTATCAGTTTTATGGGACCCTAGCAGGTTATGTTCCCTCATCCCTTCCCAAAAGAGTGGGATTTTCCCTTGGGCAGAAGTTTTATTTGCTAGATCAGTAAGTAGGCCTGAGTTAGTTTAAACTCAAGCAATTTCTCCAAATATCCTTCCTTTTTCTGTTGGTCTCTGGAGCATTCTGTTTGAACTATCCTATGCAAGAATTTACAGTGTTGGGACTTCTTTGGTGGAATTACAACCTCCTTGAATTTGCTTAATCCTTCCCCACAGTTCTTAGGTCCTCTAGGAAGTATGGCTACTCTCCCCCATGAAATCACATGCAATCTCTGACCCATAAAGATATATAAACTTGATATAGTCAGAGCTCCCAAAGACATTGCAAGAAATAGTATTCTGCTTTATGATAGCTGGCTAGTCGCTGGTTAACCCTATCATTATCCTTGAGAGAACAGGACTAACCTCCTGAACTAAGGTGAGACCTGTAGACGTAATTGCAGGAATCTGCAGCCTACGTCCAGGTCTAGAGGTAGAGGATCACAGGATCTTGCCCTGAAGAATGTGGTAGTCAGAAGCCTTAGGGGAGTGTTGTCAACAAGGCCACCAATGAGTCAGAAGCACAGTTAGCTCAAGAAGTATCATAATCATATGTTAGCATTGATATTTCACAAATAGGCAGGTCTCCTTTCCATCTACAGGTTGAACTTCTTTTGTCTGGCACTCTCTGGTCTGGCAACATACACATGATTTTAGTTAGCCGGATGCCCACTTATGATGGGTATGGCTAAGTTTCCTGCGGTCCCAAAAAGTTTGCTTATAGCCACCAGTTCTGGCTCTCAGTGTTTTGTGCTGTTTTTTAGTTTTAATTTACCCCCAAATATCTTCTAAAATCCAAGTACGCAGTGAAAGTGTTGGTAATGCTGATAGACAATACTGATTTCCCACAGTTTGGCAAATTCTCTGGTTCAGCACTGGTGAGGGTGTCAAACTAGAGAGGTTCAACCTGGACTATATTAGTGTGCGCTGAATACGGATTGGACCTCCCTGGTGTGGCACCCTTGGGACCTGACCGGTCTCGAACAAGGGGATTTGCTGGACCAGGGAAGGTCCTTCTTCTTGTGGCCCAGGCTACCCTGCTGCCCCTATCCCCCCACTCTGGGACTCTCTAGTTGCTTCCAGTCCCACTGTTGCTGGGCTGGAGAGCCATGGTTGGAGCTCCGCACATGAGGCTCGAGATTCATAGCCGGGGCTGGGGCCAGAGCTCCCAGAGCTACTGCTGGCGCTGGAGCTCCCCGGCCACTGAAGCCAGAACAGGGACAGGGCTGGAGCTCTGCAGCTGGGGTCGGAGCTCCCTGGCCGCTGGGGCCGGAACTCTCTGCCGTGCCACCCATTATCTGTGTATCGCTATTGATTTCAGTATAGTTATTCCTGATTTGCACCAATATAACAAAGCCTATGCAACACTCAGAAACAAAGGTTATGTGGCCCAGAGCAGTGAATTATGTGATAGAATCCCGAGATTGATGAGACTTTAATCCCAAAGACCCAACTGTTCTGCCTCATTCCAGACGATATAATATTTGGGGTGTATATTTATTCTGATAATAAATTCAGTTTATTTTACACAGGCCCCAAGTTTGATGTCCTTTTCATTGGGCCCTAGACCTTTATACTGAAAAATGTAAAACTGCAATATACAGTCTGGTGAAAACTAGGAATTCTGCCACTGGGTAGCAGACTATAAGAGTATGTCTACACTAGCCCCCTAATTTGAACTAGGGAGGCTAATGTAGGCATTCGAAGTTGCAAATGAAGTCCAGGATTTAAATATCCCGGGCTTTCTTTGCATCTTCCCGTCCGGTCACCATTTTTAAATTTCACTAGTCCAAAGTAACTGCCCGCGGCTACACGTGGCAGTGAAACAGCAATTTGAACTAAGTCCTTAGTTTGAATTAACTGTTACATTCACTAAGGACTTAGTTCGAATTGCCGTTTCAGTGCCGGCTGTAGCCGCGGGCAGTTACTTCGGACTAGTGGAATTTAAAAATGGTGACCGGACGGGAAGATGCAAAGAAAGCACAGGATATTTAAATCCCGGGCTTCATTTGCAATTTTGAATGCCTACATTAGCCTCCCTAATTCAAAGTACGTGGCTAGTGTAGACGTACCCAAAGAGCTTTTGGCATTCAAGAAGATTAGGGAACCAGTTTGGCTTCTGAATCCAGCAATCACCTGGTCGTGGAGAGAGGATGTAGCTACTTTTTTCCTCCCCCCTTTGGATGGGTGGCAATGACTTCAAATTTGGGGACAGGATTGAATTTCTCACCTTTGGAATCACTGATGGCAACTAGTTATCCTGTCACACTCTGACCCGGTTTCTGACACTACTTGACACGATGTCAGAAAAGGACTTTAGGTTGTTTTTTCTCCTAAGATGACTGGTAGTGAAATTGTTAATAATGTCATCACCAGAAGAGTCCTAATTAAAGGTCCAATTTTAGTTTATCCTGCGTTCCAGCTCACTAGAGTAGAGGGAATTTAAGACCCCACTTTATTTATTCCCAGCAGTACACCATGCCTCATCTTGCTGAGCATGGGGGTTGGAGAGGCTTAGGCTCTGTGGATCTGCTACATTACCTATTTGTACAGGTGAGCTGAAATGGGTAGGAAAATAGTGAAACCTTGACTCTGAGCCCTTAGCATATCTGGCAGCACGATTACAGTTTGACAGGGAGGGAGCTTATGCTGTGACAGGTGTGGACCTGTGAAAGCTTGTTCCCTCCAGGGCTGCTCCAGGGGCAGCACAACAGTATGTTGCCCTTTTCTGTAGAATAGCTTATAAAATCTGAGTCTGGCCTAAGGCTTCAGTTGGCAAGAGTGGGACAGCTCAGACCTTTCAGAGCTCCTGTTTCAAGCACTCTTGAAAGTCCATTTTTAAAGGTATCTGAACAATTATAAGTAATGGACATAAAATTCCTTGTTAAAAGAAATCTTGGATTCTGCAGCACAATTATTTAGTAAATTGATAAACGAAAAGTATTACATGCCACATGATGACATTCTGTGTGTGGTCAGAGGTATGAGAGGGAAATCTGTCTCTTTGTTTAGTTTGGCTACTAATTCCTTGATTCAAAATATTAAACAAGGAAATACACAATTTAGAGCAAATTAATTTTATGAATTAAAGAAGATATAAATTTGTATCTTAAAAAACAAACACTTGTATTTCCCTCCTGTGTACATTGTTTTTACATTTAAAAAGTCAACAACTATAAATTAAAAAATTGTTCACACATTTATATTCCTAAAGGGATTTAAATTGTATTGACTTTTGTGGAGCTTTCATTTGTTATAAATGTATTTATAAGGCTTGAAAAATAAATATTTTAAATTATTTTTAAACAATCTATTATATATTTGAGAGAGAATCTGTACAAGAACTTCTCTTAAGTGGTAACAGCTAGGACCACCAACTTCAGTATCAGAGGGGAAGCCGTGTTAGTCTGAATCTGCAAAAGCGGCGAGGAGGATGGGGTGAAATAGAAAGGACTGCAAAGTTAAAATCTGACTCATTTTCTTATCAAAGCAAAAAAAAAAAAAAAAATACCTGTGAGACACCTACTAAAAAAGATTATTGATGGGAATCTGCAACACAAATTAAAAGAAAATTAAAAGCAAGCCCCATATATTTCACTTATTTTAATGAACAGATATAAAACAAGTTGCAAGGAGCACTATCCTACTCTATTTAAGTTATTCCACCCCTTCTAAATGACTATAGTATTCCAAAGGACTTTTAACTGCTTAACATTAGTGTTGGAACTAGAGGTGCTATGGGATATTATCACACCCCCTGGTTTGAAATGGTTTGTACTATAAACAAGCTTTGCAGCTTGGTTCAATGGCTCTCAGCAACCCTTCTATAAAAATTGTTCCAGCATGTCTGCTGATTGCTGTGATCCCAGAGTTTACTTTTCCTTTGTGAATGACTTGATTTTGCTGTTTTAATTATTTCTGGAGATCTTATGAGAAAGAGCTTTTTAAAAGTATATTTCAGGGAGAAAAAAACAAAAAAGGGGGGAGAGGGCCTGCAGGCCTGTAAAAGAGCAGAACAGTTTAAAATTAGTTTAATTAGTCAATTTGCACACTGGAATTTTACAGTACAAAGAATGTTTTTAAAACAGGAGCTTGATTTGACTTCATCAGATAGGATTGAACTGAAAATTTCAGTGGCATCCAAAATCCTTATTTCTGTTTTGTTAAAGAAAAGAAACAGCCATTTTCATTGGTCCTAGAGAAGAAATATAGTGGTTTTAACTGTTTGGTAATAGTCATAATAATGAGAAAGCAAATTCTGTTATACCTTGTATGGCTGCAGAAATAGAAGTCATGAAAGGAACATAAGGTTGGGGAGGACATTGGGTTGGCAATCAGAATCCAGTTTCATTGCCTATGTGTCTGGACAAAGTCAAAGTGAATGGAAAAAGTATGCTACTGTGGAGGAGAAAAACTAGGATAATTCCTGACATAAATAGAGTACAATCCTTGTGTGATATGCTCTGCAGGGTGTCTCCTGATACTTGACTGGAGCAGCCTCAAGAATCATGGATCTGGTCTACGGCAGAAGGTTGAAGTAAGATACACAACTCCAGCTACATACATTCCGTAGCTGGAGTTGACATATCTTACATCACGTGTTCATGCTGTCCACACAATGAGAGGCTGACAGGAGCAAATGCTCCCATTGTTTTCCTTTACTCTTTGTGAGGAGCAAGAATACCGGTACTGATGGGGGTTCCTTCTGAGTTTGATGTAGCAAAAAGATCGACAGGGTCAATATCGATCTTCCACATATTGTAAATGTGCCCATGGAGTAGTGGTTTTAGGAATAGTGGTTCATTCTTTAAACACACCATATATGAACTGCAACAAGAACTTCAGGATGTCTGAACTCTCAGAAGGACATGAATAGGAAAACAGGGACAATTAGTCTATGTCTAGACTACATGGCTCCATCAACAGAGCCATGTAAACTAGTTTATTCGGCATAGTCAAAGAAGCGGGGATTTAAATAATCCCCGCTTCATTAAAATAAAAATGGCCACCGCGCTGTGCTGACAATCAGTCCAGACGCGGCGCAGTCGACAAGGGAAGCCTTTGTCAACCACTCTGGTATGCCTCATGAAACGAGCTTTACCGGAGCAGTCAACAAAGGCTTCCCTTGTCAACCACGCCACATCTAGACTGCCCCACTGTGCTGGATCAGCTGATCGTCGGCCATTTTTATTTTAATGAAGCGGGGATTATTTAAATCCCCGCTTCTTTGACTATGCCGAATAAACTATTTTACATGGCTCCATCGACGGAGCCATGTAGTCTAGACGTAGCCTGAGTGAATCCCAAAACCACATAGAAAATCTTGGGAGAGAATAAAGGAGAGGGGATAACAGTCTTCAGCTGCTATATATCCAGACAGGCACTTTAAAATGCAGTTTCCTATATAATGGATGTTTGGCAATCAAGTGGCATCCACTGTGGAGGAATCTGAGTTATCTGTTGTCATCGGTACTGTGTACTGTCATTTTAACAAAAGGCTTCCACAAATATTTTTCCTTTAATCTGTGATAAAGTATTTGTAACTGGATAGTGTTTGCTGTCTGCTTGTGAAGAGATGTGGTGAGGAATTAATCTACATATTCACATGTTTTTGCACTTTAACAGAAATCTTCTGTGATAAACAAGCAGCTCTAAGTTTAAAAAAAAACCTTCTTAGAAGTGAACATCACTGAAAAGCATTGAACTTTGTTTCTTGTACACATATTGATGCTATATCATTCAACTTTTGAAGTTTCTGAGAATTGACCTTATACCAATAGTTCTAAGAAATAATTTTGAAAATAGCTGCTTTCTGGTGCAATCTTATATGTTCCAGAGAAGAAAGCTTCATGTGAATGAAGTAGTAGGATCTCTAGATATGTCTTTTCTGCCGGGAATGATTTAACACTGTCCTGAGAGAGAGCAAACTCTGTTGATGGTTGGGAAATCATCAAAACTATATTATAATTATATTATATTTTGATTGGTGACATTTTAACAAAGGGCTTATGTCCTGACAACTTCTAGCATTTCACTAGTTTCACTAGTTCCACTTGTACCAAGGCTAGGGGCATGGATCAGCATTCATGTCATACTCCCTGTCAGTACTCAGTTCAGGCTAATGATCCAACCGACGGACCAAATTTGGTGATCAATCCTGGTCACATGCCAGCTGCAGCATGTTGAGCATATACCAGGAAGATGACAGGGTTTTTCTAGTCCCGTGGTGTCCAACACTCTAGTCACTAGCCACATGTGGCTATTTGGCTAGTTGAGTGTGGCTAATTCACTATTGGGTGGACACAATGGTTCTTGTGACTAAATTGTTGTTTTGTTGCTTTATTTCACCCATTTTGAGATTTGTATCTGTATGTTCCAGAACCCTTTTTTATTATTATTTTAATGAAAAAAGTCAAGCTAGAAGAGAACATTCTCCCTGTTTAATAACAACTCTCTGGGAAACTGATAAAAAAAGTCTCTTTTCTTTGTGTACTTTATCAGAGTCCATGAACAGTTAAAGGGATTTTTTCCTTCTTGTGTTTGGTGACAGCAGAAAATCCCTGGAACTGGAAACACAGACACTCTCTTTCTCTCTCTTCAAGGTCAGACTACTGATGAGGATTTGATTAACTTAACCCATAAGCCTATGTGATTCCAGAAGAAAATGTTTGAAACAACAATAAAATCATTGTCATCAGATGCTTTGACTTGCTATTTTTGAATAATTCCATTTTGGCCCTGGGAGATGTAATCTATCTTTCTTTCATTTGTTGCAGATTGAAATACCTAAGACTTGGTATTAATGCATGCTACTGTTTCTCTGGCCTATGTGCTTGTACTAACAAGTACCTATGCTTACATATGGTTGTTTTCATTTGTTTGTTTGTTTTTTTAATAGCACATATCTTAGACCTAACAATTACATTAAGAATGACAGAGATTACTTGACATGAATACTCTATATATTTATTATGGATTACTAATGTTGTAAAGTTTATTTTTCTGGAAAATATTTTACCTACATCTGCATTGCAAACAAAAACTAAAAAAGAGGGTAGCACAAACTTAGGAAATAACTATACTCAAGGAAATCTCTTTATCCATGCAACCCACTCTCCTGTTGAGCTAAATTCAAAATATTCACAATGCAATGTCTATTCAAAAGTCATTGTATCCAATTTATCACAGGCATAACTGAGAGGTATTTTGTTGACTTCAGTGGAATGGCTCTTCTTATGCCAGTGTTAAAATTGTCCCCTGGTTTACTTTACCATTTTTGAAATCTACTGGTGCATAGCATAGAAAGAACCAAGGGTCAGAGTCTTAGAACTGATCCTTCTGTACCTACTGCAGCTTAGTGGTAGAGTCGAGTATGAGGGTATTTTATAAGACCATGTTCATTTCCACTGAGTTGGGGGCCACTTAGCAATGATGCACAACATAGAGCAACCTCTGCACTGTTTTAAGTTGCGGGAGCTGTATATGGATGTATCGGACTCCTCTAGCAGCCAGAAATCACCAGAAAACACAGGGGCTTTGATCGTTTTCCTTTTATCTTGGCCAAGCCTTCTCCACTGGGGTCAAGGAAAGTATAGCCTAATATCTTATAGGCAAACCCCACTACACCCTTGTGTTCTCTCATGCCGGAGGAATCCCCAGGTAGCTGTAGCTGCCAGCTTTACAGGTGGTTTATGTCAGTAGGCAGGTGGGAAATGGCCACAAGAGGTACCAGGATCTGGCCCAAAGGGTCTCTTTAGTTTTCAAATTCATTTGGAAAAAGAAATGTTATAAACCTGTGAAATGCCTGAAGTGACAGCTCTGATCAAATAGTGATTTTTGCAGAATTACCAGTTGGCTCTTATTGCCTAAAGGATTTCCACATGAACTGAAAACATTTGCTAAATGACATAATCAGCTAATGATTGCTTAATTTTTGAATACATAGCTCAGTGCAGAGAGGGTAACAGCTGGTGTTTGTCAAATTAGGTTTTCTTCTTTGGATTTTTACTACTAATTTTCTTGTTTATTTAACATACTTAGCAGTGATTGAGCTCGAAAGGTCTTCCCTTCAGCTTATTATACTTCCAAGGTAAATGTTACATTCTCTTCAGGCCCAATGGAACTTCCATTTAAATCAGTGGCTCCATGATTAGAGTGCTTTTAGTGACAGAGGTTTCTGTGTATATGTAACGTAGCATCTGTATATATACACTTGGCATGTGTATATGTAACTTGATGGTAGTTTCATGACTAATTACAGGAGACTGGTCCTATTGATATAGGTAATACTAAACATATACCAATGATTCAGATTGCAAAATCGAACACTCAAAAGTCAGGAAAAATGAACTGTTAGGATTTTGTTCCTAGTATTGATGGTAATGTGATCCTAGTAGTTAAAGATGTTGCTGCCAACCACAAAGAATTAACACATTCATAAAAAAAGTGACACAGCAAAGTGGATGAGACTTGCAATTTTAGATACCTGAGCTCTATTCAGAGCCATACCAGAAGTTACCTCTTGGTTACTTTATTTTAAAATTTGTAAAACGTGTCTGCCTTTTATAAGATAGGGGCATGAGACCTTGCTCAGTTATAAGGGCAGTAATGTACATAGACTTAAGACCTTTCGGTGAGACTACAATTCTTGGTTTCTTCATGGTTCAGTGCCTTTTCCTCTAGGCCAAAAGTGGGGCAAGTGCCAGAAGCTGTTTTTAAAGTATCCCCTCCCATCCCCCAAATCCAAAGCTCTTCACTTGATTGTGATAACTATAAAAAAGTTACAATATACATGTTGCTTTCAAATCATGCACTTGGTTAATATATTCTTGCCGTTTCTTTATGTTAGGATCTATATTTGAAAAAATAACTCCTTGTTTTTAAAATGTACTATACACGGATATTTATAACATATAAAGAAGTCTATGGCATAAAAGGTCCTGAGTTAAAGGATGGATGCATGGCCTTGTGGATAAGGCACTCCAATGGGATTTGGGAAATCTGGGTTTAATTACTGGCTTAACCAGAGACATCCTGTTTGGCCTTGAGTGAGTCAGTATGTGAAGAATCTTTTATATTGTATACAATGACACCTGCCTCTCCAGTATATTAACAAAGAATTCTGATGAATCTTGAGTCCCATTAAATTAAGTTGGATGGCTGGATGAGTAACCAGTAAAGGACTAAACTACTAATAATTGCAATAACAAAAAAAGACATCTTGGTGCCTTCTTATATTGTAATGTAGGAAGTTTGAAAAGCACTATTATTTATAGTGTATGTATCTTAACTTGCCAACAAATATTTGTTTCAAATGTAAAATAAAATAAACTTTACTCAAATTTTCCACAGGTGGTTGCCAAAATAGCCTTAAACAAGTGGGCAGTAATCAGGCAATTGCATTAGCTGCTGCAGCGGCAGCAGCCGCTATGGTGTCTGTAGATTCAGAAGCACCTCAGGGACCATCAACTACAAGTGTCCAACCTTGCCATGTGCTCACTCTGTCACCTGTCAAAATACCAGTTTTGACTTCACCTTTTCCAGGTAAGAGGTTTGTGGTACCACATAACTGCTTTTATTCAATCTGAATCATAGAGACTGTGCCTTGTGTGGGGTTGTTTTGTTACAAATGCTTTTTGTTAAATGATTGTTGAGTGGGAATTGAATTTGACAGCTTGTGATATCTGAGTTTGTATATTTTAATGCCAAGGAAAACAATTATTATTATTTGTTGTATTGAACTGAGGTGTCATTGTTAAATGATCCATGCATTTATAAAGCCACAACTTTTCTTCAGCTTGATTCAAATGCACACAAGAGAAAATTTAGAACAGAGGGTGAAATTCAAACCTTAACTCCTTCCTTGTAATTATAATAATCTTACTCACTACAAAAATATGGAGACAAAAATCTCAATTAAATTTTATCCCACAGTATCCTATTTACTTCAATGAGAAAGTACTGTCCATCTGTGCTGGTTAGGGTGGCCCTATATATTGAATTATCATCCACTATTAGTAGGCTTCTGCTAGACTTACAGTAAAGATTAAGAATACAGTACTGTTAGTTTTTGGTGATTTCATCAGTTATACTCTGCGGCTCAAATGCCTATGGATGCCACCTGGCAGATGGCATTGGTGTACATCAAGGTACAGAGGTCTTCTAGTTAAATGTCCTATGAAGTATTTCATGAAATCCTGTGTCATACTGGTCATTAAAATCCTTGTGAGTGTATGTATGGAGAATATGTATATATGATAAAAAATTATATTCTCTATGTCTGTCATTAAAAACAGCTCACTCAAAGGTACCAAAAACTTTCAGATATGGAGTGGAAAACATTTATCTTTGGACGGGGGTACTATGTATTGTACATCATACAATTATGATTGGCATTAGGAGATAGCAAGCAGGATAACTACTTGGGGCCCATGCCACAAAGAGTCTTGTGAAGGGTAAATAACATGATTGGGTTTGGGCCTGGCCTTCAGCTCCTTAATGACTGCCCTGAACCCCAGTGAGTCTAATGCCGGCCCTGCATACAATATGAGTCTATTTGAATTTTAATGTTAGTGAAGAGCTGGTGGAGGCTTGAAAAGGAAACTAATGGAAAGAGATAAACATTGATTATGTCGGGGGAAGAGGGGCATTACCATGAAATATCAAAGTTCTAGTTCTGTTCTAGTAAACTTAGGGATGCAAATAAAACTTGAATCAATTGCCACACAGTAAACAGCAAGTTTAAGTTCAAGAAGTATCATATACTCACAGAATGTTGCCATGGTTATATATTTGTCCTTATAAGTGTGATAATATTGCTATTTTAAAAGGAAAAAAAACTTTATTTGGCATGGTACCTTCTAATGTTCTTAATATGTTGTCAGTCAAAGGGCCCTATTCTGCAATCCTAACTTACCTTGAGTGTGGTAGCAGGTATGTGTGTAGTCACAGTGATTTCAAATAATTAGAATGATAGGTGTGAGGAATTGCAGAACACAGCCATAAAGAACTATATATATTTGGAATGTTAGGTACCAATCGAAGGGCTAAATTTGGTATTTGGATGCACTTTCCAGCTTCTTCTGGATACCTAATTTTTTTTTTAAGTGAGGGGATATTTGTTAGCACAGAGAAGTATAGCCAGATCAGAAACTTACAAAAAGTGTGCAATTATGCACGGGGTGCAAATACAATCTTAAGAGGACCAATTTGTGTCCAGCAATCTCTGGAAATACAAATCATAAAAATGAGTGCCTGTAAAATCAAGCTGGAAGAGCATGCCCACCAGTACAGTTGGGAGATTCCCAAGGCTATGTCTATATTGGCAAGATTTTGCACAAATACTCTTTAAAGCAAGAGTTTTTGTGTTAGAGTATTTGAGTAAGAGAGAGTCTACACTGACATGTGCCTTTGCACAAAAGATGTGCTTTTGCTCAAGAGCATCCATGCCAGTGTAGACTCTCTCTTGAGCAAGAAAGCTCCGATGGCCATTTTAAACATCGGGCTTTCTTGAGCAAGAAATTGGTGTTGCCTGTCTATACTGGCCTCTTGTGCAAGAACAGTTGCACAAGAGGGCTTATCCCTGAGTGGGAGCGTCAGAGTATTTGCTCAAGAAGCACTGATTTTATACATTAGAACATCAGTGTTCTTGCGCAAGTACTCACGGCCAGTGTAAACAGGTGGCAAGACTTTGCGCAAAATCTTGCATATGTAGACGTAACCCAAGTGTTTACTTTAGCAGAAGTAGTTCTTATCCAAGATTTAAAAGGCAAGATTTCATTGGGACAAATTGACCCATAGGAATCAAAATGTGAGGTTCTTTCCGAGCATGTAGAGGTGCTAGCGTACTGAAATGAAAACACAAAACTGAACTCATCCTTTCTGTAAGACCATTCAAGTCAGAGGAGTTATACCAGAGATTAATTTGCCTCCAGAAGAACCCATTTTGGCTCCCAGGTAAAAGCTCTGAGAAGAGTATAAATACAGAAGAGTCATACTTGTACTGGAAAAAAAAAAGTACATCGTGCCAGTTGTATCCTTTTAGACAAAAGACATCTTGAATTGAAATACTGAAGTATTCTAAGAAGCAAAAGTTGCCCTAAGAAATGTACTTTTGATTTACAGTTGTACTAATATGCTCTGCATGAATTGCCTTAGATGTGATAGAATAGTATCAAACCAAGGAGCTATCACATTTAGATAACTGGCTCAGCTTTGTAACGATAAACATGTCAGACTAGGACAATTGTTGCTTTCCTAACCAATGCAAGGCTGATAGGATATCAAATATCAAGCTTTGAGTGTCTGAGCAATAATCCCATTATCAATCTTTCACAGTAAATTACTTTTTATGGGTATTTTCTCCTGTGGAGTATATAGTAGCTTCTTGAGAAGAGTAGTTTCAAAGCATGTGTCTGAACATGCTAAACAGATTTGGGATTTCACCTATACGTTAATCAGACAGCCCAGAAATTTGAAGCTATTTACTTTGCAAAGACTATCAATATGCTCATGTAAAATGCACTAAAAAGGGATTTAATGGAATATGCTAATAATGAGATAGGGATGAAGATGTCTATTTTAGATGTTCTTACTAAGTATAAGACCAACAAAAAGCCCCTGAAGGTCAATGGAAGGACTCCTCTTGACATTGGGGGACTTTGGCTCAAAATCTAAGGTTTTTGTTCTATTATATTTATGCATTTCCCCATAGATTTAATAAGGGATACATATTTTCATTATGTGACTGAGTTCATAGAAATACAACTAAAATTATAGCATGCATAATGAAAATTATAGAAAGATTCCCATGAATACGATTCAAGAAACACCTGTTTGACAGTCTAACTTACCATGCAAATATTAATGGAGTGAGCTGAATTTGCTTCATATTACATCAGTTACATCCTTTGCAGATGCTGCACCTAGAACACATAAGTCTTGTAAAATGACTACTTGTGATCTCTTCTGTTGAATACACAGTGGATGAGATATTGAAGTTAAATTAAAGTTCCTACCCTTGCAGGGAAAAAAATGGTCAATTGGTCAAAAGTGCCCCTTTGCTGTCAAGAACAAAATTACATTTCTATATCTCCACAGAAGTTAATGACTGGAAAAGCATCAAGGAAAAATAATCTAATATATAGATAATCCCCTGTGTAGGAAATACTTTACAACTCTGTCTGCTTTTCAGTTAGAAATATCAGTGCATTGACATTTATTAAAGATGACTTATTGTTCTCAAACAAAAATAAATCTTTAAAAGAACATAATTTGTGTACCCTGGGGCAATTGCATTTTTCTTGTCTCATGTACGATTTATAAAGTAACTTGGTAATTAATGATCTTTCATTCTTTCCTTGTATAAAGTTTATGTAAGGCAATGTCAAAATAATTTGCAAGAAAAGTTAGCAAATAGCAGAACATGTTATATCCATCTTAAAGCTATCAGCCTTAACATTTTGTAAAATCAAATCTCTATTTAATCAGTTATACTGGACAGCACTTTTATAGCACTATTGATGTTGTATTACCCATAGTGGCTGTGCGTCTACACTGCTCTCTTATCTTGAAACAAGCTATGCAAATTGTGCACTTAAGAACTGGAATAGCTATTTTGGAATACCGGAAATATTCTGAAATAGCGCCACTATCTAGACGCACCCCTTGAGAGCTGATTTAGCCCTGGCTGGCCTAATCAGCCAATAGTGCTACAAAAGCTGGGAGATTTAGGCTGTGTATAAGGAAGCTAACTTGTGACAGAACATGTGGTGGCATCTATAAAGCTAGGAGGCTGCCTGTTACTTTAAAAATATTCTCCCTGGAGACCACCCAGGGTTACACTAGTATTGGTTTATTTCCACTAAGTAGAACTAAAGAGGAGAAAGCAGCCACCAAAGGTTTAAGCTAAAGAAGATAGAACTCTCTCTCTTACACACACACACACACACACAGAGAGAGAGAGAGAGACAAGCAAGCAAGCACACACCTCTCCATTCTTTCACTCATTCACACCCATTCATTCCTGCCCTCATGCAATCACACACTTACACAGACATATAGGTTGCAGAAGGAGCCAAGGCATGTGGATCCTGGAGGGTCTGTCTGCTCATCATGGCTGGGGAAGCTGGTCAGGAGGAAAGACACTGGAGGGGAGTTTCTCAGGATCAGTGGAAGGAAAAAAAGAGCGTCTTACATGTGTTCCTTCTCTTTATATAGTGTCTGAATGGCTCCTGTGACTCATTCACCTTGTCATCAGGGAGCATGCCCAGACTTCCCTTTATCCAGCAGAGAGCATGCCCAGACTTTGATGACTCATTGCCATGTGGTCCATTGTTCCAAGCCTTCTTCAAACACACACTCACACTCTCTCTCCATTCACTAAGGGAAGAATGCAGCTTAGGGAAAGTTACAAGCAAGGTGGATGCATGTTACAAAGATTACAAACTTGCAGTTTACAGTAAATTTGAGAGTTACACAGATTACAAAGATTGACAAGGATCACAGTAAGTTGCAGTTTAAAACCTTAGACCTTACAGTTTGGGTGTAGCTTTAGAAAATCTATGTATATAAATCTAGTGAGCTCAGGCAGAGGCTTTTTTATGCAACACTGCCAACAGCAGGCTTCCTCCTTGAGGTAAGTGAGAAGGAAGAGGTGGGAAGAGGAACCCCTAAGAAAGGGTTTACCTAGAGAAGCTGGAAAATGAAAAGCTTGGAGAAGCATAGTAAAAAATGATTGAGGGGCGAAAGTAGTAAAGTATAGCCAGAGAGTTTAACTGCTCACTGTAAGGCCTCGTACTATAACCCAAAGTTGAAGGTAGACTTAGATTACCCTACCATTCAGTACAGCATGGCATTGCCTGAAGGACTGACATAGTCAGGACCATGGACAAGGTGACTGCCAGCCACAGCTTGTGCAGAGAGACTTTGAAAGACTCTCCTAAAAGGGGAATCAGAATGTGACCTGTTCAGATGACTGAGTTACAAAGCAGTGATTCTGAACCTTGGTGAGGAAGAGAACAGCTGCAAAAACACAGAAAGAGAAAGAGGGTGCTGGTGTAGCTAACCCAATAATTTCCAGAAGGAGGCACTACCAAGTAATCATCCCATAACAATTACAGACTGCACCTCCATAAACCAGAACTCTATGATCCAGCAACATCAACAATGCATGGGGCAGGGGGAGGGACATGTGGCTCAGCTGGGTGGGTGGGTGGGGGGAGCCAGTGCTCTGGTCAGTTGGGTTGTAGGGACGGGGAGCCAGCATGTAGCTCAGCTGGGCTGTGTGGGCAGGGGTGGACAGAAAACCCAGTGGGGAGGGGCAGGACAGGGAATGGGGCCTGCAAAAGGAGGACCAGAAATGATCTCCCTTAGTCGAAAAAGATCTCTCATACAGGACAAGTCAGTTCCTAAGGGTGCCAGACAAGGGAGGTCCAACCTGTAGTATCATTTCCCCCCCATTACAGTAAGTGACCAGAGATTTTTATTATTATTATAATTAATTGCATTTATATTTTAAGAAAGTCTTTTTCATATTGAGGTTTATAAAGCTAAATAGTTGAGCAATGTTGCCTACTAAAATGTTATTCATCATTGCAATAATTAAGCAATGATAATTCATGTTCTACAGAATTCATGCCATATATAATTAATTCCTTTGAATAATAAATTTTCTGTAATAAAAACAAAAAAAAACTTGAGGAAAAACTCTCAAGCCCTCAAATCCCTCAGCATAAAAAGGATTTTTACTGTCAGAACTCTAAAATATTTCATTAAAATAAATGAATAATTTAAGAGAGAAAATCATTTTATATGTAATGAGACATGTATTTTAATAGACAAGTTATATGATTTTCTGGGTGTTTAAAACCACAAATTATATGATTTTCTGGGCATTTAAAATGACAAATTCAGAACAAAAAACCCTCAGAAGCTGCAAAACAAGAAATCTTTTGTTATGTTTTTCAAAATTCCATTAAGAAAGGATCTTTAAAATGCAGTCTGTTCCTATTTAGGATCCTAAATAGGGACTATCTTTGATTTCAAAGAGCTCAGCCTGATCAGCTGACAACACAACAGTTCTTTCTGCCCAAGATAGCACAGGCATATGAAGAGGACATGAGCATAAATGGCTTTTGAGGCAGATTTCAAGTTTGAGAAATCTCTCTCAGAAGAAGATATAAGTTGTTCTATCTCATATAAGTTTGAAAACCTGAATCAGGAAACATTGATTTAAAAAGACTTGGGAAAAAATAAAGCAAAACTTTAGTTCTCATTGTAATGTTATTTCTGTATCTCAGTTTCCATAAATGTCATGCATTTTTCTTGGATGAACAGGTAGAATGATAACATTTCTGCTGCTCCTGCATTAAATTGAATCAGAATTGGAAAAAACATTCCCTGCCTTCAAGAGTGGATCAGACTGAGTTATGTAGAATGGTAAAATTCCCCTTGATTTCACTGGAAGCCGTGTTAGACCTAGGCTTAAGCCCTCTTACAAATACAGACCATAAGATCTCATGCAAGCCCTGCCTGTGAGCTTCCTGTATTTCCCACATTTCTTGACCCTTGCACTGCAAGGCATAAGACCTATTTAGTGCACACTCTCATTCCTATCCATCAGAGGCAACAATAGCAACTTGTGAAGTTTTGTAAGTACAGGTTGGACCTTCCTGGTCCGACACCCTTGGTACCTGAGAGGTCCTGAAGGAGAGAGTTTGCCGGACCAGAGGTGGTCAAACCTCGGGCTCTCCCAGGACTCTCCTCATGCCCACTGGCCCGGAAAATGTGCTGCCCCCCAAATGTTGGCTGGGCTCCACTCCCAGCTGCCACTCCACTCTGGCCCATTGGTCGTATCCTTGCCAGTGGGGCTCCCTGCCCCCGGCCAGAAGTAGCTCAGCTCCTCCAGCCATAGGGTCTCTCTGCCCTTAGCCGGAAAAGGCTCCATACCTCCTAGCACAGAATCTCCCTGCTCCTCTCCAGCAGAAGTTCTGCACTCCCAGCAGGAATGGGCTCCATGTCCTAGCTGCAGGGACTTCCCTGCCCTTGGCTGGCGGCACCTCCATGCCCCTGTCTACAGAAGCTTCCCTGCCACTGATGGGCAGTGAATCCACACCCCAGCTGGCAGGGGCTCTGTGTCCCCAGCTGGTGGCACCTCCACA
Organism: Pelodiscus sinensis; assembly: GCF_049634645.1. Lineage (NCBI taxonomy): Eukaryota > Metazoa > Chordata > Testudines > Trionychidae > Pelodiscus > Pelodiscus sinensis. The sequence continues at coordinate 48,151,582 of NC_134718.1, forward strand.
CCCTTGGCCATACTCAGAGGCTTCCCTATCCTTGTCTAGCAGAGCTCTGCTCTTGGCTGGCAGGGCTCCCTGTCTGACCCTGCTCTGACTGTCAGAATCTGGCTGGCCCTCCAGGCTGCCTACCTGGCTGAACTCCCAGTCACTGGCAACCTTTGTGGCTGGGGCTCTCTGGTCCAGTGATGTCTGTGGTCCAATAGGACCACGGATGTTGCTGGACCAGAGAGTCCTGGACCATAGAGGTTCAACCTGTATTAGTCATTGTTGGTTTCTTTTCACAATGATGTCACTGAGAGGACATACTTAGTATGTATTCCAAGTGGACCCACCACGGGATTTAATATGTTTGTAAATTATCCCAGACAGGGCAGAGTCTAGTCACCTTTTTAGGTCTGGATCTATAAGACACACTTGCAGGCTTAGTCCCCTTGTCTGCACCTTACCTTGTAACATGGGAGCCTTCCTTGTGAGTCTTTTCTTGTGACAAGTCCAACTGTCCCAGACCCTGATATAGTGCTTTAAACCTCCCAAGTCTCCTACATGTTTATTCATGTTTCTTCAGAGTTTTGTCTCCCTTTGAGAGCTCTTGCTTCTAATTTAACTCTTTTTGGGAACAACTTGGCAGGCAACCTCACAGGCTTAACAAAGGAACTTCTTAACCACAATGTCTGTACATCTGAAGAGTTAGTTCCAGACCTTTGCAAAATAACACAGCAGATTGCTTGGGGAAGAGGATATATCCGGGCTGTGGTATCAGAGGGTAGCCGTGTTAGTCTGAATCTGCAAAAGTTACACTTGTCAGATGCATGTGGGTCTTTGCCGATGAAAGCTTATGCTTCAACACTTCTGTTAGTCTATAAGGTGCCACAGGACTCCTCACCGCTATCTGGGATGTGTTTCCACTCTGGCTAACCCCATTTATCAGCACAACCAGTGTAGTAAAGCATGGTTGCTACAGTTTACAGTAGGGACCAGGTTGGTCTTGACTGGCTCCAGAATGCATTAGCTGCAAAAGGTAGTTTAAAACTAGTTACCCTGCATCACCTAATCCAGTATTGATTATATGTCACTCAAATCATATAATCTGGATGACAGTCTTTAAAACTGGGAAAAGGGATTTGATATAAACTAGATTATGTTTTACAGGTTCTGAATCTCAAGATTATATATCATTACAAAATCATCTCCATAGGTTTTATTCAGTTCACTCATTGGGGTTCAGAGAATTCTTTCCCAGATGTGAGCTTAGGTGTGACACGTCTGATGATTCTTGCCCATATAATCAGGGTCTCACTAACTTCTGTATTTGGGATTGTGAAGAAATTTTCCTTTGGGTTGGATCGGCAGAAACACTTGTTTTGTTTGTTTGTTTGTTTTCATCCTCTGTAGCATGGGGCACAGGTCACTTGTAAGTTTAAACTATTATAAACAGTGGATTCTCTCTAAATGTAAGTCTTTAAATCATGATTTGATGTCTTCAGTAACCCACTCAGAGGTTGTCTCTCTACAGGAGTTGTTGGGTGAGGTTCTGTGAACTGCAATGTGCAAGTGGTCAGACTAGATGATCACCGTGGTCTTTTCTGCCCCTAGAGACAATGAGGGTAAACCTAGAGCAGGACTAAGACTGAATGCTATTTCTATGATAGAGCTGAAATGATCATTGCCAGGATTACACATGACATTTTTTTTGGCCCCTAAAGCAAGGTGGGGAACCATTTTTGAGCCGGGGGCCGCTGACCCACTTGAAAATCAGCCGGGGCCACACACAAGTCAGGAGCAGGAAAAAAAACCCTCTCTGTGCCTCCCAAATGAGAAAAACACTCCCCACATTCCCCTCATACACCAGAGCCTAGGGGACCCAGCCTAGTAGATGTGTGCTCCAGCCCCCCAGGGAAGCAGCGGAAAGACTTGAGTGCCAGTGCAGGCTCCCCAATGTTGGGAGGGGAGCCCTGAGCCTCAGGGGCCAAATCCAGGCTGGCTGAGAGCTGCCGGCCTGAGGTTCCTCACCCCTGCCCTAAAGATTCATGAAGCTAGCTGGCTCCAAGAAGATTTATAGGATAGACTGGAACTCTGTGGCCTAGAGAGGATATATAGCATCTGATTTCTCAAGTCAAGAGTGTTCTTATTCACACTTCAGAAACATGACCATGGCTTAGATGTGAAAATAAAACATGAGAAGTACTGGCCTCTTGAGCAGGAAACCATTGTTTTTGAAGTGTGAATGCATGCATACTGGAGAGCTCTATACAGCCAAAGAAGAAATGCTTTGATCTCACTGGGGATGTGATAAAGAATAACTGGAACTGTTCAGTCAAGAGATAGAATCATAGAATCATAGAATCATAGAAAAATAGGACTGGAAGGGACCTCGAGAGGTCATCGAGTCCAGCCCCCCGCCCTCAAGGCAGGACCAAGCTCCGTCTACACCATCCCTGACAGATGTCTATCTAACCTGTTCTTAAATATCTCCAGAGAGGGAGATTCCACCACCTCCCTTGGCAATTTATTCCAATATTTGACCACCCTGACAGTTAGGAATTTTTTCCTAATGTCCAGTCTAAACCTCCCCTGCTGCACTTTAAGCCCATTACTCCTCGTCCTGTCCGCAGAAACCAAGAGGAACAAATTTTCTCCTTCCTCCTTGTGACACCCTTTTAGATATTTGAAAACTGCTATCATGTCCCCCCTTAATCTTCTTTTTTCCAAACTAAACAAGCCCAGTTCATGAAGCCTGGCTTCATAGGTCATGTTCTCTAAACCTTTAATCATTCTTGTTGCTCTTCTCTGTACCCTTTCCAATTTCTCCACATCTTTCTTGAAATGTGGCGCCCAGAACTGGACACAGTACTCCAGCTGAGGCCTAACTAGTGCAGAGTAGAGCGGCAGAATGACTTCACGAGTTTTGCTTACAACACACCTGTTGATACAACCTAGAATCATATTTGCTTTTTTTGCAACAGCATCACACTGTTGACTCATATTCAACTTGTGGTCCACTATGACCCCTAGATCCCTTTAGATCCCTTTAGATATCTTCATTCTGATTTTATCACATCCAAGTAGTCTTTTTATTAAGAGGTATAGGTAGATAAAATCAATCACATTCAACCTTAGGTAATTGATAATGGGTAACAAAGTTTTTTGCATGTTGGTAGGTAGTTCTATGCACGTCCAATGGAGTCACAAGCTGTTGTCAATGAATGGCTTTTCATTAAGCAGTATAATATGAATTGGTGGCCTTAGTCTATTTTCTATGGATGCCTGTCAACATCAGAAAAGCAGAAATACAACTGATGTTCTCTGAGCGACAAAGACTGAATGAACATTGATAATGACCCACCCTTTAGAGTTTTTGTCTCTTTCAAAACAGGGATGGAGCCGGTGCAGCAATGACAAATCTTTTGTACTGCATGCCAAGAAATTACAAAAGGTGTTCAGCATCACATAATGCACCCAAAGTTCAGAGGAGCCTGTCCAACTGTCAGTGGGACTTCTGCTATTGACTTTGGAGGACAGCATTTCCGTTCTAGGCTTGGCTTATAGTTTTCTGTACTTCTGGACTTATATAATTTCTTAGTTAATTCCTGATGCAAAGGCAATTCACTTGATGAGCTTTCTGGTTATAAAAATTATGTATAGGCATGTGAGGAATTGAAGTTCATCAATAAAGCTATGGATAGTTTTTTTTTCTTTTTCATAAAAAGAAAATAATCTTAAAATATTCTGCATTCTATATGAGTGCCCTAACATTAAGTTATAAGGTGGGTCAAAGACTGGAAGGTGGACAGTTGTGCCTTATGGTTAGAGTGGGTATATTGTGTCTAGTGACTGGACACAGACATCAGTAGTCAGGAATTGGCTCTGATACCTAGCATCTGATCCTGATATCCAAGGGTCAGGACCAGATTACCTGGAAGAAGCAAGACAGGATTAGGGCTGGGAACAAGGAGGCACAGAAGTTATCATAGCCATGGGCAAGTGCTTTGAACAGCTGCTGAATGGCTGCTGACTCTTTTAATTAACCAGATTGTGTAGCCAATGAAGCAGCGCTCAGTAGGTGGCCCAGAGAGGGGCTGTACTTCAGGCCCTGTTTCCTGGTGGGTGGAGAGTAACAGTACCACAGCTGCATTTGGTACATGGCACCTAGTTCCCATGTGAATCTAGCCCCAAACATTTATTTGGCCAAAACTATTCTGTGAATTCAGGTCAAATTTGTGGTAGTTTTCAGGCAACTGAAACTGCATTTATATTGAATAAAGTATTAATCCAAAAAAAGTTTCATACAGCTCAACTCTACATTTAACTTCACTAAGTGCATTCATAAAAGGAAATACTCTTATAATATTTGATATTTTCCAGCTTGGAATTGAGGCATCCATCTTGGTTTTCCAAATAAATTCTCTGAACTAAAACATCTGTCTTAAGGGTCTCACTATCTAACCGCTCAAGGCCCATGATATAGAGAACTTCATACTGATCTGTATGTTGCTACCTGATGCATTGTAGTATATTTTCTAGCTTTTGTAACATAAGAATCCATTTGGAAAATATTTCCAAATCAGCCTCTAATATTGCCCAATTATAGCTTAAAATGACTAGATCCCTTCTTTGTTTCCGGTAGTCCATGAAGAGAGTTATTTTTTTATGTTTAACAAAGTAAAATATTCTAGTTTCCATTGTTCAAAAATAGAGGTCTAATTTCCTTAATGAAATCGTTTAACATGTCATTCTTCAAACCTGATGTTCTACATATAGTTCATTGAATGGATTACACAAAACAAGTCATTTACCAATTGCAAGATTGCTAGTTTGGGATAATGTTGATCCTTCTCAACAAAGAATAAAATGATACCTTCCATATATTGTACAAAGCACTATCCCAATTATTTAATTCATTTTTTTCTAACAGTGGCCAGAATTCTTGATAATTAAAAAATCTTAAAATAAGTCACCTTGAATATATTGTCAAGCACTGCTAAACTTACTTTGACACATGTACATGATGAAATTCTGCCAAATGTGACTGACTGACTCAGGATAGCTGTGTTAGTCTGTAACTGACAGGTAAAATATTGACTAAAACCTACATTGTAGCTGCCGTACTACAAGATTCACCTTTGACACTAGTATAGTTCTCAAAGTGTTAATGTACACTTCTGAAAATGCAGAACTACTGCAAAGTCAATATGTCTACCTAATAGATAGCAATTTCAGCAATCGCAATGGAAAAAAATCTTCACAAGAACTATGAGTCACCAAATGAAATTAATAGATAGCAGATTTAAAACAAACAAAAAGAAGTATTTCTTCACACAACACACAGTCAACCTGTGGAACACCTTGACAACGGATGTAGTGAAGTCCAAGACTATAACAGAGCTCAAAAGAGAGCTAGATAAATTCATGGAGGCTAGGTCCGTCAAATAGCTATTAGTCAGGATGGCAGGAGTGGTTTCCCTAGCCTGTCTGTCAGAAGCTGGGAATGAATAATAGGGGATGGATCACTTGATGATTACTTGTTCTATTTATTCCTTGTGGTCCACCTGGCACTGGACACTGTCAGAAGATAGGATACTGGGCTAGATGGTCTGTTGGTCAAACACATCAAAACATATGGTAAATTAATATATAAAGTATCAGCACAATAAATATTAGATTTTTAATATAATTCCCCTCTGAAATTAGTAAACTAATCTGTGCAGGATAGCATACTGGGTCCTTTAACTCAATTTTTATTTTTCAGAAAATAAAATAAAATTGAAAATGTTTCATTTGAATCATTGCTTTGGGGTGGGGCTGGGGATCAGTGGTTCAGCATGCAGACTTCCCTGGAAAGGGAGGACTAACCAGGCCTCTCTCACTACAGCAGCTTGGGGCCAGGTGAGAAGTGCCTCTCTCTGGCTGCTGCAGCTCCAGAGGGCATAGCCAAGGGAGGGGTACACGTTCCCTGGCTGATGCAGGTCCAGGTCAGGCTCCCCAGCACTGGCAGCTCTGGGGCAGCTCCTGATTGGGTGCCATGGCTAAGTAAGAGGTGCCCCTTCCAGTGGCCCCAGCATGGAGCAGACATGGCTGAGAGTGAGGGGTCACTCCCCCTCCCGGCCCTAGCACAGAGTTGCCACAGCTGGTGGGAGGAGGAGGCACATTCCCTCGCTTGCTCAGAATGGAGTTGCTGCAGCAGCTCTGTGCTGGGGCCAACAAGCAGAGGTAGCAATCAGTGTGCCAAGCCTGAGCCCCTGACTTCCCTGAGCTCACACTGAGCCCTCTTTTAATATTTTCTCAGTTATGCCAATTTTGAGGAGTGAAGTTGATTTGGTGATTCTGTCTCTTTTCAGAAAGACAGACTCTTTCAAATATATAGTAGGTCAATGGAGGAATAGCAACAAGATTATTTGATTGTGAACAAGTTTTGCAATCATATTCTGATTATTAGATCTTTGTAGTTCTCTTACCAAAGATTCTTTTCATTCAAAAATTCTTACAATTTAGTTGAAACTAAATGTGAATGGTGAATGTTTGGAAACCACACATTGGGGGCGGGGAAGGGAAGAGGAGCAAGGGGCAAAGGAAAACACAGTGCTTGTCCTCTTTTGTGGGTGAACTTATGTAGGCATTTTTGGTGACTTATTTGCAGTGGTGAATATCTTGATGGATGAAGACAAAGAAAGGTCTAGCAGGCAAATGAATTAGGAAGTGATTCCAAGTTGAGACAGTGTATCCCTCATGGATGAGGCAGGGGGAAAATAAATGTAAGGAAATGGGTGTCTCCATCATGATATCAGTATGCTAAATTCAGCACATGTTATTTATTTGCCTCTAGAGATACCATAAATTATAGCAAGGAGAACTACACGGTAGTACCTGTACTTTATCTGCTCTGTTAGAAAGACAGGTGTTCATTCTCCTGGGTGTCAAAACAGCATTCTTCGAGAAATTGTGATAAGCTTCTGGAGTTTATACAACTCTGGAATTTAATTCATATTTGAGGACTTTAGGGCTCCCAGAATTAGCAATTATTAGCTTTATGTTTATTGGATGAAGATCAAGTAAGCCAAGTGACAAATTATCTTTTTTTAAAATAATCATGGTGTCTATTTTCATGCTTTCTCCTACAGTTTTCTAATCATTCAAGTGGAAAAAAGGTAAAAGATGAGTTGGTAGTTGTGGACTGTTATTGTAAATTAGCAGTGAGTACAAATATTAAAAAGGCACCATCTGCCATATAAACCATTTACCACCTGTTCTCTTGCTTTCAGAATTACTTAATGGTTTAAATTTAATGTTTTAGCCTTCCACAGAACAGCTGGGATGTGACTAAGTATTTTTCCTATCGGTAACTTAACAACCAAGCACATTACATGTTAAAAACACCTCTCAATTCCAGGAGTTTGCTACATGGCCTTTCATGTGTCTATCAGCTTTCCCCATTAGCAAATTTTGCTGAAAGTAACAACAAGTTTTTATCACAACAATTACCCAAATATTTTTGGATGGCATTTTTTAGAAGGGCTGTTTCCTTCTCTGTGATAAACAAAACTGATGGCTAATTCAAAAGTGTCATAATACTTCTTATAGTTTCAGTACCAAAGGAATTACCCCAATGCAATCCTAAAATTCACCTTCCAACACATAGGGCCAGATTGATTCATTCATACTCACTCTGGACCTATCCAATGTGAATAAAGCTGGATTATTTGTATGTGCACCATTACATGTATGAATGTGCACAGCCAATCGAAACAAAAAAACTTATCTGTGGGTGCTCTCCTGATCAGCTGGGTGGCATTTGAATTTCTCTTGAGTGTCTGCACAAGCAAACAGCTTACAGGGAACACCACTTATCATCCTGCGAGTTGCGATTCCATGAGTGCCTCATACATCCTGCAGGAGGCATGTCCCAGTAGGGTCTACAGAGCGGGACTCCTGGTGCTCACTAAAAATAGCATTGTAGACAGTGCTTTGACATTGTGGCTTGGGCTCTGAAGCCTAGAGAGCGGGTTGGGCTTCAACACCACTGCTGTTTTTAGAGTGAAAGTGCAAACCCCACAAACTTGAATCTAACAACCAAGGCTTAGAGGCCAACTTCTACAGGCCAAGTAGATAAAATCCTGTCTTGATTGAGGTTAATGGGAAAACTCTGAGGGCATTTCTACACTCGGGAATAATTTTGAAATAAGTAAAACTGAAACAATAATGCCCAAAATAACAAAATCAAAATAGCACATCCACACTATGAGGGAGCGTTGAAATAGCTCAGAATGATTTTGAAATAGCATGTCCACACCGTTTGGCGCCTGCCTCAGATTTAACAGACCTTGGAAGTACGTTGGGGAGGGCACCAGGAGGACAGACACTTCCTGCGGCTTCTTGGTCAGTCAAGGTGAGACACATGCTTAAAGGGGCTCCTTTCTACAGCCACATTTCACATATTACTCCTACACTGCCTACCCCCTTGTGGGACACCAAATGGACACTGTGTGCTCTGGTTGCCCTTGCAGATGGCACAACACTGACATCATGGAGCCAGAGCTGCTGCAAAGCTGTGCCAAGCTCATGGGCCTCGTGCTGCGCTTAATGGTGCAGTTCATTCAGTCTGCCCACATACTGCTCCAGCCTGAACCAGAGGATACCTTCACCCAGGTCCTGGCACTCCTGCTGCTGCAAAGGCTCCTTTGCCCTCTGGACACCATCAAATGCTGCTTCTAGCAGAGGGAGACCAGTTTGGACTAGTGGGACTGCATCATCCTGCAGCGATAGGATGACCAGAAGTGGCTGCAGAACTTCCGCATGCTGAATGGCTTGCCCCTATCCTCAGGCAACAGGACACCCAACTGCGACCCGCCATCCCCCTGCAGAAGCGCATTGTCATCTCCGTCAGAAACGAGTTTGGCTTGGGGAAATCCACAGTCAGGGCAGTGCTTCTGCAGGTACTCAAGGCTATCGACAATGTGCTACTATGGAATGTCATCACTCTGGGAAACTTCAATACCATCATGGAAAGCTTTGCCATCATGGGTTTTCCAAACTCTGGGGGGAAGGAGGCATAGATGGCACTCGCATCCCCATCCTGGCCCCCGACCACCATGCCTCAGATTATATAAACAGGAAGGGGTACTTCTTGATGGTTCTGCAGGCTCTAGTGGACCACAAGGGCCAGTTCACGGACACCACATTGTGTGGTCGGGGAAGGCACATAATGTTCACATCTTCTGTAACTCCTGCATATTCCAGAAGATGCATGCTGGCACTTTTTTCCCCAACCACAACTTCATGTGCATCCTACCCATCCCATCCCCTGGCTTATGAAGCTGTACATGGACAGCATGGACCCCACCAAGCATAACTTCAATGCCAAGTTCAGCAGGAGCCGTGGGGTCATAGAATGTGCATTCGGCTGCTTTCAGGTGAAGTTCAGGAGTCTCCTCACCTGCCTGACCTTAGTGAGCACAAGATCCCTTTCATGGTAGTGGCATGCTATGTGCTCCACAACCTATGCGAAAGCAAGGGGGAGACTTTCCTGCTAGGGTGGGAGGCAGAGGCTGAATGGATGGCCAGGGCTTATGAGAAGCTGGACAACAGTGCCATGCAGAGAGCGCTTTAGAGGGCAGTGCTCATCTGGGAGGTCTTAATGGAGAGTTTCAGCCAAAGCCAGCTGTGAGAATCTCGCTCATGTCTCTCCACAAGGGACCTCTGCATTCCCCTTATGTGCTTTTCCTCCCACACCCCTCACTTCCCCTGTCCTCCCTTCCCTCCTCTCCCACACAGCAAATAAAAAAGCCTTTTTTGTTTGATAACACAAGTCTGTTTATTAGGAGGATATAAACCAGGGGAAGGGCTGGAGAAAGAACCTGGAATGAGGGAAGGGAGAGGGGGCTCAGGGACAGGGCTGGAAGTGATGCTTGCTTTGGTCAGTTCGTGAGGCTTTGGCTGCCCTTGAGGTCCTACTATCCCATGTTCATGAGCCACCGTGGGATGTCTAGGAAGGGAAACACATAGCCTCAAGCTGGCTCGCCAGCTAGCCCTAGGCAGTCTTCCACTGCTTCTGGTCAGCCTGGCACTCCTCCTGGTCAGTGGCCCACTCCCATGGCTTGTTGTTGAGCCCCCAGATGAGGGACTAGATGCAGGCCATTTGCTCATGCAGCAAGTCTTCCCAGGTGCATTTCTTCTGGCAGATCCCATGAAGTCAGGAGGATGGCATGGGAGGTGGATGCTTGCAGCTGGCCCAGCTGTGAAGAAAAGTGACAAAGGTACTTATCCCAGGAGACACTATTCATGAAGCCTAGCCCTAATCTTTGAGCCAACACTGAAGGTCTTGGTTCAGATGAAAGGAATGTGATGGCAATGTGATTCGAGTGAGGCCATCTCTTGCCTAGACAGCAGGCACTTTCCTGCAGGGGCATGGATGTCCCAGGGGAGCATTGCTACACCCTTGGCCTAGGGAAAAGTAGGCATGGTATGGCTTCGGCTAGGCCAGAAGCCTGCAGACTGGGAGAGGAGGACAGTGTAGTTCAGCCTCCTTTGTGTCCTGCACATGCCAGGTTTGGCACTGATGGCATCCTGCAGAGAGAGAACTTCTACCCCTTCCCACGGGGGTGTGTGTTGGGGGATGTTTGTGTGAGCAGCATACACCTCTTGCCGAAGTGAGTGCTCCCTTTTCTTCCTCTCACCGGCAGGTTCCCATGCAGGAGATCGGTCTCCTCTGCATCACCATGCTTGACCAGGAGCAGATGCTGCCTAAGTGCGGGCCATGTGCACTACTGCTGTGTGATTCTATAACCCCAGCCTCCTAAGTGGTGGCTTGTCATGAGAAGGTGTCTCACCACAGAGTTGGAATAAGGCAGGCCTGTCCAGGAACCTTGTGAAAAGGAGTGAGGGGTTCCTTCGTGAGAGCATCATGGAGTTGAGTGCTCCAGACTGGCACGCCATGTGTACTCACATGTACAGGCTGTTGTGTGACCCCCCCAGGCTGAGTGAGGAGGCAGATGACAGGCTATGATAGGCTGCACGTGTAGATAGGGAAAGTTATAGAACTCACCTGAAGTGCCTTCCCCAGGTTCACCCAATGCCTGGGAGACATCCTGGGAGGGGGGACCAGCTCCAAGATGAGGAGCTGCTCCTGGTTGGCAGGCATGGTCACCTAGCTGGCCTGCTCATCGTCCTTGTCTTCTTCATCCTCCACAACCATGCCCCCATGGTGCTGACAAAGATATGTCCTGGCTAGACTCAAAGACAATGGTGGTAGGAGGAAAGATTACCGGCCAGTCTCCCAGGATGGCATCAAACTAGTGATAATACTGGCATGTGTGCAGCCACCCCAGAGTATCCATTATGCCCCTTGGTCTTATTATAGGCCTGATGAAGCTTCTTTATTTTCCTGGGAACCTGGTCGAGGATCCATGTATGCCCCTTCTCGACCAGGCTGGTGACCATCCGGCAGGAGACATTGGTGTTGCACATTCTGGTATGGACATCCTAGAGGTTGGTATTCTGCAGGAGCAGCACTAGATGAGCTGCCAGCAACTGGTGCCCTAGGCGAAATGTGCAATCGGCACGCAATCGGCGCCCCCACCTCCAAACTCCTCAATGTCCGTTTAATTTGGCGCCCTAGGCAACCTCCTAGCTCATGCATATGGATGGGCCACCACTGGTCTCTTCGCCCTAGACATCAGTGAGGTTTAGGTTCTCTGCACCCATCCAGGACCAAGCTTATTTGCATCCCTGGCCACTTGCAGCTGAGGGTGATGCAGGAGAACTTGTAGCAATGGGGGCTCAAAGGGTGTGCTGGGGTCAGCCATGACTCCTGGGATTTTGCAGTGTGGCACAAGGCTGGCAAGGCTATCCTCATGCCACAAGCCCTTAGCCTGCAGCCTGCTGCTTTAAAAGCTCTGCAGGAGAAGGGGAGCACTGGAGCTGGCAGGTGTGGCCAGAGCATCCACAAGTGCAGCTGTGAGAGGCATCTGGAGGACAATTATTTTGAAACACTAATGCTATTTTGAAATAATTCCTCATGGAAGGCAGGAGTACAGATTTGAAATAAACAGCTCATTATTTCGAAATAATGGGCTTGGCAGTGTGGTTGCTCCACTTGTTGTTTTGAAATAAGGGAATTTATTTAAAAATAACTCCCTTGTGTAGACTAGGGCTAAGAGGCCTAATAAATGTGCTTTGATCACTTCTGTTGTCATTGGCTTGGGTCTATTGGTGCTATTGTACTATTAGAAATTTTGTGTCTCCTATACATAGCTATATCACTAAATAATGCAAGATGCTGTGACACAAAGACATCTTCTTTGAGCCAATGATATGTAGAAATTAGAAATGTTCTAGAGTTTTATATATTTGCTGAAATCAACGAGATTTTCATTTACTTCAATGCATGCATTTTGGATTGGACACCATGTTAAGGGAAAAATAAAGGATTTAGCAAAGAGAATTAAAGTTATAAAACTTTTATTGAAAAAAAATAACAATACCTGTGTATCTTAAAAGTGGTTTGTTTCACAGTCTTCGTATTCCATATAATGTTTCATTGATACTATGGGTTGGACCTCCGTGGCTGGGACCCTTGGGACCTGACCTGGGCCAAACAAGGGAATGTGCTGAACTGGGAGAGGTCCCCTGCCACTGGCTCCCAAGTCTACTGCTGGCTCCACTTCCAGCCCTGGACGATCACCCAGCTACTGACCCTGGCCAGGTTGGCTGCTGCTGAGCACAGCATACTGGGTGACTGGGGCCCTGGTTCTCCTGCCAGTCTGCTGCCAGCCCTACTGGGCTGCCAGCCCAGCAGCACTCCCAGCTGTCAGCCCTTCTGCTGCCTGACTCCCAGGCACTGGGTCTCTCTGGCCTGGGAACATCCGTGGTCTTGCTGAACCAGTAGTCTCTGTTTAGGCAGGTGCAACTTTTAATTCAAAGTATTCAGATTTCCCCTTTATTGCATTTTGCATTCATAGATTTTAGTGAAAAAGGAAATTAGTAGAAATGAAAAACAATCACTATGTTTCCTGGGTCCCACTTTTAGAAATGCTATTTATACACATAATATATACAAATTGGTCTATGCGTGTATTTATTAAAGATGTAAAGTGCTGTAAATGCTGAAAGCCTACATTAGGGAATCTGACCATGTTAGATTGTATCTTTATATTCTGTGGAGCCAGGAGAATACTGAGTTTTATCCCCTCTCCCCATATTATTAAGATGGTTCACTTTGTTGTGAAACTATCTTATCAAATGAGTTTACCGGAAGATGAAATTTAAATTAATATTGACTAATACTTGTGGAAGATCAAATGAGCAATTACAGTAAAACTCCCAATTGTCCAGCACTCCTGATAGTCCAGCATCAAACTGGCAAGCACTCCTAATGGAACCAGGACGGAACCTGGAAATGCTCAGGTCAGCCACTGTCACGTGGGTTACAGCAGAGAGGGGAGGTGTTTGGCTCTGGGGAAGGGGAGGGAAGAGAAGGGGAGGGAGATTGGGTTATGCACTGCGTCCCAGCCAGCCCATTGAAAAGCCGGCCGCTCAGCGCATGTGCCCCAGCTCCTGGAGGGAGATGCACGGCTGTACCGGCAGCTCCAGGACCCAAGCATAAGGTTGGAGGGGCAGAGGGATTGGGTTGGGAGTATGCAGTACCTCTTGATACTCCGGCATATCCGATAATCCGGCACCATCTAGGTCCCAAAGGTGCCGGATTATCGGAAGTCTACTGTATTCACAATAGAAACATAATTCGATGACAGTCCTTTCAGGAAGCAGAAATTGTGGGAACCCCAATTTGTTGATGGCAACCTGCAAGGAGATGAACAGGAGATAATCGGCAGTTACTCACTAAAAATTACTTGCCCAGCTTTAATGCTGTATATTGGAGCAAACAAATGAATGTCCATAGTTATTAAAGTGATTTTTTTCCTCAGACTAATCTTGGGCATACAATTACTTTTCAGATGCATGTCTGTCTTTGGATGGCTTTCCTAGCTACGATAACACTACTGTCAAAAATGTTAGTTTTCTCCTATAGTTGGAGAGCAAACACCCACAGTGATCTGTGAATGTTCAGCTTCTCCAAATAAATTTCTGGAAATGGGATGATCCTTCTTAAGGTGATTTTTACTCATAAAAAGAAAAATAACCATCTATTGCCTTCATTATTAAGTTTTAATTATTTTACCTGCAGATTTTCTGAAATTATTTATAACAAGTCTATAATAATTAAGGATGATTGCAAGGGTAAATATACCCTACAAAGAGAGATGTGGAATTTTTTCATCTCCCAGACTTAAGTAAGGCAAAAGATTTTCATGACATCATTCTTCCCCAGGAGTTGTTAGAGCATGCATTGATCTGACACTGCTTTAAGAATGGCCATATCCCAGGTGGCTTTATGTGTGGTAATTGAACTAGTTTATGTATAGAGCTTGGATTTTTATGTCCAATGGAATGGATCTAGGAAATTATATCTTGCTGATGCAGTTTTTGTCATTGCTATGAGGAATGCCTCAATAATAAGAAAACCCCAAATCTGTTGCCTTTCTAATTCTTTTAAGCAAGGTCAGAACTTGGTGAAAATTCAACTGTTAATTGCAGAATATTTATAAATCTGAAATATATTTGGTCTCTGAAAATCTAGTTACCAGGCTGACTTTCTACACTACAAATTCCTTCCTTCCTTCCTTCCTTCCTTCCTTCCTTCCTTCCTTCCTTCCTTCCTTCCTTCCTTCCTTCCTTCCTTCCTTCCTTCCTTCCTTCCTTCACTTCTGCCATCCTCTTAGCTTATCAACTCTGCTTCATCAACATTATTGAATATGATGTCCTCAGTCTCTGCTGTCTTTTTGATTCACTTCTGAAACTCTTCTCTTTCTGCTTCCTGCTTTATTGGAAGAGAATTATCAAAATACAATATGACCTTATCCCTCTGCTCAGTTTGTTTCCTCTTCCCCCTTCTGCAACACTCTGGTCCACTTGCCTTCCTGCTCCATCCTATTTCATGTCTTAATCTCTCTTGTGTCTACTCTCAACTCCTCACTGCACTTATTCTTCTCCTTAATCTCTCACTCTCCTCTAGTTCCATCACTTCACAACAAAAACTCACTTTAATCTCTCCCATCTTAACAAGCACACGCACATACGCGCGTGCACACACACACACACACACACATGAAGAGAACACTACTCTTGACTCCATCTGCATCTTCAACTATTCTTTCCTTTCTCCTGTCACTTTTCTATCTTTCATATAAGCTCCTTGAATGCACTGTATGCAATAGCTGCCTGGCACACCTCTCTTCCAGTTCTATCCTAGACTTTCTCCAAGCCAGTTTCTTTAGCCAAAGATCTGAACCAGTTCGTCACACCACCGACTTCTGGAGGAAACTACAAAACATCAGTAATCTTCCTGAAAACATCATCCCTGACTACCATGGACCATAGAAGCTCTTTATACCAACATTCTACATGAAGACAGATTATAGGCTATCAGGAACACCATCCCCAATAACAGCACTGCACACCTGGTTACAGAGATCTGTGACTTTGTTCTCACCCACAACTACTTCTGATTTGGAGACAACTTGTATCTTCAAGTTAACAGCATAACCATGGGCACCTGCATGGCATTACAATATGCCAGCATCTTTATGGCTGACCTTGAACAAAATTTCCTCAGCTCTCACCCCCTCGGACTCTTACTCTGCTTATGCTACATCGATGACACAGGAAAGTGACCCTTGAAGAATTTCACAGGGATTTCAACAACTTCCACCCCACCATCAACCTTAGCCTGGATCAGTCCACACGAGAGAACCACTTCTTTGACACTACAGTAAAATAAATAATGGACAAATTTGCACCAGCCTATACCAGAAACGTACTGGCCGTTCCAATTACCTTCATGCTTCTAGCTTCCATCCCAGACACATTTCTCAATCTATTGTATACAGCCTAGCCCTAAGATACAACCAGATTTGTTTCAATCCCACAGACAGAGACAAACAGGATCTACATAGAACATTCATAAAACTGAAATATCCACCCAGAGAAGTGAAAAAACAGATCAATAGAGCCAAAAAAGTACCCAGACATGAACTACTTCAAGACAGGCCAAAAAGAGATAACAGAATTCAACTTGTCATCATCTACAGTCCACAACTTAAATCCCTCCAATGCATTATCAACAATCTACAACCTATCCTGAAAAATGATCCCTAACTCTCAGAGGCTTTGGGGGAAAGGCCAATCCTTGCTTACAGACAGCCCTCTAACCTCAAACAAATTATTTCCAATAGCCTTGCAACACACCTCCATCATAATCATCCAGGAAACCCACCCCTGCAATCAGCCCCAGTGCCAACTCTGCCCACACATGTACACCAGCGATATCATCACTGGACCTAACCATATCAGCCACCAAATCAGAGGCTCATTTAACTGCACATCCACTAATGTGATGTATTCCATCAAATCCCAACAATGCCCCACTGCCATGTATATTGGCCAAATTGGACAGTCTCTATGGGAAAGAATTAATGGGCACAAATCAGATATCCAAAAAGACAATATAAAAAAACCTGTTGGAAAACACTTTAATGTACCTGGACACCCATTAATGGATCTCCAAGTCACCGTTTTGTTTCAGGCAAATTCCACAAGCCAAATACATGGAGAAGGACTGGAACTTAACTTAATTTACAAGTTTAATTCTTAGTCACATGGTATGAACAAGAGCAGCAGTTGGCTTGCACACTACCTTCCACATCCTATGACTTAATTTACCAACCAAACAATGGAGGTGCTAATGCTTCTTATCTGTCTCTTGTAACTATTTAGTCTTTAAGATGCTGCTAAACTTTTTGTTGTTTTTTAAGATTTTCCTGTTACAGACTAACTTGGCTATCCTTCTGTAGCTTATCTACTCACTGTCTCTTTCTTCTTCCTCCCCTCCTTTTTTCCCCTCCTTCTTTCCCTCCCCTCCCCTTCCTTTCCTTATTTATTCTTGGATTTGGACTTCTAACACTCCTGTCATCTGAAGAAGTGGGTTGTGCCCATGAAAGCTCATGATACCGTCTATATGTTTTGTTAATCTTTAAGGTGCTACTAGTCTATTTGTTGTTTTTAAAGTTTTTCCTGATTCTTTTAGATTGTCAGCCAACTTTGACAACATCGACCAGGCTCTTCATCTTGAAATCTTGTCCTTCCTATGCTGCCATGGTTGATTCTTTCTTCTCCTGTTCCTCTTCCTCTTTCTGTAGCTGCTCATTTGGCTTGTTCTTCAGAGTATCATACTCTTTCTCACTCCAACATTTTGTGATGAAGACTGTGTCCTGGTCCCCTTCATTTCTCCTTCTGTACTTCCTCCAAGTAATCTGATCCACAGGCATGAATTCAACTATCATTTCCATGTTGATGACTCAAAGATCTGTCTTTGATTCCAAACCTGTCATCTTCTGTTCAAAATAAAATCTGCATGTCTCTCTGATATATGCTCAAGGTCAAAGTGGCTAAATAAAAGCTCCTAATACTCTCCCCCTGTCACTCAAGCCTGTTAACTTAGTCTCTGAAGACTCTGTAGGTCCTCACATCTAGACTATAATCTAAAATTTGCTGATTCTTCCTGCATAATCTCTCTAAGATACAACCTATGCTCACTGCTAAAACTCTCAATTGAACTCACATCGTCTTATATCCTGATTCCTACATGGTTTTTTTCTTGCATTGGCAAATGCAGTTTTGCCTAATATCCATTCAGAAATCTGCTGCAGAGATATAATTTTTCATAGTAATTTTCCTTGTCACTCATTTCTCTTCATCACTCACTGTCTCCTTCTCTTTCACATTAAATATAAGCTACTTGTTTTCACTATCTAGGCCCTCCTCCCATGCTGTTTTTCATACTTGGGAGAATCTCTCCCAAAATATCTTTAAAACCACTTTTTTCTCCTCCTCCAAATTCCTCCTTTTAAACTCTCCTTTTCTAGAAAGCCTAAAGAAAACTTGGCAATGGTTAAAATGCTAAAGCATTGAAACAACTGCCTATCCTGCTGACCAATAGTGTCTCATTTTATTTTGTTCTCCTCTGTCTGTCTGTGTCCATCTGTTATTCCTTATCTCATATATAGATTACAAGTTTTTGGGGGGCAAGAACTGTCTTTTTGGTGCTTGTATGGCACCTAATACACGATGGTCCTAATCTGTGATTAGAGTGCCTAAGGGTGGTGAATACAAGCAAAAATAACCATATTTAATGAAACTTTAATGAAATTTTTGGTTTCAGTTCTCATATTTATCTTGGAGGGAGCCATTCCCTTATGTAGGTAATGTCTATGCAGAGACCTATCACAAGATCATGCAGAAAATGACTCAAAGTAAGGTGCATCAATGCCATTTCAATTTCATGATATAAATGGCAGAAATATACCCCTAGTCACAATAAATCTGAAAATAGAAAATGGTCATGTGCAAGAAGGAAGAAGAAAAGATAATTACAACATAGAATATCCTTTAAAAACTTGAAGTGAAGGCTGCCCCTAGCAGCGTAAACCCTTGAAATGAAGCCTAACAGAAATGGCAGATGAACCAGGTCATGACAAATAATCAGTGACAGTTCCATCACAGAAAGGAAGTTATGTAGCACCATAGGTCTTTTCCCCCTCAGTTTAAGTAAGAAGAATGATGCTGTGGCCAGAAGGCAGTGGTATGGATTTTCTAGTTCATTAATGCAGTCTATAAGCAGAGATTACCACTTTTTGTCCATTCTCACTGGATGGTATTGCAACAGGTCTTTGCAAACCGTTTTGATAGCCTGTTAGAGTACAAAGTATTTTGGGGTTTGGAGCTGTATTAATTTGAGGGGTTTTTTTTACTTGCATTGTTTTTCATTATGTATGGACATCTTATAGCTCAGGAATCATAAAATAAAGTAGTGTTTATTTATGAACATTAGGGCTATTTGTTCTTTCTTGCCAGATTAAGCTCCTGTTCTCAATGAAGTCAATAGCAAAAGTCATTAGTTTCAGTGGTTACAGATTAAGCTATAATAAGCTAATAAGAGGAGAAATGCTAGTGGCCCGCTGCCCTTTCTGTAGGGTTCTCAGTTAATCAAAATGTTGAACTCTAAACATGAAACACTTTGACCAGCACTGGAATCCTTGTATCAGCAAGCAGTAAATATTCCCTGAGGGTAAAGTATTCCAATGAACTGTGAAATAGCTGAATATCCATATATTATGATAGTTATAAATTATGGGATTTTTGGAAGTAGGATTTTCAAATGCCAAAGGAGACTAAACACCAAAAATAGAACAATATATAATAATAACATACTATTAAAGATGCACTGTGTAGTAGATGCTGTGGAGGCTGGCCAGAAAGGCATATCACTCCAGCTGGGGATTTATATATTTAACTTGAGACATGCCATCTGAACATAAACTAGATACCATGAATAAGTCAGTAAAATGTTGAAGAGTAAGGGTAGAAATCCCCCTGAGCCACCCTTTGCTCTGCCCAGCAAACCTCATTGTCTGGGGGTAACCAGAAGGGAAATCTGTGTTTTGCAATAGTACAAAAAATTAGCATGAGCTTGCCTCTCATTTTTAAAATTATTATTTTAAATATTTACAGTATTTTCTCTTTGCAATTTGATCTTATTTATGACACTGTATCTGACACATTTTCTAGGTAAACTCCTTAATAGTTTTGTGAAACATCGTGTTTAGGTATAAAATGGAGTATTATTATTCAGCATTTCTTAAATATTTTAATGTGTTTGTAAAGCTTGGTCTCTTGATAAATACAGAGCATTGTTAAAATAGTACTGTGTTTTACATAAACACCATGACTAAATTGTTTTGATTAGTAAGTCAATTTTTCTTCTTGTAAGTTATGTTGAGGTAATTTGGAAAGTGTCCAGAGTATTATTGACAGTCAAGTTACACCATCCATTTTATATATAGAACAAGAGGTGTGAGGGAGAGGGAGGAAGAGCTGTGTGTGGAGGAGAGACAAAGACAAAAAGGAAGGTTTTAGAAATATAATAAGTACCATACTGGCCCAGATCTAAAATTTATCTAAAATGTATTTATTTATCTGGCCAAGTACCAGATGCTTCAAAGGTGTCAGAGCCCTGCAATAGGCAGTTGTGGGATAATCTGGCTCCTGACATTAGGTTCTTGCTGACTTTTGTTAGTTAGAGATTGGTGTAAATAATGAAGTTTGATATCCCTTACACATTTCTTCTTATAATTCATTATGATAACACTGGATATTCTTATCTTATGTTAGTAATTGTCCAATCCCCCTCTTGCATTTTGCTAAATTTTTATAACAATTATTTCCCACGGCCATGAGTTCCACAATCTAATTCTGCATTGCATTAAAAAGTATTTCTCTTTATCAGTTTTGAATCTGACACCTTTTAATTCATTGAATTTTCCCTTGAACTTGTTTTATGAAATCAGAACAGAAGCTCCTGACATGCTCTCTCTATTCCATTCACTTTATATCTACATTTAAATCTACATTCCTTCTTATTATTCTCCTTTCTAAGACACAACATCATATGAGTCTTTCAATGTCTTCAATCATTTTTGTACCATGCTGTGAACCTTCTCTAATTCTAATTCTCTAACACTATAATATCCAGTGTATGTATGCCCCCTTTTTCAGGTATATCTGTGAAAGAGAGGGTAACTCTTTTTCATTTAGAAGTAGAGTATAAAGAAAATATGCAATAGCAAATATAAGATACTACTAAGCTGGGGTTTATGAAACCTATGGGGATGGGGAAATTGCTCCCAGTGTACTGCTCCAAATTCAATACAGTAGTGTGTGTGCATGTAGTAGTAGTAATCACAGCTTTTTTGTTCTGGATACTACAGAATAGAAGACAAGACACAATGCAAAAAAAGTCTAGCTCCTATTGATATCAGTGCCCAAACTCTTAAACCTTAACCTATTTCAGCGATGATCCTACTAGCCTCTCCAATATGAAGCTTAAGGATATGGAGCAAAGTAGAGTATGACCTCACTGTACCAGACATTAAAAGCTTCAGGCTCCTTTTTCAGAGATCCCCCACCTTTATCCTTACTCCAATACCAATTTATTAGGGAAACAGACTTCATATTGAAGGATTGCCTGCACTCAATTCCAATTAAGTTGCAATAATGTGAACACATTATGACCAAAGCTACTCACTGAATTTCTGAAAGGAATGTAGTGGTGGGGAAACCCCATCTCACCCAGGCTAATTTGGCCATGAGGGGAAACATTTCTCACTGTCCCCCAAAATGCTATCATCATTTCCTCAGCAAGGCTTCAAACCTCAGTCCTATTCTAATCTTAAATTGGGGGGAGAGAACTGTTGTTTGCAGGTGTAGAATTGAACTTTGGGAAGGGAAAAGAGTTTGTACTCCCTCCTCTCAATAAAAAACTACAGGTTGGACCTCCCTGGTCTGGCACCATCGGGACCTGACTGGTCCCAAACAAGAGAATTTGCCGGACCAGGGGAGGTCCCCTGCCAGCAGCCCCCAGACCATTGCCAGCAAGTGCACCTTGCCTCTTCTTACCCCCAATCCGGCTGCGCTTCTTGCCTAGCTGCTACCATCTCCCTGGGTGACCCAGGCTTCGGCTCCTGCAGTGAGGTCCCAGTCCCGCGCTTTTTTTTTTTATGGGTGGGGAATGGGGAATCTTAAAAGGTCCCTAGAGTTTTACTTTTACTGCTGGCCCAAATGAACACTCCTCCCCACTCCCATCTCTCTCTTTCTCATATACACACACACTTGTGAGGCTGCAAGTAAGAGGGTTTTTTTTTCTTTTTATATTTTTCTTTCTACTTTGAATTCTGCAGCAAGGGTCTGTGCTCAATGTCACTTCTCTTGTTTTTGGTTTACAAGAAAAATAAAATAGTCCTGAGTATGTATTCACTAGATCTTAGAAGAAGAGCAGATGCTTTTAATAGCACATTAGTGAAAACACAGCAGCAATAGGGTTTGAGCCTGCACCCTTCTATGCTAAAGTTAACTACTTAATCTACAAGGATAAATACACTTTTTCCCAGTCAGAGTAGAAGGGAAGAACAATACATTCCATTTTTCAATTGACTAGTGGAAGGAGCCTAGCAATGACTTGACTAAAATAAAAACATATTGACAATGGCAAAAAGTTAATTAAATATTGTATATAGTATTTAAAGAATGCAAATATTGTATATAGTACTTACAGACAAACTGAATTTCTTTATGCATACAAAAATCTGTTCATATTAAATGTCATGAAAGTTAGATTTTATTTACTACAAGTTTTGGGTTCTTTAGATAAAAGGCAGGGTTTTTTTTGTTTGTTTGTTTTCCTAAATGTCACTCGGCTGATAGAATACCTTGAATTGAATTTTGGATGTAATATGAATCTTTGGATGTAAGATTTGACACAACCTAATCTGGTCTCTTCCAGATGAGGAATAAGAGAGGTAAAAACCTCAGCAGCTTTTGGGTGTTTTGAGAGGCTTTCCAGGGGAGAGAAAAAAAAAAGAGGCGGCTCAGAATTTTTGTAAGGTCTCTCTGTAATTTCTTCCTTAACCACTAGAGGCTGCTCTTCCACTTGTGCAAGAGGTAAAGGTAACAGCTGTCTGCAGCACTTGTGCTTCCCTGTGTGCTCTGTGTGGTCAGAGACCCAGATCTGGCAGAGTACAGCAGAATGATCCACCATCTAAAACAGCAGCAGCAGTAGCCTCATCCCTTTCCTATTGTGATATGCCAACACAGTGCAGGTGATAGTGAGTCTCCTAGCCTATGTAGACAAACTTGTGCCACCCAGGCCCCAGATGGCTAGGCTGAGTGTCAGACTTGAACTGACTCCCTGCTATTATTAGCACACTAGCTATGCTCGCTCATTCCAGCAGTGTAGACAAAGAATCAGAACCTAGGAAAAGATCCCCCACCTGAAGACTGGAAACAGAGAACAGCTGCTGGAGAGGAATGGGGGACTGCCAGTGTAGATTCTGAGCAGTATGATCAAGAATTGTGTAGCAGGCATACAGGGCAGCTTGGCTCTACATTTGTGTAAGCATGTGATGAAGACTGAATTTTGAATTGTGTTTGATACACCACACTGTTTACAGGATGGGATAGGGGAGAGGGAGAGAGATGGCTGGGGCAGTTCAAAAGCTAAAAGAGAGAGGCACAAAACTGACTTCTGAGTGTTATTTTTTGTTTTAACTATGATTATTAGAGCCAATCTAATGGTGTTCTGATATCTGACCATGACTTTTAACTCTTGGGTGAGCAGTATACAGTTATTGCCTTCCCACCAAAGCTTATCTTGAGCCTTGTCTCCAACTAGGGATTGTACAGTGAGATAGCTATCTCCTTGGGAGACACCATTCTCTTTCCCCCTCCCCTCCGGGTCAACACTTAACCCATTGCAAATCTTTGAAGTAGCACAGCTGACACACCAGGTAGAAAGATTTTATGCTACCCCTTAGTATCAGATCCATTAATCTGCCTGTTCACTTACTGACAATTACACAATCAATGTTTGTCTTTAGGCTGGAATTGTTTTTGTGTGTGTGAATATGTGGTTCAGTACTATCACTTTATATAGTGACTACTTCATTATCTTGCATATATAAATCAGAAATGATGTGGTTTGATTCTTTTTTTCATAGGTGGCACCAAAAATTTTATATGAGAAGGAACTTCAGATGTCATAAAAATATTATATTTAGAGACACTTCACTAAAGGAACCATACATGTCCTACACTTAAATGCTGTCAGTAAGAATTGTTCAAGTTCACATTTCTGTCACTTATTGTGCAATCTTATGCATGTTTTACATTCTGTTAGAGTATTGGAAGTCATAAGAGACCAAGTGTATCCAAAACTAGGAAAGAGAAGTGGTGAAGGGAAAAGAGACGACTTGTAGACTGGAAAATAATAGCAGTAAACCCCTATAGGGAAAGGTAGAACTGAAGACAAGATGTATTATGTGTGTTCATGAATGAGTCTTTACTTTGGCGCTAAAGTGTACTAATTCAGTTTATTGTGCTGGTATACTATTATGAATTGTATACATATCTCCTTTTACCATATACTTACATTATGAGGTTACTTTGCTATAGCACAAAATGACACAAGCTCCAATGACACAAATCCATCTTCTCTGATACAGTGATATGCAAAAGTGAGAAATATTGTAGAGCTTCCTTAGTAGACTGCAAGAGCAAAAGTGTGTCCTTGGTCAGTACAAGCACATAGAAATGGTACATCAGTGCTAAGTATTTTGCATTAAGTATGCATCAGTCAAGAGAAGCTCAGATTTTCATTCTTAGATATTTGCTGCATTGAAATCTTCAAATTTTCTAGTATTTTGTGTCTTGTTCTGTATTTCAACTTGTACTTTTTATTTGTTTTTAATGTTATAAACTAGAGATGTGACATAGCAATGAAGCTGAGATTTATATATGAATCCAGACTTCCTCAAATTTTGATTCTGATGTATAATTTTGAAATATAAACCAATAATGAAGACCTACTGCAGAAAAACTTAGCTTCTAGAAAAATATTCCTTGGTCTCTGTCAAGTTATAAATTGTGACAGAAAATATGGTTTGTGATGATATATTATGAAATGATATTGAGTATTCAATAAAGTAGAGACTGTAGTGCATACTCAAAAGGTTAAGATTTTAATCTTCATCTTAACAGTTTGCATAATGTAATTATGAACCTAACAGATATCAAGCAAATTCCATGCTCCAAAAGAATGCTTCAGATAATTTAACAACATTACATTTAATCTTTGAAGTTAAAAGTAATGTAGACCTACCTGGTACTATTTCTTTGGAAGTTTATTCTAAAGGAGATTGGATTTGGATGTTCATTTCAGTAAACCATAGCAATTATCTGCACTTGTCCATTAGCAATTAAGATTGGACACTTAAGATCTGTTTCATTTATCTCACAAACAGTACCATAGAAAGGTGCCTTCTCTTCCATCTACTAATTGCTTTAATTTCTGCAGCTTTTAACTGTTACCACCTGGGACATCAAAGATAACTGAAATGTGCTATAAAATAGATGATTTGTTTTTGCCAGTGAGAAAAACATGTTTATTTAGTCACCTGCACAGTGGAAAACAAACCTATCAGAATCCTATGATAATTAATAAACTATGGGAAGTTAGACGTCAATGGAAGTCAATGGAAGTCTTCTAGTTTACTTCATGAAGGACTGGATCAGGTTCTTATTGCCTAAGAGAACAAGAGTTTAAGAAGTGGAGTAAAATGAAGTTCAGTATATGGAACAGAATATTTTCACCCGAAATTACTTAAACTCTACAATTTGTTCATGGTATTGATGCTGTCCTTGGATATTTTGATATTTCTAGGTATTAGTTAACTAGAATGAACAAAGTTATTTTTCAATTTATATGGGTTGGTTGAAAATCTGGATATATATAGTCCACACTCTTCTAGCGGGACAAAGAACTATATTTCTCTTGCTAAGCAAGAAAAAGAGCTAGATTGATTCATGGAGGTTAGGTCCATCAATGGCTATTAGCCAGGATGGGTAGGAATGGTATCCCTAGCATAGGTATCTGTTTCTCTGGAGGTGGATGACAGGGGAGGGATCACATGAGGATTACCTGTTGTGATCCCTCGCTCTAGGGCATCTGGTGTTGGCCATTCTCGGCAGACAGGATACTGGGCTAGCTGGATCTTTGATCTGACCCAGTATGGCCTTTCTTATGTAAAAATCAAATCCTATTTCCTCTCTGGGGGGACTGCATGTTGATCTGATGCTGATTCCTAATGGTTCTTCCTCAAAACGGTAAATGCCGAAAAGGGGAAAAAACTCTCTTTGAATTGAAAAAACATTAGGCTGTATGAAAATCAGAACCTGATCAGCAGAAACCTGCATCCAAGAGGGACTCCAGTTGAAGAAAAGAAACAGTATGGCATTGTGTATGCAAATGACTCTTTGCTCCAGAATGGTTAATAGATTTTATCTTGCTCTGAAAAGCTATTATGTTGTCTTGTAGGGAGAAACTAGACTGTATACCGAAGTGTGTAAATTTTGCTTGGGGGGGGGGGGGTGAGTGGTTTTGAACTCCCCAAATTGTGTTGATACATAATGGCCTTTAGTCTTTCCTAAACCAATACATTACCTTCAAGGTGTTGATTACCCGGGCATCCAGAGCCCTAAACAATTTATAAAGAAGTAAGAAAAATCATGAATTCTAACTAAATGCCTTGGTTGTGCATGTGTAATGCTGATAGGCAGAACTTAACCTGGGACCTCTGGAGCTTAGTGTAAGAGCCTAAAGGCTACCTGGCTCTCAGCTAAGGCTGTAGAGCACATTCATTCTTTTTCTCTGCAAGTGGTATAAGTGCTACTGCTTGGGACAGTAAGTATGGATTACACACGAACAGGCATCTAATTCATGCATATGATCTGGAGGCATATTTACTGAGAGTGTAAAGGGACACATTGTAATCCATAACAGGATATGGAACAATGTAGAAATGAAATCTATACAGTTGAATGTATAACATGGGAACAATTCCTTAAATATAATGAATAAATCACTGTTAAATTAGCAGTGGACTGAAAAAGAAATGAAAAATAAATGCACTGAGAAAAGTGGAAAGAGCCCCTCCAGTATGTGATACCAAATTTGCAAAATCCTTTACATTTCTGTAAAACTACAAAAAAAAAAAAAAAACCACAAAAAGGGATTCTGTAAAACTGTTTCATCTTGTATTGTATCAACCTCCAGATGAAAATTTAGGAACTAAATATTCAAATATAATCTCATAAACTACAGCAGTGTTTATGGCACAAGAACCTTGATAATAGAATAGAGTAGAATCAGGCCTGTAGAAGTTGTACCAGTTTAATATTTCAAGTAATTCCAAACCTACACTACAGCTAAGATCCTTCTGGGAATAAGAAATTGGAAAAGATTTTATTCTGAAATACAATGGACTAGTTTATGCAGAAATAATTGCTGTGCTATAACAGAAATGTAAAGTTCCAAACATTTAAGATACTGCATAATTTATTGTACCCATTCAAAATTATACACTATTCAACTGAAAGATTCAAATTTGTGCTAGAAATAATTTTCACCAGTGTGAAAATAAATTGAAGAAGCTTTACAAACACAGGGTCAGTAAAAGTTCGGTTATCTGGAACTCAATTAACAAGAAAACTCAATTAATCAGCATTTCTGATATCTCCCAATACAAATTTTCAGTCTAAATTTTCTGCTCAGCACATTATGCAATTGCATATTCTGTGCTCTATTTTTATGAAAACGAAGCAGAAGATATGTAAGCAAGCTGATATCAGGGATTTATTAAAAAAAGCACGTTCTAAGGTGTGTCATTGGATTATTACAGATTCAGCCCAGTCTCGTACACCTTCTTATAACTACAATGATAACTGATGTTGATAAGGATGGTCCTGCCTTCTGAAACATTTAAGAAAGATTAAATTATATTCTGTATAGTTTTACTGTTAAGTATATTTTTAGTGATCTGGGTGAATGCCATTCACTGCCCCTATCTTATGTAGTGTCATAGTAACCTAGGCTTTGTCTAGACTGCATCCCTTTTCCATAAAAGGGATGCAAATTAGACACGTTGCAATTGCAAATGAAGCGGGGATTTAAATCCCCCCCGCTTCTTTTACATAAACATGGCTGCCGCTTTTTTCCGGCTCAGAGCTTTGCCGGAAAAAAAGCGCCAGTCTAGATGCGGATCTTTCGGAAAATAAAGCCTTTTCCGAAAGATCCCTTATTCCTCTTAAAATAAGGAATAAGGGATCTTTCGGAAAAGGCTTTATTTTCCGAAAGATCCGCGTCTAGACTGGCGCTTTTTTCCGGCAAAGCTCTGAGCCAGAAAAAAGCGGCAGCCATGTTTATGCAAATGAAGTGGGGGGGATTTAAATCCCCGCTTCATTTGCAATTGCAACGTGTCTAATTTGCATCCCTTTTATGGAAAAGGGATGAAGTCTAGACACAGCCCTACTGTATAGAAAACTTTATTTGTATATAACTACTACTGGATTAGAGAGTACTGATATACTTACTATTTTATACTTCATTCATTTTGTTGTCTTCTAATTCCTTGAAAATTGATATTGCATTGGTAAAGTATAACTCATAGTTTATCAGAATATTTGATTAGGGATGGTACTTGGTCCTGCCATGAGAGCAGGGGACTGGACTCGATGACCTTTCAAGGTCCCTTCCAGTTCTATGACACAGGCATATCTCCATATATTAACCAGCATTCCCACAGTATGCCAGATAGCAGACCTTTTCTGTATAAATATATTGACAGAAAGTGAAAAGTTTTATGAAAAGGTAAAATATTCAGTGGTATATCTCATAAGAACATAAGAACGGCCATATGGGCTCAGACCAACGTTCCATCCAGCCCAGTATCCTATCTGCCAACAGTAGCCAATACCAGATGCCCCATGTCATCCTCACATGATCCCCGTCACCCTCCTCCAGAGAAACAGAGGCTAGGGACACCATTCCTACCTATCCTGGCTAATAGCCATTGATGGACCTAACCTCCATCAATTTATCTAGCTCTTTATTGAACCCTTTTAAAGTCCTAGCCTTCATTACATTCTCTGGCAAGGAGTTCCAGAGGCTGACTGTGCGCTGAGTAAAGAAAAACTTCCTTTTGTTTGTTTTAAACCTGCTGCCTATTAATTTCATTTGGTGACCCCAGTTCTTATATTGTGGGAATAAATGAATTACTTTTCAAATTTTCCTTATTCACTTTTTCCACACCAGTCACGATTCTACAGACTTCTACTATATTCTCCCTTAGTCTCCTCGTTTCTAAGATGAAAAGTCCAAGTCTTCTCAGTCTCTCTTCATATGGGACCCATTTCAAATCCCTAATCATTTTTCTGAACCCTTTCCAATGCCAATATATCTTTTTTGAGATGAGGTGACCACATCTGTATGCAGTATTCAGGATGTGGGCATAACATGGTTTTATATAGAAGCAAAAGGATATTTTCTGTCTTTTTCTCTATGGGTATGTCTATACTACAAAGTTAATTTGAACTAATGGATGTTAGTTCGAATTAACTTTGATAGGTGCTACACTACCGCTCCGCTAGTTCGAACGTAATTCGAACTAGTGGAGCGCTTAGTTTGAACTAGGTAAACCTCATTCTACGAGGACTAAACCTAGTTTGAACTTATTAGTTCAAATTAAGGGGTGTGTAGCCCCTTAATTCGAACTAGTGGGAGGCTAGCCCTCCCCAGCTTTCCCTGGTGGCCACTCTGACCAACACCAGGGAAACTCTATTGCCCCCCTCCCGGACCCGGACCCATTAAAGGGGCCCGGGCTGGCTACGATGCCCGTGCCACGTGCAAGCCTTCCAGCACCCAGCTAGCAGACCCTGCACCTGGCACGGCTCGAGCCAGCCACCCAATGCCCCCCAGCCCTCCCCCTCTTCCCGGGACCAGGCTGGCGGCTCCCGGGAGCTTGTCCGGGACCGCAAGAGGCGGGCACCCGCCTGGTCTAGTGCGGACATCGTGGACCTTGTCCACGACCTCCGCACTAGGCACAGGAAAGCGGTCATCTAGGGCAGGAGAGCTGCCAGCCTGGCCACCCAGGAGCAGGTG
Source organism: Pelodiscus sinensis (assembly GCF_049634645.1). Taxonomy (NCBI): domain Eukaryota; kingdom Metazoa; phylum Chordata; order Testudines; family Trionychidae; genus Pelodiscus; species Pelodiscus sinensis. The sequence continues at coordinate 48,181,229 of NC_134718.1, forward strand.
TGCATGAAAATCAAGGGGGTCCACTAAGACCCCCAACCCTGAGCCCTGAGCTTACAATGGCCATACTGGGTCAGACCAAAGGTCCATCTAGCCCAGTAGCCTGTCTGCCGACAGCGGCCAACCCTAGGGACCCTGGAGGGGATGGACCGATGACAGTGACCAAGCCATTTGTCTCGTGCCATCCCTCTCCAGCCTTCCACAAACTTTGGGCAGGGACATCACTCCTACCCCCTGGCTAATACCACTCCATGGACCCAACCTCCATCACTTTATCACACTTCTCTTTAAACTCTGTTCTAGTTCTAGCCTTCACAGCCTCGTGCAGCAAGGAGTTCCACAGGTTGACTCTTTGCTTTGTGAAGAACAACTTTCTGTTACTAGTTTGAAGCCTGCTACCTATTCCTTTCCTTTGGTGTCCTCTAGTCCTTCTATTATGGGAACTAATGAAGAACTTTTCTGTATGCACCCTTTCCACCCCACTCATGCTTTTATAGACGTCTATCCTATCCCCCCTCACGGTATGTCTACACTACCCCGCTAGATCGAACTAGCAGGGTAATGTAGGCATACCGCACTTGCAAATGAAGCCCAGGATTTGAATTTCCCGGGCTTCATTTGCATAAGCGGGGAGCCGCCATTTTTAAATCCCCGCTACACGGGGTTCGAACCAGCGGGGATTTAAAAATGGCGGCTCCCCGCTTATGCAAATGAAGCCCGGGAAATTCAAATCCCGGGCTTCATTTGCAAGTGCGGTATGCCTACATTACCCTCCTAGTTCGAACTAGGAGGGTAGTGTAGACATACCCTCAGTCTCCTCTTTTCTAAACTGAAAAGTCCTAGTCTCTTTAGCCTCTCTTCATATGGGACCTGTTCCAAACCTCTGATCATTTTGGTTGCCCTCCCCTCTCCCACCCTCTCTCTTCCCCTCTCCCACTTCCTTTTCCCAGTCTCCCCGAGTTTTGTTCAATAAAGAGAGATTCTATTTTTGACCACACGTTTTCTTTATTTTGTACATCAGGAAGGGGGGTTAGGGAAGGGTAAGTGGAAGGAGGTGAGGAAGGAATGGGGTACGAGCCCCCGATGGGGAGGACTGGGGTCTCTGCGGGCTTCTGGGGGTGGAAGCTCTCCTGCAGCCCCCCAATTGCCCCTCTCCCCAGATGGCAGCCTGTGGCAAGTGCAGCCGGTCTGATGGCCGAGTGCTGTGATGTGCCCAGTGTGGGCACTCAGGGCACTCCAAGCCAGGACTGCTTTGCAAGCGGGGCACCCCTGAGAACTGTTTGTCCGGGGTGGGGGTCGGGTCCCTTTAAGCACAGCCCTCGGCTAGCCTGAGACAGCAGCTCCACGCTCTAAGTCCTCATCTGATACCCTGCCGGCACTGCTTCCGGCCATCCTTAAGCCCGGTTCAGGGTCCACTTAATGTGGACATGCTAGTTCGAATTAGCAAAACGCTAATTCAAACTAGTTTTTAGTTCTAGATGCATTAGTTCGAATTAGCTTAGTTCGAATTAACTAATTTGAACTAAGTTAGTTCAAATTAGCGCTGTAGTGTAGACATACCCTATCCCTTTTTTAATGATTCCTAACATTCTGTTTGCTTTTTTGACTGCTGCTGCACACTGAGTGGATGTTTTCAGAGAACTATCTACAGTTACTCCAAGATCTCGCTCTTGAATAGTGGTAGTTAAATTAGATCCCATCATTTTGTACTTATAGTTGGGATTATTTTTTCAAATGTGCATTACTTTACATTTATCAACATTGAATTTCATTCACCATTTTGTTTCCCAATCACTTAGTTTGGTGAGATCTTTTTGAAGTAGCATTGTCTGGTGTCCAGTATTGACCCAGACAGTCTGGTTTTTTCTGCTTCTGTCAGTAAAAAAATTCAGAAAATATCGGACACCTAAAATATCCAGTATTCTCTGATTTTTTTCCTGGACAGGAGGTGAAAATACCGTATTCTCTGGGTCAATACCTGACACCTGGCAACCCTACACACACTCAGCAACTGGGCCCAGGTACCCACCTCCGCATACCTGGTTCTGCAGGGAGTTGTCTGGGCCGGAGCAGGAAGACAAGATGGATGCCAGCTGCTGACAGCGTGTTAGGAGAGGCAGAGCCCAGCCTGTTCTTAAAAGGGCAATGCTGTTTTTTAAAAAATAATAATTTGTTTTGCTTAATAGCTCTCGGGGTCCTTTTTTTCCTCAGTAATTTTGGTCTCCCCCCGTTTTTTTTCTCAACAGAATTCTTTCCCCAGTGTTTTTTTTGGGGGGGGGTCAGTATTTTTGGTTAAACCATCTGGCCACCTCACTGTTTACCGTTTTCTCTAGATGATTTATAAATAAGTTGAATGGTATAGTTCCCAGAACAGACCTTTGTAGGATCCCACTAGTTACCTCTCTCCACTCTGACAACTTACCATTTATTCCTACGCTTTGTTTCCTGTCTTTTAACCAGTTATCAGTCCATGAAAGGACTTTCCTTCTTATCCCATGACAACTTACTTTACTTAAGAGCCTTTGGTGAGGGACCTTGTCGAAGGCTTTCTGGAAATCTAAGTACACTATATCCACTGGATCTCCCTTGTTCTCAACATCTTTATCTGTAATGAAGGACATGGCAAATATTCAAGGTGCTTTCAATTAAAAAAATCAGCAAGATTTATTATGACCATTGTATACTAAGCACATTGTTTTGCATCACTGAATGAAAGATCAGCAAACAACCAGCATTAGCAAAATGATATTTGTGTCAAACTGTATTACATATGAAAAACTTAAAAAACAACTTATAGTCTTGCAGCACCTTAGAGGCTAACAAAAATGCAGATGATATCATGAACTTTCGTGGGCACAACCCCCTTCTTCATTAGGGTTGTGCCCACAAAAGCTCATGATACCATCTATATATTTTTTTTTAGCCTCTAAGGTGCTGCAACACTATGTATTGTTTTTAAAGTTTTTTTTAGTTACAGACTAACATGGCTACCCCTCTGAAACTTTTGTATGTATGAAAAAGTAATGCATAGGTTGTAAGACTCAACACAGTTATTGGAAAATTCCTTTTGGCTTAAAATTAAAAGCATCGAGGGTCATACGTTTCTGTCCTTATACTCATGCAAGTTATTTCATTGTCTTCAAATAGACTTCAGCCCAAGAAGACAGTTGTTATAGCATTGCTAGCCTATTTGACTATTACAATGTACTTGTGTCAGTAGTTAAAAGAAACCCAAAAGTGATAGTATCTTCCCCTGCCCTAGCAATCAAAATGTAAAATTCACCAGCCCATTTGAGAGAGTGTCAGAAGAGATCACTCTCTCAGGCAAAAATGAAAATGATTTGGATCTTTTAACAGGAGCAAAGTCATTGGTTACAAAGAAAGGAGTAGTGCTGCAGAGAAGGGGCTTAAGAGATTTTCAGGAGTGGTTATAAAGGCCCTCATCCTTCAGTGCATCTATGTAGCATCATGCAGCTCTGTTGTTGACTTAGCTAGATGGTGTAAATTCCTCTTGCTAGGGCAAGGGGCATATCCAGAGAGAAGGGTGTGTGGCCATGGCATCCATGTGCTTTAGTAAAACCTTGACTGTTGAATGGCCATGTTATTGTCCTTCAAGCTGATCTGGCTTGCACTAGCCATTTTCTCACAGACACATAGAAATGGAGACTGGAAGGGACCTTGAAGAATCATCAAGTCCAGCTCCCTTAACTGAGATAGGACCAGGTAAACAAAAACTGTCCCTAATAGGTGTTTGCCTGCCCTGTTCTTAAAAACTCCAGTGACGGAAATTCCATACCCACCCTTGGAAGCCTATTCCAGAGCATAGCTATCTTTATAGCTAATATCTACCCTAATTCCCCCTTGCTACAGTTTAAGCGTATTACTTCTTGCCCTACCTTGAGTGAGGATGGAGAATAATTTATCATAGTACTTTTTTATAACAGCTTTGACCCATTTGAATACTGTTATGCTCCCCTTCAGTCTTTTTTCTCAAGACTAAACATGTCCAGATTTTTCAACCTTTTCTCATAGATAAGGTTCTCTGAGTCTTTACTCATTTTTGTTGCTGCCTTCTGTACTCCAGTTTGTCCACCCCTTTTCCAAACTGTGGCATTCAGAACTAGACACAATATTCCAGCTGATGCCTTAACAGTGCCAAGTAGAGAAGGACAATTTTCTCCCATGTCTTACATACAACATTCCTGTAATTCACCCTTGAGTGAGATTAGCCCTTTTTTACAACTGTCTCACATTAACTCATTCAGTTTATGATACCCTATAACTTCCAGATCCTTTTAATCAGTACTACTGCCTAGCCAATTATTCCCTATTGTATTGTTGTGCATTTATTTTATCCTTCAGTGAAGTAGTTTGCTCTTATCTTTATTGAATTAGTGCCATCTTGGTGATTTCAAACCAGTTCTCTAATTAATCAAGGTAGCTTTGAATTCTAATCCTGTCCTTCTACATGCTTGCAACCCCACCTAGCTTCATGTCCTCAGCAAATTTTATAAGCCTACTCTTTACTTCATTATCTAAAACATTAATGAAAATATTGAATAGTATTGGAGCAAGTACTGACCTTGGCGAGATCCTACCAGATTGCTAGCAAACCACTGATTCTTTGAGTATGGTCTTTCACCCAGATTTTATCAAGATCTTCTTCCTCTCCCTTCTCTGCCTCCTCCCTACTGACTCATGAGCTATGGTGGCTGCACCATGTACCAATTAAAATGTATGGCCTGATGACCTCTGGAAGGGGGAAGGTGTGGCATAAGGAATGATAGCATAAATAATGAATGTTTTCATATATTTATTTAATATATGTTTGTCTAAAGAAAAGACACTGTAGCCTGAGACTCTGGCTCAAATCCTATACTAAATTATGGAAATCTGCAGGGTTACACTGGATACAAATGAACCACATTTTGGCTGTTTGACTCTATAATGATCATGTTTTTTTCAGGATTCCTAAGTTTATGCAATGCACTCAATGAATAATTCAAAAATGATCCTTCATTAAGTGCTTGATCACGCATACCAAATTCAAGAAAACCTCCCATTGTAAGTCATTCACAGAGGTTAAATGTCATTTGGAGAAGTAGGTGAAATTGTAATATCTTTTTTCCTCCTAGAGAATATCCTAATAATGATCTTTAATGCAACAGAACCAACAGTGCTTAAAATAGATTCACTGGAGTCCTTGTTCTGTATTCCAGAAACACATACAAACCAGGCTTAGAAAAACAATATGTCTCAGTAACCACTGCTCCAGTCTTTTAGAACTATCAGTTACATCTCATTTGCTTTTTACTGAGGATTAAAATAATAATGTCCTGATGGTACTCTGCATAAAAAGGAAATAAAAGTATATAACCTGTAAAGTGCTATAATCTAAAGCAGCTCATTTGGAAATATTAAATTATTTAAAACAAACCATTTCACTTCAGGATATCTGAGATATTGTGGTGACATAATTAAGAGATTGGCTTATTCATACACCTTGGTGGCTCTGAGATACGCTTTGCTGCAGTTTGTTGCAGTATGATTTCCAGAGCTACCCACCTAAAACAAGCAGATTTTACATAAGGTCTGAGCAGCACAAACATATAGTGGGACTTGAATGTATGCATACAAGACACTTGACAGTCATCTTTTGATGGATGAATTTTCAAAATGTATACAATCACAGCAAAATCATTGGTGATCCTGGATGTTATAGATCTGTTTTTTTCTCAGTTTAAAATGTAGAAAATAAATGTTTGCATGCCAAAAGCACAGGAGTGAAAGGATAACTTTGTAAAGAGAAGTAATTACAGGCAGAAATTATTTATATTCCTGAAAAGTTATCTTATGACCGCATGGAAGGCTCGAGTCTTCAAAAATAGGTACAGGATGGACAGTTTCTATGAAGTGTTATCATATTACCCCACCAGTGCACCTCATATTTGACCTAAATGGCTTTTACTCTAAGGAAGAGTATGGGAAGTTCACTCTCTGTAGTCCAGTGGTCTTCAAAATATGGGGCATTCCCCTCCAAGTGAATGATAAGAAATGCTTAGGGAATGTGTGGCAGGGCCCTGGCCAGCCCTCACAAGGGCAGAGAGGGACCCAGACCAACTCTACCCACAGTCACATCCCTGGATATTGCCTCAGTGCCTCTGTGCTCCTAGGCCAGCTTCATCTCTAGCCCCAACTCCTCCCCTCCCCCCCCCCCATCCCAGTTTTTCCCCTAATGGTGCTGTAAATCCAAGTTCCTCTGCTGAGCCAATTGTGCAATAATGAAACAGAGCACAGACAGATTCCATTAGTGGTAAGGGGGAGAATCCCAGGGAGTTTGGATAACACTGCTATAGTTGTTCTTGGCTGAGATTGCCACTTGTATCAATTTTGGTAGAAGTTTTTTGTGATATGGGCATTGGTTCATTAGGAACTAACTTATACATACAGTATTCCATCAATCAGTCTTTGGATGTTGAGCTGATTCTGGATCAGGGACCCACAGACTAAACAGCTCTGTAGACCATTACCAGTAACTCAAGTTATCAATTCCCTCAAGCTAGAGATTTCCATTTTTATTTTTAATGAGCAAAATGTGAGAAGTCACTTTGGAAATGAAAATCTGCACATTGTCATCTTTGCCAGATGGCATTAATTTTAACTCATATTAAAATGAGAAGGAAAATGAGATGCTTTTTAAAAAATGAAAAGGTAAAACAAATCATATTCTGTTTGAACTTTATTTTTGGAAAAACACGGTAGAATTTAATTCGCACATTGATGTAATTTCTATACTAAACCTGGAGAATGATGTAATTTTACAAGATTTGTAAACCACATAATATAAGCATGCTGGATTCATTCATTGTTAAGAAACAGAATAGTTTGGATTTCCATATACTATTGCATGAAGCCAGTACCCTTTCTTCTATTATCTCTAACAGGTGCATTCTGTTTACTGAAGGCACAGATTATTTTGTTAGAAGAATGGTAGTGTTTGACTTTTTTCTGAATTAGCATATTGTTTGCTTTCTGAAGGATCATATTTGCTTGGTTGCTTGGTTTTAGGAAGCTATAATCATTTTGAAAAGGAGAAAAATAACAGTCCTGTTGGTGTTCATTGCAGAACAGTTCAATGACATAGGATGCGTTATATATGCAAACACACATTACTAGCCCCACATAGCGAAGAAATGCATTGCATGAATTTATTTAATTTATCATTATGCTAATGCACATTCGTATATTTTATGGAAATGGAGATTATTCCTAATACAGGCAGTCCCCGGGTTACGTACAAGATAGGGACTTTAGGTTTGTTCTTCTGCTGAAACTGACCGCCAGTTCTGACTTACATACAGAATCAACTTAAGAACCCCAGGCGTCCCCAAGTCAGCTGCTGCTGAAACTGATCAGCAGCTGATTCCAGGAAGCCCGGGGCAGAGCAACTCTGCCTTGGGCTTCCTGTAGTCAGCGCTGGTCAGTTTCAGCAGAAGCTGACTTGGGGATGCCTGGGGCAGAGCAGCTGGGGTGCTGCTGGGTTGCTCCAGTAGCGCCGCTCCTCGGTGCTACTGGACCAACCCAGCAGCACCCCATCTGCTCTGTCCCAGGTGTCCTGATTCAGCCGCTGCTGAAACTGACCAGCAGCGGCTGAATCAGGACCTGGGGCAGAGCAGCTGGGGTGCTGCCCGGTTGGTCCAGTAGTGCCCAGAGCGGCACTGCAGGACCAATCGGCAGCGCCCCAGCTGTTCTGCCCCAGGGTCCAAAACAAAAGCCTGGTCTGCTGGGGGGGGCACACTAGCTGCGCCCCCCCCCCTCAGCAGACCAGGGACACGGGGAGCAGAGCCGCAGCGGCAGCGGGGTGCCGCGCCTCTGAGGCTTTGCTCTGGCAAAGCCTCAGAAGCGCGGGGAACCGCCGCTGCTGCCGCTTCAGTCCCGGTGCCTGTGGTCTGCTGGGGACGGTCTCCAGCAGACCAGGGGCACCGGAGCAGCTTACGAACGGGGCTTTCTCGCTCCGGAGCTCGCAGGTAGCAATCCGCCACCTCGACCTCCGGGGCGAGAAAGCCCCGTTCGTAAGTGCGGATCCGACATAAGTCGGATCCGCGTAAGTCGGGGACTGCCTGTACACAATTATGAATTGTAGTTTAATTTACTAAAAAGACAAAGAGCTAGATTCTATTCTCAGTATTGTTAAAGTTAATGAAAATGCCTTCATGTAACAAAGAACAAACTGATTTGGTTATTACCTGTAACTTTTAGGAATGTCATAGGCAGAACAAGGTAGCCCAAACAATGTCCTTGAGCAATCTGAACAGTGAGTTTTAGTACAAGTTATAGTTGAAAATGGGCAATCATCCCTAAATGCTTGAAGTAATTTATAAATATTTTACTGATGATTTCCCTATTTACCCAAATTTGGAATTAATACAATTCCATTGTGTTCTTACATAAGCAGGCAGAGAACTGGGCCCTTCATTTCTATTGAAAGTTATAGGATATAACCTTGATTAAATGAGCATAGTTACAGCCTAACTGCTCTGAAACTGGGACAAGATACAGAATTGAGCCTAATAGGCTTTAAGGGAAATGTGGGGTGATAGCATAGGCTGGTGATTTGTAAAATTGGGTAGGAAAAATTAGTATGTACAGGTTTGTTTAAGAGCCCATTCACAACAGCAGGTAGTAACTCCAGATGCAATGTTAAAAGAGAGTCTGGGGATATGAGATACCACAGAAAAAATGTTGATATTTTGGATAATGGCCCACAGCATGGAATACATCCATAGTTTCAAGAGAGGATGTGCTAATGAGTTTAAACAGTAAGAGATAACTGTCTCTGTGAACATGTGGGTGTTCAAAGGGGCTGTTTTTTGGGTTTTTTGGGGTGGTTTTGGTTTTGTGGTGTTTTTTTAGATGCTGATCCAGGCTATTCCCAGCTGCTAAATTCTTGCCCAAATGTTTTTTTTTCTATACCATGTTTTCATGTATCATCTGTGGCTCAGTGAAAATGTTGGGAGGCAAATAAAAGGAGAGTCAGACAATTCACTAAGGACAGATCTAAATATGCACAAAGAGTTACTAGTTCAAAGGTAGCCTAATTCATCTGTATCAAAACTGACATAGAATACACACTTTCAATTTATCTATTTAAGGAGTCCTTTATGAGAGTTTGCAGTAACATTTTCAAAAGTATCTTAGTGACTTAGTGTGATAGTAATTAGGCTCCTTTCATAAATGGCCAGTTTTTCATAAGTATTTAGGCACTGAACGATACAAATCAGCACTTAGTGGGATATTCAGAACCACTTAAGGAGGTTAGATGTGTAACGTACCTTGACTTCAGTGAAAGGCTTTCCTCTTTGCTTTGTAAGCCTAAATAAATATGCAGGAAATAGCCCTGATCAATATCTTGTCTTTGTTCTTGTCTTTAATTCCAATGCATATTGTCTCATGCACTTTCATCACTATAATCAGAATGCTAGATGCATCTGCTTGAATCCAGTCCTTTATGGTGGAATATTGGCAATAATTTTTTTAGTAGTAATATCTTGGGATTCCTTCTCCCCTCCCTCCCCCCCAGTAATATTACTTTAATTCTTCAGAAAATAGGAAGCTATGCCATCAGTGGGTATCAACTGAAAGGTGAAACATAGGGTGAACCATATTCAGCATGGTGATAAGAGATAGTAGCTAATTACAGAAATGCATAGTTTTCACAAAATATATTTCAAACTGTGACCTTAGCGGAGTGTCACTTGATTTTTTAAACACATTTTTAGTGTCAAGTAAAAATGTCATAATTCAGAATAAATTTGAGATATTGGTAAGGGAATCCATTGTTTGCCATTTCCACTGTATTTTTAAGACACATATAAGACCTTGTGGAGCAGATGTACAATAATGAGGGCATGACAGGAACAGCAGAAACTTCAATTTTATATGCATTTAAGTATGCTGTAGATTTCAAACAGAAGGAGACTGAGCTCTGTAAGAGCAGGCAAGATAAAAGTTTAGCAGAGAAGACAGAGCTAATCTATCAAAGAAAGAAGAGCTAATTGTAGCAAAATATCACGATGGGGAAGTAAATAAAATAAATTGCTTTGAATTTTGTGGTATAACTGAGTTAATAGGAGTGCTGAGTATGCAGCAGCAGAAGCTCACTGTTCCCTGGGAGAGATTCAGTATGTATCATAAATCATTGCATCATCAAGACAAAGTGGAGTGTCTTGTTTTGTTTCACATTAACAGTCAGCTAGCAAACCCATAGAGCAAGAAGGCACCAATTGTTTCCTTTCAACTGCTTCTGTTGTCAAGAATTGCTTGAACCGGTTAAACAACCTCAATACAAAAAAAAATACAAAAAAATCTGGCACTGTATCAACTTGTGAATGACAATAATTACCTTTTTCTGAGCCATGTTTCTTTATCTGCTTAGGCCTATGCAATTTAAAAACATCACTAAATAGTACTGTACTGAAATAGTGACAGTGACAAAAAATCAGGATGTAGAAATTAGTGACTGGAAGTAATGTAGTTAACTTCCTTAAATACCTTTTTAAATACCAATGTAGAATCATAGAAATTATGCATTAGACACAAGTTAAATGCAGCATGCTATTGGGGTACCTGCAATGTTTATGCAGTGGAATTTACAATGGTAGGTATTTCTACTGCTTTGCATATGCTTAACGGATGCTAATAATTAGAAGTGGTATATATTTAATTCTACTAAATTGTCTGTTGCTGGTTGTGAGATTTGTTGGTGTCCCTAATAACTTTTTTGCTTTTAGGTTTGGAAAGTGCAGTATAAATGATTAATTTGCATCCTTTACTCAGTTTTTAACCTTCAGATTAAATTCATACCAAAACGATTGAATTTTAATACACCGTAAATCTATAATGTGTCAAGATTAAATTAGTTCTCACTGTCTAAGGTCAATGCCAGAATAATATGAGATAGTTACACTTACATAGTTTGTCTCTGACAGACTGAAAGATTAAAAGACTAATTTTAATTTGTGGCTATTCTTGTATCAGTGCCTCCTGAAGTCTGGAAGGAACTAAACTAAGCTAATTTAACAGATTTTTATTGGAGTTGCTATGTTCATTTAATATTACAAAAAGCCTAGGTTTGGGAAGTTAATTTAAACAATGCCTTTGCCATCACTCATTTACTGCAAAATTCAGTTAGAAAGAAAAGGTGAGAAGCCTATAAAGTAATGCTGTGCTAATGCCTGTTTTATATCACCGTATTTTTTTCAGTGTTGACCATATGCAGTTTGCAGATAGGGCAAATCTTTTAAATTTTTGTGAATTATTTCAATACTTTCAAAAAAGGGTGATTAATCCCATTGGTTTTGATCCATTTTATGCAATAGGTAGGTAAGTTTCCCATTAGAGAACACTGTCAATGAATGTTTTTAATTCTACTACACTTTTTTTTGATCCATTCCTAGATGAGTCTTGAATAGACTACTAACCAGTGCCATGAGAAATGGTTTTGTAGTATGAAAACGAATGTGTAATACTAATTTTCACCTGTGAATAGAATTATGTAAAATGACCCACTTTCCTTTAAAAATATACATGCGAAAAGCAATATTTTCACAGGTGTTTTGAATCATCCTCCAAGGAGAAATTTCACTGGTTTGTCTATGGTCACATCATTTCAGGTCTGTCATAAAAGAACCCACAGTCTCAATTATTTTTTGATTGTGACAACTTTGCTATGTAAAGGTCTGGAAGGATGTCTCCTAGAGATCATAGCTCTTTTAAAGTCACTCACTGTTCTTCCTGGTAGTTTTCACTATCTGTCCTCTCATTCCTGTATCCTGAAACCCCAAGTCTCAGCCTCTTCATTCTTATACTTCTTCAGATTCGTAATATAATAAAACTACATAGTCCATAATGAAAAAAAATTGATTTAAAAATATAAATACAAACCAAAGTAGCTGTGACATTTATCTTTAAAAAAGAAATACTAAATAGTTATTCACTAAATCAATACAAATACATAATGCAAATTTTCTTTATGATTGAAAACCTAATATCATTTTAGTTTATGTAGGCTAGACTTTGAATAATTTTATATTATTTAAATATTATTTAAATAAATATTTTACTGATTTTTTTAAAATCCCAGTAACCTTGATTTAGGTGGAAGCCACTAAAATTTAGTTTAAAAAATGGAATTAAGCTACAGAAAAGACAGACACATCTGAGTATTAGTGCAACATTAGTGGAAACAATTAAAGTAGCATTACCCAAGAATATAGTCTGAATATAGTAGACTTTATTAAGGAAAAAACAAGAGATTAAATTGTTTATTAAGGTCCCAATTTGTATCAAGTTACATAACACTTCTGTGCTGGTTATTATATCATTTGGGCTTATGATGATAAATAACAAAAGATCATAGATGCAAGCAAATTAAAGATATCTAAGATAGCTTTTTTTTAGGCAGATCAGGAGAATATTCAATATGGTAGTTGAGGGAATTGTTTTGCTAAATGATTAGAGAGCTGTCTTTGAGCAGAGACTTTACATGCATCAGTAGAGCCCTGCAAATCCTCAGATATCCACTTTTTATCTGCAAGTGTTCATGAAGATAGCCACAGTTCATTTATGCAGATGCAGATGTGGATATAAATCTTGTCTCGAGAACTCTGCAGTTTGTGAATATATCACTTTATATCTGAGGGTATCCATATCTCCCGACCTGGATATGCATGGCTCATATTTTGAGGATACAGATAACAAATTTTGTATCCACACAGAGCTCTATGTATTAGCTTTTTTCTGCAAAATGTTTGAAGAGAACACCTCAACTCTTCCCCGGAATTCTACCCTTATAGAAGAGTGGAATTGAGAATCAGTACTTAAAGGATCAAAAATTGAATATTTTCTGGCTTATACAACTAATATTTTGAAGAAAAGAAAAATGTTTTTAAGATTTCAGACCTTGTATGAGGAAGCTGAGGATTAACTTTGCAGTTTAAGATCCTGTGAATATGAGAATCAAATTTCTTGGCAAGATTTATATTTTCAAATTGTTTACAAAGGTAGAAACTGATCACAAGCGAAATGTCACAAGAATTAGAAACAATGGAAGTTCAGGCAGATGGCGAATTAGAGGCAGATACTAGTTGAGACTCTTTAATCTTAGTTAATTTACTTTTTCAAAAAAATGTGTAGGCTTAAAAAGTCATAACTGTTGATCTTTAGTCTTGTATTATTATTTGACATTGCTTTTTATTTGTTTGTCAGATGCATACATGACATTTTACTTTTCAGATTACTACATTGAGAAATCTCATTAAATATTGGGAAAACTCCATGTACAGAGAGGATATCTCGCTTGAAGCACTTAAGGAATTAATTTCTGGCCTTAACTTTATTCAAGAGGATAGGGAGTCAGAATAAGAAGTAGAGTTAGGAAGTGCAGTTCCAGCCATACCCTCTAATGGGATATTTCTTCAGGGAAGTTTGACTTCTATAGCCATATTCAGTTTGTTTTGAAAGAAACAGGAAAAAATCATCTGAAAAGAATGAGGATTCTTTAAACATTTAAAGTTTCTGCTTTTCAAAATGTAACATCTAGACTCTTTGTGAAAGGCATTAGAAATCAGACTGTTTGAAGTTATTTTCTTTTGAATGTTTAAACAGTGGGGAAGAACAGATTTCTTCAAGTTTTTTCAGCAGCTGTCAAACTTTGAAAACCCGACAGTCACTGAATAAGTTCACCTAAATTAAAATCAAGTATAATGTTGTAGGGATGTTACATATTGTGTAATTGATAGTTGTGTAACTGCATGAAATCTTAGCAGTTACATGGCTATTCAATAGTTCCTGGAGGTGGGGCCAGCAGCCAGTGCATCTTGGCCCCACTCCCAGGGAGCCCCCGTCACACCTCACTGTTTAAAAACCAGCTCCCCATACAGACCAACTGCCTGTTGCCCCACTCTGCTGCCTCTGATACAGAGGCAGCAGCATGGGGTGAGCGTGGTTGCTGTCCGCAGGGTTCCGAGCTCCCCGTGTACAGAGGCTAGTCCATGGCAGCAGCCCCTGTATACAGGGAGCTCAAGCTTCCCCACAGACAATGCTGCCACCACAGACCAGCCTCTGTTCACAGCAAGCCCAGGCCACCGTGGACAGGGGTGGCTTTGTGGCAGCCTTCCCTCTCCCCTCCCCCACCACCATCCCCTCACTGCATGTGGTTACATGACTTTTATGAGCCAGTGTCCAAAGACAAGTATTGCAAACCCACATGGAGGGATGGAAAGGAATGAGCTGGGGAATGCAGTGAGTATTAGAAGGAGGTGGGACACAGAGTAGAAGCATCCCTCATTCATGCCTACTTCATTGTACCAGGAAAGAGCTTGCTGGCAAATTTCTTTCATGAGCATCATCTCAATGAGTGTGTTCCTGGCATTCTTTTATCTTTGGAAGCCTGCTACCCCTGTTGCCTGAGGAGGTAATTATTGGAATAGTTTTCCTGTTAGGTAGTTGGTTTTGGGGTTGTCCATATTACCTAATGAATAAAGCTGTGGCTAGACACTTAAGGGACTGCTCAAGGCTTATATGCAGTTCTAGATATGCCTCATTTTGACAGCTAAGTGGGACATACGTAAACTTATACCCAACTACTGCTAAGGGGAGAATTTCATCTTTAAACTATAATCAAAGTGTTTGTTTTAACAAAATTATGTATGCCTCCCAACAGCTCTGTGAGGTAGTAATTGTCCCCTTTTCATAAATGAAGAAACAGAGGTACAGAGACTTAAAGTCTTTCTAACTGTCCCACAGCAAATCTACAACCAGATGGAGAAACCAAATATCCTGTCTTCTGGTCTTGTGCTGTAATTGTTCTTCCTGCCTTGCATAGTTCAATACAAAGCAGTTACTAAGTAATAATAATATAATGTATAAAATAATTTAGTTTACTATTCAGACGCTAAAATACAAAATTTGCATGTTCTAAGAAAATCACCATTTTGAAGTCTAAATCAATGTTTGTTTGCTCTGAATTATTTCCTTCTTACTATTTGTATCTCCAGTATTTACAGGCACTAATAATAAATAATAGGCCTATTGCTAAAAAAGTTAAATTCAACAGTTCAACTGATTTTTCAAAATGTTCTGACTTTTCAAATCCATTTCCATTTCAACTTGTTTCTCTCATTACCTATGGGAATTTATTTTAAAAAATATTTACATATGGGAATTTATTTTTTTAAATATTAGCACATAATAAAGTAACACAGACAGCAGACATCTTATCCAATACCAGTTCATTTACATCAAATGTGATATGCATTTACATATTTTTTCCAGAGATGTTCACCTTTAGTTCTCACTTCAATGAACAGTTTGCATCCTCATTTGCTTCTAAAGTTTCTGTATGAAAGTACAAGGCAGTAAATTTAAAATTATGTTCCAAATCCCTAAGTACAGAAGCTACTTCTGCTTAAGAAGAGTTTTTCATATCTTTGGAATTCATCTGTATTTATATCATGGCTTTTGGATTTTGATACATATAGTCCATCTTCTGTATCTCCTTAAGGGAATGTTATCATATTATAATCTTGGTCAATATGTTTATTGACTTGCTCCTATGCACCACAGTTAGTTTTGTATTTTCTGTTTGAAAAATAAAACTTTTTAAAAATATGGGTGCTGACACATAGAATCATAGATTACGAGGACTGGAAGGGACCTTGAGAGGTTATCGAGTCCAGTCTCCTGCCCTCATGGCAGGACCTAGTACTGTCTAGACCATCCCTGATAGACATTTATCTAACCTACTCTTAAATATCTCCACAGATGGAGATTCCACAACCTCCCTGGGCAACGTATTCCAGTGTTTAACCACCCTGGCAGTTAGGAACTTTTTCCTAATGTCCAACCTAAACCTCCCTTGCTGCAGTTTAAGCCCATTGCTTCTTGTTCTATCCCCAGAGGCCAAGATGAACAAGTTTTCTCCCTCCTCCTTATGACACCCTTTTAGATACCTGAAAACTGTTATCATGTCCCCCCTCAATCTTCTCTTTTCTAAACTAAACAAAACCAATTATTTCAGCCTTCCTTCATAGGTCATGCTCTGTAGACGTTTAATCATTCTTACTGCTCTTCGCTGGACCCTGAACAATTTCTTCACATCTTTCTTGAAATGCGGTGCCCAGAACTAGACACAATACTCCAACGCTACGTCTATACTGGCATGATTTTGCGCAAATACTTTTAATGCAAGAGTTTTTGTGTTAAAGTATTTGCGCAAGAGAGCATCTACACTGGCATGTGCCTTTGCGCAAGAGATGTGCTTTTGCACAAAAGCATCTGTGCCAGTGTAGATGCTCTCTTGCGCAAGAAAGCTCTGATGACCATTTTAGCCATCGGGCTTTCTTGCGCAAGAAGTTAATGTTGCCTGTCTACACTGGCCTCTTATGCAAGAATAGTTGCTCAAGAGGGCTTATCCCTGAGCGGGAGCGTCAGAGTATTTGCACAAGAAGCACTGATTTCCTACATTAGAACGTCAGTGTTCTTGCACAAGTACTCATGGCCAGTGTAGACAGGTGGCAAGATTTTGCGCAAAAGCAATCGCTTTTGCACAAAATCTTGCCAATGTAAACACAGACCAACTGAGGCCTAACCAGCACAGAGTAGAGTGGAAGAATGACTTCTCATGTCTTGCTCACAACACACCTGTTAATGCATCCTAGAATCATGTTTGCTTTTTTTGCAACAGCATCACATTGTTGACTCATATTTAGTTTGTGGTCCACTATAATCCCTAGATCCCTTTCTGACGTACTCCTTCCAAGACAGTCACTTCCCATTCTGTATGTGTGAAACTGATTGTTCCTACCTAAGTGGAGCACTTTGCATTTGTCTTTATTAAACTTCATCCTGTTTACCTCAGACCATTTCTCCAATTCGTCCAGATCATTTTGAATTATGACCCTATCCTCCAAAGCAGTTGCAACCCCTTCCAGCTTGGTATCATCTGCAAACTTAATAAGTGTAATTTCTATGCCAATATCTAAACCGTTGATGAAGATATTGAACAGAGACAGACCCAAAACTAACTCCTGCGGAACCCCATTTGTTATACCTTTCCAGCAGGATTGTGAACCATTAATAACTAGCCTCTGAGTACGATTATCCAGCCAGTTATGCACCAACCTTATAGTGGCCCCATCTAAGTTGTATTTGCCTAGTTTATTGATAAGAATATCATGCGAGACCATATCAAATGCCTTTATAAAGTCTAGGTAAACCACATCCACTGCTTCTCCCTTATCCATAAGACTCGTTATCCTATTAAAAAAAACTATCGTGATTTGTTCTTTACAAATCCATGCTGGCTGTTCCCTATCACCTTATCACCTTCCAAGTGTTTGCAGATGATTTCCATAATTACTTGCTCCATTATCTTCCCAGGCACAGAAGTTCAACTAACTGATCTGTAGCTTCCTGGGATGTTCTTATTTCCCTTTTTATAGATGGGCACTATATTTGCCCTTTTCCAGTCTTCTGCAATCTCTCCTGTCTCCCATGATTTTCCAAAGATGATAGCTAGAGGCACAGATACCTCCTCTATCAGCTTCCTGAGTATTCAAGGATGCATTTCATCAGGCCCTGGTGACTTGCAGGCATCTAACTTTTCTAAGTGATTTTTAACTTGTTCTTTTTTTTATTTTATCTTCTAAACCTACTCCCTTCCCATTAGCATTCCTTCATCAGACTTCTTGGTGAAGACTGAAACAAAGAAGTCACTAAGCATCTCTGCCATTTCCAAGTTTCCTGTTACTGTTTCTCCCTCTTCACTGAGCAGTGAGCCTACCCTGTCCTTGGTTTTCTCTTGCTTCTAATGTATTTATAAAAAGTCTTCTTGTTTCCCTTTATTCCAGTAGCTAGTTTGAGCTCATTTTGTGCCTTTGCCTTTCTAATCTTGCCCCTGCATTCTTGTGTTGTTTGCCTGTATTCATCCTTTGTAATTTGTCCCAGTTTCCATTTTTATAGGACTCCTTTTTTATTTTTAGATCATGCAAGATCTCGTGGTTAAGCCAAGGTAGACTTTTGCCATTTTTTCTATCTTTCCTACGCAACAGAATAGCTTGCTTTTGGGCCCTTAACAATGTCCCTTTGAAAAACTGCCAACTCTCTTCAGTTGATTTTCCTCTCAGTCTTGATTCCCATGGGACCTTACCTATCAACTCTCTGAGCTTACCAAAATCCACCTTCCTGAAATCCATTCTCTCCATTTTCCTGTTCTCCCTTTCACTCTTCCTCACAGTTGTGAACTCTATGATTTCATGATTACTTTCACCCAAGCTGCCTTCCATTTTCAAATTCTCAACCAGTTAACATACATTATCCCTTTATTTGATTTACTAATGTTTATATTTCTTGGAGGGGTGGCTGTGTTAGTCTGTACCTGTAAAAATAAGGCACTGTTTTTACATAGCCATATAAACAAGCCATATAAAGTTGAAATCCATCAACTTCATGAAGAAAGTTGCACAGATAGAAACAAACATCATCTTCCTCTCCACGTGTAAACAGATGAACATCATAGCTAATGGACTGAAAGTGAAAAATCCATTACAATTAACATACTACACAAACTACAGAGAGAGACTGCATTACACTCTTATGGAAACTTTGGGACCAACTAATCAGCATCCTGTACAACATACAGTAGAAAATAAAAAATTAGCTCTCAAAAGTAGAGACTCATAAAAAAAAATCAAGCTTCCACATGGCCGGACTTTAAAAAAACAAGGCAAACCAAGTACAATGCTCACTTTACTTCCCAACAGCAATAAACCCCATTGAGCTGTCCAAATATCTATACAAGCAACACCATCACAGGACCTAACCACATAAATCACAACATCAGGAGCTCATTTACCTGCACATCTACATGTGATATATGCCATCAAGTGCCATCAAGTGCCATGGCAGTGCCCCTCTGCCATGTATATTGGTCAAACCAAACAGACTCTACGCTGTAGGATAAATGGACACACATCAGGCATCAGGAATAGTAACACACATAAACCTGGAGGGGAGCATTTTAACGTCCCTGGACATTCAATAATGAATTTAAAAGTAGTCATCCTTCAACAAAACCATTATTCAGATTATAGAGGGAGACAGCTAAACTGGAGTTCATTTACAAATTCAATACTATCAATTTAGGCTTGAATGAAGATCTGAACTGGTTAACACACTACGAAGGCAATTTTCCTGACATCAATATTCATATCTCCACACCAAATATTGTGAATGAAACACATCTACCCTGACTTAATTAGCTTCATTAAAACTGGTCCTGTAATTGACAGGAAACTTCTTTTGCTGTTGCATGTACCCTGGATTCTGTAATTTCCACTCCAACTCATCTGATGAAATAAATGGGTTTTACCCTGGAAAGCTCATGACGTAATCATTTGTTAGTCTCTAAGGGCATATCTACATAGCAGGGCAAAAGTCAGCTTAAGCTACGTAACTCGAGCCACATCAATTGAATAGCTTGAACCGAAATAACTTATTAGGCTTTTGGCACTGTCTACACAGCAGGAGGTCGAAGGGAAAACCTCATAAAATGATGGTTACATGAATTGAAGTAAGAAGTCCTCCAGCTCATCATTTTTTTAAAATAATGTCTTGCAGTGTAGACGCGCTCTTTGTTATTTCAAAATAACACTACTGTGTGCACGTACCCCAAGGTGCCACAAGACTACTCAATGATTTGTTGCTCTAAATTAGAAATTTGCTACAGGCCTTATCTCTTCGTCCTTATTACATGAACAGAGAACAGGGGTTAGCTGCCAGCAGCCATGAATCCAGTTTTCTTTCTACCCCTGTTGCCTTGTTTTTTCCCACTCACTTCCTGTTTGAACCTTAAACAATCATTCTACTGAAATTTAACTAACCAATACTAACATATTGTAACATGATTTTAGAGTCATAGAATACTAGAACTGGAAGAGACCTCGCGAGATTAAGTCGAGTCCCCTGTCCTCATCGCAGGATCAAGCATGATCTATATCATCCCTGATAGATGTCTATCCAACCTGCTCTTTAATATCTCCAGTGATGGAGATTCCACCACCTCCCTAGACAATTTATTTCAGCATTTATCCACCCTGACAGTTAGGAAGTTTCTCCTAATTTCCAACCTAAATCTCCAGCAAGGAGAACAATTTTAAGTTGTATGTACTTTATTTCTACTGCAATGTTTTGGGTCAGATGCAGAGATCACTTGGCTGAAATTCTATGGCCTGTACTCTACAGAATAGAAGGTTTTGAGGGTTTTTTAAGACAGTAAAATCTGTGAAACATGAAATCATAGAATAATAGAATACTAGAACTGGAAGGGACCTTGAGAGGTCATCGAGTCTAGTCCCCTGCCCTCACGGCAGTACCAAACACTGTCTATATCATTCCTGATAGATGTCTATCCAACCTGCTCTTAAATATTTCCAGTGCTGGAGATTCCACAACAGCCCTAGGCAATTTATTCCAGTGTTCAAACACTCTGGGGCTGTGTCTACATTGGCCCTATTCCGTAATAGGGATGCAAATGTAGCACTTTGGAATAGGCAAATCCGCGGGGGATTTAAATATCCCCCGCAGCATTTGCATTAACATGGCTGCCGCTTTTTTTCGGCTTGTAGATAAGCCGGAGAAAAGCGCCAGTCTGGACGCGATCCTCCGGAAAATAAGCTCTTTTCCGGAGGATCTCTTATTCCTACTTGAAAGGAATAAGAGATCCTCCGGAAAAGAGCTTATTTTCCGGAGGATCGCGTCCAGACTGGCGCTTTTCTCCGGCTTATCTACAAGCCGGAAAAAAGCGGCAGACATGTTAATGCAAATGCTGCGGGGGATATTTAAATCCCCCGCGGATTTGCCTATTCCAAAGTGCTACATTTGCATCGCTATTATGGACTAGGGGCCAATGTAGACACAGCCTGACAGTTGGGAAGTTTTTCCTAATGTCCAACCTAAATCTCCCTTGCTGTATTTTAAGCCCATTGCTTCCTGTACTATCATCAGAGGTCAAAGAGAACACTTTTTCCTGCTCCTTCCTGTGACACCCTTTTAGATACTTGAAAACCACTATCATGTTCCCTCTCAGTCTTCACTTTTCCCAACTAAACAAGCCCAATTCCTTTAGCCTTGCCTCATAGCTCATGTTTTCTAGATCTTTAATCATTTTTGTTGCTCTTCTCTGGACCTTTTCCAATTTCTTGAAATGTGGTGCCCAGAACTGGATATAATACTCCAACTGAGACCTAATCAGTGCAGAGCAGAGCGGATGAATAACTTCTCGTGTCTTGCTCACAACATTCTTCTTAATGTATCCAGAATCATGTTTGATTTTTTTGCAACAGTGTCACCTATTATCTCCCACCATCTTAATTGGTTTACATCCAGCAAAATTAATTATAAAGGAGATAGAAACAATGAAAGAACCAGACAGAATCATACAGATAAATAATAAAGAGAGATGGGGATCCGGCCTTTCCCAGACAGAAAGCTATCAACCTAAGTTTCAGTGACTAGTTTGAAATGTACCTTCCTCAAAAGAAACAACAGAGAGATGGGGAATACCTAAGTATTGATGACTTTTTTTTTATTTACCCTTCTTACTGGTTTGGCTTTGCTCTTTATAAACAGGCTTGAATATCTATGTCCTAAAAAAAAAAAGGAAACAATTTATATATATATTAAGAAATGTCTCATACTTCTGAGCAGATGTGAACCAGTCCATAAACCTTTTATGTGTTTCTTCCATGCCTAGCTGAACAAACCATTTTCAGTTCAATTTCATCAGGCAGAATTGCACAAAATAACAAGGAACACAGTGAAATAGGCTACCAAACTAACACAATAACTTTATAACTCCGAAGAATATTTTATGTGAAACCCTACAGGGATCTGAGGCACCCGTTAATCTATGTTTTCAATGGGTCAAAGTACGATTTCCTAGCTCCCATTCCTGTACAGTTATTCACATGAATCATCCCAATGAAGAAAATGGGATTCACTTGTCTGAATGAATAAGTACTCACAAATGAGAGCAAAGGGTAACTAATCCTCAACCTCAATCTAACTATTTCTGAAGAACTGATACTTAAAATAGTGACACATGAGCAAAGTCATTGGGAAAATAAAAGTATACTGAATACAAGCTAGTTTGGATTGAGGTATTTATGCAGCACCATTATGGTACGTGTTTCTTTATAAACATGTTTAAAGAATTTCTAGTCCTTTGCAATTTTCCCAAATGATATGAGCTCTTTTTCTGGTACTGGATTGCGGTGTGATACACATATAGGAACATATGTGTGCACATACACACACACACAGACTTTATTTACACAGTTGCAACCAATGTCAATTCAAATGTCAGAAGATTATTCCTTTGCAGTCAGAGCTACAGCAGAAATGCTTAATTTGTGCAGATGAATTTCTCAAAACTGCATTTAGTTTTATACATAACACTGTACATATCTTTGTCCTGGTACTTTCAACACAACTTCCCTTTGAAAGGACAATCATCTGCTATCTGTTCTGTTCAGCCACTCGAATTCTTAAAGTGAGGTTATTCAGTCCAACACTTTACTGGGGCATTAATTATGTATAATTCACTCTGACCTAAGGGTATTTATTTTGTGTATTTTAAAAGAATACATGAGGACAGCCTCTGTTAGCAAATGATTCTGCATGGTTTCATATCTCAGACCAGATGCTAGAATGTCCCTTGAAGCACAAAGGCAAATTTGTTCCATAGTTACAGTGCTGGTTTAAATTCTTGAGTGCTACCATGTATACACTGATAGACTCTTCAGGTTGCTACTTTCCTTATGTTTTACTATAACAGTGAGTTTTAAGGATAAACAGCTTTGGAAAACAGCTATACTCTCTGTATGGCTCTTCTCTTTTGGCATTACTTATCCTCTGTGTGTCTGAACCAGTCCCTAAGGTTTACTTCACATATACTCAGAATAGGTGTTACCTGTCTCATCTGCTACAATATGTGAAAAAAAAAGAAATTAATGTGGTTTTTCAAAATGAGATTTGCAGTTGTCACAGGACTCCATGCAGTTGACTAACCCAGTTTTTGGGAGGTGAAAGATCAAGGGGCTCTATAGATAAGGGGAAATTGTATTCTGCCCTACGGAACTGGGGAGCAGGATGAGGGGAAGACTTTGGAGCCTGTTGAGTGGGAGGAAGAAAACTGCTGTGAGTTTTGAAGCTTGCATAGGGGGAAGAAGGATGTGGGTAGGCCTTTGGAAAGGATCCAACCCAGGGGTGGCAGAAAGGAAGACTAGTGACAATGGACGGTTAGGGAGAAGTCGGAGGTCACATTTGCAAGGAGAAGGGGAAGAAGAGACTGGAAAGCCTGAGGAAAGTGGAGATGGAGTTTTTGGGAAACACTATCAAGCTCAAGGCTATAAGGGAAAATTTGGCATTTGTTTCAGCGGAATGAGCTCTCATTTTGTGTTTATCTCAGGGTGTGTTTTTATGCTCACACCTGCGCACACACACACACACTCAATGTCCAGGAAGCTTTTCTGTAAAGAGTCAAAAAATCATATCCCAAACTGACAGGATTTATTTTAAATCTGATTTTAAGCCAATGCCATGATACTTTTTAAATTAGCAAGACTGGAATTACTGAATTGTGCCTAGGTCCAGTGATAGCTCTATTGCTCAATGTAATAGTTAGTAGTCAGGCCAAAATCAGAAAGCCAGATCATTTAGCCAGGTTCTTTAAACACACCCTTGCGGACAAACATAATATTGTGAAGCTTTATTTACAGAACTAGCTGCAATAGCAGATTGGAATAACTATACATGTGTACATTCCTGTAACTTGTGATATTTATAGAAATACTATTAAGGGGAGTTGTATTGATGTATCACAGTCTCTTATCACTGTATCAATCCACCAGAAATGTACATGCTAAATTAGGCACAGCATTATATAGAAAGACAAAAAATAGCTAGTAGTGAAGTGGATAGAAGAGGGATGCAACAGTGTATTTCAGGAAAGCTCCATGGCAATGTGAATGGATGCTCAGCTCTACAACCCCAGAATGGGCAGGGCTGTGGCAGCTAGCTCCCAGTGCCGCCTGCATGGTGCAGTGTCCTCTTAAGCCCTAACAGCAGGCTCGTGGGGTCCTAATCCATGACAAGAACTCCTATCTACTATTATAATACAAACAGTAAATGATGGATCATTAAATATATTGATTGCTAGGTATGCATTAGGTTTGTTCATTGTGAGGCCAATGAAACTAAGGAGGGGATGGAAGTCAATGATGGAAAATTAACTTTGTTGCCTAATCTTTAGATTGTGTAAATTAATTGTATAGGTTATTTCTGAATTTCCAGTTACTTCCTTAAGGTTGTGATTGATCTTCTGGAGATCTGTTTAGCAAATCTAGTTAAGACATGCTAAATCAAACTCAGAGGGTGCCCCCACTGGGGCCTGGTTCTCCTGCTTTTGTGAGGAGTAAAGGAAGCCAACGAGAATGTTTGGTCCCATTGAACCTCCTGCTGTGGGGGCACTGCCAAGCTCAGCTTCAGGTAAGCCAACTCCAGCATCGTATTCTACATAGCTGGAGTTGCATACTTTAAGCCAACATATTGGGTCTAGTGTAGACCCAGCTTAAGGGTTGCCAGGTTCTGTGTCTCAGGATCAGGCCTAGTTTTTAAATTATTTGATGGCTATGAACTCTGATGAGCATAGTTGCAAGTTTCACATTATAGGAACTCTTGTATATTTACAAATATAGTTTATTAATACATTTAGTACAATCTCAAACATTCCAACTTCCCAAGATAGATAAAAATGTACATATATATTTCCATATATTCATACCATTCTTTTTAGAACAACCTGAAGTGTTAGCAGGCACCTTTTCCACCATCACTTTCTCTATCATCACCAATTCCCATTATTCTGGCACCACTCAAAGACTACATCACCTTCTCCTATTGCCCCTATGCTAGGATGCCACTTTTAAGTTACACTGACATTGTCATGTTGGATGCATATTCAGTAAGGGATGTTTCTCTTACTCTTTATTTGTACTTTCTCTCCTTCCTAATGGTGAAGTGCCTTTTTCCTATAAGTCAGAGTACATCATTGATGTTAGCTTACTGTCATATATGTCAATTTGTTACCATGGATACTTTTGTGGTTATGTATCATATTTGTTATTTCTGTCTTACCCAATTATTCAGTCTGGTTTTAATGGGTTAGTTGGGGTTTTCCAAGTCATAGTTGGTGTACCTGTTAAGTCTGAGTAATTCTTGGAAGCCCATATGCCACTAAAGGGTATTTTATTTAGATGAAATGTTTGAATAATACACATTGCCTTTGCTAACTGGTTGCAAATTCTCACACATGTGTATGTTAATTTTGCCTTAACTAAACATACAGGATGTAGTTAGCAAGTCCCTTGAGTTACAGCCAAACTGCCAAACTACTTTAATATAAACACACTGTAACTTATTATAATAAGCATATAATCAAGACCATACGCAAATAATAAATCTATACCTATAGATAGACACGTTGGCTGTGTCTAGACTGGCAAGTTTTTCCGCAAAATCATATGATTTTGCAGAAAAACTTGCCAACTGTCTACACTGGCCATTTGAATTTCTGGAAAAGCACTGTCGATCTCATGTAAGATCTTCAGTGCTTTTCCGGAAATACTATGCTGCTCCCGTTTGGGCAAAAGTCTTTTTCCGAAAGACTTTTGCCCAAAAGGGTCAGTGTAAACAGCACAATAGTGTTTTCCACAAAAAAGCCCCGATCGCGAAAATGGCGATCGGGGCTTTTTTGCGGAAAACCGCGTCTAGATTGGCCACGGATGCTTTTCCGCAAAAAGTGCTTTTGCAGAAAAGCATCCTGCCAATCTAGATGTGCTTTTCCGAAAATGCTTTTAATGGAAAACTTTTCCGTTAAAAGTATTTTTGGAAATTCATGCCAGTCTAGACGTAGCCATTAAATGAAAGCAACAAGGTTACCCTATAACAGTGGTGGGCAAGATAGGGTCCGCAGGCTGGATCTGGCCTGCCAAACCACCATATCCGGCCCATGGAGATCCTGCTGCTCCTGCACTCCAGGCCAATTAAGACCTGGGATTAGGGAGTGTGTGAAGTCTCCTTCCCCCACAAGGGGTCCACGGTGCCTAGAGGGAACAGAACAGCTGGCAGTTCCCTCCAAGTGCCCCGTACTCCTGGCAGGGCAGGTAGAGGGGAAAGAGACTTTGTGTGCTCCCCTGCCCCCAGACCCTGTAATTGACACACGTTTTTACAGGATTTTGTGGATATTTTGCTTTTCTCACTTTTCTGAAGCTTGTGGTTTAAGACTATATGATCTGATATATAAGTACTCAGGGAAAGATAAAACATAGTTTCATCAATAAGGCAAACATATCATACAAGCTTGTGCCCACATTCCAGCCTCCAAAAAGTGACATTAAATTGCACATACTTCTTGACAAGTGTGGGTACATCTACACTAGCTCTGTAGATTGAAGGCGACTGGAATTGCAAATCAAGCCCAGAATTTAAAAATCCCGCGCTTGATTTGCATGTTCCCGGCCAGTCGCCATATTAGAAATTGACTACCCTGAAGTAACTGCCCACGTCTACACACATGTAGCCGGCCAGAGTAAGTCTCAGGTCTGACACTGGGCTCTCAAGGTACAAAGGACACCACACAGGTATCTGTCAAACACAAGTAGTTTATTTCTTGACAGATAACAGCTGTGCCCCATAAATGGAAGAACAATATAACAAAGAAGCGGCATATCTTACGTCCCTTCCTGCAAACCTGGGTCCCCGGGTAGGCTGTGGATGAAGTGGGAGGTTGTCTCAGCTTCTGAGGTGCTGGTTCCCAAAGTCCATCAGTGAAGTCCGATTTGGTAGGCTCTGAGGCAGCCTTAAATACATTTTTTCTGCCTTGTTTGGCAGTTTGGAAAATTCCAGGAGTTACTCATTACATGCTGATGTAGGGCTTAGCTGTTAGTTATTGATCTGGTTCTGATCTGGATCTTCTTGTTCTTTGGCCCTGTTTACATGATCAGTACGTTAGGGAAACAGAATTGTTTATGCGTTCTTGCCCTTTACCCTTATCTTTACTTGTTCCTGCTATACTGGCAACAATGATTATCTTAAGTGGCGTATGTTCCCAAAGACTTGCTTCTAGCTCATCATATATAGGGAAAAGGGAAAGGGGGGGAAAGAATACAGGCCTCAACACCCCTAAACTAACACGTACAAAGTTCTTCCACAATTGACCACTACAATGCGGCAGTGAAACAGGATTCCAATTTAAAGCCCTAACTTGAATTAGCTGGTATTCCTCCTGCAATGAGGTTTACCAGCGAATTCGAACTAGGGGCTTTAAATCGGAATCCCTTTTCACTGCCGCGTGTAGACACAGGCAGTTACTTCAGGCTAGTCAATTTCTAAAATGGCAACCGGCCCGGTACATGCAAATCAAGCGTGGGATATTTAAATCCCAGGCTTGATTTGTGATTCTGGTCACCCTAGATTGATCTAGGTGGCTAGTGTAGACGTACCCTGTGATACAATATTCTATGAATTCTTCTGTTTAAAGCAGGACAGAAATGGAAATAGGTGTTCTAGCCCATTGGATCTGCCTATGCATAAGGAGGTTACAGCTACAGTGGCGGGTTGGAATTGAACCCCATAGCTTCCCTATAGCTACAAATTGAATTCCATCTGCCTCTACCCACTTCTTATTTCCCACTATTCCCAATAAAGATATGGTTTACTCAAGCTTTTCACAATGAGCAGTGAATTCCCTCTCTATTTCGACGACTATTTCTGTAACTGTAAATTTGGGTTTGTTTTACTAGTGATCATATTAGATACTAAGAAATGAACTGAATTTATTTATGTTTAAAGACCTGCTTCTATAATTCACATGGAAATACTATATTCTGCACCTGTATAATTCCTTTATAAGGATCTTTGCTGACTTTTTTGTGGCAAAATCTGTTACACCAGAGATTTTAATTTTCAAGTATTAAGATTAAGGAAAATATATGCCATATTTGATATCAATGAAACATCCACAGCTTTCCATTCTGTTTTCTACCTAATCAGGCACAAATCAACCATAGTAGTCAATAGTCAAGCAGAAATTTCATATTTTGAACAGGATCTTGACTCAAATTAAAAGTGATATGTGAAGAACTTTCAAATAGGCTGTTCACAATGTACACAAATATAGCTCTCCTGTGTAGATGGTCTACATGTAAACTTAGTAGAGAGAAATCATATATAAAAAATTATAGCAGTGTCTTTGATATAAATCATTGTAATACTGAATGTCACTCTAGGCATGATATCAGCACAGAAACATTTATCACAGAAATATTTTGACAATTCCTGTATTGTTATAAATACATATTGGTACAATATAGCAAATGCATAGTAGTATTTAAAAAAAACTTACAAATTGTTATATGATTTGACATTAAGTTCCTATTAGATATGTCCCATAGTCTGTGGGACTTAGCAGGGGTGTAGGGTCATTTTACTCAGCTCTAATTGCAGGATCAGAGTCTTGGTTATGAAGTTTGCAGCTCACACCATAAGCAGAGGTTACTGGTTGGTTTTGTTTGTTTGTTTGTTTTGCTTTAAAATTGCATACAAACCAGATTTCCTGTACCTTCATACTGGGTTCCATCTGGAAACTTCTACTTCCAAGTGCCACTGCATATGTCTTGTTTTTAAAATTTTCTTAGTATAATTTTTCAGTCACGATTATATTCTGTCAACCCAATACATTATAAGAGGTTGATTGTTGCTCTAAACCTTGTGTAATCATTTCAACTGTACAAAATGAGTGCATTGTTGATATAAAATGCTAATATTTTCATTAGTATAATACACCCACTTTGCACTTTTGCTAATCAATATGCAAGGTGTAGGGAAATGGAAGTATCCAATCCTGTATATTTCCAACAACTTGTTAAATATGAATCCTAAACATTCAATGTCTCCTTATTAAAAATATGTCTTAAATGGCAATAATGATTAGGAGAAAATGTAATGGAAAAATATACTGAGTTAGATTTCTATAGGTGAGTAGTAATTAAGGGCATTATTTTCAGTATGGGTCAAAAAGATTTAACTATGTGAGAGATAATTATATTCTCTATATTTCACTTAAAAGTCATTTTCTTCTTAAAAATAATACTGAATAAAGTTACATGTCATAGAGCTGATTTATGATTTGTAATCAAAATGGTATGATCTAAACTCTTCTTTGTCATTAACGTTTGGGTATAAAAACTGTCATCACATTAACCTGTGCTATATGGAAAAGGTAAATAGAGAGTTGGGAATGCCTCTTTACTAACAGACTCTGAGTTCTGGTCACCTTCTCTCTCTCTCTCTTTTTTTTTTTTTTTTTTTTTTTGGTAGCACACTGTCCATTTTAGAACCTCCTCAGATGACAGATTTCTGAGGTCACTCAGAGTCAAGAGATAGATTGTGATCCTCTTACTACTGTTGGGTGGTATCTGGATCTCTGTTATATCACAATGAAGTTCAAGGAACTGCTTCCAGAATAAAAGACAATTTGATGTGAATAAGTGTATCCAACTCTGATCTACAGAATTAAATTGGTCAGTGTGACTGTTATAAAAAGCCTAAAATTACTCAACTTTGAACAGGGTGTTGAGTAATATGGCAAAGAATATTTTTGTGCAAGAAATGCGTATTGCTTTTATCATGTGGCACCAGTAAAAATTCCCAGAAATAGCTGATTTTTCTAACACTGAAGAACTTCATTAAGAAATTAGGGAAAGAACGTGATCCAATAAGTTACTCTGTCTCTAAAGAACCTTCCCCAAATCTTCTGCCTGGCTCCTTGTTACATATTTAAACAAGAGAACATATATCCCTATAGCCATTTAGCTGTATGTTATATGCAAAAGCAAGTGTTGTGTTTTGATATGCAGTATTTTACTATTAAATGTGGAAAAATGCTTTCTGAAGGAATATCTAATTACAACTCTCCTTTGCTGATGATGGCTCAACCTTCTGCAGGGGGAAAGTAAATTTCTCTTTTCCCTGATTTAGAGTAATTCCCATTCCGAAGGCTACTTACATAAAGAAGTCAAGTACAGTATAGTGGACACTGCAGAAGGTTATGAGTACCAAAACTATTTAGGATCATTGTGCATGTATTGTTTACATAGAGAAAGGAGAAGTTTCTTGATTAATTTCAGAATTTACTGTGTTTAGAAGCATGCCTGAAATTACATGGAAGGTCTTAAGAAGTCTAAATATTCCTTGATGGATGTTTTTTTAGGGAGATTAGGATGCAAATCTAATCTGGAGCAAAATCCACTGTCTCATTCATTTAACAAAAGATACACAAATTATAGTCTCATGACAGTTTCAATATCCTAAGGTCAGAAAGGAATTTCCCCTTGAAATAGTTAGGACTAAAGTCCCACATTCCAGCAGGAGATCTTAAATTCACAGGCAAAACTTCTATGAAATTAGTTAATTTACATGGAGGAAAATGATTTGAAAATCAAGGGTGACATAAATCATAGAATCATAGAATCATAGAATAATAGGACTGGAAGGGGCCTCAAGAGGTCATCGAGTCCAGCCCCCCGCCCTCAAGGCAGGACCAAGCTCCACCTACACCATCCCTGACAGATGTCTATCTAACCTGTTCTTAAATATCTCCAGAGAGGGAGATTCCACCACCTCCCTTGGCAATTTATTCCAATATTTGACCACCCTGACAGTTAGGAATTTTTTCCTAATGTCCAATCTAAACCTCCCCTGCTGCACTTTAAGCCCATTACTCCTTGTCCTGTCCTCAGAAACCAAGAGGAACAAATTTTCTCCTTCCTCCTTGTGACACCCTTTTAGATATTTGAAAACCGCTATCATGTCCCCCCTTAATCTTCTTTTTTCCAAACTAAACAAGCCCAGTTCATGAAGCCTGGCTTCATAGGTCATGTTCTCTAGACCTTTAATCATTCTTGTCGCTCTTCTCTGTACCCTTTCCAATTTCTCCACATCTTTCTTGAAATGTGGCGCCCAGAACTGGACACAGTACTCCAGCTGAGGCCTAACTAGTGCAGAGTAGAGCGGCAGAATGACTTCACGAGTTTTGCTTACAACACACCTGTTGATACAACCTAGAATCATATTTGCTTTTTTTGCAACAGCATCACACTGTTGACTCATATTCAACTTGTGGTCCACTATGACCCCTAGATCCCTTTCCGCCATGCTCCTTCCTAGACAGTCGCTTCCCATCTTGTATGTATGGAACTGATTGTTCCTTCCTAAGTGGAGCACTTTGCATTTCTCTTTATTAAACCTCATCCTGTTTACCTCTGACCATTTCTCTAACTTGCTAAGGTCATTTTGAATTATGTCCCTATCCTCCAAAGAAGTCGCAACCCCACCCAGTTTGGTATCATCTGCAAACTTAATAAGCGTACTCTCTATCCCAATATCTACATCATTGATGAAGATATTAAACAGTACGGGTCCCAAAACAGACCCTTGAGGAACTCCACTTGTTATCCCTTTCCAGCAGGATTTAGAACCGTTAACAACAACTCTCTGACTACGGTTATCCAGCCAATTATGCACCCACCTTATCGTGGCCCTATCTAAGTTATATTTGCCTAGTTTATCAATAAGAATATCATGCGAGACCGTATCAAATGCCTTACTAAAGTCTAGGTATATGACATCCACCGCTTCTCCCTTATCCACAAGGCTCGTTATCTTATCAAAGAAAGCTATCAGATTAGTTTGGCATGACTTGTTCTTCACAAACCCATGCTGGCTATTCCCTATCACTTTATTACCTTCCAAGTGTTTGCATAGGATTTCCTTAATTACCTGCTCCATTATCTTCCCTGGGACAGACGTTAAACTGACCGGTCTATAGTTTCCTGGGTTGTTCTTATTCCCCTTTTTATAGATGGGCACAATATTTGCCCTTTTCCAGTCTTCTGGAATCTCCCCTGTCTGCCATGATTTTTCAAAGATCATAGCTAAAGGCTCAGATACCTCCTCTATCAGCTCCTTGAGTATCCTGGGATGCATTTCATCAGGACCTGGTGACTTGCTGACATCTAACTTTCCTAAGTGACTTTTAACTTGTTCTTTGTGTATCCTATCTTCTAAACTTACCCTCTCTCTGCTTGTATTCACTACGTTAGGCACACCTCCAGACTTCTCGGTGAAGACCGAAACAAAGAAGTCATTGAGCATCTCCGCCATTTCCAAGTTTCCTGTTACTGCTTCTCCCTCCTCACTAAGCAGTGGGCCTACCCTGTCCTTGGTCTTCCTCTTGCTTTTAATGTATTTATAAAAAGTCTTCTTGTTTCCCTTTATGCCTGTAGCTAGTTTGATCTCATTTTGTGCCTTTGCCTTTCTAATCTTGCCCCTGGATTCCCGTGTTGCTTGCCTATATTCATCCTTTGTTAGTTGTCCAAGTTTCCATTTTTTATATGACTCCTTTTTTATTTTGAGATCGTGCAAGATCTCCTTGTTAAGCCAAGCTGGTCTTTTGCCATATTTTCTATCTTTCCTACACAGCGGAATTGTTTGCTTTTGGGCCCTTAACAACGTCCCTTTGAAATACTTCCAACTCTCCTCAGTTGTTTTCCCCTTCAGTCTTACTTCCCATGGGACCTTACCTACAAGTTCTCTGAGCTTATCAAAATCTGCCTTCCTGAAATCCATTACCTCAATTGTGCTGGTCTCCCTTCTACCTTTCCTTAAGATCATGAATTCTATTATTTCGTGATCACTGTCCCCTATACTGTCTTCCACTTTCAAGTTCTCAACTAGTTCCTCCCTATTTGTTAAAACCAAATCCAGAACAGCTTCTCCTCTGGTAGCTTTTTCAACCTTCTGAAACAGAAAGTTGTCTCCAATGCAGTCCAGAAACTTATTGGATAGCCTGTGCCTCGCTGTGTTAGTGTCCCAACATATGTCTGGATAGTTGAAGTCCCCCATCACCACCAAATCTTGGGCTTTGGATAGTTTTGTTAATTGTTTAAAAAAGGCCTCATCCACCTCTTCCACCTGGCTAGGTGGCCTGTAGTAGACTCCTAGCATGATATCACCCTCGTTTTTTATCCCTTTTAGCTTAACCCAGAGACTCTCTACACAGCTATCTCCTACATTCATCTCCACTTCAGTCCAAGTGTGTACATTTTTAATATACAAGGCAACCCCTCCTCCCTTTTTTCCCTGTCTGTCCTTCCTGAGCAAGCCGTACCCTTCCATACCAACATTCCAATCATGTGTCCCATCCCACCAGGTTTCTGTAATACCAATGATATCATAGTTGTATTTATTGGTTAGCAATTCCAGTTCTTCCTGCTTATTACCCATACTTCTCGCATTTGTATATAGGCATCTAAGATACTGATTTGATCTTGCCTCCCTGTTGTGCCCTGACCCTCCTTTCTCCTTGCCATTATAGGCCGTAGTCCCCCCCATTTCCAGCCCATCTCCCAGTCCCGCACATGCAGCACTTACCTGTGGGCTTTGCTCACCTGCCCCCAACAAACCTAGTTTAAAGCCCTCCTCACAAGGTTAGCCAGTCTGTGTCCAAACAAGGCCTTCCCGCTCCTGGAAAGGTGAACTCCATCTCCGCCAAGCAGTCCTTCCTGGAAGAGCACCCCGTGATCAAGGAAGCCGAATCCCTCCTGGCGACACCATCGTCGCAGCCAGGCATTCACCTCCAGGATGCACCTCTCTCTGCCCGGGCCCCTACCTTTGACAGGAAGGATAGAGGATAACTGATAAGAACTGCATTATGGAAGTTCAAATACAATGTCTGTGTCTGACCCATGATACCTGGTTCCTTTGTATCTGCTGCTATTAATAATGCGTGTGTAGCAGTATAGATGTACTTAGTACTTTCCAGAGAGACTGACCATTCAGTCCCTTCATGCATGGTGCATAGAAGCAGGCCCCATGTGGCGTGATTTATCACAACACATGGAGGCTATGTCTACACAGCAGCGTTACTTTGGAATAACTGACGTATCTACACAGCAAGCCATTATTTTGGAATAATGGAGAGCTGGAGGACTTCTTACTCAGACTCCTGTAAACCTCATTTCACAAGGAGTAAGGGAAGTCAAAGTTTTCTTCCTTTAACTTCGTGCTGTGTAGACAGAACCAAAATCAGAATTAAGCTATTTTGACTTCAACTACTCAATTGATGAAGCTCAGGCTACATAGCTTAATTCAACTTTTGCCCTACTGTGTAGATGTGCCCACAGAGATTTAGTATCAGGAAAGAGGGAGGTTGGAAAACGTAGAACAAAAGGGCAACAAAACGTAGAACAAAAGGTTGCTTGTTTTACATAGTATGCATCACATCATTCCACTCCTGCCCCCAGCTTCTTTTATGTTGTATAATAAATTTGAATTTGCCATAGGGGTGTGGCTGACGAAATCTTTCCACCAATAATCATTTCCCTAAGGCCAATCTCTAACTAGCTTGTATATATATATATATATAATAAAGTGTGTGGGGGGAGAGAATACATGATACTTGACTCATTGCTCTGATGCTAGACACATGATGCCTGAGAATGTCTTGATGTGGATACAGCACTACCGTCATTTGTGGCCCTTAAGCACTAAAAGTACAGTTGAGCTACCTATCTGCATTTAGCTAACGAGTCAGTTTTCACAGGATTTTTACATTAAAGAAACTATTCAGAAATATAATGCACATTATTTATAGTGCTTAGTAGGCCTGTCCCTAAAACTGTTATTCTTTCCTGTAGGTGCCTGTGTTTTTTGTTTCATTGACATTTCTCAACGTAAACTTTGAATTTTAAAGAAATGAAGTGATATTACCTTGACTAGGCTCCATACAATTAATTATAAATCTGAACTTGGCTCTCTTCCAAAATGCAACACTGTGGATTATTTCTGACTACTACTAGCTACACACAATGTGAAAATCAAATTCATCACTGTCTTTTGTGTGTGGACATAAGTGGGTGGGGTTGTTTTTTGTTTTTTTCCTAGTGTATCACTCATCATATTCCTTTTCTATCACACTTGAAGGTACCAAACTATGATAAAGATCAGATTTATATCAGAATTTCATAGGCAACAAAATGTAGCACGAAAATGTTAAAAAGCTCCAAGGATTTTCTTTTGCATGAGCACAATAACGTGACAGGTTTGCTTCATAGATTATTAGAGAAGGTTAGATCTAAAGTGGAAGATTTACCCTGGAACCAATGAATTGTACCTTTTAGCTATTAAAACACCTGTCTTGCCAAACTTACATGTATTAAAAAGAATAAGACTGCTCACTGAGCAAGTACCATTACATATGTGTGACAGTGGCCAAATCAGACCTGCCCCACACTGGCCCTTTAAGAGTAAAACCCAGCCCTGGGTGAGGGATGATAGAGCAAAGCCCACAGCTGAAGCAGATACTGCCAATAAGGGCTCATCCAGAGGATAGAATAAAGCTTGACGTTCTATAAATAAGGGCTCGCAGAGGGAGGCAAAGAGAGACACACACTCTTGCTCCAGCTGGGGAGCAGGAGAGATCTGGCTTTCAGGGAAGCTGGAGACTTCCTGAGATAGATAGGGCAGTGCTAGGGAAAGTCAGGCAGAGCTGGGGAGCTCTGGCCTGACTTCGCTCCCAGGATGCAAGGCCTGTGACAAGGCCTAAGTGTACTGAGGCTGCAGGAACACAGTCAGTGATAGGAAAAGGCAACATGTCCACACCCCCTTGCCAATGATGAGAGGCCATTTCGGACTGCAGTTTGCCCTTGAGGTAAGGGGCTAGATGATGACTGGCAGTGGGTTACTGAGGCAAGGTTACAGATGGATTGAGGCTTCTCTGGGGGGGAGAGGATCCCAGAGTGCAGAGATACGGGACTGTTGATAAGCCCTCTCCCACAAAAGGGGGACTGTGAGACATCTGTATTGGATACTGCCAGAAAGCAGTATCCTGAGGAGGACGCCGTGGTCCGGGAGCGATGCAGGTGCAGAACTGGAACATGGAGTGAGGACATGGGGAGACACCAGCCAGAGGGAGACATCCTGGTGATGAACTAATTCCCAGTGCAAATGGCAGGAGGTGCCGTGGCAGTGATTCTGCCCCGTGGCACACTCTGAAAAGCGTGCGTGGTGGAATGCTGGCTGGTACTCAGAATGCCACAGTTAAATGCTATACACGTCCTTTGGATGTGTGAAATAGAGGGAAGCAAATGTACAGAAAAGTGTATTCAAAGTACCCTGTGCAGGATTTTCAATTTGTTGGGAATTTCAAGCTTATGTTCTGAGGTCAATTGCATGCATTTCTAGAATCACCCACTTCTCAGAGAATCTTAATTGTGCGAGTAAGGGAAAGGTTGATATAAATGTATGCTCACATTTAGGGAAGATGGGGTGACTAAATGGCTCACATTTTAGCATGAATTCATGGAAATGGGGAATAACATTGCTTTTCATCACATGAGTAGATGTACATAATTTGTACAGGAAAATGATGTGCTACCATCTTCAAAAACATCAAAAGAAGTACCATGTTTACATAAACAACTTAGCATCAGGTATACCGTTCTTGCAAAGAGCTGGCATTTCCTCAATAGTACATCTACTTTGGTAGATGGCAGTCAGTAGAATGAATGCATGTAATAAGCAATGACATTGACAAAAGAAGGTACTTATGTTTAATGCTACTCATTTACTCTGTGCCAGTTTCAGATGCTGAGTTGCCTAGTAAATGAATGTGCAGTGTATGAGAATACCAGGGTTGTTGAGAGAGAATTAGGATTTACACCTATGTCAAAAATGAATGTGAAATTAATGTCTATAATAGCATTAACGATGGACAGAGCTTACGGATAATTCCTGTGCTTAATACTTCTCCTCGAATCCTGGTATTTGCCTCTTTCACAACTGTTTCTAAACAAAACATGAAAGGATGATCACAGTTGCCTCTTGTCATTTATGTGCCCTAAGTAAGAGAACGAGTGACAAACTGGCCATAGTCTCAATTGGTGTAAATTAACACTGGAGTCAAGCTTTTTACATTTTTAGCCCCGATGAAATTGCCTTGGTTGCACAACATTAAAAACTATTCTTGATAGTGGCTTTGTTTGTTTGTTTTTTGGAAGGGTGTGTGTGTGTGTGTGTATGTGGGGGGGGGGGGTGCTATGCTAGTCTGTATAGTGTAGCATAAGGGAGATGAACTTAAAAATTCAGGAACTGGGAAAATTGTTAGTATTTCCTTTTTTTCTGTCTCAGAGGGATAGCCGTTGTGGCAAGGTCCCCGCTCAGGCCCCTTGCCCTGGGACACCTTCTTTGTCCACAAATCAGCTGGAGACCCTTTCTGGTGTAGTCACTTGTGCCTTTTCCTACCACTTTCTATTTACAGAGCTTTGGTTTACAGCAAACTCAGCCAGCCTCTCCCCACACCCTGGCTCCTTGCTCCCCCCTAGGGTTGCCAGGTGTCCGGTATTGCCCAGGACCGTCCGGTATTTTCAGCTCTCGTCCAGTAAAAAATTTCAGAAAATACTGGACACCTGAAATGTCCAGTATTTTCTCATTTTTTTTCCTGGCCAGGAGGTGAAAATACCAGACTGTCTGGGTCAATACCGGGCACCTGGCAGCTCTACACACACTCAGCAACTGAGCCCTCACTTACCTGGTTCTGCAGGGGAGCCATCTGGCCCGGAGCAGGAAGATAAGATGGCCACCGGCTGCCGGCAGCCTGTTAGAAGAGGCAGAGCCCAACCTGTTCTTAAAGGGGCTATGCTGTTTTTATTATTATTAATTATTATTATTATGCTTTACTCTGTGTCCTTTTTTTTTCTCAACAGCTTTGGTCTCCTCCCCTTTTTTTCTCAACAGATTTTTTTCCCCAGTGTTGTTTTTGGGGGAGGAGGGGAGTGTTTGGTATTTTTTGATTAAACTAACTGGCAACCCTACCTCCTCCTCCTCCGCCTCCTCCGCCTCCGCCTCCCAGCTTTGCTCCAGGTGTCCCTGGTCTGCTGGAGACGGTCCCCAGCAGACCAGAGGCACCGGGAGCAAAGCGGCAGCGGCGGCGGCATGCCGCGCCTCTGAGCCTTTGCTCTGGCAAAGCCTCGGAGGTGCAGGACTCCGCCGCCGCTGCCACTTTGCTCCCGGTGCCTCTGGTCTGCTGGGGACCGTCTCCAGCAGACCAGGGACACCTGGAGCAAAGCCGGGAGGTGGAGGGGTCCCGCGCCTCTGAGGCTTTGCGAGACGGTCCCCAGCAGACGAGGGGCACCTGGAGCAGCTTTTCTCACCCCGGAGGTCGAGGTGGTGGGACCGCTGCGCTCTGGGCGGTCCCGCTGCCTGCGAGCTCTAGGGCGAGAAAGCCCCATTCATAAGTGCAGATCCGACATAAGTCAGATCCGCATAACTCGGGGACTGCCTGTATAGGTTAACGTTATAGTTTCCTTGTCTTCACTGGGACTGTAATATGGGTTAGTTATTATGACAATTTAAGTTGAGTTAAAATATAGCTTTTTCCTAGGCTTTGTCTACACTACAGAGTTTTGTCGACAAAACAGTGAATGTGTACACACTGCGATCTGACCTTTGGTAGCAAAAATGTCACCTTTTCTCAACAAAATAAAACCACCCTGACAAAACACAAGAGTTTTTGTGCAAAAATGTTATCAACAAAGTACTTGTGTAAATACCAGGCTTGATTTTATCATTTTAATTGGCCTCCAGGAGATTTCCCACAATGCCCATCCTGACCTCTCTGGTCAGCTGTTTGAACTCCACTGCCTTGCAGCCAGGTAAACAATAATGTACTTTTTCCCTTTAGAAGCCCCAGGAAATTCTGAATTTCCATTTCCTGTTGGTTCAGCTTGGAAAGGTCTCGTTGCAACTTCCCAGTTGATTGTGGTGGCATATCAAAGCATATACTCTCCTACTTGGACCACCGCAGAGCTGCTGAATCTCCTCAGTATATGAGGAGAGGAGGCTGTGAAATCCCAGCTGTTCTTCAGCTGTAGAAATGGACAGATTTCTTGAGGCTTGTGCAAAAAGGACTATGATCGGGACATGCTGCAGTGCAGAGCAAAGATAAAGGAGCTGGGGTGGGCATACCATAAGACAAAGAAGGCAAACAATTGCTCCAATGCTTTACCTTAGACTTGACGGCTTTATGAGAAGCTGGGCACAATGCGCCCTGCTTCATGAAGGGCCCCGTGGATACTTTAGTGGGCCTAGAGACAGTGGAAAGAGGACTAACCCAGAGAATGAAGTAATTGTTGAAGAGGTGGAGTTAGATGATGATATGGTACTCCCCAGAGGGTAGGCAGCCAGGAACAGTTCACTACTCCACAGGTGCTAGCCAGACTCAACTATTGCTTTCTAGTGAGCAAGAAGCAGGTGAGAAAATGCCTGGTAAGTGACTGTGGTTTATATAGTGTGGAGGTGGGTTCAGGTTATAAAAATGTAAATGACCATCTGTGTTTCTGTGCAGTGGACATTTCCCAGTACAATGGAACAGGGAGTTGATGCATGCTGAGTGCTCACAGGAACCCTCCAGATTATCTTTGGGAAAGTTTCATGGATGTACCCAGCAAGCCTCTGCTGAAGGTTCTTGGAAGAGCTGTTTTGTTCCTTTCCCCATTGTTGGAACTTTCCCATGACATTCAGCAATCACTTGTGCAGGGAACAAAACATCACCATAAGGACCAGGAGAGAAGCCACAATGGTGTAGTAGTTGTAACCTCACTTCTCTGCTTCCCCTCAGTAGTGAGATTTGATACAATGACCCCTGCCTGTGGGAGAATGTTAGAGATTTTTATAATTCTCCCCTTCCCCCCGTTAGCTGCACCACAATCCTTTCCACACCTGAAAGTTCCATTTGCACTGCTCTTCATCCCAGACCTTCATGATCAGGCCTTGACAAACAGCGATGAAAACTGCTCGCCAGCCCCGTACTGCACATGAGCAAGAGCCGCATTGCGCATGTGCGTGCCACGAATGAAGGGGACACGCGGCTGAAATCTATTCACCATGGGCAAGTAGATTGTATAGTTTGTCGAGCCCTGTTCATGATGATGCCATTCCTCCATTCAGTGCTTTTTTACCTGAGCCCAAAAGTGATGGCCCATCATCTGCAGCTCTTCTGTGAATGCCCAAAACAAACTAAGGTTGCTCCTATCCATATCACACAGTATGCCAGGAAACAGTTAGGAACCTGATGGTTAACTGCACTGTCATTGGTGACCATTATCAGAGCACAGGAGAGCAGTGCAGGACCCTTTGCCTGTCTCACAAAGATGCGAGGAAGATGGGATGCTCTGAAAGAGGGTTTTTTTCTGACATTTGGCCCCACGTAGACAGGCCAAATGTTGGAAAAGCCTCTTTTGGAAGAAAAGCAGAAAAAGATAAAAAAATTGCAGTTCACAATTTACAAATCTTTTTCCAACTTCTCTTTGTAGTATAGACATAGCCATAGAGTGTTTGTGAGCTGACTCATGACTATAGAACATATGAGTGGGCACAAATCTTGCCACTGTCAGAACAAAAAGAAAAATATACTATTTTAACCTAACTGTGAAAAGAGGGGAGGACAAGAAGGGTCAAGTGAATGAGAACCATTGTTATGTGCCCATTTGATACAATGAGCTATTGGCATAAAATATAGACAAGTAGACATAGCTCCTCCCTCTCCACAAAAAGTGTCTACACTATGGAAAACCATACTAAGAATAGTCAGTTTTGCACTGGCTTTTTAGTACTGTTGGGCATAATGTTCCTACCAGAAGGCAATTCCATTTACTTGAGCTTTCAGGCTTACACCAAGTAGTAAATTAGACCTCCAATTCTGAAAGCTTTTTTAGCTAGCAGAGTTCTGCTCCTAGTGTGAATGAGTCATAATTTGAGATAAACAGTTCTGAAATGAGTTTCAAAATTAGAAGAAAATCTTCAGAGGCACAAAGGTCAGTTAGTTCATTTCCTCTTAGTGCCTCCTGCAAATCTGCTGAAACAATGTTCCATCTCAGTTTCTTTGAAGAAATCAATTAGCATCAGTTTTTGACCCATCCGCCGTAGGGGCAAAACTGTGTACACAGCTTTTGACAGATGCTTCCTAGCACAGTCTGTCTTTTGCAACATGATCAAGCTGGTGTAAAACTACACAGCTTGTCTGCTGTGCTTGAGAGCACAATGAATTATGGACTTCTGTTGAAAATAGCCTTCAGCAAAAGAAGGATCTTATGTTCTTAAATTAAAATATCTTATTTGTTTTTAAATGATACAATATAGAATTGATTTTCAATATGCATTTAAATAACTGTCTGATTTATCCTTAATGCATTGAATGAGATTCAGGATTATGTATTTTGTTCCCCTTCTTCCCATTTTTTCAGAGATTATAGATTTCCTTCCTTTGGTTGCTTACTTAATAAGACTATGCTTCAGTGCTTCAGCTGCAGACCAGAAAATCTGTCTCATCTGTAATACTAATTTTTATGGCTATAATCCCAATTTTCATGGCACCACAAGAAAACAGTTTTTTTCCCAGATTTAGAATTGCTCTTGGAACAGAAATAAGCATGTCAGCCTTTGTAAACTATTTTTTTTATTCAAGGGGACAGGTTTATAAGCATGCTGTATTGTCAAGCACAATGCAAAATTAATAAAAGCCAAGGGAATTTAACAAAATTTCACTTTTTAAAATAATTCTAATTGGTATTTTATAATCCTCCTCTCTTCCCATGATCTGTTTCAAATTACATTAAAATGTTAGTTATTACAAGGAATAAATAGATCCAATGGTTCAATTGCAGTTATTTCAGCATTCTGGTGGAGTTGAATGTATTTGTAACATGCAGGAAGTATCAGAGTGAAAAGGGTTTTCTTGGTGATGATGTTTATATATTACTTTGTAGACATGATGAAGCCTGGCCAAGGGGAGACAGTTATTGCTGGCTCAGAGATGATTGGCTGTTTAACCCTTTATGTATCAGTGTGGGGCAAATGCATCATCATAGATGTATATGTCCCCAAAACAGAGAACCAACATACTCTACCCCTGCCATTTCCAGGCTAAAGACGACAGAAGTACCAATACCATGAAGTAGATCAAAGTACAAAATCCTTTCAGAAGAACATTGTAAGAACTCCCTTATGAGTATTTTAAGGTATAGATTTAACATGTTCTTGTTTTTCACTGCAGAGCAGTTTAGAATATCTCATTAAATACAGAGGAGTAGGGAAATTCTGGTGTTAGAAATGTGGGAACAAAAGCAGAGATGTTGTCGTTTATTATTTATTATACAGTTGTACAATGGCAGCATCCAAATGTGCTGGACAACATACAAGAAGATAGATTCCTTCCCCTATAACTTCACATATGGTACGTCTAGACCAAGTTTTTTTTTTTAAAGGAGATATGCAAATTCAATGCTAATTTGCATATCTCCTTCCAATCACTTTTCAAAAGCTGGTTTTCCGAAAGCGAAAGTGGTTTAAAAAAAACAACAAAAAACCCACTTTTTTCGAAAAAACTGCTCTTCCTAAAAAAAAAAAGGAGGTTTATGCGGTTTTTCAAAAAGGGTTTTTTGCCAAAAAACCCGCATCCAGATTACTTGAACTTTTGAAAAAGTGACCAGAAGAAGATTTGCAACTTAGTGCCAAATTTGCATATCTCCTTTCGAAAAAAAAACCCCTAGTCTAGACGTACCCATACAGGCCTGATAATGTGGGGCCAGGAGGAGAAAGCACTGCATAGGGGCAGAGGGAGATGTCTAGCTGGCTCTGAGGCCTGCTTGGGAGTGGAGGACTATCGTGTGGCATGCTCCAGGCAGCACTGAGGGCTGGCTGCCCCCAGGTTCTCCATCTTCTTGAGGCCCTGACCCTTTTTGGAGCTAGGGTTGCCAGATGGTTGGAACAAAAATACCAAATTATCCCACCCCCACCAAAAAAACAAACACACCAGGAAAAAATTCTGTTGAAAGGAAAAAAGGGGGGAGGGGAGACCAAAGTTGAACCCCCCCCCCCAAAAAAAAGGATTCCAAGGACTTAAAGCCAAAAATAAAGAAATAAATAAAACAGCATGTCCCCTTTAAGTGCAGGGATGCAGGGATAGGAACAGGGGAGAATTTGAACACTAAGACCCAGGGGAAGCATTGCTTCTCCTTGGCCTTTTGCCTGGCAGCCATTTTGTGCCGGCAGCCTTGGGGAACCAGGTAAGCATGAGGGCTGGAGTTGGTGGTGCTGGGGGCCAGGGAAGGTTCTGGGGGGGGGGGGGGGGGGCGGAGAAGGCCAGGCTCTGAGTGTTTGTAGGGTTGCTAGGTGCCCGGCATTTTTGCCTCCTGGCCGAGGAAAAATTCAGAAAATATTGGACGTTTTAGGTATCCGGTATTCTCTGAATTTTTTACCAGACAGGAGCCGAAAATACCGGACTGTCTGGGTGAATACCAGATACCTGGCAACCCTACTTGGAGCATATTTTGATATGTCCGGAGTATTTTACCCTGAGTCTAAGCAAACTAAAATAATGGGTGAAAAGCTAAATATACCCATGATAACTTAAGTAGAACATTGCCAATTGACACTAATAACCACTAATGGCTGAATTCTGTGAATTAGGAGGTATGCAGAAAAGTCAAGAAGCACAAAATGTACTTTGTTTATCTGAGTGTAGTATAATTGTAATAGTTTATAATCACACTGATTGTAGTGTCTGCAGTATGTAAAAAATACATTCATTTTAGTAATCTTAGACTTCAATAGGGAGCTCTATTATTAAACCATTGCTCAGAAATGAGGAGAGACCTCTGTTGTGTATGTGTTTACATCATAGGTTGTGAATTTTGGAAGTGAAAATTCAAATAATATCATTGAGTCTTTAAGCAATAGGGTACCTCTCAAAAGCACAACAATACAGAAACCGTGATAAATGTAAATTTACAGCAACTTTCTAGTGATAACACTGTACTTTTTCAAA
This sequence comes from Pelodiscus sinensis, assembly GCF_049634645.1. Taxonomy (NCBI): domain Eukaryota; kingdom Metazoa; phylum Chordata; order Testudines; family Trionychidae; genus Pelodiscus; species Pelodiscus sinensis. The sequence goes on from NC_134718.1 coordinate 48,225,285, forward strand.
GATACGTGAATTTATGCATTGCTGTGGGATCAGCTCTTTATCTGTGCCATGATTGTTTTGCTTCCCACTGGTACAGCGAATAAAGTCAATAGCCAACACAGCTGGCCTTAGGTGGGTCACTGCAATGTTGGCAGATTCTTTTAATGGCATGAAGCTGTTGTAATGAAACCTTCAAGCTAGGGTCAGCTTATGGATATAAAGTTAGCTTCTCTGTGATCCCCTAGGATCTGCTTTTAGGGGACTCCTGCAGCACTATAATTTAGAACTGTCCTTGGGCTGCTCTAAATTGTGCCGAATGACCAGAATACATCCAGTCAAAGACAATCATGGCTTAAATTCTTGACTTAATATAAATCCTACTATTCTGTTTCTTGCACACATCAATAACAACCAAGTACAGTGTATAACTGCGGTATTGTAGTGCAAACAACATGTAGATACAATTTTAGTGGGGAGGCTGTTAAACAGTCACCTGGTATTTGGCATTCACTGTCCTTTTGGAATAGCCACATTTGTAAAATTATTCAGGGTAAAAAATTGATTTATAAGATGGCTGCAGTATAAATATGAATAATTAGTTAGTTAGGGCATAGTGTGACAGTTTTTCTGTCTTTATTCATGCATTGTATCTCCACAGTGCACCTGGAAGGTTTGAGTGCTACAGTCGCTGTCTAAATGATGTCCCAATCTGCCTGATAAGGCAGAATTTAAGGTTGCAGAGCAGGACTGCTTTGTACCTTAACTCTATTTCCTGGTTTTCACAGGTCTAGATTATTGGAGCTTTTGATGTTCTGGCAGAGTGGGAGGCACAACCAGTCATTGTTGACTTATGTTGTTAAAATTTTGGATTCCTTAGTGTTCAAAAGCAAATCAAGTTTGGATAGTTTGAAAATGTGTCAAAATAGCCTGCGCTGCCAAAATGTCTATAAACAATTTATGTTTCATTAAGAGTTCCAGTTTCACAGATACAGTAACAAATAATGCATGGGTACTGCCTAAAATATAGAACTGTCTTTATGATGTGGCTGCTTTTATGTCTATTAAAAAAAAAGTATTTGCTTTTTCTATTCCAGACTATGAGTAAAATTATCATTGAAACACCTAAGCACCATCACAGTACATTTCTACGTATACAGGGCAGGTTTAGGGGAAATGTCCACATGGGATGCTGGGTGCCTGAGGTGCCATTGTGAGAAGCACAAGGAACCACAGAATGTTTGAAGTAGAGTGTTTGAAGTAATATATTGTAGCTATTTTGTAGGGGGATTAAGTTTTCATTGATGTCCTAGAATGTTCTGGGCCAGTGTAGAAGCTGGTGTAACCTACCTGGAATACAAGAACGTTTTCCTTTTCACCTAGAATGTGATTAGCCATTCCCTCATGGGTACATAAAGTGCTGCACATCACAAGTCAGTCAATGAGATAAGTATAATGTGAGAGTCCAGCTGCAATTTTTTGAACCTTGTTTTATTGTGTAATGTTTTAAGACTTGAGAAGTGTAATTAATGACTAATAAAGGTCAAATTTAACGTGACACAAGAGATCTATCAAATCCTACACAATAGTATAAAAGAAATACTGTTACTTCTTTTGCTATGGTTAACGTAATGTTTGATAACTTTTGAAAACTGCAGAACATAGACTATAGCTTTCTTTAATATCATACGTTTTCCCCTCTAAAAAATTAAAAATGTCCCCAAAGGAGCTCAGTATAGAAAGCAATGAGCTCAATTGCAATTTAGTTTGCAACAAAGGGCAACTTTGATGGGAAAATATCTGAAACAGAACATAGACTGGGCTTCAGGCAATAGCAATTTTCCCAGTGCTGAAGAAATTGAGGAGTGAAGTGTAAATGACTGAACTCCTATTACTAAGAAATTAGCAGATTTACCCGGAGATAAGGAATGAAAATGTGAGGACTAAGGTTAAGGTTCTCACCTACTGTAACACTGTTTAATATTTGGGCACCTAGAGTTAGTGCATAGCTCAATTTCAGTTATTCTTAAAATTGGAAAGGTTCTAGAAGCTTAGAGGAAACATTTTAAAAAAAATTCTGTATAGCATAAATAAGTACAGATTTACAGAACCTAGCATGCACATTTATCATTTTAATATGACAGGGAGAAGTTATGCATCCAAATTATGCATCAAAGCTGTGAAATGGGCTACAAAAGAAATAAAAAATAAAGTGTTCAAAAGTTTAACAAGCGGGCAAGGAGGGACACTAAAGAAACTCGTAACCTGGGGTGTAATATGGTCTAGGACTAGCCCTGGATATGGAAAATACCTAATGGCAAAAAAAAAAAAATGTGTCATAGCATGATGTGACAAACAAAAGCCCAGTTTTTTCCCATTTCTAATGAGATGCTCAAAGGAATGGGAACCAGCCAGACTCCCAGGGTACGTCTAGACTGTACACTTTTTTCAACAGAGGCTTTGTCAACAGATACTGTTGACAAAGCCTCTGTTGAAAAAGAGTATCTAGACTACAACCAGTACTGTCGACAAAGCAAGCCGCTTTTTCGAAAGAGGGTCTAGATGCTCTCTTTCAAAAGAGCACAGTTTGCATGCAATAGCACCTTTTTTCAACAGAGTACTATTAGTGTTATTCCTCGTAGAATGAGGCTTACTGTCTTCGACAAAAAATGACAAGAATGTTAATTTTTGCCACTCCTGCTAGGGTGTCCATGTTTCCCAGCTCCATGACAGCTGGTTAGGCAGGCTAAAGGAGAACCAAGAGCCTGTATTCTCTCAGCTTCCTAAGCTCAAATGAGCTGGGTGGATGAGTTAGCAGGAAAATAGGCAGATTTCCAAAGGAACCTTGCATGGGGTCTATCAAAAGTTCATCGAAATCTAATCATTTTTGTCTAATGTTCCAATTACAACATATTGGCAATTTTTTCCAAAATGTTTTGTTGGAACTTTTCCAAACAGCTTTAGTGATAATATATGCTAATTTCTGTGCTAAGTAAGTTCTAGGAATCATTGAAAGGAGATGCTGCCAGTGGGGAAAAAATGGTGCCAAGAAGTTCATTTTGTTAAGAACCCTAATCTGTTTTTAATGAACTATAATATCAAGTATAGTTGTAAACATATGTTTGGCATATTTTTAAAATGTGTTATTTTAGAAAACATTGCCTCTGTTACCCTTACCTCTCAGCTGTTTCACATCTGGTGAGATGCTCCAGATTTCCTGATCACATATGCTAGCACAAGCGTTGTGTCTATAGAGGTGACGAAGTCAAAGTGCAGCATCACAACAAGTTTGGATAAAATTAGAACAGGTTTCTTTGGCTCTAGAAAGAACTCTGTTTTTACCACTTTTTTACTTCTGAGGCTGCTCCGTTTCTCATTTAAAACAAAAAACAAAACAAAAAAATCACATATATTTAACAACCAATAACACCATTTTAAAATACCTCAACGGTCAAGTAAAAAGTTTCCTTATTGTGTCCATTGAATCTTAAATAGCTCAAATAAACAGCTGAATTCCACACAACTGCAATGTTTTTAAAACAGGGTAAACATACAAGGAAGGAACATGAGAGAGAAAAATGCATGAGAAAAAAAAGACTCAACTCTCATGACTTCTATGGAAAGGTTACTAATGGTAGAATTTGAACTGAGTATATAAGGGTATATCTACACGACCACCCTACTTCGAACTAGGGTGGTAATGTAGTCAACCGGAGTTGCAAATGAAGCTCGGGATTTGAATTTCCTGGGCTTCGTTTGCATGTTGCCGGACGCCGCCATTTTTAAATGTCCGCTAGTTCGAACTCCGTGCCCCGCGGCTACACGCAGCATGAACTAGGTAGTTCGGACTAGGCTTCCTATTCCGAACTACCGTTACTCCACGAGGAGTAGCGTGTAGCCGCGGAGCACGGAGTCCGAACTAGTGGACATTTAAAAATGGCGGCGCCCGGCAACATGCAAATGAAGCCCGGGAAATTCAAATCCCGGGCTTCATTTGCAACTCCGGTTGACTACATTACCACCCTAGTTCGAACTAGGGTGGTAGTGTAGACATACCCTCAGTTACAGGGCAGGTCTGAGAATGGCTTCCTATGGTACACTCTTTGTGTCTGGGTATTTGTCCAAAAAATTCCATGACAAGAAATTATGGAATAAAACCCTTGAGTACTTTTGAATCCAGTAACATCAAAGATTTTGAATCCAGTATACTGTGAATATACTGGTTCTGTTTTCTCAAATCATCTAGCTCCTATGTAAGTTTTACCTTAGGCTTTTTTATAAGGTACATTGTTATGCGTGCTGCTAGGCAAAAAGGTTCAAACTCTGTTTCCACAGCCCAAGACTGGTGGGTTGTGTTATTGTTTTTTTTTTTTTTTTTTTTTTTTGCATCCAAGTATTGATTCAATTAAATGTTTGGAATTTTAAGAGAAGAGTTTTGTTATAGAAATAAAAGCCAGGAAACATTTTTTTAAAAATATTACTAAGGTTCAACAATGTGTAGGAGAGGAAATTCATAGGTCGAGCAGTAGACTGTTTTCACAAAGGAGATAAAACAAAGGAATTCTGTCACCAAAGGGTCAATGTTTTTATTTGTTTCAATGCCTTACTTTAGAAGGGAGTTCAGTGCTAATGACCCTCTATAGAGAAAAAAAAATGTGTTAACACCCTTGATAATGGATCAGTTTATAAATAGCAGACAGACATAGTGATTCAGAGCTTTACAGAAATTTAAACTCAATTTATTTTCTCCCTTCTTCCCTTCACATACACCAGGATCATTTCAAATAACTTGTGTTCAGAATAAGAGAATAGGAACAGGTCAGTTTGCTTGTTTTGAACAAGTAGAAGCCAAATAATGCACATGCTGGATTCTAACTCTTGTAATGGCTCAGTTCATACTTATTTATTATTCATGAGGTCTCTGTTGTAAATGTGCAAAAAACACAAAAGCTTTTGTGCTCAAAGAAATTGGTTTGACATATGTTCATGCATCGCTATCATTTGAAATGTTAGGCTTGCACACAAATTGGGTGTCAAAAGAACAACAACGTTAAATTATTAAGCAGTATAATATTTGTTTCATGGTCAGCTAACAAATATAATATTTTGGTTAAATTTAGGCAGTTATAACAATAACAACTGGAAAGAATCCACTTATTGCTTACTGCCCCAAAACTTCAGTAACCCAGAAGAAAATTTGTTGGGAGATCCTCCAGGCGCTGCCACAATTTTGAATGTACCCAGGTTTAAATCTTTGAAAACAAGAAAATACAGTGTTAAGGCACATACCCGCAGCGAGAAGAGGCTTGGAACAATTTGCTATGCAGGAACTCTCAACTCTCCTCAGCTGAGGCTGATCTAGTCTAAGAAATGTTGTTTCTACTTCCCCAATTTCAAATACATTAACTCATTCTTGTTCATTATGAGTCTCAGTAAATTTATTGATAGCGAATGGATTATATTTTTATCAGCTTTAGTTAACTTCTGAGAACATTCACCTGACTGGGTCTTGTTTTCCATTTTTCTTTACTATTTGTTGTATTTTCATGATAAATATAAAAGTAATATTGTTTAGTTCTGATCCTGTGATGAGTCAATTTATACTTGCAATATTGTATGTAATCCCATTAACTTCAGTGACATTTTCTGCATGAGTATGGATTAGTCTTGTTAGTAAGGAATTACAGGAAAAGGCCCTGAAACTTTAAAAATGGCAAAGCTCCAATATGCATGTGTAATGCCTACAGGCAGAATTGAACCTGGAACCTCTTTAGCTCAGTACATGAGCTAAAAGCCAGCTAGCTATTAGCTAAGACTGTGGAGCAGACTCATTATTCTCTCTGTAAGTGGTCTTGGTGTCACTACATGGGATAGTACAGCCCACCTAGGTGTGTGGGTTACACATGATTAGGGATTTAAAAGAGTAGTCAACTAGTCGACTACCCAATAAGCCTATCTAGGCATATCGGGTAGTCGAGTCACCCCTTTGATAGGGTATGTCTACACTACCCTCCTAATTCGAACTAGGAGGGTAATGTAGGCATACCGCACTTGCAAATGAAGCCCGGGATTTGAATTTCCTGGGCTTCATTTGCATAAGCCGGGCGCCGCCATTTTAAAATCCCAGCTAGTTTGAACCCCGTGCCGCGCAGCTACACGTGGCATGGAGTAGTTAGTTTGGATTAGGAAGCCTAATCCGAACTAGCTACTCCGTGCCGCGTGTAGCCATGCGGCACGGGGTTCGAACTAGCCGGGATTTAAAAATGGCGGCGCCCGGCTTATGCAAATGAAGCCCGGGAAATTCAAATCCCGGGCTTCATTTGCAAGTGCGGTATGCCTACATTACCCCGCTAGTTCGAACTAGCGGGGTAGTGTAGACATACCCATACAGAGCAGCACAGTGCGTGTGTGTGTGTCGGGGGGGGGACAGGAACCAGTGCTGGGATGAGCCAGCTTAAAAGCCAGTTCCCCCCGGCATCGTCTATGTGGTGCCACCTGTCCCGCCACCAGGCAGGGGAGGGCAGGAGCTGCTGCTATGAAGTAGCTGCCATCTGCAGCAACCTGTCCGTGGATAGGGGCTGTTTCACAGCAGCAGTCCCTGTGCGCAGGAGGTCCTAAATCCCCACTGGAAGCCCCGTACACAAGAGCTGCTGCCAGCTGGGTAGGCATCCCAGCTCTGTTCTGGCTTGTGCCGGGTGCGGGACAAAACCCCACTGCATAGTGCGAGTCAGAACTGAGCCAAGCTGCCTATCGACTAATTGAGAAGTCAATAGAAATTCTATCAACTACTCAATTAGTTAAATACCTGCATATTAACATCCATACACATGATCCCTGAGATCATCTCATTATGTCGACATTAATTTGGGGAAATTCTGCCAAAAGCTGTTTTATGCAGAATTGACTTGCCAGCCTGGCATTCAGAAACACAACAGAGCTTAATTTTAATGAAATGTAAATATTTTCAAAACACAGAGCTCTTTCTGTTTGGAATCAGCTGCTGTCTATCAGTAATATTCAGGCATACTGTTCAAACATCTGGTTCAATCATTTGTAGCTAGTTTTTGAACTCTTGGGATTCTAAGCAAAGCTTTATTTCCACCAGGCAGAAATGCTTATGAACTCACTTCATATTCACTGTGTAAATGAAACATGTTAAGGGATGCTAGGAATGAAAAAAATGGGGTTCATGAAATACATAGAAAAATAAATAACTGATTTCCTGTGGGGGACCACCCTTTCCATTAGGCTCTGAAAGTAAATGCATGTTGAATTCACTGTTTAAAACAAAACTGTTCTTAATTCCTCAAGTATACAGAAACAGGGCACTTAGAAGACAACAGACAATCAGCAATCAGCAGTCAGCCAAGACAACATGCCAACTTCTGCCAAGATCATAAACATCAGCTGGCTAGTCAGCATGCTAATTGTTTGACCATTATTCCCTGATAAAAGTTGGAATGTACAAATTGCCATAACCAATCATAAAGTAGCTTAAATGTGGAGAAGGTCCTGAGAGACAAGTTCAGGTCCAAACTTCCACAAAGTTCAAGAAAAGGGACTTAAATTTCAGGTATTCATTTGTTCAGTTATGCAATCAGGATCCAGCTGCAATCTTCAAACTCTTATATCTGCTTTATCAGTTTGAGAGTGCTTGCACCCCATGTTTATGCTCAGACCCGTCTGTATTCATTATAGAAAAATACATAAAACGTTAAGTGTAAATAATTGCTTCTCTGCCATCAAGCAAACAGTGGGAAGAGTGTGAGCAGAAGCAGGCTCCATCAGTATCAAGACAGCCGGAGCATTCAAGCTACTGGAGCTGCTGTGTTAAAAGGTTCTAAAGATGTTTGAGAAAATGAATTCTTATGAGCTAGTGGAGAAAGCACTGAACTGGAAGACAGAAGGCCTAGCTTCTATTCCCAGTTCTGTCATTGACCTTGGGTAAGTCACTCCACTCCTTTGCCTCCCCTAACAGCTTTCACTGCCTCGTCTATTAAGAATGTCAGCTTGTTAGAGCAAGAACTAGAAAGTGTACGTGTATAAGAGAGTGGACAGGGTAAGGTTTTAAACAAACAGTGAAATAGTCCCGAGGCATCTAAGATCCCCAAGGAGCGCAACACGAACAGAACAACCATCCAGAATATGTGTAGTATCCAGCACAGATCCACAATATGCTGCTTTAGCTGCCCCAAGAATAATCATTCCTGACATAGTTGAATTATACTGCACCTGAACCAATTAAGCTGGTTCCAAAGTTGGAATGGGAACCCATAGCCAAGCAACCATTCATCTGGGCTCATTATGATGTTGGAGTTCCTGTCAGAGGATGAAGCTGTCTCACATTTTGGCCACCACTGTAAACTGATGATATTATCAGCTGAATGGAAAGTATACAGTATTGTTGAGCTAGGTTTTCTTCTGTGCAGTCAGTGATGCACCCCACATATCCCTGACCATGGGCAAGCATGGTATTTGCTGTACGTTGGTGATTAGTTGGGCTGCATTCTGATTCCATATGTTAGCACAGGAATACAAAATAGGATTGGCAATAACACCAGTTTTATTGGCTTTGGTGTCAGCTTGTGTTTATGATTAAGTTCTGTGTCTCTAGCCTAGAGAGGGCAAAGATTAACAAAATTTGGGCACAGTAATCACCAAGGGTGTGTCTAGACTACATGCCTCCTTCGACGGAGGCATGTAGATTAGCCAGATCGGAAGAGGGAAATGAAGCCGCGATTAAAATAATCGCGGCTTCATTTAAATTTAAATGGCTGCCCCGATCTGCCGATCAGCTGTTTGTCGGCAGATCGGGGGAGTCTGGACGCGATGCCCCGACAAAGAAGCCTTTCTTCATCGACACAGGTAAGCCTCGTGAAACCAGGCTTACCTGTGTCGATGAAGAAAGGCTTCTTTGTCGGGGCATCGCGTCCAGATTCCCCCGATCTGCCGACAAACAGCTGATCGGCAGATCGGGGCAGCCATTTAAATTTAAATGAAGCCGCGATTATTTTAATCGCGGCTTCATTTCCCTCTTCCGATCTGGCTAATCTACATGCCTCCGTCGAAGGAGGCATGTAGTCTAGACACACCCCAACTGTGTTTGTGCATTTACTCCCCAAGTGGGCCTTACTAGTTTGTTAAGAAAGCAGTTTCTGTTCTTGGTCTTTTGAGCTACTTCAGTTACATGGCATTTGTATGTATGTGCAGTTTAGGGTAACTTCTAGATACACTGTGTTTTGTTCATGTGCCAACCATTTAAACATTTCTGACTACTCAATGAAATTTAAGTTCTAGTGGGCTCTGAGTATGGCATAAATAGAAGCATGCTAACACAGCCTTTGCTACACTTGATTGCACTAGTCATCAAAGACAGACATCGTTATCTGAAGAAGTGGGCAGTGCCCACAAAAGCTCATGATACCTCTATGTCTTTTGTTAGTCTATAAAGTGCTACCAGACCATTTGTTGTTTTTTCTGTACAGACTAACTCGGCTACCCCCTGAAGCATCATTATCCCAGCAATTTTTGGAAATTATGATTCCTTGAGATCAAACACGTATTGTCGGTATAAATGAGTCACCTGGAAATGGAGTCCATTCTTCTGAAATCTCCAAGGGCTCATGTAGCCCAGAGATCTCTGAAAAATTTTATGTGACCATCAGCTCAATTGTCAATGAGCACATCTAGGAATAACTCTTGACATCTTATACAGCAAACGAGATGCCAGGTGGTGTCATTTGCTCGATGGTGAAAAAAAGACTGTTCCAGTTTTCGTCTCCCTTTGAAAGGAGCTCTCAGTGCACATGGGATTTGGCCATGATTTGGTCAGAAACCTGCCTAAGCATAACTCAAAAATGACTCTGTTATAGGTATGATACTTGTACTATTTTCACTTCAACAATGTGTAGCTACACATTTCAGGAGTGATAGTGGGTGATAACTGGCTGCTAAACAGTAGGAGTTTTATTTGTGTTAGCTTTACCAAAACCAAGTGTGTAATGATCATCTTAGCTGTTTGCCATATCTTTGGTTTCATGTTCTCCTGTATGATGTAGGACATAAAGATAGTCAGTGGTGATTTTTCTTCTAAAGCTGTAATAGTTCAGGTAATACATTGTTAAAGTTGCAGGCTTTCCCTGTTTTCATATATTTCAGTATCTTTTCTATTTCTTTCCAAAAGTCTCCATCTTGCTTAAGCTATGGAGATTGCTTGTACTGATGCTATTTCTTTGTTGATTGATACATCAAAAAATTTATCTTTGCCTGCTTTGGTGATGTTGGTTATGTGTATGGCAGCACTATTTGAGACACCTTTTGCCATGTATTTGGTGGATTTTGTACGATACCCAATATATGTCCATGATTTCCTATAGATTGCTTTTCCCACAATGCTCTTTGAGCTACATTCAGACTTTCTAGGAGATGCTTGGCTATTACTGGATGGCTGGATTTTTGTATATTGTTTTAAAGAGTCATGCATATTCTTTGTTCAGACATTATATATAGGATTTTTTGGCAGCCACAGGAGAGGCTTGGAGACACCATTAATAGTTACTTGATAAACCTTGAATATGCTTTGATCTTTCTCGATGTTATGCTGGATATAGACTAAATATCAGTCAGTAAGCTTTTTCCCAGTCTGCCCTTCTATTGTTCCAATGTAGCCTTGGGCTTGTTGTCAGAATATTTATGATAACCCTTATTTGGATGAGGATGCTGACAGATGAGTACTTTTCAATGTTTTCAGAAGTGATCTGGAAAAGGATATGAACAGTGAGATGGCAAAATTTGCAGATGCTGCATAGTTACTCAAGACAGTTAAATCTCATGTTGTTTGTGAAGTATTACAAAAGGATCTCACTAAACTGAGCAACAAAATGGCAGATTAAATTTAGTGAAATGTTGGGGTCTGTTAGCTGTTACCACAGAAGGGAAAGCTCATACAGACATTATGCATAGTTCCCTGAAAACAGCCACATAATGTGCAATGGCAGTCCCTTCCCACCCCCAAAAAATCTAGCAGAATATTTCCCTGAAAGTTAATCACTGGGTTCTCAACAATGTAATTGCATTTGTACACAGAGGAAGCACTGTCTCGTTCTCTGTACATGTATAGATTACCTAGAGATTGGGGTCACTAAATACTACAGTTAAATGAATGGCTGATAATAATTAAGCACATGTTTCTCTTTTTCATCTCTGAGTGAATTTGCCAGCAAGACACAATAAAACCTGCCCCGCCGCCTCAAAATTTTGAAAGGGCTAAGCCACTTGTCACTTCTTATAGGCTTTATATCTTATAGGTAAAAAGCTGTAGATGAGAGCTTACTTCTGCAGTAACTGTTGGAGACTCAAATCACTGAAATTATTATAAAGCAAGGACATTTCTTGATTCCATGTTACTTGATTCCCAACATTTGAGGGATGGGGAATGGGAGAAGGAAGTCAGATATATACTCTGGCAAGTACTTGAGTTTCTTTTTAGATTTATATTTAATAATGTAATTGTTTTTTAAAGTGTCACATGTCCTCACTATCAGTTCTCAAGCATTATATTGCTGTTTAGGGCCAGATTGATTGTTTATTTTCTCTGCTTAATTCAGGAACTGTATTCCTGGGCAACCCCTAACTCCACTAAAATCTAATTTCAGACAACTCTATGTTGTTCTTGTTCAGTATATTAATCTTGAGTCCTCTCACTGTTCTTCATTTGACCGAGAACTGAGACCCCTGATCTCAGCTGTATAATATAGTACCACTTCTTCATCTGCTAAATGTTGACCTCCACCTTAGCTCTGCCAGTCATGCCAGCTTTGACTGAAAGTTTTTTCCCTCTTCCTCAAGTACAGCCATGTTTCCTTCTGTGCTGCCCATATGGATAAAAAGAGAATTTTTTTATCAGAATTAATATTTACCACCTTATCCTCTTTTAAATCCCTCCTCTGCTGTACCACCTACAAATCACTTCTGCCTGTCATTGGGAAAGTGACAGAAATTTCTATTCTGCAAATACATTTGTTTTATTGTTACCAACTCATTCCCACCCTTGTCTGTTTCATCCCATCTGAGATGTACCATGTGAGTTCTCTGGAGCCGGAACTGACTGCTATACTTGGCAATATCGTAGTAAAATAGATCCCTAACAGTGGTTCCTTGGCACTATTTTGGTTCCAAGAATAATAAAGCAAACAAAAATGATAATAAAAACCACGGAAGGTACAGATTGCATTTTGCATTACTTTATTGAAAACAGCAACAGATAAGAAAATTGAAAAGAGTAAGACAGAAGAGCCTGGATAAACAAATGCAATGCAACTGTAGGTAGACTACTTCTATAAAAAACAGTCAATGCTGTTAATGCTTAAATCATCATCTGTTTTCTCTGTCTATAATGTAAAAAACAAACAAAAGGGTTGATTTTAAGAATCCACTGTATTTTTTTCAATATAAGTGCTGCATTTGCTTTGTGTAGTTATTGTCCTTCCACTGGGCAATAATCGATTTATGCCTCACAGTGTGCAAGACTGACTAGTCTGCAGTGACTGGCAGTTCATTTGACAATACACTGTAGTTTTGAGAATGCTGAAACATCAAAGCTGATGGAAATTCTGCCTGATGCATGTAATTTAGCCCTTTCAATTGTGTGGAAGGGGTTACAGTTTTGCTGTAAGAGATACTTATGCGTAGATGGATTTTTTTTATGTGAATACTTGCTTAAATATTCATATAAAGTATACTGAACCTTTGCTTTCATGGCAGTTATTATCTACTTTTTTTTAAACCTCCATCCCGAAATGTTGATTTGTTCATCGTGGCTTTGAGATTTAGTGTTGCTTTTCATTTCTTTTTCTTAAAACTCAGAGTAAATTATTGTGATCATGAGGCTAATAAAAAAGGCAAGAGCCATGAATAGCACTCACAAGCTATGAATGCTTCCTTCAGTCCTGATTTACAGCAGCCATTAGAATCCAGGTTTATGCTTCCAATGATCAGAAGTCACTAATCAGTCAGAATTGTGCTACATTGAATCATGCTCTATGTGATAGGAACAAAGTTCTGTAGGGACTGGACTGAGACATCCGAACATTTGTCAATTTATCCAGAACTGAACCTGTATTTTTATAGGGCAGAAGGGCCGACAGCCTTGCCAGGCCCCAGAGCAAGATGTGGGGGACCCAGCTCCACGCCCCAGAAGGGGCAGGGCCAAGCTCAGGGCCGAGGGCAGTCAGCTGAGACAGCGGGTCTCCCTCCCCAGCCCTCACAGCTGCATGGAGCTGCTCTCCAGCGGCAATTTGAAGGGGTTTGAGGCTCTGGCCATTACTGCTACTACAGTGGTAGTGGCTGGGAGCTCCAGGCTCCTTTGAATCTCTAGGCCCCAGGATAATTGCCCCTTTGTCCCCTCCCCCCCATCAGTGGGCCTGATAGGGATTGAACAGTTACTCTGCAACCCACTCAATTCCCTGACATGAGATTTTGAAAAAAAAGAATAGAAATGAAATTGCAAACCAACTTCTCCATGATTTTTGAGAGGGGCTGTGCGGAGTAGGAAAATGAATCCCTTATGTGTATATATTTGCTTGGAATATGGCCCATAATAAACTTTGAAGTTTAATTAAATAAACAAATTATATTTTCATTTTCATGTAGCAGCTCTCACTGGAGTTCTCAATACACCTTACGAAGGTATTTATGCATCATTAGCCCCATTTTTACAAATGAGACTTGGGTTTTGTGATGCTAAAACTGCAAAGACAATGTCCAAGCAGTAGAGGAATCTAGGGGTGAGATGTTCACGCCTCCTCCCGCAGTCACTTATTTCCAAGTTAATGTGTCAAAGCAGCATAAAGGGACCCTCAAATCCCTGTATCCAGTTGCAAGAGGAGTCTACTGGCACACGTACACTCCTAAAGACCTCTCTGTGCTAGCCCTTGCATGTGAGTGTGAACAGGGACGGATGAGAGTTTTGCAGGGCTCAGGGCAGCACAATTTTGAGAGGCCCCCCTTTGGAGAAAAAATAGAAAAAAGGCATCCCCCCCTGTGTGCCCACTCCTCCAATAGCCCCACTCTGATCATGTGAGCTACCCCTCCCCATCCCCTCTCCTAACACCTCCCTCTACACACCTTCCCTGCCTCTCTCCTCTGGTGCTGGTCCCTCCCCTGCAGGGGTATGTCTAAACTACATGGCTCTTTTGATGGAACCATGTATATTAGTTTACTCGAAAAAGGGAAATGAAGCGGTGCTTTAAATAATCGCCTCTTCATTTAAATCAAAATGGCTGCCGCACTGTGCTGATCAGCTGTTTTTGGCACAGTGCGGCAGTCTAGATGGGGTTCTGGGATCAGCAGATCCCCGTCTAGACTGCTGCGCTGTGCCAACAAACAGCCGATCGGCATAGTGTGGCGACCATTTTGATTTAAATGAAGCGGCGATTATTTAAATCGCTGCTTCGTTTCCCTTTGTCATCCTGCCTCATCTATGTGGTTCCATCGATGGAGCCATGTGGTCTAGACACACCCCAGGTGTCTGCCCTTCTGCTTCACCCCCAGAACTCCTGGCACCTGCACCTTCCCTTACCCCTGCACCCTCCTGGTGCCTTCCCCCTTCCCTCACTGCCCCTGTGCCTTTTGCCCTCTTTTCCTTGATGCCCACCCCCTCACCACCCTCTGCTCCCATTCCCCTCATGCCCCTCTGTGCCCTCACATGACTTGCTCCTTCCCCACCTTCCTCATGCCCACCCCTACTTTCAAGCTTTCTCCGAGAACCTCCCCCTGTCCCCTTTAGTCCCCAATGTCCTTACCCTCTCCTCTTCCAGCATCACCCTGTCCCTCCTGCCCTTTTCCTCATTGCCTCCACTTGGCACCCTGGCATTTGTCTCTCCTCCACGCTGTTCCTTGGTGCCTTCCCCTTTCTTCTCCTGATCTGTCCCCCTCCCCTCAGTACAAGCCCCTTCCTCTGCCATCCACCTTCTGACTTCCAGTTTGCAGAGTGGCCACGACCCCGGCCCAGGTTCCAAACCACGTGCCGAATCGAGCGATGCAACCCTGGGCCGCGCAGTTTTAAAGTCCCAGGCTGTGACGTCACGCCATGCCCAGGCATCTCCCCCTCTCAGCTGTTGTGCGGCATTACAGCATGCTGCGCATGCACTCCCTAGGCCCCACATGGCCTGTATTGGCCGGCACCGGGGAATTTAAAGTGCAGGGCTGCGGCGCCCCATCACAATCCCCTTCCTCCTCCAGCAGCCACCAGCCGGCCCTTCGGCAGACGGCCCACCGTGAAATTCCCAGTATTCCTCTGGGCCAATCCGCCCCTGGTGCTAGCACAGGGCTTATTGAAGTGCGGGGCCCAGGGTAGCCGCCCCACTCACCCTGCCCTATATTCTCCGCTGGGTGTGAGGCTAGGGGCAAAGGGGTGCATTACGTGTGTAGCTGCCACATTCAGCATTGCAAAGGTTCTGACCAGCACTTCAACTCAAAAAGCAGCCTGAATAGCCTTGTCTTGTAACATAGAGAAACTCCAAGGCAAACTAGGATTGGGTGAACTCAAAGACGACATAAAGCCAAAAATTTAACTCTGACTTTCTCCCCCTCCCAGTTTATCACAAATTTTAAAGAGACATACAGAGAATGACATTATTTCACCTGAGAATTCATCTAAATGTTAATAATCCCTTTTGGACTCTACATTGTCTACATTGGTGTGATCTTGCGCAAATGCTTTTGCACAAAAAGTTGCTGCCTGTCTACACTGGCCGCAAGTTCTTGCACAAGAACACTGACGTTCTAATGTATGAAATCAGTGCTTCTTGCACAAGAACTATAATGCTCCCGCTCAGGAATGAACCCTCTTGCGCAACTGTTCTTGTGCAAGAGGTCAGTGTAGACAGGCAACATGAATTTCTTGCGCAAGAAAGCCTCATGGTTAAAATGGCTGTCAGAGCTTTCTTGTGCAAGAGACCGTCTACACTGGCATGGATGCTCTTGTGCAAAAGCATATCTCTTGCACAAAGGCACATGCGAGTGTAGACGCTCTCTTCTGGAAAAGTTTTTGCACGAGAACTCTTCCGCAAAAGAGTTCTTGCACAAAATCATGCCAATGTAGACGTAGCCTAAATCAATAGCTAGAGTGATAAACCGGAACTGTAGGTTCACACAGCTAATATCTAACAAGATATAAGGACACTCATACAATTAGTGTACGTCTAATTGTCTAACAATGCAGGTTTGCATTTCAAAGTTCTAGTTTATCTATCATGGAATGACAATTGTTGCCATCTACATACTTTGCCAACATGTCTCTACGTTCATTTAGCCTGGGAGCTTCTTACCCATTTCTGGCCATATGTCACAGGTAATCTATACCACTATGGGAGAAAGCTCTTGTGTCAGAATAAATCCACCTCTGCAAGAGATGATGGTTATATCCATGGGAGAAGCTCTCCCACAAACATATTGCTTAAACCAGTGCTTAAGTTGATGTAATTTACATAACTCAAAGGTGGCTTAGTCACATCCCTGAATAAGATAAGTAGTGATGCAAGTGGCAGTGTAGAGCTGTCTTTAAAAGGGAGTGTATTTATATAAAAAAGCATACAAGAAACTGGGCAGTAAAGAAACATTATAGTCTTCCCTACAACACAAAATTTCATATAATCTTTTAGGAGTAAAACTGATTGAAATTCTCATGCAGGGAAAGAAATGCAATATATGGCTATTATACATTGATTAAGAAAATCATGGAAATTATTCATTCTTACTAAAATTATGCCACCACAAATCCACATAAATCCTCTATTTAAAAAATAGGCTGTAGGCAACAGTTTTATGCTGTGTACTCGAAGACTCTAGCTGTGATAAAAACTACATTTCCAGATGCTTCCATACACCCCTCTTGTCTTCATTAATAGTTTATGAACTGGTAAATCTTTGGATATGCTTTGACTTCTAATTCAGGCCTACATTCACTAGGAAAATTTTGAACCAGTAGGTTTTCACATTGTCCCATGTTACATGAAAAGAGGTACAAATCAGGAGCCTTGTATCTAATCTTAGAAAAGAATGGGTGATCATGACACAACCAGGAACTGCTGGAATTGCAGGTTGAGAATTCATTATTTAAACTCTTTCAAGTAAATCCTCCCCTCCTTTTTCCCCTACTAACAAAATCATGTTTATATCTTATTTTGTAATTCACTGCAATTTCTTTTTAGTTTTTAAATGAAGAGTGAATGGGATATTAATATGTTCCAGGCCAATGAACAAGATACAGTATTACACAAGTACCTACCATCAATCATCATTATTTAGTATAGCTGCTTTCATCATTATAAATAATAATTGCCAACTTTTATTTCAACTTCTTATTTGGATGAGTTAGGTTTTCAACCACACTAGTTGCTATGTCTTTACATTGGAAGGGGTAGTGTTGTCCAATTCCCCATAAGGTACCCCAGCACTGATGTTAAAAGAATTAAGGGGATTGGAGAAGTCTGCTTAGATAGGTTCAGATGAGATCCTGATAGTACAACATTTAGGATAGGACAAACTTGGAAACATTGTGTGGTCTAAAGGAGACCCCACTGGATGGGGAATCAAGAGACCTGGGTTCTTTTCTTGGTTGTCACTGACCTGGGGTCTTACCTTGAGCAACTCACTTCACCTCTCTGGGGTTCTGTTTTCCCACCTACCTTTTGTCTCCATTGTCTGTTTGTGGCATGCCTATACTTATGCCCTGAGCTGGTGCAGCTACACTGCTGTAGGGCTTAGTGAAGATTTTTACCTTTGCCCTTTTCTTATGGAAGTAGGCATTCCAACTTACAAAGTGGTGGTAGCTATACTAATGGGAGAAAACCTCTCCTTGACATAGTGCTGTCTACTCGGCGCTTAGTCAGTATAACATGGCTTTTCCATATCCCTGAGCAACACAGTTTTACTGACAGAATTTGTAGTGTAGACCTGGGATGAAACAATAGGCTTTTTAAGCCAGTCAATACCTCTTAGGCTATGTCTACACTACAGAGTTATGTCAACAAGTTCTGTCAACGATCATAAACTGCTGAAATTATTTTGCCTGTGCAATTTCACATGTTGCTTCTTGTGTCAGTAGAACATGCCCAGATCCAGTGCTCTGGCATTAACAGAGAAAGCAGTGTACTGTGGGTAGCTATTTCACTGCCCAACCCAGCATGTTCTGCCACCAGGAATTACAAGAATGGATTGCAGTGCATTGTGGGGGCAGGAGCACTGTCCAATGATGCAGTTTTCTCTGTGCCATCATACAATGGGCTTCCAACTTTGTTTTACATTGTTTTTCAACTGTCTTTGCAAAGATGTATACACACCATCTTTGCCTGAAAGTATGAATCCTGCACTGCTCTCCAAACATGAAATGACAAATGTGGCTGATCCTGTAATATTTCATGACCTGCAAATTTGATAGAAGGGGCGGAGCCTGGAAGGGGATTTGGGTTCCACTCACCCTGTCTAGGGATCTAGGAGCCTAGCAATTCTGTCAGCCCCCTGCCTTTATCCCTTTCCAAGCCTGGTCATGCCTTCTCAGAACCAGGACCATCTCCTGGGAAACGGAAGAATTTTTCAGTCAGTCACAAGAGTCTTTTGAATTTTCATATAGTCTCCAGTTATCTTTTCTGTTAGTACCCCTGAGGACTCAGTCTTACTGAAGTATGAGAATAGTTCATTAAAATGTCAGAGACTTCATAAGGACATACCCCTGCATTGCATGAACTTTCAGTTCTTGTTTTTTTGTTCATAATCTCTAAAGCACATGCTTTGGGTTTGAGAACCTTTGTGTTTTTACTCTTAGTTTTCTGAGGGCTTTATGCAGTGTCAACCACTGAGACATTGGAGATGTGTTTTCATTGTTTCTTTCTACTTGAGTTTTTTGTTTAGTCCTTTGGCTTGATGCATCTGAACAATGAGCTGTGCTCTGATGCTTTGTCTGTGGTTTTCTTTTGCTTAGAGGTAGCATTGTTGTTAAAGGTCTCAGAGCATCTTCCTGTTTCTGTAGTGGTTCTCCTGATGGTATGTCTGTAGTTGTGTCTAAGGCATCATCAGAAGAGTTGCACAGGCATAGTTCAGGAAAACAGGTGTCCGAATTCAGTATCAAAAGTCCATTTTAAAAAATCCACAATCTTAAACCGTAATCCCTTTGCCACCCACAGATATGTCATCCATCTGCCAACTCTACTGACCTGTTTAAAAACAACCCAAATACATATTCAAAATATATTTACTAGCATTCAACCAAATGTCAGCAATAGATGCTGGTGAATTTTCCTTTTTCTTTTATTTGTTTTTACCGTGTATACACTAGACTAAGGGGATCTCTTGTTTTGACTGTGCTATGTGACAACATTATTATAAAAAAACCCATGAAACAGTCTTGTAATTAAATTTTAAAATAAAATATCAGTTGTGGTGTTTTTCCCCTTTCTTTAAAAGGCATGCTAAGCACAGCTTTACAAAATTCATTTCAGGATATAAAACATCCACTCACAAGCACCCACACAAGACTGACACATGAAGACTAACACTTGTTTTTCAGTCTTGACACTTGCTTGTTCTGTGCACCTATTAGCAAAACCATGTATCAATTACATACACACATAAACCCATCCTATTATTTGAAGCACCCACAACCAAAAACAATTAGCAACAAAATACTCCCCCACTACCACCACACAGACACATATCTATATACCAAACCTATATTAAACACAAACATGGTCAAAATGGGGTTTTACCTTGCTCTGGTAGATTACCATTTGAAGTTGTTGCTTCCATGCTAAACAGTTCATATTGCAATAAAGTTATGCCCTTATTAATATTGCATGCACAGAGAATAAGAATGTATAATATACATTTTCAGAGTTTTAAAACAATCACCATACCTTGTTTTGAAATCTAGCAGCAGCCATTCTGTTCAAGATGGTGTCTATTGCAAAAAGACAAAACAAACGAACAAATCCTCATATTGTTACACCAACCTACTTCTTTGTTTCAGACTTCAATGTCTGCATTTAGCCGGTTTATTTGATCACTACATCTCTAAATTGATACATAAGAAAAGGATGCACCACTGTTCATTCATTCCCTTTTTGTGTTCTTTGGGTAAAAATTAAACTGTCTACACAGTAAGGGTGTGTCTAGACTACAGGGGTCTTTTTCGAAAAAAGTAGCCTTTTTTCAAAAAAACTTCCCCTGCATCTAGACTGCTGATGTGTTCTTTTGAAAGTAAATTGAAAGAATGCAGCAGTTTTTTCGATTGCGGAAAACCTCGTTTTACAAGGAAAAACTCCTTTTTTCGAAAGTGCTCTTTCGAAAAAAGGTGCTATGTAATGCAAACTGTGCTTTTTCGAAAGAGAGCTTCCAGACTTCCTGGGTGCTCTCTTTTGAAAAAGCGACTTGCTTTTTCGAAAGTACTGATTGTAGTCTAGATGCTCTTTTTCAAAAGAGGCTTTTTCGAAAGTATCTTTTGAAAAAGCCTCTTTCGAAAGGGGCTTGCAGTCTAGACGTAGCCTAAGTTTGCTGTTGATAACTTTTTGCTCTTTAAATATTTGATGAGACTTTTGTTCTGAAAGAACATACTTATTGTTATAAGTACATTGGAGGTTTGTGGCTCCCTTCAACATTTACAATTTGAAATAGACCAGGTGTTTGTTACTTTTGAAAATTAATTACTCTTATACTTTCCATAATTTTTTCAGTTGCTAGAAAAATTGACCAATAGCATTCTACAGACCTGTGAGGCTTTATTTAATTTACTATTAATCTGATCTCACCATCCACATTTCTGATCTTCAAATCTTTTTACTGATATTTCTGTGGGTAAAGCTCAGCAAACTGCTTACACAGCTCTCTGATAAAGCAGAATATTTTTAATCCAGATGGAGTGTTAAGGAAATGTAGGTGGATAATCACATTTAGGCCAACAGTAAGAGGATAACTGAAGACCACTCCTGTCATTTCAAAAGAATTGTTAAACAAAGTTGTCCCAATTTATTTTAATGGGTTTGATTCAGTGCTATTGTTCTGTATAACAAATGTCAAACTTCCATGTTTTATAAAGTTATCAAATGGCATCCCTAGCCTCTGTTTTCCAGAATCTGAGAATGAGTGAGAGAAGTTGGATCACTTGATGATCACCTGTTCTAGACATTCTCTCTGAAACAACCGATCTTGGTCACTATCAGGAGACAGGATATTAAGCAAGATGGACCATTCTTATGTTCTTAGGGATTGGATGGGGGGGGGGGTTGCTTTATTTTAAACCCCAACATTTTATTTACCACAGTTTCCACTACAAAGTTTTCATCTTTGTGTTGTAAATATTTTTTTAAAGACCAATAGCAGGATTCTAGCAAGCTATTTTCATTTTAAAACATACAAGCCTTTGAAAGCCCATCAAACACTGTTATAATTAAAGCTCCCCTCCCGCCCATAGATCTTGTAACAGAAACATAAAGATTTAGGCTTGTTACTAATCCATAGCTGCAGCCTTTTCCCCAGTTATGTGTTTCTCCTCTTCATCCTTACTTTTTAAATATCTTGCTATCATCTATGTGTCTTTTTATTTTCATGTATGGAGTTTATACATTTTGATGTTAAATGTCTGTACTTCATATGCCTTTCACAATGTTTATAATTCTACTCCTTTTAAGGTTGAGCATTTTGTGTGTGTTTAGACAAGATTAGACCACTTGTAAAGACTTTTGTTATTTTCTTGAAGACTATCCCATAGCATTTTCCTGTGCTTTGTACTATTAATTAGTGAATGCCACTACCACCCTGTGTGGGCATTACATAAACTGCTTAGTTTGACCATTCATCAAACTTATTTGCTGATAATGTGTAGACTCTATGAGGCAAAGTATCTTTATCACTGATGAAGTGTTAATAGACACAGGTGAGTATTTATAGCCAGAATTATCCCAGCCCA
The DNA here is from genome assembly GCF_049634645.1 of Pelodiscus sinensis. NCBI lineage: Eukaryota > Metazoa > Chordata > Testudines > Trionychidae > Pelodiscus > Pelodiscus sinensis. The sequence continues at coordinate 48,247,219 of NC_134718.1, forward strand.
AGAAGTGTTCACGGCAGCTTCCCTGTGTGACCCAGGCAACAATTGGGTGTACACTTACTGGAGAGTGATGCTGCTGTGTTTGATACAGCAGGGATTGATTTAGTCGGTCTGGTGAAGACTCAATAATTCAATGGCAGAAGACTCTCCTGTCATCTCAGGTACACCACCAGAATGGGAAGAATAAGTAAGTCAATCAAGAGTGTCTCCCATCTATGAAACATGGAATAGTAAGTCAACTTAAACTGAGTCAACTCCAATTACATTATTGACGTAGTTGGAGTAGTGTAACTTATGTTTATTTATTGTGATAGTGTTGATAAGGCATTGGTGTCCTCTTGAACAATCTCTCTCGGGTACATCTAGACTACAGGCTTTTGTCGACAGAGGCTTTGTCGACAGATACTGTCAACAAAGCTTCTGTCGACAAAGAGCATCTAGACTACATCCAGTTCTGTCAACAAAGCAAGCCCCTTTGTCGACATGAGAGTGTAGATCAAAGGACAGTGTAAATGCAATAACACCATATGTAGAGAGAACTCTGTCGACAAAAGGCGTTATTCCTCATAGAATGAGGCTTACCACCGTCGACAAAACTGCTGAGTTCTGTCGATGTTATGTTGACAGAACTCAGTGATAGTGTAGACACAGGTATAGTTTTGTCGACAAAAGTCCACTTTTGTTGACAAAACCCTGTAGTCTAGACAAACCATCAGTGTTAAGCAAAGAAAAGTGGGCTTGATTCATCTTTGCTTTCTGATACAAAGCTGTCTAGAAATTCTAGAAAGGCATCATTGAGTTGTTGAAATGTTTTCACAAAACAAATAGCTGTAAGTTCCCTATTTTTATAAAACTTCATATAGATTCCTGCTTCATTACATCCCCTTGAACTCCGCTTTTTATAGTCTGTTTATCCAAGTGGTATCATGTCAGTTAATATTGTCCAGTAATGACTCCAAGGAGTCATGATTGATGTCCGACTCCCTGGAGGAGAGCAGATAGATTCTGTGCTCATCACTCTGGCTCATAATTGCCTATATCTCACTTTCAGGGCTTCTCCCTCCTTCTCAGAACTGTCACTGATATAGCACTTTCTTTGCAAGCAACCGAGCACCCTAGGAACTAAAACAAAATATAATTTACATGAGGATAATGGAGGCATCTATGTTTTTTCTCAACATTTCCATGATTTCTGGAAACATGTTATTGAAACAAGATGGCCAAGTCCACAAAACAAGAGGTCTGAAAATCTTTCCAATAGGTAGAGGGCAGTGGAAGGAGGTCTTACCCAGGTCACAAGACTCTCTTCTGCTAGGGCACTCCAGAACTTGCCCTGATTGGTCATCCGCATGCTTGAGGAGATCCTACAGGGCTGAAACACTTTCCAATTAGTAAATGGTGGTGGAGAGAGTTTTTGGATCACATGCTACCCCTTGCTTCTAATCACAATCCATACTCAGGTCAGGATGCAATACTCCATAGTGGAGAGGTTCATTAGGTGGGACTTCCAAGATTGGGGGTAGAGTCAAAGTTTGATTCATGGTTTTATGTTTTTCATATAACTGAAATCTAGAGAGTAGTTTATGGAATGTTAGGGCATGTCTAGACTATATCCCTCTTTCGAAAGAGGGATGTAAATAGATAGATCGAAATTGCAAATGAAGCCAGGATTTGAATTTCCCGATCTTCATTTGCATAATGGCAGCCACATGTTCTTTCAAAAAAGGGCTTTTTGAAAGTGAAACCGCTGTCTAGATGCGGTTCTTTTGCAGAAATCCTGACCATACTGAAGTAAATAGGAGCTATGCCATTGACGTCAATAAAGCTGGGATTTTACCTATTGACTGTTAGCTAGCTTGTAAAGTACTGTGCTCATCTTCTATAACACACTAGAGCCATGCAAGCATATTATCAACCATATATAATGATGATAATGAGTAGCTGGTATATTACACAAGAGTAATGCTTTCTGTGCCCAAAACAATGCCTTCTTGTGTATGCTTACTATAAAACAACTTAGGGTATGTCTATACTTGCTCCCTAGTTCGAACTAGGCATGCAAATGTAGGCGACCAAAATTGCTAATGAAGCAGGGATTTAAATATCCCACGCTTCATTAGCATAATCTCACCCACATGCTATTCCACTCGTCAGCTGATTCAAACCAGGAAGTGCGCTCCAGGATGCATTAGTTTGAATCAAACCCCTTGGTTAGAACTAACGTTACTCCTCAGAAAATGAGTAAGTAAATCTGCCTGGAAGGAAGCACTAATTGCAATGATTATATTTAATGTCACCATAATATTTCATATTTATGTGCTCTACTTTCTTGTACTACATGTAGAGATTGCTCCAAATGGTTTAAGAGGTTAAAATCTGCAGTACATCAGTATTGTCTTCCAGATTTAGCCGATAGAATCCATCCTGGGCTTTTTTCTGAGGAGAGCTTAGAGTGCCAGTAAATATTTGTCAATATTTGTCAATACACGTGACATCTGTTCTCTTTTCCATCTCCATTTGAATCAAACTAACCCTAGAAACATGAATTTCCAGGGAATACCTGCTGTGCTCATGATTCAGCATGGGATTTTCAAAAGTACACCAGAGGTTTAGAAGCAAAACTCCTCTTGACTCTCAGTGAGATTTGTGCTCTTAAGTCATTACTGCGCTTATAAATATTCTGTTCTTGGATTCAGTAGCTTCCATTGAAAATCCCATCTTTTGATACCAAGATCCCATATATATGCAACAGAAATACAGAATCAGTTTAGAAATAATCAAGAATAATACACTTCTCCAAACAGGAGAATCCAGAGTGACTGTGGATATGGTACCAGTAGAACGCATGGTTATATACAAGCAGCAAACTCCTTATCTTCCCAGACCAGAGACCAATTGCACTGGCAAAGAACTAACTTCACTGAATAAAACATTTATAGAAAACATTTCAACATCTAATCTCTATGCAGCCAACAAATACTTTATTTAGCAAAGCAACATACATCTTAAGGTCTTTGTCTCAACCATAAAAATAAGCTAGAAAAAAGTGATACTGAAAAGACTGAACTTTTGTATCAGAAAGTAAAGCTTTGAACTTTTTGAGCTCATGGACTGAGTGGGATAATTCTGCCTTCAGAAGTGATGCATCATTTAATTGGAAATAGTCCTCCTTCCTTTGCCTGTTGTGAACGTTTTAATTCTAACACCTACCCAGGTTTCTATATATACCTCCAGGCACCTGCATAATCTGCCAAAGCAAGTTTACTGTTATGTTTGCCAATATGGTGAGACGTGTGTATCTTTAAAACTTTGTCTGAAAAAAGAGAAAACTACAAAGCACAACAGTTTTATTTCCTTTAAAGGTTTCACAATGGAGGTGTTAATGGAAGGATGACACTCAGGGCATGTCTTCACTCACTGTGCTGGATATTGATGTTCTGGCATTTGATTTATTGGGTCTAATATAGACCTGTAAATCGAACACTGAGGGCAACTCTGGCCAGTGTCTGTGCTCCTTGTAGCCACAAGGAGTAATGGAAGATGACGGGGCAAATTGCAGTGGGGAAGGTGCCAAACTCAGCTTAAGGTAAGCCGACTCCAGGTAATCTATAGAATAAGTAGCTGGAGTTGCATACCTTAAGACCCCCTTTCAGGTCTAGTGTAGACCTGGCATCAGTTTCACTCTGCACAGGTTCCCACTCGGCCATGGACAAGCTAGGTGTGCCCCCTCTCTTCAGAGTGTGAGCCTTTGAAGTACATCAAGGGCTTTTCTAAATTTCCAGCCCCTGGCAACCTGACAGCTCTTAGGGCAGTGATGGAGATCAGTACTTTCCAGTAACTAAAGCTTGCTGGGAGTGCAGCAGCATTTTGGTCATGTACTCAATGCCACGATTGGGAGGAGACATGGTATAGAACTAGTTATCTGCTCTACAACACCTGGGGATTTCACAAAGCAGGAGGAACAGTTACCAGGATCTGGGCTATTGTGTAGGTTATTTATTTCTGTTTTAGGAGAGAAATGAGTTGACACATGATTCATAGCCTTATTTACATTCACACAGTCCCTGAAAAAATAGCTGTTCTTAAATGCTACCCTCAAAGAACATATGCTTCCCTTTTGCGTTATAGATCAGCCTTTTTGCCTTATGCCTGTAGTTATCCCTTGCATAGTTAGTCTCTGAGGGTGTGTCTAGACTACAGGGTTTTGTCGACAAAAGTGGACTTTTGTCGACAAAACTAAACCTGCGTCTACACTACCGCTGAGTTCTGTCGACATAACGTCGACAGAACTCAGCAGTTTTGTCGACGCTGGTAAACCTCATTTTATGAGGAATAACGCCTTTTGTTGACAGAGTTCTGTCAACAGAAGGCATTATTGCATCTAAACTGTCCTTTGCGTCCACACTGTTATGTCGACAAAGCAGCTTGCTTTGTTGACAGAACTGAATGTAGTCTAGACGCTCTTTGTCGACAGAAGCTTTGTCGACAGTATCTGTCGACAAAACTTCTGTCGACAAAACCCTGTAGTCTAGACGTATCGGCTACGTCTACACTGGCCCCTTTTCCGGAAGGGGCATGTAAATTTCACTAGTCGTCGTAGGGAAATCCGCGGGGGATTTAAATATCCCCCGCGGCATTTAAATAAAAATGTCCGCCGCTTTTTTCCGGCTTTTAAAAAAGCCGGAAAAGAGCGTCTAGACTGGCCCCGATCCTCCGGAAAAAGCGCCCTTTTCTGGAGGCTCTTATTCCTACTTTGAAGTCTAGACGCTCTTTTCCGGCTTTTTTAAAAGCCGGAAAAAAGCGGCGGACATTTTTATTTAAATGCCGCGGGGGATATTTAAATCCCCCGCGGATTTCCCTACGACGACTAGTGAAATTTACATGCCCCTTCCGGAAAAGGGGCCAGTGTAGACGTAGCCATCCTGAGTGTATGTCTACACTTGCACCCTATTTCGAAATAGGCTGCAAATGAAGACATTCGAAATTGAAATGAAGCCGGGATTTAAACATTGAAATAGGGATGCAAATGAAGACATTCAAAATTGCAAATGAAGCCGGGATTTAAATATCCTGTGCTTCATTTGCATATTCATGTTATGGCGCTATTCCTCCTACAATGAGGTTTACCAGTTATTTCAACAGAAGGGTTTTCTCTAGAAATAACTGCATCTTCACAGCGTCTGTTATTTCGAAATAGTGCTATTTCGAAATAGCGCCATAACATTAATATGCAAATGAGGCGTGGGATATTTAAATCCTGGCTTCATTTGCAATTTCAAAAGTCTTCATTTGCATCCCTATTTCGAAATAGGGTGCAAGTGTAGACGTACCCTGAGTTCTCCTGACTGTAATCATCAGGTAGTACAGTAGGAAACCACTTGGATATTGGCGATCATTATTCTATTTTACAGAAAATTATGTGCTGGCCTTTTTAAATGTCCTATTTACTATCTATTTGAATCTGTTTGTTTTTACAGTTAGGACTCTAACTTTGGAAGATTTCTATCCATTTCAGATATAAAGCATTTCATGCTAAGTCCTTTGTTAATTTTTGCCATGATTTAAAATTTCATATGATGTTGCTTCATCTTATGGAGAAAAGATGTTCTGTTTGAATAAACTGTGTTTGCCCAGTTTGCCAATATGGACAAAATAAAGTAAACTATACAATGGAAAGGAAGTAAGACAGTCATTTAAATAATGCTACGGTATCATACTGCATAAGACTATAGTCCCAGAGAATCATGGATGATATGGAAAGTAAGTGTGAGTCTAAACTGCACCCGGAGCTCAAAATTAGCTGCACAATTTGAGCTATGCAAATTGCATAGCTTATTTCAACTTAATTTCAAAATAGCTTATTTCAAAATTTGGCTCTGTCTACATTGCATGTATTTTGAAATAGATCACTGTTCCAAAATGTCCCTTACTCCTCGTGGAATGAGGTTTACAGGGACATTGGAATAGTGAGCCTGTTATATTTCAAAATAACAGGCATGCTCAAAAAACACAGAATAGCTATTTCAGGATACTGCCAGTATCCCGAAATAGCGCTGAAGTGTAGACGTAGCCTAATAGTGCAGCTTCACCAAGGCTAACAATAATAAAGGTGGTGGGGTAGAAAGAATACGGGTGTTTCCAAAATAGCAGAATGAAAAGCTTTTCAAGATTTCATGGCATGGAGCAGAAAATATCTGAGCTACAGATACATTTGTTAATATTCATATGATTGCACCATAAGTGGAAAATGAGTATCAAATTTTCTCGTGTAGACCCAGTATTTGGAGTCTTTTCATTTTTTTTTCCTCCCAGTCCTCTTCTTTCAGCCTTTTATACTGCTATCGCTTTTGGATTTTGTTTGGTTCATTGGTTGTGGATCATCATTTTAGCATTTTATCCTTATTTGTCAAACAAGGGCAATCAATCCATTATAGCATACTAGCAATCGCATATAGTTAACTTCAAATATTTTTGTTGCTTGACATTTGTTTGGTTTGTAAATTTACTTTCCATATGTTTCCATTATGTTAATTCAAATTTTCATTCATTCTTTAAAAGAGAAAAATTAATGAATCAGGAGGATTTCATTGCACTTGTATTTGAAATGAGCAGCTCCCATGACTGTTTCTGTGAGATCTGTGGGAGTAGAAGGTCATAAACAATACAACCCATTTAAAAACAGACCAGTCTTGAATTGTGCAATAGCTGTTAAAGATGACAAGTTGCATGATTCCTTTTGTTAGAATAATATTTTCTAATAATAGTCTAATGCATTATGTATGGTAAGTTGATTCTTTCAAAAAAAATTTAACCTCAGACTATTTGTTTCCAGGTTCTGAGGTTAAAAATTTCAATCTCCAACTATTTGTTTACAGGTTCTGAGGTAGTCCCATTGGCAATGTGTGTATGCTTTTTTTTATTAGTATACTATTAATATAGAATGACATTAAATGATCTATCATACGTTAACTCAAGCCAGGTACAATCTAAGCTTTTTTCAATCCTAAACTTAAGCAAACACTTAGGAAACTTTAGAGCAAAACCAAACAGGACAATAGTAACAATTTATTGTGGGGGTGTGTATGTTTAAGAAAATGACAGAATCTGAGATTTCCTTAAAGACTGTGGTCTACCAAGTTCTGACTATAAAGTGGATACCATTGTGAATTTTATGGTGCATAAAAAAGCGGAAGACATTTTTAAAAGAACGTAAACCATGCACACGGTTTTAATAAACAACAACATATATTTCTGATATGCCTTACTTTAATTATCTTTATTTATTTTAAAGAATGTAATTCTTTGGTGTAGATGGTTTTTAAACATGTTCTGTGGAGAAAAAAATAGATGAAATAATGACTATCTTTGTATAACTGTCATGTCTGGTTTCACCATGGAGCCTACTCCCACCACAAGGAAAGTCTCTCTTGGGGGATAGGGGAGGGCTCCAGCAGCTTACGCTGACTAATGCCTTGTCTACATTTACCAGGAGATCCATACTGTGCAAGTCGATTCCCTGGGGATTGATTTAGCCAGTCTAGTAAAGACCCGCTAAATCGACCACTGATTACACTCCGATCAACTCTATTACTCCAAAAACATAAGACAAGTCAATGAGAGAGTTTCTCCTATTTACCTCTCCCCCTCCCCCCCACCCCATCAGTGGGAACACTGTGGTTACTCATCCTAACGTACATCGTACCTTAGTTCAAGATTGCCACCATTGAGGAAATGGTGTTGGTGAGGCAACAGAATGCTACAGTGGACATAAGAACATAATAGATAGCAGGTTTAAAACAAACAAAAGGAAGTTTTTCTTCACTCGGAGCACAGTCAACCTGTGGAACTCCTTGCCAGAGGTTGTGGTAAAGACTAGGACTTTAACAGGATTCAAAAAACAGCTAGATAGATTCATGGAGTTAGGTCCATCACTGGCTATTAGTTTGGATGGGTAGGAAAGGTGTCCCTTGCCTGTTTGTCTGGAAATGGGTGACAGGAGAGGCATCACATGAGGATTACCTGTTGTGTTCTCTTCCTCTGGGGCATCTGGTATTGGACGCTGTCAGCAGACAGGAAACTGGGATAGATGGACCTTTGGTCTGACCCAGTATGTCTGTTCTTATGTTTTTATGTTCTTATGTATAGTATGCATTGCACACTGCTAAAAGAAAGGTACAGTGGAGATGCACCCTAAGAGTGAGATTCTGGATGTTAGTTCAGAAACTGGGCTGCCAAGTATAATGGACAATGAGCCTATCAGAGAGATGATTTCCTTCCAGCTTTAAATGTCAGTCAGAAAGAATATCTCTCTATGCAGCCCCCAAGAGATACTGAATAGGCATTTTGGTACAGATATGACTGTTCCTGGATTCATTTCTACTACTGTCTTTTTTCCTGTGTCATTTCTAGTGGATTTTACCCCAGGGCTGTAATAACCTGAACAGAGGAGAATAAGGGGCTGGAAGTACAGATGTCTGCTTTGGGGATATCGCAAACTCATTTACAAGCAGGTCTTTGTTGCCATTCCTTTATGAGCAGCTAAACTACTCTGCTACACAGCAGCTGAAGAAACACCCTGCACCAAGATCACACAGGACCTGAGCTGCCGAACACAGGTCTGGTTGGTATGGTGCCAGCCTCCATGGTCAGGATTTGGCCCTGCAAATATAGCCAGGGCATTCATTACTGAGAAAACAAAGAATGAAAATCTGATATTTATATTACTTAGGATAAGAAACCATTGGTTAGATCTATGCTAATTAAATAAGCAAATTATGTTATGAAGAGGCTACTCCTGTTCCCCATACTGAGCTATATATCTGTGGGTACAATGCTGGGTATAATGCCATGTAGCTGTGGGTATAATCCTTGGGGTGGCTGGTACAGATTTGTGACTGCCCCCAACACCAGAGGGAAATGGGCAATGAACAGTTAAGGCCACAGAGCCACTCCCACCCCACCTCTCCCAAATGGGATGTAATGCGTTTTAGGGTATATCTACACTACAGCATTATTTGGAAATAAATTTTTTCTGAATATTTATTTCAAAATATCTTATTTCAAAATAACATGTCTACACCTAAAATGCATTTTGAAATAGCGCGTCCACACTGATTAGACGAATCACAATTAAGGCCTCCCGAAACCGGTTCAGGCAGGGCATCAGGTCAGTAGTTACCTTGTGTGGCTGCTGCTTAAGGCTATCTGAGGCTCGTGCTTAAAGGGACCCTCCCCCACAGCCGTTTCTTAGATTTCCCTGCTTACTTGCCTACCTCTCTGAGGGACAGCAAAGCATTTTCTCTGCTTGCCCCGGTTGCCTTGACTCAGGACACCACAGCATTCTCTGATATGGAGCCAGAACTGCCCCTGGGCACTCTGCAGCTGTTGGAGATTTTGCTGCAAGTCATGCAGTACTTTGTGCAGGCTGCCTCACAGGTTCTGCATGAACCCAACTCCCAGGCCTTCTTGCAGACCCTCCTGGGGTATGTAGCAGAGAGGATACAGGACCTGGGTGCCTGTCGCAGTGGTCTGGGTGCTGTGCCCCACCACATCTGGTGTCTGGACACCAGTGCCTACTGATGGGACCACATAGTCCTAGAGCACTGGGGAGACCAACAATGGTTCCAGAACTTTAGGATGAAGAAGGACACTTTGTTGAGTTCTGCAAGTGCCTTAGCCCCACCCTGAGGTGATGGGCCATGCACATGAGGCCCACCATTCACCTCCAGAAGTGTGTTGCCAATATCTTCCAGAAACTCTCCACTCCGGACAGCTGTGAGAAACCATTTTGGAATGGGAAGATCCACTGTCAGGGCTGTGCTCATGCAGATATGGCATTCTCGGGTGACTGTCCCAGAAGGGGGGTGGAAAGAGGGAATGGGCTACCCTAGGGAAAGGGGGCTGGACATGGAGGTGGTGCAAGTCCCCTGCACCACCTGCATAAAGGCCTGCCTGCAGTGGCCGGGATTGCAGGGGGTTGCTCCTGGTGAATGGGGGAACAGGGGAGTAGGAACGGAGAAGGAAGAACTCTCAGGCACCCTGGCACCCTTGTGATTCTCAGGGTTCTGTGTGTCCTTCTGCAGGTGGTCAGGCCGATCAACACTGTCTTGCTCCACAGAATCATCTGCCTGGCAGATGTTGATGTGATCATTGAGGGGCTTGGCGCCCTAGGTTTCCCCAACTGTGTGTGTGTGGGGGGGGACAATCGACAGGATCCACATCCTGATCCATGCCCCAAACCACCAGTCCTCCATGTACATAAACAGGAAGGGATACTGTGACTGATCACCGGGGCCACTTTCTGGACATCAGTGTTGGGTGGTCAAGCAAAGCACATGACGCACGGGTGTACCAGAACTCTAGCGAGTGCCAAAAGCTGCACGCTGAGACTTTCTTCTCTGACCACCACATCAGGGTCAGAGATGTGGACATGCCTGTCTGACTGCTGGGGAATGCAGCCTATCCCCTACAGCCCTGGCTGATGAAGCCCTACACCGGACACCTCAACCCTTCCCGATGGGCATTTAATGCCAAGCTGAGCAGGGCCCGCATGTTGGTGGAGGGTGCCTTTGGCCGGCTGAAGGCGCATTTCATATGCCTCCTCACCCGCCTGGACCTCAGCCAGCAGAACATTCCACACATGGTGACAATGTGCTGTGTGCTGCACAAAGCGTGTGAAAGGAAGGGAGAGGCCTTCCTGCCAGGCTGGGTGGCAGAGGCAGACCGCATAGCCAGTTTGTACGAGCAGCCCCACACAGCTGCCATCCAGCAGGCCCATCAGGGGGCTGTGTGCATCCGGGAGGCCCTGAGGGAGAGCTTCTGCCCAGACATTGCTCCCTGATCCATCCCACTGAGGGCTTGTGCCTCACTCCTCCCTCACATCCTTCCACTAACTCCTCCCTTTCCCCCCTGTTCCTGATATAAAATTAAAGACACTTTAATTTCTCAAAACTAAACTCTGTTTATTGTACAGAACTGTGTGGGAAATGAAACTTGGGAGAGACTAGGGAAAGAACCTGGAAGAGGGGAGGAGAGAGGATGGAAGAAGGGGGAGGGGTGTTGAAAACATGGGAGCAGAGATCTGGAAGGGGGAAGAAAGGGGAGAAAGAGGGAGAAGACACTCAGGGCTCAGACCCAGAGCAGCACCGGCCTCTCTGGCTCCCAGCACCACAGGTATGAGGGATGAGGTGGGGAGGATATAGAGGGAGAACTGAGAGGGGGAAAGGCAGTGGGAGGAGGAGCAATAGCTGGGGAGGCAGCAGAGGCTTGAGTGGGAGGAGACAGCATGCTCTGCACAAGAGTCTGCAGATGGGCGCAGATGGAGTGGCCTTGGGCAAGTTGCTCCCAGCAGCTCTCCCGCTGGAGCTTCAGGTCTTCCTCCATCCAGCGGTTGATGGTGCAGTGCAGGGCTCACAGTGCCCTCAGGTACTATCTCTGGTACTCCTGCAGAGGATGGGCATGCCTGCGGAGGACTCAGCTGCAGGAAGATGTCCTGGGTGGTTTGGCTGACACTGTCTGCCTGGCTCATTTTGTGGGCACTGACTCAGGGGCAGCTGTAGAGTGGCTCAGGGCTGTCAGGCCTTGTGCTAGCCACAAACCCTGTTGGCAGACTCTGCAGCTTTAAAGGCTTTGGGGAGGGGAGGAGAGGGGAGAAGGGTTTTCCTGGTTTGTGGCCAGAGCAGCCAGCAAGGCACCTTGGGAAGGGCTGGAGGCTTCCTATTTCAATTTAGCCCCTATTCCCTGTCTACACAGTGCGGTTCCTCATAGAATGAGGTTTACAAAGTTCCAAAATAACTGTTGTGTAGATATACCCCCAGAGACTAGACCTAGAGAACACACATTGCAATTCCCTGTGCAGAGTCCCAGACTATACTGAACCACTGATCTTATCTTCCTACCCATCTGACTCCCCTGCACAAAAGAAGGGCACTGGCACTGCAGCTGAAAGCTCCTCCAGTGACTCTGGAACAGCACATTGGATTTCCTCCTGATTAAAGCATTAGTTAGCTGGATTTTTAACACAGTAAATACATAATAATGTGGGCTATATAAAAGACTTTAAATAATTGTAGCATTACTAAAGAAACAGTCTCAAATAAATGATACATGTTATTATTACAACTGTACTAAGCCATCTGGAAAACTGGCTTTTCATAATATTTCAGAGGAATAATATGTAAACACACATATCTACAATGCATTTTAAAAGCTCTATCATTTCATAAACACACACAAACACTACGTCATGCCCCATTTATGAAAGGATCCAAAATTATCTGTGGCTAATTATATTAATGCCAGTGATAAGAAGTTATAAAGAGACATTCATCCTCCTACAGCAGCTTCAGCTGTCAGAAGTGGGCCAGGCTAGGATTTGCAATTGCTTGGTGGGCCCTGGACTCTGTTCCCTCTGCTTCCCACTGGGAATGTTTAATTAAAATGGTCACTATTTGGAAATGAGTTAAATAGGACTACTCTCATGTTTAAAGTGGGCTATGTACCTTGCTGAATGCATTTGTTTATATTAATGTATGAATGTAAAATGTATTTATATTAATATTTAATAAAGTTACCTCTCTAAGTATGGATGTACAGGAGTGTTGTGAAGTCTTATATTTAAAGTATAAAGTCTTATACTTTATGTCCTGGAAAAAAGGAACCTTCCTATGTTGATCCTTTGACATCAAACTGATTAAGCATTCTATACTCCATCTAAATGGACTGTGAAAATAGCTGTGTCTTAGGTATTAGCCCCCCAATGAGCAACACCAGGCAGACACATTGAAAGTAATGAAGGAGATCATCCACCCACTCACTTCAGTGAGTTTAGTTAATGTAGCTTTGGCAGATTTTTAAGGTACTAAAGTACTAGGCATTTAAAAATAAAGTATACTACCAAAGTAAGATGTTACTGGAGTCTCTTTAAAATTATGGGAACCCAGAGTCAGGGAACCCAGCAGCCAGGGTGGTAGCACTGCCCAGTGACGAGGGGCATAGAGTCTAGTCAGGGGCAGGAGCCAGATCCCAGGGTAGCAGTGCAACCCAGCAGCTGAACCCAGCGGCCAGTATTGGAGCCTAGCTGGGTTTGCTGACGGAACCCAGGAGAGCCCAGAGTCTGTCAGCAGAGGGACCAGAATTGATCTCCCCTGATCTTTCAGACTCCCTTGTTTGGGACCACAAAGGTCCTAAGGGTGCAGGACCAGGCAGGTCCATACATTGATATCTTTGTGCAGGAGTGGTGGTTTACTAGAATTTGTTAAGTCTACATAGTCACCAGATAGTTAAATGACAGGAGGTACGTCTACACTACAACGTTAATTTGAACTAACTTAGTTCGAATTAGTTAATTCAAACTAAGCTAATTCGAACTAATGGATCCAGACTAAAAAACTAGTTCGAATTAGCGTTTTGCTAATTCGAACTAGCATGTCCACATTAAGTGGACCCTGAACCGGGCTTAAGGATGGCCAGAAGCAGTGCCGGCAGGGCATCAGAGGAGGACTTAGAGCGTGGAGATGCTGTCTCAGGCTAGACGAGGGCTGTGCTTAAAGGGTCCTGACCCCCACCCCGGACAAACAGTTCTCAGGGGTGTCCCGCTTGCAAACCAGTCCTAACTTGGATTGCCCGGAGTACCCACACTGGGCACATCACAGCAGTCGGCCATCAGACCGGCTGCACTTGCCGCAGGCTGCCATCTGGAGAGAGGAGACAATTGGGGGGCTGCAGGAGAGCTTCCACCCCCAGAAGCCCGCAGAGCCACCCAGTCCTCCCCATCGGAGGCGCGTACCCCATTCCTCCCTCACCTCCTTCCACTTACCCTTCCCTAGCCCCACTTCTTGATGTACAAAATAAAGGACAATTGTGTTCAAAAATGGAATCTGTCTTTATTGAACAAAACTGGGGGAGACTGGGAAAAGGAGGTAGGAGAGGGGAAGAGAGAGGCTGGGAGAGGGGAGGGCAACTAAAATGATCAGGAGTTGGGAACAGGTCCCATATGAAGAGAGGCTAAAGAGACTGGGACTTTTCAGCTTAGAAAAGAGGAGATGGAGGGGGGACAGGATAGAGGTCTCTAAAAGCAGGAGTTGGGTGGAGAGGGTGTATACAGAAAAGTTCTTCATTAGTTCTCATAAAGAAGGACTAGAGGACACCAAAGGAAAGGAATGGGTAGCAGGCTTCAAAGTAGTAAGAGAAAGTTGTTCTTCACAAAGCAAAGAGTCAACCTGTGCAACCTCTTGCTGCAGGAGGCTGTGAAGGCTACAACTAGAACAGAGTTTAAAGGGAAATGAGATCAAGTCATGGAGGTTGGGTCCATGGAGTGCTATTAGCCAGGGGTAGGAGTGGTGTCCCTGCCCAAGGTTTGTGGAAGGCTGGAGAGGGATGGCACGAGACAAATGGCTTGGTCACTGTCTTCAGTCCATCCCCTCCAGGGTCCCTAGGGTTGGCCACTGTTGGCAGACAGGCTATTGGGCTAGATGGACCTTTGGTCTGACCCAGTACGGCCATTCTAAGCTCAGGGCTCAGGGTTGGGGGTCTCAGTGGACCACCTTGATTTTCATGCACACCTGCTCCTGGGTGGCCAGGTTGGCAGCTCTCCTGCCCTATCCGGCCACTTTCCTGTGCCTAGTGCGGAGGTCGTGGACGAGGTCCACGATGTCCGCACTAGCCCAGGTGGGTGCCCAGCTCTTGCGGTCCCGGGCAAGCTCCCAGGAGCCGCCAGTCTGGTCCTGGGAAGAGGAGGAGGGCTGGGGGGCATCAGGTGGGTGGCTCGATCCGTGCTAGGTGCAGGGTCTGCTGGCTGGGTGCTGGCAGGCTTGCACCTGGCACGGGCACCGTAGCCAGCCCGTGCCCCTTTAAGGGGTCCGGGGCTGGGAGGGAGGCAGACGAGTTTCCCTGGTGTTGGCCAGAGTGGCCACCAGGGAAAGCTGGGGAGGGCTAGCCTCCCACTAGTTCGAATTAAGGGGCTACACACCCCTTAATTCCAACTAGCTCGTTCGAACTAGGCTTAATCCTTGTAGAATGAGGTTTTCCCAGTTCGAACTAAGCGCTCTGCTAGTTCGAATTAAATTCGAACTAGCGGAGCGCTAGTGTAGCACCTATTAAAGTTAGTTTGAACTAACGTCCGTTAGTTCGAACTAACTTTGTAGTGTAGACATACCCAGGGAGTCTTGATGTGAGTTTACATAAACTGCTTCATAAACTCAACTTTTATTCAGACTGGCAAACATTTTCAGATCTTGCATTCCAGGATCCATAGGAGCCTTTTAGTCAGACAATGCAAAATATACAGGTGCTCTTTTACTTTGGACAGAGAAGTATCTACTGAAACATCCTCATTCACTTTAGATGTGTAAAAGGTGCATAGCTGAAGTCTGTGTGTATTCATTTATATATATTTTACAGACAAATTAATTGATTATTTTTCTAAGTAATGCACACAGTTGCAAAGCAAAGCAAGGACCATAATAACTGCAATATTAGATCAAAACTGTATTGCATCTACCCGTATATACATTGACCAGTACCAGATGTAGCAATGGAAGATGCAACTTACCCTGTGGTAGAAAATGTAACAATGTGCTTATCTGGGAAACGTTTTGCTGATGTCAGGCAGTTGGTGGTTGGCCTATGCTCTGAGATATGAAGAGACTTATGCTTGAAGAGAAAGCTAGAAGTTAATGTTAGATCTTTCGCAGCACAATAAATGAGGATTGATGTATACAGCTTTCATTAACTGTAGCTGGAGTGGTGAGCATAACTCCCTGCATGTTATTCTGTAAATCTTCAGTTTCTCAAAAAAGAGTAATTTCTTGAGCATTAATCTGCCATCTAAACTCAAGGGCTGCATCTAGACTGACAAATTTTTCTGCAAAAGCAGCTGCTTTTGCGGAAAAACTTGCCAGCTGTCTAAACTGTCCGCTTGAATTTCCACAAGAACACTGACGATCTCATGTAAGACTGTTAGTGTTCTTGCGGAAATGCTATGCTGATCCCATTCAGGCAAAAGCCCTCTTGCACAAATGCTTTTGCGCAAGAGGGCCAGTGTAGACAATGCGGTATTGTTTTGTGCAAAAAAGCCCCGATCGCAAAAATGGCGATCAGGGCTTTCTTGCGCAAAACCGTGTCTAGATTGGCACGGACGTTTTTCTGCAAAAAGTGCTTTTATCCCTCTTGAAATAAGGGATAAGGGATCTTTCGGAAAAGGCTTTATTTTTCGAAAGATCAGCATCTAGACTGGCACTTTTCTCCGACAAAGCTCCATGCCGAAAAAAGCGGCAGCTATTTTTATGCTAATGAAGCGTGGGAGATTTAAATCCCTGCTTCATTAGCAATTGCGATATGTCTAATTTACATCCCTTTTCCGAAAAAGGGATGTAGTCTAGACGTAGTCCTGTATTTCTAGTGTACAGTTCAAGATAATTATGTGGGCACGTTCTTTTCTTTTATGAAAGTTTGAAAGCTGCTTTCAAGGTGTTTTGCACAGAGGATGGCATATAAATAATCACTTTTACTTCATTCCAGGGTCTTAGGCAAAGTGTTAATTCCCTGCTATCTCATTTTATAAAACTTAGTATCAATGAAACTAATTGCATCAGAAACAGAGAGAGAACTTCACAAGCATTCCAACACACATAAATAAAACTACCAATTAGCTACCATCACTACAAAGCACTCTGTCTTCTTGACACACACTGTTTGTAAGTGTCTGTAACTGCAAAAGGAGTCATGGCACAAAGATGTCTCTTTCCTGCCTAACACATCTTTTTTCCTCAGGAAAAAAAAACTCTTTACAGGGATGTTTCTATTTCCTAGTGTTTCCCTATGCAAACTAGCCTTTCCAAAGTGGAACTGAATTTTAGAATGATTTGTATCTTTGTATTTGTGCTATCATCTGAGAAGGACTGATGTTTAGAACTTACACCATTCATATACTGTAACAGGTTTGGAGTGCTATTTACAGAAATAAGCTTTGTTTTCTCTCATTGAAAATTATATATGCTCCATTAAAGTAAACATAAATGATAAATGATACTTTTCAATAATATATTAGGTTCTTTTATCTCATGGTAGAAATATAGTAGCCAGACTAGAGACCAATGAATTGCAAGAAAGGAACGCATTGGTTTTGTCATATTTACATCAAATGTCTATTAAACTCAATAAAAAGGTTTTAACTAACTTCTCTAAGTTTAAGATTAGGCCCACTGCATATGTTTCCCTACATTAAAATATATATTTGCGGCCCCAGATCAGTAAAACATCCCTATTCAAGATGGTGTTAAAGCATTTATTTAGTTCCCTTGAAGATAATGAGGAATAAGAACTTCTTTCACTGCTGTCCTGCTGATGCTGGAGTTTGGGTTCTCTGAACTGCAACAGCTGGCAGAGTGAGCCAGGGAAGTCCATCTGAACCCCCTGATGAAAAGAGGAGCATTTAGAGCTGCAAACAGACCTGACCATGTGAAAGAATAACAGCAACAGAAAAGTAAAACTGGTATTTTACCTTACTGGGGAAGAAGGCAGAGAAGTCTGCACCACCTTGAAGCTTATCACTATCATAAGCCTCACAGCAGTGCTAGAAAGAAATTCTAAAGTGACACAGGCCAAACAAAAGAGGAGGATATAGACCTCTTTGTTACAGCCTTATGCACACTAGCTGCTCCATGAACTTTGGAGGACTTGATACATTCCCTGATTTGGGACAGGAATTTCTGGCGTGGCCAGGAGAGCCAGTAGCATTTCAGTATGATTTGTTTTATAGAAATAAGAAAAGAGTTTTAGGGTATGGAGTTTGGAGTGGAGCAATTATATCAGTAAAGCACTGGCCTTCCAATGATAGTACAATAGGACTACAAATCTCTAGAGACATTAATCATGTCAAGCACTTCCAAAGAGTTTGCAGAGCATGTTGATATTCCTCCAGCATAATTATGCAGATATTGAATATTGTCCAAGATGATTACTGGTGTTAACTGACCCCCTGGTTGGGACATGTACCCAGCATCAGCGTGTTTGGACGAATCGGATCAGGATACTGAATCCATTAACATAGTGAGTTCTCTCCCAATTTCAACAGCTATGTTGGTGGACAGCAGAGGGGTTATGGAAAGGATCATCCAACTATATGCAGTCCTGGGAGTGATACTAACAGTGTGGAAGAACAAAAGCCAAGTATGGGGAGAAACAGAACTGCAGTTTCAAATGAAAGATGAACACAATGTGCAGAAAAGAATCATATTGTGAACAGAGAGAGCTGTTGTCTCTGTCTTGTACTGGAAAAAAACCCTTACACTTGGGAATTGGTAGCAGTCTTAGACCAAACTTGAGAGCCTGTTTACTTGCCTGGGATGAATACACATCCTGAGAAATGGGTATGACACCTGCCGCTTGCATAACTGTTAGGAGAAAAAAACCTTTAAAAACAACAAATAGACTAGTAGCACCTTAAAGACTAACAGAACATGTAGATGGTATCATGAGTTTTCATGGGTGCAATGCACTTCTTCAGATGGCAGGAGACTGTCACCACATGATCATTCATAAAGGTGGGACAGGATTTGATGACAATGGATTACTATTCAAACTTTGGAGAGTGGATGCCCTGTTTGACACAAGACACAAATCATTGGCTGGAAAGTTGAAGGCCCACTTTGTGAGACATAAGCTTCAGCCGGGTAGCCGAGTTAGTCTGTAACTGGAAAACCTTAAATAACAACAAATAGTCTAGGAGCACCTTAGGGTACGTCTATACTAGCCCCCTAGATCGATCTAGGGAGGCTAATGAGGGTGACCGAAATTGCAAATCAAGCCTGGGATTTAAATATCCCGCGCTTGATTTGCATGTTCCTGGCTGGTCGCCATTTTAGATGTTGACTAGCCTGAAGTAACTGCCCACGTCTACACACGGCAGTGAAACGGGATTCCAATTTAAAGCCCCTAATTCGAATTAGCTGGTAAGCCTCATTGCAGGAGGCATACCAGCTAATTTGAGTTAGGGGTTTAAATAGGAATCCCGTTTCACTGTTGTGTGTAGACGTGGGCAGTTATTTTAGGCTTGTCAATTTCTAAAATGACGACCGACCGGGAACATGCAAATCAATCACGGGATATTAAATACCGGGCTTGATTTGCAATTTTGGTCACCTTCATTACCCTCCCTAGATTGATCTAGGGGGCTAGTGTAGAAGTACCCTTAAAGAGTAACAAAACATGTAGATGGTATCATGAGCTTTCGTGGCACAACCCACTTCTTCAGATGACAGGAGTATTAGAAGTCCAGATCCAAGAATAAATAAGGGAATGGAGGAGGGCGGGATGAGGAAAAAATGAGGAAAAAAAGAGAGCTATGAGATATGGCATTCCAGATGGTATAGTCACAGCCAATGGACCACAATTTGCCTTGGAAGAATTCAAGGAATTTACACACAAATGAGAGCTTTTCCACCAGATTTCATCCCCAACATGCCCAGGGTAATGATAATGTGAAAACAGCTAAGAGACAGTTACACAAAACTGGTTCCAACCCCTTGTTAGCATTTTTGGTACACAAAGGAATACGTCATTACAGGGGCACCAAAACAGCCCAACTCACACACTGATAGGAAAAAGGATCAAATCATGTTCCCAGAGAGGGGAGACCTTCTATAGGAGACACTACCACGAAGAGATGTGCAACAATCAGAGAAAACAGACACTAGAATGCAATCTACCGCCTTTGGAGACAAGCAGTCCTGAGATGATTCAGCCATTAAAGTCACACCAGACAGAGTGATCTAAAATAGTCATGGTGGATGCAGTAGCACCCAGGTCATATAAGGTGTCTACACAAGAGGGAGAAGTACTTTGGTCACTTCCACAGCATTGACATAATCTGTTTGCAAGCAACTCATGTTATAGAATTATACGACTAGAAGGGACCTCAAAAGGTCATCTAGTCCGGTCCCATTCACTTGTGGCAGAACTAAGTATTAGATCACCTGACAGGCATTTGTCTAAAGTGCTCTTAAAAATGTCCAATGATGGAGTTTCCACAACCCTCCTAGGCAATTTTTTCCAGTGTGTAACCCATCTCTCTGGATGGCAATTGTTCATAATGTTTATAGTAAAATTTTTCTAAAATAGGGCAGATGTACCATGTGTAGTGGAAGTGGAGTCAGAAGGCCCATGCTGTGTTCCTTTGAGGGATTCTTAGGGTGTATCTAGACAGTGGGCACTATTTCAGGATATTTTTGGTATCCCAAAATAGCATTTTCCACATCTTAACAGCACGCCAATTATTTTGAAATGCAATCGAAATAATGGGATTGCTATTCTGACATCCCAGTAAACCTCATTCCATGAGGATTAAGGGATTTGTTGGTATAGCGGGCTACTTTGAAATTTGGCACTCTCTCGATAGCACAAAATTTCAAAATAGACTATCTCAAAATAAGCTTGAAATAACGTATGCAATTTGTGTAGCTCAAATTGCATAGCTTATTTGGAGCTAGCACTGCTGTGTAGATGCACCCTTATTGAGGGGACCCTGAGATAACAAACAGGTGAAATATAATATAGTTTATTTTTTTCCAACTTTACCTGCATTCAGTTTTAAATCATAGAATCATAGAGCTGGAAGCGACCTTAGAAGGCCATCAAGTCCAGCCCCCTGCCCAATGCAGGAGCAATGCCAACTAAATCAACCCAGCCAGGGCTTTGTCAAGCCGAGACTTAAACACCTCTAGGGATACTTCCCTAGGTAACCCATTCCAGTGCTTCATCACCTTCCAAGTGAAATAGTTTTTCCTAATATCCAACCTAGACTTCTCCTACCGCAACTTGAGACCATTTTTCCTTGTTCTGCTATCCATCACTACTGTGAACAGCCTGTCTCCAGCCTCTTTGGAACCTCCCTTCAGGAAGTTGAAGGCTGATATCAAATCCCCCTTCACTCTTCTTTTCTGCAGACTAAATAGACCCAACTCCCTCAGCCTCTCCTCATAAGGTTATATGCTCCAGCCTCCTAATCATTTTGGTTGCTCTCCGCTGGACCCTCTCCAATGCATCCACATCCTTCCTGTAATTGGCCCAGAACTGGACACAATATTTCAGATGTGGCCTCACCAGAGCTGAGTAAAGAGGAATAATCACATCTCTGTATCGATTGGCAATGCTCCTCTTAATGTAACCTAATATTCCATTAGCTTTCTTGGCTACAAGCGCACACTGTTGACTCATGTCCAGCTTCTCATCCACTGTAACCCCCAGGTCCTTTTCTACAGAACTGCTACTTAGCCTGTGGGTCCACAGCCTGTAACAATGCTTGGGATTCTTCCGTCCCAAGTGCAGTATTCTACACTTGCCCTTGTTGAACCTCATCAGATTTCTTGTGGCCCAATCCTCCAATTTGTCTAAGTCACTCTGGACTCTATCCCTGCCCTCCAGCGTATCTACCTCTCCCCCTAGCTTAGTTTCATCCTCAAATTTGCTGAGAGTGCAATCCATCCCCTCATCCAGGTCATTAATAAAGATGTTGAACAAAACCGGTCCTAGAACCGAACCTTGAGGCACTCCGCTAGAAAGCGACCACCATCCTAACATTGATCCGTTGATCACTACCTGTTGGGCCCGGCCTTCCAGCCAGCTTTCTATCAATTCATCCATTTATCCAATCCACATTCCCTTAACTTGCTGGCAAGAATATTGTGGGAGACTGTATCAAAAGCCTTGTGAAAGTCAAGGTATATCACATCCACTGACTTCCCCATATCTACAGAGCCAGTTACCTCATCATAGAAGCTAATCAGATTGGTCAGGTACGACTTGCCCTTCATGAATCCATGCTGACTATTCTTGAACACCTTCCCCTCTTCCAAGTGCTCCAAAATGGATTCCTTAAGGATTCCCTCCATGATATTTCCAGGGAGTAAGGTAAGACTGACCAGCCTATAGTTCCCTGGATCATCCTTTTTCCCTTTCTTAAAGATGGGCACTACATTTGCCTTTTTCCAATCATCCGGGATCACTCCCAATCTCCACGACTTTTCAAAGATAATGGCCAAAGGCTCCTCAATGACATTTTCCAACTCCCTCAGTACCCTCAGAGGGTATGTTTACACTAACCCCCTAGTTCGAACTAGGGAGGCTTATGCAGGCATTCGAACTTGCAAATGAAGACCGGAATTTAAATATCCCGGGCTTTATTTGAATGTTCCCATCCGGTCACCATTTTTAAATGCCACTACTCTGGACTAATTGCCTGTGGCTACACATGGCAGTTAAACAGTAATTTGAACTAAGGACTTAGTTCAAATTACCATTTAACTGCCACGTGTAGCTGCGGGCAGTTAGTCCAGACTAGTGGAATTTAAAAATGACAACCAGATGGGAACATGCAAATAAAGCCTGGGTTATTTAAATCCCAGGCTTCATTTGCAAGTTTGAATGCCTACATTAGCTTCCCTAGTTGGAACTAGGGGGCTAGTGTAGACATACCCAGATGTACTAAGTCCAGACCTATGGATTTATGTTACCTTTTCTAAATAGTTCCTATCCTGTTCTTTCTCCACCAAGGGCTATCCACCTTCGTCACATATTGCATCACTTAGCACTTTAGTCTGGGAGCTGACCATGTCCGAGAGGACAGAGGCAAGGAAAGCATTAAGTACTTAAGCTTTCCCCACATCATCTGTCACTAGGTTACCGCCCTCATCCAGTAGGGGCCCCACATCCTCTCTGATCACCTTCTTCATGCTAACATGCCTGTAGAAGCCTTTCTTGTTATCCTTCACATTCCTTGCGAGTTGCAATTCCAATAGCGCTTTTGCTTTCCTGATAACTCCCCTGCATTCTCCTGCATTCTCGAGCTATACATTTATACCCCTCCCCAGTCATCTGTACAAGTTTCCACCTTTTGTAATCTCCCTTTTTGTGCTTTAGTTCACCAAGGATTTCCCTGGTGAGCCAATCCGGTCTCCTACCATATTTGCTTCTCTTGCTACACATTGGAATGGTTTCTTTCTGTGCCTTTAATAAGGCTTTTTAAAACTCTTTTATTCTTTTTATAATGTAACAAGTACCTGATATCATATTTCTCCTATGGGCTATTGGAGTCACAAGGAATTAGGTGGGAGACCTGGCAATTATGATAGATTTTCAGGCTCCATGGGCAAAAAATGAAGCATTCTTTAATATTGTTAGTTTGTAAAAAAGAGTAATGGTCAGCTTAAGAGTCATCTATTCTTAAAAAACAAAAAGCTTAAGAAGTGAAAAGTGAATAAGAATATCTTCTATAAATCTCACACATATTACATTGCCTTCTATTTTAGTTTCTTGTAACAGTAACCCTTCTGCCAGTGGGTGCTGGGAGCAATAGGGGCTATGTTTTTTTATCTAGAGGTTCCTTTTCAAAAATACAACACTGAACTGGTTCAAGTATAGGCACCAATTCTATGGGTGCTCTGGAGCTTCAGCAACCACAGAAAAACAATGCTTACTATCCAAGCGTGGAGCTTGAGCTGGGTGTGTGATAAGTTCTGGGCTGCTAACAACTTCTGCCCTAGGGCCAGGGAGTTTGTTTATAAATAGGGACAGGGTGATTTAGATATGAAGAGACTTGTCATTAAATTAACAAAGATTAAGGTACGAATAAATAGTCCCTTTTCAGAATAGGGAGAGGTAAATAGTTGTGTCTCCAAAGGACTTATACTGGAACCAAAGCTGTTCGGCATGTTTATAAATAAACTGAAAATAGAGGTAAACAGTGAGGGGGCAAAGTTTGCAGATGATACAAAATTACTCAAGTTAGTTAAGTTCAAAACAGACCGCAAAGACTTACAAAGGGATTTCACAAAACTAGTTGAGTTGGCAACAAAATGGCAGATGAAATTCAATGCTAAATGCAAAGTAATGCACATGACAGAATATATGCGCATGTCCCAACTATACATACAAAATGATGGTACCGTAATTCACTGTTATCCATCAAAAAAGAGACCCTGGAGTCATAAGAATCTTTCCAGCTGTACCTTTCTCTGAACACATTCTCCAACTTCGGAAGATTTAAAAATTCTCGCCATTCATCAATGAGACAACTGCAACTGAAGAATATAGCTGACTTTGACATGCATCAGAACAAACACAAGGCAACCTATATGTAAATAAGATTGCTGACAGTTTTATCTAGAAAGCTGCAGTGAGACATAATGGCTTTAAACTGCAATGTTAGTGAAGGCAGTTCATAGGTGATTGCAATTATTTAAATATAATGCAATTCATGATAATGTGATTATGTCGTTCATAACAAGTTGTATGCTTATTAAAATACTAAAGATCTCAATGACAGACACATTCAATAACTAGAATATTAAAAGGTATATAAATATGCTGAAAATAACCTCCTCCAAAACTGGCAAAGTGCCCCCCTCTCTCACACACCTCTTCAAAAGCACCGACTGGCAAAAACAAAAGTCAGTGTCCATGGACTTTAGACCCCATCCAGTTCCTGGGACAATTACACACAAGCCTGAGTACCTCAGAGAGGCAATATTTCCCAACTTGCAAGCACGGAGTCTGAATGTCACAAAGACACTTTAATGAAAGGAGGGAAGTCACCCAACATTAATTAGAGAAAATGCCAGTGGAGCCCATCAGACTGTAATGATATATGTGCTGTACTGCTTTACTTGTTTCTATTGAAATTACTTCATTTATGTCCATTAACATTCCCATTTAGGCTGTTTTTAGCTGCTTTCTGAAATGCTCCTGCCTAAGGGGGAAATTATTCTAATTTGGTCCCCTAATCCAGCAAAGCACTTAAGCATATAATTAGCTTTCAGTGTGTGCTAAGGACAGTCTTAAATGCTTTGAAGAACTGGAATTGTGGAAAAGCTGAGGAGATACTCTAGGTCAAAGGTATCAAACTCATTCTGAGAAGAGGGCCAGCTTTCCTGTTTGTTTATGGTCCCTGGGTTTGGACATATAATTCAGGGTTTCATACTTCTCTCAACCCACAGCAAATCTCTCACCTGATGTCATAGCAAGCTTTACACAGGCATGAAGGGGTAAATAAAGTTTTTATATAATAACAACATTTTAATTTATTATTGGTAACAATTTTCCCTTTTTGTGATAAAAATTTGCATTGCATTAAGTGACTGCAGTTTCACTCTATTTGTCCAGTCCTTTTGTCAAGGCTGTTCCCCACTCTGGCACGACAAATGCAGAAGTTGGGGGCCCCCCAAAAGTACTCCAAAACCTTGCCTCTACAGGATCTGGTAGAAAACCTCCTAATATCCAGATTATGGGGACTCCACTTCCACCATCAAGTGCTTTTGAACCCACAAATGGGGTGGAAACTTGAAACCAACCCTAGGGGTACCCCAAGCTCTTTTTCCCAAAAAGAGCTTAAAAAAGAAAAGAGGAAAAACAAGCTTCAGTCTCTGGTAGCTGACCCCTCAGTCAGGCATGCAAATACACACAGATAGACCTTCCAGGAAACAAAGATCGACCAATACTGGGAAATTGGAAAAAAGAAACAATAGTTTATTGTCAAAACAAAACTACAGTTGCAAGCATAGTAAATTGGCTATAAAGAAAGAGCCACCATTGATATACTCAGGGAGAGTCCCTGGGCTGAAAGCTTAGTTACAAAAGAGAAAAAAAAACACTTAGCAAGCTCAGACATTATTTCCAAATCCCCAAACAAGGAAAACAATAAACCCTGATGGACTATCTAAACTTTTCCATACTTACACATTTTAAGAAGTCCATTTTTGGAGAGAGAAGCATCTCCCATTTCCCTCAATAGCTGGGAGAAACTGCTCTCAAGCTCAAAACAAAGGAGAGAGATAGAAAAAAACCTTTTTTCCAGTTTAAAATTCCTACCTGCATTGTTATTGGCTGACCACCTGATACCTTGCTAGGTACAGAGTTAACCCCTTAGCCACCAGGTTCTGGTCAGCACTCCTGATTATGACACCCCTATTTTCACATTCATTATCACTTGGTAGGAACTCCTACCCATTTTAGACTAGAATTATTTTCTGCTTATTGTTTCTCATCCTTCTCAAATATCTTTTTTCTGTTTTTCTCCTTTTCTCCAGTTAAAAGTTTCCTCTGTTCTCTCCTCTGCAGTTTACTCCCAGTAGCAACTACTAATTTCCACCCCTGGACAGCTCCATTCCCACCATCTTTACTGATCTTTCAGGGAATGAAAGCAGAAGAGAATGAGATGTCATCACTGGTCTTTGGAATTGGCGTCCCAATGAGATAAATAGAGGGCAGGCTAGTTCATCTCTTTTCAGATATAGCTTCAGAGAGCTCATCTAGAGTGCACTCCTCTCTCGAAAGAGGAATGCAAATGAAGCAGATTGAAAATTCAAATAAAGTGCGGATTTACAAATCTTGTGCTTCATTGCGTAATCTAATCTGAGCGCTTTTTTGAAAAAGGAGTTTTTGACAAAAAACCCGCAGTATAGACGGGGTTCTTTAAAAAAAAACTTTTTCGAAAGAATCCGTACACCTCATTTTTTCAGAAGTATAGTTTCTTTCAAAAAGGGGATTTTTTTTTCAAAAGAACCCTGTCTACATGGTGGGGATTTTTTTTTTCAAGAAAGACTTTTTCAAAAAAGCACTCGGACGTGATTATGCAAATGAAGCATGAGATTTGTAAATCCACGCTTCATTTGAATTTTTGATCTGCTTCATTTGCATTCCTCTTTCAAGAGAGGAATACAGTCTTGTCTTAGCGAGATTGTTGGAATCCTCAGCAGAAATTTGGAGGGTTTCCTCTGCTACCATGAAGGCTAGTAACATATTTAGAAAGAACTATTATTCTGCACAATAGAAATGTGTCAACCAGGCTACACAAATATACTCTCGAACCAGCTCTAACCCAACCCAAGTATTGTATGTTTGGGCTTTGAACTGTTTCTTAGTGGTTAGGGCTCTCTACTTCTCCAAGGCTCTCACTTCAGAGAGGTAGCCTAGAGCATAGTTCTTCAACCCATCTGTGGCTGTAGACTCAAACTCTCTCCCTGGCTCATGAAACGAGGCAGGGCAGTCAGGCCTATTCTCGATAACACACACAAACAGATCAGGAAGAGCCCCCCACAAGATAACAAGGTACTCCAGAACACAGCACCCAGTAAGGAGCCAGCATCCTAGTCACATCATACCTTGGTTAACAGCTGACCTCCCCACTCTGAGACAAGAGATGAGCATCTCAACTGCAGACTTCCACCCAGTTCTGGGAACTGGGTAGAGCCCCAAGCAGGGGTGAATTGGCCCAGTGCAATACCGGGAATATCTCGGTGAGCCGCCATCCGGTGGGCCGTTGTGTCCACATGCCATTGCTCCTCACTCCGAGTGGCTCCATGTCCATGCTGTATGGGGCATGCAGAACCCGACCCGCCGCCTGTGCCACATGCTGGACATGACGCAGGGGCCGGGGCTAGAGGGGTACGCAGGGATAACGTCATGGGAAGGGCCGTTCTCAACCCATTTCCCTGGCCTATTTTGATTGCCAGTATGCTCCTGGCCCCAAGAAGCTGTTAGAGTTACTTGAATACTTCCCTAAGAGCAAATTGGAGTGAGTCTGGATCCTAGAGTCCTATGATCCTAAAGTTTATTCCATACTGCAGCCATGTCAATCTTAAATTCTTGTATTCAGGATATTTGCTATCATTTATATAAGCTAGCAGGCTAAGCCCTATGCTCACTACGCTCACCAACCTCCCGGTCTCTGGCCACTTTCACTTTCGTCGCCAGAGAATGAGAGTGTGGTGACATTCTGTTGCCCTGCAGGAAAAACTTTTTTAAACATAAAGAGAGATAAGGCGATGTGTATTAATCAAACATGCAAATCAGGACACGGAGTCATTTATAATGACTCTTCAACTTTTGGAACCTCCAGCAGATATGGTCTCATTGCTCCCATTAATATTTCTCTGATCACAGTTATACTTACACACAAGTTGTTAAATCATTATTCTTTTGCAACTCAAGGTGCCTTAATCATGAAAAGCTACCTGTGAGTCTGTGTTAGATTCTTTATTGTTAGTGCTTAAGTATTATTCCATTCCTGACGGTTATATTCAATTCATTTTGAAAACTTATGTTATGACATTAAACCAAATCCAGAGTGCTTATCGGGCATTTGCATACCAAAGCAATCTATTGCAAAGATTGCTTTTTTATGAGCATGAAGTGCGAAAAAGCACAAATATTTATTCCTTAAAGGTTATGATTGCCTTATATCAATCAAGTGTATCAGGGTAAGCATAAGATACCCTTACTAAACAAGTGGACTTGTTTCAAATAGATGAAGGAAAAAGAAAACCCTGAATGAATGAAAGCTTTGAATTAATTTCTTCAGTCATGATGAGAGCTGCACTATTCATTTTATACTAACTAAATGTGAAAATATATCAACAATGAGGAAACAGCTCAAGAGCTAATGGAAATAATAGAGAATCATGTCTGAACATACAACATGAGCGTTGACAGAATGAATAGAATGAACCTCTCAAATGGTGCATGTTTATTAATCATATGGAAAACTATACAGAAATAATGAATTGTGTACCATAACAAATACAACTACACCAATTTCCAAAGTTAGGCATATAAAATGGTACTATGCATTTATGAATCCTTAATTTATGTATGTAGTTACCCGATGTACCTAGGCATCTCATAATGTGTTTGCATATATTTGTGAGCATTTTTGCATGCCTAGCTTTGAATTACTGCCCCACTTACTTCTCACACACTGTGTGGTTAGTGTGACAGATATGGCAGTTTCTTTTAAAAGCTTTTAAATTAAATTTAAGTATGTTTAAAGTCCTTTGTATTAAATCAAAAGTTTATGTGTTACTGTGGGCCTGGATGATCAAAGAACTATAACGAACAATATGGCAGACAAGAATGAATGATGGGACAATATGTATGAAGTTGATTTCCTGGGAAATATCAAGGGAGAGGTGAATGTAAATTCTCCCCCTCTTGCCAACAGTTTCCTCAGCCCTTTGAAGCAATGCCACTTAGGAGAGGGCCATTGTCTGTTGATTACCTGTTCCCAGGATCCCAACATCAAAGGCCCAAATTGTGTAAAGGAATGTCATTCTGATCCATGGGTATACTTGTTCAGAATTGAAGTTGTTATGAATTTGTGATCACAGGAGAAAAAAAAAAGCCTTTGAAAAGTTTAAAGGACTGAAACATGTCAGAACCCAGGACAGAACTGAGGTGATCTCTGGTAAGCTTATTAGTGTGTATGTAGGGTCTTTTATGGTTTTAATATTTTTTCCTGTAATCTAACATTAAGAATAAATCTCCTTGCCAAGAAAGGGCTATGTAGTAATTTATGCTTGTAGGGAATTAAACTGTTTGTATGTCTACAGGCTGCAGCTGCCGCTGCCAATCTTCCAGGGTTTGAATTAGTGGGTCTAGTTAAGACCACTAACTTAAAGTGAGGGGGTACTCTGGTCCATGCCGGCTACTCTGCTTTCATAAGAAGTAAGGGAAGTTGAAGGAAGAGTGTTCTGCTTTGTAGACAGCACCAAAAGTAGAGTTATGGTACTTTGACTTCAGCTACGCAATTAACATAGCTGAAGTTGCATGTCTTATTTTGACTACCCTGTAGTGTAGACACAGCCTTTGTAGCCTGTGAAGGGAAAGCAAAGGATAGATGCTTAGGCAGTGTGATTTGGTAGGGAACTCATTGTTCACAGAGAACCGTGCAGGCTGGGAAAACCCTGGTTGGGTTAGAGGGCAGGAAGAGAGAGAGGTGGGTCTCCACCCAAGAGAGGAGTCAGTTAGGGTATGTCTACACTACCACCCTAGTTCGAACTAGGGTGGTAATGTAGTCAACCGGAGTTGCAAATGAAGCCTGGGATTTGAATTTCCTGGGCTTTATTTGCATGTTGCTGGGCGCACGAGGAGTACAGGTAGTTCGGAATAGGAAGCCTAGTCCAAACTACGTAGTTCGTGCCGCGTGTAGCCGCGGGGCACAGAGTCTGAACTAGCGGACATTTAAAAATGGCGGCGCCCGGCAACATGGAAATGAAGCCCGGGAAATTCAAATCCCAGGCTTCATTTGCAACTCCGGTTGACTACATTGCCACCCTAGTTCGAACTAGGGTAGTAGTGTAGAAATACCCTTAGGGAGTTTGCTGGACCACAAAGGGGAGTTACAAGTGCAATTGCCCTGAAGTCTGATAGTCACAATTGCAATTTTTTTCATGTGTGCAGGAACAAACATTCCATGGCTAACTACAGGATGGCACTGCCTTTGTTTATGTTTGTGACTCATTCTAAAACAATTCTAGGTGTTTTTGGTTAGTTGGTTTTTGTGGCTAAGACATGCTGGGGTTCAGGTTTTCAGGCTGGAGATCAGATTGCTCTTCTCCCAAGGTTTTGGCTCGAAAAAATGGCTCTCTTGTCAGACTTGGTGTGCTCTCTAGATTTTTCAGCATTTGATGCTGCATGTGAACAGAATCCAGCTTAGAAAGAAAACCACAGAAAAAAAGGTTTAGATCTGCCGATAGGAACCCAAATCTCTTCTTTTCCCTACAAAATTAATGATGTGAAGGGATGGACTTGAAATTCTGATTCAAGCTCATCTCTAACATTTTTTAAGTTGATTTTGTTCTCCAAATGGAAATACTATTTTTGCTTTTAACTACAGTATAGGAAATGAGAAAAACAGTTGTAAGCGCATATAATGATATTTCAGCTCGTCAGCAGCCACATAGTTGTGACAAAGGACTTCAGTGTGTTTCTAAAAAGATTCAATTAGTGTGGGCAATGAGAAATGAGTTATATTGATTACATTTTTATAGAAATCTTTGGTTTGAGGGTGTGAAAGTTGAAATAGATATAAATGAATACAGGGTACCACAGGTGATCTGGGCTCAATCCTGCACAAATCAACATTAACACAAATCTCCCATTCATTTCAGAGGTGCAGGATCAGACCCGATATATACATTAAATGATAGCTTACCTCAGGCAAGGTCAGGCGATCTACGCATTAGTTGATGGGAAGGACATGCAGTATTGACCACGTGTATTATACCTAAGTTCAAACCTTGTTTTAGCTCACAAGTAAAATGGAATAAACTTAAAAAACAACAAATAGTCTAGTAGCACTTTAAAGACTAACAAAACATGTAGATAGTATCATGAGCTTTCGTGGGCACACCTGTACAGACTAACTTGGCTATCCCCTAAAGTAAAATGTGGTTAGTCTAATTGTAATTGCCATTTGTCTGCATCATTGAATCAGCACTCAGTGTCATAAATGGAAGTCATTGATTACAGGAACCTCAGCAATGTTTCACTGTAAATACTGAAGAAACTTAGGCAAAATTATGTGGATGAAAACAAGCAAGTGTAATCAGACAATTGTAATGAATACTAAGTTGGCTCTCATGTTAAATGCACAAAAATAATAAATAGCAGCAATTGCAAATCTTCTTATAGAAAGGAAAAAATTTGACCTTGGTATTTTTTTTCATAGATGAGATCCTCTCAGCTACTTAGAAGTTATTTTTATTACCTGTCTGGGATGAGTCTATACTATTGACATTAGCCACGTTGACGTCTTTCAGTCAAAGGCAAAAACTGGTGCTGTGAAATAAACATTCCATGGAGAAAGGAAAGAATAGATTCTTCTCTTGTTTTATGTGGGGTATTTTTTCCCCATGAATGAGCAGTTTTAACTGCTTGAAGTGGTATAGAGGTTGTGTTGGTGGCAGAATGTGCGTATACAGCTGTTCAATCAATTGACTCTCCAGGTGCACTGGGCATGGCCACTTTCCAGTCAGTACCACTCATTTCAGTATAATGTTTACATTGCACATCCATAGCCTTTTCATTTAAAATATGATCTGCCACTAGGAAATGGCTCAGCAGTATAGGGCAGTATGGGCTTTCAGGGAATTTGGCTCCTAGGTTGTGTCTAGATTACAGGGTTTTGTCAACAAAAGTGGGCTTTTGTCTACAAAACTATACCTGCATCTACACTACCACCACATTCTGTTGACAGTAAGTCGACGGAATGCAGCAGTTTTGTTGACGGTGGTAAACTTCATTTTACGAGGAATAACTCCTTTTTTCGATAGTACTCTGTTGAAAATAGGCGCTATTACATGCAAATTATGCTTTTTTGAAAGACAGTGTCTAGACTCTCTTTTGAAAAGCGGCTTGCTTTGTTGACACTACTGATTGTAGTCTAGATGCTCTTTTTCGACAGAGGCTTTGTTGACAGTATGCGTCAACAAAGTCTCTGTTGGAAAAGGCGTGCAGTGTAGACATACCCTTAGAGTCTGCCTGCAAATTATGGGGAAATATGAAAATATTGATAATATGAGAAAACAATACATGACATTCTCCCTCTTAATTTTATAAATGAAGCTTGTCATTATCTTGAAAATTATACATTCATACTAGTTATCTATCCTTTCCTCTCTTTTCCTTCCTAAAGGAGATAACAAGAAACTTATTATGTATATATTGATTCTTGCCTCATCAAAATTAGAAGAGTAAATACCATTTTAACTTGTTTCTGTATTTTTATCAAGTGGTAGGAAAATAATTCCTCCCTGCTATCAACAATACTATTTTATAAAGTTAAAACTAGCAGGCTGCACCCCCTGTTCACTATGGTTGCCAAATGCCCTCTCTCCTGCTGTTCTCGCTTTTGCTGCCAGAGACCCAGGCTTGCTTTGCTCACCAACGTCCCTCTCTCTGGCCACTTTCACTTTTGTGGTCAGAGAGCTTAAAAATGTGATGATGTCAGTTCTGTCAGCCAGCGGGGAAAACTTTTTTATATATAGAGAGAGATCATATATTTAATTTCTGAGCATGCTTATGTAGTATACGTCAGAGCATAGCTATAAATTATAACTTAATAAATGGACTTTCAATAAATTTGAAACAAGATTTTAATGAATCTTGTTTCATTAAGAGGATACGGTAGGAAGTCTTTATAAGACAGGAAACACCTGATCTGAATGATATCCTGTGGAGATTTCTTGTATATTCAAAAATATTTGAGACTCAGATAGCAGAATCCTTGTGAGCAGTAGTTGTTTCTCAGAGTTAGTTTATCTTCTAAAAGCCTGTTCCTATCAAACTTAACGTACGTGTTGCCATTCACTTCAATAGGAGCAAAGGCAGGCCTTACAAAAGGAATCATCACCACTTGAATCTCCTCAAAATGGAGAATGGTTTGATATCTTGTTAGCAATTGCCAAGTTCAAAAGCTTCAGTATTTAGTAAAATACTATTTAAGGTGCTTATTACTATGGTATCTAATTAATCTCTTCTGAAAGTTCTATTTTGGAGTCTTCCACTGAGTGTGTATATATTAGATTAATTACAATAAACTGTAAAATGATTCCTTCCTCATTCTACTCACATGTCTTATAAGAATTTTTCATTACTGATTTAATGACTAAAAAGTAAGAAGGGATAATAAAATGCTTTTTTACTGGAGTATTTCCCACAGCTGCTGGCAATTAAACTTTTTGGCTTTTCCCTCATGTAACCCCTACTGGCTCATCAAGGGTAATTGCCAGAAGGTAACTATTATCCCACAGGGATGGGATAGCAGGAAGAAGACTGTGGGCTGTTTTCGTTAGGAGATTAAGCAAGCCAGAGAGTTCTTATTGCATCTTCTATTCCTTCTGCTCCACCAAAACGTTTGCAGCCTAGATCATCCGTTTGAGCACTTCTTCTGCTAGCATTTCCTTGCTTTATTCCGTGCTGTCCCTTGTGCTTGGAAAGCCCTCCAGGATTATTCCACAACGCCACTGCCTTCTCATCCTTCATTTCCTTCAAGATGCACATCTGCTGTAATGTGTACAATAAATCAGCCAATCATGAATAAATATATTGTGCAGCAGTTATACTGTACTTCAGATGATTGTGAATCATCATGAGCTTTGCAACCATACGATCTTATTTCTATTACCATAAGAACATATGGGCCCTTCTCTCCAAGTGTCTGTCATGCTTACTTGTGTGCCTGTACAATGAAGTGTCAGTCCTGTTGTTATCTTTAGATGCAATAAAAATACAGATCTGTTTCTTAATGTATAATGCATTCCTTTTCTATGTATTGCCTGATTTAAGTCTTTTTTGCCTCTGATTGAATTCTGTTTGATGTAAATCTTTGTTTCATATTGAAGACTTGCAGCGTCCTTTTTCTTCCTTCTGCACTAGTTCCCAAGGTATTTAAAAAACAATGTCATTTTCATGCAGCCATTTTTTGGATCAGTAGCTAATCCTGCACCACCTCTGTACAGCATCAGTGCACATCAGTGCATGAACAAAATATAGGCCCAGTTCCTACTAATATGATAAAGTGCTATTGGATCATTAATCTCCTCCTAGAGCTGACATGCCTTAGACATTCAGCTCTCAGATGAAAGTCTCTGATACAGATTACACATGTGCATAGGATGCAGTTTACCAACCTCAGAAGATTGAAGGGCTAGAAGTGAGCTTGCGGTTAAAGAAAACTAAAAAAATGTGTATTACTAATATACCAGGAGGCTCAAGTACCAATAGCAAAAGCAACATGCTTATCACTTCTAAGCCCAAAATAACTATCTATCTCCATGGATTCAGAGACCTGTTCCTCAATATTTCTGACAGTTCCTCAATGCTCTAAACACATTTGGACTCTCGTTTGATTTAAAGTTGTCCCACACTCCTAATGTCTCTTAGAGCTGGAAAGCATGCTCGTACCACTGGTATCAGTGTCACTTTCACCATATAAAAATGAAACAAACTTGAAATAAATAGCTTCAGGGGGTAGCCCAGTTAGTCTATTACAGAAAAAAACAACAAATGGTCTGGTAGCAATTTATAGACTAACACAGTGGTCCCCAACCTTTTGGGATTGCCGGGCGCCTGGGGGCGGGGCCGCTCACTTTTGCATGTACGGGGGCGGGGCCACTCACAGGCCACGTGACTGGGGGTGGGGCCAAGCATGCGCCACACGCCTGAGGCCAGCAGCGGCATGTGCAGCGATCCCGGGCAGGGACTGCCCCGGTTCCACGGGGCCGGGGCCGGCAAGGGCACGTGCGGCGCACATGGGGGTGGGGCCAGGGCCAGGGCTGGCAAGGGCACGCGCAGTGCACCCAGGGCCAGGGCCGGCCATGCGCCCGGGGCTGGCACCTGCTGCATGCCCGGGGGCGGGGCCAGCCCAGGTTGCTCCGCGGGCGCATGTAAAGGGCCCGGCGGGCGCCATGGCGCCCGCAGGCACCGGGTTGGGGACCACGGGACTAACAAAACATGTAGATGGTATCTTGAGCTTTTCGTGGGCATAGCCCACTTCTTCAGATGATCAGTCATCGGATGATCAGTCATCTGAAGAAGTGGGTTGTGCCCACGAAAAGCTCATGATACCATCTACATGTTTTGTTAGTCTATAAAGTGCTACCAGACCATTTGTTGTTGTTTTTTTAAAATAAATATATCACTTTACCTGTTTCCTGTATCATGTTATTATGTCTTGGAGACATTCTGGCTTATACTAGTTTATATTTATAAAACTGCATCACCACTAGTATTCACTGAACTACAATTATCTATCTCCTCTTTTTAAATAAATTCTAGCTCTTCCTTCAGTACTTGTCATTTTTGGCAGTGCTTAATATTAATTTATTTATTTTCCTGGGTGGTTCCTTAGTAATTGTAACCTGTTATAATAACTTTTTCTTTCTAGTTCTTTCAAGCATTATGATATCAACTAAATTTATATTTTTGCCACTTCTGCTGCAGCAAAAGTTAGGATCGTATAAAAAATGAAACACCATTAAAATGACTTTTACTAAGGGTTTATTTTTAATCTTCTTCACTTATGATCAGGATAGACGTCATAGTGCTGGCTAAATTCCAGTCTTCATCTGGGAAACTGTAATTGATAATTGGAAAAAACAATATATTAAAATAGCAACTTAAAAACCCATTACTTGGAGAAGACAATAAATATTAATCAGTGATCTTGAAGTTGTAATTTGTAGAGGTTGTAGGCCCAGATCATGTACAGCCAGGCCTGTGCATGGGGGTCTTCCTCTGTTTCAAAGTGGAGGTGAGACATATCTGTGGTATAGTCCCTAGGCTCCATGCTGACATGTGGAAATGGGTGTTAAGCATTGTCCTCACCAGCATGAAACCAATTAAAGTTAATGCAGCCTGTACATACATTATATTTTTGCAGACTCCTCTTTGCTTTAGAAACCCTTTCAATAGGATCAAGAGAAGGTGTGGGCAATAATTTGTGAAGGAGGGGGCCACTCCTAGAATTTTCTAAGAGGTCGAGGGCCACGCTCGTCCATTATATTAATGGAGGAAGTGCGGGGTCTGTGATGGAGGTTGGGTGCAGAAGAGAGTTTGGGGTAATGGATTGGGGTGTGGGATCTGGGGGGGAGTTTTGGGCAAAGGAGGGGATTGTGACCTAGAGCAGAGGACTGTGGTTTAGGAGGGGCGTAGGTTCTGGGAAGAGACTGTGATCTGGGGTAGAGGTGCAGGGGTTAGTGTTGTGACCTGGGACAGGGGATTGGGGTGTGGGGTTTGGGAGAGGGTATGGGTACATAAGAGGATTCTGGCTTGGGGAAGCAGTGTAGGAGGAGGGAGTGTAGGGCCTGGGAATGAATTGTGACTTGGAGCAAGAGGGGGTGCAGTGATTTGGATTGTGACCAGGGATACTGGATTGGGGTACAAGGTCTGGGAGCAGGTTTTGACCTGAGGATGGGTGTAAGAGGGGCAGTGATTGGGCAGGTGATGAGGGGCTGGGATGGGGATTCAAAAGGTTAGCTGGCGTGCAGAGGCAGGCTGTGGCTGGGAGATGCTTACCTGGGCAACTCCCAGTTAGCAGGTTCTTTAGCTAGGCTCCCTGTGGAGCATCTCCTGTACATGCCTAGAGCAGCTTCAGGGATCATGTTTGCTTCTCTGAATTGAATTTTGTGAGCCCAGGCAATATCTGGGAAGGGTACTTCACATGCTGCCTGTCTTGCAAACTGGCAGCTGCTCTGAGCCAGAAACCAGTCAATGGGAGCTACTGAGGGTGGGGGCAGTATGAGAAGCCTCTGCCCCCTCCCTCTAGGCTCTCAGCATTCAGAGACATACACATGGCTCTGCAGCTGACTTTACTGAGTGCCCAGTGGGAGCTGGCTGAGGCTTCCATGGGCCACATGTGGCCTGCAGATCATATTTTGTCCAGCCCTGTTCAAGAATCTGTGGCAGGTAAAAGAGGTCCTGGCAGTTTAGCCCCATTGGGAGCTAGAACACTTATTTTTTAAACTGTTCATAAGGACTTAAGTGGGCTTTCCCTGGGTTCTAGTTCTTCCCCTGGAGGGTGAGGACAATGTGCTCCTTAGAAACTAGAGATGGATAAAGCCTATAGATCAAATCACCTACTTCATTGCTCTTCCACTGGTTGCTACACTACATTCTTAATATTTGCCCAATGGTGTAAGTGAATCAAATAATTGGGTTTTCACCACTTTCTGGGGCAGTTTCTCTCAGCTGACTAATAGATCTCACTATTGTCTCCTGAATATTGAAGCTGGAAGAGCTGGATTTTCAATGAGAGTAGTTTATTCTATTATCTTTGCATGAGTAGCTTATATTAAACCCTTTAGGGGATATGTATGTTTAGCAGCAGAATATACACATAAATGGCTTATTTTTTTCACTTTAAAACAACTGTTTTGAGAAGGGTGAACGTGCCAAGTCTTTTCCAATGGCTGTGTCTAAGGTGCATTATGTACCGTTTGACAACGGACTTTTAAAGTACATGTGGTCCCAGCTAAAGCATGTAAAAGTACAAACATTATTTTTGTGTATGCTAATTTACATCTCAGATATAAATAAATACCTGGTTGAGTTCCACCAAGGATATAAATAGATACAAATAGTACTTTTAAGGAATAAGTCTGATTTCAAGTGTATTATTTATTTTGTGCAATGGTGGATATATTGAAAAGTATTATCAGTATTTTATATATTAATAATAGTTTTTCTTATTAACCTTCCTTCAAAAACTTGTAATCAAAGAGTCAAAAGACTCTAAGGGTATGTCTAGACTATATGCCTCTGCCGACAAAGGCATGTAAATTAGACATACCGACATAGTCAATGAATCAGTCGACAAGGAAAGCCTTTGACAACCGATCCTGTAAACCTCGTTTCACGAGGTATAAGGGATCGGTCGGCAAAGGCTTTCCTTGTCGACCAATCCACGTCTTGACTGCCAGTTTGTGCTGACAAACAGCTGAGCTGGCACAACGTGTTGGCCACTTTTATTCTAATGAAGTGGGGGATATTTAAATCCCCGCTTCATTGACTATGTCGGTATGTCTAACTTACATGCCTCTGTCAACAGAGGCATGTAGTCTAGACATACCCTAAATGTGTTCATGGAGTTGGTATGTGTTCATGGGGTTTTTATGCATTCCTGCTACAATAAAGCTCAAGTACTACAGAAATAATCCCATATCCCATGTACAGTTAGACTATTCAGTGAAACCAAAGACTCTAAAAATCTGGTGATCGTGCTTGGACAGAGTCAATGTATGAGTAAACTCACACAAAGGTGAAAATTAGTGCTTAGGTTTTAACAATGAATTTTTCAGTAGCTCTAAATTGAAATGTATCTTAAAGACTAAGTAGTTCAGTTTTAATTAGCATAGATTTAGCAGGGGAGCTCAGCAATAGTGACTAAT
Source organism: Pelodiscus sinensis (assembly GCF_049634645.1). Taxonomy (NCBI): domain Eukaryota; kingdom Metazoa; phylum Chordata; order Testudines; family Trionychidae; genus Pelodiscus; species Pelodiscus sinensis. The sequence goes on from NC_134718.1 coordinate 48,285,933, forward strand.
TCATCATAAATAATGTATTTGATTCATTTTTACTTTTTTCAGTTTTTGACTTGTCTGAGTAGATTGTGATTTCAGGGATATACTCTTCTTTTAAATCATTTGCCAAATAATTTTGGAGAATAATTTTTGGCCAAAAATCATTTCATTGTGAATAATCCACATTAAAAAGTAAGGTTAGGTTGGTTAGTTTTGATAGGCAAAGAGATTAAACTTGATGTAGTCTATTTCTTGAGTAGATGAGCAGAAAATCTCTGATTAGATCTCAGCAAATGTGGTGCCTGGTGAAATTGTTCCATGTTGACTAATTGAGAATCACCTTCTGTGATTATTCTCCAATGTTTGCTTAAAATTCACTCTCTCTATGAACATCCCTGACAATGAATAAAGCAAACACAAAAGGGGTATGAACACAGTGAACATAAATTAATTTAAACATTCAAATGATTATTCATAGAAATGTTTGGAAATATTTTCCCATTTATATTTATCAAGAACTGAATTAAGTCATTTTGAAATTAGATGGCACAAGCAAAATAAATTTTTAGTAAATTTATCTAGAGGGAAAAAAAGTTAATGTTTCCTTGTACTCTGTATGCAGGTGCTGCTTCTAGAATGGATGCTCATATGACTCCTTTGATGCCAACACAAGTCACCAGGGTTGCAGCTGTATCTACACCAGCTGTGACTTTCATGACAACCAATTTGGTGGATCAGGCATTAACAGGTGAGTGTATGTTTCACTGTATGTTTTATATTACTAAACCATATGTTCCATATTTGTGTACTTCTGACCAAGTCATGATTCCTATACTGCACAGTAGCGTAAAACATTAAAAAAACCTGTAAATTTTACACAATTTACTCTTGAGTAAAATTTCTCAAGAGCTTCTTCAAAATATTTTAGATCTTGTTTTCCCTGCCTGATACTTAGCAGCAGCTTTGCATTTGGTGATGTAAAGGGTTTAATTTCTGGAGCCATCATTAGGCCTCTCGTTCCATGTCAGTAATGTTCACAGGCATTGCAAAGATAATATACCCATAGCTGGTCTATGGAATCCGTTTGTCTATACACCACAGTGGATGCTTTTTGATGTCCCCCACTGATCACAGTATCATGCCCACAGCCATCTAAACATGCATGTATTTGTAGATGAAATGATGTGATTGGCAGGAGGGTGATCTCATTCTTCTGAAAGGTTCAAGGGAGCCTTAAGGCTTTGTCTCAATTCAAATTTACACATGGCAAATTATGTTTAAAGGGAGACCAGAATTTGATGTGCAATTGTAATTATGCTTTCTTAACTAGGCAAAATACTGACAGATTGAATGTGAATACAGCAGCATTTTAGTGGAAGATGATTGCTTTTGGACTAAGCAAAGTGCTTTCTCTTCCTGAGTAGAATGAGGGGATGAATTGAGACTGAGGTACCTCAAGATACTGGAAGAACACTTAAGTGGTATTTTAGAGGAGCAGCCATGTTAGTCTGCTTCACTAAAATCAGTGAAAAGTCCTTTGGCGCCTTAAAGACTAACAAAATGCAGGACAATGTAGCACTTTAAAGACTAACAAGATGGTTTATTAGATGATGAGCTTTCGTGGGCCAGACCCACTTCCTCAGATCAAAACCTTGATCTGAGGAAGTGGGTCTGGCCCACAAAAGCTCATCATCTAATAAACCATCTTGTTAGTCTTTAAAGTGCTACATTGTCCTGCATTTTGCTTCAGCTACCCCAGACTAACACGGCTACATTTCTATCACTATTTTAAAGACTAACAGTTTTATTTGAGCATAAGCTTTAGTGAGTTGGAGCCCACTTTATCAGATGCATGAAGTGGAAACTTCAGATTGGCAGAGATATGTACATATAAAGGTGGTAGTGTCGCATTACTATGGGGAGGACTGGTGTGCATGAGGCCAGTTCAATTACTGTGGATGTGGCCCACTCCCTACAGTTGATAAGAAGTTGAGAATGCCAAGAGGGGGGGAAATATTTTTTGTAATAAGCTAGCTGCTCCCATTCTTTGTACAAACCTACTTTGATAGTGTCAAGTTTGCATATTAATTCTAGCTCTGTAGTTTCATGCTGCAGGCTGGGTTTGAAAGTTTTTTGTTCAAGTATGGTAATGCCTCTAGTTAGTACCGACAGTCCCCCAGTTAAAGGCCATTGGCCATTACCTACTGTCTCCAGCTAAAACCTCTTCAGCACATCAGTATCTACAACATATCCTAGATGACGATCCCTCACTCTCACAGATGTTGCTTACACACAGCCTCCCAACTTGAAATAAATACTACCAACCACACATCACACAACAAAAATACTAGCCCAGAACCAATCCATCTGGGCATTTTTACCTTATCAACTGTTGGGAATGGTCCACTTCCACCGTAAAAGAGTTGGCCTCAGTTATACTGGTCCTCTGCATAGTAATGTAACAGTCCCTTTTTGGGGACATATATATACATATGTCAAACAGAAGTTTCCACTTCATGCCTCTGATGAAGTGGGCTACAACCCACAAAAGCTCATGCTCAAATAAATCTATTAGTCTTTAAGGTACCACAGGACTCCTTGTCATTTTTACATAAGCCATAGGTTCTCCAGCTTGTCCATAACCTGCCCCCATGTTACAGTAGAAAAGAGTTTCCCCTCCAAATCTAACATAAAAGAAGAGAAAAATGGTTGCAACACCCCACTTGGATATGTTGGTAAGCACAAGTTCTAGGGCATATTTTTGAGAAATACTCTGATCTATTGAAGCTTCCAGTCCTAGCATAATTCTATAGGATCTCCTCTGTCTAAGTAATTTTAGCACAAAAAACATGTTGCACCCAGAGATGTAGAATTAGATGGTCATATTTCAGAAGCTGACCTACCTTTTTGTGCTTGCAAATTACCGTGAAACCATGTTTGAATCACTAAAACGTGCTGGTAAAATACACTGTCTAAAATTAAGGTCTGAAATAGGCTGGTATGTAGATTTGTCTCAAGGAATTAATAATTATGGGCTATTCTACAAAAATACATTAATGGACTCATAGGCTTCCCTGAAGAGTAGAGTTTTTTGATTATTTATTAATAAGCATTTTATTATTTGCATGTTACATCTTTCCCCAAATAAAATCTTCTGATTTATTTGTAACTACACTGAATATTCTATCTTTTACACATGTGTACACACAGTTTTCTGTCATTGTTCACATTTCAATTATGAGATACTTTAGAAAACTTCAGAGAAATGTGTGTCAAATGTGTTTGTCTTTCTTCTGTGATTATCTACTTTTCAGACGTTTAGTTGCTTTCATCATCTGCTGCAGAGCTACTCAACTTTGGAAGCCCCAGGGACCACAATGATACTCACAGCACATGCCGAGGGCTGCAACTTAAGTGTGGTTGCATATACATGCAAATATATATGTAAATATATGCAAATAGCTTATTTCACACTGATTGGCATGAATACAAAGATTACAGCAAAAGTACACAACACACACGCCCCATTTAAGTTGGTTCTGCTGATATTAATATAATGCAATATTTACCCATTTTCCACCCATATGGCAGCACTTTTAATGAGCAATGACAGTCCAGGAATTTAACTACTAAAATGCATATCAACAGAAGACCATTATGTTGACTACTTTTTTTTCACAACTGTCCAGGAATTTAACTGCTAAAACACATATCAATCTAAACTGCACCCCAAACCCAAATTGCACTGCGGGCCACAAACAAGAGGGCCGTGGACTGCATGTGGCCCACAGGCTGCATGTTGAGTAGCCTTGATCTAGAGAGTTACATTGCTTAGAGACCCACACACAAAAATTCCTGCTTATGAATCATTAAGAATGAGAGGATTGTGCTAAGTTATGTTTCCTTTTTGAAAGCAAAGTCCTCTAAAATAAATTGTCTTTAATACTGTTTAAGGAACACACTAAAAGTAAGATGAAAGTTTACTTAGAGTCTTGCTGATATGCCATTGTGTAGCCAATTGCAGGTGGATAACAAGATTTCTAGTTGTTCTAAGACCCTATTAATAGTCTTTTTATTGACAGACTGAAAAATAACTAACATCCTCATTTTTTCCATAGATATGTGTGGTGATTCGATTGCATAGAGCTTTTTTTGTGACTATCAATATTTTTTTGTAAGTCTGGTATGACATTTGTTCAATAGGTTTCCTCAATCAAATGAGTACTATTGCACCAGAATCATAGAAATGTCATAGGTGTAGAACAGCAATCATTATATTTTTCCATTTATCCATGTAATGCAAAAAAGATAAGCATTATTTTTTTGCTTCCAGTTTTTTCTTATAAATATAAAACTCATTCATCTTTCCCAGTTTTTCTCATTTGATTTCCTGGTAATTTCATCTAACAGAAAAATAGCAACTTCACCTGAAGGAAAATCACATCATGACTTATTCTTTAATATTATCTAAGATGACAAAACAGTATTTCCATGGGTTACTACTAGCTAGCACTTTCAGTAATCCTTGTCTTCAATGGAAAAATCAAATTAATAATAATAAGCAATAACAATTCACAATTGTATTTAGCTCGTTTCATCCATTAATCTCAAAGTCACAAAAGTAAAATGACATGCCCAGGGTCACAATGTGACTCAGTAACTGACCTGAGACCCTAGGTCACTAATCTTCTAGCATGTTGCCATATTAAAATTTCTTTTTGAAAAAAGATAGACCAAGGTGGCATGCATGAGAACTGTGCAATGCTCCCTTGATTGTTCAAAGGGCTTCTAGGCTATAAAAATTAGAATACACCAACCTGTGAGCCATTTTGACCGGGTTCTCTCCTCCGCTCAGATCCATTCATATGTGGATAGGGAACTCCATCTGTTGATCTCCCTTTCTTTTCATTGAAAATGTGCTGGAGTTCATGGGATCTAGGTCTGCCTGCACTGCAAAAAGAAGCCAAGAGATGGAAAGCTGTATTTACTGTGAGATATTCAGTGCAGTAACTAGGTATTTTTGTGCCTGGGGCAAAATATTAATTATGCAACCCCTCTCCTTAGGTTAGCATGTGTCATGCTCTTTTCTTTTGCAGCTTACCATTTTTACTTAGTGGGTGTGTCTAGACTGGCAAGATTTTGCGGAAAAGCGGCTGCTTTTGTGCAAAACCTTACCAGCTGTTTACACTAGCCGCTTGAATTTGCGCAAGAGCACTGACTTTGTAATGTACAAAATCAGTGTTTCTTGTGCAAATACTTTCACGCTCCCGCTCGGGAAAAAGCCCTCTTGTGCAAGAATACATGCTCAAGAGGGCCAGTGTAGACAGGGAAGAACTGTTTTGAGCAAAAAAGCCTCGATGGCTAAAATGGCAATTGGGGCTTTCTTGCGCAAAATCGCGTCTAGACTGGCCACGGATGCTTTTGCGCAAAAGCACTTTTTGCGCAAAAGCATCCGTGCCAATCTTGATGCGCTTTTGCGGAAATATTTTTAACGGAAAAATTTTTCCATTAAAAGTATTTCCGCAAAATCATGCCAGTTTAGATGCAGCCATTGCGTCTTTGCATTCCTAATTATGATGCACCTGGGATGAGCACCCCGCTTACACCACCCTTGTTACTGCCTTGGGAATATTTGCAAAGGAGTCAGAGAAGCCTCCATTTTAAAAGTTCCCATCTGTGCAGGATCCAGAACCAAGGGGAGAGAAAACCACCCTGGAAATGAAAACATTCCTGAAATGGTCAGAATTTGAATCTTTATAAAGCAAAGCAAAACATAAGTCTTCCAAAGGAACTAGATTTTTTTTTTTAGTGGTGCAATGTATCTTATATGTACAGCCTTGTTAGGGAGATAACTGAGTTTTGCTGAACTTCATGCATACTGACTGTACCAAAACAGTTCTTTTATATTATTGCCAAGTTTGAACGTTTTCAGAACCTGAGTACAGTAAATGCATAAATAAAGTGATCTTAAAAGGCAAGTAATTAAAATGGATAGAAGGAAATACTTTCCTACATAGTATGTAACTAACTTGTAGAAATTCACTGCCATGGGCAAATAGTTTGGGGGAAATAAAAAAGCAATAGATATTTTAATATTTGCAGCTACACTTCCAAGTGTCAAAGTGGCACAAGGATCATCAAGTCTTATGCCAGGCAAATAGTATTGGGAGATACAAAAGGGAAGATATATTCTAATATCTTCTAAGTGTTTTTCCCCACAGAAAGGTGTTGCATAACTGATCTAGTGATCTACGTTAACTCTCCCTGAAACATCAAATACTTGCCACTATGATAGACACATTACCAAACAACGGCCCGATTCTGAAAAGACTGAAGCTTTATGCCTAAATGTATGTATGCAAGTAGTTCCATTGACTTAGATAGGACTACTAACAAATATAAAGTCAGGCATATGCTTAAGTGTTAGTAAGATCAAGGATCAGACACAAAACAGTGACATCTGGTGTGGCACAGTCATGTTTCTCTGGCAATTATATTTCATATTATACACATTTTAATATTTAAATTACCAGTATTAAATTACCTTCTCATGACTTTCTTTTATAGAGGGGAACTGCAATGTTTGTTGTAAAAAATAGAATAAAACCTTGATGGGGACAGCTGAATACATTAGAATATTGAAGTTCCATAACAGAGCAGAATTTAAATGTGATTAATAGACTTTGGGAATATGACCCTATTTTAGAAAATACATTTCAGAAAACTAAAGAGCATATATTTGTAATGATAGATTACTAGCCTCACTCACTTGAACATGTTTTAATTCAGATTATATTCACCACAAATAGTTTGTAGAACACTGTACAAAAATCTAAACAAAAATATTGTTTTATCCTCCACTACAACTAACAATTAATGGCCCAGTAGTAGCTTTTCCCTTTCTCAAAATATGACCGTAAATTAGGAATTGTACAAAGGTGATATCTACAACATAATAAAATTCACTTTCTTGAGTCAATGTTAAAACAAGAGAGATGGTCCTTTGAAAAGTTCATTTATTTATCAGACTTACTAAGAGCAATGATATATAATTGATCACAGACAAATAAAATATGCTTAGTTATTTCAACTAGATTGCAATTAGTAAATCTCCATGTAAATTCTAGAAATATTTTGAAATCATTAGGTTGGATATGTTTTATCCCAATGGGTTATATTTTCAAATTTTCTGTGAGTAACTAGGTTTAGGAGCTATTTTATTCTGTTCTGTTCTAATCTATTCTGTTTTACATAGATTCTTGCACCACCATTATCACTGTAGTATCTGAGTGCCATTCTTTAGTGTCAGAGGGGTAGCCGCGTTAGTCTGAATCGTCTTGTGGCACCTTATAGACTAACTGAAGTGTTGGAGCATAAGCTTTCATGGGCAAAGACCCACTTCGTCAGATGCAATTCTTTAGTGTATTAATCAGTTTGACTAACAGCTGTGACATGTGGCTTATTCTTTCTCTCCTCTTCTTTTTGAGGGGGGGACTACATGTTCAGTATAATGTTTTGTTTTAGTAAAGTTATGTTTTTTAAATATACATGTTGCACTTAAAACAGAAGGTGGTGAATTTTTTGTGTTCTGGAGAAGTTGATTCCACAGTCTGAGACCAGCCACAGGGAAGCTCTATCTCCTTCACAGATGAGTATTATCCTTGTGGAAGGAAGTCCCTTTGCACCTGAGAAGCTGCTTTGTTAACCAGAACAGTCCTCCTCCCAGAACTTTAAGTGATCTAGTAAATATGCTGTTCCCACACCACTGCAAACTTTGACGGTTAGTACCAAAATCTTAAACTGGATATTGTCTTAGAAATCACGATAGGAAGTAGAGGACAGCATGTCTGCAAGAATCAGCAAATGTCTGAATCACAGCGTAAAGACTAGCTTCAACTATTTTTCTTCTTTTTTTGCAAAAAAAGTGCAGGAAGGATGCACAGAGTAAGAGGGAGAGTATGAGGAAATGAGAGAAGAGATGGAAGAAGGGAAATAAGATATATGGCTAAAAGAACTGGATGATAATAATGCTGGCTAAGGAGTTGAGTATCTGAGGGCCAGCATATAAGATGGTGTAAACAGGCCATGCTTTATGTTTTCAGAGATACTTCCCTGATTTACCTGAAGATCTGGCCTGGAATCATTACAGTTAATTAACATACATGATAGAAATGACATTCAGTCATTTGAATGCTGCCTTTTCTACTTGGATTTGTTTTCCCCATTTAGTTAAATATGTAACTCAGTATAATCCAGTTGTTAATAAAATGTGTACATACATTAGCACATACTGTCTACCATGTACACAAGACAATGTTGCTGAGATCTTTTACTTCTACATATGTATTATTCATTCAGCTCTACCTGAATCAAGTTGGAGAGATCATTGTTATTGCACACTTCCTATATACCATCAGGTGGCAGTAAAGCAACTACAGCAATATATCAATGTTAATTAAGGTGATAAATTTGGGGAGGGGGAAGTCTGATTATATATAAAATATATAACAGTAATTAGTGTTATACTGTGGGATATTTTATGCACTTATTTCAAATTGAAGTGGGAAAAGAAGATTAAAAGAAGCACAAATCTGTAGAAGTGTATGATCTCAAAGAGAAAGTAAACATGCATCTTGTTCAATGTCCTTCATTTTAGTGGATGAGAGAAATCTTCAAGATGTTCCCTTCTCATAGACAGCTCAGGCTTCCTTACCACTCTAAACCTTACTTTCCTTATCTGATAAACAGATTGTTTTGAGGCAGTGTGACCTCTCTAAACCTTACTTTCCTTATCTGACAAACAGATTGTTTTATTACAGTTCTTAGGCTGCCTCGTTAGTGCAACACGATTTTAGCTGAAAGAACAATTTTAAGTTGTATGTACTCTATTTCTACTGCAATGTTTTGGGTCAGAGGCAGAGATCACTTGGCTGAAATTCTGTGGCCTGTACTGTACAGAATAGAGGGTTATGAGGGTTTTTTAAGATAGTAAAATCTGTAAAACATGAAATCATAGAATAATAGAATACTAGAACTGGAAAGGACCTCGAGAGGTCATCGAGTCTTGTCCCCTGCCCTCATGGAAGAACCAAACACTGTCTAGATCATCCCTGACAGATGTCTATCCAACCTGCTCTTAAATATCTCCAGTGATGGAGATTCCACAGTAGCCTTAGGCAATTTATTCCAGTGTTCAACCACTCTGACAGTTGGGAAGTTTTTCCTAATGTCCAATCTAAATCTCCCTTGATGCAATTTAAGCCCATTGCTTCCTCTCCTATCATCAGAGGCCAAGGAGAACACTTTTTCTCCCTCCTCCTTGTAACACCCTTTTAGATACTTGAAAACCGCTATAATGTCCCTTCTCAGTCTTTTCTTTTCTAAACTAAACAAGCCCAATTCTTTTAGTCTTCCCTCATAAGTCATGTTTTCTAGGTCTTTAATCATTTTTGTTGCTATTCTCTGGACCTTCTCCAATTTCTCCACATCTTTCTTGAAATGTGCTGCCCAGAACTGAACACAATACTCCAAAGGAGGCCTAATCAGTACAGAGTAGACCAGAAGAATGACTTTTCGGCTGTGTCTACACTGGGCCACTTATTCCGGAAAAGCAGCCGCTTTTCCGGAATAAGCTGCGAGCTGTCTACACTGGCCGCTTGCTTTTCCGGAAAAGCACTGACGATCTACTGTAAAATTGTCAGTGTTTTTCCGGAAAAGTATGCTGCTCCTGTTCGGGCAAAAGTCCTTTTCTGGAAAAACTGTTCCAGAAACAGGCCAGTGTAGACAGCACAGTAGTCTTTTCCGCAAAAAAGCCCTGATCACGAAAATGACGATCGGGGCTTTTTCGTGGAAAAGCGCGTCTACATTGGCACGGACGTTTTTCCGGAAAAAGTGCTTTTCCGGAAAAGCATCCTGCCAATGTAGATGCACTTTTCCAGAAATACTTATAACGGGGAGTAACGGTAGTTTGGAATAGGAAGCCTAGTCCGAACTACCTAGTCCATGCCGCATGTAGCTGCGCGGCACGGAGTCCGCACTAGCGGACATTTAAAAATGGTGGCGCCTGGCAATATGCAAATGAAGCCCGGGAAATTCAAATCCTGGGCTTCATTTGCAACTCTGGTTGCCTACATTACCACCTTAGTTCGAACTAGTGTGGTAGTGTAGACATACCCTTAGAAAGGGAGTACTTAAGAGAAGGTGAGAGTGGGAGACGATTCATAGATTCTAAGGTCAGAAGGGATCATTGTGATCATCTAGTCTGCCTTTCTGGAAAAGGCAAGCTATAAAATTTGACAAAATAATTCCTAAAGCACAGCTTTTTAGAAAAGCATCCAATCGCGCAAAAACATTTTCTGACCTTGAATGTTACCGTCCTGGATCATACTTCCTTTGCCCACCATCCCTTTTTTATAAGCAGGACTATACAATTTGGGAACATTTTAAAACATCTCAATTTCTCATTTCCACAAGGAGAAGCATTACTCTGACAGAAGAAAAGAAAGAAACACACAAAGGACTAGAAGCCATACTTACTGCTTAACATCCAACTCTCTCTAATTGCTCTCAAACAAAGTCATTGTGCTTGTGAATATATGCAGAAGAGTGCAGTTACGTATCTTCCATTTGACTATATTGCACTGGTGCCAGGATTCCATCTGGAGTGGGAGATATTTAGATGGGAGGAAGGTTCGGTGACCACACCTTCCTCCCATGACCCTTGATTGAATTTGTAGGCTTCCATTTTCTGTCACCATACCATCTTTCAACAATGTCAATATCTCATTAACACTTTAGTAACTATCTGTGCTCTCAGGCTTAGTAGTCATATTTGTCTATCACATTTAATTAATTCCTGCAATTTCAGGTTTATGGACAATATGTTGAGATGTTGCTAAGGCTACGTCGAGACTAAAAGCCTCTTTCGAAAGACTGCGCCTAGACAGCAACCAGTATTTTCGAAAAAAAGAGCCACTTTTTCGAAAGAGAGCACCCAGGCAGTATGGATGCTCTCTTTTGAAAAAGCACTGTTTGCATTTAATAATGCCTTTTTTCAAAAGAGCATTTTCAAAAAAAGGTGTTATTCCTCATAAAATGAAGTTTTCCACAGCCGAAAAAACTGCCGCGTTCTTTTGATTTAATTTCGAAAGAAAGTGGCAGCAGTCTAGAGGCAGGTGAAGTTTTTTCAAAAAAAGGCCACTTTTTTTGAAAAAACCCCTGTAGTCTAGACACACCCTAAGTGTCCCATCCCATGTACAACTATTTCAAATATGGACCAAATGCGTTTATTATATTTATCAATTAAATTATAACTGTGACTATTTAAACATTACTAATGCTTTATTTCTTTTCTATAAGTGCCTCACACACATATAAACACATTATCTAAGTAAATGCATATGAAAAAGAAACAGAGAGATCTTGATGAATTTTGAAACCAGAACAGTGATGATATTAAATACAATATAAAATAGCTTCATCCTCCCAGTTGAGGGGAAAATCACAATAACTCTTCTTCCAGTTGGAAGGGTTATTGTGATTTCTCCCTAAACTGTGAAGGGAAAAAACAAAGACCCCATTTTATTAGATATCCATGTACAAAAATATTTTGCCTCAAATATTTGTTTCTTCTGATTATTATTTTGTAAGTATGAGCATTTAGTTATTATACCTTTACAGTCATTTAGTTCCTTGACTATTCCATACTGAAGTAGTTCTTTTTTCTATACAGTGATTATTTCACAATAAGAGCATTAGAGTTTGTGGAAGGACACAAAACAAGAAATACTTAGATATCTTATATTTTACAATATCGTTATCCCTCAGAGAGCTATAGAATAAATTATCCTATGCTAGAATAAGCACAGCAACAGAGCCAATTATGTGTCTAAAAAGCCTAGAGTACTCAGGTTAATCCACATGCCTCTGAAGTTGTTGCAAAATCAATGTGCGTTAAAGGAAGTACCTTATACAAAAGAACATTTCTCCATCTATTTCAGCAGGCACATTAAGGCACAAATCTCCATTAGTAGGGCAGGAATTTAGGAAAAAAAGCATTTTGTTGTCCATTGTTTCTGCAGTTTCAGATAAAAAGGTGAATGTCTGGGATTTCATTGGTAGAGGACTTAACCTCTTGTGCTAATCAAAATAAAGAGAAGACAAATGACCAGAAGTTGGCTCTGAGGCCAACTCTGAAAAGAGTATCAAATAAATGGTAGGATATCGTGGAGCTGAGCTAATAAACAGGAATGATTTGGTGAAACAATTCTGAAGAAATGTCAAATCTTCTTTAAGAAAGATTTCAGAGGTGTTAACTTTAGAACAGTGATAACATAATATGAGAGCTGAGCCTTTAGCTTGAAGCTCCATATTTCTCTAATGATGGTGAGAGTCATCTTGGATCCTCAAATGTCTCTACTAAAAATTTGTAGTAAGAAGAGAGAATCCTGTATCCAGATTTTGTAATACTATACAAGGAGGGTATGAATCTCCACTCACTCACTCATACTGATGTAAATCCAATTAAGTCAATTGGGTTTCCAAAGGTTAAATCTACTGTAAGAAGAGACTTATATCAAATACAGTGTGATTACTGAGTGCAAGTTAATGATGCAGAAATCAATAAATAGAGTTATCAGGGAAAGAAGAATGAGGAGAGACATTTAAAGTTCAGATCTTATCTTTTCTGGAGCTAAATTTGTCCGTAAATGGGGTGATATGGTAGTGTGTGTATAGATACCTGGCTGTCCACTCTCCTACTTGCTAGTGAAAATTCATTGTCTTCACTGAGTGGCAAAATAGTATTGTAGGAAATAACCTAACCTTCATTTTAAACACGTTTTATCACACATATCGGGATAATTTTCCACTGTCCAGCTCCTTGTGTTGTTGTTTGCCCTGATACAAGGTGAGTTTAAGATACTGCTATTCTGATATGGCATTATTTTACACCCAATATTATTAATCAATTATACCCATGCAATCACTTTGCATAGGTATAATTGTTTAGAAACATAAGCTGCACACACTAAGTAGAATGAAATGTATAGTACTGAAGACCAAACTAATTATGAGCCTCCTATCTTAAAGGATATCTTTCAGATATCCCTAAGCTTTTTGAATGAATTTTTATTCTCTATTTATTAGACCACATCTGTTAAGCAGCCAGACTGCAATCTGGCACTTAAGGGTTTACTTAAAACACTTTCATTGTACTAAGGAGACAGTAGCCAACAAACTTTGGAGAAAATGAATTTCCAAACATTTTTCCAGTTTTTCTTATGGTCCAAGTAGTTAAGGTCATTTAGGGCATGTCTGAACAGCAGGGCTAAAGCCAAAATAAGCTATGCAACTTGAGCTATGTCAATTGCATAGCTTAATTTGAAATAGTTTATTTCGGATTTTGTGCTGTCTACAAACCAGGAATACTGAGTTAGAGCACTCTTCCTTCAACTTCCCTTACTCCTCATAAAATGAGGGTTACAGGAGTCAGAGTTAGAAGTCCTCCAGCTTACCATTATTTTGACATTATGTCAAAATAACTGCTTGTAGTGTAGAGGCAGACTATGTTATTTTGGAATAACAGATGTTATCATCAGTTATTCTGAAATAACACTGCTGTGTAGATGTACCAATACAAACACTGATCATGCTTCTGCCATTGTCTTCAGTAGGAGCAGGATGGAGACTATAAATACAATAGAATCATAGAGCTGGAGGAGACCTCAAAAGATCATCAAGTCCAGCCCCCTGCCCAAGGCAGGACCAATCCCAATTAAATCAACTCAGCCAGGGCTTTGTCAAGCCGAGACTTAAAAACCACTAGGAATGGAGATTCCACTACTTCCCTAGGTAACCTATTCCAGTGCTTCACCACCCTCCTACTGAAATAGTTTTTCCTAATAACCAACCTAGACCTCTCCCAATGTAACTTGAGACCATTTCTCCTTGTTCTACCATCCGTCACAACTGTGAACAGCCTTTCTCCAGCCTCTGTGGAACCTCCCTTCAGGAAGATAAAGGCTGCTATTAAATCTACCCTCACTCTTCTCTTCTGCAGACTAACAAACCCAAATCCCTCAGCCTCTCCTCATAGGTCATATGATACAGCCCCCAATCATTTTGGTCATCCTCTACTTGACCCTCTCTAATGCGCTCACATCCTTCCTGTAGTTGGGGGCCCAGAACTCGACACAGTACTCCAGATGTTGCCTTACCAGAGCGGAATAAAGGGGAATAATCACGTCTTTGGATCTGCTGGCAATACTCCTCTTAATGCAACCTAATATGCCATTAGCCTTCTTGGCTATAAGGGCACACTGTTGATTCATATTCAGCTTCTCGTCCACTGTAATGCCCAGGTCCTTTTCTGCAGAACTTCTACTTAACCAGTTGATCCCAAGCCTGTAACAGTGCTTGGGATTCTTCCGTCCCAAGTGCAGGACTCTACACTTGTCCTTGTTGAACCTTAGCAGATTTCTTTTGGCCCAATCCTCCAATTTGTCTAGGTCATTCTGGACCCTATCCCTGCCCTCCAACAAATCTCTCTCTCTCCCTAGCTTAGTATCATTCACAAACTTGCTGAGGGTGAGGTCATTAATAAAGATGTTGAATAACACTGGTTCTAGAACCGATCCTTGGGGCACTCTGCTAGAAACCGACTGGAAACCTGACATGAAGCCGTTGATCACTACACACTGGGCCCAACCTTGTAGCCAGCTATCTATCAATCTTACAGTCCATTTATCCAATCAATATTCCCTTAACTTGCTGGCAAAAATATTGTGGGAGACCATATCAAAATCTTTGCTAAACTCAAGGTATATCACATTCATTGACTTTCCCATATCCACAGAGCCAGTTACCTCATCATAGAAGCTAATAAGATTGGTCAGGCATGACTTTCCCTTCGTGAATACATGCTGACTATTCCTGATCACTTTCTCCTCTTCTAAGTGCCTCAAAATGGATTCCTTGATGATCCCCTCCCTGATTTTTCCGGGGTCTGACGTAACACTGACTGGTCTATAGTTCCCTGGATTGTCCTTCTTCCCTTTTTTAAAGATGGGCATTACATTTGCTTTTTTCCAATCATCTGGGATCTCTCCCGATCTCCATGACTTTTCAAAGATAACGGCCAAAGGCTCCTCAATGACATTTGCCAACTCCCTCAATACCCTCAGATGCATTAAATCTGGACCCATGGATTTGTGTATGTTTAGCTTTTCTAAATAGTTCCTAATTTGTTCTTTCCCCTGCAAGGGCTGTTCACCTTCTTCCCATATTGTGTCACCTAGTCCATTTGTCTGGGAGCTGACCTTGTCTGTGAAGACAGAGGCAAAGAAAGCATTGAGTACTTCAGCTTTCCCCAATCATCTGTCACTAGGTTACCTCCTTCATCCAGTAAGGGCCCCACTGCCTCTCTGATCACCCTCTTCTTGCTAACATGCCTATAGAAACCTTTCTTGTTACCCTTCACATCCGTTGCTAGTCGCAATTCCAATTACGCTTTCACCTTTCTGATTCTTGACCCCTGCATTCTTGAGCTATACATTTATACACAAGTCATCTGTGTCATCTGTCCAGGTTTCCACTTCTTGTAAGCTTCCTTTTTGTGCTTAAGTTCACCAAGGATTTCCCCGGTAAGCCAATCCGTTCTCCAACCATATTTGCTTCTCTTGCTGCACATCAGGATGGTTTCTTCCTGTGCCTTCAATAAGGCTTCTTTAAAATACTGCCAGCTCTTCTAGACTCTTTTCCCCTTCATGTTAGCATCCCATGGGTTTCTCCCAATCAGGTCTCTGAGGGAGTCAAAATCTGCTTTTCTGAAGTCCAGGGTGTGTATTTTACTACTCTGTTTTCTTCCTTTGGTCAGGATCCTGAAATCTACCATCTCATGATCACTGTTTCCCAGGTTGTCACCCACCTCTACTTCCCCTATTAGTTCCTCCCTGTTTGTGTAGCCGCGCGGCACGGGGTTCGAACAAGCCGGCATTTAAAAATGGCGCCCGCCGGCTTATGCAAATGAAGCCTGGAAAATTCAAATCCCGGGCTTCATTTGCAAGTGCGGTATGCCTACATTACCACCCTAGTTCGAATTAGGGTGGTAGTGTAGACATACCCTTGGTTAGATGGATCCCATCTCCTCCTAACAATCCTTGTGCCTGGAACAAAGTCCCATGATTGAAGAAACCAAAGCCCTCTCTCCGACACCACCTGAGCAACCATACATTTACTTCCTCAATTTCACAATCCCTACCCTGACCTTTCCCTTCAACAGGGAGGATAGACGAGAACACCACTTGCTCTTCGAATTCTTTCATCCTTCTTCCCAGCACTACATAATCCGCAGTAACCTGCTCAAGGTCATAATAAATAAATAAATACAATATAATATAGTTCAATAAATAATGGGCAAGTTATAGTGTGTTTGAATGTATATATTTATGTCAACATTTTGTAATGTAATGTATTCACTCCTTTCTTTGTGCATGAGAAGGTAGTTTTGAGGTAGGTAGAAGAATATTTAGATCTCTATGGAATTTTTCATATTCTTTGTTCTAGAACAACCATTTTGACATGAATTGAGTAATACATAGTGTGAGCTGGTTTATGAATGCTTATTGAGGTCCTAAATTTTCCAGTGCTGTGAGTTTGCCGTTCTATCCCTGACCTAGTATTGTTAATTCAACTTCACCCCAACACTTCATAGAGGATTCAAGCAACTCCTGATGCCGTGGCTGCATATCTTGGAGACTTGAGTAGGTCAATTCTACCAGACACCAAAATCATTTATTTTAAATAATGGAACATTTTGTTTTGTCATCCAGCTTATTCGTGAAGGGGGACTTAGTCTTTACAGCTAAACTCACAGCTCCCAAGTGATAGAAAATTAATAGATATCTCAGTGAGTCATGAGAAATATGTTTTTGTGAATTTTAATATATATATATTTTCCCTTACAGATAAAGGCAAAGAATCAAATAGAACCTCCTGCCCACCAGCCTTGTTTATACATACCGACAGAAAAAGCAAGCCAACAGAGAATGATGAGGATAAGGTCTGTTTCCCATTATGAATTTTGTTCTAATTTAAAAATTCTAAACTGCAAAAATCAGAGAGTGACTATAGGACTATCATGGGATGTGGAGTTTCTTATGTCAAGACAGGATTGTCCCCTATGCTCTCTTTTTCTATAGGTTTCTATCAAATCTACCCACTCAGGGTATGTTTACACTTGCCCCCTCGTTCAAACTAGGGAGGCAAATGAAGCATACCATAGTTGCTAATGAAGCGCGGGATTTAAATATCCCATGCTTCATTAGCATATTCGCAGCCAGTCGGCATTTTAAAATGCCGGTCGCCTGATTTAACTTGCTGCATGTAGACGTGGTAGTTTGATCAGAAACCCTTCCTTCGATTTAACTGTTACTCTTTGCACAAGGAGTAACAGTTAAATTGAGAGAAGGGTTTCTGATCCAACTACTGTGTCTACATGTGGCAAGTTAAATCGGGCAACTGGCATTTTAAAATGGCGACCAGCTGCAAATATGCTAATGAAGCATGGGATATTTAATCCCGTGCTTCATTAGCAACTTTGGTATGCTTCATTTGCCTCCCTTGTTTGAACTGTGGGGCAAGTGTAGACATACCTTCAGTCAGTTTTGTAATCTTGTACATTCTAAATAGTGCTGGGGAGTGAAGGAGTGGGGAAATTAACACAGCACTTTAAAAGAGTCTAGGTCTTTATATTGCTTTATATGCCAATTTAAATGACTTGGAAAATTGGGATCCACAAGCCCCAACTATCAAGCAGCTAGAGCTCCCTGAACTCCAGATGTGTGTGCAGAAATGTCAGCAAGTCATGAGGGAAGCACACCTGGACTCATTTCTAGGCTCCTACTTAACTGTCAGTGCAACACTTTTCAACTTGATATCCTCTGTGTATGTAGTTAATATACTTTTACCCCATCTTAAACATCATTAATGAGCTCATTACATAAAGATGGCAATTGATATGTATGGATAACAAATGTTAATGATAATTAAACTTTTATCTAATGTAAGATTTTTTATTAGAGATTAGCAGTAACACTGGCATTGTACTTTTTTAGTATTTGTGTAGCTTTTTATACCCAAATTCTTTCTCAATGGATTGTAAAGGGTATAGAATCTGAATCTAATCCCTTTCAGATCTATTGAAAGATTGACTTACCTCATGAAGACAACATGGAGATTATGCAGTTATGGACAAATTAGGGAACAATCCTATCCATATACTGTGCACCTCATACTCTAGCATCTCCACACAATAGGCAACAGTGATGAGTCTGCTTAGTCCCTTTGGGTATGTCTACACTACCCCGCTAGTTCGAACTAGCGGGGTAATGTATGCATACCGCACTTGCTAATGAAGCCCGGGATTTGAATTTCCCGGGCTTCATTAGCATAAGCGGGGAGCCGCCATTTTTAAATCCCCGCTGCTTCGAACCCCGTGTAGCGCGGCTACACGGGGCTCGAACTAGGTAGTTCGGACTAGGGTCCTATTCCGAACTACCGTTACTCCTCGTGAAACGAGGTGTACCGGTAGTTCGGAATAGGCACCCTAGTCCGAACTACCTAGTTCGAGCCCCGTGTAGCCGCGCTACACGGGGTTCGAAGCAGCGGGGATTTAAAAATGGCGGCTCCCCGCTTATGCTAATGAAGCCCGGGAAATTCAAATCCCGGGCTTCATTAGCAAGTGCGGTATGCATACATTACCCCGCTAGTTCGAACTAGCGGGGTAGTGTAGACATACCCTTTGAGAACTATAGGTGATAGGTCTCTTCTCCTCTTTTTTTCTCTTTACCTTACCAGTTTATCCCAGTAAGGCAGCAGTGCATTAAGAGCACCCTCTACCTTTTGGAAAGGAATAGCAGAGGTTGCTATTCGGTGTTTCATCTCTACCATTCCTATTGCACCATCCCTGAGCATCCTAGAGTCATTATGCTTTATACAATCATAATGTCTCAGTCCATCATTCTTCAAACTCTTCAACTGCTCCCAACCTCACATGCAGCACTGGCTCAGAAGTATTATGGAGAGCTTAAAGTTTGCAAAGTGCTTTGAAGATTAAGAGCTCTCTATATGTGATCATTACTTTTTAATCATATTACTTCCTCTCCAGCATTGATACTTCATGGGAGCTCTTGTAACAACCACCGGTCGGTTTTGAACCTGGGACCTCTGGAGCTGAGTATAGGAGCCTCTACCCTCTGATCTAAAAGCCAGGTGGCTCCCAACCCATGCTATAGAGGTCTCTTGATCTTAACTCTTGCTGTGGTCTAGGTACCACTTGCATTCTTAAGTAACCACACTATCGGTATGTCTAGACTACATGCCTATGTGGACGGAGCCATGTAGATGAGTTTACTAGACATAGGAAAATGAAGCAGTGACTTAAATAATTGCTGCTTCATTTACATCAAAATGGCCACTCCGCTGTGCCGATCAGCTGTTTGGCGGCACAGTGGGGCAGTCAGGATGCATCGCGGTGGTCAAGGGAAGCCTTTGTCGACCACTCTGGTAAACCTCATTTCACGAGGCATACCGGAGCGGTCGACAAAGGCTTCCCTTGTCAACCGCGGTGCATCCAGACTGACCTGCTGTGCCGCCAAACAGCTGATCGGCACAGCGTGGTGACCATTTTGATGTAAATGAAGCAGCGATTATTTAAATCGCACTTCATTTTCCTATGTCTAGTAAACTCATCCACATAGAATCATAGAATAATAGAATAATAGGACTGGAAGGGACCTCGAGAGGTCATCGAGTCCAGCCCCCCGCCCTCAAGGCAGGACCAAGCTCCGTCTACACCATCCCTGACAGATGTCTATCTAACCTGTTCTTAAATATCTCCAGAGAGGGAGATTCCACCACCTCCCTTGGCAATTTATTCCAATATTTGACCACCCTGACAGTTAGGAATTTTTTCCTAATGTCCAATCTAAACCTCCCCTGCTGCACTTTAAGCCCATTACTCCTTGTCCTGTCCTCAGTAACCAAGAGGAACAAATTTTCTCCTTCCTCCTTGTGACATCCTTTTAGATATTTGAAAACTGCTATCATGTCCCCCCTTAATCTTCTTTTTTCCAAACTAAACAAGCCCAGTTCATGAAGCCTGGCTTCATAGGTCATGTTCTCTAAACCTTTAATCATTCTTGTCGCTCTTCTCTGTACCCTTTCCAATTTCTCCACATCTTTATTGAAATGTGGTGCCCAGAACTGGACACAGTACTCCAGCTGAGGCCTAACTAGTGCAGAGTAGAGTGGCAGAATGACTTCAAGAGTTTTGCTTACAAGACACCTGTTGATACAACCTAGAATCATATTTGCTTTTTTTGCAACAGCATCACACTGTTGACTCATATTCAACTTGTGGTCCACTATGACCCCTAGATCCCTTTCCGCCATGCTCCTTCCTAGACAGTCGCTTCCCATCTTGTATGTATAGAACTGATTGTTCCTTTCTAAGTGGAGCACTATGCATTTCTCTTTATTAAACCTCATCCTGTTTACCTCTGACCATTTATCTAACTTGCTAAGGTCATTTTGAATTATGTCCCTGTCCTCCAAAGAAGTTGCAACCCCACCCAGTTTGGTATCATCTGCAAACTTAATAAGCGTACTCTCTATCCCAATATCTACATCATTGATGAAGATATTGAACAGTACGGATCCCAAAAGAGACCCTTGCGGAACTCCACTTGTTATCCCTTTCCAGCAGGATTTAGCACCGTTAACAACAACTCTCTGACTACGGTTATCCAGCCAATTATGCACCCACCTTATCGTGGCCCTATCTAAGTTATATTTGCCTAGTTTATCAATAAGAGTATCATGCGAGACTGTATCAAATGCCTTACTAAAGTCTAGGTATATGACATCCACCGCTTCTCCCTTATCCACAAGGCTCGTTATCCTATCAAAGAAAGCTATCAGATTAGTTTGGCATGACTTGTTCTTCACAAACCCATGCTGGCTATTCCCTATCACTTTATTACCTTCTAAGTGTTTGCATATGATTTCCTTAATTACCTGCTCCATTATCTTCTCTGGGACAGACGTTAAAATGACCGGTCTGTAGTTTCCTGGGTTGTTCTTATTCCCCTTTTTATAGATGGGCACAATATTTGCCCTTTTCCAGTCTTCTGGAATCTCCCCTGTCTGCCATGATTTTTCAAAAATCATAGCTAAAGGCTCAGAAACCTCCTCTATCAGCTCCTTGAGTATCCTGGGATGCATTTCATCAGGACCTGGTGACTTGCTGACATCTAACTTTCCTAAGTGATTTTTAACTTTTTCTTTGTGTATCCTATCTTCTAAACTTACCCTCTCTCTGCTTGTATTCACTACGTTAGGCACACCTCCAGACTTCTCGGTGAAGACCGAAACAAAGAAGTCATTGAGCATCTCATTTCCAAGTTTCCTGTTACTGCTTCTCCCTCCTCACTAAGCAGTGGGCCTACCCTGTCCTTGGTCTTCCTCTTGCTTTTAATGTATTTATAAAAGATCTTCTTGTTTCCCTTTATGCCTGTAGCTAGTTTGATCTTATTTTGTGCCTCTGCCTTTCTAATCTTGCCCCTGCATTCCCATGTTGCTTGCCTATATTCATCCTTTGTTATTTGTCCTACTTTCCATTTTTTATATGACTCCTTTTTTATTTTGAGATCATGCAAGATTTCCTTGTTAAGCCAAGCTGGTCTTTTGCCATATTTTCTATCTTTCTGTCCACGGAGCCATGTAGTCTAGACATACCCTAGGTGTGTGGGTTACACTATCATAGCATCTCTTTCCTTCATTCCATTCATTTCTTTAAACTGCTGGTATAAATTGATTTTTTAACCCTTAAAATGTGTATTATCTATAGCTTTCTAGATTATGGGATAAATACGTGTTTAAATGCAATTTTCAAATAGTTAACATGTCTATATTTGTCAGGCTCCCAGTTGGTAGCATAAGAACTGTTGTCAGACACACAGCTGGTGGAGGACCACTCTCAACAGCATTATCATTGACCAAAGTAATGCAAAATTATCTAAAAATAGGTACCTAGTTATGACTGAATTATGAACTTATGCAGAGCAGTCTCAACTTCTCTGATGCGTGACTTCGAGCAGCTCCAGTTGCTTACTATGGAGACTGCTTCCTGCAACCACTGGCTCTTCACTGCCCAACCAAAGTGTTTTGCAGTCAACCCAAGAAACAAACAACATCCCTTCCTTTCTAGACTTTTCCTCTCACCTGTTCAAATATGCAAGTTTGCTTTGCCCCTCATGTTTTGTGAGAACATTGCCCTCTAAGCTGGCCTTCTGGTTTGCCATCTGATCCAATTCCTGATCAAACCCTTCCTTCCTTCCTTCCTTCCTTCCTTCCTTCCTTCCTTCCTTCCTTCCTTCCTTCCTTCCTCTGTATGTCTACATTGCAGAGTTTTGTTGGAAAAATAACTGTTTTTCTGACAAAACATGAGTTACGTCCACAGTGCAATCACATTCTTTTGAAAGTAAATTGAAAGAACAGAAGGGTTTTTCTGGCATTGGTAATCCTCTTTCTATGAGGAAGAAGCCTTTTTCTGAAAGAGGTCTTTTGGAAAAAGATATGTGAGGATGGGGAGGAGGATTTTTTTCGAAAGAAGAGGCCTCCATGAAATAAAACAGGTGCCCTGGTGGCCACTCCATCCAAATTAATAAGAACTCTATAGTTCCTGTCTCCTGTTAAAGTCATAGTCACCCTGGACAAACCTTGTGGCAGGAAGGCAACCTGAGAGCAGCACCTCACCACATTGTTCTCCCTGCCACAGGCCTTGGCACCAATGGCAGAGCCACAAGCCCCTCTACACTTCACTGGCCCTCGCAGGGAGCAGCCCCAGGGGTCCCAGGACTCATCAAGGGGTACCAAGAGGAGGGCACCCTCCTGGTCTGGAGCAGAGATCCTGTCCCTCCTCGATCTGTGGTGCAAGGAAGAGACATTGCAGGATCTCTGCTCCAAGCAGCACAATGCCAGTTTTTTTGGAGTGCATGGCCGAGTCCCTGGTAGAGTGCAGCCCCCCCCCCCCCCAGACCTTGGAACAGGTCTAGAGTAATGTTAATGAGCTCCACCAGGGGTATGGCAGGGCCTGAGAGCGCAGATCACACTCAGGGGCAGGACCCCACACCTGCCCCTATTACCAGGAGCTGCACCAGATCCTGAGGGGTGGGAAAATGTCTTCCCCACCCATCATGGTGGACTTTGGCCTCCAAACCCCCATCATCGCCCAGCTGGAGGTCACAGCGGAAGAGAAGGAGGAGGAGGAGGAGGAGGTGGAGGAGGAGGAGGAGGATACGGACACCGTCACCCTGTCCGAGGAGCCGGTTCCTGTCAGCCAGGACATCTCCCAGTCCTCGTAGGATGCCGGGGAGAGATCTTCAGGTATGTAGCCTTAGTTTGTCATGCACACAAGGCAGGGGAGGCTGGCACAGAAGGTGTGGGTTCAAGTGTCCCTCAGGCTGCTCAGGATGGATATTGTGCTGCAGTCCTCACACATGGAACCACGTTCAGTTTTAGTGTATGCCATGCGGATACAGCAGACAGCCCTTAAGCATGGGTGAGATCCTGCTGCCAGGCTCAGGGGAGGTTACAGAAGTCCAGCCACTGGGGTGGGACTTCCAGAACCTGCTATGGCTGGAAGCAGACTAGCCACGAGGGCTCAGGCACGACCCCAGACACACCAAGGAGTGCCACACACAGCATGCCAGAATTCTTGCTCATACGAGGCAGCAACCACTCCCTTGGGCAGTGCTGCAAGCCTCAGATATGTGTGCAGACCCAGGGAGGGCCAAGCTGCTCCTGGCACCTCTGCTATCCATGAGGGGATCCCACTGTAGACGAACACTTCCCTTGACTGCTTGTCTGTAGGTTGGGAAGCGGGGTGGGAAGAGGGCAGCATGACCCGCTGTGCAGACCACATGTGGCCTTGCTCCCAGGATATCCCCCTCCTCTTCCCTGAGAACTGATGGGCACTGCTCACAGAGTAGGGCACGGCCTCAGAGACAGTGTGTGCATGGATGAATGACTGCTTCTCCCTCTTTGTGTTCTCCATAGTCGGACCAGCCAGGACTGAGGGGCGAGCCACACAACCAGAACCAGCCGCCAGAACCCCGGGGACACAAAAGCATTCCAGGGTCCAGGAAGCCCTCAGATGCCAGCATGTCAGCATCCTGCATGACATGCAGCAGACCCTGGTCCAGAAGATCCACAAGGACTCAGAGTGATGGAACCATGCATGGGACCAGCTCATGCAGTGGTGCGATAACATGTGTGCCATCATATCATACATGATGGCTCACCCATCTGCTGTTGATGCTCCTTGCTACCATCCTCCTGCCCCCCCATGTCCATTCCCTCTCCATCTTCCCCCATGGAATGCCTGTGCTCCCTCCCCAAGTGATGCCTATGCCCTCTCTCCCTGCTCCCCTGCCAACTCTGACCACACTCGAGCCCTGCCTCCTGCCCACCCCACTGAGGTCTCAACCCACCAAACCCCAACTACGACGAGGTCCCTGCACCCGAGGTGGCACATTTAGCTGCCACCCTCCCCCTCCATGTTATGAGCACCTCTCCCCCTGCCCACCTTTTTTTAATGAAAGATAAATACAGACTTCGTTTTTTCAAAACCAAACAGGTATCTTTATTCTGATGTCAGGGAAGGGGCGAAGGGAGGGGTTGTGGTGGGAAGGCATAGGGCTGCCAGCCAGAAGCCCCTAGGATAGAGGCCCTGGGAAGAGTTACTTGGGTACTTGAGCGAAAATCTCCCTCAGAGCCTCCTGGATGCACAACCCAGCCTGATGGGCCTGTTGGGTGGCAACTGCTGGAAGGCTTGGTGTCTGCTCCCCACCTCAGGAGGAAGGTCTCCCTCTTCCTCTCCATAATATTGTGGAGGACACAACATGCTGTGATCACCTTGGAGATGTAGGTCCTATCTATGGCTCCAGCACAATTCAGGAAACCCAGGGTGGCAAATCCGGCCACGATCAGGTCCAGGTCTCCCAGGCGGATGACCCTCCTCAGCAGAATCAAGATGATGGCATCTGCAGAAGGAAACAAACAAATACACAAAACAGAGGATGAGACAGGGAGTGCCTGAGCCCTTGGGGGATGCCCGCCCCCCATCTTCTTCTCTCCCCCAAACACCCCAGGAGCCACTCCCTATGAGGCCGCCTCCCCCCCCCCCCCCAGCAACAGGGCTGTTTGAGGGCAGAACAGCCCCCAATCCCTCTTTCCCTAGGGTCCCCCTTTTCCAGGACTTCCCATCCCCTGTGAAGGGACAGCAGCCTGAGAGTGCTTTACCTCTATGAGGGTATGTCTACACTAGCCCCCTAGTTTGAACTAGCGAGGCTAATGTAAGCATTCGAAGTTGCAAATGAAGCCCGGAATTTAAATATTCCGGGCTTTATTTGCATCTTCCCATCTGGGCATCATTTTTAAAGCCCCTTTGTCTGAATTAACTGCCCGCGGCTACACGCGGCAGTCAGACGTTAACTCAAACTAAGTCCTTAGTTCGAGTTAACTGTTACACCTCGTGGAATGAGGTGTAACAGTTAACTCGAACTAAGGACTTAGTTCGAGTTAATATCTGACTGCCACATTTAGCCACGGGCAGTTAGTTCGGACTAAGGGGATTTAAAAATGGTGCCCGGATGGGAAGATGCAAATAAAGCCTGGGTTATTTAAATCCCGGGCTTCATTTGCAACTTCGAATGCCTACATTAGCCTCCCAAGTTCAAACTAGGGGGCTAGTGTAGACATTCCCTGAGGAAGGCCCCGATGGTGGACATCTTCATGCAAATCTGGTTGTCCACCGACTGGTAGCTGTCAGGGGTGATGAGCTTCCAGAGGGCAATTGCGACCCACTTATCCAGGGGGATGGTGGGCCGCATGTGGGTGTCATGTCTCCGGAGCACAGGAGTTAGCCAGGCACGTGACTCCAAAAAGGTGATCTTCTGCATATGGAAGTTTTGGAGCCATTGTTGATTGTCCTATCGCTCCAGAACCCGCCGGTCCCACCAGTCGGAACTGGTGTCCAGCCTCCAGAAATGCCTCTCCACAGTGGTTTTGGTTGCCAGAGTGTAGCTCCCACACCCAGCGAGCGGGTCCCCAGAATGAGCTCAGGGTTGAGCTCAGTCAGGACCAGGAAGGCAGCTGGCACAAAGTGCTGCAAACACTGCAGCATGGCCGTGTGAGGCCATTGCATTTGATAGGGCAGCTCCAGTGCCATGGCACCAAGAGAAAAGCTGTGGCATCCAAAAAAGCAGGGCAACCACAGCAGGTACTATGAGAGCTTTGCTGTCCCTTGAAGAGGTAGGTAAGCAAGCATGCAGCAGAAGCAGAGGAACAGCTGTCCAGGGAATGTCTTTAAGCACGTGTCTCTGCAAGGCTCTGGCATAAGCACTTGGAAGCAACTAGTGACCTAAAGCTCTGCCTGAAGTGGTTCTGGGTGGCCTTTTATGCTAATTTCCAATCAATCTGGACCCTCTCTTTCGAAAAATCACATCGCTTTTTTGATGCGCTTTTGTGTGTGGACACACTCTTTCGGAAGAAGTTTTTTCAGAAGATCTCTTCTAAGAAAAGCTTCTTCCAAAAGAAGCCTGCAGTCTAGATGTAGCTTCTCTCTCTCGCTCTCTCTCTTCCCCCCTACATAACTTATGGTGAAATGTGCAAAATTGTACAGTGTTTCAACGAATTATCACCTGTGCTATATGGAAGACTGTATCTCTCCAGCTTTGCATACATAACATTTCAAATAGGGCAGTGTTTATATTCTTTCCAATCTAACCCCCTTCTTCCCACCGGTTTAGAAGTAGATGGTTGTCTATGTGGCCTCTAATGGAATAAAGATGATTTAATAATCCTCCTCAAGTACAAATGAGGTTGTTTGCATAATAGTAGCACTCATGAGCATTAGTTTCACATGCTGACTATTTTTTCTGTCTTTCTATGTCAAGGATCATCACCCTTTAAAACTAGTAAATGACGATGACAGTACATCAAATGGCAACAAGCCTGTGGCATCTACTCCTGTACCAGGATCACCATGGTAAGCACATTCTGGAAAATAGTAACAAAACCTCAATGTCATTGTTATTGCCAAATATGTATTATTGGTCCATTTCTTTATAATTTCAGAGTAGCAACAGTAATACAATTCTGGGTTTTTAACAACATTGTCCTATTTTCTTTTACAAAGATGACATTGTAGATTTACATCACTAGTCATATAATTTCACAAAACAATAGGACATAGCCATATGTACAGTCTAAGACAGCTATTTTTGTAAGACAACCAATACAAGTTTGAAATCAATTGTTATCTGCAAAATGTCGGTGCAGCAAGAAATGCTATTGATTATTTAGAGCCTGATTATCCTCATCTTCCAGAGACTTCAGTGGGATTTGAAGAAACTCATTGTCTTGCAGATTTATAATAGGTCTCAGGCCATATTTACGAGTAAGTTGTGTTCTATGTGCTTGTTTTCCTGGCCAAATCCCATTTTGGGTAATTACATCTGCCTAAATAAAACTCCTCAGTGGTCTGAAATGGACAAAGATAATTCTTCACTTTCTGTCTTAAACTGTCAGTGTGTGTGTGTATGTGTGTGTTTTCTTTACCCCAGAAGGTAATTTTAGTAACAGAAGTGGTCCCTGTTGTTTTTCATCTGTATGCAGAGAATTTTGGAATCTCTGGAAAAAAGGTCCTATGTAACTATCTATAGGTATAATGAATTACTATATTGTGTCTTACCGCAAACCAACTTGTTGGTGACCTCTGTTTTAAGATACTTGATAACCACTCCTCTTCATGACATCTGCTACTATGTAAAAAATGTGATAGCTGGGGAGCTGTAACCATTTAAATTCAACAGCATCATGAGCCATTTATAACATCTCTTAGTGGTCCTTTCTTGTACAGTAGAGTCTGTAATCAACAGGAAACTTGCAAAAGGAATTTACAGCATTCCGACATATGTAGCAGCCTAAGTGGAATGGTGAAGGACCATTCAGCACATCAATTGAAATTGCACCTTTTTTGGGGTCCAAATTTGTAATACCCTTGCTCATAATGAGTATTAACTTACTTTTCTAAGATTGCCAGAGATTATTTGATGAGCAAGACATTACTCAAAGGGGATAATGGTATCACAATCTGATCCTTTTTATTAAGTCCCAGGATGACTAGACCCTATTACTGACAGTTGTCCATTGCTCTGATGTGACAATACCCAAAATGCACCATGCTGATACCCTCAGATCTACCATGAATCACACTGGAAGATGGAGCATGCCTGTGGGGGTCTTCTAATTAATATGCACCCTTTGGGATATAAAATAGTTCTTTAAAGAGCAAATTTACAAAGCAATTCTAAATGGCTAAATAAATTAATACATTCAACGCAAGCCTGGAATTTACCTCAACCCCTCTCCACCTATAGGTTGGCTCCATGCTTCTGCAGAATTCCATGGTTGATGTGACATCACTAGGTGTATGCTGGGGTGTCATACTGGAGAAACCTGAGTGGGGCTGGAGGTTGTGCCACTTAAAACAAACCAAAAGGTGAGTTTTCAATTGTTAATGTGCTGCCAGCCCTTCTTAGCCTTGTAGGGCTTTCAGCACATAGTACCAAGGGTAATGGAATGAAGCTAATTCTGAGCCCTATCCTGCATTTCTTATTGAGGCAAAACAGTTGCAAAGCAGGGTGAAGCCCTCCATTGGCTGATCACCTGAAAAGAAGGAAAATAAGTCACATGTTTTGCTTTTAAGTAACATTCATGTATATAGGTTGTAATGGGGATATTTAAAATCTATGGAATCCCATTAATCTGCTTCATATACAATGTGCTATATTTAAAACATTTAAATAAATGTAGTTCCTCTGTATTTCCAGTGAAATGACCAATTTTACAACATTAAATATTTTACTTTGAATTTAAACATATGTATAATACACATAATCGAATAACGAAATAAATGGGAAGAATATGAGTTGACGTTAACATCCCATTATGGTGAATAAGAGTAAGCTGTTGTTGAAGGCAATCTGTGCACAGACTTGGGCAGAGAATACAGCATTGGTTTACACGAGACTCACGTTTGGAATTTTATACACCTCACAACTTTAAGGGCTAACCTTTTAGGGCCAAATTCACTAGTTCACTCTGGCTGCTTTGCACTGAATGGACAACAAAGTTTAGCAGGTGAACTAAGATGGGTTTACAATAATTTTTTGTCATCAAAGTGACTCATAGACTTTAAGGTCAGAAGGGACCATTATGATCATCTAGTCTGACCCCCTGCACAATCCAGGCCACAGAATCTCACCCACCCTCTCCTAGAATAATCCTCTCACCTATATCTCAGATATTGAAGCCCTCAAATGGTTTAAGGACCCCAAGATGCAGAGAATCCTCCAGCAAGTGATCTGTGCCTCATGCTACAGAGGAAGGCGAAAAACCTCCAGGGCCTCTGCCAATCTACCCTGAAGGAAAATTCCTTCCCTGACCCCAAATATAGTAATCAGATGAAGCCTGAGCACGTGGGCAAGACTCACCAGCCAGACACCCAGGAAAAAGTTCTCTATAGTAACTCATATCATCCCACCATGGGCCTATTTACCACTGATAGTGAAAGGTCAATTAGTTGCCAAGATCATGTTATCCCATCAAACCATCCCCTTCATAAACCCATCTAGCTTTATCTTGAAGCCAGATAGGTCTTTTGCCCCCACTACTTCCCTTGGAACTTCACTCATCTAATGGTTAGAAACCTTTGTCTAATTTCGAGTCTAAACTTCCTAATAGCCAGTTTATATCCATTTGTTCCTGTGTCCACATTGGTATTAATCTTAAATAATTCCTCTCCCTCCCTGGTATTTATCCCTCTCAGGGTATGTCTACACTACGAAGTTAATTCGAAATAAAAGCAGTTATTTCGAATTAAATTTAATAGCGTCTATATAGGCAAACCGCTATTTCAAAATAAATTTTGAAATAGTGGAGCCCTTATTTCAAATTTGGTAAACCTCATTCTACGAAGAGTAACACCAAATTTGAAACAGCTATGTGCTGTGTAGACATTTCATTAGAAATAGGGGGCCTCCAGCCCTTCCCAGGGTATGTCTACACTACCCCCCTAGTTCGAACTAGGGGGGTAATGTATGCATACCGAACTTGCTAATGAAGCCCGGGATTTGAATTTCCACGAGGCGTACAGATAGTTCGGATTAGGAAGCCTAATCTGAACTATCTAGTCCGTGCCGCGTGTAGCTGCGCGGCACGGGGTTCGCACTAGCCGGCTTTTAAAAATGGCGGCGCCGGCTTTATGCTAATGAAGCCCGGGAAATTCAAATCC
Source organism: Pelodiscus sinensis (assembly GCF_049634645.1). Classification (NCBI taxonomy): domain Eukaryota; kingdom Metazoa; phylum Chordata; order Testudines; family Trionychidae; genus Pelodiscus; species Pelodiscus sinensis. The sequence continues at coordinate 48,316,327 of NC_134718.1, forward strand.
CGGGCTTCATTAGCAAGTTCGGTATGCATACATTACCCCCCTAGTTCGAACTAGGGGGGTAGTGTAGACATACCCCCAGAGAGCCCTGGTGGCCACTCTGGGCACAACCAGGAAAACTTACTCTTCTCTTCCCCAGCCCTGGAGCCATTAAAGGGGTAGACTCTAGCCACAGTGCCTGTGCCAGACCCAAGCCTGCCAGCCCAGAGCCAGCAGTGGCCACCGGGCCCCTGACCCAGTGGCCCCAAAACATGAGCCAGCAAGCCACTGGCAGCCAGCCCTCCACCACTCCCCAAGAGTAGTCTGCCAGCTCCCAGGAGCCTGACAGGGGCAGGAGAAGGTGGGTGCTTTCCTGGTCCAGGGTAGAGATCATGGACCTTATTCAGGTTTGGGGGGGATGCCCCCAACTTTCACGATCTCCACACTAGATGGAGGAATGCGGCCATCTATGGCAGGATAGCTGCCAGCGTGGCCACCAAAGGCCACATGGGAACCCAGGAGCAGGTTAGTATGAAAGTCAAGTTGGTCTGGCGAGACCCCCAACCCTGAGCCCTGAGCTTTCCCTCCCCTTTCTTTCCCTTGCTTCCCCCTTCCAGCTCCCTCCTCCCAGGTTTCCCCCTCCCCTCTTTCACCCTCTGTCTCCCCCTCTTCCACCTCCTTTTCCCAGTCTCCCCAGAGGTTCAACCCACCCCCCCAGTTTTGTTCAATAAACCCAGTTTGTATTTTTGAACATACATGTCTTTTATTTGACATCAGGAAGGAGGGCTAGGGAGGGGTAAGTGGAAGGATATGAGGGAGGAATGGGGCACGAGCCCCCAGTGGAGAGGACTGGGGAGGCTTTAAGGGCTCCTTGGGGTGGACGCTCTCCCTGAGGACCTCCTGGATCCTGACAGCCCCCTGATGGACTACCCAGATGGCAGCCTGCAGCAAGTGCAGCCAGGCTGATGTCAACAACCCCACGAGATGCACCGGCGTGCCCAGGGGCAGGTCTGGCTCCATGTGGCCGAGTGCTGTGGTGTCCCGAATGCAGGCACTCAGGGCACTCCAAAACAGGACTGCTTTGCTGCCCCTCATCGAGGAAGACAAGCAAGCGAGGAATCCTGAGAACTGTCTGTCTGGGGTGGGGGTCCTTTTAAGCACAGAGCTCATTTAACCTCCAGGCAGCAGCCCCACACACTAAGTCCTAAACTGATGCCCTGCCGGCACTGGTTCCGGCCAACCTTAACTTCAGTTCAGGGTCCACTAAGTGTGGACGCGCTATTTCGAAATAGCAAAATGCTATTTTGAAATAGTTTTTGTGTATAGATGCATTATTTCGAATTAGCTTAATTCAAATAACTATTTCGAATTAAGTTAATTTGAAATAGCACTGTAGTGTAGACATACCCTAATATATTTAAAGAGAGCAATCATGTCTCCCCTCAGCTTTATTTTGGTTAAGGTAAACAAGCCAAGCTCCTTGAGTCTCCTTTGATAAGACAGGTTTTCCATTCCTCGGATCATCCTAGTGGCCCTTCTTTGTACCTGTTTCAATTTAACCAATAATTCCCCATTTGGTACTGTATCAAATGCCCTACTGAAATTGAGGTAGATTAGATCCACTGCATTTCCTTTATCTAAAAAATCTGTTACTTTCTCAAAGAAGGAGATCAGGTTGGTTTGGCACGATCTACCTTTTGTAAAATCATGTTGTAATTTGTCCCAATTACTGTTAACCTCAATGTCCCTAACTACTTTCTCCTTCACATTTTTTTACAAGACCTTGCATACTACAGATGTCAAACTAACAGGCCTGTAGTTATCCGAGTCACTTTTTTTCCCTTTCTTAAAAATAGGAACTATGTTAGCAATTCTCCAGTCAAATGGTACAACCTCGGAATTTAGAGATTTATTAAAAAATTTTGCTAATGGACTTGCAATTTCATGTGCCAGTTCCTTTAATATTCTTGGATGAAGATTATTTGGGTCCCCCCGATTTACTCCCATTAAACTGTTTGAGTTTGGCTTTTACCTCAGATATGGTAATATCTACCTCAATATCCTTATTCCCATTTGTTATATTTCCATTATCCCTAAGCTCTTCATTAGCCTCATTAAAGACTGAAGCAAAGTATTTGTTTAGATATTGGGCCATGCCTAGATTATCCTTAACCTCCACTCCATCCTCAGTGATTAGTGGTCCCATTTCTTTTTTTGTTTTGTTTTTGGTTTTTTTCCCTATATATATGGCTATAAAACCTTTTACTATTGGCTTTAATTCCCTTTGCAAGGTCCAAACTTTATATGTCTTTTAGCCTTTCTCACTTTGTCCCTACATGCTCTAACCTCAATAAGGTAGCTTTCTTTACTGATCCTTCCCATTTTCCACTCCTTATATGCCTTCTGGTTTTTCTTAATCACCTCTCTGAGATGCTTGCTCATGCAGGTTGGTCTAAAACACCTGCCTATAAATTTCCCCCCCTTTCTTGGGATACAGGCTTTTGATAGCTTCTGCAATTGTAACTTAAAATAATCCCAGGCCTCTTCCACCTTTAGATCCATAAATTCTTTAGTCCGATCTAGTTCCCTAACTAATTTCCTTAATTTATTAAAGTTAGCCCTTTTGAAATCAAAAACGTTAGTCTCAGATTTATTTTTGTTTATCCTTCCATTTAGTCTGAACTGAATTAGCTCATGATCACTCGAGCCAAGGTTGTCCCCTACAAACGTTTCATCTATGAGGTCCTCACTACTCATCAAAACCAAATCTAAAATGGCATCTCCACTTGTTGGTTCAGCAACTACTTGATGAAAGAATTCATCAGCTCTCGCATCTAAGAAAATCTGAGTCCTATTATTATTACTTGCACTGCCTATATCTGGAAAATTGAAGTTTCCCATGATTACGCAGTTTCCATTAGTATTTACTTCATTAAAAACATTAAAGAGGTCTCTATCCATATCCAAATTAGATCCCAGTGGTCTATAACACACCCTAAGCACTATCCCTGGGGAGGATATAATAGGTTTCTTCCCCAATGTGGTTTTTGCCCAGACAGACTCTTTCTTCTCCATTCCATCACTTTTTATTTCTTTGCAATCTACCTCATCATTGATATACAATGCTGCTCTGCCACCTTTACCTTTATTTCTGTCTTTCCTAAACAGTACATATCCTTCAATACCTGTACTCCAGTCATGCCTAGTATTCTACCATGTTTCTGTTATTCCTATAGTATCTGGTTTCACTTCCTGGACCAATAGCTGTAGTTCCTCCATTTTGTTACCTAGGCTCCTCGCATTAGTGTACAAACATCTTAATTTTTGCTGTTTGGCCTCACTCACATTCTTTACCCAATTTGGCCCAGACATTGTACCTCCAATATGACCTATTAGACTAGTATCCATTCTACACTTCCTCCTTATGTCCATTTTCCTACCCCTAGCTATATCCTTTCTTATTTCGTTTTCCTCCCTCTCAATGCTAAAATCTGGCATAGAGATTACCTGGACATCTCCCAACCATCTCCCCCAGATTCCTAGTTTAAAGCTCTCTTAATAAGCTGTGCCAGCCTCCATCCTAGAAGTCTATTTCCCTCCCTACTTAGGTGAAGTCCATCCTGAGAGAACAGGCCCGTCCATGAATGCCTCCCAGTGGCCATATATCCCAAAGCCCTCCTTATAGCACCACTGTCTGAGCCATCTATTGAGCATCATAATCCTGTCACACCTTAGTTGCCCTTCTCCAGGAACAGGCAGAATCACACTAAAGATCACCTGAGCCTCAATTTCCTTAAGAGTCTTCCCCAGCTTGGCATAGTCTCCCTTGATTCATTCCAGCGAGAATCTAGCCATATCATTTGTTCCTACATGAAGGATGATCAATGGATTCTTTCCTGCTCCCTTTAGGCTCCTCTTCAACCTCACTTCTACATCCCGTATCTTAGCACCTGGCAGACAGCACACCCTTCTATTTTCTGCATCAGCTCTAGTTACAGGCCTGTCTATTCTTCTCAATAAGGAGTCCCCAATCACATAGACCTGCCTTTTCCTGGTGACAGTCAAATTCTCTGGTCTATCTCTTGTTTCCTCTAGTTGCAAATTCTTTTCACTTCTATTTTCCCTTGTAATCCTCTTCAACCCATCCAGTATCCTCCTGGTGCTCATTATTGGTGTTGTCTCCATCGACTCTTCCTCTTTATCTAAGGGACTAACCACTCTTCTCTTCTTCCTTGCCCTTCTATCTTCAGTGGTTACCTGCTGCGCCCCTTCTTCATTCTTCAACTCCGCACACCTGTTCTTGAGCTCTATTTCTCCTGCACTGGCCCATCTTTTCCTCTGCCTGGTTCTCTTAGTCATATGCTTCCACTGTCCATTTTGATCCTGCTTCCATTTGCATGTCTAAGCTTTCCCCTTCAGCCACCTCATGCCTTTGCTCCATCATCTGCTCGAACCCCCTTCTAAACTTGACCAGAGTTTCCACCTGCATCTCCAATCCTCAGATCTTTTCTTCCATCAGCTCTATCAGGCGGCACTTCATTCAAACAAAACTCCTTAAAGGTACCCCCTGTACATACCACAGCTGCCACATCCAATCATCCTCCTTGTGTCCTCTACTGCTTGGGTCATGGCCACTACTGCCTCTGTGTTTACCAGCCTTCTCTCCTAAATCCTGTTAGTCAGGCGAACACAAAAACAAACCAAAACACCTCCCCCACAGCAAAAACAAACCCCAAATGAGTCCCACAATCCAAACTCCCCTTACAAACTCCCACTCAAACTCCCCTGTTTACAACTCTGTTTACTGGCTCCTGTGCCACTGTAGCTGTCTGTGAAACAGATTGGACATAAGCTGTGAGTCCTGAGCTTAAATCTTTTCATGAAAGCTTTAGATTTTGGTAGAGAATTTTGTTTCAAGTGCTGAATCCTATGGGAAATTCATCAATCATGGAATCACAGAAAACGGAGGACATGTTTCATGTCCTCAAAAAAAGCAAATTGTAACTATTCATGGCTATATTCCCTTTTCTTCAGACAGCAATTACAAATAGCTCTGAGAAATAAGAACTTATTTTATCTGTCCCAGTGGGATGATAATCATGAAGCCAACCAATAACAATTTAAATGTTAACAATAACTATTTCAGTGATGCATTGCAACTAAAATGGCCCACTAATTTACTTTTCCATAGATACCATATTAATGAGAGATGGAAAACTACTGCTTGGCCCCATCATGCATCCCCTGTTACCCTATGCCATGTTTATGTTTCCAATGGTTTTTCTAGTCTAAAAGGCGCCAACATGTTAGACTCCCATCACCTCTCACTATGGATGACTTTTCCATAGCCTACCAGACTCTTTATTATTAAGAATTTTTGCCTAATTTTTTCAACTAGGATTTTTGCTTCCTTAATTTCATTACATTTATCCTAGAGAGAATTTCCAATCTGAATGGGATTTGCCATGGGAAGAGGACAAAAGTAAAGTTTAGCTGCTAAGGTCATAATACTGAGAAGGCTTATCTTTATTCACTGAGTAGATGTATTGATTTCATTAGGACAATTAACAGTGCATTAAGTTCAGGAAGGGTTTTCAGGACCTGAAATGGAAGGGGAGCAGAGAGAGAGATGGGAGAAACAGTCAGTGGGGTACAGCAGACCATGGGACAAAGAGGAAGATGAAGAAAGGAGAGCCAAAAGGGAGGGGAGTGCTTCTACATTTTCCTTCTTCCCAGGTTGATTGACCCATGATGCTATCAAAAGGACTGCCTCACATGAGGCAGCTTAAGCACCAGACTATTATTTATTGCTCAGAGGAGATCATATATTAATGAGATCTGAACACTAATATCTGACTAAAAAGCCAAAGAATTTAAGGACTTCACAACTCATAAACATTTCTTGGCCTCTAGCTGATGAATAAATTAAAATAAAAAGGAGAGATTACAGCTGAGCAATAATTAGCCCAATTTGTTTATTTGACAAAAAAGATTCTCAGAAATATTAGTTAAGTGCCCAAGTACCACATAAATACGTTATATGATACACTAAGGTTATTTTGTTATATATTTAAATGTCATTATTTTAGTTAGAAAATAAATTCAGTATAAAAAGCTTATCATAGCATCATCTGTACTTTTAATTTGTGATCTGTGACTGAAATCCAAATACCATATTTTCCCTTTTGTATAATGAAATTTTTATTATGCCAGAGATGTATAGGTAACATATAATGTGAGGAAAGGGGATACTAATTTTAAATTAAATGTCAAATTGGGATAGTTATGGAAAAAATGAAAGGCTTCATGAGGTACCTGCCATTTGGAGATATTTTTATAGCCCTCCAGAGATGTTTATTTTGTCTTTCAATCAGGTGTGAAAATGTACCATTTCCCTTTTAGCAATCACCTTGTTTTTATTAGATAAATTCTGAGGCTCTCGATGGCTTAGAAGTACATTTTGAAATAACGAATACATTTTCAGCCTCAAATGTGGTCTTCTATCACCAAAGTGATAGAAACTGTAAGTGAGAGCAGACACTTTGTACGTGTTCATGGGAGAAATCACTATTAAATTATTAAAGAGCGGCATCAACAGCTTTTTTGAAAATAGACTTGTTCTCATCTCCTCCTGGCCAGAGATGCCAACATGTGCAATTGTCAGAGAACTTAGACTGTCCTAAATGTGTATGAATGCATGAGTGTGGCACTAATAATATATTGACTTCCTGCTTTTGCAGCACACCATAAGCTCCATGTAGTACTCCTATGGGGACAAATTCTGCAAAAGGACAGAATGAGCTCAATTGACACTAAAGCTAACTATAGTTGAGAGTGTTCAGCATTTTTCAAGAGGCATGCACCATCTCACATGATTTGGCCCATTTTCTGCAGAGTTAGATAAAGGGAGAAATGTAACCATATTATTAAATAAATCAGTTAACTGATTACTCCCTTCTTCTGCCTAAACATCAGCTTTTATGAAGTCCACTAGTAGGACTGTGCTATTTATGATAGTTTGGTTTCTTGTTCCTAAAGTCTTCCATCAACTTTATCCTGATCTATTGTGAGGCAAAATCTATTGCTTGGTAATTTTTTATTTGATTAACAGCATTTGTGTTAGAACTGAGAACACTAGCTCTGAGACACCATGTACAAAATTATTACCACATAAAAAATAGGGCAGCCATTCTGGGATGCTGTTTTCAGAGTTAAATTATTTGTACATTATACTAATAGGAAAATTATTAAAATATTTATCATGTCCCCACTATATATTTTAGTTCCAAAGGTATAGAGGACTTACATTAGATTTAATTATAATTGAGAATTCAACAGTTTTGTGTTCACTTTCATCTTTCTCTTCTACCTTGGGAATGCATATAACTTACAGAGCCTCTTAATTACTTTTAACTTCATATCCAATATTACACTTCTTGCCTCTGTTTTCTGTACTATACGCTCTCCCTTTGGTCACTCTAAAGGTTATATATTTCTTCTTATGGGGACAGGCAATCAATAGTGCTCTCTTACTATTAATTCACAGAAAACTTCAAATTATCCCGTAATAGTACTTCGCATTTATATATCACTTTTCATAGTCTTAGTCTTTTACACAGAACAGATTTCTTTTTAAGCATGCCTTTCTGCAAGATCTATTTCCCTGTGCCATTGAGAACTGTGAAATGGTTGCACGCTTGGATTAATAAACTCAGTTCCTGATAGGTGGTTCTGATTCAAGGAAGTCAGGAGCTGGCCCTTTATATATATTTTAGAATGGCACAGTGCATATGTGTTGTATATTAGTTTTCTTAAGTATGCGTGAAGTATAGACTTCAGATGAATGTCCTAGATTTCTGTAAAAACTGTATGTTTAGTCAAACACATGTAGATTTTCTTGACTATCCATCCTTGTGATATAATACCTATTATTTTACTGTTTAAAAAAATTGAATGCAAGGAACTAAGCTAATGCAATGCTGAGGTTGACATTTAAATGGTACAAGACAGAAAATTCTGGTTTATATAGCATGGCTTGATCACAGTGCATATTTGATCCAAAGCCAAATGAAATCAGTGGGAGGATGTTTGTTGATTTCAGTGGACTTTGGATCAAGCCCTTTCTGTCTTTGTAGCATGGAACTTCAGATGGGTTTGACTGAGATCCATGGCTGTGGCGCCCTAATGGTATTCTGCTTAGGATACCTTTAATTCTGGTCAGAGGCATCCATATAAGTATTCTGTGGCTGCCTTCTACCCAACTGTAAAATCCACGAATCTGTCATATCTGGCTGTTGAGGAGGCATTTTCTATGCAAAACAGCTTGAAATTTCTATCACTCACCACCTGCACTCGCACATTTTGAAAATGTGAAACGTAACCTTTTACCATGGCCTCAGTTGTTATAAGAACCATTGTTTTGCATGGGTCTTTTTTTTGTTTCCTTGTTTTTTTCATACTTGAGTGCATGTGTATGTTTGTACTGTTCCGACCACTGACAATTAGCGTGAGGAAAAATGTCTATAGAGTCCGTAAGTTGAATATGAGGGCTATTGTCCTGAGGTGAATTTCACCTTTCTATATAAGATTATGGAGAACATTAAGTTAGCAATAAGTTTAATACCTTGTTTTCATTTGTACGTGAGATTATCTAAGTATAGTTTATTAATTAAAATAGGTGTGTAGTCTGGACTGGAGATGACCGAGTCTTCTTCTTCAACCCTGCAATGCAGCTGTCTGTATGGGAGAAACCAGTGGATCTAAAGAATCGTGGTGATATTAATAGAATAATTGAAGATCCACCTCATAAACGCAAACTGGAAACTTCAGCAAGTAACTAAAGCTGTGATTATTTGCATCTATTTAAAATCAAATGCTCAATTAAACTTGATCATTAAATATATTAAGTAAAAATTTAGGTAACTGTAATCAGAATGATGATTTTCTTGTGGACTTTTGTGTAAAATATTTTGTTAATAGGATGCTGGTTACAACATCTTTATTGACACTGAAATTCTAACCTTTTGTTCTGGAGTTCTCTCGTTATTAACAAAGAAGTAAAAAAATAGGCAGGTTCCTATGCTGAAAGAATTTTCTTATATTTAAAAATAACAGCTTCAAAGACTTTGTCTTTATTTTCAATGCACTTACATTTTCAAGAGATACATTAGGAATGTGTCAGCATAGCATGGTTTCTGCAAATGTTTTACTGACCATGCTGCCAAAAGCAGTTGCACAGTAATAAATGATTATTTAACCCAGCTGTAAGAAAATAATCCCAAAATTAAATCTCAAAGGACTGCTAAAAGGTTTGGCAGACATGTGGGTATTTCAATCCCAACATGGCTTTGCCAATCAACCCTTAAACACTGAATATTTCTGAATGACATTTTTGGTGCTGACTGAAGAGAGAACTAGCTTTGAAGTAGAGCATGTTTAAGTGTTTCAAATGTATTTTTAAAACGACTACTTCTTAGAGAACCACCATTTGCCATCTTGTGTGCCTTCAAGAAGGTCAATTTGATGGACTAATTTGCTCTGCCAATTTCTAACCCATCCCATCCACTTCATTCAGCTTTCCTGATCACAGATCACTCACTGAATGTCTAATTTCCCACCCCCTATTTAATTGCTCATTCAGCCCGCTAGTAGTGCATCAATTACTCCCATTGGTGGCTGCTTATATGAGTGGTTTCCACTGAGACAACTCATGTCAGTATTTGCTCAGTGACATGACCTGGGTCCTCAGTCTCCACCTACATCAGATATTTAGCCTCATAAAAGTAAGTACTTCTCCCTAAAGAAAATCTTCTTTGACAGATTGATACCTTTCTACTTTGGGCTACTACTGGGTTCTATTCCATTTAGTGTAGCTTCTTGCTCAGGACTGCTAGGCAACTTTTCTGTCCTTGTTAGGAAAAGATCTACATGCAGATCAATTACCTGAAACACTGTAATTAGCTGTTTACTTTGGGGAATAATCACCACCAGCACATATGGATTGAATAACATATTTCATATTAGAGTTACACTTGTGACCTTTAATCCATGCCTATGTTGAAGTGATGAGTTTAATTTTAAACATTATTTTGGAAAATATAATATTATGCAAATAAGTTAAAACAACCCCCATAATTGCCATCAAGTTCTATCAAGTGAGATTTGTTTTTTCTCTATTGTGAAAGTGGGGAAAAATATAAATTTTACAGGACACAGTGTATATTGTTGATTCACAAACAATTCTCAGTGGACTCTTCCTAAACAGAAGTTGTGAGGATGAACTGAGGATATCGAAAGGTGTTCTTGCAAGCTGATGTGAGTAAATGATAATCAGGACCTTTGTTATAAATATTTGATAGAAAAAATTCCATAGATGATTACTGTAGGGGATATATTTCTGTATCACCTAACATCATTTAAGAGATGAGTTTCTTGTCTTTATAGCTATAAATTCAATTTTAAAAGAGACTTGGAAGAAACTAAAACCTTTCTTCATATAAAAAAGATAACTTTCTGATTAACAGAGTGAACCTAGGCTCCACAACCAAAATTGAAGTTCTGATTCAGAAGCACAATGCAACATACGTTTTATTTAGCAATAATATGAATGTGTAGGGCATTCTGGAGGATTAATTAATGATTGGGTAGATGTGGGTAATAACCCAAGACAAGACTGAGGGCCATTATTCATAACCTATCATTAATCTTCAAAATGTCTTTGTGTCAAGGTCACTGTTGGTCCATGTTATCTAAACAATTTCTTTTCTATTCTTTATATTCTATTGTGTATGTGACATGCCTTGACCACTGTGTGAGGTTCTTTTGGTGAATTGTGACTAGATTTTCATTGTTGCTAATCATTTGCAGCTTCCATTAATCTAAATGGGATTTATATGAGTATTTCTTAAAACCAGGTTACAGTTAGTGTATATTAGCTGATGAAGTCAAATAAATTATTAGTCAGCATATTGATTAGTTCAAAATCTTGAGTAAATAAATAAATCAGATGAACTACATATTTGTGAGGTAGTTGCCAGTTGTACTTAGTTTAGTTGCTATTCTTGGATTTAATTACAATTCGTAAATCAAAGGCACACCAAAATGTGAGCAAGTATAATAATTAATCAGTGTATCATAGGTTATCAGCACATCACTCTGCTGAAAGATCAAGTGCAATTGTAGTTCAGGAATGAATGAAAGATTAGGCATTTATCAATTATTCCACATCTTCTAAGAAATTAATTCCTACAGAGATTTATGAGAGTGTCACGATTCTTTATTAATGGGTTCATACATAGCCATTTCTCTCAGTCCAAAGATGGGCAAAATTTCCATTGTCTCTGAAATTAATAGCAGTATTTGTAAGAACATGGTAAGGAAACTATGATTTAATCCAGTACATTCAGCTGCTTTTAGACTGAAGACCTCATTCTCCACTCCTCAGGTTATAGCTGGTGCTAAAGAGCAATGTGGGATTGCTGTATACCTAGTAACCCTTCAGGCATGTGTCCTGCTGATCCTTACAGGCACATATGAACATTAACAGCAAAGTTCATGGCCAATTTATAGACTAACTTTTCCAAATCAGACTATTCAGATAGGAGGACATATCCTTAGATTTCTTCTAAGTCTTCAGCCATTACTCATTATGACCATAGCACTATTTTATTGGTGCTGTATATCTTTATTCTATCATATTGTGATCAGATACCAACCATAATATCCCTTTCTCTTTTCAAAGATGTATGAGGATTTTTGTCATCTTATTTCTGTAGGCAATGAACTTTCTATCTATTAGAACAGTGTGTTCAGAAACATATGTCTAATTGGATTTGTGTATCCAAAGTCATAAAACCGCCCAGATCATCAGAATATGTAAATGCACTAGAAGAAATGATCACTCAGTGGATTTCCAGGAACGGCTACTGAGATTATGAGCTTATTTTGGTTTTCAAAATTAGTTTTATCAGATGCAAGGTTATGGGAAACTTTTCAAAAAACACCATAATAGAAGCCCAACTTAAATGTATACCTCAAATTTAAAAACACAGTAAGAGAACCAAAAAAGTGCCATTGTGGTTTAACAACCAAGTAAAAGAAGCAGCGACAGATAAAAAGACATAATTTAACAAGTGGAAGTCAAATCATGAAGAGGAAAACAGAAAGAAGCATAAACGTTATCAAATTAAGTATAAAATATATTAGAAAAGCCAAAAAGGAGTTTGAAGACCAGTTAGCCAAAAACTCAAAAAGTAATACTAAATGTTTTTTAAGTATATCAGAGGCAGAAAGCCTGTTAAACAACCCAGTAGGGCTCTTGGATGATTGAGATGCTAAAGGAGCACTGAAAAATGATAAAGTCATTGAGGAGAAGCTAAATGAACTCAGATAAGAGACAATTGATTTTTATTTGGTGTTGATGCCTGCTGAGTGTGGCTTTTTTACTAGTGGTGCCATTTTATAGAAATAGAATTGTGCTAGCCCAATCAGCCCTGAACCTCAGGTCATTTTTAACTTGAATTCTCTTTGAAAGCAACATCAAGTATGCTGTTAAAAGATTACATATTACTCTCCTAGGAATTTATTAAAGTTAAGATCACTGCTGTCTCAGCAGGATGAATAGCTCCTGATTAATAGCTTTAAAATATCAAGACGATATTCTTTTACTCTATCTTCCGAATCCCCAGATTGTTTTCTATGTAGTCTTCTATCTCTTTTGAAGAATTTAACACTATGGATAACTGTCTTCATGCATTGTACTGATACTGAAAACATTACTCAGGTTCATTACCATATATAAAAGTATATTCATAATACTTGTGCTGATGTATTTATGAGGATATAGTCTTTTTATTTTAGAGTGCCATTCATTGCTATTTCCCCAAAAGGTACTCTGTAGTCAGCAGAATTTAAATAATGTTGACCTAGTATATATCTCCCAGGACTGAGGACAACAATGTTGAGCCCCTGGGAGAGGTAGATGGGGGTAATCCAGGCCCTCCTGGAAAGCATGGGTAAAAGGTGTGGGCTGGGGGTAGCTTCTCACCACCAGCCCTGGACTCTTAAATCACCTGGCTCTAGTGACAAAAACAGCTCCCTTTGAAGTAAAACACCAAAATCCCATTGGCTTCAATATAAGTAGGATTGGATACATAATATAAATTTAATATGTAAAACAAATACACAGGACTTATTGGTTTAAAATAATTCAGTAATGCATATTGTTAAACAGAGTTTAATTAACACCTTAATATGCGTATGATTTCATAGTTTAGGCTTCTGAGATAAGTCACTGAAGTCAAAGTTTTGCCACTGACTTCAGCAGGGATAGGATTATACTCTAAGGATCACTAAAAGGTGGTAGATCAGCAAATCTGGATTAAAATCTATGTTTAAAGTCACAAATAAAATTGTTGGTTTTTTTTATCCCATCATAACGCTCTGTGTCCATGTTATGAATAATTGCAGGATTGGCAGTCTATGCAGGGTTTGTCTTTATGTTGTTTAAATATACTAGGAGCTCAGCACATATATCATATTTTCCTGTAAACTGCTTAAAACTCCAAAAATCAGCCTAGGCATTGAGTGGAAATAAACTCTGGAAGCCAGTGCATTTGAATTCAGTGCACTGTTAAGCTGGAGAATGTAATTTCTATTGGAAAGAAAACAATGAAGTACTTGAAGTTGTAAAAATAGATGTCCTTCACATTCATTATGAATCACAACCCCATCTCAAAGTCCTCTTTGGGAGAATATCCAGGTCAAAGTTGGTTTTGGTATATTGTAGTTTGAGATTCCACAAAATCCGCTTAAATTTGCTTCCATACCGATACGGTGTGTCAGATTTAATGAGAAAGCAGCATTGTGTTTCAGTAACATGGGAATGAAAAATAGGAAAAATGAAGCTGTTGTGATGGGAGTGAACATCCTCAAATAATTCACTATGTTAGCATTGAAATAACAATGTTACATAAACAACTTTGTGGTTTTATTTTTCAGTTGTTCAGGCAAATGTGATTTAAAAAATCACAAATTTACAGTGAGAAGCTCTTCGGGGCAAAAATAAGAAAATTGTCAATTTTTGGTATTGACTACTCTGTTTTGATAAGCTCATCTATGAGGATTTTATAATGTATATTCTAATGTTAAAAGAATAAAAAAAATAGCAGAAACTAGCAAATATGAGTAGTATCAGAACAAAATGACAAGTGAAGGGAGACATCTAGAACTTTTATTTTTGTGTAGATAGTAACTGTCTAGTTATTTCAATTTTATGTATTTCTCTTTAGCAGATAAAAGTGATACTTCCTCTGGACAAGAACTAAGTGATGATCATAACACCAAAAGCAAGAGAAATAAGTAAGTTGTATTGTTTCTAAACCCATATGTTCTATAGAAAAATCAAAGTCTACTATGGATATGGCACTAAGAAGAAACTAATTTATTATTCATTGCACAGCTATATGCAGACATCAACTGTGATAATTTTCAAGATGTCTATTCTTTTGATTGTCCCTCTTGTGCTTTAAAAGAATCATTTCCCATAGATCGCAACTATCCCTTTATCACTGGAAATTGTTTACATCAGAACAGATGAATGATTAAATGAAGCTTCAAGAAAAATGGTTACTATTAAATACATTAGCGAAATCCTGACTCTGAAATCAATATGAATTTTGCCATTGACTTCCATTGGGCCAGGATTTTCCTCAATATGTCAGATTTTCTACTGGTTTTACTAAGTAAAACTCCATCAAAACTGTGTCCATTTAACCAGCAGATAATTTGCTTCCTAAATTTTATTGTATTTCAACATGCTTCTACTAATGTTACTTAATTTGTCCCTCATTACAAGTCTTCATCCAACATTATTTTGCACAGGGTCACACCAGAACAAAAATAGTTCTATGCAAAAATAATTAAAATTATTAGAATAGTTAATGAGAATAGTTAATGAGGAATTCCTTCCTATTCCAGGAAATAGTCAACTATTTCTAACAATACTGGCGGTATGTAAGATGATATAAGCATTGCCTGCAGAATGGTGTCTGTTTAGCTGTCAGCTAACATGGTTTGGGAAAATCGTGAACAGAAATCACAAGTATTTCTACATTTCCAAGATGAATATTGTGGGGCTAATTGTCTTCCGTTTACACTGCTTTTTTACCAGTATAATATTATTGACTTCATTGGCATTCCTTTTGCTCCTACTTGCTCTCATAGAGGTAACTGGCAGTTTTGCATATTTTCTTCAATATGTCATGGCTTCATCCTGTCAGTGTAAGTGATTATTTTCAATGTTCTAGTAAAATGGGCTTTAAAAAAAAAAAAAACCAAATAACAAGAGCTGGTTCAGAAACTATTAAAACCTCCCACTGTTAATATATCCAAATTAAAAGTTCCAAGAACTCCTGTCACAGACTTTCCTCTTTCTTAATCTTGAGAAAACCATGATCATTCCATATCTGTGTGTTGACAATATAAAATGTACTTAGAATGTCAGGAGGTCAAACAGTGACTCCTCCACTGCCTACTTATGAACAGAGATTATTTGTCCCATGTATGCTGGATTTCCATTACTTATTCATATTTTAAAAGGTGATTCTTTTATGGTCTCTTATCTTCTTTACATTTAAAAGGGCACTGTCAAAATTGGGAGACCCCAAATTTGACCTACCTTTTGCTCTATATTTTCTTTTCAAAGTCCATAAAATATATATTTTTGTTCTAAAACCAAAGCATAAATGCCACTCAGGTTGAGGCAATCACATGCACCTCCACACACTGGCTCCCAAGCCACTGAATTGTAGCACAGCCCTCCCCACCCTATGCACTAGAGCAGAATGTCTGCACCACTTGAATAAATATAGGTCCTCTGGCTTATTTTCAGCCATTCCTCTCTCAGCTTTCACTGTGCAGCCAGTAAAGAGACCACTTCCACAGCAAACAGAGTGAGCAAGGACTAAGGAAGCTCCAGGGTGATGAACAATGACTGTAAAGAGCTTTATATTGGCAATTCACACAACAAATGAATTTTACCCATAGTAAACTGTGCATAAAGAATGGCAAGCTATCTTTTCTGCTCTTTACTCCAAGGCTGTGTCTACACTGGCATGAATTTCCGGAACTGCTTAAAACGGAATACTATTCCGTTTTCAGTTTTTCCGGAAAAGGAGCATCTACATTGGCAGGCTGCTTTTCCGGAAAAGCCCTTTTTCTGGAAAAGACTACTGGGCTGTCTACAGTGGCCCTTTTCCGGAACAGTGTTCCGGAATAAGGACTTATGCCCGAGCAGGAGCAGAATAGTTTTTCTGGAATAGCGGCTGATTTTGTACAGTAGAGCATTGTAGCTTTTCCAGAAATTCAAGGGCCAGTGTAGACAGCTCGCAGCTTATTCCGGAAAAGCGGCTGATTTTCCGGAATAAGTGGCCCAGTGTAGACACAGCCCAAGGGTAATTTGATTTACAAGTAATAGAGACTGCTATCAGGAGTAAATATACATAGCAATAGAAGTCAAAATAGCACCTAGTACAAGATCATTACATACAGTCTATAAAGTACACTGCCTAAATATTACATTTTGAGTTTGATAGCAAGGTTTTCTCACTCTTGCATGGAACAATATATTCAATAAACGTAACAAATAGTGCATTTTTTATCATATTTGAAATTTATGACAAGATATGCACATAAATTGAAAAGTACTGAGAGCCCCACACTTGACCCTACCTTTACATTTTCCACTTTTTCTATAACTATCTTATAAAAAATTGTTATCTTGCTATTATGGGGAGCACTGCTATCACAGGGTATGTCTACACTACAGTGCTAATTCGAACTAAGCTAATTCGAACTAACGCATCTAGAACTAAAAACTAGTTCGAATTAACATTTTGCTAATTTGAACTAGAACGTCCACATTAAGTGGACCCTGAAGCGGGGTTAAGGATGGCCAGAAGCAGTGCTGGCAGGGCATCAGAGGAGGACATAGAGCGTGGAGATGCTGTCTCAGACTAGCCGAGGGCTGTGCTTAAAGGGTCCCGACCCCCACCCCGGAAAGACAGTTCTCAGGGGTGCCCCGCTTGCAAAGCAGTCCTGGCTTGGATTGCCCGGAGTACCCACACTGGGCACATCACAGCACTCGGCCATCGGCCCGGCTGCACTTGCCGCAGGCTGCCATCTGGGGAGAGGGGACAATTGGGGGGCTGCAGGAGAGCTTCCACCCCCAGAAGCCCGCAGAGCCACCCAGTCCTCCCCATCGGGGATGCGTACCCCATTCCTCCCTCACCACCTTCCACTTACCCTTCCCTAGCCCCTCTTCTTGATGTACAAAATAAAGGACAATTCTGTTCAAAAATGGAATCTGTCTTTCTTGAACAAAACTGGGGGAGACTGGGAAAAGGAGGTGGGAGAGGGGAAGAGAGAGGCTGGGAGAGGGTAGGGTAACTACAATGATCAGGGATTGGGAACAGGTCCCATATGAAGAGAGGCTAAAGAGACTGGGACTTTTCAGCTTAGAAAAGAGGAGACGGAGGGGGGACAGGATAGAGGTCTCTAAAAGCAGGAGTTGGGTGGAGAGGGTGCATACAGAAAAGTTCTACATTAGTTCCCATAAAGAAGGACTAGAGGACACCAAAGGAAAGGAATGGGTAGCAGGCTTCAAAGTAGTAAGAGAAAGTTGTTCTTCACAAAGCAAAGAGTCAACCTGTGGAACTTCTTGCTGCAGGAGGCTGTGAAGGCTACAACTAGAACAGAGTTTAAAGGGAAATGAGATCAAGTTATGGAGGCTGGGTACATGGAGTGGTATTAGCCAGGGGGTAGGAGTGGTGTCCCTGCCCAAGGTTTGTGGAAGGCTGGAGAGGGATGGCAGGAGACAAATGGCTTGGTCACTGTATTCGGTCCATCCCCTCCAGGGTCCCTAGGGTTGGCCACTGTCAGCAGACAGGCTACTGGGCTAGATGGACCTTTGGTCTGACCCAGTACGGCCATTGTAAGCTCAGCGCTCAGGGTCGGGGGTCTCAGTGGACCCCCTTGATTTTCATGCACACCTGCTCCTGGGTGGCCAGGCTGGCAGCTCTCCTGCCCTAGACAGCCACTTTCCTGTGCCTAGTGCGGAGGTTGTGGACGAGGTCCACAATGTCCGCACTAGCCCAGGTGGGTGCCTGCCTCTTGCGGTCCCGGGCAAGCTCCCGGGAGCCGCCAGCCTGGTCCCGGGAAGAGGGGGAGGGCTGGGGGGCATCGGGTGGGTGGCGCGATCCGTGCCAGGTGCAGAGTCTGCTGGCTGGGTGCTGGCAGACTTGCACCTGGCACGGGCACCGTAGCCAGACCATGCCTCTTTAAGGGATCCTGGGCCGGGAGGGGGGCAGACGAGTTTCCCTGATGTTGGCCAGAGTGGCCACCAGGGAAACCTGGGGAGGGCTAGCCTCCCACTAGTTCGAATTAAGGGGCTACACACCCCTTAATTCGAACTAGCTTGTTCAAACTAGGCTTAATCCTCATAAAATGAGGTTTTCCTAGTTCGAACTAAGCGCTCCGCTAGTTCGAATTAAATTCGAATTAAATTCGAACTAGCAGCGCGCTAGTGTAGCGCCTATTAAAGTTAGTTCGAACTAACTCTTTTATATTCACAAATGAATTATATGCTAATATATTTAGCAAGACACATACTGTAACTCAGTAAAGAAGAGAGAGATAGCTGGACATCCATATCCACACCATCCTTTGAAAAAATGTAAACCATTATCTTCCTCATCTTTCTCTCTTTCCTCATCTGCACCAATGGTCACTATTCTGGCACTCAAAAGATACATCTGTCTCTCCTGTTGCCCACAGGAAGTTATGCCATTTTTATAATATGTTATATGGATATTGCCATGTATAATGCATATTCAGTAGGGTTTTCTTCCCTCTTCCTTATTTTGTATATCCTCTCCTTACTAATATTAAGGTGTTTTTTCTATAGATCACTATATTGATGATTTTCACCCCATTATCATATATGTCAATTCGTTGCCATGGAACTCTTGCAATTGGATGAACCATCCATAAACCTCCAGAAGCTGATGTTAATTTATGTTTCTGTGGCTTTCTGATATCACTATGGACAAAATTTCCCCATACACTCTATTTCCAATTCCCCAGAATGTTGGACTTACTGTTTATTTATGCCAAAGTTCAGAGGCCTCAAGCCTCATCTATCTGCTGGAGCAAATGTGTTAGAGGATTCAGGCCCATAGATTCCTTGCAGTAAAGCAGAATACATTACAGGGCGGTGAATAGAATAGAGGAAAGGTAGGTGGCTGGGCTACACTTACTTGCTAACCAAGGCAGTGCTCCATTCTATGCTTCAGTGAGTCCTAGTCTTAGGCTCTTATCTTTCCCTGTGTATTGTATAGGGAGCCTCGGCACTTAACTTAGAACTATGGTTTCATTAGGAGGCACAGCATTGAGCCTAATACCCCCATTCCTACGAGTGACTAGCCTACCCTTATTTAAGAAGTCTGGCATAACAGTGAATTGAATTTGAGAACTCCTGAATCCCTAATAGCCCAACCAATAAACTCTTTAATACATCAGACCCTTTGTACCCATATGCGATAATTACTGTGTCAAATGTGGTTGAGTGCGATAAACATAATTGATCTCAGCCATGGTCTGGAAACCTGTCATATTCTTCACTGGCTTTTCAGTTATTTTCCATCATTTAAAGTAATATGACCTAAATAAATTACATTATTCCTGTAACACAGACTAAATAATTTGAGTGTCTTATTCTGGTATTAATATCTGCTTTCATCAAAGTTCAGTTTATTATACTTAAAGCACAGTAAGACAAATTACTGTTTTGTTAAAGTTTGCTAATCCTCATATATTTATGCCTGTTGCCTTTTGTGAGTTTCACACTCATATGGCAGGTGCACATTACCAGAAATGTTTTATACTCACACTCTAATTTTCTTCCTTTCATTGGTTTTTGCAGTGGTACTACATTTTGAATAGCTAGGTTAAGGCCTGATCCACTGAAGTGAATGGAAATACTCTTATTTTACTGCAACAGACTTTCAATGTTTCCAGTCCTGAATCTAAACTTACAGTTCAGTTGTTATGGATTCAGCAAGCAATTGTCTGCAAGAAGTTCTATACATATTACTGTAGTTTAATTTACATTTAAATCATAGAACACTAGAACTGTAGGGGACCTTGAGAGGTCATCAAGTCCAGTTCCCTGCTCTCACGGCAGGCCCCAGTACCATCTAGACCATGCCTGATAGATGTCTATCTAACCTGCTCTTCAATATCTCCAGAGATGAAGATTCCACACGCCCCCTAGGCAATTTATTCCAGTGTGTAACCACCCTGACAGTTAGAAAGTTTTTCCTAATGTCCAACCTAAACCTCCCTTGCTTCAGTTTAAGCCCATTGCTTCTTGGGAAGTTCAGATTGGATATTTTAATTTAAATACAGTTTAATTATAGTATCTATGGCATACAGTCCAAATACTTACTCAAGCAACACTCTAAACTATTTGTATACAAAAGTGGCACATTTTTTTCTAAAGAGTCAGATTACCGAGAAGCTGGAATTTATCTGTAATGTTTTCAAATTGCTCAATCTTAATTGCTTAAAAATATGGAGAAATTGTGAATATATCTACTAAATTGTTTTTTGTGAGATCATGAGAAAAATTTTCAGATTTTATGTGACACAATGTATAATGTAATGTGACTTATTCAGTCTCTGGATTACCACGTGACTCACATTCAGTTCAGTGGAAGCTGTGTGCATGTATTTGAAAGCAACATATGGCTTAATATCTTTACCTGCTCAGAAGATCCAATGCAATTTTTATACAAGATTTTAAAGGCTCTGGGAGACAAGCTTGTAACTCTATTTAAAGGGAGTGCTATCTTGCTATATTTGGTCAGAATCTAATACAAAAAACATATTACAGTAAATCAGACATGTTCATTTTGAAAGTGTAAAAGTCTAGATTCCTCATTTCATTGTGATTCTTGTCCCCATAGAAAATTCATGCTAGTCAACTGCAAATCCCAGCACAACTTAATAATAGAACTCTCTATAAAAATATTTCCTATTTTGAGATTTTTAGGCTTCAAAACTGTGATAAGAATAGAGTAAAAAAAAAAACAAGACTATTTAAATGTGTCCTTTATCTATAAATTTCCAAATTCGAATCCATTGTGTCAGTGCTTCAGTTGCCTTCATTGTAGTTTTTTATTTGAGAATAAATGTAAAATCCGTCTGCTCTAAAGGATCATTTTCAATTAACCAAACTAAAGGAGAAACTGTCTCTCCTGCTGTCTTAGCTGACTGAGTAGCATTGGTTTCAGCTTGAAAAAAATCTCTTTGTGGATATGAGAAATTGGAGTGGAAGGTTCATGGATCATATTACAAAATATTATGATTTAGGGAAAATGAAAATTGCTAATGCAATATAAAAGTCACCATAATATTATGAAGAGTAACAATTTGATGCCTTTGAAACTGCCAATGCTATATAATACAATTTTCATATGATCTAAGTACAATGCAATTACCTGATGGAAGACAGGTAATATGCTAGGGCTCATATTGCATTACTGACTGATGTAAATTGTTAGCTGAAAAGAATATTTTAACTTCTTCCATTTTCAAATTGTGCAGGTTAAAGCATTTTGGAGATTATTTCCTCCCTCCTCCACTCAATGGTCAACAGTTTCAAATAAGGATGCAGAAAGTTATTTATCTTTAATGAGAACTGCAGTGCCTCTGGTAATCTTGTTCCCTTTATTAAAGTGCCTACTAAGAAATAAAGTGCCTTACTGTAGCATTGATGTTTGAAAAAATTGGCCAATATTATTGCATCTTTTGGCCCTTATCTTTTAAACATGTATCAGAATATTGATAAATATTAGAGATGGGAATAAGACAAAAAAAAGACTGGAGATTTATACTTCCACAATTCAATTATGGGTGTTCAAATCCAGGGCTTTAGTGTGGACTTCTCTACCTCTGTAATCCAATTCAGAAGAGACCACAAGTAATTCTATACTCATGGATGGTCAGTAGTCTATGTGATGTGAGTTTGATTTTACTGTTGTCCATGTGGACAAATACTTGCTTCATACACACAAACCTAACAACAACCTCCTCCCTCCTCCCGCAACTGCTATTGATAGTCCTATTGACAACTTCAACTTGAAGTTTAGTTTCTGATTAGCTTATTGATGTAGTTACTCCTCACAAAGCCAGTGTTAAGGCAGAACTTGTACTACCAGTGCTGAACTTATGCAGTAAAAAAATAGTGAATTTTAGTTTGTAAGTGCTGTGTGTTATCTTGTTTGTTTTTGTTTTGTTTTGTGGTATTTTGGGGTTGTTAATTGTTATTTTAGCAATCACTATTCGTAGCTAAAATATATATGGGACAGATACTCAGTAGGTGTAAGTCGGTGCAGCTCCATTGTTTCTTAGGGAGCTATACATATTGACACCTGGTGAAAATCTGTCCATGGATTTTTAATATCTTAGTGATACACATTTAAGAAAAAAATGTTCATGATTTCATGTTATCTCCTACAGTCAACACAGTCATGCTAAATATCTGTCATCCTCTAGTGAATCTTGTAGAGTAAAAAGCTCATGCAATGGTAATTAGTTCCTTGGAAACAGCTTTGTATTCTAACATGAAGTCATCCTGGAAAATTATTATAAATGTCTGCAAAGATTTTTGCACTGATAGAGGCACTCTTCACTGATGTTTCATTACATGTTGTGTACATGCAGTATGTCACACTGTTTCCTCTAGGAGGGAATATGGGGGGGAGGGGGGTATAAAATAAAGATTAGCATTGATTTTTTTTAATCTTAAAAGCAATAAGATTATTTTCTCTATTCACTACTCTGAAAGGTTCCCTCATTAGATTTAGCTAATTAGCTGTCAATATTATATATGGTGTATAAAGATCTCCTGCATTTAAATCTCTTTATAGAGAAAGTAGAGGGTTAAACAATGTACACTGTGTATTTACTGAACTATTCATATCTCACATTGTTAAAGAACGGAAGATCTCCAGAATGCTGATCAGGAGATGGTTGAAGGGGGAGAGAAAAACGTGAAAACATCAACAGATCAAATTATTCTTCCTTTAGAACAACGCATTGCCCATTTCCGAGATATGCTTCTTGAAAGAGGGGTAAGAAATTGTATTTATTTGAGTATTGTACAGGTTGCAACTCTAAAATCCGCGATTTTCTGGTCCAGCAACATCCTTAGTCCGGCTTAACCATGGATGTTCTAGGATCAGAGAGCCCTAGAGCTGCAGGAAGGCAGAGGCCCAGCCAGTGTGCAGCTCAGCTGGGCTGTGGGAGCCAGCACACAGCTCAGCTGTATTGGGGGGACAGCAGCTGTTTTGTGGCTCAGTTGGGCTGCAAGGGGGGCAGAGCCACACAGCTCATCTGAGCTGTGAAGGGGAGTGGTACAGGGAGCCAGCACATGGTTCAGTTGGGCTGGAAAGCAGCTGTGAGCTAGCACACGGTTCAGTTGGGCTGTGGGGGGAACCAGGAAGCTGGCAGGGTGGGAGGGCTGAAATGACCTCCCATAGTCCAGAAAAATCCCTTATCCAGGATCAGTCAGGTCTCTAGGATGCTGGACCAGGGAGGTCCAATCTATAAATTATAGAAATGCTATGTCTAATCTGAAATCCACAGCAAGCACCCAGGAATTGTAGCCCCCAAATTAATCCTTGCGTTTTTACATGCAATTTTATGTCACTTTCATGTAAACATCTGGCACTGTGGAATGTTTTCCTGTTACTGGTATATGAAGAAATCAGCATAGAAAAGATAGATTGCTAGAGAAAAAAGAAAAGAGAAGAGGAAAGAATTGTTAAGAAAATTGCCTGATCTGTAATCTAAAATGAACCAGAGGAGATAATCTTATCCCAGAATTTTGGCAATGAGAGTATTGTGATGCAGTTATTTTTTGCTTTGGCACAGTGGCCTGTAAAAGCTTCCAGCAAATACATGTTGTTTGTCACGGCAATATTTTAAACAGTGGAAACTCAGAAAATGTTTATTATTTATTTT
Organism: Pelodiscus sinensis; assembly: GCF_049634645.1. NCBI lineage: Eukaryota > Metazoa > Chordata > Testudines > Trionychidae > Pelodiscus > Pelodiscus sinensis. Next base: position 48,340,387 of record NC_134718.1, read on the forward strand.
TCAATTTAGATTTATGTTAGCACTGTGGTGTAGGCACCACTGCGAATTTTTAAAAAACACACAAAATAAACAGATCCATCAGTTCCTCTGATTGTTTCAAATACTCTGTGACAACATCAGTACAACTGAAATTAATCAGCATGTCCCCAGAATTCCACACCCAGCCCTGCCCAACACCCATGCCATCATGAGACAAAGAAAAAAGTGGACCAGGGAGGTTGCCCTGAAAGCTAACACTTCACCTTGTTACATGCTGGGGGAGAAATGAGTTCTAAAGGTCCAGGGTTCTAACAGAGAACACTCTGCCAGCCATCTACTCAATCTTTTACTGAAGGAGGGTAGGCTTCAGCGTAGGTGCCTCTATAATCCACACACCTTCTGAGTGTGGTGTTCTGTCCCATCCAGTAGCACCAAGAAGACTTAGGGTATGTCTACACTACCCTCCTAGTTCGAACTAGGAGGGTAATGTATGCATACCGCACTTGCAAATGAAGCCCGGGATTTGAATTTCCTGGGCTTCATTTGCATAAGGTAGTTTCACGAGGAGTAATGGTAGTTCAGAATAGGCACCTAGTCCAAACTACCTAGTTCGAGCCCCGTGTAGCCGCGCTGCATGGGGTTCGAAGCAGCGGGGATTTAAAAATGGCGGCTCCCCGCTTATGCTAATGAAGCCCGGGAAATTCAAATCCCGGGCTTCATTAGCAAGTGCGGTATGCATACATTACCCCGCTAGTTCGAACTAGCGGGGTAGTGTAGACATACCCAGAGACATTAATGAGTTTCTCCTACAGCAGTCATCTCCAACCCGTCAACTGCAGCATTTCTAACAGTTGATCTCAGTCTCAGTCACTGTTCTCTCTAAAGTGTGCGCCTGTATGGTGCGCACAACATTTTTTTAAGCCTGCCCACCTCCTTCGCAGAACCGTGCAGCATCACTCACCTTCCTGCTGGACCAGGGAGGTGAGTGGCATGGCTTCCACTGGGGGTTGGGACTATAGGTGAGCAGGTTGCTGCTGCCAGGGTTTGCTGATGGGGTGGGTGGGTTGGAGGGTTGTTGCTGCTGGGAGCTGGGGCAGCGGCCACATGGCTGGATGGAGTGTTTTCTGCTACACCTATTCTGTAGCGGAGAGGGCAACCATGACTCTCCAGTGCTTCTGTTGGCCCCAGGGCTTCCCCTGACTCCCACCAGCACAAACACTGCTTCTACCCCATTGCTGGAGATGCACCACCCCCTTCTCCTTCACGCTATTGCTCAGCCCAAGAGGCAGCAAACCTTTATGGACGATTAATGCCCTGTCACCATTTGTTACCATTATGAAATCTCAATTGTAAATGTGGACATGACTAAAGAGAGGTATTTTTCAAAATATAAAACCTGTAGTATTGTAACAAGATATATAAATAAGAACATCTTCATTTTCATTTTAACAATTTTTAAAGGGCAAGTGTCTGAACCTATTTATAGATACTGTTTACACATTTTTTCTAGCAGATAATATGCAGTCACAGGTGTCACACTGAGACTTGATGAGTAGAGGACAAAATGTGTAATATATACTTGAGTTTAGATTTATATAGCATAAATAGACTGTTTATTCTACATTTTCTTAGGGATAGATCTTGGCTTGCATTTAAATTCAAAAAATGGTCTTTGTGCTGAAAAAGATTGGAGACCACTGCTCTACAGTCTTCACTAATAGCCTTGTACCTTTTAGCTTGTGAATTTAGCTCCAGGCATTCCAGGTTCGGTCCTACCCACCAAACGGGGTCTTTCCAGGCCTGCCTGGATGGAGGTGGAGTAGGGGCAAAGGAGTAAGTTGCCCCAGGGCTCCCAGCCACCACTTCCATTGCTGCGGGAGTGGTGACAGTGGCCCGGAACACCAGGGCTTTTAAACCACCAGAAGAGTGTCGCGGGGTGCACTCCGGAGGCTCTAAGGCAGAGGACTCAAACTCCCGGACTCTGGGCTAGTCCTGGCTGGAGCAATTGCACAATCCAGCCTAGGACTCGTGGTGGGCTGAGGGGGCCTATCAACTACTGGCCTGAAGTTTGCCCCCTGAGCATATGGATTTGGAGATCACTTTGGGTGCCTGGCACCATGCAATGGCAGGAATGGCGGCCCCTGCACTTCTTGTAGTATCAGGAAACATGGAGAAGTAGAGCACACTTGGTGGGTGTGCTCACTCTGCTATGCTCTGCATCCCCTGTGGTTCTTCCTGCCATGGGGAGTACGGGAGGGTGCAGCCACTGCTGTTGCATGCTGCCAGGCCCCCGAATGATCCTCAAATGCGAATGCTCGGGGGGCAAAGTGACATGGAGGGGACTGGGCAGTGTGATGGCAAGAAGGATCAGGGATGTGGGACCAGTAATGGACTGGCTGGGTTCAAGCCATTTTTTTTTGCCCAAAGCATCAGGGAAAAGCAGCACAGGTTAATACTGCCTGATAACTCACTTCTATGAAGAGAGAAGACCCTGAAAGAACATTTATCACAAGAACTGAATTACTAGAGACCAGTGAAGCTGAGCAGCAGCACAGACACAAAGAACATCTGCACAAAGGCCTCTGCATCCTGCAGATCCTCTGAAAACAACACAAGTCTTGAAAATTGAGCCTCTTTTTCTGCAGAGGAGCAAGTTACAGTCAACTCGATGGTGGGCCATTTGCTGCTGGGTGGTAATAGGATTGGCTTACTCTTATTTATAGAACCCTGCATAGATACAAAATTTGTATCTGCATCCACAACAATATCTGAAAAAATGAGCCACAGATATCTGAGGGTATGTCTACACTACAGCGCTAATTCGAACTAACTTAATTCGAATTAGTTAATTCGAATTAAGCTCATTCGAATTAGCGCAGCTAGACTTAAAAACTAGTTCGAATTAGCGTTTTGCTAATTCGAACTAGCATGCCCACACAGAGTGGACCCTGAACAGAGGTTAAGGATGGCCGGAAGCAGTGCCAGCAGGGCATCAGATGAGGACTTAGGCTGTGTCCAGACTCCATGCCTCCATCGACGGAGGCATGTAGATTAGCCAGCTCGGAAGAGGGAAATGAAGCCGCGATTAAAATAATCGCGGCTTCATTTAAATTTAAATGGCTGCCCCGATCTGCCGATCAGCTGTTTGTCGGCAGATCGGGAGAGTCTGGACGCGATGCCCCGACAAAGAAGCCTTTCTTCATCGACACAGGTAAACCTGGTTTCACGAGGCTTACCTGTGTCGATGAAGAAAGGCTTCTTTGTCGGGGCATCGCGTCCAGACTCTCCCGATCTGCCGACAAACAGCTGATCGGCAGATCGGGGCAGCCATTTAAATTTAAATGAAGCCGCGATTATTTTAATCGCGGCTTCATTTCCCTCTTCCGAGCTGGCTAATCTACATGCCTCCGTCGACGGAGGCATGGAGTCTGGACACAGCCTTAGAGCGTGGAGCTGCTGTCTCAGGCTAACCGAGGGCTGTGCTTAAAGGGACCCAACCCCAACGCCGGACAGACAGTTCTCAGGGTTCCCTGCTTGCAAAGCAGTCCTGGCTTGGAGTGCCCTGAGTGCCCACACGCGGAACATCACAGCACTCGGCCATCAGCCCGGCTGCACTTGCCGCAGGCTGCCATCCGGGGGGAGGGAGATATCGGGGGCTGCAGGAGAACTTCCACCCCAAGAAGCCCGCAGAGCCAGCCCAGTCCTCCCCATCGGGGGCTCGTACCCCATTCCTCCCTCACCTCCTTCCACTTACCCCTCCCTAGCCTCCCTTCCTGATGTACAAAATAAAGAAAACATGTGGTCAAAAATAGAATCTCTCTTTATTGAACAAAACTGGGCGAGACTGGGAAAAAGAGGTGGGAGAGGGGAAGAGAGAGGCTGGGAGAGGAGAGGGCAACTAAAATGATCAGGGGTTTGGAAAAGGTCCCATATGAAGAGAGGCTAAAGAGACTGGGACTTTTCAGCTTAGAGAAGAGGAGACAGAGGGGGGATATGATAGAGGTCTATAAAAGCAAGAGTGGTGTGGAGAGGATGCATAAAGAAAAGTTCTCCATTAGTTCCCATTATAGAAGGACTAGAGGACACCAAAGGAAAGGAATGTGTAGCAGGCTTCAAACTAGTAACAGAAAGTTGTTCTTCACAAAGCAAAGAGTCAACCTGTGGAACTCCTTACTGCAGGAGGCTGTGAAGGCTACAACTAGAACAGAGTTTAAAGAGACATGAGATAAAGTCATGGAGGTTGGGTCCATGGAGTGCTGTTAGCCAGGGGGTAGAAATGATGTCCCTGCCCAAAGTTTGTGGAAGGCTGGAGATGGATGGCACGAGACAAATGGCTTGGTCACTGTCTTTGGTCCATCCCCTCTAGGGTACCTAGGGTTGGCTGCTGTCAGAAGACAGGCTACTGAGCTAGATGGACCTTTGGTCTGACCCAGTACAGCCATTGTAAGCTCAGGGCTCAGTGTTGGGGGTCTCAGTGGACCACCTTGATTTTTATGCACACCTGCTCCTGGGTGGCCAGGCTGGCAGCTCTCCTGCCACTTTCCTGTGCCTAGTGCAGAGTTCGTGGATGAGGTCCACGATTTCTGCACTAGACCAGGCAGGTGCCCACCACTTGCGGTCCTGGCCAGGCTCCCGAGAGCCGCCAGCCTGGTCCCGGGAAGAGGTGGAGGGCTGGGGGGCATCGGGTGGCTGGCTCATGGCGTGCCAGGTTCAGGGTCTGCCGGCTGGGTGTTGGCAGGCTTGCACCTGGCACGGGCACCATAGCCAGCCCTTGCCCCTTTAAGGGCTCTGGGGCCGGGAGGGGGGCATACGAGTTTCCCTGGTGGTGCCCAGAGTGGCCACCAGGGAAAGCTGGGGAGGGCTAGCCTCCCACTAGTTTGAATTAAGGGGCTACACAGCCCTTAATTCGAACTAGTAAGTTCGAACTACGCTTAGTCCTCGTTAAATGAGGTTTACCTAGTTCGAACTAAGCGCTCCGCTAGTTCGAATTAAGTTCGAACTAGCGGAACACTAGTGTAGCACCTATGAAAGTTAATTCAAACTAACGTCTGTTAGTTCAAATTAATTTTGTAGTGTAGACGTACCCAGAGGCTATAAAGTGGATATCTATGGATTTGCATGTCTCTATTTATTTACGCCTGCAACCTGTATTGCATCAGGCTTACCAGAAATTCTAGGGAATTCAAAGGTGGCATAAAAACATCTTTCCCCCATCTCCAATTTTGTGTGGTGTACACCTCAATCAGACCTGTGAATCTGGACTCCAGTGTTTACAGTTGTGGGGTATGAGATTATTGGTGAGTATTAATGGAAAGTCACTATTCAAGTAATTTCAATTATTATGCCTTTTTTCAGTTATTGGAGTGCTTGGACTTATCCATGCCCTTTAAATGTTGTACAATCAACATTCTGAGTAGGTAAATAAAGTGTACATTTAAATTACAGGTAGAATAAATCAGTTATATCTGTCTCATAATCATCACCACAATCTGAATTATAGATCTGTCTAATACTGTGACCATAAAATTTCACCCACAAAATTAGACCCCCCAGTGTCTCCTCTTCCCTCAGTACAATGAAGGAGGATTCAATATCAATTCCTGTTGGAATTAACAAGCATTATACATATATGTCCCAACTCTGCAAACAAATAATGCACATACTGTATTCAGTGGGACTACTCAGATATTGAAGTGTTATAGAATCAGTGCCTTTAACCTCTCATGAATCAAAGGGAGTCTACAGCCCCCAAATATATTTCTTATGGGAGAAACTGTGACTTTTAGAAAAAGCATTTCAAAATGGTGGCACATGTCTTTTCCCATCATATATACTATAGGAGGGGGAGGGGTAGTTTCTAATCTGTAGTCCACAACTGGGGTGGGGTGACAGAATTAGAGATAGGTGTGTCTGTAGTTTAGCAGTAAACTACCCATAAATCAAACTTATTTTATTAAGATTTCATTATTTTATGACCAAAAGTGTGCAGAATATTTCCAAATATTACTAAACATAGCACAAGAAATGTGCAATGATTTAGGTATTCAACTGTCATGGTCAAAGTTTAAAAGTATCAGGGTTGTTATATGAAAAGCATTTTGAAATGTTGTACACTGATAAAATTCAGATTAACTTGTTAGAACAATGAGAAATTTGTCATTTCCGTTATCACTTAAATGTATATTGATTCTACATTGCTTAATGACTGAAGCCCAAGGCACTTACTAAATACTAACTGTCCAGGGCATGCTGATGATTAATCCCAGTTGGCTATAACTTCCTCAGGAAATGCAGAGAAGTATAGTTGTTATTCTTATTTCATACTGATTATTTAAATATCATTTGCCATTTTGCAGCAGTGCCATTGTTTTTTCAAAGATGATTTCTTTGAATAGCACTAGGGCTGCTGCAGGCATTTTTAAGAATACAAAGCTTAAGTGCCAATCACGACTTCTGTTTAGCACAGAATATTTTGCTTAAATACCACATTGTTGTGTAGGGGATACACTTATATAAAATATGTATTTTCTGAGTGTGAGTGAATAATAGAATGTTAAACATGAGTTTTGTTTTCATTTATATGATTTTATTTATTATTGTGTAAAACAATAGCATAATTGGTAGGTGTATGGCAACTAATCCTATATAAAGATCAGTTCCCAATTTTATTATCTCCTATTTAGAATTAATTTTGTCAGCTCCAGGGCCCAATCCTGCATTCTGCACAAAGGCAAAACTCCAAGTTAAATCAAAGGCAGCTTTTCATTGGAAGGCATTGCAGACCTATGCCCCTAGTCATGTTATACAAAAATAAATTTCATTTTGTGCCAGCATTAATTAGAATATTTTATGTTACTGATGATATTTTGTATAATTAATTAATTAACAGTGATATTATATAAGATTTGAAACCACGCTAGGGATTTAACTCACATATATTGAAAATGTCACATCATAAAAGCTTCTGAGCAAAGGTGAATAAGAATATAGAAGACCCTCAAATCTAATGTTTTGTCCCCCCACTGGCCTTATTAATTTAATAATGTTTCTGATATTAGGGGCTTGTCTGCAAAGAAAAATTCTTGATTGATAATTGAGCTAATGGCCGCAAAATGAGTCTGCCTGCGGCACTGGAAGGATAATTCTGCACCAAAAGAAGCAGAGTCATTTGCATGCTGTCCTCTGATGGTTTCCTAAAAGAATAACACATTCCAAGCGAGCAACCACAGGGATGTTTCTGAGAACATCAGGAAGTCTTTTTGTTACAATTTATTATTATTTATCACCTAAAGTGCCGATGTGTTCCAACAAAAAATGGAGACACAATCCCTCCCGTGAAGAGTATACGGTTTACAAAAACAAGGCAGATGCTCCCCATTAGAGTGTTTCTTTCCATTACATTGATTTGTGTATGTATTTGTTTGAATTGACTTGAGCTTTCATGATGGAATGAAATGGCTATTGTTTGGTTGAATATTATATATAAAAGCAATATAATCTGGAGTTAAATGGTTGTTTTGGGGGCTAGTGAGGAAATGTGGTGACAGAAATGTAGGATACAACCTCTGGAATACTTCATCAAGGGTGGCAGAAGGAAGCAGTATGATTTCGGATAAGAGTTTGCCATGGAAATCTCAGATGCCATGACTTTCAGAGATTTCCATAATATTTTCTAGTGCAGCTTCCGCCCCGGGCCAGCACGGCTGGAGCTGGCAGACAGTGGGAACCTAGAGCACTATGGGCAATGCTGGCCTAGCACTGTCCGCTGCTCTGTGGGACATATGGGGAGTTCAGTCTGTTATTCCCTGCCATGGGCCTCAAGTTTAAGTCATACCTCATCAGGCCTCCCTCCCCCATTATTTTTAGTAAAGGCTATTGTAGCCATTTTTTAAATCTTTAACCACTTCTCCCAAAGTTGAACTTACAATTAGGGTAACTACTTCCTCAGCCAAGTGGAGAAAAAGAGTGAGTAACATAGCTACCCCTCTGAGACTTATCATTAGGGTAAATTTATAGGCTCAATTATTATAACCTTCCTTAGTGCACGCTCACATAAGCAGCCATAATTTAGCCCTTTTTTATTTGGGTAAATGTGTTGAGATATATTGCTTTAAATGAATTGAATTTTGACTTGATGGGGGGGAAAGAGGAAGTGTATTCTTAAGGAGTGTTGAGGGAGCTATCTTTCCAGGACAATGGTTCTCTGTTTGTTTTATATTGGTACAGTGCTAGCAAATGAAGCTTAGGACTCTTCTCACTACCATTATGTAAAGAATTAATGAGATCTTAATCCAATAAAGCATATGCATCATTAATTCATTGTTTTGTAAAAATGTTCAGTGAAATATTTTATTGGGGGAAGGAGGGAAAGTCTGTGGAATTTCCTTTTCTTATATAGTCCCATCTATTAGTTACACCTTATCTTCAGCAATCAGTATTGATAGTCTGGCACTAATCAGATAAATTGTCTCTCCACACACAGATTAGAAATCAACCATCCTTTCCCACTCATTCACAATAAATTTTACCAATGTGTTTTCAAAGTGCTCATTAACTATCTGTCTGTTTTCCAGCATTAGCTGTGATTTTCCCACACTTTGTCCACAAGACATTTTCTTTTGTAGGTTTGTTTTTGTTTCTGTTTAGGCATTTATGGTTATAAATGTTATCACATAAACAGACAGATGCTTCTAGAAAAAGTACAATTAAAGGCTATATTTAAGGAAGCAGAAAAACAGAAAAGCAAGATTAAAGTAAATATATACTGCAGGGTTCAAAAAACCTGTGGCAGATATATCAAATCAAGTGGAAAATGATCATAAAAATTGTTAGTAGAAATCAATAGTCAGATTACAAGTAATAAACATTTTCACATAAGACTGAAACTTCCAGAAAAAAATGCAGTTGAAGACTAGACAATTGTTAGTAGAAATCAGTAGACAGATGGTCATTTTATAGGTAAATAAAGATAAAAGGATAAATGGAGATAAAAGGAGGTGGCTAAATAGAGATATAATAAGTAGAACTACAAAATAATGTATGGTGAGAGTCAGAAATCAATTTAACCCAACGGATTGAAAAATTATAATTTTCCTTATTTATGTGTTTGCTTCCTTCGGGTACAATATTTTCCCACACTAGTTCAAAGAAGCCTTGTATCACAGTGCTCTCTTGTTTTCCTTTTCTGTTGTTTGAGTCGATAAGTTTCTCAAATGGCACCCTCACTTTCAGGTTAGTTTTCTTCATCCAGTTTTTCCCTTCACTTTGGTTCTTCATTTTGTATCCTCCTAGAAACATCCTATCCCAGTCACATTTGTGTGAATATTTTGTCAGGAGACTCTATGCCATTAAATCAGGGATGGGAAATTAGCATCCTGCAGGCTGGATGCAGTTTGCCAGCATTAGCCCCGACAGGCTACTGGCACTTTATTTACCTGCACATCTGCAGGTATAGCTGCACGCAGCTCTCATTTATCATGGATTGCCATTCCTTACCAATGGGAGCTGCAGGAAGCAACACAATTCAGGACACCCCTTATTGCCCACGCGTGTATTAAAGATAGTTCTGTGGCTTGGAACACTTCTTTATTACAAGACCCTAGTGATGTTGTCTAAAGCAGATGCATTCATGTATTTCTTCAGGTCTCAGCATTTTCTACATGGGAAAAAGAATTACATAAAATAGTATTTGATCCACGTTACCTTCTGCTAAACTCTGAGGAACGTAAACAGGTGAGTTCAAAAGAGAATTAATAATGTATGTTATCAGTCTATCGAGTATCTTATTGGTGATACTTACCATTGTAATCGTAACCTTCCTTCCTCTCTTCTTCTCTAGAAAGTAGGATTTAAAATGTTAACTACAGTTAAGGATTTTTTTTTTAATATTTGTGAAATGAGATTGAGTCTAGGTGCCGCTCTTGTGAAATTCCTATCACCTGATTTCACAAGTCTCTATGTTGGGCAACCCATAGAACACAGCTGTCAGGGCCAACCCCCCAAACAGCTCTGAAAATCAGGGAGGGAGGACATCAAGGGGCTATTTCTATAATGATTTGTGTTACTTTAGCAGATGAAATGATGTTCTTTGTATCCGCTAAAACTTTTTCAGGGTACTTGTTTTTTTTTTCATTGATATACATTCCAGTAGTCAACCCTGAAGTTAATGGATGAATGGTATCATAATGTGTTGGTCTGTGTCCAATAGGATGAACACAGGTTTCTGACAAGCTGTGAATAGAAGTGGATTTTATTGTGATCATGGTTATTTGGGTATCCAGTACCACTGATGGTTCAAAAAGACTTCAAAGCCCAACCAGCCTAACAAACTTTTGAGGGCAAATGCCCTATATAATAAGAATGTTATGAAGAAGTTCCATTCATCAAAATGCTTCCATCTTATTATTTCTGTCACCTCGAGTTTCTCTCTCAACCAGTTTCTTTCTCAATCAGCTCTCATCATTCAGGAGCTTCAAGAACCCGGGGAATGGTTATGTTAACTTTAGATATAAAAGAGATATAGAATCAGGTCTTGTCCTTGTCCTTGTTCATGCTTCCACCCATATATTGTCTCCACAGTTCCCCTAAATGACTTCATATAGTTATTGAATGGGATGATGAAGAGGACTGAACTTTGTGGGGCTCTATAGGTGAGGCCTTGAAAGTGGAGGAACAGTTGCCTGTGATGCAGAGTACAAAAGGAAAGTTCCTTAAGGAAACACATACAGTAATACTCTTCTGTCCTTAATATTAAAAATATATTAACATACCCTTTCCATGTAAACCCTTTCCAAATTTTATTTTTCTTTATACGTTTTATAAAATTTGATTATGAAAATGAGAGAAATATTTAGAATAGAAGCTTAGTAATGGACCAAGAAGACAGTGATACATAGCAAGCAGGCTTTGTATTTCCTTCAGTGATTCAACAAGGACACAATGTAGACATTGCTCAATCTTATTGCTTCTTTCTTTTTATCAAGTGCATGTGTGATACACATGAGAAATTCATTTATAGGCGTTAGCTTGAAGTCTTGCTGACATGAGCCTCATTTATGGGATATATTAAATACTGAAGGAAAATCATTGTGAAGAACAAAAGACTATATAGATACAATCATAACTATATTACAAAAAGGAGTATAACTATATAGAGAAGATCAAAGTCATGCTAATGCTGCTACTGAGACAAAATAATTCAAGCTTAAAATCAATGTAGAAGTGGAATATAATTAGATACTGTGTAAAAAGTATGGAGAAGGTAAAGAGAGAGTACCCTGGATTTTCTGAGCCAGCAAAGAAATGAGACAGTCTGGAACTATTTTTAAATGTGCATATGCTAAAAATTAATCCATGCATTTTTTGAGAACTGTTACGAAAATAGTTCACAGTAAGTAAAGATTAATCAAAATAGAGGTTTCTAATTTAGATGATTTGCTGGGTAGACATATTGAACTGTGAGCCAGGTGCCATGGGTCTAACATATTTAGTAGGTGGCATCTGCATACTGAAATTATAGATACTTAAATAGTGTGACCACAGACTGGAAGCAATTACACTTATTTATCTATTATTCTCTTTTATTCCTGAAAAAGAGGGTGGCCTTGGATAATATTAAATGACTGACGTAATGAATCATTATATATTCGTTTCAATATAGCTAAAATTGGTAAAAGAAATAATCACCCTTTTGTTATCAGATTCATCAAAAAATTTGCCTGTACTGATGCAGATTCCAAGGCCTTATTTCAAGTAAAACTATCAGGATTGGGGGGTTGGAGGGAAAAAAATAACCTGTGCTGTAAATCAGTAAGTTTTGGCATGAAGGGATGCATGCCCATGCAGTTTTGGAGTTATCTGAATTAATTCATGTTTTGTGGACTCTGTGGTGAGTTTTTTGAAGACCACATCAAAAATTAAATATAGGATTCATACCTAGGTGATGGCTTTTTATACAATCAATAATTGATGCTGCTTCCATCTTTTGGTCTCAGACAAACAGGAAGCTTGAAAAGTGTAGGTTAATTGCACCCACAAACAGAAAGAGCATGAACCCTGATTTGATCTTTCTCTTGTATTAATTTGATCATGATGCAAACTGTGGTTGTTGTTGTGGTTGTTTTTTTTAATGTTTGTGTGTAGTTTTCTCGGTGCTGTTTGGGGAATGCAATGATCTTTTATGTAATACTACATGTTTGCTCTGTTTACTTAGCAATATTTCCCAAGGGGTTTTTACCACCCAGTAGAAAATGGCATCACACATTAGACTCCAGTGAAATAGACTATGGCAAGAAATAGTGATATGTGAAGGAGATATTGTATTAGAAAATGAAGTGATCTATTAATTTTTATTAAGATTATCAAGTGTTGTCATTTTGGGACTCCTTTTCTGTAATACTAACAAAGAGACTGCTTATTAATTGGAATTCTCTGTAGATAAAGGGAGAAAGGAGCGATCGAACACATTATTTATTGTATTTTTCCTTTATTTAGTTGAGCTTTGGACAAAAATAATCACTGTGTAAGCAGTATAATGAGAATTCCTTCTATTGGAACCCCAAGAGGCGAACTATATATTCTCTGACAAGCTCTTTCATACGCCAATACTTCTAGAAAACAATTATGATTGCTAGCCAAGCACTATTTCAATGAATAGAACTAAATGATAATGACTTTACCAATACTGAAGGTGAATGCATGGTGATAGCACTAGTAATGGCAACATCAACTGATTTTATGTTTCATTTGTTTCTATCACATATTTACTTACCCAACTTGTAAGAACACTTGCAATAATTTCATCTGCTTTTTTTACTTGTTTACTTTTTTTACTTGCTTTTTTTACTTTTTTTACTGATCCCACTTACTTTATCCGCCTTTTGAGTGTAAACTTTACCAGAAGCATTTCTTCCCTTAACTGTGCATCAGGTAAAAATCCATGTTACTGTGTATCAGTTTCATAAAATAAACTGAATGATTTTTCACTCTATCTTGCATGAAATGTAGATTTGCATATATGCATCATTCATGAGTGAATGAAAAGTCCCTAGTACCCAGAGGGTGTTTGTGTACTTTTTACAGTGCAAACAAGAAATTGGCAGATAAAGAGAACTAAGAGCCTTTTGACAAACAGCTGCTTTTGTTCCACCATTGGAGTGTTAAACAATTGTAAATTATTCGTAAGCAAAGTATTAATTTCTATTCTGTGCCTATGTAGCTTTTTCTTTGGTAGGAAAATTCACATAGATATTTAGATGCTTAAAGAAGCAGATTGGCATCTTGAGAGATTTATTACAGTATGTAGGTGCCTGATTTCACATAGACATTATTGGCTTCATATACATAGGTACAGTGTATCTCATGGAATCCAGCCGAGGTGAAGGACCATTCAATCTTCCTTTATGTAACTTCCATGAAATTGCTATCTGAGCATCAGAGACAGTTTCACAGTTGGGAGTTCAGGCAAGATGCATATTTCAAACCAAATAAATATAATGTGGATCTTATGAATGTTTAGCTGTGAGCATGATGAGGAATCTACATGTATGACAAAGAGGGTATGTCTACACTACAAAGTTAGTTCGAACTAACGGACGTTAGTTCGAACTAAGTTTAATAGGTGCTACACTAGCGCTCCGCTAGTTCGAATTTGAATCGAGCTAGCGGAGCGCTTAGTTCGAACTAGTTAAAACCTCATTTTACGAGGACTAACGCCTAGTTCGAACTAGCTAGTTCGAACTAAGGGCTGTGTAGCCCTTTAGTTCGAACTAGTGGGAGGCTAGCCCTCCCCAGGTTTCCCTGGTGGCCACTCTGGCCAACACCAGGGAAACTCTATGCCCCCCTCCCGGCCCCGGACCCCTTAAAGGGGCACGGGCTGGCTACGGTGCCCGTGCCAGGTGCAAGCCTGCCAGCACCCAGCTAGCAGACCCTGCACCTGGCACGGCACAGAGCCACCCACCCGATGCCCCCCAGCCCACCCCCTCTTGCCGGGACCAGGCTGGCGGCTCCCGGGAGCTTGCCCTGGACCGCAAGAGGTGGGCACCTTCCTGGGCTAGTGCGGACATCGTGGACCTCGTCCACGATCTCCGCACTAGGCACAGGAAAGTGGCCGTCTAGGGCAGGAGAGCTGCCAGCCTGGCCACCCAGGAGCAGGTGTGCATGAAAATCAAGGGGGTCCACTGAGACCCCCGACACTGAGCCCTGAGCTTACAATGGCCATCCTGGGTCAGACCAAAGGTCCATCTAGCACAGTAGCCTGTCTGCTGACAGCGGCCAACCCTAGAAACCCTGGAGGGGATGGACCGAAGACAGTGACCAAGCCATTTGTCTCGTGCCATCCCTCTCCAGCCCTTCCACAAACTTTGGGCAGGGACACCACTCCTACCCCCTGGCTAATACCACTCCATGGACCCAACCTCCATGACTTGATCTCACTTCCCTTTAAACTATGTTCTAGTTGTAGCCTTCACAGCCTCCTGCAGCAAGGAGTTCCGCAGGTTAACTATTTGCTTTGGGAAGAACAACAACTTTCTCTTACTAGTTTGAAGCCTGATACCCATTCCTTTCCTTTGGTGTCCTCTAGTCCTTCTTTATGGGAACTCAGGAAGAACTTTTCTGAATGCACCCTCTCCACCCAACCCCTGCTTTTAGAGACCTCTATCCTGTCCCCCTCCGTCTCCTCTTTTCTAAGCTGAACAGTCCCAGTCTCTGTAGCCTCTCTTCATCTGGGACCTGTTCCCAACCCCTGATCATGTTAGTTGCCCTCCCCTCTCCCAGCCTTTCTCTTCCCCTCTCCCACCTCCTTTTCCCAGTCTCCCCCAGTTTTGTTCAATAAAGACAGAGTCAATGTTGGAAGAAACGTTATCTTTATTTTGTACATCAATAAGAAGGGGGGGCTAGGGAAGGGTAAGTGGAAGGAGGTGAGGGAGGAATGGGGTATGAGCCCCCGATGGGGAGGACTGGGCTGGCTCTGTGGGCTTCTGGGGGTGGAAGCTCTCCTGCAGCCCCCCGATTGCCCCGTCTCCCCAGATGGCAGCCTGCGGCAAGTGCAGCCGGGCTGATGGCCGAGTGGTGTGATGTGCCCAGTGTGGGTACTCCGGGTACTCCAAGCCAGAACTTCTTTGCAAGCGGGGCACCCCTTAGAACTGTGTGTCCGGGGTGGGGGTCGGGACCCTTTAAGCGCAGCCCTCGGCTAGCCTGAGACAGCATCTCCATGCTCTAAGTCCTCCTTTTATGCCCTGCCGGCACTGCTTCCGGCCATCCTTAAGCCCTGTTCAGAGTCCACTCAATGTGGACTTGCTAGTTCGAACTAGCAAAACGCTAGTTCGAACTAGTTTTTAGTTCTAGATGCGTTAGTTCGAACTAGCTTAGTTCGAATTAACTAATTCGAACTAAGTTAGTTCGAACTAGCGCTGTAGTGTAGACGTACCCGAAGTTCTGATTAAGATTGAACTTTGTGTTAGGATCTAGAAACAACGGCCAAAATTGACATCTCCAACCTATTATGTAGCTAAAGCACTGCAGTACTCAAAGGCTGCCTGTAACCCTTTGATTTACCATGTATACCACAATGTGCTTGTTAATAAATCCTTCTACATTTGTTTCTTTTAAAAAAAGATATTTGAGCAGTTTGTCAAGACCAGAATAAGAGATGAGTACAAGGAAAAGAAAAATAAATTATTGCTAGCCAAAGAAGAATTTAAAAAACTTCTGGAGGAATCCAAACTGTCACCAAGGTATGGAGCTATTTTGTGAAGCAATTGATATTTGTTGTCTCTTATTAATCAAAACAAAAAATGGAGAAGAAACCATGTACATTAGGTTATGATTGTTCTCCTTGACATCCAGTAAAACTTCCAAGTCAAGTTTTGTAGAAAAAAATCTGACATTACAAATGGAGATCTTTGGGTAGGATAAAATTAAATTATCCTGTTTTACTGTTGCACTAAAAATTAATGTCATTGTATGCTTTCTTCCTCAATAATAGTTTGCAGTATCGTGTGACATTCCTGGAACTGGAAAGTATATAAAAAGTGTGATAAAAATAACAAGCATACAAGTGTCTTTAATGCAAAATTACAAAGTATTTTCTATTTGTGTGGTTTTTGACAAAAAATAAATTACACTTTTTAAAGAATTATGATTAATGCCATGCCTGTATGTGTCAATGACATTTTAAGTAGCTATTGCTTGTGTTTCCAAAGATATTTAGGGTCAAGAATTGTATCTAAGAAATTACATTCTTATGATATTGCTTTTTTAAGGTAAATTATGCAGATATATACATTTTCTCTTTTTTGTTTATGACTCTGGTAAATCATTAAAATAAAGATGAAATTATAGTTCTTTTACTAAAATGGAAGATAATTTTGTGGCACTGTGTGTCCACATATCAAGAAATGAACAACATTTAATCAAATTGTATTGAAGTAATAATTAAAAGTATCTTTTTGACAGCGGAACTAAGAATACTCCAGGCCAATCTAATAGCTAATAATTGGCTCAAGCAATTGTGTTTTTATTTTCAAGAATAAAATCATTCTGTGTGTACTTGTAATATTCATGGCCTACAAGAGTACAGAGGATTTTGCACTTTCTGGGTTTGCCCAATTCAGCTGGAATACCCAGACTTTAGTAATATTCTCACCTTTTAAATAATCCTGGATCAGTCTCTAGTATTATCAAATAAAGAACAAGTAATTTCCAAGTTGACCATTACAAATCTGCGTACTATATAACAACACGTAGTTAATGACAAATCATCAAACATTCATATGGGAATGGACAGTAATTAAAATAAAGAAGCAGTCAGCAAGCCAGCCCAATGTTGAAAAATAAATCTAATGGAATGCAAAAGTAAGCAGCCACAAGTATTGCCACAGTAAATTCAGAGAAGCACACAGCAAACCAATCTCCAGAATTCCCAAAATTCATTCTAGAGATGATCCCAAACTATCTTTAGATATAAATCCCCCTGTACTTTGGAGTTAGGTTCTGGATCTAAAGGTCATAACGGTCTACAATTTCATGTATATAAGTTTGCAACTGTGTATCTATGAAGTACTTGGATGTTAAGACAAAAATCCAGAATTTATTTCAATGAAACTTGTATGAAGATTAGATTATTTTGTTTAGTAACAGTTAGCTGAAGATCATACAGCACTTCAAAGTAGTGTAAGTACAATCCAAATTGTACATATGGGGAAACTGAGGCACTGAGCAGATAAATGAATTTGTGCAAGATCACACAAGTTAATGGCAGACCTGCAGAGCAATCTCAGTACTGCTTTTGGGTCCATCTCCAGTTCACAGAACATGCTTTTTATCAGCTCCTACATATTATTATTACTTTTCTCCACTATTCCCATTACATCTGTATTTTTCCATAACTTTTCAAAATCATTTGAGAGTAACCTTAAAAACAACAACAACCTTGGATTCTAAGGGAAATATCAAATTGGACATCCAGGAAACAGTAACTTATTAATGACCTTTGAGTGAGTCAGGATGCCAATATTTTTATTATGTTGTATTAAAAGACCTGGTAGAACCACGTATCCTGGCTGCCGGCTTAGTCTAAGAGCCAGACCAGGGGTGGGGGAGGCTGCAGGGCCACCCAGTGGCCAGCAGCTGCTCCCTGGGACAGACCAGGGTGGTGGGTGCTGCCAGCCAGAGGCTTTAGGCTGGGCCTTTCTATTTCCTGTGGTCATTCCATAGTATAGTACCAGACCCTTCCCTTTTCAATTCCACGAGAAACAATCCAGTTCCAGGCACATCCCTCTGTCTTGTCACCACCAAACCCTGACCTTACTTTAGGTTAACATAAGAGGAAGCTGCATAATAAATTTGGTGGTCCCAGCTCTTATCATTTAGTAGTTCTTGAACAGATAGACAGATGCACATTTCTAAAATATACTGATAGAAGATAATTAATTAAACATAATTCCTGACTTTGCTATTGGTGATTTCTGAAGAGAAACTTACTGGCATATCATATGACTATGTTTAGCCAAATGCTTATTTACCCAAGTACTTCCCATGCTCAGCACCATGATATCTGAGTACAAACATAAGCCAGCATCTTTACTCTCATAGGGCATGTCTAGACTACATGGCTCCATCAACGGAGCCATGTAAACTAGTTTACCTAGCATAGGCAAAGAAGCAAGGATTTAAATAATCGCTGCTTCATTAAAATAAACATGGCCACTGTGCTCTGCCAACGATCAGCTGGTCCAGCACAGTGTGGCAGTCTAGATGCGGATCTGTCAGCTGGGGAAGCCTTTGCCGACCGATCCTATAAACCTCATTTCATGAGGCATAAGGGATTGGTCAGCAAAGGCTTCCCTAACCGACAGATCCACGTCTAGACTGCTACGCTGTGCCGGATCAGCTTTTCATTGGCACAGCATGGTGGCCACGTTTATCTTAATGAAGTGGGGATTATTTAAATCCTTGCTTCTTTGCCTATGCCGGGTAAACTAGTTTACATAGCGCCGTTGATGGAGCCATGTAGTCTAGACATACCCAAATATAGCAATCACATTTGTAAATACCGGGCATGATCATATAGCCCTTATGCAATTTTCCTGTGACTTATTAGAAGAGATAAATCAAAGTGGTTTTTTTAGGTATCATTTACCATGTATTACTGAGAAAATGTTTTCCAATTGATTACACAGAGTAGTGTTTTCTACTATGACTTTGAATAATTATGGAAAATCTGAGAATGCCTTTGTAAAAATGATGCTCATCAACCAGCAGTATTACTAAATGAACACATTTCGGCAGCTATTATGTCCATTATTCTACATCACCAGGATAAACTAATTACTCAGCAAGCTTTTCAAAATCAATAAATGTACACTATACAAAGATGAGAATAATGATTAGTGCAGGCAGGCCAAGTGGATCAAGAAGCAAAGGTGATTTTGACTTTAGCATTGCCTCTTGACTCACAGTGGTCCCACTGATGCTCTTGATAAATAGTTTCAGGAATAGGGCTAAACTTATGACGTCTGGTGCCCTGCACAGCCTGAGTACCTAGTCTCCTCATCAGTGTTCCCTCTAAGCTGAGCAGCAGCACAGATTCACAGGTGATTAATCAGCCCTGTTCAGTCAGAGGCTTGGGGATCCCTGCATGGAGCTCACTGACAGGATTGGGTCTGATTAATTACCTGTGAAGTTGTGCTGATGCTCAGTTTAGAGGGAACACTGTCCCCCATCCTCTGTCAAGGGCAGCAACTCTGCAGGGGGTGTCTGTGCTCAGGACTGTGGGTGCAGGAACAGGCAGGGAGGCTGGTGGTAAACCAGGCAGAATAGGGTGTGGTGTAGCCCACCAGAGCTGTGGGCCAGGAAGCAGAGCAGAGGGAGATTGGGGTTGCAGATGCTAGTTTGTGGAGGAGAGGCCTAGGGGACTGTGGCCACTAAAACTGGCTGAGTGATCAGAGCAGGGGGTGGAGAGCTGGGGGATTTTGCCACTGGAGTGGGGGGCAGAATGAGGGCTTGAGGGATTTGGCCACTAGGGCTAGGAGGTGGTAGGGTTGCCAGATGGTTTCAACAAAAATACCGGACACACTTGACATTATATCACAATCTACATTACATCTTATTTAGAAAATACCGGACATTTATATTTTCTCATTTATATTTTCTCAATTTGTTTCCCGAACAGAAAGCTCAAATGCTGGACTGTCCAGTTCAAAACTGGACACCTGGCAACCCTAGGAGGTGAAGCAGAGGATCAGGGGATTGAGGGTTTGGGCCACCAAGACCAGGAAGTGATTAGAGCAGGGATGGGGGAAGTAGGGTATTCAACTTCCAGTACTGGGAGGCAGAGCATGGGGCTGGTGGATTCAACTGCCAGGGTGAGGAGGAGGAGCAGGGATGAGAAAGCTGAGGGTTTGGGCTGCAATAGCCAGGAGGCGGAGGAGGGGCTGGTGGATTGGGACTCTGGGGTCGGTAGGCAGATCAAGGCAAAGGATTGGGCCACCCGGGCCAAGAAGCGATGCAGAAGCTGTGCAGGGGAGTGGGACTGGGATTTGGGGCTACTTGAGCCAGCACTGCCCTTGCATGGTGCGAGTTATATGCAGCATGGGACACTACTAAATTTGGGCACAGTTCAAGAGGAACAATCTTGGTGCTTTTACGACCAATATGAAAAGTCAGATATAAAACTAAGGAGTAAAGAATTTAATAATACATTGAAAAAGGCAAAGCTTTTAATGATCCTTTGCTCATGTATTCATTTTTTTTCTGCAGAACAACATTTAAAGAGTTTGCAGAGAAATATGGCAGAGATCAGCGGTTTCGACTTGTTCAGAAGAAAAAAGACCAAGAGCACTTTTTCAACCAGTTCATTCTTATTCTTAAAAAGAGGGACAAAGAAAACAGAATAAGGCTAAGGAAAATGAGATAAGAATTTTTGAAATCTGCAATAAACACACAAGTCAATACTGTGACTGCCATAGATAATGAAATGAAGAAACAGCATTTTTTGTCTTTTTCTGATTCAAATTCCAACAACTAAAAGAAGAACCAGATATCCCCAAGAAATACTTTTTCATACTGAAGTTCAGTGAACACAAGTTGAATTTGTTCAGGTTGCTCTGCAGCAACCTGTAGGATATTTAGTTCTCAGAGAATTAATGTTTCATATTGAAGCTCTCTTTTGTACAACATTCAGAGTTTGATGCATTTCTAATTGCCATGATATGTCAATCCCTTAATTGTTTTACTTATGCAAATTACTTGTAATATACACAAATTATAAATTCAGTGCAGATTTGTAATTAAGCAGAAAACAGATGTCATCCATTACAATCTCAAGATATGTTCATCATTTAAGGGAATTATCGAAATCTATTTTTGGCAACTTTATGCATTAACATAAATTGTTTAGAAGTACAGTGATATTGAGGAATTTATCACTCAGTGTTCATATGTCTATGTCCAGTTTTCTGAGTAGTAGTAATAGGGTATTAAATGTTAATCATAGTGAAAAGTGTGAAAATCTTGGCATAAGTTCCATAGAAAAAATTATAACTTTTAAATATAGCTTTGGAATTACTCTGACTAGTGCTTTAAGGCACACAGATTACAGCAACTCTTCCCCATAAAAGTTACTATAAAGAAGCTATAATTTAAGTAAAATTACCATATTACTATCTACTTATTTTTATTGTATTTGAAGATTTTGCATGAGAATTTTCTCATCATCTTTGTACAAATATTTTAATGTTTTTAATTAATAAATATTTTAAGGCAATTAATTTTAATTTCTGAATCTCTAGTATTAGCATTAAGAGTATTTGCTTGGAGTGCTAGTAAATGTATGAAGGACACATTGCTATTGCCCTTGATTTATATGTAAATTTTTACTAATGTCATTTGGAGTAATGAGAGCATTAAGGACAAAATAGATCCCACAATGACAATAAATTACATATGTTTTCTAATATAAATCAATATAACTCCACTGAAGTCAATAGAACTATCCCAACTTATACCAGCTGAGGAATAAACTGTCCTCTGTCTTCTTTCCATATCCTGTGCTGTTTCTGAGCTTATTTCTGTAAATACTTTGGAGTAGTCTCGATGCTCTGCAGATTTTCTGTTTTCTGCTTGAAGTTTGCAAATTTCCTCCAAATAAAGTTATGTTTTCCATAGGTGTATCTCAAATATTACTTACAAATTAAGACAATAATAAAAGAAAAGAAAATCCTCTTATTAAATTTAAATAATGATTCCCCAAAGAATTCAAAATGAAAAATGGGGTTAAATTCTAGCAAGGGAGGTTTAGATTAGACACTAGGAAAAATTTGCTAATAGTAAGGGTATTTAAGCACAGGCACAAATAACTCAGGGAAGTTATAGAATCCCCATGATTAGAGGTTTTTAAGAACAGAATAGTCAAACCTGTCAGGATTAGCGTAGTAATTATTTAAGGTGCGTCTACACTGCACTATTATTTCAAGTAACTAGCATTATTTTGAAATAACAATGCGAGTATCTACACAGCCATTCTGTTAGTTTGAAATAATTTCAAAATAATGGACTGCTTATTCCGAAATCTATAAAACTCATTTTACGAGGAATAACGCCTATTCCGAAATAGCTATTTTGAAATAAGGTGTGTGTAGCTGCTCCAGTGCTGCTATTTCAAAATAGCCCCTCACAAGGGTCATTCTAAGTTATTCCTCCCCAGTGCCTCCTGGGGCTTTAAATCATGATAGCACGTCTACATTAGGGAAGTTGGCCTCAGGCTAATTTTGAGGCTTCCCTGCAGTGAAGACATGCTATTTTGAAATAAGCTATTTTGGAATAACTATTCCAGAATACCTTATTTTGAAGTAAGCGAGCAGTGTAGTTGCATCCTAAGTGTTTCCTTGGGTACAGGTGACTGAATTAGATTATTTACTGAAGCATCTTCTAGTTGAATACTTCTATACTTCTTTGTAGAATTAAAATGAAGTGTGTATTGTATAGCACTTCAAGTGACCATCTTTTAAACCAAACATGTTAATGTCTTTTGTTCTGCTTCTTAATTTATATATATATATATAATCTTTGTTCATTAGTTAAAATTTCATCTTGTTCGATTACAGTAATATATCTGGTAATATATTAGAGACTAGCATAACAATGTAGCAAGCACCTAATCTTATGTCCATTTAATGGCAAAATTTCAATTTATTTTAATTAAGGCAAGAAGAAACAACAAAATTCATATTGGAAATGGAACCATGTAGTTTCAATAGTATCACTGTATTGAATAAATGCTATCATTTTATATAAAGTAAATAACTAATTTTTCAGTTATATGACAAAACTGAAAACTTGGGAAAAAATTTTTTAGCTCAACAAAAAAACCCAAAATATTTTGGTTTTGAGGTTTTGCAGTTTCTTGAAATGTTTCAGTGAAGTTCTGAAATACAGTATCTTTCTGGGAGGAAACTGTGAAACATTTTTGAAAGGCAGAAAAGTGCTGTGTCAACATTTTTTTAAAAACTTGACAATTTGCCAGAATCAATCGTAATTAATGAATTGTTTCAATTGAATCTGCCCTTTTTTCATGAAAAAAATAGCTCACAAAAATCAGACAGCTCTAATTTTTATGTGCATTTTGTATGCATTAAAATGACAGACTGATACTTCTCGATGAAGCGTGCTAGAGTTAAGAAGGACAGGGGGAAGCTTTTGTGTGGCCAACTATAGTAAATGACCAATGGATATACACATGTAGTTTGGGTATTATATGACATTCTGCACTCTACAAAATTTGCTTTGATGGTTATCTGGATGTCATGACGAGAACTCCACTATGTGTCTAATTATTGTAGCTCAGAGATATGTGTGACATACCTTTTTTGACAGGTGTGACGTACCTTGTTTAGACACTTCTGTAAATATGGCATGACTGTTGAATGCAGACCACTAAAAGTTAATGGTTTTTTTTCAAAAGAAGGAAGTTCTTCTAGGTTAAATGAATGGAAGACATGTTAAACTCTTTAAGGCTATGTCTAGACTACAAGCCCCTTTCAAAAGAGGGTTTTTCAAAAGAATCTTTAGAAAAAGCCTCTTTTGAAAGAGAGCGTCTAGACTGCAACCACTTCTTTCAAAAAAGTGAGCTGCTTTTTCGAAAGAGAGCACCTAGGCAGTCTGGATGCTTTCTTTTGAAAAAGCCCTGTTTGCATTCAAAAATGCCTTTTTTTCGAAAGAGCACTTTCAAGAAAGGCGCTCTTCCTCGTAAAATGAGGTTTACTGTGGTAAAAAAAAATGCCGTGTTCTTTCTATTTAATTTTGAAAGAACACGGCAGCAGTCTAGATGCAGGGAAAGTTTTTTTTAAAAAAAGGCCAATTTTTTCGAAAAAGCTCTGTAGTTTAGGCACATCCTAAGTCTCTCTCCATGAGAGAAAGCCACTCTTTCTAGTGTTTGCCTTGTGTTGCTTTACATTTTAAATATATTTGTCTCTTCAAATAAGAAGAATGACTTTACCTTTAAACCTAATCAAATGTCTTGATGTTTTTAATTAATCCCTTGCATTGTTGAAAAACCTTAATAAAATACCATTGTGCTAACTCATGCATAGTATACACAGTGAGGACCCTAAATGGTGATCTAAAACTTTAATTTTAATAATACTTTGAACAATAATAATCTAAAGGGCAAATTCTGTTCTGTTTTGCCATTCTAAATCTAGAAAAGCTCCACCAAAAATACTGTAGTTGGTCCAGATTTAACTGACCAGAATGTGTCCTATTACAACAGAATTTAGCATACTAGGTAGTAGTAGTAAAACATGTAACAGAGGGTATGTACCTTGAGAGTTCCCTCTAAGATTATACATATTGACATATTCTTATCCAAAATCATATATAGCTACTTACTTTCTGTCACCTTGTCATGATGCTCCTAAACCTAATCTGAATTATTTAAAGAAGACATCTGCTCTCCCTATATCTTGATCTTATAGACAAGAGTTCCAAAAGTATACATTGGCTTTGTCAAAGGAGTGTGTTGTATTTCTTTCTATGCTTTCCTACACAAACAAACCACAAAAGATTTACCAGTATCAGAATTCTTCTCAAGAAATGCACAAAGCCAACTCTCAAAAATTCAGGAGAACAAAATGAAACAGAGCTAAAAATGAATATATATTAGGATACTACTGAAAGCATCAGTCTTGTGTATGCATGTACACAATATTTAAAAGAAGACTGTAATAAAGATAAAATTCAAGCTGATGGATAGTGGAATGCCATGTTTATTTTCCATATTATTCTTCTGAATGGGTTAAAACCAACAATGTTAGATGCCCAAGACATTGGTAGTCCAATTGAATGCTTCAAGTGATAAAAAGTAATAGAGAGGTAGCCGTGTTAGTCTGATCTTGCTAAAACAAAAGGAAAAACTATATAGCACTTTAAATACTAACAAGATGGTTTAATAGGTGATGAGCTTTCGTGGGCCAGACCTACTTCCTCTGATCATATTCTGGAAGAGAATTGAGCATGACCATATATACCAAAGGAATACAATGAAAAAAGTGAACACATTATTAAACTGACAAATCAGATTTAGAACTGAAGGTGGGGTGAGGGGGAGGAAGGGAGGGAGGGAATATAGCTATTCTCTTCCAAAATATGATCTAAGGAAGTAGGTCTGGCCCACAAAAGCTCATCACCTATTAAACCATCTTGTTAGTCTTTAAAGTTCTTCAAGTGATAAAAGTGAATGTCAGAGATACTGCTAGGATGAAATTGTTTGGGTCAGCAATTAATGAGATGTTACATAGGTTAGAAGTCCATTTCTCTAGTAACAAATAGGCTTATATCCATCCCCATTTATGTGTAGCTGCCAGGTGAAGTGTGGATGCAGTTCAAATTGGACCACATTTTCCATGGGAATGAAAAGCCACTGGGTTCTTTGGTCTTTAATGAGGTGTGTATTGGAGACATTGCTTGCCATTGGTCTTTGAGGAAAAAACCTTAAGTCTTCCAGCTCCTATGCTACTGGTCAGAAAGGTTTTCTGGGTTTGATTCAGAATCTTGGTGTATTATTTAGGTCTTTATATTTTGGAAGACCATCTATCAGAAGTAATTTATTCCCTTGATCATAGCTCAGTGTATAGGCACGTTTGCTCATCTGGATTTGAATCCTGATCTCCCTTTTGAACAGTTAGGATTGATATCCTACTGCCAACCTTGTATATATGTTCTATACATGACAGGCCATAAAGTGTTATGTGCAATTTTTCAGACATTGGGGCATTTGCCTCCAAATCATGTGCCTCAGAACATCGCCTGAGGTATATGTACAGAGTAACTCAAAACGCACAGCTAGTTCTGAATAGTTGTATGTAGATCCAGGAGCATGGCTAATGATTTTCATAGATATTTAATGCCAGAAGGGACCATTACAATAAATTTTTTTCGTGTACTATTTTTGCCATATTTGTAATTAAACGAAACGTTGATATATTTGCAACTATAATGTTTATCATTCATGCATAATATGCTAGAGAAACTTCCTTTAATAAAACTTTATAGCATAGTCTCATCTTGATTTGTGGGGCTTTTTTGAATGTCCAGAATTTTCCTATGGATTGAGATAATACAGAATATTGTGTCTCCATGAATACATTTTAAACAATGCATTTTTAATTATTTAAATTTATATTACTTAAATAAATATTAACACTCTATGGGCTTCATGACATAGCAGATCTCATAAGCGAGGTTTTTTTCTTTCTTCTCTGTGACGTTTCAGTTTCACAACCTTTCTCTGATCTAGAATATTTCTATAAATGCTAGCATTACCACTACAACACTGGTTCTAGTCATTGCAATAAAGTGCCTAAATATGTCAAGTGTGACTGACTGATTTCACATCTAACCAATCAGATGGTGGCTCAAATGAGGGAATTTATGCAACAGTGGGCTAGCATTTGGTGCTCATATTAGTACTGTTGCTGATAGTGATAGCTTTTGATATCACAAAGTAGGGTAGGCTGCCCCCAACATAGTGAACATCAAGAAGATTCCCTATGGGAAGTCTAGCAGCTTCTTAGGCAAAAGGGGTAATAGGTTTGAGTTTCTATCCAGTGAATTCATTCACATTCCTACCAAGTCTTCAGGAAGGTGTGATTGTAACAGGGCCCAATAATCTTTCCACAGTGATAATTTCATGGCAAATTTTGGAAATTATATAAGCACCATGACTGCCAAAGCCTGACCTTGACTCATTACCAGCACATAGTGATGGCAAGGAAGAGTGGATTCAGAGCTTCAGTGATAGTCTGCTATGGGAAAGTCTCCTCTTATTTCAATGCAGTTGTAGAGTATCTGGTCCACTTTTCAGAAGGATAATTCTAGGGAACTTAGAGTTCGATAATGCTGATGCAGCTGCCCCTGTTGCAAACATTTTAGGAGATGGTTTACTTCAGAGGTGAGCAATCCGGCCTGCCAACCTGTTTGATCCAGCCCGTGGGCCAATCGAAACCTGGGGGTGAGGGAGTGTGCAAAATAATTTGCTGTTCAAAGTATCTGGTGGCTCCCTACCTTCACACACAATACCTAGAGGGAACCAACAGCCCTTTTGAACAATGAATGACTTTGTGTTCTCCCCCTCCCCAGGGTCCCAATTGGCTTGGGTCAAGGGAGCACACAAAATCTCCTCCCCTACATGGGGCACGTGGCACCTAGAGAGAACTGCTCCTTCAACCCAGCCAGATTGGTCAAAGTATTTGGCTATCAATTTATATGCTTCATCATGGGATTCTCGATGCAGCATGAGTGTCATGGCACTCGAACTTTAATAATTTGTCTGTACTACAATAAAACACATATGGTTGGCACAGGTCAGCTGTCTTTCAAAAGGCTGGGTAGCAGCCTAGCATTCTACCTTTGCAGAAAAGTCAGAGTTAAAGAAAAATGACAAAACTGGGCCTGCCACAAGATTTTCATTTTGCAAAGTCCACTGAATATCCTGAGAGGAAGGGGTGTTGCATTATCATAGAATCATAGAATCATAGAACTATAGAACTGGAAGAGACCTCAGAAGGTCATCAAGTCCAGCCCCCTGCTCTAGGCAGGACCAATTCCAACTAAATCAACCCAGCCAGGACTTTGTCAAGCCGAGACTTAAACACCTCTAGGGATGGAGACTCCACTACTTCCCTAGGTAACCCATTCCAGTGCTTCACCACCCTCCCAGTGAAATAGTTTTTCCTAATATCCAACCTAGATCTCTCCCACCACAACTTGAGACCATTGCTCTTTGTTCTGCCATCTGTCACTACTGAGAACAGCCTCTCTCCATCTTCTTTCGAACCTCCCTTCAGGAAGTTGAAGGCTGCGATCAAATCCCCCCTCAGTCTTTGCTTCTGCAGCCTAAACAGACCCAAGTCCCTCAGCCTCTCCTCATAAGACATATGCTCCAGCCCCCTAATCATTTTGGTTGCCCTCCACTGGACCCTCTTCAATGCGTCCATATCCTTTTTGTAGTGGGGGGCCCAGAACTGGACACAATACTCCAGATGTGGCCTCACCAAAGCCGAATAAAGGGGAATAATGACATCTCTGGCTCTGCTGGCAATGCTCCTCTTAATGCAACCTAATATGCCATTAGCCTTCTTGGCTACAAGGGCACACTGTTGACTCATATCCAGCTTCTCATTCACTATAACCCCCAGGTCCTTTTCTGCAGAACTACTACTTAACTGGTTGGTCCCCAGCTTGTAACTATGCTTGGGATTCTTCCGTCCCAAGTGCAGGACTCTACACTTCTCCTTGTTGAACCTCATCAGATTTCTTGTGGCCCAATCCTCCAATTTGTCTAAGTCACTCTGGATCCTATCTCTGCCCTCAATTGTATCTACCTCTCCCCCCAGCTTAGTGTCATCCACAAACTTGCTGAGGGTGCAATCCATCCCTTCATCCAGGTCATTAATAAAGATATTGAACAAAACCAGTCCTAGAACCGAACCTTGGAGCACTCCGCTAGAAACCGACCACCATTCTGACATCGAGCCGCTGATCACTACCCGCTGGGCCCAGCCTTCTAGTCATCTTTCTATCCATCTTACCGTCCATTTATCCAAGCCACATTCCCTTAACTTGCTGGCAAGAATATTGTGGGAGACCGTATCAAAAGCCTTGCTAAAGTATATCACATCCACTGACTTTCCCATGTCCACCGAGCCAGTTACCTCATCATAGAAGCTAATCAGATTGATCAGACATGACTCACCCTTTGTGAATCCATGCTGACTATTCCTAATCACTTTCCTCTCATCTAAGTGCCTCAAAATTAATTCCTTAAGGATTCCTTCCATTATTTTTCCAGGAACCGAGGTAAGACTCATCGGCCTATAGTTCCCTGGATCGTCCTTCTTCCCTTTTTTGAAGATGGGCACTACATTTGCCTTTGTCCAATCATCCGGGATTTCTCCTGATCTCCATGACTTTTCAAAGATAATAGCCAAAAGCTCCTCAATGACATTTGCCAACTCCTTCAGTACCATCGGATGCATTAAGTCCGGATCCATGGATTTGTATATGTTTAGCTTTTCTAAAGAGTTCCTAAGTTATATGCCAAACCACAAAGAAATTTAACACAGAGAGCTGTGAAGTGCATGCCACATGGTGCAATAGGTAGAGAAATTAAGAACAGCTATAGATCATTTGCCTTTACTGAGAAAAAGGATAAGGCATGAAGTATGACATGATTCTTCTAGTGTGATGTGTTGTCTGTACAGCAAGAGCTAAAGAAAGTCATTGTGCCCAGCTAGCCCTGCCTCACTACACCTGTAGCTAATGCTAGAACTGGAATGGTAGAGAGAAAAGGAGAAAGCATGACTCAGGTTGGGACTGACTGGAAAAGAGGCAGGAGCTAGCCTCTTCCTAAATTGAGGAGAAGTAGCACTAGCCTGCCAGGTAAGGCAACCAGCAGAGAGAGAGCACTGACTGCTCAGTCCACAGAGATTGTGGGGGGTAGACCTAGGAGCATCCAGCACTTGAAGTATCTGAGTGAACAAACCCAGAGATATTGAGGTGAGGGGTTACTAATTTATGGGTGCTGTGCCTGACACAGCCTGGCAAGGTATCATCCGAGGGAGAATGTAAGAATGCCCATAGTGGGTCAGACCAAATGTCTGTTAGCACAGTATCCTGTCTTCTGACAGTGGCCAATGCCGGGTGCCCAAGAGGAAATGAGCAGAACAGATAATCATCAAATAATCCATTCCCATTCTCCCATTCCCAAATTCTGACAAACAAAGGTTAGGGACACCATTCTTGCCCATTCTGGCTAATAGTCATTGGTGGACCAATACTCCAGTAATTTATTTTGCTCTTTTTTGAATTCTGTTATAATCTTGGACTTCACAACATCCTCTGGCAAGGAGTTCCACAGGTTGACTGTGCATTGTGTGAAGAAACACTTCCTTTTCTCTGCTTTAAACCTGCTACCAGGACAGTGAATTTTTAATCCTTGCTGGCAGGTTGTCCCCGGGATTGATGTACACAAAGCCCTAGGTGGGGACCTGGTGGAAAGGGGGCCTGGGTTCCCTACTCTCTGGTCTTAAAGGCTGAAATAATCAGGAGGCTGAGAAAAATTCACTCTGACCATTATGCTGCCTAGCCCTTTAAGCCACCAGGTAAATGTGACAAACATTCCATTCCTGAAAGTAATATAATATATGATTAACTAAAAAGCTATGTGCACATTTCAATAAAGGCTAGAGAGGGCCATATAAAGCATGGAAGTTTTCTTAAGAAACCTGTTTTTCTGGAGGAATCTGAGCTATTCTACTATTGACCAAGGCTGGTAAACCAGCTTCAGGTGGCTAATTGACTGCTAGGTGGTTTAACTGGCAGGTGATTACCTGATCTTTAATAGGAAGGCAGGCAGAACTTATACTGGAAGGGAGTTGCAAGGTTATCAGTTGAGGAAGTTAGGCTCCTGGACAGAATAGGCCCTGTGAGAGAGAAAGAAATTAGTGGGATGAAACTTGTGAACTTAACCTCAAGTTTGGGTGGCAGAACTAAAAAGGCTTTAGGTAAAAATTACCACAAGATAGGGAGGAGGAATGAGGAGTTCTTTATGTAGCAGAAAGCAAAGAATGGGTGAGAAAAGTACCCTGGCTATGGGAGTTTCTTTATTGTAGGAAGATCCAAAGGCTATGAAAGAGGAGCCCTAACTCCAAAGATAGGTGTGGGACCTGAGACTTGATGTGGAGGTCTTTTGCCTGCTTGGATTTTTCCCCTGATCACAGATCATGTGAACAGACAGAATGTAGTGGTTCTGCAGTCAGTAAGCCATACCGCATAAGCAATAATTGAATACTTGGGTTTCTTTCTGTTTAATATTGTGGCTAACTCTGTAACATGCAGTACAGCTGACACAGCGGCAGCTTAAAACAGTGAAGATGCAATTCACCCAGTAAGCACATGGCACCTCATTGGTAAGGTTAAGATATTGTGACAGTTATTTTTAGTCCTAGACAGTCTATAGGTAATAAAATTCACAGAAGCTGGTGACCTTCTGGAATGTTTACTATGAATAATGAGCAGGTTGCAGGGCTCTGACAAGGGGACAACTGAAGCCTGAGATCTATGGTGGGGGAATGAGATCCCAAACTCTGCTGCAGGGTGGGAAAGGGTTGCACCACCCACCACTTGGAGCACTCTGGGGCCCCCACTACCTGTAGTTGCTCAGAAGGCTGGGATTCTCACTACCTGGCAGCTCTAATTCTACCATCCCCAGGGCAGAAGCAGAAAATATCACAGACATCTCCGAAAGTAATGGAATGACAAACTCTTATCCTTATTCATGATGCAAGAAATAATAGAGACAAAAATAAGCCCATAAAGGCTTGTCCCTGTCAAATCACTATAGGTCAATATGCTTCAAAAGCTATGGAAATACTAGTGCATTCTCACTGCTCCTCTGTCCCATTGTCATAAGCCATGGGCCTCAACCCCAGCATCACAGGAGCCGTCATGTATCAACCCTCCACTTAGCAGCTGGCTGATAACTGCTGACCTAGGATCCATAAAGCCCAGCTCTTCTTTGAGGTTTTTGCCCCTGTCCTGGAGAAGTTTCAGGGCAGCCAATTAGCCTGGCAGGCCAGCCTGTCTTAAGCCAGAAACAGGAAGGTATCTGAAGGACTGGGATCCAACTTGACCGTCCCACACTTACTCTTCTTCTGGCTCAACTTCTTAGAATTCTAACCTGACCTGGCTTGGCTCCTTCGATTTCTAACTTGTGGTTTTGAGCTCCAGTTTGTATCCTGCTTCTGATTACTGACTCACACTAGTTTCAAAGGGGTAGCCTTGTTAATCTGGTTGAGTGCTGGGGTACATAATAGACTAACAAAGGTATTAGGGCATAAGCTTTTGTGGGCTGGAACTCCTTTTGTCAGCTATCAAGAAGCTTCAGTTTGGTAGGTGTATATACACACATGCAAAGTTACATTACTAAAAGGAGGTCCAGTGCTAATAAGCCCAATTCATTCAGGGTGTATGTGGCTGTGATGTAGTGTTGGTACCTTGCTAGTTGCTAGGCTTGGGCTGAGGGTAACCGCCACTGGTTGTGGGTGACCGCCACTGGCTGCTGTCTGTACCATGGCCCAGCAGAGTAGCTGATGGGTCAGGTAGGTAACCTATTCTACCGGTTACCTCCCAGGGAGAGGAACAAAGGGAGGAAGGCAGAGTGCAGGCCCTGGCTGGGGGGCAGGGCTGGAAGTTGAGCAGTTTCTGGCTGTAATCATGGAGGAAGCAGCCTAAGCGAGGGGGCTGGGATTCAGAGGCCCAGTCTCCCTCATTCAAGGGTGGCTGAGGCATCTTAGGCCTGGCCCTGTAACCAGACTACATCTATGCTGTGCTGTATCCAGGAGAAGCAATAAACTCCCTCTATTCTACTGGCTGGTGGAGTCTGTTCTTGCTGCTATGGGGGTGCAGGAATGGGGAAACCCCGACTGCGTCATCACAGAGGCCCATTTCAAACAGTTGATGAGAAGGCAAGAATACCAAAAGAGGTGAAAATGCTTTTTGTTGTGAGCTAGTCACTCTGTTTCTATTCAGAGTGGTGTGATAGTGCCAAGTTTGCATAGGAATTGCAGCATGAAACTGCAGAGCTGGACTCTAGGTTTGACATTTCTTTTGTTGAGATATAACAATTCCTGACTGTGCACGTTACTTCTGGCCACTGCATCTAGCCTCTCTCCACCCCCTGCTTCAATAGCTAATGACTATATCCAGGCAGTGCTCTGGTTTTTTCATCCCCTTAGCATGAACACTAAAAAGGAAGTCATGCTAAAATAGCATTCAGGTGCAACACACTACCAAAAGCCATGGCACTAACCAAGCGCACTAATATATTTAATCCCCCTCTCTTTCAATTCACCAGTGCTATCAAACTCAGCACAAACACAGAGAACTGCAAATCACACTGGATGAAAGCAATTAGATTACTTATTTCTAGAGTTTAGTTTCTCAAATAATGTAGCTTGTTTATATTGAGTTAACATAAAATGAATGAGAAGCAAATAATGAGGTAAACATATTAATTTTTTTCCTTGAACTTTCAGAGGAATGTAGCTATCAAGAGAAATGATGTTGCTAATGAACTCTGACAAATATTGTCAATGTAAGAAAACACAAAGGTCAGCATCACTGAAAGCCAGTTGTTGGTATGGTTTCAATTTCTGCTTTTTGCTGCCCAATTAAGGTTAACAATTATGATGGAAGCTTCTTGCTAGAAAAATCAGTTGCAAAATTATCTTGTTCTTACTATCCAGTTTTTTTTCTCCCTTTTCCTTTTTTAAAAGTACTGGACCCCATTTTGATTTCTTTACTTTGCCTTACTTTGGTAAATATTACTCTCACCCTGAATCCTTGTGGAACAAATTTTGATGTTGTTTTGATCATTATTTTGGAATCCAGCCTCAAAATATAAATGAAGAGAAGTCAAGGAAATGAAAACAAATAGTTGCAAAATTCCCAAGAAACTACAAACTTAATTTTCTAGATTTACAGTGAGAAGTTTTTGGTTTGTTTCTGTGGGCAATTTAACTTGATTTATCTTTCCAACCATCGGTGAAGTCTCTTTATATTTTATTTCTTCGTCATGATTTTAGAAGTCTAGAATTGTTGCTTCTCTACATGCTTTTCATAATGAATACATTTCTAGCAAGTTCACTTTTATATGAACCATTTCATAAGCTGTCAGCTTCCCATATGTACATTATTTCTTTTTCTTGTCCTGACTAGTTACATTTAATAATGAATTGATGCATGGAAAAAATGCAGAGCATCTGATAGCTGTGCAACAAAAAATATATCCTCTCACAAATAAAAATGAAGTTGATCAGCCCCCCAACTCCGTGTTTTTGTGTTAGGTGTATATTTAAGTCAATAGTATTTAATCTTTGAGGATGTATGGTTTTTTTCAGTTACAATTGAAATTATTATGAAGAGCACAGTTGAACCCCCATTAAGTCTTATTGATTTGGAATGAGACAGAGGGAGAAATACTGGTCTATTGATAAAATGTTTAGCATACCTGCTGTATGAGGAAAGGTAAAAAAGTTGGGTATATTTAGTCTTGAGAAAATAAGAGGAAGGGCAGTTAACAGCTTCAAATATGTAAAGAGCTGTTATAAAAAGGAAGGTGACCAATGAATCTTCAATCCCACTACTGATAACACAATGGTTAGATAGTAGGAATAACTTTCTGTTAGGGCAGTTAAGCACTGGAATAGGCTTACAGTGGCAGCTGTGGATTCTCTGTCAGCGGAAACTTTTAAAAACAGGTTAGAGACATATCTGTCAGACATGGATGCTGTTTACATGGTTTTGCCTCAGTATGAGGGGCTGGACTAGTTGATCTTACAAAATCCCTTCCAGTCCTACATTTCTAAGATTCTGTGAAGTCGAAGCAAAACTCCCATTAACTTCAAGGCAGCCAAGAGTTTACCCTGTGTTTCCTATCTCTCTCCGTCACTTTTGTAAGTGGGATTTAGGTTCTCAAGTCATCGAGAGATCATTGAAAAATTTACCCTTTATGGGTACTCATGGTTGGGATAACTCTTTCTCTACTTGCACTGAAGTCCATAGCACTTCTTCCCACTACAGTAGGAACAATTAGTACTGTTGAAAATCCCATCCTATATAATCTAAAAGTGGATTTAAATTCTATCACTTCTCTCTCTCTTTTTGTCTCAGATCAATTATAATGTAATTTAAATTCCCATATTGTAATTCTGAATGTAGGAACTGCACTTAATTTTCATAGAATTTTGTTTAGTCTGACTAATCTTTATACTATATAGACAAGAACTATCCAATTACCAAAATAATCCTAAATATACATTGAAATTCAGTCATACAATACAAGATAGAACATCTTCATCAAATACTTATTTAAAGAACCCTTCTTGCTCACTGTCCACCCACCCACCCAGAAACACACTTTGTGATTAGCCTAAACTGCTGCTGCTATCAGATCAGATCCGAATGATCTAAATAATATGAAATACTAGAAGGAGAGGAAAGAAATGAAGATAAACACCGTGATAAATACTAATGAACTCAGCAGCATATTGAAGGTGCAGCAATCTGGTCTGCAAGCTGAAAGAAATCTGTTGCTGCATCCTTAGATAAAGTTTTACAAGCTGAAGCAAAACGTCTTTTGTAGATGTTTGTGCTTTTCCTGCTTCAAGGAAAAAGCTTTTAATCAAAACACAGCAATCTTCCCTACTTGGAACAAATACTGCATCAGAAACAAGAATATATTTAACTTTAAAGAACATTAGCAGTTAAAAACATTGTATGTATGAACAGGCTCTCATTGTAATACCAGGAAGCTGCATCTCTCAGAGTCTGTTTTGTTTGTATTAAAAATAATTTCTCATAAGCTGTGATGTTTTTCTGTCTCAGAAAAGGAAATATTGTATTAATAACGCAGTGTATACATTACAGTCAACTTGAGGTTTAAATTTCAAAATTGCATATATCTTCTTACAAATTGCAACATTGCATTTGAATTTTTAAGCAAAAGCTTTGAATAGCTTCCAAATAATAATCAGGCTAGTAACAGTATTGTAAAAAATGTTAAAAGTGTTCTTTCCCAAACCTCCCAGTGCTTTTCACAATATAAACCATCGTTAAAAAGCAGATAGCTAGTCACTGTAACTGTTGTTAAATACAAAGGAATAAAAAGAGCATAGCTTGTTGTCAGAATTACAGAGCGACTATGATTGCAGATAAGTACTGAAATTATGATGTGAAAATGGAAAAAAAAACACTTTAATTTCTGTGGGAGGTAAAGTAGGTTGATAGTGAAAAAATAGGAGCAGAACTCTGCAGAGGAAAAAGCAACCTTCCACTAACCTTCCCTTTAGATATTGTAGAGGAAGATATATGTGCAAGCAAGAGATTACAACGTATCTAGAAACCTATTGAATGTCTCATATAATGAAAACTAATTTTAGTTTGCTCTATCGTATAAATTAGATTCACAAAGAGGCCAAAAATTAAAACTAGGATTGATCCTAGAAATAATTCACAAGTAAAACCTTTTATTAGCATAGAGTTTCATTTGTAGATAATTCTGAAAACACGTTAGGTGTTAGTTTTCTTTAAAAAAACCAACAACAACCCACCATTACTCTAGAAATTCAAAGTTAAAGTTATACTAAAGGAGCCCTGGAGGCAACATTGCCATTGAGAGGAGAGTGGAGCCCCTGGTCTCCGGGGGGTGGAGGGAGGGAGGAATAGGAAGAGGGAAAGGCGGAGCTCCCTATCACCAGGAGGAGGGCAGCAGAGGGACCACTGGAGGGGAGCGCAGAGCCCACTGGGCCATAGTGGGAGTGCTGGGGGACTGCAGAGCCACTGTTAGGAAAGGGCATATAAGTAGCATTAGTGGCTTTCTTTGGAGAGTGCGCTCTGTATTGCTAAATGGTCTATAATGCTCCCCTTACCACCCAGGAGGCTTTCTCTATACAGTGGTTCTTTCTCTTTCTAGTGGCCCCAAACCCCTCTCATGTTCTTTCCTGTTGTTACTTTCCTCGTTGTAGTGTTACCCTGGTGGAACCAAACCTAGGATCTTCGAAGTTTAAGAGCATGAGCCTCTACAGCTTGAGCTAAAAGCCAGCTGACTCTCAGCTAAGGCTATAGAAGAAACTCATTTGTACTTTCTGTCTGTAAATGGTCTATGACAGTGAACCATACCCAGAAGGTGTATGAGTTACAGTAGCATTGGAGCCAGATAGTGTTATATGTTCCACCAGCCATACACAAGCCAATTTTAACAAATACAACAGCAAAGCTCCCATACCTAGGCAAAGGCTGTAGTTGTTTCTAAAACCGACAGAGTAAAACAATTGAAATTGCTTTGCCATGTTGTTTTGAAACTATGATGAACCAAAACAAAACAAAAAAAAAAAACCCCACAAAACAATAAACACCCCAGCCTACATTTTTGTAATCCCTTGAATATTCTTGTCTGAAAATTTCTAGGATGGCACAAGATCACCCCTTGACATGTTAGGCAGATTAGTTTGGTCTAAGTTAGAAGATTGAGGGCATCATAATTAGGTTTATGATAAATTAGTATTATCCTTAACTATGGAAAATCATATTTCTCTGAATACTTTTATTAATGCTTGTATGCCACTAATATTTTTCAGAATATTAACAAACACTGTAGGCATTACAAATTTTGGTGGTGCAATGAAAATGCATTTATATTCTGTACAATTACCTTTCAAAAACCCATTGTAGTCGTAAAAGAGATTAAAGACTTTTATTTAATCCGTGTTTTTGTAAGTGGCTTTTGGTGAAATATTAGCTTTAATTAAAATAATTTATTTACAAACTGTTGCAGATTTCCATTCTGTTTACTTTGCTTATTTAATACTTTTAAATGAGAATATGTATTTGATTTCTATTAATGTTTTGCTCAGCAAATGAGATGGGCATTTTGCTGTAAATAACACCATAAAGTTGACTTTTTTATTGTGTTGTTTATGCCAATGCTAATGATTCAGGACACAAAGCCTGCAAGATGTATGATGATCTGATCTGATCGATATGTACCATGTCTAAATACACAGCAGTCATTCCACCTGAATTAGTTATATTATCAAAATTGACCATTATTTAAATATATGTACACGGTCCATATTGTATTTTGGCTTCAGATGAAGAATTCTTAGATTATTTTGACAGCAAAGCTACAATTTTAACCTTTTTGTAGAGAAATTAACAAGATGGCTAGAAGGTAGAGCTGAGTGTTTTCAAAAGGCAATGTTCCTGTCACTTGCAATGTATAGTAACTCTCTGTTAACCTAAAAGCACAGCTAGTTCTATATTTTGGAAAAGCTTAGGTGAGTATTGGTTGGGTGAGTAATAAATTACCCATGCTGATGAGCAATGAAAGGTCTCAGTAACGCAGAAGTGATCATTAATGTTCAGTTAACTATTCTGACATTTAGACAAGCCAAGCACAGAATACAGCACTGACAGGCACTTCAACTTTGTAAATTTGAGGATTAAGGATGACAAATGCAATCAACAGTTCACATTTTTGTCAGTGCTAAATTGGACAAATTTTTACTAGTTAAAATGTATTAAATATTTAAATCTCCAACGTAACTTTGTGCTGAAAACCTCCAATGTAGTTACTTTAAATGAAAAATATTTTATATTCATTTGTAAATTAATTCTTGTTAGTGCTGAGGGAAAAACAAGTTCCATAGAACTGTTATCCAGCCATATGTGAGAGGACTGCAGATGAGTGCTGATGCCAGGGATATTCCCCCACCCTTACTTCCAGAGCGGAGGCAGGGGAGGGGCAATGGAAGGCAGATTGTGACTTTTGTTCTTCACAAGAAGCTTTAATTCATCTGCTAATTGTAGCTCTAGGACTTCGGGAGAAGGGTAGGTCTTTGTAATCCAAGCTGTTGAAAAACTTGTGCACGCGCGGCCTGATCCAAGGTCTTTTGAAGACAACTGAGTCTGTCATTAGGCCTTGAACAATCTTATATTGTACCAATAATTTCTTTTCTGTTCTTTTTTTTTATTGACAAGAAAAAATAGATAGGACAGAATACCCAGCTCTCATTATGACTAACTACATTTGATTTTCATAGGCATTCAACTGTCTGGTAAAATCCCTGTTAACATTTTGTCCTGGAAAATTTACACAGGTAAAGAATGTTTATTTCTGCCTTCCTTCCATATTACTTTCTGTTTTACAGTAGCATGTAGAAGCCAATACTCCACCCTGCTAGGCAATGCACAAACATATAGAAAAATGAACCCTGCCCAGAAGATTTTACAGTCTTAGGCTACGTCTACACTGCAGGCTTCTTGTGCAAGAGCATATCCACACTAGAAAAGCGCATCACAAAATCGACGCGCTTTTGTGCAAGAGAGTGTTCAGACTGCATGGACGCTCTCTTGAAAGAAAACTCTGGTATCTATTCACAGAATAGCCACCAGAGCACCTGTGCTTTTTTCCATCGGCTCTTTTTGCGCAAAAACCCTCTGTTGCCCATCAACACACATCTTTTTGCGCAAGAACTCTTGCACAAAAAGGAGTTATTCCTCGTAGAAAGAGGAATACCTACACTGCAAAAAGCCCTCTGTTCTTTTGATTTACTGTAAATTTACTTGCACAAAGACTCACTTGAGGTGTGGACATGCCACAGATTTTTGAGCAAAAACAGTTAGTTTTGTGCAAAAACACCTGTAGGGTAAACGTAGCCTCAGTGTATGTCTAGGTATAATTTTGAGCTTTAGTAAATATGGTAAAAAATATTTCCACATTAACAGAACACAATGTTTTGATCAACCCAAACCATGGGTGAATGAGCTTTTTTGGAGGAAGAGAGTACTATTGTTATTTCAATTCACAAAAAAATTAAGATGTCAACTTTTGATCCTGATTTGAGATAGGAAACCTTTTGAAATCTCAATGTACTTTTGTAGAAAAGGACAGTCATTTCCCACCTACTTTTATCTGCAATTAATAGAACATGTGCAAACTGCTGCTGCAGACTTACCCTGTCCCACTGGAGTCAGTCAGATTCCAAGCACACACACAATTTTATCTACCTACTATCAAAAAGGGGTGAATTTCAGCCAATAGAAATAACTCAGTAGTTAAAGCCAGCTCCTGAACACCAACCAGTATTAATCTGCATTGCTTCAGTGATTAGAATAGACTACTTTAATATAAACAACTGACAATTTAGCTCTCTGTATTTCATTAGGTAGCCTTGTGTAAGATTAATACATAACTTATTGTATTATATTTGTTTTTATTTATTCACTTATTTTTAAATAGCCAAGAAGACATCAATAGAAGACTTTAAACATTCTAACACTCAGTATATAACAACATAATGCCTGCCACCTTAAACAATCAGACAGAAATTCAGTCAGTGACCTAGGAAAAAAGGGCCCTTTCCAGAATCACAATTTACATTTTAGGAGAGCGCTATTACAGAGTTATCTATTGCAAAGGTCTAGATTGTCATCAGATTCAGACAATGTGGCTAACCTTATGAAAACAGGAAAAGGATTAAAAGGTTTACAAGTAAGCTGAAAAAGGAAAGCTTTTTATGCAGACATCCGCAACTTTGTTATAATATTCACTTTGGAGGTTACAGATATTATGCATAGTGTACGAGATATTTGTTAGCCCTCCAGGGATGCGTCTACATAGCATGCTTAGCTTGAAATAAGCTAGTCAATTAGAGCTATGCAAATAGCATAGCTTATTTCAAGTTAATTTTAAAGTAGCTTATTTTGTAATTTGGTGCAGTGTAGATGGTGCCAAATTTTGAAATAAACGTTGATTCCAAATTGTCCCTTAATCCTTGTGAAATGAGATTTACAGGGATGTTGGAACAGCAAGCCCATTTCAAAGACATAACTATGTCAAGATACCGGAAGTATCCCGAAATAGCACCATAGTGTAGATGTATTCAGAATGGGGATAGAGAAGAAAAATGGCTACATTTTGCTTTGTAATGTGCTCTGCAAATTTTTTTGAAAATTCTGCACTCATTGGTTTCAGAGAGGAAAAATTTTGTGACAAGAGAAAAGCTAGGAAACAATCCCTTCCACATACACCCTTCTACATCCCTACCTTTTTTGGTGGAAAGGGATGTTCTTGTTTAGCTTTTATCATTTAACAGTAGAAAAAAAGTTACTTCAATATTTTAAATCTTTTTCAAAGTAGTCCATTTTAATTAGTAGTCCAGAGGCGGATCAAAGCCCACCAACAGATTTCACACCAAAGCTTCTTTTTTGGTGGGGAATGGAGAGGAGAATATAAAGATAAGACGTATCTCCAGCATTTGCATCTAAACTTCCACAAGATTTTGGAGTCACTGAGGCTATCGCTACACTGCCATTTGTTTGCAGAAGAGAATATGCAAATCACTCTCTCATTTGCATATCTTCGTCCAATTTTTTTTGCAGAAGTGGTTTTGCTGATAAAAAGCCCCATGTAGCCTGGGACATATGTTAGAAAAAACCCTTTTTCGCAAGTTCCCTTATTCCTCAAAAATCAAGGTTTACAGGATCTTGCAAAAAAAGTTTTTTTTTTCCAACAAATGGCCTCGTCTACATGGGGCTTTTTATTGGCAAAATATCTTCCAAAAAAGAATGAGAAGAAGATATGCAAACGAGTGTGATTTGCATAGCCTCTTCTGCAAAAAAAAAGGCAGTGTAGCCATAGCCTCAGTGACTCCAAAATCTTGTGGAAGTTTAGATGCAAATGCTGGAGATACGTCTTATCTTCATATTCTCCTCTCCATTCCCCACCAAAAAAGAAGCTTTGGTGTGAAATTTCAGATCCAGTGAAACCAATTGCAAAACTCTCATTAACTTCAGTGGGCCCAGAATTTCATCTGTCATCATTTCACCTTTAATTTAGCAAGATGCAAGTTGGATTGTCTGTTTTCATTTGTAAAATATTTTCGGATGCCTATTAATTTTTTTTCTAATCCTGCTGAGCTGGGGTCTTAAATATGCAAAAAACAATTCTCTTTCTCTTAAACAGAATCTTCAGATGTTCTCATACCACTTTAAGGAAGCTGTGTTTATCTTTCCATGTCTAGTAAAACTATAATAAAACTCTTTCCATTTCATTGTATCTCCAAGAGATATTCTGAAGCATTAGGTACTGTAAAAAAGGATGCTTTTCAAATTACTTTTCAAAGGTCACACAAAATGATAAGTTTAAGTGCTTGTATATGTTCTATAACAGCTGGGAGGACAAGAACACATTCTTGGATATCATTTTATTTCTTAAAATGACATTTCTCTCCACAGATCAAATATTTGTCATGCTACATTTGTGGAAGATCTTATCTCACAATATGAGTTGTAATAATCTGGGATTATGCATTAAAAGGAAGAGGTAAACTCAGTTTGGTACTTCACTTTATTACAGATAAAAGTTCTGTAATTTGGCATGTTGGGAGAATAGGGGTGACAGTTAATAACATATTCTGGTTAACTAAGAATTATACTTTGCCAATGGAATGCCAATTTTCAAAGAATTAGAATACAATAAAATGAACAAACTGTAAAGTAGAATACAGGTATTCTCCAATCCAGTAGTCAGGCTGTAGAGTAGAGAGTTTGGTTTCTTGAAGCACTTAGGTGTTATGCACAGGGACAGCTTTCTACACAGTAGGTTTTATCACTGTGGTCAATGCCTGGAGTATACCCAGATCATTAGAAATACCTTTAATACTACAAGAATCCTGAACATAATTTAATCTTTCTTTGATTATTGAGAGGACCTTTCAGGATCTTGCAGTGCTTCAGGGTCATCATGGTGGGCGCAAGGTAACTGGCAGGGGAAGACTAACCTTACCCAAACTGCTTGTCTTGCCTTCCCACACTCCTGCTTCCCACCATGCTCTGCTGCTGGGGATCCTGGGCCAGTGGTGCCATAATCCGGAAGAGGAGGTGGAAGGGGACCAGTGGTCATAGCCTTCTGCTTCCCTTCTTCCCCACAGAGGTCCCAGCCCCAGCTAGGCCAGTGCTGAGAGCTGCAGCAACTTTCCATCTGCCTGGGTTGGGATTGGGGATTTGAGAGCAGCCTATGTCCCTCCCACCATGCTCCCCTTCTCCCAGGCTGCACAAGCAAGAGGAGGGTCTGCAATTCTATGATAGCTCTCTCAGCTGGCCACCTAGCTTCAGTTGGAGGCGGGACCTTGGAGCAACAGCCATGCATGGGCAGCTGTGAAGAAGCGTGGAGTCGTGGATCTTCTTCCAGCCCTGGATGGGTGAGGAGCCCAGGAGCTGGGGAACATGGGACACAAGCTATTCTCACCCCTACACATGCCAGTCACGTGGAGAGTCCCGCAAAGCTGCCTGCCCTCCTCTTATCATGGCTGGGCTGTGGCTCCAAGCCTCTCCCCTCAGCCAGAACCAGATTAGGAAGAGCTACACAGGAAGGTATGAGGGATTTGTGTCCTTCCACCTGCCTTGGGTGATGGGCTCTGGGACATGGGCAGAGGGCTGCTTGCTTTCACCTCTATCTCTGCACCCCCAATTTTGGGAGGGCTCCAGTGCCCATGGCCCAAAATGGGACTATGGGGTCCAGCCTGCAACCAGGGACTCCAGGCAGCTGGAA
This sequence comes from Pelodiscus sinensis, assembly GCF_049634645.1. Lineage (NCBI taxonomy): Eukaryota > Metazoa > Chordata > Testudines > Trionychidae > Pelodiscus > Pelodiscus sinensis. The sequence continues at coordinate 48,383,534 of NC_134718.1, forward strand.
CTGGTACATATGTCACCCACACAACTGGCCCTTCAGGGCAGGGCCATGCTAACTGCCCGAGCACGACAGTCTGTGCTCAGCTGCCTGCCCACCTGTCTGCTACTGGGCACTCCTAGACTGGCGGGAAGGTGCTTTGGGTTCCAGCAGGAGTATCGGGAAATGGGGGCAGGAGGGGCCAGGTTAGCCCTCTCAAGCCTTTGGTTCACCTGCTGCCCACAGTCAACATCCATTATCACTGAAGACAGAGAAGGTGTAAGAGATTGGGCTGAATCTGTAATGACCTCTATGACACACTCTGGAAACAGCTTTTTATTTTTTTTAATAAATCCCTTGCTTCCTTGTCTTCTGACTCTTTTGCATAAAAGTAGAGTGCAAAGTATGCAACTGCATAATGTGCTGGGCAGTATATTAGCCCTAGATACTAGACTGAGGATTTGTATTGGAAGATATCAGAAATGCTGGTTAATTGAGTACAGGATAACAGCACTTTTACTGTATTTTATTAGTTCAGATCTTCAGCTGAGGTATAGATTGCATAAACAAAATGCCTGGGGACGTCTGGATTACAAAGGATGTGGAAGTCTCCACTGGCCAGAATGCAGGCTATTTACACCTATGTGTTGAAGGGATACAGCTCTTCCAAATCAGAATGCTTGTGTTCCACATAATGCAAAGGACTAAACAAGCACTGCCAAGAGAAAAACTGGGCCTCCATGTCAGCAAAGCCCAGGAGAGCAGTTACTTCTGCTACTGCTCTCTAATATGATGACCCCACTCAGACCAGTGCAAATACATTCATTCAATTGATAGATATTTCAATTTCCTCATGACTCTAATGGTGGAAGCCAACAGTTTTGCACATGCTTTAAATTCTATAAATGACCCTTTATTCTGGCTGCATGTAGCAAGGAACCAGCTGAATATACATTATTTATCTGAAACAGACTTTGCTGCTATCGTGAATAATAGCAATTAAAAACTTGGGCATCTGTTCACAGTGTGTTGTGTAGACTTAGTGACAGTCCTTGGTCTGTCCTGACACCCATGGAACAACAAATGAGTGGCTCGTATTATAAAAGCAAATACGTTAGCCCCACCTTCAAAGTTAAAAGTAATGACAATCACCTTTGTTTGAAGTTATCCATTTTATGACATTCCCTAGCTGGAATAATTTATAAAGAGAACTTAATAGACCTGTTAACCACCTTCAAGGGTACGCCATATAAAATATGCAAAGTGCTAGTTCTGTACTTATTGGATGACATTTTTAATGAAAACTCTATTGAAATATGTACATATAAACCCAATTCGCTATGCACATGATTTGTCTTATGTTACCACAGCTAACTCAGGGTTGATTTACTACAATGCAGTAGCAGAGCCAGGGGACAGTGGCTCATTGGTGATACCATCTTCAGTTAAACCTATTGGCTCGTATAACACCTGCTGCACCTCTGCCCCTGCACTGCAGCCCTAATTCCAATCTGGTGCAGAGGGAAAGTTTGGACAAGGAAGGGCTGGAGATTAGGCCTTCTCCAACTCACTGGCAGTAACAATTCTTGTCCCATTGGGCTGAATCCAGATTCCTACTCTGGATGTAGCAACTTAGTGCACAGTTTTGCGGAGTTACTCACATTTAGCTTGGCTGCCCTTCCATTGGCCCACTGAGATTTCACTATGTGGTGGTGCAATATAGTGCCTGGTGTCCCAACGCCATATGATCCCAGGTATCATAGCACAATGCTGGAGAAGGGAGACAAGAACAGCCCCAAAAACAACCAAGGTTGACTGGATGATTGTGGGGCTGATTTGCTCTTTAGCCCCTGGGAAAACTGGTGCCATTCTCCTCCTTTTGCCAGTTCCTAACATGCTGGAAAAGGCATCAGGAATACAATATGTCCCAGAAGTGTAGGGAGTTGCCACCTTCCTCCCTGTCCACCACTAATCAAACGGAGACAAGAGTTTGCTCTATTTCCTCCTCCTTCTGTATGCTGATGCTTCACATTATCAATTTCCTTCCCTGAATTACTAGATAATTACCAAAACAAAATACAGGACTATGTAGCACTTTAAAGACTAACCAGATGGTTTATTAGATGATGAGCTTTCGTGGGCCAGACCCACTTCCTCAGATCAAATAGTGGAAGAAAATAGTCACAGCCATATATACCAAAGGATACAATTAAAAAAAAGTGAGCACATATGAAAAAGACAAATCACATTTCAGAACAGAAGAGGGGTGCGGGGGGGGGGGGGGGCGGAGGAAGGTGAATGCCTGTGAGTTAATAGTATTAGAGGTGATAATTAGGGAAGCTATCTTTGTAATGGCTAAGATAGCTGGAGTCTTTGTTTAGGCCTCCGCGGAGAGTGTCGAATTTTAGCATGAATTTTAGCATGAATTTCATGCTAAAATTCGACACTCTCCGCGGAGGCCTGAACAAAGACTCCAGCTATCTTACCCATTACAAAGATAGCTTCCCTAATTATCACCTCTAACACTATTAACTCACAGACATCTACCCTTCCCCACCTCTAATATCATTAACTCACAGGCATTCACCTTCCTTCCCCCCCCCCCCCCGCATTCCCCCTTCTGTTCTGAAATGTGATTTGTCTTTTTCATATGTGTTCACTTTTTTTTAATTGTATCCTTTGGTATATATGGCTGTGACTATTTTCTTCCACTATTTGATCTGAGGAAGTGGGTCTGGCCCACAAAAGCTCATCATCTAATAAACCATCTTGTTAGTCTTTAAAGTGCTACATAGTCCTGTATTTTGTTTTAGCTACACCAGACTAAGACGGCTACATTTCTATCACTAATTACCAGTAATAGCTGGGTCACTGAAAACAAGCAGAACACAGTTGCTTCTGTGATGCTTCTATTATCAAATGGTAGTTCCACTTGGAGTTAGTATACAAGGGGCAAAGCTGTCTCATGTGATTGTATTGTGCTCTCTCTTCCTTGCTGCAATATTGGTAGCAATGTTGACACTACTATGCTAGAGTGTAATTTCAGTGACTAAAAAAACACAGTAAAAGAATTGATATTTCAACTCCAGATTGGTTATTAAGTAACTTAACCTCAAGACGGAACCTAGTATATAAATCTAAATGGAGAACTCAGTGGCTGTGTCTAGACAGGCAAGTTTTTCTGCTAAAGCAGCTGCTTTTGCGGAAAAACTTGCCAGCTGTCTACACTGGCCGCTTGAATTTCCTCAAGAACACTGACTTCCTACTGTCTGAAATCAATGCTTCTTGCGGAAATACTATGCTGCTCCTGTTCGGGCAAAAGTCCTTTTGCGCAAAGCTTTTGCACAAAAGGGCCAGTGTAGACAGCTCAGATTTGTTTTGCAGAAAAAAGCGCATCTAGATTGGCACGGGCACTTTGCCGCAAAAAGTGCTTTTGCGGAAAAGCATCCATGCCAATCCAGACGCTCTTTTTCACAAATGCTTTTAACGGAAAACTTTTCTGTTAAAAGCATTTGCGGAAAATCATGCCAGTCTAGACGTACCCAGTGTGTCACTGAGCCCCTTATAAATGGGCTTGGATTCAGCTAGATAGCTCCAGCTCAGTTCTCTGGCTCTCTCTCTGTGTTGATACAGATGTGGAGGCAGACAGAAAAAAGTTAAAGGGTGTGATGCATATGCAGCTGGACTCCTTTAACTATCAGGCCCAGCTGTTGGGTATAACAGAAGAAGGGAGGGACTAGTAGCACTCTGGTAAATGAGAGACTAGGTTTAAGAAAGGATGAAATCTGTGCTTTTCCTTGATTCCTACTAGGGGAGATATTTTATTTTAATAGAATCGGTTTTGTAGATGGAGGTGTGTTGGAGATATTACTGTAACTTGGGAAAGAGAATAGATGTTTGTTCTGGACTACTTATCAAACAGCACTTAAATCAACAGCTTCTCAGTCTCTCATGGGCTGCAGGCTTCTTGCGCAAGAACAACCATTCTTGCGCAAAAACTTGCAGAGCGTCTACACTGCATATACGTTCTTGCACAAGTAAATTTACCATAAAGCGTCGGAACAGAGGGCTTCTTGCACAAGAGTTATTCCTCTCCCCACAAGGAATAAGCCCTCTTGAGCAAGAGCTCTTGGACGAGCAACAGGTGTTTCTTGCAAAAGAAACATCTATGGCTAAAATGGCTATCAGAGCACATCTCTTGCGCAAAAGCACATGGCAGTGTGGGCACACTCTTGAACAAGACCTTTTGTGCAAAAACTCTTGCGCAAAACAGTTCTTGTGCAAGAAGCCTGCAGTGTTGATGTAGCTATGGGTTTTTGGCTGTTCACCTCTAGGGAACAAAGATAATGTATCCTCTGACATGCACTCTTAATTTTCAACTCGCTCTTTGATCTGAATCAGTTTGATTTTTCTAGAGGTTTTCTTGAAAATTTTCCAGTAAACCTGCACTTATAAAAGTGAATATGCTAATTTGTAGGACAAATCCACTACTACATTCCCACGCTGATCAGGTATTGTAACAGAGTTCATTGAATAATGTAGGTATGTTAAATAGTGATAAATAAATAAATATTGTGGGATTCAGCTATTTGTAACTAAAGTATTTGAGTATTCATGAAACAACTCATATCTACTATTTTCCATTCATTATCTGTGAGGTATTTTCATTTATGAAATCACAGAGTACACATAATAGCAAGAAATGATCAAATAGTCTGGTAATAATAGAAGAAATTGGTTTAGGTGGAGCAAGGAAAACTTGTTAGATATTAAGAAAAAACTTTCTAACAAGAAATAATTAAGGACTGAAACTGGTTACCTAGCAAGACTGCAGAATTTCCATCACTGGAGGTATTTTTAACAACAGGTTACACAAACATCTGTGAAGGAATATCTAGATATACTGAATCCTGCCTCAGAGCAGGGAATGGACTAGATTGACTTTAAGAGGTCCCTTCCAGACCTACATGCCTTAAAGCACATGGTCTTAAAGTATTTCTCCAAAATATTTAGTAGATACTTTCAAATGCTGAATATGCTCACAGCTAACAGGACTAGTATATGAATGATTGGTAAATTCAAAGACAGCAAGATTTTTCTGTTTGATTAATATAATTTAACTAGCTCTAAAATATGTTTCTTCTAAAGTTAATATTTCTCCTTGTTACTATCCAGAGCAATCCTGGGTACTTCATTCTCCTATTTCAAGGATATTTTCATTCCAGAATTTCAGCCCTAAAGTCTATCTCCCTCCCCTTTTACTAAACATAGTGTATGCCACTTCATTGTAAAAGGCCCCCATAAGCCAGAGAGGTCATTTTTATTAGTAGCATCTGGTAGTGGGGCAGAAAAGGGCATCATCTATTGGCTTCTAGAACTCTCATTCAGTGACAGCCCATATGCCAGCTCCTAGCCTCTAGCAGAAGTAATGCTATAGCTGTCACAGACAGACTGAGTAAGCCCCTGAGAAAAGCTAGAAAGGAACAGCAATCGCTTTATTACAGTGGCAAGCAAGTGAGTGGATCATAACTCTCTGGCAGTAATTGGTAACTCAGGATACAGTTACCGGTCAATAAAAATACATGAGTAAAAAAAAGAGCTATTTTTGAAGGCATGCTCTAACAGACACCCAATCAACTTTTGAAGTGAAGCTCACAATATTTAATTAAGTTGGGAGGAATGTAAAGGTCTCATTCTTCTGTATTCAGTAACCTAGCAGGAAAAGGGAATGCAAGCAGGCGAGCCCTTCAAAGCGGCAGCTTTTGTGAGTGTATCATGGGAGCCAGAAGCTGAGCCAGGTGCCCATTCTCATTAGCATATTATACAGACTTGTGCATGTACAAAAGACAAGTAAGCTCCTCAGGCCATGGTCAAGACAGGACTGAGCTGATGGAAGCAGAAAAGCACATTCTCCCTATGTAGCAAGACTAAGCAGATTGTTTGTTTTAAACTCTTTCTCTGCCCCCTTTAATATCAAAAGAGTTATCAAAGCTAAAAGCAAATTGATTTGTTCTATATTTAGCCAATCACAAATGTACTTCTCACAAAAAGCTTTCTGAATTTTTTCTTTTTTCTGTTAAACAGATAATTGCTAATGAGAGCACCATTGGCAAAATGATTACTTGAAAATTAGTGCAAAACTACACTCTGAATATTGTACACCCTTTAGACATCTCTTCCTGGGCATCCAGAAACAGAAGTATCCAATTTACCTGTTATTTTAAAAATCAGCACCTACAGGTTTTAACCTACTATGCATAGTTTTCCTATAAAATTATCTTAAGTGTTTATATTTAGCAAAGTATTGCATAAGCAAAGGTAACTCTGTTGCCAGTGCTATAAAATGGAGTCTATAATAGTGTGATATAGCCACAAGTTAACTGGATTTTTCTGGAATACTAAGGAAAAAGCCCTCATGTTTAAGAACTATTTTGTTTGTATGATTGCAGAAATAATAATCTTGCTTACTGCCTATTGGCTAAGTACCAACATCATGTTCTATAACAAATAAGTAGTGGGGAAAGGCAAAATCACAGCATTATGTTCACTTGTACACCTGATGGGAGACCTTGTACAACACATTAGGTACTCAAACAATCAGTCCTTCATCCTCAAACTATCTAGAATATTTGTATAGGAAAAGACTGTAGCAGCTCTAAGAGGCATATCATGTTTAAAACAAAGTCACACTCAAATATCCAAGTGGTTGGGGTTCCGAAAATAAGCCTACAAATGATTTTTTTTTTTTTTTTTGGCTCTTGCTATAGCAGCAAGGCAGTCCACAGAGGAGTTATACCCTATTTATAAAGTTCAAGGTCTTTAATAAAAATTTCAGCCGTTGAAACGTTAGGTTTGCCACTAAACTGGTTCATTCATTTGTAACAACAACTTCAGATGCTGTAATCCCTTCAGAAAGGATAAAAAACATATATCCAGGTATATTCTGCATCTTTTGTTGTCTAGCTATTTAGTTTTTCAGTACAACTGCCATGATGAAATAAACACTCTCATATGTCAGATTTCCTGTCCTCCAGAAGGGAAAAGACAAAATATGTTAAGATCAAGGCAGACGCATATGCCAAACTGCAAGTCAGTCTTAAACCATTTCATAAGGTAGCCACAAGACACATGTATAATATATTAACTTGTGAGTACAGTCTTGTCAGTGTAATGCAGTTGAAAATGAATACTAATGCACTGGGAATCATATGATTTAACCAAGGGTAACAGGAACATTGACATTACCTCTATCATTTTTCTCAGCAGAAGTGTTCCTAAACTATTAGATAAGGCAGTGTATGATGAAGCATTTAGCACAATGCAGCAAAACAAGTATACAGGACCCAGTGCACTGAAGTGATGAGCTGAGCAAAAGACATGCTTATATTTATTTGGTAGTGCTTTCCAGAGTCAGCACAATGTCTTGATTCTCACATTGCTAATGACACCCTTAGTCCTGTTACCTTGGTCGATGTATTTATTGTTAGCATAGGAAGGGGCTATATGAAGTCTGGGAAAAGATCTGCTATTGTTTCTTGGGGCAGACTCCTGAAGTACGTTTACATTGTGGGGTTTTTCTGTGATACTGGTGGTATCCCGGAAAAACTCCGCCACATCCAGGGAATGCGTTTGCTTTTCCGCATTTTTTTTAGGAAGTACAAAAGCGTCTTTCGGAAGCCCTGTTTTCCTCATTCCATGAGGAAGAAGGCATCTTCTGAAAGAGGGGGATTTTCCAAAATTTGGCCCAATAAATTTTGGAAAAGCCTCTTCCGAAAAAAAATCAGAAAAAGGTACGCAAAATGTGTAGCGTAGCTTTTTCTTGAAAAAAAAAAAAGCTGTAGTGTAGACTTAGCCTCAGTATTATCCTGGGCATTTTCAGGTTCCCAGTTGGCCAGGACTAGCACTAGAAAAGCTAAATTTCAGTACTATCTGTCCTCTAGAAAGCCTAGTTTTCCTCAGTATGGAAAGGGGCAAATTATGGCTCCAGCTAGTATGAATGCAGCCTCATCTGTTTTGAACAGATGATATACTGAAGATATAATAAAATACAACATTTTAAACAAATAAGCCTGGAGGCTTCAATGCAAATTTGAATTCAGTATTAACTATAGTATCATTATTGTTAATCTGTGATAACTTGTAATCGTTGTATGAATCTTTAATATTAATATGAATATTCAAAATCTATGCTAGTTCAATCTAACAGGCTCTGTGAAACTGCAAGTTTGGTAGTCTTTGGAAGGCATCCTGCTGAGCAGGAATTTCCCTTGGGGCAAAATTCCCTTGGATGCTGAATTACTTTGGCATGTGTTCATATCTCCCTTCTCAGCCACAATTAAGCACACCTTGGCTTCAAACTGGCATATAAATGTTGAAGTTTCATGCATCAAAGAAAATAATTTTGATTCCAAGAGTAATCATTCTACCATAATTGCGTTAGGAATTGGATATGACTGATATTAACCTAGACATCCAGCTCACATGAATGAATTGGGTCAAATTTTCACATCCCAAATACAGAAAATAGTATTCCACAAATGACTGTCTTCTGCAAATCCTCAGAAGGGCAACCCCAACAAACAGACTTTTTGATCACACCACATTCCTTGATCTCAAAATTGAAATACTAAGATACTCCTTTATTACTGATGGTAAAATAGGCTGAGATTCTCAAAGGGTCCTAAGAGTTTTATATATGCAGTTCCTGTGGATCTCAGGAAATCCCAGTCAGAATGTTATGAAGTGGATGGATATTGCTCAATGCCTACTTAGAAAAGAGGGGAAAAAAACTTTGATCAGGACCATTATAGTTCTTCACCCAATTCATCAGTTTAAGGTTTAATAGATTAGCATGAGTTCCTTGGGTGAGAATTACAGGCCAGTTGGGAGCAGATATCTTTTTGCCTCAAAGAATGGGAAGGAGCAACCAATCACACACAGAGAGAATGCAAGATCATTTTTTATCCAGTGGATATAGTATACTCAGATTTCTAGAAAGCCTTTAAAAAAGTCCCTCACCAAAGGCTCTTAAGTAAAGTAAGTTGCCATGGGATAAGAGGGAAGGTCCTTTCATGGACTGATAACTGGTTAAAAGACTGGAAACAAAGGGTAGGAATAAATGGTATGTTTTCGGAGTAGAGAGAAGTAACTAGTGGGGTCCCCCAACGATCTGTCCTGGGACCCATCCTATTCAACTTATTTATAAATGATCTAGAGATAGGGGTAAACAGTGAGATGGCAAAATTTGCAGATGATACCAAACTGCTCAAGATAGTTAAGTCCAAAGCAGACTGTGAAGAGCTTCAAAAAAGATCTCACCAAACTAAGTGATTGGGCAACAAAATGGCAAATGAAGTTTAATGTTGATAAATGTAAAGTAATGCACACTGGAAAAAAAATCCTAACTATACACACAATATGATGAGGACTAATTTGACTACAACTACTCAAGAGAAAGCTCTTGGAATCATTGTGGATAGTTCTCTGAAAACATCCAATCAGTGTGCAGCAGAAATCAAAAAAGCAAATAGAATGTTAGGGGCCATTAAAAAAGGAATAGAGAATAAGACAGAAAATATCTTATTGCCTCTATATAAAACCATGGTTTGAATACTATGTACAGATGTGGTCGCCTCATCTCAAAAAAGATATATTGGCATTGGAAAAGGTTCAGAAAGGGGCAGTAAAAATTATTAGGCTTTCGAACGGGTCCCATATGAAGAGAGATTAACAAGACTTGGACTTTTCAGATTAGAAAAGAGGAGCCTAAGGGGCAATATGATAGATATCTATAAAATCATGACTGGTATGGAAAAAGTGAATAAGGAAAAGTTATTTACTTATTCTCACAATATAAGAACTAGGGGTCACCAAATGAAATTAATAGGCAGCAGGTTTAAAACAAACAAAGGAAGTTTTTCTTCACTCAGCACATAGTCAACCTGTCGAACTCCTTGTCAGAGGATGCGGTGAATGCTAGAACTTTAACAGGGCTCAGAAAAGAGCTAGATAGATTTCATGGAGGTTAGATCCATCAATGGCTATTAGCCAGGATGGGTGGGAATGGTGTCCCTAGCCTCTGTTTCTGTGGAGGTGGGTTACAGAGGAGGGATCATACGAGGATTACTGATTGTGATCCCTCCCTCTGGGGCATATGGTATTGGCCATTGTCGGCAGACAGGATACTGGGCTAGATGGACGTTTGGTCTGACCCAGTATGACCGTGCTTAATTTCTTATCCTACATTAAAACTCACTTTCTGGATTCAGAGAGTTGAGAGATTCAGCTTTTAAGTGGTTTAGCTTCTTAGACATGAAGTCTGGGGGAGGGGTGCTACAGAAGCCCATGTTCTGCTAGACTGAGGAAGTTGGGAAATATATCTCTAAATCAAAATGATGATTTTCATATACTTTCAATTCAGAGTTATTGCTGTACCACCCTTTCCATGGTATTTAATGATGAGAGGAGTTTGTGGTCATTAACTAGATAATAAGAACTCTGGAAGAGGGAGTCAAGAAAATCTTTTTATCTGCACCTGAGTTTAATGTCCTCATTTAGTTACAGCCTAGGGCTGATTCTCTTCTGCACCAGAGTCTAGCTTGGCACAGGAATAGAGATGTTAAAGATCGGATCTGTCTCCTGGATTCTGAGGACCAGCTTTAGCTTGCATTCAACTTTTGTCATTCAGCTGTAATTTGTGCTACTAACTTAAAGCCCTTAGCTCCAATAGCAGTGGGGGCACAGATGTGTGACAGTACATTTCATATTCTTTATTGGGGATAGAGTCATAATTCAAAATGAACTGGAGAAATGGTCTGAGGTAAGTAGGATGAAATTGAATAAGGATAAATGCAAAGTACTCCACTTAGGGAGGAACAATCAGTTTCACATATACAGAATGGGAAGCGACTGTCTAAGACAGGGATACGCAACACATGACCCACGTGTAGGAGCCAAAAAAAAGTGGTATATATAATAGTGTGTTGATATGTATATTAGTAGTTAAATTCCTGGACTGTTATTGCTCATTAATATTGTTGTCATATGGGTGGAAATTGGGTAAATATAGCATGTTATTAATATCAGCAGAACTGACTTAAATGAGACCTATGCATTGTGTAGTCTTGACTTAAACTTTATATTCATACCCATCAGTGTAAAATACAAATACATGTAAATACCTTCTATCTATTTGCATGTATATGCAACCACACTTAGGTTGCGACCCTCGGCTTATACTGTGAGTATCATTGCGGTTCCTGAGGCTTCCAAAGTTGAGTAGCCCTAGGAGGGAGTACTGCAGAAAAGGATTTAGGAGTCATAGAGGACCACAAGCTGAATAATAATCAACAGTGCGACACTGTTGCAAAAAAAAGCAAACATGATTCTGGGATGCATTAACAGGAGTGTTGTGAGCAAGACTCAATAAGTCATTCTTCCAATCAACTTTGCCCTGATTAGGCCTCAGTTGGAGTATTGTGTCCAGTTCTGGGCACCACATTTCAAGAAAGATGTGGAGAAATTGGAGAAGGTCCAGAGAAGAACAACAAATATTATTAAAGTTCTAGAAAACATGACCTGTGAGAGAAGACTGAAATAATTAGGTTTGTTTAACTTAGAAAAGAGACGACTAAGGGGGGGACACGATAGCAGTTTTCAAATATCTAAAAGGGTCATACAAGGAGGAGGGAGAATAATTCTTCTCCTTGGCCTCTGCTGATAAAACAAGAAGCAATGGACTTAAACTCCAGCAAGGTAGATTTAGATTGAACATTCGGAAAAACTTCCTGTCAAAGTGGTTGAACACTGGAATAAATTGCCTAGGGAGTTTGTGAAATCTCCATCACTGGAGATATTTAAGAGCAGGTTAGATAGACATCTGTCGGGGATGGTCCAGATGGCTTGGTTCTGCCGTGAGGGCAGGGCATTGGACTTGATGACCTCTCGAAGTCCCTTCCAATCCTAGTATTCTATGAAAATATGCTTATGATATGGAAGTGACATACCTGGATGTCCTTTATGCAAGATGGCTATCATTGGAAAGATTATGATTTACTGAATGTGATTATCCAATTTGTATGCCTGTATTGCATCTGAAGTTTAGAATATTCACATCTGAAATACACATCTGTATTTCAAATGTGCTACTTTAGAAGTCAACCACCACTAGCCCTTCAGGTACAACAATGAAAAGGCCAGACAGAGCTGATGGCCCATTAGCCACAGCAAAGGTCTGTAAAGGAGTTTAGTCCTCCTATGGAAACTCCAGTCAGCCAGCAAGTAATGGCTGCCATAGCTCTGCAGAGTCAGGGCTCCAATCATCTAATATTGGACACTCCTCTTCTCTGTTTGGAATACCAGTGTTTTTCTTCTGGAGAACATGGGGGCCCCACCTTACACACAACTATATATAAGCTAGGGACTGGCATTATCAAGGTTCTCCTCTGCCTGTATTTCTACCCAACGAGACGCTGAAACACAACTGAAAACAAGAACTGAACCTGTAGGAGAAGAGTTGGGTCCATGCAGCTTCTGAGTAATAATACCTGAGCTCTCAAGCTGCATTCCAGTGAAGCTGCCTTCCAAGACTTTCAGTAATCTGCCAGCAACAATATTTAGGGTGAGGAATTACTATTTCTAACTAGTTTCTTTAGTGAATCAAGCTGAGCTTGCATGCTTTTTTTGCTTAGTAATTTGCTTTGTTCTGTTTCCTGCCTCTTTAGCCATTTAAAATCTACCCCTTTGTAGCTAATAACAAGAAACACGTTTTTTTAATATAACCCTGTTTGTACAATTCATTATTTGCAGCGGGAGGAGTAAAAGGCTGTGCATACCTTCCTCCACATTGAGAGAGGAGGTAGATTTCATAGTATATCTTTGGTCTGCATTCCGAGGGAGGTGTACACATGAGTGCTGGGGCAAGTCCCTGAAGATGAATCACAGTGTCGATCATTCTGCAGTTGGGTGTGATCCTGCATCTGTGAGTGTTGGAGGAGGCGTAAGACACTGGCTCAGCAAGACAGTGTGTCCAGGCTGCCACAAGAGGCAGGCTCAGTGATATCTCAGCACATTAGGTAGCATCCTCAGGGGGCAGCCTGTCACAAGATGTATCAGAACTGAGTTTTGCCAGGCCGCTTTCTCAGATCTCCCTGCCTCTACATGCTCTCTTCTGCTTGCAACATGCAATTTATGCTGAGTGAGGGTGGGACACAGGGTGGGACACACATCTGGCATCTGTGCACTAACGGGGAAAATATCTCCTACAGGGAATTTTTTTCTAGTGATGTGTGGACAGATCCTGACCACTTTGTGCCTCCTGAATTGTGCAATGGGACTGGCTCTCAATAGGCAATCTGTCTCATAGTTATTTCAATATTTCTTTTTACTTTTCAATTATTGTAGCATGTTTCTTAACAGAACATTTACATTTTTTAAATTTAGGATTTCAGCTACCTTCAAATTATGTCTGCAATAAAATATTTTTGTTCAGTAAAATACAGTTTATAAAATAATAAAATGAATGAAACAATGATTATTTTTCCGCTCCCTCCTGCAGTAGTAGAATCACAGCAGCTCAGTTAACTATTAAAAGAATCAGGTGTCAAGCTTTGAAAGCTATTCTTAAGGGAGTTCATGTAATTCTTGGCTTCACAGACAGCTGTTCATACAGCCAGTGTTATCTCTGGATCAATAGCATGACTGCAGCAGGATATTGGCTGGGATACTGTGTCCCTAGAGTTAGACAAGGTTTGAATTTTTTTCCTGATTCATTTGACTACCATAAATATGTAGGCAAATAATTACCTTTATGAATGTAATGAGTAATCTCTAGATTAGGTTTTTACAGGAACACAAAACTTTGATATTTCATTAAATAAATCCACACATCAATTTACAGACCTCACACCTCAGCATGCGGATCAATTGTGCTTCACTTATCTTTGTATAATCTCTCTTTCTCCCTTTATTGTTGAGTTTGTAAAGTAGTGTTTTTTGTTAGTCTCTAAAGGTACTGCAGAACCATTTGATGGTTTTTTAGTTTAATCATCAGTAGTTTACCATTCCATCAGACATTTCTGAATTATTCTGTGACTACCTTCAGTAATTTTTATAAATGAATTATTATTGAACAGATTTCTGAGTAATAATTTTCTATTCCAGAGAAATTATTTCACTATGATTTGTCATAATATATGGTATTGCTACTCTTAATTTTGATGAGTGTTCATGTTCAACTAATTTTGTCATCTGTACTCAGAAAAATGAATTTAAAATATTTTCTGTAAATATTCACGTCAAAAGCTCTATATTTGCTTCCTGTAAACAACCATATCTGTAAGACTTAGTCATACACATATTCTTAAAAAAGAACTCAAGAGGGACATATCATTGGCCAAAGAAAATTCATTTAAAAATTCAGGAAAATTGTCAATTTTAATGTGCATATTGTTAGTACTCATTCACTCAGATCTAACAACTCTAGTGAACTTTCTTACACATCGTTAATTAGGAGTGAATATGAGGTGAGTGCTTTTCTTTGCAAAGTTTCCTGAAAGTGAAAAGAGCTTGAGGTGTCAAAGAAAATCTCTAATTATTTTTGAATAGGGTTATATTCTGTGAACGTAACCAAGTGTAAAGTCAATTATCATTGTTCAACAATATGAACAGAGATATATTGTAAGATAATTATATCTATCTTTGTTATTGCAGTGGCCCCCCCCATAACCATTGTATCAGAGTGTCTTGTATTTATGCTCACAACAACCCTGTGGAGATACAGAAGTGATTTTTCACTCCATTTTGCAAATGGGAACTGAGGCTCAGAGAGGCCAAGCGACTTGCCTTAAGTTACACAAAAAGTCTGTGGCACACCAGGAACAGAATCTGCTTTTCATCAGTTCTAAATCAACACTCTAACAGTTGACTCATCCTCCCTTTATATACTACTATCTGTTTATTTAATTTTATTTTACTTTTCCATTCCTTTCTTCATATGCACATCAGCTCAAAATGTCTGGATGCCCTAGACAGCTAATTTGCTGGCACCTCTCCTCAGACCCTGTGCTACTAGCACTCCTAGCTATCTTTGAGACACCACTGACTTCTGGAGGAAACTACAGTGCATCAGTAATCTTCCTAAAAACACCATTCTGGCTACCATGAACACAGAAGCTCTTTATACCAACATTCCACATGAGGATGGACTATAAGCTTTCTGGGATACTATCCCCGGTGACGCCACAGCCACACCTGGTGGTTGAGCTATGTGACTTTGTCCTCACCCACACATATTTCCAATAAGGGGACAATTTATACCTTCTAGTTGGTGGCACTGCTATGGCCAGCCACATGGCCCCACAATATGCCAACATTTTTATACTGATCTCGAACAAAATTTCCTCAGCTCTCAACTCCTATCATCTTTCCTCTACTTACCATTGATGACATCTTCATCATATGGACCCACAGAAAGGAGACCCTTGAAGAATTCCACAGGGATTTCAACAATTTCCACAAAACTGTCAACCTCAGCCTGGACTAGTCCACACATAAATAATGGTCACATAAAGAGTTCCCTATACTGGAAACCTACTGACTGCTATACTTACCTACATGCCTCTAGGTTACATCCCAGACACATCACACAATCCATTGTCTACAGCCAAGCCCTAAGATATAACCGGATTTGCTCCAATCCCACAGACAGAGATAAACTCCTACAAGATCTTTACCAAGCATTCTTAAAACTTAAATACCCACCTGGGGAAGTGAGGAAACAGATTGACAGAGACAGGCAAGTATCCAGAAGTCAACTCCTTCAAGACCCAACAAGGAAAATAATAGAACAAGGAAAATAAGGTCCATCAAGGAAAATAATAGAACACCACTGGTCATCACCTACAGCTCTCAGCTTAACCCCCTCCAACGCATCATTGACAGCCTACCCTGGAAAATGATCCCACACTCTCATAGGCATTGGGAGACAGGCCATTCCTTGCCTACAGACAACCTCCCAACCTGAAACAAATATTTTCCAACAGCCATACATCACACCTCAGATACACTCACCCAGGAACCTATCCCTGCAACAAACCCTGTTGCCAATTCTAACTACACATACAGGCAGTCCCCGGGTTACGTACAAGATAGGGACTGTAGGTTTGTTCTTAAGTTGAATCTGTATGTAAGTCGGAACTGGTACATATTGTAGGGGAAACTCTAGCCAAACATTTCTCCAGAGCTCAGTTTTATTCTCCCACACCTCACTTCCCTCAGTCCTTTATTCTCAAGCTGAGGTGTCTGCTTAGAAAAACCGCTCTGCGTTTCCCTGGTCTGCTGGGGGAGGCGCTAGCTTCGCATCTCCCTGGTCTGCTGGGGGGAAGCAGCTAGTGCGGGGTTGCCTCACCCCGTTTGTAAGTAGGGATCCGATGTAAGTCGGATCCATGTAACCCGGGGACTGCCTGTATATACAAGTGACACCATCATAGGATCTAACCACATAAGCCACAACATCAGAGGCTCATCACCTGCACATCTACTAATGTGATGTATGTTATCAAGTGCCAGCAATGCCTCTCTGCCATGTGTATTCCCCAAACCAGACAGTCTCTATGCCAAAGGATAAATGGACACAAATCCGACTCCAGAAATGGTAACACACATAACCCTGTAGGGGAACATTTTAACTTGTCTGGTCACTCAGTCATGGATTTAAAAGTAGCCATTCTTCTACAAAGGAATTTCACTAACCAGTTACCAAGAGAATCTACAGATTTGACACTGTTACCCTGGGTCTTAACAAAGACATTAGCTGGCTGGCACATTACTAAGACAATTTCTCCTGAAATTAACATCTGCTTTTCCACATCAAAAGCTATGTATGTGACACATTCAGCCCACTTAATTAATCTCATTAACATGGGTCTTACAATTGACAGGTACTTACTCAGTTATATATACCTTTTGATTTCTGTTATTTCCAGTCCATTTCATCTGATGAAGTGGATTTTGCCCATGAAAGCTCATTATTCTATATATTTTGGTTAGTCTATAAGGTGCCATGGGACCACTCATTATCATAATTATGTCATTGTTTCCATTTGGATTCACTTGTTGCCACTAGCCTTATGCTGACTACAAGAACTTTCTCTTATATGTCAGTACAATGACTAACACCATTGGCCAAGAATCATTTAGTGCAACCAGACATATAAATAATAATAACAATCAGCAGAAGTTGTAAATAATTAATTCCTAAAAGGGAACTATAAAAAGCCACCAGAAAATATGGACAATAATTAAGAAGCTGATTGTTTCAGGAAAAATGTAAATTTCTCATTGATCAGAACTAATTAAGCAACCCAGTTTTACATATGTAAAACCAACCATTTCTAACAATAAAACTTGCTTTTATATTTCCTGATAAAAAGGGAACTATTCAATGAACACAGGCTTTAAAGGGGTAATTAAATAGTGCCCAGGAGACAATAAACCCATTTAATGAGTAGCATGTTCTTAGGTTTGCCATTTAAGCTACTTTTGTTGTTGGAGAAAAAGGGATCTGTCCAAAGGGCTGCTTAATATTATTAAATCAATAAGTTTGCAATGCAAATGTGATTACATAGCAGATTATAATGTAAACTGTGTACTTCTTATTTGTGTATCTGCAACTTGAATATTATTTTACTAGAAAAGAAATTTTACTGGGACTGGTTCTCATCACACATTTGTGGTAAATCGGGAATAACTAACCTGCAGCTTACACACATGTAAATTAGACCAGAATCAGGTATCTTGGTCTAATGGTGCCATTCTAAAGAAAAATAACTAACTAGAATGTTGGGCAGTTTGTTTATCTTAATATTTTTTCTCTGTGTGCTTTTTAATTATTTTCAGCATCTAGATGTCACAAAATGTCCAACACAGAGTCTTTACCTGTCAAAATATTAAAATGTAAAGTAGAAAATATTTTCATGTGTTTAAAATGTATAGTTTGAACTGTTCAGTGCCACAGTTATTATAATAACACTAACAGACCTACCTGGCATTACCAGGACCTTCAGAGCAGGGGACTGGCAGTGTGACTATGTGCAGGGAGTGAAGGAGGTAGGTGGCTGGTGGGGCTTGCAAGATTCAACGATTGGTTGATTTAAAAAAAATGTTACCCTGCCTCTCCGTAAGCTGCCTTGAATATTATAAATAAAGTTTTAAAACACAATATATAAAAACGTAAAATGAAAGAACCCAAGAGGGGGGCATAAAACCTACTAAGACAAACTGAGAAGAGGGGTAACCCTCACTCCCCCCCACCACACACACATTCTTTCTCTCTCAGGCTATAAGCACTTTGTTGTACCAGGGTCCTGGCTAGTGAGATGGTATCCTCTAATATACAATTGCCACTCCCCTCCTCAACTATCAAGCTGAGGCTGGTGCTGAACCAAAAACATAGCCAGGCCCAATTGGGAAAGGTCAGTGCCTCCCTCCACTTCCATCCAGGTCACAGTGATACAGGCCAGGTCTGCCCCTTTATCCAGGATTAAATCCTTAATCATAGTTGTCTTGTAACAATGGGGCTGCTCTCACCAGAAAAAAAACAACCACAACAAACCCTCACAAAAAAACAAAATTAAACTACAGGCAGTCCCCGGGTTACGTACAAGATAGGGACTGTAGGTTTGTTCTTAAGTTGAATCTGTATGTAAGTCGGAACTGGCATCCAGATTCAGCCGCTGCTGAAACTGATCAGTTTCAATAGCGGCTGAATCTGGACACCAGTTCTGACTTACATACAGATTCAACTTAAGAACCCCAGGCATCCCCAAGTCAGCTGCTGCTGAAACTGATCAGCAGCTGATTCCAGGAAGCCCGGGGCAGAGCAACTCTGCCTCAGGCTTCCTGTAGTCAGCCGCTGGTCAGTTTCAGCAGTGGCTAACTTGGGGATGCCTGGGGCAGAGCAGCTCGGGTGCTGCTGGGTTGGTCCAGTAGCGCGGCCGCTTCTCGGCGCTACTGGACCAACCCAGCAGCACCCCAGCTGCTCTGCCCCAGGCGTCCTGATTCAACCACTGCTGAAACTGATCAGCAGCGGCTGAATCAGGACTCCTGGGGCAGAGCAGCTGGGGTGCTGCCGGGTTGGTCCAGTAGCGCCAAGGAGCGGTGCTGCGGGACCAACCGGCAGCGCCCCACCTGCTCTACCACAGGTCCGGGCTTTGCTCCACGTCTCCCTGGTCTGCTGGGGGGGGGGAACACTAGCTGCGTCCCCCCCCCAGCAGACCAGGGAGACGCGGAGCAAAGCGGTGGAGGACCTGGGCCGGACCTGCGGCGCTTCCAGATCAGCTGGAAGCGCCACGGGTCCGGCCGGGTCCTCCGCGGCTTTGCTCAGCGTCTCTCTGGTCTGCAGACTAAGAACATTTAGCTACAGGCATTGCCTGCAGCCATTGTCAGGGATGGGCTTAAACCCAGGAGGCTGCTGCCGGCAGTGACTCACCAAGGCCAAAGGGGTGAGCCAAAGGGGGCTGACCTTTGGGAGGGCCCTTCGCGGCAGACTGAGGGCAAGGGTATATGTTACGTTGTGTCTGTGACACGGGGAGCAAAGCCGCGGAGGACCCGGCCGGACCCGCGGCACTTCCAGCTGATCTGGAAGCGGCCATGGGTCCGGCCCCAGGTCCTCCGCCGCTTTGCTCCCCGTCTCCCTGGTCTGCTGGCTCCCCCAGCAGACCAGGGAGACGGGGAGCAGCTTTTCTCGCCCCGGAGGAGGCGGGCGGCGGGACCAGGCGTCCCGCCGCTCCAGTCCTCCAGGGTGAGAAAATCCCCGTTCGTAACATAAGTCGGATCCGCGTAACTCGGGGACTGCCTGTATACCAGACACAGACACGTAAAACGAATCACAGCCACAACGTAACATATACCCTTGCCCTCAGTCTGCCGCGAAGGGCCCTCCCAAAGGTCAGCCCTCTTTGGCTCACCCCTTTGGCCTTGGTGACTCACTGCTGGCGGCAGCCTCCTGGGTTTAAGCCCATCCCTGACAATGGCTGCAGGCAATGCCTGTAGCTAAATGTTCTTAGTCTTAAAGGGTGCAGGCTGCTTACTCAGGAGGTGATGCAGAAGCAATAATAGCAGCAGGAAGGAAGAGGTCTTTCTTCAAGATGGGGGGGGGGAGGAGGATCTGGGAGAGATGTTAGTCTTTGCTTCCAGCCCTCACCCTTCCCCAGGCCCTGTCAGATGGCAGGACCAGGAGGGCCATTTGGTTCAGGCCTAAGGAGACAAAGGGGCCTCAAATTTTGACTTTTTTTTACCAAGTCATTTCCATTTATTATAAACGTTGTAGTTATAACAGAGACAACAAAAGAAGCTATATATATACCTGCAAAAAATATTTAAATCATTGTGAGACCTCTGGCCTTCGTCACATTTTTCTGTCCGAGTTTTCATCTGCATGACTGAAATATTTTCTGTGATTAGTGATTCTATGTTATGAAACCCTGTTTACAATCTCTGCATAATTTAGAGGTTTTGAAGGTCGTAATTAATTTTGTTGCTGTAAAATGATTTTGCTTGGTGTGTGGGTGAGTTTAAGCTTTAAGTTAGATGTTTGTCACTGCATGGAATATTTTCATATTCCTGTTTTTTCTTATGTGTCTTTGTATACAATAACCAATCAGGCTCAACTGTAAGCTACCTCTTCATCCAGTTTTAGATTTACCTTTAAAAAGCTTTGTTTGTGATAATAAACTTTTAATTCTAGTTGTTTAATAAACTTTATATGTAATCTGGCAATCACCCTATGTTCATATTCATAATAATGCAGCAGTTATTAGAGGAATTTAATAATGGAAACATGTTAGACAAAATTTCAGGATTTTGAAATAAAGCTATAAGGGCCATAGTAAATAACACCTCCCCTCTCCCAAACCATTATTATATAATATTCATTGTGATGTATATGCAATTCAAAATTTGTATAACCAATAGCCTTTAGTGAATTAATTTATTGTGTGTTATTGTGCTTTAAAAGAACCCTTTTATAAAAATGAAGCAAAGATTTGAAAGTGGTGTAAGAGATGGTGAAATCAACAGAGTGAAGCAGCAGTTAGGAGGTTAAAGCCAATAACATCATTTCCCGTAGAAAAGACTTCTTAGCCTTAGACAGTGGCCACACTGAGAGTGACACTCCCAGTTCTGACAATGAAAACAGTGTACTCACAAATGATATTTCACTACCACTGACTCAAAATGAGGAGGTCATTAATCAAACTCAGAAATGCCAATAATAGCAATAGAGGCAGAATCTATACTCGATTTAGAGACTCTGCAGGCAGAAAACGTGAACCTCAGAGATGCTGTGCAGCAAGAGCAAGAACTTACACAGTGACCTGTGCTAGTTGCAACAAGAGTGGCATCAGAACCTGATACTGGACTTCTTGATAAAAACAATGTTGCTCAAATGAAGTCGTTTCTCAAAGTTAGAGATGCTGAAAATCATGCTTTTTCCACTCTTTTGCTGACCAAAACTCTTCCAAATGCAGAGATCTACACAAGAGACTGGCTGTGCTGGAGCATGGCTCTGTAATGTGTACTCTGTTTAATTTTTAATAGTAATATTTCACATGCATCAGTACTGTCTGCTCAGTTGGAGCATCAGTAGAGGTTGGAGGAAACTGAAAGACCGAATACCTGCACATGAAACTTCAGTATCACATAAAGAAGACTTTTACATGGAAATCAGCTAGTAGAACAGCACTAACTGATAGTTCAATTGAAAACTTACTCCTGAGTGAAATAAACTGGAAAGTGATACCTGGAAAAAACTCCTTGAGCACATATTGAATGTCATTCTTTTTCTTTCTGAACAGGGATTGGCTTTGTTTGGCTCCAGACAACATATTGGTGACCCTACAAATGGAAACTTTCTTGGATACTTGCACTTCTTAGAAAATATGACCCACTTTTATCAGGGCATGTTAAACATGTTCATGAATCACATGAGAGGAAAATGCATTCAAGTCCATTGTCTACCAGAATACAAAACAAGTTTATTGATTCTGTGTGGGATATTTATGCAAACAACAATTCTTGAAGATATAGGACATGAGAAGTACTTTTCAATTATTATTGATGCAACTGCAGACTGTTCTCATAGGCTGTGTCTACACTGGGCCACTTATTCTGGAAAATCAGCTGCTTTTCCGGAATAAGCTGCGAGCTGTCTACACTGGCCCTTGAATTTCCAGAAAAGCAACGACGCTCTACTGTACATAATCAGCTGCTATTCCAGAAAAATTATTCTGCTCCCGCTCGGGCATAAGTCCTTGTTCCGGAACACTGTTCTGGAAAAGGGCCAGGCCGTGTCCACACTCAGGGTTTTTTTCGGGGAAAGTAGCCTTTTCCCGAAAAAACTTCCCCTGCGTCCAGACTCAAGCCGCGTTCTTTCGAAATTATTTCGAAAGAACGCGGCTTTTCTTTCGATGGCGGTAAACCTCATTTCACGAGGAAGAACGCCTTCTTTCGAAAGCTCCTCTTTCGAAAGAAGGCGTTCTTCAATGTAAAGAGGCTGTCTTCGAAAGAGAGCATCCAGACTCGCTGGGTGCTCTCTTTCGAAAAAGCAAGCCGCTTTTTCGAAATTTCTCCATGTAGTCTAGACGCTCTCTTTCGAAAGAGGCTCTTTCGAAAGATACTTTCGGAAGAGCCTCTTTCGAAAGAAGCCTGCAGTCTAGACATAGCCCCAGTGTAGACAGCCCAGTAGTCTTTTCCGGAAAAAGGGCTTTTCCGGAAAAGCAGCCTGCCAATGTAGACACTCCTTTTCCGGAAAAACTGAAAACGGAATAGTATTTCGTTTTAAGCAGTTCCGGAAATTCATGCCAGTGTAGACACAGCCATAAAGAACAGACGACCTTGGTTGTCATATGTTAGTATTTCAGGAAGTTCAAAGATTTCAATTGGATAATGATTCATTTTGTTGGATAATTTTATGAAAAAAACTAGAAAAGAAATTGCTGCTTGTGTATTAGAAACCCTGGAAGGCTTCAAATTAAATTTTCAAGTCTATACTGGCCAAGCCTATGACAATAGATCCAATATGTCTGGAAAGTACAACAGAATACAAACAATCTTTCTTGAACAAAATCCAAACTGTGTATTTTCTCCAGTTGTGACAACTACACACTAAATCTTGTTGGAATGGATTATACTGAATCATGCAAGGAAGCAATCACATACTTTAGAACAATCCAGCAATTGCACAACCTCTTCAGTAGCAGACCTCAAAAGTGGAAAATTCTGAAGCAGCATCTCCCTGTCTTCCTTTACGCCATGTTGACAACAAGATGATCAGCACAAATTGCTGGTGCTAAACCAGGTGCACAGTATTTGGACTCTTTGAGAGATGCTTTCAGTGAGCTTAAATCTCTTACTCTCTCAGCATAGGCTCACCCTGACCTTAAGTAAATTTAGAAGTATATATCAAATTTGAAAGCAATTTAATGTCATCCATGTGGATGAAGCTGCTAAAAATGATCCATGAAACTAATCTTCTAATTGAAGCATGCAATGCTACATTAGATGTTGAAAGGGATAACATTTAATGACTTCTTAAAGATATTAAAAAGATTCATGATCAGTGGGATGCAATTCTGTCTGTGTCCGAATCAGTAGCACAGGGTATTGATATTTCACCTGAGATTTTTACTAATCGCAGCTTAACATTTCAATCTGTTGCAGAAAGGCACTATTGAGTCAATTTTTGTTGTTATTATGGATGCCATTAAATCTGGTCTTACATGTCAATTTAAATCACTGCGACAAATTTGTCCCCTTTTTGGATTCCTCTGGGAGTTCAGAGAATTAAGTGATGAAGATCTATATTCAGCAGCTGAACAGTTTCAACATAGGTACAACAATGAAATTTCAAGAGATCTCTGTGACGAGATCATCTTTGTAAAACAAATACATTCCACCAACTTTAAATCAGACTGCAAGCCAAAATAACTGCTTCAAGAAATATTCAATGTCTGCCAGCTGACTGTATTTCCTAATATCACAATTGCATTACGTATTTTTGTGTCTCCCTGTATCAGTGGCTTCAGGTAAATGCACATTCAACGTGTTAAAACAAGCAAAGAACTATAATCGTTCTACACTGGGACAAGAGTGTTTAAGTGGGGTTGCCATGTTTAACATTAACAGTGATGTTGCATGTAAATAAGATTTTTTTCCAATTATAAACAAGTTTGCACACAGCAAAGCCAGAAAAACATTCCAAAAATTAGGAGTTTTGTTTGCAATGGAATCTCAAAATTAAAGTTACATTTTTAATATATATGCCATTGGTATAATGACTTAATTGTTAATAAATAAAACTCTCAAGTGTTCATTTTAATATATTATTTTGGTTTTAGTATAACCCTGTGGATGAGAAGTTAGATATGTTGGGGGACCTGGGGCTGGGCTGGGGTCTCTAAACTCAAAATGGCTGGAGCCTCTATCATTCTCTGAGAGGATGTGCTCCTCTCTCCTCCTTCTCTCCAATCTATGGGTGAGTGATGAGGGGCTAAGGGCAAGGGATCCCATCAGGCATGGGTATTTTCTCTTCCCCCAGCCCCTCACCAGCCGGCAGGGTGTTTTCTCTCCTCCCAGTCCTTCTCCAGCCAGTAGGGGTGGTTTCTCTCTCTCTGGCTGACTGGCATTTCCTGCCCATCAGAGACATTTTCTCTCTCTCCAGCCCTAGCAACCCACACGGGCTTTTTTTCTCTCCCAGCCACCCATCCCAGAACTGCCAGGGTTGTTTTCTCTCCTTCCAGCTTCCCCTGCCACCCACCCATCAAGTGCATTTTCTCTCCCCCCCCCCCACATGTTTCTTGTGGCCACCAGAAGTCTCCCCCGGCACTGAGGCCAAAGGCCAGGAGGGGGGAAAGAGTTTGGGGCAAGGAGGGCAGGGGGTTACTTACTCAGTATTCCCCTGATGGCCACTCCTTTGGTGGTACAGTTGCTCCAAGTGGACACTTCAGTATAGTTCTCTCCTATAGGATCACTGTCCCTAGTGGTCTGTCTCATATTGCATTCCTCTGAACAGTAGCCCCTCCCTTTGCATATTATGAGAAACAGTCCTTTTCCTGGGGCTTCCATTTGTCCTGGCACAACCAAACCCTGACTTCTTGCATGCTGAGGAGTTCTTGAACAAACCGATTCACAGACAGACAGGCAGACAGACTCTAAAATATATAGGGATTTTATGCTAAAGATCAGTGAAGTGGTTGATAAGAAAACAAACCTTCTTGGCCGTACATGAACATTATATATTTAATGTCAGTGCCTTCTGAGATCTATGCTCACAGTGAGCTAGATCCTGAGAGAGAATTTGGAGTTCACTATGCCACCTGTTGGCTGTTCAAATGTCTCCTGGACTGGAAGATTTTTGCCTATTGAGTGGCAACTGTCCAAATCTTCACTCAGTCTTCAAAAGAGGAACACTTACTCAACAATCCAGGAACTCTTATATCTTAGGCTCGAGTTGCTGCATTAACTTTGTAATACAAAGACCACGCCATTCCCATCAAAACTCTGCCTTGGAAACAGGATGGAGGAAGCTAGAAAGCAGATGAAGCAGAACTAAGGTGAGTGAACATGGCTGGGTGCACACTGAAGTCATCTAAACTGTCCCATTGTGTTCTCTGGCCATATATGCTTACTTAAAATTGCCACGAGGGGTGGCTCAAACTCCCCTTTTCCCAGAAGGAGGTGTGGGTTTTTTTGGTCATACGGGACACTCTTCATCAGCAGGATTTTAAAATGCCAAAGCTTGGGACTAGCTGAGTACCTTGCAATTCACGGACGCTTTACCAGAATTCTGCATTTGCATGAGGATTAAGTTCAAGAGACAAAAAGCAAACTGGTTCATTTAGCAGCTTTCCCATAGGTCTCTTGGATATATTATTTTCTGCTGCTCTATCAGAGGGTGAACACAAAGCTATTTACACATAATTGTCCTAGAAAAGAGACATCATTTATTCTAAACAAACAAAAATTCCGCCTCTCCTCCCCCCACACACATATGTTCAAACACACTCAGAGTTCCAGCCAATTTACTACAAGGGAAAGATGATTTTCATTTTAGGAAGAAATGCTGATATTTGTGCTATGTGGCTCTCCATACTAATTCACTCTATGAAATTACTACCTGGACAAGAGGTCTCTTATTTTAAGTTCAATAGACTTGTGTTTATCCTGCTTTCACTCTGATAACAATTTCAAAGTTTAAACTTCCATTTTCCTTTTACTTGAAATACTGTTCTCTAAGAAAGTGAGGCTGGTGCTGAACCATGATGGTTACTTACTGTACAACACTTACTTGGTTCATTTTCCATCTTCTTCTGCTTCTCATCCTTCTTTTTTCTGAGAGACTTAAAACTATCTGAGCTGGGACTTGTTGCTTAAAGTCTTCTTCGCACAAAGGGCCCTGATTGTGTCTTGAGGTTTTTTAATAATTTTAAATAATAAATTTTGGTTTTCCTGTAAACTTCTAGTTAGGGCAGATCATACATAATATAAAGTATTTCTATAGGCTCCTTTGCTGTCTGACAATCTTCCCCCTCACACACAACAACGATGAAGTCCTGCAGTTTTTCAGTAGGTCAGGATCATTGATGTTGTCTTTACTTGCTTTTCATTTTACAGTTAAACGATGCTCTTGGGATAAAATCACATAGGGAGACCTAGATCGCTATTGCTCCTTTTCTTGCATTTGTTTATGTTGTCAGAGCACCCAGACCCTGTGAATTGTAGTATCCATATTTCATGGGGAGTGTGTGTCCACATAATGGACATCTATGGGGTAGTTTAAGGTGATTGCAACTTCTGGCTTAATAATGAGTTTTCTTTTGAACAGACTGGAAGGTGAGCAGGGTAGAAATGCTCAAGAAGAGAAAGCATTGCAAGATGGCACATGAAAAGGAAGTGGCTGCATACAAGGAGATATGAGTCTTTCTTGTGTTAGATCCAGCTCTAGTCATTGATGGCATACTATGTGGTTGTCGGACCTAACAATGAAAACGCTGTGTGAATAAGCTTTTTTCTTTCTCTGCATGTAATTCATCTGAATGTTAGATCATCAGATCACTAATATCTGAGGGTATGTCTACACTACAGAGTTAGTTTGAACTAACGGACGTTAGTTCGAACTAACTTTCATAGGAGCTACACTAGTGCTCCGCTAGACGAACTTAATTCGAACTAGCAGAGCGCTTAGTTCGAACTAGGAAAACCTCATTTTACGAGGATTAAGCCTAGTTCGAACTAGCTAGTTCGAATTAAGGGGTGTGTAGCCCCTTAATTCGAACTAGTGGGAGGCTAGCCCTCCCCAGGTTTCCCTGGTGGCCACTCTGGCCAACACCAGGGAAACTCTATTGCCCCCCTCCCGGCCCCGGACCCCTTAAAGGGGCACGGGCTGGCTACGGTGCCCGTGCCAGGTGCAAGCCTGCCAACACCCAGCCAGCAGACCCTGCACCTGGCACGGCTCGAGCCAGCCACCCGATGCCCCCCAGCCCTCCGCCTCTTCCCGGGACCAGGCTGGCGGCTCTCGGGAGCTTGCCTGGGACTGCAAGAGGCGGGCACCCGCCTGGGCTAGTGCCGACATCGTGGACCTCGTCCACGATTTCCGCACTAGGCACAGGAAAGTGGCCGTCTAGGGCAGGAGAGCTGCCAGCCTGGCCACCCAGGAGCAGGTGTGCATGAAAATCAAGGGGGTCCACTGAGACCCCTGACCCTGAGCCCTGAGCTTACAATGGCCGTCCTGGGTCAGACCAAAGGTCCATCTAGCCCAGTAGCCTGTCTGCCAACAGCAGCCAACCCTAGGGACCCTGGAGGGGATGGACTGAAGACAGTGACCAAGCCATTTGTCTCGTGCCATCCCTCTCCAGCCTTCCACAAACCTTGGGCAGGGACACCACTCCTACCCCCTGGCTAATAGCACTCCATGGACCCAACCTCCATGACTTGATCTCACGTCCCTTTAAACTCTGTTCTAGTTCTAGCCTTCACAGCCTCCTGCAGCAAGGAGTTCCACAGGTTGACTCTTTGCTTTGTGAAGAACAACTTTCTCTTACTACTTTGAAGCCTGCTACCCATTCCTTTCCTTTGGTGTCCTCTAGTCCTTCTTTATGGGAACTAATGAAGAACTTTTCTGTATGCACCCTCTCCACCCAACTCCTGCTTTTAGAGACCTCGATCCTGTCCCCCCTCCGTCTCCTCTTTTCTAAGCTGAAAAGTCCCAGTCTCTTTAGCCTCTCTTCATATGGGACCTGTTCCCAACCCCTGATCATTGCAGTTGCCCTCCCCTCTCCCAGCCTCTCTCTTCCCCTCTCCCACCTCCTTTTCCCAGTCTCCCCCAGTTTTGTTCAATAAAGACAGATTTCATTTTTGAACACAATTGTCCTTTATTTTGTACATCAAGAAAAGGGGCTAGGGAAGGGTAAGTGGAAGGAGGTGAGGGAGGAATGGGGTACGAGCCCCTGATGGGGAGGACTGGGTGGCTCTGCGGGATTCTGGGGGTGGAAACTCTCCTGCAGCCCCCCGATTGCCTCCTCTCCCCAGATGGCAGCCTGCGGCAAGTGCAGCCGGGCTGATGGCCGAGTGCTGTGATGTGCCCAGTGTGGGTACTCCGGGCACTCCAAGCCAGGACTGCTTTGCAAGCGGGGCACCCCTGAGAACTGTCTGTCCGGGGTGGGGGTCGGGTCCCTTTAAGCACAGCCCTCGGCTAGTCTGAGACAGCATCTCCACGCTCTAAGTCCTCCTGTGATGCCCTGCTGGCACTGCTTCTGGCCATCCTTAAGCTCGGTTCAGGGTCCACTTAATGTGGACATGCTAGTTCGAATTAGCAAAACACTAATTTGAACTAGTTTTTAGTTCTAGACACGTTAGTTCAAATTAGCTTAGTTCGAATTAACTAATTCGAACTAAGTTAGTTCGAATTAGCGCTGTAGTGTAGACGTACCCTTAGATATTAGTTTTTTTGGACAAGAGTTAAGTAAATAACTATATCTTCCCACGATTAGTGCTGGGGACAAACTTCGCTGAGCCCTGGGCAATGTTGCGGGACTCTGCTCTAGCCCCAGGAAGGGGTGTGGCCACATGTGGAAGGGACAGGATTAAGGATAGCTAGCCCTCAGAACCACCCAGACCTCCACACACCAGCCCTCCACACACCACACTGGGGCTCCAGCAGCAATTTAGGATATGGAGCTCTGGCCATGACTACTGCTGTGGTAGCAGCAGCAGCAGGCTGGAGCCCTAGGCCCTTTTAAATTGCCAGGTCCCAGGGCAATTGCTCCTTTTCAGCCCCCCTCTATATCGTACCCATGATAGTTGGAACAACCAATTCCCACAGTGACAGATGGAGAAAATATACCCCTGGGCTAGACATGAACTTTATAGCATTTTAATGGTTTAAAAATTTGTATCCATCACCTCTAATAATCCCCTACTTTTATTGACCTCATGCCACTTAGCAGTTCAAACATTTCATTAACATCTGTATTTTTCCAATCAAATGTATGCCTTTCCAATTTAGCATCCTCCCATGAGTCTTTTACTTCTAAATTAATTTGATCAAATTGACACCTATGTTCCTCAGCAGTTCATTAAATGAGCATGTCATTTACTCAGGTGATAACCTTTCAAATAATGTATAAAAAATCTAGATATTCTTCCTGATGTACTGTTAAGTATACCCCCAGAAACTGGCAATGTCTCAGTGAGAAACCTTGCTACCCCTTAGCAGTTTTCTTCAATGGAATTCGGAAGAACATTTTCTTGCCTTTCCATCTGAGTTCTTTTGCAAACTTGAATTTCCCTTCCATGACTATTCATCCTCTTGACTTAAGTTTTCCTTGGCCTTGATGTGTGTTTTGAACAAACCCAAAACCTGAAAGTGAAACTCATCTGAAACCACAGAATTAGAACTCTAGTTTTGCAATTAGCAAATTTTGCATGCATTATTATGACATAAAACCTCCACTGACCTAGGTTTGGTAAAAATAGGGTTTACGTTTACCAAAAGCTGGGCTTGGGTACATTAAGGAGATTTGTGAACCTGAGATATTTTAAATGAAAACTGATTAAATTTGGGATTATAACAGGATTTGAGCCTAAATTTTGAATGGTTTGTGTTTCATTGTACAAACATTTTGCACACTTGGAACACAGTGTGTATGTGTATATATATATGTATGACAAAGTATTTATTCTAGTGTGAACTGTACATTGTAATTCCAATATCATTCTCATAGCCGGACATTTAAAGAAACTAATTAAATATGATAAATATGGCAAATTAACCATTTAATAGTTTCTTCAATATTA
The DNA here is from genome assembly GCF_049634645.1 of Pelodiscus sinensis. NCBI lineage: Eukaryota > Metazoa > Chordata > Testudines > Trionychidae > Pelodiscus > Pelodiscus sinensis. The sequence continues at coordinate 48,413,855 of NC_134718.1, forward strand.
CATGCGCATCCAAAGAAATCTAACAGTCAACTGTAGCTAGTTCTGTATCAGTTCTCGTGTCCAGCAGTACCCTCAATTTGCAACAAATATAAAACAGCTTTCAGAATGAGAACTTCTAAATTACTATATTCTCGGTAATATTAGGGTAATATTTGGATCTGAATATTCTACACTGTGTATTAGTTCTTGATCACAAAGGAGTTTGTCATTTAACGTGTTGCCATTTTTCCTATCTGTTTTTTTCTGTAACATCCTATTGACACATGGATATCTTTCACTTTTACAGGTTAATCATATGGTATTTTCAGTTACTAGTGTCAATAATAAGCCATGAAATTCCACAGAAGATTCTTGAACTGAGTCATTACAAGCTTTTCCATGTTTTCTAATTTCATCTGACCACTCATATGTGTAGATATTCAGCAAAATATTGACTGTTCTTATCTCTTAATCTTAACTATTTGACAGCTCCTTACTGTGATGCTGTCCATCCACTTTGAGATTCTGGGCAAGTCATCTTGCCACACTATATTGTATATAAAAGAAACAAACTACCCAACTGAAATTGTCTTCCTCTCCCAATTTGTCACTCCTTTCTTTTTACCCCTTCACTGGCTTCCCCTCTCTTTCCACGTTGAATATTTTTATTATTTATTTTATTTCAAACATTTTACCTCACCTATTGTATTGAAAATACTTGAAAAGAAATTAATTGTGCTCGCAACTTCAAAGCTTTTTTCAGTTCCTCTCTATCCTACTTCTCCATGCTTATGTACAATGTATATGAACATAGTCATTTAGACATTGAGTATAAAGATTAATTTGTTATATTTTAATATGCTTATATTAGTGTATTTAATAAGTAGCCTCGATGTGGCTTGACGTTGAGTCTTGATAGAAGGAAATAACCTTTCAGCCAGTATCCCAGATAAGGTGAAAATACTGCTAATTCCTATGTTGTTTATGAGGCATTGTCCATCTAGAAGAAGCATGAGATGATTGAATGGGTAATAAACTACTTTTGTATTTTTGTTCTTTTGTATGTCAAAGGACAGGGGATAAGTTATGACCAGGAAGACAACAGGTACCACTATTCAAGTGGTCACTGAAGAGTGTCAGTTATTCACCTAAGCACAATGGACTCAGAACATATTAAATTAGCACCTCCTTTTATTCCTTGGCTACATCTACACTGGCCCCTTCTTCGGAAGAGGCATGCTAATTTCTAACTTTGGAATAGGGATTTAAATAAACATGGCCACTGCTTTTTTTCCGGCTTGGGGAAAAGCCGGAAAAGAGCATCCAGACTGGCGCGATCCTCCAGAATAAAGCCCTTTTCCGAAGGATCTCTTATTCCTACTTTTGAAAGTAGGTAAAGGTTTTCTCTCAAAATTACGCTGCTACACAGGGCACCTGGACGTGATTACGCGAATTAAGTGCAGGATATTTAAATCCCGCGCTTCACTAGCAATTTCGGTACACTACATTTGCATTCCTATCTCAAGATAGGGAACAAGTGTAGATGTACCTTAAGTCTATCAGGTGTCACAGGACTTCTCATTGTTTGTTCCAGTCATTTGAAAACAAGGCTAAATTTAAGATTAAAATTTCCACAGCTGTTTATATCTATAAGCATGTGATATGGAAAACCTGGCTATTGGGATGAACATATTTCATTAGTGATTAAATATTTATTGACACAATCTCTGGTAGGGACTAGGGAGCTGTCAAAACATCACATAAGAACTATATCAAATTCAGAAAGGGTATGTCTACACAGCAAAGTTATTTCGAAATAACAGCTATTTCAAAATATCTTTACTAGCATCTACATAGCCAAACTGATATTTCGAAATTAATTTGAAATAGCAGAGCACTTATTTCAAATTTGGTAAACCTCATTCCATGAGGAATAATGCCAAATTCAAAATAACTATTTCGAAATAAGTGCTGTGTAGACACATATCAGAATAGGGGGTCTCCAGCCTTCCCAGGGTGCCCTGGTGGCCACTCCAGCTTCAACCAAGAACTCTCCTCTCCCTCCCTCTCTCCCCGGAGCCCTTAAAGGGGTTGACTCTGGCCACAGTGTCTGTGTCAGCTCGAAGCCTGCCAGCCCAGAGCCAGCAGTCACTACCCCAACCCAGTGGCCCCAAAACATGAGCCAGCAAGCAACTGGCAGCCACCCCTCCACCACTCCCCAGGATCAGTCTGCCAGCTCCCAGGAGCCTGACAGGGCTCGGAGAAGGCAGGCGCTTTCCTGGTCCAGGGTGGAGATCATGGACCTTATTCAGGTTTGGAGGAGATGCCCCCAATGTGCATGATCTCCACACTAGACAGACGAACACAACCGTCTATGGCAGAATAGCTGCCAGCCTGGCAACCAAAGGCCACATGTGAACCCAGGAGCAGGTTTGCATGAAAATCAAGTTGGTCTGGCATGACCCTGAGCCCTGAGCTTCCCCTCCCGCTTTTTCCCTTTGTTTCCCCCACCCAGCTTCCTCCTCCAAGGTTTTCCCCTCCTCTCTTCTCCCCTTTCCCACCTCCTTTCCCCAGTCTCACTAGTTTCATTTCTCCCCTCCTCCCACCAGTTTTGTTAAATAAAGAGAGTTTGTGTTCATGAAAATACATGTCTTTTATTTGACATCAGGAAGGAGGAAGTAGAAGGATGTGAGGGCGGAATGAGGCACAAGCCCCCAGTGGGGCAGACCAGGGAGGCTCTTAGTGCTCCTCAGGGTGGAAGCTCTCCCACAGGGCCTCCTGGATACTGATAGCCCCCCCGATAACCAGGCTCACAGCAGCACATCCACGAGAAGCACCAGAGTGCTCACTGGCATCTCTTGCTCCATGTTGCACAGTGCTGTATTGTCCCAAGTGAGGGTAATCAGAGCACTCAGGGTATGTCTACACTAGCTCATTAGTTCGAGCTAGGTAGGCAAATGAGGGCAACCGGGGTTGCAAATGAAGCCTGGGATTTAAATATCCCGGGCTTCATTTGCATGTTCCCAGGTGCCGCCATTTTTAAATCCCCCTTAGTCCGAACTCCGTGCCCTCGGCTACACGTGGCACGGAGGAGGTAGTTCGAATTAGGATCTCTAATTCGAACTACCGATATACCTCGTTCCATGAGGAGTAACGGTAGTTCGAATTAGAGATCCTAATTCGAATTACCTACTCCGTGCCGCGTGTAGCCGCGGGCACAGAGTTCGGACTAAGGGGGATTTAAAAATGGCGGCACCCGGGGACATGCAAATGAAGCCCGGGATATTTAAATCCCGGGCTTCATTTGCAACCCCGGTTGCCCTCATTTGCCTACCTAGCTCGAACTAACAAGCTAGTGTAGACATACCCTCAGAGTCAAAATGTTTTGCTGTCCCTCATAGAGGTAGGCAAGCAGGCAGGGAAAGCTGATAACCATCTGTCCGGGGGGGGGGGGGGGGGGATGTCCCTTTAAGCACAGGCCTCAGATAGCCTCAGGCAGAAGCTACACAAAGGAATTCCTGACCTAATGCCAGACCTGGTTCTAGCCAGTCTTAAATGCGATTCAGTGTCCACTCAGTGTGGACATGCTATTTCGAAATAGCAAAAAGCTATTTCAAAATGCATTTTGTGTGTAGTCGTGTTATTTCGAAATAACTATTTCAAAATAAGATATTTAAAAATAACGCTGTAGTATAGATATACCCAAAGGAGTTAGGATTTGAATTCCTACAGTTGTGGTTTCAGGTCAAAGTGAAAAGCAGCAAGAGGCCTATATCAAGTTTGCACTCACTACCATGGTACTTCCTCCTGATCACTACTTGCTTCAGTGATCAATTATCAACCTTTCTCTTGCCCTTTCCCTCAGGAACAAATTGCAGTCAAACATGGCCACGCCCATCACTGGCAAGGGGGGTGGACCTGCTGCCTATTCCCATCCTGGCTGTTCCTGTGCATCTCTAGCACCTCTACAGCTCTTTTACAAAAATACCTCCTCCTGGGAGTTTGCCAGGCCAGTGCTTCTCAGTTCCTACTGGTCTTCCTCAGCACTGCTCCTTGCAAGGTACTCTTATCTGATTAGGCAGTGAGTCCTTGTCTCTCCCAAACTGGAGAGAGACTCACTTTCCTCTTGCCAGCCATCTGGTTAACATAGCCTTGCTAGACTCTGCTTGAGTGCCAGAAGCTCCTTCCCAAATGTCTCTTTTGGGGTTAGCCCTCCTCCAGGACATTTTAACTCTCTACATTTTGGTGTGTGGCAACTGCTCTGTTACAGGGCTTTTTCAGGTTCCTATTTTGATTCATAGAAACTTCTAGAACAGCAGCTGTTTTCATGAGAGTTAGAACATTTAGGGATAAATTCTTTTGACAATAGCTGGTAAGATTTCAGTAGTATTGAATCCCAATCCTAGATTTGATTGGTTCAGAAATGCTGAACCTTAGTTTTCAGGATAAACTTAAAAAACAACAAATAGTCTGGTATCACTTTAAAGACTAACTAAACATGTAGGCTGCGTCTAGACTGGCATGATTTTCCGCAAATGTTTTTAACGGAAAAGTGTTTCCATTAAAAGCACTTGTGGGAAAGAGCGTCTAGATTGGCACGGATGCTTTTACGCAAAAGCACTTTTTGAGGAAGACGTGGTTTTGCACAAGAAAGCCCCGATTGCCATTTTCGCCATCGGGGCTTTTTTGCACAAAACAGTTTTTACCTGTCTACACTGACCCTCTTGCACAAAAGAATTTGTGCAATGGGCTTTTTCCCAAGCAAGAGCAACATAGTATTTGCGCAAGAACATTGATAATCTTACATTAGCTCGTCAGTGTTCTTGCACAAATTCAAGTGGCCAGTGTAGACAGCTGGCAAGTTTTTCCGCAAAAGCAGTTGCTTTTGCGGAAAAACTTGCCAGTCTAGATGCAGCCACCGATGGTATCATGAGCTTTCATGGTGGGCTGTGCCCATGAAAGCTCATGATACCATCCACATGTTTTGTTAGTCTTTAAAGTGCTACCAGACTATTTGTTGTTTTTTAAGTTTATCGTATGCAGACTAACTCGGCTACCCCTTGAAGCTTAGTCTTCAGATCAGATTTAGGCTAACACCTCATTGTCTCATCATCCCATCTCTAATAAGTACATCAATATCTTCCCAAGAAGCACCATGATATTCAAACAAACTGTACAATCAACATACATCAGTTCTATAAATTCATTTGCAGGGTTACACACCAGAAGTGATGGCATTTCATCTGTGGCCCATATATAGCTATTTTATGTAGTATTCTCTCATAACAAAGGCATAGGTGAAGTCAAAAGTTTCAAAAGAAGAATAAATCTTTTTTCCTTAAACTTAAAAGTTCTTAGTGCTCAACAGGATGCCAAAGAGAAATGATTAGTCTGTAAGCTATAACTATTGTGCAAATCTCCTGTTGTTTTGCAAATGACAAACCAATAATCAGATCTATTTTATAGAGCCTTGCAGAGACTGGGTGGACCAATCAGTCAGGAATAATGGAGTATGAAACATCTGTATGACCTCCACTTGCAGCAGATCTCTGCTATGTGTTAGCAAAAGAAATGGGAGTGATGATTATATAAATATACTTTCCCATTCCCTCATATTTTCAGCCTGGATTTCTAGATCATACTGATCATGACTATTCTAAATATGATAAGATGGATTTTCAATAGTACTGTATGCATTGTGAAATTTTTCCATATCATTTTGATGATAGTCATGAATATAGGCAGTAAAATAATATTTGTCTGATGATTCATTTGGTTAATGTCTCAATATTTTACAAATGGTTTTATTCAATATAAATATACTGAATTATTTATCTAGCTAATATACTTAGCTGATGATTCTACAAATATATTCACAAATAATTAATCTGATTTACACAGTAATTTTCAGATACGTAGCTTTACATTCATTCTCTTGTTCTGGTCACGGAGATGTCCTTCCATGCACTGAACAGTCAGTACAAAGGTCATTTCTTACCTTAGATTACAAGATCCGTGACCATTCACAATTCTCAGGTTCTGTTTCATGGCTGTTCTTGGCAGGTGTTTTATGAAGGAAAAAAGACCTGGGAAATGTTGGATGTGCCACGTTTATTCAGGGACTGAACATCAAACAGGAGGCTCTGAAGAAAATAAAGCAATTTTATATACAGCTGTGAACAAGCTAACCAAAGCTAGCCAACAGATATAAACAGGAAACTAATGTTTATGAAAATGGGGTTAAAACAGCAATTCATCTAATCTCTTTCTCTTAACAATCTTCCTCTGAACAGACAAGAGAGACACCTTGCTCTTCCCTTGCTGAACAACTTGAATGGCTTAATAGACTTTGTCCTGTGAGCCTTGCTGATAAAAAGAGCAGCCTGTAAGTTGAAGTGTGCAGGGGGAGGAGGATAGAATGGAGAAACTTGCTTCTACATTGATCCAGAGAGGGTGCTTGAAATCCAGAATGTGTAATTTGGGCAGGACTACCAGACTCCGGAAAATTTGGGCAATGGTTTGTGACCTACAGACTGACTTTTTTCTTTAATTTTCCATCAAATTTGTTGAATTTAAAGAAAATTGGATTTTATTATCATATAAAAATCTCATTTTTGCAAAGAAGCATATCTATACAATTATTTTAGCAGAAAAAATGCTTTTTTGGCCTGGCTGTGTGGCTAAAATAAATCCCAGAAAAAGTAACAGATTATGTTTTATGTAAGCAATTTTTTTAATCTCATGGATGCTTTCAGGCTTTAATCTCTGTCATGAGGATCATAGAATGATATTGTATTAACTCTGGTGGTGTTGATCTGGTTAGGCTAGAGACTTCCTAATAGAAATCCTGTATTTCCTTTCCCCATAGATAAAATCTTTCTTATTACATTTTTGTAGCACAGTTCATCCATAAAAGAGAATAGGTCTGGGTTTCCCTTGTCAGCTGATTGGAGTATATTTAGAACTAATTTGATCTCCTCAGTTCCATCTGTGGCTCAGCAAAATCCCTGAAGCAACTTCTGCATGATGACTGATTGTGCCAAACTATTCTACTCCAGTATTTAAACTTTGCTCCTCACACATAATGTTTAAGCACCAGTCCAGGCCATCTATTCATTTTGGAGTCCACTCAATTTTCTTGGATATCTAACTTAGTGAAAACCCCTCAGATTTAATTCCTACTGATGAGAAAGTACTCCAAATTAAATCACATTTTACACTCACTTACTCCAAGTGATACTTCATGGCTTAGAAGTTGAGGTGAATGGCAGCAGTGGGACTTTATTAAGCAGGATGGTTTTATCTTTGTGTTCTTTGATATCTTTTAGGCAGTAAAAGTAAGTAGTCAAGGAAACACCTTAAACAAATTCTATTTCTTTTTGGGGGAATGGGAGGAGATAAGAAAGAAAACAACAGACAAAAAGTTCAATGCACCAGGAACAAAGAACAAAAGACAAAGGGAAGAAGAAATCTCCAGAGATGCAGAAAAGTGCCTCCACTCAAACTCAAAAGCAACTTCTTCCCAAGGGGACAGATTTTAAGCATTTGATTTAAAGAAGAGGGTGAAAATATAACAATAGAAAAAAAGCAGCAATAAAAATACCTGAAAGATTCAGGAAAATAATGTTCTCAGTAAATGCTATGGGAAGAGGAAACATAAATGTACAAGCAAAAAGGCATTTGAAATTAAGAGTTTTTACATAAAATATAATAGGTGAAAACTGTATTATTGCTATGGCATCTGATCTTTTTGTTCAGGATGCATTTTGTTTCAGTATCAAATGAATAAACTCGGTGATTAAAGCAGATATAAGCAGGCTCTAATTCTGATGATTGTTTATCAGTATGCCATTGTCTTTTATGTCTATTTTCAGGAACATTCTTAGGAGTGAGTTCCTTGTTTGCAAGAACGCTCATATAAAGTAAATCTCTTGAGGCCAATCATGGTAATATCTTCATGTAAAGTCTGATGCTGGAAGTGTTCATGCAACTACTTTGAAATATTGTAGATTTCCCTATTCCTATGAATACAAATTTTAGCCAAAATTTTCAAAAAGCAGAAAAAATAACAAGTCATTTTAAGAAGCAATTGAACAGCTAATTCATAGAGCTGGTCTACCCATGGCTTTTACTGATTTAACTATATTGGTAAATGTATGGAATGTAGATAACCAATATAATCACCTTTAAATTGATATCAATCTTTCCATATGATAGAGTTGCATCAATTTGACTATATTCATTCCTAAATTTATGTAGCTAAATTGGTTAGCACATAGACAGAATGAATAGTTAAAAAGCAGACCAAAGGTTGAAATATGTTTGCATAACATATTAATCAAATAATCTAAATATGAAATATCTGTTCATTTGCAAACAACTTGGGAACAGAAAGAACATGGTTAAGATTAGTGAATAAATTATACACTACACTAGTGGAATATACAATCTATATGGACAGGAAAAAAAAGATATCTTTTTGTTTTTATATTTTCAAAGGGAATGTTCAATGTGAGACATTATTAAGGGCACAAGAACCAACTTTCCCGCTACAGTAACTCCGTGCTTAACATTGTGTTTATGTTCCTGAAAAATGCTATTTTAAGCGAAATGATGTTAAGCGAATGCAATTTCCCCATAAGAAATAATGTAAATGGAAGGGAGTAGGTTCAAGGGAAATTGTTTTTAGCATATCAAGGCAGTATACACATATAAATGAAAGTTTTAAGAAATGTTGAATAATTTAATACTGTAAAAAGCAATGATGATCCTGATGCTAAGTTGAGATGCTGGAATTTGAGGGTATGTCTACACTAGCTCCCTAGTTCAAACTAGGGAGGCTAATGTAGGCATTCGAAGTTGCATATCAAGCCCAGGATTCATATCCTGCACTTGATTTGCATCTTCCTGGCCGGTTGCCATTTTTGAAATTTACAAGTCCGGACTAACTGCCCGCGTCTACATGCGGCAGGGACCCCGTAGTTTGAATTAAAGCCTTAGTTCTAACTATCTGTTATTCCTCCTGGAATGAGGTTTAACAGGTAGTTTGAACTAGGGCTTGAATTCGAACTACCAGGTCCCTGCTGCGTGTAGACGCGGGCAGTTAGTCCGGACTTGTAAATTTCAAAACTGGCAACAGGCCAGGAAGATGCAAATTAAGCCCGGGATATTTAAATCCCAGGCTTGATTTGCAACTTTGAATGCCTACATTAGCCTCCCTAGTTCCAACTAGGGGGCTAGTGTAGATATACCCTGACGGTGGAATATTTCCCAGGGAATGTTTTGCATTAAATGATGAATTAACATTCGACTGAGCCATCAAGGGTTAACATGTTGTAAATGTAGCCTCACACTGTGAGGCAGCATAGACTGAGGCAGGAGGGAGGAAACACAATAGATGAACATCAAACAGGAGGTTCCTGGGAGCAGCTCCAAGGCAGAGGGCAGGAGCAGCAGGTCAGTGAGAGTAGGAGCAGCTAAATTGCAGCACACCTAGAACATGGGGTCACATCCCTGTTATGGTTTTGGCCTTTACAATATCCTGTGGTAATGAATTCCACAGGTTGCAAGAAGAAGTATGTCCTTTTCTATTTTGTATTAACTCTGTTGCCTGTTAATTGGATGACCTGTGGTTCCTGTGTTATATGAAGGAATAAATAACATTTACTTATTCACTTTCTACATACCATTTATGATTTTATTGGCCTCTATCACATTTTTCTTAGTAATTTCTTTTCCAAGCAGAAAGCCCCAGTATTTTTAATCTCTTTTCATATGGAAGCTGTTTCATTCCCTTAATGGTTTTGTTGTGCTTCTCTGAATGTTTTCCAATTCTAATATATCAGAACTGCACTCAGGATTAAAGATATGGCCATACATGGATTATATAGCGGCATTATAACATTTTGTGTCATATACGATATCCCTTTCCTAATTATTCCTAATATTCTGTTTCACTTTTTATTTACTAGTTTTGCCAATTTTCTATCCTTTTCTAACTGCTAAATTTATTTATTTTTTTAAAAAGCTAAATGTAGGGGCCTTATCCTCAACTGGTATTAATTGGTGCAGCTCCATTGACTTGACCAGTTGATCTCTCCCTAAATATTTTCTTGATATTACTTTCTCTTAATAAGTAATACATTTCAAAAACTATATTAAAACAATGTAAAGGTTGCAAAATCAAGCACTCAAATTTAAGAATCACCGGAGGAACACAGAAGGCACTTAAGCAGGGCTACTCAAAATTAGAAATCCCAGGGTCCACAATGATACTCACAGCACATGCCGAGGGACACAATTTAAGTGTGGTTGCATCTACATGCAAATAGATGTGCAAATATATGAAAATAGCTTCTTTCACACTGATGGGCATGACTACAAAGTTTAAGTCAAGACTACACAGCACACAGACCCCATTTAAGTCAGTTCTGCTGATATTAATAAAATGCAATATTCACCCAATTTCCATCCATATGACAGCCTTTTAATGAGCAACAACAGTCCAGGAATTTAACTACTAAAACGTATATCAACAGAAGACTATTATATTGACTACTTTTTTGTTTTGGCTTCCACCGCAGGCTGCATGTTGAGCTCCGCATTAACCCAAACTGCACTGCAGGCAACAAACCAACAGGCCCCGGGCTGCATGTGGCCCGTGGGCCATCTGTTGAATAGCCCTGCACTAAAAAGACAGAACTTGGTAGCATAGACACTGAGTACCAGAGTTATTGACTCGAGTCCCACGACTTGAACTTGAGTCTGACTTAAGTTGCCTTGATGACTTGACTTGAGACTTGACTCGGGTTCATTGTTTGAGACTTGACTTGAGACTTGCTAATTTTGTTAAGTTGACTGAAAAAATTGTCCGAAAATACCGATATGGCTTGTACAAAATGGCTTGTAATTGATGGCTTGTACAAAAGCAACTTGATGTTTTTTAAATTAAGACTTGAGACTCGACTTGGGACTTGAACTGTAGTGACTTGAGACTCGACTTGGACTTTACAATGATGACTTGAAGACAACACTACTGTGTTCAGCACCAAAGTGGCTTCTAGATAATGGAAGATGTAATTGTAGGAAATGTTCTTTTCAGTGTGTGAAGTTCTGGTCTGCAGAATGCTCAGTACAGGCATTTGGAGAAGTTACTGGCTATAATAATCCATTGAGCATATACAAATTAAGATTTCCAGAAACTCAAAACATGGTTAAATTTGGATAGATTTTTTTCACAGCAATGGCAAAAGGCACATCTTTGAAACTAGGGCAATGTCACCGGAAATTGTGACTTAGTCCCTGCTCCAATGCACCGCGGCATTTAATCAATCCACTGCCTCAGGCGATAGTGCATCTTAGTTCATCCTATTCCTTGCGTGTTGAACATATATTTTAGTTTCTGTGGGCTATTATACTTTCATTTATTTTTGGCTATTGAGGTTAGTTTTCTGGTGCAGGGTGGTATTGGTGTACCGTGAGAACCAAGATGTTAGACTAGAAGATCTGATGTTCTTCTTACCTTAAACTCTCACTTTTTGTGAAACAGCTATACTGTTTTTGCAGAAATGTTTCCAAAGTATTTAGCCTGAAGCAAACACCTGGCAGGGGAAATTTCAGCTAAACAGATTAATTTGCAATGCCATAAGCAACCTAAAAAAATATTCTTATAAAGAAAAAGCATCAGGCAAGTTTAACTGTAGGCATCTCTTCCTCAGTGAGCAATATTAGTAGTTGCCATAGGGAAGTTAGTTAATCCTAAAAGGGAGAGGAGGTGGTCTACATAAATATGAAGAGCATGAAACAGTATCTCTATTCAAATGCAGTCCATGCTAGGGGGGAAAGTGAGAACCTCTGAACTCAAGTTATTCAGAGCCTGCTTTTTTGAAAATGGTCTCAGTTTGTGTTTAATGTACTAGGTGCAAGCATCAGAACAAGCTCTTTTCAGAAACATCCTGGATGTGCATGTGATAGATACTCTGTAATATTTGTCTACTCACTGCATGCTTCTTTATAAAGATGTTAGACAAAAAATATAGAATAATACAAGTATTGGCACAACTGGTAACTATCGACTCACAGTCTATAGTTCTTTTTTGAGGATTGCTTCTTATATTGATTTTTTATGTAGCTAAGGCCTTGGTAATACCAATACGGCTACGTCTAGACTGCAACGCTTTTCCTCTGGTATCCTGGAGAAGTAATGCCACATCCAAGGAAAGCGTCCGCTTTTCTGAAAAAAAAAAAATCAGAAAAGCGGATACGTTCTTTTGCCATCCCCATAAACTTCATTCTATGAGGAGGAAAGGACGTGTCAAAAGAGCAGGTTTTTCTGAATTTGGTGCCATGTAGACACACCAAATTTCAGAAAAGTGTCTTTCGAAAGAACAAAAGAAAAAGATACGTAAATTGCGGTTTGCAATTTGTATATCTTTTTCTGACATATTTGTAATCTAGATGTAGCCTGTGTTTCCACATCAAGTAAGAAAGACAACAGTCTCCTTTCCTTAGTGCACAGTTGTAAGATAAGGCATCCAGGTACACCTCATTGAGGAGAATTGCTATAAGAAAGTAAAAAAACAGAAGCTACAGTGAAAGTAAACAATTCAAATCAGAGCATTTGTCAATGGACTCACAATTCCTAATTAAAAGCAGGTAAAATAAATATTGAATAAGGGAAGCAATTAATTTACAGCAAAGTACTTTATTAAATAAGTTACAAATATATCCTTACATACATTTTGGTTTTTTAAAATTTACTATTCTTCTTGAATACTTACGATACTTACAAAATACAATCACTGGGACATACTTAACAAGGGAAAACTTGGGGTGGAAAAACTCAAAGGGCCTATTGCTCATATCTTACATCAGTTTAACACCATTGACTCCAATAATCTATTCCTGATTTATACATGCCTAAGTGATTTATACATACATCAGGTCCTTACTTTTTGTATTTAGAAGAAATAGATCATACTGAAAGTTAAGATGTACTGAAGATATGAAAGATAAAGTAAAAGATGCTTCAAGGAAGGTGGAGGTATTTACAACTGTGTGAAGCTTTCCCCTTAAAGAAACTAGTAAAAAATTGGATTCACAAAAGCAAAAAATCTTGGTTTTCTTTAACAATTTTTATGTAATGCTAGCATTATCCATCCCATTGTGATTGTAGACGTACACAGGGCCTCCTTCCTCCCTTCTGTTCCCAGGGGCAGGAAGACTTGGACAGGCTTGGATCACACGTCTGCCTCCCTTCCAGCTGCTCCAGGGCTGGGGAGGCTGCAGCCATGTACACTCCTTCCTCCCTGCTGCTCCCAGGAGAAGGGGTGGAGTTGGGGTCATGAATCCTCTTCCCTCCCCACTGCTCCAGGGATTCTGGGACACAAGCACACACTCTTCCCTTCTCCTTGGTGGTGGTTGGGGGGCATGTGCACATGGCCTCTTCTCTCCCTGTTGCTCCGGGGTGTGTGTATGGGGGGAACTAGGGCCATGAGTCCTCTTCCCTCCCCACTGCTCCAGGAACACTGGGGCATGCGTGTGTTCTTCCCCTCCCCATGGTGGGATTGTGGCTCCTCCTTCCCCTGGTGGGGGGCGAGTCCTCAGTGGATGTGGTGGTGCTGTAGATGCAGCTGGGGCCTGCCTCCCCCTAGAAACCTCTCAAGTTTTCTCAGATGTTCTCTGTGACAGACAGCGAGACAGACACCTCTCCTTTTATAATAGTATAGATTGATGTATCCACAGATCTCTCCGCAGAAAGAGTTTACTACCCAGATATTTTGCAAAGAATCCCTGTTAATAAAGTGATTGGAGCCAGTCAAATGTGAACCAAAAAATCCGCCAAAAATGTATTCAAGAGATGTCATTATTTGCTGAAAAACATATTTAAAAATAGTATTTGCTCAGCCACAGAATTGACTGAACACTGCAAAAATATACTCATTGAATAAGTTAGCTGATGAACACTCACAAAATTCTGTCAAATGTATTCTCCAGAAGGAATGCGATCTGCCCTTAAAATTATGCAAGCCTTTCCTTTCAAACAAAAAGTCTCTATTTCTCTCTTCAAGATACAAATAACTATATTTTAATTGCATCTCTCCAACTGCAAAGTTTAAAATCCCTCTCCACTCAATTCCACTTGGAAAGACAAATCTTAGAGTACAGGTCTTTGGTGTCCTGGCATCACACTAATGGGAGCGGGAAAACAATTGAAAGAACGAATACAGTAGTGGCCAGTCTGTACTAGGGATGTAATAGTATAATCGATTAACAGATTAACCGATAAGCAAAAGCTTATAGGTTAATGCTATAGACTACAGGCATTCCCCTCTCCCCTCCCCCACAAACCTTGCCAGTAAATTTTTTAGCAGGCTAGCCAGCAACACGGCTCAGACCCGGCTTGCCACAGGTCTGGGACTTACCCCTGCAGTGGCTCTGCATTTGAAGTGTATTAGGAGCCAAGTAGGCAGGTTTCCCAATTCAATTCCAGCTCGTGCCAGGTCCGGGAGCTCAGACACTGCCCCTCAGGAAAAGGGCTGCTGCCACTCTCTGCTGCTGCCACTGTATCAAAGGCAGCAGTATAGGGCGTCAGGCAGACAGACTGAGAAGGGAGCCAGTTTAAAAACTGCAAAAGCGGCGAGGAGTCCTGTGGCACCTTATAGACTAACTGAAGTGTTGGAGCATAAGCTTTCATGGGCAAAGACCACGAAACTGGCTTCCCTTGCAGACTAGTTCCCGCCTGGCACCCCATGCTGTTGCCTCTGATAGAGACACAGCAGTGTGGGATGGCAGAGGGATCCTTGGGAGTGGGGCTGGAGTGCACTAGCTGCCAGCCTCACCCCCAGGGACTATAGAATAGTCGACTAATTAATAAGAATTAATGAGGTTAACCGACTATTCAATTAATTGATATTTAACATCCCTGTCTATACTTAGCTAAAACTATATGTGGTATCCATATCTTTGTCATCTCAAGATTAGATTTTATATGCACTCTACATGCAGGGCAGGATTCAGCCATAGATGCTATAGGCCAGTATAAACCCATGGTCATGGGGCCATTCCCTGGGTGGGGAAATTATGCAATCAGGCCCAGGACACGTGGTGGTCTGGGGGCCCATCCATTAACAGCCCCCGAGCCTGACCCTTCCTGACATTGCCCTGTCCTCTCCTCCCCATGGGACCCCATCCCTGAGGATGCAGTGGCAATGGCCGTGCCCCTGTGCATGCTGCGCAGTGGCAGGAGCCACGGGAAAGTGGAGCACAGTGGAGGAAGTGCACTCAGCAAGTGCTCTCTGCTTCCCCCATAGCTCCTGCTGCCACGGGGAGTGTGGGGAATCCTGACTGTTGCTGCTGCACCAGCTCTTCCACCACCCGTCCCATGAAGTCATGTCCTCAGGGAGGGAGTGCATTGGGAGGGAAACAGCAGAGCAATGGCAGGAAAGGTAGGGGCTTGAAAGCTGGTAATGAACAGGCCCTCAACTTCAGCTCAGTGGGAGTCCTGAACTGGATTGCATAATCTCTCCAGTCAGGGGTGGCCTGTGAGCCAAGAGTTTGAGACCCCTCTGCACAGCAGTGCCTGGAAACCTGGCTCCAGGAGTCATGTGATTACATCAGATTCCCAGCTTTCCTATTTGAAAACTAAATTCTGAAAGTTTCTAAAGGCAACTGTGTGTAACTGAAGCAGTGCTATCTGCCCGTTTGTAAACAGCCCGAAACAATAATTCTGAGTGATATGAACTATCTCACTAATTTAATAGAGGGTTAGTTCCAATATCCACTGCTCAAGAGCCCTGCCAAAAGAGGACTCTGGTAGGAAAAGAGTGCAACAAATCGGGTTCACCCACCTAAACAGATATAGGCTGTGTCTAGATTACAACCCTCTTTCGACAAAGGGATGTAAATTAGGCACTTAGACATTGCAAATGAAGCTGGGATTTGCATTTCCCGCGCTTCATTTGCATAATCACATAATGGCACTCTTTCGAAAAAGCACCATTTTGAAAGTGAAACTGTGGTCTAGACACGTTTCTTTCGAAAAGGGAAGGCTTTGTTGAAAGATCCTGTTAAACCTCATTACAATGGGAAGCCCATGTTCCAAACACAAAATGAAGCCCCCAAAAAAGAGGTTAAGGGAAACAAATTAACTGCAAGACTTTTTTAAAATCTAAGAATGAAATATTAAGAGAATGTACACTAATCCAAGGAAGGCTGTATTTGACTTAGGGGTTTATAGTGACACCTATTACCATAGTAACTGAGTTTTATGGTGTAATTATCACCTCTGAGTGGTTTTTATTATTGTTGGTCTGTTTGGCAGGGTGCAGAGAATGAACTCTTTGCTGAAGTCTCTTACCGCTCCTACCAACACAAATTAAAGTGCTGAGGCAGTGAAGTAGGAATCCAAAATATGGCTGTGATCATTTAACAAGTTCTGCTGTGGGTCAGCTTCTTACATCAACAGGGTTCTATATAGTCACAGGGATTTGCTCAGGGAGAATTCATTGCAGAATCAAGATTGTATGGGCTCATAACAGGAATGTACATAATAGCATTCACTGGTCAGCCACAGGGGGAGGATATAAGATTTGAAGGTTAATCCAGGAGCCCCCAGAATATAAAAATAGAATAATTTCTAATTGTTATTGACTGCACTGGGCTTTTATTTTTTGTAGTTGTTGGTTGGTTGCATTTTCTTAACACCTCACAAAGGTAATTATAGGAAATGTATATGGATTTGCTATCCTTACTAAAATAATGGAATCACACATGGCTTCCTGAAAAAGGTTTTATTTTTCTGTCAGTTGATACTTTTTTGCACAATGTTTCCCAATATTTAGCTTCTTGAAAATGTTTGCAAACCAAAATACCTGAATTCCAGAAAAACGCAACCTGTTCCAGTTACAGTGAAAGCTTTGTTATCTGGCACTCTATCAACCGGAAAACATTGTTAACTGGCATTACCCCCCAGACACAATATTGCCGTGTCTTCAGGCATATGCACCTGACTCCTGCCTGTCCAGCCAACTATTATGAGGACTTCTGACAGCCAGCACCACAGACTAACATCATCAGTAGGTGCCTCCTTCCCCCGCAGCCTGCCTTGAACTGCTGAGAGCCAGATCTGCCAGTAGGGAGCAGGGGGTATGTCTACACTACAGCACTAATTCGAACTAACTTAATTCGAATTAGTTAATTCGAACTAAGCTAATTTGACTTAGCGCATCTAGACCTAAAACTAATTCGAATTAGCGTTTTGCTAATTCGAAATAGCATATCCACACTGAGTGGACCCTGAACCGAGGTTAAGGATGGCCAGAAGCAGTGCCGGCAGG
Organism: Pelodiscus sinensis; assembly: GCF_049634645.1. NCBI lineage: Eukaryota > Metazoa > Chordata > Testudines > Trionychidae > Pelodiscus > Pelodiscus sinensis. Next base: position 48,431,170 of record NC_134718.1, read on the forward strand.
GCATCAAGTTAAGACTTAGAGCGTAGAGCTGCTGCCTCAGGCTAGACAAGGGCTGTGCTTAAAAGGACCCGACCCCCACCCCGGACAGACAGTTCTCAGGGTTCCCTGCTTGTCTACCTCAATGAGGGACAGCAAAGCAGTCCTGACTTGGAGTTCCCTGAGTGCCTGCACTCGGCACATCACAGCACTCGGCCATCAGCCCGGCTACACTTGCCTCAGGCTGCCATCTGGGGGGGTCAAATGGGGGCTGTCAGGATCCAGGAGGCCCTGTGGGAGAGCATCCACCCCGAGGAGCCCGCAGAGCCACCCCAGTCCTCCCCATCAGGGGCTAGTGCTCCATTCCTCCCTCACCTTCTTCCACTTACCCCTCTCTAGCCTCCCTTCCTGATGTAAAAAATAAAGGATACGTGTTCAAAAATAGAAACTCTCTTTATTTAACAAAACTGGGGCGGGAGCGGGGGATTAACCTCTGGGGAGATGGGAAAAGGAGGTGGGAGAGTGGAAGAGAGAGGGTGGAAGAGGAGAGGGGGAAACCTGAGAGGAGGGACCTGGAAGGGGGAACCCAGGGGAAGAAGGAGTAGGAGAAGAATAAAACTATGGTACGCCATATCTTCAGTACTGTGTACAGATGTGGTCTCCTCACCTCAAAAAAGATATTTTGGCCTTGAAAAGGGTTCAGAAAAGAGCAACTACAATGATTAGGGGTTTGGAACAGGTCCCATATGAAAAGAAGCTAAAGAGACTGGGACTTTTCAGCTTAGAAAAGAGAAGACTGAGGGGGGATATGATAGAGGTCTATAAAAGCATGAGTAGTGTGGAGAGGGTGAATAAAGAAAAGTTCTTCATTAGTTCCCATAATATGAGGACTAGAGGACATCAAATGAAATGAATGGGCAGCAGGTTTAAAACTAATAAGCGAAAGTTCTTCTTCACACAGCACATAGTTAACCTGTGGAACTCCTTGCCACAGGAGGCTGTGAAGGCTAGAACTATAACAGAGTTTAAAGAGAAGTTAGATAAAGTCATGGAGGTTGGGTCCATGGAGTGCTATTAGCCAGGGGGTAGGAACGGTGTCCCTGGCCTCTATTTGTGGAAGGCTGGAGATGGATGGCACGAGACAAATCGCTTGGTCATTGTCTTCGGTCCGTCCCCTCCGGGGTACTTGGTGGTGGCCACTGTCGGCAGACAGGATACTGGGCTAGATGGACCTTTGGTCTGACCCAGTACAGCCATTCTTATGTTCTTATGTTCTAAGCTCAGGGCTCAGAGTTGGGGGTCTTACTGCACCAACTTGATTTTATGCAAACCTGCTCCTGGGTTTGCATGTGGCCTTTGGTGGCCAGGCTGGCAGCTATCCTGCCCTAGATGGCTGCATTCCTGTGCCTAGCACAGAGATCGTGGACGTTGGAGGCCTCCCCCCAAACCTCGATGAGGTCTATGATCTCTGCGCTAGACCAGGCGGGCACTGCCTCTTATGGTCCCGGGCAGGCTCCTGGGAGCTTCCAACCTGGTCCTGGGAAGAGGCAGAGTGCTGGGTGTCACCAGGTGGCTGGCTCATGCCGTGCCAGGTGCAGGGTCTGCTGGCTGGGTGCTGGCAGACTTGCAACTGGCATGAGCACCATAGCCAGACCGTGCCCCTTTAAGGGCTCCGGGGCTGGGAGGGGGGCAGAAAAGTTTCCTTGGTTTGGCCCAGAGTGGCCACCAGGGCAACCTGGGAAGGGCTAGCCTCCAACTAGTTCGAATTAAGTGGCTACACAGCCCTTAATTCGAACTACTTAATTCAAACTAGGTGTTAGTCCTCATAGAATGAGGTTTATCTAGTTTGAATTAAGCGCTCTTCTAGTTCGAATTAAGTTCGAACTAGCGGTTTGCATGTATAGATGCTATGAAAGTTAATTTGAACTAACGGCTGTTAGTTCAAATTAACTTTGTAGTGTAGACATACCCAGGGGCATAGCAATAAGCTTTGTTATCTGGCACATTCAACTAACTGACAACTCCAATTCCCCATGACTGGTGGATAACAAAGCTTTCAATGTATATTGCACTTTTGCTAATCTACCAGTAGTACATTCAAAAGAATGTGAGAGAAAACTATTTTCACAATTTAGAAATATGTACACAGTAAAATGGGCTTCATTGTGTTCATACAAACTTTATTACTACAGCTATTCAAAAAGATAATCTTGCTTTTTTGAGAGTTTTGAAAAAGAAAGGAGGATGTTAATGCCAGAAATAAAAAAGTAACACAATAGAAACAAATGCAAAAGTTACAATCAAACTGAAACTGTACAAAGGTGACAATGATTGTAAACTTAATAAATGGAAGTACACAGTAAAATTATTATGCGCCCTCCTATTTTTCAATTATTTGCATTATAATATAATACTCGCTTTCATAAAGAGCTTTTGGTAAATTGCAAACCCCCAGAGCTGAGCAGGATTTTATTTCCATGAACTGCTGAAACAGAATTTAAAAAAGAAATAATTCAGTTCTTGAATTTTCTGCTTCGAGTAGCATACTTGTGTATTTCATTTCTTTAGCCTTTTAACAGTATTTTATAGTGTTTTCAAAACTAGAATTACCTGCTTGGGATCATTATTGATAATTAGTTCACAAACTATAAAATAGGCTGGTCATTTATCAGCAAAATATGCTTTACTTGTGATCGGGGAGTTGGTCATAAAGACACCCATGGTAAAAGAACTGACTGCCCTTCACTATCATAGTAATCTATTAAAAGACTGTGCAAACAAGAATGACATCAGAAAAGAAATGTATATAGCTAGTAACAGTAAAGGCAGTAGCAATACCGATTAGCATGCATACAATATATCTTCCAAGTGCAATATTTCATCTGCAATGGTGGACTAAAAATTAACTCATTTATTTGTGTGGCTGTAATAGATTTAAAAGCAATATCGTGAGCAATATAAGTACATATTAAAATATCACTCAAGGATGTTTAGCTTTTGAACATAACAGTCACATTTCCATTCCAAGCCCAGCTGCTGTGATATGTTTATGTGTTCTTTTATGTGGCAGAGAATGAATTTCAGATTAATTGATAGAATGACACATGAAAGGTTTTGCCTAGAATCCTGAAGGATGACACATGAGCTTTTTTTTTCTTTAAATTACTACAATCACAGTTTCATTTTCCAGGAAACTATAAGCAGTTAACCCCCTCTATAATGTGATCTCATACTGAATCTTTAAACTGCCAGCTTAAGAAAAAACAGGTAGGACTGCCAAAGCTAAAGCTGTTTTATTATCTCCACTGTACTTTTTTTTTTTTTTTTTTTTTTAAGATCTAAAACTCACCTTTAACAAAGGAAAATATTGGCTGAGCTATAAAATAGCAACAGAGTCCAGTCTTTCCATACTAGCTTTTGTGTGATGTTAGCTGATTTATCAAGATGTGTGCTGTTTGCCATCTATAGGAGTCCAGAATCGTGTACATGGAATAAGAACAAAATTAGAACTGGTTTATGAACTTCTCTATCACTTCTCTTGTTTTGCCATTGAATAAAATGGAGGGAAGCCTTCATTTTATTTCTTGACTCTCTTTGAAATTCCTTTGTGACACATAATTCCTCTGAGCATTAATTTCTTAATCTGTCAAATGGTGCTAAATAATAACGTACCTATTCATACAATGGAGACTGAATTCATTCATTGTTTGAAAAGTACTTTAGAGTTAGATGTCAGGTACTAAGTAAGTATAATGAAATATTACTGGCATTGTTAGATTGTCATTTGACAGTGATTTTTTGCACTCCACTATTATATACTGGGCGAGGATCCCTGGTCTTCAGAAGGAATTCACCCCTCAGGAGGAAAAGTGGTCATCTTGACTATACCAGCAAAAGTAAGTGTAGCTCTGTGAGTGGAGGATGTACTGGGATCTTGCACCTACAATCATTTATGCATCCAGGAAGTCCTTTTCAATTCACTGAATTTATGCACATGCAAGAAATTAAGCATGTACATAAATACTTGCAAGAATGAGGCTTCTCTGACTAAACAAGTTGTTTCTAAATTCCCTAGGTGCCTCTTATTTTTTCTCTACTATTTTATACGGCCACAGAATCCCTCTTCTCTTCTGTGCTTCTGTATGGCAGCCACATCCCTTCACTATTTCTTGTTTTCAAAATCACACCACGGAAAGTTAGACACCGATCTCTTACCTTTGAAAATCCTTGGGTGTTTTAGTCCCCATTCATGGCTGTAAACTCTCAGTCTTTTAATTTTACTTGTTGCCCTCTGAGTTCAAAGCTTTCCTTTTAGTATGACACCTAACAGTGTGTACAGTAGCCTGGAGGTTCTTTTAATGATGGATGCAATGTGATTTTACTCTCTTATTTTCTGCTACGCATTCAAAGATCTTGTTCATTTTCATGACTGCTGCCTAAAATTACACTGCGTTTCAGATCTCAGCTAACCTATCTTATATCATTCTGCTGCTAAGTTATTTGCTGTGTAGGCGTGTTGAAGGTGTAGGTGGTATTCCAACTCTTTGATCCAGTCCACATCACTTTTTATTTCTAACTCATTAAACTACAGAAACATAATTCTGTATTGTTAGCACATTTTTTCTAGTTGTGTTTGAACAAAATGAAACACTATTTGTATTTGACTACGTGTTAGTCAAATCCATCACTCATTTATACCCCACTCTGACGGAGTGTGGGTGGTCATTTGTGCCTCCTGCTAGAGGCCCTGAAGACTTAATGCACCCCACACCAGAAAGAGGAGCAGAGGTGGACCATTCAGTTCTTCCTAGAGAGGTCTTGTGGAAGCACCCTATCAGAGTCAAGCAGGCTCAAATAAAAGAAGCTGTAGGGAGCTGAGTGGATAGCAGCAGAGAGGTCAGGAAGGGTATGTCTACATGTGTTGTTCAAAGATGTGTGACTGGTTGCATTTGCTTAAACTGGGAGAAGGAGGACCTGAGAACTCTGCCTGCTACAATTCCTCGAGGGATGAAGCTAAAGGGGCCAGTAGGAAGGAACCCAGGGAATGCAGCAGCAAGTTATTGAGGGTGAGAGTATGTTACTGAATATGGGCCCTGGATTGGAACCTGAGCTAGTAAATGGTCCCTGTGGGCCCCCTCCTTACCCCCACCTCCTCTTGCCACCAAAGTGGCCTATGCCTTATGAAAGGAACAATGTTTCTTTAGAAGCCCAAGTCAATAGCTGGATTTAAAGGACCCAGAGCTGAGGCTAAAGACCCTGGTTTGGGCAATTGGGTGAACTCTTTGCTAGCCTGCAAGGGTCCATTTTTGATTGTATGACTTAGCCAGAGGCGGAGCGACTGAAGACCAGCCATTGAAGGCTGATAACCATCAGATTGTTGTAAGGGCAGGGAAGTATCAGATGCATCAGCAGAAGGTGCTCAAAAGTTGATTGCCCCCATATGCATTCCCTTTAACACGGGAGCTGCCCTACCTGATCATGCTGGCAGTCCATCCGGTTCACTATTCTGTTGCTGTCAAAGCACAGTACCAATCAGATGCTTCAGAAAAGGTGTAAGAAACCCTACAGCAGACAATTGCCTACAAATAACGTGCCTTAAATGTTATGTTGATATCACCAAGTCTCAGAGAGACACCTGTGTTAGTCTGTAACTTTAAAAACAACAAGTAGTCTTGTGGCATCTTAGGGTATGTCTACACTTGCAGCCTAATTTGAACTACGTCTGCAAATGTAAGCATTCGGAATTGCAAATCAATCCTGGGATTTAAATATCCCACGCTTGATTTGCATCTTCCCGGCCAGGCGCCATTTTTCGAAATTTACAAGCCTGAAGTAACTGTCCACATCTACACGTGGCAGTGAAACGGGCATTCGAAATAAAGCCCTAATTTGAACTACCTGTTATTCCTCCTGCAATGAGGTTTAACAGGTAGTTCAAACTAGGGCTTTATTTTGAATGACCATTTCACTGCCGCGTGTAGATGCGGGCAGTTATTCGGGCTTGTAAATTTCAAAAATGGCGCCAGGCCGGGAAGATGCAAATCAAGCGCAGGATATTTAAATCCTGGGTTTGATTTGCAATTTCGAATTCCTACATTTGCAGCCCTAGTTCAAATTAGGCTGCAAGTGTAGACATACCCTTAGAGACTAACAAAAATATATTGGTATCACATATATGCCAACAAAAACTCATGATATTATAACAACCTGATATTGCCTCTTATTCCACCTTTGTACGTCCTAACACTTTTCTTTTTTTGGTGAGCAACAGTTCACATTGAGCAGTTGTTTTCACTGAGACCATTGTTACAAATTAGTCCTAGGATTTATTACTCATGTAGATTGCTTCATTGGTATAAATAGCTCAGATTAGTCCTTACTTTGCATTTGAGAACTGTGACTTTCATTAGACATTATGCTCACAACTGCCCTTGATTTGTCAGATCTCTCTGAAGTTTTCTCTTGCTTTGACTAATTTTATTAATTTGTGTCATTTGCAGTTTTTCCCACCTCACTGTCTAACTCCTAGTCCAGAACATAAAGAACACCAATTCTAAACATAAAACCTTTTTCTTCCTATTGTTTATTTCTTAACAATTTTGAAAACTGATCATTCAGTCTTATACCTTGTTTTCTCTCTCTTACAAAATGGCATGATAGAACTATCAACTCTGCAGCTTTCTTGAATTTTGATCAGGAGACTTGCAAAGACCTATGGTATGTTTCTTATGGTAGGGTAACTTCCCATTAGTCTATAGCAGGGGTGGGCAAAAGGCTCTCTGCCAGCTGGATCTGGCCCGCCAAGCCGGTGGATCCAGCCCTCAACTGCCCTGCCGCTCCCCATCCTCAGGGCAATCAAGGTGTGTGTGTGGGGGGGGGGGAAGGAGCACAAGAAGTGTCCAGGCCCTGCCCCTTCTGCCCAAGACCCCACCCCTTTCAGGGTGGTCTGGAGCCAATTTAGACATTTCTGAAGTGGCCCCCTTTTAAAAATTATTGCCCACCCCTGATCTATAGGCACTTCTCTTGCTACTGAGCTGCATCTGCTTCCTTTCTTTGCTCATTTATACTACTCTGTGTATGTAGACAAGAACATTAATTTTGTCTGATTTTTAGTATCTTTCAACTTGTTCCTCCTTGTATTACAAGTTCCTTTATTTTTGTCTGGTCCTATAAAATGTATCTCCATCTGTGATACATTTCTACCACTGTCCCTGCTGAATAGTGATTGTTAATAGTCAAGGCCCATAAAATAAGCCAAGTTGGATTCCTGAAAACTCAGTGTATCATCTTGAAGGATGTGAAGTCCACCAGTGAAGGCTTTGCTTGGGTTTGGCATGCAACATATCTCAATTGCTTTTAGTCATTTTATTTTGATGAAGTTTTTGCAACTTGAACTTCCAGAGATTTTCCCAGATTGCTGGTTATTGCTGCAAAATGTCCATGAATATTCATTAAAAATCTGTCAGTAGAGTCTGAATCTCTTTAATTTGATCCAACAGTTTATTGGGTTATGTGGGGGTGCTGGTGGGTAGCTTCAGTCTGGTAACTAATTCACAGGAGTCTGTATTTTAAAAACTGTTCACAATTGGCACCTCTGTTGTCAGCCTCAGCAGGGAGGCCCAGGACTGAATAAACTTAGAAGCTGATGTGCCTCATTAAAGTGATGATACATCAGCTTTGACATATGAAGTAGTTTGCACTGCCCTAAGCTAAAATAATTCTGTTAACAAAGTTTCTACTTTTGTCAACATGACATTTTTCTGAACTGTGTGCTATAAAAAGCAAAGTTGATATTATTTTTATTACCTAGGGTTAAAAGCTTATTTTAATAGCCATATTTATCTTTAAATTCTGTTTTGGAACCTCACGGGATGGGAAGAGTGGCTTGAGTTATTGTAAATATATGTAAAAGCTGGTGTAAACTTGTTCATCAGTTTCTATTAGATTCTGTACTTATAGCAGACTCAAAAGCATGCCTTGATTTTTTTTATTTTATAGAGAATAAAAAGACATTTCCAGATCTATTGAAACTGAAATTAGGAAACATCTACTAGATGTCTCTGAGTGATGAAAGATAAAATTGTTAAACCTTTCATAACTTACCAGTATATATCCTCTGGAGTCAGACAGATAGGGTACGTCTACACTACAGCGCTAATTCGAACTAACTTAGTTCGAATTAGTTAATTCAAACTAAGCTAATTCGAACTAGCGCATCTAGAACTAAAAACTAGTTCGAATTAGCGTTTTGCTAATTCGAACTAGCGCGTCCACACTGATTGGACGCAGGGGGGCATTTAAGGGCAGCTGAAACTGGTTCTGGCAGGGCATCAGGTCAGTAGTTGCTTTGTGTGGCTGCTGTCTGAGGCTATCTGAGGCTCGAGCTTAAAGGAACCCCCCCGGACAGCCGGTTCCCAGCTTTTCCTGCTTGCTTGCCAACCTCGCCGAGGTACAGCAAAGTGTTGGTCTCTGTGCCCGTCTGTGTCGGTGCTTCCCTTCGGGGGGGCCGCCGCAGGTGGCAACATGGAGCCACATCTCGCCCTGCACCTTCTGGTGCACTTTCTGGACTTGCTGCTGCAAGCCTGCCAGCAATGGCTCGAGGCTGCCTGGCACCACCTGGTGCACATCAGCCCCCTGCCTCTCCGCCTGGCCGCCCTGGGGGCCGTGGAGGAGCCACAGCGGCGCCCTGGCACCGGCGTGCCCCGCCGCGTCTGACGTCTGGACACCAGCACCGACTGGTGGGACCGCATCGTCCTGGAGCGCTGGGAGGACCGACAGTGGACCCAGAACTTCAGGATGAGGAGGGACACCTTCCTGGAGCTCTGCGAGTAGCTCGCCCCTGCCCTGCGCAGAAGGGACACTCGCATGAGGCCCGCCATCCCCCTGCAGAAGCGGGTGGCCATCGCCCTCTGGAAGCTCTCCACGCCGGACAGCTACCGATCCGTCGGGAACCAGTTCGGCGTGGGGAGATCCACCGTCGGAGCGGTGCTCATGCAGGTATGGCACTCGTTGGCCACCGAGCCGGGGGGCGAGGGGGGCTGCGAGGAGGGGATGGGACGCCCCAGGGACAAAGGGGGGGCGGGAGGAGGCCGTACTACACGCCGCCAGGGGGGTTGCTACCGGGAGTGGGGCGCGGGGCACTGTCAGGGCACGAACTCTCCCAGCCACCCGGGCGCCCTACTGATTGGCGCTTTGCTGTGTCTCTCTCCGCAGGTGGTCAAGGCCATCAACTGGGTGCTGCTCCGCAGGGTGGTCCGCCTTGCCGACCCGGACGCCGTCATCCGGGGCTTCGGCGACCTCGGCTTCCCCAGCTGCGGGGGGGCCATCGACGGGACGCACATCCCCATCGTGCCCCGGAACACCAGGCATCCCAGTACGTCAACCGCAAGGGGTACTTCTCCGTGATCCTGCAGGTCGTGTGTGACCACCGGAGACAGTTCACGGACATTAATGTGGGCTGGTCCGGCAAAGCACACGATGCCCGGGTGTGCCGCAACTCCTCCGTGTGCCAGCGGCTGCAGGCCGGGACCTTCTTCCCCGACCGCCACATCAGGGTCGGGGACGTGGACATGCCCATGTGCCTGGTGGGGGATGCTGCCTACCCACTGCAGCCGTGGCTGATGAAGCCCTACACGGGGCACCTCAATCCCTCCCGCCAGGCCTTCAATGCCAGGCTGACCAGGGCCCGCATCGTGGTGGAGGGGGCCTTCGGGCGACTGAAAGCCCGATTTAGGTGCCTCCTCACCCGCCTCGACCTCGCCGAGCACAACATCCCTCCAGTGGTGGCAGCATGTTGTGTGCTCCACAATTTGTGTGAGCGAAAGGGGGAGGCTTTCCTGCCAGCCTGGATGGCTGAGGCTGACCGCATGGCTGGACACTACGGTCAGCCCCACACCGCCGCCATCCGGGAAGCCCAGCGGGGGGGCCGTCCGGATCCGGGAAGCCCTGTGGGAGAGCTTTCTGGTAGAGGAGGAGGACTGACCTCTCCCTTGCATGCCCCACTGGGGCCTTCTTCCACCCTACCCCCCTTCCCCTTTCCCCTCCCTACCTACTGTAGAATAAAGACACCTGTTTTTCAAACAAAAACGTATGTTTATTTAACATAAGTGGGGTGGGGGAGGGAGGGGGGAGGTTGGGAGAGGGGAGGGGGAAACCTGGGACGAGGGAGCTGGAAGGGGAGGGAAGGGAGGAAGGGAAAGGAAAGCTCAGTGGTGGGAGTCCGGCTGCCTCTCCCGTCTCGCCACACTGCGGGTCCGGAGGCGTCGGTGGGAAATGGTTGTGGAGGGGTGAGCAGGAGGGACAGGGGGTGTGGAGGAAGCAGGAGCGGAAGCAGGAGCAGGAACAGGAGGAGCAGGGGGACCAGGGGGAGAAGGGGGAGCACGGGGAGCAGGGGGAGGAGGAAATGGGAAGCGGTCGAGCAGGCTCTGGAGGTGGCCTCGCAGGGCATGGCCCTGCTCCTCCAGGGCCTCCAGACTCCTCCGGCGCAGCCTCAGGTCCTCCTGGACCCAGTGGTCCTGGGTGCGGAGCTGGTGGTCCATGAACCGGAGGTGCCGCCTTTGGTACTCCTCCTCGTTCCTGGCTCTCCTGCTTGCCCGGGCACCGGCAGCTGCTGCAGGCGGTGTGGTGCGCCCTGCAGGCCCACGTGCTGCAGCTGTGGTGCAACAAGACCAGCGGTCAATTACCCCAGGGGCCCAGGTGTGTGAAACCCAGCTCCCCTCTGCAAGACCAGGGCCCCTGCAGGATCCCCAGCTGCTGCTCCGTGGTGGGCAAGGCCCAGGCGCATGGTCCCGGGGCTCCCTCTTGCCCCAGCCCCCCGTACACATAAGGGGAACACGATGGTACTCACAGGTGGACGCCTCCCCGGCCTCAGACAATACAGGCGAGCGGCTCTTTGGGGTGCCTCGGGGATCCCGGGTCCTGGGCAGGCTGGCGGCAGGCTCCTGGCTCTCAGAGCCCTCCTCCTCCTCCTCCGTCTCCAGGAGCGGGCCCTCTGCCCCGGGGTCAATCACATCCCGGGGGGCAGGGACGGCTTGAGCCCCCAGGAGGTGGTCCAGGGCGTGGAAGTGGGGGCAGGCCTCCGGGTTGCCCCTGGCTGGCAGGCCCGGGAGTAGGACTGCCGCAGGTCCTTAATTTTGCACCGGACCTGATCCTGGCTGCGCTGGTGGCCCCTGGCGGCCAGGCTGGCAGCCATACAGCCGTAGACGGCCGCGTTCCTGTGGCTAGTGCAGAGATTGTGGACATTGGAGGCTTCCCCCCAAACCTCGATGAGGTCCACGATGTCCGCACTTGACCAAGCGGGCGCCCACCTTTTGCACCCCCAGGCAGGCTCCTGGGAGCCGCCAGGCTGGTCCTGGGGAGCAGTGGAGGGCTGGGTGTCATCGGGTGGCTGGCTCATGGTGTGGCAGGTGTAGGGTCTGCTGGCACGGGTGCTTGCAGCCTTGCAACTGGCACAAACTGTGTAGCCAGCCCATGCCCCTTTAAGGGCACTGGGGCCGGGAGGGGGGCAATAGAATTTCCCTGGTGTTGGCCAGAGTGGCCACCAGGGATACCTGGGAAGCCTTAGCCTCCCACTAGTTCGAATTAAGGGTCTACACAGCCCTTAATTCGAACTAGCTAGTTTGAACTAGGCTTAATCCTCGTAAAATGAGGTTTATCTAGTTCGAACTAAGCGCTCCGTTAGTTCGAAATAAGTTCGAACTAACGGAGCGCTAGTGTAGCGCCTATCAAAGTTAGTTCGAACTAACATCCGTTAGTTCGAACTAACTTTGTAGTGTAGACATACCTGGAGTTCTGATAGACACTATCTCAAAGGACTAGATTGTCCTTCCTATTCCGTAAATAACAGGGTGCACATATGGAGCAGGTTCGGTATAAACAGGATAGAAAAAGGAGGAATTATCAGGAGAGTAACGTCTTCCTTTTTCCAGGACCTTGTGACAATTCCTCTCCTAGGCCCTTTTATTTTTGTAGGAAGAAGGGTCTGAGATTCTATCTCCAGAGACTATGACTATCTTAGTGAAGACAGAAATCTAAATAGATAGCACCAGAAATACCCTTTTTTTAGGACGCGTACCTGCCTCTCATAATGGTGCATCTGAAGTAAGTGTTGGAAGTAGGGGTGTTGGAGGTAGATTTTTAGCATGGCATTTGGTCAATGGAAACAAGAAGGAAGTTCTGCTTTTCAGAAAGTAGAGATCAGTGAAATACTGTAACAGCACAGCTAACCCACTGTGAGTCTGAAACTTTGTACCTCCACAGTTCTTTAGGATTGGGAGATCCCTAGTTTTCTCTGTCCAAGAAGAAGACTAGAAGAAGACTTATATAGTGTCCTGGGCTGTCTAGGATTTAGCTCTTATTTCCCTCTTGCAGGCTATTACTTCCTGCTCTCCACAATTGACTTTACGGTAACACAGAATAAATCATAAAATGGTCTATCTGAAGAGTTATATTCTCAAAGAGCATAGCTTTGTACAACTGAAAAGCTATGAAATATGTCAGTGTTACTGCCAGGACACTGAAGAGTCAGTATTTTTAAAAACTAATATTATTACATTTCTTCAGATGGTTTCTAGAATATATTATTTACAAAGCATTTCCATGGCATTCTCAACATATCATCTTAGTAACTCTTCACTATTAGGCTCTGATTTAGTTAATACTTGCTCACAAGAATACTCTGACTTCCAGGGAGTGACTGACATGAATAATTTTGAAGAATTGGGATCTTCATCTGAACCATAAATAGTCATACTACTGAGTTTATGACCACATCCTAATTGGGGGGAGCTCATGTAATACCTTTTTCCCACTCTAATCCTTCTACACAAGGACAGAGAGCTGGAGTGCAGTCAAGAGGGTCTAATACTCCCAGATCCAGCTGCAGGAATAATACCCTGGCACATAAATCATAGAATCATAGATAGAACTGGAAGGGACCTCAAGAGGTCATCGAGTCAAGTCCCCTGCCCTCATGGCAGGACCCAGTACCATCTAAACCATCCCTGATACATGTCTATATAATCTGCTCTTAAATATCTTCAGAGATGTATATTCCAAGGTAGGTCTACAAAGCAGTGTTATTTCAGAATAATATCTGTTATTCCAAAATAACTATGCAAGCATCTATACAGCTAATCTTTTATTTTGAAATAAATTTGAAATAACGAACAGCTTATTTTAGCATTTGTAAATGTCATTCCACAAGGAATAATGCCTCTTCCAAAACAGATATTTTAGACTAGTATCTGCGTAGACCGGGCGGATGGAGTTATTTCAAAATAATTGGCCTCCAGCCCTTCCCACAGTGCCCTGCTAGCTGTTCTGTCCACACTCATCAAAACTCTGTAGTCCTCACTTCCCCTGGAGCCCTTACAGCTGCAGCCTTAGGGGAAAAGTCTCGTTGCAGACAGCAGGAGCTGCCACTGCTTCAAGTTAGCTCAAAAAGCTGCTTGAAGTTTTTGTTAGTATTTAAAGTGCTACCATACTATTTGTTGTTTTTTAAGTTTATTCTGCCAAATAATCCAGTCAGCCTCAGCTTCCCACCCCCGCCACTCCATCCAGGGAGAAATGCCTCTCACTTGCTTTCACAAATATTGTGAAAGACACAGCATGTGGACACCACTTGTGGGATGTTCCAGTCCCTGACATCCAGCCGGGTGAGGAGGCAATGGAACCTTGCCTTCAGATGCCCGAAGGCACCCACCACCACCATGCTGACCCTGCTGAGCCTGGCATTGTAGTGTTTCTTGTAGTGGTCAAGGTGGCCAGAGTAGGGCTTCATGAGCCAGGGAAACAGAGGGTAGGCCATGTTCCCCACAATACAGACCGGCATGTCCACATCTCCAACCCTGATGATGAGTTCAGGGAAAAAAGTGCCGGTGTGCAGCTTCTGGAACATGCTGGAATTGTGGAAGATGCGGGCGTCGTGCATCTTCCCTGACCATCTTCCCTATGAAGTTGTCTGTGAAATGGCCATGGTGGTCTGCAGGACCATTGAAAAGTACCCCTTCCAGTTGTTGTACATAGATGCTTGATAGTCAGGGACCCAGATGGGGACATGAGTGCCATCAACAGTCCCTTCCCTGCAGCTGGGGAAGCCCATGTCAGCAACACCAGCAACAATGGTGTCCACATCTCCAAGCTGATGACCCTGCACAGCAGGACCATGTTGATGGCCCTGTAGAAGGAGACAAACAAACAGAGAATCACAGCATTGCCAGAGCCCTTGGGAGATCCCTGAGCCCCTCCCCTAATATAGCAGGAGCAAACCCTCTCTTCCCATCTCCCAGTAGGGCTATGTGAGGGTGGGACTGAAAAACCTCAGTGTGCAGGGGAGGGTGGGTGGGATCCAGCAGCATGAGCTGTGTCTGCAGAGGGCTGATGAGGGTCTCCAAGATTAACAGGGGGTTGAATTCTTTTAGAGCCTGGGAGTCAGCCTGCAGAAACTGCTGCATGAGGTGCAGCACAAGCTGCAATAGTCGTCAACTGCCCAGAGGCAACTCCAGCTCCAGATCCATAGCTGGAGTGCTAAGGTGTCAGTAAGGGCAACAACAGCAGGCAAAGGAATGGAGAAAAGCCTGAGACACTTCTGTAAAGGGGGGTGCCTTTAAGCACAAGCTTCAGTCAGCAGCCACAGAAAGGGTACGTCTAAACTACATCCCTTTTTCAATAAAGGGCTGTAAATTAGACGTATTGAAATTATAAATGAAGCCGGGATTTGAATTTGCTGCGCTTCATTTACATAATGGCGGCCGCGGCTTTTTTTTTTTAAAGCTGCTTTTCGAAAAAAAACCCTCAGTCAAGATGGGGATCTTTTGACAGAAATGCCCCATTTTGAAAGATCCTGTAACCCTCATTTTTTGAGGATTACAGGATCTTTCGAAATGGGGCATTTCTGTCAAAAGAGCCCCATCTTGACCGCAGGTTTTTTTTTCAAAAAGTAGCTTTTAGAAAAAAAGCTGCAGATGCCATTATATAAATGAAGCTTGGGAAATTCAAATCCCAGATTCGTTTACAATTTCGATATGTCTAAATTACATCCCTTTATCGAAAAAGGGATGTAGTTTAGATGTACCCAAAGTGAGTGCAGTCCCGATGCCCTGCCTGAAGTGCTTCCAGGTGGTCTTAAATGTGATTCAGCATCCAATGAGTTTGGACACTGTATTTCAGAATAGCTCAGCACTGGTTCTATGGGCATTTGATACATAGACATTCTATTTCAAAATAAGCTCTTTCAGAGGATTTCTTTTGGAATAACTAATTCCAAAATAATTGTACAGTGTAATCATAGCTAAACTGAGAAAGATGACCATAGATTCTCCTCTGAAGACTTCTTCACATTTCTCAATGCAGAATCATGCCACAATAGGACTAGGCAGCAGGAATGGGGTGGCTAGTGGAAACTGGGGGAGAGCCGGATGGGGGGGGAGCAGCAGCCTAGAATGCCCTAGACGTGCTGTGCTACATGGCTGGCCATCAGCAGTAATAGGATAAAATAACTTAGGAAGTCCTGCAACATTGTGTGAATTATGATGAGAGCAATGCAGGCTTTGAAGTTTGCAAAAACACCTTTTTGCCCAGGGCAGAGAGTTTTCACCCTTTGTTGAGTAGCCATATTAAAAGAGCAAAGAATCTGGAATAAGTCTTCATGGAAATATTAATTACCTGTGATACCGTCAGTCTAACAGCACCTGGATGGCAAGTGGCTCCTTGGTGAGCAGGGGTGAGTTTCAGCTGGCTTCACTAGTCTAATGCACTGCCAACTCCTCAGCTGTAACTAAAATGGGCTACATAAGGCATGATGTGTGAAAGGTGACACACTGATAGCTAATATTGTGAAAATGATGTATTAACAGTACTTGAAGAATTATGGATATTTGCTAATATTATGCTTTGAAGTCAGTGACCAAAGGGAAGAAAAACAGGTTTTCTGGCAGACATGAGGGAAGGCAGCTCTCTATTTGTCTGCTATGTAAAGCATGCCTTTGTTTCGGTCTTCACCGAGAAGTCTGGAGGTGTGCCTAACGTAGTGAATACAAGCAGAGAGAGGATAAATTTAGAAGATAGGATACACAAAGAAAAAGTTAAATATCACTTAGGAAAGTTAGATGTCAGCAAGTCACCAGGTCCTGATGAAGTGCATCCCAGGATACTCAAGGAGCTGATAGAGGAGGTATCTGAGCCTTTAGCTATGATCTTTGAAAAATCATGGCAGACAGGGGAGATTCCAGAAGACTGGAAAAGGGCAAATATTGTGCCCATCTATAAAAAGGGGAATAAGAACAACCCAGGAAACTACAGACCGGTCAGTTTAACGTCTGTCCCAGGGAAGATAATGGAGCAGGTAATTAAGGAAATCATATGCAAACAGTTGGAAGGTAATAAATTGATAGGGAATAGCCAGCATGGGTTTGTGAAGAACAAGTCATGCCAAACTAATCTGATAGCTTTCTTTGATAGGATAACGAGCCTTGTGGATAAGGGAGAAGCGGTGGATGTTATATACCTAGACTTTAGTAAGGCATTTGATACAGTCTCGCATGATATTCTTATTGATAAACTAGGCAAATATAACTTAGATAGGGCCACGATAAGGTGGGTGCATAATTGGCTGGATAACCGTTGTTATTAACGGTGCTAAATCCTGCTGGAAAGGGATAACAAGTGGAGTTCCGCAAGGGTCTGTTTTGGGACCTGTACTGTTCAATATCTTCATCAATGATGTAGATATTGGGATAGAGAGTACGCTTATTAAGTTTGCAGATGATACCAAACTGGGTGGGGTTGCAACTTCTTTGGAGGATAGGGACATAATTCAAAATGACCTTAGCAACTTAGAGAAATGGTCAGAGGTAAACAGGATGAGGTTTAATAAAGAGAAATGCAAAGTGCTCCACTTAGGAAGGAACAATCAGTTCCATACATACAAGATGGGAAGCGACTGTCTAGGAAGGAGCATGGCGGAAAGGGATCTAGGGGTCATAGTGGACCACAAGTTGAATATGAGTCAACAGTGTGATGCTGTTGCAAAAAAAGCAAATATGATTCTAGGTTGTATCAACAGGTGTGTTGTAAGCAAAACTCGTGAAGTCATTCTGCTGCTCTACTCTGCACTAGTTAGGCCTCAGCTGGAGTACTGTGTCCAGTTCTGGGCGCCACATTTCAAGAAAGATGTGGAGAAATTGGAAAGGGTACAGAGAAGAGCGACAAGAATGATTAAAGGTCTAGAGAACATGACCTATGAAGCCAGGCTTCATGAACTGGGCTAGTTTAGTTTGGAAAAAAGAAGATTAAGGGAGGACATGATAGCGGTTTTCAAATAACTAAAAGGGTGTCACAAGGAGGAAGGAGAAAATTTGTTCCTCTTGGTTTCTGAGGACAGGACAAGGAGTAATGGGCTTAAAGTGCAGCAGGGGAGGTTTAGATTGGACATTAGGAAAAACTTCCTAACTGTCAGGGTGGTCAAATATTGGAATAAATTGCCAAGGGAGGTGGTGGAATCTCCCTCTCTGGAGATATTTAAGAACAGGTTAGATAGACATCTGTCAGGGATGGTGTAGACGGAGCTTGGTCCTGCCTTGAGGGCGGGGGGGCTGGACTCGATGACCTCTCGAGGTCTCTTCCAGTCCTATTATTCTATGATTCTATGATTCTATGAATACATGTCTCCTCCACCTGCTGATTTGTATGTGAATGTGGGATGTCTCCAGAAAGAGAAAAACAGCATGAGGTCACTTTGATTGTAAGGAGGAGGGTTCAGGGAAAGAAGCCATTCTGGTATCCATCATAAATCTTCCTCAAGGTGTCAGAGAGTTCATGCAAAGTGAGAAGGATGGAACCTTCATTTAAGAGTGTTGGGCTATGTCTACACTGGCCCCTTTTTTGGAAGGGGCATGCTAATTTTTAAAGTGGGAATAGGGAAATCCGTGGGGGATTTAAATATCCCCCGCGGATTTAAATATACATGTCCGCCGCTTTTTTTCTGGCTTGGGGAAAAGCCGGAAAAAAAGTGTCTAGACTGGCCCGATCCTCCGGAATAAAGCCCCATTTACTTTGTAGGAATAAGAGATCCTCTGGAATAGGGCTTTATTCCGGAGGATCGGGCCAGTCTAGACGCTTTTTTTCCGGCTTTTCCCCAAGCCGGAAAAAAAGTGGCGGCCATGTTTATTAAAATCCACGGGGGATATTTAAATCCCCCACGGATTTCCCTATTCCCACTTTCAAAATTAGCATGTCCCTTCCGAAAAAGGGGCCAGTGTAGACGTAGCCCAAATTGATGTTTCCAGAAAGTGAAGGTAGGTGAGAAACATGCTCAGACAAAAATATTTCACATAGGAAGATAACTAAGACAAGATAACTAAGATAACAAATGGTCCTGATTGAGAAAGTCCGTCATGGCTCGAAAGAAAGAGGAATGTCCCAGGAAAAGAGGGGACATTTGAGGGCAGATGGCTTTGGGGGAACTTGTGGGTGTGTTGAAGTCACTTGTCTGGTGCAGATGAGAATGCAACTGCTGGAGTCAGAGTTGTTGAACTGCCTGCTCAACACACAAGCATTCACTGAGGGTACGTCTAGATTACATGGCTCCGTTGATGGAGCCATGTAGATGAGTTTACTAGACATAGGGAAATGAAGCAGTGATTTAAATAATCGCTGCTTCATTTACATCAAAATGGCCACTGCGCTGTGCCGATCAGCTGTTTGGCAGCACAGCAGGGCAGTCTGGACACTCTGTGGTCGACAACGGAAGTCTTTGTCGACCGCTCCATTACGCCTCGTGGAATGAGGTTTACTGGAACGCTAGACAAAGGCTTCCGTTGTCAACCGCGGAGTGTCCAGACTGCCCCACTGTGCCGCCAAACAGCTGATTGGCACAGCGCAGCGGCCATTTTGATGTAAATGAAGCGGCGATTATTTAAATCACCGCTTCATTTCCCTATGTCTAGTAAACTCATCTACATGGCTTTGTCGATGGAGCCATGTAGTCTAGACATACCCTTAGTGTCTGTTTGCTGACCTTGGGTTGCAGTAGCAAAGCATTTTGGGGTACTCTGGGTTACAGGATAAATGATGACAAACCTCAGACTGGTATGCATTGCATCCCAGAATGTGACAGGTATTATTAATGAAAATCTTTAGCAAAATGTTTGGTATATAATATATATACCATAAAATAGTGAGTATAATGCACACCTGCCTTTTAAATGTCAGAATTCTGGAATACACTGAACTCTTATCTATAATGTGCACCCCCATTATACTTGCGATTTTATGGTATATATAGGAAGGAAGGGGCTCTCGCCTGCCAAGGGGGCCCCCTGCCCTGCTGAGCTCGCGCCTGCCGCGGGGGCCCTCTGCCCAGCTGCCCGCTCCGAGACCGGGCAGGCAGTAAGCCAGAGCGCTGCAGCCTGGTGGTGCCACCGGCTCCTCACCTCACCTGCCTCAGGGGCCCCCTGTCCAGCTGAGCTCGCGCTGTGCTGAGCTCGCACCTGCTGCAGGGGCCCCCTGCCCAGCTGAGCTCGTGCCACGCTGAGCTTGCGCCTGCCACAGGGGCCCCCTGCCCAGCTGAACTCACGCCTGCTGCAGGGGCCCCCTGCCTAGCTGCCCGCTGAGTTCGCTGAGCCCCCCCACCCACCTGCTGGACAGACCTGGCAAGCAGCAAGCCAGGGCACTGCAGCCTGGCAGCACCGCTGGCTCCTCGCCCTGTCCGGGAGCCTGGCAGGGTGCTGCGCTGCAGCTGGAAAGTTTTTGTGCAGAGGGGAGGGTGAGTTTTAAACTTTAACAGAAAACCTCAAACAGGGGGAAAAGCACACAGTATACTCACGATTTTACGGTATATATATTTGAAAAGCTTGAAACTTAAAAACTGACAAATCTACGTGATCCAGTTTTCTATTATTATTAGAGCTATTATTAGCAGTGTTCAGTGTTGTATAGTGGCATCTAACATCTTTACAGTGTTAATTTTTATAGACTCTTTGGAGTCTTTCAATTTAGCAACTGGCACAGTCTGGGGAGTTATTTTAAGATCTTGAATGGAGTAGCTATATTGCTAGCCTATTAACTTATTCAGTGATCACATTTCTTGAGCAGGTTTTATGACCTATGCTTTTATATTATGATCCATATTGGAATAAGGGTTTTTGTTTTTTTTTGTCTTCTGCACTCATGACTAACTTGCTAAGTGTTATTGATGCTCAAAGTAGTCATCTGTATCTGGATGACAGAGATCGTTACGCCTGTGGCTAAGTTTTGACTAGAGATTCATCTGCTCTGCAAAAAATGAGTGAACTTCAACAAAATTTATAAAAGAACATCACTAATGACATGAACTTTTAAGTGTCTAAGACTAATCCATGCTCATAAGAGATTCCACAATCCCTCAGCAGAGACAAAAGCAATACACACTTTCTTTTTTGGCTCAGCTCTTTGACTTGACTTACTGCAAAAGATATCCAAGTTTCAACCATGTATTCAGGCAGTGAAATCCAAAGTTTCTTCAAAACTGGCTGCAGTTAACAAAGTATCCATTGCTTAAATTAGACGATGTAGGATGAGAAACTGGTCTTTGGAAAAATTTGGAAAACATGTATAATGAGTTGGCTTTTCCTGTTGCTTTGGAGAAACAGAGCATGATGCTGTCCTTTTTATATGCCAAAGAAATGGCACTAATCTGTCATTAGAAAACAGGCTGTTAGCTGATATTTGGGGATTTTTTCTGGTGTCCAGAATTAATTGGCTTGTATGTCTGCTGGCAGAGAACATCCTGACTGAATGTTATAATACAGGGATATTTCAGAATAACTCCCTGTGGTATCTTTTGAATTCAGAAGGCAAATATTTGTATAATGCGTAAAATATTCCTCTTTAACTTCATGTCATAATCCCATGTGGCAAGTTCAAAAGAAAACTTGTGATAAGGTGATTGTTCTTCATAAATATTCTCAGGTTTTTGGTGACTATGATCAGCTTGTTTACAGATGTTTTAATTAAGAGCTGAGAGTTTGGAAAAAGCCCACTTGATAAGTAAGCACTTTTAAAGCTCTCCAAGTATGCAACCCTGCTGAGAATTTTAATTAAAGTTATTGCAGAAATCTCCATATTGGGGAGGGAGGGACAAGAAGGGGTGAATCTTACATGTATTATATTTGTTCCCGATCCAGCCTTGCTAAAAAGTCCCAGTCAGACCAAAACAAGCAAGCAAATTCTTTGAATGGTAGCAGTTTTTAAGCTTTTCATACTAAGCAGAATAGCTTAATGGCAATGAGCTTAGTGGTTTGCTGACCAGGGTTTGATCTCTAATAAGCAGCATATTTAGGTCTTAGTTCTAATGTTGCTCATATGAGTAAACAGATCCCATGAAATTGTCAGTATCTCTGAAAATATTTTCACATGACTATCCACTGGAAATTTATGTTGACTTTTGCCAAGAAAAATGTAGTTCTGTGCTATTGCTGACAGCTAAACTTTATACAGGATATCTGTTTTGAATAATTGCCCTCATTATGGTTTCTGAAAGTCTTACCCATTTCTAGTGAAGGCAAAAATGTTGCTATAGGACATTTGAAGGCTGTTAAAAATAAGGGGTTTTTGTCTCATGAGATGTGTAATGGCTTCAGTCCTGTTCGTAATCGACTAGTGTGTCTAATTAAAAACAAGCAAGAATGCAATTATAAGTGTAGACTTACTGGATGTTTCAGCACAAAGGTCAAAAATGGAAACAAATCTCAATACTATGGAAATATATTTTAAACAGGACAGAATGTGGTTAAAAGGAGAATTTCTGTCCACATTGTTTTCATTATGTTTAGAAATGTGTAATTACAGCAAAGACATATTTATGAATATACTAACAAATAAATTTGTACTTGTAATTTTTTATTCACTTACTCATGAATGGTTGAATGTGTAAGTTTTATTTAGGAGAGGAGGGTCTGAGAAGGAAAGGGAGAAATGGTTCTTGGTGTCAAAAATCCCACTGTTCAGAGATGTTCATAGTCATGCCAGTCCAATGGCTTGTGATATGAGACCAATATCTGAACCAATATATTGATTTCTCTTTCCCAAAGTCAAAACTTTTTCTTTGTTATGTTTTTGAGGGGGTGGAATTTTTTTTAATCCAATGATTGCTTAATGTCTTTCGTTTCTATTGTGCAAAAAAAAGTACTTAGAGTTCTGCTCTATATACATCAGTGTGATTTAAGCAAATATAGACAATCATTCTCTTAACTCCTGATGCTTTTTAATTTAACAGTTGAATTCTATTTTCTGGTATGTACTCACAACTTGTATTGATCTTCTAAGAAAGGACAGAAATTAAAAGACACTAATCAAAAGTTCTTAAAAGAAAACAGGACAGCCTTACTTTACCAGTTCCATTTATATTATTGTTCCAAAAAGTCTTATGTTCCTTTTGCAACTTTCAGATCTTCCCCTTTTTGTGACTTTCATGTGGATTAATATATTTTTTTAAAGTTTTGAAGCTTTGCTTCATTAATCTATGGAAAGCTCGTCTTTCCCAAAATAATGACATGTTCTGTATGGCACAATCTTGTAGAACATCAAAGCATCTGAAAGCAATCAAGAACTGTTGAGAAACTACAAAACTAATTTTTTTTTATTATTCTTGGTATTGCAGTATTATGCTCCACAACTTTCCTAGCTATAATGTACATGACAAAACAGATTTTGTTTTTGTTTTTTCAGCCTGCCTCAAAGTACAACACAGACGTTCTCTGAATTACAGTTATGAACAGTGTCATTATAATGGTCTCCTCAAACAGGCATTTTAAGTTATGGAATAACATTTTATCATTCCTTAGATAAAGATATCATATTAAAATGTTATCTCTTCTCTTCTATCCTCTTTCAAAATTTCTGATGAATTAATAATTACAAAATATTACAAGGAACATGAGCAAATGTAGTGATGAAAATGAACATAGAATTTCCATTAGTGTTTCTTTTTCTATTGAGCAGTATACATACGCTTATAAAATCTATTACAGACAAAGTAAGTGCAAGAGTACGCCAGATCCAGCAGATGTGTGGGATATATACTGACCTTTAGCTCATGCAGTAAAGGCTCATGCATGATCCAGCTTTAATTCTATCTGTTCGTGTTTTACGTGGGGGTTCATCTGGGACATCATCTGGAAAGACTCTGAGGCTCAGGATGTGTTTCCTCAGCTAGGGGAAGTATATAACCCACACACTAGTAGGTGTGTAGTGCATTGTTCCAGCTAGAAGCGGCAGGAGCACTTGAAGGGAAATTAATGGGTCTGTTCCACAGAATTAGTGGAGAGCAATCTGGCTTTTAGCTTCTGTGGTAGAGACTCATACACTAAGCTCCAAAGGTCCCACGTTCAATCCACGTATCAGCATTCCACAAGCTTAATTCTTGATTGAGTCAAGCTATGTGCACAAACCTGATATTTTCATCTGAATATCTACACTGCATTCACATTTTTTATTCCCATCCCTCTTATATGTTTCAGGGTATGTCTACACTACCCCGCTAGTTCGAACTAGCGGGGTAATGTATGCATACCGCACTTGCTAATGAAGCCCGGGATTTGAATTTCCCGGGCTTCATTAGCATAAGCGGGGAGCCGCCATTTTTAAATCCCCGCTGCTTCGAACCCCGTGTAGCGCGGCTACACGGGGCTCGAACTAGGTAGTTCGGACTAGGTTCCTATTCCGAACTATCGTTACTCCTCGTGAAACGAGGTGTACCGGTAGTTCGGAATAGGCACCCTAGTCCGAACTACCTAGTTCGAGCCCCGTGTAGCCGCGCTACACGGGGTTCGAAGCAGCGGGGATTTAAAAATGGCGGCTCCCCGCTTATGCTAATGAAGCCCGGGAAATTCAAATCCCGGGCTTCATTAGCAAGTGCGGTATGCATACATTACCCTCCTAGTTCGAACTAGGAGGGTAGTGTAGACATACCCACAGAGAGTTCAAATGTGTTTTTGAAAAAGGGACCCGTCAAAGGTACTTATCCTGCAAAACTTAACTCAGTAAGCAGTTCTACTGAAGCCCTTGCATAAGTAAAAAGTAAAGTCCACTCATAAGAATAAGGGTCATATCTAAACATTCGACTGAGCTCCAAGATGGAATAAGTAGCTTAATATAAATTTTTTCACTTTAAGATGTCCTGGCATGATGAATATCTATTTTTGTAAGGAAAAAATTGGACATTTATACATCATAACATGCCAGTGAGGCTATGTCTACATTGGCAAGATTTGGTGCAAATACTTTTAACGCAAGATTTTTTGCGTTAAAGTATTTGCGCAAGAGAGCGTCTATACTGGCATGTGCTTTTGCGCAAGACATGTGCTTTTGTGCAAAAGCATCCATGCTAGTGTAGATGCTTTCTTGCGCAAGAAATGGACAATGGGCTCTCTTGCGCAAGAAATGGGTCATTTTAGCCATTGGGCTTTCTTGAGCAAGAAATTCATGTTGCCTGTCTACACTGGCCTCTTGCGCAAGAACACTTGTGCAAGAGGGCTTATTCCTGAGTGGGAGCATTATAGTTCTTGCGCAAGAAGCACTGATTTCTTACATTAGCACATCACTGTTCTTGAGCAAGAATTGCACGCCAGTGTAGACAGGCGGCTGCTTTTGCGCAAAATCTTGCCAATGTAGACACAGCCTGAGGCCACAGAGACCTTAACAGCATGAAGTGAATCTCTCATCCAGTAAATGCAGGGCCAAACTATAATTAACCCTTCTACAAAGACACAAAACTGGGGATGACACAAAAAGCATCACTTAATCTGCAAAATGGTAAATCATCATGGCAATTTTTGCACTTAATGTGGGATGGAGCAAATGTACTACACACATTTCTCTATGAGAACGATGTCAGAATATTAGAAGTTGCATTTTTAAAAAAGTGTGCTCCACAGTTCCATCCAGGTGCTCCCATGTGTCCAATATGCTGATCATTTCTTTTCCTGACCTGCCCATACACTGTTCACTTAATTACAAATTAACACAAAAAGTCACCCAAATGAGCAAAACTTAAATTTAAAAATGGAACATGATTCAGTGAGTCTATTTAAGCAGTGCTTAGTTTGTAAGGAAAGATGCCAGGTATCAATCCCAGAGGTGCTATGACTATGAACTGACAAACCTACAGGTCCTCAGGATAAGATCCAGAAAGCTTTAGCACAAATTATACGCTGAATTTGAGTCTTCGCACGATCCATCCATAAGTCTTGTAGAGAAATGATCTTATGACCAACTTTGTTACCTTTTTATATATAGTAACCTCTATAACAAAATTGCCAAATTACATATCTCGTTGCACACTGTAGACATGTACACTATTGAAAGCCATCACAAACCTGAATTTTAACAGCCATTTATATATATAAACATGTTAGCTACAGTCCCTCTACAAGTGAATAAAGAAATCAGCTGATTTGGCATGAGACCAGACAATAGGGTATGAATCAGTGGAGTGCTACAGGGCCCTGTCAAGAACCAATATAATGATTATTGTGTGAGGAAAATGTATGCCCCTTATATGTGGTAAATACTTTTCCAATAGCGCCGAACAATAGATTTGATAACTCCAAGTTGAAGATTTTATTTGACATTTGTTATATAGTGTCATTAAGTCATTTCATACTTAAAATGAACAGTACAGGAAAGTTAGAATGAAGAGTCAAAAATATAAGTAGACCAAAATCAAAATCCATACTTAGTTTGTACATTTTATAGCAAACTTCTATTGGGGGTTAGACTAGATGACCCTGACAGTCCCTTCTCACCCTATGAGTCTACAGCTGCTGAACTAGATTTGAAAATGTATGTATAGATACTAGGGATGTGAATAGTTAACTAGTTACAGATAACCAGCAGGGGTGGGAGACTACGCCAATCCTGCAGGGCCCACCATTGTGGGGGGTACTCCAGCCTAGCCAGAATATCCCCCATCTAGGGCTGGCACAGCCTGGCTGGAGAAGCCCCCATCTGCAGTGAGGGAGGACATTCCAGCCCATCCCAATGTAATTGGTTAATTGATTAAAAGTAACATTTCACTAATTAACTAATAAAATGGGATTTTACATCTATAATGGACACAGCATTGTCTAAGGTGGGGTACATCTAGACTACATGCCTCTGGCGACAGAGGCATGTAGATTAGACTACGCAGCATAGGAAAATGAAACGACGATTTAAATAATCGCCGCTTCGTTTAAATTTACATGGCTGCCGCGCTGAGCCGATCAGCTGTTTGTCGGCTCAGCGCGGTAGTCTGGACGTTCCGCAGTTAACATCAAAGGCATTTGTCGACCTCCCAGGTATGCCTAGCTAGACGTACCCTTAGTTAGCTCAAGATCTTAGACCATTAACATCCTGATCCATATTCTGGATCACCACCTCTATCATCAACATTTTATCATGTGTGCATAAGACTTTCTGAGTTCTTCTTTTCCTTCAGCTTCATTATAGTCTCATGTAGTTTATCTTCGGAGAAGCTGAAATGAGCAAGCCAGGATAGGAAAGCTTGTGCTGCTCAGACATTTTATAGATTGTTGGTAGCTACTGTTGTTGGAAGAGACTCTGGCGGAGAGCCCAACTCTCCAGTTGGGGAGCCAATAAGAAATGACTACAAGACTTTTAAACAGTTTCAGAGAACTTTTATGTTTCTTGGTGTAGATTATAGGCCAAATTAAAAGTTGTATTGATCCTTTTTCTTCCAAACCCCTCAGTATGTAAATTGCACCAAATCCTTTAAATTCACCCCCATATATTGATGTATAACTCTTAAAGTGCTTTCAAAACTAGCCAACTGAGTCTCTAAGATTATAAATTGGCATGATTTACTTGTGTATAGATGGAAAAATTTATCTGAAAAATCAACAGGAGTTTGTAAATAAGAGTATGTCTACACTACAGCGTTTTTTTCGGAAAAACAGTGTTTTTTCCGAAAAAAAACTTCAATTACATCCACGCTGCAGTCACAGTGCTTCAAAAAAAATGGAAAGAACTGAGGGATTTTTCTGACATTGGTAAACCTCTTTCTATGAGGAAGAAGCCTTTTTCCAAAAGAGCTCTTTCGGAAAAAGGAGTGTGTGGACGGGGAAGAGGGAGTTCTTTGCAAAAAGAGGAAAAAGCACAGGTACCCCGGCCATTCCACCCATAGTAATCACAGCTTACATGCGAGATAGCATCCATTCAGTGCGGACACTATCAAAAAAGCAGATCGCTTTTTCGTTGCACTTTCGCAGTGTGGACACTCTTTCAGAAGATTTTTCAGACGGTCTCTTCTGGAAAAGCTTCTTCCGAAAGAAGCCTGTTGTCTAGACATAGCCTAAATGACAATTATTTGAATGTGTTGCCTACTTCAAGTTACGCTTATTATATCTTCCTGTTTTTTTTCCTGCTTACACCTCTTTCTCAGCATGTAAGTTACACCTTCGGCTATGTGTCTATGTGTTTGTGCTTTTTGAAGACTGCCTACCGTAAGTAGGAATTAAATGTGAATGTTTTTGCCATATTTAGTAATGGAACAAAACTGAATTTGGGAGCATGAAATGCAGAAAAAAAAAGCATGAAAAAGGAACCCATCATACTGGTGAATATATACAGAGTTCTAGGTACATGATAGGAAAAGGTACACATGTAATGATGTTTAAAGATTCATCTCCTGAACTTGGACAATTTTTAAATTTTGCTTCCAGACTTTGATGTGTGTTGGAATTATTCTTTGTTGCCCCTAGGGGACAATGTCATAAAGAAAAATCTGTCCCCAGGATACATTCACTCTCCAAAATCTGAGTGGCCCCAGTGATGCACTACTCATAGAGACTTTGCTTGCAAGAGAGCAAAGAACAATGTGGTTTTGCCTTGGCTTTCTCTCAGAATTTCTGGGCTGTTCCTGCCAATCACTGCCATGCTAAATAGATTACAGAGCCAACATTGTTCCTTTCATGAAGCAGCAATAAAGTAATTATTTCACAAAGGTGTACTTCATTGCAACTGAATAGGAATATTCAATCTAATGAACAACACAAATTAAAACTTTCAGAAGTAGTTGAGACGAATGTCTGGACAAAGCACAGTATGAATTAGTAATAGAAAATGTTTCCAGTTGCATTGTAAAGTTGAGAGAGAATGGGCATGAAAAAGAAAATCACCTGTTAGTATTTCATCTGAAAATTAATCTAGACATAATCCATTATCCTCTTCCCAGGTGCTACATAAAACATCATATACGTCTAGACTGGCAAGATTTTGTGCAAAAGCAAAATCTTGCCGCCTGTCTAGACTGGCCATGAGTATTTGTGCAAGAACACTGACTTTGTACTGTAAAAAATCAGTGGTTCTTGCGCAAATACTCCGACGCTCCTGCTCAGGGATAAGCCCTCTTGCGCAAGTATTCTTGCACAAGAGGGCCAGTGTAGACAGCCAAGTTAATTTCTTGCACAAGAAAGCCCGATGGCTAAAATGGCCATTGGAGCTTTCTTGTGCAAGAGAGCGTCTACACTGGCACGGATGCTTTTGCGCAAAAGCAAATATTTTGTGCAAAGGCACATGCCAGTATAGACACTCTCTTGAACAAATACTTTGAATGGAAAAACTATTCCATTACAAGTATTTGCGCAAAATCATGCCAGTCTAGACACAGCCCATATGTTTAATGTTGCCAGAAAATTTACAGTATTTTGCTTTTTGCTTTTAACGAGGGGTCCGTTCCCCCTGCTTGCTATACTTGCCACCTTCTCTGGGGGTAGGCAGCCCCAGTTCTCCAGCCAGCCACTGGAGAAGGCCAGGCCAAGGTGTGGCAGCCCTGACCTGCCCTATCTCTCTCCTCCAAGATGCTGGTCCCCCCTGAGGCCAGGCCTGCCTGGCACCTCCTCCCCACCACTGGCTGTCGGAGGGTTGGGCTAGGCCAAGGCTACAGCAGGTCTGTCTCTTTCCTTTTGGCCACTGGGGGTGGAGGTGGTCCAGGTTGAGGCAGCGCAGATCTCAGCCCGGCTGCTGGAAGTGGCCAAGCTGAGGTTCTTCTCTCACCACCACCACCAGGGAGGGTCTGAGGCCTCCCTGGTCCTGCCTCTCCGCCCGCTGCCTCTTGTCCCAAGGCTGCCCCTGCTCTTGCCCCCTCAGTCCCTTCCACCCCTTCCTCCTCCCCCACCCCCCCAACCACCAGAGGGTGGGCAGGACGGGGAAGCAACAGCACAGCTGCGGAGCGCTGGAGAAAGGATAGGGACAAGGCAGTCGGGACACAGAGTGACTTGATGACATCACTGGTGTCCCTCAGGAAAAGGGTTTTTTATAGAGAGAGATTTTACTTTTAAGATATCTTTTGGAGACCTAGGATTTTATTAAGAGCATAAAACTGAGTAACCAGGAACATCAATATAGACTATATATTCAAAATAAAAGTAAAAGATATAAAGGAATAGTGAGAAATTCAAATGTGCATGGTAGAATTTTATAATACTTAGAATGTGTTTTGAAGTAACCTTTGCATTTCTAGTATTTGTTTTATTTTTAGCTGATATGCTGTCATGGAACTGATTTTTTTGGCACTGCCAAATCAAATGTAAAAGAATTTCCAGGGCTGTCTATATGAATTAGTTATTCAGGAATACTGATCACTGTTGTGTTTTTTAAATAATAAAAAATATCCCAATCCTGATATATTTTTACCATTAAAAAGAGAAATACTTCAGTTCATATAGACCAAATGCTCTTGCCAACAATTACACATGGGTAGTCCTTTCTTTCATACTTGTCCAAGGAAATAAGTTGTTGATCCTGCTCTGATTAAAGGAATGGCAGTTTTGCTATTGTTTTCAAGGAAAGCAGGATTGGGCTCCACAACTTTACCTTTTTAAAAAAAATAAAGAATCCATTTTCAAATGTTGGATTTCCATACCACTAACTGACCATAGTTGCTGTTTATGTATTGTAAATGTTTGCAGTCTCAAGGTGTGCTAGTAATGTTTCACGTGAAATGACACTGGCCCTAAAAAGAAAATGAGTTTGGCAGTAATCTTAGGATTCTTGCTCCTGTGGTAATTAGCATGAGAAGAGGAAGGACCAGGAAACACTGGCTTTCTACAGTGCACTTGAAATTAACTTTGCAGGTGCCTCTGGAAACAAGCACTTTGCACACTCGAAAGCCATCCAGCAAGTCTAAATTTTATGGATTTTTTTCCCATTAAAATAGGTTAAAAGGCCTAATTGCTTTCCCTTGAAGAGAAATGAACTTCTGTTGGTAACTTAGCAACAGGTGACAGCATGCCTTTTTGGTTCTATTCAAGAGAATTCAGAACAAACTTTGCAAGAACACTTCCAATTAGTAATATTTATAATCTTCCTAAAACAAACTTTCTGATGTTGTTTTGCTAGGCATTGAATAAAACTGCTTAATATAACTTAATAACTGTAATGCATTTAGTTACCAGCTAGCATGATAGCATACATAGAAATGTGGGCAGGAAGAATATTTTGCTACTCATTCCATTTGTGCTAACAGAGGAAATAGCAGGTCTCCTGCTGCACTGAAATCCAAGCTTTCAGAAACTCTAACTATGAAAATGATCAGAGAGGCTTGAGATTCTGGTATGTAAATAGTGATAGAAATGTAGCCGTGTTAGTCTGGGGCAGCTGAAACAAAATACAGGACTATGTAGCACTTTAAAGACTAACAAGATGGTTTATTAGATGACGAGCTTTCGTGGGCCAGACCCACTTCCTCAGATCAAATAGTGGAAGAAAATAGTCACAACCATATATACCAAAGGATACAATTAAAAAAAATGAACACATATGAAAAGGACAAATAACATTTCAGAACAGAAGGGGGATGCGGGGGGGGGGGGGGGGAAAGAAGGTGAATACCATTAACTCACAGACATCTACCCTTCCCCCACATCTAATATCATTAACTCACAGGCATTCACCTTCCTCCTCCCCCCCCCCCGTATCCCCCTTCTGTTCTGAAATGTGATTTGTCCTTTTCATATATGTTCATTTTTTTTTAATTGTATCCTTTGGTATATATGGCTGTGACTATTTTCTTCCACTATTTGATCTGAGGAAGTGGGTCTGGCCCACGAAAGCTCATCATCTAATAAACCATCTTGTTAATCTTTAAAGTGCTACATAGTCCTGTATTTTGGTATGTAAATATATATTATGAAAGTAGCACTGCTGCCTATACCATGGCCACTCACCTCTAGCACATCATTTCCTTGTATGCAGATGCATCCATCCTACCTAAACCCTGTTAAGGAGTAAAATTTAACCCCTACTGTGCCACAAGGAGGTAGGTTATCTTCTACTCTGTAAAAGTCAAGAGCATTTCACATTTAAATCCCCTTTAAGAGTGAGTACACACACTTATGTCATTAAATGAAATTTTTGTCGACCTTTGATGTTCTTGAGAAATTCAAAATGTTGACCCAGAATGTATCATTTTTTTCTTTTTCTTTTGTTTTTGGTTTGGCTACTGAACTGAAATCCTGGCCATTTTGCAGAGCTCTGGTGCTGTGTAATGCCTGCAGATTTTGAGAACCTTCACTTCTAGCAGGACTGAGCCAATGACCCTCCCTGCCAAAATGCATGCCACTGGGAGTCTTTAAAATATAAGTTCCCTGTCTATGACTGGCTTTTTATCCATTTCTCAAATTTATTTAGGGGCATCAAATGCAAAGGATATGCAAATAGACAGTACTTTTTGAGGCAATAGCATTACATCACTTAAGAGTATTAATATGAGCAGTTCTGCCATACTCAGCCATAAACCTGACCAATTGATGTGCATTATATCTTGTTAACAGCCATTTTAACCAAAATGTAATAAAATAAAATATATTTAAAATTATTACTTTATGGGAAATTAGTAATTTTAAAATGGTTACCCATGTCCATCGTATATCTGAAATTTGTAATGAAGTATGTGGTCAGTTGTTGGCATGCAATTATGAGCATTAATTTTGTTTGTTTTTAATGAATAACATATGCTTAACAGTTGTACTACTATTTCCTAAATTTGCATGACAATGAATGTATGCCCCAGGAGGGCACCATGGATCACAGCAAATGAACATTAACTAGATCTGAAAATTCAGATATCAGAATATTCTACATGTAAAAATATGGCATGCTTTTTAATGTGCTGAAATAAAAACACAGTGCAGAAATTACTTTGATCTCAAAAGTAAAATAAAACATTTACTGAATATAAAGAAATGATACAGCTAAGGTAAATGAAAGGTCAATTAAATATATATTTTTGGATATCCTTGTTGGCTAGGAAATATATTCACTTAGATAGGGAAAAATAATTATTTTAAATAAATTATTAATCTATGTGACTCTCTGCCACTACATATTATTGAGATATATGCTGAAACCAGTCCTGTAAGATGCTGAATATTCTTAATTATGAAATTGGAGAAGAAAATTGTTCCTCCAACTTCAAAGAAATGATATCTAAAGTAAACAAGGAATTACGTGAGAAATAAGGACTATCCAGGTGACTGTGGCTAAACACACAAGACTTGTAGTTTGGCAGCATGTTGGTTATTAAAGACCATTTTCAGAAAGTTTTTTTTTATTGTTACTAACGTAGATTTTAGCTCTCTTGCATCTATCTCACTTGTTTATCTGATATACATCATGGTATCTGAAAGCATCTTGGCTTTTATGAAGTGGATGAAACATGGAATACATTCAGTACTGGAATTAAATGTTAATGAACTGATTTCTTTTTGCAGTCACACTTTTTTAAAAAGTGTGATTATTTTCTTTTTGCTCA
This sequence comes from Pelodiscus sinensis, assembly GCF_049634645.1. Classification (NCBI taxonomy): domain Eukaryota; kingdom Metazoa; phylum Chordata; order Testudines; family Trionychidae; genus Pelodiscus; species Pelodiscus sinensis. Next base: position 48,463,934 of record NC_134718.1, read on the forward strand.
GCTGTGATGTAAAAATCTTATCCTCAGCTCCCTAGATTTCTTTTTGATGTGAAACCTCAACAAGCCTACTACAGATGTCAGAGCCTTGAAAGAGAAAGAAATTACTTTCTGAAATACATGCTATGTGTGTAAAATATGGCATTGCTAACATATTGAAAAACCAGGTGATTGTTTCATATGTAAAAAAAAGGACTTACTTCTTCAAAGTATCACCAAACTATATAAAGAGTTGAATTTCAAGAGCTGTTCACATGATTTCACCACTTGAACATTTACTTATTTATTAATCAAGCTGTTGAAATGGCTTTTGTGAATCACGAGCACCTACAGCATCATTAAGAACTACCCTTTGTGGCTTATGTGTTCTTTGGTAAGGTGGTTGGCTGCCAAGATAGCAATGTACATTCCATCTCTTGCTCTACCACAGTAAGGAACCCCATTATCCGTAACCCTCAGCTATGTCCTCCACATTTCCCAGAGTCACTACCTTCTGTAACAGAAGGATATTGATTGTCTTGGGTACTTGGATCACAACAGCCCCCACTGTAGATTTCCTCATTCTGAATTGATTTCTAACTGACCAGTAGCTGTCTGGTGTTGCAAAATTCCACAAAGCTATTGCCACTCGCTTCTCCACTGTCAGAGCAGGTCTCATTCTGATTTTCCTGCACTTCTGAGTGAAGGATACAATTCACAAGCTTCCATGAAAGTGGCCTTTTTCATGTGAAAGTTTGGCAGCCATTGCTGATTGTCTCCTAGTTGCATAACTATGAGGTCCAACCTGTCTCTGCTTGTCTGATGGCACCAGACCGGCATTTCACTGTGTCATGAGGATCAAAAGCAAACAGCATTTGCAAGTCGCTCAACTCAAGTGCTTCACATAAGAGTATGTTCACAGCTCTCCAATATTTTTCCTTGTTCCAGAAGGCCCTGAATATACTTCGGATATTATCCAGCAAAAGGCATATGGTGATCCATATGACTTCCATAGAACTTTGCTGCTGAACAGGTTCCATGTTTTGTTCCATTCTTACCCTGCTATGGTGTCTACATGGATAACCAGGGGGAAAAAGGATACAAAAATACTCTTTGCCTTTGTTTTCAAGCAGGGGGGAAAGGAGGAAATAAATGTATTATGGGATGCTGATAACATATTCCCAGAACCACCTGCTTCACAGTTGTAGTCCCAGCATGCACTGGGAGCATAACTCAGAATGCAAAGAGGTGTAGGAACTGTGGGATAGCTACCCACAGTGCATCACTCTAAAATCTGATGGTAGCCACCTTACTGGGAATGCATTATGTCAAACTATATTAAATTCTTGTGGCCATGAACTTTCAACTTCACAAAATCAGGTGCTAGTAAATCAACCATAATAAATTCAACCTTATCTCTCAATGTAGACAAGGTTTTAGATGAAATGGGAATCAGGAGGAGCCTCCCTCCCCACCATAACCTTTAACTCAATGGTAAGGACTTTCATTAGGAATGTGGGAGACCCTCTGGAGTAGGGATTTCATTGCAACTAAGATGTGCTCATGTTCTTATTCCAAATCAGCCAGTGATTCTTTGAAACAACAAAGTAACAGAAGAGTTTATCAGATATGTCAGACATCAACTGGAAAAAGTAAAAAGCATTCAGAAGAAAACAACTATCAACAGATCAGAGTATGATGCATCTTTTTTGTCAAAAAGAAAAAATCTAAATATGTGGGGAAAATACTGTGAAACTTTTTGATGAAAAATTTCAGTCAATTGTGTGTGTATTTATTTGTGCCTTTATGATAGATCTGAGAAGTGTATTCAAGGTGAAAAGTCTTCAGTTACATACGTTCTTTAAATTGCAAGCCTTTTCAATCATCTCTCTAATTCAACCATTTGCACTGTTAAAGAACACTGTGAACCTACCTGAATTATTGCCTTCCTTTTCTTTCAGACCTTGAAAAGGGACAGCAATGAATTCATAGGAACACTTGAATTCTTGCATGTGGACTAAAAGAGCTACTCAAGGTCCAGATTAATTGTGCTATTTGAGGTTTGAAATTCCTTTGTCACTAACTTTGTGAGAGAGCTTGCCATCATTCTGTGTTACTATGCAAATAATTAGCACTCTTCTGGACTAATATTTTATTAGTGCATTTAGTGCTTCTGAAATACTTCAAGCCTGGGGGAAATATAAAGGCTCTGTTTAGCCAGACAAAGATACTAAACAGGGAGTGGTAATGAAAGCCTCCTTATGTTGTTGCTTCTAGTTCAGTGACATCTCAAGTCCTCAACTCAGATTGGGGCCCCATTATGATAGGCACTGTACAACACGTGACAAAACTATGTCTACACTGGAAAGATTTGGTGATGAAAGTACTGTCAATATTCATAAGTCACCAAAAAGAAAGATGGCAAATCCTGTTTACAAGTCTACCCTTTGTTAGTATATCTTGGCCACCTTGTTAGTTCCCCCATCGACAGAAAGAGCAAAGGAATGTGGATATGCATCCCACAGTACATGGCATCACTTTCAGTTGCTAAACACTGTGGAAACATGCAACATAAGTGGTAGGCATTTGGGAAATGTGAAAAACATCTCATCAGCCACCTCTTTGCTTCCCAGCCCTCCTGTGGCTTCTAGATTACTTTCCTGCCACTTGAATGATAGACCTTGCAGTGAACTCCAGCATCTGCTGTAAGAAATCATGGATCCCATACATCTCTCCCATTTTCTATTCAATATGCTTAGGTCATCACACTTTGCATCAGAGCTACTTATGCATTTAATAGCAGAGGGCAAAGACTCAGATGCAGATGACAAAGGGAGTGTTAGGGACAGCAGTGAAGTGACATTTCACTGCACTGTCACAGAGCAGCAGTGAACAGTAGAGTGTCATTTTTGGACTAGAAAAACCAGCACTGACTAGTGAGATCACATAGTCATGCATTTGTGGGGGGAAGAGCAGTGGCTATAAAACTTTTGGATGCATAAAGTAACCTTCCTGGAGCTGTGTGCTGAGCTGGCCCTTGACCTGTGGTGTAAGGACACTCAAGAGAGAGCTACTTTCTCAGTAGAGAAGAGTGTTGCAATTGATTTCTGGAAGCTGGCATGTTCCAATTGCTACCGTTCAGTTTCAAATTAGTATGGAGTGGGGAAGTCTACCATCCTGACCATCCGGGCAGCATTTCTGTGAGTGTGTAGGGCAATACATAGTAATTTATTCAATTGGATTGTAACTCTAGGAAATGTGGATGATATTATGGTGCCTGGCTTTGCTGAAATGGGCTTTCCAAAGTGTGGTGGGGCAATTAATGGCACACATATTCCCTTTATAGCACCACCCCACCTTGCTTCAGTGTACATTAATTGGAAGGGGTACTTCTCCATGGTGCTTTTGGCACTTGTGGATCACCACAGGCATTTCACAGACATAAATATGGGTGGTCTGAAAAGGTGTATGGTGCATGCATCTTTGGGAACAGTGGCCTATACAGAAATCTACAGGCTGAGACTTTCTTTCCAGAAAGTAACCATTAGCAAGAGAGCTTCAGGGGGTAGCTGAGTTAGTCTGTTACAGAAAAAAACAATAAATGGTCTGGTAGCACTTTATAGATTAACAAAACATGTAGATGGTATCATGAGCTTTTCGTGGGCACAGCCCACTTCTTCAGAAGACTGGAGTTATGAATAGGGGATATGAAAACTCGAAATAAATAGGAAAAGAGGGGGGGGGGGTAGAGAAAGATGCTGTCTCCCAGCCCCGTTCCTGTTTACTGGAGAATGGGTGTTAGACCAAAGCAGATATTGATTTTTATCTGCTTTGGTCTAACACCCATTTTCCAGAAAACAGGAAGGGGGGTGGGAGACAGAATCTTTCTCTACCCTCCCCCCCTTCCCATCTCTTATTTATTTCAAGTTTTCATATCCCCTACTCATAACTCCGGTCATCTTAAGAAGTGGGTTGTGCCCACGAAAGGTCACGATACCATCTACATGTTTTGTTAGCCTATAAAGTGCTACCAGACCATTTCTTGTTATTAACAATAGAGTTATTATACTTTTCCTGATAAAGATTGCAACATTTCACTAATAGGCATGTCTCTGAACAAAACTGTCCACTTTTCTTGTTTCTCTAGAGGCAACCATTCTTATTGATAAACTAGGCAAATATAACTTAGATAGGGCCACAATAAGGTGGGTGCATAATTGGCTGGATAACCGTAGTCAGAGAGTTGTTGTTAATGGTGCTAAATCCTGCTGGAAAGGGATAACAAGTGGAGTTCCGCAAGGGTCTCTTTTGGGACCCGTACTGTTCAATATCTTCATCAATGATGTAGATATTGGGATAGAGAGTACGCTTATTAAGTTTGCAGATGATACCAAACTGGGTGGGGTTGCAACTTCTTTGGAGGATAGGGACAAAATTCAAAATGACCTTAGCAAGTTAGAGAAATGGTCAGAGGTAAACAAGATGAAGTTTAATAAAGAGAAATACAAAGTGCTCCACTTAGGAAGGAACAATCAGTTCCATACATACAAGATGGGAAGCAACTGTCTAGGAAGGAGCATGGCAGAAAGGGATCTGGGGGTCATAGTGGACCACAAGTTGAATATGAGTCAACAGTGTGATGCTGTTGCAAAAAAAGCAAACATGATTCTAGGTTGTATCAACAGGTGTGTTGTAAGCAAAACTTGTGAAGTCATTCTGCTGCTCTACTCTGCACTAGTTAGGCCTCAGCTGGAGTACTGTGTCCAGTTCTGGGCGCCACATTTCAAGAAAGATGTGGAGAAATTGGAAAGGGTACAGAGAAGAGCGACAAGAATGATTAAAGGTTTAGAGAACATGACCTATGAAGCCAGGCTTCATGAACTGGGCTTGTTTAGTTTGGAAAAAAGAAGATTAAGGGAGGACATGATAGCGGTTTTCAAATAACTCAAAGGGTGTCACAAGGAGGAAGGAGGACAGGACAAGGAGTAATGGGCTTAAAGTGCAGCAAGGGAGGTTTAGATTGGACATTAGGAAAAAATTCCTAACTGTCAGGGTGGTCAAATATTGGAATAAATTGCCAAGGGAGGTGGTGGAATCTCCCTCTCTGGAGGTATTTAAGAACAGGTTAGATAGACATCTGTCAGGGATGGTGTAAATGGAGCTTGATCCTGCCTTGAGGGTGGGGGGCTGGACTTGATGACCTCTCGAGGTCCCTTCCAGTCCTATGATTCTATGATTCTATGAAACACAGATCTCTCCAGACACTCTGATCATGGTGAGTTTTAAAGGTGGGTTGCCATTACTCTGGCTGACATATCCCTGCTTAAGGTTAACAGTAAAACCTGGGCTCTGCTTCTGGATGCAAACCAGGGGCACCCCGCTCCTTATGTAGCCATACTCTATGTCAACTTGGTTCTGGCAGCACAATCTGAGGGAACATTTGGGAGAGTGTCATACCATGATGGTAGGGAAACAGCAGTCTTGCCATGGAATCTCCATGAGAAAATTAATAAGTACATCAGGCAAAGATTTGACACCATCTCTAAGCAAGACTTTACACTCTGTGTACATCAATGCTCTGTTTGGACATAATGCAAACCCAGGCAGGATTTAGCCAGATCACAGAAATAGTGCTTACAGCAGCCAAGGATCTCTAGAGTTTGTATGCTTCCTTCTACAATGAGTTCTTAGGAATTACTGTAATGCTAATAATAAATAATAATTTAATTGATGAATTAATATTGCCACAGCCTTTATACTAACCTTTTACTTTAGCAGCAATGGTGTTTTTTATCTCTTTGCCTAGTTATGCTAAAATTCGACATGTTGGAAATGGGCCTTAATTTAGATAATAATTACCTTACACATTACAAAGACAAGCCTCCCCACCTTTTGATATTCGTAGTAACTCCAGATTAGTCACTTAATTGACTCTTACAATAAGCAATTTCCTCCTTCCTTATCTCTTCCTCGTCCCCTCCTGCCCACCTTCTGATTCTATGTAGCTGATTCGGTACTTTATAATTTGTTTACTTCTTCATTGTATCCCTCTGTTATATAATGGTCATGCCAATTCACTTTCAGAATATGATCTGAAGAAGTGGGTCTCCCCACAAAAGCTCATCACTTAATAAACCATCTTGTTAGTCTTTAAAGTGCTACATGACTAGGGTTTTTTTTGTTTTCAAAAAACAAATTGCATTTTGCTATTTCGAAATAGCATGTACACACTGAGTGGACACTGAATCGCATTTAAGGCCGGCCGGAACCAGGTCTGGCATCAGGTCAGGAGTTACTTTGTGTGGCTGCTGCCTGAGGCTATCTGAGGGCTGGGCTTAAAGGGACCCGCTCCCCCCCCACCGGACAGACAGTTCTCAGCTTTACCTGCTTGCTTACCTACCTCGATGAGGGACAGCAAAGCATTTTGTCTCTGCGTGCTCTGGTTGCCCTCACTTGGGACACGACAGCACTCTGCAACATGGAGCCAGAGCTGCCCCTGGTCACTCTGGGGCTTCTCGTGGATGCTTTGCTGTGAGCCTGGCTGCACTTTCTGCAGGCTGCCATCCAGGAGATCCATCGGGGGGCTGTCAGTATCCAGGAGGCCCTGCGGGAGAGCTTCCACCCTGAGGGGCACTAAGAGCCTCCCTGGTCTGCCCCATTGGGGGCTTGTGCCTCATTCCTCTCTCACATCCTTCCACTTACTCCTCCCTAGCCCCTCTTCCTGATGTCAAATAAAATACACATACTTTCATGAACACAAACTCCCTATATTTAACAAAACTAGGGGTTGGGGGTGAATGAAACTCTGATGAGACTGGGGAAAGGAGGCAGGAGAGGGGAGAAGAGAGGGTGAGAGAGGGGAGGGGGAAACAATGGGAAGAAGCGGGAGGGGAAGCTCAGGGTTGGGGGGTCTCGCCGGACCAACTTTATTGTCATGCAAACCTGCTCCAGGGTTTACATATGGCCTTTGGTGGCCAGGCTGGCAGCTATCTTGCCATAGACAGCCGCATTCCTCCATCTAGTGCACAGATCATGGATGTTGGGGGCATCCCCCCCCCAAACCTGAATAAGGTCCATGATCTCCATCCTGGACCAGGAAGGCACCCGCCTTCTCCGGGCCCTGGCAGGCTCCTGGGAGCTGGCAGACTGCTCCTGGGGAGTGGTGGAGGGCTGGCTGCCAGTTGCTTGAGGGCTCATATTTTGGGGCCACTGGGTCAGGGGCAGTGACTGCTGGCTCTGGGCTGGCAAGCTTGGAGCTGAGACGGGCACTGTGGCCAGAGTCTACCCATTTAAGGGCTCTGGGGAGGCAGGAGAGAGAGGAGTGTTTTTGGTTGAGGCTGGAGTGGTCACGAGGGCACCCTGGGAAGGCTGGAGGCCCCCTATTTTGATATAAGTGTCTATATAGCACTTATTTTGAAATAGCTATTTCAAATTTGGTGTTATTCCTCATGGAATGAGGTTTACCAATTTTGAAATAAGCCCTCCGGTATTTCAAATTAATTTTGAAATAGCAGTTTGGCTGTGTAGATGCTAGTAAAGTTATTTCAAAATAATGGCTGTTATTTCGAAATATCTTTGATGTGTAGACATACCCTTAGAAATCTAAGAGACTGTTGCTTTGAGGATAATATCAGTAATATGATCAAGATGAAGGAATTCCTTGTGAGTTGGCAAGAAAGAACATGTTTATCTTTTATTCACTTAATATTTACCATCTCCCCCACGCCTTTTTTTTTTTTGGCTTCAATTGAATATCAGGAAATCTGTGAAAATGTTTAAATGACTTTAAGGATGTTCTAATGTTTGACATAGACAATATCTTATGTATAAAGAAAAGTCTTTCTTGTGAACTTCCAAGATAACTCAAAACACAAGGCTTGCTCAGGAGACATAATGAAATTTGTCATCTGTGCTCGCAGAAACCTTCAGGTTAATCTTATGGTTCACTCTTGTGATCTTCAGGATGGGATTGTTGTTTATAACATGTCCATTAAGCATATCTCTAAGATATGTTTAAGGTATGGGAAGAAACATTGATCCTTATCAGTAAAAAAAATCAGGTTACCGAATGCTTCTGATTTGATTTGGACAAAATAATGAATATACACCTTAAACGTGTGTATAATGGTCAGTTATATGGCCCAGAAAATGTCAGCTTTTGCTTTCACAAGAGTTCCCCTCAACAGTGTTGTCAGATGTTTATTTGCATGTATATTTGCGTGCTCTTTGTTTGCTGTCACAGCTCCATGACAGTAGCTGGCACAGCAGACCATGAGCAAATCACCCAAGATCCATTAAGGTACAAAGGCCCAACCAAGTTCACTGTCAGCTATGCACAGCCCTCATTCCCTGGATCAATATCTACAGTTACAGTCATGCATGTATGCCAGTGATAATGGACATTCCATTGCCCCAACTTAGCCGAAGACATTCCTTCTAATTTTATGCACTGATACAAACAAATTACAGTGCTCATTTGCCATCCATTGCCTTGTACATTTTGGTTCAACCAAAACATCTTTATCCACCATGCTGTCATTATGACCTTATCCTCATGATGGGTCAGAATATTCCTGTTATTTTTGGGGGGGATGTGTTGGTATTAGGGTGTTATGTACCACCCATCCAGAATGTGTTCTTATGTATATTCTTGTACCTAACACCACTTAACAACGTGTATGTCTGCTACATGAGCCCTGTTACTTCCCTATTCTGTGAGTAGGGCCTGCTTCTAATTCTCAGGCTGATTTAGCTTCATATTAGCAAAGCTTTGACTACTATTTCAGCCCAGGCCTCAGGTTCTCTTCCTACTACAGTAGCTCTTACTTTGTACTATTTGTCATTAGTAAGGAGCACTTAGCTGTTATCATAAATAATTTATTATGATTTTTACAGAGTTTAAAGGTATTTCAAACCATCAGCAAAGGGTATTTTGGAGCCTATTATTTCTTTATTAGCAGATGCTCAAGTCAACGATGGCTAATTGAAAGATGCTATTTCTCACCTTTCTCCTTAAAATGGCCCTGTTCTTTTGTTTACTCTTAGCTCATAGGTGATGTCAGCATCAGAACATTACTAAAGCTTTTAAATATCTTTCCCTTCATATGTACAATGGCTTTCTCCATAATCAAGGACCCACCTAAGCAGCATAGACAGCAATATATTTAGGCTATATTTATACTACAATTTTTTTTTGCGGACAAGGCAATGCCAATGAAGCGCTCATTAGCATTTTCTAGCACTTCATTTGCATAGAATCATAGAATCATAGAATAATAGGACTGGAAGGGACCTCAAGAGGTCATCGAGTACAGCCCCCCGCCCTCAAGGCAGGACCAAGCCCCATCTACACCATCCCTGACAGATGTCTATCTAACCTGTTCTTAAATATCTCCAGAGAGGGAGATTCCACCACCTCCCTTGGCAATTTATTCCAATATTTGACCACCCTGACAGTTAGGAATTTTTTCCTAATGTCCAATCTAAACCTCCCCTGCTGCACTTTAAGCCCATTACTCCTTGTCCTGTCCTCAGAAACCAAGAGGAACAAATTTTCTCCTTCCTCCTTGTGACACCCTTTTAGATATTTGAAAACCGCTATCATGTCCCCCCTTAATCTTCTTTTTCCAAACTAAACAAGCCCAGTTCATGAAGCCTGGCTTCATAGGTCATGTTCTCTAAACCTTTAATCATTCTTGTCGCTCTTCTCTGTACCCTTTCCAATTTCTCCACATCTTTCTTGAAATGTGGCGCCCAGAACTGAACACAGTACTCCAGCTGAGGCCTAACTAGTGCAGAGTAGAGCGGCAGAATGACTTCAAGAGTTTTGCTTACAACACACCTGTTGATACAACCTAGAATCATATTTGCTTTTTTTGCAACAGCATCACACTGTTGACTCATATTCAACTTGTGGTCCACTATGACCCCTAGATCCCTTTCCGCCATGCTCCTTCCTAAACAGTCGCTTCCCATCTTGTATGTATGGAACTGATTGTTCCTTCCTAAGTGGAGCACTTTGCATTTCTCTTTATTAAACCTCATCCTGTTCACCTCTGACCATTTCTCTAACTTGCTAAGGTCATTTTGAATTATGTTCCTATCCTCCAAAGAAGTTGCAACCCCACCCAATTTGGTATCATCTGCCAACTTAATAAGCGTACTCTCTATCCCAATATCTACATCATTGATGAAGATATTGAACAGTACGGGTCCCAAAAGAGACCCTTGCGGAACTCCACTTGTTATCCCTTTCCAGCAGGATTTAGCACCATTAACAACAACTCTCTGACTACGGTTATCCAGCCAATTATGCACCCACCTTATCGTGGCCCTATCTAAGTTATATTTGCCTAGTTTATCAATAAGAATATCATGCGAGACCGTATCAAATACCTTACTAAAGTCTAGGTATATGACATCCACCGCTTCTCCCTTATCCACAAGGCTCGTTATCCTATCAAAGAAAGCTATCAGATTAGTTTGGCATGACTTGTTCTTCACAAACCCATGCTGGCTATTCCCTATCACTTTATTACCTTCCAAGTGTTTGCATATGATTTCCTTAATTACCTGCTCCATTATCTTCCCTGGGACAGACGTTAAACTGCCAGTCTGTAGTTTCTTGGGTTGTTCTTATTCCCCGTTTTATAGATGGGCACAATATTTGCCCTTTTCCAGTCTTCTGGAATCTCCCCTGTCTGCCATGATTTTTCAAAAATCATAGCTAAAGGCTCAGATACCTCCTCTATCAGCTCCTTGAGTATCCTGAGATGCATTTCATCAGGACCTGGTGACTTGCTGACATCTAACTTTCCTAAGTGATTTTTATCTTGTTCTTTGCGTATCCTATCTTCTAAACTTAGCCTCTCTCTGCTTGTATTCACTACGTTAGGCACACCTCCAGACTTCTCGGTGAAGACCGAAACAAAGAAGTCATTAAGCACCTCTGCCATTTCCAAGTTTCCTGTTACTGCTTCTGCCTCCTCACTAAGCAGTGGGCCTACCCTGTCCTTGGTCTTCCTCTTGCTTCTAATGTATTTATAAAAGGTCTTCTTGTTTCCCTTTATGCCTGTAGCTAGTTTGATCTCATTTTGTGCCTTTGCCTTTCTAATCTTGCCCCTGCATTCCCGTGTTGCTTGCCTATATTCATCCTTTGTTATTTGTCCTAATTTCCATTTTTTATATGACTCCTTTTTTATTTTGAGATCATGCAAGATCTCCTTGTTAAGCCAAGCTGGTCTTTTGCCATATTTTCTATCTTTCCTACACAGCGGAATTGTTTGCTTTTGGGCCCTTAACAACGTCCCTTTGAAATACTTCCAACTCTCCTCAGTTGTTTTTCCCTTCAGTCTTGCTTCCCATGGGACCTTACCTACAAGTTCTCTGAGCTTATCAAAATCTGCCTTCCTGAAATCCATTACCTCAATTGTGCTGGTCTCCCTTCTACCTTTCCTTAAGATCATGAACTCTATTATTTCGTGATCACTGTCCCCTATACTGTCTTCCACTTTCAAGTTCTCAACTAGTTCCTCCCTATTTGTTAAAACCAAATCCAGAACAGCTTCTCCTCTGGTAGCTTTTTCAACCTTCTGAAACAGAAAGTTGTCTCCAATGCAGTCCAGAAACTTATTGGATAGCCTGTGCCTCGCTGTGTTAGTTTCCCAACATATGTCTGGATAGTTGAAGTCCCCCATCACCACCAAATCTTGGGCTTTGGATAGTTTTGTTAATTGTTTAAAAAAGGCCTCATCCACCTCTTCCACCTGGCTAGGTGGTTTGTAGTAGACTCGTAGCATGATATCACCCTCATTTTTTACCCCTTTTAGCTTAACCTAGAGACTCTCTACACAGCTATCTCCTACGTTCATCTCCACTTCAGTCCAAGTGTGTACATTTTTAATATACAAGGCAGTTTCAGCAGCAGCTGAATGTGGGAAGCCTGTCCGGCTGCCCCAGCACTTCCGGGTTCCTGATGGTGCCGGACCATCAGGAGTCCCGGAGCATTGGATGCCGGACTAATGGAGTTTTACTGTATTAAGTCTACATACGTGTAAATATTAAGTAAATATTACTTTAGTCAGCATCTGACTAATCACAGTAATTTTCCATTAACTTGTAAATCAAACAAACAGTTTGGCATTCTGATCCTTCAACAGCTTGAATGAACCTGTACAGACTCCCACTAATGACAACAAGGCTGTGTGCAGATACACCATCCTCTGCATCTGCAAGTTTGGGACCTGATTTCAGTAGAGTTTCACCAGAAATAAATATGGACCAGTAGCTACATCTTAGGCAGAAAACGGGGGTAAGTGTCCCTTTTCTGTGCCTTAGATTCTCTGGTATACCTATGGGAAATGATATCAAAGCCTATAATTAAACTCAGTGTCTTGCTATGCTCTTTCATAGAACTAGCATTGGTGAAATATTGCAGGAACACCGGTATTATACCATGCATGAAGGAAAAATCAAGACAAATGGTGTTTGATATATTTAGCTTCTTTTCTGTTCAATTTCCTGTCAGACACCAGGAATATCAGCCTTGGTAAGTGTATGGCTGCTACACAAAGCATATTTTGCATACATCTATGCACCTGATGCTATCAGACAACCAAAATGTAACCCACAGCACTACTTGCAATTATCAAATAGCTGTGTGCCTCAGAATGCTCATTTTTCCATTATTCAGGTAACTGCTCTGAATAATAAACTGCAAGGCCACTGCACAAAAATGTAAAAATATGTTATAGTAAAATCAAAGCAATTTGTAGCTCAACTGGTGGTGATAAAATTAAAATTGTGGTCACCAGGAGTAATACATTCCGTATTCCAGTTCTTGACACACAGAATAACTATTACTTTTCATTGTTTTTCTTTTATATATGTATAAATGAACTTATTAAAATCTAATTATGCTTGATTTATCTTTTCATAATTTTATTTAAAATCACATGCCCACAAAAATGTAATGTATTCATTGAAGGTATGTCTACACTGCAGTGTTTTTCTGGAATAACATCCATTATTCTGAAAAAACAATACTAGCATCCACACTGCAATTGTGTTATTTTGACAGTCGGTATAGTTGTGTGCTTTTTCTGACAGTGGTAAAATCTCATTCAATGAGGAATAAGTCTTTTTCTAAAAAACCTTTTTTTGGAAAAAGGCGGTGTAAACACAGAAGAGGGAGTTCTTTCGAAAAAAGAGGCCTCCCAGAAATAACACAGGTGTCCTGCTGGCCACTTTGTCCATGCTCATCACAACTCTATAGTTCCTATCCCCTGGCAGCTCTGAAAGCTGCAGAAATCGGGGACAGGGCTTGTGGCAGGAAGCCGGCCTAGAGAGACGTCACACACTGTGTGGCTACCCATGCCTGACGTGTGGACACCCATGTCCCAGCCACAAGCCCCCCAAGAGCCTACTGGCCCTCCCAGGGAGCATACACAGGGCTCCCAGGAACCTGCCAGGGGCTGGAAAAGATGTCCCCCATCTTAGTCTGGGGCGGAGATCCTGGCCCAACTGGAATTAAGGAGCACGGAGGAGACCCTCTGCTCCAGATGGTGTAATGCCGATATACATGACCAAATGGCTGACCACCTGGCCACGAGGGACCACCACAGGACTCTGGAGCAGGTCAAGAGCAAAGTAAAAGAGTTCCAGCAGGGCTATGCCAGGGTGAGGGAAAGCAGCTCTTGCTCCAGGGCAGGACCTCATTCCTGCCCCTACTATGAAGAACTGCACAGCATCCTGGGGGGCAGTGCAGCCCCTTTCCCATCTCTGGTGGTGGTCTTGGGGCTAGAAACAACTGTCATCATCCGCCCAGGAGTCCCAGCCCAGAAGGAGGAGGAGGAGGACGAGGAGCTGGAGGAGGAGGAAGAAACGGCCAACACGATCATGTTGGAGCTTGTACCCCAGGGCCTGGATGTCTCCCAGGCATCCTCCAAGGCTAAGGAAGGATCATCAGGTGAGTGCTTTTAGTTTTTCTCACACACAGGGCGGGCGCTGAGAGGTTGTGGTGCAATCGTTGCTCAGCCTTCTCAGCCTGGCCCTCATGCTGCAATCTGTTCACATGGATATGCATATGCAGCACCAATCTGCACCATGCAGCCCCTAGAGATAGCCCTGGAGCACACCTGGGCTTCTGCTTATGGGTTCTGGAAAAGCCAGACACACTTCTGACCCCTGTTGGGGGATTCCCTCCCACCACCAGTCACTGCTGGAAGGAGGCTGGGGACAAGAGCACACACACACCCAAACTCAGACTCTGAAGCACCGCACACGGGCACAGTGCATGTTTGTGTGCAGCCTCGATGGAAGCCCAGGCAGCTCAAGGCCCCTCGCCCATCCATTGGATCCCAGTTTGGCCGGACAGTTCCCTTTCCTGCTTGTTCATGTGATGGGGGAAGGGGGGAAGGCGTGTGAGGCAAGGTACACTGTGCAGGCCACACATGGCCTTGTTCCTGAGACATCACTGTTCTCTGTCCTGAGAACTGCTGCTCTCAGCTTGCTGATGAGGGCAAGACCTCAGGGACAGTGTCTCTAGGGATGACTGACAACCTCTCTTTATTCTCCCCAGCCGGACCAGCCACGACTATGGGGTGATCGACACCACCCGAGCCAGCTGCTTGACCCCGGGGGAGCTGCAGACATTGGAGGGTCCATGAGGACCTGATGAGGGAGAACGTGCCCATCCTCTGGGACATGCGGCAGATACTGGCGCAGATGGTCCAGGACAATGCACAATGGTGGGCCCTGATGTGGACCAAGCTGCTGACGCAAAGCTGCAACAAGAGTGTGACCGTCCGGGAGATGAGGCGTATGCAGCACCAATCCCAGTCCCTGCTCCAATCTCTGTCCCTCTCCCATTCCGACCACCAATCCAGCTCCCCTCCTGCCTATCCCCCTTTTCTCCCAGGACCCCTCACCCCTGAGGTGGCTGAGGTCCCTGGACACGAGGTGAAACAAGCACCCAAATCATGAGCCAGTCTCAGCCCCAGCGCTGAGCCTCTTCTCCCCACTCCAAGGTTCTCACTCCCCTCCCCATATCCAGATTTCTAGCCTCCCCCTCCCCCAGTTATTTTTATACCAAATAAAAAACCAAGCAGTTATTTTTTTCAAAACCGAACAGTTGTTTTTATTGGGTCTGCGGGAAAAGGCAGTTGTAGGGGGGAAGTGAGAGGTTTTTGTGGGAAAAGCAGAGAGGGGCAAGGCACAAACCACTAGTGGGGAGGCCCTGGGGAAAGTTACTAGGGTTCTTCAGAGAAACTCTCCCTCAGGGCCTCCCAGATTTACACCTCCACCTAATGGGCCTGGGAGATGGCAGCTGTGTGCAGCTGCTCAAAGGCCACTCCCTCTGGCCAGCCTCTACTCCCCACCCCAGAAAAAAGACCTTCCTCTTCCTCTCCACAGTGTTGTGGAGAACAAAACAGGACAACACCACCTGGGGTACGTTGTGCTCCCCCACATCAAGGCTGGGCAGGAGGCACTTGAACCATGCCTTCAAGTGCCCAAAGGCACATTTGGCCTGTAGGCTGGCCCTGCTCAGGTGGGCATTGAAGTGGTCCCTGCTTGGGTCCAGTGGCTGATGCACGGCTTCATCAGCCATGGCATCAGGGGATAGGCCATGTCCCTCACAATACACAGTGGCATCTCAACTTCTCCAACCATGATGTTTCCTGGGGGAAGAATGTGCCAGCCTCCAGCTTCTGGTAGAGGTTGAAGTTTCTGAAGAAGTGGGAGTCATGCAACTTCTCCGACCAGCTGACGAAAATGTCCAAAAACTGTCTGCGGTGGTCGACCAGGGCCTTCAGGACCATAGAAAACTATCTCTTGTGGTTTATACCCTGGGCAGTCCGATGATCTGGGGCACGGAGGGGATGTTGGTTCCATCTATAGCCCCCATTCCCTGCAGTTAGGGAAGCCCGCAGAGGCACATCCGCCCACGATTTGGTCCATTTAAATATCATTAGCATGATCCCAAAAAAATGAGGAGTAATGTTAGTTCAAACCAAGAGGTTTGGTTTGAGCTAGCGCATCCCAGCACACACTTCCTGTTTTGAATCAGCTGTTGAGCGGAGTAATGCGCCGGTGAGATCATGCTAATGAAGTGCAGGATATTTAAATCCTCGCTTCATTAGCAATTTCAGTCACCTACATTTGCATCCCTAGCTTGAACTAGGGAACAAGTGTAGATGTACCCTTAGGCACCCAGAAGCAACTACTGACCTAATGCCCTGCCTGAACTGGTTCTGGGTGGCCTTAAATGCAAGTTAGCATCCAATCAGTGTGGACGCTATCTTTCTAAATAGTACATTGCTATTTCATTGCGCTTTTTGTGTGTGGATGATCTATTTCGAAATAAGCTTTTCTGCAAGATCTCTTCCAGAAATTCTTATTCTGAAAGAAGCTTGCAGTGTTGATGTAGCCTAAGATGTCATACATGGGCCAAACACTTAAAGCTGTTAAATGTGACCCTGTCAATGTCCTACATTAAATGGCCTTAAACAATGTTTGGATTTTGATATAGAGAGACTTCAGCCTTAATTCCATGACAAAAACACGAATAAAAAATCTTTTCCCTCTTTTTATTAAAGATACATAAAAGAAGGGAAACAGCATTTGAAATGTAAAGCATTAAATAAGACTTTCATTTTGACAGCTCTTGTTCTCTTTTTCTTTAGCTATAAAGAGCTTTTAGAAGGCAAAAAAAACCTTGTTAGACAGACTCTTTACATGGTAATAATTGGTCTTATAAGTGAAAAGAGAAAAAGTTAGTTGAGATGGGCTGGAGTTGTTGAAGTCTAATCACATTTCCTAAGGGAAAACAAACACTCTCAGGGTATGTCTACACTACCCCGCTAGTTCGAACTAGCGGGGTAATGTAGGCATACCGCACTTGCAAATGAAGCCCGGGATTTGAATTTCCCGGGCTTCATTTGCATAAGCGGGGAGCCACTATTTTTAAAACCCCGCTGGTTCGAACCCCGTGCAGCGCGGCTACACGGGGCATGAACTAGGTAGTTCGAACTAGGCTTCCTAGTTCGAACTACCGTTACTCCTCGTGAAATGAGGAGTAACGGTAGTTCAAACTAGGAAGCCTAGTTCGAACTACCTAGTTCGTGCCCCGTGTAGCTGCGCTGCACGGGGTTCGAACCTGCGGGGTTTTAAAAATGGCGGCTCCCCGCTTATGCAAATGAAGCCCGGGAAATTCAAATCCCGGGCTTCATTTGCAAGTGTGCTATGCCTACATTACCCTCCTAGTTCGAACTAGGAGGGTAGTGTAGACATACCCTCATGTACACATGCATGTGTGCACACAGATAATAACAGCAAAGATAGAAATACAGCTGTTGTCTCAGGTTTTGATTCTTATTTACAATCTCATAGCTGGGAAAAAACTCAGAATGGCACACAATTTTATTGGCCATGCTAACACCTGGAAAACTTCCCCCAGAGTCAGGTAGGTTCAGTCAATGCTTTTAGGTGCTTTTCTATCACAAGTTTACATAAGTATTGCAAAATATGGATAAACCAGACTTTTGTTAGATAGAAGACAAAAAGAAAGATACAGGTAATAGAAGAAATATAGTGGTGGGTGGAAAAGGACATCCACAGAGCAATGGGAAGTCATCTTACATCCCTTTTGGTATTTAAGATTTATCCAGAGCTGGTGAAGTGGTGATATCATCTCTGTTCCTTTCTCTGATCAGGGCATGTCTGAGGATTAGGACAAAGCCCATAGGGTATGTCTACACTACCTCGTTAATTCGAGTTAGGTAGGCAAATGAGGTGACCGGAGTTGCAAATGAAGCATGGGATTTAAATATCCCGGGCTTTATTTGCATGTTCCCGTCTGGTTGCCATTTTGAAATTTCACTAGCCCGAACTCACTGCCGCGCGGCTACACGCGGCACTGAAACGTTAATTTGAACTAAGTCCTTAGTTTGAATTAACTGTTACTCCTCGTGCATGCTCTTGGGTGGAGATGAGGCATTTGAGCTGTAGGGGGAGCTCCTGGTTGGAACAGAGAGGTTTGGGGTACTTGCTTCATACGCGGTGTCCAGAATCTATTCCTACAGGGTAGCTCCCCTTTGATAACTCAGGCTTGGGAAGGGGAAAGGGCTCTCCATGCGGCCAGAGCTTCCTGGTGCTTGCAGTTGCAGCTCCAACCCTGTGGAGGAGGGAGAAATGGCAGCACTCAGAGTTGCATCTCCCTGCATCTGGCAGGTGGTGCTATATTGCACAGGCTTTAGTGGCTGCAGCCAAGGGCCTCAGTCTAAGCGGGCCTTGCAAAAAGACCTGTACTTTTGGCAGCCTGGATATCTTTTTGCAGGGGCTCCCCTTAGCATAAGGCTCTGGGCTGCAGCCCATAAATCCCCTTTCTTAATCTGGCATTGGGATCCCAGGAAATGTGGTAGAATTTATAGAGAAAGCAATGATGGTAAAATTTCAATATTTACCTGCTCCAATTTTCAATCTCAGAGTCTCTTTCTGAGGGTGCAGAAAGAAGATTGAGGAGCATTATAGCCCATCCCCGCTTATTTTGTCCATTAATTTGGTCCATTTATTTCCAGTCCCATATTTGTCTTGTTTATCAGGCATAGCTATAGTGCTTGAATTATATCAGTAGGCCTTTTTGTTTGGACAAATTCTGTTTGTTTTCCTGTTGCAACTTTTTCTTTATAGATATTATATGGTATTGTGTGATACATTATGAACATGTATGTACTACAAGTTAGGCTCACAAGTAGGGTAGGCTTACCAGCCCTCACATATTACACTAAATGACAACTCATATACTGCTGCTATGTACTCTGAGCTATCTCAGTGTTAGCCACAACTGGACGTTTCTAGTTTTAATTGAATGCATGCCATCCTGTAATTAATTATGTATGCAAATGAGTCTCATGCATATGAAATGTACATATGAAATGTATTATGTGACCTTGATGTACATTTGTCAATCTATTAACTGTCAACCATTACTAGCTGTCAGTCAAAGGAAGCCATTCCTGTATATTGGTTTGTCACGCAGGACACGTACCATTACCTGTCTGTTCAGATTTGAAATGTCTCCATGTAAATTGTTATTGTTTAGGTAGCCAATAGATTTAAATCATGCAGATAAGTGTCTCCATTCAGCCAATCAATTTGAAATGGAACACTTATGAATATGCATGAGCCCAGCCTTTTTTAGACCACGCAGCGGCAGTTGCAAGTTGCTGAGTCGGGGTGTCGGGCTTAGGTAGTCTAGGCATCAGAGCTCTTCTTTTCTTCGAAGTAAGATGGAAGGTCTTGTCTTCAATTAAATTAAGTTAGTTAGGTTTAGATAGGATAGCTCTTTGTCATCGTGACTGTCCGTCAGGCTGCGTCGGTTCAACGCATGTCAGCTGTCATCGTGTCTGTACGGCGGGCGCGGCGCGTTTACTTAGGTTTTCTTTTAGTTAGGTTAGGTTAGGTTAGGTCTAGGTTATCATCCACAATAGTCTTGATCCAGTGGCACCGAAAAACCTGAAGAATCATTCTTCACGGAAGGTGAAACCAGCGATTCAGCTCAGCTCTTAGGGGATCGCCTGGCTGGTCCTCTCCCGCAGCTTAAATTTAGCCAACAGATTGAGGTCGCCTGCGTCCATCCAGAGACAGGACTCCGAGGGACTCCTGGCTGTTCCTCACCCAAGGCCCTACGGGACCAACGGCTTGTAGGTTGCCAACTCCTGGTCCATCGTCTCCGCGCCGTAAGGCTCTGTTGTTTCTTTCTTCTTTGGGACTTCCCCAAAAGAGTGTTTGTTCAATTATTTCATGTTTTTAATATAGTCTTGTGGTTGTAAAATCTATCCAAATTGTAGGTTTTTATTTCTGCGCCAGTTCCTGAGACTACCTGGTGATTAGATACAGGAGAGGGTCCGCACTTGTAATCGTCTCACAGGTTAATTAGGCTAATTGGCAATCAATCAATTAGTAGACACCATTACCATTGCGCCTGCCGGGTAACATCAGCATACAGGCCCAAATTCAGGTTGGCTACTTTTCATATGTAGACCATCATCTGTACTAACTATATGCAGTGCTTTTCATGCAATATTCATTAATTATTTTGGCCTAGTCAGTGTTTAAGCCAAAAATGTGCATTAAGGCAGAATCTTCCCAAAATTGTGCTTCTAACAGTGGGTGGGTGTATGTGGCAGGAGCAGGAGAGAGAGGTTACATGAGAGATTTGTACTCTACCTCAGAAGATAAATGGCATTCATAGGATCTACTGCATTATTACACCTTAAGAGAAATGGCACTGTGCATGCAGTACAACAGTATATCATCTGTCAGCTGTGATCAGTGTTGCTCTGATAAGATATGAGTGAAGTACATTGTCAGAGTGTTGAGGCTCTGATACATTAGATGTTAACTTGGTCCCAGCTGGCACATTCTGTCTGGAGAGTAGAAACAATTAATGGGCTGGCTTCTTATCCCAGACATCTAACAAAGTTTTCACAGAGCTGGATGGAGAAGGGTAATAGAAGGCCCAATCCCCAGCTTGCAAGAAAGAGGAATTTGATCTTTTCAGCAGTGGAATGGCCAACTCATGTGAAGAGGAATGTAGGAGAGAGGTTTCATGCTAAGACATGCTAAAGCCTAGCCTTTCCTCCTCCTTCTTCATGCTCCTTTTCCTGCTGTGAGTCATAGCAACAGCATGGAAAGTAAGGGAGGATCAGATCTCCTTTTCCTCTGCAACAGGTTCCAGCTCCTCCCAGGGGATTCTAGCATTCCCAGCTGGAATGATATAATGCCTCCCACCTAGGATATGTAATGTCTCTAGCATGTCCTGGGTCAGCCTCAGGGCCTCCACTCAGTGGGACATCCCTGGTACAGCTCTAGTTGGGTGCCTGAACCTCCTCAGCTGTCTCCTTTTGATCCAGAGGAGAAACAACTCTACTTCAAGGCTCTCCCGTATAGCTGAGCTCTTCATCCTATCTCAGTAAGCCCTGACACCCTATGGAAAAACCTTGCACTTGCAATCTTGAAATGCATTTTGTGTGTAGATGCGTTATTTCGAAATATCTTAAAATATCTTAATATATAATAAGATATTTCAAATAACGCTATAGTGTAGACATACCCTAAGGACTATATTAATCATCTACTAGGAAAATCATTTTTAAATTGTCAGGCCTGGACAGCTTGTACCAAGAGTCCTAAAATAGCTGGTTGAGGACATCTCTGCCCACTAATGTTCATTATTAATAAATCTTGGAAGGCCAGGGAATTGCAGAAGACTGAAAGACTGCTGATGATGTATCAGTATTCAAAAAGGTCAAGAGGAAAGATCTAAGTAAATATAGGCCAATTAGCCTGACATCGTTCCCAGGCAGAATAATGAAAAAGTTCATGTAGGATTCTATTAGTAAAAATTTAATGTCTCTTAACATAGTTAGATAAAAATAGAGTTTTGTAGATGCAATACATTTATATTTTTGAAAGGTATTTGATTTTGTACCATAGTACATTGAGATTAAAAATTTAATGCAATACAACTATATGTGTTAAATAGATTAAGAAATGGCTAACCGACCAATCTCAAAAATAGTTGCCAATAGGAATCATTATTGAAAGGGGATGTTTCTAATGGAATTGCACAGGGATTAGTAGTAGAGCCTATGCTATTCAACATTTTCACCAGTGGTCTGGAAGTAATTATAAAATTACCACTGAAAAATGTGTGGATGACATTAAGATTGGTGGATAAAGAATATAGCAATGAGAACAAGATTTTGTACAGAAGAGTCTGGATCATTTGGTAATCTGGGCCTAGTCAAACAAAATGATTTTAATATTACTTATTGCAAAATTATCCATCTAGAAACAATGACTACAAACTACCCCTACAGAATAAGAGACTGTATCCTGGCAAGCAGTGACTCTGAAGAATTTTGGGGCAATAGTGGATAAGCAGCTGAAAATGAGTTCTCTGTGTGATGCTGTAACAAAAGGCACTAATTGATCCTTAAATGTATAACCTAGGGATTAGTGAGTTGAGATAGGAAGGTGATTATACTTTTGTATCTAGCATTGGTGAGACCAATAGTGGAATACTGAAAACAGTTCTGCATCCGCATCTTGAAAAGGATATTGAAAAATTTGGAAGAACACCAGAAGAGCAGAAAAGAGGCACAGAAGTATTTTAGAGCTGGAGACAATGATTTAGTAAGTGGTGAAAAAAGCTTATTCTGTTGTCAAAGAGGCTGGGCAGTAACTTGACTTACAGAGAATATATACCTTTATGGGGAAAATAGTAAGTATTAGGGACTCTTTATATCTAGCAAGAAATCAAAAACAGAAACAATGGCTGGAAACTGAACTCAGATAAATTCCATTTAGAAATGAAAGACTCTAATGCCAGTGAGGGTAAAACAGCCAGCTCCCGGAGACAAAGACCAGGGAATGGCTGATAGGCATTTTCTAGGAAGAAGGGAACCTCCTAAATATTTTCAGACTCTATGTATCCTCAAACATTTTCAAGGGGGAAGCAGGACGATTCAAAAGGGGGATGAATTCAGGGTGTTAAGTGGATTAGGATTAATTCCAAATTGTATGATGTGAGGCCATTTAACCACATGCTGAATCCAGTTAAATGCCTAGTATATGATGAGAATGAGAAGATAATGTCCTTACGCACTACTAACTTAATAAGTTGTGGATTGCCATTTCAGTACCATTCCAGTTTCTATGTTTCATTCATCTGCCTGGCATATCACTAGAATGGGTCATTATTTTAGTTTCTGAGACAGCCGGATATCTGATAATTGTGGAAAGGTGCAACTCCTCCCATTTCCAATATTGATCAAAAAACTTGTCTTACATTCTGTCGCCAGCTTGCCTGAGATGGAATCCAATCTCCACATAATACGCACCACTTATAAAAAGATATTTATTCACTAACTCCTTTACTGCATCACTGACACTTTTACCACACAAGAGTATAAACATTGATTTATGTGTTTCCAATAATATTGCTTTATATTCAGTACGCATGTTGTCAATTTCTTTTTTCCCCCAAATGCTGTCCATCATGACAGGTCTCAAACATGCTGGGGAAATCTTGAAGATGTACAGCACAAAGTGTAATTCAGGGATCTTACATTGAAAGTGATTATTTAATTTCATATGTCTGGGATACTTACTTTATTCTTTCCCTTGAATTCAGCAGCTGCATTGGGCCATGCAGTGCCTTATACATTAGAACTGGCTTCATAGTCTTTGTTCCCTTTCATTCATTCTGACATTTGCTTTCTTTTCTTCTTCCTTGTATTGTCCTTTTTTCATTGCACACTATTTTAAAACATTCACCACAAATACCAGCAAAGAATAATTAAAGATACTGATTAACATCACAAGCATTTTCATCTAAGTTCCTGCAAAGCTGAGTGGTCAGAAAGCTTCCCAATAAACCCTATGCAGGGCTATTAAGCCCCACACAGGTGCTCGGGGTTGCATTGAAGAGAGATGTCTCTTCCCAAGCCCCAAAACTGCTGCTGCCAGCTGAGGGAAACAGCCAGCACAGCAAGTCCAGCTCCTAGGCTGGGGGACCACTAGAGAAGGGAAAGTGTAGGTCCTGTACTAGGAAAGGAAGGAAAGCCAATAGCAAACATAAAAAAGGCTGAGTTGTTTAATGATTGTTTTGCCTTAGTGTTCAGGAAAAAGGTTAATTGTGGCCAGATACTCAACTGTGCTCTAAAAGAGGACACACAAGCCAAAATGGGGGAAAGTCAATATAGATATGTCAAGATCAAATCATGCCAAATCAACCTAATTTCTTTCTTTGACATAGTTACTGGGCTAGCAGATGAGAGGAAGCAGTAGACATGATGTATCCTGGGTTTAGTAAGGCTTTTGACATGGTCCCACGTGATATTCTCATAAGCAAACCAGTGAAATGCAATCTAGATTAAATTACAACAAAGTGAGTACACAACTGGTTGAATGACCACAATCAAAGAACAGTTACCAATGGTTTGCTTTCAAAGTAGGAGGACATTTTTAGCGCAGTCCTGCCGGAGTCTGCCCTGGATCTGGCACTATATGAAATTTGTATTAATGACGTAGATAATATTGTGGAAAAAATGCTTATAGCACTCGTGGCGAATACAAAAGGAGGAGGAGTTACTAGCACTTTCAAGGACAAGATTAGAATTCAAAATGACCTTGACTAATTGGAGAACTGGTATGAAATCAACAGGATGAAATTCAATTAAGGCAGATGCAGAATATTACATGGAAAAATCAAATGCAGAAATATAAGATAAGGAATAAATTGTCTGGGTGTTAGTAGTACAGAAAAGAATCTGTGGGTTTTAGTGAGTCACAGATTGAATGTGAATCAGAAAATGTGATACAGGGTCTTTTAAAAGGCTAATATCATCCTGGTATGTACCATTAAGCATGCCAGATGTCAGACAGAGGCAGTATTTGTCCTGCTCTGTTTGGCACTCTTGAGACCTCAGATGGAGTGCTGCATTCAATTCTGAGTGTCATACTTTAGAATCACAGAATCATAGAACTGAAAAGAACCTTGAGAGGTCATCAAATTCAGTCCCCTGCCCTCACAGCAGGACTAAGCACTGTCTAGATCATCACTGACAGATGTCTATCCGGTGTGCTCTTAAATATCTCCAGTGATGGAAATTCCACAACCTCCCTAGGCAGCTTATTCCAGTGATTAACCAGCCTGACAGTTAGAAAATGTTTCCCAGTGTCCAACCTAAACCTTCCTTGCTTCAATTTAAGACTATTGCTTCTTGTCCTGTCATCAGAGGCCAAGGAGAACAATTTTCCTCCCTCCTCCTTGTAACACCCTTTTAGATATTTGAAAATTGCTATCATGTCCCCTCTCCATCTTCTCTTTTCTAAACTAAACAAGTCCATTTATTTTAGTCTTCCCTCATACGTCATGTTTTCTAGACCTTTAATCATTTTTGTTGCTCTTCTCTGGATCTTCTCCAATTATTTTACCTGTTTCTTGAAACATGGTGCCCAGAACTGGACACACTACTCCAACTGGGATACAACACTACAATTTAGGACAAATTGGGGAGAGTCAATAGAACAGCAACACAAATAATAAAAGATTAATAAGACCTGATTCATGAGGAGGGTTTTTTTTAACTGGGCATGTATAGTCTTGAGAAAATAAGACTAATCCAATCTCCCCTATCTTCAAACAAAGTATTGGATGCTATAAGAATGGCAGTGACCATGTCCACCGAAGGTCAGACAAAAATTGAGCTTAATATGCAGCAAGGGAGATTTAGATTACACATGACTAGCAACTCTGCCATAGCCAATTCCAAGATCATAAGAAAAAGGAGGACAGCTGGCAGTAGATTAGCAGCTGTCTATAAAAATTGTCATATGCTAACAATATAAGTCTTCAAAGAATCAAGAAAATGAGGGGTAATTTAAAAGGATGCACAGTTCCTCCATCCAAGCATGGAAGGTAACTGTGGGTTAACATATAATTTTTCCTTTGTGAAGTTCAAAAAGCCAGCCCCGGAAACTAATATCAGATTTTTAAATTGGAATGTTGGCACATTAACTGGCCCTAGTATAGGATTGAAGAGGAAGAAGGTGCAGATAGTAAGTATTCAGGAAATAAAATTGAAACAAGAGAAGGCAAAAGATAATTGGAGAAAATACTGGGGGAGGGACCTCTACCTCAAGAAACAGAATAAGCAAGGCTTTTGTTAAAATAAAGGAACGTGTGGTAACATAAATAGAATTAGTACCAGGATAATGTTGGTTACTATGGCTTTTTTAATGTGGCTTTCTAACCATAGAAAATATGCATCTCAGTCTGACTGTGGCAAGGACAAGAAAACAAGTTTCTAGGAAATGTGAGGGTATGCCTACATTACCCCGCTAGTTCGAACTAGCGGGGTAGTGTAGACATACCCTCAGACATGGCTCTTCAGCAAATTCCAGGAACTGAGGAAATTGTTATTGGCACTGACTTAAGCAGACATTATGGAACAGACAGGCATGACTACATAGTAGCCAGGGCTTATGGAACTTTCAATAACAATAGAGAAAGTATATTGCAGCTAGCATAAACTTACAACCTAGTTCTAGCCAACACATTCTTTATAAAGGGAGATGAACATGATCATCCTTACAAGAGTGGAATTACTAGAAACCAGATTGACTACTTTCCACTGGAAAATAAAAGACTGCAAGGCATCTTAAATATGTTTCTTAGAATAAAGGTATAGAGAAAAATCCCGCGAAAAATGGGTAACACCAAATATAAAGTGTCAAAAACAACATGTTTTTGATGATGGAGAAAATGAGGTCAGCATCACCATGTGAAAAGAGCAGTTAAACTGGAATTTTATGGTAACAAATACAGTTTGCACCGTAATAAACCAGAGATCTTTGGTCCAGCAATATCCATGGTCTAGAAAGGTGTTCCAGGGTCTCAGAGTTCTGGTTCACTGGGAGGGGGCAGGAACCTAGCGCTATGTGGAGGGATGCACGAGGGGCATGAGTCAGGAAGCCTGGAAGCCCGGTGGGTAGCTCAGCTGGGCTGCGAGGGGGGGGTGGGCTCTGTTGGGCTGTGGGGGGGATCCAGGAAGCCCATGGGGGGGGTGTGGTTGGTAGCAGGGAGGCCAGAAATGACCTCCCCTTGTCAAGAAAAATCCCTCATCCATGACCAGTCAGGTCCCAAGGGTGCCGGACAAGGGAGGTTCAACCTGTATATTGGAGAGTGCTAAATAAGTTACGGGTGAATCAAAAGGGAAAGCCTTTATTCAAATAGAAGCCTGTGTTGCCTTGCAGAAGTATAGAAGTGATAAAAGATTGAGGGGGGAGGGGTGGAATGTATGAATTCTGGCAAATGATACCTGGAGGAATACAAAAGAGGTAAAGACAAAGGGCAGTAATGAAGTTACAAAAGTGGGAAGAAAGATCTCCAAAGAACTTTACACAATACTTGGAACAAAGGAAGAGGGAAAAAGAAGTGCACAAGCTGGCAAAAGCATGGGAAAGAAGTACTAAAAATGTAAAAGAAGTGAAGTTTTTATCATAGGTGAAACTGTTGATAGTCATGTAAAGAGATGGTACCCTCAATAGGTTTTTAATAAAGAAAACCCAAGAAAGCAATGGAGCCTATTTAACCAACTGAAGAAGCAAACGTTGTAAATGAAATGAAAAAAAAAGGACCCTAGGATCAGACAGAATCCATACTAGAGGCACTGAAAAAGCTTGGAATAGAAGGCATCCATCTTCTGACATACCTCTTTAATTCAGTCATGAGATGTGAAAAGATACCAAATGTATAGAGGAAATGCATCTTTGTTGGTGCTGATGGACAAGGGAAGAGGTGACACTGGCAATTGCACTATTTATAGAGATAGAAAGCAAGATGAGTCATAAAATGAGAGTATGTCATCAATGAGAGACTAAGAAGTGAAGTGGATATTAATCACCGTGACTTTGTGCCAGGAAGGTCAGCAATAAAATCTGTTTTTGTCCTAAAGCAGGTAGTGGAAAAAAGAGAGAAAAGGAAAATATTCACATGGTATTCATTGATATGGAAAAGGCTTTTGAGTTCCAAGAGAAGCCATCTGCTAGAGATGTATAAGTAGGAAATTGTCACCTGTACGTTGTGTGACTCATTCAAGGGGACAAACATTAGTCAGAACATTAATAGTGGTGAAACAAATAAATTATTGGTAAAGGCAGGAGTGCATCAAAAAAATCAGCTCAGCATTTAGTTGTTTCTCCTCACCCTGAATATCCACACAAGGAACACAGAAGAAGACTCTTTAATACATGCCTTTTCCAAGTCTGAATGCTAAAGGTCTGTGCTGTGAAGAGAGCGTCTTCATAAATGGAGAGACATATTGGAGAGAGATGGGCTCAAAAAGGAGGAAAAAACAAGTTTGTGATATGTAATTACAAAAATGTGAAGACGGAAGAAATATCCTTGAAAGTAGATGAAAAATAAAAAGTTTCAAGTATCAGCATCCTATGAAAAGAGAGAAGTGGTGTAGTAATGTGACAGGAAGTGATCAGTAAGATTAAAAGGAAGCGTCTATAAATGGGCTGTGAAAAAACACTCCTATGGCATAAGTTTTGCTAGCATATGTGCTAGTGTGCACTGAACTGCTACTGCCACTCATTGAGGTGCTTTTATTAGGCCAACCAAAGAACTCGCTTCTATTGACATGGAGCAGAGGTGGGCAATAAGAACACTTCAGTTAGTCTATAAGGTGCCACAGGACTCCTCGTCCCCAATAAGATCACAGTGGTTCATGCTGGACCTTCATAGGTATGGGCAACTGCAGGTATAGACCAGAACACCATGGAGGCACAGTGGCCCTTCAGAGGCTAACCCTGGGGAGCCAGATCCAGCCCACAGACTGGTATTAGCTCACTGCTGGCATAGAGCAACTAAACAAATCATTTTACCACAACACATCTTTATCACAGTTGCACCGTTTTCAGCTTTCTAGTGTTGACACAGCCGAGTATTACTTGTTTTCTCTCAGGTATAAATGAGATAACTATTGACTTTAGTAATTCTTCAGTGACTTACAGAAATGTAAATGTAAGGTTTGCAAAACTCAGCAACTCTGCTGCACCTACAAAATAGGCAGCATGGTTTCCAAAGAGGCAATTACACAGGTAAAACACACATTTGTTTATGCAGAATGGCTAACTGCAAACTCAAACCAGTATATGCACATGAATGACTTTAAAAAAAAATTAAAAGTATATCTTGCATGCCCAATTGCCTGTCTAATCATGTGCAAGAATACCTTGTGATTAACACTGAACATTTATATTGTTTTGAAAAAATACAGCCCTTAATTTTCTAAGTGGTGATTTTATGTTAACTACTTTGGGCCAAATCCTGCTTGCCTTACCCACACGTTATGGGTACGTCTACACAGCAACATTATTTTGAAATAACTAGCATTATTTTGGAATAATGTAGTCTGTGTCTACACAGCAGGCAGTTTTTCAAAAAATAATGTTGAAATACTGTCAAGCTGGAGGACTTCTTACTCTGACTCCTGTAATCCTCATTGTATGAAGAGTAAGGGTGTGTCTACACTAGCCCCCTGGTTCAAACTAGGGAGGCTAATGTAGGCATTCGAAGTTGCAAATCAAGCCCGGGATTTAAATATCCCACTCTTGATTTGCATCTCCCCGGCCGGTTGCCATTTTTAAAATTTACAAGTCCGGACTAACTGCCCGCATCTACACGCAGCAGGGACCCAGTATTTCGGATTAAAGCCCCTAAATCAAACTAACTGTTAAACCTCAGCTACACAGGTGTCTATGACATGATAATGGGAGTGGGTGGAAGGGATGAGCCTCCAATCCAGGAGACCAACCCACAGGAATTAACACCTCTCCAAAGATGGAATAATCATTCCAAAATGCCCATTATCAATAGAGACCACACCCCTGCCATCATGCAAGGTGAAGACATTCGGTCTTTGAGAACTGCGGCTCTCACCCAACAGGGCACCTGTGACACGAGCAAGTCTCCTATCAGGGCTGCAACTTTAATGTTAACACCATGCCAGTATGATAACACCATTCCAGACCAAAGCTTGCTCAGACATTTTAGTAGTTTTTAATAGATGGCTGAGTACAACAGTGAGGACCTAACCAACTTAGATCACTTCTAAGTCTTTCATGTGCGTTTGGTGAAGAGATAAGAAGATCTGGTGAAGAGATAAGAAGATCATCAACATACTGTACAACACAAGAAGCCATGTCTGGCAGCTTTGCCAGCACATCAGCTAATGCTCTATGAAACAAAGTAGGTGAGTTATGAAAACCTTGGCTTAAGTGAGTAAAAGTATATTGCTTCCCTTTAACAGTAAATGCAAACCAAAATTGACTGTCAGGGTGCACAGGACATTTTGCTTTTACCATGGTGAAAACAATAAAAGCATGCAGGCCTCCCATGACCATCCACTCGTGCACCTTTTCCCAGAAGAGTAGGTTTGGGTTATTAAGCTGCAAAGATGGCAATTCTTTTAACATGCTCCGCAAGTCAGATGGACTCATAGGAGTGTGCTCTAGGCGACTCACAGTAGCAGGGTCCCCTTCCCCTTGTTGAGGATTAAGGACAGTGTGCACTCTCACTGGAGCCATAAAACCAGACTGATATCCCCACATTCCACATGTAGGGTCCAAAAGTGCTGAGGGACAAGATCTCTTTTCCTGCAAGGCTGTTTCTTTATATATTTTTGCTTCTGTTTGCAGTTTTTCTACCTCTGCTTCTAACTCTCCTACCCTTCCTTTTAGCATATCACACTTTCTAACCAGCTGTTCATAATCAACAATTAAACACATACCAGCCAATTTGTCCTTTGATAAATATTGTGGTTTATGCACAAAATCAGTGTTGCCCACTTGTAATGGGGGTTGGTCATCCTTCTTTCTTTCAGTCATACAGCCAAGATATCTCAACAAGAAAACTAATAAACTTACTGCTACAATAGTGATAAAAGCACTAATTAAACACTCTTCATATTTTGGATCACTAAATCCCTTCATCTTACCCTTTTTTTTAACCTAAATATCCTCCAATCTCAAAATCTTTAAATACAATACTGTTTACAAACTAATAACAATTTCCAATTAGGAGATCTGGGCCAGCCAACACATTAA
Source organism: Pelodiscus sinensis (assembly GCF_049634645.1). Taxonomy (NCBI): domain Eukaryota; kingdom Metazoa; phylum Chordata; order Testudines; family Trionychidae; genus Pelodiscus; species Pelodiscus sinensis. Next base: position 48,494,591 of record NC_134718.1, read on the forward strand.
CTAGAGGTACTTATGGCTATACCTGCCCCTACATTAACTGTTGGTCCTTATGGCCTCTTTGATTTCCCACTTCAACAACACTTAGTCAGAGGAACTTACAGCTTAACCCGCCCCCACACTAAGTACAGTGTCTTAAGACTGCAACCAAAATGTTACAAAACTGCAACAAACCCCTTAAATTCTCCAACACCCAGTTTCACTTACTACAAAAGGTGTGAGAGTCACCAGTCAGGTCAGGGACAAACAACCAAATGAAAAATGAACAAAATCACCCTCTAACTTGATTGTAGGTCTTGATCCTGAAGGATATTTCTCACCCTGCTCGCTGCGCCAAGAAACTGTTGGGATTTTGTGGTTCCCAGAGAGTCAGGTGCTGGGCAGAATCAAGGGTCTTCAATTCAATTCGATTCAATTCGATTCGATTCAATTCAATTCAATACTTTATTCAATGTGCACAAAGGGAGAGCCCCTGGTACTAAAATCAGCCAGAGCCCCTCAAGCAAGGAGCCCCTCCCCTTGCTGTTTTATAGCACATGGTTACAGGTTACATAACACAAACTTCTAAACCAATCAGATCCAACCTTTCCATATATGGCTTTGTTTGTCACATGCCCGCACCTCTCCAGTCCACATGCCGAGCTCACCCCCCTCCCCTTGGCCTCCCCCAGGCTGTTGGTAGGGTGGTGAGCCACAGCATGCCTCTCCATGCATACCCTTCAGTAGACACACCCATTACATATCTAATTGAGGTCCAAGAAAAGACTCCTGTGAGAAAGGCAAATCAGATTTGCTATATGTGTTCTGAGTTATAATTTGTAATTCATTGTAGCATGAACATTATAAATTATAAATTTAACTGCAAGATGCACTATAAAAAAATAAGACCTATATGTAATATCATATGAAATTAGATTTTGTCATGGTAATGTGTTTGCAGTGAAAAAATCTGCAATTTTCACCTAGAGAAAATGTATAACATAGTTCCTGATTAGAACAGGTTCTCTTAATCCTGGTATGAAACCATTAAGGATAACTAAAAGATTGGTAAAATTCTAAGCTTGATCACAGCTACATTTTCTTCCCTATCCCCAAGGCTTTGTTGGCTATTTGAAAATTCAGCAAATAAAATCCATAGTTATAGAGAGCTCTTATTCTTCTTTGGATTACTGCTATATAAAGAAGGAAAACAACCACAGATCCATAAGGAAAAGTGATTAGATCATCCATTGTTTCATTTACAAAGAAAAGAAGACAGCATCTCTTGGACTAATTAATTCCACTGTCTACAATAAATGTGATGTGTATACACACTTTCCACCTGCCATTCGTTGACTGTCTGCCCTTTAGTACAACCGAGCAGGTGATTATTGAGTATGGGTAGTAATGCTGCCAAGATTTATAATGCCTCAGAGCAGAGCTGGGCAATCTTTTATTTTATTTATTTATTTGTTTGTTTGTTTGTTTGTTTGTGGAACTGCCAGCAAACTGAAAAATCCATTATTCACACAGTGCTATGTGGGGGAAGTGTGAAAGCAGGACTCCTTTTAGTTCAGTCTTCTGCACAATTGCCACTGACAACAGTCACCCCTGTTGTCATCTCCTGAAGTCCCATCCCTTTTCATTCCAGGGGACATCACTTCTCGCACCCATGGTGAGTGAGATTTGTTTTGTTTCTGATTGTTTGTAAATGCCGAGACAACCACACTCATTCACCATCACTCATGCAGGTAGCCTCACCTAGGCAACCGCTCTAATTGTTTCTTGGGAGATAATGAGTGCCCATAACTTTTACTGAAAGTGACACTGAGTACCTTGCAGGACTGGACCCTCTGCAGGGTAGATGGGATTTCACAGTACGTACACACAAGGAAATGAGGGAAAGCATTGAAAGGATAAGACTGATTTGATAATCTGCCTTGTTTGGACATGATATATTTGGCAGTCACAGCAACATTTACATCAGCACAATTTGCCTGGAGTTCTAGGCAGAAATTAGCAACAAAAAAGTGTTTGTGTGATTCACAAACAGATACATGCTGCAAGCTCCCTATGTAGAGTAACTGCAATAAAATATTTCTTCACTTAAAAAATAAAAATAAAATGGTCACCAATGCTCCATTTAGTCTGCCCTGAACTGTATATGTTCAGAATGTATCAGGCAGATTTTAAAAAGTGCTTATCTTCACAGCTATGGTTTTTTTTTAAGAATTAAGTGTTTGCTTTTAAGGCAAAAGAAATTAGTAAAAAAAACAAAAGATCCAGCACAGGAAAGCTATTTAATCATTTTTGCTTCATTATTTTGTTTGTTAGAAACGCTGTGAGACCACTGAGGCATTATGACAATCAGTAATAACCAAGTAATGTCTCCATATGTTGTGAATGCACTTTGGGAAGAAGCACTCTTCTGCCTAAAGAATCCTAGAATGCAGATGGTGGACCAAATACGAGACGATCAACTAAGTCCATTGAAACTATCTTGGATTCACTCCAATGTAAGGGAGAAAAGAATGATTGCCTTCAGACAGGTTTTCAGGCTGTAGTAGCATAGTGCACAGTATTGCACATTATGCTGAATGTTGACCTACAGCAACCAGAAGGTAATAGTAAAGACAAATGGAAATATGTGCTGTCTGGGGCTGTGTGATAGGGTTTTAATCCATAGAAAAACAGCATAATTTATTACCCTAGTTTTAATAACCTAATTGTTCATTTTAGTATCTGTATTTATTTCAGTATTTTGCATTAATAGTTTTTATAGTGTATGAAAGCTGCCTTTAGTAGTGACTAGAGTAATTACATCTTATTCACACAGATGTTTATGGTAAGCTGTCATTTGCATTGTCTCTCTGAATGCATTTTTCTTTGCAGCACTAAAAATATTGGAAGCATTTTACTTTTGGTAGTATTAGCAGGGACAAAGTTTGTAGAGACAATATACAGTCTTAAATGATGCAGATATAACTAGACTTATAGTAACTAAATTCAGATAAAATTTATGAATGTGTTTATATTCTTCCACCTATTAAGAATATCAGAATCTATTTGATTTTTACATATCCAAAAGATGGAAATGTGGGGAAAAAGGTAAAATTCAGAAAGATTCTCAGAGAGTATATATAACTAATAAAAATAAATGTTTCTCTACAAGATTTGCAAAAAAATAATTTGTGGCAGACTAAAATAAATTCTCAAAAATATATTCTCTTACCCAGTTTCTCCAATCAGGATTAGAATTACTGTTGTTGTTTATTTGCCAGCAGATAGCAGTGTTAGGATGGAACATGGAATACATCAATATGCAATGTGAGCTCTGTGAAAGAACATCTTGGATTATCTTTCTAAAAGGCCAGTAAAATACATGATAATCCCAGAAGTCCTTTCTGTCTGTGTGTCTAGCTGTGAGTGTGTTTTGTTCAACTCCTCTTAAACAGTACAAGCTAAGGCCATCCAATTTGGTGTTCAAATTCCAATTCTCCTTCCTTAAAGTAAGGTCAGGGTTTGGTTGTGCCAGGACAACCATTGGCTCTGGGAAAAGAACTATTTTCCATAACATGGAAAGGGAGGGGCATAGAAAGGAGGGGTGCTATACTGAGAGTGACCACTGGGGGCAGCAAGCCTAGGGGAGAGCTATCCTGCATAATGTCCACTGGGGGAAGCCATACCACCAAAGGACTGGTCAGTAGGATTGGTGTTCTGCCATCTTGCTTGTGAGCACACCGAGTAAATAGCCTGCCTGCCCCAAACACATTCCCACCTCCTGGGGGGAAGGCTCCTGGCAGCTGGATGGGTCTGGGGGGAGAATAAGGGCTCCTGGCAGCTGTGGGGAGGACTGGGAAGGAGAGAAAAAAGGTCCATGCTGGATGGGACCTCCCATCCTGAGCCCTTCCTCACCCCCAACTCTCACTCTCCCACCCATCAACTCCCAGCCTCCTCTACTCCCAACTCACATACCCAACACCCTACCTTGAGTCCTGCATGCTCCACCCACCAGCCCCCTGCCGTGAAGGATCCAGGCAATGCCAGGTAAGTCTGCTAGTATTTTAAATATTGAGAATCTATGTGTGGGTTGTGCTCCTTTTGATAAGAGCAGACAAGATGGTCCCTGATCTACACTACTGTATAATTTGCCAGGCTAATCAGTGATTCAGCTACTAAAAGGAAGTGCTAGTTTAGGTTCCTAGAGGGTGAACTTTTGTTCACAATTACTTTACACTAAACCTAGGAACTGTTCATCTTACAGTTGGACTTAAGTTACTGTGCTGGCTGGGTGTTTCTTGGCACTCCCACATCCAGCTCCTCTGGATGTCTCCTGGTGGTAGGAAGGGTCCCTATCTCAGGAAGTAACTCTGAGAGGAAGTTGAAGTTTCTCTTTCAAACAAAAGAGAAATGTTTTTTACTAGCCACAGAAAAGGAGCCGCCTTTGTAACCTTTCTTCTGCTAAACTGAATTCCAGCTGGTGTCATTATTCTGAGAATTATATATGACTGTATTAACCAAAGGAAAAGACCACAAGGACATGTAACATTAATGATAAGCATAGATAGAGTCATAGTCAAATTCTATAGTGCTTGTGAGCAATGTTCAAGAAGGGTTTCCAATGGCCTATTCCTCTGCACCAACCACATTACATAGTGATTTCTATGGGACTACTTATGAAGTAAGGTATGGACAATGTGAATAGGAGCATCAGAGTAGGTCTTAAGTCTGAAATTATTTTTCAAAGATGTGCCATATTTGAGAATGCTTGTCTGACATGTAGGGATTGTTTCCTTTCCTATCCAATTCCAGTTGTAGACTTACATTTTGGAAAACTAAACTGTCAGTATATTTTTATCCATTGAGTATACTTAATATTTTTAAAATTCAGGTCTTTTAAAGTATCTGCAATGTTGCCTATCTTGGCAAAAAGGTATTTTGTGTATGGAAAATCCAGTATTTTAAAATACATAACCTATCTGAAGCAAGATACCAAAAATGCAGGGCATTTTCTCACCTGTTAGTGAATTATAATATTTTCATTTGCACCGGCACAGATGCAATTCTTGCTTCTCATTTAACATTTTTCTCTGTCACTCTGCATTATCTGCAGCCTAGGTTCATTAATTTTAAACATATCTACTTCCCACTCAGTAGTAGTATGACTCACAGTTATATTTTGTAATGCAGAACTTGTTCCTCTGATATGACATTATTTTAGCATACTGTGCTTTTAATACAGTGCTATTGCAAGTCATAGCTGGTGCTTTGTTTCATAACAAATTCAAAAAAGCTCAAGCTAGACTATAAACCCTGTAATTACAGATAATGATGTTTGAAATAAACCAAAATCCACTTGTAGCAATGCTATTATTTAAAATACATCTGTGGCCAGATAGAACACTGAACAAATTATTGAAATTTCCTGCGTTATGGTAATTTCTTGGGCTTTACAATTATATATTTTGTGAATGTACTTGTAGCTGCATACAAGTTTTGGTTGGTTGTAAGCATTAAAAGGAAAACTTCACTGGAATATAAACCAGTTATTAATTGATCAAATGCAAAGCAGAACAAAATTTCTAACAATATATATTTTCAAATATTGTCCATATGAAAATAAACTGAAAAAAATCAAGCAAGAAGCCACTACCACTAATTTGAACTCTTGTTTACAAAAGCATGATGAGCAGACCTGCTGATGGACACACACACTTAGTCCATCTGAGATTCAGAGGTCATAAAATTTCACCCAGTTACCCCCTCCACCTCAGTATTGAGCCTTATAGTTTGTATTTGACTAAATATCATCTGTCATAGACTTTATATCCTGCAACTCACTTTGTGTGGACAGAATTCTTGACTTCAATGGGGCAGTGTGTGAGAATCATGGATAGTCATTTGCAGGATTTGAGCCTCCATTAGTAAGTCACATGAGACTGGTTCTCATTTTAATGAAAGCTGAGAGTGCTGAGAATTTGGCAGGAAAGGCCTGCCACAAATAGTATATACTGAACCTTCAAATAGCATGATAAAAGACTATTTGAGTATCTCAGACATAGACATAGCTGAGAAGAAGTCACTAGCACTGTAAGATTGTCTAGTCACTTGGAGCTCTGTAGGGCTGTCTGAGAAGAAAAACAACAAGAGTTTAGCACAACATCTTGGACTTAACCAGTGCTCTGAGATTAAAAACATGAGGGCTCTGAGGAACTCCAACACAAAGGATGAGTGCTAATTTCCTTATAGAGGCCATAATAAAGTCTGTTTGCTCATGATGGAAAAATTAGAACAATGTTTGCCATATGTGCTTGAAGTCTTAAAAACATGTATTAACATAATGCTAGGGAAATTGTTCAAGAATTGGCTCCTCTTTATGAAATATGCTTCTATAATGCATCTAAAGTGAGTGACCATTGCAATAATTCTGCAGGTGAGGGCCAAACAGGTTATAGCAAAGATCTAGTACACAAGACAGAGATTTGTAGTCATAAATAGAAGGTACAGTTTGGTTTGGGATCTCAGGCATAAATGTGATTCCACATGATAATTCAATGTAACTTGGTAAATATACAAAATTTTGGTTAAAGCTCATGCTAAGGATCATATAGTCCTAAGGACATCACAGACTCATCATCTTTATTTAGCCATTACTCCCACCAACCTGGACTCATAGGCACTACAAAATAATTATAGAAAATAGTTTTGGCAGGGAACTCAATAGGTCACCAATTTCAGCCCCTAGCATTAAAGCGGGATGAAGTTAAACCTAGATCATTGCTGACCAGTGTTTGTCCAACATGTTCTTTAACTTCTATTGATGGGGATTCCACAAAACTTTCCTTAAAAACCTGTTCTAGAACTTAACTACCATGATAGTTAGCATGATAGTTCTTGTTAGTATCCACCTAAATCTCTCTTACTGTAGATTACACCATGTGATAACTGGAGTCCTAGGGGAGCTACCTGAGGTGACTCAATTAGTGTACACTGCAAGAAATGGGATGGCCAATCCCCAAAGCTTGTGGTTATTACAATATTTTTATTTACTGAGCCAGCAAAAAACATTTTTGTATTAACTTATTGGTTAATCAGAAGTTCAAACAATGCAGTACTCTTAAAGTATCCAGACTCAGGCTTCCACCCAGACACCCATGTCAGATAAAGTTCTACCAATCCCAAAAGACAGGACACATTACATTCCAGATCAATAAATATTTTAGGCCTTATCACAAATACATGTTTATAGGCAATTCTTATTAACTAAATTAAAATTTATTTAAAAAGAAAAGAGAAATATCCGTTAACAGATCAATATACATACAGACATGAGTTCAGTTCTATAACTGAGGTTCAGTTATATAGAGTTGTTGAGTTTGGTAGCTGCAGATGGGTCTTTTCAGACCAGTTCAGAGTTTAAGTCAATGTCTAGTGTTACCTGCCATTTTTAAAGCATAATTTCCAAGTATATCATTATCCAGATCATTAATGAAAATAGTAAGTAGTTCTTGACCCAGCACAGGACCCCATGAGACACAGCCTCTGAGTTTGACAATGAATACTATAATTATTCTTTGAGTAGTCTTTCAACTAGTTGTGCACTGACTTATTTCATCTAGATCACACTTGCTTAATTTGTTTCAGAATATCATGGGTGGCTATATGAAAAGCCTTATTAAAGTCAAAATATTTCATTTCTACTGCTTTTTCTCTATCCAATAGGCTATCAGTCCTGTCAAAGAAGGAAACTAGGTTGATCTGGCATATTCTGTGGTGGTGGTCGGGGACTCCCTCCTAAGAGGCACTGAACCATACATCTGCGTCTGGACCTGGAATCTCAAGAGGTGTGCTGCTTACCAGGAGCTCGTATTCAGGATGTGACTGAGGGGCTTACCAAACTGATCAAACCTTCAGATCGCTACCCCTTCCTGCTTCTCCATGTGGGAACTAACGATACAGCCAAGAATGACCTTGAGTGGGTTACTGTGGGTTATGTAGCGCTGGGAAGAAGGATCCAAGAATTCGGAGCACAAGTGGTGTTCTCATTCATCCTCCCTGTTGAAGGGAAAGGACTGGGCAGGGATCGTCAAATTGAGGAAGTAAATGCATGGTGTCGCAGAGAGGGCTTCGGTTTCTTCGACCATGGGACTCTGTTCTGGGCACAAGGATTGTTAGGAAGAGATGGGATCGACCTAATGAAGAGAGGAAGGAGCATCTTTGCGGGCAGGCTTGCAAACCTAGTGAGGAGGGCTTTAAACTAGGTTCATTGGGGGATGGTGACCAAAACCCTGAGGGGAGGAGTAAAGTTGGATACCAGGAAGAAATGCAAAGAGGAACAAGGACCCATGATTCGACCCTTTTCGCAAGAAAGGAGGACCCCTGATTCGAATGGAGAAGATAGGATGATCAACTGGTTATCTGAGGTGTTTGTACACTAATGTGAGAAGCCTGGGCAACACGCAGGGAGAACTGGAGGCCCTGGCCCAGTCCAAGAAATATGATTTAATTGGGATAACAGAGACTTGGTGGGATGACTCGCATGACTGGAGCACTGTCATGGAAGGATATAGACTGTTCAGGAAGAACAGGCAGGGGAGAAAAGGAGGAGGAGTTGCACTATACATAAGAGACCACTATAATTGCGCTGAACTCCAGTATATAGCAGGGAAAAAAACCTGTTGAGAGTCTATGGGTTAAGTTTAGAAGTGCAAACATCAGCAGTGATGTTGTGGTTGGTGTCTACTACAGGCCACCGAATCAAGTGGATGAGGTAGATGAGGCTTTCTTCGGACAACTGAGAGAAGCTTCCAGATTGCAGGCCCTGGTTCTCGTGGGGGACTTTAATCACTCTGACATCTGTTGGGAAACCAATATGGCAGTACACAGGCAATCCAGGAAGTTTTTGGAGAATGTTGGGGATAACTTCTTGGTACAAGTGCTGAAGGATCCGACCAGGGGCCATGCGCAGCTTGACCTTCTGCTCACAAACAGGGAGGAACTAATAGGGGAAGCAGAGGTGGGTGATAACCTGGGAAACAGTGATCATGAGATGGTAGATTTCAGGATCCTGACCAAAGGAAGAAAACAGAGTAGTAAAATACACACCTTGGAATTCAGAAAAGCAGATTTTGATTCCCTCAGACACCTGATGGGCAGAATCCCCTGAGATGCTAACATGAAGGGGAAAGGAGTTCAGGACAGCTGGCAGTATTTTAAAGAAGCCTTATTGAAGGCATAAAAAGAAACCATCCCGATGCATAGCAAGAGAGGCAAATCTGGTAGGAGACCAGATTGGCTTATGGGGCAACCTTACAAAAAGTGGAAACTTGGACAAATGAACAGGGAGGGGTTTAAATGTATAGCTCAAGAATGACAGGGGGTTATCAGGAAGGTGAAAATGAAATTGGAATTGTGACTGGCAAAGGATGTGAAGGATAACAAGAAAGGTTTCTACAGGCATGTTAACAAGAAGAAGGTGATCAGAGAGGGTGTGGGGCCCCTACTGGATGAAGGAGGTAACCTAGTGACAGATGATGTGGGGAAAGCTGAAGTACTCAATGCTTTCTTTGCCTTTGTATTCATGGACAAGGTCAGCTCCCAGACTAACAAACTAAGTAACACAAGATGGGATGAAGATGGACAGCCCTTGGTGGGTAAAGAACAGGTTAGGAACTATTTAGAAAAGCTAAATGTACACACATCCATGGGTCCGGACTCAGTGCCTCCGAGGGTACTGAGGGAGTTGGCAAATGTCATTGAGGAGCCTTTGGCCATTATCTTTGAAAAATTGTGGAGATCGGTAGAGATTCCAGATGATCGGAAAAAGGCAAGTGTAGTGTCCATCTTCAAAAAAAGGAAGAAGGACGATCCAGGAAACTATAGGCCGATCAGTCTTACCTCGGTTCCTGGAAAAATCATGGAAGGGATCCTTAAGGAATCTATTTTGAGGCACTTGGAAGAGAGGAAACTGATTAGGAATAGTCAGCATGGATTCACAAAGGGCAAGTCGTGCCTGACCAATCTGATTAGCTTCTATGATATGAGGTAACTGGCTCTATGGACATTCGTAAGTCAGTTCATGTGATATACCTTGACTTTAGCAAGGCTTTTGATAGGTCTCCCACAATATTCTTGCCAGCAAGTTAAGGGAATGTGGATTGGATAAATGGACGGTAAGATGGATGGAAAGCTGTCTAGAAGGCTGGGCCCAGCAGGTAGTGATCAATGGCCTGATGTCAAGATGGCGGTCAGTTTCTAGTGGAGTGCCCCAAGGTTCAGTTCTAGGACTGGTTTTGTTCAATATCTTTATTAATGACCTGGATGAGGAAATTGCATCCTCAGCAAGTTTGCAGATGACACTAAGCTAGGGGGAGAGGTAGATACGCTTGAGGGAAGAGATAGGGTCCAGAGTGACTTAGACAAATTGGAGGATTGGGCCACAAGAAATCTAATGAGGTTCAACAAGGACAAGTGCCAAGTCCTGCTCTTGGGATGGAAGAATCCCAAGCATTGTTACAGGCTAAGTAGTAGTTCTGCAGAAAAGGATCTGGGGGTTACAGTGGATGAGAAGCTGGATATGAGTCAACAGTGTGCCCTTGTAGCCAAGAAGGCTAATGGCCTATTAGGTTGCATTAAGAGGAGCATTGCCAGCAGATCCAGAGATGTCATTATTCCCCTTTATTCGGCTCTGGTGAGGGCACATCTGGAGTATTGTGTCCAGTTCTGGACCCCCCACTACAAACAGGATGTGGACGTATTGGACAGGGTCCAGCAGAGGGCAACCAAAATTATTAGGGGGCTAGAGCATATGACCTATGAGGAGATGCTGAGGGACTTGGGTCTGTTTAGTCTGCAGAAGCAAAGAGTGAGGGGGAATTTGATAACAGCCTTCAGCTTCCTGAAGGGAGATTCCAAAGAGGATGGAGAAAGGCTGTTCTCAGTAGTGACAGATGGCAGAACAAGGAGCAATGGTCTCAATTTGGGGTGGGAGAGGTTAGGGAAGTAGTGGAGTCTCCATGCTTAGCGGTGTTTAAGTCTTGGCTTGATAAAGCCATGGCTGGGTTAATTTAGTTGGGATTGGTCCTGCCTAGAGCAGGGAGCTGGACTTGATGACCTTCTGAGGTCTTTTCCAGATCAATGGTTCTATGATTCTATGATCCTTCAACCTTTCACAAATGTATTGATTAATAATTTGTTTCAGTATCTTCCCAGGTATCAAAGTTAGGCCAACTGGTCTATGGTTGCCTGGGTCCTTTTGTTCCTCGTGTTAAAGGAAGGTGGGTACAGGTTTGACCTCCATGATCCGGTGACCTTGGGACCTGACTGGTCCCAAATGACCTGATTTTCTGGACCAGGGAAGATCCCTCCCCTCATGGCCCACACTGCTACTGGGATAGGGCTCCAGCCTGCCCCCACTGCTGTCCCAGCCTCCCGGGGCTCTCTAGATGTCACCAGCCCTGCTACCGCTGGAGCTGGAACACCCCAACCTGAGCTGTGCAACCAAAGTAGAGCTCTGCAACTGCCTGACTCTGCAGCTGGAGCCAGAGCTCCACGGCCAGGATTGACGTATTGGTTCAGGGCGGGAGCTCTTTGGCCCAAGCCAGAGCTCCCTGGGTGATGCTTTTGCTAGGGCTGGGACTGGGGCTGGAGCTCCCCAGCTTTTGGAGCCAGAATTGAGCTCCCTGGCTGTCCCTGGGGTCAGAGCTCCATCGCCACTGTCAGGCTAGAGTTCCCCAGCTGCTGGGGCCAGGGAGCTCCACTGGGGTGAGAATTCCCTGCCGTGCTGCCCATCCTTCCCCTGCATGCACACACTCTGAGCTCACGGCTGAGCCGCTGTTGATCCCTATAGCACTCCTGCCCCACCACCAGACCTCCCTCTTCCTGGGATCCATGGTCCAGGAACATCTGTGATCCATGCTGTCCTATGGATATTGCTGGCTCAGGTAGTCCTGGTTAAGGGAGGTTCAACCGGCACTCTGTTTGCTCTTCTCCAGTCTTCAGCAATCTGATCCATTCACCCTTCTAACAAGTAATTTCTAATAGTTCTGAGACTGCTTAAGCTAGTTCCTTAAACATCCTAGGGTGAGTTGTATTAGGTCCTCCCTGTTGAGAGTGAAGGACATTGTTCTTTGTTTGCAAGTTATAATTTATGTAAAGCTGAATTTTTATCGGCTTACGTTCTGTAAGTTCCCCTCAGGGATCCCCCTTGCTGAATGAACGCATGGTGTGTGTGGGAAATGAACATGCAATGGGTGATGAACTTTTACTCACCTGAACTTAAGTGCACACAGCCCCCTGCACACGGCCCAGCAAGTACAGTGAGGAAGGCCATTAGACCCAGAAGCTGCAATGGCCTGTATGTCATCGATCCATAAAAGAGCGAGAGAACCCGGAAGGGGGATCACCAAGCAGGACCTCTCGAGGGTATCCTCTGCTCGGATTGCCTGGCCAGAAAACTGGTTCCAGAATCATCACGGGAAGAGATCAACTGCATGAACCTCAGCATGAACTCCTTCTGGTGCCTGGCGCTCAGACTGTATTTTGTCAGACTGTAAGTGTGATTGTGGATAGTGAGAGTGAGTCTCTCCTTTCTCCTCCTTCCAGAGATGGTTAAAGCAATTAAAGCCATTTGCGCCCGTTACCTCGTGGTCCCAATACTTGTTAGTCCAAGGTTAGTTGCAAGTAAATTCATATCTCCCAGGGTTCCTTATTCCCTTCCCCCCGCTTGCAACATTCACAACTTGAATACATCTCATTTATCTAAATATTCTTTAACCTGTTCTCTCACAAATTTGACTTTTGTTCTTTTCCCTTTGATGTTAATATTAATTGTGTTGAGTATCTAGTTACCATTAAACTTTTTAGCAAAGAATGAAGCAAAACAGGCATTTACACTTCAGCTATCTTGATGTCATCTTTCATTAGTTCTTCTTGCTTAATAACTAGAGTAGTTTCTCAACCTTTTTTATAAAGTACTCCCAGTACCTACAGTTTTCAGACACACAATTTTGTTTTCTACCATTGCATTGTTTAAACAACTTCATTGTAGCCAGGCGGGCGATGGAATTTTTGGTTGTAAAGAGGACAAAAATAGTAAAGCTTTGTAAAACTTAAAACAAAAAATCAGTTTTCTTCAAATTTCAGTTGTATTGATGTATACCCAGATGTCTCTCGTGTACCCATACAACTGGTTGAGAGACACTGAACTAGAGGACCTACACTTATTTTCAGCACGTTCATGTATACACTTTATTATGTACATTTTGTAATAAAGATTTCATTAAAACGTCGAGGAATCCTACAGAACCTTGGAGACTGCGTTTATTTTGAAATAACACATCTACCCACAAAATGCATTTTGGAATAGCATTTTGCTATTTCAAAATAGCACGTCCACACTGTGTGGACTCTGAATCGCATTTAAGGCTACCCAGAACCAGTTCTGGCAGGGCACTGGGTCACGACTTACTGTGTGGGGCTGCTGCCTGGGGCTATCTGAGGTCTGTGCTTAAAGGGATATCCCTGGACAGCCAGTTCTCAGGTTTCCCTGCTTGCTTGTCTACCTCAATGAGTGACAGGAAAGTATTTTGTCTCTGCGTGCTCTGATTGCCCTCACTCAGGACACCACAGCACTCTTCAACATGGAGCCAGAGCTGCCCCTGGGCACTCTGGGGCTTCTCTTGGATACATTGCTGTGAGCCTGACTGCACTTTCTGCAGGCTGCCATCCTGGAGGTCCATCGGGGGGCTGTCAGTATCCAGGAGGCCCTGTGGGAGAGCTTCCACCTTAAGGAGCACTAAGAACCTCCCTAGTCTGTCCCATTGGAGGCTTGTGCCTCATTCCTCCCTCATGTCCTCCCACTTACCTCTCCCTAACCCCCCTTCCTGATGTCAAATAAAATACAGTATTTTCATGAACACAAACTTTCTTTATTTAACAAAACTGAGGGGAGGGAATGAAACTCTGGTGAGACTGGGGAAAGGAGGAGAAGGGATAGAGAGGGTGGGAGAAGGGAGGGGGAAACCTGGGAGGAGGGAGCTGGAAGGAGGAAACAAGGGAAAGAAGGGTGAGGGGAAGTTCAGGGCTCAGGGTTGGGGGTCTCACCGGACCAACTTGATAGTCATGCAAACCTGCTCCAGGGTTCACATGTGGCCTTTGGTGGCCAGGCTGGCAGCTATCCTGCCATAGACAGCAGCGTTCCTCCATCTAGTGCAGAGATCTTGGATGCTGGGGGCATCACCTCCAAACCTGAATAAGGTCTATGATCTCCACCCTGGACCAGGAAGGCGCCTGCCTTCTCTGGGCCCTGGCAGGCTCCTGGGAGCTGGCAGACAGCTCCTGGGGAGTGGTGGAGGGCTGGCTGCCAGTGGCTTGCTGGCTCATGTTTTGGGGCTACTGGGTCAGGGGCAGTAACTGCTGGCTCTGGGCTGGCAGGCTTGGAGCTGGCACAGGACCTGTGGCCAGAGTCTACCTGTGTAAGGGCTCTGGGGAGGAGGGAGAGGAGTGTTCTTGGTTGAGGCTAGAGTGGCAACCAGGGCACCCTGGGATGGCTGGAGGCCCCCTATTTTGAAATAAGTGTCTACACAGCACTTATTTTGAAATTGCTATTTCGAATTTGGTGTTATTCCTCATGGAATGAGGTTTACCAAATTTGAAATAAGTGCTCCGCTATTTCTAATTTATTTCAAAATTGCCGTTTGACTGTGTAGATGCTAGGAAAGTTATTTTTAAATAAAGGCTGTTATTTCGAAATAACTTTGCTGTGTAGACATACCCTACCAGAATTATTTGGACATAAGCTTTTGATAAAACCCCATTTTATTAGATTAAGTAGGTTTTTTTGCTCAAGAAAACCTATGCCTAAACAAATATGCTAGTCTTTAATGTGCCACAGGACTCATTTTTTAAGCAGATACAGACTAACACGGTTGCCCCTCTGATAAAGATTAGATTGTGAATCAAACCACAAGACTATGCAGTAGATTTGTGTCCCCATCACATTAAGGCATCATCCTACAAAGCTGAGCCTGTGTAGGAGGGAGAATTTTAAAAATGCTGCTTGTGTAGAGAAGCAGCAAAATCAGCAATCCTCTGAAGCAAAAAAGAGCAGGGAGGATACCTGAACCAGTTCTTTCCCCTGAGATGCTCATTGGGTAGCATTGTGTCCTTATGGTACAACCTACTTCTGAACAGGTGAAATCATTGCACAATCCTAAATAATCTGGAAAGTCACTTAACCAATTCAGTGATAAATATAAGATAAATATAAGCACATGTACTTCCAAAATGTATACATCTGATTGTATCCTTATTTACTGTCCTCTGAAGCTCCGTGGGTACAATACAAAGAGGTCTGTACAAGTAGATTTGGTGCAGGATTAGTGTTTTAGATTGTAAGGCTGCTTCTATAATTTACATATCAAATAATAATTAGCAGTGGCAAAGAGGAATTTTCAAACAGTCTAATTTGCTTGTCCCATTTCTCATGAGGAAATTAAGGGTACATAGCACCATATTCTATGGTAAAAGTTGTTAGAAAAATTATTAATTGAAAGGATTTTAGAATCTATTTTACATATAATAATTTCCAGTTCCACTTCTTTTCTAACTCCTCCATGCCATACACACAACAGAACTGGAAATCAGACAAAATATATGTGTCTTGAAAAACACAATTTAATTAAACATTAGTATTGTCCTTATTTAATTCTTTTGTAAAACCACTTCCAGATAGCCATATATTGTACTTTATCAATAAAAAATAGTCACTGAGTATATCTGGATGCATCATGAATAAAATATAATATATTTTTAATATTTGCTATTATTGATTATAGTATTCCCATTCTTTATCCCAATTTAGAGGTAATAGAACTTCAGTGCAAGGAGTTGTTGTCTGTAAATCTAAATTAAGTGACAGCTTTTTCAGTGTTTATAAATGCACTCTTCCTGCAAGAAGTGAACTCTACTTTTGAGTTATTGCATTTTGGACATATATACAGAGAGACACAAGAGATTTATGAATACAGGCGAGAGGATTATTCTATAACTCAGGCCACATAAAAGATAACCATCAGAAAAGAGAACTTCACACTTGGATAATTTTCTCTCAAGGAACATATAATGTCCTGCCAGGAGGTAAGCAAAGGGGGAGATAGTGAACGTGGTAGTTTGCAGTAAGTTGAACATTGTTACCATACTCTCAGGCCATCATCAGCTAAAAGTTCTGTCATGTACTTAATCCCTCTTCTCAAAACCAGATATATTGACCTAGCAGTCCCTGGAGCAAAGCATGGATGATGCTAGAGTAGTGCCAAAAGAAAGGTCTGAGTCTGTCTTTACATTAAAGTGAACCTCACATTTTAGTCACAAAGGAACAATTAAACCGATCATTTCTAAATATGTCTGGAGGCTTTTGATGACCTTTCTCATGAAAAGTAAACAAATATTGTGGCTCTTGATAGAACTGCAGAAAAAAATATTTATACAGAAAGTTGGTGCTTCACAAATATCAAGTCACACTTTTTTCTAGCTATTTTATGTCCTATGATATATTAAATATTTGTAATCAGGGCTGATTTCCTGGAGCTATAGAAAGGTATTAATTATCACTTGATTTTTTAAAATTTATACTGTATCTATGTTGCAAATAAACCCTAATTAATTAAATATTAAGGTTACATGGTTAAAATTCCATTCTTTTATATCAGTTTTAAAACAAACAAAAGGAAGTTTTTCTTCACGCCATGCACAGCAAACCTGTGGAACTCCTTGCTAGAGGATGTTGCAAAGACCAGGACTTCAACAGCATTCAAAAGAGAACTAGATAAATGTATGGAGGTTAGGTTTATCAATACTTATCATTCTGGATGGGTAGGAATGGCATCCCTAGCCTCTGTTTGTCAGAGTCTGGAAATGGATCACTTGATGAGAGGGATCACTTACCTATTCTGTTCGCTCTCTCTGGGGCATCTGGCATTGGCCACTGTAAGAAGACAGGATACGGGGCTAAATGAATCATTGGTCTGACCCAGTATGGTCTTACTTACGTTCTTATATTCAGTCATTCCTGAAAACCCCTGAGTTTGCCTTACTCCAAGAATCATTCTCTCCCACACTGGGATCTCTGAAAGAGACCACCTGCATAATAGAGGAAAAGAGGGTTTTTTCCTACCCCCGTAGACTGCATAGGAATTGGGAAATATCCTTTTCAAATAGCTTGTGAGCCCTTTTATGACCCCCTCTCTCTTCCGTGTTTCAGAAGCTACCGAAACCTTTCCAGAGAAGTGTGTGTGTATGTGTGTGCTCGCATGTGCTATATATACATTATACATCTAGTTTTTTAACATGATTATTTGGAACCCACTGTGCCTATCAGTGTTCCTTCTAATTTTCCCACCACTGAGTGGAATTAATTTTGTTATGTGCACCAATATGGAGGTGATGTGAGTCACATCACTTTCATATTGGTGCACATAACAGAATTCATGTGGCAGAGGTGGGGTCAAGGAGATCTGTGTATGGGAGGGTATGTCTACACTACCCTCCTAGTTCGAACTAGGAGGCTAATGTAGGCATACCGCACTTGCAAATGAAGCCCTGGATTTGAATTTCCCGGGCTTCATTTGCATAAGCGGGGAGCCGCCATTTTTAAAACCCTGCTGATTCGAACCCCGTGCAGCGTGGCTACACGGGGCACGAACTAGGTAGCACGAGGAGTAACGGTAGTTCGAACTAGGAAGCCTAGTTCGAACTACCTAGTTCGTGCCCCGTGTAGCCGCGCTGCACGTGGTTCGAACCAGCGGGGTTTTAAAAATGGCGGCTCCCCGCTTATGCAAATGAAGCCCGGGAAATTCAAATCCCGGGCTTCATTTGCAAGTGCGGTATGCCTACATTACCCTCCTAGTTCGAACTAGGAGGGTAGTGTAGACACACCCGGAGGGAGTTCAGGCCTGGGACAGAGGATTGGGTGCAGAAGTGTCAGATCTCTGGCTGGGGTCATGTTGCTCTAGAATGAAGCTGGGGATGATGGGTTCAGGGGTGGATAAGAGGATTAGGGTGCAGGGATGCAAGAAGTCTGGCTAGGGATGTAGACTATGGGGTGGGACCAGGGATGAAGGGCTCTGGACTGGCACAGAGGGTTGGGGTTCAGAAATATGAGGGATTTATTTCTAATTTTACAGATTGTATAGTTGAGGCACAGGGAATTTTCATGTTTTGTAATTCCTCAAGTAAGCACTGTATCCAGGTTGGAGCTGGTCAAAAAATATAACAATTCTTCAAAATACAGTCACAATTTTTCATGAGAAAATGTCACTGAAATTTTAAATAAGTGGAAAAAAAAATTAACCATATTTGAGATCTTTCCATTCAGAAAACAAGGCATCTACAAACCCACTACTCCATAGTACTGCCTCAGTAAGTCCTGCTATGTCTAAGTTTGAAAATTGGACTAATAATAACATTATGAATAATAACTTGTAGCACTTTCTCATATGTAATTCTCAGAAAATAACCATGATGTGAAATGTCAAGAATACCATTTCACAGACAGAATAAGTTCATAGCTGAAGCAATCATTCTGTGTCATATAATGTTTTAATTAATGGATAAAGAATGGTCATGTCACATCAAACCTATCTTTTATTGGGCAACCTTCAGTGGATGAGAGAACACGCTTTCGAGCTTATACAGAACTCTCTTAGGTAGATGAACTGAGGCTTTAATAAATGAAATTCCACTCCAGCTCATCCGTTGAAGTGGGCTTTACTCATGAAAGCTCATGATACTATATATTTTTGTTAGTCTCTATGGCTACATCTACACTTCAGTGCTATTTCTAGATATCAGAGATATCCTGAAATAGCTATTTGGCATCTTTTGAGCACTCCTGTTGTTTCGAAATATAATGGACTTGCTATTCCGACATCCCTGTAAACCTTATTGCACAAGGAGAAAGGGACGTTTTGGAATAGTGATTTATTTAGAAATAACTGCTGTTTTGTAATTGACTCAAAATAAGCTACGCAATTTGCGTAGCTCAATTTGTGTAGCTTATTTTGAGCTTCAGGTGCAATGTAGATGCACCTTAAGGTGCCACAGGACTACTCATTTTGTTGTTTTTAATGGGAAGAAAGTTTATAGCCAGTCAGCAAAACACAAGGACACATATTTCATTACTCACCCCAAATTTTGTGCATATTTTTGTGGGCAAAGAAATAGAAGCTAGACTTTCTTTATCAGACACTGTATTTCATTGAATTATTTGGAAAGTGATTCTGACTAGTATGGAGCAAGGTAGAAGACTAAAGAGTTATAGCCTGATTCTGCCACATGGCTACATTTATAATCAAAGCTAGGGATACAATGCCAGGTCACATAGATAAAATTTTGTTGTCTCTCATCCTGATAGCACATCAAACACAGAAGAGTGATGTTATAGGGTAAGCCCCACACAGGGGAACCAAGTAACTCTGGGCCTAGAAGGCCCTTCCCAGCCTCACCTGCCAGTCATGCTCACAGTGCAAGCAGAGCTAAAATAGAGTGACCTCAGTCAAGGTGAACAAAAGAAAGGAGCTGCTGTTAGTTCCTGCAGAGAGGCTTCAGGAACACTATACCTCCTGGACCAGCGCCATTGTCAAATTGCTGAAGTCTTGGTGGAGACTAGGGATGGCAGGCCTAGATTGATGGAGATGTGCTGCTAGACCACAGGCAGGGAGAAGCCCACCCTTTAGTGGGTGCATAAGAAGTTCCAGTTGTCACTTTGGAGAGGCAGAAGACATGATAGAAAATGACACAGGGAGCAGGTTTGATGGTGGTTGGCCCCAATCTTCATTTCCCAGACTGCCAGTCACAGGGCCCTGTTTGGAATCTGGTCAAGCAGAGAGATACTGGGTTTCCCTACCTCCAGTCACACAGACTTTTACCATTGGGTATGTCTAAACTACATGGCTCCGTCGACAGAGCCATGTAGATTAGTTTACTCAGCAAAGGGAAATGAAGCGGCACTTCATTTAAATCAAAATGGCCGCCGTGCTTTGCCGATCAGCTGATTGTTGGCATAGCACTGCAGTCTCGACGGGGATCTGCCGATCCCCGCGCTGTGCTGACAATCAGCTGATCGGCACAGCATGGCGGCCATTTTTATTTAAATGAAGCAGGGATTATTTAAATCGCCGCTTCATTTCTCTTTGCCGTCCTCCCTAATCTACATGGCTCCTGTCGATGGAGCCATGTAGTTTAGACACACTGAGTGATATCAACACAGACTTCCTGGAGAGCAGTACTAGTTGGCGCAGATGCCCAACCCCCTTCCACTTAGTCATGTTGAATAGTATTAAATAGTAAGTCAGGTGAGCCATGGCACATGCTAGCCACCCCAAGTATGTACCCATTTGGTACAGGCCAATTTGTGCTAGAGATGACTAGCCCATGCTTCCAGAACCACACTTCTATTTTTAGCAAACTAGCTTAATGAGAGCTAGGGCAAGCATGTCTGTGTGTGTCTGTGTGTCCATTCATCCATCCATCTATGAGTTTGTTTGTTCAAGAACATCTAAATGGTGAGAGTGAGGACCATGAAATTTGGTATTCAGCTTCCTTTTACCATAACTTAAAGCAAGCACAATGGAATGTTCATGGAATGCTATTGTTTCTCATATGATAACAGAGACAGATACCATTCACAATGACCAGAGGGGGAAGGCAAGCGTAGGGGACAGTTATACTCTTGAATGACTGCAGGGGGTTAGCAAGCAAGCACACCGCCATTGCCCTGACACCCCCATAGAGCCAGGGAGCACCTACCAGCTGAGGAGTGCCACTCCTGCTCCCCTGGGCTAGCCCCAGGGAGCAGCTGGTGCCCAACTCCAACCCTTGCCCTGAGTCCCCTGATCCTTCCTACACCTCCCAACACACTGCCCTGACTCCTGCACGCTCCCATTCCCTGTCCTGAGCCCCTCCTCACACCTCAACCCTAACTCCTGCACCTCCAGACTCACAGCCTGATACCCCCACATCCTGAAGCCCCTGCCCTGACTCTTGTCCCCTACAACTCTAGACCCTTGCCCTGAAGGACCCAAACAATGCCACGTCCATCTTCGCCAAAGGATTAATGCCCACAAAACAGATATCAGACAAGAACACAAAGAGAAAACAGTTTCTTGCCACTTTAACCAGAAAGGACACTCTCTAAATGACTTAGCCACCTGCATTCTGCTACAAAGACCTTTTACATCTGCACTTGAAAGGGAATCCTCTGAACTGTCATTCATGTTAAAATTCGACACTTGCCAACAAGGACTTAACAAGAATTTGAACTATCTCACCCATTACCAAGACAGTTTCCCCAATTATCACCTGTAATACCATTAACTCACAAACATCCCACTCTCCCTACCTTTAATATCATCAATTCACAGACACTTACCTTCCTTCCTCCCCCTCCTCCCCCCCCCGCATCCCCCTTCTGTTCTGCAATGTGATTTGTCCTTTTCATATTTGTTCATTTTTTTAATTGTATCCTTTGGTATATATGGTTGTGACTACTTTCTTCCACTATTTGATCTGAGGAAGTGGGTCTGGCCCACGAAAGCTCATCATCTAATAAACCATCTTGTTAGTTTTTAAAGTGCTACATTGTCCTGCATTTTGCTTCAACTACCCCAGACTAACACGGCTACATTTCTATCATCTTCTAGTATTATACATGTTTTACAAATATATATAATGAAACACCAAGGGATGAAATGATTTGTTCAAGAAATCATTTGTTCAAGAAATCACTCAGATATAAGTGATAAAGCACGCAAAGCAATAATGAGCTCTGACTCATTCTCCTACTCTCACCATTATTATTTATTTGTCTGGAAACTGTCTAGAAACTAACTTTGATCAGAGCTGGATATAACATTGATCTACTTGTACGGAGTGAAATACAATCCTTGCCTCGATGATGGGTTGGTTCACATACTCAGCAAGTTCACAGATGACACTGACGAGAAGAATGAGGGGAGATTTGATAGCAGCCTTCAGCTATTTGAAGTGAGGATTCCAAGCAGGATGGAGCCTGGCTAGTCTCAGTGGAGGCAGATGACAGACCAACGAGCAGTTGTCTCAAGTTGCAATGGGGGAAGGCTAGATTGGATATTAAGAAAAAATATTTTACTAAGATGGTAGTGAAGCGCTGGAACGGCCTGAGTAAGGAGGTGTTAGAATCTCCATACTTAGAGGTTGTTAAGGCCAGGCTTGACAAAGCCTTGGCTGAAATGATTTAATTGGGGTTGGTTGTACTTGGAGCAAGGGGTTGGACTAGATGACTTTGTGAGGTCTCTTCCATCCCTAACCTTTTTGCATATATGACCTAAATAAGTACATGAACTAATATGAAAAATAGCAGGTATGCCAAAATATGGCATAGAGTACCTGGTATAAATATTGCATGTTGTAACTATAAGGAGCCAGAACATGTACTGAATGTTTAGCATTTTTTATAAATTGTAAGGGATCTCACGTGAGAATGAAGTATGCCTGATGCAAGTACTTTAGAACAGTGGATTGGACAAACTTGAAGCAAGTAGAACAACTTGTTTATCACGTAGCTCTGCATATATTTTGTTTAATCAGATATTTAATATGCAGAGAAGTAATATAGAATGCTTGAGTAATGAATAATGAATGGAAGACTGGCACCACTTTGTAACAATGTAACATGTAAATTAAGTGTTCTGGAGAATGCGTCATCATGAGTAGTCAACAGCCATCAGTAGGCATCAAATCTGAAGGTAGCAGAAAGATAACACACTATGAATTAATAAAACAAACATATTTCTAGTATCCTAGATGAACAAGTTCATTTTTATTAATCTTCTGTATTTGCTAATAAATAGAACCCATTGAGTGCCAGCTGTTTTGGGCACAGAAATGCCTGATATCTGTACCAGATGGGCAATATATTTGTGATAATGCTTCCTGAAGCCATGTGTTGAATTGGGTCAGGAGAGGGAGTCTCAGTGTGGAGTGCAAAAAGTCCTGGAGCTGCTGTCTGACATACACAGGAGCAGACAGCCTATGTAGGCCCCTGGCCAAGGTAGAAGAGGCCGAGGGCAGTGATGGTGGAGGGGCGGGGATAGTGCAGCCCTCTGTCAGTGATTTTAAGGGCCTGGACTCTGGCTGTCACAGTTGCTGGGGTGGCATCAGTGGCAGGCCAAGCCCAAGACCACTTTGAATTGCCGAGCCTGGGACAATTGCCCCCTTTGCCCCTCACCACATTGGTGGGCCTGATGACATATGTACACTGAACTAAAACAAAAATGATTTTTGATACTTCTCTGACATTTGGGGACAAATGCAGTTGTTGCTGGATTTTTAGTGTAATTTTTGGAGGGAGTAAACTCTCAAAATATTTGTCATTTATTCAAGACATTTCCTGATTGAATAAGCATAGTTTTGCCTTTTTTATGCTCCTTTGCAGCTTGCTTTCCATGAGTATGCTAATGATCTATTTACTGGCTGAGGTGTTTGCAGAAATAGAAATTTAAGAGAGTAAGGGTATGTCTACACTAGAAAGTTAGTTCGAACTAACGGACGTTAGTTCGAACTAACTTTCCTATGCGCTACACTAGCGCTCCGCTAGTTCAAATTTGAATCGAACTAGCGGAGCGCTTAGTTCGAACTAGGAAAACCTCATTTTACGAGGACTAACGCCTAGTTCGAACTAGCTAGTTCGAACTAAGGGCTGTGTAGCCCTTTAGTTCGAACTAGTGGGAGGCTAGCCCTCCCCAGGTTTCCCTGGTGGCCACTCTGGCCAACACCAGGGAAACTCTATGCCCCCCTCCCGGCCCCGGACCCCTTAAAGGGGCACGGGCTGGCTACGGTGCCCGTGCCAGGTGCAAGCCTGCCAGCACCCAGCTAGCAGACCCTGCACCTGGCACGGCACAGAGCCACCCACCCGATGCCTCCCAGCCCACCCCCTCTTGCCGGGACCAGGCTGGCGGCTCCCGGGAGCTTGCCCTGGACCGCAAGAGGCGGGCACCTTCCTGGGCTAGTGCGGACATCGTGGACCTCGTCCACGATCTCCGCACTAGGCACAGGAAAGTGGCCGTCTAGGGCAGGAGAGCTGCCAGCCTGGCCACCCAGGAGCAGGTGTGCATGAAAATCAAGGGGGTCCACTGAGACCCCCGACCCTGAGCCCTGAGCTTACAATGGCCGTCCTGGGTCAGACCAAAGGTCCATCTAGCCCAGTAGCCTCTCTGCCAACAGCGGCCAACCCTAGGGACCCTGGAGGGGATGGACCGAAGACAATGACCAAGCCATTTGTCTCGTGCCATCCCTCTCCAGCCTTCCACAAACTTTGGGCAGGGACACCACTCCTACCCTCTGGCTAATAGGACTCCATGGACCCAACCTCCATCACTTGATCTCACTTCCCTTTAAACTCTGTTCTAGTTCTAGCCTTCACAGCCTCCTGCAGCAAGGAGTTCCACAGGTTAACTATTTGCTTTGGGAAGAAGAACAACTTTCTCTTACTAGTTTCAAGCCTGCTACCCATTCCTTTCCTTTGGTGTCCTCTAGTCCTTCTTTATGGGAACTCAGGAAGAACTTTTCTGAATGCACCCTCTCCACCCAACCCCTGCTTTTAGAGACCTCTATCCTGTCCCCCCTCCGTCTCCTCTTTTCTAAGCTGAACAGTCCCAGTCTCTGTAGCCTCTCTTCATCTGGGACCTGTTCCCAACCCCTGATCATGTTAGTTGCCCTCCCCTCTCCCAGCCTTTCTCTTCCCCTCTCCCACCTCCTTTTCCCAGTCTCCCCCAGTTTTTTTCAATAAAGACAGAGTCAATGTTGGAAGAAACATTAGCTTTATTTTGTACATCAATAAGAAGGGGGGCTAGGGAAGGGCAAGTGGAAGAAGGTGAGGGAGGAATGGGGCACGAGCCCCCGATGGGGAGGACTGGGCTGGCTCTGCGGGCTTCTGGGGGTGGAAGCTCTCCTGCAGCCCCCCAATTACTCCCTCTCCCCAGATGGCAGCCTGCGGCAAGTGCAGCCGGGCTGATGGCCGAGTGGTGTGATGTGCCCAGTGTGGGCACTCAGGGCACTCCAAGCCAGAACTTCTTTGCAAGCGGGGCACCCCTTAGAACTGTGTGTCCGGGGTGGGGGTCGGGACCCTTTAAGCGCAGCCCTCGGCTAGCCTGAGACAGTATCTCCACGCTCTAAGTCCTCCTTTTATGCCCTGCCGGCACTGCTTCCGGCCATCATTAAGCCCTGTTCAGAGTCCACTCAATGTGGACTTACTAGTTCGAACTAGCAAAACGCTAGTTCGAACTAGTTTTTAGTTCTAGATGCGTTAGTTCGAACTAGCTTAGTTCGAATTAACTAATTCGAACTAAGTTAGTTCGAACTAGCGCTGTAGTGTAGACGTACCCTAATAGAATTTTCATGGAATCAAAACTTTGAACTTTGTAAGTATGACATCAGATTCAAAGAGCTAGATTAATCCAATCACAAACAGAAATAATACCATCTGGCCTATGTATCTGCTCAAAAGCACAATTCACATTTCAAACTTTGGAAATGAGTATTTGTATTAAAAAGTTCATGAACAACTTGAAATTCAAGAATTACTCACAAAAATCCACCAGTGAATCAGAAGAGAAAATGAATACATTAGAAGAAATTGTAATATGACCCAGATTAATTGTGAAGAAAAAGAAATCAAAATATTCATTACCAATTATTTTTCCTCTCTTGTAAATTTTGTATATTGAAGGACAGGTGCAACAGTTGCAAAATGTTCTAGAAAAAAAATCAGTCCTTCAAAAATTTAACACATAAGCTTAACTCTCTCCCATTGTCAGTCATTCTATGTTCTACCTTATACTAATGCAAACTTCTCTTTAGGTCTTATATTTATAGTCCTACATCCCATGGATTATGTGCTAGAAGATTGTAGACTTCAGTGACTTCTGACTGGCCAGGAATGTGGTAGTAAAGGTGGCAGCCCATATAACAGCATGGCTGAGAAGGGTTTGGCACTTCCCTCTGAATACTGATGGGGTTTGGAGACCCAGACGGTGTGTGTAGACTACAGGGTTTTTTTGAAAAAACTTCTCCTGGGTCTAGACTGCTGCTGCTTTCTTTCGAAAGTAAATCAAAAGAATGTAGCAGTATTTTCGACTGTGGAAAACCTTGTTTTACAAGGAATAACATCTTTTTTTGAAAGTGCTTTTTCGAAAAAAAGCACTATGTAATGCCAATTGTCCTTTTTCAAAAGAGAGCTCCAGACTGCTTGGGCGCTCTCTTTCTAAAAAGCGGCTTGCTTTTTCAAAAGTACTGGTTGTAGTCTGGACGCTCTTTTTCGAAAGAGGCTTTTTTGAAAGTATCTTTTGAAAAAGCCTCTTTCAAAAGAGGCTTCCAGTCTAGACATAGCCAGATAGTTTACATTCTGCTGTGTAGGCAGAGAGTGAGCCAGGCTCTGATATATATTAACTATCAGCTTTTGGCATTTATTACACTGTATACTCTAGGTTTAATTACTGGAAATAATTAACCATATGTGTGGCTCTTCTTCACTCTTTTATTAATTCAGTGGGTGCCATATGTGGCATCTAAAGACATTGAGAAGCGTCTGTGTTTTTGTAGTTTATCTAAATTGTAGATTTGCATTTAAAGGCAAGTGGCTGCTAATTTTGGGATAATCAAGAAAAGAAGGGTTTCTCATTACACATATGATTGACCTCTGCAATTTTCAAGTGTAAAAATGAGGTCAGCATTGCAAGTATTGCTAAAACTTCAGAATATTCTCAAAAGCTTAAAAGAACAGGGTTTTTTTTCCCACATGCAATGCCTTTTTCAAAATGATCTGCATTCAATATAGCCTAACATGTACAGTGCAAAAACTTAAACAATGTAATAGTGAAATGTCTGAGCAGGTGAAACCTCAATGAGAAATCTTAAATTCTGGCAGTATTTAGAAAACTAATTAAAATGTCCTTTTTAGCAATTTAAGACTCCAGTATTAGAACAAAGTAAAGAATTAGCAAGTCAAATAAAAATCCTCTATATAAAACCCCTGATTTTTAATTAAAAATCATTCATCTGTTTGCAAAGGATGAAAAAATACACTTTTTACAAAATAATGCATAAAGATGTTCAGAAGGGTTCTTTAAGTTTTGAATGTTTATGTTGCTAATTTCTGATTTTAGAAAAGGCTTTTCTTTTGTGGAAGACTACATAGAACTGATGGACTAGTAAAATTTGTGATATATCAAAGGAATACACAAGTAGAAGAAAAGCTAGGTGTCGGTTATATTTCATTTAAATGTGCTTATTTATATCTAACTGCTTCTGTAACCTCCAAAACAATCGATAACAGCGTGGTGGCGGGAACAAAAAAATATAAGAATGGCCATACTGGGTCAGAACAAAGGTCCATCTAGGCTAGTATCCTGTCTGCCGACCATGGTTAATACCAGATTTCTCAGAGGGAGGCATCACAACAGGTAATCCTCATGTGATCCCTCCCCAGTAACCCACCTCCAGAGAAATAGAGATTAGGGATACCATTCCTACCTATCCTGGCTAATAGCCATTGGTGGACCTAACCTCCATGAATCTATCTAGCTCTTTTTTGAACCCTGTTAAAGATTTAGCTTTCATTACATCCTCTGGCAAGGAGTTCCACTGGTTTGTTTTAAATCTGCTGCCTATTAATTACATTTGGTGACCCCTAGTTCTTATATTGTGGGAATAAGTAAATTACTTTTCCTTATTCACTTTTTCCATACCAGTCAGGATTTTATAGACTTCTATCATATCCCCCCTTAGTCTCCTTTTTTCTAAACTGAAAAGTCCCATTCTTTTTAATCTCTCTTCATATGGGACCCGTTTCAAACCCCTAATAATTTTTGTTGCTCTTTTCTGAACCTAAGTCTCAATCCTACCACAATCCTAAACCCCAGTCTAAGCCCCAATCCTACCACATGCATAGAGACCATGGATACTCCATTGAATTCAATGGAGTTTGGTCTCAGTACTAGGGTCTGCACAGTAAGAACAACTTGCTGATTTGGGGCCTCATAATGCATAGGTCTCATCACATAATTTAATGGAGGTTAAAATAACTTTTTCCAAGTATCTATCAAGTTCAAGGATTTCACTTCAAAACCATTAATAATGTCACTTGACTAACAATCACTGTATAAATGTGTCAGTTATAAATTGTAAGTTAGTTTGATATTTAAAAAGAAAAAATATCCTAATTGGCACTATATCAGCCTGCCCTCGTACGCACGCTGTCTAGTTGGTAAGACATTTTTACTCTTAGCAGCCTGAATTGGAGATTACAGGACTAGAATGGTCTCCACTCCAGGACATAGACTGAATCTTAAGAGCAATTTCAAATTCTAAATTAGTTTCTTTCATTCAAACCAAGTCAGTCACTCTTGCTCCATAGAGTAAGAACATTTCTTTTAACACATTCTCTCATCCATGCTTTCTTATTGACACTTTTTTTCCTTTAAAATAGCTAATTAAACTTGGAGCAATGCTGTTCTTTGCTCTTGTGAAAATGCTTGCTGGCTTTCTTCCATGGGGCTTAGTGGGAGGTTGAGTATAAGGCATTGAAAAATATCACTGATTATTTCTTGATCAAGTATACTGAAAGGTAATTATCTGAAATGGGTAATCAGATGGACTCTGAGGTGATGCTTAATTCAAATACAAATTATATAATAAAGATAACAGAATTTGAAGTGACTATCAGAAAGGAAAATAGTCTTTTCGTTCAGTTCTAACCTACCACTATCATATATAAGTCAAGTGTTATATTTAAAACATAAAAGATATAGATAAACCTTGTAATCAAGAATACAAAAACCAAGATACCATAGGCTGTGAATACATGGCTTTTCTTATGGAAAGATGCTAAATATAAGTCACTACATCAACTAAAATTGAACGGAATTTTTAATAACACAAAATAGGAGGGTTTTTTAATTATGTATTCTTAACCCAAATCCAACACTGTTATATACTCAAAGGCTACGTCTACATCCAGCACTATTTCAAAATGCCGGAGTATCCCAAAATAGGATATATCTACACTACAACGTTAATTCGAACTAACTTAGTTCGAATTAGTTAATTCGAACTAAGCTAATTCGAACTAACGGATCCAGACTAAAAAACTAGTTCGAATTAGCATTTTTCTAATTCGAACTAGCATGTCCACATTAAGTGGACCCTGAACCAGGCTTAAGGATGGCCGGAAGCAGTGCCGGCAGGGCATCAGAGAAGAACTTAGAGCGTGGAGATGCTTTCTCAGGCTAGCCGAGGGCTGTGCTTAAAGGGTCCCGACATCCACCCCGGACAGACAGTTCTCAGGGTGCCCCGCTTGCAAAGCAGTCCTGGCTTGAATTGCCCGGACTACCCACACTGGGCACAACACAGCACTCGGCCATCAGCCCGGCTGCACTTGTCGCAGGCTGCCATCTGCCACTTACCCTTCCGTAGCCCCTCTTCTTGATGTACAAAATAAAGATAACGTGTCTTCCAAAATGGAATCTGTCTTTATTGAACAAAACTGGGGGAGACTGGGAAAAGGAGGTGGGAGAGGGGAAGAGAGAGGCTGGGAGAGGGGAGGGCAACTAAAATGATCAGGGGTTGGGAACAGGTCCCATATGAAGAGAGGCTAAAGAGACTGGGACTTTTCAGCTTAGAAAAGAGGAGACGGAGGGGGGACAGGATAGAGGTCTCTAAAAGCATGAGTGGGGTGGAGAGGGTGCATACAGAAAAGTACTTCATTAGTTCCCATAATAGAAGGACTAGAGGACACCAAAGGAAAGGAATGGGTAGCTGGCTTCAAACTAGTAACAGAAAGTTGTTCTTCCCAAAGCAAAGAGTCAACCTGTGGAACTCCTTGCTGCAGGAGGCTGTGAAGGCTAGAACTAGAACAGAGTTTAAAGAGAAGTGAGATAAAGTGATGGAGGTTGGGTCCATGGAATGGTATTAGCCAGGGGGTAGGAGTGGTGTCCCTGCCCAAAGTTTTGGAAGGCTGGAGCGGGATGGCATGAGACAAATGGCTTGGTCACTGTCTTCGGTCCATCCCCTCCAGGGTCCCTAGGGTTGGCTGCTGTCGGCATACAGGCTACTGGGCTAGATGGACCTTTGGTCTGACCCAGGACGGCCATTGTAAGCTCAGGGCTCAGGGTCGGAGGTCTCACTGGACCCCCCTTGATTCTCTTGCACACCTGCTCCTGGGTGGCCAGGCTGGCAGCTATCCTGCCCTAGATGGCCACTTTCCTGTGCCTAGTGCGGAGATCGTGAACGAAGTCCACGATGTCTGCACTAGCCCAGACGGGTGCCTGCCTCTTGCAGTTCCGGACAAGCTCCCGGGAGCCGCCAGTCTGGTCCCGGGAAGAGGGGGAGGGCTGGGGGGCATCGGGTGGGTGGCTCGATCCGTACCAGGTGCAGGGTCTGCTGGCTGGGTGCTGGCAGGCTTGCACCTGGCACGGGCACCGTAGCCAGCCCGTGCCCCTTTAAGGGGTCCGGGGCCGGGAGGGTGGCAGAATAGTTTCCCTGGTGTTGGTCAGAGTGGCCACCAGGGAAACCTGGGGAGGGCTAGCCTCCCACTAGTTCGAATTAAGGGGCTACACACCCCTTAATTTGAACTAGCTAGTTCGAACTGGGCTTAATCCTCGTAAAATGAAGTTTTCCTAGTTCGAAATAAGCACTCCGTTAGTTTGAATTAAATTTGATCTAACGGAGCGCTAGTGTAGCGCCTATGAAAGTTAGTTCGAACTAACGGACGTTAGTTCGAACTAACTTTGTAGTGTAGACACACCCATAGCTATTCTGCCTCTTCACATCAAGCCCATTATTTTGAAGTTCCAACGTCCCTGTAAACCTCATTCCACAAAGCATAAGGGACGTTTTGGAATAGCAGGCTATTTCAA
This sequence comes from Pelodiscus sinensis, assembly GCF_049634645.1. NCBI lineage: Eukaryota > Metazoa > Chordata > Testudines > Trionychidae > Pelodiscus > Pelodiscus sinensis. Next base: position 48,525,514 of record NC_134718.1, read on the forward strand.
AATTTGATGCTGTGTAGACAAAGCCAAATTACAAAATAAGCTTTTTGGAGATAAGATCAAAATAAGATATGCAATTTGCATAGCTCAAACTGTGTATCTTATTTCAAGCTATGGTACCCTAAGGATACATTTACACACCAGTTTTTAATTACATATTGCACATGTACATAGCAAGCCCATTATTTGGAAATAAATTTGAAATAAAGAACTGTTGCCAGCAAGAGTAAATCTGATGTCCGACACTGGGTTCTCAAAGTACAAAAAACACTACACAGGTATCTGTCAAACACAAGCAGTTTATTTCCTGACAGCTATCAGCTGTGCCCTTTAACTAAAAGAACAACATGATAGGAAAAGCAGCATTTCTTACATCCCTTCGGCTAGCCGGGAACCCCATTTTGGCTGCAGATGAAGTGGGAGTCTGTCTCAGCTTCCGAGGCACCGGTACCCAAAGCCCATCAGTAAGGTCCAAATTGCTGTGCTCTGGTGCAGCTTTAAATACTGTGTCTCTACCTTGTTTGTGGCAGTTTGGAAATTTCTGGGTGTTACTTATTGCTTGTTACAGTATGGCTCAGCTGTACTGCTTATCCTTTGACTTTGTTTACATGATCAGTACATTCAGATAAACGAGATTGTTATGTTCCTGCCCTTAGCTACAATTCATTCTTGCTACAATGGCGTATGTTCCTAGAGGCTTGTTTCTGGCTCATCAGTAGTAGGGAACGGAAAGAGAATAGATAAGGGGGGAGAATGCAGGCCTCACCACTCCTATACTTCACACATGCAGAGTTCTTCCACAATTGACCTCTACACGAGCTTCTTACTCTGACTTCTTTAAACCTCATTGTATGAGGAGTAAGGAAAGTCAGAGGAAGAGTGCTCTATTTTGAAATGTGTGCTGTGTGGACGAGCCCAAGTTGGAAATAAACTATTTCGACTTAAGCTACGCAATCAGCATAGCTCAAGTTTCATAGCTTATTTCGAGTTAGCCCTAACATCACACAAACTAATATTTTATTGTAATACACATTTTAAATTTCAGATGCATGATAAAAACTCTTGGGTTTGTCATAATACTTATTCAATATAGCATAATGCTGTAATATTTATTTTGCCTCAGATTACACTGGTAGAACTTGCCTTTTCATGATACAGCCTTGATATAGATCAAGTCACAGTGTTGAAGCAAACAATATTTAGCCTGGCTTGATTAGTACCAGGTATTATAAGGGAACATACTTTGCTGGTGGCCATACAATGCTTATACCATCAATATGTTTTGATAGTCTATAAACTGCTATCAGACCAGTTTTTGTTTTTTAAGGTTATCCTGTACAGACTAACTCGGCTACCCCCTGAAGAAAAATAATTGAGTTAATTGTTTCATATTCAAACTTGTAAATGCATTATGGGAATACTCTGCAGATAGCTCATAGAGATGGCTTGGAGACAGTTATGACTTAATGTTTTGATAATAAAGATTTTCTCTGAGTTCATGTAATTTGAAGTTGTGTTTTGGACATACATTCTTGATAGCCAACTTTTCTCATTTGTTTCACCATTATTTAGCTAGCATTGATGTTTTCACCAATTGTATAAGATGGAAACAACATCAACCTCTGAAACTGTTCATTTTAACATGGCCTGTTGTACCATGTTAGCATTGTAGTTAATATCACATTGAAAAGGGAGGGGCCACCATAGGTGTCCCCTGGTGTCAGGGTGTGGCACTGTGAATGAATTCTGCCCCCCCCCCCCACTCCACATCAATGAATCCTCTTGCATTTCACTGGGATAAGGAGAAGCCAAAACAAATTAATTAAATATGTCTCCTTTCATGAAGATCCAGGGAAGGAGGATTTGGAATTGCAGTGCAAAACCCAGTACTTCAGGACCCTGGTTCAGATCTCCCAAACTCAGAATCCATCAGAAAGGCTTTTTGTCTGGTCAGGCAAGGCTCCTGGAGCTGGAGATAATCCCCATTTATAAGCTCATCAACCTCTATTCTCCATGTAGTACCTGATTACTCCAATAGTGCGAATTTGCAAAATGGATGTTGGTAATTTCTAGATCTTTCCTTCAGCCAGCATTTGCATTTGACATGATACAAAGAACTATAGATACAACTCAAAAAATTTCCATCAGTAATCTATGACTATTACTATTCTTGAAATGTGGTCTTGTCAGCATCATGCCTGGCTTTTTAATAGAGAAATACTCCTCCATCTTTTATATTTCTCTTTTCAGTTTGATTCTGTTCTAAAGAAAAAATATTGTTTATTGTCTCTCATTGTGGGTTGAGGGAATGTATTCCTACAGAGAGCAGACAGCAATGATACTTGATTTGTACTTCTGTATTATTTCAGTCTCCAGCTCATAGCCATTACTATAGGAACAATATAGTTCATATTTCTATTAATTAATGGAAACACTCACTTCAACTCTGGCAGTGATAATTTGTGTTTTTCATGTGTCATCTTACAGATAACACTGCTCTACAGCCAAAATGCTTCTGAAATAAATGTAGTCAAACTTTACTAAGTCTGGGTCACTGAGAACGAAATAATGCTTAAAATTGTTGATTGGCTCTAGTTTTCAAGATATACTATTGTGTCAGTATATACGACCCTTGACTTGCGAATGGCAGAGGATAAGTGAGTTATAAAGGGAAGGGATCTCAGTTTAAACCAGAAATGACTAAAATACATCTTTGACTGGATCTATGAATAAATCTATGACAGGGTTTAGACAGTACTTGCTTTTTAGGCAAAACAATGAATGATGCAATCTGAAGCTGGTATTGCGTCATACATGATATGAATTGCATCATGTTATTCCTAGAAGTCATGGATGTTTTGCTGCATAATGACAATGTTTTGCCATCAATTCCAGTTGGTCATGCAGTCCATATGAAGGAAACCTATGACAACATGAAACAACTTTTGAAGTGTATAAACTATGACCAACATCAGTGGCAGCTTTGTGGCGATTTGAAGGTTGTTGCTCTCTTGCTTGGTCTGCAGACTGGATATACAAAGTACTGCTGTTTTCTCTGCGAATGAGATAGTCGTGCAAGAGATTCCCACTACATCAAGATAGATTGGCCACTCCGACAGTCATTGGAGCCTGGGAGGAAAAGTATTCAGCATCGACCACTTGTTGAATCAAGGAAGATTTTGTTACCACACTTACACATCAAGCTGGGTCTGATGAAGAACTTTGTCAAGGCCATGGACAAAACACGAGCAGCTTTCAAGTACCTCCGTGGAAAATTTCCAAAGTTAAGTGAAGCTAAGATAAAGGAAGGTGTCTTTGTTGGTCCTCAGATTCGTGAACTTCTTCGAGATGATGCATTTGACCATGCAGTGTGTAGCAAGGAAAAGACGGCATGGAAAGCCTTCCAGTTAGTGGCAATAAATTTTCTCGGAAACAACAAGGCAGACAACTACAGGTTGTTGGTGGAAAACCTCCTCAAGGCATACAAAAGCCTTGGTTGCAACATGTCACTAAAGATACATTTTTTGTACTCTCATCTAGATTTTTTTCCACCAAACTGCGGAGCAGTGAGCGACAAGCACGGCGAGCGATTTCACCAGGACATTGCAACAATGGAGAAATGCTATCAGGGCAAATGGAGCCAATCAATGCTTCCAGACTATTGCTGGACAGTGACAAGAGATGCTCCATTTAATGAATACAAGAGACAAGCCAAGAAGCGCCGAGTAGACACTGAATAGGACTAAACTACGTACATAATAGTTTTTTGCCTTTTGTTTCATAATAAATTTTATATATATAACCCTTTTGCTGATTTTTAAAGTGTTACATAAACAGAACAGGTGAAATATTATCATGTAAAGCAACCATAAATACATGAAAAGATCTAGGTTTACAATTTATGATTATAGCTCTACTATCTACACAATATACATAGACATAAAATGTAAAAACTTAAATATCTTGGAAACAGTAGCCAATCAGTTGTTTTAATTGTCATATTTGAATTCAGCACATCAAAATACATAATAAATAGCACATTTTATCTCTGAAGCAGACGCCTTCTAAAAAATTGTAGATCAGTGTAATTGTAACTATATTTGTAATGAAATTATGTATTTAACAGATAAATAATTGTACTGAATATCTGTAAATGCTAGAATTTTGTATCTATAATATGTAACAGTTTTGTTTCCAGCAATTTTCCAGTTCTGGACCCCCAAATACAGAAAGGATGTGGGTGAGTTGGAGAGGGTCCAGAGGAGGGCAACCAAAATGATTAGGGGGCGGAGGCATATAATCTATGAGGAGATGCTGAAGGATTTGGATTTATTTAGTCTGCAGAAGAGACGAGTGAGGAGTGATTTGATAGCAGCCTTCAACTTCCTGAAGGAAGGTTCCAAAGAGGATGGAGAGAGGCTGTTTTCTGTAGTGATGGATGGCAGAACAAGTTACTGTGGGAGAGGTCTAGGTTGGATATTAGGAAAAACTATTTTATTAGGAGGGTGTGAAGTACAGGAATGGGTTACCCAGGGAGGTGGTGGAATCTCCATCCCTAGAGGTTTTTAAGTACTGGCTTGACAAAGTCCTGGCTGGAATGATTTAGTTGGGATTGGTCCTGCTTTGGGCAGGGCCTGGACTTGATGACTTCCTGAGGTCTCTTCCAGCCCTATGAGTCTATGGTTCTGCTTCATTTTATTTACTGAATTCCCTCATTTAGATTACAAATAAGAAAAAAGTGTATTAGAACAATATACAAGCTGCCAAAAGAAGATGTGGAATTGCCATAATTGGAGATATATGGAACAAGGACATCACTAACTCCAGTGAGCTAGGAATAATAAAAACAATTCTACTCCAAAATTGGGACTAGGTTAAATGAACCATGAGCCAATTACAATCAGCTCTCCCTTCTATTTGTAAATCTTTGCTGTTCCTTTACAGTTTGCTTCTAAGTTTCCTGCAACATTGCTCAATCTCTAAAAACATATATCACAACAATCTTATTTTAGTATAATGTTACTGGAAAGTTGCTGCAGAATAGCCCATGCTGTGTTTGGAATACTGTTTGATCAAATACCCAAGAATTTAAGCCTCAGTTCAGCAAGGTAGGTAGTTTTCTGCCTAACTTTATGCACATAAATAGTATTGCTGATTTTAATTGGAACATGTGCCTACAGTTACACATGTACTTAAATGCCTTGCTGAATTAGGGCTATAATCCAACCCAGATTCAGAATCTGTCTGGAGACCTCTTCATTATGTAGCAAAGTAAAGACAAATAGTGTGTACAGAATTCTCATTACCTTGGCGATAAATACCGTTGACTGTCTGCTTAAAAGCAGACACAGAGGTGATTTAATTTGATAAAGCCTCTTTCCATTGAATTTTAAAATATACTTATGGAGCTGTTTCTGTGAAAGCCTCAGCATATTTTCAGTACTAATGAAACCATAACAAGAATAATTGTGGTCCCTGGATATATCAGGAAACAGGCTGATTTATAGAATGGACTGTAGGGTGAGAATGAGAGCATAAAACAAACCATTTTTACTCTTTTAAGCATAATTTGTTTCTTTTATATGGAATTATGAGTCCAAACTAGTCATTCATAATGAAGAATGTGATTTTATCAACCTTCTGCTTTAATGTGATTCAATCATTTGAGCTGTACCAAAGTTTTTGTCAGAAAAGATGTTAATGCTGTTGCTTTGTGCTTGGTAATTAATTATACTAACAGCCTAATCTTTCTGCTTTTCTAAGAGAAACTCTCACGGAACTCATACCGTTGAAAGAACCATTTTTTTAAGGTTACCTGACAGGAATCAGGTCCAGACTGATACGAGTCCTACAGACTAAGATAATCTGTTGTGACTTTCATTCTGATCTCACACTACTGTCAATGTGTTGACTTTCATGCTGTTAGCTGTGATTTTGAGTGGTATGAAATCTCTAGACTATATGAAATTCACCAATTCCAACAATCACAATTAAATCTGATGATAACACACAGGATTACTCACCCTTATACAAAACATTTCAATTAATAGCAAAACACAGCATTTTGAAATGGGAAGTGTCATGGGGTGGATATGCCTCGCCCCCTCGGAGGCAGGGCATTAGGCCTTTCAAGCCTCTCAAAGCTCCACCCTATGAGTGTCTCAATCCCTAGGGCTCATTGTCTGTTTCACTTAAAAAAGCAGACAATGCAAGTGTCTCAATCCCTAGGGCTCAGGTCCTCTCACTGCACCCCCTTCTCCAATAAAACAGTCCAGCCTAGCGGCAACAGTTATTAAACACCCTGTTCTGAAAGGGTAGTGAGAGCCAGCAGAAAGAGTCAGTAATCACCCCCTTCCCTGCGGGCGGCAAGGCCTAGTGGCCAGTGGCAACCCCCACCCACTTCCCTCAGGGCAGTAAGGCCAGAGTCAATAATCAATACTCCCTGTTCTCAGGGCAATAAGGCCCAGTGGCCAGAGTCAATAATCACAGTGGTAGCATCCCCTTAGGGAGTTAATGGAAGAGGGGAAGCGGTAAGAGGATCGGGGCCCACCTTCTCCACCAGGTCCCAGCCCGGGGCTCTGTCAGTGGTGAGCATGTCCTGCCACTAGCTCAGTGGGGAATCTGAACAAAACATGCTTAGCTCTCAAGGATCTAACTCCCCATTCTGGGCTACTTCCTACCGTACTCACAGCAGTTGGCTTCTTCTTCAGTTTCTGCTGGGCTAAGGGCTTCTCCAGCTGTTTTCTGCTGACTGCCCTCCATGGTTCAGTCTGTCTGTAGCCATTCCTGCAGAGCTCTGGCAGCAGAGTCTGACTGAGCTGCTCTGCTGGCCTCCAGTTGGAGCATGCCCAGCAGGGCTGTAGGAGTAGGGCTGTCTCGGCCAGGTTAACCCTAGCATGGTCCAGTTAGGGGTTGGTACACCCCATCACAGGAAGATACATATCTTTGACATTACAAGTGAAAATGCCATGGGTCACAAATGAAATCATAAGAATATTTTTCAATTAAACCTTTCAAAAGTCTTTCTCCGTAACCCCCACTACAAGAAAATGAAGTAGCCTGCTGATCTGTTGGTTAAGTTTTAGTGCTGTGAAATGGGATTAATGTGTTAAATTTCTGGTCCTCATGTTTCACTTAAAAAAGCAGACAATGCAAGTGTACTGAGGTCTTGTCAGAGACTTGACCCTTCTCATAATTGGTGGCCCCTTGGAGCAAATAGCAATTGTTTTGTCACAATATTGGTGCATCTACATGAAAGGCTTGTTACACTTGCAATCACAGTGAATATCGCTTGATCTAAAAGGTTGTAGTTGTAATTCAAGCCTCATCTACACTAGGGAATTATTTCAAAATAACTCCCCTTATTTTGAAATAACACACAGAGCATCCACACTACCAAGCCTGTTATTTCAAAATAACAGGCTGGTTATTTCAAAATAATAATTCCAGCTGTCCATAAGGAATAAAACTTATTTTGAAATAGTTATTTCGAAATAGCGGTAATGTGGACACTCTACTACTGCTATTTTGAAATAACTACTCCCCAGAGACATTCAAAGTATTTACTCCCCAGTGCTTCCTGGGGCTCTAAGTTGAGGCAGCACATCCGCATTAGGGGAGCCTGCCATGGACTAATTTTGAGGCTACCCTGCAGTATGGACATGCTATTTTGAAATAATTATTTCGTAATAAGTTATTTCTAAATAAGTTCCTAATGTAGCCATGCCCACAGAGTCATAATCATGAGGGTGACAGGGAAGAGCAAAATTCTGGTTATTCATGAATTTCTCCTATTCCTAAAGTGGTATGGGGAGAAATACCAGATAGCAAGACTTCTATAAGACATTTGGCTTGTTACTTCATTATAGTTTGATTAAGAAACTAGAAAAATACAAAATCAAAATAACATACGTTACCCAGACTAAAAAGTGGCTAACTTATAGGTCTTAAAATAATTGCAAAAGATGAATCATCACTGAGTAGTTGTATTAAAGGTGAGTCATCGGGAGGCGCCTAGGGCATGGGGCAACAACCCAGGTGAGGGGCCTTCTTGCTAACTCATCCTGATACTCACATTATACCTACTGCCTCTTCCTGTTTCCCCTCCTCCCATTATTTTCTTTCTCCCTCTCCTGTCCCCCTCCTTCTCTCCTATTTATTTTAGTTCTGGACATCCAACACTCCAGTCATCTGAAAAAGTGGGCTGTGCCAACGATAGCTCATGATATCATCTACATGTTTTGTTACTCTTTACAGTGCTACCAGACTATTGGTTGTTTTTTAAGTTTATCCTGTACAAACTAATTCGTCTACCCCATGAAGCTATTAATTAAAGAGTTCATTCACACCCAGTCTCAAAAAAATGTATAATCCAAGTAGTCACCAGTACTGCGTGTAACTGTACTAGTAAAAATCACCATTTCCTCATGTTCAACAATATCCTAAATAGGGGTATGCCTACATTACCCTCCCAGTTCGAACTAGGAGGGTAGTATAGACATACCCTAGGTTATTTAGATGTTCAGCTATATTTTAAAAATACACAGAGCCCAGAATGATTGAGATTCATAATGTATTTTGGGGGAGGAGTTGTTTTGTTTGGTTGTTTTGTTTTGGTTGTTTTGGTTTTTTTAATGTGGTGATGAATAACAATGACTAACAAGATATGTCTGAATGGATTATAGGAAAGTGTCATTACTCTTTTATCTGTGTGCTACAGACAAGTCTGCCATCCCCAAATAAGCTTTTATTTGATAAAACCTTCTTGGAGACAGATAGAGACATAGGATCTCATACACTGCATGTAGTTTCATATAATTGAAAATAAGCCTTTGCAAATGAGTTTCTTGGCATTTTAGCAGGGATTACATTTCCCTACATCTTTCTGGTCTTCATTTCAGAGATTGACAGCAATGAATCTCACACTGATACAAATCTTTAAGTTCATCATTCAGTTCTCTGTATTATTGTCAATTTTACAGGCAAAAGCAATATCCTCTTCAAAGCAGCCTAACAACATTGATTTCAGCATTGTGTTGTTGATTGTTATTTCAGAATTTTTCAGTTATCTCTTTGAAGCTAGCAGCCAGTGTAGATAATTTGAATGTTTCATATGATAACCTTTACCTAACATCAATTTCAAAAGTATGTTTTGTGAATTCCTAAGTAAAATCCCTCTTCTTCTTCTTCCTAAAGCATTTCCAGTGTAAGTAAAGTATGTGTTGCAATAATCTTTCTGACAATGATCATCTGACATGATATCAAATGTAAAAGTACAGGTTGAAACTCTTAACCAGGACTCTCTGTCTGGCAACATCTGTGGTCTGGCAGGATCATGGATGTTGCCAGACCAGAGAATCCCAGTGGAGGATTAGCACTATGGAGCCTTGCAACCTGACAGGGCAGTGGGGCTTCCCAGCAGGGCTGCAGAAGCCCAGTGCAGAGGCAGTGGAAACCTAGTGTGCAGGGGCAGTGGGGCAGCACAGAGTAGCACTGACAGCCCGGAGCGTGAAGACAGTAGGGCTGCCCAGTGCTGCAGCAAGAGCCTGGTGTGCACACAGGTGATAGGGCTGCTTGGCACAACTGTGGGAGCCTGACGAGCAGAGGTGGTAGGGCTGCCTCGTAGGGTAGTGGAGGCTGACAGGGCAGTGCGGCCAGTGAGAGGGGGGAACCAGTTGGGAGGGCTGTGGTTGGGCCAAGGCTGGTGGGGATGGTGACAGGAGGACCAGAAATGAGCACATCTGGTCTGGCAAAATTCCTCATCCGGGACAGGTCAGGTGAGGGTGCCAAACCAGGGAGGTCCAACATATATTCTATGTTTGCAGATACTATGGATATGGATGTAATCCAAAGATTCAAAGAGCTGTTTGCTGGGATAGCAGCATCAGAAGGATGACAAGCATGGAGTGGGAATTCAACAATGATCAAAATAACATAACCATCGTTGTGCTCACAGTCTGGGTATGTCTACACTGCAAGAAAACTCTGCTGCATCCAGGCAACACGTTTGCTCTTCCACTTTTTTTGTGGAAGAGCAAACACACTCTTTCAGGGAGCCCTGTCTACCTTGTTCTATGAGGAATGAGGGCTCTGCCAAAAGAGGAGACCAAATGGTGGAAAAGTCTCTTCCAGAAAAGCAATTGGAAAAAGCAACGCAAATTGCAAGTTTAATTTGCATAACTTTTTCGGAAAAAAAATTATAGTGTAGACCTAGCATCTGGTTTTCTTCTGTAAAAAGGAAAGCATTCCTTTTTATTGGGAATCTGCAGAGTTTCCAAGCAAATGCACTGTGCTGATTTATATTGGTTACCTGACACCACTGGTGGTACAAAATCTTTCTGCTTCACTGAAAGACCTGGTGTTGACCAATGTACTCCTACAATTAGACTGTACTGTTTAAGGCCTGTCTCCGCATCTTTACTGCTATGAAGCAACTGTGGAATAGGTGGGAGAAGGCAGGTGAGAGCACCAAATTTACATCTCTTGTGCCAACAGACTTGATTTGAGACCTGTGCCTTTGCCTTATATTTTGCAGGTTCTTGTGGATAATTCACCTGTAGGTTATCTTTAAAGTGCAGGCACATGACACACTCAGAATAAACCTCACACTGCTGCTGGCTAATTATTATGGGTCTGATTCTGATATTATTTCTACCATTGAACTTTGGTATAATTGTGTTGATTTCAATTGGGGTTACTCTTTATTTAGGCTGAAGGGCAGAAATATATGTGGTAGGGGGAGGGAGTCTCCTTTGAAAATCCTCACATTTTTCAGGAGGACCTGGTTGTTATATGTCAAATTCCAATTGAATTTTAATAGGATGGATGTCTAGCTCTCTTAAGCTTCTTTGAAAATCCTAGGCTTGGTGAACAAATTTTCATGTTTTCAGTGCTTTTACTTGACCTGGCCACATATGCAGGAATTTTACCCACCCTTCACTCCTGAACGTATTATCAATGTTGATTCTGTGTAGCTATGCTGATTAGACTAGTTATGTGTAAATAGTTTTCTTGAGATACACATTTTAAAAGCATGGTACAGATAGTTCATAAGTACAAGCTATAAAAAGAGTAATAATAATAAAAAAAACCAGAGCCAAATTCAGAAACTACTTTGCTGAAGTAGGGATTGCAAGATGTGGCACTAAATACAAATTAGCAGTATGCATAATACTTAGTATTGGAGAATTATTTTTCTTATTAGTCAACAGAGATGCAAGTACTGTTAAATTCCCAGTGTCAGTTTCCTCACTTGAAACTATAGTAACCCAAATTCACAAGATCTACAATCACATGCTTTCTAATTAGACTACTGATGGATACGCAATGGCCATGTAACACTTTGTAGGTACCACTGAAATTTAAATAACAGAGGGAAATAAAATCCCAATTTCACTTAAAAATAAATAAAATGTTTTAAAATATATGCCTTAATGGACTAGTAGTAGATAAAAATATTAAAGATATCTGAGCTCTACTATTTGATCTTGAAACTAGTCTGGTGGTTTAAGAAAACTTTTGTCATAATAGCCAGTTCTTTAGTTGAAAACAGCACAAATAATATGTTTCTTATTCTATTTATTTCTTGCTTGGATCCTTCAATTGCTGGCATATAGTCTGTACATCAGGCTACTCAACACACAGACCAGGAGCCGCATGTGGCCCGTGGCCGGTTTGTTTGCCCACCATGCAGTTTGGATTTACGCTGGGCTCAATATTCAGCCTGTGGGTGGTATTCTTGAACATGGCCTCCACTTGGAACACACTTGATAATGTCGAGTTAATACAATGGTCTTTTGTTGATATGCATTTTAATAGTTAAATTCCTGGACTGTCATTGCTCATTAAAAGTGCTGTTATATGGGTGGAAATCAGGTAAATATTGCCTTTTATTAATATCAGCATAACTGACTTACATGGGATTTACGTATTGTGTAATCTTGCCTTAATCTTTGTATTCATGTCAGTCAGTATGAGAGAAGCTATTTGCATATATTTGCATGTATATGCAACCACACTTAAGTTGCGGCCCTTGGCATGTTCTGTATCATTGTGGCCCCCGGGGCTTTCAAAGTTGAGTGTCCCCACTGTACATGATTCTAACAATGTTAATGTGACAGACTAACTATGGTTTGTCAGTAAATTGATGCATTATTTATTATTTATATTATAATCAAGGAACTCAAGGTTAATTTTAGCTTGAGAAAAAACGCCCCTCCCAGTCATTCTGAATTTTCTTCTTCGAGAGCAATGAATAGGTCCATCCGCAATTTGTCAATTTGATGAGTTAAGCTTACATTTAAGAAAAGTGATCTCCCCTGACATAATAACCAACTCTGTGACCTGAATTTGGAAAATCTAGTTGGGTGAATGTAGGAAACGTCCCCTTTTCTGTGAACAAATAACATAGCTCAAGTCAACATATGCACTGTGGTGTTTTCTGTGCAGCAAGATCATCAGGGGCTGCTCTCCCATCGATTCTGACTACTCTTTTCATCCTGGAGGAGTACCAGAATCAACAGGACACTTGGGGATCGATTTGTTATGTCTAAGCCCTAAGAGTGGGACATAGGAAAACTGCCTTAGGAATTAAGATTGTCTGTCTCATGTAGGAGCCGTAATAGAGAGCTCTTGTTTTCAGGAGAAAAGTGATCTCCCCAGACATGGTAACCAATTCTGTGACCTGAATTTGGAAAAACTGGTTGGGTGAGTGTAGGAGGCGTCCCCTTTTCTGTGAACATCATGAGGCTGGATTTCTCACAGAAGAGGGGAAAACCAGGATTTGCTTTCTGAACAAATAAGATCTTTGCTTCTTTTCTGTAGTTATAGCTAAAGGATGCTTCTGATCTGATTTAATTGTTGAGAAGAGGAAATCTAGATCATTATTTCTGATCTCCAGACTAGTGTAATTAGTATATCCATACTTTGATTAGAATCAGTATTATCTCTTTTTGAAATAAATATTGTTTAAGAAATTTTACTATTGTGAGGAGTTTTTTAAGATTCCTCTAACCTGAGAGATGCTAAAGGCTAGGTAATGAGCTTTTGGGACCTAAATCACCTGCCAAGTCTCAATGAAAAAGCTAGAAAGATGCCAGTGGAGAAAACATGAATTTAAGGGTGATTGAGACACAGTTACATACTGAGAAAAATATGTGTTAGGCTTTGGAATAAAAGACTGGACTCAAAATGCCACTCAGATTCCTGGTCTCCAAAGTATCATAATAAATTATAAAGTTGTAAATTAGTAGATTCTTTTTAAATTTGTGAGCGACCCCCAAATAGTTTCTCTTCCTCCCCTCATCCCAGCATATTTATTTAGAAATTGTATTGTACTTCTGGATTGTATATCTATCACAAGGATGGATAAATGGATATTAGACTTGAATAGATATAAAACAAGGAATCATTACAAATTATGTCTCATTTGAAAATGACAACTTGCGTCAAATATGATTAAAGTGCAAACAAGTAAAGAGGAGGGAAACAATCTGTGAGCTCCCCTTCTAGAAACATCAGCAAACAGAAGTAAAAAGTTCCTACTGATAAACAGAAGAGCATTCACTAAATAAGGCCAGATGTACATTACCAGAGAAAGTCGACCTAAGATACGCAACTCTATCTACAAGGATAGCATAGCTGGAGTTGATGTACCATGGGTCAAATTTTTGTGGCATCCCCACTACAGCTACAGGAGGTGAACAGAAGAAACTCTCCCATCAACTTCTCTTACTCCTTGTAAACCAGTGGTGTCGATTTAGCATATATATATATATATATATATATATATATATATATATATATATATATATATATATATAATACCCTGAAGCCAGAGAAATTCCCCATAAAGATTATCATTTTGACACTGAGGAAAAAGACAAAATTTTGTTCAATTACAATTCACAAAGGACTATAATGGCTTATTTGTCCCAGAATCCAGTGATGGTCCTCATTTACAAAAGGAAGAAAAATTCCCTCTACAGAAGAAATTAGTGAGTGATGTTCTGGCTGTGTTATGCAGGAGGTCAAACAAGATGATTACAGTGATTCCTTTGGCCCAACACAGGGGAAGTATTTAAAATTTATCAGGCTTGAAGACAGTTCTGAGACTGCTTGCCAATGTCTGATATGAATGGGCAGTTTCAACACTCCTTTCCTGTTGCAGAAGGCAATTGTCTTATAAGAGCTATGTGGCATATAAGAAAGTAAAAACTATTTAACTATTCAAGTAGCTAGAAGTGGTAAGGAAATCCTTACTCAAGAATGGGCTCTAGTCAGGATGACAAAGTAAGTATCTTCTTACTTATGGTTTGTTAGAGAGGAACTGCACTTTCATATGTATTTGGGTCTTCAATGAAGAAGAACTAGTGAGGTCTGCATCCCTACAGAGAACATGAAGGAGGAGTGCAAGTTTGTCAGGGGTAAGGAGGATGTGTCCCAGAAGAGTAGTAGTGATATGGGAAGATGAAACATTGATTGCTATTTGTGAGCCAACATTCTGGTCCCGCTGAAGTCCCACTAATAATAACAGAACCAGACTTTGGGCCCACATACAAATACTATCAATTTTGATATATACTCACTATTTAGGACAATGATGAAGATATGAGGGCAGTGGATGATGGAAGTATGGTGGCTGAGGCTGAGGAGAACTAATGGGTAGAAACAGCAGAATATCTTAACTGCTCATTTTCTTGGATTTGTACAGTTTGTGTAATGAGCTGTGAAGTCTGGCAGTCTTAACATTAATACATTTTTAAAGGGAATATTGTAAATATTTTTCCAGTTAACTGAGATGCATGAATTAAACTGAAGGCAAAATTTGACCAATAGTTGTTTAGCATTGTTTAGTAATCCATGTGTGTGAATGCTTCACAAAACCCTTGTCTAGTAAATTCACTTGCAAATAGATTAAAAACATGCATGCCTTAGAAGCTGTAATTATGAATCCTTAATATGCAGGGCTTCATTTGAAATACTACAAAGGTGAGACAAAGATTAGGCAAGAATTACTATATTTTTCTGAAACTGCCACTTTTAAAGGATTTATAATCAAGAGTATGGATAAAAATACAGTTAAAATTGAGGCCTTTTATTACCAAAAGTTTGTAATATAGATTCTGCACTATTTGAGGCTTTTATAACTAAAAAGCATATGTCAGATATTGCTGAGATAAGTAATAGTGAAAAGAGAATACTTTAGGTTAAAAGAATTGTCCCAAGAATTTTATAAATACTAAAAAGTTGAATTGCTTTCCACTGAAATAATACCATCTCCATTATAAGCACTACAGTTTAAATAGAAATTCCATACCTTTTTGTCTTATAGTATGTAAAGTTAGTTCTTTAAGAGATCGTAAATATATTCCCAAAGAACAAAAGCAGTCCAATAACTTGTATGAATTTGGTATTAGAAATACTGAAATACTTTTTTCATATCCCTTTTGACACGGGCTACCAAAAGTGAGTGTATCTATTGCCACTTTATAAGATGTTGGAAAGATTGTTTCTTTTGGGAAAGTAATCTGGCCTACTGGTTAGAGGTCTTGTGTGAGAATAAGGATTTCTGTTCACATTCCTCTCTGTGCTTCAGTTTCTCACTTTATAAAATTTCCATAGTAAAGTACTCTGATAGCTAGGGATGAAGAGCTAGATATTGTTGTCCCATCATTTTAAACACACACAGAGCATTACTATACCCGAGAAAACAACTATTTTGCAGAACTGAAAAAATGAGAGTGGCAAGGTTTTCTTTAATAAAAAACTTTAGCTTGTGTGTCTCTGGTGATGTGTATAAAATGTTGGTGATGCTAAAATAAAATGGCAGAAAGTGGTTGAAAACACAAGATCCAGACAATTCTCTGTTTTATGTGGTATACTAGTAAGTGGAGTAGTATATTATATAAGAGCTCAGAGTAGTAATTGTTAGGGAAATAAAAAGACCTAACAGCTCATCTCTTCACTGACCTATGGTGAAATTGAGTTGTCTCCTGCCTTGTTTGGAAAGATACAATTCAGAAAAGTAATTTCAGCAATATTTACAGATTGCAGCCACCTGACTTATTGCCATTAGTAATCTCAAAAATAGTCTTCTGCCATTTACTGAAGGACTTGGTATTGGCACTAATGGCTCTCCACACAAGTCCCAGCCCTGCTCATGCTGAATGTCTGCAGCTCCCACTGATAAGAATGGGAAAGTTAAGGATGGTATAACTTACCGGAGAGATCTCAACCTTTGCTGTACTTTTTACCTATATTTTATTACCCACATTTATAAAATACCTCTGAAAGAATGTGCTGAGCAGTCCTCCACCAAAACATAGCACAGATTTGAGGTGAATGTCACCTATTGATGAATAAATTATATAAAAGAATAGATAAGAGCTTAATAAACAGAAAGTATCTAAAACAAAAATAAAACCTAAGCCTCAATGGGATTAAAATTTCGAAAAAAGAAAGAGAGGGAGCACTAGGAAATCACTTTTTAGGACTGAAAGGGGAGAGAGAGAAGTAAAAGAGCCAAAGGAAAAAGTGGGGTAAATACATTCTATAATAAAAAACATCTCAACTCCTGTTGTCTCAGGACAGCAATAACTAACCCGGTTTACAAAGCATACTAACCCTTCCAGACACTTGCAACCACAGGGGGCCTCACTGAAGTCCTTTCATCTGACATATCCCCCTTTCTATATTTTGCCTGTGGCAGTGGCTTCAAATTGCATTCTATAAATGCAGGGGGAGGCAGTCTATCCAATTGTGAAAGAGAGGTGAAAATCTCTCTTCTGTATTAATAAGTGATCTGCATTCTAAAAACCCTAGGAAGCCAGGCCTATGTTCCTAACATAGTAAGGTATCCAAAGAAAAAGGTGTCCTTACATATCTTTTGTATGTTCACAAAGGGTGTGTCTAAACTACATCCCTTTGCCGACAGAGGGATGTAGATTGGGCACATCGCTATTGCAAATGAAGTGGGGATTTAAATATCCTGCGCTTCATTTGAATAGAAATGGCCACCGCTCTTTGCCGCAGCAGCACTTTACCGTGAAAAAGCGGCAATCTAGACAGGGATCGGTCGACAAGGAAAGTCTTTTCCAACCAATCCCTTATGCCTCGTGCAATGAGGTTTACAGAGTCAGTCAGAAAAGGCTTTTCTTGTCGACTAATCCCCATCTAAACTGCTGCTTTTTGCCGGCAAAATGCCACAGCAGCAAAAAGCAGCAGCCATTTCTATATAAATGAAGCACAGGATATTTAAATCCCCACTTCATTTGCAATAGCAATGTGCCTAATCTACATCCCTCTGTCGGCAAAGGGTGTAGTTTAGACACACTCAAAGTGCCTAGAACAGCACACATTTGGGCAATGTATAAATAATACAAAACATTATGATAATATAGTGAATGAAGCTGACTTGGAAGTTGCAGAAGCAGCTTACACAGTATATACAATGGTGAAATTCTAAAAGAGTTTGTAATAGTGTAGCCTTTGGGTTTTTGCTATTAGGTGACTGGTTCAGATCCCATCTAGGTTTATAGCATTCATAAGTAACTGTCTGACGCTTGATGGCCTCCATGAAATGAGTTGATGATGTCTGTCTACTAGACAGTGATCAAAGCACAAAAATTACTGTTACAGTAAGCATTATATTTAATGCTTATTACTCTTCTCAGTTGAGAATGGAGCCAAAGATTAGAAGCATAGAACTTAAAATCTTATTCCAAGAGGTTGTCTTAAATTACCCACGTTCTACTGGTTCAGTGGGTAAATAGAGGACTTGAAATTACTGTGTTGTATTTCTGGCACTGTTCACGAACATTCAGCTCCTAGCAGGGAAACATATTTGAAAAGAAATACTAGAGAAAGTATCTTTGAACCACTCAGAATTCCTTGGTCCCCGTGTTGTTTCTTATGTCCATGTTCCATTTGCCTCTGACTCACACAGGTGCAATATTGTGAAAAATCAACTTTTTCACAAAATTTGGGATAAATCAATTTTTATGTTAATTGTTTGTTTGGGCGTTTTATACTTGAGAGGCTTTTAAGCATTTTGTTAATGCAGTGAGCTGCTAATTTCCCAGTGTTTATATCTGTAGCTCTCTGATAAACCATGAAGAAGTGTTCTCATTTCACAAATGTTCAGCTGGAAATATTTAGAAACAAATAAATCATGTAAAGTTTGTTCAGATGGATTGCAATGACACTGTCTCAAAAAGCCTGTCTTCCCAACTGGTTTGAGTCATTTCTAAAAGTACATTAAAAATAGGTGCACTGCAACACTTAGAATCATAGGATCCTAGAATCCTAAGGCTGGAAGAGACCTCAGGAGGTCATCGAGTCCAGCCCCCTGCCCAAAGCAGAACCAACCCTAACTAAATCATGCCAGCCAGGGCTTTATCAAGCTGGGACTTAAAAATCTCTAGGGATGGAGATTTCACCACCTCCCTAGGTAACCCATTCCAGTACTTCACCACCCTCCTAGGGTATGTCTACACTACAAAGTTAGTTCGAACTAACAGACGTTAGTTCGAACTAACTTTAATAGGTGCTACACTAGCGCTCCGCTAGTTCGAATTTGAATCGAACTAGCGGAGCGCTTAGTTCGAACTAGGTAAACCTCATTTTACGAGGACTAACGCCTAGTTCGAACTAGCTAGTTCGAACTAAGGGCTGTGTAGCCCTTTAGTTCGAACTAGTGGGAGGCTAGCCCTCCCCAGGTTTCCCTGGTGGCCACTCTGGCCAACACCAGGGAAACTCTATGCCCCCCTCCCGGCCCCGGACCCCTTAAAGGGGCACGGGCTGGCTACGGTGCCCGTGCCAGGTGCAAGCCTGCCAGCACCCAGCTAGCAGACCCTGCACCTGGCACGGCACAGAGCCACCCACCCGATGCCCCCCAGCCCACCCCCTCTTGCCGGGACCAGGCTGGCGGCTCCCGGGAGCTTGCCCTGGACCGCAAGAGGCGGGCACCTTCCTGGGCTAGTGCAGACATCGTGGACCTCGTCCACGATCTCCGCACTAGGCACAGGAAAGTGGCCGTCTAGGGCAGGAGAGCTGCCAGCCTGGCCACCCAGGACCAGGTGTGCATGAAAATCAAGGGGGTCCACTGAGACCCCCGACCCTGAGCCCTGAGCTTACAATGGCTGTACTGGGTCAGACCAAAGGTCCATCTAGCCCAGTAGCCTGTCTGCCAACAGCGGCCAACCCTAGGGACCCTGGAGGGGATGGACTGAAGACAATGACCAAGCCATTTGTCTCGTGCCATCCCTCTCCAGCCTTCCACAAACTTTGGGCAGGGACACCACTCCTACCCTCTGGCTAATAGGACTCCATGGACCCAACCTCCATCACTTTATCTCACTTCCCTTTCAACTCTGTTCTAGTTGTAGCCTTCACAGCCTCCTGCAGCAAGGAGTTCCACAGGTTAACTATTTGCTTTGTCAAGAAGAACAACTTTCTCTTACTAGTTTCAAGCCTGCTACCCATTCCTTTCCTTTGGTGTCCTCTAGTCCTTCTTTATGGGAACTCAGGAAGAACTTTTCTGAATGCACCCTCTCCACCCAACCCCTGCTTTTAGAGACCTCTATCCTGTCCCCCCTCCGTCTCCTCTTTTCTAAGCTGAACAGTCCCAGTCTCTGTAGCCTTTCTTCATCTGGGACCTGTTCCCAACCCCTGATCATGTTAGTTGCCCTCCCCTCTCCCAGCCTTTCTCTTCCCCTCTCCCACCTCCTTTTCCCAGTCTCCCCCAGTTTTTTTTCAATAAAGACAGAGTCAATGTTGGAAGAAACGTTATCTTTATTTTGTACATCAATAAGAAGGGGGGCTAAGGAAGGGTAAGTGGAAGGAGGTGAGGGAGGAATGGGGTACGAGCCCCCGATGGGGAGGACTGGGCTGGCTCTGCGGGCTTCTGGGGGTGGAAGCTCTCCTGCAGCCCCCCAATTACTCCCTCTCCCCAGATGGCAGCCTGCGGCAAGTGCAGCCGGGCTGATGGCCGAGTGGTGTGATGTGCCCAGTGTGGGCACTCAGGGCACTCCAAGCCAGAACTTCTTTGCAAGCGGGGCACCCCTTAGAACTGTGTGTCCGGGGTGGGGGTCGGGACCCTTTAAGCGCAGCCCTCGGCTAGCCTGAGACAGCATCTCCACGCTCTAAGTCCTCCTTTTATGCCCTGCCGGCACTGCTTCCGGCCATCCTTAAGCCCTGTTCAGAGTCCACTCAATGTGGACTTGCTAGTTCGAACTAGCAAAACGCTAGTTCGAACTAGTTTTTAGTTCTAGATGCGTTAGTTCGAACTAGCTTAGTTCGAATTAACTAATTCGAACTAAGTTAGTTCGAACTAGCGCTGTAGTGTAGACATACCCCTAGTGAAATAGTTTTTCCTAATATCCAACCCAGAACTCCCTCACTGTAACTTGAGACCATTGCTCTTTGTTCTGCCATCTACCACTTCTGAGAACAGCTTCTCTCCATCCTCTTTGAAACCTCCCTTCAGGAAGTTGAAGGCTGCTATCTATCCCCCTTCACTCTTCTCTTATGCAGACTAAATAAACCCAAATCCCTCAGCCTCTCCTCATAGGTCATGTACTCCAGCCCCCTAATCATTTTGGTTGCCCTCTGCTGGACCTTCTCCAATGCATCCACACCCTTTCTACAGTGGAGGCCCAGAACTGGACACAATACTACAGATGTGGCCTCACCAGTGCCAAATAAAGGGGAATAATGACTTCTCTAGATCTGCCGGAAATGCTCCTCCTAATGCACTCTAATATGCCATTAGCCTTCTTGGCTACAAGGACACATTGTTGATTCATATCCAGCTTCTCATCGACTGTAATCTCCAGGTCTTTTTCTGCCGAACTGCTATTTAGCCAGTCAGTGTTCATCCTGTAACAACACTTGGGATTCTTCCATCTCAAATGCTGGACTCTGCATTTGTCCGTGTTGAACCTTATCAGATTTCTTTTGGCCCAATCCTCCAATTTGTCTAGGTCACACTGGACCCTATCCCTGCCCTCCAACAAATCTATCTCTCTCCCTATCTTAGTGTCATCCACAAACTTGCTGAGGGTGCAATCTATCCCCTTATCCAGATCATTAATAAAGATGTTGAACAAAATCGACCCTAGAACTAATTATTGTGGTACTCCACTCGAACTGACTGCCAACCTGACATCGAGTTGTTGATCACTACCTGTTGTGCCCGACAGTCTAGCCAGCTTTTCTATCCACCTTACAGTCCATTTATCCAATCCATACTTCCTTAACTTGCTGGCAAGAATATTGTGGGAGACCATATCAAAAGCCTTGCTAAAGTCAAGGTATATCACATCCATTGACTTCCTCATGTCCACAGAGCCAGTTACCTCCTCATTACTTAAGTAATTTTATTTAACATCCTATGACTACTCACGTGTTCGGGGTTGTCCTAGATAGTTTTTGAAGGCTCAGCCCTTTCTTGTCCATAATGCTATTTTTATCAGAAAAGAAAATTACAATGTTATGCCCTTACCTACCAAAGATTTATCTTGATTAATCTGTGTAACTCCAACTAACATCATTGTGTTCAATCCTACAATTCTTGTGCATGCAAAAATTCCTTTAATAGCCCTGCATACATTGAAACAACAGCAGGATTGATCTTAGCTACTTATTCTATCCTATTTAGGAATTTACAGAATATACTATGCTCTAGCTTATTTTTTTATGGCTGAGATTTTGTGCATTCCAGTCTGAGGTGCTGTTAAACTGAAGGAGACTTTACCCATGCTAGATTGTCTAAATATGGAAGAATAGCCATGGTGACAAAGGCTTTAGTGCAAGCTGTACAAGCATGCTGGTAACTTGGCACTTTGGGTACATCTAAACTACATCCCTTTTTCGATAAAGGGATGTAAATTTGACGTATCGAAATTGTAAATGAAGCCGGGATTTGAATTTCCCACGCTTCATTTGCATAATGGTGGCCGCGGCTTTTTTCCGAAAACCCACTTTAAAAAAAAAAAAAAAAAACCCCGCAGTCAAGATGGGGATCTTTCGACAGAAATGCTCCATTTCAAAAGATCCCGTAACTCTCATTGTTTTGGGTTACAAGATCTTTCGAAATGGGGCATTTCTGTTGAAAGATCCCTGTCTTCACTATGTTTTTTTTTTTTTTTTGAAAAGCGGCTTTTCGAAAAAAAGATGTGGCTGTCATTATGCAAATGAAGCACGGGAAATTCAAATCCTGGCTTCATTTACAATTTCAATACGTTTAATTTACATCCCTTTATCAAAAAAAGGATGTAGTTTAGATGTACCCATAGTCACATCACTAGCCAACACTACTTTGTTACCTTTAGCTGTGCAAGAGCAGTCAAATCTAGTGTGCATGCTTCAAGCACAACTTGAGTACAAGTGTAGGCCTACTCTGAAATGGGCCCTTCTCTGCATATGTCCTTTTCTCTGCAGAAATCACACAAACTCCACCAGATGTGTTCTTGGTGATACTTTATTGTAATTTCCCATCCCTAATGTCACTCAGCCTTCCATGCTCCTGCCTATTTACAATGTTTACCAAGCTTTAGGCCCTCTCAGAGTACGTCTAGACTGCAGAGTTTTTCCAGGTTACCTCTAGTATCCTGGAAAAGCTCTGCCTCATCCAAGAAATGCATCTGCTTTTCCAAAAAAATTCTGAAAAACTGATGGTTTTTTTCAGCATCCCTGTAAACCTCATTCTATGAGGAAGAAGAGATGTTCCAAAAGAAGCTTTTTTTTCTGACATTTGGCCTAGTGTAGATGGGTGAATAGCCGAAAAGCCTCTTTTGGAAAAAAAGCTGAAAATGTATCTTTTTCTGATAAAACTTTGTAGTCTAGACACAGCCTCAGAAGGACCTGAGGGGAAGAGAGATTTCCCCACTTCAAGATTCTATTCTATTCTATTCTATTCTATTCTATTCTATTCTATTCTATTCTATTCTATTCCACCCTGTCCTGCCAATCTTGCATTTCCTTCTTGTGCCTCTTTTCTCAGTCCTGGGCTGATGTGAACAATTAAGTTTTTATTCCAACTTGCCCACCAATGTAATTAGACCATTACCACTAATCAGCTTCCTCTGGGCACTAATTGACCTCTCAGTGGTTGGAACACAGTCTTCCTCCCTGCGCTCTGTCACACTTGCTCTCAGCACATTCAGCATGTAGGTGGCTGTAAGCCACTTTTGTGTCTTTCCAAACCTGACCTGTTCCAGAGTATGTATAGGCTTGACCCAAGGGGACACTGAAGGCTCAGAAACCAAAGAAAAAGAAAAAAACATCAAAATGATTTATTTATTTAAAAATCTCATGGTATTTTAAATCATTCTTATGTCTTTGGGGGGCCTGATTCACAGTTCTTGAACATCTGGGATTGGCAATTATATACGGACTCTTCAAAAGAAAATAGGAGGTGGTGTGAATGGCTTTTGTTATTTTTGTTATTTTTGGTTTATGGTGGTTTTGCAGCTATATTTGTATTACCTGGCATTTTTTATGTCTCATCTGGCATATTTTCTTTACTGGCTTTTTCTCACTCTAATCTTTCATCCATAACCTCAGACTCTCTTGGTTTTATTAATATTTCACTTTTGTTACATTGATGCCTGATGGTTTCTTTATGTGAGTAATATTCAGATCAACAGCTGTTTCAACGTGATGATATATTTCAACTTTGCTCTTCAGCTCCACCTCTATATGGCCCATTTTGCATGGATTAGACGTAGGTTTCAGCTTCTGGGAGAAAAAAAGAAATGCTTTCTTCAGGTAAAAGTTCTCCTTTGGGTTGAATCCAGCAAAGGTCTCAGTTGAACAAATTCAGCTTGATTAGGAACCTTGGAAATGAGCAATTCTGTCTTTGTGTTTGCTATGGAAATAAAATAGTGGGCTGCATATGCAGATTTGCACTACAGAGCAGCGGCCCTAACATTCCTCTCTGTGTGGTTTTTAGCATTGAACAATTGTATGTGGGGCACTCTTTACTTGTACTGTATATGCCTTGGTCACTCCTTCTCCTTTGTGCATGTGTATTATTTAGCTCATTTTAAAATATAACCTGCTTATCTGTTGGCTAATCTGGAAATAAAGACAACAGTGGGCCTGGAACCAATCCACTCTTCAGCAACAGAACAGCCACTAAACAGAAGACATAATAACAAAATATTCCTTCTCATTTCTCACAAACATAGCCTCAGGCCAATTATCTTACACATGCCAATATGCCCAAAAGGTTGACAATACTATGGTATGTCAGATCAAAAGGAGGAACAAATGCCACTGTTGAAATACTTTCCAGGAAAATACCCAGCCAGCATCTCCTTCTCATGTAAACCCAGTCAATGTACTGGTGAGATAACATTAAAAGGTATACATGTATATACTTTGGATATGCAGGGGTTAAAAGAATAACCCAATGTCCATTAAAATAAATATTCCTTATGTGGAACATTGCATTCTACAAAGATCTGTAAGGTATAAGACATAAAGGAAGGTATGTCAGGTCAAAATAAGAGCTAACTTCCACAGAACTGTGAGAAGGCAGGAAGTAATAGAACTGTCTCCTTCAAATTAAACACAAAATAATTAACAAAAAATACATGGCCGATCGATTGCCTTAGCTAACCCAGACGATGCTTTCCATTTCAAAGAATGGCACTGAGCCTTTTGGAGAGAAAATGAGATTGTCAATATTATATTATCTTCCTTGAGAGAGCTTATAGGGTTTCAGGGTTGTTAAAGAGATGAAGCCTTTTACCAGTGGAAACTAAAATTTGTTACATTAGTGTATGAAAACACTAATCTGTGTAAGGTTTCTTCTTTCATAACATTCTGCTATTAAAAACTCCATGTGCTAAAGCTATTCTGGATTTATATTGGTGATACATTTGTCCAGTGAAACATACTCTTTAATGTTTGTTTGCTACTATACACATTTGACAAATTTCTGAAAATTAATATAGTATAGAAACTAGAAAGAAAGGCACAATAGGAGAAACACTTTTAAACTGAGTCTTTTAAAATGTGTCCACATCTGGGAATATAAAAATCCTAGGATCACAGCTTTAGCTGGACTCTTCAGGGGGATTAGTATGGTTTGTTGCATATTAAATGGGAACCTCAGGCCAAAATAAGATCCTGAATAAGAAGCAAACATTTGAAGGTTCACATGTCCCAGTTCTTGAATGTTTTATGAAATTCAAATAATCTGTAACTTCCATCAATATACGCAGTGTTTGGAATTTTTTTTTCATTCTGTAATATAAGCCTCAAACAGTTTGTATCTGTTTGACACAAACTACCAGTGCTGATGATTATTCATTTGTGCTAGATGATAGTGATAGTAATGAAATGTTGACAATGCCTTCGGGTAATGCTTCCAAAAGTGCTTTTTAATAAACTGTGGAAACTGTTGTTTCAGCAATTTGGAAAATAATCAAGAAGTAATTATGGAAGCAAACAGAAATTTTGAGCACATACTCAGTCCATTAAAATACACTGTCAGAAATTATTATTCGGTATTCACAAACTAAAAAAACCTACATTTAAATATGGTTAAGGTTATCACAAACTATGAAAAGCAAGAACTTCACTGTTAAAACACTAATTAAATGTATGACTCCTCAATACATGGCCACCATTGATCAAACAATTAAGGGTAACTATGGAGATGCTTAGGGGTTATGAAGATTTAACTTCCATATTTTCCTTAGCTGAGCAATTTCTTTTTAATGTCTTTGTGCTATATCCTCATTGACATTTAAAAGGGGATTTTTGGTGTAATGTGTTGAGTATCTTTGAAATGGATTGAACATAATTGAACCTCTGTCCCTCTTAACTTCATGGCTAAAATTCTGAGGTGACATATTGTTAATATATGTAAGTTAGATGATATTATCTTCCTATGCCTTTTCCCTGTTTGGTTTTTTCTGCTACAACTAAATCCTTGCTCTCTATCAGTGTGTGAATTACATTAGTTCATATTCAATCATTGAAGATCACTCAGAATGTTAGCATAATCAGGAACCTATAACAGGGCCCATGGTATCAGAAAGTCTGTTTGGGAACCATCTGGAGAGGTCGTGGGAATGATATGGGAGACATTCCTTGGACATCATCAAATATAGAAGTATACCTGTGATATAAAGACACCATGGCCAAGAGTCTTCTTTTCTTGACAATCAACTCTCATTGCAGATCTGATAAACTCAATATATCAATCATGCCTTATAGGATATTTGTCCATTAAAAGTAACTCATAAGATATCTGCAGAAAGCTCATAACGTATCAAGAATCATAATCACTTTACAATTTTATGTATAAATAATATTTAAGGAATAATGTATTTATACTGAAAGTATGATTTGTGGACTTGGAGTAACAATTAATCACTGGGGTAATGTGTCTCAGAGAGGACCCATTCAAGCAAAAGGGAGTTTGTTTCCCCTCCCTAGCCAGCTGACAAGGTAATGCAAGGTTCTATTGTGTTTCCCTACCATAGTCCAGAACAATAAATAGAAAACGATCAATACAATTGAAAGAATTGGAACACCTTAGAAATAAAAAGAAACTCTATAACAGGCAGGAGATTGCCCTGACTATGAATAAAGACCAAAGATAGTTTCAAGATAACTCAGTATAGGAAAAAGTGCTTTGTATCAATTCACTGAGGTAACCTCTTAAGGTATATTGTGGGGGTGGAAGTGGAGGTTTATGAAGGATTGATCCTGGTTCTTGTGAAACTAAACCAGTATTTCCCAATTTTATTTGGCCATTGAACCCATAACAGTCTTACATATGGAACTGAAAAAGTAGACCACAAATAATAATAAACAAATGATAAAAAAGGTCTTGAGATCAACATTTAGTTTAATTGCATATATTTAAAAACAAAAATAACATTTAATGTGTACAAACCATTACAGAGGTATATAACAGGTGATCGCACCACTTACTGACTGCATTCACAGTGCTGAGTAGTGACATCATCGTCCCCACTATCTGGCTAAGCTGGCATGACACAAGGACACTTATCATGGCAAACACAAATGAAATTGTTTTCAGTAAAATTAATAAATGCTTAAATATTAATTATTATTTTTTAAAAATAATAAAATGTTATTGTAATGGAATTTTCTCGCAGAACCCTTACTTTCACTTCGTGGAACCCCGGGATTCCACGGAACACCATTTGTGAAACACTTATCTAAATAATTCTGCAATTGACTGAAGTTTGGGGGATAGGCCTACTTTATTATATATTGGAAAGAGTTATATAAATTGGAAAGAGTTGGTGTTTTATGATTTTATTTTGTGTTGTAACCAGTGGTTTCATTATATTCTCTCACTTTAATTAAATATTTATTCTCCCATAAACAAAGCTACTTTTGTGCTCAGAAGTTCTGTGCAGTGTACAGGATAGGGGGTTTAAGTAAAAGTGATAAACTTGGATACATAGCACCTTGGGGTCCAGAGAATCTGCAATTTCTCTGAGTAGCTAGTATCAAAGGCTGGATATCACAAGGAATGATACAAAGGAATGGAGGGATTGGGATGCACTTATTGTTAACCTGCAAAGTGAAGTTAGAGCTGGCTTAGCCCAGAGGAGAGTGCTTGATAGGCTGAAAGACTGATGGTGTCAAGAAGCTGACACCCCCAACTACCACAAGAAATATTCCTTCATGCTGGAAGCAGGGGGATTCCAGTCCTTCATATCCCAGGAACCATCAGAACACTATTTCTGAAAATAAAAGTGTAGGGGTCAATTGCAGAAGAACTCTGTACGTGTGAAGTATAAGGGTGATGAGGCCTGCATTCTCCCCCTTTTCCCATTCCTCCCCCCCCCCCTTCCCTACTACTGATGAGCCAGAAGAAAGCCTCTAGGAGCATACACCATTGTAGAAAGAACGAATTGTACATAAGGGTGGGAACATAATTTTGTTTACCTAAATGTACAGCAGCTCCCCAAGTTACAAGCACCTCCACTTACGACCATCCGCACTTATGACCAAAGCAGTTGTAAATGCGGATCCGAGTTACAAACGGTGATCAGCACTTACAAACAGCGCGGTCAACATGTAACTCTATGTGATCCGAGTTACGGACACTTTGAGTTACGGACCAAGTGTTGGTCTGTAACTTGTCCGTAACTCAGGGAGCAGCTGTACTGATCATGTAAACAAAGTCAAAGGACAAGCAGTACAGATGAGCCATACTGTAACAAGCACTGAGTAACCCTCAGAAATTTCCAAACTGCCACAACCAAAGTAGAGACACAGTATTTAAAGCTGCACCAGAGCACAGCAATTTGGACCTCACGGATGGGCTTTGGGTACTGGCACCACGAGCGGAACTGAGACAGTCTTCCACTTCATTCACAGCTGAAACAGGTTCCCCAGCTAGCAGAAGGGATGTAAGAAATGCTGCTTTTCCTATCATGTTGTTCTTTTAGTTAAGAGGCACAGCTGATAGCTGTCAGGAAATAAACTGCTTGTGTTTGAAAGATACCTGTGTAGCATGTCCTTGTTCTTTAAGAACCCTGTGTTGGACCTCAGACTTACTCTTGCCGGCAACAAAAAGATGTAATAACTTCCAACTCTGGGCCTGCCTCTTTTTTAACATGTACAGGCCAAGATAAGTTTAAAGATATGATGTCAGATTCTTCCTTTTATTACACCAGTTTCACACAATTGAAGTATGACTTGCATAAAAATGATGTAGCACAATGGAGAATCAGGCTTTTTCACTTGCTTTTATGCATATATTTATATGCCATGTATATATAGCCACGGAAATATTTTAGACTCCATGGCTGTGTCCAGACTCAGGGGTTTTTTCGGGAAAAGTAGCCTTTTCCCGAAAAAACTTCCCCTGTGTCCAGACTCAAGCCGCGTTCTTTCAAAATTATTTCGAAAGAACGCGGCTTTTCTTTCGATGGCGGTAAACCTCGTTTCACGAGGAAGAACGCCTTCTTTCGAAAGTTCCTCTTTCGAAAGAAGGCGTTCTTCAATGTAAATAGGGCTTCCTCGAAAGAGAGCATCCAGACTCGCTGGGTGCTCTCTTTCGAAAAAGCGGATTGCTCTTTCGAAAGATCCGCCTGCAGTCTAGATGCTTTCGAAAGAGCCTCTTTCGAAAGAAGCCTGCAGTCTAGACATAGCCCATGTATGCTATAATTAGTACCTGTTCTGCTGAGATTTACTACATTTTATTAAATCAATAAAATGTTGTTAAAATACAAGGTGTGCCAATATGCATGGATGTTGCTTTTTAAATATTCAATATTCAAAATGCTCAGTCACACTTAAAATAAAATCAATCACATAAACACTCATAAACCATGTCCACTGTGCCAGCTGCTTAGAATAACATTGATTGTGAAGCCACAGATCCAGGCTGCCAACAGAATTGCTGTGCTCCAAGTCATGGAAGTAAGGGTAGCTGCAGGCTTCTAGAAGCGGCTGGATCTTAGGCGGAATGGACTCTTTTAAATCGCTGGTTTCCAGGGTAGCTGGCCTTTTTTTTTTACTCCATTCATCACCTACCCTGGCCACATCTAACCAAGGAATTGCATCATGATAAATACCATGATCAACATAAAGGAGAAATAGAAGCAAAAACTATTTGTGAAACTCCCTGCTCCAGAAACAGGTATCTGAGTCTTTCTTGATGCTAATATTTATAGCTCCAAATGGCACATCCCTCTTCGAATCTCCAGTGATTGCTTCTCATCTGCATTTGGAAACTCCTGCACTCTGCCTGGAGCTGCTCCTAGGAGCCTCTTGCTTGCAATGCAGAGTGGAAGTGAAGGGGTGATGCTGATGTCAGGCTATCCTCCTTTCTCTAACTTCTGCAGAGCAGTAGATGGGGGGAAGAATAGGACAGAGCACTGAGGGAGGTTGTTGGCAGCTGTTGATGATGTAGCTGCTCTGAGTGGCAATCTACTTAAAAGGGTAATGTACAGCAGCAAATCATAGGTCTGAAAAGAAACTGTAGTGCACTGCTCAGGATTTTAGTGAGGGTCCACCATTTGGGCTGCATTTTGCCATCCTCTGAAATCCTATGATTTAATTAAAGCAATCACTGAGTTTCTTTTTCCTTTGTGAACAGTCATAACACTATAAATTGATATGTAAACACAGAGCTGCCTCTGGTGGAGACAAAGGTCTGGGTCCTCTGTAGAATAAGAAAAAAGGCCCCCTTTGTGTGAGGAATGTATCTGGGGGTACATCTACACTGCAACACTATTTCGAAATAACTTACTCCACGTCTACACAGCAGGTAGTTCTTTCGAAATGGTGTCAAAATAGTGTCAAGCTGGAAGACTTCTTCCTCCGACTCCTGTAAACCTCATTGTATGGAGAATAAGGGAAGTAGGAAGAAGAGTGCTCTATTTTGAAATAAGTGCTGTGTGGACGCTCCCTATTTCAAAATAAGATATGCAATTGTCTTGGCTCAATTTTCATAGCTTGTTTTGAGTTAAACCTGCAGTGTAGATGCACCCTAAGGCTATGCCGAAGTTCCAAAAGAGGATATGCAAATTCCATAGGAATTTGCATATCTTCTTCTGATCTGAAAGTGAAAGTAGTCAGGATGTGGTTTTTTTCCGGCAAACCCCTCCCCTTTTTCGAAAAGCTGCTCTTCCTCAAAAAATGAGGTATTCCCCCCCAACCTGGATCCATGTTGCCTGGCACTGGGGCAGTGGCTGTCAGCCAGGACTCCAAACTTTAGGTACACCTAGATTACATACCTCTTTCAAAGACATGGTGCTCTTTCAAAAAAGCGCTATTTTTTGAAAGAAACCACAGTCTAGACGCAATTCTTTCGAAAATGGAAGCCTTTTTTGAAAGATCCTGTAAACCTCAAAAGAGCGCCAGGATGCAATTATGCAAATGAAGTGTGGGAAATTCAAATCCCAGCTTCATTTGCAATTTTGTAGTGCCTAATTTACATCCCTCTGTCGAAAGAGGGATGTAGTCTAGACATACCCTTTCAGTATATGGATACTTTCTAAGTTTTAGACCCCCTGACTATAGCTCAGATTGGGAGGAAGTCATTCCACTTCTCCCAGAACTCCAGTGGATGCTCTATAGAAACACTTCTTCCTCCATATTATCCTCCTGTGCCTGTATAGACACAGGAGGAAAAACACCATATAGGGTGAAATTTAGCAATATTGATTACCTGAAGAATGTACCAGGGCAGGTGCAGTCCATCGAGGAGTCCTGCCAGGCTGTGAATGATGTGAAACATGTCTGTTCTTTAAAGATGCAACACATGTCTCTGTCTCACACACAACATGTGTCAGTCTCACACACAGACTTACAAATATACACACCCTGGCTGTGTCTACACTGGCATGAATTTCCGGAACTGCTTAAAATGGAATACTATTCCGTTTTCAGTTTTTCCGGAAAAGAAGCATCTACATTGGCAGGCTGCTTTTCCGGAAAGCCCTTTTTCTGGAAAAGCGTCTGTGGCCAATGTAGACGCGCTTTTCCGGAAAAGAGCCCCAATCACCATTTTTGCGATCGGGGCTTTTTTCCGGAAAAGACTACTGGGATGTCTACACTGGCCCTTTTCCGGAACAGTGTTCCGGAATAAGGACTTATGCCCGAGCGGGAGCAGAATAGTTTTTCTGGAATAGCGGCTGATTTTGTACAGTAGAGCATCGTTGCTTTTCCGGAAATTCAAGGGCCAGTGTAGACAGCTCACAGCTTATTCCGGAAAAGCGGCTGATTTTCCGGAATAAGTGGCCCAGTGTAGACACAGCCACTATGTTGTGTGTCTGTCTCATACAGTGTGCGTATATCTCTACTATACACACACACACACACACTTTATCGCTCACCGCCTAATACATAATTATATTATTGTTGTTCTTGATACTTCCTGCTATATTCATATACTCTCTGTAATTTTATTCTTGCAAACTGCTGTTATTTGAGTTTTTGACTGGTCAATGAATTGCATAATTTTATACTCTCTTATGCTTAAAATTAATTCTTTGAATAGAAAATTCTAAAATGCCTAAGCTGTCCTAGCAGAAGTAATTATCCCTATGGTAACTATTAAAAATATATATCTACATTTTTTGTATCTAATGGTAGTGTACATCCATACATTATCTCAATAATTAAGTGCATATTACAAAATTCATTCTGCACATGGATAGGAAAAAATAGAGGGAACACTGATGTATGAGCACATATTGTCGGTAAGTAATTCATGTCAACACACATATCTCCAATTGCAAGGTATGAAGTGACCTCAATTCCACTGTTGTCAATGGGAATGTAGAGTGCTCAGCACACTCCAAGGCTACGTCTACACTGCCCCCTCTTGCGCAAAAAGGCGAAGCATGGAATATTGCCACACCTCATTTGCATAATTAATGAGGCTCCATTTTTGTGCAAGAGGCTTTTGTGCAAAAAGGAGCTGTATGTACAGCTCCTTTTTGTGCAAAAAAACCCTTGCCTATGTCTACACTGGCATGATTTTCCAAAAATGCTTTTAACGGAAAAGTTTTCCGTTGAAAGCATTTTCGGAAAAGCACGTCTAGATTGGCAGGATGCTTTTCCGCAAAAGCTTTTTTGCGGAAAACACTACTGTGCTGTTTACACTGGCCCTTTTGTGCAAAAGTCTTTCAGAAAAAGACTTTTGCCCAAATGGGAGCAGCATAGTATTTCTGGACAAGCACTGATGATCTTACATGAGATCGTCAGCGCTTTTCCAGAAATTCAAGCGGCCAGTGTAGACAGCTGGCAAGTTTTTCCGCAAAATCATATGATTTTGTGGAAAAACTTGCCTGTCTAGACACAGCCCCTTTGTGCAAGAGCCATTCTTCCTGAAAAAAATGTGGCAGAATGTCTCTTGCGCAAGAGGGGATTTTTGTGCAAAAATGGAGCCTCATAGTTATGCAAATGAGGCACTGCGATATTCCACATTTTGCCTCATTTGCATATTTTTTGCACAAGAGGGGACAGTGTAGACATAGCCCTTGAGACATCTTGAAGGATTAGACCCTTAAATCATCTGAGTCTGAAAATATTAAGCATTTATTCCAATGTCTTTGGGAAAAGTGCAGATTTTATGGATTTTATTAGGTGAGTTTGTTGGAATTAGTGAAGGTAAGAGACAATAAAACAGCTTCAGTTCTCAAGCTACTAAAAAGACACATAACTAGTCCCAGGAGTGAAACAGAGAAAGAGGGAGTAAATGAAACTGTTGTTTAATCACTGAAATCTATGCAGTGGCTCTTTTAGTCATTTGTAATTGTAGACATTTAGGTAATTTCTGTAAACCTGCAGAGGTTACAGCAGGAATGAATCTAATTAGAGGTTTGTCATTATGTTTCCTATTCATTCAGCAGTTGAAAAATTGCGCTGTAAGATAGTCCAGAAATAACATTGCACTGAATTATTATTTATCCTGATGGAAAAAAAAACAGTGATGTTTCTTAGGCACTTAAATTTTACTAGAACAGCTACACTAGTTAGGAGATTATTTTTTTTGCTGACATAGGTATGCCTAGTGTAGACACAGTTTTATCAGAATAGTTTATATTGGTTTCTCAAAACGCTTTCTAGTGCTAAACTACCTCTACTCTAGGAGGGTTTTGCCAGCATAATTAAAGTGAAAAAAACTTTCTAGTGTTAATCTGCTTTTAGAATGGATACTGTTACTTCCTAGCTATATAGCAACAGTATTCAGAATTTTGTCATGAATTTTCATCAGAATACAGTATTTCATTTATGTAACATTCATATTGCAAGCAAATCAGAGTTCCATTGTGCTAGCCACTGCACAAATGTATAGAAATGATAATGCTTGACCCAGTATGGTTTCAGACTCAAAGACAAGCCAAAGCATGTGGATGAGACCAAGAATAGGACATCCAGGGTTGGGACATAGAAGATGAAGTAACAAAAATGATAGGCTGTTACAGCAAAGGTTCTCTGTCTTTGCAATTCTTAGCCTATCCCTGGTAGCAATCTCATTCTGCATATCATTTCCCACATTTGGGACTGGGACATAAACTGTAATATCAGCACAAAGTTGAGACAGGAGTTGGAGATGGGAAACCCGATTTGTCTATGCAAGGTGCCTGGGTATTAAACTAGGATGAGGAGGATGAGATTTGGAACTCAAGACTTGGGGAAGAGTCTCCTATCATCAGGTCCATTATTGTCTTCATCTTCATGAATATATGTTGATTTTTTTTAGTACAAAAACGATCACATTTAAAGGGCAGTAATATAAAAAGAAATGTAAGTCAACGTATTATTAACCAGTTTTTCCCTGAGATACATGCATAAAGTTCTCATTGCTTTTAGTAGGAACCATTCATTCACAGATGAGAGGACAATTTGACTCTCTAGACATTTAGAAATAAATTCTGATTCAGAGAGCATCTGAATCAAATTCAATGGATAACATTTCCAAAAGAATGAGATGTATGAATTGCTGCAATATAAAGGTAGAAATATGGTATAGTAATTTTTTGGGGGAAAAAAGGTGGAGGGAGAATTTGCTTTGAACTACTTCCCAATACATAACAGGTGAAACCCTGGGTCCTTTAAAATCAATGATAAAATTCCCATTGTCTTTATTGGAGACATAATGTAACACAGTATTTATATTTTACAGATCTTATTCCTGCAACCCACATGGTCACTGTTCCAAATTCTTCCCTGTTGTATCTCCCATTAATTTTAGAGGAACTGTACATTTTGCTCAGTATTTTTATGAAGAATTATAAAAGAAATAAGCATCTGAAACTTCAAGTTTTAAATCTGTTGAAGTGCAGTGCATAAAAAAGCTTTATTTTTTCTTGTCCTTATCTTTTTATTAAATTAAATGCAATGTAGTTCATATGTAAAATATGTATTTTGTGCTGACTCTGTCTTGAATTAAAATCCAAATCAGTGCACAGCCTTTCTTTATTTTTCCTTGGTGAGTAGTTTCTGAATGCTGAACTTTGTACAGTGTAAGAAAAGATAAAGGCAGCATAATAAGCAGGTCTTTCACAGTATTGGAATAAGCTGCAACAGAAAAACAGAAACAACCATGTACAATATTTCAAACTGAACACATAGCAAGATTAACGTATTGCCAGACCTTTTATTCACTAAGGATCTATTTTAATAAAATATATACACTCAGCATTGCATGGAGAAATTCTGTGTTAACAGAGCTGTGAGCAAGATATTTTTTATGGTTTCTGTATGCACCTCCACATGTTCCTTATTGATGCAGATCCAAAATAAAGGCTCTAACTCCATGTGCAGAAGAGAAACCAAATAGCATCCCCCAACAGAATCTCAAGCAGCCCACAACTAATTCATGTACCTATTATTCAGTCCTTTTTCAGTTTTGCATCTATAAAAGTTGATGCAAAATTAGTAGAAAAAATGAGCATGAAATGGATTGATTTTTTAAAATACCGATTAAGAACCATTTAAACTATAACAGTTGCATAAATACAGTATTTCATCTTCTGGGACTGTCTGAAACTATGCATATATGGTTCTATATTTGGGCCAAGTTAATCTCTCAGGCTTTGTCTGCACTGTCAGCCTTGTCTACGCAAATGAAGGGCAGATTAGCATTTTGCTGTGCTTCATTTGCATAATTTATTCAAGATGTTTTTGTGCAAAAACAGGCAGTGTGGACTTTTTTTTGGTGCAAAACCCCTGTTTTGCTCAAGATCCTTATGCTTCTCCCGGATCTTGTGAAAAAATGGGTTTTTTTGTGCAAAAGAAGAGTCCACACTTCTTCTTTTTGTGCAAAAATGGCTAGAATAAATTATGCACATGAAGTGTGGCAAAATGCTAATCCGCCCTTCATTTACATAGGCACTGCTGCAAAATCCAGCAGTGTAGACGTAGCCTCAGATAAAATATCCCTAGCTTTCATTGTAGGTACTTTATTTTTTTCTATTCATGAAACAATCAGTTAGGGTACGTCTACACTACATGGCTCCGTCGATGGAGCCATGTAGATTTGTTTATTGGGCAAAGGGAAATAATCACCGCTTCATTTAAATTTACATGGCTGCCGCGCTGAGCCGACAAACAGCTGAACAGCTGTTTGTCGGCTCAGCACGCTAGTCTGGACGCTCCCCTGCCGACATCAAAGCCCTTTGTCGGCAGCCCCGGTAAACCTCATCCCATGAGGAATAACGGGGCTGCCGACAAAGGGCTTTGATGTCGGCAGGGGAGTGTCCAGACTAGCGCGCTGAGCTGACAAACAGCTGATCAGCTGTTTGTCAGCTCAATGCGGCAGCCATGTAAATTTAAATGAAGTGGTGATTATTTAAATCGCCGC
Organism: Pelodiscus sinensis; assembly: GCF_049634645.1. Classification (NCBI taxonomy): domain Eukaryota; kingdom Metazoa; phylum Chordata; order Testudines; family Trionychidae; genus Pelodiscus; species Pelodiscus sinensis. The sequence goes on from NC_134718.1 coordinate 48,561,836, forward strand.
TTCATTTCCCTTTGCCTAAAACCCTCATCTACATGGCTCCATCAATGGATCCATGTAGTCTAGACACAGCCTTAGAGGTGTGTGGATGAAAACTGTTTGTTTATTTTTTTGTTTGTTTGAATTTTTGCAAATGTATACAGGTCTGAGAATCAGAATATAACAAACATTTTGTAATAAATTATATACATGTGTATGTTAATAATGTATCTCTGTGTGGATGTATAAACATGTATGTGTGAACTTGACCTTCTTGAACCTCATCAGATTTCTTTTGGCACAATCTTCTAATCTGTCTATGTCAGTCTGGACCTATGTCATCCCTGCCCTCTAATGTATCTAAGGGTGTGTCTAGACTACAGAGTTTTGTCGACAAAAATGGACTTTTGTCAACAAAACTATACCTGCGTCTACACTACCGCTAAGTTCTGTCGACATAATGTCGACAGAACTCAGCAGTTTTGTCGATGCTGGTAAACCTCATTTTATGAGGCATAACGCCTTTTGTCGACAGAATTCTGTCGACAGAAGGTGTTATTGCATCTAGGGGTACGTCTAGACTACAGGCTTTTGTCAACAAAGCAGCTTGCTTTGTCGACAGAACTGAATGTAGTCTAGACGCTCTTTGTCGACAGAAGCTTTGTCGACAGTATCTGTTGACAAAACTTCCGTCAACAAAACCCTGTAGTCTAGACGTACCCTAACTCTCACTCTAGCTAAGTAGCAGTGTGCAAGCTATCCCCTCATCCAGGTCATTAATGAAGATGTTGAAAAAACCCAGCCCTAGAGCTGATCTTTGGGTCACTGGGCTTGAAACCAACCACCAATTTGACATCGAGCCATTGATTACTACACATTGGCTACGTCTAGACTGGCCCCTAATTCCAGAAAAGTCATGCAAAGCAAGTAGGAATAAGAGATCCTCCGGAAAAGGGCTTTATTCCGGAGGATCGCACCAGTCTAGACGCTTTTTTCCGGCTTTTCCTCAAGCCAGAAAAAAAGCGGCGGACATGTTTATTTAAATCCCGTGGGGAATATTTAAATCCCCCGCGGATTTCCCTATTCTGACTTACCTGCTTTGCATGACTTTTCCGGAATTAGGGGCCAGTCTAGACATAGCCATTGAGTCTGACAATCTAGCCAGCTTTCTATCCTCTTTACTGCCCATTTATCCAATCCATACTTTCCTTAACTTGCTGGCAAGAATATCGTGGGAGACCATATCAAAAGCTTTGCTAAAGTCAAGATATATCATATCCACTGACTTCCTCATGTGGACAGATCCAGTTACCTCACCATAGAAGTAAATCAGATTGGTCAGGCATGACTTGCCCTTAGTGAATCCATATTGACTATTCTTGATGACTTTCCCCTCTTCCAAGTGCTTCAAAATGGATTCCTTAAGGATCCCCTCCATGATTTTTCCAGGGACTGAGGTAAGGCTGACTGGTCTGTAGTTCCCCGGATTGTCCAACTTCCCTTTCTTAAAGATGGGAAATACCTTTGCCTTTTTCCAGTCATCTCGGATCTCTCCCAGTCTCCATGAGCTTCAGGATGTGTTGCTGTCCTTGTAGCTGTGCTGAAGCAGGCTAGAAATTTGGGCTCAGCAAGGGAAGGTTACAGTATTCCCAGCACATCAGATGACTGTCCCGAGGGTATTCTGACCTGTCACAAACCCATCTCGATAAAGGTTCCTAGAGCGATTATTGGAAAACAGTGCACAATTCAAATATTAATTATTGGATACGTGCTCACTAACAGCCCCTGATATTCTTTGACAATGTTCATGTTAGGGACTATTAGTGTAACTTGGCTACTTATTTTGTGGTTATTAGTTGTTCTATCAGCTCCAGCTGCTGCATCCCTTATGCTTAAGGACCTTTTGTTACACCATGACAAATTCCTGAATACGCTCAGCAAATAGTACTTTTTTTTTCATTTTGGTGGCCAAACTGAAAAATTTGGGGGTGGAGGGAAAGGAAGAGGTTAGTTTTGAACTGAAACAGAAAGTTTTGAATTTTCTTACTGAAGAAAAATGTTTGGGTCAAAGGAAGCATTTTGAAGGTTAAACTGTCAGCCCACACCTGAATAAACTGGATTATGGATTGGCTTAGACACAGAGCTGATAGAGACAGCTGCTTTATTAATTACTGTAAGTCACTAATACTACAGGGTAAATGCTGCCAAATGGCTACACAACGGGACAACTGCAAAGTGACATTATACACCAACACAAAGGGTATGTCTACACTACAGCACTAATTCGAACTAACTTAGTGGACATGTGGACATGTGGATATGCTAGTTTGAATGACTTTTTCAAAACGCTAATTCGAACTAGTTTTTAAGTCTAGATGTGCTAATTCGAATGTCTACACTACAGCACTAATTTGAACTAACTTAGTGGACATGTGGACAAGTGGACATGCTAGTTCAAATTAGCAAAACACTAATTTGAACTAGTTTTTAAGTCTAGATGCGCTAATTCGAATTAGTTTAGTTCGAATTAACTAAACTAATTCGAATTAGTACATCTAGACTTAAAAACTAGTTCGAATTAGTGTTTTGCTAATTCAAACTAGCATGTCCACACTGAGTAGACCCTGAACCAAGGTTAAGGAGGGCCGGAAGCAGTGCCGGCAGGGCATCAGGTTAGGACTTAGAGCGTGGAGCTGCTGTCTCAGGCTAGCCGAGGGCTGTGCTTAAAAGGTCCTGACCCCCACCCCAGACAGACAATTCTCAGGGGTTCCCCGCTTGCAAACCCGTCCTGGCTTGGAGTGCCCTGAGTGCCCACACTCGGCACATCACAGCACTTGGCCATCAGCCCAGCTGCACTTGCCGCAGGCTGCCATCCAGAGGGGGGGTTAATCAAGGGGCTTCAGGAGAGCTTCCACCTCCAGAAGCCCGCAGAGCCACCCCAGTCCTCCCCATCAGGGGCTCGTACCCCATTCCTCCCTCACCTCCTTCCACTTACCCATCCCTAGCCCCCCTTCCTTATGTACAAAATAAAGGACATGTGTGTTCAAAAATAGAAACTCTCTTTATTGAACAAAACTCGGGAAGACTGGGAAAAGGAGGTGGGACAGGGGAAAAGAGAGGGTGGGAGAGGGGAGGGCAACTAAAATGATCAGGGGTTTGGAACAGGTCCCATATGAAGAGAGGCTAAAGAGACTGGGACTTTTCAGCTTAGAAAAAAGGAGACAGAGGGGGGATATGATAGAGGTCTATAAAAACATGAGTGGTGTGGAGAGGGTGCATAAAGAAAAGTTCTTCATTAGTTCCCATAATAGAAGGACTAGAGGACACCAAATGAAATGAATGGGTAGCAGGCTTCAAAGTAACAACAGAAAGTTCTTCTTCACAAAGCAAATAGTCAACCTGTGGAACTCCTTGCTCCAGGAGGCTGTGAAGGCTAGAACTTTAACAGAGTTTAAAGAGAAGTTAGATAAATTCATGGAGGTTGGGTCCATGAACTATTAGCCAGGGGGTAGAAATGGTGTCCCTGGCCTCTGTTTCTGGCAGGCTTGCACCTGGCATGGGCACCGTAGCCAGACCGTGCCCCTTTAAGGGCTCCGGGGCCGGGAGAGGGGCAATAGAACTAGAACAGAGTTTAAAGGGACGTGAGATCAAGTGATGGAGGTTGGGTCCATGGAGTGCTATTAGCCAGGGGGTAGGAGTGGTGTCCCTGCCCAAGGTTTGTGGAAGGCTGGAGAGGGATGGCACGAGACAAATGGCTTGGTCACTGTCTTCGGTCCATCCCCTCCAGGGTCCCTAGGGTTGGCCGCTGTCAGCAGACAGGCTACTGGGCTAGATGGACCTTTGGTCTGTCCCAGGACGGCCATTGTAAGCTCAGGGCTTAGGGTTGGGGGTCTCAGTGGACCCCCTTGATTTTCATGCACACCTGCTCCTGGGTGGCCAGGCTGGCAGCTCTCCTGCCCTAGATGGCCACTTTCCTGTGCCTAGTGCGGAGATCGTGGACGAGGTCCACGATGTCGGCACTAGCCCAGGCAGGTGCCCACCTCTTGCGGTCCCGGGCAAGCTCCCGGGAGCTGCCAGCCTGGTCCCGGGAAGAGGGGGAGGACTGGGGGGCATCGGGTGGCTGGCTCGAGCCGTGCTAGGTGCAGGGTCTGCTGGCTGGGTGCTGGCAGGCTTGCACCTGGCATGGGCACCGTAGCCAGACCGTGCCCCTTTAAGGGCTCCGGGGCCGGGAGAGGGGCAATAGAGTTTCCCTGGTGGTGCCCAGAGTGGCCACCAGGGAAAGCTGGGGAGGGCTAGCCTCCCACTAGTTCGAATTAAGTGGCTACACAGCCCTTAATTCAAACTAGTTAATTCGAAATAGGCGTTAGTCCTCGTAGAATGAGGTTTACCTAGTCCGAATTAAGCGCTCCACTATTTCAAATTAAGTTCGAACTAGCGGATCACTAGTGTAGCGCCTATCAAAGTTAATTCGAACTAACGTCTGTTAGTTCGAATTAACTTTGTAGTGTAGACATACCCAAACAGAACAATGTATAATACGGAGTAACAGGCATTTAGGAATGCTTATGCCCCTTCAGTCTGAGGGGAGTCCCATCCCTGTCACTTTGAGCCCTGGGCTGCAGTGGATGTGGCTTCAGCCTGTGGGAATCCCGGGCACCCTCGAGGTTAGGGTCCCAGGTGAGACTCCTGGTGATCTTATTCTTTAGCTGTTTACTGAGTGTGCGCAAGCTGGCCCAATTCCACTTTTAACTTTCCCACGGGGCTGAGAGCTGAGGTCATGTTATTTATTCCATAGTCAGCTCTCAACTAGCAAGCATAGGGAGTTGTGGCTGATGAAGGCCGTCTGATAGAGAACACCTGATGTTTGTGCTTTCAGGGTGCAAGGTTACCAGGTTGTGTACAGCTAGGATGGAAACTTCCATCCTGGCTTTCTGAGGCCTGCAGGCAGCCCTGCTGGCATATCATCTGACAAAACTAAAATTACATTTGCTTTTGAGAGTGCTATTTTTGACATTAGATAATGAAACAGTTCATTTTGAAAATGAAACAACACGTTTTGACATTTGTGAGGCAAAAAGAGTCAACATTTTTCATCTGAAACTATTAGCCAAATTTAACCCAAATTCATGAATAGTTTCTTGAGTGCCCCTAAAAAGCATTTCTATGAATTTACTATTAACTAAAAATTTAAACAGTATATGCTAGAGCTCATCCAGCATCAACAGAACTAGAACTGCATACACACACACACACACACACACACACACACACACACCTACCTACTTATCTACCAACCTACCTTGAAGTGGTACCATCATGTATAGCATTTGTAGTTTTGTTCAATGGCTTTCAGCATGCCCTCTATAAATATTGTTCCCACGCCACTCTCCTGCACACACATTGCAAAATTCCTGTACCTTAAGGGGGTCATTTAATTATCATTAAGGGCCAAGAGGTCAAACCTTTAAAATGCAGTTAATGCATTCACTATACTTGACACAGAGCTAGGGCATATAGACCAAAAAAACCCATAAATGCAGCATAGCCTGGTCTGGCTTCCACGAACAGAGGCTGCTGTAGTACCTACAAAAAGGGGCTGCTTCATGGCAGCAGCATCTGTCTGCGGGAGGAGGGGGGAACTCCCTGCTGGGTCCCCTGCAGACAGGGATTGCTGCCAAAGCAGCATCTGCCCACAGCAAACCTCAGTCATCTGCGGGTAGAGGCTATTTCATCGTAGTCTCCCCTACCCACTCCCACTGCCTCTGATAGAGGCAGGGCGGGCCAGGAAGAACCACAAAGATAAACCTGCTGCCCTCAGCACTGGCTCTGTCCCTCCCTCCCCACTGCCTCTAAATATAGAAGCAGCAAGGCAGGGGATAAGCAAGTAATTAAGTACTCCACTTGCCTACCGGAAAAGCTTATGTTTATCAGGTAGTCGAGTAGTCGACTACTCACTTACATCCCTAGGAATTACCACGTTACAAGCAGACTAATCCTTGAGATTATTATGTAGCTAAACCACAATATAATCTGTGATCATCATCTTTAAATATGGTACTTTATGGGACAAAGAAAAGCATACACTAAAAAAAAAAACATGGTTACATTTTTTACCCTAGCTTTTCTGTAACAAATATTGCTTCTAGTCCAATTATGAAGCATTATAAGGTAATTAAACTGACAGTTAGGTAAACATCCAACAGGAAAATGTTGATAAAATAATGAATTTGCTTCATCTGTTCTCAGACACTTTCATGGTACTTTCTGCAGATGTTCTAGCAAATAAGATCACTGAAAAGAAAGTTAGTGAAAATCATAAATGTTGATCATATTCACCAAATACAAATTTAAACTTGAAAATTTGAGTTTTTACACCCAGATGCTGAATTGAATCCTTATGATGAAGTAGTTCACAAAGCATATGTATCCAAATACAACTAACCAACCTGTGTCATATCTTGAATATCAGTTGCTCAATTAATTAAACTAAATAATTAATAATTATGAGGAAATCATAATCTGCATACAGAGAATTTGCAAGATTATCTAAACAAATCTCCATTCAGGTCTACCATTGATAATATTCAGAATATTTAAAATATAATATTAAAATTAAAAACAAACATAAGTTTCTATAAAATTTATGTTAACATCTATTTAATGTTCTCTTTTGAAGTCATACTATACAAGGGAAATCCATTTAAAGAGTATTATATTGTCTAAATAAAGATGATATTTTAGCATAAAAGACAAATAGAATGAAATATTTTATCTTTGTGTTAAATATATTTTGACACACCTGGCTGTTTTTATAACATACTACTCCTGCCTAAAACATAAATATGAAATGTGGTCATTTCATTTATTATAAATGACCCTTCCCATTCATGGCTAGAGATCGAAAGCTCATCTTTGTAGAGGTTACTTTTCTCCTCTCCTTCTGTCTTACTCATTTTCTAGTTCTCACTAATTTGATGTGCAGAGGTTATTTTGTATGTTTATGTACAGGCTGTCAGGATATTCTGTATTAATCTGGATGTTTTCTCTGTTAAACATTCTGAATTTGAGATATCACCTATGAATAAATGTAAATTTTGTGGCCTCCAAGAAGGTGCATTTTACATTTTGGATTACTTTTTGTTATCCTTTCTGTTTTCATTTCTATCCAATTTAAGACCCCTGTTAAGTGGTGAAAAGTCACTCTCACATTAGCTATCTATCTGCCTGGCATTCTAGTAAAATCAGTAAAGATTTCCTTATCCCAAGTGCTTCTTCTACACTGTTATAAAGTGTTTTCCATGGACTTTGTCCTTCCTTGGGTCCCACAACTCTTTGCTCTCCCACATAGCTTTAGCTTTTCTTCTGTGGTTTCTTCTCCCCATTGCTGTATGTTTCAGGTTTCTTTCCTTGGCTCCCTCTTTTTCAGGTCGACAGACCGCAGGGTGACCTCCTTTGCACTCCTGACTTCTACTGATCTCTTTGTACTAATTGCTCCCACACAGGACTAGTTAAAAACACAAATGTTTAACAGTAGTTTAAACGTTACCTTTTCTGCCTTTCTCATTACTCCACTCTTGAAATCACTGATGCACTAACGATAACACCTCTGTGATGAAAATGGTGACGCTTGGGCCTCTTTCTGTATTTTTACATATGGCAAAGTGCCTTGAAATGGAACTATAAACACTATTGCTGTGTCTAGACTGGCATGATTTTACACAAATACTTTTTCCATTAAAAGTATTTGCACAAGAGAGCGTCTATACTGGCATGTGCAAAAGATTTGCTTTTGCACAAAAGCATCCATGCCAGTGTAGATGCTCTCTTGCGCAAGAAAGCTCTGATGGCCATTTTAGCCATTGGGCTTTCTTGCGCAAGAAATTAACTTGTCTGTCTCCACTGGCCCTCTTGCACAAGAGGGCTTATCCCTGAGCGGGAGCATCAGAGTATTTGCGCAAAACCCACTGATTTTGTACAGTACAAACTCAGTGTTCTTGTGCAAATACTCGTGGCCAGCATAGACAGGCGGCAAGATTTTGCGCAAAAGCAACCGCTTTTGTGCAAAACCTTGCCAGTCTAGATGCAGCCTATTTGTTTCACATTTGCTGTCAGTAGCCCTCAGATGACAATGACTTTCATCCATCATTGATCTAAGTGGGCATCAATTTTCCAACTTACATATTTTGGGGACAAAATTTTCATCTTGTTACTATCACATCAAAATGTTGTTCACTTTACTGGAAGCAGAATTTAGTCTTTCACTTATTAGTATTTACTGCTTTATATGATCAAATACATAAATATTTAAGATGGTAAAATGTTGACTGATTTCTTCTAAAACACTCTTAAAAGAGTGGGTCTATCTCTATTGACCTTGCTTAGAGCTTCAACTGATGAAAGAGTAGCTTGTTCTGTCTCTGTGTTTCCCCTTTCTCCAGAGAATTTCCCTTGTCCCTGTCAATAACAGAAATACTTATACTGCCATTTACATGATATTTTGTGAAAACCATGTTCTGTACCACCTCATCGTTTCTGAAGTTTAAACTTTACATTGTACTAATGTATAGTCTGTGGTGTTCGCAGTTAAGGATGTGTATTTAGGATATTATTAAGCTTATTGAAGTAAATGGAAATACAGATTGAACCTCTCTGGTACCCTCAGGACCTTTCTGGTTCCAAACCAGAGAATTTTCTGGACCATGAGAGGTCAATATTGTCTAGCAGCATTACCAACACTTCCACTTTTAGAAGACATTTAGGGGTAAATTAGAGCTAAATAACAGCATAGAACACTGAGAGCCAGGACTGGTTGCTGTGGACAGACTTTAGGGGACTGTGGACCACTTGGCCACACCTAGGAAAAGTGGACATCCAGCTAACTAAAATCATGCCAGACCACAGATGTTTCTGGACCACAGAGTTCTGGACTAGAGATATTCAACTTGTACTATTGAAAAAAATAGGATTTTAATTAGGCCTTAATGTACAGCAAGATGCAGATCGTTTATCTCCAGAGCTGCAATGGATGAAGAAGCCATAGAACATTAAAGATCATCATCTGAAAATAAATAGCAAATATCCTATATGGAGTGCTTTTAAAAATATCTGACCAGACACAACATGATAGCATAATGACACAGCAGTACTATATATATTGTGTTACAGCAGCAGTAGCTATACTTTGTGTTTTATGTGACTTTTTTAAATTTAAGAATCCAGGAATATTTTGTACAAAGTGAGATGATCCAGTTCCATTTTTTAATATGAGTAGTCCTGTTAATAACAGGGCCACCTTTTATTACATCCTGCCTTATTACAAATCTGCACTAGATTGCACTGTGCTTTCATATTTGACAAAAGATCTTCCTGATATTGCATTCTACAGGTGCATTTTTTTCAGTCTGCTCATTTTAGGTGACATGACTATTTCTTAAATGCTGTATAATTGTCACCACTGTCAATTTATGATACTGGATAGCATAAGTAAGGACTATAATATGAGAAAGAACTACCTAGATAAAATACTTCTGCCAATTGTTTTTTACCTGAAGTTTCCAGAGTAATCAACTTTTAATGGCCAAGGCCTAGCAAAGTGCTGAAACAAAAGAGGATTTCCCAATTATCTCTTTGGAAATAAGCAATTTCATTACTTTATAGGATACCCTGCAATTGAAGTTATGATTACTACCACAGTAGTTGGAATAATCCTGTAATTTGTTTCCTGGGCGCAAAACTGTCAAAGTAATTATTTTATACAGTATTGGGAATCTGAAAATGATTGGAATGGAAGTGATTACTTGATTTGCGCATATACGCAGTTTGTGTGCAGTTGTTCTAATTGCACACATATGTCAGATGCATGTGTTTTCGTGCCTTTTTTTTCTGATAGCTTGAAAGTCAGAGACATCTGGTTTTCAAGATACCTTCTACACTTGTGTTATCAATTCAAATGTTTTAGCCTTTTTTAATGACAAAACTATGATATTTATTAGTTGTAATTACATACAGAGATTGAATCAGACTTGGACACCATTTTTCTACTATAAATCATAGTGCTAAGTAAATGAAATCTGTGTTAAAATTGTCAAATTACAGTGCAAGCAATATTTTTTTACCTCTTTGAAGTCTATCTTGAGTGCACTCCTGAGGTAACAAGCTTATCTTCCTGCATATCTCAAGGGTGGCACCCATAGTAAGACCCTTCTTGGGCTGAATCTCTTATTTGCAGCCCTCAGTTTCCCAACTGGGATGACATGAGCCCAACACTGCTTGTTATTGTTTTTTTTTTTCCAATTTTCTCTTATACAGAGTGATGGTCATAATACTAAACTAATATAACACTTTTGTCCACACATCTGAAAATGTTTAGATGGAGAGACTGAAGCATAGATCATTATACCAAATTGCCAAATTCACACAGAAGCTCAATGAAACCCAAGGAAATGAAACCAAAGTTCCTTGGGGCTAATCTGTGCTCAAGCCAATTCACCATGTGATCTCCAAAAAGAGCTAGAAGTGATCTGCAATATCTGATTTCAAACTGTTTCTGTATAAAATTGAATTCCAAGTTCTTGGTTTCAGCTAATTTCTGTGGGATGCAATTTGTTTCAATATTTAGGTTTCATATTACATTTGTTTTAGTTATCCTGAGAATTACATTAATCAAATGTATTTTTATTCCTTTGTGTTCACAATTTGCATTCCTCTTTAGCTATTTGAAAAAAAAGAGGAAAAAATGATATGGTATCTAACAATAGCGTTAATTGAGCAATATAATCTATACAGAAATTCCATAGAGGAATATGTCATCACTTGTTCAGCTGTTATCAAGGGTCATCAATATATAATAATAAATGCCAATGGGCATTTCACAACCAAACATCTTATGATTTTGAGTTTTTTTATAACCATAGTTGCTCAGGAGAATAATTTTTTAATAAGATCAGATATAAAAATTATTTTATTCAATCTGAATTCAAAATCAATCAAGTCAAAATAAGCTTAGAAAAGATGAAACAAAATACAGGACTATGTAGCACTTTAAAGACTAACAAGATGGTTTAAAGTGCTACATAGTCCTGTATTTTGTTTCAGCTACACCAGACTAACACGGCTACATTTCTATCACTATTCTACATCTTAGAAAAGATAGCATTAAACCCATTGTTGTAGCTCAATATGGGCATGTCTACACTTTGGAGTTAGTTTGAAATAATTCCCCTTTTTCCAAAATAACAAAGCAAAATAACGGGCTTGTGGAGAGGAATAACGCTTATTTTAAAATTGTTATTTAGAAATAGCATTAGTGTTGACACTTAGCTGATGTTATTTTGAAATAATTGGCCTTCAGAGACCTCTCACAGATGCACTTGTGGCCACTCTGGCCACACACCTGACAACTCTATTGCTTCCCTTCTCCTGCAGAGTTTAAAGCTGCAGGAAAAAGGGAACATAACATAAGGGAAGGGCTTTTGGAACCACAGCAGCCCTGCTAGCCCTGTGCCCCACAACATCCTCTTTTGTGGAGCCATGGCAGATCCCAGCACTCCGTCTGAGTCTCCCATGGCTGCCAGCATGCATGCAGCCACCTCAAAAGCCCTGGGCAAGGGCAAAAGAGGGCACTGGCCTGGACTGGTGTGGAGATCCCAGATCTCATCGAGGTCTGGGATGAGGAGACAAACATCCAAGATCTGTACACCAAGAGGAGGAATGCAGAAGTTTATGGCTGGATGGCCATCAGTCTAGCCCAGAAGGGGTAAAGCCACACCCTGGAACTGGTACGAATGAAAATAAAAGAACTTTGGCAGGCCTACACCAAGGCCAGGGAAGAAAATTCCCATTCTGGGGTAGCACCTCACATGTGCCACTACTACGAGCAGCTGGATGCCATCTTGGTGCATTCCATCACTTTCCCTACAAACATGTGGGGGCAGACGGTGGTTGTCAAGGAGCTGTGTGGGCCTCATCCAGCCTTCCCTGTCTGGGGTTCACACAACAGCTTGTCCAATCAGCTCCATGACACTCTCACACAGGAACACCTTGATCCTTCTCACAAGATTCCTGGATAGGCCTGTCTTGCTCCAGACTCCACGGTCGGGGATATGGAAGGAAGCTGAGCTGCCCCCCATCCCTTCCCTCTCCTTCAGGCTCCTGGCCTGAATGGCAACTCCCCGTGCCTGCTTGTCCCTAGGATGTAGCAAGGCTCCCCGGAATATCTGTGCCCTTTAGGAAAGTGCCCACCATCTAGGCAATGGATGGCCTTGCTCAAAGCACATTATCATCATCTGAACTGAGATCTTCAGTGTCAGCTCTGTGATTAGGGCTAGGCTTCATGCACAGTGTCTCCTGGAATGACTGCCCTAGTCACTTTTCTTCACAGCTGGGCCAGCTGCAAGCGAATCACATTCACCACTTCCTCTACCATTTTCCTGAGCCTGTGAGACCTGGAGGTGGAGGCAAACCCTCAAACACCTAGACTTCTCCATTCCCTCAGCTGGCTCTTCAATGAGGAGCACCAGGAATGATGATCTGACCATGAGCTGAGGAGGACCACAAGCTGAGGCAGCAGCTGTCATGACAGCACAAGGCCATGATCTCCTCCATTACATCCAATATGGAGTGCATGACCGCGTGTATGGAGCAGTCCAGCAGCCACCTCCCCACACCTGCCCCCTCACAAATCCCAGTACCTGCATCTGTCCCAGCCCCCGCCTTCCTAGCCTCTCCTCCTAGTATCCCCAGAGGCCACTGGACCCACAAACATGGTGCAGTGGGATCTCTTGGGCAGCCGAAGCCTCCCAAGATGCCCGAGGCAGGCACCAGTCCCAGCCCTGAGCTGCTCTCTCCCTCCTCCTCCATTCCAGGTCTTTTCCCCAGTCCCTCCCTTGTTGTATAACCCTCCAATAAAAAAAAAAACAGAGTTGCGTTTTCCGAACAGAAATGCTTTTTTATTTGATCTGCAGGGGAAGGGGAAGGTGGGAAGGGAGGGCAGAGGAAAAGTGGACTGGGGGAAGAAAGACACACAGGGACAATGAAGAGGCCCCTTATGAGGATGCTTGGGGAGAATCTCACTGGTGGCCTTGACTGAAACTCTCCCTCACGGCCTCCCAGATGAGCACAGCCCCTGATGTGATTCCCAAATGGCATTGGTGCCCAGCTGCTCATAAGCCCTTGCCAGCCGCTCAGCCTTGCCCCCCACCCTGGCAGGAAAGTCTCCCCCTTTCTCTCAGAGATGTTGTAGAGCACACAATAGGCCACCACCACCTGGGGGATGTGGATCTCAATGAGGTCTACACGGGTAAAGAGAGTCTGGAACTTCCCCTTGAGGCAGCTCAAGGTACACTCTACCACCATGCAGCACCTGCTGAGTCTGCCAGTGAGGGCTTCATCAGCCAGGGGAGCAAGGAGTAAGTTGTATTACTAAGGATGCACATGCGCATGTCCACATTCCTGACCCTGATGGGGCAGTTGGGGAAAAAGGTGCCAGCATGCAGCTTGTGGAATAGCCTCAAGTTCTGGAAGACATGAGCATCATGTGCCTTCCCCAAACACCCAATGTAAATGTCTGTGAACTGTCCCTTGTGGTCCATGAGGACTTGCAGCACCATAAAAAACTACTCTTTTTTATTTATATACGGAGAGTCATGGAGGTTGGAGGCCAACATGGGGATGTGGATGCCACCAATGCCCCCCCCCCCACAGTTGGGGAAGCCCATGGTGGCAAAGCCAGTGATGATGAGGGTCCACATTGCCCTGGGTGATGATCCTCCACAGCTGGATTCCATTGATGACCTTGACTACCTATAAAATCATAGAAACATAGAATAATGGGGTTGGAAGAGACCTCAGGGTGCCACCAAGTCCTAGCCCCTTCTCAAAGCAGGACCAACCCCAACTAAAATATCCCCAGCAGGGCTTTGTGAAGCCAGGACTGAAAAACCTCCAGGTATGGAGATTCTACTACTTCCCTAGGTAACCCATTCCAGTGCTTCACCACCCTCCTTGCAAAATAGTAAAAGAGTCAAAACCTATATGAGCACAGCCCTGACCGTGGATTTCCCCATGCTGAACTGGTTCTCGATGGAGTGGCAGCTGTCCGGTGTGGTGAGCTTCCATAGGGCAATGTGCTTCTTCAGGGGGATGGCAGGTCTCAGGTGGGTGTCCTGTTGCCTGCAGGCAGAGAAAAGCCACTCGCAGAGCTTCAGGAAAATGGCCTTCTTCATGCAGAAGTTCTGGAGCCACTGCTGGTCATCCCACCACTGCATGACTATGCAGTCCCACTACTCAAAACTGGTCTCCCGCCACCAGGAGCAGTGTACCATGGTGTGCAGGGGAAGACAGATGGGAATTGGTGTAAGAGGAACACCAGGGCCTGAGTCAAGAAGTCTCCCAGTCTGGGCTGGTCATGCTCCTGCTGTACCACGTGGGCAATCTGCATGAACTGAGCCGTGAGGCACAGCATGAGGCCCAAGAGCCTGGCAATGTTTTGTAGCAGCTCCAGCTCCATGGTGACTGTGCTGGGGCATCTGCAAGGACATTCAGAGGACACAGCATCAGTTTTGTATCCCTCAAGGGGGTAGGCAGTAGAGAAGTGGAGCGTGTAATGTGGCTTTAGAGAGGAGTCCCTTTAAGCAAGCGTCTCAGCTATTCTGGAGCCACTTCAGGAAGTGACTGCTCTCCTGATGCCCTCCCTGGAGTGCTTCCAGGGGGCTTTAAATGTGATTCAAGCTCCAGTCAGTGTGGACGTGCTATTTCAATATATTTCTGTGCTATTTCGATGATGCCTTATACTGTGGGTACACTATTTCAAAACTGTTATTTCAGGAGTTATTATTTTGAATTAACTTATTTTGAAATAACTTTCCAATGTAGACATATCCTATTTAAGCAGTTGGAGATCATTACAAATATGAACAAAAAATAGTGCCATTTACTATTTCTTGATGCCATTGCACATCTCTCATTAGCATCAAAGAGCGGTGCTTGTCAACTCAGGGCATACAGTTCTGTGATATTCTCATTTAGGAGGAAAACAGAATCAAATGTAGTCAGAACATAAATGAAAAGGTTCGATCCAGACAACAATCATTTAGCATAATGCAGAAATGGGAGAGACACTGTAATAGAATTTCACTTATGGTGATTGCATAAAAGCCATGTAAAATATAAGTGATTGGCAAGGTGAAAGGTTTCCTGAGAGGGTTTATATATTTTCTTTATGTGTTGGTGTTTTTGCTGATGTTTTGTTTTAGTTATTTTAAATTGAATAAATTTGAGAGTGTCTGTCACTGAAATGAGAGTTGTGACTAGAGTTCATGACTGACACAGGTATTTGCAGGAGTGACTCATTTTATCTTACCCTCATCTAGCTTTCATATTTTACTCACCCAATTTAGCATATGGGTTGTTAATTATTTTTATTGTACAAACTCTAGTGTTCTTCTTACTAGCTTGGGAGAGCACATTGTGAATATTACATATAAATCAGATTCATTCATCTTGTGTGTGAAATACATTTGGGGCAAGATACATTCTCTTTTCTCTATCACTTACACACACACACACACACGCACACAGACCCTCCACCTTTCTGCTCTATTTCATTGTATTATTCTATCAGCTTCAGTTCTGTTAGGGGGCTTTCATGTGGTTCTTAGATTGTTATTTTTTGTTATCTAGTCTTAGTCAGGTTTCATGAAAAGGGGTCAAGCTGTTTGTGACAAGCCTGTATTAACATAGTCTTTTGTATGTATACAGTATTAAAAATTCAATAAGATGAACGATCAAAATAAAAATATAACAGGTAGGTTATTTTTCTAGGACTTTAATAAATCTAACCATTTTAAAATTTGTCTTTGTCATATACAACACATAGGTTTTCTTTTATACACATTGGTTGGATCTAACTTAAAATGTGCTTTGCAGCTGGATCAGAGTGTCAGGCTACTGCTGTTGAGGATGTGTTTGGAATTCAAAAGGGAGCTACTTTGTTATGAAAATTGCCCAAGGGTCATGGTCAAGATATGCTGCCTGAGAAAATAAGATATCCAGAGGATATCTCACTGCACCATTTTAGGTAATGTTTCTTCTGGGGGGCCTTTATGACTATGGAGATCATTTTAGGACAATGTATAGGTGATACTGTCTGGAAAAATATCAAAAAAATAACAACAAAAAGTCTATGTACTATATTATATCAGAAAAGCTGTAGAGAGCTTTGCTTTGCTATATGACCTAAGTATATGCTTAGCTGACTTTGAAATGTATATTGATTTACTTTGTTTTCCTACAGTATGTCTACATAGTTGCACATTGCTCAAAATAAGCTACGCAATTTGTGTTATGAAAATTGCGTAGCTTATTTTGAGAGAACCTATTTTGAAATTTGGTGTTGTCTACACAGTGCCAAATTTTGAAATAGAGAGCTATTTCAGTGTCCTTCTTATTCCTCGTGCAACAAAGTTTACAGGAACCCAGGATAAGACACCCGTTATTTTGAATCTATTAAGATGTACACAACACTATTTTTGGATAATGGACGTTAACTCAAAATAACATCACTGTGTAGATGTACCCCTAAAGATGTAATAAGAAGGAGATATATATGGCTAGACCCCAAAATCATTTTTTCCAAAAGTAGTCCTATTGAAGTAAGTGGGATAACTTATGAACAAACTTCAGGAGTTTGCTCTATTGTGATTTATAGGAAGTAAAAATGCAGTATCTTTTTGAAGTTACCAGAAAATGAAATGTGATTATCTGAATTGGAATAGTTGTGGAACGAGGAGTAAAGATAGTTCGGAATGGCTACGTAGTTCGAACTATCTAGCCCGTACCGCGTGTAGCCGCGCGGCACGGGGTTCGCACTAGCCGGCTTTTAAAAACGGCGCGCCGGCTTTATGCTAATGAAGCCCGGGAAATTCAAATCCCGGGCTTCATTAGCAAGTTCGGTATGCATACATTACCCCGCTAGTTCGAACTAGCGGGGTAGTGTAGACATACCCTAACATAGTAAGAAAGTCATACCTGTATGACCATGACCCTGGTAGTCAATCTCCCCATGCCAAACTGGTTCCTGACAAAGCAGTAGCTGTCCAGCATGACAAGCTTCCAAATAGCAATGGCAATCCACTTCTAGAGGGGGATGGCAGGTCCCATGTGTGTGTCCCATAGCTGGAAGGTAAGGTGAGCCACTTGCACAACTCTAGGAAGTTCTGGAGCCACTTCTGGTCATCCCACTGCTCCATGATGATCCAGTCCCACCAGCTGGAATTGGTGTCCAGTTGCCAAAAGTGGCAGTGCATAGTGTGTAGGAGAGGGTGGAAGGGGCTGTGCTGCCTGAGCAGCATATAGAGAGAGGTGAGGTGATACCCCTGAGAAAGCTGTGGGGTCTGGTTCTGCAGTACCACGAGGCTAGCCTGCAAAAACTACACAATGAGGTTCAGTGTGATGTCCAGGAGCTGGAGACCGCTTTGCAGCAGGTCTGGCTCCATGACACGCAGTGAGACGAGTATGGGGTCTCTAAAGGAGGTAGGCAAAGGACAGGAGCCTGAGACACAACTGTACGGGGGATCCCTTTAAGCCCAAGGAAGTGACTGTTGTTCTGATACCTTACCCAAAGTGCTTCCAGAAGGGTCTTAAATGCAATGGAGGGTCCAATCAATATGTACACTATATTTCAAAATAGCTGAATGCCATTTTGCTTGACTTTTGCAGTGTAGACTTCTTGATTTTTTATTCCAAAATAGCTTTTTCCAAAATAATGCTAATGTGGAGATGTACCCTTAGGGTGTGTCTACACAGCACCCTAAACTCAAAATAAGATATGCAATTTTGAGACATCTCTTAACCCTTGTGGAATGAGGGTTACCAGGATGCTGAAACAGCGTGCTCATTATTTCGAAAAATATTTTGAAATAATGGGTGGCTTGTTAAGAAGTGGGGTAGCTATTTTGCGATACCAGAGGTGCAGTGTAGACGTACCCTTATAGACTACAATCAGATCACCCTTTAATCATTTGCTAGGCTAAATAGATTGAGCTCCTTGACTCTCTCACTATAAGGCAGATATCCTAAACCTCTAGTCATTCACAAGCAACTTCTCTGAAAACTCCTCATTTGTTTCAATGTCCTTCTTGAATTGTGGACACCAGAACTGCACACATTCCAGCAGTGGTTGCAACAGTACCAAACACAAGTGGTAAAATAACCTCTCCACTCCTACTAGATTTCCCTGTTTATCATCCCACAAGTGAGAGTCTCCAACCCTTTCAGTGTGGCATACATACTTTGTTTCTAAATGTATGCATATACATTTAGCAGTAGTAAAATGCATATTGTTTGCTCACATCCAGTATACCAACTGATCCAGAACACTGCATGTTAGCTACCTGTCCTCTTCATTATTTACCTTTCCCCGGATTTTTGTGTTGTCTGAAAAATGTATCAGTGATGATATTATGTTTTCTTCCATGTTATTTATAAAATGCTAAATACAACACTAAAACAACAGATCATGACCCCTTCCTGTCCATGCCCTCAATACATTTTATTAATTTTGATCTCAAAGTGTTTGGGGACCTTTAAACCATGGCCCACAAACTGAAACTTCTTACTGGTGAAATCAAACAATCTAAGATGTGCTGGTTAAATAACTTATGTCCCATTACCACAGGAGCAAACATATTTGAAATACAGGTATATAGCCATTATTAATAACTTCAAATACAAAAACAATACATGCATACAAAGAGCATAATTACATTCAGCAAATCTTAAACTTTCCATTCACGCCCTTTTTGATACACTTTGTAGAAGATTTATGGTCATTATATAATAGTGATTACAGGTCATATTTTAATCAGATAATGTCACACCAATTATCATTCTTTTTCATCCAGGCAAGGAAACCTTTAGGACCTGGCTGGCAATATATGAAGACTTCAGATGAGCAGACCACAAGACTGAAAATAACTTTTCCATTTCTCACTTTTGTGATTTTGTTTGAATACAAAACAGTTTATGGTACTCAGAGAAATGCAATATAGATTAATGCAGGAGAGCTACCTGCTTAAATCCATACTCACTAAGGGTAGGTCTATACTAGAAGTGCTACATCAGTGCAGCTGCACTGATGCTGTTACGACATTGAATGTGACAGGTGAAGATGTTGTGTATCTGCTGTCAGCATGATTATTGTACTTCTTCACGAGACAGAAACTACATCAGTGTGAGATCAAATCCAGCTAACAAAGTGCAGATACGAGCAGTGCTTAGATTGCTGGAAGTCATGTTGCTCACGAGAGTGTCTTTTTCACACTCCTGAGGGATGCAAATCAGATCAACTTAAGCAGATGAGTAGCATTCTACTGAGAAAACAATACACCCAGAAAGTCATATTTTATTGTTCTTTCTTAAAAATAAAATGAATCTTATTTGTATTTTTTTATTATCTGCCAGCCCCTTAATATACTGATTTATATATAATTACTAAGTAAAATCACATGACCCAATAAACTTTGAAGTAATTAGAATTACACTGCAAATTCAGCATTTTTCTAGTTGCTAACCTAATAATTCACTGGAACAGATTTCCTAACTCCAGCCAAAAATATTGTTTTAACCATTTTCAATTTTCACTTCTTGTTACAAGGATTTAATTTGTGCTATATAGCCTGTTGCTATATTCCTTGTAATAAGAAATGACAATGTACAATTATTAAAAATAGACTTTGTTCCTGTTAGGAATATGTTCCATAGACATGTAACATGTCAGGGTCACATAGATAGATAGATAGATAGATAGATGGATAGATAGATAGATAGATAGATAGATAGATAGATAGATAGTGACCTCTGGCAAATCTATTGAATATCTGAGTATAAAAAAACCTAAGAAGCAGACATCCTGTGATAGTTCAAATTATGCACTAAAGGTCCCATATGAGCTAGTAAGAAAAACACTGCAGAGCTGTTTACTGTCAGACAATGCAGTTCTTTGAAAATGCAAATGCTCTGTAAAATTGTATTTATTTAATCAAAATTTGATTTTGGAGAAAAAACAGGAAAACACCACATAATGTCAAAACATATCAACTTTTTTAGAATGAAACATTTCATGTTTTTATTTTGAAATTGTTCATTTCAATTATATTATTATATATTGTAATATAACATAAAACTAAAAATGTTGAAATTGTGGGAAAAAAATTCCTTCATAAACAATTTCCGAATTTCCAGGTATTTTGTTTCAAATTTAAGCTAAATTTCAGAATCCTTCAAAAACAGGATGATCATTTTCTAACCCTCAGAAGATAGTAACCGTGTCCTCTATAGGTAAAGGCCAAATGTATCAAAAAGTGAAGATGAATCTGATTTACGATGCCAATTGCAAATTAATTAAACTTACATGCAATAGCTCTGCATAAGAGTTTCCTGGTTTTGGATAGGAGGACAGAAATAATTTATGAGCTCCTCAGCAATCACAAAGCAAGACACTGAAAGATAAATTCACGCAGAGATTAAATGCCTACATCTACATATTAGAACTTCAAAACTCCTACTTAGCTGTGCCCTTAACAGGCACCTACATTTCCTTCATGCCTAAATTTCTTCTTGTGCACATGTCCAAAGCCACCTAAATCTAGATGCTGCTGAGCTTCAAATCTGTTGAGATTTATGTCCCAAAATATGCATTTCACCACCTCTCTTGCTCATGGGGCCTGATCTTTTAGATATTCTTAAAGGGCATATCCTGAATAGTGCCCTGCATAAAATAAAGCAAATAGGGGAAGTAGCGGAAAGGCTCCTAGTCCAAATCCTAATTTAAATACCTAACTCCCATTCAAATGAATGGGAGATAGGGACATAAATACCTTTGAGAATCGGAGACCTTAGTAGGATTTTCAAAAGCATATAGACTCCTGATGCCCATTGAAATCAAATTAAAGATCCCTCCAATTCTTCTCCTCACGTAGATGCATATAGGTCATGTTCATGTCCTCTTTTAACCTTCTCTTTGATAGAATAAATACATTGAGCTTGCTATATTGTTCACTTTGAAGATTGCCAGAAATGGACACATTGTTCCAGTAGCACTCTTCCCAGTGCTATACCCTGTATACAAAGGTATTGGCAGATTCTGACCCTATATAACTTAAAAACTCTTACATATTCATAATGCAATAACCATTGAAGAAGTGCCTAAGAGGGTGCTGACATATGGAACAATGTATAAAATAATATCCTACTCATCACTACTTTTATTTTCATGCTGTAGAAATAGTTCTTCCTGCACACTGTGGGTATGTCTACACAGCAGGGCTACACCTGAAAATAATCTACACAACTTCAACTATACTAATTGCATAGCTTAAGTTGAAATAGCTTATTTCAAATTTGGATGCATCTATACAGCATTTATTTCAAAATAGAGCATTCTTCCTCTGACTTCCCTTAATCTTCATAAAATGAGGGTTACAGAAGTTGGAATAAGAAGTTTTGTGTCTGGACATTATTTCAACATTATGTTGAAATAACTGCTTGTGTATAGATGTTCACTTTGTTATTTCAAAATCACATCAGTTATTCTGAAATAACGGTAACATGTAGATGTACCCTGGTTGTTTATCTGATAATACCTCATTTTTCAACTTTTTACTAACGTGATTCACCCAATTATTAATAGTGAGCTTGTGTGCACTTCATCAGAGGAGTTGGAGTGGAAATTACACACTTTGGGGTATATATGACAGAAAAAGAAGTTACCTGTTCAGACAGCTGAAATGTAGTTCATTTTCAAGTTCAATACAACCAATTTAGGCTTGAATAAAGATCTCAACTGGTTAACTCACTACAAAGGCAATTTCCTCGCCTTTGATATTAGCATCTTCACACCAAAAACTGCAAATGAGACACATCCACCCTGACTTAATTGGCTTAATTAACACTCATCCTACAATTGACAAATAATTTCTTTTTCTGTTTTTCTGGATGGAACCATGGCCAGATGAGAAGCCAGGCCAGGGTGCTGTAGCCAGTCCTCCATGGCAAGATGGAGGCCCAGCCACTGGGACCTGATGCAGGGTCAGGGCTGGGATGCGGCTGAAGCCACAGCTGGATGAAGGGTGCTGCAGTCAGATGGGGGCCAGAGCTGGGCTAAGGCAGCTGCAGCCAGATGAGATCTGAGGCCTGGCCCAGGATGTTGTAGCCAGATAGGAGCTGGGACCAAACCCTCATGGCAGGATCAGGACAGACTGCAGTGGCAGGCACCATGTTGGTACTACACTGCCTGTGGGAGAGTCCTGGCTGGAGCGCAGCAGACCTGGCTGGTTGGAGGGCAGGCTAGTTGGGGGTTATACGTGGGGCAGCCTTTTCCCTACTGTTGCAGTCCTCTGGCCTGCATGGTTTCATTAAGGCTAAGATTTCTTGAAGATACACAGCACTAAATAGGCAGCTACATAGCCATTCAGCACTGCAGCTTGAGGGATCTTAGGTCCAATGTGAGCATGTAGTTGAAGTCACAATCTAGACCAGCGGCTGTGTAAATATCTGGTAACACACCATTGAAAAAAAGAAGGCAGCTGGGCACTGAATAGTCTCTCTAATATTCCTTGCCCACTAGAAAGACCCAGTATCCACTAATGAAAAAGGTTACATTTAGTTTTCTGATTAAGAAGTTAGCAAATAAATATAATTTGTTTTATTCTCCAACTGTTCCAAAAGCAGATTTGATAGGGGCAAGGCAACAGTATTGATCAATTGTTCATCCAGACACTAATTCCTGCTTCCTGAATTCATGGATTATCAAGTCCCTTTTAGCCCTTATTCCTTCTCTTACTGATAATGGCCTAAATTGTCATTCGCATGCAGGTCCCTTTCTGGCCATGTAACTTTACACTCACTTTAATGCATGAACTCTTTGTTCAGGCTGATCCACATTTTAGTTTATCTGGAGTCAGGTCCTTCAAAACAAGTCAAATCACATAGAATGAGGTAGGCAATAATGTATTTCTCTAACTTTTCTGGAAAGTTGGATCATTATTCTGGAGAGGTTGTAGGGAAGAGAGATCTAAAAACCCACAGTAACTATTTAGCAACTATCTTTTATACATCTAGCATCTGCTATCCACAAAGCAGGTGTTCTTATTGTATTTCCCATATAGGGTATGGCTAGACTGTGGCGGCGGGGGGGAAGGATGTTTGGGATATCCCAGAGGTATCCCAAAAGAACTCTGCTGCATCCTTTCTTCTGTGTTTGTTTGTTTTTTGCGGAAGAGCAAATGCGCTCTTTTGGAAGTCCCTGTATTCCTTGTTCCACGAGGAAGAAGAGAGCTTCCAAAAGAGGGTTTTTTCCTGACATTTGGCCCAGTCTAGATGGGCCAAATGTCAGAAAAGCATCTTCCAACAAAAGAATCAGAAAAAACTTATCTAGCTGTATAGTCCTGCATAATTTTTGCAAGGCGATTTTTAGCCCACAAGGCTAAGAGGAGAACAAAAATGAGACTGGATGATGTGATACTGTAAGTTCTGTCATTTAACATTCTGGTGGGATTCTGAGTTTCAGAGGAGATTTAAGTGCTAAGACAGTGAAGTGTGGGTGGATAACATAAGTGTCTCCAGATCCCCTGGCTCAAAAGTATTTTTAGCACTAGGCAAGGTGCAGAATGCCCCTGACTACCAGCAATTATAAATGCCATATTGAACTCACTGTGCTATTAAGTAAATAGAATTGTGTGTATATAATTGTAATGTATGTGAGCTGTACGCTTGTCTTCCTCTGTCTGTGTCTTTTACAATTATAATCAAAATGTTTTGACTGCTTTTTAAATCGTCTATCTAGAGGAATTTATATTTCTTATATTCTTGTGCATAACCTGAAGTTACAAAAAACCCCCGATGCTATTGTTAATATCTGAATATATTGTTTCTCCACAGGTCAGCCTTTTAAAAAATATACTTATTTCATGTACTTATACATGGTACATCCTTATATGCTTTATATGATAATGAAATTACATCAGATTTTGTATGATAATGAAAGAGTAGGTCTTAATCATTTGTGTTGTCTTACTTCTCATTCTTACTCTGAAATTATAGAAAGTACAACTTTGCTAATGTACACTTTGCCAATCTGCTGAATACAACTGTCCATTTTCTTCACCTGCCAATCAAAGTTTTATGTAAGAATATTGTGATAATGTGTCTCAGCTATATTATAGCACTGCATGTTCGTTACTATAGTAGGGTATATTACCATACATGATTAAAACTCAACTACTATTGTAAACATCAGAGGAAAAGTACATACTGAGGAGGTTTATGATTGCTTTTATTAATAAGGATTCTTCTGGTATAAGATGGTGCCATTAGTGCATTCTTGTCTCTGTTGTGAACACCCTAGTTTGTCTTAATAGTAACACATTGTGGTGATATACTCTACCATAATTACACCATTACCATGTAAAATTGGATGCATTTTACCTTAACATTTAGAAGCAATAAAAATGTGCATCAGCAATTTAGAATAAAATTAACACAATGGCATAAAGTACCATAACACTCCATTCTACATCTTTAGTGTTTATTATAATGGTTTCTTTCTGTTTGTTAGCTAGTATTGAGGATGTGAGTGGACAGTGGCGATTAGCTTTATATCTTACATACCAACAATTTTTTTCGAAGAGGAACTCTTGTGCTTTAAAACTATGAATATTTTCAGGTATATTTTCTATTTTGAGGCACAGTCTATCAAATATTTTTATGAGTTTCACCCGATTTTACTTGCTCTTCATCTATTATTAATATTAATATAACTATCAAGCTTCCTTAATTGTACATTTAAATCTGTGAAGATTATACAAATATAAGACTCTTATACACTACCCCCACCTTCTATTTATTGCCGCTGAATGAAAAGAAAAGAGAAGTAAGAAAACTGACTTGATTGAAATGACTTAAGTGACTTTCCAAACTTAGTCCAAAGTGAAATTTGACATTTCAGCATTAGGCAGCTTACCAATATGAAATCAGGCTGTGTGATAAACTGGGCAGGAGTTATTTCCAGCTCAGATGAAAAATTTTGAACATGATTGTGCTGACTCTTTTATCAGTGCTGGTTACTACCATCAATTATTTATAGTACATTTACTTGTCACAACACAATTCATCCTAAAATGCTTTATTATAAACGATGAGCCCTTTTCTGCTCCTATTGAAATCACAGATAATCCTTGGGGTGGGGGGCAAACCTTATACATCACTTCACATATCACTATAGTGCATCTATCTCTAGGATGAAACATGACAGGTGTTTGATACTGCACAGATCCAAAACACAATTTGGTTAAGAAGTGAAGTTCTCTAAGGGTATGTCTACACTGCCACCCTAGTTCAAATTAGGGTGGCTAATGTAGGCATTCCAACTTGCAAATGAAGCCCGGGATTAAAATATCCTGGGCTTCATTTGCGTTTTTGGGTGCCACCATTTTTAAATGCCCTGTAGTTTGAACTACCTGCCCATGGCTACACGTAGCACGGGCTAGGTACTTCGAATTAAAGCTCCTAATTCGAACTACCGTTAAACCTCCTTACAGGCTTTGGTGCTGAGCCTCCAGAAACACCTCTCCACAGTTGGTTGTGATTGCCAGAGTATAGCTCCTGCACCTAGGGAGAGGGTCCCCAGAATGAGCTCAGGGTAGAGCTCATGTAGGACCAGGAAGGCAGCTGGCACAAACTGCTGAAAAAACTGCAGCATGGCTGTGTGGGGACATCACATGCCCAGGGGCAGCTCCAGCTCCATGGCACAAAGGAAAAAGCTATGGTGTCCACAAAAGCAGGACATCCACAGCAGGCACTGCAAGGGTACGTCTACACTACAGCGCTAGTTCGAACTAACTTAGTTCGAATTAGTTAATTCGAACTAAGCTAGTTCGAACTAACGCATCTAGAACTAAAAACTAGTTCGAACTAGCGTTTTGCTAGTTCGAACTAGTAAGTCCACATTGAGTGGACTCTGAACAGGGCTTAATGATGGCCGGAAGCAGTGCCGGCAGGGCATAAAAGGAGGACTTAGAGCGTGGAGATACTGTCTCAGGCTAGCCGAGGGCTGCGCTTAAAGGGTCCCGACCCCCACCCCGGACACACAGTTCTAAGGGGTGCCCCGCTTGCAAAGAAGTTCTGGCTTGGAGTGCCCTGAGTGCCCACACTGGGCACATCACACCACTCGGCCATCAGCCCGGCTGCACTTGCCGCAGGCTGCCATCTGGGGAGAGGGAGTAATTGGGGGGCTGCAGGAGAGCTTCCACCCCCAGAAGCCCGCAGAGCCAGCCCAGTCCTCCCCATCGGGGGCTCGTGCCCCATTCCTCCCTCACCTTCTTCCACTTGCCCTTCCCTAGCCCCCCTTCTTATTGATGTACAAAATAAAGATAATGTTTCTTCCAACATTGACTCTGTCTTTATTGAAAAAAACTGGGGGAGACTGGGAAAAGGAGGTGGGAGAGGGGAAGAGAAAGGCTGGGAGAGGGGAGGGCAACTAACATGATCAGGGGTTGGGAACAGGTCCCAGATGAAGAGAGGCTACAGAGACTGGGACTGTTCAGCTTAGAAAAGAGGAGACGGAGGGGGGACAGGATAGAGGTCTCTAAAAGCAGGGGTTGGGTGGAGAGGGTGCATTCAGAAAAGTTCTTCATGAGTTCCCATAAAGAAGGACTAGAGGACACCAAAGGAAAGGAATGGGTAGCAGGCTTCAAACTAGTAAGAGAAAGTTGTTCTTCTTCCCAAAGCAAATAGTTAACCTGTGGAACTCCTTGCTGCAGGAGGCTGTGAAGGCTAGAACTAGAACAGAGTTTAAAGGGAAGTGAGATCAAGTGATGGAGGTTGGGTCCATGGAGTCCTATTAGCCAGAGGGTAGGAGTGGTGTCCCTGCCCAAAGTTTGTGGAAGGCTGGAGAGGGATGGCACGAGACAAATGGCTTGGTCATTGTCTTCGGTCCATCCCCTCCAGGGTCCCTAGGGTTGGCCGCTGTTGGCAGAGAGGCTACTGGGCTAGATGGACCTTTGGTCTGACCCAGGACGGCCATTGTAAGCTCAGGGCTCAGGGTCGGGGGTCTCAGTGGACCCCCTTGATTTTCATGCACACCTGCTCCTGGGTGGCCAGGCTGGCAGCTCTCCTGCCCTAGACGGCCACTTTCCTGTGCCTAGTGCGGAGATCGTGGACGAGGTCCACGATGTCCGCACTAGCCCAGGAAGGTGCCCGCCTCTTGCGGTCCAGGGCAAGCTCCCGGGAGCCGCCAGCCTGGTCCCGGCAAGAGGGGGTGGGCTGGGAGGCATCGGGTGGGTGGCTCTGTGCCGTGCCAGGTGCAGGGTCTGCTAGCTGGGTGCTGGCAGGCTTGCACCTGGCACGGGCACCGTAGCCAGCCCGTGCCCCTTTAAGGGGTCCGGGGCCGGGAGGGGGGCATAGAGTTTCCCTGGTGTTGGCCAGAGTGGCCACCAGGGAAACCTGGGGAGGGCTAGCCTCCCACTAGTTCGAACTAAAGGGCTACACAGCCCTTAGTTCGAACTAGCTAGTTCGAACTAGGCGTTAGTCCTCGTAAAATGAGGTTTTCCTAGTTCGAACTAAGCGCTCCGCTAGTTCGATTCAAATTCGAACTAGCGGAGCGCTAGTGTAGCGCATAGGAAAGTTAGTTCGAACTAACGTCCGTTAGTTCGAACTAACTTTCTAGTGTAGACATACCCCAAGAGCTTTGCTGTCCTTTGAAGAGGTAGCAAGCATGCAGCAGAAGCAGAGAAACAGCTGTCCAAGGGGGTACTTTTACGTGTGTGTCTGCAAGGCTCCGGCACCAGCACTTGTAAGCAACTGGTGATCTAAAGCCCTGGCTGAAGTGGTTTCAGATGGCCTTTCATGCGAGAGCGCTTCCAATCAGTCTGCACAGTCTTTTTCAAAAAAGTGCATCACTTTTTCGATGTGCTTTTGTGTGTGGATGCTCTCTTTCGGAAGAAGATTTTTCGGAAGTGCTCTTCCTAAAGAAGCTTCTTCCAAAAGAAGCCTTCAGTCTAGACATAGCCTCAGGGAAGCTGCAAGGGAATGCAAGTCAGAATGAAATGATCAAATCTGGCTAAAACACTAATGCTAAAAATCTCCTCTTGCAAAATAAAATGTTACATGGAATCTTTACTGATTTGGGGTGAGCCAGAGCTTACTTTTTCTTTCATTTTTAAGATGCCCAAAACAATATTATTTTCAGGCACCAGGTGGGGAGCACTGGTTTAATGATCTCAGAGGGAAGACTACAATCTTTAAACACCAAGCCACAGTCCAGAACCTTCTAGTTTTTCCTGATAATTTTCCATGTGAGTATTGACCCTGAAGAAACCCTAGTGAGGTCCCAAATGAACATTGTATGATTCCACTCTTCATTACAGTACTTACTGGGTCATACATTAATAATTAATAATTGCCATGTTAGATAACACAAATGGTATATTTAACCTTCAAGGTAATTGTTGCTTTAACATTACAAAATATTTATCATAGGCAAAGTGGAATTAAAAATGAGACAGAGCATGCCATTTAGAAAATTCTAGATGAGTAAAGATAGGTCTACAGTAAAAGCTGTGTTACTAGTCAGAAAGCTCTATTAATAGGCATTTCTGGTATCTCCCAATACAAATCTTCAGTCTAGTAACCAGTACTAGTATACTGCCCAGCACATTATGCAGCAGCACATTCTGCACTCTACTTCTATGCAAAAGAGGCAGAAGACAAATAAGCAAGTTGATGCCAGGGATTTATTCAAAAAAGCAGCTTCTAGGGAGTGTCATAGGGTCATTAGAGATTCAGCTCATTCTCCTGCACCTTCATAAAATAACCTACTATATAGAAAACTTTACCTGTGTACATCTAAGTGCTCCAGGAAACCAACTACTGTGTTGGTGAGCATCTGTCTGTAATCCATTTTATACTTTTCATTTTATTGTATTCTAACTCTTTACAAACTGATATTCCATTGGTAATTATAACTCTTATTTAACCAGAATATTTTATTAACTCATGACTCCTATTCCCCCAACATGCCAGGTAAGAGAGCTTTTACTACACAAGGAAATTTGGTTGCATATCTTTTCCCCAGTGTCACATACTTCAACATACGATAGATATCATTTTCACTGTCATGTTTCTTTGAACTATTTGTAAACACTGAATCACATGTGATGGCAGAAGATATAATCTATGCCTTGTGCTAGAGAGTCTGGCAATGTCCTTGAGGGCTGATATTCACATTGCATTCCAAGGTCTTTACTATATATTGTTGTTATTGCCTCTAACATTGTGACTTATCCCATGGACTGGGAAGCCTGGGCTAAGCTCTCACTGATTACAAGCTGAGCTCCACCTGAAAGTGATCAGGTGATCCCTCCATAAAGATCAACTGGAGGCTGAAGTGAATGAGGGGAGGAGGAATGAGATGAAATGGGATGTAGATACAAGGAGTAAGCAAGCAAGCAAGCAAGCAAGCAAGCATCATCAGAGTTCTAGGTTGTAGGACTAACTGCAACCAGGAAAGGACAGAAGTATCATGCTAAATCAAGAGAGACCCTGAGGGAAGCTGTATAGGCAGAGAAACTTGGGAGTGAGACAAGGACCATTTGTTGGACTTTAATTTGGGACATTGAATTATATTGTGTTACAGTTGTGAAAAAAAAAACAGATTCCAAGGAAGGGAATTTTGACTACAGTTAAAGTGTCTGGAATCTGTATAATTAGCCCTGAAGAAGAGGAAACAGAGGCAAGGTACTGCAGAGTGACTTCTAGTTTTGGGAGGAGGTCAGGTCATGATATTGCCCCTTTTTATGTGAGTAGTTAGTCAGAATTTGGGGCCCCATGGGTGGATGAGAGTAGAAATTGGTGGTAGTCAGGTACTTTTATGCCGTTCTTTATTTACAAAGTCCTGTGTATTCAGATGCAGAAGGAACCAAATAGCAGGAAATAGCATCTTTTTTATCATCCCTGATGGTACCTCTTACTACTAATAGGGTGTGTCTAGACTGCAGGGTTTTAACTTCATTTATATTTGCACTGCTATTGCGTTCTTTCAAAAGAATGCAGGGGTTTTTCCAACATTGGTAAACCTCATTGTGAGGAAGAATGCCTTTTCCAAAAGAGTTCTTTTGGAAAAAGGCATGAGTGGACACAGAAAAGGGAGTTTTTTCAAAAGAAGAGGAAAGAGGAAAAAGCAACGGTGCCCTGGTGGCCACTCCATCCATTGTAATCACAGCTGAAATTCGAGATAGCATCCATTCAGTATGGACATTATCTTTCCATATTGCAGATCATTTTTTCAATGCGCTTTGGCAGTGTGGACACTCTCTTTTGTAAGACGTTTTTTCGGAAGATCTCTTCTGAAAAAGCTTCTTTCGAAAGAAGCCTGCAGTCTAGAAGTACCCATAGTGTCTTCCAAGGTTAGCCACTGTACTTATCTGCTCCTTTTCCCTGCCTCACTCTCTTGTCTTTCTTGTCTGTTTTCAGTTCCTTTGTGCTCTGCCAACATGTGCTCACAAAACAATACTCAGCAAAAGCACCTGGCTGGGTTCATGTACTGCTTTTGGCTTGGATGGAGTTTAGGCTGCCTACAGTTATATAAAGTAAAGGGTGAGTTCATACTTATCAACCTCAATTCCATAACAAGGTTTTGCCCAGCTCAAAATATTATTATAAAAAATATCATTTACTGTCAGTCTAACAACAACCAATATGTATTCTTCCTTTTTTCTTTGGTGTCATGCATAATATAACCTCATATCTTTGTTTATTATATTTTGGGTAGCTTCCATGATGATGCAAAAAGACTAATCTGTGGAAGTTGTACTTATGAACGTTTGCGGAGTGAAGAACTGGCACTGTTCACAGAGTCGGCAGCTGAGCTGTAGAATTTAGCTGTAGCCAATTGCTGGCCAAGCTATTGCTCACATCCAGTTTGTGACGCCCCCACGCCGCCCCGCGGCGTTTGCCCTGAGGGCTCGCAATGGTCCTTGAGTCTCGAGCTCTCTGTGTCAGTCTTAGTCGCGTTCTCGTCTTCGGTTTCCCTCCCCGCAGCAAGGCAGGAGGGGAAGGGGGGCCCGGGCCCGCCCACTCTCACGGGCCCCAGCCCAGGGCCCTAAGGGTTCTGGTCCAAGCGACCCGAACCCGGCTGACGGGGTACGACCCCTTAACTCGTCAGCCCACCAGTCATCCCTGACTCTGCCCTGGGCTGCTTCCTTCCCCTTCTGCTCCCGAGCTCACCAATTCACTGCGGTCCGGGGTATCCGTACGCCGGGGGGTGGTCCGCTGCCTCGACGTTGCTCCTCTGGCCGGTGGGGTGCTGTGCGGTGGGGTGCTACGCTGCGCTGCGCTGCCCTGCTCTGCACGGCGCTGCCCTCCACCCGCAGTCTGCCGCCCTTCCCTTGGGGCCGCGGGGCCATTTTGAAGTTGGCGCCGGGGGCGCGGCCCCGGCGTCCGGCGCCGTCCCCGCCCCTCACGCCGGGGCGTCTGCCCGTTGCCGGGGCAACGGGGCCTGGGCTCCGGGGCGCCCGGATGATGTCCTCCAGCGCGCCGGAGGCCGACGTGTTCCCCGCCGCCGCCGAACACCGCGGACAGCGGCGGGGGGCGCTCTGCCTCCCGCTGTACAGGGCGGCTGAGACGGGGCTCTCCGCCACGGGCAGGGCCGCCCCGTCACACACCTCCCCCTTTAACTGCCCTCCCTCTTCTTCCGAGTCTGCCTCGTACCTTCTCGAAAAGAAGTCCGCATTTTGGTGCTGCGCGCCAGGTCGCTGGGCCACGTCAAAGGCGTACGGCTGGAGGGCCAGGTACCACCGCATCAGGCGCGGGTTCGCGTCCTTCATAGTTTGTATCCAGCGGAGTGGGGCGTGGTCTGTGACCACCTTGAACCGTCCCCCTAAAAGATAGTATCTTAACATGTCTAAGGCCCACTTCACCGCGAGGGCCTCCTTCTCAATGGTCGAGTAGCGACGCTCTCGTGGGAAGAGTTTGCGACTGATGTACACCACCGGGTGTTCTTCCTCTCCTTCGCCCTGCAAGAGGACCGCCCCAATCCCCGTCTCGGAGGCGTCTGTTAGGACCGTAAAGGGGAGGTTAAAGTCAGGTTGGGCCAATACGGGGTCGCGACTTAAACTTTCCTTTAACCGCCGAAAGGCTACCTTGCACTCGGTCGACCAGCCCACCTTCTGGGGCATCGCGGCCCGAGTTAAGTCTGTTAGCGGCGCTGCTATTGCCGCAAAGTTTGGGATAAAACGCCGATAGTATCCGGCTAGCCCGAGAAACTGGCGTACCTGTCTCTTTGTTTTGGGTGGGGGGTAGCTCTTCAAGGCTTCGACCTTTTCTACCACGGGGCGTATTTGACCCCGTCCCACCACATACCCTAGATAGACTACCTCCTTTTCCCCGAAGCGGCACTTCCGTGGATTCGCCGTCAGCCCGGCTTCCCGCAAAGCCTGCAGCACGGCCCCTACGTGTTGTATGTGTTCTTCCCATGTCTGGCTATACACGACGATGTCGTCGATGTAGGCGGCCGCCCATCCTCCCTGTTCCCTCAGCACCCGGTCCATAAGGTGCTGGAACGTCGCGGCGGCGCCATGTAGCCCGAAGGGCATCCGGGTGAAATGGTATAGCCCAAACGGGGTCGAAAAGGCCGTCTTCTCTCGGGAGGTTGGCGTCAGGGGAATCTGCCAGTATCCTCGGGTCAGGTCCAATGTGGACAGGTACCGGGCGCCTCCGAGCCGGTCTAGCAGTTCATCTACCCGTGGCATGGGGTAGGCATCGAAGCGCGACTGCGCATTGACTTTACGGAAGTCAATGCAGAATCGCAGTGATCCGTCGGGCTTCGGGACGAGCACTATCGGGCTGCGCCATTCGCTGAAGGATTCCTCCACGACTCCCCACTGGAGCATCTTCTGTACCTCCCCTCGCACCGTCTCCCACATCCGCCGGGGCACGGGCCGTACTCGTTCACACACCGTCTTCCGGGGTTCCGTCTCTATGTGGTGGTGGATGAGGGTGGTTTGCCCCGGCTCGGCAGTCAGGACATCTCCGAAGGTCCGTAGCAACTCCTCCAGGTCCTTCCTCTGGGTCTCGGTTAGGTCGGCTCCTGTGGGGAAGCTCTGGGGCGGGGCAGCCTCGTCTAGGTTCCCGGGTCCTAACTCCGGGTCGGGGGGCACTGGGTTAATCCAGAAGGCCTCACGCTGCTTCCAGGCTTTCAAGAGATTAATATGGTAGACGTGTGTGTCATTCTTCTTCCCTGACACCTTAACCTCATAATCGACGTCCCCTACTCGCCTCAGGACCTCGAAGGGCCCTTGCCACTTGGCCAACAACTTCGAGCCGGGGGTCGGCAACAGCACCAGGACCCGCTGACCCGGGTCGAACACCCGCAACTGAGCTCCTTGGTTATAGTACCGGGCTTGCTTGGCTTGGGCTTGCTCTAGGTTCTCTTTTGCGAACTCCCCTAGCCTGTGCAGCTTTTCCCGGAGGTTCAGGACATACTGCACCGACCCCTGTACTCGGGTCCCCTGTTCCTCCCAATTCTCACGAATAATGTCTAGTATCCCCCGCGGGTGTCTGCCGAACAATAGTTCAAACGGAGAAAACCCTGTAGAGGATTGGGGCACCTCCCGTATCGCGAACAGGAGTGCTGGCAACAACGTGTCCCAGTCCCGGGGTTCTTGCCCTACAAACTTCCTCAACATCTCCTTTAGCGTTCTATTAAAACGTTCTACTAACCTGTCTGTTTGTGGGTGGTAGATGGCCGTTTTCAGCCGCTCGATCCGCAACAGCTTACACAACTCGTTCATCAGTCTCGAGGTGAAGTTAGTCCCTTGGTCAGTCAGAATCTGCTCCGGCAGCCCCACTCGGGCGAAAATCTTCACGAGTTCCGCGGCAAGGGTGCTGGCGTGCACATTTCTGAGCGGGACGGCCTCCGGATATCGTGTCGCATAGTCTAATAGCACCAAAATATACTGGTGCCCGGTTTTGGATTTGTCTAACGGGCCGACTATATCCATGGCGACCCTCGCGAAGGGCACTCCCACCACGGGCAACGGCACCAGGGGGGCTTTGGGTACCCCCTTCGGCCCAACCTTTTGGCACTCGGGGCAGGAGCCACAAAAGTCCTGTACCTCGCGGAAGATACCCGGCCAGTAGAACCGCCGGATACTACGCTGCACAGTCTTTTCTGCCCCCAGGTGCCCGGCCCAGGGGTTAGCGTGGGCTAGCTCCATGAGGCGTTGTCGGTACCTTTTTGGCACCAGCAACTGCTCGACCCCCGAATCGCCTCCCTGCCCCCTGTCCACCCGGTACAACCGATCGTGCCGTACCTCAAAGTATGGGCCGGTCGGCCCATCGGCCTGGGGAGCGTCCTCGTCCTGCGGATCCCGGGCGGCACTCCATGCATGTCGGAGTGACGGATCATCCCGCTGCTCCTGTATAAAGTCACCATCCACTAGCTCCAGTATTCACGGTCCTTCTGCCTCGCCCTCTTGTGGGCCGGGGCGGGGGTCTCCGATCATACCCTCCTCTCTCTGGGGAGGCCCTCGTTCCCGCCATGCGTTCAGGGCCCGGCGGAACCCCCGCCAATCCCGTCCTAGGAGAGCTGGGTACACTAGCTTCGGGGCGACCACCACGTAGCACCACTCTTGGCGGTCCCCATCCGATATCTGGGTCCACGCGGTGGCGTATTGGTGGGAATCGCCGTGTACGCACTGCACCCAGACTGGCGGGCCCCGTGGTCCTCCCTCCGGGAGTAGGTCGGCCCTCACAATCGTCTGGCTGCAGCCAGAGTCCACAAGGGCTACCACCGTCTTATCCCCTATCCCTACGGTCCTTAATATCTTACCTTGCCCGTCGCTGGCCTCGGGTTCAGCCCCCGCCAGGGCCTGGGCGTAGGAGCAGTCCATATAGGGGCAGTCCCGGATGAAGTGCCCCTCTTGGCCACAGCGGAAGCAGGCCCCGCGGGCCGGAGGTGGGGTGCCCGGCCTCTGACGCCGGGGGGGTTCGGGCCGGGGTTGCGGTGCCTCCCGTGGCCCCTCCTCGCCCAGCGCTGGCCTCGCTGCGGCGGTCCATCTCCGCTGTCCGTCCCTCTCTGGGCTCCTTCTCCTTTGGACTCCCCGTCCGATGGCGATACGCGGTGGGGGGGGGGCTTTCCTCCCGCGGTCGTGCCCATTGGCCCGTTCGGCAGCCTCATAGTCTGTCATGAACTCCACGGCTTCCTGGAGGGTGGAGGGATGGTGTCTGCGGACCCATCGCTGTCCGCCAGTGGGGAGGATGTTGACGAATTGTTCCAGGACGACTTGTTCCGCTACCTGGGGCCCCGTGTGTTGCTCAGGCTCCAGCCAGCGCCAGGCAGCCTCCCTTAGCTTCTGGGCCATGGCCCGGGGGCGGACCTCGGTGCTGTAGGGTTCACCCCGGAACTTCTGGCGGTGCGTTTCGGGCGTGATCCCCATTTGGTCGAGTATGGCCTCCTTCAATCGATAGTAATGCAGGGCCTCGCGGTCACTTAGACCCCTATATGCTAACTGAGCCGGGCCCGTTAGGTATGGGGCCAGTAGTGTAGCCCAGTGGGATTCTGGCCATCGAGCTACCGTCGCCACCCTTTCAAAGGTGGCGAGGTATGCCTCAGGATCATCAGCCGGCCCCATCTTAGTTAGCCGTATGGGCAGGCGTGCCACCTCCCCCTCTCCTGCTGGCCCTTCCTCCTCAGGGCATGCTGGACTCAGGGGGGTCACCATCGTCGGTGGATATCGTCTCATCCACTCTTCCTGTTGCGCCATCATTTGCTCGGCTACCTCCCGGATCAATTGTTTTTGCTGCTCCTGTTGCTGGGTGGTGAGCTGCCGGATCAAGGCTGCCTGCTGCTGTTGGTTTTGCCTTTGGGTCTCCTTAACCCACTCCATGAATTGTGTCGGATCCCTGGCGGGTCCCGGTGCGGTTCTCACTCCCCTTTTTCCGAAAACACCACAAAACACACCCCTCTGTTAGTGCTCCCTAAGCCTTCTCGCACCCCCTTTCCTTTCCCGAGGGGGGGGGTTGGGTTCGTGAGTGTTTTTTTTTTTTTTTTCTCTCCAAAGCCCCTTACGTCCGGGGTAGGACCCCCACTATACCCACATTCTCCACCACGTGTGACGCCCCCACGCCGCCCCGCGGCGTTTGCCCTGAGGGCTCGCAATGGTCCTTGAGTCTCGAGCTCTCTGTGTCAGTCTTAGTCGCGTTCTCGTCTTCGGTTTCCCTCCCCGCAGCAAGGCAGGAGGGGAAGGGGGGCCCGGGCCCGCCCACTCTCACGGGCCCCAGCCCAGGGCCCTAAGGGTTCTGGTCCAAGCGACCCGAACCCGGCTGACGGGGTACGACCCCTTAACTCGTCAGCCCACCAGTCATCCCTGACTCTGCCCTGGGCTGCTTCCTTCCCCTTCTGCTCCCGAGCTCACCAATTCACTGCGGTCCGGGGTATCCGTACGCCGGGGGGTGGTCCGCTGCCTCGACGTTGCTCCTCTGGCCGGTGGGGTGCTGTGCGGTGGGGTGCTACGCTGCGCTGCGCTGCCCTGCTCTGCACGGCGCTGCCCTCCGCCCGCGGTCTGCCCCCCTTCCCTTGGGGCCGCGGGGCCATTTTGAAGTTGGCGCCGGGGGCGCGGCCCCGGCGTCCGGCGCCGTCCCCGCCCCTCATGCCGGGGCGTCTGCCCGTTGCCGGGGCAACGGGGCCTGGGCTCCGGGGCGCCCGGATGACGTCCTCCAGCGTGCCGGAGGCCGACGCGTTCCCCGCTGCCGCCGAACACCGCGGACAGCGGCGGGGGGCGCTCTGCCTCCCGCTGTACAGGGCGGCTGAGACGGGGCTCTCCGCCACAGGCGGGGCCGCCCCGTCACACAGTTCTTGTTGGCAAAGCGACCTATCTCCTGATGCTTTTCCATAAGTTGTATGAGAGACTTTGATGATATTATATTCAGTCCCAGTTTCTAAATATCCATACCTATTCTAAAAGTGATGATTGTACATGTAAACTCATTTTTTAACATACACCGGTACTTAATCCCTGAGGGTATGTCTACACTACAAAGTTAGTTTGAACTAGCGGACGTTAGTTCGAACTAACTTTAATAGGCGCTACACTAGCGCTCCGCTAGTTCGAATTTAATTAGTTTGAACTAGGTAAACCTCATTTTACGAGGATTAAGCCTAGTTCGAACTAGCTAGTTCGAATTAAGGGCTGTGTAGACCCTTAATTCGAACTAGTGGGAGGCTAGCCCTCCCCAGGTTTCCCTGGTGGCCACTCTGGCCAACACCAGGGAAACTCTATGCCCCCCTCCCGGCCCCGGACCCCTTAAAGGGGCACGGGCTGGCTACGGTGCCCGTGCCAGGTGCAAGCCTGCCAGCACCCAGCCAGCAGACCCTGCACCTGGCACGGATCGAGCCAGCCACCCGATGCCCCCCAGCCCTCCCCCTCTTCCCGGGACCAGGCTGGCGGCTCCCAGGAGCTTGCCCGGGACCGCAAGATGCGGGCACCCGCCTGGGCTAGTGCGGACATTGTGGACCTTGTCCACGATCTCCGCACTAGGCACAGGAAAGTGGCCGGCTTGGGCAGGAGAGCTGCCAGCCTGGCCACCCAGGAGCAGGTGTGCATGAAAATGAAGGGGGTCCACTGAGACCCCCAACCCTGAGCCGTGAGCTTATAATGGCCATCCTGGGTCAGACCAAAGGTCCATCTAGCCCAGTAGCCTGCCTGCCGACAGCGGCCAACCCTAGGGACCCTAGAGGGGATGGACCGAAGACAGTGACCAAGCCATTTGTCTCGTGCCATCCCTCTCCAGCCTTCCACAAACCTTGGGCAGGGACACCACTCCTACCCCCTGGCTAATACCACTCCATGGACCCAACCTCCATCACTTTATCTCACTTCCCTTTCAACTCTGTTCTAGTTCTAGCCTTCACAGCCTCCTGCAGCAAGGAGTTCCACAGGTTGACTCTTTGCTTTGTGAAGAACAACTTTCTGTTAATAGTTTGAAACCTGTTACCCATTCCTTTCCTTTGGTGTCCTCTAGTCCTTCTTTATGGGAACTAATGAAGAACTTTTCTCTATGCACCCTCTCCACCCAACTCCTGCTTTTAGAGACCTCTATCCTGTCCCCCCTCCGTCTCCTCTTTTCTAAGCTGAGAAGTCCCAGTCTCTTTAGCCTCTCTTCATATGGGACCTGTTCCCAACCCCTGATCATTTTAGTTGCCCTCCCCTCTCCCAGCCTCTCTCTTCTCCTCTCCCACCTCCTTTTCCCAGTCTTCCCCAGTTTTGTTCAATAAAGACAGATTCCATTTTTGAACACAATTGTCCTTTATTTTGTACATCAAGAAAAGGGGCTAGGGAAGGGTAAGTGGAAGGAAGTGAGGGAGGAATGGGGTACGAGCCCCCGATGGGGAGGACTGGGCTGGCTCTGTGGGCTTCTGGGGGTGGAAGCTCTCCTGCAGCCCCCAATTGCCCCCTCTCCCCAGATGGCAGCCTGCCAAGTGCAGCCGGGCTGATGGCCGAGTGGTGTGATGTGCCCAGTGTGGGCACTCCGGGCACTCCAAGCCAGGACTGGTTTTCAAGCGGGGCACCCCTAAGAACTGTCTGTCTGGGGTGGGGGGTCGGGTCCCTTTAAGCACAGCCCTCGGCTAGCCTGAGACAGCAGCTCCACGCTCTAAGTCCTCCTCTGATGCCCTGCCGGCACTGCTTCCGGCCATCCTTAAGCTCGGTTCAGGGTCTACTTAATGTGGACATGCTAGTTCGAATTAGCAAAACACTAATTCAAACTAGTTTTTAGTTCTAGACGCGTTAGTTCGAATTAGCTTAGTTTGAACTAACTCTGTAGTGTAGACGTACCCTGAGTCTTCAATGAACTCAGCACAGGTGAACCCCTGAGCTCTCTCAGGATCTGGACCACATATTGTGATGCCTTTTTTGATGCATTGTGATTAATAATAAGATATATACCAAATATGTAAAAATTCTAATTAAAAAACTGGTATTTGCATGGGAGGGAGAAATTCACTGCAGTGAGGAGGAACAGCACAAAGATCATGCATGTGTGTGTATGTGATACATGAACCATTCCACTCATTGGAGTGAATTTAATCATATAAGCAGAACTTAGGGTATGTCTACACTAGAAAGTTAGTTCGAACTAACGGACGTTAGTTCGAACTAACTTTCCTATGCGCTACACTAGCGCTCCGCTAGTTCGAATTTGAATCGAACTAGCGGAGCGCTTAGTTCGAACTAGGTAAACCTCATTTTACGAGGACTAACGCCTAGTTCGAACTAGCTAGTTCGAACTAAGGGCTGTGTAGCCCTTTAGTTCGAACTAGTGGGAGGCTAGCCCTCCCCAGGTTTCCCTGGTGGCCACTCTGGCCAACACCAGGGAAACTCTATGCCCCCCTCCCGGCCCCGGACCCCTTAAAGGGGCACGGGCTGGCTACGGTGCCCGTGCCAGGTGCAAGCCTGCCAGCACCCAGCTAGCAGACCCTGCACCTGGCACGGCACAGAGCCACCCACCCGATGCCCCCCAGCCCACCCCCTCTTGCCGGGACCAGGCTGGCGGCTCCCGGGAGCTTCCCCTGGAGTGCAAGAGGCGGGCACCTTCCTGGGCTAGTGCGGACATCGTGGACCTCGTCCACGATCTCCGCACTAGGCACAGGAAAGTGGCCGTCTAGGGCAGGAGAGCTGCCAGCCTGGCCACCCAGGACCAGGTGTGCATGAAAATCAAGGGGGTCCACTGAGACCCCCGACACTGAGCCCTGAGCTTACAATGGCCGTCCTGGGTCAGACCAAAGGTCCATCTAGCCCAGTAGCCTGTCTGCCCACAGCGGCCAACCCTAGGGACCCTGGAGGGGATGGACCGAAGACAATGACCAAGCCATTTGTCTCGTGCCATCCCTCTCCAGCCTTCCACAAACTTTGGGCAGGGACACCACTCCTACCCTCTGGCTAATAGGACTCCATGGACCCAACCTCCATGACTTGATCTCACTTCCCTTTAAACTCTGTTCTAGTTGTAGCCTTCACAGCCTCCTGCAGCAAGGAGTTCCACAGGTTAACTATTTGCTTTGTCAAGAACAACTTTCTCTTACTAGTTTCAAGCCTGCTACCCATTCCTTTCCTTTGGTGTCCTCTAGTCCTTCTTTATGGGAACTCATGAAGAACTTTTCTGAATGCACCCTCTCCACCCAACCCCTGCTTTTACAGACCTCTATCCTGTCCCCCCTCCGTCTCCTCTTTTCTAAGCTGAACAGTCCCAGTCTCTGTAGCCTCTCTTCATCTGGGACCTGTTCCCAACCCCTGATCATGTTAGTTGCCCTCCCCTCTCCCAGCCTTTCTCTTCCCCTCTCCCACCTCCTTTTCCCAGTCTCCCCCAGTTTTTTTCAATAAAGACAGAGTCAATGTTGGAAGAAACGTTATCTTTATTTTGTACATCAAGAAGAAGGGGGGCTAGGGAAGGGCAAGTGGAAGGAGGTGAGGGAGGAATGGGGTACGAGCCCCCGATGGGGAGGACTGGGCTGGCTCTGCGGGCTTCTGGGGGTGGAAGCTCTCCTGCAGCCCCCCAATTACTCCCTCTCCCCAGATGGCAGCCTGCGGCAAGTGCAGCCGGGCTGATGGCCGAGTGGTGTGATGTGCCCAGTGTGGGCACTCAGGGCACTCCAAGCCAGAACTTCTTTGCAAGCGGGGCACCCCTTAGAACTGTGTGTCCGGGGTGGGGGTCGGGACCCTTTAAGCGCAGCCCTCGGCTAGCCTGAGACAGTATCTCCATGCTCTAAGTCCTCCTTTTATGCCCTGCCGGCACTGCTTCCGGCCATCATTAAGCCCTGTTCAGAGTCCACTCAATGTGGACTTACTAGTTCGAACTAGCAAAACGCTAGTTCGAACTAGTTTTTAGTTCTAGATGCGTTAGTTCGAACTAGCTTAGTTCGAATTAACTAATTCGAACTAAGTTAGTTCGAACTAGCGCTGTAGTGTAGACGTACCCTAAGTAACACATAGTTCTGTCCTGGAAAATCTTATTTTAATTTGAAAATTATTATAAATTATGGAAGGGTTTGATAATCTTTTTTCATGGGCTTCTGGATTTTATTTTGTGACAGTAAGAAAAAAATCACATAATTACTTTGAAAACATATTGGCTATAAGATAATAAAAAAATATTGCTCATGTAACCTACAGTACGAACCAGAGAGGATAAATGATTTAGAGGAATTTGTTTAATTTCTTGAGCATATTTTTCAAGTCACTTAAATTTAGACGTGTTATTGATGAGTGACAATGCTGTTAAAAGTCTTCAGTGTGCATGTGTATGATAAGAATGTTGTTTTTTCCATGCTGCATAGACTATTAAAAAGGCATATTTATGAGTGATACAAATACATTTTATTTTTGTATTTTATTTAATGTACATAGCTAAATAGCTAAAACTCACGCTTGGTTTTCAGATGGTAAAAGTAGCAGATAAGTCCACTAAGTGTAGCTTGCTGTTGGTTTACTTCCAACAGATATGTGTCCCAATCATGGCCTTCATTCACTGAAGAGATACATTCAAAATTGCTTTGAAAGCATTCTGTAGGACAAAGTAGAATCTATACCAGCAATAGGAAGGTGTTCTATTGGGTCTCACCGATATTGTATTCATTAGATGTATTATTCAAACAGTATAGGATCTGGCCAAATTCAAATCACTGTGAATTGGATCATCCCTATATTGAGGCTTACTATTTGAGTTGATGAGTTAAGTAATAATTACTCTTCTCCATTATAGCAGAAGTCCTGAGCCTGCTCTGCTTCTGCTGAATCAGTGAATGCTGCAGGAACTCAGCTGCTCCAAAAAAACAAACTATTTTAAAAATGAGAGACCAAATTCCATTCTCAGTTATGCAGGTTTAATTAATTTAGCCCAATGATTGTTATGTTTATTGGTAATAGAAGTAATCCCAATCCAAATCTGAATATGAAGCCACTGCCATTAACCTGCAAGGAAGTTAAGATCCAAAAGTAGACCTTGTGGCTCTGACACCTTTCTGCCTGGTAAATGTTCCTGTCTTCTTCTACTACTTATGGAGATGGCATTGTTTTATTCAGTGTAATGAATGATCTTATTAATCTGCAGAAGAGAAGAATTAGGGACAACAACCCCAGGGAAGGTGCAAGCCCTTTAAATAGAGCTGCTATTCAAAGGCTCCGCCCCTTCCACCCAAGGCTCAGCTCCTTCCACCCAAGGTTCCTCCCATTCCAGGCAGCCTGAGATCACTTCAAAAACGTTTTGAAGTGGCCTCCACTCAAAAATTATTGCTTACCCCTGAGCTAGAGAAAGGGTCCCACCACTTAATATACAGTGAGGATATTATAAGGGACTGAAATCAGGTGCATGATGAAATCTTAATGACCAGAGGGCAGATTCCTAGAATGTATAAGGGAAGTAATTGGAAGGATAATTGGATAATGGCAGGAGGGAAATAAACCAGATTGGCCGAGGGTTACAAAAAACACGAAATAAAAAGATAAGTGGGTTCAGAAATTAACATAAGGCTAGAACAGGGAACACAATTAAAGAATACCAGTAATAAGACTGGCAAGGGGAGAAAAAAAGCTAGGGAAAGTAGGGGTAGGATCTGGAGAAGGAGGAAATTGAGGAGTGCTTGGCACTAGAATGTAGTAAGATATAAAAAGGGACTGAACACATATGAGGATAAAAAGAATACCGTATTTTCCGGCGTATAGGGCGACTGGGCGTATAAGACGACCCCCTATCTTTTTAATTAAAAGATAGGGTTTCATCTTATACCCCAGCGCCCCTCCGCCTCCTTTGCTCCCGGTGTCCCTGGTCTGCTGGAGATGGTCCCCAGCAGACCAGAGGCACCGGGAGCAAAGCCGCCAGGAGCGCCTGGGCTGCCCCCCCCCCCCCCCCCCGGCCGGAGCCCCTCCGCGGCTTTGAAAGCCTCGGGGGAAGCCGGCGGGGGGGCAGCCCATGCGCGCCTGGGATGCCCCGCCACCGGCTTCCCCCGAGGCTTTCAAAGCCGCGGAGGGGCTCCGGCGGGGGGGCAGCCCATGCGCGCCTGGGATGCCCCGCCGCCGGCTTCCCCCGAGGCTTTCAAAGCCGCGGAGGGGCTCCGCCGGCGGGGCATCCGGCGTACAAGACGACCCCCGATTTTTGGGGGATGTTTTTTAACATCAGAGGTCGTCTTGTACGCCGGAATATACGGTATCTAGAATTATGATAACTAATACTAACCATTTTAGGAAGGTTTATAAAAGTTCCTGCATAAGCAAATAGGAAATAATATGAGACTTTCATGGGTACAGATTACCCCGTGCATACTACCTGCTTTGTGCTCCTTCCTCTGAAACATCTGGTGCTGGCCAATGCTGGAGATATTATAGTGGATTAGATGGAGTGTG
The DNA here is from genome assembly GCF_049634645.1 of Pelodiscus sinensis. NCBI lineage: Eukaryota > Metazoa > Chordata > Testudines > Trionychidae > Pelodiscus > Pelodiscus sinensis. The sequence continues at coordinate 48,605,254 of NC_134718.1, forward strand.
ATCTAATCCAAAGTGGCAATTTGTATACTCTTAAAAAATCCCCAGGGTAACAAGTAGACTGCAATGGTTTGGAACAAGGCCCAGAGTTTCCAACAGGAAATGATTCAATGACAGATTTTTGCATTTCCCAACAACGGCATAAATTTTTTTCGCTTTTAATAATTTCTTTTCAAATCACCTGCACCTTGAATAATTTACTGAGGCTCAAATCTGATAGGAAAGGAAGATATGGGTGAATATATGCTCAGTTTTCTCAATAGACACATTCCTATAGTCCATATTTAATTAAAGCACATGATTAAAGGAATGTACTTAGAAGAACCTTAGTACCATCAACATATATTGCCCTCTCTTATCAGCTACTAGTTAAATTATAAAATTTATATCAATAACAGCAAAATAGCTTAAATACTTGTCTATAAGAGTATGTCTGCACTGCACATTAATTTCAAAATAAGCTAGTCCATAATAGCTTATTTCGAAATAGCACATTTACATTGCAGGGAAGCCTCAAAATTAGTCTGAGGCAGGCTTCCCTAATGTAGATGTGCTATCTCAATTTAGAGCCCCAGGAGGCGCTGGATAGGAATAACTTAGAATGGCCCTGGTGCAGGGCTATTTCGAAATAGCAACAGTGAAGCATCTACGGACGCCTTATTTCAAAATAGCTATTACAGAATAGGCATTAGTCTTTGAAGAATGAGGTTTACAGATTTCAGAATAAGCCGCCTGTTATTTCAAAATTATTTAGCAAAAAGAAGATTCAGGTTACCTTTCTCCCTCCACCTGTTCACAGGCCATCAGAACAGGAGTGCTTGAAATTTAATGCCTTTCAAAAGGGAAGACATAACCATATTCCTACAATTTACAGGAGGTATTGTGCCTCAGAGTACTCAAATATAGTCCCATATTGAGGAAACTGGTAATTTCTAATTCTAGCTTTATAGGTCGTCTGGTGTTTTATGGACTAATGTTATTTTGTTTGGTGTTTCAGTACACCAGTACTGCATGGCTCTTCAATTCTGCCATATATCACATAGTTAGCATGAGCAATGGTACAATATTATATTCATGAAAATGAGATGTGCCACCATATCATTTTAGGATTTGTACCTGGGTGTGTGAGTTTATAGAGTATGTAATTCAGCCATGTATTTGTGACTATGCGTATCATTTTTTTCTGACTCTAATCCTTTTCTGAATGAAACCAACCTTTAAAATATCTTACAAGTATTTGTATTCTAGAAAACAGAGGCAAAATTTCAACAGTGTAAGTATAAATTTCCACATGTTCAAAAGCAGATATTAGGATTATGAATTTTCAAAAAGTTCAGACTGATGTCATATACAGATTTCCATTCTTCTGTGACAGGGGTTTGAACAGATGCTTCAAAGTAAAGCAAAAGAAACCTTACACTGGAAAATAATTAAATTAATTGCCCATAGGGTAAATTTCTTCCTAACCCATCAATTCATGGTTTGTTTATTCATTAAACTCTGAGGGCATGTCTACACTAGTACATTATTTTGAAATAATAACTCCTGAAATAACTATTTCTATATATCGTGTCCCCACTACAGGGAAGCCTTGAATTTATTCTGAGGCAGGCTCTTTTAATGTGGATACGCTAAACTGAGAGCCCCAGGAAGCACTTGGGAGTAATTACTTTGAATGACTCTGGGGAGTAGTTACTTTGAAATAGCAGGACTGGAGCATCCATACGACCAGTATGTCAAAATAAGCGTTATTCCTCGTGGAAAGCAGGAGTTATTTCAAAATAACCAGTTCATTATTTCGAAATAACCAGTTGGTAGTGTGGATGCTCTGCTTATTATATCAAAATAAGATGAGTTATTTAAAAATAACTGCCTTGTGTCCACCAGGGGTGACAGTTTATATCCATTATATACATTGCACTTTTTAATTTAATTTAATCTGAATATTTAATCCTTTTCAAAATTCTACTATACTCACAATTTCAATAATATCCTGTGGTATTCCATTCCACAGGTTAATTTTACATTATGTGCAGAATATTTCCTTTCATTTGTTTTTAAATTTCCTTTAAAATTCCAAAGAACATCTCCTTGTTCTAGTATTAAGAAAAGGAGTAAATAGCACACAATTTATCTTCTTTATGCCATTTGTTGTTTCATATACTGCTATTGTGATGCCACTTATTTCCATTCTTAATAAAAGTGATTTCAAACAGTATCAATCTGTTCAAAGTCTAGTCATTTTTCATGCTTGACCTTTTACATTTTTGCTACATCCAGGAGGACCAAAAATGAATAGTGCTCCAGGGAAGGGTGTGTTGTTGATTTATATTATGACATAATAATATTCCTTTCAGTTTTATTTTCTCTCTTATTCTTTAAACATTTGAGATTTTTTTTTGACAGGTGCTTCATATTGAGAAACAGTTTTCATTGAATTGTGCACAGTGATACTCAGTTCTTTTCTTCCTGACTTTTGAAGTTAATGTAGAGCCCCATAGTACATAGGAGTGGGTCACATTATTCCCTATGGTTTGAATTGCCTTAGATTTATCCAGGTTGAATTTCATCTGCTATTATGTTGTTATTTCATCTAACTTTCAGATTCTTCTGAAATTCCTCATGGTCTTGTTCTAGCCTTGATTCACTAAAATACTTTGATGTCTACAAATTTTGCTACATCCATGTCCATGCCTTTCTCCAGATAATTCATAAATACACAAGACAACATTGTCCTGAATTCCCAATATTAGGTCACACTACAAATGGGTTCATGTTATGTTGAAGATTAGACACTTATTCCACTCTTCAGCAATCATAACAGTTATTTTTTATTACCACCTTCAGATTTAATTATTTAATTTATTTAATTTCCTTAATAGACTTTTATGCCAGATTTTTATGTAGGTTTTTGGCAGGTCAAATAATTATACTGCTTTATATCTCCCATATTCATTTTTTCACACTCAGAGAATTCAAATAGATTAGATACGCATAATTTTCCCCTGCAGAAGCCAGGCTTTAGATCTCACAGTGCTCCTCAGTTGTGAAAGCCACTGTAAAGAAATTCAACCTCATTGTTATTTTATGTTTTGATAGTGCTCAAGCTCTAAGGCTATGTCTAGACTGTGAGCCTCTTTTGAAAGAAGCTTTTTCGAAAGATACTTTTGAAAAAGCTTCTTTCGAAAAAGAGCATCTAGACTGCAATCTCTTCTTTTGAAAAAGTGAGCTGCTTTTTCGAAAGAGAGCACCCAGGCAGTCTGGATGCTCTCTTTCAAAAAAGCCCTGTTTGCATTCAAGAGCGCCTTTTTTTGAAAGAGCACTTTCGAAAAAAGGCGTTCTCTCCTTGTGAAATGAGGAGTAATGCCATCAAAAGAAAAGCAGCGTTCTTTCGATTTAATTTCGAAAGAACGCAGCTGTAGTCTAGATGCAGGTGAAGTTTTTTCGAAAAAAGGCTACTTTTGTCGAAAAAACCCTGCAGTGTAGACACAGCCTTTGTTCTATCCTTTCTATCAATGTACAGTACCTTAGTCGCCATGGGCATGATATATGGTATGTAAATGGCACAGACTTGAAGTTTAGAAATTTTAATTGAGAGCAAGCACAGGAACAGGTTTTCACACCATTTTATGAGCAGGCCCTTACCTTTCTTCAAGAAAGAGAATTAGGCTTTTTAAAAGTAATTGTGATCACTCCTCTTCCCCCTTCCACAATAACAACAAAAATGTGTGTGCATTTGTGAAGGGGTTAGTATTACATATTTTCAGGAGAGTCAACAGCCACGCTGGACCTCTAGGCAAGGTGGAGGGGCCAGCGCCGTGCTCCTGGAAGGAGTAGGGTCTCAGACAGGGGTGGAGAGGCAAGAGAAGCTGCTGTGGAGCAGCCTCTGTCCACAGCAGGCCCAGGCTTGCCATGGACAGATGCTGCTCCATGGGATGCTGGTACAGCCTCTGTCTGTGGGGAGCTTGCCCCCCCCCCCTATGAACAGGGGTTGCTGCTGCAGAGAGAATCCGCTCCCCTCGCACACTGGCTCCTGCCTGCCACCCTACACTGCTGCCTCTGATACAGAGACAGCGGCATGAGGTAGCAGGGGGTTCCCTGGGAGTGGGGTCAGGAGCATTCTGGCCATCGGGTCTGCCCCCAGGGACTATTGAATAGTCACATAACCACTAAAATTTGATGTGGTTACATGATTATTCAATTTCACGGTCTCTAACATCCCTATTCAAGAAACTGAAATCCTAGCTCAACATATTTCAAATTTAATGATGATGAAGATGGACATGCCAACTAGCAATCTCCTTTATCTAGGACCACCATCACAATGAGTCACCTGGGAAGTGCAGCAAAAGTGTGTTCTATGATGCAGCCACCTACTGATGAAAAAAAGCCCCTTTTTACATAACCCTTTACTTGTCCATTATACTTTTAAGAGAATGAAGATTTCCCACTTGCTGTTACATCTGTTATAAAAACAATTGACTCAGAGAGGCAAGCTGGAAACATTCGCCCTGAATCTAACATTAACATGATCCTTTACTTCAACAGGCAGAAAAAAATACAACATTCAGTAGTACTAAAATCCATTTGACAAATTCCAACCCATAGATGTTTTACACCTAAATGTGGGTATTTATAAATGGTTCTCACTTTCAAGCTTTCTCTGTAAAGTCTGCTCATTTTGAAATATAATTTAAGTTAGCTCATTTTGAAAATTAAGTGTAGATGCAGGGACAGTTTACATGCAATAACGCCTTCTGTCGACAGAACTCTGTCGACAGAAGGCGTCATGCCTCGTAAAATGAGGTTTACCAGCGTCGACAAAACTGCTGAGTTCTGTTGACTTTATGTCGACAGAACTCAGCGGTAGTGTAGACGCAGGTATAGTTTTGTCGACAAAAGTCCACTTTTGTAGACAAAACTCTGTAGTCTAGACACACCCTTAGTCCATAAGTTACCTTTGTGAGTAACATATGGCCATTGCCATGATAGTGTTGTTTTCTGCACACTATAAGGGCATGTCTAGACTGCCCACAGCTTTCAAAAGAAGATATGCTGAATTTGCATATCTTCTTCTGATCCTTCAGAAAAAAAAGCAGTCTAGATGTCTTCTTTTGAAAAAATAACCCTCCTTTTTCAAAAGAACCCTTCTTTGTACAGGGTTTTTTCGAAAAAGGGTTGAGTTTTTTTTAAAGAACCGCATCTAGACTGCTTTAAAAAAAAATACCTCTTCCGAAAATGGGATTGGAAGAAGATATGCAAAGTCTGGACATGCGCTAAATCAGGGGAACCTTTCTTTGATTGGGTACTATTGACCCACAGAGAAATCAGTCAGGGACTGCACACAAGGGGGAAACAAACAAAAAAAAACCCATGTCTCACCAGCATGGTCTCCTCAATGCTGGGGGTAGCCCCGAGCCTCAGGGGATGGATTCAAGCAAGCCAAGGGCTGCATCCAGCCCCTGGACCTTAGGTCCCCTACCCCTGCTATAAATTATTGTGTCTTTGGACAAGAATAAATTGCATGGGGAGTCTGCTTGGTATGGAAAGCACACAAATATCTGTCCATTTTAAGGATCTTTATGTGTTAGATCAGAATTTTTACTTTAAAATACTTAAGGTAAATTTTCAAAATGAAACTTGGAAACTCAGTTCCCCCATTCAAGTTACATATTACCATTTTGTGAATCTTCCTATTTATGCCAGAAGTTCTGCTCCTAACTGCTTTATGTTACTGTCAGTGGTAGTTCAGCACCCTCTTCATTTTGATAATGTCTAATTATTTTGACTACTAATCCTTATTATTTTAAAATGAGTAGAAGTATATGTCAAAAGGTAATGAGTATGGATTCAGGGAGAGATTTAAAACCTTTGTTCATGGCTTAAGAGAATCTCTTATCTAATAGGATGAGACCTCATGAGGGTGCAGATTATCCCACAGTAAAATTTAATATTTATTAATATTCCACTTGATATTTTTTTCTTGCAAGATCCTGGGCAGCATCTGGAACTGGTTTCTGCTGGATATAAGATACTGGGAGAAATCTACCATGGCTCTGATTCAATATGGCAATATTCCGCATTAACATGAGTGTATTAATACAAACCAAAGAAAAAGCTCCCACCTGACAACTACATGTCAAGTCTGAGAAATCAGCTCTCAGTCAAAATTTAACATGGCAGATCTAGAGTACAGAAGTCAGTACACAATTTCCAAACCAGTTAAAACCAGTGGTGGGGGGTGAATCTTCAAGGAACACCTTATACCCACCGGTATCACCTCAGTCTTCCCTGTGTAATCCTTGCCCTTCCTGAAGACTAATATTTTGTGAGAAAAACAAGTACTTTTAGTGCTGTTGGAAAAATAATCAGTCCCACAGGATCAAATGAAACCTGTCTGCAATGCATCCCCCAATATCCACTTGTAGCCTTTAGTAGCAGAACATGTTCCTGCAAAAGAACAAGCTATATATAGTGTTTGTAAAAAGGCAAGAAGTAACCAAATAGTTCTAAAACATTTAATACCCAGGTATTTTCAATTTGAAAAAACAAATCCTTAATTTCATTCCATTGTAAAAAATGTGTGAAATTTTCACAATCTTTAGACATGCTTTAGTCTGCAGTTCATTGAGTTGCTATTCATCATTATAGCAGATAACTTCTTTCTCAGATATCAGTAATGCTATACATCCACTTGCCATCCTGTTTATCTATTTTTCACCAAGAAGCAAAGCTTGGATAGCTTTAACAGGTTTGTGATGGATCCTTTAAATCTAGTATTAAGTTACCATCAACAAGTCATGAATCCTGTTTCTGAAGACATGTTAGTAAATATAAGAAATGTTATCTTAAGTATTTGTTCTATCTGTATGCAGAGTTTAGCAAGGCTAAATAGAAAGAATAGAGTAATTCATGATGTGCCGGGGGATCTGTCTGTATATCTAAGCATTTACACCAAATCCATGTGAGTAATATGGAATCTCTCTTGGCTGTGGCACTGTCATAGGCTGGGATGAAGCAGCCCAGGATTGAGTGTCTTTAGTATGCTGAGTTAAGAGGGATGTTTCTATTATAGATGGGTGGGAGCAAGGAAAAACAGTTCAAAGTTGCCCATACTCTAGAGTTGGCATCTTATGTTTGGCTCCTCTTGTTATGCAATGGGAAGCAATAAGGTGTGGTATGTCTGACAAGAGGTGTTGCCCTGTTGTTCATCATGTTTATAGTGCAACCACATAAACCATGGCAATATTGAGTATGACATTTGTGCTGGCCAATTTTAACATTAAACAAATCTTATTTAAATTGCCGCTTCATTTTCCTATGCCGGGTAGCCTAATCTACATGTCTATGTCACCAGAGGCATGTCGTCTAGACATACCCTAGGAGACTGGTATAAAGCTGTCTAGTTCTATGGACTTCAGAGAAGGTGCCTATAAAATAAAGCCTGAATTCTGAAAGGTTTGTAAGTATCTAAATCCTTTTGAAATTAATAGGTCCAGGCCTAGGCTGCTTCCTTCCCATATACATAGTTCTTCCAATTGAGTTCAGTAGAACTATGTTGACTAACACCAGCTTAGAATATGTCCAAATGTGTCCATCACATAAAAGCTTTTTCATTAGAGGGGCTTGTATCATATTTACAAAATAAACGTATGAGGTATGATAAAAGCATGTTAATTTTTAAACAATATTTAGCACCATATTTAGTATAAAATGCATGCTATCATATTAAGGGTTGGAAATCTTGAATGCTTATGCACATTAATGGCTACAAATGCCTTTATACAAATAACTTTGCTTTACATAATTTATCCAGTAGGATTTGTAGCTTAATTTGCCTGCATTTGCCCACCCTCTGAAAAGAGGAATCTCCTTCTTGTTTAAGGGGAGGAATTAATCTCCTACTGTTGAGTCTGAAAAATTGGAAACACACACACACTTCACAGTAATCAGATCAAATTCTCTAGAGGTACAAATATTCAATTTAGCTATCAATCCAGAATAATGACAATCAACCATTTTGTGAAAGGTACAAATAAGACTTTATAATGAATTATAATTCTTCCCATTCCCCCTGCAGCAAAGAGCTATGGCAAAAAGCAGGACTGAGTGTATTTTATCAATCTCAGCTGTTTTGATCCAGGCAAATGAGGACAACTTTGGTTCTAGTTTGAACAGAAATTGGATGTAAATATTCATACACTAATGAAATCCTTTACACTTCCAGCTCAATAATATGTATACAGAATATGGGTATGTGTGGAACAATAATTTATCTAGCCTAGACCTAAACCAAACATACAGCATAAATTCATCTATTATTTACATGTCACCAGCCTGAAGCAGCTGTATGTCAATTTTCTGGTCTTGTTTTATTTTAATTTGGACCTGATTTGGCCCATAGGTTATGTCTGCACTTAAAATTTACAAGACACAGCTGTAGCGATTCTGTGTAGACACTTACCACAGTAACAGAAAAGGTGCTTTCTCAGTAGTAAATCTACCTCCGTGGGAGGCAGTAGTCAATGGAATAATTCTCTGAGGGTATGTCTACACTAGCCCCCTAGTTCAAACTAGGGAGGCAAATAAGGGTGACTGAAATTGCAAATGAAGTGCGGGATTTAAATATCCCACGGTTCATTAGCATGTTCCCGGGCAGTCGCCATTTTGGAAACTGACTAGCCCAGAATAACTACCACCATCTACATGCAGCAGAGAAGCACAATTCCAAGGTAAAGCCCTTAGTTTGAATTAACAGTTAAACCTCATTCCATGGGGGACTCAGGTCATCTTAAGCACATTGCTCAGGTGTTCGATTTTACTACTGGTGTCAATCAGAAGTAACTTCACTGTAGCCAATTGACTTACTTCTGTTTTACTGTGTGTAACCAAAAGCAGAGATCGGGCTCTTTGTAACTATTTCATTGATCATATTAGGTGTTCCGCTCACTACTATTTTACTCTAGTATAACTGGTCTGTCTTTACTTAGTCTACACTACAGGATAAGGTCGAATTAAGATATGCAACTTCAGCTACGTTAATTGGGTAGTTGATGTTGAAGTACCTTAACTCGACTTTTGGCACTTTCCACACTGCAGGAAGTTGAAGGAAGACCTGCTAATTCGAATCCTAGAAGATTGACAGCGGCAGCTCTGATCTTCTCTGTAGTATAGACATACCCTTAGATCAATTGATTGAGTGTTAATTAACATGAATAACAGTTGCAGAAACTGTACTAGAGGTAGATTAAAACCATATATTTTCTATTTCTTAAAATTTTAAATACATTAATTTAGAGCTAGGTTTTATCATCATTGTTCATGATTAGTAATATCTTACTCCACAGTCCATTGATTTCATTGGGACTACTTCTGTAAGGCAATAGTCAGGAAGAGGAAAGAAGGTGGAATAAAGGTAGTAGAATCTGGCCCTTAAGGTGTTTGCATTTTGTGAGTGTCCCAATGAACTAGTTAGCTGACAGAGGTGTTTCTGTAAGCAGGACATTTTAACAAATACTGAAGAGTATTAACAGTGAGTGAATGTTGAATGTGTACTCCACTGTCCACACAGGAAACCAAACTATTACACCAATTGAGAGGGTGGAATCAAAGATTACTTCCAAAACAGTCATGATAAATATCACATCCAAAACTGCTTTCCAAATATCTTTGAACTAATACCAAGATTTTGAAGATATTTACATAATTACTCATATTAATTTCAGAGGGAATTAGATTTCTAAATACTCTTGTGAACATGGGCATGAATAATTTACAAAAATTATTTTGCAGGTAAAGCAAATATATTTGATAAAAACAGAAGCTTTTTCCATATAACCTGTGAGCAAAAAAGAAGCAAATATCACCAAACAAATGTTTCACTGTCAATTATTCACCCAGATCTAACATTTAGTTTTATGGACAGAATTTTACCATCTGTACTTGTGTTTTAGTGTGTGTTTTGTCCAATTGATTTCAATATTTTTTATTAATAATCACATTTTATTATATGTCATTGTCAGTTTTATAACGATTACTTTTTTATTCTCCATTTATTTTTTAAACTTTTTTTCTCCACAGTATATTGTGATTTTAGAATGAACTTATTGCAGCAGTGTAACAATTTACAGCAAAAATAGCCATTGCTGGTATCAATCTATTTGCTCTGCTGATATCATATGTCAGTGGCTACTGGCTAGTGGATACCCTGTGGACTTTATTTATAATGCAGAATGATACATAAAAGGCTTGATTATTGTCTCAGCAAAATTGCAGGCTGTTGAGTTACTATACATTTAAACCTCTGTCGCTGAGAGTAAAAAAATGGTCTGTAACCTCTAGAGGACTGAAAATGTTATAAAGATGCTATTATATTCTTCTCACCAACTGGTACATTAAAGAGATTTTTCCCTGGGCCTATAAATATTTTCATCAATGCCAAAGAAGCTTTTCATAAAATCACTACATCTCCAAAGTATATACTAAAATAAATCTATTTTATTTTATAGGCCAAATCCTCAACTGGTATAAACACAGCTCAATTGAAGGTAATGATCTTTCCTTATATTTCTATTAGTCCAAAAAAAGTCTTTGTTCTTAGAGGGACAGTTGCAATATGACCACATCAGTTGTTGTTGATGTTCCTACTGTCAAATTTTCAGGTGCATTCAACCAAGTTTTCCTTTTAGGATATGTCTACACTACAAACTTTTGTAGGAAAACGGCCATTTTTCCAACAAAACTTGAGAAACGTTCATACTGCAATTGCGTTATTTCACAAAAAAATCAAAAGAACAGAGGGTTTTTTATGGCATTGGTAATCCTCATTCTACGAGGAAGAAGCCTTTTTGCAAAAGAGCTCTTTCACAAAAAGGTGTGTGTGGATGGGGAAGAGGGAGTTCTTTTGGAAGAAGAGGAAAGAGGAAAAAGCACTGGTGCCCTGGTAGCCATTCCATCCATAGCAATGACAGCTTACATGCAAGAGAGCATCCCATTCAGTCTGGATGCTCTCTTTTGAAAATGCAGATCACTTTTTCAATGCACTTTTGCAATGCGGACGCTCTCTTTCAGAAGAAGTTTTTTCAGAAGATCTCTTCCAAGGAAAGCTTCTTCTGAAAGAAGCCTGTAGTCTATACATAGCCTTAGCATGAATGATGTACTCTTGTGGATAATGCTAGTGTTGCATTTAAGATTTGTGATCATTCCCTTTAATTTCTCCTTTGAGTGGTACTCATTTAATTTCACACTCATCTCTAACTATGACCAACATTATTGTATGGAATTCATGTGCCATTATGAAAAAGCTGGCACAAAGGAAGATTTACCACGGTAAACCAGGGAATAGAGCTATGTCTACACTGGCATGATTTTCTGAAAATGCTTTTAACAGAAAAGTTTTCCGTTAAAAGCATTTTTGGAAAAGCGTGTCTAGATTGGCAGAATGCTTTTCCGCAAAAAAGCCTCGATCACCATTTTCACGATCGGGGCTTTTTTGCGGAAAAGAAATCTCTGCTGTCTGCACTGGCCCTTTTGCGCAAAAGTCTTTCAGAAAAAGACTTTTGCCCCAACGGGAGCAGCATAGTATTTCCGCAAAAACACTGACAATCTTACATGAGATCGTCAGTGCTTTTGCGGAAATTCAAGTGGCAGCTGGCAAGTTTTTCCGGAGAAACGGCTGATTTTCCAGAAAAAGTGGCCAGTCTAGACACAGCCTAGGTGTATGATGGTCAACATACAAAATATGTCAGTATTGCAATATACCTTTAATATCTGAGTTGAAATATATGTCAATTAGATGGGTGCTTGAATGGTAGGCAGAATAATCAGAAATATGAGTGAAACAGGTCCATTTAACTGTCACTTAATTTTCATTATTTTGTTCATGTTTTGCTAATCAGCAAAGATGTTTGTGTTCAAGAGATTATTCCCACAGCACACATCTTCTTTTGTTTGATTGGTTTCTTAGTACTGAATTTGTGGAGAAACAATCATTTCCATGAACACAGGCTGCAATTTCATAAACTCAGATGCCTGACTCTTCATCCCCACTCCCCAAAGTTGTGGATAAAGGGAAGTCAAAAGAAGGCTTCAGATATTCCATAGCTTCGCTCTAGGAGCAAGAGGAGGAGGAAAGAGAGACTAGCTTTGAAGTTGCAGCATGGATTGGAGCTCAGGCTTTGAAGCTCACCCCACTCCAAGACTTACAGAGCCTGAGTTCCAGCCTGAGTCGCAATGTCAAGCACTGTCTGCACAGCTATTTTTGAAACCGTGGTAGGAACCCTGATAGCCTTAGTCTGTTAACCCAGACTGGAAGGAATATTTGCCCCAGGACCTAGTGATTCAAAAGGGGCTAGTGAGCCAGGAGCTCCGCAGTCTCTCCAGCACTCTGAGGGCTTGGGGGTACCAGCACTGCAGTTTGAGTGGTGCTGAGGGCTGGTTGCCCCCAGTTCCGCCCCTTCTGCCCCACCCCTCCCAGAGCACAGAGCAAGCCCCCCTACATACATACCTTGCATGGGGCCTGTGGAAACTGTTAGTCTCCCTGGCAGAGTGTGTGTGTGTGTGTGTGTGTGTGTGTGTGTGTGTGTATATATATATATCCACCATGGAGGCCAAGGCTGGGACAGGAATTGTCTATAATTTTTCCTCCAGCTTTGCAGAGCTTAGACTAGAAAGATCTTACTTCAACCCTCAAGGGATGAAAGATGCAGTAACCCCTGAATTCCCATGCACAATAGTTGTTTCACTTTTACTTGACATTTACATAGACCATGACATCACTATAACAGTCTCAATCTCAACCGTGCTCATGTTTGTGTATGAGCAATTGTAATTTTCACACATGGAGTGAAAAACTAGCCTTCTGTCCAGATACCACTAGAGAAGGACAGGAGACACTTCAGATGGATTTAATCACACTGCAGTTTTAGTATATATACATGTCTGGGACTACCCAGCAGATAAAGTGGACAATGCGGGCAAATCTATGTTTATTCAAATAACTACCTAGGGCTTCCACCAGCCCCCCTTAATTTTCCATCCACATCTCCCAAACAACCCATGACTTGGACCTTACCATTCATTCATCACCCTCCTCATAGAAGGGTTAAAGTGGGTTATAAGAAAGGGGAATTGGCTTCCTGATGTAATAATCATAGGAGTTCCCAAGCCTGTTCCATTCCTTTATCTGGCACCTCTTTTTAAGTCCTTTACCAGGCCATTTATCTAGCCACTGGTTGCCTTTCCATTGGAGTACAAGCACTGGACATCTGCTACAAGAAGGTGCCAGCAATTAGAATAGCTGCCCTCCCCCCAAACCCAGTCAGGTTCCCAGATATCACCCAATGGCCTCTTTCATAGCAGATCAAATATGTGAAGCCCCATTATCCCAAAAAGAACGTATAGTTCCCTGCAGTATGTCAGGATCATCACAGATACCAGCGCAGTGGGTTGTCAATGACTAAGTACCACTGTTGAAGTCTGTCGCAAAACTTTCATTGATTTCAGTGATGCCATGATCTATGTGTAAGTGTATTTATATGTTTATGTATATTTAAAAATGCATTTCTCTTAAAGCCTGCTTGTAAAAGTTCCTCTTTACTGTTAGCATATATTATTCATTTAACATTTGTAAATCACACATGCTTTACACTAGAAAGTGTATATTTGCTCACAAAAAGAGACTTTCTTTTTTCATTTGAAAATTTTTACATTTGACTGTTAAAGCTCTAGGAATGCTTACACACATATAAGAGAGTTTATTCTTTATAGATCATCTAAGAAAAGATAAATTCTCTTTTTCAGGAAAGCTTCTGTGATGCCTTTGCTACACTATAAAGTAACTACTTAAAAGGGAAACCTGTCATAGAAAGATATACCACTGTTCCCCCCACCTCCTTTTTGGATTGACAGAGCACATGCATCCAGTAACTTCCCAAGTGATTTCAAACTGGATACAGAGAGTCAATGACTTATGTACAGCATAGCTGAACATTTTCTAATTCTGAGCATATAAGACAACTTACAAGTTAAGGGTAGGTTACAGTGGAAAGGAGAAATGCACTTGGTTACCATATAAAAAGTACTGTTCCCCACAAGAGCAAATCATGATTTGGAGAGTTTGCAGAGAAATGTCAGAGCATAAATTCACTCAACAGAGCACTTAACTTGAGTATAGGTTGCATTGGACAGACATTAAATGACAAAAGATAGCTGTTGCCAGATGAAGAAATCCATCACCACACTGAAAAAAGGTGAACTTTAAACTTACAATATCAACTATCTAGTGCTTTGACTATTTAAAAATAAAATAGCAGAGAGTGAATTATTTGTTTAAACCAATAGTACTGTAATTTTTAGCTATATATAAAATGTATCACGACTATGCAGTTTTGGCGATTAAATAAAACCTTTTTTTCAGAATTGGATATGGGGTATGTCTACACAATAAAGGAAAATGCCTACCTCACTGCTCAGTCTGTTGATTGTTGTGTATTCTGCTAAGTTTGGGCTGGAGCCCAGGCAGGACCCTGTGGGGCAAGAGGGTCCCAGAGCTCAGGCTCCAATCAAACCCCAGATGTTGATGCCTCAGTGAAACAGCTCTGCAGCCCAAGTTCTGTGAGCCCAAGCTGACTGGCCCAAGCCAGCCAAGGGAGTTTCTTTGGTGTGTGGGCATGCCTATAGAGAACATGCTGAATTTGATCATTTAAATCTTACTAAATTGTCAGTGCAAGTATCACACACATAAAACAAGTAGCTTCAGGGGTAGCCGAGTTAGACTGTTACAGAAAAAAAACCAAATGGTCTGGTAGCACCTTATAGACTAACAAAACATGTAGATGGTATCATGGGCTTTCGTGGGCACAGCCCACTTCTTCTGATGACTGGAGTTATGAGTAGGGGATATGAAAACTGGAAATAAATAGGAGAGGAAAAGAAAAAGGAAAGAGGAAGGGGGGTGAGGAGGGAAACAGGGCATCATTAAGTATCTGGAGAATGGGTACTTAAACTTGAGCAAATAAAGATCAAAGTCAATAGATAGATTGTTGAGACAGGAAGAATACCGCTCAGAAAGCTGATAGCACCTTCAGTGATAGAGTCCCCATCAGCCTGTATCTCGATTGAGTCCATTAGCATGTGAATTGAATTTGTGCATGTACTGTAATTCCAAGTTTTCCCTGTGGATTTGGCTTGAAGAGCTGGCTTGTACAACTCCCATTGATTTGAATGGAAGAGAGAAAGAAAGGAAGAGGCGAAACCATGCTAACCTTCAAAAAATGTTTCCAGATTACTTTTTCTTCTATATTTATCATTTTGCATAAGGTGAGAAATATATACCACCTTTTTCTCACCAGCTTGCACCACTTCTTTTCCTGTGACCTTCTCGCTGCTATCTAGATAGTCTAAAGTGTCTGACTAATTTTAAATTAGTATTTGTTTTGTGCCTTCAGTCATTTGGCATTGGGCTGCATTACAAAAGAGCACATACCTCTTCCATACAGCAGGGGTCAGAAGCCACTGATTCCAGAGGCTACAAAAGCCCTACTTCATGGTGAATACACAGCTATACTTTCGGATGAACTTTGGTATTGTGGGAACTATAATTGTTTCAAAAATAGCACTAGAAATATAAATATCTACATACCTATCTATGCAGACTAGCAAATCAATAACACGGAATACAGAGCTGTAGACAGATAAGTATTGGGAAATATATTTCAGTGTGAGCAGGACTGGTCCGTTAGAGCATCATTTTGGTGTTTACTGATTGTATTACAGTTCCAGAGTTTAGCATCTTTAGACTATTGATCATTATGATGCTAGGCTGAAGAACATACATTTTGTTAGGTGACGCATTACAAATGGTCCAAAAATAGATAAAGGAGGTGTGTCCCTTTGACAGCTTCACTGCTGTGACAAATGAGGAATGTTTATGTGTGTGTGTGAGAGAGAGAGTGCTCAAACTAAACTGAAATCAATTTGAAATTCCTTACAAACAAGTCACTTTGCCTGTGCTTGATTTATTTACTACAGGCATCCTCAGATGCAGACTTTATGATTGTCCCCCATGACTGTGGTGCTAGAACAATTTTTATATTGGGGTTGATGATGGAAACCATGCACTTGGCATTTGTTATTACTACTTCAAGCCAGAAGGGACCATAGCACCCTCAAAATCCTTAGCTCCAGCACTACTGCCAATGCCTTTGTCTTCTCAGGATTAGACTACAGCAATGTGCAATACACAGGAACACTTCAAAGAACCTGCATGAAACTTAAGCTAGTGCAGAATTGTAAGTGAAATATCTTGCCACAAGCATATTAGAGCTGTGCTCTCTGACCTGCACTGCTTTTAGGGTGAAGTTTAATGTTTTGATTTTCACCATTAAAGCCCTCAATGGCTCATGGCCTACAAACTTTAGTGACCAACTCTTTCCTCATGCCCTACGGATGATATTATCAGTGGTGTTCAAGATGGAGTCTAATGGAATAAACAAGAGGTGCTGCAGCAAGACAGTCTCTGTGAGGGCCCATGGGTTTGGAACTTACTCCTCTAATTCCCCTCTCTTTAGTCAAAAATAGCCTGAACCAAAATAGTTTTTAGTGAACATTGCAGCTCAACTTCGCCCCCCATTCCCCAGCCTGGGTAATTGAAAATGGGAGCAAGGGGGCGGAAAGTATGTTCAAGGGGAAGTGGGATTTGAGATTTGAAATTGCCTGTCTCACTACTGATGTGTTATCTTAAATTATACTGCTGCTCTTAGGATGTGTTTTTATGCAATGTCAAGGGCACCTAGAGCATATGGATAGACATTTCTATACAGCCAAACCTAATCTAATCCACTGTAAAGGAACATTAAAGGATGATTTGCAAAAAGGTGTGAGCATAATGGGAGATAAAAGCTATCAAGAACACTGTAGGTTGGCATTAACTGTCATTGCTCATCTCACTTTATGGCATTTGCACAAACTATGTGAAAGTTCAAAGATACACATTTTAATTTGAGCTTTTATAGTGTGTAAGGTTAAAGACTCATACAAAAAAACCTGTATGTCATAAATAAGAAGAGCTGTCCAAGGGGTCTTCAGCTATTATTTTTCCACTGTAAATAGAGAAAGCTGCACTAATTCCTACAGTCTTCTTGTAATGTATTGTGAATATCCCCAAAATCCAAAGTACAAATGAATATGATGTATTTTTATCTATAAAATTATTGTGGAATGCTGGGAAAAAGCTAAATATCATACTAAAACTCAACCCTTATTACTTTATTACTTATCTCCTCTACTAATTGTACAGCATTGTCATATGTAATTTTCAAGTGGCCTAGTTCCTAGTGTGTGGGATGAAATTCAAGTTTTAAAAGGGTCAAATTAGTGGCATCCTACACATTTAAATTAAGTTAGTGTTCAAAACACTTCTGCCAAATTGCATTAATTTTCTAGTGCCTTTAGAGCTTACTGATTTCCTTAGCCAGTCTTCTGTACCTGTTGATACACAATCATCTTTTCTCACTCCTCAGATCCTCTGAGAAGCACAAGAGACAAGTTACCCCCAATTTCTTTAGTTGACAAAAATGCATTGTGTTAGTTTTATGTCTTGCACTCTCTCCTCTAGGATCAGGTTTAGAGCCCAATTACACCTATGTGCAACAGCCACATATAATATGCCCAAATATTAGTTCAAAAGAAAATAGGTAGAACTCTTATTAAACATAATTGTAGGTTGCTGTTAAAAAAATTGAGAACTATCTCTTCTATCAGCCTGCCCCAAAATAGGCCTATTGCTTTTCTGAAATTTAGTTCAGAGTATTGCAGTATCTCAGCTTGATCATTTCTTGAGTCCTTCAGGTAAAGGCTGCTCTATAGTATACTACCTCCCATCTGACACAGAACAAGAAATTTCATGATGTAAGCATGGCAGCAACCTCAACACTCAAGTATGGCAGAGCAGAGAAACTACAGGAATCTACAATTTTAGGGGTAAAATCATGGTTCCCACCAAAGCCGATGGCAAAACCCTCCACTAATTCCACTGGGATCAGATTTTCAGTTTTTGAATGTAAAGAAGATAGAATAGATCATTATACCTAAGTGTCTCCTTTGCATGGAAAAAAACCACCACCACCACCTTTATGGAGCAGTTCAGGATTCATTTCCTATGGTAGAGTCCCAATGTACTGATTTGGCCAGTCCTACCACCTACTATGATGTGCATTTGAGTTAATTTATGTCAACTATAGGACAGGGTATGAAGATGGGAGGCTGAAGTCCACTGTAATTAGCTAAACCTGCTGTGGAAAATTGTCAGTCCTTCTGGTATGAGATAGAAAAAAGGTTTCAGTTACACCAAAGAGCGTCTCCCTGTTTTAGAAGTGTTGGAAAAGCTCCTTAGGCCCCTATTCTGAAGTACTTTGAGCAGAGCTTGGATACACATGAGGACCTGGCCCCAGAGGGTCATTTTCATCTTGAAATCTGGGCCAAAGTTCAATGTACTTTAGTTATCCCTAACAACTATTAGCAAGTGCCAAGATCATTAGGAAGAATATCAGCACATCTCTTAATTAGTGCCTAGTAAAAAAGCTTCAGAGGGGTAGTCGATTGTTCTTATCAGCCTCTTGTAACTACTCGAATTATCTACTCCGTCTTCTCCCCACCTTCCCTTATTTATTTTTGGAGCTGGACTTCTAATACTCCGGTCATCTGAAGAAGTGGGTTGTGCCCATGAAAGCTCATGATGCCAGCTACATATTTTGTTAGCCTTTAAGGTGCTCCTAGACTACTCGTTGTGTTTTAGTGTCTAATGTTCATGTGCATCTGCCCTGCTCACAATGCATTTCACAGTAGAAGAAATAAACTTCCCAGAACTCCCTTTTTTGAGTGTTTAAATAATAATCAGAAATCTTCAGATCACCCTTGGAAAGTAAATAAAGTATAAAACTATATTTCTTGGACCTACTGTAACAAATCTACTCTTAAAGAATTAAGCCTGTGTATGTACAAGTTGAAGATTTTCCCCCCTCATATTTAGCAAGTGGGAAAAATGTTGCACTGTGGCGTATCATGATGACAGGTTCTTAAAATACATAAAAATTTGACAACTAACCCTCTTTCTATCACTTGCTGGGAATTCTGCATTAATAGTGTGAAGAGTTTTGCAATCAGTTTCCAATTTTACAGTGCTTTGATGGAAAATGGATAGGCTGTCAAGGCCAAAATGCTTCTGCTTTCATAGTGACACAGACTATACACAGATAAATTTCATCATACCACTTCATTGTATAACTCATTGTTTGGCATAAAAAACCCCCACCGCAGATCAACCATTCTGGCAGACAATTTTTAAACCAAGGTTTCTTTTGCTTTGAACATGTTTCTGAATTATAAGGAGACTGAATTTAAGCAAGAGTTAGTTGACACTTTAAAATTAACAGATCAATTAGATGTTTCATGTAAATGCTAAGTGAACTACACCTTATCACTAAAAGGATTTTCTTAATCATAAAAATAAGTATGAGAATGTAAAACATTTAGGCTATTTTCGGCATATATAAACTGTACTAATACTTTGTTGGTGGTATCTGTAAAACATTTATGGTTAAATTGTAGGTTTGACATTGTCCTGGGCAGTTGTGCTGCTCCAGAATCACACAAGGATTCAGACTGTGATTCTCTGGGTTTCCAGCTCTCCTTGTTCCAGAAGAGAAGTACAGGCAGTCCCCGAGTTATGCAGATCCGACTTATGTCGGATCCGTACTTACGAATGGGGCTTTTCTCGCCCCAGAGGATGCGGGCGGTGGGACCACCCTGACGCGCCGTGGTCCCGCCGCCTACGTCCTCCGGGGCGAGAAAATCTGCTCCGCATCTCCCTGGTCTGCTGGGTGAGGAGGGGGGCCCAGCAGACCAGGGAGACGTGGAGCAAAGCACCGTGGCGCCTTTGTCCCGCCGCCCGCGTATCCATGGTCTGCTGGGGGGGGGGCTAGTATGCCCCCCTCCAGCAGACCAGGCTTTTCTCGAGGACGCCTGTGATAGAACAGCAGGAGCGCTGCCGGTTGGTCCCGCAGCGCCACTTCTCGGTGCTACTGGACCAACCCGGCAGCACCCCAGCTGCTCTGCCCCAGGCGTCCTGATTTAGCCGCTGCTGGTCAGTTTCAGCAGCGGTTGAATCAGGATGCCTGGGGCAGAGCAGCTGAGGTGCTGCTGGGTTGGTCCAGTAGCGCCTAGGAGCGGCGCTACTGGACCAACCCAGCAGCACCCCAGCTGCTCTGCCCCAGGCGTCCCCAAGTCAGCCGCTGCTGAAACTGACCAGCGGCTGACTACAGGAAGCCCGAGGCAGAGTTTCTCTGCCCCAGGCTTCCTGGAATCAGCCGCTGATCAGTTTCAGCAGCAGCTGACTTGGGGACGCCTGGGGTAGAGCAGCTGGGGTGCTGCCGGGTTGATCCCCGCAGTGCCGAGGTGCGGCGCTGCGGGGACCTACCTGGCAGCACCCCAGCTGCTCTGTCCCAGGCGTCCAGATTCAGCTGCTGTTGAAACTGATCAGCGGCTGATTCCAGGAAGCCCGGGGCAGAGAAACTCTGCCTCGGGCTTCCTGTAGTCAGCCGCTGGCCAGTTTCAGCAACGGCTGAATCTGGACGCCAGTTCCGACTTAAGTACAAATTCAACTTAAGTACAAACCTACAGTCCCTATCTTGTACGTAACCCGGGGACTGCCTGTAATCTGCATCAACTTAGGTTATCTCCTTTGTGTTGGTTCAGCGGCGCCACTCTTGATCATCTAACCCATCTTTCTTCATAAGAAGGAATAGTAGCGTAGTGGCAACTTCAGGGAATGAAGCTACATTGTGCGTAGCCCAAGCAGGGCAATGAAGGGCTCCCTTATTTCTCTCTTTCCTACAAGCTTCTACATAAGCGTATAGGGTAAGGAACAATTTCCTCCTCTTTGTGGCGTGTGGGTCTTCAACAAACATGAATAACTTAGAAAAGTGGGTGCAAGGGTTTATGATCAGACAGGCTCCCTTTGCATGCAAAATCCTTCCGAGTTACCTTGGACTGTTGAAGCACCTTACTATTCTCTGTTTAGGCCTAGGCCTAAATGGAACCACTGAGCCCTATTTATTTTTATCTCTCCCAAATATCCTGTATTCAACATAAATATGTACACACATTAGGGTTCAAGAAACAAACAATTTGTATTATTATGGCTAATGGTCATGTGCTTTATGCATATAAGAACTAAGCAAAAACATGTTGCAGCTCTGTAGTTATATATTCCTTTTTTAAAATTATTTTTCTTGTAATGCCAATAATTGGATGTTTCCTTGTATGGAAATTAATTACAGTATTTCAGCCTAGCAGCTAGAATGGCTTCATTAAATTGCCAGGATTATGAGTTCAAATCCTCTTAAATGGGTATTGTTATTAAATTTTCAACTATTTTACATCAAAGCAATTATATGTGAAATAATTCTCTTTGCTTCTCTGACAGCAAACAAAAGTGTTTCTAAAAATATCTCATTTATTGAATGAATGAATGAATGAATGAATGAATGAATGAATGAATGAATGAATGAAAATAAAACAAAGGAAAAAATAAAATTCAGTCCTATAAAGATAGGACAGACGTTAGCAAAGTGTTATTCGTTTGTGGGGCCAAGTTTATATGAACTCAAACGTAAAAGTTCTGACGTGTAAAAAAGTTAAATTCCTCCTTATTATACTTACTCATATTGGATTATGCTTGGATTACTTAGAAAACAAAGATCATCCATGTTGAGCCAGATCCTCAGCTGAAGTAGATCCCAGGGCTTCAGTGGAGCTGCACTGATTTATACCAGCTGAGGATTTGATCCATTATATTTAACACAGATGCAGGCACGTCTACAGATGATCACACATCTAACTGATGTGTCTGAATAGTAGATTTTATATTTGCATTTTAGTTGCTAGATGAGTCTAATTTAATCTATTTGGACAGATCCATTTATAATAAATACCTGAGGAGGCCTATGAGTGCTGTTTATTTCAGCAAAAGTCTGGAACAAGTTATCATTAAAAATTGTGTGTTCTCGCTGATGTTTTTTCAAGTAGGCATATAAGAATAACTGGTAAACTGAGTTTAAAACCTCCCATTTTGAATCAAGCCATTCTCCTTTTCTAGATTCTCTGTGCTTAAGTAAATTAGACAGCATGATCTGATTGACAAAAGAAAGAACAATAGCTTTGTATGGAGGATTGCATTGTTCTATTGTTACATCTTAATAAATGTATTATCTAACATGCAATAACTATGCTCCTAAAGCTAAAATATGATTAATTAATTAACTGCATTTAAGTCAGTTCATTTAAAGCATTATCAACTTTGAAAGGCTTCTTGCTACATTAAATTTGGAAACAAATCACCTGGCCCAAAATCCTAATCTTACTGAAAGTAACTGGAGTTTACCATTGACAACAATGGGAGCAGTGATTAATCCTTGTATTTTGACCAAATATGTGGAATCAATATATGAATTTTCAGTATTATGTAATGAGACTCAATACAAAATAATATACAAATAGTTGTAGGAAAAGGACATAAGAACTTACCCACATTTCTGCAGTACTGGAGTATTTGTCAACTCTCTGTACGTACAATTTATATTTCAAATTTAAAAGCACTATAGACTTGGAGATAAATCTCTCAGTGTGCATATATAAGTAGAATGTAATTGTTACCAATGTTGGCTGAAGAATAGAAACAGGGCAAAATTCAAAATGTTAAAGGACAGTAATAAAAAGGCACCTCTCCTTTAAGTCATTTGTGCTTAATCATGTATCTCTCATGCAGTAAACTAAAAAGCTTGCAAAAGTTGTCGTTTTTATAAACATCACTTATTTCCTGATTTTTTTTCATTTCATTCTCTGCTAAAACACAATTTAATTTGCATTTCAGTGGCAGTGATAGGCTACTGTGTTATAAAATGAAAGGTTTTAGAGAGGTAGCTGTGTAGTCTGTTTCATCAAAAACAAGAATAGACTAACAAATTTATTAGGGCATAAGCTTTTATGTGATACAACTCATTTCTTCAGATGCATGAAGAGAAAAAAAGGAAGGGATACAGAGATGGGAGTTTAACATCAATGCTAATTAGATCAGAGTAGATGTGGCTCCAACAATGAGGATAAAGTAAGAGTATCTGAAGGGGAAATGATTTACTGTAGTGAGAGAACCATTCCATAGACCTCTTCTGATGTGTCAAATGAGGAGGAGAGGGAAACTAGACGAGACAGATATCTCAGGGCAGAGAAATAAAATGGTATGGATTCAGTGAAAAATCCCTACAAATCCATGGACCAGAGACAACGTGGGGAAACTTTAGAGGGAGGGGGTGAGAGAAAAGAATTGTTAGAGCTATGCCAAAAAGAAGAGGTCACTGATGGGAAAAAAGGAAGACAAGACAAGTCATCTAAATAAAATGGACAAAGGAGAGGGAGAAACCAATCTAGGTAAGTCTGCCCTGTCTGAAGAGGTTTCTTTTTTTAAGAAGTCCATAGTCCTTTCTGACAGCAGGATATAAAACATTTCTTTACCATTAGGGCAATGTTTTATTACATTCATGCAAGAAAATCAGTGTGTTTTCAATTTAAAATGTTTCTGTCAGACACAGCACAGGCAGACCTATAACTTTTTAACATCCCCTTATTTAATATTAGTGTACGTAATAATAGTCGTAACCATTCCCACTGCATTTTAGTAAAGACACTTTTTTATAGAAAAATATTTCAGTTCATTGAGCAGAATATTAGACTTTGAACAGTTTTGATGGAAAAGTAGGAGGGAAATAGAGAGTGGAAACATATTAAGCTTGTTTCAAGTAAATGACAAAGCTATGAAAAAATGAAAACTTCTTGTGTGAGGTTGCCAGAAACTATTTTTCTTCTTTAACTATATTCATTCATCAGGAAAGATATGAAATTGTAGCTATAAAATATTTGGAACATTTATTACTGTTGTCCAAGCAAGTCCATTTTAATATTTAATAGGTATGATAGTGTCTCTTTTTCACAGTTCAAAAGTGCAACCACCTTTAAAATGAAGTTTTTCTTATGTTTTCTGGGGAATAGACTACAGGCAGTCCCTGAGTTACGAGGATCTGACTTATGTCGGATCCGCAGTTACGAACAGGGCTTTTCTTGCCCCGGAGGACGGGAGCGGCGGAACACCCAGATGCGCTGCAGTCTGCCGCCCCCGTCCTCCGGGGCGAGAAAAGCTACTCCCCGTCTCCCTGGTCTGCAGGGAGACGGGGAGCAAAGCCTTGGAGCACACCAGCAGCGGGACAGCCTGGGCACGCTTGAGCTGTCCCCCTGCGGGCGTGCTCCGCGGCTTTGCTCCCCATCTCCCGACCAGCAGACCAGGGAGATGGGGAGCAAAGCCTCGGAGCACGCCCGCAGTGGGACAGCCACGGCGCGCTTGGGCTGTCCCCCTGTGGGCGTGCTCCGCGGCTTTGCTCCCTGTCTCCCTGGTCTGCAGGGAGACGGGGAGCAAATCCTTGGAGCGCGCCTGGACTGTCCTGCTGCCCGCATGCTCTGTGGCTTTGCTCCGCGTCTCCCAGGTCAGCAGACCAGGGAGATGGAGCAAAGCCGTGGAGGACTTGGGCGGTCCTGCCACCCCCGTCTCCCTGGTCTGCTGGGGGGGGGAGGTGCCGCTAGTGCCCCCCCCCAGCAGACCAGGCTTTTCTTGCCTACCCCTGGGGTAGAGCAGCTGGGGTCTGCCGGGTTGGTCCCACAGCGCCGCTCCGCCCCAGGCTTCCTGGAATCAGCTGCTGATCAGTTTCAGCAGCAGCTGACTTGGGGATGCCTGGGTTTCTTAAGTTGAATCTGTATGGGTATGTCTACACTACCCTCCTAGTTCGAACTAGGAGGGTAATGTATGCATACCGCACTTGCTAATGAAGCCCGGGATTTGAATTTCCCGGGCTTCATTAGCATAAGCGGGGAGCCGCCATTTTTAAATCCCCGCTGCTTCGAACCCCGTGTAGCGCGGCTACACGGGGCTCGAACTAGGTAGTTCGGACTAGGGTGCCTATTCCGTACTACCGGTACACCTCGTTTCACGAGGAGTACCGGTAGTTCGGAATAGGACCCTAGTCCGAACTACCTAGTTCGAGCCCCGTGTAGCCGCGCTACACGGGGTTCGAAGCAGCGGGGATTTAAAAATGGCGGCTCCCCGCTTATGCTAATGAAGCCCGGGAAATTCAAATCCCGGGCTTCATTAGCAAGTGCGGTATGCATACATTACCCTCCTAGTTCGAACTAGGAGGGTAGTGTAGACATACCCTATGTAAGTCAGAACTGGCGTCCAGATTCAGCCGCGGTTGAAACTGATCAGTTTCAGAAGCGGCTGACGCCAGTTCCGACTTACATACAGATTCAACTTAAGAACAAACCTACAGTCCCTATCTTGTATGTAACCCGGGGACTGCCTGTATATGATCTCCAGTGATAGGTCTTTTTACCTCTCTCTTTTCTATAATAATATGATTCACTATGTTGAAACATCCAGGGAGTTGGACATGAAGGACTCTTCTGATTTTCTCGGGGGGAAGGAAAGTCCTTGAGTTCAAATAGATGTATAATCTTTAATTGGCACCAAAGTCAAGCAGTAATTTTCCCCCACATCTGACATTTGTACTGCCATTCCACTTGCTTTAAACTTTTCAGTGTGAAAACAATTATAATCAAGTTTTGTATTTACATAGAAATTACTGTTGTGCAGTTATCCATTTGCCTACCTGGGGCCTTCTCAAATGATTTGGCAAGAAAAAAGGTCACGCTTTTTTTTTTCTTTTAAACTTTTACTGTTGTTTCTAAATGAGTAAATTTATACTTTCATAACTATATTTTTCTTTTTTCACATTCCCAGAAAGACATTCCATTGCTGTCAGTGAGTTTTCTCCAGTTTACACCAGTGTAACATAGGAAAATGTTGATTCCTTCTTTAGCATGACATGTTATTAGCCTGGAGCTAAGGTAAAGTGAAGAAACTGATATAGCCCTTATTACTTTGTTTATATTATTATCCTCTATTGTTTTGTTTTTAAAACCAGGCTCACAGTGATTAATAGAGGAGAAGTCTGATCCAATAGATAGGGTGATGGTTGGGATTTGAGACTTGGGTTCAGTTCCTTGAACTACTCCAGACCTTCTGTGTTACCATGGGTAAGTCATCTATAACCACATCCTCAGCAGCAACATTATCGTTATTATTGCTGAGGACCTTATGACTATCTGCTTCCATACAGCATATTTATAGGTGGTACTTTTAGAACCTTCCATATTTGGTTCTAAAATAGATCAATCATCAAAAGACTTTCCAGCAAGACCATACTCAGCATAAAGGAGTTTCTGGTCACTGCATATGACTGCATCTCAACTAGTGATTAACAGCCATAAAAAACATGGATAAGTCTTTCAGATGAGCAATTAAAGCTGAGATAAGTGAGAGATGCCAGGGCTCTAGTGTGGATTCAAACCTGAAGCTTCTTTTTCAGACAGGCTATGTCTACACTGCAAAGAAAAGTCAGAAAAGATATGCAAATTGTGAACTGCAATTTGCGTATCTTTTTCCGCTTTTCTTCTGAAAGAAGCTTCTCTGACATTTGGTCCATCTACACAGGGCCAAATCTTGGGGGGAAAAAAATCTCTTTTGGAACATCCCTTCTTCTTTGTAGAACGACGTTTACAGGGATGCCAAAAAAGTGTCTGCTTTTCCAATATTTTTTTTTTCAGAAAAGCAGACACGTTCCTTGCACATGGCAGAGATTTTACTAGAGGTATCCCGCAAAAGCTCTGCAGTATAGACATAGCCCTAAAGAGCAAGACCAAGCCAAATTTATGAAAATAGGAAAACATTCAGTTGTGGATTATAAGGCAAGAAAGTTGGAACCATTCTGTGGGAATCTGCCAGCTACACATGACACTGTCTGAGATGTGGGCTGACCACTAAGTTGTTGCATTCTATTCCCTGCAAACCCCTGGTGCAGTTATAATGGAAATTATAACAAGTTAGAGCTTCAACTTGACAAACTGGAGATGGACAGATCCTACAGCAATCCATTTTAGCTCCTTTCCTTTTCAATACTTAGTTTTCCAGGTACTGAGGCTGCTAAATACACAGATGCATGACACAACTGTGTCACTGACATGGGTAACTATTTACACACTATCTGGCTGCGTCTAGACTGGCAAGTTTTTCTGCAAAAGCGACTGCTTTTGCGGAAAAACTTCCCAGCTGTCTACACTGGCCGCTTTGAATTTGCGCAAGAACACTGACGATCTAATGTAAGATTGTCAGTGTTCTTCCACAAATACAATGACTCTCCCATTCAGGAAAAAGCCCTCCTGCGCAAATGCTTTTGTCAAGAGTGTAGACAGCTGAGAACAGTTTTGTGCAAAAAAGCCCCGATGGCAAAAATGGCGATCGGGGCTTTCTTGCGCAAAACCACATGTAGATTGGCACGGACGCTTTTCCGCAAAAAATGCTTTTGTGCAAAAGCGTCCGTGCCAATCTAGACACTCTTTTCCACAAATGCTTTTAACGGAAAAACTTTTCAATTAAAAGCATTTGCGGAAAATCATGCCAGTCTAGACGTAGCCCATATGTATTATCCATCCAGGAGGGAAATGATATAACTACTTGCCTTTCTCAGTGGAAGCTTACATTAAGTGAGCCTTAGACGGTAAGCACAACCTTCCATCTAAACAGGCACATGACCTAATCAACTCCCTATAGTCTGTGCGGATGATTATCCATTCTCATTCCAGACAGTTCTCACTTATTTAGGAGTCAAAGTGGAACATGGTTAACATACTGGTTCCATTCAGACCATTTAAAGAAAAAAGATTCTCTCCCACACAACACTGAGACTGGCATTGGTTCCAGCAGAGTAACGTTCAACTATTTGGGGCAGAAGTCAGCATATGCATCTTATTGAGTCAGAGCTGAATAAAGCCACCCATATCAGTAGTGATTGCCTTAGCCACACATTCATATCAGAGGGTATGTCTACACTACCCCGCTAGTTCGAACTAGCGGGGTAATGTAGGCATACCGCACTTGCAAATGAAGCCCGGGATTTGAATTTCCCGGGCTTCATTTGCATAAGCCGGCCGGCGCCATTTTTAAATGCCGGCTTGTTCAAACCCCGTGCCGCGCAGCTACACGCGGCATGGGCTAGATAGTTTGAACTAGCAAGCCATTCCGAACTATCTGTACGCCTCGTGGAACAGATAGTTCGGAATGGCTTGCTAGTTCGAACTATCTAGCCCGTGCCGCGTGTAGCTGCGCGGCACGGGGTTCGAACAAGCCGGCATTTAAAAATGGCGCCGGCCGGCTTATGCAAATGAAGCCCGGAAAATTCAAATCCCGGGCTTCATTTGCAAGTGCGGTATGCATACATTACCACCCTAGTTCGAACTAGGGTGATAGTGTAGACATACCCTAATTTATGTGGGTTGGGTCATATAACACCCCCACAACTTGGATGATATGTCTTCACCCTTATGTCATCTCACTGACTGAGGAGCTATCATAGAGAAAAGGTGGGTGACTTAACTTCTGTTGGGCTATGTCTACACTACACGCTTATTTCAAAACAAGCTATTTTGGAAAAAAAACCTTACAAAATAGCTTATTTTGAAATAGTGTGTCCACACTACAAAGGGTACAAAGGGTACGGTCCACACTGATTGGAGCCTAAATCAAAATTAAAGCCTCCTGGAAGCACGTTGGGCAGAGCATCAGGACAGCACTCATGTCCTGGAGCTGCTGCCTGAGGTTATCTGAGGCTGTTGCCTAAGGAGCCAGAGTGGGGGGTTGTCCTGGGTACTGCACCCACCTAAAGATGGCCTTGTCCCTCAGAATTATTCTCGGGATTGTCTATGGTCATATTTGATTGCAGTGATGCCTTCTGGCATTGGAATCTGTGAATTATAGATCAGCATGCCTATATAGATCAGTAAACTCAAACTGTAGAGCAGACTCGGCGCCCAGGAAAATCCATGAGATCGCCCTTGTATGAAGTTAAACCCTCATTTCTGAGCCAATACTGAAAGATTTTGGTTCGGACAAAGACAATGTGCTTCAAGCAAGGCGACATGAGACTAGGACAGATGGCCTTTTCCTGCAGGGGCACAGATGTCGTGGGGGAGCCTTATTGCCCCTTCACCCCAGGGACAAGCAGGCATGGGAAGGTGTTGGCCAAGCTGTCAGCCTGTGGGCAGGAGGGGATGATAGGGCAGCTTGGCTTCCCTCTGTGCCACTGTGACAGATTTTTATTACCAAGCTTACTTAGGCATCAGATGATCAGGCTGAAGCCACAGGACTGTTAAGGGAGAAGATGACGGAACAAACCAAGAGTCTAAGTTTTAAAGCTTTATTGATAAAATAATAAAATAACAACGGAGAGTGATCGGTGCTTCCCACATCACTCAGAGGAAGGAAGAAAGCGTTAGTGCCCCGAGCCCTAACCCATTTTCATACTCACACACTCACTGCCCGAGGCTGGGCAGGCCCAGGTGTAATGTAAGAAGAAGAGGGGGAAGGGTGGACAGGACTTTGGTCCTGTGCGCACAGGTCATCCAGGGTCCTCTGTGATCTCCTCCGAATTGCTCTGGCTCTCAGGAGTGTTTTAAGTCTTGGGTTCCTTTTGGGGTGTTCCATTCCATGACCTCTTGTCCTGGTGCTCTTTGTGACAGTCCAAACCGGCTTTCTGTGGTCTCCTTGACTTTTCCAAAAAAACACCATCTAGACTCTGTTGTTCTCTTTGCTTTCCTCTGTGCTGGCCTTCACTTGTCTTGCTTGTTATGGGCTGGCTCTGCAGATTGGTTCGGTTGAATGTCTTTCTTATGGCTGGATGGTGGATTCCAGGCCCCCCTCTTTCTTGGCCAGCAGCCGAGAGTCATATGTGTGCTGTGGTCTTGAGCTGACTGGAGCCAACGCCTTATCTTCAGGCCTAACAGAAGTGTGGAGTTATCCCCATTTTCTGCTCTCTTAATTCCCCCCCCCTTTGCCACCTGCGATCTGCAAAGGAATCCTTCAATAATTCCACACTCACACCTTTGATCCTTCCCAAAATGCCCTGCAATGCTCAACAGCGTTAGCAATATACAATGCTGACTTTGCCTCCCCAAAGGGACCCCTTGAGGGAGGGGGCCATTGTGTTGTGACACCATGCCCGAGAGTGCGAGCATGAATCTGTGCCATGTTTGGAACTGCTGTGTTGTTTCCATGACCCAAGCCACCTTAGTGGTGGCTTGTCGTGGGAAGGTGTCTCATCACGTAGGCTGGAGTAAGGCAGGCTTATGCAGGAACCTTATGAGAAGGAGTGAGGAGTTCCTGTGTGACAGCCTGGACTGGGTGTTCTAGACTGGTGCTCCATGTGCACACTCATGCACAGGCTGTTGTGTGAGCCCCAGGCTGAGATGACTGAGTGAGTAGTGTGCAGCCCCTTGCAGTCTCCCCCCCACACCGCATGTGTAGATAGGGAAAATGATGGAACTCACCTGAAGTGCCTTCTCTGGCCTCATCCGAGCCCTGGAAGACATCATGTGCGGGGGTACCAGCTGCAGGGAAATGACTACCTCCTGGCTGGCAGGCATAGTGTCAGTGCTAGCCACCATTTCCTCTTCCTCATCATCCACAGCCCCACCCTCCTGAAGGCTGATATTGGGTGTGTCCAGGCTAGTATCCACTACGGGGAGGGGTGACCAGACTCCCTCCCAGGATGCCATTCAGCTGCTGGTAATATTGGCAGGTCTGGGGTGCTGCTCCAGAGCGGGAACTTTGTTCCCTGGCATTAGTGTAGGCTTGCCTCAGTTCTTTAATTTTCATGCATACCTGGTCCAGCATGTACCTCTTCTGGGCCAGGCTTGCTGCCATCCAGCCATATACGTCCATGTTCCTGCTCTTGGTGCAAAGATCCTGGAAGTTACACTCTTTGCCCCACACCTCTATCTTATCCAGGATCTCTGTACCAGTCCAGCATGGTGTCCTCTTTCGCCCTGGCCAGAGGTATCCGAGGTGGCTACTAGTGTGCTTATAGCCATGGGAGGGAGAGGGGCTCAGAAGGAGTGCTGGGGTCATTCATGGCCACAGGGAAAGCAGAGCAGGGTGCTGCTGTGTGACACGGTGCAAGCTGAGCTCACATCGCGCCACAAGCTCTTTCCCTTCTGCCTACAGCTTTAAACACTACAGGAGAAGTGAACCTATTGATAGTGGTCTTCCCAGCTGCATCCAGCCCCACCATCAGGATGCTCATCTCCTTCTTGCCAATCAGGCTCTTCTGCAGGTTCCCAAAGATGTTGCCCATGGCGGCAGGGAGCAGTGCATGGGCTCTGGGGCCAGATTGCTTGCAGTGCATGCCTGCCATCAAGGGCGGTTCCTGGGCGGCAGAAAGGGCAAAGCTGGCTGGCATCTGGTGCCCGTGGGAGACAACATCTCACTGCAGGAGAAGGGAACCTATAGAATTTTGAGGGGTATGAACAGAGTGGCCACCAGGGTAGTTGTGATAAGCCCTGGAAGCCAATTAGTTCAAAATAACCACAACTGAGCGTCCACACTCACCCTATTTCAAAAATAGCAATTTTGGAATAGGTGTTATTCCTCATAGAATGAGGGGTTATTATTTTGCTATAGCAAGCCTGTTATTTCAAAATAACATAAAATTGGAACAATACAGAGAAGATTAGCATGGCACTTGCTGTGTGAACGGTCAAATCTGCCTGGTGGTGGTTACAAATACTCACCTTGTTATTTCGAAATAAAGTGAGTTATAGCGTAAACATGCTGGCTGTGTCTAGACTGGCCAGTTTTTCCGGAAAATCAGCCGCTTTTCCGGAAAAACTTGCCAGCTGTCTACACTGGCTGCTTGAATTTCTGCAAAAGCACTGACTTCCTACTGTAAGAAATCAGTGCTTCTTGCGGAAATACTATTCTGCTCCCATTCAGGCAAAAGTCCCTTTTGCGCAAAGCTTTTGTGCAAAAGGGCCAGTGTAGACAGCTCAGATTTGTTTTCCGCAAAAAAGTCCCGATCGCGAAAATGGCGATCTGGGCTTTTTTGCGGAAAAGCGCGTCTAGATTGGCACGGACACTTTTCCACAAAAAGTGCTTTTGCGGAAAAGCATCCGTGCCAATCTAGACACTCTGTTCTGAAAATGTTTTTAATGGAAAACTCTTCCATTAAAAGCATTTCCGGATAATCATGCCAATCTAGACACAGCCACCCTGAATGATGTAGCAGTTAGCTGGCTGGACAATATAAATATCAAGTTGGGACATACAAAAAGAAGAGGACTCATAATGCCTTTTGGAGTCTAGGTTCTAATCTAATTCTCTAAGGATAGGTCTATGCATCCATATTATTTATTAGTGACACTTACTGCATTTCTCAAAAGCTAAGCTATTGGAGCAGATCAAATGTGTTTCACTTTTTACATGAACTAAGACATTTTTTGCCAGTTATACTGGTATAACTTTTTCTGTGACTTTAAGCAGAATATAGATGAATGAATGTCTTTTTCTATTCTTTATTAATCATCATTACTATTTTTAATAGTGCAGAATGTGTGAAGTTTAAATACAAATGTGTTCATCACGATGCACCCAAATCTTTTGAGGTCCTTACTCTTACCAAGCAGTACCTTATTCTGAGTATAATCTCATGTATTTCAATGCTACTACTAAAGTGGGACTACTCATTGGCTGTGTCTACACTGCACCCCTTTTCCGGAAAAGGGATGCAGATGAGACAAGTCGGAATTGCAAATGAAGCAGGGGATTTAAATATCCCCCGCTTCATTTGTATAAACATGGCTGCTGCTTTTTTCCGGCTCGGGGCTTTGCCGGAAAAAATCGCCAGTCTAGATGGGGATCTTTCGGAAAATAAAGCCTTTTCCAAAAGGTCCCTTATTCCTGATTTTAAGAGGAATAAGGGACCTTTCAGAAAAGGCTTTATTTTCCAAAAGATCCCCGTCTAGACTGGTGCTTTTTTCCAGCAAAGCCCCGAGCCGGAAAAAAGCGGCAGCCATGTTTATACAAATGAAGCGGGGGATATTTAAATCCCCTGCTTCATTTGCAATTCCGACTTGTCTCATCTGCATCCCTTTTCCGGAAAAGGGGTGCAGTATAGACACAACCATTATGTATTATTATTCATGAAATAAAGTGATATTTAATGTAGATAATGGTAGCAAAATTGGTCTTTGAAATAAGTTTTATATCCTTTCTCATTTCCCTGGTTTTAGCCATTTTTGTGGATGCCATGCAGGTAGATATTACCTGATCTTTTGCCACTCCACCAGTGAACACAGCTTTCACAGGAAAAGATGGATTCTGCAGAAACTATAACCTGACTTGGGCTCATCTGGTTATCTGATAGTAGAGCAGTGATGGGCAAGCTAAGCTTATGAGTGGGCCGCACAAGTGGGCCTCCTTCATCTCAGTGGGCAGCAAGATTGTTGTAACCAAGATTGCCTCCGAAAATAGGGTAGTTTGCTAATTGCATTCACATACCTAAAATTTCAGGATGTGACTGAACCATAGCAGCTCTTTGCACTTTGAATGCAGAGGAAGTGCATGGCTTTCACAGTCAATGTTGTGTGCAATCAGCATGCACCTCACTTCACATGCCGTTGCTTTAAGTCTGTGTCATTTCAGTAATACTGGTAAGGGGAAAAAAACCTATTCAGACAGAAACCAGCAGAATCATGGGCAACAGCAAAGACAATGTCTCATGGAACATATATAGAATCCCCCTGTGGACCTCATGCAGCCCTTGGGCCGCAGGTTGCCCACCACTGTAGCAGAGTTCCAGTAGAGAGCTGAGGGTGTGTCTAGACCACAGTTGGTTTTTTTTAAGTGGCCTCTTTTCAAAAAAACTTCCCCTGCATCTAGGCTGCTGCTGTGTTCTTTCGAAAGTAAATTGAAAGAACGCAGCAGTTTTTTTGACCATGGAAAACCTTGTTTTATGAGGAATAACACATTTATTTGAAAGTGCTCTTTTGAAAAAAGGCTCTATATAATGCAAACTGTGCTTTTTCGAAAGAGAGCATCCAGATTGCGGTTTGCTTTTTCAAAAGTACTGGTTGTAGTCTAGATGGCCTTTTTGTAAGATTCTTTCAATCTAGACATAGCCTGAGTGTGTAGGATGAACAATGTGGAGGCAGGAAAAAGGAATAAGGGAATTTGTGTGCAGCCATCTTGGTCTTGTTAACAACAGAGCAAGAGTCAGGCTAAGTCTGTGGCCTGATAATGTGAGATCTGTAATTAGACGCTGCATTTGCCTCCCGCCTCCATACGGAGATAAGGATAGAACGCTGACTCTGGCAGGGACCTTGAGATAAGGAGCATCTGGGTGGAACTAAAATAACTGTTAACCATTGGTGTTTGAAGGAGACTAATTGTTATTGTTATTATATCTAATGGACAGTATATAAACTGCTTCATAATTGCTTATATTTGAAGATCTGCCTTGGGAGGGGGTGGGGGAGGGCTCCCCCCCCCTTCCCCCCCCCCGTCCGAACCAGTTTTTCCCTTGCTGCAGCTCGTAATAAAACTGCCTCTGGCTACTTGTTGCTTACAAACTCAGAGTGAGGACACTGTTTTCTTCCACAACAATGTCCAGGAATATATGTTTGTACTCCGGAATAACTGTTCGTGGAGCATCCAGACTTGCATTCCATTGTTGTTTGCATAAGTACACAAGAATCAGAAAGTCTAGCTTAGGCACATTATGAGTGGCAATAAGGGATATGTACTCTCTTTGGCTTGTACCATTTAGGAAGTGGCCAATTGCAAAAAGGAGTATTTATAGTTCCTGTATGACCTTGGCTTTCAAATGCCAGCATGTTGCAGTAGTGTGGTGTGGGTCAGATTATAGCATCTACCAGGACAAAATATGATAGCTGTCTCCTTCACCCATATCCATTGGCATTTTACAGCATCACTCTCCCTCTTTTTCCCCCTCTCATCCCTCTAGTTGTTACTGATTAACTCTTTCCCCAGTCTCCTTATTTTCCACTTTTGTATCTCCAGCTTTCTCCATTTACCCTCTATCCCTCCCCCTGCTTTACCAAGGAATCCAACAGCATTAGAACAAGGTCCATACTAGGTCTGACCAAAGGTCCATCTAACCTAGTATCCTGCTGACAGTTCCTATTACAGATGCCCCAGAGAGAGGGAACACAACAGGTAATCATCATATGATCCCTCTCCTGCCATCCATTTCCAGACAAACAGAGGCAAGGGACATCATTCTTACCCATCTTAGCTAATAGCCATTGATGGACTTAATCTCCATGAATCTAGCTATTCTTTTTTGAACCCTGTTAAAATTCTAGTCTTTACAACATCCTCTGGCAAGGAGTTCCACAGGTCAACTCTGTACTGAGTGAAGAAAAACTACCTTTTGTTTGTTTTAAACTTACTGCCTATTCATTTCATTTGGTGACTCCTAGTTTTTATATTGTGGGAATAAGTAAATAACTTTTCCTTATTCACTTTTTCTACACCAGTCATGATTTTATAGACCTCTATCATATCCCCCCTTAGTCTCCTCCTGTAGCATGACAAAGGTTGCAACTCTGTATCCAATTACAGGCCTTGGCTGGCTCAGGTGTATGGCTTCTGTGTTTCATTTTCCTCTCTTCTTCTGTCCAGTGAGTTTTCATGCTTCTCTATCTGTAGCTGTCTATATATGTATATGAGGGTCTGTGACAGATGCACCAATGGACCTGGTAAAATCTGCCTCAGTCTAGTTCAGTCCCAGTGTATGTGAAGAATTATCAATTAAATTTCAGATTAATCTGACCTGTATCCAGTTGTACAAATTCCCTATCACTTCCTACTGGCCAAACAGCCTAGGGATTGTCTAATCTTTGAGTACCTCCTCTTTCAAAGGGTGTTCTAAAATGCATTATATTGTTTGAGTCTTATTAACTACCCATTTGCTTTTTAAAGTTAGCTGTCCCTGTATCAATGAAATATTAATTCTCAAAATCAACTAGGCTACAAGGGAACATAACTTAGAAGCAAGCATATAGAATGTATCAACATGGATCCTGACCAGCCATCTCATACTACAACATGTTGCCTCCATCTCAGCGATGAAGCAGACTGACAGGGTGAAGTGAGCAGAGTAGCCATCCTATATCTGTTTTGTGGAGAGAGGATGTCATCTTATGGTGCTACCTAATTTAGCACATTCCACAAGCATATGCCTGGAATTCAGAAAAAGAAAAATTGCTTGCAAATATCTTGAAGGTCTATTTCTATTGTCACCATCGCTGTTCCACAGCCCATTCTGTCCTCATTTTTGATAGCACTAACAACCTGTCTGAGGAACCATAAGAAAAACATGTCAGTTCATCATATACTTAGGATTCTTACCATTGTTAAAAAGCACCATGATCATGATGGATATATGGGCAGGCCAGCAAAATAGCAATGTAGATGCCAAAGCATCCTGCTCTTTATTTTCAGTTCTGTTCCAAAAAACTCCAAAAGCCCTATTGATCACCCAAGTAGCATTTTTAAAATCTTGACAATAAAGCCTGGATGATTTGATTTATAAAAGAGATTTATTTTCTATTTTGACAGACTTTTCTGCATTACTTATTAAAGCATAGATTAAAAGTGACATGTTGAATTGCTACTGACTTTGAGAGTTTCTTTTTATTCCATTTGTTTCCAGCATTAAGAAGTCCACTGAACAAATAGGTTGTGTATGAATCCATATTTTTTAAATTTTGGGACTTAAGTGTTTCTCCATCTAATATCAGGCATGTTGCATTCATCTGAAGAAAGGAAAATGGAAAGACCGCATAAATGCCAGCAAATCTAAATGCATGCTACATGGACAAAGTACTTAATCATTCTAAAATTGGACACTGGGCCCTCCCACGTAGCTTTATCTTGGCATTTTAAAATGTACATTTTGTAAAGGTCAGAGTTTCAAATTTCCATATTCTTGTGCTGTTTTTTCTGTTGTTTCCTTTTAATATTCCTCCTTCTTCTGTTTCACATCAAGTAGTTCTGACCTCCTGCAATAATGTTATGGTTATGTGTATGTTTAGTGTGTGTGTGTGTGTGCACACACTTTCACACACACACTTTGCAATTAAGTTAAACAATTCATATAGGAATAAAATATCCTGGTCTTTGGTGTAATTCTGGAACACCTGCAATGAGTTCTATTGTGTTTCTCCAGATTTCAAACAATATGTAATCATGATTAGAATTTGCCCCTATTCATTAGCTATTTCTTTTAAATAGTTTGGCTTCTTTATCTTTTGAATGAGTGAGCCAGAATCCATTATCTTAGCCTTTTTTTCTCTCTGTGCTTTGCCAAATGCATCCATTTACTCACCTATTACACAGCTAATGGAAATCCAACTCAGTATCTGACCTGAATATTTTTCACAGTAACTTAACTAAATTGTCAAGCCTTGTTTAAATAGCACATTGCTCTTGTATAAATTAAAATATTAGAATTCTGTAATTCAATCAAAGAGCCACCGCCCTCTGTGGCTCTTTCATATTGTTTTATTATTAAAAGCACCTTTCATCATTATTATATATAATAAGCAGTTTGGAATGCAGATAGATAAATAAATTCGGAATGCAGATAGGTAAATCTAATTTAGAATCAATGTACATGGCAAGACTTTCATGAATTTTCTCTTGAAAGAGGCAAGTAGTATCATTGTTTTAGATTATTTATTTATTACATGTACCTCTGTGTTCCACACAGTAAGACACAAAACATTTGGTAATTGTTTGCTTTTTGGTTGCAATGCTTCTTATTACCCATTGTTTCTCCCCACCCCCCAGACATGAATTTTTTCATAGGATGATAGCATTAGCTTTGTTTATTTAGTTAGGCTAATTAGCTATCTCATACAATTCCATCTAAAAAGTGTGTTGAACTTGGCAGGTTCCATCATTAGCATATTGGAATGCCACAGAAAGACTTCTGAACCCCTCACACTTTGAAATAGATCCTTCTTTAATTAATAACTCTCACTCTATTTCTGTTACCTTTTACCCCTAACTATTCAGAGCTATATTATGGCTCTCACAGTGTAGTGTGATGGAGAGCAGAAAGTAAAAGTCCCTTTCTCCCATTTCCCCTGGATGAAGAAGCAATAATGTTGGTGTTTGCAGTGCTTGAACACAAAAAGGGCCTGCTAAAGTTGTTTGGAAAGAGGATGTGCTGGGTAGATTATTGTTACTAGTAGGGCCCTGGTTGCATACATGACTTACACTGGAAGAGAGTGCAAGTGGATGAAAGCTATATTTTGTGTTAGGGTAGAACAAGATCTCTCAAACTTGTGGGAGAAAAAGGAATTTTAGAGGTGTAAAACTATCTTTTTTGTGTAATTTTAGCAAATTAATTCATTGTGGAAAACTGATGTTTGCTAGTAGCTCAAGTTGCAAAATTTCACCAGGAGCAATTATGAAATCTGTGAAAAAATATATTTCCATTTCTCTCTGTTGGGATGGATTCATCAAAGGGAGGGAAAGCTGTGTCTGCATTTAGAACTTTAATGGATAATTTGCTTGATAAAAAAAGAAAAGAAAAAAAGAATATTAAATATTTTTGAAATAATTGCAATATTTAGGCTTTCCTGTAATGGCTCATATTTTGAGAAATTATGTGTATTCTTATCACTGAGCAAGTTATGGAAGTATAAAACAAAAAATCAAAAATCACAAGTTTGCCTCTGTGTGAGCCTTCTCTCACTGGGGGTATGTCTACACTACCCCGCTAGTTCG
The DNA here is from genome assembly GCF_049634645.1 of Pelodiscus sinensis. Classification (NCBI taxonomy): domain Eukaryota; kingdom Metazoa; phylum Chordata; order Testudines; family Trionychidae; genus Pelodiscus; species Pelodiscus sinensis. Next base: position 48,644,057 of record NC_134718.1, read on the forward strand.
AACTAGCGGGGTAATGTATGCATACCGCACTTGCTAATGAAGCCCGGGATTTGAATTTCCCGGGCTTCATTAGCATAAGCGGGGAGCCGCCATTTTTAAATCCCCGCTGCTTCGAACCCCGTGTAGCGCGGCTACACGGGGCTCGAACTAGGTAGTTCGGACTAGGGTGCCTATTCCGAACTACCGGTACTCCTCGTTTCACCCTAGTGGCACCCTAGAATAGGCACCCTAGTCCGAACTACCTAGTTCGAGCCCCGTGTAGCCGCGCTACACGGGGTTCGAAGCAGCGGGGATTTAAAAATGGCGGCTCCCCGCTTATGCTAATGAAGCCCGGGAAATTCAAATCCCGGGCTTCATTAGCAAGTGCGGTATGCATACATTACCCCGCTAGTTCGAACTAGCGGGGTAGTGTAGACATACCCTGAGACAGTCTGGGGCCTTATTCTTTGGATAAGGCTTTATTGTTTGGCTAAACAGCAAGGGCAGCCATAAGGTGGGAAGTGTACAGTTACATCCTCTCATTCCAAACCAGACACATTAAAATAAGGTCCTATTAGGCTGTTAAGAAGGTGATCCAGATAAAGGAAAGATCCCAGAATGGTTAAAGAAAACTTAAATTGATAGCTTTCTGTCTAGCAAGAAATTACTTATAAGTAGTTATGAACCCCTCATTTCTGTATTGTTCTATCTTTATGGTCTCCATTTGTATATTCTGTGTCTGGTTCTTTGATTGTTTCTTTCTGTTGTATAATTAATTTTGTTAGGTGTAACTTAATTAAGATGGTGGGGAATAATTGGTCAGAGAATTATATTACAGTATGTTAGGATTGGTTAATAAAATTTCAGTCAAATGATTGGTTAAGGTATAGCTAAGCAGAACTCAAGTTTTATTGTATAACGTAAGGTTAAATAGGAAGGACATTGGCATCATATTTGCTCAGAGGGAGGAAAAGGAAGAGGGCAAATGCTTTACGGTATCCGATCTTGGAACAAATCACAGGGGAACAGACTGTATTGGTGCATAGAGATAAATCGGATTGATGTGAAAGACTTCTGGTGTATACTGGGGTTAATTTACTACACTGTCTGCACTTTGGACTTCTGGTCAATTGCTCTCTGCGTGAGAAGAACCAGGGAAGTGTGAGTGTGAAGGGAAAAGTTCTCTAACAATGGGCCTGATCCAAAGGTAACTAAAGTCAATGGGAGTTTTTCCATTGATTGCATTGGACTGTATTGGCTCAAATTATATAGTAATACAGATTGGACTTGCTATGTCTACACTACCAGGTTATTTCAAAAGAAGTTATTTTGAAATAATAACTCCCAAAATAACTATTTCAAAATAAGCTTATTGCTCTTCACAAACAGGGGCTATTATTTTGAAATAAAACCCCCATTATTTCAAAATTGCAGACTTGGTAGTGTTGATGCTTGCCTTGTTATTTAGAAATAAATCCCCAGTGTAGACATACCCACTGTGATCTCATTAGAGCTATACATTTTGGGACCTGATTCTAATTTTTACCCATATGCTGAGCAAGTAGTGCCTTACTCTGTAAGTGGTTCTAGTGACTATAATTTATTCAGAGCTCAGAATTACTAAGAGTCATAGTAATTGAAATTATTTTGGTTTTATGCCTCAGCTTCAAGACAACACCTCTCCCAGCCATGTGTTCCCTACCTAGTATCTGCTGGTTCAGCACAGAGGAAAAAGCATCACCTCCTTTGCCAAAATTGCAGACTGAATTTTGCAAGACTTCTCACACACACAGGACAGGAGAGGCAGGCGCTCAGTGGCTGGGGTGCGATCGTCACTCGGCCACCTCTCCTTCTTTCTTCTCCACAGCTGGACCAGCCATGGCTGAGGGGCGATCACCAGCTGGAGAGTGAGCTGCCCGACCCCAGGGACGTAGCAGGTGCTGGACGGTTCAGGAGTACCTCATGAGGGAGCATGTGGCCATCCTCCAGGACATGCAGCAATCCTTGTCCCAGAAGGTCAGGGATGACGGCCAATGGTGGACCCAAATATGGACCGAGTTGGTGCAGTAGGGCCACAACATGCATGCTATCATCTGAGAGAGGATGGCGTACCCAGCTCCTGGCCCTACTCCTGCTCTCCCTCCCCCTGCCATGCCTGGCCCACTCCAGCCTCCTATGCCATGCCAGCCTCCTTTAACCTCCCCACCATGCCAGCCTCCCTTCCCCCTGCCATGCCTGACTCCGCTCCAGGCCCCCATCCTGCCTATCCCTCTGTTGTCCCTGGATCTCTACTCCCAAGGGGTGCTGAGGTCTCAGACTCAAGGCAGAACTTCCAGCCGCACCATGCACCATTCCCAACCCCAGCTTTCAGCTCCCCTCCTCCCTAGTTTTTTAAAAAAGAGAAAGATTTTGGTTTAACACAAACTGTTGTATTCATTGCATGTACAGGGAAGGAGGGAAAGGAGGGATTGTTGTGGGAAAGGCATAGAGGGGCATGGCACAGGCCCCTTGTGGGGAGGCCATGGGGAGAGTTACTGGGGTCCTTGAAAGAAACTCTCCCTCAGGGCCTCCTGGATGTGCACCCCCACCTGATGGCCCTGACGGATGGCAGCTAGGTTCTTTCCTCCCAGCCAGCCTCTGCCCCTCAACCCAGAAGGAAGGCCTCACCCTTTCTCTCAATGTTGTGTCTGATATCACCTGGGGGATGTTGTTCTCCCCCACATCGAGGCAGGTCAGGAGGCAACTGAACCTCACCTTCAGGCAGCCAAAAGTACATTCAGCCTGGATGAAGGCCCTATCCAGGCAAGCATTGGTTCCCTGCTTGGGTCCAGGTGGCTGGTGTAGGGCTTCATAAGCCATGCAATGAGGGGGAAGGTTGCATCTTACATGATGCACAGTGGCATCTGTATTTCCCTGGCCCTGAAGTCCTGCTGTGGGAAGAATGTGCCAGCTTCCAGCTTCTGGTAGAGGCAGAGGTGTAGTGAAGATGGTGTGTGTGGGGGGGGGGGCAATTGCCCCTGGGCATCATGCTAGAGGGGCGTCGGGCCGGGGTGAGAGCGAGTGCATGCTGTGCAGGCTCATCTGGCATAGGCAGTGAGTTATACGGCCATCCCCCCTGGCCTTGGCCCCGGCCCTGGCCCTGCTATGTGCAGCATTCAGATGGCTCCCCCTTACCTGCGCACACTGCGCACGGCAGGGATGGTCCGGGGGCAAGGGAGGACGGCCATATAACTCACCGCCCATGCCAGCTTTCAGTCAGATCCCCTTTGCCTGAGCATGCTGTGCACGGCAGGGATGGGCCAGGGCCAGGGCGGTGATGGCCATATAACTCACTGCCCATGCCAGCTTTCAGTCAGCTCCCCCTTGCCTGTGCACACTGCGCAGCATTTCCAGCTGACCGGGGAGACACCCGGGCATGACATGGCATCACAGTCCGGGACTTTAACAGTGTTCAGTGCCGCGTGGTGCTGGCCTAGTTTCCAGTTCAGAGTCCGGGGACTTCTGGGGCCCGAGCGCAGACTCTGGCCCTGCAAAGTGGAAGGCAGAAGGTAGGGTAGGGCAGGGGGAAAACTAGGCGGAAAGGGTGGGAGAGGAAGTGGCTTGTGTTGAGGGGAGGGAAGGAACTTGTGCAGAGGTGGAGGGGAGAGGGAAGATACAAATTCCAGGGAGCCAAGTGCAGACAATGACGAAAGGGCAAGAGGGGAGGTGTCAGTGGGAGGGGGGACAGGGTGATGCTGGGAGAGGAGAAAGGAAAGGAATTGGGGGCTAGAGGAGGAGGTGCTGGGAGAAGGCTTGAAAGAAAGGGTGGGCATGAGAAAGTTGGAGATGGAGCAAGTCATGTGTGAAGGCACAGAGGGGCAGGAGGGGAATGGAGCAGAGAGTGGTGAGAGGATGGGTAACAGGGAAAAAGAGGGCAAAGGAGGCAGGGGCAGTGAGGGAAGGGAGAGGCACCAGGATGTTGCAGGGCTAAGGGAAGGTGCAGGTGCCAGGAGATTCTGGAGTGAAGCAGAAGGGCAGACACCTGCAAGGGATGGAACAGCACCAGAGGAGAGAGGCAGGTCAGGAGTGTAGAGGGAGGTGTTAGAAGAGGGGTAGCATAAGTGATCAGAGTGGGGCTACTGGAGGAGTGGGCACAGGAGGGAGAGAAAGGCTGGTGGAGGGGGGCAGGTCACAGGAGGGCTGAGGGCAGTGAGAAGGGCAGGAGTCAGGACAGCAGAGGGGGGTGAGGATTTGGAGGGGGCAGGCACCAGGGGAGATGATGGAGCAAGGAGAGGAGACATGGCAGCAGAGAAAAAAGGTAAAGGTTTATAAAATATTTATTAATAACTTGGTATGTTGCCCATGGCCAGTTTGTTTGTGCCCTGTGGTGCAGTTTGGGTTTATGTGGGGATCAACATGTGGCCGGCGAGTGGGAGCCGAAACACAAAAGTAGTCAGTGTAATGATCTTCTGTTGATATGCATTTTAGTAGTTAAATTCTTGGACTGTCATTGCTCATGAAAAGTGCTGTCACATGGGTAGAAATCAGGTAAATATTGCATTTTATTAATATCAGCAAAGCTGACTTAAATGGGGCCTATGTGCTATGTAGTCTTGCCTTAATCTTTGTATTCATGCCTGTCAGTATGAGAGAAGCTATTTGTATATATTTGCTTGCATATGCAACCACACTTAAGTTGAGGCCCTCAGCATGTTCTGTAAGTATCAGTGTGGCCCCTGGGGCTTCCAAAGTTGATTTGCCCTAGCTCATCCCTGACAGGTGTCCATCTAACCTGGTCTTAAATATCTCCACTGATGGAGATTCCAAAATCTCCCTAATCAATTTATGCCAGTGTTTAACCACCCTGATGGGCAGGAAGTTTTTCCTAATGTCCAACCTAAACCTCCCTTTCTGCAATTTAAGCCCATTGCTTCTCATCCTAACCTCAGAGGCCAAGAAGAACAATTTTTCTTCCTCCTCCTTATGATACTCTTTTAGATCTTTTGAAAAGCTACTCTCATGTCCATTTTTGGTCTTCTCTTTTCCAAGGTAAACAAGGCCAATTCCTTCAGCCTGGCCTCATATCTCTTGTTCTCTAGAACTTTCATCATTTGTGTTGGTCTTCTCTGGACTTTCTCCAGTTTCTCCATGTTTCCTGAAATGTGGTGCCCAGAACTGAACATGATACTCTAGCTGGGGCCTAATGTAAATGGTTCAGTCCCTGCCTAGGGGACGTAAGACTGGGCGGGTTAGTTTCCAATCCTCCTGTTTATTCTTTTCCTAAGCCAGGAGGGCACAGTAGTTATGATGGGGGCTCTGCAGGAGGGCAGCCCGCACTGCTCCCTGCCTGAAACATTGTGCAGATGTTAAACAGCTGTCCAGCCCACCCTAGAGGTGACTGCATTTCAGCATGCCTGAAGCAACACTGCACCAGCAATGGACAGGAGAATGGCTCCAGGGCATGGCTTTCTCATGACTGCTTCAGTCCCATTGGATGGGCCTCTTTTTTACCCCTCCCCCGCATTGCAATCAGGCTGTAGACTCTGGGGAAGAGGGGTGGAGGCAGGCAGAGGTGTCTCCCGGCAGCAGATGTAGATATGACTCTGTATTAATCATTCTTTCATTTAAGTTTTTATCTATGTATTGAGTCCTTTTACATGGAAACTTTATATTAAGTCTTGGTAGAATAGTCCCTAGGACAAGTGAGGCAGAGACTGTCCCTGTGGGGTGAATGAGGTGGGAATGGATAAGACACAAGGTGAGCACCTCTGGGCAGTTGCAAAGGTTGGAGAGGGGATGGAAGCAAGATCCAAGATCAATGAGCCTTGGGAAGTGGGCCCATTGAAAGGAGACTGGACCTGTAGATGCTTTGAGGGTCAGCAGCAAGGGCCTGCTTTGGGAAGCTCCCTCTTTGGAGGTGAATGTTGCAGCATTGAGACACCACCCAGAAGCTGGCACCACAGACACAGATCTTGCACATAAATAAGATGATAGATCTGATGATAGATCTGCGGGGGGGGGGCAGTGGCATAGCGAGGGGGCTGCAGAGGTCAGTTGTCCCTGGGCACCAGGCTAGGGAGGGTCCAATTTAATCCGATTCTGCTCCCCCCATTATCGCTTCAGCTCACATGCTCCTACTCTGCCTGCCACAGGCAGCTGTAGTCTCCTCCCTGCCTCTCTGCTCCGAGCCCGACCCTGCTCCAAGCCCAACCCTCCTCCATCTCCACTGGACGGTTAGTGCATGCGGGAGCCTGGCCCCAAACTGTAGGGGGTGGGGGAAGATGCAGTACAAGTTCCCCTCAGCTGTGCACCATGTTCGGGGCATGCCACATGGCAGTGGGGAGGGGGGGAAGGATGCAGATTTTTCCTTTGCCTCCAGGCGCATAACACCCTCGCTACGCCTCTGGGTGTTGTGCGCCCGGGGGCAAACTCTGACTGGAGTTTCTGAAGATGTGGGCATCTTGTGTCCCCCCCCCAACTCCTCTTTCTTTATGCTCCCCCCTTCCAGTCACCCTCCCCAGGACTGCAGCCCGAGAGTGCCATACCTCTAGGAGGAGGGCTCCAACAGTAGACTTTCCCATGCCAAACTGATTACCCACAGACCAGTAGCTGTCTGGGGTGGCAAGCTTCTGGAAAGGGATGGTGACCCGCTTCTCCAGCGGGATGGCGGGTCACATCTGGGTGGCGCATGGTTGGAGGGCAGAGGCGAGCCAGGAACACAGTTCCATGAAGGTGGGCTTCCTTATGCAGAAGTTATGGAGCCACTGTTGGTAGTCCCACTGCTCTATCACCAGCCGGTTCCACCAGTTGGTACTGGTTTCCAACCTCCAAAATTGTCTCTCCACTGTGGAATGTGGTTGCAAGGGCCTTGCTCCCTCACACAGGCAGAGGGTTTCAATAATGTGCTCCATGTTGAGCTCCTGTTGGATCATGAAGGCAGCCTACACAAACTGCTGCAGAAACTGCAGTATGGCAGAGTAGGGCCATCGCATACCCACAAGCAGCTCCAGCTCCATGTGCTGTGGTGTCCAAAAGCTGGACAACCTGAGCATGCAGATGAAATGCTTTACTGTCCCTCAGGGAGGTAGGCAAGGAAGCAAAAGAAGCTGAGAAATGGCTATCTATGGGGGTCACTTTAAGCACATGTCTCAGGTAGCCTTAGCAACAGCACCCAGAAGTAACTGCTGACCTAATGCCCTGCTTGAACTGGATTCAGGTGACCTTAAATGTGAGATAGCGTCCACACTGATTGGATGCTCTCTTTCAAAATAGCACATGTCTAATTCTTTGCGCTTTTTGCATCTAGACACTCGCTTTCAAAATAAGCTTTTCTGGAAGATCTCTTTTGGAAAGCTTATTCCAAAAGAAGTTTGCAGTCTAGATGTAGCCCAGCACGCATACAGAGGCTGGTACTTTGGAGGTCTCCCATCTTTTTACACACAAGATCACTAAGTGCAATCCAAGATCTACCTCAAACTCAAATATCCTTGCCCCATCTCCTTTGTGCTCCTTTGCCCTGCCTCTCTCTGTAGCCCTGCCCCTGCTCACTCCATCTTCCTCCCTCCCAAAACTCACTTTCACCAGGCTGGCCTGGGGCAGTGGGTTGGGGTGCAGTCTCTGGTCTTGGATTAAGGGATTCGGAGTGTGAGAGGGGCTCTGAGCTGAGCTTGGAGCAGGCAGCTGTGGTGCTGGAGGGGGTTAGAGGTGCAGGCTCTGGGAGGGTGTTTGGATGCATGGGGACTCAGGGCTAGGGCAGAGGTTTGGGGTGGAGGTGGGGGTTCATTTCTGGGGAAAGGGTTCAGGTTGTGGACTCCAGCTAGGCACCGCTTAGCTCAGGTGGCTCCTGGGTGATGGTGCAGTGAGACTAAGGCAGGCTCGCCCCTACCCTGGCTCTGCACCACTCTCAAAAGCAGCTAACAAATTTGCTCTATCCTAAGTCTTGTTGTATCCTCTCTCTGCTCTGTGGAGATGGGATACAGAGTGGAGAAGGGGGTACCTTGACATCAGCACTCATCCTCTCCCTTCCCTGCCTTGCACAGCAAACAGGAGGCTCCTGGGGGAACAGCTCCAAGGCAAAGGGCCAGAGATGCATAGCAGTGGGAGAAAGAGCAGCTGAATTGCTAGCACTTGATAGCCACGTGGCCAAACCAGTCAGGATCACCTGTCAGAGGCTCCAAGACCTACCAGTAGATTCTGATCTACTGGTTGGTGACCACTGGACTATAATATAATGCTTCAGTCAGGCTCTGTAATTCAATCTTTTCCCCTTGTAAAGAGTTGCCCACAGGTAGGATATATTCTTTCTTTTTTTATACCAATATCAATCAGTTTATATGACATCAAGAACATCATTCATAAATCACAAAAAGAAAAATCACTTAATGTTTCTGAGAAAATTAGTCTCTTATGATAACAAAAAAGAGAAAAGCACATTATTTCCTCTAAGTAATCTGACTGCCTGGTAAATACTATTTTAGAAATACTCTATTGACAACTGAGGGTTGTGTTATGGAACATTTACTCATGATGAGAAGTAGTGTACTCAGTGAGTAATCTCATTGAAGGGTGGCAGAGAATGCCCTTAGGCATTGTTAAGCTAGTACAAAAGCCACGTTAGGAGTATTTTGTTTCATTCCTTTCTCTTGCATGTTTTTGACAATACATGTAAATTTTTTTTCTTTCATATTAATACAAGAAATATTTCTTCCCCCAGGTACTCAGAGACAGAATACAATTCTGAAAAAGGTCAGAGTCTATCACTTTTGTTAATTGAATCTGTTTTCCAAGCCACTTCAAGGGCAGCAGAGGGCTAACTTGATAGCAGGTATGCTCAACAGCAAACCTAAATGCAGCTTGTGCCTCAAATCGTGTCTTTAAAAACCATCAGTTCTTGGAAATGTTGTCATTTTCTCAAGGTAAATGATTCCAATAGGTTGTAATTCTCTAAGGCTTGTCCTCTGGGTGTAAAATAATTGTTAATTCTTCAATTATTTAAAGCCTGTTCAGACCTTAACAAAAAAGACCTGCTAGGAATTTCAAAATATTCTATTAACATTGTTTTGTACTATTGTCATGTGGATACACTACCTAGTATTCTTGTGTGTACTGGCCTGCCAAAGTATCTCTGAAAGAAAAAAGAAGAAAATGCCATCTGGATCTGTGCTGAAGTGGCTGTGAAGTCATCACAAATGAGTCCCACAAGACTACGCTAATCCAGTATTCCTTTTTTTTTTCTGTGACACTTGTCTATGCATTGCATTTGCAAATATTTCTGAAAGATTCTTACATTAATGACTAGGAATGAAGGCAACACTAAGCACATTTAGTTTTGCTTTGAAATATCACTTCTCAAACTTACAAGGAACATGAGAGTGCAAGGATAGTTGGAGAGGCAAGTGTGCAATTTGGGAAAGTAGAGAAAATAAATGAATGCTATTGCAAAGAAGACATGCACCACCACAGGTCATATATGTTAAATCCTAGTGGTTATCTGGTCAGACATGAATTCTGTTCCTTTTGTTTCTTTTGCATGACTTTTTCTTTTGTTTTCTGTCTTTGATTTATGGGAAGGCATTTACAAATGATGAAAGCCTGCAAAATGATATTTTGTGTAGTAGAACACACAAGATGTGACCAAAGGTAACCTTTGGTCACTATAATATATACATTTCTGAAGGTTACAGATAAGACCAGCTTGATACTCCTTTTCATGTTGTAGCTAAGAAGGGTATTTGTGTGCATTGTGAGGTTGTGTAGATGCTGTTTAAGATTTATTTAGTAGCTCTGGGATACTTGTAGATACATCAAGGTGTTACTAGAATTGTGCTGAATTGTTTTATTAGGTTTAATGCACATGCACAGAATTTTTTGTTATTAGGGTATTGTCCAAAATATGTCAGGGAGACATTGATCCAGAATGGCATGGAATAAGGCAAATTAGCCAGGTTGTCTTGGAACCATTTGACCCACCCTTAAATTAACCCTTATCCCTTGCAACAAAACATAAATTCAGAATTATGCATGGCTGTTGCCTCCCTCAGCCTCTCATTCTGAACCCTCTCCAAGAGGTTGTGAACAGAATTTAACACAAACTCTAAAGTGTCTCTGGATGGGATGGTATTCTCATGTTCTGCATTCCCCTAGCCCTGGTTTTATTTTACACATGAAACCTCATCATATCTAATCATGTGCCCAACCTCGCATACAAGGGACTTTGCTCCAAGCTTCATACCACCAGAGCATCTCTTCAAATAACTAGTATCTGTATCACTAGTGTTACTTCCCTTATTCTTTAAATTGATCCCAGATTATAGAAAGTGTTTTTTCTTTTCCTAGTATAAGTACAATTATAAATAATCCAATAAATGAAGTTAAAATTAATTTTTGCACCATTTGGTTCTTGAGCTTCTATATATTTTATACACGAGTAAAATCATACAATCTATATATAAAATCACTTGGCTAGAACTCAGGAGATCAGGTTAAATTCCTGTGCCTACCAGGGATTCCAAAAGTGACCCGTTGGCAAAAAATGAGGAGTAACATTAGTTCGAACCAAGGGGTTTGGTTCGAACTAACGCATCCCGGTGCGCACTTTCACTTTCGAAACAGCTGTTGATCAGAGTAATGCGCCGGCGAGATCGTGCCAATAGAGCATGGGATATTTAAATCCCTGCTTCATTGACTATTTCGAATGCCTACATTTGCATCCCTAGTTCTAACTAGCTGACCCATGAAAAAAATTGCCTTTCATTAGTTCTGTATGTAGCTCTTTTGCTTTAATTTGAAATTTCCCAGATAAGATATCCTCTCTCAATAGTGAAATAAATGTAACTGGCATAAGACGTAATTGTCTATTTTGATTTTAGGTTCTGACCAAGAAAGACTATTTGTGGTAAATCTCAGCTTGACCAGTTTTAGAGAAGCACAGAGACTATTATTTTTCTTTAATCAAAATCTCACTGTTACTAGACATTTCCTCCTTCAAATTTCACTGGTAGGATATATCCTCTTCTACTTTTCTTATCCTCCTACCTCCACAAACCATGCAAGTAACAAGTGATTTCAGGAGAGAGGCAGTTCTTACAGCTTCACAACAGTAACTCAGAATAACTTTTTACAATCATTTTTGGATGTTTGGGGACCAAAAGAACAAACCATTATAGGAAATTACTTAAGCCATATCTTCATTGCTTTGGAGCTAGTTAGGTAGGCAACATGATCTGAATAGTCAAAGTAATCAAATTTGAAGCCTGCCACTGTGACAGGATTAAAGGTGACTAAGCTCTGGGCTACATTAGGGAGTTATTTAAAAAAAACCTCATTTATTTTGAAATAATAAGTGGAGGGTCCACACTACCAAGCCTGTTATTTCAAAATAGTGGGCTGGTGATTTTGAAATCTGTACTCCTCGTTTCCTTGAGAAATAATGCTTATTTCAAAGTAGTTATTTCAGGAGCTATTATTTCAAATTTAGGGTTTTTTTTTAAATAATTTCCTAGTGTAGACAAACCCTAAGGAAAGTCTTACTAGAATGAGCCGTTGTTACAATTACAAAGTGTCTGTTATCTCAAAATATAAAAACAAGATTTAATTAGTGTCCTGTCAAGCTATGTCTACACTTCACGCTGGGAGATTTGACCCCATCTTGGGGAAACATACGCAAACGAACTCTCATTGAACTACACAATTAAAATATAATGTAGCTGCTGCATTATGAAGGTCATGAGGGTCCAGCTGTCCAAGAACATTGCTAAGTCTCAAACAGGAAGATACTCCAGGTGGCTTGTCCCTGTCCCCATTCAAATTGCCACAGTTATGCTAACATAAGTATGTCTCCTGAAGCTGGGAATCACATCCCCAGCTCAGAGCATAAATAAATCCTCAGAGGAAGCTGCTACCTCAGCCATCCATAAGGAGTAAACAGAAATGGGACACAATTTTAGCAGCAACTTCTTCCTAAAGGCCTAAACCATTTATTTAAAATAGGTAATGGTCTAGTCAGAATCATACTCTGCCAGACATCCTCTTATTAGCCCAGGATACTTGCCACACCTTTGCAACAAGCAAGACAGGGATGTGTTTATAAATTACAGCTAGTAAACGTTAATCTAGAAACCAAGAGCTGCTTTTATATCTTATCAATTTAAAGTGTATATCGGGTCCATTTAATTTGGGCTATTTCTCTCTCACTGTGATTCTAACACAAATCCTAGGCTCTATTGCTGGGTGACCCTTAACTGTGGTCTAACTTGATCAGAAGACTTTGAAAAACAACACAAGTATTTAACTTTTAAATCATCACTCCCTCATTGCTTGGGGATTACTTTAAACCCATCTCACAGCAAAATAATCTTGCCTCACATTAAATTCTCTACTAGAAAACCTCAGAGGTTAGAAATCTCTGATAAGGGCAATATAAATTATTTTGGAAGGGCATTGACTGAGAGTTTGAATATTTGAAAAATATCAAGGGAGTTTTCATGTTAAATTATCTGGAAGAGTTATTACTGATAGGTGTTTAGAGTGGGAAATAACTTTTCTAAAGTAATCTGAGCTGGTGAAATAAAATCCACATTTTACTGATTATAAATTGCTAAAGGCCTATGTGTGGAACAGGATAATTCCTGTATAACACATATATTAATCTTGTGGAATGTAAAAATGGTAAATATTTTTTTCTTATTTCATTCACTAAGAACACTTGGAAATCGCAGTTTTCATGCGCAGTAAAATTGAATTTATAGAATGAATATTGACAATTTAGTAAGAAATAAAAAAGCTGTTCACAGTAAGAGTTTTATTCTAAAGAAAATGAGTTGTTTGCTAATGTAATCATGAGTGACTTTAAGATTCTTTCCTGTTTGATTTTTTATGAAGAGTTGGGCTCAGATCTGTACCAGTTGGTATCACATAACATATCCAAAGAGGGGGAACATATCCTGTTTCTGAGTACTAGAGGACTGCCTGGTTGGTATATAATGCCACCAGGATGAAGGCAGGACAAAAACTTTTGCCTAACACTCCTTCAGATGCACTGTGTTCCTCAGTCACAGCTGATGATCAAGGCCTTCATGTTTAAACTAAGCAAGAAGATAATCTGCAACTAAGAAAAAATAATTCTATCACAGATAATTAGTAATAATGCAAGCTTCACAATTCACCTGTATTAGTTTCAGTAATGTTGAAAATTATCCAGCATTGGTACTGGGTGCTCAAACTGGCAACAGATTTTACAAACTGAAAGCAACAAAAAACAAGGTATGGCATCATTCCTAAAATCATCTTCACAAAGGCACGGATGGTCGACCTACACTGAGTTCAATGCAGGTTCAGGGTCTGATGAAATATAACCGTGAATAAGGAAGAGAGAAAAAGTTGCTTTGATTTCCTTTACAAAACTATTACAGAATTTTATCATAAACTAGATTCTTGTACAAATCTTTACCTCTTTGGTGCACGTGAATTCATTTGCACAGCATACCCTATCTCATAATTGGTTTGAAATTTGGATTTAAGATATAAACATGCTTATAGGGCTAACACTAAAAGTAACACTTTCCAGAGTCACAAACTTGGCATCTGAATGGACAGAGCTACTTAAATCCTATTAATTGAATAATATATTAAAATGTTGTATTTTTAAATAAATTATTCAATTAATATTTTCCCAGCTAATTTGCAGAGGTAGGTAAATAATTTAAATATCTATGAATATATTAGTTTTCATATTTGTTTAAATAACAGGAGTATCATTATTTGCCCATATTCTAGTTAGGTGAAAATTCAATAACTGAATTTTCACCTAATCACTGGAGTTGGGGAATACATGATATTGCTCTCCTAACATTTTACATATAGTTTTACATGATGCATTATGTAGAACCCTTGAGAGGCAATTTGAATTTGTTTATTAGAAATGTAGGGAAAAACTAAAGTGTAATTTATAATATGCATTGCATTTTAAAGATGGGCACATGTCAAAGTTGTCACCACTTTTGGAAACTGTTAATAATGGAGAAGATGCTATAATGGCATTTGAATTAGGGATGAAAAAATGTTTCTTCAGAAATACACCTCTTCCCAGAAAGCTGTCCTCTACCTAAAACTAGATTACATGACAGCTTTAGATTAATTGGAAACACTGAGTAATCGGTTCTAGATATGTGGCTTGCAAATGCACAAGGTATTATACATTAACTCACCAACCAAGTAAGGAGGGCTTTAAGCTAAGTTCAAAGAGGGCAAGTGACAAAAGTTCAAAGGTAGGTATAAATAAAGATGGCCTTGACAGAGGGCTTCAACTCTTTTGAGGGGATGATACGGGGTTGGTAGCTTACAGTAAGTGTCACAGGAACAACAAGATGGAATACAGTGGAGGGAATTCGCATGAGCATCTTAGATGTAAGGAGTATAGAGAAGAAACAAGAAGAAACTGAAGTCTGGTATAAAAGATAAATCATAACTTAATGAGCATTGCAGAGATCTGGTGAAAAAAATCTCATGACTGGAATATTGGGGAATATAGATTGTTCAGGAAGGACAAGCAAGGAATATGGGAGGAGTTGTTGCATTGTACATTAAGGACATATAACCTGTTTTTGTGGTCCAGAAGGAGGTGAGAGGCAGATAGATCAGAAAGAAGATAAGAAGGTGGAAAACAGGGCTTAACTGGAGTACACCTAGTTCGAGCCCCGTGTAGCCGCGCTGCACGGGGTTCGAACCAGCGGGGTTTTAAAAATGGCGGCTCCCCGCTTATGCAAATGAAGCCCGGGAAATTCAAATCCTGGGCTTCATTTGCAAGTGCGGTATGCCTACATTACCCTCCTAGTTCGAACTAGGAGGGTAGTGTAGACATACCCTGAGTCTCCCCATTCAGAGAAGCTCTAAAAAAGACACAGACAAATTGGAAAGAGTCCAAAGGAAAGCATCAAAATTTAAAAAAAAAAAGATTTAGAAAACATGATGTATGAGATAGGGTGAAAAAAATTGTTAGTTTAGAGCAGTGTTTCCCAAATGGTGTTCCGGGGAACCTCGGGGTTCCACAAAGTGAAAATAAGGGTTCCGCGAGAAAATTCCATTACAATAACATGTTATTATTTAAAAAATAATAATTAATATTAAGCATTTATGAATTTTATTGAAAACAATTTTCATTTGTGTCGATCTCATGACCTTGTTTAGCATTTGTTTATTATTACCCTTACTTATTTGTGGTCTACTTTTTCAGCTCCATATATAATACTGTTATTAGGGGTTCCACAAAATTCTTTTGAGTTTAAATGGGTTCCATGGCCAAATAAAATTTGGAAACACTGGCCTAGAGAAAAGAAAATTGAGGCTGGGGAAAAGTATCATGGGCAATAGTAGAGCCATGCTAAATCTTGTTGTGGGGCACACTATATTCAGCCATCCCCATCTCCTGGTACTCTAGGGCTTAGTTCAAGGCCAATGCCTTCATTGTCCGAAGTTTGCACACTGTGACAACTGGTCTCTGCTCTCCCTGTGAGGCTCAGGAACCACAACTTCCTCTGAGTGGCTCAGCCCCCCACCACATCACTGTCCATGTTACCCCTGTCAGGGAAGTTTTGCTCCTCAGTGGTGCCAGGTAGCCTTCGCACCCAATTCTTGAGAGCCACTCACCCTCTGGTTGGTAGGAAAACCCAGAGTCACCCTCTTCTCTGGGTTTCAGTCCAGGAACCCTCAGCTCAGCCATCTGGGCATTTTCTCTCTGATCTCACTGCTTTATTTCTGGACTGCTTCATACTACTGGTTCCACTTTTCTTCTTGTGCCTACCCAGAGACTCTTCCCAGGGACTCATAGAATTCTAGGACTGGAAGGGACCTCGAGAGGTCATTGAGTCCAGTCCCCTGCCCTCATGACTGGACCAAATACTGTCTAAACCATCCCTGATAGACATTTATCTAACCTACTCTTAAATATCTCCAGAGATGGAGATTCCACAACCTCCCTGGGCAATTTATTACAGTGTTTGACTACTCTGACAGTTAGGAACTTTTTCCTAATGTCCAACCTAAACCTCCATTGCTGCAGTTTAAGCCCCTTGCTTCTTGCTCTATCCTCAGAGGCCAAGATGAACAAGTTGTCTCCCTCCTCTTTATGACATCCTTTTAGATACCTGAAAACTGCTATCATGTCCCCCCTCAATCTTCTCTTTTCTAAACTAAACAAACCCAATTCCTTCAGTCTTCCCTCATAGGTCATGTTCTCTAGATCTTTAATCATTCTCGTTGCTCTTCTCTGGACCCTCTCCAATTTCTCCACATCTTTCTTGAAATGTGGTGCCCAGAACTGGACACAATACTCCAGCTGAGGACTAACTGGTGCAGAGTAGAGCAGAAGAATGACTTCTCATGTCTTGCTCACAACACACCTGTTAATGCATCCCAGAATCATGTTTGCTTTTTTTGCCACAGCACCACACTGCTGACTCATATTCAGCTTGTGGTCCACTATAGCCCCTAGATCCCTTTCTGCCGTACTCCTTCCTAGACAGTTGCTTCCCATTCTGTATGTGTGAAACTGATTGTTCCTTCCTACGTAGAGCACTTTGCATTTGTCTTTATTACACTTCATCCTGTTTACCTCAGACCGTTTCTCCAATTTGTCCAGATCATTTTGAATTATGATCCTATCCTCCAGAGCAGTCGCAACCCCTCCTAGCTTGGTATAATCTGCAAACTTAATAAGCATACTTTCTATGCCAATATCTAAATCATTGATGAAGATATTGAACAGAGCCGATCCCAAAACAGACCCCTGCGGAACCCCACTTTTTATACCTTTCCAGAAGGTTTATGAACCATTAATAGCTACTCTCTGAGTACGGTTATTCAGCCAGTTATGCACCCACCTTATAGTAGCCCCATCTAAGTTTTATTTGCCTAGTTTATTGATAAGAATATCATGCGAGACCTTATCAAACACCTTACTAAAGTCTAGGTATACCACATCCACTGCTTCTCCCTTATCCACAAGACTCATTATCCTATCAAAGAAAGCTATCAGATTGGTTTGACATGATTTGTTCTTTACAAATCCATGCTGGCTGTTCCCTATCACCTTGCCCCCTTCCAAGTGTTTACAGATGATTTCCTTAATTAGGAATGACTGCAGTCTTGTTGCCAACTCTCTGACTGAACACCCTTGCCAAGCCCCTCCTTCAAAGTCCTGCCATGCTCACCCCATTTCTCTCCCCTTCCTTCTATCTCTCACTCTGCCCCATCATCACTCACTCATTTTCATGAGGCTGTGGAGGGTTCCCTTTTTGAGTGGTGTTTGGTCAAAAATCAGGCACCTGGTCACCTTGGCTCCATTCCTTTCCCTGTGACTGTCTGCTTTTCCTCACCAGCCCCTTCTCCTTTCAGCACTGAGCTTTCCACCTGTTCCTGCCCAGCTGAGCCTTCTTAATCAGCTACCCATTGGACTAATTGGCATATCTGGCCTGCATTATACCTTGTAGGGTGAGTGTGCGGTAATCATCCCATTACAAGCTGTTGAAGCTGCCCTGGTGCCAGCTGTCACAGTACATTTGTGCAATGTGAGTTTGGCACCATCAGATCTGGTACTCTACATATTGCTGTATTGGTTTCATGGGAAGCAGACACTGCATTGTGTTGAGACATTGCACAATATTCCTCAAAGCTGAACAAGTGGTTGGATGCTGACAGTTTGACATCATCCAAAGTAACTGTGACAACCTGCACAGTGGCTATGTGATGTTCAGCAACCTTTTCTAGAAAACAACAAAGACGTTTTGCTTAGCACAGATAAATCTGATAAAGCCTCACAGAGTTTCCCTCTCTCATGATTTAATCTCCCTTACCTGTAAAGTAAAATGATAATTTAATAAAAGAAAACATTCCTTTCTGTGACAGAGGAATAGGGATAAATATAGTTTTTTTCCTGCACTTGAGGGAATAAATTTATTGTTTTTCCAGCATTTGATTTATATCTAAGTATAATTACTATATAATTAAACAGTAGGTCTGATGTATTCAGAAGCTATTGGAACTACAGTAGTGTGAATCCCTGTTAGTGGTTCATACGTGTATTTTTTTTTTCACAGAGCTTTGTACCTTTGAGTTTTATTTTAAATACCTAAATTAAATGAACCCCAAATGACAAAAAAAACAAACACGTTTATAAAGGAGGGTTTAACTCTGCTGGTCAAATCAGTTCCTTAGCCAGTAGAACACTGGGGATCTTTAAACGGAATGGTTGACAAGCATGAATATACATTCATAATAATGTGGCTTAGCGTTATTCAATAGCTTTTTTGTAATTTTGATGGATAATATTGATGTTTATTTTAAGCATGGTTTTAGTTTGGTATCAATTTACATGTTGACAGTTGTATGAAATTATTGGTTTGAAGCATTTTTTTCCATTTTTCTCCATTTACATTTTCACAATTATGAGAAATTATTGAGCAGCCAGACAATTATTTGATGATTATAGACCCAGAGATTCAAAAAGTTAAAGCTTTAAAACATTGAAGTGCAGCTTGTCATCATCACACATCAAAACATACCAAGTAAATATAGTTAAATCAACAAATCATATATGTTTTACTATTCATTCACTAGTCCATTTGTAACAAGCTTAATTCAAAAGTTTAACTGGATTTTGACTTTAAGTTCTCAAGCAGCATTCTTCTTACTTTGCCTCTCTCTAAAATTCTATCATCATCAGTGGAAAGGTTTTTCAGTGTGGGTATGTCTAGACCACATGGCTCCATCGACAGAGCCATGTAGATTAGTTTACTAGACACAGGAAAATGATGCGGCAATTTAAATAATCGCAGCTTCATTTATATAAAAATGGCCACTATGCTGTGCCGATCAGCTGTTTGGTGGCACAGTGGGGCAGTCTGGATGCTCCGCGGTCAACAACGGAAGCCTTTGTCTACCACTCCGTTATGACTCGTGAAATGAAGTTTACGGAGCAGTCAACAAAAGCTTCCATTGCTGACCGCAGAGCATCCAGACTGCCCCACTGTGCCACCAAACAGCTGATCGGCACAGCGCTGCAGCCATTTTTATGTAAATGAAGTGGCGATTATTTAAGTCACCGCATCATTTTCCTATGTCTAATAAACTCATCTACATGGCTCCGTCGATGAAGCCCTGTAGTCTAGACATACCCTCTGTATATGTACAGTGAAGTCAATGTTTATTAATATGTACCAATAAAAAGCCTCATCCTTCAAAGCCTTACAGTAATTGTTTTAAATTTCCTCCCTTTTTCATACTTTAAATATGAAAATTAGAAATATTTCAACCTTCTCTAGTTTCAAATGAGCCCTCTGGTCAGATGTGTAAATAACATTTTACATTGTTTCTCAGGTGCACCAAGCTCAGAGAAAGAAGTATTACACCCATTGTTGTGCAGTCCCAGAGGAAAAATTGTGTCTCTCTGAAGTACAATTCCCTCCTGAACTAGAGAAATACTGAGCAGTACTTTGCAAACTATTAATCCCATCTACAATAGCTCTCCTAGTAGCTACTCCACTAGAAATGGGTGTCTGTCAAGGCTCCACCAATGTCTAATATTCTCAGACCACCTGCCTTGGGTAGAAAGTATGTAGACACACAATGTCGTTTACCCCTCCTTATGACCCTTAGGGAAGCATATAATAAATTACAGATATTATTTAGGGATAGTCTACTTATTTATACACATTTCAACATTCCAGTTAAAATACAATTTTTAACAGTGTTTATTAACAATTAAAATGTTTTAGAAAGACACACTCTAAATCCATAATCCCCGTTACAGTGCATGAACATCATGAATAATCTGTGGAGACAATTATGTGAACATTATACATAATCCTGTTATCTTGCTTTGAGCTCTGAATAGAAACAACAAAAACTTGGTTACAAACACTCAGGACTAAAAGGCAAATAAAATGTGTTAAAAGGCAAATAAAATGTGTTTTAACCAGAGGGGACGACCTTAGAAACAGAATTAAATGTTTTCACAGTCAGCTCAAGTATAAGGCTGCCCAATCCCCAAGTCTGTACTCAGGTAGCTAGCTCATGTCACCACCAGTCCTACAGTATCCACACTACTTTTTTGGAATGCTAGCTTGAGCAGAGTTAGCACATGTCTGTATATTTGGATTGGGAGATGTTCTTCCACCAGCAGTGCTGACATAACCTAGGAGTTCACAATATGACTTGAGTGCCACTGGGCATTGTTCTTAACTGAGGAAGTTGCACAGAGTCCAACAGAAGAACTCCTGGTTCATTTTGCACCTTTTGTATCTGCACAGAAGTTCTTCCTCAAGCATGGAAATGAAATAAGTTTAAATAAAAACTTGTAAAGTTGATCAGAAGAAATATTAACATTTGGTACAGTTCTTCTCTTCTGTAGTTTTATAACACTTTAACTCCATTGACTTCTATGAAGTGATTCCCGATTTACACCCATTTAATTGACAAGATAATCAGGTCCTATATATTTGAGCATACTTGTTTGCCTTCCATTAGGTACCTAAATCCAAACAGCTTATATTTTGCAAATATTAAGCACCTTTCACCTCATTGAAAGTTGTGGGTACTCAGCACCTTTGATAATCAGATCATGTGTTTAGATGCCAAAATATGCATTCAGATGTCCAACTTTAGCCACCCATGTGAACCAAGTTTGTTTTAGACCTAGTCGTGGCTGTTACAAGAAAACATTTTTCAGCAAACAAAACAGGTCTTTTGTTGTTTTATCATATTGTTACTTCATCATGATGGCACATTTGCTCTCTTAAATCAATAAAAATGGTCATTAAAATTAACAATATAGTACAGAGTAATATAGCCATGCAAAATTAAATTAAAACAAAATTGAAATTGCTGCTGAGTACAGAAGTTGAAAAGAAAGTTGAATGGGCCAAGGGAGCACTTAAATCTCATCGTGGAAGTCCACTTCAATTTGTTTGTGTACAACAGAAAACAACCACTATTGTCAGGGTAGCCTTTCTCTGAGCCAGTAGTGATTCTAGAAATGAAATCTCTCATTTCAATAGTCTTTTGAATTTGTAGCATTTTCTCTCCAATGAATAGCAGCACAACATTAAGCACAATATGACTTTCATTGCCATCAACACAGAAACAATACAACTATTCTGGTACCTTTTATTACAAATATCTGCAGGTCAAATGTAATCTTCCAAATCAATATGGTCTTCAACTACAAAATAATGATGACACAGTGGTGTTTCAATGATGACAGTTAATCTGTATCTCTAGTTAATCAGTATCTCTAGTTTTAAAGAAATAGCTAATCTTGGATTTTATGATGGGTCTAAAGGTGTTCATTTGTGTGCATCTGTATATAAAATAGCATTGTACTTTAAATTAGGGATGTAAGCTATCGTGTAATTGAATAGTCATGTAATTGCATGAAATTTTAGCCATTGCATGACTATTCAATGATCCCCAGGGGTGGGGCTGGCAGGCAATGTGCTCCCGACCTCACTTCCAGGGAGCCCCTCGCCATGCCATGCTGCTGCCTTTGTATCAGAGGAAGCAACGTGGCATACCAAGTGGGATCCGGTCCATGAGGGAAACCAGTTTAAAAATCAGCTCCCCACTCAGACTGGCTGTGCACTTCCCTGTGCTACTGTCTCTGATAGAGAGGCATCAGCATGGGGTGGCAGCAGTCTCTGCCTGCAGTGGTTCCAAGCTCCCCATGGACAAAGGCATGGGGATGCTGCCAATAAGCAGCATCTGTCTGTGGCAGGCCCAGGCTCCTGCAGGCAGGGGCTGCTGCTGGACCAGCCTCTGTACATGGTGGACCCAGGCTTGCTGCAGACAGAGGCTGCTTCATGGCAGCCTCCCCTGACCCTCCCCCCTTTCCTCTGCACTTTAGCAGTGCACGTGGGGGACAGGCTGCACTGTGGAGCTGGTGCTGGGGGGGAACCAGCTTTTAAGGCAGCTGCCTCCAGAACTGGCTCCTGCCTGCCCCCCCCCACCTCTGGCCTCTGTAGAAGTCAGTAAGGGGAGGGGGGCCAGGTGGGACCACAAGAGCTGATACATACTACTTGTATTTCCTTCTCCCTTGCTGCCTCTGTCTACACACATTTAGCTGGCTTGAAAGCCAGCTCCCCATGCATATTGGCTCCAGTCTACTCCTCTTACTCTCCACAGTGCTGCCTCTCTATCAGGGAGCAGCACGGGGATGGTGGAGGTGGAGGTGGATCCGGTGCTCAGGGGGAGCCAGCTTTTAAGCTAGTTCCTCCCTGGCACCAGCTCCTGCTCCCTCCTCTTCCCCAGCCATGCTGTACCAGAGGCAAGGGGAGGGGGGAAGCAGGAGCCAGTGCCTGGGAAGAGCTAGCTTAAAAGCCTGCTCCCCGCACCCATGCTGCTGCCTCTGGTAAAGAAGCAGTAGCGTGGAGGGTGAGAGGGGTAGACTGGAGCCAATATGTGAAGGGAGTCAGCTTTCAAGCCAGCTCCCCACATTTACACAGAGGCAGCAAGGGAGGAGGAAATGAATGTAGTCAAGAAGATTAACCGATAAGCGTAGGCTTATCGGTTAACCATGTAGTCATCTACACGGTGATGTCCCTACTTTAAATCCTAAAAGTTTGAGGGTTAAAACATTTTTAAAGAAACATTTAAAGGTTTAAAAATATCTCTTTTTAATTAAAAAAAACCCCATATCCTAATCTTAATTACTTTAAAATCGGGCTCTATGACAAAAAATCCCTCTTAATTTATGTATGTAGAGGACTGTACTCAGAGGAACTCATGGTGTCTTCAGAGTGTAGCTGAGCATGGACATTTCTAAATAGCCAGAGCTTTCTGATAGGGTATGTGTAGACTGTGGCGCTATTTCAGGATACTGGAGGTATCCCGAAATAGCTATTCCATGTCTTTTGAACCAGCCTGTAATTTTGAAATAGATTTCAAAATAACAGGCTCACTATTCCGATGTCCTTGGAACTCTCGTGGGTTTCACAAGGGTTAAGAGATGTTTTAAAGTAGCAGTTTCTTTCAAATTTGGTGCTGTATAGACAGCGCCAAATTTCAAAATAATCTATTTCAAAATATCAAAATAAGATATGCAATTTGCATAGCTCAATTGCATATCTTATTTTGATCTATGAATGCAGTGCAAAGGCACCCAAAGGAATAGTTCCAAAAGTGCCTGCTTCTATACATGCTAGCTTACCACAAGAAAGAGTTTGTAGGAAGGCAACAGCCTGGCATACCCATGACTACTCTTGGTGGTGAGGCAAGTCCACTTCTTTCATGGAAGCATCTTTATGTTAGTCAGGCTCTGAGACAAGTAAATCCCAGTGCTTGTTTGGGCTTTTTGTGCATACTGATGAATTATTTAAAAATGAATATCAATTTTCGGCTCCTCAAACCAGCTGTCCTTGCTGTTACTTTGATCATCTAGCACAGCAGCCCATGCCTATGTTACACCTCTTGTCTCCAATAGATTCCATCTTCCCCAACTTGTTATCATGTGAAAAGGCCTGCCAGTCACCTATCCCCCATCTGGAATATTGGGAGGTTGTTAATTAACCTCTGCCATCTAGAGCATTAGATGGCATGTAGACAAAGCCTTCCAGTATCTGTGGAGAGCATCTTACTCCTTTCAATTCAATTTATTTATGCCCATGTTGCCTCCAGATCTGCCCTTTTATAGGTGAAGAGTGCAATGGTCAGCTGTCAGAGGACTGTTAGATGTTTTTAAAAAGTGAAGAAACAAAAAACCCAAATCAAAAACCACAAAAGTCTTTGCTAAGCATTTGCAATAATGAGACAGAATGACTTAGAAAGGTCTTTTGGAGGATGAAGCAAATAACCTTCTGTTTTGAAAATTAGCAGTCATGAGTATTATATCAATGTTGGGGAATTTATTGTATTTCCTAATGATAGGCTAGTATCAGAGGGGTAGCCGTGTTAGTCTGAATCTGCAAAAGCGACGAGGAGTCCTGTGGCACCTTATAGACTGACTGAAGTGTAGGTGCATAAGCTTTCGTGGGCAAAGACCCACTTCGTCAGCTGTGTTTCAGAGTTTGAGTTTCATGGATTTTTGTATTGATATATTCAATGTACCCTTGTTGGACTCAAGGTATTAGAGAGGTCCAGTCTTTTATTGGACCACTTCTATTGGGGAGCGACAGCAAGCTTTTAAGCTTGCACAGAGCTGTTCTTTGAGTCTTGATAGGTAACATTGGGATAAACTGGTGTGAAATACCAAAGCTGCCAGACACATACAATGGAATGTGACTTATACTTTCCAAAGAAGGGTATTTTTCATACTTCTTTGCCAATGGAATATTGCCTAGAGGTTTTCATCTTTCCAAAATCCTTTTGATTTACTATTATTGAAAGTCTAAGATGCAGAGCTGATACCATACTGATGCATCATTATTTGTTTTTCTTTTGTCATCTTGACAGCAGCACAACAGCTGTTTCTACACGAAGTTTTTGCTAGGTATTCAGAAGATTTATTGCATTGTTTTTTCCACATCTGTTATGGTGTAGACCTATTCATGGTTACTAGGAGAATTATTTATTTTGGGCCTATTAGAGGTCCTATGTTTAACATGTATTTTAAGTTCTGAAAACTATTTTATTGAGCATATAGACTGGCGTAGCTAATTTTCTAATCAAAGCTGAGTGGACATGTGCATTAATGCTGAAATTATGGAATTATGTTTTATAAAAATTATGTTTTTAATTTATAAAAATGTATTTTATACAAATTTATAAAAATTATGTTTTATGAAAATATGTGTATGGTATCTGAATAGAATTAAAACACTAACTGCATTACTTAAATTTCAGTTGACTTAGAAGTTTAAGTTTTAATTTTGTCCAGTAAGAAGCAGAGCACACACAGCAGACATTGTTCTCCCATTAAAAGTGTAGTGCTAATTAAACTAATTACATAGGTGAGACAGACAAATTGCTGAAACCTCATGGTGAAAAGACATTTAACAGTGCAAGGATATTTTATGCATTAAATGATTGGGGGGAAATATGTAAACAGAATGCAATAATCCATTAGCAAAAATTACATTAGTGCTTTAATACAAAACTGCTTCTCATGTGGGCAGATTATCTTTCAGTTGTATAAAAGGTTACAGTAAAGTTGCAACAAAACTATTAGAATTCTTAAATATCTTTATTGATTCAGTTTCACTTTTCATTTGTTTAAATTCCTGGTGATTTCGACGTGATTTGAGAAAAAAATGTCCTAATATCATTCAGAAAATAAGGAATTCGTAAGAATGCAAATAGAAAATATTGCTGTTCAGTAGTAAGGATAATGTAAAATACAATATCACCTAATGCTTTATAATTAAGCAAATTACCAGATTTGCTTGGCTGAGATCTATTAATATTTATGTGGCAAACAGACAATGTATAGGAATATATATGCATTTGTTATTCAATCAGCTCTAGAGCTACATGCTGTTTGCTATGGTTGAATGTCTCTAGCATTGAATACAATAAGAGAATGAGCCTGGATCACACCATAATATTTAGGAATACATTTCCAGTGGTTCTTCACATAGGGAGCCCCCCCGCGGCTTTGCAAAGTCTGGGGAAGCCGGCAGTGGAGCAGCCCAGGCGTGCCTGGGCTGCCTCGCTGCCCGAGCCTTCCCCCCCCCCGCCGCTTTGCAAAGCCTCGGGGGGGCTCAGGCAGCGAGGCAGGTCTGCAGACCAGGGAGACGCGGAGCAGCTTTTCTTGCCCGGAGTACACGGGCGGCGGGACCGCGAGGTCCCGCAGTCCGTGTACTCCAGGGCAGCCCCGTTCGTAACTGCGGATCTGACGTAAGTCGGATCCGCGTAAGTCGGGAACTGCCTGTATACTGTTGGTTAGAGACACTTACTACAATCCAGTTCCCTTACTATATTGCAATAGTTACAGGGTGCTTGAAAAACAGCTTCATTGTACAGTAGCAACAGTTGTCACATTTTCCCCACAGCCTTGTCAGAGTCAGGATACTAGCAATGTGTAGCTTTTTTAATCAATATATTTTTCAATAGCTACAATTCATTGAAGCTCCACATATAATGAATCTAAATCTTTGTTTCTGCACAGTCATATTTTACACTAAAATGTTACATTCATAAATGTATATTGTAAAATGTATTTTACTAGAAGGAAGTTTACATTTTACTACTATTAATAAGCTGTTTCTTACTTTTAACAACTGAAAAAGAACACTGGTGTTAAAGAAAGCATGTAATAATTTGGAAAATCTTGAGTAAAGTTATCCATCAGTCATCAACAATTTTTACTTAATCTATAAGTCTAAAAAAAAATAGGGTCACACTGAGCTAGGCACTGTGCAAACACACAGTAAAAGATAGTGCCTGCTCCAGAGAACTTATATTGTAAAAAGTCAAGACCTATTTATGGTGGGAGAGAAGTTCCATTTTTATCCCCATTCTACAAGGGCATGTCTACACAGTAGTGTTATTTTGAAATAACTCATGTTATTTCAAATAGCAGTGTGCGCATCTCTACAGCAAGCCCTTTGTTTTGAAATAATTT
Organism: Pelodiscus sinensis; assembly: GCF_049634645.1. NCBI lineage: Eukaryota > Metazoa > Chordata > Testudines > Trionychidae > Pelodiscus > Pelodiscus sinensis. The sequence goes on from NC_134718.1 coordinate 48,670,560, forward strand.
TGAAATATTGGCTTCTCACTCCAACTTCTGTAAGGGTATGTCTACACTTGCACCCTAGTTCGAACTAAGGATGCAAATGTAGGCATTCAAAACAGTCAATGAAGCGGGGATTTAAATATCCCATGGTTCATTAGCATGATCTTGCCGGCACATTACTCCAATCAACAGCTGTTTTGAAAGTGAAAGTGCGCACCAGGACACGTGAATTCAAACCAACTCCCCCTCAAAAAATGAAGAGTAACATTAATTTGAACCAAGGGGTTTGGTTCGAACTAAGCACATTTTCACTTTCGAAACATCTGTTGATCGGAGTAACTCGCTGGCAAGATCATGCTAATGAAGCGCAGGATATTTAAATCCCTGCTTCATTGACTATTTTGAATGCCTACATTTGCATCCCTATTTTGAACCAGGGTGTAAGTGTAGACATACCCTACTGCTCATTTTATGAGGAGTAAGGGAGGTCAAAGGAGGAGTGTTCTTCCTTTGACTTCCGGAAGTCGAGACAGCACCTAAAGCCGAGGTAAGCTATTTCAACTTAAGCTACACAATTGACGTAGCTGAAGTTGTGTAGCTTAATTTGACTTTAGCCCTGCTGTATAGATGTACCCCAATTCGGAAAGCAAGGCACAAGGTATAAGTGATTTAACCAAGCTCATATAAGAAGTTTATGAGAAGGCTGAGAACTGGAGTGGATTTCTCAAGTTTGGGTCTGTGGTCACTTTGCACAGATATAAATGACAAAACAAGACAAACGGCAACTGAAAATCAGAACTTCATAGATACTAAGGCTTACATTATTCCCCAATATTAGGGACTTTAAGCTGAATTGCTTGTATAATTACAATTGTGACATCAACATCGATGCTGTAGAACTATCACATGTGAAATGCTTCACTAGCATACAGCTAGTAGAGCTGGCATAGGTCAGCTGTGCCCAAATACCCCTGGCACCATAATTGTCCCCTGAGAACATTAATCTTGGTACAATTTAGAGCAGCCAGCATAACACTGAGGTAATATACAGTTTACATACATTCTCTATGCCTTCCCCATCATCATTAGCTTTACCACAAGAGATTTCTCAGTGTGGCATTAAGTCAACTGAGAGAACCAGGCTTATGGGCAGAAATTACACATACATTGAAGGGCATCCTTCATATATGAATGAGACTGAGCCTGAATGATCTTTTTGGTCCTGAAGCAGAATTACATTTTAAGTATATATAACTAAAAGAATGTAAAGATATTTTTTACTTCTAGCAGTAAAGAAAATTGCCCTGCAGTCTCTCCATTTCTCCTTGACTCATCTCCGAAAGAACATCAATATCTGTTAGGATGTTGATATACTTTACTGCTGCAGTATGGCTATTTCTCTTCCTTTATCATTAATTATTTTCTTCTGTATCTAGCAATTTGTTTTCCCATCTGATAAATATCATCAATTTAAGGAACGCTGAAATAATGTAACAATACAAATATATTTAGCATAGAGATTTGTTCTCCTTCCATCATTTTAATAGAACTACAATTTGATTTATAATATTATTTGATCATACCACCTACTCATTTCTTCCAACAGGAAACTGGCAGATGTTGAAAGGAGAAGTCAATATTTGATATTGCACCCTTTTTTCTTGCATAAAATTATCTTCTTCATCTCACTGTGAAAAATGTAGAGATTGACCTTAACAGGAATACCATTTCCTACCTCATATTTCAACTTCTGGATCCAGATTAGGATACAAATTTGGGTGCTCTGATTAATTACGTATAAAAAGAAGCACATGGCATCTCATTTTAAGGAGGCAGTTTCTTGTTTGGATTGTGCATCTTTGTACAGGTCCACACATGCATACAGACATAAACACACTCCTTCATGTGCTGGGTTCACATAGCCGGCACATTATTATAATCATTTAGGAAAGTGATGGGGGCAACTTGGTGTTACCAAAAGTGGAGGCTATAACCAGGAGAGCAGTTATTTTGCACTTGATTCTAACTAACAGGGAAGAATTTGTATAATGGAAGGCAATTTGGTGAAAGTGATAATTAAATGGTCAATTTCATTGGTCTACAAAATAAATCAAATTACTAATGATCCCAGCACAAAACTGGGCGCTAGGAGACTTGGATTTCATTTCCAGTTCTGCTGTTGATTTGCTGGGTCAGAATGAGCAAGATATTTGACCCTTCTAATGCAATTTGTTGAAAGTGATAATGAAATGATCTATTTCATTGTTCTAAGGAAGAAGTGAGAGCTATAAAATAAGGACAAGGGAGTTTAAAAGAAATGACCAGAATACTTGGCAGGTAATATCCCATGGGAAGATATGGTAAGAAAAACAATTCAGGGGAGCTGACAGTTGTGAAAGAGAAAATATTAAAATCATAACATCAAATTAATCATATGCAAAGGTAAGATAGGAAAATATAAGAGGCCAATATGATGTCCTCAGGAGCTCTTTAATGCCCAGAAATCAAAAAAGAACCCTACATGGAGTAGAAACATGGACAAATTGCTAAGGCTGAATACAAGGGAACAGCAAAAGTATGTAGGGATAAAATTAGAAGGCTGAAGCACAAAATGAGTCGCTCTCACCAGGGGACATAAAAGCAATAAGAAAAGGTTCTGTAAGACCATTAGAAGCCAGAGAAAAATGTAGAAACGATTAGGTCCATTATTTAATGTGGAAGGAGAGCTAATAATGAACTACATCAAGAAGGCTGAGATGCATAACTTGTTTTGCATCAGCCTTCATTAAAAGGGTTAATTGTGAACAGATTTATTAGCATAGTAACTTAATAGGAATGCCAAGGAGGAAGCAATACAAGCCAGAGTAGGGAAGGGAGCTCACGAGTCAGCTGTGAGAGGAATGCACAGAATGCAAGCACTTTCCCCTCACTCCCGTAGGGTATGTCTACACAGCAAAATTATTTCAAAATAATAGCAATTATTTTGAAATAAATTTACCAGCGTCTACACATCCAAACTACTATTTTGAAATTAATTCAAAATAGTGGAGTGCTTATTTTGAATTTGGTAAACCTCATTCCACAATAGCAATGCAAAATTCAAAATAGCTATTTCGAAATAATGCTGTGTAGGTACTTAGGGTACGTCTAGACTACATGGCTCCGTCGACGGAGCCATGTAAAATAGTTTACTCAGCATAGTCAATGAAGTGGGAATTTAAATAATCTCCACTTCATTAAAATAAAAATGGCTGCCTCGCTGTGCTGAGGATCAGCTGATCCAGCACAGCGCGGCAGTCTAGAGGCGGCGCCGTCGACAAGGGAAGCCTTTGTATACCAGAGCGGTCGACAAAGTCTTCCCTTGTCGACTGCACCGCGTCTAGACTGACATGCTGTGCCAAATCAACTGATCGTCGGCATAGCACAGTGACCATTTTTATTTTAATGAAGACGGGATTATTTAAATCCCTGCTTCATTGACTATGCTGAGTAAACTATTTTACATGGCTCCATCAACGGAGCCATGTAGTCTAGGCGTACTCTTATTTAGAAATAGGGGGCCTCCAGTCTTCCCAGGGTGCCCTCGTGGCCACTCCAGCCTCAACCAAGAACACTCCTCTCCCTCCCACCTCCCCGGAGTGATTAAAGGGGTTGACTCCGGCCACAGTGCCTCTGCCAGCTCCAAGCCTGCCATCCCAGAGCCAGGAGTCACTGCCCGTGACTCAGTGGCCCCAAAACATGAGCCAGCAAGCCACTGGCAGCCAGCCCTCCACCGCTTCCCAGGAACAGTCTTCCAGCTCCCAGGAGTCTGCCAGGACCCGGAGAAAGTGGGAGCCTTCCTGGTCTAGGGTGGAAACCATGGACCTTATTCAGGTTTGGGGGGGATGCCCCCAACATCCATGATCTCCACACTAGACAGAGGAACACACCTGTCTATGGACGGATAGCTGCCAGCCTGGCCACCAAAGGCCACATGTGAACCCAGTAGCAAGTTTGCATGAAAATCAAGTTGGTCCTGCGAGACAACCAATCCTGAGCCCTGAGCTTCCCCTCTCCATTCTTCCCATTGCTTCCCCCTTCCAGTTTCCTCCTCCCAGGTTTCCCCCTCCCCTCTCCAACCCTCTCTTCTCCCCTCTCCTGCCTCCTTTCTCTGGTCTCACCATAGTTTCACCCCCCACCCCAGTTTTGTTAAACAAAGAGAGTTTGTGTTCATGAAAATATATGTATTTTATTTAACATCAGGAAAGGAGGGTTAGGAAGGGGTAAGTGGAAGGACATGAGGGAGGAATGAGGCACAAGCCCCCAGTGGGGCAGACTAGGTAGGCTCTTAGAGCTCCTCAGGATGGAAGCTCTCCTGCAGGGCCTCCTGGATACTGACAGCCCCCCAATGGACCTCCTGGATGGCAGCCTGCAGAAAGTGCAGCCAGGATCACAGCAGCGCATCCACAAGAAACACCAGAGTGACCAGGGGCAGCTCTGGCTCCATGTTCCAGAGTGTTGTGGTGTCCCGAGTGAGGAAAATGCTTTGCTGTCCCTCATCAAGGTAGGCAAGCAAGCAGGGAAAGCTGAGAACCGGCTGTTTGGCTGGGGTGGGGGGGAGGAGTCCCTTTAAGCACAGGCCTCAAATAGCCTCAGGCAGCAGCCACACAACGCAACTACTGACCTGATGCCCTGCCGGAACCGGTTTCAGCTGCCCTTAAGTGCTCTCCAGCGTCCAATCAGTGTGGACGCGCTAGCTCGAATTAGCAAAACGCTAATTCGAACTAGTATTTAGTTCTAGAACAGCAGTCAATTACCCCAGGGGCCCAGGTGTTTGAAACCCAGCCCCCCTCTGCAAGGCCAGGGCCCCTGCAGGATCCCCAGCTGCTGCTCCGTGGTTGGCAAGGCCCAGGCGCACGGTCCCTGGACTCCCTCTCGCCCCAGCCCCCCATACACATAAGGGGAGCATGATGGTACTCACATGTGGACGCCTCCCCGGCCTCGGATGACACAGGCGAGCGGCTCTGTGGGGTGCCTATGGGGTCCTGGGTCCTGGGCAGGCTGCCAGCAGGCTCCTGGATCTTGGAGCCCTTCTCCTTCTCCTCCTCCTCTGTGTCTGGGAGCAGTCCCTCTGCCCCGGGGTCTATCACCTCCGAGGGGGCAGGAATGGCATGAGCCCCCAGGATGCGGTCCAGAGCCTGGAAGTGGGGGCACACCTCCGGGTCAGCCCCTGGCAGGCAGGCCCGAGAGTAGGACTTCCGCAAGTCCTTAATTATCCAGCGCACCTGCTCCTGGCTGCGCTGGTGGCCCCTGGCGGCCAGGCTGGCAGCCATGTGGCCGTACACTGCCACGTTCCTGTGACTAGTGTGGAGATCGTGGACATTGGAGGCTTCCCCCCAAACCTCGATGAGGTCCACGATCTCCACACTAGACCACATGGGCGCCCACCTCTTGTGGCCCCGGGCAGGCTCCTGGGAGCTGCCAGGCTGGTCCCGGGAAGAGGGGGATGGGTGGGGGGCATTGGCTGGCTGGCTCATGGGGTGTCAGCTGCTGGGTGTGCTGGCACGGGTGCTGGCAGCCTTGCAACTGGCATAAACTGTGTAGCCAGCCCGTGGCCCTTTAAGGGCTACGGGGCCAGGAGGGAGCAGTAGAGCTTCCCTGGTGTTGGCCAGAGTGGCCACCAGGGTAAGCTGGGAAGGGCTAGCCTCCCACTAGTTCGAATTAAGGGGCTACACACCCCTTAATTCGAACTAGTAAGTTCGAACTAGGCTTAATCCTCGTGGAATGAGGTTTACCTAGTTCGAACTAAGCGCTCCGTTAGTTCGAATTAAATTCGAACTAACGGAGCGCTAGTGTAGCACCTATGAAAGTTAGTTCGAACTAACTTTGTAGTGTAGACATACCCTTAAAGTTCTTTGAAGGGGTAAACAAACATGCGGACAAGGGGGATCCAGTAGTTATATTATACTTAGATTTTCAAAAAGCCTTTGACAAAGTCCCTCACCAAAGGCTCTTGTGTAAATTACGTGCCCATGGGATAAGAGGGAAGGTCCTTTCTTGGATTGAGAACTGGTTAAAAGACAGGAAACAAAGGGTAAGGATAAATGGTAAATTTTCAGAATGGGGAGGGGTAACTAGTGGTGTCCCCCAAGGGTCAGTCCTGAGACCACTCCTGTTCAACTTATTCATAAATGATCTGGAGAAAGGGGTAAGCAGTGAGGTGGTAACATTTGCAGATGGTACCAAACTGTTTAGGATAGTCAAGACAGAAGCAGACAGTGAGAGACTCCAAGAAGATCTCACCAAACTGAGCGATTGGGCAACAAAATGGCAAATGAAATTTAATGTGGATAAGTGGAAAGTAATGCACATTGGGAAAAATAACCCCAACTATATGTACAGTATGATGGGGGCTAATCTGGCTACGTCAAATCAGGAAAGTAATGTTGGCGTTATCATGGACAGTTCTCTGAAAACTTCCACACAGTGTGCAGCGGTGGTCAAAAAGGCAAATAGGATGCTAGGAATTATTAAGAAAGAGATAGAAAATAAGACCCAGAATATCTTACTGCCCCTGTATAAACTATGGTATGCCCACATCTTGAATACTGTGTCCAGATGTGGTCTCCTCACCTCAAAAAAGATATTTTGGCCTTGGAAAGGGTTCAGAAAAGGGCAACTAAAATGATAAGGGGTTTGGGATGGGTCCCATATGAGGAGAGGTTAAAGCGACTGGGACTTTTCAGTTTAGAAAAGAGGAGACTGAGGGAGGTATATAAAATCATGAGTGGCGTGGAGAGGGCCAATACAGAAAAGTTATTTATTAGTTCCCTAAATAGAAGAACTAGAGAACACCAAATTAAATTAATGGGTAGCAGGTTTAAAACTAATAAAAGAAAGTTCTTCTTCACACAGCGTATAGTCAACCTCTGGAACTCATTGCTAGAGGAGGCTGTGAAGGCTAGGACTATAATAGAGTTTAAAGAGAAGCTAGATAATTTCCTGGAGATTAGGTCCATAAAAGGCTATTAGCCAGGGGATAAAATGGTGTTCTTGGCCTCTGTTTGTCAGAGGCTGGAGAGGGATGGCAGGAGACAAATCGCTTGATCATTGTCTTTGGTCCACCCTCTCTGGGGCACCTGGTGTTGGCCACTGTCGGCAGACAGGATACTGGGCTAGATGGACCTTTGGTCTGACCCAGTACGGCCATTCTTGTGTTCTTATGTAAAGGATCTTAATAAATGGAAGTATTGATCTGAATTCAACATCATGAAATTCAAGTGTAAAGTTCTATACTCAGGAAGGAAAAATCAAATGCAGAAATACAAAAATGATGATGAACTGGCTAGACAGTAATACTACAGCAAAAGATCTGGAGATTATATTGTATCATAGACTAAGTATGAGCCAACAATGTGATGCATTTGTGGAAAAAAAGGCTAGTGTATTCTGGGGTATATTAACAAGAATGTCATATAAACTAGATGGCCTCTTAGGGTAAGTCTACACTGCAATGCTATTTCGGGATATCGGAGTATCCCGAAATAGCTATCCTGTGTCTTCACAACAAGCCCCTTATTTCAGGCTCATTATTCCAATATCTTTGTAAACCCCATTGTATGAGGAGTAAGGGAGGTTTCGGAATAGCACTTTATTTTGAAATTTGAAGCAATGTAGACAGTGCCAAATGATGAAATACGCTATTTCAAAAAAGCATTGAAATTTGCATAGTTCAAATTGTGTATCTTATTTGAGTTACAATGCAGTGTACACACACCCTTCAAGTCCCTTCCAACCCTACATTTTTATGATTCAGTGCATCTGAATATCCTGTTTATACAGGTGAGAGAAATAATGTGTTTTGCATTCTATCAACTGTACAAGCAAGTGATGACATTTATCATCTGTGTGTGCATGGTAGCATACACTGGTATACACAGAGCTGGCATAAGCTTGATGCTTGGCCTAAGAAATACTTACGTAGTTAAGACAACTTGAACTGACTTTCTGCACAGTAACATAAAACAAAGACGTGTATGTGGATTCAGAGGTCAAATTGAGGCCTTACTGAAAAAGCAGGCCTGTAATTTCCAGTGTTTTTTTCTCACTCTCTCTGGAACTTATACACGATGAGAAGATTTTGTGTGCTTGTCTTTAATGCTATTTGTTGAAAGTTATTTTGACTTTGTGTCATGATTACATCTGCTGTCTTTTGATAGCTATAATCCCAGTGCTTGCAAATTATCAGTTCTTGTGATTTTATGCAAAACATTCTGTGCTAATTTTAAACGGTTGCTCTGAAATATTCATTTTCATTAAATCTTGATTTTTTTTGTAAATGATGGGTTTGTTGAATGGGATTCTCATGGATCTTGACTGCCTGTTGAAGATAACATGGTGGGGTTTTATTTGTTTGTTTGCTTGTTTTGTTTTTTCTTTTTCACAAAATAGCTCTAACTAGGGTGTGCCTTGATATCAGATGCTCAGTGTAGAAGAATATTCAGTGGTGTAAAGCTACTGAAGCATCTATTACCCCATCATTGTTCTCATTTGCTAACCTAGGGAATGGAGATAGATAATGTTTCCAGTTGATCCCAAAGACATACTGCTTCCTTAGATGCTCAAACTCACATTAAGGGAACTGCATGAACACACAACCAAACCAGGGATGATTGAAGTTGATCAAATCCATGTTTGCACCTCCTTTCCTGAAATGCACGCCTCAAGCATAACCAAGGCTTTTGATGATACTGAAATATTATTAGAGAATCAGATGCCAATCTATATTAACCAAGCTAAATAATGCCACGGAATATGAACCCACTGAGTTAAAACTGAAAATAGAAATGGCCAAAGGAGAATTTCTGTCTTGCCATAATTCACTCAGAACAAAAAAATTGCCAAAGGAGGCAAACAGTCTATTTGAATTTCAGAGTGATGCTTCATAAAGTACAAACAGCATTTCTGAAGATGGGAATTGTTTCTGAAATAGAAAGCAATATTAGCATACCTGATTTTATCTTTCTTTAAAGTAATGTACAGCAGAGACAATGGAAAAGTATGTTTTTCCCTTTTGCAGGCCATACATTTTGCAACACCATATAAATTTGCTGCAGCATTACTTTGCGTACTGTACTCAGGGCCATCAACAGGGGGAGGAGGAGCAAAGGAGACAGTTGCCCTGTGATTTAAAAGGGGCTGGACCTCTGGCCCAGAACACCAGGCCCTCTAAATTGCTGCTGCAGCCCTATGCAGTGACTATAACGTAATAAAATGTAACATCCCTGTGATGGGAAAAACACCTCAGCAGCCCAACACTGTAGCATTTAATTTCAGAAAGGGGAACTACATAAAAATGAGGAAGATACCGTAGTTAAACAGAAATTAAAAGGTACAGCGACCAAAGTAAAAACTCTGCAAGCTGCATGGAAACTTTTCAAAAACACCATAATTTAGGCTCAACTTAAATGTATACCCCAAATTAAAAAAAAAGAGAGAGAACCAAAAGTGTCATTGTGGCTTAACAACCAAGTAAAATAAACAGTGACAGATAAAAAGACATCTTTTAAAAAGTGGAAGTCAAATCCTAGTGAGGAAAGTAGAAAGGATCATAAACTTTGTCAAATTAAGCAGAAAAATATAATAAGAAAAGCTGAAAAGGAGTTTGAGGAACAGCTAACCAAAAAATCAAAAGGTAATAGCAAAATGTTTTTTAAGTACATCAGAAGCAGGAAGCCACATTAACAACCAATGGGGCCCTTGGACTATAGATATGCTAAAGGAGTACTCAAAGATGATAAAGTCATAGCAGAGAAGCTAAATGAATTCTTTGATTCAGACTTCTCGACTGAGGATATTGGTGAGATTCCCAAACCTGAGCCATTATTTTTAGGTGACAAATCTGAGGAATTGTCCCAGATTAAGGTGTCATTAGAGAAGGTTTTGGAACAAATTGATAAACTTACTAGTAATAGGTCACAGGGACCAGATCGTATTTACCCAAGAGTTCTGAAAGAACTCAAATGTGAAATTGCAGAACTATTAACTGTGGTTTGTAACCTATCCTTTAAATCAGCTTCCACACTTAATGACTGGAAGATAGCTAATGTGACGCCAATATTTAAAAAGGTCTCTAGAGGCCATCCTGGCATTTGCAGACCAGTAAGTCTAATGTCAGTATGGGGCAAAGTAGTTGAAACTATAATAAAGAATAAAATTGTCAGACACATGGATGAACATAATTTGTTGGGGGAAAGTCAACATGGTTTCTGTAATGGGAAATCACAATCTGCTAGAGTTCTTGAAGGGATCGACAAACATCAGACAAGGGGGAATCCAGTGGATATAGTATACTTAGATTTCAAGAAAACCTTTGACAAGGTCCCTTACCAAAGGCTCTGAAGTAAAATAAGCTGTCATAGGATAAGAGGGAAGGTCCTTTCATGGACTGATAACTGGTTAAAAACAGGAAACAAAGGGCAGGAATAACTGATAATTTTTCAGAGTAGAGAGAGGTAACTAGTGAGGTCTCCCTAGGGTCTGTCCTGGAACCAATCCTATTCAATTTATTTATAAATGATCTAGAGAAAGGGGTAAACAGTGAGGTGGCAAAATTTGCAGATGATACCAAACTGCTCAATATAGTTAAGTCCAAAGCAGACTGTGAATAGCTTCAAAAAGATCTCACCAAACTAAGTGATTGGGCAATACAATGGCAAATGATAAATTTAAAGTAATGCATATTGGAAAAAAATAATCCCAACCATATATACACAATATGATAGGTACTAATTTGGCTATAAATACTCAAGAGAGAGATCTTGGAGTTATTGTGGATAGTACTCTGAAAAAAATCCACTCAGTGTGCAGTGGCAGTCAAAAAAGCAAATAGAATGGTAGGAATCATTTTAAAAGGGATAGAAAATAAGACAGAGAATATCTTATTGCCGCTATATAAAACCATGGTACACCCACATCTTGAGTTCTGCATACAGATGTGTTTACCTCATATAAAAATATATATATTGGCATTAGAAAAGTTTCAGAAAAGGGCAACAAAAATTATTAGGGGTTTGTAATGGGTCCCATATGAGGAGAGATTAAAAAGACTTGGATTTTTCAGCTTAGAAAAAAGAAGACTCAGGAGGGGATATGATAGAGGTCTATAGACTCATAGACTTTAAGGTCAGAAGAGACCATTATGATCATCTAGTCTGACCCCCTGTACAATGCAGGCCGCAGAATCTTACCCACCCACTGCTAGAATAATCCTATCACCTATATCTCAGATACTGAAGTTCTCAAATGATGGTTTAAAGACCCCAAGATGCAGAGAATCCTTCCGCAAGTGACCCGTGACCCATGCCCCATGCTACAGAGGAAGGCGAAAAACCTCCAGGGCCTCTGCCAATCTACTCTGGAGAAAAATTCATGACTGGCATGGAAAAAGTGAATAAGGAAAAGTTATTTTCTTATTCACACAATATAAGAACTAGGGGTCACCAATGAAATTAATAGGCAGTAGGTTTAAAAGAAACAAAAGGAAGTTTTTCTTCACTCAGCACACAGTCAACCTGTGGAACTCCTCACCAGAGAATGTGGTGAAGGCTAGGATTTTAACTGGGTTCAAAAAAAACCTAGATAGATTCATAGAGGTTAGGTCCAGAGCCAGCTTTAGGAAGTGGGGGGCCCAATTCAAACCGTTTTGGCAGAACTCCCTCCCCCCAGGATTTTTTTTTGAGAAAAAAAACCACCCACACAACAAACCACAACCACACATAAATATCACATCAGAAGTAGATCTGATAAAAATGTATATCAATTCAATATAGTTCAACATTTAAAAAAAATGACATCCTTTATTATGCAAAATTTTACACAAAATTAAATCAGTTGCTTTAAGTGTAGGTCAAATATTTTCAATTGCAAACTATCCAATTTTTTCAATAAAGTTTAAAGTTTGATTTTAAAAAAGTTACCAGAGAGTGTTGCAGTTTTCTGTTACACTGATTTACTTTTTAAATAGCAAAAATTGAGTCTTTCTTAAGAAAGTGTTAGTTCTGTGGTCAAATTCCAGTCCTTAGTGATTTCAGCACCAATGATTTCACTAGGTAATTTGGTACCTCACCACCATTGCCTCCTTTGCACTGCCCTTCAACACATTGCCTGCATGTTGAGTCCAAGGTCAGTCTACACAAGATTTTATCAATGATTTTTGCTCAAGCAATCACTGAGACAAGACAAGGACTCTCAATTGATTCTGGTCAGCTCTGCCTTTAAACACTGGGGCTACGTCTACATTGGCATCCCTTTCCGGAAAAGGGATGCTAATGAGACGAGTCGCAATTGCAAATCCACGGGGAATTTAAATATTCCCCAAGCCGGAAAAAAGCAGCAGCCATGTAAATGCAAATGCCGCGGGGGATATTTAAATAAGCCCTTTTCCTACTTGAAAGTAGGAATAAGAAATCCTCCGGAAAAGGGCTTATTTTCCGGAGAATCGCGTCTAGACTGGCGCTTTTCTCCGGCTTATCCCCAAGCCGGAAAAAAATGGCAGCCATGTAAATGCAAATGCCGCGGGGGATATTTAAATCCCCCGCGGATTTGCAATTGCGACTCGTCTCATTAGCATCCCTTTTCCGGAAAAGGATGCCAATGTAGACACAGCCTGGATGTAAAGTGTCAGATATAATTGAGGACTCCCAAATAGACTCTACACCACCAGAAATAAAATCTGTTTCCATCTTCTGTGACTTTCAGTTAGATGTGACTCACTATCCTCTGCTTAGTGTTCAAGTTATGGTAGACCCTAAGCCAGGTCATATTAAGTTCAGGTCTTTCACCTTTTAATCATACAATATGGATAACAACATTTCATTCTCCCAGCTCCAAGTCTTAAGTGAATTTCAACCCAAAAGAATCAAAATTGATCACCTTCACACAGCAAGTGTGTCTACTGATCCCTGTGGCAAAGTAGGTTGTCTATATAAATAAGGTCTGCTCATGAAGCCTTTCCCTACAGTTGATTAACAGATGGCAGTATATAGATAGCTCATTCAGGCCACTGGCTCATAATAGTTAGTCACCCTGACCAGTCATTAACCATAGTCATGGACTCACCCTAATCTCCATTGTCTCTATGATTCTCTGATGACCTGTGACAAAAAAGGAGTGTAGAAAGGGAAACTGAAGGGAGAGACCTCTCTAAATTCACCAATCAAAGAGTGCTATTGCCAACCCAAATACCACAAGGAATGCCTACACAAAGTTATGAGAATGGTCTACAAATCATAAGATTTTTTAAAAATAAAACATGTTGGATTTTTATTGGCCTTTTGTTTCTTGAGTATTTAGGGTTCATGTTTTAAAGCTTTCCACCTTAGCTGTAAGGCCCAGAAGTATAGAGAACTTTTTTTAAATGAAAGCTGAGATTCTACATAATCAATTGACTACAGGCCTTTAGAAAAACACCAAATGTTTTGAGACTCATGGAAAAAAATGGAGGAATTCTTGTGATCCCATGCTTTGCCCACAGTATAAATAAAAAAAAAACCAATATCTTTTCCACTAAACATCCTAATGAGATACTGCAAATGAGGAACTGAATTCAACAGCTCCTGATATGAACAGGTATCAACCTAGTTTTTCATATTTGAGATGGGTTACCAGGAATCATACATGACAATATGAAATCTTTCCACTCTCAAGTCAGCATATTCACAAAGCACCTATAATTTTGATCCATGCATTTATTGGATAGAGAAAGAGAAAGGAGGGGAATTAGTGTTGATAAATGTTCAAATTAAAAGAAAAAAAACCTGAAGGAATTAGTACTGGGCTCCTACATCTCACGTTCAGAACTGACCAGGACACTTATGACCAGATTTTCAAAGGTGTGTAAAGGTCAGATAGATATCTTTGAAGATCCGAGTTGGCAACTGTCTCTTTAGGAGCTTAATTACCTTTGAAAATCTGAGCTTAGATTTCCAAGTCCAATTTTCAAAAATGACTTTAGTCACTCAAGTGCTTTTGAAAATTTTAACAGGGGGGTCTAAAGAGACAAAAATAGACAAAAGGCAGGAGATATTGTATTCCTTTTAAACACGTGTGACATCTATTTTTAAGTACATTTTATATTATTTTTCTCCCAGGGGCAACTGACCCCTCTGGCCCCCTCACTAGGTCACTGCTCCCCCTCCTGCAGATCTATCATCTTATGCATGTGCAAGATCTGTGAGAGCCAACCCATGACTCTGCAGTTAGTGTCTGTGGCGCCTGCTTCTGGCTCGTGTCTCAATGCTGCCACATTCACCTCCAAAGAGGGGGCTTTCCAAAGCAGGCCCTTGCTGCTGACCCTCAAAGCATCTGCAGGTCCAGTCTCCTTTCAATGGGCCCACTTCCTAGGGCTCATTGATCTTGGATCTCGCTTCCATCCCCTCTCCAACCTTTGCAACTGCCCAGAGGTGCTCACCTTCCACCTTATCCATTCTCATCTCATTCACCCCACAGTGACAGTCTCTGCCTCACTTATCCTAGGGACTATTCTACCAAGACTTAATACAAAGTTTCCATGTAAAAGGACTCAATACATAGATAAAAACTTCAATGAAAGAATGATTAATACAGAGACGTGTCTGCATCTGATGCAGGGACACATCTCTGCCTGCCTCCACCCCTCTTCCCCAGAGTCTACAGCCCCATTGCAAAGTGGGGGAGTGGAAGAAAAGAGGCTGAGGCCCATCCAATGGGACTGAAGCAGTCATGAGCAAGCCATGCCCGGGAGCCATTCTTCTGTCCATTGCTGGTGCAGTGTTGCTTCAGGCACGCTGAAATGCAGTCACCTCTAGGGCGGGCTGGACAGCTGTTTAACATCTGCACAATGTTTCAGGCAGGGAGCAGTGCGGGCTGCCCTCCTGCAGAGCCCCCATCAGAACTACTGTGCCCTCCTGGCTTAGGAAAAGAATAAACAGAAGGATTGGAAATTAACCCACCCAGTCTCACATCCCCTAGGCAGAGAATGAGCCATCTACATTAGGCCCTAGCTGGAGTATCATGTCCAGTTCAGGGCGTCACATTTGAAGAAACGTGGAGAAACTGGAGAAAGTCCAGAGAAGATCAACACAAATGATGAAAGTTCTAGAGAACATGAGATATGAGGCAAGGCTGAAGGAATCGGCCTTGTTTACCTTGGAAAAGAGAAGACCGAAAAGGGACATGAGAACAGCTTTTCAAAAGATCTAAAAGATTATCATAAGGAGGAGGAAGAAAAATTGTTCTTCTTGGCCTCTGAGGTTAGGATGAGAAGCAATGGGCTTAAATTGCAGCAAGGGAGGTTTAGGTTGGACACTAGGAAAAACTTCCTGCCTGTCAGGGTGGTTAAACACTAGAATAAATTGCCAAGGGAGATTTTGGAATCTCCATCACTGGAGATATTTAAGACCAGGTTAGACAGACACCTGTCAGGGATGAGCTAGGGCAACTCAACTTTGGAAGCCCCAGGGGCCACACTGATACTTACAGAACATGCTGAGGGCCTCAACTTAAGTGTGGTTGCATATACCAGCAAATATATACAAATAGCTTCTCTCACACTGACAGGCATGAATACAAAGATTAAGGCAAGACTACATAGCACATAGGCCCCATTTAAGTCAGTTCTGCTGATATTAATAAATGCAATATTTACCTGATTTCTACCCACGTGACAGCACTTTTCATGAGCAATGACAGTCTAAGAATTTAACTACTAAAATGCATATCAACAGAAGATCATTACACTGACTACTTTTTTGTTTCGGCTACCACTCGCCGGCCACATGTTGATCCCCACATAAATCCAAACTGCACCACAGGGCACAAACAAATTGGCCATGGGCAACATACCAAGTTATTAATAAATATTTTATAAACCTTTACATTTTCTTTCTGGTTCCATGTCTCCTCTCCTTGCTCCATCATCTCCCCTGGTGCCTGCTGCCCCCCAAATCCTCACACCCCCCCTCTGCTGTCCTGACTCCTGCCCTTCTCACTGTCCTCAGCCCTCCTGTGACCTGCCCCCCTCCACCAGCCCTTCTCTCCCTCCTGTGCCCACTCCTCCAGTAGCCCCACTCTGATCACTTATGCTACCCCTCTTCTAACACCTCCCTCTACACTCCTGACCTGCCTCTCTCCTCTGGTGCTGTTCCATCCCTTGCAGGTGTCTGCCCTTCTGCTTCACTCCAGAATCCCCTGGCACCTGCACCTTCCCTTAGCCCTGCAACATCCTGGTGCCTCTCCCTTCCCTCACTGCCCCTGCCTCCTTTGCCCTCTTTTTCCCTGTTACCCATCCTCTCACCACTCTCTGCTCCATTCCCCTCCTGCCCCTCTGTGCCTTCACACATGACTTGCTCCATCTCCAACTTTCTCATGCCCACCCTTTCTTTCAAACCTTCTCCCAGCACCTCCTCCTCTAGCCCCCAATTCCTTTCCTCTCTCCTCTCCCAGCATCACCCTGTCCCCCCTCCCACTGACACCTCCCCTCCTGTCCTTTCCCTCATTGTCTGCACTTGGCCCCCTGGCATTTGTCTCTCCTGCACCCCTGACTCTTGGTGCCTTTCCCTCCCCCCTCCCAGCCCCTTCTCCTTCCACCCCTCCCTCTCCGCCCCTCTGCCTCCTCCCAAGCCCATCCCGCCCGGCCTTTCCCCTCCGCCACCATTCAAGCCCTTTCCCCTCCTCCCCACCTCTGACCCCACCTAAGTGCCCCGCTGCTGCCGCCTCCACTCCTCCCTCCGCCTCTGCCCAAGCCCAAGCCCCTTCCCTTCCCCCTTGCCACTGCTGCCGCCTCCTCCCCTCCCCGCCCCCACCCAGGTTCCTTCCCTTCCCCCCGCCCCTGCCCAAGCTCCTTTCCTTCCCTTCCCCCCCCCCCCTGCCACTGCCGCCACCGCACAAGCCCATTCCCTACCTTCTGCCTTCCACATTGCAGGGCCGGAGTCTGTGCTCAGGCCCCAGAGGCTGAACCCAGAGCCAGTGAGGCCCCACAACATGCCTCCCAGGAGTTTTAAAATTCCAGGCTGTGACATCACTTCATGCTTGGGCGTCCTCCCCGCCCACGTAAAACGCCACACATGGGCAGCAGCAGGTGGCGAGGAGCCGTGCACAGCAGGGACGGTCCGGGGCATATGGGGATGCTCTGGGGGCAGAGTGGGAGGATGCGCAGGGGGGCCGGCAGGGGGGTCCGCTCCAGGCAGAGCCAAGGGAGAGACCCAACTCCACATATTGGTGGAGCAGGGCCCCTGGCTCTGTAACTCACCAGCACTTCCGGGTTCAGGGGCGCAGGCCCCCCTTAGGCACGGGGCCCGATTTGACCGAATCGGTCAAATCAGCCTAAGGCTGGCCCTGGTTAGGTCCATCAATAGCTATTAGCCAGGATGGGTAGGAATGGGTGGCCCTAGCCTCTGTTTGTCTGGAAATAGGTAACAGGGGAGGGATCAAGTGAGGATTACCTGTTGTGTTCCCTCTATCTGGGGCATCTGATATTGCCCACTGTTGGCTAGAGGGACCATTGGTTTGACCCAGTATGGCTGTTCTTATGTTCTTATGTGGTGTGTCCTGGACAGTGATTAGGGCTGGCTGGGTGAGGTGTAGCTTGGAATAGGTAACATTGAGAGCTTGCTGACCCCTGTAGTTCCACCCTTTCCACCTAAGGCACTAGGGGGTCCAGAGCCAAGCCCCCTACACTACTTGCACAGTGCCTAGCAAAGCCTATTGTCAGCCTTGACTGTAACCTAGCAGGAGCAGATATTAGAGAAAAAATATTTCCAGTAATTTTACAAGCAGCATTTTAGTGAACATCCTTTTAAAATACTGAACTGGATCTTCACACGTCTACCTGCATAAAATTGAATAATAATGATAATGCTTATAATATATATTCCATTTTAATTAGAAATTAAAACTGAAATATCTGCATTGTTACTTGTAGACTACCATTCTATCTTGTCATGAGCAAGGATTTAAGTACTTTCACATATTAAAACTCCTTGTATTTCACATATAAATATTCACTGGATGCATTAAGTTTCTTTTTTGTCTGTACAATAAATATTACTGTGAAGCTCACTGAAAAATTAAAGTAGTGCCTGAAGCTGATTGTCCTCCCATAATATACTGTGAATGAATTGTGTCCTCTGGGGATTATTCTAGTTCCTGAACATCATACTTCTTGTACCTCAACATAAAAATATTTTTTCTTCCACCTTCAAAACCATAGTACATATACCCATCTCCTAATGGATTTTCTATTTATCTATCACTTCAGCTGTTACAGAAAGTACTATGAACATTTTAAAATAGTTAACAATATCTAGTTTTGCTATGAAATTGCTTTGACAAACTGAGTACTTTTTCAGCTACTAGAGGATTTACCTGGCTTTGTTTTGGTCCTTAGCTCAATTAAATTTGGGGTATTTTTGGAAAATAAAATGAAAATATGAATGCTTCATTGCTCTGGGGTGGGGATGGAGATGGGAGGTTCAGTATGTAGGCTGCCCTGGGGAACAGAAGACTACCACAATTCACTCTCACCACAGATGTTTGGGGCCAGGTGAGAAGTACCTTTCCATGCTGCTGCAGCTCCAGTAGGCACAGACAGAGGAGGGATGCATGTATCCTGGATGGGGCAGGTTCAGTTCAGGCAAAGCTTCTCCAAGGCTACTTTAGGCCCAGCCCTTCCAGAATGAGCCACCGCACCACTGCATTCCTTACAAACACATTGTTTTTAGTTTAGCAGGATATGCCATTGTCGAGTGAGAAACTTTCTCAATCACAGTCTTCAAAACAGATTTTAGGAAATCATGTAGCTATTCTGAACCCAGGCCATAGAAAAACTTGAAGGAAAGGAGCAAAACCTTGAACTTTACTTGATATTCTGTGGGAAGTGAGTGAAGAGAGAAAGGGATAGATTTGACGTGCTTATGGTAGCCTCTGTTACTGAGGAAACATGATGCATTGTACTGTATCAGCTGGAGTTTCCTGAAAACTGATCATCAAATAGAATGGTGCAGAGTCTCCTTGCTGTCAACAATCTAAAAAGAAAAAAAAATCCTATAAAAAGTGGAAACTAGGTTAAATTACAAAGGATTAATAAAAACAAATAACACATCTATGTAGCAGTCAAGTTAGAAAGACCAAGGCTCAGTTTAGCTAGAGACATAAAGGATAACAAAGAAAATATTGTAAAAAAAATATTAAAAGCAAGAGGAAGACCAAGGACAGGGTACGTCTATTGGTCAATGAAGTGGGGAAAACAAAGAATATGGAAATGGCAGAAGTGCTTAATGACTTCTTTCACCACGTTTTCATCAAGAAGATTGGTGATGATCACATGAGAAAAGAAGGTAGGTAAAGATGTTAAAATAGGAAAAGAACAAGCTAAAAAGTACTTAGGAAAGATAGATGTCTTCAAGTTGCCAGGGCCTGAAGAAATGCATCCTAGAATACTTACGGAACTTAATGAGGAGTTATCTGAGCCATTACCTATCATCTCTGAAAAGTCATAGAAGGTGGGAGAGATTACAGAAGACTAGAGAAGGGGGACTGAAGACTTCCCCCTTATCCAGAAGACTGTGGATAAGGGGAAAGCAGTGGTCATGGCATATCTAGACTTTAGTAAAGTGTTTGATACAGTGCCTCACGAGATTCTTGTCAGGGAAATACACTGTAGATGGGGCTACTATAAGGTGGGTGCATAACTGGTTGGATAACAGTTCTCAGAGTGTAGTTATCAATGGTTCACAGACGTGATGGAAGGGAATACCAAGTAGGGTTCCACCGAGATCAGTTTTGAGACAAGTTCTATTCAATATTTTCAGTTACTTAGATAAAGGCATTGAGAGTACGCTTATAAAATTTGCAGATGAGATCAAGCTGGGAGGGGTTGCAAGTGCTTTGGAGGATAGGATCATAATTCAAAATGATCTGGACAAACTGGAGAAATGATCTGAGGTATTAG
This sequence comes from Pelodiscus sinensis, assembly GCF_049634645.1. Taxonomy (NCBI): domain Eukaryota; kingdom Metazoa; phylum Chordata; order Testudines; family Trionychidae; genus Pelodiscus; species Pelodiscus sinensis. Next base: position 48,690,502 of record NC_134718.1, read on the forward strand.
GATGAAGTTCAATAAGAACACATGCAAAGTACTCCACTTAGGAAGGAATAGTCAGTTTCACATGTAAAGACTGAGAAATGACTATCTAGGAAAGAGTACTGCAGAAAGGTATCATAGTGGACCACAAATTAAATATGAGTCAAAACTGTAACATTGTTGCAAAAAAAGCAAAATCATTATAGAATGCTTTAACAGAAGTGTTGTAAGCAAGACATGAGAAGTGATTGTTCTATTCTACTCTGCACTGATTAGGCCTCAGCTGGAGTATCGTGCCCAGTTCTGGGAACCACATTTCAGGAAACACGTGGAGAAATTGGAGAGGGTTCAGAGAAGAAAAACAAAAATGATTAAGGCCTAGAAAATATGACCTATGATGAAATACTGAAAAAAACAGTGTTTGTTTATTTTGGAAAAGTGAAGACTAAGAGGGTACATGATAACAGCTTTCAAGTATCTAAAAGGGTGTTACAAGGAGAAGAGAGAAAAATTATTCTCCTTCATCTCTGATGATATGACAATAAGTTATGGGCTTAAATTTCAGCATGGGAGAATTAGGTTGGACATTAGAAAAAGCTTCCTGTCAGGTGGTTAAGCACTGGAATAAATTGCCTAGAGAAGTCATATAATCACCATCATTAGAAATATTTTAAAGCTGGTTAGATAAACAGCTGTCAGGGATGATATAGATGGTACTTGGTCTCACCATGAGTGCAGGGAACTAGACTTGACCTCTTGATATCCCTGACAGTCCTAGTGTTCTATGATGATGTTAAAAAGTGTTGAATAGGGTTGGATGAGAACTCTGGGATTCCACAAGTCAGGGTTTAATGGTAGAAATACAATTTTCCAACATTATCTGGGAGTGACTTCCTCCAAGAAGGACTCAAACTGAATCCCATTTATGCATTCCCTTGTACTCTTACTATCTGTCTTATCCAGCATAGCAATATCTTCTGGTCAATATTATTGAATGCTGTAGAGAGGTCCATAAAGATAAGAGTGGACGTCTGCCCTTCATCCATCAATAGCAGGGAATCATCAATGTTAATAAAACTGTTTCTGTCCTATATCTGACCTGAATCCAGATTGTGCTGCGTCTAGTATATTAGTTTCAGATAGAAGCTAGTTAGGCTTTGACTAGTTTCTTGGTGAGCTTGCTCAGGAATATATGTATTCTGGTACAATTCATAGTTACATGATTACATGCTAGTTTTTTCCCCCCAAAGGTTCCCTGCCTATAGTTTTTAAATATATTTGCATAGAGCCTGAATCTGCTAGGCACTTTATAAAAAGAGAAGAGCTCTGCCCTGAAGAAGGCTAGGTCTACACTGCAATGTTAAATCGAAAAAAGATACGCAATTTGAAAATTGTGTATCTTTTTCTGATTTACTTTCAAAAGAGGCTTTTCCAAAATTTGGCACATCTACATGGTGCCAAATTTTGGGGAAAAAATGCTCTTTTGACACATCCCTTATTCCTCGAAGAATGAGGTTTACAGGAATGGTAAAGAGCATGTCCTCTTTTTCAAAAAAAATGTCGAAAAAGTGGATGCATTCCTTGGATGCAGCATTGCTTTTCCAAGATACCTCCAGTATCCCAAAAAAGCAATGCCGTCAAGATGTAGCCAAAGAGATTGCAAGGGGCTTATGCATTCTGACTTGTAGGCCTTCATAGTTTCCAGGTAAAGTCAGTGGCATTCCACAGTTTGAGAATTGGATGTCATGTATCATTTTGCAAGAGAAGGACTTCTAACAAATTCAAGTGCCAGGTATAGTGTGTGAGCAAGAATGATGCAATTGACAGGTTTAAGAGTCTTGTATATGCCAGTCCAAAAGCTGTTGCTCACTGACACAGAAGACAGCACTCAAGACAAGCAGGCAGTTATTCTCAGAAGCATTAAGGCAGAAATAAAAAAGCAAACCCTAGAGATGCTCATCACACTGTACAGAGGATATTCAGAAAGGACCATTCAGATGCCCTCTAGCTTCCCATATTGGATGCTTAGTCCTTTACCTACAATTGTAGAACCTTGTGTTCTGAATACTGACTCTCAGGTTCAAACACTGCTGGAGGCCAGAATGGTGTCAATTACACTAATATATTTTATGTCTTTACAAGCAGACACATCCACCGGCACCTGGAGTAATGGCAGCAGCCATCATTTTAGGATAAATGCACCAGTATTTCCCCACCACCACCAGTCCATTCCAGGAGTTCCCAGTGAAGTCTCAAGTCTCCTGCCCTCACCTATCACTGAATAATGCCCAGGATCTCTTTCTGTCAAGGCTGCACAGCTCCCTGACGTGCAGCATATCCTGTCTGCATGGAGGCAAGAGCCTGTGTTTGGCTTTTGTATTCAAGAGTTATTTAACAGTGTATTGCCAGTAATTACAAGTTACCACACAACTCTTTCTAAGCAAGCATCTTCATTCTATTGCTACTGAATACTCTGTTGATGTTAGTCGTGTTTATTTAATTAATCTGCAAACAGATTTCTTCTGGGTGTGACACTGTCTCACATTCCACTGCCTTTTAGAGACATGACTAGAATGCTACCAGTGCACAACAGAAGGTTGGAAAGAAATGCAGATGTGGAATTTAAATATAGTAAGTGCAGTGACTTCCTGCACTGGGAATTTTACTCTAAATCTTATCCAGTCAAGAGAGTGAGGGCCAGATTTGTGAAAATGGACTACTAAGTCCTTATTTAAGGAGATAGAACAGTGGTCACATTTCCTGAGCACCCCCACAGTTTCCACTGAGGTCAGAAAGACTTTCATTAACTTTTTTTAACTATGTAGTAACAGCTAGAAAGTGGTCTGAATCATTGAAGAAATAATTTACAGGAATGTACTTGGTAGAGATTTTTTATGAGAAATTTAAAAATAAATTCAGTGTTGTCATCTGTAAAATATAGGATTTAGACTATAAAGGAAATGAAACTATAAAAGCTATGGACATTGCATGAAATATTTAGATTATATCTTCTTTTTATGGTTTTTTTCTCCTTCCGAAAAGGGATTGCAGATGAAACAGGATAAATGCAGATATCATATATTATGTATTGTGTTAAATGATTGATAAAAATAAAAGCTTAAAATAATTTGGATAAGGCTTCAGAACATAAGAATGACTATACTGGATCACACGAAAGGTCCATCCACCACAGTATCCTGTCTTCTGATAATGGTAATAATAATTCTAATAATGCTTGTATTTTAATCTGTGCTAAAATGCCTGAGACTAATTGTAGTGGTATAGTTACCCCACTCCAGAATAAAAAGGGTTAAAACAGCCTTGAGAATGGGCTGACTTGGGAGCCAACAATTAAAGCTGGGCTAGAGTCAGCCAATCAGGGCTTGGTTAGGCCCTATAAGAAGGGCTCCTGGAGGAAAGAAGCTCACACTCTCACTCTAGATCTGCAGGGGAAGAGACCTAGCTGGTTGCTAATGAGGTACCATAGACATAGCAGTTCCAGGATGAAGCCCAGTGATAGGGGCGTAAGAAGTACTAGTGATGCAGGGAGGCAGACAGGGCAGACAAAGGTCCACACCACTTTGCCTATGGTGAATGGCCACTATTGACTGTAGTTTGCCCCTGAGATAAGGGCTAGATGATGACTGGCAATGGGTTACTGAGGCAATCAAATTTATTATCAAAAAAATCTGTACAAAGTACATTCCCATAAATCATTTCTTAAAGGGGGTTTATTTATTTTATTTATTTATTTAAATATTTTTTACCTCACCTTTCTATTTAAAATATTCCAGGTGGCTTACAAAAACAAACAAAAAATACAAATATATATAAAAAATTAAAATATGAGAATTTAAAATATGAGACCCCCCAGAGGGACATAACCAGCTAAAAACATATAGAAAGGAGGAACACACACATACAGACTCAAACATTAGCCTGACGCCAGAACAACGCTAACATTGGCGCCATGCAAATATCCCAAGGAAGAGAATTCCACAGCCTGGGAGCAAAAGCTGAGAATGCCCTGTTCCGTGTAGTTGTTAATCTTATCTCCACAAGCAGGGGGAACATAAAGCAAAGCCTCCCCGGCTGACCTCAATCCCCAGGCAGGTTCATATGGGAGAAGACAGTCCTTCAGATACCCTGGACCCAACTCATTTAAGGCCTTTTAGGTCATAACTAAAACCTTAAATTGTGCCCGGAAACATACCGGAAGCCAGTGCAGCTGCCGAAGCACTGGCATAATGTGCTCCGTATAACTAGTGTTAGTTTAAACTTGAGCAGCCACACTCTGGACCAGTTGAAGTTTCCAAAGGCTCTTTAGAGGCAGCCCTACATAAAGTGCATTACAGTAATCCAGTCAGGATGTAACAAGAGCATGGATCACTGTGGCCAAATCATGCTTGTTCAGTAAGGGTCACAGCTGGAGGATCAAATGAAGTTTCCCGAAGGCACTCATGGCCACCGAAGAAATCAGATTTTCAAATGTTAAAAAAAGGTCCAGGAGCACTCTCAAGCTGTGTACCTGTTCTTTCAGGGGGAGAGTAACCCCGTCTAGAACAGGCGCCATGCCACATTCACGAACAGATGGCCTCCTGATCCACAGGACCTCAGTCTTATCTGGATTCAACTTCAGCTTCTTTGACTTCATCCAAATCATCACTGCCTCCAAACACCGATTTAGATCAGTCACTGCCACACCTGGTTCTAATGTCACAGGGAAATAGAGTAGGGTGTCATCTGCATATTGATGGAACCATCCTCCAAAACTCCTTATGACCACTCCCAGTGGCTTCATGTAGATATTAAACAGTATAGGGGACAAGCTGGAACCTTGTGGGACGCCACAGTACAATCGCCACGGGGTCGAATAGTAGCCCCCTAGCTCCACCTTCTGAAGGCGTCCTGACAGGTAGGACCGGAACCATTTCAAAACAGTGCCTCCAATACCCAACTCTGCCAGGCATCCCAGAAGGATATCATGGTCAATGGTATGAAAAGCTGAGAGGTCTAGGAGAATCAACAGGGATACACTCCCCTTGTCTATCTCCTGGCGTAAATCGTCTACCAGGGTGACCAAGGCTGTTTCAGTTCCAAAACCAGGCCTAAAGCCAGATTGAAATGGATCTAAATAGTGTGTTTCTTCTAAGAAAGCTTGGAGTTGCAGTGCCACCGCCCACTTAAGTACCTTGCTCAAGAAGGGAATATTAGCAATTGGGCAATAGTTATTTAAGTCATGTGGGTCCAGGGAAGTCTTCTTGAGTAACCGTTTTATCACTGCCTCTTTCAAGGCAGCAGGAACCATATCAGATCTAAAAGACGAATTAATAATCCCCTGGACCCAGCCAGTCATTCCTTCTTGGCTAGATTTAATAAGCCATGAAGGGCAGGGGTCAAGTGAGCATGTGGTCGGTCGCACTCCTCCAAGCACCTTGTCCACATCCTCAGTCTGCAATAGCTGAAACTGATACAGAGAAAAAAGACTGGGTGGTGCACTTAACACATTCTGTGCCTGTAGCGGGCCTTCCCACTCCACCACAGCGCCCCCTGCCATCTGTTCAGGGAATTAGATCTGCTGGCAGGTGGCGCGGTCTTTTCAGGACACTGCCCTCCAGCAATGTCCACAATAGCCTGAGCTTTTCCCACCTTCCGGGGGAGATTGGGTTTATGATAGGCTGGTAGGCCTTCAGGAGGCGGCTCCTCTGCCTCCTGCACAGTGGGAAACATGTCTGCCTCCCTGCGTTACCACGCCTTACAAATAGTCCAGGCGGGTGAGTCTCTTCCCGGCCTTCCTTCAGGTCGGGCCCAGAGGTAATCGTTCGCGCGCCCGGCCTTGCTTCAGGTCTGGGCCATAGAGGAATAAGTCCACCCCTTTCTCAGTCTCTTATTCTACAGTTCTGGGCAGGGCAACGGTTCTAGTTCTGCCCCTTTAAGAGGTCCCGCCCGATGCACGGACAGTCCCAAATGCCCCTAGGGAAGCCCCGCGCTCGCGAGCAGGGCGGGCAACAAATACAGTCTACAAGGCCCGGCTCTCGAGCCGGGCGGGCCAACCGATATCCAGCCAAACCCAGGCCCTAGCTCCCTAGCTCCGGGTGGGCAGCAAGCGGCGGCCAGGCCCTAAGGCAAGGCGAGGTTGCAGACAAACACCAGTCTGTAGATGCTCCTCAACCAGGAACGAGGCTGGTATGGCACCTGCAGCAGCGGTGAGGGGGAGACTGCCACCCGGTAAGGAGGTGGCAGGGGGGGCGCAGGCCCACCCGCCTCACTGCGCCCTGGCCCAGGGGCCCTGAATGCAGCCGTGCAGCTGCGACTGGCTCAGCAGGGCTCCAGCCCGTAACTTGCTGGCCGCGGGCTGCTCTCGGCCCGGGCTACCCCTGGGCCACTTCTCGTCTCCCCCTTCCCAGGTACCTGTAGTTCCAGCAGGTCCATCAGGGAGTCGAGGCGCTGTCGTCCCCGCAGTGTCCGGCCAGCCCAATCCAGGGTCAAGGGGTTGGCGCTCGGCAGAGTCCCGCACGCTCGTCCGGCCCGGCGTTCCAGTACCCATCGGGGGTCCAGCTGGTCCACCAGGTCGTGCCCGTCCTCCAGGTCCATGGGTGGTTCTGCTGGCAGGCTTGGACAGGCCTCAGTAGCCCGGGACGGGGAGCCCTGGCCGGCCTCCGGGGAAGCAGCTGAGGGCATCCTAGCCCAGGTCTTAGCCTCCCCAGGCAGGAGGTCCAGACAAGCTTCCGGCTCCCTCAGAGGCTGGGCCCTGACTGAGCTCCCCGGCATTCTTCTTATAATCCTAGCCCCGCCCTTTGACTTCGGTCAGGTGAGGGGGCGGGGCTAGGCTGGGCCCAAAATGGCTCCCAGAGGGGTTCCTCCGCCTCTGGCTCAGTGGGTGGCCATTCCACCCCACTACAGTGCCCCACTTACATAGCAACCAGAGTCCAAATCCAACCGGATGCGGGGGATAATATTTGCAAAATGCTTTGCAAACAGATCGCAGTGGGGGGCCAAAGGCTCCTCTATTTTGTCATGAGTGCCAGACTGCAACAGGCCCCGCACTACTCGAAACAATTCTGCTGGACGGCATTGTGCGGACGCGATACAGGTGGAGAAGTAGCTTTTCTTTGCTGTCAGCACTGCCACAAAGTAAGTTCAAAGTTCAGCTCTAACCTGCAGTCTATCAGACTCAACTCGAGTTCTCCTCCAGCGGTGTTCTAGCCGTTGCACAGAATGTTTTGCTGCCATCAGCTCCCCAGAAAACCAGGGATCAAACTTGGCTTAACTGGTCCAAAGAGGGCATTTAGGAGCAATCATATCAACTGCCGGGGCTACCTCAGTGTTCCATGTATCAACTAGGGTGTTGATACATCAACTAGGCTACGTCGGTGTTCCTGTATCAACAGGACCATTTGCCATAATGGCTGAACAATCCCTCAGGGACCTCAGAAAACCCTGCAGATCCATCAGCCTCCGAGGGCAGTTCATCTTAATTGGTCCTCCGCCTCTGTGGAGGGGAAGGTCAGCAGATAGTCTAAACTTGACCAGGTAGTGATCAGTCCATGACAAAGGGAGTGTAGCCACATCCCTTATCCCAAGAAGTCTATCACTCTGAGTCCAAAAAAACAAATTGAGTGTATGACCTTCAACATGTGTTGGGTCAGTTATTTCTTTGGATAATCCTAAAATGGTTATGGTATCCATAAAATCTCATGCTGGACCAGACAGAACATCCTCAACGTGAATATGAAAGTCCCCCAAGACGAAAAGCCTCGGCGTCCTCAATGCCACGTCCGAGACCACATCGATCAGCTCGAGCAGAGCATCTGCTGTATAGCGAAGTAGCCAATACACAAGCGGCATACCCAACTTATCCCAGACACCCAACATCAAGGACAGACACTCAAATCTGACACTTTGTTGGACCACAGCCCTAGCCAGTGAGATAGTATCGCGATAGACAATTGCTACTCCACCTCCCTGACAATTAAGCCACGGCTGATGCTGTACTGAGAACCCAGTCAGGCACAATTGGGAAAGGTCTACACCTCCCTCCACTCTCAGCCAGGACTCAGTGATACAAGCCAGGTCAGCCCTTTCATTCAGAATTAAATCATGGATGACAACTGTCTTCTGGGATACTGACCTGGCATTCAGCAACAGCACCCTCAGGGCTTATGGCCAGGTATTAAAGTTCCCAAAATTTTTAAGTCTGGGAACAGGACGGGAAAAAGGAATAGCACATAACTGTCTAAACCTCATTCCCCTTGGCTGGCCAGTCTGAATCATACTTCCATATATTCCTCTACCTGTCACAACTGCCACGATGGCATCTAAGCCCTCCTCCTTAGGTACCCCATCAGTGCCAAACCACATAGTGGCGGGGGAGGGGAAAAGAACAAACACACACCTTCTGTTTGGGTAGCTAAAGGGAACTTTCTCTCACCAAGAACCCTCCCTTACCCTCCCTGCTCTCACCAGGGACTGAATAGGCCACCACACAACCAAGTGTGCTGCTCTCACCAGCACACAAACACACACTCAATTATAATCTACCATCACAGCACACACCCTTGTCCTTGGTCTGCCCCCAAAGGGCTCCCCCAAAAGGGCAGCCCCCTTTGGATCGCCTCTTTGCGGCGGCCCACCGGCAGCAGCCCACCACCAGGGGAGGCCTCCTAGCTTTAAGGCCGCCCCTGGTAATGGCTCAAGGGTTGGGGTTCCCTGAGGGAAAGGTCCCCAGAGTATGGGGGCATTGCCCAGGGGAAGTAGCTAGGGGGAAAGGCGCTGCAGTCTGAAAGGGATACAAGTCAATGGAGAATGGACAACAGGTAACAGTGGGTGAAACACTGGCCAGAAGAGAGTACTCTGGAGGCTAGTTTGAGCTAATTCCCAGAGTTACCAGCAGTGGGCACTGAGACAAGGACTCATGGATGGTTACACTAATATTTTAGGGTATGTCTACACTACCACCCTAGTTCAAACTAGGGTGGTAATGTAGGCAACCGGAGTTGCAAATGAAGCCCGGGATTTGAATTTCCCGGGCTTCATTTGCATCTCGCCGGGCGCCGCCATTTTTAAATGTCCGCTAGTGCGGACTCCGTGCCGCGCGGCTACACGCAGCACGGAGTCCGCACAAGCGGACATTTAAAAATGGTGGCGCTTGGCGAGATGCAAATGAAGCCTGGGAAATTCAAATCCCGGGCTCCATTTGCAACTCCGGTTGCCTACATTACCACCCTAGTTCAAACTAGGGTGGTAGTGTAGACATACCCTCAGAGAATGATACATTTATTTGTGATGTTAAAAAGTCAGTGAATGTTTCAGAATATAAGACTATGGATATCTTTAGTGTCCATAAAAAAAACTAGTGAGAGACCTCTTTTCTTTATGAATAGAGATTAAAAAGATTGGGACTTTTTAGCTTAGAAAAGAGGAGACAAAGGGTGGATATATGATAGAGGTTTATTTAAGTGTGGAAAAAGTGAATAAGGAAAAGTTATTTACTTGTTCCCCTAGCATAAGAACTAGGGGTCACTAAATAAAAATTAATAGGTAACAGGTTTAAAACCAACAAAAGGAAGTTTTTCTTCATGAAACACAAACTATGAATATATGAAACTCAATCTATTTAGTTTATCCAATATCATGGCCTACAACTACATACATGAGAACAATATTTTCTCATAGAAAAATGCCACCAATAGAAAAAGGTGTAATGAGATTCAATGGACAGAAGTTGACAAATTCAGACCAAAAATAAGGTGAATATTTTTAACAGAGAAGGCAATTAAACATTGGAAATTTCCTTACGGTTTGGTGGGTTTATATCACTTGAAGTCTTTAAATCAAGAGTGGAAATGATCAGGTATGTTCTTTGACCTGCATTTATAGAGGATGTTGGACAATATGATCACTGTGGTCTCTTCTGGCCTGAAAATCTGTGAATCTTAGTATTACCTGCACATCACTGAAAAGAATAAAAATGTTCAAATCCCACTGGGGGATGAGACTAGGAGAAATGGATACCTAAATCCCATAGGGTCCTTTGAAAATCCAATGTGAAAATAAAATGTGACAACAAAAGCAACAGTGCAAGTGTGTAACATGTCACACCATGTTGAGTATTGGCACATTGAGTGTTCTAGATCTCCAACATAAATCATATTACTAATGATCTAGTGGATCCAGCACAGAACTAGGAGCCAGGATACTTGGATTTAATTTCCAGCTTTTCTGTGGACTTGTCAGACTGAACAAGATATTTATCCTCTCTTTATTTTAACCTCCTGGTCTATGAAGTGGGGATAATTTTAATCCTCCATTGTAAAAAAAATACTAAAGACTGAATTTATTACTAATTAGCAAAATAGTACAGATGCTAAGATTGTAACAGGACACATTTGATCTATCCCAAATCATAAAATACTGAAAATAGAAATTTAAGGGTAAAGAAATTCTTTGCCCTTTTCTATTTCATATTTCCCTACAATGCTACACAAAACAAATACTCATTTCCATTTCCTAACAGATGCTAAAAAATACTACTTACTCTATCTTCATCAAACTTGAATGCTAATGCCAAAACTTACCTGTGAACTCTTATAACTTGAGTTTTTATATCAATCATATCAACAGATGAGCACAGCTGATTGCCATGCATTTGGATAGAACACCAAACTTTCTTTAGTCCAATAAATAATGTTTGCAGTTCCATCAATATCAAAAGAGATTCATACAATAGAATGATAAAAGAAAATGTAATTCACACAAAAATGTATCACAGCTCCAAGGTGGGAAATAAATTAGTGAGCTCCCCCATTTTAACTTTCTTTTCATAATTCAGATTCTTTTCCTTTTTTTCAGCCATTTTGTAACCTATATGTCTTAATAAAATAACAGTCTACTCATGAAGTCTGCCTTCCAGATGAAGATTAATCAGTTTTTTGTGCCATAAAAGTATATTTGAAATAAATGTTTTTTCTTTATTGTTCATACCACTCTCCCACGCAAGACACCACAATGATTCTCAGCATCCAGCTGAGTACTTTTTCCAGCTCAAGTCTCTGTGTTAAGCAATTTTCAAACACATTTACAACAAAATGAAAATAAACTTTTCTCCTTGGCTTCTCTGAAGCAGAAATAATTATCAAAAATATTTATCACCACCTAGGGCTTTCTTCAAGATGTATGATGTTACTGTGTGCTGAAATCACAGCATTCAGTTATGGTGTGATTATCTTCTGGGTTATCCTGAGGAGAAATTAGTGTAGTAAACTAAGGGACTTAATAGGTCAGGGGATGGGTAAGGGTACATGAAGCCAAATGTTTTACATAGTCTAAACTATTGTAAAAGGAGAAGTGTCCATCACGCCGTCTGTTATAGAGAACTTGTTAGAATACACTGGAAGACTTGAGAAGTTTCTAGAAAATGCCAGAATGAGTGAGAAAACTCCAGAACAGCACATTCCCATTTCAAGCTTCCATTAAACCAACAGAAGAAGCAACATACCAAGTATCCCTATGAGATGCCACTAGAAAATTTAAAGCAGCCGGTGTCATTGTCTGGGATGAAGCACCAGAGATGCACTGATTCCTTTTTGAAGCTCTAGAAACAACACTTCAGGACATGATGCAAACCAAAATGCATCTTTGGGAAGAAAACTGTTATACTGCTCATCAAGGTTCCCTGGAAGGTGTGCACCTGTGTGGGCATGCACCAAGTATTTCAGTCCCACACACACCCTGAACAGAGCTGCACAGCCATGGCCCCAGCTGCTCCTGGGGTGGGGCCACATAGCTGACAATGATCAGGCAACTCTTTATCCACCTGAGTTCCTGAACTCTATGAATCTCAGGATAACAATGACCCAATCAGATTTTGACTTCCCATTCACAGTGCAGTACCAGCAATTTCCCATCAGACCAGTTTTTGCAATGACCATCAACAAAAGCCAAGGACAAAGCCTCCAGAAGTGTGGTATAGGTCTACTGTCATGAAAGGACAGGTAATGATAGTAATAATCAAAAGCAAACAGAGCAAAAAGATGGAAAGAGACTTAGTACTTATAAAAGGGCCATCATGAGCAAATATGAAGGAAGAGAATTCATCTTTAGGGCTCACCCTAAACTGTAAAACCTTGACCATGACCAGAACTGATTAAATACTTGCACATAACAAAGCAAAACAATTTTATAAACTATCACACTAGAGACACACAAAATGGGGAAATGAAGGATAATGAAAAAAATCTAAATAATCAAACAAATAGAACCAGAGCAAGATTCTGAACACCTCACTCACAATGCCGGGCAATTATTGAATCAATTCAAAGGAAATTCTTATATGACCATACCTATTGCCCTCCTTTTATATACTTGTAAAAATTTTTGAGATGGTCAGTCCTGAAGGTATTGTCAAACAGATGTCAAGAACTCAATTTATTACTGCTAAGTCTTGCAGTTGAAAGCATGTGACAGAAGGTACCTCTGTCTGCTTGACAGAATATGTATAATCCAGGGCAAAGAAAGCTGACCTTGTCTTCTTGATTGTTTTTACTGCATCAATGTTTATTTTCCTTTCAGGTCCAGATTTTATCTCTGACTGCCTGTCACCTCTTTACTTCATCAAATAACTCTGAAAAACATTAAAACCATTAGTATATCAGTAGGCATGATGCATGTGAAAATTACATACAAAAGCTTTCCTTAAAATAACATTAATGTTGCAAAATTAGGAAATGTCCATGCAACCTTAATTCATCCCCTCCTTGCATGCATGCATGATGCTTATCTGTCCAACATAGTATAGGAGATCTGGTGAACTGAACACAGTTGTCTGGGAATTCAGTCCAATACTGCAAATACAAGTGAATGCCCTTTTTTGTCTTGTAAACTTCTGGTTCGTTCAGTGTCTATCCTTTGCACAAATAGTATGCAATCAAGTAATTTAAAACTATAGCATAATGCATAAACACCAGGAGGCCAACTTAAATGAAAATGTGCTTCTCCTTAGAGTTCAATACTCACAAGTACATTATAGCAGAAAATGCCTTGATACTATACACAGAATAACAGGACACAATCCCAGTCCTTCTAGAAATCAGGAAAGGAAAAAACTTCCTGTGACCCCCCATTATACAATTCTTCCACAACCGAGGCTATATCTAGACTGCCGAGAAAAGTTGGAAAAAGATACGCAAATTGCAAACAGCAATTTGTGTATCTTTTTCCGCTTTTTTTCCGAAAGAGGCTTTTCCAAAACTTGGCCCATCTACTCGGGGCCAAATTTCAGAAGAAAGTCCTCTTGCAGAACATTCCTTATTCCTCTCACCGAGGACTAGAAGTTTTGGCATTTTCTTTTAATGTATGTAACGTACCACACTTTGCTTTTCCATAAAACACTTGCAAATTATTACCCTGGAAATAGAAATCCATTCAACAAATAAATCAATTTCTTCCCTAGTTGTAACTTGGCATGTAAACAGGAGAAAGTTGTTTTTATTAGTTATGTCTGTTGTGTTCATGATACAATGATCAAAATTAAAACTGTAATTTTAGAGCTATTACAGTCTTTGTTTCCCAGGGCTAATAATTCCACTTAAAGGTGAGGCTACCATATGTTTGTGTAGGATTTGGCAGGAGTCAGTTTGAACCTGCCAGCATTCAAAATAGCTTTTTGTTCATTTCTCACTGATCTTTTTTATAGTCTTCATTATTTTTATCTGCCATATCCATCTTTATTTGTTATCTCCTGCTTGGATTTCTATATACAGGAACATTATGCATGATCTTTCACTTTCACTGTCCTCATCTTGTTTTTCTTTATGGACCTCATCATAAATGTTTCTAGGCAAGGCCATAATATTCATGCTTCTGTCTTGTTTGGGAGGCATACTTTACAATTGGAGAAATTCTAATATCATTGCACATGCACAAACATATGCAAAACTGGAATATGTGAACTGAGGTGCAAGTCCTCTTTCAGCCTAACAGAACTGTGGCACTACAATTTGTTTTACTGCATAATGTGTCAAGTTCATATGTATGAGGAATAACAGTTATTTTGAGAGAAGGGTTTTCTCTCAAAATAATGCTGTTACACGGAGCGTTTTATTTCGCAATAATATGATTTCAAAATGGCAACTGGATGTGATTATGCTAATTAAGCATGGGATATTTAAATTTCGGTACTTTACATTTGCATCCCTATCTCAAGATAGGGAGCAAGTGTAGACCTGCCCTTTCATAAGAACAAGACAGCTAATATACATAGATAAAGAAGTGAAATATTCTAAGATATGAGAAACTCTCAGGCTACGTCTACACTGCAGGTATTTGTTGGCAGAAAGTATGCTAATTAAGTGCTCATTAGAATTTGTCGCACTGCATTTGCATATCTATGCTGATGCTTTTTTGCTTGCCTTTTGCGCAAGATCCCGTTTACCTCTTTTTTTGAGGCATAAGGCAACTTGCATCAAAGGGGTATTTAGCACAAAATGGACCCATCTACACTGCTTGTTTTTGCACAAAAACTTCTTGCGCCGACAAATACCTGCACTGTAGATGTAGCCTAAGATACTATATAGGGTATAAAACCTTACAGAGACTAGAAAATAAAACCTACTGATTTGTAAGTGTCTGTGTCGCATGATTTCATGAGACGCCCAGATTAAAATGGTATTTGAAGTTGAGAACCTTACACTTCCATGTATGACACTGAAAATCAGAGAGGATACACCTCATTTGCTACTGTTATGATACCTGAAGTAAATATAAGTTGTCACAACCGGCTTGGATTAGCTAATTATTTCTCATAGGTCATATTTATATGTATTCATATATTTCTCATATATAAATTATTTCTCATAAAGGAAAGCTCTCTTTAGGGAGTATTCCTTTCAGGGTAAATGTGATTGCTGTAGTTATAAATAAAATTATATTGACATTACCTCTGTCTGTTAATTTTTAAAATTAATTTTAGCTGACTAAAAAATTATTCACAAGATAATTATATTAATGCACATGTGCAGTATGTGCAACTTACAAATATGACTGCTTTTACTATTTCTGGATTTAGTATTTTTCATTAATTTATAGAATTTGTTCATTTTTCTCTCCCCTCTCCTCAAAAATATGTTGATCATAAAATAGTAAAATATTGTTTGCCCAAAAAACCATATAAATATTCATTTGTTACAAACTTTTCTGCTAGCCATATTAGGGAACATAAGTGGTCTTATCAAGTATTTTTCCATCCTGCATAAATATCGTCATGGCATATTATGTATTGTAGATTCAGTCAGCATATCCTTCTGCATAAGATTTCCTTAGCAGGTGTTATTGGCATAGTTTTTGTACTTCGAGCATATGTTCTTTTTTTCTTTTAAGAGTAGCTGTTTCTAAAAAAACCTGTTCCCACTCTGAACTACAATTGGAGATGGTGATAGCTTCCAAGAATTACTTTTTTGTTGCAATCGTGTCTGTCAGAGACTACTGGTTTTCTTACTGTGTTAAGATTACTATAGCACTAAACTACAAGTGGGATTTTGTATCTTAAAGGCACAGACTTTACAGCTGAGGGGTGAGAAGAAAGATAATATTCAACTCAGAATCACCACAGAACTGTCTGCTAGGTTCCCCCCTTTAACATGTCCCTCACACTCACATTTCTGCCCCCGCCTTCCTCTTCCACCTCTGCTCTGTCCTGGTCATTCTCCTATGCCAGGAATTTCAAGGGCATTCCTAAGGCAGCAGCCAGTGATTTATGCAGTTCTTGTGCTAAAGAAATTCTCCAGCCAGGATCCAGTTTTTCAGAAATGCCTTTAAACTGCCCTGGATCCATTATTGGGTGCACAATGGCCAGAGTAGGGTGAAGATCTCACCCTTATGACACTTGGCTTTATTCCTGAATAGAACTACTCACAAACTTAAAAGTTAATCACATAAGAATGGCCATCATGGGTGAGACCAATGGTCTATCTGTCTTCTGATAAAATCCTGACTTCCAACAGTGTCTGGTTCCAGGTGCCACAGAGGGAATGAACAGAACAGGTACTCATCAAGTGATTCATCCCCTGTCACCCATTTTCAACGTCTGGCGAACAGAGGCTAGGGACCCCATTCCTGCCCATCCTGGTTAATAGCTATTGATGGACCTATCCTCCATGAATTTATCTAGCTCTTTTTTGAACCCTACTATAGTCTTGGATTTCACAACATCCTCTGGAAAGAAGTTATACAGGTTGATGGTGTGTTATGTGAAGAAGTACTTCCTTTTGTTTGTTTTCAACCTATTACCTATTAATGTAATTTGGTGACACCTCGCTCTTGTGTTATGGAAAGGAGGTTAGTGCTTTGCTGAACTGAGACCTTATAATCGAGGGATTGTTGAAGGAAACTGGGATTTTGTAGACCTGATTTGTAAACTGTGAAGTAATTCAATTATTTTCCCTTCTCTTTGTCTCCTCAGGTTGCCCCTTTCCAACTGTTCACTACTTCTGTAATATCAACTCTACCCACTAAGGACACATTTTAAACACTACATTGTCATCATGCAATCACATATACCACATATAACAGAATACCACAAATACTCTAACCAAACCAGCAAGTCTGTCTATGAAAGCAATGAAAACACACAACTGAAATTTTATTGAGCCAGTGCTTTCCTTACTGCCCTGAAAGCAGTGCTAGTTTCTTTTCATTTCCCTTCACAGCTCTGGGCATCATGGTTGCATTCTTAATAACAACATAGTTCTTCAAACAATTGAAAGATAAAATCAAGTTACAACCAGTTTAAGATGAAATGAGCAAAAAAAATCCTGTTATCCTGTTCACTTGGGGTACATCTACACTGTGGGCTAAAGTGGAGTTAAGATACACAACTTCAGCTACGTTAATTGGGTAGCTAAAGTCCAAGTACCTTAACTAGGCTTTTGGCGCTGTCTATACCAAAAGGTGTAGGAAGTTGAAGGAAGAACATTCTTTCTTTGACTTCCCTTACTCCTCATAAAATGAGAGTTATAGAAATCAGAGTAAGAAACCTGTCATTTCAAAATTATTTTGAAATAATGGGCTTGCTGTGTAGACGTGCTCTCTATTATTTTGAAATAACATGAATTATTTTGAAATAAGCATGTAGTGTATACATAGGCTAGGTGTACACAAATTTATTTACCATCCTGGAATCTACTTTGAAGAGTGACTACTATTATCTCCTTTCCTGAAATTCAGAAATATATTTTGTCCCGTATCTCCCAAACATCAGAAACAAAAGCTGTAAAAACACATTACATATTTTTCTCATCCTGAAATTACAGATTTTTTTTTTCATTTACTGTGGTTTAGAGTATCATCAGCACACGGGCAATTTCTGATTGGGTCTGGAACATTCTTTTGAAAATGTTATGTAAGATGTAAATAACTTCAAAGAGTAAAACAGACTAATGTTTTCCTTAGAGTTTAGGTTTTACTATGTACAGTCTTTAACTGAACAATATAGCCATTATCTTTTCAATGAATGTAAACTGGATTGTTACATACTAACTCTCTTGGAATCATTACTAACTCTATTACAATCAGTTATAATTTGGGTCATGTGGCATTTCTTAGAATTTTCAGAATATACAATCAGGTTTCTAGTCATCATAATGAATCTTGTGGATCTTACTCTTTTTGCATTGTGCATGTTAATGTTGGTATTTTGAAAAGTAAATGGAGATGGTCTGTTGCTTGTTGTAAGGAGGCAAATTATGGCAAGTTTTCAGTATAATAGTAGTTGCCCAGTGACAGTGTGTTCAGCTGGGATCAGCACACCCATGCAGATTGTACAGACAGATTGTACATCTTTGTTTACAAGGTATTTGTCTGGCTCACTGAAATAGAAGTGTTTTTGATGGCTTGGGAGGTAGGAGAGCAGACATAAAATTGCTGGAAAAGGGGCCACCATGGTGATTGACTTACCAGGAATGAGGGGTTCAAAAAGGTCACCGCTGGCCTAAACCTTCCCCTCTTCTAATAGAGCAGACTTGGCAACAGAGAGAGACAGGCAGGAGTTGGGATGTGGTGGCAGCAGAAGGATTGGCTTCAGGGCATGAATCACTTCAGCAGCCCCACATATACTTCAGAAGGTGAGAGAGGGCAGGATTGAGGGGGACTCCTTCCCTGACTCTACAGAGATTTCAGTTACAGAAGTGAATCACAGAAAACAGTGCTCACTTTATATTGATATTTATTATAAATATTTGCACAGTAAAAACCAAAAATGTATTTTTCAATTCATCTCAAACAAGTACTGTAGTGCAATCTCTTTATCAGGAAAGTGGAGCTTACAAATATGGAATTATGTACAAAAAACTCTGCATTCAAAATGAAACAAAGTAAAACATAGGAGTTTAGAAGTCCATACATTCTTTCTTCTGGTTTAGCAAATCACTCAGAGAAACAAGTTTGTTCATAATTCACAGGAGATAATGCTACCTGCTTCTTTTTACAATGTCACCTGACAGTGAAAACAGGCATTCATATGACACTATTGTAGCTGGTGTTGAAAGATATTTACATGCTAGATATTCTAAAGATTCATATGTCCCTTCATATTTCAACCACCATTCCAGGCGATATGGGCCATGCTGCTAACTGGTTTTCCTCAATAATGATGCCAAGCATTGCAGACCAGCACATGTTCATTTTCATTATCTGAGTCAGAAGCCACTAGCAGAAGGTTCATTTTTCTTTATTGATGGTTTGGGTTTTGTAGTTTCCACATCAGAGCATTGCACTTTTAAGAATTCTTAAAACATGCTCCACACTTTGTCCCTCTTAGATTTTAGATGGCACTTCATGTTCTTAAACCTTGCATCAAGTGCTGTAGCTATCTTTAGAAATCTCACATTGTACCTTCTTTGCATTTTGTCAAATCTACTGTGAAAGTATTCTTAAAATGAACATCATGCGCTGGGTCATCATCCAGGATTGCTATAACATGAAATATATGGCAGAATCCAGGTTAAATAATTCTCCCTCAAGGAGTTCAGTTAAAAATTTAATGAATGCATTATTTCTTAAAGAACATCATTAGCATGGAAGCATGTCCTCTGGAATGGTGTCTGGAGTATGAAAAAGTATATGAATATGCATATCTGGCAGTAAATACCTTGCAATACCATAACTGCAATACCAGCTACAAAAGTGCCATATGTATGCCTATGAATGCCTATTCTCACTTTCTGGTGACACTGTAAATAAGAAACAGAAAGAAGTCTCTACACCTCTACAAGTACTGAAATCCAATCTCTGTACTATGAAATTGTAACTTACAAATGTTACAAATGCAGATTTTTGGGGGTGGGGTGGGGGAGACTGCTTCCCACCTCACCTCCCTACCTTCAGCTGATGCCTTATCAGGTAGGGTGATTAATCACGATTAATTTTTGTAATCATGTTTAAATTTGTTAGTTAATGGAGTGAGTTAACTGTGATTAATTAGTAGCCAGTAAACAGAAAGACAGATAGACATCAAAAATATATGTACACATTCTGTTATGAAAGGTTCTACCACTTAGAGAAATATTATCTGTACTTAAAATGGGGAAGACTGTTTGAAGTGCTAATAGATCTAAAACAGAATAATCTTGAAAGCTTAAACTGCATATGGTCTGAGTAGCTGGGAGTGTAGGCAGACTCTAGCAACACTTCCATTCCCCAGCCATGCGTTTTATGCTGGAAACCAGGAGGGGATGATGATGAAAAACCATTGCAACAACTCTGTTCCACCTACAGATTTGCTCTGCATAGAGGAATCCTCAAGTTCCTTTGTAAATTGGCTTGAGGGCAATTTACTGCTGGAGCAGTACAAAGCTATTGCAGCTCAGCCAAAGATGTGCCTCTGTGTAATTTAATGTCTTACAAAGGCAGGAATGATTAAAATCAACAGTGTTTCATACAGTATGCATTCTATTATTTATAAAACTAAATATGAAATACCCACTCTAGAGATAACAGTTCCAAAGAGCAAAACTACCATATGTCAATTTCTTCCTGGAGAATGCTGAAACCATCAATGGCTTCAATTAGCTTTCAGCTGATATGAAGTAAAATAAGTCACCCTTGTTTATTTAAAAGAAGAAGAAGAAAAGATGAAAAAGTATGACTTTTAAAACATATAACGGCGAATAAAAGAAGGAGGGGGACACAATGCAAAGGGTTGTTCACAGATGGAGTATGAACATTTAACAGAGTCTTTGTACTGGATTAGCTTAGACAAATTAACACTACCAGTGAAAGGCAGTCTTCTTCTCTATAATGTCCAGCACTTACTTTGAGAATCCTGTTATTATGCTAAACCTCTGACTTTATCCTGTCTCCCAACTAAACTGAATTTAAAAAAAGTTACTTTATATTCTTCCATTGATAAAGCACAGTATAAACAACCCCTAGCACCTGCATATTCTTTCATGAGATACTGAATATTTAGTTTTGATACTCTCTTATACATAAGAATATACAATGAATATTATTCAAAGACTTCTCCTAATCAATAGGCAAGTTTCTGTGTTCACTGACCTTTTTAAAATGCAGAAAACTTATTCAGTTTTCATGTACAGTATACACTTTCTGTAAGAGGCAACTGGAATTTAATTTTTCATGATGACTCAGATGTTCCTTCTTTAAGGAAAATATTTTTGGTATATCACTGAAGAGTTATACATAAAAAGAGTAGTTTTCAAATACCTGTACTGCAGGTAGAAAAACCCACTAACATCTACAGATAGAGAGAAAAGCTCCAGGACCAGATTTCAAACTGGGAAAAAAATGCAACGTGATTTTAATAAATATTTAGTTAATTACACTTAAAATAATGAACATGATTATGTTATATGAATTAACTTTTTGACACCATTGACACCATTTCTTATATAATAAACCTAACCAATGCTATAAAAGGGAACACGTTAAGAAATCATGCCCAAAAAAAATGTAAAAAAACTAAAATCTTCCCCAGCAAAGTTGTACCATAAAAAGACAGAACTCTAGAGACTCAATGAAGTCCATTAAGTGATCAGATAATACAATGAATGGAAGCTGTGTAAAGTCATAAGATAAAATAAACCATAAAGATGAGATATAACACATAAAATTCAACTAATCTTATTAGAGGTTTGTGGCAGGCTCAGAAAAATTAGAATGGATGCAAACTAGGTTTAATTTCATTTTCATAATGTTACCTGTGGCATCAGGGCACATCAAACCTAAAAACAAACATTCTTTGATAAATGGCCCAGTAGGAGGTGTTAATTAATCTCTGACCTATCTGGAACCTCCGCTCTCCAGAGAATTAAGATGAAATGTCTTTGGCCTTCAAAAGCTTTCTCTTTATTTATTTTATAATTATTAATATTCTGTCTATTCCCAGTTTGGGTTTACTTATTCCAGGGGCAGCTCTGCTTAGTTATTGGTGTTACCTGCTGATCTCAGCTTCGTCTCTCACTGGTGACTTCTCTCACTCACTAGTGACTTTCCAGAAGGGGTCAAGGCCTCATGTGATTCTAGAGAGGTGCTGTTCTTTTAATGAACATTCACATTCACATTCTGGGTCACTGGTTGAATTAAAAACCAATATCTGACTAAACACTGTCATTAATTCTTGCAGAAGTAATTAACAAGATTTGGTCATCCAATCAGAGAGCAGACACTGCACTATGGTGACCAATGACAGTGTGAAGTAAGATGAATTCTGAAGGTCACATATTACGAATAGCTCATGAGCAATCCATGAGAATCAATCTGTTCTTTTAAATTATTTGTCAAACTCTTCAAAACAATGAAGTTGAAAATCTTGATTTTTTTAATAGACAATTCATATACAGAGAAAAGGGTGAAATTTACAGATTGGGTCAAATCAGCAGGACTACTCACAATTGCATAAATTTAATCCCATGAATAAATCTGCAGGGTCAGGTCTTAAACACTGTGCAATGCATAATCAGCCAGCTTTATTTTCCATGATTTTCTATTCCCTCTTTAATACTTGCAAGAATCCTGTTAGCTTTAAGTACTGCTAATTCACATTGAGCAATCATATAATATTCATTTAGTTATCCTTAGCTGACCTCCTGATTTTTCTCTACAATGTAGCTAATTCTTTTTATGGAAAATAGGAAATATACACATAATTCAGCTAAAAGAAGGAGGCAGCAAAGACACACTATTACTGTTACAAGAAGTCTTTTGTATGTATAAATACTCTGGCAATAAAAAAGTCCTCAAATTCTTCCCATGTAAAAGCTGATAAATATACCAAACACATCAGATTCTGCCCTCTTTTGTTCCCCTGAAACCTTTGAAATGGCAATGGGCTGCACATGTGCAATAACAGGCAATGTTTATTTCAAATTGCCTATTACTGAATTTTAATCCATTTTGCTATCAACCTCCTCTCCATTTTGGTACATCTTTCACTGCTTCTTTAACCATATATCTGAGTCTTCTTCTTCCTAGAAAACTGCTATCCTCCAGTTTCTATACGCCTAACAAAATATAGAAGGCAAGGGTGATTATATGTTACAATGATGAGATAACTAACCTGAATATTTAATGAAAGTTCTTTTGTGTGTAACCCCAAGGAGATTACCTAGATTCCTGGGGCTCTGTCTGCTGGCATCTCAGGGAGAGGCACACTGTCCCTGGTAGCGAGGGGGAGCCAAGGCAAACTCAGAGTCTGCCTGGCAACAAATAGGGAGTGAGATGCCCCTCTCAGGGAGTTCATGAAAGGGGAGAAGCCATTGTTTTTTATGAGTCAGCCTAGAGCCAGCCAAGGCAAGAGCAGGACTGGCTGTGTGGGGAGCTAGTAAGTGCCTGAGAACTGGCCTCTAGGGACCTGAAAGCAAGATCCCTCAGCTGGGTTTTCCTTCTACACTGATGATTACCAGTTTGTAGAGTTTGCTGTGAAACATCCCCAGCCAAGCTGAGTTAGTCCTCCAGCTCCCTAGGTGAGACCAGTCACCACATGGTCAGCTCTGCTCTGCCTGCTAGTTCAGGGCTGCTGCCTGCTCTGTGTGTGTCTGGGTGCTGGGCTAGGAGACTACAGTTTGGATTTTAGTACAGTTGTGTAATCTGCACCTTGAGCCCTGCACCCCTTTGTGGTGAGGGGAAATCCTGGACCGAAGCAGCCTGATTCCTGCCTGAAGAGGATTCCTGCTAGCAGAGGTTAACCCCTCTGCAGTGACTAAGGCGTCCAGAGTCATCTCTGAACCTGAGGAACATTAATGGAGTTTATGAGTGCACCATCTTTTAGTTAGTCAGTCAGGGAATTTGTTTTGGGGACCCCCTGATCCCTGAACTGTGTCCTCAAGCCAGGGAGTAAGGGTTTGGGGATTTTATAACCTGCTGCATATTAAACCTCTGGAGGGATTTACCACCTTCTCCCACTTGTGAGTCCTTTGGGCTGTACTGAACCCAGTCAGCTAGACTGCTAAACCACTGCAGAGAAGAATTTTGTGGACATAGGTCATCAACGGCCCCTACAAAGTATGCGTACCAACAGGACACTAATCTTACAGTTGCTAGATCAAGTCATGTGACTGGGGAAAGTCACAGGTATTAGCAGCGTGGGCACCGGTGAACCTAAAAATCGTGTTTTACCCTGTTATGTTATCATTGTTTCCTGTTTAATATAATTATTGTGTTGAATATATTGTATGCGTTTGTGTTATTTTTTTGAAGTCTCCAACTATCTGGCAAGTAAGTGGGGATTCCCCTGTGGTTAGAATTTTCCTCCCAAACTGCCCTGGTGACCCTGCCAGGAAGGAGTGAAGGGGGTGGAGGCACCGCAAAATAAATCATAGGAAAAAATAAAGATGATACACCCTCCTGAGTGGGTGGCGGGATACAGAAGAACCCAGACCCGTCCACCGAAACCTGTAGGCAGATTGGCATTAAAGAAGGTAATTGGGTGGAGAGGGGCGCTGCAAGTGATTTCTCAGCAGATTATCTCATTACGCAGTGTTTGCACATTAAACATGAAACAATATCTGGAACCAAAGTTAGCAGTCATTAACGAGTTATTGAGAGACACTGTCAGGTGATATTACTGCCACCTCCTACTCTGTAATTTGTGAATACTTTATTGATCAGACATCTTAATTGTTCTTCTGTACATGCAACTAGATTTTCCTGTATTTTTTCTTTTTGCTGTGAATATAAACAATCTAAAACAAAACTGTTTTATACTGAAAAATAAAGAGGACAGCAGGAGTGGCAGAAACAAGCATAATTAAGCATGCATAGCAGTTTCATGCAGAGATTGGTTTCTGAATTGGTTCCTAGATCAGTGTTCCTGTTGTGGGGTATGAAGTTGGTGGTGAGTATTTGTCTCAGGTTGGGGGGCTTATCAGTAAAGCGAGGACAGGCCTGCCTCTCAAGCAAAAGATCATCATCTCTAATTTAAATATAAGGACTTAGTTCGAATTACCATTAAACTGCCACGTGTAGCTGCAGGCAGTTACTTCGGACTAGTGGAATTTTAAAATGGCGACCGGACAGGAACATGCAAATAAAGCCTGGCTTTAAATCTCGGGCTTCATTTGCAACTTCAAATGCCTACATTAGCCTCCCTAAGAGTATGTCTACACTTGCAGCCTAATTCAAACTAGGGCTGAAAATGTAGGCATTCAGAATTGCATATCATGCCCGGGATTTAAATATTCCACGCATGATTTGCATCTTTCCGGCCAGGGGACATTTTTGAAATTTACAAGCCTGAAGTAACTGCCCACATCTATACATGGCAGTGAAACGGGTGATTGAAATAAAGCCCTAGTTTGAACTACCTGTTATTCCTCCTGCAATGAAATGAAGAGGTGTGAATGGCGACTGAAATGTGAGCACCTCCAGCAGCAGTTGCAAGGATGGAGAGGGGCTGGAGCCAGATGTAAAACAATACCTGTCAAGTGAGTTCATTGAAAAGAATATTGGACATACAACCACCTTGGGAGTCAAGCAGCAAGTGCCTGCCCTTGAAAGAACTCTCTTTGAAGCAGCATTAAAAAAGGCAAGGTGATGACTAACTTGGCTGCATGAGAGGGATAAATATGAAGCATCTTGCAGAAGGACCCTGGGTTTTCATCTTGTCAACATGGGCGCATCGATTCAGATCCGCAGAAGCTCAGCTCCACCCCTCCTCCATCTAACTCACCTGGCTAGTGCAGTTAGGGGGAGCAACTATTGGGAACAACTAGACGAGTGTACTTGTGTGTGTGTGTGAGAGAGAGAGAGAGAGAGTGCATGAGTGTAATGTATCATATGCATATGATAAAGTGTTGATTGTTCTATGTACGTTCAATAAATGTGGTGTGTTGGCTTATCCCCCTGAAAAAGATCCCAGGTGCTTCTTTTAAGCACAACAGACGTATGTGCCTAAAGTTAGGTGCCACTTTTAAAGACTAGTAGAACTACTTTGTCTTCTACTTCTCCTAGCAAAGAGGATACTACAACATTAATATCTACTTACTTTGATGTGTTTAACCATGCATCCTTAATAGTAATGATTAATGTGCTCTTGATATGTAACTGTATGAGAAGTTATACAGAAATTTGGTTTATTCCCTCCAAAACTAGAACTTGATTCCTGAGAACACTTAGATGAGAGCATCCAAGGAGAGATGACAGAGCTCAGAGAGGTTTGTCAGATATTTGAAAATGTATGCATTGTAAATGGTAAAAAGTATAATAAAATATTACTGTGAACTATGCATGTTTAAATAAAACTATTTCACAGCTATGAAATGTTATAGATTTTTCCTATCTAGCAGAGGATTTTTGGTAATATCCATTATGTAATAATACTATTTATGATTATGCATAATGATTCTCTGGTTTAAATATTGATCTTTTTCAAGTTTGATTAAGATTTCCATTTTTTGTATTACATTTTGTCTTTATTATTCTTATGTAACTCTTTACTTCTCCTACTGAATAGTTTTTTAGATGTTAGCATTACAGTCATATTTTATATAAAGTCCTATAATTAAAACTTTGGATATTTCTTTAATATCTGAATTTCTGCTTAAATTTGAATTATTTAAGACCATAGAATATTGTCTCAATTTTCAGCTCAGTAGTGTTAAAGAAGTATGGAAAGGAATCAACAGCCTATTGTCTAAGAATATTTTTAAAAATATTCTTTGTGTAAGTTTTGCTTTTATGTTCTATAAGATTGCTTGGCACTTACTTTTACAGGCAAATAAAATTACAAACTATTGCCAGATGAAAATAGCCTGATGAAGTCAGTGAAAGGCCTCCCATTAACATCAGTAGGCTTTTGATCACAGCCTGGGGACACATCTACAATAAAGGGGAAAGTCTACTTAAGATACACAACTTCAGCTACATTAATTATAATTATGTATAATTATGTATAATTATAATTATGTAGCTGGAGTCGCTGTATCTTAAATCACTGTCCAAACTGTGAGAAGTCAAGGGGAGCAAATGCTCCCATCACCTTCCGTTAGTCCTGTATTTTGTTTCAGCACTGATGGGGGCATTCTCTCAGTTCAGATTAACAGGTTTTCACTAGATCTGCTAAATCAAACTCCAGAAGATCTACCACAGCAGTGTCAATCTTCTACCTAGTGTAGACCTGGTCTTAGTGCCCCCGAAAGCATATGACTCAATGGCCACTAAAATCAATGGAAGTCTATTTACTTCAATAGATGTTGGATCATGCTCCTACAAACTAAGGGCTCCATTATGCTTTACCCAACATTATGTACACTTATGCTTGTGCTTAATGTTAAACACATCTGACATAAGAGACCATTTGTGCACAATGAAGATTCAGTGTTTTCGTGTGCTGCTAGGTGGCTAGATACCTCCCACTATGTTGCCCCATAAGCAACCAGAACTACTGACCAGCATGGAGAGTAATCCTTTGATATGATTAGTGTTACAATTTTAAAAGTTCACTTAAAAATCTTTTCATGTTATGATTAATATTGAATTTGTGGTATTTTGCTATCTTCTAGCCTAGCACTTCTGGACAAGTGTATTTTCAAATTAATCAATAATAATGTAATGGCTTTTCCTATTCTATTTTAATTATGTGTGTATATTTTGTCAAGTATAACTTGATAGTGCTTCTTTTTTTTATGAAATAATAACCATATCCCATGCTAACTTCTTACTTAGGCCACAAATGATAAATTGATTACTAAAGACTTTGAGGAAGACATGTCTCTTTCACAGATGTTAACATTAAATTGTATTCATTAAATTATAAATATGAATTCAGGTGGATAATAGTCTGAGGATAGTGTCAACAGCTAAGGTAGTCACATTTGATATAGGCGGATGGAGCGTTCAGCAGTAAATTGGTGATTGGGCTTTTGCCTATTGATTGTAGTTATAATGAGAGAGAAATTGTAATGATGCATTATCCAAAATTAATTATATTTACTTTTCAGTACCTAAGTTGTGCTAGACATTTTACAGAACTATGAAAACAAAAGTTCCAGTCCCAAAAATTTTGATCTGCAATAGTAATTTTCAGCTCTTTAGGTACTTGATGTCTCAATGATTCTTGTTCCTTTTGCATTTTTCTCTTGTGAAGTCACTACCTGTAGGTTATGTGATAAAAGTGATTTATTAAGAGGGAGCTAAAGAAAGCAAAGAAGATAAACACAGATTGAGAGAGCATGCCATGCAAATAGGACATCACTGAAAAGGGCTCAGAATTGGCCACAAACTAAATTTCATGGCAAGTGTCTTAGGTGAATCAGAAGGCTAAAGTGAATGTGAAAGAAGGTCACATTTGAGATGTAAGCCTCTTAAATGCATTGTCAAGATGTTTAAACTTGATACACAGCAAATGGTAAGCTGGTGGATGGATTTTAGAGGCAGAAAATGGCAGACATGGTCTGAGTGACAAGACACAGAATGATGTTGCAGGCAGTACACTGAGCTGACTGTTCCAGAGACTAAAGAAAAGGATGTTACAGTTGTTTATGATCATATTATAACGAAGCCAATAGGGACTGTGACACTGGCAGATCAGCTGCCAGCTCATGCCAAGACTCCAGGCTTCACTGAACACAAACAAATGCATAACTGGAAATCAGTCTGGTTCACCCATGTGTTAGCATTATTAAAAATCTATAAGCTTATATTTAGACTTGATAAAATACTTGTAGGATGTGTCATGTAATCTCACCTATAACCTCTGTAGCCCATGGTATAAAGCCTCTGTAACTGTGTAACTCACCAAACAAAAAAGAAGCATTCATTTATCAAAAGGTACTGGTCCTGCACACAAGGGGACCTATTAAATCCAAATAAGTCATTGTGAACCATCAAAGGACAAAGTTTTGTGGCTTGGTCTCCCCCCCCTCCCCCCACACACAACAAGGAGATAGGTGCCACACTTGTCCTATCAGTATTAACATTTGGGGAAGGGAATTAAAATTCCCTGACCAAAAGGAATTTTATTTCTGTTCTCCTTGAACCCTGAGGGGTGATGATTTCTAAGCACTAGCGAGGGGCCTCCAGCAATTAACCTCAAAAGGAATTTGCTTATTATAGAAGTCTTCAAAAAGATAATGTAAGCTAAGTGTTTAACTCCTGTGTGTGTATTATTATCTGCGTTCACCCTATAAATAACTCAGGGTTTGTCTACACAACAAAGTTATTTTGAAATAATTTTACTAGCGTCTACACAGCCAAACTGCTATTTCAAAATTAAATCAAAATAGCAGAGCACATATTTTGAATTTGGTAAATCTCATTCCACGAGGAATAACGCCAAATTTGAAATAGCTAACTTGAAATAAGTGCTGTGTAGATGCTTATTTCGAAATAGGGGGCCACCAGCCCTTCCCAGGGTGCCCTGGTGGCCACTCTGGACCAAACCAGCAAAACTCTTCTGCTCCTTCGCAGTCCCGGAGCCCTTAAAGGGGTAGACTCTGGCCACAGTGCCTGTGACAGCTGCAAGCCTGCCAGCACAGAGCCAGCAGTTGCTTCCCCTGGCCCAGTATGAGCCAGCAACCCACTGGCAGCCAGCCCTCCACTGCTCTCCCGGAGCAGGCTGGCAGCTTCCAGGAGCCTACCAGGGGGCGCAAAAGGTGGGCACCTTCCTGGTCCAGTGCAGAGATCATGGATCTCATTCAGGTTTGGGGAGAGGCCTCCAATGTCCATGATCTCCGCACTAGATGCAGGAAAGCAGCCATCTACAGGTGGATGGCTGACAGCCTGGCCACCAAAGGCCACATGCACACCCAGGAGCAGGTGCACATGAAAATCAAAGAGCTGTGGCAGACCTATGCCAGGAGCACAGGAGCCCCTATAACAATGCTTTGGACCGCATCCTGGGGGGGGGGGGGGGGTCAAACAGTCCGTGCTCCCCAGGTGGTCATCAACTCTGGGGCAGAGGGCCCTGGCCTTAACAGACGGAGGAAGAGGATGATGGCCAGGAATCGCAGGAGCCTGGAGGGAGTGTGGCACTCACACAGGACTCCCGAGGCATCACATCAGCCATGTCACCAGTGTCATCCGAGGCCGGGGAGGCCTTGACATGTCAACATGTGAGGGCCATCACTGTCCCCTTATGCGGGGTGCAGGCGGGGAGGAGAGAGAGGGAGACCGGGGATCATGCGTGTGGGCCTTGCTGACCACGGAGCACGCAGCAACCTGTGCATGTGCCATTCCACCCTGGGCATGTGACCCTAGCTGTCTGCCACACAGGGTCCCTGACCTGTTACCCACACGGGTGTGTGTATGAAAGCACATGACATGCTCCTGACCCTGGAGAGGGAAACTACATGATGCCCTCCCTCCACAAGCCTTCTCTAAGCAGAGGCAGGGCACATCTCCCTCCCCACAACACCCACACTAGATACACCACAGGGGCATGGGTGTAGTCCCGGGCCAGCTCACACTCCCGGGGATAGCAGGACATGCCAAACATGTCCTGTGTGCAAGCACATTGGCTCTGATGGTGCGGAGACCTGCTGTCCTTGCTGTGCGGGGGGGGGGGGCGGCTGGGCTTCACCCACTGTGCCCCAGGAAGAACTGACCACTTCTCTTGTTTCTCCACAGTCGCAGCAGCTGTGAGTGCA
Organism: Pelodiscus sinensis; assembly: GCF_049634645.1. Lineage (NCBI taxonomy): Eukaryota > Metazoa > Chordata > Testudines > Trionychidae > Pelodiscus > Pelodiscus sinensis. Next base: position 48,720,573 of record NC_134718.1, read on the forward strand.
GGGTGTGCTACTCCACCTAGGACATCTTCCTGCACCCAGGCCAGCAGGCTGACCCGGAACCAGGAGTACCACCAGTGGCAGCACCTGGGGATCCTGCAAAGGCAGGTCCGCATCCTGGAGAACTAGGTGCATGAAGACCTGCAGGTGTGGTGGGAGAGCTGGTGGGAGCTGCTTGCCCAGGGCTGTGCCATCTGTGACCACCTGCATACCCTGGTGCAAAGATTGGTGCCTCCTGCTGCTCCAGCCCCAGCTGCCACCCCATCTATCGCTCCTCCTCCCACTCCTGCCTCTTCCTCCCCCCCTCCCTACCCGACTCACCCTCCATACCTGCTCCCCTCCGGGGACTCCGAGGCCCCCGCATGCACAGTCCTGGGAGACAGGTGGACCAGCAAGACCCCCGACCCTGAGCTTCTCCTCTCCCTTCCTTCCCTTGCCTCCCCCTTCCAGCTCCCTCCTCTCGGGTTTACCCCTCCCCTCTCCTGCCCTCATTCCCCTCTCCACCCCAGTTATGTTCAATAAACAGAGTTTGTTTTTGGCAACACACATGGTTTTATTTTATATCAGGAAAAGGGGTTAGGGAGGGGAAAGTGGAAGGACGTGAGGGTGGAATCAGGCACAAGGCCCCAGTGGGGCACGCCAGGAAGACTTCACTCCCCCTCCATCTGGAAACTCTCCCACAGAGCCTCCTGGATACCGACAGACCCCCGATAGGCCTCCCAGCTGGCAGCTGTGTGGGGCTGAGCATACAGGCCAGCCAAGTGGTCGGCCTCTGCCATCCAGGCTTGCACAAAAGCCTCCCTCTTCCTTTCGCACAAATTGTGCAGCACACAGCACGCTGCCACCACGTGCAGAATATTCCTCTTGGAGAGGTCCAGGTGGGTGAGGAGGTATCTAAATTGGGCCTTCAGCCAGGCGAAGGTACCCTCCACCACAGTGCAGGCCCTGCTGAGCCTGGCATTAAAGACCTGCCGGGAGGGGTTGAGGTATCCCGTGTAGGGCTTCATGAGCCAGGGCTGTAGTGGGTAGGCCACATCCCCCACCAGACACACAGGCATGTCCACATCACCGACCCTGATGTGGCAGTTGGGGAAGAAAGTCCCAGTGTGCAGCCTCTGGCACACAGAGGAGTTAATGTACACCTGCGCGTCGTGTGCTTTGCTGGACCAACCCATGTTAATGTCCAGTAAGCAGCCCCGGTGGTCAGAAACATCCTGCAGGATGACCGAGAAGTATCCCTGCTTCTTCGAGTGCTTGCTTATGTCTATTCCAGTCAGTGTGTGTGCACCTCGTGCACGGTCGTCAGAACTTTTTTACCCTTAGCAGCACCCGTTGGGCAAGCTGGGGAGCCCCCTAGAGTGGCACCAGCATAGCTGTGCATATATACCCCTGATGGCTCCAACCCCGCTCAGTTCCTTCTTACCACCTGTGACCGTGAACCAGAACGTTGGTCTTGCTCTGACAGATTAACCTTACCGTTAGCTTATCTTCTGTAAATAGCTGTTATCTTTGTTAAGTGTTTTCTTTCTTATTCATTGGTTAAGTGTTAGTATCTTCCCTCCTCCCCTATAGGAGAGGAGGGTATGCTGGGGCCTCAGGGCTTCAAACCCTGCAGACTCTGCTCTAAACAAATGCCCCATGTTGACCCTAACAAGGACTGTCTAAAGCAGGCATGTCCAAAGTCCGGCCCGCGGGCCAATTGCGGCCCGTGTTCTGGTTTAATATGGCCCCACAGGTAATTTGGCAATATCTATCTTTTATGGCCCCCAACGAATCCATATGTATTGAGATGAATACATTGTAAAATCTCAGTTAATGTCAGTTGGTCTAAATCAGTTATAAATATATTTGGACACAACATATATACTTGGTGTTATGTTCCTGTTCATATTTTTTTAACTTAAAAGTTGACACACAACCTTTATTACCAATAATATGTAATGTACTTTACAATGTTCCTGACATATATTTCAGCTTCCTGGATTTTTTTTTTTCATCTGGCCTTCAGATATGAAAGGCAGAGTGATTTAACACCTGTTTTGATTTGTCATCCATGTGACGAAATGAAAAGTATGCCGTTTGCAATAAACTTTGCATAAAATAGTTAATTTGCATTTAATTTTAATGGTTCAAAGAATGTCAGGCAAAATGGTCGGCCCTCACGCATGTTCACTTCATCAAATCTGGCCCTCTTTGAAAAAAGTTTGGACACCCCTGGTCTAAAGTGTATGGGTGAGGGGCATCTTACCAATTCTTGCAAGATTTGCAAGTCTTTCAAGCCCCAAACTAAAATGGAGTGGGACTTGAGACTGAAGCTGTTGCTCATGGAGTCCGCACTCCAACCCCAGGCACTGGAGGCTGCATTGGTGCGGAGTGCACTGGCCTCGGTGCGGGAAGTCAGGCACTAGGGGAAGCATACCTCAGCACGGGAACACTGGTTGGCACTGCAGCACCGGTCCCAGTCCCCAGCCCCACGTGTGCATAAGAAGGTGCACAGGGACAGGTCCCCCTCATGGAGAGGGGAGGCGCGCCAGAGGAGTGGGCGCCTGAGCCCTCTGGCACCGGAGCAGAGCCACAGGGGGCCAAGCCCTCACAGAGAGAGCATCTCTGAGTCCCCAGACCTGTCCGTGGAGGAGGTCCATCCGCTGCTGACAACAGAGACATTCCTGGAGGCTCAAGAGCTTATTGAACTCACGGCATCCCCGGGGCTGGCACCGCGTGGTGTGCAAGCCCATCCCAGATGAGACGTACAGTCAGCGCAGTCTACAATGGCACCGAGTGTCTCAGTGCTGCCCCAACTGGTGCCGCAGCCCCTGGCACTGCAAGCCGTGGCACCGACTCAGATGATGCCACTATCGGCTCAGCTGGCACCAGCGCAACTGGTACCCCCGACACCGACACCGCTGGGGTTAGCATCAACCCTGCTGGCCCCGCCTGCACACGTGGCCCCGGCTCCATTGCTGCATGGGCCAGAGACAGAGCCCATGCCCCCGCTGGCACTGCCGGGGCAAGCTGACGGCTATGGCATGCCACATGCACCAGGAGGGGCAGGAGCGGTCGGCAGCACCATCCTGGTCAGCCTCTGACTACTCCTATGAGTCAGAGGTGGAGTTCCTCTCCTCTCAGGCCCCCTCCAGATGCTGCAGTAGGATGCGGAGGTACAGCCCTCGGCACCGATTGAAGTCTCGTCACCGCTCGAGCTCCCGGCATAAGGACCAGTCTCATCACCCTGTGGAGGTCCAAACCTGGCCTCCCCAGTGGCAACCTCCACAGCAGTGGCCTTTCTGGACCCCTTGGGCATACCACCAGGCCCAGGGGCCAGAGTCGACGAGGTCAGGGTCGGTTACGGCCTCTTCTCGATGAGGGCGTAGGATGGCCCCCTCGGCGACCCCACTGGTTAGGGACCCAGGGTTCATGGGCAGACCCTCCCTGTCAGGCATGGCGGGGATTGAGGCCCCCTCTCAAAAGCCACCTACATCAGCCCAGATGGTCACCCAGAAAGTACTACAACATATGCCTGGTTCAGGGGAAATGCTCCCCCAAGTACATTTGGAGACGAGGGATTCGTCCTCCTCCCCGCCCGATGAGGCCTTGGGGGACCCAGTCCCGGCGATGCCAGCCATGGATGTGAGAGCCCACCAGGACCTCCCGAGGTGGATGGCCCAGAACTTGGGGGTCCAGGCAGAGGAGGTCAAGAAGGAGCAGGACCCTGTCATGGACATTATCACAGCCGACGGCCCGACTAAAGTCGCCCTCCCCCTAAACAAAATGGTGGCCAGAACCACCAAGACACTCTGGCAAACCCCAGCGTGTATACCGCCTACACTGAAAGGGGTTGAGAGGCAGTATTTTGTGCCTCAGGCTGGCCATGAACATCTGTTTTCCTGCCGTACTCGGCAGTCGTGCAGGCAGCTTGTAACAAGGAGAGGCAAGGACAGCACACCAAAGAGTAGGGAGCCCAAGAAGCTAGATCTATTGGGCAAGAAGGCATATGCTACTATGGGCCTGCAATTAAGAATTGCTAATCAACAGGTCATGCTTAGCAGGTATGCCTATAACTCTTGGGTGGCAGCGGATAAGTTTAAGGCATGCTTGCCTCTGGATGCCCAGCAGGAGTTCATGGCCCTCACTGAGGAGAGAAGGATAGTCTCCAGGTCAGCCCTACATACTGCCCTTGATGCGGCTGATGCAGCGACGCAGGCTATGGCTATGGGTATAGTCATACACTGAAGCTCCTGGCTCCAAGTCTTGGGCATCCCCATGGAGGTGCAGACTACCCTGCAAGACTTGCCATTTGAGGACCGAGCCCCTTCTCGGAGCAGACAGACAGTCACCTCCATAGTCTGAAGGATTCTGAAGTCCTTGGACCTCCATACCCTGGCCCCGCAGAGACGGCCCCTGGCCCCTCGAGGACAGAGAGGGTTTAGTCAGGGGGCCAGGTTCGACAACAGGCGTAGGTCCCGGGACGGTAATAACACGAATGCCAGGAGGCATTCCAGGTCGGGCTCTGATAACAACCAGGGGCTATCGCGCAAGCCCCAGGGGCCCAGGTCGGGTGTTTGATGATGCGAACAAGGATGGCAATCCAGTCATGGCCCTAAATTGACCCGTTGCGGACAGGCTAGTCCCTTTCTACCAGGCTTTGGCAGCTATTTTGTCAGACCGGTGGATCCTCAAGGTGGTGGCAAGGGGATATTCTATCCCAGTCCTTTCCCTCCCTACCCCGTCCCCGCCCCCTTACCTGTCCCTTTTCAGGGACCCCTCTCACAAGCACCTCCTCTGGTAGGAGGTGGCCACGCTCCTCTCGCTGGGGGCAGTGGAAGAGGTTCCTTTGGCCTTCAGAGAAGGGTTTCTACTCCCGCTACTTCCTTATTCCCAAGGCGAACGGGGGCCTTCGTCCCATACTGGACCTCAGGTGGTTGAACGCCTTAATAAGGAAGTAAAAGTTCAGAATGGTGACACTAACCTCCATTATCCCATCTCTCGATCAGGGAGACTGATTTGCTGCCCTCGACCTTCGAGATGCCTATTTCCATATGTCCATTTCCCCTCATCACAGGAGATTCCTGAGATTCATGGTACGGGAGGACCATTACCAGTTTGTGGTGCTTCCCTTTGGACTCTCCCCAGGGTGTTTACAAAATGCATAGCAGTAGTGACAGCCATGCTAAGAAAGGAAGGGGTCCATGTCTACCCTTATCTGGACAACTGGCTCCTCCGGGGATGGTCCAGGGAGCAAATTCAGCAGTCTATACTTTTGACCAGACAGACTTTGAACGGATGAGTGCTCTGGGTAAATGAGGCAAAGTCGACCCTAACCCCCACTCGGGTTATTGAGTTTGTGGGAGCAAGACTGGGTGCCACGGTGGGGAGGGCCTACCTCCCGGGCCCCAAGTTCCAAATGATTGAGGGGTTGGTCCGGGAATTTCAAGCTGCCCCCCTGACCACAGTGAGACAGTGTCTGAAACTCCTGGGGCACATGGCGGCCTGTACATACGTGCTTCGGCACGCCAGGTTGAGACTGCGGCTGCTCCAGTCTTGGCTGTTGAGTGTTTACAGGCCGGCACAGGACCACTTGGACAGGATGGTCACCATCCCACCAATGACCCTGTCGGCACTGGTATGGTGGATGAGGGAGGAGGAGGCGTGCAGTGGGATACTGTTTGTGGCTCTCTCCCCGCCATGCAGCTGGGCACGGACACCTTGGAAGTGGGTTGGGGAGCCCAGCTGGATGACCTGAAGACTCAAGGTATGTGGTCCGAGGCGGAGAGGAGGCTGCATATCAATGTTTGGGAGTTGCGAGCGGTCTGGCTCGCGTGCATAGTGTTTCTCCCCCACCTCTGCGGGAACTGTGTGTTGGTCCAGATAGACAAAACAGCTCCTATGTACTATATCAACAGACAAGGTGGTGTTTGCTCTTCTCCCCTGTGCCAGGAGACAATGGCCCTTTGGAAGTTGTGACTGGCTCACAACATATACATGCAGGCAACCTACCTGCCGGGGGTGGACAACACCCTGGCGGACCAGCTCAGCAGAGCTTTTGCAGCCCACGAGTGGTCCCTCAAGGGGGAGGTGGTCAGCTCTCTCTTCCTGAGGTAGGGTTCTCCCCTTCTTGATCTGTTTGCTTCGACCAGCAACAAGAAATGCCCCAGGTTCTACTCATACAGGGCGAGGGGGAGCGGGTCACTGGGGACGCCCTGATAGGGCGATGGCCCAACAGCCTCCTATATGTGTTTTTCCCTTATTCACGAGGTCCTCTTACGGGTCAGGAGGTTCCGGGCAATGTTGATCCTCATTGCCCCGGCGTGGCCCCACCAACACTGGTACACGACCCTACGGGACCTCGTGATGGAAGACCCCATCCTCCTCCCGCAGGTCCCGGACCTGCTCACTCAGAACATCAGGCAAGGACTTCTCTGTCACCTGGACCTGCACTCCCTGCACATCACGGCCTGGAAGATCAGTGGCTGAGGGGGGAGGAGCTCCTCTGCTCGGACCCGGTGAAAAGGGTACTGATGGAAAGTAGGAAGCCATCTACTAGGGCTACCTATCGGGCTAAATGGCAGAGGTTCCTCTTGGGCCAGGAAGTGGGAGGTGGATCCCTTTGCAGCCCCAACACAGTGGGTCTTAGACTATCTGTTAGAGCGCAGGTAGCAGGGGCTGTCTACCTCCTCGGTTAGAGTACACCTGGCAGCCATTGCAGGCTTTCATCAGGGTGAGCGGGGGTGCTCGGTATTTGCCCTGCCAATAGTCAAGAGGTCAGACAGCCTGTTCCCCAGTGGGATTTAAACCTAGAGCTTTGTGGGCTCATGGGAGCCCCATTCGAGCTGCTCCCTGTCTCACCTGTCCTGGAAGGTGGCATTCCTGGTGGCTATTACCTCAGTTAGGAGAGTCTCAGAGTTGCAGGCCCTGTCTTCAGAACCACCATATATGGTGCTTTCCGGGGACAAAGTGACCCTCCGCCCTCACCCAGCTTTCCTACCCAAAGTAGTGTCCCCGTTTCATATGTCACAGGAGATCTATCTCCCAGTTTTCTACCCTAAACCTCACGCAGACGGGAAGGAGCAGACACTACACGACATTAGGAGAGCAGTGGCATTTTGTTTAGAGAGGACAAAAGCGTTCCGTAAGTCCACTCAGCTCTTTGTCTCGATAGCGGAGAGAATGAAGGGCTCACCAGTATCGGCGCAATGTCTCTCCTCGTGGATCACTGCTTGCAACAGGGCATGTTGTGAGCTGAAAGGTAAACCAGTGCCCAAAGTGACTGCCCATTCCACTAGGGCCTGGGCATCGTCCATGGTGTTCTTAGTCCAGTTCTCCCAGGCAGATAAATCTCCTCAGCAGGATGGAGTTGATGGCCCTCACCACCTGCAGAAGGAAACAAACAAACACACAAAACAGAGAACGAGAGAGGGAGTGCCTGAACCCTTGGGAAGTGCCTGCCCCCGTCCCACCCATCCCCTTCAAACACTCCAGGATCCACCACCTATGAGACTGCCCCTCAGAAGCAGGGCTGTGTGTGGGTGGGATGGCACAACCCCCTGGGGATGGGGCTTCCTCCCTACCCTCACAGCTCCCAGCCCCAACCACCCTTTCCTAAGGGTCCCCCAGTTTTCCAGAACTCTCCCCTCCCACCTCCGTGCAGGGACTGCAGCCCAAGAGTGAGTCCAATGGTGGACTTTCTCACACCAAACTGGTTGCTCACCGACTGGTAGCTGTCAGGCATGGTGAGCTTCCAGAGGGCAATTGCGACCGGCTTCTCCAGGGGGATGGCAGGCCCCAGGTGGGTGGGTGTCTCTGGAGGGTGGGGGACAAGCCAGGCACATAGCTCCAAAAAGGTGGCATTTCGCATGTGGAAGTTTTGGAGCCACTGCTGGTCATTCCACCGCTCTATGACCAGACAGTCCCACTAGTTCAAATTGGTGTTGAGCCTCCAGAAACGTCTCTCCACAGTGGGTTGCGATTGCCAGAGTGTAGCTCCCGTACTCAGGGAGAGGGTCCCCTGCATAAGTTCAGGGGCGAGCTCATGCAGAACCAGGAAGGCGGCTGGCACAAAGTGCTGCAAAAACTGCAGCATGCATGTGTTGGGCCATCGCATGGCCAGGGGTAGCTCCAGCTCTATGGCACAAAGGAAAGAGTTGTGGCATCCACAAAAGCAGGGCAACCATCTCAAGCACTGCGAGAGTTTTTCTGTCCCTTGAAGAGGTAGCAAGCACGCAGCAGAAGTAGAGAAACGGCTGTCCACGGGGGTCCCTTTAAGCGCGTGTCTCTGCAAGTCTCCGGCACCAGCACTTGGAAGCAACTGGTGACCAAAAACCTTTCCTGAAGTGGTTCCAGGTGGCCTTTCATGTGAGAGACCGTCTGATCAGTCTGGATGCTCTCTTTCAAGTGCTTTTGTGAGTGGACGCGCTCTTTTGGAAGAAGTTTTTTCGGAAGATCTCTTCTGAAAAAAGCTTCTTTCGAAAGAAACCTGTAGTCTAGACATAGCCTGAGACTGATATTAAGAAGATTAGTGGCCTTGTGGAGCTCACACTTGTTACTAGGTTGGATAAATAATTATAGAACATATAATCAATTTGAGGAGTTTGCCAGTTTCTTGATAGTCTTCCCTACTGTTGGCACTCATGTTAATAAGCCACTTGACAGCTTGATGATTGGTTATTTTCTACCAACCAGATTTTATTAAATATCATTAATTGCAGGAAATTCCATAACTGAAAAACACAGGAGCACAGTTAAGCATCAAAAAGTATATAGCAGCCCATAGTCTGCTAACTAAGCCAATTCCATTGCAATGTAACTTTAAATATATTCCGCAGATTATAAACTAGGACATTTTGAAGTTTGTTCTGTCTGAAATGTGTGAGATATGATTTATAATGGTCTTTAAATCTAAGGAGAAAACATACCAGTTTGATTTAGCTGTTATTACCTCATGAATATTGTGTGTCCAGGATAATGAAAGCTGTATCACAAGAAAAGTACTATAAAAATCATCTATGGTATGCAATATGACAACCAAAAGAACATGGCTCATAAACACTACTGATGTACTAATCAAAACAAGACACTCTTTTCCCCAAACATGCTGGTAATCATATCTACACTTTAGTCAGTGATGACATAAGGAAATATGCCAAGTAATTAATATAAATGGCTGATGAATGGCCATGTTTAAGATGATTTTTAAGAAAATAAAGTATGAAAAGTAGTTTAACTGGGTACTCTAACTGTATTTGTGTATTTATAAACAGGCAACAAGAAAGAGGAAGGATTAAAGACTGCATTCCACATAAAAATGCAATCCTGTCAGATCAGTGTCATTTATATAAGAAAGAATAATATTGCCAAACATATCATGAGGAGAATCCATTAAATATTATTGAAAGTCCCAGTGTCCCCTCTAGCTAAGAAAAGTTATTAGTGTGACAAATGTCAAGTGCTAATCTAGAACTAATGGGATTTAATTTTATGAATTGTTTTCATAAATATTCTAGAATATCTTTAGAGGGGCATATTATATATTTCATACCTTTCAGATATGAGAGTGTATTAGAGCAGAGTATGAATAATTCATTGTGATAATTTTATTTACATAGTGAAATGATATTTTATTTGTTTGGCATACCTTAAAGTATCTAAGGCTGTCTGTCACCATAACACACACTGTCATGTGGGAGACTAGCATAGGGAGAGCAGTCAAAATACTATCCCAAAATGTTCCTCTGACACTTATAATAGCATGCATGTCTGATCTTCTTCCATTATTTGATCTTCACCTTGAAATACTACTTTGGATTTTCATTTTCAAAAGATATATTTCCTTTCTCTTTCATTTTACTTTTCATTCTATTAATAAGAACCTTCTGTTCTCATTAAAGGATTATTTCATTCTTCTCTTTCTTGTTGTTCTTTCCATCACACATAAATGTGAGGTGAAAGGATATGAAAAAAATTCTTTGAGGAAATAAAAGAAGAGCTGCAGAGGGAATGAAACTCAATTGCCTTTTTTTAACTCTCTCTTTTTGAATCTATGTCTTGGCACAGAAGTGATGAGGAAAAGGTTACTCTTAATTGCCTCCCAGACTTGTTCCTTAAAGCCTAATTTAATTTGTGTTGTCCTAATTAGTTCCATTTCATGGATTTTAAAAAGAGAATTTGTTTATATCCCACCCCTCTACTGCTCCTCTGGGTATTTTTCATTATACAGATGAAACTCAAAGAAGGCTAAAATATTGTAAGCCCTTGTTCTGGATTTTATTTTCAGAAATAGTAGCCACGAATACTGTCTTTACTCAAAACTTTAGTGCATCAAATTAAATACTTCATATATTCCTGAACAGTATTAATATCTTTTCCATTAACAAGGATTACAGTAGCCAAGTAAGAACTCATAGTGTTTATATTGTTTAAATTTATGTTGTGGTGCTCAGAAGTGGAACATAAGAGTTCAGATAGAAAGATATAGACATTCTTCCACAGTCCAATGTAGTACTTGTCACAATATTGCTATGAAAAGATATAATTGTCTTTTTCCTTTACATTCACTAATTACAAACTTCCAATGACCATTAATATTTTAAGAAAAAAATACATGTGATCAAGAGACAAGCATTAGATTTCTACAAAAGGTTTCTCATTTTTTCATATCCAAATGGATCTGTCTTCAGTTCTTTTAAAGGTTTTTCAGCTAAATTCTTTGTGGCTTATAGACTGTAGATTGCAGCTCCACCTTTTCCTATCTGTATCTGTGTGGTGCTACAGATATCCTGTTTCCTAGCTGACAGTACAGATTGAACCTCTCTAGTCTGGCCCTCTCTGGTCCAGCAACATCCGTAGTCAAGCATGATTTTAGTGAGTCACATGTCCTCTTATCCTGTGTGAGGCCAAGTTTCCAGCAGTCCCATAAATTTTTTACAACCACCAGTCCTGGCGCTCAATGTTCTGTGCTGTTATTTAGCTCCAATTTACCCATAAATATCTTCTAACATCTGTGACAAAGCTCCTTCTCAAACTTGGTAAGATTAAAGATATGATGTGCCATTGTGTGGCAAGAGTGAAATGCTCAGTTCTGCTTTCAGGTTGTTGTATTTAATTTCATATGCTATCCAATCTGGAGACAGCACAGACACACTTTGCCATGTCTTTTTCACCAATCAGATAGGAATAACTGCATTCCTGATGACACAGTAGATATAGACTAAGGCCAGGTTTACAAAGGTAGTTAAGCATTGCTTCACTCAGTATTGCACTGCCCAATCCCTAACACCTATTGGAATCTTTAGCTCCTATTTAGGTACCCAGGCTCCCCCTACAATGCACAGGGAAGAGTTAAATGCCTAAGAAGGGGCAATAAATCCACAAAGGGCTCAGCACTGCTACACCTAGCTTTTAGGCACCTGCTCACTTAGCAGAATTCATAATCTTCTATTAGGAACCCTGGGAGAATTGGGCATCTAAGAATGAGATTCACAGAGGACATCAAGGCTATGTCTAGACTAGTTTATATCTAGGGAATGTGTCTGTTCTTTCACTTTTTTCTTTTTTCAGAACAGCAGACATGCTCTTTCGGAAGCCCTGTCTTCCTCTTCTCACAAGGAAGAAGGGCTCTTCCAAAAGAGGGTTTTTTTTCTGAAATTTGGCCCAATGGAAATAGGCTGAATTTCAGAAAAGTCTCTTCTGAAAAAAAGTACGCAAATTGCAGAGTTCAATTTGCATTCCTTTTTCTGATAAAGCACTATAGTATAGACATAGCCTGAGTAGGGAGCCATCTAAGAGGGCCAATAAGAAATGCCAGTGAGAGGGGTATGGCCTAAGCATGGACTGTCAAAGGGATTTAGATGCCTAAATCAAAGCTGAGTGACGGCACCTATCTCTGCTTGGGATTCAGAGACAAACTCTCTCATGGAGTAAGGCACCAAAGCCAGGTCATCCATTTTTCATGAAAAACTATGGCGGTCTCTGTATCAGTCTCTTACAATGTGGGAGAACTAGGTTCCTCTACATGATTTTGATCAGGGATTTGAATATGGGTATCCTACATCCAAGGTGAGATGGATGGGAAAAAAATCCTTACTTTCATTGAAAAGTGTCATTGAAAGTTTTCATTGAAAAGGTTAACTTCTGCCTTTTATGACAGGGATCAGACCTCAGGCATGCTCTGATAACGTTTGCGGTATCAAAGCCTACCAGTCAAATAGGTGCTACCCTGCCTAATTTGAGAATCCTACTCAGGGGCTTTGGTTTGGGCTAGGAATCATTAGATGGAGAGTGTTGACAGTGGACACACAGATGCTTATGGAGCTAGGCAGCAACTGAGTAGTATAGTGGTCTTAAGATTATCCATAGTGTCAAATTTTGGACCTATGTGTGCCAGGAGGTAAATAAGTACCTAAATACATTTGTAGATCCTATAACTCCAATAAGGAGACCATTAAACCCTCTGGCACCCTAGTAGATGCTGCCTTTTCTGCTACCTCCTTAAAAGCCCTGAAAATGAACCCTAAGACACTCACTGGAAGAGGAGGTTCTGACTGCCAGAATCTCTTCATTTTTCTTATATCCATACTTATAACTATACATAAAATAAACCCTTCTTTTTTCATTATTCAGTGCATTATTGGAGGTATTTTTAGCATTAGCTAATTTATCTGCAATAAGCTTTATGGCTGTACTCAAAAGTCTAACAGGATTCAGGTTGCAAACTGCTGTTTATGCAATAGAGTATTTGCGGAGATTATCCCTAAATCTTCTGATGCATGAAAACTGTTTACTCTAACGGTGTTAACATTATAGAGACTTAAATGGTTGAACACTCCTATTGCAAGGGATATTACTTCTGTCTGTCACAGGGGAAACCTGTCCAGGGGAATTTCTTATCTGTCATGCAGATACAAGCAACAGCTTACCCAGGACACGTTGGTTATCTATCTTAGAGTAAAAGGAAGAATGCTTACATTGGGAAATTATTTGTATAGATTGCTGGATTTTAATGATACCTGTACAGTAGTATACATCTTCAAGAGTGTCACTGAGGAAAAAATCAAGCATTTAACACGATTGCCTAAGAAAGCAATTTGTACTATAATTATATAAGTATACATATATGTCATAGGAGATTAAATTTACAATTTATTGGCATTAGCCAATGGTAACCTAAATTCACTCCATTCTGCTTGTTTGTAGTGATGTTCAGGTATTAAAACAAATTTATTTTAAAAACACCTTTCTCTAGAAAAAATGTCCACATTTGTAGCAATTCTTTCATTTTGAAGAATTCTAGTTTTACAGCATATGTAAATGTTTTTTCTTCTGGATACGTAATATAATTGAATCAACTGTAATTTTCTATAGAGACTAGACAAAAATTTTGCAGCTTGCAAATTATTTCTGAATGTACAAAAAAAGACTAAAGCTCACTTTGGGATTTCATGAGTTTGAGGAAACAGACCCAGGAGCCTTCCTTTCTGGTAATTTTTTCAGTTAATTAAAATTGAATTTCACTCCATTTTTCAGGCTCTCTTAGCAAAAGAAACATAAATTTCCTTTTTAATTATAATTAAATTTATTGTGCAGCATAATCAGATTTTAATTGTTGCAAAATACATTTAAATTCACATAGAGAAGAAAAAATATTTCTTGACACAGTAGTCACCATACTACATTGTTTATACACATAAACACACATAGTACTTCTCCACTTGATTCACCACCTCAGAGCCAGAGTAAAAAGCTTTGAAAAAAAAAAGAGCAACTACAGGTTATTTCAGACCAAGGAGAAAGAAGTAAATTACAGAGTCAATGGCTCTCCAGAGGGATTGTTCTGTCCTCACACATAAAACTCTAAGGCTTGTCAGCCACATTATCTCAGCCCTTGTTAAAAAGTAGTGATGATCCAAAACAAAATGCTTTATAGGTCAAGCCCAATATCCTGGACTGCAACCAGAAATTAACCAGTGCAGATTACCAGTGTAATATCTTCTATTAATGACAGACCACTAAATAGGCTGCTGTATTTTGCATTAGCTAAAGTTTTCAACTCTTCGAGCATACCCATCAGTTGACCATTCTCACACTTCTTTGCACTGTGACCCCCTTCTTACAACAAAAGTTACTACGTAGGAGGAGGGACCAAAGCCTGAGCCTGCCTTAACTGCAGGGGACAAAGCCAAATCCCAAACCATACTTTACTGGACAGGACCAAAGCCAGAGTCTTCAGCCACAGGCTGGGGTCCTACAACCTAAGCCTCACCACTCAGAAGTGAAGCTAGATGCAGTCTAGATGCAGATGTCAAAATTAAAGCCTTTTTCAACAGCACCTGTAAACCTCATTTTTTGAGGAAGGCTTTAGTTTCAACAGATCCATGTCTAGACTGCCATTTTTTCCGAAAAAAATCCATTTCGAAAAAAAGTGGTGGCCATGTTCATGCTAATGAGGCGTGGGATAGTTAAATCCCGGCTTCCTTAGCAATTGCTACATGCTTGATTTGCATCCCTCTATTGACACAGGGATGCAGTCTAGACGTAGATATATTGTTCAGGTGGCGAAACCAAACTTTAAACACTAAGTAGCTCACATGAGACATCCCTTAGATCAGCAGAGGAATTGCCTACCCTGAGGCTACACCTATACTGCACCCTTCTTCTGCAAAATCTTATGCAAATGAAGCATGGAATAGAATATCACTATGCTTCATTTGCTCCCTCTCCCCGGAGCCCTTAAAGGGGTAGACTCTGGCCACAGTGCCTGTGCCAGCTCCAAGCCTGCCAGCCCAGAGCCAGCAGTTGCTGCACCTGACCTAGTGGCCCCAGCATGAGCCAGGCAGACAGTGCCAGCCAGCCCTCCACCGCTCCCTAGAACCAGTCTGTCAGCTCTCAGGAGCCTGCCAGGGGCTGGAGAAGGAAGGTGCCTTCCTGGTCCAGTGCAGATATCATGGACCTGATTGAGGTTTGGGGGGATGCCACCAACGTCCATGATCTCCACACTAGATGGAGGAATGCGGCCGTCTACAGCCAGATGGCTGGCAGCCTGGCCACCAAAAGTCCACATGCGAACCCAGGATCAGGTCTGCATGAAAATCAAGGAGCTGCGCATGCATATGCAAGGGCCACAGGGGGTAGCTCCTAACCAAGGGCAGACCCAGAGAGCTGCCCCTATTTGGACGCTCTGGACCGCATTCTGGGGGCAAGACGGTCCGTGCCCCCCAGGTGGTCATCTACCCTGGGGCAGAGCTTGCTACCTCCTGCTGCTCAGCCTATGCTGCCTTCCCAGCCACTGCTCCTCCTCCGCCTCCTGCTTCTTCCTCCCCACCCTCCCCACACCCCCAGGGATGCCGAGGCTCCTGCACCCATGGTGCTGGGAGACAGTTGGGCTGGCGAGACCCCCCAACCTTGAGCTTCTCCCCTCCCTATTTCCCCTTGCCTGCCCCTGCCAGCTCCCTCCTCCCAGGTTTCCCCTTCCCCTCTCACACCCTCCCTCCTCCCTTCTCCCACCTTCTTTCCCCAGTCTCCCCTCAGTTTCATTCCCTCCCCACCCCAGTTTTGTTCAATAAAGAGGCTTTGTTGTAATGAACACGTGTCTTTTATTGTACAGCAGGAAGAGGGGTAGGGAGGGCTAAGTGGAAGGACATGAGGGAGGAATGAGGCACAAGCCCCCAGTGGGGCACACCAGGGAGACTGTTACTGCCTGCAGAATGTGCTGCCAGGCTCGCAGCAACATGTCCAGGAGAAGCACCAGAGTACCCAGGGTGGGCTTCGGCTCCATGCTGCAGAGTGCTGTGGTGAGCTCAATGAGGGCAACCAGAGCACGCAGAGGAAAAAAAAGCTTTGCTGTCCCTCAGCGAGGTAGGCAAGCAAGCAAGCAGGTAAACCTTAGAACCGGCCTTCCGGGGGGATCCCTTTAAGCACAGGTCTCAGATAGCCTCAGGCAGCAGCCACACAAGGTAACTCCTGACTTGATGCCCTGCCAGAACCAGTTCTGGCCGGCCTTAAAAGCAATTCAGAATCCTATCAGTGTGGACGCGCTATTTCGAAATAGAAAAACGCTATTTCTAAATGCATTTTGTGTCTAGACACGTTATTTCTAAACAAGCTATTTCAAAATAACTATTTTGAAATTAGATATTTTGAAATAATGCTGTAGTGTAGACATATCCTTAGACAGTAGGTGAAGAAAGACTGTCAATAAGGGTACGTCTACACTTGCACCCTAGTTCGAACTAGAGATGCAAATGTAGGTGACCGAAATTGCTAACGAAGTGGGGATTTAAATATCCCGCGCTTCATTAGCATGATCTCGCCGGCACATTACTCCTCCGAACAGCTGTTTCAAAAGTGAAAGTGCGCACCAGGATGTGTTAGTTCGAACGAAACCCCTTGGCTCGAATTAACATTACTCATTTTGAGAAGTAACATTAGTAATTTTATTCAAAGGAATAAACTTCTGGAAACAGCTTCCCAAGAGCAGCATTGGAGGCAAAAAAAATAACCCATAATTGCTTTCAAGACTGAGTCTGATACATTTATGGAGGGAATGGTACATTGATAGTGTAGATGAGTCACATGCCATTGTGGGCAACTGCTAATCGCAAATATTTCCAGCAGTTGGCTATGGGACACAAGAAGGGGACAACTCCAAGTTACTACAGAGAATTCTTCCCTAGGTATCTTACTATATTTTTTTTCTAATGTATTCAGTGTCTCACTGATTACTAGAGTCCTGCACAGATACAAAATTAGTATCCACATCTGCAAAAAATGATTCACAGATATCCGCATCCATATCCGCCAATGTGGATACCTGCGGATATGAAGCAGATATCTATGGATTTGCAGGACTCTACTGATTACTGTGCTTGTGGTCAGAAAGGGATTTTTCCCTGTATCAGGTTGGTAGAGACTCTGGGGGGCTTTCATCTTCCTCTGCCACATGGGGCATGGATCACTGGTTGATTTTATATGGTGGAATCCCTATAACTTGAAGTTTTAAATCATTTGAGGACTTTAGTAAGGGATGTGCATTCTCACTATCACAGGTGAGGGCAGGGGATGTGCTATAGCCTGAAATGGAGGATGACAGATTCATTGATCTTGATGGTCCTTTCTGGCCTTAAAGTCTTGCTTCTATTTATTAGCCAGGATAGTGAAAGCAGGATAGTCTTGATGGGGGTATCTGAGTTGAGACTAGTGGCTGATTTGAATCTGGGCTGTGTGTGTGTGTGACAGAGAGAAATGTTAGATTCATCTCCTGTGGACTGTGTTCTCTGGTTGTTGGTTTAATTTGCAGATGCTGTGTGGTTTTGGCAGCCTGTGAAATACAGTAGGCCAGACAAAGTGATTTAGCGGTTTCTTCTTCTAGACTTAAAATCTATGGCTGTGTGTCAAAGGCACCTAAGGTGCTAGATAATAAATACAGTCCAAAAATATACTAACAAAAATACATTTATTTTAATACTTAACTGATTGTTTTGCTTTGTTTTCTTTTTGGGTCTTTTTTATGCTGGCTCTGGTGTATGTTGTTTGCTATTTTTTTCTGACAGTTGATCTACCAAAAATTTTTGCTCAGTGGTACAAAAGTATCAGTTTTAGTATATACTTATTTTTCCTGTGAGGGAACTGACAGAGGCAATTCATGTGGATTAATTTTAAATTTTTGTAACTGTAGCACCTTCCCAGGACTGCCAATGAGGAAAGGGCAAAGGGGAAATTGCCCAGAGGCCCCACTATTTGAAAGAGCCTAGGGACCACCCAACCATTTCAGATCACCCAGATGGACTGCCGCATTACTAGGCATGTGCCGGGTGGTACCAATGGTGGCAATGGCAGCAAGGTAGGCATATGGATGCACTGGCTGTGCTGGAAGAATACACCCCGCTGTGCAGGCGACAGCTTGCTGAGCACCACCAAAAATCAGATGGACCACATTCACATGGTCATGGTCTGTGCGTGCGTAAGGACTCATTGACCGTTCTGTTCTAGAGTACAGAATTGCTGTTGGAGGGCCTGCACATACCATAAAAATAAGTAAAATTAAAAATTGTATTTGAGCTACATCAGCAGTCCATTTTGTACACTGTCCTTTTGGACAATGATCCCTTTCCTTTGCTAGCTTCTCTCTTACACTTGTATAGTCCCTATTTCAACAACATCTGAGCTCCTTTAAGTTCTGGGTTCATAGAGCGATCAAAGATATATGTTTAAAGATGTTGGATATTGTATTCTGATCCTGCACCTTCATGAGCGCATCCTTGGCTTGGTACAAAGGGATCTTAGTGTAAATGAACATTATGCCCTCTTATTCTTTACAATTTATCAAGTGGAAACAGGAACAATTTACTCTATGTAATACTCAAGGGCTACATCTAGACTGGCATGATTTTCCGCAAATGCTTTTAACGGAAAAGTTTTCCGTTAAAAGCATTTGCAGAAAAGAGCATCTAGATTGGCACAACTATGTAGCATTTTAAACACTAACAAAATGGTTTATTAGATGAGCTTTCGTGGGCCAGACCCACTTCCTCAGATCAAAAAATCAGAAGTGGGTCTGGCCCACGAAAGCTCATCATCTAATAAACCATCTTGTTAGTCTTTAAAGTGCTACATAGTCCTTTATTTTGTTTCAGCTACACCAGACTAATACGACTACATTTCTATCACTATTCTAGATTGGCACAGACGCTTTTCCGCAAGAGCACTTTTTGCAGAAAAGCGTCCGTGCCAATCTAGACGCAGTTTTGCGCAAGAAAGCCCCGATCACCATTTTCACCATCGGGGCTTTTTTGCACAAAACAATACCACGTTGTCTACACTGGCCCTCCTGCACAAAAGCATTTTGCCTGAACAGGAGCAGCATAGTATTTCCACAAGAAGCACTGATTTCAGTCAGTAGGAAGTCAGTGTTCTTGCGGAAATTCAAGCGGCCAGTGTAGACAGCTGACAGTCTAGATGCAGCCAAGCAGTATTACAAAGGGGCAAATGGAAAACGAGTTGTTCCTTTTCATATGTTTTGGATGATGTAACATTATTCACTCATGCATCAGTTGCTTTGGGGTCATCCCAAAAGACTGAAAATAAATAGTAAAATGTTGTTTATTATTGTTTAATCTGCATCTCAGATAGATCGACTTCAAATTTGTAAGTTAATGTATTTTTATGACCCAGATTTTTCCTTCTACTGAACCTATGCAGGTTGATTAAAATGAATATTTACAATGGATATCAACAATTATTTGAACACACACAGTGACTTTTGGAGGTGTTAACTTAAACTATTCATTGCCATTCCTAATAGAAAAGGTAATTTGATACCTATAATTGCTTCCAATATAGTCTATTGAAGTAAATTTGCATTTGAGGGCAGAATAGTCTATTGAAGTGAATTTGCATTTGAGGGCAGAATGTAGCCCACAGTGGCTATTACTATTAACAAGGATTCTATTATCTCAGGTGCATGATAATTGGTTTGATCTTCCACTACAGAGCCAATCAATTCTCATTATCAAACTACTTGGTACTGAGAGTTTGGTATGAACCATGAATTTTATGAGCATTAAGCTGATAAACAGAATATTGCCTGCCAAAGTAATAAAAAATAATTAAGAATACATTAGATAATTAAGATTCATTAATAAACGGTTTCTAGCATTAGTTGAAGCTCAGTGGGAAATCTAATAAAAATGTTGGTTAGGGTTTTTTTCCTGTGTTGTCATCATATTGCTAGTTAATGACTTTTAGAGCTGGTCAACTGAGAAGTGGTTTCTTTCACACTTTCATTATTATCAAGCTTTTATTTCCTTTGTCAGCTGTTATTTCCAAACTCTCGTTGTCATGGACATGATTTTTGATTTATTTACTGTGGGCATCAATGATTATCTACTAAGTATAGTGCAGCTGATTTTGATGTTTTTATTATGATCACATTGTCATATTTTATATCTCAAACTCCATAGAAAGGGAATGTTGCTTTATAATTACAAAAAATAATGTTTGCCTTGCCAGCTTTTATTAAATGTGCCTTTCAAATGAAATGTATGAACCAAAGAAGTGTTACTGGAGTTCAGCTGGCAAATTACTGTTCTTGGGGACAATCCTGCGGGCTCTTGCACACATGAGTAAATATTTGCGAGGAATCCCATTTGATTCATACAAGTTATAGAATCGTAGGGCTGGAAGAGACCTCGGGAAGTCATCAAGTCCAGTCCCCTGGACCAACCCTAACTAAATCATCCCATCCAGGACTGTCAAGCTGGGACTTTAAAATCTCTAAAGATGGAGATTTCACCACCTCCCAAGATAACCCATTCCAGTGCTTCACCACCCTCCTAGTGAAATAGTTTTTCCTAATAACCAACCTAGACCTCTCCCACTGTAACTTGAGACTATTGCTCCTGGTTCTGCCATCTGTCACTACTGAGTACAGCCTCTCTCTCCAGGCATCAAGTTACTCCTGGGCACCAGTATTTAAGGATTGGGCTCAGAGGCAAGGTCTACAATACAGGGCTTTATCGGAAAAAGATACACAAATTGCGCTTTGCAGTTTCATAGAATCATAGAATACTAGGACTGGAAGGGACCTTGAGAGATCAAGTCAAGTCCCCTGCCCTCATGGCAGGACCAAATACTGTCTAGACCATCCCTGATAGACATTTATCTAACCTACTCTTAACTATCTCCAGAGATGGAGATTCCACAACCTCCTTGGGCAATTTATTCCAGTGTTTGACTACCCTGACAGTTAGGAACTTTTTCCTAATGTCCCATCTAAACCTCCCTTGCTGCAGTTTAAGCCCCTTGCTTCTTGTTCTGTCCTCAGAGGCCAAGATGAACAAGTTTTCTCCCTCCTCCTTATGACACCCTTTTAGATATCTGAAAACTGCTATCATGTCCCCCCTCAATCTTCTCTTTTCTAAACTAAACAAACCAATTCCTTCAGTCTTCCCTCATAAGTCATGTTCTCTAGACCTTTAATCATTCTCGTTGCTCTTCTCTGGACCCTCTCCAATTTCTCCACATCTTTCTTGAAATGCGGTGCCCAGAACTGGACACAATATTCCAACTGAGGCCTAACCAGTGCAGAGTAGAGTGGAAGAATGACTTCCAGTGTCTTGCTCACAACACACCTGTTCATAATGCATCCCAAAATCATGTTTACTTTCTTTGCGACAGCATCACACTGCTGACTCATATTTAACTTGTGGTCCACTACAACCCCTAGATCCCTTTCTGCCATACTTTATTCCCCTACCATATATTGTTTGGAAGAGGCTTTTCTGAAATTTGGCCCATCTACACCAGGCCAAATTTCAGAAAAAAAACCCTCTTTCAGAAGAGCTCTTCTTCCTCATGGAAGGAGGAAGACCGGGCTTCTGAAAGAGCCTGTCCACTCTTCTGCTTTTTTTTTTTTTTTTTTGCAGAAGAGCAGATTTGTTCCCTAGATACGGCAGAGTTGTTCCAAGATACCGCCGGTATTCCAGAAAAACCCCGTAGTTTAGACATAGCCTGAGTCTGAATTTATTATTTTGTATGAAGAGTGTATGGCGTCTGCTAGATCTGCTGAATGAAACTGAATTGCAGAAAAGATCAAAATCATGTTTATCTTTTGCCATGGTCTCCATAGCAATGGTGTGAGAAAAAGTATTTTTTCCCCATTTCATTCTGTCAGCAATCTAAACAAAAGCTTTATTTGTCTGTACCTTAAATTCTATCAACTTAGCACATCTAAGTCCAAATCAACAATGGTTTTGTCTGGGCAACAGCTTGGTCAGCATACAGGGAGAGTGAAAAAGGATGTATACGCAGCTGGTGATTATTATAGTTCAGCAGGCTAGGTAAAAAAAAATATGCTGATCTTGTAGGATGGAGATTTAAAAGTGTATAGCTCAGAAAGCATGTATCGTCAATGCTTTTTTTTTTTTTACACTCCTGCCATTAGAAAACAACAAAATGCTGTAGTCACTAGTATCTGTTAGTGGAACCAATGATGCAAGAGAAAGTAATTTGTTCATGTTTATGTATGTTTTTAAATTGAACCACACAAAGGACCCCAGCCATGGGATATGCTAAGACAACACCAGACATACTGGAGATTCTGTGCTAAAGGAAGTATCTCTTTCTAGGACAAGGCTTATATCAACTAATTCTCTTAAGTTTCTGGGCCAGATGCTCAGCTGGTATTAACTGACATAACTCTATTAACTTGGACCTATACCACATTATATCAGCTGATGGTCTAATCCTTTCTAGCTTTATTTAGTTTGCACTGGAATTTAAACTTTTTCTAGGCAGTAGTTTTTTCCACACTTAATTCCCCATCAGTGAGGCTGACAGACTTGCCTAGTGCCTGGACTAGGTGAGAGGGGCCAGGTACACACCCATGAAAGGGGGAGGGCCTCAGGAAGAAGGTGCAGAGCTGGGGCTAGCCACCCCAGGCAGCCCTCAGCACTGTTCTGAGTGCACCACATGGGGCTCCAGCAGTAATTTAAAGGGTCAGGACCTCTAGCTACCATCACTACTACAGTAGCAACAGTGGCACCCAGGAGCTCCAGCCCTTTTGAATTTCAGGTCCTGGGGTACTTGCCCTCTTTACCCACAATTGGTGGGCCTGCACCTCAAACAATATTCCATGGCTTTGTCATTGGCTACATTTACATGACCGTACACATATCCATGCACATGGTTGTGCCATTACCAACTGTTGTCCACATCTAAATCCCATTAACAAGTGTGCAAATAAACTAGCATGCCTTAAGGGTGTGGGTTAATACCCACCTCAGTTTGGCTATGTCTACGCCTCAGATTTTTTCCGGGATACCGCAGGTAACCAGGAAAAACTCTGCTACATCCAGGGAATGTGGTTTTTTTTTTTTTTTTTTTTTTTTGCATCCCTGTAAACCCCCTTTTGTGGAAGAAGAGATGTTCTGAAAAAAGGTTTTTTTCCCCACATTTGGCCCAGTGTGGATGGGCCAAATGTTGGAAAGGCCTCTTCTGAAAAAAAGTGGAAAAAGCTACACACATTGTAGTTCACAATGTGTGTAGCTTTTTCCAGAAGAATAGTGCAGTGTAGCACAGTCAGGCGCCCATGCCAATATGCAGTGTGGTTGGAGGTAAGGAACATGTACTAGGAATTATGTTTCTATTGACCTCAATCCCTATTCCCACAGTGCACTAAACCATTTTCTTCCTGATCCTTAAGAACATAAAAACAGCCATTCCATGGTATTACTCAAGGTGGAGATTTTGGAGTCATTGTGGACAGTTTTCTAAAAATGTTTGCTCACTGTCCAGTGATAGTCTTGTAAGCTGGCAGAATGCTGGGAACCATTCTGAAGGGAATGGATAACAAAGAAAAAAATCACAAGCACTATACAAAGCCATGGTGAATGCGCACCATGGGTACTGTGTGCAGTCCTACTCACCTGTGAAATAGAACTGGTACAGAGGGACAACAATGGTGTTTAGGAATGGTGTTTAGGGAGTGTCTTCCATATGGACTGGATCTGTTCAAGTTGCAAGGAAAACAACTTGGAGGGGATATGATAGAGATCTATAAAATCATTATTGGTGGGGAGAAAGTGAATAAGGAAGTTGTCATGGGGTATGCCTCTGACGTGGGGTGCACCCCCCCCCTTACAGTTCCGATGTCCACTCTATCAGGGTGACTACAACCCCAGCAGTCCCCACATAAAAGTCCATGCCCCTCTATCTGGGTAAATACGGCACTAGCAGTTGTTGTACAAAGTCCCGGCCCCTCTATCAGGACATATACGGTATTTGCAGCCTACCTCCAGGAAAGGCCTCTCCCTGGCCGGGGGTGATTGCCCAGGGTGCAGAAAGGGGTGGTAGGGGGACCCAGGCCCTCCCTCTCCACCAGGTCCCAGCCCAGGGCCCTGTCGGCAGGGACGCTTGCTCCTGCCTGCTCGGTGGGGAATCCAGCCGATACACACCAAGCTGTGATAACAATCCCTTGCCCTGGGCTGCTTCCTACCACCCTGCACCCCTATAGTCAGTCCGCCTCGGCGGCGTTCCTTGCCGGGGCTGGCGGTGTAGGTGGTCCGGTCCCTCAGGCAGCGTTGGCTGCTGGCTGCACTCCCGGAGGCTGATGTGGGCCCTCGCTCTGGCCTCCACTGCTGCAGGACCACCGGGGTTGTGGCCTGGATCCTACTACCCTCCAGCCGGCCTCCCTCTCCCTTTATATGCTGCCTCTGCTGGGAGCATGCCCAGCAGGGCTGGAGGGGCAGGGCTCTTTCAGCCAGCTGAGCCTGGGCTACTCCCAGCCCTTCAGTGCAGGGCCCATTCGTCCCATCACAGAAATATTATTTATTCCTTTACAAAACACAAGAACCAGAGGACACCCAATTAAATTAACAGTAGCAGGTTTAAAACAAACAAAAGTACTTCATCACCCAATGTGGTCAACCTGTGGAACTCATTGCCATGGGATGTTCTGAATACTAAAAGTATAACTGGTGTGGCAAGGGCCCCTCTTATCCAGGCCACCAGTGGGCAGGCCTCTCGCTCCTGACCTCAGAACTTGGGGTTTGCAGCAGGTGTCTGTGGTAGGGAGCCCAGCCACACCTCCTCAGACTCCCTCCCTAGCTGCTTCTGCCTAATGCTGTTATGGGTTGTTCCCTCACCACCTCCCCTCTGTCCTCTCACTCTCCTCAGCTTCCAACTTCTGAGGCTTTTAAAGGCCCTCAGTCAGCCAGCAGAGGAGTCAGCTGGCCCCAATCTGCCTGAGCCAGCTCCCACCCAGCTGCATCTATGCAGCCTGCAGCCCTCTGTTTCTAATTACAGGGTTTTTTACCCTTTATGGGATGTCTTTTTCCCTCTTTGCAGCAGCTCCCTGGCCTGACCCTGGCACACTGAGTTCAAAATAGAATTAGATAAATTCATTGAGGATATGTGTAACAATAGCTGTTAGCCAAGAAGGACAGGAACGCAAGGTAGTTCATGCTCTGTGTACCCCAGAATCTCTGACTGCCAAAATCTGGGACAGGTTGACCAGGGATGGATCACTCAGTAATTGTTCTGTTTATTTCCTCTGAAGCACCTGGCATAGGAAACTGTCAGAAGACAGAATATTGCACTAGCTGGACCATTGGTCTGACACAGTATAGCCTTATAGTCTATAGGGGCAATTTCCAGTTGAATTGCCTTCCAATCCTATAAACATATTTCAGAAAATTTCTGGTGTGGCAGAAACCTCATTTGGATCTTGATGTTCAATGGCAGTGTAAATCTACTTGGTACACTTTTGCAAGTGAGCAGACTTACCCCTCTGCATATTGTTGAAGGAGGACAATTAGCAGAAACATTGTCTCTGGAACAGATTGCCAATTCTCTTCTATGGAACAGGAAAGTCACTTCTCTTTTTTATTTTGCTATCTTGAAAACTGATACGCTCTCCAAATGTTGCCAATTAAAGAAGAAGTGACAAGTTGGTAACATAGCCCTTGGAAGGAAATGCCACCTATGCCCCGTGAGATATGATGAATATTTAAAATTTCTAAAAATATGTAGCTTACCTCTGCTCTTTCCTGATAGTCTGCAAAAGTTGTCCAAGAACTAAAGTTATTCTAACAGTTGCCTTTCTAGGATGCTGAAAAGTATCAAAATTATGGAAAAACTAAAGCAAAATTGTGAATGTGGAGAGATTAGCTTGGCCTTTTCCAAAGTAGAAAAAATACTGCCATCCTTGTCTTTAAACTGGAGGCCCTTTGGCTCCCGAGAGTGAAATGATTCCACTCAGGCAGAGACAAATGGAGAAGGACCCTGAAATTGTTTCTCATTGTAATGGACAGGAGGAACCTAAAGCAGAATCTGAGTTCCTCAGGGAACAGAAGGATCAGGGTCTTCAACAGGAAGAGACATTGATTAACTGGCTCATGGAACAGGAGAGATACCATGGGGAACAGAAGTATTCCCTAATGGAGAAACCCATAGAATGTGTGATTGCTGCTACTCTCACCGTCATCACTAACAGCCTCGAGTAGACATCCACCATGCTGTTGAGGTTGAGAACCCAACCTCCTCTCACTCTAAGTAACCAAAACATCTGGGACCACACAATACACCAGTATGAAAACCCTCAAGGAGACCTCCATGAGCATCCAAGAAAGGAACAATAAGCTTAAGTAAGTCCCTGAACCCCTCTATGTACCAAACCCCCATTTCCACATGGAAGACATCTCTGTTTGCCCTCCCCCCCCCAAATAATTTTCCCCATGTTTTCCCCCTTATCAGGTGGTGGGCAAGGAGATGGTGTAGACTCAGCTGTAAGTTTGTGTAAAGTGACAAATAGAGTCATAAGTTCACTCAATTTAAGCTTAGTTATTTTTCACTCATGATTTTTCATACAGAATTACCATCACTACTACATTCTGTTCATATATTTATGACAGAAAAAAACCAAAGATGGTGGATCTGGTAGAAGTCCAAGTTACTGAATTCCAGGGTACTAAGATGCAATTCTGCAATTCATGATAGTCATCTCAGTCTCTGGCCTCTTGGTTGCTCCTTCAGTCTCATTATTTGAGTTTCCAGTCGAGTTTCTCTGACTTGGGCCCTTGTTCACGCAGCTTCTTATGCTTTTTCACATCATATATTCATTAACTTTCTTTCAATCATCATTAGGCATTCTTTCTCACATAACCCATTTAATATGCACATAGACGCTTCAGTTTACACTATTTTCATGACATATGTCGTCGTAAAAAAAAGGAAATTACGTTGTCACCTTATTCCTGTTTTCCCCACACAGGAACTTTTAGCTTGGTGTTTTATATATTATTATATTAATGAACTTACTTTTTTCTAAATCTCTAAAGCAATAACAAAACAACAGCTCGGTTATGTCTGCTGTAAGCATTACCTAAACAAGTCTTTGTAAAAGGCAGGTTGGGAAGATAATAGTCATGTCAGCCAAGAGCTAGGCCAAGTCCTAATTATAATCTATTAACATTCAACTAACTAAATAAGGGTATGTCTACACTACCCTCCTAGTTCGAACTAGGAGGGTAATGTATGCATACTGCACTTGCTAATGAAGCCCGGGATTTGAATTTCCCGGGCTTCATTAGCATAAGCGGGGAGCCGCCATTTTTAAATCCCCGCTGCTTCGAACCCCGTGCAGCGCGGCTACACGGGGCTCGAACTAGGTAGTTCGGACTAGGGTGCCTATTCCGAACTACCGGTACACCTCGTTTCACGAGGAGTAACGGTAGTTCGGAATAGGAACCTAGTCCGAACTACCTAGTTCGAGCCCCGTGTAGCCGCGCTGCACGGGGTTCAAAGCAGCGGGGATTTAAAAATGGCGGCTCCCCGCTTATGCTAATGAAGCCCGGGAAATTCAAATCCCGGGCTTCATTAGCAAGTGCGGTATGCATACATTACCCCGCTAGTTCGAACTAGCGGGGTAGTGTAGACATACCCTAAGTTAGCTTTCATCTGGATATAAGAGATATGGGGAACAGCATGAGTTGTAAATGTCAACATTTATCTTCTTCAAGATGGGTTTTAAGGTACTTTTTTGCTCAAAGTTCTAGGGCAATTGGCCCGCGGGCCGGACTTTGGACATGCCTGTTCTAGGGTCATGCTTGTAAGTTATTAAAAAGCTCTATCAGTAATTTTGCCTATTGCATTCTAATGGACACTTTTGCAGATGAGGGCCTGATTCTTTATTATTTTCCACCAAGTTATTTAAAACTATGACGTGTACAGTAAAAAATTAAACCAATTTCTCCTTATGCTGTTCCATAATATGAGAACAAAGGGCCAAAGACACTGAAGCAAATTAAAAATGATAAGGAAATTAAATAAGAACTGTATATAGATCAGAAATAAGACAAGGAACAAATTTAAAAAATGCACTGATTCTTTATCTTCTTTTTACTATATATTTTAGAAATGTGTGTCTGTCCATTGGTGAGTCAGTTTGTTCAAGAATCCCTCCTAAATGGTAAGAACTAGGACCAAATTTGGGATTCAGTTTCCTCTTATCATAATTTAAAGCAAGGTAAGGGTTTTGTTGTGCCAGAACAATGGGATGTGCTTGGAATTCTATTTGTCATTAAATGGAAAAGGAAGGGTCTGTCAGTTATACTGCAAACTGACCACAGAGGGCATCAACAGGCTGGGGATGGAGACTGAGACAGGTACAACCCCATTGGGTCAGTAGAGGGCAGGGGTGGAGAAAGGGAAAACTACTATGTATTTCAGAGAGTATGCCTGTTTGTGTGCATGTCTGTCTGTCCACTGAGGAAAGTTCACCCCTCCCCCAGCTGTGCCAGCTGCAGCAGCCATGGACAGGTGATTCTCACCTGGCCCGAAGTTGCTGTGGTGAGGGAGGGCTGGGGCTGTTCTCTTTTCCCATGGTAGCCTGCAAACTGAACCTCTTATCCCCAGTCCCACCCCAGAGCAATGATTTAAATTAAGAAAAACAAAACTTATTTGAGTTAAGGACCTGAACTATGCCAGGTAAATATTCTAAAATACTGTGTAGTCAATCTGTGTAACGTACTATGAAAGATATCTAAAATTATGATGATAAAAATCTTTTGCTTTGTATCCACTGCAGCTGCACAGTATTGTAGAAAGAAGGGCTAGGAGGACAGAAGAGGAATGGGGAGAAAGAAAGAGATGCTTCCAGTCTCTGAAATTGAAAGTACTATATTGAAAGTACTGAAATTGAAAGTACAGTCGTTATTTCGAATTAACTTTAATAGTGTCTACACAGTCAAACCGCTATTTCAAAATAGTGGAGCACTTATTTCAAATTTGGTAAACCTCATTCTACAAGGAGTAACACCAAATTCAAAATAGCTATTTCAAATTAAGTGCTGTGTAGACACTTAATTCGAAATAGGGGGCCTCCAGCCCTTCCTAGGGAGCCCTGGTGGCAGTCTGCCAGCTCCCAGGAGCCTGACAGGGGCTGGAGAAGGTGGGAACCTTTCTGGTCCAGGGTGGAGATCATGGACATTATTCAGGCTTGGGGGGGGGATGCCCCCAACGTCCATGATCTCCGCACTAGACGGAGGAACACAGCCATCTATGGTAGGATAGCTGCCACCCTGGCCACCAAAGGCCACATGCGAACCCAGGAGCAGGTTTGCATGAAAGTCAGGTTGGTCTGGCAAGACCCCCAATCCTGAGCCCTGAGCTTCCCCTCCCCCCTTCTTCCCCTTGCTACCCCCTTCCAGTTTCTTCTTCCCAGGTTTACCCCTCCCCTCTCCCACCCTCTCACTTCCCCTCTCCCACCTCCTATTCCCAGTCTCCCTAGAGGTTCATCCCCCCCTAGTTTTGTTCAATAAACCCAGTTTCTATTTTTGAACGTATTTGTCTTTTATTTGACATCAGGAAGGGGGGCTAGGGAGGGGTAAGTGGAAGGACGTGAGAGAGAAATGGGGAAGACTGGAGAGGCTCTGAGGGCTCCTCGGGGTGGATGATCACCCTCAGGGCCTCCTATATCCTGACAGCCCCTGATGGACCCCCCCGGATGGCAGCCTGCAGCAAATGCAGCCGATCTGATGGCAACAACCCCACGAGATGCACCAGCGTGCCCAGGGGCAGCTCTGGCTCCATGTGGCCGAGTGCTGTGGTGTCTCTCATCGAGTTAGACAAGCAAGTGGGGAACCCTGAGAACAGTTTGTCCCGGGTGGGGGTAGTGTCCCTTTAAGCACAGAACTCAGTTAGCCACAGGCAGCAGCCCCACACACTAAGTCCTAACCTGATGCTCTGCCGGCAGTGGTTCCGGCCAGCCTTACCTTTGATTCAGGGTCCACTCAATGTGGATGCGCTAGTTTGAATTAGAAAAATGCTATTTCGAATTAGTTTTGGTGTCTAGATGCGTTATTTCGAATTAGCTTAATTCAAATTAACTAATTCAAAATAAGTTAATTCGAAATAGTGCTGTAGTGTAGACATACCCTTACATGGACCTATAGTCTACTGTAGTTTGTCATATTCTATACTTTCTTGTTTGTTTTATTGGACCCATCCCCAAAAAATCCTGTAAAACTGTTGAAAACTCATGTGGGGGCCTGTATGAAAGATTTTTGCATTTAGCTGTTTACACTACCTGATAGATGTTTAAAAATGTATGCAGCCAAATAGCTCTTTCTATGTGTTTTACCATTACACACACAGAGGTGATACAGATCAGAACAACTACATATTTTTCAGGAAAAAGTGGGTATTTTACAACTATGATGCTCTCAGTTAATATGACAGATTCCAGAAATGCAATTCGGATATGAGTGACCAATTATAGTATATTTCAAAATTACATCTTATCAGGCACTCCCGCGAGATTTTATTTCTTTTAAATGTCTAGCTTATTTGTTAATAAAAAGTATAAAGTTATGGTAATTAATATGGATTATCTTTAAATTCTATCTGATCATTAGAATTGATGGGGTTTTGCTTGCCATTGAACTAAAAGTCTTGCTGTCATTATTTAAATAACCAGGGTGTTTTAGTTTAATATAAAATCACTTCAAATTGGTGGACAGTAATGAATAGTTTCTTACCCAGTATGTCACTTGTAATTCTATTCAGGTTATAGTTTTATAATGATGGTGAATTAATGGTTATTATTAACTGAATAAATGAGTCTTACTATTGCTTTTCTGTGAACAAATGGCACCATTTGCCAAATCACAATCATCTGAATCTGAGTACTGACAGAATTGAAGAATCATGGAATCAATGAGCTACTTGCAAGCCCTGATTTATTTCCTCTATTTTTCTATTCTAAATTGTTCTAACTCCCACTCCAGATTTGTATTGAGATTTCTGAGTGCCCAGATCTTATTTTCTAAAACTGCAAGTGTGGGTTTCTTTACTTTTTATTCTGATAACATTCATTTTAGCAGACATCTTGTGCTTTGTGCATGTGTGTGCATGTCATTTTTACACTAATAAAATAACTTCAAAAGAGGACTTCATCAGTTAATTTCAAACAGACACGTACACACACACAGACAATTTCTACACTTTGTATTGGGAATGGTATTTGCAATGTTAAAGGTAATACATGCTGTGCTATTTATGCTCAAACTTCAGCATTAATGTGTGAAAAATCTATCACACAATTAAGGAGATCAAGTGTATGATATTAGAACAGTGCTTTTACTCTCCAGCAGTTCACATAGGGAATGTCTACACTACCCCGCTAGTTCGAAATAGCGGGGTAATGTAGGCATACCGCAATTGCAAATGAAGCCCGGGATTTGAATTTCCCGGGCTTCATTTGCATTAGCGGGGTGCCATCACTTCTGGAAGGATGTTGAGGACAAGGACACATGCACGCACACACACAGACTCTGGAGTGCCACGCACGGGCATGCCTGCACGCTCAAGGCAGCACCCACTCCCGGGGACAACACTGTCAGGCGCAGGCATGTGTGCAGCCCCGATGGAAGCCCAAGCTGTTCAAGGCCCCTCTCCTGGCCATTGGATCCCAGTGTGGCCGGCCATTTCCCTTGCCTACTTATCTGTGGAATGGGGGGAGGAGCATGGTCCTCTGAGGAACTCAGGGCCCCTGTGAGGCAGGGCCTGCTGTCCAGGCCACACATGGCCTTGCTCCCGGGAGATCTTCCTCTGACCTGAGAACTGTTGCTCTCAGCTCACTGATCAGGGCAAGGCCTGATCGACAGCAGCTGAGCCAGCCGCCCGACACCAGGGGAGCCACAGGTGCCAGAGCATCCAGGAGGACCCGATGAGGAAGCATGTGTCCATCCTGCAGGACATGCAGCAGATGCTTTCCCAGAAGGTCTGGGATGACGCATGGTTGTGGGCCCAGATGTGGACTGAGCTGCTGCAGCAGTTGCAACATGTGTGCGACTGTCCAGGAGATGATGATGACCTACCCAGCACTAGTCCCAGTCCCTGATCCAGTCCCTGCTCCCCCTCCCATGCTTGACCCCCCTCCTGCATTTCCCCCTATCCTCCCAATCCCAAGGTCCCTGAACACAAGGCAGAAGGAGCACCCGAGCCACGTGCCAGTCTCAGCCCCTGCTCTGAGCCTCTCCTCCCCCCTCCAAGTTTCTCAGCCCCCCTTACTCCTCCAAGGTTCGCAGTCTCCTCCCCTTTCCTGGTTCACAACCCTCCTCCCCATTTCCAGGTTCTCAGCCCCCCCGCCCCTCCCCCAGTTATGTCTATTCCAAATAAATAACCAACCAGTTCTTTTTTTTCAAAGCAAAACATGTTTTTTTTATTGTGTCTTCAGGAACGAGGGGCAGAAGGGGGATGAGAGGGGTTGTTGGAGGAAAAGCATAGAGGGGCAAGGCACAGACCCCTAGTGGGGAGGCCCTGGGGAGAGTTACTCGGGTCCTTAAGAGAAACTCTCCCTCAGGGCCTCCTGAATGCACATTCCCCACCTGATGGGCCTAGCAGATGGCAGCTGTGTGCAGCTGCTCGAAGGCCCGTCTCTCCTGTCCAGCCTCTGCCCCTCACCCCAAAAGGAAGACCTCCCCCTTTCTCTCCAT
Source organism: Pelodiscus sinensis (assembly GCF_049634645.1). Classification (NCBI taxonomy): domain Eukaryota; kingdom Metazoa; phylum Chordata; order Testudines; family Trionychidae; genus Pelodiscus; species Pelodiscus sinensis. The sequence goes on from NC_134718.1 coordinate 48,753,050, forward strand.
GATCTTGTTGACACCAACTGGGGGATGTTGTGCTTTCCCACATTGAGACAGGTCAGCAGGCACCTGAACTGAAGCTTCAAGTGTCCGAAGGTGCATACAGCCTGCATGCGGGTCCTTCCCAGACAGCCATTGAAGCAGTCTTTGGTCTGCTCCAGGTGGCCGGTGTAGGGCTTCATCAGCCATGACATTAGAGGGTAGGCCACATCCCCCCTGATGCACAGTGACATCTCAATGTCCCCGACCCTGATGGTGCGTCGGGGAAGAAAGTGCCAGCCTCCAGCTTCTGGTCCAGACCGGAGCTGCAGACGATGAAAGCATCGTGCACCCTCCCCAACCTGCCAACAAAAATGTCTGTGAGCTGTCCACAGTGGTCGACCAGGGACTGCAAGACCATCGGAAAGTATCCCTTTCTGTTAATATACTGTGTTGCCCGATGGCTGGGGGCCTGGATAGGGATGTTCCAGGCACACAGCTCCAAGAATGTTTCCTTCATCACGTGGAAGCATCTCTCCACCATGGGGTATGGTTGCAAGGGCATTGCTCCCACACACAGGCAGAAGTTCTCAAAGATGAGCTCAGGGTCAAGCTCATGCAGGGCCATGAAGGCAGCCTGCAGAAACTGCAGTATGGCCATGTGGGACCATCACGTGCCCAGAAGCGGCTCCAGCTCTTTGGCAAGGAGTGCGGTGGTGTCCAAAAGCAGAGCAACCAGAGCACACTGTGGAAATGCTTTGCTGTCCCTCCGGGTATGTCTACACTACCCTCCAAGTTCGAACTAGGAGGGTAATGTAGGCATACCGCACTTGCAAATGAAGCCCGGGATTTGAATTTCCCGGGCTTCATTTGCATAAGCGGGGAGCCGCCATTTTTAAAACCCCGCTGGTTCGAACCCCATGCAGCGCAGCTACACGGGGCTCGAACTAGGTAGTTCGGACTAGGCTTCCTATTCCGAACTACCGATACACCTCGTGGAACGAGGTTCCACGCTGCACGGGGTTCGAACCAGCAGGGTTTTAAAAATGGCGGCTCCTCGCTTATGCAAATGAAGCCCGGGAAATTCAAATCCCGGGCTACATTTGCAAGTGTGGTATGCCTACATTACCCCGCTAGTTCGAACTAGCGGGGTAGTGTAGACATACCCTCCGAGAGGGAGGCAAGCAAGCAGAAGAACCAGAGAAATGGCTCTCCGGGGGGCTCCTTTAAGCACACGTTTCAGCTAGCCTTAGGCAGCAGCATCCAGAAGCAACTGCCGACCTGATGCTCTGACTGAACTGGTTCCGGGTGGCCTTATATGCGAGATAGCTTCCAATAAGTGTGTACGCTATCTTTCAAAATAGCACATTGCTATTTCGTTGTGCTTTTTGTGCATGGATGCTCTATTTTGAAATAAGCTTTTCTAGAAGATCTCTTCCTGAAAAGCTTACTCCAAAAGAAGCGTGCAGTGTGGACGTACCCTTAGTTACACCTTTAGAACAGACATCACTCTCCCTTCTCAGTGGTCTCAGTGCCTCTGGGTTACACTAGCAAAGTTTCTGGCAAAGAAAGTAATTATAATGTGGGAGACCAGTTTCTCTTCCCCTTCCCTGATGCTCTCCCAAGGAATAGAGCAACAGCATGTGAGAAGCAAAGGTTGCTGCCATAGTTCCCTGTAAGCTATGCTCATGAGCAGCCACCCAAGAGAGATTCAGATACCACCCAGCTGATTAGCAGAGCACCCACATCCAGCAGCCTGTGTTTCTACTGGTGGTGCACATCTGCCCAGGCCTTAGTGAACATAACAAAATTTATTCCACGCATGGATGGAAAAAAAAAAGTAGAGGGGACATTGGTTGGTGCTATCAAAGACAGAATAAGACAGAATAGGGATTACATCCAAAGTCAGCCCATTCCTACTTCAGGAACTGTTTCCTGACTCAGCAGGAAGCATTTAAATGCATTCAGAATTGTCTTAAAAATCCTCCCTTCCTTTTCTAGTATACATAAGTGAAGTTTCAAGACAAAGACACAGAAGGGCCCCAATCTGTTGTGGGTTAGCACTGTTGGCATGCAGAAATATGAGCCATTGCTAAACATGTTTGCAAACTACTGTGCATATAATGGACCATTTTAATTTATTGTTTGACAGGCCATCTTTGTCAATTTCTCTCTCTGCTTTGTTTTGTGTTTCAAGACCAGGTGGACTCAAAATTCAGTTTAAACCTCTTGGATATGTGGTAAAATCTATGGGTTTTTTCAGGCTAAGCAATACCAACAATTTGGCAATGCTCACTTGGTTTCCATGGACAGTCTAGCATTTTATAATGGAACATTAAATCAGGAGAGTTTCACAGAGTTCAAAGTGTGAAAGACATGTAATTTCCCACAATATTCTTGGAAAACCTTATTGTACTAAATGTATTATTGTGGGTCATCAATGTGATGCAGCCATTAAAAAGAGTTAATGCATCAGGTGAGGTATTTCCAGTAAAGAAAGGGAAATGTAACCATTGTACAAGCCTCTGATGAGACCTCACCTGGAATATTATGAGAATTCTGGTCTTCTGTGTATAAGAAAAATGAATTAAAACTGGAACAGGTCCATAAATAGGCTAATAGAATGATCATATAGGGAGAAACTACCTTACCAGAGGAGACTTAATGAGCTTGGCATGTTTCGCATAACAAAATCAAAGAGGAGAGGAGATAGGTTTGCTCTCTACAGATTCAATCAGAGGGATAAATTCCACAGAGGGAGAAGAGTTATTGAAGTTAAAGTTAAATTTTTTTTCAAGAAACAAATGGATATTAACTAGCCATCAATAAGTTTGGACGTGAAATTAGATGGAGGTTTCTTCTGAGGAGAGAAGCAAAGTTCTAGGTACATCCCAGGTTGCAATCCATATAAATAAGGAGCTTTGTCACCCAGCCCTGTGGTGCCTGGTACTGCTTCACTACTGTAGTTCCCAACCTGGGCTCCCTACAAATACCTGAACAGCATGCAGGTACATGCTTGATCCAGCAATTCTGTTAGCAAACACCAGCCACGCTCTGGCTTCTAGCAGCCTTGGTTATTACTTACAGGGTGACCTCCAGTGCACTTCTTGTATTTTCCCTTCAAAACATGTGATCTGCATTGTTCAGGACCTCTCCTAGACAGTCTGGTTGTATTAGCTCCTTTGCCCCAATAAAGAGATCAACATATGGCACTCTGCTATCTTAACTGGAGTTACTCAAAAATTCACAACATTGGATTAGCTTTGATTAAAGAATAAAACAAGATTATTGAACCACAAAGAGATTTCAAATTAGTACAAGTATAAGGCTTCAAGTCAGAAATGGTTACAAGAGATACAGAGATGAAATGCTTTGTAAACTTAAGAAACCAAAGGTGAAATTCTTGCCACAGGTTCACAGCTACATTGCTGACCAAGTTTCAGGGCAACATTCGCTCCCAAAATCCACAGGCTCTTTATTTTGTCGTCTTAGGTGCAAAAGAGAGAAATGAATACGGAGAGATAAATTGGGGTGTGTTTATTCCTCAATATTATAGTTCAATCAACTGTTGAAAATGCTTTTTCCAGAGAATTAGTCCTAAAGTTCTTTCCAGCTGTGACTATGGGGGCTTGTCATGAAAAAGATGTCATCCTATTTGCTAAAACACAGATTTGTCTTGTCATCCTCTTTGTTATATCAAGGATCTTATTTACTACTTTTATGTAAATTGAAGTAAACACACAGTCCTTTGTTCAAGATCCACTTGACTATGAGTTCAATATGAACTACCAACCCTCATTCTGGGTAATTCAAAACACTGTGTATCATGTCGCAACACACATTTCATCACCACATTATTACATTTCAGCATCATGTTACTGACCAGTGAGTTATTAGCTTTGAAAGGGTACCTTACAAGGGATGCTTTATACAAAGATTATTGTAATGTTGTGTAGGCTGTGAATATAGGGGTCCACCCAGTCTCACTGGAACATCCTTCCAAGGACAGAGGGAGGGCAACAAATATAGCTCTTTTTAAGAATGAGATTGATTAGTTTTTGGGAAGTGGTATGATGAGGTTGCCTAAAATGGCATATGGACCAATCCACAAGTGCTAATAGGACAAATTTCTAACAGTTTGAGAAAGACACTAGATAAGATGTTCTCTGAGTTGTTTCCAAAGTATCTGGCTGGTGGGGTCTTGTCCACACACTCCAGGTCTATATGATACTATATGTAAGGGGACTGTTAGACCCTTACTAAAACTCAGTGGGTGTTTTTGGTTGGCCAGCTCCCAATACCAAAAGGACCCTGAGACTGAAAGACCCTAGGACAATGGGAAGAAACCAACACTCCAGGTCAGCCTGATTGACAGGTTGGACAGGCCAATGGGGGAATTAGGAGGCCAGGTCTCGTACTCCGTGTGTGATGGGATTTTCTGGGTCTGAGTCAAAGTGGGAGAGCGCTAAAAAGAGTAGCAAGGAGTTCAGGCTGCACTGAGGAGTAGATCTGCAGTGACAGAGCCAGAGGCCCATTCAGCCCACAGAGCGCAGATCCTGTTCTAAGTAGACCTGCAGTGACAGAGTCAGACACACACAGGCCAAGGAGTGCAAGCTGTGCTAAGAGGCAGACCTACAGTGACCAGAGCCAAAGGGGTCAGAGGAGCAATGCAAGGAGCTGGAGGCTGGCAAAGCAACGTAGTTTGCAGCTGGGTGTGGTGAGCAGCTGGGACCATCAAAGGGGGGAAAAGAGGCTCTGGGCAGGAGACACCACCAGCCAAGAGGCCCTGCAGGCCAGACTTGGAGAGGGATTGTAAATCCAACTATGAGAAGGGTCCTGCCACCTAGAGCCTGAAGTCATGTGGCCACTGCCAGAGCAAGTGTGTCCAACCTGCAGCCCTGCCCCTCTCCCCCACCGCCCAGCACATCCAGGGCCTGAGAGAGAGCCCTGGGACCTAGACAAAAAGATGTGCAACTGGAAATCCCCAGTCAGGAGGGAGTCAGACATAGGATCTCAACCCAAGAAAGATGACAGCTGGAGGCAGAAGACTAAAATGTCATTTGTAGATCATGGAGAGGGACTACAGGTGCACTTACCAATGTGACACTATGTTCCTCTGTGACTATTATACACATCTCTGTAAAGCATAAATCAAAGTAAATCTGTCAATTTAATGTCAGCTCTTCAGAGTAGGGACTATCCATAATTCTGTACTTGGCCTAATATAAAATGGGGGACTATTTTATTAAAAATAATAGGGATAAAATGCCCATGATATTAGCCTTCACTACTTATAATCTTCTCAAAGTACTGAATTCTTTCTTATATATAACTATTGTTTATTTCTTTCACTAAAACTCTCCTTAGTGAAAACATTTATCTGTCCATTTGTCCAAGAAATCATCCACTTTGAAAAGAAAACTGACATGGAATTATCATTAATCTCTGCTATATTCCTGAATTTATTGTAGTTCTTGGCCTCACAAAAGGAAACCAATCACACTGACAATTTCTCCACTAAAAACAACAAATGGATCCTTTGACAACTTATTTTCTAAGGTGCCACAGGACGACTTATTGTTTTTGCAGATACAGACTAACATGGCTACTCTTCCCCCTCTGAGAAATATCTCCACTGTTAGGTAAAAATCATTTTTATTCCTTTTTTAAACTATGATTAAATTTATTTTGACTTTCTTGCTCATCCACAAATTTTCTCCTTTCAATCAATTTATCACTTGTACTAAGACAGGATCATTAATACGATATCATTCTTTGAGAAATGACTTCCCTTAGATATCTTTAAATCCATTGTTCTAATTAGGTTTGTAAAACTGAAAAAAAAAATCTTGAAAACCTGTCAAGATATAGACCCACCCATGTGTATATTGTACAGAACCAATTATTACTCATTCTAATGAATGTGTCCTGAAAGTTATGGCTGATTTTTAATGAGTAGATCTAAAGGTCAAATTAACTCTGATAAAAGAAATTTTGAAAATTGGTTTACTTATTATAATCTGCCTAACCTGAAAGTTCATGGAATCTAGAAGTATTAAATGGAGTCAGCTTTGATATTAATAATAAGTCTGTCTCACTGAAGAACTGTGAAAGCCATCTTTTCACAAATAAGAAATACTTAATTTTTTATACTTATTAATAGAGTTATCAAGCAATAAAATTAATGACTAATTATGTAATTAATCCCACTGTTAAACAATAATAGAATGCAATTTATTTCTGTATTTTTGGATGTTTTCTACATTTTCAAATATATTGATTTCTATTACAACAGAGAATACAAAGTGTACCGTGCTCACTTTATATTTATTTTCATTACAAATATTTGCACTATAAAAAACAAAAGAAATTGTATTTTTCTATTAATCTACTATAAGTTCTGTAGTCCAATCTCTTTAGCATAAATTTTGAATTTACAAGTATAGAATTATGTACCAAAATAATTAGACAAGCTAGATGTCTTCAAGTCATCAGGGCTTGATGAAATGCATCCTGGAATACTCAAGGACAGAGCAGTTCTGAGCCATTAGTACTTAACTTTGCAAAGTCATGGAATAAAGTAGAGATTCCAGAAGACTGGAGAAGGGCAAATATAGTACTCATCTGTAACAAGGGGGGGAAAGGACAACACAGGAAAATAGACAAGTTGCGTTAACTTCTTTACCAGGAAAGATAATGGAGCAAATATGTAAGGAATCCATTTGTAAACACCAAGAAGATAATAACATCATAAGTAACAGTATGCATTGATTTGTAAAGAACAAATTGTGTCAAACCAACCTAATAGCTTTCTTTGACAAGTCTTGTGGTTAAGTGTTAGATGTAGTATATATAGACTTTAGTAAGGCATTTAATATAGTCTCTTACTAGCAAACTAGGGGAATATAACCTAGATAGAGCTATTTTAATGTGGATGTATATCTGGTTGGATGACAGTTTCCAGAGAATAATCATCAATGGCTCCCAGATATGCTGGAAGGGCATAACAAGTGGGGCCCACAGGTATCGGTTCTGGTTCTGTTCAATATATTCATCAGTTATTTAGATAATGGCATAAAGGGTACACTGATAAAATTTGTAGATGGTACCAAGTTCGGAAAGGTTGCAAGTGCTTTGGAGGATAGGATTATAATTCACAATTATAAGGACACATCTGGAGAAATGATCTGAAGCAAATAGGATGAAATTCAATAAGGAGGAGAAACACAAAGTTCTCCATTCAGGAAGGAGCAATAAGCTGCACACATACAAAATGGGGAAGTACTGAGGGAAAGGACACAATGATTACATTGGACCACAAGCTAAAAATGAGTCAACAGTGGAACACTTTTTCAAAAAAGGAAACATTATTCTGGGATGTGTTAATATGAGTGTTGTAAGCAAGAAACAAGAAGTAATTCTTCAACTCTACTCTGTACTAATTTGGACTCGGTTGGAGTATTGTGTCCAGTTCTGAGCACCACAACTTGGGAAAAATATGGACAACTGGAGAAAGTCCAGAGAATAGCAGACTGAAGGTCTAGAGAACATGAGCTATGAGGGAAGATTGAAAGAAATGGATTTGTTTCATCTGGAAAAGAGAAGACTAAGAGGGGATAGTGATAACAGCCTTCAAGTGTCTAAAAGATTTTAACACGAAGGAGGGCGAAAAAATATTTTCCTTAATCTCTGATGGTAGGACAAGCAGCAATAGGCTTAAATTGTACCAAGGGAGGTTTAGATTGGATTTTTGGAAAAACTTCCTATCAGGGTGGTTAAGCACAGAAATAAATTGCCTAAGAAAGTTTAACAATCTCCATCACTGGGGATTTTTAAGAGTAGGTTAGATAAACACCTGGGCTACGTCTACATTGGCCCCTATTACGGAATATGCATGCAAATGTAGCACTTTGGAAGAGGCAAATCCGCGGGGGATTTAAATATCCCCCGCGGCATTTGCATTTTCATGGCCGCCGCTTTTTTCCGGCTTGGAGATAAGCCGGAGAAAAGCGTGCAGACTGGCACGATCCTCCGGAATAAAGCCCTATTCCGGAGGATCTCTTATTCCTACTTGCAAGTAGGCTTGGAGATAAGCCTACTTGCAAGCCTACTTGGAGATAAGCCTCCTTGCAAGTAGGAATAAGAGATCCTCCGGAATAGGGCTTTATTCCGGAGGATCGTGCCAGTCTGCATGCTTTTCTCCGGCTTATCTCCAAGCCGGAAAAAAGCGGCGGCCATGAAAATGCAAATGCCGTGGGGGATATTTAAATCCCCCACGGATTTGCCTCTTCCAAAGTGCTACATTTGCATGCCTATTCCGTAATAGGTGGCCAGTGTAGACACAGCCCTTTTCAGGGATGATCTAAATGGTGCTTGGTACTGCTGTGAGTACAGGGGACTGGATATGATGCCCTCTTAGCGTTCCTTCTAGTTCTAGGATTCTCTAATGCATCATGCAGTCCTCTAGAATGATGGAAGAAGCATGAAGGGATATACTAATGTTTAGAATTTCTGGCACACAAATATCTTACAATGCTGGTTACACAAATGCCATGTGAACACCTGTTCTCACTTTCAGGTAACATTGTCAGTAAGAGGCAGGCAGCATTATTTTCCATAAAGGTAACCAAACTTGTTTGTCTTAGCGATTAGCTGAACAAGTAGTAGAACTAAGTGGACTTGTAGACTCTCAAGTTTTACATTGTTTTATTTTTTTAATGTAGTTATGTAACTAAAAAAAATTTGCATTTGTAAGTTCACTTTCATGATAAAGAATATGTTCTACAATACTTGTAAGAGGTGAATTGAAATATACTATTTCTTTTATCATTTTTATTGTGCTAATATTTATTATCAAAAGAAATAAAGTAAGCACTGTCCAATTTGTAACTTGTGTTATAATAGAAATCAACATATTTGAAAATGTAGAAAAGCATCCAAAATATTTAATGAATTTCAATGGGTATTCTATTCTGTAACAGCGTGATTAATTTTTTAAAGCACCATTTCTGGAGTTAATCTCATAAACTAACTGTGATTATTTGATAGCTCTACTCATCAACTGGAAACACAGCAGCAACATGACTTTTCCAAATGTTTCTGGGGTAGCAACATAAAGGCCAGCTTGGGGAAATAAAGACAATCATACTCTAGGGACCAGGCTGAGAAGAAAGATCTCCACTGCATCACTAGAGCTATTGCTAGACTGCAAACAAGTTTAATAATATGACGTGTGAATGGCATTTGCATGCTTTCATGGCTTTGAGAATTGATCATTGAAACAACTCAATTTGTGGAATTCCATATTAAGGTTTCTATACTTCCATTAGTACTGTAATAAGAAAAGCAATGCCAATACAATAAGAAGCAACTGTCTCCATCCTTCAACATGGTACTTTGGAGTGACTTTTTCAGTTGAATAGTCTCAATAATTCACATTTTCCTTCAACTCATGTGGGACTCTTTCCTTTCAACCTTTGATTGGCACTAGAATTTCAGAGAAACCATGAGAGACAGCCCAGATCAAAGTTGGAAATGGCAGAAGTCTTCTTGTGAGACATACAGTTTAATTTTGCAAATGAAAGAGGTAAATATAAACTATAAAGCATCCAGTCTTTTAAATGCCTAATCAAATTACCTGGCATGTAAGGACCTTTGTCTATCCAGACTTGGGCTCTTCTATAACACGAAAATGAATAAATAGGCCAAAATGTCAAGGTTCACATTTCATTTGCAAATGGCATAGGATTTGTTCCTCATAACCTACAACTGGGAAAAAGTCACACTTCCTTGACAGTTATGAATCAGCACTTTACTGATGGGATGACCAGCTTTTGAAAAGAATTGCCAAGCTATAGACATTTCTTCAAGATCTCTCTGCTTGTAAAGCTTGTTAAAGAAAACTTGTAAGACTATCAGTAGCAGTGCCATCTGGTGACTGCCACAATGTTACAGTGGGGACAGGGATGAAGCCAAAACAAAGTCAGGAAAGAGGAGAATCTGAAGGAGAAAGGGACTAACAAAAAGGAAATAACAGAATTTTGGAGAGGAGAACAGGAACTTGAGAGAACTGTAAAACATATTTCATAAATTGGGTCCCATTCATGGTTTCAGCTATGGTTAAACCTTTCAGGTAAATGCTTGGGGTATGTCTACACAGCAAAGTTATTTTAAAATAACGTCCATTATTCTGAAATAATTATGCAAGCGTCTACACAGCCATTCTGTTATTTTGAAATATTTTTGAAATAACGGGCAGCTTATTCTGAAATCTGTAAACCTCATTCTCCAAAGAATAAAGCCTATTCCAAAATAGCTATTTTGAAATAAGGTGTGTGTAGACACTCCACTGCTGCTATTTCAAAATAGCACCTTACCAGAACCATTCTAAGTTATTCCTCTCTGGTGCCCCCTGGACTCTAAAGCAAGATAGCACATTTACATTAGGGAAGCCTGCCTTGGACTAATTTTGAGGCTTCCCTTCAGTGTAGATATGCTATTTCGAAATAAGCTATTTCAGAAAAACTATTCCAGAAAAGCTTATTTTGAAATAAGTGTGCAGTGTAAATGTACCCTTGCAAACAAACAGATGGATGTGTGTGTGCAAGGGTGAGGGATAAGGAGGGGATAAGAAACAAATGGGTGAAACATGAGACTATATAATACTTTTAAGTAATCTAGGAAGCATCAGAAATTGTACATAATAAAGACAATTTAAAACAATTGACAAAATTAATAATAAAATAAAATAATATTGTTCATTCCTTTCATCCAAGGCTATGATTGCTAAAACTGCTGAAATACTGGTGAAACCAGTCAACATGGAGAGCTAGACCCCATAAATTGAGTGTTCTGACCCCAACCGAATAAAGCATTTAAGGACATGCTTAAGTTTACATGTGAGTCAAGGGGATTACTCACATGCCTAACATTAAACATAGACTCATAGACTTTAAGGTCAGAAGGGACCATTATGATCATCTAGTCTGACCCCCCGCACAGTGCAGGTCACAGAATCTCACCCACCCCACCCAGAATAATCCTCTCACTTATATCTCAGATATTGAAGCCTTCAAATACTTTGAAGACCCCAAGATGCAGAGAATCCTCTAGCTGTGATCTGTACCCCATGCTACAGAGGAAGGCGAAAAACCTCCAGGGCCTCTGCCAATCTACCCTGGAGGAAAATTCCTTCCCAACCCCAAATATGGCGATCAGCTAAACCCTGAGCATGTGGGCAAGACTCATCAGCCAGACACCCAGAAAGTTCTCTATAGTAACTCCTATCATCCCTCCATTGACCTATTCCCACTGATAATGAATGGACAATTAGGGTATGTCTACACTACCCCGCTAGTTCGAACTAGGAGGGTAATGTAGTCATAACTCACTTGCAAATGAAGCCCGGGATTTGAATTTCCCGGGCTTCATTTGCATAAGTGGGGAGCCGCCATTTTTAAAACCCTGCTGGTTCGAACCCCGTGCAGCGCAGCTACATGGGGCTCGAACTAGGTAGTTCGAACTAGGATTCCTATTCCGAGGAACAAGGTGTACCGGTAGTTCGGAATAGGAATCCTAGTTCGAACTACCTAGTTCGAGCCCCGTGTAGCCATGCTGCACGGGGTTCGAACCAGCGGGGTTTTAAAAATGGCGGCTCCCCGCTTATGCAAATGAAGCCCGGGAAATTCAAATCCCGGGCTTCATTTGCAAGTGCGGTATGCCTACATTACCCCCCTAGTTCGAACTAGCGGGGTAGTGTAGACATACCCCTAGTTACCAAGATCATGTTATCTCATCAAACCATCCCCTTCATAAACCCATCTAGTTTAATCTTGAAACCAGATAGATCTTTTGCCCCCACTACTTCCCTTGTTTTCATGTTTTGCAGAATCAATGGCATCACTCACAAGTTTAAATATAAGCAAGCCCTTAGAGTGCTAGCTGAATCTAAGCCAGAGTGATCAACACTTTATGGACTTCAGTCCAAATTCCAGAAGCGGCAACACGTAAGTGTAGAGTGTTTTCAATTATCAGTCTTACAGTATCCAGAGAAGTGCAGCCATGTGGACTGGAAATGTGACCTCCTAGAGGCTATAATATTCATAGCCTGCAGGGCCGGGAATGGAATCACTGTTGGTTCCTATTTCAGCCTAAGAGGCAATAGTCATTCCAATACACACCTCAGCTCATCAGTTCATAAACATCCATTAGAGGGGGAAAAAGGAGTTAAAGAGAAAAATTATTCAGGATAAACAAAATGTAAAAAGCAAAAGACCAGAGAGATTTGAAAGGAAAGCAACTGTCTATCCTATTAATTCATCTCTGCATGATGCACTGGAGTAATCTGCTGAGTCAGTGAGATTTGGACTCTTAATGTCAGTTGTCGTGAATCACTTTCCCTTTGCATTAGGTTTGACTTTTTCTGAGGTTGAGCTGATTAGCCAATGGCAATGGAATGGGAAGATGGAGCTTCAGAGAAACACAAGCAAATATACACATGAAGAAGACTTGAAAAATTGAAATTACAAAGTAATATTGTAACTGACTGTTGACATGAAATGTTGATGTAGTTGGGTCAGTCCCAGGGTGTTAGAGATACAAGGCCAGTAAGGCAATATATTTTATTGGACCAACTTCTAGTCCAATAAAAATATTACTTCACCCAGCTTGTCTCTGTAGACGTGAAAGTAGCTAAATTCAATAAGAAGGTTCTAAATAGGATTTCAAGTAGCTTGTTGTGATACAGCAAACTAAAATTGGTACCTTATGGCCTAAATCATGATTTTACTGAACTAAAAACAAGCAATTTCTGTTGCTTCTTAACTTTGTCTGAAGGATATGCTTCAGATTCACTGCAGCAAGTTGTAAATGAGGTATGGAATGAAAAACCCTTTTTCTTCCAATGCAGAGAGAACGCACAGAGTGTGCTTTTCAATCACTTTTGAACTGTGCTATTTGTTATAATGTCAAGCATTGACATATTAGGAAAAGGCCACCAAACTTATAGAAGCATGCTCACGCATATATAGGAAACCACTCTGTGGGAAACAAATATACACAATGACACTATCTACAGTGAGGTAGGATGAAAGTCCCAAACTGTTCCAACACATTGCAGTCTTCAAATGATAATTCTGCTTACAGTGAACATCTGCTTAAAATGAAATTAGGGTGAATAAAATGTTCATCTATGTTGTTTGTCCTTTTCTGTAGGCTATACTATGCACTTTGATAGAATTGACCACTGTGGGTTATGCTGTACATCAGTTTCCATTATAACTACTTGTTTACACAAGCTGATGTATTTTCCATCTATGTCTCTGCCCAAAGTGAAAAAAATTGTATATTAAACCACCCTTTCCATCTACTGTTGAGTTTCTATATAGGGAGAGTGATATTTATTTTTTTCTCTTCCCTTTCTTCTCTCATTATTCTCTCCCAGTACTTGGAAAAGAGAATTCTCCTGTCTTAACTGTATCCTTTATTCTTTTTTAACAGCACATTTTTGAAGTATTGTCCACTTTTTATTAATCCTTGTAAACTTTATAACAATATATTTTCTGCTGTAGTTATGATGGTGATGACAGTGGGATATTCAAAGCCAATGAGTATTTTATAAAATAATCAAAAAGAAACCAGTTACTTTCATCTCTGACTGCCATCACCTTACCATTCATGGCAAAGGGAACATTTATCTTCTATTTTATTTGTCAAATCTTTGATTAAATATTTACATGTGGAAAATTATCAGAAAAATATTTGAATGAACTGCCTCCTTATGTTCTCACTAAAGTCCTTGAAATTTTTGTCATTAACTTCAATGGCAGCAGCCCCGGTTCCCATGTGAAGAAGTATTAGTGACTGACTGAAGCACATTGAGTCTTTTGGCATTTTTCTTTTTTTTTTTCTTCAGTACATACAACTGAGTATGAATATGTAAAATTAAGACCTGTTTTTAAGAATAGGCCATGAAAACTTGCAAAATATTATTAATTCTTCTAAGTAACTTTCTGCTAAGTGCTATTAAATATATGAAGATGATGAATAACTAGTAAAATCCAATTAACATGCTTAACATTGAAAAAATGTCCTTTAACTTCTGGAAGTGTGGGGTTGAGATGCAGAAATCTTTGACCAGCAAATATTCCCTTCTGCTACTAGGGCCTGCCTTCACTACAGATGAGAAACATCCTACAGCTGCCTTTCATTCTTGTGTTCACCTTCAACAAATCCATGGCTACGTCTACATTGGCCCCTATTACGGAATAGGCATGCAAATGTAGCACTTTGGAAGAGGCAAATCCGCGGGGGATTTAAATATCCCCTGCGGCATTTGCATTTTCATGGCTGCCGCTTTTTTCCGGCTCGGAGATAAGCCGGAGAAAAGCGTCCAGACTGGCGCGATCCTCCGGAATAAAGTCCTATTCTGGAGGATCTCTTATTCCTACTTGCAATAGGGCTTTATTCTTACTTGAATAGGGCTTTATTCCGGAGGATCGCGCCAGTCTGGACGCTTTTCTCCGGCTTATCTCCAAGCTGGAAAAAAGCGGCGGCCATGAAAATGCAAATGCCGCGGGGGATATTTAAATCCCCCACGGATTTTGCTCTTCCAAAGTGCTACATTTGCATGCCTATTCCGTAATAGGCGGCCAGTGTAGACACAGCATGTGTTTCAGAAATAGACACAAAATTAAGAAAGAAATCTCACACACACACACACACACACACACACACACACACACACCCGCCAGCTGGTATTTTCTCTTTTAGTGCCTTCCTACTCAGGAAAGCAGGGACTCAGGGTGGGAGTTAGAAAACGTGGCTGGGAAGAAGTGCAGACGTGGTGTTGAGCAAGTGTCTGGAAAGAAAAGGCTTTGCTACTGTAAACCTCCATGCTTTGCAGACATATTTTGGCCGACCCCACTGTGAGTATTGTTGTACACCAGTCCCAAGACAGTTGATAGCCTACTGTGTACAAGCTCCCAGACAACTGCTACAGGCTCTTCTAGGCTCTAAACCCATACTTTCAATGGCTTTTAAAGCACCTGGAACCTTTCAGTAAGAGAGGAATCCTTTGTTAGGGTTGCCAGGAATAAATGCAGGAAATAATCTAAGCATAATTAGGTAACTATTACAATAAAGAACAGTACAACAGTTCCAGCTGAGCCTCTAGGACCATTCCAGTAGAGGGTTATAAAGATGACTTTTCCCCATAACTCCTCCATACACACATTCTTCTTTCCTACATTCTCTTGTCTTGTACTGGTGAACACAGCATACAGTAATGAGGTAGCTGGTTCATTGTATTATTACAGAGAGAGGAAGGCACTGGGGGAGGTGTTAGTAAGCACTACTTAAGATTTGTATAGTAGGTGTCTTGGGACCTATGTTCAGGGACAGATGGCTTTTCTCAAAGTAGCTTGGTGAAAGGACATTAGTGGAATTAGTTAATGGGAAAGAGCAATTTAAGAGTTTAAACCCTCCTACTGCATCTTGTCAACTCTATTTCTATTGAACAGTCAAGGAACTTAGGATCAAAATTTTAAAGTCAACTCTAATTTCAGGAGCCTGAATTATCTGTTGCCCAATTTTGAGACATTTTGGAGTTAATTTTCAAAGGTAAGACACACCTACAGCTCATATGTTGTTTTTGAACATCCCTGGAAAATTAGGTATCTGTTTTCTAAATGTGGTAACTCAAAATTAGAGACAACTGAGAGACAACTGTTTTTAAAAGAAAGACTCCCATAGTTTCACAAAAAAATGCCTATGTTCTATACAACCAAATAACTATATTTTAACATGTAGATTCCTTCTGGATGTCACTTATCTTCATTGTGACCTCTGTCATGGTAATTATATATACAAATCAAACTTCACAATTGTGTGTGTAGTTTATAACTTTTTTAAAAAAACTGGCTCATACAACGTATGAACAAAAAATGATGAGAATCTGAAAACTACCATTGTGTTGCACCATCAATAATCTACTTACACCCACATCAATATTTTCTTCTTGTTTAAAAGCATGTACATAACAACCTAAAAGTGGTTTTGATTCTTAAATTCTATATTGGCAGAGAAATTTCTGTAAAATCTTTTTAAAACATATCTTAAAATCACTGTACTTCCTCCCATTTGTTTTGACAATATTTTCAACAGAAAGCAAACCAGACAATGAATACTATCTTGACTATGCTAAATTGTGGGTTTCTTCTTCCAGCCAGGCATATCTGTGAGCCCAATAAATAGTTCTCGTTGACATCCATGATAAAATGGGCATAAATGGGAGTGGGATCAATCAAGAATCAGATTAGAAAAAGAATGTGATAGTTATATAACCCAGAGGCAGTAAGGCCACAGAATGGGAAAGTGAGCCTTCATTAAAAGGCAGTTGACTCTTAGCTCAGGAGATAGAGACACGTTGCTTTAGGCCTCTTAGGTTACAGGTTCATTCCCCCCTGCTGACAAGCTTTATCTGCAACCCAAATACCATTTTCTCAGAATGTCATTAGACTGCAAAGATCTGTTTCCCTTACTCACATTCAATATTACTTTATGCTGACTGGTTCCAAAGAAATTAATGGAACCACTGAATAGTAATGTGATACTTAACATGAGTAAAGAAGCAAAATCTGGTTCAATATGATCATCCTTCTTTCTTATATGTATTGATCAACGGACACCAAGGGTACGTCTAGACTACAGGCTTTTGTCGACAGAAGTTTTGTCGACAGATACTGTCGACAAAACTTCTGTCGACAAAGAGCGTCTACACTACATTCAGTTCTGTCGACAAAGCAAGCTGCTTTGTCGACATGGTAGTGTAGACGCAAAGGACAGTTTACATGCAATAACACCTTCTGTCGACAGAAACTCTGTCGACAGAAGGCGTTATGCCTCGTAAAATGAGGTTTACCAGCGTCGACAAAACTGCTGAGTTCTGTCGACGTTATGTCGACAGAACTCAGCGGTAGTGTAGACACAGGTATAGTTTTGTCGACGAAAGTCCACTTTTGTCGACAAAACTCTGTAGTCTAGACACACCCATAGTTAACAATGCTGACCTTAAAGTAATCTTAATTGGGCATTAGAACTGACCCTCTTTATTGAGATAAATAAGGGAAATACAGACTTCTTAGAACTATGTTTCAGCTGTCTGTGGACTCCAACAAAAATTACTGCCTTGATTTGCATTTGGATCATGATTATCTTTGCAACATCCAACAGATAATTATAATTTTTCCAAACTGTCCAGAGCTGATCTAGGCTCACATATTGGGCCCTTAGCAGCATACTGTATGATCCATTAAATGATTAGTAAAGCTTTACCAATAAAATTAGTCTTCCTATTATCCATTTTACCTGATAATGTAGTCTTCAGGGATATTTCTGGTATTGAGTAAACCCTTACAAAACTATTGCATTAGCATTCTTAGTTTATTCAAGTAAACATTCGTCATTAATACTGTATCTTGTGAACTTTAAAGAAGATCACAATTTTTAATGATTATTTCTAATATTAACTGCCCATGTTCTGAACTTATTTTTTTATTCCAAAAAATTTAATCTCTTTATCTCATGAAACCCTTCTGTTTCTCCTTCATTTGCAATGACAGATGGCAAACAATTAATACTGGTACAATCGCTACAGTATTTCATTTTCTTCTCCCTTTGCTTCTCTACCATTAATTTGCCAAGACCAGTCTGTCACTTGTAATATGCAAAGCCTTGACTATTAATCCAAATATATTGTGATATTTGATATATGTTCTTCCTTTTTTACTTGCTGTAATTTTATGAACCATTGTCTATCCAAGGCATTCATTTCTTATATCTTTATATAAACATATTTTACTACTTCATTCATGACTACGAGAAGTTATTGAACTGAAAGTAAATTTTAAATCTTTTAAATGTTCCTTAGATCCTCACTGCTATTTTTCATTTATTAAACAGCCTAGCCAAATCCACAGTATCCAAACTTCCCAATTTAACAAACAGCAGAATTTCTTTCTGACTATTGACTCCATTCATAATGGAGAATCATACAGGCTCCTTCCAGAATCATACAGGCTCCTTCCTTAAACCAATTTGTTGCACTCAAAGATGTTCAGATAATCAAGATTCTACTGCAATATTTCCATAGGAATAGGGACATCTAGAACATGTCATTATCATATGACATCTATTCAGGTGACCTATTTTGATGATCTCTAGTACCAATAAACACCTTCTTCAGAAGCTATTTAACACCCTCAATAAGCAATTATAGAATAAGCTACTCGAATGGTTGGTCTTTCTCAGGTTTGGAAAGGGGTCACTGATTCACTATAGTAAAATGCCTATCTTTTCCTCCATTTCTCCTGCTGGCACATGGCTTCTTTGGGACATTTTCTTTTACCCTAGACAACCAGCATCAATTTTACTATCCTCTTCCAGCAAGGGCAAAGAATATGAGATTTCTTTGATGGACGTGAGACGCCAATGTCCTGCTCCTTCAAGACACTGTTGCCCCTATGTGCCTGGAAACCTTGAACATGCCATATTTTGAGCTTCCTATCTGTATTATTCCCTCTGGAAAAACATTACCGGAAAGCCCCAAGGAGCAGTCAGAGCAGTAGAAATGACTGGGTTACATTAGTTACTTCAGTCAGTCTATAAGGTGCCACAGGACTGGGTTACATTAGGTTTGGTTAGCTTTGGTTTGTGAGAAGAAGGCCATTTTAGCCACTTATGTTCACCCAAATCTAATTATAAAAAAGCTTCTTGAAAATGGAGATTGTTAATAATTACTTATTAATCCTAGGCAACATGGAACAATAAGGTATGACAATGCTACCACAGAAAGGGCTATGAAGAGGACTTTTTTATTCTAACAAAGATTACTTTTCAGTCTCTGCTGATGGAAGACAACTGGCTTGATAGTCAAATTAGGCCTGTTATATCTGTGCGCCCAAGAAAATCACTTTTAAAAATAACAAAAAAGCAATGAGTGCTACATTTCTCCTTGGAGCAGAAATGCTTATTATTAGATGAAATTTGAAATTTTGTTTTTTCTTACCAAAATCACTTGCTTTGAAGTACCGGGAACTGGAATGCTCTCGGCAGAGAAATTGATTTAAAGGATTTTTAAGCCATCGGTTTCTCTTTGCTCTGAGCATGCCCCATTGATACTTCAAAGACAAGAGACATTCTGGATCTCTCAATGGCATTGCCTACTTTTAAAGTACAAAACACATGGGAAATGTCTCAGCAAAGAGTACATTTTTTGAAGTAACTTTTAATTATAATTACCTGAACTGATGCACTTAAATTGGCCTTTTAAAGTGTATCAATGCACCTACAACAAAGGATTATAATAAACCTACAAAGAACATTGGACCCAGTAAAACATCTGAATTGAGCATCCTCATCATAACTATCACAGAGTCAGAGTCATAATAAAAATTGGTTTACAAGGGATTACTCTTTAGGCCTGCTACACTAGCTAAAATGAGTACCATAATGTAATATAGGCAGCAACAAAAGATACCAATCCCACAAACTTTAAGAACATCCTGAGTGCAGTACAGTAACTATGTAGCAGCCAGCGTCAAGAAAAAAGTACAAGCCAAAAATTGTTTAGAGGTCTGCAATCTGGATTATTTGCTGGGTTTTCAAAGAGCTGAGAGTTTGAGTTCTTGATAATGAGTACAGTACTAGTTGTGCTATCCAAAGTGTTCAGGACTGCACCTTGGAAGGACAGGCTGGCATTTCCCCAGAGGTGAAAAGTGTGGAAGCCACCAAATGCGATTCCTGAAGTAGTAGGGATCCACAGTAGCACAACTACTTGCAGAATCTAGACTTCAGATGCCACTCACAATGCCTATAAATATAGTTGACTATTGGCAATTAGAGTTTATTCCTAAAGCACTGAAATCAAGGAGAGTATTTCTGTTGGCTTCAATGGACTCTGGATCTGGCTTTTGTTGCAATGGTTTCATCCCATAAACTCCAAGTGGCTCCTCTGTGTCACTCTCATTAATGTTCATGGAAGTTGCTGTATGAGTATATTGTTGGGGGAAATAGAGCCTGTTAATATTAGGTGGATAGGGATATCTCTTTGTTATAATTATGTTTTAAATGCAGGGTTCACAAATGATATTTGCTGCAGTAAAGGTAATTCCAATATTTCACAACTTAGCAGAAACCCATTATGGTCAAAAACTTTAACTTGTACAACCTCTGACATTTCTTCTGCAAGAATATTATCAGCACATGGCCAATGACAATATAAGAGGAAGGATCAAAACTAATCAGTAAAAGGATAACATGAAAGGCATCTAGTTCCATGGAAACACAGTGCTTATTTTTTCTGAAATTCTCACCTATCCAGTTCAAAGGAATCACAGCGGGACTCTGGAATTAGTCACCTCTTGTGCAGCAATTAATACTTTATTTTAATGAGGTACTCAGAAGCTTTGAGGATGGAGGAATTATCAGTCATGGAACTTGAAAATGTTGATGATAGCTCACCAGGAAGTTGAAAGCATGTTGTTAGCCATTTCACAGTACATTCTAACATGCTGTAAGAAATCATATAGGCATTTTGAGTGTATGAAGAATGGACTTCACCTCAAGGATGCTCAGGGATTTGGGGTGAGGGCAAATAAGCATGCTAAGTACGAGATCTCCTCAAAGCTGAGTCTGATAATTTGCCTGAACAATTCTCTGGCAAATTCAGTGCAAAGAAGTATGTTTATGGTAGATGAGGTTTAGTTATATTTGAGTAGGAGACACACACATACACATCCAGGTTTTTCAACACTACACCAAAATGTTATGATCAGATGTGATCAAGATACAATTCCTGGGGAAATCAGTAATTCTAGAGACTTATGTTGTCGTTTGACACTTCTAGATCACATACTAACACTGCTTATACCATAGCTCTGTATCTTCCTCCCTGCTTAGTACTGCATTGAGTATACTATTGCCAATCAATAAACAATTGTTTCCACAGAACATATCTTTTTGGTAACTCAGATAAAAAATGTACTATAAGGTGAAATTTTAAATGATTTTAAATGAGCACAGAAGATTGATGTTTATCAGTTTGCATCTTTTTTTCTTCTCTTCTTTCTAATGACTTTTATTGCAGATAATAAAATATCCTAATTCATAGGCCCCAAACAACTTTTGAATATAGTTTCTATTGATGTCAATGTGAGTAATTCATGAACCTCCAAGCACAGAATTTGCACCTATATTATTTAAATACAACCTGATGTTTCAAATGGCTTTTGAAACAATATTATGATACGACATATATGAGACAAAGAATGAAAAATACCTTTAATAGCTTATCAAGGTCTAATCCTATACGAATAATATCTACCGAGTTTGTATATACAGTGTGTATTATAATGAAAACCTAGAAATGTAATTCTATTTTCTATAGTTATGAAGATGAAAACAAGTACAATGTTAAATTTAAATTACATTTAGTTCCCTCCTTTCATTATAAGGCAGTCCAGTTCCAGTGACACCAATGCATATATAGTCACCAGACCCAAAGAGTTAAGATTGTTTCTCTCCTAAGTGTCTTGAAGATTTCGGAATCACATAAAAGTTCTCACACAAGCCCATTATTTCAAAATAAGGGGCCGGTTATCATATATATATATATATATATATATATATATAGTAGCCCAGTGTCTGTGCATCTCTAACACTGACGTACACGGCCTGGCCCCCTGGCTGTGTACATCAGCGCCCTGCTCCCCTTTCCCTTCCTCCGTGGCGGCTCGGCTGAGTGCTGCACCGCTCGGCTGGGCCCCGGTGGGGGAGCAAGTGACGGCAAGCAGCCATTTGGGGTCCACGCTCCCCATGGATGGATGAATGGATGGGGAGTGCTGACCCCAAACAGCTGCTTGCTGCCACTTGCTCCCCCATTGGGGCCCAGCTGAGCGGCGTAGCGACCCAGCTGAGCTGGCACTGCTCAGCTGAGCCCTGGTGGGAGGGGAAGGGGGGGCGTGGCTCTGACATACACAGCCAGGAGGCGTGTACATCACCGCCCCACCTTCTTCCTCCCGCCGGGGTGCTGAGTGGTGCACCCCTCAGCCAGGTTGCTGCGGGACAGGGAAAAGGGGGGTGGTGATGTAGACAGCCTCGCCCCCTGGCCGTGTACGTCACTGTCCCACCCCTCCTCTGCCGCAGCAGCCCAGCTGAGCACACAACACTCAGCCAAGCCTCCACGGACGGAGGGGAAGGGGGTAGGGCGGTGGCATACACGGCCAGGGGTGGGGCTATGTATGTCACCGCCCCCTTCTCCTCCCACTGTGGTGCTCATCTGAGTGCTGCACCCCTCGGTCAGGCCGCTGGGGGAGCCAGCAGTGCAAGGGGCCGTTTGGGCTCTTTCGCAGTGGGAGGAGAAGGGCCAGGGCAGTGACATACACGGACCTGCCTCCTGGCCACGTATGTTACCATCCCGCCCCCCTCCCTCACGGCAGCACAGCTGAGCAGGCAGCACTCAGCCGAGTGCCATGGCAGGAAGGAAGGAGAAGAGGAACGGGAAGGGGAAAGAAAGAGGGGAGAGAATAAGGAGGAGGAGGAGGAGGAATGAGAGGCAGCAGGGGGAGAAGAGAAAGAAAGAGATGGAGAGAGAGGCAGGAGGCGGAGGAGAGGTGAGAGAGAGGGGGAGGCAGTAGGAGGAGAGAGAGAGAGTGCGCTCAGGAGAGAAGAGCTGAAAATCCCGTCTTATGATGGGGTAATTGGCTAGTTTCAAAATAATAACTGCTGCTTTCCTTGGGGAAAAAGGTTATTTCAAATGTAGGCTACATCTGCACTCCACCATAGTTCAAAATAAGATACACAATTAGAACTATGCAAATTGCATATCATATTTCAATCTTATTTCAAAATAGTTTATTTCGTAATTTGGTGCTGCCTACACAGTGCCATATTTTGAAATAACCCACTACTCTGAAACATCCCTTATATCTCGTGGAATAAGGTTTACAGGGACGTCAGAATAGCAAGCCTGTTATATTTTAAAATTGCTGTGAAGATGCAAGATAGATGTTTTGAGATGCTCCAATATCCCAAACTGCAGTGTAGACTTAGCCTAAGTTATTTCAAAATACTTTCCTAGTGTAAACATGCCCTTAGTGTCTTTGGCTTTTCTCCTCCCCACAATTGCCATCCCTCAAGCAATGATTTCTAAATGTCTCTCCTTATCTAGTCTCTTTGGGTATGTCTACACTACAAAGTTAATTCAAACTAACAGACGTTAATTCGAATTAACTTTGATAGGCACTACACTAGCGCTCCGCTAGTTTGAACTTAATTCGAACTAGCGGAGCGCTTAGTTCGAACTAGGAAAACCTCATTGTACGAGGACTAAGCCTAGTTCAAACTTACTAGTTCGAATTAGGGGGTGTGTAGCCCCTTAATTCGAACTAGTGGAAGGCTAGCCCTCCCCAGCTTTCCCTGGTGGCCACTCTGGCCAACACCAGGGAAACTCGTATGCCCCCATCCCGGCCCCGGACCCCTTAAAGGGGCACGGGCAGGCTACGGTGCCTGTGCCAGCTGCAAGTCTGCCAGCACCCAGCTAGCAGACCCTGCACCTGGCACGACTCGAGCCAGCCACCCAATGCCCCCCAGCCCTCCCCCTCTTCCCGGGACCAGGATGGTGGCTCCCGGGAGCTTGCCCGGGTCCGCAAGAGGCGGGCACCCACCTGGTCTAGTGCGGACATCGTGGACCTCGTCCACAACCTCCACACTAGGCACAGGAAAGTGGCCGTCTAGGGCAGGAGAGCTGCCAGCCTGGCCACCCAGGAGCAGGTGTGCATAAAAATCAAGGTGGTCCACTGAGACCCCCAACACTGAGCCCTGAGCTTAGAATGGCCGTACTGGGTCAGACCAAAGGTCCATCTAGCCCAGTAACCTGTCTGCCGACAGCGGCCAACCCTAGGGACCCTGTAGGGGATGGACCGAAGACAGTGACGAAGCCATTTGTCTCGTGCCATCCCGCTCCAGCCTTCCACAAACTTTGGGCAGGGACACCACTCCTACCCTCTGGCTAATACCACTCCATGGACCCAATCTCCATCACTTTATCTCACTTCTCTTTAAACTCTGTTATAGTTCTAGCCTTCACAGCCTCCTGCAGAAAGGAGTTCCACAGGTTGACTCTTTGCTTTGTGAAGAACAACTTTCTGTTACTAGTTTGAAGCCTGCTACCCATTCCTTTCCTTTGGTGTCCTCTAGTCCTTCTATTATGGGAACTAATGAAGAACTTTTCTTGATGCACCCTCTCCACCCCACTCATGCTTTTAGAGACCTCTATCCTATCCCCCCTCGGTCTCCTCTTTTCTAAACTGAAAAGTCCCAGTCTCTTTAGCCTCTCTTCATATGGGACCTCTTCCAAACCTCTGATCATTGTAGTTGCCCTGCCCTCTCCCACCTTCTCTCTTCCCCTCTCCCACCTCCTTTTCCCAGTCTCCCCCAGTTTTGCTCAATAAAGAGAGATTCTGTTTTTGAACACAATTGTCCTTTATTATGTACATCAGGAAGGGAGGCTAGGGAGGGGTAAGTGGAAGGAGGTGAGGGAGGAATGGGGTATGAGCCCCCGATGGGGAGGACTGGGCTGGCTCTGCGGGCTTCTGGGGGTGGAAGCTCTCCTGCAGCCCCCCGATTACCCCCTCTCCCCAGATGGCAGCCTGCGGCAAGTGCAGCCGCTCTGATGGCCGAGTGCTGTGATGTGCCCAGTGTGGGCACTCAGGGCACTCCAAGCCAGGACTGCTTTGCAAGCGGGGCACCCCTGAGAACTGTCTGTCCAGGTTGGGGGTCGGGTCCCTTTAAGCACAGCCCTCGGTTAGCCTAAGGCAGCAGCTCCACGCTCTAAGTCCTCATCTGATGCCCTGCCGGCACTGCTTCCGGCCATCCTTAACCCCGGTTCAGGGTCCACTTAATGTGGACATGCTAGTTCGAATTAGCAAAACGCTAATTCGAACTAGTTTTTTAGTCTGGATGCGTTAGTTCGAATTAGCTTAGTTCGAATTAACTAAGTTAGTTCGAATTAGCGCTGTAGTGTAGACATACCCTTTCAGTGTTTCCCAATTGGTGCTCCACAGAACCCTGGGGTTCTGCAAAGCAAAGGTAGTGGTTCCGCGAGGAGCCGGCACTCCCCTCCCCCTCTGAAAGAGAGAGAGCTGGCTAGCTAACTTCTTAAAGAAACAACACACTTGTTTCCCGTTCCTCCCTGGCGATGCAGAGGGGGCAGAGGGGAATGGTTGCTTCTGGCCGGCATATTAGGGGGGTGCCGGATGAGGTGACCCTACATGATCCGCAGTCGGGAGGGAAGTACTTCCCCTTCCCAAAGGAGCCAGTGCACGCTGCCTGAACAGCTGGGGCTGTGGCTGTGGCACCTGGCAACTTAATTCCATGGCCTTTCTCCTTTCTTCAAGACTATGGACATGTCTACACTGGGGAATTATTTTGAAATAATTCCACTTTTTTCTAAACAACAAGTAGAACATCCATACTATCAAGCCAGTTATTTCACAATAAGGGGCTGGTAATTTTGAAATAATGACTTTTTTCCCCTTGGGAAATAAGCTTATTTTGAAATAGTTTTATTTGAAACATCTTGAAATAGTGTTCTGTGCATCTTAAGAACATGCCTGTTATTTCAAAATACATTTGAAATAACGGGCTTCTTATTCTTGCCTCCTGTAAACCTCATTGCACGAGGATTAAGGAAAATGCTGGAACAGCAATTTATTTCAAAATTATCACTGCGTAGACAGAGCCAAATTTCAAATTTCAAAATAAACTATGCAATTTGTGTAGGTCAAATTGCATAGCTTATTTCGAGGTATGCATTACTGTGTAGACATACCCTCTCTGTCCTCATCCAAACAGTCTCATATTCCTTCAGACCATTTTCTAACCCTCCCATCACTTCCTTCCTTCTCATCCAGTAATCTTCATGCCCTCAATTAATTACTGTGTTGTGTCTTGCCTTCATCTTGACTCATCCAATCTTGTCCCAACCCAAGTTATTTGGGACAAGCAATGCATTTTATCTATGCTCATAAAATGCCATGTGACTTTTCAATGCATGTTAATAACAAAAATCAAAGAGTAGTAATATCATTAATGCATGAGGCTTTCTCCTACTTCAGTGAAAGCCTCCTTAAGTACTACATGTTTTTGTGGTCAAGTGTGTTAATTACAAATGTAATACCCCCAATATTTTCTAGATAAATATCTAAATTAGGAAACATTTTAATACATATTTGTTCCAAAAGCTGCACTTTGAAATGAAATTTGGTGTTGGTTCACTGTTGCTTTTCTCATCTTAAACTAATATGGATTAAATAATCCTTCCTATGGCAAAGATCATATAGCTTCTAAAACAATTGCTCTGTATCTTTGGATTACATTAAATCAATTGCACTCCTCTTGTGCTTTTTTGATCAAATAAGTCTGCATCCCATTGTGAATTATGGCAAGTACACTTGGTCAAAAGGAAAGGTTGATTAGCAAGGCCTGAGTTGTGGTCTAAAGGCATATAGAGCTAAAATCTGTTAACTTCTTGTGAGCTTCCCCTGTCTTGAAAAATAAAATGCATAGACTTCTGGGAAATACTAAACCTGCATTTTCCTTTTCAACCCCATTTTATCAGTGTGATGCCAGCAGTCTAAACTATGGAAGGCAAACAGTGCTGAGTAGATCTTCTGCATATTAGAGGAAATAATGTGTGCACAGACACACAATGGCAAACAGAAGACTGATTATTTTAACACATTGAGACATATTCTATTGTGCTATTGTAGACATGACTAGTAGCCCTGTCTGTGGTTAAAGTTACCTAACAAGTGTGAGACAGACTACTGGATTAGATGTATTTTAGGTCTGATTCATTAGGGAACTTTCTGTATTCCTACGACCACTTTTTTCCCCCCTGTAGCACCTCAGAAGTCACAGGTGGCATAAGCTGAGTGCCCAAATATAGTGGATTTAGAGGGGTAGCCATGTTAGTCTGTAACTTTAAAAATGAGTAGCTCTATATAGAATCATGAGCTTTCATGGGCAAAACCCACTTCTTCAGATGAGCTTGAGTGAAAAAAAAAGAGGGGGGGCTCAGAAATTATAACAGAAAAAGAAGGGAGAAGGAGAAAACATTACCTGTCAATTATGGTGCAATTAACCACATTAGAATCATCACTACAACTGGCAAGTACCTTTTCCCCTTTTTTCTCCCTTCTTTTTCTGTTATAAATTCTGAGGGTTCCCCCTTTTTTTCCTCCACTCAAGCTCATCTGAAGAAGTGGGTTGGACCTCTCTGGTCCAGCACCCTGGGGACCTGACGAGACCTGAACAAGGGAATTTGCTGGACCAGGGGAGGTCCCCAGCTACCAAACCCCCAGCCTGCCTCTCCTCCCTGCTCCCGGCCCTCACCACTACCCCTGTTGGGCTGCCATGCTGCTGCAGCCCCAACAGCCCAGAATGCCACATCTCTGGCCCTGCTACTGAGGCTACCTTGAGTGCCACATCCCTGGCCCCACTACATGGTGCTGCCGGGGCTGCCGCAGGTACCGCGTCCCTGCCCCACCTCCACTACCAGGGCTATCACGTCCCCATCCCACCTTCTCTACCACAGCTGCCACGTCTCTGGCCCTGGCCTTGCCAGTGGAGTTACCAGGGCTGCCACAGCTGCCACATTTCCAGCCCCACTACTGGAGATGCCACAGCCTTGGCTGTGCTACTGGGACTCCAGCCCCGGTACCAGCTCCAGCAGTTCCTAGCCACCTGCCCTCTTACCACTGGGGCTCCCAGCCCGGACTTCCTGGTCCAGGAACACCCATATTCCTGCCAGACCACAGATGTTGCCAAATGAGGGAGTCCCGGTTGTGTGTGTGTGTGTGTGTATGCGCGCACGTGCGCGCGCACGCGCGGGCGTACACAGCTAATCACTAAAAGCAAACATACTTCAGTGTCCAGAATAATGAATACAAATGTAACTGAAAACTCATTTAACATCTTAATATATGCACTTGAAATAGATTTAGGTAATATATTCAGTATTACTTCTGGGAACATGCTAGTGCTAGAAACTCTGACGGCTTGACACAATATTGTTGTTTCTGGAGAAATTACATCTAAGTTTCAGTAATTTCATAAATAATGTTACACTATACAAAATGACATGGTACTCATAGATATGAATCAGTCCTACTGTGGTATCTGAAAATACACAATGGTACTGTATTTTAACAGCCAGATCTCTGTTTATTAATAAAAGTATTGTTTAATGTATAGTAGTATGTATATAGCTTTACAACTAGATAACAATCTGATAGCCACTTGCATTATTACAGCCACCAAAGCTAGAATGAACTATTAGTCCAATTCTCAAGAGAAATACCAAGAAAATCCAGTTAATGTAATTAATGAATACTTACTTTTATGCTGTCATTTGTCCTCATTAAATTGTGCCTAATATACATACATAAAATAAAATCTTTTAAATTAAATAATTAGCATCAGTTGAATAATATTTCTGAATAATGTATTCAGTGAAGTTTTCCCATCAGTCATCAACCTAATTATCATCAGATATGTGCCCAAGAAAGAAGACTGTACTGGTGGAGGAGCTCACTCAGTAAATACATTTATTATATGACTGGCTTTAAGACGAATAAAACATTTAGCAGAAGCAATGAACTTTACTAATGAGTTCTGATAGAACACTTTGCATTGGTAGATCTCAAAGCACTGGGAAAAAATCATCAAAGTCATTATCTGCATTTGATAGATGGGGAAACTGATTTGTACAAGGTCACAAACCAGGCCAGTGGCTGACCCAATCTAGTGCTCGGTCGGTTGGGCCAAAAGATGCTGAAAAAGTCAGTACAATTAGGAAGCTTGATTATGCTTAAAAGAATACAAGCAAAACACATCGGTGTAACTAAGAACACCTGAATTTTATGATGAATGTCTTGATAACTATTCTAATCAATAACACCCTAGCACCAAGGCAAAGCTTGAAAATAAAGCAATTAGCACAGCTTTATTGCCTCAAGCTTAGCTCTGGGAAATAGAATGCTTAACTTGGCATTCAATTTAATGGGTGGCATAAATTGAACTGAGATGTTCATTTCCTTTGGTGTTATTAAAATGTTCCCTTCACATGTTCTGCCCAAGTTCATTGTGCATATCTTCCATGTTCAGGATAGCATAGTTTTTAATTGATTATGTAATCCCAGTAGATAAACAAATGGTCCAACACTACTATGAATATACTAGAGAAAAATAAACAAGCATTCACATATGATTAAAATGGCTGTGAGCACTGAGCATGGTGCTCTAAGTCATAGCTGTAAGACACGAGTTCAGATTCCAATGTATAAGGAAATATGGGGAGTCAGTAAATTTAGTATTTGGGGGAATAGCAAAAGCCCTATGTTTCTCAAGGGTTACCTCTTCAGCCATTTAAGAAGTAATAAGACGTTTCATTCAGTTTTCCTCACTTGGAACATTAATGGCTATAGCATGAGCAGAGGGTAAAATGAGAATAATATGGGTATTTTCAGGGAATTTTAGAGAGCACAAATTCTTGGGTAAAGAAAATCCTTGTCTCCTTAATTGTTAACTATTGAGTATGGTAATAATGTGCCATTATATTAATGCTGTTTTCCTACACCAGACATACAGAAGTTCAGATGCACATCTGAGTTCCTTCATGCATCCTAGCATTATGCCCATCCCTCAACCATAGCTGGAATTGATTAGAGCTGGTGAAAATTTTCCATCAGAAAATGCTGATTTCACATCATCACCATGATTGTAGGAACATACTGATTTAATCAAAAAATTACATGAAATTATCAAAATATTTTTCCAAACTAATTATTTCACAATTATATTGTTATAAGATGAACCTGGTATTGCTGCTTGGATCCTTAATTCAAATACGTTTCATTTTTCTTCATTTAACTTATTTTCTGGTGCAGGTCTGGGGATGAGGGGTTCAGTATACAGGCTGCCTTGGGGATATTTGGAGGGAAGGACAGATGCACATTTCTAAGAAAATTGTATTATAACATAAAAGTTAAAGACAAAGTGGAACAGTTCAAGCCTACAAAAATATTTTTGTAAAGTCATTTTGATGTGTCTAGAACAATTTTTCAATACATTTCAACCTCTCATTATGATTTGGGATGAAAACAAAATTTTCTGAATTTCTCACAGAAGAAAAATTCTAGTTTCTCATCAGCTCTACTTGGAACCCACTCTCCCTCTCCTCTATTATTTGCTGATTTTCCATTATGTCATTCAAATATTATTCTATGTGTCGAACAATAAAAAATAAAGGTTAGTGGGAAAACAAACCTGTTAAATTGCCCCTATCAGGGCAGGATTATCCTGTGTGTATATGATATTTC
This sequence comes from Pelodiscus sinensis, assembly GCF_049634645.1. Classification (NCBI taxonomy): domain Eukaryota; kingdom Metazoa; phylum Chordata; order Testudines; family Trionychidae; genus Pelodiscus; species Pelodiscus sinensis. The sequence goes on from NC_134718.1 coordinate 48,783,460, forward strand.
TAGTCCATTTGTCCAAACATCTGTAAGTCTTCCACATACTAGGTCTTCCAAGTGTTCTCAAACCCTAACAGAACATGATCATAAGAACGGCCATAGTGGGTCAGACCATCTAGCCCAGTATCCTGTCTGCTGACAGTGGCCAATACCAGATGCCCCAGAGGGAGGGATCACAATAGGCAATCCTCATGTGATCCCTCCCCTGTCACCCACCTCTGGGGAAACAGAGGCTAAGGACACCATTCCTACCCATCCTGGCTATTAGCCATTGATGGACCTAACCTCCATGAATCTATATAGCTCTTTTTTGAGCCCTGTTAAAGATCTAGCCTTCACCACATCCTCTGGCAAGGAGTTCCTTCGGTTGACTGTGCTCTGAGTGAAGAAAAACTGCCTTTTGTTTGTTTTAAACCTGCTGCCTATTAATATCTTTTGGTGACCCCTAGTTCTTATATTGTGAGAATAAGTAAATAACTTTTCCTTCCTTATTCACTTTTTCCATACCAGTCATGATTTTATAGACCTCTATCATATCCCCACCCTTAGTCTCCTCTTTTCTAAGCTGAAAAATCCAAGTCTTTTTAATATCTTTTCATATGGGACCTGTTCCAAACCCCTAATCATTTTTGTTGTCCTTTTCTGAATCTTTTCCAATTCCAGTATATCTTTTTTGAGATGAGGCCACCACATCTGTACGCAATATTCAAGATGTGGGCATACCATGGTTTTATATAGAGGCAATAAGATATTTTCTGTCTTATTCGCTATCCCTTTTTTAATGACTCCTAACATTCTATTTGCTTTTTTTACTGCTGCTGCACACTGAGTGGATGTTTTCAGAGAACTATCCACAATGACTCCAAGATCTCTCTTGATGAAAAGCCCATAGAAGTCAAAAGAAAGGTTCCCATTGATTTCAGTGGTCTTTGAATCAAGCAAAGTGCAGATGAAAAACAAATGCTATTATACTGGGAAATGATTAATGAACATCAAAAATCAATTAATTTTGCTAAAATTAGATTATGTTATTTAAAGTATATACATCCTTAGAGCCCACTGTAGATAAAAGTCCTGCTTTTTCCTATAATTAAACAAACTAATAGTGCTTCTCATAATAAAGCAAAGTACATGCGTAGAATAATAGATTAAGAAAATTCAGACAGTTTAAAATAGGATAAGATAAGCATTTAATATGATCCAATTTAAACCTCCTATAAACCCTAAAGTCCTACAATGCTCCAAAAAACAGGTAACCGATAAGAGGAACTAAGCACATGACTTGGGTCTGTCAAAAAGAGAGGTTTTACTAGGGTTTACAAGGCAATAAGAATCCACAGTACAGTATTAGTATGAAAATGAAGTTGAGCCATGCTGAACTGTTCATCCAACATCTCAAAAAATTCATACAATAAATTAGAGAGTGTTTTTCTGTACAACTTCAGGTGATTAAAAAATAATTTATTTGCATTCACTAGATTTTTGCTTTCATATTTTTCCCATTCAATATAAACATTTTTTCTTTAGGAATTAGAAATATTATATATACATACGTAGTGCTCAGCAATCTAGTTTTTCATGATAATCTACTGTACTTTTTATCAAATACATTAATTGATAGAAATTACAAAGCATTTTTCATTATTATTTCTAAAATTTCAGCACTCATGAAGTGTGCTAAACTAACAGACCAATACTCACGTTTTCTCCTTATCTAAAGAGCCAAGCACAGCATGGAGTAAGTACAGCAGTGTAAGATTCCTGTTAATACTTGTGTTATGTACCTCAAGACATTCTTTAGAGACCATCTTTAAAATGGGAAAAGATCATTTTCCATGCACATTCAGCTCTTTACTTTTCTGTATAACCAACTAGCAAAAAAGGGCAGTTTAATAATGTAGAAGCAGCTCTACTATGAACAAGACAGAGCAACTAATACCTCATTGTACATATGCTACCAAATCAATATTTTATGCTAACTTAGCATCTACTAATTTAGACCACTTCTCAGTGGATAGTGTAAAGGCCATTTATACCTTTGTTTAAAAATGAAGACATTGATTCAGCCCTTTAAATGCTATAGTTTTGAATAAAACACTACTAAAGAGTGCTAAAACAGGATCCCAACATTCCACACAGAGAGAAGGCATCACATCTACAGATGAGCAAATATGTGATTTCTGGGCTTGGAGGCCAAATTGAAAAGTCAGATAAAAACTTGGTCCATTCCAAATTCATTTTTATTTTTATCACTAAAATGAAAATCCAAAAAATAAAAAAAATATTTAGCATCAACTTTCTTTCCGAGGATTTTTTTTTCAGTTCATTTTCTTTTCTTGGTGTTTTTCAATGGAAATGCAATTTTTCTATTTAATTTGATTTTCCTTTTGATATCAAGGAAAGAGAAATCAAAAATTTCATTTTGAATTACTTTCCATTTCTTTCCTGGCAAAGCATTTCCCCAGATTTATTAATAGTTTTGGGTGCTAAAAATTCATTTCTAATTAATTTACTAGTCACTGAAAAAAAAATGCCCAGCTCTCCGAATCTCGTCCATTTTCTAATCTGTGACTGGCCATTTTTGAGACAGCAGTGTACTCTATTGGCCTGCACTATGCTCAACTATATGTATGTAAAAGTTCCTCCAAGGGGAGCTAAGCCCATTGCTTGTTCCCTGTCCAGTTTTTACCTGCCTCCTCCAAGTTTTGTTTGTAGGGGTGGCTGCTCTCCTGTATTTCCTGATATGCTGAGGAATAGTGATTTGCTACCTATGGTTATTAAAGATTTTTTTCCCTATTCATGTGAAAGTGACTCCTTGCTTTGGGACTTTCTGCCTTCCTCTCAACACCCAGAAAGGCTCTGCAGGTGGTGAATGTGACATATGTTGATATGATGTTGCCACAATTTAGGCATATGGCTTAGGATCTGGCTTATTAGGTTCCCATTTAGAGGGCTTCAAAACCTTTGCGGCTTTAAAACCTTTGAGGAGGTAAAAAACAATGAACCTAGGCTTCGGTTGTGCAGGTTGTGGACATGGACCTACATGTGTGTATCTAATGCTCAGGTGAAGCCACAAATCTTGGCAGTTTGGAATGCATCCCACTATTAGGAATGCAACAGAAGAATGCAGAGATACACTGTAGCCCTTCGCTTTCTAGTTGTAGCCATAATGGCCAGATTGGACCATACCAGACTAAAGACTATATGAGTCTGGGAAGATTCCATCATGTTCGGCAGAGTTTGGGGGAAATTATGATCCCTGGTTTAGTTGCTGGCAACAGCTGTCAAGATCTGCAGTCATTAATTTGATATCAACTTAATATCTTATTTTGCCTCTTGTTTAGGTCAACAGACAGTTGGCAGTAGTAGTAATCCAAGCAGTGGGGATGTGTTTTACCTATTCTGTTATGATATATTTGCAATAAACAAGTGGCAGTTATGTCACTACTGAATTTACAATATTTTTATGACTAAACTAGCTGCAAAGAACATCATTATCTACTCTTTTATTGCCAGAGGGAAGATGAGTCTTCACAAGATTTCATATCAGACAAAGGGTAATGGAAGTAACTTGCACTTTTACTTACATGCCTGGCTTGAGTCTTTGGTTTCACTATCAAGTGATTCAGAGAAAACTCTTATCTGGCATGATTTTCTTCTACATAATTAATTAATCTAAATTGACATGATTTTATAAAAACAGCCAAAAAAGAAATATTGTAATAAATTTAAAAAGCAGTTCTGTGGGATCTGATGTTTTATCAAGAATTGCATTCTATTCTGTAATTTACAGTTTGCTGCATATTAAGTTTATTAATTTAAATATTTAAGATTCAACATTTTGATTTATGCTTCATCCAATTGTCTATTAATGCAAATAAAATAAATGTATATGTAAGTGATCTGTATTCTCACTCTCCAAGAAATGGAGGATTTGCAAATAGCTCAGGAGTATTAAATTTAAAATATGATTGTCATACATATTCACTGTAACTGGATGTATTATGCTTCAAAATTCAAATGAATAAAATGTGTTTCAAGAGGAGGAACCCAGATGGTCTGATATAACCCTGTTGAGGTTTTGCAAAGACCGATATATGTTTAGATTTCACAAAGACCGATATATATGTATATATTGGCTTGAGTCTTCGGCTTCTCTAGCAAGTGATTCCAGGGAAAACTCATATCAGGCATGATTTTCTTCTGGATAGTTAATTAATTTATTTCCTAAATTGGCATGATTTTATATACGTATACCAGAAAATATTTTAGAGTTTTCAAGTTTTCCCTTCTCAATTCTGATTAACTCAAGTCCAAATATTTTTGTTACTTCTAGGAGGAAGGCAAGAAGTATTCAAATAGGTAAAGGGAAAATAAAATTAAAATGTTTTAATCCTTAGGGTTTAACATTACTAATGTACAGAATACATGGGAATATGCAGTAAACCACAGCCAGAGTGCTGTCAAACACACGGGCCTCTATCCAGTCACCAAATGTCCAGCAATGCAATTTTTTTATGGGAACACATTTATCTAAGTCCTCCTGTTACAAAATGTATTGACAAAACAGGCAGTTAATCAGTTTTTCAACACTTAGGGTGCGTCTACACTGCATTGTAGTTCAAAATAAGATATGCAATGTGCGTAGCTCAAATTGCGTATCTTATTTCGATGTTGTTTCAAAATGGCTTATTTCAAAATTTGGCACTGTCTACACAGCACTTATTTCAAAATAAATTGCTATTCCAAAATGTCCCTTACTCATGGTATGAGGTTTACAGGGATGTCAGAATAGCAAGCCTGTTATATTTTGAAATAACGGGTGCGCTCAAAAGATGCGGAACAACTGTAGTGTAGATGTAGCCTCACAGATTTCATAACGAAGCATGCATTAAATGCATCTGCTTCACTGAGAAGATACATGTAAGAGCAAAAAAAAAAAAAAAAAAAAAAAAAAAAAAAATCACCCAAAAATACTGGAGGACCATGCATCAAAACAGCCTTGTTGGTAGTAGGAAAAGTGCATTTCTGTCAGAGCCTACTTTACACCACAGGTACATCTAAACTACACCCCTCTGTTGGCAGAGGGATATAAATTTGACGTATCAAAAGTGCAAATGAAGTGGGGATTTAAATATGCTGCGCTTCATTTGCGTAATGGCAGACGCCGCTTTTTTCCGAAATGGGGCTTTCGACAGAAATGCCCCATTTTGAAAGATCCTGTTTTGAGGAGTACATGATCTTTTGAAAGGCCATTTCTGTTGAAAATGCCCCATCTATACTGCTGGGTTTTTTCGAAAAGCCCTGTTTCGAAAAAAACGGCGGCTGCCATTAAGCAAATGAAGCACGGGATATTTAAATCCCCGCTTCATTTGCACTTTCGATACATCTAATTTATGTCCCTTTGCTGACAGAGGGGTGTAGTTTAGACATACCCCATGCTCTTACATATTCAGTTGCTATGCAGATATACAAGAGTCCAGCCCCAAGCAAATGCTATAACAATGAGATGGACTTCATATCAGTATTTCCTCTCCTTGTTTAATACATTGAAATGGCTGCCAGAGCTTGTTTAAAGCCTGATTACAGACTATTACACTCTAATTCCTTTTCACTTACTCTAGACTCTCATTCCATCTACCTCTTCCTTCACTCATTCCCTCTCTGTTTTATCCCCCCTTCCCTTCCTGATCCCAATCTTCTATCTCATGTTGAAATCTCTCTTCCCTGAGATTGTGAAGACCTCCTGAGTCCCTCAGAGCAAATCTGAAACAAGATTTTTGCTATTAGTGTTTTAGCTATTCCATTGGTAACTACAGTTTCTGACCCATTACGTAAACCATTTAGATAGTTTTCAGTAATGCATTTTCTATATAACCCATTTCCATCTTCTTGTATTATATTTAACTATACATAATTTAAATTAATATTATATGTAGAAATATCTGTAACTTCATTGTTTAAGGGAGTTCACTCACTGATTCCTGAAAACATATGATCAATGTTAATCTATTATGGACAGATCTATTTATTCCTCAATAGCTGGGGGGAAACCAAGACAGTGACAAACTTTTGATACTCTGTGTTTCTGATTTTGTCCTCAGGAAACTGTGCAAAGATATGGGATTGGGCATGTAAGGATGTCACATCAAGACAGCCTGACATTTGGTTGCAGATTAATCACAGCATTCTTCATAAAGCAGCATTTTTTCCTCCAAATTCTCATTTTGCCCATTGGCAGATAATCCAAAATCTCTTAAAGTGAAATAAAATGCAATTTTTCTATAAATGTGATGTTACTTCATTCATCATTTTGGACTAATGTTTCTCATCTCTCTTCTTCCCCAACTACCTTTATTTCAAATGAGTGTGTTTTGAAATTTTATCAGCAATCAGTCAGATGTATGTAAGCTAAATTTATGTATCTGTTCTTTGTTCCATCTTCCTAGTTAGGATATAAATTTCTATGACAATTGCTGAACTCTGCAATAGTGAAACACTTGATATAGTGAAATGTTCTTGAAGTTAAAAGCAGTTTGCTATGGAAAGATTTTTCTCCACCTTTTCAAATGCCAAGCTTCTCTTAAAAATAACTTTACAGAAAAGAGTTATTTATGACTTTATTCTATTTTTCTTTCTACCTTAGGTCTCCCTTCAAATGCTACTTTCCTTTTGGTGGTTAAGGATGATTGCTCTGCATTTTCATTGAAGGTAATTAAGGATTTAATAGTCCTTTAAACCAATTATAATTGTAACAGGTTTAATATGCATCTCTGTTGTTAATTCAAAACATTTAGGAATATTAGAAATGCTTTAGTGGTCAGACAAGCAAAAAGCCTGTTGATATGGGACGTTTTTCCCCCCTAACTCCATCCGTTAGTGGTTGTCTGTTGCTCTCTAATGCAATAGGGTTTATATGTCTATAATTTTTGCTTTCTAATATAACTGTGAATGTATTTGATTATCCAATTGTCTAATCCTTTGATTAACTTAGTTCTGCCTCACTAAGGATTGTACAAATTTACTCAATCAATACAGCTGTGAGCAAAATCAGTTTTAACAAAATGTTTTAAAAGGGGAACATGACAGTAGATAACTGATTATACCACAGAAACCACACTTTGAGTTCATTCAGAAGTGCTAAGTACACTAAGTTTAATCAGCCCTGCTCAGTTTTTAGGAGACACAGCAGTAGTCTGTCAGAAAACTATTGTACATAGTTTATCACAATGGAGCAAACTTAGTGTCTGCTCAGTAGACCCCAGGACTTTGTCATTATGCACAGTGAATTACCTCCAAGTCAGGGTTAAATGGAGTGATGTGATGAATGTGCATGATATCTGCCCTGTGGATAAATACAGGACAGAAGCTCCCAAGATTCTAGCCCTTAATCTTCATGAGCAGAAACATAATCAGGCAGTTTATACAGAACTCAATTGACAGGTGCTTCCAGAAAAATACCTTCAAATGTTCTGACATTTCTGTATTTTTAGGTGGCTACACTTCAAATATCAGTGAACAGTAAATGAGTTTAGTAAGTCTGATTGATAGCAGTGTAGAAATACAGATTGGCTGGGATTAGTACCAGTAACCAGACTTCGCATGAGGGAAACAGTTTTTGAAATTATGGCACTTTTACAATCCCTGGATCAAAGACAAACTAACAGGCCCAGCTGGAAATGCTTAGGGCTTTTTTTTTTTTTAACATACTGCTATTGTTACTGGAGAAAGTCCATTTTCATTCTATTAGGTTTCTATTTAGCCAGGTAGTTAGGCACATATCCAGCTTTAAAAATGTGTAGTCCAATTGGACTATTCATAGCAACTAAGTTAACACAGGCATTGCTAAACTGGGACTTCAATATATTGGGCAAAGATGATCCTGAATAAATGCCTCCATATCCAACATCTTCTCCCTACTCACCAACACTGAAGGATTCAAACCACGAGATGAACTTTTCAGCTGGCCCCATCTCTACAATGGACTAAAAAAGATTTTTTTAAAAACCTTACACTTTGCAGGGAAGAATTCAGAATCTTGATCAGAATTCTGAAGACTGGGTCAGTCTTTAATTCTGTGTGTGTGTGTGGGGGGGGGGTTCTTTCTGACTTCCTACCCTGGTTCACTGAAGTGTTGAGGATGGGAGAGCAGCTTTTAGTCTATATTACCCTTGCAGAATCAACTTGTGTGGGTACTAAAAAAAACCCCACAACTGTACATACCATTTGTAATAGGGTATGTCTACATTACAGTGTTATTTCAAATAAACTTATTTTGAATTAGTAAATTCGAAATAAGCTAATTCGAAATAACGCATCTAGACCCAAATACTAATTCGAAGTAGCATTTTGCGTCCACACTGATTGGATGCTAGGTCACATTTAAGGCCAGCTGAAACCAGTTCCAGAGGGCATCAGGTCAGTAGCTACTTTGTGTAGCTGCTGTCTGAGGCTTGTGCTTAAAGGGAACCCCCTGCACAGCCAGTTCTCAGCTTTTTCGCTTGCTTGCCTACCTCGCTGAGGGACAGCAAAGCATTTTCCTCTCTGCCTGCCTGTTTTGGTTGTTCTCATTGGGGGCACCACTGCAGTTGGCACCATGGAGCCCGAGCTGGCCCTGGGCATTCTGGTGCAGTTTTTGGATTTGCTGCTGCAAGCCTGGCACCAATAGCTGGAGGCTGCCTGGCACCATCTGGTGCATGTCAGCCCCCTGCTCCTCCCCCTGGCCTCCTTGGGGGCCATGAATGAGCCGCAGCAGGGCCTAGACACCAGTGTGCCCCGCCGCATCTGGTGTCTGGACAGCAGCAGCGACTGGTGGAACCGCATAGTTCTGGAGCTCTGGGGAGACCAACAGTGGACCCAGAACTTCAGGATGAAGAACACCCTCCTGGAGCTTTGCGAGTGGCTCACCCCTGCTCTGCGACGATGGGACACTCGCATGAGGCCCGCCATTCCCCTCCATAAGCAGGTGGCTATCCCCTGTGGAAGCTCTCCATGCCAGACACCTACCAATCCATCGGGAACCAGTTCAGTGTGGGGAAATCCACCATCAGAGCAGTGCTCGTGCATGTACGGCACCCACCAGCCACTGGGCCAGGGCGAGGGTCTGCAAGGAGGGGATGGACTGCTCCAGGAAAAACAGGGGGAAGGAGGCGAAAGTGCCCTGCACAGGAGGGTTTGGTCTGCGCCACCTGTACTACACACCACCCACGGTGGCCAGGATTGCAGCGGGGGTTGCTTCTGGGAGTGGGGTACGGGGCAGTGCCAGGGAATGAACACTCCCAGCCATCTGGGCACCCCAGTGATTCTTGGTTTTCTGTGTCTCTCTGCAGGTGGTCAAGGCCATCAAGCGAGTGCTGCTCTGCAGGGTCGTCTGCCTCACTGACCTGGACGCAGTCATCCAGAGGTTCGGTGCCCTGGGTTTCACCAACTGCAGGGGGGAAGATTGATGGGACGCACATCCCTAGCCGTGCCCCAGAACACCAGGCTTCCCTGTATATCAACAGGAAGGGCTACTTCTCAATGATCCTGCAGGCTGTGTCTGACCACTAAGGCCAGTTCACGGACATTAATGTGGGTTGGTTCAGCAAGGCACATGACATCAGGGTGTTCTGCAACTCCTCTGTGTGCCAAAGGCTGCATGCCGGGACCTTCTTCCCTGACTGCCACATCAGGGTCGGGGACGTGGACATGCCAGTCTGCCTGGTGGGGGATGCAGCCTACCCCCTACAGCTCTGGCTGATGAAGCCCTACATGGGGCACCTGAACCCCTCCCGGCAGGCCTTCAATGCGAGGCTCCCCAGGACCCGCATTGTGGTGGAGGAGGCCTTCAGATGCCTGAAAGCCCACTTCAGATGCCTCCTGACATTCCGTGACCTCGCCGAGCACAATATCCCCTCCTGTGGTGGCAGCATGTTGTGTGCTGCACAATTTATGTGAGATGAAGGGGGAGGCTTTCCTGCCAGCCTGAATGGCTGAGGCAGAACACTTGGCTGGCCAGTACGCACAGCCCCGCACTGACACTGTCCAGGAGGCCCAGCGGGGGGCTGTCTGGATCCAGGAAGCCCTGCAGGAGAGGTTCCAGGTGGAGGAGGACTGAATTCTCCCTGGCATGCCCTACTGGGGCCTTCTTCCACCCTCATCTCCTTCCCTTTTCCCCTCCCTAACCTCCTTCCTAATGTAAAATAAACACACCTCTTTTGCCAACAAAAGTCTCTTGTATTTCATAAAACTGAGGTGGGGGGAGAGAGGGGACCATGATGGCACTCACATGAGGAGCCCTCCTTGGCCTCAGACAGCACAGCTGATGGGCTCTGTGGGATGACTCGGGGGTCCTGGGCAGGCTCCCTGAAGGCTCCTGCAGCTCCTGGCTGTTGTCCTCCTCCTCTTCCCCTTCCCTTGTTTCAGGGGCGGGGCCTTCTGCCCCTTGGTCGATCACAACCCGGGGGGCACGGACTGCGTGAGCCCCCAGGATGCGGTCCAGGGCTTCGTAATGAGGGCAGCTGTCTGGATCAGCCCCTGGTTGGGAGGCTCTGGAGTAGGCCTGCTGCAGGTCTTTGATTTTGTAGCGGACCTGGCTGCGCTGGTGGCTTCTGGTGGCCAGGCTGGTAGCCATGCGGCTGTAGACGGCCGCATTCCTGTGCCTAGTGTGGAGATTGTGGACATTGGAGGCCTCCCCCCAAACCTCGATGAGGTCCACAATCTCAGCACTAGACCAGGCGGGCACCCATCTTTTTTGGCCCTTGGCAGGCTCCTGAGAGCCACCAGCCTGGTCCCGGTGCAGGGTCTGCTGGCTGGGTGCTAGCAGGCTGGCAAGTGGCACAGGCACGATGGCCAGAATGTGGCTCTTTAAGGACTCCGGGGCCAAGAGGGGAGCAGAAGAGTTTTTCTGGTTTGACCCAGAGTGGTCACCAGGGGAACCTGGGAAGGGCTAGCCACCAGCTAGTTCAAATTAAGTGGCTACACAGCCCTTAATTTGAACTACTTAATTCGAATTTGGTATTACTCCTTGTAGAATGAGGTTTACTAAGTTCGAATTAAGTGCTTCGCTATTTCAAATTAAATTCCAAATAGCGGTTTGTATGTGTAGCCGCTATTAAAGTTTATTCAATCTAACGGCTGTTAGTTCGAATTAACTTTATAGTATAGACATACCCATAAGTACTCTTTTTAGGGGAGTAAGCTTGAGGTGGGATTTTACTATGGAGCCACTGTGAACAGCAGATGTGTACCTTTCACCATACAAATATATAACAGGTTACCAACGAACTGCCTCCAGGAGCAGCAGTAAGAACACATTTATAGCTAAGGATAGGGAACAAGCTTTTCTTAATTATGAACCCACTTAAACATTCAGGATTCAAAAGTTCAATTCAAATGCAGATGTTTGGGTGTTGTATTCACTGTTGTTGAATCTGTGTATTTTACATAAACATTTCTACTTATGAGAAACTGTTTAAGAAAGGATCAAAGGAAAAATGGCCAATAAAACCAATTAAAATGAAGTTGTGTGATAAACAGGGCTTGACAAATAATACAATCTACTCGCCACGGGCAAGTAGAATGTAACCCAGAAGAGCTGGATTCGGGCAATCTGCGCATGCGCAGATCGCCGGATAGCGCGGCTGGCGAGCAGGGCTCGCCGCAGTTCGGCGAGCCCTGGTGATAAATATAGAAAGTATGCATAAAATAAGCAGCGATGAGGTAAAAAAACCTCCAAAAAATAATTCATACCATAAATACACCATACGGAAGACACCCTCTTGTGCCCACCTATCTTGCATGAAAAAGTACAAGCTTCCCTATACATGTCTCTTTATTTTACTGGTAAAGCTTTAGTAATCATTTAATGGATCATAAAGTATGCTGTCTAGATGGGGCCAAATGACAGAAAAGCATCCTCTTTCGGAGGAGCCTTTATTCCTCATAGAACGAGGTATACAGGACTCTCCAAAAGAGAGCGTTTGCTCTTCCAGAAAAAAAAGCAGAAGAGCAAACGTGTTCTCTGGACGCAACAAAGTTTTTCGGGAGGTATCCCAGAAAAACCCTGCAGTCTATACGTACCCTCAGAGGGCTAAATACCAGAAGAGAGGAGTCATTTAAGGTAAGCACTAATGTTGACACTAGAGCTATTGGATATAAACTGGCCAACAACAACTTTAGTCTTGACTTTAGAGGACTAAAGTTCTGCAACAGCTTTTCAAGGGAAGCAGTGGGGGCAAAAACATAACTTGTTTTAAGACTAAGCTTAATATATTTATGGAGGGTATGATAAGATAAAACTGCCCAAAATGACACATGGCTGATCTGCAACAGTTAGCAGCAAATATCTCCAAGCATCAGTGATGAAACACTAGATGGTGAGCTCTCCAATTTACTACAGAGAATTCTTTCCCAAATATCTGTTTGTGGGAGAAGGGCCTAGCTCACATGCTCAGGGTCTAGCTGATCACCATAGTTGAGATTGGGAAGAACTCCTCCCCCATGCCAGACTGGCAGAAATCCTGGGGGGGGGGAGGGAATTCGTCTCTCTCTGAAGCATGGAGTCTCTTATAAGTTTAAACTAGTGTAAATGGCAGTTTCTCTATTACTGAAGTCTTTAAATCATGATTTGATCATTTCAGTAACTCAGCCAGAGGTTATGAGTCTATTACAGGATGAGGTGGGCAGGGAGGTTCTGTGTCTTGCAGTACACAGGAGAACAGACTAGATGATCATGATGGTTCCTTCTGACCTTAAAGTGCATGAGAGAAAACTCAGGAGCAGAATGAATTTTAGATGATAGAATTTTGCAAAGGTTATTGTGGAAAGACTTTGTGGGGGGGAAAAAACTGTATTAAGGAGGCATTTCAGAACAATGTTTTCATAAGTAATAACTGGAAATCTCTCTACTCTGGTCATATGTCAAAAGGGAAAAGTGTTTCCTTTCCTTTCACTTCCTAAACTAAAACATTCTAGAGGGGAAAGAAAATGAGGGAGAAAAAAATCAATCAATAAGACCAGAACAATTATCCACCACCGACTATGTAATCATTTATTTTCCAGCTACACCTCTTTGGTGAGTTTGCTATCTTCACTATGAAAATGATGCTGTTATCTAGTAGATGGCTATTCATAATAATATGGCCAATCAGCTCTATAATCCCTAGGCACATTCTCACATGTAGTGCACTTCAAGTTCCATGGTCTTAGGACCTCTTTGCTCCTAGGGACTGAGTGATCATCAAGGATTTTCTTTCAGCACAGAAAACACCAAGTGCTGTGTAATAGGAAGGGAATCCGAGAAACGGTGTATAACTGCAGCACTGGAAATAGCATCTTCTAAATTCTCTGAAGTCAGTAGGGTATGTACACTTAGACTGTGAGGTGCTAGTAATTTCATCTAAACTTTAATTAACATCGTTGCAAACTCATGCAAATATTAATATATTGATTCATAGCCTATATGAAGCTGGCAACTTTCCCCCAACCACAAGGATTCCTTAACTTTTCCCTAGCTAATAGAAATGGCAATTCACATCAAATGCTGAACTAAACCATGGGTAACACACACAAGCATAATTTCCCTTTGCCAGTCATTGTGCTGCCTTTCTTCCTCTAGAAATAGATTTATTTGAAAGGTTCCTACTGGGACCTTCTTTAAAAATTACATATGAGCTGCTCTCTCTCTCTCCAGATACCAATCCAAGGTTATTCCTTTCCTGCTTTATCAAACTGTACTTAAACTGCTACTGCTCACAGCTTACTTGGGTCTACCAGCTTCCATTTTGCAACTTCAAAAGGCTATCACTGTCCTTGTGATGGATTTGTAACTGTTCTGGAGTAAGATTTTCAGCTCTTCCAACCTAGTCTTTTCCAATCATGGCCAGTTCTCTCTCTCACACACACATTTTCTTAAACAAAACATTACAGATGCTTCTCTTGTGTTCCAAGGCTTATTGACAGGGAAAGGAAGGCCTGTTGTCTTAGCTCTCAAGCAACTGGAATAGCTCTTCTTCAAGCACACAGATGCCATGTGCCGTAAGCAAGTTATAGACACAGAATATTATGACTGAGATAATCTCTTGGGAGTTGACTTACTACAAATTGGCTTTCTTCATACCACAGCTTGTGTAGTTTGCAGGAGTTATCAGTTTCTATACTACCAATGTAGATTCACAAGTGACTATTAATTAACTAACAAGTGTTGCCCCTCCAATACAAACTGCTAGCAGTGTAATCACTTGACAGGAGAAGTGTGGTAGTGGTTTACTGAAAACCATGCACAACTAGTGTTGAAAGACAAAGCAAATATGAGTTTTAAGACAACGAAAGAGGAAGAAGTTTGGCACGCAAGATTTGAGGGGCTATCCTAGCATAGCCTCCGATGCAATTTGATCCATGTGACTGGACCACTGTGCTCTTGTGGAACTTTGTGATTTCAGTGGGACCCTAGGCAGGTGTTAGAATTCACCCATGCAGATCAAACTGAAAGTTCATGATGTAGCATGAAAAAAATGAAGCCTGGAAGGAGACACTAGAAAGAAAGGATTAGGCAGGATGGTAGGAAATATGAAAGGAAAAAGAGGCAAAGTATTTACCACTCACCTGAAAATGAGATGCTCCATCTCCTTTACAACTATCCAATGTTCCTATATGGATAGTATATTTTTAAAAACCTACCATTATATAAGTAAATTAAGGCATTACATTTCCATTTAAATCTATTACTAGAAATTACATGAAAAAATTTACAATCTTATAATTATAATAGTTACAGTGTAATTAATGAATTTGTATGATGATGTTCATTCAAAATATCAATAGAATTGAAGTCTGCTTGATATATTTGAAAATTACATTGCCAGTTTTATCGTCATCTTCATTAGCATTACACAAAGGATTAATTTAGATCAATTATTAAAAAGGAGATATAATTTTTTCTACAAACAATGCAAATAGAACATGAATGGGTACAAAGGTAGTAAATATTAGAAGAACTGTGACTTCTACAAAGAATTGCACACAAACGAAATACATCAAAATCATTAACTCAGATCTCATATTGAGACACTTGGGATGACAGCTGGATTATTAGTAGCAAATCACACCACAATTCCTAAATTATTTTAATTGCATAGTTCAGTATGTTGAGATCTTTTTCTGAGCTCTTTTCCACTTGATTCCCAAGAAAATAGTCTGAATCCAGACTCCTCACTGGGGGAGGAAAAGGTTGTCGTCTTACAGCAATATTATACTGAGATCAAGCTCTAATTCACTGGGGTGCATTACAGGGGTTTACCTCATCTCTAAAGCACATAATAAATCTGATTATATATGTATTCTAAAACAGACTATCACATGAAAGCATTTTACATTGTATCATGATTTGTAAGAGGCTTTTATATTTTGTAATATCCCTGTACAGATCATGAATGTCTATAAGCTGCAGACTATGCTAGTGAGAAAAACTGCAGCTACAAACTTCTCACACATTACTCTCCTTACCATTGCTAACTGTGTTATTTACAATGCCACTTGTGAATTTAGAATTGTTAGCCTCTGTTTCCTGATTAAATAACAAGTTTTGTGGATAAAAGAGAAGTAGCGGATGTGGGATAGCTAGACTTCAGTAAAGCATCTGATATGGTCTCGCATGACCTTTCTATCAACAAATTAAGGAAATACAACCTATGTGGGGCTACTATAAGGTTGGTTATCCACTCTGTTATGCACCCTTCTCAGAGAGTAGTAATTAATGTTTCACAATTATGGTGGAAGGACATAACAAGTGGGGCTCTGCGGGAGTCTGTTTTGGGCCTGGTTCTGTTCAATATTATCATCAATTATTTTGATATTGGCACAGAAAGTATGCTTCTTAAGTTTCCAGATGATACCAAGCTGGGAGGGGTTTCAAGTGGTTTGGAGGATAGTGTCATAATTTCAAATGATCTCTACAAACTGGAGAAATAGTCTGAGGTAAATATGATGAAGTTTAATAAGGATAAATGCAAAGTACTCCACTTAGAAGGAATACTCAGTTTCATATTTACAAAATGGGAAGCATCTGTCTAGGAAAGAGTACTGCAGAAAGGGATTTTGGGGTCATAGTGAACCACAAGCTAAATATGAGTCAACAATGTGACACTGTTGCAAAAAAAAAAAAAAAAAAAAAAAAAAAAAAAACATGCAAACATGACTCTTGGATGCATTAACAGGAGTTTTGTGAGCAAGACACGAGAAGTCAGTCTTCTGCGCTGATTAGACTTCAATTGGAATAGTGTGTCCAGTCCTGGGCACCATATTTCAAGAAAGATGGAGAAATTAGAAAAGGTCCAAAGAAGAGCAACAAAAATTATTAAAAGTCTAGAAAACTTAACCTATGAGAGAAGAGTGATAGAATAGGGTTTGTTTTGTTTAGAAAAGAGAAGACCAAGAGGGGACATGATGGCAGTTTTCAAGTATCTAAAAGAGTGATACAAAAAGGAGGGAGAAAAATTGTTCTCCTTGGCATCTGAGGATAGGACAAGAAGCAATGGGCTTAAATTGCAGCAAGGGAGTTTAGGTTGGATATTCTGGTCAGGGAGGTTAAGCACTGGAATAAATTGCCTAGGGAGGTTGTGGAATCTCAATCACTGAAAATATTTAAGAGCAGGTTGGATTGACATCTATCAGGGATGATCAAGCTGGTGCTTGGTCCTGCTGTGAGGGCAGGGAACTGGACTTGATTACCTCTCGAGGTTTGTTCTAGCATTCTATGATTCCTTACTTCTGTTCTCTTTCATTATTTATGCAAAACTTACACAGTATATATCTTGAAATCATTTATAGGAGTATGAAAAAAATATCAAGCAATGTACAACAGAACTGGATAAATGTATGTTTGAATACTACACACAACAAATATGCAAAAAGAAAATTATGATCACAAAGTGAAGCAGAAGTTAAGATATGCCAGAATTAAGGTTCCTTATACAACCTTAATTGGTCATCTGTTTATATATAAATTTTCTTTCCATTGGACCCCTGCCTCATTCAGTGCAAGGGCATTAGACTGAATTAACTATACTTTTGTAGATGTGGAGTGGATGCCTATAGCTAGTTGGCCAGTCATAAACAAATCCATTCATTGTTTCCGGCTACTGGGAGGTCTCCTCTACCACTCCAAATTAAGTCATGGCAATGCCAACTTTTATGTTGTTCTATGATGTTATTTTAAATATGACATTTCATAGTGTTGTAATTTTAGGGGTCACAACCCAAAAAGAACTTGTGGGGGGTCATGGTACTGCAACTCTTATTTCTGTGCTGCTGCTGGTGGCAGCGCTGCCTTCAGAGCTGGGTAGCTGGAAAGCAGTGACTCCTGGCTAGGAGCCCAGTTCTAAAGGGAAAGCTGCTGCCAGCAGCAGTGCAGAAGTAGGATGACGTGGTATAGTATTACCACCTTTACTTCTGCACTGCTGCTGATAGGGTGGCATTTTCATAGCCGGGCAACTAGCCATCAGCCACTCTGTTCTGAATATAGCACAGAAGTAAGGGTGGCAATACTGTGCCCCCTAAAATAATCTTGTGATCCCCCTGGAAGTCCCTTTTAAATTAGGACTTCCAGTTTGAGAAACACTAGTCTCCCCTTAGAAATCTATATAGGCTAGGATAAAAGCACACACCAAAAAAAAAAAAAAAAAACCTAGATTTCACGGTCCGTGATGTGTTTTTCATATCTGTGAATTTGGTAGACCCCTACTTATAGGATAGGAATGATATTAACACTTGTATGAGAATAAAATTGAGTTAATTAAAGTGTAGATGCAATTATTGGCATCTTGTGTTCTGTAAGTGTTCACACTCTACCTATTTAGTGTAATTAAGAAGATAGCAAGTACCAAATGCTGCAGCTACAAACTACTCAAATTCTTCATAGCTCTTCTACTGCTAAGTGATGTCTGATTATTATCTCCACCTTCTCTAAAAACCCATACCCCCTATCTCCTGTACTGTATTTAGAGAGCATTTCATGGATCTGGAGAATCCAAAAAAACACAATTAATAACATTCCTACCAAAACCATCAGTTTGCCTCATCTATACGATAAATGCCTTCGGGTACAATATCTAGCAAAACTATCACCACATAGCTAATCAGCAGGTAAATAAATACAGGCATTATCAGGACTCAGGGGCAATGACTTTGCAGCACATCTGTAAAAAAAACCACTCTGATAACTTTTTTTTGATGTATGGTGTCTTGAGGTAATTTTCCTTCTCACAATTTTGACATTTAAGACTCAATGTAGCTTGGAATTTTCTTGCTTCACTAAGCAACATGACCTGATTGTCTGTAGCATAATGTGATTCCATGAAGATTCATCACCACAGTGACTTTATCTCAACCTCCCTACTAAAGAAATTGCTCGCTTTTGCATATAAAAATATCCAAAGTAGCATGCATAAATAACAATGTTTCCACTGTAAAGGAAGGAAAAGCAGACAGTCCTAAAATAAAGATAATAGGCACTGCTCATTTAAAATATAACTGCAATTGAAAGGCAGACATAATAATATAAATTACTGATTGTCAAGATTTGTTTTTAGTCTCCTATATTATTTCAGTCTTATCATTTTACTCTTTTTACTAGATTTCTTTATTTTGCTTCTTAAAATGTGTCCTGCAGCAATTCTATAACATGAATTATTTGTCTAAAATATACATACGCCATTTACATTCCTATTTAAAGTGTTAATATAAATCGATGTTATTTGTTCAATATATAGCATTGGGCCTCCATAGTATTACTGTGCACATAATGTGCATAGCTAAATATTTTGATAAAAATACTCTGCAATAGCCAGTTTCCAAATATAGTTGGCATCCCTACAACAATCTGCCTACTGTTAATTTAAATAAATAAGAATTGTGTTTGGGGTGAGACCTTGAATATCAAACTGCAGTCTAGAATGATTTTTATAGCCAAGATATAAATCCTCACAAATAGATGATAAATCTTCACAAATAGATGAGAATCTGCTGATACATACTTCACCTGTAATGATTTCAATAGTACTGATATTTAGTAATTTTCAGCAATGTGGTTTTATTGAGATTACAGTATTGATAGGTGGTATCAGAAACAGGGCAGTCTTTGGGATAATAAAATATTGAGATGTTTATAGCATGGTATTTAAAATTATTCATTTAGGCTCCAATTCACCATTAGTTTACACAAACATGTTTAAAACTCCAGATTTAGGAAAGTACCGTAACACAATTCAACTGACTTCAAATGAATTTAAACTTGCATTTTAGTTGTTTGCTGAATCAGAGCCATAAAGATAGACAAATAGAAACTGCACAACATTGGGGAAAAAAAAGAAAGTAGAAAAAAGTTGTCCCTGAATACACACACACATACTCTCCAAGGTTTGATGAAAAGAATTTTCTTTTATACATGTACTTCATGTAGTAATAGATAAATAAGTCAGACATTCTTACATACATGCTGTAATTCCAGAATTTGTTCTCTTCATTTTTCTCCTCCTCCCTACACTTTAGCAAGTGCTGACATATCTCCATGTTGTATTATTATTATGACATGGCAAATCATTATAATCTGATGTGTTGGAACTGTGACGGGACTGATGCTATATGCCAAGTGTAGTGCAGAACATTATTGAATATACTTCACTCTGGAGAACTATAGCCATCTGCCAAATGTATCTGAATGACATTTGAGCAAATGAGATCTGGAGGTCATACAGAAGATTATATATAAACCTTATAAAGATCTGATTTTGACAAAGTATCTTTGTTTAATATGGACGTATTACAGAAATATGTGTCAGATGTAATTTGTGTGACATGTCCCTGTACTAACATTCAGGAAGTATACGAGTCATTCTGACAAGTAGTTCCCTTTAAAAAGGTGATATTTTTCAAATATGGCAAGGTATAGAAGACATTTCTGAAACAGCATAAAGCAAAACATGGCTGCCATTTATTTTCATGCTTGGTAACTCAACTGTTTAAATCCCACCCTTCTCAGAAATTGATAAGAGTTTTATACTTTCTGTAAAATCTATCCACTATTGCAAAACTCTACAGAGCTAGATATAAAACAATGCTATATTCTATTTGGCTATTAATCTATTTAATTCTTTTGGCGAGATCTTCACCTGCTCTAGGGTGTCAGGTGCCTGGTTTTGGACCAGAATCCCCAGCTGAAAAAGGAATTCTCGTTGCTCCGGTCACCACGGCTGACCAGGCCATTGACTATCCAGTTGGTGGCACAGCACAGTGCAGCTGGCAAGCAACCTGCTAGCCTCTGTGCTGCATGTATCCTGGAAAGCTGCCAGCATGTTCCCCCTCTGGCTCTTACACATAGCAGCAGCCAGGGGCTTTGCACTCTGCTCCTACCCCAAGCACCACCTCCACAATGCCCATTGGCTGGGAGCTGCAACCTATGGGAGCTACAGGGCAGTATCTGCTGATGGGGAAGCATTTGCAGATGGGGCGGCATCCGCAGATGGTGTGGCGTATACTGAAAGGTTTCCTGGTCACACCTCCACGTAGGAGCTGGAGAGGGGAAGAGCTACTACTTCCAGAAGTTGTTGAGGTAAGTGCCACCCAGAACCTATACCACCTGATGCCCTCCCATGTCCCAACCCTTATCCCAGCCCCAGCCCTGATACCTCTCCCATCTTCAAAATCCCTCAGTCCCAGACTAAAACATCCTCCTGCACCCCTCATCCCCAACCCTATCCCAGAGTCAGCACCCACAGTCAGAGCCTTCATACACCCGCACACGCATCCCCTATCCCTGCACTTTTCCACATTCCAGACCCTTCAGTGTCCCAGAGCACCCTCCTGCATCCCAAACTCCTCATCCCCAGACTCCTCAGTCCTTGCCCCACCACAAAGCCCTCATCCCCTTTTTCATCCCAACCCAATTCAGGCCCTTTACCCACTCTGAATTCCTCATTTCTGCTGCCACCCTGCAGTCTGAACCTACAGCCAGAGCCCTCATCCTCGCCAATAACCCAGCCGCCAAGCCAGCTCAATGAAAATGCTCAAGCGAGGGATGGTGGGACAGCAAGAATCAGAGGAAGGTGTGGAGTGAGCAGGGTCAGGCCACAAAGAAGGGTTGGGACATGGATGGGGCTTCAGATGAGGGGCCAGACAGGTGGCTAGTATGTTCACTTTTGTGACTAGAATGCTGGCAACCCTGCCATGTTCCAGTCCCTTTACACCAAGTAAAGGGCTAGAGTTACATAAAAGGGTTTTAAGAGCCCTGCGACAAGCAAGAAATGGATTCCCCTGGCACAGGCAGTGCAAAAAACATCTCCAGATTTACATCCTAGGCCACTGTGGCAAACCCTACTGTGTGGGCATTTAGAGTGTCACAGGAGATAGGTAGATATATTAGGGTAGGACAACAACATACAGCTCTGAAGGGATTTTGAGTAGTCATGGGGCCATTGGGCAGCCTAAGAGGTTGCCATTACTTAAACACCACCCAATGGCTCAGGATTGCCTACGTTACGCCCAAAGTCTCTCCAACCCCTGAAGCAATCTAAACTAGATCATGAAAGGGTGGCTTAAAGACATCTTAGCATCTTTCCGGAAACTCTGGGCTGTGAGTTCTGCTCTCTTTGTATGTCTATTCAGCAATTACAGGTTCTCATTTCAGCTCATGTAGATATACCCACACTAGCTTTAATCTAGCTAGCTCAATTACCAAGGCAGTGAGATAGCAGCAGCAGCAGCACCAGCACCATGTGCTTCTGCATAGGCTTTACAAGACCAACAGAAACCCTGGATAGTTCAAAGGGCCAGCTTGCACTGAAGCACATGCTCCTGCACATTCACTGTTTGAGGACCCCCAGATAGCGACTTTAGAACTAGCTTGGTGCAAAGTCCCTGGAGTGCAGATTGAAGATCTGACCTCTTTTTTTAAATCCCAAATTAAAACTGGTGCAAGATATGGTAGTCTTCAGAAGAAAAGTAGAAAGTGGATGAACCATAAGCCCCTGATTAAAAGTATCTCTCTATCAATGTCAAGGTTTAATGGAAAAAGTTCTTTCAAGTTTGCCATAAGTGGTGGGGAATAAGTTGACCTAAGGGCTAGAAGCATATCCTTTTCAGCTAAGACTTCTGATACTGCTATAGAATGGATCAAGCCAGAATGGTAAGTTTGTATTATCCCTATGATAAGGTGAATCACAGAGGTCCCCTTGGGGTTGTCCCTGGTGTGCTAATCATGCCACATCACTGTCTTGCTTTGCTACATCCTTTGGTCTCTCTCAGACAAGGCACAGAATTAGGATTACCTGCATCCTGTAGAGGAACAGAGACACTGAACCAGTTCAACTCTGGGAAGACTCAGTTTTAAGGGCTCAACACTCAGGAAACCAACCCCCAAAAGGAACCAAAATCCCAAGCAAATCTAGCTTGCCCTATGTAAAAGCTTTGCACAGTGAAAGCTCATAAGGTCCATCTACTTTATCAATGAAAGGGTACATCTAGACTGCACTATAAAATTTGTGTGCTACACAAATTGCGTATCTTATTTAGATTTTATTTCAAAATTGGCTATTTCGAAAGTCAGTGCATCTACATGGTGCCAAATTTTGAAATAAAGCACTATTTTGAGACATCCCTTATTCCTCATTGAACGAGGTTTATAGGGATGACAAAATAGTGAATGCGTTATTTCAAAAATTATTTCAAAATAGCGGACGTGTTCCTTGGACCTCCGGTATCCCAAAATAGCCTTGCAGTCTAGAAAGCTTTGCAGTCTGCCCAAAGAGATATGCACAGTGGTTGCTTCCACACTTCCACCTTCACCTTCTGCCCCAATAACAATTATTTACACTGGACTTGAGAATAAAAAACGTTTTTATTAAGTATAAAAAGTAGGATTTAAGTGGTTGCAAATGAAAACAGTCAGATTAAAGTAAGTTATTAAATTAAAATGAACGAAAACACTTAGCTATTTCTAATTTACTGAGACACTTGCTACATGAAAATGCTAACCCTAAACAGCTGTTCTTATCTCTGGTAAAAGTCAGAATCAATCTGGCATGGGTCCACAGCTTTTCCAAGTTCTTCAAGTATCCTTTTAGTGTGGGCCAGGCAGTTTCAAAAGCCAGCTGAAGACAAAGGCTGGTTGTTTTCCATTGCATAAATAGACTTTCCCCCAGGCAGGAATCCTTTGTTTGGCATTCCCCCCATTCCCATGAAAAAATACCAGGTTCAAGATGGATTCCAGTAACACGTGACATGATCACATGTCTTTCTAGGACCAACTATAGTTTGGGATTACAGGACAAAGACTATTCATAGGTCATTGGTTCGAGTACTGAGTCGTTAAGTTTGTAGGGTATCAGTAATGACTCTCTTTAGCACATTTAAAATTATGAACAGATCCACACACAAGAATGACTCTTGCACAAGAATAGGATATTCACAATCAGCAGACTGTAACATTAAAACTGATATGTTACATGAAGAATTGTCAAAAGCATCTTCAACTTATGCATATTCATCCACCAATTTTAATAATGTATGGGGGGCATGACAACCACATCTGAAGAGAAGGAAGGAAAAAATGCATATACTATACTGGAAGAAAAATGCTCGCTCAAGAAGGAAGCAGATAGCTAAAGCAATTTCTGAGAAAGTCAGATAGATTGAATGCCTTCCTCTGGATGTAAGATAAGATGGGATTTTTCTGCATACAGTACCAGTTCAGTAAGTATTAGACTTTTCTATCCAATGTAGCTAAAGAAATATTCGCTTTCTACAGTAAAACCTAACCTAATCCAACAGCCATCAAGTGTTAAACATAAAACTTTATTCATAGCACATCAGTGGACTTTATAAAGAGTGTGTGCGTCCGCACGCACGTGTGTTTAATATGAAATCAAGTTACGTCAGATGTTAATATGTCTTCTCCAGAATTAGAAAGTTAAAATGTGGGGTGTCACAAGATAGAGTTTGTCAGAAGAAAGCAGAACAAATTGTTATCCTTTCTTTGATTTCTCTCCCCCTTTCATAGAATATATAACTATCATTTTGAATTGTGTTTTAAAGCAATCAACTATATAAAATAAATACATTATCTAGTGGATGAAGTACAGGATTGGAATACAATTTTCATCCTGACTGACTCAAACTGACTCTCTGACCACTGGGATGTCTCTTATCCTCTGAGATTTTGGTTTAGTGTTTTTTTAATGTTTTCTTCATCTCTAAGAACGAGCAGTCCTGTGGCACATTAGAGACTAACAAATTTATTAGGTCACGAGAGTGGGGCTTGTGGCTTGGCAGTGGCAGAAACACAGAATCATAGAAAGGGACCTCAAGAGGTCAGCAAATCTAGTTCCCTCTATTCATGACAGGATCAAACACCATCTAGACTATTCCTGACAGGTGTTTGTCCTACTCATCTGATGACGTGGGTTTTACCCATAAAAGCTCATGACCTTATTTGTTGTCTCTAAGGGCACATCTACACTGCAGGGCAAAAGTCGAATTAAGATACACAGTTTCAGATACTTCAATTGCATAGCTGAAGTCAAAATAGCTTAATTTGGCTTTTGGCATGGTCTACACAGCAGGAAGTTGAAGGAAGAGTACTTGTGAAATGAGGGTTTCAGAAGTTGCAGGAAGAAGACTATCATCTCAAAATGATTTTGAAATAATGGCTTGCAGGGAAGACACACACTGTTATTTTGAAAAAACATCAGTTATTTCAAAATAACGCTGCAGTGCAGTTGTGCCCTAAGAGTCCACAGGACTGCTTATTGTTTTTAAAGTTGCAGACTAAGATGGCTACCCCCCTGAGACTCATTTCTAAGCTCTGGTCTATACTGGAGTTATTTTGAAATAACTCCCCTGTGGTGGGATATTCCCTTCTGTCGGACAGGGAGGGACCCCGAGTCCATGAACCCAGATACCGATTACCCCTCTAGAACCTGACTCACTGTCTCTGTATAGCCCTTTAAGGCAAGGCCCTCTGGCCTAAGTCCATAAACACGGTCTCAGTGCAGCCCTTTAAGCAAAGTCCTCTGACCTGAGTCCTCTGACCTGAGTCCCCAAACAGTCTTAGTATGGCCCTTTAAGGCAAGGCCTGTGCTGGCAGAACAGGGTTATAGCAGGGCTGCACACCAGGTAGGGGGACCCAGGACCACCCTACTCCACTGGGTCCAAGCCCAGGGCTCTGTGAGTAGCAAGACAAGGTGCCACTTCCTCGACGGGGAAGTCCTGCCGAAACATGCCGAGTTTCCTGGGGCAGGAGAGGCAGCTTCCATTCCTGCCCTGGGCCACTTGCTACCTGGTCCTCTGGAGCTACTTCCCACGTACTTGTCAGGTTTGCTGTCCTCCTGGGGGCAATGTCTCCTCAGCGTGCAGCCTCTGTGATGCCCCAACTCTCCTCGGCATCTCCACTGACTTCTTCTGGGGTCTTGTGTTGCTACTGGTCAGGCACTTCCTTCTAGGCCCTTCTCTTCCAGCTGCCAGCCCAGACTGAACCCTTCCCCAGGCTTTTATAGTTGAGCTGCAGCCTGGGCATGCTCAGTAGAGCTGTGGGGGAAGGGACTCTGCAGTCAGGTAACCCTGTCTGGGCCCTGCGGATTCAGTGTGGGGCTGCCTCACCCCATCACATCCCCTTATTTCAAAATAACGAGCAGAGCATCCACACTATTTCAAAATAATGATGCCTGCTTTCCATGAGGAATAACACTTATTTCAAAATTGCTTTTTTCAAAATAGCATTAGTGTGGATGCTCAGCTGCTGCTATTTGGAAATAATTGGCTTCCAGAGGCCTCACAGCTGGACTTGTGGCCATTCTGGCCACACCTGGCACCTCTAATGCTTTCCTTCTGCAGGGCTTAAAGCAGCAGGCTGAAGGAAATACGCTTGTAGCACATGTGGACCTTTCACAGTTCCATGCCACCCAGCACCCATCCCAGTAGCCATGGCTGACCCCAACACTCCCTCTGAGCCCCTAACAGCTGCCAGCATTCCCACAGCACCCTCAGCTGCCCATGCCCAGAGATGATGTGGAGATCCTGGACCTCATCAAGGTCTGGGATGAGGAGACCAACCTCCAGGATCTCTGCACCAGGAGGAGGAATGCCAATATATATGGCTGGATGGCCACCAGCCTGACTGAAAAAGGACACACATGGACCCATGACCAGGTCAGCATGAAAATAAAACAGTTCTGGCAGGCCTACAACAAGGCCAGGAAGCAGAATGAACACTCTGGGGCAGCGCCTCATACCTGCTGCTATTACGAGCAGCTCGATGTCATCCTGGGAAGGAGGAGGAGGAGGAGCAGGCCATACAGGCCACCATGCCCACTAGCCTCCTCACCCTCCATCCCCCCAGGATGTCTCCCAGGCCACGGACAATCCCAGCGAAGGCACTTCAGGTGAGTGCCTATATCACTTTTGCTATACACACATGGGGGCAAGCGATAGGCTGTGAGGGGCTATGCGTTGGTCGCTTGCCCTTCTCAGTGTGGGGGTTGCACAACAACCTGTGCACATAGTGCACCAGTCCAGAGCACTCATCTCCATGATGCTCTCATACAGGAACCCCTCACGCCTCCCAAAGTTCCTGAAGAGACCTGCCTTACTCCAGCCTCCATGGTGGGACACCTTCCCACAACAAGGCATCACTAAGGAGGCTGGGGTCATGGAAATAAACAGTAGTACCACACATGGCACAAACTCATGCCCACACTCAGGCAGCATACATTCCCAGTCAAGCATAGCAATGGGGAGGACACTGATCCCATGCATGGGAACCTGATGAGGGAGGAGGAGAAGAGGATCCCAGTAGAACTCTCTCTGACAAGCAGCCTCACACATACTTCTCCCAATGCCCTCCCCCTCTCTCCTCAGTGGGCAGGGGTAGAAGTTCTCTCTCTGCAGAATACCACCAGTGCCAGACCCAGCATGTGCTCCTCCTTCATCTTTGTGATGGTGCACATGGCCACATGCATAGAGCAGGCCACCAGCCACCTCCCTGCCTATCCAATTGCCCCTACCTACCCAATTGCCCCTGGTCCCCCCTGGCTTCCCCTCCTAGTTGAGTGCTCTATCCCCTAGTCCACTCCAGAGTCCACTCAGTCCACTTCCTTACCTTCAGAAGCTGCCGGGTCCCCAGAATGCATAGTGGTGTGGCCTCTCCGGTAGACAAAACCTCCCAAGCTACCTGCGGCATGCACCAGTCCCATCCCTGAGTTCCCTCTTTCCTCCCCCATTCCAGGTTCTTTCCCTAATCCCTCCCCTGCTGTATCCTCCCCCCCCCCAAAAAAAAAACCTCCAGACTTCTTTGTTTGCTCAACCTTGAGGCCTCCCAGTTGAGTACAACCCCTTATGTGCTCTCCATATGGCACTGATGTTCGGCTGCTCATAAGTCCTGGCTAGCCGTTCATCCTCTGCACCCATTCCTGGCAGGAAAGTTTCCCTCTTGTTTTTTCACAAAGGTTATGGAGGGGATGTTGTGCTCACTCATGCCCAGGTGGGTGAAGAGACTCCTGAACCTCTTTTTTAAAAGTCCAAAGGCACACTCCACAATCACGTGGCATCTGCTCAACCTGGTGTTGAAATTCTCCATGGTGGGGTCCAGGCTGCCTGTGTAGGGCTTTAGGGATTCATCAGCCAGGAGAGCAAGGAGTAGTTTGCATCACCCAGGAAGCAGATAGTCCATGTTCCCGATTCTGATGGTTTGTCGGGAAAAAATGGGCCAGCATGCATCTTCTGGAATAGGCATGAGTTCCAGAAGATGAGGGTTCCATGCGCCTTCCCTGACCAGCCAACATTAATGTCCTTGAACCATCACTTGTATTCCATCAGAGCCTGCAGCACAATAGAAAAATACCCCTTTCTGTTTATCTCTCCATGCTGAACTGTTTGCTGACAGAGCAGTAGCTGTCTGGCATGACAATCTTCTATAGGATGATGGTGATGTGCTTCTGCAGGGGGATGTCAAGTCACAGTTGGGTGTCCTGTCACCAGAGGGTAAGGGCAAGCCATTCACAGAGTGCAAGGCAGGTGTCCTTCTGCATGCAGAATTTCTGGAGCCACTGCTTGTCGTCTCATCACTGCAGGATGATGCAATCCTACCAGTCCAAACTAGTCTCCCTCTGCCAGAAGCAGCGTTCAATGGAGCCCAGGGGATTGAGGGTCATTTGCTACAGCAGGAGTGCCGGGACCTGGGTGATGAGGTCCTCCAATTCGGGCTGCTTGTCATCATGCTGAAGCAATATGTGGGCCGTTTGGATGAATTGCACCAGGAGACGCATCACAAGGCCGGTGAGTTTGGCACTGCTTTGCAGCAGTTCCAGCTCCAAGATGTCAGGGTATGTCTACACTACCCCGCTAGTTCGAACTAGCGGGGTAGTCTAGACATACCCTCCGTGCTTTAGGTCTGCAAGGGCAACCAGAGCACACAGCATGAGTTTGGTGTCCCACGAGGGGATAGGCAGTGGAGGAGTGGTGGTTGAGATGTGGCTGTGGAGAGGAGCCCCTGTAAGTATGTGTCTCAGCTAGCCTCAGCAAGCAGCCACACGAAGTGTCCGCCGTCCTGCTGCCCTCCCCAGAGTGTTTCCAGGGGCTTTTAATCTGATGCTGGCTCCAATCAGTGTGCATGTGCTATTTCAAAAAAATTCTGAGCTATGTTGATGCTCCCCCTGTAATGGCATCATGTTGGCACGAGAGCGTCCAGACTAGCACGCTGAGCCGACAAACAGCTGATCAGCTGTTTGTCGGCTCAGCGTGGCAGCCATTTAAATTTAAATGAAGGCACGATTATTTAAATCACGGCTTCATTTCCCTTTGCCAAACAAACAAATCTACATGGCTCCGTCGACGGAGCCATGTAGTTTAGACATACCCATAATGTGATTACATGTCATTCAGTTATACCTGAGCTAGCTTTATTCAAGCTCATTTGGCTATTGGTAGTAGTGAATGGGTTTAGGCAGGCTTTATTTTAGTTAGCTTGGTTATGGGTAGCAGCAGGATCCGAGGCGGGCTTTCATTGACTGTACTGAAGCTCATCGATACCCTGCAGTCATATTGTAGACATGCCCTACAAAGAGCACAGCAAATATAGTACTTAGCTACACAACAAGAGTGCAGAGAAGAATGGATTAATTAGTTAATGTTTGTACACTGCTGTGGAAATATGAAGTTCTCTGTAAGTGCAAAGCATTCTTATTACTATACATATATTTTGTTGACATTTTAAATAGCTCCACAGTCTTATTAAAATTGTAGACAAATAATGCTTTAGATTACAACCCAGAACTAGTAAAGTTATTTTGGATGAGAGATTTTTATTATTTATCCTTCTCTTAGCTGCTTTGAAGTACCAGTGGATAAAGCATTTTCTGACTATCTATAGCTTGACTAGATTGGTAAATACTACCTATTATATGTCATAAGAAAGGCCGTACTGTGTCAGATCAAAGGGCCATCTAGCTTAGTATCCTGTCTTCCGACAGTGGCCAATGCCAGATACCCTACAGGGAGTGACCAGAACAGGCTCAAGTGATCCACCCCTGTCATTCAGCTTCCAGCCTCATACAAACAGAGACCCGGGGCACCATTCCTATCCATCCTGGCTAATAAGTATTGATGGATCTAACCTACATGAATTTATCTAGTTCTTTTTTGAACCCTGTTATGTCTTATTGATTCTTATTACTGCACTTATCGCAGTAGTATTTGAGAGCCTTGCAACAATGCATTAAATAACATGGCAAATCTCTGTCACATGTTTGTTCTCTCATCCTCTCCCCAGGGCAAGAAGAAGAGTCTGTTGTAACATACGTTTAGGTTAAAGAAGACAAGAAGTGGGATCTAGGTGATGTTTTTGATAGTATTTAGTTCCTGTGGGAGTTCATTTCATAGTCTTAAGCTGTCTCGCAGGGAAGTCTCCTGTACACAATATGCATATAAATCTACAATACATCGCAGATGTCAGGGTCAACTGACTCAAGATGACTTCAGTCTATAATTTCATCTTTCTCATGAAGCACTAATTATTCAGTGTTCTGAGGAATTTTAATACAGAAAGTTAGTCACAAAGTGTATATGAATAAAGGCCAATTGTTTTTCTATATAATAACAAACTTCTGATATATTTTTATGTAAAAGACACATGTCAGAGCTCTTTGGCTACCCAGAAAATGCATAACTGACTGTCCTTTACTTATGAGGAAGGAAGGCTTGAGTGTCACATGCATGGCAGGATTTTTTTTCCTTTTTGAAATCAGCCTGAGAAGCAGACTCCTAGATCAATCACAGCCTTTTTATTTGTATTTAAATATTGCTTACAACTCCTAAGTATTGTCATGACATAAAATGTATAATTATTGAAATGAACAGTTCTATTGGCATCTCAAAAGCATTCCTGTAGAGCTTTGTCAGGTCCAGAACCAATCATGAAAAAGCTGAATAACTCCTAACAGACAGAGTCACCTCAGTTACAAAACTTGTTGTGAATCATCCTAATTTTTTTTTTGTCAAACTTCCCTTAAAAATGCCCCTCTTTTACTAAGGGTGTAATAGCTTGTAACAAGAGTAGCAACCTGCAGTCAAACACATGGCCCAGCAAACAGCATCTTTTGATTATCAGTCTCTCCTTAGGGTGTGTCTAGACTACAGGGTTTTTTTGAAAAAAGTGGCCTTTTTTCAAGAAAACTTCACCTGCATATAGACTGCTGCTGAGTTCTTTCGAAATTAAATCGAAAGAATGCGGCAGTTTTTTCAATCATGGAAAACCTCATTTTATGAGGAATAACATCTTTTTTCGAAAGTGCTCTTCTCACTCTGCCTGGGTGCTCTCTTTTGAAAAAGCAGCTCTCTTTTTCGAAAATACTGGTTGCTGCCTAGATGCTCTCTTTTGAAAGAGGCTTTTTCGAACGAGTCTTTTGAAAAAAGCCTCTTTCAAAAGAGGCTTGGAGTCTATACACACCCTTAGGCTGTATCTACATTGGCACCCCTTTCCGGAAAAGGGATGCTAATGAGACACTTCGGAATTGCAAATGCCGTGGGGGATTTAAATATCCCCCGTGGCATTTGCATGAACATGGCTGCCGCTTTTTTCCGGCTCGGGGTTTTGCCGGAGAAAATCTCCAGTCTAGACGGGATCTTGCGGAAAATAAGCCCTTTTCCGGAAGATCCCTTATTCCTACTTGCAAGATATACATTAATGCAATATTTTTATAGAAATAAGTCCACTAAAGTAGGAAGAAAGCCCCCACCTCAGATTTTATTGAATAGTACTTCATCTGTGGCACCTAACCATAGATCAAAACTGTATCTTCAACTATTTTCTTATTCTGGATGTAAATTAATTTGTAATTTCCTATTAGCCAATTATGATGGGATGTATTATTGATGTTTAGATTTTTATAAATGAACCTTTGAATTTTACGGGCACATATACATGAGTTAATAAACTGTACAATTTTATGTTATTCCAAATCAACTAAACCAGCAAATTTTCAGTTTCAGAATCAGCAATAAAATCCAAATATAACTGATTTGTATAATTTCCGCACCATTTTCTCAACCCTGGGTGTCATCCTTTGGTGTAGAGAGAAAAAGTGGGTGAGATAATATATTTTACTAAACTAACTCCTGATGGCAAGAGAGAGAAGTTTTCTGTACGCATCCTTTGCCATACTAAGTGTAATTTAGATTGCATGATCCATGAAGCAATGGTTTGTGATTTTTATTAGTTTCTAAAGTTCAGTACACATGTAATATGCCGTATTGTTAATTATATAAATAAACAAAAATCTAAAATACCACAGTTTTCTCAGGTAGATATCCAAACATATACACAGAATTTAACATTGGCCTTGTAGATCAAGAAAGCTGAACTATGTTGCTTTAACATACACAATTTGGAAGAAGCAAGCATTGTGGTCATTTTACTGAAAACTCACTGCCCCAGTATAGAGATGTGCAAATCTGCACATTGTCAATGAAAGCTCATCTGTTTGTATCCAGTGCTATGAATGGATATACATAGAGCCCTGCAAATTATGGATATCCACTTTGTATCCATGAGTATCCACGTCTGAGGATGTGGATGTGGATATCCACAGCTCATCTTGCAGATATATATGAGGATGCGGATATAAATTTTGTACGTGGAATGCTGCAAATTTGCAGATTTCTGCTTTATATCAATGGATATCTGCAGCTTATTTTTGTGGATACAGATGCAGCTGCAGGTACAATTTATGTATCCATGCAAGGGTCTAGACCTATGGAGAAAGGGGGACTTTACGATCGCTAGGATCCAAATATGTATTATCACTTTCAATGGCCGTAGGAAGAAGAAATTACTTGGAGCATTTGAAGCATTCATATATGTTATGATCTTGAAGGTAGGGTTACTGCATTCTGTACCAGCTGCAGCTTCTGAACTGTCTTTAAGTATAGTCCCCTGTAGACTCAGTTGTAATAATCAACTCTGAGCGGACAAGGGCATGGTTAACTGTTGCAGAAGTCACATTGGTATGGAATAATCATAATGTTCTCACTAAGCCAGAGGGCCCCAAACTGTACAGTGCCCTCCTCTTTCTCTCCCCCCCCCCCCTACCCCCCGCACCATCACAAGGGAGAGCAGAGGAATATTCAGGATGTATGGCTGGGACTGGGGCTGGGGCTGAGCCTGACCCTGGGAGGGGTGGGGGCTGGGAGAGAGGGCCACATAGCTTCGCTCCTAGCTCTGGCTCTAGCTGCTGGCCACAGGCATGGGAACTAGAAGTGTGAAGCATACTGCAGCTCCACAGTGTTTTATATGGGGTGCCATTGCTGGCTTCATTCCTAGGGGTCCTGGCTGCTGCAAAAGAGTCTTGTGCAAAAACTCTTCCACAAGAGAGCATCTACACTGCCATGTGCTTTTGCACAAGAGATGTGCTTTTGCACAAAGAGCATCGATGGCAGTGTAAGCGCTCTCTTGCGCAAGAAAACTCTAATGGCCATTTTAACCATAGGGGCTTCTTGTGCAAGAAATTCATGTTGCCTGTCTACACTGGCCTCTTCTGGAAGAGCTCTTGCGTAAGAGGACTTATTCCTCATGGGGAGAGGAATAGCACTTCCGGAAGAAGCCCTGTTTTACAATGCTGTACTGTACATTTACTTCTGGAAGAACATTCGTGCAGTGTAGACAGCCGGCAAGTTTTTGCGGAAGAATGGCTGTTGTTCCGCAAGAAGCTGACAGTGTAGACATAGCCTTACAGAACTCTGCACAAAAGTAGTTTAATTTCAGAAGTGCATTCCTCCAAACATTCAAGGTAGAGTTAAATCTAGCATTGCCAGCAAAGCCTCACTGCCAACAGTATAAAAAGATTGCCAATAGTTCCTGAAGAATCAGTATAGATGTTTGATCAGCACTAAATTACAGTACATTTGTTGGAGTGTGGTAATGCCCCTGTTTTATTCGGTCTGAAAATGGACCTGGAAGAGATTAAGAAAACGTGAGAGACTTCCAAACGTCTGAGTTGTCACACAATCACTTGCCTTTCAGAAACAGTTGAGTAAATTCCCCAGATCTATTTGAGCAGGTACCCAAAAGCAGTACCAAGGACCAGGAAAAAAACCCAGAACTTTTATGGGGCAGCCCAGCAGCCACCTTGCAGAAACTTTCAAAACTGTTTAGATTTAATGAATGCATGTCCCATTAAAAAATTATGCAACCTCTGAAAATAAGGAAATCTTCTTGAATTCAGTTAAGATGATTTTAACCAATTATAAATCATCATAGATATAATTTCCACTCTGAATATTAGTATGGGGTTATTTGAGGTCACAGATATCAATCAACAATAGCCTCTCTAACAATGAAAACAAAAACAATTTGGTAAATACTTGAGTGGCAAAACTGAAATCTCTTCATTTCTGTCAGTTTCAATCGCACAATCTTCTGCATGTTACTGACAATTTTGCAGTTATAGGCAGAGGCAATTCTAGCCTATTGTGGGACCCAAGCAGTAGTATCTCTCCCCACCCATCACCTACTTGAGCTTCTTAGGGCCTGGGAAATTGCTTAGTCTGCTTATGCATAGCATCAGCTCTGATTATCGGAGCCTCTCTGAATTTATCAAGAAAAAATAGATAGGTGCTTGTGTTCATGAACTTCCAATGAGCTTAATTGGTTGAATCCTAATTATCCTTAAACACTTCAGCTCCTATCTAATTAAGATACTGTAGCAGCATGCATAATTATCACATTATTGCCAGGATATCTTTCAAAAGCTCCCATTAGCAATTAGCACATTATGGCTGGGGATAGTGACAAATAATTATTTCAAATTTAAAGTATGACTGTTAGAAAGAAACACTCAGTCATATAAGGCCAAATAGTATTTCTCTTATAAGAAAAGGACTGCAAGTAACACTGCCACTGACTTTGATTTCCACTCTCTGGATCTTAAGCAGAATATTCCTGCAAACAGCCAGTCTTCCTTAAGGTCTTTATAGTAACAGTCAATTATCTAGCCAATATTCTTGTTTGTGGCAGAGAATTTATAAGACTGTATAAATCTAGACCCCAGGAAAATGTTGCTCAGTTCAAGGACTCTGTCATCTAAAACTTCTATGCTGCTTCTCTTTCTGTTGGCAAGGTATCAAAGCAGCTGTGTGCATACAAATGCTCTGCTCTGAGCAGAACAAATGTTCAATAAAAATAGAAACCTAAAGATATGGTACAATAGGGAGTAATGCAAACTTTTAATATATTGAAGGCAACCATGGTTTCCTTTTGTTTTATAAAAAAAAAATGGTATTACACTTGTGTCTCTGTGAAGTGTTATTCATAGGAAGCCTGCTCATACAATTCATTACCAAGAACAATTTATGGAAGCCATTCTACAAAATTCAACATCTCCTCTTTCTAGAGAGAAGAAAGGAATTGGAGCCACTTACAAATGTGTCCTTCTACAGCCTTTGTGCATGTAGAAACATGTGTTTACATTAATTATGAATAAAATAAATATATAAGGACTATATTTTATGGCAAGAGAGGCTGTTGACATAGGATTCAATAGAGTCGTGCCTAGTTATTCCAGCTGAGAATCTAGTCCAAAGATGTTACTGTACACTTTCTCTTCAAATTTCAGGATTGGAAAATTTCCATGAAAACCCAATTTTGACCTATTTTTTAAAAATATATTATATTTTTCCCTAGTCACATAATCATGGTCAGCCAAAAGTCTCTTCCATGTCAAAGTGGTAGGAACTGTGTTACTTTTATCTTGGATGGGGTATTTCTCTTCATAGATTTCCAAGTCCTCTAGATTGCTCTTTTGTTCATGAATTGTGCTCGGGAATTTTCTGACAAAAACCATCTAAACTGGAAACATATCAATTTTGACAAAATTTTCTTTAGCTTGATAATTAGGTGCTCACTTGACTCAGACAGCTCACAGACTTGAATCTGGGTTTCTCACATCCCACGTGAGGGACCTCACCATTGAGGTATTCAAGGAACGTGTGGAAAAATTGGCTTAACATTATGAAAATGTATAAATCAAATATGCTTTATACAAAGCACACCTTGTGACATATTTTAAAAGTTGTAATGCACTGAATCTATAAATCCCATGTGTGTGCATGTAACTTAGAAATATTAAGTGGGAACCTGTTTTATTAATACAGGTATTAGTAATGGCCATTAGCGATCCTATAGGATATTAATGGCTGTGTAATTAAGCCAATGACCTGTGAATGGTTTTGTTTTCCCTGTAAACCCAAACTGCGGTTGTTTCACAAAGGCTTGTCATCATGGAACTCATTTTGCCTCTTGTACTTTTCCACTCAAGGTGAGAAAGGTTTGAACTGGATACAAAGAATTCCCACTTTGAGCTAAAGGGTTTCAAAGGTGGGAAACCTAACAATAAAGGGTAGCCAGACACCAGGAGACCCCCACCCACCCCCACTTACCACCCAAGATGCCTACTGGAAATATCTAAGACTGAACAGAGACAAGACTGGGCCCAAGCTGAGAGGTTGCCTAGCTTGTAAGAGAGAGATGATTTTAATGAATATTAGTGTAAGAATTTGCATGTAACACTTTTCTTAATGTATTAGTTAGCTGGTGTGTTTTGTAACTTTAATCTTTCTGTAATCACTTATAATCACTTAAATCCTACTTTTTATACTTAATAAAAGTATGTTTGTTTATTATCAAGTTGAGTGTAAATAATTATTTCCGGGGAATGGGAGGGGGAGCAACCACTCTGCATAAGGGTGAACTTATAAGCTTTCTCTGTGTGAAACACTTATACAGAACAAATTGGATTTATTTGGGGTTTTAATCCTCTTTTGTGGGCTATGTTCCCATGTGCTGTCAGCAGCCTTATAGTTGAACTTTCCCAGAGCTGAGTTGGTTCAGAGTCTCTGTTGCTTTCCTAGGGATGCTTTTACCCCATCTCTGTGCATTGGCTGGTGGAGATCAGAGTTTCTGACTCAGCAAAACATTGTGGTGGGGAACCCTAGAGGGCAGGTTGGGCAGGTTTAGTGATAATCCCAAGAAGACCCCTACGATTCAACCCATCACAAAGGTGGTTTCTCTTCCAATCTCTATTTTGTTGTGCATCTTTTTAGTTTCTTTGTTGAGTGCTGGAGAGTGTTTGTTGTTGTCCAGAAAGAAATTCATTCTAATGGGCAAACCATTTAAACATTTTGCAAAATGGAATTTGTGTTTTCTGGCCAACTCTATCTCAGTCAGATTAGCCTAAACATTCTGAAACCTGATATGTACAGAGCAACTGCAACTCTAGTTGAATCAATAGGAGCTGCAGGTGCCAACTTCCTATGAAAATTGGGTTGTACTTCTGCTTTTCATCATAAGGAAGATGCTTAAAAGAAGAAGTTACTCACCTTGTGCACAAGGTAAGTAACTTCTTCTTCTTTGAGCAGTGTCCTGTGGGTGCGCCACAGTAGGCGAATTTATAGCAGTAGCCCCTGTAACGGGGGAGGGTTCAGAGCTATCGTGCCATAACCATGGAGAGCACTGCTGATGCCACCACAGCGTCTAGTATGAGAAGGTTTGAGATGGCATAGTGTCTGGCGAAAGTGAAGTCTGAAGACCACGTAGCGGTCCTGCAAATATCTCTCAACGACACCCCCTTAAGGAAGGCGGTGGAGGCTGCTACTGCTCGCTTTGAGGTTGGGCTCTGGTTGTTGGTAGCAGCGGTCTATTTTGCAGGTAATAGCATCTCTTTATACATTCAACAATGATTGAAGAGATGCATTGCGTGGACAATGGATGTCCCTTAGAATGCTCAGCCATGGATACTAAGAGCGTGTTTGATTTCTGAAAGGATCTGGTTCTTTCTATATAGAAAGCCAGTGCTCATCTGATGTCAAGGGTGCGTAGACGTGCTTGATCTACCGAGGGGTGTGGTTTGGGGTAAAAGATGGGAAGGACTATAGGTTCATTTATATGGAATTTGTAAGTTCACTTTAGGGAGAAAACCTGGTTGAGGACATAATATGACTCCTTTAGGGGTAAACACTGTATAAGGAGATGAAGTTGATAGGGCAGCTAGTTTGCCAACTGTTCTTGCAGAAGTTATTGCAAGCAAGAAGATAACCTTCATGGAAAGAATGTGGAGATCACACGTTGCCAGGGGCTCAAAGGGTTTGTTTATCAGAGCGTCAAAGACCAGCTCTAGGTTCCAGGGGTCTGCTGGCCAAGTGTGATGTGGGAAGAGGTTAGCCATTCCCTCCACAAATCTCTTCATCATAGGATGTGAGAAGACAGAATATCCATCCACCGAATGGCGGAAAGCAGTGATTGCGGCCACATGTACCTTGATGGAAGCACAGGTAAGCCCAGAGTTCTTGAGGTGTATAAGGTAAGCTAGGATTCGTTGGATAGATACAGAATCAGAGTCCAAGTGCATCGGCGAGCACCATGAGAAGAAATGTGGCCATTTATGAAGGTAGGTAGTACATGTAATTAATTTCCTACTGTGAAAAAGGACATGTTTGACAGACTGCGAACAGATCATCTGTTTGTTGGAACCAACCAGGTACCAGGCAATCAATGCCAGATGATCGATCTGCAGATGAATCAGGGAATGATGATTCTGAGTAAGCAGGTTGTGACGCCTGGGCAGAGGGTATGGAGGATGAGCCGACATATGATGCAGGTAAGGGAACCATGTTTGTCGTGGCCAGAAGGGAGCTATCAGAATCACTGTAGCTCCATCTGTGAATATTTTCTCCAGGACCCTGGGGATTAGGGGCTTATGGGGGAATGCATATAAAAGATGGTGAGTCCAACTGTACAGGAAAGCATCCCCTTTGGAATTGCGCCCAATCCCCGCTTTCAAGCAGTATTAAGGGCATTTCACGTTGAGGTATGTGGTGAAGAGGTCTATTGTCGGAAACCCCCAATGGTTAAATATTGTGGAAAGTACCTTGAGATATAACTCCCATCAACCCTGCACCTTCTCGTGTTTCAGGTGGGCACCTCACCCGCGGAATGATGCATTGGTAGTGAGCTGCATTGTTGTCTGGGGATGGTGGAAAGGTATGCCATACATTAGATTCTTGGGGATAGTCTACCAGGCTAATGATCTCCTGACGTAGGAGGGAATTGTTACCCTCCTGTGAATGTCGTGAGTGTTTGGAGTGTATATTGTCGCCATCCAATGCTGAAGGCACTGAAAATGTAATCTTGCATGTATGATGACATAAGTCATGGAAGCCATGTGCCCCAGGAGCTGTAAGCATTTTAGTATAGATATTTTGGGGCTGGTGAGAAGTATCTGTATCAGGTCCTGGATTGCTTGAAACCTGGTGATTGGTAGGAAGGCTTTTGTCCTGATGGAGTCGAGCTGAGCACCGATGAATTGTATTGATTGCTCAGGTGTCATAGCTGACTTTGCAATATTGAGAATCAGACCCAATACGTCAAAGACTGTGCTTGTGGTATTTGTGGCATGGAGCGCCTCTGTCAAGGAGGGCACTCTGATCAGGCAGTCATCCAGGTAGGGGAATATCGTTATACTGAGAGGACGAAGGTATGCTGTGACCACTACTAGGGTCTTGGAGAAAACCCTGGGAGCCGATGAGAGACCGAAAGGCAGGACCTTGTATTCTTGTATTGGAAATGGTCTGCACTGATTTGGAAGCATAAGAACTTTCTGTGGGCCGGGTGAATGGCCACGTGGAAATGCGCATTTTGGAGATCAAGGGATGTGAACCGGTCTCTGCCATGAAGTGCTGGGATAATCGTAGCTAGGGTGACCATGCAAAATCGTTGCTTTCAAAGGTATCAATTCAGACCTTGAAGGTCTAATATCAGCCTCCAACCTCCCAATTTTTTCTTGGTTAGAAAGTATCGGGAATAAAACCCCCTGCTCCTGAACTTGTCTGGGACACTCCCTGTTGCCCCAATGGTGAGTAGACAAGTAACCTCCTGCCTGAGCAGGGGTTCTTGAGATGGGTCCCTGAAGAGGGAAGGGGGGGGAGGGAGGGAGGAGGTATCGATGTGAAGGTGTAGCCTAGCTCGATGGTCTGAAGAATCCATCTGTAGCACAGGTGGAGTTGTTGAGAGGTACGGTTCTCAGTCCCTCAATCAAAGCATCAAATCTGTTGCCTGGTGTTATGCTGGGTAGATGCTTTTGGTGGAGGTTGTCTCCTCTGTTGGCATTGTTTGCCCCGTTGTTGTTCCTGTTGTCTGTATGCAGGCGTTTGCTGGGGGAATGGTCTCTGCCTCTGATACGGGATATATCTCTTTCATCGGTAAGGTGGTGTATACATCCCAAGGATCCTGAGGGTCATCCTGGAATCTTTTCCTGAGTGAAGGAGCGGGTCTGTTTTCTCAGAGAAGAGGTTTTGCCTGTCAAAAGGGAGATCCTCAGGTTTTGCCAGGAGGTCTTTAAGGGCAGATGACTGTTGTAGCCACGACTCCCTGCGCATAACAACTGAGGTGTCTGCAGTACATGCTGCAGTGTCGGCCATATCCAGGGCTATATGCAGAGCAGTTCTGGAAGCTGCATAGCCCTCCTGGATTACTGCCTTCAGGATATCCTGTTTCGTGTCGGGCAAGTGCTCCAGAAGCGGAACGAGTTTAGAATAATTGTCAAAGTTATGATTGGCAAGTAATGCTGAGTAATTAGCCATGAGTAAGGTCAACGTCGCTGAAGAATATACTTTCTGGCCGAACAAGTCCAAACGCTTACTGTCTCTGTCAGTGGCAGTGGATTTATGTTGAGGAGCCTATGCCTTTTGTTGCACTGCATTCACAACCAGGGAGTTTGGTTGTGGATGAGTAAAAAGAAACTCCATCTGTTTCGACGGGACAAAGTACTTTTTGTCTGCCTTCTTGTTGGTAGCTGGAGTCGAAGCTGGTATTTGCCATACGGTCTCCTATTTTGAGGATAGCATCATCCAACCGTAAAGCAATTCTGGCTTGAGGTGATTGTTTGATGTTTCGTAGCAGATGGTGCTGCTTCTGTTGTACTTCTGCAAGTTGTATGTGCTGGCTGTCGGCTACTCTTTTAAAAAGTTCTTGGAATTGGTGCAAATCATCCAACCGGGAAGTGTCACCCTGGAGGACCGCATCATCTGGAGAAGATGATGATTGGTCGGTGGGTGAGTGACCGTGCAGACCTTCCTGTGCAGGGGAAGGCTGCTGTTGCTGTTGAGTGTGAGCTGAGATGGATGATGGGACACCAGAAGGAGTTGGCAGCCTTAATGAAGGTGGTGGTAACGAACATTCTTTGAAAAGTGAGGAATGAGAGCGTTGCGGTGAAGATGGTGATATCGTATGCTGGTGAGGTGAATATGATCAACGGTAATGGGTCGGTGACTGGCAATAACAGAGGGACCGGTATGGTAATCTGGTATAATATGTCTGTCTGTGCGTCTCATAGGGTATGTCTACACTACAAAGTTAATTCGAAATAACGGACGTTAGTTCGAATTAACTTTCATAGGCACTACACTAGCGCTCCGCTAGTTCAAACTTAATTCGAACTAGCGGAGCACTTAGTTGGAACTAGGTAAACCTAATTTTATGAGGACTAAGCCTAGTTTGAACTTACTAGTTCGAATTAAGGGGTGTGTAGCCCCTTAATTCGAACTAGTGGAAGGCTAGCCCTCCCCAGCTTTCCCTGGTGGCCACTCTGGCCAACACCAGGGAAACTCGTATGCCCCCCTCCCGGCCCCAGACCCCTTAAAGGGGCATGGGCTGGCTATGATGCCCGTGCCAGGTGCAAGCCTGCCAGCACCCAGCTAGCAGACTCTGCACCTGGCGCAGCTTGAGCCAGCCACCCGATGCCCCCCAGCCCTTCCCTCTTCCAGGGACCAGGCTGGCGGCTCCCAGGAGCCTGCTCGGGACCGCAAGAGGCGGGCACCCGCCTAGTCTAGTGCGGACATTGTGGACCTCGTCCAGGACCTCCGCACTAGGCACAGGAAAGTGGCCGTCTAGGGCAGGATAGCTGCCAGCCTGGTCACCCAGGAGCAGGTTTGCATGAAAATCAAGGTGGTCCACTGAGACCCCTGACCCTGAGCCCTGAGCTTACAATGGCCGTCCTGGGTCAGACCAAAGGTCCATCTAGCCCAGTAGCCTGTCTGCCGACAGCGGCCAACACCAGGTATCCCAGAGGGGATGGACCAAAGACAGTGACCAAGCCATTTGTCTCGTGCCAACCATCTCCAGCCTTCCACAAACAGAGGCCAGGGACACCATTTCTACCCCCTGGCTAATACCACTCCATGGACACAACCTCCATCACTTTATCTCACTTCTCTTTAAACTCTGTTCTAGTTCTAGCCTTCACAGCCTCCTGCAGCAAGGAGTTCCACAGGTTGACTTTTTGCTTTGTGAAGAACAACTTTCTGTTGTTACTAGTTTGAAGCTTGCTACCCATTCCTTTCCTTTGGTGTCCTCTAGTCCTTCTATTATGGGAACTAATGAAGAACTTTTCTTGATGCACCCTCTCCACCCCACTCATGCTTTTTTAGACCTCTATCCTATCCCCCCTCCATCTCCTCTTTTCTAAGCTGAGAAGTCCCAGTCTCTTTAGCCTCTCTTCATATGGGACCTGTTCCAAACCTCTGATCATTGTAGTTGCCCTCCCCTCTCCCACCCTCTCTCTTCCCCTCTCCTACCTCCTTTTCCCAGTCTCCCCCAGTTTTGCTCAATAAAGAGAGATTCTATTTTTGAACACAATTGTCCTTTATTATGTACATCAGGAAGGGGGGCTAGGGAGGGGTAAGTGGAAGGAGGTGAGGGAGGAATGGGGTACGAGCCCCCGATGGGGAGGACTGGGCTGGCTCTGCAGGCTTCTGGGGGTGGAACCTCTCCTGCAGCCCCCCAATTGTCCCCTCTCCCCAGATGGCAGCCTGCGGCAAGTGCAGCCGCTCTGATGGCCGAGTGCTGTGATGTGCCCAGTGTGGCCACTCAGGGCATTCCAAGCCAGGACTGCTTTGCAAGCAGGGCACCCCTGAGAACTGTCTGTCCGGGGTGGGGGTCGGGTCCCTTTAAGCACAGCCCTCGGCTAGCCTGAGGCAGCAGCTCCACGCTCTAAGTCCTCATCTGATGCCCTGCCGGCACTGCTTCTGGCCATCCTTAACCCCGGTTCAGGGTCCACTTAATGTGGACATGCTAGTTCGAATTAGCAAAATGCTAATTCGAACTAGTTTTTTAGTCTGGATCCGTTAGTTCGAATTAGCTTAGTTCGAATTAGCGCTTTAGTGTAGACATACCCAGAGTAACTTGAGTGGGTAGAGGGGGTTGGTGATCTGGGGGACCTCAACCTTCCCCTGGAACATCTGGAATCACTGGGTGACCGACGTCTGTGATAGTAGTGATATTGGGATTGTAGAGAGTGGTAATCTCTGTGTGAGTACCCTGGTGAGCATCTTTAATAAGATGAAGAAGGTGAAGGTGGTTCTGGTGAGAATTGCCCAGGGTCTGGGCTGGGTGAGAGGGTTGGCAGTTTCTGAACCTTTTGATGAGTGGTTGTGTGGGTTATTAATTGTTCCGGTGAAGATGAGTACAGAGTAGAGAACCTGGTAGAAGCAGTGTGTACTACGCGAGTGGCAGGTTCACGTGCCGACGTCCCACTTGCACTGGGTGGCTGTGTCATAGTTGGCACCGCGATTATGGGAGATGCGGTCGCACTGGTGAGCGTCTTGGCACTGGCGAATGGCTTGGTGCCGACTAGCGTCTCGGTGCCGGTGAGCGTCTCGGTGAGGGAGAGCACCTCAGTACCCGGGAGCACTCCGGTGTCAGGGAGCTTCTCAGTGCCAGCGAGCTCCGCCGGGTCGCAATCGTCCTCAGTGCTGAACAGGGCACCAGTGGTGCAGCCAAAGCAGTGGAAACCGATACTGAGGGACTCAGTGCGGACTTGCTTTGGTTTTGTTTAGGCTTCTCGGGGTCATGTATAGCAGACATGCCCAAGGTGCTTGGTTCGTCCCAGACGCTGACCTGCAAAAGGGGTAGAGACCAGGAAGAAGACGGTCTCTTTTTCACCTATTTGGGTGGTTGTTCAGTTGTGAGCCACAAGGACTCCACAGGGTAGGGGGCGTTGGTACCTTGTGGTTGTAATGATCTGTCAAAGAGGAGCATTTTTAAACGCATATCCCTGTCCCTTCTGGCTCACGCTATCAATTTAGAGCTGTGGGGACATTTCTGTGGCATGTGGCCCTCTCCAAGGCACCTTATAGAAAGGGAGTGGCCATCAGAAATGGGCATTGCCTCCCGGCAAGCACCGCACTTTTTAAAACTGGTGATACCAGCATGGTGTCATCATAGATGAACCAAACGAACTATTTACAGCAAAAAATAGGGGGAGGGGTTGGTTTTTTTTAAAGACTATGACTAACACTAAAACTAAGTAACTAAGTACTAACCATCTAATTACTAACTAAGAAACAACTATCTCTCTCACTCGATCCCGAGTGGAGCCTGAGGAGAGAATGTTCACTCCAACCACGGCCGAGGACGGTCAGGAGGAACTGGTGGGAACCGGACCGCGCACACACAAACGGCGTGAAAAGGCACAAGCTGCGCTTCATGCATGCGCAGTCTGGCAGACTACGGCTGAAAAGATCTCTGATCTGTGACGCTGGGACAAGCCTGACACCCACTGTGGAGCACCCACGGGATACTGCTCGAAGAAGAATCTACTATTCTGGTCACTTTGCTTTGGACAATGCTACCTTAAACAGTAATAGTACCATTTCTATTGATTTGTATTCCTGTACTGTTCTGATACATCCCAGTACAATTTCTCTTATTTACTATAGCTATGCTCTGTGCTAATGGATTCAAGAAATTGTACACGATAGTCTCTAAATCCCTTTTCTTGTCAGTAAAAAAGATGATGTTTTCATTCAGTACTCCCCATTCTGGTTCATTGCTTCCACACTGTTTATTTTACAGTTCTCTGCATAAAACTACATTTCCATTTACTAACAGGATCATCTACGTGATACATATAACTCTTTACTTTGGCCAATGATCTTTGAAGTGGAATCCTATCAAATGGTTTTTGCTTTGTTAAAAAATAAACCCCACTTCCAGATAATTGCGTATTAGTTCAAAAAGATCATCCTTTCACAAACTCACTGCTTAGAAAGCTGCTTTCCCAGTCTT
This sequence comes from Pelodiscus sinensis, assembly GCF_049634645.1. Lineage (NCBI taxonomy): Eukaryota > Metazoa > Chordata > Testudines > Trionychidae > Pelodiscus > Pelodiscus sinensis. The sequence goes on from NC_134718.1 coordinate 48,828,086, forward strand.
TAGGATTCTTAATTAATAGACTTAATTATCTTTAATTATATTGGTAGTTGAGAATTCTTCTAATTTCCATCCTCATTTCCTTATGAAAATATGTTATTCAGATTTAAGTTTTGCTTTGAAAGGTGATAGTGTTTTTATGATATTTTTATCTTCATATGCTTGTATCACACAAGTACAACTACTAAATTCCCTGGTTTAGGCAATATCTTTTCCTATTCATGGAAAGTGAAAAGGAAATTACTTTGATACTTAGGCGTGTTTCCCTTTTTATATATGAGGTTGTTCAGCAAGTTGCAAGTAATGTTTTAATCTCTTTAACAATCTTAAACTAATGTATAGATTAGATTACAGTTTGTTAGTAGGTTTATTTAGCAGGCCTGTTTCAAGCTTGGGTTGTGTAAATCCGAATTTCTGTGACACCTTAAGGAAAGGCCTATTTTACAAACCTTGTTAGGTCTGATGCTACATACTATGGAGACCGTAAACTCACAACTATGTAAGCCGGGGTTGAATTAGGGCTTGCTATCTGCCAGCTAAAAGGAGAGAGCTGCCCTGGGGGTGGGTGTGCTCACTCCAATTGTTTAGCTCTGCAAGATAATTAACTGTTAACTGTTGATATGTAAATGCAGCTCATGCCAGGAGGGGGAAGGAATCTGAGGTGTGGCTATGTAAATCCAATTCAGCCAGGGCTGATGGAGGTTCAGTGTTGGAATGGAATGTGGTGCATTGTAACTAATTTGGGGCTATTGTGGGGGTCACAAATCATGCTACCCCTAAATGTGGGAACTGTAAAATATGACACCAGTGCTTGCAGGAGAGACACCATCATTGTAAGAGGTCTCAGAGGAACAAGTCTCCCCACTGCCAGAGTTAAATGAACTGAATTGGGGGGGAAAGGGCTTGAGGGCTTGAGTCAACCTGCTTCATGCCTGCCAGGTGTGAGCTGTAAGACTGGCTCAAGTTGCACTTTTCCCCCTGGTTTTAAGGCCAGACCTAAAGCAAACTTCATGAGGAGCCTTTTTGCTAGTCCAGTGGAATCTTTGGCCAGCCTAGGTGGTGGCTAAAGAGTTGAAATCACTAGGGGTGTGTCTAGACTATATGGCTCCGTCGATAAAGCCATGTAGATTAGGGTTGTAGGCAAAGGGAAATGAAGCGGCCATTTAAATAATTGCTGCTTCATTTAAATTAAAAATATCTGCCGCACTATGCCGATCAGCTGTTTGTTGGCACAGTGCTGCAGTCTGGACGCGCCACAGTCGACATCAAAGGCATTTGTCGACCTCCCTGTTATGCCTCGTGGGATGAGGTTTACCGGGGAGGTTGACAAATGCCTTTGATGTCGACCGTGGAGCGTCCAGACTACAGCGCTGTGCCAACAAACAACTGATCGGCACAGCGCAGCAGACATTTTAATTTAAATGAAGCAGCAATTATTTAAATCACCGCTTCATTTCCCTTTGCCGAGTAAACAAATCTACATGGCTCCGTCGACAGAGCCATGTAGGCTATGTCTACACTCACGGCTTCTTGCACAAGAACATCTTGCTCAAGAGTTCTTGTGCAAGAAGTCTTGCGCAAGAAAACGTCCACACAGCCATGTGTGTGCTGTGCTTTTGCGCAAGAGCTCCCATGGCAGTGTGAATGCTCTCTTGTGCAAGAAAGCTCTGATGGCCATTTTAGCCAAGTGTCCACACTGCCTTCTTGTGCAAGAGCTCCTGCGCAAGAGGGCTTAAAAAAGAGAGTAGCTTTTGCACAAGAAGCCCTCTCTTACCACAGCGAACTGTAAATTTCCTTGTGCAAGAGTGGACGGGCAGTGTAGACGCTCTGCGGATTTTTGCACATGAATGGCCATACTTGCTCAAGAAGCCATGAGTGTAGACATAGCCAGAGTGTAGACATACCCTAAGAGGTGAAATCACTGGTTTGGCTAGAAGCCAGACCAATTGCAGCCAGTGGAGCGGCTGGAGGCCAGTAGGAGTGGCGGCAGGTGGCCAGCAGCGTGGCTGGCAGGAATGATCGGTGGACTGCTGGTAGAAGCAGCACAAAGGTGGCATAGCCCCAGGCTCAAGGAGTAGAGTCATCAGTATGATGTGTCAGGGTCTGCACTGACTGGACAGAGCTGTAAGTGGGGCACGAAGAAAGTTTGGGTAAGTGAACAGAACCCTTACCTTGTTGGACTGGTGAGCCTGAGAGGCAAAAGGCGCTGCTCAATCCTTTTGAGCTGGGACAGTTACTCGTGGGGGAAGGGGCTATGAACTCTGTTTGTGGTATTTTCCCAAGATAATGCCATGTGACTTCTCTCTCTCTTTCATTAAAAGTTTCTTTTCGACACACAGACTGTGATTGCGAGTGGGGAAGCATTGTCTCTCAGAGGCGCCCAGGGGTGTATGAATTTCCCAGGCTACTGGGTGTGGGCTTAAGCCGGTTCTGTGAGAGATGGACCCCTAGACATTGAACCCGGCCCTGGTTGCTGCCGGGCCTATCCGCGGAAGGGTTACACTATATTACAAGAAAGTAGAGTCAAACCTTCTATCTTTTAGAGAGAACATCTTCTCTCAGTAATCAAAGAGGCAACCTCACCTGAAGGAAAATAAATACGTTCCACAAGATGTAAACTGCAATCAGAAATGCTGGTAACTTGAACACTAGTTCAACTTTCTGACATTATTTTTATATTGTTAACCATCAATACAAGTGTTTATTGAAATTAACAAATTATAATAAATGAGATTGCTGAACCCTCAAGCATGGTGAAGTATTCCACTCCAGCAGGAAAGTACTATACAGATTCTGTAGGGAGGCTTGCAGATCAGTTATTTACTGTGTACAAGTACCATTTATAATGTACTTTTCATTTTTCAGGGCACTATTCACACACTCATTTATGAAGTATTTAAAAATGCAGCTGAATACTATATACAGTTCTTTAGTAAAGTACATATAGCAATTACCATTAGAAATAGAACATTTGACAACAGTTACTACCCTATGGTGTCTGAGATTAGCCTACTTTTGCCTCTTTAGAAGTGATTGGTGAATGATGATTTTTTTAGCAGCTGTAGCTTATTTAGGATTGCAAATGAGATTACATGCAGTGGAAATCTTGAAATACAAGTTTTGAATTTATAGTGAGGACGGACTGTATATCAAGTTGCATGCAACTCTGTCAGCAAAATACACAAAAAAAGGAGTGAGGAAAATAATATATTCTGATAATCAAAATTGACTGAACATGTAAATTATGTAGTTGCCATTGCTATCATCCTAAATGGCATTTTATACCATCTTACTGCCAAACTTCCCATTTTGTTTTCTGCCTATCAATCACGCTTTATTGATACTGAGCCCATCTATCTGGTTATAGTTGATAGAAGAGGATTAATTGGCATAACTGATCTTGTCATTCTACCAAATGCATATTCAGTTTTTGTCTTTGATCTATCAACTTCACTCCTCCTCCTCTCAGCTCTCAGACATCTTCTTTATTACAATGAATATATCATGTAAAATAAGGTGACAACTGCATGTGCACCTGACATCTGTCTAGTATTTTCATATTAACCTTTCATGTCCTCTCTTCTAAACCTCATTTCAGCCATCATTAGTCCTTATTGCTATCTTGAATTGCTTTTGTACAGCTTCCAAACTATCAACTTCTGCTCAGTTGAGTCTTCTTTTACTGTACAAACTCTGATTCTTCTATTCCAGGAAAAGAAAGTTGCCTCACAATACAATTGTCCCAAAAAGTTTGGATTTCCTAAGAAAATCATAGATTTATCCTTGGTGTCAATATTGAAGTCAATGGAGTTGCATCACAGGTGAATTTGACCTTTTATTTTTCGTCCATTCCCTTAAAGATTACTGAAGTTGAATAATAATATAATATTTTGCATGTTTGTAACATGGATCAGTTGGATCTTAAAACACAATGCAAAACTTGTCCTCACAATACCTATGAGTACTAGGGAAATAAAATAACCATTTCATTCTACAGACATGCATTTCTGTACCGTGAACTTATTACATCTTTTGCTAAAACAGCTGCAGGGTGGATCACCAATTATACAGTAAACTTATATGGAACCTCAAGATCATGTAGAAAATGGCAGGAATGGTGCAGCAGATTCAAAACTCTGGCTTAACTTAAAAAACAACAAATAGTATGGTAGCACTTTAAAGACTAAGGGTATGTCTACACTACCACCCTAGTTCAAATTAGGGTGATTAATGTAGTCAATCGAAGTTGCAAATGAATCCCGGGATTTAAATATTCCGGGCTTCATTTGCATCTTGCCAGGCGCTGCCATTTTTAAATCCCCGGTAGTTCGGACTCCGTGCCTGTGGCTACACGCGGCACGGAGTACGTAGTTCTAATTAGGCTAATTCGAACTACCGTTACTCCTTGTGGAAAAGCATCCGTGCCAATCTAGATGGGCTTTTCTGCAAAAAAGCCCCGATCGCCATTTTTGCGATCGGGGCTTTTTTGTGGAAAACAAATCTGAGCTGTCTACACTGGCCCTTTTGCGCAAAAGTTTCATGCAAAAGGGACTTTTGCCCAAACAGGAGCAGCATAGTATTTCCGCAAAAAGCACTGATTTCTTACAGTAGGAAGTCAGTGCTTTTGCAGAAATTGAAGCGGCCAGTGTAGACAGCTGGCAAATTTTTCCGGAATAGCGGCTGATTTTCCAGAAAAACTGACCAGTCTAGACACAGCCGTAGATTGTATCATGTGCTGCTTGCTACTAGGAGACTTTTCAAAGGGAACAAAATGGTGATCACAGATCCTTCAATACTTTTCATAGAAGATTTATTAATCCCAGTATTCTGGACAAGTTCCAGCCAGAGAAGCTACATTCTACATGCCTAAATCCTCTTTGCAGTTTACAGTATCTGTGGTCATCTTTATTATGACCTCATCCTATACCCATTGATGTAAAAGTAAATCTGTTAAACTACTGTGTACCTTTGAATAGTAGTTCTATTTCAGTTCAGTTTCAAGTCAAGCAACCCCTGAGTGCCTTAGCAGTGCTATCAGATCCTTTGGGATAGAAGATGATATATTACATAAAAAATCCTTATTTTACAAATCAGGTAAGTGATTTATGTTATTCCTTACTGTGAGTTGGTGACAGAGCTGGGACTAGACCCATACCCCACATTTATCCACTAGACAAGGCAAAGCTGCCTCCCAGAAGTCACTTTGATTTCAGACGATTATACAATAGAAAACAATATGGCAATAAAAGTATCAATTTGGTTTCTGTCACTGTGGTTTGTTATAAAATAATAATAAACTTTTTTTGCCTTTTAAATCATTCAAGCTGTACGTTTAATTAAACAATTTGCCAAATGTCTCAGTTGCTTCAGAAAATTGACTTCTAATAGTCTGAATTTATATCTATTCAAAAATTAATTAAACAAGCTGAAGTGTCATGGAATGAGAAACTGGAACCCTAATTAATGGCATATTGCATTTGGAATAGATTATGTAATTTCAACTGATAAAATATAATTTGCAGATATATTTGTCTATTTTTTACTTTGTGCGCTGTCTGTAAATAGTATTTCTGTTGGTTCTTATGGAACAGATACAACAAAAAAGTAGGTAGTCTACAAAACAGTTCAGCTCTCTATCTGTTTAATATCTAAGGCTACATCTAGACTACATGGCTCTGTCTACAGAGCCATGTAAAATAGTTTATTCGGCATAGTCAGAGAAGCAGGGACTTAAATAATCCCCGCTTCGTTAAAATAAAAATGGCTGCTGCGCAATGCCAACGAGGCATAATGGAGCGGTCGACAAAGGCTTCCTTTGTTGACCGTGCTGCATCTAGACTGTCATGCTGTGCTGGATCAGCTGATCGTTGGCACAGCGCGGCTGCCATTTTTATTTTAATGAAGTGGAGATTATTTAAGTCTTCTTTGACTATGCTGAATAAACTGTTTTACATGGCTCCATCAATGGAGCCATGTAGTCTAAATGTAGCCTACCTTTGTACTACGATACTTTCTGCTGCAGAGCTCTACTCAGCTCAGAGGACTGTGGGTGAGCACATTCTAGCTCCCACATTCTGAAGATGAATCCCCATCTCTAGGAAGCAACTGGTTAGTGCAGTGCACTATACAAGGCCACTTTTTGCACCAGCAGAAAGTTCCACTAAAAAGTAAATTTACTGCTGACAATTTGCCACTACTTTCTGCCTCCTGGCACACAATAGATATGAATCACTGCAGCTCTGGCAAATGGAGACAGTTCCTACATTTAAACACATTTTGGTCCTGCTTTACTCAATTGCATTTTCATAATGGAGCATGTCACAAACATACCATCTTCTGGTATATGTGCTGTAACGAGGAGATACAGAATGCTGCAGCAGCCCTTGGCTTGAAGTAGTTTCCATCATAAACATAGTTGACAGTTTGGTTTAATGGCTGTCAGTTCCCCCACTATAAGATTGTTTCAGCACCTTTGGTTCAGAAACTGGAGGAGTGAGCATGTACATAACATTCACATTATTTCAGTGCAAAATAATCAGATTTTATCATGTTACATTTAGAATGGCATAGGCCAGATTGACCCATACATGTAAAAAAACACATGGGAAAGAGTGCTTTCCAGAAATTCTCCTGCCATTATCTCAGTACTCTTCATGAGTAAAGGTTCATCCCTTAAATGTATTGATCTCAAAAGTTACAGAGGCCAGAGCTCTTGGTACAAAGGCCCACTGTCTACTGAATATTTCTCAGCCCCTTTAGCTCTCTTCTGCCTGCAAAGTATCATGACAACTGCAGAAGCCATGCTATCACAAGCACCCCAACCCGTAATCCAGATCCCCCCCGGAATTGGTGAAGGGAACACATTGTTACTTCCCTGTAGGGGTATGTCTACACTACCCTCCTAATTCGAAGTAGGAGGGTAATGTAGGCATACCGCACTTGCAAATGAAGCCCGGGATTTGAATTTCCCGGGCTTCATTTGCATGAAGCCGGACGGCGCCATTTTTAAATGCCGGCAGTTCGAACCCCGTGCCGTGCGGCTACACGTGGCACGGAGTAGCTAGTTTGGATTAGGCTTCCTAATCCGAACTAGCTGTACTCCTCATTCCACAAGGCTGTATTCCTCATTCCACAAGGCTTCCATTAGGAAGCCTAATCCAAACTAGCTACTCCGTGCCACGTGTAGCCGCACGGCACGGGGTTCGAACTGCCGGCATTTAAAAATGGCGCCGGCCGGCTTCATGCAAATGAAGCCCGGGAAATTCAAATCCCGGGCTTCATTTGCAAGTGCGGTATGCCTACATTACCCTCCTACTTCGAATTAGGAGGGTAGTGTAGACATACCCTCAGTTTCTATCTTCAGAGAGAGAACTTCACTTGTACTGACTCTTTCCCAGGTATTGACCCTGATCCTCATGATGGGTCCTTGGATAGGCTTCTAAATAGTCAGGGATGGTTGGATGAATATTGGGAGATGACAGTTCTAGTCCTCCCCTCCACTGAGTCCTCCAGCTCTGAGTCTAGAGTCCACTAGTCATGGAATTAGAAAGAGTAGGCTAGCTCCATGCTAGCAAATTCTGTCAAAAGTCATAAAAATTCACAGTCTCTTTATCAGAATCAGGACCTTACATTTAACCTTTTTTTTGTATATATTTTGGGGGGATACTATGGTATTTAATTACAACCTTTTCTCCTAATTTTTCCTTGTAAGATTAAACTTTCATTTTGTTTCTATAAATGTTTTAAAGGTGCTAATACTTTACTTCACCTCGTTGGTACTGTATCATCCCAAATGGCAACAGTCATAAGTAGTTATTCTAATGGCATAGTAAAAATATAGTTTAATATAATAATGTATAATACATGTGAAAATAATTCATAATAGTTGTACCAGAGCAGTCATATGATCATAATTAAGGAACAAGAGTCATAAAACGGAATTTTCTCATTGATGGCTAGAGAGACAATATTAGCTGATAATGACCTTATTCTGACACAATATCTGACAGCATTAGAAGAACAGTTCAAGAATAACAAAAAGTGTTTTACCACAGCATAATTTTCATGGTAACACACCATTCAATGGAAGGTTTGTAAGTTGCAAACATGAATATATTTAATGCTTGCTACAAAATATATTTAATGCTTGCTACAAAAGAAGATTCACCTTGTGAATCTATAGACTAGATCAGAAATACAAGCCAGGATTCAAACAAACTCAGATTAGATTGATAAGAATAATTGTTAAATATATCATTCTTCATTTCAGCACAATAAAGTTATAGCTTCCTTTTTCAAATAAGTACCATTCCATATATACAAAAGTACATGTGAGAAAAACACTAGAATGTTGAGTTAGTATAGAATAAGTGCTTTAATTAAACAACAATGATAATGCAGAAGAGAAACTGTAGGACAATAAACTGCTCTGACCCTTGGCTTTGTTTTTATTAGTCTAGGCCGGGAAATCAGTATTACTGTATATTACAGTGTACTCTACATTTCTTGATATAATGCCAGAAATCACTCATTTTAATCTCATATAAATAAGAAATGTACTAGTTTTTCCACTCTCTTTCCTGCATAATAGAAGTCAATGTTGTTCTCAGATATTGCAAATTAGTCAAGGTGAAAGAGCTGTACTGTGTCCATTTGTTAATTACAAAGAAAAGTTGCATGAACTCTTAACTAGACAGTTATTAATGCAGCATTCTGTTTATAGCTGAAGAAGTTCATTTGTAGCACAGACAAGAAATATTGTCCTCGTTTTGCCAGGAGCTTGTAAATTCAAGACAAATATGAACAATTGCAAGCTTGAGGTTCTGCCTACCAGTTGCCACAGATGGCGGACATTGCTATTGTCCTGTACAGGAGCCATTAAAAGCTGGTATAGACATTTGATTGCATATGTATCAATGGTATTCTTCATCCTCAATGTGAATTCTGTAATTGATCTGTATCATTTAGACCTGTTACCACCATAGAAGATTCTGTTCTTGAAAATCCTCTTTCAAACTAAATATAAAAATCTGAGAATATTCTTTGTTGCATATATACATTTACATAAATGGGGTTTCAGATGTATTCCTACTATTTCTCTTAAAATACTACTCCACAAAATAAGCTCTTTTCACATTCAGAAAGTTTTGCCAGGTACTTTCCATAAATTTTCCCTTTCTTCATTCCATTACACATAGTTTTACCAATTTCTCTCATTCAATGTCATCTTGTAAATATTTGTATACTTGCTGTAACCCCACTTTCCCGTATGCAAACTAAGGAATCCATAGCATAGGCAAATCTATTAAAAGGGGGAAGCACAACAGATTGAAAAACCGTAATAAGAGAGTAGTTATTAATGGTGAAGGATATTAAAAGGGGGTCCTGCAGGGATCTGTCCTGTGTTCTGTTCTTGAAGGTATCTCCATAAATGATCAGGATAATGGTGCAGAAAGTACATTTATAACATTTTTAATTATACCAAATCAGGATGACTATCAAGCACACAAGAAGAAAAGATGAAAATTATTTTGACAAAACATAAGTGGTCTGATGTAAAACAGGATGAAATTCAGTACAGACAAATGCAAAGTGCTACAATTAGGAAGAAACAACTGATTGAAGAAATACAAAATAGGAATGTAGGAAAGAGTGCTGCAGGAAAATGTAGGAAAGAGTGCTGCAGAAAAGTACCTGGGATTTATAGTGGATCACTAACTAAACATGAGTCAAAACTGTAATATGGTTGCAAAGAAAGTATCATTCTGGGACGTATATTAGCAGGGATGCTGTAAGCAAGAAGTAACCTTCCACTCTATTCAGTACTGATAGAGTACTGGCACCTCAGTTTTAGAAGGGCCTCAACTGAAGAAGGTCCAGAGGAAACAAACCAAAAATGTTAAAGGTCTAGTAAACATGACCTACACAGAAAGATTGAAGAAAAAGATTTATTTAGTCTGAAGAAGAGAAAACTGAAGGGGGACATGTCAACAGTCTTCAAATATGTAAAAAGTAGTTATAAAAATTACAATGATAAATAATTCTCCTTATTCACCAAAGACAGGACAGGATTTAATGGGCTTTAAACTGCAACATTGAAGGTTTTGAGTTAGACATTAGGAGAAACTGCCTAACTGTAAGGACAGTTAGCACTGGATCAAATTACGTAGGGAGGCTGTAGAGATTTTTAAGAACGTTTAGACAAATGCCTGTCAGAAATGGTCTAGATAATACATAGTCCTGACTCAGTACACAGGACCTCTTGAGGTCATTTTCCGCCTAATGATTCAGTAATTTCATATAAGCCATTATAGTATCATAACTGATAATCCCATTCCTATATAGCTGTTCTAAATGTCTGGCTAAATTACCATGCCCAAAGCCACTTACAGTTGTTACTTTGATACTTTTAATCTTTCCTTATAAATCCCTCTCTGTGGGCCAGTGATCATTTTTGTTTCATTCCTCTGAACTTCCTCCAGTTTCTCAATATCTTTTACACAATAGGGTACCCAGCACTGAACTCAATATCCAGGAATTGTTTCATCCGAGCATGCTTACACCATGATGTGATGACTGTGCATATGCTTCCCAAAACTGCATTAACCTTTTCTGCAGCCATTTCACATTACACACTCATGGCTAATTTGCTGTCTACTATCATGACTCCTTAAATGTCTTTTTTTTTTTGCATAACTGCTTTCCAATTTTATCTCTCCCATTAAGCATCTGTGTTCTCTATTACTTTTTCCCTAGATCTGTTACCTTGATTTTTCCCAAGTTTATGATTATTCTCTTATTTTCTTGCCCCTCTTTCTCAGTGTTTCTTTCCCTTTGTGTTACTTCCCAGTCCTTATTTGCTTTTTTTTTTAACAACTTCTGATTTAGTATCATTTCATAATTTGCTAATGTAGTACTTGTGTTTTTTACTCGGTGTACCGTATTATGAATAAAGAAAGTTTTAAAAGGCCAGGCTATATACAGAAGGCTTCAATATTTTCCTCCCCACTTGATATACACTGTAGGGTTTTTTTGGAATACCTGTTTACAACCTCAGACAGTTTTTTCTCCAACTGACTGTTTTTATCCAAGCCAATTAGAATTAATTCTTCAAGGGCTTTGTGAATCAATATCAAAATCCAGATACTGAGTATTACATAATCTGTGTTCCCAATGCTCTAATTGTATCCAAAGAAAAGCAATCAAGTTTGCCTAGCAAGGGTTGGAGAAATGGAAAAGTGGTACTCAAAGAAGAACACTGCTCTCCCAGATAGTTTGCAACAGTCACAGATCTCTAAGGAAAATAATGGGAGAATATGCTACATCTGTCTGTGATATGCTAAATTATTATACTATTAATGAATGTAGTTAATCAACTGTACACACAAATAATCAAGCCACATAACTTCATAACCTAAATGAAAATTCCTGTTGGGTGGATGAGATGAGGGAATTGTAGCTGTATGTAATATGAGAAAGCAGATGCTAAGAATTGTGAAGTACCATGAGAAAATTCAGTGATTAGATTGAACATTCTAAACAGTAATAACCCATGAGAACAGACAACTACTGATAAGGAATTCCCAACTCAATGGCCATTATGTTTATCTCGAGGAAGATCTGTTATATTTCAAAATCCATGGAAATATTAAAAACCGGACTGGACATATGGAGGAATGGCTGAACAGTAGCAGTCATCACATGACTCCATACAATTCAAACTTTTAAATTAGTAATAAAAAGCTGGTTCTCTAAAATAAATACATCAGAAAAGGGAGATATGGAAGGCACCAGAGCAAACCAATTTGATCCAAATTAAACCATCAAGGCTTTCTTTCTGGGGAAAGACAATTGTGCTTTGGCAAGTTTCCCAGGACTCAGAGGAGAACATGGTTTAAATTCTGTTCTGGAATGATGGAACCATAAAATGACAGGGTTCCATCCAAGACTGGTGGAGCATAACAACTGAAATAGGGTACCTGAAGGAAGCAAGACTCCCCTTGAATTCCAAGATGAACCAGGATTAACAATGTAATAGACAAACATTACTGACAGGCTGAGTCTAGACTGGCCAGTTTTTCCGGAAAATCAGCCGCTTTTCCGGAAAAACTTGCCAGCTGTCTACACTGGCCACTTGAATTTCTGCAAAAGCACTGACGAGCTCATGTAAGATTGTCAGTGCTTTTGCGGAAATACTATGCTGCTCCCGTTCGGGCAAAAGTCTTTTTCCGAAAAACTTTTGTGCAAAAGGGCCAATGCAGACAGCAGAGATTTGTTTTCCGCAAAAAAGCCCCGATCGCAAAAATGGCGATCGGGGCTTTTTTGTGGAAAAGCGTGTCTAGATTGGCCACGGACGCTTTTCCGCAAAAAGTGCGTTTGCGGAAAAGCATCCTGCCAATCTAGACGCGCTTTTCCGAAAATGCTTTTAACGGAAAACTTTTCTGTTAAAAGCATTTCTGGAAAATCATGCCAGTCTAGACATATCCACAATGAATAAGCATATCAGAAAAACAAGACAACAAAATTTAAAGAATGGGGTCCAAGTGGTTAGCATGTTTAGATTAGGGTAAAAAGTGTTCCCAAGAACCAAGCCAGGGATGTCCTTAAAAACATATTCGACTGACTCCAAATTTAAGACAGAAAGCTATGTGAGTTATTTGGTAAGAGAAAAGAAAAGCTATTTAAAAATTTGAGTCTGGTTTAGCTGAATCTCATTAACACTATGGATATCAAATCACCAGTTAGTAGACAGAGGTGCTGTTATCAAGTCAATAGGGCTCCATAACTGCAAGACAATTTAAATCTCCTAACCCCCCCCCCCTTTTTTTTAACTTTAGAGAATCAATCCATTATAGCAGGCAAACATTGAAATACACTCATAGTACCTTGACGCGCACACAAAGTACATTTCTTAAATGAGTTGTCGATATTTTTATAAGGGGCTCTCTCCTCCATAATCTTAGCACATCATGATCATCATTCCCGCTAAGGTCCACACCTGTGTGGAAGCACACAAAAAATTCTTCCCCTGCTTACCTCCTCTGGAAACCCACACAGCAATACTCACATGGCAGGCAGCTGCTCTGGCAGACAGGGCCAGCTGAGACAGGGCTCCCAGTCAGGGAGCCTCTGGGGCAAGGGCCGGGATCTGCTGCAGCCGCCTGGGGTGGAGGCCTGTTCTGGTGGCTGTGGAGGGGAACAGGACCTGCCGCATGGTGTGGGGAGAGAAGGGAGGGTCTGCTCCAGCAGCTGGGAACAGGACTCTGCTCATGGTTGGAAAATCTTAGAGGGAACATTGATCGTGATTATACAAAGAACAGTTTGTTAGCTGGAAATACAGGACTATCATTTAAGCAACTGGAATCAAATAAATCACTTTCTATTTGATTATTAATGAGAACTGTATATTTGAGAGCCAGGGTTTATAAAGTGTCAGTTGAGGGCCAAATGAGGAATCAATGAAGGTGGCAGTAACTGGCAGGTGAGGACTATGTTGACAACTGTAAGTATCAGTTGCTCATAAAACTCAAACAATAAGCCATGTCTATTCACCTGACAAAAGTATGAAATTACAAGCAATGACTCTTCACTATTAAGTACATTACTATGTTTCACTAGTTTAGCATTAAGCAGCATTGCAAAAAAATATTCCTTTGGAAATCAAAACTGACATTTTCCTTCAGAGCAATACATAAATAAACAAATAAAGATATCGATTTTGATGTCGTTTTGTCTGATTTTAACCTAAGAAAAATGCATTTTAATCAGTAAATTATGGACATGCAAGTTTTCACAAAATATTCATAATTTACTGATTAAAAATGCATTTTTCCTTAGGATAAATCTATTATACAATCACTTTGCTCCTTTTTAAACAAAAATGAAATTTCAGTGTCATCCTGAGACAGCAAAATAATTGTATGATCATTTTCTTAACAAAAATATGTCAATTTAGATTCAAATTAGCAACACCGCTGAGAATCTTGGCAAGTTATAGTTGCCGGGATTGTAAGAACTATTGCTAATCCTCCCCAACCCTCCACAAAAAAAGGTTAGGTAGCTCTATTTTCATATATTAGGGTATGTCTACACTACCCCGCTAGTTCGAACTAGCGGGGTAATGTAGGCATACCGCACTTGCAAATGATGCCCAGGATTTGAATTTCCCGGGCTTCATTTGCATAAGCGGGGAGCCGCCATTTTTAAAACCCCGCTGGTTCGAACCCCGTGCAGCGCGGCTACACGGGGCTCGAACTAGGTAGTTCGGACTAGGATTCCATGGAACGAGGTGTACTGGTAGTTCGGAATAGGAATCCTAGTCCGAACTACCTAGTTCGAGCCCCGTGTAGCCGCGGGGTTCGAACCAGCGGGGTTTTAAAAATGGCGGCTCCCCGCTTATGCAAATGAAGCCCGGGAAATTCAAATCCCGGGCTTCATTTGCAAGTGCAGTATGCCTACATTACCCTCCTAGTTCGAACTAGGAGGGTAGTGTAGACATACCCTTATATATTATAGAGGGAAAGGAGGTGCTGCAGGAAGTACTGCCAAAGAGGGCAGGCATGCTGGTATCCTACAGCCTTCTGACTAGCCAAGTGTCCCTACTTAACACATCTGTTGCCCTACAAAGACATCTTGGCAGCCATGCAGACTTTGACCTGATACAATGCCAGACTTTGCCTCACCTTCTAGTCTCTGACTCCAGCCTGACACTGACCCTGATTCATTTCTCTTGGTTCAAATCTTGTACTACCTCTGATCTCCAGTTTCCAAATCCCAACCTGAATCTGAATTTTGTTTGTAGGACCTAGCCTTGCAATTTCTGCAACTCCTGCCTGGCTACTCCTATCCCTGGTGGATAGACTTCAGTTCATCTGTGGTGATTAGGCCAGACCACCTCAATCCTAGTCACTTGCAAGTCAATTAGAGTCTTCCCAATGATTTCAAGAGACTTTTGAATTACGCTCTCCTTCATGCTGAAGGTTATTTCACTATTTAGTCAAATGAACAACAAAATTATGTTAAGCTGTACAATGGATCAGAATATGTCTATTATTCCTGTTCTGCATAGTACCAGACATTGGACTATAAAGCTAATATTTCTATTGCAAAGACCTGAGAATGCAAGCTAACCAAACTCAAAATGTATCCTAATAGCCAAGGGGATGTGGTGCAATTCAAGGAGCTTCAAGAAAGGATTTAGTAGCACCTGTCCCACAAACCAGAGCGCTAACTATTGATACTTGCAAATGCATTTGAATTGAAAACAAGGATGATTTTAGGCATATTTAGGCTGAGATTTTAGTTTAAGATTGGCCTGTCTGGATAAGCATATTATACTTCTTGTACTCCTGACTGACTAAGTCTGCCATGTCAGCTCACCTGATGCCACTTGCACCTGTATGAGTTGAGAGAGACTTCATTTAATGTGAACAATAAAGCTGGAAAAATCAGAACTCTCCTCCAAATGACAGAATTTACTCCTGGAATCCGAGCTTGAGTCTGCATCACATCAATGCACACAGCCCCCCACATGGGATGATATCCACTCTTATGGAGAGGGGACACCGTAAATCTCACTTGAAGCATAGTGATTGGCAGGGCTTGACAAACAGCAGTGAAACCTACTCGCCAGCCCCGCACTGCACATGCGCAAGACCCACACTGCACATGCGCAAGACCCGCATTGCACATGCACGCGCTGCTGGTAAACGGAGTGACCGACTGAAATCTACTCACCACAAGTGAGTAGATTCAGTGATTTGTCGAGCCCTGGTGATAGGAAGGCCATACAGTGACTCTTTGTATAGGAGAGCATTTCACCCATGGAGTTCTTATAAGATCAGGTCCTTTCTGTGTTTGTGGTAGGCAATGAACTAGAATATCATAACATTCTATAATTCTTCCCATTCCTATCAATTCCATGAGATGATGTGTGTGACGCTGAGAACATAATTGAACCTGTTTTTGTTTAGTACAAGTTTATCTGGTACCTTAGGGTATGTCTACACTACAATGTTAGTTTGAACTAACATTCATAGCCGCTACACTAGCGCTCTGCTAGTTCGAATTTGAATCGAACTAGCGGAGCGCTTAGTTCGAACTAGGAAAACCTCATTTTATGAGGATTAAGCCTAGTTTGAACTTACTAGTTCGAATTAAGGGGTGTGTAGCCC
The DNA here is from genome assembly GCF_049634645.1 of Pelodiscus sinensis. Classification (NCBI taxonomy): domain Eukaryota; kingdom Metazoa; phylum Chordata; order Testudines; family Trionychidae; genus Pelodiscus; species Pelodiscus sinensis. Next base: position 48,844,255 of record NC_134718.1, read on the forward strand.
CTTAATTCGAACTAGTGGGAGGCTAGCCCTCCCCAAGTTTCCCTGGTGGCCACTCTGGCCAACACCAGGGAAACTCTATGCCCCCCTCCCGGCCCCGGACCCCTTAAAGGGGCACGGGCTGGCTACGGTGCCCATGCCAGGTGCAAGCCTGCCAGCACCCAGCCAGCAGACCCTGCACCTGGCACGGCACAGAGCCACCCACCCGATGTCCTCTCCCGGGAGCTGGCGGCTCCCGGGAGCTTGCCCTGGACCTCGTCCACGATCTCCGCACTAGGCACAGGAAAGTGGCTGGCTAGGGCAGGAGAGCTGCCAGCCTGGCCACCCAGGAGCAGGTGTGCATGAAAATCAAGGGGGTCCACTGAGACCCCCGACCCTGAACCCTGAGCTTACAATGGCCGTCCTGGGTCAGACCAAAGGTCCATCTAGCCCAGTAGCCTGTCTGCCGACAGCGGCCAACCCTAGGGACCCTGGAGGGGATGGACCAAAGACAGTGACCAAGCCATTTGTCTCGTGCCATCCCTCTCCAGCCTTCTACAAACTTTGGGCAGGGACACCACTCCTACCCCCTGGCTAAGACTACTCCATGGACCCAACCTCCATGACTTGATCTCACTTCCCTTTAAACTCTGTTCTAGTTGTAGCCTTCACAGCCTCCTGCAGCAAGGAGTTCCACAGGTTAACTATTTGCTTTGTCAAGAACAACAACTTTCTCTTACTAGTTTCAAGCCTGCTACCCATTCCTTTCCTGTGGTGTCCTCTAGTCCTTCTTTATGGGAACTCATGAAGAACTTTTCTGAATGCACCCTCTCCACCCAACTCCTGCTTTTAGAGACCTCTATCCTGTCCCCGTTCCATCTCCTCTTTTCTAAGCTGAACAGTCCCAGTCTCTGCAGCCTCTCTTCTTCTGGGACCTGTTCCCAACCCCTGATCATGTTAGTTGCCCTCCACTCTCCCAGCCTTTCTCTTCCCCTCTCCCACCTCCTTTTCCCGGTCTCCCCCAGTTTTGTTCAATAAAGACAGAGTCAATGTTGGAAGAAATGTAATCTTTATTTTGTACATCAATAAGAAGGGGGGCTAGGGAAGGGTAAGTGGATGGAGGTGAGGGAGGAATGGGGTACGAGCCCCCGATGGGCTGGACTGGGCTGGCTCTGCGGGCTTCTGGGGGGTGGAAGCTCTCCTGCAGCCCCCCGATTACCCCCTCTCCCCAGATGGCAGCCTGCGGCAAGTGCAGCCGGGCTGATGGCCGAGTGGTGTGATGTGCCCAGTGTGGGTACTCCGGGCAATCCAAGCCAGGACTGCTTTGCAAGCGGGGCACCCCTTAGAACTGTCTGTCCAGGGTGGGGGTCGGGACCCTTTAAGCGCAGCCCTCGGCTAGCCTGAGACAGCATCTCCACGCTCTAAGTCCTCCTCTGATGCCCTGCCGGCACTGCTTCCGGCCATCCTTAAGCCCTGTTCAGGGTCTACTCAATGTGGACTTGCTAGTTCGAATTAGCAAAACGCTAATTCGAACTAGTTTTTAGTTCTAGACGCGTTAGTTCGAATTAGCTTAGTTCGAATTAACTAATTCGAACTAAGTTAGTTCGAATTAACGTTGTAGTGTAGACGTACCCTACTTTCCTAAACTTTGGAAAGGTTGTTTTAGGTCATCTTGCTGGAGGGATAGATGCTATTCTAAGGCATCTGGAGTCACAACACCGTGGTCTAACTTGAGTGATGGAAGACAGAAGAAGCTTCTCTTGAAATGTGAATGAATATTTTAGGGGCTTTTTCCAATCCTGGCAGCTTTCAGTTTAACATAAGAGCAACCATACTGAATCAGATCAGTTGCCCATTTAGCCCAATATCCCGTCTTCTGACAGTGGCCAATGGCAGGTGATTCAGAGGGAATGAACAGAATACATAATCATCTAGTTATCCATCCCCTGTTGCTTCCTGCTTCTGATGTATTAAATAATATTGCTGTTATATTTGGAGTTTTTGTCTAGCTACTCTTCAGATTCTTTTTGGCCTTCCTAATTATATTTTTACCTTTCACTTGCCAGAGTTAATGCTCCTATTTTCCTCACTAGGATTTAACTTTTTTAAGGATGCCTTTTTGCCTCTAATGGTTCTTTTACTTCATTGATTAGTCATGGTGGCACTTTTTTGTTCTCTGTGTTTTTTAATGTGAGGTATATGTTTAAGTTGAGCTTTTAAAAGTTTCCATGCAGCTTTCAGGGATTTCACTTTTGGAACTGTGCCTTTTAAATTCTGTTTAACTAACTTCCTCATTTTTGTATAGGGCTCCTTTCTGAAATTAAATGCTAGTGTGGTGGTCTACTTTGGTGTTTTCCTCCCTCCAGGCCTGCTAAATGTTATTATTTTATGGTCACTATGACTGAATGGTTCTACTATATTAATCTCTTTGGATCAAATCCTCTGCTCTACTCTAGGACTAAAAGAAGAATCATGTTGCCTTACTTCTTAAGTACCAATCAAATTCTGTGTAATTGCCATACAGTTACTTAAATAAGCGTGTGTTCCTTGTGAAATAAATAAATCAAGAGGCAGTACCAAATAATAGTCACAGTAATGAGCCCGGAATCAGAACATCTTTGTCTTTGTTTCTGTCTCTGTGTAACTTTGTTGTGTGACCTTGGACAAATCACTTCAAAGGTCTTCACTTTCACTTCTCCTACCATCTTTATCTCCTTTTTTATCTCATGTAAGTTCTTTAGGGGAGGGACTGTTTCTTAACATTTATGTAGGCCCTTTACTTTAGGAGCCGACTTTTATGTATTTATGTACACAGTGTGCCAAGTATGATGGGGCCTAATGCTCTGTTAGGACCTGTAAGTTCCATGTAAACATAAATATTTAATAATACATATCGAAGAGTGAAAAAAGACAAAGATTACCTGGTTAGAGAAGGCTCCGTGTATATTTTAATGCTGTGTAAGTCAGGATAATATTTATATTTGAGACAAGTTTCAAAGTTTTCATTTACTGAAAGTACAGCACCTATATTTACATAATTGGATTGGCTTAATTTATTTAATGCTGCAGCTTTTTCATGGTTTATTTAAGTCAAGTCTTTAATAAACCTCAACATAGTATCAATGCCTATATATTTTATTGAATTACATAGAAATTTTCCAGGCTAATAATGAATAGCAGCAGTACAATTTTTATTACATACTAAAGTGTATATTTTAAATTTTAAACAACTGAAGACTGAATTGAATTTTGCATTTAATAGAGTTACAAATCCCATAACTACTAGTTTTAAGCCTACTGAGTGTTGACTGTATTGCTTTAAAGAACCAAAAGACAATTATTGGTAAGGCATTTTACATTCATTGCTCCCTTGTTAAAAAGGACTATGTTATAAAAGACTCCAATATTTTTATTATCTTTTCTTTTATATAGATGTCAAGTCTATTGAAATTCTCTATAGCCACACATTTTATGACATGTTATTTAATATGGCATACAGCTGCTAAACAAGATAACTTAATGAGATGACAGGCTACAGCATCCTGTTTTTCTTTCAGTACTGCAAAGTCTGAATTTAACGTTTTCCATTTTAATTAGGGTGGGAGAATCTGTATTTTGACCTCGGAAAATTTCAGAATTGCAATTAACTTTGTTCTTATGAAAAGTGTTGGATGTCAGACCATGATGGAATAGGTCATCCACATAACCAAATACAGCTCCTACAGTTCCTTCCACTATATAGCAACTTTGAGCAGGAGGAATACTGGACTAAGGACAAGATTAAAATCTTGTTTACCCTGGAGAAAAATCAGTCCTCCCAAAGCCTGCCTCAACATACCATGTGACTTCACACTAATGATTTCCATCTGGTGCTCAGTCTTTCCCACTTAATGCTTGAATCAGACTTTCTTAAAGTAAAGCTAACTGTCCAGCAAACATTGAGACACTTGAGATCATGGGAGAAGCAGGAAGCAGTCACCTGAGTGCTGGAGAAATGGGAACACAACAGCTGATTGTGGCATCTTTACGCTTATGAAACCCTCCTATATTGCTCTAAACCAGTGTTTCCCAAATGGGATTCCGGAGGACTCTGGGGTTCCACAAAGTTAAAATAAGGGTTCCATGAGAAAATTCCATGACGATAACATTTTATGATTTCAAAAAAAAAATATTTAAGAATTTATTAAGTTGATTGAAAACAATTTTCATTTGTGTTTGCCTCGATAAGTGTCCCTGTGTAATGCCAGCTTAGCCAGAGAGCAGGGACAATGATGTCACTACTCAGCGCTGCACACGCAGTAAATCAGTGGTGTGATCGCCTGTTATATATCATATATAAGACTGTAATTAAGGGTTCCGCAAAATTCTAATTGAGTTTAAAAGGGTTCCATGGCCAAATAAAATTGGGAAACACTGCTCTAAACAAAATCATCACTTTAATAATTCTTGAAGCATGGGTTTCTGTGTGTGTAATTATTTCCTTGTTCCTTTTATTATCAGTGCACATTTGCCAGATTTTAACCTGTTTCTGAAACAATGTTGAAGGTGGATTGTCCTTGATTATGCTCTGCAGCTAAACAACAGTCAACACTTGCTCATCAGCTATCACTGCTAATGCAGTTGTTAGTAACAGATAGGGGGGATGTGGATCAGTGTTTACATTGTGCTCCCCATCAGTACCTGGCCCAGGCCAGGGAAGCTAATGATCCAACTAATGTAACAAATTCAGTGATGAATCCTGATCATGTGCCACCTGAGGCATATTGTGCATACACTAAAAAAGAAGCAACAGGTACTTTTCCAAAGGTTTGTCTACACTGAAAAATTACATTGTGTCAGGACAATTTAACTGCCACAATATTAAATGTGATTTAATACTCAGTGTAGACAAGGCACGTTATGTTTAATCTCATATTACAGATGCTCCACTGTAGGGTGAACCACAACCACTGGACAAGTTGTTAAACATGGCATGCCTTTGTCTGCGCACTTGTTCACCAGCATTAGTTGGGATAGAGACAAGTCTCTCATATGAATAAGCCTAGAGTCCTTTAGAAAGTATTTGCAAAGTGAGATTCTGTTGTGAGGTGTAGCAGAAAACTTGCATGCCACACTTGTATGCCACAGTTCCAACCCAGATGGAGGGACAGCTAAGGTAGCTTTGAGCTTAACTGAGATAAACTGGAGGAGCTTTCCAAATGATGCCAATCTCCTCAGGCTGCCCAATGGGCTGCAGCAGTGCCCACGATCTCCACAGACTTGTATGCCATAGTTCCAGCCCAGATTGTCCCATTCATCTTAGTCCTACCCTTAGGTTCCACTGCATACCAGAGCTTGTGAGGGGATCCTTGGAAGGCAGCCCTACAACTAAGTCTGCAGTTCCTGCAATTGAATACTGGACTTTTTGACCCTGCCCCTTATACCGTGTTGTCTATTTTGCCTCATGGAAGGGGAGAGAGGGGAGTTCACTATGTATCTTCTAATTCCACCTTTGTATTTTATTTTCAAATAAGCATCCACTCCTTCTTTCTGTTCTTTGGGCTTCCCCAACACCATGCGTTTGCATGCTGTGACAGAGTCAGGCTGGGGGACTGCAGCAGATAGAGAGGAAGGAGGCAATAGCCCTGATCAATTAGGGGCAAAGGAGATAGGGCTGTTGCCAATTAATCAGAACGAGCTGATTTCACCTGAAGCGGCAATTGAGCTTACTAAAAGAAAGGCCTCCTCGCAGGAAGGGGAGGACAGTGAGAGAGAGTGGAGAGCAACACAACACAACACAACACAACACAACACAGCACAGCCATTGCTGGTTGGGGGTGGGGGAGGATTCCCCCACCCCCGGGGGTTTTAGGCCCTGGCAGCCTGAGAGCCCAGCTAGATGGCTGGGAAGGACTGTTTTGCAGCCCAGGCTGACCCTGGGACACTGGCCCCAACACCTTTGCAGCTGAGGGGCTGGAGCTGGGTAGGGTTGTCCTCCATTAAGTAGAAGGTTAGAACTCTGACCCTGCCTCCTAGGGTTTCTGCTTTGAAGTCACCAACATGTGTTGCTCATGTCCATTCCAAATCCCACCCACCTCCCCTTCTTTGGAGTGATCTGGTAAGAAGGAACCAAGGGGGTGGAGGGCCAGCAGGGGTATATGTTAGCCGGTATAGTGGCGTCACTCCAGGGGGCTCCCCTGTTGGTCAGACAGGTACTGCTAGGGAAAAAATTTCCGATGACGCATGCACGCTGAGTGCACATACCTACATGGAATGGACATAAACAATCACTTGAAGAAGAAGCATCAATGTGACTCCACTTCAGTGTTTGCATTTGACAAGTAGGGCTGATATTTTCTAACAATTCCTTAAGTGCTCTGTATTGAGTTTGAATTGACATGATAAAGTCAGCTAGTCACAATTCCTCCACCACCACCACCACTCAAGCACTAACATCAGCCATCATTTACACTTGAAATAAAAGGCCTGAGTGATTTAGAAATGTGCAGAAAGTCACAACAACAAAGATATGATCATATTAATGGATCCATGTGACACCAAATTTTAGTGGATGTTACCCTATTTTGCTGATTATGTAAATCTTTTTTTTTCTCCATCCAGTATGCTTGACTAGGCTTTCAAGCATTCTGCATAAACTGGCAATATGTTAGCATTCCATATTATGAATATTAAATGCTTTGTTACTAATAGCTACATCAATACCCATTCCTTAATATTTGTTGATTTAATTGATCTACTAATTTCTACTCAGAGCATTTTTGCCTATTTTTTTTAAAATGGCTTAAAAAGCAAAGTACTTAATAAAATATATCATTCCTCCACCCTTCTGTTCTTACAGACACTGATTTGACAAACTATACACAAATGCTAAACAATCTGTTCAATAACCTTTTCTTAAAGAGATGCCTTCATAGCAGTGACATGAGACTGAGGGTGTATCTAGACTCCAGGTTTTTTTGGAAAAAAGTAGCCTTTTTTCGAAAAAAATTCACCTGCGTCTAGACTGCAGCCACGTTCTTTCAAAAGTATATCGAAAGAACACAAAAGTTTTTTTGATTGTGGTAAACCTCATTTTACGAGGAATAATGCCTTTTTTTTAAAGTACTCTTTCGAAAAAAGGTGCTATTGAATGCAAACTGTGCTTTTTTGAAAGAGAGCATCTAGACTCTCTTTCGAAAAAGCAGCTCGCTTTTTTGAAAAAACTGCTTGTAGTCTAGATGCTCTCTTTCGAAAGAGGCTTGTAGTCTAGATGTAGCCTGAATTTTCAGTTGTTTGATAATGTATTTCAAAGTCAAACATTTATGCATTGAAATACAATGAGCTATTATAAAATTAAATAAAATTATGGAATATAAAAATATGATCAAGTTAATATATATTTATTCTGGAAAAATGCCAAATATGTTACAAATACAGAGAATTCGTTCCTGCCATTTTCAAAATGCAACTAATTCTGGGGGAAAATATGTCAATTGTTCACACTGAATTGGATTAGTAATTCATCACTGACTTTTGGGGAAGAGCAAGAAATGTTCTGAATTACAAACACCACTTTCTATAATACTCTGATTTTACTTAATTGGTCAGCCCTGACTCTGATTTGTGGGATCTGTTGAAATAGATCACAGTCTGAACAATTGTATTCCAGACTTTTGGCTCTTCTCCCTCAATAGCATAATAAATTCACCAAAAGCAGAAAAAAAAGTTATCACTTATTATTCATGATGCTCTGTTTACCAGAATGTTAACATGTTCGTTAGGCTGATGATATTGTATTGTAATTGAACCTCTTTCAGTAAAGATAGGCAAAGCAATTTTCCTGAGCCAAAAAATATCAGACTGTCATCTGTGGCACACAACTTTATATGCTTGGTAGGCAGTTTTATTTATTGCATGCACTTTGCCATATAAATTTATAATACAGGTAAGATCGTTATTCATCACTGAAATTGTAATGTATTGAGATCTTTGCATTTTTAAGGGATGTTTTGTTTTGTTAAATAAAAGTATTTTCATGATGGCAGATAAAAACAGCAATCGAGAAAACTAATGTTGCCTACAAGACATGGCATCTTCTATTATATTTTTTGCTGTTCAGAACAGTGATAGTTCCATATTTAGGCCTACTTAGAAATACAGTACTATTAGCTTTATCATAATTATCCCTCATGCTCATATAGAGCATTAGCAGAAACAGAATAGGAGTTATTTAAACTGACATTCCCAGGTGACTGAGGTCTACATTTTGATTTGCTTCAAAATTATTATAAATTAGAAAGCGGCAACAAATTTCCCTGGTATTCTACATATATTTTTTTCAAGTGTACAAGTCAGTCACTGAGAAATTAAAAACATAGAACTAGATCCTCAACTTGTCTAAATTGCATGCCTTCCCTGAATTCAATGACATTAAGGCCAGGTTTACACAGACCTGGAAGGTCAGCTTAAGTTACACAACTCCAACTACGAATACATAGCTGGTGTGGGTTTACCTTACGCCAAGCTTGGCGCCATCCAGACTGCGGGAAGCCAATGGTAGCAAAATCTCCTGTCAGTTTCACGTACTCCTAGTGACTGCAAGGAGTACAGATGCCAGTTGAAGATGCCCTCAGTGTTCAATTTAGTGGGTCTTATTAGACCCACTAAATCAAATACCACAATATTGATCTCTGGCATAATGAGTGAAGACGTGCCCTAAGCTAATTTACACTATCTGAGAATCTGGCTTACTATTGTTTAGAGCAGTGGTTTCTCAATGTAGGCCATATGGCTCCCCAGGGGGCCACGCCTTACTTCTAGGGGGCCACAAGGAAAAAAACGGAACATTAGTTTCTGAGGGGGCTACTCAAACTTAACTGCCAGGCATATGATGAATGAGGCTCAGAAGGGGGCCATGAGTAATATAAGGTTGAGAAACACTGGTTTAGAAGAATACCAAAAGCAACTGTATATATTCCCTTCGCTGTCCCAGTAATTCTAGCACATAGGTGAAATCCTGGCCTCGCTGAGGTCAAAATGGAGTTTTGCCATTGACTTCAATAAGGCAAGGGTTTCACTTCCAGTTTCTAGATCTGCACTCCTAGCTGTTCTCACATCATTCATGGCGTAATGCCCACACAGGGCAGTAAAACCAACAAAGCTGTTGATTAAACCTCCATTTTAAATCTGACAATTACAAAAAATGACAATTGGCAAATGTAACATGGACAAAAGCAGTGGAAAAAATGGTTTCATTACATTTTTCTATTGATACAACAAATGTTGATCAGTAACTCTGACAACTAGTCTATTTCTGTTTAATGAACAGCATTTTATCTTCTTTGGTTTTCAAGGGGGTTTTGTTTGTTTGTTTGTTTGTTTTGTTTTTTAAAAAGGAACAGGCCTCTGCCAGAGACTGAACATTTACACCTCAGTTTAACAACCAGAGCCTGAGTCAGCTAGCTCAGGCCAGCTAGATTTTAACTGCAGGGTAGACATACCCTCACTGGCTTGCCTGGGTTAGTACCACTGTTTCACTTCCAATAGCAGAATTATAATGGAAGTTAATGTTTTTATGTTAATTGTTCTAAATATATTCCATTGTCTTATTAGGGAGTAAATCCAAAATATGTGGAACTGTGCTTCAATGCCTTTCTCGGTGCTTCACACTTTCATTATGCTTTTAGATGCCTGTTCTTTTACGTGTTTCTATTTCACATCTAATCTTGTTTTCAAGCTGGGTGATGGAAGTGGCACATTAATCCTGATAGCTTCTGATCCTATCACAGGTGAGCAGCGCTGTTATATACTTGAACCTCTTTAATCTGGCAACCCTGGGAAACTAGGTATTCCAGATTAAAGATTTTGCAAGGCCAGAGAGGGTGCTATGGGTTTGGGTATGAGGGGGATGGGTGTGGGTTACTTACCTGGCATCGCACTCCTTGGGGCACATGTGGCTCCATGCCATCTGCTGCTCCAGGGCATGTTGATATGTGGGTTGTAGTGTTCTTGCAGGGTGCAGGAAAAAAAGGTCAATGACAATGGTGCAGGCCAGAAAGTCACCCAGGAATAGCTTATGACAAATCGGTAAGTATTATTTATTAAAAGTTAGACTGACTATTCACTCATACAGGGGAGAAAGGGAGAGGAAGAACTCCATCGTATGTGCAGGCTACAGGGCTTTACATCCAGGAATGTAGGTTTAAGCAGGACCTCTTGCCGGCCGACTCCCTACCTGGAGCAAGTGGGAGAGACAGTGACATACCCATCACAGTAACTGAGCCAGCACATTCAGGGATCAAATTCATTGCCAGTATAGTCCAGAAGACAATTACCATCCACTGGGAGCAAGGAGGAGGAAGCATGGTAACACAGCGGGTATATAATGGCAGACAACTCAAAATAGCAGGCAGGGTGGTATAGGCTCTCATCCGGCTTATATCCCTGCCCAAATTCTTGGGTATAGACTTCAGTGGCTACTCATGCTGCTGCTCATGCTGCCACGGCCCCTTAAGCTAGCTGTTTGTGAGAAGCTGGGAATCAGTGACAGGGAATGGAGAACTTGATAGTTACCTGTTCAATTCATTCCCCTTGGAGCACCTGACACAGGCCACTGTCAGAAAACAGGAGAGTGGGTTAGATGGATCTTTGGTCTGACCCAGTATGACCATTCTGATGTTCTTAACCACACAGCATACAGAGACTGAAGCAAGTAAGCCAGGAATTTTCAGGAGGGGATCAGCACCTATAATCAGGACCACATTTTCAGGAGAACTCAGTATTCTGGGTAATGAGCTGCTTTTTGAAAATCTGACCTCAATTTTTAAAATGAGAGCTGCTGGGTGCTGAGAACTTCTAAAATTCTGTCCCGTAGTTAGACAGAAGCCTCAATTGGAGGTGAGCTCTTCTAAATCTCTAGCCTTATCTGAGTATCAGTGATGTTGGAAATGTTCCTTTGAAAGCTTACATGTCTGTTTTGAATTTACAGACTGATGTTCAGAGAATATTAGCCAGATATGAACAAAAACTCCCTGGAGCTTCCTTTGATACTAAGAAATTAATATCACTATTTTTATACCAATATATCTGTCCAAAACTTGCTTTCTTCCACATAAGGATTTGGAATTACATTTAATATTGATTTTTAATTTTCTTAGTGTGTTTTATAGAAATATTTATCATGTTAACTGATAGTTAACATTAAAATAACTTATATTTTAAGGTATAAATAAATCAATGTATTCTGCTATGTCTGCCTCACAGGAAATAAGAAATTTATGCATGGAACCTTGCAAATCCACTGACATTTGCTTCTTTACCCATGGGTATCCACATCCATGGATATGGATGCAGATATCCACAGTCATTTGTGTGGATATAGCTGTAGATGTGGATAGAAATGTTACATCTAGAAATAAAGCAGATATCCACAAATTTGCCCATATCGGCAGATAAAATGAAGCTCATTTTTACAAATTTTGTATCCACACAGGGCTCTACAATTACATCAATGAACTGTGTGACTTCCTCTCTTCTAATTGCCATTCTATATATTGTGTGGTTTTATTACCATGAATACTGATGCATTAAAAATTGCTAAGTCAAAATTTATTAAATCAACTTGAAACATCTTTTTCACAATTTTGGAACTCTCAGTTACCTGAAATATCACTTATTCTCACAACTCTAATTGTAGCACTTTTTAAAAAAGATACCGTTAAGCTCTTATACAATGCTTTGAATCAACAGGTTTCAAAGTGTTTTACAAAGGAGGTCAGGTACATGATTTCCATTTTGCAAACTGGGATATTGAGGCACAGAGGTGAAGTGGCTTGCCTCATGTCACCCATGTCATCAATTAGGCCACATGGCCTCCCCTCGCTGCACACAACGTTTCAAAGTGGCAGCACCACATGAAGCCCAGGGTCTGGCCCTGGCTCCACATGGTGCTGCCACTTTGAAACACCCCCTCTTCTTTCCCCCAATTTGCTGCCTCTTTTTTGATAGAGGCAGCAAGGGGGGAAGCGACTAGTAGACTAGTGTGTGGACTATCTGATAAGCATGGGATTATAGGATAGTCAACTGGCCCACTAGTCATTCTCATCCCCAGCCTGCACCACTTGCACTCCTATCTCCCTGCCCTGAAGGACCCAGCAATGTCAAGTAAATCTTCTGGTATAGATTAGGCATGTAAATACCCATTAAAAAGTTAACCAGTTAAATGATATCATTTTAATTGTTTAACCAATTCACCAAGGGCTGGGGCAGCATTGCTGTGGTCCTGAGGTGGGTGCTGCTCCAGGCAGGGGCTCCACAGCCTGTGTCCTGCTGGCTATCCTGCCACTGACACCCCCTCCAGTCCATCTGCTCTTGCCATGCTATGGGCAGAGGCTGCTCTGGCCCTGCTGTGCTGCAGGCAAGTGGGGGCTGTTCTGGCTCAGCTGGCCCTGCTGCACCAAACCATTGGTGGGCGGGCAAAGGGGCTGCTCCCACTGGACCCATCATGGCTGCGGCCCTGCCAGGTGGGCCTGTCATGGGTGGGTAGCTGCTCCCACCAGCCCACCACTCCTAGAATACTGAAGGAGCTGATGGAGGAGGTATCAATGCCATCAGCCATCATCTTTGAAAAGTCATGCAGATGTTTAAAGTTTGCAGATGATACAAAGCTGGAAGGGGTTGCAAGAGCTTTGGAGGATAGGGTCATAATTCAAAATGATCTATACAAACTGAAGACATAGTATGATATAAATAAGATTAAGTTCAATACGGACAAATACAAAGTACTCCAATTAGGGAGGAACAATCAGTTTCACACATACAAAATGGGAAGTGATTTTCTAGGAAGGAGTACTGCAGAAAGAAATGTAGGGGTCATAGTGGACCACAAGGTAAAGATGAGACAACAGTGTGATACTGTTCAAACATCATTCTGGAATGCATTTACAGGAGTGTTGTGAGCAAGACATAAGAAGTGATTCTTTCCCTCTAGTCTGTGCTGATTAGGCCTCAACTGGACACCATGGTTTAGAAAAGACGTGAAGAAATTGGACAAGGTTCAGAGAAGAGCAGCAAAAATGATTAAAGGTCTAGAAAATGTGACCTATGAGGGAAGACTGAAAGAATTGGGTTTGTTCTTTTTGGAAAAGAGATGACTGAGAGGGGAGATGATAGCAACTTTCAAGTACCTAATAGGGCGTTACAAGGTGGAGGGAGAAAAGTTATTTTCTCCCTAACCTCTGATTAAGAGCAATGGGCTTAAATTGCAGCAAGGGAAGTTTTGGTTGGAGATTAGGAAAAACGTTGTCAGGGTGGTTAAGCACTGGAATAAATTCCCAGATAGGTTGTGGAATCTCCATCATTAGAGATATTTAACAGCAGATTAGACAGACATCTGTCAGGGATGATTGACATGGTGTTTGGTTCTGCCATAAGGGTATGGGACTGGACTTGACAACCTCTTGAGTTCCCTTCTAGTTCTTGTATTCTCTTATTCCTATGCTTTCTACCCAGCAGAATTGTGCTCTTGAGCCCTTAATAATGGTCCTTAGAAAAACAATTGAACACAGTTGTCAGTTTTTCACTTAATCTTACTTCCCATGGGACCTCACCTACTATCTTCCTAAGTTTACTGAAGTCTGCATCCTTGAAATCCATTGTCTTTATTTTGCTGTCAGAAGCTGGGATGGATGGAAATCTGTTATATTATTCTGAATCTACACAGAACTGCTTTAAGACCTGGAAATGTAGATTAGGAAATTGATTTATTCTGTTAATAACCAGGGTGATTGAGTAGTTTATTCAGTTGGTAGGAAGCTGTGTACCAAGTGAAATGGATGAGCCACAGTAAACTGGAGAGCACTTTAATATATTGTATTATACTCAAGTTTGTATCAGAGCACGATGAAGGCACAAAGACACTGAAGGTGAGATTTTCTTAGCTGCCTAAGGATATGGATGACTGGTTCTCATTAAAGATAACAAAGATAGCATATTCAAATCCCTCCAGTAGTTTTGAAAATCTAAGTCTCTGTGGAATGTCTTGTATGCCTGTTAGGATCTTTACATTCCCAGTGTTCAGGGTTCTCAGAGGTTGGTTTGGTTCATAGTTTAGCATAATTCTTATTCTGGACCCATTCTTGCTTCTACTGAAATCAATGGTAAAACCCTCATTGCCTTAAATGGGCTGATTTATGTTCCTGGTCTGTATTCAGTCTAAAGCTAGGAATTGAGTTTTGGGTTCAGTCTCTTTGTTTAAAATTGAGCAAACTAAGCAGGATCAATTTTTAATACAAAATTACTTTGTCCAGGAAGCCTTAATTCTGTCCATTTGTGTGCACACATTAATACAGCCTCTAATTTTTTGGTCACATGCTGCTTGTTTCATATCAACTTCATATCACAGCAAAGTGATAGGGAACAGCCAGCATAGATTTGTAAAGAACAAATCATGTCACACCAATCTGATAGCTTTCTTTGATAAGATAACGAGTCTTGTGGATAAGGGAGAAGCAGTGAGTGTGGTATAACTAGACTTTAGTAAGGCATTTGATATGGTCTTGCATGATTTTCTTATCAATAAACTACACAAATACAACTTAGATGGGGCTACTATAAGGTGGGTGCATAACTGGATGGATAACTATACTCAGAAAGTAGTTATTAATTGTTCACAATCCTGCTGGAAAGGCATAACAGAGCAGGGGTCTGTTTTGGGACCGGCTCTGTTCAATATCTTCATCAACGATTTAGATATTGGCATAGAAAGTATGCTTATTAAGTTTGCAGATGATATCAAGCTGGGAGGGGTTGCGACTAATCTGGAGGATAGGGTCATAATTTAAAATGATCTGGACAAATTGGAGAAACGGTCTGAGGTAAACAGGATGAGGCTTAATAAAGACAAATGCAAAGTGCTCCTCTTAGGAAGGAACAATCAGTTTCACACATACAGAATTGGAAGTGACTGTCTAGGAAGGAGTACGGCAGAAAGGGATCTAGGGGTTATCGTAGACCACAAGCTGAATATGAGTCAGCAATGTGATGCTGTTGCAAAAAAAGCAAACATGATTCTGGGATGCACTAACAGGTGTGTTGTGAGCAAGACACTGGAAGTCATTCTTCCACTCTACTCTGCACTGGTTAGGCCTCAGTTGGAATATTGTGTCCAGTTCTGGGCACAGCATTTTAAGAAAGATGTGGAGAAATTGAAGAGGGTCCAGAGAAGAGCAACAAGAATGATTAAAGGTCTAGAGAACATGACCTATGAAGGAAGGCTGACAGAATTGGGTTTGTTTAGTTTAGAAAAGAGAAGATTGAGGGGGGACATGATAGCAAAGGATATCATTAGGAGGAGGGAGAAAACTTGTTCATCTTGGCCTCTGAGGATAGAGCAAGAAGCAAAGGGCTTAAACTGCAGCAAGGGAGGTTTAGGTTGGACATTAGGAAAAAGTTCCTAACTATCAGGGTAGTCAAACACTGGAATAAATTGCCCAGGGAGGTTGTGGAATCCCCATCTCTGGAGATATTTAAGAGTAGGTTAGATAAATGTCTATCAGGGATAGTCTAGACAGTATTTGGTCCTGCCATGAGGGCAGGGGACTGGACTCGACGACCTCTCGAGGTCCCTTCCAGTTGTAGTATTCTATGATTCTGTGCACAGGAGGAATCATAAATGGCAAGGCAGAGGCTTCCAAGAAATAACACGTATTATCTTGTGTCTTCGGCATTCAACATAAGAGAACTAAGTTCCACATCTGTGACTCTGCCATGGAAAGACAGTGTTATACTGAAGAAAGGGGAATAAATAAGGTTGCACTGTGCTGGCATTTCTAGACTTTTGAGTGCTTGACTTTGAAGTCAGAGTAGGGCTGGCTGGATAATCAAAGAGTAGCAATTGACTTGTTTGTCCTGCCTGCCTCCACCCCACCTCAAATCTGTTGTGCTAAAAAAAGACTGCATTCGGTCAAGAATCTGACCTCTACATCCAAATCTCCAAATCTTACTGTATCTATATCCAGAGACATAGAAAACCTGGACTTAGTCTGATCATCTCTTTAAAGGACAAAATGCTCTTTTTCTTGATGTTCAACAACAACAATAAAAAGGTGAATTGGTGATGAGTGGAAATGTGATAGCCTCAGATAATAAAGTGTTGTACAAAATTGGTAGTGGTCTGTTCAGGACTACAAATTAGAAGTGATAGAAGGATTGTAATTAGATAAAAGAAAATGAATTTTGTTAACTCCCAATTCTTTCCTAGTGTTAATAGGAAAATTGCCTTCAGGCTGTACCAACAGTTCCCGCCCCCCCCCCCCCCGCCCCCATAGGACTTGATGATCAGCTGCAAAGCCTTATTGAATTGCAAGCCTGCATACAGTTGGCTATGGTTATTACCATGTATTACACATACAAACCCAAAACATTTTTATTAAAGTTATCTTGGTGGATGAACTCGCTTGGCCCATGTGCATATCCTGATTGTTGATTAAAGGAAACAATATATATTTACAAGCATAATCTAAAATTGTATTACAAAGAGTTTATAAGAATGTATATATTCTTAATATGATACAAAGACACTATTTTTGTAATGAACATTCGTAGCAGTGAAAAATTACATACCCCATTAAATGACTCATTTCTACATGTTGTAAATGATACCACTAATAGTAACTTTTAATGCACTAATAGCTGATGGCCTTTGAGTGCTTTAAAACAAGATGGTTAAAAACAATTCACAGTGTAATCCCCCAAAATGGCAAGATGTCATCTAAGGAAGTAAAAAACAAGCACAAGCTATCTCTCAATATGACAACATACAGATAATTTTCTTCTCCTGTTCTGCAAAAAAAAAAATCAGCTGAAGAAGGTAGAGGATTTGGCATCATGGTAGAGACAACAGTTACAGGCTGATCTCCTGCAGTCTGATGCAATCTGCAAATTTGTAGTCCCAATCCTTATATTCCTACTGCTCAAGGGAAGAAGTACCTTGCACCAACCTTACATCAGGAGCAGGGTATGTCTGAATCTGTGAGCCAGCACAACAATGATTTGGAGTGGTGGAAGGCATACTACTTCATTGCCATCTACTTGCATGGGCTGGAGATTGGCAGCACTTTAAGTCCTGTTTTTCCTTCCACGCTGCAATCCATGATAGAGGTAAATGTTATCTTTTCTCCCTTATGCCCTTGCTGATGCATGTAGGGATAATGAGCAACTATCTTCAAACACAGGTTGGACTTCCCTGGTCTGACACTCTCAGGACCTACCTGGTCCCAAAAGAGGAGATTTGCTGGACCAAGGGAGGTTCCTTCCCTCATGGCCCCTGCTGAAGCGCTGCCTCCTGGCAGGGCTCCAGCTCAGCTCTGCTGCTGCCTGGCTGTCCGTGGCTCCCTGGGACGGAGCTGCCTGGCCATCGCTGGGACTCAAGCTCCATGGCCAGGGCTGAAGTTCTGGAGCTGGGGCCAACCCCTCACTAGTGCCCAGCAGCTGAAGCCAGAACTCCCCCCATATACCCTCCCCTCTTGACACGGGGGCCCTAAATCATCAGCCCCCCTGCCACTCTCTTGCCCTGTGGCCAGATGTCCCTATATCTGGGCTCTGTGGTCCAGGAACATCCGTGGTCCTGCGAGACCATGTATGTTGCTGAATTAGAGAATCCTGGTTAAGAGAGGTACAACCTGTACTATATCAGCATATATTTTAAATTAAATTTCCATATCCATTCCTGTATATGTAACACCAGCAGACCCCAGTCAGAAAATCAAACCTGAATCCATAGGGGCTAAAGCCATGAGCCTCAACCACATGAACTAAAAGCTAGCTGCTTTTCAACTAAGGCTGGAAAGCAGAGTCATTATTTTCTTCTTAAGTGGTCTCGTTGCCATTAGATGGGACAGCACGCCACACCCAGGTATGTAGCTTACATATAATATATAGAAGTAATAAAACTAAAATATATGTTGGTGCTCAAGTGCCCAAATCTCTTCTCCCACTGCAATCAACAGAAACTACACCTTTAACTTCAGTGGGAGCAGGTAGGTCAATGATGAATGCCACAAAAGCTTCTTTGACTGTTTCTGAAGTCTGGATTATTTTTTGTAGAAATCTGAGATAATTTGAAATTTCTGGAAAAAATTCTATTGGGGAAAACACTCTAATTACAGGTTTATCATTTCAGTCCACTATATGGCCCATCATAAGGTTACTCTAAATATTCAGATATAAAATCTCGCTGAAGAATGTGTGTATGCATATGGTATGGTTAGTAAATATTTGGAATTTCTCTGTTTAAATCTTTCACAAAAAGGTTGTGGAAGAAATATGCTATTTAACCAGAAGATAAGCCTTCCTCCTAATTTTCAGGTAAGGACACAAGTCATTTTAATGGGTAGTCAAAACACTGCCCATTCTGTGCCAGAGATATTAAATATTTATTACACGCCAATCATTGCTGAAAAATTCTCTGTATTATTTGTTCAGCTGCTTTTTGCTTCTTTTTGAACTGATTTTAGGGTAAGTTTATTATATTGCAGTTCTGTAAACTTAAAAGAAAAATGCAAGATATGACCCCTTTTTTCCAAAGAGAATCTATGGGATTTGAGGGTGTTTGTGAATTGCTTACCCGTTTCTTATGGGTTTACATGCAGTTTTTTGTGTGAAATGCAAATATGAATGTTGGTGCCTTAATTAGAGCAGAAATAAGTAGGAATCTTTTTAATTGATTTCGATATTGAGACTTCATAAAATTAGACAGAACAGCTGCTATACAGTGATTTGCCAAAGTACCTATGTTTAATTTGGACAGTTGGTGCACTGTAGTTTGCCAACCCATCAACAAGACAGACACTTATTCCAATTATATGGTCTTATTTGCTGCAGTAATCAGTTTGAGGTCAAAAAGCCACGATGTAAATTGAAAGCAAAGTACTGTAACTAACTGACTTAAAAACTATAGTTCACTGTGTTTAAGACTCTAATCAACATGAATTTAATGTTAGGATGGCACCATAAAAGATAATGACACAAAATATTAGCACTTTGCTTGATTATGATAAAATTTCAAAAAATTCCCAAAAAATTTATTCTGGGGTTTAACGCTACAACTGTCACCTACATCAAAATGGTAATAGTCCACTAAACTCAAGTATATTTGAAAACATTATGCTATTCTTATGCAGATTGATGGTTTTGGGTACAAACAGATCAATGTACTTCACCAAGGCTCTGTATCTTTATGGAACTTAGAAGGACCTTTAAATACTTTAGGTAATTAATTTTAAGTTAATGAGAAAAATGTGGAATATGATTAACAAATCACCTATGCTATTTCATGTGGACACCTGAAGGACATGAGTCAGTGTTCTATTGACAGTTTGTCAATAGTTCAATTAACTAGTTTATTTTAATGACCATCTGGGGACTCCCCCACTGATCCTGGGTTCTACGTGGCTCTGCCATTTTGAAACACCACAGGGAGTACAGGGCCAGCGGGGGACTGCTTGTCTCTCCCATTGGCCCCGTGCTCCCCTCAGTACTTTCGCCTTTGAAGTATAGCAACAGCCCTGTGGCTACTGCTATACTTCAAAGGTGAAGATGCCCTTATCAACTAATCGAACAAATGATGCAAATTGCATGGACTACTTGATTAGCCAATTAATCTAAATTTAACATCTCTGGTGCAGGCATCAAGGCAGGGATTTGGGGATGTGGGGAACTCAGGGCAGGGGGTGAGGGTGCCAGAGTCAAGGCAGAGGGTGGGAGGCTCAGGGCAGAGGCTTGGGAGGGCAAGGGGAAGGAGGTGAGGGTACAGGATTTGGGGAAGAGTGTGAGGGGCTTAGGACAGGTTTGGGGATGGCTGTACATGTTCCACAGACTGTGAGTTTCAGTCCCCTGTTCTAAACTTTGTATTTCTAATAGTCTTGTTTAATTGTAAATTTTAGTCAGTCAATTAAGGAAATTAAATTAGCTTTAACAGTTCTTAGCTTTAGCTTCTTCTATGTTTGAGACCTCCCACTCAAGAGCTGAGGAACCTGGACCTGAACTGTCTTGGCATACTCGAAGAGAGATTGGTCTTTTGTTTCTTACCACTAGGTTACCAAGGAAGGATGTGAGCATGTTAATCAAAGCTTTAGAAAATACAATTACATAAGTATCTTTAGAATAATAATTCTGCATTTGTAACCTTGATTCATTTTACCAATTGATTGCTATTTGATTACTATTCCATATAACTTAATAAAGTTTTAAATTATTTTTGTTTCAGTATGAGCATCCTATCATAACCCCAACAACAGAACTCCTACCACATACAATGGTACAAGGTTAGCGATAAAAGCTCTGTATCTCTTAAGCAAACAAGATAGCTGCTAGAGCAAGTAAGCCTTTTCCCTGCTCACAGGACTCAAAGCATGCTTATTTTCTACATTAATCAATCTTTTTAACAAACAGCTGCAGCTTGTCTAACCTACACCCAGTGTTTATATGACAGAGGTATCCACTAAATGTTTCATGAGTACATAACAAAGTAAGCAAAGAAAAGTGTAGAGATATGTGCTTATATATTTCAATTATCATTTCAGTTTTAAAAGCATTGCAGAATTATTTTTGAGGCAATATTTAAATTCCTATAACAAATGGTGCGTTAGTAGGACACTGTTGAGAATATCAATTCAAACTGCTCAGAAACAGGGTTTCCACAGCCCAGGATTGTGGTTCCTCCGCTATGCAGCACACCAAACCAGTTACAAAGAGCATTTCTGCTTCACCACACTGACTATCAAGAAGTCAGACAAGCAATTACCTCAGAAACTCCTGAGTTTCCCAGTATCACCATCTATAGCACTCCTTATACAGATGAGTGGTTATGAAAACAAATCTCATCAAATAAAAGGTTATTCTGATCCCAAAGGACCAGTCACACCCTAGGTCAATATATATCCTCTAATACAAAAGAGACACATGCATATGAATGGTATAATCATAAGGTTTTCATAAACACCTCACTTGGCACACTTTGTAAAATATTTGTTGCAAATATATAACAGTGGTTGCAACAGTGATCTATATGGTCAAATTTTAATCAGATAACATCACACTCCCAGTGGGGGAAAAAACAATATAGGCCTCCTCAGCCTCCTTTATAAGTGATTTCTTTCCAAATTATTTAGGGTATGTCTATGCTGCAATCAGAGGCATGTCTGTAGCTGTTGTAGGTTTATCCAAGCCTCCTTTGATAGAGTCAATAGAATGGTAGTGACAGTGAAGCTGCAGCAGCACAGATGGCAGTACCGCCTAAGTACCCAGGTTTCACATCCTATACTTCCGCAGTTTCACTCTATTGTTTGGAAATATGGCATTGGAAAAGGTCCAGAAAACGGCAACAAAAATGATTAGGGGTTTGGAACAGGTCCCATGTGAAGAGAGATTAAAAAGACTTCGACTTTTCAGCTTAGGAAAGAGGAGACTAAGGGGGGATATGATAGAGGTCTATGAAATCATGACTGGTATGGCAAAAATGAATAAGGAAAAGTTATTTACTTATTCTACAATATAAGAACTAGGGGTCACCAAATGAAATTAATAGGCAGCAGGTTTAAAACAAAAGGAAGTTTTTCTTCACTTAGCGCACAGTCAACCTGTGGGACTCTTTGCCAGAGGATGTGGTGAAGGCTAGAACTTTAACAGGGTTCAAAAAAGAGCTATATGGATTCATGGAAGTTAGGTCCATCAATGGCTATTAGCCAGGACGGGTAGGAATGGTGTCCATAGACTCTGTTTCTCTGGAGGTGGGTGACAGGGGAAGGATCATGTGAGGATTACCTATAGTGATCCCTCCCTGTGGGGCATTTGGTCTTGGTCACTATCGGCAGACAAGATACTGGGCTGGATGGACCTTTGGTTTGACCCAGTATGGCTGTTCTTATGTTACTGAAGCCAGCTAGATCAAATGTGGCAGCCATTCCTCTTATTGTTGTGCACATATAGCCATAGTAAGGGATGTTCAGAAAACCTTAGAAAATTTGTCAAAGATACATTGGGACAGTCTCTACTGCAGATTTTGGCCCCTGTCTGCCACTTAGGAGCTTCAAAAGAAGCGAGAGAGCAGCTGCAGCTGTCCAGCTTAGAATTCTGGGAAAGAGGTGCTCTCTGTAAGTGCAGGCACAGTGTACATGGCTCCTATCCCAGTGGCTCCCTTCTCCTATGCAAGGGATTGTGAGAGACAGTTAGGGAAAAGCTGGACCACCACTGCACTGCAGCAATCCTAAGGCAGTATATGATCATAGCTAGGAGGTACAAGTTAGCACTTGCCAAGGATAGAACTGCAATGGGAAGAGCCATAAATGGCTCCCCAAAAGCTCCAACCTCACTACAAGAGATAATTAGGACCAGTATGTTATCTTCTACGAATATTAATTAATGTTGCACAATACATGGAGTATGCATGTCAAAGGACTTTACACATTTTGGGTATTACTATGTTCACATTCCATTCAACTTTTGTTTGCCACAATATGATGTAAATATTTTAAATCATAAATTTAAGTTGGAAATAAGACAATATAATCTAACAGTTCATTCTTCACACCTTCCATAGAACAAGTCAGTCCCTGAATATTTTCTCTTTTGATATGTTTATACACAGAAAATGTGCAATTACTGTGATCAAGCCAAATTTATTTTTGTTAATTATACTGTCCCAGCAAAGTATAAGTATTGGACATTCCCCCTCAAATACTTTAATGTTAATTCCTTCCAAGGCATTTCACCCATATGTAACCTTACCATGGCTCACAAGTATTTAGGCTCGCATTGCAATAAAGTCTCCAGATTTTATGTAGAATGAATATGGAAATTATCCCTAGCTCTTGATAATTACGCCTTATGAACTGATAATTATGCCTCATTAAATATTATATCATTAATTCTTTCAAAGAACTAAAACATATCTTCCAACCAATGTTTTAAAAAATGGACACTCCTTTGGGCTGCTTCCGTTTTTGAGTAGTCTCTCCCATAAACATTTCAAATTGAGCATCTAGTATCAGTGAAGGATGTCAGCTTGGGTTTTGTTATACCAATCCTATTAAGAGCTTCCCCAGCCCTTTATTGCTGTCTGAGTTTTATCTCATGGAGTTTTCCCTTTTTTTTTTTTTTTTTTTTTTTTTTTAAGGGTTGATTTGCACCTTCTCCATAAGACAATAAAGGCCTCCTCAGGCTGTGAAATCACTTAGGTTTACACAAATCTCAGTATCCAATAGACCAAGGGATATCCACATGCATGGATTTTAGTTCCCTTCTATTATCCCTATAAATTGTCTAGGCGTAGCCTCCATGTGTAGAGGCAGAAGGAAGCATGGGATCACTCTTAGCTCTTGAGGACAGGAACTGTGTCCTGCAATAACTGTTGCAGCACCTAACACAAATAAGTCCTAATCCTGACTGAGATCACTATACCCTGTTGCAATTATAGAAACAATTATAGTTTTATTACATTTGTTTGTGAATTAGTATCTGGCAATTCTCCATGTTAGAGGCAGACTATAAATGGTTAACAAAAATGAACTAATAGGAAAAGGTCACTTGGAGTACAGCTATCACATACCCAAGATCTATATTGTTAAGCTACAGGCCTGTTTAAATTTATGGTACCACACTCTCATTTATCTTTAGCTAATATGAAAGTACATAGCACTAGTTATGATGTTAGTTCAGAATACAAAGATTAAAAGTACAGGAAGATTTAAGTGATGTTTTGATTGGACTAACAAGAAATAAAATAGACTATTTTGCTATATTCTCTCTCTCTCTCTCTTTCTCTCTGTGGGTAATGGAAAACAGACTGGAATTTATTTGAATTACATAAATCTCCTTTAATCTAATAGGCATTACATTGAAATATGAAGCATGAATTAAACCTCCCCACTATGGCTCTGATCCTGCCATTGGATTGATACAGGGAATCCTTATACCCAGACACAGCCCACACCAATCCAGCTGCAGATTGGGTCCTCTCTCTATCTCTCCCCATTACTCTGTTCTATTTTCTGCATTCTCATGACCAGGATTCCATTTGTGTTCATTCTTTATTTTATATGAAACACTTTCATACAGTATGTTCTTATTTGAATGGTCTCCCCCTTTCTCCATGTATGTGGAAAACACAACAATAACGAAGTAAGGGGCAATGCCAGGGGGTTAATTATAACTCTCAAAGTAATTTAATTAAAAAATCCCTCCTTCATTTCTCTATGTTCCAGGGTTCTCTGTAAGTAGTAGATCACTTCTCATTCTGGACCAATTCATCTGTGCTAACCAGGGTATTGAGATTGATACCAAAGGCTCTAATTACACTGGTCTACAAATTTTTAGAAGTCGTCTGCTTCAGAGATAAAAAGTGCTATTTATTATGTATTTTGATGTGCTGAATTCAAATATGACAATTAAAACAACTGATTGGCTACTGTTTCCAAGATATTTAAGTTTTTACATTTTACGTCTATGTATATTGTGTAGATAGTAGAGTTATAATCATAAATTGTAAACCTAGGTCTTTTCATGTGTTTATGGTTGCTTTACATGATAATATTTCACCTGTCCTGTTTATGTAACACTTTAAAAATCAGCAAAAGGGTTATATAAATAAAATTTATTATGAAACCAAAGGCAAAAAACTATTATGTACATAGTTTAGTCCTATTCAGTGTCTACTCGGCGCTTCTTGGCTTGTCTCTTGTATTCATTAAATGGAGCATCTCTTGTCACTGTCCAGCAATGGGCTGCAAGCACTGATGGGCTCCATTTGCCCTGATAGCGTTTCTCCATTGTTGCAATGTCCTGGTGAAATCGCTCGCCATGCTCGTCGCTCACTGCTCCGCAGTTCGGTGGAAAAAAATCTAGATGAGAGTGCAAAAAATGTATCTTTAGTGACATGTTGCAACCAAGGCTTTTGTATGCCTTGAGGAGGTTTTCCACCAACAACCTGTAGTTGTCTGCCTTGTTTCCGAGAACATTTATTGCCACTAACTGGAAGGCTTTCCGTGCCATCTTTCCTTTGCCACGCAGTGCATGGTCAAATGCATCATCTCGAAGAAGTTCATGAATCTGAGGACCAACAAAGACACTTTCCTTTATCTTAGCTTCACTTAACCTTGGAAATTTTCCACGGAGGTACTTGAAAGCTGCTTGTGTTTTGTCCATGGTCTTGACAAAGTTCTTCATCAGACCCAGCTTGATGTATAAGGGTGATATAGGGCACTTTGTTCAGCAGAGTGATGTAAGCTTCATTATGATTGCATCATCCATGACTTCTAAAAATAACATGATGCAATTCATATCATGTATGATGCAATACCAGCTTCAGATTGCATCATTCATTGTTTTGCCTAAAAAGCAAGTACTGTGCAAACCCAGTCATAGATTTATTCATAGATCCAGTCAAAGATGTATTTTAGTCATTTCTGGTTTAAATTGAGATCCCTTCCCTTTATAACTCACATATCCTCTGCCATTCGCAAGTCAAGGGTCGTACATACTGACCCATTAGCATATCTTGAAAACTAGAGCCAATCAACAATTTTAAGCATCATTTTTGTTCTCAGTGACCCAGAATTAGTAAAGTTTGACTACATTTATTTCAGAAGCATTTTGGCTGTAGAGCAGTGTTACTTACTATATCTGTGTAGCCACCCACTCCTTACCCACCTGCAGTGGTTGTCTTCCCCATGCTGTGACATATCTGCACCTGTAGTTTCTTAAGGGCAGAGCACAATCTTGCTAATAGCAGTTACATAACTTTTTACATTTCTGATCTCTGAATAAGCCTTACATCACAGGGACTCTCTTCTCTGTGTTTGTGTGCCAGTCTAGATTGGACCTTTGAGTGCTATAAATATTTCATAATGAAGCAGCAAATAAAACTCTTTTGATTGCAAATGTTAGCTACTTACACTAATAGGTACACCTTTCAGGGTAGAAATATTACTTTCGATACAAAATGTAGCACTTGAAAAGGCCAATTTTAAAAATGCTTTCTCCAAAGGACCACAGTTAAGTCTGCTCTTTTTTTTTTTCCTTGGTGCTTTAATAAAATTTCAAAGAAACAGAATAAAACTGGCATTGTTTTCTATTTTTCAAATTGTTCATTTTTCCAATAACCTGTATAAATTCTCAAATTACTCTATGGATCAACTCATGTTGCACTTCTTTCATACCACTAAGCTCCTCTTATGCTGATGACTTCATTGTTTCCATAGTAACAAATATACTTTGAAAGGGAAAAATACAAAGAACAATGTAAAACCAGAACAAAACCTGATCAGAACAAGAGGCACATATAAAACATTATTATGATGAATACTTGATTATTGTAATTTGGCTTGGAAAGAGCTGCATAGCTCATGAATAAGAATGTGTTCCTCCCCAAAAGAGCAGTTAAATTTTTATAGCATCACTATCCTGTCTCTTCTTTCTAAAATTCCTCCCTCTAATATAACTATCTACCTATGACGTTTCTAAAGTGCTCAGCATTATAGAATCCAGGCAATATATTAGGAGCATGTGCTAGAATTCATGGGAACTCATTTCCTGCTATTAGTAAACAGCTAAAACAAATCATATTATCCACAGTGATGACAGAATTGAAATGTCCTCTATATAAACTACACAATCAAACAATCCATGGGGCCACTAGTTGATTGGTAATCTAAAGGAAAATTCAAAGACAAGGCTGTTGCAGAGAAGCTATATGGATCCTTTACATTGGCCTTCACTTCAGAGGATGTATGGGAGATCCCCACACTGAAGCCATACCTTCCAGGTGGCAAATCTGAGGACCTTCCCCTGACTAAAGTGTCGATAGAAGACATTTTGGAATCAATTGATAAATTAAACAGTACAAAGTCTCCAGGACCAAATGACATTCACCCAAGAGCTCTGAAGCAACTCAAATGTGACATGGCAGACCTACTAACTGTGCTATGTAATCTATTGCTTAAATCAACCTCAGTACCAGATAACTGGAGGACTGCTAACATAAGGCCAATTAAAAAAAAAAAAAAAAAAAAAGCAGCTCCAGAGGCAGTTACCAGGCAAATTGTCTAAAACTATAATAAAAGCAGAAGTTTCTTCCTAAAAGTGGGGGGCACAAGTCCTCACTCCCTCTGAGGCCCTGCCCATACCCCTTTTCTTCCCCCAAAGCCCCACCCTGTGGTCAAGCTGGAAGCCAGAGTCAGGTCAAGGAACCTGGTCTCCTTCACTGGCTTGTGTTGGTGGGGCCCAAGAGCAGTCCCTGGCCCACTTCTCTGCTTCCTAAGTTCCTCCATCTAAAGAAGGTTGGAAGGTCCATGGCTTCCCACAGCTATCCTTACCCAAGCCTGGCTTGGTGACAGGGCCTTGGGGGCCAAAAGCTGCAGCCAGACCATGCTGCAATTTTCCCCTCACATTAGGAAAATGTTCCAGGTTTCACAATAAAGTTTCATGTGAATTTATGTAATAGATATGTTTCAAATTAAATTCAATAAGTATTTTCCAGGATCAAGCCTTAAATTCAGTGGATCTTACTGTATTTCAGTTCCATTTATTATTTATAAAATGACTGTACAGTATACATAATAGTATGTAGTTTATTTACCATTTATGTACCCTAACAACTATATCGTGAATTTAATTCTGACCCTTAAAAATCAGGATATTCAGGGAAAACGTTCTTGATACATCCTTAATTCTGTCCCCTTTTCTTATTTCTTGATGGGATAGGCGTAAGAGAAGTTGAAATCTACAGCTCTGAATCTCTGGATAATTTCAATTTCTTGATAAAGATAATAGAAATGACTAAATACATTAAAATCAAATATTTTCAGAGAACTAATTATAAAGACGGTATCTTATAATATCCAACAGTACATGGAAAAAGCACAGAGGAATTTTATAAGATGAGTCATTTAACAAAAGTTGTTTTACCTGCAGCTTTATTTTCTTAGCTGTAATATTGTGTCCTGCATGATCAGTGCACCTCTCATGACATCTATTAAGAAGTGTAATTTTAATGTACAGCTTTTTGCTAACAGCGACAATGAGTTAACTGCCAGAATAAAGCAAGATAGCAACCTAAATAAAAAAAAAAAAAGAGGGTCTGATAAGGAGTCAAGCAAATGATGTTTATACTTTTTCTTCACACAAACCTGAGACATGTATAAATTTGAGAAAATGAAAGCAGGCAAAAATAATCTCATCACAATTTAAGAATACCTCAGTGTTGGTAAAGTGTTATTCCTACCTTAAAATTCCCCTCTACTCACCAAGAATATAAAAAAAAGACAGAAAATACCTTCCTTCTATATCATTCTATGGAGAGAGAGAGATGCATAGATGCTTTTTATCTGGACTCACCTTCTAGAGACACATTTATACAAGTAGATATAGCTGAACACAATAATATATCTGCTCTGCCTATGTCCTAGTTTATACTGCCAATAAGAGCAGACAACATTCATCTTGAGCCATGTCTACATTAGGAAACTATTTCAAAACTAGCCAATTAGCCCATCATAAGACGGGATTTTCAGGTGTCTCATCCACATTGGTCTTCTCTCCTGAGCCTCCGGTCTCTCGCTCCGTCTCCCTTTCTCTCTCTCCTCCTCCTCTTCCTACTGCGTCCCCCCCCCCCCCAGTTCTCCTCTGCCTTCTGCCTCTCTCTCCATGGATATGTCTACACTACAAAGTTAATTCGAACTAACAGTCAAATTAACTTTAATAGCGGCTATACATGCAAACTGCTATTTCGAATTAAATTCGAAATAGCAGAGAGCTTAATTCGAACTTGGTAAACCTCCTTCTATGAGGAGTAACACCTAATTCAAATTAAGTAGTTCGAATTAAGTGCTGTGTAGCCACTTAATTCAAACTAGCTGGAGGCTAGCCCTTCCCAGGTTCCCCCTGGTGGCCACTCTGGGCCAAACCAGGAAAACTACTCTCCTCTCCCCCAGTTCCGGGGCCCTTAAAGGGGTAGACTTTGACCAGACGGCACTTGCCAGAGCCAGCCCTGCCAGTGGTCTCTACCCCTAACCCAGTGGCCCCATGATGAGCCAGGCTGCCAGTGACAGCCAGCCATCCCCCGCTCAGTCCCCCAGCACCCAGGGGCCAGCCAGGGGCTGTAGACAGCACGCGCCCTCCTGGACTAGTGCAGAGGTCATGGACCTCATTGAGGTTTGGGGGCAGGCCCCCAACGTCCATGATCTCTGCACTAGGAGGAGGAATGTGGTCGTATATGGCCGCATAGCGGCCACCATGGGCGCAAAGGGACACAGGCGCACCCAGGAGCAGGTGCGCCTGAAAGTCAAAGAGCTATGGCAGGCATACACCAGGGCCACCAAGGGTGGTGCCATAGCAGGGGCTGCCACCTGCCCCTACTTCCCCACCCTCGACAAACTCCTGGGGGGCGGGGCGGTTCACACCAGCCCGGGAGGCAGCGAGCCGGGACCAGAGGGCCCTGACTGGGGCGCACTGTAGGCGCCACTGCCAGCTGTTCCAGCACCGGAGTCGTCAGGGTCAGCCAGGGAGGCCATACCGGGTCAGTGCCAGCACTGTCCCCTGCCCGGAGGGGAGGTAGGGAAGGAGACCATGGACCGTGCACGTGAGCCATGCCTCCCACAGATCATGCAGCCATCCATGCACGTGTGAGCATGTGCCATTGCACCCTTGGGCAGGTGGCTCCAGCTGCGTGACACCCAGGGGCCATAGCCCAATAGGCACATGCGAGTGTGAAGAGACCTGACACGTTCCCGACTCCGGGGTGAGAACCAGCAGGACACTCTCCCTTCCCACACCCCCTCTACACAGAGTCAGGGGACATCTCCCCCTCGCCTCGGACACACTATACATGGAACAGGGGCATGGGTACAGTCTTGGGGCAGCTTCCACTCCCGGGGAGAGCCAGACATCCTGACCATGGCCTCTGTGCAAGCACAGCGGCTCTGACAGTGCAGGGCATAGTTGCCCTCACCTCACAGAAGTGGGGGCTGGGCATCATCCACTGTGTCCCCAGGGAGAACTGACCACTTCTCTTCTTTCTCTACAACTACACCAGCTGCTCGTGCAGGGCACAACACCCCACCCAGGACATGCTCCCGCACCCGTGGCCTGCTCCGGACCACCACCACGCAACAGGAGTACTGAGACCAGCACCTGGGGGCCCTGCAAGCCCCGCACCGCACCGTCCAGGCCTGGATGCTGGAGGACCTGCAGCTCTGCCGGGAGCAGCTTGCGGAGAGCCAAGCGAGGAACTGTCACCTGTAGGCCCTGCTGCAGAGCATGTTGCCCTGTGCTGGTCCTGCGCCTGCTGACCCCCCAACTACTGTCCCTCTTCCCACTCCTGCCACCCTCCCACCTCTTCCTCTTCAACCTCCACACCCTCCCCTCAATGTCCATACCCCCCATCTAAACCTCCACACCCTCCTTTCCATCCCCCCAAGGATGCCGAGGCCCCCTCCCTCGCCGTACTGGGAGGCAGTTGGCCTGGCGAGACCCCAGCACTGAGTGCTGAGCTTCCCCTCCCCCTTCTTCCTTTTGCTTCCCCCTTCCAGCTCCCTCCTCCCAGTTTTCCCCCTACCCTCTCCCACCCTCTCTCCTGCCCTCTCCCACCTCCTTTCCCCCATCTCCCCAGTTTCATTCCCCCTCCCCAGTTGTGTTCAATAAACCAAGTTAATATTTTTGAAAATACATGTCTTTTATTTGAAATCAGTAAGTGGGGGCTAGGGAGGGGTAAGTGGAAGGACGTGAGGGAGGAATGGGGCAGGAGCCCCCGATAGGGAGGACCGGGGTGGCTCTGAGGGCTCCTCTGGGTGGACGCTTTCCCGCAGGGCCTCCTGGATCCTGACAGACCCCAGATGGACCTCCCAGATGGCAGCCTGCAGCAAGTGCTGCTGGGCTGATGGCAATGACCCCATGAGATGTACCGGCGTGTCCAGGGACATGGCTGGTTCCGTGTTGCAGAGTGCTGTGGTGTCCTGAGCGAGGGCAATCAGAGCACTCCAAGATACGAATGCTTTGCTGTCCCTCAGCGAGGTGGACCAGCCATGAGAAACCTGAGAACTGTCTGTTCAAGATGGGAGGTTGGGTCCCTTAAAGCACAGACCTCGGCTAGCCTCAGGCCGCAGCTCCACACACTAAGTCCGACCCTGATGCCCTTTTGGCACTGGTTCCGGCCAGCCTAACCTTCGATTCAGGGTCCACTCAATGTGGACGTGCTATTTCAAATTAGAAAAATGCTATTTTGAATTAGTTTTTGTGTCTAGATGCGTTATTTCGAATTAGCTTAATTTGAATTAACTAATTTGAATTTAGTTAATTTGAAATAGCACTGTAGTGTAGACATAACCCATATCTCTCTTTCTCCTCTCTGCCTCTCACTCTCTCTCCGCTCTCCTCTGTCTCCGTCGGGGATGCACGCTCGTCCAGGCCCCTCCACCTGGGCATGTACGTCACCACCCTGCCCCCCTTTGTCTCCCGCCATGGCACTCGGCTGACTTCTGCGCCGCTCAGCTGGGCCACCACATGGGAGCAAGCAGCATAAACGGCCTCTCTCTCTCTTCTCCTCCTACTGCCTCGCTCTCTCTCTCTCTCTCTCTCTCTCAGCTCTCGTCCGCCTCCTGCCTGTCTCTCTCTCTTTCTCTTCTCCCCCTTCTGCCTCTCACTCTGTTTATCTTGTCTTCCTCCTGCTGTGTCTCTCTCACTCTTTCTCTCGCTGTCCTCCACCTCCTCCGTTCTCCTCTCTGTCTTCTCTGCGTCCTCTGTGTCTGCTCCGCTTTCCTCCTTTTGAATATGGCACCCTTTCCTGACGTCAGAGACACATGCTCATCCAGGCCCTGCCTCCTGGCTGTGCTCTCTGGGCAGTACTGTTGCCCCCTGCCATGGCACTTGGCTGACTTTTGTGCCGCCGCGCAGGAGCAAGCAGCCGTTTGGGCCCCATGCTCCCCATGCAGCACCTCAGTGATGCATGGGGAGTGCGGACCCCAAACAGCCGCTTGCACCGCTTGCTCCCACGCAGCGGCCCGACTGAGTGGCACAGAAGTCAGCCAAGCGCCATGGCGGGAGGCAACAGCGCCGCCCAGAGAGAACAGCCAGTGTTTCAGCATTACAGAGTCACAGACATTTTATTTGATTTATCTCCCAATTTAACAAATTCGAACTAGCATGTCCACACTATGGGGAAGCCTTGAAATTAGTCTGAAGCAGGCTCCATTAATGTGGATGTACTACCTCAGACTTAGAGCCTCAGGAAGCACTGGGGGGTAATTTGTTCAAATTGCTCTGGGGAGCAGTTATTTCAAAATAACAGCATTGGAGCTTCCACACTACTGTTATTTTGAAATAACTATTTCAGAATTAGCATTATTCCTGATGAAAAGCAGGAGTACAGATTTCAAATTCCACGGCCCGTTATTTTGAAATAATAGGCTTGGTAGTGTGGATGCTCTGCTAATAAATTTTATTTTGGGAGGGTTATTTCAAAATAATGTCCTAGTGTAGACCAGGGCTTGGATATTGGTATGATGACTACTGTTAATAACCCCATATCTGCATTGTTAGTAAGAAAAGTAGCAAGAGAAACAAAAATGCCTTTGGTTACATTGGTAAACTATCAGAGTTACTTATGCTATGCCCAACAAGGTACGATATATCTGTATCTCAAATGAAGCTGAAGTGAAACCAGTCTTTTGGTTGAATAATATCAGGTACTACAGTACCACAGAAACTTGGTATCTGGGAGATATTGTAATATTGCCTGTTTCTTTGAAAAGATTCTTTTCCTATCTGACTTGACTAAGTTAATCTCCAAATAACAGATGCAGGCTAGGGAAAAAAACCCTCTCATTTTTCTATGTATTGAACTTGTCATAGTAAGCATCATTTACTCTTTTGTTTCTCACTAGAATCCTTTAATATGCAGCATTTAAAGAAAAAAGAAACCACCAGCTCTCTGGCTCTGATATGCCCCTCTTCATTGTCATACCCAGGGCTCAATCAATCAATGCTATAGTCAGCAGAGGTAAGAACCATGCTGCTGTGGCAAATGTACACTTTCTCTTGCTTGAGCTGCAGGGAATCTTCTGAAGAGTTTTCCCCAGAAAAGAAGGCTCTCTGTCCTTCCAAGTTCCAAAAATTAAAAACAACCACCAAGACAAAAAGCCTAGCTCCTTCTCTCACAATGCAATATTTCCCCTGGCAAAAAAGAGAAAAGGGGTGGGAAGGAAGACATACCCATTGCTGGTAATTCACTCCCTCACCATCAAGTGCAGCCCCACTCACCACCGTTCCAACCCTGCCCAAGACTATTACACCCATGTTAAATAGTAATGGGGCCATAGCCTCCCTGGGACAGACTTCACTCATTCCAGCACCTCACCTGAATTAATATTCAGAGTCAAAACTTGAGATTGCTTGATTATTTGATTAATCTTCAACGAGGCTATAAAATCAGGAAACACATGGGGAAATATCTGTAGGAAAATAAAGAACAGAACTTTTTAAAAGCATGATTTAGCCAAGGGAATGATTATGTGAATCAATGAGCCTATAACTGTACAAGCCAGTATCTCTAACTCACTTATTTGTCTATCTTACATGTCTCCTCTATGCTCAAACCATGATGGATAAAAGCTAATTACAACCCACATCTTATTTAGCAGCTGCCATATTGATTAACATCAGAAGGGACCTTAAAAACTAAAAACAGGAGTGTCTGAAGATGTAGCTAAAGATACTGCAATAGATTCACATTCTCTGTGTTTTGGGAATAGAGGGGTAAATGTAATAAATACTTACTAATATGTTATAAATACACATTATATGTTTAATCAAAGTGGCATGAACTTATCTGACATGAATTTGGAATGATATGGATTACAGATGGAACCTTGCTTTAGACAAAACTTTTCATTTGGTTACATGAGTTTTGAATCTTCTTGTCTTGATAAAAAGAGTGGATCAATTAACATACTGTACATTGGACAGATGAAAAGAGCAGGCTCTTCTGAAACACAATGGAAATAAGTGACTAAAATTGAATAAGTTAATATTCTGCTCACAAAACTAACTCAGCTTTTATTGTTTCATAATTTCCCTGTGCTACACCTGTCTGATGTACGCACGTTATCTCTTTCCTTTTACATAGATTGTAATCCCCTCATGCTATCTTTTTGTTGTTTGTGCAGCACCTTGTGTTTTGGTCTATGGCTGTGACCCTTAAGCATTACTACAATACAAATAGTAATAAGTGTTACACATTTCTATTTGTGCTAAACTGGTGTATCATTTATTTTTGCACCTATATTTTATAATCTAGTGTACAACCTTTGGGTTATGGTTGGATGAAAACTAGGAGCTGAACAGACACTGCCAGTTCCCAGTAGATTTAACAGAGTAGCTATGGTTTATAAAATATATAGGACAACACAGCTTTTCATCTTAAAATAGCACCTTGCAGTGAATTTAAAGAAAAGCTGACATTGAAAAAAATTTCAGAGACATACCCTGAATTATATTAAGCAAATCCCATTGATATACATGAAAGTTTGGAAATGTCATTAATTATAATTTTTCTAAGAGCTGGTTTTCACCAGAATGCATTAGACACATTTTTAGGGATTATTTTGCATTTTTATTTCTTGAGTGGCCTATTTTGTTGATAGTTCAAGAAGCTTAGAGACTAGCACAAAACCTTTGATGCTTTCTCACAAGCTTCTGATAAAACAACATGATGGGTCAGATCTTTGGCTGCTGTGAAGCCAATGGCACTAGCCTAAATTATGCCAACTGAAGACTCAGCTTTTTATATTTTGAAGGTTTTATTATAATTATTGGCATTTCTATGATGTTTAGTTTTCAGGAGTTGACTGCTGTTATCAATGATCCGGTCCTCCAAAATGCTGAACTCCACTGACTTTTACCATTGTTCAGTAAAGACAAATACTTACAAATTGACATTTGACGGCCATAGGAGTTAAAGGTTCAACAACTCTTCCACACAGAAGTAAGAGAAGTAATTCCCTTATTCCAACATGTCAGATCAGTGTTGAAGTAAAAGCAGCATAGAATCCCTCCATGCCAGCTCCTGGACTGAAATCTACACAACACCTCTGGAGAACAGGAAGCTCCTGAAAATGTCACTTTCTGCCCTTCAAGAACCCTTCACAGATTTCCCCTATTCATGATCCATAAAGACATTTTTGCTTATCAGCTGTGTGGAGAATGAACTAGAGTCAAAGCAAAAAGATAAACACAACTTGTAAGTGAGTTTGAAAGGTCATATAAATGTGCAGTACAGTCTCCACTTATATCCTGATTGCAATGAGCAACATACAGACATCCTTTCTCACTGGATCTAGGCCTTTTGACCCATAGGGTATGTCCAGACTACATAGCTCCGTTGACTGAGCCATGTAGATGAGTTTACTAGACATAGGAAAATGAAGTGGCAATTTAAATAATCACCGCTTCATTTATATCAAAATGGCTGCTGTGCTATGCCAATCAGCTGTTTGGCAGCACAGCGGGGCAGTCTGGACACTCCACAGTTGATAACGGAAGCCTTTGTCAACCGTTCTGGTATACCTCATTCCACGAGGCATAATGGAGTGGTCAACAAAGGCTTCCGTTGCCAACTGCGGAGCATCCAGACTGCCCCACTGTGCCGCCAAACAGCTGATCAGCACAGCGTGGTGGCCATTTTGATGTAAATGAAGCAGCGATTACCGGTATTTAAATCGCCGCTTCATTTTCCTATGTCTAGTAAACTCGGAGCCATATAGTCTTCTGGCTGTCAAACAACTGAGGAGAACCCTGCTTCTTTCCCCATTTCTCCTTTTGTCCTCCTTCACACACACACTTTAGGCATTAGAGAAAGCAATCACTGCCTCCCAGCTGTGATTCCCCAGCTTCTATCACTGTCATAAATAGTAATATAACCACTCACATGTGTTCCACTTCCTCTGTCCAGGGCTGCTCTGAACAGCTGCACAGAAGCTATGTAGATGCTCATGGGAGGACCAGGGTTCCATTTATCTTCTATTGCCACAGAGACATGGTCAACTGGCATTCTGAGGGCAGCATGGTTCACGTATTTGTCCCAGAGTGGAGACAAACCATAAAGATTCAGCTAACATTGTCCATAAATTTGTTGTGCTGTATATTAAAAGTTTTTGTTTTAATTCATACCGCCTCAGTATCTTTAAATTCAAAGATGCACTTATAAATATTTTGTCATAAACAGTATTATCTTTCATCAGTTTATTACAGAAAGACCTAATTCAATCCATGTGGTACGCTCTTGCATGGCTGTGGAAAGTATTTTTGAGTATGATGTCTCAAAGGCAAATCTGGCTGTAAATTCAAATACCAAGGCTTTTGCAAAACTTTAGCTCTGCTACAGTTAAAATAAAGCAATGCTGTATTAATGGATTTAAAAGAAGAGTCTGCATGACCCACATGTCCAAAAGGTAGTCACAGAATCTATTTTAATTGGGGCCCAATATTCAGGAGGTATTGAGGGAAGCTAAAAAATGATTCCTCTTCTCCCAAACATATTTAAGCTTTTTAACTACCAAATAAATTATATTGTGTATATATTGTATACATGCGATTTGCTACACTGCAGGTAGAAGCTCCTCCTGCACACTAAGCCCATATCATTCTACAACATTATTTTGCTGTATAAGTGCAAAGAATGTACTAAGAACATAGGACGTTATCATCATCTAAAAACTGAGTCAAATTAATTACAATTAGCACACTTCATTAACTAGAGGCATTCTGAACCAGTCTGCATGAAGGTGC
Organism: Pelodiscus sinensis; assembly: GCF_049634645.1. Lineage (NCBI taxonomy): Eukaryota > Metazoa > Chordata > Testudines > Trionychidae > Pelodiscus > Pelodiscus sinensis. The sequence continues at coordinate 48,881,038 of NC_134718.1, forward strand.
TACTGAAAGACAGAATTCTGATTTCCAACACTGTAAATGAAAAATGTGTATTTTCTTATGAACTCTTAACTTATTCTCTGTAGTTGGTTAAACAAAATATTTTCCATCATCTATCTCATCTTGCAGGTTTCTAAGGCAGCATTTAAAATAGCATGCACCGGCATTTAATTCACTGTTCCATAAGAGGAAGAGAGATGAATTTAGTGACAGGCAATATTAAAGAAGGTTCAGACCCTTATGGAAAATTTTAAAAATGCCGCTATTCACTCAAATTAAAAGAAATAGAAAGAAAAATAAATTTGCTTCAGCTGTGCTCATGTTACTTTCATATTTAGCATTCTCTAAATACCATGTTAAGAATTTACTCAAAGGAATGTTAATGGTATCAGCAAATTTTATAAGTACATTTGAGAATAGTTATGGAAAGTGAATTTTGAACTTTGAAACACATTTACACTGGAAAGCTAACCAGGAAACTTACAAAAAAAATTGTAAATGAAACCATCTTCATTCGTCAAACACATCCAGGTTTCTATTAAAATCATACTTAGCCCTTACACAGCACCTGTCTTCCATAGAGCTCAAAGCACTGAATGAAGTAGGTAAGTATCATCCCCAAATCACAGGTGAAGAAACAGAAAAGTTAAAAGTCACACAGCCATGGCCATCTCTATGCGGGTGCCTTGCCAGGACACAGGTGCAAAATTTCTAATCTACCAGGGGATGCTCCCCCATGGCAGTCCAGGCTTCACCCCCAACTCTACTCCTTCCTCCAAGGCTTCTCTCCCCACCTTATTTCTTCCCACTTCTACACTTACCATGTCTCTTCCCATCCCTGCCCACCCCCGCCTCTCCACCATGCAGATCAGCCCCCACTCCCTAGTGCACTGCATCCTCGCGCCTCTTTCCTTCCTCCCAGTGCCTCCTGATGCCAAGAAAAATCTGGCCCATGGTAGGTGCTAAGAGGGAGGGAGAGGTGAGAATCGGTGGAACTTGCTAGTGGGCAGGAAGCACTGGGGGAAGGGAAAGACTTTGGAAGGGGCCTGCTCAACTCCTGCTTCACCTCCCCACCTGAGAGTTTATTGAAGCCAAGGGATGGATTCGTATGCAGCATGTCAGTGACAGTGCCTAACCCACTGTTCTATTTACCAGATCATGCTGCCTTCCCATGGGCTTGTGTAGATGAACAATTAGTGCATGGCAAGCTAGGGTATATATTTACCTCATTATTGTTAGAGGGACTCTAATGTTATAATGTTGATCTGTTCATAATGCTTATAGTACAATTGTTGTGTACAGAAATTGGGTAAGGTGCACACTTAAAATGACGATTGTCATCAGTGACTGGAAAACAAAATGAAGTTTGTGGACAGTTGAACTTTGGACTTTTCCTACCTTAAATGTTACTTGTTGCTAAAATTGCACACGACACACTAGAACTGTGCTCACAGAACACTAGAACTGCACGTGGCACATCACAGCACGATAGAACTATGCACTTGGCACACTAGAACTGTGCCCACGACACTCAATCTTTGCACCCAACACACGTGCCAATTTCCCGCCAAAGAAAAGATAAAAGTGCCACGCCCCGTGAGAGGGTGTGCGCCTTTTGTCGGTGGTCTGTGAGGACAGCACCTGTTAGGCCTTGGGACTTGTGCATCACCCATCACCTGTGCCGAAGGGTCAGGATCCAGAGACGTCTCTCTGCACCAGTCATCTCAGCCTGTCACTTCCAACCAGATTACACTGCTGTGATGAAGACCCAGTAAGGACTGTAACCGCTACCACCATTTACCATCATCATCATGCTTTGGTTCCTGTGGTGAATGCCTGGGATCGAGCCAACCAGCAAGGGAACACTCCCCAAGAGCTGTTCCTCCCCAAGAGCTAACCGTAGCCTAAGGGTCGAGGTCTCAAGCACCGCTTTTACCATCAGCATGAAGTATACCTACCCTTATTTGTACTGGGAATCTTTCTATCTTCTTTCTCTTCTGTCTTTGGGGTGGAGGTTGGGATTGTTGGTTGTTGTTTTGGATTTGTTTCATGTAAGTGTCATCCTAAATTTCTATAATACATGTTGTTTAACTTTAATCTGGACTCTGAGTTTTTTTGTTAGGAAAAATCATCAGTGACAGATACAGTGTCAGGGGATTTCCCTTCTGGTAACCAGAGCACTTAACGTCTTCAATCAGATCCTTATCCTAAATCCTAAATTAAATCAAAAGATTCTATTTGTTACTGAGACTCTGGGGTAACATTATCACCTGTTGCACAGTAAGGGTACGTCTAAACTACATGGCTCTGTCAACGGAGCCATGTAGATTTGTTTGTTTGGCAAAGGGAAATGAAGCCACGATTTAAATAATGAAGCTTCATTTAAATTTAAATGGCTGCCGCGCTGAGCCGACAAACAGCTGATCAGCTGTTTGTCGGCTCAGCACGCTAGTCTGGATGCTCCCGCGCCGACCTGAAAGCCCTTTATCAACCTCCCCGGTAAACCTCATCCTACAAGGCATAACAGGGAGGTCATTCCACGAGGAGTAACAGTAGTTCGAACTAGGAAGCCTAGTCCGAACTACCTAGTTCGTGCCGCGTGTAGCCGCGCGGCACGGGGTTCGAACAAGCAGGGATTTAAAAATGGCAGCGCCCAGTTTATGCAAATGAAGCCCGGGAAATTCAAATCCCGGGCTTCATTTGCAAGTGCGGTATGCCTACATTACCCTCCTAGTTCGAACTAGGAGGGTAGTGTAGCCATACCCTAAGATATGTTGAGCTAATGAGACTGAAATTATTTGTAGACGTAATTATGCATATAAAGTAAAAAATGAAGGAATTAAGAAAAAATGTAATAGTTTTTTTGTACTGCACTGACTATATTTCTATTAAAAGAGAAGTAGTAGTGCATTACAGAGGCTGGAAGTTCAACTGGTTTCAAATATATAGCTTCTGGAACCCAAGCTGATTTTAATCATATGTGTTGCTACTGTGAAATACATGCATTGCTACTAGAACAAGGTCCAATTACATCATGAAAGAGTATTGAATGTCTGGAACTAATCATGGCTTTCAAGTGCATCCACCAGGAAAGGCCACAGGAGTACCCAGGAGTAGGTGAGCCAGAAGGTGAAGGAGCTGCGGCAGGCAGACGCCAGGGCCACCAGAGGCGGCGCTGGAGCAGGGACTGCCACCTGCCCCTACTTCCTTGCCCTCAAATGAATCCTGGGGGGTGGGGCAGTCCACGCCAGACTGGGAGGCAGCGAGCCAGAAGCTGAGGACTCTGACCCGGGTGCCGCAGAGGTGCCACCACCAGCTGTCCCAGCACCGGAGTCGGCAGGGTCGTCCGGGGAGGCCATACCAGGTAAGTGCCAGAACTGTCCCCTACCCAGGGGAGAGGTAGGGAGGGAGACAAGGGACCGTGCACATGGGCCATGCCTCCCAAGGATCATGCAGCCACCTGTTCATGTGCGAGCACATGCCATACCACCTTGGGCAGGTGGCTCCAGCTGCATGACACCAAGGGGTCGTGGCCCAATAGGCACACGCGAGTGTGAAGAGACCTGACATGCTCCCGACCCCAGGGCGGGACCCAGCAGGATGCCCACCCTTCACATGCCCCCTCTACACAGAGGCAGGGGACATCTCCCCTCCACCTCAGCCACACTATACATGGATAGGGGCTTGGGTGCAGTCTTGGGGCAGCTCCCACTCCCGGGGAGAGCCAGACATCCCAACCATGGCCTCTGTGCAAGCACGTCAGCTCTGATGGTGCAGGGCACGGTCATCCGCACCTCTCAGGGGGCACTGGGCATCATCCACTGTGTCCCCAAGGAGAAATGACCACTCCTCTTCTTTCTCCACAGATGCACCAGCTGCATGTGCAGGGCACACCACCCTGCCTGGGACATGCTCCCACACCCGAGGGCTCCTCCAGACCACCAGCATGAGGCAGTGGTACTGGGACCAGCACCTGGGGGCCCTGTGAGCCCTGCACTGCACCGTCTAGGAGGACCTGCAGCTCCACCGGGAACAGCTTGCTCAGGACCTTGCCATGTGCTCACACCTGCAGGCCCTGCTGCAGAGCTTGCTGTCCCGTGTCGCCCCAGTGCCTGCTGCCCCACCAGCTACTGTTCCTCTTCCCACTCCTGCCCCCCCACCTCTCCCTCCTCAACCTCCTCAATCTCTACACCCTCCTCCCCATTCCGCTGGGGACTCCAAGGCCCCCGCACCCACCATGCTGGGAGACATGTGGCTCTACGAGACCCCCCCACCCCTGCGCGCTGAGCTTCCCCTCCCCCTTCTTCCCCTTGCTTCCCCCTTCTAGCTCCCTCCTCCCAGTTTTCTCCCCTCCCCTCTCCCACCTTCTCTCCTTCCCTCTCCCTCCTCCTTTCCCCAGTCTCCTCAGAGTTTCATTCCCCCTCCCCAGTTTTGTTCAATAAACCCAGTTAATATTTTTGAAAAAAAGTATATTTTATTTGACATCAAGAAGGGGGGTTAGGGAGGGGTAAGTGGAAGGACGTGAGGGAGGAATGGGGCAGGAGCCCCCGATGAGGAGGACCGGGGTGGCTCTGAGGGCTCCTCAGAGTGGATGCTGTCCCTCAGGGCCTCCTGGATCCCCGATGGACCTCCCGGATGGCAGCCTGTAGCAAGTGCAGCCAAGCTGATGGCAACAACCCCACGAGACGCACCGGTGTGCCCAGGAACAGGTCTGGTTCCATGTTGCAGAGTGCTGTGGTGTCCCGAGTGAGGGCAAGCAGAGCACTTCGAGACATAAATGCTTTGCTGTCCCTCAGCGAGGTAGACCAGCAAGCAAAGAAACCTGAGAACTGTCTGTCCGGGATAGGGGGTCGGGTCCTTTTAAGCACAGACCTTGGATAGCCTGAGGCAGTAGCCACACACACTAAGTCCGATCATGATGCCCTGCTGGCACTGGTTCTGACCAGCCTTACCTTCGATTCAGGGTCCACTCAATGTGGACGCGCTATTTCGAATTAGAAAAATGCTATTTCAATTTAGTTTTTGTCTAGACGCGTTATTTCGAATTAGCTTAATTCAAATTAACTTGTTCAAAACAAGTTAATTTGAAATAGCACTGTAGTGTGGACATACCCCCAGTTTCCAAACTAAATTAAGTAAAGTGAGAATTCTGGGATCATGGTAGGTGTTGAAGGGGGCATAGCCAGGGCACACTATGCTCCAGAGATCTTGAACCAACCTATAACAACTCAAACCAGCTTCCCAGAATTGCTGAGTATGGAAAGTGCAAAGTGGTAGCCAGGTATCTATATTCCTTTCTCCATCTGTGAGGTCTACCCAAACTCAGTGCCATCTGAGGATCTAAATTCTAGATTCTTTGGGATGGAGGACAAAAACACATTAAACGCCACATGTCCTCCTATCAAAGAACTCTACCATTCATTTCATAGCAAAGCTTTCCTGTAGTCAATAGTACTCATTGCCAGGTTTCCAAAAATTGTGATTAAAATCAACTATGTGCCCATCAACAATGCCCTTCATCAAGAAGGTAGTGTTTAGAGATGCATTTTCTGATTATCATATAAAGTATGCCTATACTGCAGGGGTTGTCCAGAAAAAAACACACTTACGTCCACACTGCTATAGCATTCTTTTGACAGAAAGTCGAAAGAACAGAGGGGTTTTTCTGACAGTGGTAAACCTCTTTCTACTAGGAAGAAGCCTTTTTCTGAAAGAGCTTTTTCAGAAAAAGGCTTGTGTGGACGAAGCTTTTTTTTCTTTTTTTCTAAAAAAGAGGTCTTCAGGAAATAACACAGGTGCCCTGGTGGCCACTCCATTCAAACTAATCAGAACTCTATAGTTCCTGTCTCCTGCCAGATCTTAAAACTGCAGGCATCCAGAACAAGCCTTGTGGTAGGAAGCCAACCCTGGGAGCTGCACTTGGCCACACGGCTCTGACTGGCACCCACATTTGGACCCGTGGCCCAGCCACAAGCCCTCCGAAACCCCCCTGGCCCTCACAGGGAGCAACACCACAGCTCTCAGGACCCAGCCAGGGGGAGCAAACAGTGTGCACCCTCCTGGTCCAGAGCGAAGATCCTGTCCCTCCTCCGGCAAAGTGGGGAGGAGGAGACCATGCGGGATCTCTGCCCCCAGCACAGAAATGCCGACATCTATGGCCGGATGGCCGAAGCCCTGGTGGAGAGGAGATACCCTTTCCCTCCCGGACATTGGAACAAGTCCCAAGTAAGGGGAAGGAGCTCCACCAGAGCCAGGGAGTGCAGCTCCCACACTGGGACAGAACCCTACTCCTGCCCCTAATTTCAGGAGCTCCACCAGATTCTGGGGAAACCTTTTCCCCACCCATGGTGGTGGACTCGGAGCTTGAGACGCTCGTTGTCGCCCGCCTGGAGCTCCTTGCTGAGAAGGAGGAGAAGGAACATCAGGTGCAGGAGGAAGAGGACACAGCCAGTACTGTCACCCTCACGCTCAAGCCGGTACCCCAGGCATCCTCTGATGGCAGGGAGGGATCATCAGGTGAGTGCTCTCAGTTTTACACACACACACACACACACACACACACACACACACACACACACACACACACACAGTGCGGGGGAGGCGGGCGAGACAGGTGTGATTGTTGCTTGGCCTTCTCTGCCTGGACATCGTGCTGCAGTCCATGCATGTGGAAGCATGTGCAAAACCAGTCTGGCCACGTGGCCTCAGGAGGCAGCCATGGAACACCCCCAGGATCCTGCTGACAGCTTCGAGAAGGCCACACATCTGACCCCTGGAAGCAGGCTGGGCACAAGGGTGCTTGCATGACCCCATAGAGACCGAGAAGGGCTGCACAAGCACACAGGCATGCCTGCACACGCAAGGCACCACCCACTCCCGTGGACAGCGCTGTCAGGCGCAAGTGTGTGTGCAGGCCCCTCTCCTACCCATGGGATTCCACTGTGGCTGGATACTTCCCTTGCTTGCTTGTTCGTGGGACAGGGGGAAGCGGGAAGCATGGTCCCCTTAGCACCTCGGGGCCACACATGGCCTTGCTCCTAGGACATCTCCATCCTCTGGCCCAAGGACTGTTGGTTGCTGCTCACAGAGGACAAGGCCTCAGGGACAGTTTGTGCCTGGGTGACTGACTGCCTCTTTATTCTCCACAGCCAGACCAGCCATCACTGAGGGGTGATCCACGCCACCCGAGGCAGCTACAAGCTCACGAGGGTTCATGAGGACCTCCTGTGGCAGCATGTGGGCATCCTGTGTGACATGCAGTAGACCCTAGTGCAGAAGGTTCAGGAGGATGCTGAGTGGTGGAGTCGCATGTGTGACCAGCTTGTGTGGCAGGGTAACAACACGTGTCCCATCATACGGGAAATGATAGCACACTCGGCTGCTGTCCCTACTCCTGCCTCCCACCCTCCTGCCCCCTCTGCTATGCCCATTCCCCCTCCGTCCCTCTGCTATGCCCATTCCCCCCATCCCCAAAGCAATGTCTCTGCCCTCTATCCCTGCTATACCTCTGCCATCCCTGATCCCAGCCCCCCCTCCTGCACACCCACCTGTTGTCCCAGGCCCCACCCAACCCTAAGTTCGCCGAGGACCCCGGAGCCAACATGTAACTTCCAGCCACCCCATGTGTCACTCCCAGCCCTGAACCCCCCTTCTCCCTCTCCCATCTAGGTTCTCAGCCCCCTTCCTGCACAGCTTATTTTATTCTAAAAAAAAAAAATACAAAGTTTGTTTTGTTCAAATCAAAACAGGTGTGTTTATTGAAAGTTCAGGGAAGGGGTGAAAAGTGGTTGTGGTGGGAAAGGGATAGTAGAGCAAGGCACAGGCCTCCCGTGGGGAGGCCCTGGGGAGAGTTACTGGGGTCCCGGTGAGTAACTCTCCCTCAGGGCCTCCTGGATGCGCACACCCAACTGATGGGCCTGGTGGCAGTCCATGGCTGTTTGAAGGCCCTCTCTTTGTGGCTGGCCTCTCCCCCCACTCCGGTAGGAAGGCGTCCCCCTTCCTCTCCACAGTGTTGTGGAGAACACAACATGCTGACACCACCTCAGGGATGTTGTGCTTCCCCACGTCGAGGCCGGTCAGGAGGCACCTGAACTGAGCCTTTAGGCATCTGAAGGAGCATTCGACCTGCATGAGGTCCAGGCTGAGGAGAGCATTGAATTGGTCCCTGCTGGGGTCCAGGTGGTCTGTGTACGGCTTCATCAGCCACGGCATCAGGGGGTCGACAGCGTCCCCCATGACGCACAGTGGCATTTGCACGTCCCAACCCCAAAGTCACATTGGGGGAAGAATGTGCCAGCCTCCAGCTTCTGATAGAGGCTGGAGTTTCTCAATACATGGGCGTCATGTGCCCTTCCCAACCACCCAACGAAAATGTCTGTAAACTGTCCATGGTGATTGACCAGGGCCCGCAGAACCATTGAGAAATCACCCTTCCTGTTAATATACTGGGCAGCTCAATGATGTGGTGTGCAGACTGGGATATGGGTTCCATCAATTTCCCCCCTGCAGTCGGGGATCCCCAGGGCAGCAAATCCTAAGACGATTGGGTCCAGGTTTCCCAAGTGAAGAGTTGGAATTGATGGCCCTCACAACCTGCAGAAGAAGACAAACAAACAGACAAAACAGAGAATGAGAGGGAGTGCCTGAGCCTTTGGGAGGTGCCCACCCCTCCCCTTTTGTCCCTTCAAACATCCCATGAGGCTGCCCCCCTAGCAGCAGGGCTGTGTGAGGGTGGGACGGCACAACCCCCGGGGACAGGGCTTCCTCCTCCACTCCAGCTCACCCCCCCTGCACCCTCCTCTTTCCCTAGGGTCTCCCTTTCCAGGACTTTCCCCCTTCCACCTGCTGCAGGAACTGCAGCCCAAGAGTGCCTTACCTCTATGAGGAGGGCCCCAATGGTGGACTTCCCCATGCTGAACTAGTTGCCCACCATCCAGTAATGGTCTGGGGTGGTGAGCTTCCAGATGGCGATGGTGACCCACTTCTCCAGGGAGATGGTGTGCCACAGGTGGGTGCCCTCATTGGAGGGCAGGGGCTAGCCAGGCACACAGCTCCATAAAGGTGGCCTTCCACATGTGGAAGTTTTGGAGCCATTGCTGGTCATCCCACTGCTCCATAACCAGCCAATCCCACCAGTCAGAACTGGTGTCCAGCCTTGAAACGTGTCTCTCCACTGTGGTGTGAGGTTGCAAGTGTCTTGCTCCCACATACAGGGAGAAGATCTCAGTGTCGAGCTCATGCAGGGCCATGAAGGAAGCCTCCACAAATGTCTACAGAAACTGCAGCATGGCAGTGTGGGGCCATCATATGCCCAGAGGCATCTCTGGCTCCATGGCAAGGAGTGTGCTGTGGTGTACAAAAGCTGGGCAACCAGAGCATGCACTGGTAAAGCTTTGCTGTCCCTCGGAGAGGTAGGCAAGCATGCAGCAGAAGCAGAGAAACGGCTGTCCAGGGGGATCCCTTTAAGTGCGTGTCTCAGCTAGGCTTAGGCAACAGCACTCTGAAGCAACTAGTGACCTAATGCCCTGTCTGAACTGGTTCCAGGTGGCCTTATATGTAAAATAGCATCCACCATTGCACTTTGGCTGTGTAGATGCTCTCTTTCGAAAAAAGGTTTTCCAGAAGATCTCTTCCGGAAAAGCTTCTTCCGGAAGAAGCTTGCAGTCTAGATGTAGTCACAGGAATTTAGCATTAAGGCTATCGGTTTGAACAGATAAGTCCCCATCCATGAAGTGCAATTTTCCCCCTTTATTTTTAGTATTGGCCCAACTCATTTCAATTTCTTTGTAATCTTAGAAGTACAGGCAAATATGTCAGCACACCTTGTGATTTATGTTTACTGTACAGTGTCTATTGTTGCTACCATGAGTAATGTATCTCAGTTATCAACTAAAACCATCATTTTCTGTTGAGACCTTGTATTTAGCTCACTTTTCAATCATATGCTGCATGCTTTTTGGAATGTTAGTGAAGCTGAGGGTGCTGGCGTATGTGTTTCACTGACACATATTGTGAGCAATTTAATGTTGAATGTGGAACTTTTTAATTAATTCTTTTAACTAGACTGTCTAATTGCTACATTCACTTTAACAAGTTTTTGCCTATAGACCATTTCAATGAGGTTAGTTATTGACCTCCTCCCTGATTTATTTGCTTTGAATTGAATAGACATGGTGTATTTATTTTTACCCTGGCAAATGCAAGCAATTAAATCAGATAAATTGAACGTGATTTACTGAAGAAGTGGCTTGTTTCATATACTGACATCTACAGTGACAACACTTCTATGCTGCAGCAAGTCATGCTGCAAATAGTCCTCCTCAGAGATCACAATCCAGACATCACTCTCTATAAAAGAACTCTGAGTTTCAAACTTCAGAGTGTTTTAGAAAATCGCTTTTAATACTCCAACTCCATTTCAACCCACATTACCATGACGCAGCCCATCTCCCATCCTGCACTGATGTGCAAAGATGGGCTGAGAATGACTTGGTATCCTTCAGAATTTCCAGGCTAGATCTATGGTGGATGATTAGAAATTGTGGATAGTATATTTTATTATATGGGGATTTTGGGGAGGGGATTGTTCTAAATTCATTGCTGCATTCTCCTTGTATAAAAGGAAGGTGGTGGCATTAAACAGTAGCAATGACATTCACACTGATAGATCTAGAAGAGACCTGCACCCCCATTCTCCTCCACCCCAAAATATTAACCTTACTTACAAATATCACTTTATGATACTAAAACCCAAACTGTTTCATCAAACTCACTTATTTTGCACTATTTATATTTCTTTATTCTGGCTAAAATTTACCCTCGAGTGAAGTGTCCACATAAGGCTCCTCATATCAACCCATTTCTGCTGTGGGAATGAACAGGAAGAGCTGCAAGCAGAGTAATCATGCAAAGAGACCTCTGTCTCTGAACTGGTTTAGAGGGTCTGCAGCTTGTACTCCAATTCTCTGAACCTATCCCACAGAGAAGGAAGGCTATTAATGTCATGCTTCCTCTGCATTTCACCCCTTCCCCCTGAACAACATCAAAAATTCCAATTACTCAGGCTTAATGCAATGAAGATAATTTCACTCTACAAACATTTTTTTCAGCTCGGATAGTCTCTTTTATTCATTTCTAAGTAGTCAGTGTCTCCCATTCACTTACAGTCACTTTCTAGTCCATTTCACCTTCAGATGGTCATGAAACTCAATACTGAATGTTCTTAAGATTCTAAGTCCATATCATCTTAGATTCTAAGTCAAGATGTGATCATCTAGTCTGATCTGGTGCACGGCACAGGCACAGAATTTCCCCCCAAACCATTTCCAGAGCAGAGCTTTTAGAAAAATTCCAGTCTTGATCTTAAAATGATCAGGGAAGTAGCATCCACCACAATTGTTTGTAAGTTGTTCCAATGGTTAATTATACTCACTGTTAAAAATCTACACCTTGTTTCCAGTCTGAATATGTCTAGCTTCAGCTTCCAGTCATTCGGATCATGCTATACTTTTATCTGTTACATGGAAGAGACCATTATTAAACATTTCCCCATGTGGGAATGTATACACTATAAGCAAGTGACCACTATCCTTCTTTATACTGAGCTTGGGGGCAGTGGGTGAACCCTTAGCCTGCGAAGGCTAGCCACCACCCCCCTGTTCCAGCCCTTTCACTTTCCATGGGAGCCCAAGTAGTCCATCCAGCACCCCAAAATCACCCACTGTGGGTGCTGGCTCCTGCCCAAGGATAGTGGCCCTGGAGCATTGGAGAGCCAGCATAGTTCCAGACTTCCCTAATCTTAGAGTTGCTGGAGAGCTGGACAGCACGGCTTCAGCTTCTCCCAACCCCAGAGCCTCAGATGGTATAGCCCAGCCTCCTCAGGCCACATTGGCCAGCCTGACTCCCAGCCAATCCTCTACCAATGAAGTTGTAATGATCATGAGGATTAGCCAGGAGCCTGGGAACGAAGGGTACGTCTACACTACAGCGCTAGTTCGAACTAACTTAGTTCGAATTAGTTAATTCGAACTAAGCTAATTCGAACTAACGCGTCTAGAACTAAAAACTAGTTCTAATTAGCGTTTTGCTAATTCGAACTAGCAAGTCCACATTGAGTGGACTCTGAACAGGGCTTAAAGATGGCCGGAAGCAGTGCCGGCAGGGCATAAGAGGAGGACTTAGAGCATGGAGATGCTGTCTCAGGCTAGCCAAGGGCTGCACTTAAAGGGTCCCGACCCCCACCCCGGACACACAGTTCTAAGGGGTGCCCCACTTGCAAAGAAGTTCTGGCTTGGAGTGCCCGGAGTACCCACACTGGGCACATCACACCACTCGGCCATCAGCCCGGCTGCACTTGCCGCAGGCTGCCATCTGGGGAGAGTGGGCAATTGGGGGGCTGCAGGACAGCTTCCACCCCCAGAAGCCCGCAGAGCCAGCCCAGTCCTCCCCATCGGGGGCTCGTACCCCATTCCTCCCTCACCTCCTTCCACTTACCCTTCCCTAGCCCCCCTTCTTATTGATGTACAAAATAAAGATAACGTTTCTTCCAACATTGACTCTGTCTTTATTGAACAAAACTGGGGGAGACTGGGAAAAGGAGGTGGGAGAGGGGAAGAGAAAGGCTGGGAGAGTGGAGGGCAACTAACATGATCAGGGGTTGGGAACAGGTCCCAGATGAAGAAAGGCTACAGAGACTGGGACTGTTCAGCTTAGAAAAGAGGAGACGGAGGGGGGACAGGATAGAGATCTCTAAAAGCAGGGGTTGGGTGGAGACAGTGCATTCAGAAAAGTTCTTCCTGAGTTCCCATAAAGAAGGGCTAGAGGACACCAAAGGAAAGGAATGGGTAGCAGGCTTCAAACTAGTAACAGAAAGTTGTTGTTCTTGACAAAGCAAATAGTTAACCTGCGGAACTCCTTGCTGCAGGAGGCTGTGAAGGCTACAACTAGAACAGAGTTTAAAGGGAAGTGAGATCAAGTCATGGAGGTTGGGTCCATGGAGTGGTCTTAGCCAGGGGGTAGGAGTGGTGTCCCTGCCCAAAGTTTGTGGAAGGCTGGAGAGGGATGGCATGAGACAAATGGCTTGGTCACTGTCTTCGGTCCATCCCCTCCAGGGTCCCTAGGGTTGGCCGCTGTCAGCAGACAGGCTACTGGGCTAGATGGACCTTTGGTCTGACCCAGGATGGCCATTGTAAGCTCAGGGCTCAGGGTCGGGGGTCTCAGTGGACCCCCTTGATTTTCATGCACACCTGCTCTTGGGTGGCCAGGCTGGCAGCTCTCCTACCCTAGACGGCCACTTTCCTGTGCCTAGTGCGGAGATCGTGGACGAGGTCCACGATGTCCGCACTAGCCCAGGAATGTGCCCGCCTCTTGCGGTCCAGGGCAAGCTCCCGGGAGCTGCCAGCCTGGTCCCGGGAAGAGGGGGTGGGCTGGGGGACATCGGGTGGGTGGCTCTGTGCCGTGCCAGGTGCAGGGTCTGCTGGCTGGGTGCTGGCAGGCTTGCACCTGGCATGGGCATCATAGCCAGCCCGTGCCCCTTTAAGGGGTCCGGGGCCGGGAGGGGGGCATAGAGTTTCCCTGGTGTTGGCCAGAGTGGCCACCAGGGAAACTTGGGGAGGGCTAGCCTCCCACTAGTTCGAATTAAGGGGCTACACACCCCTTAATTCGAACTAGCTAGTTCGAACTAGGCTTAATCCTCGTAAAATGAGGTTTACCTAGTTCGAACTAAGCGCTCCGCTAGTTTGATTCAAATTCGAACTAGCGGAGCGCTAGTGTAGCGCCTAGGAAAGTTAGTTTGAACTAACGTCTGTTAGTTCAAACTAACTTTTCAGTGTAGACATACCTGAAGGGTTTAACCTTACTTAAGTCAGATAGAGTTGGCCAATAGGAATGTAGGTCGGAATTTCAAACTGGGACAAAGGAATTTTGGGGTTTTCTCTTTTTTGTCTCTGGGGCAGTTTTCTCTCCAGCTACTGAGGAAGTCAGACAGAATGTCTCCCTGCAAGAACAGACTCTTCACTCTTCTGTAAGTAGGGTAAAGTTTAGATACATTTGTTCAGTTTTATTGTTTGATGGTTTGGGAAATGGGATCTGATGTCTGTGCATTTAAAAATGGGTTTTGCTCTCCTTTGTAACTAAGCTCCTGGCCCATGGTGGGTTTCCCCTCCATGAATATACTACTTTGTGACTTTTCCATCTAGTCATTATGCTTTCAACAGGAATATTGTGGTGATGATAAAAGTTCTCTTTTCTTTTTATTAACCTGGTATTGGTTAATTTTTGTGTCCTGGTTTGTACTTTAGGGGTGTGATTTCCCAAGTAGTCTCTCCCTGGTTTCTTTATCATTACTTGGGTGGTGGCAGCGGAGTTTTATCCACAAAATCTAGGTTAAGATTTTGGGGGAAAGTTTTTTACCAAAGCCTGAAAAGATAAGGTTTGGGGAGACTTTTGTGGGCCCCCAATTCTGCATTTATTGTGCCAGAGTGGGGAAGGAGCCTTGACAGAAGCCCACTCTCACAGCTGAGTCACCAGCCCCAGCATTGGGCAGGCAGCATAGCCAGAGCAGCAGGAGCCTCTGGCACAGGAACAGCAGGCAGGAAAGGGTCTGGAGTTGGAGGATGGGCAGGACCACATCAAGCAGTTTGGGAAGGCAGAGCCTTCCTGTACCTATGATACCTGCTGCCCATGGGTAAGCTAAATAGACTGTACTTGAGTCTAGTATTATAAGGCATGTATTCTAATATTCTAATCATTTTTGTGGCTCTTCTGAGTCCTCTCCAATGTATCAACTATTTTCTTGCATTTTGATCACCAGAACTGGAAAATATATTCCAGAAGTAAAATAACCTCTCTACTCATATTTCAGATTCCCTTATTTATGTATTTAAGGATCACATTAGGCCTTTTAGCCACAATGTCACACTGGGCATTCACAGTTGGCTGATTATTCACCATTACCCACTAAATTTTCTTCACAGTCACCACTTCCCAGAATATAATCCCTGAGCCTCTAATATAGCCTATATTCTTTGATCCTAAATATATGAATTTACCTTTAGTCAGAGTAAAACACATATTGTTTGCCTGTACCCAATTTACCAACAGATTCAGATTACTCTAGTAGTGACCGGTCGCCTTTATTATTTACCACTCCTCCAGTTTGGCTATGTCTTCACAGCAGCGTTTTTTCAGAACAACAAAATGTGCATCCACACAGCAATCTATTATTGAGAAATAACGTTCAGGTGGAGGACTTCCGACTCTGACTTCTATAACCCTCATTTCACGAGAGTAAGGGAAGTCTAAGGAAAAGTGTTCTTCTTTCTACTTCCTGCTGTGTAGACAGTGTCAAAAGCTGGATTAAGCTATTTTAACTTCAGCTATGCAACTGACCTAGCTGAAGTTGTGTATCTTAATTTGACTTTTGCCCTTATGTGTAGACATGCCTTTTTTGTGTCATCCACAAAAGTTATCAGTGATTATTATGTTTTCTTCCAATCGATTAAAAAAAAAGTTAATGTTTGGATTTCAATCATGTATGAGAAAGGTTTACTTATTTAAATAATAACCAGTATAGAAAGAAATTGTTTTAATTCCAATTTCTAGAGGTCTTAAGCTCTCTAAAAGTTTATTTTTATAAAGAGAAAATAATGCACCACTTTAGGCTAAATTCAGTTGAACAGTTCTATTTGTGGTTGTACCAGCATTTTCATTATTGATTCCAATTATATTTTGTTGGGCAAGGATCTATAATAAAAAACATTGTGAAGATTAAAATTTAGCAAACAGTTTCATTTTTAACACTGTTTGAAAGATGTTGCATTCCTTACACATCCCATACTTCCACTGAAATGTTTTTTTCTTGTTACTATTTAGATTCTAATGAATAAAAAAAGTGGGTTATTTTTAAATATGCAAATTGACAGGTGGCAAAGTTTGTGATATGGACCAATAAAATACTCCTCCTATTCTGCAGCAACTTTTCACAAAATCTGCCTGATGATTTTAATTATGATAAATTACTGAGCTTGCACCAGCCAAAAAAATCACATTAGACAATATTAGACTGTTGTGAATTTGTTATATATTTTATAATATAATTACATTTTAAAACTATATGACTGTACAATTCTACTTTTCAATAATTCACAAAGTACTGTACACTTACTTGAAGAAACGAAATTACAATAAGTTTGTGACCAAAAAAATGAAAATAAGGAAAAACACTTTCAAGTCTGACCTGCAATACAGAAGGCATCTTCTCAAATTACTTATATTATACGTATGCATTGTCCTACCCAAAAATCCTGAGGCTTTTATTACTTTGTGTAACAATTCACTGTACTTTCAGCATGCTTTCTGCTTACTAAAATTAGTATTGTGCAACAGACTTCAGTGTTTTTGTGTCAAAGAAGAAATAATAAATTCCCTATTGTTTTTTTTTTTTCTAGCTGGTGTATCACTGTGTTTGCAAGTAGTGATAAAATTGGCAATCAAGTCAGCTATAAGTCTTGCTTTTATATTAACCAGTCTCTTTTTCTTTCTTGGGGCAGATTATTTGACATGTGAGACTCACAAACTCATTTAAAACACAGTTTTCATCAGACAGAATAGGTTCACTCAGACAAGAGCCTACCATGCCCACATTCCAATTTACGTTGACTCTCTGCAGGGGCTCCAACAACTGTATTTTCAGTTCAGCAGTCCAGTCAGGGAAATTGGGTGAAGAAGTACTTTCAGTCCTAAAGGGAGGGAAGAGTAAGTAATTCAGGGAATGTCTACACTACCCCGCTAGTTCGAACTAGCGGGGGTAATGTAGTCATCTGCAGTTGCAAATGAAGCCCGGGATTTGAATTTCCCGGGATTAGGCTTCTAATCCGAACTAGCTGTACTCCTCGTTCCACGAGGAGTACAGCTAGTTCGGATTAGAAGCCTAATCCGAACTAGCTACTCCATGCCACGTGTAGCCGCGCGGCACGAGGTTCGAACTAGCCAGCATTTAAAAATGGCGCTGGCCGGCTTCATGCAAATGAAGCCCGGGAAATTCTAATCCCGGGCTTCATTTGCAACTGCGGATGACTACATTACCCCCGCTAGTTCGAACTAGTGGGGTAGTGTAGACATACCCTCAGAGAATGGGCTCTTTAAGCAGAAGACACTATCCCGCCTCAGTTTCCCAACTAAAATTTAAGGAAGAACAGAATAAGCAATTTTTACGATTGATGGGTATGTAAAACAAGCAGGGGATTTTGGTTTAAATGTATAAGTCTTTGTAAAATATGACAATTGTCTATATTCTAATATAAAAGGCTCTTCACTCCATCAAGAATATTATGCTTCCCTACTGTATTCCTTTGAGGATTTTTTTAAACTATAGTTCCAAGTACCTAAGAGCTGTACATTTTCTGAAGAAAACATTACATATTGCTGATCTAGGAATACTAGAAGGTTTACATTAATTTTTCAGTTCTCTCATTGTGCTGTGATATCCATGCAGCACTCTGTGAAATCCACAGGAGGCACTCACTGTCCTCTGCAAAATGAAAAAGAAAATAATTTTATAGTGCAAGTGAGCAACTATCATGAACAAATTGTAACAATTTAATATGTTTATTGAACGCTACATTTTCAGCACCTTCAGCAGGCTCTTGCACCTTTTGGGATCCATTGTATAGATCAAATAACTAGCTATCTGTCCCCTCCGGCAATAAAATGTTAATAGACTAAAGCTTTTGAATTGCATTACTATGTGAGTGATGCAATTTAGTGTTATAAGATGCCATCAATAATACATAAAAGGTATTGTATAACGCAATATGATGATTTTAATTCCTAAAAGCAAGTCTGAAGAAACACTGGCTGAAATACAGCATTGCGTAGGTTATGACAGTGTTTATATAGTCCTGTTAAATTTCATATGCTGTGAAATGGACAAAGAAATATGAAAGCATTTTTTTTAAAATCAACCAACTTAATGAAGGCATAATTCTAAAAGGTCCCTGCACACTGAAGCTAAATCATCATGTCTTTTTTACCTTTAATTAACTGTGCAGAAAATAGATTGTACAAATGTTAATTTCAACAGGCTTCATATTTGCATTTGGACAGATTCAAAGAGATTAATATCTTGTAAACAGGATTTATTTTTATCCTGCCAATGCAGGCACTGAACTTATCTTCTGTCATGATGACGTAATATTAATTTGTCACTATGAACAGTCATGGGGATACATTTATACAGAATTCTCACCACCAAAGGATCTGGTTCTTAATGACAGAAATGATACAATATTTGGGACATATGGTAACTAGTAGTCTGAAGTAGTATCCTGAAATATCAACATCTTTTTTCCTGAAAATATATTCCCCTGATTTACCAAGGACTGACTAATTCTTTTAACTCATCTGATCAAGCCATTCCTTGTGTCTAGAGTCCTCTCTAATGATGGTGTTGAGAAGTGCCGTAGCTCATCCCAGTTCTGAGGGCCAAGAGTGAGTGGTCATGGGACGCAGTGAGTGTCTACATCTGATGATCATGTATTTTATTAGGTATGCACGAGAGAAAGTTTGCCAAGCAAAATAAGCAGTACTGGTAAAAATACTGGCAGGGAGATGAGACCTTTCATATCCAACATACATTAGATGCACCTCTTGCTCATGTTCATTTCTGTGTGCAAGGAAAACTCAGAGGAATTGCATTCCTGAGCTATTTCCCATTGGAGGGGGCTTATCTGGGATCCTAGTCTCTAGTATGGGCCTTTTATGGCTGCCTGGCCAGGGCGTAACTATTGGAAGTTTGACTACTGAGTAAACTATGTTTGAGCTCTCTTATTCAATTGAACAACAACAATTGTGGCTAAAGAAACCATAGCCATGTATAGAAGAATCCTTACTTGCCAAGTTTTGAATAGCAATACCATGTTTTGATACACCATGCAAATACAGTTAGAGTCTATGTTGCTACTTTATGTGACCTGCAACATTTTCATGTCACATGATACATGTCTCAAATGACATTAATTCTACAATAATTTATAGTTTTTACTACATGTTGTGTCAACAAAAGGTCAGTCCAGCAAACGA
The DNA here is from genome assembly GCF_049634645.1 of Pelodiscus sinensis. Lineage (NCBI taxonomy): Eukaryota > Metazoa > Chordata > Testudines > Trionychidae > Pelodiscus > Pelodiscus sinensis. Next base: position 48,900,112 of record NC_134718.1, read on the forward strand.
AAGTGACATCTAGAGTTTGCCAATATAGTAACATCAATCGGGATTGAGGTTAGAGGAGCATAAAAGTATTTTCGCCAGTGGTACTTCTTTTGCCTGGCGAACCTTCTCTCATGCATACCTGATGAAATATATGATCTACGGATGTAGACACTTTGGTAACATGTAAAAAGGAACATGGGGCCAAATTCTCAACTTGTATAAATCTACGTAGCTTTACAGAAGGCAAAGGAACCTGGAAGATTTACAACAGCTGGAGATTTGGTTTGTATTGTGCATGCTGAATGTTTTACTCAAAAAGAAACCCTTAAGTTCATACACATCTTTTTTAAGCCAACGCACACAGATAAAGTAAGGAGAATATGAAATACATAGATACAACAGCAATTGGACACTACATAGCTGGTGCAAGAGGTATACAGAAAGATTACTTTTAGTTGTATACAAAAAGATTACTAAGGAGTCTAGTTTATTATTCTAGTTTTTAAATGTGCATAGCACTTAGTCGTCTTAGAAAAATTTGATAAGGAATATCAGGTGTGAAATATTCTGCAGAAAGTAGATCCAAATATAAAAGCGTTCTTCATAAAAATATTCTCTGAACCATTCTTATGAGGAGACCAGGCTTTTCAAATCTGCATTTGATGTGCTAGGTTGTGACATCTGAAATCAGTTTGTAACATGACATGAGAGATTCAATCTGACAGGATGAATCAGCTGAAGAGGCAGCAACTGAAATCTTTAAAAACATGTTTTTTTCCTGAGCACTGCAGTTTTGCAAAAAGCATCATTTAAAAAAGAAAATAAAGTTGCACATCCAGTGCCTACTACTGTACCCTTGCCTGAATTTCATAGTCTAAGTAGGTTACACAAACATGGAATGTTTTAACTGTACCTATATGCTTGCAATGTAAATACATTTTATTACTTAACTACTTCATAGTATATATTCCTATTTCAAATCCTTGCTGTCATTTAAAATGGTTTTTAATTTCCGTAAGGGAAATATTTTAAAAATAATTTTGTATCTGTGAAAAGTGACAGATTAATGACCTGGTAGACTGAAGTGGAAGCCTGGCTTCACTTCACTCTGCCTCTCATTGTTAATTAGTATGATTAATTTTATGCCATCTTCAAGTGTGTTAGGGGCGTTATAAAAGGGATTATTTTGCCCTGAAGAGCTTACAGTTTAAACAATGAATGTGACAAAAAAGAAGAGGAACATAACATACCAGAGAGGGTAAGGAAGGACTCACATTAAAGATATATAATTAGATGACCTTCAGTATATGTATATACCTCTCAGTACAGCTAGGCCGAATTCAGAGCTGATACAGTTGTATAAATTAGTTCCCTCCAAACTTACACAGTTACATTCTCTTACGCCTACTTACATCCATTTTCTTTGTACATGTGGGAGTCTAAGGTGGTGTAATTTACATGTCAATGAGTCAGAAGAAGGCATACATTAAAACAAAGTGGCAAATACTTCAACTTACTTCTAATTAAACAACCTTCTGGCTCCTCATTAAACTACTGCACATTGATTGTATGGAAATAGGATAAGGAAATCTAAGTGTAAGACTGAATGTAATGTTGTCTAACTTACAGTACCTTAACTGGAATTTGGGTCATATAAGACATGAGTCAAGATTTTATTTTCAATTTAAACATATAGACACATTCATTCACATATTCTCCAGTCTGAAAACTCCCCCACTAATTTCCGATTACTGCAGTTTGCATTCCAAGGCAATGCATTCCTTGGCCCCTCTGAAGTGCAAATACACTAAAAAAAAGTTTGCTAATGCTCAAATCCATATATCATCTGTTAGTATGCAATTGAACAAGTTAAAAGAAAGGACTTTTGCCTATGTTTTTCTCCTTTTTCTTCATACAGGTTCAATTCTTAGGTAGATCAAAGCTCTAAAATTAGCTGCATCTCACCAGCCTCCTCCATCAAAATAAAATTGTGATTTTAAATATGACTTCAAAATCTCATGGCTTTAGAAAGAAGCATGTGCAGAGATTTCAAACTTTTGCCTCATATTTTTTCTTGTTTGCCCATTGTTATTATTATTATAAATTATTATTAAGAGGATATTTGGAATAGAATTTTTGTTAATGATATGCTCACAGACAAGACGTCATATTCATCACCTGTTGTGCCATAGCCATTGTATCATCAGCATAAGCACATAAGATTAATAAGTAATTAACCATTAGGCTGTCATAGGCATCAACCCGTCACATTCATGTCTAAAGTGTGCAATATAGCAGCTGTCTAAGATTCCATAATCGTCCTTTGAATATTTCCATTTAGACTGAAGAAGTTGTTCCAACCATACAAGACAAAAGTGCTTTCTGGGATTTGAGGCAATATGAAAGGAGAGCATATTACAGTTCCATCATTTTTCATCACCATTTGATCTTCTTAAACAATATATTCTAAATTAGGGGTCTATTGTCATTTCAGAAACTGTCGCTGAAGAATTTTATAGTGTTCTGAGGGAAAAGTTACAGACTGTGTAAAAAAAAAAATGTATCCACAGTCCAAATAGCAAGGAAGTTAAAAACAAAACAAAACACAGCTTCAAAAATGATGGTTTGTTTTGAAAGCAGCGGGAAAGATCTCTGCCCACCAAGAGCAACAAACCTATATGTAATTATGTACTAATAATTACATAGCTGTCATCACTTCATTTATTATTAACTTTCAGTATTAGTGCTGTTTAGAGGATTTTCATTTTTTTATTTTTACCAACATTGGAACAGCAGGATTTATTACTCCTTTCTGGCATTTATACAGAATCAATACTCTGCAATTTAAATGACCTACAAAAGTAATATGAAGCAAACCAGCCAGGGCCAGAGTAAGTCCTTTGTGCCACTCCAGTGGCTGTGAAGCTGTCTTAACCTGCCAATTAAAGATTTCCCTCATATTAGGAAATCCCTGTATGGGATTTTTCCTAGCTGTACACCACACCCAGATCACAAGCTCCTGACCTAGGAAGAGAGTTTAGGTGTGGCCAGTGGAAGAGCTGCAGGGACCCATCATTATCACTTGCTTGGGACCATTACCCACCCTGCAAGTTACAGCAGCCCGTTGTCTGCTCTAACTTGCCCCAGTGGAAGAATTGGTATCTGGTTAACCCCACTATTAGAAGTAAGCTTATAATAGAACACCATTTTTACACTCTGCTCACATCCTGCACCAGTCATAGCTTAGATGAGGCCTAGTTTCTAAGCTAAATCTCCCTTTGCCCTAGTTAATCACCACTTTCCCAAATATTTTACTCATTGGATGATTTTCCTCATGCTTAATCTCATTCCTCAAAATGTTATGGAAGTGCTCATTGCTAACACATATCCATGTTTTCTCCTCAGTGCTTTGAAACACCAACATTTTATTGGGAAACTGAATGAACCTTAATTGAGAGAATGGAGATTCACACTGTTTGATTTTAGAAGTGGTGTGGGTCTTGAACCCCAACTGGCCATCTCTGAGGTAAAATAAAAGCTCTTTGAGGGGTGTAACTGTTGGTTTTGAGAGCTGATGGTGGAGATCTGAAAATTTAGAGTGACTGAGATTTCCTTTCAGGACAAACTGTAGTTTTCCACCACAGTTTGACGACACATACAAGGTGGTAGAGCCTCAACCCAGGAGAATTGTCTATTCTCCATTTCAATGGAACTGTGACAATTTTCACCATCTGAGGCTCTGCCCAAGTTGCCCGTAGGTCAGAAATAACCTGTAATCAGAGTTCCATTTGAAGTCAGTAGAAACTACAGGAGCTCAGCAGCTCTGACAATCAGTCCATAGAACAGAATTTCAGCTGGTATAAATTGGCATAGCTCTATTGTCTCCAGTATAGTGATGTATAATAGCTGACCATCTGGCCTTACGTTTGGAGCTAGCAGGCAATTTTACTGTCCTCAATAGGCCCCCCATGGATCTATTCCTGGCAGAGTAGCTTTACTTCCAAAGCTAGTTTATAATCTATGAGATCCATCCTGGAGAAGCAATATTGCAGAGCATCCAACACTTTGGGATATATACTTGGGTCTTCAGCAACCACTTAGTCCTGTTTTATTGTCATGTCCAAACTTTTCTGGGACAAAGCCCAAGCTCATCAATGGAGTTGATGGCTACGTCTACACTGGCCACAATTTCTGGAAAAGACATGCAAATCAGGTAAGTCAGGATAGGGAAATCCGCGGGGGATTTAAATATCCCCCGCGGATTTAAATAAACATGTCCGCCGCTTTTTTTCCGGCTTGGGGAAAAGCTGGAAAAAAAGCGTCTAGACTGGCGCGATCCTCTGGAATAAAGCCCTTTTCCGGAGGATACCTTATTCCTACCTCCCTTTATTCCGGAGGATCGCGCCAGTCTAGACGCTTTTTTTCCAGCTTTTCCCCAAGCCGGAAAAAAAGTGGCGGACATGTTTATTTAAATCCGCGGGGGATATTTAAATCCCCCGCGGATTTCCCTATCCTGACTTACCTGATTTGCATGGCTTTTCCGGAAATTGTGGCCAGTGTAGATGTAGCCGATGTGTCTCCACTAATGTCTGTGTGAAATGAGTAGGCAACATAACATGTACTGCATTCACTGTTCTCAAACTTTCTTGAAATGAAGCATAAACTAAATCGTTTACTCCATTTCTATCACTGAAAAAATTCATAATGGAGGTACCAAGTGCAAGTTAAAAATAAACTGAACTGATAAAAAAAGACTTGCAGGTTTAACCCCAATTAACAGTACTCTGATTTTGTTGTAATACCTGATAGTGTACTTGCCAAAATGTAAAATAAAGCATTATTTCTAGATGAGAAACTTATACTAGTTAAGACAGGGAGAGATCGATTTTTTTTTAATAGTTGGAAAATTTGATATTTTTCAAAATGTGCTTTATGGATATCAACTAGTTTATGCCTTGCAGATCTGCAATTTCCTGAGGAGGCCTCTCTGAATCTTGTAACACATGCTGCATGAATAATTTGTAAAACAATTATCAGCCGAAGTAAATATGTGGCCTGACAATTTGAAATATGTGACTCAGGAAGATGAAGAACTAATTTTAAAGAGACAAATTTATCTCCAGAATGAGACTCTATTGAGTTCCATGGACTTACACCAGGGACAAGTTGGGCGAAGTGGGGTGTGTGTAGTGCAGAGAGCAGCTTTGCAAGTTTCCCCAGGCAGCTCTGACAAAGTATGTCAATTCTAAGCCACAGCACACCCTTTATTGTAGTCCTGGGGCTCCCTTGAGCGCAGGCAGGCCATTTTACCAAATTATGTGGTGATTTTGTGATGCTAATAAAAGCCTAAGATGTATTTGATGCCAGGTCCTCAGAGGCAAAGACAATTGGACTATCTCTGTGCACTTTCTAACCCTCAGAAGAGGTATAATAAATTATCACTCCACACAAGGCCACAGGAAATAAAGGCATACCAGGGGCATTCATCAGTGTGCATTGGAGAAACTTTTCTACTTTGCTTCTAACAAGACAGATTTTTTTTTTGGATGAACATCAAAAGAAAAATCAGTGTGGTATCAAAGATTTCTTAGAATTATAAATGTGTGTGTGTCACCTATAACCCACAGTGCCGCCTAATTAAAATATAAAAAAGTAACATTCATAATCTACAGGGGAGATTTTCTATGACCAGTGCTTTGAAAGCTCCTCTGGATCAAAAAACAAACACACACTCCTCACCCACACACATTAACACTAATTGCATCCCTGTTGAAAATGTCAGACGGCGCATATGTTTCTGAGGCCTGGCTTGACATGAATAATTCATACATGAGGGAGTCCCAGGCCCAGCCTTAGTGCAAGGTGGGCAAGACAGTTGCCTTGGGCCCCGGGCCTTCAAGGCCCCACACTGCCTGGCACCCTCCCGTCCAGCTGGTCGCTCGCTGCCCTGGCTGGGAGCCACCCGGCAACGCAGTGCAGCCAACCACAACATGCCACCTTGGGCCCTGCAAACTCTTTGGCCAGGCCTGCGGAGGCCTAATTTCTTGAAAGATAGAATTCTGATGCTAAACAGACTATTAAATAAAGATAAGTAAATAGGTTAGTACGCTAAATATGTGTAGTTATAGCCATGCCAGTCCCATGATATTAGAAAAGGTGGGTGACATATCTTTCATTGGCCCAATGTCTGTTGGACAGAAAGAAGCTTTTGAGTCACACACAGCTCTTCTTCAGGTCTGGGGAAAGTATTCTGCTCACCACCACAAAATGCAAGATGGCACTGATTTGTGTAGTATAAGAAGTTAGCGCATATACGTTGTACCTCTCTAGTCTGGCAGCGTCTGGTCTGGCAACATCCATGGTACAGCATGATTTTAGTTAGCCGGATAGCCACTTAATTATGGGTGTGGCCAAATTTCAGCCACTAGTTCTGACTCTGTGTTCCGTGCTATTTAGCTCTAATTTACCTCTAAATGCCTACTAAGAGCCCTGTAAGCAGTGGAAGTGTTGGTAACGGTGCAAGAAAATATTGACCTCCTGTGGTCCAGCAAATTTTCTGGTTTGGTACTGACCAGGTCCTGACGGGGCTGGACAAGAGAGGTTCAATGTGCACAACACTGGAAGATATCAAATTTAACCATCTGAGATGGAAATTTTGCAACATTCAATAGCAACATGTACTGAGCAAATGCCAGAAACAAAATATCATCCCCAGTAGTCTCACCACCTATTACCCTCTGACATCTGTCTTGAATGGTCTCATAGAATGTGTGCTAAAAACTTACAGTATTAAACATCTTGCATGTTTCTGTGACACTGGGATTATTTTTCCCAGACCTAAAGAAGTTTCTGTGGCTCAAAACCTATCTCTCTCACCAATAGAAGTTGGACCAATAAAAGATATTCCCCTTCATTCATTTTGCTTCTCTAATAAGCTAAAAAGACAGAATATCTGAGCTAGCTAAAATAAGAGGGAGAACACCCAGGGAACCAATTACTAACCCCAATTACTAACCAGATAAAATAAATTAGGAAAATAGAGATGAGGTCAAGCAAGAACAATGCACAGACAGAGCATACTACATAGTGATTGGTTTCAGCAAATAACCAAACTAATCCAAAGACATGATCCAATGCATAATAAATGCAATGTAACATGTAAGTGTATATAAAAGAAGAGGTTTTCTGTTTTACTTCGGATGTCTAGTACATGCACTTGAGTCTGATCAAATCAGCATAGGTTTGCTGTATGCTGAGTGACAAATGCTGGAGTCAAACAGTACTTTGGATCCAAGAGAACTGGATGAAGCGTTCTCCCAAACTAGACAAGCTGTTCTAGGTAAGTCAAGTGAAAAAGATCTCAGAGAGAATCCTAGCACCATGCAGGACACAATGAGGATGTAGACTAAATATAAAAACCCTGGAATTCATAAGTACCTTTCCTGATGGGTTTTCCTTTAAATAATCTCATGCCTCTCCTACACACCCACACATTCCAAAATGAGTCAATTAAGTGACGGATCTGGTTGATGGTGGCTGTCTGTCAATATAGAGAGTATTTTAACATAGGAAATGTTTATTCAGCACATTTTACAGCTCTACAGGTTACAGGAAGTAAGTGACTTTTCAAACACTAGAACAGGAATGGTGAATTTATGGCCTCCTTCCCCAACCCCACACACACAGCGGGGAGCCAGTACTTGTACTAGCATCCCCCACAACCTACCACTGCCACTCCAGCCACATGGGGGTGGAACACCAGTCCCAGCTTCACACTGCCCCCCATCCCTACAGGTGCGATCAAGGTAAGCTGAAGGCCACAGCTCCCTGCAAGCACTGCCCTCATTACTCCCATTGGCCAGAAATAATGGCCAATGGGAGTGGTGGGGGGTGCCCATAAGAGCAAGGCATCATGGAGCCACCTGTGCCCCCAGGAGCTGTGCCAGGTAGGCACTCCAATCCCCTGCCACTTCCCACTCCATCCCTCCCTACTAGACCCTGCACCCTACCTCCAGCCTACTTCTACAACCTCCTACCTTTCAGATCCTGCATTCCCTCCCACGACCTGCTCCACATCCTCTCTCCCAGCCCTCTCCTACACCCTCCTTCCCATTCAAACCCTACATCCTCACACCAGCCAGTTCCTGACAGTCCCTTACACACAGAGAACCGCTCATTATTGGCCCCATCCACCCACCCCAGAGCCTGGGGGGCACAAAACCTACTAATCCTGGGCCTCCAGAAGAATTAATCTAGCACTAGAGATAAGACCTGAGTCTTGGTGCCTTTCCCCCCTTCTCTGTGGGCTGGAGCTTGAGAGTAGAGAGGTAATATTTTCCTTGCTTTTCATTTGGGAGCCACATCTGCGAGGGTATTTTTTTCCCTCCTTCCCACTTGGGGGACAGGTCAACCACTGACTGATTTTTCTATGGGTCAGTGGCCCCTGACCCAAAAAAGCTGCTGTGGAGTGACTCTACTGATACTCCACACCCCGGGGGCAGAATATTTTTCTCCCCTCTCCAGCCCCTTTAAAATATCTCAAGACACAGCCCAGATAACTGGGAAACAGATTTGAGTAGGATTAAGATAGTTCACCTCAAAATTTAAGAAGAATTTTGCCAAGCAAACATTTGCAATTGTTTAGACCATATAACTAAAAGCATCCTACAAATCATTTACTTCTATTTATATGCAGATAGTTCTGTTGTATACATGAATGACTTTCCAATTACTTCAACAGTGAACTAAGAGCATATGCTTTCCACATTGATACTAATCATCTTTTTTCTCTGGTTCTTTCATTGTATGATTCTCTTCCCCCAGAAGTGAAAGTCAGAGGGTACCAGGGCTCCCTCTAAGGTGCATGCCTGCACGGACATGGACACCAAGAATTTGAGGCCCACCCACCTCCTCAGCAGGGCTGGGCAGGGATTGCTCAGCTGCTCTGGGGTGGGGCAACATGAGAAGCAGCTGCCCTGCCCCAGGGCAGCTGAGCAGCAACTACACAGCCCTGGATCCAGCTTCAGCCTTTCCCCAGGACTGGAGCTGTGGCCAGGGCGGGGCTGTGTGGTGTGCAGGCGGTGGCTTCTCCAGCATCTGAGGCTGGGGCTTAAGTCAACACATATTGGGCAGCAGCAGGAGCTTTGGCAGCTGGGCCCAGAGCTACCGAGTGGTGGGTAGCAGCGGCTGCGCCAGTGGCTGGGTCCGGGCCCAAGACACTGTGTGGTGGGTGGCAATGGGAGCTCCGACAGCCAGGGCAAGAGCCTCTGCATGGTGGCTGTTCCGGCAGCTGGGGTCAGGGCCTGAGCTGCCTCATAAGGATTGGTGGCAGTGGCTGTTCAGTGGTTTGGGGAGGGTGGAAAGCATCAGGTATCTGGTGGGTAGGGGCCATGGGAAGGGAGCAGGAAGAGGCGGAGCAAGGGTGGAGTGGAGATGGGACCCTGGGGCATAAAATTCAGTACCTATGTACTGTACCATCATATTCTTACTTTTTACAAGACTACAATGGATTGAGACCTTGTGAAGTAGGTATCCTTTGAAAATTCATAATTTGCTAAATATTATTTTCCTGATCTATTTTATCTGGTAACATTGTATATAATTGTATAATTCTCCTGTCTGATGTTTCTAAGATATATTCCAAATCTGAGGAAGCTGCTTAGATCAGTTCTTCAGAGACAAAGAACTAGCCCGCAGCTCAGCCAGGTGCCTGCATAGTGAAAGAGACTGTCACCAGATAAACAGCCATTTTTTAGTAGGTAGAAGAGGATGAGTGAGAATTTTTTTCCCTGGCAGACAGACTTGCTGATTTTTTAACCCAACTGGAAAGAATTCTTATAGAAAAGAAATGCTATAAAAAGGGACAACGCCAGACACAAATCACCTCACTCCCATCATCTCTGTTCATGACATCAACAAGGTTTGAAAGACTAAAGCAGGGAATTGAATTAGGAGGAAAGTCCTGAATGAAAGATACTGCTACAAGCATGTGGCAAGAGAAATCCTGTTGCTTTAAGTTCACTTAGCTTTGGTAAATAGGTCTTAGTTTGTGTTTTACTTTTTATTTCTTTGTAACCAAATCTGACTTTTTTGCCTTATTACTTATAAGCACTTAACAAATCTATCTTTCTGTAGTTAATACACTTGTTTTATTATTTTAACTAAGCCAGTATGTTTGGATTGAAATGTGTAGAGCCTTCCATTTGAGGTAATAGGGCTCATGTGTATCATTTTTTGATTCATGAAATAAACTGTTTATGAGGTTATATTGTTCTAGAGGGAACTAGGCAGTACAGGATGTACATTTCTGGGGACAGGTCTGGGAGTGGGAATTTGCTGGTGTCGATATAAGTCAGCAATGTCTGGCTAGAGCACTCATAACATTCTCCTGGGTGTGATTTTGGATGCTCTGAATGAACAGGCCAGGAGTCGTTCTTCTCACAATAAAGCAGTGTAAAAGGCCCCCTCGCCCAAGTTGGAGAATTGAAGGGACTCGGCTGTTCAACCATCCAGACTACCCAGGCTTATGTCACATGCACACAGGAAAAATATAATGCTTTATCTCCTCCAACTTTGAATGCTCCTAGCAATGGAGAGTTCAGCTCACTTTTTAGGAGACAATTAGTTTGAATTATATTGTGAGCTCACTGATAGCAAAGATAAACTGTCCTTATGCATTCACACTGAACCATGAACACTGATGGTTCTCAATCAGTAACATCTGCAGACTCCAATCAGAGATAAAACAGTCATAAATTAAACAATTCCAACAAAGTGGATAAGGTAGTACCTTTTTTGAATCAACTTCTATTGGTGGAAGAGACAAAGTTTTGAGCTTACAGAGAATTCTTCTTTAGGTCTGGGAAAGGTACTCGGGGTGTCACTGCTAAATACAAGATAGGGCAGACACTTTAGCCTAAGGAGTTTACACATGTTGCAAGGGACTATTCAAGATTCTGAAATCATAGGCCGTAGACGTTTTAGTGGGACTGTAAGCTCGAAAGCTTGTCTCTTTCAAAAAGAGAAGTTGGTTTAATAAAAGGTATTACCTCACATACTTGGGGTATGTCTAGACTACATGCCTCTGCCAACAGAGTCATGTAAATTAGACATACCGACATAGTCAATGATGAGGGGATTTAAATATCCCTGCTTCATTAGAATAAAAATGGCTGCTGCATTGTGGCGGCTCAGCTGTTTGTTGGCACAAAGCGGCAGTCAAGACGGGATTGGTTGACAAGGAAAGCTGCTGTGGACCGATACCTTATGCCTCATGATATGAGGTTTACAGGATCAGTCGACAATGGCTTTCCTTGTCAACCGATCCCCATCTTGACTGCCGCTTTGTGCTGACAAACAGCTGAGCCGGCACAACACGGCAGCCATTTTTATTCTAATGAAGCGGGAGATATTTAAATCCCCACTTCATTGACTATGTCGGTATGTCTAATTTACATGTCTGTCAGCAGAGGCATGTAGTCTAGACATACCCTTTGTGTCTCTAATATCCTGGGACCAACATGGCCATAACTGCACTGCAAAGGGTTAATTACAACATTTAAAATCTCATTAATCTTTGAAGTTAAGATCCCAGTTTAATTAAAGGGGACTTCATACCTCTCAGGGTCTTTGTTACAGGGTCCCCTGTAGGCTCAGGCTCAGAAAGAAAGCATTTTATCAGTTTGCAATTGGCTCACATTTGGATAATTTTATTTGCAAAACACAAGTGCTAAATGTTTCTTTTAAGGAAAGCTTAGATTCTGCACTATCTTGGTATACTATGGAGGCCAAATAGATATATCAAATTGGCTAGATCTGGCCCACAAAATGTGTATGTGACACTCTAGTCTAAGAGATCTTACCACAAGAATGTTATTCCTGATATTTCATTGTTACTAAAATAATTTGAATTTGATTTTATGAAAAAAGAAAATCAGACGACCTGCAAGTTAAATTTAAATTAATTTTGAATGACTGGCTCTCACAGTGCAGTAAGTAATTATGCAGTAACATAGTTCTAATTCCAACTTTGTTTGGATTCTAAAATAGCTGGGTTTATATACATAATTTTGTTAGTAACTGGTGGGTGCCACATGACAAGCACACATGACGTCAATATTGGTGCACAAGACAAAACTCACTGTGCTCGTGGATGGAAAATATTAGAGGGAACACTGGAGGGTACACCCTGGTGTGCAGCTCTGGCAAAAACTATCTGAGCTGTGTCAAAAGCTAGCAGGGAACTATTTAAAGAACTGCCAGGAGCCCAAGTTGTGATAGGATAGTACCTGTAAACAAATTAATTACTTTCACCGCTGCTCCCCCAGCACAGAGATCAAACTTAAAAAAAAAAGTGACTAGACTATCCCCACCTAGCTCAGGAGCAGAGAGGAAAATTCAGATCTAAGTTGATCTTCTTAGGAGAGAGAGACATGAAAAGTAGGGAAAATTCAGTCTGTGGCTTCATCTCATCACTTTCATCATTAATTTGAGGCTCTTCAGGGCATGGAGCAAGGCACCAGCTGTTCTTTTGACATCCTCTGATAAACACAGATCTCCAAATGGATGTATTGAGACTCAGTGGTACTTAAATCACCATTATTAAGTTTCCCGAGTCTCTTCTGTGGAGGCAGGAAAAGGGAATAAGGGAATTTGTGTGCAGCCATCTTGGTCTTGTTAACAAGAGAGCAAGAGTCAGGCTAAGTCTGTGGCCTGACAACGTGAGATCTGTAATTAGACGCTGCCTTCGCCTCTCGCCTCCATACGGAGATAAGGATAGAATGCTGACTCTGGTAGGGACCTTGAGATAAGGAGCATCTGGGTGGAACTAAATAACTGTTAGCCATTGGTGTTTGTAATGGGAAGGAGACTAATTGCTATTGTTGTTATATCTAATAGACAGTATATAAACTGCTTCATAATTGCTTGTATTCGAAGATCTGCCTCGGTGAGGGAGGGACTCCCCCCCTGTACGAAACAGTTTTTCCCTTGCTGCAGCTCATAATAAAACTGCCTCTAGCTACTTGTTGCTTACAAACTCAGAGTGAGGACAATGTTTTCTTCCACACTTCCATAACTGCAACGAGGAAAAAGGGGCCCACTGTAAGAATCTGAAGGACTAGTACTTTGTGCGGTGGGAAGGGGTTAGGCCAGTGATGCTTCTGCCTTGCTAGTGGCTAGATTTCTGCTGGAGGACTCTGTGAAGTGAGGAAGTACCCCCCAGAAGGGCCTGAGTGAGAGCCCTTCACAGCCCACTGATAGGCTGATGTGGCCGATGCTAGTTTTAAATTCAGGAAGCCATCACAGGGAATTATCTGAACAACTATGAAGACTATCAGCCTGCTTCTGCTCCAGCCCTTGCTTGCTGCAAACTACAGACTCTGGGTTCTGATCCAGGTTTGTCCTGGACTTTGCTATTTGCTTCTTGTCTATACCCTGGCACCTGATCCCAGCTTCCTGATATCCTGACTCAGGTCAGTTCTGCCTACAATGGGTGCCTGACTCCGGCTTCCTGGCATTCTGTCCCAGCTCTCTCCCAACCCTACTACTTTTATGGTGACTGAACTTTAACAGCGGGCCAATGCACACAAGTAGTCCATGGCCTGGCCCTGCCCAAGCCAATTGTTCATTGTTCCTGAAGGTTACAAAAGCCAGGGAAGCAGCACATAAGGCAGGCTTCCATTCAGATAGCCCTGCCTCTGCATCTATGGGGCTTCTCCTTTCCAATCAGACCCCAATGTCAATCCCAATGTCTCTGAAGACACCTCTAATCACAAGGGAGGAAATGCTTGGAAACTATGTAATTTTCTGAGGCCTGTGAACTCTCTCTTGGTTTGCTAAACAATAGGCCAGAAATGTTATTGAAAAAGTCACTGTTGTGAATGCTTTTGAGCTTAGCAGTCAGCTAGAGACTAGTTTCGGAAGCCAGGCTATGGATGGTAATTGGCATAAATGAAACAAGTATATTGGTCATGACTTGTTCATTTTAATATAAACTGATTGCATTGTTTCCTTCAGGGCACTTATTATTGGAAGAGGAATAAGATTTCCTGTGAATCTCTAAATAGTTAAGTATCTCAAGTGTCCAAAGGTAGAGTGTGATGGACCCACCTCCCATGATGCATGATTGAGAGGTGGGAAGATTGGGTTTACAGAAACACACCCAGCATCCATCTCCCAGCCCCCTGCCAAAGATGGAAGAACCATCTTGTTCCTTCTCCTTTGAGCCATCTGCCACCTTTCCAGCCATGACAGACCCTTCCTTTTTTCCCATTGGGTAAACCCTCAGGAGATTCAGAGATATTGTCTCTTCTCCCCTACACATCCCCTGTGGCATTTCCCTCCCGCTCTGGGATTTCAGCACAATATTCCTTACCACTAACAATCCCTGGGATGGACTCAGACATATTAAAAAGGACATTTCCCAAAATACCTGGCACAATATTCTCAGGAATTGATTACACAGTGCACAGTCTTTTCCAGGTGATGAAATATTCGGTGAGAACTCTGGACATATCATACGCAGAACACAGTTGGTGCCACTTTTGGGTTTTTGGGAAGGAGGGTCCTGTAGCATTGGGGTACTTACCCTTGAAGTCAAGTAGGGTCAATTCATACCATCTTCTTTTTCTTCTTCTCTCAAGCAGAATTTAGGGCTTCTAGTTCAAGCTGTTTCAATTTCAAGGCTCTTTGATAAGCTTTTTCTTCTTCCTCAAGTTGCATTAGTTTTAGGGTTTGCTCATGGGCAGCCAGGGCTGGCCTTACCATGAGGCGAACTGAGGCAGCTACCTCAAGTGCCAGACTGTGAGGAGAGGAGGGTGTGCCACTAGGACCCAGAGTGTAGAAAATTGTGTCTGCTGCTGGTGCATATGTATTCTCTCTGCTCTAGATGCACAGAGATGGTGGAGTGCTGTGCTGGAGGAAGGAGGGAACAAAAGACATAACAGGCAGGCAGGAGAAAAGGTGGCATGGGAGCGTCATTTGAGCTCCCCGCCTCAGGTGCCAAAATATTGTGGGCCAGCCTGTGGGCAGCTTAGGCATCTATCTCAAGTCTCTTTAAATCAGTGGTCCCCAACGCGGTGCCCGCGGGCGCCATGGCACCCGCCTAGGCATTTGTGCGCGCCCACTGACAACCTGGGCCGGCCCCGCCCCCGGCGCGCAGAGCACTGGAGACGCAGGCCCCAGGTGCGCGACACGCACCGGCGCCTGGTGCGCGGCGTTCGGGCGGCCCCAGCCCCGGGACACATGTGGGCGTGCGGCGCCAGTGCCGGCCCCAGGTGCGCGGCTCGGGCAGCGGCGCTGGCCCCGGGCCTACGGCCCACAGCACAAGGCGCTCAGGCGGCCCCGGCCCTAGGCACATGCCGGCGCCGGGTGCAAGGGCATCCCCGCCCCTGGCGTGCCCCAGGATGCGCGGCCCTGCCCCCCAGGCGCCCGGCGCGTGAGTGGCCCTGCCCCCC
This sequence comes from Pelodiscus sinensis, assembly GCF_049634645.1. NCBI lineage: Eukaryota > Metazoa > Chordata > Testudines > Trionychidae > Pelodiscus > Pelodiscus sinensis. The sequence continues at coordinate 48,915,546 of NC_134718.1, forward strand.
GGGGCGCCCGGCACGTGAGTGGCCCCGCCCCCCGGGAGCCTCTAAAGGTTGGAGACCACTGCTTTAAATCCATTTGTCCCTTACGTTCAGCCTCCCTGTTTGCTGCTTGAGGAGCAGTACAGAAACCAAACTCTTCAGGTCCAAGGAATGTGCAGTTTTGGGTCCAGCTTCCAGGGATATCACTTCCCAAATGGGATCAGAATCCCAAATGAAATATTTAGGTAAACTCCCTTTAACAATGAAAGGAAGATGGACACAGTGATTGGTCCCCAGGTAACAATTATTTACACTGGACTTGATAGTAAATAAAAGTGATTCTATTAAGTACCAACAGCAGGATTTAGGAGGTTGCAAGTGAAAACAGGCAGAGCAAAGTAGATTAAGTAAAGTAGAAATGTAAAGTAACAGAAAACACTTAACTAATGATAACACTAATACCTCAATACAAACTTATTACAAACTCACCCTAAAATTGTTCTTATTCCATCTAAGCCTCCAAACCAGGGAAGTTCCTCTCCCTGGGGTCTCTGTTTCACTTTCTTGGGAGTGCCATGTCAGCCAAAGACCAAGAAACTGCTAGCTTCCATTGTTTTATAGATTCCTCCTTTGGGTGGGAATTCTGTTTCTATATTCCACACTTTGATAGAAAAAAAATCACAGCTGGTCAGACCCTACGAGTTGGAGGGGGGAGGGGGGTCCACATGACTTCCTAGGACCACCCACTTAAAGAAGCAAAGAGGCTGTTTACAGTTGACCAGACCTTGAAGGAAACACTCAATGGCTTCCTTTTGCACTTTTAAACCCATAAACCATTCCATACTGCATATATCTAACTGTACATCCAAGAATGATACATTCACCATAATAAGATACACAGACCCAGTGGATTATGACATTAAGATTGATAAATTACATGATGCCATTTGTCCCAAGCATTTTGTCCCAAGTTATGCATATTTGTTCCCATAAGTCCACTTAATAAAGCATGAGGGAGTCCGTCACATAGAGCCCAATTTTCACTCCTTAATTCTTAACCAAACTTGAAGTAGAAAATACAGTTTACATCAGGAGTGGGCAAAAGGGCCTTCACGGGACAGATCCAGCCTGTCAAGTGGATGGATCCAGCCAGTGGAGGACCTGCTGCTCCCCCGCCCCCAGGCCAATTAGGGACTGGGGGCAGGGAGCACCCGAAGCCTTCTCTGCTCTGACTGTGCCCTGCGAGCAGTGTGCAGTGAGTGCAGAGTGGAGAAGGCTTTGCATGCTCCCCCACTCCCACGCATTAATTGGCCTGGTGGTAGGGGAACGTGCAAAGTCACCTCCCGCCCTGCAAGGAACACATGGCATTTTGAAGTGCCGTGTGCTGCTCGCAGGCAGGGGGAAAAGTGGAGGAGGCTTCATGCGCTCCCCTACCCCCAGACCCTGATTAGCCTGGGAGTGGGGGAGCATGCCAAGCCTCTTCCAGGGCATAGGTGCCTAATGGGAAAGGGGGAGGTAAAGGGGCTCCCCCACCCTCAGACTAATCATGGTCTGGGAGTGGGGTAGCCCCGTCCCTTCTCCTTTAGGACCCACCCCTTCTGGGGTTACCCAGGGCTACTTCAAAAATGTTTGAAGTGGCCCCAGGCAAAAATTATTGCCCACCCCGATTTACATGCTTAACTTTAGGCAACCAAGTCTGCAAATGGGGATCTCTAAAATACTGATTCAGTTCTGATTTCTAGTTTGCTTGCTACAACAAAAGACTGGAATACTAGTATGTCTCTCTATTTGGGAATTTATCAGGTGTAGGAAGAATCCTTAAATACTACAGAATCAATGGAGCAAGTTTATAACACCCTTTTGCATAGTTTATATTGTAAGGGCAGTGTCCAAGGAAAAGGGCAGGGGTTCAGAAAAGTGCTGTGCTCCAGCTTTTGCCTGAGGCTGTTCTACACAACAAATAGATTTGCATTGACTCTTCTCCCTCTCTCCTCCCCCCCCCCCCACAAACCTGATCCCTGAGCAACAAAAACATTTGAAATACTGGAATTTAGGGGTTTGCCTTTAGAAAATGCACAAATTTTGAATGAAGACTTCCATTTCAAAATTTTGAAATTATTTACCAGATCAAAATATGAACATGTCCAAAAAAGATTTCAGCCCCATAAAATTAGTTTGGAATGGAAGTACAATAACTTTTGAGAGAAGTCACTTATAAATATTTTCAATTTTTGCCTGGTCCTTTGTATCACTCTATTTTGGAAATTCAGTTTTGGTGTTGGACTTAAAAACCCTTTAGGCAGTTGGTAAGATTTCAGAACATAGCAATCGACTAATGACTGAAGTCAGAATTGTTGAGCACTGAATATCAGTCTTTCTTCAACATCAATTTATATTTTAATTACATATCTTTGCATTTTGTCTCAAAATGCAAGACGTTTTACTCAGGATTTTGAAATACTGTATCAATGCCAGGTTTCACAGGGTGATTAATTTGATTTCCCTTAATTCATGTGAGTTAGTTTAGTTATTGTTACTCCAGACTTCAACTTTATGGCTCATTTCTAATAGTCATGTTATTAAGAATCCACCATATTCTGCTAAATTGCAAAGTCTTTATATGTCAATATTCATAAATGTTTTGATATCTAAAACGTAGAGGTTTCAGGGCCTCATCACAAATTAGCACATTATTTCCTATGAACAGTGATAATAAAAGTTATAAGATGTTAACGGAGAAGATATATATAATTATTTTTGGCAGCTGTGTAGGCTGGATTTGAAATAAGACAGATGGCTGTTGTTTTTTCTTTTTAAAAGAATGCTTACAGTAATACATTAAAAACAAGAAAAATAAAAAATTGTACCTATTTCAGGTCCTTCACATTAAGATTTGTAAATGCATAACAAACCTGGGAGTGGAACTTTTATGCTTAAATTTGATTTTAACCATGTGAGCAATTCCATTGATTTGAGTACCTACTAGATAATAACCCTCTTTTTAAAGTATGTTGAGCTCAAAAGATGAAACATGTTAATATAAGAGCTAGTTAATATATATCTTGCTGAATTGGGTCTTTAAAATATATTCATAATTTTGTCTCTAAAATTTAGGACTAAAACTTATTGCATTGTTATGGGCATTTAGCACTCAAATTATATTTCATTTAATTAGAATATCAACAATATTTCCAAAAATTTTAAAACTGTGTTACTTGCTTAAAAGATTGTTCATTATCATTACACTGTACATGGAGCAGAATGCAGAACAGCATCCTTACTGGCGTGGTAAGGGGCAGAGAATCCAAAATGCAACCATTCTCTTCTCCTCTATTGAAAACCAAAGGATTATTCTCACCATTAAGTGTCTTGAATGTTGGTGATGTAAACACAGGACATTAACAATAGAGCTCTTCCTCTAATATAACTGATAGGCCCTGCAGGAGGGAAAGAGTTAGATTTAACAAACCTTTGTGCAACATTGAACAAACTCCAAGTTTCACCATAAAAAAGTTTCATTAATAGGAAAAAAAAAACCAAATTGTTCAGAAAAAAAATCCCTAATTTCCATGATTACAACGCTTAAGGAGAGATTCTGTTTTCCTCCTCATCAGTATGAAATAGCATTTGAGCGAGGGAGCAGAAGGGGGAGAACTTTCCTACAAAAAAGGAATGGTAATATTGATTGGAATATTTTGTCATCTGAATTCAGTTGTCAACTCCTATGAACAAGCACTGAACAACTGATGTTTCAACACCACCAAAAACACTGTCAAATATTTATGTCAAAAAATTGTTCCAATCCAAATTTCTTCTAGCAGATCTGGAGTTCAACTCCCAGCTACATTTTCCTTTCATATTTCAATTCAATTTGATGTTGCTTTTAAGTATACTAAAATTATTTATATCTTGTTGCTAGAGTGGGATCTAGTGGTTAAATCTGAGGACAAGGAGTCTTAATTATTGGTGTCTAATTCCAAACTCTTCCAGACAGAGCTAATATTCAATAACATTGGTGAATCCGCTGGAGATGCCCAGAATTTGCATATTATTAGTCCTATACAGACAGTTTTCCATATATTTAGAGATTAAGTACATTGTGTTTCAAGAATAATATAAAAAATAGTTATTTTGTGAGTGTCATTAGAAGGCTCTAGATCAGTTACTCTGTGTACCTCCAAAGCCAACCTTTTACTAATCTGCAGGGACAGGGTTTTTTTTTTTTTTTAAATGAGTATTAACTATAATCACACAAGGCTGAAGACAGACTTTGCCTGGCCTTGGGCAATGGTAGGGGAGCTCAGCACTGAACCCCGAAAAGGGGTGGGGCTTGGGATAGAAGGGGCAGGGCTAAATACAGCCAGCCCTCTGAGCCACCCAGGTTGTGCTACCTCTCCTCCAGACAGCTTTCAGCACCACCCAGATCACACCACACAGGGCTCTGGGAGCAATTTAAACAGTCTGGGGTCCTAGCCGCTACTCCTTCTGCAGTAGCAGCTGTTGCAGCACAGAGCCCTGGCCCTTTTAAATTACCAGGCTCTAGAACAACTGCCCTCCCCCATATCGGCAGCCCTGTAATCACATGAGCTAAATGAAGAAAATAGAATGAGCCTCTTAAAATGAAACAAAATGTCAGCAAAGAAAACCAAATTTAAAAAAAATCTCAGGCTTCTTGAACCCAGAGTTTAGAATATGCTGTCCAAATGGCTCATCTATTTACACCCCATTATTCTGAGCCTTTTGCACATTTAGAAAAAAAGCCGTTCTACTCCAGTATTATCAGCACATCTTTAAAGTGCACAGCTCTGTAGACTACAGAGTTTTAGGCCTATAGCAACCCTTCAAATCCGTTAGCTAAAACGTACTATTTTCATAATTACTATGTTTTGGTATTCTATTTTTGTACAAAAATATAAGAGCATTTTTTCTGTAAGATCAATGAGCGATTTCTCTTCCATATATGATCTATTCTTAACAGTGCATGAGAAAAAATACTTTAAAAACCATACAAAATATGACTAAAAATTAAATAATTACACGATCATAAAACTGGCCCAAAAGTTGAAAATGGCTATTAAAAATACTGAAAAATCTATTACTTTTTAGTTAGCTTATAAAAGCAAAAGTGTATTTCTGCAATAATATACGTAAGAATAAGAGAATTTATCTGACCAAATTTAAATAAGAGGTTCATCTGATTAGAGGTGCAGTGAATCATTTAAAATTCTTCAGTATTCTTTGTATTTCAATTAAATGCAGTTTACAGGCAGAACAGTGAGCCAGAGATTCATTATAGCATGTCAGATTTTGTTCTGAACGTTACCACTAAACATGTGACTACTGCCTTTGAATAGTAGCCACTACTATTTTTTTTAGTTGGAAGCATTGACGTTAAAAGATGTGAAGGGCTTTTGTACTGGGCATAAAATAAATTAGCGATCTTTTTGTTTACTGTTATAATTAGTTCCAAAATGAATGAGAAGTGCATAAAGTTTAACTTAAAGTTAACAAACTTAATGTGGAGATAGTTATGATGACTGGTTCACAACCGCAGAAAATAGACAAAAATAGAAAAATGATGACCAAGATCACACCTTTTACATGCAATGATGGAGAGGACCCTCTGCATGCTGAAGGTATTGCCTCATAACCACCACAGTGCCTTCTTCCCTCTCTGTACTGTCTGGGATCCATGTGGGTTTGAATGGGACAGTAGGAAGGAGAGATATGCCACTGTCTTCATCTTTCCCCTCCCCTCCACACACAGAGTGCTCAGAGAGATTATAAACCCTAGAAATCTCTCTTCTGTGGATCCCCACTTCCAGAGTACTGGAGACATCTACAGAGAGTGTGATGATCAAACCAAATGGCTCCCTGAGGCCACATTATCAGCAAGACATCAGGGTGTTTGAGAGAAAGGGTCGTGATATTTGGTCCAGAAGCACAACGCTCCCTTATCTGGTCCTAATCTCCAGCAGATGTCAGAAGATCCATGGAGTTGTATGCCCCAAAACCTCACCTAATGAGATATAGTCTCCCCATGTTTTTACAAAAATGTCATCTACCTAAATTCCCTCCTCTTTCCCACTTTTTTTTTCCAGAAGCCTACAGATTTATAAGAAGTGAGTTTTAAAATGTGTATCTGTATCTCAAAGGTGATGGGGAATTAATGATTATTTCTTTAGCGAGTCCTGTAAAGGCAGTATATTAGCAAAATGGACTCCAGCCTATCTATTCTCACTCCCAGTTATCGAAAGAGCTATCACTGAGAACATCAAAGCTGTTGAAATATTCGAGATGTTTCATTTTTCCTATTTTATACTGTGTGCAAGGACATGTTTACCTGCAATTACAGACAGTAGTCATTATTAAACACAAGCAAAACAAAAATGTATGTACTGTAGTTTTAAAGTGTTAAATATTATGGTGAGTTGCATAGCTATCGAAAAACAACATTGTAAAGGATGCTATATAAATACATTTTATTAATAATGACTAGCAATTGAGAATACACATATGCCTTCCATCTTCTAAAGGGAATCTCTTTTCTTAATAAAAACAGTTTGCATCAAGGCTCATAAGTGATCCCCTTAGTGAAGCAAGGAAATGTTGGTCAAGCAGAGAAGTCAGGAGGTTGCCACATTTGGTTTAACATAGCTCCCAAAACCATCATGTATTTCAAAATGGACTTTCCAGCTCAAAGCCAGAGCAATGAGCAAAGAGAAACATAAGCCCAATTTGAGAAAAGCAACATCTAGCAATGTTGGAATGGAGAACACAGAATTATCCAGGAAGCCTCTAGAGCAGGGGTGTCCAAACTTTTTTTTAAAGAGGGCCAGATTTGATGAAGTGAACATGCGTGAGGGCCGACCATTTTGCCTGACATTCTTTGAACCATTAAAATTAAATGCAAATTAACTATTTTATGCAAAGTTTATTGCAAATGGCATACTTTTCATTTCGTCACATGGATGACAAATCTAAACAGGTGTTAAATCACTCTGCCTTTCATATCTGAAGGCCAGATGAAAAAAAAAATCCAGGAAGCTGAAATATATGTCAGGAACATTGTAAAGTACATTACATATTATTGGTAATAAAGGTTGTCTGTCAACTTTTAAGTTCAAAAAATATGAACAGGAACATAACACCAAGTATACATGTTGTGTCCAAATATATTTATAACTGATTTAGACCAACTGACATTAACTGAGATTTTACAATGTATTCATCTCAATACATATGGATTCGTTGGGGGCCATAAAAGATAGATATTGCCAAATTACCCGGGGGGCCGTATTAAACCAGAACACGGGCCACAATTGGCCCGCGGGCCGGACTTTGGACATGCCTGCTCTAGAGAGAAGCAGCTTTGGCTATTGGTCTTTGATTTGTGCTTCTAAACCCACTTCTAGTCAAAATCCCTATCTGTTGTAATGTTGTATTTGAAAATAAAACAAAACTGGACAGGGGAACTATGTATTAATCCTGTGTCTACTGTCTGCACCTAAAAGAAATAACCAACCACTCAGGTCCAAAATTCACTAATTGCCTGGCACTGCAGTAGCATTTTTCCATGAAAGCTATGTAAGGGCATGTCTACACAGTAGCATTATTTCAAAAAAACAAAAATGAGCACCTACCCAGCAAGTGTGTTCTTTCAAACTAATATCGAAATAACGGGCTTCTTATTCCAACTTCGGCAACCCTCATTTTATGAGGAATGACACCTATTTCGAAATAGTTATTTCAAAACAGGGGGTGTGTAGACACCACAGCTGTAGTTATTTCAAAATAAGTGGCCTGCAGGTCTTCCCACAGGTGCCTTGCTGGACACTGTCCACACTCATCAGAACTGTATAGTTCCCCTTCTCCTGCAGCTCTTAAAGCTGTAGCCACATGTGAAATGGCTCATGAAACACAGCAGGCCCTGCTAGTCCTGTGCCATACAGGAGTGCCTTCCTCTACCCTACCTCTGACATGGCAGACCCCAGCATGTCATCTGAGGCCCCCACTGCTGCCAGCCCAGCTGCAGCTAGCTCCCTGCCTGGGTTTGAAAGAGGAAGGCACCTTCGTGGACTGATGAGGAGATCATGGACCTCACTGAGATCTCCGGGGGGGGGGGGGGGGGGAAGCAACATCCTGAATGGTGAAATGCCAATGTATATAACCGCATGGCTGACAGCCTAACAGGAGCTCTTGCAGCTAACCCAGATCACGTACACAATTCACACTATAACTGTGGACCACTTGGTGGCTGCTCCTGCTGCCGCTCCAGCTCCTGCCCCTTCATCGTCTTTCCCTAGCTCCCCTGTGGCCACTGAGGGCCCCACACGAGGCAATGGGACCACAAGAGGAAGGCACCACTCTCATCCCCATCCCTGAGCCTCTCCTCCCCTCCTTCCTTCTCTTTCCCCTTCCAAGGTTCTTTCTCCAGTTACAATTACCCCAATTAAACACAAAATAGAGTTTCTTATTTCAAAACCAAAGATCTGCTTTATTGTATCAACAAGGTAACAGGAGAGAGTGGGGAGCAGGGGAAGGGAGGGGTGTGGGAGTAAAGGCACAGAGGGGCAATGCACAAGACTCTTGTGGGGAGGCCCAGGGGACAGTGTCACTGGGGTCCAAGTGTGAAACTCTCCCTCATGACCTCTCAGAGGTGCACAGCCCCCTGATGGGCATGCTAGATGGTAGCCATTTGTGGCTGTTCAGAGGCCCTAGCCAACTGCTTGGCCTCTGCCCTCTTGGGAGGTCCCTGAGCCCAAGCCCCCCTCAGACACACAAGGATCAACCCCCTAATTATCCCATCTCCCTCAAGGCTTTGTGAAGGCAGGACTAAAAAAAAGCTTCCAGTAAGGAGTCTCCACCACTCCCTTGCCCTTCCCTAGGGAACCACATTCCAGCAGTTCACCACCCTTCCTGGGACAATAGCACAAGAGTGCCATACCTGCATGACCACGAGGATCAATCTCTCCACACTGAACTGGTTCCCAGTGGAGTGGTAGCTGTCTGGCATGGTGATCTTTCAAATAGCGATGGTGACCCGCTTCTAGAGAGGGATAGATGGTCACACGTGGGTATCCCATCAGTTGCGGGCAGGAGTGAGCCACTTACACAGCTCTAGGAAGGTATCCTTCTGCATGAGCAAATTCTGGAGCTACTGCTGGTTGTCCCACCGCTCCATGACAATCTGGTTCCACTAGTTGGAGCTGGTGTCCAGTCGCCAGAAGTGACAGTGCACAGTGTACAGGGAAGGGTGAGGGGTCGTGCTGCATGAACAGAGCCTGAAGAGAGGAGAGGAGGGGCCCTGCAATGAGCTACAGGTTCTGTTCCTGCAGGGCCACGAGGGTAGGTGGTGTGGTGTGGAGCAGGTGGTGTGGAATGGAGTCTAAGAGCTGTTGACTGTTCAGAGGCAGGTCTGGCTCCATGACTGGAGTGCTGTGGTGTCTGCAAGGTCAACTAGAGCAGGCAGTGAAAAAAATGTGCTGTCTCTCAAAGACATAGGCAATGGAGAAGCGCCTAAGACACAACTGTACGGGGGAGGTCGGAGGGGAGTTGTCCCTTTAAGCATGAGCTTCAGGCAGAAGCACCAGGACATGAGTGCTGTCCTGATGCTCTGTCTGACGTGTTTCCGGAAGGTTTTAAATGTGCTTAAGGTTCCAGTCAGCGTGGACGCTCTATTTCAAAATAGCTCAGCGCTATTTTGATGGGCATTTGTAGTGTGGACATGCTATTTTGAAATAAGCTATTTCAGAAGGTTTTTTTTCTGATACAACATATTTTGAAATAGACGTGCAATGTAGACGTACCCCAAGTGATCAGTAAGGCACAGCAAGTGCTACTCCATGTATACTGTTGATTTAAAACCTTTGTTAAATTTATAAAATTAAGCTCTTCTATCTTGTGTGTCATCTGAATTATGTGGAGCTGATTATTATTGTTAAGATGCAGTTTGTTCTTTCTTCACTGCATGCCATATGTAGGAATTAATCATATAGTAATCTATACATCTACTTAGAAGCATTTGTGAACTACTAGTAATTGTTTTAATAAATTCCAGCCTAGAAAATAATTTGCTGCAGTAAGCCACCCACAGCGGTATTAAAAAAAAAAAATCAAGTAACCCAATTAGGGGAGTATATTTTATCAACTAAAATGTGTTAAACAAATAGCCCTCACTGTTTACATGAATTCTTTACATTTATTTACAAGAATGTATGTTAAAGAGGCAAATGTCTTCAGACAGATGTTGTAAGTGAAGTTTTCACTGTATCATGATACAAAGTGAGCCATTATTTTATAATATCTCAGAGGGATTGCCAAGTGGGTTTGTAACTTTAAAAACAGTGGGTAGTCTTATGGCATCTTAGAGACTAACAAAAATATATAGGATCATGAGATTTCATGAGTAAGACTCACTTCATCAGATGGTCTTCATCAGATGTGTCATTATTAAACACAAAGCTCATCAGATGTGAGGAAGTGGGTCTTATAGGATCATGAGCAAGACCCACTTCCTCACATCTGATAAGCTTTGTGTTTAATGACACATCTGATGAAGTGAGTCTTACTCATGAAATCTCATGATCCTATATATTTTTGTTAGTCTCTAAGGTGCAACAGGTCTACTGTTTGTTATTATAGCATTGCTACCTTAAAATATTATTCTAATATTTAGAATAACTTCAATGTAGTTAATCACAATTTCTCTGCAAAGTCTCAAGATCAGTATATGTCCACCAACTGGTAGACATATCTAAAGTAGACAGATCTAATTAGCAATTTTCCTACACACACATCTGGTAGCAGGAACTGTTATATATCCTGCACTGTGGTCTTGTTGAGACTTGAACCATGATCTTAACATGAACTATCAACAACTCTACCAGAGGACATGTAACAATATTATTGTGCCTCTGAAACCACTGACAGCATGGGCTGGCTTACCCAGCATGGACCACTATCTTTCTAGAATCAACATATAGCTTTCAGATGCTAAGTAACTAGGGTCAGAAATCTAGAAGCAGAATTGAAGATACTCAGCACCTCTAGCTATCAGGCCACTTTTAAGTGCCTAAATATGGTTTAAAGAAGTCCAAATATTTCAAACATTACACCTTAAAATTAGGATTATAAATACGTTTAGGCTCTCAAATAAAAATATTATTTTAAAAGGTGCTCGGAATACAATGTTCCCTATTCATTTGGTTCTGGGAGAGGAATGTCCTGAAAAAAAAAATCAGGTCCCTTTTATATAGAAGACTAAATGGAGGTTTTGGGACTTTACTTTAGGCATGCAAATTTGAACAGTGAGATTGAAACAACAATCCTGCCTATTGAGGATATGCTTTTCTCTTTTTTTCCCCCCTCCTTTTTTTTTTTTTTTTTTTTTTTTGAGAACTGCCATTAAGAATTATTTCAGAAAAAGATGCCATAGCATCAACTAATTAGCTTCTGATACTGAAACAGTATTCCCAGAATTGCTGCATACACAGAGAGATATCCTTCCTCAATCACACCAATATGTATAACAGCAGCATCTCCAGATGCTTCAATTATTGAAGCAAAAAAAAAAAAAAAGTTGTGTGTTTGACTATGTTGCAAATCTTTTCCAAGTATCTAACCCTCAAAGGCACTGAGTTAGTTAAAAAGCTGAGCAAGTGAAAAATTAGACTGCAGAATGCTACACTAAAGATTTATCACCCAGGAAACAGATAATTCCTTAAAAAATGGGGATATCTGGTGACTAATAGGGAGCATAGCTGTTAACCCTCCCATTATGCATCCCTCAAATTGTGCTATAATTCTTACAATAATGTTATGATGGAAGTAATTAATGGCCACCATCAATCACACACCTAATTGAAGCTTATGGATGTGCTAAGCACCCTTTTTGAGGGGCTACATGCAGGAGCAATTCAGTTCCTCTTCTTGCTACAACAGTGGAAATAACAGAAGCCACCACCCAAAACACAAGCAAGTATGGCAAAGCCTGAGCAGAAACTATGGCATGCGGCCAAAGGAGTTTTCCTGGGGATTGATTGTGAACACAGGGAATAGGCCACTATATGCAAGAGTCAGAAGCAAAAAAACAAGGGAAACAGGGATGAGCATGACTCAGGCAGCAATCTGGTACAGTACTCACTGCAAAGACAGGCTTGGATTTATGTTGCTAACAAATTCAGGAAAACAGGACATTGTATATATTCTTTGTAAGTGAACAAGACTGCACCCAAGAAATTTCTTTCTGCCATGTAACATTAATTTATCTTCCTAAAACAATTATAATGATACTGTTTGTAGGAAGGAAGGTTAACTATAGTTCTTGTTAAGCATACCGTTAGCTTTGATTTCTTGGTCTTGTTATATAGTCAACATTAATTTTTATTAACAAAGTGAGATCAGGGGAGAAAAAAAAGCATCAAACCTGTTTCATTTACAACAGTCTTAGACCAATCCCTCCAAAGATTTAGTTACATGCTTATTTTCATATACATGTGATCGCGTAGATTTCCCTGGGTTTTGAGTCTGCTCCACAGTATTTTACAATAACATGCTGATCTATAAATCACAGATTCCAGTGCCAGAAGGCATCACTGCAATCAAATATGACCATAGACAATCCCCAGAATAATTCTGGAGGCCAAGTCCATCTTTAGACAGGTGCAGGACCCAGGGCAACCCCCACTTTGCCCCAGGCCCAACCTCCATTCCATCCCTTCTCCAAACCCTGTCAATGCCCCAGCCCTCCTGTCTGCATTGTACCCCTTCTTCTATACCCCTCCCACAAGCAATGCAACCTGGGGAATTACTAGAGGACCTGGCACTGGTAGCAGGGATCAGTCCCCTCCCCTACCATACCCACTTATTGTGGCGATGGAAAGTGGAGGGATTAGGTTAGGAGATGGTGGGGCAGAGAAGAGTAGGCTTGGGCTGGATCACCTGCTTCCTGAGCCACTGGTGGTGTATGCAGGGGCAGGCCCAATTCTGCTACTGGCATCAAGCTCCCCAGTAAACCTGCAGGCCTCTCTAGGCCTTGCAGAGCCCCACCAAAGCACAGGGGCCTAATTTTAAAATGGTCAGTGATGTATAATCTATCTTGACCCGTCTTAAGTGGTTCCCATGATTAACAATGCCATATTTCTGTTCCAAAATCAGTTATTAATTGTCTAACAAGTTCCTCAGCCAATTCTTTACAAATTCTTGAATGATCTGGACCTACTGATTTAGAAATGTCTAAGTGATATTGCTACATTGAACAATCTGAGCAAAATACATTAATCATTGTTTTAAGGAGTAACATTTTTAATGTTGTGCTAATAGCAGTTCAAAGAGCTTGTTTGCCTTTTTCATTGTTGTCCTACATTGTTAACATGGTTTTAGTTTATTAACCACACTTCCCTCCCCCCCGCAAGTATTTTTCCTTTGTTCCATATTGAACTTTCGGTAGCATCAACAGTTATTTATGATTCCTGGTGTCCCTGCTCAATTTTTTTTCCTACTGTAAAATATAATCCACATATAACCTATGTCATCTGAAAATATAACAACTTCTATAACAATGCCTCATTCAAGGTCACAGATTCACATCTAAACAATAGAGAGATTGATATGTAATCTATGTGCCACCTCACTTTCCTATTCTGAACTGTATCCTTTTAACAAAGACTTTTTCTTTTTTTCTAAGCATATTATTATTATTTACTATTTACTTATTGTAGTGTCTTGAAGGAATGACCCCATTAGGCTAGCCACTCTACAAACATACAATCAACAAACAATCGAGGTCCCAAACAGTTTACAATCTAGGCTGAAATTCTTGTCCCACTAAAGTCAATGAGAAACTTCCCATCCATGTAAATGGGTCCAGGATTACACTGTAAATAATCCTATTTTGCATACAGCATGTTAAACTGAAGTTGCTTTTCCAAACTTAGATTGGAATTTCCTACACAACAAGCCATTATTTTGAAATATTGTCGAGATGGAGGACTTATTACTCTGACTCCTTTCATGAGGAGTAAGGGAAGTCAAAGGAAGAGTGCTCTTCCTTCGACTTCCTGCTGTGTAGACAGAGCCAAAAGCCTAATTAAGCTATTTTGATGTCAGCTACACAAACAAAGAGAGAGACAAAGTTTTCATTTTACGCATTGTCTTTCCTCAGGGCAAGTACAACAATATATTTGTGCATTAACAGCCAATCCAAGATCTCTCTGAACTGGGAAAATAATAACATGCTGCCCACTCATGAGGAGCCAATTGCCGCATTTCAGCCTATAGTGAATTTTTATGGCCAAGTTATAAGAAACAATGATTGGGGTATTATAACAGAATTGCCTACAGTCCCTTAATATAAATGTTGAGATATTATAGAAAAAACAGCATATTATTCTTCCTAAGAAGAGAATATTCAGCATAGCTATGGGTAATGTGGCACATAACATACTTTATAAGCTCATATATATATTAGGAACATTTACATAGCAGTCTCTTCAGGACAACCTCCCAACAAATGAGACAAATAAATTACATGCATTCCATCTGCAGGATCTAAACTAAATTCTTTTGATTAATAAGCCATTAATGGTAATGGTAATGAGTATGTCACTACACATACCATAAAATATGTAAAGCATGGATGATTCTCAATAGATCTTGGCAAGTGCCTCATTTAACCTTCAGAGCTTATGAAAAACTGTTTGAACATCTTAGGTTTAAACACAGAAACTATTGATTGTTTACAGCACTGTATGACCTTTTGTGACAAGCAGGAAAATTTATGAGATATTAGGTTATAATTCAGTCATACAATATGCTCTAAATTACATTGGTGTTCAAATTCTGACATTGTTTCTGCACATTTATTTTAATTTTGGGTCTCATCTAAGCTGAACCAATCTTTGAAGAAGCTATGTATATAAAACAAATTCAGACTGAAATGCTCATTATAAAATCCCAAATGCAGATGAACTGTTTGATGTGGGCTAATTTTATCCTGAAAAACAAAAGAAACTTTTGTAATCAAAGAACACCTCTAATTAAATGAACTTGAGGGCAAGAAGTTTTGTATACTGTGAACTATGTTTTTTTTCTTTCAGGGAATTGGTTAATTCATTATTATTTGTATTGCAGGTATTGCTAGGAGCCTCAGCCATAAACCAAGGGCCAATTTCCTAGGAATGGTACAAACACAGAACAAAAACACAGTCCATGCCCCCAAAGAGCCAGTGATTAGACTATGATCTGGTAAAATTACAAAATGCTTCTAATCAGTTCATCAGTATCCAGCAAGGCAAATGTTCATTACATTGGCCCTTATCCATGAGCTCTTACTAAAGCTATTAGGAGTTGAGGGCATTCTGTATCCCCCAGTATCTCATCCAATGCTTGCAAGAATTGAAATGTAACATGATGCTTAATTTTACAATAATCCTACCACATGGAAACTCATTCATCTATCTCCTAATTATATCTTTAATGCTCACTTTAATTCATACTCTTATCATGGGCACTGAGAGATGGTAGTGATAGTAAATTACAGTGTTTCTCTGAACCCCATAATTATAAATAACAAGTGACTGTGGAAAAGGCTCTTTGCAACATAAACATAAAAGAAAACATACAGAAATACCTTATGTAGCTACTGTAGAAGCCTCATCAGTAGCTAATAGTTGCTACCAACTCCTGTTATCACTGGAAATACTGGCAGTTCTTTGAATTATCTTGGATAGTCACTATAATGTGCAGTCACATAATGGTAGAAGAGTTTATGGACACTTTGCATGCAAAAAAAATTAAGTCAGTTTTCTATATTTTATTTCAGATACTTCCATATAGACAGGAAGCTAAAGCTAGGGGTTTCCCCCATAACATCAAGTCAGGGGAAAACACCTGTGATGCCAAGCATGCTTTGTTCTCTAGTTGGTTAAACATACACACTTATTTTCCCACTTCCAATCCCTGACAACTTCCTGACATCAGTTAATTTAAATTTTTTTTCATAGAATCATAGGACTGGAAAGGACCACGAGAGGTCATCGAGTCCAGCCCCCCACCCTCAAGGCAGGACCAAGCTCTGTCTACACCATCCCTGACAGATGTCTATCTAACCTGTTCTTAAATATCTCCAGAGAGGGAGATTCCACCACCTCCCTTGGCAATTTATTCCAATATTTGACCACCCTGACAGTTAGGAATTTTTTCCTAATGTCCAATCTAAACCTCCCTTGCTGCACTTTAAGCCCATTACTCCTTGTCCTGTCCTCAGAAACCAAGAGGAACAAATTTTCTCCTTCCTCCTTGTGACACCCTTTTAGAGATTTGAAAACCGCTATCATGTCCCCCCTTAATCTTCTTATTTCCAAACTAAACAAGCCCAGTTCATGAAGCCTGGCTTCATAGGCCATGTTCTCTAAACCTTTAATCATTCTTGTCGCTCTTCTCTGTACCCTTTCCAATTTCTCCACATCTTTCTTGAAATGTGGTGCCCAGAACTGGACACAGTACTCCAGCTGAGGCCTAACTAGTGCAGAGTAGAGCGGCAGAATGACTTCACGAGTTTTGCTTACAACACACCTGTTGATACAACCTAGAATCATATTTGCTTTTTTTGCAGCAGCATCACACTGTTGACTCATATTCAACTTGTGGTCCACTATGACCCCTAGATCCCTTTCCGCCATGCTCCTTCCTAGACAGTCGCTTCCCATCTTGTATGTATGGAACTGATTGTTCCTTCCTAAGTGGAGCACTTTGCATTTCTCTTTATTAAACTTCATCCTGTTTACCTCTGACCATTTCTCCAACTTGCTAAGGTCATTTTGAATTATGTCCCTATCCTCCAAAGAAGTTGCAACCCCACCCACTTTGGTATCATCTGCAAACTTAATAAGCATACTCTCTATCCCAATATCTACATCATTGATGAAGATATTGAACAGTATGGGTCCCAAAACAGACCCTTTGTTTCAACTGGAAACAAAGTTTCTCTGTTTTCTGCTCTGACATTGCTTGCTGGTCCTATTGCCATTTTCCTCCTTTTCTATCCTTGCAATACCTCTGTTACCTCACCTCTATTTCCCTACCCTGTATGCTTTTCACCTTCTCCTATCTCTTAGGCTATGTCTAGATTGCAGGCTTCTTTCGGGAAGAACCTTTTTTTGAAGTAGATCTTCTGAAAAAACTTCTTCCAAATGAGAGCATCCACATCTACAAGCGCATTGAAAAAGCAATCTGCTTTTTCGAAAGATAGTGTCCATTCATTGTGGATGCGATCTCACATTTAGGCTGTGATTACTCTGGATGGACTGGCCACCAGGACACATATGCTTTTTCTTCTTTCCTCTTCTTCCAAAAGAACTCTCTTCCCTGTCCACATGTCTCTTTCCAAAAGAGGTCTTTCAGAAAAAGTCTTCTTCCTCATAGAAAGAGGACTACCAACACCAGAAAAAAACCTTTTATTTTGATTTACTTTCAGATGAACGTGATTGCAGTGTAGATGTAACTCAGGTTTTGTTGGAAAAATGGCCGTTTTCCTAACAAAACACTGCAGTGTAGACATACCCACTGTTACTAGTCCCTTTTCCCCTATTCTTTGATTGAAATGATTTTATTAGCGAATATTTGAAACAAATAAAAATCATTGCTCAATTTAACAAATTAAGACACATGAAATCCGGGAGTCCAGGGCAGGTTGTAAGGAAAGCAAATAGCAAACCTTGTTAAGCTATAAACTTAACAAATCTGACAAATCTGAGAAATTGTCCCAGACTAAGGTATCATTAGAGAAGGTTTTGGAACAAATTGATAAACTTAACAGTAACAAGTCACTGGGACCAAATAGCATTCACCCAAGAGTTCTAAAATGGGAAATTGCAGAACTGTTAACTGTGGTTTGGAACCTATCCTTTAAATCAGTTTCCATACCTAATGATTGGAAGATAGCTCTAGAGGTGACCCTGGCAATTACAGACCTGTAAGTCTAATGTCAGTACTGGGCAAATTAGTGGAAACTATAGTAAAGAATAAAATAGTCAGACACATGGATGAATGTAATTTGTTGGGGGAAGTCAACATGGTTTCTGTAAAGGGAAATCATGCCTTACTAATCTGCTGGAGTTCTTTCAGGGGTTCAACAAACATGTGGACAAGGGGGATCCAGTGGATATAGTATACTTAGATTTCCAGAAAGCCTTTGACAAGGTCCCTCACCAAAGTCTCTTAAGTAAAGTAAGTTGTCATGAGATAAGAAAGAAGGTCCTTTCATGGATTGATAACTGGTTAAAAGACAGGAAACAAAGAGTAGGAATAAATGGTAAGTTTTTAGAGTGAAGAGAGGTAACTACTGGCATCCCCCAAGGGTCTGTCCTGGGACCCATCCTTATTCAACTTATTTATAAATGATCTAGAGAGGAGGTAAACAGTGAGGCTATGTCTAGACTGCAGGGGTTTTCCGGGATACCTCTGGTATCCTGAAAAAACTTTGTCACATCCAAAGAACACATTTGCTCTTCCGCTTTGTTTTGCAGAAGAGCAAACACACTCTTTCGAGGAGCCCTGTATATCTTGCCCTGTATATCTGTATAGCTCCACCAAAAAAGGAGGCTTTTCTGCCATTTGGCCCTGTCTAGACTGGGCAGAATGGCAGAAAAGCCTCTTCCGGAAAAGCAATTGGAAAAAGCTATGCAAATTGTGGAGTGCAATTTGTGTCGCTTTTTCCAAAAAGGACTGTAGTGTAGACCTAGCCTGAGGTAGCAAAATTTGCAGACGATACTAAGCTGCTCAAGATAGTTAAAGCCAAAGCAGGCTGTGATTAATTTGGCTACAATTACTCGAGAGAGGTCTTAGAGTCATTGTGGATAGTTCTCTGAAAACATCCATTCAGTGTGCAGTGACGGTCAAAAAAGCAAATAGAATGCTAGGTATTATTAAAAAAGGGATAGAGAATTAGATAGAAAATATCTTATTGCCTCTGTATAAAACCATGGTACACTCTCCTTTTGACTACTGCGTACAGATGTGGTCACCTCATCTCAAAAAAGATATAGTGGCACTGGAAAAGGTTCAGAAAAGGCCAACAAAAATGATTAGGGATTTGGAACTGGTCCCATATGAAGAGAGATTGAAAAGACTTGGACTTTTCAGCTTAGAAAAGAGGAGACTAAGGGAAAATATGATAGAAGTCTATAGAATCTTGACTGGTATGGAAAAAGTGAACGAGGAAAAATTAATTACTTATTCCTACAATATCTGGTATTGACCACTATCGGACCACTATCGGAGACAGGATACTGGGCTAGATGGACCTTTGGTCTGACCCAGAATGGCCGTTCTTATGTTAACCCACCTTGCTTCTTATACAAGAGATGGAGCGTTAACATTTAAGACAATATTAATTAAATCTTAAGGTGACCACCCAGTAGGTAAGATAAATGTGTCTCACATAATCACAGATCATAAATCTGTGGGTGGAGGAGGCCCCACAATGTGGGCTTGTCGTACATCATCTTCACTACGTCACTGGTTTCATTCAGCACCTATGAAGAGAAAACAAGCCTGAAAGGGAGAAGTGTTAGAAAATCCCCTGACTATCTTTCTCTGGGGGGGTGACCACAACTGTCCGTAGGAGAAAAGAGAGAGAAGACAGAGACTTAAGGGTCATTAAGGAAGGTGGCAAGTTCTTTCACGGGGCTCATCAGTTAGCATGTCTGGTCAGTCATTGTTGTTTGTCTGTGGTCTCCTTTGGTACCTGTGGGGAAAAGCAACATCTGGGGGGTGGTTGAAGCCCCTGGCTGCTGAATCCCTCTATGGTGGATGACCTGAGTTGCTGTTTAGGAACCAAAATTCACTTTTGTTTATTAATAACTTCTATAGTCTATCCAGAAAAATGACAGGAGCATTCTTCGATCACATCCCTCATTGGAAGTCTCTGACCCTAGTCAGTGTGTCTCAGGCTGTGTCTAGACTACATGCCTCTGTCGTCAGAGGCATGTAGATTAGACACATAGGCAAAGTCAAATGAAGCCGTGATTTAAATGATCGCGGCTTCATTTAAATTTACATGGCTGCCGCGCTGAGCCGACAAACAGCTGATCAGCTGTTTGTCCACTCAGCGCACTAGTCTGGATGCTCCCCTGTCGACATCAAAGTCCTTTGTCGGCAGCCCCGTTATTCCTCGAGGGATGAGGTTTACCGGGGCTGCCAACAATGGGCTTTGATGTTGGCAGGGGAGCATCCAGACTAGCGCGCTGAGCGGACAAACAGCTGATCAGCTGTTTGTCGGCTCAGCACGGCAGCCATGTAAATTTAAATGAAGCCGCGATCATTTAAATCGCGGCTTCATTTGACTTTGCCAAAACAACAAATCTACATGGCTCCATCGACGGAGTCATGTAGTTTAGACGTACCCTCATAGTCCAGCACCGGTGAGGGAAGACAGCTTGTTAGGGAGAAAATGGTTGATGGCACTGGCTGAGTCTTTCTTCAGTGGGTGGACCTGACTGTCCTAGTGACGTAGTCCATTTCGAAGCCCAGTGATTCTCTGGGGTGGGTACTCTATACGATTGGTGATGATGTATCAGGAAGCATTACTTCTCCTGGTTATGGTGTGGCCTGTATCATCGGACCAGTTGATGACATCAGACACCATCATCTGATGCATGAGGCAGGTGTAGTGTCAGCTGATGCCACAGACCTCCAGCACCTCCTTGTGGGGATCCCAAGTGCCCAGGGCCCCTACCAACAAAGCGTGAATCTTGACTGCGTAGCCCTGGGACCTCAGGGTGTCCGCCAGCGGCATGTATTTCTCAATCTTCTTAGCTCGGGCGTCATGGAAGGCCATGGTCCAATTCTCAAATGGGATTGTTACATCTATCATGATGATCTTTTTCACCTATTCATTCTTGATGATAACGTCTGGCCTCAGCATGCTGATAGTTCCTGGGATGGGAGAGTCCATGGAGACATTCTCCAGGGTAGGTGGCAGGACTTTCACGAGCTGGTCCTGAATGGCAGTCTCACTCACCCAGAACATTCTTCTCCTACATTTTAATGAAAATGCCTCAATTTCCCCTAAATAAAAAAATACCTATCATTGCAAGTTTTAATAAAATAAACAAATATAGCTAGACAACCACTTGAGCTTGTTGCCATTCATAAACATGAGGTATTTTCTCTCAGCTACACTTCATTATGTTTTTTTATTCTATTCTTGTGTCACATCTCTCTTTCAAATGTAAGTCTGTAGCTGGTTAGGCCTCCCCGAGGGGCTCCTCCACCTCCAGGTCAGCAGGCAGCCTTTCCACTCCACTGTTGCGGGCATTCAAGAAAACCCCAGTTCCATAGTCCAAGCCTGGTAGTCGATCAGTAACAATAATGAGAGGCCAATCTGTAGTCTGGTGTCCCGGTCTTGCTCCAGGCGGGGTGGCAGACCAGCTGTCCATCAGAGGCCCTAGACCTGGGTCAGGGTGGGGTAGCAAGCAACACAGTTCAGAATCCTCAGCCCTGTTCAGGGCAGGGGCGAGAGGCAAACAATTCAGAGCCTGGCCTTGCTTCAAGGTGGGCAACAAGCAACATAGTCAGTTCAAAAGCCCTTACCTAGGTTCAGGGCGGGGTATTAAGCAAACACAGTCAGTTCGAGAGTTCAGTAGCCCAGGCCATGTTTCAGGCGGGGCAGCAAGCAACCACGGTAAAAAGCCCTGGCCCTAGGTGAGGGAGGGGTAGCAAACAACAGTCAGTTCAAGAGCTTGGTAGCCCAGGCCTTGTTTCAGGCAGGGCAGCAAATAGTCAGATCAGGGAGCCCTGGCCTTAGGTCAGGGCAGGCCAGCAAACAACACAGTCATAAACAGGTAACCCATAGCAAACTGTTTGTCTCCTTGTTCAGGAGGAACGCGGGCAATTTGCCTGTGGTAGCAGAGAGGGGAAAGACTGCCACCGAGTAGGTGGGTTGCAGCGGGGACGCAGGACTGCCCACTCCACTGTGTTCCAGCCCAGGGCCCTAATAGCAGCAGCACAGTCTGCTGCTGGGGCAGTGGGGCTCCAGCCTGCCACATGCTGACCCAAGGCATTTAACTGACCTGGGCCACTTCCCTTCTCCCCCTCGGTGCATACCTGGGCATCTGGCCAGTCTCTCAAGGGTTGCCAGGTCCAGATAAGGTCCAGGTAGTCCAGGCCAGTCCTTGGCTGCTTGCAGGTCCAGCGGTCCCAGCCAGATCCTGGGTGCAGGCATTCAGGTTCAGCCTCTGGGTCAGGCTCAACTAAAGGTTCAGGCTGGTCCTCGGGGGCGGGCCAGCACAGGGGCTCAGATCCATCTTCCAGGACAGGCATACCTGGCCGTCCAGGCCAAACCTCAGCCTCCCAGGCAGGGAGCGTCGGGCAGCCCTCTGGAGACTGGTCCCAGACTAAGCTCTTAGGCTGAGCTTTTAGAGTTCTGGCCACGCCTCCTAGCTTCAGGTCAGGTGACTGGGAGGAGTTAGGCTCAGCCCAAAATGGCTCCCGGAGGGGTTCCTCTGCCTCTGGGTCAGTGGGAGGCCACTCCACCCCACTACACAGTCCTTCTGGGATATGCCCAAGAGTACCATATAGTCTATAATATGTTTGCCATATTTTGATGTTGCACCTCATGCTCTTTATGAAAATATGCTTATGAATAAGAATATGACATAAGTTGAATATGCTTTGTACAAATTATATCTTGTAATATATCATCAGAAATCTTATAATCTGCTGAATATGTATATTCTAGCTGAGTGTGTGTATCATTCCTGTATTTGATGTTAGACATGTGAAGTTTAAACTGGTTTACAGGTCCAGACATAATCTAGACATAAGCAAAGGCCATTAGCAGTACTCAAGGAACTTAATGGCCCAGTACTCAGGTCAATGATCTGTGAATAGTCTTGCGTTTCCTTTAAAGCTGGACTATGGTTAGTCCTGCCAAGACATGTCCCAAGATTGGAACTCACCTTGGACATTGTACGTTTCCATGGAAAACATGAACAGTTTAAACTGAACACAAAGGATCTTTTGTAAATGGGATATAAAGGTGGGAAACCAAACAATGGGGGTGTCCAGACACCAGGAGACCCTGGTTTTAACATCTAAGATATCTGCTTCAGCCACCTGGAACTGAACATTAAGAAGGATCAGGCCCAAGTTGGGAGGCTATCTAGCTTGAGCAAAAAGATTATTAGAACTATTGTTAAGGTAAGAAATTGCATGTAACAAGTTTGAGTAATATCATAGCTGGCATGTTTTGGTTTATTTTGCTGAGTATCTTTTTTATCCGTCTGCTATTACTTGCAACCACTTAAAGCCTACTTTTGTAGGTATAATACAATCACTTTGTTTATTAATAAACCTAGTGTAAATAATTGTTACCTGGGAGGACAACAACTATGCATCTCTCTTTTTCATTGATAAAAGGGCTGAACAATTTAGGAACTTGATCTGTATAAAACTTTATGCAGAGTAAGAGGGATTTATCTGGGGTTTAGGTCCCATTGGGGCTGTGCATTTAGGTGCTCTGTCAAGTCCTTTGGCCTTGTCTACACTACAAGGGAAGGTCGAAGTAACACATACAAATTCAGCTATGTAAATTACGTAGCTGGAGTTAAACTATCTTAAATCCTCATCCACCAGTTGAGAGGTCAACAGGAGCAAACACTCCTGTCAGCTTCCCTTATTCCTTGCAAGAAGTAGGAATACTAGCACTGATGGAGGCACCCTTTGAGTTTGATCTAGAGGGTCTATGTGTAAGCGAGGGAATGGCCCTGCCATTGTGGGGAACTTTCCTGGGTTCTACACTACCCTGGTGAAATGGACCAGTGAAAGGATCTGAGTCCCACTTCCTTTACCCAATAGCCTCCCTGATCCTGAGGGCTCCCCTTCCACTCTCGTGAGTAGCAGAATCCTCAAAATCCCAACAAGGCTGGGCCCAGGTTTTCTGGGGCTGAATCCCCGACCTTGTAGTCACTTAGAGCAGGGGCTAGGGTGTCCCCACGCCAGGGTGCTCTCTTCACACTGGATGCTTTCCTGATCCACTGATCACTACATACAGTTCAAAGCTAATACAATTTATTAACCAGCAATTGATTAAAAAGAAAAGTAAGGAAAAATGAGAAAGATTAAAAGAGAACACACAGTCCTGCTTTGTGGCACAGGGACATCACAAACAGTCTGCGGAGAGTAAGGACAGTTCACAATCTGTTCCTCATAAGCCCCAGCGTTCTCTCTCAGGGCCTGGCTATGCTGCGTAGGGTGCGTGGGGCTGCAGGTTGGACACGCTTGCTCTGAGAGTGACCACACGACTTCAGCCTGTAGGTGGCAGGACCCTTCTCCCAATTGGAGTTACAATCCCTCTTCGGCTGTGTCTAGACTGGCCAGTTTTTCCGGAAAATCAGCCGCTTTTCTGGAAAAACTTGCCAGCTCTCTACACTGGCCGCTTGAATTTCCGCAAAAGCACTGACTTTCTACTGTAAGAAATCAGTGCTTCTTGCAGAAATACTATGCTGCTCCCATTCAGGCAAAAGTCCCTTTTAGGGCCAGTGTAGACAGCTCAGATTTGTTTTCCGCAGAAAAGCCCCGATCGCGAAAATGTCGATCGGGGCTTTTTTGCAGAAAAGCGCATCTAGATTGGCATGGACGCTTTTCCACAAAAAGCACTTTTGTGGAAAAGCGTCCGTGCCAATCTAGACGCTCTGTTCCGTTAAAAGCATTTCCGGAGAATCATGCCAATCTAGACGCAGCCTCCAGATTTGGCCTGCAAGGCCTCTTGGCTGATGGCGTCTCCCTGCCCAGAGTCTCTCCCCGCTCTTCGCTGGTCCCCGCTGCTCTCCACGTGTAGTTGCAGACTATGTTGCTTTGTCAGCCTCCAGCTCCTCATGTTGCTTCTCTGACCCCTTGGGCTCTCTGGTCACTGCAGGTCCGCCCCTCAGCACAGCTTTCTCTCCTTGCTGCTCCTCTTAGCTCTCTCTCCTTTTCTCTGAGACCTCCAGAAAATACTAGCTCTCATGAAGGATGGGACCTGGCCTCAAAATTCCCTCATTGGCCTGTCTGACCTGCCAATCAGGCTGACCTGCAGTGCTGGCCTCTTTCCATTGTCCCTGGGGACTGTCAGTCTCACGGCCCTGGTTTCTCATGGACCCTTCCCCTTTTAATACTGGGAGTTAACCAACCAAAAACCCCCACTGAGTTTTAGTAAAGGGCTAACAGTCCTCTTTACTTATGTTACACCAACTAAATCGAACCCTGGAAGATCGACCATGGCAGTGTTGGTCTTCCATGTAACGTAGACATGCCCTTTGCCTGAACCTTTCCAGAGCTGATCTAATCTCAGTGTTTGTGTTGTTCTGCTGTGGGCTGTGACCCCAGCTCTGTGTCATCACTGGAGAACACTGGAGGGTCTGGCTCAGCAGGAAAGGTTGGTAGGGTGCCCCAGAGGGCAGGTTGGCAGGTGTGGTGGTATGTCAGCATAGCAAGTTACAGTCTCAAGGGGATCTCTGTGAATGAACTCATCACACATATTTCATGTGTTATATGCAGTAATTCCTGTCAACAATATTCAAGAAAGGTAGAAAATGTATCAGTTTTCAAGAAATCACCCTTACAGATAATCAAAGATATACCAGAAATGGTACACAATAGTGAAAATATTGTAAATGAAGCCACTGTAAGTCAAACTAATACAAAATACATGTAATTCCATATATATGAAAGTCAAGCAGATTTGTGAAATGTGTATTTAAGAAATGCAAACTCCGCCAAAAATCCTAGGTTCCCCTCATTTTTGTGAGCTATAAGACATGTGGCAGAGATCTTGTTTGGCAACACTCTAATTTTCTTTATATGCTTCTGGCCTTACCATATCCCAGGGGCCAGAAATTCTATATGTGGATGAATTGGGGCTAAACTTTGTGTGTGGATATAAATCTCAGGTTTCAATAGAAGTGGTACACTAACAGCAGTTGAAACAGAGATCTGAAGAGCCAACAGTCTGTGACATTTATTGATGAACAGAAGGTATATTTCTTCATCTTTTTTCAGTTGAAATATATGTTATAAACATGACCACAAATGAGCTGTGATATAACAAAAATTAAAGATCACGGTAGGCTATAAAATACCAGTGGTTTCAGTCTATAAAAAAAAGCTAATGGTTTAAGGAAATGTATATATTTGGTTTAACAGTAAATTGTCCCTATCTTTCTATACATTTAGGTATCATGAATCCTAATTCTCCTACTATGTAAGGTAGAGTTGACATAAGAAGAATGTTATCAGTATCAGTTCAGATGCTAATTAAAGTAGTCTGTCAAAATAATTGGATCATGAAGTAATCATCAATCTCTTTTCACTCCCTATCAACACAGAGATACAATGAGATATTCCAGTGAAGTTCAAGATAATGCACTTTGTTATATTTAATATTCAAAAGAAAAATTAGGTAAAGATGACATGATTTTTCAGGATCAAGCATACAAACTCTTAACCCATGCAATATATATATGTTCAATCTTTTAGACAGCAATGTGATTTAATCTAGGGCTGTTTGGGGTACCAAAAAAAAAAATTCACCCATAAATGCAATTCTCAAGTAAATTCTAGTCTCTTACTCACTCCTGCACAAACATGCACTCACTATCACTGGAGTCACAAACAATATGCAAAAATACTGTGGTAGACATGCTCTTCTACCGAAAAAGTTTGGGAAGCAGATCAGGCTGAAAACATGGACCATTGTTACCATTCACGTATTTTCCTTCAGTTTTGGGAAGCTGATGCATAGCTGAAAAGACTACAGCAGCAAACCTGCCGGCCAACTGCAGATTTCTTGCCAGCTGATGTTAATCTTATATGATCCACATTGTTGGAATCCTACTTTTTGGTTAGGCATACTGTCTAGCCAAAACACCCATTTTGGAGTCAATTCAAGACCTTTTCAAAATGAAAATGACGATTTTGAAAACAAATTGGAGTGTTGCTAAAATTAGTTGATGAATTCAAAATGAATTTGTAAATAGTTATGGTGACCCCAAAAATATATTTTTGGTCAATTTGCTATTCACACCCCCAATATTGTTTAGCTGTAGCCAGCAGATCCAAATATAGGTTACATTTGAAATCTTAGGTCAGTTGATAGGCATTATTCTCAACCATCCTAAAACATCCTGACAAGAATAATTTTAAAATGCAAATCTATCAAAAAGATGAAACTGAAATAATAGAAATACATCAATCACATATTCGCTGAGCCATGCTCAGCAAGACAGAGTTCCTGTTTTCAGACAGATATTTATAGTTCACCTTTGAACAGCATTTCTGACTCAAAAATCTGGGAGAAAGATCAGCTTTCAACACTCTCAGATTAATAAAATTCTCTTAAATATCCCAATTTTGGGGGTCAATTTTTTAATACACCAGGCATTCCAAACTTCAACCATACAGCTTACAGAGCTTCACTGTTATTTTTAAGGGATGTCATGTTTATTATAAAGGTGCACCACAGAAAGGTTATCTTGCCAGTTAATTAAAACACCCTATCATTCATCTCCATTCTACATAACTACTGCCTAATTGGTGCCTTGTACTTGCACAAGGAACATCATAATATCGAGTTTTACCAAGGCTCGATTGCCAAATGTATACAATTAAAATTATTTGCAAGCATTTCAATAAACCTTATAAACCATCTGGCATCAGACAAAGTGGGTCTTTGCCCACAAAAGCTAATGCTCCAATAAATCTGAAAGGATATGAGTCTGCTTCAGCCCTCATCTAGACTAGAGCATCTGGCTTCTTCAGCTCTCCTTAAGGAGACTCTTGTTTTTAACTTTGGTGGTTCTTAGATAGAAGACAAATATGGGGCTGTCATATGCACTGTTTAATTTGCCTAAGAGTAATTTTAGGTGCAACTTTCAAAGCAATCAATATAGGTCTTCACTGATTTCAACAGAACCAAGCCAACACTGATCACTATTGAAAATCCAACCACATGGAAGAGTATAGTCTGAAGGTACGCATTAGCTTTGCCAGGGTTAACTTCTCATATGAGCATGACTAATCTATTTAGTGATTTTATGATGTTGTGGATTAATGTAAGGATACAACTTTGTATTTTTAGCTGTGTTAGATAGCATGTAATGATGCTGATAGTAGGTAATTTTGCATCTCCCATGAAAAGGAAAATTTCATACTCTTAGTAATTCATTATTTTTTCCTTTGTATACATTGTTTTGCAAATGTTTGATGATGTGGGAGGGAAGGAAGTATAAATCAAGTGGGATGATACTGATTTGTGGTGAAATACATACCAAGAAGGACCGAGGTGGACACTAGACATTCATTTTCAAAAACCTAATGAATTCCCTTATTCCCAAACAGATTTCCTTGCAGTTACTTATGCCTGCCATAATAATATCTAAAGATACCAAAAGTTGATTAACTAACACTGAGGAGCCAAAAAAGAAGTAACAGGTGGTGTAAATGAAAGCAATCGTCACTTAATTTTAATTCATGCTTCCTCTGACTCCTTATGTACTGTAGCATCAATGGAAGTACTTGCTATGTGTTTGCAGGGTCACTTTCGTTAGACCTAATCAGCAATGGGTACCAGCCTCAGGATTTTTTTTTAATGCCTCCATTTTTCACTTTATAGAATTATTAGTTGGTAAAACAGAATTGGAAATTATCATTTTGCATGGTTATGTGTGTATAGGAGTGCACACACAGACATGTCTTTTCAATATTTGCAAAAGAGTGTCCATTTCTTTGTTATGAGAATAAGGTAAAATTTCTCATCCTCTTTTTTAATTAAGGTCCATGTAATTAAAGTAATTTCATCCTTAATAGAGGTTATAGATCATCCCAGTCCTATTGGCAAACCACACTCTCACCCAAGAAGTCAAGGCAGAAAAGTCTATTAATAATCACTAAATCCCAGATTTTTCAAGCTATTCGATACACTGCTCCACCCAATATTGCAAAGCCCAAGTGATTTAGAAACTGTTAAACTCCATTTTCAAGTGATTTGGAATGTAAATATACAATTTAGCGGTTTCAAACAGCAGTATGTCAAAGAACACTCAGGATCTCTCAGACCATGGTAGTAGGCCCACATGGCTAGGTAGTGTGCAGCAAGTTAGATCCTTATCAATTTATTTCCCTAGTCACTGCATAGTAACAGCCCATTGTAGATGAACCTTTTGGCAATTAGGAGACTAAGTCCCTTTGCTCTGCAATGAAAAGCACTGCACGTATTGATGGGGTATGAATCATTACATCTTTAAGATTTACAACAACATACAAACAAACAAAAAAAATCACATTGACTACACACTTAAGTTATCTGCAACACTAATGCACATAAAGAACTTTCATATAAGATCACCTATTTTGGCCAGAAGAGACAATTATGATAATCTCGTCCAACCTTTTGAATAACACAGAACCATGGGAATGAATTACTGCTTCAAGTCCAAACATCTGTGGTTGAAAAAACCATCCGATTTATTTTTTAAAATTCCCATAATGGACAATCCACCACAACCATCAGTATGCTGTTCTGATGGTTAATCATCTTCACGTCAAAAAATATGTACCTTATTTCTGTTAAATTTGTGTTGCTTCAATTTACATAATCTCTGAGACATGGCACTGTCCCAGTAGAATAGCTTGAAGTTTGAGGATAATAGAAGTAGCAGATTCACTTATTTTACACATTTAAGATTCACGTTTTCAGAATACAGTGTGTGCATAGTTTGAACATACAATCACCACAAGTATCCACACATATTTCCAGTCAGATACCACTCATCACATGTGTAAATCACATATTTTGTACACTGATACCTAGTATATAAAGGATCAAGCATGTGTGGATTTTTTTCCATCCATGTGTGGAATAATTTTTATATGCACTGAGGCATGTATGAATGTGCACTATCAATTGAAACACAAAACCTCACAAAATCATCTGGGTAGCATTTGAATCTCTCCTGAGCCATCACACAAGTGCACAGCTCATCAGGAACACTGTCTATAATTTGTATGAAGCTAACAATGGTGTGTTATGAGGCAAAAGAGTTTAAAGATAATCTGAGAAATACCCACATTAGGTGGACATAAAATCAAAGATTTTTTTGCAACTATCAATTTTCATCAATTGCTTTTTGATCTGTTTACTTTTGGGTTATAAAGCAGAAGTAGAAACCAAAAAAAGAGATGTTGAGAGAGACTCAGAAAAGAGTCTTTTGTCAAAGAAACCAAGATAAAAAATACTTCACAACAGAAAGAATCTAAAAAGTTTTTAAATCAATGATGCAATGGTGCTTGAGAGTTACACTTTGAGGAGTATTCTGCTGCACACACAATTCCCATAACATTAACTATGCCTGTATGTGGTGATAGACCTGTAATATTCTACTCTGCGTTAAAGTGTTGATTCATTATTTGAATTGTCCTTCACAATTTTCCATTCCTAAAATGTTTCTGTTTTTATTATACTTTATTAATAATATCTATACAGGTGCTTAGATTTTCAATATAGTGCTTTAGTGAATTAATTTTAAATTATATCTGTCTAAAACCCATATGTAGATTTGCAAAATCTCAACTTATTTTTCAGCACTGAGTATTTTCAGAAACTCCATTTCCTCTGGATATATAAATTTTGCAGAGAAAGCGCGTTAAAAAAAAATTGAGAAAGAAAAATTCAACCCTTTTATAAAGCAAATTAAAATTCCACAGAACTCAAAGAGTGTATTTGCCAGCATTTGAATGGGGTTCAGGAAGTGGTTCAATATTAACCATGAGCCCCAAACAGAACTCCAGATAAGTTCAGTTCCAGATCTGGCTGTTCCTCCTTGGGCCACTCTCCAATACTTTTACACATACATTTGCTGTTCTGTATATTAATATTCAATGAGAAAGTAAGAGAGACAGAGTAGATAAGAAAGGGAATAAAGACCCAAAGGGAATCCTACTGAAGGCAAGGCAAAAGCTCCCATTAATTGAAATGGAAGATGGATCGAGCAATTTACCAAGATTCTTCATCCTTGGCAATTTGTAATCAAGACTGGATGTTTTTCTAAAAGTTTTACTATAGGACTTTTTGGGGGGGGGGGGGGGAGTTTTATGGCTTGGGTCAGACATGAGATCAAACTCTGTTACCATGGTCTCTTCTGGCCTTTACATCTACAAAGCTAAGGAAGCATAGAGGAAAGACAACCATAAAAAGGAAATGAGAGGGGAAAGAAACAGTTGGAGACAAAAATGTAGCAACAACAAAAAAGGAGAGACAATAGGATACTATTTCTCAGACTGTCCCAGGCAGGATGCATAAGGTCACATTTTGAAGGTTATCTTCAGTGTCGTTGAGCCATAAGAGCTAGATAGAGTTTCTCATTTTAATGAGAACTTGCATTTTATAGTACCTGACTCTGCCATGGGGAGAACATAAATATATCAACGAGGATGAGAGTCTGATACCTAACTAGAGGTTGTACTTATGTAACTAATGCCCTCTGGTTGATGGATGGACACAAACCTCTTCTCTCTCCTTTTGTGCTGTCCATAAACCAGGAAATAGTCATTTTTCCAGAACAATCAATACTATCATCTTTTTACTGAAGGCTCTTTTATTGTTCAACATACACATTGTGAACAATGTGTGGTTCAATAAAACAAAATTTGAAAATCCCTAATTAAATTTAGAGAGAAGGGTAAGAACAAGCATCCACTTGGTGAAACCACTAGTCCCTGCCAACTGCATGAGACAACAGAGGCAGGGTGTGCAGCCACCGCTTTAGTTACTGGCCTTCTGTTGCACAGACACTAATGCCAGGCATAGAACAACAAAAATAAAAATATTACATTAGCATTTAACATTCCTTAAAATATGCTGCTGATTTTCCCTTTCTAGTATTCCTAAAATATGATTTACTCTGCACAAAATGCAGAAACAAAAAATGCAATGGGATTAAAAACCTATTTACTCTTTGATGCATCTTTCAAGAAGTCATAAATTTTGGATTGCCAACTTTCTAATTGCACAAAACCAAACCCCACTGCCCTGCTCCCTGCCCCAAAGCCCCACACCTGTCCCACATCCTGTTCATTCCATCTCCCCTCCCTCCATCACTCGCTTTCCCCTACCTGCTCTCACTTTCATGGATGGGACAGGGGTTCATGGGATGGTGCTAGCTGGGGATGTGGGTTCTGGCATGGGGCCAGAGATGAGGTGGATAGGGGATCTGAGAAGGTTTTGGGCAGGAGCAGGATGGTGGGATTGCAGAGTCAAGGAGGTGTTTACTTCAGCTTCTAAGCAGCCGCCACCAAGTCTCCGTGGCCCATAGGTGCATGGTAGGTAGCCTTTGAGGCTCTGTGTGATGGCCTCACACTATAGGTACCCCTCCCCTCTCCACCCCCAGTTCCTGTTGGTCACAGGTTCCCAGTCAATGGGAGCTGTAGATGCAAGGCCAGTGCATAGAACCTCCTTAGGTGCTGCAGAGACCTGGCAGTCACTTCCAGAGCCAGGGAAGGAATGAGCCTACCTTACCCTTGGGCCTCCACTGCATTGGTGACCAGATCCAACAGGTCCCTTTTCAAAGATGCATTCCGGTTGAAAACCAGATGCCTGGTAAACAGAGTCATCTTGTCCATAGGACAGTTTGGAGAGGTTGCCCCAGGGCCCGTGTTTTGTGGTGTACTGCAGGGTGCAAGGCTCAGGGAGCCTGGGACATTATAGTGGGCCCTGGTGCCAGCAGCAGGGGTTGGCTCACTTCTTCACTCTCTAGTGTTGGTGGGAGCTGAAGGAAGTGGAGCAACCCAGCTCCAGCATTCTCTGCTCTACCATCTCCCAACAACACCTGGAAGTGGAACTACCAGGCCCCAGCCCACTCTGGGTATGTCTACACTACCCTCCTATTTCGAAATAGGAGGGTAATGTAGGCATACCGCACTTGCAAATGAAGCCCAGGATTTGAATTTCCCGGGCTTATTTGCATAAGCGGGGCGCCGCCATTTTTAAATCCCCGCTGGTTCGAACCCCGTGCCGTGCGGCTACACGCGGCACGAACTAGGTAGTTCGAACTAGGCTTCCTAGTTCGAACTACTGTTACTCCTCATTCCATGGTAATTCTCATAATTTTCTATGGGATATAGAAGTCCATGGAACTACTTGCCTGAGCAGCTATTTATGTGAGTAAAAAGTTCACAATCTAGTCCTAAAAAGCACACCAACTTTGAAAGAGAAATGGGTGTACTCCGCCTCTATTGAGTAAAAGATATAGAGCCCCCAAAAAGTCAGAATGAGTCCTCTCAAGTCCTTCATGACATGATAGGACATGACATGACATGACATGACATTAAAAAGCAAAGATACAGATGCTGCATCAGGATATAGTAGTGTGGGCCCCCTACACTCAACCAGACTCACAGGGAATAAGTAGAATCTAAAAGATGCAGGGACCTACAAATGTAAAACTAACAAAAACCGTTTTTGGTTTATCTTTATCTTCCATTCATGCTGATGAACACAAATTTCAAAAGTTAATTATATTAATCCACATCTGCAGATCCAATGTTTTTACTGAGATGTAATTATTCATATTTGAATCACCGATATCAGCACAGAAAACTTATTTCATTTTCAGCAGTTTCTGTGTGTTTCGCTACATTAAATAGACTTTTTCTGTCTGGTGTTATGCTCTATTTATATGGGAAATGAAGCACAAAAGTAATAGTAATAACAGAATTTCTTGCAGGCAAAGAGGTTTGATGGATACTTTCAAAATAAATTGATTCAATAATTTTAAATATTTTGGACTGCCAGGGCTAGTTTTTAAAAACTAGAAGGTATTTAAAAAGGAAATTTGAAATACCTTTTATGTAAAATCATAGGGAAAAAAACATTTTCTAGTTCCTTGCATCTTATTTAAGGAACTGAGAAATATAAACAAATACACCTCCAAAATTGTTAACATTTTCATGATAAAAATTGTCAGAAAAATAATTTTCAGTTCAGTTGAGGGAAATGTTTTGTGTTATGATCTTCAGATTAAGGACGATCAGAAACGTGGAAAAATACCTATAACTGCCACAGCACAACTGGTGGTTGAACTCTGTGACTTTATCCTCACACACAACTATTTCAGATTCGGTGACAATATATACCTCCAAACCAGTGGCACTGCTATGGACACCCGCATGGCCCCACAATATGCCAACATATTTATGGCTGACCTGCAACAATGCTTC
Organism: Pelodiscus sinensis; assembly: GCF_049634645.1. Classification (NCBI taxonomy): domain Eukaryota; kingdom Metazoa; phylum Chordata; order Testudines; family Trionychidae; genus Pelodiscus; species Pelodiscus sinensis. The sequence continues at coordinate 48,949,773 of NC_134718.1, forward strand.
CTCAGCTCTCGTCCACTAATGCCCCTTCTCTACCTACGCTACGTTGATGACTTCTCATCATCAGGACCCAGGGGAAGGAGACTCTGGAAGAATTCCACCATGATTTCAACAGCTTTCACCCCACCATCAACCTCAGCCTAGACCAGTCTACACAAGAGATCCACTTACTGGACACCACGGTGCAAATAAGTGATGGTCATATAAACACCACCCTATACCGAAAACCTACCAACCGCTATGCCTACCTTCATGCCTCCAGCTTCCATCCCAGACACACCACACGATCCATTGTATACAGCCAAGCACTAAGGTACAACTGCATTTGCTCCAACCCCTCAGACAGACAGAGACCAACACCTACAAGATCTTCACCAAGCATTCTTGAAACTACGATACCCGCACAACAAAATGAGGAAACAGAATAACAGAACCAGATGTGTACCCAGAAGCCTCCTACTACAAGACAAGCTCAAGAAAGAAACCAAACAGAACACCACGGCCATTACCTACAGTTTTCAGCTAAAACCTCACCAATGCATCATCAGTGATCTACAACCCATCCTGGACAATGATCCCTCACTTTCACAGGCCTTGGGAGGCATGCCAGTCCTCGCTCACAGACAACCCGCCAACCTGAAGCAAATTCTCACCAGCAACTATGCACCGCACCACAGTAACTCTAACTCAGGAACCAATCCATGCAACAAACCTCGGTGCCTACTCTGTCCACATATCTACACCAGTGACACCATCACAAGACCTAACCAGATCAGCCATACTATCACTGGTTCATTCACCTGCACATCTACCAATGTAATATACACCATCATGTGCCAGCAATGCTCCTCTGCTATATACATGGGCCAAACTGGACAGTCTCTATGTAAAAGAATAAATGGACACAAATCAGATATTAGGAATGGTAATATACAAAAACCTGTAGGAGATCACTTCAATCTCCCTGGACATACAATAGCAGATTTAAAGGTAGCCATCCTGCAGCAAAAAGCTTCAAGACCAGACTTCAAAAAGAAACTGCTGAGCTACAGTTCATCTGCAAATTTGACACCATCAGTTTAGGATTAAACAAAGACTGTGTGTGAATGGCTAGCCAACTACAAAAGCAGTTTCTCCTCTCTTGGCGTTCACACCTCCAGATCAGCTGCTAGAAGTGGGCCTCACTCTCCCTGACTGTATTAACCTTGTTATCTCTAGCCTGCATATTTATACCTGCCTCTGGAAATTTCTGACGAAGTAGGTCTTTGCCCACAAAAGCTTACGCTCCAATACAGCTGTTAGTCTGTAAGGTGCCACAGGACTCCTTGTCACTTTTGCAGATCCAAACTAACATGGCTATCACTCTGATACCTCTAACTGGTTGCTTGTGTGAGGGAATTCTTTAAAAAAAAAATCATGTAGTCATGTCTGTGCATCTTTGATCGAAGTTCAATACTCAGTATATTAACATTAATATAAAAAATTGGAGACTATGAAAAAAGAAACAGAGTAAGTATTTGGACTAGGCACCTAAGCAATGTTTCATACATGCAAGATGTTTTGAGGGATTGGGACTACTTGGTCCAGCCCAGTTCCACAAACACTTTCTCATGTGACTAATCCTTATCTCACACAAATAGTCCTTTTGGATTCAATGGTTATCTTCTAAACATCTGTTGCAAGCCCCATCATAATGTGTCCTTGAAAACTGTATTTCTACATTGACTGAAAATTAGGTCCCTGAAAGCATGAAAAATAATATTTGCCAGCAAGAGCTCCTTTGTGAAGAGCAGCAGAGTAATAAAGATAATTCATAAAGTCATGACTGATTGCACTAACCCTCTGCAAGATTAATCTGTTATTAGTTTTGCTCACAATTGATATAGAAGAAGAATGAATATGTTGTGGGTAACAGAGTAAGTTTTGATTCTCAGCTTTCCCATGACTGTCTCATTCTCTTAGGCATCAGCTCCAACTACTCCACTTTGTATGTGTAAGTCTAAAGTACACTGGCCCTCAATGAAGACAATAAAATTGTAGATCAGGTACAATTTTACCCATGTGAGATGACGGGTAAGAACTAATTGCTACCATTTCTGAGCACAACCTAAACCAAACAAAGGGAAAACTATAATTGATCACAACCAAAAGGTTAAATAAATAATTCCCTAGAAAAGAAAATATCCTCATGTTAAGATCTTAGAAAGTGTGAAATCTTCATGTCATTCTATAAATTGAAAGTGTCTTTTTGCCATCTGTGAGAATGTGACTATAGTCAAAAATGATTTTCCCTCCCCCCCCCACACACACAAACACTAACTGAAATGAACTTTTAAAGTGTAAATAATTCAGTGACTGTAGACAAATAACACTGTAGATCAAATATGAATAAATATACAGTTTATGCTACCTAAGGAGGAAATGTTCAGTTTCTAAAGGAAATCTAAAAGCTTCCTGATTTTTTTTTTAAATGGTAGTGATCTTAAAATGTATCTAGCCCTTCTCATACAGATGGCTCACAAAGCACTGTTTGAACTTTGCTGATTGCACAAGCACATATAGGGATCATTTCTCCCAGCTATGGATTTACAGCAATCTCTGTTGTGGAATGCAGTAACTGTTCCAAAGGAATGCATCCTTGAATGCTATGAGAAAGGAAGGGACCCCATCTTGCATTTGAAAACTAGGAGACTAATTTAGATAAGCAGAATGTAGTTACACAAGTTCAGGGCACTATGAGTTGCAACCAGACTTTGGGGGAAGTTCTATGGGATCTTTAATGAATGTCAGTGGTCCAAATTTTTTATTTTTTGTCTGTTGCTAAATTGAGCCTCCAGCAGCATACTACCCCACTAGCACAGTTCTTGGAAATTGAATAAATATGAGACAGCCCATGGAGCCAGGATTCTGGAAACAAAGGCCAGCACCTGAATGACCACCAACTCTTACTGCAGCATCTTGGGCTTTCCCTAGAGATCTTCTGCCCAATGGACTAATACTTGTAAAATCTGATTACTATTAAACACAGCAATTACTATTAAACACAGCATGGCCCATAAAGTTAAGATGAGGGCCCATATTTTTTTCTTAACATTAGAGTTTGTAAGCATATATGAAGTGCATTTTTGTATGAAGCTCTTGAATGATCCAAATGTTATTCATAGTAGTTTATGGTAATTTGTCATTTTAATAGTGATTTTAGAGAAAGCTGTGTCTTCAGAACATCATAACTTTATCATAAATAGGGTTAGTACTTTCTATTTATGCTAATTATCATCAACATAAAAATGTGAAATGGAAACAATGGAGATTTTTTTAAATGTGAATGCCTATTATAAGAGTGTAAATGTCCCTTTGAATAAAATCCTAAGATGTTGGCATCATAAAATACTCTTGCTTTCTTAAAATCTTTTTTTTTTAAAACCTAATATTCCCTAACTTTGTCTAAAGTCTAAAGCATAACAATTGTTTTATTTAAAAAAGAGACTATCCAGAAAGATGTTTGTGTATGGATTTTTGGTTAGTCAGTCAGTTGCCTTTTTTGGAGGCAAAGAGGGGAAAGTCTTTGAGACAAAAATGAAAAAAAAGGTGTTAGCAGTTTAGTCCAACTCTAATTCTTTCATTAGGTCAGAAAATAAAGCTTAATCTAGAGATACACGTGCTGTCATATGGATTATAATTTAGTATTTGCTGCTTTTGGCCTTCTCCTAAAAACTTTCACAGTTGCTAATTAAGGAGATCCTGCTTTTTCTGTGACACTTATCTTTCTAGGTTCTTTTACACCTTCTTCTTGTTGCATTTTTGCTGATGAGTGATGTAGGCTTGATCCAAATATCATGCAATATGTACTGCTTTATATTATAGCTACCAATCATTTTGACTTTCACTAAGTCTTTCATAAATGTTCATAAGCAATTACTGTGGTGCCTTGCTGACTCTGAGGTCACATTGTTAAGAGTTATATTAGTTTTATGGCAAAGAATAAGGTAAGATCTTTTTTTACTATCCTGTGCATTTATGGGTCCTTTTGCTTCCCTCCTTTTATTGTCTATATTCCATGTTTATACTCCACATGTGGGATGTTATTGCAAGAATAATTCCACACTTCATAATTACTTCAGCATATAATTTTTATCCCTTATGACCTCTCTTTCATCTATATCAGGTTGTATATTAACTTTTTATCTTCTCTGTTATTCTTTCCATACTGTTCCTTAAATAATTTATGCTAAACAAGTCAAGCTATTCAATGGGGGGGAGGGAGAGTTAAATACCCTCAGATGTGAAATGAAACATGGTTACATAATTTTCCACACAACAGAATCCTTGTTTTATGGACTTTTAGGTGAGACCACTGACTCCTTGTACTAAAGTATCACATTACATTATTTATATCGAACATGTGTTTTGGTTAAAGAAAAATGAATTTCTGAAAAGAGAACAAGAGCTATACTTAATTATGTTTTAGAGACTTAAAAAATGGTCCCACAGAATATTGCAGGAACATGTAAATCTTTAAAATATGTTAAAATATAATTTAAGAAATAAATTCACGGCCTAATTCTTCTAGACCTCCATATGTGCAATTTCCATTAAAATCAGGCCTTCAGATTTGCACCACTGTACTTAATACATATGAAATACTACTTACAACTTTGCACTGAGAGATTTACCAACAGAATAGTTTGACTGGAAAAAGGAAAACTATCCAAGCAATACATTTGAAGGAAAACAACAACTGTATTAGCATTTGCTATTATTTGAAAAGAAATTGTAGCTTGAATTTTTAAAACATTGTTTTATTACAGTATATATTCATGACATGAAGCTCTTCAGGGATACAGCTAATGCAAACATCTACGAAAGGTGACAACAACAGATTCTTAAATAACACTATGAGCTACAGTGTTTGACCTTATGATGGAGATCAAAGTGACATCAGAAAGATGACCTCAGCAGGCAATTTTATGAACATAATTGCAAGGGAGAGTTGGGGATGGGGGAAGACTAAATTATTTAATGGAATCTAATCCAGATGGCAGCCAACGCAATGAGAGTATTTAAAGGATTGCCTAACACAAAAATAAGTAATAAATGCTGACAGTACTATGCTGATAAAAATCCAACCCAGTGCCTTTATAGGAAATAGTACTGCTAGATCCCATAAAAACAAAAATGGTTCAACAAGCAGAGAGTAAGAGAGAAAGCTAATAATTACTCAGAGCTTTGGGCAATTATGTAATGGCATCACTGGAAAATTAAGACAGAAACATGACCAAACTTAGCAGATAGCTGAACAGAATGACAGGATTCAGGGCCAAACTTGACAATAGCAACATTTCATTCTCTAGGGAAATTACACCTTTCATGTCTCTTTGCTTTTGATGTATCCTGTTAGAGAGAAAATTAAAAATAATTAAGATCCGTTGTAATTCAAGACAAGCCAGCGGTAAAGTACCATCTGTTTCTATGACTCAATCCTGAAAAGTTCAGAGCACACTGGCCACAATTCAGTATGTAGTTAAGTAGTTTGCTTGGTTGCAGCCAGAGTGTTCAGCATTTGGATAAATCACAACACAGCCCACGTTGTCCTAACTTCAACCCCTCTTTGGTCAGCGGTATTCACTTTATGGACAGACAAGGCCCTGGTGCAGAAGTGGTTATAAATGTTTTACTACATAATAGCTCACCCAAACCCACTGTCATGGTCTGCTACAATAGTCACAACTGTTCAGAAAACCCTTTGTCACTCTCTGACTTGGAACAAGGAGAGGATTTTGAGGCAACAAGGACCATTCCTTCCCTTTCTGCTTTCACCTGCCTAATACAGCACCCATTTGAAGTTTACCCTAAGGAAAGAAAAGGATTATCTGCTATCTAAGTCAAATAATGGTATTTCATGTGTTTGAGGCATTCAAAAATCTGACCATGCTCCTGATGTGTTAAATGTTTTTCACACATTATTCCACATATTTTATGTATCTGCTTTATAGTTCTTGACAGTTAACGTCAACTGTATACTTTAAAGACTAACAGATTTATTTGGGCATCAATTTTCATGGGCAAAAACAAAACCTTACATTCAAATGAAAGCTTTTGCCTATGAAAGCTTATGCCCAGATAAATCTGTTAGTCTTTAAGGGCATGTCTACACTAGGAAATTATTTCCAAGTAACTTATTTCACACTAAGGAGAAGCCTCAAAGTTAAACTGAGGCAGGCTCCCTTAATGTGGACATGCTACCTCAACTTAGAGCCCTAGGAAGCACTGGGGAGTAAATACTCTGAATGACTCTGGGAAGTAGTTATTTTAAAATAGCAGCAGGGAAGTGTCCATACTACTGCAGCCTATTGTTTTTGAATAAACAGGCTTAGGAGTGTGGACGCACTGCTTGTTATTTCAAAATAACTCCCTAATGTAGACCAGGGCTAAGGTACCATAGAACTTCTTGTTTTTGTTGATACAAACTAACATAGAAATCCCTGTAATATATGGTTTAATTTTCTTCTGAACTGGAGAGTTTCTATATCAGACACTAGAGATGCAAACTTCACATGAACTTTAATGGCCAAGTTCTCAAAACACGTCTCTTTGTGTTTACAATTTTTATGTACAATATTGGCCCACTATAACTTGTACATGGAGCTATTAGAAATTGCACATTCAAAACTCATTGTGCATTAGATTTGTTCACTTTCTCCCCTCCCCCCCCCCCCCCCCCCCATATATGAATTGCTATTTCTGTGAAAATGGGCAACAGATTGGCATGAACAGTGATAGATGCATTATGATGGCCAGGTCAAACCCTTGTACAAATGAAGGTTCTCTAGAAAATCATTAAAAATAATTTTCAGAAGTGCCTTTCAATTAAATTACCCATTAGTACTTTGAAAGAGTGCCACAGCTGATTTTACTATGCTGGAGAGAGAATTTCCTTCATCAAAGTCCTAAGGAGAGATTCTGGACCATGCTAATGCCCTTTGGTGCCATTGGCACAAAGTTGCCATTAAAGATGCTATAAACTGGAACTTTATTTCAAACCCAAGAAAGAATAGATGGCATAGCTGAATGTATGCATTCCCCTCCTATTTCCTGAAACAAGGGGCAGACTGAGCTTCTATTCTTCTGTTTCTTGATACTATTACAGATTTCAGGTATCTTACCATACATACCGTAATTTAAGTAAAAGCCCCTGTAAATTTACTATATTTAGTTCTTACGTACTGGGCCCTAACAAATTCACAGTCTATTTTGGTCAATTACATGCTCATAGGATTTAAACAATTGTAAATGTCATTATTTCAGCTACATAAATCTAAAATTTCATGGTGTTGTAATTGTAGGGGTTGTGACTCAAAAAGGAGTTGTGGGGGATTGCAAGGTTATTGGGAGGGGGTGCAGTACTGCTACCAGAGGCGGATATACGGCAGGGCGAGCGAGGCGGCCGCTCCGGGCCCCGCGCTTCAAGAAGCCCAGCGCATGCACCGTGGCACCACCGCACATGCGCCATGGCAAAGGGGGGCCCCGCGAAATTGTGCTGCTCTGGGCCCCGCAAAATGGTCATCTGCCCCTGACTGCTATCCTTACATCTGTGCTGATGCTAGCAGCAGCATTGCCTTCAGAGCTGGACAACTGAAGAATGGTGGCTGTTGGCTAGGACCCCAGCTCTGAAGCCAGTCTTGTACCAAGTAGCAGAAGCAGAACAAAAATAAGTATGGCGTGGAATGGTACAGGATTGCTACCCTTACTTCTGAGCTGTTGCCTGCAGAGCAGGGCCCTCAGACAGCAAATGCCACTCTCTGGCTGCCCAGCTCTGAAGTAAGTGTTGCATGGTATGGTATTGTCACCCTTACTTCTGTGCTGCCACTGGCAAAGGTCCACTCTCAGAAATGGGCACCCAGCCAACAATCATTGCTCTCCAGGTGCCTAGCTCTGAATGTAGCACACAAGTAAGGTAATACCACAATCCCGCCCCCCACTTAATTTGTGACCCTCTACAACTATTTTGGATCAGTACCCCCAATTTCAGAAACACTGGTCTCCCCCATGAAGTCCGTATAGTTTAGGGTTAAAAACACACACAAAAGACCAGATTTTATACTTTGGAGGTATGTCTACACTAGCCACCTTAATTCGAACTAGGGTGGCTAATGTAGTCATTTGAACTTGCAAATGAAGCCCAGGATTAAAATATCCAGGGCTTTATTTGCATGTTCCCGGGCGCCGCCATTTTTGAATGCCCGGTAGTTCGAACTCCCTGCCCGCGGCTACACGCGGCATGGGCTAAGTGGTTCGAACTAAAGCCCCTAATTCGGACTACTGTTACTCCTCCTGCAATGAGGAGTAACGGTAGTCCAAATTAGGGGCTTTACTTCGAACCACCTAGCCTATGCCGCATGTAGCCGCAGGCAGGGAGTCCGAACTACCAGGCATTTAAAAATGGCGGCACCTGGGAACATGGAAATAAAGCCCTGGATATTTTAATCCCGGGCTTCATTTGCAAGTACGAATGACTACATTAGCCAACCTACTTCAAACTAGGGTGGCTAGTGTAGACATACCCTGGGATTTGTTTTTCATAGCCATGAATTTAGTAGGGCCCTACATAAAAGCACACTTTCATTTTCCATTAACACACTACTGACAAATATGAAATGTTGGGAATGAGTATAACACCAGAAGTGGATTTATGTTAAATTGTGCAGGATGAAAACATTAAGATTTTTTTTTAAATAGAGTCTCTTTACAAAATAAATAAAATACAACTCTCTTGCTTCTTCTTCCCTCTATTCTCCTCACCCCATTTTAAAGGGAATTTACCCTGCAGGGGAAGAAATCTCCTGTGAGGTAAGAGGAGTTTTAAAGATGTTGATCTATAGAGTGCTGCTTTCCCAAGCAGCTGCTATTGTTGCTATTAATGAGGGGGATAATCAACATACATCAATATACCACAAACCTTAAATTTTGGTTGACTAATAACCTAATGCCTGCCCTAGAAACAGTGCCAGGAAAAAGTTAGGGAATGCAGGCATATGGAGCCAAATTCCACTCTCACTTACACTAGTGCAAAATTGTAGGTAAGAGAAGAAGAATTTTGTCCTGATTGTCTAGCTGTGGGGAATCTACCTAGGCTGTATGCAATATCTGAGATTGTAAAGGAAATAGTTCTATCACCGCATACAAAGAAGGCTCAATAGTAGCGGATGGGAATAGCAGCACCCACTGCTGTACAGGACCAGTTTAATACCTGTGCACAGAATGGCTATTTTAGTGGTACCTATAGGTGCCAACACCTATCACATACTTTCAATGCCTTTCATCACCATACTATTTCAAAATTATAAACAGGAAAAACTTCACTTCCTTCCAGTTTCTGCCCCAACCTTGCTCTTCCTATGCCCCCTGCCAGTAAACCAGTAACACTTCCCTTACTGGAAGGAAATTAAAGATTGTTTACATTTTGGAGAACAAGTCTGAAGGCTCTTTGTCTCCACCCAAAGAGATTCCAAGAAACGTATTTATATTCCAGTTTCTATTGAATGTAATCTGTTTCTTCCAGGGTCATTCTCAGAGAACATGGACTACAATAGTGAGGGTATAAAAAACAAAAACAATCTTAACAGTTTGGGAGGCCAACCCAGACTACTTCCTTGGTAGCAGGCCTTGACAAACTCTAAAAGTAAATGTACTTTGAAGATACTCAGTTCTAAGGAAGGAAAGTGACAGTAGAGGAAGAACTTGCTACCAGCTCTTTCTATACATCTGAATTTTAAGGACTTGTTTTTTTAAGCAGGCATAGATCAGGGGGGAAAGCTCTAAAATTCAAAGCAATTAGGGCATATTGCAATGAATATTTATTTGATACTTTAATTAGTAGGAACCTCAATCTTGAATTCTTCTCCAGGAACTTCTTTTGAACTTCTTTTGATAATGAAATAAATAAAAATCTCTTCTTACTTGACAGCACTGCTCAGTTTTGGCTATATTGTCACAAGCCCTAATATTACTAGCAAAACAGTCAAAGGAGAGAGACAGGGAGAGAAAGGAGCCTGGAAGGAAGGAGCGTAGGGCATGGAGGTTGCAGGCAAGAAGAGTAGATCTGGGGAAAGGAGACACAGACCTGAATAATTTAGGATGTTGTGAAATATGGCATCTATTATTAATCCATATCTGTGCTGATTTATTTATTAGGGAACATATTATAGTGCTTAAGGAATCAAAGATTCATCCTGTAAATTAAAATCATATGATTCTTTTGCCTTTGGATGCATGTAGTGGTCCAAGAATACTTTTATTTACAATAATTTGTACGGTAGTATTTCATCATCGTAGTATCAAAGCATCAACATAATTAAATCAATTATAGCTAAGGCGAGCCTAAAGCAGATTGCTAAACTGTAGCTATTTCCAAGTCTGGTATTGCTATATGAATCCCAGGAAGAGCTGTTATTTCTCTGAAACTTGAAATCTTTAAGCCAGTGGTCCCCAACCCTTACGTGTGGCGGGCACCGCACCGGTGGGTGACGTCAGCCCGCTGCGTCGCCCGGCCCCGTGCCAAGTGCGCCTGCGCTGGTGCCAGACCCCTCCCCCCCACCACTGCCATTTTGCCACTCCAGACCAGCCACCCTGCTCCTGTGGCTTCCCCGCCGTGCTCCCCGGCAGGTTCTCCTGCCGCTGGCGCTTCCCCACACCTCATCACGGCGCGAGTTCGGCCCTGCAACACATGCGGCCCATCCTTCCCCGGCCATCCCATGTCGCGACCCCAACTAAGCGGATGCACATAAATGCCCTGGTGGGCGCCATGGCGCCCGCGGGCACTGCGTTGGGGACCACTGCTTTAAACCATCATTTGAGGACTTCAGGAACTCAGTAAGAGGTTAGGGGTTATTTCAGGAGCTGGAGGGTGAGAGTCTATGCCCAGAAATATGCAGGAGGTCAGACTAGATTAACGTGATGGTCCCTTCTAACCTTAATTCAGGGGTGGCAGCCCCTTACTTGCCTGCATCTGGACCCCAAGGCTCAGGACCCCTCCCCCCAGCATTGGGGAACCCATGCTGGCACTCAGGCCCCCTGCTGCCCCACCACAAGGTTGGAGCACAGCAAATCTACTAGGCTAGGCCCCTAGACCAGCATTTCTTAAAGTGTGTTCTGCAGCACACCAGTGTGCCACGAGGCAGTCAGAGGTGTGCTGCAGAGAGAACAGACAAAATTCTGCTCCCCCACCCTCTGCAGAGCCCGTAGGCAGCTCCCGCTGCAGCTGCCCTCCATCCCGCCCCCAGTCCACAGGATGGCCCCTGTCATGATCATGAGCATTAGCCAGCATCCTGGGGACTAAGGGGTTAAATATGTCCCTTACCTAAACCAGGTGGCAGGCGGCCAAAAGAAATGTAGGTAAGAATTTTAAACTGGGACAAAAGAATTTTGGGGTTTTTCCCTCCTTTGTCCTGCGTAGTTTCTCTCCAGCTATTGAAGGGGACAGGATGTCTCCCTCTAAGAAAATACTCTTTACAGTCTGTAAGTAGGATAAAGTTTAGATAAATCCGTTAGGTTTTATTGTTTGGGAATTGGGATCTGGTCTGTGCATTTAAAAATGGGTTTTGCTCTCCTTTGTAACTAAGTTCCTGGCCCATGGTAAATTTCTCCTCCATGAGTATATTATTTTGTTACTGTTCCAGCTAGTCATTATACTTGCAACAGGAATATTGTGGTGATAATAAAAGTTCTCTCTCTTTTCTTTTTATTAACCTGGTATAGGTTTATGTGTGTGTCCTGGTTTGTACTTTAGGGGTGAGATTTCCCAAGTAATCTCTCCCTGGTTGCTTTATTAATATTTAGGTGGTGGCAGCGGCGTTTTAGTCCCAAAATCTAGGTTGTTAAGATTTGGGAGGGAGGGGGACGTTTTATGCCAAAGCCTGGTAGATAAGGTTTTGGGATACTTTTGCTGGCCCACACTTCTGCATTTATCATGCCAGATTGGGGAAGGAGCCATGACAGTCCGGATCCCCCAGTGCTGCATAGCCTCCTCCTCCCTGTGTGCAGGAGACTGCTTTTATAGTGACTGCGGCTGCTGGGAGGGGGAGGGCTGACAGGAGCTGAGAAGCCGCTCCTGGACCTCGGCATTTTAAAACTGCTCCCTGTGGGGAACCCGGCTCAGGCTCTGCCACCACCCCACCCCCTGGGTGTGCTCAGGCTCTGCTGCTCCCCCCTTGGGGTGCACCTGGGCTCTGTTGCCCCCCCATGTGCTGCTGCTCTCTCCCCTCTGCACCCCTCCCCAGCCTGCTGGGGAAGTGGCAGAGTTTAATCTGGCAGGAACGGTAGGGGTTTCTACTCCCCTCCCCCCTGCCAGTGGGAAGCCTGGCCTGCTGGTGCGGCTGCACTGGGTTCCCCGCTGCATGGATAAGATGGGGAACTGAGCTCTCCACCACCACCACCACCACCACCCCGGGTACAAGAGCATGCTCCCTAGAGGCTGTCCCTGCTGCAGCAGGGTGCCAAGCCAGGTAAGCATCCCCCTCATGCCCAGACCCCACACCCAAACTCCCCTCACTCCCCTACCCCGGTCAAGAACCCGCATTCCCAGCTTGCTCTGACAACCTGCCCCAAGTCCCTTCCTGCACCCTCCCTCCTGGCCAGACACATGATCTTATTTAGCATTTGTTTATTATTATCCTTACTTTTTTGTGGTCTACGTTTTCAGCTCCATGTACCAGGGCAGTATTCCTGGGGGGGAGGGATGGTTTGTGGCGGATTTCGACCACCAGGTCTGGTGGTTTTTTGGGTTTTTTTGCTTGATATGACAGGCTCCCTGAAGCCCACACTAAGCCCGGTGGGACCCTGGCTGTTTGGTCAGCAAGGAGGCAGGGTGACGCGGCGACGGAGAGCAGCAACCAGCAACCGCTGGGGCCACGCCGCAGAGGGGATGAAGAAACGTACCGCAGCGTCCAGCAGCGGGCCATTTGAAAGGGCCCCAGAAAAAAGGCAGCAGGGTGGCTCCTAGGGCAGGAGTCACCAGACACCTTGCTGGGAACGCTTTACCCCACCCCGGTGGAGGAACGATCAGCGTTCCCTAGAAGCCCGGGATCGTGAAGAGGGAACTGTAGGAGGCAGCAGACCGATAAGCTTCCATGACGAACCCAGAGGGATCACCAGGCAAGAGGGGATAGGAAGCAGCCCGGAGCAGAGCACTTTTGGCCCCCGTGGGCTGATGCACTTTGGGGTGGAACCCCCATCAGCCAACTAGGGGTCAAACACCATGAATCCTTAGAAGCCCGGTCTGGGACCCGGTGGAGAGGGTGGGCCCAGGTCCCCCTAAAACTCCTCCTTCGCTGCGCTACACCCCCATTGATTAGTGAGTACTGATGGCCAGCTGGCCTAGAGAACAGAAGCTACCCTTATCAGGACCCAGGAAGGGGTCAGAACTTAGGGGCTAAGGGACCCCAGGGATCCCACGAGACTCTTAAGGTGGTGGGCTCACTGGGCCCCACTCTCATGCCAGAGAGGGGGAGCTTGTGCCTTAAGTCCGTCTTCCATGGTGTGAGGGGTGAGGGGTGTGATCACCCCCTCCCAGCACAAGAGGGGGGGCTCAGTGAACCCCTTCGTCCTCTCTCCGCTTGTATCCCGCCTCGGGCCCCTGCATGTAAGCCCGGACAATTGAGTGCGATCACCCCCTCCCTGGAGCGGAGGGGGGGGCAGCGAACCCTGCAGCTGTCCCCCAGTCCTTGCAGGGTGGGGCCTGAGCCCACAGTCCAATCTCCCTTTGTTCAAGTGCGACCTGGTTCTATTGTGCGCCTCCGCCGGCGCTGCCCAGGATTGGAAGCTCCTCGGGGTGAGGGAGGGGGACCCAGTCCCACCCTCTCTCTGGGTCCCAGCCCGGGGCCCTAAGCGTCGGGGCTTACTCATGCCCCAGTGCGGTAAACGGAGGGGGGGTTACTCTGGCCATAACCCATCTACCCACGGCCTCCAAAAGGGCCCCACCCTGGGCTCCTTCCTCCCTCCCTGGGTTCCTTCAGGTCATTGCCCCAGTCTCCCAAACCTACCCTGGTTCAGACGTTAGGGCCAGTGGTCATTCTGACGATACCTCGGGGGTCCGTTCCCTCCGCCGGATCGTTCCTTCCAGGGCCGGCGGAGCAGGGTCCAGTCTCCGTCAGAGCCAGGACTGATCGACCACCAGCTGCGGTGGCTGTCCCGGGAATCCTTGTGCCGAGGCCGGGCTGACTACCCACCTCGGTGCTGCTCAGGGTCTGTCCTGCATCCGGGGGCTCTCCTCCCTCTGCGAGGAGGCTGCCCCCCTCCTCGCTGGCGGCGAGCCTTTTTAAACCGGCCCGCCGTGCTGGACGCCGCCCGGGGCTCCTCCCCTTCCAGCAGCGTGCTGGCGTTCTCGGCCATCGCTCAGCCGCCTAGCGCTGCCCCGCCCCCGTTCAGCGCAGTGTCCCCCTGCCGGTGCGGAGGCTGAGGACAGCCCCGCCGGCTTCCCCTGCCCGCGCTAAAGCCGGGGGGAGAGGTTTGGGTCTGGCCGCCACTTCCCGCAGCGCGGCAGCCCCAGCCGTCCCCTGTGCGGGTCGCTGGCGGCCCATCACACATCAGTAAACTAAGGATGTGGGATCACTGGGTCCCACCTCCCCCGCTGGGGGATGGACGCTCACGCCCATAAAACGGCCACACTTGACAAAAAATTCCTTGGTGTTCCCCATAAAAAAAAAATTGTTTGGTGTTCCTCAGTCTTAAAAGGTTTAAGAAACACTGCCCTGGGCTCTGGTGTGTGAGGGAAATGTGGGGAGTGTCTTCTTCTCAGTAGGGGGCCATGCATCAGAGAGCGTTTTTTTAAGAGTTTGGCGTTTGTTTTTTTGTTGCTTCTCATTTGTGATTTTTTCTGTGGGTCAACAATCCTCAATCCAAAAAAGGTTCCCCATCTCTGCCTTAAAGTCTGCCTTTGTCCTGGTTAGAAAATAGATCTTATTCCACAGAGAAAATTACAACTCTTCAGTGGAAAAAAAATAAAAATAAAAATCAAAGCTTGAAATATTTCAGCCCAAAACTGAAGCACTTCAATTTGAAAATACCTAAATTAACCTATTTTCTTCTATAGGATAGGATCCCTTGCCAAACCTCACTTCCCTCCTCCTCCTCCCCCCTCCCCCACACACACACTATGTACCATATTTTCCTCTCTTGGGGCATGTCTAGACTACATGGCTCTGTCGACAGAGCCATGTAAACTAGTTTACCGGTCATAGTAGGCAAAGAAGCGGGGATTTAAATAATCTCTGCTTCATTAAAATAAACATGGCCACTGCGCTGTGCTAATGATCAGCTGATCCGGCACAGCGTGGCAATCTAGACGCGGATCTGTCAGCTGGGGAAGCCTTTGCTAACTGATCCCTTATGCCTCGTGAAACAAGGTTTACAGGATCGGTTGGCAAAGGCTTCCCCAGCCGACAGATCCGCGTCTAGATTGCTGCACTGTGCCAGATCAGCTGATCATCAGCACAGTGCAGCGGCCATGTTTATTTTAATGAAGCAGAGATTATTTAAATCCCCGCTTCTTTGCCTATGCCAGGTAAACTAGTTTACATGGCTCCGTCAGTGGAGCCATGTAGTCTAGACATATCCTTGGTGAGCTATGCAGCACATCATGGGAGTTAAGTGTGGCTAAGAAACACTCCCTTTACAATCAGAAAAGTGTAGTGCTGGAAAGGACTTCAAGAAGTCATCTAGTTCATGCCCCTGCATGAAGTAGAACCAAATATTCTTAGATCATTCCTGACAAGCATTTGTCCAACCTGTTCTTAAAAACATCCAATCCCAGAAATCCCACATCTTCCCTTGGAAAACTAATGCAGAGGTTAATGGTTCTTATTGTTTTAAGAATTCCCCTAATATCCAACCTAGATCTCCCTGCTGCAGATTAAGCTTATTACTTCTTGTCTTACTTTCAATAGTTTTCCATGTCCACTGATCACATTCCATGTATAACTCCCCTTAATATATTTGAAAATTTAACAGGTCCTCAGTCTCTCTCTCAAAACTAAAACACGCCTGTTTTCTTTGTTTGTTTGTTTTAACCCTAGCTCATAAGTTCAGCTTTTATAGAAACTTACATCATTTTTGTTGCTCTCCTCTGGATTCTCTCCAGTTTGCGCACATCTTTGCAGAAGTGTGGCACAAAGAACCAGACAGAATACCCCAGCTGAGGTTTCCAAGGATAATTACTTCCGATGTCTTTCTTATAACACTCCTGTTAATGCACCCCAACATGAAATTTACCTTTTTTACCACTGCATTACATTGTTGACTCATTCAGTTTATGATGCAGCTCCTCCATCTACCAGGGGAGAGTGAGCTCCTCCAGCCTATGGCAGCAGTAGGTTCAGAAAGTGTCATTCCAAAAGCAGCCAGTTAATTTCCATGCACTTTCCTGCTTTTAGGCAAATCCTTTTGACAATTTCATAAAAGCTATTTATGCTTTCTATGGTGTGTTTAGCCTTGAGAGATCACTAACCTTTTTTGGTGTAGTTAGCCACATGTTCCAAATGCAGCTTTCTGTATGCAGCCACATAGACATGAGCAACTGAAAAATAATTGGAGCAGATTGTCTGCCCCTGCTGTACTTCCTTTCAACTGCCTTAGGAGAAATTGACTAGCTGTGAATTCCACTGAAGTGGGGGAATTCCTGGCAGAGATACAGTCAATAAAGCTTAATCCTATAAGAGAGGAATGATCAATAGGCTGAGAGTCACATCTGGACCGCCCAATACTTCTGAATGAATCTTAAAAATCTTTTAATTTGCTTGTGGTTAATTATTAATTATTATTATTATTATTATTATCTTCTTCTCTGGAGTTTGGACCTTGACTTGACCTTGGCCAAGAAATTTACCTTAACAAAACATTTGGGCCTTGAGAAAAAAAAGAAAAAAAACAACAACCCTGCAAATCTCTCTGCTCGTGGGGTCAAGAAGGACAGGGAATGGAAGTGGTTACAGTGTGATATGTACTGGGAATTATGCAATGGTACATGAGTCTTTAAAAGACTCTTGCCAGCTGGTGCATATTACAGCAATAATATCTATGACAAGGCAGAGAATCAGAGAGCCATAACCAGCTCTCTGATAAGGTCCCTAATTTCTCCTGCACCCAGCAGAAGCTTAATGTGTCTAGAATCTGTCCGAAACAAGGAAGAATGTACAAAAGGGGCAATCTGCTGGCTATGTGAGAAGACAGGGAACAAGCTGGCTTCTCTTACTTACATTACAAGCCCCAGAAACTCCCTCTGACTTTAATGACACAAGAGTAGAACCTAATTAGTTAAATTAGTGTAAAAAGAAGGTGAGAGAAAGATAAGCAGCCCCTTTTCCACTCACTACCCTTCTTAATTTAGGACATCTATATTGGGTTCTTTTGATAGTACTATGTATATATACTCAACCAAGAATGGTCAAGCTCAGAGACCAAACCTCAGAGTTAATTTCACTGTAGCCCCTATACTTTATGTACTTGTACAGCAAAAGGCAATATCTGGTCATGTGTAACTGTTCAAGTATTATTTTGAGTTTCATCAGAAAACTATCAGATCATAAATGTTAGACTTCAGCCTTTATTTACTTGTGTGACTATTTCTTTAAAAATTAAAGAAAAGGCAAAGTTCTGCATAATTGCACATGGAATTCAAATTGCATAGAACTCATTTTTAATGCTCTTAAAAGAAATAGCATCCAATTAAGTAACCTAAGTGCTGGTTGTTAAATGACAATGGAAGCATTCAAAAGCTGGGAGGAATATTAGGTACTTTTATTCCCCCCCCCCCTTTTTTTATTAAAGAAATTTTTTTTAAAAAAACAAATGGAATAATGCTTTTTTTTTCCAGGCCCAATGTAATTAAGTAACTGCCATGCAAAATAATACCAAACTATTAAGTTGACAGGTTTGACAACAGTCACTGAAGTGTGAAAACTGAATACATAGTAATTTTTGAGGCGAGGCTGGGGGGGGGGGGGGAGGGAGCAAGGTAATTTTTCTTACACAAATAAGAAATTTTACAACATGTGGTAAAACCAAAGAAGTGAGTAGCACACTGAAGACTCAGATATGGGAAGGAATGAAGACTGGGGAAAGATCTGATACTTATCTATTATGTAGTAGGCCTATTACAGGTTTCATATATTTCTAAAAATCACAAACAGTATTTCACAATGCTCTTAATATACAATTGAAATATTCCATAAGTGCGTAAAGTAAAATCCATTTTAAAACTATTGAAGGATTCTGTCACAAGTGATAGAGTTAATGTATCAGAGTAAAAAGAAAGAGTAAACAGGAGAGTTAATCGAACTGAAGATACTACTAGGAAATATATTGCACTAACACGATGAGCTAGTGATAATGACAAGACATTTTCAAAACTGATTCCATATTTCCTTTCTGGGAATACCCATTTATGCAAGACTTACCAGAACAACAATAATTAGATGCTATTACTTCATGTTGAATAATCCTTGTGGGGAGGATTTTAAAAAAAAAAAAGAGGCAAACACACTGAACAATTTCTCTGGTTAAGTATTCTCTTTGACATGTTCAGTAGAAACTCTGATGGTAATTAATAGTGAGAAAACAACAGCACTAAATTCTAAGAGATTTGCATTAAAAACCTAAAATATTCGGATTGTTTTAGAAAATCATATTCAATTTTATTTTAAATAAGTCATTGATATTTTATATATCACTGAAAATATTTCAAGAATTAAAAGAAACTATTTCTGCATATATGGCATCAACTGGCATAGGCAAACTGTAATGGGGTGTGCGCCTCACACAAGTCCTGAAACAGCTGAATTAGGCAGACTAAATCAAAGTAAGCTGCAAGTAAGAGAACAGCGGGTATGTCTACACTACCCCGCTAGTTCGAACTAGCGGGGTAATGTAGGCATACCGCACTTGCAAATGAAGCCCGGGATTTGAATTTCCCGGGCTTCATTTGCATAAGCAGGGAGCCGCCATTTTTAAAACCCCTCTGGTTCGAACCCCGTGCAGCGCGGCTACACGGGGCACGAACTAGGTAGTTCGAACTAGGCTGCCTAGTTCAAACTACCTAGTTCGTGCCCCGTGTAGCCGCGCTGCACGGGGTTCGAACCAGCGGGGTTTTAAAAATGGCGGCTCCCCGCTTATGCAAATGAAGCCCGGGAAATTCAAATCCCGGGCTTCATTTGCAAGTGCAGTATGCCTGATTATTTCAGAATAAGCTATCCTGGAAGAAATACTCTGAAATAGCTTATTTCAAAATAGTACATCTACACTACAGAGAAGCCTGGAAATTAGTCTAGGGCAGGTTCCCCTAGTGTGGATGTACTACCTCAATTTAGAGCCCCAGCAAGAACAGGGGAGTAATTAATTTGAATGGTCTGGGGTCGGAGCTATTTAAAAATAGCATCAGTGGAGTGTCTACACTACTGCTATTCCAAAATAGCTATTTCAGATGAGGTATTATTCCTCATGGAATGAGGTTTACAATTGTCAAAATAAGCCACCTGTTATTTCAAAGTAACAGGCTAACTGTGTAGATGCTCACATAGTTATTTCAGAATAATAGACATTATTCCAAAATAACGCTGCTGTGTAGACGTACCCTTGGTGACCTGGCCAGAGATAAATCGCAAAGAGGAAGCAGAAATACCTGGAGTAAAAGGATGTTTTTAATCAAAGGAAATGAAGTAGATCTCAGTAAGGCATTTGATACAGTTCCACATGGGAAAATAGGAGTTAAATCACAGAAAATAGGGATGAAGATCAGAACTGAAATGTAGATAAGGGATTGATTAAAGAGTCCTACCGAAAGGTGAACTGTCAGGCTAGTGGAATGTTACTAGTAGAGGCTTTCAGGGATATATCTTGTTGGGACCAACCTTTAACATTTTTATTATTGGCCATCACATAAAAAGTGAGTGTGCGCTAATAAAATTTGCAGATGACTCAAAGTTGGGAGGTATAACAAGGTGGCACTCACCTCCCACAAATGCACACATATGCCTGAGTGCATGTGCCTGCACTGTCTTTATTTGACAGCTTTTTGGCTGCTCAGACCTCCAGCTGAGTCACACCCTCTGTGAATCAAACATCTCTTCCAGGCTACACCTTAAACAGGGCCATCTCGCTGCCCTCTTATTTAGTTTTTCCCATACTGTTTCCCCACTCAGAAAGAGTTGTGCTTCCAAGGCTTCCTCAGCCAGTCAGCCTCAGTCTGCACTGCTTGAACTCTGCCATGTACTAACTGCTGCTCTGTTTTGCAACTTCTTTTCTAAGCCTTGCTGGCCCCTGACTGGCCAGTTCTTCCAGAGCCACTCTAGCCTCCTAGAGGACTTATCTATGCCTTTTTTCTGGGGTGGCATATGGCAGTCCCACCCCTTCACAAGAGAACTGGAATAGTATATAAGGTAATGAAAGTGAATTGAGATGCGTTATTTCATATAACACAAGAACACATCAGGGGTTACCATAACATATCAGGCATCACCTAATGAAATTGACACAAACAGAAGAAAGTACTTCTTCACTCACACAACACACAATCAACCTATCAGCTCATTGCCAGGGATTGTTGTGATGGTCAAAAGTACAACTGGGTTCAAAACAGAATTAGAGACGGTCATGGCTATTAGTGAAGATGGTCAGAGAAACAGACCCATGCTCTGGATGTACCTAAGCCTCTGACTACCAGAAGCTGGGATGGATCACTCAATAAATTGACCTTTTCTGTTCATTTCTTCTGAAGTATCTGGTAGGAAGACAGAATACTGGAACAGACGTCCCATTGATCTGACTCAGTATGGCCATAAGAACATCATTTACTTAAGCAGAGCCTCCTATTGGCCAGTGGGTTAAATTTTCACAAACCTAACCCCTACAGACAAACCAAACTCACAAGATGCTTTAAGAATGTTAACTATTGTAGGATGTGGGAAATGCCCACTTGCTAAACTCTTTACCCTATTGCTCTATTATTTGGCTTACTAAGTGATTTCGCAAGGAATGTACTGACCACAACACAAAAAAGGGATGTGTGTGTGTGTGCGCGCACACGCACACGTGCGCACATGTAGGAGAAAGCAGGGAATAGGGCATCGTTTAGGGAGAGCAGAGCAGCTAAAGACCCTCACCCACAAGTTCCTTACTAGGATGCTCCTCTTCTCTTTTCCATCATTCTCAGGGTGTGAGGAGAAAGCACACAACAAGCTTCTCTACCCCCTATACTCCCAACGAGTGAGAGGAATGCAGGCATGTTGTGTGCTTTGCTCTTGCTCCCTGACAATAGTGGGAAGGGGAAGAAGAGCAGTGTCCCGGTAGGGATCTTGGGGAGGGAGACTACAGCCCCCTTCTGTCATCTCTGAATGGCACCCTGGGTGGGGCACTCAGGGCTAGGGCAATTCCAGACCAATGGGTGGGTGCGCCCACCGGCCAGAATCTTTAACCTGCCAAGCTACCTACTGCTTAGTGTGGCAGCTTGCAGGAGAGCCCTGGAACCCAGCTGGAAATGCACTGTGCCTTCTTCTGCAGCAGAGCGCCCCAGAGCCTGCCAGCTCCTTATTGGCACAGTCCATCAGGACACACTGCTTTACTTTCCCATAATAAGGATACAATACATGCTTGTCTGGTACATTCAGAGGGGAAAGAGGAAGTGGTAAGCTGTAAACAAGTTACTTATAAGTAGTCCAAGCTATATGTGACAAACTGAACCAGACAGCATGGAATCAGCCTGTCAGCTGTGTCACTGGCTGAAAGCTTTAGTTCCACCAACTTGGTAATATACAAGCCTCTCTCATGTGCTGTACTAATACTTGATTAATAAATATTAATAAAAAGCCTGAATACTTGAGATTTCTTTATTATTAAATAAGGTCAAACCTGAATTGTAAATGTATCATATGAGGAAAAAGGGTTATGCTTTGCAAACGTACTGTACACATGGCTGGCCACTCATGAAATCAGAAATTAAATAACTACCAATAAAATCACTTGGAGTCAGGCCCTCAGCTGCTGTAAATCTGCATAGCTCCAATTATTTCAGTCAGATTCTGGGGTTATATCACTTTTTGTGGGTATCTACATTCCCTAATCCAGGAATGTGGTTATTTTGTATTACTCCCTTAGCAAATTTGCAGATCACACTAAACTAGGTGAAGAGGGTACACTGGAGGATAGGGATAGGGTCCAGAGTGACCTAGACAAATTGGAAGTCTTTTGGCCCAGTCCTCTAATTCAACAAGGTTAAACAAGGACAAGTGCACAGAGTCCTGCACTTAGAATGGAAGAATCCCAAGCACTGTTACAGGCAGGGGACTGACTGACTAAGCAGCAGTTTGGCAGAAAAGGACCTGAGGATTATAGTGGATGAGAAGCTAGATAGGAGTCAACAGTGTGCCCTTGTAGCCAAGAAGGCTAACAGTATATAAGGTGTATTAGGAGGAGCACTACCAGCAAATCTAGAAAAGTGATTATTTACTCAGCACAGGTGAGGCTACATCTGGAGTACTATGTCCAGTTCTAGGCCCCCCTATTACAGATAGGATGTGGACGTATGGGAAAGGATCCAGCAGAGGGCAATGAAAATTATTAGGGGGCTGGAGCACATGACCTATAAGAAGCTGAGGGATTTGGGCTTGTTCAGTCTTCAGAAGAGAAGAGGTAGGGGGGATTTGATAGTAGCCTTTAACTACCAGAAGGGAGGTTCTAAACAGGTTGGGAAAAGGCTGTTCTCAATAGTGACAGATGGCCGAATGAGGAGCAATGGTCTCAAGTTGCAGTGGGGGAGGTCTAGGTTGGATATTAGGAAAAACTATTTCACTAGGAGAGTAGCAAAGCACTGGAATAGATTACCTAGGGAGATGGTAGAATCTCCATCCTTAGAGGTTTTTAAGTCTCAGCTTGACAAAGCCCTGGCTGGGATGATTTAGATAGGGTTGGTCCTGCTCTGGTTGGACTCAATGACCTCCTGAGATCTGTTCTAGCCCTATCATTCCTTCAGGACCTCTGGAATAGGAGACACACAAGTTTGTATAGCTTTCTTCCAATAAAGGACCATATGTATCTGATGTCTCTAAGAATAGGTCTACTCAAAGAAAAACCTGGAGGACTCATGTCTCAAGAACGTCAGCCAATTACCTTGGACTCAGAGCTCAGGCTGCAGGGCTTTAAAATAACAGAGTAGATGGTCAGTAGAATACATATTTTGGAGATACCCAGAAAACACAATAGAAACCACCATTAGAACTGCACAGATTTACATCAGCTGTGGGTGTGATGCTTCATGATTGAAATATGACCATTTATATCACCAATATTGCCACTTAACACAATTGCAATAATTCTTATACAAAGTACATCATGTAAGAGATCAATGGAAAAGTTAGGGTTTGCTAAATAAGATTGTTCTGTTTAAAAAGACATTTCATCACTGTATCTGGAGTTACGAATATTGGCTAGGTGTCTCCCTCAAATGTGTTTATTCTGGGAGTAATACCCATAAGGTAGTTTACATCCAGCCTGGTCAGCCCATTGTGATTGGACTACTCAAGATGCATGACCCACTAACAATGGGCCATAGAATAAACTCATTCTGAAGACAGTTCAGACTCCACTAGGTCAATAGCTATCCCCTGAGAGTCATCAGGCCATGTACATACATGAGACAGACTCATGTGACCCTAGACCCCTTCTTGTAACTTTCCACAAACTGGGCTGTGAGCTGTGTTTGAATCAGGAAATTTTCAGGCACAAGGCAAAAGCTATGGGATGAGCTAGATGGTGCTTGGACCTGCCACGAGGGCAGGGGACTAGACTTGATGACGTCTCATGATCCCTTCCAGTTCAGGTATTGTAGGATTCTAAACCCCTGACACATTTCCATTTTGCCTCTTTCCTGGTTCAAATTTGGAAGCCTTTAAATAAGCTCGTAAAACAGGAATCCCTTAGGGAGGGACAGGGGGCTTGAGGGCATGCCTATACAGCAGGTTTTAACTCAAAATAAGCAAATTGAGCTATATCAATTGCATGGCTTATTTCGAAATAGCTTATTTCGGGTTTAGGTGCTGTCTACACAGCACTTATTTCAAAATAGAGCACTCTTCCTCTGATTTCCCTTACACCTCATAAAATGAGGGTTACAGGAGTTGGAGTAAAAAGTCCTCCAGCTTGACAGTACTTCAACATTATTTCGAAATAACTGCCAGCTGTGTAGATGCAGACTGTGGTATTTCAGCATAACACTAGTATTTTGAAATAATGCTGCTGTGTAGACAGAGCCAAAAGCAATATAGCCAAGATCACATTCAGAATAAGAGGGAGGTCTGAAGAGACTAAGTGAAAAGGAGCCCAGCCAAAGAAGGGACAGCATTCGGCCCCATCACCATAGTAACGTGAGCTCCCCACAATGTCTAACCTATTTCTCCTCACAACCCCTCAGTGAGGTAAAGTAGTGTTGTAATTCCTAATTTTCAGATGGTCACTGATGCACAGAGAGACTAAATGCTTGATTTTCAAAGGAATTTAGGCATCTAGTGGAATTTTCAAAAGAATTTAAAAGGTTGGGTGCTCTGTAAAAGTCACTAGATGTCTAACTATACCGTTGGGTTCCCTAAAACCTTTGAGACTCTGTCCCTAAGGCACTGGCTTGAAATCATACAGGAAGTCTGGGGGAGGGGGGAGTACAACCCAATATCTGGGGACTCACTCTCTCTGCTGCAGACTTAAAAAAAAAAAAAAAAAAAAAAAAAAGCAAGGAGGGTCAGAGATGGGATCAAAACTAAGCAAGCCAGTTCTTTGAGTCTCCATCAAATGATGCTAAGAGATTGTGGGGAGGGGAATGATTTTGATAGCCTGAAAAGCAGTACAGAGCTCAGGAAGGCTGAAGAGAAGAGAAGAGATTGAGAGTTAGGCGGGTTCTGTCCTATGTTGGGAGGTAGAGCAGCAGATGCTTTGCAATTTTACATTAACTTTTTAAAAACAAATTCCCATTCCTAGTTTGAGAAAAGGAAGGAATGAAAAAGTTCTATATGGGTATCAGATGTGTTTATGCCCCAAATTATTAGTGTTTCTGCTGTATTCAGGCCAATTCAAGTACAAAGAACAGAAATTGTATCCACAGAGCCCATAAAGTTGATGGATTATTATCACTGGGCATCATCTGTGTGCTTAGCAATGTTCAGAATATACTAGAAAATATAGTCTCAGCCAATCTGTATAAAATATGTAGCCCCTGGATAATCTGATTTAGCACGTGTTAATATCTACTGACACATCTACACAGCTGGCCAAAAGTCGAATTAAGATACACAACTTCAGCACCACTCTTCACACAACTTCAGCACCACTCTTCCTTTGACTTCCCTTACTTCTCATGAAATGAAGGTTACAGGAGTCAGAATAAGAAGTCCTCCATTTTGACATTATTTCAAAGTAATAGCTTGCTGTGTAGACATGCATTTTGTTATTTTGAAATAATGTCAGTTATTCCGAAATATCGTTGTTATGTAGACATACCCTCTGTGAGGAGCTGCTGATGGGATAGAAGCTTTACCTGATTAAAGACTGGAATATTTGACCCTCCAGCTCCTGGAGCTGTTTATTTTCCATTCTTGTTTATAGTGGCTCTGATAAACCTAAGGTGGCTCATTTGTTTCCTCAGCTTTAAAATGTGGAATTTTCTTCATGTTTGGTTTTATTCTCCTCAGTCACTGTGGTGTTGTGTTTAAGAGCCTTCTGGAAAC
The DNA here is from genome assembly GCF_049634645.1 of Pelodiscus sinensis. Classification (NCBI taxonomy): domain Eukaryota; kingdom Metazoa; phylum Chordata; order Testudines; family Trionychidae; genus Pelodiscus; species Pelodiscus sinensis. The sequence continues at coordinate 48,975,521 of NC_134718.1, forward strand.
CAATTGGCTTTTAATCAGAAATTAAATCAGTATTGCCAACTCTGATGTTTTAGAACTATTGTTTTCCTTAAAGCCCCAACTCCTAGAATCAAGTAAATAGGTGATCATTTCTGCCTTCATTGTTAAAGAACAATGGTTATTCTAGCCCTTTTGGTTGAGGAGAAAGTTTCAAAATGTGACCCCAGTACACTCTAAAGGCTTATAAAGAGAAGGCAAATAAAAAGAACACCAAAACTGACTTCTTGTTAGTGCAGTGAGATAGAAGTTTACTTTTGTTACTGCCATGGTATAATCTACCGTATATTCCGGCGTACAAGACGACCTCTGATGTTAAAAAACATCCCCCAAAAATCGGGGGTCGTCTTGTACGCCGGGTATACATCCCAGGCGCGCCTGGGATGCCCCGCCGCCGGAGCCCCTCCGCAGCTTTGAAAGCCTCGGGGGAAGCCGGCGGCCGGGCATCCCAGGCGCGCCTGGGCTGCTGCCCCGCCGGAGCCCCTCCGCGGCTTTCAAAGCTGGGAAGGGGCTCCGGCGGGGGAGCAGCCCAGGCGCACCTGGGATGCCCGGCCGCCGGCTTCTTTGAAAGCCTCGGGGGAAGCCGGCGGGGGGGCATCCCAGGTGCGCCTGGGCTGCTCCCCCGCTGGCTTCCCCCGAGGCTGTCAAAGCTGCTGCGGCTTTGCTCCCGGTGCCTCTGGTCTGCTGGGGACCATCTCCAGCAGACCAGGGACACCGGGAGCAAAGGAGGCGGAGGGGCGCTGGGGCATAAGATGAAACCCTATCTTTTAATTAAAAAGATAGGGGGTCGTCTTATACTCCCAGTCGCCCTATACGCCGGAAAATACGGTAATGATGGAATAACCACCAGTGAGGAGTGATTCCTGTCCTATTTCTCAGCAATTTGTCCTGAATCTGGTATTCTAAGGGTCTAATTCCAAGTGTGGTTTATTGTGGGTCAGATTTTAAAAGAAAACATATCAATTTTACAGACTTTAGCTGTGTATGTCGTAGAAGAGGACATTCCATTCCCACAACAAGGTCAGCTTAATAAGGGCAGAGACCACAACAGAGTCCAAATAATTATACTATTTCACAGAAACCAGTCTGGAATCCCAAAGTGATAATACAAATATCTCAGTGCTCAAGACTTATCTGGAAAATCATGTTATGACAGTAAGAGACAGGAAGGCAGAACAGTTTCTTCCCTTTACTCAATTCATGTCAATCTAGTTTTAAAAAATACTGAAAATTGGGGGAAATTTTCAAATGCATGAATGCAAGACAAGCAGCCAGCTGACTTTGCATGGCAACTGATTACCTGATTGAAGCTTGCTTTTAAAAATCACCTCCCTTGTTTCAACAATACTTGCCATTTGGGTACAATCTATAATTCAACTGAGATTTTTATGAGAGAGCTGAAGGAGTTGGAGAGAGGTAGTCATGTTAGTCTATTTCAGCAAAAACAGCAAGGAGCCTAGTGGAACTGTAAAGACTAACAAATTTATTTGGGCATTGGGGCATAAACTTTTGTGAGATATAATTCACTCTCTCAGATGCTGGAAAGAAAAGAAAACAGAAAGGAATGGATACCAAGATGGGAGGGTGCCATCAGTGCTACTTACATCAGAGTGGATGCGGCTCATCTCCAACAGTGATGAGGTACCTGAAGGGGAAATTACTTAGTGTAATGTGAGAACCACTCCATGTCTCTATTTAAATCTCATTTGAGAGTGAATTAGGAGTCCAACTCCCACTGGATATAAAAATCAGAGAACTGGAAGGATAGATGCTTGGCACGGATTATATTGTCACCATTAATGGTCTCATCTATGCAAAAAATGCAAGAAATGGTCATTGTCAGTCAAGACTTCTGTCAAGGATTAAAAAGAAGCAATTAGCTGCTGCAGTTACTAGCCAAAAAAAATCAGTGGGAGTCAGACACCTGAGATCCATTTGAAAATCCCAGCCTCTGATTTTAAACTAAGTTTGTCACTAATCAATGCTATGCATGGTTCTAAACATTTTTGGGGTCCATATACACTACAGTTAATAACTGAACTGGAGTTTTAGACTGAAATAACATCCATGGAGATAATGAAGTTCCAGTTATCTTAATAGCTAATAGTGGACTTACTATGAAACTACAAACATTGTACAAAGAACACTAACATTATTTCATTAGTCTGAGGTGCTGAGCACCTCAGACTAAATTGTATAAAATTTAATTTGGTAATTAGCAGCTTTAGGCAGAGAAGGCTAAATATTAATTTGAAGAGTAAATTTATGAAATTTATAGTATTAATTTGCTTTAATTATAAAAGGCCATGTTATTGTTTCTCTCTCATTTTGTAAGAATATCCATAGCATTGTGGTTTGCTTGCAACAGAGTGCTTTCACAAGTAGCAAATGCCTCATCCTTGTTTTGGCACCACATCAACAGCAGAAGCTGTTTATTGCTTCACATACCAATGCCATGAACATTAGCCATAAAATTACTATAATTAAGTGTGGGTTTTATTAATCACAACTAGTGTGGAAGTATCAGGTTTGGTTTGAGATGTTTGAACCTGCCAAGTTCGAGAGATCTGCAAACAGATTAAAAATGGCATTTTCATGTGACCAACTGTTTCTCAGTATATTGTTCTGAATTCCATAAATATTGTAGTTTCATTTAAAATAAAAGCCAGTATGTGAACTGATAGGAATTATTCTAATATAGATAGGCATATCATTTTGAATTGTTGTCACAAATTGAGTGTTTATGCCTTTTTATGTGAACAGGTGCTAAATGAAATTCTGTGGCAGGTGGCTTTTTCTCCTATTCATATATCAGAAGAATATAGAGAATTGTAGGTAATCGGCTTACTCCTTAAAACATTCATAAATCTTTTATGTGAGCCATATTATAATGCCCTTATTATTTGCATTCCATTATTATTATTATTATTATATAACAGGAGTATGTGTGCAAACTTTAAACTAATGTTAAAAGTGCAATTTCAAGCACTCAAAAGTAAGGAAATACTACAATTAAGGTTTGCCATGCAACTTTAATTCAGCCTCCTGATGCATAGCATTCATGATTGTTGCATGATCACATACTCCATTTTCCCTAGAATCCCTACCTCATTCAATGTCTGGAATGAGTTTTTTATCCTCATTGTTCAATGTATGCCCACATCCCTTAACCACTCAGCATTTAAATACTACATTGGATAGAGGATTGTTAATTTTCCCATGAGCTTTTCTATAGCACCCATAACTTCAGAAACAAACATACGTATTTTCATAACATCCCTGTGTGGCAGTAAAATTACTCTAGTTTTACACAGGGGACTGGGCAAAAGCCTAAATTGCACACATTTTAGATGCTCAAACTGAAGATGCCTCGGGTCTAATTTTTCAAGGTTACTAGCAATTTTGTGACACTTCATACATTCAAACAGCAGCTATCATTGACTGTACTTGCCAATGAGTGTCAGTGCTTTGGCAAGTAAGGCCCCAGGCATGGGAGCCAACAGACTTGCTGGGTCCCTGGGCAAGGTGAGGATATTAAAAGAATTAAAAACCACAGAGATTTGCTTCTCTGGGTCTCAGCGTGGAAACTTACAGTATAAATGGGGAGGTTTAATGTGCTCAGCACAGAAAAGTCCAACAAAAGTCCAGAAATAAATAAACCTAATAGTGTCTCTCAGGACGGATCCCCACTCTGCCACCCCGAATGCAGAAGGTGAGGTCCCACAAAGACTTCAAATACCTTGGCATCTATGCTCCGCTTACAAAAAAACCCCAAACAAACAAAAAACCAGTCACAGATACACTTGCTCTAATAAACAAAACAGCTGTCGCCACCAAGTGAAACAAACCCCTTGCTTCTTGAACCCAGGAAGAAAGCACTTCCTTCCTCAGGGGAACCCCAAGCTCCTCTGCCACAAGAGAGCTTGAAAAAACAAAGAGAAAAACAAGCTGCAGTCTCTGGTAGATGACCTATTAGTCTGAGGCGTGCAGACACACACAAACAGATCTCCTGTACTTTCCAGAATACAAGAATCAAATCACCACCTTAAAAAGTGATTTTTATTAACAAAACAAAAGATATACTTGATAAAGCATACTTGATTTCTGGGTGTTATAGAGTAACTAAGTAAAACACATTAAAGCACAGAGAAAATATCTGGGTACACCACTTAGATGGTGAATGGGGGAGGGGAGGCATAAATTCACAGAGCAGTTCAAACCAAACCACAAAATGAAGAAAAAATACCCTAATTGTGACTAGATACACTTTTCCCTTTAATTACTCATAATCCCTTCCTGGTTCAGTCCACTTCCATGCCCTGAACTTCTTGGAGGCATGGTAGTCCAGCCTGGATTTAAACCATCCTGTCTCTCTCCACTCCTGGCTTAACTCTCCCATGCTAAGAAAACAGGCAAGGTATCTTATACAATTCAGATTTCAGCACTCTGTCCCTATTGGTTCTTCTGGCTCCCTGCCAACACACTTACTAGCTACCTAAATTTAACCCCCTAGTCACCGGATGCTGGCCAGCACTCTTCCTATCCAACACAGCATCTGACTAAGCATTCCCTGTTATACTCATTTATCCATAATTCTAAAATTTAATCCTTTCCTAGACATAGACATCACTGGATTCTCTATGCCTTGTTCTCTGGCTCCTTACATGTCCACCCAGAAACTCTTTCTTGGCCAACAGGAAGAGGAAGGGCTACTGCTTCCAATTCAAAAGTCTATACTCTGTTTTTATTGGTTCTCCTGACATCCTGCCAATTAACTTCTTGTTTCCCTCTTGGACTTACTGTCTATGGTTTTAACACCTTACAGGTAGGGCAATTAGAGTTAGGCCTAATGAGTTAACTACTGAGAACAAGGCCTAGAACATCCAGAAAATGGTGTTACTCCTTCTCCATTCACCACAGTCCCTTTTCTTGGTTCTCTTAGCTGTCAGAAAACAGTATTTGCTACAAGGATTTGTAGACTTATTGATAGGTAGGGCCACTATTGAAGGCCCTGTCAAATCTAGGATGTTCATGAACCTATGAGAATTCTCCTGGAGTACCACAACAGGGATATCAAGAAAGAAAGCTATTTTTTAGAAGATCTTTGCAAGTCCAATAGTCATCTTAGACCAGTGAGGTAACTTGAACACAGTTTCATGTTCATCAAGAAAGAATGCAAAAGTGGCTGAGGATGATTCTCTTTAGTGCACTGAGGTTCCAAAATTCAGATTTTCAGGGTTCTCTTATCTTATTGGATATCCTCATGTAAACTAGCATGCCATCTACTAGATCTTTGAGGTGGAGGATCTAATCTGGAAGAAGGAGGTACACCCCACTTGTTCCACTAGGGTCATAGGTATGACATAGGGCCCTAGCCACACTGCCCCAAATTTCCCTATTCAGACTCCAGTAACAAAACTCCCTTCATCAAGAAGAGGAATGCCACCATGTATCTCAGGAGGTAGGAGAAAATAAGAGCCTCCGTCAGATTCTGATGAGGACCCTGAATGAGCCAAACATGTGGTGCTGTACCAGGGGTGCTGCTCTAGAAATATTGGTACTAGGATATCATGTAGGTTTATCGTTGGTCTGCACCAGTCAGGATAATGTTGTATGTTCTGATGTTCTATCCTGCCTCCCACTCCCTCATGCCAAAGTCTGACTACAAACCTGAGGTAAGCTCATATCAGGGGGCTAATTGGTAGAGAGCTCTAGTTAGTGGTCTAGCAGAACAAAGTCTAACTCCTTGGACAACTCTAAACTTTTGTGCTTCCTCCAAAGCAATTCTAGAGGGGAACTTCTCACCAACAGGATTGCTAAAACATGTTGGGTAATGGGGATGCTGAGAGCCATTGAACCAAACTCTAAACCCTGTGTATAATGGAAACCACTTCAAGCAGGAGGGTGCTGCGGCACCACCCACACACACCCCTTGTTCCAGCACCTATGCTCACTGATGCGGAGCTGGAAGGCTCAGAAGGTAGATGCTAAGCATCTCCAAAAGGTGTGGCACAGTCTCACCTCTCTGTCTTTGTTCAGTGCTTAAAGTCACTGAAAATTTGATACTGGACCCCAAACACCAGCACAAAGTTTAAACCCTAGAGACTAAGGTATGTCCCAGTACAGGCACTGATGGCCTCTAAGAGGAGGAACTGGTGCTCCAATAGCAAATAATATAACAAATGCAATCTACACTAATCTAAGCAACTAATTTTCTAATGAATACCAATCACTATTTACAGAAGACTAAGTACATTCCCTGAAAGGGGAGAACTTGTACAAGCAAAAGAATGTACTCTGACTTCTAAACCTTGGTAGTAAGAAGTAACGGGGAGGTCTGGAGCAGCATGAGACAGCTGAAGATGCACGCATTGCCCAGATGGGTACTATTAAGGGAAACAATCTCTGATTCTAGCGCACTTGGGGTTTCACACACCTGAAGTGGAATGTGCATATGCAATCACTGGGAGAAGAACTACATAGACATTCTGTGGCAAAGGCACAATCCCATTTTTTCAGGTTATTTTTCACCTAACAACCATGAAACAAAGCTTTCTTTGTGTAGTCCTTGTCTTATTCACTGCCCACCTTTCAGCTTCCTCAATAAATGAAACCAGGGTTTTTAAAGTCTCAGCTCGACAAAGCCCTGGCTGGGATGATTTAGTTGGGGTTGGTCCTGCTTTGGGCGGAGGGTTGGACTCGATTCCTGAGGTCTCTTCCAAACCTCTGATTCTACGAACATGCCTCTTCTAAGCATTTTAAAATAATAATGCTTGTTGTTGTGTAAAAGCAATGGTCAGTTATTTAACGCCCAACAAAAGTTTGGGTGCGCCTCTCCAGGCATGGCAAACGGCAACTCTTTCAACAAGGCAATACTCTGCCAAATTTCAATTTCCTGCTCCTACAATTGGAGGCATTATAGCTTCTCAGTAAAATGTGAAACTAAAAACAGGGTCTCAATAAAAAGTATTAGGAAAAATAAATGATAGGCATTATTGCCAGCTCCAGCCACAACATTACACACATATTTACATAATTAGCATTGCTTGTGTCATCTTTGCAATGAAATTATACCAATTGTATAACTGATATTTAGACAGAGGGTGCCATGACTAATTTTTCCAGTGTCAAAACAAGGAAAAGAAATTCCTTTTCCTAGCTTGCCTACAGCTGTGTAGATATGAATGCCCCCAACTGAAAAAGGTAATTGATGCAAAACATATCTGCCCAGAGGCATCCCTTGGCACGTTCTGTGTTCTTATTCCATATTCAAAACCTTATGGACTGCTGAAGTTAATACACCAAATTAGAAATCAACTAGCATAGACATCTCCAGTAACTGCAAATCAAATCTGGGTTTCAGAGGAAATGCATATTAAATAAACGCTTTACTATGTATTATTTAAGAATGTAGTGGGATGACTTGTAAATAAAATCTAGAGTGTAAAATGTTTCTGGAACTACATTATTTACCGCTAACCCAGTAGGGATCTCAAGAAAAATATGTGGTTTGCTATACATTTAACAAGAAAATAACTAAAAGTTATTAACTACAAAAATTAGAAGAATTAATAATTGCAATTTATAAGATAAGTACTTGTTTTATTGGGAGGTGTAATATGTGATTAACAAACGAGAAGGAATTATACTTCTTGATTTCTTTACTAGTTTGAAAGCTTATGCCCAACTAAATCTGTGAGGGTATGTCTACACTACAAAGTTAATTCGAACTAACGGACGTTAGTTCAAATTAACTTTGATAGGCGCTACACTAGCACTCCGCTAGTTCGAACTTAATTCGAACTAGCGGAGTGCTTAGTTCGAACTAGGTAAACCTCATTCTATGAGGACTAAGCCTAGTTTGAACTTAGTAGTTCGAATTAAGAGGTGTATAGCCCCTTAATTTGAACTAGTGGGAGGCTAGCCCTCCCCAGCTTTCCCTGGTGGCCACTCTGGCCAACACCAGGGAAACTCGTATGCCCCCCTCCCGGCCCTGGACCCCTTAAAGGGGCACGGGCTGGCTACGATGCCCGTGCCAGGTGCAAGCCTGCCAGCATCCAGCCAGCAGACCCTGCACCTGGCATGGCTCGAGCCAGCCACCCAATGCCCCCCAACCCTCCCCCTCTTCCCGGGACCAGGCTGGTGGCTCCCGGGAGCTTGCCTGGGACTGCAAGAGGCGGGCACCCGCCTGGTCTAGTGTGGACATCATGGACCTCGTCCATGACCTCTGCACTAGGCACAGGAAAGTGGCCGTCTAGGGCAGGAGAGCTGCCAGCCTGGCCACCCAGGAGCAGGTGTGCATGAAAATCAAGGTGGTCCACTGAGACCCCCAACCCTGAGCCCTGAGCTTAGAATGGCCGTACTGGGTCAGACCAAAGGTCCATCTAGCCCAGTAGCCTGTCTGCCGACAGTGGCCGACCCTGGAGGGGATGGACCGAAGACAGTGACCAAGCCATTTGTCCCGTGCCATCCCTCTCCAGCCTTCCACAAACTTTGGGCAGGGACACCACTCCTACCCCCGGCTAATACCACTCCATGGACCCAACCTCCATGAATTGATCTCACTTCTGTTTAAACTCTGTTCTAGTTCTAGCCTTCGCAGCCTCCTGCAGCAAGGAGTTTCACAGGTTGACTCTTTGCTTTGTGAAGAACAACTTTCTGATACTAGTTTGAAGCCTGCTACCCATTCCTTTCCTTTGGTGTCCTCTAGTCCTTCTATTATGGGAACTAATGAAGAACTTTTCTTGATGCACCCTCTCCACCCCACTCATGCTTTTATAGACCTCTATCCTATCCCCCCTCCATCTCCTCTTTTCTAAGCTGAGAAGTCCCAGTCTCTTTAGCCTCTCTTCATATGGGACCTGTTCCAAACCTCTGATCATTGTAGTTGCCCTCGCCTCCCCCACCCTCTCTCTTTCCCTCTCCCACTTCCTTTTCCCAGTCTCCCCCAGTTTTGTTCAATAAAGAGAGATTCTATTTTTGACCACACGTTTTCTTTATTTTGTACATCAGGAAGGGGGGCTAGAGAAGGGTAAGTGGAAGGAGGTGAGGGAGGAATGGGGTACGAGCCCCAGATGGGAAGGACTGGGCTGGCTCTGCGAGCTTCTGGGGGTGGAAGCTCTCCTGCAGCCCTCCAATTGCCCCCTCTCCCCAGATGGCAGCCTGCAGCAAGTGCAGCCGGTCTGATGGCCGAGTGCTGTGATGTGCTGAGTGTGGGCACTCAGCGCACTCCAAGCCAGGACTGCTTTGCAAGCGGGGCACCCCTGAGAACTGTCTGTCTGGGGTGGGGGTCGGGTCCCTTTAAGCACAGCCCTCGGCTAGCCTGAGGCAGCAGCTCCACGCTCTAAGTCCTCATCTGATGCCCTGCTGGCACTGATTCCGGCCATCCTTAACCCCAGTTCAGGGTCCACTTAATGTGGACATGCTAGTTCGAATTAGCAAAACGCTAATTCGAACTAGTTTTTTTAGTCTGGATCCGTTAGTTCGAATTAGCTTAGTTTGAATTAACTAATTCGAACTAAGTTAGTTAGAATTAGCACTGTAGTGTAGACATACCCAGAGTCTGTAAGGTGCCACTTGAATCCTCATTGTCTTTGCAGATACAGACTTTGATGTGACGGATTCTTTTTACCACCTGGAGATTATTTGTGTGTGTCTGTCACAGTACAGACATGGATATCTAGTTAGCCTCTTAATAATTACTCTTTGCTCCCACCATGATTGACATTCCATGATATTACAGGTTTTCTTCTTTTTACATATGAATACCTATCTACTTGAATGCAAACCAACCCAAAGCAGAGAAAGAGTAATTTCATGTGAAGAGTGCAGGCTGAACTTATCTTTTATTGTTACACTGGAAATGAAGACCATAAAGAAAATCAGATGCTATCTCTAAGAGGCAATGTGGATATTCAAGAGAATGCTGGAAATCCAAACCATGTCATTTAATAATAAGTTTCATAATACTTTAATGTAGATCACTGGCTGAAATATTTGAAACTTTCCATTTGTAAGAATCACTCACTATACATTGCATATGTATTTTACAGATGCAGAAAGAATACCTAAATTATGGCAACCATATGAAATAATGAAAACAAAGAAAGAAACTGAAAAGTAGATAGCCATGAACACATATTTTCACTACGATAGTCCCTGCAATGACCTGATCTTGGTAAAATGCAGTGTAGTGGCTACCAAAAGCACCTGACATATAAAATGAAAAGAAGGTCCCTGCTTCAAATAGCTTACAGTCTAAATACATCTCACAGTTTGCTAAAATAAAATTATTCTGAAACATTTATCTTTAAAAGTTAGTTTGTCCACCTGCTTTGTAGTGAGTCTTATTGACAAAGCTAGCTATAAAAAAACCCACTTCATTTTAGCATAATGAATTACTTCATCAAAATATCGTTAGATCCTTCAGATATCTAGAATTTATGCTAACAAACTTACCTACCAGTTGCTTTAAATAATCTTTAACCTCTGCAGCAATTAGGAGGTTGTTATTTTTTAAAATCCCTCTACATGCTTCCTTGACTACAAACCAATAGTTAGAAACACCTTTTAAAAATTAATGGAAACAAAATAGTTAGCACATTGTAAACAATTTTTCTTTAAGAGATCTGACATCATATGTAAGGTATTCTTTCATTTAATCACATAAAGGACTGGAATAAATCTTATTTAATTCAACTAATGCATTATACAACTTGTATTAGCTCCAATAGAATAGCTTAAAGTCATAAATATTGTTTCTAGTAATCAACACAACAAAAATATTGTTGCCTTGGAAACAAGCACTTTTCATTAAATAAAAAAAAAAAAAAAAAAACACACACCTTTGAAAATATTTTGTGCGGCCCTGTAAAGGATATTGAAGTTCTCTTGGATACCCTGTAACAATTTAACACACATCAGGTCAGATTATCCTTAGTTGTGTTTTTATTACAGCCTCTCTCCGAGTTACGAACGAGTTACGGACCAAACACTTGGCTGTAACTCGATCCGTTCATAACTCAGACCCCACTGAGTTACACGCGACTGTGCTGTTTGTAAGCACGGGTTGTGTTCGTAACTCAGGGACCGTCTTTATGACCGCTCCATGGGAGCTTTGGTCATAAGTGTGAACAGTCGTAACTCGACCGTTCGCAACTCAGGGAGCGTCTGTATTGTTAGTTTCCAGCAAACTACTTATAGAAACTTATGTTTATTTAAACTGCTCCTTATTAGCTACTTCTGTATCTTCTCCTCCATTGTTCTGTCATCTAAAACATAACTGAAAGAAGTGGTCATGAATATTCCTATACAATTCTGCATTGCTCTGAATAGCTAGTAAAAAACCAGAGTCTTCAAGTGACTTGGGAATTGAATGCAACACTTCAAGTTGGACTGTCCCTCTCACACAGTTTAGGAAAAATAGAGAGTTTCAGACATATGTGTTCTGAGTACATGGTACAGGAAAGGGCAACAAAAATGATCAGGGATATAGAACAGATTCCATAAGGGAAAGATTAAAAAGACTGGGACTCTTTAGCGTGGAAGAGGACATATGATCGAGGTCTATCAAATCATGAATAGTGTGGAGAAAGTGAACAGGGAAGTATTGCTTACATTTTCACATAACACATAACCTGAGGTGCCCCAATGAAATTAATAGGCAAGAGATTTAAAAGAAATGAAAAGAGTCAACCTGTGGAGCTCATTGCCAGGGATGCTGTGAAGGATGAAGCTATAACGGGGTTAAAAAAAATGTTAAGATAGGCCAACCAATGCTTATTAACCAAGATTGTAAGGATGCAACCCAATGCTCTTGGTGTCCATAGATTCTGATTGCTAACAGCTGGGTGTGGATGACAGGGTTTGATCACTAAATGATTGCCTGTTCTGCACATTCCCTCTGAAGCACTTGGCATTGACCACTGTTGGAAGACAGGATGCTGGGCGAGATGGACCAATGGTCTAACCCAGTATGTTTGTTCTTATGTGACCAGTATAATATCTGGCTCCTCTCAACTGTTAGAAACCAGAGAGGGCCTTTGAACGCACATAGGCAATAACCATATGCTCCCTTGATTTTGGCACTTCTAAATGTCAAGCCTAATTATTTATAAAACATGAAAATGAGATTAATACAAAACAGCTAAGGCCCTGATCTCATAAACAACTAAAGCATATGCTTAGACTTACACATATTAGTTCAATAACATGCATGCTTATATTTGAGTTTGACAAGAACTACCCACATATATAATGTTACGTATATTTGCAAGATCAGGACTTAAATTTGCCCAGTTACTTCTCCCTAAAAAAATCACAAAATTATTTACAAAAGCAACAAGGAGTCCTGTGGAATCTTATAGACTAACAGATTTATTGGAACATAAGCTTTCGTGGGCAAATACCCACTTCGTCAGATGTAAAATTATTTACAGTTCTCCCATTTAATTGGGGCCTATGCTGTAAAGCCATTTGGATGTCTCTTGTGCCAACTTGTGAGTGCATGAATGATACGTGGATTTGCTGACGATACTAATGCAGCAAATAACTCACATGAATATCTACTCTACTTCTGAAACAATAATGCTGCCTGTTTCTGACACCAATGTTGACTCTGTGCCAAATGTAGCAGATGTCCAGGGCTTTTCAAGTTGGCTTCTTAGTGAAAGTTGAAACAGCCTTTCCATATCTTCATATGCTAAGTGTAAAATCTTTTATTTATACATATATATCAGACGTCTAACAGACAGCATGGAGGAAAATCTCTTCATTCAGGATCTCAACCCAACATCTTAGAGCCAATTCTAGCTCAAGAATTGATTTTAGTCACAGATTGAGACAAAGACCAAACTCTCCAATTGCTCTCACAGAATTCTCTATCCTTAACTTGGCCTGCCTAAAACTGGTAACACCACATCTTCCAAAAACTGAACATTGGCTTGCACACATGGAGAAGAAAAAAAAAGATCTTAGAAGACTATGGGGAACACTGCCACTTGAGGAGTCTCCCCATAAAATATCTGGCTGTTGTGCTCTGGATTCTATAATTGAGAAATTGAAGATGGGATAAGCTACAGAAAATAGGTTCTTCTGGAAAAACTTCTTCTGAAAGAAAGCATCCACACAGCAAAAGCACATTGAAACAGCAATCTGCTTTTTTCAAAAGATAGCATCCACATTGATTGGACGCTATCTTGCATTTAAGTTGTGATTACTATGGACATAGTGGCCACAAGGGCACCTGTGCTTTTTCCTAGAGGTCTCTTCTTTCAAAAAACAAACAAACAAAACCCTCTTCCCCGTCCACACATGCCTTTTTCCTAAAGAGCTCTTTCACAAAAAGGCTTCTTCCTTATAGAAAGGTTTGCTGCGGTCAAAAAAAATCCTGTATTCTTTCGATTTTCTGTTGAAAGAACACAATTGCAGTGTGGACATAAGCATAGTTTTTCCAGAAAAAACTCTGAGGAGTAGACATACCCTGACAGATGGAAGTGAGGATTATGGAAAGGGAGTGGAAAGAAATCCCCAATGTATCTGTAGGTATGTCTTGATTTTTTTTTTCCCATTAGTGTTATTGTTGATAGCTAAACCCAGACCTGAGTATAGTAGCTAAACTCTTCTGCTGGAGCAGGAGACTGGTGGAGGCCTGAAGAGTACCCAATTTTCTATGACCAAAGTTGGTCAAGTCTCAAATCCAGTTCTCCACAAAGGTTTGATCACAGAGGACAGCAGAAGTTAATTGTTGGTTATATTTGGAATGGAGGGCAGTGGTTCTCTCAGGCCCACCTCAAAATGCTAAAGGTATGCAAGTTTTCAAATACCAACTAACTAGGTTTATCTGAAGGTATTACAATAGCCAACTCCATTCAATCTGATGTTATTTCTGAAAAGTACTATATGTAGATGGCATTACTTCTGGCAATTCAAGCTGCACACCATTATTCTAGCAAAATGCAGCCCGAACTTCAGCAGCATTGCACAAGGCAACCTGAATGTCCATGAAGCTGTAGCACCAGTTTTAGCTCCCTGACTTTTCAGAGTTGCTATTGTTTAGGAACTATAGCCCATAATCTGATTTGAAAGTAATTAGCAAAGAATAAAACACACACTTAGCACATACCCTATGCTAAGAAGAAGCCTGTATCAGTTGCTCAAACTCCATAAATAGTACAACAACAAGTTGAACCCATGCAGTTTTTTTTTTTTAACTAAAAGAAAGCTGGAAACCAAAATACTTCTAATAACTAGTGCTTAGGCAAAAGTAATATTGGGTGATTTAGTAAGGCCATAAAATTCCTAAAGCATTCTATCAAAATGATGCTGAAACAACAACAGGAAATATTTACAAGTGGAATTAACAAATGTATATTACCACTCGTTAATTTTGCATGTCCAGAGTCAAGTGCTACTTGTCCGAGTCAGTCTAGTCTGTGAAGTTAATTACAAGCAGACCTGGGCAAACAAGCTTTCCTGTTCACTGGCAATTTTGAAATGCTTCATTTAGACAGAATTAAAACAAAACATTTAATTTTAATTTCATCACTTTTAAAATTCTTTTAGGATTTTTTTTTAAATAAAATTAAAGGAGTTCTTGAAGTACAATCAATTCAAACCAAAAATAGAGATATTTACATTTGGGGGAAAATGTAGGGCGGCTCCCAAAATAAAAATAATTGACACAAGTTCATGAAATATTTCAGTGTCACAAATCTGCAGTTGTCTCATACACACCCCATTTTGTGCAACTCAGTTTACAAGGAGCAGCTAACCAGCAGGAGAGAGACCAAGATTCATTATGAAAGCCACCATCTGCTAGAATGCAGGAATGTATTATAACAGCACAGGGGCTTTGTTTTCCTCATCCAGAAATGTGCCCGAACCAGAGAACATAAGAACCTGCTTCAGATTCAGATAAATCCTAATCAACATTTCCCCCCTTCTAGGTGTCATTTTTCCTTTCCCATGTTAATTCTCCTCTTTCCCAGCCTCTTCTCTTGCCTTGTCTTTAACAAGAATCCATGTTAGAGCACTATGAGGAAATAAAATTGACACTTTATCGGGCTTGCAGAATCCACCATTTGGAGAACACTATTCAGAGATTTCATGAAGGAGGCAAGCTAAAACAAGAACTTCCTAAAATTTCTGAGCAGCTAGTTTACAAGTAAGGCAGGTCAAGGAGGTGGGAATTTGCAAGTCCCTATCTTTGTTTCTTCCTTCTTTGTGCACGCACCTGGATTTCAGTAACAATTCAGGACCACTATAACTGCCTTTTGCCAACTATTAACTGAACACAAGTGGTTTCACTTTTTTCATAATACTAACTATATATACACATAAAATGCTCCTAATTATCTGTTACCACTCAAGAAAGAAATATTGGAGTGATTGTGGATAGTTTTCTAAAAACATCTGTTCGACATGCAGCAGCAGTCAAAAAAATCTAGCAGCATTCAGAACCATTAGGAAAGGCATAGATAATACAAATTGAGACTCCATAATCTGGAGTTCCCTAGTCTCCATCCTAGTCTGACATCCTTCGTTCAGCATTGTCAGAGATAAGCCAGCAGGCTGGGGCCAGAAGCAGGGAACAGGGGGCCAAGAGAATAGAGCTCCAGACAGCAGTGGGAGCCACTAAGGAGAGCCCCAAGCTCTGGATGGCAGCACAATGCTTCCACCGCCCCCAGAGAAAAACAGAACTTCAGGGGGTAAAGCAGATGTTCCTGCCAGTGGGCAGAACCATGGGAGAGGAGGGGACAGGAAAGAGTCCCATGGCTGTGGGAGAGTAAACACCTGGGCAACAGTGGGATGACCAGGAGGAAAAGTGGAGCACTTAACACATTGACCTCCAGGAGTCTGGCAAATTCTCAGTTCAGAACCTACCAGGTCCTGAGGGTGCCAGACAAGGGATGTTTAGCCTGTAGTGGAGAACATATAAATCCATAATATATCCAGAGAGAGAGAGTGTCTTAATCTTATGAGGAGAGTACAACAGGGGTCTATAAAACCATGAATTGTCTGGAGGAAGTGAATAAGGAAGTGCTGTTTACCTTTACACTTCGGCTGCATCTACACTGGCATGATTTTGCACAAATACTTTTAACAGAAAAGTTTTTCCGTTAAAAGTATTTGCACAAGAGAGCATCTATACTGGCATTTGCCTTTGTGCAAAAGATTTGCTTTTGCGCAAAAGCATCCATGCCAGTGTAGATGCTCTCTTGCACAAGAAAGCTCCAATGGCCATTTTAGCCATCGGGCTTTCTTGCGCAAGAAACTAATGTTGCTGTCTACACTGGCCCTCTTGCGCAAGAATACTTGCATAAGAGGGCTTATCCCTGAGTGGGAGCATCAGAGTATTTGTACATTACAAAGTCAGTGTTCTTGCGCAAATACTCGTTGCCAGTGTAGATAGGCAGCAAGATTTTGCACAAAAGCAGCTGCTTTTGCGCAAAATCTTGCCAGTGTAGACACAGCCTTTATATAAGAAAGAGTGGTTCCTTAATAGGCAATAGATTTAAAATAAATATAAGGAAGTGTGTCTTCACACAACATACAGTCAGTCTATGAATTCATTTCCATGAGATGTTCTGAGGGCCAAAAGTAAAAATTAGGTTTGCAATAGAATTAAATAAGTTGGTTTAAAAAAAAAAAAAAAAAAAGCTGTGATTATCAGGGGGTGGAACCCCATGCTCTGGGTTTCGCTAAACTTGTGAGCACCAGAAGGTGGGACTGGATGACAGGGGACTGGATCACTCAAGAAATTGCCCTGTTCTTTTCATTCACTCTGAAGCATCTGGCACCAGTCAGTGTGGGAAGACAAAATACTGAGCTAGATGGACCAATGGTCCAACCCAGTATGGCCACCTTTATGTTCTAGTGTCCTCCATCCAGGTGGAAGATTCTGTAAGCCTGATGAAGTGCAAATTTTGTTTACTCATAAACCTTATCTACACACACACACACACACACACACACACACACACACAGAGAGAGAGAGACAGAGACAGAGAGAAACTCCTTTAGCTCTATTGATATAGTTATAGCTGGTCAAATGTACCCTCCTCCCTGTGGTCTACACCTCTGAAATTATAGTCTGGTCTATGCCTCTGAAAAATGTAATTAAACGGACCTAACTCCTGATATAGACACCACTAGACCAACAGGAGAATTCTCCTTTTAACCTAGCTACTTCTCTGCAGGAGGTAGAGTACTTAAGCTGATTCGAGAACACCTCCTCTCAGTGAAGATAATGTCTTTACTGTAGCACTAGTGGCATAGCTACAGAAGTGCTGCTGTAGAGGTTTGTGTGTGGACAAGCCCTAAGTATAAGAATGTTTATATTAGTATGGCTACTCTCCTAGAAAAAGAGGAATACGCTATACTAAATAAAGCAGATTTATGCTGATATTGTATCCATACTAGGGTCATATAGGTTTCCCTGTTTTGATATAAGCATCACATCCATCACCAACAGGATTAAATTTCTAAAAACTGCAGCTATGACAAGCCTTAGAGAATCCTGACAACTGGACTTTCTATATGTGGAGTGGAGTAGTGGAAGGAAGGCATTAGGAAAGAGGATCTCTTCTGGGGGCTTGGTCAAGTTGGAGTTTATTTTGGACTTGTGAGGAGATTGTAACTTCATACACACCTAACTTGGTATGTTTTTAGTAATATTGATACTCAGGGCCTGAGAAAACCTATTCAGAATCATTGTACATGTTAGACCTCCCTAGTCCTGTACTCTTGTGACCTGACCAGTCCTGGATGAGGGATTTGCTGGACCAAGGGAGGGCATAGCTGTCCCCTCCTCTTCGCCCTCCCCCCCCCCCCATAGGCCTCATTAACCCTGATCCAGACACTGACTCCTTACCTGTCAGCTTCTTCCTCCAACCTCCTCCCCATCCCCAGTCACTGGCCCCACTGCCCTGCCAGCCCCACTGGGCTCCCTGGCTCCGCCGGACTGCACCACTGTCACATACTAGGTTCCTGGTTGCTGAACTGCCCCACTGCCCTGCCAGCCTGCAGGGCTCCCAACCACCATCCTCCATCAGGACAATTGGGTCCTGGAATATCTGTGGTCCTGCCAAACCATGCATGATGCCAAATCAGAGTGTCCCAGTTTACAGACCTGTACTGACCAGGGCCATAACATTTTTATGATAATTAATAGGCCTTTTTGCTTTACCCTATTCACTTAATATATACTCTTTTCTGTTATCAATATTTTTTACACAGAAAACGGTGGTTATGATTGTTTTCTTTTCTAACATGTTATTTACCAGTACAAGATGTTTTCAATTTCACACAGCCATGAAATTCTCTTCTCAAATTGTTTATTATTTGTTGCACACAAAAAAATAATTTGCTTCAGTGATTCCTGTAGCTGTAACAATGCACTGCAATTAGAGGTGAGCCATTACCACCTACCAACACAAAAAAGTGCTGAAACACAAATTCTCAAACAGGTGTGAACAGACTCATCTTCCATAATTGAACAAGCTTTAAACACCTCAACAATCACCAATGATATGTGAATTATTAACAATAGACACCTGCAAACAACTGTGTTTTTGTGTTTTGGACTATGCAAAATATTAAAGATGTTTCCAGATAATTTAATGCCAGGTTTATGTCACTAGGACTGAATTGCAATGTTCTCATACTATCTTTGCTTAGAAATCAAATCCACTGGCTGTAAATCCTTAGTATTTAGGGTATGTCTACACAGCAAAGTTATTTCGAAATAACAGACATTATCCTGGCCACTGCAGGCAGGCAATAGTGTGGTTGGGACAGAACAAATCATCCCAGGGAGGGGACTTGCACCAACCACGTCCCTTGCTTTTCCCTCAGGCAGCCAGTTCCCTCCTTTTTCCTCCCCCCTTCCTCCCCCCCCCCCCCCCCCGCACCCAGCACAGTGGCCGGAGACTGCCATACCTGCATGAGCACTGCTCCAACGGTGGATCTCCCCACGCCGAACTGGTTGCCGACAGATTGTTAGCTATCCGGCATGTAGAGGTTCCAGAGGGTGATGGCCACACGCTTCTGCAGGGGAATGGCAGGCCTCATGTGCATGTCCCATCTCTGCAGAGCAGGGGTGAGCCACTCACAGAGCTTGAGAAAGGTGTCCTTCATTCTGAAGTTCTTGGTCCATTGTTAGTCTCCCCAGCACTCTAGGATAATGTAGTCCCACCAGTCGCTTCTGATGTCCAGACGCCAGATGTGGCAGGTCACACTGGT
Source organism: Pelodiscus sinensis (assembly GCF_049634645.1). Classification (NCBI taxonomy): domain Eukaryota; kingdom Metazoa; phylum Chordata; order Testudines; family Trionychidae; genus Pelodiscus; species Pelodiscus sinensis. Next base: position 48,994,778 of record NC_134718.1, read on the forward strand.
GTCCAGGCGCTGCTGCTCCTTCTCGTCCCCCAGGAGGGTACAGAAGAGGGCCTGGGGGTCGGGCTGCAGCAGATGCTATGAGGCAGATTCCAGCAATTGCTGCCAGGCTTGCAGAAAGACATCCAAAATGAGTACCAGAGTGCCCAGGGGCAGCACTGGCTTCATGTTGCAGAGTGTTGTCGTGTCCCGAGTCAGGGCTACCAAAGCAGACAAAGAAAAATGCTTTGCTGTCCCTCAGTGAGATAGGCAAGCAAGCAGGGAAAGCTGAGAACTGGCTGTCCAGGGGGATCCCTTTAAGAACAAGCCTCAAATAGCCTCAAGCCGCAGCCACACAAAGTAACTACTGACCTGATGCCCTGCTAGAACCGGTTTCAGCTGGCCTTAAATGCGATTCAGCATCCAATCAGTGTGGATGCACTATTTTGAAATAGCAAAACACTATTTTTAAATGCATTGTGTATAGGTGCATTATTTCGAAATATCTTATAATAAGATATCATATAAGACATTTCGAAATAACGCTGTAGTGTAGACCTACCCTTAGTCTCCTTCAAAGCCTACTGAAATCATTGGGAGTCTTTCTACTGAATTAAGTGGGATTTGGACTAAAGTATTTAAACAGGATGAAAAATTTCAGTAGAGTCACATAGCACTAAATCCTCTTTTCTTTCTTATTTTGATTGCAGTTTGCCCAAGGAAGGAGGAGTCACCACCAGAGGAATCTGCATCAAAATTGTAGGGAGTTAGAAGTGTACAGTTTTTCCTGTTAGCGATGCATCACTGGTTATTACCCATGCATCACTCCAAAATCAGAGCAGTGGTTATTAAATCAGTTTATCAAAAACTGAAAGATTGTCAAACAAAATAAATTGTTCACAATTTCTTGAGAAAGAATGCATTCTAATAGAATTTAATGTATTCTGTCGGATACCAAGTCTATAGTTATTGCTCTGCTTTGCATACCTGCCTCATTTGGAGTCCTTCACAAGAGAAGTGACAGCACAGCACAATCCAACATAGAAGTCTTTGAAATGCTACAGAAAATAAATTTAAGAATAAGGCCAATCTGCTTAAACATGGGGGACCCAGTGGTGGGACATGTTCAGTCTATAAAAAGAACAGCCAACAACTGCTGAGACTTAATAAACCTTAACTAGGAATAGATGGGATTTTCAAAAGTACCTCTGACTTAGAAGCACAAATCCCATTGTCACTTAAACTATGAATACATGCAATTAAAAACTTGCAACTGGCCTATGTGAGGGTCCCAGTGCTCAGGTTTCAGCGCAACTCTGAAAACATCTACACTGTAATTAAATAGCCCCTTATTCTGAGCCCTGTGAGCGGCCATGGGCTAGCCATGAGTTTTTAATTGCAGTGTAAATATACACTTAGCTCCGCAGTGCAGACGTACCCTATTTCAGGATACCAGAAGGCTGTGTCTAGACTGCATCCCTTTTCCGTAAAAGGGATGCAAATTAGACACATCGCAATTGCAAATGAAGCGGGGATTTAAATCCCTTCCACTTCATTTGCATAAACGTGGCTGCCGCTTTTTTCTGGCTTGGAGCTTTGCTGGAAAAAAGCGCCAGTCTAGACAGGGATCTTTCAGAAAATAAAGCCTTTTCCGAAAGATCCCTTATTCCTCTTAAAATAAGGAATAAGGGATCTTTCAGAAAAGGCTTTATTTTCCGAAAGATCCCCGTCTAGACTGCGCTTTTTTCCGGCAAAGCTCCGAGCCGGAAAAAAGCAGCAGCCATGTTTATGCAAATGAAGTGGGGGGGATTTAAATCCCCGCTTCATTTGCAATTGCGGTGTGTCTAATTTGCATCCCTTTTATGGAAAAGGGATGCAGTCTAGACACAGCGGTAGTATCCCGAAATACCTATTCCACATCGATTGAAGCAGCCCATTATTTCAAAAGAATGGGCAGCTTATTCAGACGTGCTGGTAACCCTCGTTCCATGAGGGTTAAGGGAAATTTTGGAATACCACGTTTTTTCAAAATTTGGCACTGTTTACACAGCGCTAGGTTGAAAATAGCTCAAAATAAGCTATGCAATTTGCACTACGCAAATTGCTTATCTTATTTCAATTGAATTATGAAATAAGCTAAGCAATTTGCATAGTGCAAATTGCATAGCTTATTTTGAGCCAAGGGTGCTGTGTGGATGCACCCTTAGACACATTAGAAATCTCACCCCCACTTTTAGCTGTGTAGAACCCTGCTTATTACAAAATGCAAACATCTATATTCATCTGCTAGGCTCATTTTATTGTCTCTTTGCCTATGAAACATCCCTATACATGGTTTAGTAATAAATGCTATGCTTTTTCAGCAGGAATGCAGGAAAAATTGTATTATCTAGCAAGAGCAGAAGCATGTATTGTATGAGATAGGGAATAATTTTTTGCCTGAGAAATATGCAAGGCTGGAACTTTAACAGATTTATTGTGCCTTCCAAATAAGAGAATTATTTTAAATTATAACTCCATCCCTTCCTCTCGAAGAACTGGCTGTGGTAATCCATACTGTCGCTTCCATGCTGGAACTCACTGTAGATGAAGTTACAGGGGGAAGGTGACACATAGGTACTAGCTGGTACAGAATGAAGATGCCCACCTTCCCTATGACTTAAGCTCCCACAGCACAGCAGTCCCATGCTGATGTCTCTCCACTATCTCTCAGTCAGCTTCCAACTCCAGTTTAAGATCTTATTGAAAAGGTCTAATTTACAAAGCAATAAATGAATCAAGCCCCAGCTACATCAATGACCACATTTGAACTATGAATTCCAGCCACGGTTGTGCTCTTCTGGGATAACATAGATCACAAAGCCCAAGGATAAAGCACCTGAGACCTGAGGACCAAGGCATCCTCAGCCGAGGAGATCCAATTGCAGAACAATTTTCCAGAGGATGATTCCAGAGCTCAGATAGTTTTAGGAAACATTAGAAAAAGACACTGAGGAAGTCTTTCCAACCCTAAACGACACTCACAATGTGACTTCCACCTTCTAGTCCCAAAGCCCTGCTAACCCATACACCCCCAAAAAAATCCTACTTCAAAGGAGCTTTACCTTGAAGTAGAGCTTTACCCCAAAATTGAAGACAACCCAGAGGTGAAATCCATCAAAGACATCCTTACCGCTTTTGCTTTTACAGCAATGAGCAGTATAAAACCCCAAATTAAATTAGTTTTTTTAATCTGGGGGTCTAAAAACACTTCACAAATGAAGTATCATTATATCCATTTTACAAATATGGAAACTGAGAAATGTAAAATTAATTTCGTTGCCAAACATCATTTACCCAGTCAGTGGAAAACCCAAGAAAAGAAAACAGATCTTTTGGCTCTAAGTGCTCTCTATAAAATGCTTCATTGCCAAGATAGATTTCTGAGTAACGAAAGGAAAAAAGCCTATGTAATACTTTCCAGCTTTAGATAAATAGCAGTATTTTTACATGCATAGAAATTTACATGTCTTTATTAAGTAATCCACTTAAGGGTAAAAAGCACTTCATTTGTAATATATTTAATTACAGTATACTTTCATCAGAAGTGCTAAAAACTCTAAAGGGCTATGAACATTGAACTTGAATCATGCTTATAATATTGACCTTCATTTTAATTAATTTTTATTTAAATTTTCCCTACACATATGCCTAGGGTGAGCACTGATAAGGCAGATTACTTTGGGGCTGAGAAATACATCTATTACATGGATTTCAGTGAACTAGATTGTAATTTACATCTAAATTTAAGTAACTCCCTAAAATACAGAAAGCAAAGTGTCAGAACAATAAAGAGACTCCCTAAAAACATCAAAAATAAAATCTGCTATAGTAATAAATAATGTACTGCTGCAGTGACCTTTAAAGCTAAACTGTCAAGAAGGTTTTTTTTCTATGAGAGAAAACGAGACCCTATAAAGGAACTGAAAAGAGGCATTTGTTGGTATGTCTCTATAGCAACAATCTAGGCAATATAGATGTTCATTGGAAGGAAAGGCAATTTGGCTTTAGCGTTATTCAAGTCTAACAGTTTTCTCATACCCTAAAAGCTTCTCTTACTAAAAATGCTCTTAAACTGTCATGTACTAGATGTAAACCATCTCAGTCAGACCCACTAATCTTTCATAAAATAAATTCTTTGGTAAAAAGGTCTCTGGAGACTTGTTGCTAAAAGCTTAATGATTCATTTTTGTAGCCTTTCTAATGAAGTCTTGCCAAGCACATAAAACGTACAGATTGTGGGGGAGTTTCTGTCTGTATTTTTTTTATGAATGTCAAAGCTTATGCAGGTCCAAAATCATTCGAGTTATCTAGTGTTTAAACAAGCGGTTAGTGTACAACAATCTCAAAGACAGGTTTCATTACAATACCCTAAAAACTCTGGTTTTGGGAGTAATACTATACAGTTTTAGATATTTCGCATTTTTAAGCAGAGAGTCTGAATGAGCTCTCTCTGTCCTCTACTGATGTACTGGGTCAAACGATCTCAAGAGCAGACCATATTTGCATCCACATACTTACTCCACCTAGATCAGCAGCAAACACACCTGCTTTGCCAAAGTGATCTATTTTGGTTGTTTGGGTTTGAAATTACCCTTACATGGATGAGTAAAGTAATTAAATTTTATTATCCTTAATCACTAACTGAAGTACTCAATCTGGATTTAACGTCTCTTGTGGATATATAGTCAGTCATGGCTAGGTACCAAAAAGCATTTCTGGTCACAGAATCAATGTCAGTTTTATAGTTTGATTTCTTGCTGTGGGTCAGAAGTCATTGGTGTGGCATCCTGAAAGGTATCTTGAGCTGTCCAAGGATGATAACCATTTGGCTGTACATCAGACTCAGAGATCCCCCAAGGCCCATACAATTCGTTAAGATCTGAAGGCACTCATGTCAAGTTTATTGTCAGCAAAACACAGTCTTAGCTTCCCTGGACCAGATGTCTACATTTAATCTAACACATGTATGCTCATTACAATGGACTCAGTTAAGTCAGCAGCAGGATTTTCCCCACTCCCCTCTTGTCTGGACAAAGAGTTAAGGTGAGATTATTGCAACATTTATAGACTGAGAAATTATCTGTGATATACCTTATGTATCATCTTAGGCATTTCATGAGATGTTTGTTACCTCTTCTTGTACCTTCCTCCTGATATTTTGGATACCACATTCCTATTCACCGCCTTTAATTGTGCTTTCACTCCTGATATTTCAGACAAAATATCACTGTTCATCACATCTGTCAAACTATTTTATCGTGTGCTAGGTTGTATTGTCCTGATGCAAAATATTTACATGTTCCATGTGTTTTCGAAGTGCTAGCAGCACTGATGCTGAGATCATGTCCTGGACACTAACTTGCAGGCAAACATCTGCTTTTGACGGGGTCTGCCTATTACTCAGTATAACTCTTGCTCACTTTGATTCAGGCCTCAGGCCTTTCACCAGGCCAGTGCTTCAGGCAGTTTCTTTTTCATACACTAGTGACCACTCAAGGCAACAAAATTAATGCTTTATACAGCACAGAAAGTGAATTTCAAGCCCTGAGTAATCAGAATGGTGTGATTTCTCTCTCACTTCCCCACGTACACATTTGAATTCCAATGTGTTTCAGCAGATGCTGCCTCCATAACCAATACAGCAGAAATCAATTTCCTGGGGCATCTAGAAGAACTGCTTCCGATGGCATACTATATTAACAATAGTAATAAACTAGTGAAAAATCATAATTATTATACAGGGGGAAGTCCACATTTTCTCAATAAAATTAACATTTTTATCCAATGATAAAGCTATTGGAAGTTACATGAAAGTTTGTATTCTGAAATTCTTAAAAACGCAAAAGAAAAGCATCAAAAGAATTTTTCACAACTATTTGTTTCATTGTTCAACCAATGCTATGCTCAATATAATCATAGAATGCAATGGAGAAGTCCTATGAAATATAATTAGGATTAAAGTTTTTGGGAGTTCCCTATAGACTGATTTGCCCATCTATCCTATGAAAACTATAGGAAGTTCAAAGAAGAGCTCTGCTTCTTCCACTCTAGCAGCACATTTCTTGATATCATTGTTCTCACCATACAAGCCACTCTCCTGATAATTTTTCAGTAAGCAGTCATGACTGGAGGTCCTGGGGAGTCACACTGGAGTTACTCAGTTTGAGTAAACTGCAAAGAATAAAAAAAAGCAGTCATGTAGCATTTTAAAGACTAGTGGAGCAGATCTGAAGAAGTGGGTCTGCCCCACGAAAGTTCAGCACTTAAACTATTTGTTAGATCTTTAAAATGCTACATGACTGCTTTTTTATTTTACCAAGATCAGACTAACACGGCTACCTATCTGTTATTTTTCAAAGAATGAGACAGACAATCCCCAAAGCTGGTGGATATTCCAGTACTTAGATTCACCAAGCCAGCAAAAAATAACTTCTTTAACATCTTACTGGTTACCCCAAAACCAACAACACAGTTACCTTAAAGAAACCCAGGCTTAGGTCTCCACCCAGATGTTCAATTATCAGTAATTCTCATTATACATAATTTGTATTCATCACACAAGAAAGTTCTATCAATCCCAAACAATCAGATACATTATTTGTCTGGTTAATAAATATTCCATATTTTACTTAGTTATACACTTATAGCCAATTCTTATTGACAAAACTAAAATGTATTTTAAAGAAAGGACAGAGAGAGAGAGAGAGAGAGAAAGAGAGAGAACTGGTTAAAATATCACTATGATCTCAGAATTGATCTCATGTCTGTATATAGATTCATAGCAGAGATGATGAGCTTTGTAGTTGCAAAGAATTATTTCAGAATTAGTTCATAGGTTAAATACAGTTCAATGTCCATATTCAGGGTGAAACCAGACAGGTCTGGAGATCTCAGAATTTAGGGCTTAAGCTTCCCCTGAATGAAGCATGTATGAGATACAAAGGATCAGGACCCTAAACATTCTTATACAATTCCAGGTCTTCCTTGACAGCTCAGAATACTTAAGAGAACAACAGAAAATTATGGAGATTTTGAAATAGCCGAATTTCCTAAATATCTCCAGTAATTAACTATACAGTGTAACACAATTACCTATTTTTCCACCACTCAGGTTATTTGCTGTATATTACAGAGATGACTACAGTGCTATTACTATGTTCACAGTTCATTTAAATGTTAATATTGCCTTTTGATCTCTGAATCAATAGCTACAGTGACAGAATAAGTCTATTTACATGGTTAATATTTTAAAAGATCTAAGTACACACATACTATTAGTATCTCCTCTCATTCTCTAACAAGACAGGCTTGCCTTTCAAAGTTCTTTAGCTTATCTACCATGGAACGGCACTCTTTACCTTTTACATACTTTTCAAGTGCATCTTTAAAGGCTGAATTTAGGTCATTTATCTCAATCATTTTCTGGCCATGAGTTACACTTTGTATAAGATTCATTGCAATTATATAACAGTGGTAGCTACAATAGTTTGCATGGTCATTGTCTAATTCAGTGGTGGGCAACCACATACAGTCCATCAGGGTTCTACATGTGGCCTGTGAGACATTTTGTTTACCATTGCTCATGAGCAGGATTGACAAATTCAACTCGTTTCCATTTGTGTCATTTTCCCCCCCCATGGGTATTGCTAAAATGACACACATACATAAAGCAACATCATGTGAAGTGAGGTGCATGCTGATTTCACACAACATTGGCTAGGAGAGCCACACTCCCTCTGCATGCAATCAAAGTGCTGCTACAGTTCAATCCACACACTCTGCAAATTCTAGGTATGCAAGTACAGTTAGCATAACTACCCTAGCCCAGAAGGGTATGATTATGACAGTCTTGCAGCCCACTGAGATGAAGGAGAGCCATTCATGCAGCCCATACACTAGCCTAGGTTGCTCCTCGCTGACCTAATTAGATAATGTCACAGTCACTCAAACAAAAATGCCATAAGATAACAAGAATTCAGTTTACTATAAATCTGTAAATGTATATCTGAGATAATGAAATAGGCTAGGAAAAACAAGTACACACACACACACACACACACACACACACACACACACACACTTTGGAAACACAAGTACAAACATCAAAAGCCAGGCATACTCCTGGTAATACAACTCCTCTGCATAACTAGACGTCCTAAGGCAGGCCGGATCCGGCCCACCAAGCCACTGTATTCAGCCTGCAGAGGTAGTGCCCTGCATGCCACTCAGAAACATGGCTTCATAGTGCTCTCTGAGTCTGGAGGGGAGGGTGGAAGATTCAGACACTGCTCCTGTCCCCAGCACAATCCCATCAGCCAGTTTCTGACCTGCCACTGGCCAATTGGAGATGCCTATTTGAACAACAGGCAGCCAAAAAAGCACAATCCTCCTGCTCACTCAAGCACATGGCCGAGCAAGTCTCCTGGCGAAAACCTGCCTCTGGCACCTCAGCCCCTCTCTTCCCTAATCCTCCTGCCCCGCTACTCCACATGCACCCATACCTGCTCCCAGATCTGGCACCCCAATCTCCTGCCTGAGATCACAATCCTCTCCTACCCTAGGTCACATCCCAAAACCCTGCACCCCTGTTCCCTGCCCTAGGTCACAACCTCCTCCTTTACCTAAACTCCATCCCAGACTCCACTCTCCCTCCTGCACCCCAATTCTTTACCTCAAGCTCCCTTCTGCACCCAACTTCAATCGCAGATCCCACATCTCCTCCATCAATACCATGGAAGAGTGCGACCCTAGATAACTTTGCAAAATCTTGGAGTACCCCCCCCCCCCATCAAAAAATTATTGCCCACCGTTATCCTAAGGGCTGAAAATGCATCTTTAAAGGGAACATTCAGCTCTTTAGACTGGGAATATCTTTAGGATACATCTTGTAACAACTTGATCAAACTGGAGATACATTGAAATCTTCATCTTTACTACAGTTATTTATACGCTACTGAGAAAATTTAACATCAGCCTAAGTAAAGTAGGTAACATTTACATTAAGTAATCACAACAAGCTATAGTCCAGGAACAGTTGGTGACTACCCCCTTTATACTACAGATGAAAATTAGGTGCAAAATAGAAATGATTCTAACATTAATCAGATTAGTAATTTCTACATTTATTAAGAAAGAAGAGCAAGCAGATGAATGAGTATGCCATTGTGATCAGACATGGATGACAGCCATATTTCACAGCAACCATGGAGTGCTTCCCAAACAGACCTCCTAGATAATTTCAAACTAAAGCTTTAATGTTCTAAAGACAAAGAAAAAATAAAAATATTAAATGTATTTAAGAATGATAATTTTTAGGTCTTTAGCTGGCTAAAATTACCAGCTGTTGTGAAATTAATGAACATCTTGGTAACAGTTTTCAATATGCATGACACCATTAAAAAAAAACAACACTGTCTTAGTAAGCATAAACTTAAACAAAAAGTGGTCTGGTAGCACTTTATAGACTAACAAAATATATAGATGGAATCATGAGCTTCCATGGGCACAGCCCACTTCTTCAGATATGCCCACGAAAGCTCATGATACCATCTGTGGCTGCATCTAGACTGGCAAGTTTTTCTGCAAAAGAAGCTGCTTTTGTGGAAAAACTTGCCAGCTGTCTAAACTGTCCGCTTGAATTTGCGCAAGAACACTGATGATCTAGTGTAAGATTGTCAGTGTTCTTCCACAAATACTATGCTGCTCCCGTTCGGGAAAAAGCCCTCTTACACAAATGTATTTGCTCAAGAGGGCCAGTGTAGACAGCTAAAAACTGTTTTGCGCAAAAAAGCCCCGATGGCGAAAATGGCAATTGGGGCTTTCTTGCGCAAAACTGCGTCTAGATTGGCACGCATGCTTTTCTGCAAAAAGTGCGGAAAATCATGCTAGACTAGACGTATCCAATATGTTTTGTTAGTCTATAAAGTGCTACCAGACCACTTTTTGTTTTTTAAGTTTATCCTGTACAGACTAACTCTGTCACCCCCTGAATCGGTCTTAATAAGGAAGTGAAAGAAACACTGCAAGACTACTGTTAGAAACCCTGGATATACTATAGATTGCTAATGGTCTACACAGATCAATTAATAAACTGAGAAAGATATCTATTGTGATTAGCACATTAACTAAAATAGCTTCCAGAAAAAGAAAGCTTGTCAAAAAGTTTGAATCTTACTATCATCCACAAACAGTAATAGAAACAACCTTCTGTACATGTTCTGTGTATACAAATCTAATAGAACATAACACAGATTAATCCATGATTGAATCAGAGAAATAAATATATCCACAGCCTGCTGAGAGAAGTGTGTACATAGCTCTTTGCAACTGTCACACTTGACAAAAACAGCTCAAAGGAATTCTGAAGTTCCTTGCCCCGAATTAGGAAAAGGAAATAATTCTAAATGTAATCAAAATTTCAGGGCACATGTTAAATTTGATGAAGCACTGTAAAAGTAAAATCAGGATTAATATGATTCACTAAACAAACAGTGAAATATATTCATAAAGACTCTCTCAACCAGAACTAATTGTTATTTTAAATAAAAATGTGTTCTGAATACAGAACACATTGAAATACACATACAAATACAAAGACACACCTAGTCTGAACTAAGGACATTATCAATTTTGAGGGTCCAACTTTCCTTTTTGAAAGTACCCGTTTTTAAAACATTATGGAAAAATATCAGAACACGTTTATACTTTGAAAATCCAAATTATAGTCAGCTTTAGTATTCCCCATACACCACATGCCACTATAGAAATAGTTAATTTATTGGTATTAAATATTAGCATATTTATCAAACATGCATATTAGAATGTGCTGTAGGCTAACCTTTAGAGATTTGGTATTAACAGCAAAACTCTTTTAATGAATAACTAATAAAGAAATAACCTTGCTCAATTTAGTAGAGGCTATGGTTACTGGGTAAAATGGTTATTGGAATATTAAGTGTTGGTTACCTAATCTCTGTCTCTGATCTGAATCAGGAGGATAATCAATATATGTAATGTAATTTTCCTGATAAGGCATTACTTCTCCTAAAAAACATAATATGGAAATACATTTTTTAAATATGTTTAAAGTCTTACTCATTAATGTTTAATTTATTCTGCTATATTTTTCATTTTAGTATATAACTGCTCTCTGCACAGACTGGTCCACTAAACTTATTGTGAATTAACAAGAAATCCAGAAACATGTGATAGTGTGCCACTGTATGAGTGGCCATCTACATAAAAGCACACATCAATATGAACAGAGGGAATCCTTTCCTTTTTAATTAGACAAATGAAATAAGCAAGTTCATATTCTGCAGATGTGGCACCTGGGGGCTGAGATTCTTTTAGATTTCACAGACTGAGATGAACTTGACAAGTACTAAATTCCCAAAACATCATGTACTCGAGGAGAGAAGAAAGGCTGATTGGATGGACAGAAGGGTACAGCAAAGCGTCTCACACACACACACACACACACACACACCTCTGCCTGGAGGGGCCATTCCCTCACCTCTCCATCTTGTTTTTCCACCAGCAGTTCTGGTTCCCTGATAAACTAGAAGTGGAAGTAGATTATTAGATGGCATCCTCCAAAAAAGGTTGAGAATAGGTTTGGGGCTCAAAGTCTGGTACAGCAGAAACAACCACTTTCCACAACTCCCACTGGCTCAGAACAGAGGCCACTGGAAGCTGTGGTGCCTGCAGACATTCAAGTCAACAAAGTATCTGGCAGCTAACCCTTACAAATCACATTGTTCCCCACTGCTGTCCTTGTTTATACATTGTAAAGATTTGGGGGCAGGAAACTTGTCATTGTAATGTTTTTCTAAAGTGAGTTTCAAATTTATGGAGATAATCACAGCTGTATCCACATTTCAGATTGTTAATAATGCTATACTTTCCTACATTCACACAGCAAGAACATAATAGCCATACTGGGTCAGTCCATTGGTGCTACCATTATGGTCAGCGAGAAGTAAGCATGCACTGGGGAGGAGTCGTCGATATCAAAATAAGTAACTGAATGGTGAGGAACTCGAGCAATGGAATGATGATCTATTTAACATAGCTACCATTTATACGGAACTGCAGATCCATTGTGATCCATTGTGTCAAAGCAATAATAGGCAATGAGCTAGGATGCTGGCCACATCATTCCCCATTATGCACCATTGGCTATGAACATGATGGGCCTTATCCACACCAGCCTAATGAGTCATTGGCTCAGGGAAATTTTGACTACCATTTATGCAGGCGTTTTAGACAATCTGTAGTCTAAAAGAGAAAGGATGGAAAGAACAAATAATTAAATCACTAAATGCTAATACATTCCACTGGGTTTCATAGAGTATTTGGAAAAATAAACTTCCAGTGCCTCATTCGTGAGGAAAACTTTGAATGAAAATGGAACGTGACAAAATATTAATTGCATAGGCAAGAACAATTATATAAACAGAGGCTGTGCATGTCATTTTTTTATTTTAGAATTTTACTTTTAGGATTTTTTTAAATGATGGTACTCTCAGAAAATGTTTCTATTATGAATCTACTTATAGGGAATCTATTTAGTGGTACATCCCTTTATTTGTCCTTTAAGACATCCCTTATTATTTCTCTACCCTTCCCTGGTACTGTCATCTCTTGTTCTAATGCTTAAGTTGCTGTTCTATGTCTGAACCATGTAATTTAGATAGGATACAAGTTTTCAAAGCAAAAATCTCTTCTCTGCTTCTTTATTTGGATGGGACATGTGTGTCAGGTTTCTGCTCTGTCTCTTGGGTCCCCCATCTCTTTCAGACAGCTAGCACAAGAAAATAAATAGATTACAGGGGAGGAAGAATGACTGTTATTAAGGATTGCTGTTCTAGTGAGGCTGCACACCCACACACTTTTTCATGCACAGTTGCCTTCACTGCTCACTTAGTCCTTTTCTCATGCTCTGTGCTGGAAGTCCGATTGCTGGTAGAGAAGGAAGCAGCCTCTTTCCAGAAGTGTATGTAGCATGGTCTGCTCTAGTATGCCATACCAGTAAGGTATTTCTAGCCAGTGCTCCTTCCCCGAAAGACACAGGAGGAGCAGAATATGAGGCCATCCAGTGGCCCCATGCTGGCAGCTGTTCCAACACAAACCTAATGTCTCCCAGGCTCAGCCCTCCCCCCTCGACCTTCCACATAGCTGCATCTATCTCGGATCTGTACAGCATCCCACTGTAGGATAGGGCTGAGGGAGGTACAGATGTTCCAGAGGAGCTGCCCATGTGGGGCCAAATGCTTCAGGGTTTTCCCAGCAACCAGACCTGCAAAAGAAGCAGAATATGGGGCCACTACACTACAGCTCCTGTGGCTTGACTGTACCACTTCCAACTGCCCCCACCCCCAGACCTGTCTTCTAGCCAGGATGCTTCATAGACCCCAGCCCATACCAACGCAGATGCATGGAAGGGCTGGTGCCAGAGGAGCTGCCTGCATGGGACCACTGGCTTCGCCTTTCAGCACTGTGGTTCCGAAGTCTCTGGCACGGAGGAGGGGCTCTGATCTCCTCCTACCAGGTAACAATGGATGAATCATGGGGATGGGAGGAGGAAAGAGCAAGGCTCTGGATGAGGGGTGGAGGGGAACAACATGGAAGGTCACATGGGGAGATTACATGCCCCCTGTAACTGATGCTGTCCCCCCACACCAGTAACAAACAGGTTCTACTTGCACACTGCCTTTTGTCTCTTTTCTCACGAAAGCAGGAAAATTCAGATTCACTTCCAGGCAAAGGTAATGAGAGGGGATGGAGAGGGGACCCCATGAAAATGGAAGAGCTAAAGCACTAAAACTGCACCTGCAAGCGGTAAGCACATATTTGAAAGAAGGATTAGATACACAGATTACAAGTTACTGAATGGTGAGTAACTCTGGCAAAAAAAAAAAAAAAAAAAAATGCTGCTCCATTTAACAAAACTACCATTCATAAGTCTCTCTCTGATGTAAAGGTAGTTAGCTAGGCTCCACGAAATTTTTAAGGGCAGTGGCTAACACAAAATTGTTACTCCTCAACTGACAAGAGAACCTATCAATACGTTGAGAAAGAAGGGATGGGAGCAGTCCCAGAGATATTTCCTCTTCTCCTAGCAAAGCCTAATAAACAGAAGAAGGAGGATGTAATATTTTGAGGAACCTATGCACAATTTCCAGATTCTGCTTAAAATTATGAATTCTGCAAATTCTCCAATCCTCGGTCTGCAACAAGTTATTCCTGAACTAACAAGGAATAAGCTACAGAATAAGCAACAATAAATAAATAATGGGAATGATCCCCAATCAATTGAAATCACATTTGAACAATGGGATAGCTGACACTTTGAGCTGGTTTTCTCTAAACTGTCTGGAAGAGAGAAGTAGGGAGAATACATCAGTGGAAAATTGCCAACAGAATAAAGAACCAAGGTGTTACTTCTACCTTTTAAAGCCAGAGAGTGGGAGGCAGCGACAGGAAAAAAGAATGGACCAGAGAACAGGAATGCATTTTTGCAGATAGAGAGGACTTTGCTGATAAATGAAGATGGCTGGAGGAGACAGGCTTCATGATTCAGACAAGAAGGCGATAGTTGTTTCAGGAGGATCTCAGACTGAGTCCCAAAGAACACTCAGTGAGGCAAGGGATGGCATATAGGTGTTTCTTATTTTGCCTGGATCTGCACTTCTTGTGCCATCTGAAATAAGTGGTAAGTGCATTGGAAACACTATGCAAACATCTTTTTTTCTTCAACTAATTGTGCCCCGAGGAGGTCAGCTGTAAACTAGAGCACCAGCTAGGCTGGAGCTCTGGGAAAGGATGTGCTTAACGGTGCTTCAGCTCACCAGGACTGATTCCCCAGCACTTTTAGGCTTGACAGCTCATAGTCCTAACACTTCTGGGCTTGCTGCATTCGTTTAAATGTAAATAAATAAATAAATAAAAATAAGCTTGAGCTCCAGCAACTCTTTCATTACAAATCAAGCACTGCATAATGGTGAAAAAGTGTCTACACTCTGAAGGCTTGTCTACGCTATAGAGAAGATTGATAATCCACAAGTTGCTCTTCTAGCATTCAATTTACTGGACCTAGTGTAGACCCCCAAATTGAATACTGAGGGCAGCCCCTGCTGGCATTGTGTACTCTTCATTCTGTAAGGAAATGAA
The DNA here is from genome assembly GCF_049634645.1 of Pelodiscus sinensis. Classification (NCBI taxonomy): domain Eukaryota; kingdom Metazoa; phylum Chordata; order Testudines; family Trionychidae; genus Pelodiscus; species Pelodiscus sinensis. Next base: position 49,009,970 of record NC_134718.1, read on the forward strand.
GGGAGTAAGGGAAACCAAAGGGAGTGAGTGCTCCTGCCAGCCTCCTGCAGTGTAGATGTTGTGGCAGCTTGGCTTATAGTAAACTGAACACATTTTGTGGAGCTGGATGACGTACCTTAAGCTAATCTGCCTGTCTTAGCATAGACCAGGTCTCAGAGTGTGCCTAGAAACCAAGAGAGGCAGAGGCAGTATCTGGGTTCTGATCAAACTCAGAAAAGCTTAAAAGCACACAGGTACAGCATGAGGGACCCTAGCACAGATGATCTGTTGTCCAGTAATGGGAGCTTGATGAGGGCTGCAAGAAAACAGACGTTCCAACAGAGTTCTAGTCCCTCCCTCCCCACCCCAACATCCAATGATAGCTACTTTAAATGATCTAATTGCCTTGATGGGTTTTGAGCAGGAGTTCTCTTGGCATATTTGAATATTTTGTGTTGAAAAAAAGTCAAATACATAAATAATACAATGCACCCCTTCACTCTAATGTGTTATTTGTCTCTATTTTCTGTTTAACTCCCCCAACTTCCTGGCAGAGATAGCTGTAGATTTGTGCAGTCCCTTCCCAGAAACAATTATTCACAACTACAGAAAAGAATAGATTTTATTTATTAGTTTTAGAATACCTGAGGGCTAGTCATTTTAACAACAGTTCTAAAAGAAAAGTGCTTTGGGGGAGATAGTAAGAGTAAATAGGGTCCAGACACAATGTGCACTCTCTATTCAAAACCTGAAATCTAAGGATGTACTCAGGAAAAGTTTGATATCATATATATTCAAATAATTTCAACATTTTATCACCTTACTTATTCTTATTTTTCATTCTGTGACCACAACATGAATCAAATAATTCAATTCTGGTATTCTGAAGCATAACTCTGAACATTCATCAGTGCTTTTGTTAACAGAAAGTAAAGGGTTCTGCTTCATTTAATGCTCCAATATTTAACAATTAAATCAGACAGCTCTATCTATTTCCACATGCTGGGTAGTTTAATTCAGATTTTCATAATAAAAACCATATGTAGAAATCCTAGATATCTGAAAGGCAAAAAAAATTCCCAAAAGCAAACAAATATTTCTCAAACTTCCACTAATCAGCAAGGTCAAATTCTTGGTGCACGCTTGTTGATATCAATTGGATATAATGAATGTTGACATTGAAATGTGAAGATTTATTTCCCAATCTTAAAAATACATAGTATTTCCTATAAATAATTAAGTAAAACAAGAATGTATTAAAAATGCAAAAAAGAATGCTGAGAATCAGAAAAATGTATGTATAGAATGCATAATTTTTTTTGTCTTTTAAATACATGCTTCTCTCTAGCAGGAGGGTAGTTTGATTAAACTTTCATCAAAGTGGAATTCAATAAAGTAATCAAAACATAATGCATGAACCAAGAGGCCATTGGAATATAGCTTTTATTCTTAGCCATCTCAAGCTAATAAAGGCACTAGAGGCACTCACACTCTGACAAATTACTCAAAGGAATTGGTTTGGATTATCATATGGTTTGGATTCACAATGCCCACCACATGTTTTAAAACCAAACAAGTGTTGTGGACAAGATGAGAACAGGAGACTTAATGGATAGAGAAATATTTCCAGATCTGCTTCATGAGCCAATGGGAGCAAGCTGTGTGGTAGCCAAACTCATGTTCAAAAATTAGAATTTGCCAGCTTAAAAATTTTTGGTGTTCTCTAAGCCTAAATGTGAAAAAAAAATCACTAAATGGGAATTACTGCTGTATGTGCCTTATTGTAGAAGGTACCGATTCCCTCCTAATAGTGTTCAGCACTAGTAGGTGAATCAGACATGGAAATTTCCTGCAGTATTGTGAGAAAATCTTATTGAATTATGTTAATGCATCATTGTAGGCAAGGGACTTTATGTAATTCTGTGGCAGAGGTAGGTCACAGCCCTCCAAGAATATTGAATCACGGACAGTAGTAAGGTAAATTCATTCAAAGAGTGTCACACTCTCAGCCACATCTTCACTATGTGGAAGATCAAGGCTGCTACAGCCACACTTCCGGGGTTCAATTTAGTGGGTATAGTGAGGCCTGCTAAATTGAACTGTGAGGGCACCCCTATTGATGCCGGTACTCCTGCTCCTCACAAGGAATAAGGGAAGCTGATGGGAGCAAAACCTCCCACTGTGTGGACAGCATGGAAACTCTATTTACGATGTGTGAACTCCAGCTACCTAATTAACATAGATGGAGTTGTGTATCCTAATTTGACCTTCCATTGTAACTTAGACCAGGCCTCAGAGAACTATTGTCTTCTAGGGAAGCTTGCATATACTGGTTCAAATTGGATTCTCCAAGGACCAATACCCAAATAAAGGACTTTTAGGTAAATACTCTGAATTTAAATTGCTTCAGTCCTTTGTTCTGAGCCAGCAAATTGAGAAAGGCCTCTGTTCAAGGAGAGGCCACAGTTCTCAGGGAAGGGCTGGAAGGCCTCATCCTGACCAGAGCCTTTGTGGAGATTTCTCTCTGGTAAGCTTATAAGTGTAGGCTCTTTTAATGCTTTTAAAGCTTGAAAACATTACCTGAATATAACTCAAATGCTCAAAAGCTGGAATGCAAACAAAAAGAATCCCTTGGGGGGTTTTAAACTAATTTTTTAACTTGTCATATGATTTGGGGAGGGCTGATTTTTGCAGTGCTGAATGTGTCACTGACTAGAAGCATGGCCCTAAAAGAAGTATTATAGTCAAACATCTCAAACTACAATCTCAAAGCACTTTCCAGTCATTAAACCAGTCCCTCAGTAAGCACCTGAGAAAAGAATCATTATACTTATTTTACACAGAGCTAAAACAAAACGAAGTGAGGTAAAACAACGTTTCTAATGTTATATTCGCAGTCTAAGCAATCAAAAACAGACCCCCAGAAGTCCCAGTGCCTCATCTGCTTTGATAACTAGGTCACAGTGGCTAAGGCACTGATTATAATTATGTTTGTCACAATGTTACCATTATTTAACAAGTCTGCACTTTAAAAAAATATCTGTTTCAGCCCAGAAATGAGTTTATGAAAAACAACTATTGTAGGTTATTGAACTGAAACTACAAGGGAGATTAGAGTTTTGTTTTCAGATAAAAAAGAATAATGTTAGACATAGTATTTCATACTAAACCGATACAGGATGTTTTTGTTTTCCTGTTGCTAAAGGAAGTCCCAGTGTTTACTTAATTGTAAATAACAGACATTTATTGAACCCTCAAGGTGCCTAAATGCACAGCTATCCAAACACTGTCATACATAAATTTAATGAAATGCCTCAGGTTTCCATTGACCTAAAAACAACCCTGATTTGCATACATTTTTAATGAAAAACAAGGACAGAATGTTAGCAATAACATTCATTGCTTACTTATATAAAAACATATGCTGAAATAACATTAAATTTGGAACGTAAAGCTACAAAAAATTCATAGTGGGATTGGGATACAGTCTTTAAATTATGTAATTGTAAAAAAAAAAAAAAAAAAAAAAAAAAGCGCACAGATCTCTGTCCATCCGGTTCAAGGAATTTGCCAGCTTCCAAAATTGTGTATGTTTAGAAATGTTATAGCTGTTGACTCCATTCCAGGCCAACCTATTCAGGAGCAATGCCATCTCTGAATACCAGGCTAGAATTTAGAAACTGTTCTGAAGTGGGTTGTGCCCACAAAAGCTCATGATACCATCTAAATCTTTTGTTAGTCTCTAAGGTGCTGCAAGAATATGTGTTGTTTAAATTTTTCCAGTTACAGAATAACTTGGCTACCCTCTGAAGCTGATGGGAATAGCTCATGCAAAACAGTTATCTCCTGCTCTGCAACTCTTTGTCCTTGGTGATTTCCTCCACTTTCTGTGAGGGCCATACTCTTAGTATGAGAGAAAGCAACATGGGGTGAAACGGTTTAATACAGGGGCTGGCAGCAACTCTCTCTCTCTCGCATCTCTGCTTGCCACAGAGGGTCGAAAAGGTGCTATATAGAATCAAAGAACCACAATACAGAAATGTAAGGCTGGAAGGGTTGCCAGGTGTCTGGTTTTGAACTGGATAGTTCAGTATTTGAGCTTTCTGTTCGGGAAACAAATTGAGAAAATATAAATGTCCGGTATTTTCTAAATAAGATGTAATGTAGATGGTGATGTAATGTCAAGTGTGTCTGGTATGTTTGTTGAAACCATCTGATAACCTTAAAGGCTGGGAGGGGCCTCAAGAATATCATCAAGTGTAGCCCACTGTTCTTGAGGTTTTTTACTCCCCTGGGCTGTGTCCAGACTCAGGGGTTTTTTCGGGAAAAGTAGCCTTTTCCCGAAAAAACTTCCCCTGTGTCCAGACTCAAGCCACGTTCTTTCAAAATTAATTCGAAAGAACGCGGCTTTTCTTTCGATGGCGGTAAACCTCAATTTACGAAGAAGAACGCCTTCTTTCGAAAGTTCCTCTTCTTCAAAAGAGAGCATCCACTGGATGCTTTCTTTCGAAAAAGCAAGCCGCTTTTTCGAAATTTCTCCGTGCAGTCTAGACGCTCTCTTTCTAAAGAGGCTTGCAGTCTAGACATAGCCCTGGTGTCCCTTATAGTCAGCATATTTTTCCAAAGATACACCTATATCTCCCTTAATGTATATTTTAGCTACTTAATGTCCACCGAATGCAGGAATAGTAGTAAGAACAATTGACCATTGTCCTCTTTATAACTTGCCCTTACCATATTTAAAGACTTATCCAAATCCTTCATTCCCCACCCCTACTCTTGAGACTAGACTAAAACATATCCAGATGTTTTAACCTTGCCTCAGAGATTAATGCCCTGCCCCTAAGCATCTCTCTTATGCCTTGTTTCTCACTCTAGGCAGTCACAAATGTCAAACTGCTTGACAGAATGTGCGTTCCTTCTCCTCCTTCAGCAACCACACCTTTTACATGGGAAAGCCTTTAGTCAAAGCTCTTCACAGTGAAGGTCTGGAAAGGATATAGCTATGTTGCAATAAAAAGGAAGCTTGCAAAGATCTAAGGCAGAGGTCCCCAAACTCTTCCCCATATGGGGACATGGAAAAAAAACAAACAGGGTCCAGGCTATCCCCCATGATGGGAGAAGAGGGATTGCCACCCAGCACTGCTTCAGCTCTGCCCTCAGCTGCAGGCCCAGCTCTCTGCCCCACTCCCAGCTTAGTCCCAAACTGCTGCCCAACACCAGGTGAGTGCCTTAACTGAAAACAATTCTGCATGTAGTTACAGCATGGTATCTTTCACTCAAGAATTTCATGGAAGGTTCTTAAAACAAAGATTTCTGGAGTACAAGCCATTAGCACCTTTCACCATAATAAGTACTTGGTGAACTTGTAGAAGTGTTAATGCAATGGCAGGCCCTACACAAATACTTGCCTATACCAAACTCAGTAATGTAGTCAATTTTTTTTTAAAGGTGTGACAGCATAGGTACCATAAGTCAAATGTTGAGAAAAGTGTGCATTCCTTACAGCAGTTGTAAAAAAGAAAACACACAGGAATATAAATACCTCCATCACCGATGTATTTGTCATCTAATGAGAAAAAAGGGGTGTGAAGTATATTAGAATCACCTTCTGACCTCCAATGCCAAAAAAAAAATTTTCAGGTGACCAAAACAGCAGTGTCATCCTGACCAAGCAAATGGGAACTGGTGTTTAGTTTCAGCTAAAAAGTCATTCCTTATACTTCCAACCACTATGTAGATTATGGCCAGATTCTGCAATACTCAGTTGCGTAAAGTAGTAAGGCTAGCAAAATCAAATACATAGATTTCAGTGGAACTATTGGAACAGTATAGATATTATTCCAATTGCATTCACATGGCAGAATCTGGCCTTGACAGATTTTATTGAGAATTAGCCACCTCATTGAATTGGCATAAACTGATTAATGTCTAAAGGGTACCATTCCAAAATGTTTAAACTTTGGAGTTAAATTAGATATTTAGGAATTTCATTAAATAAAACTTGCTAATCATTTGCTATTTATGTTTAAGCAAAATAAATGCTTTATTTTACATTTTTGTTATTTTCCCAGTGTGGTTGTAGCAATTCTAATTCTTTTTAGCAATAAAAAAGTAGGGTCAACATACTCAATTAATATATTATTTAAAATATAATTGGCCCCCAAAATAGAATGAAAGATTGTGACTTTGATAATTTGTCAACCTAAGAATCTTCACCCTTATAATGGGAAAAGAGAGAGATTTTTTTACAAAAATATTATTTGTGTTGTGAGCCCAGGAGTCCCAGTCATAGACTGGGGCCACAGTGTGAAAGATATTATACAAACAGATGGTCCATACTCTTTTGAGATGACAGATTCAGAATGAACTATATAGGCACCCAGTATTGACCATGTGGGAGCAATTGAATAGGAAAACAAAGATGATAGATCAGAGTCAGGTCAACTGTTTGCTGTACAGCAGTTTGCACTTAGTGTTAGTTTTAATGCATTTGTGAAAGGTTCAACAACTTCAGGACAAAAAGGTGCTTTTCACATTGTTACTTCTAACATGTAAATCAAGGTATGTCAACATTCAGTTACTTCACCTTGAGTAGCAAATTCTTAGCTCCAGGAAGCTTGAAAACTCCCAAAGAACAGAAAGTTTCCATAGGGACATCTCTAAGTTATCTAGAAGACAATGTGCATGTGATCTCATAAGATGTTTAGAGGATTGTTCTTTACCACCCAAAAAAGTCACCTGTCTTACTAGAATGCGGTACTCGCAATTTCATAAGACCCTGTTTCAGCATATACAATTCCATTCAGGAAATCTTACTTCTAATATTGCAGTGCCTACTTATCAATTCCAGTCATGAACCAGGGACCCAATTTGCTAGGGATTATACAAGCTCTGTGCAAAGAACAAAACAAACCTAAAACAAAAAGCAATCCCTCTCCCAAGGACCTCATACTGTAAGTACAGTAAAACTCCATTAGTCCGGCATCCAATGCTCCGGGACTCCTGATGGTCCGGCACCATCAGGAACCTGGAAGTGCTGGGGCAGCCGGACAGGCTTCCCCCATTCAGCTGCTGCTGAAACTGACCAGCAGCTGAATCGGGGAAGCCGGGAGCAGAGCAGCTGGAGTGCTACCAGCAGCGTCAGTTTCACCAGCAGGCTGAATCCAGACACCTGGGGCAGAGCAGCTGGGGTGCTGCGGGGTTGGTCCCGCAGCGCCGTCCTTTGGCACTGCGGGACCAACCCGGCAGCACTCCAGCTGCTCTGCCCCAGGCGTCCCCAAGAGCAGCTGGGGTGCTGCCGTGTTGGTCCTGCAGCCCCGAGGGGCAGTGCTACGGGACCAACCGGGTAGTACCCCAGCTGCTCTGTCCCAGGCGTCCCCAAGAGCAGCTGGAGTGCTGCTGGGTTGGTGCCATAGCGCCGCCCCTCGGCGCTGCGGGACCAACCCGGCAGCACCCCAGCTGCTCTATTTCAGGCATCTCCGATTCAGCTGCTGCTGAAACTGACCAGCAGCAGCTGGGGCAGAGCCGGACTATTGTGAGGGGGGGGCTATGAGGGGCCTGGGGTGGCATCCCCTCCCACCCCACTACAGACCCCTCATAGCCCCACCTTCTGATAGTCCGGCATATCTGATAATCCGGCACCCCCTGGGTCCTAAAGGTGCCGGATTATCGGAAGTTTACTGTATAAGACAAGACAACAAATGTATATGGACTGATGAGAGAGAGAAAATATTGATCAGTGAGAGAGGCAATAGTCTCTATCCAGCAGCATCAAACCACTGTCAAATTTGTTGTATGTTCTGTGGTACAATGATAGCGTTAAGAAGGGATCTGAGGGTGACTAATGAGGTGTTTATAGTGAGTGCTTCCCAAGCACTTGGAACATGACCGGAAAAAGCACAACAGTGCTTCTTTGAAAATTTAGTAAGCTGAAACCATGGGCCAGAGGCAAGTATCAATAACTTGATAGCTAATAATGGGCAATACCTTCATTACTCAAGGTATGTCATAAGGTACACTAGTAAATACAATGAGATGGTCTATTTATATAAGTAGTATGTTGGCCATTTCATAAGAAAAGGTTGATGCATAAAGTGTTAAAGATTTCTATTGTTTTTAAAGTATTTTAGAGGGTAGTAGATTTGGCAAGATACTGCTATATTTCTCCCCTTTTAGGGTCTCATTGAATACTACTTTGGCTCAAAAAAATTGAAAGATAAAATGTCAACCTACTCCCAAAACAATTGTTGTTGTATGAAACACCTCATTGCCCTAAGCAGGGGTTCCTCAAACCTCATTGCATCGTGACCCCATTTTGACAACAAAAATTACTACATTATCCCAGGAGAAAGACCAAGGGCTTCAGCCCCAGACCTTAGCAAGTCTAATACTGGTCCTGGTTAACCCACTAAAATGAGATCCTGACCCACAGTTGAGAACTGCTGTTCTATAGTAAAGCCAAAATACCAAAATTGAAGGGGGGAGGGGGGAGAGCTTCAAGCCCAGAAGGAAGTATAACCAAAGCCATGTGCACAGCCATATACAGCATATTGAGACCCTTAAAACAGATTCATAAATACACATCCACATGCAAATCCTCAGTTTGTGTACATACATGTGTTTTGCATACACAGCTTGTACATGTGCAAAAATACCTTTATGCCTTTTGTAAACTTTGTCTTCAGTACAAGTTTGTGAAGACTAACACCGTTTGTGAATTACTAAATTATATGAATCATGCACCAACCCTGCAATTGAAGTACATTGTGTCCCCTGTGTGCCAATAGCCCACCCATTTGTAGGTTCAGGACCTTAAAAATAAACAAACATGATTTTTAAATCTCTATTGTGTAGTTTTTATATCTCAGAAATGACGTTCAGCATTAAATCAAAGTGAATCCAGTTCATGTGTTGCTACAGTTTTAAGATCAATAGTGTGAAAATTACCTGTAGATTTTGATGCTGTGGAAACACAAACAAAAGAGTGTAACAATTAAGAATTCTTATCTGCAATACATTTTACTAAGTAGAAGATTAAGGTTACAAAATCTGGGAGAGCCCATGCAAAAGTTATTGGTGTATTCACTGAGGGTATGTCTACACTACCCCGCTAGTTCGAACTAGCGGGGGTAATGTAGTCATCCACAATTGCAAATGAAGCCCGGGATTTGAATTTCCCGGGCTTCATTTGCATGAAGCCGGCTGGCGCCATTTTTAAATGCCGGCTAGTTCGAACCCCGTGCCACGCGGCTACACGTGGCACAGAGTAGCTAGTTCGGATTAGGCTTCCTAATCTGAACTAGCTGTACTCCTCATTCCATGAGGAGGGGTGAAGCCTATCTCCTTGGCCTATGATGATAGGATAAGAAGCAATGGGCTTAAACTGCAGCAAGGAAGGTTTAAGTTGGACATTAGGAAAAACTTCCTAGCTGTCATTGTGGTTAAACACTGGAATAAATTGCCTAGTCAGGTTGTGGAATCTCCATCTCTGGAGATATTTAAGAGCAAGTTAGACAGACATCTACCAGGAAAAACTAGATAGTGCTTGGTTCTGCCTGAAGGCAGGAAACTGGACTTGATGATCTCTCAAGGACCCAACTACACTGTCTCCTTAAAAGCCTCCCCACAGCTACTCGGGAACAAATCCACACAGAAACACCTTCTGACCCCCCCCCAGGATTGTTCTGACCCCCGACCAGGATTGTTCTATCTGCTTCCCAAGATCCATAAACCTGAGCATCCCGAACGTCCCATCATCTCTGGTATTGGCACGCTCACTACTGGTCTATCCAGCTATGTAGACTCTCTTCTCAAACCCTTCGCAACCAACACTCCCAGCTATCTCTGAGACACTACTGACTTCCTAAGGAAACTACAAAACATCAATAACCTCCCCAATAACACCATCCTTGCCACCATGGATGTAGAAGCTCTATATACCAACATCCCACATGAAGACGGATTACAAGCAATTAGAAACACTATCCAGAGGACACCACTGCCAACCTGATAGCAGACCTATGTAACTTTGTTCTCACCCACAATTATTTCCAGTTTGAGAACAACTTATACCTCCAGATCAGCGGCACAGCCATGGGTACACGCATGGCCCCACAGTATGCTAACATCTTTATGACTGACCTAGAACAACATTTCCTCAACTCCCGTCCCCTTTCACCCCTTCTCTACCTACGGTACATCGATGACATCTTTATGATCTGGACACATGGCCAAGAAACCTGGAGATATTCCACAGAGATTTCAACAACCTACACCCCACCATCAACCTCAGTCTGGACCATTCTACACGAGAGATCCACTTCCTAGACACCACAGTACAAATCAACAATGGAAAAATTAGACACCACTTTCTACAGAAAACCCACGACTCATACAGTTACCTACATGCTTCCAGCTCCCATCCAGAACACACCATACGATCCATCGTCTATAGCCAAGCCCTTCGATACAACCGCATCTGCTCTAATCCCACTGACAGAGACCAGAAGTGTCAGGATCTCTACCAAGTATTTATAAACCTCAACTACCCACCCGGAGAAATAAAAAAGCAAATTGAAAGAGCCAGATGAATACCTAGAAACCATCTACTTCAAGACAGACCCAAGAAAACCAACAATAGAACACCACTTGTCATCACCTACAACCCCCAACTTAAACCTGTCCAACACATTATCAATAAATTACAGCCTATACTGGAACAGGATACCATACTCCAAGAGGTTCTGAGAGACAGACCCATAGTCTCCTATAGACAACCACCTAACCTCAAGAGGATTCTTAACAACCACAGGACATACCACACTAATACCAACCCTGGTACCTTCCCTTGCAACAAACCCCGTTGCCAGCTTTGTCCACATATTCATTCTGCTGATACCTTTATTGGACCTAACCAAGTGAGTTATAAGATCAAGAACACATATTCCTGCGCATCCAGAAATATAATTTATGCTATCATGTGCCGAAAGTGTCCGTCTGCTATGTACATTGGACAAACATCTCAGACACTTCGCCAAAGGATTAATGCCCACAAAACAGATATCAGACAAGATCACAAAGAAAAAACAGTTTCTTGCCATTTTAACCAGAAAGGACACTCTCTCAATGACTTAACCACCTGCATTCTGCTACAAAGACCTTTTACATCTGCACTTGAAAGAGAATCCTCTGAACTGTCATTCGTGTTAAAATTCGACACTCTCCGGGAAGGAATGAACAAATGCGCAAACTATCTTACCCATTACCAAGATAGAGGTGATAATTGGGGAAGCTAATACCATTAGCTCACAGACGTCCCACTCTCCCCACCTCTAATATCAATTCACAGATACTTATCTTCCTTCCTCCCCTCCCCCCCGCATCCCCTTCCTGTTCTGAAATGTGATTTGTCCTTTTCATATGTGTTCATTTTTTTTAATTGTATCCTTTGGTATATGGTTGTGACTATTTTCTTCCACTATTTGATCTGAGGAAGTGGGTCTGGCCCACGAAAGCTCATCATCTAATAAACCATCTTGTTAGTCTTTAAAGTGCTACATTGTCCTGCATTTTGCTTCAGCTACCCCAGACTAACACTGCTACATTTCTATCACCCTTCCAGTTTTAGAATTCTATGATTCTTAACATCTTATGCAGATGCATGAGGGTCCAACCTTCCTTCTCCTTATCTGTACTTCCACACCCCATAAATTTTGAGGTGCTTCACTTTCCATAGTTTGTGTTCCTAGTTCTTTTCTTATTTTTATCTTATTTAGGATTTACACAAACATGTTCCCATAGTATCCTGCAGTCAGAAATGATCTTTCCATGATGTTACAACCAAGTATCTTGCCGTCTAGGGCTATGTCTAGACTGAAAGCCTCTTTTGAAAGAGGCTTTTTTGAAAGATATTTTCAAAAAAGCCTCTTTCGAAAAAGAGTGTCTAGACTGCAAGCCGTACCTTCGAAAAAGCTGCTTTTTTGAACGAGAGTACCCAGGCAGTCTGGATGCTCTTTCGAAAAAGCCCTGTTTGCATTCAAGAACGCCTTTTTTCGAAAGAGCACTTTCGAAAAAAGGCATTCTTCCTCGTGAAATGAGGAGTACCGCCATCGAAAGAAAAGCTGCGTTCTTTCAATTTAATTTTGAAAGAACACAGCTGCAGTCTAGACACAGCCTAGATGGCTACATTGTGATATATTTTACAGGAACATCTAATGGGCACATTCTTTACAATAATCTTGTAACTTTACTGCCATGTGTTTATTCTTATATCACTTGTGTCAAACTTCCTTAAACCCGTGGCCTACTATGACTAAGAAATGTAGGACTGGAAGGAGTCTCAATAAGTCTGCTAAAGCAGTCCCCCACACTGAAGGCAGAACTGTATAGTAACTAGACGATTCTTGACAGTTGTTTGTTTATCCTCCTCTTAAAAACCTCTAATGACAAAGATTTCACAGACCCTATTGGCGATTTATTCTATGCATTAGCCTGTTGGCCTTGCATGATTGGTATACAAGTAACACAAGGCTAACACAAACTTACCACTCCTAAATATTTGTCAGTTTTATACTCCTATCAAACTATTTAGCTCTACACCTGTACCTACAACTTCAATCTGTTCATCACACATTGATTAGTTATGAAAACAACATACGAGTTAACTGACACTAGATAACAATTAAATGATAAAATGAGCAAATTGGCTAAACCTGCACCACATGTATATCACTCATTTATTTTAAGAAGCACACTTTATTATTTATGGTCAGAGTATAAAACAAAACCAAACAATGCAAACCTGGATCTGTACTTAATTCCTTACCTACACAGTATCAAGGTTCCCCCGTCCCCCAGAGTTCAATCTCTTGGACAGATGACTTATTATACCTGAACTAGGATCCAAGCTTTCATGAAAACACCTCCATTCCATAAGGGAGTGTCCTCAGTAAAAGGATAGTGAATGCTTCTCCCCTCTGTGTTATATCGAAACAGCCTTTTGTTTCTATTCATACATATGACAAACTCGTATCTTGTTGTAAAGTTTCTTTTCTACCTTCAAGCAGTTTCAGTTATTTGACTCTGATGATTACCCAACCAAAGTCTTAGCATTGCACAACTGACAATTGCATGGCACGACAAGCTAAAGAGAGCAGGGGGACAGTCTCTTGCCCAAATGGGCCATCACCAAGACACATAATCCACTAATTTTTACCCCATCTCCACAAAGCATGTTTTTAACATAATCCATTTTTCCTTACACATTACCCATACATACATCTCAGAGATTTTGAATCTTGACAAGTTATGATTTTTCTGTATGGATAAATATCCAGGAGATGTTTTACCTCAGATATGGCAAAATTATTACACCAAAAGAGTTGTTTTCCAAGAACAGGGGATCTTTTACCAGGAGAGTCTTTATGTCACAGCATCATCTTCTACTCTTTATTCAAACTGCATTTTCATTGGTTTCAGTGGGAATTTTGCTTGAGTACGAGACTCATGATCACACCCAAAGAGACAGAAGTGGAGAACTGTTTTTCTTTAAACTCTATGCTCCACTAGATAGATTGTGATATACTATATATACACCCGTTCATTAGCCCATTCATTTATAAACCAATACCTCAAGATGGAAAAATAAAAATGGCAAAACCCTATGACCCTTTCATAAGTCGACCCCATATTTCAGGGGCTGGCAAACTTTGGCTGCCAGCCCATCAAGGTATGATTTCTTGTTCGCTTGAATTGAAATGTAGGGCTTATCTACAAAGTGGGGTAATGCACACTATGGGGGTATAATTTCTAAAGCTTGGTAAAATGTTGCACATAAATTAGTCTGTATTAACCATGTTGGCATTCACTAAAGGTTCCTTCACGTGCTTTAACATTCGTAGCACATACTGTGCACTAACAAGGTCTACACAAGGAATAAAGAAATACCTCAAATATCATAAGACTTTTATACTTTTGGGATATTTTAAAGAATTTCATCCTCTTATGAAACTATTGCTTTATCTTCACTTACAGGATTATTCCAGTTCAGATCAAGAAGTCAAAGAGAGACAAAAATTGAGAGAGTTTGCTATTCATTCTTCCACTTTCATAGGATTTGAAAATGAATTTATAGAAAAAGGAGGAGGAAGGATCAGGTTGTCTCATTTCATGTTCCATTTCATCTCCCCATTTGTCAAACTTGTCCCTAATGTTCATACTGACATGTTATTGCTCAGTCCAATGTGCACAGAAGACTAGGCAGAGGATCAACTACAGCTGGAAAATGTGATATGCCATCAACACAACTTACATTGTGTCATTACCTGTTGTCTTTCCATCATTCTAAGCAGTAACATTCACCACCTTTGCAAACAAATAGTACTCATTCTTTTACATGTTTGTAGCTTGGAAGAGGGTGGATAGGTGAAGGAAGTTTAGTGTATTAAAGTTACAGTTATTAATTGGTCACTTGGATTTTACCTGGAAGGTCAATTCTCTGAATCGAGTTTCTTTCAGCCCAATGGCTTCATTCAACTGTGATGAATAAAAAGTGACATTTTACTGGAGGAATAAAAATCTATTAAAAAGAGAATTGTGTCCTTCTGGGCGGTTTTTCTAAAGTCTTTCAATGTTTCTCCCAAGGAACTGTTGTTAGTAGCTAAAAGACATGCGAAATTATTCACAGATATGAAAGGCTGGAAATGTTTCAGAATTCATTTTTCTGTTCATCTTCACATGTGAAAGTCTGGCTGGGGTTGTAGAAGATAGATGTTTCATGTGGTATAATCACATTTCAAACTATAAGAGAAGATTCATAGTTGTGTACTTTTGGGATTCTAATCAAATTTCTGATGTACAGTCTCATTCATGTGGTCCTTTTTTTGTTTGTTTTTAAATACTTAGAACAATCTTGTTAAATCCTAGAATCCACAAAGCTGGGGCAGGGGGGAAACCTTAGAATAAGCCTAATTTTATTTTCTTCCAGATAGGTATGTTTAGAGAATTGGTGACAGAGCCTGACAGGGTTATAATATTAAATTATATAGGAGGCCTGGCAACCTCTTAGAAGCATTACAGCCATTAAGAATTATAAATTTTAAACATCTATAACAATTGGGGGAAAAAAATCAGGCCCTCCCTTAAAAAGCACTTAGAATGTAAATGTCAAGAATGCTATTCTCTGGCAATTATTAGGCCCCATCAATTCTGAAAAATAGTCATGGAAATACAAGGTAACGTACATATAGCTATAGTTCTTGTTCACACATTCAGGCCCACTGATGGGTGGGGCAAAGGAGGTAACTGCTCTGGAGCCCAACTGATTCAAAAGGGCCAGGGCTTCTAGACATTTAAATTACTGCCAGAGTGCTGCGGTTCAGGTGGCACTAAGGGCTGGCCACTCTGGCCCCACCTCTTCCACATGAAACCCTGCCCCTTTCTGGAGCAGTGAACCATCCCAACACAAACCCTGCCCAGGGGCTTGGCAAAACTGTCCTCTTCCCTGAACACATATTTTAGCATTTCTGGAAAAATTCGACTTAAAATTCTCCAATGGCCAAGATCCCACAACCTCCCTATGCAATTTGTTCTATAACTTAATCACCCTGACAGTTCAGAAGTTTTTTTTTAATGTCCAACTTAAACTTTCCTTGCTGCAATTTAAGCCCATTGTACCTTGTCATATCTTCAGAGGTTAAACAGAATAATTTTCCTCCCTCCGCCTTGTAACACTTAAGTACTTGAAAACTAATTCCCCCTCAGTCTCTCTCTTCTCCAAACTAAACAAATCCATTCATTTCAGTGTTTCCTTAGAACTCATGTTTTCTAGAACATTAAATTATTTTTGTTTCTCTTCTCTGGAATTTCTCCAGTTTATCCACATCTTTCCTGAAATGTGCCCTCCTCCCAACAAGTGGGCGCAATACTCAAGTTGAGGCCTAAATCAGTGCAGAGTAGAGCAGAAGAATTACCTCATGTCTTACTTACAAGACTCCTGCTAATACTGCCTAGAATTATGTTTGGGATTTTTACAACGTGGGTGCACTGTAGACTCATAGTTAGCTTATGATCCACTCAGCTTATGATCCACTATGATTCCCATATCCCTTTCCACAGTATTCCTTCCTCAGCAATCATTTCCTGCCTTAGATGTGTGCAACTGATTGTTCCTTCCTACGTAGGAATACTTTGCATTTGTCTTTATTGAATTTCATCCTATTTACGTGTAGCAACCTTGCCTTCCAAACACAGAGGGCAGGACAGAAGTATACAATCATACCTCCAGTGTCACAGTTCATTGTAAATCAATTGCCTTTTATTGAAGACAATACATTTACCAGACACAATTGATCAATGCACTGTATTTACTACCTTTCTTTGTTTTAGAGTAATTCCATCAAGGTCAATAAAGTTACACAGGGGATGAAGTTAGCCTTATGTATTTTCGTTAAACAAATTATGGCATTGAACTGTAGATAATGTTAGCAAAATATCAGCACAAGCAGCTGCAGAAACAAGGACCTTTGGACACAGATATCCACAAACTGTTTTCTTCAGATTTTCCCCTCAGAATTTTTCCCTTCTAAAGAGGGACTGTTAGGGCCAGCAATCCCCTGACCCCTTGCTCAATGCCTCTTTGTTTCAACCTCACTACAGGTGCATTCCGTGCTCCTTTTTTCCTCCACTTTCCACTCTCTCTCACCTATTTTTCCCTCCCATATATTTTTGTATTTTCCTTTAGCAAATACCTTCCCATGTCTCACACCTTGGCTGTATAATACATTTAATAGATAAGCAAAGCACAATACCATCTCTGATTTAACTCCCCAAAGTGGCAAACAGAGGTTGCAATCCTGTTTCCTTCTGAAGCAGTCAGCTGAGCTGCCTCACCCAAAGGGAAATGTGTGAGGAATCTCCTACAGACACTGGATGAAATTCTAGCTCTGCAGACTTCAATGAAGCACCAAAGCTTGCCCCATTGTGCCTACCCTGGGAGCTCTTATTGAAGATGATGCTTCTCTTTTGGCCAAAAGCTTCATACCCATAACTTTAAAGGACAGAGCAACAGCAGCAATGTTGATATCTGATCTATACAAAATATGTTCCCATTTGTGTGAGTTATTTGCTTCTATAATAATATAGAAAAATTTGCATAGCTTAACAGCTACCAGAATCATTGTCTGCTTCAGTAAAGCTATCTATACCTCAGCTAACTTTGATGTCTCCACTTGTTTACATTATGTGCATTTTTCTTCCTGCAGGTATCATTAAAGAAAAACAATCACTGTTTCCTTTGGAAAAAGTAGCACAGTAATATCTCCTTTAACTTTCTGTAAGACTCATGATGCCTTTGAGAAACACTACTGAGCCCCAGTTTCCAAAAGCATAAGGGGCCTCTGTGCACATCTGGCTTGCAAACATTCACAATGCCCAGCACATGGGAGTCAATCATATATTTGGAAGTAGATCTAAGTATATTTGTAATAAAGCTTCTATGTGTGCACTCTAGGCATTTTGAACATTCTGTATGTGTGAAATATTTTTCAAAAGATGGGCCTTGCTGGCTTAAAAATAGCTAATTAAAATTAATGTACAATGGCTAGTATAATCCATATTTCAGCTCTAATTATAGAATTGAAGCTTACATAGACTGTACAGGCAGTCCCCGGGTTACATGGATCCGACTTACATCAGATCCCTATTTACAAATGGGGTGAGGCAACCCCGCACTAGCTGCTTCCCCCCAGCAGACCAGGGAGATGCGAAGCTAGCGCCCCCGTCAGCAGACCAGGGAGACGCGGAGCGGCTTTTCTCAGCAGACACCTCAGCTTGAGAATAAAGGACTGAGGGAAGTGAGGTGTGGGAGAATAAAACTGAGCTCTGGAGAAATGTTTGGCTAGAGTTTCCCCTACAATATGTACCAGTTCTGACTTACATACAAATTCAACTTAAGAACAAACCTACAGTCCCTATCTTGTACGTAACCCGGGGACTGCCTGTATTTACTATCTTGTGATCATCTATGCAAATAGCCCAAAGCCATCAAAAAAATCTGGTTGTGTGTGTTAAATACAAAACCCTCACTCCTTAAAAGACTTCTTAAAATAATGTGCCTGACTTAGCTACTAATAAATTACTAACCATTTCTAGTACAAACTAATTTTTTAAAATTTCATTTGTCAATACAAAATATTTAGTATCGCAGATATAGGCGCACACTAGTCTTATTAGAAATTAACACGGTAGTCTTTTAGGTGCACATATCAGCTGGATAAAAAGGTACCAGCTGACAATCTGGCCCTTTGATCCAGTCACAAGGAAACTTTAAAATAAAAAGAAGGGCGGGGGGGTAAGAATAATGAAGGGCAATCCTATTTAAAGACAGTTTTACTAATGTTTCTTCAGTCAGTCTGGGACCACATTATTTAAGCACCAGTATTTTAATACCTATATTTGAAGGTAGACAGAGCCCTTGAAAGTTAAGTATTCTGTCTGCTGCCTGCTGCCTTTGAAATGGGTGCAGCAGGTCAGCATATAAAAAAATTTCTTACATTTTAAACTTCAGGTTTTTTCCCAAAGACTCTGAAGAAAAAGGCAGCTAAAGACTTTCAGAAAGCTCTTCAATTCTTTAATATTTTCAACTTCAAATGGTAGAAATCTATTCTAGTACTGCATGTCCCCTTTTATTATTTTTGTGCCTCTTTTCATAGGCACATGGCAATGAGTTAATTCAGACAGATGGAGATAAATATTTGAGCGGGTTCTTTAGTTGTGCAATCACAGACCACTTCTTGAACACATCTTATAACATGGTGATATAGTCTAAATCAGTCCTTTTTTTTCCATATTGAAAATAATTAATTTTCCCCTAAAGCAGTGGTATAGTCTGAAAATGAAGTAAGAGTTCACAAAGAAAATCAGACAAATCCAGCTCTCTGTGTTTTTATTTCACCCTTGCTACCAGAGTTGGGCCCAAACAGGAATATTTAAGTGAATAGCTAGGTAAAAATATTTTGGCTCAATCAGAATGTAAATGATTTTACTGAAATGAAGTGGATTGAACCATACAGCTAAAATCACCACAATCATTTCACCAGGGCCTGATGAAATAAGTCCTAGAATATGGAAGAAGCTCATAGTGTCTATTTATAGCAAGGGAAATAAAAACAAACCAGGAAACTACAGGCCAGTGAGTTTAACTTCTGTGCCAGGGAAAATAATGGAGCAAGTAATTAAGGAATTCATCTGCAAACATCTGGAAGAAAAATGAGGTAACAGCCAGCATGGATTGGTAAAGAATAAATCATATCAAAGCAAACCAATCTGATAACTTTCTTTGATAGGATAACAAGTCTTGTGGATAAGGGACAAGTAGTGGACGTGGTATGCCTAGACTTTAGTAAGGCATTTGATATGGTCTTGCATAACTTCTTATCAATAAACTAGAGAAATACAATCTAAATGGGGCTACTGTAAGGCAGGTGCATAACTGGCTGGATAACCATTCTCAGAGAGTAGTTATTAACAGTTCACAGTTATGCTGGAAGGACATAAGTGGGGTACCACAGGGAACTGTTTTGGGACTGGTTCTATTCAATATCTTCATCAACAATTTAGATGATGGAATACAGAATACACTTATTAAGTATTCTATATCTGGGTAATGGCAAGAAAACTAATATTCAGTCTAATTTACCAGTACACCAAAGTAAAAAGCTGTTAATCACTACAATAATTTTACCTTAATCACATTTCTAGTATTGGTCACAAATATGCTGGCAGCTCGTTTATGAAACTTTCTGGATAGTTCTGGATACAGTTCAATGTACAAGAGTTACCAGCATCTTCTATGGGACTCGGGAATGAAACTTGTATACAGGTTGGACCTCACTGGTCCAAAACCCTCAGGATCTGTCTGGTCCTGAAAGAGGGGATTTGCTGGACCAGCCTGCCCCCACTGCTGCCTCAGTCTCCTGGGGCTCTTTAGATGCCACTGTCCCTGCTGCTGCTGGGGCAGAGGACCACAGCTAGAGCTTCACAGCCGCATGGCTCTAGGCTGGAACTCTGACTGGGGCCAGAACTCACTGTGCCACCTGTTTCCCCCCCCCCCCCACCCTCGACAATGGGTTGTCAGCGCCTCTTATGACGCTCCTGCCCTGCCACCAGGCCTTCCTATTCCTGGACCACAGAACCCACGAACATCCGTGGTCTTTACCAGACCACGGATGTTGCCAGACCAGGGAGTCCCAGTTAAGGAGAGTACAACCTGTAAGAGTTCAATATCCAAGTGTGTACATAAAAAAGGAGAAATTATATTGGAGTTTATGTAACTTAGAAGAATAGACAGATTCTATTCACAAAATAATCAAGAAAACAGATACTTCATCACAAATTGGATTCCTATCTCTTCAGGGATGTGCCTTCAGTAAGTTCAGTAGGGTTAATTGGGAAATGAGAGAAACAGTAAAAGCAAATATGCAGAATAATACCAAGACAAAACTCTCTAGATTGAGCCCAAATGTCTTGCAGAGAAAATAAAACAAAAATATTGAGTAAGGTTGTCAAACCATTTCTTCTTTCCAACTTCTGAATGAAGATAACTTTATGGTTCTCCTGTGATCTAAAAATATTGCTGAAATATTAAAGCCAAGCAAATCAAAAATGCCCAAAAACAAGCCTGATAAAGATGAGAAAGATCAAAAAAAAAAACCTGCAACGTTAGAAATGAAGAGTGTTTATAAATATGCTTAAAACAGACTACAAAAGATGATCATTTTAGAAATAACTATGTATTTGTTGAAAGGACACCAAGAGAACCAAAAAATAACTGTAAATCAAATAACCAAGACATTATAGATAGGGGTACAGCTACAGTGCACGTTTATTTCAAAATAAGCTATTCCAGAAGAAATACTCCAAAATATCTTATTTCAAAAGAGCACATCTACACTACATGCAAACCTCAAAATTACTCCAAGGCAGGCTACCCTAATGTGAACATGCTACCTTGATTTAGAGCCCCAGGATGCACTGAGGAGTAATTACTATGAATGGCCCTGAAGAGCAGCTATTTCAAAATAGCAGAAGTGGAGTGTCTACACTAATGCTATTCCAAAATAGCGATTTTGAAATAGGTGTGTTATTCCTGGTTTACAGAAGTAGGAAAAAGCCATTTATTATTTCAATTTTATTTTGAAATAACAGAATTGCTGTGTAAATGCTCGCATTGTTATTTTGAAATAACTGTGCTGTGTAAATGCACCTCAGAGAATGGATTGCAGCATCATATCTTAGCGTATGTCTACACAGCAGGGCTTAACTCGAAATAAGCTACACAAATTCAGCTACATCAGTTGCGTAGTTTATTTTGAAATAGCTTATTTCAAAATTGGGAGCGTCTACACAGCACTTATTTCAAAATAAAGCGCTCTTCCTCTGACTTCCCTTACTGATCATACAATGAGGGTGACAGGAGAATATCGAAATAACTAGTATTATTTTGAAATAACAGTCTGCGTCTACAGAGTGGCAGTTATTTCAAAATTTGCTGTGTAGACATCCCGTTAGTAAGTTTGTGACATATTCCTAATGTCACAAAAGTAATCGTTTAATAAGCAATCAAAAGAATTACAGGAAGCAAAGCAAGAGGTCAGAAAAAGATACCTTACATGCAATATTGGGAGAGGAGGAATCAAAGTGGACAGAATTCATTAGTTTATTCATAGTGAATCTGTTGGACTAGAGCAAATGTAATAATAATTCATAAAAATCACAGAAATTGGAAGAAAAATAAGTAGGTCACATAGTCCTTTCTCACTGCCAATACGATATAATATTGCTTCATAGTCAAGGCAGTTTCTTGATTTTTCACCTTACTCTTCAACATATTTTGTGAGTATATATCTTCTTCCTTCATGTTTATAGCCTTCAAATATTTGTTGCATCTCCTGTCACCCCTCTCCCAACAGGGCAACTTGTAAATCTCAGAACTACAGACCCATTTGCTTATTGTCAGTATTATATATGACCCATACAGAAAGAATGGCAAATAAACTGCATCAGCATTTGAACTTATGTGACCATGAAAGCAGACAGACTTTAGATGTTTCTCAAATATGAATCACCTGCACCCACTGAATCAAGTGCTACTGAATGCTTACAGACACACTAAGTTAGACTAGGTAAGGGGTTTGAAAAGATCCATATGAAGGAGTTTGCTAATGAGCTAGCGATTCACCAATATTTTTCCAAATAAAGCTATTACAAACCATGAATTCAAAAATCACAAAGGATCAAATTAAAGGAAATATACTGGAAATATTGGCTGCATATTTTCAGCTAGTCTGTGTATAACAAAGCTATAACACAAGGACTAAATGTAAAGAGAGTAAGAAGCCCTCCAGCTCAACATCATTTCAAAATAAAGGTGTATAGTGTAGACATGCCCTATGTTGTTTCAGAATAACGTCAATTATTACAAAATAATGCTGCTGCATAGACTAGCCTAAGAAGCTAAAAGCAGAACCTCGATCATGAGAAGGAATAGCTCAGTGGTTTGAGCACTGGCCTGCTAAACCCCAGGGTTGAGTTCAATCCTTGAGAAGGCCATTTAGGGATCTAGGGCAAATCTGTCAGGGATGGTACTTGATCCTGCCATTAGGGCAGGGGACTGGACTCAATGACCTCACAGGGACCCTTCCAGCTCTATGAGATTGACATATGGAGATATACCTATGGAAAAAACCAACAAATACAAGTATATGATTAAATCACTGAAGAAGGAAAATGAAGCATGGTAGCAATATTGTGATACAAGAGAAAAGATGGGCTACAGTTACCAGTTTGTGGGGCAGCTGAGGTAACCTAACAAGAAAGGCAAACAACAACAAATAGTCTGGTACCACTTTAAAGACTAACAAGACATGTAGATGGATCTGTGGGCACACACAGTGGGCTGTGCCCATGGAAGGTCATGATACCAACTATGTGTTTTATTAGTGTTTAAGTTTTTCTTTTTACAGTTATGAGCTAATGCAGTCCAAGGATAACAGATGAAGCAAAAGAGTCACGTACAGAGAATCAAACTGGACTGCAAACTTCAGGCACAGATAATAGAAATCAGTGAGCCTTGATGAAGGCATAGGGTTACCTTCAATAGACAGAATATGACTGTCATGGTGAAAACTGATTTATGCTGAAATATACATTAGGCAATATAATTTCATAAGAATTAATACAAATATCTGAAATATATAAAACAGCATGAAGCTTAGGAACATTTATTTCTATGAAACTAAGTGCTTATAATATTTATGTAAGTTGCTGATGAAGTAAAAAATTAGTTCTCTTATTATTCATGAAGCTTCCGATGATCTATTACCCATCTCAGTGACAATTAAGTAGAAAGTACGGACACAATCACCAAATCAGCAGTGTGTGTAGCACTGACCCTGTAGAAGTGTTGTGTTTTTCAGTTCCAAGATA
The DNA here is from genome assembly GCF_049634645.1 of Pelodiscus sinensis. Classification (NCBI taxonomy): domain Eukaryota; kingdom Metazoa; phylum Chordata; order Testudines; family Trionychidae; genus Pelodiscus; species Pelodiscus sinensis. The sequence continues at coordinate 49,033,433 of NC_134718.1, forward strand.
CTTGGACCACCACTAAAACCTCTTTTGTGGGTTAAATCATTCAAATTATCTTCTTCTGGCTTAATATTAAGGTAAGCTGATCATTTTGGTCATAGACCTCAACAATTTTTAAATACAAGTGACTATGATTATTTCTGAGACAATTAAGAGATATTTCCCAATATGTTTGGAATCAGCATGCATAGTATGGGTCATATCTGTGTTATATACACTGAAATCATCCAGTGATAGTAGACAGTTATCTCTCCTGACCAAGGACCTGAAACATGGCCTCCCTCCAGGTTCTGGCTTATCAGACTTGTTATTTACACATTAGAAATGATTTCATCAACAGGCCTAAACATGGAGTATAGCAGTGGTTCCCAAACTTTTTGGCATCATGCCCCTTTTTTGATTTTTTGAGAAACCCTCAGCCTCCCCCCTCCCCCATAGCAGCAAAATTATTATTATTATTATTTTTTTTTTTTGCGCTCAAAAGGTATTGACCAGGGCCAAAAAACAAAAATAGCAGCAAAACTTAGGGGGGAGGATTGACCGGGAGAGAGGGGAACAGGGTCACCTCATGCCCCCCCCTGGAATTTCTTCACACCCCCCGTTTGGGAACCCATGGGCTGTGTCTAGACTGGCAAGTTTTGCTGTCTACACTGGCCGCTTGAATTTTCGCAAGAACACTGACGATCTCATGTAAGAAATCAGTGCTTCTTATGGAAATACTATGCTGCTCTCGTTCGGGCAAAAGTCCTTTTGCGCAAAAGCTTTTGTGCAAGAGGGCCAACATAGACAGCTCAGATTTGTTTTGCGCAAAAAAGCCCCGATCGCGAAAATGGCCATCGGGGCTTTTTTGCGCAAAAGTGCGTCTAGATTTTGTGGAAAAGCGTCCGTGCCAATCTAGACGCTCTTTTCCGCAAATGCTTTTAACGGAAAACTTTTCCGTTAAAAGCATTTGTGGAAAATCATGCCAGTCTAGACGTAGCCATGGGGTATAGTACCATCATCAGCAAGCTAATGCCATATAATTACACATCTCTTGCCCAGTAGAGCCTGGTAACTCATTGAGCACCCATAGAAGTACTTGGATGGCATTACTACCTGGATTGTTCACCAATGCTTCTAGCAAACACTGAAGTCCTTCTGCCAGATAAGAGTCATTGGTAAAGAGAGCATTATTTCCCTGTGCCCTCATGTGTTGGAAGCACTTTTGGAAGCAACTGTCATTCCATTGTAAACCTCATGAGAAACACAGTATGAAATGTCTTATTCAGCTGTCCAATTTGCACAGGTTGTACATTTAGTTGACCCACATTGACCTTGTAGTAGCAATGCATGCCATCAGGAATGAGACTCAATTACTTCCAACTCCCTCAGGTAGCAGGACTTTTCTACTGCTTGTATCTGCTGCAGAACACAGCAGCATCCTTTTCACAGAACTGAGTAGCTATTGTCACATGGTGTCTGCACAATGTTATCCACTGCCTACAAAGTAGTGAATTGATTTTAAGTAGTTCCTCATGTCTTTTAGACCCCTGAACAAATATAGGCCCTCTCAGATTCAAGGCTTCTTTAGCTACATGCTGATGTGTTTTCTGTGCTGTCTTATACTATGCACTCCCCAGTCTCAATGTATGGTCACTTTCAATGTGACAAGTCTTAAAGAGATAGCTGTGATGTTTTTGAAGATACTAACTAACTAGGCAAATTTTAGACTAACAAATTTATTTGGGCATAAGCTTTCATTGGTAAAAACCACTTCCTTTCCATGCATCTGATTAAATGTTTTTTACCCATGAAAGCTTATGTCCAAGTAAATCTTAGTCTTTAAGGTGTCACAGGACTTCCTGTTGCTTTCAATGTGGAATCTTTTGGATTTGATAGCTTCCTTTCTTTTTCATCTGCCTCAACTCTGAATTTAAGAAGAGAGGGATATGCTCTCTTATTTAAAGTTGGTCAAAAGCAAGGTGGATAAAACTGGAGGTTTAAATTTTAAAGTTATACAACAGTGTCATTTTGGCTAAAATTTTTCATCTCCTCCCCACCCCACCCTCTGCCCCCCCCCAAAAAAAACACAACACGCAGGTGCATTCAGCCTGCAAAATTTCAGCCCAAAAGTTATAGTTTGACAAAGTAATGAACAATTAAAGACAATGTCTTATGAGAAGTGTTGCCAGCCCCACCTATTATACCATGCATGCAAAAAGTCTCTTTGGCTGCTTATCTATTCTGTGAAATATTGAGTATTTGGAAGGCTATTCTAAATAGCCAATTTATTAATTTCATTCAGGGAAAAGAACAGCCAGTATGCATCAACTGCAGTAGTTATTATCAAAGACTAACATTTGCCAGGCACACATGACAAATTTATGCCCCAAGAGTCCTAAATGTTAATGGATAAACTTATGTTTATCATTCTGAAGAATTCTTTAATTTAGGGATATTTTCAACTGTTAAGTTGAATTTAATAAATCAAATATTCTAATGAATCACTACTCAAATAAAATTGTTTTCCTGGCACATTTTATGCTGAGCCCTTAAAGAATATCTTATACTCAACCTCATAAAAGTTATATAATGTGTAGAAATGAATGAAGAATGGAAGATATTTCACAAATAAATTGGTGAATTTCAAGAGCAATCAAACACAGAACAAAATCCCAGGCTAGGTCAATAATAAAAATATTGGTTTCAATGAGCGGGAGGACAGGTCCACAAGTAAACTTCTGCTTTTCTCTGCTATGAGGTATCCCGGAAAAGCTCTGCCATGTCCAAGGAACACGTCCACTTTTTCAGAATAGTTTCCGAAAAAGTAGATGCATTCTTTCAGCCTCCTTGTATTCCTTATTGTTTGAGGAATAAGGGATGTTCCGAAAGAGAAGGTTTTTCCAAAATTTGTCCCCATATAGACAGGCCAAATTTCAGAAAAGCCTCTTCCAAAAAAAAAAAAAAAAAGAAAAAGATGCGCATATTGCACTTCACAATTTGTGTCTCTTTTTCCAATATAACTCTGCAGCCTAGACATAGCCTATTAGTGGTAAGAAAAGAAAAAAGAACACACACTGGGCACTCTTACAAAGACAAAAGGCAGAAATTTCCATGATAAGATTTAAACTCAAACTTCAAAGTGATCCTCAATAGGATAAAGTCATTTAAGACAGTCTTTGGGCTTGATTTAACATACCATATATTTTAGAATCACTCTACAGAACGAAACAAATATGTATGAGTGCAGTTTTTAACACTAACCTACCTAGCTATGTTCACGCCCTTTGTACATTCATTTTTATGAATAGTCATACGACAGAGCTACAGTACAAAAGCAGCTTTTAAGTTTTAGCGCAAATATTCAGGGAGCAGATACAACACAATGGACCTAGTTCTGGTCTAAGCTGCAGCAGTTCAGTCTAGACCCACTGACATGAGTGGAGGGGGGCACAAAAGGGGCAGGGCAAATGCCCCAGGTCCCGGTTATTGAAAAGGTCCTAGGGGTCCAGGCCACTGCTGCTACTGTGGCAGTGCCCAGAACCCTGGACCCTTTAAATCAGCACTGGAGCATAACATGGCACACTATAGGCAGCACTGAAGCCTGGAGGTGGCAAGCCATGGTCAGGGTGAAACAGAAGGCTGGCTGCCCCTGGCTCTGCACCTTGTGGCAGCACAGAGCCACCTCACACACATACTTTGCTTAGGGCCCCAGCGAGGCTGTCAGATCCCGATTCAGCCACACATAGCGATTCTTCCTTATACTAGAGGCAATCCAGGACTGGACAGTTAGGTCAGAGTTAAATCTGTTTTGTGCTACGTGAGGGGCACAAAGACCACTCAGCCTGGCCCAGAATTTTAGCCTACGTGATTTAGGCTGTATCTGCTTAGTGCAATAACCTGCCCTATCGCGGTGTGATTTCTGAAGTGCACCAATATGTGGCATATTAATTAGACCAGAGGCCACTTCTGAGTAGTCAGATTCTATGGTGGGCCATAAATGCTCATGAGCCTGACCACCTCCTCGTGGTGGATTAACCACTGGGCTAAAGAGGCATGCTGGGGGCCCCAGCCAACTGGATAACCCTGAATCCCAGAAAAATGGATAACCCTGAACTCCCCCCCCCCCCCACACACACACACACACACACACACACACTGCCCAGTGTCCCAGCTGAAGAGTGGTGGACAGAGTGGGTCAAGTCCCTGGCAGAAACTCCCCAACTGAAGCTCGAGGGCTAGACGAAAAGGTCCTATGGGCTGAAAGCAGTCTATGGGCCATATTTCACCCACCCAGGTGTAGACCCTGATGGTGTACTTTAAAGTAGTGCTATCTGAAATACTGTTACATTAAAATACATTAGGGAATCTTTAGTGTACAGCAAGAGGATGTACATGCCCAGTTAATGCCCAATACATTAGTGCACTTTAGTAATCACATCTCCACGAAATTCACTGCCCAGCACTTACATAAGCCCTGATTTAATCAAGCACAGCTGAGCATCACAGCTCAAATTTCAACTTTGTTTGAAGAGGAAGCCAGAGAGCATCCAGGAGTCCAGCTAGCTGATGGAATTGAAATTATGGAAGTACTTGAGAAAAGTCACCATTATCTGTTGCCAGATAGTATTCAGCTATGATTTACACCAGACTGAGGATCATGAATTCCAAGTGGCTCTTTAATGTGTCTCCTGCAGCTCTTTGCAGCACATAATATTAAAATATTGCATGACTTGCTAATAATCCAATCAGGATGCTTTTATTACATTATTAACCAACTGTAGTTGATGAAATAATACTTGGTCAATCTTTTTCTGTGAGAATAAAGTAAATACTGTTATACTGTTTAAATATGAATATATCATATTATAGCAAATGAAACAATGAATTCACACTACTGTGGCTCTTTTGAGTCATGTTGCTTGCTACTTTGGCTAGGTCTACACTACAGCTTTTTTTTTTTTTTTGAAAAAGCTACGCAAAATGTGCTTTGCATTTTGTATACTTTTTCCAATGTGGTTTTTTTGGGGGGGGGAAGATGCTTTTCCAAAATTTGGCCTGTCTACACTGGGCCAAATTTTGGAAAATCCCCCTTTTGGAAGATCCCTTCTTCCTCATGGGATGAGAAAGACAGGGCTTCTGAAAGAGCGCATTTGCACTTCCGCTTTTTTGGGGGGGGGGGGGGATGGAAAAGCAAATGCATTCCCAGGATGTGGCAGAGTGCTTCCAGGTTACCTCCAGTATCCCGGAAAAACCCTGCAGTGTAGACATACCCAAAAACTCTTGAACCACTGGTATACACTATGCACCATTAGCCCAAGGAAAAGGAAGAAGAGAAATGGATAAAGAAGAAAAGCAGGCCCTGATGGACATAAAGAAAAACAACAAAGA